>NC_142065.1:112806253-122806253 GCF_059756535.1 Pantherophis guttatus | reverse complement strand
TGGATTGGGGAGGAAATTGAGATTTTATAGTTTCCTTCCTCTGCCACGCCCACCAAGCCATGCCACACCCTCCAAGCCACACCCACAGAACCAGTAGGAAAAAAATTTGAAACCCACCACTGCACTGATCTATATAATCTCCACTAAAAAATAAATGTATGTTCAGAGCATAGGAATCAAGTGAACATATGAAATGATGCCAGACAGGCAAGATCACAAATATTTGCAAGATGGGAGCTGCCATTCCAAGAAGTTAAAAGGCCAAAAATTAATGTAACTAATTTTCTGAAGAATTCATGCAAGATATTGCAAGACTTGTATTTTTCAAAAAAAAACTCAGAACATTTTACTTTTATTTTTTACTTTAAATATAAATGGTGAAGTGGCTGCAATGAGTGCTGTGTTGCTAATCCTGAGATTAGGCTTGCAACATATAAATGTGGTAAGTAAATTTATTGAACTGTGGGATAATATATACATGGCTACTGTTCTGGTTATGGTTCCATGTCAAATTGAAGAACAAGTCTAGGTCAACAGATTTTTTTATAACAGATCTTCCACATGTTATAAAAAACTATGCCCAGTTTACTGAGAACATTTTAGAAAGAGAGCTATGTTAATGTGGGATAACCAAAATTCAGAAGGGGACTGGCAACTCCTTTTAAAATGAATTTATTTTTTATTTTAAGGCATAAATTTAAGCTTTGTGATGAACTGAGATGTAGCTCATGAAAGATTATGCCTTAACCTTAATGCTTTAATCATAAAATAAAAATGGATTAATCTTACAGTTGGCACTGTAAGAATCTTTCTAATTTTTGGTCAGCCTACTGAGAAATGCCAAATTTTTATATTAGTAAACATTTCTGAAAATAACTACAAGTAGTTATGACATGATAGCAGTGTTCTAATATCTCAGGGGCTGCCACATAGAAGAGGGTCAAGCTGTTCGCCAAAGCACCTGAGGGCAGGACAAGAAGCAATGGGTGGAAACTAATCAAGGAGAAAAGCAATTTAGAACTAAGGAGAAATTTCCTGGCAGTTAGAACAATTAATCAGTGGAACAACTTGCCTCCAGAAGTTGTAAATGCTCCAACACTGGAAGTTTTTAAGAAGAGATTGGATAACCATTTGTCTGAAGTGGTGTAGGGTTTCCTGCCTAAGCAGGGGGTTGGACTAGAAGACCTCCAAGGTCCCTTCCAACTCTGTTGTTCTGTTCTGTTCTGTTCTGTTCTGTTCTATTCTATTCTATTCTATTCTATTCTATTCTATTCTATTCTATTCTATTCTATTCTATTCTATTCTATTCTATTCTATTCTATTCTATTCTATTCTATTCTATTCTATTCTATTCTATTCTTCAATAAGACTAAAAGACTTGTAACTTCCTCCATTCTGTTCCTCAGCAGACTGCCATCCTGCAGTATCTGTTTATTAAAATATTGAAATATCACGTGTCACATTTATCTAAATACAATAAAATGATATTTATTTATTTAATGATATTCATAGTGATTATGAATACTATAAAAGTATAGTATAAAAGTTAGCAAGGAGAGGATAAAATGGCAAGCCCTGGCCAGTAAACGAGGGCCTTCTGCAATATGGGAGGCTGATCTCACAGAATTGCCTATTCTAATTTTCATAAAGAATTGTCTCTTGTTATCAAAAATTATTTTATTACTATTACGTTTAGGTACTGTTTTGTTCCTGGACATCCAACTCTATGTACCAAAAAAACCTGAGAATAAAATAGTCTTATAATGGTACAAAAGGAAATAAAACAGTAAAATAGAAAATAGAATGATAGGCGATAAAAATGCAATCTTGCTATGTAACAATTATAGCTATTTATTTTTTAAAAAACCTTATTTTAAAAATAACACAAACTGAAGACAATTTGGTCCTTTGATTAATTTATTATAGACAAGTCAGTGTCAACTCATAGCAACCACATACATTTTTCCCAGGATGAACTATCCTCAACCTGGTCCTATTTCTTGGCCCAACCCACCTCACTGGGTTGTAACTAACTAAATAACTCAAGTCAACAAACATACCGAATACTCCTTCCTCCTCCTATTTTATTCCCAGTAAGGTGGGTTGTGGCTGGGGAAAATAGGAGGACCAAGGAATATTCGGTATGTTTGTCACATTTATTTGTTTTGTTTGTTTGTTTGTTTGTTTGTTTACAACCCACTGAGGTGGGTTGGGCTGAGAGAGTGATGGCCCAAGATCACCCAGCTAGCTTTGATGCCAAGACAGGACTAGAATTTATGGTCTCTCAGTTTTTAACCTGGTGCCTTAATGACTAGATCAAGCTGGCTCTCTCATTAGACAAAGTAACTTCTACTGGCTTCCCAAACCAAAGTCAATGGGGAAGCTGGCAGGGAGTTGAAAGTCCCAAGCTGGAAGGCAGGTAACTGGCTGCCGCCATGTGTGGGAGGAGCAATGGAGTTTTTGAGAGGTGATGTGCTGGCCAGATAGGATTGGGGTGGATATGAGAGGGTGTAAGGGGGTGCATAAGAGATGCTGCATGCGTTGGGACTTTGTGAGGGTGTGCATGAAAGGCACTGCATGGGTCAAGTAGGCTCTGCGTGGTGTGTGAGGAAGTTGTGCAAAGATTAGGAAGGGTGGAAGAGAGGTGTGATGAGGCTTAGGAAAGGTATGTGGAAGGCATAGCAAGGGTCAGCAAGGGTGCAAAGGGGATACATGAGTGTGTGAGGGAGGCATGGTGAGAGCTGGGGAAGATGCACAGGGGTGCATGAGTGAAGGATGGTATGTGGGGGTACATCACAGTGAGAGTGTGAGGATGCAACACAGTGCAGATAGTATGGAGGATGCAGCACAATGCGAGCACATAATGGGTAGGAGAGGGTAAGTGGGGGAGAGACTTACTCCAGTGACATGAGACTTTTCCTCCTATCTTCCCCATTGGTTTTCTGGGGAAGCTGGCAGGGAAGTTAGCAAATGGTAACCATGTAATCATGGGGTACTACTGCCACTCATAAGTACAAGCCAGCTACCAAGAACCCAGATAACAATTACATGACAATAGGGGTGCTGGGATGGCTCAAACTCCAAGGACCAATGATAATCTTCATTTGTTCACTGCCATCATAACTTTGAACAGTTGCTGAATAAGGGGCTGTAAATTGAGGACTACCTGTATATGTAATGTACTGATGAATCTACAGTATACAGATTTACTTTATTTATTTGTTTGTTAAATTGGCTATCTTATCATGGGGCTACTCTGGGCAGTTTACAACAATAAAATGGAAAAAAGTGATAAAAATGTTAACGTAACAATAGGAAAGGAATAAAATAAATAATGTAAATATAATAATATGAAATTAAAGATGATGTTTGGAGGGGAGCAGGAACTGCAATGTGGTGGTGGGTATTTTAAGCTTATATATTCTGCTTCTGTTTATTTCTAATAGTCAACTTGGCTATTTATTTATTTATTTATTTATTTATTTATTTATTTATTTATTTATTATATTTCATACCGCCTTTCTCCCGTAGGACTCAAGGCGGTGTACAGTCAAGAAAAATATTTAAGAATGTAATGGAACGCATGGATAAGCTTGAGGAAAGGGGAGAGATTCTACCTAGGAAATTGACAGATAAGAGAGAAACAAGCCTGTTAATTGTTTAATGGTGAAAGAAAAAAACTTAAGAAGGACCCTCCCCGATGGATCTAGCAGTTAAAAATGGCTGGCGGGAAGTTTGTACTTTCAGGCTTGCAAGATTCTGTTAATGAAGCCTTACAATACACTGTGTGCACAATTATTAGGCAAGCTGTATTTTGGAGGATTAATTTTATTATTGAAAAACTACAGTGCTCTCGGTAAATCCAAAATGTTAATAAACCCCAAACCTGAATATTTAAGAAAGTAAAAGTGAGTTTATGGCTTTCTTAGGAGAATATCTATGTATGCACAATTAGTGTGTAGAATTATTATGCAACTAAATGAAAAATTTCCCATCTCACTCATTTATTTTCATCTGTTAAAGTGAGAATAATATACAAACAACTCAAAATCTACAAATAAACATTTCTGACATTTAAAAAAAAAATCAGTGACCAATATAGGCACCCTTCTTTTCAATAACAGTCATAAGCCTTCCATTCATGGACTCTGTCAGTTTCTTGATCTATTGAAGATAAAATGTTTGTGCAGCAGCAACACGGCTTCCCAGACACTGTTCAGAGAGATGTACTGTTTTCCTTCACCGTAAATCTCCCACTTAAGAAGGGCCCACAAGTTCTCAATAGGGTTTAGGTCAGGTGAGGAAGGGGGCCATGTCATTATTCTTTCATCTTTAAGGCCTTTATTGGCTAGCCACACAGTGAAGTACTTCGATGCATGCGATGGAGCATTGTCCTGCATAAAAATCATGGTCTTCTTGAAAAATGCAGACTTTTTCCTGTACCACTCACTGCTTGAAGAAAGTGTCTTCTAAAAACTGGCAGTAGTTTGGGAATTGATTTTGAGTTCATCTTCAACCCAAAAAGGTCCAACTAGCTCATCTTTCATAATACCAGCCCATACCAGTACCCCATCTCCACCTTGCTGGCTTCTGAGTCAAAGTGGAGCTCTGTGCCTGTTACTGATCCAGCCATGGGCCCATCCATCTGGTCCATCAAGAGTCACTCTCATCTCATCAGTCCATAAAACCTTTGAAAAATCTGTCTTCAGATATTTCTTGGCCCAGTCTTGCAGTTTCAGCTTATGTGTCTTGTTCAGTGGTGGTTGGATTTCAGCCTTTCTTACCTTGGCCATGTCTCTGACCACTGAATACCTTGTACTTCTGGGCACTCCATGCAGGTTGCAGTTCTGAAATATGACAACACTGGAGGATACTGGGTTCCTGGTAACTTCATGTTTGATTCTTCTCAAATCTTTGGCAGTTAAGGTGCATCTTTATTTCTCAACACGTTTCTTGCAACCCTGATTATTTGCAACAAAATGTTTAATGGTTCTGTGATCACGCCCCAATATCTTAGCAATTTCA
This sequence comes from Pantherophis guttatus, assembly GCF_059756535.1. Lineage (NCBI taxonomy): Eukaryota > Metazoa > Chordata > Lepidosauria > Squamata > Colubridae > Pantherophis > Pantherophis guttatus. The sequence goes on along the minus strand of NC_142065.1, from coordinate 122,801,228 downwards.
AGAGTGCTGCATCCCTCTGAAAAACTTTTTACAATTTTTGACTTTTCAGAGTCAGTTAAATCTCTTTTTTAGCTCATTTTGCCTGAGGAAAAGAAGCTGGCTAATAATTATGCACACCTTGATATAGGATGTTGATCTCTTTAGTCCACACTCTCCCTCATTACACAAATACACATCACCTGATATGCTTATATCCAATAAGTATTTAAGTTTATACAGCTTGGAAGTGGAAAATATGCATACAAAGGATGATATGGTCAAAATACTCAGTTGCCTAATAATTGTGCATGCAATGTAGAGTAGATGTAGTTCATCTAGTTGCATTTCCTATCTGGTTTATCAGGAAAGCTAACAAAAAGATACTCAAATATCTGGTATACATCAAATAAATACATGCATAAATTCAACAAGGGCTGACAATTGCTTTGCAAATACCCAAGAAACAGAAATACACATTGACATATTAATAAGTTGAAAGAGATCTACACTGCAATTCCCTTCCTTGAATAAGCTTTTGTAATCTTTCAGAATAGAACTTCTAAACAGAAATGTATTAGAATTCAATATCAAGAACTGTTTCAATCTTAAAATTTCAGCAGAGTTCCCATTCAGGATGTTCAGAAAATTTACTTACTTCATAATTTCCTGACAATAATTGACTGCATATTCATCAGTTGCTACAAATAGATGCATAAATAGTGTATTTAAAGGCTGTGAAAAAAAAATTACAAACTTAATAGAAAACACTACATTTTAATAAAATAACTTTAGTTTTGTCCTTGTAAAAATGAATGCAACACTGCAACAAACTACTCTAGTATTTTAGTTATGAAAAAAAATGTAAATGTTTTTTTAAAAGTTCACTATATTTTGTTATTCTTTTTGCAAGTTATTTTATTACCTAGAACTATATGTTGACTTGGGACAAACACAAAAGCTGACCGCACACATATATATCATGCTGTTTCCTTTCTGCATAAATATTTTTACACATAGCACTTAAAAGGAGCAATAAATAATAAGCAAAAAAACAAACAAACCCAAAGACCTTAGATAAGAAAAAGAAACGTAAATCTAATTGATATCAACATTGTTCATACCTTTCATATCTTTCATACTTTTCTATCCTTGTTGGCTGTATTCTTGCTTCCACCATATCATAGAGGTAGATGGCCTTTTGTTCTTTAAACTCTCTTTGAGTATCTGATTAACTCTGTCCATCCATGACTTCTTCAGTTTTCCCCTCCCTCTTGATCTACTGTTTTGCAATTCAACACTGATAATTGGCTTATTTCTAATCTATTTCTTTTCTAGTGACCCCTAGCATGGAATTTGCTTTTTTTATGCACACTGCACAGATGATCTGAACTATCACTCTGACAGACATAACTTTAAAAATACTAACATTGAATTGCATTTGCTGTTTAGTGGCCCAGTCACCAAGCTTGTGGTGTTTCTTTTGGGATTTTTTACAATCCGTTTGCTTTTTTACTACTATATCTGAGAAAATTTTGTGTCATCTGTAAATTTTACTTATTAGATGTGCAGAATTCTGAATCATTTATGAACAACTGAATAATGCTGGGACCCAAATACTTGCAGGATATCATTTCTTACCTTCTTATTCCATTACACATATTGCCCATTTATTTTCCAGCTAACTTTTGTCTCTATATTCATGATTCAACCCTATTGAATCATGAATCCCTTGGGAGTTGGGCGGCGTAGAAATGCGACAAAATAAATAAATAATAATAATAAATAAATATTCACTATCATGTTCCCTTTAAATCAAAAGAAACTTCTTTCTTATATCCATGCATTTCTTAAGTACACAATAAAGAACAATAATCTGGTCTACACATCAACTGCCCCAAAATAAAGCTATGCTATATTTCTGAGATCTGGTTCACTGTCACCTCTTCTACCCCTTCAATCAGAATGCTACAAAACATTGCCTCAAATACTTACCAGACTAATTCCACTATAGTTTTTGTACTCATACTTGCTACCTTACCCATTGCAAAAGGGAACATAATGGTTTCCTTCTTATGCTGAAACACTCCATAAGCAAACTATTTATAATTCAAAATATCCACTTATATTTGTCTGTGTGCAGCTATTTCACTTTTTAATGTCATCAATGCATTTATTATTGTTGAGGTTATTTTCGTGGACACTAACAGAGATTTTGCCTTGCCTCTGGAGAATGGTTTTGTTAACTTTGGGAAAAGTTATTCACTCTCTCACTTATCTCTTCTTGAAGATTGCACTGATCCTTTCTTTAGAATTTATTTTTGGAAAAATTAAGTGTTAAAGGTGATATACTTGGGAAAAAACCTTTGCAATTTTTAATAGCCAGAGCCAGATCTACACATTGCTAATAAATAAATAAATATGGACAGAAAAAGTGCCTGCTCTTATTCTGTCTGTGAAACAAAGCTAACAATACTTGGGATTAGACTCCAGAAGACAAGGGTATAAAATCAATTAATACTAGCAAATAAAGTCATTTTTTCATGTTTTCTTGTAATTAAAAATAAAATAAAATGTCCTATGCATTTATTCCTGTGAGAATATACAAAAATGAATTAGAATTAGAATTTTTGAGTGAAAAAAATTTCCATACTTACTGTACACTTTGTCTCAGGATAGTTTTGTTTCATGTATGCTTCCCAATTAGCTTCATCGACAACACCCCAGTTAGGATAATCCAAAAATGCAGCATGAGCAACACTTACATTTTTGTCATTAATCACAGTCACTGCAAGATTAGATTTTTCTCTGTAAAATAAATGTTATGTTTTTGAAGTGAAATTAGTAAAAGAGAATTCAATTTACTTATTTTAGATATATGAGGTGTTATAATGGTGTTACTTACAAAAGATATATGACATTAATCCTGCCAAACAATCTTTCTGTATCATATTTCATAAGATTGATAATATTAGGAATATCATGGGATTCTGTCCTTCTGGCACTTAATGCAACTAAAGATGCTGGTGTAGATGAGATTCTTGCAGATGATAAGGAAGACATTGTGCATACTGTAACAAAACAATAACCAAATATTCCATTTGAATAATATCACTTATCATCAAGGCATATTACTGAAATGGTTCCAAAATTAATCTCCAGAAATATTTTAAAATCACATCACTCCTTAAATATTTCAGTGAAAAAATTAAACCTTATGGATGTACATTTAATTTATAATTCAATAGTGCCTATTTCAAAGTAAACTGTGAGCTGAATTTTAGTATGTAACCAGACCACCCATGAACTCTTGGATAATTATTTTAGAGGTATTTCTTTACCAGATTCCTCAATGTATTCAACAATTGCAGAGTTTCTAAAGTACTTCAAAAGTTCTTATGGATTTAGGGAAATAACCAGAGATATATCTGCCCTGTAAATATCCCAGGTTGAACTATATAGCACTTAGCATTTATAGATGTATATACTGCTTCACAGCCCTCTCTAATTGGCTTACAGAGTCAGCATATTGCTCCCAACAATCTGGGTCCTCATTTTACCGACTTCAGAAGAATGGAAGGCTCAGTCAACCCTGAGCTGGTCAGGATCAAACTGCTGGCAGTCAGCAGAATTAGCCTACAATAATGCATTCTAACCACTGCGCCATCACGGCCCTTACAGAGTCAAACATCAGGAGTTCACCACAGGAAATATTTTATGACATTTTGTATTATGACATAAAATGCTTTAAGATTTTAATGATTTTTAATGTTATGTTTCATACAATTTTTCAAATTTCAGTTCAACAGGAATCATGGGTCCTGGATTTTAAATGTATTGTGTGGGTTAGCCCATTTGAAGTACCTTGGTTCAACACTTTTACCCTAAAGTGCACCGTTTTGCCCTGTTAAATGTTATAGGAATAGGTTTTAGTAGTATGTAGATAGATAGATGTTCCAGGGTTATGGTTAGAGATCTCTGATAAGCAGGATGTATCATATAAAAGAATAAAGTAGTGGAATCCTATATTTAAATAGTAGAATGGATCATACCACCTCAAATTTAAGTAAGTGAAACAACAATAACCAAACAAACCAGCACAGTTTGGATTGATACTGTATATTTAAAACAAGACCCTCAATCTTTGATGGATGTAAAATTAAGGGTGAATTATAGAGGCTTGCTAAAGTTTGGTTAGAGTGGCAGAAAGAAGTTTGCTAACAGCCATCATCAGGGCCCAGGCTTTAGAAATATATTTTAATTATTGGGGGGAGGGAGGAAGCTAATGTCTTTATCAAGCTTGATTCCTTGGATTGTATTTCTGTAGTTTTCTTGGCAATAACAAACAAGTAAGTTTTTAATTCATTTATTTATATCCTACCTTTGTTACTTTTACAAATAACTCAAGGTGGTGAACATATCTAACACATTTTCCTCTTTTCCCCACAACTCTGAGGCGAGTTGGGTGAGAATGAGTGCTTGGCCCAAAGTCACCCAGCTGGACTAGGACTCAGTCTCCTGCTTTCTAGGCTGGTGCCTTAACTACTAGACCAAACTGACACTTGTTATCTCCTAGGATTTTTTTTTTAATTTCCCAGACTTAAACTAATGATATTCCCTGGAGTCTCCCATCCATATACTGCCAGGTCTAACCTGCCTACCTATTCCAACATCAGGTCGATTTTGTCTCCTAATCAACTAGCCTACAGCCCTGTACTTACAAGCTGGACAATCATCACTAACTAAAGGTAACTATGGTTCCTATCCCATGACTGGCTGGGTCCTGCCCCTTGCTTAATACATCCTCTTTTAAAACCAAACTGAGATTTAATCCAAATATAACAGAATTCTCAAAGCCCACGGAGAAAGGATTTCTGCAATGCCAAAACAAACATCCACGTTGATAATTGCTCTGCTTCCATTCCCCACCAGCGTCATGGGAATTTCTGGCGAAGAGAACCGAAAGAGTTTCGAGAAATAATATTTGAAAGAGAAGAGCTGGACGGGATGGCTAAATGCCTGTTTCCAACTGTAGGAGTCTATCCAAGGCTCACCTCCCCAGGAGCGGCCACCTTTCAAGACCGGCCGCGGGAGCTCTGCGGAACCAAAACCACAGTTCAGCTGAGGAAGCCAAATCCACACAACGGAGATAGGGCTGTTTGTCTGTTCCTATGGCAACCCGAAGCCCAACCTTCTACGGCGCAAGGTTTGCTGGGAGGTCAAAGTTCAAAGTGAGGAGGAGCAGCAGCGGGAGGAGGAAAACGCGGCATAGATTAATACGACGGGGGAAAAGATGGCGTCCACGGCGGCTGGGAAGCAGCGAATTCCCAAAGTGGCAAAGGTGGGCAGGGGAGGCAAAGTGCGAAGTTGTCACGGAGCGCACAGACAGCCGTGGCCTATTTACTCGGAGTTGGATCTCACTGAACTCAGTATAAGTGTTTGTTTGCTAATGGGCAAAGGTAGACGTGGGCTGGAAGTCTTGCTGTTCGACGTGGTGGGACCTGAGATTTTCAGGATTTGTGGAAAATAGGCATGACCCACCCGATAAAAAGGAAGGCAGGGTAGATCAGATCGTTATGATCTGCCACCGAAGCACTCCGGGATTTGTGTTCTAAATAAAGGCGCTTTAGGTTCAAGTTTGCTTTTGGATAAAAAGAAACTCTAAACCTGATTTTATTTTAAAGGAAACACCAATAAAATCCTAGTAAAATATTTGTCTAAAGAGGAACTACAGTTATAGTAATGTCATCAGGGACAACTTGCACAATGTTGAAAAATACCGTACTTCATTACACTTTCTGTCATCTTTGGTGTTACAAGAAATAGTCTGTTTACTGCGCCTAGAAGAAAATATTGGAGGGGACAATTATTCACAGCTCTGCAAAACACATGGGTAACAGCACTGGATTCAGTAGGCTTTACTCCTAAATTAATGCAATTGCAGCCTGAGGCTATTTATGGTCAAAATGCATACAGTCGGTAGTTAACCAGACTGCTGTTTTAATTCTCGGCATACCAATTTATCCAAATAGTTACTGTATTGTTCATGCAAAACATTTTTAGCAGTTCTGAGAAATAACATAACTTTAGAATATAAAATGATTCCTATTGTCCAAACCAAGTTCTCAAACTGGAATTTATATCTGAGGGAGATGGGCAATTAAGTATGACAAATAAAATAATGGTCAGTTTCAAATTAGGAAATAATAACAAGAACCAAAGTTGTCAAATATCTTCATTTTTCCTTAGGAAGGAAGGGATTGATAGATGATTATGGATCTGGAATGGGCAAAAGGTACATCTCTAAGAGAATCCCAATAAGATTGGCAGGATTTCTGATTAAGAAAGATTTAACAATATAAACAAAGGGTTGTTTTGTGTGTGTGCTTGTTAACAGAAATGGAATTTTAATAAATTTTTAAACACAGTTCTGAGACTGTGAGTTAAAATTTTAGTTTAAGCCATAAGCTTTGATAGATACCATTTTGTTTCATAGATGCTGCTTGTTATATTTCAAAGAGTAAATTAGTGGCCAGTGAGGGACTTGAAAACAAATGGAGTTCTAAATAACCAACCAGAGGTGGATAATAAATGTTGCGCAATATTGTTCCAGAAGGTGAAGAAAAGAATCTAATTAGTATTTGAAAGAAGCTATGAAAAATCAACCCCTGTTTAGTAGAGCACAATGCCTTTGGTTTCTCAGTATGGATAGAAACACCAGATCTTCGCTGCAAAAATCTGGGTAATTATATGAGAGAAGCAAACATCTCCCATCTTTTTGCTATTATCTAGTACTTGTATGGATTTTTGCAGCTGAATCTAGTGGCCTAATCCTGGGTGTTGCCATATGAGTAACAGGGTAAGGAAACCGTTTGCTCTGGAAAGAGATCTCTGTGTTTCTGATCATGGAGAGAATTTGATTTTTCCACAAGAAAATGAGACTAGAACCTCTTTTTCGATCTTATGAGTCAATGGTACTAGGACAAGGGTTGAGAAGGCAGAATAGATGTTAGGAATGGAATGTAAGCTTTAAGATTTAATTTTAATATTTGAGCCAGGCTTCTATCAAATTTTCTTGCAAAGACAAAATAGTTTCATTTTGTTAAGACTCTTATTCTCTTATGCCTGGTTTTAGCATCATAGTTTACATTAGTGAAATTTATACTATAATTTTAGGTCTGCCTAATCACAAATCAAAACTTCACAGGTATAGGTATCATGAGTACTAGATGGATCAATTTGAAATCTATCTTCCTTCCTTCCTTCCTTCCTTCCTTCCTTCCTTCCTTCCTTCCTTCCTTCCTTCCTTCCTTCCTTCCTTTCCTCGACTTACAATCACAATTGAGCCCAAAATTCTGTTACTATGCAAGGTAGTTGTTAAGTGAGTTTTGCCTCATTTTATGACCTTTCTTGCTATGGTTATTAAGTGAATCACTGCAGTCTTTATGTTAGTAACATAGTTAACTCAGTCTGTCTTCCCCATTGACTTTGCTTATCAGAAGGTCGCAAAAATGATCACATGACCCCAGGATATTGCAACCATCATAAATCATGCCAATTGCCAAGTGTCCAAATTTTGATCAATGTCCATGGGGTTAGTGCAACAGTTATAAGTGTGAAAAAGTCATAAATTACCTTTTTCAGTGCTGCTGCAACTTTCAATAAACAAATGGTTGTAAGTCGAGGACTACCTATATCAATTGCAGTATGTGAAGTATTAGAGACTTAATGAACCTGCTATACGCATCTTCAAGCACTTTCCAAAGCAGAAAATTCTGGCGCTGTTTGCCAATGCTACCAGATTTTGGTAGGGGGATGGGGTCTCTGAGGCTGTACAGTTATGGGTTCAGTGCCACATTCAGGATGTCAATTCTATAGATGGGTTTCTAAAGTATATTGTATTTTGAAAAATGTTCTCCATCAGGTGAAAAATAAAGCTCCAGCAGAAGTACAGATAACAGCAGAACAACTGTTAAGAGAAGCAAAGGAAAGAGAACTCGAGCTTCTTCCCCCACCTCCTCAACAGAAAATCACAGATGAAGAGGAGCTAAATGATTACAAGCTTCGGAAAAGAAAGGTAGATAAGACATACTTTATAATAAAATACTGTACTGTTTTATAATAAAGAATTGAGCACTCAAAACCACAAAGAAAAGCAAGTGTAAGACAAGTAAAGGTCATAGACTGGTATGGTATTTTACAAATAGTAAAACAAATCTAGCCACATGAAGGGAAATAAGATCACTTTGTTTGGATAATAACTAAATAAAATGGATTTGGGATTCCTGGTAGATGAGGTATTAACCACCACAATCCAGGAATATATATAAAAAAACCATGGTTTACTGTTCCAGAAATTCCTTCACCCAAACTCTTTTTCAGATAGAATTCCCAGTAGTTCCTTGGGTGAGATTTTGGGAAGGCATTAAATCTGGCTCTGGTTAGGGTTTTTCTAAATTTGGGGACAGCTGTTTGGCTTAGATGTGTAGCTGGTTTGAAAAAAAAGTGAATGGCTCCCAAGAATAATTTTTCCTGCTATTGTAGTGGCATCTAATTGGGTTTTCAGATCCTTGACCCAGTGTTTTAACGGCTGCCTCTGCATGTTTATAACCCATTGTTAGTATTGATGGAGTGAGAAACTATACAAATCTGGTTTGGTTACATCAGCCTAGTGGCATAAGATTATATTAGGAACACATTATGAGACTTAAAATTTGTTCTTTAAAAATTTGCTAGCTAAGAATATTTTTCTGTAGTATTATTAACTACAGAGAAAAATAATTATCTCTTGTGTAAGTAAAGGATTACAGAATTATCACAATTTCTGTGCATTTTGGACAATGTGGCAAGAGTTTGATGGACAAATAAAATATCCCTAAATAAATGTTGACTTGTTTGGGTGCTCATTCAGGTGTACATTTGGCAGCACTTATTAATAGTTCAGTTTTTGCATGATTAATTTTGATGCTTCTGTATTATAATATGAAGCAAAAGCATGTGAAGCTTGCTCTAGAGTCTAGTCCATTTGGTGTCTAAAATAACAGCCCAGTATCATCAACTAAAACAAAATATTTGTTATTTTTTTGTCCTGCATCTCCTTAAAGCATATAGTAATTTTTTTTTATAAAATAACTTTCTGCCCTATTTGAAACTATCTCGCATGTTTTACTATGTTGTAAATTTTATAGGGACATTAGGTCGATCTATATTTTGCCCTAATAGATAAATTCCTTGAGTATCCAAGTAAATGTTATTTGAACCTTCTTCAGGATGTAAAATCATTCCTTAGTGTGCATTAGCTAAATTTTGTGTTACCACAATGAAAGTAAGACAAGATTGGTTAAAGACATATTCACCTTTGCTTTAAATATTACTTTATGTTTGAAATACCCTAACTAATAAATCATTAGGGAATACATGGTTTTTATTTTATACCTATAATGTTTTAGATTTATATTACCTGGATAACAAGTGCATTAATATAATAATAAAGGTCAATATTATATTATGTGATATTTGCTAGTATATTGTATCTATTTGGTTCATTCTGTTTTTGTACTTTTACATTTCGCTGATCATAGACCAAATAAATATTATTCTGTTGCATTGAAGTTTCTGTCTTAAAGTTCAACTGCCACAAACTCAAAGTTCAACTGCCACAAGTAGCCAGATAATAAGTAGTTATTTTTAGGAGATGGAGCTCTAGGTATTCTGCACAAGAGATTTTATATATATATATGGAAAACTAAAATTGGATCACTACTAATTACTAAGAGGAAATTTTGAATGAAGTTGTGTCTCCCTGGTTTCTTGGGTATAACAGGATAAAAGGAAAGTTGTATTTTCTGAGAGCATTTATGAGAGATATTGTCAGCAGTGAAATCTGAACAGCATGGTAGCCTAGAGGTAAAGACTCTCACTTCCCACTCTGAGGGTTGAGAGTTCAATCCTAGGCAACGACAAATGCACAAAGAGAAACTACCTGCTGCAAACTCTGTATGCTCCGCTCATTTAGTCACCCTGATTCTACCCCAAATAATGGGATTACAGAGTCATAAAAAAATTGTAAGCAGTGAAATTTGATTATAATGTTCTCTGGCTTCTGTATTATAGACCAATTGTTTGAAATCTTCCTGATTAACAAATTTCACTGACCATAGTTTGTCAGAATTTTCTGATATAGATTTTTGTGGATCTACAGCAGAGTTATTATTTGCTTTCTAGAAGTAAACTCTTTACTTTCTCCTAAGACTTTTGAAGATAACATCAGGAAAAACAGGACTGTTATCAGTAATTGGATCAAATACGCACAATGGGAAGAAAGCCTCAAAGAAGTACAAAGGTAATTCTTGACAACCATTTTTCAGATTCTGAATATGAATATCTAATAATGCCCACTTCTATAGGAATTGAATTGGGTATGCATTAATTTCAATAATGTGTTGTTTTCAGGGCTCGTTCCATCTACGAGCGGGCTCTAGATGTGGACTACCGAAATGTAACTCTTTGGCTGAAATATGCCGAAATGGAAATGAAGAATCGCCAGGTTAATCATGCACGAAATATCTGGGATCGGGCTATCACTATTTTACCAAGAGTTAATCAGTTCTGGTAAGCTAAACACTTTCATTAGGTTTCACATAAGTGTTTGTATGTATGTGTGTGTGAGAGAGAGAGAGGGAGAGAGAAACAACAGCGATTTGTTGTTTTACAGATTGGTGAAAAAAGGTTGAAGCATTGATTATGACGCTACTGTTATTTGCTGGATTTCCTCCAGGGGCTCAAATTGACATTCATAAGATTCCCTCTAGTTTTACCTCTGTAACAAGATTATGAAATAAAATGGATTGAAGAACAGTGATTTACGTATAATCAACAGTCACCTTCTGTGGCTGAAAGCAGTGTAATTTGAGTGGTCCTAGTTTGACCTTATAACTGTAAGACCTCATTAACTCTCTTGTCATACACTTGATAACCAATTTTCTTGTGGCAATTCCAGTTTTGGAATCCATTACTATAGGCTTAGTATGCTAAGGACCAAATATGCAAACACTCCAGATCCAAGTTGAATATGAGATTGCTTTTTAAAAAAGTTTACTTATGAAGAATTATTTTTACTAGTTGTAAATAGGTCTGTTATTTGTAACTCTAAATGACACAATCTTCCTTTTTTTTTTATTTTAAAAGGTACAAGTATACTTATATGGAAGAGATGCTGGGGAATGTTGCAGGAGCCCGCCAAGCGTTTGAGCGTTGGATGGAATGGCAGCCAGAGGAACAGTCATGGCATTCCTATATTAACTTTGAACTAAGATATAAGGAAGTGGATAGAGCACGTTCCATTTATGAAAGATATATCCTTTTAAATTAAGGTTTGGATTAAATTCAGCATTTTTTTGTTTTCATTTTTGTTTGTATTTTGCATTTCCAGTTTTGTGTAAAAGGAGCATCTTTTGATTTGTTACGCACAGAGGTTAGCTTTACAATATAGATTTTCCCATAAAAATCCACATGCACAAACATTAATTGGTGAAGAAATGTATGCACCAGCAATGCTAGTACATTAAGTTGCATCTATGTATAAATTGTTTGGGTCTTTTAATTGCTCATCTTGCCACCTTGTTTTCCCAAGGAAAAAAATTGTTTTTATATAATTTTGGGAATTATTGGCTGCAGGTTGATCTTATACTAAACCTTTCAATGAAATACATCCTGTTTCAAGTTCCTTAATGTCTTTTACTTGTCATGGTCCATCCCGATGTTAAGAACTGGATCAAATATGCTCGTTTTGAAGAAAAACATAGTTATTTTGCACATGCAAGAAAAGTATTTGAAAGAGCTGTGGAGTTCTTTGGAGAAGAACATATGAATGAACATTTGTATGTTGCATTTGCCAAATTTGAAGAGAACCAAAAAGAGGTAACATTTTGTTTATTAGCTTGCATTTTATAAGCAGCATTATGGCTGCTTCTTTAAAACAATTTTTGTTTTCCATTTATGTTTTTATACAATTTTAAAATGCCCTGTGTTTGAATCTCTCTGAGTGGTTTACAATAAAACACGCTATAAACATAATATACAAGCTTATATTCTTACAGCAAAACATTTTGTTCTGCTGGGTGTAAGCTATCTTTATGAATTGTCCCTTTGCTTTTCTTCTCACATGATCTCAACAGAGATCTGTTGTCTCTGCTATGCACGTGGATTCTCTTAGAGAGGGAAATTACTTTGAGTGACTGAGTATGTACTTCTGGAATATCAGGAGCCAAGTAAGCAGGAGAAAGTGAGATCAGTCTTCTGGGGGATAAGAGGGTGATGGAAGAGACCTGTTAGAGGTGATAAGGGGCTTGGCAGCCACCTAATGCTGATCTTCATTCTGATGTCTTAAAGAAGCAATCTCATTTAGTCTCTAAAGTGTTTAAGACTACAGTTGATTTTTTTTAAAGCTAACTGAATTAAGCCTATTTAATTAAATATTAACCCCAAATTCTCTTGACTTAAACTAATATATACAGTTTTGACTATAATATTGAATTTCTCAATATTTTTATATTTCTATCATAGATGTGATCTATAACAATACAAATTATGTAAAATAATTGTATTGTATATAAACTGATATAAACAACATTGTGTCCCCCCCCCCAAGTTATGTGTTTGTCTGGTTTTATTTTTTTGATATAAAACTTTATTCTGATGTATACTAATCCTGGCCTATTATTCATTTGTATAATACTCCTCAAGATTTCAAAAAGATTTTTCACAGAATCTGTTTTAACTGAAAATCAAGAGTTACTGAATATACTAATAAAGGTCAGGTTAATCTTCTATTTTAAAGTGCTCTTTTTTCCTCCTTTTTTTCTTTCTTCTAGTTTGAACGGGTGCGAGTAATATACAAATATGCCCTGGACAGAATTCCAAAACATGAAGCACAAGAGCTCTTCAAAAATTACACAATTTTTGAAAAGAAATTTGGGGACCGAAGGGGAATTGAGGATATTATTGTTAGCAAGAGGAGATTCCAATATGAAGAAGAAGTAAAAGTGAGTGCCTGAACTCTAGGGGAATTGTACACTTTAATAGTTCCCTTGATTGCTTTTGTTGCACTATAAATATGGAACGTAAGTATGGCATAATTGTAATAGTGTTGAACTACAGCCAGAATACCTGTGTTCAAATTGAAACTTGCCACAGAAACTCACCTGCTGACTTTAGACAAATCATTATCTTTCAGCCTGAAGTTTGTTTATTTATTTATTGGTTCGATTTATATGCCGCCCTTCTCCAGAGACTCAGGGCGGCTTACAATGCATTAAGCAATAGCCTTCATACTTTTGTATATGCCTGCTTAGTAGGGCTTTCGGCCCCCACAAGCGGTGTTCTTTTTATACAAAGTCAGCTTATTGCCCCCACAATCCAGGTCTTCATTTTACCTACTTCGGAAGGATGGAAGGCTGAGTCAACCTTGAGCGTGGTGAGATTTGAACTTGCAGTAATTGCAGGCAGCTGGCAGCTTTAAGTGCTACTTAACAGCACTTTAGTCCACTGCGCCACCAAGGCGCCTTAAGTTCTTCATAGAGTTATTGTTCTGTGGATAAAATGGAAGAAAGTACTACTCTCTATACCACACAACATAAACCGCAGAATGAAAAAAGGATGCATCAAATAAATAGTACATTTCTCATGGTATTTCATTATTATCAGTATACTTATTAATTTTTTTCTTTTTTACCTGTTATTTTGTACTAAAACCGTTTTTTCTTTTAAAAAATAGTAGACATTATTTTCTTAAACTTTACAAATTATGTTCATAAAAACCACAATTGTTGCACCACTACTGTCTTTGTTTCTTATGTTGAATCCTTAGTAGTTCTGAAATTGGATACAGCAATACTAATTGTCACCATTTCTCCTGCAAGGTGACTCAGTTAGTTGAATTGATGAATTAACAGAAACCCAATCAGTAAACTGTGCTTTGATGATTACATTGATAATTTTGTACCATGCTTGTACTTCTGAAAGTATTCCCCATTTATCTTGAAAGGCTAATCCACATAATTATGATGCTTGGTTTGATTATCTGCGTCTGGTGGAAAGTGATGCGGATTCTGATACAATACGTGAAGTTTATGAAAGAGCCATTGCCAATGTTCCTCCAATTCAAGAAAAGCGACACTGGAAGAGATATATCTATCTGTGGATCAATTATGCACTCTATGAAGAGCTAGAGGCAAAGGTAAAAGAAAATGACCCATGAATCTTGCATCTTCTTTGATTAAATGAGGCTTGATCTAGGAAATTTGGTACTGTACAATCTATTAGCATTCTTACACTCTGATGAATCATTCATATAGCTGACTAGATTCCTAAGAAAATCATAGAATACAAGAAAGCAGACTAAGTTATATACCGTATTTTTTGGAGTATAAGACACATCTCCCCCCCCCCCCCCCGAAGAGGCTGAAAATTTGGGTGCGTCTTATACTCCGAATGTAGCTTTTTCGAAGCTGTTTTTCAGCCCTAACGCGCTAGCGAGTGAAGTGATCTTCCAAGCTTTGCCTGCTCCTTCCAACTCAGCTGTGTTTTAGAAGCTTTTTTTCAGCCCTAACAAGGCGCTAGCGAGTGAAGCGAGTACTTTGCCTGCTTTTCTCATTGCTGCTCCCTCTCAGCTGTGCTTTAGAAGCTGTTTTTTAATCCCCAAGAAGGGGATAAAAAGCGTGCTGGCGCGCTCAAAACCAGCAAACTAATGTGCTGAAGCTGACCAGACTAAGGACGCTAGCCAGATGAATACCTGGTAGGCAGATTTTTCCCCCTATTTTCCTCTCCAAAAACTAAACTGCATCTTATACTCCGAAAAATATGGTAGTTCATCGCCATACATTTAAAAAAAACAGCTTCTGCAACTGTCACTAACAGTCAAAACAGTATAAATTGTGCATTAATTTAGGAAAACAGTTCCAATTTTTTTAAAAAAGACTTCAATCATTACTTAAAACAAGAATGATGAGGCAAAAGGATTATGGTGTTCTTTATAAACCCTCCCCCCAACACTTAAGCATTGTGAAATCTAATTTATTTCTTTATGGCATATAACTATTTTGATAGGTTGGAAAATGCCTTGCATACATATTTTGTCCAATCATATTCAGTGTTGCCATGCATTAAAAGGTAGTAATAAACCTGTGTGAGGCAATGTTTTCATATGCAGTGTGCCATTGCTGAAAAAAAATCACTATGAGTATTACATAGCAAGTGAGGATCTATGAAAGCATTATTGGTGCATCATTGATTGGATTATGTGTCATCAAATCAGTGTTGACACTCCACGGCCATATAGATTTTTTTCCATAACTTAGTATATAATTGATCATACCACATTGATATTTGATACATTTTTATTATATTTTATAGCTGCCCATCTCATGAAAGTGGTTCTTATATATCCCAAGTTCTCAACACTATAAGGCTTTAAAGAGGCTTGCCACCTCTTTAAATTAGCAGTAAATTTTTAAAATTACTGATGTGGTGTGCTCTGAAATTATAGTTCTAGACAGGTGAGCAACTTTATTTTGCTCTACACAGACAAAAATGTTAAGAGGTCAAGTTGGGAATGAAGATTTCAAGGGTTTTTCAAGTAGTAAGAAATATTATAAATGATAAAACGTAGCTAGATCAGTGGTGGGTTGCTCCCGATTCTGTCCGGTAGTAAAAGTGGCGGGAAGCTCTGCCCACCCGCCAGGACATCATAATTGACAATCTGCGCTCCCATTGCGAACCGGTAGTAAAGGTAAGTAGAACCCACCCCTGAGCTAGATGTCATTTTTTCCTAAAATATTTTGAACTGCACTTGCCTGGAAGCCTTATTCCAACAGTATCACATAAATTGACTTGTGTTTTAGGATCCAGAGAGAACAAGACAGGTGTATCAAGCATGTATTGAACTCATTCCTCACAAAAAGGTATTTATCTTTGTTGTGTGTATTGTGTCTTAATTAAGGATGCATCCTTTTTCATTAAATTCATCCACATGGTTCCAATTCCAGTCTGATCATATTATATATGTTATTGCAATGTAATTTTTATATTACCAGCAACCTCCTACTTAAGAATTATCTTCATGTAAGATAGATAACACTGTTTTTTATGTATTTAGAGAGTGAATATGTGTATAACTACATAGGGGTAGATTTCAGGGGGACGGAGCAAATATTAAAATAGGATCATCTAGTCCAGTGGTTCCCAACCTTTCGTTCACTACGGGCCCCCTTTAAATGCTTTTTGTGGCCATGGACCATGGCCATAGACCACCAAGTCTTAACTTAGGATTTAAATCATAAGATCTTCAAGCCTTCACGGACACCGTGATGACGTTGCAACCACCCAGGGGTCTGCAGACCACAGGTTGGGAACCACTGATCTAGTTCACCTACTAGTCAATGCCCACCTTAATTCTTGTTAATTAGGAAGATTTTCACCTAAAGCATGCAAAACCTACAATTTAGAGTCTAAAACAAGAATAGACATTGTTTTGAAATATTTTAAATTTTTTTTATCAGTCCTAACTACCATTGTCAGAACATCTGAAGGGCATTATATTCCTGATTCAGATCTCTCTATAACTCTGGATGAATCATTTCCTTGAGGTTTTGGTGTAGGCCCTGTATGGAATAAAAATCCTACTCTAAATTGAAGATATTTTGTAAGTATTGATACAATGTAAATGCAGTGCTTTGCACAATCATGTGCACTGTATGAATATGATAAATCCAAGCGTATAGAATGCAAGCAATTGTACATCAAACAGTGCAGTGGAAATTACAAATAAACATTGCAATTTCTCAAACCATTTATTGATCTATGGATTAACTAGGTTTTTTTTTTTAAAAAAAATCTCTATTTACCAACTGTTTTGGAACTCAGTTTCTAGAAAATAGTCGCATAGTTACATTTTTTATTATATTGGGCAAGTTTATTATAAATAACACCTGTGGTAAGATGAATTATAGGTGTAAGGGAGCTGGTTTATGCTTTGTAATACCACAGATATAATATGGAAAATAATTTAAGAGATTTGAAAAATTCATGTAATTAATATTCTAGTTCTGTGATGGCGAACCTATGGCATGCGTGCCCTAGGTGGCACATGGAGCCATATCAGTGGGCACACGCGCTCAGCTCTGGCCCACATGTGCGCACTGGCCAACTGATTTTCAGGCCTTCTGGGCCCACCAGAAGTCGGGAAACATGCTGTTTCCGGCCTCTGGAGGGCCTCCAGGGGTGGGTGGGAAAGGCCCGTTTTTCGCTCTCCCCAGACTCCAGAGCCTTTCTAGGAGCCTGTGGGGGCCAGAAATGGCCAGTTTCCCAACTGGGGAGAGCGAAAAACGGGCCTACTGGGCCCATTGCATACCAAAAGCGGGGGGAACGCGGAGGGGGTTGCGCGTGCATTCATGGGGGGGTGCATAGAATTATGGATGTGGGCACATGTGCGTGCAAACCCCCCCCGCGCTCCCCCTGCTTTTGGCACACAATAGCAAAAAGGTTAGCCATCACTGTTCTAGTTAGTGGATTTTCTAGTTCAATAGAAGCAATTTATATTATTTTGAAAAGTAGGAGTTAAATGTATCTTCAACTCCTGTCTATAATCAAGTAGATATTGATAAGGGAATAGGGAAAGGAAAAATCTGATTTGTTTCAGCAAGGCAATCTGTACAGTACAGGTAGTCTTCAGATTATGACTGGTCACTTAGTGACTGTTTGAAGTTACAACAGACTGAAAGAGGGGGACTTACGACCTAGATTCAAAGTTTTAAATAAAGCTCCCTCATAATTACATTATTACACACTGTCCCAAAATAGGTCATTTTATTGACAAATTATAGTGGTGACATTTTAGAGAGGTGAGATGCCACATGCAGCCTCCCCCCAAAAGTTGCCCATCACTGCTACAGCAAATCAGAGTTGTATAGATGTGTGAGTGTGTGAGTGTGC
Source organism: Pantherophis guttatus (assembly GCF_059756535.1). Classification (NCBI taxonomy): domain Eukaryota; kingdom Metazoa; phylum Chordata; class Lepidosauria; order Squamata; family Colubridae; genus Pantherophis; species Pantherophis guttatus. The sequence continues at coordinate 122,783,264 of NC_142065.1, read as the reverse complement.
ATTTAATTTATTCACAGAGTTTTAAGACACATTGCTTCTTCCAAAATAACAAAATTTCTGAATCAAGGTTTCTGATGAAGTTATATAAACCTAAATTATATGAGAGAAAAACCTTCCAAGACTGAAAATATTTCTCTCTTCCTTGCCTTTTTTGGGGGGGAGGGGTGGGGGAAGAAACTCCTGAAAAATTAAGGAGAGTCCCTTCTGAAATGTTTCCCATCTTATTCCCCCTTCTGTGGACTGAAACTTCTTATATCCCAGTTGTCCAGTCTCCCTCCTGTCTTCCAAGTTATTCCCATATACTTTTACAATATAAATAAATCATTCATTTATTATGTATCCCTTTCTTCAGACTCCGTATCAAATGATAAATTTTATGAAACTAGAAAATAAATCAGCTAGTCATTAGATTATATACTAGAAGTTTAGATTATAATTGAATGTATAATTATAAACGGGTTTAGATTATAACTGAGTGGTCACAATTAAAGTGCATGAGAACCAAAATAAAACTAATAGAAATTAATTATAATTTGTCTTCCTGTTTTCAGTGACATATTGTCCAGTTTTGTGTTTTCAGAAATCATGTTGTCAGTCAGCCTTATGGGCTGATGAAATAACATGCTAAAGATACTCTGTATGCATATTTTGTTCTAATGGGTTTCAAGAAAATTGCTTTATTGAGGAAACCAGGCGACTGTGAGTTCTAGTCCCTCTTTAAGTATGAAATCCAGCTGGGTGACTGGGCCAGACACTATTCAGCCCAACACACCTCATAGTATTGTTATTGTGGGGAAAATAGGAGGAAGAAGGAGCATTATCTATGTTCGCCACCTGGAGTTATATATAAAAATAATGAAGGTGGGATAAAAATGAATAAATTAAAAAATGCCAAAGATTTCTGGTCTTAGTCATGTTTTGTATGTATGAAAGCATTGTTTTTAATTTAGCCAACTGAAATTTAGCCAATTTTTTATACTATTTCTCCACTCAGTTTACATTTGCCAAAATATGGTTGCTCTGTGCACAGTTTGAAATCAGGCAGAAGAATCTCAGTCTTGCCAGGCGAGCATTGGTAAGTAAAATGAAGTGACTTTCTTGTTCTAGAAATATATTGATGAAATTGGTTGATCTCTCTTGAAAGCAGTGGAACAGTAGAACCAGTGGAATAGCTTGCCTCTAGAAATCATGGGCGCTCCAATACTGGATGTTTTTAAGAGAGTCTGGACAGTTACTTATCTAAAATTGTATAGGTTCTCCTGCTTGAGCAGGGGGCTGGATTAGAAGACCGCCAATGTCTCTTCCAGCTCATTTTATTCTATTCAATACTTTAAATTCTTATTGGCTTATCGTAATATGTCTAGAAATTTTAAAAAATCTGATGAAAAGTACCAATACTTTTTATGTTGTATCAGACCAAGGCTATAGCCTTATAGAAGTAATTTAATGTTTATTAAGGCCTCTGTCCTAAATAGTTGGTAGACAGCTGAATTTATATTTGTTGCTATAGGGCAGGGGTGTCAAACTGGATTTCTTTGAGGGCTGGATCAGCATTGTAGTTCTCCTCTGCGGGCCGGGGGGTGGGGTCGGGTTGTTCTTTGGCCTGGTTTTGGGCCCAGTTTCGGTCGGCAGAGTGCTGCAGGAGGCCATGGAGTGTGAAAATGAGGCATGGGGGGCCACACATGGCCCGTTTTAGCCGCCAGAGGCACCGCAGGCCGGTCCCTTCATATTTCCAGGCCAATCCCGTGGGCTGGATTTAAGCACGCCGCGGGCTGGATCCAGCCTATGGGCCTTGACACCCGTGCTATAGGGTGAACTTCTGCATTTCCTATTGGAATAGATGTTCTACCACTTTTTGCCATTTACATTTTGTCCCACAGGGAAAAACTCATTTGGCAAGTTGATGGTAATTTCTAAAATGTATAGAAGGGTCAGGTCCTCCTAACAAATTGATTTTCCCTATAAAGAATGTTCAAGAGACTTTTTTTATATACAGATGGTACCATTAAAGAAGTCTGTTTCTAGTCAATACCGTACTCTCTTTCTTTTTTCTATTATTGTTAAATTTTATTGACTTCCCAACTCTAATGGCTTCTTTTACAGATAACATTTTTTAAAATGTTGAAATGTGCCTGCCAAATGTTGAAATAAAGCTACCATGCTCATAATAGTTTTTGGTCTTTGTAGACCATTTTAATATACAAAAAAACCACAATAAGATGTAAGTGTAATAATTCAAAAAGTAGGCCTTTAGAGCACAGATACTGCATTTTTGGAACAAGTCTGAAAAAAATGTATTTCAGTTTTTATGCTTGTATAACTGCACTTTTCTTGAGAAGCTTTGAAGAACTTATTCCTTCTTTGTAGGGGACATCTATAGGTAAATGTCCAAAGAACAAGCTATTTAAAGGCTACATTGAACTGGAGCTACAACTGCGAGAGTTTGATCGTTGTCGGAAACTCTATGAGAAGTTTTTAGAGTTTACACCTGAAAACTGCACATCATGGATCAAATTTGCTGAATTAGAAACTATTCTTGGTGATATTGACCGAGCCAGAGCTATATATGAACTAGCTATTGGCCAGCCTCGATTGGATATGCCAGAGGTAAGAGAGGTTCTGGGGAATGCTGCTCTCAATAATGTATTTTTGTCAGATACAGAGGGAATACATAGGAGACATATATTATTTTTTAGTTAAGTCTGTGATTCTGTCATTCTTAAGGAAGCTTGCGCAGGGACATGCTACCCATTTGTTAACAAAAGACTCAATATGGCGAGGGTGGGATGGGACTAGTAGTATTGGTAGTGTTGAAATCACTGTTCTAGTTGCCTTGATGAACTAGATTGGCTAGAAGTGGACTGCTTGCTCAGGTTGAGCTGGCTACCCAGATAGGAGGAAGCTGCAGATAAATGGGCTGGAATGCACCCAATGGATGAGGGAAAGCAGAGCAGCACTGGCTGCTATCCAGAACTAAGTGTAGCTGTTACATTTGGAAGCACAGACTGGCATTGTAATCAACTAAATTCCTATTGTTTCATGACAGGCTCATCTTACCCCTTCATGGAATTCAGGCAGCAGGTATAATTGGTCAGGCATACCAGGCACCATGCCACTTTGAAGGGGGCTGAGGAGGAACAAAAAGAACTGCTCAGCAAACTGATTTTTTAAACAGGCTCAATAAACCCTCTTTCATCCATTAATACAGGGCTCACATAAACTTACTCTGGCATTTTCCTTGGCTTATAGCAATTAAAAATAATGCAGTTAAAATCACGAAAAATTAAATTTATCTAACAAATAGAAGCTTTGGGCAAAGAGGGTATTTTGTTATTTTTCTAAATACTAGGAAAGTAGGGACCAAACATACTTCGGTAGAGAGTGCATTTAGAGCCTGGGAGTCAGATAGGCGAATGCCCTCTCCTTCATGCTAGGTAGCTGAGTTTCTGGGAGTGAGCAAATCTTCAAAAGGATCTCTCCTACTTCCCAAGTAATTGAATGGGTTCATAGTAGGAGAAGCAATCCTTCAGATAGCCACAAACAGCAGGGCTTGCTATCTCAGGTGAAATGGATGGTATACAAGTCAGACAAATAAATGTTGTTTAGGGTTTTAAAAATTAGCATTAGCACTATAAATTGTGCCTGATAACCAGATGTGACTAGTGCAGATCTTTCAGTACCTCTTACTAGTTAACAGCTTTCCTTCTACGTTTTGCATGGGTTGCAATTTCCCGGCATTTTTCAAGGCTAGCTCCTTGGAAAGAGGTTAGTTGCACTAGCCAGAATGCTGCATTAGAAAGAGTGTATATAATGAAGGTACGGATAAGTCACTAGGTCTGACAGGCTTAGGAACTGCAATGTGAACAATAGCCATTGTTGTACAGATTTCTCCTTGCCCCTATATTCATCTACATATTGTGACTGCTGAGTGGCATGGGGCATTCCAAATGTCATACCAGAGTACCATACCCTTCCAAACAAGCTTTACCTTTATCTCTAAGCCCGCCTTTGTCTTTAACCACAATACCTCCATCATGTCTGGATTTAATTTTAGCTTTCTTTCTCTGTTTCAGTCCATTGTTGAGTTCATGAAACTTTCAAAGGGTCTAGCTACCTTGGAATTAGATGGTAAGGGGCAATAGAGCTTAGTGTCATCTGCATAATGATGGCACCTCACTCCAAATCACCTGCCCCATCAGTCTCATTTTAAATGGTATAAAGACAAGATAGAACCCTATGGAACAGCATGGGGTTGTATGAACTGTAATTTCACAGTACTGCCTTCTGGTTATGTCGTCCCAGAAAGAACTAGAACCACTCAAAACAGTCCTGTCAGATGGCCCAGAAGACCACTGAAAACCATTGGGCAATTCAAGAGATCGTCCCTCATATATTTTCCATTCTAGGTCTCCCACCTAGGTTAGTAGAGCGGTCTCAAAACCATATCCTAGATGAAATAACCAATTAGAATTGACCCTGATAATTTCCATTCAGAGTTCAACTCTGGAGGATTGTTAAATGAGATATATCAAGGAGTTGGTCTCAAACCAAGGAAACAAAGATACAGTTTTATCTTTAGTTATGCAAATTGACTAGGTGACTTTGGACCAGCCACAACTCTTACTGCAACATACACCACAGAGTTGATGATACAGGGGGGGAAAATGAAGAGATAATCAAGATAACCCCCCTTTAAAAAGTACATAAAATAATACAGTTGTTCAGATTTTTTTCTCTCTGTGCATATCCGTTGTTTTAGGCACTTTTTATATGGATTTTTTTGGGTAAATTTGCTTTTACATTCCAAGTTGGGAGAACAGTGTTTTCTTCCCCTAGGTACTTTGGAAATCTTACATAGACTTCGAAATTGAACAAGAAGAATATGAGAATACAAGAAATTTGTACAGGAGGTTGCTTCAGCGAACACAGCATGTTAAGGTAAGGATTAACTCAGGCAATGCTGAATTCCATTCTGGCTGTAGTAGCACTATTTGTGTATACACACTTTTGAAACTGCAATAAATAAGATGGCAGCTGGATTTTAATTCAGGCAATTTTAAGTTAGTTTTTCTTAATTGATTTTTTTGACTTTTATTTTATGACTAGTTTTACAAAAATAGAAAAACCGATTAGAACAAAAGAAAAGTTGCATCTAAACTTATGTATATCATAAATTAAGTATATTTTACATATTTGTTCTATTTAAATAGTGCTGCTCTTAAAGGTGCAAAAAGTTTTCAAATTTGGAACAGCTGAGAAGGCTAGTATGATAAGGCCCATATCTGCCTTTTTAAAAATACTTACTGGAATGACCTTCTGTGCTTCTATTGTACTTCAGGGAAATGGTTTCACCTTTAGAGTAGCATAAAAGAGTTGATTCACTTCTAATCATGTTATCCAGCCCTATTTTGAGAATAAAAACTGAAGCATTTTTAAAATGTTAAAATCTAATTGAAATAGAATTCCCATTTTTATGTTAAATATTGATGGAGGTATTATTTAATGAGAAAAAACATGAGTGGAGAATTCAGTTCTGTTCATTTTTAAAATAAGGACTTACTTAGTAGAGACGTGCTTTGGACTCATCAGTTACTGTATACCTTTATCCATAAAAGAATCTCAGGCTGCTGGACAGCATTGACTTGACTCTGGTAGCTGCATGGCACAGGCTTGCTGTTCTCTATATCTGCTTTATACTTTGTTCTTTCTCATCTTATTTGAAAATAGAAGATCAACATTTGACTCCCGTTTTCTTTTCCTTATTCTCTTTTAAACATGCTTCAGTTTCGGTAATACGTTTCCTTTGGAGAAAAAAAATTACTATTAAGTAATTTTATATAGTGCTTACAAGTCCTAATCTAAAATAGTCTGACATTCTTTCTAAAAGCTTTATTTCGAATGACCAAAAATGTACAGTTCTATACAGTTTGAATATCATTAATTGAGAGAAAGACTATAGTAAGTATGTGACAACTTATTGTACATACATAACTAATTTTTTATCATAATATGCTCTTTCTTATTTTAGGTATGGATCAGTTTTGCTCAATTTGAACTCTCAGCAGATAAAAAGAACAATTTACCACGATGCCGGCAGATATATGAAGAGGCAAATAAAACAATGAGAAATTGTGAGGAGAAAGAAGAGAGACTTATGCTCTTGGAATCTTGGAAAAATTTTGAAGAGGAGTTTGGAACAGAATCCAGCAGAGAACGAGTAGACAAACTCATGCCTGAAAAAGTCAAGAAGCGGAGAAAACTTCAGGCTGAAGATGGGGTAAGACTTCCACATGGAAATCTGGCTTGCCACAAGTACTTTATATAGTATAGCAGTGTAACTATCGCAGGTAGACCGTAACAAATTAGACAGTTTTTCCCTCTTCCTTTTGCTTATTCTTTCTGACTAATTAATTAGAATAAATTCAAAGAATCTACAGAATCTAATGCTGTACTCTGTGATGTACGTGTGTAAAGGATGCAGCAGTTTATTAATATTTCATAACAAAGCTTAGTGTTCAGGAAATATTCAGGAAAAATCATCCCATCTATTAGTATCTGTTCAGATAGCATACCGTATTTTTCGGACTACAAAACGCACCAGTGTATAAGACGCACCAAGATTTCAAAGAGGTAAGCAAGAAAAAAAAAGGTTTTGCCCTCCCCGGCCCACCCAGGAGCACTCTGCAGGCTTCCCAAACCCTCTGCGCATCCCGTTTTTTGCAAAAACTGGGTGTGCAGAGGGTTTGGAGGCCTGCAGAGTGTTCCTGGGTGGGCTGGGGAGGGCAAAAATGCAACACGTGGGGGGTTTGGGAGGCCAAAAATGGACGCGTTTTTAGCAAAAATAGGGACGTTTTTGCCCTCCCCAGCCCACAGGAGCACTCTGCAGGCCTCCCAAAGCCACTGAGTGCCCTGTTTTTTTGCAAAAAATGGCGTTTTTTGCCCATTTTTTGCAAAAACTGTGTTTTTGCCCTCCCCAGCCCACACGAGCCCTCTGCAGGCCTCCCAAAGCCTCTGCGCACCCTGTTTTTGCGAAAAATGGGCCCGTTTTTCACAAAAACAGGACACACGGGGCGGGGCTTCGGGAGGCCAAAAATGGCTATGCTCAGTGTATAAGATGCACCAATATTTCCACCTTCTTTTGGGGAGGGGGAGTATGTCTTATACTCGGAAAAGTACTGTAAGTTTCTGAACATCCAATAGAGAGACAAAGTATTTCTTTAGTTCTCTGGGATTTTTCAAACAAGTAATATCTACAGCCTAAATTGGTTTTGTAAAAAGCAGGCTAGGAAAACAGCAAATGCTGTGTGGTAATGTCACATAGTTTAAAACAATTCTTGTAATAATGGAGGTTTGATTATGTCCACACTTTTCTTTCTAGTCTGATGCCGGCTGGGAAGAATATTATGATTATATCTTCCCAGAAGATGCTGCCAATCAACCCAACCTCAAACTGCTTGCAATGGCTAAACTCTGGAAGAAGCAGCAACAGGATGAAAATCCAGAGAGAGATCCAGACAAGGATATTGATGAAAGCAGTCCCTAACAATATCTTTGATTTCTTCTCCTTTATATTGTACAGGTTTTGCTAATAAACTATTTTACAAAAAAAATTGCTAATGCTTGAGGTGAAAGAGGCATGTTTTAAACATAAGCATTTAAAGACTAATGTATATAGCTGTGATTTACTCATAATATTGTAGAGCAGAAAAATCAGCAACAAGGAGTAACTGCCCTTTGAAGAAAGATAAGACAGGTCTCATGATCTTTAGCTTAGAAGAAAGACAAATGAAACGACATTATGTACATAAAATTGATAGAGTGAACAAAGATTTTTTTCCCATTCTCATTACTAGAATCTGGGATCATTCACTGAATAGCTGGAGGTTTGAGGCCAAACAATTATTATTATTATTATTATTATTATTATTATTATTATTATTATTATTATTATTATTATTATTATTATTCAAATTTCTATACCGCCCTTCTCCTTTCGGACTCAGGGCGGTGAACAGCCAAGATAAAAACATCTATACATAACATCACAGTTAAAAATAAAGTTAAAATAATTTATAAATTTGGCCCATAATTTAAAACTTGTCAATTAAAATCAATATTAAAATTTTAAAACTAACCCTAAAATCAAGACAGACCGGCTCTCAGCATATCTCAAAATCTTGTAATTTTACAAGATTATATTCCGTCTCAAAATTCAAACATTGTAAGGGACGTGATCAGGTAATTTTAATTGCAGCACAGTGCAAATCAAATAAGCTGTTGCCACTATTAACTTCAAAGGATGAGGGAATAAGATGTTCAGAGTCTATCAGAGATTTTAGAAACTGGCTAAGGGTAGCTTATAAAGAATAGCACATCTGAGGTCAGCTTATCACAGAAGCAAGTACAAAAGACAGCTTTTGTCCAAGAAATTCATGATCTTCAGCCAAGCACTGCTGATCTTCAGCCAAGTACTTTCTTGGAAATGTGCTTGTTTACCTACTTCAAATAACCTACTTCTGAGTAGAGTAGTTTTTCTAAGGTGTTCTGACAGCTATCTGGTACTTCTTTAGTCTCTCCACTTCCATTTTTAGCTTGGAGGCAGCAGTGCTCTTATGGATCTGCTGGCTATGCTTCCCTTTCACAGTCAGAAGAAACTGATTCAGACAAGACCTTTGGGCCCTTAAAATTAGTCAAGCTCTTGTTTCTGTTCCTCTACTGCTTCCTTGCAAAAGAAGCCTTCTGAGGAAGCCATTATGTCATTCTTTGCTCCCTGTTCCAACACTCCAGGATGTTCCTAATGCACATCTTCCCTCATGGGCATTCAAGAGGCAGTAAATAAAAAATGTAGCTCATAATATTGTGATACAAATTCTGCCCTTGTGTACTTGTATTCTTGGGCAAGTACGAAAGTGTGAAGCTTGTGTCATGTTTATTTGGAACTGAGGCTGGCTGTTGATTGGTATGTTATTTGACTTTTTGGGGATAGATGACAATTTCCATTTTATTAAGAATAATTATGGGGCCAAAAAGCATTCTTGTAAATAAAAATGATGTTAAATATTGGCACTTTGTAGCATGCCTATTTTCCTTTTTCTAATTAAAAGGATCTGAAAAAAATCTTGAAGTGTGACTATACCTATGCACACTTTCTATTTACTTGAGAGTTATATTTTCCTGGCAATTACTTATATACATTTTGCAGTGGCTATTTTCTTATATTTCTGTACAGGTTTCTAAAATGATAAAACTTAGATGCTATTTTGTTACATGTTGACATACTTCTTAAAATGAAATTCAACAACACCACTTAACATTTTAAAAAAGACATCAGTTTCTATTTTTATCTGTTAATTGCCCTGTAATACAGATTCATAATACCCTCAATAACAATTTTACAGCAATTGCATTTCAAGCAATCTAAAATGGTAAAGTCCCAAATGTATTTTATTTATACATTAATGTATAAATATGAAAAAATTTCATATTTAACAAAATTTAGAATCAAAGTAATATCAAATTGGGTGTTAGTGTCTTTTGAGTTAGTCCATTAAAAGAATCTCTCCATATAAAGTATAATCAACTAATCTCCGATTTAAGAATATTTTTAAAAAATGTTTTCCAAGAATACAAGATAAATTCTTTGTGTGTTCTATTGTGTGATTCCACATGTACCTCTGGAGTGATGAAACAAGGCAACCTTCATCACTTTTTGGGACAAAAAACAAAATCTTGAAAAAAGTTACCTACAATTTGAAAAGCTGTCTACTCCCTTTTTCAAGACAAGGTATATTATCCAAAGAATTTTAACAGGCTAATTTAGCATCCTTTTATTATCAATATATAATTTGCTTTTACTATCATTGATAAAATCCAGAGTTTTACCTATTGGATGAAAGGAAAGCAAGTTTTTTTTAATTCAAAGATGCTCCAAAAGGAGTTGCATCTGGAAATGAAAGGGCTGGATAGGTGACCATTTAATGATAATGGCAACATTTACTGTTATGAATGGATAGGACTGCTGGTTTCAACTAATTTGGCAGGTTTCAACAAAACAGGTGCACATAAATGTAGCACCCTTAGAAATTTGTGAGAATTTTTTTTTTTATTTAGGAGACTAATAATGATTCTGGATGCATAAACGTAACCAATAAAGATTTTTCTTTCAAAAGTCTTTTTCCCGTGACTCAACTTCCAAGCAACTCTACCTGGATGATTGAGAATCTTCATTGATACAATCACCAGATGTTCAAAAGAAAAAAAAATCCACAAATCCTTCTAGCAGCAGATAAGATACAAGGCAAACATTTAATAGGTTTTCACTTTGTTTAGTAAGAGAAATTTGTTTCTTTTTGATATTTTTAACTATGATTAATCCTAAAGAAAATAGCTCCTCATTCCAAAATTTTCTATATTTCAGGAAAATGTGACCAAAGTAGGTGGAATCTCTTCATAGGCTAAAACAGCTACAACTTCTTTTCTTTAAGGCTAATATATACAATATATATTCCTAATGTGTCTCTGACTAATTATTATTTGGAGAACCAGTTTGGTATAATGGTTAAGGCACTTGGCTACATACCAGGAGACCATGAGTTCCAGTCCTGCCTCAGGCACAAAAGCCAGCTGGTGTCTTTAGGGCCAGTAACCCACCTCACGATTGTTGTTATGGGGGATGGGGATGGGGATGGGGATGGGGGAGGAAGAAAGAAGGAATGTTATTATTTTATTATTATTATTATTATTTATATGCCGCCCTTCTCCGGAGACTCAGGGCGGCTTACAATGCGTTAAGCAATTAAGCAATGTTAGATGTTCTCTGCCTTAAGTTATTTATACAAATAATAAAGGTGGGATATAAATGAATAAAATTCTGACAATAGTCTGAAAATTCCAATAAACCAAATACTTCCAAGCTAATATCCTAACTGTTCCTCTAAACTTACTAAAAATTCTATTGCATACACATATTATCAAGCTTCCACTGTTGAAATATCTTTTTTGCTGGCTTATGCATCCAGAACAGAAATAATTAAGTACAAGGTAACTAATCAAGCTACACGTCCAGGTATCCCTGGCCAACTGCTCTTTCAGAGAATCCCTACGTAAAGGCGACATAATCTTCATATGGGGCAGTCTTTCTGCAAACATAAATGCCGCATCCAACCGTGCACACACACGCCGCAATATCTGAAGTGTTTTCTTAGCTGGGGAAAAGATGGTTTCTAATATTCCACCCTGGAAATGTTGCTATTCCTTGTGATTCCACCTCAAGACTCTGCAATGTAGGCAACGTCCACGGGGCAAGAAACAAATGAGTTCTGTATTGGCAATATTGTGGCTGCAACTGGTTCTGCTGCCTTCCTATGGGAGCTGCCCTTTGAATTCTTCGGAGCTTCAGATCTCCTCCGCTGAAAAGACTTGAGCAAACAAACGCCCCAAGCAAGCAAGCGCACGCAGGGAACAACCTACCCATTCACCCGGAAATACTTTTCTCTATGTCCCCTGAAGCTGGGAGGGACTTGAGCAGTTTGCGTAATGCTAGCGTCAGAGGGCGAACATTAAGAGGGACAAACGTAGAGATAATAGATTAACAACCATTCCACACCGGAACCACTATTAAGTCGATTATGACCCCCTCATTTTCTATTCCGGCTATGGGCACAGTAACGTCGTCATTCATTCACGAAGAAGCCATTGAAGCAGTTCAGGTTTTTTTTTTTTTAATTTGGCAACTTGAAAATGCGTGGACTTCAACTCCCAGAATTTCCCCAGGCAGTAGCTGACTGGTGGATTCTGGGAACTGAAGTCCTCACGTCTTCAAGTCGCCAAGTTCATAAGTTCTGAGCTAGGCGATCTTTTTTGCCATTTGAAGAGTATCTATTCTACGCCATTCATTTAGGCTGCCAGTAATTCTAAATCTAAAAGGTTTCCAATTCATAAAAATTGGGACGGATGCATTTGGCAACAGCTGTCAAAGGGGAACACAATAGAACAGCCCAGTTACGCTCACTACTGCATTTTTAGATTCGAGACTAGATACGGTCCCACATACTTTCGAATAGAGCAGCTTCGTCTTGTTGCAAAATTTTTCTTTGTTCTCCGTGGGCAAACGACTGGCACTAAAACACCCTGTATTTAAAGTCTGGGATTTCGAAGTGTCCGATATACAATTTAGAGCCTAGGCTGAATGAAGTTCCTCTAATGACGGTTTCCCTTGCGGGATGCAGCAATTATGGGCATTGCACAACTGTTCCTGGGTTTCGTTTACGAACTTTATCTGATTTAAGCAAAAGAGAGAATGGGAAGATTACTAAACAGCATGACGACAAAATCCTTTCCCCCTAAAACTTTTGTGCATTACCAAACTGGAAATCGGAAAAAAACAGCAGATATCCTTTCTGTTTCAGATAATTTTTTCTCAAATCATCAAATTATGGACAATTCACAACAATCAAACATCTAACAGTTTTTGATAGTGTGGCTCTAAGGCACTGATATTTTTTTAATGTTATTTATTTATTATGTTATTTAACATACATTTATATTTTCTTGACCATCTGAAACTATAGAGAAGTCATAGAACACAATAGCCTGAATGAAGAAACTGGTAAAAATCAGAGTTCAGATTTATTTATTGTACTTACTTGCATTAAAATGTGGATTCAAGGGAGATAATATAAAGCCACCTATTTTTTATATTAGATCTGTCTAGAAACAAATTATTGAAAAATCTCTATTTGCATAGAACGAAAAATAACAATGAATTCAACTATTTCCTATACCCCAATTCAAAAATATGGATCTGAAACATAAATCCTAAGGATGGGATTGAAGCAGCGATTTTAATAGATTATCAGGATGCATCTAAAAATATAAAATCATAGACATTGAATGAGTCTCACTTTTTTTTCCTTTGGAACCTACTGTTGGGTCACAGGTGACATCTGTCTATATGCTGTGGTTTAGGTGGAATCTGAAGAAATCAAGAGAATCCATGCTTTGGATCCATATATTTACATCATCATAGCTCCAAACCAATTGATTATATGAATGTCCAATAATAATTTATTCTCTATAAAACATCTTATATGATGTTAGATAAGAGTTTCAGCTGAATACTATGTAAAAATCATGAAGATCCATATTGACCTTCCTTTTGGTCCGGATCCAATTAAAGCCTCTTTTGGAAGAAGCAAGGATCATACTATTGCAACAAAAGTCCCAGCCTCCTGATGTTCAGTTCAGAAACTTATTTTTGGATTTTGATGGAGTTCACTTCCCAATTGATTCAAATAGAATGGCTCAAATTCAAATTCATGGCTCACTCTATTGTCTAGATTTAAGAGAGAAACTTATTGTAATTAGTATTGTATTGTAATTTCTTTTAGGCTCTAATACAGTTGAAGAAAGGCTGCAAAAATTATATTCTCCCACTACTCTGGTTTTGGGGACAGAAAATAGTTTGGGGAGGAACCAAATTTTTTTGTCATCCCACTTATGGTGCCTGTGATCCCAATCAAACTACTTTTGAATTAAAAATAATGAAGTCTGAGATTCTACTTATAATGACCACTCCTGTACACGCAACACCTCTTGGTTCCTTGAGTCATCTATAACTAAGTGTTGTTTATCCATAGTTTGCACTGGGCAGAGTCAAATAGGTTATGAAAATATGTACATAATGCGAGTTTGAATAGTAGATCTTCTGGTGACTTGATTTTCCTTCTTCCACCTTCAAAAGGTTGAGTGGGTAGAATATGTGAGCTCAGATCTCCTGTTTCCAGACCTTGTGCTGATAGACATATCTGATTATGGTCATTCTTATTGCATGTCCTTGCTCCTGCTTTTGGCTGTTTAGGAAAACTAAACATTGAGTCTTCAATTTGTGTATAAAATGTATAGGTAACTAGTTTGTAGAACTAAAAAGATAAGTATTCTGTTTCTGTTGTATACTCCAAAATGGTATTTGTTAGGAAAAAAAGAGTATCAATCTTCTGTCTCTGGACTTGCAAAGTTATCTTTCTGCTTTACCAATTGATGGAGTGGAGTTGAATTTTTTCAAAACTATTCCTTTATGAGAAAATATTTTCTTTAGTGCCAATGTCAATACTGTATCCTTGGGCTACTATATATTAAAGGTGCTTTTATCATTATATATGGACAAAATACTGCTTATTGAAAAACTTAATAGAGCTTGAAACAAGTATAAGCTTGTTTAGTTGGAAGCAGTTTCATCAATAGCTTTATTTGCAACATAATCCTATGCATTTTGACATATTGACAAAAATACACTTGCAATGTTAGACTGGGTGAGAAAAATCCAGATGGCAATCGGTGGCAGCAAAGAGGTAGAATGTTCTGTGTCTCTGTTGCTATCCAGCGGTTATCTGGATTTATGCAGCCCATGTATTATTGCCTTACCATGTAGAGAAGGTTTGTTTTATCATTTACTAAATTAAACAAAAATACATTGAATCAACAATTACACAGCAAATTGACATAAACATCTTGTGCAACCGAACATACCAATATATATAGGTCAGCTATTTTTGATAGCCCCAGTATATTAAAATAGTGTAATAATTCCTGAGAAATTTGCAAGGCAGTCTAATTGTCCAGTTAGATAGAATAATGAAAGTCTTTTTTTTTTTTTTACACAAATGGGGATATATAATCCAGCATTTTCAGTGATTTATTATGTAAGTGCTAGATTGTCACACTTAAAAGAGTTTTAATGTCATTGTTCTGACATGCATTTAAATATTAAATTGTTCATATTGTCTAGTTAGGAGAATTTCTCTTCCAAATGCAGAAAGTTGTTTTCTCTTTTTACGTAGAAAAGGAGGCATCACTTTTTTTTAAAGAAAGTGATTCAAAATCTTGTCCATGTTTATCTCTTACTATTATCTCTTATTTGAAAGTTTTCTCCTATCACTGAATGCCAACTGTTTAATCTCTGTGATTGTTTGCTTCCTGAAGAAGTCATCATTTTATGCTTCAGAAGTTTTTTTTCTGACAATTATTATGATACATTCAGTTTCAAACTTTAACAGTTCAATCTTTTTGTTAACAAATGGAATGAGAATTTGAGTAAGGGATATTTATTTTTATTTTGTGATTACATTTTTTATCCCTTTATATTGATAAGTAAGGTGCTAAACATTCATAATACTCCTTCCTTCTCCTATTTTCCCCATAACAACCACCATGTAAGGTGGGTATATGCTATTGATTTTAAGATTTTTTTTTGTATTCATTCAACGAATAAGAACATTTTGTAAATACTACACATCATACAGCCTCATGCCAAGAACTTTAGCCTTGAACAATTTAATTGCTACAGGGACGAAGTTGTTCCCCCATATCTTTTACACCACAGTTGGTATCGCCTATGCCGGGCTGTGTGCGGAACCTTGCTAGTTATGAATGGACAGAATAGAATTTCACTTGCATGTAATTTGGGAACTTAAAGAAAATGTTTTAAAAATAGATGACTTACACAAATGTAAGGTGAAAGAGTGTTTACTGTTCTGTCATCTTGGTAAATCTGCTGAATGTACAGATTAATGCAAATTCTTAGCTCTGATATTTTTAAGTAGAAAAGTACAGTTTCTATCAAAATTCTTACTGAAAGCAGAATTTACAATTTTAATAGTGTTTGTGCTTCTGAATTTTGGCAAAACCTTTAACTGATCAACTCATTTTCCTGCTGTCTTTAACACAACAGATGTCTAAGCACTATTTCTACAGCTATACTGTTTTAAAAATAAAAAATGATTAGTTCACAAATTTCTTCATGTTTTAGAAGAAATCTTATACGTCAGATCAGATATAGTTTCACAATATTATGTTTGATGTAGTGACAGAATTCCTCCTGGAAACCAAATCACAGTTCTGCAAATATGCATTGAACTACTTGGGAGAAAAAGAAAATAAATAAAGACGAAAAAAAACCTGTACTGATTCTCAACATTTCCCTACTATATGCCTAGAAGTTGAGTCATGGCAAATAGACTTCTTTTTTTGTTTGTTTGTTTGAAATGTTTCACTGCTTATCCAAGTAGTTTCTTCAATATTCTTCTTCCCTAATATATGTGATTCTTAAAACAAACCTACTCTTTCTACCAAACCTAATTGATATATCCATCTTTTCCAAAAACATGACTGTCGGATATAACCATCTTCTTATAACTGAAGTCTGAATAACCAATTTTGAAAATAAGATGCTTACAAAGTCATTTTTAAAAATATGGTTTGACATTTTAGAAAGCTAGATATTAATACATAATTAAATAAAAAAACATCACTTACTCTAAAACCAGCAAGAGATTTATTTTCTATTTTGTGTTAAAATCACATGCATAATTATAGAATATTTTATCATTAAAAAAATACTTTACAAAAATGACAGTTTACCTGCAACTGCTATAAAATTTCTTGAAATATATATAAAAAGTTGCTTTCAATAAAATAATAATAAAGCAACTATTTTTAAAAAAAGGCTGTTATCCATATTTTTACTGATGCTCTGCATCGGAAAATAATGCATTGATATACTGATTAAATGGTCAACCTAACAGTTAGTTTAAAAGAAGTTGGATCCACTGCATATGGAATTGAAAATAATGCATAAAATAAAGATATGAGTAAAACCCACTACATATCTGCAGATGATGGCACTGCAAAACATCTGAGAAGCCACTGTGCCAGATTACAATTGGTGGATGCTATGTTTTGCTTTCAAATTTCCCATAAAGCTGGATCACAGCATTTTTTTTTGTAGATTATGTATGATCACTGATGGTAATTCATAATTCATACTTTTACTGATCAGTAGGGTTTAGGGAATATGAATCATTTAATTTCAACTCCCAGTCAGTTTACATAACAATTAAAATAATTAGCTTTATGTATTTTGGTCACTGTTGTCACTCTGGAATATTGCCCCATAAGGATCACTGTTGATGCGTTTATACACAAAATGGAAGACCTGAGGCTGTGGCCGACTGTGCAGTTCAGCTTTGATTTTTTGGGGATAGGTATCTTCTGTCAGTTGCTGCCAAGTGTCATCAATAAAAAGAAACAGGCTAAAGTTCTCAGGATTATCCACTTTAAACTTCTCAGCACAGAGCTGACACACATCTTCTGTAGTAATATATGGCCTCACTAGCAATGTTTTTCCTGTGCAGCCACTGTTGATTTCCTGGAATGCAACTCGTAGATAGTTCTGGGGAGGGGGAAAATATATTGAAAAAATTAAAATGTACAATCGGTAGCAAAGCATTCAATTCTACATTTTGCACCAGTATAAATAAAGTAATCATTATCATCATCATCGTACTCAAAACAGGAAGGTATTATTCAGAGTGGTGTTGCATAATATTAATATGCAAATGGGTATTGCAAAGACTCTGAGGGAACATATAATGGGTTCAGAGAAAAAAAGGAGGAAGGAAGGAGTTGATAAAGAAGGGAGGAAAGAAATGCAAAGTAGGCATGCTGGAATACAATTTGTCCTTGTAATACAGATAATCCTCACTTAACAGCCCTAACTGGGACTGAAATTTCCATCACTGAGCATTGCGGTCAATAAGAGAAATATCACATGATCTCACTGCTTAGTAGTACTTAGCAGTTTTGGTAGTCCTAGTTGCAGTCATTAGGCCAAGATTTAGGAAAAGACCACATGCATCTCCTGTATGTTTTTTGTTAGTTGAGTGAAATCTTTCTCCCCGTTTTTAATTCTAAATGCAACTGATACATTGCATTTGACTTTTTCAAAGGAAGGGTTGCTTAACTAACATCAGCCAGGGGACATCATCTGTACGGTGCTATGCACTCTATAACACCAGTCTTCTATCTTGTACAAAACAGAAAAATCACTTTCTGGAAAACATAAATGATACCTGAAAATCATCAACAGATGGGATTGTTCTGTTTGTTGTTCTCCGCTTATGCCACTGCCTGAGAGTATTTCTGGCCTCTGAACACAACAATCTGGCTGCTTGCTCTTCTTGGAAATTCTTAATTAAGGACAGCGCTCCATATGCACTTGTCAAATAGTAGCCTCCTGTGAAAATTACAAGGAGAGAAATAATTTAATGAGTTGGTTATATGTGGAGGAATAAATCAAAACCATATCCATAATTTCCATGAAATATTAATTTGGAAGAAACTCAAAATAGTTTGGCAGTTATTTGGAAACCTGTCAGAGTCCTTAGATTTCTCAGAAATTTGTTAGGGATTCTTAGTGAGGAGATCAAGTCTTTAAAGGCTATTTAACTATCATGTTTTCCATTATAGCACAGCACTGTAAAAAATAATAGTATATTATTCATTTAAACTCTAGTGAGGTTCAAACGATCTGGTTGAAATGTCATGAATACCGAAGATACATGTTT
Source organism: Pantherophis guttatus (assembly GCF_059756535.1). Classification (NCBI taxonomy): domain Eukaryota; kingdom Metazoa; phylum Chordata; class Lepidosauria; order Squamata; family Colubridae; genus Pantherophis; species Pantherophis guttatus. The sequence goes on along the minus strand of NC_142065.1, from coordinate 122,764,863 downwards.
ACATTTTGAGAATATTCTATAGAGGAGAGAAGTTCTGCAGCAGAAATGCTTATACAGCAAAAAGGAAGCTTCAAAATAGTTATGCCAATGGCGAATTACAACTTTTCTGTTCCTTTAGTTTCTATCTTCATCTATTGTTAACCTTGCACAAATATAATAGGTAAATCAGAAGCTTTACATTATCACCTAAAAGCAGAGATGAGTAAATTGGGAATCTATGACCCACATAAAGTCTCTGGCAGAGTGTGGTGGGACCTTGCTTTTCAAGAAATTGATCAGTTTCAATTTCACTAGGAGTAAAATCAGATTGATCTAGTGATTAAAATGCTGGACTAGGAATGGTGGAACTTGAGCTCTACGTCTCACCTTCAGCATGAAAGGTAGCTGGGTAACTTTGGGACAGTCACTCCCTCTAAGCTCTAGGAGGAAGGCAACGGCGCTTCTCAAACTGCTGTCTAGAAAACTGAATGGATTTGTCTAAGGCAGTAGCATTTTTTAAAGACTGATTCAAAACCAAAAAGAAAAAAAAAGAAAGGGGGGGGGAGGAGTAAAGAAGATTCAGTCTTTTCTTTCTAATGAAAAAGGTTAAAAATCACTACAAATCAATTGTCCATGGGAACAAAACTTAATAATCTGTGGGAGAGAGAGAGAGGATGTATGTGTGCAAAGGTACTATATCCATGTGCATACTGTATATGTGCTATTGTATGCAATCACACATACATTTGTGTCCAGCTGAAGGTGGGGAATATCCTCAGGAATTATCACGTGACTGGAGTTTTGAGACATTTCTTTCAGCCCCTCTAAGCTCTTTCACTAGAAAGGGAATTATGCCCGCCTCTCCTCAGCCACCAAAGTTTTGGGAAACAGAAAGCCTGATGTTCTTTGGTGGCCTAGCAAATATCAGCATCCAGCCTCTTGGCAAGCAGCTGACTTGAAGTTGTTTTTGTTTTCTCTTGGAAAGGGAAGTTTCTGGTCCAGATTTAACTGCTTCGGCATTCTTTTGTTTTCATCTGTCTTGGGACTGGAGGGAAAGAGTCTCTGGAATGTTTTTCTCTGTTCCAGACTCATGCTGGATCAAATCACTGAAAGTGTAGAAATCTAAAGAAATAGTTCTTTAGAATTAAAGACATACTCTAGGCCCTATTTAAAATGCAAATATCTTCTGAAAATGCTTGCAATCACTTTGAATGCTACTTACTCCCAATAGAAGAGTCAACAGATACTTATAGGGAACAGACAAATTTATATGTTTTTCTCCAGAGGTTATGCACATGCTAAAACAAATACGGTTTTGACTACATTAATACAGACTAGAGAGAGATACTACTCATGTTTCTTTCTCACAACATGCTTTTTCTGATAAAATCATTGACCTATATATCTAAAGGGTAATATACAAAAAGCTGAAAACACACTAAAAGAAGTACCTAATTGCCTCACTATTGCATGACACTAATGCAATGCACTGATTCAAAGATCCAGCTATGAATGAGATCATCCTAAATTAAAAACCTCTCTCTGCCATTTCTCTCAGCCCTCCTTTTCCCTTTAAAGCAGTTGTATCTTTACCTGAGATCAGGGAACTCCAAATCAAATATTAAATCAATAGAATCTGCATGCAGGATGGGAGAAAATCTCTGCACAGGGCCAGTTGTGCTAATATGCAAAAATCCACTCAGGGAATACAATAATGCCTGTGGCAGGGCTACAAGAACATGAATGCAGCACATTGTTGGGGAGGCATAATTTAGGACATTTGTGTGTTCTGCCTGGAGTCCAGATGCATTGGGAAGGGTACAAAGAATCTCTGCATGGGATATGAAAAATTGGCTCAGATTACTTGTGGGACTACCTCTCCCAAGGATATCTGCTCATCCCACTAGATTAGATAGGGTGAGTATGTTCCAATTCCCCATTTCAATGTTACAATTTAATGGGACCTTGGAGGCATGCCTTCTCAGTGGCTGCCCTAGGCCTTTGGAACCAGTCTCCCACCAGAAATCAGTGGGACCCCTACTTTTTTAGACTTTGGGAGATCTAGGAAGACCTAGATTTCCCCCAAGCATTGGCATAGAATGGGGGCTTGAGTTGTGCGAAGGTTTGGTCTAGCTCTGGGGGCAGAGAAGGAGGGGGAGAAAGTATGTTTTAAATTATATTTTATGGATTGTTAAGAGCTATCTAAGGTCATTTATGCGATAGGTGGCCATATAAGTCCTGTTAATAAATAGAAGTCTTGAAAAAATAAAGAATAAAGAATTGAGAAAAAAAGAATAACAAGGAATACTTCCTTAATGAATGCATTTTCATATCACTCCTGCTTATTTTGAGTATGAAACTTTCAGGGTTATGTTGAACAAGCCTGAGGTTTCTAATGCAAACTTTTGATTAGTGAAAGACAAATACTAGTGGACTTTCTTCAGTGCTTTTTATCAATGTCTATGCCAGGGTTGTCAAACTCAAGGCCCGTGGGACAGATCCAGCCCGTGGGAAGCTTAGATCTGGCCTGCAGGCTGGCACTGGAAATAGTGAAGGACTGGCCCATGGTGTTTCTGTCAGCGAAAACGGAGCTCAGGAGGGCCATATGCAGCCCACCTAGGCTCTGTTTTACGCTGCAACAGCCTCCTGCAGCCCTTTGCCAATGAAAATGGAGTTCAGGGAGGCTGCATGTGAGCTACTCGGGCTCCGTTTTCAGCCACGACAGCCTCCTGCCAGTGAAAATGGAGCCAGGCAGGCCAAGCGTGGACTCTCTGAGCTCCGTTTTCACTGGCAAAGGGCTGCAGGTGGCCGTCGTGGCCAAAAATGGAACCTTGATGAGTGATGTCAAGCTGGCCACATCCACCCTGAACACACCCACGGCCTCTCTCTCTCTCCCTCTCTCTCTCTCTCTCTCTCTCTCTCTCTCTCTCTCTCTCTCTCTCTCTCTCTCTCTCTCTCACACACACACACACACACACACACACACACACACACACACTGAGCCTCCCAAGATCAAACACAACCCCGATGAGGCCCTCAATGAAATTGAGTTTGACACCCCTGGTCTACGCCATCTAACCATGGCAACTGCTGGTAGCCAGACTCCTCTGTAGACTTTCCTGGCTCTCAAAATGGAAATACAAATCTGAAGTAATCCACTTCTATAATGCAGAAAGATAATTTTTAATTGACACTCAAAAACATAAATATGAAAACCCCCTTTTCCATATTAGTGGAACGCAGTAAGAGAGACTTTCAGATATCTCTTGGATATCACAAGAGATATACCATAGCTTGTTTGTTTTGTTGTGAGGATAGTCACATTGAATCAGAGTTTTTGTTCAAGCAATGCATGTTAACATACTGTAGCTATTATAATCTAAATTAACAGGCTAAGAGATTTTCCAGTTTCCAAATATACACATACAGACACATAGACACACACTTCATTGATTAAAAAATGCCCTCCTTTTACTTCTGGGAAAAATACTTTTAATTTCATTTGGTTTGGTTATCTCTTTGTTTTGTTTTGTAGGACTTTTTTGATAAGCAGTTGGTAACAAGTTAGAAGCCTTGGCATACTTTTCAAGCTTCCCTATTCAGACATACTATCAGTAATCACATTCCTGGGAGAAAAGTCATCATCCTTAAAAGTTTCAAGGACATTACCTTCTCCATGCAGCAAGGATGGGTCCAGCAGTTCCATCATGTACTCAATTTCAGCATCTAACTCCAGCATGTCACACTGAGCCACAACATAGGTCAGCACTGGCAAAAAGTCATCAGCCCCATACATTCTCCCTAGGGAAAGGATAGGAAATGTAGAGAGGCAGAACACAAACAATAGCAGAATTAATTGCCAGATCTTTTTGCTGTTCTCCATTTGTAAAAGCTGTGCTCTCCACTTTCATTTTTATCTATAACAAACATCAGATACCTATTGTCACTGAATATAGCCTGAGGTTTATAGGAACTCATAGAGCTTTTGGATTCAGCCTTAACTTTCCTTATAGAGGAGGAATTTATTCTGATATCATTTAGATGCTCTCAATAGTCGTGTCTCAAAAGAGTTCCTTAAGGAATGGAAGCAGGATGTAATACAGAACAAATAGCTCAGAAATTTAAGCCAATTATCTCTTGTTCACATATTGAAACACTTCATGAATCAAACCACTTGTGTAATAGTCCATACAAATTTGACAACTTGATATTGTAAGGCTCCTGATTAGCTTCATAACCTTCTATTAACTAATTTCAGAAGTTGGCTCATCGTACATCTTCATGTTATTGGAGATGTACGAAAGTAGATTTGAAAATCACCAATTCATGATTCTAATGCTGATAGCAACAGCATTTTTTTTACTTAGGATTTTTTGACTGGTAAAAGAGGAATAGTATCTCTGGAAACATTTGATTTAAAAAAACCATTTTTTATATAAAAGAATCTCATTCAGCCATCCATGTTAGTAAATGTCCTCAAAAGTTTTCAAATAATTGAATTCCACAACGTAATTCTTGCATTATCAGGTTTGGAAGATTATTGTTTACATTGAGCAAAGTGGTCAGTTTGGGACTCATCTGCTGAGATGGAGATCTTATATCACATATGGAGATACCAGAGAATCTAAGCTATTATTAATCATCCAGTATAAAAATAGTTGACTTTTGCATTAAGCATTTTGTAACAGTCTTCAATATATAGTAACACAACAGCAGCAAATTCAATGGTGTATATTGAATGAATGCCTTTTCCAGCAGTGAATATGGAGGTGGGAGTATAACTGCAATTTCCAAAGAAGCATGGAATATTCCATATGTTTATTTTGTTATTTTGACTCTCAAAAAATTATTTTGGTGCTTAAAAACAATGTGAGTTGTCACCAATATGAAGAGCCTTTCTCATACAACAGTGACACACCATTTAAATTCAGACCAATAAGCATCTTTATAATTACCTCTATAAAGTATTCACAAAAGGAAATCTGAAACATGGTTAATGACAACTAAAATTGTTATTTTTCCCCCAACACATTCAACATATCTAGCCCTATTCATACAGAAATCTGATACAGTCTGAATTGCACCAAGATTTGGAAAAAAATATGTCGCCTTACCTCATCTGGAGCCAAGATTTAGACTGCCAAAAATACTACAGCAGTGTATGATACTACAATACATCAGAAATAAATAAAATGTTTTTTTTTCTTGGCAGATGAAATGGTTCTCATTTTACAGAAACATCTCTGAATAACTTAAAACTCTTTGGCCAAATCTAACATTTACCTGAATTATTTTCCATCACAGTGTAAATCAGTTTGCACACTCTTAGTAGCAACATAACTTTTTTTTCAGGAGAGTACATTTTCTGCATTGCCATGAATTTGACTTTAATCTTTTCAACATCTACGAAATCTGGTGTTGGGACGAAAACACCCAGCTCCTGAGGATTTCGCTGCCGCACAAGTTGAAGATTCTCTTTCAACTGCTTCCATGAGCCATCAACTGTATGGAATTCTTTCAACATCATCTCAACATGGTCCTTGAGGGGTTTCAAGATGCATTTATGCATGGCCTTCTCTAATACCACATCTAAAAAAAGATAAACAATCTAAGAACATTACCTGGCAAAGAAGCCGATTTTTGTTTCCCCATAAAAAGAAAAAAAAAAGTAATTACTTCATCCAGGAAAATTGTTTAATTAAATTTTTAAAACAATTTTAATGTTAAAAACACTCTACCAGCTGCTTTCCAACAAGAAAAAATGGCCATTATCATCTTTATTCATGTTAATAGGAAAGACAAAACTGTAAAATAAAAATTTGTTCATTATAAATTTGTCATAAAATGAACAGATTTTCCTGAATCCCAGAACTATAGAAGTTTAACAAATCTGAATATTTTCGTACAACTTGGAGTTGATTCAGAATGAAGCTCTCAAAAGAGAAATCATACTCCTGTTTAATGTACCATTTTCGCTTTTCAAGACAAAACAAAACTACTTCCATTTGGAAGAAAAAAAATTTCCTGGCTGATTTAGTAATATATAAAGATTTAAATCTTCAGCTAAATATATAATTATTGGGAAACTTCTGCATCTAAAGCATGATATTAAAGCTCTATAAATACAACAATCCAGACTTAATATGTTTTGTCAACCTTGCCTTGCAAGCTTGTGAGAAATTCTTAATTACTTTACCATAAAATTATGTGGTTTCTCAGGATCATTTGTGTACCCTACCTTTTTGTTATCTGCAAATTTGATCAGTACTTCCTCCATCCCTTCATCTAACTTATTAATAAAAATGCTGATGAATACAGATCCCAAGAATGAACCTTGTGACAATCCACTCAATACCTCTCTCCAGATTTAATGAGGAATCATTACTGAGCATTTTCTGAAAATTACCTTCAAGCCAGGTAGTCATCCACTTAATTGTCAGGCCATTCAGGCCACATTTAACAACCTTGCTAAATCAGAATACTATGATGTACTATGGAGTACTTGCTTTATTGAAAGTAAGAGATATTATATTTGTACCATCCTAAAATATACTAACAAGTTTAGCAAGACTTGTCCTTCACAGACTTCACTGCTACTAGTTCTTTACTACTACATTGTTTTCAAAATGTTTACAGACTAATCTCTTCAGGATTTTCTTTAAAATCTTCCTGAGTTTGGACTGCTCTGTGATTTCCCAAATCCTCCTTCTTTTTCCCTTTCTGAAGCTAGGGACATTTAATCTCATTCAGATATCCGGGCTGAATGAGGACATATTGGACACAAGATTTAAACTCTAGAGACACAAGATTCACATTCATTTGGACTTAAGAGATATTGCCTGACCACCTATCTATCAATCCAACTGATTAATTCTGCCCTTTGATTTTGCTTGTCATAACATAATACTCAACTGGAAAACTAGATACTCTATAAATGACTGGTCCTTATTTTGGGCTCCAGGAAATACATTCAGTCCATTTTTGAAAACACCTAATTTAAATCATATTCTTAACATTAATTGCTACATTATATCTCCATTATTTTCTTGCTCTCTTCACACACAGAAAATATCCTAAAGTCACTGACAGTTGAGCAGCCAATACATTTGTTATTATTGTGGTTGGTTGCACAATGCAGTCAGCCAGATGTTCAGACTGTCGGAAGAAATATGCCATCTGGGTTCAGTTCCAAGTGGGGAAAAAGACACTGGAAACATGGAGCTGCTTGGAAGGATGGTTTAATGGAGCAGAACCATTAAGCACATGGTCCTGGTGCAGCTGAACACATGGAGTGGAGAGAGATTTATACCCTCTCTTGGGCCTTGCCCTAGAGCTTCCTGTTCCTGTGCAAGAAACGTATCCTATTGGTTGTCAGACTCCCAGGAGGCTATGCAGGGGTCCAGCTAACCTTGTAGGCTGTCTGTGTCCCAGGCTTGGTTGAATTTTGCTGGGTGATGATGTAATGAAGATGCTTATGTTCTGAAAGGGTGTTGGGCAATTCCTATTATGGCTTAATGGTTTAACCATGGCTTAATGGCTTAATGGTTTTGTCCTGGTTTGGATCTTGAGTGAGGGCTAATCCTATCACCCTGGAGCTGAAGGCCTTTTGTCTTGTAGATAAGATGGCCCAGTCTTTCTGGGGCTATTAAAACAAAGGTGGGGGCTGCTTTCCAAGAGCATGTTTCTCCTTTTCTCATCCAGGGAAATATAATATTCTCCCTTTTTAATATTTCCTAAAATATTTCATTCTTCTAGGAGGGGTGTGGGTGCTAACTTTCTACAAGACTTAATTTAGCATTTTTAATCCATATTGTTGCACAGTCAGTCAGTTGTTTAGACTGGATTTGGCATTTTTATTCACCTATCGAGTCCTTTCCAAGGACATGGCATAAGCAGATGTTGATGTTTGATGATGTTAATGGTATTGTCACAGGATATAAGCTGTCCTGAATGAAGTAGCCTTTTGTAATTGACTTATGGTGATTATTTTCAGAGTAATGGATAATTATGCATAAAACCACTAGCATATTTTTTTAAAAATAACCATTTGAAAAGCTGAAAGTGGTGGTGGAGAAAAAATAAACACCAATTATAAATATGAAGTTTTGTTATAAAAGATTCTTAATAAAATGAATTTATATTTCAGGGGGTGGAGAAGAACATTGGTGATAATGCAGGAAACTACAGCTGAGAATATGATACACAAGCTGCAAATCTGGGGGCTGTGTTAGACTGAAAAAAAACTTGGCCTCTCTCTCTCCATTGAAAGACAAAACCAATCAGCAACAAAGTCACTGCCACACACCCACACAAGCATTAACATTGATTTTTTTTTTTCCTGAAAAGGAGGAAATGGTGTAAACATCTTTTATTTTGACAGACTATCCATCCTTTCCTCCCACACTTCTATGTAGAAGGTTCCCAACCAGTTGGAATCTCTGAATAAACTGCAACATTGTTTTCCAGAGACACTATGTATTGTGTATACAGACAGTCAATATTTGTAACCTTGAATGAATATTTGTATACCTCGGCACTAACCAAAAAAGGAGAACTTTTATCAGTTGTCTATAGCTTCACTCCCTCTGAACATTATTTTTCCACAATTCCTAACACTTCATCCCAATGCGAAGTTATCTTTTCTGACTCTCCTTTAGCAAGTGGCGATCTGTGTCCTAATGCACTCAGTACAATATGAAGAGCAGAGATGCGGCAACAACAATGATGCTTATCAATTCAGTTTAAATGAGTAGTTTGAGGGAAAACCTTTTTTGCAGAATTTTTGGTAATTTTACAAAAAGTTACTTGGCAAATGATACATGAAAGGGGCTGGGGGAGAAGTGGGGTGATTCCTTGGTGGCAAGGTTACTGGATAGGACTAGCATTTCACTAGTGTCTGAAGGCAGTTATGTAAAATAGGGACATGTGAAGTTGTTTTATGAGCTACACTACAATTTTTGTAAGTTTCATTCTAAAAATAATTCTTTTCCTGTTCATCCAATTAATCATTATAGGTTGCTCAAGAATTTGTCTCAAACAACTTATGATAATGACATGCCAGTGGTGGGTTCCTCCCGGTTCTGCCGAGCGGTAGTGATGACGATATGACATCACCAAACCGGTTCTGTCCCCCTGCCCCCCTGTGTTAGTCTTACCTTTTATTTGGCCCCACCCCCAATCTATTGCTGCCTCCTGAGTCCCAGCTGATCGGCTAGAAGGAAAAAATCTGTTTAAACTCTTGCTGCAGGGCTTCAAAGGGCCGCCCTACAGCTGATCAGTGTTAAAAGGCAGTGTGGTGATAGACCGCTGTCTCCAAAAACAAATGAGTAGATCAGTGCCTGCAAAAATAAATGGGTAGACCAGTGCCTCCAAAAACAAATGAGAAGACTGGTGCCTCCAAAAACAAATGGGTAGACCGCTGTCTCCAAAAACAAATGAGTAGACCGGTACAGTTCTGCAAGCAGTTAAAAGCCTGGTAGACCAATACCTCTGCTAAATCCTAAAGAATTGTCACATGACCATCAAGCCATGCCCACAAAATAAGCCACGCCCAGAGAACCAGTAATAAAAATTTTTAGAACCCATCCCTGTGACATGCCACTATCAATCTAAAACACATGCACACATAACTGTCTCAAAAAAAATCCACTTTGGTGCTCCTCTTGAAAAGAAAAAAAATCCATGAGGAAATTGACTAAACAAACATTGATAAGGAATTAAACTCCAATTGTCCTGAAGAAAATTTTCTAAAACTACTCCAATGAAAACTCAGTTGCAAATTTTGGTTGAATGTCTTTGGGACAAATTTTGGTTGAAAAATGCAGTAAGAGAAATAAAGCAAAAGAAAAAAAAGGTATAAATTTCTGGAAAAATTAGATAAGCAAAATATTTAAGGGTTGTTGTGGGGCCCTCAGTACTGTATCGTGCTAAAAACACGTAAGTTATTTTCTCATCACTTTAAAAGCAGGGTATCAGCTAAAGAGGTGGTTGAATCATTAAATGACTAAGTCCTGGAAACTGAGAAGTACTTTAAATAACTCCATTAACTTCCATTATTTGCCAGGCACATAATCATGTCTTGAATCAGCTTCTTACAGAGAGGTTTTCTGAAGAGCCAAATTCAGAAGGAGTTACAAGAAATGAAACTTTAGGATATTTAACAAATCAGCCATTTGAACTTAATGATACATATCCAAACAGAGTAAAGAAAAGATGCCCCAACTTCCAGCAGATAACAGCTCTCATTCAACAGTAATATTGCCAATGACTAGCAAAACTGAGTCTCGCAATTATTCTTTTCTTTAACTGCATTAATCTGATTTTAGGGCAGTGGTTCTTAACCTGTGGGTCACGACGCCTTTGGGGGTCGAACAACCCTTTCACAGGGGTTGCCTAAGACAGTGGTCACCAACCGGTGGTCCTTTTGTGGTCCATGGAGAAATTTTCGTATTTTTGCATTTTTGCAGGTGGTGCAATACGGAAAAAGGAGCGCAGCCCTCGCCATCCGGAATGAATGGTGCTGTTGTGGCGGTGGGGGAGAGGGCGGCAGAAGCGGGAAGAAGCGGCGTTTGCGATGGCTGGAAGCTGTGGGAGCGAAGCACTACTTTCATTTGCACGGCAACAGCATTCCGCCTCGGTATATTTGTGCCAGCCAGTGGCGCAAGGCAGCCCTCCTCTCCTGTCGCTTGGGACTCAGAGCGGTAAATGGCGTCTGATCCGGGGAGCAGCCGGATTTTGCTCTCTAATCTGGATGCCAGATCGGCCCCCTGCAAGATCTCGTCTCTCGAGGGGCGCCCCCTGAAGCGGGGCTGGAAACTTTGGTCGGGTTCCTTGAGAGATGAGAGCTTGCAGGGGGGCGACCTGGTGTCTGCAATGGAGAGCAAAATCCGGCTTCTTCTCTCCACTGTAAGTGCGTCATCAGGATTCCGCCTTGGTATATTTGCGGCACAAGGCAGCCCTCATCTCCTGATGCTTGGGACTCGGAATGGTAAATGGTGAGTGGTAAAGCTCGAGGAGCGCTCCCTGAAGTGGTGCGGGAAACTTTGGTTGGGCTCCTCGAGAGACGACAGCTTGCAGGGGGCCGATCTGGCATCCGCAATGGAGAGCAAAATCCGGCTGCTCCCCGAACCAGACTCTGTTTACCGCTCCGAGTCCCAAGCGGCAGGAAACGAAGGCTGCCTTGCGCCGCAAATATACCAAGGCGGAATCCTGATGCCGCACTTACAGCAGAGAGAAGAAGCTGGATTTTGCTCTCCATTGCGGACGCCAGTTCGTCCCCCTGCAAGCTCTCGTCTCTCGAGGAGCCCGACCAAAGTTTCCAGCGCTGCTTCAGGGAGCGCTCCTCGAGAGACGAGAGCTTGCAGGGGGCCGAACTGGCATCCGCAATGGAGAGCAAAATCCAGCTGCTCCCCGGACCAGTCACCATTTACCGCTCTGAGTCCCAAGTGGCAGGAGATGAGGGCTGCCTTACACCGCAAATATACCAAAGCGGACTCCTGATGCCGCACTTTCAGCAGAGAGATGAGGGCTGCCTTGGCCACCGGCTGGCGCAAATATACCAAGGCAAATGCTCATGCCGTGCAAGTTCAAGTAGTCCTTCGCTCCCACACTTCTTCTGGCCCTCGGTCTCTCCAGGAGATGCTTGACTTCCTCTCAGCCCCAAGACACTGGCTGGCCCATGAGATGAGAGAGAGAGAAAATGAGAAAGAGAGAGAAAGAAAGAGAGAGAATCAGAATGAGACAGAGAGAGAAAGAGACAAAGAATGAAAGAGAGAATGAGAGAGAGAGAAAGAGAGAGAATCCGAATGAGACAGAGAAAGAGACAAAGAATGAAAGAGAAAGACACAATGAAAGAGAATCAGAGAAAGAGACAGAGAGAATGAGAGAGAGACAGAGAGAGAGAATGAGAGACAGAGACAGAGAATGAAAGAGAGAGAATCAGAGAATCAGAGAGAGAATGAGAGAGAAAGAGACAAAATGAAAGAGAATCAGAATGAGAGAGTGAGTGGGGGAGAGAGAGAGAAAGAGGGGGGAGAGAGAGAAAGAGAAAATGAGAGAGAGAGAAAGAGAGAATGAGAAAGAGAGAGAGGGAGAGAGAGAGAGAGAGGGAGAGGAGGGAGAGTGCCTGAAGGACTCCATCCCGTCACTGGGAGTCCAGGTGCTTCAGCAAATGGCGCACTGGATTCGTATTAGTGGTCCGCGAAATTTAAAATTATGAACTTGGTGGTCCCTGAGGTCCAAAAGGTTGGGGACTCCTGGCCTAAGACCATTGGAAAACATATTTTTGATGGTTTTAGGAATAACTTTATGGTTGGAGGTCACCACAACATGAGGAACTGTATTAAAGGGTCGCGGCATTAGGAAGGTTGAGAACTACTGTTTTAGGGGAAAGTATCAAAACCGTTTTCCACTGCACTTCAATTTGCTCTACATGAAATCTCATGTGTTTCTCAATGATGATCTCTGGCTTAAAAGATTATCCAAATCTGGTTTTGAATTGATAAAGTTGTTTATAGACATAGTCTGAGCCTGAACAAGTACAATGCTGCATTTTCCAGAGATTATGTTTAGGACTGTAGCTACAAACATTATTTTTTAATCACCATACAATTCTTTTGTGTTTTATCACATGGGCAATTTTTAATTAACTAGAGTTACTTTAAGCCTCTCCTCAGGCAATTAGCCACTCCAAAGAGGAAGTATTTAAATAGTATGAATAGCTTTCCTTTGACTTCTGGAATGTCCATCTGCTTCCTGTAGAAAAACACTCTTTTGCAATTTTTGAGGCACAACACGTTAATGAAAACAAATATTTGTGTGAACTTTTGTCCTAAAAGAACCTCTCATTTCACTTTATTTATTTACTCAAATTTAATCTTACAATTCATAATATATCACTATAGTTTAATAAATTAAAAAGAAAGCACCAGTGGTGATATCCGGCTTTCACTCTTGCTATGTAGTAACTGAGATGGTTTCAATAGGGTGAACACTCCATGGAGCATCACAGAACCCAATTCTAAAGTGACCCCCACCAATTTAAACAATGAATTGGTTAGAAAATTTAATAAATAACTGCTTAAATAATTTAAGTGGTAATAGAAAAACAACCGTAGAATTGGAAGGTACCTTAGAGATCTTTTAGTCCTACAGTTTACTGCAGGATTCAGTTGAACATCTCTGACAGATGATCATCCACCCTAAATTTGAAAACTAGTACAAGTACAGTAGTCCTTAACTTACAATTGTTCATTTAATGACAGTTCAAAGTTATAATGGCCTCAGAAAAAGTGATTTACAGCTTGTCTCGCACTTACAACTATTGGTCACATGATCACAATTCAGACACTTGGCAACTGACTTGTATTTACAACTGGTTGTAATATACTGCGGTCATGTAATTAAAATTTGCAAGCTTTCCAACTGGTTTCCAGCAAACAATGTCAACAGAGAAAGTTGGATTTGCTTAACAACTGCCTGATTTAATGACCTCAGTAAGAATGGCCATAAAATGAGGTCTGGTAACATAATGACTTTCTTTATCACCACAACAAATTACCATGGGAATTCAGGTCCCAATTGCGGTCCTAACTTGAAAACTACCTGTAAAAGGGAACTCAACATTTTATATAGCAGTCTGTTCTACTACTGGCTGACAACTTGCCTGACAGGAAGTTCCTCCTGATGAGCTTGGCCTACTTCCCAAGTAGTTTTGATGCAAGATCTATTCTGATCTTTGGCTTCTGGGATAATAGAAAATAAACCCAATCCGGCATTGTTTTTCTCTTGGAGAAAATGTGATGTGATCTGAGGGTGCCACAGTTAGCATTCTTGGACTGCTATTGGAGCTTATTGGAGCCTCTTCTCTCTCCAGGAGTGAGGTATCTGTTTGTTTGATAAATCTGTCTGAAGCATGTAAGAGCTCTCCTCAGTTTCCACAGGGTGCTTGGGGTTTCTCCTAAAATCCTGGAGGCAACTCTGCTGAAGATTTGGTTGCCTGCTGGAATTGGGAAATGGCTATAGCATGGGCTAGGAATTGTACTTGAGTAGCCTCTCATTGTTTGTTGAACCAGAGAAATTTCTTTGCTCAGTGAGAAACTCTGAGAGTTGAAGCAACAAAGAGGTTGTCTAGAGTGGTCCTCATGAAAAGAGTGAGTCTAACCAAACACAGAAAAAACATCAAGTTTCAGCCTACAGCATGGCAACAAAAGTGGCAACATGGCAAAATCTCTTTTACGTGTTCAGTGTCTCTTTCTGAAGTAACTTGAACCCTTCCGGAAAGAGTGGGCCAAAAAAGCATTTACTGGGACAGTATGAATAATTTGCATTGCATTTTGAGTTAGATGCCTGCTGGTCAGGTTCAACAGAGGTAATGGAATTCTGTAAATCCACCTTACTATAAAATTGAAAAATTCTAGAATCCTTGCCATGCCTTTTTCTTGACCTGGCCTATCCTGAAGGGCTGATATTAATCTTGAAAGCTGAAGAAGTGTTCCAGTTTATGGAACTAAACAAAATCAATGTGACATTATTTTGAGTTTCTTTCTCATGCTTCCTTCTGTTTTAAAACTGTAATCTGTTCTCCAAATCCCCACCAAAAAGCTCTCTCCTACATTCCCCTGAGACAGCGCAGCATTTCTTTACATGGGAGACAGCTGCAATCAGGAGGAGGAAAAATCTTCCTTCTAAGGACTTACAATAGGTGATTGGCCTTTACTGAGAACATTGATCCTTGAATAGTGATGAATAAGAAGGGTTTTTAAAATCACTGTAATCATGAAGTAGACATTCACTAGTTGGGAAAAAGATAATAATCTGTCATAATTATGACAGTTCTACACAAAGTGTTAAATTGCAGACATCATCCAAACAAGAAAAATTTGCATGGTCAAATCTACGTTTTTTTCCTATTGTAATATATGGCTGTGAAAGTTGGAGGATGAGGAAGTCTAAACAAAGAAAATGGATGTGTTGGCATTGCAGTGCTAGAGAAAATGGTTGAGAATACTTTGGCCACAAGAATAAATAATTCAGTACTAAATGGCTCACTAGAAATCACTAAAAAACCTAGGGATGCTACAGCTTAAATGTTTTGAACATAATGACAAGTCACTGGAGAAGCCCCTACTGCTTGGAAATACTGAAGGCATTCAAAATGGGCCTAGGAGAAGAAGGCAAAATGAAAACTCAAAGATGTAGTTACTGATAGACCAACCTGGATGAATTATGTCCACTGTATCACCAAGGTTTGGAAGCAACTGAATGATTGAACAGCAAGAGTAGCAATTCAAAGTAATTCCCTGAACTCACCACATGGCCATCTTGATATTATTCAGCATTTGCTCTCATAACTTTAAGCCATCGTAGGGAGTGAAGAGGGATACTGAAAATTGTTTTCTTTAACATTGGGAGCTACATAGGTGGTCCATATCTGATCTAGAATGCTTGAAATACTCCAGAGTTATTAACTTGGTAGCTTTGGCAATCTGACTTTGTAACATCTTTGTAAAATAGAGACATTTCCCCCTTCCTTATAAAAACAAGAATCAAGGCAAAGGAGGAGAAATAACACTATCTGACTATGAGATGTGAAAGGAAGTTGCTCTTTTGCACAATCCATATAACATATTTAATACATCGCTATGCAATATTGCAATGACAAATTTTTCATCCTATGAAACCTGCCACGGATTGTTTCCTATGCTTCCTAAAAGGCATTTCCAAGTTCATGTCGATGTACCTTTAAATTCAGTGGTTAAAAGCAAAATAAATTGCATGCCAAGACTGTTCTGTTTGTGACTTTCCTGGAAATATCTGGCATGGAAATATTTCTTGGAATTCTTGGAAATAGTATGTTGGATCAGGCAGTGAACATGTGCACACAGAACTTGTCAAATCACATCATGAACCAACCTATTACTTCACTAGTGTACTTCATTCCTTCTGTAAGCACTGAGATCACAGGCCTCTGATCAGAAACTGTTATCCTAAATTCTTCCTACAGAACTGAGAATAAAACTTATTTGAAGTAAGCCTCGAGACATAAATGTAGAGAAATTAAATAACAATAAGTAAGAAAATTTGAAAAAAAAAATCACTATTTAACTAGTTGTAATATTTGTTTTCCCTCTCTATATACCCTGTTTCCCCCAAAACAAGACATCCCCTGATAATAAGCCCAACTGGACTTTTGAGCGCATGGCAATAAGGCCAAGCGCTTATTTCAGGGTTCAAAAAAATATAAGACAGGGTCTTATTTTCGGGGGAATATGGTATTTGCCATTGAGAGCCTGAATTTAGTCTATGGAATAGGCTGGCCTTGTTTTGTTGCCTAAGATGACTCAATTGATTTGCCACATAGTTCTTGCCTAAATCAGCAACATCTGATGCATCTGCTCTGTTGTGGTTATTTGCAAACCTCAAGATTGGTGAAGGCAGCAAAATTGTTCAAAAGCAAAATTTCTTGCTTGCTTAAACTGCCTTTCCGCAAAATTAAGCATGGGTCATCAATTGTTCAACTAAGCACATGCAGCTAAAATGCACTACCCCCCTCCCTTTCACACACACAGACACAGAATGGCATTAACAAAAGAAGAATGTAGTAACTTAGCAGATCACCAAGGCTAAGATTGTTTTCTCAACTTTGGAGTACACATCAAGGCATGCAAATTATACATTCAAACAAAGCATAAGCATATTTCAAAATCTTGATACAAAGTGATATTTCACTTAAAGTTATGACACTATTTTTTTTAAATCACATGCTGTTATTGCATTGGCAATAGTGTTGAATCAACACTGACTCCTGCATATGGAAATCGCTATTTAATTAAGGGAGGCCAACATTTTCATCCCAGAAACCACTATTCCAAAAGAGTTTTTCAACAAACTCTGAGCACGCTGAAACAATGAGAAGGGGAAGGAAAACAAGTCAATGAAATGAGCTTATAGGGAAAGTATTTTTGCCTTGAGGGACATTTTCAAGCAAAATGGATGCCACTGATACTTACAAAAATGAATAAAAACAACACTAAAAAGTTAACTTGGACTTTTATACACATCTTTCCATAAATATTTAAAATGCTTATATAAAAACAAAGCAAACAAAATCAGAGATAAGTAACACCTCCCTTTCTTAGGCTATTTTTTTTTTACTTTAAGAACCTGTTCTTCACTTGTTCTGATTTGAGTTTTTTTAAAAAAAAAAAACCTGTAGGATTTTATTATCCCTGCATTGCATTTTGTACTGTAAGGCATTAGAGTTTGATGCTATTTAAGGGTTTGTTTCTTGAAAAAATGCTTCTATTTATTGTACTGTTGCTTCTATTGATGTTTCATTTTCATAAGCTAAATTTTAAAATAGAACATCAGATTACATACATTTTAAGTATTAATAAATAAATCCTACAAAATGACTAAAAACTGCTACTCCCAATCATGATGCCTGATACTGTACATTACTATATTTCTACAATTAAATTTCTCTTAACACTAGAGTTCTGGAATACTGTATTCCTTTCCAGAAAGAAAACTGAAGCCCAATTTTAGTAATAATAACAAATTCTTGTTTCTCTTGCCATTCCCATCCTCATGTCACACGTGAGAGCAAAGAACATACTTTTTTTTCATTGACATAGCTTTGTAAGACTCCACTGAAAATTTTATAGTAAAGAAAAGGCACTGAACAAAAGTAGTGTGGATGACAAGCAAGAGAAGGAGCTGCCACTTCACTTATGAACAAGAGCCAGATGGAAAGGACAGACACAGGAACAGGATATTTTTGCTCGCGAAAGGTGCCGCACAGCTGCTTACCTATTTGGTCTTCCGGAATCAGAGATTCAATGGGAGGATCCAGTTCAGAACTCTGAGATAAATAGCTCTTTACTTGGGTCATGAACTGCCGAATAGTTTGAAGCATGTCTGTGCTGGAAACATGACACTCCTTGTTCTCCTGTAGAAAACTTATATAGTCCTGAACTAGGCAACCAAAATAAGTACGCTTGTCTCGAGACATTTCTGCTATTTTCTTAACCATCCTTTTCTCAGGGGTCATGAAGGAACTGAAGACGCCACTCATTTTCCTCAGCTGGGATTTGACAATTTTGGGAAGCACAAATGAACCATTCCTTTTTTTCTTGGGCTTCAAGGGTGGTGCCATGCTCTCCTGGTCGCTTTCCCCCTCGAACTCTTCCAGGCTGCTGTTGGTATCCCCATCGTAAGCAAAGAGCGGCATGCTCCGATCAAAATCCAGAGAATCAGAGGAGGATGTGGACAGGCTCATGTTGCTTAGTCTTTGCCTGCCTCCATTCCACTGCACTTGTGACTCACGGTGTGTAGCTAAGCTGTTTTTGCTCTCCAAGTTCTGCTGAGGCGGAGCTCCACCTGGAATGCTGGCAGTTTCTGTGCCATCCACCAAATTGTGGCTGGGTTCATTTACTGCTGAGTTCTTCGCATTGCTCTGTGCTAAAGAGAGAGCCTTTTTTTTCAGGCGAGGTGGTGGGATAGGAGTTGGCCTCTTCTGTATCACATCCAAATTGGAGTGTTTGCTGTGACTGACAGTTTCTGGCAGACTGGCCTGGTTTGTAGTCCTGGACAGCTGAGGGTGTGCAAGAAGGCTATGAATAGAAGGTGGGGGAGGCCTGGGTGGGGGAGAACAGGATCTCTCAGGGCCATTCACATCTTGTGCTTTTGGACCTGATCTTTTCAGATTTCCACCAACATCTTGGCTGTGCACTTTCAAGAAGAGAGGATTAATAAAACACAGGGCTCCGTTGGTCTGGCTGCATTCCAGCTCTGAAGGCGTTCTGGTTCTTATAGAATGAACTCCATTTATGAGGCAGAGCTGCTGGGAGCTTTTATAAATGCTGTCTGAAGGCAGAGGCTTCTGGAGGGCTGAAGATTTTTGCAGTTTGTTGTTAGCTGGAGAGCTCCAAAAATCTGAAAGTCATTATTTAGTTAGCAAAAGAATGCAAATATTATGCCTCTAGTGCTTAGAATGTTCTACTCAAAATGTTTTGCTCTAAAAGGGGGGGGGTGTTATTTTATAGGATCAGCTTGAAACCTTTGGGTCCTGGAGTTGAAAAAAGGAAATATACATACCAGTCAAGTACAAGGTACAGTTTACCAGGGTTACCTACTACACAAGCTTAGTTCATTTCAAGAATAACTCTGCACTACTATACCCCATCAGTTAGTTCCAAATATTTTCTAATTGTAACTCAGATATGCTGGTGTTGCTTGACATTAATTCTAATGATCTGTCTTGTTGTTTCCTAAAAACACAGAAGAAGAGGTACTTCTGGAAATCCTCTCTGTCAGACAGAACACTGCCTTGAATGCAGTGTGCCAGGCTTTCTAAGAAGTAAACTGCCTTTGCCTTCATCAATGCCAACAGCAGTTTTAAAAAAGGCCATTTTCTAAATCTGATCCTCTGTGATAAAATTTTTAGTGGCTTAATGCAGACATTATGCCAAACATGGCTTAATTCAAATATTATGCCAAACTGTGGTTTATGTCTCCAGATAATTAGGTTTAGAGTGGCATACTTATTTTAGATTTCTGTATGCTAAGCTAGACCATGGCTAACGGCAAGAAGGACTAGAACTGGCGGTAGAGAAAGTATCCAAGTTCAAATTTTAATATGAATGTGAAGTTCATTTTGCTTCCTAAAGCAGAAGGAGGGAACTATATAACCTACTTGAAGCACAGGCAGAATACAAATATAACAAATCATCAAAATTATAAACACTGGGTCCCATAACTCCAGAAGTAGAAAAATTGTGTTTTAAAAATTAGCTTGTCACAATGCCAGAACTGAACTTTTGGCTTTAAATTCTGAGGTGGATTAATTCCATAACTTCTATGGGACTGCTTCTATGACTCAAACTAATATTTAGAGACCTCATTTTTTTCAGGCAAAAATAGCTAAAACATGCTTCCAGGCCACATGACAGTTTCAGACTTAGGAGAGAAAGTTTAACCCTTCTGCACCACTCATTTCTGTATTCTTCCCTACCCAGCATGCCGTTTTCCTAATCTGAATGCCTTTTTCTAAATATGCTTCTCTCATGAAGAGAAACAGATACTCACTTGATACCAATGTTTCTTCTGTATGACAAGAAGCAATTGATGTGTGTGTGGGTTGAATTACAAAAGTGACATGCAGGAAAATATTCAAAACAGAAGTACCCAATATTTCGGGGCTATTGGGATATATAGAATTTTGGGAGCATTTTAAGCACACTCACAAAATAGTTGACATAATAAATGCAGCCAATCATAAAACAGTCTTAACTCAGAAGGAGAACAAAACACTGTACCAACAATGTTATACTCTAAAATATATCTGTATTGGTCTAAGTGAAAATACAACTTGAGGTTGATGGTTTTCTTTGCAGCATTCCTATTTCCCATTGTTTGTTTTTATTAGTGAAATTCAATAAATTAATGCAAAAAAATTTGAGGGAGATTAGATGCAAAGCCAAGGAATGCATTATGGGCAAACTACCGCCACATTAGAAACTAGAAATTTAAATCATTTTTTCCTGATGCCACAGCTGCAACTTAACTCTGCCCTTCCCTCCCACCATTGTCTGCTTTTACTTACTCAATCCCAGCTGAGCAGCCTCTTCAAGTTCAGACTCTGTTGTTGCTGCTGCAATTGCCTGAGGTAACTTCAAGGTGAATGGCAGGACATCCCTTATTTGGAAACAATTAAGACATTAACTTGCTTTACTCTTCTGCATCTCGCCTCTTAATGTCAGCAACAATCTCATATGTTTTCCTCAAAACAAAAATACTTTCTGTTGCCACTTCCTCACAATGTCCTTATTAGATAGTTCAGAATAAACTTGTATATTGAATAATTCAGAATTTTCCACTTTTTGTTTACAATTAGAGTGATCAGATTGCAAGTTAAACAAACTTAAACATCATGAAATTGGTTCTCAACTGGAGATTTTAAGAAGGATCTTAAAGGCATTTGAATTGTTGCTCAGTTGCAGTATAAGTGTAATACACATATTTCATTTGTTCAGACCACAAACTTTTTTTGGAGAAATTTAGTGAATCACTGCAAGGCAAATATAATTGACAAAGCAGAAACAGCTAGGTTTTGTATGCAAGAAACCCTCTGGTCAGCCTCCGCATCAGGGGTGGGTTTTAAATTTTTTTACTACCGGTTATGTGGGCGTGGCTTATTTTGTGGGCATGGTTTGATGGTCATGTGACAATTCTTTAGGATTTAGCAAAGGTACTGATCTACCAGGCTTTTAACTGCTTGTAGAGCTGTATGGTCTACCCATTTGTTTTTGAAGCGCACTGGTCTACCACCACACTGCCTTTTACCGTTGATCAGCTGTAGGGCGGCCCTTTGAAGCACTGCGACAAGAGTTTAAACAGTTTTTTGACACTCTGCCACCACCAAGAGCATTGGAAACCGCTTTCAGGCAGCTTGGCCTCAATTGCCAATCTACCACCACCGAGCAGTTTACAAGGTGCGGATCGGTTCTAGCTGATCAGTTGGGAGGCTTCTTGGCTTCTCAATTTAAAGCTATGGTGTCTTGTTTTTTTTCTCTCTTTTTTGTCAAGTGCGCCCTGATTTTTTCCTTCTAGCCGATCAGCTGGGACTTGGGAGGCAGTGAATAGATTGGGGGCAGGGCCAGACAGAGGTGGTATTTACTGGTTCTCCAAACTACTCAAAATTTCCACTACCGATTCGCAAGAACCGGGGAGAACCGGTAGCAACCCAGCACTGCTCCACATCCTACATAACTGATCTCAGGTGCAAGAGTTAGGATAAAAGTTGGATGAAGAACTGAGTAAGCTGTAATTAAATAATTCCAAAATAGATTAGGACGCAAACCTTTTTTCGGACTGAGCACTGAGCTTGCCCTCTTGAAGTTAGGCATTTGTCAGGCTGGGGCAATGTCAACTAGCAAAATACAATTTATTTATTTTAAATGGATATAGCTACTGATTATTCCTATACATTTTATAAATTTCCTACTTTCATATTAAAAACTATACCTAGAAGACCACTTCTAAAGGGCTCTGGGTATTAACCCCTGGATATAGATACTGGACACTTGGACCAGATAGATTACATATATTTTTAATTTTATGATAGAAAACATTTAATTTACAAGGTGAGGCAAATTATCAACATTTTGGTGGTACTTGTGAAGTATTTACTGGTATTTCACCCAATTTTTGCAATTAGGAAACCCATTAATAGATGGATATTTATTACCCAATGAATTTCAAACTAATCCAATATGATCAGGTTTCAAATACAATATATCGTGTACACTGCTACGAGATGAGTACTTCTAGACAAATTTTTCTTCAGTAAGAAATGTGTAAAACTGAAATATGTCACTTCCTAAAAGTTTTCCCTCATTTAGTGTACAGTATTAAGCAATGTAAGCAACTATATGCAAAACACTTATACTGAAATCCTAGAGACTTGGTGGAAATTATTATTTTTTTATTTTGTTTTGTTTGGTCTTGAACACGCAGGCTTCAGAGAAAGCAAAGTTATAAAACCACACAGATTGAGACCGAGTCACTTACTGGATAATATAGTAAAACCAAGATCATCTGTATATGCTATATCAGTGATGGCTAACCTCTTTGCCGTTGCATGCCCAAAGCGGGGGGAGCGCGGGGAGGTTGCCCACGTGTGTGCCCACACCCATAATTCAATAGGCCCTGCCCCTGCGCATGTGCGCATGTGCCCCCCCCATTTTTAGCACATGATGGCACGGTGGGCCCGGTAGTCCCGTTTTTCACCCTCCCCAGACTCCAGAAGCTTTCTAGGAGCCTGGGGAGGACGAAAACAGCCTTCCCCACTCCCCCGGAGGCCCTCCGGAGGCCGGAAACAGCCCATTTCCCAACTTCCGGTGGGATCGAAAAGCCCAAAAATCAGCTGGACAGTGCACACATGCGTGCTGGAGCTGAGCTACGGCAACGCTTGCGTGCCCACTGATATGGCTCTGTGTGCCACCTGTGGCACCCGTGCCATAGGTTCACCATCACGGTGCTATAATTTATTGATGTTATGCATGCCTTCAAAAGTATCTCCATAAAGAAACTATGGAAAGTTTTGAGACACATCAACTGACTTAACGTCATGTATAAAGCGCATGAAAATACTAAACTGAAAAAAACGGGCAATTCTTTGAGCCTGTCCCTACCATAAAAGGAGTCAAACAAAGCTGCATTATTCCTCCTTCATTATTTGATTTTTATACAAACTCCATTACCAATTGCCTTAAAAAACAGAACTCCACACACTGAACATTACAGGAAGCACGCACCAGTGTGACTTTACAAAGATGAGGCACTGCTCTTGTCACTGAATGTAATAGGACTAAAGGGGAAGGAGGGAGGGTCTTTCGTTTTTTATGCCTCTTTTCTGTTTGCATCACCATTTAACTAAGCAGCAACAAAGCAAGGATTATGGTGCTCTTAAAAAGACTCCAGAGACTCAAAGAAGCAGTGGAACCAGTAGGCCCTTTTTCTAAACGAGGGGTGTAAGCAAATATATTCTTGTTGCCATTAAACTCTTTGAACCCAACTTCTAACCCAACTTACTTCCCCAAAAGTTGGCGTAGAGTTAGAGTAGGAAAGCAAGCAACTCTGCTTGAGTCCAAGGTTTCTAGATTTTTTAAACATAATTTTTATTGAAAAAAGTTAGATAAAAGATTAACATGAAAATACAGAAAGTTAGAGAAAGACAAAAGATAAAATAAAAAAATGAAGCAATAAATATAATATAATAAAAAATATAATAAAAGAAGCAACCTCTGCCCCCTCATTCAAATTATGTTACAAAGATCCCTTGTGTCTCATATTCAAATCCTTTACAATGAATAATCTATAAATCACTATTTCACCTTCTTTCACTTTCAGTAAAAATTCCATAAAAGTTCCAGGCTTTTACAAAAAAGTATTTATTGTTTTATCCCTGACCAAACAGGTCAGTTTTGCCATTTCTGCTAATGTTGTCATCTTTACAATCTATTCCTCCATTATGGGTATTTCAATATTTCTCTGGTTTCTAGAAAAAAAAAAAATCTCTAAGTGGCAACACTGCGCCTGGAATTAAGCCTGCTCAAGGTTGAAACTAGTGTCCAGGTCAGGATAGGTAATGTCTGGCGAAAGCTGAATTTGCTACCAGAAGGCTTGGGCTTGCTGATATTGGCAGAATTCTATGTATCTAAAAGTTAGGGTAGAGCAGAAAATGGCACAATGTCGGCTTTTATGGATTTTCCAATGTTTTGGAGGATGGGATATGGTCACCTAGGAAACACCTAGGATTGAAAATACTATGGATAGGCAGGAAGATTAAAGCAGCATTTCAGCAAGCATATTATCTAGTCAGTGCATACCACATAAGCCACCTACTATTTAAACAGCACAGTCTGCCAAAGTAACACACCCTTTTCACTCTTGCTCATTTTGCCATTTTCCCATCAGTTATCCTTGAGGGCAGATATAAGGCCACACTTAAGACCAGTGGTGGGATTCAGCCAGTTCGCACCACTTCGGGAGAACCAGTTGTTAACTTTCTGAACAGTTTGGTGAACTGGTTGTTGGAAGAAATCATTAGAGCAGAGAACCGGTTGTTAAATTATTTGAATCCCACCACTGATTAAGACTACTGCATCTAGTTTTGATCATTGTGTTATAAAAAGATTTAAAGACTTAAGAAACAGTGCTGAAAAGAGCAACAAAGATGATTAGGGGGATGGAAGCTAAAACATATGAAGAATGGTTGCATGAATTGGATTTGTCTAGTCTGGTGAAAAGGTCTAGGGATGACATGATAGTGGTGTTTCAATATTTGAGGGGCTGCCACAAAGAAGAATGGATCAACATATTTTTCAAAGCTCCAGAAGGCAAGACAAGAAACAATGGAGAGAAACTAATCAAAGAGAGAAGCAACCTAGAATGAAGGAGAAATTTCTTAACAGTGAAAACAATTAACCAATGGAACAGCTTGCCTTCAGAAGCTATGGATGCTCAAACACTGGAGGCTTTTAAGAAGAAAGTAGACAGTCACTTGTCTGGAATAGTATAGGGCCGTGATGGTGAACCTATGGCACGCGTGCCACAGGTGGCACGCGGAGCCATATTAGTGGGCACGCCAGGTCAGCTCTGGGGCGCATGCGCGCGCCGGCCAGCTGATTTTCGGGCCTTCTGGGCCCACCAGAAGCAGGGAAACAGTCTGTTTCCTGCCTCTGGAGGGCCTGGGGTGGTGGGGAAGGCCCGTTTTTCTTTCTTTCCTGGCTCCAGATCCTCTCTGTGTATCTGGGAACGGCGAAAACAGCCTTTCCCACTCCCTTGGAGGCCCTACAGAGGCTCAAAGTGCCCATTTCCCCACTCCCGGTGGGACAGGAAGTGACTTTTTTCCTGTCCCCAGCCTCCAGAGACTCCTAGAGAGGCTCCTACAGACTCCTAGAGAGGCTCCTACAGACTCCTAGAGAGGTTCTGGAGGCTGGGGACAGCAAAAAATGTCACTTCCTGTCTCACCCGGAGTTGGGAAATGGGCCTTTTCAGCCTCCGTAGGGCCTCCAAGGGAGTGGGAAAGGCTGTTTTCACTGTTCCCAGATACACAAAGAGGATCTGGAACCAGGTAAGAAAGAAAAACAGGCCTACCAGGCCATCATGTGCCAGGAGCGGGGGGGGAGGGGGGAGCGCACACATGCGCGTGGGCACGTGCGCGTGTGACCCTCCCCCGCCCCCCTCTCCTGGCACGTGATGGCAAAAAGGTTAGCCATCAATGGTATAGGGTCTCCTGTTTGAGCAGGGGTTGGACTAGAAGACCTCCAAGGTCTCTTCCAATTCTGTTATTCTGTTAAAAATTCCACAAAAGGAAAGCTTTGGGCCATGCAGGCAAGGGCCATTAGAAACTCTTGGCCATGCTCTTCTGCAATATTGTATTGCCTGCACACAGAATTTTGCTAGTTCTTTGATAAATAAAAAAACATTTAAAAAAATATTTACTCTACAAATTACCTGGCAAGTGGCAAAAAACTATTTAATTGCCTGCCAAATATCGAGATCTCTTTAGGAGCATCAAATTCATTTTGCAATGTTTAATATATTATAATACTGAAGTTACAAGAACTGAGCAAAGGCACTGGCTTGTAATCTTAATAACAAAATACCTTATAATGAGTTTTAAAATGAAATATTTTAGTGTTTCACATTGTTAATAACATATGCAAACCATGGCATATTAAATTGTTTTAATTATATTATTGTATTAGTTAAGACATGTTAAAGATATGTCAATCTAGCAGTAGCTAGTCTATCAAATTAGGTTAATACCTTATACCACGTAAGTATTTTAATTTCTGTTTCCTTTATCTACTGCTTTCTTATGAACTTAGTACTTTACTTAGTATTTACTGTTATTATCCATTTTAAATTGTTTTTATCAGATTTTAGTAATAATTTGTGTCTGGAACTCTGCACTTTGCTATGGCCCAAGGGCTAATCCATAAAGTAAACTCAATAAAATAAAGTACAAAATCTCACATAATACAAAGCTTAATATAATAAAAAAAAAATACCGTTATTTTACAGAAACTCTTTTTTAATTTCTATAATTTTAGTTGTAAACTGTATTTTACCGATGAGTGAACGCAATGCAGCCCATTAATCTATTAATTCATTTGTGATCTTTCAGATATTCAGAATCCTACTCAGCTGTCTGCTCAGTAGCCACTAAAAAAGCTACTCAGTAGTTTATTCTTTTTCAGTTTAATTAAGATTCTTGATATTTGCATTAACAAGGCAACCACATGTTAAACAAAGGCTGTCATAAGAACATTCTCAGTTACCTGCTAATACAGTAGAAAGCTATGAGCCTGAATAAATCAGCAAAACTTATTCCAGAGCCTTCTAAGGAAAAAGCTGAAAAGTAAAAGAAAACAGGTTCAATTGCACAATATATGATCTGAAAAATACAGCAAAACATGCTTCCTATGTAGGAATAAAACTGCAATTCATAAGCTATTGTTTGTTAATAAAGACTTTTATCATAGTCAGCATTTCTTTTCCAAAATTCTTCAATTGTTTTTGCCTAAAAATAGCAAAAAATAGGAAATATTTTTAAAATGGTACATACTAACAATTGAGCTACAAACAATCCAAGAATCCTAATTTGAAATGTTTAAAACTCACTGTCTATATTGGAGGCTATTTGTCATGATGGAATCCACCAAAATAACAAAGCTCAACTCCTGAGATGCTCCTACCTCTTGGCACAGCACAGAAGTGTGTTTGGCCACTGCTTTCTTGTGTGATTTTATTTTACTTTCCAGTCTAATACACAGCTCTGGAAATTCCTCATGGTCTCTCATTCTATTAACAATCGGGCCCTTTTTATTCACATGTATTAATTTTGAGATGAATCCATTCAGTTGTTTTACTGACCCCTGCTGCACAGATTAACAATATTCCTTCACAAATCATAATCAATCAGCTGATGAATCTTCTATTCATTATGTTCAGCCACGGAAAGACAATATTGTAAACTACTTACTATAGATGCTTTCTTTTATTGCAAACTCTTTAAGGCAAAATCCCTTTACATCATTTGGTAGGCGTAAAGACAGGACTTTCTTCTGCATTCTTGACGACTTTCTAACAAGGAAAGTCTATTAAAAAACAAATAAGAAAAAACAAAGCTTTAAATAGACTTAGTAGCCATGTTTTCAAGAATTTCATATTATGAACCTGCTTTGTCTCATCTTACATACAAGTAAACTTGTAGGACTTCCAACAGAGGTACTAATAACTTGAGAATCCAAAATAAGCTACAAAACTTAATACTTATTGATATTTTTAATTACCCAGAACCTGTAAATGGCAAAAAATATTGCCAAACTTTGTTCGTAATGTTTACTCATTTGATCTTGTAATATGCAGACATCAGATTTTTAAAATTGTTCGGGCCAAGAGTTAATATTAATTCCATGTTAACACATAAGGACAAACATCAAACAACGCAAGTGCTACTCCAGTTAGCCAATAAAATAATTTTAATAATTGCTCTCAGAACAATAACCTCTTTCCCATCTCTTTCTTTTTGAGAAAGATTTGATACCATAATGACAGAATAAATGCACACATGTACAAATACAAAGTACCTACCAGAATCTTATGTTAAGTCACCAGCTAAAATTGTCTAGTAGGGTAAAGGATGAAGAAAGATTTCTAAGAGAATTGTTGCTAGTGAGAGTAGGCAGCACTGGCTAGGAGAGTCACATAGCTGCCCTCATCTAAAGCAGATTCATAATGTGTATGAATATTAGAGTTACACAAATACAAGCAATCACACACACTTTTCTCTCCTGACTGGCATCTAGCCACTATTCATATACATTAGTGATATAAAATGACACTATGAAGGAAGTTATGATGTACATGTATTGGTAGAGTGCTTAAGGAGTTTGCCTGGAATTGGGGGTTCGAGATGTCCTACAACCATGGAACTTTTGGGTTACTTTAGCCAGTCACTGTCTCTCAGCCCAACCTATTGGAACAGAAAGTGCTATGAATTTTTGGAGAAAAGGTGGGATATAAATTTAAGAAGCTAAAAAGTGAATTCAGAATAGGAGAGAATGGACAGGGGTCTGATTCTAAAAGCAAGGCAATGCCCCAGCAAAGTATTCCTCTTGTTTACAAGGCCAAATTAAAGTTGTTTCTTACTCCAGGAGGTTGAGAGCGTAGAATTTCCACTGCTTCAGCATCATTTAAGCCAAGCTGTAACCAGATAGGGTGGGTATGAAGAAGTTTATCTAGTATGCTGAGCTTATTGGGGAGACTATCATATCCAGAATCTCGTATGATATTTGCAAAATCTTTCTGATCCGGGCACACATCACCCATATCTTTCTCTAGGCTAAAACAACAGAAACAAACAAAAAACAAAACAAATTAAAAGCCTAAATTTAAATTATTCAAAAATAATCTGTGCTTTGTAAAACAACTTCAACAATGTATCTTGTTCATAGATAAATAAAAATAAATAAATATTAATATGTGTTTGCATTCATTTTCAGCTGTATTTTATTGTAGGTGACCCTGACAGCAACTCTGTAAGTTGATGTAAATTGTAAACTGTAAAACAAACAAGCCAAATCAGTAAACAAGCCAGTCCATCAGCAAATGGATTGGGCTACAAATGGAAATAGAAAAGGAAGTAATTACTTCTACTTCTTGAATACCCCTGAAGTGTTTTCAACAAAATTTCTAAGATCTGTACTAGCAGCTTTCAGAGGGATTGCCAATGGCCTTCTGAGACTAGACACAGGGATGGCAACTGATGTTAAAAACTGAGGTTAGGATATGGCAACTGATGTTAAATTACAGGCTCCAGTTCTTTCACTGGAGACTACTATTAATCATGATCGAGGGCTGCCCTTTGAGCTAGAACAATGTCATAAAACAAAAACTAATGACTAATGGATTATGACCAGAATCACTACAAACCTTGGGCTATGACTCCTAAACATACAGTCGTCCAAATATTTAATCACATTGAATTTCAGGTGGAAGTAAATACAGAAATAGGATTTGGGTGATTTTTTTGGCAAATGGCCAACTATCTCTCTTTATTGACATTTCCCAAACTAAGGAAAGCTTTCTTTTGGGCATAATATTTTGCCTTTAGCATTATTACAGGGAAGATACTCTAAAATCACATTTGAGAAATGCATTTGCTTGTGTGGAACTAGAAATGTTGAAATAGTCCAGTATGTGTTACTTTATTGTACCATCTATAGCCGTGATATTGAACCTATGGCACGCAGAGCCATCTCTCCGGGCATGCCAACCGTCACCCGTTGCTCTTCCGGGTTTTGGTCTTTGCGTGCATGGGCACGCCGGAAACCAGAAGAGCAGCTCCCTGGTGTACATGCACACACCGGGAAGCTGAGCTCCCAGTTTCTGGAACGCGCATGCACACCGGCCAGCTGGTCTTCGTGCACGCATGCGTGCACGCATGCGCGCATGTGCACACCGGAAACAGGAAGACCAGCTTCCCGGTGCATGCATGCGCGCTGGGGAACTGCTCTTCCGGTTTCCGGCACTCCTCTGTGTGCATACCAGGGAGTTGCTCTTCCTGTTTCTGGCGCTCCCCTGCACACACGCTCCTGGTTTAGCACTTGCTCCCGGTTCGCCAACATTGATCTATAGAGATATAGACAATACTTATATCCTGCCTCTTTTACATCAGGACCCTGAGTGACCTGACATACTTACATGTTCATCCTTTTTTTCAGACTGTAATCCCAGATAGTAGCAAAATACTGTGCAGCAGCCATGAATATTAGGTGCCAATTGATGAAAGGTCAATAAGAACTTTAATATACTTTTATTTCAACAATTATAATTGATTGTACTTTTCTATTTTTCTGGGTTTTTTAGCTGTTTTCATTTATACTTCAGTATACCTTAGCTGTAATCAAGATTCATTCATCTAGTCGTGTTATAGCTCCATCTGCAGATAGGAAGCAGTATATCCCTGGGCATGTACGCAGCTCTGAAAAATAATTACATGTCTTCAGCTAAATATGCTTAATTGTTTCCATGTGACCTGACCTATTAAGATGCCCAATTATACCCTTTTATTCAGCCTGTATAGCAAATGACTGAAAGGCTTATACTGTAGCTCCAATTTGTGGCAAGCTCTACATCAGGGGTGTCCAACCTTGGCAACTTCTCCAACTTGGCTGAGGAATTCTGGGAGTTGAAGTCCACAGGTCTCAAAATTGCCAAGGTTGGACACCCCACTTGGCTATATTATCCCAAGAAGCAGCAACTGGATGCCTTAATAATTTCAAAAGCGATTTTTCAATTCAAAATCCCAGAAAGAATCAATAAATGTCAGCCATCAACCAATAACACATTCAGCTTCAAGCAAGAGCCAACTCCACTGAAATGAGCACAAGTGACAGCAATGGGCTTCAAGTGCCTTGAGAGCTGCACCCCCCACACTTTATTTATTTTATTTTATTTTATTGAATTTCTATACCGCCCTACTCCCGAAGGACTCAGGGCGGTGCACAGCCATGAGATAAAACACATAGATATACAAAATTTAAAATCGAATAAAATGAATTAAATAAATTTGGCTGAATTAATACCAATAATTTAAGATACCCATATTTTAAAATACATTAAAAATTTAGAATTTACACTTAAAAGGGAGAAGATTTAGGCGAGGCCAGCTTGATGAAATAAAAGCGTCTTCAACTCGCAGTGGAAGGTGCGCAGATCCGGAATCCTCCGTATCTCTGGGGGGAGCTCATTCCAGATCGTCGGTGCCCCCACAGAGAAGGCTCTCCCCCTAGGGGCCGACAGCCGACATTGTTTGGCCGACGGCACCTGGAGGAGCCCCTCTCTGTGGGAGCGTACTGGTCGGTGGGAGGCTGTTGATGGTAGTAGGCGGTCCCGTAAGTAACCAGGTCCCAAGCCATGGAGCGCTTTAAAGGTGGTAACCAGAACCTTGAAGCGCACCCGGAAGACCACCGGGAGCCAGTGCAGCTCACGCAGGAGAGGTGTTACATGGGAGCTCCATGTTGCTCCCATAACCACCCGCGCGGCCGCACTCTGCGCCAGTTGGAGCCTCCGGGTGCACCTCAAGGGGAGCCCCATGTAGAGAGCATTACAATAGTCCAGACGAGAGGTGACGAGGGCATGAGTGACTGTGCGTAACGAGTCCCGATCTAGAAAGGGACGCAACTGGCGAATCAGGCGAACCTGATGAAAAATCCTCCCGGTCACGGCCGTCAAGTGCTCTTCTAAAGACAGCCGTGAATCCAGGAGGACGCCCAAGTTACGAGCCCTTTCCGTGGGGGCCAATGCTTCGCCCCCAATAGCCAGCGATGGCGCCAGCTGACTATATCGGGACGTCGGAAACCACAGCCACTCGGTCTTGGATGGGTTGAGCCTGAGCCCGTTTCTCCCCATCCAGATCCGTACGGCCTCCAGGCACTGGGACATCACTTCAAGGGCATCGTTGGGGTGGTCCGGGGTGGAGATGTACAGCTGGGTGTCGTCAGCGTACAGATGGTACTTCACCCCGAAACCACGGATGATCTCGCCCAGCGGCTTTACATAAATGTTGAACAGAAGGGGTGAGAGAACCAATCCCTGCGGCACCCCACATATAAGGGGC
Source organism: Pantherophis guttatus (assembly GCF_059756535.1). NCBI lineage: Eukaryota > Metazoa > Chordata > Lepidosauria > Squamata > Colubridae > Pantherophis > Pantherophis guttatus. The sequence goes on along the minus strand of NC_142065.1, from coordinate 122,732,687 downwards.
CTCGGGGTCGATCTCTGCCCCCCTGTCAACACAGACTGCGACCGGTCAGAGAGAAAGGAGGAGAACCACCGTAAGACGGTGCCTCCCACCCCCAACCCTTCCAGCCGGTGCAGCATGATACCATGGTCGATGGTATCAAAAGCCGCTGAGAGGTCTAACAGGACCAGGACAGAGGAACAACCCCTGTCCCAAGCCCTCCAGAGATCATCAACCAACGCGACCAATGCCGTTTCCGTGCTGTACCCAGGCCTGAAGCCCGACTGGAACAGATCTAGATACGACGCTTCCTCCAGGTACTGGGGTAGCTGTCGCGCAACCACACTCTCAACAACCTTCGCAACGAAGCAAAGGTTGGAGACTGGACGATAACTAGCCAATACTGCCGGGTCCAGGGAAGGCTTCTTGAGGAGAGGCCTTACCACCGCCTCTTTCAAGGCGGCGGGAAAGACACCCTCACCCAACGAAGCATTTATAATCCCCTGGAGCCAGCCTCGCGTCACCTCCGGGAAGCCAGCACTAACCAGGAGGGACACGGGTCCAACAAACATGTGGTCGCGTTCAATCTACCCAGAATCCTGTCCACGTCATCTGGGGTCACAGGATCAAACTCATCCCAGATAACAGTCTCAAGACCTGTCTCCGTCACCCTCGCTGGATCTAACCCGTCAGAGTCCAGACCTGCCCGAATCTGAGTGATTTTGTCATATAGATACTGAACAAAATCCTCGGCTCTTCCCTCCAAGGGGTCCTCCCGCGCTTCCTGGTGGAGCAGGGAGCGGGTCACCCTAAACAGGGTGGCCGGGCGATTATCTGATGACGCAATAAGAGCAGTAAAATGAGTACATTTTGCTGCTTTTATCGCCACTAGGTAACTCCTAATATGAGATCTTACCAGTGTTCGGTCAGATTCAGAAAGACTAGCCCTCCAACAGCTCTCTAGGCGTCTTTTCCGGTGCTTCATCTCCCTCAGCTCCTCGGTGAACCAAGGAGCCAGGCGAGATCGGCGCCGGGTCAGAGGCCGCAAAGGCACGACTCGATCCAGGGCTCCAGCAGCCGCCCTATCCCAGGCGGCCACTAGGTCCCCAGATGAGGCGTGAGCCAGAACCTCCGGGATTGGCCCAAGCTCCATCTGGAACCTATCAGGTTCCATCAGGCGCCTGGGCGGTACCATCTTACCGGTTCCGCCTCCCTGCGGCGGGGTGCTGCGGTTCGAAGGTCAAGGCGAAGGAGCGAGTGATCTGACCATGACAAGGGCTCGATGACTATATCCCCTATCTCGAGATCATTCAACCACTGTCCAGAGACAAAAACCAAGTCCAGTGTGTTTCCCCCAGTGTGCGTAGGGCCATGAATTAGTTGGGTCAGGTCCATGGCCGTCATGGAAGCCATGAACTCCCGAGCCACCTCAGACGCCTCACCCACGGATGGCAGGTTGAAATCCCCCATGACCATAAGTCTGGGGGTATCAACCGCCACCGCGGCAATAACGTTGAGTAGCTCGGGCAGGGCTGCCGCCATGTGGCAGGGAGCCAGGTACGTGATCAGCAAACCCATCTGAACCCCGTGGCCCCACATCACAAGGAGGGACTCACAACCAGCTGTCTGAGGTACAGTGGTCTCCCTCGGCTTAAGGCCTTCTCTAATAATAACCGCTACTCCCCCGCCCCTCCCCTGTGACCTTGGCTGATGGAATGCGTGGAAACCTGGTGGGCACATTTCTACCAGAGGGACCCCTCCCTCTGGGCCCAACCAGGTCTCCGTAATACCTGCCAGGTCCGCTCCCCCCTCGTAAACAAGATCACAGATGAGGGGGGCTTTATTTACTACAGACCTGGCGTTGCACAACATCAGACGAAGGCCCGGGCCCTGAAGGTCTGTACTACCTGGAGAACGGGTGGAGCCTTGGGGGCCGGAGCAGTCTACCGCTTGAAGACAGCGGGTGCGTGCTCCCTTAACATGATATGGCCCCCTGCTCCCGCCATATCTACCCCTCCGACACACAGTACCGATGGTAAAAGCATAGTCTGGACCAGCTCGACCCCCTCCGGATCCCCCACCACCCCCGCCGAACGCCGACTCTCCCCCTAGTGGGTTATCCCCCAAACCCACAATCCTAATTCCAATCCCACCCCCCTCCCCCCTCCCAGAACCCCTTAAAAGTTTAAACAAGGACAATTTTAAAAAACCCCGCAGCCCCCTCTTTGCGGCATGCCACCTCTCGGGACTCCAGAGCCCGTCATCGAGGTAGGCCCTCGACAGAATGGAGGGCCAAGCCTGCGAGAGGGGGGAGTCTCGCAGACCAAGAAGCTCCGCTGCTGAGTACATTAATCATAATGGGTAACATGACCATATCCTGAGGGTGTATATAAAGGACCGAGGAGAAGACAAAGGAATGGGGGATCTCAGAGACATATTTGCAGGACCAAGTCCCCTGTCCCCTCACAACAGAGGACATAGTCCGAAGCCAGGACAACCACAGTTCCAAGGGGGAAATAGATCTAACCACCCTCTCACGGTGGTTAGGTCAGCTGGACAGCCCCCTCTTGTGGTGGGGTGGCAGCAATGAACTGATGCATATAGACAGCGTCCGGGGGTCAGGTCCAAAAATCGCCCTCTCACGGCGTTTTGTCCGGTGGTAAAGACCGATGGTAAAGTCCCCTCGCTGGTAAAGTGCATATGTGTAGAAAGCTGGTAAAGTGCATATATGTAGAAAGCGTCCCGGTTCAGCCCCCAGGGGCTCTGACACCTGGCCACCCTCTCACGGTGGTCAGGCAAATGTCTAGCTCCCTCAGCCGACGGGATGCAGCCATGTACCGGTCTCCCGTTCAGATGGAAATAGCCCTCTCCAGAGTCAGGGGGATTCAGAATAGTAATAATAATAGGGCATAGCGCCAATGAGTCCCGCAGGCTGACAGTTGGTCCAGGTGGGCCCAGTTCTAAAAGGGAACGCTGGAGGAGAGAGAAATGGGGCAGAAATGGGGCGGCTTTCTCAAGCCCCCCCGCCCCCCGCACAACCACAAATTGAGGCCTCCCGAGGCCCAGAAAATCGCTCCGGGTCTTTTCCGCCCAACCGTGGTTGCAGGTCTCCCAGACCTGTTGGTTTGTTGCCCCCCCCAGCTCCTACTTCAAGGGGGGGGTCCCCAGCGTCATCTGACCGCCAGCTAGCCTCCACAGCAACCGCCATCGCCGCCACCACCGCGCCATCGTTGCCAGCCCCCAAAGAGCCTGGCGACGTCCCAGAGGTCTTCAGGGGGTGCCCGACACATCATGTAGCACTTCGGGCAACCCCCCGGGCTTCGAAACTTGCCGCGCGGCGGGCGCCCCCCGGCACAGCGCCGCTCCAACTAATTGATGGCTCCGGTTGTGAAAAAAACGCTGCCGACACCCAGCTGATCAGCCTGGCGCTCCACGCTTCGCCCCTTCCCCTCAGCTCAGTCACGGAGGGAAAGAAAACCCTCTCCGTGCTGGCCGGGAGCTCCCCTGACAGGTCCTGGGGTCGAGGATCTTCAAAACGACCCCCAAAGGACCCAAAGGGTAGGTCGGCGCCCCATCCTCAGATCGTGATCCCAGCGGGCGCCGCCATCTTGGACATGCGCAAACAGTCTAATACAATGTAATCAATTGTTCAATATTGTTCTCTCTAATTTGAAATAGAATGCTATGTAGCTCTGTCCTATCATGTATCAAATAGAATGCTATGTAGCTCTGTCCTATCATGTATCTGAGAAATTTTAGCCACGTTAGGCCATGTGAAGTTGCAGAGCTGAAATTTACTGTCAAATCCTGGTCTGGGTTACTTGGCATCTTGATTTCCCTCTCATCACAATAACAGGAGGAATGGCAATGTCCACAGTGATTAGCACAATGGCTGTTCACATACCAGCAGTGCAGTCAGTAAAGAATTAAGAGTATGACTAAGCAGGATGGTGAAACATCAGCTACAGACTTTAGTCACTAAGTGGGAGGGAGGAGTGAAAGGAAATTGAAGAAGGTAACAATCGGAAGCACCTCACTTCTGCCCATAATTCCTGCCCAAACAAGAAGACCAAACTAGACCTCTGACTAAACAAGAACCACTTTGTCTAGTGGCTAAGGCCACTAGAAAGCAGGAAACCATGAGTTCAAATTCTACCTTAGCCATGAAAGCCGGCTGAGTGATATTGGGCAAGTCATTCTCTCTCAGCTCATAGGGTTGTTGTGAGAAAAATAGGAGGAAAGTATGTTGGATATGTTTTCTGCCTTGAGTTTTTTGTAAAAATAATAAAAATACAAATACATAATTAAAAATGCCACTGTTCTGTAAGCAACGTAAGACTATTTTGCTTACCTCTTCTATTTACCTCTTCTATTTAAACTCAAATCCTTAAGAAGTAAATACTTAAGTGGCCACCTTTCTTTATGTTAGGGTTTTTCTTAATATGAACAGAACTCTAGAACAGTACAAGAACACAAAGACTATTTGTTTTCCCCTCACAAAACTGTTATTGTACAAAATTAAACTCTTATCTTACTCTACTATCTTCTTGTTACTATAAGTTTACAGCTATTCTTTTTGTATTCTTATTTATTCTGTAAATTTCTACCGGTATCTGTATGTTCTATTTCTATGTTCTGATTCTTGTTTAGCACTGTTTTCTTAACTACTACGTCTTTAAACTTTTGTTTTCTCCTGGGTCTATAGCTCTTGCAGCCAATCTCTGCCCATTTGAATGTGAAAATCCTTTTCACTCCTCCATAGATTTGTGAATGGGCTCGTCTCTCCTCCCACTTCTCCAACACTTACAGGCCTCTGTTTCTGGAATTGGTTTGTAGAGCTCTGCACCTGGGCTGCTGCAAGTAGTGGCCTTGCTTGGGTTTGCAGACTCTGGTGGGGCTCTTTTCCTTCCCTGCCTCTCAGCAGTCGTGCAGCTCCAATAATTGAAGTTTTCTCTTGCTATCTGAAGATGACTGCTGAGGTTCTCACCTTTGAGTTGGAGTTTCTCTTACCCACAGCTGTGTTATCCTCTAGTGTGACTCTTTTTCTTGGGACACTCACACGCCTGCTTGTTTTCAGTTCCCAAACTCCTCAATTAACTCTCCTTCTCAGGTAGTACCAAACTCTGGATCCCCAGGAAGAAAAATGCTCTAGGTGGTGAGTTCACTCTTCTCCACTTTAATTATTTTTGCCGAGTCAGTAACATCTGCGAGAGCTGACTCACTCCCAAGTTCTATTTGTAAAACAGTGTCATCTTGGAGGACCTAAGAGATGGGTCTTCTCTGTGGCTGCACTTGCCCTATGGAGCAATCCAAAAGGCCCCAACCCTGCTGGTGCTTTCACAAATTTTTTGCTTCCTTAGAATTACATAACTTTTGCCTTGCATGTTACTTGGTTTGGGGTTTTCCACTTTTCTAATGCACTGTTGGTTATTAATGTCTAGCATTGTTGTAATCATATTGTGGCTTTGGGCGACAGCTCTGATTCTTTTTAAAAACTAATATGCAAGCTGCCTAGAGTTACCTCATCATTCAGGTAGCCTATGAGTTTATCAAGTAAATTAATAAAAATGACCCATTCATAAATAATGAAGTTCTTCTTTCCCTATCATCTCTACTGACCAGGGGCAAGCTTGCTTTCTGATACCTGTTCCCAGCAAATGATTGATTCTATAATATTCCTATAAGGGGCTTTTGAAATTTCTTCTAATTTTGCAAATGTGTATAAAGAGATAAAGAAGTGTAAACCATTCATGAATATGCAAGCAAACATATTAAATACAAGGAGGTTACATATGTCTTTCCTCAACTTTCTCTTGGGGCATTTCCATTTTGAAATTAAAAATTATTCTTATAAGACCAGTTGGAATAAAGAAGCATATGGAGGCAAAAGGATTATTTTCTTCTCACTCTCATTCTATCTCTCCCTACCTAGCATCATGCATAATTAGGTATCACTGTAGATATATTTGATAATGATGATACACGAAGAAGAATCCATTCTGTAGATCTTAAACCATGGATAGAAACATTGCGGTCAACAAATGGTGTAAAAGACAATAAATACATAAACAGCACAGATGATTCTTGAGGGAACATGCTTTCCCATACAGTTGCATATCTAAATTTCAGATGAGCTCCCTTTTCCTACCACTTAACAGAAATTTTTTTGTCAGGATTCTGTTTCACTCAGCTTATGTCCAGGCAATGTAAGATATTTTCCTGAGTCCTTGAATCAGAAAGATAAATAGAAATGGGTATCGCCTACATACTAAGAACAGTGCATTGGTAATATGGTTTTGTAAAAGTTGAAAAAGCATGAAAAAGATAGAACTTTATAATACCTCATTGACAAATGCTCAGATATCAGACCAATGTCTTCCAGCACCACCTACTGGAGACTGTTCATCAGACAAAATCAATTCAGAACAGGACTACTTGTTCAAAAAGATCATCACAGTAGTGAAATCTGCCAGATATGCATCAAAATCAGGCTGTGGCACTTTTCCTTTGCCTATTTACTAGTTTTGATCACCTATAAAGGGAATTTCAATGAGATCCCAAATCAGACTAGAACTCAAACTGGACTGGGTTAAATAATATCTCATTTAATTAAATCTCAATGTCATTTAAATTCATCTGGGACTTAGTTCCTATCACTTGTTTGAACAGGTTGTCCACTACTTCAAAAAGAGACCATAGAATAAATATTAAGAACTCATCTTAAGCAATAACTAGCCTTCCTTAGTATTCCAGGAATCCTTCCTTCCTGTAAGAACATATTAATTATCTCTGTCCTTGAAATGAGCTGTCCTCTGGCAACTTTACCAAATGGACAAGGATCAAGATTTAAGTAATGAGTTGGAATTATTGACAATCTTGTCCACAACTTCTGGATATGAAATATCCATTACAACAGAACAAGCAAATGCTTCAGATACAGGTAGTACTCGCTTTACAACTGTTCTTTCGAAGACACAACATCACTGAAAAAAGCGACTTATAACTATTTTTCACACTTATGACTGTTGCAATATCTCCATGGCCACATTATCAAAATTCAGATACTAGGCAACTGACTTATATTTATGATGGTTGCAGTGTCCCGAGATCATATGATCACCTTTCTGAAAAGCAAAGTCAATGGGGAAGGCAGATTCACTGAATAACCGTGAAATTAACTGAACAGCTATAGTGCTTGACTATGGGAACTATGGGAAGAAAAGTTGTAAAATGGGGCAAAATTCTGTCTCGCTCAGCAACAGAAATGTTGGGCTCAATTGTGGTTGTAAGACAAGGACGACCTGCACATGAAAAGATACAGAATTAATATGGGATACAGTGGTTTTACTTGCACATACTTGACATAATACTGTTTGAACCTGTTGGAAGTGGACAGGGTCTTTAGGACTATGAGTTCAGCCTCCTGCTCCCTAGATCCATACCCCTCCTGGCTTGTGAAAGTGGCTCAGGGGCTGTTGGGTAGTTTTTAACAGCAGTGAGTTCTCGGAGTGAAGAGGTTGTTGTCGACCCTGAAGCTGACATATGTGTAGCCATGTTTTATTGTAGTCATTTCCTATTCTTTTTCTAAGCTTTTTCTAGGTATTCTGTAAGAGGATCTAATGAGGCTTTAGGCTTGCCACATTCTAGCAGTAGGAAGGGGAGTTGCAGAGATAAGGGGAGATGCTATGGCTAGGTAGCATTCTTTCCCGTGGGAACTGAGAATGTGCCTACAGATGGCTGAAGGTGGAGTTTGGAGTCACTGGACAGTTGGACTGTGAGCTGATTGGAGAATGTGACTCTGGGGGGAAGTTTCAAACTTTTGCTTTTTACTGGGTGTAATTCCGGGCTTTCGTCAGAGCTTGACAATTTGATATGTTTCTAATAAACAGACTTTGACTGAATATAACTGCCTTGGATTGTTCATTCCAGGGACTTATTACTTGGAAGCTTGACAGTTGTTCCTTCACCTCTCAAGGAGGCTTTGGTTTACCTGCTCCTCAAGAAACCATCTCCAGAACTCCAATATCCTCTTTTGGGGGAAGATGACTGAGAAGGTGGTTGTGCAGTAGCTTCAGAGGACCTTGGATGAAGTGAATTATCTGGCACTTTTTCAGTCAGAGTCCACACCTGGGTATGGTATGGCAATGGCACAGGTTGACTTTTGGATGATTTCTGCCACAGGCAGGATAGTGGATGTGGGTCCCTCCTTGCCTTATTTGACATTTCATGTCAAATGACATGAAATATCATTTCATGTCAGAGAGGGGGGGGAGGGGGAGGGAGGGAGAGAGAGGGAGAGGGAGAGAGGGAGGGAGGGATTTCCATTTCTTTAGAGATCTTACATGCCAATAACTACCATGCTTTAAGGTAATATTTTTTCAGGATATCAGGATTATCATAAAGTTTCCTGCCACAGATCCTATCACCAGGTTCTAGCAGAAAACAAACAAGGTCAACATATGCCCTCCAATACATGATGGACTACAGAATAACTGAGACAGGTCCATGATTTTCACTTGTTTATATGAGGAGCCACATAAGAATTTTAGTATGATTGTTTCTCTTATTTCTCTAAATTAGGAAACCTGGAAAATGCTTCAATGCCATGTCCAAGTTTGTTTCTATAGACTAAAAGAAGACGACCCTCACACAGATGGTTCATCAGCTGAATCCAAATCTTATCTTGAAGATTTATTAAATGATACAGACACTCAGAAATCCACATCTATCACACAGGATACCAATCAATGCAAAAGTCTTAGGACAGTTGACTGTACTCTGCTTCTCCTTTCCCAGGCTTAGTTTGCTACAGCTTGAAGAAATTTTGCTGATGACATAGGAGACATTAATGATTGCACACTGTCTTAGTAATTTTATCATTTATGCGATATCAGCATGCTCATGTTTTATATGCCCGAGGTCTTTCCATTTACTATGTTGTAATTCACGTTGCCAGCAATCTCATACACACAAATACAAAGTGTGGAGATAATATTTCATTTGAAAACTTACACGTTGTTTTCAGTTCAGTAAATTCAACTACCAGCAACAAAGCTTAAAAACAAATTGAAGTACAGAACTGATACAAACTGAAATAGAATTTTACATATATATTTGATTCTACTGAATCCAAATGAACTAGCACTCTTCAGTGCTTTTTACCAGAAAATAATTTTTCTAATTTTAAAAATGTTGTGCATTTTAAGTAATAACCTTTTAGCAATTAAGCCTTAAAGAAAGATAAGTTTCTATACATTTTTGTAAATAACCCACATGCTAATAAATGAATTCTTAATTGTGGAATATGGATCAAAGGACACGATCACTTTTTACAGGAAGTTAGGAATACAGCATAAAAAAAGAGAAACATAAAGTATATCGTTACATTGCCAAAGCAAACCACTTTAAAATTCATCCAAAACCCAAATATTTTTCAGAGTTTAGAGCTATAAACAATATATACTGAACAAAACCACCTTCTTAATTAACACAACATTAACCCTTACATTAGCCCACCAAATGAGTCCAGTGATAGAGAATTTTAATTCACCTTGGTAAACTGGTGCGTCCAGCGTCCAGTGTCAGATCTGTGTGTACCATTTCCTGTTTCAGTTCTCCGATTTCTGAAGCTATTGTGTCAATTAGCTTGAAGGACAAAAGCAATATGACATCAGAAAGTGGAAGATGTAGAAATAAAAGAATGGACAAGATGAGTCACTTAGGATTACAACTCATTTCACCCTGCCTAATTCTGACTTCCCGTTCTTAAGAGGAACCAACATAATGAAGCATGTATTTCATTCAGTCACATATAAAATCAGCTTGTAGTATACATACCTAATACTCCTTCGTCCTCCTCTTTTCCCTACAACACCTATCCTTGAAGTCGGTTGGGTTCAGAGAGAAGACTGGCCCATGGCCACCCAGTTGGGTTTCATGCCTAAGGGGGAACTAGAACTTACAGTCTCCTGGTTTCTATCCTGGTGCCTTAACCACTAAACCAAAATCATTAAATAAATGATTTGTAAAATTCTATTTAAGATTTGTATTGTTATTGAACTGATACTGGAAGAGAGAAAAAAATATGCAAACAACAAAAAAGAAAATAAATAAAAGAAAATAAATAAAATATATAAAAATCTAAGTGTTTAAAGTTTGATCATACAGAATATCATTTTCCATACTTTGTTAAAGAACCCATGTACTGTATAAAGAAGAGAGTGGACAAATATCAATAATCCAAGATTATAAAACCAGGGTGGCACTGTCTTTCCGTTGAGGTTTTTTGTTTTTTTGTTTTGCTAAGTCCCATTTTGATACTTTTACATCTCTTTATATAAATTTTGTATATATAATTCAAAAGCAGATCTCTAAACTCTGTTATGCTTCCTAAAACCATACAAACAAACACGGAAATCAAATAAAAATGGAACAATAGTATGACAAGCTTTTCTACAGATCATTTATATAAGTTTTCCCTCCATTGGTTTAGACTCATCCATTCTGAGAAATTCTGTATGATTGAAATATACTTGTATTCCATTAGTGTGAATTATAATTATTGAAATGAAGTACTTAATTTCTTAGGGATTTAAATACCATCCCAATTTCTCTAAAGCACTAATGAGTTCTAAGAAGCAACTAACAATGAGTTGAATTATACACTAGTAATAGTGTATTTATGAATAAACCATATTATAGATTTTCAAATACTACATATTAGTTAGGCACATGGAATATTGTAAATGTCACCAGTACCTTAATGTAAATGAAATGCTCTCTTATGTACAAACTGAAAAATTATACATGTATTTTCTTCATAGTGTTTTCCTGCAAGTGTAAAATCTGCTTTTTTTCAGATCAACGAAGTATTGATCCTTTGGGCACAACATTTTCTCAAAATGCATGTGAATTTTGAGTTCTTTTTTTTTTCAAATGTTGGGCTTCCATCCATAAATATTTACTGGTGTAAATATTATAAGAAAATGATATTGCTCTATTCACTCAAGGCTTCTGCTAACATTTTATGGCAAGATTTGTTATGCGCAACATCCCAAAATCATCACAATCATAACCTATGACAGGTATACAATTTTTAATATAACTTTATTAAAATTTTAAGATGAAAGTTAAAACCAAAAACTAATATTTAGAATAAAAAAGGAAGAGAAAGAAAAGATATAAGAGAAGAACAGAAACAATAATCCAGTAGAAAAGGAATGTAAAGAAATTACTTCCAATTTTCTTTTATAGCAGTTGTAAGTATAAATGTAAATTATTATCTTATTCTATGGTTACAATTTTGCTTATATTTTTCTATAATCTATTTTTCTAATTATCAAACCATATATCATAATTTGTTTTTTCAGTTTGTGAAAAAAGCAAATAAAGTATTTCTAATTAGCATTAAACCCAGGTGATGTCCTATCTCTAATTAAAACTGTCAAGTTGACCACATCAGCAAGTTCCATCTTCTATGACAAGTATATAATTGATGTTGAAAGAATGAAACCAAAAATGTCACTTAAATGTATATGCTATCATTTTGTTTTTTAAGTAATTGTTTGTGCCAAGAATTCCATATTTGGAATTCCTTGCCCATGTTTAAGGGTCCGATATATGTCTACTACATAACACTAAGCCATTATTTGCTTCAGAAATTTGATGAATAAGTCATAAGTGTTTGCACATAATGCTTGTCCATAACCACACCTACATACAGACCACATATGTGCCATTTTGGACCTCTGCCTGATCACTACCTATTTTAAATACAATGAAGGTTTCTACAGACAAAAGCTGCACTATGGGTTCACCAATTGTGGCCAATCTCTACATGGAAGATGTAGAAACCAAAGCCCTAAACTCTTTCACAGGATTTCCACCCACTCACTATAGGTATGTGGACAATACCTGGGTCAAGTTTAAAATACAGGAAATGGAAACCTTCACCAAACACCTCAATTCTACGAACAGATAGATTAAGTTCACACAGGAAGATGTCAAAGAAAACAGTCTGGCTTTTCTAGACTATGCAGTGCATATTAAGGAAGGCAGAAGCATTAACACTGAAGTTTACAGAAAACCCCCACACAGAGATCAGTATTTACATTTTGATTCTCACCATCACTTGAGCAGAAAATGGGAGTGATCAGAACCCTACACCACCAGACTGAAAGTTTGCCTACCAGTAAAGAGGGAAAACAAAAAGAACTAAAACATGACAAGGAATCCCTCAGAATTTGGGATTATCCTAACTGGGCCTTCATCAAATCCAGAAAAAGATCCAACAGAAGTTCTTCAATTACAGACAAAGAGAGAATAACAAACATAGCAATGTTCTCATTCCATACATTGTAGGAATATCTGAAAAGATCAGGAGAATTGTCAACCAACACAACATACAAGTACACTTTAAACTCAAGAATACACAGGAGAAACTCATCCACCCCAAGGATAAAACATACAGACAAAAAGTGAGCAATGTGATTTATGCAATACAATGCAATGAGACATATGCAGATCTGTACATTGGTGAAACAAAACAACCACTTCACAAGTCCATGGCACAACATAGGAGATCAAACCCATCAGGACAAGATTCAGCAGTCCATTTGCATTTGAAAGCTCTTTTATGACAGCAAAATTCAAAGTCATCACAACTGATGAAGATTCTTGAATGTTTTGTTCTTCTTCCTCAAGGAAAAAACAGTCCAGTTGCCTCTTGAAAAAGCATTTTTGAGACAACCACATCTATAATTTCTATTATGGTTTAGTAGGTACGTTGTGGATAATTCAAAATTAATCATGTCATATCATTTCTAATGCTATAATATTGTTCTGTGCAAAAACAGGCTCTGAGTAAGCAAGATGAAGTATAAACTAGCATATCCTAAAGAAGGTAAAATTGGAAGGCAAAGGAGAAGGGGACGGCAGAGGATGAGATGGTTAGGTAGTGTCATTGACGCAGTGAACATGAATTTGTGAAAACTCCAGGAGACAGTGGCAGATGGGGGGGGGGGGCTGGCGTTCTGTAGTCCATGGGGTCGTGAAGGACATCAAAAGAAAATAAAATCCTACTATTTTGAAAAGATAGCAGTTTGAAGAGATAAAAGTTTTGAAGAGATATAAAATTTCAGATTGTAAAGTTATTAGAACTCACTGTAATGTAAAATTTAAATCTTCTGTCCCAGCTATGATCTCAGTAAAAATTTCAAATAAAAGAAGCAAACTGGTCCCTAATGAAATTCTGAAATTCATAAACAACCAATATCTTTATTAGGATAAATAAATGAACAAGTTTTGAGTCCTTTGAAATTCATTATTTTGTCATATTCTAGACTCTGAGCAAGTAACAAAAGGGCCAATGGATTCACACCAGCTTTCCTTTCAAAGTATATTGTTTCACAATTCTGTCCACCAGGGGGAACCACACTACATCACTAAACACTAAAATATCTGCAGTATTTCAATCAATATCCTCAATAAACTCAGTCTCATAATATAAATAGTGATTACAGATACTATATATTTACTTCTATATACTTATGTAGTCAGAGGTATGTATAATATAAATCATTATTTTGATATTTATTTATATTTGCTTTCCTGTTAATTCACTGAGCTGAAATTCATGAAATGTTCTCCCTTCCCTTCCCTTCCCTTCCTTTCCCTTCCCTTCCCTTCCCTTCCCATTCCACTATGAAGTAAGCCAAACACTTTGAAGTCCAACAGCAAGTTGGAAAAAAAATAGATTAAGGTCTATTTTCAAATAACAAGGTCAAAAACAATGCTTGGATTTTTAAAATGTATTCCTAACATATAATGGGTGTACAAAGTATAATTTCATCTTATTATTAGAGGTAGCACGTCTGTTATCAGGAAACAACCTGATGTTTGTCTACAAACTGATATGCTTTGTGGGGATTGGATAGAAAGGCTTGTATATCATAGCTAGAAAATGGGGATTAGAAGTGTTCTATACTTCTGAAGAATATAAACCAATTCTTACATTGGCAAGAAATGCACAGTGGGATCTCTTGGAATCGGTACTTTTCAGCTCATAATTAATTCATCCTGTTGATGGCACTCCATATACACAGCCCAAAATAATTTCCATTACACAGACAATACTTTTATCATAATAAAAAAGAAATAGTGAGACACACCAAACAATCAACAACTTTAAAGGTGTAACATTTACAAGAGAATAAGACAGCAACAAAAATTACCTTTCCTGGATATCTTCACCAGGCTAAAATCACAAGCATAGTAAAAAATAATTCACAGAACCAAAGCAACAACTCAACTGCCTCCAGAGGAATTGAATATAAACACGATTCAGACAAGGAAATGCACACACAATGGTCCAAACTCCAAAGGAAGTAGATTACCTACAGAGCATCTTCCAGTCCAATAGAAATCCTGCAATTTTATTAAAAAGTGTTATTCCATATACTGGTACCCTATTGCTAACAAAGGGTATGAAAAAAGAAAAAACTCTCCCATACTGTGCATCAAACACCTATGAGACAACCAACAGACTATTATGAACTCTTGGCATCACTGTAGCACAAAAATCTCAACAAAATCCTATCAAACATTTGAAGCCATAGTCCTAGTAATGAAATAAAAATAGGAGGTGTCCACAACATTCAATGTATGGATTGTAAAAGACATTGTAGGACAGATAAACTGAAAATTGCTAGAATAAATCCTGAAGATCAATTGACTATCAGAAGATAGGAAGAATACTCCTTATCTCTCAAGACAGAAACAAATTCATTTTTTTGAATAATTTTATTAATAATCATACATGTAAAGGATAAAAGTCAATACCAACTACAAAATATACAAACAAATGTAAAAAAAAAAAGGAAAGGAAAAGGGGTATATGAAAAAAGAAAAGAAAGAGAGAAAGAGAAAGAAAAAAGGAATGACTTCCCCTTTCATCCTAGTTAGCTAAAAATAATTTTAACACCTTATCGCCATTTGTAAATAAATAAAACATACTCTCCAGTGGTGGAATTCAAATTTTTTTACCACTGGTTCTGTGGATGTGGCTTGGTGGGCGTGGCAGGGGAAGGATACTGCAAGATTCCCACCCCACTCTGGGGCCAGCCAGAAGTGGTATTTGCTAGTCTTCTGAACTAAAAATTTCTGCTACCGGTTCTTCAGAACCTGTCAGAACCTACTGAATTTCACCACTGATACTCTCTCTTTTCCCCATATCTCATCTCTTAGATAAGGAAAAAAAGATCTAAAAGAGATGTCAATTTTTATCAGTAAAAATCCAGTCAGGGCAAGCAGATACAACTATTTTCTTCAGAATCTCCTCCCGTAAGCTCATTTAAGTCTAAATACTCTGTCACTTGATCATTGTCAGCAAAAATCCAGTAAGGCAACAAGATATAACTATTTTCTTCTTTTAACCCTAATCAAGCAAGCCAAACTTATAAATCTTTCCTGACTTTTTAAAAAATATTTTTGACCCTCTTCAGAAAAAATTCCAGAAGTAATTTGCTGTTCATCTATGTTTCAAAGCAAAATTTAGAACTTTAACAGTTTTCTCTTGTATCCATAAATAAAATTTATCCTTTTGTTTGTCACTCCTTTTTTTGAAGTTTTATCTTTTTATTAATTTATAATATAAATCACAAAAATAAAAAAGCAAATAATAGGACAAAGAAAGGAGAAAAAGGGGAAAAGTGTAGAAAAAAGGGGAAAAAAGAAAGAGAAGGCATAGACTTCAAACTCTGTTTCATGCAGTAGAATAAGATAGTAGCATCAACTTTTGTTTTTCACTTCTAAGAAAAGTCCTTCGAAATATTAGCCAAGCTGTTTTGTATATCCAGAGAGGGGATGAAAATATCCAAATCAAGTTGCTGATTTAATGTCTTTTCATCTCCTTTAAGGAATAAATCATCCATCAGATCTATTTGTATTGTATCTAAGTCCTCTGTCAAATTTATTTCAGAAACATCCATTGCAGCTCCTTCTTGTTTTACAACTTCACAAGAACATGTCAGTTTTATCAAGTATCTGATCCATTGTCCAAAAGCTTTGTTGAAAGGTATTCAAAAGTTTGCACTAAGGATTTTTACTCTTTCTTTATTTTGTCTCTAGTGTCCAGTTATCAGTTTATAAGGTCTTTTTTCATTAAAAAATGAAAACAATCTCCATTTTCCCATGAGCAAGTATCTTCTAAATAATTCAAAGCTGTAATTCGAATTTCCACTGGCCCCTTAATCCATTATTAACTTTCCAAAATCCATATACTAAGTGCCCTTTTGCTGCATAGTCCAAAAAAAACTCATATATTTTTAAACTTCCAAAATCAAAATTGCCTTTTAAAAAGGAGGAAACTCATCCAATGAATATAATAGAATCTTGACAGTCTGAAGAATCTTAATCTCTCCAATATGCAAAGAATTAGAAAAAAAACCAAAAGAGGGATTAAGAGATAAGGCTCAGCCAAGAATAGTGTCCATAAAAGCTGATATGCAAGTTTGAGCTTGATGTAAATTCTGACTCTCAGCCACTCCACTCATAAATTGACTGTAAAACCTACATTTTCCATGGTCTACTCATGAGGAATGGGTGTCTGGAATCACGTGCATAATCTCAAAGATAGTGCCTTTGTTCTGGAGAGTTTATGGTGACTCAGATCCAGCTTTCAGGGACAATTCTGTTCGCAAAGCTATCTTGCTAGCTAACAAAAAACAGCAAGGTATTCACTCACTACGGCGCATTTTCAACCAGAATTTCAAATGAGAAACTGATGAGTTAGGCCAAGATAAACCCCAAAACTCTAAGCAAGCTTGGCATGAAGACAAATCAGACCTCAAGAGATGAACAGAGATATACTATCTATATGCCATTAATAATTACATGTCAAGAAAGGAAATTAGTAGCCCAGAGTACATCCACCCTAAAAACCAACACCCAGATAAGCAGGAAATAGCCCCAGATAAACAATTTGGGAAGAAACAATGCTCTAATCAAGCAACCATCAAGGAAAAAAAACCACACTCTAATAGACTGACAGGGCTAGGCACTATATATAAATATTCAGGAAGCTTCTTTTTCCCAAGGACTGTGAAACTGGCCTCATAACAAAATGTCCTCAGGAAACCACCAAGCTCAAAGCACACCAGGAATCCATCATATGATCTTAAGTTAAGATCTAGCAATGCAGCAATGGCAGTGTTTGCTAATCATATCAAAGTGCTGAAAGTGGTTAGATCAAAAACAGATTGTCAAGAACTCCGTAAGAATGGCAAATTAAATTCAATGCAAACAAATTTAGGTATGTATTGACACAAAAATCCAGATTTTACCAATATATTAATATGAGCTGACAGAAAAATAATTTAAATTCAAATCAAAATGTCAATCCAGTATAAAGCTGGTGTTAAAAAGAAAATTCTACATTTGAAATTGTATACAAAAAAGATATGCAAAGTACACTAAACTCTGGAACATTTAACTTCTCTTTCAAAGATCCCAATTTCCCTCTAGACTATTCTGACTATTCTGAATATAGTTTGGTGGTTTTCCTCTAAACTGGGGATTATTTTGTCTAGGGCAGCATATTTAGGACATCTCAAATACCGTAGTTCTGAAGATATACTTTTGGAAGTTGTAAAACTGACCCCAGAATAAATCAGACGTCTCTGGAATGTTCCATCCTGAAAGGCTAAATTTTGCACAACACTACACATTTATTTTTAGACCACAGTTGAAGTACTCTATACAATTCTTCATCTAACTTAAAGGCCATTATAAAGGTTTTGATTTGATCTGATATAAAGGTCGTCCTCCACTTATAACTACAATTGAACCCCAAATTGCAAGGTTGACTCAGCCTTCCATCCTTTCAAAGGTAGGTGAAATGAGGACCCAGATTGTGTGGGGCAATAAGCTGACTTTGCATAAATATACAAAAGTATGAAGGCTATTGCTTAACACATTGTAAGCCGCCCTGAGTCTCCGGAGAAGGGCAGCATATAAATTAAAGCAAAAAAAAAAAGGTAGTTGTTAAGTGATTCACAACGATTTTATAATATTTTTTGTCAGGGTTGTTAAGTGAATCACTTCAACTGGGAAGGTTACAAATGGCAATCATGTGACTCTGGGATGCGGCAACCATTATAAATACACACCAGTTGCCAAGTGCCCAAAGAGTTTTGATTTGATTTTGTGGGATTGCTGCAAGAGTTGTAAGTGCAAGGACCACTTGAAGGTCACTTTTTCAGTGCTACTGTAATTTTGTATAATTGCTAAAAAAATGATTGTAAATCAAGAATTACTTATACGTAATTCTGGGATCTATAGAAGACTATAAAACTAAGAAAGGTGCAAAACAATGTAAACAAATTATCATGTACCAGCTTCCCTGTAATAAAAAAAGAGCACAAGAGCAATTTGGACTCTTTAGCCTGACACAAAAGAAAGTAAAGTGAGAAATGATAGAAGCTCATAAAATGATGCATGGCACAGATAACATAGGAAGAGTGGTGCTTTTTTTCTCCTATTGTCAAGGTATCAGTGTCATCCACTTTAATTTACATCATGGAGAAGTGAGACTGAAGGAAGGGAATAACAGAATGGAATGGAATGGAATGGAATTTTTTATTGGCCAAGTGTGATTGGGCACACAAGGAATTTGTCTTGGTGCATACGCTCTTAGTGTACATAAAAGAAAAGATACGTTCATCAAGAATCATAAGGTACAACAATAACACATAGTGTTTAAAATATCACAGGATCACAAGAAAATTTGGATTAGGCCAGGGGTGGGCAAATATGGCCCCTTTATGACCTGTGGACTTCAACTCCCAGAATTCCTGAGCCAGCTTGGCTCTCTCAGGAATTCTGGGAGTTGAAGTCCACAGGTTGTAAAAGGGCCACAGTTGCCCACCCCTGGATTAGGCAAATGCAGTATTGGATAATAGAATTTTAAAGGACATTTTTGCTTGTAGCAATATAAACAGAGACTCTACATATGCTCTTTACTGAACAGGATCAAATAAACTTCAGGAGCTAGAATATGCAGCATTACAGTCTAACCACCAAGTTACAGAAAATAAATGAAAGGTGCAAAAATGCATGCTAAACTTGGACAATTAAAGAGAGTAGGTTGCCAACCAAACAAAGTCAAAACACACAATCATTTGTAGAGGCAAATGAAGTTAAATTAAAATAAAATGATTATATTGAATTTGTTTATAAACAGGATTATAAAACAACAGAAACATTTGTAGAGAATTAACACATTCAGGAACTGATTCATTAGAAAATGAGATACAGCTGTTAAACCAGCTATCAAACAAAACAGCACTATTTGTAGATGAAATATCCTGTGAATTGTTTAAAGTTGAAATTAAAATGTAACAGTTAGATAAAAACAAATACTAACCTAAAAAACCACGGCCTAGCAAAGATTAGTGCATTTGTTAGAGTCCTTGGGAAATACATTTGTACTGGAATTTGGTAAAGGTATAAATAAACTCACAATGAAAAAGTTGGATACTATTTCAATAATTGTTTACATCAGCAAAGTTTTCTTTACAAATTACATTTACAACATGCATGGAGAAAGATTTTAATTGTATAGATCAAGATGGAATGTGGAAGATAATTGATTATTTTTTCTTGATTAAATCAGATTATCCTTTGTGTCAGCCTCCGCCTTTTTATTGCTTGATTGCTCAGTTGCCATTGTAAGGGGGGGAGGGGGGAGCTGTTTGAATGTCTGGGAGGGGGGAAGTGAGCTGGTGGAGAAGAGGGGAGAAAGTTTTCCTCAGCGTTTTCTATGCAGCTGGAAAAAACGCTGATAACCACTCAAGGTCAACTGTCCTGGCATACCAGGAGGATGGCACCATCAGAAGCTGCACCCCACATGACCCCTGGGGGGGATGTGGATTGGATAATCCTGACTGGACGATTGGGGGGAGGGTTTTAAGGATGCTTTCTATATGTGATTTTCGCGCCTATTGCCTCAGACTTTTCTTCGGTTGCATTCAGTTCATACTCAGTAAAAGTACCTTTCTCTATGAAAATGGAGTTGGGGGTTTTTCTTTCTTGAGTACTGAAGGGAGGCACACCTGACACTTTGTTATAGTGATCAGAAATCCATTCTAAGAAATGAATTCAGAGAAACATAGTTCTGAAAGGAAGGGAATAAGATAAGTGCAAATTGTTACCTGTTTAACTTATACAGCAAATACAAGAATGGCAGGACTGAACAGATGGCATCTAAAATGGAAGTTGAAACACTAACAATTTGAACTATTCCATAAAGTCATAATAAAGATTTAGAGGAATTTATTATCAGTGTAGAAATGGAAAGTAAAACTTTAGGTTTGGATTAAATATTAAAAAGACAAAGATAATGTAAATCAGAAGGCAATTATTGACAAAGAAATGAACATAGTCGATAATTCCCTTTACTTGACTCAAGAACATATAAAGATGATTAATGTGTTGAAGTAAAAATATTACTCATAGGGAGGAAAGTTCATAACAGATATAGTTTATGAATGTATGGCATTAAATTGGACTTCAGGAAAGTTATGAGAAAGAAGATAGACACCTATAAATTATGGTTTTGGAGGTGATGATGATGATGATGATAATGATGATATCATGAACTGCAAAAAGATCGGGATCATTCAGCATCTGATCCTTAATGAAATAAAAGTTGACTATTCCCTTGAGATTAGGATCATTCAACAGAAACTTACACTAAAGATGGCAGGAATTTGTCCATTCAGTTGGCTGGGGCCTGGCATTATCCAATGGTACTGTAATAAACAGCCATGCATATTGGTGGTATACAATAATTGTACAATAAATGTTAACAAAAAAAAGTTTTTAAAAATGCAGTAGCAAGCAAAACTATATTGCCAATGGAATGGTTGCATCTTACATATACCTCCTGTTCTTTTACATATGTGCTCTTTTGTAGTATTATTTTAATACTGAGATAGCAAAACATAGGTTTTAAATTCTAGTATAGTAGATGGTATCCATTTCCTGCACCTGCTGGGAGTGAAACAAGGGTAGGAAACTACAGCTCCCAAATATCCTTATTTTCCAGTCTGCAATCTATTTTTTTCCACTTTATGAAAGATATTATTTATATGTCTGGGCAATTCTATCCACTTGCCAAACACAGGAATTTGCTTCAACTGCCATAATATAAACCACTATTTCCACAGCTGAAGTGGATTTAAAGAAATAGACTTTCCATAATAAAAACAAACCATTAACTTCTTTTAAGTCAAATAACATAGTAACACTGTTCAATCTGCCTGGGAACAAAATCTGTAGCAGCTTAATTCTGAAAGCTGCAAATATGACTGCTGGAAGCTAGACAATCCTGGCTTGCTTAATAATGCCATCTTCTTGATACATCTGAAATTAACCAAAGGTTGAAGTCAAACCCAACATGCTAAACTAAAATGTGTCTACTTTATGGTTTCCTCTATTATACAAATGCAGCCACTCAGGAGAATAACAAAGAATTTTGTTTTTTAAAGGAAGAGCCTAGAACTCAGTAACTGCTTTATACACATAAGACCCCAAATTCAAACTCCAATTAAATTAGCAAACATATGAAAGTGTACCAGAATATAATTGTTTACAATTTTGTACAAGAAAAACAGTTGATCTGTTATATGTGACTTCTGAAATGTATGGAACAGACTTTGAAAGGAGTCAGTTTAACGTAGTGGTTAAGGTACCAGACTAGAAACTGGGAGACTGTGTTCCAGTCCTGCCTTATGCACAAAGCCAGCTGGATTGATCTTGGGCCAGTCACTCTCCCTTAGCCCTAGGAAGGAAGCAGTGGTAAGCCACTTCCAAAAAGCCTTGCCAAGAAAACTGCAGGGATTAGTCCAGGCAGTTGCCAAAAGTCAAAACTGACATGTAGGCACCAAAACAACAACAAAAGAAACCTTCAAGAGAATGTAAATATATAATCATAATGTTATTTTGTTTGGGGACCCCAATACCATTCAACAATCACTTCTATCCTTGCAAACCATTCCTGCTTCTTTTTTGAGGCTCTCCATCCATCAATGATTTTTTCAGTCTTCCTGTTTCTATCAATTCATTTGCTCTCATTTTAATGTATTTTGTTTTGCAATTTGTCACATATTTGCTTTATATGATGAAACCATGCTTGTGTATTTATTTCATAATAATTACTTACCTTATATTCATTTTGGTATTTATTCATCTCCCATTCATTCTTGACCTTGTCTCTTCCTGTTTTACTACACACACTTAAATAATCTGTTTATATTTCAGATAATCTATTTACCCAACTTTCATTTCCATATAAAAAAGCTTTCTCACCATAGATCTGTCCAAATTCTTAAACCGAAAAGCAGTGGGCAGATAATTGACATACATTTTGAAATAAGTACCAATACTTTAGTTACCTTAAAAAAACTTCCTCTCTCATCAAGGGACTGGGGTTCCATGGCAGAAGTTGACATTTTCTCTGGGAAAGAAAGCCCTAATGAACTAAAAACAGAGACATATTTAATGGTTACTCTGGGCTATAGGAAATTCCTTTCCAAGCCACAGAAACAGTCACAACATCATTTTTGCCAAGCTTTTTTCCATTAACAACACAGTACCATTTCTTTCCTACCAGAGCCTTTAATGTATCTTTTTGACCTATTATTTCCTGTGAATCACACTTTAAGGACAGTGCTACTGGCATTTTCCCCTCTCCACAAACACACCCATATATTGTTTTTGGTTGAAGTCTGATAGGCTCATTGTGAAAGAATACAAAGGCTTAATAGTTGCTTATTTGCTAGATCTCAGTCTTAACTGAACAAATACAACAGATTTACTAAAATTCTACATGTAATACAACATAATCTTTTCCTTTTTAAAAACATATTTTATTAGGTTTCATTATAAGATTAAAAACAGAAAAGAAAATAGTTAAGAGAACTAAGGGAAAGAGAGAAGTGCAAGGGGGAAACATATTTAATTTCTAATTTTCAGTGCAGTAAAATGCAAAAAAATTACAACCTCAACCTTTGCTTTACATTTCACAACATTTCAAGCAATTTCTAAAATAACAAAATTGGTCTGATCATCAAAACCTAAAATCAAATTTTCAGTTTTTTCAGTTTTGAGAAAAAACACATAAATAAAGCATTGAAATGCTAAACCTGTACATCCTTAGCTACTTCCACTGCAAATTCTTTGGCAAACAGACTTGTAGTGCTTATCTAAATGAGGGTTTTAAAAACACAAACAAGGCTTTATCTGTGAATATATATTTGTCCAGAAGACTTAAGAGTCTTCATTTCAGTAATAATTTACCATCAGGCAGAAATTATAATATCAGGTTATTAGCTATAAAATCAGAAGGAGCATCTTTTCCACCCATCAGATTTTTATTAATGGCATAATCTTGTGCAAGTTGCAGGTTACCTCATCAGATTCCTTCTGATTGTCTAGCATTATAGACTAAAACAGCTCTCCTCCTCTTACTGTGCAGCAAGATTTCAAGCTTTACCAATACAATACCTCAGTGCCACCAAGACATTATTGTTTATAACAAAACAAAGTTTAAAAAACTATTCTCTATTCCCTTGATCTAGTAATTCCTAAACACTATCCAGGTACAGCAAAAACTGTAGAAATTAATTTCTACATGGGGAAGGTCATAGTTAACAAAAAATACCCAATTACTATATCAAAAATTGTGTTTTAAAGGCAATGGGCATGTTTCTTTGTTGTTTAAAGAGGTATATCTTTATTTTAACCTTGACAATTTTCTTTTGAAGTCATTTCTTTTGCAGCAGTCAACTGACAGCCTATTTCAAGCACAGAGCTGATATAGTTTCACACTAGATTACTTTGAAACTCCAGGAGCCAAAATACAGGAACTGTCTATGGTGCCAATACTTAGTAACTCCCTTAGTTCAATTGTTGTCATTGTGTTAGTCCAGCTGTATTTGTAAAGGGTAAGATTTGTAGGGCTAGGCTTGCGGGGGGGGGGGGGGTGTTCCAACTTCTGCAAATGGTAAGAAAAAGATTTTGTTCATTTTTACAAAATAGAAGAGGGCATTATGTACAGGATCACTGATGATCACAACACAATGCAATAGAGGGAGAACTTGCTAGTTACCTGATTTTATATATTGCATTCTTTGACTTTCAAAAAACTTTCTTGAAACTGATGTTTCATAAAAGAAATAATCAAAATCATTATTTGCTTAGGGTTTGAGGGACAATATAAGTAGCGAGTGGTAATTTTAGATTTTAAAAAAACCTGCAAGTGAGAGAAGTAATTCAAAGTGCTAGTGGTGTCCTATAAATCCTCCATGGCATAGATTATCTGGTGGACCAAATTTCTCCTATTGTATCTGCTCATCTGATAAGATATGACAGAGCACACATGCTCCAGGTCCCATCTTTAAAACAGTGCCATCTGATGGGACTGCCTTCTCTGTCACAGTGCCTGCCCTCTGGAATCATGTGCATTTCCCACTTCTTTAGTCAGGTGATTTTTATATTAGTTACAGTTTATTGCCTCTTTTATTTTTATCCTGTATTGGTTGTGCTTTTAATTGTAGCCACCCAAAGTCCTCTGAGTTGCATGGCTTATACATGTGATTAACAAATAAATAAATAAATGTTTCCCACTGTTGAAGCTGACTTTTTTTCCTCAGTGGCTCCATATTTATACATATATTAACCACAATATCTATTCAGCTGCTTCTATGTACTTGTTGATCTCTCTGCAATTTTTTTTTATTACAGATGAATATGTACAATTACCATAAAATGGCACAATGTGATATGCGAAAAACTAAGTCAGTATTAGGATGAGAGCAAAGTACTGCGAATCTAATTTGCAGTTCTTTATAGTTATCAGTCATTGCTGCAGGAATCAAACCTAATTTCAGCATTTTATTTACCAGAGTAAATCTTCAAGTATCAGGTACATTTAAGAATTTTAATACATAGTTTTGAAGCGGTAGTAAGTTTCCCTGATGAGCCTGCAGTGTGATTCATTACCTTTAATATCAATATAAATATTAAGAGAAACAGGTTTTATGAATAATCTCTTTTCTCTCTCTCAAGAGTTGTGCACATAGTAGGTACTACTGCATTAAACCATGACTATTGCTACAAACATGCAATTGTTCTATGCAAGTTGATATGCAGCACAGCCTTTAATCAGACACACAGCAATCTTTGTGGAAACAAATCTGTGCACTGAGTATCTCAAACTATGAGGTTATTACAGTATAACAATCTGATGCTCTAAATTGTGATATGAAGGCTTAAGAACATGCTATATGTTCATGTTGTTTAGCAATTGCTTTTATATATGTTTTCTTCTCTTTTTCCTTGTTTTCTGGTCATAATTAGCTGCTGTATCTAAACTGATGAGAAAATCATTTTAGTACTGCTTCAATCCAGAGGACTCTTGCAAAGTTACTTCAAATCTCACTTTAAATAAGGAAATTAGAATTTGCTAAATTGAATTAAAGCAACTACTGTATATAGAAAAAATAGGAAGTGGGGCATACAATTTAAGGCGTACAGGTAGTCATCAATTAATGAATCTAATGGGAAACAGCAACTCCATTGCAAAGCAACACAGTCATTAAGTGAAATGTCCTATGACTGCTTTTTTTTTTTTAAACAAACTTTATTCGTATTTAAAAAAAGGACATTTAAAACAATTATAAGAAAAACTGAACAAGTTTTTCTTAATCAAACACACAAATTACAAGTACATATACTATACATATATAGTGCTCAACTTCATCTATCAACTACTTTCTAATGTTATATATACATATATATATATATACACACAGTGACTTATTTCCTTCTATATCTCTCTGACAGTGCAGTTGTTTATTTGCATTAATTTCTCCTAACTTTCATCTCTAAGCATTCCCTCTCTCTGACTTATCCACTGGTACCAACTATTCCATATTTTAAAGTATTTTGAATCTTCCTTATCCTGTAATTTTAGGGTTAATTTATCCATCTCTGCGCATACGTAGATTTTCTGTATTACTTCCTGATCAGTTGGCAAACGGTCTATTTTCCAGAGTTGTGCCAACGCTAATCTTGCCGCTGTTATAATGTGGAGTATTAGGTATTTTATGTCCTTCCTAATATTCTTATTGATCATGCCGAGTAAAAAGACTTCAGGTGTTAATTCAATTTCGTGATTTGTTATCTCTAATATCCATGTTTTTATTTTGTTCCAATATTTTTTGATTTTTGGGCAAAGCCACCAAGCATGGTAAAAAGTTCCCTGCGCTTTTTTACATTTCCAGCAAGCCGGGTTCACATTTGGATACATTTTTGCTAACCTTGCGGGTGGCAGATACCATCGGTACCACATTTTATAATGATTTTCTTTGTATGATACCGATTTTGTCATTCTATAGTTATCTTCCCATGCTCTTTCCCAATCTTCTAATTGTATATTATGCCCTATGTTCCTCGCCCAGGCTATCATCTGCCCTTTGACCAACTCTTCTGCCAAATCGAATTCGAGTAAATATTTGTAGATTTTTGAAATTAATTTCCCTTCTTTTGATTCTAATAGTTTGTCTAATCGATTTTGTTTTAAATCTATTCCTTCTTCCTCTTGGTCTTTTCTGTATCTTACTTTTATTTGCGAGTAGGGCCACCAGTCTATTCCTATTCCTTGTTCTTTGAGCTCTTCCCTAGTTTTCAATTTCCCCTGAACATCTACTATTTCTCTGTATCTTAGAATCTTTTGTTTTGATAATATGTTGGGGTGAGTTATTGCTTCTATAGTCGATAGCCAGCCGGGAATTTTCATGTAGTGTTTTTGTTTAATTTGTAGCCATGTGTTAATTAAAGATCTCCTAATTGTATGGTTATTAAAATGTTTATATATTTTATTTCCTGAACTCCATATAAAGGCGTGCCATCCCTTCATTAAATCATGCCCTTCTAAATTTAGCAATCTTTGATTATCTAAGGTTATCCAATCTTTAATCCATAATAAACTGGCGGCCTTGTAATATTTATCCCATGCCGGGAGTCCAAATCCACCTCTACTTTTATCATCTTGTAGTATATTCAATTTTATTCTTGATTTCTTCCCTTCCCACACGAATTTTTTAGTTATTTTATCCAAATTATCAAAGAATTTCTTATCTAATTTTATTGGAATTGTTTGGAATAAATAAAGGAGTCTTGGCAGTATGTTTGATTTTATTGCTGCTATTTTCCCCAGTAAAGACAATTTTAGTTTCCCCCATTTTTCTAAATCTTCCTTTATTTTCTGGACTAAAGTATCATAATTGTCTTCTTTTATTGTTGTCGTTTTGGCCGTCAAATTTATCCCTAGGTATTTAACTTTTTTAACTGTCTGCAGACCGGATTCTTTTACTAATTTCTCTACCTGTTTTGTTATCATGTTTTTTGTTATCATTTTTGTCTTTTCTTTATTAATTTTTAAACCTGCTACCTTTCCAAATTTTTCAATCTCTTTTATTAATTTTGGGGTTGTTTCTAATGGGTTTTCTACGAAAAAAACAAGGTCGTCTGCAAATGCTTGGACCTTGTAATCCTCTCTCTTGATCTTTAGTCCTTGAATTTCTTTATTTGCTCTAATTCTGATTAATAAATTTTCCAATGTTAAAATAAATAGTAAAGGGGAAAGTGGACATCCCTGCCTTACTCCCTTATTTATTCCAAAAAATTTTGTTGGGTCACCATTCACCAAGACACATGCTTTCTGATTCTGATATATCGATGTTATCATTTTAGTGAATCTTTCTCCAAAATTCATACTTTTGATTTGTTGCTTCATAAATTGCCAGTTAACTTGGTCAAACGCTTTTTGTGCATCCAGAAAGATCAGTGCTACCTGTCTCTCTGGATGCACCTCATAATATTCTAAAACATCCAATGCTATTCTTAAATTGTTTTTTATCTGCCTTGTAGGCAGAAAACCATTTTGGTCCTGGTGTATTTTATTTTGTAATATTATTTTCATCCTATTGGCAATTATACTCATGAAAACTTTATAATCGGTATTCAACAAAGAAATCGGCCTATAATTTTTTATTAGTGTGGTATCTGTCCCCTCTTTAGGTATTAAGGAAATATATGCTTCTTTCCATGTGTTGGGTAGCTTTGCCTCCATTAGGGCCTCATTATATATTTCTAACAGTATTCCATTTAATGGATCTCCAAATGTCTTATAGAATTCTCTTGGTAAACCGTCTGTCCCCGGGGTTTTGTTATTTTTTTGCCTCTTCAGTGCCTCTTTTAACTCCCCCATCGTAATCTCCTTATCTAATAATTCTCTTTCTTCCTCTGTTAGTATTTGCAATCCCTCCCCTTTTAAATAATATTCAATTTCCTCCTCTGTTACTATATCCTTTTCGTACAGTTTTTGATAATATTGGACTGTTATGTCCTTTTTTCCCTCTAGGGCCCATTGAATCCTTCCCTCATCATCTCGTAATTTCTGAATTGTTCTTTTTTCTCTTTCCTTCCTCAGCCTATACGCCAGCCATCTCCCTGGTTTGTTTGCGTTTTCAAAATAATTTTGTCTTGTATATTTCAATGCTGTTGCATATTTCCCCTGCTCTAATATGTTTAGGTTATGTTTTGCTGTTAACCAATTTAACCTTATTTTTTCATCCCCTGGGTTTCTTTGCAATTTACATTCCCAATTTTGAATTTCTTCTAATAATTTATTATATTCTTTCTCTCTCTCTTTTCTCCGTTTTACATTATATGATATCGTGAGGCCTCTTACATATGCTTTGGTTGTATCCCATAGGTTTTGTAGGGAAGTGTGTTGCTTTGTGTTTTCCTTATAAAACCATTCTAGCTCCTTTTCTATGTAATTCTTATACTCTTTTTCTTGCAGTGTCTGTGTGTTCATAGTCCATCTATTCTTCTTTCTCTGCTGACCTCTCCACTTCATCATTATCGGGTTGTGGTCAGCCCAATTATTTGGTAAAATATCTACTTCTTCTATCTCCATTATTAACATCTTAGTTACCCAAACCATATCCAACCTTGACCATGATTTATGCGGATTCGAATAATATGTATAATTTCTTGCTTCGGGGTTAAGACATCTCCAGCTATCTACCATATCTACCTCTTCCACCATATCCATAAAGGTTTTAGGTAATACATTTTTTTATTTTTGTTTTGCTGACCACATTCATAATCTTTTCTTACATCTAAGATTGCGTTAAAATCCCCAATCAGACAGACATTCTCCATTTTTTGTTCTATAATTTTCTCATGCACTTTTTTGTAGAATTCTAATTGTTGACTATTTGGGGCGTATATTACTACCAATAATATCTTTTTGAGCTCAAGATTTAGCTCTACCATGACTATCCTACCTTCTGTATCCACATACCTCATATTACTGTCTATTCCTTCCTTGATATATACCACCACTCCTTTTTTTTTTTCCTCTGCCAATGAAGCGTATTCTTTACCTAATTTTTTATATTGTATATATTTAATATCCTGTTTTCTTATATGTACCTCCTGGAGGCACACAATGTCTGATTTTTGTTTCAAATTTTTTTTGTAAATTTGGTGTCGTTTGGATGGTGAGTTGAGTCCATTAACATTTACAGATAGTATTTTTAAAGTCCGTTCCATTATTTTTTTTTTATTGACTTTCCTGTTGTTTCTTCTTTATTTCTTCCTGTTCCTTTTTTTTGCCTTTTGTCTGCACTCCTTCCTCTTCCTGGGTCTCTCCTTCATCTACTTTCCCTCCTTGTTGTGGTGTTCTTTCCCGATCTCTCTTCTGTTTTCCTTTGATATTTCGTCCTTCCTCTTCTTTATTACCATTTGTTGCTTCAGCACCCATCATTTGGTCATATAGTTCTTTTGCTTTGCTGTGCGAGTCCACCTTGATTTTCTTTCCCTGCCACGTTACTAACATTCCTTCCGGGGTTATCCATTTGAATGGTATATATCTTCTGTTTAGTAACGTGGCCAGGAACCAATAATCTCTTCGCAAATCTCGTATTCTTTTAGGTACTTGCTTTAGGGTGATTATTTCTTTATTTCTATAATACATTGGTTCGTCCTTTGTTATCTTATATACAATATCCCTCACCTTCCTTCTTACAAATCTTATGTGTACCTCCCGAGGGAGTTTGTTTTGTTGGGCGTAGTTAGTGTGGACTCGGTAAACTTCATCTAGTTCATTAATTATCTCGTCTTTTTCTCTCTGGAGTGCCTCTGCTATCATCTCAGCCATTACCATCGTCAGATCTTCCTCCCGGTCTTCCGCTACGTTCTGGAAACGCAAATAGAATGCTGCCTTCTCCATTTCTAATTGGGCCACGGTGTTCTCAAGTTCCTTATTTAATCCTGTCATTTTTGTATCTAATGCTTCTAATTTTTCTTCCGTCAATTCAGTTTTTTGTTCTATTTCTTTTATCCTTTGGTCATTTTTTTGAATGATTTCTTGTATTAAGTCCATTTTTCCATCAATCTTTTGAATGTCATTCTTGACTTCTCTCTTTACCTCGTCCATGTCTTTTCTGGATTGTTCATGGTTTCTGGTCATACACTCTTGCATTTTGGCCATAGTTTCCTGAATTGTTATGAGCGTGGCCTGCATTGTTGGCATATTAGGTGTACTGGGTTGCTTGTCTGATGCAAACATTCCCTCCAAGGTTTTCTGTGTCACTGGGGAGGCCGTTGTTCCTGTTAAAAATGGTGTTGGCTTCTTAGCTGTTTTCAACGTGGTTGTGGTAGTGCTAGTCATTTCTTTCAAAATCTTGTATTGTTCTCCCAGTATTTTATCAACTTTCTCCCAAATCACCATCCAAATTTCTATAATTTCTATAATTCCTTTCTTTTCTTTTCTCTTTTTTCCCCCCTCCTTATAAAAGATCAATCCAATAAGCCTTCTTTAAATAAATAAATTCTTTTGAATAATTAATTCTCTCTATATAAAGTTATATATAATTCAGTTAAGAATGTGATAAGAATATAGATATAAATATGAGTATAAATATTGCTACCAGTATAAATATATATATAAATAAATATCTTATCTAATTAAAGACTATACAATTGATCAATTCTTAGTATCTTAATATCTAGTAATTAGTTATTCAATAAGATCCACAAACATAAAATATTCTAATAATATATACTGGTTAATATATAATAATTAATTAATTAATAGTAATATGATGCTCTAATAATAATACTTCTAAATCTCTATGTATTATAAATATTTTCTAAATTGATTAAGTATACTCTATATTTCTTAATTGATTAATTCCAATAAATAACATTAATATTAATTCATCTATACTTAAGTAAAGAAAATAATGATAAGTTGGAGCAGTGCTTTTCAATGTTTTTGTTGGCCTCGGTATGTTTTCAATAAAGAAAAAAAAAACAAGTTCTTTTACAACTGTTGAAGTCTTTTCCGGTTACAGTATGGCGGCCTCTATTCTGCACAGTCACTGTATGTAATCCTTACTTTGCCAAGATTTTCTCACTTCTTCCGCTCAGGCAGCTAGAAGCGGGGGTAAAAAAAAAAGAGAGTCCATTCTTCTTTTAATCTCCTCTGTTTAAGTTATTTCTCCTCACCTTCGTTTGTCTGTTTTAAAGTTTTTAAAACTTTCTTCGCTGCTCCGTATTTGCCCCTTCCTCTTTGCTCGCCTTTCCAGTTGCCGCCCGGTTACACTTTGAGATCTTCCTTCTTCACGCTGTCCCTCCGGAAAGAAAAGAAACTTTCTCCTCGGTTTTGCGCCAAAATTAGTAATCCAAATTAGTTCCGTTCCTGTTCGACCTCAGCAGTTCTGCACTGTACTCCCTCCTTTACTCCCAGTGATCTCAATCGGCTCGTTCGGGTCTCCGGGCCGACTGTGCTCACCGCGCCAGCCGACTTCTTCCCGAGCCTGGATTGAGGGCTCTTTACGGTACGGCGGGAGATCGCACCTCTCCTCGCCTCCCCCAAAGCTTCCCCTCTTTATTCCCGGTCTCTTCGGGACCGGTCTCCGCCAAAAACAGGCACCAAAGCTCGGAAAATCGGCAACAGAGAGAGAGCTCTTCTCTTCTGTGCCGCCACGACTCTTACGTCACCGCCGGAAGTCGTCCTATGACTGCTTTAATTAAACACAATTATAAGTACACTTATATTCTGCCCTCTCTAAGGTTACCTTTCCAGTACTTTTGGACAGGGTCGGTGGGCTCCAGGTCCTCTCTATTAAACACTGCAGTCTTATGTGACCGAGGAAGCATGTGCCTTCTCTGCCACAGCCCTGTCTGGAAGAGCATCCCCCTTACCCCAGAGGTACATATGACTCCCACTGTCCAAGTCATCCACATCTCTTAAGGCTCTATTTCCAAGTCTGGAGATAGGATGTTTGTCAAGCCCTGTTGTTGTTGATATTATAATTGTTATAATTATATGATACGGTTTTTCCCAGGCTGGGAAAATTCTTAAATTATGTATTTTAAATGGAAGCTGCCCATAGCCTTTTGGACTCAATCAGTCTCAAAATTCAATAAATTAAATGAATATAACTAAAATAGAAATATAAAAGCTTATACTGTATTTGTTATACTCATAAGCATATATATTGGGATATATACACTTCTATCCCACATTTTATTCAGATAGCTTGCATAGCTCTCAACAAACATGAGTTTTTAACACATTGCAACTATTAATCAGTAAAATACTAATAATATGTAGTTTATGTCTTTAATAAATTGGTTGGGAAAAGCATTATCAGACTCCTGTTTTTTGCCACCATAGATGACACAGTTCTCCTATTGCTCACCACAACCCTGAATTAGGTTAAGACTAAAAAAATGACTGGCCCAAAGTTATACAATTAGTTTTCATGGCTGTTGGTGGAATAGAAATTGAGACTTCTAAGTGCAACACCTTAATTACACAAGTTCTCATATGTAAAAACTCCTTTCTTTCTGGAATTATAAAATATGTTTTGCTTCTAGAGAACCCAACCACTTTTTCTACGCCACTAGAAAAAAATGTATAATTATTGATTACAAATAACAATATGGAATACAAGTGGTCCTCATTTTTTTTTTTTTAATTTATATGCCACCCTTCTCCGGAGACTCAGGGCAGCTTACAATGCGTTAAGCAATAGCCTTCATACTTTTGTATATTTATACAAAGTCAGCTTATTGCCCCCACAATCTGGGTCCTCATTTTACCTACCTTAGAAAGGATGGAAGGCTGAGTCAACCTTGAGCCTGGTGAGATTTGAACTTGCAGTAATTGCAAACAGCAGATGTTAATAACAGTGCTTTAGTCCACTATACTACAGGCTCTTGTAGTTGATTTAATGATCAACTCATTCAGCGACCATTCAAATGTATGATAGTTCAGAATGAGTGCTACTTATAACTAGTCCTTGTATGTATGATTGTTGCAATGTCCCCATGGTCATATGATTACCATTTCCAATCTTCTTTGCTGGCTTGCAACAAGCAAAGTCAATGGGGAAGCCAGAAGGTGGTTACAAATGACAACCATGTGAGGTCCTCGCTCAGTGGTAATCCTCTTAAACAATGGCAACTGGAATTTACATTTCCATTGCTAAGCAGCATACTCACCTGACATCATGTTTTATGACATTTTTAGTGATGGAAATTCCAATCTCCATTGCCATTGGTAAGTGAGAACTATCTGTAACAAGGTATTTATGGACACTGAAATATGTGATGGGACCACTGAGACTCAGCAGTTAAATCCATTCTACATTCATTGATAATCAAACTTACTCTCAGCTAAACCTGGTTAACCCATAGAGTGGAGAGAGAGAGGGAGGGAGGGAGAGGGAGAGGGAGAGAGAAGCAAAAAATTCCCCCTTAGTAAATAATGGAGCTTATTGCAAATAAACAGTAATCTCTTAATCTAAATGTCTTGACTTGTATGACAAAACAAA
This sequence comes from Pantherophis guttatus, assembly GCF_059756535.1. Classification (NCBI taxonomy): domain Eukaryota; kingdom Metazoa; phylum Chordata; class Lepidosauria; order Squamata; family Colubridae; genus Pantherophis; species Pantherophis guttatus. The sequence goes on along the minus strand of NC_142065.1, from coordinate 122,698,731 downwards.
ATATATCAGGCTACAGGGTATAAGTCATCTTGAGTGTACCATCCTGATTGTGCAATCTAAGCAAATGATTCTTAAAATACAATTATCCTCAAGGGAATAATGTGGGCATATTATGTAGAAATATAACAATTGGAACAATTTGGAAATGCTTGTCTATGAGTCAGATAAATCAGGGGCTGATTTTTTTGGTGGGAATAGTTGCATATTTACATATGATATGATATATGATAACATCACGTCACATATCCATATCATATCATATACTATATCAAGTGAATTATATTGTTTTCTTTAGTTCTGGAAAAAATTCCTTGCATAACTATTTTTTTACTCCCAGAATTTGTGTTCCCTATTATTTTCTTCATTAGGACAGGCTTCTTTCCATTTCCTAAAGAAAAACTACCTTCCTTTTACACCTTCCTGGATGCTGTTAGAGTCAAGCATGTCTCTCATGAATGCTTCTGATCCAGCTTTTGGACCATTCTTTCTTACCCTGCCAAAAACATCCTTATTGACTCCCAGTTACTGTGATTGTTAATTAACATTCAGGCATTAAGAAGAGTTTTGGCTCTCTTGATTTTTCCTTGCAGTCTTTTTCCCACAAGCATGAAAATGATTGACAAAAACCCTCTTTTGGAAGATACAGCACCCAGTGGCACAAATTTTCTTTGGTATTCTCAAGACAGAATATATAGACTTGAAAACTGGCTGTTATAAATTGGGAGTTGAGCTTTTCTTACTGGTGAATTATCTTTTAGTAAGATTCTTCCCCAAAAGAATCAACATTACCTTTGGTGAATATTTTCTGTCCATCTGTTTAGAGAGTTTCATAAATAAACGGCAATGGCCTCTCTCCTCAGTTAATTTAGGTATGATGTTTAATATTAATTTTTATGAGCATTTTGATTTACTCTCCCAAGGTCCAAATGGAATAACTTATAAAATATCTAATAGTAGAGTTACTAAGTAATAGCTCAACTATTTTGCCTTAAATTCTTCTTTAAAACGTGGAAATAAAAAATGTACATTTTGTAAAACAACTTGACATGGCAATTTATCCAATCTATACACTGTGCGTATGTGTATAAAACTCTCTCTCACCCACACACACCTACATATATAGCTCAGCACAGGGCCAGGTTTCAAAACCCGTCGCTACCAGTTTGCATGCTGCCACTCCGGGGTGAAGTGGTAGCAACCTACCACTGGCTCAGCATGAACCAAATAAAAAATACTAAAATCAAATTAAGAAGAGTAGTTATGAAATGTTGCCTGAAATAAACCTTTTCGTCCATTTGCCCATCTGCTTTTAAGTATATAAATGGACAGAAACCATTCAGTGATACGACAAGAGTAAAACATCATACCTGCCATTCCTACCAATGAATATAGTCCAGCTCCCAATCTCCAAGGTTTAAAATATAGATCCTCCCTTAAGAAGATGCTTGCTGTTCATTTTGAAGCAGGTATTTTATGATCATAATATTGTGGGTATTCTGAAACTCTCATTCTACCCTGATTCAAAAATGTCTCATGTGTAACAACAAAGTCAGTTTTCGGTGGACTGCCTTGACTTTGGAAATGAGTTTGCAGTGTAGGAAGTTAGCACCCACCCCTCTCCTGGAAGAGTGAAATATTTTAGGAAATATGAAAAAGGCAGAATATTATATTTCCCTGGGATAAGCATGTTTTGAAGCAGCTCCCATCTTCCTGCCCCCACCCTTTGTCAATGGGCCATTAAGGCCTGGGCCAGTCTATTCTACATAACAAAGATCTACCTCCTTCAGGCAGAGCCATAGTAGGAATTGCCAAAGATCCAACAAGGATTAGCCCTCTACACAATAGCAGCAGAAACTCACCACATGTGACCTGGGAAGCACATGTGACCATCAGCCAGCAAGGCCCCCACCCCCTGGGAGTCTGACAACCAATCAGGGTACTCTTTTGGGGCCCCAAGAAATGCAGAGCCAGAGAGAGCATAAAAACCCGAGGATTTACTGTATCTGCCCCTTTTCTGTTCAGGAACTCAAGCCATGTGATCCTGTCCACCATTAAACCATCTTTCCAAGCAGTCTCCATGTTTCCAGTGTCTGTTTTCCCCACTTGGAGCAGAACCCAGAAGGATGTTTCTTCCAACAGCAGAACAAGACATGGCATAGCTTCACCCTGAATCACTGCAAGTTTGCAGAATTCCAATAATATTTTATTGTAGCATTATCTATGTGTGAAATATTTTAGACTAGCAAACTTGGGTCCAAATAACCTCTGAACCTCTGATCTATCAGTTTCTTTGAAATACATTTTATTTAAAAATATTAACAAAGAATGCAGCAACCTTTCTTCTTTCTTATCTTTTGACACAGATCTCTAGAGAGGAAATGATCCTTGGGGTTCCCATTGAAATGTATTTTGTTTTCTTCAGTAACTTTAAGTAGTTGTTTGGGTTTTTTTGCTGATTGCAAAATCCTCTACTTTTAAATTATTGCTTGTTTATACATAGTTTTGAGTTCATTCTGATCTGTTTACCCCTGATTTGCAGATCACATGCTTTGTTTTGTTAATGAATAATTTTGGCATTTATCACAGTGGGAGAATGACAGTTTTTACTTTGTAAACAGTCTGACGTCCTGGGAGCTGCATGTCATATAAAATTGTGTAAATAAATTCTATGCATGGAAGAGAGGCAGAATTTCTCTGCTCAACTGTGACTCAGATTTCACTGTTTCCTACCAAATCTGATGGGAACTAAAGATCACCTTTTATATACCTATTTGCATTGTCCTGGACTAGTTTCCTTTTATTTTACATGACACTAGATAAAATACTAACCTTGGATACTTGGCTTTTATACACTGAGTTTCAGCTCTAATACAGCAGCATATTGTGTAATATACCTCATCTTATTAAACCTGATGACAATGATTTTCCATTAAGATCCTCCATGTTTTCTTCCTTTAGGCAAGGATATTTAGGAATTCCTGAAACTTATTTATTCATGCAATTAAAAACAGTTTTCTACTAGCTAGCTTGTGTTCTACTCTTTTTCCAAAGCTTTTTATAGTTTATGAACAAATGGCTGCTCTGTGGAATTGCAGCATATTCCTTATGCTCGTATAATATTTAAGCAAAGTCCATTCAGGGATTTCTATTGTGCTTTTAGCCCAACCAGATACAATACAGCAGTGTTTGTAAGGTCTGCAAATCTTGAAGGTTCGCAAAGTCCTTGGAGGAAAGCCATTCCAGGAAAGATGATTGAACAATGGTTTGAAAAGACAGCGTGTTGGAGAGGATCAGGGAGATCCACTTCCAGTCTTCTCAGTCATGGGAGCTCATCTATTTCACAGGGCTGTTGCACAGATAAAATTAGAGACGGGATAGATGGCTTCTGAAAGGAAATCAGAATATAAACCTGAATAATAACAATTACATTTCCTCAAAAAAAGTTTTTAGAAATTTGATACTGATGTCTAAGATTGGGAATATTTTCCCATACAGCTCAATGAAGTTACAAAGAAAGAACAGATAATCAAGTCAAGATGATATGATGATCTCTGACACAAAGGCCCAAAATTACTGTTGCAAGAAAAAGTATGTGAACCCCTTGGGATTACGTGGAGTTTTGCATGAATTGGTCATAAAATGTGCTCTGAACTTCATCTAAGTCACAACAATAGAAAAACACAGTCTGCTTAAAATAATTCTACACAAACATTAGATGTTGCCATGGTTTAATTGAACATAACATGTAAACATTCACAGTGCAGGGAGGAAAAAGTATGTGAGCCCCTAGCCTAATGACTTCTCCAAGAGCTAATTGGAGCCAGGAGTGAGCCAACCTTGACTCCAATCAGTGTGATGATATTGGATGTGTTGCTGACAGCTGTCCTGCCCTTTAAAAACACACACCTGTTTTGAGTTTACTGGTTTCAAGAAGCACTGTCTGATGTGAACCATGCCTCGCAGAAAAGAGCTCTCAGAAGACTTACGATCAAGAATTGTTGACTTGCATGAAGCTGGAAAGGGTTACAAAAGTATCTCCAAAAGCCTTAATGTTCACATGTCCACGGTAAGACAGACTGTCTACAAATGGAGAAAGTTTAGCACTGTTGCTACTCTCCCTAGGCGTGGTCGTCCTGTAAAAAATGACTGCAAGAGCACAGCGCAGAATGCTTCATGAGGTAAAGAAGAATCCTAGAGTGTCAGCTAAAGACCTACAGAAATCTCTGGCACATGTTAACATTTTTGTTGATACATCTACAATAAGGAAAACATTAAACAAGAATGGAGTACATGGGAGGACACCACCGAGGAAGCCATTGCTGTCCAAAAAAAATATTGCAGCACGTTTGAAATTTGCAAAAGAGCACCTGGATATTCCACAGCACTACTGGCAAAATATACTGTGGACAGATGAAACCAACATTGAGTTGTTTGGGAAGAACACACAACACTATGTGTGGAGAAAAAAAGGCACAGCACACCAACATCAAAACCTCATCCCCACTGTAAAACATGGCGGAGGGAGCATCATGATTTGGGCTGCTTTGCTGCCTCAGGGCCTGGACGGATTTTTTTTTTTTAATTTGATTTATATGCCACCCTTCTCCGAAGACTCAGATTCGAACCCTGCAGTAATTGCAGGCAGCTGGTCTTAATAACCAGCTTAATAACAGGGTGCCTTAAACCCCTGTACTACTGTTGTCATTGATGGGAAAATGAATTCCAGAGTTTATCAAGACATTTTGCAGGAAAACGTACGACCATCTGTCTGCCAAATGAAGCTCCGCAGAGGATGGGTGATGCAACAGGACAATGACCCAAATCATACAAGTAATTCAACAAAAAAATGGCTTCAACAGCACAGAATACGCCTTCTGGAGTGGCCCAGTCAGAGTCCTGACCTCAATCCGATTGAAATGCTGTGGCATGATCTTAAGAGAGCGATTCACACCAGACATCCCAAGAATATTGCTACACTGAAACAATTTTGTGAAGAGGTCCAAAATTACTCCAGATCGTTGTGCAGGTCTGATCTGCAACTACAGGAAACGTTTGGTTGAGGTTATTGCTGCCAAAGGAAGGTCAACCAGTTATTAAGTCCAAAGGTTCACATACTTTTTCCTCCCTGCACTGTGAATGTTTACATATTATGTTCAATTAAACTATGGCAACATCTAATGTTTGTGTAGTATTATTTTAAGCAGACTGTGTTGTGACTTAGATGAAGTTCAGAGCACATTTTATGACCAATTCATGCAAAACTCCACGTAATCCCAAGGGATTCACATACTTTTTCTTGCTAGGGTTGCCAGGTGTCCACTATTTGAGCGGACAGTCCACTTTTTTCACATTATGTTCACTATTTTTTTTCACAAAATAGTGGACATTTTTTTTTTATTCAAAAGCTTTATGATGAAATGGTACGTAAGTTTTGCGAGTCAGAATTCCATGAAGTTTTGCGTCATGTTCCAACACGTTGGTTAAGTTTGTTTAAAGCGGTTGAAAGACTTCTTTTAAACTGGATACTTCTAAAATCGTATTTTATTTCTCTTGGATCTGATGAGTACCATAAGGTTATCTGGAACCTTATTTCGGATCAGGAAATGAACTCGCAAAGGACGATGAACCAACAATTTCAGAATTGTATTTATATTTCACGCACTTCTTCATGTCAATAATGCAAGACACCCTACTGAAGCTGGAAAGCAAGAAAATTCTTGCATGTGATCTTCACATTATCGTGTAAGCTGCGTGATTCTTTGCAAAAAAAAATATGATGAGCAGTTTTTTGGAATGAAAGTTTTATTTGCCTTACATAAAAAACATTTGCCTGAGAATGCTGTGCAAAAGTTCAAGAAAGAAGCCATCAACGTGTATCAAAGAGCCATTGCGTACCTAGAAAAGTGGTATAATTTCACCGATTCAGTATATGAGACGCTAAATTGTTTCAATCTAATTGATCGCAATAATCCTCCAACTTTAGAAGAAATGACGAACATCTGGTTATTATCACCATGGCGAGAAGAACTTCCACCCAACACTCTCTTCAATGAAATTTCTGCCTTAGAAGAAGTTTATGTTCATCTGCAGGGCGATTCATCCCTTGATAAGTGGACGTACTTTTTCAAGAAAGAGCCAGCTCCGAGTTTACTGAAACTGTTCCAGTATTGTGTATCAATTCCGGTATCAAATGCAAACGTTGAACGAATTTTCAGCGTCATGGGAAATTTGTGGACTGACGAACGTAACCGACTACTTGTACCATCAGTTCGAAGTGAACTTTGTATATTTTTTAATATTTCTCAACATTGTACTGAAATTAAAGAATTATTCCTTAAACACAAAGAATTGATCAAAGCTGTGCAGTCAAATAAAAAATACACACGACAGCAAAGTAATAATAATAATAATAATAATAATAATTTTATTTCTATACCGCCCTTCTCCCGAAGGACTCAGGGCGGTGTACAGCCAATTTAAAAACACAAGACACAACAATAATTAAAAATTAAAATAATTAAATAGATTTGGCCGATTTAAAACCCCAAAAATTTAAAATACCCCAATTTAAAATTATTAAGTTGATAGCCCGGCCTGGCGGAACAACAGGGTCTTCAATGCGCAACGAAACACCCGGAGGTCGGAGATCTTGCGTATTTCCGGGGGCAGTTCATTCCACAGGGCTGGGGCTCCCACAGAGAAGGCCCTCCCCCTGGGTGTCACCAGCCGACATAACTTGGCTGATGGCACCCTGAGGAGACCCTCTCTGTGGGAGCGGACTGGTCGGTGGGAGGCTATTGGTGGCAGAAGACGGTCTCGAAGGTAAAGTAAAATGTAATTTAATATTTTACATATTATTATAATATATTTGATGTTTTGAATTTTAAGTAAAGTTTTGAAGTGATTATTTTAATACGTGTTAAAATGTTTGTAAGAAAATATATAATTTAATTGTAATTTTTTAAAAAATTTTTACTACTTAAACCCCCCCCCCCGCTTGTACGCTATTTTTTGGAAGCAGACCTGGCAACCCTATTTCTTGCAACTGTATACTGAAAAAGTTGGGAAAGGGAACAGCTCCTACTTTTGATTCAATACAAGTCTTTGAGAAAATAATTATATAAATGATGGTTTCTAGTGATGTGAAAGCAACTAAAGCAACTGCTAGAATACAGCAGGGTGGATAAAAATCAATGATTTTTTTTAAAAATCAAAAAAATCAGATTTTTTAAATTTAAATCGGATTTTTTTGATTTAAATCGGATTTTTTTGATTTTTATCGAATTTATTTTAATAAAAAACTTTTGGGGTAAAAATCTATCGTAAGATAGTTTTCTATTTAAGATACATAAATAATTTAGTTTATTCAGCATGAAATGGAGCTTAGTTATGTAGCATGAGGCTATATAATCTGCAACACTGGGACTATTGGTGAGTCAACAGTGGATCAAAGGAGTAGCAGAGATGACAGCTGCTCTTTAAAAATTATGATTTAAATCGAGTTGATTTAAATCAAGCCTTTTTACTAGTGATTTAAATCATGATTTAAATAGTGATTTAAATCAACTTGATTTAAATCAAATCCACCCTGGAATACAGAGAAAAATATTTCCAGTGTCATAATTGGAAAAGCTACCCAAACATGTTGGCAGATGAACGTTAGTAATTTTAACTTTCTATTGGGCATTCTGGAATTTTTCAAACATTTATAAACAATTCCTTAATTACAAATCTATAACAAAGAGGATGCTTCCCAGAAAAACACCACTATCATGGTATATAAATTCAATTATTATTATTATTATTATTATTATTATTATTATTATTATTATTATTAATAATAATAATAATAATAATAATAAAACAAAACATTCTTGCAATATGCTGCTACAGAAAGAGTAGATGTTTTATGAAGGATTCTCATTCATGTGAAATGATGGTGAAATGCCAGACAATCCTACTATTATTCTGCATGATAGCAGTGTTCCAATATTTGAGGGGCTTCTACAAAGATGAGGGGGGTCAAACTATTTTCCAAAGCACCAAAAGGCAAGATGAGAAACAATGGATGGAAACTAAGAAGAGAAACAATCTAAAATTAAGGAGAAATTTTATAATGGTGAGAGCAATCAACCAATGGAACAGCTTGCTTTCAGAAGCTGTGGGTGTTCAATTACTGGAGGCTTTCAAAAAGAGACTGGACAACCATTTATCTGAAATGGTTGTCCATATCTCCTGCTCGAGCAGGGGAGTAGAAGACCCCCGAGGTCCTTTCCAATTTTATTATTCTATGTATAATTTCATGAGCATCCTAGAATGTTTCAAAATCCATGCAGTCTGAAGTTCCATAGCACAAAAATATTTCTGGAAAGAGTTATCTAAAATGTACCCAAAGAATCTCATGAGGCATAGTAAGCTATTGATTCAGAGCAAATATTCTATCAGAACCTTCTGAGTTCTTGCATAATTGTGTTTTTTTCATGTTATGCCTACCACAAAACATAATTAAAAAAACAACATCCCTCATTAAGCAGCCCCATACATTCATGATCCAGAAATAAGCTGAACAAACCACATCAAACCAGCCAAATAATTTCTTGTTTCAAATCTTCATGGTTTGTACTGCTTGATTTACATGCAATTGAGAAAACACAATATACAGTAAATCACTTTCCTTGAGTTGCATATCCTTCCAATACATTAGAAAACATGTCCTGATAATAATAAACAAAAAACATGAAAGCATTATGATGTGAACTTTTGAATGAAATAGTCATGTTTTTCTTCAGTTTTGGGCAACCACACTGATGTGCTTTCCTGTCCTCTACCATCCCCCGGAGTCCATTTAAGCTCACGTCAACTGCTTCAGTGACTCCATCCAGCCACCTCATTCTCTGTCGTCCCCTTCTTCTTTTGCCCTCAATCTTTCCCAGCATTAGGCTCTTCTCCAGTGAGTCCTTCCTTCTCATTAGGTGGCCAAAGTATTTGAGTTTCATCTTCAGGATCTGGCCTTCTAAAGAGCAGTCAGGGTTGATCTCCTCTAAGACTGACTGGTTTGATCGCCTTGCAGTCCAAGGGACTCACAGGAGTCTTCTCCAGCACCATAGTTCAAAGGCCTCAATTCTTCGGCGCTCAGCCTTTCTTATGGTCCAACTTTCATAGCCATACATTGCAACTGGAAAAACCATAGCCTTGACTAGACGCACTTTTGTTGGTAGGGTGATGTCTCTGCTTTTTAGTATGCTGTCTAGATTTGCCATAGCTTTCCTCCCCAGGAGTAAGCATCTTTCAATTTCTTGGTTGTAATCCCCATCTCTGGTGATCTTGAAGCCCAGGAAAATAAAATCTGTCACTACCTTCATTTCTATCCCATCTATTTGCCAGGAATTGAGAGGGCTGGATGCCATGATCTTAGTTTTCGTAATGTTGAGTTTCAAGCCAACTTTTGCACTCTCCTTCACCTGCATCAAGAGGCTGTTTAGTTCCTCTTAATTTTCTGCCATTAGAGTGGTATCGTCTGCATATCTGAGGTTGTTGATATTTCTCCTGGTAATCTTAATTCCAATTTGTGATTCATCTAGCCCCGCCTTTCTCATGATGATATATACATAAAAGTATAGAAAATCAGAAAGAAGGCTTAAGATATATTAGCTTTCATTGTTTTTTAAAGTAACATATTCATCTATTTTTAAAATAGTTATATTTTAAGGAAATGTTAACATATCAGATTTAATACTGGTAATCATACAAAAGGTCTACATATTTTTTCATTGTTATTGTAGGCCAGATGTAAAATTCCTATATCTAGGGTTTCTAGGGCTAAGCCAATTTATCTCCTAAAACAGTGGCATCTGTTACATTTCCCCCCTTTTTTTTCACAGACCAAACAGCCATGCACACCAAACTACTCTCAAAGTACATTATGACAAACATAAATTTGCTGATATGTTTGCATATACGTTTGGACAAGATCAACATTTCTGATTAGATGACATTGCAAATCAGCTCCGAACTTCAGAAGCTCTTTGAGTTTGTCAGACAATATGCATTCTTCAAAAGTGATCCAACAATAAAATTCAAAGCATGCATATAAAAACATAATGGTATGGAAAGCCTGCTTGAAGCCATGGAAAACCTGTAAGCAGGGATACAGAATAAAAAGATTGGAGCATCAATTTCCTTGCCATGTCAACAAAAGAGAGTGGAAACTGATATGTAGCCAAAATGACCTTATTTCCAGGATCAAGGATCCCCAGGTTTTGCAAAAGCACAGAGATACATCAAGGGTAAAAGAGCCTAAGATGAAGAAAAAGCAAGCACAAGCTAAAGAAAATTAAGAATACTTCATAGTGATACAACATTGAGCAAAGGAACTCTAGAATGCCAGGAGAAAAAGGAGCATGAAACCATTAGAAAAAATGATATAGCTAGCTAGCTCCAACCTGCAGCAAGGCTTACAATTCCTACTTATTATGTAACAAAATTTTCCATCACTTTCCATCATAATAGAGCTTCGGGATCTAGGCTCCAAAAATCTAGACCAGTGATGACGAATCTTTTCGGCACCGAATGCTGAAAAGGGAGCACACGCTCATCTGGACCACAACCTGGAAGAGGAGCTGGCCAGGGCGCATGCGCCCACCTGAAAATGAAATTCTGGTTTCTGGTGTGCACGCCAGCCAGCTAGTTTTCCGGGTTTCTGGTGCACATGTACATGCGACAATCAGCTGACTAGCGTACATGCTCTTGCAGGAAAATGGAAGACCAGACCAGCTCTTCCAATTTCTGGCACTGCTGCACGCAAGAAGGCCAGCTGATCATCATGCGTGCAATGTGCGCCAGAAATCCAGAAGAGGAATGGGTGATGCCGCACGTGCCAGGTGACATGGCTCCATGTGCCACTTCGGGCACTCGTGCCATAGGTTTGCCATCACGGATCTAGACCAATGTATGAAAGTAAAAAGAGATGTCACCTAGAAATGTGGGTCAAGATCTGATAGCCTGAAGTAAGAGACTCAGACAGATGAAAGTTTGGTCCATAAGGAAAGTCATTATTGGCTAAGATACAATATTCTTTCCCTTGTAATCTCTGAGGTGAAAATCTCATTAAGACTACACTGGAATTGGTTTCTTGTATCAGATGCATTAACCACTTACAATACACTAGTCTTATTAAGGATATTAATTTTAGCACAGGGTATGCAACATGGTACTGGCAGACATCAATGTGCCATCCCAAAACTTTTTCATTGCCCACTAACCTCCATGTCTCATCTGACACTCTCACTGTGTGCAAGCACAAGTATTCATTGTATATTTATCTTGAATACCTTAAACAATGAAGGAGACTTAGATTCTTTACTTACTGTTCAATTTGATAAATGCTTCATCTATTCTCATGATAGTTTCTTCATATATTGCTCTTATATTCAGCACAACTCCCACTCTGTATTTGCATACAACATTCCATAATTCAAAATCTATTCATCATACACTTGGTCTAAAACAGCAACATATGATAGATCTCACATTCATGTATTTCTCAATAACCTGATGAGCAAAAATACATTTGCAGAGACCCTATGTGCCAGAAAGCCACTTCTCAAATTTTGTTCCCTGACACCTCTTATTTACTTTCTATCAGAATTCTGACAAGCACCCTCCCAGGCATACTTAACAGACTAATCCCCTTGTCATTTTTTGCATTCATTCTTGATAAGTTTTGTTTTGAATAGCCAACAATAGCAACATTCTTCCAATGATTGGGCATATATAAAACTTGCATGCATGAAATACAAACAACATTAAGCAAAATGCTATTGCATTAGCAAATCATACCCATAATTTAACATTTTTCCCATTGTAGATTATACTTGCGCCCTTATCTTTTGTCAACATTCTCACAGTTTTTATGACTTTTTCTTTTTAACATTTATTATATTGATTTAAATTCTAGTCTTTGACATACAAGTAATCCTCGGATTACAGCCATTCGTTCAGTGACCATTTGAAGTTACAACAGAACTAAAAAAGTGACTTATGACCGTTTTTCACACTTATGACCATTGCAGTATCCCCATGTCAAAATTTGGCTGCTTGGCAACTGGCATATATTTATGACCATTGCACTGTCCCAGGGTCATGTGATCATAATTTGTAACCTTCCTAGCTGGCTTCCGTCAAGCAAAGTCAATGGGGGAAGTCAGATTTGCTTAGCAGCCGCATGATTCACTTATCAACTGCAGTGATTTGGTTAAGAATTGTGGAAAAATAAGTCATAAAATGGGGCAAAACTCACTTAACAAGTATCTTGTTTAGGAACAGGAATTTTGAGCTCAATCGCGGTTGTAAGTCAGGGACCACCTGTATCACCATCATTCCTGTACAAATCTCTAAAATAATGATTCATTACTCCAGCATTCCCTTCAGTTTCATCCAGCGTTATATAATCGTTTAAAAAAAATGCTTCATTTCATTCTGCTGGAGGCTCCTCATTTAGCAATTTCACACTCACTTCCAAAACAATTATAATTTTTATCAAAATTGCAGGTATCCTCCACTTACAATTACTCATTTAGTGACTGTTCAAAGTTACAACAGCACTGAAAAAAGTGACTAACAACCAATCCTTCCACTTATGACGTTGCAGCAGCTCTATGGTCACATGATCAACATTTGGTTGCTTGGCAACCAGCATGTATTTATGGTGGTTGTGGCATCCCAGGGTCATGTGATCTTTACCTGCAACGTTCCCAGTCAGTTTCTGACAAAGTTAACAGGGGAAGCCAGATTTTCTTAATGACTGCATGATTCACTTAATAACTGGTTGTAAATCAAGGACTACCTGTATTGTGCATTCTCTATCTTCTTTTAATCTTAATCTTTGCTTTCTTTCACTATATTTTTCCAATTATATTTTTCTTTCTATAAGCAAACAACATGTTGACTTTTTTGTTCTCTTTTCTTTCTCACTCATCCAGCGTTCTAATGTTAATAACACAAAGCTCTATAATACTTTGTAATGTAAGTTTGTTCACTCTGTCCAAGCAGTTTCCCACACCCTCTTTCATTACATCCACTTTCCATTCATTCTGTTAAGGACTTTAATCTTGTCATACAGGAGTTACAGTATCTGTTCTTACAGTCCCTCTGTATTCACTGCAGGGTGGATTTGATTTAAATCGAGTTGATTTAAATCACAATTTAAATCATGATTTAAATCACTAGTAAAAAGGCTTGATTTAAATCAACTCGATTTAAATCATAATTTTTAAAGAGCAACTGTCATCTCTGCTACTCCTTTGACCCACTGTTGACTCACCGATAGTCCCAGTGTTGCAGAATATACAGCCTCATGCTACATAACTAAGCTCCATTTCATGCTGAATAAACTAAATTATTTATGTATCTTAAATAGAAAACTATCATACGATAGATTTTTACCCCAAAAGTTTTTTATTAAAATAAATTCGATAAAAATCAAAAAATCCAATTTAAATAAAAAAAATCCGATTTAAATTAAAAAAATCTGATTTTTTTGATTTTTTTTAAAAAATAATTGATTTTTATCCACCCTGATTCACTGTAGTTTCTCTTTCCTAAGATTTACTCTTAACTCTACCAAAAACTCAGAACTTCTCATCACTCTTGTATCCTTTGTTAATTCTTTCAGGCTTTCATCTTATCAATTCAAGTATACTTTTAGATTCACTCTTTTGCTATGTTTATGCATAAACTTTTGCTATAATATGTATTCATAACACATTTTTTCTAAGCAAATATTCAGCAAACAAGCACCATTCTCATTCATACTACTTGGATACTTAGACAGCTTAATCATGTTCCTCAAAATTAGGAATTCATGGTAGGTTCATATTATCCTCCTGTTAGTAGCAATATGGGTGAATGAGAACGAGACAAGTAGGTACACATATTGACTCATCATGGGTTAGTCAATCAAAACTTTTACATAACTTTTTTATTAGCACTATAGGGAAGGACTAGATTACAGGCCTTTATGTAGGATTCCCCATTAACAGTAGGGATTCAGCACAAATTTATTGTGGCATGTTTTGGCCAATATGTAACAAGCTCAAGAAACTGCATAGTCCAGTTCTATTCTAAGCATGATCTTACAGTTCTGTACAATGTGGGATCTCTAATCTAAAGACTATGAGAGAGCCCTCATACATTTGCCTGGTAGGAAGTAAATGCTTTATATAGCATACTGATTTTTATACAGCAAACTCATGGAATCATCCTTCCCCTTTAAGGAGGCAATTCATAGTAAACAACCGTTTCTTTCATGTGCTATCTTCCCCGATTCAAATAAAATCCAGAAGATAACCAATTGACTTTAAAACAAACAAACACAAAACCTCGCAATACTTTGTGATAGTAAAAAAAAAAAAAAAAGGAGAAGGACAAAAGATACCCGGTTCGGGAGACTGGATGTTTAAAAAAGGAAAAAAGCAAGGCAAAGATTGATCTCTAGGGGTTACTAGAAAAAACAAACGTTACGCCCCCAAAGGAATGGGAACAATCTGCGTGGCCATTCTCGTCTTTGAAAACTAACACCTCGGAAATCAGCTGTTCCCTCCCCCGCCGCCCCCGAGTGAGAATGTTAAGCCTCGCTTCGTCCAAGACGCTAAGTGAAAATGTGGCTGGCTACATGGGAGGTAAGCCTATCGTGCCAGCCAGCCAGTGTGTTTACTTTATAGTTCAGTGTGTTATCTGGAACGAGATTACTTCAATACAGCATTGTGCTTCAGCTGATGCTCGGCAGAGGGGCTGTAAGAAAGCAGCCGGTTTCTCCAGCCCCCACTCCCGGACGCCAAAAGTGACTCTTTTCTGGCAACCCTTTTCCAAATGGTTTCTACAATAGGACCGACGGGGGGGGGGGGGAACAGGAGAAAAGAGCCTCGCCTTCGGAGGGACCCCGCATTTCCCCTCTGGCTCTCCCCTCCACTGAACTAAAGGGGGTCCTCGTTTCCCACGCCATTCCACTAGTTACCAGGGCAGATTCGACCCATTCTGCGCCTTACCTCTCGGGGTTGCTGAGTAGCCCTCACAAGGCAGAAAAAGTCCTCAGAAGAAGCCGCGGCGGGATCGGAAAAGACGCAACTAAGTTAAGCAGCGGGAGGAAAAGAAAGCGGGGAGCGAACGAAGCGACCGGGCTTTGTTTCGTCTTCGGAGCCCGCCAGCTCCTGGCTCCTGTTGCGTCCCTCGGGAGGAGCGGCACTTCGGGAGGGAGACGAGAGAGAGAGAGAAAGAGACGGGAGGGGGCGGGGCGGAGAGAGCGCGCCAGAGTTCTCCCGGCCGCGCCAGGCTCGGCAGTGCGCTCCCACCCCCCGCGATCTGCAGAGGGCAGTCCGGCCCGAACCAGGGCGGACAGCGGGAGCTTCGGAAAGGAAGAGGAAGTCGCGTTTGGGCAGAGGACTGGGAGCAAACAGGGAGGAAGGGAGGGAGTCAGTCCGGAAAGGCGGGAGCCCGGTCAGCAGCCAGGGAGCCGGCGGGGCGGGCGGCGACCAGGTTGGCACTTGAGGAATGCCGAGCGGGCTGGGGCAGAACCGCAGGCAGGAGAGGAATCGCAGGTGGCTGGGCTTCGGCTTCGGGGCTGGGCGTACTTTCAGCCGCAAACACGAAATCCGTGCGAGTCGGCCGTCGCGAAACGTGGCAAAACAAAGCCTTTGCGGGTCGCTGGGCGCTTTTCCCCGTCGCCAGGTAGACCGTTCCCTGGTGATTGCTTTTTAAGCACAGATTCGAGGATTGTGTAAAAAGCATTCCCTTTTAAAGGATAGTTGTAAGAACAGGTCCTCGAATTACGACTATAACTGGGTCCAGAATTTCCCTTAAGCAAGGTGGTCGTTAAGTGAGTCGCTCCTCATTTTAGGACCATTTTGGCATAGTTGTTAAGCAAATCCAGCTTCCCCAATTAACTTATTTTATCCTGGTGGATGGTTGGGAAGGTCACAAGTCACATGATCTCAGGATTCTGCAACCATTGTAAATACATACCTGCTGCCAAGTGCCCACATTTTGTTTACATGACTGTGGGAATGTTGTGATGCTCTTAAGTGTGAGTACTGATTGTAAGTCACTTCTTTCAGTGCCTTTATAACTTTGAACGTCACTAAACAAATAATTGTAAATCAATGACTACCTGTACAGCACAGTCTGTTTGAGATATTTGTAACAGAGGTTAGAAATTATAGTCCTTTCTATATGATACTTCTATTAACCTGGGTTACCTGATACAGGTTGTAAAAGTCTTGATGAGTATTACTATAGAGAGTAGAAAGCTGCTATTTAGGGGCTGTCTGGAATTTTGCAGACCAGATGTGATAGCATTCATTAACACCTTACCATCCCAAAAACACACAGGCAAGGTAAACCTATCCACAGTGTCCACTTCTTTGTCAGCCTGGTCAGCTAAATTCAGCATTTTTTAGCCTTGGAAGGGCTTGATGCAAAAAGATACAAAACTCCCATGGAAACCGCCTTCTGTGTTCCCTTCCAGGCCCTGCTGGAACGCGCTCTGCTCAGCCAAACCAGTGAAACTCGCCAGCTGCACATAAATGTAATAAGACATAAATCTTCTATTTAAAGACATAAATTCTGCTACTTGTTCTGGGCAAAACTACTTATTTTAGTAGGGGGGAAAAAGCCTGGCATCCCCATTTCCCAGCCACAAAACTAGAAAGGATTTATGCAATGATAAAATCATGCCCAAAGAAAACATTTTTACAAATAACTAGAATTGTATGAAAATGGTTGAAATGGGGCTTTTTGAAGAAAAAAATTAACAAAACAGAAAGATCAGAAAGCTTTAATGTAGTAAAGCATATTTTATTGAACTTAACAATAGAGGTAATACATTCAAATTACACTTTAATTAATATTACTGGGAATGACAGACACTTCTCATTCCTAATTTCAGAGCCATTTGATTAAATGTTACTGATGAAAAATTAAATATTGCTTTTGATTCTAAAAATGATAATCAACTTTAGTTCTATAATATACTCAAAATTAAGCATTTAAGTCAAATGACTTGGAGATCCCAAACATTTTAGTGAAGCTCACATTTCAACTTAGCTTTGATATTCATTTATTTGAGGAATTGCCTCTTCCCTATTTCATCTGCCCATCCCATCCGAACCAACCGAATGGGCATGTTACTCATTCTGCTGTTCAGGGAACTACGGTACATTTTGCTGTGGCTCTCAAATCTTCTCCCCCACAAATATGAGGTAGGCTCATGACTCTAGAGCTTTCATAGGTCCCTCAAAACCTGATTCTGCCAGTAGGCCTGGGGACCCCAGACAATGGATGAACTTGTGAGTTGGCTCCATTATTAATAACTTCCCCCGTCTCTTCTTGTTTACTTTTGCTTTTATACATTTTAATGCTTTTAATAGTTATTATATAGGTGGTGGGGGACAAGGAAGAAGCATCCCTGAAAAGTATAGGAATCCTGAACTCTGGCATCCCCTGGGCAACAACACAGAATCAACTGTTTATTCAATGGCAGTGTGACAGTCTTTGTGATCTCCTGGCTTAAAACACATTTATTTAGTATATTGCCATACGCTAAACAAATAATATAGGTAGTCCTTGATTTACTATTGCCACAGGGAATGCCAGAATTGCCATCATAAGTAGGTGCGGTTGTAAAGATGTCATGTGACCATACTGATTTACTCTGGCAATCCTGGCGGCAACATCCCATTGTGGCTGTTAACAGAATCACAGGTCATTAAGCAATAAACCAGCCTCATCAAGCTACTCTGGATTTGATTCTCTGCAAGCAGCCCCAGAACTGTGCAGCTCTCGGGCTGCTTGCCATGCCCCAGGAAGTCCCAGTCCATCCCAGCAAACCCCAACAAACATTTGTTCATCCAGCTGCCTTCTTTCCTATTTCCCTACACTGACCTTTTGCCTTTTGCTATCTCCTTTTTGGACCCAACTTCTTTGTATAAGGTTTCCTGCACATGAGTTCTTGAGTGCTGTCTTTGGAAAGTTACATTGTCTTCATAAATCTATGAGTAGCTGGATCCGAAAAGGAGATAGGAAAGGTAGCAAGGCACTTCTGCTTTGGCCACAGTGGCTGGATGAAAAAGGCAAAAGATCAGCCACAGAGCCATGTGGTTCTGGGTCTGCTTGCTGCTCTGTGAGGCAAAGTGCTGGGATATACATGGAGGAGTGAAAGCACGCTTGCCATCATAAGTGTGAGTAAGCTGCTGCCACACACCCAAATTTTGATCACATGATCATGGAGGCACAGAGCTTTGGGCACGGATCATAAATCCAGTTTTTTAACCCTGATATAACTTCAAATGGTTGTTGAACAAATGGTTATAAGTCAAGGATTAGCTGTAGAAGCTTGAATAGATATCGCTACTTGCAATAAGGTCAATACATTCAAATGGATGAGCCACTATAAATGTACCTTTCAGATTGGGAAATACTTAAATTCAGGAATACTCATGTTCCAGGAGGCTATTTTATGGAAGTGAGATTTAAGCAGCTAGATAAAATGGTTAAATATGTTAACCAAGTTCCTTGTCATGTATTTTTAAAGCACCAGAGATGGAGGACATAGCACATATATTCTTGAATTCCAGTTATATGAGAAAGATCAATATATTGGATTACACATTAGACAAATGGCCTTTTGGGATCCATACATTAAAACAATATATTTCATGTATGTTCAGAACTGAAATATACAGAAATGTTTCTTTTTATCTGAATAAAACAGTATCATTGAGAATTGCATATAAGGATCTGATTGGGATACGACAGAAATTATTTGCATTTCCTTTTAATTCTACTCTTTGCTCTATTTTGTTATATATAATTTTATTGTTCTATATTTTGCATTCTGATATGGCCTTGTGCCTAATCATTAAAGATTATTATTTCAAAGCAAAACATTTTTTCTTCATTTGGCAGTCTTAGTAATGAGTAACAGGATGGGTCATTGACTTTTTAAAGGAGACTTGTAAACATAATGCTTTTGTTTTTTCTTCCTGGAAAAAGGTTCCTGTTCAATTCATTGTTTTTGAATTCTGTTACTAAAATCTGGAACCTTGAAATAATTGCCCATTAGATTCTTTAAGAAAGTATTTTCTTTCCTGCATACAGCAAGAAAGATGAGACAGATTTATGGAACCATGAGCATTAATAAGCCTGAACCATTTTTATCAAACAAAGCTTTAGAAATATTAGAAGAACTAGCAGCTGAAAAAATATTAACTTGTCCAGCAGTAAGCTGAATGTGAGCAGCTTTTGTTTACAGTTGTAAAGACCACAAAAATTAAAGTAAAATTACTCTATCGATAAAGAAGAATATTTGTAGTTCAGGATTGAAATGAGGGGTCATTGGTACTGAGCTTGGTTGTTTTTTGTTTTTTTTTCAGATGTCTCATTACCCAAGCTAGGTGTGTTACAGTACCTAGTTTAGATCATGGAATTGCTATGACCAATAGAATTGCATGAGAAGACATCTGTTGCCAAAAGAAAGATCTTCTAATGTGGAAAATCTACTTAAAGACTGATTATGGAAGATCAAATGATCAAATATCTTTAAATTATAAGCCACCCAGAGTCATCGATTGAGATGGGAGGTTATAGAAATTGAATTAAATAATTAAGTTAAATGTCTCACTTTTCTCCAGATTGGGGTCTCTTTATTGTAATGTCCCTGCAAATGGCAACTAACCTTTATTCTGGAATTCTTATAAAAGATATATATTGACAACAATAGACAGGTCCTCCACCAATGTTTAAATTTATCCACAGCCTTGTTCTGGAAATGAGATCAAATGCAGACTTAATGTCAAGGGATGTGGCAAATGGTACAGAGCTTGTCTTAGATAAATATTTTTCATCCTAATGTTGCTATATTAGGGCAAGTACCAGGATGGAGTGTCCAGTTCTAAAGCCTGCTTGCTCATTTAATTAATCCAATCAATTTGTTGCGGAGATGTTTAGCATAAAACCTGAGCCAGAGAGAACCAATATGGTCTGGTGGTTAAGGCACCAGGCTAGAAAGCAAAAGGCCGTGAATTTAAGCCCTGCCTTAGCCATGGAAGCCAGCTGGGTGACTTTGGGCCAGTCACTCTCTCTCAGCCCAACTCGCTTCATAGGGTGGTTGTTGTGGGGAAAATAAGAGGAGGAAGGTGTGTTGGATATGTTCGCTGGCTTGTGTTACTTGTGAAAATAATAAGGACAGGATGTAAACAAATGAATAAATAAATAAAGCTTACTTACTAATCTAAAATGGCTTAGGGACTAATAGTTAGCAGGCAATTCACAATGAGCCTCTTTATAAATGGGCACTATAATGGCTAAACCCCAGTTCTCTGGTATTTGTGTAGTGTGATTAATGTAGGAGAACAGAGGAGCAATTATATGGGTCCACCATTCCTTATTGTAAGAGTTCAGCAATAATACAATCATTACTTGGGACTTAGCCAGGCTGTTTTATAGGTCTTTCATTTCAGAACTTGCAGTTGATGCCCCATTGGGGTGCTTATCAATACAGAATTTGACTTTGAATTCAGGCAGGCCTTATTGTGCATTCTACTGTTGCTGGTATGAGATAAGAAACTGAAGGGTAGCATTATTTCAATGGAAAGCTACCAAGCACCAAAATAAGGTTTGCTTTCTGACTTTTAATGACACTATTGTTTGTAGCTAGGAAGTCCTGGTAAATTCTCTTTTCTTGGTTTGCACTAGGTCTTTATTCAATTGCTCCAGCAATAAGAGGTCCAGAATATAGTATAAAGCTGGATCCTCCTTTCAGAGTTTAAATTACCTAATCAGCTTGTTTTTACCCTTTAGACATTCTGAACCAAACCAGGCTGAGAAGGGCAAGACTTGCTTTCGTTTCCCCTCCCCTCTTCTGTGGTATCTGAGCACACAGTACTGGCTAGAGCAGCAATGGTTAACCTTTTTGGCACTGAGTGATGAAACTGGAGTGCACACGCGTGCCAGAACCCGGAAGGGAGCAGCTAACCAGTGCGCATTAGTGCCGGAGCAGCTGGTCGGCGCACATGTGCATGACGGAACCCAGAAGAGTAGCTGGCGATGGTGCACGTGCCCACAGAGAGAGCTCTGTGTGCCACCTCTGGTACGCGGGCCATAGGTTCGCCATCATGGGGCTAGAGTAACTGATTAATTTCTATACTATAAAATGTAGTTTTCATGTCTACCCTCAACTATTGTAAAGTAAGTCTGAGACGCTACCTTCGACAAGAGCAGTTCAGGATTTCCCTCTTTGCACTCTTAGGTCCATTTAACACAAACCAGCCTTGACCTTAGATCAAAGTGAATGTTAGCAACAGTAGCCATTTCGAGAAATAGCTTACTAAATGCTCATATTACTGAGATGCTAGGAAGAGAAGCGCAATCAGGTCGATTTATATATTTTATATAAAGGGTTCCTTGAGTTTACAATGTAATTAATTGGGGAAGGAATTGTCTTGGCCCATTGAGAGAATTCACCAGGAAAATTGGTACTGATAGCTCCACTCTGTAAATATAAATTCATAACTTCCAATTATTTTTCTTAGCAATAAGTAGTGAAATTTCACCATGCGATACTTGGTAAACCTTAACAGATGCTGCTATAGTATTTAAAGCAGCATGCAAATTGATTTTAAAAATCATGTTTTATTTAACGATCTATTTTATGAGTTTTTCTACTAATGGTACTCCTACCACTTTCAAAGATATAGCTATAAAAATACAAAAATGTTTTAAGAAAAGATCATTCAAAAGTTGTATTTTATAACTATTATTAGTTTCTACAAATGCTAACACTCTGAAAATATATGGCTGTGCCAATTGGAATAATTTCCTTTGAGCTGTGTTCTCTGAGCATTTTTCTTATCTTTATACCAGAGTTTTTGTGCCACAAAATGGCTTGCTTTTCCAAAGACAGCATAGCAGATACTGTAGTTCTAAATAAGCCATATTTATTTGTCAAAGATTTATGCATATTCTGTATTTGAGAACATTTTCCTTTCCTCTAATAAATTGGTTGCCTAGCAGAGACAGCTTTGCATTGTAGAGTGAAGTGCTTCATTTTCCTCTGAATACTAATTTTGTTCCAGGTTTAGCAGCTAAAAGTGGGAAGAGTCACCCTTCTGAAAAACATTATCAATTGTGGTAACCGATCCAAACACGAGAGCTTGTTTATCTTTGCAACAAAAGATTGTGAGCAGAGCTTTCTTAATGAGTTAACTCACTGTGTTAATGTTCTATTTTAACATTGACTTTTTAAATACATAAATGTGTTACAGTGACTGAGTTGATTATGTAAGTCAGAATCCATAATTTATAAACCACAATTCTTGAGTTCAAACAATGTATTAAGTCACAAACAGCCAAAACACCTGGTTATTTAATTCAATAAAATCAGGATGATATTCTTCAAATCGTGTTCAGCCAAAACGTGGCTAGTCATTCATTCTCAGGCTAACTTGCTTAACAGGGTTTTAAGAATGCATTTATATGCTTTCATATACAAATGTATTCCACCTTTCTTTCTTTCAGGAAGCCTTGCTAATAAAGTAAATAGTGCCAGTAATACATGAAAAAAATGAAGAAAACCAAGTTACTTTCCTGCATGTTGTCCTCTATTTTATACATGTTTCAAAACAAGGAAATGTCTTTTTATTTCTCTCTTTCTCTTTCCTCCCCCTTGGGGAAAAAAAAAAAGCTCCCAAACAAGTTCATTTCTTAATATTTTAAAAGTTAATTTAATAAAGAGGGAAGGACTGTATAGCACTCTAATCTCCTTCAAAGAGGATTGAATTTCATTTTACTTATTGAATTTAAACTGCACCTTTTTGCTTATTCTGACACTGGCTTACAACAATAACAGACCAAGTACAAACATAAATTATTACAATTGAGATTACAGATAAACCAAATCACTAAAATAATTAACAATTAAAAGCTTATGAAAGAGATGTGTTTTGATCATCTTCCTAAATATTGTGCAGACTGAAGCTAAATACATCTAGTTAGGGAGTACATTCTGTAGCTTAGGGGCCACATGAGAGCCTTTTTTGTGTAATGGAGAGTCCAGGCTCTGGCATCTTCAGAAGAAGCTATCCCATTAGCCTAAGTGACAGGGCAAGTTCATGGCTGGATAGAGGCAGTTGATAAGAGGCAGAGGATATATCATTGATAATCAGTTCCCCAAGCTGTTGAGGACTTGAATGGTCAATATGAATTATGCTCAACAGATAAGGTGTAGCCTGTGCAGATCCTTCAGTTATTATAACAATACCGCACTTTGTGTCCACTGCAATTATCTGATTCTTTCTCTAGAATATCCCCAAATGAAAAATATTGCAATAGTTGAGACAGGTTGTAACCGAGGCATGGGGAACTGTCACAAAGCCTGGTTGGCTCAGGAAGGGTTATGTTTGGTACAATTATGCTGCAAATCCAATTACACCTGGGGTTAAGGGATGTGAATCTCTGCAAAGGGTTGTAGGAATATCTTTGAGGAAAAGGAGGCAACAGTCAGACATATTTCAGCCAAAGGCAGGAATGTAATTTGAGAAAGTGTCTCAGTCGTGACTCTCCCTAATTCTCTTGAAGATAAAAGGAGGGAGGGGAAAGATGCATTCTAACTTGGAAGATTCTGTTAGTATAACCATGTAAGTGTCAGCATTCTTTCCTCCCCCCCCCCCCCCCCCGAGTTCATTACAGTCTTAGAGACTGTACAGGACCAGAACAAATAAAAACGTTCAGTAAATATACAATTAAAAATTCTAGTATAAAATAATAAATAACAACTAAAATCTATAATAAAATCCAGTCTGTCAATTATACATGGTCCAACTATAGTAAAATTACAATCCATAAACTGTGTGGCCCGTTGTAGGTTCAATGCTAAAAGGGAAAAGACTAAGCAGTGCATAGGGTTTGCCATATTTGTTATATAACATAACTATGGTGGAGAAGACACATATTTACAATGAATCCCCAGTGCTTCTGTGCAGAATCTGGCCACCTGCGCTGTAATTATGGACTGTTCACCCTTAGGCAGCCACAGAAGATAGGTAGTATTGGAACGGCCAGGATACCTTGCAGTTATTGGCAGAATATGTTTTTTCCTAATCTCTGTGTAAAAGGAACATCTAAGGAGCATGTGACCCACAGTATCCACCTCTCCTATTTCCATCAATGGTATCCTTTTGTACTTGCCGTATAGGATGGCCGATGGAAGCACATGGCACTGTGCGAGCGAAAATGCTTTCTGGTGGTTTGCTGACTCCAACTGACTAAGATAGCTGGCAGGAGCAACAACACATCTAATGGCATCTGGAGCCATAAACAGCGGAGCTTTCCCTAAGTCTGCCTGCCTCTCAATGTCCTCCACCCTTTGTAGCAAGATTTGTCTTGCTAGGTAATAGTCCATCTTGAGTATTGAAGCTGGGGAGAAGCCTAGTTTGGCAAGGTTGGACTCAACAGCGTTGTTCCATGATGAAGAGAACTTGTCTTGGAGAATTAATGGAGCAAGACCTTGTGGAAAGAAGTTAAGCTTTAGCGAGAGATTTAAGGATGCTATATAGATTCTTGCTTCGACTTTTGTCAATCCTGTCTCCAGGTGCAGAAGTGCATTTGAGACACAACACAGTATTTGGAGAATTGATCTAATGAATTTGGATTGAACTATTTCTAATGGTGTAAAACATGAAGCTGACAGTCCGAGCAAAGTCCCATAAAGAAGCTGTGCTAGCGACTTGGCCAGAAAAAGCTTAATTGCGGCAGGGACATAAAATCCTCCCTTTGTGCGAAAAAAATTAAGGATGGTGCTCGCTGATCTTTGGCCCAAGGCAGCCGCATATTCTCCATGTGTTTTTCTCCATGTGTCAGCATTTGTAACTTTGATTTCCTAGGCTAGTATATCTCAAAGGGCTGACAAACTTCTCTTTTGAGGGATGGGAGAGATGCAATCCAATCTACAACACATTTTACTTAAATTTCAGAATATAGCTTTCTTTTTACCAACACCACTTGACAATTTTATCTTCATTTAATTTTAGCTTGTTCTCTTTCCTTCAGTCTATTATTTGAAGTTGGCAATGTTCAAGGCTTGTTTCTTTGGAGTAAGAAGATAAGGGAAGTGGAAGTGGGTTCCGTCAACACAATAATGACATCACAGTTCCTGATGATCTTCCCCCAGCAGTTTCATGTAGATATTAAATAAAGTAGGAAACAGAGTTCAGGTACCATCAGACAGGGATCCAAAATTGAACAGTAATCTCTGCAGCACTATCTTCTGGGCATGTTGCAACAGGAAGGATGGAACTATCATAATGACAACAGGCTATGTCATTACAGCCTGTTAACCAATACGTCTCGATTCCCAGGAGGGAAGAATTGCATTACAGAGGACCAAAAGACACTGATGTTTAAGTTGCTCCCTAGAGGTTCTCAAAGTATAATGATGCAAAATTGCTTTAGTTTTGCAAGATTGCTGTCAGGTTCCAAAAGCCAAGAAAGACACACACAGTTACTTCTAAGCAGTTTCCTTTATTGTTCCTTACCTACAGGCAGATAAGCTTAGTACACAAAATTGTCTGCTACAACATCCTACCTGTCAATGACTACTTCAGGCTTCAACTGCAATAATACATGGGCAAACAATAGATACAAACTCAAAGTAAACCGCTCCAAACTCGATTGCAGAAAATATGTCTTCAGCAACAGAGTGGTTAATGCCTGGAATGCTCTACCTGACTCTGTTGTTACATCCTCAAACCCCCAAAACTTTAATCTTAAACTGTCTACCGTGGACCTCATCCCATTCCTAAGAGGTCTGTAAGGGGGTGTGCATAAGCGCACCAGCGTGTCTACCGCCTCTGTTATGGTAGCCCTCTTCTGACCTGCTCCACTTTGCCAATGCCCTTTCTAGCCTGTGGGTACTTTAAAAACTGCAAAGTAAGTTGGAAAGTGATGATATATTAGTTTGTGTCTACAAAGAAAAGGAAAAGATATTCATCAGTACCAAAGAAAACACATTTCCTCCACATCCAATATTTCTGCCATTGTTTGAGATACAGTTCTTGAGAGCAGTTTGTAAGAGTTTCTTCTTATTTTAGTGATAAATTAAAAACCCATAGAAAAATAATTAGCCCAAAACATGAGTTAGTTTAATGTATTTTTCTATCTTTATTGAAACACCAAGGATCACAGGAAAAGGCTGTAGGTTTAAAGACAGGTGACCATTTGGTGCCTGGTATAAACATATGCATGCACACACAAATGTACTAGCAAAACCTGAGCCATTTATTACCTTGTGCTGCTTATAAAAAAAAGAACAAAAGTACAATCAGTGTGCACCAAGGAGAGATGTGCCAGTTATAGGCTAAATGTATATATACATTATTTAAAGTATGAGAGTAAATATGACAATTTAATAGATTTAGACCAGCTCAGAAATGATAATAGGTAACCTAAAAGTCATTGCTTTAATTTCTTGCACACTGCTCATTTATATCAGTGATGTTTGTGCAGGAGAACCTCTCAGCAAATGACAACCCTCGTATATAAGCTGATTCAATTGAACTTTTGTTATAGAAAGCACAAAAGCAGATGGCTCATTTGGAGTGTTGTTCTTACAAAATAAACACTTAGTCAATTTTCATTTTCAGTTTCTATGTCCTTCTGGAATAAAGATTGCTTCCCTGATACAAAATTTGTATTTTCAATGAAAAATAAATACAATAAATATATGGATAATTGTATAAGCACCAGCACAAAAAGTTAAATCTTCTACTGTATTCAAAGAAAGAGTTTAGATTCAGTAATTCTACTAATGAGAAAATACTATAAAAATTACAAAGGTAAGCTATACCCAATTAGATCTGATATATTATACACGCAATGGGCTGATAGATTACCAGTTTACTGCCTGATAAAAACATGAAAAACTCATCATTGCCATTTTTAGGCTTTTCAATTGCTGACAGCAATTATTAGCAGCCAAAACTATTTTTTTAAATTCAAATGGCAGCCAGCTACCATGGGGTGAGAATACAAAGTTCAAGGTACAAACCTGAATATAAATCTATGTTTCTCAGTTTTAAAAAAATAAGGACAAAAACGTGTCCAACTACTTGTACACACAACTGGTTTGTTTTAAATATTGTTTGGTATAGGATCTCCAGTTTTCAAGAACATAAAATATTCATAAAAACTGCAGTCATCCAGATGGATTATCAGTAGCCAGGGTACTATGTCTTATTTCAACAGGTGGGAATAGCATACCTCATTTTGTATGACAAAGTGGATGTAAATTATATAGACAAGATTAATTTATATATACTGAGTGCAAACTCCACTTTGGAAATACCACTTTCTTCTTTGGAAACTTAGTGTTATGAAAATACAGAACAGAATTATTCTTTTCTACCAGCAGCTCAGTCTGTGATCTCTTAGTAGAATAACAGAAACTAATAGATTAATTCCATTTGCTCTACGTATTTTTGTACAATCTAAAGCTACACCCTAAACATGCACTTTCAGTGTGAGACAATACATTTGAAGATACAAAGGAAGGTCAATAGAAGAAAACAGGATGCAAGCAAAGTACCAAAATCTTAAGAGCATCTGTGGAAAGACACCATAGTTACTATAGTTTTAATATGTACAAATAAGGGAGTACAATATTCAGGAACAGAGGAGAGGAAAGAAAGAGGCATCACCTTTTACTCACTAGGATGCCTTATACCTCTATTTTTCTATGGGATAAATCACAGCTGGCTCTTCTCTAGCTCTTCCTTGATGGTTCTTCAACTGTCCTCCACCATTAAATCCAGTGGGTAAATAATAGGACTGTGATGTGCTATGGAAATATGAGGACATGAACACAATATCTGCTTATACCCTTTAAAGCAGTTTTTGTTTTCTGGCAGCTACATAATCTTGGGGAAAATATAATGGTTTTAAAGAGTTGCAGCTATGTGCTGAGTTCATATGCTTGGGAGAATATCTTTAGAATGAAATCTGAAGTGCTGTCCAGTTTTAGTAAATGATACCAATATGTATTGACTGCATTAATCTATATTAGAAAGCAAATTAGGGAAATCTAAGTCTGTTGGGCATAGGTCTTATCTAAAAAGACTATGAGATGAAATAAGAGTGAAGGGATAAAATGGGCCAAGGTCTCCAGGGAAGAAAGGAAGAAAATGATCACAAAAAAGAATAGACAGGAATATAATGTTCTAAAAGAAATAGGGCTTTTCTCCCTCCTCTGAGAGAACTTGGAATTTGAAAGACATGCAAAAATTGTACCTCATACCTTCAGTCTTAAATGGTTTCAACTTTGCACCACCTCAAGATTTGATTTTCTTTTTCTGCTACGTGTATTATGCTTCAAAAATATTCCCCCCCCCCTTAACTATACTCTTGTGAAATAATATGTTTGGTTTTTCATTTAATATTCAATCCAAAGCAATTATACAAATGTGACACTTCTGTAATGCGTGTGTGTGTGTTAAGATACACACACAAACATATTATATATATATATACACACACACACACACACACACACACACACACACACACACACACGTATGTATGTATAATAGAGCTGTGTAATTTTGATAGGAAGTTTGACTGGCCAAGTACAAGATACAATTATTGCTTAATATCACACTGTTATTTGATAAGTATTTGGTAAGACCTACAATGTTTCAGACAAAGGAAAGTAGTTTTAATTTCGATGTGTGATTATAGGGCTTTAATTCCAACAGAACTGCCTGAAATGTAAGCATATGAATTATTAAAGTATTTTAGTTCATATTTCCTTTTAGTATTTGTCAAGGATGAACTGAAAAAAAGAGTTCCTTGGGGAATTGTCTTTAATTCTGCTCTAATCCCTGAGACAGTTTATGCGCACACCTTTAATGATTGCTTTTATTGAAAAATATGTCTATTTCTTGTGTTATTGTATTGTAGAAACGTGTGGAAACTGCTATTTTTATCTTCAGTTTCTTTTTTCTATCTCACACTTACACAATTGTGAATCCCTACTGCTTCTCCCTTTCTCAAACTTGAAAAATATTACCTGCTTGCTCATTCCAGTCTTTATCAGAGATTATGCCTGACAAAATAATAAAGATATATGACTTAGATCAGTATTTGCCAGTCTCAACAACTTTAAAATACATGGACTGCAACTCCCAGAATTCCATAGGCAGACCTACAGGATTTGTGACCTGTTCCTAGAACAGCATTTCTACCTATGTTATTATATTATGTAGCAAAGTGTATTTGAAAAAGAGGGGACTTCCGTAAGTAATTTGTGATTACTTTGTGAGGGGAAGGAGTAGAGAGAGAGGAAGGGAAAAGAGAGGAGAAGAGAAGAGGAGAAAGAAGAAAGGGAAAAGGAGAGGAAGAAGAGGGCGGGTAAAGAGGAGTAGAGGAGAAGGTTAGAAGGGGGAAAGAAGAGAGGAGTGGGGGAAGAGAAGGGGAAGTAGGAAAGAGAAGGAGAGGAAGAATGAAGGAAGTAGGAGGAGAAATAGGAAGGAAGAGAAGGGGAGGAGAAGAAGAAAGGTTGGAGTAAAGGTAAAGGGTAAAAGAGCAGCCCCGAAAAAGTAAAAATGAAAAATGAGAGTTAAAAGAAAAGATGAATGAAAAGTGATGGAAATGACTGTTTATGTAAATGTGTTTATGAAAATTAAAAATAAAAACTTTATTAAAAAAAGGGAAAAATTGAATTTGAGTAAGATTAGAGATGAGGATGAAGGGTAATATTGTTTTTTTAAAAAAATAGATGAGGAATAAATACGGCAAAAAGGAAATATAGAAATTGTAAATTTAATTGAAATGACTAAACACTGTTTAAATTTGTGAACCGGCCAAATACTCTGTTCAAAGAAAATACATTGTATGTTTGTATGTGTGTTTGTCTAAAATTTAAAAACAAAAACAAAAAATAAAAAATAGTAATTTGTGATGTGGTACAAGGTAGGGGAAATAGCTAGGCTAGTTCAAGCTTCCTGCTTAAGACCAAACTAGAATGACAGATCAGCATATTTATTGCTTGTCTAATTATCTTATTAAAATATAATCAGAATAAGGGGCATTTAGAGAGAAGAATGATATGCTTTCATGCCTAGCTTTCCCCTAATATAATATCCCAGTCATCTTCTGATAATAGGCTGGTGGGGGGAGATATATGGTGTATCTATATGCATGAATTGAGCAGATGTTTATCAGGCTTTACTCATGTTGATAGGAATGACAGCAATCAAAACAGAGGTGCCACCTATAGTCAAGATCCTTTTAATTTAAACAGAACAGTGGCAGGAAACCAACAATACTTTTGTTGCCCTGCAGTTCTTACATATTTCACATGCCTGGGATACTTATATTGTAACATTAACTTTCTTTCTAACAAATACTATTATTCAGAACTGTTAGATTCTTGTTCTTTGGATTAACTATTTTAAGCTTAGACTTCAAGGTAGAAAATCTGATAACATTATGGGATTGTCTCTTTTTCCCCTTTGGTTTTTCTCTATTTTTTAAAGCAATCAATAAAATTGTTTTTAAAATAATTCATCAATTTAGCCGTCTTCCCAAGCCAGAATTCAATTCAATTCAATTCCTATTCCTATTTCTATTTTAAATTCCATTCCATTCCCAATCCAGATCATCCTTCCTGTACGATGGATGTAATGATTTCTCATTTTGTAGAGATGAGGCTACAATGTGTAACCAATCTGACATTCCAAATGTTTGTTCCTTACTCATTTAAGGGCAACCAGATCATTGAAACAAATGATATAAATGCAAGCAGGGAGGCTTTACATCTTTTTCTTCTCCTTACTTAATGTTGGGTGTGTGTGTGTCACAGGATTTCTTTTTAACCATCAATTAATATGAAACATCATATGAGTTGTCATAATCATTATTGCGTGGTCTTTAGTTATATATAATTATGATCGGGGGGGGGGGAAACCACTTGAAAGTGCTTGTTATCAAGGACCCTGGGGTTAGGACAAAGATTGTCTTCAACTCTGGCTTCAGGACTCTTGACTTCTGGGCTGCTGCTATTGTTGCAGATAGGAGTAAATGAATTGTGGGCAAATTGCTTTAGGCCTCATAAACATTCTTAATTTCTTTCCCACTCCTAAATTCTTACTGGCATAAAAGCACTAATTTTAATTTTAATTTACTTAGACAACACTTATTCAGTTTATCATTAACTCCAGAATTCAATTTATCTGGACCTATTGCAATACGGCTAGGAAATGGGATAGAGATCGATTATTTTGGTGCAAGATCTATATTGCGATCCCCACAGGACGAGTGGTCCTAGTAGGTCTCTTGCACATCTCAGCAGCCTTTGATACCATCAACTATCACATCCTTGAACAAAAGGAAGAAGAGGGCAGATACTGGAAAACAGATCAAAGGGGATAGCATCTTAGATGCCAGGAGGCAGATTTTATTGAATCCAGTGTGCTCTGGAAAAAATATTTTATCATGGTTATACAAAACAAAGCAGTTTACACTATTTTTGCAAAACATCAATGCCTAAAATGAGATAAGATCAATTTGCAACATACAATATATACTTTAAACCTACAGCAAAAAGAAACAGATTTTAAAATGAAAATGTTATGATTCTACTTATTTTATGTATAAAAAAATAAAATAAACATGTCACTTAACTTGGAGCAGAGTTGCTATTTGCAAAACTGTAACATTTTCACTTTTATGATGGAAAAGCCTGGACTAATTAAAACTATGTTTTAAACAGTATCTTCTAGTCCCATCTTTTATTGCTTTATATTTTTTAAATATTACATTGTCACATAAATTGATATCATCTCCAACATGACCCTCAAAAATGCCTTAATATTTTTTTATTAAGTTCCTAATTATCAATAATGAAGGCAGAGAAAGAAGTACTAGTGGCTAATATGTTTTTATTATCAGTTGGTAACAAATTTACATAGAGAAAAAACAGCTGTTTTTATTTCTTTTAGGTGAAAGGTTTAAAGGGAAACTAACACAATCTTTTTTTTTTCCTAGAGAAGTTGGTACTAAATCAAAAACTGAATTGGTAAATGAAATAAAACTCTTCCCAGCTTAGGTGGGAAGATTCTTTCATGGTTTAATTTTAAAATAAAGGAGATGGGATGTGGCTGAGAGTGAAGGGAATGTGCTGAAAAGATCAGGGTGGCAGCCAGGGCCATATGTAGTCTTTGGACCTGAGTTCAATGACCAAAGGAAGAAAAGTGCTGGGATGACAGAGTGTGTTATGCTTTGACAATGGCAACTGAGGGGTGGGAGGCAAACAGAGGCACTGAGAAGATGGAGAGAAGGTAGGCTAGTGGGATATGCCAGGTTGCGAACAGCTGAGAGGAGAGAATCGGCAATACCCACCAACCTTTTTACCTGTTGTTAGAATTAGGGTAAACTCTCAATTTAACATTTGTCTTTAAATATTATTTTGTTCTCCAAGTAGTCTGTTATTGTTATTGAGTTGAAGGGATAGTTGCAGAGATGAACATGTGTTCCATTTATACAAAGATAGAAATTTAGGCTGGGATTATTATTCACATTCCATAAGGACAGTGATGCAAAATGAAGAATTTTATGTCAGCAACATGCACATGTCTCTGTGCTCTGCCCAGATTTTTAGTAGCCACACTGTGCAAGACCACAAACTATTTTTACCTCCAAAGTATTGTTATGTATGTGACATTCCAGGCTCTCAATTTATTCTGTTCCATTTTGTTTCAAAAATAGTTTTTCTGTGTTTTGAGGGAGTGGGGAGTTATAGAAAATTCCAGGGGAATCATTTAGAGCTGATCAAGACCGAAGCAGTATGTCTCACCAATAAATTGTGTTGCATTGACAATGGGATCAACCCATCCTCATCATATGGATGATGTGAAATGGATTTCTATATACAATCTATTATACAATAAAGAGGAAGTGATGATAATGAATGTTTTTAAAAAAGTTTCTGGATGCTAAAATGGTTTGATCAAAGGAAATATACTGAAGGCCCATAATTATTTAATTAAAAACAGAATGAAGAAGGCATGGTGGATGGTAAGAGTAATATATTATAAGATTTCATAACAGCATATTAAGCAATCTTTAATGAAAAAAATCTGTAACAGTGGACAAAAATCTCTGAAAAGACAGTCATTGCCACTATTTATTTATTTCTGCATTTCATTCCTTTGTAAGAGTTTATTTTGAATTTAAAGCTTAAAATCCTGTTAGATCCCTATGTGAAATAATTGATTGCCCTAGATTAAAAGTCATGATTTGTCTACAGTGTATAAAAACATCTTTTCGAAGTTTTTTTCCCTTGACATTTTTAAAGTGATTTCTCATTACCCTCTTCCTAGGGCTGAGACAAAATGAATGGCCCTAGGTCACCGGCTGGCTTTTGTGCCTAAGAAATGACCAGAACCCATCACCCACCCATAGACCTCTAGTCCTATGCATTCAACAATGCATCAAAATGGCTCTTGCCATCCTAGATGCTCAGTAGCTAATTAACAAAGAAATAGAAAATCTAGAATGCCGCTATAGTCCCTCAGAATACATTAGAACATTAAATTAGTGTAAGAATATGACTTCTGACAAGTTTATTGCATTTGTCTGACATAGACTTGAAAACACTAAAAATGAGCACAAGGGAGCAATTGGCAAATTATGTTCATGTATGTGTGTGAGGGAGAGGTACAGAAAGAGCAAACATTTTATTGGTTAAACTAAGTTTTATTAATACTATTAATACTATTAATAAATTCTAGATAGAATTAATAGAATTATTAATTTAATTAATAAATTAATTCTATCTGGCTGGCCACAAATTAGCCACGTATGTGGATAACACTAACTAGATCAAGGGGAAATTCAACTATGGAAGTCATAAGAAAAAGCAAGGTGCTATGATAAAGGGAAACTGCAAATCACAACATTTTATTTCATACTATTGATCCCAAAAAGGAATCCATTTGAAATAAGGAAGCACTAAAGTATAAATTGTTGGGTAGATCGAAAGGTGTGTTTACACCCAGGCATCAGCTTGCTGTTTTTCCGTTAAGAATGACCTTTGTGGGTTATGTAGATAAAATCTTCCTTGCACATTTGTCTAACTGAAGATCCTTCTTTTAAAGCAGAGTAAAACAAAGCATATACATATATACCAAACAAAACAAAGCAGGACAGTCCAGGCCTAAATGTCACTGGGACAGTCAGGAATGCTGCTCTTATCACTGAAAATGTAATGGGGATGGATGAGGTCTACATGGAAGCTGAGGTGTCTTCAGGATTTCCAGAGTGAATAGAGCAAATCACATTAAAGACAGCAGAACATTGAATGGGGACTTTATCTTAGCTTTCTCAGTTTGTCAAAATCTAATCCTCTCTGTCCAAGGTTCAAGAAAATTAAAAATAAGTGCTATGCAATTTTGTGGTAAATAGCAGGAAGAATCCACCAACAAAAATTCCTAAAATAGGATTTGCATAAGCAAACCACCCAGTGGGATACAAAAGGAAAAACAATAATATGCCCACCCAGGTCCAGTGTATCCTTCACAGAATGGCAAATGATAACATCAGCAATAATATATGTGCAAAATATGCTTTTTACAAACCAGTGTCTTCAACTAATTATTTTAAAACATGTGCCATGTACTTATATTGCCTTCTCAACTAATAATGTCCCTTTATGTCCATTTCCTTTTCTCCAGTCTCTATACATTAATAGATGGTCTGATGATCCAAATATCTAAATTTTGTTTTGTATCAAAACAATTTTGGTTAAAATCTTAATGTAGTCCTGAAGTTGATATGTGCGGGGATACAGACTTGTTCAACTGCACTATTTTTTAAGATACAGGAATACTATTAGTGCTTGCCTTAACAAACTGTTGCCAGGATAAAGAGGAAAGGGAGGGTCATAAAGTACTTTTCAATCTAAAAGTGCTAAAGAAATAGTCTCAATAAACATCGAGAACCCATAACAGATTAGTCCAGGCATTGTATTTTAAATTAAAAGGGGAAAAAAAGTGTTAAATCTCCTTTGAGTCACATTTGGCTCCTGGTGACTTCATGGATATATATCCATGTAGTTTTCTTGGCAATAATCAAGTTAAAAACCAGGACTTCATCTCATGAGTCTGCCGGGGCCGATAGGCCTAAAACTATTGCTTGGAAATATTCTAAACAACCTAGTGATCACATTCTGCTGTTAAGAATAAAATGACAGCAAGGTTCATTTCTACAGTTCAGTTAAGATTCCTCCCAAATCTCTTCCTGGGATACATTACTTCCCTAAGGAAGTCATTGTGTACTACTTCTGAAAAGTACAGGTCCATTCTTGTTAATAAGTACCTGGAATTCAGTTCTCACAGCGCTGTTTATGACATCGGAATCATCCAATGAGATGTAATATTCTGCAAAGTAGATAAACTGCAAGGAAACTTTCTTAGGAAAGAAGAATAAAATAAATTCCTTTCGTTTTTCTCCAAAAGCAGTCAATGCAATGTACCCTCTTCTTTGTATCTTAGCTATAGTCTCAATTCATAAATTAGTCTTCCATCAAATAACTTAAAAAAACTGTAATAGTTCAGTTTCTCTGGCTCAGAGCCAGGTAAAAGTTAGTTTGCCCATCAGACTTTCTGAATTTGTAAATCTTCACATCAATATAGGTGGTTTCCAGGTGAGCATTTATATGTATGAAAAGATGGCTTAGAAAGAGACTAAGCCAAGATAAAAAGAGGCCCCACTGAACTTCACAGCCTTCATAGGGGACCTCATACTGCTTGGAAATGCCAACCATTTTCATATTGCACTGGTACAGAAGGAAGTTGCCTCTCAACAGACTGTCCATAGGATCAATGATCCCTGCACATAGGCAAATTTACAAAAGTGAAGACATTAAATTCTGTCATGATGGAGAAACACAAGAAGATTCCATAGAGGGAAAGGCACACAAACCCCAGCTTCTTATCTAACTTCCACTTGTTCAAATGAACTCCAAACACCTAGAAATAGAAAGAAAACCATTACTTTTATATAAATCTAGAGCTGACTCTCCCATATCCATGAACCAATGTGAATAATCTTCTCTCCATTAATCCCTCTTATAAATCAGCAGCATTTCCTCTTCCAAGAGAAACAATCATCTGGCCTAAGTTCCTTGACAAAGAGATGCTTATGAGAACAATCCAACAGATTTATTATATCACATATTATGTTTCTCAACCACACTGACTTAAGAGACTGTTCAGCTTCATTCTTGGTACAATCTGATAAAATCCAATTTGCAGGTCTGAATGCTCCTTTGTTTTCCATCTAAACACAGGAACTGGTACTGATACAGTTTGAAGATCAGCCACAGGTATTGCCTCTGTAGAGTTTAGACTTTTCCCCCCCCTCATGGCCAATATGTCTACAATCCCTTTTAAAAAAAAAAAGAATGATATACTTACTGTGACAAAAACTGAGGCCAGCAACAAGCCCACAGAATAGATAAGTCCACGACTATTCAATCGAATCTGAAAAATTAGTAGGATACGTTAAGAATTCTATTATTCACATTATTTCCAACGAACTACAGTTATAATTTCTATGTAAAAGGAAACTGTCTGTCAGAACTGTATACAGTATTAAGCAAGTCTGTTATGCCACATCTTTAGGCTCAAACTGAATACTGCATTTGGAGTATTGCTGGACCCTACCAGCAGGATCAACCCAAATCATCTATTGCTGTACTTCTTTCCAAAAGGCCCTGGCCAATGAGAAGTTCATAATGCTAGAGAACAAAGGTGATGGTCTTTCTCCATAGTTTGGTAGTCTGGGATTCATAAGGCATGGATGGCTAATTGTGGCTAATGGCTCATGAAAAATCCATCTAATTTAACCACTTTTTCACATGTGTTTCCCTCAATTCCTCCATTCAATAGAGCTAGAAAGGTTTGCCACAAATCTTCTACATTGTAGGAATAACTGGAGAGATTCACTATCCAGTTAATCTGGCACCTGGCACCAAGCACTTGACACTCCCTAGTTTCTTGGGCTGAAAAGACGAAAGGGGAGAGATGGACTTTCAGATTTGCAAGATTCTATAATCGTTCAGTAAAGTAAGTTGGTTGTGCTTCCTGTCTGAACTATTTTGCAAAGCTCACATTGTGTGAATAAAGTATGGGTGACTAATGTGTGTATTGCTCTGCCTAGCACTTACAAAGACATATTTGAAATTGCTTAGACATGAAGTACCAGAAAGCACAGTGTGTTCTGGGATTTGAGTAGTATTTGCAGAAAGAATGAAATTGAGGGATTTTCTCTAAAACAGTTTGTCATGTTCAAAGACTGCTTAATTGCTAAAGGCATGAGTTGCTCTTATACAGAACAGAGTTCTATTTTTTAAGATGTCTCTTGCTTCAGTTCAGGTCTTTTCTTCTGTGATTTTAAGTACTGAAGGCAACAGCTGTTGTTACACAGAGCTGTTGCATTTTCTCTTTGTTGTATTTTGCCTAAAGAGAAATCTGGAAAAACAACCTCATTCTGAAAGGACATTCAGTTCCTCATATTTGCCTGAGAAGAAAACTATAAAGCCAACCAGAAAAAGAAACTTATACCTTATTTGAAACATGTGAACCTTTGACTTCTCATTATCTCATGATGGGATTCATGATATAACATAGGGCAGATAAAAGAAAGTCCAAAGAGCTTAACAGCATGCCAAATGTGTCCAATCTATCCAACTCAATGGCTTAAAGAAATGGATGCTAACCTGCAACTTCAGGGTTTTTTCCTTCCTATAGAATAATTTTCCATGTGCAGCAAATGACAAGTTAAAAGATAGCTAGCCATCATTACTCAATACCTTGCTTAATAACCCTTTATTTAGTGACCAGTTGAAGTTACAATGACACTGAAAAAGTGACTTATGTCCAGTCCTAACCCTTGGAATCATCACAGCATCCTTGTGATCACGTGATTGTAATCTGAGCATTTGGTAACTGACGCGTACTTATGACAATTGTAGCATCCTGCAGTCATATGGATGCCATTTGGGATCTTCCCAGACAGCTTCCGACAAGCAAAGTCAATGAGGAAGCTGGCATTTGGCTAAACTGCAACTCCTCCACTGCCAATTTGGCGTGCATTACCTAAGCATTCCAGATTTCCTGCTGGAAACTGTAATTAAAAACTATGCTAAATTTTCAGCATTTCACACTAGATTCTATTCTATTCTATTCTCATAATAAGATGTCATGTATGAACATAGGGTAATCATTGCCAACCTCATATAGAACATCTATTTACATCTATCTACCAGTTCATTGACTTTGGCTGCATAACCTTCTGTGCAACTGCTCCTAGCTAGGCTATGCAAATTCATCCTTTACTTCTGCATTAATTTGTTTTGCTTCCAATGGATATTTGTCTAGCTTCTTCATTGAGCTTGCATTAAGATTGGTGCTGCCTTTTCCCAGGCTAACTTAGATTCATTAGATACAGATTACAGTACAGTATTGCCTTCAGCTTGCATTTGGCTAAACTGCATCTCCTCCACTGCCAATTTGGCGTGCATTACATAAGCATTCCAGATTTCCTGCTGGAAACTGTAATTA
Source organism: Pantherophis guttatus (assembly GCF_059756535.1). Taxonomy (NCBI): domain Eukaryota; kingdom Metazoa; phylum Chordata; class Lepidosauria; order Squamata; family Colubridae; genus Pantherophis; species Pantherophis guttatus. The sequence goes on along the minus strand of NC_142065.1, from coordinate 122,660,068 downwards.
AAAACTATGCTAAATTTTCAGCATTTCACACTAGATTAGCATTAGATTAGCATTCCCTTTGGAAGAATATAGTATAAGTACAACAAAGACAGGACAAAAAGTTTAAAAATAACTTTTAAAAATAAAACAAAATTCGTCAATCAATGTACTGTAAGCTTGTTAGATTGCATTTCACAATCATCTGGCAACATCTAAAGAAAAGGGTGGTTGACTATAGGTCACAAGAAATCGCAATTCAAACCTGGCATCAGAAGCATTGCTACAGACTGAACAAAATTACATTGTAGGATGTGAATGTAATTTGCATGTGTATCTTCTACAAGGCATTTGTCCATTTTGGGATGGTTATTTATATTACTTAATGTCGTATTCCATAACAGATACATAGTACAAACATCTGAAGATTATATTGGATTTTCTTTGTTAACATCAACTTTGCAGACAGATTACAAGTACGTCTTTTTCAAGGAAAGTGTCCCATATTTTAAAATGGGAAGCATCCTAGTCTAACCATGGGCTGATCCAGTTCAGTACCAGGAATTTTCCAGGATTTAAGACTGAGCCCCTCCTGGGACCTTCTCCTTGCAAAGCAGAGGGGCTACGCTAAATTCCAGTTTTTCCCTTCAGCTCTGAGAAACTGGCAGACATTCTGTGGAGAGTAGGAGTGGAGCCTGTAGGGAATGCCCTTTATCCTGAGGATGGGGAAAACATCTGTACTTGGCCAAGACTTGTAGCTCATTTGGTCTGTACTTTGTTGATCAACTACTTTTTTACTCAACTAACACAATACAACTTTGTTCATTACTTCAAATGGATACTGCACAAATGCTGTTATGCCCCGAGGAATGTAAACATGCCTAGTTGCATATTCAATTAAAAAGTGACAGTATCAGCAAACAAATATTAGTTCTAGTGAGTGGGAAGCCCGTGCAAGAAGCCCATCCTAATACAGAACCCTAAACTTAAAATAGAGGCATATTCAGTCAGTTCAGTGAAGTGGTTAAAGTGTTGGCCTAGAAACCAGGAGGCTCTGAGTTTTAGTTCTGCCTTAGGCATGAAAACCAGTTCAGTGATATTGGACCAGGCACTCTCTCTCAGATCAACTCATAGGAAGAGGAAGGAGTATTAGATATGTTTGCTGCCCTGAATTATATATAAAAATAATAAAGGTGGGATTAAAAATATCTAATTTATAATAACATTAGTTTAACTTCTTTTACAAGATATAAAATTGTTCCACCTGAGACTAAAAACCTGAAGAATTTAAGTCCAAAGAAGCTGTCCAAGAATTAAAATAGCATCTAGCATCAGCCAGAGACTGAATGAAGAACCACAAATCAAGATTAGATCAAGGGCTCTTGTGCATTGAAAAAGGAGGTTAAAGAATTGTTAACTATCCATGGTTCATTTTGGAAGGGAAGCTTGACTTTCACTCAAAGCAAATACTTCCTATCATGGCTTCCTTCAGTTAGGTAATATAATACCACTCAATTTAGCTTACAGCCCATCCAAGACTTTGCTGTATTTGCACACAAGAACCTAACATATCTTCACATCAGAATTCCCTACCATATACAGGTAGTCCTCAATTTATGACAACTGAGCCCAACATTTCTGTTGTTAAGTGAGACATTTGTTAAATGAGTTTTGCCCCATTTTCTGACCTTTCTTGCCTCAGTTGTTAAGTGAATTACTGCAGTTGATAAGTTAGTAACTTGGTTGTTAAGTGAATCTAGCTTCCCCATTGACTTTGCTTGTCAGAAGGTTGCAAAAAGGGATCACATCAGTGGTGGGATTCTGCCGGTTCTAGGCGGTTTGGCCGAACTGTTTGTTAAATTGCTGGCTCACCCCGCCTCTTGCCCCGCCCCTCCGCACCACTGGGCGAGGGGTGGGCGAGCCAGCAATTTAACAAATGGTTCGGTGTTTTTTTATAATTTTATTGGCCTCGCAGCTGCCGCCCTACAGCTGATCAGTGTTAAAAGAAAACAAATGAGTAGACCGACGCCTGCAAAAATAAATGGGTAGACCCAGTGGTGGGATTCTACTTCGGTAGAACCGGTTGTTAAGTAGTTAAGTCAATGGTTGCCAAAGTGGGCGGTACCGCCCCCTGGGGGGCGGTGGAGTGCCTTAGGGGGCGGTAAGAGGCAAGGGGGATGGCAGGGGGGACTAAGTGGCAAGGAGGGTGGCCCCCACCCTTTGGCCTGTGCCTCGCAGCACTTACCTCCTTGCAAGCAAACAGCAAGAAAAAACAGCCCTTCAGCTTCAGCAGTGGTTAATTAGCACAAGTTGATTAGATCGGCCTCCCAACTCTCAGCTGATTTGCTCTCAGCTGTTTTGCGCAGGCTCTTTTGCAAGCTCTTGTTTTGCAAGCTCTTTGCTTGCTGCAAAGAGTGCTCGAGCAGATTTGTTTTCCCCTAGCTATGCTGAAAAAGCGAAACTGAAAGTAAAGCAGGGTCTTTCCTGCAACGTGACAAAATGAGGCAGAGAGAGATTTCTTTTTCTTTTTCCTCACCAAAAAAGGTAGGCGCAAAACTGCAAATAATGGAAAATTTAGGGCAAAAGAGGAGAGTTCAAGATTTTAAAACACAAAAGAAAAAAAAGCTGTATTTAACTAGGGAATTGTAATAATTGAGATACTATTAATTGTATATTGTGTTGAAAGCAGAAATGGTTAAATTGTGGTTTGGAAGAATATATGGGGGAAATTATTTGGTTTATTATTATTGGTAAATATAATTAATTGATTTGTAAGAAATTGGATTGCATGGAAATAATTGGAATATTCATGTTCATATTGATTAATATACAAAAAAGATAGTTATATAACTAATTCATTTATATTAAAATGTTGAATTTGTATTAAACAACTGTAATATTACATAATTAACCAATGTGAGGATGGATATAAAAATAGATGACAATGGGAAGGGGAATAATATAGAATAGAAGGGAAAAATTGAATTTGATTAAGATTAGAGATGAGGATGATATTGGTTTTTTAAAAAAATAGATGAGGAATAAATATGGCAAAAAGGAAATATGGAAATTGTAAATTTAATTGAAATGACTAAACACTGTTTAAATTTGTGAACCGGCCAAATACTCTGTTCAAAGAAAATACATTGTATGTTTGTATGTGTGTTTCTAATTATTGCTATTTATTCATATTTGTTCTCTTTTATTCTTTAAAGTTTAACAATTCATTCTTTATCTTAATATCTTTATATTTGTTTGGGGTTGGCTTTCTTCCCTTTCATCTTTTTTACTGTACAGCAATCTTTCTCCTCAAACCTACCACCTCTCTCTTTTCTTTCCTTCTTACTTTCTCTTCCCCCCCTCTTCTTCTCCTCCCTACTTCCTCTTCCTTTCTCCTTCTCCTCCTCTCTTCTCCTCACTCCTACTCTAATTTCCCTTCCCTTCCTTCATCCCTCTCTATTGCTGTATCCTTTTATGCATATGGACTACTCAGAGGGCTGAAAAAGTTATTTTTGACTGTGCCTCGCACTTTTGACCAGTCCTCAAACGTACGACTGTCCTCACATTTTACGTTTTTGCCCTATCTTGTCGCCATGGTGAAGAGAAGCAGTTGTGAAATGAGTGACACGGTTGTTAAGAATGCTACAATGGGCATAAATGATGACCAGTCATAAGTGCGAAGACCGGTCAAAAGTGTGAGGACCAGTCAGAAATGACTTTTTTCAGCCCTCTGGGTAGTCCCTATGCAGATAGCCACGCCCACCCGGTCACATGACCAGCTAGCCACGCCACCCGGTCACATGACCAGCTAGCCATGCCCACCCGGTCACATGGCCAGCTAGCCACACCCACCGTCACATGACCACCAAGCCACACCCCCAACTAAGGCACGCCCACAGAACCGGTTGTTAAAAAAATTGAATCCCACCACTGGATCACATGACCTTGGGACACAGCAACTGTCGTAAATGAATCAGTTGCCAAGCATCTGAAATTTGATCATGTGAGTATGGGGATGCTTCAAAGGTTGTAACTGTGCAAAATGATTGTAGGTCAATTTTTTCAGTGCCATTGTAACTTTGAACGGTCACTAAATGAACTGCTGTAAATCAAGGATTATCTGTGCAAAAAGCATTGTTTTTCTAAGCAGTTGCACACCACATTGTCTCAACTCAGCCCAAGCTTTGAGAGTGTGAGAAGCTCATGAAGAAATAAGAGACATGCAATCTTGAAGCTTTGCTTAATGGTATATATAGAGTGCCAGTTTGGTCTAGTGGTTAAGGCATCAGGCTAGAAACCAGGGGGAGACTGTGAGTTCTAGTCCTGCCTTTGCCATGAAAGCCAGCTGGGTGAATTGGGCCAGCCTAACTCACTTCACAGGGTTGTTGTTGTTCTGGGGAAAATAGGAGGAAGGTATATTGAATATGTTCACTGCTTTGAGTTATTTGTAAAAATAATAAAGGCAGAATATGAACAAACAAACATAAACTTAAAGGCAACAATTAAGTTTCAAAGGGGAAAAGGTGATTCAAGGCAGGCATATTGTGCCACAGAGCACCCTGTGAAATCAGGCATGTCTTTTCTTAGGACTCTCTCTCTTAGGAGAAAGGCTAGAAATCATGCTACTATAGCAATAGCAATAGCAATAGCACTTACACTTACCCTGTTTCCCCCCAAATAAGACGTCCCCTGATAATAAGCTCAATCGGGCTTTTGAGCACATAAGGCCAAGCACTTATTTCAGGGTTCAAAAAAATATAAGATAGGGTCTTATTTTCGGGAAAACACGGTATATACTATCCCATAGTGCTTTACAGTACTCTCTGGGCACTTTACAATGTCAGCATATTGCCCCCAATAATCTGGGTCCTCATTTTACTGACTTCGAAAGGATGGAAAGCTGAATCAACACTGAGCCGGTCAGGATCAAACTTCTGGCTATGGGCAGAGTTTGCCTGCAATACTGCAGTACCGCAATACTGCATTCTAACCACTACACCACCAGGGCTCCTAGACACTGAAAACTATTTTTGAAAAGGGTTTTTCCCCACCAAAAAAGTGCCTGGGGCACAGCTCACTCTTCCTGCCTCTGATATACTACATACATATATACCCTGACTCTTATGAGTACATCAGTTTCTAGGAGTGGAACACTATACCTATTTATGTAAAAGCAATCTTACACATTATAATAATAATGTATAGGATTGCACTCTTAGTATTAGACAACCTGCGACGCTTTGGGTCATCATTTCAGACGTATTTCCATTTATGTAAACACAGAAACAGAATGACCATAAGGCGGGCAAAACAGAAGTGACTTCCAACTTTCTGCTGGCTTCCCCATTGGCTTTCCTTATAGGAAGCTGTCGGGGAGTGTTGGAAATAACAATCACATGACCACAGCAGCAGCACGGCAGTACTGAAGCAGCCACAACTTAGCCAAATTTGTGTCCCTGGACCTTTAAAGGTTTTCAGAAACAAGACATTTCCCAACAGTAAGAGAGATGGATTCCCGTTAGTCACCTTACTAGTAACAGATGTGTATATTTTTGTACTTGGCTCTATTCCAGTATACACATGATCTAACTGGAACTTCAGTGGGAGCATAATACATAGTTAGAAATAAAGTCTGCTGGGACAGCACATTTAAACTACAGCTGTTTAGAACTGAAGATGGTTAGAAAGAAAGATTTCAGTATTACTCAGAGTATGTAAATGCATTTCATATTTTCCTTCTAGAAAAACAGTTATATTAAATTTTGAAGCAATGCTGCTTCAAAAAGAGTCCATGCTACGTGATCAATATTTATGATCCATCAAGATAGGTGAAAAAATCCACTTTCAGGCCTGTAAAAAGTTAAACAACCCTATATTGAATCAACTGTTAATTTTTTTCCTGGAGCCATATAAATATCAGGACAATGTCCAAGAAACACAATTATTTTCCAGACATATTTCTAACTAGTATTTGTTGGCTTGCTTTTATTTTCTTTAGGTCATCCAAATATTTTTAGTGGCAAGCAGCCATTGTTTCAGAGGGCTCAGGGCATCTCTAGCAGACAAATATTCTTCTTCTAAAGGTGATGGGATGACTTCCAGATTCTAGATGCTCAGCTGGGCTCACAGATGTACAGAAAGAGAGAAGAAGAAAAGCATTCATCTGTCACCACAAAATAACTGAGGATTAAAGTTCATGCCCTGTTAACAATGCATTTCTTGTTCGTTCAACAGAAGGACTTTCTTCTTAGTTTGTAAAGTTGTTCTCTGCCTAATGAGCAATTAAAATAAAATGTTTCTGCATCAAAGTAATGCTCAATAGTATTGCATCAGTATCTTACTTTGCCTTCAAAGGCAGTAAACACATGAGAGCTAGAATATGCAGAGGCAAAACAAAGTGTAAAAATTAATTTAAAATACAGAAATATCATAGATATACTAGAGAAGACATGGTTTAAGGCTCTGATTTTCATCTAGCATTGCTATACCTGTCATTGTTTTTTTTTTTTTTTTGGTCTTGTCTCCTTAATTCCCAGAGCCAGACTGGGTACAATAACAAGAAAATGCATCTAGGATATTTTTATATTCTTACAGGGCAGCCTGATCCAATACAGGATCACTGCATGAAAGGGCCAAGAAATCACTTTTCTTCATTCTGGATATAAGCAGGCAAATTTCTCTAGGGAATTTTCTCTGGGTAAAAATTCACTGGGAGTGTTGCAACTGAAGACTTTGCAGCTTTTCCATGTACTTGGATTAGCGACTCAGCTGCCCACAATGGCATTATAGCTGGGTTTCCTGAAACAAAGATTGGATTTCTTGGGGCAAGAAAGCTTCCTGGCACATGACTCAAGAAACAAAAAATAGCAGGCAAACAAAAGCTAGTTATCCCAGGCTAAGGTGTTGGCAAGGTGTACTTCTACGCATCAGAAGTGCTACACTGGGAGAAAAGTCCAATGGGTGGGGGATCTATGAGGAACCAGGAAATGCACAAAAGGATAACTTAAGAAAACCCAGAAATGAACCAGTACTCCAATAACTCCCCCTTCTGGCTGTAGCATACTTCATTGTCACTATATCTCTGCTTCCTCTTCTCACAACAGACAAAGGGTTGCATAAAAAAGCACTAGCTGTGTCAAGAAAGCAATATTTAAGCACCAGCCATTAGGAAGCTGATTTGCAGAGTAAGTCCTCTTGAAGTTTGACCAAGAAATCACCTCTCAGGATTAAGGAGACATTTCATAGGGAAGGGAAGCCTATCAGTATAGCTCATGCCATCAACTGAGAACGTTACATGCAGAGAGGAAAGGGTTCCCCTTTCTCCCCTCCCACATTATGAGTGAACAGTTATTCAATAGCAATAGCATTTAGACTTATATACCGCCCCATAACACTTTACAGTACTCTCTGAGCAATTTACAATATAAGCATCATTTGCATATTGCCCCCAACAAGCTGAGCCCTCATTTTGATGAACTTGGAAGGATGGAAGGCTGAGTCAACCTTGAGCCCCATTCGAATTGAATTCCAGGCTGTGAGCAGTGTTTGCCTGCATTCTAATCACTGCACCCCCAGTCCTCCTTTCCTTCTTAAGGGGGTGGTGTGTGTGTGTGTTAGTGCGGCAGTCTTTTAGATCGGGGCTCCTCCGTGGAGTTTCCATTTCTCACGGGATGGGAAGGGGAAAAATTCGCTTCTCGATTTCACTGAATAAACAGATGAGTTTACAACAGGGGTGAAATGCTCCCGGTTCGGACAGGATCGCCCAATCTGGTAGCGATAGTGGTGAGTGGTTCGGAGAACCGGTAGCGATCACGGTGTGAGGTTCCATCCACCTGCTCGGTTGTCATTACTTCCTGGTTTTAACCAGGAAGTAATGTGTTTTGTACCCTCTGCGCAGAAGGTTTTGCTTCTGCGCAGCTGTGCCTCACGATCGTCAGAGCCTTTTTTTTTACCTTTTAAAAACATTTTTTTAACAATCTATTCGGCCAAATAGGTTGTAAAAAAATTCTTTTAAAAGTAAAAGAAAAGATTGCACACCACAGCTGATCACCCTCTGCGCACGCTGTTCTACTTACCCCACGCCTCCTTTTGGCATGCACTGCGCGCGCACACCTATTTGATGCATGGTGCGCACTGCACATACACGTGCGCAGTGCGCATTTGGCACATGGCACACATGCGCAGCCAGCGAACTGGTAGTAAACCAGTTCAGATTTCACCACTGGTTAACAATATACTGTTCAAGACAAGCTGACTCCAGTTCCCTTGCATGGAGTGTAAAAATAAGAAAATAGGAAGAGCAGCATTCTTTGCTTTCTATTTCTGCTGCTGTACTTGGCTCAGGGAAGATGAGGACTTATTGCTAAAGCCAAAACCAACCTATTGCAGGCCATACATAAAATAGTAGATTTATAAAATTGGAAGGAGCCATTTCAGGCCTTGGGTCTAACCCCTGATCAGTACAGTTAAAACATCCTTGACAGAGAACTGTCACAATTATGCTTGAATTCATCCATTAAAGAGATGGCTGCAAGCAGTAATTGGCCTCAGTGTTGAATCTATTGTTGCATATGAAAAGTTCCCCCTGCCAGCTTCCATTGCAGTACCTCCTTTCTCGGATCTGGCAACTTTTCTTCCTATGGCATACTCTAATGTGTCTGAAGTGGGTGGGTACCTGTTTATTCCTTCTATGCAATTTGGGGGGGCGGGGCGGGGGAGGGAAGAGTAGAGAAGAAAGTGCCTGATGCTTCCTGTTCAACCTGTTTTTGCCATTGTTGTTTCCATTACCCTAACTTAGTATGCACCAGTAGTGGTTTGCTACCAAATTACCCTCATTAAGGAGTGTTAAATTTCCATGAAACGCCAAAGATTAGAATACACAGTTGTTACATCCCTATTGTTTATATCCCTCTCCTGGGAGTCAAGCTATTGTCCAAAGCACGGGAGGGCAGGACAAGAAGCAATGGATGGAAACTAATCAAGGAGAGAAGCCAACCTAGAACTAAGAAGAAATTTGCTGACAGTTAGAACAATTAATCATTGGAACAACTTGCCTCCAGAAGTTGTGAATGCTCCAACACTGGAAGTTTTTAAGAAGAGATTGGACAACCATTTGTCTGAAATGGTATGGGGTTTCCTGCATAAGCAGGGGGTTGGACTAGAAGACCTCTAAGGTCCCTTCCAACTCTGTTATTCTATTCTATTCTGCTTATTTCTATGAGGATATCTCTGTTCTTTGAGTCATTGAAAGCAAAACACAAATACAGCAGAAAGACAAAACAAATTTAAAGTTGAAATGAACTTAATGAAATTGTGTGCCAAACTACTGTAATGTACATTCATATTAATAGGTATTACAATGCTGCTACAAGAAGGCTTGCCCTGAAATCAGGTAATACGATCCCCATTATAGCATCTGGAATACTCAGAGTGAAACCAATGACGATGACCTAGAAAAATAAAATGAATTGCCAAGTTGCTTAAGTTAATACATACAACGCTATCTGACCATCTCTTAGTAATTGGCCGCATTGTTAAAGGGCTGTTATGGATAAAAGGTTTTCCCTGTCAGTTTTCATTGAAGCACTTCCTTTCTTTGATCTGACATTTTTTCTTCCTCTGGCATGAGCTGAAGTGTCTGAAAGTTAGCTATTCCAATTCTTTTGACTCTTCAAATTTGGAACTTGCTTCAAAAATATGACAGGTAGTTCTCAAGTAGGATCTCAAGATACAACTTCAGGCCTCAGTTCATTTTCACTCTTGTTTTTTAAAGTACAGGTAGTCCTCAACGTTATAACGATGGTTTACTGACCATTCGAAATTACAGTGGCACTGAAAAAAGTGACTTATGACCATTTTTCATACTTATGATCATTGCAGCATCCCATGGTCACATGATCAAAATTGATGCTTGGCAATTGACTCATATTTATGATGGTTGCAATGTTCTGGGGTCATGTGTGATCACCTTTGGTGGCCCTTTGACAAGCGAAGTCAATGTAGAAGCCAGATTCACTTAATTAACCATGTTACTAACTTAATGACTGCAGTGATTCACTTAATAACTGTGGCAAGCAAGGTGGTAAAATGGGGCAAAACTCACTTAACAACTGTTTCAATTAGCAACAGAAATGTTGGGCTCAATTGTGGTAGTAAGTCAAGGACTACCTGTACTGTTAGATCGGCGCTGGAAAGAAACGCGACTCAGCTCTTGGTCCGTTCATCACTTTATTAGACTAGTAAAACAGACTGCTGGCAGTGGCTCCCGAGCCTCCTTATATTCTGCTCGGGCCAGCCAGCCGGCCAATGACAGTTGTTCAAACTTCCCGCTGGTGGAAGTGACCAATCCTCTGGCGGATGTCCTTATAAGGACATAACACCCCTCCCCTCTTAGTCCTCAGTCAATCATCCCATGGCGTACGTGAGTCACATAGTCGTGCAGGTAGGCGGGACGGACAACGGTCCTACCTGACCTGCATGGTTCAGTTCGTTCTCCGGTGCTGCTCCCGACGGGTCTGGCTCCTGCTGGCTCTCGTCCCCCCGGAGGACAGCCCCGGAAGTCGGCCGTTGAGTGTGCAGGGCCTCGCCTAGCGCCTCCGGCTGGAGTGGCCAGTCTGCCCCGCGGCTGGTGGATTACCTCGTCGCTGCCGGGATGACGTTGGGTCAGTTCCTGTTGTTCATCATGGAGTCGGACTGGACAGCTGAATCTCGGTAGGACCCTCAGCTCTTTCTTTTGGTCTCTGGCTTGCTTCTGGTGGCTTCCATGGTCAATGGTGGCAGGGTCCCACCCTGGCTGGGGACCCCCGCTGGGGTGTTGTAGTCCTCCCCTGCAGGGCTGATGTTGGGTACCCTCGGTGTGATGGTGCCAGTCGACATTGCTGGGGTGGCAGTGGTCGACCCTGCCAGGTTGGTGTGGGCTCGGGGGGGTGGATGGTCGATGGCCTACCTCGTTGTACCGGCGTAGGTCTCCCTCGTCTGGCTGGCCGATGGCAACCCGGTCGGGTTGGTGTTGGTTTCCCGGGTCGGGTTGTCCCCGGTCTACCTCGTCCTGGTAATGGTGATGCCATGTCCCGGAGGGTCGCTGGCCATCGTCGTCATTGGCCTGGTGACTCGTCCCGCTGGGTCGGCCCCGGTCTACTGCGTTCTCACTGTATTGCTGGCGGTAGTCCCCTTCGCCGTGAGGTCGCTGGCCTACCCTGTTGAGGTGGGGTAGGTCTACCTCGCAGGGGTGTTGTAGGCCTACCTCATCTGGGTATGGCAGGTCTACCTCGCTGGGGGGTGGCAGGTCTACCTCAACGGGGTGTTGTAGGCCTACCTTGTCGGGGTGTGGCAGTCCTACCTTGTTGGGGTGGTTTCCTTCGACTTCCCTCACCCTTTTGCGGAGTTGGTCGATGTGCCTTCTGCATGACCAGCCATCGTCCAGCTCCACCTCATATGATCTTGGGCCCGTCACTCTTCCGATTCGACCCTTGATCCATTTCGGCTGACCTGAAAGTTGAGCGCGAACACCAAGTCTCCGCTAACGAAGCTTCGCGTCGGTGGTGGGTTGATCAGCTTGACTTTCGGGTTGTACTGTGGATGGAGTCTATCTAGCGGTGAGCGAAGCCTTCTCTCCATCAGAATTTCGGCTGGGCTTTTCTTTGTTGTGGCGTGCGGTGTGATGTGCTGTGCTAGCAGGAACTTGTCGATTTGTTCCTGCAGTCTCCTGGGCCCATCCTGGTGAGCGTGTCCTTCGTGAGCCGTACCATTTTTTCAGCCTGTCCATTTCCAGCTGGCCTGTACGGGGCGATGAGGGCATGCCGGATGCCTTGACTTGCCAGGAAATCCTCCATGGTTTTGGCTGTGAGTTGCGGGCCGTTGTCAGAGACCAGGACGTCCGGCAGCCCGTGTGTGGCGAATAGGCGGCGGAGTGCCTTGATGGTGGCATCTGTCGTGGTGGATGGCATCGCGATGACCTCCAGCCATTTTGAGAACGCGTCCACGACGATGAGGAGGGACTTCCCGTTCATTGGCCCAGCGAAGTCGATATGTATTCTTGACCATGGGCCACTGGGCTGCTCCCACTCTGTCGGCTGTGCTTGAGGGGATGCTGGTCTCGTCGCTTGGCACGGGTCACATCTGGCAATCCACGCCTCTATGTCTTTGTCCAAAGTGGGCCACCAAACGTAGCTCCGTGCCAGCGCCTTCATGTGAACTATGCCCGGATGGCCGCTATGGAGGGTTTCCAAGGTGCTCTTCTGTAATGTGGGAGGGATCACGACCCGGTCACCCCAGAGGAGGCAGCCGTTCATGGTGGCCAGTTTGTGCTGCCTCCGTATGAATGGGGTGAATTCTTCGCCCACTCTTCCCGTCGGCCAACCCCTCAATGTCCATGAAAGTACCTGTTTGAGGGTCTTGTCCCTCAGTGTGTGGATTGCCACTGTGGCAGATGACACCGGGCACATCTGGTCATCGTCTATGTGATGAAGTCTGAGGGTAGGTGCCGGGTCACAGACTGGTTCTCGCAGAGGGCATCTGCTGAGGCCGTCAGCATTGCAGATGTTCTTGCTGGGGCGATGGATGAATCTGTAGGCATAACCGGAGAGGAAGATGGCCCACCGTGTCATCCTGGGCGACATGTAGAGTGGCGTCGGCTTGTCCCTGGCGAGCAGTCTAAGTAGAGGCTTGTGATCAGTGACAATCGTAAACGACCTTCCATACAGGTATTCATGGAAGCGTTTAATGCCGGCTATGATGGCGAGGGCTTTCTTATCGAGCTGGCTATAATTCCACTCCGCTGATGACATGGTTTTGGAGAAGTAAGCAATAGGGGCTTCGGTGCTGTTGGGCAGCTGGTGGCTGAGGACAGCTCCGACTCCATATGGTGAGGCGTCGCAGGTCAGGATCAGTGGGAGCGACTCATGGCATTGGATGAGGAGGCTGTCGGAGGAGAGGAGACTTTTGATTTTCTGGAATGCTGCCTCTTCTTCCTCTTCCCACTTCCCTCTACCGCCTTCCCTAGCAGGCGGTGGAGCGGTTCAGCAACGGTGGCTTTCTGGTTCAGAAAAACACTATAAAAATTCAGCAGACCCAGAAATGCCTGAAGCTCCGTTTTTGATTTGGGGGCTGGAGCCTCGTGTATAGCCCTGACCTTGCTTTTGGTGGGGTGGATGCCCTTGCTATCGATTAAATAGCCCAGGAACTCAACCTCCTGGACCCCAACAACGCGTTTGTCCCTTCTAACTCTTAAGCCCTTCGCCTGGAACCGCTGTAGAGCAAGCCTGAGCCATTCCATTAGTTGGGCTTCTGAGTTTCCAGAGATTAGTATGTCGTCAAAGTAAGGTACCACCCCAGGAATACCTTGGAGAAGGCGTTCCATCATTGATTGAAATATCCCCGGGGCAGCGCTGACTCCAAATTGGAGACGGTTGCACTTAAATGCCTCCTTGTGTGTGACGATTGTTTGTGCCTCCGCAGTTCTTTCATCTACTGGCAATTGCTGGTAAGCCTGGGCCAGGTCCAGTTTCGCGAAAATGGTCCCGCTGCCAAGCGAATGCAACAGATGTTGCACCACTGGCACAGGATATGCGCTCTGCGGCAGTGCCCAGTTGGTGGTACACTTATAGTTGGCGCAGATGCGCACAGATCCATCATGCTTCATGGGAGTCATAATGGGGGTCTCCCATGCCGCATGATCAATCGGCTCCAGAATGCCCTGGGCAATTAATTTATCTAGTTGGGCATCCACCTTAGGCCTGAGGGCAAACGGAACTCTGCAGGGCTTGAGCCGAATGGGTACAATTTTGGGGTCTAAATTGAAAGAAATGGGTTTCCCCAGAAATTTACCTAGACTCACATTGAAGACGTCCTTGAAGTCCTCTAAGAGGTGGTCGAGTGCGCTAGCCTGAATTTTGTTGATTCCGCCAATTGTGAGCCCTAGGGGCTTGAACCACTCCATGCCTAGTAGGGTTGGACGGGCTTCCTTAATGACGGCGATGGGGAGGTGTCCTTCGAAGTCCTTGAACTTCACCCAGATGTTGGTCCGTCCCAGGATGCCAATGGAGTACCCTCCGAAGTCCACCAACCTCGCTTGGAACGGCTCTAGCTGTTTCCTGGATAGCCGCGGTTGAATTCTTTTTAGCGGGTCCCAGGCTATGATGGAGTACGGTGAGCCTGAGTCTATTTCCATGGGGCATGGGGCCCCTTCCACGTGGACGGTCATGTGGAACTTGTCGGACCCTTCTGCTGCAGCATGTGCAATTGTTGTCTGTTGGATCCCTCTGCTCTTAGGGTGGCCGTTGCCGTCTCGCCGTGGGTACTGGGACCATTTGGATGTCCTCTGGTATTCACAGTCCATGGCTCTGGGAGGCTCGAAACTTGGCTCTGCCGCCCTGCAGGCTTCTGCAATGTGGCCCTTTCTCTGGCAGCATCTGCAAGTTGCATCCAGCCAGCGACATCTGGCACGTGGATGGTCCCCTTTGCAGCTGGCACAGCATTCCTCCCGTCCGCCATCTTGGGGTTTTTCCCGCCATTGGGGTCTTGTGACCTTATGGACGGCCATCTTAGAATCAGAGTCCGACCCTGTGGAGGTCTCGTCCGATGATGGCTGCAGGTTCCTGCGGACCTTGTAGATCCCCTTGGATCTTCTCATTGCGGCTGCTGCCCTGTCGGAGGACTTGGCGGCTGTGGCTTCCTCGATGACCTCTTTTAGGGACACTTTCTTTTGGCTGAGGAGCTTTTTCTGGACTGTGCTGTCCCTCATGCCGAAGACGATGCGGTCCCGCAGCTGAATGTCCACATTTTCAAATTCGCAGCTGGCCACGATCTTCCGGAGGGCCGAAATGAATTCCTTGACCGATTCTCCTTCTGCTTGATTCCTCTGGTGGAAATCGAATCGGTTGGCCAGAGGCGTGCTTACTGGGGCGTAATGGTCCTGGAGCACTTCTTGCAGCTCGGACCACCGCATCTGCTCGATATCCAGCGGTGCCACGAGGTCCATGGCCATCTCTAGGACCTCCAAGCCGCAGTGTGCCAGGAAGAGAGCCCTCTTTCTGCTGTCGTCTAAGTCTGTGAAGCCGCTTCCCACCAGGAACTGCCTGAAGCGGACCATGAAGAACTTCCATTTCTCAGTGCTCGGATTGAATGGAGCCATTGAGATTTGTGGTCCAGACATGGTTGTGACTTAGCTCGTGCTTCAGCTCTTTGCTTGAGGGGGCAGTTGGCTTGCAGCTCTTCGTTGGTTCTTCTCTAGTCCTTCGTCGCCAGTGTTAGATCGGCGCCGGAAAGAAACGCGACTCAGCTCTTGGTCCATTCAGCACTTTATTAGACTAGTAAAACAGACTGCCGGCAGTGGCTCCCGAGCCTCCTTATATTCTGCTTGGGCCAGCCAGCTGGCCAATGACAGTTGTTCAAACTTCCCGCCAGTGGAAGTGACCAATCCCCTGGCGGATGTCCTTATAAGGACATAACATGTACCATCTGTAAAAAGGTTTACATTTTCTCTTATTATTTTTCAGATTGTATGACTTTGCTATCATCTAGCAGTTATCCAGATTTTTGCAACCCCAAATCTGGTTGCTTTACTTTATTAAATGTAGGATGGAATGTATTGAAGAATTAAATTATGTTACAGTCATTATAGTTCTATAATATAAATTTCAGTTCCTATTAAAGTCTAATTTAAGCTGTCCATTAGACATGGATTTTGACTTCATTTATTTTGCATTTAGCAAATCTTACTTATCCCTAAATAGGTCAGTTCAAATTGATGCTGTTTATTCTTTTCTAGTAATACTGTTCTCAAAGGCACATTCTTTTTCATTACATTTTACATTTACTGTATTTATTTATTATCTAACTATATTTATATAGGACTATATCAGGGATTTCGAACAGCAAAGTTATAGTGTCCAAGATCTCATTGCACAAATGAATTCCTCGTAGCCAGAGAAAGAAAGTTAGCAAATAGACTTAGAAGTCAAAAGCAAAACCAGGTTAAGACTTAGACAAGGGTCTGGAAATCAATATTTAAGATTCAAGCAGAAAAAGGAGGGCACCCTGACTGTTGGATAATCAGTGTTGACAAATTAACACAATTAAGACAGTCAGTGAAGAGCTACTCTTAACCAAAGACAAGTTCTTGCAGCAGCTACTATTTCATCTATACTCAGCTCGTGTTTTTTCAAGCTCCCTCAGGTCTAATTGTAAGGTCATCTAACCACACTGGATTACTCTCAGGTTTCTCTCATCTTTACAACGCTCTTCCTTACGTTTTGTCAGGGACCATTCTTGGGACTGCATTAGTGGGTCTAAATCAATTCATAATGCAATAGGATTATTTTATCTTTCTTCTTCCTCTCAGAAAGCTGCTATGCCAGGAAGGGCTTCTTTTACATTTGATGGATAGTGAACATCCAGTTCCACAGAAACAAAACAATCAATGCTTTGACTCTATAAAGCGGTTTGCTCCCATGTGCTCCCTTTTCTATTTTGACTGCTTGGATACTAGCTTATGTACCCCTGAAACTTGGTAAACAGAATTGTTTTGTTTTGACTTCTAAATTCTGAAAACAGCTCTTATTTTCTTTCTTGTAAATCTTCTACAATCAATTATAAATATATTTATATGTATTGTAGAATAGCATTGGATGTGAAATGGTGCTTGTGTAAGTATATACTGTAAATCCATTGCAAAGGATCTTGGAACTTGGATTGAGGCAAATTTCTAAGAGGTCTAGCAGTGTATGGAGAGTAGGCATTAATGACTTATAATAGTTTGCAAACTATTTTCTGTAACTTGTTATTCTCTTAATATTTCTGTGTTGTCAATATTATTTTTTATGTTGGTACTTCCCAGTTTTGATTTGGAATTGAAGACTTAAAACTGGGTTAGCACCTTAGCTTTATGAGGTATTCGAAGGGAATATGGTAATTCTTGCATTATTATGCTAAAAATACTATTACTTCACATACTATAAGTGCAGTCACTCTGGTCCACTTAAGGTGACTGAAAAGTGGAATTTCTCCAAACTTGTTGGTTATTTTTAAATTATCCTTATGCTTTGGAGCGTAACATATAACTATTACTAAACCATAGATTCCTATTTCAGTACACCTCCACGTCTTTCTAGATCAGGCATGTCCAATTTTTTGGCTTGCCTAGTCTGCACTGAGTGTAGAGGAATTGTCTTGGGTCACATATAAATAACAAAGTTCATTTATTTTGGGGGGTTTTGTGGGGTCATATTATTAACTGTCCAGCGGCCCACGTCTGTGGGTTGGACATGCTTGTTCTAGATGATACCATTTTATGCTTCTCATATAATTCTCCCCCCCCACCTCCCGTTTTAATTTTCTTATTGAAACCAAGAAATCTAAGCTGCTCAAAAGTTTTTTTGGATTGGGATAGTAAATAATGAAAGCAACAGGTAACCTTTCTAGTTACGTAGAGAAGGTATATAGAGAAGCTATCAGTTTTAACTGTATCCATGCCATTGGTCCTTGCTAACAGTAAGGTGGTACCAGTCAAAATTGTTATCCACTTTAATTCTTAATTTCTTCTGAGTTTTGCTTATGTCTAGAAAGTTATCTTCCATCTTATGCACTTTCATTCATTCAGGCAAATGTAAAACTTACAACAGAGCCATAGTTTACTGCTAGAGTCTGTAGAGACCATGGAAGGCCAAGGCCAATTAGAATATCAAAGACATTGCTTCCGATGGAGTTAGAAACGGCCATGTCACCCATTCCTGCAACACAAGAAAGTAGATAAGTCAGAATTACTGCAAAACAGAACTACTGAAGCAGATCTCTAAATCCATAGCTGGGCACTGCTTTTATTATGACCAGCTAAGATGTTGTAAAAGCATATGTAAGCTTTCTTCAGAACAAAGTATAAGCAGAAGTTGAGAAATGGAGAAATTACTACTACAATACAGGTGAAACTTGAAAAATTAGAATATCGTGCAAAAGTTCATTTATTTCAGTAATGCAACTTAAAAGGTGAAACTAATATATGAGATAGACTCATTACATGCAAAGCGAGATAGTTCAAGCCTTGATTTGTCATAATTTTGATGATTATGGCTTACAGCTCATGAAAACCCCAAATTCACAATCTCAGAAATTAGAATATTGTGAAAAGGTTCAATATTCTAGGCTCAAAGTGTCCCACTCTAATCAGCTAATTAAGCCATAACACCTGCAAAGGGTTCCTGAGCCTTTAAATGGTCTCTCAGTCTGGTTCAGTAGGAATCACAATCATGGGAAAGACTGCTGACCTGATAGTTGTGCAGAAAACCATAACTGACACCCACCATATGGAGGGAAAGCCTCAAAAGGTAATTGCAAAAGAAGTTGGATGTTCCCAAAGTGCTGTATCAAAGCACATTAATAGAAAGTTATGTGGAAGGGAAAAGTGTGGAAGAAAAAGGTGCACAAGCAGCAGGGATGACCGCAGCCTGGAGAGGATTGTCAGGAAAAGGCCATTCAAAAGTGTTGGGGACTTTCACAAGGAGTGGATTGAGGCTGGAGTCAGTGCATCAAGAGCCACCACACACAGACGGATCCTGGACATGGGCTTCAAATGTCGTATTCCTCTTGTCAAGCCGCTCCTGAACAACAAACGTCAGAAGCATCTTACCTGGGCTAAAGACAAAAAGAACTGGTCTGTTGCTCAGTGGTCCAAAGTCCTCTTTTCTGCTGAGAGCAATTTTTGCATCTCATTGGAAACCAAGGACCCAGAGTCTGGAGGAAGAATGGAGAGGCACACACTGCAAGATGCTTGAAGTCCAGTGTGAAGTTTCCACAGTCTGTGTTGATTTGGGGAGCCATGTCATCTGCTGGTGTTGATCCACTGTGCTTCATTAAGTCCAGGATCAAAGCAGCCGTCTACCAGGAGATTTTGGAGCACTTCATGCTTCCTTCCGCAGACGAGCTTTATGGGGATGCTGACTTCATTTTCCAGCAGGACTTGGCACCTGCCCACACTGCCAAAAGTACCAAAACCTGGTTCAATGACCATGGGATTACTGTGCTTGATTGGCCAGCAAATTTGCCTGACCTGAACCCCATAGAGAATCTATGGGGCATTGCCAAGAGAAAGATGAGAGACATGAGACCGAACAATGAAGAAGAGCTGAAGGCCACTATTGAAGCATCCTGGTCTTCCATAACACCTCAGCAGTGCCACAGGCTGATAGCATCCATGCCATGCCGCATTGAGGCAGTAATTGATGCAAAAGGGGCCCAAACCAAGTACTGAGTAGATATGCATGATTATACTTTTCAGAGGTCTGATATTGTTCTATGTACAATCCTTGTTTTATTGATTTCATGTAATATTCTAATTTTCTGAAATTGTGAATTTGGGGTTTTCATGAGCTGTAAGCCATAATCATCAAAATTATGACAAATCAAGGCTTGAACTATCTCGCTTTGCATGAAATGAGTCTATCTCATATATTAGTTTCACCTTTTAAGTTGCATTACTGAAATAAATGAACTTTTGCACGATATTCTAATTTTTTGAGTTTCACCTGTATTATTATAGAGAAATTTAAAAAGCCTCCCTAACATTTGTCTTTTGGGGTGAATGGAGGGGAAGGTGCTTTGAGGCTTCCTGTTCATCCTGTTTTTTGTCATTGTTTTCATTAGCATAACTTAGTATGCAGCAGTCGTGGTTTGCTACATATTGCTTTCAATAAAGAGTTTAAAGTGAAGTTTCACATGAAACTCCAAAGTTTAGAGTACACAATGACTATAACCCTACTGCTCTTTTCTTTCTTCTTTCTTCTCTCTGAGAGAGGTATTGTCTATTTGGTTATTCCCAGTTTTCTAGAGAATCTGTTTTTTTTTCTTTTTGAGTCATTGACAACAAGATACAAATGCAGCAGAGAACAGATTTAAAGATGAAATAAACTTAGTGAAACCATGTACCAAACTACTGCTATGTATTTTAATATTAATAAATGTAATAGCAATAGCAATAGCACTTAGATTTATATACCACTTCACAGAGCTTTTACAGCCCTTTCTAAGCAGTTTAGAGTCAGCATATTGCCGCCAACAATCTGGGTCCTCATTTTATTGACCTCAGAAGGATGGAAGGCTGAGTCAACCTTGAGCCTGGTGAGATTCGAACTGCCAAATTGCAGTCAGCTGGCAGTCAGCAGAAGTATCTTGCAGTACTGCATTCTAACCACTGTGCCACTGTGGCTCAATAATAATGTGTTTAATAATACCTGGTAATGATAACTATGTTGATTTATAAAATGAAAATAATAATGATATATTGCTGAGTTACTTTCACTTGAATTACACTGGTAGTGAATACAAATAATAAATGCAACCATTATTGTATCCTAAGGACAATGATAACTGTAGCAATGATAAGAATTACATATAAAGCCCTCCATGGCACCTGGTTACCTAAGAGGCTGCCCTTCTCCCATTGTTCTGCCTGTCTGGTACATTCAGGCAGAGCGGATGTGCTCCAGGTCTCCTCTTTTAAATGTTGTCATCTTTCAGGACCTAGGAAGCGTGCCTTCTCTGACACAGCCCCCAGCCTCTGGAATAGCATCCCTCCACAGATGCTGAGGCCAAGATGGCATTCTCCCTCCTGGGGCTCTGAAAAGCCTTTAAACCTGGATTTGGTCGCAGGCCTGGGATTAATGTACGCAAGGGATGAGTTGTCTTGCTTGTTTTAATAGTTGTTTAGTTCAGGCTGTCTTGTTTTATTTTATGTTTGTTTTGATTACATTTTACATTACGTTTTATATGATACCCAATGTCCAATGAGTGGGAGGCTATATTAAATCTAATAATTATGCTCTCCCTGGCTCCACCCAGCTGCCATCCATTACTGCCCCCTTCCCATTTCTCAATGTGTCTTTTGATTTGAAAATAGCTGTTGACTCTAAAGGGTTAGAGAAAGATTAGAGTTAATTTAGTCTAGCAATTCCCCCCCAAAAAGCAACTCTTCTACAGCATTTGCTGAGAAGAAACTAGTATTGAAAAGTTATATCTGTGGCGTGTTTCCAAGGATCTTACCCAATAACTCCAACACGAAATGTATTTGAATCAGAGTTCTTTATTAATCAGTTATTTCTGTTACAGGTGGACATCTGGAAGTGCATCTGGATCCCTGGGCCATATCTTATATACCTGGGAGGTGGGGCCAAGGTAAGGAGGGATCAGGGGAAGGGTTAGGTGGGTGAATGGGGTTAACCCTTACTCTGCCATGGGGAAGCAATGTTAGGCATTTATATGTAACAAATCCCCCTCTAAATGCCTAACAGTTGGAGCTGTGTGTGTATGTTGTGTGTGTACACCTAGTCTTGAAGTTAGGTAGACGTGCTGTTTATTCTGCAAAGGTTTGGACAGGATGTCAGCGATTTGTTCAACAGTCTCGCAGTGTATGGCCTTGATAAAACCAATATTCGTTAACTGTCTGACGTGCTTATGCTTAATGTCTATGTGCCTTGATCTCTGGCCCACAGCATCTGCCATGGATATGTCTATGGCTGCCTTGTTGTCCTCATGTATTATTATCGGGTAGGCTGGCTCAGTCCAGATGTTGGAGAGCAGGTCATCGAACCATGTCAGGTTGTTGGCTGCCTTGGAGAGGCAGATGTATTCTGCTTCTGCTGTAGATGTGGCCACCAGGTTTTGTTTCCCGGTGTACCAGTGTACTGGGCAGCCGTTGATGAGGAATACATAGCCAGATGTGCTTTTCCTGCTCTTTGTGTCGCCTGCCCGGTCAGCATCAGCATAGCAGGTTAATATGGGCTCTTTGGAGCTCACTGGCTCTAGACTTAGGTAGACATCTATGCTGTACTTTAGGTATCTGAGCACACATTTTACACCTTCCCAGTGGTACGTTTTTGGATCGCTGACGTGCCTAGACAAGACGTTGACCGCTAGGAGGATATCTGGCCTAGTCCAGTTGGCTATATATAGAAGGGACCCAACGACAGACCTATAGAGGGTATTGTCCTTAAATGTTTCACCTTCTTCGTTCATGTGTTTTGAAAAGTCAACTTGCATGGGTGTTTCGCATGGCTTGGCATCCTTCATGTTGCACTTGTGTAGTAGTTCCAATATCTTCTCCTTTTGGGAGATTCTGAATCCTTTCTGTGTTCTGTCGATCTGGAAACCCACGTACTTGTTTACCTTTCCCAGAGTTTTTAGTGCGAAATGCTTCCCCAACTTATCAGTGAAATCATCACATTTCTGTTTATGCTGGCCACAGTATAGAATATCGTCCACATAAACAAGCACGTATTCAATGGATGTGCCCTCCCTTTTGGTGAAGAAGCATAGGTCAGCAGAGGTGGCTGTGAATCCCATGTCCCTGAGAATTTTCGCTAGGCACTCATACCACCTCTTACTGGATTGCTTCAGCCCATACAGACTCTTGTTTAACAACAAGGTATCCCTCTTCTGTGTGTTTCTTCCAGGGGGTGCCCTGACAAAGATCTCTTTGTCTAGTTCCGCGTGGAGATAAGCTGTCTGCACATCGAATTGGTAAACTTCTAGTCCTAGAATTGTTGCTATCACCAGGGCGCTCTTGACACTCTCAGCCCTGACCGTGGGTGAATATGTATCGGTGTAGTCCTCCGGGTATTTCTGTGCAAACCCCTGTGCTACTAACCTAGCCTTGTACAGTGTCTTATTGTCCTCAAGCTCCTTGATTTTAAAAACCCACTTTGTCCCAATGGGTACCTTGTTGTCTGGTATCTTGGATGGAGTATACACATTTAGCTCTCTCAGGCTGTTCATCTCTTTCTCCATGGCCTCCTCCCACCTAATTCTCTCTTCCTGTGGCAACCTAAGTATGTCTTCGTAAGAGTTGGGTGTCGTGGTGTTTGTGTGTATTGATAGTACGTAATCTTCAAACCTTTTTGGCATTTTGTTCCTGTTGTGCCTAACGGGCCTGTTGGGTAGTGTTTCTGTGTCATGCATGTATTTGGCTTCCCTTTCTGTGAGTGCATCTACCTTTATGACGGGGTGGTCCTCTTTCCATCCCTTGGTGGCTACCCCTTGGTGTCTGGGTTTCTGTTTCTCGTGTGCCTCGGTTTCCGCTGTGTCTAGTCTACTCGTGACCCTTGCATTGTCTGTGACTTCCTGCCTGGAGAACACTTCGTTGAGATGTATTTTTGACCAGTTTGTGTTTTCATGAAACACTGCTGTCCTGGATATGATAAATTTATTGTCCTTGTCAATAAACCTGTACCCTTTTGTCCCGGACTCGTATCCCATAAATCTTAGTCTCCTTGATACCTTGTCCCCCTTTCGCCTTAATTGTTTTAGTATATGTACATCCGCTGTGACCCCAAATATGTGTAGGTGAGCTATTTGGGGTTTCCTGTTGTATAGAACCTCATAAGGAGTTTTGTTTACCACGCTGGACCATAGCCTGTTCAGGGTGCAGTTTGAGTATGTGAGTGCCTGCCCAGAAGTGTTGCCCCAGCCCTGCGTCTTCTAATACGCATCTTACCATTGTTTGTAATACACCATTTCTGCGTTCTGACACTCCATTCTGGAATGCGGAAAACGGCAAAGAAGTAAAATGTAATATTCCATGTTTCTTTATCCAATTGGAGAAGTCCCTTGATAGGAACTCTGACCCTTTATCTGTCATTATTTGTTTTATTTTGGTGTTGTGTCGTGTTTCTACCCTCCTGTAAAATTCCTTGAACTTTTGAAACACCTCATTTTTGTGATTGAGTGTGTATACGAACCCGTAATGACTGAAGTTATCAACTATAGTTAGAAAAAACCTCTTCTTGTACTTAATAGAGGGTTTCATGGGACCTACCAAATCCATGTGTACTAACTGGAAGGTCGAATTGGTGGTGCGAGAGGCCTTTTTTGGTTTGGGTTTTGTTTAGAGTTTAGAACATTTGCACATGGAACACTCTAGGTAATTGTTACAGTTCTTTACTTGCAAACCGTTTGAACATTCAGTCATTTTTTGTACAATTGGGAAACTGGCATGGCCCAACTTCCTATGAAGTAGATGGGCGCATTCATCACTGATGGGTTTGCCAATAGATGGCTTCCCCTTGTGTGCTGTGTCAGAAGTGTGTTTGTCCTCAGTGGTGTGCCCAGCCTTAACCTCTTTTGTCTCCCCGGGGGTACCTGTTTTGCCTTCCCTATTTTCTAGTTGTGCTTTTGTGTTTGTATAATCATTTTCTTGGGGTTGTAAGTATGTGAGCCCCCCTTCAATGATGATTTTGCCTATGTCCTTATTACCCTTTGTCATGTATGCCTTTCCTCCCTTAAAAGTCATCTCAATGCCCAAGTCTTTGCTGAGCTTGAGTGTGGCCAGTATATTGTGAGGTATCTCAGGTATGAGCAGTACCCCCTCTATTCTCCCTATCCCATTTATGTGTGTGTTCCCTTCTCCTGTTACCAGTACCTTGTCCTGATTAGCTACCTTAATGTGGTACTTCTTTGCTGTGAATGATATAAGTATGTTCCTGTTGTTGTTGGTGTGGTTGGTGGCTCCTGAATCGATGAGCCACGTGTTCCCTTTTCCTGGCTGCGTGCATGTGGGTTGGTGGTCCCCAAGGCCATACAGTGACCCTGGTTGGCTGTCCCTGGAGCTGTCTCTATGTCCCTCCTGTTTCTGGGATTGGGGGAGTCTCTGCGCCTGAATCTGCTGTCTGGTGAGTGCCTGTCTAGGAACCCTGACTTCCAGCCTTGCCTTTCCCTACGGTGATTATAGTCTCTGTCCCTTTGGTTTCTGGGGCAATCTCTCTTATAATGATTTCTGGAGCCACAGGTAAAGCATTCGGGGGTGTTGTGATCTCTGGTTTGAAACTCTACCCTTTTTACTGGTCTACTCTCCCTGCAGCTCGTGGAGTGGTCCCTTCTTAGGCTATCCTCAGCTATCAGCCTGTTGGTAAGTGTTTCTAGGGAGAGGTGTTCTATGTTGAGGCTATCCAGTTGCACTATAAAGTTTTCCCAACTAGAGTCCAGGGAATTTATAATTATACTCTTCATACTATCTTCAGAGATAGTCTCCCCCCTTTGTATAAGTTCTGCCCTGGTAGCATTTAGTTTTAGAATATGCTCACCCATGGGAGTTCCAGCCTTGTGCCTGGCTGAGTAGAACTCTCTAGAGATCTTGGTGGTTGTGGCTGCACTCTTGCTATAGAATAAGTTGAATATTTTTTGTAATATCTCAGCCACAGTCAAGTAGTGGCCAAGGCTGGGGTATATGCTGGGTGATAGACTTGCCATTAACAAATAATAAGCCCTGTGGTGCAGGCAATCTATATCAAAGGTCCAAGGTTTTCTAGGTGGGTCATTAAGTAAAAATAACATATTTTCTCTTAGAAAGATAATTTGGAGCTGATGATTCCACTCTAAGAAATTAGTCCCATCTAGTTTTAGCTTGTGGAAATCAGCTGGCAAAGTCATTGAGCTGTATGGTAAGTTACTCACAGTCTGGAGCTGTCCATGGTTTTGCAGGTGAGGGAACTCGCAATATGCTGGGGGAATGCTAGTTGCTAGTCTGTATGGATTTATCTCTATGTTCCTCTCTCTTCTTACAGGCGGCGACTGGGCATGCACGCTCATTTTGCTCCAGAGCTCGTTGGGTGAGGAACTCTCTGCTGCTGCTCTTAGGCCTAGGCCTAGGCCTGCTGGTGGGAGGGAGGCTGGACTCATCCCTGGCGGGCCCGTAGCCCTCCCTGGACGACGGATGCCATGGCTGGGCCCCTGGATCTCTGGCGAAGAACGGGAAGAGGTGAGGAGTGAAGCAGTCGTAGGTCAAGGACCTCTGGAGCTCGGTGGCGCGGGCGATGGACATAAGTCGAGGATCCCCTGGATTCAGCGGTGTGGTGGCGACGGCGGCAGCAGCGGCGGCGGTGGATCCTGGTCGTTGCTGGATGGTCTCCAGACGAGTAGAGAAGCCTGGCGGGTGTCGCACGACTGGTGAGTAGCTGTTTTGCCTTCGTATTCCTGGGTCTTGTGTAGTTGGTGCAGCGGGTGGTGAGTGCGAATCCTGCGGTTGATCAATCCTGCAGGTGATCGGGTTCCGGTGGTCGTTTTCTGGGTGCGTTGTCTCTCGGAATGTTGGCTGGGTCGCTGCATGGGTTCCGGTGACCACCCTGTTGTCCCTCTGGCTTTGGTGTGCCTCGGGGTGTTTCTTTGCAGGCGCGGGAGGCTTGAATGCGGAGCCGAGTGCTGCTGCAAGAGTCTCGATCGCTTTTTCCACTTCGGGCCCAGTAGGTGGGCTCTTGCAGGCCTGTGTTGTTGTTTCTGTGCGGTTTTCGGGTTCTTCCCCATTCGTGTTGGGGTCCTCGCAGGTTCGCGCCATTTCTTTTAAATCTCGGCTCCCCATTGGTTGTCAGCCATTCCAAGATGGCCGCTGGGAGCATGGCACGGAAATGAAATCGTCCATGTCCGGAACTTCAGCTTGGGAAAGCCTTTCCCTTGCTGGACTGGCAACTTCATTTTCTGGTTCCTGGGTGCTCATCGCTGCTCCATGGCTTTCCAGAAGGCCTTGGAGTTTCGCAATGAGCTCCTCTTTGCTGGCGGGCGCTTCCAGCATCTTCAGAATGGTTGATTGGAAGTTGTCTCTGCTCGGTGGCTCTGTTCTTTCGCTGCTGCAGGTTTCCTCTCTCAGTTCCTCGTCCCAGAGCAGTAAGTTCGGGTCATGTTCCTGCTCACACTCGGTCGTGTCGATTCTCGCTGTGGCGCCTTCGAGAGCAGCTCCTCCATCTGTTTCATATAGGCTCTGGTGAACATCCTATTTTCTGCTTCGGACTGGATTCCTGATTCTGCCATTTCTGTGAGTTGTGGGTTAACCATCCTCTGCTACCAATCTCTGGCGTGTTTCCAAGGATCTTACTCAATAACTCCAACATGAAATGTATTTGAATCAGAGTTCTTTATTAATCAGTTATTTCTGTTACAGGTGGATATCTGGAAGTGCATCTGGATCCCTGGGCCATACCTTATATACCTGGGAGGCGAGGCCAAGGTAAGGAGGGATCAGGGGAAGGGTTAGGTGGGTGAATGGGGTTAACCCTTACTCTGCCATGGGGAAGCAACGTTAGGCATTTATATGTAATAATATCTCTTCTTAACACAAAGGTATCAGCAATCAGGATTATAAACCTGCCCTCCATAAATTATTGTCATCCTTTATCTTGCAGTAGGATATTCTCTAAAATAGATGCATTCTGTGAGGAACACAGAATGTGAGGAACATATGTGAAATGAAAAGAAAAGTAAAGAAGCATGTTAGGAAAGTGGATAAGAAATTCTCTTCCCCATGCCAACATTTTCAAAATTCAGTCTTTCTTCTTGAATCTTTCCCCTCTTAATTACAGCCCTTAAATGACTCGGCTAAATTTTACTATAATCCTGACTGAACACTAACTATAATTTTGATTTAACCCCAACATGACGGCATATATTTACAAACCTAACCCCAACAATATATCCCATAAATATCGTTAAAACTAACTTTAATGATAACCCTGGATCCCTAATTTAACCATACCCAATACAATATGCTAATTTAAATTTAACCTTAATATAAAACATTTAATCCATTTCAAATCTACCTTTTCCCTTGACTGATATTAAATTGAAATTTAACCTTAACAGTAAAACTGAAACAAACATTTTTATTTATTTATCATATTCTTTTTGGCTGTCCATCTCACAAATTGTGACTCAGAGCCATTACAATCAAACCATAAAATCGATTTTTAAAAAATCAACAAATAGTATAATTAAAATGCTAGAAAAGAGCATCAGATTATAGTTATGTGCAATGGAGCTACTACATCAGATCACAATTCACTTGTGGCCTCCTGTTGATGCAGTCAGATTTTGAAGGACTTCCAGAAGGTGGGCAGAGATGGGGCCAATCTCACTTTGAGAGGATGATGTTCCACAGAGTGTGTGCCACAGCAGAAAAGGCCCATCTCCTGGCTCCTGCCAGATGTAACTCTTTGGCAGATAGGACCTACAGCATACCTCTTCTGCTGGACCATATGGGATGAGATGTAGTGGGGAAGAGGCAGTCCCTTAAATAACCTGGCCTCTGCTATGAAAGGCTCTAAAGGTCAAAACCAGCACTGGGATTAGAATTTACCTTAATTCTAACCCTAATGGTAAATCCCAATTCTAAAAAACCTGTAACACTAAGGAGTCTGATAGCCACATAGTTCCAACTTCAACATGTTTGGTTGCAATTTTCTACTCATTTTCTGTTTTTAAAATACAGAATTATTTATTTATTTATTCGCATTTCTATACCGCCCTTCTCCTTTCGGACTCAGGGCGGTGAACAGCCAGATAAAAAACATCTATACAAACATCACAATTAAAATAGAATTAAGATAATTTATAAATTTGGCTCATAATTTAAAACTTGTCAATTAAAATAAATATTAAAATTTTAAAAATTTTAAAACTAACCCTAAAATCAGGACAGATTAGATCCTGTACGGCTAGAATTCAGTGTGGGAAGGGTGATAATCTTGGGATGCTTGCTGCTGACATATTTGTTTTTGGCAGTCATGTGATTTGCAAGGCCTCGGTTTACCAACATCACATTCTTTGCCATATGTTGCATCACAGGAATATTATGTCTCCAGAATAATACAAGTAGTGTTGTAGAGATGACAAAATCTAGGGGCCTCCAATTTAGAAGTTAGGCCAGTACATTTAATATTGGGATAGGTGAGCCAAAATATAAAGTGGACGAGGCTGTGATTTTCAGCACTTATGATCAGAAAGTGTTCTGAGGACTACAAAAAAAGAGAGAAAGAAAATGAAAAGAAAAATAAGGAGGATGGAATTATAAAGGAAGAAGAAAAGGCAGAGGTGTGGCCCTATGTTTCAAATTGTCATCTGCGTAATCTATCATAACATACTTATGGTGAAAAATCAAAGAGAGATGGGAAAGAGAACGAAAAGGGCATGCAAGTTTGGAGACATTCCTTATCTTTCTTCATTATTATTTTTTTGGCTACCTATCTGAACAGAGACTACTCTTTTCCATATTATGAATATATATTCTCTATTGTAGAAATTGTTATTTCTTTACCCTGAAGCAGAATTAAAGAATGCCTTTTAAAAATCTTTAAGGATTCTGTAATATTCATATATAACAAATTACAAATATACCTTGTCTTGCCACAATAAGGCTTGCCATACAATCTGGTACACTGGTTCCAGCTGCCAGAAATGTGATCCCCATTATCACATCTGGAATACCCAAAGTGAAACCAATGACTGTGACCTAGAAAAATAAAATGAATTGTCAGGTTGCTTAAACACTTATCTATAATACCATTTGGTTTTCAGTGAGGTGTTCTGTGGATGGAGACACTTTAGGTTTTCCCACTGATCATCATGTGGCTACAACTCATTTCTGCAAGAGCAGTAGTACTTATTAGAACACTTTGGCTGAAAAAAGTATTAGATATAATTGGATTCCAAGAAGACTGTGCTGCAACTGGTTTGGGTGATATTATGGATGAAACCTAGAATAGGGAACTTGCAAGTACTCTCAACAATTGTTACTGAGTGCACTCTCTGGTCTGCTGCAGTATACAGAAAGAACTGTAGGTACTAATAAAGTAAGGCAAACTGCTAGAGTAGGAGTCCCCAACCTCTAGTCCACGGACTGGCACTGGTCCGCAGCATGCCAGCAATCAGCCTGTGCAAACAAATGAAGCCCCATCTATGGGATGCAGGCAGCATGCAAAACCACACCTCCTCCTGTTGGAGGAAACACCTTTCTCTGTGGAACCGGTCCTTAGTGCCCAAAAGGTTGGGGGCCACTATGCTAGAGGCCAGATGGAGGAAAAACAGAATTTAAGAACCACAGCATAAAAACCACTTCATGGCTTGTGAAAGGAGAAGAATCTTCATTGCAGGCAATGACCAGTCCATAACTAAGACTAGTACTATAGTGATGTAGTGCAAATAAGCATGAGAGGGTTTTTTTTCTTGTGCATATGGCACCCACAATCTTATGACCTGCTAAATTGTTTCAGGTTGTAAGTGGCTGATTTGCACTCCCATTCCTTCTTCCTAAAATTATTTTAGAGAATATCAAGAGGTTTGTACTATTTTTAATGAGTTATTTTGCTGACAAAATATGATATATTCAGATTATCTGGGTGACATCTTTCATATATAGTCAGCTATGAGGGTGTTTAATAGCTAACAATAGCTAGATTTAATCAGATTCAACTGTGATGCTTGAATCCAGTGGTGAAATCCATTTTTTTTTACTACCAGTTCTCTGGGCGTGGCTTGGTGGGCGTGGTGTGGCTCGGTGGGTGTGGCAGGGGAAGGATACTGCAAAATCCCCATTCCCACCCTGCTCTGGGGCCAGCCAGAGGTAGTATTTGCCGGTTCTCCGAACTACTCAAACTTTCCACTGCTGGTTCTCCAAACTGCTCCAGAACCTGTCAGAACCTGCTGGATTTCACCCCTGCTTGAATCACTGTCTCCTTACAGGATATGCTCTATAACTAGTCCCATGGATACTTGCTCAACTTCTTTTGTAATTTCTAGCTGAGAGTAAAGATGTTTTATTTAGTGAGATAAATGTTTCCCAGAGCACAAGTTGCCTCCTTGTTTAAAGGAAACCTCTTTAGATTGCCTTCAAGCACTGAGTGGTGGGCAACTTGTTAGGATTGGCTAGAGGATGTGGATTTTTACAAAAAGATTTGGGAAATGCACATAGGACAGGCTGATTGTATAAATTTTCATGTCTTGTAAGAATAGGCATAATTATTTGGGGGAGGTGGAACAATGAAAGAAATTTGTTTTTCCTGAGATTTGTGGGGAAGGGAATGCCCACAAGTCTATTTTAAGATACACATCATAGTTGTGTGCTTTTCCTAACGCAAAATGGCAGAAAATGGTACTTCTGTTTTTTTGCAATTATGATGAAGGGATGGCAAGGATTATTAACCAAGGAAGGTCCACAAGGACACCTGGGATATGAGGTTTGTCACTCCTGACATCATTTCACTGATTGCTTGGCAACTGTTGGGAGGACAATAATGTTTTCCTTATGAGCTTCTGGCTGATTAGTGCTGAAAACAAAGGATAGATATTACTGTGAGAAGACAGTGCATCTACCGAATCTAAAGCTATCTTACTCAAGCCTAATACATACCATCCAGACCATTATATAGGAAAAGGCTGCAATCCAGAGTGTAGAGGAAGCAAAAGTGACCAAGAACCACTTCTCCCAATAGGGTTTGCTACAGTTGGGCACCGTGAAGTATAAGAGCAAAGATAGAGGCCAGGTGAAGAGCCACTTGATAATTTCTATTATGCCAGCTGTAAAAATAAATCAATATATTTTATAAGAACCAAAGAACTTTATTTGCACTTCTTATGCCACACTTTTATAAATGATCAAAGTTATTCTAAAAACAGCAGTTTTTTCTACAACCTCTTCCGATGAAAAAATGCTTTTAAAAGTAAAAAAAAAAGCCTCTGATGATCGCGCGGCTCAGCTGGGATCATCAGAGGCTTTTCAAAGCATTTTTTTCTGCAACTTCTTGGCCGAAGACGTGGTAAAAAAAAATGCTTTGAAAAGTATCTGACGATCCCAGCTGAGTTCCTGATGGCAGAGAGGCTTTTCAAAGCATTAGAAAAAATGCTTTGAAAAGTTTTTTTTTTAAAAAATTGGCCACGCCCACCGTCACATTATTCCCCCCACCAAGCCATGCCCACAGAACCAGTAGTAACAGATTTTACATTTCACCCCTGTCCCACAGCACCTCACATGGTTGTTATGGAATACTGCTGACTGGCATACTAAATTCAGGGAGCCTGATCAGATCATTGTTAGTACAATTTAAAATCCTTTTTTTGTAGGCAACATGGTCTTCCAATCTATAAAATTAAAAATTCAAAGATTTATTTATTCAATTTCTAGCCACCCAATTCAACCAGGAGAATCTAGGTGACTTACACTTCTAATACTGTAAAACAATTAAAAGCATTAAAACAATAAAAACATCCACAATAGCAATCATAATGATTAATCAGCAAATAGTAAAACCAAGTAATGGGGCCCTTAGACCAGGGTTCCCCAACCTTTCCAGCTTTGCAGAATGGCAGGGGGAGGAGAGGGCATGCCCATTGCCTGCACAAGTGGGGATACGCATGTGCGCACATGCACTCCCCCACCACTTGCACAGCCCAGTTCCGAAGGGCTCAAGGCCTGGTAATGGGCCATGGCCCAGGGGATGGGAACCCCTGCCTTAGACAGTTGATTCCCTATTAGAAACTCTAGGTTGGAAAGGTGACCAAGCCCAATGAAGTATGAGTTATTGCTGCCAAATTGGAATGACAGATTATCTTTTCAGTGTCCATCTCACAATATTCACCACTTTATTTTAAAGAATTAAATAATCATTTCTTCTTTTAGTATTTTTCAAGGGTTCTCTAGTCTCTCTAGGCCACAGCATCAGTATTTCCCTTTGCAAGCTGGCTGCAGAGAATTCTCAATTCTTCCTCAGTTAGGCAAAGAAACTGGAAGTATTTTGAGGATGCCTTCGGTGCAGAAGTAGCTTTCTAGAAGGTCAGAAGGTTTTACTGTTTATTTATTTATTTGTTTATTTATTTATTTATTCAACTTGTATGCCGCCTTTCTCCGAAGACTCAAGGCAGCTTACAATGCATTTAAAAACCATATATAAAAACATTAAAAATTAAAACATTAAAAACAATTAAAACCCATTCACACCATTCATGGCTGGATCTCGCCAGATCGCAACAGCGAGATCAACGGCCCCAGGTCTGCCGGAAAAGCCAGGTCTTCACTGCTTTTCGGAAGGCCAAGAGGGTGGGGATGGTCTGGATCTCAGGAGGTAACTGGTTCCAGAGAGCTGGGGCAGCCACAGAGAAGGCCCTCCCCCGCGGGTCCGCCAGCCGACAATGTTTAGCTGACGGGACCCGGAGGAGACCAACTCTGTGGGATCTTACCGGTCACTGGGAGCTATGCGGTAGAAGGTGGTCTCGAAGATAACCTGGCCCTGAGCCATGTAGGGCTTTAAAGGTAATAACCAACACCTTGAATTGTGACTGGAGATCAATAGGGAGCCAGTGCAGCTCGCGGAGAGTTGGTGTAATGTGTGTGTACCTAGGTGCACCCATG
Source organism: Pantherophis guttatus (assembly GCF_059756535.1). Lineage (NCBI taxonomy): Eukaryota > Metazoa > Chordata > Lepidosauria > Squamata > Colubridae > Pantherophis > Pantherophis guttatus. The sequence goes on along the minus strand of NC_142065.1, from coordinate 122,626,950 downwards.
ACAGCTCGCGCGGCTGCGTTCTGGACCAACTGTAGTCTCCAAACACTTTTCAAGGGTAGCCCCATGTAGAGCGCGTTGCAATAATCTAACCGTGAGGTGACAAGAGCATGAGTGACTGTGAGGAGAGCCTCCTGATCCAAGTAGGGTCGCAATTGGTGCACCAGGCGAACCTGTGCAAAGGTCCCCCTAGCCACAGCTGACAGATGTTGTTCTAATCTTTTTTTTTTATTGAAAAAGTTTTTCAAATACAAATTTTTCCCCCTTTTCCTCTTAAAAAAGACTTTAAGCTTGTAATCCATATGATATCTTCTGTAATGTCTTTCAGCTGGATTGTAAACTCCATCACCCATGTTAGGGTAACATCACATCCTAATTCCAACAGTATGTTCGGTATCTTCAATTACCATCTGCCCCCATCAATAGCAAATATCTTCATAAAAAACAACAACAACAACAACAACAACCACCCGAGTGACTTTATATTTGTATTCCATATAGTGTCTGTAGAGGTGTCTTTTATCCAAATTATTAATTCCAACCACTGTAATAGGGTAACAGCCAGATCATCTGCGTGCCCCAATTCCATAACTCTCTCGCCTTGTAGCTCAGCATAAACGTAGTATATTTATCAAAGAGTCCAAAAAAAAGATAGTTCCAATCATTTCAGTTTAAGGCCCTTTTCACATCCCAAAAGTACAGCACTGCAGAAGTCTGTCACTCTCCTCAGGATAATATAAACCACTACTTCGCCTCAACTATCTTTTCATGTATTCAATCATCTCTTAAATAACTGGCATTACACTGTTGTTTGGTTTAAAAGTTTTTGTTTTTGTGTGACCTGCTTCTTCTTTTCTTGACTTTTTGTGGGTTAGATCTCCATCCTGATTTCCTTTCTATAAATTGTATGTCAACTGTTTGGTTTTCATGCTGATCTATAACTTGATCTTGTTGGTTTTGCTTTTGTGGCTTAAATCTCCATTCTGGTTCTATGAGTTTTATATCAACTGATTGATTTCCATGCTGGTCTGTAACTTGATAAATCATCACTTTAGAATCCAGAGCCGCCTCTCTTGTATTTATAAATAGTCCAGCTGAGACCTCTGAAGGAAAATCCAGAAGCGGCTCATCTACGGGGACCTCTGTAACTTGTTGTTTTTCCATTACTTCCACCTCCTTTTCCTTATCTTGAATTTCTATCTCTTGTTGATTTTGCTTTTGGAGAACCTTGTAGTAAAATTCTTCCGTTTTTTCAACAGTATTTAGCTGATATCTTTCTCCTTGATATCTCAATATTATACCAACTGGAACGTCCCACCTGAATGAGATATTTTGTTTCTTAAGCTCAGTCACCAAAAATCCAAATTTCTTTCTATCTTTTAAAATCTTAGGCGGCAACTCTTTATATATCCAGATCTTTCTTCCATACAATTGTAGAGTAGAATTAAAAGATTTTTGCACAATATCATTTCTTATTTCTTTGTCTGTGAAATAAATCACCACATCTCTAGGCAATTGCCTTTGCTTTGCAATCCAAGAATTTACTCTATAAGCCTTGTCAATCTTACAAGATACCTCCTCAGGATGAACCTTTAAAATCCCGGCCAGAACTTGAGCAGATATTTTTCTTAAATCATCTCTATTATTTTCCTGTAACCCTCTCATTCTAACCGCAAATTCTGTGAGCCTGTATTTCATCATTGTAATTTCTTTTTCAATCCCTTGCTTTATATCTTCTGCATTGTAAGTCTCGTGAGCAGCTTCCTTTTTAGACTTTACTTCTAAACTATTGTCTTGAATATTTGTCAAATCATTTTCAATTATTTGTATTTTATTGTCCAAATTATTAATCTTATCATCAACTTCCTCCATTTTGGACTCTAATAACTTGATATTTGTATCCATCTTTATAACAATTTCTGAAAAAGCATTAGTCACTGTTACAATCTTTCGTTGCAAATTATCATACTTTAGTTGTATCATTTCTTTAATTTCTTGCCTAAATTTTTCAAATTTCTGGTTCACAGTCTCGTGATATCTTGCCATTTCCTCCTGGACAAATTCTTTTAAATTAAATCCATTCTGCTGAGTCTGTAAGCTCAGAACTTGTTCACATAATTGTAAATGGGGGAACACTCCCCCCCATTGCTTGTTTGTCAGGCTTTATTAGTTTTAACGCCATCCTGCCAGACAAACTCTTTTTAAAGAAAGAAAACTTTTCCCCAAGCAAGATCAAGTACAAATCTCCAAGAAAAAAGAAACTTAAAATAGATATTTTTCTTCCAGATTCTAGCCAGCACTGTTTATTCCGCTACTTTGTAGCTTGTTACGGAAGGACTTTCACTTTCGGCTTTCTTCTTCTTCTCAAGCCTCAGCAGTCGCCATTTTAAACTTTTTTTCCCTTCACTCTGAAACGCTTGTAAAATCATTAAAAATACTTGCGATTTAGGGTCCCAAGTCCAAATCTCGTCCTTTTTAATTAGTCCATCTGTTAATTTCGTTGATTGGTCGGGTTCCAGCGCCTAGCTCTGCAAAAAGGCAGAGTTCTCCCGAAGCCCGGAGCAGCGGCGAGCGGAAATAGGGAGCCACAACCTGCTCGTCCCCAAGAGTAAAAAAAAACAAACTCTGGAGACTTCGCAGAGGGCTCTACCTGCCCTCGCCTGCTCTGTCTCACATTTCCTTCAGGAAATGGAGTTTTTCGAGCCGCCTTTCAGATGTAAAGGCGGCTCTTTACAGGCAACGGGGCTGGCGGTCTCAGAGGACCGTCTGGTGGCGATGGAAGCCAGACCGGAAGCCCGGATGTTGCTCTAATCTTATCTGTGAGTCTAGGAGGACACCCAAATTGCGAACCCGTTCTGAGGGGGACAATTTCTTCCCCCCCAGAACCAAGGGTGGACAATCAACATAGTCTTTAGGAGGCAATACCCACAGCCACTCGGTCTTGTCTGGGTTAAGTCTGAGTCTGTTGACTCCCATCCAGACTCTCACGGCCTCCAGGCACTGGCACATCACATCCACTGCCTCACTGAATTGACGCGGGGTAGAGATATACAGCTGGGTATCATCGGAGTATTGCTGATACCTCACCCCGTATTGTCGGATGATCTCACCCAGCGGCTTCATGTAGATGTTAAATAGAAGGGGAGAGAGGACCAAGCCCTGAGGCACCCTGCAAACGAGGGGCCTAGGGGTCAACCTCTGTCCTCCTACCAACACCGACTGTGACTGACCAGAGAGATAGAAGGAGAACCACCGTAACACGGTGCCTCCCACTCCCAACTCCCTTAGTCATCCCAGAAGGATACCGTGGTCAATGGTATCGAAAGCCACTGAGAGGTCAAGTAGCACCAAGATGGAGGAATGACCCCCATCTCGGACTCGCCAGAGATCATCCATCAGCGTGACCAAGGCAGTTTCCGTGCTGTAGCCAGGCCTGAAGCCAGACTGAAAAGGGTCTAGATAATCCGTTTCCTCCAATGACCACAGGAGCTGAAGTGCCACCACTATCTCTACAACCTTTCCCACAAAGGGTAGGTTGGAGACTGGATGAAAGTTCTTTAATTCTGCTGGATCCAGGGAAGGCTTCTTGAGGAGGAGGGGCCTTACAACCGCTTCCTTTAATGATTGCGGGAAGGCCCCTTCCCTCAAGGACGCGTTAACTAAAGCCTGTAGCCAGCCTCGTGTCACCTCCCTGCTGGCCAAAACCAGCCAGGAGGGGCACAGATCCAACAAGCAAGTGGAGGAACTCATCGCTCCTACAGCTTTGTTCACTTCCTCAGGAGTCACAAGCTCAAATTGTCCCCTGTTGTCCCCTTTCAGATTTTTCCCTCTCCAATGTTAGTGGTAGAACATGAGATGTCAGTAACATTACTCCCACATTACAAAAGCTTTGCAACCAGCAGCATTCAAATTCCACTGCTCTAATTCCAAAGCATCCAATCAAGAAGAGCCAAAACAGAAATGTTTGCTAATTTATGTTTTGCTTTCAGTGCTACAAATATTAATTGTTTAATAACTAAAGCAAAAACACAAACATTTTTGAAATTTCTTCAAGAGTCCATAGACCTGTAACTTTATTCTTTGGAAGTGGAAAACATAAATATAATATAAAACAATATTAGAGGATTTTGTAATATTTTCCCCTAAAAGATGAGAAGGCAACTTGGTGCTACACAAAATATTTAGAACAAGGTCCACAATTCCTTTCTTGCTGGGGTTGGTGGAAGTTGAAGTCCAAAACAACTGGGGAATACCAGGCTACCTATCTTAACCCAAAAGGGAAAAATACTTTAAACTGTCAAATCCTACAAAGCCTTGAATATAGAAAAGAATATCTGGCATTTATTATTTCCCCTTTTCCTACAAGGCATCAAAGAATACAATTTTTTAAGGACAGTACACTAATTTGAATTAATTTTGTCTGCATGGGAAAATAATTGAAGGGAAGGGAAAGTTAAGAAGGTACATTGCTTGTTGTACTCTGTTGTTCTAATACCGTAAAGTACAATAAAGTAAATATCTCCAAATTAGATATTTCATCTTTAAGGAATGATGAAAGATAAGGATTTGAAATGTTAAGGATAGATAAATAGAAACACAGGAATTTCTTACATGGTGGATCAAAAGGAGTGTAAGGGCCTTGGTCATCATCATCATCTTCTTCCTCCTCCTCGTCATTCTCATTGTTTTCATTGTCATCATTTTCATTCTCTGTTTCATTGCCACCCTCAGCAGCCTCCTCATCTCTTCTGGTTCCATTTGTGCTTCCTTTAGCAGAGTTGCTGAACCCTGATCCATTCTCCATGGTATGTTTGAAAGGGACCTTGATGGCTATCTCTGATTCTCCATTGGTATACACTCGGCTGTTGATTAATCTTTGTCTCTGGAAGAAAACAAAAACAAAGTGAAATCTGCACGCATTTTTAAAACACAAATAAACTGAATGAAAAGACGAAGAGATGTGCAAAACAAAATGACCAAATTATTTGTTCAAAAATATTTGGCTGATGCCATTTTGATGTCAGGACATTGTGATTTTAAAGCGCATGTAACTTTCATTGATGCCCTAAGCCAGTGGTGGGATTCAGCCAGTTCGCACCACTTTGGGAGAACCGGTTGTTAACTTTCTGAGCAGTTTAACAAGCTGGTTGTTGGAAGAAATCATTAGGGCAGAGAACCGGTTGTTAAATTACTTGAATCCCATCACTGCCCTAAGCCTTGTATACTCATTCCATGAGAAGCATATAAAATGCTGAATTCAATAGCACTTGAATAGACAGAAAATGTTTTATTTTTAAATAATTATTAATCTTTTAGCTTTAAATATGTTTGCAAATAACCAGAGATTCAGTGCAGATTGATTTTTGAGGAACCTGAACTTTTATAAGAGCTCCAAAGTCTAACGATGCCATCCCAATGACAAAGATTCTGGAAAAGTATGGGAGGAGTCAGATTATTACATACCATATCAAATTCTGGTTTGCCAGGAATTAACAGCCTGCCGATCCAAACACTCCCTTTATGTCCTCTTATAACTGAGTGGTGCAAGCATACTCAGAATATAGCGCTTTTACTGTGTTATATGAACCACAAATTCTGACTAACCAAATTCCTGTTAGTATGAAGTTATCAATGTACAAAAGAAGCCTTCTGGGTTAAATTGTCATCCCCACTGCAAGAGAAATTTAGGACTGAGCAGCAGATACCATTCCTTTCCTGCTTTCTTCCTGCTAAGATAATGCTTTTTGAGCCGGATGAAAGGTGGCAAAAGCAACAATTAATAGTTGGAGTAAAAGAAAGGGTGGGTTGTAACATTTGAATAAAATCTACTAAATACCTCATTGATCAACATGCGACTGGCCATGGAGAGCCGGGTCCTGGGAGGAAAGTGACTTGTGATCATAATCCGGAGTCCAGCCTCTGAAAAGGATAGCTGGTGTGGATATGCAGACAGCAACTCGTCCACCATGATTACAGAGGCTTTGCGGTGGAAATTTCCTAAAAAAATAATTAACAGAATTGGAAGGAAAATTCTTTTGCATCATCAATTTTTCTCATCTGAAAGTTCTACAATTTATAGTATTTTTGACCTTAATTTCATTTAACATTTTAGTAGCATCTCCCTAATTTTTAGAAACATACAATAATAGATGTATTGAGTCCATTCACCACTGTCTTTTTCCTCTATTATTTATTTTATTTATTTATTTATTTATTGCGATTTATATGCCGCCTTTCTCCCTAGGGACTCAAGGCGGCTTACAAAATGACAACTTCAATACAAATCACAATACAATACCAAATTAAAATCAGTAACCCAATTAAAAAACAATTTAAAATTATACCAGTGTACCCCCAAATGGATCAGTTTAATTGGCGGAAGAGCTACGTTTTCAGTTCGCGACGGAAGGAAAGAAGGTCGGGGGCTGTCCTGAGCTCAGTGGGCAATCCATTCCAGAGGGTCGGGGCTCCCACAGAGAATGCCCTCCCCCTGGGGGTCGTCAGCCGACATTGTTTGGCTGACGGCACCCTGAGGAGGCCGACTATGTGAGAGCGCACAGGACGATGTGAGAACGGCTGGAGATGGTCCTGCAAGTACCCCGGGCCTAAGCCATGAAGGGCTTTATAGGTGAGCACCAGCACCTTGAAACATATTCGGAGTGCCACCGGTAGCCAGTGCAGCTCACGCAGGAGAGGTGTTACACGGGAGTATCTAGACGCCCCCATAACTACCTGCGCGGCTGCATTTTGGACTAGCTGAAGCCTCCGGACACATCCCAAGGGCAGCCCCATGTAGAGGGTGTTACAGTAGTCCAACCTAGAGGTAACAAGGGCGTGAGTGACCGTGGCGAGGGCATCCCAATCTAGGAACGGGCGCAACTGGCGCACAAGACGGACCTGTGCGAAGGCCCCCCTGGTTACGGCCGTCAGATGGTCATCTAAAGACAGCCGAGAATCCAGGAGGACACCCAAGTTGCGGACCCTATCGGAGGGAGCAAGGGTTTCACCTCCGATCATTAAGGATGGAACCTCCAGATCCCAGGATGCCGGCATCCACAGCCACTCAGTCTTGGAAGGGTTGAGTCTAAGCCTGTTCCTCCCCATCCAAACCCGCACCGCTTCCAGGCAGTGGGACATCACGGAAAGGGCATCCCTAGGGTGGTCAGGGGTGGAAATGTAAAGCTGGGTATCATCAGCATATTGATGATACCTCACCCCAAAACCATGGATGATCTCACCCAGCGGTTTCATATAGATATTAAAGAGCAGAGGAGAGAGAACCGAGCCCTGAGGCACCCCACAAGTGAGAGGCCTCTGGGAGGATCCCTGACCCCCCGCCCAAACAGACTGCAGACGGCCCGAGAGATAGGAGGAGAACCACTGTAAAACAGTGCCTCCTAACCCTATCCCCCTGAGCCGCTGCAGCAGGATACCATGGTTGATGGTATCGAACGCCGATGAGAGGTCAAGAAGGACCAGGATGGAGGAGCAACCCCCATCCCTGGCCCGCCAGAGATCATTTACTAGGGCGACCAATGCCGTTTCCGTGCTGTGGCCACGCCTGAAACCAGATTGGTAAGGATCCAGGTAGTCAGTTTCCTCCAGGAATTGAGGGAATTGCTGTGCCACCATGGACTCAACAACCTTCGCTAAAAAGCGAAGGTTGGAGACTGGACGGTAGTTGTTAAGTACGTCAGGATCCAGGTTAGACTTCTTAAGGAGGGGTCGAACCACCGCCTCTTTAAGCACAGCGGGAAAGACCCCTTCCTTTAGTGAAGCATTGACAATAGCCTGGATCCAGTCTCCAGTCACCTTATAAAAATATTATCATATTTTTCTATCTGCTTATGTTGGCCAAATATATTTTTTGATAAACACTACAAAATTCTAGATATTTATATATAATTTATGACAGAAAAATAAATTGTAGATAACTTTAAAATTATAATTTATGGATATACTGTATACTGTACCAGAGGTATATGGATGCTTAATTTTATAAATTACAGATTTTTACTGTTCCTAACCTGGTTACAGACTAGAACAATAATCTACTATGCTGATCTATATCTTATGCCACATGGTAAGCTACAGATGTAACAAATTACAAAATATTTAATGTTATTGTTTGAGCCATTCTGACTCCTAATGTAAACAGCAGCTTAGTTTCCAAAGTACAGCATAATAGGGTATTGTCTTCCAGATACTTGTTCTTACTAAATCTAAAAATCTTTTTAGCTGTACATGTAAACAGATGGAATACTATTGTGAATAATCGTAGAATCTTGTATACAAGTCTATTAAAAATATTTTTCCATTTTTGTTTATACAGTAGTCCTCAACTTACAACCATTTGTTTAGGGACCATTTAAAGTTACAACAGCACTGAAAAAAATGACTTATTATTGGTTTTTCACATTTATGATCACTGCAGCATCCCCATGGTCATGTGATCTTGGAAGTCCTGGAAGCTAAGCAGGGTTGGAACTGGGTTTATACTTGGATGGTGAGAGATAACCAGGGAATCCGAGAGATGTAATGTATACTAGGAAGTTGAAAAACATCTCAGGAAAAGATAGCATCCAACTGTTGTCAAAGAACTTGAATCCAAGACATTTTGCCTTTACTTAAGAGTTCCCACTTTCCCACTTTAGACCTAATAACATTAACTTTCTAAAAAAGGTAAAAATGGCCACTGTCTTAGTCCCCCAAATTGCCTACTCCTTTTTTGGAAAGTTTATGTACAAGTGGAGGCCCTCTGCTCTTGTGCTTCCCCACAATCTGAGATTAGAGATTGTGTCCATACATACTGCTAAACCAAGATTTTTCATAATGGCTTGTTGAACAAACTAATGACCTGGTTCAGATGTAATGCTAAGACATCACACTAAGTTTACTTTATAACACTGTTGTGCCAGAATTGGCCCATAGGTGCCACTCCACCTCCAGATTCTGTCAAGGGGCTGCATCCCTTCAGGGGGGCCGAAGACTACTTGCAGCTCCACATAAACCCTTAAATATTGACAAGAGGTTTCTCTTTAGCTGTGTGCTCCCGAGACTCCAACTTTGAAGGATGCAAATGCTAGTGATACAGCACTTCTGCTGCCTATGTAAGGACAAGTAGGCAATGGGCGGGAGGAGGAGAGACAGGCTGAGAAGATGTGTGGGGGAGACATGGTAAAGGGAGGAGTCGGAAAGAGGATGTAAGACTGCTCAGTTATTTTCGCTGTTAGCAGAAAAAGCTGAATAATTTGTTAACTCTGTGAGCAAATGAAGTTTGGCTTCTTCCTTCATGAAGTTTGAAAACTGGCTATTAATGATAATGAGAATGGACTAATTTTGCTTCTTCGCTTTATTTTATTTAAGACCTTCCTATCTCATTCTTCAGCTAAATCTGAAAAAGCATATAATGATTAAAGGAATGCTTAGTGACAACAGAAAAACAGTACTTCGCTTATTATATAAACATTAAATATAGTATATAAAAGCTTAATATCTAAAAATGAATACAGGAGTTTCAAATTGTATTCAATGTGACTTAATCTGCAGGTAGTGATACATGAATCAGTGCCAGAATATGAAGCATCTAAAATAGTTTATAAAAGGAAATTCAATTGGTTCAACTAGCACTAGATCTTTATACAGTTAATAGAAAAATTTATATACCGCATCTGAGGCTAATAAAATATTTCAAAATCTGCTGAGAAAGAGTTACTCTAATGTACTCATAAAACCTAACTCCAACTAGCCAACCTCTCTCTCCCTCTCCCTCTCCCTCTCTCTCTCTCTCTCTCTCTCTTTCTTTCTTTCTTTTTCTTTCCATCCATCCATCCATCCATCCATCCTCTGCTTGGAATTCTCCTTGAAATTGATTTATATTATACTTAAGTTCTGTGGAGTGGGTAGAAGAGAAACTAACCTTATCACGACCAGTTGTGCCCAGTGGTTATGTGTACAGCAAATAATAGCTTTGGAGTTGGAACTTGTAAATGAGGGTCCGTATTACTGCTATTGATTGGAAAATGAAACGGGAAATTCCATGGATGAAATTCAATTGGATTAAAAAAATCCCTAGATTGGCCCTAAGTTTCTAGCTCATTAAATGTTAGAGTTCTGCAAGCAAGCAGGTCGACTTACTGGAACAGTTACCTTTCTTTAGTAATACCACTGTAGCATCACAATTGCTGTTGTCATCCATCTCGGTATTATTTGCTAATCCATTCACCATATTTGTTACATTTTTTGTCCTCCGTTCAAACATATGCTGAAGATTGGCATTAAACCTACACAAAGAAGAAAGAATTAGGAATTATTTTAGGCACTGTTAGATGCTATACGACCCCCTGGTCTCATTTCAGATTCCTGGCTGAATGTGGTAAGGGAAGCAGCAGAGCAGCTACTTTTGAATTATTGTTTGGGAAGGCCCAGACAATTTTCATTTGGAATCCTGCAACCTTTTACTTTACTGCTAAAGTATGCTTCTTACTGGGTCACCTTCATGAGGCCCAGCATTTGATGTTTTGCCCGGTTACATGATGAAAGGAATCAGTTTGGCTCCAGCTGGCCCTATAACCTGTCCTTCATTTTAAGTAGCTTGTTTTGTGATACGAGGATGTCCCATGGTGACATTCCTCATAATTTCACTTGTCCTGCCAGTCGAATCAAATTTTAACCTGGTTCAGAAGTTACTGCTTTGTTCACATTTTTATTCACTTTTGATATTAAGAGTCTGATTGTGCAGAATCTTGACACTATCCTCTCTTAGTTTTGGCATGCTTTGTGATTATCTTGGGAGTCAGAATTCTACTCATGGATAGGTTTATAAATTTACAGTTTATATTGAAAATGAGCAAAGATATTTTTTGTAAAGTAAAAATAATACATATGATGAAACCTGTAGGAACAAGTTTCTATGACTTGTATTAATTAACATTCACTGATCTCAAAACAGTTAAGCCAAATCAGACCTGCTTAATACTTGGACAGGAACTACCAATAAATGCAGGGCTATAAATTAGACTTGGCTGTAAAGGAGACAAAAACAAATGACTTCTGTATCGTTGCCAAGGTAACTTAGACACGTCTAAGTAGTCATCAACAGCAGAGTTCAGCTTGCAGAAAACTTGGCCTTTGCTTTACTTGATGTACACAGATGGAAAATAGAGCCTATTTATTTACTTACTTGTTTCCCATATTTCTATACTGTCCAGCTATATTTGTGTACCAAGCTCTTTTGTTTCCTTCAATAATCTTTTGTTTATCTATTCTACAAAACATTCTATGTAACCTTCCCCCCCTCCCAGCTGTGGGCTAGTAATGAGACAGGCTGCAATATGGCTAGATTTGCCACATCTGGATTCTAGAAGGTCAGATTACCACAAGGTTGAAACAAATAGACACAGAGAATATTAAATCTTTTCTGCTGCCTTGCAGGTGACCAGTTTTTTCTCATATTTTCTCATATTTTGCTAATATGAGAGTAGGATGACCAATGACAGAAAGTGGAGAAGCTGGGAAAAAAAAAACCTCTGCTAATTAAAGTGGGAAGTGTCTCTGCTAATTAAAATGGGAAGATATAACTGCCAAAGTGTACAAAAATTGTACTGTATTGAGGAGAAGCTTTTAAGCAGATGCAAAAGGACATTGATTTGTCTAAAATAAAATAACATGGAATAATAAACAGGCCAGGACATATTGGGGTATTTTAAATTTTTGGGGTTTTAAATCGACCAAATCTATTTAATTATTTTAATTTTTAATCATTGTTGTGTCCTGTGTTTTTAAATTGGCTGTACACCGCCCTGAGTCCTTCGGGAGAAGGGCAGTATAGAAATATTATTATTATTATTATTATTATTATTATTATTATTATTATTATTATTATTATTATTATTATTATTATTTTGCACTTACTTCATGATAAGAATGTAGATGAAGTACATCAGCACTAGGATTAAGGACTCCCACCTGTGATCAGCCAAGGGGGGAAGAAAGGAAAAAAATAAGCAGCACAATTCCATGACTATGATTGCCTTCTCTTCTGAAATCCAGGCCAATGACACAAGGAAGGGTGAATGATGACAAGTATGGAGCATAGAGGGCAAGATACCCTCTAATAATAATATTGCTTATGGAGAGTGAGATAGCCCCTGATAGTGAAAGGAGAAATCTGGGGTATCAGAAATGAAACTGTGGATGGACAGGGAGAAGGCAGAGCAGAGTGACTGGCAAAACATACAACTGAAAACAGCATGCTAATTCTTTTCAACTCTGACCTTGAGATGGTACTCATTCTCCTGAGATGTGATTTTGCGAAGAATAAATTCCTAAAATGTTGGGCCAAACTATAAGTCTTAGTCTATGCATGTCCCACACATCCAATTATTTGGAATGGAAGCATCATCTGACAAAAGAGCTAGCAATATATAATGGATGGAGAACATACAAATAACTGCATTTTTGACACAGCTCATCATAATCATTCACTAAAAGCTGCAGTGCAATTCCTTATTACCAACCTTCTCTTTATTTATGTGAATTTGGCATTACATTTAAGGTTGGTTGGGAGAATTACTTTGATCCTGATGGCTGATCCAAAAGTCCTGGAAAAAAGGTTTTCTCTTTTAATTTTAAAAAAGATTTAGGCAAATCATTCTATTATTTAGTTTTCCTGCAGGATGGAAATTGGTCCCTGAGCTGTTTAGCAGAACACTAGTTTTCCTTACTTTTCTTAATTGGCAAATGACAACTGTACTACTTACCAAGCAACTTTTTCATCATAAATAAACTGAGGAGAAAAAAATGAAAAAATAAGTATTACTGTGTAGGACTGCTAATAAAATATCTATTGCTTTTTTAAAAAAGAATCTCATATCTCAGTATTTTATGCTGGCTCTGTAACCCAAATTATTCTACATATTTCATTCTCTCAGACTGTTTAAGCATCTGAAATGTAGAACTCCATACATTACATGTAATTTTTGTTTTAAATTAATGTGACTTAAAAAGGCAGAGTTTAAATAAATCAGTTATATTTATAAATACCATTTCAGAGTTTGAATTTCCAATTTAATTATCCAACAGCAATTTATCAAATTTTGAATAAAATGCATATATTAAATCATATAGACAAGCAAGTAAGTGTGATATAAAGTTCTGTTAAATAGTTGTATGTGCAACACATGTGACTCTCCACTTTGCACTGTGAACTTCATGTGAAGAACTCAGTTGGATAAATAGCTAGTCATATGGCATCTTTCTGAATAGCACCACTATTTTCATATATTGTAAATGCATAAATTTGAATAGTACATCATATATCCACTTTTCCCTTGATGTCACTTTATACACACATATCCATTCTGAATGTGGGAAAACTTTCTAAGATTCAAGTCTTCCATCTCCATATTGAAATAACAGTCCCTGATTCTAGCAGCTCCTTCTGCAATCAACATATAGCTCTATTCCTCTTCTGGGAGGTCCACCAGGAAGAAGCTTTCCTCTAGGCGACCACTAGGGTGCACTGACATTCTGTGCTTCCACTTGATTTGTGTCCTTTTTCTTTCAGATGTGCCTACAATGATGCTAGCGAACTAAAGTACCTGGAATGAATATCTAGGAGTAGTATTTACACAGTTACACTTCTAGCTTTCTACTTCTTTTATATTTAGGTGGTTAAAATATACATCTGGTTATCTGTTCATTTTTACTTATCACCTATAACTACAGGCCTTATTATGAAGTAACTTACAGGCCAGGAAACATTCATGCAATAATAAAATATCATAGCAGAGGAAGACAGCAAAAATGCATTTCTGATTTCACAACTTTTCTTTTTTGCCATCTGAATTTGGCTAAAGATTCCTAGAATATTATCTGACAACGGGAAAAAAAGGGGCTTTGCATGCTTTCATGATATTGCTTTGACTTTGCTTGAGCAGAGCCTAATTCTACTATAGAATTATTCTGCATGAGCCCGAAGAAGGCGCAACCGCTTAAGATGTCAAGGGATTAAAGTGAATGTGTCTATTAAAGCAGCTTCCCTTTTTTTCCAGGCTTGGCAAGAGGCTGAAAAAAGGGGGAAAGGGACTGTTTTAATGAACAGTCTGCAGCAACTTAAAGAAGGAGAATGAAGTTATCACATTGAATGGTGAGAGACACCACCTACTGTACTTGAAATATTAGGCTCACTGTCACAATTCATACAATTTATTCTTTATTTAATTTTCTATCAAAATGAAAAAATAACTATCAGCATCATACAGAGTATTAGCACTTTCAAAATGCAACCAATCACTCTCTCACCATACAAATAGCTATATAAATATTCAATATAAGTAGTATTGAACCTGCATATTGAACTCCCATGTCAATTGGAGGGGAATTGCAGTCACTAAGCAATGCATTCAATAAAGTGCAACTGCTTTGTGCCAGCAATCTATGCAGTCCCAGTTGTCATCATTAAGTTAATGTCCCAGTTCTTAGGCATGGCAACTTTCTGCTGGCTTCCCACAATCAAGGGAATTCTAAATTCCAGGCCCTACAGGATGGGGAGGGAGCAAGGGGGTGCTTGGGGATGCATGCAGGGGTGAAATCGAACAGGTTCTATCCGGATTGGGCAAACTGGTAGCAGCGGCAGCGGGACACTCCGGCCACTGACGCGGACATCATGACGTTGCTTTTTTGCGACATTTTAAGCCTCTGCGCATATGCAGAAGTCTTTGCGCATGTGCAGATGATGGTACGCGCTCGCTCCGCTCGTGCGCACGCAGCGCATGCACATTGGTGAACCGGTAGGGAAGGTAAGTAAATTTCACCCCTGGATGCATGGGAGGGTCAGGGGAGATTTGTGGGAGCCTCAGAACCTCTTGGATTTTCAGCCCCAGAGTCAAGAAGCTTCTGAAACTTCTCTACTCTGGGAGTGAAAATCTAAAAATTCTGCTTGGATTTTGGCACAGGGCATCTTCAATCAGTCTTTAGATCCTGGGAGCTGGCTGAAAACATCCCATGCCTAAATCCCAATTGGATTTCAGGATGGAGTTTTGTCATCCAGTCCCCAGAGATGAAAGGGAGGCCTCTCAACTCTGGGATCTGGCTGAAAATACCCTATGCCAAAATCATGCTTGGAGGCAACAGAACTGACTTTCCCTGCCGGCTTCCCATTGACTTTCTACAGAAGCCAGCAGGGAAGATTGAAAATGGTGATCACATGATCATGGGGCACTTGGTAACCGGATGTAAGTGCAAATGAGTTGCCAAGTGCTCAGATCACATGGGGCATTGCAACTTCCATAACTTCAGGGACCAGTTGTAAATCCCTTCATTCAGCACTGTTATAATTTTGAATGATTGCTGAACGAATGATCAGAGGTTAAGGACTACCTGTCCAGTATTGGAAAGGAAATTGTTTCTTGAATAAATCTCCAGCCCATGTCAAGTATACTACAAATAACAATACAAAGATACTACTTAAAATGATTTAGATTTATTATTTAAATCCAAAACTAATAAATACAAATTTTAAAATAGAGACATGAAGCCTTTTAGCCTATATAATATAATACTTTAAAATGGTTAACAAAGTCGTATCTAGAATGTATTTGCAGATAGGAAAACCAATTCATCTTTATACCTTGTTCTTCTAATTCTTGCATAGATTTAAGTTGACCCTTTTCATTCAATAATTCACTATATCTAACAATTTGTTCCTTTCTAAAGATCATTAATATAAAAATTTAGGTAAACTGTAAGCTATGAATATGGTGAAGACGCACAAAAGACTTGTAACCAACCAACACACTGTGTAATTGAAGATGGTTTTTTTTTTTTTTTTTTTTTTTAATTTGATTTATATGCCGCCCTTCTCCGGAGACTCAGGGCGGCTTACAGTGCGTTCAGCAATAGCCTTCATACTTTTGTATATTTATACAAAGTCAGCTTATTGCCCCCACAACTGGGTCCTCATTTAACCTACCTTAGAAAGGATGGAAGGCTGAGTCAACCTTGAGCCTTGGAGAGATTCGAACCAGCAGTAAATTGCAGGCAGCTGTGTTAATAACAGGGTGCTTTAAACCACTGTAGTACCAAGGCTCTTTTAAGTTTTTATGTATGTTTAAAAATAAAAATAAAATTTTTCCCAAAAAAATAATAAAATAAAATGGTTAACAAAGTCGAATAAAATTATAATATTCCTACTGAAGCTCCTGGAAGATATAGGTGCTATATAATATGTAATGTCTGGCAGTTTGTACTATCCCTTTTTCCTTGCAAAAATGCTACTCACTGGTAGGTGGAGAATAGACTAGACTAGACTAGACTAGACTAGACTAGACTAGACTAGACTAGACTAGACTAGACTAGAATAGAATAGAATAGAATAGAACAGAATAATAGAGTTGGAAGGGAGCTTGGAGGTCATCTAGTCCAACCCATTGCTTAGGCAGGAAACCCTACACCACTTCAAACAAATGGTTATCCAACATCTTCTTAAAAACTTCCAGTGTTGGAGCATTTACAACTTCTAGAGGCAAGTTGTGCCACTGGTTAATTGTTCTAACTGTCAGGAAAATTCTCCTTAGTTCTAAATTGCTTCTCCCCTTTGTTAGTTTCCACGCATTGCTTCTTGTCCTACCCTCAGGTGTTTTGGAGAATAGCTTGACTCCCTCTTCTTTGTGGCAGCCCTGTTAGAGGAAATTCATTTTACTTTTAGAATTCCAATTTCTGAGATCTTGAAGGAATGAAAGTAAGTAATGATCCCTATATTTAATGCACAACCAGTATTCTATTATAAAAGTTATGTGCCACATTAACTTTTTCACCTGCCCCACAAACTCTTGCACTGGGTTTCTTGGAATCTCAAGATATTATTAATCCTAGGTCAGATAATAAATGATATAGAATCATGCAAATATAAAATAATCTCTTTTACTTTTACAATATTCTCTGAGAGGAATTTGACTTTCAGGTAGTTGTCTATAGATTCTCAAACCAGCTGAAATCATGAGAATATGTTAATTGTACCAGGTAGTGCTGCTCAGTGTAGTAACAATATGTTGAATTTCTTTACATAAAAAACTCATGTAATGGAAGCCAAGAATTTATGGATTGCCAGAGGTTTAGCATGCTACCAGATGTGGCTTGCAAAAATCATGATTGCCACTAAATAGCAACAAAGACATAGACATAAATAGACATCTTGTTTTTTGCCATCAGCTAGCATTAATCCAGATTTTTGCAGCCCAGAATTGTAGCCCTACTTGAAAGTACACCAGTACATCAATGTTCTTAGGCTACCATTTTAGAGCCATTGTTATAGAACATATTGATGACTAAGGTCATGCACAAGTATGATTTCTGTCTTCATAAATTCAAGCAGATACCCTGAGACATACAATATATCTGAAAAGATATCTCAATCTTAGCCTTTCAGACCTCCAGAAAAGAGTTTATTGATGTCACCCAATGGGATTGTTTTCATGTCATTTATTATTTTAGTTCCTACTGTGAACATTTTATTTAAATGCTTGTTTTTCTTGTAATTACTGTAAACTCCTGAAAGACTGGAAATTGCAGCTGGCATAAATAAAATATAACAGGAAATAAACATCTAAAGATGGAAAGAAGGAATAACAACTATCCCTTTTGTAAATAGCACAAAATAACATCTTGGCAGTTCACAAAACAAATTTTATGTCAATATTCAGTTATTAAGACATATTTTCTGAATGACAACATACGTTTCAAGACTTCAGAATGTATAGCATTTACTTTAAATACTAAAATTTGGTGTGTTCAATACGGCTGTGGCTATCTAAACCTAAAGCCTCACATTCTAAAGTTTTGAAACAAGCTTTTTCAGATCACAATGGACAAAATCTAAAGAGTCACTAAAGTAAAGCCTGAAATTGTTAAGGAGTATGACTTATATTCAATTAAATGGAATGTCCAGAAGAGAAAAACAATCAATAATTATTGGTTAAAGCATCTCTCATTATTAAAACCTTACAAAATAGGAAGATCAACACTCTTGTTTGTTAAGGGCAGTCAGAGACTGAATTCACATCACATTCTTATCCAAGGCCAAATTAACCATGGCTAATTCAGTTGTGGATTTGTACAGTAAGTCTAACCATAAATTAGCTAGGCAATTTATAGGCATATACACAAATGCAAACCAAAATTTGATTGGCTAGGTCAGTATGACATGCGCACGTACATAACCAAAACCTTTATTTAGGAAAATAACCGCTCAGTACTTACCAAAATAAGTGCAGCAACCGAGCAGGTATAATACACTGAATCTCTCAAGAGGCTCCAAGAAGACAGTACAACTATCTGAGAAAAAAAAGCAAAAAGAAAATGAATTGGCGAGCACAAACTTTGCATCAAAAACGAATAGCAAGAAAGGGTTTTAAAAATGATTTGGAAGTTTGGGGTGCTGTTTCCCATATACAATTATTCACTATGAGAGATCTGAAAATGTTGCAGTTTTGAAACCCAAGGTTACTTCAAGGAAAAATACCTACCGTAGTTCCAGATTCTCTGTTCTGATTTGTGATTTAGCTTGAATTCAAAGTGAATCAAGGCAATTTAAGCCAGATTTTTATTTTTATAAAGCAGGTTCTGCCCTGCTTTGTCTTGATTCAAAACCTTCTCCAATGCTGTGCACCCCAATGTTGAATTCCAGAGTATTGCTCCACTGCAAATGATGGCTCTGCAACACAAACACACACTCTCTCTCTCTCACGCGCACACACACAAACGTGGCAGGGATTGACATTGGTTGTATAAAATATTGGTGGAAAGGATACTGGTTTCCTTAAATGATAGCTCTATCTGAAATTTAAAGTAACGCTTTTAATTAGACAATGAGTGAGCGTTTGGGATGGGTAGCAAGCTAATAGGCAAATGGGCTCTGGGGCACTGACAAGGCAGCCGAGCAGTCAGCTAGAAAGACTGGGGAGAAGCAGATCTCAGTACATTGTATTTGCAGGGCTTGCACTGGGAATTCTGGTTCTTTTGCATTCAGACAAAAATAAACCTGTTGAATGAGGTGTCTATGACAGATCTTGCTGACTGAGGCTAGTTTGTCAGTTTGGCTTGGGAGATACCAGAATGACTGTTGTGTAAAAAAGGGCAGGAGAGCAACAAGATGAGGCACTGGCAGAGAAACGTTACCCCCTCCTTCCCTGTGCAAATGGGTTGGTCTGTTCCACCTTTCTTCAGGCTTGGAGTAGACCCACCACAGTTATTTACCGGGGGCTGGTTTCTCTAGTTTGGGGGCTTGAACTGCTCAGCTTTGAGGGGCTCAGCTTCAGGAGGGAAAGACACGCCTCTGAAAGGGATGGGTTTTTCTGAGAATCCTCACAGCAAGAAGAGAATTCTTTTTTCCTGAAACCATGTTCCAGAAGTGGGAACAAGTCAGGGCAGACTATCCCATACCAAGTATGTGTCGAACTATTTCTGAATCTGACCTTGGATGTGGACCAAAAGATCACTTATGAACATGTATGAACATTTATGGGGGGTGGGGAGGGACTGATTATGCCAGCAATCAGAAAGAGATTTATGATCATTAGTAACGGATTTATTATTGCTTCTGGCATCTTGGTTTTAGTAAAAACTGAAAATTGACCCCAGTAGACTCCTGTGCTTTTCCTTCTTTAATGCTAGAAAAGAGGAACACTTTTTCCTCTAAGAAACTAAACTATATATGTTTAAGCATTGAGATGACAAAATCAGATGGCATCTGGAAAAATTCTATTTTTGAATGATGATTGATATTCACACAAGCTCAAAAAACACAATATATGAAGAAATCACGTGCTTCCAATTCACTCCTTGTTATGCTAATAAATGTTTCGATTCATCATAAAAGCAAGCTATCGAAAATATGAATACTGCTGATTTGCAGTCTCAAGGGATTTGATTCATTATATCAACACAGGTCTCTTATTGCCCCATTGCTGTCTCATTTTGCCACTGCATTAAGGTGAGGCTTGAGTTATTGTCATCAAATTCCAAATCACTCTGTGGGTTACAATACTAGGATGTTTCAAGTCAGTTTGGTGGTAACATATTTCACACTAGCTGTAGAATTCCGATTCTATATAACAAGATATTCTTTTAAGTTTATTTAGTGGCATGAATCAAGACTATATTATTTATTATTTAAAATAACCCTGCATTATTTACAACATCTAGTGCATTTAGTACATCATATGTGCAAACTTTTTCAGAGAGCATTTTGTACCAAAACAATCACACCCAAAATCATTTTATGGGGCAGCAAGTTCATGTAAACAATCATGATAAAATAGATCAAAGACTGAATCCATTTGAATTACTTGTAGTTGGTAAAATGCAGAACTGGAGAAGAGAAGCAGCATTTGAATTATCGCTGCTCAAAGAATATTTGGCACAAATAAATTGGGCAGAACTCCCACCCCACCAGTGGTGGGTTTCAAAAAATTTTTACTATCGGTTCTGTGGGTGTGGCTTGGTGGGCGTAGCATGGCTTGGTGGGTGTGGCAGGGGAAAGATACTGTAAAATCTCCATCCCACCCCACTCCAGGGGAAGGATACTGTAAAATCTCCATTTCCTCCTGATCAGCTGGGACTCGGGAGGCAGAGAATAGATGGGGGCAGGGCCAGTCAGAATTTTTACTACCGGTTCTCCGAACTACTCAGAATTTCTGCTACCAGTTCTCCAGAACTGGTCAGAACCTGCTAAAACCCACCTCTGCATCCCACCTCCCAGGGTATATCCTAACTAAATGGTCACCCAACTATGCATCTAGCCATCTATAAGATTTCTTTCTTATATGACAGTTTAGTTTGATAAAGTTTATATGACCCATAATCTTCAGATTAAAATCAGGGAGGATATTCTGTTGGGCAAACCTGCTGTAGTTGTGGATCCTTCACTGTCTATTTCTATGTTGCTAAATATTACATTTCTTTTACATAAAATCAGTACTTCATTTGCAAGACCTGGAATGGCGTAGTGCTTTGCAAGAGTTAGTGCTCTTTGGTGCTAACAATACTTTATGGATATAACAGATAAAATTGCTATTGGGAATAATGTGAGGGCGTTTCCTTGATCCTAACTACAGCTGATACCATGTCATCCTTTCATGCCTAGCTCATAACTGAGGCAACTCACATGGTCTTTAACTACTCTAGTTTCAACACAATATTTTTGAGTATGATATGGCATGCTTTCCTGATAATAGGATTGCTGATCTGCTCAGGGGATGCTGTGGGATGGTTGGTATTTGTCCAATTTCTACTGGCCACTTTTGTTCTCTCAGTTTAACGCTGCCATTCCTTTGCAGCCAATAACAGTCTGCTTGCTACCTATTACCTCTTTCCATTTCACCCCAAAAGCCCCTCCTTATCTTCTACCTCTCTGCAGGCTATTTTTGAACAAAGGTATAGTGCATTCAATCTTTGTTCAGAAATAGTCCAGCTGACAGCAGCAGCACTGCAGAGCTCTCTTCCCCTTTAGCCTTGTACCTCCTCTATGTTGATTATCTGTCAGCTGGGCATGAACAGATCTTAATTACCTTCTGTTTTACCTTTAAAAAGATATAGGTTGCCCGTATACTCCAAAGGTTCAGGGGTGCCCACAGAGTAGGAAAAAAAGTAAAGATGGTGACTGTGATCATGTGATACAAAGTCTTTTGTGATATGAAAATACTGAGATGAAATGAGGTTTTCAGTTGCTAAAATAAACATATGGAAAGCTTCAGATGGATTATTCATTCCAAAGTATTTGTTTATAGGACTCAAGTGACTGCCATTATTTCCAGTGCCAAACAGAAGATGTTTGGCACTGGACATAGGAAGATAGGAGTTGTTTAAAAAGTGCTTTATCTAAAGTCAGGTATGAAATTGGTGCATGATTATTGCAAAATTACTCTTGTGTAATTGCTGTGATGATGCAAAAGGCAGTGTGTTGCATAAATTATCTTTCTTGAATGGTCTGATTGGGATTATTTTAGTTTTAAATGCCATTTACATTACCATTTAATGCCATTTATATAAGTTTCCTTTATTATCCTGGTTATGTAATACTGCTACTCTCTGCATGAACACACAAACAAGCAACTATTTCTCCAACAAGGTATAGCTTTATAGCAAACGGGGAAAACTAAGTGTGAAAGGAAATATAAAATATAAAGAAAATTCCACTGAGAAATTCCCTTATAGAAGACCTCAGTTTCTCCCATTTCAGAATTTAACTGAAAAAAATGCACATCTATCCATCCCCATGCTTCATTTAGGCTGCAAATCCTTTTTATCTTTTAAAATACTACATGTGTTTTTCCATAATACTTAAGAAATTTTATAGCACTTGGTGCTATCAGGAGAACTAACCCATCAACTTTTGCTACATATTTGCTGGACTAGCTTTTTTTCTTTTTTCTTTTTTTTTAAATAGGAGTTTGATTCTAAAGAAGGTATATTACAAGGAGACATCTACCAAATACATCTAGGATAAATTCCTAAATTTCTTTCTTCCTTTTGCTTTCCAGAAGGTAAGAAAAGCCTTCCATTTCAGTGGGGTTCATGTAAATGAGGAAACAACAGATTTTGTCTGTCTAGGGTTTAATATGTGATTTTATTGTATAAGAATTCCCTTAGGCCTATAATGTATCATAATAGAATAAAATTCTAAGTCAACTTCACCTAGAATTGAATAATTTTTTTAAAAGAAATCCTTGTTGATTTTGAGGGGTTACTCATCTAGTCTGAACAAATAATCAGATGCCACATTTTGTTAGGATGAATGGAACTGCTATACAAATAGAAAAATTGAGTATTAATACCTTTTCTCCTGAATTTAATTCCCTTCCCTGTACTAATCATTAACTAGACAGATAGTACTGTAATAGCCACTAAATATGGCATAATGCTTCATGCTTCACTAATCTCCTGACCAAATTACTATAATGCATTATATATGGGTCTAGTTTCAAAAGTCAATTGAAAATATGATTGTCAGAATTTTACTTTCTGGAGTCAGATAGAATTAGTTTCCAACCACAATTCAAGAAACTGGAAATTAGCCGTAATGTGCTAAATAGTTTGGTATTCAAATACTTAAAGAAGCACCTTTCACTATGGCGAAGAGCCACAAGTATTTTGGACTATAAGATAGAGAGCTTGAATATATATTTGTATCTTTAGCTATTTATTTATTAAGCTATTTATATGGCCACTCATCTTGCTACTGCCACTCTGAGTGGCTGACAGTGCATTAAAATTCCCAAACAGTAACAATCTCAAATAAGTTAAAAAAAAATAAAAACAAGGGTCAAATCTGGCAAATCCATAGTCAAAAAAAGTGGAGTTTACTTAACATCCTGCCCAAATGTCTGAGGAAAAACCAAGGTCTTTAGCATCTTACATAAAGTTAACAGAAGTTGGGACCATTCAGATTTCTTCTAACATGACTCTTTCTGTAGCTGACTTCAAGAAAGAGTCATCTTGCAAAAGAGTCCAGGGGTCTGGCATTTCTTTAGGTGATGCTTTAAACGTTTGTGTTACATTGATTCATTAAAAAAAATTCTAGTGATCTCTTATTGTACTTAAAACAAACTTGCTATTGCATTCCTATAGGAATTCCTGCATTCCTTCCTACTTGAAAAGATGCTGAATGGAATTCAGTAAGGTTTTTGTTTTAGGCTAAATCTTGTAGTATTTTCATTATCCCAAAATCAATTTCATGGAAATTCTCTTCATATTCTCTCAACTAATTATTTCAGCAATGGATAAGGAAAAAAAGTTGTTTACTTACATTAGCATATATTGATCCAAAGATAAGCAAATTTGTGGATGAACAAAAGGTTACCCTTCCTCTTACAGATAACTTCCTTCTGATAACTATATGGCTATATTCACATAGTTTTAATGGCAGCAATGTGGAAGTGGTTTGCCACCTTTAAAAATGCCCTTAGCAATGGTGAATAGCATTGTTCCAGGAATGTGTGGTATTTTAAGTTCCACTTTCAAATAATTGTGAAAATCAAATCCTTAAACCCAGGAATCTAATTCTATAAATAATACCTATACTGTATGTGAAGCATTTTGCACCTTCCTAAAGTGAGGTTTAGATAGTGGTTCTGGCAACAGGGAGATCAGGGACAAGTGATTTTTGAACACATTCTCATTCTGTATAGGTTAAAAGAAGTTTTAGAAATGTTTTTGAATTCCATGAATTACCTTACCTGTCCTGCAAATAGGCCACAAACCCCAATTATGCACAGGATGTTGAATACTGCAGAGCCAACAATGGTTCCAACACCTACATCTCCTTTTGTGATAAACACACCTGGGGATGGGGGATAATTTCAATGTGTTATCAAAAGGCAGACAAAATTTCTGATCGTGAGTTAAACTATGCAGAGTTGAACTGCAGAAAAAAAACTGCATAATCTTTAAACTTTGATTAAAGTAGAGAACATATGCAGAATTACAAATGCAGTCAGATGTGGTTTTTGCATGATAAAATAAAGTGAATTACAACAACATACACCAATGATTTCTTAACATTTATTCAAAACCCACAGAGCCCTAACCAACATATGTCTCAAAGTAAGATGGTGAAATAAACTTCCAGGTGCATTTTTTAACCAGATAGATGAGGCAAAGTTAGGGAGAATAAGTTCTGCTCCCAGCCATTCTTGCAAATAAGCTCTTAAAATGTGACTTTCCTTATATCCAGTCTACAGGTAGTCCTCAATTTAGACTACAATTGGGACTGGAATTTCTGTCATTAAGTTGTTACAATTGTAAAGTGAGTAATCACATGATTGGACCTGATTTTACAACCATTTTTACAGCAGTTGTTAAATTAATCAGGCAACTGTTAAGCCAATCCACTTTGCCAATTGACATTGCTTGTTGGAACCTGGCTGTGAAGGTTACAAACTGCAATTTCATGACTACAGAAAGCTGCAATTGTTCATAAATGCAGGCACCCAAATTGTGATTATGTGACCATGGCAGGTTGGTATGATGGTTGTAACTTTGAGGATAGATCATATATCACTTTTCCCCCAGGCTACTGTAACTTTGAACTGTCATGAAACAAAAGGACTATTTATATCACGTTTTCGTCTTGAATATAATAATATGTAAAGAATTTCTCAGATTTGGGCAGTACTGGAAATATATTCAGGAAAAGCTGCATATATGATTGCTGAAATATGTAAATGAAATTATTCTGTTTTCCCCATATAAAGCATGATACAACATTGGAAATGTAAAGTCTCACGTTTTTTAAACGGCACTTTTGATTGACATGAGCAGGAAGTTTTGTTATAGACCTAAGAATGCTGGACAGGTTGTTCTAACTGCATACTTCATTACAGCAACGACCCCCACCAAAGTGCGCTGCTCCCTGCCTGGCAGGAGATCTGGCAAAGAGTCCTGTGCAAACATTCCATAAAGGCGTCTAACAGCCCTGCCTGCTGCTCTGGCTTCTCTCTCTTTGTGACCACACAGAAGATGCTCCAGTCAAATCTACCGTGAGAAAGACTAGAAGAGCTGAGCTCTCCTCACCTGATCCATCCTTCCTGAAATCAGAAGCTGGAATATAAGAATTCCCTCTTTCAGAACACTGCTGGTGATGGATAGTATATTTTCTCTGTATTCTTGCTTAGTAGCAACCAAACAATCTGGCCTTCCCATCTGTTACATATTCAGATGACTCCTATTAAAAATACTTATGCTGTTCTCATTCAACTGCTATTTCAATGCAGTTCATTTACCTCCAATAAAATAAAACAAAGCAGCATTCTAAGCCAGCTCTGTTCAACTTTTCAGGCAGAGGTGCTACTCAGCATCCCACTTTGAAATGCCAGGAACGTAATGAATGCAAGGCATGTGCTTTGTTAGTTACTACTACTTTCATTAGCTGCCTTCTCACCACATTTTAAACACGACATATCAAAGTAATGATCAGTTGATTAATGAACTGTTCTTCCCATCCTTTTCAATGTAACCTGACAGCAGAGTTAGCAGTTGAAAACATGGGAGTATGTGTTAATTAATGCCCCTCTGTTTTGGTGGTTGTTCCAAATATAGACTTCTGCTAATAACCATACATAGATTTTTCAGAGTGTGAATATTGTTGGTATCATGCAAGATCCCACTTCATCGTATAGGAAAAACCATTCTGTCACTTTTTCTGTGACAAAAGTTTTCTCTTCCATTAGCATTAGCTAGTTTCAGAAACACACATACCCTGTTTCCCTGAAAATAAGACTGGGTTTTATATTTTTGGGGCTACCAAAAAAGGCATCAGGTCTTATTTTCAGGGAGCTCTTATTTTCCTCCCCCATGTACCGGGAGGCGGGGGGAGCTGCCCCTCGCATCTCCTTGCCTAATGGTCTTACCAGCAGCTTGATCCGTGAAACAGCTGATCTGCAGATGCACTCCTGCTGCCACCTCCAAGAAGCGCAGTCGCTTTTGCAGCTGATTGAGGTTGCAAAAGCAGCAGGAGACCCCACGCGCCTTGCGCCCACTTCAAGAACAGTCTTACCATACCAGCAACTTGGTTAGGAGGTCAAGCCAGGTGCCCCACACGCCTCGCACCTCCACAAAACAGCTGATCTGTGGGTGAGCTCCTGCCCAGCACAGATATACATCCAGGATTGCAAGGCTGAAGGCTTTGGATGGAGCATTTTTGGGATGTGCGTCTGTGCTGGGCTCAAGGAAAGGATGATCAGCAGGAAAAATGGGGAAGGGAGGAGATTAGGAACAAAGCCATAAATAGTAATTCTTATTTTCACAAATGTTAGTGGTTAGAAGTTAGTGGTTTTGTTACCTATCACAGATGTAAACAGCTCCGGAGCAGAACTGCCAGCTGCCATGAATGTTGCCCCTGCCACATCTTCACTGAGGTGTAAGCGCTGTGGAGGGAGGGGAAAAATCACTGATTGACTGATATGACTTTAAAACCTCTTTTAATGTTTCTCAAGGCATAATAAAAGGAGATAACAAAAACTAAAAACACATTTAAATTGTAGTTAAAACATCTAAGCAACTGTCATATTGATCAAATAT
The DNA here is from genome assembly GCF_059756535.1 of Pantherophis guttatus. Lineage (NCBI taxonomy): Eukaryota > Metazoa > Chordata > Lepidosauria > Squamata > Colubridae > Pantherophis > Pantherophis guttatus. The sequence goes on along the minus strand of NC_142065.1, from coordinate 122,599,878 downwards.
TAGATAAGAAGCAAAGGGCATCTAATACCTGCCTGGATAAGGATGCATTGCATGGCTTGTCAAGGGCGGAACTCCAGAATTGGTTGAGCCATTTTCTTCCTTCATGCACTTTTCCAGTAACATCAACTTCACAGATCTAGACTGATGACTGAGTATGCATTTTCCCCTAGGCTAGGTGTACTGGTACTGACTGAGAAGTGGGAAGTTTGGTTTGGTTATCACTTACCTGTTTCCTAAATATTCTATTTTGCTCTGTCCTATTGAATGGCAGTTCCTACCAACTTCAATTTGCATGTTTTAGAGTTATCTTGAGCATTTGTTAGGTTTGGAATGAAACAAATGCAGAAACCTTTGTAATCAGAAGGTTTGTACACATGCCCAGTATTGTATTTATTTTATAAATATACAATAGTCCTTAAACAATGATCCTGCATATGCATTCTGGATGAGACTGTATTTTTTTAAGCAGTAATCAACAACCTATAGTCATGGGTCCTGCAAAGCACTTCTTTAAAAAATCCTGGAGCCCTTGACTGTGTCATCAAAATCTAATGGTATATATTTTTAAAAAGTGGTATGAGGGTGGGGATGATATTAGACTAGGAATAAAATAAAAGGATTATGTAGTTTTGGAATAAGTTTAATATATTGGAATTATGTAAATGTTGGACCTCAAAAAAAGATACAGAAAGATAAAATTATATTTGTATAAATATAAGAGAAATGAAAATTTCCCCAATAGGACTTTTTAAAATTTAATTCAGATCACAGCAAACAAACATATCACACAGTTAAAACCGTTTGCACCAGAATTATACTGTTGGATATACTGTAGCTCTTATTTTTTTATAAACATTTTCTAATGTCAGGCCTTATGGACAATCACAATTCCTGTACAATTTAAGTGTTTAAAAAGCTAATTCCCTGCTGCAGTTATTTGAAAAGAGCATGGAGAAAAACAGATAGGGAACTGCTGGTACTTTAAGAGTATTACACACATTTAATAACATAACTGTGTTTGGAATACTGTGTACTCTACCACTTTAGTAATTTTCCATTTAGAAAACACATCAATTTGAAAAAAAAAATACCTAAAAGGGGACAAATAAAACAATATGGAAATTAGAAAAAAAATGTGTGTTTTTCATTTAAAAAACTTAGAATAGGGAAATGTGCACTTCATGTGCTTATGGATTACTCTTCTATATGTTCACTGGAATTCTGCAATGCTTCAGAATCAATTATGCTGAAAAGTTCTCTTGTAACATGCAAAAATGCCAAGGTAACATCTGTTGGTCATTAAACCAGCTGTGTCTTTTTCCATATCAGCCATGTGCTTCAGGCAACAGAGGTGGGTGTTTTAATGAATTACTTGCTAGTGTTGCATTCATTCTTCAGATTCTACAAAGCAACTTGCAGAATTGAATCTGAAGCTTGCACAGCTTTTAAGTTTAATATGCTAGGGGACATTTACAAAGAACTAGACATATTCAGAATGGAGGATCCCCCCCCCATGTGTATTAGCCTTAACTTCCATGTTCAGAGACCATGAAGCACCACCAATAACATTTCTTGGGAAGCACTAATAGTCAAGGCTATTCTCCTTATGTTTCTCACTGATAAAAGAAGTACAGAGTAGGAAATGGTATAAGCATACAGATGTTCAGGAAACCTCTACTACAGATATGAAAAATGTAAAATAAGAAATTAAATATGATTAAATGCAAAACATGGTAATGTATACATTTCAATATACATTGTAAACTATTTTCAGCAGATACTTACTTCACAAATTTTTTCCAATGAAGGAACAAAGAAATCATCACAGATAATAGCCAAAGCGTAGAACATGTAGACGGCCTAAATAAACAAAAAGCATTCCGTTGAGAATTTTTTTTTAATACTAAAGAGGAAAGACTATTTAATTGAGCTCAACTAGTTGGTATGTCTACTTTGTTTTCTTGATAATATGATTAAAAAAAATTTATTATGACCAGAGGCAGACAGAAAAAAATGTGGATTCTTTGATAGCAATATAGAAGTCGTTTCCAGCTGCAGCCCTCTGGGATGTTTCTCTATCTTCCCAGCTTAGTCTACAGATGAGGAATGCCCTAAATATGGGGAAAGGTCCAAACCTACTCAATTTCTAACCCCAAACAAGGGCAGCTGGGTGCATATTTGATTGGGTTAATAATGCCTGGTTTTCTTGCAGGAAGAATATGAACACTGTGTAATAGACTTCTCTCAACTAGCTTACTATTGAGGGAAGGTGTTGAGAGAACTCCATTACATATTCCAGCTCCCTGAAAAGGACTCCCTGCACAGAACAAATCTTCCTGCTAGAAAACCAGGAATTATTAACCCAATCAGATATGCACCTGCATGCCAGTTCTCTACAGGAAAATGGGTGGGTGAGTATCTGTATGTGTGTAAAAACAACTCTATATTTTCAAACATGTTTTAATTCTTTCCTTAATTCAGGCCATGTTCAATCTAAGAACTAGTGGTATAAATCTGCATTATGGCTTTTGCTATAATCTTGAAGTAATCACTGGTAGGCAAGGCGACACAGACTCTGTCCACCTATCAGCTCCAAAATATGAAACTGGTTTCCTTGTTCCCAATTGACAATCAATTCCAGATGGTTTATGCTGTCTGACAATTAGAAGAATTAACCTTAGAAGAAACACCACATTGCTTTTGCCATCCTTGTTTCTTCCTTCCCAGATAGATCCAACACCTGGGGATTCATCGGTGTTTTATTGTAGTATGCACTGTATTAACACCAAGGGAAGGGACTATGCAGATTGCACCTAATTATGTCAAATAGCATTCTCTATAAAGGGATTACATAATGCACAATACACAGTACAAAAGCTATCCATTACATATCATATCATATATATATATCTGGAAAAAATGCTGCACAATATTTTCATAGTGTACAGCGTTTTTGATGCTAATTGTCACACATTTGAAATAACTTGAAGTCATCAATTCTGAATATACTTTTGTGATGGGTAAGTGGTTCTCTTATTCATTTGTATTTGTTCTATATGTACATATCTTTTATATGCTTATATTTTTCTATGTGCTCCTTGTTGCTTTTACAATTTTTATTCTGATTTCAAGTGATTTCCATATAAATAAACAATATTGCTATTCAACTTCCAGTGGCATTTTTGTCCATGCCTAGACAGATTCAGTACAAGCATTACTAATCAAATGCTGATTATACTAAATGCTGAATTACTATCAACTCACATGCTCTGGCCTATTAGTTCCATGCAAATAAATTCTAATGCACAGACAAAGCTTTTTCCTGCACAATGATTCCTGAATCCATTTCAGTGGAATATCAATTCCACATGCCTCATTCCTTTGTGTAGAGCTTTGTACAAGCGCAAGGGAACCTTCAAGCATCTTATGCAGGCTAATTCAGAACCACTGGATATCACTACATCTCATACACAGGAACAGGAGAGTCTTATTCTATGAGGAAAAAATGCTAAAGCACATGCAAAGATATTCTCTTTAATGCATAGCACATGGTCAGGTCATATGCAAAGAGCCTCTGTGCACTTACCTGTCAGAAATTATGTATTATGACCAGTTTCTTTTCTGGAGATGCCAAATAATGATCACATTTCCATAGGATAGGTAACAATGAAGAAAGGTAATTTTATAGAAATCTACTTTATTTCAGTTCCCAAACAATTGGAACCACTTTTAATTTTCATTAAAACAAGCACATTTAAATAAAAATGCCTCCCTAGACTAATTTTCTTTTCATTGTAGGGTAATAAATGCTGTGCCAGAAGCTAAGCCACTTAGAGAGGTGTCTTCATGCCCAATTAGCATGATTTCTTTTCAAGAATTTCTGGTCAAGATGCTGATGTAATTGACTGGGACTGGCTTTAATACTTCCTGCAACATGTTTCTCCTGCTTAATTACTACTGGAGCTAGAAACAAGTAATTGTTTTCTAATTCGGATAACTGAGCAGATTTCTTGCCAAGTGAGGCAAAGGCCAGCAAAGGGGTAAAAAAGGTCAGCTGTCATCATCCCCATCCAAAGAGCAATGTCTATGGCATCACTAAGGATGAAGATAATCTGTCTGTTCTCTTTGAATGGAGAGGAAACTATCATTGCTTGACTTTAAGGTGCCATTACTAATAGATATAATAAACTAGATGGAGATGAAAAGAGATTGTAAGTTTGTGGAAATTTATTGTAACATCCGAGGTTGGTAAAATGAGGACCCAGACTGTTGGGGGCAATATGCTGACTCTGTAAACAGCTTAGAGAGGGTTTTAAAGTACTGTGAAGCAATATATAAGTCTAAGTGCTATTGCTATATGCCGTTTATATTTGGACAAAGCTTCTGATGTTCCTACTGACTCTTATTATTTCTAGGCACTTTATTATTTAATCATGTGGCAGAGAGTCAAATGCTTTCAAGTAATGCTTTCAAGCTACATTCAATTTTGTTTTCCTCTTGCTGTTTTCCAAAATAATTTTGTCAGTTAAACACCATTTAACAATGTGAAGTGGTTGGTAAGCAAATAATTGGCCTATAGTTGCCTGGTGCTGCCTTTTTGTTGGATCTTTCATTATCACTTAGGTTTTGCCAAACGTTAACCAATCTTCACTTACAGCCACTTGCATTCTGTTATTAAACTGCTTGGCAGTGAAGGGGTATATCAACCAAGCAGATGTTTCAACAAAAACAATGCAGTTTATCTACATCTAGTGCTGGCCAATTCTTGATCATCCTAGCCTTTTTCTCCATCATTTCTAAGTTCTCCATTTCAGCTCCTTTTTTATTCTTATCTAACTCCTTTATTCAAACAGCATTCTTGTATTTCTTTGTATTTCCAAGGATTTCACTGTTTCTTCTTTGTCAGATACTGACTGATTCATTGCTGTTTCTCCATTGATTGGTATAAATGTTTCTGTTTCAACTGATATTTGAGATTATTCCTCTTGTGTAATTTAAGTTTGTATCTGTTGATCTTCTTGACTGTATTTGCTACTTTATTATTTCTAGTACTTCCTTGTTCCTATATTTCTCGATATGGTAGTCTTTGGTCTTCTTGCTCTTCAGCTTCTTTTATTTCATCTGTTCTAGCTTGCTTGCATCTGATCTTATCATGCTGATTTATTGTCCAATCTGATCTTCCATTTTGGTGGTGCACTGGCTTCTTTTCTTGTTTGTTGACTTTGCATCAAAGTTATCTAGTTATAACTGCAGCCATGCTATACATTAGTTGGTTTGTTTCTTGCAGTGAACTTATATTTAATATTACAGTATTGGCATCTTTTAAAACTTATACTAGATGTTTCTTTATAACAAGTTTCAAAGAATACAACCTTACTATATTATTTTTGCTCTGTTCTAGATGCTCAGTTAGTGCAGTTGTCACCAGATGTCTATTTGGTAAACATTTAACATTTAGTATGGCCCATGTTGACCCTGGATTCGGTATAACTTTTTGTAAATTATATCTCACTATATTGTTTATGGGAGAAACACTCTGATAAAACCTCTGGTATGGTTGAACTTCTGGCATAGCTCTCATCTTCCTCAGAGCACACAACCCACAACCACATCAAGGTAGTGCTTTACTGGGAGACAATAATTTCTTTCATCCTTGAGAGAGTTTGAATGATTTGGAATTGATTGGGCCTATGCTTTCCTGCTATTTAAAAGAAACTATGTAAACATTCCTTTCATTTTTACAATACATACAGAAAATTTGAATCACTTTTCATTATGACTTAATGTTTAGCATTAATAAAAGTTTATGGTCCAACTATATTAATTTAAACTTTTTAACAAGCACACCCCACATACAAATACCTGCATACTGAATGTCTTTTTTTTTTTACATGATCATCAAAAATTACAAAAAAAAAACCAAAACCAAAACAAAACTAACAACCCCAAACCCAGGAACATCAATAAAATTATACTTTGCAATGTTTTCACTTTAGCTATACTCTGTTTTGCTACCATGCTGAGAACTGAATGTTTCATATCTGAAAAAAGAAGCATAACATTAAACCCGCCCATTCTGTAAAGATATTAGTACAAGAGGAGCAACCCATAACTCTTACAATGCCCCTGATGGAAAGCACTGTAGGAAATAGTGTATCATTTCAATTCCCAGATAAGCATGGTCAGATGGGCTCAGATAAAGGGATTAGAATATCTAATCTACAGAAGTGCAGGTTAGAAAGCATTGTGCTTACCCTATTTTTTTTCTCAAATCTGGAAAAGGCAAGTATTTAAAAACCTGCAGATTTCTAATGGAATTTTGCAGCCCCCACTTTCCCATTTTTTTCCAGACCTATGTATTTTTTTCTAATATTTTGAATACAATCCCCAATTTACAACCATTAAGCTAATGTTTCAGCTGTAAGTAGTGTGGTTGTTAAGCAGGTCACCACACAATTGTGACTGATTTTACAACCATCTTGCAAAGGTCGTTATGTAAAGGCAGCAATCACAATGCTAACACCATGATTGTTATGCAAATTCATTGTTTGGGATGGGGCTTTTTTTTCCAGAAAAAGTAAACATGAGTTTACAGCAAAAATGTAAATCACAGTCAAGTGAGCACAGGACACTGCAAACAGCCATAAATGCAGCCTGGTTGCTGAGCACTGAAAATGCAGTCATGTGACCACAGGAGAAAGGACAGTCATTGTGAAAGGACAACCCTCAGAACTCTGAGTTGTAAGTAACTTTACTGGGGTCCATCATAACTTCAAACATCACTAAGTGACCAGTCATAAATTGAGGACTGCCTATATAGTAATTTAGCCATCAAAGAAACCCGTTTTACCTGTTTACACGCTACAGTTAATACATTTGGGGGGGGGTGTTCTGTTTGGGTGGGGGCTTGGTTGTGCTCGGGTTAGTCTGAGTGGCAGGGGGATTTGAGCTGGTGAGCTACGTTGCTGTTTTTGCCTTCGCGTTCGTGGTCATGCCACATTTTCATGGTGGGTGTCAATTTGCTTCATGTATGGATTGGAGGGTTTTAAAGTGGCTAATGATGCAGCTGTGGTCTGGCTTCTGGTTTGTGGTCGTACCTCATCATCAATGCCTCATCAAACTCAAACCCACACCGATGATGAGGCACGATACATAAACAATACATAATTTTTAATGATGTATATTTGGACATGCAAATATGTATATTAGGACAACATACTATTTTAGCTACTTAGCTATTAATTTTGTATAAATTGTAGTCTGTATTCAATAATAAGATTGAGCTATAAGATAGAGGATGTTTTCTGGATTTAAGAAGCCTAATCATTACAGTTTTCCTCCATGCTTTGGGAATTCAAAAGTCATTTTCTAAACCATGCAGACATAGGCAAAAAGTCTGGATGAGTCTTTCACTGAAATAGAAATGGGTGAGTACTGTCCAAAAAGAAGAGAAATAAAAAATCTTCAGACTCAGATGGTTTCTCAAAGCAATTTTACCATGGTTGGCTGGGGAATTCTGGGAGTTGAAACTTGCCAATGTTGAGAAACCCTGGGCTCCAAGAGCATAGAGTGTCCTTGGCAGTTTTTTTCAGATGTACACTTGCCTATTCTTCAGGCTGAGACAGAATGACCAGACCAAAATCACCCAGCTGACTTTCATGCCTAAGGCAGGATTAGAACACACACTTTCCCAATTCTAAACCAAACTTTTGATTTCTTTCTAGACCATAAACCCACCCAATCATATTCTCAGATTTATAACACTGGATAAAATTACACATATCGATTTCATGTAGATAATTTTCAGCATCTTTAATCCTTCTTAATGAAAATACATACTTTTATACAAAGAAAATATTTTTGCTTAGCTATTTTCTGTTATTCCATTCCTTGGTACTAGGATTTAAAATATGCAATGTATCCTCTCATGTTTTTTTTTAACTATAAAATGAGTTTGGTGATGATGCTTTTATTGCTTATATAATATGTTTATAACTACTGCTTTAGTTTAAGTGTTTTCTAAATACTCATGTATTATAAAAGCTCCCCAGGAAAACTAAACTTTGACATCCAAAATTATAAAATAAATAAACATGTCATAAATATTTCACATAGCATTTCATAAAATGTATATCCTTATTTAATAATAATTTAATCACACAGAAAGCATTCTGCTGGAGCAGACCAACAGCCCATCTAATTTAGTTTAATTTAATTTTAATTTTAAAAAATAAATATTGTTATTAATTTTCTTATTAAAAAGATGGTAGCTTTAAAAATACAAAGTACATACATGTACACCATCACATGATTTCTTTTCAAGATCTAGAACTTTATGTAGAATCCAGAAAAGCAAGATGAAACAGTCAAATAGATTGAAGACATGAAATAAAAAATAAGAAAAAGCAAAGATAGCAGTTTACACCAATATCATGTACCATCCTTCTTCAAACAAAGCCCAGTTTAAGTCTGTGCATGCTAATTAGAGATTAGAGACCTTACGCAAACTAAGATCTTTAATTTAGAGACATACTGTTGCCTGTTTTCCACCAAACAGAAGATATATGGAGTATTTTTCACACACACTCAAGGTCAATATTCAGAGATCTGGGTAACATATTATTGAGTCCTCTCCTAAACTGTAATAAAGAGAAGATTTGCTGAAATGCCAGTAACAGTTTGTTCCATAATATGGACCCTAGCATTACTGGTGAGAACTACAGTAACTACAGTTCTTTTAACTGCAAATACTGTAAATTTATACATTAAATGTTACTTTTAAAAGGTTCATTTGGGTGTCAAATTGAACCAAATTCTAATAAATAAATAAAATAAATAAATCTGATAACCTGCCTCAAAAGGCTTGGTGGTCTCCAAATTGACTACTAGATGCTAGGCTTAAGGTGCCCTTGTGTTTCTTAGTTACCCAGAAGGTAACTTATTTCTCTTGGACTCCTCTTACCCTAAAACCCAGGGTAAAGGGAGAAAAAGATGATGGTGGCTGCAAATATTATCTGAAGACTATACCTGTACATCGATCCTGGCATTCCTGGTTGGTTGGGGCAGAACCGGTAATAAAGAGATCCCTCACACCTAGATGCTTATAATCTCCTCATCTGTTGTATAGTATACAGTATTGTAAAACAACAACTATAGTCATAGATTATGGTTTAAATCAAGAAATCAGTTCCATAGATCTGGTACTAAGGAAGACTGGTAATTATCAGAAGGGCAATCTGATAAGCTTTTAGGGATCTGACATACTAGAGAAAGTAGTACATTTTAAAAAATATTGGTTTAAACTCCATAGATTAAAAAACATGTTACATACCAGTTATGTGTGTGTGTGTGTGTGTGTGTGTGTGTGTGTATGATATGTTATTCTATATATAACTATATATTGTATATATGTTATTCTCTATATAAGTACAGTATATATAAAATATTTTGATGGCAATTGCCAATTAATAAAGGAGATACAAAGGATCTTGACAGACTTGAACATTGGGCCCTATCTAACAAAATGAAATGCAATGGTGAAAAAAGTAAGGTTCTACATTTAGGCAAGAAAAACAAAATGCACCGGTACAGTATAGGTAGTATTTCCAAGATCCCTCTTACTACTTATTGATTTTCCACTAGGACTCCAAGATCCCCCTTACTACTTATTACTCGCTCAATAGTACTATTGAGTACTATTGAGGCTCTTGGAGTCCTAGTTGAAAATCATTTAAATATGAGCCTACAGTGTGCTGCAGCTGCCAAGAAAGCAAACACAGTTCTAGGCTGCATTAACAGAGGGATAGAATCAAGAAGTGTTAATACCACTTTATAATGCCTTGGTAAGGCCACACTTGGAATATTGCATCCAGTTTTGGTCACCACAATGTAAAAAAGATGTTGAGATTCTAGAAAGAGCACAGAGAAGAGCAACAAAGATGATTAGGGGATTGGAGGCTAAAACATATAAAGAATGGTTACTGGAATTGGGTATGTCTAGTTTAATGAAATGAAGGACTAGGGGTGACATGATAACAGTGTTCCAATATCTCACGGGTTGCCACAAAGAAGGGGGACTCAAGCTATTCTCAAAAGCACCTGAGGGCAGAACAAGAAGCAATGGATGGGAACTAATCAAGGAGAGAAGCAACCTAGAACTAAGGAGAAATTTCCTAACAGTTAGAACAATTAATCACTTGCCTCCAGAAGTTGTGAATGCTCCAACCCTGGAAGTTTCTAAGAAGAGATTGGACAACCATTTGTCTGAAATGGTATAGGGTTTCCTGCCTAAGCAGACCTCCAAGGTCCCTTCCAACTCTTCTGTTCTATTCTATTCTATTCTATTCTATTCTATTCTATTCTATTCTATTCTATTCTATTCTATTCTATTCTATTCTATTCTATTCCATTCCATTCCATTCCATTCCATTCCATTCCATTCCATTCCATTGTCTCTCTCTCTCTCACACACACACACACTCACATATATGTATTTGTTGTATAATTGTAATTTTTGTACAATTACAAAAGTATAGACATATTCTATATCTTTAATCTTTTGTTATATTTTTTCACTTAATTTTAACTGTTTAACTATTTTTATAATGTGTACATCTTTCTGTTTTGTTCCTCTTTTCTGTTATTTTAGAAGTAATAAAAATTTATTTAAAAAAGGAGAAGATAGTAGATAGATTAGGAGGCGATGAATGAATACTGCTGCGCCTCAAAGTCCAGTGCTTACTGAAGCATAGACTGATTATCATAGTTTGATCTAGAATTCATAATTCTGGGGACAGCCATCTTGATCAAATGGTATTTGAAAGGTCAGGATGCTCTTTCCATTGTCTGGAGGAGTCCCCAAACTAGTATCTTCAACTTAACATTCTTCTATGGAGAAGGCATTTCTAGTGATTGTCAGAAAGCACAGTAACCATACTGTCTTCTCTCTCTGTGATTTTTAGGCTACCAAATAAAGAGAGACAAATAATGAGAACTGATTTGACCCTCAGATGTTTACATACTCATCCTTCATCCATCTACCCGCCCCCTGCCACCCCAATTATACACATTAATGAGATTTAGGAGGCAGCCCAACTCCATTAGACTCTAGGCAGCTTACAATATTAAAAGGCAGTAAAGCTGTAAAAACCCAGAACATGCATGTCCAGAAAAGATCCTCTATCAAATTAGTAAGGATGACATTATATTGGGACCAGAAAGAGCAATCCTATTATTAAAGCTCATCCAAACAGAAGCCCATGGCATTCTCTCCATAAGCCAAACAATACCAAATTGTTATTAGTCTTTTCTCTAGGACTATTTGCACCTGCCACTTGCCTCAGTAAAACTTATATAGAATATCTCACTGATTTACAGCTGAATGATATTGGCTTTCTTTCTACCATTCTTAATAACATCAAACTTGCTACCTAAGGTTGTCACATCACAATAACTCATGGAAGAGCTGCTTATGACTCCACTTCCATGGGGTAAATACCATTAAATGTAGCAAGAGCTGCAATAGAGTTTTATTCTTTCTCTAGGTTCAAATCTTAAATCCACAAAAACTATTACATGATGTTATGTTCATTAGGAGAAAGTGTTTGGTAGGCCAGGGGTGGAGTTAGTATTTCTGGATTACTAACAGACATAATCATATAAAGGCCTGTCTGTGCCTGGGGCCTCAGAGTGGACTTGGATGAACAAAGAGCAAAGTAGGCAGTCCAGTTGCTCTTCCCACATTCTATGAATATGTGGGTAATCTTGTTTGGGGGGAATTTTGGAGGCAAAATATTCAGAAACAATCTGGTTAGGATTTGCTTTACAAAAAGAAAGATGACAGATGAAAAATATTCATAGCATTTCCTATAGTATACAGCAGTTAACATAAAAGAGAGAGAACTGAGTCAGAATAATTCATGTTAAATAAAGAAAAGCAATCATATTCAAAAGTCTTGGCCACTCATTTTACCGTAAGGTAATTCTTACACACTTAAAAAATACATCTACATTAAAACCTGAATAAATTAAAATAGTGTTTATTTCAGGGTTCAAAAAATTATAAGACAGGGTCTTATTTTTGGGGAAACACGGTACTTTGGGCAAAGGTAACTAGAATGTGGAGTTTTGAACTCCCTCTTCAGTGCAGGAGTCCTGACAGAAACAAGGGGATTCCTCTTAAAGTATTCTGTTTATGTGTGAAGTTTTTGACCCAGAATTTGGCATAGCTATACTATTAAAACAGATCTGGCCAGACCTGCAAAGACAAATATCTAAATCAGAGCAGGATTATGAGAGCAACTGTAAATAAAAGCTATGGAGTGGGAAACAGAAAACACTGACCTATTGATCAGACAAATTGGTAAGTCAGATTCCAGAAACAAAATGTTCCATTCCTACTGCCATTCAATGCTACATGCATCATGATTCTCCTCAGTGTCAAGAGTTTTGTATACACCATTTATAATATCTTACCCTGTTATCCCAGCTTAAATCCATTAAAATCCTGATTTAAGACATCAAACTTCTGACAAGGAGGATAATAACTGATTACATCACCACCTACAAAACACAGAGTGAGACTGAAAGCCCAAGTAGTTTGGTTTTAAGTCAATTCAAGTGCTGCCATGGTTCATTTTCTAGGTTGTTTTCATAGTTGCTTTTTATATGCTGATTTTAATTTTGTTTTCTGTTTTATAATAGTATTTCACTGTTACATAAATGCTAATGTGGATATTCAAGAGCAAGCAAGAACACTATGCAAACATATCTTTTGTAGCAGAATGTATAATACATAAACTAATAAGGATAGTTGAGATAAGCAAGTAATAATTAATTGCCTATTAGTTACAAATTAAATTCTTATAATTCATTCCATGACTCAAAAGAAACACATTTCACAAGAAAGCTCATTAGTTCCTATTGCATTTCAAAGCTGATTTTAATTTAGATAGAACCTCAGAACACAATGTGCATGCAAGTTTAGAATTTGTTCTGCTATATGGATTAGTTTTTCAATAAGCAGATCTAGGATGAAAGAAATATGTGTGGCTATTCATTTATGTTTGCATTGGAAGAGAAAGGATTACAATTCACTGTTACAGCTAACATTGGCAAAAAGGCTGAGTGATCTACAGAAAGATTAGGAACAAAATTCTAGATAGCAGCTCTAAGTCAATCAGTCAATCAATCAGCCAATCAAGCATTCCAATTTATTTTGACCATAGATCAGAAACAAAGTAACATTTTCATCTCAATAACTTAAAAATGGTTATCTACGGGACCGCCTGGTTATCTACGGGACCGCCTACTACCACCAATAGCCTCCCACCGGCCAGTACGCTCTCATAGAGAGGGACTCCTCCGGGTGCCGTCAGCCAAACAATGTCGGCTGGCGACCCCTAGGGGGAGAGCCTTCTCTGTGGGGGCACCTACCATCTGGAATGAGCTCCCCCCAGAGATACGGAGGATCCCGGATCTGCGCACCTTCCGCCGCGCTGTGAAGACCTTTTTATTCCATCAGGCGGGCTTGGCCTAATCTCTTCCCTTTTTAAACATGTAAATTTTAATTTGTTTTTAAATTATTGGGGTGTTTTAAATTTGTCTGGGCCAAAATGATTTAATTTGATTTTATCTGGTTTTTTAATTTTTTTGTATCTATGTTATTTTTATTGTTTGGCTGTTCACCGCCCTGAGTCCTTCGGGAGTAGGGCAGTATACAAATCAAATAAAACATAAAACAAAACATAAAACAAAAATAGCCCAGAGATCGATCTGACTCAGTGGTGGGTTGCCCCCAGTTCGGACCGGTTCACAAGAACCGGTAGTAAAACCGGCAGGAGGCTCCACCCAGTGACCCGGATGACATCATAGGTGATCTGCGCATGCGCAGAAGCTTCTGTGCATGTGCAGAAGAGTGTGCGCGGGCGCGATGTGAACCGGTAGTAAAGGTAAGTAGAACCCACCCCTGATCTGACTGCTTTATTCAAAGCTGCAAATTAACATACAGTAGATCACACTGAGATGAACGGACCAACTACGTATTTTCTGTTTTTAAACCTCTTTACTCTTTAAGCACATTTTAGACATTTGTCACTTAATATGTCACACTACAGTCAATTGATTATTTTTTATTAATATTGTCTTGAAAGGTTATCTTTCTACTAGATGCAAGCCATATAATGGTATCTTCTTGTTTTGAATATAGCATTAATTTTTATTGTCTCCCATTTTAAATTAATAAGCTTAATCATCTCAAAGTCTAATGATTTCATAAAGAACCAGCCACTTCATTTCTTGTGCCCAGTAAGTATTTTGTGATTGTTGAACTGAAATAAGCATAAATAAGTTGACTTACAAATACTATGCAATCCTGCAAAGAGAATTTTCAGGTACTATGATTTTCTTTGAATTTATTCTATTAAACTTGTTATTGACAAACCACACTGCTTGTTGTTTTCTAAAACTTTTTCCTAAACCATTAACTTAAAAATGCCCAAGAGGTAAGCCCTGATTCATATTCAAAAGAGGGGAGTATTGACATGGTAACATTCTGCTGTGGGGTGTCTCTATTCTGTCCTATAAAACTCCACTGAGCCTTCAATGAGGCCAGGCCTTGAAAAAACTTGGCTAAGAACAGAATTTGTCTACAGCCCAGGCTATCAGAAGGGGAGGGGAAGTGGGAGGCTGTCAAAAAAAGTCAAGTTGGTGTCTGTTCCTTTTTATGTACGTTACACATGTACCTCCATCACCATTACTAGCCCTGAACACCTCAACTTCCTCAAGTTTGCCTTTTGTGAAGGACAAGACCAAAAGACATAAACTTTGACTGATGTGACAGCTTATCTTTTGGGTTGGATATTATCATTTGATTATCACACAGAGTTGCCTACTTGATCTAAAGTTAAGCAACTTTAAGAACCCATTCCTAAATTTACACAGCTCTTCTCACTTCTTTTTTTCTTTTTTCTTTCATTTATACGACACTTCTATTTTAAAGCTTATTCATTCTCTTTGTTTTTCTTGAAGTTTGAAAAAGAAAGGAAAAAGAAAGGATCTATTTATTTATTTCCTATCCTTTTACCAATCTTGGGGTAATTTCTCTAGTTATTTAAAATTTCCAAATAGTTTTATTCAAAAGTCAATTTTCCATCGGGCTTTTATCTCTTTAATTTTTTTTTATACAAAGTTTATTTTCATTTTAAAAAATACAATACTTTAC
Source organism: Pantherophis guttatus (assembly GCF_059756535.1). Lineage (NCBI taxonomy): Eukaryota > Metazoa > Chordata > Lepidosauria > Squamata > Colubridae > Pantherophis > Pantherophis guttatus. Next base: position 122,584,658 of record NC_142065.1, on the reverse strand, counting down.
ATATATACATACAAGGTTATTGCAAGTAACGTACACAAATCTGCGCCTATACCACTAATACAATCCATTTCATTTCCCTCTCTTTTCTTTCACCCAATTATACCATAAATTCCAACATTTGTAATAATCAGAATCCTTTTGGTTCCTAAATAATTTCGTTAACCGGTCTGCCTCTGTACATTCTGTAATTTTCCAAATCAATTTATTTTCTGTGGGTATTAATTCATTTTTCCATTCTTGCACGTATAGTATCCTAGCTGCAGTAGTGATGTGGAGGATCAAGTACCATTTTTCCTTAGTTATTTTGTCTGGTTTCATTCCTAATAAAAAAACTCTGGTTTCAGCTCTATATTATATCCTGTAATTTCCACTATCTAGTTCTGGACCTTAGACCAATATTTGCCTGCTTTGGGGCACGTCCACTATTGGTGGTAATACATCCCACAACCATTCCCACACTTCCAGCATGCCGGAGAAACTCCCGGGAACATTCTTGCGATTCTTGCCGGGGGGGATATGCCAACGATAGACCATTTTATAAATATTTTCCTTGTAGGAGGTTGACAAAGTAAGTTCCATATTCCTATTCCATATCTCATCCCATTTATCCAGATTTGGAGAAAATCCGAGGTTCTTCCCCCAGGTAATCATAGTGTCCTTAATCACCTCCTCACCAATCCATCGTGATACTAAAAACTGGTAGCACCTTGAAAGTAATTTCTTTTCAATTCCCAATAAGATTTTATCTAACTCCTGTAGTGACCTATATATTCCCTCCTTTCTTTGGTCCTTTCTGACTCTCGATTGTATTTGGGCATATGCCCACCAGTCTACTTTTTTGCCCTGTTTTGTAAGCTCCTCTCGGGTCTTCAATTCCCCTTGAGGGTCAAGCAGATCCTGATAAGTCAATGGTATTTCCTTATTATATAGTGTCGCATGTGTTACTGCCTCTAATGGGGCAAACCAAATCGGAATCATTGAATAATGCCTGTTCCTAACCCTTTCCCAAGATTCTAATAATATTCTCCGGAGGTAGTGTCTCTTAAACTGTCTACATTTCTTGCCCCTCTCTCTCCATAGAAAATGGTGCCAACCTTGACACAAATCATAACCCTCCAATGAAAGAGTCCTCTTCCTATTTAAAAGCATCCAGTCTCTGATCCAAGTTAAATTAGCCGCTTGGTAGTAAAACTCCCATTTCGGTAGACCAAATCCCCCTCTAGATGGAGCCTCTTGGAGCATTTTAAGTTTTATCCGGGGCTTCTTCTTCTGCCACACAAATTTCCTCACATAACTATCTAGCAGTTTAAAAAAACCACTATCCAGTCTCGCGGGGGCAGTCTGAAATAAATAGTTCCATTTTGGAAGTACGTGGGTTTTAATTGTAGCTATCCTACCAAGTAAGGAGAGTTGCAGGTGCTCCCACTTTTCTAGGACTGTCTTTGTTTGGGCTAACAACTTTGTGTAATTATCTGCCATAATAGACGTATTTTTAAAAGACTTCCAAATACCTAAGTATTTTATTCTTTTAGTCACTTGAAGGCCCAATTCTCTCTCCAATTCATTCCAACAATTTCGTGTCATATTCTTTATTATAATCTTCGTCTTGTCTTTGTTGATTCGGAGACCTGCAACTCTACCATACTTCTCTATCTCCTGAAGCAAGTTTTTACCTAATTCTAATGGATCCTCTATGATAAAAACCAAGTCATCCACGAATGCCTGAGTTTTATATTCTTCAGATCTCACCTTCAGCCCCTTTATTCCCTGATTCTTCCTAATTTCCCGTAGCAGGTTTTTTTTTAATATTTTAATATTTTTAATATTTTTTAATATTTTTTTAATTTAAAAATAAATAGAAGTGGGGACAGTGGGCATCCCTGTCTTGTGCCTTTTCCAATTTCAATCCTACCCGTTTCTTCCCCATTAATTAAAGCTCTAGCTATTTGAGTTGAGTAGATCGATCTTATCGCCCGTATATAATTATCTCCAAATTCCATCTTATCTAACAAGGCAAACATAAATTTCCACCTAACCCTATCGAAGGCCTTCTGAGCATCTATAAAAATGAATGCTACTTCCTTATCTGAAAACGTCTCATAGTACTCCATTGCATCTATTATCATCCTCACATTATCCCTTATTTGTCTATATAGCAAGAACCCATTCTGGTCTCTATGTATGTTGTGGTTTAAAAAAATTTTCATTCTCCCTGCTAAAATTGAAGTGAAGATCTTATAATCGGTATTCAAAAGGGATATAGGCCTGTAATTGTGGATCAGCGATGAATCTGTTTCTGCCTTGGAAATCAAGGAAATACATGCCTTCATCCAGGAATATTCTTTCTAGCCAGGTTTTACCTACGTAAACTAAGTTGTTCTACGGCCCTGGTTCTGTGAAATCTCATTCACAAGATTCTGGGCCTTTTTTCTGCTGACAAACTGCAACTTTGTGTTGCTCTCTGGGAGACTCAGATAGCTATTTCTGCCTATTAAGGCGTCATCAGTGAGCCACACCCACTTCTCAGATATCCTCCCTGTAAAGGTACAATGTGTCTTTTTTCCTTTTTTGTAGGCTTTTATGTGCATATTCTTTCTAGCCAGGTTTTACCTATGTAAACTAAGTTGTTCTACGGCCCTGGTTCTGTGAAATGAGATTTCACAGAACCAGGGCCGTAGAACAACTTAGTTTACGTAGGTAAAACCTGGCTAGAAAGAATATGCACATAAAAGCCTACGAAAAAGGAAAAAAGACATATATATATATATATATATATATATATATATATATATATATATATATATATATATATATATATATTAAGGTGACCAGATTTTGACATTGGTAAAGAGGGACATTGTGGGTGTGGCTTATTTTGTGGGCATGGCTAGCTGGTCATGTGACTGGGTGGGCGTGGCTAGCTGGTCATGTGACCGGGTGGCCATGGCTATGTGTATAGGGTAAGGTGAACAGATTTTAACATTGGTAAGAAGGACACCATTGTGGGCGTGACTTATTGTGTGGGCATGGCTTGGAGGCCATGTGACTGGGTGGGCGTGGCTAGCTGGTCATGTGACCGGGTGGCCATGGCTATGTGTATAGGGACTACTCAGAGGGCTGAAAAGTCATTTCTGACAGGTCCTCACACTTTTGACTGGTCCTCACACTTATGACCATCCTCACATTTATGCCCATGCAGTATTCTTAACAACCATGTCACTCATTTCACAACTGCTTCTCTTCACCATGGTGACAAGATAGGGCAAAAACGTAAAATGTGAGGACAGTCGTAAGTTCGAGGACTGGTCAAAAGTGTGAAGACCAGTCAAAAATAACTTTTTCAGCCCTCTGAGTAGTCCATATGCACAAAAGGACTAACCAGAGGGCTGAAAAAATCATTTCTGACAGGTCCTCGCACTTTTGACTGGTCCTCACACTTATGACCATCCTCACATTTATGCCCATGCAGTATTCTTAACAACCATGTCACTCATTTCACAACTGCTTCTCTTCACCATGGTGACAAGATAGGGCAAAAACGTAAAATGTGAGGACAGTCGTAAGTTCGAGGACTGGTCAAAAGTGTGAAGACCAGTCAAAAATAACTTTTTCAGCCCTCTGAGTAGTCCATATGCACAAAAGGACTAACCAGAGGGCTGAAAAAATCATTTCTGACAGGTCCTCGCACTTTTGACTGGTCCTCACACTTATGACCATCCTCACATTTATGCCCATGCAGCATCCTTAACAACCATGTCACTCATTTCACAACTGCTTCTCTTCACCATGGTGATAAGATAGGGCAAAAAACATAAAATGTGAAGACAGTCGTAAGTTCGAGGACTGGTCAAAAGTGCGAGGACCAGTCAAAAATAACTTTTTCAGCCCTCTGAGTAGTCCATATGCATAAAAGGATACAGCAATAGAGAGGGATGAAGGAAGGGAAGGGAAATTAGAGTAGGAGTGAGGGTAAGAGGGGGAGGAAGAGAGGAGAAGGAGAAAGGAAGAGGAAGTAGGGAGGAGAAGAAGAGGGGGGGAAGAGAAAGTAAGAAGGAAAGAAAAGAGAGAGGTGGTAGGTTTGAGGAGAAAGATTGCTGTACAATAAAAAAGATGAAAGGGAAGAAAGCCAACCCCAAACAAATATAAAGATATTAAGATAAAGAATGAATGGTTAAACTTTAAAGAATAAAAGAGAACAAATATGAATAAATAGCAGTAATTAGAAACACACATACAAACATACAATTTATTTTCTTTGAACAGAGTATTTGGCCGGTTCACAAATTTAAACAGTGTTTAGTCACTTCAATTAAATTTACAATTTCTATATTTCCTTTTTGCCATATTTATTCCTCATCTATTTTTTTTAAAAAACCAATATTACCCTTCATCCTCATCTCTAATCTTAATCAAATTCAATTTTTCCCTTCTATTCTATATTATACCCCTTTCCATTGTCATCTATTTTTATATCCATCCTCACATTGTTTAATTATGTAATTATGTAATACAGTTGTTTAATACAAATTCAACATTTTAATATAAATCAATTAGTTATAAAACTATCTTTTTTGTATATTAATCAATATGAACATGAATATTCCAATTATTTCCATGCAATCCAATTTCTTACAAATCAATTAATTATATTTACCAATAATAATAAACCAAATAATTTCCCCCATATATTCCTCTGAACCACAACTTAAACATTTCTGCTTTCAACACAATATACAATTAATAGTATCTCAATTCAATTATTACAATTCCCTAGTTAAATACAGCTTTTTTTTCTTTTGTGTTTTAAAATCTTGAATTCTCCTCCTAAATTTCCCATTGTTTGCAGTTTTTCACCTACCTTTTTTGGGGAGGAAAAATAAAAATAAAAATAAATCTCTCTCTGCCTCATTTTGTCACGTTCCACCAAAGATCCTGGTTTCGGTTTCGTTTCTGTAGCTTAGCTAGGGGAAAAAAAAACTGCTTCAGGAACTCTTTACACTGATTGCCTGTAGGGCGGCCCTTTGAAGCCCTGGGCAAGAGTTTAAACAGTTTTTTTTTTCTTCTAGCCATCAGCTGGGGCTCAAGAGGCAGCGGGACTGAGGAGGCAGAATGAAAAATCGGGACTTTTTTGAAACGCTGCGGGACGCGGGACAAATTGCTAAAAAGCGGGACTGTCCCGCCAAAAGCGGGATGTCTGGTCACCTATATATATATATATATATATATATATATATATATATATATATATATATATATATATATATATATATATATACACACACACACACACCGTATTTATACGACTGGGCGTATAAGACGACCCCCAACTTTTCCTGTTAAAATATAGGGTTTGGGCTATACTCGCCATATAAGACTACCCCTCTTCCAATGCACACCAAATAAAAATTAAAAAACATCAACTGGCTCACCTACAATGTAAAAGCAGCTGTGCTAGACCCAAAATGTCCCCTGCAACAAGTAGGAACCTCACACAGCCACAAAAAGCCCCCCCCAAAAACTTTCACACTCTAAACACACACAACACAACACAACTGGCTCACCCACAATGTAAAAGCAGCTGTGCTAGTCCCAAAATGGCCCCTGCAACAAGCAGGAACTTCACACAGCCACAAAAAGTCCAAAAAACCAACTTTCACACTTTACACACACAAAATTCCACATACAGTTTTGTGAGATTTTGTGTGTTTGTGTAGTTAGAGTGAAACACTACAGAAACACACTAAATCTCAGAAAGCTGCACAAATATTATTTTATTTTATTTTATTTTATTTTTATTTTTATATGAAAGCTAAATTTAAAACTTCCTAAACTTTAAATGGCTAGGTCTAAAAAAGAACAACTAAAAAAAACCCAATTGACTATTTTTTTTAAAGCTCCCAAAGGGGAAAAAAACTTACCCAATTGAACAGGGGTCTCTAACCTTGGCAACTTTAAGACTTGTAGACTTCAACTCCCAGAATTCCTCAGCCAGCTTTGCTTTGCTGGCTGAGGAATTCTGGGAGTTGAAGTCCACAACTCCCTGCTTGCTTGATTGCTGATTGCTGATGGAATAGATTCAGGCAAGCGAAGCAAGGCAAGCGTTGGGACTAGCAGCTGAGGTAAGCAAGCTGGAGAGGGAAAACTTTTTATCTTTTACATGGCTCTGGCCATCCCAGCTGAGTTGCAGGGAACTCAGCTGGGATGGGATCGACCGTCAGAGCTGGGACCATCAGAGCCATGGTTCTGGCGATCCCAGCTGAGTTGCAGGGAACTCAGCTGGGATCGTCAGAGCTGGGATCGCCAGAGCTGGGATCGCCAGAACCATTTAAGGCTTGTCAGAGCCTTTCGGGCTGGTCTGCCTGGTTACAGGAGAACGACACCCGGCGTATAAGACGACCCCCGACTTTTGAGAAGATTTTCATGTGTTAAAAAGTCGTCTTATACGCCAGAAAATATGATATATATATATATATATATATATACACATACATATATATATATATATATATATATATATATATATATATATACACATACATACATATATATATATACATACACACACATACATACATACATACATACATACATACATACATACTCAGATTCGGGAAGGCTTGGACTCTAACTAGGTTAATTTGGATGAAATGACGAGGGCAGATCTTGAGGACATTATCTGGGATGAGTTTGATACTGTGACTCCTGAGGACGTGGACAGGTTACTGGGGAAGCTGAATGCGACCACATGTTTATTGGACCCGTGCCCTTCCTGGCTAGTGCTGGCTACCCGGGAGGTTACACGTAATGGCTCCAGAGAATTATTAACGCTTCTCTGAGCGAGGGATTCTTACCTCCCGCCTTGAAAGAGGCGGTGGTGAGACCCCCTCCTTAAGAAGCCCTCTCTGGATCCGACTGTTTTAGCAAACTACCGTCCAGTCTCCAACCTTCGCTTTTTAGCGAAGGTTGTCGAAAGTGTGGTGGCACGACAGCTCCCACAGTACCTGGATGAAGCTGTCTATTTAGACTTGTTCCAGTCCAGCTTCAGGCCTGGATACAGCACAGAACAGCATTGGTCACGTTGGTTGATGATCTCTGGAGGGCTCAGGATAAGGGATGTTCCTCTATCCTGGTCCTATTAGATCTCTCAGCGGCTTTTCATACCATTGATCATGGTATCATGCTGCACCGGTTGGAGGGGCTGGGATTGGGAGGCACCGTATTACGGTGGTTCTCGTCCTACCTCTCTGACAGGTCGCAGTCAGTGTTGACAGGTGGACAGAGATTGACCTCGAGGCCCCTTACTTGCGGGGTGCCACAGGGGTCGGTCCTCTCACCTTTCTTGTTCAACATTTATGTGAAGCCGTTGGGGGAGATCATCCGTGGTTTTGTGGTGTGATGTCATCTGTACGCTGATGACACTCAACTGTACATCTCCACCACAAACCACCCCAATGATGCCCTTGAAGTGATGTCCCGGTGCCTTGAGGCCATACGGGTCTGGATGGGGAGAAACAGGCTTCGACTCAACCCTTCCAAGACTGAGTGGCTGTGGCTGCCGGCGTCCCGGTACAGCCAGTTAGTCTCATCACTAACTATTGGGGATGAGTCATTGACCCCCGCAGAGAAAGCTCGCAATTTAGGCATCCTCCTGGATGCATGACTGTCTTTAGAAGATCATATAACAGCCGTGGCCAGAGGAGCTTTCTATCAAGTTCACCTGATTCGCCAATTGCGCCCCTTTCTAGACCGGGACTCATTACGCACAGTCACTCAAGCCCTTGTCATTTCCCGACTTGACTACTGCAATGCTCTCTACATGGGGCTCCCCTTGAAGTGCACCCGGAAGCTCCAACTGGTCCAGAATGCGGCCGTGCGAATAATTATGGGAGCAACATGGCGCTCACATGTAACACCTCTTCTACGCGAGCTGCACTGGCTTCCGGTGGCCTTCCGAGTGCACTTCAAGGTGTTGGTTCTTACCTTTAAAGTGCTCCATGGCTTAGGACCTGAGTACTTACGAGACCACCTGCTGCAACCGATAACCTCCCACCAACCAATACGCTCTCACAGAGTAGGCCTACTCATAGTACCATCATTAAAACAATGTCGTCTAGTAGTTCCAAGGGAGAGAGTCTTCTCTGTGGGGGCACCTACTCTTTGGAACAAAATACCCCCAGGAATACGAATAATCCCAGATCTTCGCACTTTCCGACGTGCCCTGAAGACCTTTCTGTTTCAACAAGCAGGGCTAGCATAAACATCTAAATTCTATGCCAAGGTCTTAGCAGATACACTAAGTTGACTCAATTTATTCTTTACTGTTTATAAAAAAAAAATATTATATGTATATGAAATCTTATTCTGTTCACCACCCTGAGTCCTTCGGGAGAAGGGCGGTATAGAAATTCAATAAATAATAATTATAATAATAATATATTGTCCCACTATATCAAAAGTTTCCTCACAGAATTCCATAGGAATCCCATCTGTCCCCAGAGTTTTCCCTAATTTCTGCCTCCCAATTGCCTCTTCCACCTCCTTCTCTGAAATTTCCCTGTTAAGTATTTGACTTACCTCTTCTGGCACTTTTGGAAGATCCAGCCCCTCTATATATTTCTCCATCTCTTGTTCTGACCCTTCCTCTCCCTTGTATAAATCCGTAAAAAACTTCTGTACGATTCCCTTCATACCTTCCCTATCAGTTACCCATCTTCCATTTGCATCCTTCAAACCACCTACTTTACTTCTTTCCCTTAACTTTTTAATTCTATAGGTTAGTCATCTTCCCAGCTTGTTAGTGTTTTCAAAATAACCTTGTTTGACTCACCTGCATTTTTCAGCTACTTCTTCTTGGTCCATTAAATTTATTTTATGGTGAATTGAATTTTTTTCCTCTAATAATGCCTGATCCATCGGTTTGTTTTGTAATCCTTTTTCCAAGTGTTCTAAACCATCCATTAAATTTGATCGTTCCTTCCTTTCCAGTCTTCACTTCCTTATTGTATATTTTATTACCAATCCCCTAATTAGCGCCTTATAAGTATCCCAATTATTTTGCAGGCTCGTATCCTCTTTCTTATTCTCTTTAAAGAAATATTCTGTTTCTCTCTTAATCTAGGTCACAACTTCCTCATCCTTCAGCACCCTCACACCGATCTTCCATCTTTTCCTTTTCTGTTGGCCCCTCCATGTTACAAGCAAGGGGATGTGATCAGCCCAATCATTAACCCCAATCTCTATCTCAGAAACGTATTCCCCTAATTGTAGTGTCATCCAGGCCATGTCAATCCGCAACCATGACTTATGCCTGAAGAGTGAAATGTATATTGTCTTGTCTCTGGGTGTCGTTCTCTCCATATGTCCCGAAGGCCTAATTCTTCTCTCATCATGATTCCTTCCTTTGGCAACCCCCTCCTATATATGACTCCATCACTGACTATTGGGGGCGAGTCTTTGGCCCCCACAGAAAGGGCTCGCAATCTGGGAGTCCTCCTGGATATGCAGCTGTCCTTGGAGGAACATCTGACGGCTGTAACCAGGGGGACCTTTTGTCAGGTTCACCTGATTCACCAGTTGCGGCCCTTTCTTGATCGGGATTCCCTGTGCACAGTCACTCACGCCCTCGTCACCTCTCGCCTTGACTACTGCAACGTTCTCTACATGGGGCTCCCCTTGAAGAGCACCCGGAGGCTCCAACTGTCCAGAATTCAGCAGCGCGGGTAGTGACGGGAGCAGCATGGCGCTCCCATGTAACACCGCTCCTGCGCGAGCTGCACTGGCTCCCGGGTGCACTTCAAGGTGTTGGTCATCACCTTTAAAGTGCTCCATGGCCTAAGGCCTAGCTATCTTCGAGACCGCCTGCTGCTACCGACGACCTCCCATCGACCCGTGCGCTCCCACAGAGAGGGCCTCCTCAGGGTGCCATCAGCCAAACAATGTAGGCTGGTGACCCCCAGGGGGAGGGCCTTCTCTGTGGGGGCACCTACCCTCTGAAATCAGTTGCCCCCAGAGATAAGGAGAATCCAAGACCTCAGTGCCTTCCGCCGTGCCCTTAAAACCCACTTTTTCCAGCAAGCCGGGCTGGCTTAAGAAGAAATTTTTAAATGTTTTAATTGGTTTATGATTTTTAATTTTTGGGCCAAATTTATATATATATTAATTGTTTTTTAATATTTGTATTTCATGTTCTTAATTCTGGCTGTACACCGCCCTGAGTCCTCAGGGAGAAGGGCGGTATATAAATTGGAAATAAAAAAATAAATAAAAAATAAATATTTTTTTCTCTCTCCCCGGCAGTTTAGTACCTGGTGAATAGTCCAAATTGCTGTCCAATATAACATTAAAGTCCCCAATCAGGCAAACATGGTCATATTTTAATTCAATCAGTTTTTTGTATATACATTCATAAAAAGACTTCTGATTTCCATTCGGAGCATAAATAGTAATCAATAGACATTTCAGTTGTCTTATTTCTAATTCTATTAACAATAATCTTCCCTCTTCATCTTTAAAAATTTCTTTAGAATTTATGTGATCCTTCACATATACCCCCCCCCCCGTTTCCTCTTATCTGCCGACGAATGATACATCTTCCCAAGTCTTGAACACAACAGAAGTTTCTCATGAACTTTTTAATGTGAGTTTCTTGAAGGCAAGTAATATCATAATTAAGTTTCACTAAATTACTTAGTATTTTCCTTCTTTTAGAGGGAATATTTAAACCATTAACATTAAAAGAAATGAGTTGCACCTCTTCCCCTATCACCACCTTTCTTCCCCTCCTCCTATTAATCCTATTTTCCTAATACTTTTTTCTTGGTTTGCCGGGTTTCTCGTAACACCATCTCTCTGCTTCCCCCTCCTTTTTCCTCTAATTTCCCCTCCTTCTTCCTTTCTTCTTGGTTTCCCACACTATTTTCTTCCTGCAATTCCTCTGAACTTCTACTCTCCTCCTCCCTTTCTAATTCCAGCTCTAATTGTGTAGATTTAAAATTATGTTCATAAAAATCCTGAGCATCCTGGCGATTTTCTATTTTCACTTTCCTATCATTCCATGTAAACATGAGACCTTCCTGCAATAACCATCTATACATAATCCCATTCTTCCTCATCTGTAGCATTAAAGGCTGGTAATTCCTCCTGATTTCCCTAACCCGTCTTGGAACTTGCCTCAGCACTAAAATCTGTTTTCCCCTAAATACTACAGCTCGGTCCCGAGATTTCTTATAGATCTCCTCCCACACCGACTTCTTGTTAAACCTAATATGTACTTCTCGTGGGTGGTTATATCTCTTTGCATAATTAGTAAAAACCCGAAATACCTCATCAATATCATTAAGGACCGCTATTTTATCTTTTTCCAGTATTTCAGAGATGATGTCCCCTATAATTCCTTTTAGATCTTCTCCTTTTTCCTCTATTACATCTTGTAATCTTAAAATAAAAGAAGATCTTTCAAGTTCCAAAAAAATTATCTCCTCTTCTACAGCTCTATTTACTGAAATCTGTTCACGTTCATATCCATCCAGTCGGCTTTCACATCTACCTAACCTGATTTCCACTTCCTATAATCTTCCCTCCTGCTTCACCATATCACCTCTTATTTCTTCTAACTTCTCATTAAACTCCTTAATATCCCCCCTTACCGCTCCCATTTCATCTTTCATATCTGAAGTAAGATCCTCAAGTTTTTCAAGTTTTTTGGAGATAGACTCCTGGTTCTTTATCATAACCTCCTGCATGGTTTGGAGCATCCCCTGAAGACTTTGCAAGGTGGGAGCTTTTCCTGCAGAGATCTGATCATCCGTATTTTTCACCATCGCCGAGGTTGATGACATTGGAAATGACACAACTGGAAGCATAATAACCTTTTTCCCTGTTTTAGTCATTGTAGTTGTCGCTGTAGTTGACATGGTTGCTATTAAATCTATGTAATACCGGAATTTAAGAGTTCACTCCTCCAGCACCAAGTCCAAGTCACTCTTAGGATTTAAACTGGTCGTCAATAATAAATTTCCTAAAAGCGTAAATTACAATACTCAGTTCTCTCCTCCACAGGGATTCACCATCAGACGGAGGGGGGAGGACAGAGATCAAGTGTTCAGTCTATGTTCATCTTCTCAACACTGGTGGACTAATTACAAATACAAAAAGAAATACAAAGAGGAACTTCAGTGCTCTGATTTCTTTTAAATTACCAGCTTTCAGTCTACTCAATCCCTCTAATCAACACCAGAAAGAAAGTTTGCCTCTCTCACTGTAGCTGCTTTGCACGCTTGCTGTGCAAACCACACTTGCTGGCAGATCTAACACAAAAACAAGAAATTCTAGTTCTTCCTCTCCTTTCTTTAATTGCGATGACAATTGTCCCAAGCACTCTGCTGTTTCTAATCTCTCCTGCCGCTCGTTGCAACATAGACTTCCCTTCCAAAACGGCTTAGTCATAGTCCGGGGGTAGCCATTAATGGCCCCCTCTTCCCAGTCGCTAGGGTTAACGACATGCGGGATTGCCACCTCCTCGCGTATCTCAGCTCACCACATTTTCACTGACCTCCTCAGTCAGCGCCAGCACCAAAAGCTGTTCGCCGGCTGGGAAAAAGCAACTCGAGCCAGGAGTCCTCTCAGTTCCTGACCTGCTGCAAAATGACGTCACCGGAAATCCCTATCCCTTTAAAATTACGCTTCAAAATCTTCTTTTCTTCCCACCCTGCACATTAGCCGCTGTTTCATCGCTAGGGGTCTTACCCAGCTTCCAAAAACTCTGTTCCATTCATCACTCCTGCTCAATGCTTAATCCGGTTACTCCAGCTTTGTGGCAGCCGCAATGGCTGCTGTCCCCCACCGCCGAGTCATAGAGAATTTCCTCTGACCTTCAAGGAACTTGCCTGTTCCTCTTGGTCTTCCGAGGTGCCTCTCCTTCTTCCCCATCCCTACAGGTCCGAAGACCCATTGGCAGCGGTTCGTCAATCCGGGTTTTCGCGGAGCTCATCAGAGCCTGCTAATTCCCCGACTGTCTTGCCGCGACGCCAAACCAGAAGTCCCCCTGGACTATAAAATTGATTTGATATTTTTAAAAGCCAAAAAGAAAAAGAGAAGCTAAATAAGATTGTTGATACAGACTGAAACAAAATGGATACTTGTTTGACAATTGGTAATTGTAGATTGCAGAGAGATACCTTCAAGAGTAAAAAGAAATAATTGCAACTTGGTCTTTGTTTTGGAAAATTGTGAACTTTACAGATAAAAGCCGTGAGAACTTTTGGGGGAGGATTTCTTTGTCTGCAAGCTGCTCAACTTTGGAGGAAAAAAAAAAGCGGAATACAACGGAACTTTTATAATTGGAATAATATAAACTCAAAACGAATACAATGGCACAGGAAATTAGAGAAATGATTAATCTGATGTACTTGCCATGGAAAATGGAAATAAGAGAAATAATTATAATATTACACGGAAGACTAAAATTTGAGGACATAAAAGCTGAAATGGAGCATACTCAAGCAGACAAGAAAATGAAGACGGAACGTTAGAACAGAGGGAAGGGTTGAATCAGCCAATAACCTCTGAGGAGATTATTGCAGCAATTAAACAGGTAAAAACAGGTAAAGCTCTGGGAACAGATGGATTAACAGCTGCTTATTACAAGAATTTACAGCCTGAAATGGTAGAACCGCTTAGAACATTATTTTGCAAAATTCAATCGGGGGAGGAGTTCCACCCTCTTGGAGAACAGCTTTTGTGTTATTGATTCCAAAGGAAGATCAAAACTGTACCAAACCTGAAAACTTTAGGCTAATATCACTTTTGAATACTGACTACAAAGTTTTTGCCAAGATGTTAGCGAATAGGTTAATGCCAGTTATGCAACAAACAATTCATAATGACCAATCAGGTTTTGTAAAAGGGAGGCAAATGAAATATAATGTTAGACAAATTGTAAATTTATTGGAATATTTGGAAAAAAACAACCAGGTCCCTGCAGCGTTTATATTTTTGGATGCAGAGAAGGCATTTGATCGATTGAACTGGCAATTTTTGTTTAAGATAATAGAAAAAATGCATTTTGGAGAGTATTTTACACAATCAATTACAGCAATATATCAGGAGCAAACAGCACAAATAATAGTTAATGGAGGTTTAACAGGTGCTTTTAAAATTGAGAAAGGTACAAGACAGGGATGTCCTTTGTCTCCATTGTTGTTTATTTTAACTTTAGAAGTTTTGTTGAATGGGATACGTGACTCCAATAAAATAAAAGGAATTGTAATTAGACAGCAAGATTATAGATTAAGAGAGTTTGCAGATGATTTGGTTGTTACTTTATCTCAACCTATAGAATCAGCTCTACATATGCTGGACATAATAGGTCAATATGGTAAGGTGTCCAGGTTTAAAGTAAATCAACATAAGACAAAGATGATAACTAAAAATATGTCCATATCTCAAAGAGAGGATTTAGGAAGGATAATGGGGTTTGAAATAGTTAAAAAGGTTAAATATTTAGGAGTATATATTGCAGCTTCAAATACGAAATTATTCAAAAACAGTTATGAAGTTCTTTGGCAAAAAGTGCAGAAGGAAATGGAAAGTTGGAAAAAGCTATAATTATCTCTATTGGGAAGGATAGCAGTAATAAAAATGAATGTATTACCTAGGTTCTTATTTTTGTTTCAAATGATACCGGTGCTTAAGAAAGATGGAAACTTGAGGGAGTGGCAAAAAGGGGTTAATACTTTTATTTGTGGTGGGAAGAAACCAAGAGTGAAACTGAAAATTATACAGGATGTACGTGAGAGAGGAGGTCTTAAAATGCCTAATTTAAGATTGTACTATGAAGCAGCTGTTTTATCACAAATTAGTGATTGGTTTAATTTAACTGAAGAAAGAATGTTAAATATGGAAGGTTATGATTTGTTATATGGATGGCATGCTTATTTGTTGTATGAAAAAAAAGTGGATAAAGTGTTTAAGGGTCATATACTTAAAAATGCGTTGCTGAGGGTTTGGAAAAAATATCAATATAAGTTAAACTACAAGATACCTATATGGGCAAATCCCAGACATGCAATAGAAAATATAAGTATAGAACAAAAAACGGAGGTGATTACTTATAAAGAGCTTCTTTTTATGGAAAGGGGTAAACTGCAATTGAAATCTTTAAATGTATTGAAAGAAGAAGGGATAGTTTATACTTGGTTTCAGTATGGTCAGCTTCAAGCTAGATGGAGGGAAGATCAAAAAATTGGTGTCATGCAAAATGAGGAAAACCTGGTAAAACAGATTAGAGATCAAAGTCAGATGCATATTAAAAGGTTGTATAATGCTTTATTGGAAATAGATTCAGAAATAGAATTGGTTAAGGATTGTATGATAAAATGGGCAGAAAACTTTCAGGAACCTGTGATGATGGAAACATGGGAAAAGATTTGGGTTAGAAATGTTAAATTTACGCAAGCACAAAATTTGAGAGAGAATTTTTATAAAATGTTTTACAGATGGCACTTGGATCCTAAAAAACTATCATGTATGTACCTGAATTTGCAAGCTAAATGTTGGAGATGTGAATGTGATGATGCAACTTATTATCATATATGGTGGACTTGTAAGAAAATTAAGGCATTTTGGATAAAAATTTGGTGGGTGATGCAGAACATTTTGAAAAAAAGGTTGAAATTTACTCCTCAATTGTTTTTATTGGGTATAACGACGGATTGTACAGCATTAGAGACTAAACTGATTCTGAACTTAATATCAGCAGCTAGGCTGTTGGTAGCGCAATATTAGAAGAAGGACTCTTTGCCTACTATTGAAGAGTGGACACTGAAACTAACGAATTTAGCAGAAATGGCGAAAATTTCAGCATATTTGAAGGACTATACACAAGAAAGATACGTAACGGAATGGAGAAGATGGATTGATTATATTCAAAATAAGTATCAGACAAGAAAATATTAAATAGCTTATGAATGAATGTTAAACTTTAGAAGTATTATGTTATCCATAGTGGAGTTAAGGTTTCAGGGGGGGATTTGGTGGTTTAAGAATAGTTAGGCTAATTTAGTTTATGACTGTTAATTGAAATACCCTGCATTTTGCTCTGGGAGGTCTGGGGGGGAGGGTGGGATGAGAGGGGGGGTGGGGGGGTGGGGGGAATATTGGGGTGTGTGTGAAATGTTTTTTGTAAAACTTTTCAATAAAAAAAAGAAAAAAAAAGAAAATGAAGATGGAGAAGCAAGACATAGATTGAAAATAGAGAAGACAAAGACAATATGATTAAATATGAAGAAGTTACTGAACATGTGGATAATAATAATAAAAAAGAGGTTTTTAGAGATTACACTGGGATTAACAATGAAAAAAATGATTACACTGGGATTAACAGTGGAATGATAAAAGAAAAGGTTGGAAAATACTAGGGAATATAGAGTAAAATAGAAGAGTCCAGGACATGGATTTAATGATTATATCGAGATTAATAATGATAAAATGAGAGAAAGAGAAAAGAGAGGGGAAACAGATGGGACCGATAGGGCAAAATAGGGGAGAGAGAAAGGAAGATAGAAATGAGAGAAGAATATGTTATAGATATCTAGAAATGAAATATGGATTGAAGCTAAAATATATGAACAATGGACATAATGAATTAATTTTTATTGAGATGTTGGATGGTACTATTTGAGAAAATTGATGGCTATTTTTAGAGATTACACTGGGATTAACAGTGAAAAAAAATAAAAATGATTACATTGAAATTAACAGTGAAAAAGATGATTACACTGAGATTAACAGTGGGCAAAATAGGGGATAGAAAAAGGAAGATAGAAATGAGAGAAGAATATGCTATAGATACCTAGATTTGAAATAAGGATTGAAGTTAAAATATATGAAAATTAGATTATATAAAAAGAAAATATATCAATGGATATAATGAATTAATTTTTATTGAGATGTTGGATGGTACTATTTGAGAAAATTGATGGCTATAATAATTGGGATATTGTTTAAATACCTATAACAATTGTAATAATTTGAATATTTTCAATAATACATTTATTTAAGCAAAAAGAAAAGAAAATTGAAATGATATAGGATTATGATTCACTAAATAAGACTCATTTAAATTGGCTTTTATATAAATGGATTGTTAAATAGACAGAATTTAGGGAAATAAATGGTTGTGTTATTTGAATTAAGAACTTTGTTTAAATGTTAAATTGGTATATTTTCAAGATTAGAGATAAGATTTAAATTTGATGAAGTAATAATTAAATAAAGATTTAATGAAATATTATATGAAGTAATAATAAAATGTAAGGAAGTTCTAGAAATGGAAATAAGATTTAGAAATATAAATATGTTTGAACTGTATTTTTAATAGTGAGTATTTGGGGTAAGAATTGTGAAATGTATTATGAGGTATTAATTGAATCAAGATTTAAGGTGGATTAATAGAAGGGTAATTACTTTGATTAAGTTAATATGAGTTAGCTTTCTATAAGATGGTAATAGTTGAGATATGTGATAAGTATTATGGCAAAAATAGTATATATTAAATTCTGATAAAGATGAACAAAAAGTTGTATAAATTTAAGACCGGAACAATGCTCTGTTTCGAAAAGATGTATTGTATGTTTATTTGTGTGTTTAAAAAAAAAAATTACAAAAAAAAAAAAAAAAGAACCCATTCCTAAATCACTATTCAAAAACTTGGACTATTAATTATGGTTTGTCACACAGCCAGATGTTCAGACAGGATTTGACATTTTTGTCCATCTATTAAGTCCTTCCAACTGTGCTATCCCGCTCACTCACACACACACAAGTAAATGTGGTTTAGTGAGTTTATTAATGTTCCCCAGCAATTCCCTTCACCAAGACTCAGAACTGTCCCAATTAAGTCCAGCCACAAGCAGGCTAAGATTAGTCCACAAAGCAATGGCCCAATAGTCCATAAAGCAATTGAAAGCTGCTCAAATAACTCCACCAAACGAACTTAAATTGTTAGCCATCTGCCACTGCAAGCTTTCCCCAGCTAAATCCTCCTCCAATTCTCTTTCTGCTGGCCATTCAGAGACATTAATCAACTCAGTTCCTGATGTGCTAGGAATGGGCTCATCCTCTCTTGACCTCTGAGAAGGAATCTGGGGAGTCGTCCAAGGGAGACATCACACCAACGGACCTGAGGTAGGCAGATGTGGATGTTTGATGGTCTTAAAAGATATTTTCGCTTGTTCCAAGCAAAGCTGCCTTTTGCAATTGACCCATGGTGAATTTGTCAATGCTGATGGTGTTCAAGTGGTGCTGCAGTTATTTTGGGATTGCACCCAAGATGTCTATTATTATTATTGGTACTACTTTTGTTTTTTTTTTTGCCACAGTCATTCTATTTTTATTTGCAGGTCTTTGTATTTTGTTATCTTCTCCAGTTCTTTCTCCTCTCTTCTGCTGTCTCCAGGTTCTATCCAAACATTTTGATTTTCTTATCAATAATTATTAAGTCTTGGGTGTTATGAAGCAGGTGTCTGTCTGTTTTTTATTTATTATTATTATTATTATTATTATTATTATTATTATTATTATTATTATTATTATTATTATTAAAATTTATATGCCACCCATCTCTCAATAAGGTGACTCTTACAGATCATAAGTTTATCATATTAATAGATAAGAAATTAACTGAATATAATAGAAATATTACAGAAAATGGAGATAGCTTAGTTTCTCATCTTTGACAATAGTTCCAATAGCTGGTTGGCTGAGGAAATGATGGGCTACTAAGTGGTTGTGGTGGTGTGGAACCTGGAACAATATTGGATTTTATAGAATGCTATTGCCTTTCTTTCATTTTGCTGTCTTAGCTTCTTGGCTCTTGTGTGTGAATCAAGCTGAAAGCAATTAGTAATCAGCAAATTGACCTTTAGCATCAATCCAGGCATATGGAGGACACTGTTCTGGATCTTTGTTTATTAAGAGAGAGGGGGAGAGAGACACAGAGAGAAAGTATGTTCAAATAAGCAATTAATTTACTATTTTTTCCAGGAAATGACAGAAAAGATATATGATACAAAGTTCAATATTCTCTCTGGAATTCAACCCTGAAACTTTGAATTATCCTTGTAGCCAGAATACAGTAGATGCTACCATAGTTCAATTCAAGTGCGCAGATCAACTTTTTAAACATGCAGTATTTGCTTTTTTGTTTTATCCTGTGAATCAGAACTTTGATGGGAACAATTATTTCACTTTTCCTACTGAAAACTAAAACCTTTAATCATTTTAAGATATTTAAGGTATGAATAGGCAATATTAATTTGAGCCCTTGCTGTTTCATCTCTTTTAAGGCAGCCAACATAATATGCATGTAGGCAGATAGTAACTCACACAGAAAGCATGCAAAATTACTGCTCCATGCCGCCGGTCT
Organism: Pantherophis guttatus; assembly: GCF_059756535.1. NCBI lineage: Eukaryota > Metazoa > Chordata > Lepidosauria > Squamata > Colubridae > Pantherophis > Pantherophis guttatus. The sequence goes on along the minus strand of NC_142065.1, from coordinate 122,565,235 downwards.
TCATTTGTAAAGATGTCACTAGGGAATTCACGGAGAGCTAAGAAGGAAAAAGAAAATAAAATCAAAACATTGGAAATAGTTGAATTGTAGTAAAGATATATTAATTAACCAAGCAAAGTAGTTTTATAGACTGGCAATCCTTGTATGTTCCTATATTATTGCATATTATTACCAAGCTACTTCATTTTACATCTTAGTGTAAATATGTATAATGAAATTTGATGTTATAATAATCAGGCTTGAAAGATCTATCAAATTCTTAAAACAATAAAATTATACTTACAATACAGGTCATAATTTAGAGGCACATTTAAAAAATTTTGGTTAACATGAGACAATACAAACTTGAGAGTTTTATCATCTCTACAGTTAAGAGCAATTCCCAAATAGGTGGATTTACTTATTTCAAAATCTGTACTAACAGAGAATATATTAACTGGGAAACAGTGATGGCAATTGTAAAGTGAATGGGACTAAATTTATTATTTTCTCACTATCACTGCATATAGTACTAATTGTGGGAAAAATAATATAATAGAATACTTTATTGCCCAAGTGTAAAGACAGAGAAGGAATTTGTCTCTGGTGCAAAAGTTCTCAGTGTACATGCAAAGCAACAGAGTAATAATAAGCATAATAATAATATCAATAAGGGAGAATAATAAAGCAGATGGGAAGGATAATAATAATACTACAGCCATACAACATGAGTAAAAATATTTAGAAATAAGACAATATTGTGAGAATTAGGTGTTCAGCAGAGAGATAGCATGAGGGGAAAAACTGTCCCTGTGCCTAGTTGTTTTGGCATGTAATGCCCTATAGCAGCACTTGAGGGAAAGAGTTGAAACAGCTTATGTCTAGGATTTGAGGGGTCTGTTTCTCAGCCCTCCTTCTGACTCGCGCAACAGACAGGTCTTCTTTGGAAGGCAGGCTGGCTGCAATTGTTTTTCCTGCAATCCTATTCAAATAATTTAACAACCGGTTCTCTGCTCTGACTGGCTGGGGGTGGGGTGGGGGAATGGCTGGGGGTATGTGGCTTAGGAGGCGTGGCCAACTCACCATCACTCACATCAAGGGGTGCCTCGCCTGGCCCCTCCCCTCCCACTCTCCAACCTCTGTGTGTATGTTTGGGGAGGCAGCAGCTTCTGAGCAGCATGATCCCCCCTCCCCAGTCAGCCAGCTCCACCTGACCTACTCCCTGAGTCTTGCCGTTCTCCTCGCCCCACCCCCCACTCAAGTGGCAGCAGGCTTTTTCCCATGGCGTGGTGTACGCTTGCTACCTCTTCTTGTCTGCTTGCAAGTGGTGATCTTCTCTGCTTCTCTCGGGATGCTGGTGTGGGCACCATGCATCACTTGTCAGGCTGAGCAGGGAAGTCGCTGTCACACCACTCCCCCTTGCTTCCCCGAGTGCAGAGCTGAGGCCATGTGCTTCCTCGCCTGGCTGGCCACCGGCAAAGAGCCGCACAGCTGACAGCTGCTCAATGCCTCACACAGCATCGCCCAGCCACCGGTGATGAGGAGTGGTCAGCCCAGCTTGGGCTGGCTGGTTGGAGCAGCACTGCAGTCGAGGCCCCCATGCTGCAGCTGAAAGAGAAGGCACCAAGCACAAAGATCCTCATGTTGGAATCTATGACCAGCAGGTCAAGGTGGTGGAGTACGTGGTGTGGGAGCCCATTGTCCTGAAAAACCTCAGTTTTTCAGAAGGCTGAATGAAGTTTTCAACTGAGCAAGGAAGCACTATGGAGCCAGGCCCTTCACACTGCATCCAGCACACCGGAATTTGCTGCGCCGGGCCAGGAATGATTCCCGCAGACCCCGCTGCTGCTTGAGCAGGGAGGATGACACTGAGGAGGAGAAAAACCACGAGGTTTTGCGCCAGGTGGCTGGCCCTGCAGTGGCGGCTTGAATGGCCTGAGTAAAGTTGTGCTCGCCATGAATCACCAATGTTGGCCTTTATGACTTCTGTGAAAGGCTTTTTGATACCCTTCTGCAGTTCCTTTTCGATCTCGCCCACTTTCAGGACAATGGGCCCATGCACCACATACTCCACCGCCTTGACCTGCTGGTTCATAGATTCCATCATGAGGATCTTCTCGCATGGTACCTTCTCTTTTAGCTGCAGTGTGGGGGCCTCAGCTGCAGTGCTGCTCCAACCAGCCAGTCCAAGTCCAAGCTGGGCTGGCCGCTCTGTCCCCACCGGTGGCTGGGCGATGCTGTGCAGGGCATTGAGTGGCTGTCGGTCGTGTGGCTCTTTGCCAGTGGCCAGTCAGGTAAGGAAGCACATGGCCTCGGCTCTGCGTTTGGGGAAGCGAGGGGGAGTGGCATGACAGCAGCTTCCCTGCTTAGCCCTGACAAACGATGCATGGTGCCCGCATCAGTGTCCTGAGAGAAGCAGATCGCTGCTTGCAAGCAAACAAGCAGAGGTAGCAAGCATACGCGATGGCATGGGAAAAATGAGAGACCCTGTTGTCCCGCAGAGCCTGCTGCCATTTGAAGGGTGTGTGTGAGGAGAATGGCGAGATTCAGGGTCAGGTGGAACTGGCTGACTGGGGAGGGGGGGGATCATGCTGCTCAGAAGCCGCCCCCACTGCTACCAGAAGTTTGGGTGCCTCGGCTGAAGCACAGATCACTCCCTCCCACAAACAGCTAATTTGAGGAAAGACCATGCACGGCTGGGCACACTTCCCAGCAGGAGGAGTTATGGCACAACAGAGCCATTGTGGCTGCTGCTTGTTTAGTGTGGGTGGTCCTGCTATAATAGGTGGCTTTGGTTTTTTCCCACCGCAATTCCACCGCTTGCCCCACCCACTACCAACCAGATGCCCTCACTTCCTCCAAGCATTGCTTTGCCTACCTGATTTCCAGCTCCGTTGCGTTTTTTGCTATCATGTGCAGGAAAACAAAAGTTTGTGGGACTAAAAAAAAAATTCAATCGATTCCAACTTTGTGAGATTTTTTTCTTTCACGAGAAGTTGAAATTGATTGATTGCACTTTATTTTTAGTCCCAGAAAGTGTTATTTCCCTGCACATGATGGCGAGAAATGTGAAGGAGCTGGAAATCAGGCAAAAAAATGCTTGGGATAATCTGGCCGGTGCTGGCAAACTCTTAAAAACCTCGTCTTTGACTGCTGACACCAAAAGGCAAAGCAAGAGCTGCCAGGAAAAAACCAGTAGGCCTGGGTGTCTGGAATACCCTTCCTCCCCCGCCCCACCTTTCCCCAACTGCCACACTCCCAAATTACAGTGAAAGTGAGGGGCAGGAAGCCCTGCCATGCCTGGTGAGGGTGGGGGAGAAGAGGCGGCAAGAGGAGCTCCATCTCGCTCCACGTGCCCCAATGAAAGGCAGAGGCAGCCCAGCCACTTCCCTTCCCCACTCTCTCTGGTGCTGGAAGCCAAGTGTCAGACACATGCCCAGTCGCCCATGCAGAGACAAGTAGGCCATGGCAAAGGCAAGCAAGTGGGCTGGGCTATGTGGGAGGCAGTAAGGGAGGAAGACTCACCAGGCAGAGATCAGCTGGGCTGCGGGGGGCGGGAGGGCGCGGTCGAGGCAAGCGAGGGAACCAGAGAGCAGCTATGCCACAGGCGTGACTATAGGCATCGGTTAAGGTGGGCGGGGTGAGATACGGAGTGAGGGGTGGGGCAGGGCCAGCCAACAATTTAACAACTGGTTTGGCTGAAGTGATGCGAACCGGTCGAATCCCACAACTGAGAACTACTATTTGTTGCAGTCTGTATCTGTCCTGTTTGGTTTCTATATCAAACCAGACAGTTATAGAAGTAGAAATGACAGACTCAATAATTCCTCTGTAGAACTGTATCAACAGCTCCTGGGGCAGACTGAACTTCCTGAGTTGACGGAAGAACATTTGTGCCTTTTTTGTTGTGCCTTTTTAATGAAGGTTCTAATGTTAAGAGTCCATTTCAAGTCCTGGGAGATTATAGAAACAAAACTTCGCAGAATTCTAGAATAGAAGGGATCCTTCTAAAATCACTCTCATCTACAGTTTAAAGCATGTTCAGCTCCAGATTGTTTCAGCTGCACCATAGGCCAGTTGTTCAACCTCCTGTCTATATGCAGACTCATCACTGTCTAGAATGAGACCAATGATTGTTGTACCATCTGCAAACTTCAGTACTTTAACAGAGGAATCCCTAGAGATGCAGTCATTGGAGATGCAGTCATCTCTGTTTATGATAGGAAACACCATGTAATGTATGTTTCTTATTAATGGCACATTTGCTGCTAGACTACTATGTTTAGACAGTGATTAAGATTTTAAGAATATAAGGAAAACATGCTTGCTTAGAGGAAAAGCCAGCTGAATTAGTTCCCACAGTGGCAAACTAGCTGTTTATTTGGAAACCAATAGATAAAATTTGAGCCCAATCATATTGGAGTGCTGTTGTTACTCAGCAACTAACATTCATAGTCATTTTGTCAGCAGCAATGCAAGCTAACGAAGCTACCAGTCTGAACTGGTCACTCCACTTTTGATATCTTGAATGTGAAGACCTAGGTCAATCTGTTCTTTTGTCCACTGGTATCTATTGCTGAAAAATGTATAATTTCTATTAAACATTCCCTTCAAAGAAAAAACATCTAAGCACATGCAATAGAAATAAATTGATCAAGGAATCGTTGCTTTTGAAATATTTTGTGTTGTTTTCCAGGTTCTTACTTTTAGACAAAGCTTTCATCTCTCAAATAGCAAGCAGAGAACTTTCCAAAGTGGTGCATGGATATGCATATTGGAGAGGAGGCAGAGATGCTTTTGATCCCAGGATAATAGTCTTTGATCATCTTTTAACTCAGAAACAAACACAGAAAAAGAACCTTGCTACATTGGGTCAAAAACCCCAACATTCATTGTTTCCAACAGTGAACATGAACAGTTTTCTAGAAAGATTACAAGGCAAACATAAATGTGTCTTTTCTCAGCATCTCAGAAATAAACTCATCCTGGTGATATTTAGGTATTTTCACTCTAACAACAAATTCAAAGGCAGAATTCTGACAGATGTGGTAGAAAAACAGGTCTGTTAAGTAAGAAAGAGCATCTTGGGAGGAGACTTGAAGGTTGCTTTCAGTCGGTAGGCCACAAATGGCTGCTGACTCATTTTCCATAGCCTACATATGCTTGATACATTCATGCTATCTCCAACAGTGAGCCATGAGCTTGCTCTCTTACTTCTCAGTACATTATTATTATTATTATTATTATTATTATTATTATTATTATTATTATTATTATTATTATTATTATTATTATTATTATTATTATTATTATTTCTATGCCGCCCACTCTCCGAGGACTCTGGGCGGCTTACACCAAAGACAGTATACTAAATAGCATATTGCCCCCAACAATCTGGGTCCTCATTTTACCCACCTCGGAAGGATGGAAGGCTGAGTCAACCTTGAGCCGGTGAGATTTGATCCACTGATCTGCTGAACTAGCAGTCAGCTGAAGTAGCTTCAGTACTGCACTCTAACCACTGCGCCACCTTGGCTCTATTCACAGCCTTCCATCCGTTTTTCATGGGAATGGCTGTGGATAGGTGAACAGAAGTTGTAAACACCAGATAGGCAGGCAGGCAGGCAGGCAGGCAGGAGGGAGGGATGGACACAGGCAGGCAGGCATCACTTTTTTCCTCTCCCTGGATTTGTCTCTCTCCAGTCCAGCTAGACACAGTGAAATGAAGCCACTATTAGGCTATTTGGGTTGCAACATAATCCTAGCACTGGGTTACTTGTGGTATGTTCCCAAGTATGGTAATTGGTGAAGGAGAGTGGAAAGATTAAGCAATAAGTTCCACTTTTTGGTTCCCCCCTATACAGATGTCATACTTGAGATTTGGGAGGGAATAAAGCTATTATGTGAAAAAGTCCTATTCTCCCCAAAAGAAAGGGGAGAAAAACCAAGCAAACAGTAAAGTAAGAAACTTGCAGCACCACCCTAAAAGGCCTTTCCACACTAAGGGAGACATGGCCTGGAAGCTTCTACTAATGAAAGGACCATGATGTAGCTCAGGTACTTTTTGGGGGAGAGGGGTGGGCAGGTTATTCCAGTTTGTTCTAGAGGTTAAGGCAATGGTGAAATGTAAAATCTGTTACTACCAGTTCTGTGGGCGTGGCTTGATGTGGGGGGAAATGTGACTGGGTGGACGTGGCCAACTTTTTTTTTTTTTACTATTAAAAGCATTTTTTCTACAACCTTAAGAGGTTGCTGAAAAAAATGTTTTTAAAAGTCTCTGACGATCTGAGCCGCATGATCATCAGAGGCTTTTTTTTTTACTTTTAAAAGCATTTTTTCGGCCGAAGAGGTTGTAGAAAAAATGCTTTTAAAAGTAAAAAAAAAAAGGCTCTGATGATCGCACGGTTCAGCTGGGCATGGGGGTGGGCAGGGATTTTTGCTACCGGTTCTCCAAACCAGCTGCCGCCATCGCTACTGGATCAGGCGATCCAGTCCAAACCGGGAGCATTTCACCCCTGGGTTAAGGTACCAGGCTACAAAGCCAGAGACCATGAATTCAAGTCTCACCTTAGCCTGAAGGCAGCTGGATGATTTTGAGCCAGGCTCTTTCTCAGCCCAACCGACCTGACAGGGTTGTTGTGGGGAAAATGGGTGGGGGAAGGTGTATTGGATATATTTGCCACCTTATATTATTGGTAAAAATAATAAAGGTGGGATACAAATAAATAAATAAATCCTGCAAGGCAAATTCTGGAAGGAGCTTCTCTGGGGCTAAGGAGGCAGAAGCAATGAACTGCAACAACCTTGTCAAATTGGGGGAAAAGGTGGGAAACACTTTTGCCTCCAACAGCAAAAGGCATAGAAATTTGATTGGAGGCAGGAATTAAGTGTGTCTTCCTGTCAACATTTTAGTATAAGGCAGGTTAAGAAACAGGCACAGCAGGGATCCCAAGAATGCTGTTTATTGTAGTAATCTAGGCCAGTGGCCCCCACCAAGGACCAGTTCTGTGAAGAGAGGTTTTTCTGTGGACCGGAGGGGGCATGCTTTTACATGTTGCCTGCATTCCACAGATGGGGCTTTGCTTGTTTGCACAGACAGGTTGCTGGCATGCCACGGACTGGTACCAGTCCACGGAATCTTGAAAGCCTGTCTAAATTTCTTTGTCACATTTAATACTAAACAATATCAAGGTGGGGTTACTTAGGATTTCTTTCTGAGCCTTCGGTCTTTCTTAGTTCTGTGTAATTTTTTCTACGGGTCCCCTCTTACTGTTCACTCTTTCCCTGTCACCAAGTCAGCTCTAAATCTGCTTATACTTCCTTGAAAACAGATTCTCTTGGAATGATGGTCCATCTGCAGCAGACAGCTTTGGTTCCCTAATAGTGCTGAACTAAAATGCCCCACATCCTTTGCCTTTTCCTAGACTGACTGGGGTTGATGGAGTTGCAATTTAGCAACATCTGTACAGCTTCAGACTATAGATTAGAATATAATGATTAAAAATGATTTTTGTACTTATGCATGAAAAATATTTGGTGTTACAATGAAGTAGTATGCTGTCCCTCTTACAATTTGAGTTAAGATTCCCGCCCTAATTTGTACCAAACAAACAAACAAAGGGGTTATCACACTTCCCCCACCAGTGGAGCCCAAGGAGGGTTGTATCTATCATTGCTGTCCATGTGAGAAGTAAGGCTGAAAAAATAACTCCTTCACTCGTGGAGCTCCTTATAGATTATTCATGATTGCCCAGCCATTCTAGAGCACTCCTATGGGAGGTGAAGATATACTTAAACATTGTGTGACAGGTCCTGCTTATCAGGGCTCAAAATTATTTATAGATGTACCATGACTTTTCTCATTCTTTCAGATAGCTGCAGCTTTCACATCTGGTGATAGTGAATTCCATAAATTAATGTGAAAAAAGAATTTTTTAAAAGTCTATTATTATTACATTTATAATGGTATGAGTGAAGGAGAGTATGTTTTAGCTACTCTTTTTGTACCATTTTTAATTCTGGAAATTATTATAATGCTGTTGAGACTCAAAACACTTGTACCTAGCTTTAAATGCAAAATAAATCAAAGGCTCAAGAAAACTGAAAGGCATGACTGTAATTCCCTCTTTAATCCAAGGATTTTGGTATAACTGTTTTATCTGTAAGAAAAGCAGTGTTCACCCCAAACAATTTTTACAAGGTTGTATCTACAGTAAATAGGCAAAGTGTGAGCAGGATGAGTGTACATCTTTAACTACTCATGTACATACACCTAGTAATCCCAATGGAACCAATACATCTCTCCCCTCCCCATCTCAGCTTCATCACAACTAAATTGGGGGGAGGGCAAGAGACCTGTGGCAGGATTAAGTAAGCACCCCCGCACGTGGGTTTTGAGCAACAAGCTGCTGCTAAAACACAAGGATTCAACTCTCACTGCTATTGCATTTAGATACAGATAAAGAATGGCAAACCTAGCTCTAAGATGGTTGAACTGTATGTCTGGGGATAAACTAAATATATAACTTTTCAGGTTAATCTTTCAGCATTTGAAAAAAAATACTAATCACTACACAAGGCTTATTTGTTAAGCCTTATGGGTGCAAATCCACAAAGGAAACAACTGTAGTACCATAGTTAATCATCAACTGGACCAGTGGTTTTTATTGATCTGACCTGAATATATACTAAAACAATGATGATGAACATATGACATGAATGTCACAAGTGACATCCTACAATATTTGGGGGACACAACATTCACCAACACCTGACAATAACTGTTCTTGAAAGTATGTCCCATTCTTGCACAATTTTCGGAGGCTGCTGAGTCTGTGTGAGGATGGGTGCTCTTGTGCAGCTTCCTGAGCCTCAGAAAGTCAAGCAAGAACAGGCTGTGCTTTCATGTGGTTTTCAGGGGCTGCAGGGACCATGGAAGAGCATTTTCTGACGTTGCTTCAAGAACAAAGGCCTCATGTGATCTGGAGTTGCTTCAGGTAGGCTACAGGGGCTGTCAGTGGAAAGAGAACACTGCCCCAAAGGTAAGTGGGCACAACAGATCCTGGGGATCATGCACACGTTTGGACTATTTTTTTAAAAAAAGAATAACTGAATTTTTAAAGAATTGTTTTTCTTTTGTCTTGAGGGTGGGATGACCTACCAGTAGAAGCAAGTTAGACATTTCCCAAATTATTGACACACTGAGCCAATTTTTTTTTGCCATCACTGTACTAGTCAGTAAAAATCAAGAAAAGACTGTCCATATTTTCCATACTCTCCATATTCTACATAGATCATCAGAAGCCAAGCTATTACAAGTGGATAGTTACTAAAAATGATAGGATCCTCCATCATATTCCCTCATTCATTACACATTTTAGATAAGTTTTGCTTTTCTCAAGACAATGACTTATGAACAACCCTATGTTTTAGAAACCCACGTTTTCTCTTTTTTCTTTTAGTTTTAGTTTGGCTTTCATGGTTTTACAATAAGGTCAATTCAAAGAAATAGTGCTTAAACTAAGGGCTATTTTAAAAAACCGAATCTCCAGACTTCTGGCAGATGTCGCAGTGAGATTGGATGTAAGGAGTGGGTCTCCGTGCTCCCGTGCAAAGTTCTCCCCATTGGAGGGCTCCAAAAGGAGCTAAAGTCACCCTGTAGGGGTGGTGAAGAAAAGAGGGGCACCCTGCAGGTCGCAGTGAATTGCAACCCTCCCGCTTGACCCAGGGCTTTCTTCCCTCTCATCCATGATGAGGAGAAGAGGCAGCTATTATGGTTGCTGAGAAGCTGGGACAGCCAAGGCACAAAGAAAGTGCAGGAATGGTGTAGATGAACAGTGATTGGAATTGGGTGAGATTATTTCTTTTTTACCTAGAATCTAACCTAAAAGGAAAAAAATCCAGAAAAAGAGACTCTTAGAACGATCTGTAAAATGGCAAACAACTACTTAGAGAAAAATCCCAGACTCGAAAGAAAGGAACTAAGGAGAGAAAAGTAAAAAACTTTTAAAACATAGAAAATTGGACTTTTAAATGGGGTAGGCGCTGTTTTGGAAAGGCATTTTAAAATGCTGGAACTAGCTACTTAAATAACTGACTTTGCTTCCATAAATCGGATTAAAATTGGATTAAAAACTTGCCAGATTTGAAAGAACACTGAAATTTAAACTGTGGGCACCACCTACTGATGAATGGAAAATATACCATACTCCTACAAGTCTGGAAAAATTTCTGATAAGAGAAATAAACAACATTTATCTGGAGGACTGTGGTGATACCTACTGTTCTATATTTATCTACTTTATGACTATTGGAGGTTCAACTGTGAGAACAAGGATGATACCCAAGTAAAGCGACTCTTGAATGTTAAGATATATGATTAAATTTATAGGGTGGATTTAAGGAGATATTTGGAAAGCTTCCTGGACTACCTAAATGGAACTGATCGAATAATCCTGGGATATAAAGAATTATTATTATTATTATTATTATTATTATTATTATTATTATTATTATTATTATTATTATTATTATTCTCCCCCCTGAGGAGCAACATTAGGTCTGAATATATGGTTTTTGGACTATTGAGCAAGAGTGGAACTTACTAAAATAACATGAGATGCTCCACCAGGGGAAAATGAATGGAATTTTAAAAGAAATGGTGATGATGTTCCAAAGCATTAATGACATTGTGACAAAAAACCACAAGGAGATAAAGAACCTAATGCATGGCATAGATGGGAAATTAGAAAATATTTTACAAGGGACAATGAATAAAGATCAAAATGTCCAGGAAAGTGGGGAGACAACAGAAAGAATGGAGGAAAAGATAGAACAGACAAATCAGCAAATAAAGCAAGAAGACAAGAAGGAGTAGACAATAAAAACTGACTGATGAAACAAATCAAGGAAAAAGTATTTTAAGAGATTTAAAAATGGAATTGGATAAGCAGGAAGATACTTTCGAAAGGGAGATAGGGGCTTGGACAAACACTTTGGAGGTCTGGTAGCATAAGATGGGAGAGATGGGAGAAACATTTAGACTGAATAGTAAAGATGTAGGTGTAGATAGAGACAAAGATCCAAGAGAGGAGTACAGGAGGCAAGCCAAAAAATTAATAAGAATTGAAGTATTAAAATGGGCAAGAGATGATGGATAGAAAGGAATTGCTTTTTAATATAATGGAGGCCTGACTAAAAGCTAGAATAAAGGTAGAAATAAGAATACACTTTTATATAACAGAATAAAAATAATAGCTAGATGGAAAGATTAGAGGTTGAAATACAGTATTATGTATGTTTAAATAATATAGTGATTGGCATTAGAATGGCGCATTGAAACATTGAACAACTAAATAATGAAGGATTATATCTCAATACAAACACGTGTATCAACACTGAGATTAGTAATGGTGGCCTGACTAAAAGCTAGAATAGAAGTAGAAATAAGAAATAGGGGGAATATTAATATGCACATTTTTATATAATAAAATAAAAGCAATAACCAGATGGAAAGATTAAAGGTTGAAAGATGGTATTACTATGTATGCTCAAATAATATTGTGATTGGCATTAGAATGGCACATTGAAACACTGAACAACTAAATAATGAAGGATTATTTTTAATACAAACATGTGTATTAACAGTAAGATTACAAAAGTTTGACTAATGTAACAAATATTATTAACATCATTATTGTTATTTGTATCAAAATGAACGATACCCAAATGCCACACTGCTCATGTATTGATGTTGATGTAAATTTAAAAATAAAATAAAATGTATATACAAACCCCCCCCCCATCTCCATTTCCTTTTTGTCAAGGATGGCAAATTGTCCTGTTACTATTAAATATTTAAGGCAAATCTGGTTCCCAAACTGTTTTGTAGAATCCTAACAAGGAATCTGAGCTTTTTGACCACTTTTGAACTACTATAAGCTATTTTACACATATTCTCATAAATGAGCAGCAAGGGATATACTGTTTTGAATCTGGCTTGAATTGTTTCACCAGGATAATTTGATGTTATGCAATATATTTCTGACTTAGACTTGTACAAACAAATGTTGCAGTTCATTTGCATAGTTAATTATAATTTCCAGGAATGTGCAAATTTCCTAAATACGTCATCAGTACAAGTTCAGTGCAACAACTGTACTTATCTATTTCCTATATAGGTGAATGACTTTTATAATATTTTTTCCACATTTGAAGAATATTTCTAAGATATGTAATGTATTCACCTAATGTTCAGTGATTTTTCAGTTATGCATGCCAAAACTTAAAATAGGAAAAATGGTTGAAACCTTGCAATTTTGTTAGATGGTCTCAGATTTTGGTGAATTTACCCCATTGAGACAATACCATTGAGAGAACTGTACTTTCATGCATTCTCATTTTCCTGTTTGAATTTTTTCACCATGTCATGCAAAAATAAGGTTTGGCAATTTTATTTGATCCAACGTTTGGAATCACATTACACACAAGTGTACTTTTTATTTAATGTAGGGGGTCTAACACTTCTCATAAGAGAGCAACATCCAGGCATCCATAGCTGTGGTATCTATCTTTCATTTCATATTTTTATTCCCTGATTCTCTTCTATTCCAGGGTTAGGAAGTTCTTGAGAATTCTGAGGGAGTAGCATATGGGAAGATAGGCAGGTTTGCAAATTTTCTGAGAAAGACATTACTATGCAAAAAATTATTTAAGGCAATTTTGGTGGAATATTTTTCAATATAGATTTATAAACAATCCAAGATTTCTCTCTGCATTATTATGCAGAGGAGTTTGCAGAAATATTTGTGGACTTATAGCTGAAAAATTGTTGAACCTCACACAAAATGCCAGTATAAATTTTGTCTGGTACAATAATTTTCTAAATGAGATATCAATTTGCATTCCAGCTGTTCAATTGTTCCTATTTGAACCCACCTATGAGTTGAATTCATGTGTGTGAACATGGTTCACTTAGAGAGATGATCAAATCACTTTATTCCTGTACTAACCAATAATTTTGTTGCTCTTATTTTCTGGCCTCTATTTATATCTGGACATGAGAAGAAAAAGCTAAATGTTCTGATTTGGAAAACACATTATATAAACTAGAAATATTTTTAAATTCATTTAGCTACTATTTATGCTGGGAGAAAGAACCAAATAGAAGTGATTAAGCAGAAGAATATCAGCACATTCTTTATGCTAACCAGTGGTTGAAATATCCTTCATAATATGTCAATGAGCACTCTTTTTTTTTGCACTCATACTGTAAATTATAAAAAAAATATATTACTTTATATTGCTACTGTCATAACTATAGTTGACAAATCACATCCAGTGTAAATAGATAATGTAATGAGGACTAAGTTTGATTAATCACATTTTGGAATAAAGTTGTTACAAATTTAATAAGATTGAGTTAATAAGCTCACCAAGGTTGACAATTTATGCTGCAAAGATGATTTGGAAGTATATTCTACAAAGTGGTTACAAAATGATATTTTAGGCAGTTGATTATCCTGTAACTTCTAAGTCTATATTAATAATTTAATTTTTATTCTTGCCCCTAAAAGATTTCAGTTTGTTTTTCAATTTCAATTGAATTGTATAGTTTATATGTTATATTTAAAGTGGAAAGAATTCTGAAGTGATTTATCTTGGTCTGATTTTTTTACATCTCAAAAACCTGACATTTTAACAGGAGTGTATAGACCTTTTATATCTACTATAGCTATACTTTTTGGCTTCTTTATAAATTATGTGAAGATTGAGGTATTAGCAATTAGCAATATGTCAATTTATTGAGAATTATTAAATTATTTAAGAGGACTGGAATAAAAAAAAAGGACAAAAGAAAAATCTCCAAAGCTATCTAGGTAGGAAGACTGGCATTAAAAAGGTAAATGCAATTAATGTAAGCAGGTGGATAGCAATGCATTTTTGGTTATAAATAATCCACTTAACTTCACATTTATGTTGATGGATTCTAATTTGACAGTGACTGATTAAGAAGAGTTATGATACAATTCCTATTTGATTTTCTCATTTCATTTTGAATGTTGATGTGAAAGGATAAATTGGGATTATACTAAAATGATCTGCAATTTTAAAAAACTCAGTCTATAATAATTCATTTGGTAATGTTTTTAAACCTGATATAGTATACAATAACTCTTTAAAATAATCTTCTGAAAAAACAAAGCATAATGGAATATTTCAATAAATTTTGGACAATCCTATTAACTTCCCAGGTTGTCTGCTGCAACTGAAGTAACAGGAAATGGTAAATCAGTGATTTACCATTTATCAGTTAGGATTTTGATTTCTAAGATAATTGCATCTTTATTGCTGGAGATGAAATATTTATTGGACATATTAATGCTACAAGAAAAATTTGTAGTATTGCTATAGTTTATCAATGAAGATAGCATCATCCCGGGAAGAAGTACTATAGATACAAACCTGGTGGAACTGTGCACTGATAATAATTGCTTGACCAATATCTGCTCTACCAACAGTATTATACAGATACAGGGCTTATATCAAAAAACGATTAAAAATTACATATACGGTACCTTTATTCCAGTTAAAGATTAATGAAACTGAAATCCAACACATTTGGAGACCATTACACTGAGAAAACAAAAGTACAGTATATGGATCATTCATCCTATTATTGGCCTCTTACATTAATGCACATTTACAAGTAATTAAGGAAGGGATGGGAAGAGGAAAAAATATGCTTTTGAACATTATCAGCTTGTTATCCTCATGATATGTTCAAATATCTAAGAAGGCAGCATGGAAGCTTCTGGTGGGGGCTTTCTGGAACATTGACATAAGAACTGGCAGAAGTCCTTCTTATATGTTTCTGTGGTTTGTAAGTCACCTGAGATATATGGGTTAAAGGATGCACTTCAATGCTGGCAACAGTTCTCATTATGCTTCAGTAACACATGAAATATGGATATTCATTGAAAGTACCTGTATGTACTTGAAAGAGCTTTTGATCAAGCTTGTCTTTCATGTGCCTTTTTTAAAAAATGTTATTAGTATACTATTGTTGGTAATAGATAACTGCTCTATAGAATGAGTTCCATGATCAGTCTATGTTTTAAAACTTGATTAACAAGGAAGTCTGTAAAGCTCTTCCTATAAATCCAACTGAGTGGAAGGTTTTCATCTGGCTAATTAAAAAGGCAAGACCATAAATCTGAACTACAGCTTACAGAAGAGCAATTAATGTCAGATTTACACAGAAGAGAGGTGGATGAAATCACTTTAATGAAAAAAAAATTAAAAAGGGTATTTTATGAGAGATTGCTAATAGTAGTAATGTACAAGACATCAGAACCACTATCTATGTGATTGCAAGAAATCTTTGACAGAAGAAACTTCCTGATAATAAGCCAGTGGTGAAATCTGAACTGGTTTGCTACCGGTTCATTGGCCACGCATGCGTGTTGTGCAACAAGTGCATGCCGTGCACACACATGCGCACTGAACACATACTGCATGCGCATGTGCAGTGCGCACCAAACATGTTTAAAAAGCTACCGGTTCAGTTGAACCAGTAGTTAAAAAAAGCTACAATCGGACAATCACCTGTGCCACGCGGTTTAGCTTTGCTAGAAAGCAGGATTTAGCTAAGCTAAACTGCGCACCACAGCTGATCCCCCCCTGCTGTTCTACTTAACTTCCTGAGCCTCCTTTTGGTGCGTATTGCGCATGCGCACACATGCAGTACGCACCAAAAGGAGGCTTGGGAAGGTACGTAGAATAGCGAGGGAAGGGATCAGCTGTGGCGCGCAGTTCAGCTTCGCTAGAAAGCAGGAAATCCTGCTTTCTAGCAAAGCTAAACCACGCAGCACAGGTGATCGTCGGATCATAGCTTTTTTAAACTACCGGTTCGACTGAACCGGTAGCTTTTTAAACACGTTTGGTGCGCACTGCACATGCGCATGCAGTATGTGTTCAGTGCGCATGTGTGTGCACGGCATGCAAATTTATGCATAAATTTGATCACTTTTCAGATAGGAATTGCACAATAAAGCTGGCAATTATGATATTTACAGTCACCAATTAACATATCTTATTCTGTTTAACATTGGTATTAATATATAAGCTTACAGTATTTATATTTTTAACAAAATCTTCTTGAACCTTATAATAAAAATCCCCTCCAATTAATATAAAATAAAGATAGTGCTTATGTTAATATTCAAGGAAATAAAGTGAAAGAGAAATAAATTCTACTTCAATTGAGTCGTGGTGGCACAATGGTTAGAATGAGCTACTTCTGCTGATCAGCGGCTGCCAGTAGTTTGGCAGTTCAAATCTCACCAGGCTCAAGGTTGGCCTTCCATTCTTCCGAGGTGGGTAAAATGAGGACAAAGATTGTTGGGGGCAATATGCTGACTCTGTAAACCGCTTAGAGAGAGCTGTAAACCACTGTGAAGTGGTATATAAGTCTAAGTGCTATTGCTATTGAAATGCAAAGCTGTTGCTGTGACTGCTGTACATAATTTAGCTGCAATCCAGCAAAATTTTCTCCTTCACAAGGCTCTATAAAGCAAACAAGACTATTGAACATAATAAAAGATTATGCAAAATTCCTGGTAGAATAGTGCCCTGGATTAACGAAATCCTACTATGCTATACCAAAGACAATACAGTCTACTTTCACATTCACTGTACAATATTATATACATTAATAATTTTCTCATATTCTAAGATAGTAGCAGCTATTGGACCATTAACAAAAATTCCTCTTTCCAAATCTGTGTGGCACCCCTTTGCATACATGAGATACTAAATAACTTTTATAAGCGTTTCTGACTATGAACTGATTATTTGAGTTTATTTCCCTCTTGCAAGCCCAATAAAAAAATAAGCTACTTTTGAGCAGCTGGATGGCATATTTTGCAGTATTCCCAGGACATTTTATCTCAGCAGGATTTTTAAATGTAAGGAAAATTACAGGAAAGCTGTGCACTGATTATGAACATAGCATACAGAAAAATGAAACTAGAGTTTAATAAATGTGGCTAGTATAGTTTCTAAACTATATTTCAAGACATTAAAGTAGATGATCCATTAATAGATATCCTATAGGAATTGAATCATATAATCCAGATGATGTCATTCATTACAAATTCTCACTGGGGGAAAAAAAAGGTTTATGTTAATCACAATGAACTTGTTTTATTGGATTGAAAGGAGCTTAATTACTGATAAAGGGCTCAGATCACACAGGATTTTTTTTTGTACAAAACAAGTACCTGAAATAATCTCCTGCCAAGTCTCTTGGAATGACACTCATTTAACAAGCAGGAATCTTCTATTTTCCTGAAAATAAGCATTTATCTTTCACTGTAACAACAATAAAGACATCCCAAAAATCATAAAATCAAAAACAGGGATTGAGATAGAAGAAATAAAAAAATAAAATTACACTGATGTTTCATCAAAAACTATTGACCCACAATAAGCAGGCCTGTTGAAATAAATTTACCAGGCAGAAGAATCCTAACTAAGGAAAAGGCAAACAAATGGTTCTATTAAGGAACTTCTACATGAGACAGAGCAAAAAACTGGATAATATTCTGCATCCCGACCAATTATGTTTTTGCACTACAAAGAGATCCAGCAGCATTAACAGTTTTCCAGCCTTGGTACCAAGGCTGAATCAGCATTAATACTATGTTGGAAGTGTGCAGAAAACTTGAGTTATGCTACCATAACTAGATAATTAACCAACAATGAAAAGCTAGAAATAAATTAATATAATTTATTGACCCTGGAAAATGGGTTCTAGCTCATGTTTCATCATACTCATCACCAATTCTTTTTTCTCCTTCGCAACCCCCCCCCACCCAAACAAACTAAAATAACTCCTTTTCAAGAAACAAACCTGGATCAATAACCATAGGTCCATCAGCAAATAGTCATGTCATCAGAAAACCATTTGGATTCTATCTCAATAAATTGTCTAGTATGCACAATTGTCACTATAGGATTGCAGGCAAGAAGAATTACATTTATTCTTTATAATAAATAATTGCAAGAAGCTTATTCCTATCCCATTAAGTACATTAATTAATTAATTAAGTACATTAGGTACATTAATTAATTAATTAAGTACATTAAGTACAGTTAGTCCTCGATTTATGAGCAAATTGAGTCAAAAATTTATTTCGACTCAATTTGCGAGACAGTCATTAAGTGAATTTTGCCTCATTTTACGATCTTTTTTGCCATAGTTGTTAAATGAATCGCTGCAGTTGTTAAGTTAATAACATGGGTTGCTAAGTGAATCTGGTTTCCCCAGATCTGACCTTTGCTTGTCAGAAGGTCACAAAAGGTGATAATAACATGACACCAAGACACTGCAACTGTCATAAATATAAGTCTCTAGTCAAGCATCTGAATTTTGATCACATGACTACAGGGATCTGCAATGTTGTTAAGTGTAAAAAACGGTCATAAGTTACTTTTTTAACTGCCTTTGTAATTTCAAACAGTCACTAAATGAACTGTTGTAAGTCGAGGACTATCTGTAATCAAAGACCATGGAACCTTTGGTAGGTTTATACTATAACAAATGTAATTAAATATGTATGGGCTTTGGGGAGTGGATGGGGGGAATGGAATACTTCATTTTGACCAACATAAAGTACAGATGACAGTAAATCTTGGTACCAGATAAATGGCCTTTTACATTGTCACAATACTTGGAGGAGAGATTGTGTGCAGCTCAGACTGCAAAAAGCCCCATATCTTTATATTGTACTTTTCTGGCTTCCGAACATCAAGGATCCACAATATGATTTAAAACCAAGGCTGATTTCCCCTCCCACCAATTGCTGCAGCAAAGAAGAATATATGAAACTGATTCACTTCCCAGACATACCAGCCATCTCAAAATAACCTCCAAATGCAATTACTCTCATCAGCATAGATTGTTCTTCTGAATCAGCTTAGCTGTTTGCACTGTGTACTTAACATGTATCCTTACAAAACAAAGTCCTTACAAAATGTAGTCTTTTAATTAAAAAGAAACATAGGAGTGTGTTTGTGTATTTGTGTGTTTTTATCACAGGGTGCATTTTGAATTTCTCCCCTCAAACAACAATTCCAGCTGCATTTTCAGAAGCACCATAACCACGTTTGGCTCTTCTATATATCTGATATTAGGTCAGAATAGACTAATCATACAGCTCAAGCTTTCATTCACTAAGCAATTTGTGTTTCCTTGCTAGATGATGATTAGCTCCTAAGACAGCAACAAAACTAAGATAATAGAGTAGACAACCCCAATTGCAGAAGCCCATGTTACCCCCTTCCTTTTTCAATCCCTTTTCGAAAAGGAAGATATGACTTGACTTTGTATGGCTTGGGAGGTGGGAGATGGATCCCTTATGGTTGAATAGGCTTAGACTGCTTATTGCTATACATCTCAGGACAGGTACAAAAATCCCCTGAGAATACTTGTTTATTTTTCGTGATACCAGCACTGGATAGTTTTTTTGGTGGAGAAATCCTTCTGAAAAACTGGTTCAATATTTTGCATAATGCAGAGTTTTAATATTTGTAGTTTTGTTTTATTTTTAAACTTTATTTTGTATTTCTGGTTTGCTTTGTTTTTATGCTGGTAGCCACGTGGATATGAACCGAATGAATGAATGGAACACTAGGATAGGAATCAAGTATCAATCAATACTAGTAGGGCTTTCACTGCAATTAGTAGAGTCTTTCACAGGAGAACCACCTATCTGGAGATTGTTTGTTTGTTTATTATTTGGCAGATAAGAAAACAATTTCCCTACAAGCAACTATAGTAGCAGCATGCTAGTGTGCTATTTATATAGAGCTGCTGTTAGAAAATATAAACCAGTGATTGCTTGAGTAAAGGAATTATCTGCAAATATTAGAGTATAAAATATGCTGTCCATTACAAGACCCTAAAGCAGCATATTGGCTTGGGAATTTTGGGAGTTGAAGTCCATGCAGCTTGAAATTGTAAAGGTTGAGAAACACTGCTACACTGAAATCTGGACTACACTGAAAAAACTGAGTTTGGCACTCTACCTTTCCTTTTTCTTTAGTGGCTTCAGTGTATTCTCCTTGCTTCTATGTAATAAAGTGCTTCCTCAATTAGAAGCCAAGCCAAACTTTTATTATTCATTTGTATTCTTAAAGATGCTTTCCAAGACTACCATACCTGTCAAAATGACACATATAAAGAGAAACAATATACACAGTATAGGTGAACACACCAGTTCTGATTTCCAGAGATTACTTTCCAAGTCAGAACTGAAAGAACAAAAGAAGGATTGATTAGAAAGCAGCATACAATTTTTTTTGTTCTTATGTTATTTATTTGACTGATTTGCAACGTTTTCATTGCTCTCCTGGAACCTCTATCTGTAAACTGGTCTGACAGAGCTGATAGAGCAGTTCTGTAGATGGATCTGGCAACAATGGAGATATGGTAGTTCTGCTCATTTTAGGATGGTTGTTCTCAGAAAGCATTAAGGAAACTTGTGTTTCTGGCATGAGAGAGATCAGGTCTAATTAGGTTCCATTTTGTCCCCCATGCATCTATATATGTTGCAGCTGAAAGACATGTAAAGTCATTGCTGTGAATTAGCAATCAGTTGAACAAGACTTAAGCCCAGATCAAGAAAATGGTTTATGAAAAATTCTCAGGCCACAACCTCCCATCCCCACAGTTCTCAGGAAGATAAAAGATAAAAGAGGAAGGAAGGGAAGCACATTTTGACTTGCAAGGCAAGACCGATGCCAGCTATACTAAACCAAGAAACAGACACTATGCAAAGCTAAAGCTATATTTACTAGAATAGCTACAATGACAGACTCTTGCAAGGTACATAGCAGTAGTTTGAAAGTAGCCCATTGTTTGAAAATGTTACAATGCATGGACATTTCCAGCCAATAGGAATGAAAGATTAGCTTGCCTGAGATCACGTGAGAATGAAACTATGGACTTTTCTAATTTAACTCCTTAAAATGTTCTGCTATATTATCCATTAACTCTCATTAGAAATCTTAAGAGAAGCAAAAAGAAAAAGATACCAACATAGATTAATAAACATTCTCAAAAGAAACCAATGTAATTTTTATAAACTTTTCAAAAGTAAACTACCAAAAATATTCACAGGAGATCATTTTGTAATTAAAATCCTCACAGTAATTATTAGAGTTTAGCAGTAGCAGCAGCAACAACAATGAAAACCTAGCAAACACATCAGCTCAAATTTCATAGATAGTAGAGCATGCCTTCCATTCTACTTTCAAGCACCAAGTGCTTGAATATAATTTGCTTCTACGCAGTCCCTCTGATATTCATAGAAACTATGAAGTAAATATGCTGTACATAACAGAAATAAAGGACGTGTTGTAATGGACTTTAAAAGCATAAATTGTCCTAATAAATATTATAAGGCATTTCAGCATGCCTATATTAATTTGGATTTACATTGGCCAGCATTTGATCATGCTGGCTCTGAGACAAGGAAGAGAATCATGATGCATGATTTCCATATGCCCTGCCAACCAATCAAAATATAGTAAATAAAACTCAAGATATTTGAACAGAATGAACTGTATAAATATTACTTTTCCTCCACTGCAATTAATCAAAGTATACCTTTCTTCCTTATTTCTATGGAGGTTGAACAGGATATACTATTCACATAAATCATATGGAATGATTCTAGGTTTTAAAAGGGATTACTTCATAATAAATAGAAAGGTCTGTTACAGTTCATAAAGAGAGATTGAAAGTATGTATGTATAAAATTGGAAAAATGACATTTTCCATTCATCACAATATGTAGAAAGTTCAGTTAAATATCAAAGAAATACCATGACATTGATCTTACATGCATAACTCCTGTTCCTTTATTGATAATGTATGTTTTTATTGAAGCCGAAAATGCAACACAATTAGCAATCCCAATATACCATCCATGCATAGGATGGTATAAGCCACAGGAAGCTAATGTGGACTATAGATTTTGCAAAAATGTAGCAAATCTTCGGGAGAAATAGATTCTACAGATCCTCATGACTGCAGACATCAACAACACACCATTTTCTTGCACTACAGCACAGTTGAGCTGAGTAAATATCAGAACTCAGCTGATATTGACTTCAGGTTAACCATTATTCCACAGTTGTTCAAGTACTATTACTTCCATTCTACTCCATATTCTATTCATGTGAAGAAGTGTATATTTGTTTCTAGCCTATCAAAATATTTTTGATTTTGAAATGCAAAGGAAAACTTTGAGTTAATGTTAAATATTTAAAGAATGGTAATGTCAACACATACTTCCTACTTGCATCATCTATCTGATTTTATGACTAATATTTTTGCCATTGGTTTGTTCAGCTAGCATTTCTCTCTCCATGACTAGCTCTATTCTTCTCAAGCAAAATTTTGTTTCCATGAAGAAATAGTAAAATGGTTAAAGTAATTTGCATATTTCTTGGTTTTCCACTCTGAGAATATACACTGAACATTTTACGTCTCCAGACTGCACAATTTGCTCCAAATAAATAGTTAATATCAATTGTATAAATTTCCTTCAGTTTCCTGTAAAAAGTATTTTACCAGATGATTCTCTAAAAGCCTCAACTAATTCCTCCAAAGCCTGTAACAGACCAAATCAGCCAAACAAAGAGCAGATTTTTTTTCAAAACTAATATTAACCCATAATGTAAGCTTTTCTAGAATCCCATAACAGGGAGGTATATAGTTTTTTGTAACAAATTATTTAAATAAAGGATCAAAGCTATTTCAGCCACCAATTCCATATATACTTGTACTATTTAGTGCAGCAGTGTCTTCAGGACAGGTTCAAAACATGCAAGATGGTGAGCATGGGGTTATGATCCAAGCTCCACTTCTTTTGTTCATGTATTCATTCATTCATGCATCTAAGAGCCGTGGTGGCACAGAAGTTAGAATGCAGTATTGCAGACTAACTCACGCTCACTCCAGTTCGATCCTGACTGGCTCAAGTTTGACTCAGTTCTCCATCCTTCCGAGATCGGTAAAATGAAGACCCAGATTGTTGGGGACAATATGCTGACTCTGTAAACCACTTAAGAAAGGGATATAAAGTACTGTGAAGTGGTATATAAATTTAACTGCTCTTGCTATTAATATCTACAACCCAGCAGGCTTGGATATGACACTGCGCCGATCTTGCAGATCTTGCAGATTTTGAGGGGGAAAAGCCACATAGACATCACTGTGCAACTATTGAAACTGATCTTCAGATAAAAAAGGCAAGGATTTTGTCATGGTTCCGAGCAATGCACCCAAATGAATCAGGACTCAGAAGCTCCATTCAGACTTGAAAGACCTTTTATTGAGTACATTGTATCGGCACTTAGAAAGTTGAAGCTAACTCTGGGTAATTCCAGCAGTGAAATGCACTTACCTTCGCTAATGGTTCGGGAGTGTGAGCGCACGTGCCTCTTCTGCGCATGCGCAGAGCTTTCTGCGCATTCACAGAGGGTCAAAAATGGGACATAATGACGTCCCGGCAGATGGGCGGAGCCTCCCACCATCAGTGCTACCGGTTCACGTGAGCTAGATAGAACTGGCCAAATTTCACCGCTGGGTAATTCCCATGCTTCAGAGTAATAAAAAGAATAGATACTTCCCACCCCCTCAGGGGTCTTGGGTCATGTTAACCAATCAGTCCAGCGGGATCTTCCCCCTTGGTCTCAGCAGATATTCGTTGCATGACCTTGGTTCATACGTTCGTTTGATGGATGTTTTGTCTAGTGGACTCAGGCACCACATTCCAGTTCCTCCTAAGTCCCCCCCCTTCCCCCCAAAGAGTGGAAACTAAGAAATGAAGCAAATGTAAATATGGCCTCAGCTGTAGTCGTTTTGAAGTTGACAGTTTTATTAGGTTCACCTAATAATATTCAAATTGGGTCCAAAGAGGCCTGATTTCTGAAATTTATTCCAATCAATAGCTGAAGCTAAAATGGTTTAATGATAAATCAAAATTTAAAAAATCCCCAAAGGCAATTGTCCCAAAGGTGCTTTTTCAAGAGGCAACTTGACTGAGAATCTCCAAAGACACCCAGAGGCAATTGTTGTAATGCAATTAAAACCCTGAGTGATGTTTCTGGCTGAGAAAAATATTTGCTTTTTCTTTAAATTTGTTTGCAACAATATGAAAAAATAAAAATAGGATGACTCTTAAAATATATATCAACATACAAGTTACATTTGTCATGGTTATGTTATTCCGAATATACAAAAGAATACCGGATCAGCTCTCTGTATCGATAGGTAGACAGGCTTCCAAACTCATCCTGATATTTGGAACTCTGTAAAGCAAACTATGTCGCATAAAGCAAAAGTTATAGTCTGTGAATGTTAATATTAAACAGTGTTTCAATAGTTTCAACATTTTTATTGATACCAGGTAGGAGAGAAAGAGGGTATTTTTTATATATAATACAGCATGACTTTAATGAAAACCATAAACCCCTTGACTCATTGGATCATTGTTTCACAAGTATTTCCTTACCTAAACAGAGAAACAGAATTACCATGAGAGGGCAAAAAACCGGAGCTGGAGCAACTTCTGACTTCCTGCCGGCTTCCTCATTGACTTTCCTTATAGGAAGCTGGTAGGGAGTACTGGAAATAACAATCATGTGACCATTGCTGACCATGGTGGCAATGCAGCACAGAAGCATCAACAACTCTGTCAAATTCCAATTCCACAGGAATCACAGGTTCTGGATTTGGGATGCATCCTTTGAAGTACATTGCTTCAAAAATTGTTGGCCTAGGGTGCATTGTTTTGCCCAACTGATGGTAAAAATGATCAAACAGTTATAACAGTTTTAATAGTATATAGATGGGAACGTATCATTTATAAGCAGATTGTTTTAGGTCATAAAAAGATTGATAGATTTATAACTAGTTTATAAACTCGAAGAAATCCATAATAAGTCAGCATCCACTTCAAAGGGTCCAAGAAACCATAGCAAAAACTTTTCTAGCACCCAGCAAAATAATAGCTGTTGGTTAGCCAATTTTAAATTAAAACAACTATCATTGGAATCTTGATGACCGTATAAAAGTCCAACTAAAGCACACTAACTAGAATAACAATTCAACCATGCAATATAGGAACCAAGATAGTTGTTAACAGCAGCCAATTTCATTAAAAAAATAAATCTATAAATGAAATTGTTAGCTTCTTACTTTGCTTTGGGAGTATTGTATTTTCCTATTGTAACTAAAGGATAAGCATCTGCCTGAAAAAGTGTCAACATATACCTCCAAAAGAACAGGAGATAACAACCTATCTTTAATTATTATTTACCTATAATATACAAAATAAAAACTAAAAGGCAAAAAGGAACATAAAAGAAAAATAACACATAAATTTATTTAGCTTAATTTTTAAACAAAGTAAAAAACTAAATATACTTTTGAATTCAATCAACTGGAAAGCCATCAGAGCCAGGAATCTTCTCCATTTTCACAGATTTAACTTTTTATCTTTTAGAAGATAACAATTTCAGTTCCCATTCTTTGTTCAATTTAGTTGGCATTCATCAAAGTTTCAAAGGAGATCCCAAACAGGGAAAAAACAATCACCATAATCCAGTTAAAATATCTATCACCCCAACAGAACTGTTCCTAACTGTTCCACATAAAACCCACATAAAAAACTATAAGATATAAAAACTATGTTATAAGGTATAATAATAAACAAAAATGAAATTTAGACTGCTATAACTACAATTATTGCAGAGGGCACTTCAAAATTCTCTATGTACTTTAATAACCTAATTCTTGTTATAAAAACATACTGGAGATTTTTACTCAATGGCCTGCAAAAATGTATTTTTGTCACATTCTGGGAAGCAAGAAGAGAAAAAAGGGCTAATCACGGTGGCAACCAAAGCTACAGTTCATCTTTTCATATTAGCCAATGACACAGAACAAGTGAATGCCTAATTAAAACAGCCTGACAGCCAGAAGTTGACAATAGGGATCAGTAGCAAACCATGGGACATTTTCAATCCTCTGAGGAGATTTCACCACATAGTTAAGAAATATTTTGACTCCTCCATCACGTTAAAAGAACTGTTGTACACTTTCCAGATTTTTGAGAACAAAAATAGCTGTATACCTAATGAATAATTTAAATTTTCTCTCATGAAGCAAGTTTTGGGTTGTAATAAAATTTTTTATGTGTTGTTGGATCTCCTTAGTATAACCTGTGAAGAATAAAGAATGATTCTTTCTGCACTCTATGGCATTTGTCTTTTTAAATTATTTCTTCCCTCAGGGCAAACCTAAGAAGCTTCATAATAAAAAACAAAAACCTGTTAACTGAACAGGTTAGCTGGATAATAATATGCTGTCAATAATATGCTGTGTCAAAAGCTGATAATTTTAGTAAATTTACCAACAAGGAATGACATAGGGGAGTCAGCATATAAGATTCGGATTTAGTATGTTTTAATTCATCTGAAGAGAGCAGCTATTGGAAGAGATACGTAACATTATGAATACCAAAGTGGGGAAACCCATTTCCATAATTCCAAAAAGTAATACAGTCAAGTGGTTTCTGTTGGACAAGACAAAGGACATGCAACATCTAAATGCAGGCATCCAAACTCAAGCAAGAAACGAAATGGAAAGATACCTCAATCATAAATATTTTCCACAACAGAGAAAAATAGAAAAAATGCAAAAATGAGATATTTTTTAAAAAAGTAAGAAATGTCCCAGGAAAATGTACAAATAAGGCAAAAATGCTCAAGAGTAACAATGGAAAAGAACTGATGTCAAATAAGGTCAAAGGAAGATAGGAAAGTGTATACTAAAACTCTATGCTAAAAGAATAGTTGAAGAGAGAGACTATATTCAGGATCCAATTTCAATAGAAAGTGAGGAACAAGAGCAGCAGTCAAAAATAAAAGCATCAGAAACAGCTCTAATATTCCCTGAACTGATTAAAGATGCAGAAGAAACTATTAAAGGACTACCCATTCGGGGTGGGTTAATATGAAACAAGACTATGGCCCCTGTTGGAATAAAAGCAGTCGTTGGGTCAACTCTGCATTTGGACTGAAAAGAATACATTCCTTGTACAGTACATGTACATTCATGGGGGAAAGGAAAAGGGAGAATCAATCTACAAGTCTCTCAGATATGGGTACTGCTAGTGGTGGGCTGCAAATTTTTTAACCAGTTCTGTGACCTTATGACTGGCTGGGTGTATGTGGCTCAGAGGTGGGTTCTACTTACCTTTACTACTGGTTCGCATTGCACCTGCACGCTCGCACTTGCGTGCAGATCACCTATGATGACATCCAGGTCAGTGGGCGGAGCCTCCTGCCGGTTTTACTACCGGTTTTTGTGAACCAGTCCAAACCGTGGGCAACCCACCACTGGCGTGGCTGGGTGGATGTGGCCAGGGGGCATGACAGCACTCAGACTCCTGCAGCACTCTGCCAGTCAAAATGGGGCGCGGATGTTAATTACAAAATGTGGACTTTGCTTTGTAACATCCAGATCCAGTGAGCAAGGGGTGTGAACTGCACAGAAAATACATTTTTGTTTGGTTATGAAGAAATATCCCCAAAGTCAGATGTACCCTAAATGTAGGCTGACTTTTAGCTACACATCTTCCTAGCAAACAGCAAATTTTGAAGCTCCAGATAAAGAGGATTCATTTTAGGATGAGTAACCGCAGTTTGCATGTTGGAGGTTCCTAAAGGAATGCTGGGAAACTGTATTTTAAAGGACATTTGAGGGAGGGATGCAGAATAGCCCTTCTCTGCCTGAGGCTGTAGAGACCTGGCACCAATCAAAACACTGTTTGTGAAACAACTGATCAACACTGACAGAGTAAGCTACTAGTATATGAAAATAAGGGCAAACTCCACTCCCTTCTAGTGCTGATGATGTTACCTAGTTTGGTAATGTTGGAAGAAATATCCATCTGGGTTCAGTTCCAAGTGGGGAGAAAGACACTGGAAACATGGAGACTGCTTGGAAAGATGGTTTAAATGGTGGACAAGACCACATGGTTTGGTCCTAGGCAAAATGAGCACATGGGTGAGAGAGTGGGATAGATTTATACCCTCTCTTGGGCTATGACGTTACTTCCTGTTCCTGTGGCAAGGGCAAGTATCAGGGGTGAAATTTAAAAAATTCCCCTACCTGTTCTGTGGGCGTGGCTTGTTGGGGGGAGGTCATGTGACTGGGTGGGCATGGCCAACTTAACATCACTCACATCGAGGGGCTCATCACTGGCCCCTCCCCTCCCAGCCACTCCTTGTCATGAATGGCAGGAAAATGGGACAGGGAATATTTCTGCCTACCATCCTTTCCTCAGTCTGTGCTGAGATTGAGGAATGGATGACAGGCAGGAAAATCCCCTTCCCCATTTTCCTGCCTTTTACAAAAACGGCTCCATTCCAGCTGCTCCCCCATCCCCATCCCTCCTGGGGACTACCTTAAAGGGACAGGCTGCAGCAGCTCCGTTGTGAATGGAGGGAGAAAAGTTAGCATTCTCTCTACTGCATTTAACACTGAATTCTGTGGAATATTGAGCGGCCGGAAGAGGTGAGCAGTGACCGGCTGGGCATGGGTGGGGCCAAGGAGGGGTAATTACTACCAGTTCGGCAAACTGATGCCATAATCCCTAGCGGTTCGCCCAAACCGGTCTGAACCAATAGGATTTCACCCCTGGCAAGTATCCTTATTGGTTGTAGGCTCCCATGTGGCCATGTGGGGTCATGGGTCATGATTCTGATGCAATGATGGGCTTTGTTTGTGCCATGTGGTGAGTTGGGTAGAGGGCTAATCCTATCATGTCCTGAGGGTGAGGTTCTTTTGTTTTGTAGATGAGCTGGCCCAACCTTTTATCTTGCAGATAGGTTGGCACCAAAATATCTGCTGGGGTGATCAACAAATGTAATGTCAACTTGCAAAGCTTTCAAGTTGCCATGAGCAGGAGGGAGGGAGAACTGATAGAGCTGATTGATTTCCCTAACTGAAGCTACATTCCATAGATGCTTTCTTACCACAATCAGTAGGAGGGTGTTGGATTTCACAGCCAGCCAAAGTGGTTAATTGGAGAATGTGATTTATGACATGGCCAGGGAGGAGGGGGGAGACAGGGTCATAGGGGAATGTAAATCTATGTGG
The DNA here is from genome assembly GCF_059756535.1 of Pantherophis guttatus. NCBI lineage: Eukaryota > Metazoa > Chordata > Lepidosauria > Squamata > Colubridae > Pantherophis > Pantherophis guttatus. The sequence goes on along the minus strand of NC_142065.1, from coordinate 122,536,014 downwards.
GATTAGTTCCAACTGCATCCAAATATTGCCGAAATGGTGCTCCTAATAAATGACTGTATTTCTTTTGAAGTTTGGCTCATGGGTCATGAACTAATTAGGGCATCTTTCAGAAACTTCACAGACAGTTAGAACTACTTTTAAAATTTATCAAGATTACCAGGTTTCCTGAATCCTGTACTCTCCAACTGCTCCCCGATATCTGGGGTGCTGGGAGGGAAAATCAGGCAACCATGGCTGAAGATGGGCTAGCTGAAGAGAGCCTGATTGCAGCCAGAGTGCAGCCTCCCCAGACATCAAAGCTGAGATGCCTGCTCCAGCAGCGGAAGCAAGAAGAGATGAGTATTGGTGGGAGTTAATTCCTAAAGCAGCTGAGGTTGAGTTCCCCCACCCCAATGCCCGGGAAAAGGGGAAGCCCCTGAGCGAGCTGGGAAGAGTGGAGTGGAGGCTGGACTGGAAACAAGTCAGGCTCCCAAAGCCACTGGGGAGTTCCAGAGAGCAGCCGAGGGAGGAATTTGACCGGGCCATCCTTCCTGATGAGGGGCCATCACGCAGGCCAAAGGAGAAGGGAGGAGCAGTGGATCCCTTTGAAGTGAGGAGAAGCAGACAGGAACACAGCCCCCCTTCTCCACCCATCAGAAGGAGGCTGCAACCAATGTCTTTTCCACGTAGCAGGCAGGCTGCCCAAAGGGCAGACAAACCCCTCTCTCCCTCCAAACTAGAGCTCAGGAAGAGGACCAGATACATCAAATGCAAGCATACAGAGGCCAACAGGGGGAGAGAGGAGCAGTGCTGAATGAACTGCCCCAGTTCAGAGGAAAGTTTGATGGGGACTCAGACCAGCTAGCTCTATTCCTTGACTCAGCTGAGATCCACCTAGAATGTTATGGATACCTCTACCCATCCCCCCGAGCCATAGTAAATACCATCGCAGAGGGGCTAGAGGGGGAAGCAAGGGAATGGCTAGCAGCCCTCCACAAGAGGAGAGCCCCCCAACTGCAAGACACAGATGACTTCCTACAACAGATTCGAGAAAGCAGAGAAAGACTAGTATGCAGAAGATGAACTCAGCTATCTAAAGCAGAGGGGCCGTCCCATTAAAGAGCACATCCACAAATTTAGGAGAGTCATTGGGAGGCTACCCTCTTTACCAGAGCAGTTGCTAGTGCACTTTTTCAGAACAAGCCTGGACAAGCAAATTGCCCAGGTAACCGCTTACTGGGACATCCCAAACCAGCTCTCTGAGTGGTTCCAAGTAGCAATAAAAGTCGAGAGTGGATTGTGCGCCAACATGAGAAAGCAACCAGACACGAAAGAGAGGGGGCAACCCAACCTGAAACCGCCCAGCCAATGGGGAACCACAGCACCACGGCAGACCCCAAAACCAGCCCTCCTTTGAAGCCTGCTGAAGTGCTACAGATGTGGGGGGAAGGGCCACATGGCATCTGCATGCACAACCCCAGCCCCGAGGCCTAGGCCAGAGCCACCCAGGGCACAGCTGGAACGAGGCCCCAAACAGGCCACCAACACATCCCGGAGGACCCTCCAGGCTGAAGAGGTCCCTCCCCACCCAGCCAACGATGACCAGTTGCCAGAATCCTATGACAGCAAGGACGAGGGCGAAAATGACCCAATGGTGAGGGGACCAGTCCAGCCTTTCGTTTTCCCAATACGCCTCACAGCCCCAAAAACAGGGACCCAGGGGGCTTTTCAAGCCCTGATAGACTCAGGCTGCACTAGATGCTTGATCAACCTAACCACAATCCTGAAACTGGGGATCAGAGCAAACAGATTGACCCAACCCAATCCGGTTTGAACAGGTTGATGGGTCCCTAATGGGAGGAGCCTATGCCACTCACCTGACCGAACCAGTGAGGCTAGAGCTAGCGGATCACTGGGAACTAATTCGATTCATAATAGCCCCCAAATGACAGATCCAGTCATACTGGGACTCTCCTGGCTAGACAAGTAGGGACCAACCATCTGGTGGCAAGGGGGTACCCGCAGACTGAGAATAGCAAGGGGCTCCTAACCCCTCCCACACCAGCGAGCAGAAACACCGCCCATGTAGGGAACCCTCCAAAAGAGCACACCATAACAACTGGCAGCCACATCCGACAAAACCCCAGAGACCGAACAGATCCCGAGGGAATATCAGGACCTTGCAGAAGTATTCAGCGAGGCCGAGTGCAACATCCTGCCTCCCCACCGTGAGGCAGATTACGCCATCAAAATCATCCCCGGGGCAAAACTACTGTATGCCCAAACTGTATGCCATGACACCCCGGGAAATGGAAGAAATGCGCAATTACATAGACAAAAACCTAGAAAGGGGGTTCATCGAGCCAGCCAAACCATGGGTCGCAGCGCCAGTCCTCTTCAAAGAAAAAAAAAGATGGAACTACAAGATTGTGTGTGGACTTTTGAGGAATCAATACCGTGTGTGTACACAACCTATACCCCCTCCCCCTCATGAAGGACATGCTATCTCACCTGGCCAAAGGAAAAGTCTTCACCAAACTAGACCTCAGAGAAGCATACTACCGAGTATGCATCAGGGAGGGAGACGAGTGCAAAACAGCATTCAACTGCCCCCTAGGGAGCTTCCAATTCAAAGAGATTCCTTTCAGACTGCAGGGAGCCCCAGCAGTGTTCATGCAATTAATAAATGAGGTGCTGCATGAGCACCTCTACAAGGGGGTTCTCGTCTACCTAGATGATATCCTCATTTACACTGAGACCATGGACGACCACATATCCCTTGTCCGCCAGGTACTGGAAAAACTTCTGGCAGCCAACCTGTATGTCACGCTGTCAAAATGCGAGTTCCACTGTGCACAGCTAGACTACCTGGGTTATTGAGTGTCAAACGAGGGAATAGAGATGGATCCAGCCAAAGTGCAAGTCGTCCTAGGCTGGCAAACCCCCTCGCACCTGTAGACAGCTACAAAGCTTCCTAGAGTTCACGAACCTCTACAGGCAATTCATCCCCTCCTTTGCGAAGATTGCCAAACCCATGACGGATCTCCTAAAGACAGGGAGCCCAGGAACAAAACCCTGCCCGGGACAACCTCTACAGTGGGACCTAACCTGCCAAGAGGCATTTGAAACACTAAAAGAAATGTTTACGAAGGAACCGGTGTTGAAGCATCCTGACCCCGAACAACCCTTCGTCATCCAAGCAGACACCAGCGACGTGGCAGTTGGAGCAGTGCTACTCCAAAGAAATAGTCAAGGAAATCTACAACCCTGTGCCTACATTTCCCGCAAGTTCACGGACACAGAGAGACAATGAGCAGCATGGGAAAAGGAGGCGATCACGGTGAATGGACACTGCTAACCTGGCGACACCTGCTGGAAGGGAGCCAGAAACCGTTTGAAGTCTGGACTGACCACAAAAACCTGGAGGCCCTTAGGACCTCGCGAAAACTATCCATTGGGCTCAATACTTCAACCGTTTCAACTTCGCGCTAAAGCACATTCCAGGGGGGAGGAACTTTCTTCCGCATGCCCTCTTCCGCATGCCCCAGTACAGATGTGAACGGGAGCAGGTAGTGGACACCATCGTTCCCCTTACCCAAATAGTGGGCCAAGTAATCACCAGATGACAACACAGTGACCAGCATGACCAACAAGCAATCTAACAGCAAAACTCAAAACTGAACTTCTGGCAGACCCCTGGTTCCAAAACAATCAACACACCCTGACAAAAAGGGATGATCTTGCATGGAAGGGGACAAAGCTCTATGTCCTGGAATCCCTATGCACTCTGTTCCTCCAGAGGAGCCACGACGTTAAACTGGCAGGCCACTTTGGATTCCTAAAGACTTTACACTTAGCACGGAGGTAGTTCTGGTGGCCCAGCATAAAGAAAGACATGGACAGTTATGTGAAAAGTTGCACCATCTGTGCCACGATGAAGAAGCGACCAGGAAAACCCCCTGTACTGCTACAATCAATAGCAGAGCCAACAAGACCATGGGATGAGATTGCAATGAACTTTATAGTGGAGTTGCCGAAAAGTGGGGGAAACACGGTGATCTAGACTGTAATAGATTTATTTTCCAAACAGGCACACTTCATAACCTGCAGTGGATTATCCTCAACCCATCAGTTGGCCAAACTGTTCCTGAAACACATCTTCCGCCTGCATGGAGTACCAAGAAGAATTATCTGTGACAGAGGGGTCCAGTTCACAGCTAAGTTCTGGAGGGAGTTCCTACTGTCCATTGGGTCATCCCAGGGCCTTAGCTCAGCCTTTCATCTGAGCACCAATGGGGGGGGGCAGAGAGACTGAATGCCATGGTAGAGCAGTACCTGAGGTGCTACGTGAACTACCAGCAGTCCAATTGGGCAGACCTCCTGTCTTTCGCTGAGGTCACGTATAATAATGCTGTTCACAGTAGCATTGGGCTAACCCAGTTCAAGGTAATGAGCGGCATGGACTTCGTCCCAATACCTGAGTACCCAAGGGAGCCCCCCTCCTCAGTCAGTTTGACCAACTGGATGGTGACACTGAAAGCAACCTGGGAGAATGTCAAGAAAGCACTAGCTAAAGCGGCACAAACCTATAAGAAACAGGTAGACAAACACCGAGCTCTCCAAAGGCCATTTCAATTGGGGGAGAAAGTTTACCTCTCCACAAAATATTTGAGATTAAAACTCTCTAGCAAGAAACTGGGGCCAAAGTTTGTGGGACCATTCCCCATAGTAAAGATAATCAACCCAGTCACGGTGCAATTTAAATTGCCCCGACTGCTAGGAAAGGTACACCTGGTATTCCATAGTAGCCTCTTAAAACCCGTGGTCGGACTGACCCTCAGGACACTACCCCATGAGCCCCCAGACCCCATGGTCATAGGGGCCCAGACCCATTATGAGGTGCAGGAAATCCTCAATTTGAGGTGGCACAGGAGACTCCAATATTTAATCAAGTGGAAGGGTTACCCCTTATCAGAGGCATCTTGGGTAAAGAGTCGAAACATCCAGGCTGATTGCCTTATAGCCAAATTTCACGCAGAAAATCCAAACAAGCCAGGTTGGGGGGGGGGGGTCACGTCCCTAAACTCTACATCTGTACTTAAATTGTTTTGCTTTATGCAGGTCACCCTCAGGAAGTGAGGGGAGCCGAATGTCAACTTGCAAAGCTTTCAAGTTGCCATGAGCAGGAGGGAGGGAGAACTGACAGAGCTGATTGATTTCCCTAACTGAAGCTACATTCCATAGATGCTCTCTTACCACAATCAGTAGGAGGGTATTGGATTTCTCAGCCAGCCAAAGTGATTAATTGGAGAATGGCCAGGAAGGAGGGGAGAGACATGGTCATAGGGGAACGTAAATCTACGTGAGATTAGTTCTAACTGCATCCGAATATTGCCGAAATGGTGCTCCTAATAAATGACTGTATTTCTTTTGAAGTTTGGCTCATGGCTCATGAATTAATTAGGGCATCTTTCGGAAACTTCACAGGTGAGGGCTGCTTTCCAAGAGCATGTTTCTCCTTTTCTCATCCAGGGAGGTATAATATTCTGCCTTTTTAATATTTCCTAGAATATTACATTCTTCTAGGAGAGGGGCGGGTGCTAACTTTTTACAGTAATGAAACATCTCCAAGAAAACCATCAAGCTCAGAGAGCACCAAGGACCCCACAGTTCAACCCTGAGCTACCAATATTCTCTTCTATTGATAAACATCTTTTGGTTAGAGGGACTCAGAGCCTGCCTTATATGAGATGGCTCCCAGTGGATTTCATTCTAAATTTTCATATGATTTCTGTAAATAAGGAATGTTTCATACATCCGAATAATAATAATAATAATAATAAAAAATACAAAGCTAAGGGATAAACAAATAAAAACCAGATTTTTTTTCAGGAAAGAAAAAGAATGAAAGTGTAAGAAAGAAAGAGGAAAAGAAGGAAAACTTAAAAAAGAATGACTTCCAACTTTCTTTGGTACACATATAAGTACAAAATACATCAAACTCTTACTCTAAGATTAACATTTGTCTACATTATTTCCATAATTTCATATTTAATCCCATATCATAATCCCATATCTAATCATCAAAGCCCACATCAACTTTTAATTTCAGTTTCTCACAAAAAGTCCAGTAATGGTTCATATTGCTTTAATCACTATTTGTTAAGGAAACCACAATTGATTTATTTAATTGCACCAAACTCTATATAAAACAGGAATGAAAAATCCTAAACTCTAGTGTAGACCCATGCTTCTCAACTTTGGCAACTTTAAGGTGCATGGACTTCAATTCCCAGAATTCCCCAGGCAGCATGAAGTTCGCCCATTTTAAACTTGCCAAGACTGAAAAACACTGATCTACAGATAGAGATTTTTCCATTCCTCTTTTACTGGTTCCTACTTACTTATGAGCAATCATAATGCAAAATCCCCATTCCCAATTCACCCCACAGTTATCATAATGCAAAATCAGGGGTGGGTTTCAAAACCCATCGTTACTGGCTCGCTCACAGGCATGCTCACACATGTGTGAGATACTTCTGCGCATGTGCAAAGCATCCGGGCGGGTGAGCGGAGCCTCCTGCTGCTGCCACTACTAGTTCACCCAATCCGGGGCAAACCGGTAACAACCCACCACTGTGCAAAATCCCTATTCCCAGTTCACCCCACAGTTATCATGATGCAAAATCCACATTCCCAACTCACCCCACAGTAATGATAATGCACTATTTTTCTGCAGCATTCTGGCAGCCAAAACGCCCCCCCTCCACGCCCTGTTTTGGGCCTGCTAGCCTCCCAGCACCACCCTGGAAGCGAAAAAACGCTCATTTGGGGCCTGCACTCTGTTTTGGGCCTGCTAGGCCTCCCAGCACCATCCTGGAAGAGAAAACGGGACCTGAGATGTGACCCGCATGCCCCATTTTGGGCCTGGAAGGCCTCCCTGCACCAACCTGGATGCCAAAATGTGGCGCAGTGGACTCCTGGGAGGGGCGGGACAGGGTGGGGCAGAGCGGGGTCAGCCAGAAGTGAGATTTGCCAGTTTGCCAGACTGCGCAGATCCTTAACATCCGGTTCTAGAGAACCGGTGTGAACCAGCAGTAGCCCACTGTTAGATATCAAGTACAGTTCAAATGAGCCAATCAGGAATTAGTCCTGAGAGCGGGAAATTAGAAGGCACGTCAGTGGTTGCAGCCGGGGACAGCCCCTTCCTATATAAAGGGTTGCCCGGGGTTTGAATTGCCATTGCTGTTTCTGGAGTTAAATAAAAGAGTTACAGTTACATTGTTTCGAGTCTTCCTTCAATCGCCCACGATTTAACATTGGCGACGAAGGTGGGATCTGAAGGAACAGGACTGCACATCAATCTCCAAGCAATCATCAGCCACCCATCCGATCCACCGAAACACCGGTCAGATCATCGGCTATCGTGATGTCTGCAATCACACCGCCCGCTCCATTCAACCCAACCGGGGAAGATTGGGAAGCTTACATGGAGCGATTCTATATGTTCATGGAGGCAAACGATCTGCTGAGCTTATCAGAGCAGAGGAAGAGGGCCCTTTTCCTCACCCATTGCGGCCCGGCAGTTTTTAAAATGGCAAAAGCGCTTGCCGCCCCAGCCGATCTGAAGACCATGACCTGGACAACGTTGCAAGAAATACTCAAGGCACACTACGCACCGCAAGCATCATCCCTGGTAAGAAGGCATGAGTTTTATCGGAGGGACCAAAGAGAGGGAGAGACAATCAGTGCGTTCGTGGCGACCTTGCGGGAAATAGCTGCTGCATGCGATTTCCTGAATCTAGAAGAGGCCATGAGGGACCGTCTAGTACTGGGACTGAGGGACCTCACGTTACAGAGTAGGTTGCTGGCCCGGCCTCAAATTACATTCAAGGAGGCCTTGGAAGAAGCATCCGCAACCGAAGCTTCCCAGAAATCGGCGGCGGCTATGAAGAAAATGAAAAGCGGGCCGCCCGTAAAGGAGGAGGCGGCCGTGCACTATGAAAGAGTGGAATCGGGTTCGGAGGAAGAGGACGAGGAGGATGAAGTCCATCACCTCCGAGCCGATCCCAAGGAGAGACAACAGGGGAAGAGAGTGGCCTGGTGCTCGGGATGCGAAGGGAACCACCCGAGAGCCGAATGCAGATTTCGGGACGCTATCTGCCAAAGATGCGAAAAGAAAGGGCACATAGCGAGGGTCTGCAGGGCATCCCAGCCAGCCTCAAGGAAGACCAGACCCCCCCGATCGCCAACAAACAACAGAAAATTCCAGACAAGTGGGAAGAGACAACCGTTTGGGCGAGGACAAAGAAACGATGACCATCGGGCGGATCGAGGCGAGACCCATCAAACCATCGTGATCGGCCATGCCAGCGCGGGAAGGGCAAATAAGATGGCGGCAACAGTCTTGATCGAGGGGAGACCCTGCAGAATGGAGGTGGACTCGGGATCCAGCCTATCGATGGTATCCTGGAGAACAATCAAGAAGCTCCTGCCACACATCACAGCCCGCGACCTCAAACGACAGCGCCTCACCCTCATCGACTACCAAGGGAACCGAATTCCTGTGGTAGGCATTGGCAAGTTCAACGTAGCCTACAAGACATTCAAAGCCACGCTACCCCTCACGATTGTGGACAGAGACCGGCCCAGCCTGCTGGGCATGGAGTGGTTCGAGCCATTGGGGCTAGCCATCACCGGCGTCGATCACATCGGAAACGACACCTGGGAGGAGGACCTGATGAGGGAGTTCGCAGAGGTCTTTAACAACGAACTAGGCAAGTACAAAGGGTCCCCAATCTCATTCAATTTAGACCCCCAGGTAGCCCCAATCTGAATCAAACCCCGGAGAGTCCCTTTTGCGCTACGGCCAAAAATAGACGAACAATTAGATAAACTGGTCGCGCAGGGAGTGTTAGAGCCAATAGACCACGCGAGATGGGAAACCCCCATCGTGACACCGATTAAACCGGACGGGTCAGTACGCTTGTGCGGAGACTATAAAAGTACATTAAATAAGGCGCTCCAACAAAGCGCATACCCTGTACCAGTAGTCCAACACCTCTTGCATTCCTTGGGGAGGGGAAGAATCTTCGCAAAATTGGATTTAGCACAAGCATACCAGCAGCTGCCCGTAGATGAAGCCACCGCGGAAGCACAAACCATCGTTACACACAGGGGCGCATTCAAATGTAAGAGACTGCAATTTGGGGTGAGTGTAGCGCCCGGGCTTTTCCAAAGCCTGATGGAACGACTCCTACAGGGAATCGAGGGAGTCGTCCCATATTTCGACGATGTATTAATATCAGCAAGGGACACGACTCAATTGAAGCAGCGACTGAGGGAGGTGCTGACAAGGTTCCAGAAAGTGGGACTCAAAGTTAAAAGGGACAAGTGCCAACTAGCAGAGACTCAGGTCGAGTTCCTGGGATACTTGATAGATGAGTCGGGAATTAGACCCACCCCCGGGAAGCTGAGAGCGATCAAGGAAGCACCCCCCCCAAAAAATAAAACCGAACTGCAGGCATTTTTGGGGTTGCTTAACTTTTATAATATCTTCCTACCGCAGAAAGCTACCACTGCTGAACCACTCCACCGGCTACTGGACAGGAAGGCAGAATGGAAATGGGGGGAGCGAGAGAGGAAAGCGTTCGAAGATATAAAGAACCTTTTAACGTCAGACAGAGTTTTAGTGCAATACAGCGGGACATTACCCATAAGACTAACTTGCGATGCATCCCCTTTCGGCATCGGAGCTGTATTGAGCCACAAGATGCCTAACGGAACAGAGGCCCCCATTGCATTTTTCTCCCGGACTTTGTCAAAACCCGAACGGAACTATAGCCAATTGGACAAAGAGGTGTTAGCCGCAGTAGCCGGAATAAAAAGGTTCCATGAGTATCTCTACGGTCGGAGCTTTGAACTAATAACCGACCACAAGCCATTGTTAGGCATCATAGCAGGGGACAAACCAACACCCCCCGTTTTGTCGCCCAGAATGCTAAGATGGGTGGAGTTTCTGGCGGCCTACAACTACACACTGCTCCACCACCCGGGAAAATCAATCGACCATGCAGACGCCCTCAGCAGGTGCCCACTCCCAGAAACGGGGGAGGATCCAGCGCCAGCGATGACCACGCTGCTAATCGAGACGATGGAGGAAGCCCGAATTTCTGCAGCCGACATCGCGAGGGCCACCGCAAAGGACAAAATACTGGCGCGAATTTTAAATTGGATCTGGAAGGGGTGGCCGGAGGAAAAAGACATAAGCACAGAGTTCCTGCCATACAAACGGAGGCAAAATGAACTGTCAGGACTAAGGGGGTGCGTGTTGTGGGGGGATAGAGTCATTGTTCCAAACACACTAAGACAACAGACACTCAGATTACTCCACGACGGGCACCCGGGGATCGTGAGGATGAAAGCCCTGGCCAGAAGCTACGTGTGGTGGCCCGGGATGGACAAGGAAATCGAGACGTGGGTGTCCTCCTGCGCAAACTGCCAAGAGTCGAGGGCGGCACCAAACTCAGCCCCCGTCCACGACTGGGAAAACCCGGGAACACCATGGGCCAGATTGCACATCGACTTCGCAGGGCCGTGCAAAGGGAATACGTTCCTAGTCATCGTGGACGCATATTCAAAGTGGCTCGAAGTAGTGCTCATGTCGACTACCACAGCAGATGCAGTGATTAAAGTATTGAGACGCCTATTCGCCACACATGGGATTCCCGACCTCATAGTCTCCGACAACGGGCCGCCGTTCACATCAAACACCTTCAAGATGTTCCTCGCTGACCAAGGAATAAGGCACGCCTTATCGGCCCCCAAAAAACCTTCGACGAACGGTTTGGCGGAACGGATGGTGAGATCTACAAAGGAGACGCTTATGAGATTAGGCCCAGGGGACATTCAGGCCAAATTAGATAAACTTTTAGCCATCCAGCACATTACACCAAACGCCACGACCCACCGAAGCCCAGCAGAATTATTAATGGGCCGTAAGCTGAGATCCCCTCTGGACAGACTGCACCCGCAGTACAGCACAGAGAAGCCAACCGACTCCACGAGCAGAATCCGAGAGTTCCATCCAGGGGACAGAGTCTACGCAAAAAACCTGAGCGGAAACCCACTCTGGGTACCAGCAACAATAACCCAGGTGATGGGGCCCCTGTCCTACCGGGTCCAGACAACAGACGGCCAGCACTGGAAAAGGCACATTGACCAGCTAAGGGGAAGATTAACGAGAGTCGAGAGTGAACCCCAGCACAACAACCAGGGGGAAGGAAAAGACAAGCAAGCAGTACCAGAGCGGGCCAATACACAAACGCCAGTTCTGGACACACCTAACACCAGCCTGGAAGAAGATAACAGCGGGCACGTACCTGAGACCACGGAGGAGGCGACAGGCGCCGAAAGGAGCCGGAGGGAACAGCCAAGTAAAACGGGAGAAGGAGGCGAATCCACGCCAGAGACCGAGTTCGAGAGAGTTCCGGAGCCCACACAGAGGGAGCAGCGGACCTCAACCTCTCAACCCGAAGGCACCAGAACGACTGAACTGCGCAGGTCCAGTCGAACCTCCAAGCGACCCGCCTACTTACGCGACTACGTAGCATAGAGACCCCGGACGGGCGGACACTGAACTAGGGGGGAGGAGTGTTAGATATCAAGTACAGTTCAAATGAGCCAATCAGGAATTAGTCCTGAGAGCGGGAAATTAGAAGGCACGTCAGTGGTTGCAGCCGGGGACAGCCCCTTCCTATATAAAGGGTTGCCCGGGGTTTGAATTGCCATTGCTGTTTCTGGAGTTAAATAAAAGAGTTACAGTTACATTGTTTCGAGTCTTCCTTCAATCGCCCACGATTTAACACCCACCTCTGGGTACTGCATATGTTATGTTATAGATACATTTTCTACTATCCTGCTTCATCAAAGATGTATAAACCAGATAAAGACATTTTCCTTCTAATTTTGAAAGGTCCCTGTCTCAGTGTATTTATACTGTAAGCCCCCTCTGTAAACACACCTCTGTCTAGTAGGTAATGGCCTCAGATTATGAGTTTTCAGGCAAATAACAGACTAATGTTCAAAAAGCAGATTTAAATGAGATGAGCTTATTATCTAATCAGGCTGGAACTCAGAGTTACAATGGCTGGAAAAAGCTATAATCCAGAAATAGCAATGCTCAGCAGTAACACTTATCAGCTATGGACATTTACAAATGGAAATGCTACAGTTTGAGAGTGATCTGTGGGAAGTCATTACCACAGGAAGATCAGCATAAAATGCCAAAGCTTGGGATAGGAGCAAGAGATAAGCAAGAGATATAATCAGTTTTTCTGTGAAAGATGAGCAGCTGATTAACACAAAAGATAAAACACAGCAAAAAGAATGTGGGTTTCCCTTCAGAAATTTCATGAGAGGGTTAAATCAAACAGCAGAATGTACCTATTAAAAGGAATTGTATGGAATGAGGTTGCAAATCACATGTTCATTTTTCATGAGGTTTCTTCTTTACTAGATTGTTATTATTCTACTAATAGGCCAAATTAATGCAATGGACATAAATAATAGAAAATAAGCAGTACCTCAAATAGAAGCTTACATGAAGACTATATGAAAGCTGCAGCTGGTTCAGAATGCATTGGAGCAGACAAGGATGGCATGCCTGAGTATGCCCATTTGTTCTAGCTGCTGCCCTGGTTCCCAGTGAGCTCCTAGGCAGAATTTAAGGTACACAATAAACCTCTTCATGGCATAAGGCCAGGCTATTTGAGGTACTGCTTATTTTCTATTATTTTTGCTTGTCCAGTAAAATCAGGGAGAGTCAGTTCACAACAGGCTCGTTTATCAACAATGCCATCTAGCAGGATGTGGGAAGTGTATCATCTCTGCTGTGGCACCTTCCCTGTAGAATAGCATCCCCCCATAAAAAATCTGTGGGGTTCCCATCCTCCCATCCCATCCAGAAGTTCTTTAAAATCTAGTTTTCCTTCCCAGGCCCTGGAGTAAGGTAATTGTTGAGCATCTGTTAGGTGTATTTTGTAAAGTGTTTGGGATTTGTATTTATTTGTATTTATTTTATTTTATATCAAATTTATATACCGCCCTTCTCCCTGAGGACTCAGGGTGGTGTACAGCCAAAGTAAAAACATAAACTACAAACATTAAAATACAAATATATATATATATATATATATATATGTAGGTCTTTGGTTATTCGGGTCTTCTCCCACGTAAAATTGGAAGTGTCTTGGCGACGTTTCGACGAAGTCTCATTCGTCATTTTCCAATGCTCCTGGAAGCACGAAGCCAAGAACACCAGCCTGAAGATGACGAATGAGACTTCATCGAAACGTCGCCAAGACACTTCCAATTTTACGTGGGAGAAGACCCGAATAACCAAAGACCTACATACAAACACCCGCGAAAACCTGAGAAAGGCTTGCTAAAAAAAGGAAGTTTTAAGGGCACGGCGGAAGGCACCGAGGTCTTGGATTCTCCTTATCTCTGGGGGCAGCTGGTTCCAGAGGGTAGGTGCCCCCACAAAGAAGGCCCTCCCCCTGGGGGTCACCAGCCTACATTGTTTGGCTGATGGCACCCCGAGAAGGCCCTCTCTGTGGGAGCGCACAGGTCGATGGGAGGCCGTCGGTAGCAGCAGGTGGTCTCGAAGATATCTAGGTCCTATGCCATGGAGCGCTTTGTTGGTTGGTGATAACCAACACCTTGAAGCGCACCCAGAAGACCACTGGGAGCCAGTGCAGCTCACGTAGGAGAGGTGTTGTATGGGAGCGCCATGCAACTCCCGTAACTACCCGCGCGGCCGCATTCTGGACCAGTTGGAGCCTCCGGGTGCCCTTCAAGGGGAGCCCCATGTAGACAGCGTTGCAGTAGTCCAGGCGAGAGGTGACGAGGGCGTCCCGATCAAGAAAGGGCCGCAACTGGCGGATCAGGCGAACCTGACAAAAGGTCCCCCTGGCTACAGCCGTCAGATGTTTCTCCAAGGACAGCTGCATATCAAGGAGGACTCCCAGATTGCGAGCCCTCTCCGAGGGGGCCAAAGACTCGCCCCCAATAGTCAGGGATGGAGTCAACTGACTATATCGGGATTCCGGGAACCATAGCCACTCAGTCTTGGAAGGGTTGAGCTTGAGCCTGTTTCTCCCCATCCAGATCCACACAGCCTCCAGGCACTGGGACATCACTTCAAGGGCATCGTTGGGGTGGCCTGGGGTGGAGATGTATAGCTGGGTGTCATCAGCGTACTGATGGTACTTCACCCCAAAACCACGGATGATCTCACCCAGCGGCTTCACATAAATGTTGAACAGAAGGGGTGAGAGGACCGACCCCTGAGGCACTCCACATATGAGAGGCCTCGAGGTCGACCTCTGCCCCCCTGCCAACACAAACTGTGACTGGTCTGAGAGAAAGGAGGAGAACCACCGTAACACGGTGCCCCCCATCCCCAACTCTTCCAACCGGTGCAGCATGATACCATGGTCGATGGTATCAAAAGCCGTTGAGAGGTCTAACAGGGCCAGAACGGAGGAACAACCTCTGTCCCGAGCCCTCCAGAGATCATTTACCAACGCAACCAATGCCATTTCTGTGCTGTGCCCGGGCCTGAAACCTGACTGGAATGGATCTAGATAAGACGTTTCCTCCAGGTACTGAGGAAACTGTCATGCGACCACACTCTCAACAACCTTCGCCACAAAGCGGAGGTTGGAAACAGGATGATAGTTGGCTAATACTGCCGGGTCGAGGGAAGGCTTCTTGAGGAGAGGACTCACCACCGCCTCTTTCAAGGCTGTGGGGAAGTAACCCTCACTCAACGAAGCGTTGATAATTCCCTGGAGCCAGTCTCGTGTAACCTCCCAGGAAGCCAGTACTAACCAGGAGGGACACGGGTCCAGTAAACATGTAAACATGTAGCCGCACTAAGTCTCCCCAGAATCCTGTCCACATCATCAGGGGTTACAGAGTCAAACTCTTCCCAGATAACCTTCTCAAGACTATTCCTCATCACCCTGCCCGAATCTACCCAGTCAGAGTCCAAATCCCCCCAGATCTGAGCAATTTTGTCATGCAGATATTGTCCGAAATCCTCGGCCCTGCCTTCCAGGGGGTCCTCCCGCACTCCCGGATGAAGCAGGGAGCGGGTCACCCTAAACAGGGTGGCTGGACGATTCTCTGATGATGCAATAACAGGGGAAAAGTAATTAAACTTTGCTGCTTTTATCACCACTAGGTAGGTCTTAAAATGCGACCTTACCAGTGTTCGGTCAGATTCAGCAAGACTGGCCCTCCAACCACTCTCCAGGCATCTTTTCTGGCGCTTCATCTCCCTCAGCTCCTCGGTAAACCAAGGAGCCATGAGGGATCGGCACCGGGTCAGAGGCCGCAAAGGCACGACTTGATCCAAGGCCCCATCAGCCGCCCGTTCCCAGGCAGCCACCAGGTCTTCAGCCAAGTCGTGTGCCAGATCCTCAGGAAATGGCCCAAGCTCCATCTGGAACCTATCAGGATCCATCAGGTGCCTGGGGCGGACCCATCTTATTGTATCCGCCTCCCTGCGGCGGGGTGTAGCGGTTCCAAGGTCCAGGCGAAAGAGCGAGTGATCTGACCATGACAAGGGTTCCATGTCTATATCCCCTATAATAAGGCCACTCAACCACTGGCCAGAGACAAAAATCAAGTCCAGAGTGTGTCCCCTCCTGTGAGTGGGGCCATGAACTAACTGGGTCAGGTCCATGGCCATCATGGAAGCCATCTCAGACGTTTCACCAACAGACGGCAAGTTGAAATCACCCATGACCATAAGCCTGGGTGTATCAACTGCCACCGTAGCTATCACATTGAGTAGCTCAGGCAGGGCCATTGCCACGTGGCAGGGAGCCAGGTATGTAAGCAGCAAGCCCATCTGAACCCCATGATCCCATCTCACAAAAAGGGATTCATATCCGGCAATCTGTGGCACAGTGGTCTCCCTCGGACCAAGACCTTCTTTAATAATAATCGCCACCCCCCTCCCCTCCCCTGAGCCCTCGGCTGATGGAATGCTCTGAAGCCTAGGTGGGCACATCTCGACCAGAGGGACCCCACCCTCCGGTCCCAACGAGGTCTCCATAATACCCGCCAGGTCCACTCCCCCCTCCTGAATAAGATCATGGATGAGGGGGGCCTTATTTACCATGGACATGGCATTGCACAGCATCAGCCGGAGGCCCAGGTCCTGAGTATCTGAGCCACCTAGTATCCGAGAGAAGCCTTGGGGGCCGGGGCGCGCAATTGCTCTCAAACAGCGAGTGCGCATCCCTGACACATGATATGATCTCCTGCTCCCGCCATATCTGCCCCTCCCAACCACCGTGCTGATGATACATCCCTCATTAGGATAGCCCTCCGTCCCCTCCCCAGTCCCTCGTCCTGCACCCTCCAAACTGTTACCCCGTGCCAGGCTCGGCTCTGACCTTGGTGGATTACCCCCCCATCCCCTTTGGTAGTCCTCCCAGTTCCCCTTAAAGGATTATTAAAAGCCCTAATTAAAAAATCCCTCAATCCCTGCTTTAAAACATGCCACCTCTCGGGGCTCCAAAGCCCGTCCTTAAGGTACGCCTTCGATAAAGTGGAAGGCCATCGCCACGAGAGGGGGGCATCTCGCAGTGCAAGCAGATCCGCTGAGGTATAAGCCATACAAGTGTGATGAGATGGAAGAGGGGAACTCTGGGTGTCAGCGATAGTCATAGAGGCAAGAGATGGCAATATGGTTGGACATGAGAAAGCTGGGGCCCCTTCACTCTCTCACAGTGGTGGGGCATCCAGGTCAAATAATTGCAATGCAGGCAGATGGCCACAGCCGCTCTCTCACAGCGGCTGGATGTCATAGTCCAACAGAAGTCACTCTTTTCCTGCAGATGGAACAGCAGTCATTGACCTGGACTCTCAGCTTCTCCTTCCAGCCTACAATCTCCCTTCCCCCGAGCCAAGGCCAAAAGGCAGTAATCAGGAGGCAGGAATAAAATAGCCAACAGCAAGAGGAGATAGAGATCAAACGTAAAAATCCAGGTGGGTGATAGTAACATCCCAGTGTCAGTAATGATGGAAAGATGGGCTGACCTAATAGAGAGTCCAGGCAGCAATGGGGGGAGGCCGTTTTCATAAGGAGGGGAGCGAATCCAAGGGGGAGACCAGATGGTAATTCATTAATCCCCCTCTATCACTCCCAACCTCCTTTCGATTTTCCGGACCAAGTCACCCCCTATAGTCCTACCCATCTTCTCTGGGCAAATTCTGCCACGATCTTCCCAGGTCAGGTCCATTTGGGGGGTTTTCAAGCTCAGCTAACTGCTGGGCCATACACCCCAAACCTCAAATCTGGGCTAGATGACCGTTTGATGTGGCCTACAGGCCTCCAGGCCTCCGGGTGCCGGATTCGTCTCCATCCGCTTCCCATATCCCCCCCGGCAGCCCATCCCTTTTCCAGCCGCCATAACATCAAAAGGAAGCTTGGGTCGCTGTAGACGATTCCTTCGGCTCCCTCGGCTCTCCATCCAGCTCCGTCAGACTCCCCCGACCCCCTTGGCTCCTTCACTTCCTTTAGTCGGTCCGCAGAGTGAGTCGCCCGATCTCCGGGGCTCCGCGGCTGTGGAGTCATCCTGGAGGCCACCATTGCCGCTGCCGCCCTCCTCACAGCGCTCCGATTACATCTACTCGCTATAGCTCTGCCATCCCCGAGCCAATCCCAACAAGGGATGGCTCATCCAAACCGCCAGACCATCGGCATGCCGAACATGGGGCCCAAAATCACTAAGTCGGCCTCCAACGTTCCCAAAGTTCTCCGTTTCCTCATCGGCCTCAACAGCGCGCCCCTCGGAGGTCCGCCATCTTGCACATGTGCAGGGAAATAATGTATATTCTCCCTGATTGCCTTTGTTTTTAATAGTATAAGTTTCCCATAATTGTTTTGATGTTGGATGGTCTTATTAAATAGACAAACAAACAAAGCAAAATTCTAGTCATGTTTTTATCTTTTCACAACAATTTATAATAAAGCCTCTTCCAGGTAAGAGGAAAATCCAACCAGCATCATCTCTTCTCATATTGTCCAACGAGGCATGAACTGGAATGTTGTTTTGTAACCCTGGTTTCAACAATCTCAGTTTTGTCATGAGCTAGCTGGGGACCCCTAGTGTTATAAGTAGTAGAGTCATTCTGTTGCTGCAGTGAGAGATTATTGCTCAGTGTTAGTAGATTTCTTTGGCTGAAGCCTACTTTTCTGAGTTGTCATGATGGTGGTTCCTGCCTATATGAGGGAACACATGGGGATAGGATTTCTGCCTCCAAGCATTAGTGAGAAAGAGCTCAGTTGGCATGGGAACTCCTGGCTGATTAAAGTGTTTAGGGAAGGTGAGAAGCTGGGAAGAATAATTTATAGTAATCAGTGATTGGTATATATCACTGGAGCAAGGCAGCTAGGAGAATTGTGCTGTGGCATCAGTGGTGAAGATGGGGTCAGACTGACAGGTTGAGAGAGAGATGGCACCAGACACTACCAGTAATGAGGAATCATCACTATGGTGTTGATCTACACTTGCTGCCTGGCAGCCCAAGTACTAGATCCATTGACCAGATTACTAGTGAATTTGGCCCCAAACAGTTCTTGATAAATGCATTTGTTAACAAATCCCTATTCACCGGCAACTTGGTTGTGGATGAACAGGTAAACCTATTATATACTATCAAAACTTGGCTGCATGGAAACAATGATGTCATCTTTTCAGAAATATGTCAAACTGGGTTTGGGGTCTTCCAGAATTTTTGACTCCAGATTATGAAGGGGGATTGGGTCTCAGAAGGCACCTTACCTGTGATCAGAGTCCCAGCTCCTGAAGTGGAAGATATGCCTAGTACTTGATTAAATATAACTCTAAGGACAACCTGAGGATCTTTAAGCTGGGCTGTCTAGGAGAATCTTTTCCAGAATCCCAGCCTATATTCAGACTGATAATGGAGTTCCCTCAACTTTTGCTGTTAGATGACTTTAGTCCCCATACCTGGAAATGCTCATAATTTCATTACCACTATATTAGATCATGTTTTTGCCTGGGAGCAGTGGTATTGTACTCTTGATGTGGAAGGCATTGCAATTAGCTATTGGCTAGATTACATAATTCCCTGTCTTAAACATCTAAAAAGGAATATTAATGCAATAGATTTTGTTTTTAACAGTAAGCCTTTATATATAAAAATACAAGTTTTCACATTTTCTTCAATTCAAAATTAATAGATAAAGTTATATTAAACACCTTTGGACTGTGGTAATATAGTATTTAATTTATAGATAAAAATTAAGTAATTGAAATTGATACTTGGTATATTTTTATTTCTACCAAATAGAGAGATAGATTTAATCTGTCGTGATTTCCTTTTAACAAACTTATGCTGGCTCCTGTTAATTGAGCATGTCTAATTGTTGACACAGTGATGTTTAATAGCCTGCTCATTATAAATGTCAAGCTGACAGGACTGTAGTTTCTGGCTCCTTTTTTTCCTTATATGAGAAGACAAACAGAAAGCAGAAATTAAGAGGTTCTGCCTTCTCAGCGTCATTCATTCTCCAGTATTCACTTCTCTGTCCTTTCACGTCCTCTTCCAAGAGATAAGCGTGCACTTACAGGAGGTGTACTTTGGGCTTACATCAGGCCAGAAGGCAAACCTTGCAAATCACAATGCTTCCCTTGTGTATGCTGCTTCTCCCTCTCCCTCCTTCCCTCCTTCCCTCCCTCCCCCCTCTCTCTCCCTCCCTCCCTCCCTCCTTCCTCTCTCTCATACACAGACATATGTTATATAACCAAAATAGTTAAAGTAGAGAAGAAAAGTATTGTTTTGAAATGTCCAAGTCAACATTTTGACTTTAGTCCTATAGAAGATTGTGGAAGGACTTGAAATGGGCAGTTCATGCAAGGAAGCCCACCAGCATCCCTGAATTGAAGCTGTTCTGTGAGGAGGAATGGGCTAAAATTCTCCAAGCTAATGTGCAGGACTGATAACAGTTCTTGGAAACTTTTACTTGCAATTATTGCTGACCAAGGGGGCTACCAGTTACTTAAAGTAAAGATTCAGAAACAGATAATGTTTAGATCATATTTATGCAGAAATATTGAAAGTTCAAGAGTTCTCAAACTTTTAAGTACCAGTATAGTGCTTGCTGGGAACATCCTTCCCATTATCAGCACATAAATTAATTCATGTTGTTGGTCTATACTGGGTAGTTCTACATTATCTGACAGTCTTGCTTTTCTAAATGTGTATTGCTCTCCCTCACATAAGCTAGTAGTTGTAACGTATTATATTATTATGGTTCGTTGCACAATCACCCAAATGTCAGGCTGGATTTGGCATTTTTGTCCACCTATTGAGTGGACTCCACATATGAAACTTCTCCTCTCATTTATTTAGTTTCTATAGTTTTTTCTATTTATTATCATAAAATATATATTCTGCCAGACTTCAGACTTCTACAATGTTCTAGTGCAGAGTTCCCCAACCTTTCCAGTTTTGCAGACTGGGGTCGGGGGGGGGGAGGGGAAGAGGATGTGGAGAGTGGTGCCCCCTTCACTTATGCAAATTGAGTGCATGCACACATGCTCACCCATTGCTCGTACAAACAGCTCATGGACCAGTAGTGGACCTTGGCTCAGGGGTTGGGGACCCCTGTTCTATTGGTTCCTTAATATGAATAAAAAGGAAATACCAAACAACAGGGAACAACAACAGCAATATAAAATATAAAAGCAAGATAAAACAGTAACAGAAGTATATAATAAACCTTTTGAAAAGGAAGGTCTTTACCAGCGTTAGAAAAAATGAGGTTGGTTTCCTTTGAACAGAGTTCCAGGGCTCTGCATAGTTATTAAAGGAGCCCTTTTATGTATTCCCATAATTTCTAAATATTTTATAATACTACTCAGGCTATCATTATTTGCATCAAATCATATTATATTCTGTACTTTCTACTCTTTACACATACATATACAACAGTGGTGGGTTGCCCCCGGTTTGGACCGATTCTATAGAACCGGTAATAAAACCGGTGGGAGGCTCCACCCATCAACCCCGACGTCATCAGGAAGCTTCTGCGCATGCGCAGAAGCGTGCACGGCCCCGTTGCAAACCGGTAGTAAAGTTAAGTAGAACCCACCCCTGATATACAAACATATCTTTAGAACAAACCAAAGAAACAGAGGGCTACATTTCAGGTAAAATTTATTGTCCGTACTGCAGAGTGCTAAAGGTATCCTTAGATATATGGCTGCTGCACCTAAAGATGTAGCATATTAATAGATATTAATAGGTATTAATAGCTGACATGTAACTTTATTCCAGTTGCTCGGATCCTAGCACCCTCTATGTACTTATAAACCACAGTTCTGCAGAAAAGTAGAACTAGAATTTCCCTCTCCTTGCAGCTATTTTAGATATGTTACTTAGGATACAAGGTTTGTCATGTTTCCTTAAAAACAGGGGTGCCTACTACAGCTTCTTCAACTGTTCTCTCTATAGGACTTAATGTTATGGCTTTTAACAGATTAACAGAGTTGGAAGGGACCTTGTAGGTCATCTAGCCCAACCCCTGGATGGGGAAGCACATTTCCTCAGAATTAGATTCTGATACCACACGCCTATTTTGGTCTTTATGTAGATCTTGCATCGTATGTATTTGCCTATAAATTATCTTGTATCAGATAACTGTTTCAGCACTAGAGCCATTAGAATGATTACAACAATACCCATAATTTTTGGTTGTTGAATTTTTGTTGTTTCCTTTTCTTGCAGTTTTAGTCTTCGGATTCCCTATCATCCCCTTTTCCTATGTTCTACCTAAATATTAGCACCACAGTTTTACTGTTAAACAATTTATATTCAGTTACTAATTATATTCAAAATGCTAATAGTATTGATATCATGTTTTTATATTTATGTGGCACCTTAAATTTTAGTTACTCCTACAGTATTTAGATTGGATTATTGGCACAATGGGATAGCTTTAATCTTAATACTGAATGTAAATTTTGTTGGTCAATGATAAAAATAAATATTAATTGTGTAATGTTAGTTAAGCAATTAAATTTGCATATACTTGAACATGAAGAAGCCAATAAATTCAGAAGAGAAAAAGGTCTTTGGTTTTTATATAGCAAATATGATATATAATCATATAAATGATATAATATATAGACACCATTTTAAAAGGAACATTTATTCCTATGTATGAAAGATCAGAAGGTAGCGTCTTTGAGACTACCATTAACAGAAATTTTAAATATTTATAAAGACAAATATTTCCCCAAAAATATTAATTGTTGAAGTAAATAGGGTACATGATTATTAATTGAAAAGATTTTTAATGAATGATATAATGGTCTAAATGTTGCAGCACTACTATTAATAGCAATAAAGTATTATTTATTTTCAAACTATTTTTGTTTGCAGAATCCTAAATTAATAGCATAAAATTTGCTGGCATGACTTCAAAAGAGTCTGGTCAGCGTACAAAAGTCTGGCTCAAATGAAATGCCTGAGTAGACATAGTGTTGCAAAGAAAACAAAAACAAACATGAACAACACAGGTGGACTTTCACAGTTCTCACTCTCTCTCTCGCTCTCCCCCCCCCCCGGTGTGTGTGTGTGTGTGTGTGTGTGTGTGTCCATCCTTGTGTATCTCTGGGCGTCTGTGTATCATGGCCTCCAGAATTCAGGACCAGAACATTTTTACAGAAATATACTGACAGATTATTTCATGAATTACTGTTCTTTTTGCTGTACAAGTAGTTAACATACAATACATACGGACTGTTCACTGTATGTTTTACAATAAATTTATCAGACGTGGATGTGCCATGCAAGAACAAGCTCTTTCCTCTTACACCCACAGGGTGTTGCCAATAAAAACTCACTTGGCAAAACTTAAAAGGAAGAGCTGAATTTACATTTCATGAAGATTTTGTTCTTTTTTCTTTCTCAATCATGAGCTGTTGTATCAAACTTTCTGTTTTTTTACTGTAAAAGTTGGTCAAAGACTGTAATAAAGATATTTGATTTGCTTCTGTCACAGTATGAAAACTGCCATCTAATGGTAACATTAAGGAAAGAGACACTTCTACTGAAGGGCTAAAGAATTATCTGGAAAGAGAGAGAGAGACAGAGACAGAGAGAGAGGGAGAGAGAGAGAGAGAGAGAGAGAGAGGAAATGCTGTTGTAAACAGATTCAGATTTTGCCTCTCCCACTAAAGACGTCCAATGCCATCCCAGTGGGTGGCAGCAAAAGGGGTGGCTAAGATCCTTAAAAGATTAAGAATCACTACATAACTATTTATCTTTTCCTGCCTCACCCTTTTGTCTTTATCTGTCATGTCTTCTCGTATTATAATTCCACATCAGAAGCTCTCTATTATTTAATTGTAAAGCATACTGGGAGCATTTTTGGCTGAAATATGACTAGTAAACATTTTAAATAAACTAAAGTTTGTAGCTTTAAATATAATTCTTTTGTTACAAATTCTATGTAACTTTAGGATAACTGACACAACTGAAGAAGCTTCTTGGATGAGAAGTGAAACATTTTCAAAGGAAAAACAAAAAAAAATCCAGTTGCCTTTTGAAAAACACCTCGGGACAACCATGACTTGGATGATTCGCCATAGACTTTTTAAAAAAAAATCTATTTGCTGTATTAAAGAAATAGCACCACTGTTGAAAAGGGACATAATTTCAATTTATTTCTGATGGTGGTCCTGTTTCACCCAGGATCACCCAAGAAACGTAACCAATTTCCCTTGGCAAATGCTGCAGTTAAAATGGGAAGGGAACAAATACCCTACAGATAAAACTCACAGGTCTCGATAATACTTGACTAAACTCAAAAAGAGTTCCCTCCAGCTAACAGATCAGAAAAGAAGTGAATATTTCAGCCAGCTGATGCTGTGCTTCTCCTTTGGCCTGACTCCCCTCTCCCCTCCCCATAGTCTGCATTCCTTTCTTTTACTGCCTGCCCCACCTTTCATGCAACAGCAGTACCCCCAACAGCCATTTGACCCCCTCCCTTAGTTGGGGGGTGTCAGCCTCTGATTCATGAATTGCCAACTCCCAATAAGCACATTCAGCCTTAGTTCACATTCTAAGAGCCAGCACCCTTGATTTGAAACTGTGACATGCTAGTATGAAACATCTGTTTGAGAGAAACACGAAAATAAAGGAAAATAAATGTATTTATTTATTGAATTTAGCTTACAACTTAAAACAGAAAAACAGCAAAATGGAACCAGACATTCAGACAATATCCCATATCCAAAAACACTAAAGGGGCTCCATAATCACCCAACCCAACAATCTGGGAGAACAACCATGTTTTCAAAAGTCCCCAGGACCTCATCAGAATTAGAGCCACATTATTTTCTGGGAGGATATTGTTAGGTTAGACGCTGCAATAGAGAAGAGAACTTGTTTTCTAGGCCCCAATAGGTGGCATTGTTCGATTGAAGGGTCCTGAAGTACACCAACTCTGCCTGATCTTTCTGGATGAACAGATTTCATGGAAGATAAACTGTCCCTCAGGTAACCTGGCTCTATGCCATGAAGAATTTTATAGGTGATAATCAGAATCCTGAATTATTCATGTACCCCTTCCAAAGGGGCATGATTAAAGATTTTAGTTATCTCTTTCTCTCAAAAAAATAGGAATATTTTAAAAACTAAACGTATTCTTCAGACCATGACATCTTCAAACAGTCACCTAGCCAAAACTCACTAAATTATTCCAGTCACTAAGTGATTCCAGTCACTAAGCCAAAACTTAATAGAAGTAATATATTTAATTTCATAAATTGAAACACTGTGTATGTTTTCTGCTCAGTTCCAAACTTGGGATACTAAAACAGAGCACATATAGTCATTTGTTGAACTGGCTGCGTTCATACATGACAGTGTGTTCTTTTGGAGCCAAAAAAGAACATGGATTAAAAATGGCAGGATAAGTCATAATTACTTAAATTTAATACCAAACTTAAAATTAACTATAACAACATTTAATGGTTTACAGTTGTTGTGCTGTTATCTCTTTCCTGTCACATTAAAAATTACATTTCAGTTATTACTTTTGATGGGTTGTGTTCCGTATATAAGGATCATACTGAATTTTTTGGAGTGTGCATTTGGTGTTGGCATCTTGAGTTCTACACATCTGATACATGGTTTACAAGAGACTGTGTTTGGGTTCATACATTGTGCTAAGCTCAAATGAAAGAAACCAAAGTATGTCTCATCCTAATATAAGAATCAGCCAGAGTTTGCTGTTTAACTGTAGTTGATAATCTAAGTTCAAATGATGGAAGGAGGGGGGGGGGTCAGCTGCCTATAGTGTTTAACTATCATTAGGGCTAAAAGGGGGAAATCAGAGGGAATTCACTGAGTGGAATCCTAATGCCATTATGATGTCTTTCGTTTCAGTGTAGATGGTGACTAACTGCTTGCCTGCCTATCTGCATCTGTCAGACAACTCCCAGCCAGAGACCCTAATTTTCTCCTGCATAGAACATAGAATCATAAGGCTGGAAGGTCTTCTAGTCCAACCACTGCTCAAGGCAGGAGACCTTATATCATCCTGGTGAAATGGTTGTCCAATCTATTTTTGAAACCTCCAGTGATGAAGCACCCACAACTCCAGGAGACCAGCTATTCCATTGATTATTAATCCCCCCTCCTCCTTTTTACCACTTCAGATGTCAAGGGAGATACAAAGTTTTGATTCCTGCACTTCTTGTTGCCTCAACCATTGTTATTTGATGCTGCTGTAGCGTCTCCCTTAATTGTAGACACTTTCAGAAAATTTCTCCTTACTTCTAGGTTGGATCTTTCCTCCCTGATCTGTACTCATCTTCAAAGGCTACTTGGGGTTTCTGCTGGAGCAGAATCCAACAGGATAAAGACTAGGGTGTCTGCAGAGAGGTCAAAAAGTATTATTTCCCCTTGCAGACAACCTATATTGTTGTTTTAGACAGAAAAACACAATTTTCTATGCTGCACTTGTGTGTGTGTGTGTGTGTGTGTGTGTGTGTGTGTGTGTGTATTTGTGTGTGTTGATGCATACCTGGGAAGAACAATAACAGAAAAAAAATTCCTGGCCAATATATTTTCCTAACTTATGAAGAGCCTTAGCAAATTGTTCTGTCGTAAGAGGAACTTATTTGAATTGGAGGGGATAGGAAAAGAGGCAAAATTTGAGATAGATGTGGGGGAGGGGAGTAAGAGAGAGATCTTTAAATTACATTGATGTTTCTTGTGAAGAGTTTTTCAAATAAGTAATTTATAGGTATATATCTGATCACCTTAGCTTAATAAACTATGCATACCCTGTTTCCCCTAAAATAAGACATCCCCTGATAATAAGCCCAATTGGGCTTTTGAGCGCATGGCAATAAGGCCAAGTGCTTATTTCAGAGTTCAAAAAAATATAAGACAGGGTCTTCTTTTCAGGGAAACACAATACCTTTCTCTAACATATATTTCTCTACAGAGCTTTTTACAGTTCTTAACTGCCTCACTTGTTCCATCCCTAATTCACACAGAAGGTTCTTATCACAACTGTGACATGTTCACTCCATTGGACATGTTCATATTTCCACTCCTTCTGCTTACTTTTAGTCTAGAAAGGAGGAGGTAAAGAAGAAAATAATTGTTTCCTGAGCTCTTTGGAATTCCAGCACCTTGGCCAAACACTCCTTATTCCCAGTCTTTTTCACCAGCCAGTCTTCTCTGCAGGTCTCCTTTTCCCAATCTATTTGCTCCTAATGTGTCTTCAGCTGTAGATTCCTTCTCCAAATCTGCCTGGATTCATACAACCCCTCCAGTCCACACTAAATACAGCACCAGAAATGTCACACAACCTCCTTCATTGCCTAACAGATCTGTCCTTTTACATTCTTTCACCAAGAAGAAGACTGCTTCACCACAAAACATCTCAGTTAGGCAAGAAACTATGTGATAATTTTCATGGGTTGGACAAGTAGACAAACAACAACAACCCTGTAACTGAGACCAATTTACTATTTCATCTCAGTCAGGACATCTCATCCTGCCACAGTTTGATACAATCACCCAATCTTCTACATTTATCCTGTCAGATTTATAGTTCCAAGAATGTTGTGCCTTCCTGTGTAGTCTTCTTAATGTCACAGAATAAACCCAAACCAATAAAGTATATGTATAATTGTGACACAGTATAGTGATAGGAAGGGGAACTTATGCCACAATCCTATACCATTGTAGGGTTGGACTCTTTGTTTTGCTGAGATTGTGCATGCACATATATATGGCAGTACTTTGGAATAGCCCTCCAAGCATCCCTATGAGTCTTGCAAACAGTGAGATTATTTAAACAGTTGAAGAAAAGATGCTTGCTTCATGCTTCTACCCCTTGAGAAACTCCTCTTCAGAATGTTTTGCACAGCTTAATTCAGTACTCACAATGGGAATCCCTGGTATCCCTGTCAATTCTGCTCTAATTTCTTCATGCATATGCAAAAAAATAAAATAAAAATCCAGCAGGATTATCAGATTGCACCAAATGATTTTTATAAACATACTCCTAAATGGTAGCAGATCTGTATGTTTAAACTGATAGCTGTTTAAGAAAAAGCAGTCTGCTAATACTGGGTACGTACTTCACCCCCATGTTTCACTTTGGCAGTTTCTCTTTCACTTTTCTCCACAATCCAGCTCCAATCTTTGGTTGAGCAAAAAGCACAATTTGGTAGTATTTAAGGGTACATTAAGATGGCCTTTGCATTTCTCAGCCTACTAGAGCTGACTAGAATGCAGTGCTTCAGAAGCTGGACTCAGATCAAAGATAAATAGATTTAAAGCCCACGTCCACTGAACATGCCAGGTGTCTTTGGATCAGCCTAAAGGTTGTAGGACAGAAATTAAGGGAAAAGCCCATGCATAGTGTATGAGGCCCCAGAGAAAGATTTGGATATAAATAGTATAAACAGTAACTGCACTATAAATTTAAGCCCATTTTTAGTTTGGCCTTTAGTTTCTCCCCTAAAAAACTGAGCTCCAAAGTAGCTACTTGAACTTACCAACTAAAAGCTCTTTAAAACCCATTGCAGACCCATTTACCCCAAAATATATTTTTCAACACTTAATATTTGTTTATTCAAAAGCAGACATGGGTGAGTACAACAATCATGTCATGCATATATAAATTCATCACCACTACAAAATGTTTCTCACAGCTGTCATCCACTTAATTACTAAAACTCAAAGTAAAATCAAGAGAAGCGGTTTTGGAATGCAGCAGACATCATTTTTTTTATAGGAGAAGGAAGGTGGAAATCAAGCTTGATTGTATGAGAATTCAGTAGCAGTAGTATGCTGCAATTATTATCACTCACAGCTGGATTTCACTTCTGTGGGAATTACTTATAGATGGCAATACAGATGCTGACTAAAAAAGAAATGTGATCTCCATTTCTACACTCACGCTGAAAAATCAAAGCAAAGTAGCCAATAAGTAACTCCTCCATTACCAAGTGGGAATGAGATATATGTTGCTAGCACAACTTCTAGAATAAGTTCTGTAACTTTTGTATAACTTTTAAAAAACTAATTACTATAACAGTGAGACCAGAGCTGAATCCATTGATTTTGCAAGATACTACATGTTCAATCATTACTGAAGGGCTATTGGAAGAAGTCACCATTTAAAATTCTATTGGTAGGGCTATCTCTTATGATTAAAAAGAAAAAAGAAAAAAAGAAAAAAAAAACCCACACACAGAAAGCAGAGGGGTCAAAGTTTCACTTGAACATTTTGTCTACCTATAGTCTTCCCTGATAAAATCTTTTAACTCTGAAACTCAAAGATATCCTCAATTTGAGCTTCTGATCTGGCTGTGGCTTCTGTGATTCTACAGACTTAATTTGTACATTTATTTTATACAGTTCAGTTTGCAAAACATCCATACTTTCAAAAAAAAAACCTATTATAATGTTTTGACTCAGATATCTAAAGGGTGCAGTTGTATTTCTAAGAAATACAAATACTAAATATACACAAAGACAACAAAGAATTTAAGGTTATAATCAGCAAAACACATGGGATTTGATATTACTTCCAAGATCGAATGTTCTTTCTTCAGACACAAAATTTCCTAACAAAATATAAAAATGACACTGCTAATTTCTGTAATGCAAATAAATAAATGCAAAGAACAAATGCTAAATAATGCTAACATTTGTTGGCAGGAACCAGTGTTCATACATGGATAATTACATGCAGGACCAACTTGAGTCAGATTATTTTAAAACATAAAAACAAAATTTGTCAAAGAACAATTCCTGGAGAAGAAGGAACATATGCTTTCAACTGAAATTTCCACAGAATATTAATAGCATAGTACTTTTTTGGGGGGGGGGATTAAGAAATGCTGAGGGGGTGGAGGAACCACTAAGATGCTTTGAGTTTAGTTAGTTTCCAAAACAACACAATTAATAAAAGCATCCCAATTTTGTTACTGTTTTTCCCCAACATTCCACTGTATTGAAACACAGCAGTCAGCTAACATAATTAGTACTTATAGTCAATCAAAAGTCTTGTCCAAGTCCCTTTATGACCTATAATCCACATACATATACTATTATACCCTTTCTCACTGATATTATGTTTCATATTTAAGGCACCATTATTGGCACAGACGCCATTTCATTAAAAAAACTGCACAGCCACAATTCATACTATTTTAAAAGGCAGATTTATATAAAGAGCATGGCAGCAATCCAATCAAATGGTTCCTAGTGAGGGTAAGTATGGCAGGATTAATTCTGTCAGAGACATTTTAGAACTGATGTAGTCTACACTAATTTTAAAAGTAGTCTGATCCACATAAATGGCTTTTGCCTGCAGTTATAATGTAGTACATAGGATCATTTCTGAACTACAACTCTGATGGTCTCAGAATAGGCTAAACATCGAAGGGGAACCTCCTTATCTACACTGAGTTTTATTTTATTGTCTTTCCTCTAATCTCTCCCACTATCAATCACTAGACCATAACACTGATTGTCTCACTTGGAGTTGAATAAAATGACAATATTATCTTATGACCCAGTGTTATCTCAATCCACATTTTCAAATGATTTTTGTATGCAAACAAAGTAGATTCAAGATTTCCATGCAAACAAAGTAGAAGTAATAGTTTTGTTCAGTATCCCAAGATAGTATATGTTTGTATGTGTGTGTATTCCTCTGAACGCTGCTGCCATTCACTTCTTTTCTCCTCTCCCTTCTCCTTTTCAACTGCCTTATAACCTCTCCTCCTCTTCCTCTACGCTTATGTGCAACACAACTCTCCAATACATTAACATACTCCGAAAAACAGGCAGAGGCATTACTCAGATAATATTGTTCCATACACTACAGGTAGTCCTCGATTTACAACAGTTCATTTAATGACTGTTCAAAGTTACGCAACATTGAAAAAAGTTACTTATGACCAGTTTTAAATCTCTTTCAATGAGTAGCTAAGGATTTCATGGAATTTTAAAAGTTTTACATCTCCAGTACAAATTAGCCCTCAGCCTTGACTCTGATGGACTTAACTTCTGCCTACATAGTCCTACACAGTGGCTGTTGCATTATAGTGGCTTTACAGTGGCTTTACATTATATGTTGTAGATGATTCCTGTTTTTTCTTCTGGGGCTGCTGGGTCTTTCTGTTTACTTAAGATATTTTGGAGGGCTTTAATTAGTTTATGTGCTACATTGATGCCATGCAGTTATAATACAGCGGTACCTCGGTACTTGTTGTTAACTGGTTCCAGGAAGTACAACAAGTATCAGACAATTTTTCCCATAAGAAATAGTGAGGCATGAGGCAACTGACATCAAGTTCTATTGAGTACCAAACAAACAAGTGCCAGGACAAAATTTTCTCATCAAAATGTGTCAAGTACTAAATTCAACAAGTTTCAAAGCAGTCAAGAACTGAGGTACCACTGTAGTCTGTTGGTGATTTCTGAGATGTTTTTGATCTATGGCAGTATTATCATTTCACAGTTTGTGTTGGTTGTGTTGGTTGAGTGGTTAGGCACTTTTTGATGAAACTGTGTGGATATCCATCTAGCAAAGTGCAATAATTAACACCAACTAGTAGTTAGAAGACTTGAGAAAAACTCCTTAATTTCGTAACACATGGACAGGCTTAACCATAGCTTCAGCTGGGAAACTATGACCATCCTAGACCAAGCAAAGTTCAAAATTAGAAAGTTAGAGAATTCCTGGAAGTTTGGATGACCACTCATGACGTTACATAGTTTGGTAATGAAATGTCTGCAAGAAAACATTAAGCTCAGAGAGCACCAAGGAATCCTCAAAAAGCGAACAAAAAGATCAGAACATCTCCTCACCAGCAGTCAACACCCAGATGAGCAGAGACTAATACCAAGATTAACATTAGACCAACAATCAAGAAGGAAACAACTCCCCAATCAAAAACTGACAGGCAAGCTAACAGTAAACAGCCCAACTAATGAACCATCAAGACTGACAAATTCCCCACCAGCATTGACAGAACAAGCCACTAAAATATAAATTGAGAGCAACCCCACTTTCTACTAGTACTGATAATATTACTTAGTTTGGGTCAGAGGTGAAATCTACTTACATTCCCTACTGGTTCGGAAGTGTGTGCTCTGCACAGAGGGTCAAAAACAGGTTACTTCCTGGTTAAAACCAGGAAGTAACGATGTCTGGCCAGGTGGGCGAAGCTTCGTGCTGCCACCGCTACCGGTTCGCTGAACCACGCACCACTGCCACTACTGGTTCACCCAAACTGGTGCAAACTGGTAGCATTTCACCCCTGGTTTGGATAATAAAACGTCTGCAAGAAAATTAGCAAGCTCAGATAACACCAAAGTACAGGGGTGGGATTCAGCCGGTTTGGACCGGATTGGGTGAATTGGTAGTTCCGACGATCAGTTGGCCCCACCCACCCACCTATCCTATCCTCGCCCTATCCTGTCCTTTATTTCCTTGTTTCTAGTTTATCTGAATCACGCATTACAGCTGATTTCTGCACCTCAGCTATTAGGGGCTGACTTAGACGGTAAGCAGCTGAGCTTTAAAACCCCCCCATTTTAGCGCTGTACGCAGGTGCCCTAGGTGCATGCGAGCACAAAGTGCACACTCACTGAACCAGTTGTTAAACCAGTTGCAGCCCACCACTGACCAAAGACCCCTCCTTTCAACCCTAAATTACAAATATTCCCCTTTATTGGGACCTTCTTTCTGTTTTCTACTTTCTTGTACTTTGTGAAGCTTGGACTTAAAACAAGCAAAACAATTTCCTCTCCTGTATAGGGAGGGATACCTGGGAGTCATGATGCCAGCCTTGTCTTTGGCTGCATGCTAGGGAGATGCATATTCCCTTTCTGGGATATGGGGTCTCTTTTGTGCTGATTGGGTGGCTTATAATATATTGTAATAAAAAATAAAGCAAAATGGACAAGCAAAGAGTCCAAATTATAAGTATTAAACTTTCTTCAACTTTTTTTTTAAAAAAACACCTGTGATGGCCAACCTTTATAAGCCTTCCTTTAGCCATGGCTTTTTGCTGGCTTTTCAGATATCCATGCAGACAGACAAAACAGTTTGTATTCATTTTCCTGATAAGAAGCTGATGTTAAGAATTAATTTAGACTCTGATACGAATCAGTTCTTACAGGAGAAGGACAGGTGGAACATAGACAGTGGTGCAGGAAAAAGTCTTAAAAGTATCCAGGAAGACCCTGAGAAGAAGCAGTTTGAAAATGGGAACAGCTTAGAAATGGCTGGCAGCTAAAATGATAAACATACAATTAAGCACTTCTGGTGGCTGCCCAAAATTTAATGTTGATTTCATCCTGAAAAAGGATAGGAATCCAAATGATGCTGTCAATGTTTTGTCTCAGTGTGTAGGGCTGTTGGTGTCTGGATGGGGAGAAACAGATTCCATGTTCAACTCTAGCAGGACTGTGTGGTTGTGGATATTTCAGTTAACCACATCTGAAGAATTTCCATTTTTAGTTGTGAATGAGGTTGTGCTTCTCTAGTCAGGACTGATTGACAATTTGAGGAGTTTCTTGGACTCACAACTCCTGCTTAAGAAGCAGGTGGGCATCATCTTGAGCATCAGTCATGCCTGTTTCTGGTCAGAGAGAGCCTTCAAATAGTCAGTCTTGCTTTGGTCAGCTTGTGGGTATACTATTATAATACATTCCACATGGGTTGTCTTGAAGACCACTCGGCCTAGAATGCAGCATTATAGGCATGCTACAATATACCTATAGAACATCTCTGCTCTGTCAGTTGTTCTGGCTACCAGTAGGTTGCTGTATACAATTCAATGTGCTAGTTATCACCTACAATGCTCCTCCTGGCAAGGAGGAATCATTTGAGTGAGCATCTATATTCTATCATATCTGCTCATTCTGTTTGATCCAAGAGTTGGCATGTTTCAGATCCCATCAATTAAACATTGTCATCTAATGGAAAGTTGACTTTCTCTGTTATGGCTCCTGTCTCTGGAACAGCGTCCCTCTCAGAGATTCCCATTGCCCCCGTTGTGACCTTGTTTAAATGGACCTTTAAACTCTGGCTCTTCTCCCAGGCTTTGGGCTAGGTTGAGTGGCAGGTCCTTTGTGAGAATTTTGCATGTTAAAAGGGGTGTTTGTTTTGTTGATTTCAGATATTGATAATTTTTTTCTTTGTTGTGTGTCATCTGCTTTCAATATGACATACTGCCCACCAAAAAATTAGGCAAGCTTACATATTTAATAAATGATAATCAAATAAACATACAAACATAAAAAATTTAAAAATAAACAAATGGAAATTACATAAAAGAAAAGAGAAATCCCATATCATTATTATCCCACCTTTTACATATATTTACATATATTTATAATGTTAAAGAAGTAAAAAAAAATACACATTTATTTCCATCCAAAACGACAATATTTGTCAGGAATTAGTCATTTTATTCTTGTTTCCAGTCCAGGTATTTTTCATTAAGGATTGTTTAGAAAACTTTGCAGCTCTGTTAATTTTTTAGCCAGTGCTATTCCCATATTTTAAATTATCATTGATCCAAAGAAACTCTTTAGTTTTCTATTTTTCTGACATAATGCATTTGGAACTTTAGAATAGAAAGTGAATTAATTTCAAGTGTTGCACCATTTTCTAAGTTTTTGGGGAAATGCCCAATAAAGCTAAAAGTATTAATTATTAAAAAGTGTTGTGTAATTTTTCCATGTCCTCACATTCAGACAAAAGGAATTAAAATGGTAATATGTACCAATCTGCTTGCAATCTTTCTAACAATATCAAAAAACTGTTGCAATTTTGAGTAGAGGTATCATCTAGGAATTATTATATGGTCAGTTCTTGAACATTTTCTTTAAAAAGAATGTTATATTTTAAAAATATCCAAGTAAACGCTTAGAGAAAGCATGCTGAGATTCAGAACATACACACCACAAGATCATTGTAACGCATTCCTTCATTTCTCTTTCTGACTTACGTTAGGAATTTCAGTAGTTTTTAATAAATATTTTTCCCTGAGTCTCAAAAAAAATCAGCTAACACTCCCACTGCCATGACAGCAAATCCTCAGCCTTTCATTCTGCCATATCGTCTCTCAGTTGATTCTTCTTTAAGTAACTTAATGAGTATTCCTTTACATCATTCTTTTTGGCAAGCTTATTACATTGTGCCACTAATTCACTGGGACTATCAATCAATAGCAGAAATGTGTTCTTTGAGATCTCAGCCTTACGTCTTTGTTTTCAATTTCACTTGCTATTTTCTGAAAAGGGAATTTTACAATTGGATGAGGAAATTCATCTAATACCATCTGAATGTTTAATTTGGCACAAATTTGACAGAACTACTAAGAGCATATAAACCAACAATACCATACCCTGTGAAACCTCCAATGGCAATTTAGGTCAGGAAATGGATTCCACAGACTCCCTTTTCATAGTAGAAATTTATTCCATTATGCCATCGAGTTATCTGATAATGCTTTTGACTAAAATCTGAAAATAGAAATGAAACCACTCTATTTACAATGCATTTAGAAAATGGAATTTTAAACAGCCAAAAGCAGCTTTCTTCATCCCTGTAGTCCAGAGGAGTTTGACTACAATTTCCATCATCCCTTCTGCCATGTGGCTTCTACTAGACTTCTTTGAAGCCTACTTTATTTCTCTAGACCCCTTCTTCACTCCCTTTCTTCCCAGGATCATTTTCCACACATCCTGTCCTAACTGAGGACAAGGACACTCAGTCAAATTTAGGTTCACAGAGATTCAAACAAAACATGAAAGAGAGGCTGTAACCCAGTCACATATGTACCACTATGTAACATTTTGTTTTAGGATTGGGATTTAGATATATTTCAGGAAAGGAACCACAGAGATAGTCAGAAACTAAATATCCCAAAAACTGCTTTCTGATGTCCACAACACACAAGCAAATAAAGAACTAAACAATTAAGATAATATCTAATGGAATGTGTTCAGTGACCTCTCTGTTAAATGAAAAATGTTAGGGTGAAGGTGAGGTTTGTTGTACGTAGTACACCTTGGCAAAAACGAAAGAAGGAATTTGCTACTATTGGTCTATGACTTTGAAATGTTCCCTCCCTGATGGAATGTGTCTTCTTTCAGCAAAATATATAGCTGGATGAAACTGAAGAGATCTCTTTTGAATGATCTTCCTAACATGCCTAGGTTATAAACTTCAGGAGTAAAATTTATGTCAGATTTTTGACCTAGATTTACAAAAGCCATAGATGTATTTCTGATAAAACTTTCTGATAGAATAGCTGAGACCACATGTTAGATGGAAAGTCCAGAGTCTTAGAACAGTTTAGTCCTCTTTGCAGTACAATAGAAGAGACTAAAATGGCTACTTCATGTCCATCTGGAAGGATGGTAACATCATCTATACAGAGGACAGAGGCTGGTTTATAGGTGAATTGGCTAGCATAGGTGGATAATGTTCTTTCTTGATAATGAAAAAAACTGAATAAATTAGGGCAATGATACATCTCTATTTCATGTATTTTGGTGGAAAGGACGGGGTGCTCACACTGAATCTGATGTGCTCTATTAAATATTCAGCTTTGTGGCTTGTCTAAACTTGCAATTTTAATTCTATTTATTTATTTTATTTTATTTATAAAATTTATAGGCCATCCATTTTACCACAAGGTAACTTGGTACAAGGTAATTTGATTTTTTTTAGGTTTCCATGGGTGCAGAAGACTGTGCCAGTGGCATAGTAATAATATTGCTAAGAAGCTTTGATTTATGGGATGAATGGAAAACTAGTTCATTACAACCATATTTCTAACAATGTATTTTCTGACTTTTCGCTTCTATCCTCATTTAGGTTCTCTTGTTTTTTGTTTTTTGGGGTTTTTTTGTCTGAAATGATGTCTTTCCTTAGCTTAGTTTAACATACATCTTACCAAATGATCATGGCATTAAATTTTGGGGTGTGTTTTTTTAAGCACTAGTAGGATTTAATAACAGCCCTGGAGCTTTGAGATGGAAAGTGAAGATAAGTTTAAAAGAGTTGACATTCTCATATTTATGTTAGAACCTTGAGCCTAAATTCTTTGTAACCAGCGTTCTAGATATTTCTGCCTTCTGAAGTCAGATATAAATCTCAATTATAATAAATAAAAATGGCTGCTGATATGATGATGAAATTATTGGCCAAAGACGTACAAACATTTAATTTTAGATAGCTTCACAGGATCTTCCCTTTGACACAGGATGTTTTAAAAAATGGAACTTGGATAATTTCCAGCTATGTGCTGTATTGAAGTTCAGATCTGCAGAAACATATCCTTAGAGTTTCAAACACAGGTGAACTAAACCTGTGAAACAAATCCTAAAGGTTGCATGTATATTTATCATTTTATATACCACTTAAGAAAAACAGATTTCTTGAAGCAAATTCACACGTGTTTAAACGTATAAAAATATAGATGGATATTTCTCACGTTTAAAATCATGCAGACATTATTTAAGGAAAAAGAGCAGAAAAGATTATCAGAACTTTTAACACTGATAAAGTCTCAACAAAAACACCACAGGGAAGGCATAAAGGCAGATTTTGGAAACATTTAGCATAATTGGAAACAGTTAAGCTATCACTTTCCAGAATGATGTTCTGCAATTCAGGCAGTATGCTTTCAGCTATCAGTTGCCTGTTAACAGGAATCTGGACTAGCAGCTGCAAATGGATATCATGCTGTTTTTAGGGGGGAAATTACAAGTTGAAACAGTCATTCTCAGAGCAAAAATGCTGTATCTTGTTGCATAGCAATTTTCTGACAGAGACTGACAAGCCAGCATTATATATATATTCAATACATTTAAGATTATTCAGCCCAATTTTCATATTTTTCTCTTGGGTCTCAAACCTTTGTTTCTTCTTAACAAAGCTTATAGATTTACAGTTCTCAGAAAGTCAACTCTGACCATACTCTTTCTCTAGGCTTCTCAGGTTCAACTTCACACAGATTAACAAAGCCACAATAGAAGAAATACTTACTAGCCCTCAGCTGAAATAATTCCTAAATTGCACAGCATTATACCAATGCCAAACTACATATTTCCCTATGAGAGAAATACCACTGACAAGAGACTATCTGTAGCATGTACTTTAACAGTAGATGTTAGTATACAAATATGCACCAAGCTGAATTAGGTACCCAGACACCAATTTTGCAGAACAATATAAAAAGCCCAACCATCAACATATACAAGTAAGACATATCCCATTAGGGCACTGTTTCTCAATCTCAGAACCTTTATGATGTGTGGGCTTTAACTCCCAGAATTCTCTAGCCAGCAGATTGAGAAACACTGCATTTAGAGCAATAGTAAAATGTATGCTCATTCAATATCAACAGCAGAAATTGTCTAAAATATTTCCGAAACCAAAGCATTTGTACAAAGATAGCACCCACCCCTCTCCTAGAAGAATGAAATGTTTTGAGAAATATTTTTAAAAAGGCAGAATATTATATTTCCTTTAAAAGAGAAATAGAAATCTTAAGGGAGACAGAAACTTAGCCCTAACTCCCTGCCCCCAGCAGATATTTGGTGCCCATTACGAAAGACTGGGCCATCCTATCTACAAGACAAAAGACCTTCAGTACCACGGTGATGGGATTAAGACATGACCCTCCAGGACATAACAAGATTATCTAGCAGCAGAGCTCACCACATTGCAAAATTACCTGGGGACATTGCATCACTCTCCAGGCTTCAACCTTGTTATGTATTGATACTTTTAAGCGGGAAATTCAAACCTGCCTATGTTTCTGATTGGCTGACAGTCCCTCCAGGATTGTATATAAGGAGGGCTGCAGCCTCTGAGTTTTTGCTGAAGTCTCACTGTAAATTAAAGAGCTGTTGTCACTTGCTTGGTTGTGCCTCTCGTTATTCCTGAACTACTTCATTGGCGACGAGGATGGGATAGAGGTCACAAGAAGCGAACCAGTGAGACCATGAGCTTCAGCTAGGCGACGAGGCGAACTACAGGAGGCATACCGGACATGTCTGCCTACGTTCCGCCCAGGCCTTTTGATCCGACCCGTGAAAAATGGGTCTCGTACCTGACGAGGTTCGAATGCTCGCTCGAAGCCAGCGACATGCAAGGGCTCTCCGCTAATCGGAAGAGGGCCCTCTTCCTAAGCCACTGTGGACCGGACGTGTTCGAGATGGCAGAGTCACTGTGCGAGCCAACGCCGGTCCAGACCGTCTCCTGGGACACCCTGATGGCTATGCTCCGGGCTCACTATGCTCCCGTGCCCTCCAAGTTCGTGCAACGGTACCAACTCAGACAGCGCGTTCAGCGAGAGGGAGAACCGGTCAGCGCATACATGGCCAGCCTGAGAAAAGCCGCAACCCATTGCGACTATAGAGACTTGGACGATGCGTTGCTTGAGCAACTTATCTGTGGTGTCCGGGACATTAGGCTGCAACGGCGCCTGCTCGCCAAGCCTGATTTGACGCTTGCTGGAGCCCTAGACAAGGCCAGGGCTCATGAAGCCTCCACAAAAGCCGCAGAAACGCTGCAGCGTCCGCTGACCAGCAAAGACAACCCCAAGTCTGCCCCGGTGCACAGAGAAGACGCCGGATCCAGCTCGGAGTCCGAGTCGGATGAGGACGTCTTCTGAACGGAGCACCAGAGAAAGGACACAGGCAGCCCGCGGCGAAGCTGTCCCAGCTGTGGAGGGCACCATGATAGACTGTCCTGCAAATACAGGGAGGCTATCTGCAGGCGTTGCGAGAAAAAAGGGCACTTGGCGCGAGTCTGTAGAGCCATTCTGCCCAGAAAACACCAACCACGTGAGCGCCGCAGCCAACCAGAATCAATGCGCCAGAAACAACCAATGAGAGAAGGCGGCGTGAAAAAACGGCGCGAATTTGAACCTCGAGATGGCCTCAGCATTCACATAGACCAGGCCAGCGCGGAAATCGAGGACAAAGTCAGCACGGTGGTCGAAATCAACGGCAAGCCATGCACGATGGAGATCGACACCAGATCAGCTCTCTCCATAATGTCATGGGTGACCCTAAAGACCCTCCTGCCGTCGTTCCAGAAGGACCAGCTCTCCAAACAGAGACTGCGCATCCTAGACTACCAGGGGAACCGAGTCCCCCTCGAGGGCGTGGGCACGTTCCGAGTCACCTACGGAGACTACGAAAGAGACCTGCCACTGACCATCGTCACGAAGCAGCTTCCCAGCCTTCTCGGCATGGGGTGGTTCCGAGCCCTCAGCATGGGCTTCACTGGCGTCCACCAGATGCTCAAGTCATCGTTAAAAGACAGTCTCCTGACCGAGTTCCAGGACGTTTTCGGGGACAAGTTGGGCAAGTATGTGGGGACCCCTATCTCTCTTAATCTAGACCCCAACGTAGCCCAAATAAGACTCAAGGCGAGACGGGTGCCCTTTGCATTAAAACCAAAGATAGATGCGGAACTGGACAAATTAATTAAACAAGGAATCTTGGTTCCCGTTGACCACGCAAAATGGGAAACCCCCATAGTGACCCCAGTCAAGTCGGACGGCTCAATTAGAATTTGCGCCGACTACAAGTGCACGATCAACAAGGCTTTGCAGCCGAGCGCCTATCCGGTGCCGATCGTGCATCATCTACTACACTCCCTGGGGCCAGGAAAAATTTTCGCCAAACTAGACCTGGCCCAGGCTTATCAACAACTTCCTGTCGACGATGCCACGGCTGAGGCACAGACAATAGTAACCCATAGGGGCGCATTTAAATGCACCAGGCTCCAGTTCGGGGTGAGCGTAGCACCCGGCCTATTTCAAAGCACCATGGAGTGCCTATTGCAAGGGCTTCCCGGAGTGGTGCCATAAAATTATTCCCAAACTACTTCAAACCTAACTTCTCAGACAACCTACAGGGTTAGCCATGACCCCTACAACAGCCAATAGAATACATGTTCTGCCCCAGGAAGTGGAAGCTCAAGTTCAAAGCCCAAGACAAGGTATAAATATCCCTGACTCTCCACTCCATGTGGTCAGCTGTCCAGAACGACCCATATGCTTCTGCTTCATCAATAAATGGACCCTCTTTCCAATCACCCTCGAGCCTCCATTTTGTCTCCAGTGCCTTTCTCCCGGCTTGGATCTTAACCAGATGAATATTTCTTCCAAGAGGACTCAATTGCCCAATGAAGCTAGGTGCTGCTGATGCCTGACACAGTTCTTACGACAAGGTGACCCAGCAGAGAAGATCCTCACTTGGCTAATTGCTTCATGGGAATTTTGACTAGACATATCACAATATGGCCACCCAAGGTATCTGAGGTCAGAGTAGCACATGCCAGTTGAGGTGCTCCAGCAAGTACTTCAAGGGTAGCCAGTCTTTTTCTACAATCCCAAAGAACTCTTGTTTGCAATCCCTAAAAAGTATTCAAGGCACTGAAAAACAACTACAGGTAGTCTTCTGAGCACAAAATTTCTGTTGCTAAGTGAGATAGTTGTTAAGTGAATTTTGCCTGATTTTACAACCTTTATTGCTATGAATTAAGTGAATCATTGCAGATGTTAAGTTAGTAACACGGTTATTAAGTGAACCTTGCTTCCCTATTGACTTGTCAGAATATTCCCTATTTGCTTGTCAGAAGATCGCAAAAGGTGATCACATGACCATGGGACAGAGCAACGGTCATAAATATGAGTCAGTTGCCAAGTATCTGAATTATTTTGATCATGTGACCATGGGGATGCTGCAATGGTCATACATGCAAAAAATGGTCATAAGTCACTTTTTTCAGTGTCATTGTAACTTTGAATGGTTACTAAATGAACTACTGTATTTACTACTATAAATAAACCTATATAGGCAAAGAAAGAAAGAAAATTGGTGCAGTAAAGACCAAAACGATCATGCCTTAATGTACTAACAGGTAATTCTTGACTTATAACCATTTGTTTAGCAACCGTTCAAAGTTACAATGGCATTGAAAAAAGTTATTTATAAGCAGTCCTCATATTTCCCATGGTTGTAGCATCTTCATGGTCCTATGATCAAAATTTGGATGCTTGGCAACTGGCATGTATTTACAATGGTTGCAGTGTTCCGGCATCATGTGATTGTCATTTGTGACCTTTCCAGCTGGTTTCCGACAAGCAAAGTCAAAGAAGGAAGCCTGATTCGCTTAACGGCTGTATGATTGACTTGCAATTGTAGTGATTCACTTGAACAACTGTGGTAAAAAAGATAATAAAACTCAGGCACAACTCACTTAACAACTATGTTGTTTAGCAATGGAAATTCTGGTCCTCGTTGTGATTATAAGTCAAGGAGTACCTTGATCAGTATCATTAAACTTATCAAAAGTAAACAACCCCCCCCCCCCATGAACAGGAAGTCCTAGCAATTTTCTCCTTTGGATGCCTTAGATCACCAACTTTCCTTCCACTGATGAATATTTTAGGGGAAAAAGTCTGGAGACTTTGGCCACAAGAAAAGGGTTGTCTTTGGCCCCAAGAACATGGACCTGAAGC
Source organism: Pantherophis guttatus (assembly GCF_059756535.1). Lineage (NCBI taxonomy): Eukaryota > Metazoa > Chordata > Lepidosauria > Squamata > Colubridae > Pantherophis > Pantherophis guttatus. The sequence continues at coordinate 122,493,871 of NC_142065.1, read as the reverse complement.
TGTTTAGGGATTTATAAGTCAACATAAGTCAACTTGTGTTCTATAGTCAATGCAGGCTGCTAAAAATGGGCAAATCTCTCCCATATACAGCTCATTGCAATAATCTAGACATAACATTATCACAGAATTATAAGAGTTGAAAGGCCAAGTCCAAACACTAGGAAAGGTTTTTTGTCCCAGTTAAAATTTGGTTAAAGTTGGCCAGTCATCATTTCTAGTCTCTACTGCAACCTCTACTGCACTCCACTAGTAAGTATACATCCAGAAGTACACCTAAATTAAATACCTGTTCCTTCAAACTCATGCAACTCCTTTCTGAAAAGATATTATGACCTCATGGACTCGGAATCTACTGCTAGCTGTAACCTTTCCAACATCTTAACCAAAAAAGGAGATATTATTATTTCCAAAACTGCAGGGTCCAGGAACAGTTTCTTAATAATAGCTTTCAAGGCATTGGTACAGGCCCATATTTTAAAAAGACATTCATATGCTTCACAAACATACTGGTTGGAGAATTCTGGGAGCTGAAGTCCACACATTTTAAAGTTACTGAGGTTGAAGAAACTGTTCTAAGGCAATCTGGATGTGCTAAATCTCAGTTTTGATTTAAATTTGTCCAGCTCTTTGCCTGTGTTTGCCAACAGAACACTTTGCCAAGTTAGAGGGACATTTATATATGCAATTTTGTTTAGAAAGAAAACAAAAAAACACACATTTTCACTTAAACAAACAGAGTTACACATTCATGCATGAAGTAGCACAGAAATTTAAAGTTAAGCCATCAGCTTCAATTCCTACATTCTGTCTACAGCATTACTTTTTTAAGAATTTTCTTATATACACTTTTCCTTGGGTTTGTTTTTTTTTCCCTGCAAATAGGGAGAACTCTTAAAGTTTCTTCCTGCAATCTTCATATGCTATTAAAGCCAGAAAATTGTTTGTGTTAGTAATGGAAGAAAAATAAGGTGAGGGTTTGGGGGTGAGGAAGAGATTATAGCTCCTGTATGTAACAACATGAGAAAATACAAATCATCAAAAGAAAGGAAGACATGACTTCTGCTATAATTGGTAATTTTCAAGCGGGCACCACAGCTAATCCACATAATAACACAATATTTGTTTGACAGAGGATGCAGAAGACTGTGTTCTGCTGTTTTAAGATAAGAAGTTGACTGTCAGTATTAAAAATTTAAAAGTTTGTAGCTTACTGCCTCTGAATCATCACCTTTAGCATTATCCTTAACCTGCAGAGAAAGAAGGCTGGAACTGTAACATTAGAGAAAGTGTAGCCTTCAACAAATATAAAAACAGAATCTGATCCTATTTCCATGATGTAAAATTCAAGACCAGTAGCATGAGTTACATTCCCATACTTGCAATTGTCTTAATTCTTTCCTTAGATTGAAATATGTTTTCTTTAATTTTAAATCTCTCTGCCTTTGTTTATCATAATCCTTCCATATACTCTACAAAGTAGCTGGAATTGTAAAAGGAAAAACAGATGAAATCACTCTCGCCAAGTCCTTCTGCAGCAATTAAAGTAATCAGAGTCTGCCCCTTCTGCATCAAATGGGGAAGCAATCACTGCACATTATGTTTAGAAACTAAAGCTTTACCAAAGGGCACCTGTACTTAGGATGTGAAGCATCCAAAAATGCACAAAATTAAGATACTCTCCATTTACAGTCCTATGAATGAAATCCAATCAAAGATGTACAGAGATCATCAGACAGGAAAAGGCTTCATAAAAAGGCCAGAGGTTCTTCACACTGTCTTTTATATATCAAATCAAAAGTGGCGGTAGGATTCTAATTCTTTAGGTTTCTTGTTAAAAGCATGTGATCTCTTCATTTGGCTTAGCAAATTCTGGTTTTTAGAGAAATAAGTAGATAGACGGTATGAATTAACAGGGTAATGATTTTAAGTAACAAAAAGACTGTCTTTAGAAGATCATATAACAGCCGTGGCCAGAGGAGCTTTCTATCAGGTTCGCCTGATTAGCCAATTGCGTCCCTTTCTAGACCGGGACTCATTACGCACAGTCACTCAAGCCCTTGTCATTTCCTGACTTGACTACTGCAATGCTCTCTACCTGGGGCTCCCCTTGAAGTGCATCCGGAAGCTCCAACTGGTCCAGAATGCGGCCGCGCGAGTAATTATGGGAGCAACATGGCGCCCATATGTAACACCTCTTCTACGCGAGCTGCACTGGCTTCCGGTGGCCTTCCGAGTGCGCTTCAAGGTGTTGGTTCTTACCTTTAAAGTGCTCCATGGCTTAGGACCTGAGTACTTACGAGACCACCTGCTGCAACCGATAACCTCCCACCAACCAATACACTCTCACAGAGTAGGCCTACTCATAGTACCATCAGTAAAACAATGTTGTCTAGTAGTTCCAAGGGAGAGAGCCTTCTCTGTGGGGGCACCTACTCTTTGGAACAAAATACCCCCTGGAATACAAATAATCCCAGATCTTCGCACTTTCCGACGTGCCCTGAAGACCTTTCTGTTTCAACAAGCAGGGCTAGCATAAACATCTAAATTCTATGCCAAGGTCTTAGCAGATATACCAAGTTGACTCAATTTATTATTTACTGTTTATAAAAAAAAATTATTATATGTATATGAAATCTTAATCTGTTCACCGCCCTGAGTCCTTCGGGAGAAGGGCGGTATAGAAATTCAATAAATAAATAAATAAGTACAGCACAGGTTAATAGAGTCCCAGAGACTATATTATATGGAAAGCTAATTGCAAAATCTTGAATGTCAGATTGTAGATTATCATGCTTACTTGTACATGGAATTCTAGTGAAATGAGGGTTTACAGGGCAAATCTACTAAATTTGGGGATTCCTTATTACCTCTGGGATTAACTCAAATTACTGACAATAGGCAGCAGAAGGATTCTCTTGTAAACTTCCCTGCAATAATGGCAAAATAATTGGAGGTTGATAAATAATTTTTAAAAATTTATTACTAATTTAGGGAAAAAGTACCTAGCTCTTGTGGAATGATAGAGATTTTCATTATGAAAACCTGCACTTCAAAAGTTTTCATTACATTGCTGTACGGATGTAACTCACTTTGTCCTACAACTTTTTACCTCTATAATAATTTACACCTTATAAGTGAAGAGCTTTACTCGGAAGAAAAAAAAAATGGAAATCACTTCACTCGTCACAATCTCTTTCACATATAAATACTTCAGTTATATATATACAGCTCTTCCTTGGGATGCGGATAGAAAAAAGTTACTCAAACACATCAAATGATTTGGTGAATTATTGTGATTTACTGTATGGATGAGCATCTTGCTTTTGTTTTGATCTAAAAAGCCCCTTATTTTGGAAAATCCAGAAGCTTCACCTGTCTCCTATCTATTTTAAAAAGAAAATAAACTAACAACTATAATTGCTTTGTCAGCTTTTTAAAGAATCTGATTAAGTTTTCAAGCATACCTGCAGCTGCTGATCTGAAGCCTGTTAAATTTCAGACACATATATACACTGAGTGTTTTCCAAAGAATCTTTAACATTTACATTTAAAAAAAACAAGACACTGCCTTTTCGATAATTTGATTGTCAACATTTATGAATATAGCACATAACGCAGAGGTAAGTGGCAGTATATAGCCAATCTTGGCAGATTTTAAAAAGCTAAGCAGGTTTTTGTTGATAAAATCTAGGAAAATGCTAAAACAACAGGCTAGAGCAGGGGTGTCAAACTCACGGCCCACAGGCGGGATGCGTCACAAGCTGGTCATGCCTTTTCCCCAGTTTAGCGAAGGGGAAAAAAGTCACGATACATCACCTGGCAATGATGTGATGATGCGAGTTTGACACCCCTGGGCTAGAGTGACTAGGACGTTTTTGATAAACCATGAAAACAACAAAATACCAATTCAGAAGAAGGTGGTGAGAAACCACTTCATTATCATTTATTATGAAGAATCCTATCTGGACATGTCCATGAAGCTAACCTGAGACAAGCTCAACTTGAAGGAGATCTAGAGTACAAGTAGTCCTTGATTTATGACCACAATTAGCCCAACATTTTTGTTGCTAGCAGTTAAGTGTTAAGTGAATTTTGCCCCTTTTTATCTTTTTTGCCACACTTGTTAAGTGAATCACTGCAATTAAGTTAGTAACATGGATGTTAAGTGAAACTGGCTTCCCCATTGTCATGGACCCATTCGGGATCCCTCTCTGGATGCGAGTTTGGAGAAGGCGGATTAGCCAGGTCCTTGCATTGTGGGGGAATAGAACACAGAGGCACAGAGAGGTGTGAATCAGGGAGCTGAGGCCCCAGCCCAACGGAGCAGCCTCAGCAGGGATGATTGGATAGGCAGCAGGCTGAGATCGAGCCAACAGAACTGTAGCTGTGGCAGGTTAGTGTGGAGGATCCAGGCAGGGAACCCAAGCAGTTGCCGGCAGTCAGCAAGGATGGGTGGAAGCCACACCTCCTCCCGATCCAAGGACACACAGGGTGGAGAAGACACAGGTGCAACACTGCTGGGCCAGATTAGTCACAAGAAGACAGTCTCGCCTATTGTAAAGGGCTGTAACCGGTATTGCCTATTTAATACCACCCAAAGTAATGGGCGTTGCTGGAACAACATGTCCAGTTTCTTGCCTCATGTTCCTGTTTCTTGCATCTTGATCTGCAATCCCGTGTTTGAACTTTGGACTGGCCTTTGGACTATGTTTAGATTTCTTGGACTGAATTTTGTCAAGAGTTCCACTTGTGCCGAGATTGGGAACTGGACCCACTCATTGTTTGGTTTACTGTTGAAACTGTTGGGGTTTTCAATAAAAAAACCTTTGAACTCTTCGTTATGAGCTTGTGTAGGGGAAGTAATGAGTAGCAAGAGGAAAAACATTAGATAGTTAAGTCTAGATGCAAAGACCGAAAATCAGAAAAAGAAGGAAGGAATGAAAGTACTACCCTTTCCCATTTGAAGGGAGGAAGGAAGGTGGTGGAAGGTGTCATCCAGGGGTATCAGTAAACCTTCTGTACTGCCGGACCAAGGATGGCATGGTATGGGAATCCTTCAGTCTTGGATTTGAAAACCCATACTGTGATGTCTGCAAACATTGCAAGACTTAGACCAGCAGGGAGAGATACTCAGGGACAATCATACAACAAGTAGCAAGATCAAAGGAATCAGATGTGGCAGGTACTCCTGCAATGTTCAATGACTAGCCATTCAGAAAGGGTGGAGAATGTTAGAGTTTGGCATTTCCTTCATCTAGTTGCTCCTGACTTCAACTTTCAACAGTCAGGTGAAGCCTTTCTTGACACAGGAAGAAAACTTTAGGACTACTGCAATTTGTAGGCCCCAACACTTCAGAGATTTTTATCCAATCAAGGTAGAATCCATGCTTCTTATCTCTCCCTCACTTTGCACTGGTGAAGATAGGGTGAGAATGAGAAATTAGCACTACCTATAATGTAGGATGTAGGCTCAGGTTCGTGCTGCTTTATGCTTCCTGGTAGACATAGGCCACACATGAGGGTGAGGTGAGCATGGCAATGTAGTGTTTAAGAGCTACCTATCACAAAATTAAAGAACATGCTCTGGGTTCACATTCACGCCTAACTTCAACAACCCATCATCAACTTAATTAGCTTTTTTGCTGATGGCTTGTTTTGGTATGACTAGCTCTTTTGGAAATGTTGACTCTGATGTGATTCATTCATTCTTGATCTCTGTTCCCCAGGGGGAAAAAACCCTGTAAGACTTTCACAGAATTATCCTAACAATCAGTTTTTCCAATTCCACTATGAACAATTGCAGATATTTTGTTCCAGAAATGTAACATGCCAAGTATAGAATCAATCCTATAGCACAATATCATTCTAGATTTCCCATGATGTGCAATTCATATCCCAACATACCTTAATTTATAACTTGCAGGCAAGAGATGCATCAAATTACCTAAACATGTTCAACAACAGTTTCCTGTCCAGTTTCCTGTCAATTCACACATAATCTTGATTATTAGTGACATAGTCTACTAAAGAAGATTTCAGCTGTTACACGTATGAACATCTGTATCTGTTAACCATCTCAGGTAACAGGACTTTGTGAACTACCGTAATTCTACTTTATCGTAAGGCTACATTTAATAGAATCTTGCAAGGCAGAAGGCACAAACTTCCCACTGCCACTTTTAACTGCTTTATCAATTAGGGTGCTTCTTCCTAAGTTCCTTCTCTGACAATTAAGCCATAGGGGTGATCCTGCCTTTCTTGTCTGATTGTTTTCTAGGCAGCATCTCTTCCCTTCTTTCCTCAAGGTCATCCACACATTCCATTACAGCATCTTATGTTTATACTGTATATTGCCAGGCTTAATAAGAGGAACCATTTGTTGTACCGTCCAAAGAACAGCCTCCAATTTGGAAAGCTGTCCATTCTATGTTCAGTTTAAAGATGAAGGCTGTAAGAATGGAAAGCAGCAGAAGCTGATTAGTTGCCTGTCAGTAGGATGTAGGCAGCAAACCTACGAAGTACATAGTTCACTTGGGGAAAGTCTTCCCAAGTGCACTTAAATATACTATATTTTTACTCAAATGATACTAATTAATTTTAAATTCACACTTAAACACATATAAAGTTTATATAAATAGTATGTAAAATTCTTTGGGGTTTTGGTGATGCATAACTGGCAACTCTAATCCTCCTTTTTTCCCAATATTGTCTAAATCTTTCAATAAGTTTAATCAGAATTATATATAGTATTATAAGAAATCATTCCTTTGAATATTATTCACTAAGGCTACATAAAAATCCATATTTGAAGGGCTAAGCATGATTCAGAGTGTGTACTAGTGTGCATATAAGATCTGTTCAGGAACACTTTAAAGCAACTGCATATTTTCTTAAACATCAGCTGTTGAGAGTAATAATGCAAATGCAAGAGAAGGTACAACAGGTTTAAGGAGTTCCTGAAAAGTGTGGTATTATATGCCCACACACATGGCAAGTGATTATTTTGATCTTTGACTCTACCAATTTATTTTTGATCAGTGAATTTACAAAGCTGCTACTTCACAAAAAATGATAGTGATTGCTTTATCTTGCTAACATTATAAAATAGTAAATATTATTTATCATAAAATCTACATACTTTTTCCCAATCATGTGTTGGGAAAATGTTGATACAGATGATAACACATCTGTATCAACTTGGTATCACATCCAGTATTCATTCATATTTTCCAGTTTTGACATACTAAACCAAATCTTTGTTTTTCAGTTTTTAAATAGTACGTCTATTATTTTTCATTCATAATACTCATTATTTCAGGAGAACAAGTAAGATAAATTGCTCAATAAGTAAGCCATTATTACATAGACAGAGCTCCACAAACAAAAGAATTCTCAAGATTGCAGCTTGAAAATATTGAATCATATTAGTACTTTATATTTTAATTGTATGATTTCTGGTCCACCAATCTCCCTTTTTTCTTCAATTTTCTGTTTGAAAGCAGTATTTTCTATGCAGCTATTTATCACTGATAAATAAAGCTGAAATAGGTGTAACTCCTCCATCTATTTTTACTCAAATTTAGCTCAGTTACTATATGGCTGACCAAAATATCAACACATTAAAGCTTGTGGGTTCACTCAAGACTCTGCTTTCTGAGCTATGATACATTGCCTATCTTATTAAAAAGAAACTCTGAAAAGTAAAAGAGGGAGTGGAATATTATATCTTCAAAGGCTCTGTGTAGCATAACAGCATGCAGTTGGGCATGTTAGAATGATAGAGATGCTTTTATGTCACCAGGTCCAGATATATCACCTTTAGGCATTACATTACTGATAAAATTCCATTTTTCCTGCTTATTTTAGGTAAAGGTAAAGGTTCCCCTCGCACATACTGTATGTGCTAGTCATTCCTGACTCTGCTTATTTTACAATCCAATGAATTATCTTGTGACTTTTATAGAAATGATTATATCTGGCCAGGGCTGAAAGCTCATGGCATAATTAATTTTGAATTAGACCTCATTTTATTTATTCCTTAGATTTGTTGAGGGCGCCCAATTCTAGAAGGACCCTGGGTAGTTTACACTATGTGCAATACATAGGTTTAAAAAGCAACCTAGAAACTACAACATTGCACAGCTGTCAGACTAGAACAGCCACATGTGAAAAATTCAATTAGCTGATTTATTGCTCATGGCTATATACAGGAATCTTCTCAGACTGATGGTTTGCACCTGGGTAATACTGGATAAAGCTCAACGGCATTCAAGTTGGGTCAGACTTTGCCCTCTTGTGCCCATATAGGAGATTCTAGACTAATTCCTATTTGGCTCCTTCCCGGGGCTCTGCCAGTCTCTCTCCAGCAACAGCTTACTCACTATTTCTCCAATGTACAAAGTGAATCTGCGACAGAGGAGAAACCATGTAACAACAATAGCAATATCATTCCTTTCTCACCATGGCTTCATTTATTAAAAAAAAATACAGAGAATTATTCATACTTTGTGTCATCATTCTCCTGCTTGCCCAAGATAATCTTAGGGACATTACAGTACAGTAAACAAGCATAATCTTCTTCTCTGTAGCTGACTCAGAGAGAAATGCTGCTGTACAGGAAGGCTGTTTGCTCTAAACATTTGACATTCTCGCATCATGTATCCAGTTTTCTTAAAGCTGATAATCACACCTTTATCCCAGCTGATTTTCCTCATTTAACTTCAGGTGGGCTTCATGAGCCAGAGATGACCTAGGAGAAACTATGCAGCAACATTTGCCAAAATGTGATTTAAGTCTGGGAAATGAAGAAAGCATTAAAAAGAAACTCAAACTCACTCTGCCCTAACTCCCTCAGGTATAAGGTGGAAAGAAGGGATTTCTTTCAAAATTTCATTACTATGGTCTAGATCAGTGATGGCTAACCTTTTTGCCATCGCGTGCCAGGAGAGGGGGGGTGGGGGAGGGTTGCGCGCGCACGTGCCCATGCGCATGTGTGCGCAACCCCCCCCCCCCCGCTCCTGGCACATGATGGCCTGGTAGGCCCGTTTTTCTTTCTTACCTGGTTCCAGATCCTCTCTGTGTATCTGGGAACGGCGAAAACAGCCTTTCCCACTCCGTTGGAGGCCCTACGGAAGCTGAAAAGGCCCATTTCCCAACTCTCGGTAGGACAGGAAGTGATGTTTTTTGCTGTCCCCAGCCTCCAGAACCTCTCTAGGAGTCTCTAGGAGCCTCTCTAGGAGCCTTTCTAGGAGTCTCTGGAGGCTGGGGACAGGAAAAATCGTCACTTCCTGTCCCACCGGGAGTGGGGAAATGGGCCCTTTGAGCCTCCGTAGGGCCTCCAAGGGAGTGGGAAAGGCTGTTTTTGCCGTTCCCAGATACACAGAGAGGATCTGGAACCAGGTAAGAAAGAAAAACGGGTCTTCCCCACCCTCCCAGGCCCTCCAGAGGCAGGAAACAGCCTGTTTCCCTACTTCTGGTGGGCCCAGAAGGCCCGAAAATAAGCTGGCCGGCGTGCACATGTGCCCCAGAGCTGAGCTGGCGTGCCCACTAACATGGCTCCGCGTGCCACCTGTGGCACGCGTGCCATAGGTTCGCCATCACGGGTCTAGATCAATTACCTTGCCAAGGTAAAAGCTTTTCTAAGCCTGGGGTAAACCAATTTTCTGAGGTATGAGGCATTTTCTAGAAAATACCATATGTGCTACTCCGCAAGCAATTTAGGACCTCTGCTTATATTAGTGTGATGCACTACATCAATAATACACTGTTTAATGAGCAATGTCTATGGAGATTCTCAATCATCCAGGTCATTGATTGTCCCAAAGGTGCTTTTCAAAAGGCAACTGGACTTTTTTTTTTCTTTGAAAATGTTTTGCTTCTCATTCAAGAAGCTTCCAGAACTTCCAGAACTGAAGACGCTTCTTGGACGAGAAGTGAAACAGTTTCAAAGAAAAAAACAAAGTCCAGTTGCCTTTTGAAAGCACCTTTGGGACTTTAATGACCAATGTTGTCTGATTGTATCCCTTCTCGGGGACAAAGATTTGTAATTTGCTTACAAGGGAGCTTCTAGAATAAGACCCATAGTTACCAGGCAGCATCAATGGAATAAAGCACTCGAGTAAGAAGACTAGTTTCAACTAGTAGGCAAACATTAAGAGCTAGACTCTGGCCTGTAACTTTTTTTGTAGTTGATTCAAGGCATAAGGATGCATTAGAGACAAAGGCATCTGAAATGCTGCTTTGAGAAATTTGGACTAGACTCGTTCCAGGAAGGCCAAGCTGGGAAATGATCAGATTATCTGGTGGCAAATTACCATACCTAACTGGGGTAACTTTAGAAAAGGGAGGTTGTTAATGGGGTTTAAATGGTCACCCATTCCCATTTATATCCCGTATATACATTCTTCTCTTGTCTTCCTTCCCCTTGAGATATTGCCAGCTAAGATTGCAAAAGGCTGACACACTTTTTGACATGGGAAGTCCCTTCCAAATCCAGCAATGAACACAATTATTTATATGTTCTTATGCAAATTGCAAAACATAATTCCCCACTCTGTTTTAGAATGGGTATATACATTATGTTAAGCAAAAACCTTTGGCATTCATGCTTTAGTGCAATATGTGGCCTAGAGGGACCTTTGCTTCATGTTTACCTTAAGCTCTCAAAACTGTCTAAAGAGTTGCTGGATGCTTGTAAACATTCAAGGGTTAACTGCAGTGCATTATATTCATGTTGTAACTATCCCGATTTTAGTTGAACTTGAACTTGCTTCTAAATATATGTTAAAGCAACTAAGATTTAAATTAAACATGATTACAGGTGAACAGGCTGGTTGTACTTGCTATTTCCAAATAAACCCAGTAACTCCTGTTAAGCCAGACAATATCTAAACAACTCATGGTAGAGATGGAAAAAAGGAAGCAAAATCACTTCCAGAAATCTGCAACTAATTATGTAGGGAAAAATCTCAAAGAAAGCTCTCTTAATCAAGACTTTACCATTTATAACTCAGAGAGTGTCAACATCTAGCATTTTAAATAAAACTGGAGGGCAGATGTGGTGTATGTCCAATTATTTTAGCCTGAGCTAAAATGACACACCTTTTTTCCTATTCTTTTCACCAAACCTGTACCCCACTGCTTATTTATTGCAATAAAGGAAAAGAATATGCTATATTTTTGTCTATATTTACTTGAGAGAAAAGCATCCAAGTCAGGGATGAGATGTATGTTACGAGATTGCAAATAGACACCCATGTGCTCCCAATTCACTATAGTTGAACAAATATGTTCAATACCTATGTCCATGAATATGTTATTTTTATGTGCCATTATTATTCCACATTTTAGCATGCTGTGTTACTACTTCATTGTCAATCTTTAAGGCCTACGTAATGCCAGATAATGTTATTTATGGAAATCAATGCCAACCATACACATTGCAGAGGAGCAACTAACTGCCACAGCTTCAAGACAATGAGCTACAGTTCCTGTGGAGAAAGATTTTTTACAGAGATGGAAATCAAAGGCATATGATAACTCAGCAGCCATGAGGCCAAGAATTTGATTGAAGTAGTATATTCAGAAGTGTTAACACCCTATACTGAAATATAAACATGGCAAAAATTCCGCACAGTCCTAATCGTATTTTGTTTAAATTTTATTGTTTTCTACAATGTCTAGCTTTTCTGTTGTGATGATGAAAACAGCAAATAGAAATACTTAAGAAATTGTAATTAATTTATAAAGATTACACAGTACACATGAAACACTGGGTCAGAGAAATAATGGTGTGATTGTAAAATATATTAAAGGCATGGCGGAAGATGGAAGCCTGTTCTGCCTCTGACTTCCTGCCCTTTTTCATTCGTTATAATCTCATATTCAAGCTCTAAATCTAGGCTTATTAAAAGGTGAATTGGGAAGAACAGGGCAGACAGAGGAAAATGTTATGGCACTTTACTGGAGCGTTTGAATGTTTAGCTTGCTCTCCATATTATATTTAGTTGCAAGCCTAGTGTAAAAATCCCAGAAGTTAGGTAGGAAATACTATATCCATATTACCAGTCAGAGACTGAAACTGGAAGCATCACAATAAAGGCATAGTTGATGTGTTCCTTAAACAAACATATCTACATAAAATTCATATTGCTATAATGAGGAGGTATACATAAGGTATATTTCATCAAATTTCCAGAAAGAATATTCTTCCAAGAATTGCAAATAAGTGAGGTATTGAACAAATGTGAGAAGATCCACCCAGAGTCACCTTGTAGGGGAGATGGAGGTCATAGACTTTTAATAAAAAAACAAACAAACAAGCAAGCAAATAAATAAATAAATTGAAGAAAGGAAGGAAAGTCTATTTCCAATTTTCTATTGCTTTCTATTGCTTTTCCACTAAAATGACATTTTAGAGTTCTCACAAATGAGTGTTGGATATTTTTGTCTGGGTGACAGCAGAACCCTGCCTTTTCTCCCCTTTCAAATGCTCATATCAAGCAGGATCCAGTCTTTCCCCTAAACCTCAAAAACAGCAGAGGGTGAAGTAATCTCACCAACAAGAACAGCAGAACAGGACTGTTACTTTCCTGAACTTCCTGATGTGAAGCATGGATAGTCAGTCACAGCCTGAGTTTCAAGCAATTTTATTCTTTTTTTCATTTATTTTTAGGATATATCCTGTCTTTCCACTAAGACAGCTAACAAGAAACAGAAAGCATAATCATGGAAAGTTCACAGAAATACTTAAGCACACATTAAGCTATTGAAACTGAAAAGACCTGTCCTCATAGGAAGAATGCTTAGCCTCCTTTTCTAAAAGCAGAAAACTGAGGACTGAATATACGTCCTGAGGCAAGGAAGCAGGTTTCACCATTCCAGTGCAGCAAAAGAAGAAGCTCTCCACCCCAGGTTCCCCAGGGAGCCGCTTTTAGAGCGGTGTTTCTCACTTGGCAAATTTAAGATATGTGCCGGTTGGGGAATTCTGGGAGTTGAAATCCATGCCTCTTAAAAGTAAGGTGACCAGATTTTAACATTGGTAAAGAGGGACATTGTGGGCGTGGCTTATTTTGTGGGCGTGGCTAGCTGGTCATGTGACTGGGTGGGCGTGGCTAGCTGGTCATGTGACCGGGTGGCCATGGCTATGTCTATAGGGTAAGGTGAACAGATTTTAACATTGGTAAGAAGGACACCATTGTGGGCGTGGCTTATTGTGTGGGCGTGGCTTGGAGGCCATGTGACTGGGTGGGCGTGGCTACCTGGTCATGTGACCGGGTGGCCATGGCTATGTGTATAGGGACTACTCAGAGGGCTGAAAAGTCATTTCTGACAGGTCCTCACACTTTTGACTGGTCCTCACACTTATGACCATCCTCACATTTATGCCCGTGCAGCATTCTTAACAACCATGTCACTCATTTCACAACTGCTTCTCTTCAACAAGGTGACAAGATAGGGCAAAAATGTAAAATGTGAGGACAGTCGTAAGTTCGAGGACTGGTCAAAAGTGTGAGGACCAGTCAAAAATAACTTTTTCAGCCCTCTGAGTAGTCCATATGCACAAAAGGACTAACCAGAGGGCTGAAAAAAGTCATTTCTGACAGGTCCTCGCACTTTTGACTGGTCCTCACACTTATGACCATCCTCACATTTATGCCCGTGCAGCATTCTTAACAACCATGTCACTCATTTCACAACTGCTTCTCTTCACCATGATGACAAGATAGGGCAAAAATGTAAAATGTGAGGACAGTCATAAGTTCGAGGACTGGTCAAAAGTGTGAGGACCAGTCAAAAATAACTTTTTCAGCCCTCTGAGTAGTCCATATGCATTAAAGGATTACAGCAATAGAGAGGGATGAAGGAATGGAAATTAGAGTAGGAGTGAGGGTAAGAGAGGGAGGAAGAGAGGAGGAGAAGGAGAAAGAAAGAGGAAGTAGGGAGGAGAAAAAGAGGGTGGGGGGAAGAGAAAGTAAGAAGGAAAGAAAAGAGAGAGGTGGTAGGTTTGAGGAGAAAGATTGCTGTACAATAAAAAAGATGAAAGGGAAGAAAGCCAACCCCAAGCAAATATAAAGATATTAAGATAAAGAATGAATTGTTAAACTTTAAAGAATAAAAGAGAACAAATATGAATAAATAGCAATAATTAGAAACACACATACAAACATACAATGTATTTTCTTTGAACAGAATATTTGGCTGGTTCACAAATTTAAACAGCGTTTAGTCATTTCAATTAAATTTACAATTTCTATATTTCCTTTTTGCCATATTTATTCCTCATCTATTTTTTAAAAAAACCAATATTACCCTTCATCCTCATCTCTAATCTTAATCAAATTCAATTTTTCCCTTCTATTCTATATTATACCCCTTCCCATTGTCATCTATTTTTATATCCATCCTCACATTGTTTAATTATGTAATTATGTAATACAGTTGTTTAATACAAATTCAACATTTTAATATAAATCAATTAGTTATAAAACTATCTTTTTTGTATATTAATCAATATGAACATGAATATTCCAATTATTTCCATGCAATCCAATTTCTTACAAATCAATTAATTCTATTTACCAATAATAATAAACCAAATAATTTCTCCCATATATTCCTCCGAACCACAACTTAACCATTTCTGCTTTCAACACAATATACAATTAATAGTATCTCAATTATTACAATTCCCTAGTTAAATACAGCTTTTTTTCCTTTGTGTTTTAAAATCTTGAACTCTCCTCCTAAATTTCCCATTGTTTGCAGTTTTTCACCTACCTTTTTTGGGGAGGAAAAATAAAAATAAAAATAAATCTCTCTCTGCCTCATTTTGTCACGCTGCACCAAAGACCCTGGTTTCGGTTTCGTTTCTGAAGCTTAGCTAGGGGGAAAAAAAACTGCTTTACACTGATTGCCTGTAGGGCGGCCCTTTGAAGCCCCGGGCAAGAGTTTAAACAGTTTTTTTTTTCTTCTAGCCATCAGCTGGGGCTCAAGAAAAATCGGGACTTTTTTGAAACGCCGCGGGACGCAGGACAAATTGCTCAAAAGCGGGACTGTCCCGCCAAAAGCGAGACGTCTGGCCACCTTACTTAAAAGTTGCCAAGGTTGAGAAACGTTGTTCTAGAGGATTTTATGTTCAGGCACGTTCATATTGAGACAAGCATCTCCTCAGATAGTCCCCTCAACTTTTTAAACCTTAAAGCTCGAAGTAACACATTAGGGTTTTATCCATGGAAAATCACTGGCAAATGAAGTCATGTGGGCCTTTCAGCAAAAGCACAATAAAGTGGTCCCTTGCTTTAATCCCCCAGCTAATAGCCTAATCGCAATATTTTGCATATAGAAAGCGACTTTCTAACTCCAGAGATGCATTTAATTCAGTACTGCCAGTGACACCTGCTATCCGAGATGTTGGCGGCCGAACCCAGGACCTTTCAGATATAAATGTATTTCAAACATAACTGAGAGATGGACTCTTGCCACTCCAAGGTCCCCCCTACTTTTTAGTTACAAATGTATTCCTGGAGGGGCCATCAAGAATTCATACGTACATGCCCAATTTAAAGGGCAAGGGGGTGGGAGGAGAGTACTTTAAGAGTTTCTGTTTTTAAGTCAATTTTGCCATTGCATTTTGGATAAGTCACAATTTGCTGCATCCAAATCCTTGTACTTACATTTCTGCATATTTGGAGACAAGCAGTGGCAATAACAAATAAGAGACTAAAATAACCCCATTTATTTGGGAGAGGTTCTGTCTTCATTCTTCCTAAGGAACAGTTATCCAATCTTATCTATTCATATACCCAAAATATGTTAGCACTAAACAACCACCACCACAGCCCTTTCATTTCTTCCTTTAAATGAAATATTAATGTTACTTTTGTTGAAGAAAATATAGGCATTCATCAGAAAATCTATAAAAATGATATTGCTTTTTCAAAGATAACAACTAAGAAATTAATGTAACTGTTAATTATACTGTAAGTGAGAATTTGCAAACAAAACTTCCAGGATTTTATAATGAATTTGTTGGCAAAATTATGTGGTCAGCTAAATAATTCTATAAATATTTATTCATCTTTTTTAGTATGTACAAATCTTTCAGTTCATTAATCACTTGCTTTTCTGATTTTTGTAGCGACATCAGGTAAAAATACATAAATGCAGCTGTTTTTGTTGAGTGTTTGAGAATACGTATGTGTTTAATAATTACAACTCAGGTATTTCATTTTTTCCTCATCTGTACTCTAACCTTCCTTACTGAGAAATGCCCTTTTCCATTATTAACTGAAAATAGAATTAAGACAAGAGGTCTTATACATTACTTAAATGAATTGCATAGTTTCAAGCAAGGCATTCTCCTCTGAAAGAGCCTTCAATAATGTTTGTTTGGAAGTTAGTGCATTCAAGTATGGATCCCTCCCAACATTAATAAAAAAACTTATGGCATACAAGTTTAGCCAGTTTATTGTGTCCTACTGAGTATGATCTGGGATAATTGACAAGTAGCCTATTAACTGCTCCTTGAATAAGTTCTCTTAATTGCCCTTAATCTTACTTTCTATTAAGGTCTTTAATCACAGATCACCCTTTTCATTTGTATTTGCATTTCCTTTTCATTTTGCACAACAAACATAACACAATGTCATTATAGAAATGATTAAATAAGGGAACAAAAGCACAGTAAAGGGAACAACCCCCATTGAGAAAATGGAAAAGAACACATAGAAATCAAATAATTTACCAACAACATAGTATGATTCTCCATAAAAGTAAGGGAACAAAGGATAAGAATTCGTACAAAAAGAAGTTCTCGGGAAAGGAGCTATGGGGCTGTTCTACAAAGGCAAAGAAACAACTGAGAATCTGACAAATCAGAAAGAAAAGCTAAAAGAAGCAACCAGTGTTAAGGGACATCTGCCCCTTTTTCAAATACCATGTATTTTTCTGTGAACTAGTACTATAAGGGAGCGTAGTTTTATTGAAGAAAAATAGGCTGTAAAGTATGCTAAATATTTGTATGTCAAAGAGGTACCTACCGTTTATGTACAAACAGGCCTTTTATTAAAAATATTTTACAAATTTCACTGAAATCAATTTAATAAATTGTTAATTATTAAACTCTTTCATTCAAAATCCATGTTCAGGCCACAGTTTGCAATGATAACAAAAACAAAGAGCACCTAAAACTAGTAAATGTTTTTCACGGTTTTCATATATACTGCATGTAAAGTCCACAGAAATTCTATAAGCCTCTTAATCTTGAGTATGAACTGGAAGGGACTTGCCATCATTCATCTTACAATACATACAAAAATTGTATGATTGGAAATATTAAAGGGGTGGTATTTTTGCAGCTATTGAACCTCACAGACTACCAAATCAAGGAAGAAAACTTCCATCCTACCTGGTTCAGTGCAATTTTTTCGATAGAGATGTTTTACTTCTTCTGGTTTATCAGTGACATTATCCTCAGTTTCTTGCAGTAGTCTTCTTCCCAGCCATTTGTCACTAGTCTCCAAATCAAAGTTCAGAGATTCGTAAACTACCAAGAAAGAAAGAACTAAGTCAGTATACTTGGATAAGCATTATATTTGAACTTTTATTGTTCTAGGTGTCAGGATCAGATCCAGCAAGGAAAAGGTCACAAAGAGAAAGGAATTAGGTTTCCCACTTAACAGATTAACAGAGTTGAAAGGAACCTTGTAGATCAAGTAGTCTAACCTCCCACCCAAGCAGGAGAGACTATACAATTTCTGACAAATAGTATTCCAATCTCTTCTTGAAAGCCTCCAGTAATGAAACTCCCACAACTTCCGAAAGCAAGCTGTTCCATTGGTTGATTGTTCTCAGTATCAGAAAATTTCTCTTTATTTCTAGATTGACTCTCTCCTTAATCAGTTTCCATCCATTATTCCTTGTCTGGCCTTCGGGTGCCTTGGAAAATAGCTTGACCCCCTCCTCTCTGTGGCAGCCCCTCAAATATTGGAACACTGCTATCATGTCTCCCCAGGTCCTTCTCTTCACTGGACTAGCCATACCCACTTCTTGTAACCGTTTTTCGTATGTTTTAGTCTCCAGTACCCTAATCATCCTGGTTGCTCTCCTCTGCACTTTTTCTAGAGTCTCAACGTATTTTTTATAGTGTGGTGACCAAAACTAGATGCAGTATTATAGATGTGGTCTTACTAAGGCTTTATAGAGTGGTATTAGTACCTCACTTGATCTTGATTGTATCCCTCTGTTAATGCAACCTAGGTGTCAGTTTTGGAAGCTGACATTAGGATTGCATTGGCTTTTTTGGCTGCTGCCACACACTGTTGGCTCATATTTAATTGATTGTCCACTAAGACTCCAAGATCCCTCTCACAGGTACTGCTATTAAGCCTGGTTTCATCCAGTCTATATGTACTTCTGGTTTTTCTTGCCTAAGTGTAACACTTTACTTTTCTCTACATTGAATTTCATCTTGTTAGATAGGGTCCAGTGTTCAAGTCTGTCAAGATCCATCTGGATCTTGAGCCTATCATCTAGGGTGTTAGCTATTCCTGCCAGCTTAGTATCATCCGCAAATTTGATAAGTTCCCCTTCTATTCCCTCATCTAAGTCATTTATGAAAACATTGAGGAGAACTGGGCCTAAAACAGAACCTTGTACTACCCCAGTGCTTACTTTCCTCCATGTAGATGTAGTACCATTAATGACTATTTGTTGAGTACAGTTTGTCAGCCAGTTATGAATCCATCTGGGGTGATGCTATCTATCCCACTTTTTTCTAGCTTACCAAGAAGTAAGTTGTGGTCTACTTTGTCGAATGCCTTGCTGCAGTCTAAGTATATTATGTCCACAGTATTTCTCAGGTCTAGTATTCCAACAGTAATTTTACATTTCCTTGTCCTTAATCTCTGTGTCATACCATTGCAAAGCAAAATCCCCATTCCATGCATGTTTGTTAAGAGTTACACTGAAAATATAAACTGAAAGGAAAAAGCTGGGAGCTCTCAGGATATTATCTAGCACAATTACCATTAACATTTATCAGATTTTGCAATGTTCTTAGTCACTGCTTCAAACCAGTCAACCACTGTTTCAGTTTAGGCAATGTCTCAAACCAGTTCCCATGCTCCCATCTCAAACTATTAGTGATTTGACCAGCCCTCCCTAGGCAGTGCTGACTGGGGATGATGGGAAAGGAACCCAATATATCTGAAGGCAACAAATAGGGGATGTTAGCAATCTGAGCTTAATTAGAGGAAGTACTCCACCTCCCAGATAAGGTAGTTACTTGTAACATTGCATACTTTACGAGGTTGGGGAGAAAATAAAATTGAGAACACTTATGTCAATGAAACCAGAAAGTGCTTTGTGTTGCAGGAAACACACACACACACACACACACACACACACAAATGTGGCCAAGAAAAACAGCATAAGTAATTAAATAAGTTGCCAGAATTAACATGAGTAAGAAATGTGGGAAATCAACCTTCTTTTGAAATTAACCAGATCAGCCTAGCACTGTCTTTCTAACTCTCAATATCTTGCCAGGCTTTAGTTCTGCCACCGGGGAAATGCCAAAGCTGGGACTTCAAGTCTTCTGTATACAAAGCAGGTGCTTTGTTATTCAGCAGCATGGCTCTTTCTCATAAAAAGCACATGGGAATCACTTTGCTGTTCCTGTTAAGTGAGCTTGAAAATGCAAATATTTAAACAAAATAGCCAGAAAAACATTTAAAGCAAAGGGCATTAGAAACCTTCCAGAGGCAACTGATTTTTGGAAGCACAAATGTTGAATAAAGATATTCAAATGTTGAATAAAGATAGTCAAGATATTTTTATGCTCTTTTCACAAATGTTTACGGATGCCTTCAACAAGAGTAGTTTTTATGCGCATGAGAGGTAACTAACTAGATATGCAATGCATTGTTATTGATATATTGTCCTCCTTTCCCTCTTTACTTTACAGGAGACAATAGTGAGCAAAACTCTAATTTTTCCATTTCAATTCAAACATATGGCACCTGTCCAAGATTTTTTTTTTTTTTGGCAAGTGCTACTTAATCTTGGAAACTTGCATGTTGCTCTGATTAAGCATGGAGTACATGTTCATGTGCCAATAACATTTGGCAGGCTACAGCAGCGTGGTGCTCATTATATGCTATGCAGTCTCAGTCTGAACCTCTTTTAGGGTTGCCAGGTCTGCTTCCAAAAAATAGCGGACAAGCGGGGGGGGGGGGGGGTTAAGTAGTAAAAAAATAAAAAAAAATTACAATTAAATTATATATTTTCTTACAAACATTTTAACACATATTAAAATAATCACTTCAAAACTTTACTTAAAATTCAAAACATCAAATATATTATAATAACATGTAAAATATTAAATTACATTTTACTTTGCTGTTGTGTGTATTTTTTATTTGACTGCGAAGCTTTGATCAATTCTTTGTGTTTAAGGAATAATTTTTTAATTTCAGTACAACGTTGAGAAATATTAAAAAATATACAAAGTTCACTTCGAACTGATACAAGCAGTCAGTTACGTTCATCAGTCCACAAATTTCCCATGACGCTGAAAATTCGTTCAACGTTTGCATTTGATACCGGAATTGATGCACAATACTGGAACAGTTTCAGTAAACTCGGAGCTGGCTCTTTCTTGAAAAAGTACGTCCACTTATCAAGGGATGAATCCCCCTGCAGATGAACATAAACTTCTTTTAAGGCAGAAATTTCATCGAAGAGAGTGTTGGGTGGAAGTTCTTCTCGCCATGGTGATAATAACCAGATGTTCGTCATTTCTTCTAAAGTTGGAGGATTATTGCGATCAATTAGATTGAAACAACTTAGCGTCTCATATACTGAATCGGTGAAATTATACCACTTTTCTAGGTACGCGATGGCTCTTTGATACACGTTGATGGCTTCTTTCTTGAACTTTTGCACAGCATTCTCAGGCAAATGTTTTTTACCTAAGGCAAATAAAACTTTCATTCCAAAAAACTGCTCATCATATTTTTTTTGCAAAGAATCACACAGCTTACACATGATAATGTGAAGATCACATGCAAGAATTTTCTTGCTTTCCAGCTTCAGTAGGGTGTCTTGCATTATTGACATGAAGAAGTGCGTGAAATATAAATACAATTCTGAAATTGCTGGTTCATTGTCCTTTGCAAGTTCATTTTCCTGATCCGAAATAAGGTTCCAGATAACCTTATGGCACTCATCAGATCCAAGAGAAATAAAATACGATTTTAGAGGTATCCAGTTTAAAAGAAGTCTTTCGACCGCTTTAAACAAACTTAACCAACGTGTTGGAACATGGCGCAAAACTTCATGGAATTCTGACTCGCAAAACTCAAAAAATGATTTCAACTCTTCTCGTTTCTTCGCAGAATTCGAAAATTTGGCAAAAACCTTCAGCACTACATTTTCGATATCCAAAGATAACTGCTTTAATGCATTTTTTGCGCTGTTGTGTAAAATGTGATTATTGCAATGAGCATTCGATCTTTGTCTCATTCTAACTTATGAAAAAAAAGACAAAACGCGATTCTCCTATCCTTATTCTCTTAGACTGTACAGCTTTAGATTACGTACCATTTCATCATAAAGCTTTTGAATAAAAAAAAATGTCCACTATTTTGTGAAAAAAAATAGTGAACAAAATGTGAAAAAAGTAGACTGTCCGCTCAAATAGTGGACACCTGGCAACCCTAACCTCTTTCAAGAGTTAGCAGTGCTTTATGCCAGGTTTCCATTACAAGTTTCACTCTTTCTTGCCTCAAGTTAAATGTACTACAGTTCTTTCTTTCCTATATATCTCTTTTTTTCATTCAGTTTTCCCATACAGACATCAGGAAAAAGAAGAATTAGTGCCAAAATTGTTGGATAAGTGTAGGAAGACAGGTTCTGCTGCCTTATACAAATAAAAAGATAAAATTAATTCATGTTGAACCCCAATATACAAATCCTTGGAAAAAAGAAGAAAGAGATAAAAAGCATAAAATGTTTTAAAGCAAAGCATGAAATGTTAACCATATGGAATAATTTTAATCAATCTTCTCAACAGCCAGTTGATAAGCAGAACACAATCTTGTTTGCTCCAAAGCAAAGTAATCTTTAATCACATTCTGATTTTTAAACCATACAATCCTTCCCAAAAGGATGTCAACAAAATTATTGATATTAAACTAAAATGAAAGAATAGTGTAACAATTTGAGATGACATCGTAACCTGACAACTGTACTGTATCATACGATAAGTTTTCCATCACTCTTTTTAAACTTTCTGTCTGCTGTTCAGTAAACATGAAAAAACAATATGTTGAATAACTCTCATTTAATATCGTAATAAATATACTGAATAGTATTTAAACCTCGAAGCATTGAACAGTTTTTCATTGTTAATTAAAATGAGAAGTCTGCATTTAAAAGACATTACTTACATCAATTTCAATTCCATTTATATGATCAAAGACCAGCACAGATAATCAACAAATACAATTTAAAACACAATTAAAATGCATTTCTAAAATAATTTAACTAGCATATAATTCAAGACTAAATTATATTGTATGATATCTAAAATTATAGCCAAATAAAGGAATCTAGCAACATCTGAGAAAGATTAATATCTAAAATTTAAATGAATTATAGTTAAGGGAATTCATTGCGGGATATTGGCCCATCAGAGTTCGACGCATCTTCTAAACTGCTGTACGAAATCTAGCTGTACATGTGCTGTACTTTGGGGTACTTGTAGACAAGGGCTACTTTGTCTGTAAGCAACATCTAGGCATAAGCCAAACCTAGGTGTCCAAAATATCTACTAATCAGAGGAAGTATGAACCTGGCTCGGATGTCTCCGTACAGGAGCAACGAAGAAGGATACATTCTGAAGTTTCCACCTCTCTGGAATCACAGGGGCAAAGCCTTTCAAAAGTTCAATGGAAGTTGTTTTTTATATATATTGACCATCAAATCCTGCAGAGGGTAGAGCATGGCATTGGGCTCCTTTCCAGACAGATAAACCCAAAGCTTGGGGGCCAACCAAAGTCCCATAAAGGAGCTGGGCTAGAGGCTTAGCCTTAAAGAGTTTAAGTGCAGCTGGATCGGAAAAAAATTAAGGATGGCATTGGCAGATCTTTGTCCAGTAGAAGCAGCATATTCCAGTAGCAGCAGTATATTCACACTGGGCTTCCCTCCAACTAATGGCATCCATAACCATTCCAGCATCCCAGTGGTCTCATGATCAAAATTCAGATGCTGGGCAACAGGCATGTATTTATGACAGTTGCAGTTGTAGTGTCCCAAGGTGGTCATCTTTTGTCACCTTCTGTCAAGCAAAGTCAATGGGAAAGCCAGATTCACTTAACAACTTAACAAAGTTGATTCACAACAATGGCAAGAATGTTCTGTTTTATTATCATTAATGCTCCATAAACGGAGCTTGGGCTTTTTGGCAAAAGCTATAATCTTGTTTTTCTGATAGTGTATTTCAAGATTATCCTTGTTGCAGTATTGGACCAAAGATCTCGGAGCTCCTTTGAGGCCTGTTGGTGTTCTGGAAAGAACTGCAGCAGCATCTGCATAGAACAACAAGGCAATGCTGCAACCCCCTACCTTAGGGGGATGGAAATATTGACCATCTGGACATCTCACCACACCATTGATGTAGAAGTTGAAAAGCAGGGAACTAACATACATCCCTGTTTTACCCCCTTTTGAGTTGTAACTGGTTTTGAGATAA
The DNA here is from genome assembly GCF_059756535.1 of Pantherophis guttatus. Taxonomy (NCBI): domain Eukaryota; kingdom Metazoa; phylum Chordata; class Lepidosauria; order Squamata; family Colubridae; genus Pantherophis; species Pantherophis guttatus. Next base: position 122,470,116 of record NC_142065.1, on the reverse strand, counting down.
CCCTTGCATATTGCACCTGATCTTAAGAATCGTATTGGTCTATAGGGCGCAAATTAAATGAAGAAACTTATGGTTGATTGATGTGACTTCCAGCTTCTCCCATAATTTGGTCCTGGATACAAAATCAAAAGCAGCCTACATACCAATGAAGTCACCATACGAAAATATTCAACTGCTTTGTTGGTTGAATATTTTTCAGTCTTCTCTACCTTTACCTTCTCTAAAACTGGACTGCTCTTCCACTATCAAATTTCCTGATCCAGCCAGTCCTTAAGTATATTGTAGAGGTGCTTAGAATAAAGTTTGCTTTTTACATTAAGCAAGATAATTGACCTGTAGTTAGCAGAGTCATCTCTTTTTCCCCTTCTTAAAAATTGGGATTATACGGTAATTGCCAGGCCCGTCTTTGGGGCTGTATCCCATGGTGTCAACATAGGTGGAAAGTGATTCCAAAATTGGAGCCGACAATTCTGTTATTCTTCAATAGTTCTGGGGGAATCAAGTCAGCTCCAGGGGCTTTCCCTTCCTGAGTTGGCTGATAAGGGACTTAATTTCAGATACAGATATTGGGAGCTACTCAGGTAAATCAAAGTGCAAAACGAAATTACAATGACCTAATTATAGCATTTGCTTACTTTCAACCTCTGAACACCTCAGATACTCAGATGTATCAATAGAGTTGCCATTTTCCCTAATAAAGATAGTTCAAGTCTTTGTTCAGGATCGTCCAAAATTACAATGGTGTTGAATGAATGGCACTTACAACTGGTTCTCAGTTCCTGCCATCACGGCAAGCTGCGATCCTGTGATTGTGATTTCCATCTACCCTGCCAGCTCTCTACAAGCAAAGTTAATGGGAAATCAGAAATTGCAATCATGTGAGGCCCTTGCTTTATGACTTAAGTGCAGTCCTTACTTAAGTCCCTCCTTAATTCCAACTAAGACTATTGGAATCATCACTGTTAAGCAATGTAGTCACATGACATCACACTTTACAACTGCATCGCTTAGGAATGGCAATTCCGGTCAGAATTGCCATTGTAGCCCAAGGACTTCCTGTAGCAAATTCATGTGACTGACTGACAATCCAGAAAGGAGCAGAAGCACCATGTATTCCAGAGACTGTAAGATAGGGGTGCTATTCAGCAGGTTCTGACAGGTTCTGGAGAACCTGTAGCGGAAATTTTGAGTAGTTTGGAGTGGGGTGGGAATGGAGTAGTTTGGAGTGGGGTGGGAATGGAGTAGTTTGGAGTGGGGTGGGAATGGAGATTTTGCAATATCCTTCCCCTGCCATGCCCACCAAGCCACGCCCACCAGGGGCGGGTTTCAAAACCCATTGCTACCGGTTCGTGGGCGTGTGCTGCCACTGCTACTGGTTTGCCCGATCCGGGGCGAACCGGTAGCAACCCACCACTGAGCCCACCACGTCACACCACGTCCACCAGAACCGGTAAAAAAAAATTGAATTCCACCACTGCTGTAAGATATTTAAAAGAATGTAAATTGTCAAAAATGAATGTAATTATTTAATACACCTTTCAAACAGCTTCCAGTTTCATTTAACGACTGTTCGAAGTTACAATGGCACCGAAAAAAGTGACTTATGAGTCATGACCATTTTTCACAGTTATGACCTTTGAAGCATCCCAGTGGTCACGTAATCAAAATTCAAATGCTTGGTAACTGGTTCATACTTATGACCACTGCAGTGTCCCAGGATCATGTGATCCCCTTCTGCGACTTTATGACAAGCAAAGTCAATAGGGAAGCAAGATTCAATTAACAATAAGGTTACTAACTTATCAACTGCAGTGATTCACTTAACAACTGTAGCAAAAATGGTCATAAAATGGGGCAAAACTAACTTAACAATTGTCTCACTTAACAACAGAAATTTTGGGCTCAATTGTGGTTGTAATTTGAGGACTACCTGTATATGTGTTAATTGAAAAAGGAAGGGAGCTGGTTAGGGGTGAGAAGAGAGAGAAGGTTAATTTGAGTGTTAAATTGATTGTGTTTGCTAAGTAATGGTATTTAATAGTTACCAATTAGTATTTGGCAACTCATAATCTATGAGATGTTAACAGTACAAAGCAAGATTCACTCAACCGTCGAAACTGTACAACTCAACACAGCTCCTCTCCCCCAACCCCTTTTCTGCCACCATCACACTCCTTATTCTTCTGCTCTACTGGGAAAGGGCAAGATGCAAGAAAAAGAAGAAAAGGGTGGATTGGGTTTGGGCATATCTTGTGTGGAGCATGAAGAACAGCATGTAGGAAGGAGAAGGAAGTAATTAAAAATAAAAGCAAGTATTGTATGTGGAGAATAAAAGTGAAGAGTATTTGCAGTGATCAGTCAAGGATTTCTTCATCACCTCTGACCATCTGACATTGAACACCAGATAATCCAGCAGCAAACTTGACAATCAGTCAGTTCAGCACTCTCCATGAGACAGAAAGAAAAAAGCAATTGCTACACAGATGAAGGAGATCTTATTTTGTTCCTTAATTTAAAAAAAAGATATTTCATATCTCTACATACTTCAGTAATGCAAATTTGAGGATGCTGGAATAACCATTTATGAAAATAGGTGTTTTTCTTCATAGGATTCCAGTTTCCCTTTCTTTCATTAATTTATTAAAATGCACACAAAGACATACCTGAAATGTAAATATATGTTGGTTGCCAAGCATCCAAATTTTGGTAACTATGTGAATGCTGCGACACTTGTAAGTTACTTTTTTCAGTGCTGTTGTAACTTTGAACTTTTGCTAAATGAATGATTGTAAATTGAGGACTATTTTTACAATGCCATCTTAAATTGTCCTCCATTTTAAGAGAGAAAAATGTGAAAATAATTAGAATTTCTTTACTTTGCCTACTCTAGCCCCATAAGCCCCATCCACCTTTGCTGCACAACAGGTTGTACACGAGAGGAACCACTGTGCAGCCCTTAAGCAGGAAAGATGCTGCTAAATTGCAACAGCCATAATTCATCTCTGGCCATGCTGGTTTCAACCCATAGCAGTTGAGAGGTCATATTTTGCCCATCCATGTCTTAAAGGATTACAGTTTTTCTGAATTTAAATCAGACAAATCAAACAAATAATTCTTCCATTATACCTTTATCTTTACTTATCGTATCATCTTTTACTTATCATACTTTTTCAGCAAGAAAAACAGTAAACTTTAAGAATGGCCTGAGAAATGTGCAAAGCATATACACGATTCTTAAATTTGGAGTGCTTAGGAAGAATCTTGCTAGAGTCTCTTTCTCTCTCTCTCTCTCTCTCTCTCTCTCTCTCTCTCTCTCTCTCTCTCTCTCTCTCTCTCCCTCCCTCCCTCCCTTCCTCTCTCCCTCCCTCTCTCTCTAGGTCTCATCTGAACCCAGATGGACATTTCTTCCAACAGTTGCAGTGTGAACACTTTCCCTTCAGGATTCCAGCTAGTTACACCTTTTTTCAGAGTACTCAGTTCTACTCTCTCTCCTGGTTTTTCATTTACTGCCTTCCTCCAATGAAAATTCAAGTGTCATAATGGATATGGCATTGCCTTGCACAATTTTCCAAAATACTCAGAGATATAAATCAGAAAATCATCCAGATTCCTATTGCTTGCTGAACTCTCTCCTTTATGTAATTAGAGACATCCTTTGACCAGCAAAAATATAGCATATGAAACATGCTATTCATTGCTGGGGGTTAAGTCAAGAGAAGCTTCTACATTATTCTTACATTACTAACAGATTCTGTTATAAAGTGTTTTGAAACTTTTAGCCCTTTCCTTATCAAGCTGTTCAGACTTTTAATATTTCCATTAGGCATTCATCATTGTGGAGGGCTGCAACATCAAATGATGTTGCAAACATTTTTCTTAAATGGGAAATGAGCCAAAACTTTCTGCAGTTTGAATAGCAAAAGAGAATCAATATGAGCTTGAAATTTCTCGGAAAAATTCTAGATACAAGGAACAAGTTTAGAGAGATTACAAAAGTAACTTCTTTATTTAGGTTTGCACTCATAGCATATCTGTTCCACTTCTTTTTAAGAATCTTGAGATGCCAGTAAGTGCATCAAACATAGGCACTACTGTGAATTACTCAGCATCTGACAATCTGCACAAATTGCTGCACTGTTTTATTTTTTTGAATAAAATCCAGGATAGAGTGGAAGGGGAGGAAAAGGAGTATAACTGGTTACAGACAGGCTTTTTTCCAGCCTCAACAAGTGGCAGCCTGTAGCTGACCTTATCTAAGCTTGGAAATTAAGCAGGATCACTCCTGGTTGGTACTTACAAATTGGGATATATATATATAAAAAAGAAGATATGAATGCCCAACAATGCATTGGTTCATTCTGAAAACTAAACAATTTGTCTTAAGTGAAAATTAGTTGTTTTGTCACAGCTGTGGTTATATAAAATATAAACAATAATTATGAAACATAAACAATGGGCGGGTTTCCTGACAAAAGACATCTATTACATTGTCTCCAATTTTCTACACTGCTTGCAGTTCTCATCAACATCTACCATTGGGGCTGGAGAAGGAATAACAACTGGTTGGGTTTTGTTTTTGTTTTTTTATTTTTTTACTGAAGACTTCCTTTGCTTAAACTTCCTGAACCTATCTATCTGAACAATGACTGGATTTTCCCCTCAAAAGGGTAAGTAATCTGTAAATATCTATCAATTTAACTGTTGCTAAAACTTACAAACTGGGACTAGGTGGCTCAGTGGCTAAGATGCTGAGCTTGTTGATCAAAAGGTCGGCAGTTCAATGGTTCGAATCCCTAGTGCCACGTAACAGGGTGAGTTCCTGTTACTTGTCCCAGCTTCTACCAACCTAGCAGTTCGAAAGCACGTAAAAAATGCAAGTAGAAAAATAGGGACCACCCTTGGTGGGAAGGTAACAGCATGCCGGCCACATGACCATGGAGACGTCTTCGGACAGTGCTGGCTCTTCGGCTTTGAAACGGAGATGAGCACCGCCCCCTAGTGTCGGGAACGACTAGCACATATGTGCAAGGGGAACCTTTACCTTTAAAACTTACAAAGTTATAGACACTTTGGACACTTTTTTAAAATCATTTTTTTCAGATGTCAGAAATTTGCAGAACTGTTAGTGCACCAGTACATATCATCTCATTGTGCTGAAAAATAAAAATGATGTACCTACTTGTGTTTTCCCATGTTCATCCACATGGGAATGGTATGTAGGTATGAAAATTGTCTGAGATTAGGTTATATGTAAATCTTAGGTTAAGATTTCAGTACTTTAAAACCAGTAGCCTTTTCTGAGTTGGCCTATTTTCCAAAGTCCTGAATCAGGATTGAACAAAGCCTTATAGTCAGCGCACACCCTTATTTTCCTGTACTTCCCGTACCCGCAAAGAAAGAAGCTTCCTAAAAGTCAGCATATAAACCCAATGCTCTAAATCTGGTGGAAAGACTCTTTTGTACTAAAAATTGTTAAGGAATGACAAGATCTTTTGCTATATTTTTTAGGAAATGTGCACATTTCCTAAAGAAACAGACCTTGTTACCATAGAGCAATTAAAAGGGGTCCACCATTTTTGTAGTATTTCAAGCGTGATAAAATCATTGCCTGGAGCTTTACCAGGCTTTAGCTGATTAATGAGTGTTTTTATTTCAGCACTTGTAATTGGGGCCCAATTTGGGAGCAGACTGGCACTGAGTTCTAAATCGAAGTCAGGAAACTCTTACAGAGGCCCCCATATTAAAGAGAACTCAAAATAATTTGTTAAGGAGGATTCTTGGGGTAAACAATTCCACTTCAGCTGCAGCCGTCAGAGTTGAATTGGGACATTTCTCACTGTACACCTATACAATCACTAGGGCGGTAGCCTACTGGCTAAAAATGACCCAGATGGATGCCAGCAGACTCCCTAAAATATGTCTAGAGGAACAGCAGATTTCAAATCCTCAAAGGTATTCCTGGCTAACCCGGCTGTCAGAAATATTGAACCGATATGGCGTAGGGTTCCCGTTGTGTGACACACTGAACCAAGTTAAACAACGGATTAAAGATATACATGGGCAAATGGACATGGCAACCCTTTCAACTAATCATTCCCTTAAACTGCTGACAGCAGTTAAAACAACTTTCACTCTGGAAAAGTATTTACATTTAGAAATGCCATCAGTGGAGAGACAGTTATTTGTTAAGTTTAGATTCAAACTTCTAGATACCAACGTTAGATTCGGCCGTTATCGGAAAATCCCGTATGACAAAAGAATATGCATATGTGGGGTAAACATCATGGAGGACACGGCGCATATAATATTCGAATGTAGTCTCTATCAGGAAGTTAGAAATCAATATCTGTCCCCAATTATAAATAAATTTCCCCACTGGAATATAAGCCAAAAATTAGCATTTCTGTTGAGGGCTGACTCTCCTCCCCTGGTAAGAGCGATCACTCGATACCTTAAAAGAATGACGGCAATACGAGCCAGTTATATCAAAAAAAAAATTATCGATTGTAAGGAAGATGAGCTCAGTTAGAGAGGAGCTATCCTATTTGGGTTATCTAGTCTTGGCAACTTAGCTATTGAAATTTGATATTGTAAAATTTTAATGTCATCTATCATATATTTTTAGATTGCTATTTTTGTAACTGTTTTATCTTTTTCCCTTTTTCTTTTCTGTTTTGTTTGAAAAGGCCTTCAGGCTATTCAATAAACTATACCTTGGTATACTTTGGTATTTCAGCACTTGTAATTGGGGCCCAATTTGGGAGCAGACTGACACTGAGTTCTAAATCGAAGTCAGGAAACTCTTCGTATAGACGTAAAGCTCTAAAATGGTCCTCCCATGCAGAGGCAAGGAATAAGATAAGGGGATGAAAAGGGCTTATCAACTGGGTGGGGGGTTATCAGGTGCCAAAACAGAAGAGCTGAACAGAGGTAGTTTTTGAGCCTTCCATTGTGAGCATGAAGAAATCCTCTATGCGAGAGAACATGGAAAATTCAAAGTTCAAATTCAAATACTCAGGGGTCTCATACATAAATCCCAGGAATCCTAGGCTTTAAAAAGATATGAGACAAATGAACAGAAGTTTATCTATAGCTAGCATATGAAAATGAAATGGAAACCTATGTTAATGAAGGAGAGTAATCTCAGATGGAGCAAATGGCAGTGACAGAAAACAGTAAGAACTTCCAACAAGATGATGATAAAAAAATAAAAAATATGAATTCTTGTTAGAGGACTTTTAATTGAAATTATTGCACACTTTCAATCTTTAAATTAGTTTCTTTTGATTGAGAAGGTGGGGGGGGGGTCAGCTTCAGTACAAAGCTGCGGCCAATAAAAGTTTCTAACTGTTTTATGACATCAAGCAGGCAACAACTGTAAACAAAGCAGAAGGTCACCTAGCCTACCACCCAATGTGGTGGGACAGCCAAATCCAAGTTAGGATTTAATTGAACCTTAGGATTCTTGATTACTTTGTGCTTGATAAATGGCTGTGACTCTGTGAACTAATTCCAGTGACATGTAGGCTTGGAGGAGGTCTCTGATACTATCTTCAGTGCCTTCCTTCTTTATAGAAGCAAGTAATCATCTGATATTAAGGCATCAATCATAAAAATATAGAGTTAAGTCACAATGGCTGTTGTTCTGGGAAAGGCAGATGCCATTTCTGATTGTTTCTTCTTGCTTGATTCTATTCTTGTAGTTGTTTTCTTTTTCTTTTCCAAAATTGTTTAACAAAATTGAAGTGTTCCAGGCTTCTTAAAAGGCTCCTTTAGGTCTGAGTCTAGAGAAGGTTGCTTAAGTTTTCTTTTCAAATTGGAATCTGAGCCAGGGATTACACAGAGATAAAAAGAAAAATGGCATCAATTAAAGTATTTCCCCGCCACCACTTTATTTCATAAAGGGAGAAGGAATTCCTGAAAAATGGTGCCTAATGAGACAAGATTTAACTTTGCCCAGCCTATTGCAATGGTGGTCCAAATTCTGACATGGAAGCTGGCTGGGTGACTTTAGACCAGTCCCTCCCTATCAGCCCAATCTACTTGATAGCAGAGTTGTGATTGTGGGGAAAATAGGACGAGGGACCCTTATGCGTCCTTGAGTTATACAAAATAAAGGCAGAGGATAAATGTAATAACTAAATAAATAACATTGGTGGTTGCCCAATGATGAATTAGCACAAATATCTATTTAAAAGAATACTATGTATTGCAATCAACACTCATAAAATTAAAACATTGAGAATCGTCTCATACCTGACCTTTGCCCAGAAGAGAACGACTCCTAGAGAAAAGTTGGGAAGTGTATACCAAGAAAGTATAAGAGCATTAGGGGTTAAAAAAAATAAAAGGGGAGTTTTTACTGTCACTTGATTCAGCACCTTGCCTGTGGTACAAATAGAACACAGTGAGATTTTATTACTTAGTGCCCAATAATATAGGCAACAGTTTGCAATTTAGTTTATAGAGTAAAAACCAGTATTTTGAAATATTGGAGATCTTTCTATCTGGAAACCCGCTGGGGCTTGGAAGTTCCCTGAAACAGCAGACATGACAGAATGTATAGGTGAGAAGAAGTCAATATTCTGACATTCATGGTAATTATTTAATATTAGCATTCAATGCATTTAATATATAGAGAGAGAATATTATCCATGCTGGTTTTTCTCATGCATTTCTTGTAAATCATTATGCTATAAATTACACTATATGTACTTTGTTTATTTGAACTATTTATGTCATGACAAGTTACAAGTTTTAAAGAATATACAAATTCAAATCACAAAGTGTCATTTGATCATCAACCACACAAAACACCATAATAGAGCCTGTTCAGTACAATCAGCTGGTGAAGATTTTTTAAATAATAGAATTAAATAGTAAAGATTTTTCCTAAGAGGCTTTTATTATTTCAAACAGACAGAAGGAATGTTGCCTGTTAGACTCCTTCTCATTTAAAAAGTACCTGGCACCTGAAAAACTAACATGTCAAAGTTAGGTCAGGATCATAAGATCCTGGTGAGCCTCTTTCCTATATACAAGGAAGAAGATTTCCATTGCTTGCTTACAAACCCTCCACAGCTACTATTTAAGATGCATTTTATTGTGTGTTCCTCCTCCTTTCTACAGATTTGGAATATTTCTTAGGGAACAAGGAGTTAAGAGAGCCTAAAGGCAGAAATCTCCTGCTATATTCTGCAGTATAAAGGAATATCCAAGTTTGGAACTGCAGATTGCTTGTTCTTTTTTTTTTTTTTCATTAGAGCCTGATATGGAAAACTCTTTCTTTTCAGAGATATCCGGAATAAGCTCCAAAGATATGGCATGACTTTCAGAGGCTGAGAAATGTCAGTAATGAATTGCTTCATATGAGAACATCCCACACTGGAAAGAAGATTAGGGAAGCAAACCTCAGCAATGATATAGGTTAGAGATTAAAGCAAACATTGACAATGCATTCCTGCCTGTTGTTCAGGTTTATTCAATCTTCTGATACACTTTGAACCTGCTCCTTTCAAAAATCCAAGTTCATCCTCCAATCCAAGACATTACTAAGCAGCCATATTTTCCCACATGGCTGTATAAACTTCAAAAAAAAATGCTTGGAAATAAATGTTTTGCAACTTGCATAAGTATGACTATGGCTCCTCTCTGTTATTTTTAAAGCATATCTTTTCTTTAGGCTTCCAAGTGAGCAGGGATGAGGGACTCTTTATCAGTAATGCAGTGACTCTTTAATGCACTGTTTTTCAGGCTCACATGGAAACCTGAAAACGAGGGCTGCTTTAAGGAGTAACAGAGAGGGGCTATGCTTGCACTTCTTTCAGAACATTTAAGAAACATGCACAGTTCTATGAATTATGCCTTGATAGTTATCCGCCACAAACAGCTGCATACATTTCACCTTTTGTGGAAGATGGTCAAGTAAAAAACTTAACTATGTGCATTTTAATGCATGCAGAGGCTGTATTTTTTTATGTTCAAACCTGTGGTGCTAATTACATGTTCTGTGTTTTTACCCACTGCTCCCAACCCAGTAAGAGTAGGAAAGCATCCAAACTTGCAGTAGAGACTTGTAGAGGTGGAGGAATGAGTACAAATAGTCATTCCATGTCCAGGTGTTCTCTCTCCTCAAAAAAATAAATAAATAAATAAAGGAATTCATCAGCACTGTAGAAGAAAGTGTTGCTTTGGGAGGTATTAGTTATCATCTTTAGCTGATAATAGTTGCTGATCAATCAGTAATAAAAAAATAAAGAATAAAATAAACAAATGTCATTCTCCACTTTTCTAATTTTACTTTATTGGAACCAGTTAAATTCCACTTTATCACAAGACTTAAGTGATTTATAAAACATAAAATAGATTAAAAACCACAGAAGAATCTCCATAAAACACAGAAATATGGTCCACAATTAGGGTTAAAAACCTAATAATATGAAACATAATGAAAAGTACACATTAAATAGTCACAAATACACAAAATGAACCATTTTGAACCCATTCCTGCAACTCATGAGAGCCATCCAGACCTCTGGAGACAAAGTGGTCCAAAACAGTGGGGCAGCCACTGAGAAGGCTTCCAGCCCCACATCTTTCACAGCAGACATCCAAAGCATCCCTCCTGGATGGAATGTACAGTATAGGATAGTTTTAAGGACATGCGGCGCTAAGGTGTATAAGGACTATATAGGTTATTTTTATGTTATTCCCATTATGTAGAACAGACCATAAAAATCATTTCCACAGGAAGGCTGAAACTACTTTCACTGAGATTTACTATAATAATTCATCTTTGAAAGCTACCTGAGAATGAGTTGGGCAGAAATATACATTTACATTTGAGTCTTCGGAGAGGGGCGGCATACAAATTGAATTAATAAATAATAAATAATAAATTTTCTTAAAAAACAAACAAACAAACAAACAGAATCTTGTCTGACTCGAAGGTATCTCCTTCTCATTATACTTTAGTGAATTAGGTATCTACCTGAGACACTTCCGAATGCTAATCAAAACTCATTTAGGACTTTAAAAAACATTTCAGCCCTTTTTGCTAAGATTTTTTTTTTACCAAATCACTTGCATATCTTCACAAGATCACCCTCCTTACTCTCTACAATTAGCTTGTTGAACTGAACTCAGAAACCTATTGGCAGCCAATGTAGCACTTAAGAAATCAGTCTTGGATGGTCGGAGTGGCTTTCACCCACCAGAAAGTTGGGAGCTGCTTCCTTGCCAACTGTATTTTCCAAATATTCAAAGGCAGCCCCAAGTAGAGTACATTGCAATAGTCTATTCTTAAAGAGATTAAGGGCATAAATCACTGCCATGACGGCTTCCTGTTCCAAAAAATGCTGCAACTAGTAATCAAAGCTCTCCTTTGTGATATTTCTGATTTAGATTGCTAAAATAGTGGACTCCGGGAACAGAAGAACCTAACCTTTTCATGTGTTTGCAGGCTCCAACTAAACATGGTTTTTCTCCCCTACCAAAGGTAGCCCAGCTTCCTTTGCCTTTTGCAAGAGAACTGACGCACTCTCTGAAATACTAAACAAAGTAGTGTGCAGTCATCAGTCTTACCCATATCTCCCTCAGGCAGGCTAAATGTCCTTTTCAAGCACCGGGTATACATTTATTTGTTGGATTTTTTTTCGAATGACATTGGTTTAGAAAATGTGCAAAACAGCTGCAAGCAGAGGATGAAATAAATGTGTTCTTGAAGGCCCAGGTGCCAGTTGGTCAAAAGTGTCCTGGTAGCTTCCCCACCCATTTATAAATGGTTTCCCCTGAATTCAACTCTAGATAAAAACTAAACACTTAAACAGAGGAAGAACTTCTTTAGCAGCCTCATTGTTGAAATAACACTCAGAGATGCAGTTTTTAGCACATAGCTTTACCAATATTTTGGGGTTGGGTACATATTTTTATAATGTTATCATAATTGAGTTAATTATATGATCCTGAGCCAACTGTAACTATTAGCTGTCGCTGAAGTATGCAATGAGACACTAGTTGAACAAATGAATGAATGAATACACCTTTGTATCAGTCACAAACTTTATTTAAGATGTATACCTAAAACATATTTGCTGAATGAATAAAATATCTAAGTAATTATAGAGCCTAATGTTTTATTTGCAAAAATTCTAGCATCAAGAACAGGAATTATATGAACATGTGTACAAGCTGGAGATTATAGGATTCAAAGTACAATACAGCTGAAGGATTCCAAGTTAGGAAAGGTTGTATTACCAAGTAACAAGTTTGTCATTTAAATACTAGTGTTAATTTTCAGATAGGTTTGAACAGTGGTCTAAAATGAATAGGGTAGAATTTTATAGAGAGAAATGTAAAATTCTGCCTCTGGATAGAAAGGAAAATAGAATGGAGGAAATCTGGCTTGGCAGTAGTACCTGTGCAAATGATACCACTGTCCTTGTTGACCACAGTTAAACATGGGCCAGGAGTGTGATATAGTTTTTAAAAAGACAAATGCTATTTTGAGGTCCATTAAAAAGGAGCACAGAATCCAGACCACAGGAAGTAATTGTTCCACTCAACTGTGCCCTGGGGAGACCATGCCCAGTTAAAAATGACAGTGACAAACTGAAGCAACTTCAGAGGAGATGAGCTGATGGGGTTGGAATGAGATGCCATGAAGAATAATCAAAGTATCTGAGCAAGTTTAGCCTATAGAAAAGATGAGTAAGGCAAAATATGATGGCAGACTTCAAATACCTGAAGGATTGTCATATAAAATAGAGAATACAGCCATTGTCTGTTACTTCTGAAGGCAGGATTAGAATCAACAAATTAAAACTATGGGGAAGCACATTTAGGGTAGACATAAAGAGGAATTTCCTGACTGCCACATGATATGTTGAGTTCTCCTTCTCTAGAGATCTTCAACCAGACACTGGGTAATCATCTGTCAGAGATGCTATAGTGGATCCTGCACCAAAACTAGATGTCTACTACCGGTAACATCCCTTCCAACTCTATGTTTCTATGAGCAGCTATTTTTTCTTATATTCTATACATACATGTATACAAATCCAAAAGCTTGTTTTTACACAATTTGCTGTTTTTCTCATTGTACTGCAGTTTTATTCTGCACATTGTTATTGATATTTCTGAAAAAGTTTTCAACATTTTACCAAGATTTGCTGAAAAAGTACTCATCTCTAGTACTGCTATCCTTTGTCTCTCCTCCTCATAAATAGAAAATATAAGATGTTGTCAGATTCACAGAAGGAGACCTGGATATGCTCAGAGTCAGAAGTTAGATGCCTATTGAGAAGTCTCTTTGTTTCATTGGGTTGATCTTTGATGACATTGTTTTTAAACCCTGGTTGGATACTCAAAGTCACAAGATAACACAAATTCATTAAATATTCATCATAATAGCTATCAGGTTACATCTAGAATCAAAGGAAATAGAATGAACACAAATAGCAGTTGTAGGAACATAAGTAGGAGTGTTTTATTGCATTTATATTTTGCTTATTTCCTTGTTTGGGTTGGGCACTGAAAGACTAAAATGCTGGGATCAGTGGTGAAATCCAATTTTTTTACTACCAGTTCTGTGGGCATGGCTTGGTGGGCATGGTGTGGCTTGGTGGGCGTGGCAGGGGAAGGATACTGCAAAATCTCCATTCCCACCCCATTCCAGGAGAAGGATACTGCAAAATCTCCATCCCCACCTCACTCCAGGGGAAGAATACTGCAAAATCTCCATTCCCACCCCACTCTGGGGCCAGCCAGAGATGGTATTTGCTGGTTCTCTGAACTGCTCAAAATTTCCACTACCGGTTCTCCAGAACCTGTCAGAACCTGCTGGATTTCACCCCTGGCTGGGATGCCTTTGGTCTTCTGATTCAACATGTTGTGACTCTTTTTATGCTTTTATGATGCTACTTTTGAGAAGGCATTCAACATTCTTGCCATTTTTCCACTTCTTCCTACCTCTCAAGATTTCTTTTGAAGACTTGTGATCTGTTTACGTTGCTGCATTGTTCTTTTTGTAATTTGCCATGCTTCTTTGGCAATATCACATGGTCACTGTATGTCATTTTATTTATCTATTAGATTTATTCATTAGATTTTTATCCCTCCTCCTTTATAAGTAACTCAAGATGGTGAACATACCTAATACTTCTTCCTCCTACTATTTTCCCCACAACAATAACCCTCTTTGGTGAATTAGGATGAGAGAGAGTGACTGGCCCAAAGTCACCCAGCTGGCTTTCATGCTTAAGGAAGGCCTAGAATTCCAGGTTTCTACACTAGCACATTAACCACTTTTTTAAAAAATTCCCTTCACACACTAAATAATAACAACAGACAAAAGTAGCCCTTTATCTTAAAACCCTGCATTATAAAATCTTCTCTAAAACAAAATGCTATCAACATGTTGATCTAAAGTTCTAAACCATGGCACATCCTCTAAAGAAACAATTTATCTAGAAAAAATTATTTAATTCCTCAAGGTTATTGGCAGCTCACTTTGTAAAAACGTTAATAATGATAACAACATTATTTTAAGAGCAGTACAAAATCCATGCACTAGAGTATTCTAATTTAAGTACTGCAAATTGGAAAAGCAGATTATTATTTTATCATAATCCCTTATTGACACAGACTTCAATTTTTTACATTCTTCTTCCACACAATCCTTTCTGCATCCTTCCAAAATCCGTCACAGCTCTCCAAATATCACTGTCTACAGTTGCAAACTCATAGCACAAGGGATAAAGAGGCGCAGTTTGCAGCCACAAATAAGGCTGAATAAGTATCATATTATATTTGTAACTCATTTGTTCTCTAAGAGCTCTAAATAGTAGTCACATAAAGTAGATTCACTCAATAAGGACCTGAACTTGGATTTCCCTTGACCCAGTCCAATACTATGACCAATTAGCTTCTAGTTCTCATGTTCCCCTGGCTTACTCAAAAACAGCTTGACTAAAGAAGTGAAGAAGTTCTTGGAACCACCATTGCTTCATTAGCACCAGTACTTATACTGGTGCTTCTTCTCCTGTTACAAGGAGGTTATGTAGTTATGCCCATCCATGATGTATGAACTCATGAGACTACCGCTGGAGATTCTCTGACAACAACTAATGCAAAAAATGGCCAGGAAAGTTTTAATCAGGACTTATTTGACACTAATCGTGCCATATTTATATAGCTCCCCTGTTCATTTCTGACAATCATTCAAAGCGTTAATGCTTTTAATTGTTTGCAGTCAAATAACCTGCCTCTTCCTATCTTAGCACCTCAAGTTCTTCTTTTTAGAGTCTAAGGTCCTAAGCACAGAAGAAACTGTTAGAAAGAAGAACATTTCAAAGGTGAGTCAGTTATGAAATCTCTCAGAAACATTTGAATGGAGCCAATACTGTTTTCTTTCACTTGTCAGAGCCATCTATTATTATTATATAAATCCTTTACCTTATCTTAAAGTCTCTATTGGATTTGTTGGTTTATGTTTAATTTTATTGCCTGGATAGTTTAATTTTTTTATTTTTCATTTCATTTGTATTTCACTTGTATTTTAACAGCCTGACGTATCAACTTTTTATTTTAATATTTTTCATTTATTTCTGCATTTTATCACATTGCTTTTTTGATGATGTTTTTGTATGTTTGCTTTATATTGTCATGTACCAGCTCAAGGCTGACTCAGCCTTCCATCTTTCCGAGGTCAGTAAAATGAGGACCCAGATTGTTGGGGGCAATATGCTGATTCTGTAAACCACTTAGAGAGGGCTGTAAAGCACTATGAAGCAGCATATAAGTCTAAGTGCTATTGCTATACAACAACTAAAGAATCTGTTTTAAATGTAAATAATATATAAATCTGACTCTATATAGCTAACAGTGCCTTGACCTCTGGAATAATCTGCCTCTAAGAATGATAAAGGTTCTTGTCTATGTTTTATTTACTCAAACATGGATACACACCTCTTATCTATACAACCAGATAGAATTGCCTTGAACACCTTCCTCCAGTTTTCCCCATTCATATAAGGATGGAAATAAGATTTATGCTGGACAAGAAGGCTAGTGAACTGAATAGGTCTTTGTCTCTGAAGTAAGCAGGCATATAGACTCAGTATTGAGTTGCTTAATGCTCTGATAATTCCATCAGGGGACTAGAAACTCTGTATCTAACAAATTCAAATTTAATCCCCAACATTTCTAATTAAAATCAAAACATTGCAGGGACTAGGACCGAGTCCTGCTTGAGAGGCAAGGCAATCACTCACCAGCAGCCAGAAACCTAATTTTTAATGTATGGAAAATTCATCTTTTCAAGATAAAGAATTGCCTTGGTCAAAAATAGTTTTATTTTAATTTTGTGTAGTACAGCCAGTCCCGAGTAACGCTTTTTATTTATTAAGATGTCATTTTAAACAGTGAGGTCCTTTGAAAAAACAGATGGGGTGTGTGTGTGTATGCTCAAAACAAAAAACAAAACACCTCCAAAGAGATCTAAACAGCTGGGAGCAAGCATCCCCCTCAGCAAACACTCTCCATCAAACCACTTGCTCTGTGCCCAAAAAAGGAAATCTGTGTAATGTCTTTCAGTTGCATGCCTCATAATTAAAATTCACAAGCTTACCAAATATTAGGAATGGTATTCAGTATACTAAAGCCGTATTCAGACATTGTGCTTCAACAAGTTCCCCCACATTCAAATTTTGCATAAATTATGCAGCTAAAATAAAAATTGGGGGACCCAGGAGAAGCATTTGAAATGGAAAGATGGTGAGCTCTGTTCAGCTCAAAAAAAATTGCTGGATTCAGAATCCTTTAATTCTAGGAGAATGGTTTGTTCACCTGACTCAGGTTTCTGGATCCTGGGCATGTAAGTACTGAATTCAGAGTCTACCAACCCTTGATTCAAGGCATCATCTTACATTATGATTGGTCTGGCTTTGAATTAAGCACTTTATATTACAGGGCCCAAGATCACTAGTTTATGTGTTCTTCATGAAAGCCCTGCGAATTTCAGAATAGTATCAGATAATAAAATAATACTATGATAATAGCAATAGCACTTAGACTTATATACCGCCACATAGTGCCTTACAGCAGTGGTCTCCGACCTTTGGGCACCAGGGACCAGTTCCATGGAGAGAGGTTTTTCCACAGACCAGAGACAGCATGGTTTGTATGCTTGTTTGCGCAGCCCGTTGCTGGCATGCCACAGACTGGTACCAGTCCACAGACTGGGGGTTGGGGATCTTTGCTTTACAGCATTTTTTGGGTGGTTTATAATGTCAGTATATTGCCCCTAACAAACTGGGTCCTCATTTTACTGATCTTGGACGGATAGAAGGCTGAGGCAACCTTGAGCCCTGTCA
The DNA here is from genome assembly GCF_059756535.1 of Pantherophis guttatus. Taxonomy (NCBI): domain Eukaryota; kingdom Metazoa; phylum Chordata; class Lepidosauria; order Squamata; family Colubridae; genus Pantherophis; species Pantherophis guttatus. The sequence goes on along the minus strand of NC_142065.1, from coordinate 122,452,744 downwards.
GGATCAAGCTGCAGGCTATAGGCAGAGTTTCCCTGATAAAATACTAAGATTACAAGGAGCATGGTCAGAATTTTCCTGATGTATCACCAGAACATTCTGCCATCAACTTGCTACAGATGTGAAAATCCATTAGAAATGGGGCAGAGCCATTGCTTCGACACACAAAACCTGGGAGAAGGCTCACAAATGCCTAGTCTCATATTTTGGGGTATGCATTTTAGGGGGAATCAAGGAGTAGGGCAGGGCTGTGTTTTGATGATGCAGGATACGGAAAGTAGTAGTTTCTTCATGTTTTAAAAATAATGTTATGCTTATTGTAAACTTCCACTACAGATTTTTTAAAATTTCCCCCAGTACAAAATGGTAAGAGACAATGTCCCAGCTTTTTAGCAAAAGAAACTCCACAGGAAGCCAAAGTGGGATTTAGGGAGCAAAGCCTATTGCACATTTTCAATCTACACCTATCTTTCATCAACAGAATAATTAAATACTTAATCCAAGAAAGGTCTTTACTATTGTTTCCAATAAGAAGACTTCTGAATTAATAACCATCTATTCCATGCCCCTACATTAGGCTGTCATTCTGTGTAGTAGATGACTAGGCTGAGCACAAGGGAGGGGTCAAACACATCATCAGTCATGAGTCCCTTTGCACCCACAAGAAATCTAAATCAGCCCATCTTGAATTCCCTCTACATTTATCCTCTGCCAATTTCATTTGGCTGTTAGCTCAGATTCTTGTAGACAGTTTAAGCTTGCAAAAAATCTTTAAACCCATTTGAACTGCCTGGTTCTCCTGATTTCCCTGGTGCTCCCAATCATATCACCCTATCAGTAGTATAGAAACTTCACTTGGGAGACTGTTGCTCAAGTCAGGTGATAGGGCACTTCTCTGTGGGGCTGTCAATAGGCTGCATGATCAAGCATAACATTTCTTTATAACTGCTACATTACTCTGTGACCTTGTGACTTTCCTTTCATGTGGTTTCTATATATGGCAGAGTGTGACCTATATTTTGTGCAGTAGGACCTATTAAAACAAACACATGAATACACCTTTGTGCATATTTAGGTAACAATAGATATGTATACGGGAAGAACAGAAACTACAACCTGTCAGTCCTGGAAACCATCTTTTACTTTGGATCCTCAGAGCTGCCACATTTAGTGCTGTGGGAAACTGGGGATTATATGGAGTTGGGGAGATATCTAGCCATAATAACACTCTTTTCTCTGAGAGTCAAGGACATCCTGGCCTGCACCTGGAGTAGTGTAACTGGGAGGCATCTTCAGTTGGGACGATGCATTGATTGGACCATGTGATAGACATGTGGGTGCTGGGCAGGGACTTGAACTTTCTTTTGGGTGGGGAAAACCTGGAAGCTTTCAGATTCGGGTTTTCCTAGATGTGCCAATATGACATCTCTAATAAAATGGAACTTTGAGGAACTTCTAGCCTTGGAGTCTTCTTTCATTGGGGGTGTTACTTGGAACCCTGACATAAACCTAAATTCACTGTGTAGTCTGTATTCATGTTTGATATTTGTAGCTTCCTGAATTTCAGAATTGCTTTGATTCCTCGTACACAACATGCTTCAAACTCAACTACTGATAAAAATATATTGTTCTTAATTATATGAAAAAATAAATTTTATCGTATTTAGTTGCATTGGATGGTTGTCAAATCTAAATTTAATTACAAAAGGAGTAAGACTAAGATGTTTCTTCGCTCCTGTATGTGAGAAAGATAAATGATAGTAGATGACAGATAGACAGACAGACAGACGTTAGATAGATGGATAGACACACATACATAAACACAGACACACACATACATTGATCAATTATACACCTCCAGGAATTGATTTGCATGCCTAAAACTGTCTGAAAAACATCTATCTATCTATCTATCTATCTATCTATCTATCTATCTATCTATCTATCTATCTATCTATTTAATTAATATTGCCTCCTATTCACCCAAGGTGACTCAAGGCAGTTTACAGAATATAAAACCTCATTTAAAACAATAAAACTAATAAAAAGAATCAAATAAATTAATCAAATCAAATCAAATCACCGACCACCCATCCACTCCCACCTCAGCGAGAGCAGATCACACAAGCCATTTAATGGACTTCATCCCGCTGTGGGTTCACCAGGCCCGCTGACAGAACCAGGTTTTCAGCACCTTCTGGAACAGTATTAGAGTGGAGGCCATTCTAATCTTGGGGGGAATGATATTCCAGAGAGAGATGTGACACCACAGAGAAGGCCCTTCTTCTGGGTCCCACCAGGTGTATCTCCCTAGGGAATGGGACCACAGCATTCTCTGCCTCCCCGCTTGATGGGTCAGGTAGATGTGACTGGCAAGAGATGGTCCCTCATATAACCTGGTTGCAAGCCATGAAGGGGTTTAAAGGTGACAACCAGCACCTTGAATTGCACCTAGAAGCAAACTGGCAGCCAATGCAGCTCCCACAGGAGAGGTGATAAAGATACCTCTTCTGTGGGAGCTGCACCTCTCCTGTATCCACGTCCTCCTTTATCTCAGATAAAGACTGCATGGTTTTGTGCAGACACCGGTGTCTGCACAAAACCATGCAGGTTGCTGCATTTTGCATCAACTGGAGCTTCCAGATGCTCTTCAAGGGCAGCCCCATGTAGAGTGTGTTGCAATAGTCAAGACGGGAAGTGACTAGGGCATGAGTGACTGTGAATAGGGATTATTGGTCCAGGAAAGGGCATAACTGGTGCAAAACTCGCAGGTGCGCAAAGGCCCTCCTGGCCACGACCACCACCTGCTCTTTGAGCAGGAGTTGTGAGTCCAGGAGAACCCCCAGTTTACGCACAGGGTCTGTTTGGGGTAGTGCCACCCCAGCCAAGACCAGAGATGGCAAATTCTCCCTGACCCAATGAACCCCAAACCCAGAGCCACTCAGTCTTGCCAGGGTTTAGTTTCAATCTGTTGCTCCCCATCCAGTTCCTACAGCCTCCAGGCACTGCAAGAGGAAGGACACGGCATTGCTTAACTTATCATGGGCCAAGACATACAGCTGAGTATCATCAGCATATTCGTGATACCTCAGCCCATGGTGGCTGATGATCTCACCCAGCGGCTTCATATAAATGTTGAACAGGAGCGGAGAGAGTACCTAGCTCTGTGGAACCCTGCAAAGTAGTGGGTGAGGGCTGGATCTCTCCCCTATCAACACTGACTGAGAGCAGTGGCAGAGGAAGGAAGTGAGCCAGGATAGTACAAGGCCTCCCATTCCCATCCCCTGAAGCCGCTCCAAGAGAATACCATGGTCGATGGTATTGAAAGCCACCGAAAGATCAAGTAGAGCAAGGATGGATGCACTACCCTCATCCCGCTCCCGCCAGAGATCATGCAAAAGTGCGACCAATGCCATTTCTGTCCCAAATCTAGGCCTGAATCCTGACTGGTTGAGGTTGAGATAATCTGTTTCATCCAGAAACCTCTGGAGCTGCTGCGCAAACACTTTCTCAACAATCTTCCCCAAAAAGGGAAGATTGGAGACAGGTTGGAAATTGTCCAACAGGATGGAGTCCAGCGACGGCTTCTTAAGAAGAGGGCAGACCACAGCCTCCTTAAAGTGATGGGGCACTATCCCCTCCTGTAGGGAAGCGTTATTCACCGCCAGAGTCCTCCCACCTGTCATCTCCTGGGAAGCTTTCACAAGCCAGGGGGCACACGGATCTAAAACACAGGTGCTTGCCTGTCCACTTCCTTGGGAGCAACAGGGTCAAACTGTTACCAGATAACAGGGCAAGAACTGCCTCAGGAGCTTCCACTGGACCAGCAACCACTCTGGCATCTAACGGGGAACGAAGTCAGCGATTTTGTCTTCCAGAAAATCCACAAATTCCTCAGTGCGCCCCTTCAGGTGGACCTCAATCTCCTCCTTCCCCAGGAGCAAGAGGCTCACCATAAAGAGAGTCTCTGGGCAATTATCTGCAGATGCAATTAGTGTGGAAAAGTATTTACACTTCGCCACACGAATCGTTACAAGGTAGGCCTTAATAGCAGCTCTTACCCATGTTCGATCGCGTTCATCCCTTGTCTTTTGCCAACAGCGCTCTAGACATCTCATCATGCATTTCATCCCTCTCAGTTCCTCTGTATACCATGGGGCACAGAGAGGTCTACGGGTGAGGAGAGGTCACATGGGTGCAATCCTATCCAAAGCCTCAGTCACTTTCCTATTCCAAACAGCGACTAAAGGCTCAGCTGGACTGTGCAGTAAATCTGCAGTTATAACTCCCAGCTTCTTCTGGAACCCATCCGAGTCCATTAGTTGACGGGGTGGACCAATGTAATAGGTCCTGCCTCCCTACAGGAGAGGTACAGCTCTTGAGAAACTCATTGTCACCAAACTGTGATCTGACCATGACAAGGGGACGAATGACAGGTCTACCTCTCAGATCTACAGGTCTACCTGACAGATCTATAGGTCTACCTGACAGATCTACCTGTCTTACTCTATATCAACAACGTTCCAACACTACCAGAAATGATCTCACTGCCTTAGCCCAATATTGTAGAAAGGAACAGATACTTATAAACCACCAACAATGAAAGCTGTAGTATTTTCTAACAGCACTTCCATATTCACTTCTGGATAACCAACCTATAGAGCAAATCTAATGCTTCATATACCAAAAATATATGGGGCTGTATATGAAGACCATGCATAAGTTACAACTGGTCTAAAATGCAACAGCACATACAGTTTTGGGTTGTCTCTGTTCATATTACACCCCTTTATGTGAGCTGCACTGGCTCCCAGTTTTCTTCTGGATGTAATTTAAGCTGCTGATTATATGTTTAAAGCCTTGCATGGCCTGGGACCAGGTTATTTGCAGGGTCGCCTTTTCCTGAATACATCTGTCTATCTCCTCACAGGCGATACAGTAGAGTGGACATGTTCCAGATCCCTTTCCTTAAACATTTATATCTTGTGGTTCCTCAAAAGTGTGCTTGTTCTGTTACAGCTCCTGCCCTATGGAACACTCTCCTCCCTGAGACCTGATAAACTCCTACCCTTTTAACATTTTGGAGATCATGTAAAAGATGGCTCTTCCCTTAAGTGTTGGGATAAGGCAAGGTCAGGGTAAGACAAGAATGTGGGTACATTAATCAAATTTGGCTGTGGCACCAGACATTTCTGTTTTTGTCAGGCCTGGACCCAAAGATGACACAGTGAGATCCAACAGAATCCAATCCTTTATTTCATTGTGGACAGAATCTTGCCAAACTAAAGCTATAACCATCTAACCTCTTAGATATATGTTAAGGTGTGGCGACTATGAACATCCTCCCCCATTTAGCTCAGGACAGCAACTGCCTTAATCTGGGCCTCTCTCTGGGAAAACTCTGACAGTACACACACACACACAGCTTCTCCAGGTTCACATTCCATCACTATTTTTAGTTTTATGGCTGTTAGTTTTATACTATTTTATATTGTTTTATTGATTTAACCACCAGAGTTGTTTTAAGATGGGCAGCTACATAAATGAAATAAATAAACAAATAAACAAATCAGAATAGTCACTAGTTCGCAGCATACACATCTCATTCAGATATGATTGGGAGAAAATGCCAGGTATGAGAAAGAATTCAAAGCAACTACCTTCATTTGCAAAACAACAATAAACTAAAGATCTGAACAGACCACAAATAAAATGAGACTTGCATCTGAATTCACATATCATATCAAGCTATACAATAATTGTGCAATTAATTGTTTAGTGTAATTCAGTGCACCCAGCTATTTGATTTCTACACTATGCTTTCTACACTTGTATGAGAACAAGATAGCTTAGATTTTTCAACAGTGTTTTTCAACAAACCAACACTATATGAGTTAGGGACAAAGCATTAGAAAATAGGTTAGAAAAAATTGGGTTGGAATTTTTATAAAGTCATGAAATCCACTGGGTAACTCTCAGGAAATATTTGGATTATTGTGATGATGAAATAATTCCATGTACCTTTTTGTAAACTTCTAGGGGAAAGGGTACAGCACAAATGTTCCATCTAGATAATAAAAAGAATTCAATACGTATACAATTTACAAGACAGGAAGAATTAACAAGATAGCGGCCCTTTGAAGAATGATTAAAGTATTTATGCTAAAGAATGCAATGAAACAGAGATGTCAGAAATGTGACACCATAGATCAAACAGACAGCATTAGACACTTCAACAGGATATGTCATTGTATCTAGACCACTCATAGAAAAGTTGAAGACAACTGATAGAAACAGTGAATTCTAACTTAGTGAAAAGCAGTCATATTTATTTATTTAGTTGATTATAGTATTTGTCTGCCACAACTATCCCTATATGCAAATAATCTTTATCTGCCATAATAATCCCCACAGTTGAGTATACGTTATTATGGGTGACACCAATGTCATAAAGTTTCTTTTGCAGCTAAGGTAGCCTTGTTATGTATGGGCATGGGTACCTGGCAGGGGAACCTCCCCAAGTAGAGACTCATCCTCCAGTATGAGAATTCAAGTTCCCATGGAAGCTTATAAATATTGGCCTAGCTCACTCATAAAGCTAAAGATTGATGTGGTTTGTTGATAGATTAACCACAATATTTTAATATGCACACATAATCCAGGATTAGTTTTAATCACAGTTTATCAAGCAAGGAAAAAACCAGAAAGAGTCAGGATTAGGATTTATTCATCACATTAAGCTATAATTAATTGTATTTGGATTTTGGTTTACCATATTTGAGTAGTTTTTTCAGAACAGCAAACTATTCACTGATTGTTTGCCCAGTTTGAGCTTTGTTTCTTTTATTTTGTCAGTAGCCCCCAAGATTGGCAACTTCAAAAACCGATCCGGAATAACCTTCATGGTTTCTTGATTACGGTATCGTTTTCTGCCTGATTGTTTGTCAGGCACTGATCCTGGTTTATCTGAATGTGGGCTGCTGGAGGGGATGGGTTGTCGTCTTTTTGTTTCCTTCTTCTTTTTTTAATTTTCTCTTTTGAATTTGTTCTGGATTTGGATTTAATTTGGATTTGACTTGGTGAAAGATGCTAATTCAAAAGAAGAAAACCATGCCCCCACCAAAATTGGCAAGGCAAGCTACAGTACTGCATATAAACAGACAGCATGTTCCACATTCACCTCCATTGATGATGCTGCCTATTGGGTAATGAAATGTCTAAAAGCAAGCAACCAAGCTCAGAGAAAACCAAGGGCTCCACTTTCTGCCATGTTGTGGAGAATGTCAAGATTCCATATCCCCAAATTTCAAAGAAATTCTTGCTGATCTTATAATAATAATGATGATAATAATAATGATGATAATAATAATGATGAAGATAATAATAATAATAATAATAATAATAATAATAATAATAATAATAATAATTTATTATTTTTATTATTTTTATTATTAAAAACTTAATGCATAATAAAATCAAGGAATCAACTTCAGCCAAGTACACTTGGCGAATTCGTAAGATATTAATGTCCAAATTGAGTGGAGGAAACATCATAAAAGCCATAAATACCTGGGCTATACCTGTGATTAGATACTCTGCAGGAATAATTGACTGGACCCAGATGGAGTTAGACAATTTGGACAGAAAAACAAGGAAGCTTATGACAATGAATCATGCCTTGCACCCTAAAAGTGATGTTGACCGATTATATTTACCAAGAGCAGAGGGTGGTCGAGGACTCCTACAAGTAAAGCAGACTGTGGAAGAAGAAAAACGCAGCTTGAATGATTACATCCAGAAAAGTGAAGAACCAATGATTAAGGAAGTAAATAAAGGAGGCTTTTTAAAGACAACTAAAACAAAAGCAGAATATAAGAAAGAAGTAATTGAGCAGCGAGCTGAAAATTGGAAAAGCAAAGCTCTGCATGGCCAATACTTGAAAAGTATTGAAGGCAAAGCTGACCAGAAACTAACTTGGAACTGGTTAAGATCAGGAGTACTGAAAAAAGAAACAGAAAGCTTTATTTTGGCAGCTCAAGAACAAGCCCTAGCCACAAACTGCATGAAGGCAAAAATTCAACATGTTACCACCAACAGCAAATGCCGCCTCTGCAATGAGAAAGATGAGACAGTCGACCACCTGATCAGTGGATGCAGCAAAATTACACAAACTGACTACCTACAACGCCATGACCGTGTTGCTAAGATCATTCACTGGAAATTGTGCCAGAAGTCTGGATTTGAGTACAGCAAAAACCACTGGGAACATCAGGTTGAGAAAGTTTTAGAGAATGAAAAACTCAAGATCTTGTGGGACTTTAGGATTCAGACTGACAGGCACTTGGTCCACAACACACCTGACATAACAATAGTTGAAAACAAAAAAGTATGGTTCATTGACATTGCAATACCTGGTGATGCATGGATTGAAGATAAGCAGCAAGAAAAAATCACAAAGTACCAGGACTTGCAAATTGAAGTTGAGCGACAACACACAAAAAGAAATTGTGTGTTGTCCCGATTGTAATTGGAGCCCTTGGAACAATACCCAAAGGGCTACCCCGCTATTTAGAAATTCTAAATTTGCCAGACTTGAACATTTTGACTCTACAAAAAACCACCTTACTCGGAACAGCTTACATCCTCCGACAATACCTTAACAGTTCCTAGGTCCTTGGTTAGGACTCGAGCTGCTGAGCTATTAACCAGCCTCAAAGGCTGTGAATCTCACTAAAGATTAAATAATAATAATAATAATAATAATAATAATAATAATAATAATAATAATAATATAGTAATAGTAATAAGCCTATATCAGAGAAGCACTTTTTTGCCCTTCTACATGTTGCTCTTTCACATATGGCTACTTAAGTTATATATAATTTCACACATTCATTTTTAAAATTACTGTAAGTTCAAATCTCACCAGGCTCAAGGTTGACTCAGCCTTCCATCCTTTCTAAGGTAGGTAAATTGAGGACCCAGTTTGTGGGGGAAATAAGCTGACTTTGTATATATATACAAAAGTATGAAGGCTATTGCTTAATGCATTGTAACATAAATGTGCTCTAACTTATATTCTGTGTGCCATGCATATACAAACATTTCAGATATCATTGTTTCTCCCTCATTCTTTTTCATTCATTCCTTCATCATTGTTTATCAGCGATTCATTATTTTTATCAACAATATAAGATATGAGCAGTGGTGAGATTCAAGTAATTTAACAACCGGTTCTCTGCCCTAATGATTTCTTCCAATAACCAGTTTGCCAAACTGCTCGGAAAGTTAACAACCGGTTCTCCCAAAGTGGTGCGAACTGGCTGAATCCCACCACTGGATATGAGGCAAAACATATTATGAATGAAAATGAATGACACAATTGATTGAAGTATGTAAGGGATTCTGATACACACACACACACATTCCCTTTTCCCCTCGGTGGGTGTCATGTGTCTTCTTCATTCTTGGGTTAATTGCCAGAGGCAGAGAGTTTGAGGGTTCTGCACAGTATCAGCTGTTCTTTGCACTGCTCTCTTCTGGACAGAAGGCTCTGATGCTATTCCTGAGTCTGCTAGAGCCGCTCTTCCAGTTTAGGAGTCATAGCCTCAAATGGTCCCACAACCACTGGGACCACATTTATATTCCACATTGTCCCTAGTTCCTCCTTCAGGCCCTGGTACTTCTCCAGCTTCTCATATTCCTTCTATCGGTACCTAATGTTGCTGTCACTTGGCACTACTACATCTATCACCACTGCTGTCTTTCCGTCCTTGTCTACTATCACAATGTCTGGTTCACTGGCCAATACCTGTCTGTCTGTCTTTCTTTCTTTCTTTCTTTCTTTCTTTCTTTCTTTCTTTCTTTCTTTCTTTCTTTCTTTCTTCCTTTCTTTCTTTCTTTTTCTTTCTTTCTCTCTCTCTCTCTCTTTCTTTTTTTCCTTACCTGTATTTATTGGCATGATACCATGCATATATATGAGTTTGATGTAATGGTTAAGGCATCAGGTTAGAACTGTGACTTGTCGTCCCACCTTAGGTACAAAGCCTGCTAGATGAACTTGGGGCAATCACTTTCTCTCAGACTTAGGCAATACAGAATACAGAATAACAGAGTTGGAAGGGATTTTGGAGATCTTCTAGTTCAACCCCCTGCTCAAGCAGGAGATCCTATATCATTTTAGATAAATGGCTGTCCAATCTCTTCTTAAAAATTTCCAGTGATGGCAAACCACTTCTGAAAAGCCTTGTCAAGAAAACCTCAATCAATAGAGATTCTCAGTCATCCAGGTCATGGTTGTCCCAAAGGTTCTTTTTCAGGAGGTTCTGGACTGTCTTGTTTTTTTCTTCGAAGACGTTTTGCTTCTCATCCAAGAAGTTGCTTCAGCTCTGACAGAATAGTAGAGAATAGAAGGATTTATATTCCTTGCAGACAGCTGGTAATCTGCATCCTTTTAGAGGGTCTTTGAAACACTTGGAGGTTTATCCGTGTCCTCAGAGTCACCTGAGTAGTGCTCCTGGTTCCTGTAGTTCGCAATTTTTCTCTGGAAATCATCCATTCCTACTGCCACACCATTCAAAGGGTGTTCATCCCAAATTGTATAGCTAAAAGTCTGTAGTCATCTACATCTCAGTCATCCAGGTCGTGGTTGTCCCAAAGGTGCTTTTTCAGGAGGCAACTGGACTTTGTTTTTTGTTTTGAAAATGTTTTGCAGATTACCAGCTGTCAGATTACCAGCTGTCTGCAAGGAATATAAATCCTTCCATTTCCCACTATCCTGTCAGAGCTGAAGCTTATTGGATGAGAAGTGAAACATCTTCAAAAGAAAAAACAAGAAAGTAGTGGTTAAGGCACCAGGCTAGAAAATAGAAAATCATGAGTTCTACTCCAACCTTAGGCACAGCTGGGTGATTTTAGACAATTCATTTTCTCTGAGCTCAAGAAAGAAGGCAATGGCAAATCACTTCCAAAAATCTTGCCAAGGATACTGCAGACACTAGGCAGTTGCTAGGAGTTAAGACTCATTGAAAGGCATTCACACACTCACACACACACGCATACAAGAAAAAACTTTGAAAAAGTTTTCCTTTCTTCACCCTTGTTGGTAGGATTCTATCTCCCCTTCTCTGAACCCCTTAATATTGAAGCAGTAATAGTATGGGACTGTCCAGGAATTAGCACTTTCATAGGTAGCAATACAGCTTTGTTGAAAAGACAGCAGAGCTTCTTGTATGTTCTTTGGAGTGCCGAGTCTACTGGTAGTCTGCAGATAATGTGCTACTCTACACTAGAATAGTGTACAGAGTCCTCAGGTTATGACAGCAATTGGGGCCAAGAATTCCATTATTAAGTGAGGTAGTCATAAAGTATAACATATGTCCATATTGCTAAGTTCCAGTTGCTATTGTAAAATTAGGACTACATTGGTCATTAAGTAAGGACCTTATATGATCACAACTTCTGACTTCCTGCCAGCTTCCCCATTGATTTGTTTGTGGGAAGTTGGTAGGGAATGTTGAAAACGGGGACACTATAACAGTCAAAACAGTGAGGATTCGTCATAAGTCAGCTCCATTCAGAGCCATTGTAACTTTGAATGGTCACTGAATAAAAAAATTGATTGTTACCTAAAGACTACTTGTAAGTGGGATATACCGTAATCTAACACAAGTATTCCCATGGTCAAAGCTTTATGAATGCATGCTACAGGAGAACAAATCTCTCATGTTTTCTAGTTCAGGTAACAGAGTTTGGCATAAGATCTCCAAGACACTAATCAAGGTCAGGTTTATGTTATACTAGACACTCTCACGTTCCTCAATGGGTAAACAAGAACTTCAGAGAATACAGTAACACTAGTAGGGGCAAAACAAATAATCTAGTTCTGATACATTTATTCAGTTTTCCACTGCATGCCCTCACAATTGAGAAGTGTTAACTTAGATTCAACCATTCACTTTCCCAGGGCTATGTATGTGACTCAGTGACTCTTCTGCATGATATGAAACATAAACATAAACCAAATGCAGATGGATTTTCCTTTGTTCAGAGGTAGGTGAGATATTGTACACAGCCTTTCCCATCACAAAATCTAGCAGGATAGTGGAATTACAAAAGAAACCTAATGAAGAGCCTTTCCACTAATTATGCAACCGTAGTTGAACAGATATATGTAATTCCTGAAAATGCTGATCGGCTGTCACAGTGGTGCCAAACAACCTGGAATTACAGATGCTTCTATGAAAGTCCAGAATGACAAGTGAGACTGTAAAATCTAGCTGGTTGAAATAACATCAGAAAATCATGGTTCCGAGGAATTTTAAACTAGAAAAAACAATAAAACAACAGAAGAACAGTAGAACAAGAGCAGTCTTGTTGACTAACTAAGCAATGGATGGAAATGTTCAAATCTCACCTCCGTCATGAACCTATAAAGAAAGACACACCTTCTCTACCATCACCTGTACCCATATAGGGAATCATTATCATCTGCCCCATTGAAAAAACCCATGGCAATGCATGTGCTCAATGCAGAGATGCTAAGAATAATTGTTACCAAATGGTAAAAACTTAGTTGCACATTGGTGAAGAATTAATTGATCCATTCTATCATTTCAACTAAAGAATCAGTTTATCAGTCAGTTAAATGTCAATAGAACTATTCATAGAGTATTCCCAAAAAAATTTAAAAATGTTTATTTATTCTATTATCTGCTATTCAGCACCACATCAGTCTGTATGGTTTCTCTAGCTAAGGTTAGACAAAAATAAGTCCTGCTGATCTAAGGCCAAGAAAACCTGAAAAATTGCAGCTTGCTCAAAAATACTCAACTTAATGACATTGATAGAGGACAGACTAATTATCTCTTTCCATGTCGAGCTGGAAGAGATTACTAGGCTATTAGGTGAGGACTAGTAACAGCACTAGTAGATGCTTCAACCCACTAAATTCTTTTCTTCCTCCCCACTCTACTAGTCAAGGTAGCATGGGGGACAGCTAGGAAGAATGGAGCATAAACTATTGTTTGGAGGAAAGATTCATTATTGACACTCTGGAAAGATATTATTAATATTTGGTTTCATTAACTGCTCAAGCCTAAACATGTGTTCTTAATAGGCCCACTGAATTCAGCTAAGCATATTTCTAGCAGAAAGTGAGTACAAGAATGCAATCTAAATATTACAGCCTTCTAAAAGCATGCATTAGATCACAAGCTGAATGAAGGTCAGTTTGGTAATATATGCAGTTTGGCTACAATCCCAGTGAGATGTGCATACAGGTCCTTCAATTGTAGGAACCCAAGCCAAATTCTAGCTTTTCCATTTAACATTTAGGCCAGTAGTTCCTTAGGTCACTGGAGGAAGTTCCATAGCTGGGGATAATGTAGAAGTCAGTAATGTGAAAAGCAAACTTCAGGCCAGTCCAGGTGATTAGTGGTCACATTTGTACAACATGCCAAACCATGGTTAATTAAAACACAGTTTATTCAGCCCCATTCCCTAGGTACTTTTAATTTACTGAACCCTCACAGGATGGAGGTCACACAACATGCTAAGTTAAAATATGGTTAGCCAGTTGGTGATTAAACTATTAGGCAAATTCAATGAATCAGTTGGAAACTTCAAAGGCCACTTATTTCCTGATGTTCTTCAGTAAGACATGTTTCAACCTCCCGGGAATATTTCTGTGAAAAAAAGCACATTATTGGGGCCGGTGAGGGAGCAGGCAAGTGCACAGCTCATTCCAATGAGGCTGGCATAGGAGAACTTCGGGGAAAGGAAAGGAAGAACTGGCGAGCCCGCTCGGCCATCCGAGTTGCCTGCAGCCTACAAGTGAAGGCTCCCGCAATGTCCATTCCCTGTCTGCAGACCGGAGTCACAGAATGGCACCTGCCAGGTAAGGTGGCGGAGGAGGAAAGAACCCGAGGACCACCCCAAAGACTATGGAGGTAGGGACAGCTCTCCCCACCCCTTCACGTTTGGGAAAGGGCAACGATCCCGCAAATGACGCCCCGCACATTTGAACCCAACCCACAAATCCGAGCATCAGGATTCCTTTCATCCGAAGGACAGAAAGGGGGATGCCAGAGAGCGCGGCCCTTCACGAGGGAAGCCCCTAGGCAGGACACCCGATCACCGAACCCACAGGCACGTATGGCCGCAGCAAAGCACCTCCACGCCGCCCGGGCGGCTGGTTGCTTTCTCCCCAACGCCGCGTCGCGGCTCCTTTCGCAGCTGCCGGAGTCCCTTCTTCGCCCCCTCCCCTCCCCGCTCCGCGACCCCGCAGGTTCACTCCCCCCTTCTTCTCACTCACCGGCTGCGGCGTCTGAGCGGCCAGCCCGCTGGCCTGCCCGGGCGCACGAGAGCAGCAGGAGCCCCAGCAGCGAGGCCAGGAGGCACAGCTGCCCCGCGCGCAGCCCCTTCTTGCGCCGCCAAGCCTGGCCCCTCTTCGGCGGCAGCATCTCAACGGACGGCGCGGTGCAGAGCGCCACGAAGGATGCCGGCGGCAGCTCCCGGACCGAAGCAAGACGCGCCCGGGCAGCCCTCTCGGCCGTCAGGAGCGAGCCGAGCCGAGCCGAGCCGAACCTCCTTCGCCGCTCACGCCGAGCCGCTTCCGAGTGCTGTTGCCCGGAGGGCGCGCGGCTGCTCGGCGAGGGCGAGGCGCTGCGCCATAGGCAGGGCTCCCCGGCTGGCGGCTGCTAAGCTTAGCGCTCTAGCCGGCCTGGCAGCGGCGGAGATCCGTCGATCGGGGGGCCCCTCTCGCCGATCGACTCCGCCCCCTCCTCGAGGCTGGGGGCGGGGTCGTTTTCGGGACCGTCCCGCCTGCTGTCGCCGCCTCTTCCAGCGAATCCCGTTCTTGGGGGAACCGGTGGACCGGCGGGGGAGCCCACGCCCCGTTGCCGCCGCCAGAGCCCGCTTCAATCCCCCTAATGGTCCAGTCTGGAAAGCTTCGCGTGGCAAGCGACTCCGGTCTCTACGCAAAGCCCAGTGGGGACCAAAGGAGGTTTGGGCAAATTCTCCATGGCTCCAGCCAGTAAATAGGGCGCGGTTTCATTTGTCTCCGGGTTTCGCTTCAACGTCTGCTGAAGGCAGCAAAAAGTAACCCTGACCATGTACAGAGTACGTGACCTCGTTCATTGAAGGATGGCACTTGTTAGGTGGCTTGGTTTTTTTTACCGACATCTGTTGAGAGAGGTAGTTGAATATGTGAATTCAACTGACATGGAAGAAAAAATCCGACCGAGAAAAAAAAAAGCTGAATTAAGACGTGAATGGTGGTAAGGATGATGGCATCCTGTCTGCAGTGTTAGGTCATAGCTCATTTCTACATAAGAGTCATCAGACAATCATCTCAAATCATCTTGCCTGAACCAACTCTAAGGTAGGATGCCTGGTCCCTAAACAATTGTGATAAACCTGGCTTCCAAAGAAGGAAGAATTCTGCTCCTACCTTTTCCCTGTTTTAGAAAAGGATTGTGGTTTCCTTTTGCATATCAACCCCAATAATTCTATCCCTCTTCCCAGGTGTTTTTTTTTTGTTTTTTGTTTTTTTTTGCTTTTTAAGCAATTTAGTCACCTAATTGTAGTAAAGATTCTTGGGATTATTTGACAACTCTACTTTGGCCTGACAAAGTTCTTGCTTTAATATGTATTTGTGATTAAAAAGTGAGGATGTTGTTTTCATTTTATTGCCTCATTCAGCTTGCATAAGCAACACAAGCAGTGAGGTGAGATCACCAGCAGCATGTGAAATCCAAGAGGAATGCCTGGGAATCCTTTGCTGTGTCACAGAGAATACCAGAAGCACCACTTCTAGAATGCACACAGATCTTACTCCGTGACATTATTTTTGTGCCGCTGTAAGGGAAAGTCAGGCTGGAGGGTGTGAGATAGGGGCTTCCTCTCTGTTTGTCTGCCCAAATGGCTTGATCTGATCCATCTGCAATGAAAGATGACCAGAAATCCCTTGGGAATATAACAGACATTTATGGTTGAATGGCACAGATAGTGACACAAAGATGACTACTAGCTATAAAACTGAAATTTGTTTCATTTGAAATAATTGGCAACAACAGAATTATCTTTCCCCTGACAAAGTTGGTGGCAACTGACCAGAAAGGAGTAGGGGGAGAGATTTCTATTATCAAAAAAAATTGAGGTATAGCAGTAAATTGCTGTAATTATTTACAAACATACAAAAGCTTTAAGATTATTCCTTCAACTTTTTCTAAATATTTAAAAGCACATTTCTTCTCAGAGGCTCTCCATAATGAAAATACATCATTAAAAACCAGGCTTTGCCCACATATGGTTAAAACATGTCTTCAGAATTTTCAGGATTACACTTAACATGAATAAATGACATGGAATCACTATCGAGAGCCAACTATCTGACATTAAAATAATCATTCAAAGATAATTGGTAGAATAATCTTTCCCTGGATGGAACAGAGACCAGATCCATGCAGATGGAATAATTGCCAGAACACATAGGTTCTCAGCCTGCGAAAATGAAAGTATTTTTTTTAAAGAAAAAACAAAAGTGACAGAAAAATTACAAAAATGCATTCAGTGTGACTGGAAATATTGCCAGTGACCTTCCATCAGAGACTTTTTGCTATTGCAAAATAGCTCCCCAAAAGAACCAATGGACTCTCAAAGAGAGACACCTCTGCCTGTACCTTTGCATCACAAAAACATGTCAATAAAAAGGTTTTTAGTTCCCCTGTGTCAGTATTCAAGCCTGCAGTAATCCTGCTGTGTCAGTGCCAGGCATCCCTAATCATAGGCTTTTAAGTAATGGTATTTCAAATTGGAAACATTGCAATTTTAGTTCTCAGCAGCCATTCCAATCTTGCCAGAAGTGCTCCAGGGTTGTACCAACAACTGTCTGGGCAAGTAAGGTCAAAATGCCCTATTTTCAAATCAGAAATGTTTTGTGTGTTCTACTTTTAAGTTCCCTTCTGCATTGAAAATTCCTGATACAGGTACTCAATTTACAACCACAGTTGAGACCAGAATTTTTGTTGCCAAGCAAGGGCACTTAAATGAGTTGCACCCAATGATTGTTAAGAGAATAACTGCAGTTGTTAAGTGACTCATGCAGTCGTTAAACAAATCTGGCTTTCTACCACTGATTTTGCTTGTCAGAAACCCTTTGGAAAGGTGGCAAATGGTGATCACATGAGCCAGGGATGCTGCAACTGTCAAATACATGCTGGTTGCCATGCACACAATTTTGACCACATGACCGCTGCAACAGTCGTAAGTGTGAAGACTGGTTATAATTAATTTTTTAGTTATGATGTAACTTCACACAGTCATTAAACAAATACTTGTAAGTCAAGGACTACCTGTATGTGATGAAATCTGCCAACATAAAGATTTTCCTGTACCTTTAAATGGTTGTACACTACCAATAACTACAGTATCCTTAAGGATAAATTACCTAAGTTAGTTATTAGATAGACTGCATGCCTCCTTGGATAGGTGATTTCAAAAGCTGGTGCAGTATGACAATTGCTCCATAGTATGGCAATTGTACTGTAAAGTTGCACAGGACTCTTTTTTTTTATCATTTCTGATGTGTAACATTTTCAATGAAGCTATTTCAAGAGAAATCCAAGATATGAAATTAAAATGGGACTGACAGCCATCTCTCTTCTCCTCCTTTTCCTCAAACTCATGTGAGGCAGAAGATGTTCTGATCAGTGAGTGCAGCAATGAACTAGCTGAAGCTCCATAAGTCTAAAATACTGTTGGTATATAGTTCATCTGCCCAGTTTTTTGTTTTTGTTTTAATTTTGATTTATATGCCGCCCTTCTCCGGAGACTCAGGGCGGCTTACAATGCGCTAAGCAATAGCCTTCATACGTTTGTATATATTTATACAAAGTCAGCTTATTGCCCCCACAACTGGGTCCTCAATTTACCTACCTTAGAAAGGATGGAAGGCTGAGTCAACCTTGAGCCTTGGCGAGATTCGAACCTGCAGTAATTGCAGGCAGCTGGTCTTAATAACCAGCTTAATAACAGGGTGCCTTAGACCACTGTACTACCAAGGCTCTTGGTAGTACCAAGTTGTGTGCACTAAAGCTGCTCTGAAAGCCTTTTTACTGGGCATGTGCTTTTGATTCTCAGAAAAGCTCAAATCTACTATGGGTTAATGCAATTCAGAATAGATATTTATTAAGATGATTGAAAGATCTTACTTATTTCTGACCCTGTTCAAGATCCTCCATGAAGCATACAGTAAGTCTTTTGATGCTGCCCTGGAAATCTGTCATGCTACAATTTGCTACCATGGCTGCCACATCAAAAATTAAATCAAAAAGCAGGGAGGGAGAATTGAAAAAACAACTGATGGTTGCTTATGAAAAACATCTTGATTGAGGATGGGTAGGAAAGAGGAATATGGGATTCTGTGATTCTGTGATTAATAAGCTTGTCTGCAACTGAGAATGCCTTTGTTATCAGACCACTATTGGTCACTCCTTTCCAAGCTTTTGGGACAAGACATTTTAGCACTGAATGGAAATCTAAGTGGCTGGCCAACTACACTGAGGGGGGTAAAGAGCAGGATATTTCTATAACATTGTTCTCAAAAAGAGCTTTGAGGAGGTTGCAGAACTGACCTCAACAAGCACTTGCTAATAGGAGGAGATGAAGAGCAAAACTGTATTCGTCCTCATGCTGAATCCGACCTGGGAGTGCAGTCTTGCTTGGGAAGCCCCAGAGTTGTTATACTGTAATCAGAAAAGTGGCAGAGAGAAGATCAAGATATATTTTAAAGAAAGTAACAACAATTTCTCTTTCCTTACACAAACAGACAGCTTATTCTCACTCTCGCTAGATATTTAGAGCCATAATTGATCATCCTGTGGGAATGCTTTCCATAAATTTAAGCTTTCTCTGAACTGAGGTGGCTGTCATGAAAACAGCTGTGGCTGCATTGTAGTCACTGGATCTTGACCATTTTCTTGGTTATTCCCAAAGGGCTTATTAGCATTATTGTTGTTCTGTAAGACGAATTCTCCCAGCAACAATAGAATTCTGTTTTCTTGAATTAAATCCAGAGTTGGAAACAAGTTGGAGCGGTTTATTTCCCAACTAATTGGGGACAGGAAGGATTGGGGTTGGAGCTCAAATCTGGCCAATAACTCAGCACAGCCTAGTTTATATTTTAAGTTTAATGTGGGACTATCTTTGAAAAATTGAAAAAGAAAAGTTAAACTTATTTCAAATTCAGCAAATCTCAAATAAGGTATCAAGATATCAATAGAACTGACTTAACTTATCATATTATATTTATGTTCTACTCCACTGGCTGTTTCTGGCACAAATTCATAAGAGGGAGATAAATGATTAAGAAATAGGAAATATAAATAAATAATAAAATAACATCATTAACTTATAAAACTGTCGGAATATACAGATCACTTTATCTCACTGATTAACAAGCTATGTCTGAAAACTATCAGAGGCAAGAAAGCTCTTGAAAAAAAATAAAATCTTTGTCAAATGAGATCCCCAACTAAAACATGCTCTTTGACAAAATAAATGCAAGTAGTCAATAAATGATTAAAAAAAACAAAAAAAAATTGAGTAGCAGATGGCAAAAATTGGTAAGGGAAAAAAAAGATAACTATACTCAAAGCAGTAAACAAACAAAATTGCAAAATTATTATGGGTGGGCTAAAGGAGATTAGGGAAATTGCAGAGAAACTGAATGTAGTCTTTACTTCTACTGAGGACATAGAAGAGATGCTGTATTTAGGAAATCAGGTGAATTACAGTAGAGGAAGGCAATGCTTGGATGTAAGTTCAATTGACAAGTTAAAAATAAACTAATATCTAGAATCAGATAATCTTCACTGTCAGATTCCTAAATAACTCAAATATGAAATTGTTGGTTTTCTGAAAAAATACTCAATTTGTCTGCAAAACTGGCATCTTTTCCTGAAGACTAGAAAATGCCCAATGTATCTCCTTAAAAATGAATTGGGAGAGGGATACAAAAGAGTATAGGCCAATTAATTAAAATGGCTGAAAGTGTTATTAAAGGTTAAATAACAAAAGAAATAGAAAAGCTTGGCTCAGCAAGGCTCTATGTTTTTCTAATGTTTCAAATTTTTAATTCCCTGGAGTAAAGTATAGTAGATTACAGCTATTCCTCAATTTACAACTACAATTAAGCCCAAAATTTCTGTCATTAAATGAGTGATTTTTGCCCCATTTTATTATCTTTCTTACCAGAGTTGTTAAGTGAATCACTGCAGGGGTTAAATTAGTAACACAGTTGTTAAGTGAATCTGGCTTCCCCACTGACAGAAGGTTGCAAAAGGGGATTGTATGACTCTGGGACACTGCAACCATCACAAAATATGACTCAGTTGCCAAGAATCCGAATTTTGATCAAAAGGGGATGCCGAAGTACTTTTAAGTGTGAAAACTGGTTGTAAGTCACTTTTTTCAGGGCTGTTGTAATTTAGAATGGTCACTAAATGAATTGTTGTAAGTTGAGGACTACCTGTTCTGGGCAAACCTAAATACAGTTAATAGCTTTGACAGATCTTTAACCTATTGACCCACCTGTCCTCATTGTCAACCCGGGTGATTAGCTCATGCCTCTGCTGTGCTTGGGGCTAATCATCCTCTTCACCCTCCTACCTCCAAGTACATTGACCACTCTCTTCCCAACCAGACAAGGACAAAAATGTCATGGCTTTTACTGAAAGCATCTAGGAAAGAGGGTAGCCTGGAAAAGAAAGCAACGTGTAGACGTTCTATCCAATCCTGGTCATAGGGGTCCTATGCTTGGTTGATGATTCAACAGATAGCAGAGTAGTTGGGACTGTATAGGAAAACCTTCATCTGCTCCCTTTTACAGTACATACAAGACATTCTTGCTAGGAACAAATATAAATTGTTGGTAATTTCTCTTAGGATCAGGGACAATTCCACCCCCAGCCTTCTATGTTGAAATCAACATCTCAAAATTAACTTTCCTTCCCTGTGTAGTGTGGTGCTAATGAAAGCTTACCAAGATAGGGTCAGGGGATGTAAAGTTATGTGAGAATGACCTGGGAGACAGGAGGAGGAGCTGCAGCCTAAACAATGATCTGATCAGCAAACTTTGAGCCTGAAGTAGAGGCTAACGCATCTCAGAAGGGACCCTCCTCAGTTTTCAGGAGAGTAAAAATGAGGAGGGGCACTTTCAGATTTCGCAAGGTTCTGTTAATGTAACCTTACAAAAAACATAGAGCAATAGAGCCATTACTCCCGGTTGTGCTTTTTGTCTGGATTACGTCACAAGGCTAACAGGGGTAACATATTTCCTCATCCTTCTTTTTGCTTTATAATCAAGATCAAAATGGCAATATCTAACTCGTCTCAGTTTACACTTGTCTAATTGACAGCTGCTGTGGGGTGAACAGGGTTTTTGCTTTTCTGTGACATGTTTTCGTTAGCTTGTAATTCATATTCTTGAAGACAACTTGCTCTGCCTATGGTGATTCCTTCTCTTTGCCATCTTATCAGCCCAAGGTTTATAGGGGAGTAAGAATAGCCTCTCCTAACTCGTTAGAGAAGGAAAACATGGACTATAAGCATATATTCCACCTTTTTTCCTAACACCTCTTGGAGTTTGAAAAGATTATAGAGTTTTTCTGATATATTGTTCCTAGTTGTATTTTCTCAGGTTTCATCAAAATAGCAGCATATACATTTACATCAAGTATTAAATGTTTAATTATTAAAGAGAAAGAAAGTATGGATATTATGTTATCCATATTCTTGTACCATTGATTCTGCCCATGTTTTAATTCTATTTTATTTTGATTGTGGAAAATGGACCCCTCATCATTCATTGAGGATGTGTCCTCACAACAAAGCAAACATCTAGTTGTCAGTCTATTCCTGACGTAGGTTGATGCAGGTCCCAGATGATCTGCATGAAAGTAAGTCAGGAAAATTTGGAAGAAGTGAGCCAGCAGCCATGCAGACAATCTGGGCACCATGAAAAAGGAAGCTTAGTGAACTGCTGGATTTCAATAAACTCCTTGCAGGATTGGATTGCCTACCTCCCATCTTTTTCAAGGGTCTCTGTGGCGCCCAGGGAGACATAACATTCCTTGCATAGTTTTTCTTTTTGTTATTTTGTTTATGAGTGTATGAGCGGAGAGAGGGCTGTATGATTTGGCTACTGGGAATATCAACCTCACAGAAGATGAAATGCAGGATTTCAAGACTGATACTCACAGCTGGAGATCTTCCCTGGTAAAATAGATGGTGGGGTACAGGGGAGAAGAAGAAGAAAGCCAGATACCAGCTCTAATTGCTGCACCCTGGGCCATCTCACACCCCTCAAAAGGTAAAATTATGCTCCTCCATTTTTTCCTCTTCTATGCTTACATTTTCAACATCCTTTTAAGAACCAAATCTATCCATTCTGTAAGACTTTTTCATCACATGTATCTGATTGTTTGATCCTCTCTCCTCTGCTCTTATTCTTTATTTCTTCAGTTCCAAATCCTTTCCTCTACTTTATATCTTCCAGTGTTTTCTTAAAATTGTTCCTCACCTGCACAACATTTTATCAGCTGGTTTGTCTCTTCTCTTCTTTCTTAAAAAAGAGGCTAAAATGCATAGGTCTCTCCCAAAGTTACACTGTCAATTTTATGTTTACACTTTTAAAATCCTGCCCACGCAGAATGCAAGAGTATTACTTAGGACAGCAGTAAGTATTCAACCCTCAACCAGATCTCTTGAGTTCTAAAAAGAAAGGCAGCTCCCCTCCCCAAATGCACACATATTTTTTCAACAGCAGAATAAGTACCCTTCTAAAGAGCTGAGTTCTGTAGAGCTGGATCTTTCTTTTTTCTAGAGTCATTCCATGTAAAGATGGGAGGTGTAATACAACTCTTCAAAGAAAAAAAAGAAAAGAAAAGAAAAATGTTCTGTCCTTTAGCTCCCGTCCATTATTTGCTTATGGAAATGTGATAGAAAGTGAATGGTACAATACCAAAATAAGGATGTGATCGAGATGAATGAAAAGCAAATACCTTTCAAAAAGAAATTTGGCTCAAGAATTTTCTCGGGCAACCAGTGTCTCCACAGATACTTCTCTCCACAGGATCCCTTTATCAAAACATTTGGGTCATGTGTTACTTTCACAGAAACCATGGCAACAGCACCATGTAAGCCAGTTCTTTTTCATTTCTGTGATTAAATTTGTGGGGTGCTATCTAGCAGCATTTTCCAGATAATTTGCAGCATTTTCAAATGTGCTCTGGGCTGAGTGTAAAAGAAATCTTGGAAGCATATTGAGGCACATTTTATTGAACTTTTTAAAGATAAAGTGGCCCCCTAGCTCTGCAATTCAGCAAGCTCAGCATTTTCTACTCTTGTTTTATAGGATGCATGTTGCTGAAGCCATGGACAAGTGATCTGGTGAAATTTGGCCCACTGAATGTTTGTTTGATCTTTGTCCTCTTGGCTTTATAAATGTAGCTGAAATGAACTTCTCTGCTAACTAAAATAGAGTTATCTGGTCATTCCAGGGAGTAATAAATGCCTTTATATGAGAGAAAGCTGTCTGAATAATTCGAAGAGATGAAATTGAGACCACTCCTGAGCAGATTTTTCTTTGATACCCAAATTTTGGCTTGTCACAAACATCATAGATTATTCACTTTGATCTTACTGATGGTGAAGATTATAAAACAGCTCAAGTCCTTATAAAATAGAATACCTAGACATTATTATATAAATAAATAAAATAAAAATTCAAATTGTCAGGAAATTGAGAAATTAGGATTAGAAAAATTCCTGTAAACTATTCTGAATCTATGCAGCACAACAAGACATAACATAAATAAATGACTTTTCCACGCAACTTCAGATTTCTTGGATGGGTTTCATTATTTCCATTTGGTTTCAGACTTCTCTAAAACCTCTTGATGAAATTTCATTAGATTAGATATTAATAGAAGAGTAGTATCCATGAAGTCCTGACAATTCTCCTAAATATCTCAGCAACTTTATTTATTTATTTATTTTGTCAAACATGACTTTTCCTTTGTCAAGAATTCCTGTTCAGAGACCAGATTTTAGAAAATACTATTCTCAGGAATGTGATATTAACACTAGGAATCTTGCAAGCTTGCAACTTATGCTTCTAGATTTTTGTGGATCCACATAAAATTGCTAAATAAAGTAATCTGGGACTATGGGCAAAAGGCTTGTCACTTAGCATCTCAATGTGTGTTTATCTATATTAGGCTGGAAAATAGGGCGGATATTGTTTGGTTTGATTTCTTGGGAGGTGAATAGAAGTGGAGGCATTTGTATAGATTTAAGACATTTATTTCCACTCTTATTGTTGCATGACTAAACTGCCTCAAATCAACCATTTTACTATCAGATATTTGATCTGTGGTCTGAGAAATATTCTTCAAAATGGGGATTGGGGAACTGCAGGAAGCCTGAGATGAAGGACTGCTCGTCTCTATTGATATATAGCTTCCTTCCTCTTTCATGGGTGTCAAATGCAGAGCTAAATGTGGATTCAATAATGAAAATAAATGTATTATTATATCCTACTTTGATTATTCCTGTATGCTTATAATTGTACATGTTGGTTTTGAAACATTGTGCATTTTAGAATGAGATCTCTATTTATCAAATGGGCAAATGAAAATTCATTAGGATGAAACAATTTCCTGCATTTGGCTGATTCACAATTGTTCAGTTGCAAAAGATTCATTTAGATTTACAGATCTTTCTTCCCTTCCTTTAGAGAAACCCAGTGATTCACCAACAAGCTTTAAATTACCAAAATAGGAACTATAGAATTATTTCAGTGTCCCTGACAAAATACTCTGTCAGACTAAGTGCATCAGACTAAGAGTCATCTATGCCAGTGCTCTCTTTAAAAATTAAGTGTTCCTAGACAATGGGCCATAGAGTAATTTTTGACCATTGTTCTTACACACTTTTATCAGGGTAAATAACATAAAGCAACAAGAGACAAACTCTGCCTAACAATTTTATTATCTAAACTTCAATTAAGGGAATGAAAATACAAAGGAGAGAAGGAAACAAAGACAACCAGTGCTAACAAATTTAGTTATATGAGAAGCTTTCAACTCCCAAGATTCTGGGGGCAATCTGTCTCATTTGCTGTTGCTTGTTCTATGGTTTATGTTGTGTGGGTTACTTTATATATTACTGATGTATAGATAAATCTGCCTTTAAGTGTTGGATTTCATTACTTCCTACTCTATAAAGTACTCTACTCTACTTTGAGCCACTGAGTCACTTTCTAAGAAGCAGCAGTTAGGTTGTTTTAGAGTTAATAGCATTTGTCACCATTCCAGATAAAGGCAAATCCACTGATTGCCCCATCACCAGTACAAGCCACCTACTCTGCTCCAAAGCCACTGTTTTTCATACTAAATCCTCTTACAACTTTCTATGCAAATTATTGAAGTACTTCCTTCTGATTAGTGACAGTCCCAGCTCTAATTGGCTACAGTGTTTGACATTTATTTATTTATTTATTTATTTATTTATTTATTTATTTATTTATTTATTTATTTATTTCATCAAGCATGTATTAGATAACAGCTATAAGTATAAACATAACCATGAATACATGAAATGGATACAAATAAAAGGGAACATTAGGACAGAGATGGTAGGCATGCTGCTGCTCTTATGCATGCCCCTTAAAGTCCTCTTAGGAATGAGGTGAGGTCAACAGTAGACAGTCTAAGTAGACAGTCTAGTAGACAGTCTAGTAGACAGGTCAGCAGTAGACATGGTTCCATCCTTCCAGCTTCTGTCTTGGGCTTCTAAGAAGTTACATTTTCTGTTGGTGCCATTTTTTATTATCTTGCAGCACTTCCAACAATCACCAATGAAGGCAATTAATTTTCTTCAATCCATGTTCCCCCACTGCCAATAGAAGCTTAGTGCTCTATTCAGCCGTTACATCTCCCAGTTAATAGCTTTTAGGTTTCTGTCCAGCTGGATGAAGCAAGGATGAAGCAAGGTTCCTTTACTTTTATACCTTTTTGAGTCCTTCGGGAAAAGGGCGGTATATAAATTTAAATAAAAATAAAAATAAATACCTCTTACCTACAGTACTGCAGTATTCTTTTCCCTTCTATGTTTTCTTCTAAATCTTTAAGTTGCAAGATAGGCATCTTGGAATAAAGCAGCAAAATTCCAATAAATACTACTTTGTTTCTAGAAAGCTGAACCATCAGTTTCAAAGTACCTATAATCTGCTCCTTTTGCTTTGGATACTGTAGCATCAGAGCAATGATGGTATGGTAAGAAGGGAAAAGGATGGGCCTAGATTAGTATCAAAGGAGAGGATATGGGACGGGATTGTAAAGCCATTCATGTATGCAAACAACTGAGAAAGCAAAGAAGGAAAAGGCAGGCAGTGACATACTTGCCCATACAGGGGCCATCCATCCAACCATGGAGGCTTTCCTTACATGAATGGGAAGGCAAGGAGCAGGGGAATGACCAGTTAGGCCTTGAAGTGGCTGGAATCCAGGTAAACATACCTACTGAGGCTGTCTGCTTCGTGTTACTGGACCTCTGCCAAAGGAGGCATGTCCTTCATTTTCTCCTTATGTCCTCCATCCAACAGGCACAGCTTTAACATCAAGTATTGTCAGACTTTTTGAATAGGTAACTGAGCAGTTTGTCTCTGCCCTGTGTAGAATGCTAACCACAAGTTAACAAGTTGATTTTGAAACTAACAAGATGTTAATCAGGCTTTTGACCTCTAACCAGCTTGTGGCCTAAGCAAACTAGGCAAACAACTGGCACACTGGCACATTCCTCTCAATGTGCATTCCCCATTGCATGCCTATTTACTCTCTGCCTCTCCATTGAATGCAAATACAAATATTAAATAGCTTGTGTGGTCCTCCTTTCCTCTCCTTTTGGCCTTCTTTCCAGTAGTCCCTGTACTCCTTTATGGGGTCCTTGGTGTTGTATGGGCTTGGCGGTTTTCTTGCAGATGTTTCATTACCATACCAGATAACATCATCAGTGATAGAAGGTTTCCTTTTAGCACTGACTATGTTACCTAGTTTGGTAATAAAACATCTGCAAGAAAACTACCAAGCTCAGAGAACACCAAGGACTCCACAGTTCAACCTTGAGCTACAAGTATTCTCTTCTATTAGTGCCTGCCCTCCTTTGCCTGTTCAGATATCTGTTCATTCTACAACAGCTACGCTCATCTGAGGTAGCTTGTTTCTACCTGCTATTCCACCCTACCTAGGTTCCTATACATGACTAGGTTCTTTTGTGGATATGCACACACTAGCCCCACAGTAATCATGATCAGATTTGCTTTTTGCAAGCCTATGCCTGTGCACGTCAAGAGAGCTACTTCTGTATTGACGTCAGTACACCACTGGCCTTTCCCCACTTGCATCTTAGCAGAGCATATATGTGTCTAGCAACCTCTTTGTTTTGCTTTGTCTCCATGCCTCGCCTTCATCTCACCCTTAGTCCATGAGTGAGGCAACCTTGAGTCATTTTAAGCCATAGGGATGTTAAGCAATGGCTTCCGTTTATTCAGACACAATCCAAGACTAACTGGAAGGTGGAAGCAATGTAATTACAGCAATTTAGAAAAGAGTATACAGATCAGGAATAGAGGTGGTAAAATTCATAGAAGAAGGGAATCTTGTCATTGGGTGGGTTTTTTAAATCATCTCCATTTCCCATCTCATTGCAGGAATACACCCCTTTGATCATGGCCTCTGCTACTTCTCTGGGTAAAAGATTACACTCGTCTATGTGTTAAAAAAATAACTCATAACATTCAATCAGAATCTGTCTTCTCATAACTGAAATCTATTCTTCTATGCAATATACTTCGGAAAAAGAGGGAACAGTTCTTAACCTCCTTCTATGTGATTTCTTTTGGGGGATGTAATATCCCTTACTAATTTTCCCTCCCTCAAAGCTACATTTACCCAGTTCCCTCTGTCTTGATTGGATTTAGTTTCTAGACCTGGATCCTTTGTTGCCCTGTTCCAATTTTTTTGGAAGCCTTCTTAAAATATAATATTGAAATCAGGAGCTGGTAGTCAAAACAAGATCTTACCAATATAGAATAAACCAGAATGATATTTTCCTTTGATTTGGAAATTATATGTGATGTGACCTAAAATCTTTTTTGCAGCCAGATTATGCTGCTATTTCAATTTATAATCAGCTACTATTCTACTCTACTATCAATCATCATCCAGTCATTTACCAATCATCACCAAGTCACACATTCCTCATCTTATACAATATGTGTGCACTTGATTATTGTTGCTTGCTGCTGTTGTCAGGTTTCGTTGCTATCTTAAATAAACTTCAGTCTCAAACGCAAAGTCTCTAATGAATCTTTTTTCTTTATTTAAGGATAGAAAAAACGACATGCCTGAACTCTTTTGCAGCCAAGATTGGCACCTCCTTCCAAACCCCTCCCTTTCCGTCCTTCAACCCCAATGTCTCATTGGCCACCATGCAGATCCATCTCTTCGTCCCATGCACTTCCTTTTCACAGGAATTTCACCCGTCCCTCTGTTTCCCAAGTAACGCTATCTGCTGAAGAGCCAGGAACTAGGTGAAAGTTCATCCCAGCATTAAAGCAGGTCTTTCTGTGTCCTTCATGATTTCATATCAGCACTGAAAGAGATCATAATTTGGAACGCTGACATCCGGCCCCTCTTCCTTCACTTCTCCGACGTAACCTGCCCCGTAGGAAAAACACAACAAGATAATTATCATTATCCCCTTCTTTGCTGCGAACCCCCCCCTCCCGGCTTTCCCGGGTGGTCTGCATGGAATTTTGCTATAAGGCGGTCAGCTTGGATGTTTGAACTCTTCACCCAGGAAGCCTCTGATAACGGGTAGCCCTTCCATTTAATTAAATATTGGAGGTGCCCCCTGTGCCATCTTGAGTCAAGAATTTGCTGCACTTCGTAGTGAGTTTGGCCCCCAACAACCAGGGGCCCAGGGGGCGCATGTGGCATCGGCCTTAAGGTAGACCCCACTACAGGTTTCAGAAGGCTACTGTGAAAAACGGGGTGAATCTTCCCCAAGAGTTGTGGCAACTGTAGTTGTACTGTAACGGGGTTGATTATTTTTACTATAGGGAATGGTCCTATAAATTTCGGGCCTAATTTCTTACTTGGGAGTCTAAGTCTCAAGTACTTGGTGGAAAGGTAGACTTTCTCTCCCAACTGAAATGGTCTTTGGGGAGTTCGGTGCTTGTCTGCTTGTTCTTATAAGATTGAGCCGCCTTGGCCTGTGGCCTCTTGGATCAACAGCCCAGACTGATTCTCTCTTTTCTTTGGGTCTGCAGGATGGCCCCTCCCCCTGAAGGGTGGCGCGGTCAAATTTCTCTTTCAACTCATCTATGGGGCTTTCGAGTGGCTTCCTTAGAATTTCTTGGCGCTTAGTTTGTTTTCTGGCTTGTTCCCATTCCCACAGCCAGGAAGCCCTGCCCAATTCACTTAGGGGTTTCCCTTTGTCTTTCACATTTGGAAAGGGAAATTCAGCCTCGGAGGCTTTTGGCACAGTCCCCGGGTACTTATCTGGCTCACGCTTCTTTGTTTGAAGTTCTGCCGATGGGGAAGGCGGGGAGAGTTGAGCCTTCGTACTTTCCAAACTGGCTGGGATCACAGCCGATTCTTCTCCTCCCGTTGCTCGAAGCAGGCTTTCCTCCGAGATCTTGGCTTCAGCCATAATATCAGGGGGCAATCTCCAGTCCGACCAGACGTCTGGGAGAGAACAGGGTGATTTTGAATCAGCCAGCTTGGCTTTGGAGGAATCTTGGCTGTCTGTCAGGTTTCGTTGCTATCTTAAATAAACTTCATTCTCAAACGCAAAGTCTCTAATGAATCTTTTTTCTTTATTTAAGGATAGAAAAAACGACATGCCTGAACTCTTTTGCAGCCAAGATTGGCACCTCCTTCCAAACCCCTCCCTTTCCGTCCTTCAACCCCAATGTCTCATTGGCCACCATGCAGATCCATCTCTTTGTCCCATGCACTTCCTTTTCACAGGAATTTCACCCCTCCCTCTGTTTCCCAAGTAACGCTATCTGCTGAAGAGCCAGGAACTAGGTGAAAGTTCATCCCAGCATTAAAGCAGGTCTTTCTGTGTCCTTCATGATTTCATGTCAGCGCTGAAAGAGATCATAATTTGGAACGCTGACAGCTGTCTCATTTAAATTTCACTCCCTTTATTTCAGTCTATTTCTTGAGCTTATCAAAATTATTTTTAATTTTCTTTCTGCCTTTTGTGGAATTGGCTTTTCCACCCAAATTTGTATATCTGAAAATCTGATAAACATTCTGTCCATTCTTTTAATTAATAATAAAAATGAAAGAATAGACCATCAGGGCTGAATTTTATGGCGCCATATTCAATGCCTCTCACCATGTGGAACATTATACAATTTCAACCTCGCTTTCAGGAATCTGTACTTCATCACTTTTCTATTATGTCTCAAATATAATATATAAGACTTTGTCCAGAGAATCAGCTGGTACCTTAAGCACCATAGGGTGCAATTAAATTTGGCTTGAAATTATCAACTCACTCAAAATAAAATAATAAATGGGTTTTTCTTGGCTGTATTTTATTGATCTTAAACTTCAAACGGCCCCCTGATCCTGCTTTTCACATCTGCCAATGTAAGTGTTGAGTTATGCTTTTTCTTTGTTATTGGCCACAATTTTGTCATTTTCACTGAACAACTGAGATACCAATTCTTTTCTTTTCTTTATCCTGAACATATCAAAAGAAACGCTTTGTGCTATTTCTAGCATCCTTCATTAATCTCAGTCTATTCTGAACTTTTGTTTTTCCGATACAGGGTCACCGTTTTGGACTATCCATCTGTACTCTTCTTCAATGACCTGATTTTTTTTCCATTTCTGATATGTGTCCTTTTTTGTTTAGCAAACATCACAAAGCTTTTTCTGCAGCAACATGGACTTCTTCCACTATGCTCCATTTTTTCCTCATTGGAATTGTTTACAATTGTACTTTTAGTATCTCCTTGTATAGGAACTCCCATCCTCCTTTCCCCACCTTCCGTTGCCATGGGATCTAATTTATCATTGCTTTCAGTGTGTTAAAATCCATTGTTGTAAAGTCCCAAAATATGCAGTATATTATCTCTATGATGATATGAGTTTTAAACTGTTCTGTACACATCCTTTGTTCCCAAATGTAGGTATTGACAAGAAGGGATAACTTCATACATCTTGGAAGTTGTTTTGTCTCATCCTTCATCCCAGATTACAGTCATTCCTGTACTTTTATATAATTGTGTTAGTTTTGTGTTTACAACAGTTTCTTAGGGCCATCACATTTGAATTCAGCCCTTAGAAATGTTTATCAATTGCACAACTGTAACATATGGAATCCTTTAGAAACTGACCTTTATAGCAAAAAATTAAACTTGGACAGGATTAACTTCAATGAACTTTAAAAAGATTAACTTTAAAAATTAGCACTATCTTCATTTTTTCTAGAGTGACAACAGTTCATTGTGACATCCATAACCATATCTCCAATTATCACTTATTTCTTATATCTGATCCCAAGCACAACAGTACCTAGTAACAAGCAAATTAAGACAAAGGAGTAGAAATGTTGGGGAAAATGGAGTGAAAAAGTGGAAAATCTCCTTCAGTCTGGTTTTAATTTGATTTAAGATATGATTTCTGGTCCCTGCCTCTTGTCTAATGAGGATTTTAAGAGACCCAAAGTTCATTTCTGAAGCTGATTCAAGATAATTATCAAACGTCTAATCACTAAGTAATAGATTCCAAGATTTTATTCCTTTCTAGTTTGCTCTTCTGCTTGATATATTCTAGGTTGCTGCATGTAATCAACTTAGGTTTATCCTATACTTCTAACATGGAAACTGCTGGCAGCTTTCTGAGTTTGGGGCATTTGAATTGAGAATACTAGTAAAGATCGTTATATAAATATGCACTAAATTAGGCAAAGCTGGAATCAAGACTTCCATCCCTCACAAACATTTGTTAAAACTATTCCCCATTAATTACCAAACCACACTAATGGGTATTGCAGGACAAGTGAATTTTGTAAGGATTGAGATGGACAAATTAGTTTATTAATTTATTTAATACCCCCTCCCCCAGGGGTGAAATGCTCCCAGATCGGACCGGATCGCCCGGTCCAGTAGCGATCTTGGCCGGTGGTTCGGCGAAGCTCCACCACCCACCCAGGTGTCAACCAGGAAGTAATGTGTTTTTTACCTTCTGCGCATGCACAGAAGGTTTTGCGCATTTGCAGAAGGTCTGTGCGCATACATGATGCATGCACGTGTACATGCACACAAGCAAAGTGAGCACGTACGCGCCACAAGCGCTTCTGAATCGGTAAGGAAAGTAAGTAGATTTTACCCCTGCCCTCTCCCCCACTAGTGCTATCTCCTTATGTTTCCTTACAGAGAAAAGTGTGAGGGTTACTTTCCTACTTAATTAAGATTAGTAGAGCTATGTGTCAGTCTTCTTAATGGAAAACTTCATTCCAACTACTTAAACATTTGAACCACATCTCAAAAAATTAACTAGGGAGTATAAGACACTTTTATGGCAATTTATGTTGTGCCCTTTCCTTCCATATAAACTACTCAGAGGAAATATTAGTGAGAAATGAGTCTAACCAACAACATAGCCACAACTACTGTATGAGCAATCTACAATGGCAACATTCTCTACTCAGTAGTGGGTTCCACTTACCTTCGCTACCGGTTCAGAACTGTGAACGTGTGCGTGCGCGCTTCACTCGCTGCACTTTTGCTCATGCATAGAACCTGCACATGCGCAGAGTGTCTGTGACGATGTCTGGGTGGGTGGGCGGAACCTCCTGCCTCCGCCACTACCAGTTTGCCCAAATCAGGGTGAATAGGTAGAAACCCACCACTGTCTCTACTGATGCCCATAAGAGGCCTGACTAAAGACTAATTATTTAAAGTTCTATTTTATCTTAAGGTTCTTTTCTTGTTTAGCAATTTTTTTGTTATAAGCCCAATATTTGTGAGTCAGAAACCCTCAATTCTCCAATGCTTAAGTCTGAGATAAAAGAAATCCTATGGCACAAAAGAGTACTCCCAAATACAGTATCATCCCTAACTCCAGTTCCTAAATTTTCCATTAGACTGGAGAAAACTGAAATAGGCAAACTATTTTCCAGCACAAACTGGGATCTACAAAGCAAGAAATGCCAGCAGATCACAAACATCTACACCTTTGGCCTCACATGAACTGAAGCAAAAAGCAGGTAAGAAGATAGGGAGACAGCCAGCTTATTAAGTGTGTGTTTCTTTCTATTAATATCTATTTATTACTTAGATTTATATATATAAATTGTTCAAATCAGCAGCATAAAATAATTGAAATAAATAAAAATTATAAAGAACCATCACTAAATGAGGATAAAAATAATCCATCGAGCAAAGCATCAGTTAACACATCCCATAAAAGAAATAAATATATAGAATTAAAAAATATAGAATTAAAAGAGAAAAGGCAATTTGAGACTTCTACTTGAGTCCTTAGTGTTACTCTTAATGGGTACCATACCCCTTGTTTTCCAAGCGGGTGATCTTAAGCAGCCAAACAGATTTTCTTCAGTTCCATTACCCAGTCTCATGCCTGCTACCTGTATGGCTACTTCTTCGTCTTGAATGTGATGTCTCTGGAGTGCCACAGTGCTTTTATACTATGCTATAGTGCTTTTTAAATTAGCCAGATTCCTTTTTTGTTCTTCCTTATCATGACGTAACAAGACTCTCCAATATAAGGATGGTAGGAGTGCTAGCTGGAAATGGATCTCTATTATCTATATTGCTTGCAAGGAATGGCTGCAAGCTGTATGGTTATTCTTACAATGGTTATGGTGAATGCAACTTTGAGCTGCTGCATGAGCTAAACAGAGGAGTATCTGAGAGTGTCGAAAATAAATTACTATAGGAAAATTGTAATGGAAACCTAGACTGTAATGAAAGAAAGAAAAGGGAGAAAACAGGACAAATTCTACCAAAGGAAGCATCTTTAATCTTTTTGCTAGTCATCAGGAGGAGATGGGACTTCTTCATTAGTTCTTTTGTTCTGCTTCTTGAGAATTGAAACATCTTCTAACAGATGACTGTAATAATAAAAAGATGACTTGAAATAAGTTGTTTGGCTTGCTCATATCTTACAAGGGTAAATCTATGATCACTCAGAACACTGTATACAGTTCTCATTGCTGCACCTCAAAAATAATACTATAGAACTGAAAACTGTGCAGAGAGGATCAAATAACAGTGTTGAGGACCTAAAGAAGCATCCCTAGGAGAAAAGGCTGACTTATTTTTGCATGCATGTAGTGAGCCTCTGAGCAACACAGCATTCTGGGCTAGTTGGCCAGATCCCGTTGGACTCCTCTCATGTTTCTTTTTGTACTAATCTTACAGGAAGCAAGTTATTCCTTAATAGCTATTTCTGGACCACAGACCCCTGCTGTATGTGCAGTGAAAATTAACTACTAAACTCCCAAAAGCACAAACTGTTTTTCTAAGGCATCTCATTTCACCACAAGACCTTGGATTACACTCAAGATTTCAAACAGTTCATCATTTTGTTCATTCTTGGATAGCTGTCTATAAAAGGAAGTGTAAAGGGATTTCTCCTAACACTCATGGAGCTCTCTTTGCTCCAAACACTTCTGTTTTACCCCGTGTTCCATTTAATGTTAGTATGAGATACCTGAGTGAGATCATTTGGAGAAATAGATCAAAGACTTATTATCAATGCAATATGCTAACTAGATAGGAAAAGTAATCACTCCCTGGTTGCACGAATAGACTGCAGGGGGATGAAAGAAATGAATTTCTGTCTGAACAAGAAATGCAATTACCTGACAGCATTCAGCATGTTCTAGAAGAATTTATATTCATTCTAAATAAACTATTTAATAGCTTGGGGGCTTCTAGTTCCATCTCTGTCATCAGTGATCCAATTGTATCATGGCGGTCCTTTTGCCATATTAGGCTAGAGCACTAGATATGGCACCTAATAAAAGTGACCTCATTTCAACAATCCATGCTATGCTAACATCTTGATTATTGCAATGTATCGTAGTCTAAGCTGTTCCAATAGAAGAGAACATACAGTATGTAACTCAACTAATATATAACTAGGTAACATCAGCAGTATGAATTGCTTTGGAGAGCTTTGGTTGGTTTGTGTGCTACACTAATGCCACGTAGTAATATAATTGCACTAATGATGTTACCTAGTTCAGTAATGAAATGTCTGCAGCAAACAACCAAGCTCAGAGAGCATCAAGGATTGCACAATGTAAACTGTTTTAGAAGATGGTCTGGAAAAATCCATTACTGGCAAAACATTTCAGGAAGTAGACTAAATGAAACTTGGTATTATTGCCATACTGTTGCTCAATCTTTCATAACACTGGCACTTGGTTTGCTTGGTTCACCTCTAAAGGATTTCACGCCTAGAAATCACATAATTTCAGGAAAAGCCTGAAATGTTCAGCTTATTGTTCAGTTTATTGAGAAATGATTGGAAAGTTGCAAGTGAGAGCCTGTTTGGCTGGTGTTTCCCCTATGCGTGTGTGTGTGTGCATGCCGTGTTTACACCTTTCCATGTGTGAGAGACGGAGACTTTGGGTTTAAGCTCTGTGAATTGTTGTCAAGTAGCTGTTTCTAAAAGAGTTCCCCCAGGACAGTAGTGAAAGATAGGAACCAATGCTCTGCTTCAATACAAGGCAGTTTATTAGTCTCCTAAAAAGTAACCCTTTATAGCCTTTCTCATCTAGCCTCATTGCGCAATAGTATCAAAGATGGATTGCGGTCAGAAGTATTCTCAATTTATGTAAAGGTCCCTGTCTGTGTATGCAAAGTCACCATATTTGCACTGCAAAAGCCCTTATGAATCAGTATGAAAGAAAATAATACTTCCTGCTATCAAGCAGTTGCTTGAAAGCCAGTTTGGTGTAGTGGTTAAGGAACCAGGAGAGAAAACAGGAGACTCTGAGTTCTAGTCCCATTTTAGGCACAAAGCCAGCTGAATGACCTTGGTCCAGTCAATCTGTCTCAACCCTAGGAAAGAGGCAATGGAAAACCACTTCCAAAAAACTTTGCCAAGAAAACTTCAGGAACAGGTAGTCATCAGAAGCCCAGGTAGTCACTTTGTGTGCATATACAAAGTATTTAAGTTTTTACAGATCTAATAATAGTATTCTGAACTTGAAGATAAATGTCATTTCAAAGAAAATGCCCACTTCAACCAAACCCAGCATATACAGTATGTTTCCAAAGGAAGGAGGGAAGAATGCAACCTGGTAAAGACCAATTTCAATATTAATAACCTTCAAGCATCCGGAATGATGCCTATGACTCACTGTCCCCAGGTACATTTTGCTTTTAATTAAAAAGACCATAAGTCTATAATAAGTACAAGAGTGCCAGAAAAAATTAATTGCACTATCATGACTACAGAGAGCAAGAAGAAATATCAAGAATCATAAAATGCAAAGATAAACAGTATCATTTGTTTAACCAGAAAGTGTTTCATGATGCAAAAATGATAGTGTTGGCAGTTATGAGATGATTTGTGGCAAACATCCTTGCTATCCACTAACATTATCTGGTCAGCTAATTGTCCATAATAAGATTACTTAATGGATGTTTATTAAGAGTTTGTTAGCTTTACCTCTTAACAGCCTACCAAGTGATCATAGTGAAAGAGTACAGATGAATATATTTTCTTTTGCCTATAGGATATAGTATAATTATTACCACATACTTGCATAGTTCCCCTTCATTTTGTACAGTTTATTTGGAGAAATTTACATTAGATTTCAGCCTCTATGATGTGGAATAGATACATTTATTAAGCGTATCTATTTAGAAGAAAAATAAAATAAAATGAGTGGTGTACAATAAATGAAAACATATAAAAATGCTCTACATAATTGTCTTGGTTTCAATTACTTTGTTCTGGGGAACATGTGGAAATATATTCCTCAGAGGAATAGATTTGAGGTCATTTCAAAGAAAATTAATGGGATAAATGCTTTAACCTGATTAACTTTATTGTATCTTTATGAGTATATTATTGTGAATAATTGTGCATATAGTTCTCTACTATATTGTCACAGTTCATGGATTATTGCTATTATCAATAACCTTTCAAAATGATATGAAGCAAAATTTGTATGTAAACCTCGCATGTTTATTAAAAATCAAATAGTGCTGTAATGGGCACTGGTTTGAATTCAACCTGACATCTTTCCTGAAACCCTCTTGAGATTTCTTCCACTCTTTCATAGTACCAACAAACACAAGCCACATTTTAAAAAGATAGTGTGTTGACATTGACATAATAGTATGTTGATAGGCAAACATCTAAAATTTGGTGCTGAATGCATGTGAATCCTCCCTCAACTTTTTTTCAACACCATGTGGAATTTGACCCAGGTCATCCTAACATTGGAATCATTGCAGGACAGGCCCTTATTTTGTTGGCTCAATCCTCCACATTTTCCTCCAGGGGAAAAAAGAGGAATTCAACTGGGAAACTCCAGCAGAAAACTGAATTAGTTTCTTTAAGATATTCAGCTCTGTTACCAGAATCAAATTAGGTTAGTGTTGTGAATAAGACCAGAGTACAGAGAAAATTCGTTTAGTGGAAGAGCAGGCCAGATTCAGAATAGTTTTATTCTCTGTGAAAAACATATCTGAAAAATATGGAGTTGAAGGTAAACAACTGTTTGCATCCTTTATGGATCTTATTGCACCATTTGATTCCATAAACAGAGATACTTAGAGAAAAAAAGTAGCCTTGGTAATATGGAACCTAGACTCCTATATTTTGTTACATTTCTTTAGACATATATTTGAAAATTCACAATGAAGTCAATAGATCTTTAAAATGGAACACATTATCCATAAAGAAATCAGACAAGAGTGCTCTTTGGCTCAATTTCTGTATTCAATTTCTGTGTTAACATTCCAGGTGTCCTGTCTTCTTTGGATGTCCAAATGCCAAATACTGTTATCTCTAATAAATGTTCTTTCATATGCAGATGGCATTCCCAAGATAGCTTGAGAAGACTGCAGTAGAAAATAAGTGCCTATTTACTTTCAACTCAGTGAAGTTCCCCCTTCATGGATTACTGCCTTGTCGTGGCAAAGGGGCTTGTGTAGCTCAATGAAGCTATGAGCTATGCCGTGCAGGGACACCCAAGATAGACAGGTCATAGCAGAGAGCTCTGACAAAACGTGATCCGCTGGAGAAGGAAATGGCAACCCACTCCAGTATCTTTGCCATGAAAACCCCATAGACAGTACCAAAAGAAAAAAAGATATGATGCCGGAAGGTGAGCCCCTCAGGTCGGAAGGTGTCCAATATGCTTCTGGGGAAGAGCAGAGGGCTAGTACTAGTAGCGCCAGAAAGAGTGAAGCAACTGGGCCAAAGCCAAAAGGATGCTCAGCTGTGGATGCATCTGGTGGTGACAGGAACATCCAATGCTGTAAAGATTGTTTTCTCCATAGGAACCTGGAATATAAGATCCATGAATCAAGGCAAGCTGGATGTGGTCAAACAAGAGATGAAAAGACTGAACATCGACATCTTAGGAATCAGCGCACTAAAATGGACAGAAATGGATGAATTTAATTCAGATGACCATCAGGTATACTACTGTGGGCAAGAATCCCTCAGAAGAAATGGAGTAGCCGTGATAATAAAAGAGTAGGAAAAGTAATACTTGGGATACAATCCCCAAAATGACAGAATGATCTCAGTTCGAATCCAAGGCAAACCATTCAATATCACAGTAATTCAAGTCTATGCCCCAACCACTGGTGCTGAAGAGGATGAAGTTGACCGGTTCTATGAAGCCCTACAACACCTTATAGAATTAACACCAAAAAATTATGTCCTTATCATCATGGGGGATTGGAATGCTAAAGTAGGAAGCCAAAAGATAACCGGAATAACAGGCAAGTTTGGCCTTGGAATACAAAATGAAGCAGGGCACAGGCTGATAAAATTCTATCAAGAATTTAAAGGAGCCTTGGTAGTACAGTGGTCTAAAGCACCCTGTTATTAAGACCAGCTGCCTGCAATTACTGCAGGTTCGAATCTCGCCAGGCTCAAGGTTGACTCAGCCTTCCATCCTTTCTAAGGTAGGTAAATTGAGGACCCAGTTGTGGGGGCAATAAGCTGACTTCGTATAAATATACAAAAGAATGAAGGCTATTGCTTAGCACATTGTAAGCCGCCCTGAGTCTCCGGAGAAGGGCGGCATATAAATCAAATAAAAAAAAAAGATAATACAATGGTCATAGCAAACACTCTTTTCCAACAACCCAAGAGACGACTCTACACATGGACATCACTAGACGGTCAACACAGAAATCAGATTGACTATGTGCTCTGCAGCCAAAGATGGAGAAACTCTATACAGTCAGTAAAAACAAGACCAGGAGCTGACTGTGGCTCAGATCATTAACTTCTCATTGCAAAATTTAGACTTAAATTGAAGAAAGTAGGGAAAAGCACTAGGCCATTCAGGTGTGAACTAAATCATATCCCTAATAAATATACAGTAGAAGTGACAAATAGATTTTAAGAAATTAGATCTGATAGATGGAGTGCCTGAATAACTACGGGTGGAGGTTTGCAACATTGTACAAGAGGTAGCAACTAAAACATCCCAAAGAAAAAGAAATGCAAGAAAGCAAAATGGTTGTCTGAGGAAGTTTTGCAAATAGCTGAGGAAAGAAAGGAAGTGAAAGGCAAGGGAGAAAGATACACCCAGTTGAATGCAGAATTCCAGAGAATAGTTAGGAGAAATAAGAATGCATTCTTAAATGAACAGTGCAAAGAAATAGAAGAAAACAATAGAATAGGGAGGACCAGAGATCTCTTCAAGAAAATGGGAGATACGAAGGAAACATTTCATGCAAAGATGGCATGATAAAGGACCAAAATAGCAGGGACCTAACAGAGGCAGAAGAGATTAAGAAGAGGTGGCAAAATTACACAGAACAACTATACAAGAACGAGCTTAACATCCCTGATAACCATGACCTCAAGCCAGACATCCTAGAATGTGAAGTCAAATGGGCCTTAGCAAGTCTGAGCAACAACAAAGCTAGTGGAGGAGACAGTATTCCAACTGAGCTATTCAAAATCTTAAAAGATGATGCAGTAAAAGTGCTACACTCAATTTGCCAGCAAATTTGGAAAACTCAAAGGTGGCCACAGGATTGGAAAAGGTCAGTTTACATTCCAATTCCAAAGAATGGCAATGCCAAAGAATGTTTAAACTATCACACCATTGCACTCATTTCACATGCTAGTAAAGTTATGCTTAAAATCCTACAAGCTTGGCTTCAGCAGTATGTGGATCGAGAACTACCAGAAGTACAGGCAGGATTTCAAAGAGGCAGAGGAACTAGAGATCAAATTGCCAACATACGCTGGATCATGGAGAAAGCTAGGGAGTTCCAGAAAAACATCTACTTCTGCTTCATTGACTACGCTAAAGCCTTTGTGTCAGACTTCGATGCTATCTCAAAATAAATGAATTTCCAAACTGCCAATCTTTAAGGAAATCTTCTCTTTATTTGAGCACAGCAACCGGATCATGACTCCTGCGGACAAGACTGACCTTTTGCCTCCCAATCCCTCCCTTTCCAATCCCCAATTCTCTGCTTCTCATTGGCTATCTTCCAAGTCATTCTCCTGACTTCTTGTCTCGTCATTTCACAGGAATGTCCCCCCCCTTCATTTCCACGGAGACTGAGCTTCAAAGGGATTTAGCAGGCAAAAGTCCAGGGTTTATCTTCCTTTCTATGTCAACGGTGAGACGCTGACACTTTGATTGTGTGAATCACAACAAATTGTGGCAAGTTCTTAAGGAGATGGGAGTACCAGACCATCTTATTTGTCTCTTGAGAAACCTATATGTGGGTCAAGAAGCAACAGTGAGAACTGGACACGGAACTACTGACTGGTTCAAAATTGGGAAAGGAGTCCAGCAAGGCTGTATACTGTCACCTTGCCTACTTAACTTATATGCAGAGCACATCATGAGAAAGGCGGGGCTAGATGAATCACAAGTTGGAATTAAGATTGCCGGGAGAAATATCAACAACCTCAGATATGCAGATGATACCACTCTAATGGCAGAAAGCGAAGAGGAACTAAAGAGCCTCTTGATGCGGGTGAAGAAGGAGAGTGCAAAAGTTGGCTTGAAACTCAACATTAAGAAAGCCAAAATGATGGCATCTGGCCCTCTCAATTCCTGGCAAATAGATGGGGAAGAAATGGAGGTAATGACAGATTTTATTTTCCTAGGCTCCAAGATCACCACAGAAGGGGACTGCAGCCAAGAAATTAAAAGATGCTTGCTCCTGGAGAGGAAAGCTATGGTAAATCTAGACAGCATACTAAAAAGCAGAGACATCACCCTACCAACAAAAGTGTGTATAGTCAAGACTATGGTTTTCCCAGTTGCAATGTATGGCTGTGAAAGTTGGACCATAAGAAAGGCTGAGCACCAAAGAATTGAGGCCTTTGAACTATGGTGCTGGAGAAGACTTCTGTGAGTCCCTTGGACTGCAAGGCGATCAAACCGGTCAGTCCTAGAGGAGATTAACCCTGACTGCTCTTTAGAAGGCCAGATCCTGAAGATGAAACTCAAATATTCTGACCACCTAATGAGAAGGAAGGACTCACTGGAGAAGAGCCTAATGCTGGGAAAGATTGAGGGCAGAAGAACGGGATGACAGAGAATGAGGTGGCTGGATGGAGTCACTGAAGCAGTAGTCATGAGCTTAAATGGACTCCAGAGGATGGTAGAGGACAGGAAGGCCTGGAGGAACGTTGTTCATTGGGTCGTGATGGGTCGGACATGACTTCACAACTAACAACAACGGTGAAGTTCTACAAAGCCAACTCCAAACTGGTGGTATTCAATGAGAAACATATTAAATATAACCAGCACCTGAGGAGCCTACTGAGCAAGTTGAGTCCTTCTCCCTACTTAGGAGTGTTTTCTACTGATAAGCAACCATGGGTAAATCACTTCAAAAGAAACCCTGCAAGGGCTGCAAGGAATGCCAAAACACTATTTAAATTAATTATAAATATCCAGGTACTCTGACCGCATACCTTTAGTACAAGACAAAAATATATTCTGTGTTAATCTATGTACAGCATTGAGGTGCCTATCAATGGCCCTTATACTTAAACAAAACCAGACTCATTTTTAAGATTGTGGGAATCAACAATATGCTGGCCCATGAATAGAACCAAACAAGAATTGTGTCAGCAATTTATTTTATTTGAGACGACATCGAAACCTGACAAATTGGCCCTTTATATAGCTAATTAATTAATGTCTTCCAATCACTGACAGAGTTCCCTTAATGGACCATAGTAGGCTACCTCCAAGTGTACTTAGAATAAATAGCAATGTGTTAGTCCAGTATGTTGATAGATCAATTTAGCCAGAGGACAAGTGGGAGGGACTAGACATCTTGGGACCCCAATCCTTTCTGGCTTATCAAGTGATCTTGAGCCAATCAATTTCAGCATACCTTCCCTCACATGATTATTATGAGCATCTGCTGCTCTGAGTGCTTTGAAAGAAAGGTGAGATAAAAATATAATTCATTGAGCAATTAATACGCATTGCATGAATATGTCCTTGCCTTAGCTTAAATTTTAGTATTGTTTTCTTTCTTTTTTTGTTGGTATCATTCTTTTCTATCCAAAGGCACTCAAAGCAGCTAACAATGAACATTTATAAATATTTAACATTTCATAAAAGGTTGCTGTGATTGTTAAAAAACTTTGATTGAAAATATACAACAAATAAGTTATTAACTGCTTTCCTAGGGTCTTGTTTCCCCTTAACCTAGTTACCCATTCAAATGTTTTTACAGATTTGGCAGCACGAAAGTACCCTAAGTGGGTCAAAAATCACTATTTGGAGAATATAAACCCTCTATTTTTTTTCAGGAAGTGCTTAGTGTCATATGAACTCCTTCATTCAAGAATATGAATCCAGTATATTGAACAAATTAGAGTACCCTATAAGGGAGATTCATTCATTATTTTGGGAGATCTAAACAAGGCAAACTTAAGAAATGAGCTACCAAAATACTTTCAGCATGTCAATTGTCCCACTAGAGGCAAGAATAATCTAGACCATTGCTATACAACACTAAAAGATGCTTATCAGTCTTTACCACAAGCAGCTGTGGAACACTCTGATCATTGCA
The DNA here is from genome assembly GCF_059756535.1 of Pantherophis guttatus. Taxonomy (NCBI): domain Eukaryota; kingdom Metazoa; phylum Chordata; class Lepidosauria; order Squamata; family Colubridae; genus Pantherophis; species Pantherophis guttatus. The sequence continues at coordinate 122,409,360 of NC_142065.1, read as the reverse complement.
TGATTTACCTTGTACCTGCTTACAGGCAAAGACTTAAGACCACAAAACAAACAATTAAATCAGTGAAAACTTGGACTGAGGAGGCAAAGTTAAAGCTAGAGGCTTGCTTTGACTGCACCGATTGGAATATTTTTGAAGATACTTCTGCAGACCTGGATGAACTCACAGATCCTGTAACATCATATGTCAGCTTCTGTGAAGACCTATGTGTACCTACCAGGAATCTGTGAATATACAGTAACAACAAACCTTAGTTCACAGATAAACTTAAGCAGCTACATTGTTCCAAAGAGGAAGCCTACAGAAAAGATGATAAAATGCTGTACAATCAGGCCAGAAATGTATTAACAAGGGAGATCAGAGCATCAAAAAGAAGCTACTCTGAAAAGCTAAAGAATCAGTTCTCAACAAATGAACCAGCAAAACATGTGGAAAACTCTTTAAAATATCACCAGTTATGGCAAACCTCCTTCCCAGGCTGAAGGAAATCAACAACTGGCAGATGCCCTCAACGTGTTTTACTGCAGGTTTGAAAGGAAACTACAGCCACCTATCTCCACAACCCCCATCTCAGACACACCAACAACAGCCAAGCCTCCTACAACTGACCCCATCCCATTGGGTTCACAATCCCTAGTGATCACAGAAAAGGAAGTGCAAGACCTATTTCACAGACAAAAGCAAGGAAAAGCTCCAGGCCCAGACAAGATAACTCCTTCTTGCTTAAAAGTCTGTGTTGACCAATTGGCCCCCATCTTAACCCGTATCTTCAATAAATCACTAGAGATGTGCTATGTTCCTTCATGCTTCAAACACTCTACTATCATCCCAGTGCTAAAGAAGCCCACCATCAAGGAACTGAAAAACTACAGACCAGTTGCTCTAACATCTGTAGTCATGAAAACCTTTGAAAGGCTAGTGGTGTCCCACTTGAAAACCATCATGGATCAGCTGTTAGACCCCTTGCAATTTGCATACTGAGCAAAAAGATCAACAGATGATGCTGTTAATATGGCTCTGCACTACATCCTACAACATCTTGAATCTCCAAAGACCTACACAAGGGTCCTCTTTCTAGGCTTTAGTTCAGCATTCAATACCATCATTCCAGACATTCTTCTAACTAAGCTAAACCAGCTAGAGGTACCTGAACACGCTTGTAAGTGGATCATAAGCTTCCTAACAGACAAGAAGCAGCAGGTGAAGCTAAGCAGAATCACATCAGATACCTGTACAATTAGCATACCCCCCCCAAGGCTGTGTGCTCTCCCCACTTCTCTCTCTATACCAATGACTGCATCTCTAATGATGCATCTGTTAAACTACTGAAGTTCGCAGATGACACAACAGTGATCGGTCTCATTCAAGACAATGATGAATCCGCATACAGATGGAAGGTTGAACAACTAGCCTCGTGGTGCGACTGGAACAATCTGGAACTGAACACATTAAAAAACCATAGAAACGGTGGTAGACTTTAGGAGAAACCCTTCCATACTTCCACCTCTTACAATACTAGACAACATAGTATCAACAGTAGAGACCTTCAAATTTCTAGGTTCTACCATATAACAAGATCTAAAATGGACACCTAACATCAAAAACATTACCTAAAAAGCACAATGAAGAATGTTCTGTGCCAACTCAGAAAGCTCAAACTGCCCAAGGAGCTGCTGATCCAGTTCTACAGAGGAATTATTGAGTCTGTCATCTGCACCTCTATAACTGTCTGGTTTGGTTCTGCAACCCAACAAGACAGACACAGACTTCAGAGGATAATTAGAACTGCAGAAAAACAATTGCTACCAACCTGCCTTCCATTGAGGACCTGTATACTGCATGAGTCAAAAAGAGGGCTGTGAAAATATTTACAGACCCCTCACATCCTGGACATAAACTGTTTCAACTCCTACCCTCAAAACTACGCTATAGAGCACTGCACACCAGAACAACTAGACACAAGAACAGTTTTTTCCCGAACGCCATCACTCTGCCAAACAAATAATTCCCTCAACACTGTCAAACTATTTACTAAGTCTGCACTACTGTTAATCTTCTCAGACTGTATGACTGTAACTTTGTTGCTGGTATCCTTACGATTTATGTTGACTGTTTCCTAATATGATTTGATTGCTTATTTATTCCCTATGACTATCATTAAATGTTGTACCTTATGATTCTTGACGAACATATCTTTTCTTTTATGTACACTGAGAGCATACGCACAGTGGTAAAATCTAAAATTTGTTACTACCGGTTCTGTGGGTGTGGCTTGGTGGTGGTGGGTAATATGACTTGGTGGGCGTGGCCAATTTTTTTTTACTTTTAAAACCATTTTTTCTACAACCTCTTTGGCGAAGAGGTTATTAAAAAATGCTTTCAAAAGGCTCTGACAATCCCAGCTGAGTTGCCTGATCAGCAGAGGCTTTTTAAAAAACTCAGCTTGGATCGTCAGAGGCATTTAAAAGAAAAAAACCCTTTTTCTCTTTTAAATGCCTCTGATGATCCAAGCTGAGTTTTTTAAAAAGCCTCTGCCCATCAGGCAACTCAGCTTGGATCGTCAGAGGCATTTAAAAGAAAAAAAAGAGTTTTTTTCTTTTAAAAGCCTTTGACGATCCCAGCTGAGCTGCACGATCATCAGAGGGTTTTTTTTTTTACTTTTAAAAGCATTTTTTCTGCCATTTTTTCCACAAATTTTAAAATTTAAAATAAAAGAGGTTGTAGAAAAAATGCTTTTAAAAGTTTTTAAAAAGCCTCTGATGATTGTGCGGCTCAGCTGGGCATGGTGTGGGGCAGGGATTTTTGCTACCGAACAAACTACCTGCCTCCATCACTACTGGATCGGGCGATCCGGTCTGAACCAGAAGCATTTCACCCCTGATATGCACCAAGACAAATTCCTTGTGTGTCCGATCACACTTGACCAATAAAAATTCTATTCTATTCTATCTCTTGATTCCTTTTTGATACTCCTATAACAATGATTGGTTCCCAATTGGTCCCAGCAGTGTATTGTGGGAGCAAGAATTGTAAATAGAATGAATGAAATCTGAGCACAACTCTTTAAAAAGTACATTTCACAGGTTGGGAGCCACACAGGAGATGGACTATGTGGCCAACAAGTTAGAGCTATCAGATCTGATCCTGCAAGGAAGCTATTTCCATAAGTAGCAAGCAGATAAGCAAGTAGTACTGTATAGCACACGTTTCTCCTTCCTATTGTCTGTCTTTGTCAAGTAGTAAATTTTGCAACCTCGACTAACTAAGGAGTGAGATGCTGTTAATGACGAGAGTTCCAAGCTCCTTTAAATTGTCAGAGATTGGAAACTAATACAACACTGGGTTTGTCAAGTTTGTCTCGCATTATCTTTTATATTATCCATCATTCAGTTTTCTTGAGTTCTCCTGCACTAGTAAGGGCACTGCATGGTGCTGTTATTACTAAGACAGAACAGGGATGGGCAATAAAGGTGGCAGAATTAATGTCAGAAAACATTTTATTCTAGGTCATGGATTGGAGGAACCATTTTGCTCTGAAATTTCTTCACTACAGATCCTACAGATTTGCAAGTGGCAATCTGCAATGAAAGCTAGCACTGCAGAAGTATTGAACACTGAGGCCTCCACCTGAATGGATAGACTAAGTGACCAATTGCACAACTCAGAACTTTGGTGGAAGGTTGATAGGGAAATGGGAGTGTAGATCTTCCTTTCCTAATACAGTTCCCACCAACTGTGTTAGATTACAATTCCTATCAACTGCAGTCAATAGTCTTGTATGAGGTCATAGGAACTGCAGTCTATCCTGTGTGGAGGGTATACTGTAGTCTTGAGAAAGGCTAGCATACAGTTCTGCAGCCTTTTAAATTCTGTGCTTATTTTTGTCATAGGAAAAAACGAGTGCTTTTATTACAAACCGTCACTCACATTTGCAAAAGGAGGCTGGCAGATGTAGACAGCCATGTCAACTTAGGTTCTGACATTTCTGATATCAAATTTGTTATCAAAGCGTGTGAGATGGGAAAAGAACAATGTCTCTTCTTCCAGAACATTATTGCTCTGCATCTAAAAAAGCACCTGATATGCCCTCTTTCATTAGCAATAAATTAAATGGAAAGCTATTGTTTTTGTGCTCTGTGTGAATGAAAAGTGTACTGTTCTCACATGAAGTGTTTATGTAGACCTGAACATATCCAGCCATGAATGAACAAAGGGGAATAATAGAGTGTAGTCATCCTGAGGTTAAGCCAGCTATTTTTTCTCCTGCATTCAGTTATTCTGTGGATGAAAGCAGCTTAAGAACAGTTTTGCCTGTCTTGGACTTTTGACAAACCCAAGCCAGGGAGGATATGGAGAAGCAACCGTCAGTATCTGGAGAAATACTTTTTTTAAAAAAGTTATTTCTATGTTGTGAAAGATATCATTCTGGTTCAACTTTGGTGTTCAATCCTCTTTGGAAAAAAAAAAACCTTTCAGGACATGTCAGAAAAACAGCAAAGGTTCATCCCTTTTATCTTGGAGGAAATCATATATATTAAATGCTCTTGTGATCCAATCCTCATTGGAAGAAGAAAGAGAAGTTCCTCAGTCTGACAGCAGTAGATATCCTGAATCTTCCAGCTCCTTTTTCAAGTGTCACAGTGAAATAGAACTCGATTGCATACTCGGACAGGTACAATTTTAGGCAAAAAATGTTATCTTTCCCACTCTGGGCTGGGCAATTCCCATAGGTCACTGCCTCGGTCTCAACCTAATTCTGTCCATCAGGACCATTGGCACTGCAGCAGTTCAATTACGGTAATCCCAAGGGAGGCTGCTGCCACAGAGACGTTTTTGTATGCTTGGCCATAATAAATATATCTAATTCAGATAGTGCACTGCAGAAAACCTGTCACTGACTATGTCACTGACTGTGACCAAAGGACCCTTGCTTCCATCTAACTGGCTGCTTTTCTGGAGATTGGGATGGGGGTTAAAGTGAGGATGGGAAGCATTTTATTACACAGAGAAGCTTTGCTCCCCAATTCCCACTGCATTATACTATTTGGAGACCTAGGAATTGGACTTTTAAAAATGTGCACTGTGGAGTCCTGGGTGCTCACTGAGCTTGGTTGTTTTCTTGCAGACATTTCATTAGTCACCTAGGTATCAATCATTGTCAGTGCTTCATCCAGTTTTTCCCTCCTACCAACTTTATCCTTTTTTCCCCCTTTTCCCTCTCTTTATTATTTTAAACAATTTGTAAACCAGCCACAATTGGTGGGAGTTGGTTAGCATATTGCTTCCTTATGCCTCAATTCCCAGGTGAACTCGGGAGAAACCTGAGGAGAATTTTGTCAGAACAACCAAAAAATGGAAGACTGGAAAGTCTATGCAGATTTATTAGACTTAACTTTATACCTTTTTGCTGCTGTTTTAATCTGCAGAATTTAAACAGCACTTTCTGTACTATGCTAGAACTTGAGAGCAGCACTTAGAAGTAGTACTGAACATTTCTATGGTGCCCTGAGATACTGGGGAAATGAAAGCATGAGATATGTAACATTTTACATCTTCATTGATTGGTTTATAACATTTTTGATCCTCTGACAGTGCAAAGCCATATATGTCTACCTAGAAGGAAGTCAAAATGACTGTGAGCTTGAAACCTAAATCTAGGACTTCCGGCGGTGATGTAGGGTCGTGGCGGCACAGGAGAGAAACGCTCTCTCTCGGGGGGTTGGATTTCTGAGCTTTTGGTGCCTTTTTTGGCAGAGACCGATCTTGGAGAGATCGGGAATAAGGAGGGGAAACTTCGGGGGAGGCGAGGAGAGGTGCGATCTCTCACCGCATCGCGAAGATCCCTCATTCCAGACTCGGGAGAAGCCAGCGGGTGCGACGAGCGCAGCAGGCCCGGAGGCCCGACGAGCCAATTGAGACCATCGGGAGCGGAGGAGTGAGTACAGTACAAGATTGTGGAGGGTGAGCAGAAAGCAAGAATCAATAATTTGGAATAATTTGGCGCAAATCAAGGAGAGAGTATTTTTCCGGAGGGGTAGCGTGAAAAGAGAAGATCTCAGAGCGTGAATTGGTGGCAACTGTAGAGGCGAGCAGAAAGGAAGAGGACGGAACATAGATCAGCAGAGAAAGAATAAAAAACACCAAAACACTAAAACAGCGAAAACGAAGGTGAGAAGAAGTGGATTTAAACTGCGGAGATTTGAAGAAGAATAAACATTCTTTGTAACCTCCTTTTTTGGCTGCCCTAACGGAAGGAGAGAGGTAGTTTGGCAAAGTAAAAACTGCAAACTGTGACTGTGCAGATTAGAGGTCGCCATATTGAAATAGGAAAAGACTCCAGTGTAAAAAAAAAAAAAGAGAGACTTGCTTTTTCCTTCGTTGAAGATATAACAAACGAGACTCATAGAACATTTGAAATATACTGCTCATATATAGTCCTTTTTTATTTAGACATAGATAATTGTTACTGATTGTTATAGATAAAATAGGTAATTGTTACTGATATTTATTGGATATTTATTTATTTATTTATTTACTTATTTATTGGAATTAACTAAGAACTATAGTGAAATTTGCTCTTAATTTAACTACTATAAGCATTATATTTATTAACTGATTATTAATTATTGAATACTAAATATTAAGTATTAAGAATTGATTGATTGAATAAGTCTTTGATTATCTAAGTTGCATATTCATATATATTTATACATATATTAATATTTATATCGCTATTTTATATTATATTTATACTTACATTTCTGCCACATTTTTACGGAGTATTTTATAGAGATAATTAATTATTTAATTATTTAAAGATTATTTAAAGAAACCTGCTTAAAGGAAAGAGATTAAGTGAGTGAGAGATTATTGAATTGAATTTTTACGAGAGAAAAGAGAGAGAAAGAAATTATACAAAATTTGGATGGTGATTTGGGAGAAAGTTGATAAAATATTGGTGGAACAACATAGAATTTTGAAAGAGATGATGAGTACTACCACAACAACGTTGAAGACAGGGAAGAAGATAACATCAATCTTAGCAGGAACAGCGGCCTCCCCAGTGTCACAGAAAACTTTGGAAGGAATGTTTGTGTCAGAGAAGCAACCCAGCACACCCAATATGCCAACAATGCAAGCCACATTAATAACAATTCAAGAAACCATGGCCAAAATGCAAGAATGTATGACCAGGAACCATGAGCAATCCAGAAAAGATATGGACGAGGTAAAGAGAGAAGTAAAGAACGATATCCAAAAGATTGATGAAAAAAATGGATCTGATACAAGAAATTATTCAAAAAAATGACCAAAGGATAAAAGAAATAGAACAAAAAACTGAATTGACAGAAGAAAAACTGGAAGCACTGGATACAAAAATGACAGGATTAAACAAGGAACTTGAGAACACAGTGGCGCAGCTGGAAATGGAAAAAGCAGCATTTTACCTGCATTTCCAAAATGTAGCGGAAGAGAGGGAGGAAGATTTGATGATGATAATGGCAGAGATGATAGCTGAGTCGCTCCAAAGAGAAAAGGATGAAATAATAAATGAACTTGATGAAGTGTATCGGGTCCATACAAATTACGCCCGACAAAATAAACTTCCCCGGGAGGTACACATAAGATTCGTAAGAAGAAAGGTGAGGGATATCATATACAAAATAACAAAGGACGAACCTATGTTCTATAGGAATAAATAAATAATTACTCTGAAACAAATTCCCAAAAGGATAAGAGATCTGCGAAAAGACTACTGGTTCCTGGCCCCCCACAAAGAGGAAAAGAAGATGAAGGAGAGACGCAGGAGGAAGGAGGAATGCAAACAAGAGGCAAAAAAAAGGAACAGGAAGAAACAAAGAAGAAACAACAGGAAAGTCAGTAAAAAATGGAAAGAACTCTAAAAATCCTATCAGTAAATGTAAATGGACTCAACTCGCCATCCAAACGACACCAAATTTTTTAAAAAATTGTGAAACAAAAATCAGATATAGTGTGCCTCCAGGAGGTACACATAAGAAAACAAGATATAAAATATATACAATATAAGAAATTAGGTACAGCATACTCATCATTGGCAGAAGAAAAAAAAGAGGAGTAGTGGTATATATTAAGGAAGGAATAGATAGCAATATAAGATATGTGGATACTGAAGGTAGAATAGTGATGATAGAGCTAAAACTTGATTTTAAAAATATATTGTTAGTAGTAATATATGCCCCAAACAGTAAACAATTAGAATTCTATAAAAAAGTGCACGAGAAAATTATGGATCAAAAAACGGAAAATGTATGTCTGATTGGAGACTTCAACGCTATTTTAGATGTAAGAAAAGATAATAAATGTGGCCAGCAAAATAAAAATAAGAAAAATGTATTGCCCAGAACCTTTACAGATATGGTGGAAGAGCTAAATATGATAGATAGCTGGAGATTCTATAATCCCGAAATTAGAAATTTTACATATTATTCGAATCCACATAATTCCTGATCTAGGTTGGATATGGCATGGGTATCCAATATGTTAATGACGGAAATAGAAGCGGTAGAAATTCTATCAAATGATTGGGTGGATCACAACCCAATAATGATGATGTGGAAGGGGCAGCAGAAAAGGAAAAATAGATAGACAATGAATATACAGTTGATAAAAGAAAAAGAATATAAGAATTATATGGAAAAGGAGTTAGAATTGTTTTACAAGGAAAATACAAAACAACACACCTCCCTACAAAACTTATGGGACACAACTAAGGCGTATGTAAGAGGCCTTACAATAGCATATAATGCAAAACGGAGAAAAGGGAGAGAAAAAGAATATAATAAAATACGAGAAAAAATTCAAAATTGGGAACGTAAATTGCAAGGAAAACCAGGGGATGAACAAATAAGGATAAAATGGATAGTGGCAAAACACAAGCTGAATATATTAGAACAAGGGAAATATGCAACCACTTTAAGATATATAAGGCAGGGGACTTCCGGTTTCCTCGTCTTCGGCGGCGGCGGTGCCTTTTGAAGCTCCGCCAGCCCCGCCGCTTGTAGAGCCGCTTCGCAACTAAGAAGCGGCTCGAAAACTTCAAAATCCTTAGGAACTTTGAAGAGAGATCGCAGGGTACAGGTTGAGCCCCTGCAACCCCCCCAGGGAATAGGGGAGGGAACAGGAGCGGCTCCCGTTCAACCTGCTGGACTCCGGGCGGCGTGGGACAAGTCTGCTTTTGCAGAACAAGCCGGCTACAGGAAACTTCAAATTTAAAGGAAAGGAATTAGCCTTAACAAGCAGCATATTTCTACTTGAACCCTGAAACTTGGAATCGCAAGTATTAGAGTTTTCTTGGCTTTCTAATCTGAGCGAAAAAATGCGGATGAGTGAAAGTGAACTGTAAAAACATGGCGCTTAGCCTCAGAGTTAATGAGCTGGCGAGTGTGGATTGCTGAACTCATCTTGCTTTGTCACAAAGTTTCTAAACTGTTACGAAGTTGCTTCGCTTGTAACAAGAGAATAAGAGAGAAATTTCTCCCTTTTCAATACTGGACTTTGCTTTACTTTAGTTTTTATTTGAATAAATCTGGGGGACTTTTTCAGAAGTCTTTGTGGAGGTGGGAGAAGAGGAAGAAGAACTTCCCTTTTTAGTAAAACTAGCTTACGTGGCAGGATGGCCTCAAAGAAGCAGGAAGCGAAGGCAACAGGAGGTGGATCTCCCACACATAAAACACAGCCTCCCCCTGAACAACAGATACAGACTCAGAAAAAAGATTTTGACGTGGGAGATTTAAAAGAATTTATTTCTAAAATTCTGGATGATAAATTTCAAAAATCTCAACAGGAGATAGATGACAAACTTCAAAAGTCACACCAGGAATTTATGCAGGAAATTAATGAAGTTAAAGATATGGTGAAACAGAATCAAAATAAGGTGACCAAAAAAATATCAGAAGTGGCGTCTGGCCTGGCAGAATTTATTATTAAAGTTAATTCTAAAGTTGAAGAATTTAAATCAGAAGTTAATGTTAAGATGAAAGACAATGATTATAAAATTGCTGATGTTGACAATAAAATGCAGAGAGTTGAAAATGAAATTGTGATGGTACAATTCAGGGCAATGGAGTTTGCAATACGGCTTCGAGGAATTCGAGAAGAGGATAGACAGGATTTGAGACAGGTCTGTTCTGAGGCTTTGGCCAAGATTTTACAAGTTAATCCCGATGTGGTTTTTCACAAAATAGATAAAATTTATAGAGTGAATTCTTGGGTGGCCAGACAAAGACAATTGCCCAGAGATGTGGTCATATATTTTACAGACAGAGAAATAAGAAATGACATCCTGCAAAAATCCTTTTACACCTCTGTGCAAGTGGGGGGCTCACGAATTGGAATTTATAAAGAACTACCTCCTAAAATGTTGAAAACCAGAAAAGAATTCGGCTTTCTTGTTAAAGAATTGCAAAATCAACAGATACCATTTCGGTGGGATGCCCCAGTTGGTATAATTTTGAGATACAAGGGAGAAAGATATCGTTTGAACACCGTGGAGAAGGCAGAGCACTTCTACACTACTATTCTTAAGGAAAGAACACCATCCCCACGTACATCTACAGTTTTGGAGATTAAGGAGAGTGATGAGAAGCAACCTCAACGAGAATTGCAAGAACAGTCTAAGCAGGAACCAGAGGAAATGCAAGGCGCAGAAGGAGGTTTTTTGGATGAGCCTTTGCTGGAATCTTCTCCAATCTTGGACTCGGTTCAGATGATTGAAGTTAAGGATCAACGTATAACTCGAGCTCAATCTAAATTACTTAAACAAAAGCAACAACAACAACAGGAAAGACAAGACAAGAAGGGAGCTAAGACTACTACACAAGAGACTGGAGCCATGGGGGGAGCGACTCCGAAGATCGTGGATGATATTCGGTTATTCTGCTCTTTGCTCCAGAAAGATGAAGATGATGCTTAAGTGTTTATCTTGGAATGTGAATGGGTTGAATTCAGCACAGAAAAGGAAGAAATTATTTACATATTTGAAACAATTTAATAATGATATAATTTGTCTACAAGAAACGCATATTACAGTTCAAGATCAAAAATACTTGATAAACTCCAAATTAGGAATACATTTTATATCTTCAACGTTGCAAAAAAAGAATGGTGTAGTTATCTATGTAAATAAGAAATTTATGGCTAAAGTTATAGAAACAGATGAAGATGGTAGGTTTGTAGCAATTGAATTACTTATAACATATGGCCAAATTCTTTTGATAGGAATTTATGCTCCCAACCAACAACAGGATTATTTTTATAAAATGTTACATACTAAAATACTACAATGGGACTATAGATCTATTTTAATTATGGGAGACTGGAATGGAGTAATAGACTCTAAATTAGACAAAAGAAGTTCAGTGAAATCTAGGATTAGGTTACCTCAGACCTTTTTCGATATGAAAGAAGATTTGGAACTAAAAGATATTTGGAGAATACATAATCCAAAAGAACTGGATTATACTTTTTATTCAGATAGACATAGATCCTTCTCTAGGATTGATTTTATTTTGTTGTCAGATGATTTACTTGTCAAGACAAAAAGAACAAAGATTTTTCCAAGAATTTTGACTGACCATAGCCCAGTATGGATAGAAATTGAGATGGATAAGGTTGAGAGACGTTCTTGGAGGTTAAATGAGAATTTGTTTAGATATGAAAAAAACACAACAGAACTTAAAAAGCATTTGAAAGAATTTTTTGAAATAAATTTGAATAAAGGTACCCCAATAGAAATTGTGTGGGACGCAAGTAAAGTTTATATGAGAGGGGTACTTATCTACATGAACTCTAAACATAGACTGTTTCGACAAAAGAAAAGATCTGAATTGGAAATAGAAATAAAGAATAAAGAACAGTTACTTATTAAAAATCCAACAGATGAAAGAATATGCGGTGCTATAAAACTTTTGAAAGACCAATTCCAAATGCTTATGGCGGAACAAGTTTCAACAAACTTACAATATGCGAAGCACAATACATTTTGTAACGCTAATAAACCGGGCAGATGGTTGGCTTACACATTGAGGAAAAAACAAAGTATACGGACTATTGATAGTATTGATATTGGAGGGAAAGAAATTTTTCAACAAAAATTAATTAAAGAAGCTTTTGTGGACTATTATACCAAACTATATGCCAAAGAGGAGGTGCAGAATGGACTTATAGAAAAATATTTAAACGATAAAAGAGTTACAAAAATTACTGATCAACAAAAGGAAAGAATGAATTATCCTATAACAGAGGAGGAGATAATAGTAGCAATTAAACAGCTAAAAACAGCCAAAGCTCCTGGCACGGATGGTTTGACCGCAGTGTATTACAAAACTTTGCAAGCTGAAATGGTGGAACAACTCAGAGATTTATTTTGCAATATTCAACAAGGGGGTAAAATACCCCCATCATGGACAACAGCTTACATATCTTTGATACCAAAAGAACAAGTTGGTCCTAAAAAACCAGAGAACTACAGACCAATATCTCTTTTGAATACAGATTATAAAATCTATGCGAAAGTACTAGCCAACAGGTTGATGCCAGTAATCCAAAAGGTGATTCATGATGATCAAGCGGGATTTATCGAGGGCAGACACATGAAGGATAATGTAAGGCAAGTAATAGATTTATTGGAATATCTTGAGAAGAATAAACAGATTCCTGCAGTGCTGGTCTTTTTGGATGCAGAGAAGGCCTTTGATAGAGTGGATTGGAATTTTCTACTAAAGACTTTAAAAAAGATGGATTTGGGGGATCAATTTATATAGGCGATTTCAGCAATTTACCAAGAGCAAAAGGCACAGATCATTATTAATGGAAGTTTGACAACAGAGTTTAAAATTGAAAAAGGAACAAGACAGGGATGTCCGTTGTCCCCATTTTTATTTATTTTAACACTAGAAGTCTTGCTAAATACAATACGGGATTCTAATATCTTGAAAGGTATAATGATTAGGCAAGAGGACTACAGAATAAAGGCATTTGCAGATGATCTGGTTGTTACCCTATCACAACCAATGGAATCAATAATCCTGATGAAGGACATTATACAAGATTATGGTAATGTTTCAGGTTTTAGACTGAATCCAAAAAAGACTAAAATGATAGCTAAAAACATGACACAAGATCGTAAACATGAGCTTGAAAGGAGGGCAGGTTTTGAGACTGTACCTAAGGTAAAATATCTAGGAGTTCAGGTTGCAGAATCAAACATGAAATTGTTTCAAAATAATTACGAGGTGTTGTGGCGAGAGGTGCAGAAAGACATGGAGACTTGGAAAAAACTGCAGCTGTCTCTACTTGGAAGAATAGCAGCAGTTAAGATGAACATTTTGCCAAGATTTCTTTTTTTGTTTCAAATGATCCCGGTGCTTAAAAGTGATAAACAACTGAAAGTCTGGCAAACTGGAGTCAATAAGTTTGTCTGGAACGAGAAAAAGCCGAGAGTGAAATTGAAAATTATGCAAGATGTTCCAGAAAGAGGAGGTCTTAAACTTCCAAACCTACAGTTATATTATGATGCAGCAGCTTTAACTTTAGCAAGTGATTGGTTTGGAAGGAAAAAGGCTGGAATATTGAATGCAGAAAGTTTTGATCTTGAATTTGGATGGCATGCTTACTTATTTTATGATGACAAAGTTGATAAAGTATTTAAAAGTCATATACTTAGAGACTCTTTGATGAGAGTTTGGAAGAAGCACCGATTCAAATGGGATTATAAAATACCGCTATGGCTGGATCTTGGTCATACTTTGTGGAATACAAATATAATGTCACTCGGGGGGGGGGGTTTATACAAAGAGGTTCTTTTTACAGATGCGGGCAGATGGCAGCTGAAGACATTGCAGACACTGTTGGATGAAGGGATTAATTTAACTTGGTTACAATATAATCAATTACAATTGAGATGGAAAGAGGACCAAAAAACTGGTATTATGTTGCACGAGGAAGAATTGGTTAGACATATAAAAGAGAAAGGTCCAATGCATATCAAAAGGCTTTATAATGTTTTGCTAGAAAGGGATTCAGAAACTGAATTAGTTAAAGATTGTATGATTAAGTGGGCACAAAATTTTGAAGAACCAGTGATGTTGGAAACATGGGAAAAAATTTGGGTTCAGAATGTTAAATTTACACAGTCGCAGAACCTGAGGGAAAATTTCTATAAAATGTTTTATAGATGGCATTTAGATCCCAAAAAGTTGTCATGTATGTACCCTAATGTTCAGCCAAAATGTTGGAGATGTGAATGTTTGGATGCTACGTATTATCATGTTTGGTGGACCTGTAGGAAAGTTAAGGCTTTTTGGATAAAAATTTGGTGGGTCATGCAGAATGTTTTGAAGAAAAAAATTCAATTCTCTCCACAATTGTTTTTATTGGGTATAGTTAAGGGTTTTACATCGGGTGAAACAAAACTGATATTGTATATGATAACAGCAGCAAGATTGTTGATAGGTAAATATTGGAAAAATGAAGCTTTGCCCACTATTGAGGAATGGACTTTGAAGATGGCCAGTTTTGCAGAGATGGTGAAGATTTCAGCATACTTAAAAGATTGTTCACAAGAGACTTATGAATGGGAATGGAAAAGATGGATAGAATATGTTCAGAACAAATATCAAACTAGAAAGTATCAAATAGCTTTTATTTGAAAATAATGTATTAGAAATATTTTAATGTAATGAGGGTAAAAAGAAAAACTATAAAGGGGAGGGAGGGGTTCAAGTTTTTACATAAGTGTTATATTAAGGGGGGTTTTTTTGTGTTTTTTTTAATCTTTCTTTACCTGTTATGAGTATATTATAGGGAAGTCTGGGGGGAGGGGAGGGTTAGGGAGGGTTAGGGAGGTTGGGAAGTTTGGGGGTGGTGGTGGTGGGGGGAATAAGGGGTGAAAATGTAATTGTAAAACTTTTGCAATAAAAAAAAAAAAGATATATAAGGCAGAACTACTTCGAACATGCAAACAAACCAGGGAGGTGGTTGGCATACAGACTGAGGAAGGAAAGGGAAAAAAAGACAATTCAGAAGCTACAAGATGATGAGGGAAGGATCCATCAGAGCTTAGAGAAAAAAAAGGAGATAGTAGTCCAATATTATCAAAAACTTTATGAGAAGGACATAGTAACAACGGAGGAAATTGAACATTATCTAAAAGGAGAGGGAGTGCAAATACTAACAGAGGAAGAAAAAGAACTATTAGATAAGGAGATTACGATAGGGGAATTAAAAGAAGTGCTGAAGAGACAGAAAAATAATAAAACTCCGGGGACCGATGGTCTACCAACGGAGTTTTATAAAACATTTGGAGAATTATTAAATGGAATGCTATTAGAAATATACAATGAAGCGCTGATGGAGGCAAAATTACCAAACACATGGAAAGAAGCGTATATCTCCCTAATACCAAAAGAGGGGGCAGATACCACATTAATAAAAAACTATAGGCCGATTTCTTTGTTGAATACCGATTACAAAGTTTTCATGAGTATAATTGCCAATAGGTTGAAAAAAATATTACACAATAAAATACATCAGGACCAAAATGGTTTCTTGCCCACAAGACAGATAAGAAATAATTTAAGGATGGTAATGGATGTTTTGGAATATTACGAGGTGCATCCAGAGAGACAGATGGCTCTGATCTTTCTGGATGCACAAAAAGCGTTCGATCAAGTAAATTGGCAATTTATGAAACAACAAATTAAAACTATGAATTTTGGAGAGAAATTTACTAAAATGATAACATCAACATATCAGAACCAAAAAGCATGTATTTTGATAAACGGGGATCCAACAAATTTTTTTGGAATAAATAAAGGAGTAAGGCAGGGATGCCTGCTATCACCCCTACTTTTTATTTTAACCTTGGAAAACCTGCTAATTAGAATTAGGGCAAACAAAGAAATACAAGGATTAAAGATTAAGAGAGAGGAGTACAAGATCCAAGCTTTTGCTGATGACCTGGTCTTCTTCGTAGAAGATCCAACAGAAACAACCCCGAAATTACTAAAAGAGATTGAAAAATTTGGAAAAGTAGCAGGTCTAAAAGTTAATAAAGAAAAGACAAATATGATAACAAAAAATATGACAACAAAACAAGTAGAGAAATTAGTAAAAGATTCAGGATTACAGGCAGTTAAAAAAGTGAAATATCTGGGGATACATCTGATGGCTAGAACTATAACAATAAAACAAGATAATTATGAACCTTTAGTCCAGAAAATAAAAGAGGATTTAGAGAAATGGGGGAAATTAAGACTATCTTTGTTGGGGAGGATAGCAGCAATAAAATCAAATAAACTGCCAAGACTCCTTTATTTATTCCAAACAATTCCAATAAAATTGGACAAGAAATTCTTTGACAATTTGGATAAAATAACCACAAAATTTGTGTGGGAAGGGAAAAAATCAAGAATAAAACTAAATATATTGCAAGACGATAAAATTAGAGGTGGATTTGGTTTCCCGGCATGGCAAAAATACTACAAGGCTGCAAGCTTACTTTGGATCAAGGAATGGATAACCTTGGATAATCAAAGGTTGTTAAACTTGGAAGGACATGACCTGATGAAGGGATGGCATGCCTTTATTTGGAACACCGGGAATAAAATATATAAACACTTCAATAACCACACTATTAGGAAATCTTTAATCAACACATGGCAACAAATCCAACACAAACACTACATGAAAATCCCTGGCTGGCTATCGACAATAGAAGCAATAACCCACCCCAATATATTATCAAAACAAAAAATATTAAGATATAGAGAAATACTAGATAGACAGGGGAAATTGAAAACTAGGGAAGAATTAAAGGAACAAGGAATAGCAATAGACTGGTGGCCATACTCACAAATAAAGATAAGATATAGGAAGGATCAGGAGGAGGGAGGAATAGATTTAAAACAAAATCGATTGGACAAATTATTAGAATCCAAAGAAGGGAAATTAATTTCGAAAATTTATAAATATTTACTCGAATATGATTTGGCAGAAGAATTGGTTAAAGGGCAGATGATAGCCTGGGCGAGGAACATTGGGCACAGTATACAACTAGAAGAATGGGAAAGAGCGTGGGAAAACAACTATAGCATGACAAAATCGGTAGTTTACAAAGAAAATCACTATAAGATGTCGTATCAATGGTATCTGGCCCCCGCAAGGTTAGCAAAAATATACCCAAATGTAAATCCGACCTGTTGGAAGTGCAAAAAAGCACAGGGAACTTTTTATCACGCTTGGTGGCTCTGCCCAGAAATTAAGAAATATTGGAACAAGATAAAAACATGGATAGCAGAAATAACAGATTATGAAATTGAATTAGAACCCGAAATTTTTTTATTAGGCATGATTAAAAAGAACATTAGGAATGATATAAAATATTTAATACTTCACATAATAACGGCGGCTAGATTAGCGGTAGCACAACTTTGGAAAACAAATAGATTGCCAACCGATCAGGAGCTAATACAAAAGATATACACATGCGCAGAAATGGACAAATTAACTTTAGAGTTACAGGATAAGGAGGACTCAAAATATTTTACAATATGGAATAGATGGTACCAGTGGATAAATTAGAGGAGGGTAAATGGGTAGAGATGAAATTTAGAGGAAATTAATATAATTAAAAACTGCACTGTCAGATAGATAGAAAATGAAATATGTCACTGTAGGTTTGTATATATGTATATATAATAATAGAAATTAGTTAGTAGTTGAAGTTGTGTATTGTATATGTATATGTAAATTTGTTTCTTGATTAAGATAACTTTTAACTTAATCAAGCTTTTGTATGTTTTAAATGTTTTTAAGAATGAATAAAGTTTTGTTTTTTAAAATTAAAAAAAAAAAGAAACCTAAATCTAACTGACTTCATTTCCTTAGTTTTGAAAAAATAAATGCTTAGAGAAATGTTTTTAAATAATCATCCTCCCCAAATTGTGAACTCCTACATTATACACTTCCCTGGACCCAATGTTAGCCTGATTAGCAACCTAGACAGAGACAGCATTACCTTCTGTACTTTAACAATGACTGAACCAACTCCTCTGTTAAATAACACTTCTGTTCTCATTTAAAAGGAAAAAAAAACCTTCTAAGCTGGAGCCCTTGACAGATGGGCTACAGTATCTGACCCCCTGACTTTGCTTTTGGTGCTTTGTTTTCCAAGAGTTAAAGGCTCATCTATGGAAGAAAAATAAATGAACTTCAGCTCATTTGTTTTTCCATTGCCAGTAGGCATTGCTGGAAAAGTCTACAGAAGAGATTAAAGCGATAGGGTTTGGAGGGAGAGTGTAATCGTTTATACCCTGTAAAGGAACACTCAGCATTCCTCTGCTTCAGGAGGAGATTATGGCAAATGTGCAAAACACATTTACTTGGAAGTAAGTCTAATCAATTCTGTTGGGTTTACCTCTGAATAAACATCCATCAGACTCTCTGGGCTACACAGAATAAACATCCACCCAAAATAAATTAAAACCAAACTATGAGAAATACAGTTCAGTTATATTTAAGGATTTTAATTCATACAATAAAGAGTACATTAAATCTATTTTTTTATAAATAAACTGTTAACTTCCTTGAGCTGAGCAAACAGATCTCAGTGATTGAATTTTCCAGATTATATAATACTAAATTATGAGCAGAAGAAAGCTACAGTATTTTATACACAGGTACAATATTGAGATACCATACAACAAAATAACTGAGCATGTGTTTTCTCACAACGTGCTTGAAAGTTCAGTCTAATTTCATTGGGAAAAAAATTAAAGCTGACAGACAACCATGAACCTCCACAGTGATCATCAAAATGGTGGACATAGTCAAACACCTGATGCCTTTTACATATGAGTAGTGTCTGACCCTTGATAAAAAGGGTGGGACTTACATCACTGGATCTGCCAACCTTTTTGAAGCTAGCCACCATTGCTGAAAATGTCCCTAAAGACTGTACTTATGAACAAATATAACAACTGCAAGCCTGATATAGATTTATTATTTCATGTTATATTATCCTCATTTTAACCCATCTCCATAGTTTCAAGATGAAGTATTTGTGGACAAAATAGAGGGGCAATTGAGTTTCCCGCAGAACTCTTTTTTTATATACAGAAAAATAGATTGGTCTAATATGTACCAAACAATTAATGCAGGATAAATCTATCAATCATTACTGGTTTTCATATAGCAGTTGTATGGACTCTTTGTATCCAATGCAATAGTAGCATACCAAAATAAAATATATTTTGAGTTGGGACTCCTAGCAGTACAGTAATATATTTTTTCCTTAAGATTTATGTCACTGAGGCAGTGAGTTTATCAAGGATGTTGCTCACTGAAATGACTACTCAGAAACACCATCACCTTTTACCAATTAGCACCCAACCAGGTGACTCAGGAAATCAACTTCACCCGATGCTTCACCCGATATAAAGAATTTTTCCCAACTGGAAAATGACTACTGTAGGAATTACAATAGGAAGCCTAGAGAGGTTCTTTATTCAATCCATAGCATCAACAATTCTGTAGTACATGGTAAATAAATTTATACCTAGAAATGCACATTTGCATTAGAGATCTGTCTAGGGATCTTAGCACTTTGGGAATCATTCAGAAAAGGTGCTTTGGAGTATGTTGGAATATGAATGTAGCCCCTTTAAATGATACACATTTTCAGAATCAAATCTAAAGCAGCGCAAGTCCTAATACTCTCTTAACTTCATCTCATAAGCAGAAGGTAGGAAGGCATCAGCTGTCACATCTAGTCAGCCTTTGTGACTCAACATGGATGTTTTGAGGGCTGACATACCAAGAAGAAAAGCTCTGACTAGCTTCTTTATTAACAAGCTCATCTTAGGTGAAGGGATTTGTGTATATATGTGTGTGCATGCACACGGATGTCATTGAATCATGGAAGTCCCTCCCTTGCAAAAAAATTAAAAGGTATGAAAGGTACTTAATGTGAATGTAATAATGTAATAAGGAAGCAAGGAAGCAGTAGCTTGTTGGTAGAACACTCTTGGACGGGCATGGTCTTTCGTTGTTGGAGATAGTTAATCGCTAACTGGACAGATTCTGTGTTTACATCTTGCATTGCCGATTTTCCATTGGGCAAGGGTGCAGCTACATGATCTCCAAGTCCTTGTCAGCACTGCACTTCCAGAAATTTGAGTGCACTGGGTGGATGGAAAGATGCTATATAAATTATATCATTAAATATATAATAAATTATATGTTATTGAACTGGACAAATTCAGTATTAAATACGTAATTTAACAAATGACTATACAACTTATTCAATTCAATAATATTGAGTTATGTAGATAAGTTAGATAACATATTGTGTTGCTTTCTCCGTTCAGCACCTGTTAGAAGTAATTTATTATATTTTTAATATTATTTTCTCTAGTATTTCTTGTGTGACGTCAGGGCTGGAATGTGTTGTTTCTTCCTTCTCCCTGCCACTAGCTTTTTTTCCCCTCACAACTATGTGGGATAATTTAGGTTGAAAATTAATGGCTGGCTCAAGGTCAATTTGTGAGCTCTGCTGCTGAACAAGTATTCAGGTCCCAGTCCTTGCAATGCTGTTCTCATTTGCTTACTGCACCACCCTGATTTGTGACAAAGCAGAATACTCCACCCTCTGAATTATTATTTTCCTTTTCGTGTCATATCAAGAAGCTCAAGAACCGTCAGCACATGCAGTTGCTTCTGTTCAAAGACTTTGGAAATATTTCCCAGAGGAGGTCTAAGGCAAACATGACAGAATTATAGCAATTTGTGTGTGTAGATTTCAAATACCTCTTTAATTAATTGGTAAATAATAAAGTTACATGCTTGTATTAGTTTATCATAAACATACATCTGCTTGATTAAAAATGGATATAGGTGAAGTGAAGATTGACTTCTAGTGACTACATGGGTATAACTATGTGGCTTTCTTAGCAATGGTACAGAAATGGTTTTCTGCTGGATTCTTCCATTCTATTTCTCTCTCCAAGGAAGAGCTGTAAACGCCCAGCCAGGCAGGGAGGAAAACTCAAGCAGGGAGTTAGCCTTGAAACATTGTGCATCTACAAGGATGCACAATGACTGACCCCCACTCTCCTAAGTTCCATGGAACTTTATCTATCTGTTCCCAAGGGAGGGCAAGCAGTCTGGGGAGATTCCTGTATTATAGGCAGAGATAATAAAGTAGCTAGTCTGAATTCTATGCATGTGGATCTGTTGCTTCTGGTTGCTTCTGCCTGACAATAACTAAAGTTTCCCAAGTATTCACAGACTTAATTGGGCTTAATTCCAAGAGATCAGCCACATGATACAACTTGCTGATTCAACAACAAAAAGTATGCTTGAGCAAAGCAAAACTATAGAACCCTGGTAGTATTAGGGTTAGTACTGTCTCTGTCTAAGGTTCATAAAGTGTAATATAAAGAACATACATTATTGTTTTTGTGATGATATTAAGATATCTCACTAGCTTTTGAGAAGGTACAGCTGTATTTTTTTTTGCTTTTATGAATATCACTTAGCTTTAAATACAACAGCAATCTTCTTTGGTAGCTCACCAGGTGTGAGCAGCAGTCCTCTAGCCAACATTAGGGAGATGTCAAATCCACTTTGACTCCTTGTAATTTTCTCACAAAAAACTATGCAGCAGTCATGTAATAACCAAGAGCAAATAGTCAAAAGCATGATAGTAGATGCTATCATACAATTTTAAGTTGACATTGCAGGCATCAAAATCAAAATAATTAAAATAAAAATAAAATTAATAAACTTTTAAAAATTTAAAATTAAATTTAAAAATACTGTCAGTTATGGTCAACATCCTAAGATTAAATTTTGGTCATTTGAACTTTTTATTACAATAAAATTATTATTAATAATATTGAGGTCAGTAGATGCCAACTTGTAGCATTAATGCCATAGTGCCATAATTCCAACAAAGCTGACCCTTTTTGTAAGACTTAGTGATAACTGTCTCTCTCACAAAATCAGAATTTGCATACCAGTACTTTATGCCCAAAATCCAGATACAGCTCACTGGGTCCTTCTCATGACCAGCCTTCAAAGAAATAAACAGGAGCTGCAGAAGAGCAGCTGAATATTTTTGCCCTTTCATTTCTTTGGAATGTTTAAAAGGTAGACTTAAATGTTTTATAAGTGCATTAAGTCATTTTTTTTCTTTGCATTTGTTAAATAAATTGTTTATTTCTATGTTCCAATAGAGAAGAATATCAACTTCAGGGTTGAATTGTGGAGTCTTTTATAGATCTCTGAGTTTGATTGTTTGCTTGCCAATGTTTCACAACCCCAACTAGGTAACATCATCTGTACTAATAAATATGAGGAGTAAGGGACTCATTGGACAACATTTTTTCCAAAGGTTTTGCTTCCTGAAAACTTTTTGGTGATCATGATATAATTTCAGATTGAGACTATCACATAGCCATCTTGAGAAATATAAAAACTTTTAATGACTTAATATAAAGGTAATCCTTGAGGAATAACATTTAACGGATGTTCAAAATTACAACTGACCCCCCCCCAAAGCTATTTATGACCACATTTCAAAAATATGATGGCTGCACAAGGTTTGCAGTCGTTCAACCTTATGATCCACTGCAGGGATGCGGTAACACCCTCCCGCCTCTCTCCCCCCATCCCACTCCACCAGAAACCTGCAGCGCTTGGGCCTCATCCCGACATGCCCATCACACTCCACACTTACCTTCTGAAGTTCTCCAGACCTCATGTTCTGGAAGGAGGGGAGGCCATGTGTTCCTGGGCTGTGCTGCAGTGACCCAAATGCACCCACCATTTTGCCCCACCCACCCACCCAACAGGTTGGGACAAAATGGTGGCCATCAGACAAACTGCTTCATTTTGCTGCCTTAGAGAGGTATGCATAATGTTGCAGAAGCTTCTGAATCAGTGGTGGGATTCAAATTTTTCTACTACTGGATCTGTGGGCATGATGTGATGGGTGGGTCATGTGGGGCTGGCATCTTGCTGTGAGTGACATTGAGTTGGCCACGTGCACTCAGTCACATGACCCCCACCAAGCCACGCTGACCAAGCCACACCCACAGAACCACCAGAAAAGGCAGCTTCCTGCGGCCTGACACTTTATGGTCCCCCCTCCCCTCCATGTCGAAGTATCTTAAAGGGACACCACAATCTGGCTGCCTTCCAAGCAGCTCCGCGCCATCCCTCCAATGCTGCAGGCCGTTCTCCTGGCTAGATCTGGCAATGGAATGCTGCAGTGCACATGCACTGGCAGGCAATGGGGTGCATGTGCACAGCTGGCACAAAGAACAGGGCAGCAGCGACGGGACTTCAGGCCTCTTTTTCGAGAGGCGATGTCTGCAGGCTTCTTGTGCCAAAAAGTACAGGCCTGAAGTCCCTGCCCTGTTCTTTGCACCAGCCACGCACGCGCACCCAATTGCCTGCCGGTGCCACTCACAGCCAGACCCAGCCAGGAGAATGGCCTGCTGTGCTGGAGGGATGGCATCACAGTGGAGCTGCTCGGAAGGCAGCCAAAAATGACTTGTGGCTGGAGGCTTCCTGCGAAAGGCGGCCGAGCCTTGCCGTGTCCCCCACCACCAAGGCAACTGAAATGGAAGGTAGATGAGTGGGCAGTGAGCGGGCAGCAAGTGGGCAGCAAGCGGGCGGTGAGTGGGTGGTGAGAGGGTGGTGAGTGGGCGACGAGTGGGCTGTGGCTCCGGGACAAGGCCAGAGCGGGCGAGGTGACTGGTGAGGCGATTAGCTGGGCCGTGTGGTGAAGGCAACATATATAGGGCAGGGGTTGGCGGGGTGAGGGACGAGTGGGTGGGTGGGGCGAGTGGTGATTGGGTGACTGAGTGGGCATGGGTGGGGCCAACCAGAGGTGGTATTTACCGGTTCGGCAAACCAATTCAAATTGCCGCTACCGGTTCGCCCGAACTGGTCTGAACCGGCTGAATACCACCTCTGTTCTGAATGCTGCAAAAGGTTTTTGTAGCACTGTGCAGAGCTTGTTAAGGCAACAAAATGAAGCAATTTGTCACCAGACTGAGCAGCAGCAACCCAAATGCAGCCATCATTTTGTGGACGGGACAAAATGGCAGGTGCTTTCAGAATTGTGCCATGTGGCTTCGCAAAAAAGAAAGTCATCTCAGCAGTCTGGAAGGCCTCGGGCCTCTTCAGAAGGTAAATGGTGAGAGGGGTGTTTGGTGGGATGGGAGTTAGCCCTAAGGCCTGGGAGGACCCAGTGGCAATGGGGAAAGACTAGTTGGGATCCAAGGCATGGGAAGTGGAGCATGGCGCTTCTTGGGGGTGGGGGAGGCCTTGGGGAAAACCAGGGCAGGTGAACCTGGGCCTGTACTAGGCCTCCAATGGCCTTGCCCATCCAGGAAGCACCTCACACTCAACATAACGACCTGCATATTCCTTTTACATTTCATTGAGGAGAGCAGGGATGCAGGGGGTCATTAGTGGCACATTCCACCTAATGACTGCTGTGACCTGTGATGTAGTGGGCAGAGTCTATTACAGTCATATATCGAGGACTACCTGTATTTAATTGGGTGTTTCCAACACACAGCATGACTTCAACAGGGCTAAAAGTGTTTTGCTGCTGATTGTTGTTTGTATTCAGTATTCTATGTATCTCCCTGCAGCGTCCAATAATAGTCAGCCAGCATTGATGAATTTCATTTGCCCTGACATTGTATTTCCATTGTGGCAATGTCTTGGTGAAAACTCTCACCATATTTGTCACTGACTGCATGTAGAGTTTGGGGAAAGAAGTCCAAGTGTGAATGCAGAAAATGAATCTTCAGTGACACTTCATAATCTTCTATGCTGTAAGAAGTCTGTCAACCAGCTGAATGTAATTTGTTTTTCTGTAGGTGTCAAGAAAATTCTCAACAACATTCTGAATGCTTTCCAGGTGATTTTCTCTGGCCTCACCAACAGATCTTGGAACCACTTGTCATTGATGACATATCTGATCTGTTGTTTCCAAGAATAACTGATGCGTTCCTTAATTGTGGCATCAGTTATTTTTGGAAACATCTATCTCAAATAACGAAAACCTTCCTTGTTCATCACCTTCACAAAATTTTTCATCTATCTGAGTTTTATGTGAAGCCGAGGCAAAATATATTTGTCAAGTCAAAAAGTGGTTCATGTGACACATTTTTCTGTCATCAAATTCTTTCAGAATGGCCATTTCTTTTTAATGTAATGAGACTCTCTTGCACTGCTGTCCCATTTGCATATTTGACAACAGTAGTTGATAAAGCAGAGCTACATTCTAAGCAGCAGAGCCACTACTTTTAGATCTCCACAGATATTCCAGTTGTACTTGGTCTACTGGAGGTTTTTCAATCACAATTCCATGTTTTTGTATATTTCTCTCATGTGTGTAGCATAGTCAATGTGTAATAACAGATGATTTTTTTTATAAAGCAGTACATGATATGTTAAATTACAAATAATTTTTGTGATTAGCAGCTAAAAATCCATAAGATACAGCTAAAAGAGTTCAGGAAGCAAAATCTTTGTTGTCCAGTGAATTAAGGAGTTTTCATCATGTCTTCTGACTACTAGTTGGCCAGAAGACACAACTGGACCAACTAGCAGTTAGAAGACACAATGAAATCTCACAACAGATGGACAGAATCAATCATAGTTTCAACTGGAAAACTGTAAATATCATAGACCAAACTAAATCCAAAAATGCAATTCCTGGAAATTTGACATTCAGACAAATCAGTCATCAATAAAGATAAACCACATTTATACCCCATTCAAAAATGACAATAAAAAAGCTAAGATGGAAATAAAAAGACTAGAACATATCCTCTCAGTGATCAATCAGCACCCAGATAACTAAGGATTAACAATCAAACAGAAATCATACCCTAATCAAAGAATTCCGAAGAAGAAAACCACATACACACACACACGCACACACACAGACACACACCAACGTTGGTAGGGCAAGCTACTGTATATAAACAAACCCCCAAACTCTAGCACTGATGATGTTTCCTAACTGTCTAATGAAACATCTGCAAGCAAGTGACCAAACTCAGAGAGTATCAAGAACTCCATACTGCTACATCTTTATTATATTTTGTTTCATTTTTATAGTTACAATAACTTTGAGAAGTAAATCCTCTTCTCATTTTCCTTTGTTTTATTTATGGTCATCTTGAGTTTTAGAAAAGGACAAGCCTGCCGCTACTTTCTTCCTTCTGTTGTTCTACAGAATTTCTTCCCTGTTTTTCTATTGTCATTCCATTGCACTGTCAGTTTTACTGTGCTTCTCCCCATTATGCCATTGAAGATATTGAATGTTTCAGATGACACACAGTTAAAACTGACCTTTATCTGACCATAAGCACATAGTGCCATAAATTCTTCCTTTTACATTCTTCAAGGCTTTTTAAAAAATGCCTGTAACTCAGTAAGTATTACAAATAATTGCACCTATAACTGTTCATGACATTGCGACCTCCTTACCATTAAACCTCATCAAGATGATTCCTCTATAAACCCAACTACTTTGTTTGCATTGTTCTATTGTCTTTAAGCTTACCTAGGTACAAGAAATGTTTTTAAAACTTGTATCAAAATGCTATAAGGTGTTGAGCTTATGGCAAGGTAAAAAGAGAAGTGTCTGTGTTATACTTCTCCCATAATTTTAAAAGTGTGATTGCCTTTTGCCTTATCATTGGTCCATTCCTGCAGCAGGAGATTCCCTGTATGTACCGGTAGTTTGTATGCTCAATCATGGCACCAGACATGCCAATTGATAAAACACATTTATATAAGATCTTGCCAGTTAGTCACCCAGTGAACTGTGCCCCAAAGTGAATAAGATGTCTCACTTATAGCCGGTATGAATTTGAGCAATGACAAGGAATTTAGGGAACAGAGCAGGAACAGCTGAATTTTTTCCTCATAGTTTAAAACAAATAAACTACATACTGAAAGGAAGAATGACTCTGAACTTAATATTGATTCCTTCAGAAACAAAGGAAAATTACACATAAAAACTATTAATATCTATAAATATTCTGTGCAGTGTCTAGCTTTCCTATCTTATCAACCTGTTAAGGGAACAGGCAGTAAGTAAATGTTTAAATAAGTAATAAATTAGCAAGGATGTGCAGAGCTTCTCATTCAAACCTGAAAAACCTACTCTACTCTACTCTAAAGTAGAGTAGGTTGGATGTGCAAGCCCCAGTTATTGGCAGAGTAACCACACAGTCCCAGGAAAACATGCTGAGTAAAAGAGGTGCTGCCAGCTTGTAGTCCCATACATTCTGAAGCATGTGGCTGTCCCTTTCAATAACAGTGCCTGGTTGGCTGGGCTTTTAGGAAAAAGAAACTAGCTGTTACTTGAAGAATGGTGAAGAGGGCCATTGATTCTTATATTTTGAGTTTTGTTCCTGAATAATGTGGCCAGAACAGAAGATTTGATCAAGTGAATATTTTATTCCTAGCTTGAAATAAAATGCATTTCCAGTTTATACCTGGCATATATTACCACATGGTGGACTTGTATAAAGGCAAGGAAATTTTGGATACAAATTAATATGTGGTTAAAAAAAATGACTAGACAACATTTAAGTTTAAACCAGTTTAAGCCAGAATTATTTTTATTAGGCATTATATCAGATGGTTATGATAAAGGGACAATATACCTAATATTACACATCTTGACTGCAGCAAGAATGGTGTATGCGCAGCAGTGGAAGAATGAAAACACCCCTTCAGAATTGGAGACAATAAGGAGGATACTGGTCTGTGTGGAAATGGACAGACTAACGTTAAAAATAAAAGATAAAGGGGATACAGAATACTATGCTACATGGAATAGATTCTATCAATGGTTAGAAACACGAGGTGGAAGTTAGAATGCGAAAGAATCAGGTTAGGTGGAAATGGAAAGAGATACTATGTAGGTATTAGAATGAAAGATAAATTGGTATTCTAGAATATGATAGTCAGAAATAACTGTACAGCACTAGCACTATTTAAAATAGTATATATGTTAGTTTGCTTTTACCTTTGTTTCATGGCAAGTGGAATGCCAAGACAATTGCACTGTATTCCATATATTTATATGTAAACAATATATATATATATAATGCATTTCCAGTTTGTGTATACCTAGTTGCCAAATCTAACTAAATAATCCCAGAGGATTTTCCTCCCAATAAAATATATACATGTAACAAATGTGTATGTGTTGTTGCTGTATCATCATCATCATCATAACCTTTGCATGATGAAGTCCTCTTCATTGAAGCTTAGGAAGCCTAATCTTCCAAGCTGGTCCAATGTAGGTTAGTAGATAGATATTTTATTTTCCAGTCTAGGGATGAAAGAGAAAGAGTGCCCAAAGTCACACAGCCAGCTTTCATGACTAAGGAGGAAGTACAGGTAATTCTTGCTTCTGGTAACCCTGTAAGCAGCCCTGTCACAAAGAATGATGTCATATGTCAATGCTAACTTACAATGACAGCTGTGGCAGTTCTGGTTGCCAGTTAAGTGAATCCCTTGTGGTCATTAATCAACATCACATGATCATCATTTGTGACTTCCTGCTGGCTTCCCCATTGACTTTACTTGTCAAGTGGCAATGAAGGTTGCAGATGGCAACCATGGGACACTGAATATGGGATGTTACAACTTCTGAGAAGCAAAGTCAATGGGGAAGTCAAATTCACTTAACCATGTTACTAACTTAATAACTGCAGTGATTCACTTAACAATTGTGGCAGGAAAGATCATAAAATGGGGCAGAACTATGATTGCTTTTCCAACTGAAATTGTGGGTTCAGTTGTAGTTGTAAATCAAAACTACTTCTATACAACACTTGTCAGATATGTACTCCGGAAAGAGCAGGACTAAGACAAAAATTTGCATGTCGCAAAAAGGGGATTGAGGGGTTTTTTAAAGACTTTTTTAAATAGACTTTTAAGGGGTTCTGGGGGTGGGGGAGGTTATGTGGGTTTGGGGGAAAACCCACGGGGGTTGCAGACCAGTCCGGTTGTTATTAATGGTGCCGTAGGGGGTGCGGACTCTGGGGGAAAGGGGACTGTTAGAATGCCCTCTAGTGAGGGCTTCTCTATTAACACACTGAGTGGGAGGGGCAGGTATGGCGGGAGCAGGGGGCCATATCATGTGGTGGGGGCTCGTGCTCGCTATCTTCGAGCGATTGCGTGCCCCGGCCCCCTTAGCTCTTCCCGTTCCCCAGGCTGCTTAGAGTCTCAGCGCCCGAGTCTCCGGCTGATGTTATGTAATGCCAGGTCCGTGGTAAATAAAGCCCCCCTCATTTGTGATCTTATTCAGGAGGGGGGAGCGGACCTGGCAGGTATCACGGAGACCTGGTTGGGCCATGAGGGGGGAGTTCCCCTCGTGGAGATGTGCCCATCAGGCTTCCGGGCATTTCATCAGCCGAGAGCTCAGGGCAGGGGCGGGGGGGTGGCGGTCATTCTAAAAGAAGGTCTTGATCCGAGGGAGACCACTGTACCTCAGATAGCCGGATGTGAGTCCCTTTTTGTGAAGTGGGGTCGCGGGGTGCAGATGGGTCTGTTGATCACGTACCTGGCTCCCTGCCACGTGGCAACGACCCTGCCCGAGCTCCTCAATGTTATAGCCGAGGTGGCGGCTGATACCCCCAGACTTGTGGTCATGGGGGATTTCAACCTGCCATCCATCGGTGAAACATCTGAGGTAGCTCGGGAGTTCATGGCTTCCATGACGGCCATGGACCTGACCCAAGTAATTCACGGCCCTACTCATATGGGGGGACACACTCTGGACCTAGTTTTTATCTCTGGTCAGTGGTTGAGTGGCCTCGATATAGGGGATGTAGATATCGAACCCTTGTCATGGTCTGACCACTCGCTCCTTCGACTTGACTTTCTGACCGCCGTACCCCGTCGCAGGGAGGCGGAACCGACCAGGTGGTTCCGCCCCAGGCGCCTGATGGACCCTGATAGGTTCCAGATGGAGCTTGGGCCATTTCCTGAGACTCTAGCTCATGACTCGGCTGATGACCTGGTGGCCGCCTGGGATAGGGCGGCTGCCGGGGCTTTGGACCGGGTCGTGCCTTTGCGGCCTCTGACCCGGCACCGAACTCACCTAGCTCCTTGGTTTTCCGAGGAGCTGAGGGAGATGAAGCGCCGGAAAAGACGCCTAGAGAGCAGTTGGAGGGCCAGTCGTTCCGAGTCTGACTTGACACTGGTAAGGTCTCATATTAAGACCTACCTAGTGGCGATAAAAGCGGCGAAATCTAGCTATTTTGCCGCTCTTATCGCGTCATCAGATAACCGCCCAGCCACCCTGTTTAGGGTGACCCGCTCCCTCCTCCATCTGGGAGCGCGGGAGGACCCCTTGCACGGCCGAGCTGAGGATTTTGTACAGTATCTGGATGATAAAATAACTCAGATTCGGGAAGACTTGGCCGCCGACTGGGTTAGTTCAGACGAGATGACTGAGGCAGGCCTTGAGAATGTTATCTGGGAGGAGTTCGATCCTGTGGCTCCCGAGGACATGGACAGGATCTTGGGACGGCTGAACGCAACCACATGTTTATTGGACCCGTGTCCCTCCTGGTTGGTGCTGGCTTCCCGGGAGGTTACACGAGGCTGGCTCCAGGGGATTATTAACGCTTCTTTGAGCGAGGGTGTCCTGCCGGCCGCCTTGAAAGAGGCGGTGGTGAGGCCTCTCCTCAAGAAGCCATCCCTGGATCCGGCTATTTTGGCTAACTATCGTCCAGTCTCCAACCTTCGCTTTATTGCGAAGGTTGTTGAGAGTGTGGTGGCGCGACAGCTTCCCCAGTACCTGGATGAAGCTGTCTATCTGGATCCGCTCCAGTCCGGCTTCAGACCTGGGTACAGCACGGAAACGGCATTGGTCGCGTTGGTGGATGATCTCTGGAGGGCCCGGGATAGGGGTTATTCCTCTATCCTGGTCCTATTAGACCTCTCAGCGGCTTTTGATACCATCGACCATGGTATCATGTTGCGCCGGCTGGAGGGACTGGGAGTGGGGGGCACTGTTTTGCGGTGGTTCTCCTCCTATCTCTCCGACCGGTCGCAATCTGTGTTGACAGGGGGGCAGCGGTCGACCCCAAGGCGCCTTGTTTGTGGGGTGCCGCAAGGGTCGGTCCTCTCGCCCCTCCTGTTCAACATTTATGTGAAGCCGCTGGGTGAGATCATCCGTGGTTTTGGGGTGGAGTTCCATCAGTACGCTGATGACACTCAGCTGTACATTTCCACCCCAGACCATCCCAATGATGCCTTGGAAGTGATGTCCCAGTGCCTGGAGGCCGTGCGGGTCTGGATGGGGAGAAACAGGCTTCGACTCAACCCTTCCAAGACCGAGTGGCTGTGGCTGCCGGCGTCCCGGTATAGCCAGCTGACGCCATCGCTGGTTATTGGGGGCGAATCATTGGCCCCCACAGAGAGGGTCCGCAACTTGGGTGTCCTCCTGGATGCGCGGCTGTCCTTAGAAGGGCATATGACAGCCGTGGCCAGGAGGGCTTTTTGTCAGGTTCGCCTGATACGCCAGTTGCGTCCCTTTCTGGACCGGGACTCCCTACGCACGGTCACTCAAGCACTCGTCACTTCTCGTCTGGACTATTGTAACGCTCTCTACATGGGGCTCCCCTTGGGGTGCACCCGGAGGCTCCAACTGGTGCAGAATGCGGCTGCGCGGGGGATTATGGGAGCGATGGGGCGCTCCCATGTGACTCCTCTCCTGCGCGAGCTGCATTGGCTTCCGGTGGACTTCCGGGTGCGCTTCAAGGTGTTGGTGATTACCTTTAAAGCGCTCCATGGCTTAGGGCCAGGGTACTTACGGGACCGCCTTCTGCCACCAATAGCCTCCCACCGGCCGGTTCGCTCCCACAGAGAGGGTCTCCTCAGGGTGCCGTCGGCCAGACAATGCCGGCTGACGACCCCCAGGAGGAGAGCCTTCTCTGTGGTGGCACCTACCCTATGGAACAATCTACCCCCAGAGATACGAGTGATCTCCGACCTCCGGATTTTTCGTCGGGCCCTAAAAACTCATTTTTTTCAACTAGCTGGTCTGTCCTGATTTTAGGGTTAGTTTTAAAATTTTTAAAATTTTAATATTTATTTTAATTGACAAGTTTTAAATTATGAGCCAAATTTATAAATTATCTTAATTTTATTTTAATTGTGATGTTTGTATAGATGTTTTTTATCTGGCTGTTCACCGCCCTGAGTCCGAAAGGAGAAGGGCGGTATAGAAATGCGAATAAATAAATAAATAAATAAATAAAAATTAACTGAATACAGAATATAGAATAACAGAGTTGGAAGGAACTCTGTTATTATAGTTGGAAGAAACTGGATGGATAAATGATTAACATTAATTGCAAAATATGGCAAAGCACACAAAAATACGGTATCTTCCCCCCACCCTTTAACAGAAACAACAAAGGAGGGAAAAACAGCAGAGTTGGGATGCGGAGAAGGAAGAGTTGTACTTACAAGGATAATTGAAATGAGGGAAGGGAGGGCAGGGAGATTGTGGAAAACTCCAGGCATTTGGGGCTGAGTTCAGCAATCATAAATTTTTTGATAAGTCTTGCTGAGTTCAGTGACTCCTATTCATACAGAGAGATGATGTCTGATCATACCTAGGCATCATAAATTTCTAAAATAGTTGTCTGCAAATGAAGGGAAGACAGTATGTTAGCTTCACATTCACTCCTTTGCCCATTGGTACCTGAAAAGGATGTCTTCAGAAAAATTGTGGAATTATGGATAGAGGAGTCTTTCTAAAATCTGTCCTCTCAATGAAGCTATACAGGAATGCAAGAATTCCCCACTTCAAAGGTAATTTATTTGGAGGAATAAACCTTCTCGGTGCTTTCACGCTGGCTAATCACAACACATTTTAAATTAGTCCTAAAAATATCAATTTGGTACTCGTGTGTAAAACACAATATTTATAAAGCTAAATCCAACCATGTAATTAAAGCTGTATGCCATTAACACTTGCAAATGAGCTGGAAACTTGCAAAAGTGCAGTACTAAATTTATGGTCTGTACTTTATTAACAAGTTACTAGAGAATAGTTCAAGCCTTTATGTATATGTGACCATAGAAAGCTAAAAATCCAAAGATTTCAAAAAATTGAATATTACCACATTTTTCCTAAATGTGAATTCATTGATTTAATATTTCTTCAAGAAAGTAATGGATTTTTGCATGTCCTTTGATATAACTGTATTTTATTCCTGTGGTTATAGCAAAAGTCAGCAAAAATGATTAAAAGTTCCTTTTCTCTTTCACATCTTACTTCATATCATAATGGAAGAGGTTCTATGGGCATACATATTGTTTTTGTTAAAGGAACAAAAACAATAACATTGATAGGTAGTGAGGCAACCAAAAAAAGCAGAAACAGCAAGTTGGCCTTTTAATTCATCTTGAACTGTTGGCAAGTTATATGGTATAAATTAACAATTAAATGTATAAGTAATACATCTACCTCTACAACAAAAAAGTGACAATATCAACAAACTTATAAAAAAGAACTCCAGAAATGTAGACTTGTTCTTCTGTGTTGAAAAAGACTAATTAAAATGTTGACGAATAATATATATTGCAAGCCCAAGTCTGTAAATACTATGCAATGGTCATGTTGTATACTTTATTTCACTGTCTCCTGTCTTGCAAAGAATCTCTTAGCTATTTTCTCTTCATCCCCATTTGTTGATAACTTTCTTGATAACTTTCAAGAGAAACTTGGAGAAGCCTACAGGATTGATTCCAGCCTTTTGAGGAAGGTCAGGAGAAGAAGCAAACATGGCTGGGATCTCAGAAATACTACTTTATTGTCATGTAGGGTATAATAACAGAACCTTGAAAGTCTGTCTAAATGTTTTTCTGACTCCTCTGATGTTAGCAAAATCAAGGTGAGGCTATTCTGAGTTTCTTTCAACCTCTGGAATATGTAATTGCTTGTATAAATTCCTCCTTAGTGGTTCTTTCACTCCAAGATCATCTCTAAATCCCTTCACACCTCTCCCTCTCTCTCCCTCCACACATAGACACTAACATGTCTAACTAAACACATGCCTCTGAAACTATTTTAAGATTGTGTGGTGTGTAATCAGAAAATCTTTCTATCCCCATTATTTATAGCCAATTTAAAAAAAAACCCTATGATCATAAAATATATTTAAGCATTCCTCAGTACATAGTCCTACAACAGAGAAAAATCCAACTATATAATCAAAACATTTTAAAACCACATTAAATCCTTCATCTTGTCATCTAATATTTATAAAAATGACAGCACAATTATCAAATCATGCAAACAATGCACAAGAATAATTTCAATGCACAAGAAAAATTGGGAGGTTTTAAATTTTGCAAAGGAAATTCAGTCTCCCCCTGGCTACTGTTTCAGATAATTTCAGTTTAATATTAAATCTACATGCACTGCATTCAGTGTCTTTTGAATTTCTGTGTTTTCAAAATTAAATGTGGAAATACACTTTATTCTTACTTTCTTACATGTTTTAGAATGCCTTATTGTTTGGGAACCCAGTTTAAATACGAGGAAGCATTCTGATCTGAAGGTGGGTCATTCTGCTGCTTCTCTGGAAGCAGGAACAATTTGTAATGAAGTATCTGTCTCATCTCTAATATTAACAATACTTTAATTATTCTTGCAGAGGTACAGTAGGCAACTTCCACTGAAAGAAATTAAAGTAAAAAAATTAAAATACTTGGAGACTTTAATTCACTGAGTTAATACATACTGTATTATCAAGACCAACAATACTTTGAGAATTTAAACCTACATGAATGTGTATGAAAATTTGAAAGAAAACCAGTAGTCTATTGAAGAATTAACTCCATATTTTATATTCTCAAGAAATAACCAGGGTGGAAACTGGGGCAAATTAATGTCAGGATACATGAGGTATTATTTCCCTCTATTCATCATTTCCCTTCGTTTGTTATTATAATTTTTGTTTGTTTTTTTGCAAATTGTTCTCTGCCTGCCTCCTGGTTTTGATGTACCATATGTTCAAATTCTGTATTTAGAGAAACAAACCCATGGAGTGTTCTCATGAAAATATCAAATGCTGCTTGGAATTATAGACCCAAGAAAGCTTCAACCACTGCTATTTGCCTTTTCCATGAAATATTATTAGCTTTGAATTTCAGAAATAAATAAAAGCCAAGGATACCATCTGGTGCCTTTTAAAAGTGACAAAATAGGAAAATAATAATAGAGCCTTTGTGCAAAACAGTTTTGCATTGGTTTAAGCTCAAGAATTTGGAGCAGTTACTATGACCTTGTTGTCAAAGCACATTCAATCTTTGCAGCTGAACATTTATGCTGATAGTGACTGATTCATTGGAAGCTAATTGTTTCATAAGGTACTGTTGAATTCTTAGCTTTACCAGGTACATGAAATATCTTCTTTGGTAGTACTTTCTTGCCTGTCTATTTATTATTTATTATTTGTTTGATTTATATCTACTTTTCTTCCAGAAACCCAAGGGCCTTATCCATTGTGGTATTCTTGTTCAAAACTCTCCTTACTTATTACTTCTGTAAGCTGTGTTTCAGGCATCTATTCACTTTTCACCAGTCTTTTGTTGTCATTTTTGTCAACTCATTTACTATTCTGTTTCTTTTAAATTTCATGTATTCATGTAGTTTCGTGTCATTTAATCTGTTATATACCCAACTTGGGGAACATTTCATTAGCAGTTGGTAACTTCATGCAGTCCTCACTTAACAGTAGTAATTGGGATTGGAATTTCCATCACTATGTGATGCTAGATTACATGACCGCATCCCGCATCATGACAACAATCCTGGCAGCCCCCATTTATTTATTTATTAATCGAACTTCTATACCGCCCTTCTCCTTTCGGACTCAGGGTGGTGAACAGCCAAAATAAAAACATTTATACATAACATTACAGTTAAAAATAGATTTAAAATAATTACATAAATTTGGCCCGTAATTTAAAACTTGTCAATATAAAATCCGTATCAAAATTTTAAAACCAACTATAAAATCAAGACAGACCGGCTAACTGAAAAAAGTAAGTTTTTAGGGCCCGACGAAAAGTCCGGAGATTGGAGATCACTCGTATCTCTGGGGGTAGATTGTTCCAAAGGGTAGGTGCCACCACAGAGAAGGGTCTCCTCCACCATTGTCTGGCTGACGGCACCCTGAGGAGGCCCTCTCTGTGGGAGCGAACCAGCCGGTGGGAGGCTATTGGTGGCAGAAGGCGGTCCCGTAAGTACCCTGGCCCTAAGCCATGGAGCGCTTTAAAGGTGGTCACCAACACCTTGAAGTGCACCTGGAAGTCCACCGGAAGCCAATGCAGCTCGCGCAGGAGAGCACCCTGTCGCTCCCATAATCCCACGCGCGGCCGCATTCTGCACCAGTTGGAGCCTCTGGGTGTACCCCAAGGGGAGCCCCATGTAGAGAGCGTTACAATAGTCCAGACGAGAGGTGATGAGTGCTTGAGTGACCGTGCGTAGGGAGTCCCGATCCAGAAAGGGGCGCAGCTGGCGTATCAGGAGAACCTGATAAAAAGCCCCCCTGGCCACGGCTGTCATATGCTCTTCTAAAGATAGCCGTGTGTCCAGGAGGACACCCAAGTTGCGGGCCCTCTCCGTAGGGGCCAATTATTCGCCCCCAATAACCAGTGATGGCGTCAGCTGGCTATACCGGGACGCCGGCAGCCACAGCCACTCGGTCTTGAAAGGGTTGAGTCGAAGCCTGTTTCTCCCCATCCAGACCCACACGGCCTCCAGGCACTGGGACATCACTTCCAAGGCATCATTGGGATGGTCTGGGGTGGAAATGTACAGCTGAGTATCATCAGCGTACTGATGGAACTCCACCCCAAAACCACGGATGATCTCACCCAGCGGCTTCACATAAATGTTGAACAGGAGGGGCGAGAGGACCGACCCTTGTGGCACCCCACAAACAAGGTGCCTTGGGGTCGACCACTGCCCCGTCAACACGGATTGCGACCGGTCGGAGAGATAGGAGGAGAACCACCGCAAAACGGTGCCCCCCACTCCCAGTCCCTCCAGCCGGCGCAACATGATACCATGGTCGATGGTATCAAAAGCCGCTGAGAGGTCTAATAGGACCAGGATAGAAGAATAACCCCTATCCCAGGCCCTCCAGAGATCATCCACCAACGCGACCAATGCCGATTCCGTGCTGTACCCAGGCCTGAAGCCGGACTGGAGCGGATCCAAATAGACAGCTTCATCCAGGTACTGGGGAAGCTGTCGCGCCACCACACTCTCAACAACCTTCATAATAAAACGAAGATTGGAGACTGGACGATAGTTAGCCAAAACAGCCGGATCCAGGGATGGCTTCTTGAGGAGAGGCCTCACCACCGTCACTTTCAAGGCGGCCGGCAGGACACCCTCACTCAAAGAAGCATTGATAATTCCCTCATGTAACCTCCCGGGAAGCCAGCACCAACCAGGAGGGACACAGGTCCAAAAAACATGTGGTCGCGTTCAGCCGTCCCAAGATCCTGTCCACGTCCTCGAGAGCCACAGGATCGAACTCCTCCCAGATAACACTCTCAAGGCCTGCCTCAGTCATCTCGTCTGAATTAACCCAGTCGGCGGCCAAGTCTTCCCGAATCTTCCCATTGTGTTGTTAAGAGTGGGTTGTGGGTTGGACTTGGTTGTTTCTTGTACTAGATCCCTGCTTTTTTCCATTCTTCTTCTTAACATATGAATGTAGGTTTAACTGGCAGAGATTAACACCAGATGGCCATGGTATCATTACTATGTTGATGATACCCAACTGTATATCTCTATTCCTGGCCACCCAGATGAAGTTGTCAAGGTTCTTTTCTAGTGTCGGGAGGCTGTGGGGATCTGGATGGAGAAGAACAAGCTTTGGCTTAACTCTTCCAAGATTGAGTGTCTATTTGATTTGGTCCACGGGTCCTGGAACTGGAGATTCTAACATTGACCCATTCTGAGCAGAGCTGCACTGCCCAGTTCAGATTCAATGCACAAGTTGGAAATCTTCCTGGATTCATAGCTCCTTTTGGAAAAGCATGTGGCAGCTAGGGGGTATGGCAGAGAAGCACTTGTCACATTTACTCATGCCTTAGTCCAGTGGTGGGATTCAGCCAGTTCGTACCACTTCGGGAGAACCAATTGTTAACTTTCTGAGCAGTTTGGCAAACTGGTTGTTGGAAGAAATCATTAGGGCAGAGAACCAGTTGTTAAATTACTTGAATCCCACCACTGCCTTAGTCACTCGCAGTTGGGAATATCCTTGTAGATCATATGAAAAATTTAACGGGTCTAGAACACAATAGTATGAGTACAGTAGTTATGGACATTCCTTATCATGAACTTTTACTTCAATTCTACCCCTTTAGATGAACTGGCTTCCAATAGGTTTATGGCGATCACCCTTAAAGCACTACATGGCATAAGACTGGATTATTTGTGGGGTCACCTGCTTCCAAGGGTATCAGGTTATCCCCCACTCAACAAAGAGAAATCCTCCCGGTTATATCACTGAAACAATTACATTTTATAGAACAATATTTTAGTCTGGTTGTCAATTTACTGCTATAGTGAGTTTTAATGCATTGTATTGTTTTTGTTTATTTACATCCCCCCTTTATTATTTTTACAAATAAATCACAAGGTGGTGAACATATCCAAAATACCTTCCTCCTCCTATTATCCCCACAACAACCCTGTTGGGTGAGATGCTTTTTTTTCTTGTGCACCACCCAGAGTCATGGGGTTTGAGTTGGACAGCCATATAAATATTATAAATAAAATAATAAAAAAGTTGATTGATATATAGATAAAACCGTGAATATTAACCAGCCAGTCTGGTTGGGTTTCAGGACCCAACTTAATGCACAAATAGTAGGTGCTACTAAAAATTGAAAAGCCCATTTTGTCTGATCTGCTCAGGATTTGTTTTGAATTAGTATTCAAGGACATCTTTAGATATATAAACAAACCATAGCCAAATTCCATGAAATGCTTATAAATCTGGGATGCCTTTTTGTAGTATTCTATCCTTTTATATATACTCATTTGATGTGAACAAAAATGGCTTGGCTATAGACTTTTCCCCATTACAAGACCAGAATTGTAATGTCAGTTTCTCATATACTCATGATGTCTTAATTTCCCACTAATGTTTATATTGAGATTACAAAGAAGAGAATTCACATTGAGGATTTCCTCATTATAATTTCTTCATAGTTTTTCTGTATGTTACAAGAGGCACGAAACTGTACCCACTCTTTCTCTCTTGTGTATGAAAGATACACACACACATACATATACATAGAGAGTAAATGATGGGGGTTTTCTTCAGCACATCACGACTATTCATGACTCTGACCTGCACCTTCTCTGCTGCTGAAACAATGGCATTTGGAGAGAAAAAATTAGTATACTATTAATCAGTCTGATACACTAAAGCGTTCAAATATCTTTAAAGGAAATGTAAACTTGAACAGTTATGTTTTCCATTAAAATACTTCACATTTTAATCTCGTCCTCCTCTATAACCAACATCTTGACTAAAGAGAAAAAGAGAACTGTAATTGCCAGGAAGGAAGGAGTTCAGATCTTTGCATACTCTTTGAGAATCATCTCCAGTTTCTGACCGAGTAGAATATTACCC
Organism: Pantherophis guttatus; assembly: GCF_059756535.1. Lineage (NCBI taxonomy): Eukaryota > Metazoa > Chordata > Lepidosauria > Squamata > Colubridae > Pantherophis > Pantherophis guttatus. The sequence continues at coordinate 122,369,578 of NC_142065.1, read as the reverse complement.
TTCACCTTCACTTTCCCAATCAGAAAAGCCTTCTGGGGCTTTATCTTGCCCAAAGCAAGTTCCATGAAATCATGTTCAGAGAGAATAAAAACTGTGTTGGCAGGCTCGTGAGATGCTCCTTTATAGACCTGACCAGAACCAGACTTCAAATCCAGGGTCCACTGGGCCACAACCTTTCCTCCATTCATGATGTCCCACTGAAAGACAGCATTCACCTTTTTCACAACTTGACTGCCAACACCTTTGATGCGACGCCCAATTTCCTCAAAAATAAGATCACTCTGAAGTCCAGGGCCTTTCGCTGAAGCATTTCTAGATGTCATCAGAGGTTCATACAAATCTGAAACAGCAGTTTGTTCACTTGTGTTGATTTTCATGTGAAGACATTTCAGCCTTTCTCTCCACATCTTCTTTTATAAATGTTTGAAAATGAGCAATTGTTATCTCACTTTGTATATAAGAGCTAGGGTGTTACCATACCTCTTTTCACAAACAGTATTTACATTTCAGTAATAAAATGAAGTAGAAATCATTGTTGGGTGGACACATTGTGTAATCAGATATGACAGCCAGTCAGCATTAAGTTTCAGTTGGTTTGTATGCTGTCATCTCATTGGTGGATATACTTTATTGTGACAGGCAAGATTTCTTATAAAGGCTGTGGCTGTGTGCTGCTTGGGTGTAACATAAGGTGTAGATAGACAGTGTGCCTACAATTTTTTGTCATGCATTTTGTCTACATAATAAAATTTGACTTTTCTTGAAGAATTTCAATTATATGAAGCCTGGGATTTGGCAAAAATAGTATTTATGTTGATACAAAAAATGTATAGCTCTTTAACATTAAGGAATGGAATCAATTTATGTGCTCCTTGTTGATTTTTTAAAAATATCTTCATATTTTAAGAATGATAAAATGGAACAATGTGTTTTGGTATGGTCTAAATTTACTTTGAACTAAATTTATACTAGCCTGTGATCCATGGTTATCTGTATCCTAGGAAAGAACAGCTCTTTAAGATACCATTGTAATCTGGTAGTGTCACTGTTTAATATCATTGATCATATGGCAGGGTATTGTTGGATTTATTGTATGTAAATTGTATATGTTGCAATATTAAGTATTCTTTAAGCTTTCATACTAGGTTAGCTACACCAGCAGTCCCCAACTTTTTTTGTACCAGGGACCAGTTTTGTGGAAGACAATTTTACATAGCCTGGGAGGGGAATGGTTTCAGTTTCACTTGCTTGCCCATCGCTCACCTCCAGCTGTGCGGCCCGGTCCTTAAGAGGCCATGGACAGGTACCTATTTGTCTCGGGAGTTGGAGACCCCTGAGCTATATATTTGAATAAAGAACAGTATGAAAACATACATTTTATCTTAATTTGAAGTATCTCTTAATACTTCATAGCCTGAATATTATTTTTAAATGTATCCTTATAAACGTGTGTGTAGTATAGATATTCTTGTCAATGATCCAGAATTAGTAAAACTGCTGAAAGCTTGGCAGATAACTATTTTCTGTTAAATTAAGTTTGGAATGGCCCAGAGTTCACAAAAGTAGCCCCTTGCCATTAAAGTTATGAAGTTGCTATTTTCAAATATTTTACTTTTATGTATGCATTTAATTCTTTGAAAGTTACAGAGTAGGAGAATTTCAAACATCCTGACATTGTGAATTCAGATGTAACCCAAACTGAACTGAATCTTTTGCAAATAACTTTTGCCTCAAAAACCTTTGCCTCAAGATGCATTTAACAACTTGTATGTCAAGATAAGGAACATATTTTGAATACGTATATACCTTTGCTGATAAATTTAAATATTTATAATTATTATTTAAATATATATTCTATGCAGATCTTTCCATGCTAGGAAATTTTTGACTTATGAAAGAGACACAGTGGTGAAACAGACAGAAATAACCAGATCTATCAACTCCAAGTGTGGTCTTTTTTCTGTTGCTGCAGCACATCACTTCTTAAGTTGGTAATTTGTTTCAATAGTTTACTCCCATATTTCCCATACTGGGAGAATCATTTCTGAGGATTTTCTGCTTACAGTTCTATTTTTTTTTAAATTTTTTATTATATTTTTATTGTTAAAGAATAACAGAAAGAGAAAAAAAAAATACAAAAATCAATAGTAAGGAAAGAAAAATTTTTTCCCCCCAACGTGCTATACAAACGGAAAGGAAGTTTTAGGAAACTGAAGTCTTCAATTCTTCCAGAAATCTCTTTGATAAGATACTGGTGCCAATTCATCCAATCTCCCAAGTGCAAAGTCCACATTCTTTCATTACCTTTAATCTCCCTCCAAACATCTACTACACCATTTTGCAACATCCAGTTATCAAGTATCCCCATTTTTCTTATTCCACCATAGCGGGTAGGATTGGTACTATCCATCTGGTTTCTAATTAAATTAAAATCACCAGCAATAATTACCTTCCCTACCCTTTCAATTTGCAACAAATCAGTAATCTTATTCAAAAAATCTTTTTGATTCACATTTGATACATATAAATTAACCAATGTTATTTTTTCCTCGTTAATACATCCTGTTATTATCAAATATCGTCCATCGATATCTGCTATTACTTTGTTTTTTTCAAATTGGACTCTATTTGATATTAATATTGCAACACCTCTAGATTTTGAGGACCCAAAAGCTTTTTCATAAACCTGCATACCTTTTAAATACATCCTGTTTATATCCTCAGATTTCTGATGAGTTTCTTGCATAAAAAGTATGTCAGGAGAATCTCTTTTAATCTTAAATTCTAAACGTCTTCTCTTAATCTGATTCCCAGTACCTTTAACATTCCAAGTCATTACCTTAATTACCCCCATTAATATTTTTAATTTTAACTATTCCCTCTTTTTCCTTTCCGTGACCCAAAACCCAAACAAATATATATAGACAACACATAACATAAAAATAATAATAATAATAAAATAATAATATAAAACATGCAGACAACATAAAACAAAAACTAACATAACACACAACCACATAAAATCTTCATCTCCCACCGTCTTCATTAAGACACGCCTCGTTTCCAAGAGTGGGGGAGAGGGGACCCCGTCCATCAGCTGGGTCGTCTCTTCATTGGCATAATTCTGGTTTCAATTGAACAACTACAAGTTCTTCGTCCCCGCACTCGGGCTCATCTTCCCTTTTATGTTCAGAGTCCAATGTAATCATCCTTTCCACTCCTTCACCAGTAACATCTCTTTTCTTCTGTACCTCCGCCAATATCCGATATCCAAGAAATATCTTTCGTTGGTTTTCTTTTCCTCTTTGGTTTTGGACCTAAACCTCCGACCGCCCCTCCTTCTTCCTCTGGTGTTGATGTATATACTTCAATTCCACCCATTTTGAGTAATTGTGATCTTAATTCACTTTGTTCTTCCTCTTTTTCTAAAAAGCCAAGCTCATGGAGATATTGAACCGCATCCGTTTCTATTGTAAATATATGCATTCTATTTTTATAGAAAAATTTCATTCGCTGTGGTGGTCTCCAATTATACTTAATACCTCTATCTCTTAATATTTTAGTAATTGGCTTCAAATAATATCTCCACGATCTTTCCTCTCTTGAGATATCTTGAAAGACTTGGACCTGTTTTCCCTCAAGCTTCAGCACAGCATCACCATTTTCTCTAATTTTTGCCATTACTTGTAATTTATCATTAACACTTGCAAATCTCACCAAAACATTTCTTATTATTTCACGTTGTCTTCTAAATCCAATTCGATAGACACTTATCAAATCTGTAGTTGTAAAATTTTTATCCAATCCGAGTTCATTAAGCCATTTCAAAACACGTTGTTTAACATTGTCCACTTTTTCTTCCACTATGCCTCTTATAACAATGTTGGACTTCCTAACTTCTTCTTCCAGAGTACATATTCTTCTATCCTGTTTTTCATTTTTTTAAAAAATTTCAGTTATTTGCTTATCAATTTTTTTTGTTTGCACTTGTAGTTGATCTACATTATCTTTTATCACTGTTACTTCTGCTGTGTATTTAGCAAAATTAACATTAATTTCTTGAACAATTTGTTCCAGCTGATTGGATCTTTCCTTCTTTTCTTCATCCATTTTTAAATGTATTTTTTGAAATTCTGTATCCATTATTTCAATTTTATCACTTAATTTGTTTAATGCCAACACAATTTGAGCTGAGTCAATACTAGCTTGAGAAATGTTTGACCTTAGATCGCACCGATTCATCTTTAGATGGATCCATCTTAATAACTCCTATAATTTTTGACCAAATATTTCTATAACCTTATTCACAATTCAAAATCAATGGGTCATCAACTTGTATTTAAAATGTTGAATTGTTGAAGAGGAAAATCTTTAACTATCAGTTCTGTACCACAGATACTCAGAAGGATCTTTTCAGAAAGACTTGGGCTTATTTTACTTTCACTTTAAGGAGCCAGAGACGACAAATAAAGCATTAAGGAGTCCCAAATTTAAAAAAGTTGAAAGTCCAAATTATTGAAGGCTTGCTTACAATTGCTTCTTGCGCCAGAGGCAGTGTAAAATACGAACAGTGAAATTCCTGTAGTCACGTTAATCAAGATCAGTTACACTCCTCAGCGCCATATTGCCCGCTGCGAACTTCAAACAGCAAACATACTTTAGATTACTTTAAAACTTTTAACTTTTAGTCCACAATTTTCACAGCGTCTTCAAAAAAAAAGGATAATTGCTTTCAAATTTTCGGACGATCCCACAAACAAGCCATTTAAATATTCGGCTATTCCAAAAAAAAAAAAAAGGTTCCTGTTCTCCACGTTTATGTCGACTCCAACATTCAGGCAGCTCTCATATATCTTATTTTTATCTTATTCAAACATAGCCATAAAACTTGCTGCCCTTCGCCCTGCGGACGTTTTTTGCGGATCCAGCTCACAATTAAGTTCAAATTTATTGTTTTTCAGACCTCTTTAAATCATCATTTCGCCGTTTCATCACCCCCTCTGCTCACTTTTATTTCCCCGAAGGGAAAGCACTTTAAAAAAAAGCCTCAATTAAAAGCAGTTCAGGGTGGCTTACCACATCGATCTTAATCCAACCAAAACAGGAACTCTTCAATAACGCATTTAGTTGTTATCGGACTTTAAAAATGCTGTTTATTTTTATTTTCATCCGCTTTTAATTTTCCATATGCCGCAGAGAGACGAAGACAAAGTCTTCTAAGCCACAGCCATGGACACGCCCCCCCCTGCTTACAGTTCTAAACAATATTGCATTTCCTCATTTGAGATTGGTATGAAATCTGGGGGTCGTCCTAGGCTTTAAGGCAGTTTTGGCAAACTTTTTCAGCACCGAGTGCTGATGATCTTCTGGTTTCCAGCACACACATGCATGCCAGCCACCTGGTGTTCTGGTTTCTGGCATGCATGCGCGCACGAAGACTAGCTGTTTGGTGCCCATGTGCTGGCTCCAACCGGTCTTTCGGGGGTCCTCGCGCCTCCCTGCCTGCCCCCCTGGTCCCCGTCGGGGTGACGGGACATTCTCACCAATGACCCAGTTCCACAGTCCAGGACAGGGAGAGAAATTTGGGTGGGGAATACCGCCTCCCTCCATTGGAAAGCCAGAGCCCCTTTCTGGCCTCGGATATAAGGGGCGTTGGTGATCTCGGGGCTTGAGTTGGGGGGCCAGCAGGTGGGAGAACTTCGCCCCAACTCTGGCTGGGATGAAGTGCCTCCCCCAGCCCGCCGAGAACAAGCCAGCACAGCCCCCACTTCCTGGCTGCCGCACCTCTTACCCCTCAATGGTGTCTCCAAGCGTGAGGAGCTGTGCTCTTCGCCAGCCCTCCTGGGATAGCTCACCTCCCCGACGGCGGCTCCTCCTTTTCCTCCTGGCTGCTCCAGCATCCCGGCAGGAAGAGGCATTGTGAGAACCGACGCTGCCCCCTCACGGCGGCAGGAGCAGCAGGTGAGGCGGCTGCCTGCCCAGCCAGCAAACACCCTGCTGCCCCATGTGCCCCACAGGGTGCTCCAGACCGTGGACGTGTGTTTGTGCCACAGGCTGGAGCCGCGCAAGAAGCCCGCTCAGGCGGGGAGGGATGGAAGCCGTGGCCCACCCAACCTGGATGGCAGCTCTATTCTCCTTGCTCTTCCAAATTCCGGCGCACTGGCCACCTGGTTTTCATGCGTGCGGGAGTGCCAGAAACTGAAAGAGCAGCCGCCTGGTGCGCATGCATGTACCAGGAAGATGATTTTCCGGTTTCTGGCGTACACATGCACACTGGCCGGCTGGTCTTCGTGCATGCACACTCACCAGGAACTGGAAGATTATCTTCCCGGCTTGTGTATGCGCACCGGGCGGCTGCTGTTTTGGTTTCTGGCACTCCCGCATGCGTGAAGACCAGCTGGCCAGCGCGCTGGAACCCAGAAGAGCAACAGGCGATGGCTCTGCATGCCACTTCCAGCACATGTGCCATAGGTTTGTCATCACGGGTCTAAGGTGTCCCTCAAAGAGCAAGAGGAAGATGTAGCCAGGAGGGTGTTTGCACAGATTTATGTTGTGCACAAGTTGAACTGTTTCTGAACTGGACCTCCGCACAGTCACTTCCTTTGTGCAGCTGATTCAAAATGCAACATTATGCACATTAATGGGCAGAGCTTAGTATGTCCATATAACAAACCAGTGGTGGGTTGCTTCCGGTTCTCCCTGGTTCTTGCAAACCGGTAGTGAAAATTTTGAGTAGTTTGGAGAACCGGTAAATACCACCTCTGCCTGGCCCCACCCCCAATCTATTCTAGCTGATCAGCTAGAAGGAAAAAATCAGGGCTCACTTGACAAAGAAGAAAAAAAAAAAAAACAAGGCACCTTAGCTTTAAATTGAGAAGCCAAGAAGCCTCCCAACTGATTGGCTAGAACCAATCCGCTCCTTGTAATCCGCTCGGTGGTGGTAGATTGGCAATTGAGGCCAAGCTGCCCAAAAGTGGTTTCTGATGCTCTCGGTGGTGGCAGAGCGGCAAAAAATTGTTTACACTCTTGCCGCAGCGCTTCAAAGGTCTGCCCTACAGCTGATCAGCGGTAAAAAGCAGTGTGGTGGTAGACCAGTGCGCTCCAAAAACAAATGGATAGACCGGTACGGCTCTGCAAGCAGTTAAAAGCCTGGTAGACCAGTATTTCTGCTAAATCCTAAAGAATTGTTTGTCACATGACTATCAAACAATACCCACAAAATAAGCCATGCCCACAAAACCAGTAGTAAAAAAATTTAGAACCCACCCCTGTAGAACCCACAAGCTACATCGGTTACCAAAAGGCTTTGGGTGCAATTTAAAGTGCTAATTACCACCTATAAAGCCTTGCATGCTAATTATTTGAGGGATCATCTGCCCCATGGTTTCTGCCCATCCCGTGTGCTCAGAACTGGCATATTCTGGGTCCTTTACAAGTCATCCAAGAAGTAAGTCTCCTCTGTATTGCCTGCCTTCTGGGATCATATTCCCTGAAATCCAAAGCATCTCCACCGTGCTCTCCTTTTGATGAACCTTTGGCTCTTTTCTCAGGCTTTTTGACTCTTTGAAAATGTGATTGTTAGAAAAATGTGAGGGTTTTCCCAACATTTCTTTTGTTGATTGGCTTTTGTCTTTCCCATTTCTGTTTGCCTCCCAGAGTCATCTGGAGTTGGATGCTCTTACAAATAAATTAAATAACATCAATATGAAATCAGCTGAAACCTTAATCTAAATTTGGAATACCATTTGGAATGATAGCAAGTTCTGTATCTGACAAAGACAGTAGTAAGAAAATAAATTTGCTAGCCCTGATTTATAAAAGTATGATATTTCCAACTTTTCAATATATCAGGGTAGTTGCTATAGGTGCTGTTGTCTCTACCCTTGCCCTTACCTTTGGGCAAGAGTAAGATCAGATTGCCTTTATTAGCTTTATAAGAGGAGTATCACTGTTTCTCAAGGCCACAGTATTTATGTTGTAATAAAAAACCCCTTTCCCAAGAGAAACAGCACCTTCCAGAAAAATGGCAATTGAAGCTCTCCTTTGCTCCAAACCTGCTCCTACTAGAGCTTTTTTTCCCCATATGACTGGGTAAAAAATGCAGGACAGGGAGGGTCTGGTGTTTGAATCGCATATTTCCCATGATGTGTGAATGCCATTCTGGTCACCAGCAACCAGTGAACACAAAAGAGGGAAAATACCTAAAGAAAGTAAGAACTACCTCAGAAATATTTAAAAGAAAAGAAGGATTTCATTAAACTTTCCTAATAGACAATTTTGATATCTAACACTAAAACACATTAAGTTTCTTTAAAAAAAAACCAGGCTTGGCAAATAGAAAAGTTGTTCAGGTGCTGTACTTTATTAATAAAGTTCTTCCCTTTGAAAAAATTTAACCAACACATATAAACACACACAGTTTACAGATTAAATAATTGGTAAATTAATCTAACTTGAATTCAGTTTTTTCCACAGATTGTACAGCCAGACATTAACACACAAACAATGCATTTTACACTTCATTCTGAAAAGAGACATTAGATCAGGGGTGTCAAACTGGTGGCCCGTGAGCCAGATGCCACACTCACCCTAGCTCCACGAAGGGGAAAAACATCACGTGACAGCAACGTGACGTGGCGAGTTTGACACCCATGCATTAGATGGACCAAAAGTAGAAGCATGCTCTTACAAGGGAAAAAAAGTAAGAGAAAATGTATTTTAATGAAATGGATCGTAAGATTTGTTATATACTGCTCAAAAAAATAAAGGGAACACAAGCAGAAGACATCCGAGATCTGAATGAATGAAATAGCCTTATTAAATACTTTGTTCTTTACATACAGTAGTTTATACACTGCTCAAACAACTAAAGGGAACACAAAATTACTGTATGTAACAAACGAAGTATTTAATAAGGCTATTTCATTCATTCAGATCTCGGATGTCTTCTGCTTGTGTTCCCTTTATTTTTTTGAGCAGTGTATTTATGCTGCTACAACTTGCATAACAAACTTTCCTCATCAGTAATGGAAGTCTCCATGTTACCACTGATGAGATGAGGGCTAATGCAGCACAGCTTCTTCAGGTACAGCCAAGAAAGCATAAACAGTCTTGTGCACAGAGAAGGAGCTATTGCTGTGACTATCCCTCACTTCAGGGTCTGGAAAGTAGAAGATGCAGGAGACTCTCTCCCACACAGTATGGGCCTCCTCATATTGTCTGGCAGTATGGAAAGGAAGCACAGAAAAATGTCAAAAAGACCTCTGTAGATATCCACACACAGGACTGATTTCTAAAACAACAACTCTGATAGAGTTGTCCCACTACACTAGCAATGTTTACAGTATGAAAGACATCCACACATTTCAGCTGGAAAAGGATTCTATCAGGATTTAACCCATCCTTTACTGAGGGAGGGATGTTTAATTTCAAGTATTGAGTTGAACTTTAAGAGACATTCTAAGCAGCTCAAAATACAAATGATGGACTATCCTCTGTCTCTTCATCAGCTTGGTAAATACAAAACAGCCTGGGGATTCCTTTGAGGATTGAGATTGTTTGGGGTGGGGGCGTAGAAGATGAAGAACACCTGCAGTTGTACTGAGCTTCCAAAATGCAGGAGGCATTTCTATTCTGCTCCTCCAGCCATTCTCTCTAGCTGTTGATAGATTGATGATGCCCACTGGAAGAGCAGAGGGGGGGAGGAACTGTTGTCATGATGAGAGCATTTATGCCAAGAACCATATGCATTGTTAAAATAATGTGGGCATTTCACAGTTATATAAACCTAACTATATGGAAGGGATAGTTATATAATTTATGCAATGAAAATACTGCAAATAAGAAATGACCCAAATAGAAACTTGCTTTAAAACCTATTAACGGTGGACATTAATAAAATTCCTTTGGTTGTTTGTAATACAGCATGATGGAGATCCTTACTTCTGTCAAATTCTCCTTCTGCATCAAATAATTTTTCATCTGGAAATTTAGCATCCTCAGCTAATGAGCACAGAAGGTCACCAGTAGTGTTTTTGAGCTTTCCTGTTAAAAAGAAAGGGAAGAAAGAAAATAAATCATAATGTCATACAGAAAAAAAACCCCTTTCCATTCTCCAGATACATGTTTAATTGCCACTGGCTTTAACAGTTTAATCATAAAAAAGGGAGACCAAATGATTTCAAGTAGCATTTTAAACATCTGTTCAAACTTTCAAAATAATCTCCCTATACTGTATACTATACTGTACTGTGAGCAATTTGCCTGGCATTTCTCAGTATAAAAAGCTGAGGCAGTTTTTCTGGAAAATCCTTCCACTCAATAGCTACAAATATATTTCTTAAATAGTGTCCTGAACAACATGCAAGTGATTCACTGGATTTGTGTAGTTAATGCTGCCCAGGAAATATCTGTGGCTACACTCCCATTTACTCAGAGTTGTAATTGCCAAATATGATGCTATAATATGGGTATACAGTATCTAAGTTAGATGGATGATGCTACTGCCAATTTTAGTGGTGAAAGAGATAAAGAAAAAATTGTATAGTTTTCTTATGCTTAATAGCATGAAATTGTGGATCCTTTCAACATGGAGACTTCATTTTTCAAAGTATATTCTAGCCCAAAAACTCAACCTTTTTTTTTGTAAAAAGTTTTTCTTTATTTCTTTACACACACACAAACATACAATGTATTTTTGCTGAACAATCTTTGGCCAGTTAACAAATTTAAACAATTTTTAGTCCTTACAACTAAGATTACAATTTCTATACCTCCTTTTTGCCATAGTATTTATTTTCATCTATTTTTTTACAATATTACCCTTCATTTTCATCTCTAATTTTAACCAAATTCCATTTTTCCCTTCTATTCTATATTAAACCCCTTTTCATTGTCATCTATTTTTATATCCATCATCAGAATAATTAATTTTGTGGTGTTACAATTGTTCAGTTCTTATAGAAATAGTGAACCCACTTATTTTATAGCATACATTTTCTTAGGTAATATAGTCCAACATTTTAGTATAAATCAATTAATTATATAAATATCTTTTCCATTTATAAATTCAAACAAGAAAAAAAAGAAAAAAAAGGATATAAACGTGGCTATTCCAATTAGTTCCATTTTCATACATCAAGTAATTTTCCCCATGTTCCTCCAAACCACATCTTCATCATTTCTACTTTCATCACGATATACAATTAAAAATATTTCATTTATTACAATTTCCTTGGTTAAATTTTAAAATATTCTGTTATCCTTTACTCATATAGCTTCCCCCATGTATTGTTCCAAATCCTCACTTAATCATTTCTACACACACCACCATAAACCATTAAAATTATTTCAATTATTACAATTTAGACTTATTCAAATTTCTAAAAAAAAGAAAAAACTCATTATCTAGATTTCAAAAATATAAATAATATTCCAATTATTGTTCAGTTCATTTTCACCATCATATGATTTACTGTTATTTCTTACAATTCATCTTTCAATTCTAGATGTATACCTCGTATTTCTCTTTCATTTCTTTCTCCTTTTCTCCCTTTTCATTTTTATTTTTACCTTTTTCTTTCCCCTTTTTTCCTGTGCTTTAAAATCCTGATCTCTCCCATTTTGCCCTGTATTTCCCATTGTTCCCTCTCTCTTTTCTCTTTTTTTTTATTTCACCACTGTTTAGTCCGCTGTTTAGCCCAATATTATCATTCTGTATTTCAAAGTCCTGGATTCTTCTATTCTACCCTTTATTTCCTGTTATTATCCACCCTTTTTCTCTCTTTTTTATCTTTTCACTGTAAATCCCAGTGTAATCATTTAAGTTCTTTATATTCTTTCTGTTCCACCCTTCTTTCCGTATTTGTCTCTTTCTAGCCTCTCTATTTCTTTCATTGTTAATCCCAATGTAATCTCTAAAAACCTTATTATTACTATCCACATATTCAATTACTTTTTCATATTTAATCACATTTTCTTTATCTTCTTTATTTTCAGCCTCTGTGTCTTGCTTCTCCGTCTCTGTTTCCTTGTCAGCTTGCATATGCTTTATCTCACTTTTTATGTCCTCAGGTTTTAATCCCCCATGCATCATTGTAGTTATTTCTCTTATTTCCATTTTCCATGACAAGTACATCAATTTGATCATTTCTCTAATTTCCAGTGCCATTTTTTTTCTTTTTAAGTTAGTATTATTCCAATTTTAAAAGTTCAGTGGTATTCCTCCCCACTCCCCTCCCAAAGTCAAGCCGCTTGCAGACAAAGGAATCCTCCCTAAAAGTTATCAGGGCTGTTACCTGTAAAGTTCACAATTTTCCAAAACACAAACCAAGATACAGTGTTCTTTTTTGCTCCTGAAGGCGTCTCTGCAGTTACCTAACAAATATCCATTTTGTTTCAATCTAAGTTGACAGTCTTAACTAGTTTCTCTTTTTCTTTTCAGCTTTAAAAATACCAAATCAGTTTTATAGTCCAGTCCAAATTTAAACAGCTCTTTTCACTTCTTTTTTCCTTTTTTCTTTTGTTTATACAGTTCTTCTATTACAGGGCTTATTGTCCATTCTCTTTTGTTTTTCTTAAAATTCGTGAAAGAGAGAAGAGAAAAAGGATCTATTTATTTCTTTCCAATCCTTTAATCCATCTTGGGGTAATTTCTTTCATTTTTAAATTTTCCAAATTATTTTCCAGGTAGTTTTGTTCAAAAGACAATTTTCTATTCGGGTTTTTGTCCCTTTAAAATTACGCTTCAACATTTTCTTATCTTCCTCCCATGCCGTTCTTTCGCTGGGGGTCTTCAGGTTTAAAGATTTTTTTCCCCTTATTATAAGTTGGCTGTCACTCACCTGGCTTCAAAAAACTCCGTTCCGTTCATTCCTCCTGCTCAATACTTAGTCCGATTGCGCCAGCTTCGTGACAGCCGCAATGGCTGCCTCCCCCCGCCGCCAAGTTGTAGAGAGCTTCCTCTGACCTTTGAGGAACTTGCCTGTTCCTCTTGGTCTTCCGAGGTGCCTCTCCTTCATCCCCGTCCGTACAGGACGGTTCCGGTCCGAAGACCCCTTGGTGATGGTTCATCAGTCCGTGTTTTTCCGGAGCTCATCGGAGCCTGCTAATTCCTGACTGTCTCGCCGCAACGGTTCTGGTCAAATCTCAACAACTCAACCTTGATGCTTGAAAGCAGCCACTGAATTTTACAATCAGTAAATGATTTGAATTGTAAAAATTATCCAGGGTATAGGAATAATGGCACTAAAAGAAAATCAAGAACATTCAGCATGGATTTGAAAAAGCAAAGCAATAAGTTTGGCAAAAATTAGCAGGAAGTCTTATCTTCCTAAAATTACATGTGTATTAATCTTCCTAAAATTCTAGTAATACTGTTGTTAAGACTAATCTTTTTAAGATTCCTACACTAAGACTACATTTCGAACCACGTGCCTTCTTGTCCGAGACCATAGAATTGTAGAGCTGGAATGGCCCATGAGGTTATTTACTCTAACCTGCAATGTATGGAAAACCATTTTAACCCATCCGTAAGAAAAAGAAAGCACTATCTAAAATCTTCTTTAAAATCTCCAGAGATGAAGCCTACACAATCTTTATAGATAGACTATTCCATTTTGTACAGATCTTACTCTCAGATTTTTTCCCCCTTATGTTGAAATTAAATCTAGGTAGTTGCAACTTATACTCATTATTTCTAGTCCTACTTTATATGGCAATGGAAAAATAGTTCATGCCCTCTTCCCTGTAGTTTCTATATGTACCTATAAATGGCTTCCTGAATATCCCAAGTTCTTTACAATTCTGAATAGGGCACGTCCTCAGCTCCTTGTACCATCTTTGTTGCTATCCTTTGAACCTTCTCAAGCCTGTCAACATTCAACTGAAAATGAGGAGCTCTAAATCATACACAGTATTTCAGGTGTGGTCTCACTAATGCCAAGTAGAGAGGAATAGTGACTTTGTGTGTCTTTGATATGATGTTTCTTCAGTGCAGCCCAGAACTATATTAAACCTATTATTAACTGTCTAACCCTGTTGAATCCTATTCAACTTGTTGTCAATGTAGCATTTTAAACTCCCACAATACCCAATCAGCAGAAAAGTATTACCAACTGAGAATTAAGGGACCCTAACTAGCTCATTTGGACAGCATATGGCTAGAAAATGCTATGTTAAACAATATTTTAACAGTTTATTGATATTGTAGATAAAATCTAAATTTAATAGAATTCCGTGAGTTGAATCCAGATACATTAGATTGAAAACAAGGTGATGAAAAGGATTATAATAGGAAGGCAGAAGTAAGAATCAAGAGGAAAGGAACTTGAAGCATTTCATCTGCTTATGGCCATGAGAGCAAATTACTTGGAGAAGACTAATGTTAGTTTGAGGTAAAGACAACTTCTGTGGCTGACAGCTTCAATATTTGTTACTACCAAAACAAAAGTTTGTCCAATATGAAAGAACAAGTAGATGTTGAGTCACCCTGTTTCCAAACGCCCCATTTGCAAGCAGACAAAGCTTCCAGCCTCCGTCAGTTCTCCCTCTAGGTGAAAAGTGTTCTGGTGGTGGCAGAAAGGAGTTAGGGGAGGAGGGGGAGGAGGAGCAGGAGATAGGCACCACAAACATTTTTTGCACCCAGGAGCTTCCATCAACTCTCCTCTCCCTCAAAGGCAAAGAAACCGCAGCAGATGAAGCTTCTCCTCAAGTCTCTGTGGCAGAGAAGAGACAGATCTTTGCAAGGTAAGTGAGTCCAGCACAGCAGGGAGGGGGAAGCATGAAGTATCTTAGTGGTTTGGGGAGATCTTGGGGGCCTGTTCCATCACTAGGCCCCTCCATGGTCTTCCCCACCCTGAGATACCTCATGTGCACTTAAAGAACCACACATTGGATTAGCGAATGTGTGGGCAAAAGGAAGGAATGATCTCGTTCAAGGTACGAGATTCACTCCTATGGATCCTTGAGTTACAAATGGAATGGGCAGACTCCATTACATTCGTAACTCGAGGACTACCTGTAGACCTTCATCTAAGTCCTATGAAAATATACGAGTTACTTGTTAAAAAGCAACACAAGAAAACAGTGTACTGCATTACATCTATATTGAATGCAATCAACATTTACTGACTACCTTTGTTGGAAATGTGTGCAAAGCCTTAGGAATAAATTAGCTTTCTTAAGGGATAATTTGAGTCAGACATTCCAGTCAATAAGTTCTACTCTGAGTTTGAGAGAGAGCCTTCCCCATAAAAACAAAAACACACATGCATAAGTTGTCCCCTGTTCTTCACAATACAAGTCAATGGAAGTGAATCAGAAGAACTCTCTTCAGACTTCAGAAAAATGGTTATTGATACTTAAAATGGACACAAAACTTTGGCTTCAGTCAACTCAGATAAAACAGACAGTCCACAGATGGCCAAAATGCAACTTCATTCTTACTTTGGTAGAGTGGCTGTTCAACAAAAATCACTCCAGGAGAAAGATATATAGTACTCCTCTGCAGGCTACTCTTGCATTCATCAATCTACTGTAAGGAAAACACTGAACAAGAGTAGTGTACATAGGAGGAAAACAACTGTTCCCCAAAAAGGATACTCCTCTTTCTCTCAAGCTTGCCAAGACTATCTGTCTAGCCATTAGGCTACTGGAATTGTTTTGGCAAAAATTAAACTTTGACATTAATGTGGATTTTTACAGTTTGCAGAATGAGAAACATTGCACCCTCAGGACCTGGTTGCACAATCATTGAGGGAACAATGGATTCCAATAAAGAAGAATATTTGTATCTCAGGGTGAAATTAATCCCTCACAATGGATTATGGATCGTATCAGCAAATTCTAGAGCAGAGCATCAAGCCTGTGAACTCAAGCTTAAATGAATGTGGGCCATGCAATACCTTTATGATCCTGAAACACAAAAGTAAATCGAAAACTAAGTTGTGCTGAAACACAAGAAATTTCTCACTTTGAAATGCTGAGTCAAAACTATCATCCTTAATTGAAATGTTGTAGCATGGCTTGAAGTGAGTAGTTCATACAAGAGAATCATCACATATCACTGAGTAGAAGCTGTTCTGAAAAGAGGAATAAACCAAATTAGCTCCAAGACAATATGCAGGACTGATCACCAGGTAGAGGAAACATCTGGATAAAGTCATTGCCTCTAATCTAAAGGAATAGCATCAGTTATCAAATTAAAAAGTCCAAATATTTTTTACCAGCGAAGAATGTTGGATCAATATATTCAATAAAGAACTGACACCATCCACTTAATTGTACCCTGAATGAAGATGTAGCTGTTTCTACAAGTGCAAGAATACACTATTTATGGTAAAATTAGTCTGCAGGGTCACGTTATTTACAAACTGGAGACTCCTAAGTATTGTTAAATTCACTAATTACTTTCACACAAAGTTTCATACAAGTCCATCCATCTATCCAAGTCCTTTTCTCACTGCTTCTACTATCCTTATGTACTCCTTATGTATAATGTACTCAAAATTGAAAGAGGAAATATCCAGAGAAGTAACGAACGTCCCTTTCTAATATGGTTGTGGTCAACACAATTTCTGCCTATACATAGTTACCAAAACTAGGATTGCTGTTAGTTCCCAGAACAAAAAATACTAGAGTGGCTGGCTAAAGATCAGTTTCTCTCATCATAAGTATACAAGTTTCTGTATCAGCTTATTTAGGCATAAAAAGCAAGCACTAAGCACTTAGACTTATATACCACTTCACAGTGCTTTACAGCCCTCTCTAAGCATTTTTATAGAGTCAGCATATTGCCCCCAACAATTTGGGTCCTCATTTTACCCACCTCGGAAGGATGGAAAGCTGAGTCAACCTTGAGCCTGGTGGGATTTGAACTGCCAAATTGCTGGCAGCTGGCAGTCAGCAGAAGTAGCCTGCAGTACTGCACTCTAACCACTGCGCCACTGAGGCTCCTATATTATTGTCAAGAACACTAACCCCATCTTTATCTACATAATCAGTAGATAAACCCGTTTGTATCAATCTTAAACTCTGGGTTCAATAATTCTGTTCCAAGGATCATCACTCAATCTTCAGATCTTTCTCTGCCTAATTACTTTCTAAAGGAAAGGGGAACATTTTTGGTCCAGAGAATGTTGGATGATGGAACATGCATACATATCAATCATGTTTAAACTTCATATATGCATATGTGCACATATGTTCACACATACAAAAGTAAGTTTTCTCCTTTGTCATGTTATTAATTACTTAGGATAGAAAAGCCATATTCCCCATTTACCTGCCTGCTTTTGACATATCACTGTTACTGCTACTGCTAATTTTTGAAACATCCAGATTTTATGAAGTTCAGCGATTGTGTAGATTGCTCAGAATAGAAGCTAAAATATCAAATGTTTTCACTTCTGTCATGAGAGGGCACAACAATCACTGGACTTGCAGGAAGGGGCTGATTTCCTGAAGGATGCTGCTTTTTGCAAGGCTCAACAACCAGATAGGAGCTCGGATTTCCAGGCACTGAAGGAGGCCTTTATTTTAAAAAAGCAGTTTCTTTAAGATTTATATGTCTGCCCATCTTAGGCTCATAACTATATAATCAATAATTATAAAACAATCATAAAATGGTAAACAAAAACTCTGTGCCTTAATTATTTCCTTGGGATGGCCCATAGCAAACTCCCCTCATTCATATTTTCTATTTATTCAATCTTATCCCACTTCTACAATAAAAAGCCAGGACTTATTGGCCTTCTGAAAAGGACTTAAAGGGGTAGGAGGCCTGCTGAATTGCTGGGGGAAAGGGGAGGTGTTTCACTAAGTAGGAGCAGCCATAAAAAGGCACCTTTGTGTCCCACTAGGTGGCAGGATTTCACAGAAAGAATCTGAAGCATGCCTATCCTATGTGATCTAAAGGGAGGAGCAGATATTTTTATGGAAAGGCAGTCCTATAAATATCCAGATCATGTGCTGTGTAAGTCTTTACAGGTGATAAGTAGTACCTTAAATTGCATTTGGAAGGAAACTAGGAGCCAGTGCAGCTTGCTCAATAAAGGTATAACATGGGTAAACGTTTGAGCATTGAATACTATGTGCAACACTGTATTCTGGAACTAATTGTAGCTTCTGAGTATCTTCAAGGACAGTCTCCAAGAACAATGTCTTCAAGGACATTAGTGCATTACAATAACCTAGGAAGGGACTAAGGCAAGAATGATATGAGCAAGGCCTCCTAGTTCAGGAAAGGGTGCAACTGGTAACCAAGATGCATCTCTGCAAAGCCTCCCACCAATCCCATCCCCTGAGCTATGGCTGCCACCTGTTCATCAAGCAGGAGCTCTGAGTCTAGGAGGACTCTCAAATTGTGTACCAACTCAGTCTGGGGGAGTGCAACCCCATCCAAAGACAAAGATTACAAGTCAGCAGACTATCATGATAAGCTCAGATTCAGAGGAGACTGGAGGAGGAGCCAGCTCCATTGCTACTGGACAAACTGACTGACAATGAACAGCCAACTCCAGAGTTATCAAACAGACTACTGTATAAATAGGCAGGTGAGGTAACCAGCAGGCACAGCTGCCACTGCTCTCCAAGAATGAAAAAGCTGAGCTGCTACTCTTTCCCCTCCCCCCCTCCACACACAAAGACTCCTCATTCAAAGAAGTGTGGCGAGCAAAGGCCCTCTACAGAGCTGCTTGCAAGAAAGGAACCTCCTCCTTCCAAATGAGCAACACCTGATCTGTTTCTAGAGATCAATTCTCTCTGTTGACAACAACCATACACTCTTACTCCATGTTTCTTGACTCCTGATCTGTGAACCTCACAATCTTGATTCTGAAACTGACAGCTGACAAACCTTTTGACTCTTGGAATTTACCTAAGCACTCTTCACGCCTTCTGTTTTGAACTGGGAGTTTCCTAAACTTTGGGGAATTTGTTACTCTACTAAACTCATATTTTGTCTCGCCAAATGATTTAGCAAAGCTTGCAACTACCTCCCCATGTGCTTGAGTGTGCTTGGCCTGGGACAAGACAAAATGCTGGGGAGTCAAAAACTCAAGTCCATCTTACAAGGATTGAGCTGAAATTGGTTTATTCCCATTCAAACTCTTATAGTTGCATCCCCAGGCACTTGAATAACACCATACCCAGTCCTTTGCAAAGAGGACCCCCACTTTAGTGCCCAACCAGGACTTAATGATACAAGCTAAGTCAGCTCATTCATCCATAATCAGACCATGGATGGTATGAACTGTATTGCAAGTCAAACAGGATTAAGCAGCAGCAACTGGAGACCAGAGCCAAGGTTCTGAAACCCAGTCCTGGGGCTGAGCACGGGCCAGAACGTGATGCTAGTATTAAACACTAGGTTTGCCTTCCCCGAAAGTGGCCTGCCCTTTACCTTCCCATGCCCATCACCTCTACAATGCCCTTCCTGCAATCTCTCCTCTCCCCTCAAATCCCTAAGAACTATCCATATCCAATCTTAACAATATAGACAGACAGGCTCTGTGCGTGTTCTGGCACTTCTGTACACACTCAGAGCCTCCACCTGAGCAGGGCCCCCATCCAAACCTTCCTTCCAAATTCTTGAGCTCCCTGAACCCAAAACATTTTCTCTTACCCACCCAGTCCAACCACCCCTCACCCAGGCAGTGAAGTAACCCCACCCCCAAAGTGGCTGCCTCCCAGCCCACCCTTCTCTCATATGAGGGGAACAAAAGGACCCCAATACACCTAGCCTGCACATCAACTATCAAACTATATAAAACTCCTGATCTATATAATGTCTTAAATCCAGGCACCAGCAACTTCAGCCCCAAATCTTCCCAGACAGGCAAAATTGCTGCTTTGTCATGTGGTCCTTTAAACAGTAATTGCAAGACGCAACAGAGCTTCCCCACAGGTTTGCAACCTTATTCCTGCCCTGTCTGCCACAAACCACCTGTACATCTGAGCCCTCCACTACACTGGAGACTCCAACTATCAGGATCCTACAGCCACCAACACTTCTTCAACCTCTGTCAGCTTAGTCTGTTTTATGGTCTCTATGATGGCAGACCCAAGGAAGACAGGAGCCAAGTCCCCCAGAGTCCATTTCTCACTGCTTGTCAGCTAAAGCAAAGGCAGTTGATCCACAGCACCACTGAGCTTTGCTGCCTGCTGCCTGCTTACTAGTCAGCCTCTGAAATATGACAGCCCACTACCCACTTCACCCACTCAGCTACCTCTAGTTAACTGGTTCCAACATTACTGGCTGCTACCAAACCAGCCAGAACCACTGAACACCTCCACACACCATCCACAATATCCTCAAAGATCTCAACAAAATGAGCCTACCAAATAGGCATCCATCTTGACCTCATGATGGGGGGGAAATGGTAGAGTTGTAATACTGGCAATTCCAGAAAGAACAAGCAATTGAGGAACTAAGGAGACTGCAGATACCTATGCTAATACCCAGAAGCTTTATATTCCACCTTCCATTAGTTTTATGATATTATGCCTGGTAATGGCTACCAGAACACCATATCGCAGAAACTCTCCACCAATTCTTGCTGCCCTTACAAAATGTCATTTGGACACTAATATTAATAAACAAATAATTGATTTTCAGTCATATGATTTGTATACATTTTTCAGAGGAAAAAAATGAAATGAATTTGCAAAGGCTTACTACACATAAAAGAACTCAAGTAAAAAACCAAACATTTATTCCTATCCTCTATATCTTCAACCACACTCCCTCATATCTTGGGAGCAGAATAAAGTAAAATAGTGCAGTCTTTAGAAAAATAAAATTCCCCATACCTGCCTTAAATACGATTGTAACAATAAATATAAAATTTATTTAAAGTGTTTTTATATTTATCAACAATTTAATTTTTGTTGTTACTTATAAATACATTTTATTAACAAAGAGCCCTACACAAAATTCAGTTGCTGGACTTTTCTACTGGAAGTCTGTGCATGTTAGGCTTTGATAATGCTAGAACTGCCTATTTCAAATTTCAAATTTTGCAAGGCCTTCACTTTAGCTAGTTTGGATATTATGCCCTCAGCAGTTCTTTTTGGATGTTTTAGGGGTACTCCTATGAATCTTCAGTTATATCCATGTGGTGATGGTTGAATACAAACTCTAGGTCATATACTATTATACTGTTCTTTATAGAAGGACTCTAGACAGACCCTTATATATCCATTCCTGGCTGGAAGAAATTTCCAGGTAGGGAATGTAATTTCTATTGAATGGTACTACTCAGACTAGGACTTGAAAACAACCTCTCAAGTCGCCCAGTTCTGTGTTATCATTTGTACAATATTCTATACCACTACTTAAGATTGGAACTTTTTATAATTCAATTTTATTTGGATTTATTTCAGTAACTACCCTGTTTCCCCCAAAATAAGACATCCTAACCCTGATAATAAGCCCAATCAGGCTTTTGAGCACATGGCAATAAGGCCAAGAGCTTATTTCAGGGTTCAAAAAAATATAAAACAGGGTCTTATTTTTGGGGAAACATGGTATGTTTTTAATTATTTTTAGACTCCATTATAGTTACTGTTTTTCCTTTATGCACATATACATATAAGAATGTACTACTTCTTTTATTCCATATTTTATTCGTATCTGGCCTTAGGGCTGTAATAAATTTTAATTGAATTTTATTAACTGTTCTTTAAGAATTATGCATGTGAATGTGCATATAATGGATTTCCCTTGGCATTCAATAGAAGCAAAATTTGGATCAAGAAGAATGATAGAAAAAGTACTGATGCTTTGGAAAAGAGTCTTGAGAATACGATAAGTAGCCAAGGAAACAAATTAGTCCAGAGTTCTTAGTCAACATCCAAATGATGAGGCTCAAATTTTTGTATTTTGGACACATCATGTGAAGATCCAACTCTCTTGAGAAGTTTATAATGCAGAAAGGTGGAAGGAAACAGAAGAAGAAAAAAATGATCAGCACCAAGTTTGATTATAGTGTCATGGGTACACTATTGAAAGATATGAAGACCAGACTGGGAACCAATCATTATGGAGGTCTATCTATGTAGTCACTAGAGGTGATACAGTTTTGATGATTCTTAGTCAATCCTCTGCTATCAGAGGAGTCTATATTCTGATATTTGAATAGTTTTCCTTCAACATGTCCAGCATTCTTTTTTCTTTACTATGTCACTGAATTTGAACATTATTTCTCCTTTCCCCTCATTTGTTTCAAGCTTAGTCTCTTACTGAATGATTTAAAATGAAGAGACATCATTTACCACTGCCCAGGATGTTTGCTTTAAATGTCTTCATGTTGGGAAGTGAGAAAGCACAATTTTCAAAATGAAAACATAGGAAGCTGTTTGATTGAATGATTTTCTTTCAGAATTTCATGAAACGGTCACTGAACTCAATGAAGAAAATTGAGCAAAATGTTCAGTGAGTCATTTTGAGAAAGTAGACTTACCCTGGACACACCAAAAATAGTCTCAAGACTTACAGAAAATTCACCATGAAGTGGTTGTCAAATTGCTCCATCATGCGGACAAATAATTACTCAGCCCACACATTTGTTAATTAATTCCTTCGCAAGATTAAAATAAATGGTTCCAGCAATCCAGTGACACAATTAGATGACAGCTTTGCCAGGCAAGCAGTGTCACCTGTATTGATCTGGTGATGCTAGACTGTTTTTTTTAATCACATCAATCAGCCTTTAAAGCACTGACTTGCTCTTCTTGGGAAATAAAAAGAGTAGATTAGCAGTTGTACAATATTTTGTGTGTTCAAAATATTTCAGATATGTTATAGTTATAGCAATTTTATGCACCATGGCACCATAGGCACAAATCCCTTCCATGTTATATCATAATGTGCTGTGAGGTCTGAATAGGAAAATTGTGGATGACACTTGCCCTTGAATCAGAAAGTTAATTCTGGTTTGAGGGCAGGTAATAATCACAACGTATCAAGTTGGACTAGCCACAACTAAGTTCAAATTGTGGTAGCAAATGGGAAGTTCACCCAATTTTGAGTTCTCTCTATCTCTCTGTCCCACTCCGTCTCTTTCTCTCTATCGCTCTCAAAAAACTCATTCTGAACTTTTTGAAGAGGAAAGGATTTTCCCCAGTATCTGAAGAATGTGCATATAATAGCAAAAGCACTTAGACTTACCAGTATATACCACTTCACAGTTCTTTACAGCCCTCTCTAAGCGGTTTACAGAGTCAGCATATTGCCCCCAACAATCTGGGTCCTCATTTTACTGACCTCGGAAAGATGGAAGGCTCAGTCTGAGCTGGTCAGAATCAAACTCCTGGGGTGAGCAGTGAGTTAGCCTGCAGTACTACATTCTAACCACTAAAACATGATAGTGGAGAGAAATGAAGATTTTTCAGGACATCATTTGTGCTTTTTTCTTTTTTCTTATCTGTCAATGAATGGAAGAAGCAGTCTCTTTAAAGTATTAATGTCCTAAACCAATTATTTTTACCGGGAGTAAGTACCCTCCATTGTAGTCTCTTAATTAATACTTGTCCAGATCTTTTAGTTTTAATAACAAAAAAGCAAAAAACAAAGTGCTCAAACTGCAAGATATTTTTTTAACCTTCCTGTGAAACAAATCTATTCTGAATGAAGTTATTCTCCAGGAGCAATATATAGCTTCAGGGTGCTTCTGACCTGAAATCTTTTTTCTGGTTTTCCAGATTGGACCAACAGCCACAAACATCTTTTTATCAGCTTTGGCTGATGCCTATTGTTGCTTTCTGGGGGAAAAGTAACTTTAAACTATTATTTCAATAGTAAACTCCAAGCTATAATGTCTTAAGAGTGTTTTATGTGTTATTAGTTTTTTAATCCTAACGCTAACATTTGCATCAAGGCTGGAAATTTCAGCTGGCACAAAATTTGGCAAACAGATTGGGCTCAAGAAGAAAGCCAAAGAGAAAATCCCACACCTGTACTTAAACCACTGCACTGGCTGCTACTTCACTTCTGGGCAAAATATAAATCACTAACAGAAAGCATCTTCTGCTTATTGATATCATTCAAAGAGGTTCCCCTACAGTTACAATGATCTCATCTAAGGGCAACCCAGGATCAAGTCTTCTGTATTGTGGCCCAAACTCTGAAAGGAGTTCCCAGCAGAAGTTAACATTTTTATCACATACAAAAAAATTTAAATGTATATACGGGTTTCTAGTTATTTATTTTAATCATTTTACTTGCTTTCATTGCTTTTAATCCTTTTAAACTGTTTTTTATTCAAAGCTGCCTGGAACTTTCACCTTAATGTCTGCAGTATGCTAAGTCAAATATACTGTAAATAAATAAATATTCCACAAATGATAAAGAAATGTTTTAATTATAGCAGATTTTACTTTTTTGTTTACTTGTTTGTTTTTCTTGTTTTTATTTTGTTTGTTTACAGGACTTGTAAGTTACTCTAAACAACTGAGCAGTACATAGCAGTTATTAAAGAAGGAATATTATTTCAAGATAGAAAATTTCTACTTCAAAATTGTGATTTCTATTATTTTCTTTCTCAAGTTGAGCCATGTACAACTTCAAGAGAGAAGGGGAGAAACTAATGCCCACTTTTTCCAGTGTTAAGTGTAATCTCGTTTTATGACTTCCTCAACTAACTGATATATCACCTTTGACTAGACCTACTTCCTTCCTCATTTTTATGATACACTATATTCGACCCCATCCTAGAACATATAATTGCTCTTCAGATTACAATAAAATTTCAAGATACATGGCTTCACTAATTATGCATACATTCAATTAAAAATAACATACTTTTTCTCCCTCCCTTTCCAGGTAAATTACATTCTATTATGCATTCCATTATTATTTTCCCCTATGCTAACATAGGAGAAATAAAACTCCTTTAATCTTTTAGATATGGACCTAGGCCCTATTTGGCAGATTTTAATTAATATATTGCATGAAAAATTGGTGAATGTCAAATCACAAAAAATGTCATTAAAAGTTTACAATCAAGTGGAGAAACATAGCCTGAAAAGATATTTTAAAACATTTTGTTCCTTAAATGTCTCTCAATGATTAAGAAGTTGGAATATATAAATAGCTATGGCCATAGTCCAGAATGTTCTGGGAATAAAGGAAATTTCTAATTATTTATCAGAGAAGGTATAACTGCCCCAGGCAGAGGTGGGGGAAGTGAAAAAATCACTAAAAATGGAAAGGGAGAGAGGAAACTATACAAAGAAAATAAAACTGGTCTATATGAAATGAAGTGGAAGCAGCTTTAAATATTGAAAAAGGACTTATTTATAGGATTGAAAAGAAAATAATAAATAATTTATACAAGACTTAAAATGGCAGGAAATGGATCTTTTCAAAAGAGCAGAGGCAGAAAGTTCATACCTGAAGGTGCTTTGAGAAGTTAGGGTTCTCTTTCAGAAGAAACATCTCCTTCAGCCCCACTGCTTGCACTTGGATCATTTTTATTTTTAGGAAGATTTCGTTCTCTACTTGATTCAGAAGGGACCTTCATTCTGGTTTTCTCTTTCCTCTGTTGTTGTTTCTCAAGTTTTGCTAACTGTTGCAAAGAAAAGATGGAAAAGCAGATTTGTGAATGAATGTAAATGGAAGTAGTGCAACAGCACAGACAATATCTTAGTTTTCAAAAAACTATGTTAACCTTTTGCAGCAAAACAAGACAAACAGTAAAGAACAGGAAGTTTTTGCAAATGACTCCAATCCTCTTCATCAGATATACGGGGATATAGACCTCAGAGAAGAACATCTCACATGCACAAATTTATAGGAGTGGGGGGAATATGGCAGAATGTTTATGATAAAGGCTGAAGGCAGAGAACTATAAATATTTTGGAAGCTGGAGAAAATATCCATAAATTAAAAAAAAAACATTCTTACTTCTAAGGGAGTAGCTGTGTCAGTCTATTGCAATAAATGCACCAATAAATCAATCAGCTTATTGTCCTGAGAAAAATGCAATTTGATGGGAGAAAGTGAGGGAGGAGGAAATCATAAAGAGAAAGTGCAGGGTAGAACTGCATAAAACAGCAGTTAGAGATGATGCAGACATTCATGTAGTGAATAGTTAACATACCTTGTTTGATAAGAAGTAATGCCATGAGAAAGGCTATTGAAATTCTTCTAACAAATTTCACCTTTGTTGTTTCAGGGATTTTTCTCACATATCGCCACTTTGTGGTCAAAGAAAGAATGTCCCATGAAATTAGTATGTTTTCCAAGAATGTTTAGGAATTGCCATTTTTATGACAATTGAGTCCATTGATCCTGTTGCACAAACATTGGCTATTTTGTTCAGCATAGAATATTGTGGGGAATTGAAACAGATCTCATATGTCATTGATAGTGAGCAAATATATGTACCTTGATTTGGTGGGTGATGTTTATTAGGCCTTGAAATGGTGTGAGCAGACAAAATATACAGAAGAATTGGCATACAGTATAAGTCTGCCACTCATTGATCTATCTGTCTCACTGTTTTATAGTGTAGTAACAGTTTAGGATAGGAAGTTATCTCTAAATACCATAAGTAAATAAGTAAAGATTTGCCACCAATTTTTTTAAAAAAGGAGATGATATGTAAATCACCAAATATATGTTTGATAGCAGCAACAGTAATAATATGGAAAAAAGAGTTGACCAGACAAACTAAACTTTAAATTGAATAAATTTAAGTTCCACATATTTAAAACACTCCAGGAAAAAGTTCAAATAAACTGACAGGAAGCTAATATTACTCAAAACTCCTACCATGTCAAAAAATATGCAAGTGACAGATCCTCACTTAATGATTTCCTATAATTAAGTTCATTCTGTAATCAGTAATGAAAATCTTTAAATAGAACACTGGCAATGTATACTCATCATTACAAGACTGTTATTAGAACTTATTTACATATATATCAAAAACATTTCCAGAACAGACTCCTTGGTAATTCTACTTTGTCACAGATATCTCAAAATGTCAAACTAATAGCACAGCCTGGTTTCCAACAGGCAATACAAACATATGGGATTTACACAATAGTTACACTGCAGAATAGGCATTAAATATTAAAATGAATTTCTTTCTTTCTAGTAATAGCATTAAAAGAGAATCTTTCTAGTAAGTGTAGTAATTTTCTTGAAGTATTACAGCTCCTCACATATCACTGATATTATTTCTCCAACTCTTTACAGATCCTAGGTACCAAACCCTAGCCAAAAGACTAGAGCAGTGATGGTTAACTTTTTTGTCCTTGCGTGCCCGCACAACAGTGCGCATGCACATGCCCACACCCATAATACAATGCGTGCGTGACACCCCCGTGAGTGACCCCCGCCCTCTGCACATGCGCGCACAACCCCCACCACACCCCGTTTTGGGCCTAGCAGGCCTCCCTGAAGCCTCCTGGGACCAAAAATGGGGGGTGGGGAGGCACGCTGCCTCCCCCTGCTTCCCCCCGCATGCCTACGCTGTTACAGGTGTTGTGTCTGCCTTGTATGCAGCTTTATTCCTCTCTAGCATTCATCTCCATTGTTCAGTGATGCATTGCCTGCGTCTTTCTAGGATTTACCTCTATCTGCTCCTGTGAGGCACTTCCTGTTCCGGCAGAGAGGCCTACGCGTGCCACCTGTGGCACACATGCCATAGGTTCGCCATCACGGGACTAGAGGATGATTTATTATTATTTTCTTTGAAGGCTTCTATTTAAGAAAGAAGCTTGAGAAGGAGCAAACAATTTGAGGCTATTATTTTCTTTCAATGCTTTTATTTAGAAATAAACTGATTAAGTAACAATAGCAAGCATTTTGGTAGGCTTCTTCATGGGAATAAACTGCTCCTAGAAAGTGTAGATTAGGGACCTATAACAGGGTAAATATAAATTTTCAATATTTGCTTATTTATAATTCAGCTATATCAAATATGGGTTTCAATGGATTCAATAGACTACAGCAGTTTGAAATCCAACCCAAGCTGAAAATATTGTACAGATTATTTGGTTAGAACTTCAGATGTATAAGTTCTGACACCACTTCATATTAGGGGAAAGCATAGCAATCAGGGGCAATGTATTCACATCTAATTAAAAGTATTTTTGCAGCAGCTAGTTCATGCAGAATAACCAATGTAGTTTATAGTATAACTAAAGTGGTATTTTTGATTATCTATTTTTAATACTTTGATCAGGTTTTTATTTGCCAATATTCGTTACATATTAATATGCAGAGAGAAAAACTCTAGTATCAGCACAAATGATAAAAACTCTAGTATCAGCACAACTCTAATATAGCACAAGTGGATGTCAGTGAACCACTACTAACCACCTACTCTTAGAAATGATATGTCTCAGTTAATACTATATTATTACATGACTCTGTGGTATCTAAAATTAATACATGCAATGGCAGTGCAATTCTTTGAAAATGTTGCTCTGTTAACTTTTTGAGCAGAAAGAGCCATTAATAAGACAAATCAGGGCCAGATCAGCAGAAGACTTGAAAGAAAGCACAGAAGCAAACAGTAAATTCCTAATGGAAATAATTATTCACAGAACACAGAATACGATATAGTCTATAATACAGTGTAATAAGGCACACATATCACAAATCTACTGGATCCATTACATATCAGATCTAACATTTCCCATTAGTTTAAACAGGAATGACTTCCTCTTTTCCATTCAAACAGACTTTTGTCAGCATCCATTTTTCTAGTTATCCTCTCTTACAATCCAGTGTCAATAAAGTGCATCAAGATTATTGACCAATATATAAAACTATCAAACCCTCTAAGTAACTTAAGTCATAAACATAATAAAATAAACTCAAGATTTTGTAACAATGCTTTGGCAACATATAAAACCTCAGCTGAAAAAGAGGCAACAGCAACAATGATCCAAAAGTATCACAGCCCTAGTTTATCATTCTTCCATGGTTGTTGTTGCAGTGATACTTTCATAACACGTTTTTAATACTCTCAAAGAGAAACCTCACTTCTTTTTAAAATAATTACTGTCCAGAAGAGGATTAGTTATTCTCAGGTCAGAATATAAAAATGAGGCCCGCAGAACACAGTTAAGGCTTTTAACATCAACATATGGACTATCTCAAAATAGGTAGGTAAAGAAAAGCACTACTACAACATACTTGTTTAGAGTCAACAGGGGCTGTAGGAGACTCCAGTTCAATGGTCACAGGTCCATCATTCTGAATATGTACCTGCATGTATTCGCCAAATTTGCCATCTGAAAAATTAAAGTTGGATGGCAAAAAGAGAAAGGGTACTTGTCCATAAACAATATTTAATTCTCCTTTTGTTAAAATCACCATACTCTACCATTAATTCAAACCAAAACATAATGAACAGCATTCAGTCTTGACTTTTTAATACTTTTTTTTGAAATCTATAACTTCTTGAATCTAGGAGATTCAAACTGTAAATAAAATTTCAAAATGATAAGTTTGTATATATCTCTCCTACCACCACATCAATCTAGATTTTACCTTTTTTTTTTTTTACTGGGAACTAAATATACAGCCAAGTGCCATGTTCTAGCCCAGAAAAATCATTTTTTAAAAAATGTAATTATATCAAACCAAATGTAAAATGATCCGAACTATTGCATGGTTCTGACTGGCCCTAAAGCAGGTACTGGGAAATTGCAGGGCATATCTGAGGATACAGTAACATCACTGAGTGGCAGGAATAAAAACATTGCTCTTTTTTATGAATTTTGAGGACTAGGGAGCTAAATGTAGAAATGAATGCCACTACTGCATCCATTCAAACCTCTTTTGCCTACAGATAGAAAAAAGGCACCAATGAAAATTCCACCAGTGGTGTTCTAGTGGCCATGGAATGCCTTTGGACTCAGGTTACTTACTCCTGATTTAAAACAAACTCATGGTGAACAGGGGAGGGAGAATTTGAAAAAAAATGGTGAAAAGAAGAAATGCCTCAAAGAAATATATACCCAGAGGCAATGGGTTTTCTCTCACACCTTTTTTAAGTAAAAGGAATTGATTCACTCTTGAATCAAAGCAGAAGAGAGAAATTAGGCTGAGAAAACACATAAATACAACTGAAAGAAATCAAGAATGGTCTTTTTGTGAGATCTTAGATCAGAAGTCTCCCAGGCACCTAAGGGGGCAAACATACTCTTCACCCTAGCTTTTAAATGGGGGAATATGCCATTTCAGAAATCCATGTATTTCTTCATTCTCTCTTTTTCTCTTGTGACATAGACTTTTTCTTATATCTGCACTCATTTTCATTCCCACATACCCAAAACCAAACATATCAGTTTATTAAAAGAAGAATTATGATTTAGTGTAATAAATTACAATGTAAGTATAGCAATTTCTGTAGGAACCTAACTATTGCCTGAGAAATATTTCAATTCATCAGTAAATTTTGCCTTACCTTTAATTAATTCTGGCTTGTATGCTTTGCGAAGGTGCTCTAAGAAACTGTTGTAGAAAGTTTCTGCTTGGTCAGAAGGCATTGCCATATGATAATCTGGTTTATTTCCTTTCAGGATACATTGAAGAGTAAACTGGCTAACACATAGCACTTCATACTGCTTATCCATTACACTTTTAGACCAGTGTTTCCCACTTTCATCTTCAAACACACGAAGATTTAATATCTTTCGAACCCTATATGAAAAGTCAAAGGCCTTTATGGAATCTTTCTGAAATTAAGCTAT
This sequence comes from Pantherophis guttatus, assembly GCF_059756535.1. Classification (NCBI taxonomy): domain Eukaryota; kingdom Metazoa; phylum Chordata; class Lepidosauria; order Squamata; family Colubridae; genus Pantherophis; species Pantherophis guttatus. The sequence continues at coordinate 122,338,864 of NC_142065.1, read as the reverse complement.
TCAATATTCTACATATACTATATATTCTACATTATATTCCAAAGAGGACCCGGATTGTGGGGGCAATAAGCTGACTTTGTATAAAAAAAGAACACCGCTTAGGGGGGTCCGAAAGCCCTACTAAGCAGGTATATACAAAAGTATGAAGGCTATTGCTTAACTCATTGTAAGCCGCCCTGAGTCTCCGGAGAAGGGCGGCATATAAATCAAACCAATAAATAAATACATACATAAATAAAATGGGGAGCAAAGATAATATAAAGAGATTTACAGTAGATGTAGATTCTATACATAACAACTGATGCAAAAATTTAGGAAATATCATTTAAGTAAAACATATGTAAATTGCAAGGTGGAAGAAAAGTTAAATTCTTATTACTTACATGTGCTCAACCTCTTTCTGCGTGTCTTCTACAGAGATACCAAGCAGCACACAAATGCCATGTCCAATGGAACTTATTTGTTCCCCACCAACTATAAGGGATATTTTTAAGAAGTTAAATGTATAGAATTTATTTTATGTCATATCCCTATAAATACACACACACACACATGTAACAGTTTCTTATTCCTAAATTCGGAAAGCAATTTATTCTATAGAGTGGTATTCTTATTAAGTGTCAATTCTATTCCCAGTGGAGATACATTTTTTTAAACAATTTGTTGCAAAACATAATATGCATAGATCCACTTCCAAAGAAAATCAAGAAACATAAGCATGCCTTTGGGATGTGACATCCTTAGCTGAAGGTTAATATGTAGTGGGTTTGTTGCTTTTATAATCCTTCAATCAGTAATTACAACATAGTCATTATATTATAAAATATAACATAGTAACGCAATTGGAAATAGAAGGCAAAAACAGAATATATCTCTGAATACAAAATATTTAATAAATGTTCATACAACCAATTTACATATCATAGGATGATATCAATATTTTAATAACTAAATACCTAAATATTTTAATACCTAAAAGGAATCTTCTTTCAGACAAAATTCTATTTTACCAGTAAACCTCTTCAATGGGAATTTTACACATATACACTTCTAAACCTGACTACACATACTAAAATATTTCATATGCTTAGGAAATACAGCGAATTTAAATAAATCCAGATGTTTTGTTACAGAATTGTAAACCATGCCAAATTTAACCAGTCTTGATGTGAGAACAGAAACTAGTTTATTAAAAGATTTTTAAAAAGAAGAATTAATCTCCTGTCCCCTGCCTTTTGATAGGCATAATGGAAGCAGGATATAATTGTTTATACAATTTATAGAGTTCATACAGAAAAAGTGTTCTACTTTCTCAGCTCTATTACTGTTGCAGTGGCAGAGTTGTTGTTCATAAGGTATTTTCAAATATCCATCCTTTAACACTACAGCACCGAGTTTAGGAAGTATGAGAAACCCACACTGTTTTGATAACATTCAATATTGCCAGATTTTAACCAATCTTCCCCTCTATTTTAGCTGGGAATAATGGTGAAAGCCGGGTGGGGGCGGGCAACTTCTGTAAAATGGAATCTTACATTTGCTATTTAGTAACTTTTTATTAATTTTTCCTCCCATTATTTTATTTGCTCCCTTTGAACCAAAACAGGTCAACAAATTCCAAAGAAAAAAAAAGAGCCTCTGCCTGCAATTACTGCAAGTTCAAATCTCACCAGGCTCAAGGTTGACTCAGCCTTCCATCCTTTCGAGGTAGGTAAAATGAGGACCCGGATTGTGGAGGCACTAAGCTGACTTCATATAAAAAAGAACATCGCTTGGGGGGGGGGGGTTGAAATAAGCAGGTATATACAAAAGTATGAAGGCTATTGCATTGTAAGCCGCCCTAAGTCTCTGGAGAAGGGCGGCATATAAATCGAACCAATAAAATAAATAAATAAATAAATAAAATCTCAAAATTTATCGTAAGTTTATTTAGGAAACTTTCATTCTTCTGGTTTTGAAATTATCAGCCAAAATTAATGGGTGTTAAGATGGAAAAGGCTCTTTTTGGCTTGTTGATTTTCTCTTTTGAATGCTATGTAGCTCACCCCACTAACCCTTGTACAAGGGGCCAGCTGCAGACCTTTTCTCTGCTAAAGAATTCTGACTGGTGTGGTCAAGGGGAAGAGCCTTTTTCACTGTGGCCCCACCCTGTGGAACACTCTACCACCAGACGTGAGAATTGCTTCCACTCTTTTTGCCTTCCAGAAAGGTATCAAAAACAAAATATCTTATCCTTGTGACATCTTTGGTTCTAGTTTTATATATAGCACTTCAAATTTTGTTTGTATATTTTGTTTGTAAATAAAAAGATATTTTTACTGTCTGTAAGCTGCCCGGGACAGAGGTGGAATTCAATTTTTTTTACTACTGGTTCTGTGGCCGTGGCTTGGTGGGCATGGGGTGGCTTGGTGGGTGTGGCAGGGGAAGGATACTGCAAAATCCCCATTCCCTCCCCACTCCTGGGGAAAGGATATTGCAAAATCTCCATTCCCACCGCATTCTGGGGCCAGCCAGAGGTGGTATTTGCCAGTTCTCCAAACTACTCAAAATTTCCACTACCGGTTCTCCAGAACCTGTCAGAACCTGCTGAATAGCACCGCTGGCCCAGGGTTGCCTTACAGGTGGATGGACAACATATAATTCTATTTATTTAACTTATTTTTAAATTTATATGCTGTCACTCTCACCGATAAGGCTATTCTTTATATTATTAAATATAAATTTAATAAATTATAAAAAATAAAAAACTTTAAAACTTTGCTGGTATAACCAGTCCATTCAAAGGAGACTTGATAGGTAGTCCTTGACTTACGACCACAATTGAGAAGGAAATCTTGACTGCAGAGCAAAGCAGTTAAGCGATACATCACGTGACTGCTTCACTCAATTACCACAATCCTGGCACTCTCAACTACAGTTGTTAAACTGATCTCCCAGGTGATTAAATAATCAGAGTCTCAGGTAAAGAGTATGGGATGCCGGCGGGGGGGAGGATAGATCTTGGGAGGTTCCACTCTGGAGCTGAAAACCCTCCCTGCTGAAATCCAAGCAGGATTTTAAGCCCAAGAAAAAGAGATGCTTGCATATAGCCTATGCCCGACTTCCTGGGGCTTCCCAATCTGCCTGAGGAACCCTATGCTCCTTATCGTACTGCCTCTCTGCTATCTGCTTGGATTTCAACTCTTGGGTACAGAGGCTGAAAGAGTTGCCTGCTGAAGTAATTTAGCTCCCCCGGAAAGGAACCCCTCTGGCAAGGTGCAGGAAGGGTCACTTCTGCATTTCAATTCTGCATAGTCAGCGGCAACTAATATTTTAAAAATAAAAATAGAAAGGAATCTTTAACAGTCTACCCAAGAAACAATATTTTTCTGAAATTTTACTGTTACTGCATCAAATTCCACCTAATTCTGACAAAGGATGCCAAAGCATATGGTTAACTTCCTATTTTAATCAATAGGATATTTCCACAAGTTAAAGGGGATAGGTGAATTCTAAGCTAGTCTCTGTTCAAATGTTTTCCAAATTTGAACTTGTATTAAATCTAATAATAATACTTATGGCATATAAGTAATTCCTATTTTCTGTTTTTATTCTATCAAACATTTCTCTCTTTTTCATTATTAGAGTCTGGAGTGTACTTTCTCTGTTTCTGTTATGTTCCCCTAACTATTTTGATTTATATATTTTTATCTTATGTTAATTTGTGAGGATTTACTCTACAATGATAAAATATTATCATTATAAATAATAAACATACAAGTTACAGACATTATGGTTTTAAAACTCTATTACAATAAAATGATTAAATAATGTAGAATACTTTGAACATTCTACACAATCAAACCAGGATATTACTTCTTCCTAAATAAAGATATGAATGTTGTCAAATATATATATATATATATATATATACATATACATATACAAAAAAAATTACACACTGATATATATATATATGTACATGTACATGCTGTATAAAACACATGTGACACTGCTGATCCTCACAAATTACCATTCTCTATAGAGCACCTTGCGTATTGTGGTAACAGGATAACGAATCAACAACTTAGGGCTTCTATTCACACTTCCTTTTTTTGTTTCAGGCTTAAAAGTTACTTCAAAGATAAGGGAAGGATGTGGACAAATACATGATCCATATGGACATGCCACAAAGAACTGGGATTCGCTGCAGTGTCCAACGTGAGGATGCATTTCAAGCCAAATCAGGGCTTAACGGAACATAAGACCCTTTAATAGCAACCAGGCGGTGGGTGGGTTTTGAAGGAGCCCGCGGCGGGAAGCGGTCAAGAGGGTGGGATGAAGATGCTCGGCCACGAGAAGCCCCGCCGGCATGCCAGAGCTCTAGACCACCGCGTCGAGGGGCAAACGCGACCACGCTGGCGCTGCGCAGCTGATAGAAAACGGAATCGGAACATAAACGGCCCCCGCGCACCTGACACACTGGCTCGAGTGACACGTTGGATGATGGCCTTCATCACGCCGGGCTCAGAGGGATCCGGAGCGGCCTAGCACAACTTCCGGCCTCGTCCGGAAGCAAAGTAACACTGCTTCCTGCCCTTCCTTCCACACTGAGCTATGGATATATAGTTTCTAGAAGTGGGTTTATCTCACGGTTCTGAGTTCCCTGAAAACTTACCGCGGCCCCCACTATATCCCCTGAATGTAATAAAAGCTTCTCATAAAAACTAATATTTCCCGTATCAAGTTTTCCGGATCAAGGGAAATGGTGAAGGCCGAGGTGCCTTTTCGACTTCGTAATTTATTTCCGCACCCGGCGGTCTCTTTTCTATATAACTATTCCGATTCAACCTTGTATACGATTTGGGAACCTGCCAAGGTTAATTAATAGTTGCGATGGAAATCCGCGATGTTTAACGTAGCCTCTGAGCGCGCCTGTTTTCCACGAAGCTGAACACGTAGCAATACAAATCTGAGCTTCGGTTTTTTTTAAATCCCGTCTTTCTTCAGCATCAATACTAGAAATGGCAGGACTTTTTTCAATGATTGCACCAGTCAAACAAATTGCACTTTCTTGAAGAAAAATCCCCCTCTTTCTGTACATACATACATACATACATACATACATACATACATACATACATACATACATACATTTTGTCAAATATGTATAAGGTAACAGATATAAGTATGAACATGATTATGAATACAGGAAATGGATAAGAATAAATGGGGACAGTAGGACAGGGACGGTAGCCACGTTGGTGCATTTATGCACACCCCTTACAGACCTCTTAGGAATGGGGTGGGGTTCACAGTAAACAGTTTAAGGTTAAAGTTTTGGGGGTTTGAGGATGTAACAACAGACAATGCTAGTTCATCCCTATCGAAATGCTTGTGGTCTATTCTGGTGTGAAATTATTCTGGTTTTTCTAATCTTTCCAAAAGTTTTTCTAAACCAGGCCAGAATCAGGAGAATATTAACAAACTCCTCAGAGCGTGAAAAACAGCACAGATGGCTCTGAATAAAGTAATCTACGACTAAGAATAACAGAAGGGATCTTGGAGGTCTTCTAGTCCAACCCCCTGCTCAACCATTTCAGACAAATGGTTGTCCAATATCTTAAAAACTTCCAGTGTTGCAGCACCCACAACATTTGGAGGCAACCAGGTCTGCTGATTAATTGTTCTGTGGAAATTTCTCCTTGGTGAGCTCGATTCATTTCTATCCATTGCTTCTTGTCCTGCCTTCAGGTGCTTTGGAGAAGAGGCTAACTCCCTCTTCTTTGTGGCAGCTGCTTAGATATTAGAACACTGCTATCATGTGTTAGAAGAAATATCCTTCTGGGTTCAGCTCCAAGTGGGGAAAAAGACACTGGAAACATGGAGACTGCTTGGAAAGATGGTTTAATAGTGGACAGGATCACATGGTTTGAGTTCCTGAACAGAAAAGGAGGCGAGATGCTGAGCATGCCTTAGTTTTATGCCCTCTGGCTTTGAACTTCCTGGGGCCCAGGAAGAGTAACCTGATTGGTTGCTGCCAGAGGTCATAGCTAGCCTTTTAGGTTGTCTATGTGCCAAGTTTGGTTGAAACTTGGTGGGTAGTGCAATAAAGTCAATTAAATGGCTCTGCCTGACGGAGGTAGATCTTTGTTATGTAGAATAGACTGACTCAGGCCTTAATGGCCCATTAACAAAGGTGGGGGGGTGAGTTTCTGCTTCTCTGAGTTTCTACTTCTCTTTTAGGGAAAATATTCTGCCTTTTTAGTATATCCTAAAATATTTCATTTTTCTAGGAGAGGGGTGAGTGCTAACACATGTCACTTCCTACACGTCACTTCTAGTTCTTTTTATTAAACTAGACATACCCAATTCCTGTAATCATTCTTTGTATGCTTTAACCTCCAAGCCCATAATCATCTTTGTTGTTCTCTGCACTCTTTCTAGAGTCACATCTTTTTTATATCATGGATGCATTATGAATTGGTATTAATACTTCATGTGATCTTGATTCTATCCTTTAATGCAGCCTAGGATTGCATTGGCTTTTTTTTTTGGCAGCTACAGCACATTGCTGGCTCATATTTCAGTGACTAGGATTGCAAGATCGCTGTTGCAGTTACTACTAAGTCAGGTACTGCTTATTCTACACTTATGCATTTGGGTTTTCTTGTCAAATATAGAGCCTTTCTTTTCTCACCATTGAATTTCATTTTGTTAGATAGAGCGCAGTGTTCAAGTCTGTCAAGATCCTTCTGGATCTTGAGCCAGGATCTTGGAATCTCTGAAGACCAAAGGGATAGGGATATTTTTCTCATTTTGTGCAGTGGCCCTTCTTTTTAAGAGCCAATGGCTGCAGAAAATAATGTCCAACAATCATATCCATACTCACCCCCACCCTTTCACTGCAAGAGCAGTGATAAATAGAAAAATTTATTATTTTTTGTCCTTATGGATATTCAACTCCCGCTTTTGGAGTATCAGAATCCAAGGGCCTTCTGAAATTCTTCATTAGAGTGTCATAAAATAGGGTGTTGCGGAGCTCCTATTCCAAATGAGAGTGCAAAATTTCAGAGTTTGATTGCCTTTGGGCAGAGAATGAAACAAATTCTATGAAACCTGACACATATTAATTCTTATTCATTTGGAGATCCATTTCAATATAGTACTTGCCCACAATGCAGCAAAATATACATGGAAAATATTGAATCAGAGTTTATGAACGAAGGCAAATATACATGTCCCAGGATAATGTTGCAGGATCCAATCTTAGTCAGTCACCGGGACCAGAGGTTTACTATTCCAAGTAGGTTGGATTCTGCACAGATAGTTTCAATACTCTCACCTATATTAAAGTTATGACCATGGCTTAAGAATCTCTAGTAAAACTAGGAAATAAATGAAACCCATAATAATTTGCTAACTATTCCTCCTTTCTGTCCATGCACATTCAAGGCATCTTATACTTCAAAATACTTTAAAACAATGCTCTTAAAAGCAGAGGTGTAATTAAAATAAATATCCTTAAGATCAATTTTGTGGCCAATCAAAAGTGGAAATGGAGTTTTGCCATTATCTAAACAAAAGGTGGACAGGGACCCCAAACTTCTTCAGGGAAGGCCTTCCATATCCTGGAAGCCAGACGGGTGAAAATCTTTTCATGGATGCCAGAATGTGTGTCCTCAAAATGCTAATCTATGTATCCAGGCAGGAAATAGAAATCCCTCAGACTCTAAGCTGTTTATTACTTTCAAGGTCAACATCCTGTTAAAGGATGGTCAGCAATCAACTGGAAGTACAAACTTTTTATTACAGGCCCTCTGTGATCCCTCTATCTTGCATTGGTTAGAAGGGTAGCTACCACATTTTGTAAGATTGCAATTTCGAGTCCCTTTTTAATGGCAATGCCATATAAAGTAGGTTCTACTAGTGAAGTTACAATATAACCAAGGTGCATTGATAACTCTCATTAAGGCCAATCAGCTCAGGAAGGGTTGCTGGATGCCATATTTATCAGTTTAGTGATACCTGGAATTTGAGGAACATTCCCAAACTGTGGACCTGCTTCTTTCTAGATTGTGAGAAAAATAGGAATTATTCCTGTAAAAGCATAACCTGAGTTACGCCATTTTAAAATCATGTTAAGGTTTTGTTTTACCTTGTATAACCTGATTATATAATTTAGCTGACATTTAAGAACATGAGAAAGGAAATGTGTAATTCCTGTGTTTTTTAGAGGATGTTTGTTTTGCAGGAAATATGTTCTTGGGTTAACTTGCCCTTATTAATTAAAGGAAGTACGCAATTGATGTTTTTGAGGGGTATTTCTGTTGGGAATTGGGGAATTTCCAGGGTGGAATTATGTACTGCATATGTTATGTAAGATCTGGAACTGATTCCCAAGGTACTTTATTGACATGTATTCTGAATGTCCTGAAGACTACAAAAACTTGTGTAAATTGTTTTATTTCCGTCTTTCTCTACTTTAGAGAGAAAGGCCCTTTGCAAAGAATAAACTTTGTTCCAGGATTATTTTGGTCTTTGTCTCTTTAAAACGATAATGGGATTTACCTGTCGACCACAATTGGCGCCCGAACAGGGACTGAAAACATTCTGTCTGGAAGGGATTTCCCTGCGTGCGCACATAACACTGATTTCAGTGAGATGGGGTTATTTCCTTTCCAGCCGGAATTGCTTTTCTATGAACCTTGAGGCAGAGACCTGAATGCCTGGACAGAGAGGAACGTTCCTGAAGACTTCGGTGCACCAGGAGTGAGTATATGTTTTCTTTTTGGTGGTTTGGATTTGTGTATGTTTGTGTGTGTATGGCCTGTATGATTTGTGTGTATAATTAGTGTAATACAGGTTGGGGAAAGTATGGGGACTTTACTAGGGGTAAAGTGCTGCTGAGACTGAAATATCCTCCATCCCCCATATCTCCATTAGGGAAATTGTTAGTACAGTGGTTAGAGGATTGGTTGGAAGCTTGTACAAAGGTATTAGATAAGGTGATTATGATTAATTATTGTAAGGAGGTTTGGCTGACGTTTGTGTTGATACAGCCTAATTATAGGTGGAGTAAGTTGGGGAGTCAGACCCATATTGGATCAATGCTTTGAAGAAAGTTTTGGTGAAAAAAGAAGTTGAAAGTTCAATTGTTATATGTTGAACCTCAGTTCCATGTTCAGTAGTTTAACTCCTCTTCCCCGAGAAGTTCTAGAGTTTTGTATGGGAAGGAAGAAGAAGAGGAAGGTTGGGATCCTTTAGCTTATGCTACATGCCCACCTCCCCCTCCTTCGTATAATCCAAGTTGTGGGTGAAATTGATGTTGTTGCTGGGAGCAGAAAGGAAGAGACTTCAGCAGGGCAGTAATATAGGCAGCTGGAGAAGGAGTTGGGTGAATTGTTAGTAACTGTGAAACAGAATCCATCCACTTCTCCTCATGTTACATGTTCACAAACTAAAGGAATGTTTCCTTTAAGAGGAATGCTGAATGGTATTGCGGCTTTTGTGAATGAGACTTTGACATCTTCTGATCTGGAAGATTATAAAAGAAATATGCGTCTTTATGGGCGGATCTGATTAAGTTGTCTGAGTCATTGGATTTATTCCTGAGACCCAATCTGTATACTTTTGCAGAGTTACAGCATATATTGGGTTATTTGTTCTCCCCTGAGGAGAGGTCACAAATTCGCAAGGCAGCTATGGTTTTTTTTGGGGATTAAACCCAAGTGGGGGCTGTTCAGCCCGTTGCTGCAGATGTTAAGTCTCCATTAGTTGATCCTGGTTGGAACAATAATAATTTAGCTGATCGGGAACAAATGGAGGGAGTTAAGACAGCTGTACCTCAAGGAAGAAACAAAAGTTTTTGAGGTGGAACAGTTGTGGGAAGAAACACCATTTGTGTTTCTGGAAAATATTAAGGACAATTTGAATAAGCACACTGGTCTTTCTCCTGAAACGCCGGCTTATGAGTCCTTAATGAAAATGAAATTTGTGACAAAATCATGGCCAGACATACAGAAGCTTGAAAATTGGGCTACTACTGATATTGCTGCTCTGTCCCATTCAGAATGGCTTTACCTGAGCTTCTTCCTTACCAGCAGCATGTTAGGCTTATCTTTAGTTTATTTGCTGTTTAGCCCAGGGGTCCCCAATCCCCGAGCCGTGGCCCACTACTGGGCCTTGACCCTTTTGGAACCAGGCAGTGGAAGTGGCAGACGAGTGCATGCATGCATCCCCCCTTGTACAAATGGAGCTGCACATGGGCGCTTGTGCACTGCATGCACTGAACCATCCCCTCCTCCTCCCTCTGGTCTGCAAAACCAAAAAGGTTGGGGAACTTTAACCCATGAATTACCTTTATTTTCCAAAATACCAATGACCTCCTCAGATTTACCAAGTGGAGATGTTTCTTCAACATACTGACGGCAATCCATTCCAATGCTCCAAATGATTTCACCTAATAGTTTCACTTAGCAAAGGGGAGAAGATAAAAACCCATGTGACACTTTTAGTAAATGACCTGGATGTCAAATACTAATCATATATCATCTTCTGAACATATCCAGGAAGAAAAAGACACAGTGCAAAGTACTGTTTGCATATCCACATCAGATGGCCTCAAAGTATACCATTATTAAAGGTATTAAGTCACTGAGAATTAGAAAGGCTAGTTCTTACCTTTAATTTTTGCATAGATCATTCATCAAGGTAATCAAAGTGGACTCACCATTATATCTTGGGCAAAACCCTAATTGAAATTGATCCATACATTCAGTTTCATCCAGATCAGTGGTGCGTTGCTAACAGTTCACCCCAGGTCAGGGAAACCAGTAGGAGCGGCGGTGGGAGGCTCCGCCCACCTGCCCAGACATCTCTGTGCATGCCAATGGGGAAATCAGATTCCCCTAACAACTGTTACTAGCTTAACCACTGCAATTATTCACTTAGCAACTACCGATATGGAAAGGTCGTAAAATGGGGCAAAGCTCATATAACAAATGTTTTACTTAGCAACAGAAATGTTGGGCTTAATTATAATCATAAATTGAAAACTATCTGTATACAAAAAGATGTTGAGATTGTAGGAAGAGTGCAGAGAAGAGCAATAAAGATGCTTAGGGGGCTGGAGCCTAAAATATATGGATTGCAGGAACTGGGTATCTCTAGTCCTTACCAGCAGCACCTTAAGCTTATTCTTGATTTAGTTTGCTTGCTATTTAGTCCAGGGGTCCCCAACCCCTGGGCCATGGCCCATTACTAGGCCTTGATCCTTTTGGAACCAGACTATGGAAGTGATGGGCGAGTGTGTGCCTCCCCACTTGCACAATTGGAGCTGAGAAGGACTAGGGGTGACACAATCTTCCAATATTTGAATTGCTATCACAGAGAAGAGGGGGTCAACCTATTCTCCAAAGTATATGAGGGCAGGATAAGAAATGACAGATGGAAACTTATCAAGAACTAAGAAGAAAATTCCTGACAGTGAGAACAATTAAGCAGTGGAACGGCTTGCCTGCAGTTGTGGATGCTCCCATCACTGGAGGTTTTAAAGAGATTAGAAAACTATTTGTCCAGAATGGTATAGGGCAGTGGTGAAATGCAAAATTTGTTACTACCGGTTCTGTGGGCGTGGCTTCGGGGGGGTAATATGACTGAGTGGGCATGGCCAACTTTTTTTTTTACTTTTAAAACCATTTTTTCTACAACCTCTTCGGCTGAAGAGGTTGTAAAAAAAATACTTTTAAAGCCTCTGACAATCCCAGCTGACTTGCCTGATCGGCAGAGGTTTTCTTTTTTTTTTAAAGCCTCTGACGATCCTAGCTGACTTGCCTGATCGGCAGAGGCTTTTTTTTTTAAAGCCTCTGATGATCCCAGCTGAGCCGCGCAATAATCAGAGGCTTTTTTTTTTTACTTTTAAAAGCATTTTTCGTCCAAAGAGGTTGTAGAAAAAATGTTTTTAAAAATTAAAAAAAAAGCCTCTAATGATTGCGCGGCTCAGCTGGGCAATGGGGGGAGGGCAGGGATTTTTGCTACCGGTTCTCCGAACCACCCGCCTCCATCACTACCAGATCAGGAGATCCGGTCCCAACCGGGAGCATTTCATCTGGTATAGAGTCTCCTGCTCTATAGCAGGACTAGGGGGTCGGACTAGAAGACCTCCAAGGTTCCTTCCAACTCTGTTATTCTGTATCTGGAGTTACGAGGTCATAATTTCTCTTATCTCGTTATTCAAGAATGGAAGATTTGAGACAACTTTATGAGTTCTTCTGTATCCAGGGAAGGCCTTTTCAATAAAGGTTAAAAAGCTATCTTTCTTCATTAAGAATATAAAACATTCTTAATATAAACAATTACGAAGATATCTAATAAAATATAAAATATTCAAGGAAACATTAATCACTATAAGAAATAGTGGGCTAGTACCAGCCTGGCAGTTGTTATTATTATTATTATTTTTTATTGAAAAAGTTTTCAAATACAAATTTTTCCCCCTTTTTTCCCCCCTCTCCCTCCCCCTCCCTAACCCCCCCTCCCCACCCATCCCCCCTGTGACTTCTTCATAACAAAAAAAAAAACCTAATTCATAACAGATTACTTACTCCCTCCTCTAGATATTGACCTTTACTTACTAAAAATATTATTAATATCATAACATCCCCCTTTATCCATACATTTCAGAAAAGAGAAAAGAAAGGAAAAAAAAAAAAGACATTATACTATGACATTATAGAATAACTTCTCCACTTTAAAACTATACGATAAGTCCTACTTTAACATTTAATCTTCTATATATATTACTATAACATTTCAAAGCGGCCTTCCCCATAAAATCTAGTTTAACATTTATTCCACTCTATCCATTTCCTCCACTCCCCTAAATATATCACTTAAAAATCCCTTTTCTTAGACTAATCAATCTACTAACTAGCTTATTCACCCACTATCATGCAAAATTACCATACACAACATTTCTTAATATCTTTGATTCACTGCCCACACTACTTAAAAATATATGTCTATATTTTCCATTATATCTAAATAAAAAAAAAGAAAAGACAATGACTTTAAATTTATAATCCATATAGTATCTTCTTTGAGGTCTTTCCACTGGATTGGTAGAACCAACATCCATAATCGGGTAACATAGCTTGCTGGTGCAACAGTTTATTCAGGATCTTCAATCATATCTGCCCCCATCAGTAGTAAATATCTTCTTATATGTATAAAAGTAAAAACAACCACCCGAGTGACATTATAATTATATTCCATATAGTAATAATTGTGGGTTTCATCAGGATTATTAATTCCCATCATCGTAGTGGGTAACAACCCGATCTTCTGCATGCCCCAGCATAATTCTCTTGCCTTGTGATTCAAGATAATATAATATGTTTATCAACACAAAAAGAAATTCCAAAATGGATAATTCAAATCCATCAGTTTAAGGCTCGTTTCACGTCCCCAGATTACGGCCATGCAGAGATCTGCCACAATCCTCAGGATGATATTAACCAATACGTCGCCTCTTCTGTGTTTACACATAATCATTCATATTTTAAAGTCACTGGCTTCACTGTTGCCTGATTTAGAAATTTCTATTTTTATGCCACCTATTTCTTTTTTTCTTTTCTTTTTGTGGGTTTGGTTTCCATCCTGGTTTCCTTTCTACAAATTGTGTATCATCTGGTCGGTTTTTATTCTGCTTTGTAGATTGGTCTTGTTGGTTTTGTTTTTGTATCTCATGTTTCTTTTTTATCCCTTGTATATCCCCTAATTGGTTTCCATGCTTATCCTTGCCTTGATAAGTCATCACATTAAGGTTAGATGCCACTTCTCTCAAATTTGTAGATAGTCCAGCTGGGGTATCCAATAAATCCAAAGGCAATTCATCTGGTACAGTCTCTGTAATTCAATATTTTACCTTTATTTCCGGCTCCTTCTGCTTATCCTGTATTATACCTGAAGATGTTAAGTTCATTTTCAACCTATTTTGATAAAATTCTTCCGCTCTTTCAACAGTATTTAGCTGATATCTTTCTCCTTGGTATCTAAATATAATACCAACTGGGGCGTCCCACCTGAATGGGATATTTCTCTTTTTTAACTCATTCACCAGAAAACCAAATTTCTTCCTTTCCATCAATATCTTAGGTGGGAGTTCCTTGTAAATCCAAATCTTTCTTCCATACAATTGCAAATTAGAATTGAAGGAATTTTGCACGATATTATTCCTAATTTCTTTATCTGTAAAATAAATCACCACATCTCTAGGCAATTGCCTTTGCTTGGCAATCCAGGAGTTGATTCGATAAACTCTGTCGATCCTACAAAACACTTCGTCAGGTTGAACCTTTAGAATCCCAGCTAGAAATTCAGAAGATATTTTCCTTAAATCATCTCTATTATTTTCCTGCAAACCTCTTAATCTTATCACATATTCTGTGAAATTATATTGTACCATTAAAATCTCTTTTTCAATCTTCTGTTGCAGATTTTCTGCATTACCATACTTTTGATCAGCATCCATTTTAGGTTTTTCTTCTAAGCTATTATCCTGAGTGTTTGTCAAATCATTTTCAATTTTTTGAATTCTATTGTCCAATTTATCTTGAATTTCTTCCATTTTAGACTCTAGTACATTAGTATTTGTGTCCAACTGTATCATAAATTCTGTAAAACCATTAGCCACTTTTGAGAATTTTTTCTCCAAAAAATCAAACTTAGATTTCACCAATTCTTTAATTTCCTGCTTAAATTTTTCAAGTTGCTGATTCACAATCTCCTCCCTTCTTTCAATCTCCTCTATAAAAAATTCTATTTTATTAAAATCAGGTTTCTGAGACTGAAGAGTTAAGACTTGTTCCTTTAAGTTGTTGGTAGGGGAATCCCCCCCCCCCTTCTTGTTTATCTGACTTTATGAGTCTCAGTGCCATGTTTCCGCCCAGGCAGGCTTTGTTAAAAAAAAAAGCAAGAAAGAAAACAAAAAAAGACTTCTTTCCAATCAACAACAATATCAAGTCTCCAAGGGAAAAAAAAGAGAAAAAGACACAGGAGCGAAGTTTTGTCTACAAATGTAGCCAGTGGTATTTATTCCGCTACATTGTAGTAATAGAAAACGGAAGGACTTTCCCTTTCAGCCTCTCCTCCAGCCGATGCCATTTTAAAAGGCTTTTTTTCCTCCTCTCTCTTAAGTAATTTTTAAAAAATCAGTAAAATACTTGCAGTTCAGTATTACAGGTCCAGCTCACATTTTCTTTGGGTAGTCTGTTAAATTTGCAGGCTTGCTTTTGACGCCTGGCTCTGCATCAGCAGAGGTCTCCCAAAGCCCGGAGCAGCGGCTGGGGATACGGGGCATCTCATCTGCTCCGTCCCAAAAGTAAAGGAAAAACTTTTGGGACTCCGCAGAGAGTTCTACCCACCCCTGCCGGCTCTATCTCCGTTTCCTCATGGAAACGGAGTTTTTTCGAGCCGCCATTCCGTTGTGAAGGCGGCTCTGACAGGCGATGGAAGCTGACGATCCCAAAGGAATGTCTGGCAGCGACAAACAGGAAACCGGAAGTCGCAGTTGTTATTTATCAAATTTGTAAAACTATGATTTTAGGAAAAACAAGATTCAATCTCTGGTTTTCCTTTTCTTTTTTCCCCCCCAAACTGGTAATTTTTAAAAACTGTAAACTGTAGTTAATACAATATAAAAAAACTGCTTCGAGGTCACTAGACTCCACAGAGAAAGTTCAGTAAAGATAGCTTATAAGCAATTGGGTATTGGAGATGCAGTTCGGGGAGCACATATGGTTTAGGCTTGCCTTATAATGCTTTACTTTGTACCATCTGTCTGCCACTGAACTAGTATTTTTTCCACAGAACTGTTGATGAAGAATTACAAGTAATATATGTCATCTACAGGTTCCCAAAATTTTTGTCCTTTTTCAATGTTGTAATACGTAGCTTTATAGTAAGATCATTTGTTAATAATTATATAACACTGAAAAATCAGTTTCACATTTCCATTTTTCTTGTATCATTGTTTAAAACAAAAAGTTATTTGAAGTCCAAAATACATTGAATACCTTTATTTTGAGGTTGATGTAAATTCTAAAAATGCCAGCTTCCATCAAATAATCAAGCAAATGCTCAAAGGCACAAAGGAGCAATACAGTTCATAAATCTATCATGATTAGGCAAACTTCAGAGCTTAAACCAGTTAATGAGACTTTGGGAAAAATATTAAAGAGTATCTTATTTACACTTCATAGATAACATTGTTGAACTATACCTTGTCTTATTCAGACACAGAGAAAAACCATTTATAAACTGTTCCATTTCAAGTATGTTGAAAAATGATATAGGTAGGGTTGAAGAGAACAAGCCTTCTTGAAACTCCTTGTATGGTAAGGAATATGCCACTTTAGTTTTTTAAAAAAGTCCAAAATACCGCATATGCCTTTATAAACACTGGTTCAAAAAAGTTGAATGCATTCCTTGTCATGAAACCAGCAATGCATAGTATAGCTAGCCTGAACTGTATCTGTCAACCGGGAGGATTTGAAACCTGCAAGGTCAAAAGTTACTTCTACCATATTCAGAAACTATCTAACACCTTTTTCCAACTCCAACATCAGAGCTAAGTGCTACAGAAATTCTCTATCCTTGAAAACAAAGATAGCTATCATAAACACCAAGCTCTATGGGAAAAATATGTATGGTTTCTGAAAGAGGAAATAAGGAATCAATCACATTTACTCTTCTTTAGGATTTCAAACACATGCTAGCAGAATTTCAGGAAAAGGTATTAAAATAAATTATAAACAAAAGAAAAAATATAAAATTATATTCCATATATTCAAATGCATGAAGATGAAGCAGGGTTACAGTTTCATAATACTTTCCAATTACTGTTATTTCAAAATCAGATCTCATGCAACTCTTTAATAAAAGTTAGACACTGATACTTTGCTTTTTTTCAATGTAATTTACTTTTCTTTCCCAATATTATAATAAAGTGTCAGCATTCTATTATGCAAATGAGAAGAATATGGCACAAAATTAGATGTAGTAGTTTTTTGCTGTTAATTTGAATCCAGTTTCAGTCTTGATTTTCTGCTCCTGTCAAACACTTCTGGAATATTCGTTGTGATCTAAATGGATAAAGATAAGAATTCTAGGAGGTCAGACTATACGAGTGAGTTCTATTTTTAAAAAACAAATTAAGTTTCAAAGTCTTATTAACTTCATCTGCATTGTTTTAATACAAAAATTACACAATAAAATGTACAAAAATCAATTATTCAATATATGTATTTCTTGAACATGCTTAACCTAAAATTACAGTGTGCAAGTTTGCATATTAGTATATTTTGAGCCAATGAGATATAAACTATAATTCTAAATTATATTTTATTTATTAAACATTTTTTCCAGGAAAAAATAAGTTTGTAGAGAAATTTTAAATATAAAAATATATTAATTCCCTTACCACCCTTTACTCAAGTTTGGTACTCTTAAAATACAAAAACTGCCTTATATATACTTGGGGTTACTTACACTTATTGTGCTTAGCATGTTAAATGTAAACATAAGATTCATTGGGACACTCGGGTTTACTAATTTACCCTAGTGGTCCATTTTAAATCTGTCAACACCAAAACTGTAAACTGCAACCGCAAACTTAAGATCCCTTAACCCTAGAAAACACTCAAGAGGCGAAAAACTGCCTCCCCAGGGCCAAAGATCTATATACGGCGTTCGGGATATACCGGGCGGCGGCGGCGGCGGCGGCGGCGGCGACTGCCCGCCTTTCTCCTTTTCCTCCCGTGGTATCTCCCTGAAACGCACTGACCGGGACACGAAATACCCAATAATCGTCCACACTCCCATCGCGTACAGCAGAGAGAACCGACGCGACCACAGGACGGCCCGCGGCGTCTTAAGGTCGCCACTCGTCATCTCTGCGTCCAACGGCCCTTTTAGCGGCCACAAGAAAGACGCCCTAAGGCAACACCGAGCGAGGCAGAGAACTTGCTCCCCGCTTCCGCTGCTTCCCAACCTCGTGGTTTGCTTTCTCCGCCACCTCGGATGTCATATCCTGTCTTGAAGCTTTCGGTAGCTTTCTCTTCCCCCGCTCCCCGCGGCTCAATTTCCCAGGTAGAACTGACCTTTCTGAAGATGCTCCGGTAAACCAGAGGTTCTCAATCTTGGCAACTTTAAGATGTCTGGATTTCAACTCCAAAATTCCCAGCCAGCACGGCTGCCAACCAGAACTGCGTAGCTTGAATGTCAGTGTTTTAACTGTTTCTCAAGATTGGCAAATTTAAAAACGTGTGGACTTCAACTCCCAGAATTCCCTGGCCAGCTGTTGCCAAGATTGAGAAACTGGTATAAACAATGGCTAAAAAACGCCCTTAGTTTTTGGCCATAATTGATTTGAATGAAAATCTCCAAATCTCTTTTGTGTTCAGCAGTATCAATGTTCTCATTTTGTTAACCTTTTTGCAGACAATCCCATCGTGCTTTTCATACAACCTGCTGGAGAAGTTTGCAGATTTTTCCATACATCAAGAAGACCATATACCAATGCAGAGCACACAATAAAAATACAAGTTTTATGTTTACAAGTTTTAAGTTTACAAGTACTCCAAAGTTTTTGAACCTTTAGTTAATCTAAATAACTATGCCTAGGACAGCTAATTCTGGAACCAACCTGTATTGTTCTTAACTATTGATAGTTGATTGTAAAAGGCAGAAGCTATCCACCACTTTGATATCTTTGGCTATCAATCCAGAACTACCTGTATTTGATTAGCAGTACCTTAAATTGCATCCAGGTCATTGCCAACCAGTACAAGTTGTGGAATGGTGTTCTCACATGGGCATGCCAAACCATGCAATTTTTTTTAAAAAAATATTAAATCTATATGCTACCTATTTTGCTATCCAAAGTGACTCTGGAAAGCTTACAATGCAATAGCAATAGCACTTAGACCAGTGTTGGTGAACCTTTTCAACACTTTAGACCAGTGTTGGTGAATCTTTTCGGCACAGTGCCAAAGTGGGAGCGTGCACGCATGCACGTGGGAACGCCAGAAACCGGAAGAGCAGTTTCCCCGGCGCACATGTATGCACCGGGAAGCTGAGCTTCTGGTTTCCGGCGGGCACATGCATGCCAGTCACCTGATTTTCTGATTTCTGGTGCACTTGCGTGCGTGAAGACCAGCTGGCCGGAAGCTCAGCTTCCTGGCGTACGCATGCATGCCAGGGAGCTGCTCTTCCAGTTTCCGACGCTCCCAAGTGCGCGAAGACCAGCTGGTCTTCGTGTGTGCATGCGTGCCAGAAACCAGGGGCCTGGTGGCTCAGCAGATTGATAGCATTGTGATTAACACCAGCTGTCTGCAATTACTGTAAGTTTGAATCTCACCAGGCTCAAGGTTAACTCAGCCTTCCATCCTTTCTAAGGTAGTTAAATTGAGGACCCGGTTTGTGGGGGCAATAAGCTGACTTTGTATAAATGTACAAAAGTATGAAGGCTATTGCTTAATGCATTGTAAGCCGCCCTGAGTCTCCGGAGAAGGGCGGCATATAAATCAAATTAAAAAAAAACAAAAACGGAAGAGCAATGGGCGACAGCTAGCATGCCCAGAGAGATGGTTCTCTGTGCCACTTCTGGCACGCGTGCCATAGATTCGCCATCACAGACCTAGACGTATATACTACCCCACAGTGCTTTACAGCAGTCTCTAGATCATTTACAATGAAAGCATATTGCCCTGAACAATCTGGGTCCTCATTTTAGGAACCTCGTAAGGATGGGAGGCTGAGTCAACCTTGAGCCAGTCAGGATCAAAACTCCTGACTGTGGGCAGAGTTTGCGTGCAATACTTCATTCTAACCACTGTGCCACCAGAGCTCAATTCATTTCTTGCTCCACTGGATTCTTGACCAACTGTACCTTCCAAAATCATCCTTAAGGGCAGTCTGTGTAAAGCACATTGCAATATTCCAGGTATCAGATGATATAATGAGCCATGGAGAAATATTTGGAAGCCATTACAAGGCCAAAAACTTAAAAGTTTGATATTGATCAAAAAACAAATGTTCTTGCTCTTTGCCAGGTAACAGCTGAAGTAAATACCGTATTTTTCAGAGTATAAGACACACTTCCCCCCCCCCCAAAGAGGCTGAGAATTTGGGTGCGTCTTATACTCAGAATGTAGCTTTTACAAAGCTTTTTTTCAGCCCTAACAAGGCGCTAGCGAATGAAGCGATCTTCTACGCTTTGCCTGCTGCCTCCGACTCAGCTGTGCTTTAGCTTTTTTTCAGCCTTAACAAGGCGCTAGCGAGTGAAGCGATCTCCGTGCTTTGCCTGTTTTTCTCATTGCTGTTCCCTCTCAGCTGTGCTTTAGAAGCTGTTTTTTTATTGCCAAGCAGGGGATAAAAAGCATGCGCGCGGGCTCAAAACCAGCAAACTAATGTGCTGAAGCTCAGACTAAGAACGCTAGCCACATAAATACCTGTAGGCAGATTTTTTTCCCCTATTTTCCTCCCCAAAAACTAAGCTGCGTCTTATACTCTGAAAAATATGGTAAATCAGCCTCTCAAGAAAATGCTTCTCTATCTAGTATGTATTTATTTATTTATTTGTATACCGCCCTTCTCCCGAAGGACCCACTCCTTTGTTATATAAAGAAGTGTTCCAAATATCTTCATCTCCTTAGAATTTTCTTTTGTCCATACTTTGTTTAGCCATTGCCACTGAAGGTAAGAGACATTAGCTGCTATGAAGAGATATATCACACAATGCTGTATTTGTTGGCATAAAGCTTAACAGCATGTTCAAAGAAAATATTAAATTGTAACAGCCAGGGTCACACATTAAGATGAAAAGAAGCAACCCTCATTACTGCTTACCATGATAAATGGTAATAATAATTAAAGTACCCAACTATTTTCAAAGTATATACACTAGTTTAAAGGTTATGTAAATATAAAAAAGGTAAAATTAACATTTAAGATCATCATCGTCGTTCAGCCATTCAGTTGTGTCTGACTCTCGGTCACTCAATGGATCAACACTCTCCATGCTCCTGTCTCTTAACTGCCTCCTTCAGATCTGCCATGGTCGTCCCAGTATCATCTTTTACAGTGTCCAGCCAGTGGGTATTAGGGTGGCCTTCTCATTTTTCCACTGATCACTCCTAGTATGATTGACTTTTCAAGTCAGCTCTCATGACAACCAAAGTATGACAGCCTCTGTTTGGCAATTTTGGCTTCAAGTGATATTTTTGGTGAGTCTAGGACTTCATTATTTTTGCAGTTAAGATACACAATAGTTGCCTCATAGTTCAAAGGCATCCACCCTTCTCTTATCTACCCTTTTTCAGAGTCCAAGTTTCACAGCCATAAGTAGCAATTGGAAAAGTTATTGCATTAACTAATCTGTATTTGTTGTGAGGCTGATGTTTTTACTTGTTCAGATGTTATTCATGCCAGACCTTGCAGTTGTTCCAAGTGCTATACGCCTTCTTACAGTGGCTGCCTGATCAGAGTACAATGAGTGAATGAGCTGGATGTGGTAGGTGGCATTCCCAGTTCTTTGAGGCAGTTCCAGAGCTTGTCATAGTTAACACAGTCAAAGAATTTTAGGTAGTCAATGAAGCACATGTCATGTAGAGGTGTTTTTGGTATTCCTTTGCTTTTTCCATCATCCAGCGTAGACTGGCAATATGATCCACGTTCCTCTTCCTTTCTGAAATCCTGCTTATACATCAGGCAGTTCTCTGTTGGCAGTTGGATTCAAACATTGCTGGATTATCTTCAAGAGAAATTTACTCACGGTGGTATCAAGGCTATGGTTCAGTTGCTGGAGCAGTCTTTCTTATCACCTTTCTTTAGTATTGGGATATTGATCTTTTCCATTTTTTTGGCCACTGATAATTCTAAACTAACATAATCAAAATGGAGTAGAAAAAGATTGAATTATCTAACAGAAGCTAGGGAGATGTTATAACCAATCAGCACCCAATACAGGTAGTCCTTGATTTACGACAATTGAGCCCAAAATTTATGTTGCTAAGTGAGTATTTGATAAGTGAGTTTTGCCACATTTCTTAAGTAAATCATTGCAGTTATTAAGTTAGTAACATGGTTGTTAAGTGAATTTGGCTTCTCCATTGACTTTGCTTGTCAGAAGGTCACAAAAGAGGATCACATGACCCCAGGACACTGCAACTGTTATAAATCTAAGCCAGTTGTCAAACTTCCAAATTTAAATAACCTGACCATGGAGATGCTGCAACGGTCATAAATGTGAAAAATGGTCATAAGTCACTGCTGTTCTAACTTCGAACGATCACTAAATGACCTGTTGTAAATCAAGGACTATCTATATATAGAATGATTGTATTCACTAACTAAATCTTGTCAGTTGTGTAACTTTTTTGCATTTTTCTCTTTTTCTCCTAGTTGAAGAATGTAGTATATCTATTAAGAATATTTTATTACAAAACAGAATCTTGTGTGACTGCTGTTAGATTATTTTGCATTTTATAGTACATGGATATTTTTGTAATAAAGAACTGTTCATAGTCTGACAATGCTAATTCATTGCATCTATCCAAGCCAGAAAATTAGGAATGGTAAACCTTCCACCCTGCCCCCAATAAGTGGTAGAGAACATAATACACTAAGAATTAACACTATTCTCAAATTTTATTTTGCTTAGTTGTAAGGGCAGAAAAATGAACTATGCAGGACAATATAAATGCAGATTTTAATCTTGGTATAAGAACATGAAAATGAAGAGTTTGTAGAATAAAGACAAGTATATCAATAAGTTAAATCTAAAATGTAAATTTCCCCTTTTTATATGGGTTAATTAAAACTCTTGATTTTAAAAAAAGAAAGGAATGTTATTAGTTTCTTGGTAGACTGTAATCTATCAGCAGCATGATTCAATAAGATTATTGTTTTTTGAGACTTTAGTATCAAAATTAGGATGCGCTTGATACAGCCAGCTTTTTTAGATGATCCATGAATACTTGTAGACTAACATCATCTGTTAGTATTGGAGCACCAGATTCCTGAAACAAGAAATTATAGTTTAGAAACAAAATCTGAGTGTGGGAAAAAATGTGGGAAAATTGGAAAAGTACAGCATAATTTGCATGATGTATAATCATGTTGACTCCTATTGTACTTTTTTTTATTTCCAAGTTTTAAAACTGACTTGAATGAGTGAGTGAGTGAGCGATGAATGAATGAATGCTCCAAGTCTAGTTTATGCAGTTTTGGCCCATAAACTATATAATTTATTATCTATCTTTCAAACACTGGAGGCTCAAGGGAATTTTCCAGTTAACCAAGCCCAACCCCCATAAATGGTAAAAATCAACTGACAAACTCCTGCTCCTTACATAATGCATGTCATAAATTGTGAGTACATGCACAATAGAAATAGAACCAAACACATCATTACTTACTTGTCCCCATGTGTACAGATTATTATGCGTCTGAGAAGGATTCACTTTAGATAGGAGAAACCGTGCCTGTCAAAGCCAAAATAAGCAGTGTAGATGCAATATAATTAAGATTGTCACATAAATTTGCCATTACTTGCATGTTTCCTTTTAATACAGCTCAGAATAAATTAAGTAGGATTATTTGGAAAGGAAAGAAAGTAGAAGAAAGAAAACAAGAAGCGAATCATATTCTGAAATAATGAATGCTTAAAGAACAGTTTCTGTTATAATCAGACAGAAACCATTATCAGTAGTTCCAGGTTAGATAACACTCCAAGTCGTCCTGAGCTTGTGACCATTCGTTCAGCAAACCCACAAAGTTATAATAGCTCCTGCTGCTTTTTGACCTATCTACTCACCCCTAAGGCATCCCTGCACACTGTAGTGCCTGTTCATGGCACTCCCTCATGGCACTTGCCCACCATAGCTTTCATCTGCAGATCTACTTGCATGAGATTCCCACTTTTTCCTACTTCTTAGTCACAAGACCCTCATTTAATGACCTACAGGCCTGAGGTTATGAAAGCAATTAAGACTGCTATGACTAAGCATTGAAATCATGTGAAACATGCTTTACAATTGCAATGGTTAGCAATGGAATTCCCAGTCCCAATTGCGATCATAATGTGAGGACTACCTGAATTCTGCCAGCAAACAATTGCCTCTCAGAACCAAAAAAGTAGCCAGGTTTTGATTTATTCAGAAAAGTGGTAGGAAAAAGCCTAGGATTTAAACTCTGGAGACCAATGTATTACACTTGACCATTATGTACTACAATAGACAGATACACTGTGTATATAACTATATTGCTTTTGATTGCAATAAAGAAATTAGTTACGTTATTCTTTGAGCCTTTTGCCCAGTAAGCCAGTTCCTGAATAATACATTCATTTCTGGAAAACTGGATTTTCAGCTAAGCCAGTATAAGGCCTAATATTAACACATCTTGCAAAAATATGGATTTTTCAATATGAACAGATGTTTAACCAAGGCTAAGAGACTGCTGGACAGTGGACATGCATTTCTAGGCTTGTAACCGTAGCCCAAGAACATTTTAATTCCTTCTGGTCCTTGTCAAGTAGGACATTGCCAAAGACAAGACAGGCCAAAGTCCTGAAGCAGCTCAATAATACTAGGAAGAAAAAAATCCCTCTTCTCTCAGGGAAAGATTGATGAAGCATTAGCAGTGGTTGAGCTATCTTAATAATCTTGCAAAATAAACTGGGCTAAGATAATGACTGGCCCAAAATTATCCTATGAGTTTCTTTAGTTGAGGATAGTTTAGAATCTAGCTGTCCCTGGTGGCAATTCATCACCTTAACCACTATGCCACCCTGATTCTCACCTGACATTATCTTCAGAGTCAACTTGTGCTGGATGAAGTGAAATCTCTCCAAAAGTTCAAGACTGATAGTGTGAAAACATTGGTATGATATATTACTAATATATTAAAACCAACATTAACTATAAATATAGCTATGGCACACCTTTTTTAATGCACTTAGAATTTTTTAAGTTTTCCTTACCTGGCTGCTTCCATGTTCTGTGTTAACATAGCGTGGCATTGGGAATCTTGTTTGTAAAATTTCTTCAGCATCATCCAGTGGAGCCTGCAGTAAATGCTTGAAGTTTTCATATTCTGGAATATCTTGATAACCAGCCTTACGCCACTGGGCAATAGTCTTGTGGAAAATAATGTGGAAGGAATTAATTAAGGAACTTTCATAAATATTTGTCTTTTTACTGCCTAATTCACATCATGTGCAAAATCCTTATATGATTTATTTCACATTTTAGAAAAAAATCAATGAAACCAAACACATAATGCCAAGCAACTGTTTGGTGAAAATATCTTGCCTGAGAATATTAAAAAAATAATTATGTAATTGTCACTTTTATTTAATCACCAACACTTTGTGCTAGTTTGGTTCTAAGCCAATTATGCTTTGTCTTATGCACCAAATGAAAGCAAAAAAAGGCCTTTGGAAGGAAAAGGAGCTTGTTATGATCCCAATCTACTTTTGGTTGCCATCAGTATTTGATACAATCCTCTCATCTCCACAGCAAGGCTAATTAAATCACTTTAACCACTCAGATGGGGGGAAATCTTTAACTTGTTCTGCTTCCTTTAAGAATTTGCCATTTCAGAAGTAAATCCTTTGAAAAAACAATTCAATATGTCATTCTGGACAAAATAAACCTGTTTGGGGCCAGAACTCTCACACAGTATCACATCAGGTCACTTCTGATTCAGAGTATTTATTTTCAGAGAGTACTGAAGTGTCCTAGGAAATACTTGGTTCTGACAGAAAAAGGAACTTTCTGGAACTCCTTGGAATTAATTAAATTTGCACATTTCTAGTGAGAGATGAGATCACAGAACCTCACATCATATTCAACATAATAGTTGAATTAGCATGATATGGAAATACAACTACTGTTAATAAATAATTTAACTTAAGTGTCATCATGAACCATTTCACTATTACATGTTTTTGCCAAATCATGGTAAAAATGATGGTTTAGTCACAGTAAAAAAAAAGTTATTCGATAAGGATATGCAAATCATTCCATGTATGAATCTTGGTGCTTCAGATCTATGTGGACACCCATAATGTACCTGTTAGGAGCTCTTTAATGAATATTAAATTAATATCCATTAAAGTGCTACAAATATTCAATTAATATTTGTTTGAGTACAAGAGGAAACAGGATATAATACATTTCTGCTCTCTGGTGGTTTCCAGATTTTTTGCAGCCCAGACCAGGTATCCTTCTCTTTCTAAAATGCACACTCATGATTGACTGAGGCTTGATATTTACTGCACTAGTTTCTTCTTTTGATTCCATAAAGACACTGTAAATGGAAACATTAATTTAGATCACGGGATAAATTGCTGATTAGTGATTTACACATACATAAAAAGCCATAAGACTTTGTCAGTGTGAATATGACAGCAGATTCTTTGCCTTAAGATCATAGTTTGTGTTGTTCTTTTAGTAAGCATATGGCTTGTATACTCTCAGTTCAGACAAGAGGTTTAAAAAAAACGCAGTGGACCTGAGATATGAGAGAGACTGCCTTGCTGTGCAAGACTCCTTTCCCTGATTATGGTCATCTGGAAAGGCTCATTTCTAATGGTAGTCAGAGGCTGGCTGACACTCAGGAATGAGTTTTTGCCATAATTGCAAAGCTTCTATGGAAAAAACTCACTAGTGCACTGACTTTTAAGGAGGCTTTAGAAACTCTGACAATCTACAAAACTTAATTGTTTATTTTACAAATTTTAATTTTTGCCAACAAAATTATTTAATTTTATTTTAGCACAAGATTTTATAATTTTATATAGTTTAGTTTCTGATATATTTTCTGTTTTGTGCATCACCTAGGGACTTCAGCTGGTCTAAAATATAAAATAGCTGGTCTAAAAACCAAATCAAAGAACCAAAAATTCTAACCAAAGAATTGCTTATTTACCTCACCAAGATAGATAACAATCTGGAAAAAAGTATCCATCAGCAGAATCCTATCAGCAAGAATGCTACTGCTATCCAATAGTACAGGCTAAAAGACACAAAAAGGGAAAGCGTAATTTTACAAATAAGAAGGTAAATATAACACAATTTTAACCAAACTTCATTTTTAATTGCAGAATTTGAAAAGATGCGCCCCTAATATTTCTATTTTTTTCTTCTTTGAAGACTGTAAATTTGAAAGATTTGTTCATTTATTTGTTCATATTTAAAAATGCTGCATTTTGAACATACATCAATTTTATCAAGTTTTTTTTATTACTATTTTCAGTCAACTTTCATCAAACATAGAAGGAGAATCACCTCAGGTGGTCCATAAAATGAATAAGAATAAAGTATAGGCTGAATCATAATAAGAGACTGGGTCAAATCCTGCCTGGCAAAGTGATGACGGTAATAGGAAGATTCATCTGGACTGTTATTGAATACTTGAAGGAATGGAGATCGTCGCAAATGGAACATGAACTAAATGGAACAGAAAAAAAACAGAAGTCACATTGAGTATAATATCTACTTTAATCATTTCCTGTCTCTTTGCCCGTCTGAATTATTTTGAGATACAAATACAAAAAAGGCATGTACCAACATAAAACATTTTACTATTTAATACAGTCTTCTGATAACCATAGAAATGACTTGGAGGCAAACAGCTACTTCTTTTCTTTTATTAAATTGTTTTATTTCTTTTAAAATTTTTGACATAGATCTTACCTGGGGGTACAAGGAGAATGAATCAGACAGCCTAAATGAATTTGGATCATCTTTGTTGTATTGTCCAAACTTCTGACACTGTTGGAGAAATATGCAGATCTCAATAATCCTTTGAAGATAATATAAATCTTACAAAGGAACAAGGAAGGAAAATAAAGACATCACCTGCAATATTTTTTTTCAAAAATATTGTTCATAATATCAAAGCAATAAAATTTGTCACTATCTCCTTTGTTTCTAATATGCCTAATAACCAAAATTATATTTTATAAAAGGATATTGTTTCAAAATTATTAAGAGCAAATTGCTTTTAAGGACATCAAATGCACAATATCATAAACAACATGATAAGACTGCAAAAGCCTAATGTAGACTTTGTCAAGCATTTGATGGTATCTGGTAAATTTATATGTAATTAATTGGGATTAAATTTAGTGGCCAGCTTTGAACAATCATATTTTGGCTTAAAACAGGCTCAGGATTTAACAATACACTGATTTATAATTTTGCGTCATCTTGCCCCTGTGTAGCTCAACAACTCCATGAACTCTGGGAGAGATCTTTGTAGTGAGGGCATGGTTAGTAGCCTGTTAGCATTTAATTCCATAATTCCTTGCCATCTAATTTTATGGAAGCAATCAGCATCCCTGAACACTAAGACAGATGTGCTGTTGATAAAAAAAAACCCACTTAATTTGAAGATTGTAGTATTACATAATGCTCAAGTGCCACTGGCTTCCTAGGTAACTGCTATGGCAAGTATCATATTTGGGCAATTATGTTTAGCATCCAAGCTGTAACTATTCTTAAGCCAGTCAGATTTGACAACTTTTAATTCAGGCTTTGATTACATCTTGATCTGATTACTGCAACATGGTTTTGTGAAAGTGCCCAGAAATTTCAGTTGCTACAGCTAGGCTCCTACTTAGAGCTTGTTACTGGTCTTGCATGATGCTTATAATCAGTTTAATTATCTGAGTATCTCATTATCTTACTTATTTATGTACTTATTTATTTATTATTTTTACAAACAAATACTCCTTCCTCCTGGTCTGCTTCTACGCTTGCTTTCTATCCTAGTGCCTTAACCACTAGACCAGGCCTGTCAAACTGGCGGGCTGGATACGTCATGCACAGGCTGCTCCCACCCCAGCTCTGCAAAGGCAAAAAACATCGCAATACGTCATGATCCGGCCTGTGATGCCGATGCACTAGACCAAACTGGACACCAAGATATATATATGAGAGGCCATTCTGAAGATGACCTTGTTTTCAGAGTTATCTTTCTTAGGCAAAAGGACAAAGGGCCCCTCCAGGATCATTTCTAGGCTAACAAAGGTACTTTCTTAAGAGCAGCATCTGGCTCCCATTCCCTGTGCTTTTAGAAGAACAGCCAAAATCTTTTTCACCAAGTTTTTAATTTTTAGTTTTAGTTTTAATTAATATTTTGAATTTTAGCCATTGATAGTCAAGTTGAATATCCATATACTATTAAACTTTCATTGTCATGACCTTTAATTGGACAAA
Organism: Pantherophis guttatus; assembly: GCF_059756535.1. Classification (NCBI taxonomy): domain Eukaryota; kingdom Metazoa; phylum Chordata; class Lepidosauria; order Squamata; family Colubridae; genus Pantherophis; species Pantherophis guttatus. The sequence continues at coordinate 122,309,594 of NC_142065.1, read as the reverse complement.
ACAGTACATAATATGGCAACAATTTTCAACCAAGGTACCTCAAATGATCTAACTTACAAAACATGTCCAAAATCAGAGACCCATGACTCCCAAGGGAATGAAATTTGAGAAAGTTGTGACAGTTTCCCAGCCCATCTTGCATCCCTTGCTCCCTCCCTCATCCAGCAGCAGCCATTTGCTTGCCTGCTAAGAAGGAAAGATTCTGAAGGCTCATTCCCAAATTCCCACAATACTCAAAAGGGAAGCCAGCAGGAAATAGGAAGTTGCTCCTGCTCCTAATGCTCCCACCACCCGCCTTTGGCCATTCTGTTTCCCTGTTTAGATAAGAAAATATATCTGAAACAATGACCTAACGGGGCATGGGTTGTCTAGTCCATGTCAGTAGTACAATGTGGCCACATAAAATGAATAGTGTCCAAGCTTATTCCTTTCTGAACTAGCTAATTGTCACAAAATGAATTTATATATATTGAACCAATTATTTTCTGAAAAGCAAATTGAAAAAATACTAATCAGCATTTACACTTGGAATTTTCAAGACAAGGATCAAAGCTTTTGGAATGCAGGGTGGTGAGGGGAGTATGTCTGATCAAGCAATCTTCTTTTTGATTCTAAAATTCATAAGCTTACAATTGATCATACTCACAAGTCTAATTAGTTGCCTATCCAGCCATCGCAAGACATCAGGCCCTTCCTCTGATTCAGCTCTGTAGACACCCAATCGAGCCATCAGGACAGCAGCTGCTTCTTGGTCAAATGCAGCTTCAATGTGCTGCAACTGACTCTGTGCATCTGCCCAACTAATTTATGGCAAGAATTAGTAAAATTTAGATTATTAAATGCCATAAAGAACATTCTACCAATAATTTACAGAAGCTTATGTTTGTTCTAAAACATTTTTATATCAGCCACAAAAATGAACTGATGGTCCATCTCAGTTTCATAAGCTATTTTATTTCGGGTTTATACAATACACCAGGGCAGTGTCCCTTAATTACAATTTCTAATCACAGATTGGTTTTGATTAGTTTATTTTAAACCATGGTTGAGCATATCATCCAAATCCAAATCTCTGGTTAGCTGACTATCAGCAACCATCACTTGATAGGCATATTTCTTTTTATTTATTTATTTATTTATTTATTTCTCAATTTATATACCGCCCTTCTCCCTAAGGACTCAGGGCGGTGCACAGCCAGAATTAAGAACATAAACTACAAATATTAAGAACAATTAATATATATATAAATATTTTATCTCCCATAAAGGACAGATTAGTCAAAATCATGAAGGGGGGGGGAACACGGTTGACCTTCACCTCAAATGTAAGGGTTCTGATTCCCCATAGGATTGCTGTATTTTTCTTCCTTCATTTTTTTAATATTTACAAGGTGGCACACAGAGCCATATCTGTGGGCACGTGAGCGTTGCCCTAGCTCAGTTAATTTTCAGGCCTCCCGGGCTCACCGGAAGTCAGGAAACGGGCTATTTCTGGCCTCCAGAGGGCCTCAATGGGGGTGGGGAAGGCCATTTTCACCCTCCCTAGGCTCCAAGAAAGCCTCTGGAGCCTGGGAAGGGCAAAAAATGGGCCTACCGGGCCCACCGATAACCTTTTTGCTGTCGTGTGCCAAAAGCGGGGGGCAGTGGGGGGGTCGCACGCACATGCGCAGGGTGAGAGGGGCACTGAATTATGGGTGTGGGCACACACAAGCGCGACCCCCCCCGTTCCCCCCTGCTTTTGGCATGCGACAGCAAAAAGGTTAGCCATCACTGCTACAGAAGGTTACCACAAAGGCTAGCTTGATAATAAGAGAAACCAGGTGAGATCTATTATCTGTGGGACAATCAGCAGCTCATCCCCCAGTCACAATGCTAAGTATGCTATTAATGTGGCTCAAACAATACAATTGACGCAACAAAGAAATGCAGCCAACAGAACCAAACCTAATTATCATAAATTATTCTCACTTTCTAGCAACAGTAGTCACACGAATGCGCCTCTGTGTACTGGAATGCTGATAATGCGTAACAAACTGGATAGCTCCTCTTCCACCCTGAGGTATTGGAGTGCTGTGCTGAAAGTTAATGAGATAAAAGTTGTCTAAAATACACCTTACATTTTAAAGACAGGTTGACATCATATAGGAGAAAAATGAAGTACAAGAGTATAATATACTCATTTACAACTAACACACTGGCTTCTTGGAGGAGCAGAGAATATGAATACTAAGATATAGTTCCAAGAGTTATTAGAACTAGACTGGAAGTGCAATAAACAATTTTTGCCTTCAAATAAGGTTCAAATAACATAAAGCAGTTTTCTTTTTACTCTTAGTAAATGGGCCTAGAGTTGTCATTGAATAAGATCTGAGTTCCTGAAAAGACCATCCAGAATTTTAAATTATTCTTAGAGCGGGGAGGGGATAGGAGAACAAGAATGTGAGCATGCTTTTTTAGATAGGTTTGAGTCTTCTTTAAGATGACAAATTGATCTTACTGCAGCTTTTCCTTCCCAGCATTAGCTGCTCTTAATTCTAATAAAATCTTCATTAATCTCAAGTAGAGGATTTAGAACCTAGTTCTTCAAACAGATAATGCTAGTATTTCCTACTTGTATTTTAGCTCAGTAATACCTCTTCTTGGTCCATACCCAGATTCTTTTAAAAATATTTTATATGTTTCATACAAAAGACTTCTCTGACTTATCTAAACATCTGATCCTTAATGGCATCAAAATTTCAGTAGTAAGGCTGAGGGAATAACAGCATTTTTCTGCGCATGCTGTCTCCTTGGCCTCCTCATCAATGGAGTCTGCACTGTATACAACATTACAAAGATTTTTTTAAAATCTAGGCTCACCTGATTTACTACTTCAAAATAAATGGCAAGAGTCATGGAGGGGTCAAGTCCACAAATTTTCCATTGGTATGTGCCACCTATTCCAAGCTCCTGTGAGACAATTCAAAATTCAGGTTTTATTCTAAAATCTTAAGTCATATGTCATGTCATGTCATGCCACAGGTAGGTAGGTAGGTAGGTAGATATACACAGACAAACATAGATACACACACACTATAGCTTCTACATATTATTTAGACTTTACAGCACAAATTACCAATTTATATCCTTCATAATTCCCATATATAAACTGCACATTCAGAGGTACAATTCTCTAAATATTTTAAAGTATCAGTTAGAAATATGTAATGTGAGTCAATCACCAATCCCCATAGAAGGAATCTGGAATTGAAAACTGCACTCTTTATTTTGTAATACATTAAAATTCACATTTAAAATGGACAAAGGCAGTGGAAAGAAAAAAAGAAAAAAACCCACAGGATATAAGTGTTTAATAAATGTAAACCTATAAAAAGAAAACTAAGTACAGGTAGTCAATTTACAACAGTTCGTTTAGGCACCATTCCAAGTTATAACACCACTGAAAAAAAGCGATTTATGACAATTTTTCACACATATGACTATTGCAGCATCTCCATGGTGAAAATTCAGATGCCTGGCAACTGACTCATATATATATGACGCTTGCAGTGTCCCAGGGTCATGTGATCATATTTTGTGACCTTCTGACCAGCAAAGTCAATGGGGAAGCCAGATTCACTTAACAACCATGTTACTAACTTAACAACTGCAATGATTCATTTAACTGTGGAAAGAAAGATAGTAAAATGGAGCAAAACTCACTTAATAACTGTCTTTCTTACCAATGGAAATTTTGGGCTTAATTGTGGTCATAAATTGAGGACAATCTGTACATTAAACTACAAATAAGAAAGACCTGTTTATGCTAATGGAGCTTAGGAGCCCATTTTCACTGGAGGAGCGCTGGGGCCACCACAGGCACCCCCAACACAAGTGAGATCGAGCTGGCCATGCCCACCCTGGCAATGCCCCCTGGCCCCTGAGGTCAAACACAACCCTGATGCAGCCCTCAATGAAATAAGAGTTTGACACCCCTGACCTATTATAAGTCAAGAACTACCCATCACCAAGAAAACTTACATTTTCAGAAACACTTGGCCCTTTGGCATTTAAGGATACACATGGTCCAATAGCTCCAGCTATCTTCAGTTCTCTACAAGTCTATAATAAAAAAGTTCCAAATTAAATTTCAAGCAATAATAACTGCCTAACTGATCTCTTGATGATACCTCAGCATGACAAACCTTTCCTTCCTTCATTTAGAACTGTGAGTTTCAAATAACGTAGAGATTATAAAATATTGGGATAATTCAACAATATTGTTAGCTTCCTACTGCTGCACAGAAACTATCCTTTTCCATCATGAGAGAGTAAGTAAAGGATGGAAAATCTCTCTGAAATCAAAAGCTACAGTAAGCAATGTAAATTACCAATTCTTTTGGTTAGGAAAATATTCAATTAATCAGCAGTACCTGTGATACTTACTTTCACTTCTAGAGTTGCTCCAAAAGCCATTCGGAATTCTCCACTGACATTTTTGCTAAACAATCTCTGGAAAGTTTGCTTGAAGAGAGAAGTATTAAAAGAATCTCCCATCACCATATAACCACTGAGGAAAAAAAGTCAGTGAAATATTGAGAATAATTGGGGTTTTTTTTGTTTTGTTTTGTTTTTTAATTTGATTTATATGCCGCCCTTCTCCAGAGACTCAGGGCGGCTTACAATGCGTTAAGCCGCATTCATGAAGTATAGACCATAACACTGTTTCCTTGGTTTTTCTTATTGCATTAGGTGAATCTAGCCATCAGTTTGTAAAGCACGGTTTATGTCTAGAATTTTGTGAGAACCAAACCAATTTTAGCTTGTTAAACTAACAATACCTCAGAAGGGAAATGTAATAGTATATGAACATGACCTTGGGAGACGAGGTGAAGAAATCCTGCCTAGGAACCATAGCCCACAGCTCCATAGTGAGTGGAGGAAAAGACTCAGGAGGGACCTTCCCTAAGGCTGTAAAGGCAGGAAAATTGTTCTTTCACTTTTGCAAGATTCTGTTAATGTAGCTTTACAATAAACTAGAATTAGCTTATCTGGCATTGATTCCTGTATGGTCTATTTGATAACACTGACAGGAAGGTCGCAAATTGCAATCATGGTAAACTCAAGCAGATTGTTGAGATCTCAGATTGTAATTGTGTGATTGCAGGGACATTGCAGCAACCATAACTTTGAGGACTGATTATAACTTCCACTCATTTAGTGCCATCCCAAGTTTCAACAGTTGCTGAAAGAGTAGTCATTAGATGATCTGTAATGCAGCATTATTAACTGAAATACAATATGTCTATCTTGATGACTGAAGTAGAGCAGGAGAGAAAGACCATATGTTGCAAAGATTCTAGAACAGTTTCGTCTTCTCTCCTCCTATTAATTAAGGACAGACAAACCAATGTTAAGAATTAGGAACACTTTTACTTTTTTATAACCATTTCCTCCCATCCCCTTCATTTTCCTAGAAACATTAAAGAAAATAAAAGAAAACCACGAATAATGCCTTCTTATGGGAGTTTAAATCTAATATAAAAGTTTCTCAGGAAAGTAAGTCTTTAGTTCTTTTTTTGCTTCCAGTGAAACTCAAGTCTGTCCACATAGGCTTTTTAAAAATTCAATTTCCAATAGGCATGTTTGGAGCAATTCATGTTGAATTGAATAAGATCTATTCACAAGTAAGCATTAATGGATTGCATCAGTTATCTTACAATATGATGCTCTTGCATAATAAATGCAGATACCTGACTTATAACCATTTGTTCAGCAACTGTTGGAAGTTACAGTGACATTGAACAAAATGACTTGTGACTGTTCCCTGAATTTATGGCTGTTGCAGTGCCCCCACAGTCACGTAATCAAAATTCAGTCATTTGGCAGCCACCTACACTTATGACCACAGGGGCACTTCAACTCCCTCCACCTGCCTATCTCCCTCCATATCTATGCCCTTTGGCCCCCTGCACTCTGTGGCCTCTGCTGCCTTAAGCTATCTTGCTCCCTCTGCTGACCGAGCATGCCTGGCCTGGTTCTTAGCAGAGTAACTGAGAGTGAGTGGATGGTCATATAAATTATCTAAATAAATAAATAAATGCAGCTGCATAACACTTCTTAAAGTCGCACATGGCAATTTCCTTGCAAGGCTTCAAGAAGATGCCTTACATGACCAGCAGCTACCTTGCAGACATGACTTGTCAGCAGCAGGAGCAAGTAGATAGCGAAGGTCAGCTGGGGTGGTAGAATTCAGGTTGTCAGAGGCCTCAGAGTGCAGGGAGGCTGGACTGGGCTAGGGCAACTGGAGTACTGCACTGTACTGCTGGGCTGGGCTGAGCCAGCTGAAGCTTCAAGGAATGGCTGCAGCTTCATGCTGCGCTGTGCCTCAGGGGCTTTTTGCAGCCCCAGAGCTGCAGTGCACCAAGAAGCCCTGAGCTGCAGTTGGTAAGCAGCCACAGAGTCACACTAAGGCTGCATTCTACACCACAAGGCAGGGTGGCCAAAAGGGCAGATGTGGAAGGGGAATAGGTAATTGGGAGAAGTTGAAGGAGAGGCAGTCCCTTACTGTGGAAGAACTGAGCCTTCGGCCCAGGAGGGACCAAGCCCAGAATGGCTTTGATTGGGGTGGGTCATTAACGACCAGCGGAATTTAGTCGTTAACAATGGCAATGAGGAATGCCAGGATTACTGTTGCTAAGCAATGTAGTCATGAGACATTGTACTTTATGATCACATCATATAGTGACAGAAATTCGAGGCCCAATTACCGTTATAACATGACTATCCAAATATGCATATGGCTTCTAAATTACCTAAAAGATAAATGCAGTGATTTCAAATCACCATTTCTTCTCAATGTACACATACATGAACACACACACACACGACTTTTACTAAACATTTTCTCCTCAGGGTGATAGAAACAGTTTAGAAGATCTGTGCTAATCAAGAAATGTATCTCTTCTTTGTAACAAACAACATTTTTACTCAGGATTAAGAACATACCCAGTTATATTTGTACAACACTTTATCTCCAGAAGACCAGTCTGATCAAGAGCACATGCATAAATATCAATGCAGTGTCCATTAGTAGCAGCACGATTAGACAATGCCTCATAATGCTGTGGAAATATAACAGTTTTAACTTATTTTAAATGACAGTTATGAGAAAAGATTATTCATAGTTGTTTAGCATGATCTAAAGGCACATAATTCAATAATGTTGCTGACTTTTGATCTAAAATGGTAAGGGCCTGCATGTTCTATATACAAAGCTATGCACTCTGTGGAAGGGAGGTACAATTGTTCAATAAACATTAACAATAATTGGCTACTGAGAGCTTTCCAAACCGTTTTTCCTATAACAAAAATATCTTGAAGAAGAGAGCTGATACAACTGAGAAACCACAAAGGCTCATTTAAATACAAGAAATGCAGTGTTACATAACGTGTCTGAACAGAGGTTTATGTTAAAATTCAAAGTGAGAACAGTGTATGTCCAAAAAACTTAAATCAGGAAATAGTAGCATGAAAGGGGTTCAAAAGATCAAGGAAATAAAGGAATGGATTCTTAATAAACAAAGTTGGACAGATGTAGGCAAAGATCCAAAACAAAGAAAGTCAACTAGAAATTAATATTAAAGATAAACTGGATTAAATAATGGCACTCAGAATATAAAAATTTGTAATTGTAGAAATATTGAACAAACAAGGCAGCTAAAGACAAAGTGAAAAAGCAATCAAGAATGCAAAGTTTCTGAAATTATTTGGCAGTAAAAGGTAAGTTCAGCAGAAAGTATGAAAGATAATGTTTATCTGATAGAATTCAAACTAGACACTAATTCTTACTTTCATAGCTTTCTTCATGAATCGTGCATTGTCTTTCTCTATATCATGCCACGACCGAATCGGAGTTTTCAGCTCATCTCCTACCACCATGCCTGGCCCTTGAGTTGGTGGCCCTCCAGTAAACAACATTATTCTAGCCCCAGTATTTGGAAATGATCCCTTGGAAGTGGGAGAAAAACAGAATAAAAAACAACGAATTACATAAATTACTAAATTAGTTGTCAAGAATATAGTTGACTATATCTGCGAATTAGGTCAATCATAGGTTGCATTCTTTTAAAGACTGATTTCCTAGAGTATCTGCCTGGCCAATCATCTATCAGGACTCCAGAAGTGCACCCTTCTCTGTTGCAGTGGCTGGAATGTTCCCCCAAGATTCGAATAGCTCTAACCCTACTAGTGTTTTAAAGGATTCTGAAGACCTCGCTATTCATCCAGGCTTTTGGACAAGGGTGACAGTAGTCCCCATTAGATTATGTGGGTTGTTTTCTTTTGTTCCCATCTCATTTTTTCATTCTTGCCATCTTTATTCTTCATTTTTGTTGCTTTTCTTGTCTTTAATGTTTTAAGCAATTGAGAGCAGCGTGGTGGCCTAGTGATGAAGATGCTTGCCTCCCACTCAGAAATTTAAGAGTTCAATTATAGGTAGTGGCACAAAGAGTTCAATTCTCCCAGGGCACAAATAAAAAATATCTGCTGTGAATTTTGCATGGTGTCAGGAAGGCCATCTGGCCACTAATTACTCAGCTCTGTCCAGTCACCCTGACTCTATTCTGAATTAAGGGATTACAGGGTTGTAAAGTGACATTTTTAAAAATGTTTTAAGCAATTTGAAAATATTGAGAATTATTGCAGTCAGGTGGTATATACATTTAGTATTATACTTATTATACTATACAGAAAGATAAGACAGAAATTATGCAAAAAAGAAAATATACATAAACCAAAGGGAAAATATACTTTTAAAAAAGATAAGTAAATTTTAGCCGTCTTCTTTCAGTATTTCAAATGGTTTAAAAAATTGATTTGTAACAAGCTGATCTAAAGTATTAATACCCCTATTAGTCCATAAATTCCCTATATAAAGTATATCTGTTATTTTCAAACTGGTTTTATCCAAAAATGCATTTCTTCATTTGAATACATGTGAATTCATCAGAATCATACTAACATCCCAGTTCTGCCTACTAGCCATCAAAAAATTACCAATACTATAGAACTATGATTAGAAAAGAAAAAAGCCCATTATCATGATACTGAACTTTCTAATTGTGCCCATATTTTTTGATTGCTTGGATTCCATAGAGAAACAAAATCAAACTTTATGCCTAGTCTCCCTAATCAAAATATGATATATGAAAAGATCTAAAAAAAACACCTATGGATTTGTCCTCCCCATAAAAATAGTCTTCACAATTTTTTAGAAATGTGTTGATGGCATAAACATGGAAATCCGATGACCTATGTCTACATATAAGAAGCATGACTTTAAGAACAAGAAAAAAAACTGCTTATGGTCAATCATCAACACTTTTCAACATTCAGCACAACTGAATTTTTAAACAAAGGTTACAAGACATTGGATGATATTTAATATAAATTTATATCTGTTATGTGGTAACTACCCAAGATAGCTTACATTGTCAGTCAGTGTCTGATTCTGAATACCCATTCACACAGAGGTAGGACCCCAAAAAGCACAGAAGAATTTCAACCCTTCCTTTTCATAGCTGGAAAAAGGCACTGTTCTGTTAAAACGACAGCAAAACTCTTGAAGGAAATAAACAAATTGCTGGGCTGAGGTGAAAATAAGTGGAATTAAACACTCCTCACAGCCTCAGAATTAGCTAGTTGGAATTTCCAGGGAAAAGGGAAATCGTCAGACTCATTTGTGCCACATCCAAAAACATGTATATTGGAAAATATATGGCTTTCAAGTACCAGACAATACTAGTAGAGTTTAGATTACTTCTAAAGGTATTTAAGATTGTAATAAATGAATGAATGAAGAAAGAAAGAAAGAAAGAAAGAAAGAAAGAAAGAAAGAAAGAAAGAAAGAAAGAAAGAAAGAAAGAAAGAGATACCTCTAGTAGTCCAACAGCAACTGACAAAGCTACTCCAGTGGATCGCAAGGGTCTCTTTCCTTGAGTAACTGGCCAAGGATCTCTTTGTAGTTCTCCTAGAAGATCTGTCATGTTCATGTCAATTTTGTGAACAGGCTGCAAAAATCTAGGTTTTTTTTATCAAGAGAGAAAAAAGGAGAGACAGAAAGATATATAATATTGTGAATTATGCACTGGGTACTTGTTTATTTGGAAAATGTTTAATCATAGATTCAAAATGTATCAATCAAACCTCTGTAGTTTTATTCACCTATTACCAGCTTTATATTTTCTCTTACATAGATGGCATAGCCTTTGATCTTAAATCTAAAAAGAAAGGCAGCTATTTCAAATAGTAAAAATAGGCCTGAAATATTCTTTGTTCTGCAGAGCTACATACCTGTTAGAAAGGTGAGGTGATTCTTGGGATTGAGGTGGTCTCCCTTGCTGAGTAGGGACAGCAGGCCTTGAAAGACCCAACATATCCTGACAATGAAAAACATCCATTATAAAATCAGAAAAACTTATAAAAAACATGAAATAAGAACTAGGAAATCCTTACAACTTTTCACAGAAGACAATGCAAAATATACCTGTATTTGTTTCGCTGATAGATCTTTAGTTCCTCTAAAAACGTAACTTTTGGAGATTCCTTCACAGCTCAATTCATGAACTTGAACCATTCGACCGAAGGTAATCAAGCCCACAAGAGCATCAGGAGGGAGCAGACTTAAAGACATTTGCAAAGATTCTTTCAAAGCTTGTAAGTCCTCCTCTTCCAAACATGTGTCTACCACATAAAGAAAGACCAGGGGTGTCTGAGGGCCACGCTTGATTGGGGAAAAAAGGAATACATATCACACAAATGTACATACAGTGAAAGACTCTAATTTCCCTTACTATAAGCCATGGTAAAAACACTTTATTCTTATAACCTGTTGTAGAAATGTTGAATATAGTTATGGAATTTGAGAGATAACAAAAAGGACTACCTGGACTATATATTCTATTGTAGAAAACTGGGGCATAAGTTCTGCTGGCTGATTCACTTCAGATATGCCGGCATATGCTGGAGGAAACTGAAAAAATACACCAAGAATTAGAGCATGTGCTGAAAAATACCCATTCTTAATAAAATGCAATGTCAGGATTTTTTTCTTTCAATTAAACATATGAATCTTAATTCCATTTTATAATGGTTTCTGGCTTCTTAACATTTTGGTTGTAAACAAATGTAGGCATGATTTACAATTTTTTCCAAAATCATATCCCAGGCCTGCTCACCAATTTAACTATTATCTGAGTACACTGGTCTACAAATTTGGGGAAATTATCGACCTCCGAGATAAAATGTGCTAATTTTACATATTTTGATTAGATAAATTCGAAAATAGGTGATAAAGGTGCCAGTTGGCTAAAGTTTTCAAGATATTTCACAATAAAGATTTATACACAGGTGAGTATATTTGCCTACAAGGAAGGGAGGCATCTAATGATCATGATGCCTCGTAACTTCTCAACAAAGTATGGTAGAACAATGAAAATGGTACCAAAAGGAAGTGTATAAATTTATCTTCACTTTGAGAACAGCAAGGCAGATGAGTATGAAAAACACATGGAAAATTTGCTTAGGTCCTATAAAGCACTTGATGCAAACATGTCACTGAAAATTCACTACTCGCATTTAGACCATTTCCCTTTGAACTGTGGTGCAACGTGTGTTGAACATAGGGAGAGATTCCACCAGAATATCGCAGGCATGGAGAAAAGATACCAACGGAAATGGAGTCTGTCCATGCTTGCCGATTACTGCTGGAATCTTCCCAGGGTTGATCCTACTGCAGTTCACAAGACAAAAGCCAAAAAGCGCAGTTTAGACACCAAATAAAGATGGAACCTTGTCATTTAATCTGATGTTAGAGCTTGTCATTTTTTTCATGCAAAAGGCATGAAAATGTTACATGAAAACCAATAAATGAATGGAAAGTTATGTTATTGGTATCAATAAAAAGATAAATTTATAATGATTGATGTGGCACCATTTTCATTGCTATATCACATTTTGCAGAAAAGTTATGGAGCATAATTGCACAGCCCCTTGTAATTTTGAATTATTTTGATGCAATTTTGACCTAAGCTGTTATCTTGGAAACTGGAGCCAATTAATTTTTCTTTATTAGTGACCCAATTTCTGGTAAAATTTAGCTATTTTACTTTCTGAGGCTTTCTCCTTGTAGACCAGTGGTATCACTTTTGCATTCAATACAAAGCCATGGGTAAGAAAAATCATTTAAGATTTGTTGTGATGTTTGGATAAGAATGGTGTGCAAATCAATGGCAAATCAAAATCAGAAATCATCTATTTTCATATCTCATGTTATGATTTATTTAACAAGTACATCTTATTAAAGTCATACATCACATCAAGCTATCTTTTACAAACTATAATGGCTGTGTTTATAATACACGCAATGTGAAAATAAAAAAATAAGCATGAACCCAAGCAAGTGCTATGGCTTAATATGATGTGGTAATTGAGAAACCATAATTACAGGTATTGTGTTTCATCTAGAGATTAATAAAACAGGATTTCATGCTGCCTATTCTACACAATCTCTAGCATGATTTCTAAATTATGATTAGCACGAGCCATATTTTAACATGAACTAATTGAGATTAAACTGGGCCATAAAGTAACCCAAAAACATTGTAAAAATCCAAGTGAGCTCTTTGCTTAGAAGGCTTTGGCAATAATATTAATTAAATGGTACAAATAAAAAATAAAGAGTGATATGACAAACAATCATGGTATATAGTTGACCTGGGGGGTACAGTAGAAAGCCAATGGCATCATTTTAGCACCAACAAGATTTTTTTAAAAAATGTATTACAGGAATGTTGGAACATAACAGTTTTACACTTACCTGGTTCCTCTGAAAGCAGAAGTTACAAGCCCAAAGTTTGGCTCTGTAATCAATTTGACTATAAAAAAGGAATATATAAAAATAGCTGAAATCAAATTTTGAATTTTTAAACATTTAATAAAAATTACTGCATTCTGTTTCATTCACAAGCACTTGACACTGGGGTAATGATTAAGGTAAATGTATAACGCAAATAGGACCCCTACAAATTAACAGCAAATTGACTTGGGGACAACTCTCACCCTGGTCACCACTTCTTTACCCTCCTACCATCAGGAAGGAGATATAGAAGCATAGTCAGCCGCATAAACAGGCTGAAGAACAGTTTTTATCCATGTGCTGTTAGATTCCTGAATGCGAAATAACATCATAATTACGTAGTATGATGGACATGCAGGGCCAGTGCAACATGTAATATGTTCAATAGGACTGGGTGTTTTATTAATATGATTTATTGGGTTAGGGATTTTCTATCTTCACTGTGAGTTGTATTGTGTTGGGGGGGGTGCCCTGAGGGAGCTCAACCAATCTCATTGTACATATGTTGTGCACTGACAATAAAGATTTGAAACATTTGAGACTTCTGGCTGATGTCACAGTGAGATCGGACAGAGAGAGTGGGTCTCTGTATTCCAGTGCTGAGTTCTCCCCATTGGTGGGATCAGAAAGCAGCCAAAGCCACCTTGGAGGGGCGGTGAAGCAAAGAGGGACGACCTGGGAGGTCTCAGAGAGTCGCAGCTCTCCTGCCTGACCCGGGGCTTACTTTTCCTCTCAGCCATGATGAGGAGAAGAGACAACCTAAGATGGCTGCCACGAAGTTGGGACAGCCGACGACCATCTAAGCTTTGAGCTGGAGCGGACTTTGATGAACAGTGTGGAACTGGGTGAGAGCATTTTTTTTTAGCGAAAGTTAACCCCGAAAGAGAAATCTAGGATTTACTCAGAACTCTGTTAAAGCGGCCATCAAATACTTTTGAGAAAACTACCAGACTATAAGGAAAGAATTAAAGAGAGAAAGAAATTTTTTTCTTTAAAAACACAGGAAATTGGACTCTCAAATGGGAAGACGTGTCATTGGGAAAGCAATTTAAAATGCTGGAATTACGGATTTAAAAAATTAACACTGTTTCTATAATTGAATTACAATTTAAAATAATTAAAACCAGATTTCTAGTAACAATATTGAAAATTAACCTGAGAGTGCCACCTGCTGATGAAAGGAAAATATATAAGCCTGGGAATACCCATTTAAAGGACTGTGACAATATTTACTGGACTATATACATCTATCCTATGACCACTGGCGATTTAAATGTGAGAACAAATGTGTAAAGACATTTAATTAAAGGGACTCCTGAATGTTAAGTTACATGACTAAATTTATAAAGGAGACTTAAAGAGGCTTGGATAACTCCCTGGACTATGTAAATGGAACTGACCGACTACTTATGGAACATAAAGAACTGTGATTAGTGTATACTTCGAAGAATAACCTCAGGGTTGAACAAATGGTTCTTGGGCTATTGGCCAAAAATGGAATTTATTAAAACAAGATAAGATGCAACATAAGGAGGAAACAAGCAGAACTTTGAACGAAATGGACTTGATGTTTCAAAGCATAAAGGATATTATACAGAAAGAACATAAGGCAATTATGGAATTAATGGATGGCATAGATCAAAAATTGAAAAATATTATACAAAGGACAATGAGTAATGACCAAGATGGCCAAGAAAGAAAGGAGCTAGCAGAAGGAATAGAGGGAAAAACAGAATTGAGGAATCAATGAAAAGAAGATGAGGAGTCATTGATAAAATTAATAATGTTTGATGAATCAAACCAGGGGGAAAACATTCTAAGAGATCTGAAAACAGAATGGGACGAGCAGGAAGATACTTTGGGAAGGGAGACAGGGGTCTGGGTTGATAATTTCAAAGCTAGACTGTGGAAGAGGGTAGGGATAGGAGAAACATTTAGATTGACTAGGCAGGATGTAGACACAGATACAGACAGAGATAAAGATTTAAGAGAAGAATATGGGAGGCAAGTTTAAAAAAGAATAAGAATTAAAGTATTGATGCGGGCAAGAGATGATGGATAGAAGGCGGATAGGAAAAAGAAGAAAGAAAAAAAATATTTTCTTTCTTTTTTTTATAATGGTGGCAGGAGGAGAACAGAGATAGGAATGTGTTCAATAAGAGATTGAGGGATTACTTGTACATATACCTTTACATTATGAAACAAAAGCATAATAAAACGGGAAAATTAGAGATTGAATGATGGTATTATTAAGTAAGGTTAAATAACATTGTGATTGGTAAATGCTGATTAAAGAACGAAAAGAACTTTTAATATAAACGTGTATTAATACTAGAATCATATAGATTGGATGAAAGCAAAGAATATGAATAGAGTATTCTGTATGTTTAAATAATATTGTGATTGGTATTAGAATAGTATATTGAAACATTGAATAATGAAACAATGAAGGATAATATTTTAATATAAATAGATTCAAAGAGTGAAATATGGGAAATATGAATAATAATAAGTAAGTATTAAAAAGCAAAAAATTAGAGATTGAATAATGGTATTATTGAGTATATTTAAATAATATTATGATTTGTAGTGGAATAATAAAGTGAAACAATGAGTAATAAAACGATGAAAGAACATTTTAATATAAACAGGATAGTGGAATCATATAGATTGGATTAATAGCGGAATCATATAGATTGGATGAATGTAAAGAATATGAATAGAATTAATTTGTATGTTTAAATAATATTGTGATTGGTGTATTAGAATTGTATATTTAAATATTGAACAATGAAATAATGAAGGATAGTATTGTAATACAAAGGGAATGTCTTTTAATACAACGTTGACATGAATAAAAGTTAGTTTTGCATCAAAACAATCAGATTAACTGTAAACTTAAATTCTGATTTAATTATTTAAGGCAGGGATGGAAACATGTGGTCCTTCAAATGTTGCTACATTACATCTATTAGTAGCCTTCACCATCAGTAATGCTAACTAAAGTTGCTGTGAACTCTAAGTTCAGCAACATTTGAAATTTAACAAGTTCCTAGTCATACTTGAAAAGAAATCCATTTATCACCTTACTATGTACCTTTTTTCTTTTAAAATACTCAATATTATCTCCTCAATTAGTCGGAGTACGTGGATAATCTTAAAGTTAAAACTTGAAGAAGCATTTTGCAAAATTCAGGACTGAATCTACAATTGTGCTTAAAAATATTTTCAATATTTCTGCATAAATACTGTCTAAAATGTGATCTGTTTTCTACACATCTTAAAACTGGATGAAGAGAATCCAATTATATGAACAAGTCAAAACATTATACTAGTTCATTTATTTAAGAAAATTGCGCAGGAAGCGGGCAAGCATGTGCGTGTGCTCTCCATTTATGTGCAGCAGGCACACATGCCCACCACTCATGCAAATGGAGCTGTACACTCATGCACATCTACCCATTGTTCGCACAGAACCATCCTTTCTCCACCCCCCACCAGTCTGCAAAACCAGAAAGGTTGCGGAACTGTGATGTAAATAATTTTACCACTTCACAGCAATCAAAACAATCCACAGACAAAACTAAATGTACTAAAAAATACATACCAGAGTGGATTGAGAACAGTTTTGCAGGTTGGTCTACTGCATAAAACAGGCTCATACTGGACAGGTGGTAAATCTAACCGTTCTTTCAACGGTGTTAGAAGACAAGCCAATGGAACAACCATTCTGGTGGCCTCCAATCTGCTGGAAGGCCAAACATTCCAACTGAAGCGAACTCCATCACGCTCTTCATTTTGTTGGATAAATTCTAGGCAAGTCGCCATAGAATTGTATTTCTGCAAAACCAGAACACAAGTTTGAAATACAATTTTAGAGCCTTGAATAAAATGGCAGTTTCTTTCCACCCAATGAACTGAAAACCATGCACAGTATATAGTATATTATTCAGGTACTCAGAGGCTTCACTATAAAATTACTCAACCAGTGACATTCACCTGTAATATTGAGGGGAGGGGGTTGTTCTAATTTGATAACATGCTACAATGGCTGGTTCACATTTAACTATAACCATGGATTTATAAACACAAAGGGTCAATTCACATATTATGAACATAATTACCTTATTTATAATGCTACGTTTGAAAACAGCTATCATTTGTAACTCATTCATTCTTTCAGACAAGCAGTTGTGTTCCTTTGCAAAGAAGGGTAAAATAAAAATGAAATAAATCCTTTTTTCATGCCTTTCTTTTGCCATTCTCCAGATGGTATTTCAAACAGTTTACAATTATAAACACTGTTTTGCCTTTTGTTTCTCTACACCTTTTTTTGTTTATTGAACAGTGTGTTTTTTGCTTCTGTCCTGCATTTTTTTCTTTTTCTAAAAAAAGAAATTCTTCTGGAGCATCTTTGATATTTTGAAATACTGAAAAGGTTAGCTTAATAGAATAAATACTATTGATGTCTATTGTATCCGTATTATAAATGATCTTTAACTAAACTTGGCCGTCACATTTTTGCCAGGGAAATACAGGAAAAAAATAGGCAGACATTCAAAAAGGAAACAATAACTCTATATAATGCTACTTCATTGCTGTGGTTTAAGAAGAACAGGTATTCTTAAACAGCAGCTTATATAGCAGTGGGACTTTATGTAAAGCTAGTAGGTTAATTACTAAGTTTATGTAAAATGTAAGCTTGTGTAACAAAATCTATAATTGGGCCTCAGACTACCAAAATATGTTTTAGACAAATCAGGTATTCATGCAAGCAATTATCATATATCAAGGATACATTCACAGCAGCTATCAAAAACCAGCTTGAAGAGTTAGTTAACACACAACTTTGATAAAAGAGCAATCTATTTTCAAACTACTTAATAGAAATTTAAGGATGCAATTCTAATTAAATTTACTGGAAGTAAACTCATAAACTCAAAGCTAAATCACAATTAGGCACTAAGGTATGAACCAAGGCATTAAGCGATACAGGACTAAACGCTTGGGACAATGGGACATTGTGGATAGAGTCATAATACTAGGTAACACAGCTATGCAGGTAGTCTGACTTATGATCACAATTGAGCCCAAAATTTCTTTTGCTAAGCAAGACAGTTCGTAAGTGAGTTTTGCCCCATTTTATGACCTTTCTTGGCACAATTGTTAAGTGAACCACTACAGTTGTTAAGTTAATAACATGACTACTAGCTTAAGTAATGGTTAAGTGAACCTGGCTTCCCCATTGTCTTTGCTTGTCCTGGGACATTGCAACTGTCATAAATATGAGATAGTTGCCAAGTGTCTGAATTTTGATTGATCATGGCGATGCTGCAATGTTCGTAAGTGTGAAAAACTGTCATAAGTCACTTTTTCCAGTGCTATTGTAACTTTGAACAGTCACTAAATAAACTATTGTAAGTAGAGGACTTTAATATATTCAAAGGGCAAATTCTTGTTCGATTTTTATACAGAAATAACTGAAATAAATTGGCAATACCACCATGCGTTTATATTAATTTGTGGCAGTGCCACAAACATTCATATTACACTTTTTGAAAAAGAAATAGACCTACAAAAAGACAAGTTTTCTAAATGAAAGACTGTATGGATGGGCAACCATCATTCCCCAGATCACTTTTCTTGCTGCCCACCAATCTCTGTCCCACCTGATTTTTGTTTCAGATATTTTTAACGAAAAAACAAGAAAGCAGCATGTTGCAACGCACCAACCTCCAGCACTGTACTTATTTACAATAATGCCTTTAGGCTTCAGAAGGTTGCACTGGCAAAGTTGAGAAGTATTAAGTACCCCAAAAGAAATTTTCCCATATAAAAAATTGCACACTGAACTGAAGAAGCTTCTCGGATGAGAAGGGAAACGTTTTAATTCAAAAGGAAAAAAAAATCCCAAGGAAGTCCAGTTGCCTTCTTGAAAAGCACCTTTGGGAGAGCCCACTAAACAGTCAGTTCTAATTTACTGGTGATGATGCTCTCTGTGTATATAACATACCGACGGCCAACAGTTACAAACGGTTCAGTAAACGAGTGACTGAACTGACGGGAATTCTTCCGTTAACCGGCTAACGCTTCAAGAGAGGAGAGAAGGAGCCGGAAAGAAGTTCAAACCGGGGGGGGGGGAGGAGAAAGGCCCAAAGGCCGAGAAGGCCTCCCCCACAACAGCCTCCGATGCCCCCCAATGGCCACCTCGAAGAGGAAACATTCAGGAGAAGAAGAAAAAGGGGGAAAAAAATCCAACCTCTCGACAGCTCACGAGACACGGACTCCCCTCTTCTGCGCTTCCTCTCCTCCCTTCGCCTCAAAGAAGAGCGGCTGCCTCTTCGCCGCCTGGACCTGCTTCCACGGCTAAGCCACGCCCACGTCGCTAAGGCCAGCTCAGCACCACCTCGCCCGGACTTAAAATGGGGGCTGTAGCATCAGCTCCTGCCTCTCTCGCCTTCTTTCAGTTCCTGGTGATTTCGAACGCCGCGATCCGAAGGGCAGATAGAGAAGCCGGCTGCCCGCGCTAACTACAAAAGCAATCGGGAACTTTGATTTCTAAAGAGCTGGTTGCGCTGACCTAACTTTTTCTCTATTCCAATGGTTTAGATTAGAAGAGTATTTTGGCCGCTGAGGAAGGTGGTGTCGCCTTTATGCCGTTGAGTATAATATGATTCTCCCTTCAGTCTGGAGAATTGCCCTCTTCCAAAATGGCAAACGGGGGAAGGCAGGCAGAGAACAGTCATAGACGTTGGAAAAGAGGGTCAGTTGCTTTTTCCGTTTGTGACTATAGTTAAGAGAGTACAAAGGAAGTAATTCGGGCTGTGCTGAGCTTTATCGCTGCTTTTCTCGTCCCTCCTACCTGCTACAATAACCGATGGAGCCGAAAGTAACAGTTCATACTTCGTGTAACTTTATTTAAGCAAATGTTTTATTTTTTTTTTTCTAGTTTCTTTAACGCTGATGAAAACAAGGGAGCGGTTTTATCCATGTGGCAAGCAAATTAGGATTTCCTGAATGTGTCAGAGTGGCACATATTGATGCAGCAAAGGTGCTCTTTGCACTGCAGATCCTAGTGTTGTGACTCAAGCTGAGAAAAGGGGGCAGCTGAGCACCAGGCTTCTTGATCTCTCTCTCTTGGCAATAGCTGAGAGGCTGTTAGTCAAGACAAGTTTCTATTCAAAATTGAAATAAATTTTAAACGTTTATTAACAAAAACTATAGAACCTGGGTTTTTTTTTTTCAGACCCTGGTTAGGTATGCCTCGTGTAGTAACATATCACCATGGAAGCTCCTACAGAAAGAAGCAAGAGACTATTTCATTCAAAGACTAGTATAATATATAAATTATAATTTAGAATGATACAGTATCCAAAAGGTATAAAATACTGGCACAGATTCTGTACTGTCACAGATAATTAAGCAGTTATCCCCTTTCAATATCTGCAGGCAACGTTAGAGTCATTCAGAGAGACTGTTATTTCTCTCAAGGTACCAAAGATAAAATTAGTTTGGTTAATAGCAGTATTGCCCAGAATCCTTGTAAAAGGGGTGCGCAGAAAAAAAATAATCTCAATATTCCACAGAAAACATCAAATCTACACAATGTACTTATTTTACACAGGCTAAAAATGGTGGGAAAGTATACTTCTCTATGTGTTTCTTGAAATAATTTTTACATAGGTTTATTATTATTATTATTGTGCTTTTTTCTTAACCTCTGAATTTTAAATCTCACATAGCTTTTATCTTCCACAATTAGGTAATTTATTAGCTCTCCCACTAAAAGAGATAAGATGGGAAAAAACAATATCAGAAAATAAACTCTGGAATGCAGTTAGAAAATAAACCACAAAAGCAGCAAAATTTAAAAAGTTCTTAGGCGTAATGAGGATAAAAATTGTAAGTAACTCTAATGATAGAATGAATCCAGTGCACTTGTTAAATAGATAATCATATAATAGCATGGGACTTGCAAACAGTGGCCAAAAGTCAACAAAATTTAGAATTCATCTGCCTTGAGGAAGAATCAAATTACCAACAATCCCTTCTGCTGCCATTTCAATCAATACTCTGTTGATTAAAGAAGGGGTTTGTGATGTATAAGGGGTTGATATTATCCTTTGGAAAGTCAATAAGCATTGGCTACAGATGAAATCAGTAATATTTTCATTCTGGGTCTGGAACTTTTGAAACAGATGCTTGCTATATTTCCAAAGTATTGAGAGAAATTAGCAAAGATTGTGCTAGCAAAAAATTCTGGAATTAAAAATGAACAATGTTATGAATCAAGAAAAATCTTTGAGCAAATTAAAAGGATGATAAAACACAAAGAGAATGTCCCTTCAAATATAGGAGAAACAGGAGACTAGAATTAAGAGGAATTGCACATTTCAAAATAATTTGATCACCACATGATCACAGGTAGTCCTTGACTTAACCAGTCACTTAGCGACTATTTGAAGTTATGACAGCTCTCCCCAGAGCTACTTGTGACCTGGTTTTGAAATTCTGATGGCCACCACCCCTTTCTGCACAATTATGCGATCATATTTTGGGTGCTTGGCAACCAGCTTGCATTTACTGCCATTTACAGCAGCCTTTGTTCACAGTTTACATTTTTTCTGGAAAGAGATATTTACTTCTTGTTTTTTGGAAAAAACAGCCATTCAGTTTGCTTAATCACTGCCACTTGTAAAATCAGGCATGGTGACATGGTGATATGCTTATTGCCCTGATTTTCCAGAATGAATTCGCCTTGCCAGTTAATAGACTCCATAACCAGTTAAAGGAGCTGTATATAATTCAAATGTCGACAAGTTTAGACCTTGGGGTCTTGAATGGCACATTGAATACTGACTCTGCAGTGGAATATATCCATTGGGACAGGAGAAAGCCCCCACTTGATAGATTATGCTGTGGTTTCAAAGATCTTAGTTTTCTTCCTGTAAATATTCACAATCTTTATGTGTTCTGATAGTGATCACTTTCCAGCTGTTCTTCACCTGAGATTTCCTGAGATTATTGATACTTGAATATTAGTTCTATTCCTCAAATGGACTATGAAATAGGTTCAACTCAAATAGTCGCCTTGCCAGGACTATCTGGTAAAAAGCATATTATAGTCTGAAGAGGGAATTTAAGTTTGCTTTGTGATTATGGAAAGTTTGGAGGGATTTATTCTAGAGAATTATACTAAACTCTTATCTTAATTCTATCATTGATACATAGAGCATAGAGCAACACATCAACCTGCGTGCAGCTGTATTCCTTGTACTGTACCTCAGCAGGATTATTGCCAGGCTTCTGCTTACTTGAGTGACCCTCAACATGCCAACAGACTTAAGAAGTGTGGTGAGGAAGGTCTTTTTTGGGGTGTGGAGAATCAGAGGAACAGATGTAAGTCTAGTAGCTGGAGATAGTCAGGCAATGAACATGGTGCCATTGACAGTGCAATGACAGGGATCAGTGATAATAAATGTTGGCAATCTTGTATGCCCCAACAAGGGCAGAGGATGTTGCCCTGCAGTACCAGCACCACTGATTTACACATAAGTGCTGCTGCTGAATCAGTGGCCATGACATAATTGCTAATGAACCCAACACCATTCAGATTCTTTGGATCTTAGTGTGAAGCTACTGGTTCCTTGATGCTCCTTTATAATAGCTTCTTGTTTCAGAAAATGCTGGAGACCATTTGTTGTGAGCTTATATTCATGTCATCAAGTATAAAAATGGAAACGGGTCATAACCAAAGCAGAATATCAGCAAATAGTCCAAATTTGCAAGAACAAAATCAGGAAAGCTAAGGCTCAGCATGAACTAAGAGTTGCAACAAATGTGAAAAATAACAAAAAAAAGTTTCTTTCAGTATGTAAAGAACAAGAAAAAAGTCAAGGAAATGATCCATCCACTAATGGGAGAAGATGGTAAGAAGGTGACGGACAGCAGGGAGAAAGCGGAACTGCTTAATACCTTCTTTGTCTTTACACAAAAGCGGGGGGGGGGAGCCTAACCTACCAAAACCAGCACTGTGAGAGACAGAACAGGAATGCAAGTCAAAATAGGCAAGTAATTGGTAAGAAAATTCCTATCCACTCTACACAAGTTCATATCTCCAGGACCAGAAGGTTTACATTCCAGGGCTCTGAAGGAGCTGGCAGATGTGATCTCATAACCACTGAACAAAATCTTTCACAGCTCCTAGATCTGTGATGGCGAACGTATGGCACGTGTGCCACAGGTGGCACATGGAGCCATATCTGCAGGCACGTGAGCTGTTGCCCTAGCTCAGCTCCAGCACGCATGCGCACACCCGCCAGCTGATTTTTGACTGGCCCTGCCCACGCCACCCCTCCTCTCCCAGGAGTCTCCACACGGCCCGTTTTGGATGCCAGGTAAGTACAGGGCTCACACGGAAGCTCTGGGAGGGCGTTTTTGGCCTCCGGGGGGGCGGGGAAGGCCGTTTTCACCCTCCCCAGTCTCCAAGAAAGCCTCTGGAGCCTGGGGAGGGTGAAAAATGGGCCTACCGGAAGTCTGGAAATAGGTATTTCCGGCCTCCAGAGGCTTCAGGGAGGCCTGCTAGGCCCAAAAAGGGGCACGGGGTGTGTGTTGTGTGCGCATGCACGAGGGGGTCATGCACGGGGCATGATGGGCATTGAATTATGGGTGTGGGCATGCACGCAACCCCCCTCACTCCCCCCGCTTTTGGAACATGACAGCAAAAAGGTTAGCCATCACTGTCCTAGATCATTGGTGAACTGACAGAAGCTTCTTGGATTAGAAGCGAAATGTCTTCAAAGAAAAAACAAGACAGTCCAGTTGTCTCCTGAAAAAGCACCTTTGGGACAATTGATGTGGTTCCAATCTACAAATAAAAGCGGGGGAGTGGATCCAGGAAACTATAGACCAATCAGCTTGACATCAATACCTGGGAAGATCCTGGGAAAGATAATTAACAGCAAATAGTTAAGCATCTAGAAATGAACAAAGCAATCACCAGAAGCCACCATGGGTTTATTAAAAACAGATCATACGAGACAAACTTTATTACCACCTTTGATAAAAATGACCAAATTAGTGGATCAGAGAAATGCTGAAATGCTGTGGATATATGTAGTGTACCTAGACTTCAGTAAGGCATTGGACAAAGTAGACCATATCCTACTTCTTGGTAAGATAGAGCAATGTACCACCACCAGAACCACCAGATGCATTCAAAATTGGCTGACCATCTGCACTCAGTGTGTAGTCCTCAAAGAGACTACATCTACATGGAGGGAATCATGCAGTGGGGTACCTCAAGGTTCTATTTTGGGCCAGTGTTCATCTATCTTTTCATAAGTGATCTACACAAAGGAATAGAACGAGAGTATCAAATTTGCAGATGACACCAAGTTGGAGGGAATTGCTAACACTTTGGAGGACAGACTCAAAATTCAGAAGGATCTTGACAGACTTGAGCATTGGGTTCTAGCTAACAATGCATTTCAATGGTTAGAAAACTAAGGTCCTACACCTAGACCGGAAAAATCAAATGCATAGGTATAGAATAAATGGTACCTGGCTCAAAGTGAGATAACAGAGAGATCTAGTGGACCATCAGTGTGCTACAGCTGCCAAAAAGCTAATTCTAGGCTGCATCAACAAAGGGATAGCATCAAGATCATAAGTATTAGTACCACTTTATACTGTACTAGTGAGGCCACACTTTGAATACTGCATCCAATTCTGGTCACCACAATACAAAAAAGATGCTGAGGCCCTAGAAAGAGTACAGAGAAGAATAACTAAGATGATAAGAGGTCTGCAGGATAAATCATATGAGAAATGGTTAAGGGAACTAGGTATGCTTAGCCTAACAGAACAATTAGAGTGACATGAAAGCTGTCTTCTGGAATATGGGGGGCTGTCACAGAGGTGGGGATCAACTTATTCTCCAAAGTTCCTACAGGTAGGACAAGAAGCAATGGATGCAAGCTTGTTAAAGAGAGATCATACCCAGAACTACGGATAAACTTCCTGATAACAAGAACAACTAATCAATGGAACAGCTTGACTCCCAGAGTTATGGGTGCAACAATTTGTCCAGGATGATATAAGGTCTCCTGCCATGGTCAGGGGGATGGACTAGAAGACTTCCGAGGTCTCTTCCAGCCCTATAATTCTATGATCTCATAGAACAGAGGTCTTCAAACTTGGCAGCTTTAAGACTTGTGGACTTCAACTCCCAGAATTCTCCAGCCAGCATTCTGGTAGTGTTGAAGTCCACAAGTCTTAAAGCTGTCAAGTTTGAAGACCTCCGTCATAGAATCTAGTGTAGTGGTAGAAGAGGCAGGGATGTTGCTAGTGGTGTGATAATAAATGTTTAATCAACTTTGCTGGCTCCATTGCTGTGGCCATGCCACAAACCACCAAAAAGTGGTTTGGACAGTAGACATCATGGCTTAGATCTGCTCTGAATTGGCTCAGAAAATTTCTCAAAATTCCTCCCTCAAATCAATACAAACTAGCTCTACCACATCACTGGATATTGCTCAGCATGTCATTGTACACCATGAGGCACTTGTGCTCGACTGGCACTTTGTCCCAGAGTGGGGAAATCCATTGAGATCCACAGCAGTCCTTTCAATTACTGATGTCAATGTTTTTGTGAATGAAGTTCACAATGAATAAATTGTTTTGATATTTTCTATGGTATGCCTGAGGGATCAATCAAATGAGGCATCCAGAAAAAAAATGAAAAACAATTATTTAACAAATGTTGAAATGATTTTTAAAAATCTTTAAAAATGGAACCTGGGCTATGGGAAACATCCTTGATTGATCAGTCTTTTCTACCACTGAGTAAGTCAGCTAAACTGAAAAAATAATAAGAGAAAAATCAAGGAATGTGGCAGAAAGACCACCAAAAAAGAATAATTAGCAGCATGGAGATGGGCGGGGGGCAGGGGGGCGGCAGCTGGTTGTCAAGTTGAGTGATTTCCCTGATTGTTCAGAGGTTGAATGCAGACTGGTCAGCAGAAACATCCCAAAGCCCCTGGCACCATCAAAGCATTCCCAGCCAGCCAGAGTAGACACAAGAGAAGAGCAGAGGGCAGGAACGGAGCAAGGGAGTTGAGCATATAGAGATCATCATCAGGCACAAGGTTTGCAACAATGTTCATTACATCACTCCCAACGCATCCTGAGATGGCATATCACAGAAAACACTACTTCCAGCACCTAATCTACTTTAAGGATAGCATAGTTGCACTTAGTGGATGTGATAAGTTCACTGACATGCAGAAATATTCTTCCAAATGTGTAATAGGCAGTTCCCATGTTGGGACAAGGAGGCTGTGTGGATTAACCCAAGGAGTAAATTGACAGAGTGACACATCTCAGCCAGCATCCTGTACAAAGCAGAAGGCACCTGATTTTCAACTTGTCCACCTATTGGGTACTTGGTCTGCAGCTGGAATAAATGTGTTCAGTATTCTGATCTGGGTACCACACCAGGGACACCATTGGCTGATACATTCCCAGGCGCTTCAAGCAGAGGTGGGCTGAAGACAGTTCACACTGGTTCAGGCAAAACGATTGTTACATTTTTTACCAGTTCAGAGAATCAGCTAATCCCCCGAACCAACCCAGTGATGCCCTCGATGTGATGGCCCGATGCCTGGAAGCGGTACGGGTCTGGATGGGAAGGAACAGGCTTTGGCTCAACCCTGCCAAGACCGAGTGGCTGTGGGTACCGGCATCTCTGTCCAAAGGAGAGGTTCCATTGTTGGCTATAGGGGGTGAAGTTTTACCTTCTGTAGACAGGGCACGCAACTTGGGTGTCCTTCTGGACTCACGGTAGAGTTTAGAAGACCATATAACGACCGTGACCAGGGGGGCATATGGCCAGATCCGTCTGGTGCGCCAGTTGCGCCCCTACTTGGACTGAGATGCCCTACGCACAGTTACTCATGCGCTAGTCATCTCCCGTATTGACTACTGTAACACTCTACATGGGGCTGCCCTTGAGGACCACTCGGAGACTTTAGCTGGTACAAAATGCAGCTGCGCGGGTTGTGATGGGAGAATCCCAATACTCCCATGTAACACCTCTCCTGCGCGACTTGGTTGCCGGTTGCCCTCCGGGTGAGATTCAAGGTGCTGGTGATGACCTATAAAGCCCTACATGGCTTAGGCCCAGGATATTTGATGGACCACCTGCAGCCAGCAACAATTTCCCATCGCCCGGTTCGTGCCCATAGGGAGGGTCTGCTCAGGGTGCCGTCGGCTAGACAATGTCGGCTGGTGGTCCCCAGTGGTAGAGCCTTCTCTGTAGGCACACCCACCCTCTGGAATCAACTCCCCTTGGGGCTCTGGCTGGCTCCTGACCTTCCCACTTTCCGCTGCGAATTAAAAACTTGGTTATTCAAGTCCCCTGGCCTGGACTGATGGGGTTTTATATGGGTTTTTAATCTTTCTCTGGTTTAATTAGGTATTTTAACTTTGTACTGTGGTTATTGTGGATTTTATTGTTGTGAGCCACCCTGAGTCCGTTGGAGATAGGGCGGCATATAAATTAAATAAAATAAATAAATAAATAAATAAATAATCCCACCTCTGGCTAGCCCTTCCACACCCCACCCGCCCCTCCCAGGAGTTCCCCTGCATGCCCCCTTTTGGATTCCAGGTTAGTGCGGGAAAATAGTTGGGATTTTTGCATGATCATTACTGTGGGGTGAGTCCTATCTGTAGATCAATGTTTTCAGTCTTGGCAAGTTTAAGATGGGCAAATTTCATGCTGCCTGGGGAATTCTGGAAATTGAAGTCCATGCACCTTAAAGTTGCCAAAGTTGAGAAGCATGGGTCTACACTAGAGTTTAGGATTTTTCATTCCTGCTTTATTTAGAATTTGGTGCAATTAAATAAATCAGTTGTGGTTTCATTAACAAATAGTGATTAAAGCAATAAGAACCATTACTGGACTTTTTGTGAGAAACTTAAATTAAAAGTTGATCTGGGCTTTGATGATTAAATAAGGGATTATGGAAATAATGTAGACAAATGTTAATTTTAGAGTAAGAGTTTGATATATTTTTTTACTTACATCTGTACCAAAGAAACTTGGAAGTCATTCTTTTTAGGTTTTCCTTCTTTTCCACTTTCTTTCTTACACCTTCACTCTTTTTCTTTCCTGAGACTTTTCTTTTTTCTTTTTTCTGTTTTTTATTTGTTTATCCCTTAACTTAGCTTTTTTTTTTTTAATGTATGAAGGATCAAATACTCAGCCATTATAATGCTACATTCCTTATTTACAAAAATCATATCAAAATTTAGAATGAAATCCACTGGGAGCCATTTCATATAAGGCAGACTCTGAGTCCCTCTAACCAAAAAGTGTTTATCAATACAAGATAATATTTGTAGCTCAGGGTTGAACTGTGGGGTCCTTGGTGCTCTCTGAGCTTGGTGGTTGTTTTTGCAGATGTTTCATTACCAAACTAGGTAACATCATCAGTACTAGAAGGGAGTGGAGTTTGCTCTTATTTTCATATACTAGTGGCTTACCCTGTCAGTGTTGATCACTTGCTTCACAAAAAGTGTTTTGATTGGTGCCGAGTCTCTACAGCCTCAGACAGAGAAGGGCTATTCTGCATCCCTCCCTCAAATGTTCTTTAAAACAGAGTTTCCCACATGCAAACTGTGCCTCCTACATGCAAACTGTGAACCTCCTACATGCAAACTGTGGTTACTCATCCTAAAACAAATCCTCTTTACCTGGAGCTTCAAAAATTGCTATTTGCTGGGGAGATGTGTAGCTAAAAATCTGTCTACATTTAGTGTACATCTGACTTTGGGGATATTTCTTCATAACCAAACAAAAGTGTATATTCTGTGAATTCAAACCCTTGCTCGCTAGATCTGAATGTCACAAACAAAGCCCACATTTTGTAATTAACCCCTGCACCCCGTTTTGGCTGGCAGAGTGCTGTAGGAGGCTGAGTGCTGTCATGCCCACCCAACCACACCCACCCAGCCGGTCATTAGGGCAGAGAACCGGTTGTTAAATTATTTGCAGCCCATCATTGACTTCAAGTGTTTCCAAACAGTTTGTGAATCCACTGCCAGTTGATATTGCATGATTTCTTCCCTTCTCCCCTTACCAAAACATTAATTGAACAACTTTAGGTGAATCATACTTTTAAGCTAGCAGTTGTTACCTATGCAAACTCACTTGCTGCATGTACTTACCAGAAAATGCCCATGGCATGCCAGCCCCCCCCCTGCAGAATTCTGCATAGCTTCCAAAGCTAATTTCTGTTAGCAATCAGGCTTCTTCAGCACTCAGGATATCCAAAACAGCATGGTCCCCTGTGCTGGAGTATATGGGTGATCCAATAAGGTGGAGCCATTTGCAAAAGCTTGCCCAGAGTTGGACCCCATAAAGACCACACTGACCACATTCCCTCCTCAGTAAACAAGCATGAAACCTGAGGCCCAGACAGAGAAGGATATGAATCGCCTCAGTCTACACAAAATTCAGTCAGCTAAAGGGTGACTTCCAGAGGTGGTATTCAGCTGGTTCAGATCAGTTCGGGCGAACTGGTAGTGGAAATCTTGAGTAGTTCGGAGAACTGGCAAATACCAGTCTGGCTGGCCCTGCCCCTGCCCACCTGCCCGCTTGCTGCTCGTCCCTCCCACCCTCTTGCCCACCGGCTGACCCCCACCCCCACCCCGCTCAGTCACTCCTCATCTCACTTCCCCAGCATAGCACACTGTGTGACTCTTGGCTTGTGTTGACCACACAGTTTTTGCAGCTTGCCTGCCTTCTCACACGGTGCCTGCGGCCCAACTGAGCAGCCCTGATCTGCCTGCCTAGATAAGTAAACGTTGCAGCACAGAGAAGCAGCAGCCATGTTGAATGCTGTTTCTCTCAGCCACAGTGCCTTAGATTGGGACTTAGAGGAAAGTCTAAATTGCACAAGACACTCTCCCAGCAGTACAGAGAGAAGCAGCCACTGCCCCGTAGAGCAGAGATGGAGGGGAGTAGGCCCCAAAAGGCTGCTCGGTCGAGCCTCGCCGCATGGCAGAAGACCTCTGTGCACGCATGCATGGAAGCCACACATGTGCATGCACTCACATTTTCGGCGAACCAGTGATGAAATTATTTGACACCCACCACTGGTGTCTTCTATAGCTTCCTTCAGGAGCATGATGGCCACCTCCCCTTGTCTAGCAACCCACATTATAAAGTCCAAATTATGAGGAAGATGTGACTTGTTGAAGCTGGCTATTTTGGGATGACTGCCAGAACATAGGCACATTTGCACCCAAAATTGATCAGAAGGTCTGGAGGGTTCACATGACCCCCATTGTTTCAGGCCATATGCTATGTGATGTAGGAATGGTGATATAAGCAATTGTGTAATGGTATACGCAACTTCCAGGCAGACTCCCCACTATTGTTTCATATTTGTGCAAGGAATGGTAGTTTGGACAATGACCACAGTGCTCAGCTCAGGCCATTCCTTAAAGGGCTACAGTCCGGTGGTGGGTTGCTACTGGTTCATCCCAAATCGGGTGAACTGGTAGCAGTGGCAAAGAGAGGCTCTGCCAAACTCGCCTGGACTTCTCTGCGCATGCGCAGAAGCTTCTGCACTTGTATGCATGTGCAAGATGCGCATACCCATGAGTGAACCGGTAGCGGCCGAAATTGAAACCCACTACTACTACAGTCGCTCAGTCTGCTGTTCCCTTTGCTGAGCACATTAAGGAAGCAGACCTCAATTGTTGAGCTAATAGTACTCAGGTCATAAACACCATGCATCTTCATCTCTATCTCTTAGCAATGGATGAGGGACTGTCAAAACAAGTTTCTAATCCAGGCAGAAATAATTATTTTTTAGTATTTATTAACAAGACTATGATGTCTTGAAGAGAGATGATCTGCACAAATTAAAGAATGGTTAATACATTTTGCTAGGCAAAAAGTGGTTTGTTCCAGTTTTATCATAGTAAATGTATTGTGGTTTGTATCATAGTTTATGTATAAGCCTGTACAGTTTATTGTTTTATTCAAAAATGTGGTTGAAAGAAAACGTAATATTTGAGTATGTATGTCTCTATCTGTTCCATGGGTTTGGGGCAAGCGAGAAGTGGCCGCATTCAACGCAGTAAAGAGACTTTTGTCTGAGGACAGTTTTCTCATCCAATACAATGCCGAACTGCCTCTAGTATTGGTCTGTGACGCTTCCCCCTTTGGCGTAGGCGCGGTTTTAAGCCATAGACTGCCGAACGGGTTAGAGGCGCCCATCGCCTATTACTCTCACACTTTGTCTAGTGCAGAAAGAAACTATAGCCAGCTAGATAGGGAGGCACTAGCGACTGTGGCTGGGGTCAAAAAGTTTCATGAGTACTTGTTTGGCCGCACGTTTGAACTTGTTATGGACCACCAGCCTCTTTTGGGACTTTTGGCTGGAGATAAACCGACCCCGGCTGCTCTTTCCCCCTGGATGACAGATGGTCCATTTTCTTAGCCGCGCACTCGTACAGACTGCTCCACCGGCCGGGCAAAACTTTAGGACATGCTGACGCCCTCAGCCGATGCCCCTTGCCCAAATTGTTGGACAACCCGACCCCGGAAGCCCCGGTTTTACTGCTTGACATTGTTTCCCCGGGCCCCATTTCTTCAAACGAGGTGGCGAGGGTTTCTGCCAGAGACTCTGTTTTGCGCACTGTAATGGGCTGGGTAACGAGGGGTTGGCCTACCAAGGTGGACAGTGGTGACTTTCAATTGTACTTTAACAAGAAAAATGAACTGTCAGTGTTGGGGGGTTGCTTGTTGTGGGGAGACAGGGTGGTCATCCCTTTGCGGTTAAGGCACAGAGTTTTGGAAATGTTGCATGAGGGACACCCTGGTATTGTTCGCCTGAAAGGCCTAGCTCGTAGTTATGTTTGGTGGCCACATCTCGACCAAGTTGTCACTGAGTGGGTGGGGAAGTGTAGGCCCTGCCATGAGTCCCGCCCAGATCTGCCCATAGCTCCTGTCCGTGAATGGGAAAAACCAAAAGGGCCTTGGGGGAGGATTCACATTGATTTCGCTGGCCCGTTCCATGGCCAGAATTTTCTTATTATTGTAGATGCATATTCTAAGTGGCTCGAAATTGCCCTAATGCCATCTACCACTTCTGAGGCCGTAATCAAAGTACTCAGAAAACTATTCGCAACACACGGGTTGCCGGACACCCTGGTATCCGACAATGGGCCCCAATTCATGGCTACGCAATTTGAAGGCTACCTAGCCGAATTAGGCATAAGACATGCATTATCCGCTCCTTTTCATCTGGCTTCTAATGGCCTTGCAGAGAAATTTGTAAGAACGGCCAAAGAAGCTCTGTCCCGACTTGATGCAGGGGACTGGCAGGCTAGAATAGATGAGTTCTTAGCAGTACAGCACGCCACCCCGTGCCCCACCTCGGGCCGCAGCCCAGCCGAGCTCTTGATGGGCCAAAAGTTAAGATGCATTCTGGACCGACTGCATCCCAATTACTCCCCCGATAGCTTCAAGGGGGAAGGGGGAGGATTAAGACAATTCCAAGTAGGAACACCAGTTTTTGCTAGAAGTTACACCAATGGGCCCTTATGGGTGGAGGGAACCATCGTAGGAAT
The DNA here is from genome assembly GCF_059756535.1 of Pantherophis guttatus. Taxonomy (NCBI): domain Eukaryota; kingdom Metazoa; phylum Chordata; class Lepidosauria; order Squamata; family Colubridae; genus Pantherophis; species Pantherophis guttatus. The sequence goes on along the minus strand of NC_142065.1, from coordinate 122,277,049 downwards.
TACCGGCCCAAAGTCTTATACAGTCGAAATAGGGCATGGTAAAATTTGGAGAAGGCATATCGATCAATTGCGTAAACGTTTACAAAACGAAAACTCATGTCCTAACTTTCAAGGTCTTCCTGACACAGCTACCTCAAGCCCGAGTAAGCCAGAATAGTTATCTGGCAACCCTGAGTTCCAGCACCGCCCCAGCGAGCCGACACTCCCAGCCAGAGATAGCCACACCTCCGGAGAAATCCAGGAGGTTCCATTGGTGGAGCCAGGAGAGACGGGAGGTCCCTCCGACCGGCTTGACGCCTCGCCAACAACTGAACTGCGCAGGTCAACCAGGATTAAGACACGCCCTGGTCACCTGCGTGATTTTGTATGTAAATATGTAAATAGATAGAATAAGTGCCTTCTGGGAGTGGAGGGGTGTTATGTATGTATCCATTTTGTGCGGGAAATTCAAATGTACAGTGAATCCTGATTGGTTCATGGTCGCGCCTGAAAAGTATATAAAGAGGGCTGTTGCCTGTGTTGCTTTGCTGAAGTCTCACCCTGAATTAAAGAGCTGTTGTTACTAGCCTGCTTGTGCCTCTCGTTATTCCCGCGCTACAACAGATACTGTGCTATCAAATATAATAAGAGATGGTAGAATAAAAGGGCTCTTCCTAAAATCCACTCGCATCTCTACAGAAGCATGTTCAGCTCCAGATAGTCTCTGTATCTTCCTACCCTGGTCCCACACCCTGCTCCTTAATGTAGCAGCTTCACACTTCTAAGGATATTTCATTTATTATAATCCCCTTCATTAATTAAAAATATTCCAATTATTCATACACCCATATAGTTTTAAAATCACTTCATTAAAAATAAAATTTCATCTTTTCCCTAGTATTCTTTTTCTTTACCCCATATTCTCCTTCCATTTCTTTCTCCTTTTCTATTTTTCTATTTTACTTTCTTTTTCTTACCCCTTCTTCTTTTTCGTATTTTAAAATCCTGATCTCTCTTTTCCCTAATCCCAATATAATCATTTCGTTTTTTAAGGTCATAAACACTTCTATTTTGCTGTATCTTTCCCATTATTTTCCATCCCTTTTCCCTTTTTCTTATTTTCTCACTGATAACCTCAGTGTAATCATTTAAGTTTTTTATATTCTTTCTATTCCATCTTCTTTTCTTTTCTTTTTTCTTTCCCCTTTTCCCATTTTTTCCATTGTTAAACCCAATGTAATAATCATTTAATTTTCCATAATCAATCTCCTTGTCTTTGTCTTTATTTTCAGTCTCTTTTCCTTGCTTTTTGTTAGTTGTTTCTTTGTCAGCTTGAATGTATCCTAAATCAATTTTTTGGTCATCAAGTTTCAATTTTTCATGCAACATTGTAGTCATTTCCCTTATTTCCATTTTCAATGATAGGTACATTGTTATCATAATTTCCTTCAGTTCCTGCGCCATTTTGTTCTTTCTAAAAAGTTCAATGTTATAATGATTTTCCCCCCCTCCTGAAGATGGCTCTCTACAATCCACGTTTACAATTGGCAAGCTTAAAAGGCATCCATTTTGGTTGCAGTCCGTTTTAGCAATTTTTACTTACACCAAGTCAATGTAAAATTCAGTCCAAATTTATATAGTCCAAATTCCATGTTACATTCCAATTAGGTTCCAATTTACAGTCATTAACCAGTCCTTTCTATTACAGACTTTTCTTCATTTTTTTTAAAAACTCCCTTTAAAGTTTCCAAATTGAAAAAGAATTTTTTCGGGTTCTTGGTTTTTCTAATTTTTTAAAAAGTTCTCCAAGTATTTTAAATCCAAAACAAACAGATTTCTAGTCGGGTTCTGTTACTTTGTAACTTCTGCCTTACTCTTCTTCTTCCGTCCTTTCCCACGCCTATTAGCCACTATAATGACACCAGGACATTTGTAATTGTTTTAAAAATCCTTCCTTTTTCTTTTCCTTTCTGCCTATGAGTTAGATATCACTCACCCGGCAGCAATGTTCCATTCAATTCTCCACTCCTGCACATCGCTTAATCTGGTTGCCCCAACTTACTAGCGGTCGTAATGACCGCCAAGCCCCCCCCCCGCCGCCCGCTGCAGAGTTAGAGAGAATTTCCTCTGACCTCCGAGGAACTTGCCTGTTCCTCTTGGTCTTCCGAGGTGCCTCTCTTTCTTCTCTGTCCCTACAGGACAGATCTGGTCCGAAGACCCCTCTGCAGTGGTTCGTCAGCCTGGGATTTCACGGGGCTCATCAGAGCCTGCTAATCCCCGACTGTCTTGCCGTGATGCTTCTGGTCAAAATCCACACTTCTAATTACCATTACCTAACACACCAGTTGTGGGTTTCAACATGTTTTACTACTGGTTCTGTGGGTGTGGTTTGATGGGCGTGGCATGCTTGGTGGGCGTGGCAGGGGAAGAATACTGCAAAATCCCCACTTCCTCCCGATCAGCCAGGACTTGGGAGGCAGGAAATAGATGGGGTGGGGCTATACCCAGTGATAACCCAGTCTTTCAGAGTACAGACGAAATTAAATTTTATTAAAGAGAAGAAATTTTCCAATGTGGAAATCCTTTTAACTTCAATCCTTTTAACTTCAAGTAACACTGAAAAAAATACTTTCAGAACTGCCCAATTTTATAATGACACAATAGCTTCTGACTGAGTCAAAAGAGGAAAATGTCTAATACATTGATCTCATCAGATCACTGGTCTTCTATAGATAGGAGTGGTATTCAGATTCTCAATCAATATCAATAAAATAAAATATCTTTGATTGTAAAACTATTTTGCAGAGCCTGGTCTGATTTAAGTATTTACTGCTGCAAGCTGAATGCCCATATTTTATGGCAAAGCTATTGTAGAAAGTCAGCACCTACCCCCCAGAAGAATGAAATATTTGGGGAAATATTAAAAAGGCAGAATATTATATTTCCCTAAAGGAGAAATATGTTTTAGAGGCAGGAAGCAGCCCCCATTTTTTCTTAATAGCCTACAGCAGATGCCAGCACTTAAAAGAGATAAAGAGTGTATTGAAAGAAGAAGCCAACTATCTAGACGGCTCTATTCATAAGCAAAGCAAATACTCCAGGAGAAATTCATTCAAGCCAGGATATTTCAAAACTGCTTGCAGCAAAGTTTGACAACTAACCAAAGCAGAGTGATAGGATTAGAAGCAGCCCCTCACCTCATCCAACACAGGAGGAAAGCCATTAGCCATACAGTAATAGGAATTGGCCAACACCCTTTCAGAACACAAGCCCCTTCATTGCACCACCCCCAGAGCAATCCAAACTTCAAAGTCACAGAAGCCTTGGAACTGATAAACAATAAGCCAGAGGTTGACCAAATTATCTTAGACAAACCCCTAGGATTTGCATTTCCTCTTTTACCTATAGAGCCAGCTATGACCCCTACATAACCCCTTCATGACTCCCATAGTAATCTGACAACAGCCAATAGAATATTAAAGGACAGTTTTGTCACATATGTAAATGCCTAATATATATATTTGCCTGTGTATATATTTATGGTTACCTCCCACTCTGCCTACATCACCCCCATAACCACTCCTACTTACCTCTAACCACTCCTCCTCTGTATATATATATATCGACTCCTCCTTGACTCTTGGTTCTTCTGCTATATCTCCTGTAAGAGAATAGATGAAAATAAAGGATAAATAATATCATAACAGACTCTGAGTAATCATTGGGCAAGATCCTCGAATTCTGACAAATATGGTAGCAGAGGATGGTTTACAGCCCAATTAAATCCAGATATGTCTGAAAACAACAAAATTCAAAAATCCAAAAGAAAAAGAAATAACACTCGGGCCTGCACCCAAAAGATGGCAGCCCAACTCTCACCAGAGACCAACGCATCAAAAGAAACTTCAACGAAAGAAAATGAAAAAGAAAACCTCATTGAAACCTCTCCAAACAAAGAAGACAATCTAAAAAGAAACCTGCTAGAAATGATCAACAACACACCAGGTGAAGAAGATTTGATCGTGAAACTCCAAGATCTAATAAAAGACTGTGGAGCAGCGACCAAGAACGACAAACCTGAACCAGAATCTGAACCCGAAGACCTCGATCTGGTAAGAGATTCCTCTATTTGTCTAACACCCACCAAACAGACAGAAACGGCTTTCGCGCATTTTTCGCGGTGGCCATCTTGCCCAGAAACATTAAATAAAATGGCCAACCAATCAGGGAGGGAATCTCCCAATTCAAATACTAAAGCGGGAACGAGGGCCTACTCACTAGAAAACCTATCGGACAGTGATGACAAAAGTGAAGAAGAAAACTATAGTCCCACTAAAAAACCACCAAGCAGAAAAGAAATAGAAAAGGCCATGCAAATCATAACAGCTGCCTTCGGTGAAAATGTAAAACTAATAAATAAAAATCCAAACATTTCTAAAAATAAAGTAAAAGACTGCCACGCTGAAATAGATCCTACCAAAGCCTGCTTTAAAAACTACCACGACCAAATCAATACCTCTATGCCTGCACTACAACGCTGGGACGCACCCGAAAAACAAATAACAATCACACTGATCCCAAAAGAACGAGAAAAATACTTACCAGTCCTGCTGACACCGAAGAGCCATCCCGATCCAGCGACTGACGACATCTTCGGTGCACTCCCCATCGACAGACGAAACGCAGAGTCGAGCCTCCATGGTGTCCAGCACTTCCCCGCAGATCTTCAACACCAAACAATGATCCAGAAGGACGTCCTGAAGAGCCACACGAAGATTCGGGACTTTTTCAGTCTCCCTGAGGCCTCCGGACCAGATCCGACTGTCTACCTAGGCGAGTGGGGCCTGCAATCAAGAGCTCCAGCGGAGAGGTCCTTCCTTGACGACTGCAAAGCTCAAATGAGGGCTGAGCATGCGCAGAAGCTGCCTACTGTGAAACAAGAGAGAGACATAGAAGCAAGTAACTACAGACTGCCTAACTCTATTCCAATGCCATATTGTGAGTTTCCTCATGTTGTAAACCATGGACAGCGCCTGCCTGTAAGTAATACACCATATAACAATGGATCTCTACCTGTTGATTTTCCCAAACTTAAAATTGATGGAACTAATTTACTTGAATGGAACCAACAATTGCAAATTATTTTTCTAAAAGAAAACATTTTATTTCTAATCAATAATCCACCAAAGAAACCCTGGTCCTTTGAGTTGGACTGCCTACATCACAGGGCTTTCTATTTGTTAATTGCTAGTATATCTCCTTGTATTTACCCCAGTCTCTGTGACCATCTAACTGTAACTGAATTGATTCAAAAACTGTTTAATTTGTTTTACAGCAGAAGTAGGGCAACAACTACCAGAATCTCCAGAGAATTCTATTCCTCTAAACTGAAAATAGATATGTCTATGAGTGAACACTTGCTTGCACTTAACGCTACTAGAGCAGAATTAATTCAAAGAGGTGAGAATATAACAGATGAAAGCATGAAAAGTATAATTATTAATTCCTTAGATCAAAGTTGGGACAATTTCTCAGTTAGATAGTCTCAACATAGAGCACTTGACAGTGGAAAACCTAGCTAGCAAACTGATTACAGAAGACAACTTAAGAAAGGATAGAAACATGTCTCGTAGAGAATATAAAACAGATAAAAGGCCACTCACTGTAGACAGACACAATCATCACCCTGAATGTTACTTATGTGGATCTAAGAGTCATTACAGAAGGGATTGCCCCAAAGCCACTCGAAGTAAAGATCATAATTATCTTAGAGACAGAGCAGAACATAGATATAGACATTCTCCAGAACACAGATTTAGACGTAGAGACTCTCCAAACCCCAACAACAGAAAAGAACGTAGAGACACCTCCAAAGAAAGATATTCAGGATCACTATACGGGCTAACTAAGCGGGGATACAATAACAAATACACCAAAAAGGAAAACCTCTGGTTAATCGATTCGGGCACAACCAACCACACCACATATGATGCTAGTATATTATCTTCATTTGTGAATTAAGATTCCACAATCAAAGTAGCCAATCAGACTAAAGTCAAAACAATTGGAAAAGGAGATATAATCTTACCAGAAATTGGCAAAATAGAGGGGGTCCTGGTTACACCCGATATTCCATACAATATACTGGCTGCCATTCGACTCAGCCAAGATCTAAATATAGAAATTGAAATTAAGGCAGGCCAAGATTACATGAACAAGAACGGGATGCGTATAGGAAGAACCACTATTATTGATGGTTTGCCTTATCTCAACACAACATACACCAATCAATATCTCACCAATACACTCACAGCACCAAATCAAACAACTAATGACAATCAACCAAAAACTCAAAATGATAAGCCCTCTATAGGGAAACTATTACATGATGATTGTGCACATCTCCTACATAGGAAATTAGGTCATATAAGTTTCCCCACAGTATAAAAAATGAAGAAATATACTAATGGTTTAAAAATAAAGAATTGTGACAATTATCTCGAGTGCTCAATTTGTAAGTCTGCCAAACTAAAAACAAAACCCAGACCCAAAAAATCAGTATGTACTAATATTTTTCCTACTCCTCTATACTATCATTGAATCAGATTCAATGGAATGTTACCTGGACATTCCATTTCAACCAGAAATAGCTTTCTCTAATAGCTCTAATAGCTTTCTCTGCCCTTTTCTTCCACCTCCCACACCCTTGGTGTACCTCTTTCCTCCTTTTCACCACAGTTCTCCCTGCAGCCTCCAAAAAAACCCAAAGCTGCTGTCTCCCAAATAGAGCAGCAGAGTGGCAAATCTGCCTTTGATGTCTGGGAGAAAATATGTATTCAGAATGTCTCCAATCTGCTGGATGTGCAGCTGATAGGCTGAAATATGGTAAACAAACAAGCTTCATAGCAAAAGTCTTACATTAGTATTCTATTTTGCTTCTTTTGTTTTCTTAAATTTCCTCCAGAGCTCTTACAGCATCTCCATTATTTACATCATAGTGGGCTCAGCACCTAAATTATATAAATTAGATTACAAATTAGGGGTAGTATGCATGGAGAATTTTGAATCAGGTCAAATGGTTAGAATTCATCAGGTGAATCGCAATACATCCCAAATTGCCCCAATTCCATTTGACTTTCATTTTTCCTCAAGCTGAAGCTGAGCTGTGATCCATTAGCAATAAAACATATTTGTATGTAACAACATGCACAGCTGGTAGTAACATTGGTCATGGCAGTCCTACTTTTTAAGCTGGTATCTTTATGATCTCTTGCTGGTATTTTCTGATTAATATAACACAGAATAAAAAGGCTTTGGAGGTCTTCTAGTTCAACCCACTGCTCAAGCAAGAAACCTTATACCATTCTGGACACCGTTGTCCAATCTTTTCTTGAAACTCTCCAGTGATAGAGCACCCACAATTCTGGAGGCACTGATTGTTTACTGTCAGGAAATTTTTCCTTAGTTCTAGGTTAGATCTTGTCAGGAATAAATGCCTTGCCTCTGACCCAGAGCTAGAGGCAGGGGGGCTGGACAAGCCAGCCCCCAAGGTCCACCCTAACCCAATAACCCCTCCTTAGCCACGCCCAGGGGGTACTTAAGGGTCAGCCATGCGGTCCTGCCTCAGTTCCAGACTTGTACCTGTAATGATAAGATGCTTCATTAATAAACAATATCTGATTCAATGAATATCTGCTTATGGAGTTATTGGGCACGATCCTTGAACACATTTAACAATATGGTAGCAGAGGATGGTTTAATAGCCCAATCCACAACATGCAAAGGACCACGACAGACAGGGTGAATACCAGAGCATTCACCAAGAAGATGGCAGAACGGCCTGCCCAACCCGAAGCCACGCAAGGAGAGGCACCCGAGACGAGCGGCCTACTCCACCACCCATGCACCCCGGCCAGAAGCAACGAGGGGTGGAAGAAACACGAAACCCCAAAAGGAGAAAAGCACGACCTAAAAGGAAAACTCCTGGAGCTGATAGATTTGTCACAAAGCAACACCGACCTCATCGCAGAACTCCGAAGCCTGATCAAAGGCTGCGAAGCAGCGAGTGAGGAAGATGAAGACGAATCCGATTACAGCGATGAAGATGCGGTAAGGGAGGACTTCCCTCACCAGAAACCCACCGAAAAGGCCGAAGGAGACTTCGCACCCTTTTTACAGCGGCCATCTTGGGAGGCGGCATCATCAAAAATGGCCGACCACCCAGCAATAGATTCCCGAGATTTGAATCTCATGGCGGGAATTGGGGCCTACTCTAAAGTAGCCGCCCAAAACTACCACAAAAAACAAGAAAGCCCAAAGCCAAAACCTACAGGCCCGCCTACCGAGCCCGAGGTCAACAAAGCCATCGAACTAATCACCGCGGCCCTAGGGGACAAGATGAAGTTACCAAACATGCACCCCGGTGCCAGGCCAAAGTGCAAAGGGGACCCTAACACGAAGAGGGCTGACACCGGCACCCACCCTGGGGAACTGACCGCCACCGCATGGGCCCAGGGCCACCCAGAGCTCCCAAGGAGCCTCCCCATAAAAACAGGGCACCGAAGGCGATGGGACTACTCACCGGACCAACGACCGGGACCAGATCCATGGCCCACGGGGCCATCCGCAGGCAGGGGACGTCCATCGGCAGGCAGGGGACTTGGCCCAACACCCGGAGGCGACACCCACACAAAGCCGGGCCATCCGGGACCATTCGCGGCCCCAACGGGACTTCTGACCTCCACCGACGACCCTCACCGCTTCCCGAGGCTCCAGACGACGATCCGCGACGATCCCGAACAAGCGAGGCCGACCAAGGAGGAACCGAAGGCCCATCCGGAAGATTGGGGCCTTCACCCGGGAGCTGCGGGGACGAGCTCCTCACTCCACGGCGGCTGGGCAGAAATGAACCTCACGCATGCACAATGCATCCCTGTAAGAGAAACGGAACAAGACATAGAGCTACACCGACGCAAGCACACAGAGACAAGTCAGTTCAGACTTGCCACAGTCGTTCCTCTGCCTTATTGTGAGTACCCTTACGTGAGGAACCATGGACAGCGACATAATGTAAGTAATTTAACTTACAATTCAGGGACTTTGCCAAGTGACTTTCCCAAACTAAGACTAGATGGGGAGAATTTCCTGGACTGGAACCAGCAGCTCCAAGTCACCCTGCTAAAGGAAGATCTACTATCCCTAGTCACTGACCCCCCAGAAAAACCCTGGACTTTTGAATTAGATTGCATCCACCATAAAGCATACTGTATTGTTATTGCCAGCATTACTCCCAGTATTTACCCCAGCATTAGCCACCACTTGACTGCTCTAGAGGTAATACAGAGGATGCACAAACTATTTTACTGCCAAAGCGTAGCAAGCACCACCAGGTTATCCAGGGAGTTCTACGCCACCAAACTTAAAGCAGGGACCCCAATGAGTGAACATTTACTGTCACTAAATACCACCAGGGCTCAGCTGACACAAAGGGGGGAGGCCATAAGTGAGAGGACCATGATAAGCATCATTGTAAATTCCCTAGACCCCAGCTGGGACACCTTCATCATGCAGATAGACAACCTAGGGTCAGGGAAACTCTCACTGGAATTACTAACAAGCAAACTAATAGCTGAAGACAGCATCAGGAAAGACCGCTCACTAAGCCGCAGAGAGCAAAGACCCAGCAGGAAGGCTGAGCCACAGGGTAGGAACTACAGTAACACAGAATGCTACATATGCGGGTCAAGAAACCACTACAAAAGGGACTGCCCTAGAAACACAGGGGACAGGGACAGGTCACATAGAAGGGACAGACCAGAACAAAGGGCAAGATACACTAGCAGACGCTCACCAGAGGACAGACACAGGCATAGGGATTCCCCTAGCCCCAGGGATAGGAGAAACCACAGGGACAGCTCCAGGGAGAGCCAGACTGGATCACTGTATGGCATAGGAGATCAAGAGCGACACATAGGCCAGGACAGGGAGGAAGGCACATGGCTGCTAGACTCAGGGGCCACAAACCATACCACATATGACCGTAACTTGCTAACCTCATTTACAGAAGAAAGTTTTATAATAAAAGTGGCTAACCAGAACAATGTGCAAGTAACAGGTAAAGGTAACGCATACGTGCCGGGGATAGGAGTAATACAAGGAGTGCTATTAGTGCCAAATATACCCTATAGCATCCTTGCCACCCTAAAACTAAGCAAGGACAACAATGTCGAGGTGACATTCAAGGAAGGAAAGGCACAGGTAACTAGAGGGGGCAAAAGAATAGGGAAAGTAGTAATCAGTGGGGAACTGCCATTCTTCCACCCAGTCAGGGACAAACAGCCCAAGGTAAACAATCACCGGAAGGTTAGACCCGACAACCCAGACAACACAAGTGGGGAAATAGAGGGGGTTAGTCACACACACACCACTGATGATCCAAGTGAGCAGGGGACATCCAGGAAAGAAAAGCCAGCGATAGGAAAGCTAATGCATGACAACTGTGCCCACCTATTACACAGAAGACTAGGACACATTAGCTTCCCTGTGAGGAAACAAAGCACTCTACAAGGCTAGGCTGGTGGCACAGGGGTTCGCCCAAAAATACCCTGATGATTACACGGAAACGTACTCTCCCACAGTCAGGGCTGAAAGCATAAAATGTGCGTTGGCAATTGCATCACTACTTGGGTTAGAAGTACATCAATTCGACGTGCAAACCACGTATCTGCACGCTGAGCTCGATAAAGAGATATACGTGAGAGCGCCACCTAGCCAAAACACCAGGAAGGGAGAAACCTGGATCCTAAACCGAAGCTTGTATGGACTCAAACAGTCAGGGAAACGCTGGTACGAATGCTTATCCAAGACATTGAAGTCCATGGGATTCTCAGCCACCTCGGCCGACAACTGCTTCTTCACCAAGAAGTCAGACAATTCCCTCGAGTATGTCTTGATATACGTGAACGATATATTGTATATCGGTGATCAGTCTAACAAATGTAATGACTTCGCCAATGAGTTGGGAAAACATTTTACACTGAAGATATTGGGTAAGGTAGATAAATACTTGGGGGTGCAAATCACAAAAACAGACAGAGGTTTCCAACTGTCACAGAAAGACAAAATTTTGGAACTGATACATAAATGCAACATGACAAACGCCAAGGGGTGCGAAACACCAATGCAACCAGACTTCTTGAAGGACATGTATAATGAGGCTGAGGCATTCAAAGACAACACATTATACAGATCCACCATAGGCTCCCTATTATACATTGCGAACTGGACAAGGCCAGACATCACCCTGCCAGTTAACTTGCTGTCCCGACATGTAGGTAAACCCACTGTGTACCACTGGGAAGCCATCAAAAGGGTATTGAGATACCTAAAGCATAGCTCCGATGCTTGCCTAGCACTGGAACCCGAGAATACCACAACACCCATACTCACATGCTATGCAGACGCTGACTGGGCTGGGGATGTGAAAAGCAGAAAGAGCACTTCAGGTTACGTATTCTTTCTAAACAACAGCCCAGTACATTGGTACACAGGCAAACAGGATCTGGTAGCTACATCCACAACAGAGGCCGAATATATTTGTTTATCCAAGGCCGCCAACAACCTGGTCTGGTTTGATGACCTGTTCGCAGACATATGGGCCGAACCGAACTATCCCATCATCATGCACGAGGACAATAAAGCTGCTATGGAAATATCAAAGGCTGAAGCAGTGGGTCAAAGGTCGAGGAATATCGACATAAAGTATAAACACGTTAGACAGTTCGCAAGCATAGGATTCATAAGAGTTATACATTGTGACACAGAAGAACAAACAGCGGATATTCTAACAAAACCATTGCAAAACAAACAGCACACATATCTAACATCAAAATTAGGTGTCCTACTAAAAAAGACACCTCAGGTATGCACCACCCAAGAACACCTCGGCCAGGCATTTAGAGGGGGTTTTGTCAGGAATAAATGCCTTGCCTCTGACCCAGAGCTAGAGGCAGGGGGGCTGGACAAGCCAGCCCCCAAGGTCCACCCTAACCCAATAACCCCTCCTTACCTTAGCCACGCCCAGGGGGTACTTAAGGGTCAGCCATGCGGTCCTGCCTCAGTTCCAGACTTGTACCTGTAATGATAAGATGCTTCATTAATAAACAATATCTGATTCAATGAATATCTGCTTATGGAGTTATTGGGCACGATCCTTGAACACATTTAACAGATCTCTCTTTAATTATCTTCCACCCATTACTCCTCATTCTGCTCTCAGATGTTTTGAAAAATAAGTTGACCCCTTCTTCTCTGTGACAGCCCCACTGGTACCGAAAGACAGCTATCATGTCATCCCTAATCCTTCTCTTTGTTAGTCTAGGGATACCTAATTCTCTCAATCATTCAACATATGCTGTAGCCTCCAGTCCCTTAATCATCTTTGTTGTTCTCTCTATTCTTTCTAGTGTCTCAGCATCTTTTTTGTATTGTGGTGACCAGAACTGGACAATATTCTGAGTGCAGTCAGTCCACTGCAGTATAAATCAATGAAAGTTAATCCCGCCCCTTTGTTTTTTCAAAAACAAACAAACAAACAAAAAACACCACCCAACTGCAGAGAATGAAAAATTAGTAGAATGGCAGAGTCATTGCTTCTGGGGTCTCTGCTTTGTGGCATTCATGCATTTTGCTTCATTTTCAGGGTTAATTAATCAGCCTTTCTGGAACTGACATTTGTTATTCCATGTCCTGGTTTCTGGAGTGATTCAGAAGAAGTATTGTATGGCAACAGGCAAAAGGCTGCTTCATTTATCCGGCTGCAGCTATTGGCTCTTTGGCTTCTCATAAACTACTAGAGGAAAATATTTCTTTTCCCCAATGGGTAAAAGAACAATTACTGGATTGGATATGATTGAATGGAACTGAAAGATAGAGCATTCTTGCCCCTTCACAGCTTTGATTTGTCACCTCTTATAGTACCATTTAGCTTTTTCTATAGTCTTTTATAGACGGCTTGAGTTTTCCCTTCACCTTAATATGCTCTCAGTTGTTTAATTTTCCTATTCACCTACTTAGGAAGAAACTATTAAAATCTTGCTAATTCTTACTTTAAGTTTAAAAGGTAGTCTTGAAAGATGACATAAGATTTAAAGGGCAGCCTGTGGATATTTTTTCACAGCAATGAATCTTCGTTGCTTGACAAGTCAAGACAATTGTTCTTTGAAAATGACTTTGAAGACTTTTTCATCTTTTGATATTAAGGGTCAGATATTGTATTTTTAAAATTATGCTTTGCTTATATTTCAAAGAATTTATTACAATTAATACTTTCAATAGCAACAGTAATGTTTGCAATGACAACTGCCTACTTAATAGAAGAGGACACAAAGCTTTTTAAACCTCTTAATCTTATTTGTTGTAAGAGTCTGTTTAAAATCACTTTTATCTGCCTTTACCTGAATATTGCCACTGCCAGTGAATTGCCTATTGATTCAAGCACTTTATGCAAGCAAAATATGATAACTCTGTAGCCAGCTGTCCTTAGAACTGCTGCCATAAAAATGTGACATACAGTAGTGCTACTGTTAAATGGGAGTATAAAAGATAAAAAAGTGCAAGGATAATAGCTCGTGGGAAACAAAAACAGAAGACTGCATGAGACAGTTCTTTTCTTTTTCTTTTTTATATATTTTTTTAAAAAAAACAAAAGACAAAGATAAAACATTCCATCTGTCCTTATGCAGTGTGTCATCTGGATACGTACAGCTCTGTGCTACATCGTTCCTCATTTATCACATCTTTCACGTTCACATTAACACTAATTTTATAATTTGTTAAGTACATTACACATTTAAATATTGTAAAATTCCCCATTTTCTTCTTAACATCTTTCAGTAATAATACCATATTAACATCAAATATCATTATTCTCTTCATACATATACTAACTATTTCCATATTATTTATAACTCTTTCTTAATATATTTTCTACTTATTTTTGGTCTCCTTCATTTCCAAACTCCATTTTTATTCTCCAACCATTGATAAAATACTTCCCATATCATATAATATTCAGTTTGCTCTTTCTTTTTAATTGCTAATGTTAATCTATTCATTTCTGCACATTCTAATATTTTCCTTATCACCTTCTCTACAATAGGAATCTCTCCACTTTTCCAATATTGTGCAAATATAATTCTAGCTGCGATTAATACATGAATAATTATATATACATTCTCTTTATTATAGGTTTCCGGTAAAAGTCCTAACAGGAATATTTCTGGTTTCAACTCAATACGTTGTTGTATCATCTCTTCCAACCATGTCTTAATTTTTCCCAAGTACTTCTTTGCTTCTTCACATGTCCAACACATGTGATAGTAAGATCCAGGTAATTGGTGACACTTCCAACATTTAGCTGATTTATCTTTAAACATCTTTGCCAGCCTCGCCAGTGGTAAATGCCATCTGTAAAACATCTTATACAAATTCTCTTTATATGCAGTTGACATCATTAATTTATAATTCCTATTCCACAATTTCTGCCATTTATCCAATTCTATCACATAACCAAAGTTTTTCGCCCATGCTATCATTGTCTCTTTTACTTGTTTCTCCTCCAATTTCATACCCAATAGATAATTATACAATTTCTTTATTGCCCTCTCTTCTGTTCCTGCTAGGAGTTTATCTAACTCCATTAATTCTTTATAAAAGCCCTGTAATTTAACATCTTTCTCATATGGCCGACCATGGGCGACCGTGGCCGAATATGGGCGGCGGCGTCTGCGTCTGTGAGCCTCATGGAAGCTCGCTGCTCGCCGCGAGAGAGGTGTGAGAGAGATGCGAGAGAGATGGTGGTGGCATGAGAGACGGCGGCTGTGGCGACCATGGACGGCGGCGTCTGTGGCAGAGGATGGCGAGCGATGGCGGATGGCGGTGGGCCTGATTTTGACCAGATGGCCCGTAGGCCTGAAGCCGGGGTGGCACTGGCGCCATTAGCTGTGGTGGCGCTGGGGCTGACTTTCACCGGACTGCGGACCGCAGACGCCTGGTAGGAGGAAGGGGGTGTCTGCGGGATGAAGATTCCGGTGAGGAGGCTGTTAGAGATCTTGCGTCGATGACAGCGCCAGTGGGACCCCGGTTGGCCAGCAGATCGGCCGGAGTTCAGAAATTGAGGTTGGCGAGGGGTTCTATGCTGGTGGGACCCTCCATTATGGTTGAAGAACTCCTGCAGATTGATTCCACCCCTGTTCTAGGAGTGAGGTCCTCCTTATCGATATCATTGGAGGCTTGGACTGCAAATGGAATTTCCTGATGGAGTCGTTTCCCCCCCCAACCTGTTTTTCCATCTGCCTTGTAAGACACTTGATTGACCTCAACGTGGACTCTTTTACTTCTGGAGTTTTGGGACCCAGCTCTGTTTTTCGACCTGTTTCCTGGCTGTATGGAAGACAATACAGTTACGGGAGGATTGATGGAGCCGGTTCCACACTACGTTCGCCGTGGAAGGGATATTCATCTTTCAGGGCTAATAGGGCCAACCACTGTGAGAGGGTGGTTGGACTTTTCCATCTTGCCTTGATTAGGATGACCAACCACCGTGAGAGGGTGGTTGGATAGTTCCCCCCAGCTGGACAGAACGTGAGGACTCCTACCCATTACCGTGAGAGGGTAGTGGTGACTCTTCCGATTAACTTAGTCTTGCTTCCTGGACATTGGAAACCATCATTATAGACCCCTAGGCCATGTCTAGGCCAAATTTGTATTATCACTCCAGTGTTTTTAAATGTATTCTAGGGCAAAGCTTCTTGCGCTGCGAGATTCCCCCCTCTCACAGGCTTGGCCCTCTATGTTATCGAGGGCCCACCTTAATGATGGGTCTTGGGACCCCGAGAGGTGGCATGTCGCAAAAAGGGGATTGAGGGATTTTTTTAAGGACATTTTTAAATAGACTTTTAAGGGGTTCTGAGGGGTGGAGAGGTTATGTGGGTTTGGGGGAAAACCCACGGGGGATGGAGACTAGTCCGGCTGTTAATGGTGCCATAGGGGGTACGGACTCTGGGGGAAAAGGGACTGTTAGAATGCCCTCTATTGAGGGCTTCTCCATTAATATGCTGAGTGGGAGGGGCAAGTATGGCGGGAGCAGGGGGCCATATCATGTGGTGGGGGCATGCGCTCGCTATCTCCGAGCGATTGCGTGCCCCGGTCCCCTTAGCTCTTCCCGTTCCCCAGGTTGCTTAGAGTCTCAGGGCCCGAGTCTCCGGCTGATGTTGTGTAATGCCAGGTCCGTAGTAAATAAAGCCCCCTTCATTTGTGATCTTATTCAGGAGGGGGGAGTGGACCTGGCAGGTATTACGGAGACCTGGTTGGGCCATGAGGGGGGGGGGTTCCCTCATGGAGATGTGCCCATCAGCCTCCATGCATTTCATCAGCCGAGAGCTCAGGGCAGGGGCGGGGGGGTGGCAGTCATTCTAAGAGAAGGTCTTGATCCGAGGGAGACCACTGTACTTCAGATAGACAGATGTGAGTCCCTTCTTGTGAAGTGGGGTCGTGGGGTGCAGATGGGTTTGTTGATCATGTACCTGGCTCCCTGCCACATGGCAACGACCCTGCCCGAACTCCTCAATGTTATAGCCGAGGTGGCGGCTGATACCCCCAGACTTGTGGTCATGGGGGATTTCAACCTGCCATCCATCAGTGAAACATCTGAGGTAGCTCGGGAGTTCATGGCTTCCATGATGGCCATGGACCTGACCCAAGTAATTCACGGCCCTACTCACATGGGGGGACACACTCTGGACTTAGTTTTTATCTCTGGTCAGTGGTTGAGTGGCCTTGATATAGGGGATATAGATATTGAACCCTTGTCATGGTCTGACCACTCGCTCCTTCGACTTGACTTTCTGACCGCCGCACCCCATCGCAGGGAGGCGGAGCCGACCAGGTGGTTCTGCCCCAGGCGCCTGATGGATCCTGATAGGTTCCAGATAGAGCTTGGGCCATTTCCTGAGACTCTAGCTCATGACTCGGCCGATGACCTGGTGGCCGCCTGGGATAGTGTGGCTGCTGGGGCTTTGGACCGGGTCGTGCCTTTGCGGCCTCTGACCCGGCACCGAACTCACTTAGCTCCTTGGTTCTCCGAGGAGCTGAGAGAGATGAAGCGCCGGAAAAGACGCCTAGAGAGCGGTTGGAGGGCCAGTCGTTCCAAATCTGACTTGACACTGGTAAGGTCTCATATTAAGACCTATCTAGCGGCGATAAAAGCGGTGAAATCTAGCTATTTTGCCACTCACATCATCAGATAACCGCCCAGCCGCCCTGTTCAGGGTGACCCGCTCCCTTCTCCATCTGAGAGCGCGGGAGGACCCCTTGCAGGGCCGAGCTGAGGATTTTGTACAGTATCTGTATGATAAAATAACTCAGATTCGGGAAGACTGACTGGGTTAGTTCAGACGAGATGACTGAGGCAGGCCTTGAGAGTGTTATCTGGGAGGAGTTCGATCCTGTGGCTCCCGAGGACGTGGACAGGATCCTGGGATGGCTGAACGCGACCACATGTTTATTGGACCTGTGTCCCTCCTGGTTGGTGCTGGCTTCCCGGGAGGTTACACGAGGCTGGCTCCAGGGGATTATCAACGCTTCTTTGAGTGAGGGTGTCCTGCCGGCCGCCTTGAAAGAGGCGGTGGTGAGGCCTCTCCTCAAGAAGCCATCCCTGGATCCGGCTGTTTTGGCAAACTATCATCCAGTCTCCAACCTTCGCTTTATTGCGAAGGTTGTTGAGAGTGTGGTGGCGTGACAGCTTCCCCAGTACCTGGATGAAGCTGTCTATTTGGACCCGCTCCAGTCCGGCTTCAGACCTGGGTACAGCATGGAAACGGCATTGGTCGCATTGGTGGATGATCTCTGGAGGGCTCGGGATAGGGGTTATTCCTCTATCCTGGTCCTGTTAGACCTCTCAGCGGCTTTTGATACCATCGACCATGGTATCATGTTGCGCCGGCTGGAGGGACTGGGAGTGGGGGGCACCATTTTGCGGGGGTTCTCCTCCTATCTCTCCAACCGGTCGCAATCCGTGTTGACAGGGGGGCAGCGGTCGACCCCAAGGCGCCTTGTTTGTGGGGTGCCACAAGGGTCGGTCCTCTCGCCCCTCCTGTTCAACATTTATGTGAAGCCGCTGGGTGAGATCATCCGTGGTTTTGGGGTGGAGTTCCATCAGTACGCTGATGATACTCAGCTGTACATCTCCACCCCAGACCATCCCAACGATGCCTTGGAAGTGATGTCCCAGTGCCTGGAGGCCGTGCGGGTCTGGATGGGGAGAAACAGGCTTCGACTCAACCCTTCCAAGATCGAGTGGCTGTGGCTGCCGGTGTCCTGGTATAGCCAGCTGACGCCATCGCTGGTTATTGGGGGCGAATCATTGGCCCCCATGGAAAGGGCTCGCAACTTGGGTGTCCTCGTCGATGCACGGCTGTCTTTAGAAGGGCATATGACGGCTGTGGCCAGGGGGGCTTTTTATCAGGTTCACCTGATACTCCAGTTGCGTCCTTTTCTGGATCGGGACTCCCTACGCACGGTCACTCAAGCACTCGTCACCTCTCATCTGGACTATTGTAACGCTCTCTACATGGGGCTCCCCTTGGGGTACACCCGGAGGCTCCAACTGGTGCAGAATGCGGCTGTGCGGGGGATTATGGGAGCGACGGGGCGCTCCCATGTGACTCCTCTCCTGCGCGAGCTGCATTGGCTTCCGGTGGACTTCCAGGTGCGCTTCAAGGTGTTGGTGATCACCTTTAAAGCGCTCCATGGCTTAGGGCCGGGGTACTTACGGGACCGCCTTCTGCCACCAATAGCCTCCCACCGGCCGGTTTGCTCCCACAGAGAGGGCCTCCTCAGGGTGCCGTCAGCCAGTCAATGCCGGCTGGCGACCCCCAGGAGGAGAGCCTTCTCTGTGGTGGCACCTACCCTTTAGAACAATCTACCCCCAGAGATATGAGTGATCTCCAACCTCCGGACTTTTCGTCGGGCCCTAAAAACTTATTTTTTTCAGTTAGCCGGTCTGTCTTGATTTTATGGTTGGTTTTAAAATTTGATACGGATTTTAAATTGATAAGTTTTAAATTACGGGCCAAATCTATCTAATTATTTTAATCCTATTTTTAACTGTAACTTTATGTATAAATGTTTTTATTTTGACTGTTCACCGCCCTAAGTCCGAAAGGAGAAAGGCGGTATAGAAGTTTGAATAATAAAATAAAATAAAATAAATATCTAGACTGTATCTGCATATATGAATACCATCAGTGCTGGGTTGCTACTGGTTCACCCTGGATGATGCGATCCGGTAGCAGCAGTGGTGGGAGGCTCCGCCCACTTGCCTGGATGCTTCTGCACATGCGCAGCGCAAGCGCCCATGAGCAGACCAGTAGCGATGGGTTTTGAAACCCGCCCCTGAATACCACATTATATTGATCCCTTGCTCGCTCACTTCTTCTTTTGTTTTAAGTCCCCCATCTTCGTTTAAGATATCTTTATATCTTACAATATTTCCCATATTAATAATATTTGGGTGAATCAATGCTTCCATTGTTGAAAGCCAAACTGGTATTCTCAGATAATGTTGTTCTTTAATTTTCTCCCACACTAATAATAATGAATTCCTTATATAGTGTCTTTAAAAATATCCATGCATCTGTTTTTCCCATACCATAAAGTTGCATGCTACCCCAGTTGTAAATCATGTCCTCCCAAGGTCAATAGTCTTATATTCCACAATACAATCCACTCTTTCATCCATGACAAAGTTGCTGCCTGGTAGTATGAGCCACAGTGGTGCAGTGGTTAGAGTGCAGTACTGCAGGCTATCTCTGCTGATTGCTGTCTGCCTGCAATTTGGCAGTTCAAATCTCACCAGGCTCAAGGTTGACTCAGCCTTCCATCCTTTTGAGGTCGGTAAAATGAGGACTCAAATTGCTGGGGGCAATAGGCTGACACTATAAAAATGCTTAGAGAGACAGTTCTGTTTATCTGCCAGTCTATGTGTCTTGTCCACCTGCAAAGGCAAAACTGGATCTTCTTTGAGCTGGCCAGTTTTGCCCCAACTTCTCTCTATCCTGAAAGGAAGCCATAGCTTCAGGGTGCTGCTTATGACCCACAGTGCTGCCACAAAACCATGCTGCTCTCCAAATGGCAAGTTTGCCATTTTTCTAGAAACTAATTCCTGGAATTGAAGATTTGAAATCAATGGGCAAAGGGTTATCTATTCTGCTTGTAGAGTTATCACTGATTTTGATTTAGGATGGGAGCACCTGAAAAAGTAGGGTTGGGAAGGGAAAATCTTGCAATAGAGATTTACAAATTTAAACTAAATCTCCTGAAATAATGCTTGAGCTCTGAAGTCAAAAATCCTGTTTTGGTTATCATGCAGAAAAACTTCTAGACTAGAGCTTTATAAGATGACATAAGATGGCCCTGGGAGACAAACAGCAGCTTCCAGGAAAATGGTACGAGAGAAATAAGCTGTCTCTTTCCCAGCTCCACAACCCTAATCAGATTGGGGGGTAGATGGGTTGGAGGTCATGTGTGGAGGGAATCCCCTCGAGAGATATAATTTGTAAGTTATAGTTCACAGATTGCCCATAGCAGTTCTACTTTGGATCTTCCTTTAAAGAAAGGTGATTTGTGTGAGTAGACTAAGGCCTATTTTAACTTCTGCATAAAATAAAAAAATTATGAATAGTACCAGAGCTTATCTTCTACCCATTCTTATACTAAGAATTTACCTGGGCTTGGTTGATTGATTTGCCATGACGTATATTAATATCTTAGATTCCGGCTTTTAGAACAAGTACTGGACAGGTCTGCTCTATATTGTTCAGAGAAAACTGTCATTAAAAATGCGGCCAAGGGATGACCAGATTTGGCTCTGCCTTGATTGGGTTCCATTATTAGGTCAGGGAACAGATACTCCTGTTGGGGGACATCTTCTGGGAAGCTCTTGCCTGAAGAATATAGAGAGAGGGATTGTTTGGTAACAGGGCCAAATATACACCTGCTCTCCCACAAAATCATGCAGGTGATGGTAATGGAAAGAGATGGAATTTGGTGGTGAAATGGGCTCTTTTCAATTCAGGAGGACTTCTGCAGGTATTGATTCTGAAAATACACCTGGTATTGTTGTGCATTTGCCTCATTGTTCCAATGCAATGCCTTGGGGTTTGTTTTATTTATTATTTCAGAGCAGGATATGTAAGATAAGCTTTGCATGGTTTAGATGCTTTGCTTTCTTGGTCACCTAAGGACATGAGCAGAGATGGATTTATTCAGGGGAAGGCGAGGAACAGAGAAATCTCTGTAAAAGGGACTGTGTCAAAAAAAATTGAACGTAAGTCTCAATATTCTACACAATACAAGTAGTCCTCGCTTATCAACCACCCATTCAGCAACTGTTCAAAGTTGCAATGGTGCTGATTGAATGACACTTACAGCCAGTAGTGGGATTCAGCCAGTTCGCACCACTTCAGGAGAACTGGTTGTTAACTTTCTGAGCAGTTTGGCAAACTGGTTGTTGGAAGAAATCATTAGGGCAGAGAACCGGTTGTTAAATATCTTGAATCCCACCACTGCTTACAGCCAGTCCTCAAAGTTCCAGCCATTCCAGCGCCCCTGGAGTCATGTGCTCACAATTTGGGGACTAAGACAACCAGCTCCACTTATGAAGGTTGGGGATGCCAGCCAGACATGAAGCTTAACTAAAACAAGAGTTTGTGGCCTATTTGGCTTAGGAAATACTTCTAATGAAATATTTACAAAACATGAAACAGAAGAAAGTTTGCTAGAAATATGAACCTCAGTTAAATTCCAGACAAGGTATCAACAATAGCAGCAATTATCCAATGGATATGACGCACTGGTGAAATTCAATTTTTTTTACTACCGGTTCTGTGGGCGTGGCTTGGTGGGCGTGGTGTAGCTTGGTGGGCATGGCAGGGGAAGGATACTGCAAAATCTCTATTCCCACCCCACTCTGGGGCCAGCCAGAGGTGGTATTTGCTGGTTCTCTGAACTACTCAAAATTTCTGCTACCGGTTCTCCAGAACCTGTCAGAATCTGCTGGATTTGACCCCTGGTTTGAAGTCAGCTTTTATCTCTTTTTATACAGTCTGTTGGACTGACTGGAATTTCTCCATTATTGAAGGATCTTTGGCTCCTACCTTTTTCCTACATGTTATACTTTGGATTAGCTAGATTTCTAACATTTCAACGTTTTTCTATTCCAAAATGACTCTGAGCAGCATACTGCTGCTCAGTAACTTACCATTTTATATAACAATTACAGCATCCTAAAGTAAAGATGAGTAATGCCCCAATTTCAATGTTGAGAAAGCTGCTTCTGTAGGTGGCCCTATAATTAGCATGTACCAGATGCAATGCAAGAAGATTTAATAAAGTTTTGAATCTCTGCCATATAAAAACCAAGTCCTGCTGAAGTCACAGGTACACAAGGTATATAATTTCCAGGGAATAAAAAAGTGACTTGCTATCAAAGTATTCTGGAAAGTTTCTCCTATTTATCTGAAAGATTTCCTTTCAAGACCTAACTGAGCTTGAATTTCCCAGCTTGAACAAAGTCAACCACTGTGACAACCTTCGTCAGCAGCCAAACAACTACTTTGTACTCACACTGTAGTCACCTGGCTAAAGTAACAGTGCCATACACTAAATAAATAAACTGTGACAACCTACACAAGTGCCAGGAGGAAAGATGTCCACTTGTAGCTTATCCTTCATTTGAAATACTCTTCAGTGGGCAAAGCACAAAATATTCTGGGAGGCTCATTGCAATTTATTGAACTATCACGTAGCTCATTTCATTTCATTTCAGAATCACATATGTGATATGAGTAAATAAATAAATAAATAAAATATTCTTGTGTTGTGTTTTTAGATGTTGTGATATTTGTGGGGTATTTGGTTTAGGTGCCTCCTGCTGACTTATTCAGGATTCAGATTTGGGAGGGAAAATATAAGGCTTTTGTGATTGTTAGAAGAGTGGGCTATATCAATGCTAATTATCATAACAATCAGGGGTGCTATTCAGCAGGTTCTGGAGAATTGATAGCGGAAATTTTGAGTAGTTCGGAGAACTGGCAAATACCACCTCTGGCTGGCCCCAGAGCGGGGTGGGAATGGAGCAGTATCTTCCCCCTGCAACGCCCACCAAGCCACGCCCACAGAACTGGTAGTAAAAAAAATTGAATTCCACCACTGATAACAATGCTATTTCATGTTTTATAGAGATGTTGGATTATTCATTAGCTTAATATTATTCATCAAGCTACCATTCATACACTAATAAGGGGTGTCAAACTGGTGACCTGCAGGCCGGATGCATCACAGGCAGGCCACGCCCACCCCAGCTCTGTGAAGGGAAATATCATCGTGTGATACATCACATGATGACAATGTGATGCCGCAAGTTTGACACCCGTGATATAGGCTGATGAATTGTGTGAAGTTGTCAAACTTATAAAAAAAAGGTGTTGCCAAAAAATATTCAAGGCACTCCCTGATTGTACTTGAGAGCAGATGGGGATGATATTGCTATTTAAGCTTCCTGATATGGCTGAGGGTTTTTTCCTTATCTTTTCAAATCTTAAATATGCTTTCAGCAACTACAGACTTTTCCTAGATGCCTCTTCCCAAGTGCTTCCTGGAATAGCCTGTGACCATACAGTGTCCCAAACAAAATGTTAAATTTGGCCTGCTTTTGGCTTCTTAGACAGACTATTTTTATTCCTTCTATTCTAAGACTGAGATGGCTTGTCAAGAACAAATACAGCATATGCTGAAATGAAGGATATGTTTAAAATAAAAATACCCTGATAAATAGGACTAGTTCCTGAAAAAGAGTATTTATACAGAAAGCAGTGGAAAAGTGAAAAATTAATCAAAATGTGTTGGAAAGAGACTTTCAGAAGCAGACTCCATTGTGTTTCACAGAAGGTCATCCCAAGTTAAATGGTTAAAGAATTGTAGCTTGATAGTATTACAGTCATTAAAACGGAACTTCCAAAACTTAATTTTAGTTATAGTACAATGCACATGCACAATTACACAGAAGTGAGTTTTACTACACTCCAATAAGTTTACACACAGATCACTTATTTATTATTTATTTATAAAAATTACATATGTGACTCTGGGTGGTTTACAAAATTTTAAAAATCCACCATATAATAAGACCCATTTAAGAAATTCCCCTACTCCCATGGCAGCAATAACACAATCAAATCAGCCACTTGGAGGCTTTCCCTCTCCATTTGTGGTTTCTAGGCCCTGTGGCGAAACCGTGTTTTTAGGACAGAAAAGCAACAGGATGGGGACCAACCATAAGGAATTATGTTCCATAAGGAAGGGGCCATCACCAAGGAGGGTCTTTTTGTGGTCTCACCAAGTGTCAATCCCTAATCGATATAACTGGGAACGTACCTTGCCTTCCCATCCTGGTGAATTGGAAGCGGTCCTTCAAATAACCTGGCCCCAAACCGTGTAACCAGCAACAAGAATTGTGCCCAGAAGCAAATTGGCAGCCAATGCAGCTCCCACAGAAGAGGTGACACATACACAAGTCTAGGCTTGCACAAAACTGTTCTGAACTAACTGAAGCTTCTGAATACTCTTCAAGGGCAGCCCCATGTAAAGCGCATTATAAGAGTCCAGACACATGGTGACCAGGGTGACTGTGAGACTTAGTAGAAGTAACTAACATTGTTCCCACTGTTCCCCACGATAAAGGGAAAGGGAAAGCAGCAGGAATATAAAGGGATAGGTGTCTAAAATTTTTGGCTAGACAGTCAAGTCCTTTTATTTCACCTATCTAGTTAATGTATGTACTTACAAATAAGGATAAATTAGTGCCAATTTTGCAACAATCATTTTTTGGAGAAGTTCTTTATTCAGTATAGTAGCCACCAATCAGTACAAAATTAATGAATGTGCTGAATTGAAGAGTCGACAGATTTGCATTGTGGCTGTCCAGACAGGTTTGTTTTTCTGCTTGAGTGTGGGAGTAATGTGTTTGCAACACAGAGTCTGCATACTCAAGAGCTGCCAATTCACAAAAAATTTGAATTGTTATTTTTCAAAAAAATAACAATACAGTATTTCTTTCATCTTCCTATTTTCATTGGGCCAAGATTTTGCAGGAAAGACCAAGTAACTTTTAAAAATGTTTCTTTAAACATGTTCAAGGGGAGGAGAAATTGTGGGTGTTACTCGATCCTACTAAATGGCTCATCTTAAAATATCTCCAAAGGTGACTTTTTTCCCCCAAAGGGACAAAATTCCTATGATGCTGCTACAGAAACTTTACATGAAAGTTGAAAGAATGCCTTCTTCACATCTAAAAGAGAAATACCCTTTTGTATTTGGTCCTCTTAAAGCATTCCTCCACTGCCACTCCAGCTACTTAGGGCAAAGGCTTTCAAACTTCAAAATTTTATGGACTAGGGTATCTGCCAGTTAAAAATAATTGCCAGAAAATGGCAAATATAACATTTTTTTCTGGTAGAACAATTTTAAACCTTTTTTTAAGACTAGCTCTATTTGAGAGAGTCAGTTTGATGTAGTGGTTAAGACATTAGGGTAGAAACCAGCAGACTGTGAGTCCTAGTCCTGCCTTAGGTACAAAAACAGCTGGGTAACCTTGGGCCAGTTGTTTTCTTTAAGCCCTAGGAAGCAGACAATGGTTTCTAAAAAACCTTGCCAAAAAAACCTGCAAGGACTTGTCCAAGCAGTCATGAGGAGTCAAGACTGATTTGAAGGCTGCCCCCTCCCAAAAAAGCAGTATTTGAGTGAATTCCCCCCCTTCTCACAGAACACCTTCGAGTTCTCAGTTTGAAAAACTCTTAGAGCACCCAAAAAATATCCAGCCATTGCTGAACTGATAGAGCCTATCCCAATTACTGTTATATTGTTCCAAAAATGGTTGAATGACTAAAATATTTTATATGTTACTTGCAGGGATCCTACTTAGGCACTCAAAGCCTTTATGTCCCATTCTCTGCAAACCTGCCTAGAAGCCCATCCACGTTTCCCCAACTGCAGCATAAAGATATTCACTAACTATATATAGAGGACACATACTTACAGTATCAGATCATCTTCAACTGTGGAAGAAGCTTATACTTGTACTTACTTGTTCCAGTTTCAAAATATGTAGCATTTTCCATTTTCTTCCAATACAAATCTTGCTGGGTGAACGATCTGCTGTGCTTCATTAACTATTTGGGCAATGACACAGTGAGCAACTGGTATATATATGCCCAGTTGCCTGGGCAATTTTGATCAAACATTATGCACTCTCCTTGTATACACAGATTTACTGGTATTCTAGACAAGAACTAGCCTTCTTTTTAAACATAATTAACAGTTTTTTGAGAGTGTTAAACTGATCTTTTAAAAAGGTCTGGTAGTGCGATAATTAAACAGGAAAGAGATTTTCATAGTCTGGCCTCCATTTCTGCACTATAGGTTTTCTGCTGTTTCTGCTGATAAGGATGTTTCCATGATTCTGTTTTCTACTGGTTTTATGACACTGGGGAAACATTATGTTGCCTATGACAGATGTCCCTTTGCCCCACTTACTGGTTTGAGGATATTCAGAATCTTTGATGAAATTGACAGGCGATGCTGGATGAAATGGGTCACCAGAGGAAACCATCAGTTGGTTTTTGTGCATTAAAACTGTAAAAAGTTACGTTTTATCACTGGGGCAAAGTAGAGCTTGACTGTGGGAACAACACAAATTGTACCAGGGATGGAATACATGATAATGTGGGCATCAGATGTGCCAGGTGCTGGTTAAAAATGTAGCTATAAATCCCCACCAGACAAGAGAATATTGGAGAGAATACAATTTTATTTTAAATTTAATTATTGAAAGATTATTGAAGATTGTCTGATCTTTCTGAAACTATCCAAACTCATATATGGTTCCTTTTGCCTGTATTTATAGTGAATCACTGCAGGTTCCATGTATTGTTCTGTACAGAAAGTACCTTTGTATTCTTTATGTCATCAGTCAAGACTGCTTCTGATTTAGGACAACTTCCCATCTGATAAATAGTTCTTGTACTCTGCCTGATAGACTTGCAAAGAAGCCTTCCAAATTCTCACAGGACTAGGCCTTAATACCATATATCAGTGATATCTGCAGCTGATTAATTCAGGGCTGGTGTTTCTTAGCCTGAAAAAAGTTAGCTTTAAAAGTGAACATTACGAAACACTTGTTTTCTGATAATACATTATATATGTGCTTGTTATTTTATTGGTTCATAGTGTCGGTGCCTATTGTGAAGTCTTTAAAATGTATTTTTATTTGGTTTTTTTTAAAAATGGAACTTTTATGTTGACCTTAGAAATTACTTTTCACATTTTGATTATGTGCCACCAAATTGGTATCGATTTTTAGAAACCACATAAGTTTTACAGGATGATCTACCCCCAACCTGGCCCTTTAGATCTTCCAATAATGCATCCTTCACTTCTGTACCTGAATCTATCCACCTTGCTGTTAATTGTCCTCTTCTCTTCCCTCCATTTCCTCCAGCTTTTGGGACTTCTTAAGGGAGTTCATTTTTCACATTATGTGCCCAAAATATAACATTTGAGGCTGGTCATTTGTACCTCAAATGAGAACTCTGGATTGATTTGTTGTATGATCCATTTTTTGTTTTATTGTAGTGTTCTTAAGAGCCTTTTCCAACACCAAATCTCAAAAGTCCATAGACTTGAAATCCATAGAAAGTCACAGGAAAAACAACTGCCTACACAATTCTGATTTTTGTAGATATAGACATATCATGGCATCAGAATACCTTTCCAAAGGCCTTCGTTGCTATCCTACTAAATACAGTATTAGTCTACTGGTTCCTTTAATGTTGAAAGTTAATTCTAAAAGACAGAATCAATCCACAACTTGTCAATCTTAAATCTGGTTGCTGTAACTGAGGGATCCCCAACCTTTTTGGTTTTGGGGACTGGCAACAGTGGCTTTGACGATGGGGTGGGAGGTTTCACACACGCAACTTAAATCCTATGCATGTACAAATAAAGCTTCGCACACCAAAGCTTTAACTGTTGTCATTAGTTTGTTGTTCGTTATATTTAACGGTAGTCCCTTCTTTTTTACTATGGTTCTTGACTTTCCTTACTAAAGCTTTTATTTACATTTTCCACTATCAGAATAGTGCCATCAACACAGCACAGGTTATTGATGTTTCTTTAGAGAAAAAAAAACAGGAATTGTTTCTTTTTAAATCCAAGTTCATCTTCTTCAAATCTAGCCACCCTCAATATATATGCAGCATATAGACCAGTGATGGTGAACCTTTTCAGCACTGAGTGCCCAAACCGGAACAAGTGCACCAGAGCCCTGGAAACTCGAACACCAGCTGGCCAGTGCATATGTGTGGGCCGGCCAGCTGGTCTTCGGGTTTCCAGGTCTCCAGCATGCACCAAGATCAGCTGGCTGGCGCGCGTGTGCCAGAAACCAGAAGAGTAGCTGGCGACGGCACACATGCCCACAGCGAGGGCTCTGTGTGCCACCTCTGGCACGTGTGCCATAGGTTGACCATCACAGAGATAGACTAAATAAATAAGAAGAGAGTATACAACTTTTTTTCATTTCTTTGCTATGTCTAGACCAGGAGTGTCAAACTGATGGCCCACGGGCCGGATACATCACACGCAGGCCACGCCCACCACAGCTCCGCAAACAGAAAAACATAGTGAAACATCATGTGATGGCAATGTGACTCTGCAAGTTTGGCATCCGTGGTCTAGACAATGGCTTCCAGTCCTGTATATAGGTTTTGCATGAGGATGGTGTGATGTCCTGGGATTCCCATTTTCCTAAGCTTGATGTGGTTGACAGATTCAAAGGCCTTTATACTCAGTGAAGCACATCTAGAGTCTTTTTGGTATTCTAGTTTTAGTGTCTTTTAAAAATTATAATAATTGAAATGCAAATCACAAACATTTATGTTTCAAATCCTGGCTATTTTTCACTGCAAATTAATACATGCATGCATGGACATAAAACTAGTATACATTTATTTTTAAAGAAATAATCATGGGCTCAGTGTCTATGACAATGTTTTCCAGATTACATATATGTATAAGTTTCTATTAAAAATGCTTTCTTGAAAAACATGCCATATTTCTTGGTAAATCTGTCATAAAACTGATATATGGTAACAGGGAGAAGGCAATGTTTTTAAGAAACTCTTTGATGTATTGTTTGCATGGAAATCCATCAAGGTTCCAATTTATTTGCTGTTACCTTGTCCTTCTCCTCACATGAATAAATCTTAAAGAAGATGTATTTTTTATCATCAGATATGTTGGATGGAAATCTTTAAACTATTGAGCATTCAGCAAAATACTTCAAAGTATAAGAATAAACTTCATTATAGGCCAATGAGAGGAGTGAAGTTTCTCTTCAGAAGACTTTTGTTTCAAAATTCACCTCTTCTATGGACTTTATATATGGCCTAGGGCAAGTCATTTTCTTTGTCAGCCCCATGTACATGGCATCTTACTTCATGGTGTTGTGGGAATATAATTTGATCAACTCAGCATATTCCTGAAAAGGCATTGTTTCCACAATATGCTAATGCCAATTTCTAATTATACTATATAATTATACTGTTAGACATTTCAAGCCACCTGTAGTATAGGAGCAACATTACTTTTAAGGTGACTATGGAAGCAATGCAGTTCTTCCTCAATGATGGATTACTGAAGAAGCACAATATAATAGCTATCAGTAGCCAGTAGTGTTACTAGCATCAAAAGTTACCATCACGAGTCAGAGGTCTATTATCTGACTTTCCTTCACCCCGGTAGGATCTGTAACTATATGAACTGGCAGATCCATCCAAGGTATTTCCATTAGTTGAGTTTAAGAACTGATACCAAACAATTTATAAAAGAATAGGGAAAAACTATGATTGATTAAGCCAAGCTGTTATTAAAGCCCAGATTCTGAAAATAATTTATATTGGTATCTTTTGACTTGATTTGGTATTTGGACAAGATTTCCTTGAAAACTCAACCACTCACTTTGCTTTTCCCAATCTAAACTACAATTTAATAGCAGTTTTCATTCATAGGCTTAGGAGCTTTTACAGAAAATATATTAATGCCAAAGTAAACAAATTTTAAACATCCTCAAATGTTGAAAATACCCTGGATTAATAATGTTGATAAAAATCAAGACAGATAATACCTTATTTCATTGTAGTGAATGGTTTTATAAGATTCTGTAAAATGCCACATGAAAAGATTGCTTCAAGAGAGCAAAAGACCATTAGAAGAGATATGTTATATCATGATTTTTAGACACAGTTTTTAAAATATTAAATACATTCTTTACAATATGACCATTGCTTATTCATGTTTTGTACCAAGAGACATTTTTCAACATATTCCAGTTTTGCTCAGATGTGAGTCTGTAAGCTAAGAAAACATTTTTGTGCCAGTAGGCTGCTTTCTCAGTGATAGATACCTCATGCCTTGCCATGACATTTATGGATGGGTTTCGTATATTTACTTGCTGAAAAAAATCCTCTCTGGAAAAGAGATGCTGCCAGAAAGAATAGCATGCTTTGTAAGCTAGGTTGTTTTTTTTTATAGGAGTAGGGCCAACCAGCACAAGATGCTTTGACTTCAAAGCTGTTCAATGAAATCATCTATGAACCATCCGTATAGAAATATTCCTGTGTAAGCTACACTGAGTCAAAGAATAGGGTTGCACAAGAACACTGTTATGTGTTAAACAGCTTCTGTGTTTTCCAGTGCAGTTTATGCAAAGTATGTAACAACTTTATACTTTAACTGGAACCCTCACTTTCCCATTCTGCTGTTCCTTATAACACCAAAATCTGCCACCTCATCTACTGCATTTCATTTGGCTCAGGGGTGGCCCTTTTCTGATTATGATTGAATAAAAGAACTGACAGTCCCTTGCTATTCCTACATTACATTGATTCTGCAGCTTTGTTTGTATTTTAATCATGGATAAGCACTAAGACAGTTACTAGTTCTTAGCCATCCAAAATCCAGAATTAGCTTTCTGGGATAGCAAAACCACTTTCAGACCCTCTACCTTTAGTTTTGTAACTTCAGATGACTCTTACTTTTTGACAGGTGATCCCAAATTTGGAGTTGAACATAATTTAGACCAGAAAAAAAATACAAACAAGGTCTGAGGCTACCTTTGGGTATTTGGAAATGCCCATGGCTTTCTTGCAATAACAGTTTTGCCAATATTAAAAATAAATCAGAAAAGTAAAAAAGATCCAGAATATTTTTCTTCAGAATTCAGATTGTATAAATTTATGACAGCCCTTCTCACTCTCAAAACTATTTATATTTGAAAGGTACGACATCATTCCTCTATAGCTTTTGGTAGCAGTCTAATTTGTCAAATTTCATATGTGGTTGTTTTTTGATAGATAAGCTATGAGTGCTACAGCAACTCCTACATAGATGCCTGTTCCAATGGTGATGGATAGCACAGCCAAGAAGAGAGCTCTCCGTGAACTGGAGCTTGCTTGGTGGAAATCCCCTTTAGCAATGGCTTTGTTTGTCTGCAAGAATAGATAAGTTTGCATTAGTGAGTGTGGACATGGCAGTCACTTAACAGAAAATAGCATGAAGAAATTTGGAAAAAAAATTATAGAAGATTTGGGGATTTAGTGGCCATTATTTTGTCTCAAACACACAAAGTTTTTTCTGCAATTCATAGATGAAACTATCTTTCATCTACTTCATGGAATAAAATAAGTGTTTGCTTTTAAATCCAACATTTTCAAAGGGCATAACATCTGTGATTTGCATCCTTACCTTACAGACAATAACAGCTGATCTTTTGTGAGTATGACCAGAAATGTGTTTCTTCCACCATTTGCCCTCTAAGATAACTCTTTATTAATTTTTTTCTTATCTATTACCCCCTCCAACACAATTACTATTAAAATCAACTTCATTCCACATTTTCAGAATCAAAAAGGCCACTATTGTTATCAAATAACAATAGAAAAGCCCACAGAGACCACAGTATAGTGGAGATATGTCCACAAAATATTTTACAGTTTATCCAACAGAATGAAATTGTACATATATTTGGATAGCACTTTATGGCTAAGTTAATTTGTGATTAGGTTCTTTTTTTCCCCCTCTACCCTATTTCCCCAAAAATAAGACATCCCCTGATAATAAGCCCAATCAGGCTTTTGAGCGCTTGCGCTAAAATAAGCTTTTCCCCCAAAAATAAGCCCTCCCTGAAAATATTTAAATGCAGAGCTGGAAATCAGGTAAGACAGCAAGAGGAGCCCCATCTTGCTCCACGTGCCCCAAAATAATAAGATCTCCTTGAAAATAAGGCCAAGCACTTATTTCGGGGTTCAGATAAATATAAGACAGAGTCTTATTTTCGGGGAAACACGGTTGTAGCAACTTGGTTGAAATTACAGGGACTATAGAACAGGACTAACATTTTTATCCCATACCATTTGTTCAACTGAAATCATTTTTCTGAAATTGGCATTGATTTTAAAAAAGTATGATTCCAAAAGGAAGTGGTCTTCCTTAAAATATATTATAGTCACTAGAAAACCCTTAAGCACTTTTTTTGCATAAAACAGAGAAAAGTGAACTTATGATTTATAATTTTGATGATTTGACAGGATAAATTATAGAAAGAAAAGAGTCATGTTACAACAGCTTAGAGTAAAATGTGAATTTATAATTGCACTTATAATTGCTGTAAAAAAGATTGGAAGCTATTTCTTTGTGGTTTTTTCTTTCTTTTCTACCTTTCTTGTATTTTTTCTCCTTTCTTGCACTTTTTACTTTCTTTCTAATTTTTTCTCTTTCTTTCTTTTTTCTCAGACTTTATATTAGTTTGATTCTATATATTAGTCAATATAACCAAATTAGTCCTAAAAAGCACACACTCAAATGCTGAGTCCTTTCTTAAGTACTGGCAAGGGAAATGCTCCTTCAAAAAACTCTGCATAATGCTCACCAAATGAAAAAAAAGCTGCATAAGAGCAGGGGGGAAGGGTTGGTAGAACAAATACATTATTTGCTTCACCTAATTAGACAGTAAAATTTGAAGGAAGGAGGGGTGAATTTTGTCTAAAAAAGCTGTGAGCAAAGCAATGCTGAAACTGAAAATAAATCTAAGTTTAGAATACGTTCAGCTATACAAACACAAAATAAAATTAATGAGTAATCTGGCTTCAGTTAGTGAATGTTAAAATTTTGTTATTAAAATTAATTCTTTCTGAGGAATTCAAAGAAAGCAAAATCTTGGTCCAGAATATGCTGTAACACTGAAGTAGCCAAGCTTAATGCAAATTCTCCCACCAGAGACATGCATTTCATATGGATGAGGTAAAACCCCAATTCTCTTTTCTTTGCTGTCCTGAAGGGCATTTTTGCAATAACTACATTTCAACTCTTTCCTTTAAAAAAAAAAACACATAGTAAGACTATGGTTGGCATCAAAATGACTGATGAGCCAATTTAAAAACCTCTCCAGGCTGAAATGTTTTCAATAGCAGACTAAGAACTTTAATAAACAGAAGTCACAGCAAGCACAAGAATGCTAAGTTGAGAACTCCTCGTCCTTAACAGCACAGGGCAAGCTAACTTGTTCAGCAGGAGATACTAGTAGAGATAACGGTGCAATTCCCTTGCAAAGGTCTTAGATCCGTGATGGCAAGCATGCCAGAAGTGGCACACAGAGTCATCTCTCCAGGCACGTGAGCCTTCACCATTGCTCTTCTGGGTTCTGATGTACCGGCCAGCTGGTCCTCATGCACATGGGAGCGCCGGAAACCGGGTGGCTGCTCTTCTGGTTTCTGGCATGTGTGCATGCATGTGTGCATGCTCCCGTTTCAGCACTTGGGGCTGAAAAGGTTTGCCAACACTTTCTTAGATCCTTCAGCACTGATCATTCTTCATTGTCTTTGTTATTCTCATCTATCTGCATAGGATGTCTCTGTGATTCTATAGGTTTCTCTGCACTACTGTACTGTACATTATTTGCCTTGTATAGAAAATATATTCTGCTGTGAAATCACAATATCAAGATTGAATGCAAGTCAGAAAAAAATAAGCATTAAATGCTTGCCCAGGCTAAATGACCTCATGAGTGAATTTCTGCAGTGAATTACCAGAAGGTAGCTAATTGCTTAACAAGTGGCAAGAATATACTGTATATTTGAATAATTGTATTCTTATTTATTTATTTCAAACACATCTAAATAGCCTTTCCATGTTTGCTGGAAAAGTATGGAAATTGTAATCCAATACCTTCAAAGACAATGGGGGAGGCTAGTCCAAGTAGGAATTCTTCAGTTATATAATCAAGGTAAAAATCATAGTCTGGATTCACATATCATGCCATATCATTATTTGAATCATGGTTTGCTGAAGAAATTACAGTGGCCTGGCTCACATAACATGCTGTATCTTTCACACTTCAAAGGCCAGGTTTACTTCCCAAGCCAGAAGTAAATGAACCACCTTGTAAATAAACAGAGCAAATATGTCTGGACTAATATGAATATTGCTTGAGATTCATGCATTCTTATGATATGGAAATGTATATGTCAATCCAATTTAACAGATAGTTTCATTCATCCTATTCCAATTTTTTTTCCAGGCCAAAATAAATTTATTTTTTAAAAGCAAGGGCAAGCAAAAGGGATTAACTCACATATAGTAGAAATGAAAATAAAGATCCAGTCAATTTAAAACAGATGAAGGTTACAGAGAGTGAGAAAGGATGATCAATTTATAAGAAATAGTAAGCATGGAAAGGTAAAAGGAATTTTTATTTTGAGTTGCTGATGTCTGACAGTCATATCTTCTATTGGAGGAGCCCTGGGACAACTGGTCCCTGCAGGGAACTCTGAGAATACTTTGGATCAAATTGTATTCAATAACTAAGCACCAAAACATTTTAGGATTTATGCGACTGTGAAACAAATGGTTACTCGGATTAACATGACTAGGGAAATCAATACTGGACCTGGGCAGAGAGTGTAAAAAGGCTAGAGTGACATGCCCAATATATAAGGCACTTAGGATAGAATAGAGATTGTACTTCATAGGAATGTTCTTTTCGGAGTATTTCAACCCGAGTCAGGCACTCAAGTAAATAGAAAATATTCCAAACAAATCTGCAAAAGATGACAAAAAACCAGCAGAATATATTTAAATTATGTAGTTAAAATGCTATTTGTAGTGTGCAAGTATCTATGGGAAATACAGAAATGGTCAATTAAACCAAAAAAACAACAATTTGTATTCCAATACCAAAAAGGGCAGTGCTAAAGGATGCTCAAAATACCATACAATGATTTGTTTGTTTGTTTGTTTGTTTGTTTATTAAATTTATGTGCCACCCTCTCTGGGTGGCTTACAAATAGTAAAAAGAAACATAATTAAAGTTTAAAAAGTGATATAAAAAACTAGAACCAAGCTGATGGACAGCATCAGGATGAGACTATCTTCTTACCTCGTCAATCACTTCCAGTGGACAGCGCCCCTTTGGGGTTCCAAGCCAACTGGCCATGGTGTCAATGGCCTTCCAGAAGACTAAAAGTGTGGGAGCAGTTTTCACTTCCAGGAGCAGAATGTTCCACAGGGCAGGAGCCACAGCAGAAAAGGCTCTTGCCATTGACTCCATCAACTATAATTCCTTAACAGATGGGATCTGCAGCAGACCCCTTCCTCTGGAACAAGTGAGGCAAGCTAGTCCCATTGGAGCAAAATGGCTCTTCACATGCCCTGGAAGGATATGTGATGTGCCATGAAGGACCTTGCAGGTAATAACCAATTGCACTTCTCTCACATGCTAGTAAGATAATGTACAAAATTTTGTAATCCACACTTCAACAATACATAGAACAAGAATTGCCAAACAGGATTCAGAAGAGGCAGGGATCAAGTTTATTATCGGGCATCCTCCCAATCAAAGACTTACAATCAAGATGAGATTCATCCGATTATTCACAATCTGTCCCATTTCCTAGTGTAAAAGAGCGGTAGATCTGTCCCTATATTCAGAAAGCATGTTTCTCTCCTCCGTTGCAATTCGTAATGGCCGGGGCTTTGTTTTACACCCAGGCAGAGAGCCTCAGTGGCCAATCAGACACACACATGTCATGGAATACATTTCACATAATGCAATCTCTGTCTACATTTCCCACAATGCAATTTCTTAAGGAGACAACTCTTAATTCTTTAAGTAACTAATTTACTGTCTAAGCAGCACACTCCCCACCTGGAATTATAAAATTCCACTATTAACTAACAAATTAACTGAGGTAAACAAAGGCATAGCATAAAACAATGCAAACTTAACTATCTAATTGACTAAAGTAAACAAAGGCACCAAACAATACAGACAATGAGGTAGACACAAGGCATGCAAAGCTTGAGGTTCAATCTTCAATCTTCAAGTTTGGTCTTCCTTCTCAGAAACACCAGGTCGGTGATTGGTCTGGTGTAAAGCTTCTTGGTGAAAGTCTGTGAGTCACGGCATGAGTCTTGTGGCTTCACGACCTGAACTTCAACTTGGCGAACTAGTCCATCAGAGCTGGGTAGAACTTGGTGAACAAGTCCCATGGGCCAAGAGTTTCGAGGCGCGTCCTTGTCTATTAGCAAGACAAGGTTAGGTCTTGCTAGGTTAGGTTCCTTGGTCTTCCATTTGCAGTGGGCCTGCAGGGAAGACAAGTATTCTTGCTTCCAGTGCTTCCAGAAGGTGTTGGCCAGCAGTTGAACTTGTCTCCATTGTTGTTTATACATGTCCTTTGGAATGAAGTTCCCTACTGGTACCAGTCACCCGTCTTCTGGGTCAGCAAAGTAGCTGGAGTGAGGATAGTTGGATTCTCAGGATCCAAGGAAACTGGAACCAAGGGTCTAGCATTGATGATAGCTGCCACTTCTGTCATGAGGGTGATGAAGATCTCATTCATCAGTGTGGGTGTCTTCATCAACATGGAGTCTACAATTTTATGGGCTATTCCTATCATTTGTTCCCATACTCCTCCCATATGGGAATTATGGGGAGGATTAAATGTCCATACATAGTTCTGGCCCTTCAGGTAGTCGTCAATTGCCGGATCAAGGTGAGTGCCCTCACCAATCCATAACTCCTTGCAGGCTCCTACAAAGTTAGTTCTGTGGTCAGATCTAAACATCTTGGCTGGACCTCTGTAGCCTTGGAACCTTCTTAGTGGCAGCATTGACGCTTCCTGTCTAATATCCCTCTCTGCCCCCCACAGAGAGGGCTCGCAATTTGGGCATCCTCCTGGATGCACGGCTGTCTTTAGAAGAGCATATGACGGCCGTGGCCAGGGGGGCTTTTTATCAGGTTCACCTGATTCACCAGTTGCAGCCCTTTCTGGACTGGGATGCCTTGCGCACGGTCATTCACACCCTTGTTACCTCCCGGCTGGACTATTGTAATGCTCCCTACATGGGGCTCCCCTTGAAGAGCACTTGGAGGCTCCAACTGGTCCAGAATGTGGCCACGCGGGTGGTTATGGGCTCAACCCATTGTGCCCACGTGACACCCCTCCTGCGCGAGCTGCACTGGCTCCCAGTGGTCTTCTGGGTGCGATTCAAGGTGTTGGTTACCACCTTTAAAGCGCTCCATGGCATAGGACCCTGGTACCTTCGAGACTGACTTCTGCCACCAATAGCCTCCCACTGGCCAGTCCGCTCCCACAGAGAGGGTCTCCTCAGGGTGCCATCGGCCAAGTTATGTCGGCTGGTGACACCCAGGGGGAGGGCCTTCTCTGTGGGAGCCCCTGCCGTGTGGAATGAACTGCCCCCGGAAATGTGTAAGACCTCTGACCTCCGTGTATTTCGCTGTGCCCTCAAGACCCTGCTGTTCCACCAGGCTGGGCTTTCAATGTAATGATTTTAAATTAGGTGTTTTAAATTTGGGGGGTTTTAAATTTGAACCGAAACTATTTAATAATTTTAATTATTTTTAATTGATATTTGTCTTTGTGCTTTTAATAGGCTGTACACCGCCCTGAGTCCTCCGGGAGAAGGGCGGTATAGAAATAAAATTATTATTATTATTATTATTATTATTATTATTATTATTATTATTATTATTATTATTATTATTATTATTATTATTATTATTATTATTATTGCTTCCAAGGCTGCTTCCGCATCTTTACTGGAAGTTGGAAGTTTTCTGGAACGCTGACACTTAGAGCATTGGTAAATCAGGAGGTGTCCATGGATTCAATGACTTCAATGTGAACAGCTTGAATGCTAAGACATGTGAAGAGAATGGCCCAATGTTTGTTGTTAGCTTGGCCACCTCTGGTCTGACGGGCAGACATGAACCATGGGCCAAAGATGTCCAAATCTACATTGGTGAATGGTCCCCATATTCAGAAAGCATGTTTCTCTCCTCCGTTGCAATTTGTAATGGCCGGGGCTTTGTTCTACACACAGGCAGAAAGCCCCAGTGCCCAATCAGACACTCAGATGTGGTCACATGTCATGGACTACGTCTCCCACAATGCAATCTCTTAAGGAGACAGCTCTTAATTCTTAAAGTAACTAATTTACTATTTAAGCAGCACAAGAGCTATTCCTCTTTATTGAATATACAAGTGTGTTTACTTTGTAGACCACAGCATACTGTGGATAGCCTTTAAATTTCTGCTAATTAACAATTAGAAAAGAATATGGAACAATTAAATTTTGGTCCAAAAATAGAAAAAACAGTGCAGTAAGATTGCATACTGTCACCTTGTGTTTTAATTTATAGGCAAACTATATCATGAGAAATTATGGACTAAAAGACAGAAAATGGAATTAAAATTGCTGGGAAAAACATCAACTTCAGATATGCTGATGATACTTTGATAGATGTTTTAGAGAATGTCTTGCTGAAAATAAAGGAGTGCAAAATTGATTGCTGCTTAAAAAGATTATTTCAGCAGACAACTGAATGCAAATATACACAGAAACAGAAATCGATTTTATTCTGCTAGGCTTAAAATTTTACAGAGATCGTTGCTGCAACCATTAAATAAAGAAATGTCTACTACTTGGGAGAAAGTCTGCAACAAATTTAGACAAGATATTAAAGGCATCATATTGACAGCAAAGGTATGCACTACTGAGGTTAGTTGTAAGATATGGCTGTGAAAGCTGGGCCATGAGAATAAATAAGAATAAATAAATAAATAAGAAGAATAAATCATTCAATATTACATGAAGTAAACTAGACTTCTCATTGGAAACTAATAACGAAGCAAACATTTAGATATGTTGGAACCTAATATGAGGTTGAGAATCATTGGAGAAGACCTTGATGTTTAGAAAAAGCCAGATGAACAAGACACTGACAAAAAAACAAGATAAATTGATACTATCACTGATGACACAAAGTTAAACTTATGATTCTTTGATTATATGAAGAATTCAAGGAAATAATATCCACTGAGTCAAAAAAATAAAGAAGTGACTGACTAATAATTTTAGGATGCAAAAAACTTCAGTGTAAGAGGAAAGATAAGTCAATTACAAATTCACTCATATACCAACAAGGATAAAAATAAATTATCAAAACATGCATGTATGTGATGCATATGTTATTAAAGCATGACTACAGCTCAATGGTGAAATCTAAAAATTTTCGCCACCGGTTCTGTGGGCGTGGCTTGGTGGGCATGGCCTGGCAGTCATGTGACTGGGTGGGCATGGCCAACATGATGTCACTCACGTCTCTCTCTCTCTCTCTCTCTCTTTCTTTCTTTCTTTCTTTCTTTCTTTCTTTCTTTCTTTCTTTCTTTCTTTCTTCCCTCTCCCTCTCCCTCTCCCTCTCCCTCTCTCATGCACACACCTGGTCTGAGCGGCTGCTGAGGGAAAAGGAAGAAAGTGCTCCGGGAGGGCAGGTGGCCTGGCCCGGAAGTGGCACATCCCCCGTCATGGGCTGGATGCAGGCAGTGGGACCCGAGGCGGAGGGGAAGGCAAGCAGGCGGCAGTCTCCCAAAGGCCCTGCGGAAGTTGAGCACGCCAGGCCCAAAAGGCAAGCGAGCCTCACCATGTTCCCCCGAGGAAACTCTTTAGCCGAGCACAGCGGGTCTCCCTTCCCCACCACCAGCATCGGCAATACATCTGCCCACCCTCCCGGGGCTGCCCATGCACACCCCAGTGGAGCAGCAGTCTCGGGTTCAACAGCAGCAGCAGTAGAAGGAAGAAAGCAAGTGGCCCCTCTCAGTGTCGGTGGCACCGCCCCTCTCAGCCCCAGCACAATGTTGCATTTCCCCCAAGGGCCGCTGGGCCAGCGGAAATCAACTCTCTCCCACGCAAAGGCTGGATTCCCACTGCGAGCAACAAGAAAATCTAATCAGTCCTCAGGTGGGATGGGGAGGGTTTATCTTCCTTCCTCGTGAATTAAAAACCCACGTTAGAGCTGTGGAGGAGGAGGAGGAAGAGGGGGGCTTGCTGCACAAAAGCCTCAAAGGCTGTGAAAAGTTGCAAACCTCAGGCAAGCTTGCAAAACAAACTCAATGAACCCTGCGAGGAGGAGGAGAAATTTGCAGTCGCCTTGCCTTCCCTCTTGCCGCTCCGAGCCCTGCCCAGCCTTGAAGCTGGTGAAGGAGAAGAAGAGGAGGAGGAGGACTGTTTGGTGTGATGCCTGCATCCTCCCCAACCCCCCTGCATGGGCAGCATCTCGGCTTTGCAGCCTCCGTGGTCTGCCCCGCACAAGCTGTGGGCATTGCACCGGGGTGCTGGAGGCAAGCGGAGCCGTGGAGCAGTTTTGCAGAGGAGGTAGAATAGCGCTGCGGTGGCTGTCCACGCCCTGTTTTTTGCCAGCCAGCCAGAAGATAGGAGGAGGAGGTAGGGGGTGGCTGGGTCTTCCTGATCTTTGCTTGGTGTTCTTCCCCTTCCCACTCCCCCCAATCGCTTCCGAAAGATGCGAGAGACATTTTGGGCAAAGGTAGCAGCCGCTGTGTCTCCCCCAAGGATGTGGGGAAGTTGGACACCGACTTCGGAAGGCAAGCAGGTGTGGTGGACCACTGGGAAGGCAAGTGTGGAAGGCAGGCAAGCATGGCAGGGCTGCATAGAAGTGGCTAGGCTGCTAGTTCCCTTCCCCACAGCCCTGCCATGCTTGCCTGCTATGTGGCCTTCCACTCGCCTGCCTTTGCAAGTTGGCCACGGGGATACCAGGAAGGCCATGTGGAAGGCAGGCAAGCATGGCAGGGCTGCGGGAAAGGAGTGGGCTGCTAGCTCCCTTCCCCACAGCCCTGCCATGCTTGCCTGCTTTCCATTTGCCTGCCTTCGCAAGTTGGCCACAGGGACGCCAGGAAGGCAATGTGTAAGGCAGGCAAGCATGGCAGGGCTGCGGAAAAGGGAGTAGGCTGTTAGCTCCCTTCCCCACAGCCCTGCCATGCTTGCCTACCTTCCACGTGGCCTTCCACTTGCCTGCCTTCGCAAGCTGGCCACGGGGATGCCAGGACATCTTCCCTGCATGGAAGGCAGGGAAGAATGGCAGGACTGCAGGCTGTGGACCAGTTTAGGGGCATGGCCAGCCAGTGGTTGTTACCGGTTCAGCAAACCAGCCCCAATCTCCACTACCGGTTCACCGGTCTAAACCAGTAGCATTTCACCCAGTGGTGAAATCCAATTTTTTTTACTACGGGTTCTGTGGGTGTGGCTTGGTGGGCATGGGGTGGCTTGGTCGGTGTGGGCGTGGCTTGGTGGGCATAGCAGGAGAAGGATACTGCAAAATCTCCATTCCCTCCCCACTCCTGGGGGAAGGATATTGCAAAATCTCCATTCCCACCCCATTCAGGGGCCAGCTAGAGATGACATTTGCCAGTTCTCCGAACTACTCAAAATTTCCGCTACCGGTTCTCCAGAACCTCTCAGAACCTGCTGGATTTCACCCGATTTCACCCCTGCTACAGCTATTCCTCCCTGTTTCATATCCCCCAAATGGGTTAAGACCAATTCTCAGAATTACTTGGGAACTACTAGAGTTTTGTTCCCAACACATCAGAACAGATCATATTGGGAAGGCTATTTTTCGATCTTGTATATCACAGGTTAGCCCCCAAAGGTTCACAATTTTGCTGATGCTTTCTTGTGGACATTTAATCAGAAGTAAAACTAGCAATGTAAATCAATATTTGTGAAGATTTTGTGACATATAAGATGGGTGGCCATACAGGTATTTTAAATTCATACAGTACATAGAAACATACAAATTTCTTGCATATTTGTTAACATGTGGCATTTTGATTAGTAATAAAAGTATTGTTCAAGTGTGAATTTTTTCTCATGGACCAGCACATTTAAAAAACTTTTGGTATTATAAAATAATTTTATCTATCCATTTTTTATCATATTATCATCTCTATACTAATGGGACATAGCCTCTCTGCCATACAAAGCTAAATAATAAAATTGTACAAATACCTCATGTGACAAATAGAAAGCAGCTATTCCCAACGGCCAAAAACAACACAGCATGGAGAACACACTGAGCCCAAGATGATCTCTGGGAGGCATCATAAGGAAATGGTCTTCACTGTCAGTGTCACTTGAGTAATCACTCTAAAACAGCAAGAGAAAAGGACCATGATGTAGATAAGTTACTGGCAAGACTAGCCCTTTCTCTCTGCATCAGGCATACCTATGATCCATTTTCTTCAAGGCAACATAGA
Source organism: Pantherophis guttatus (assembly GCF_059756535.1). Classification (NCBI taxonomy): domain Eukaryota; kingdom Metazoa; phylum Chordata; class Lepidosauria; order Squamata; family Colubridae; genus Pantherophis; species Pantherophis guttatus. The sequence continues at coordinate 122,234,273 of NC_142065.1, read as the reverse complement.
ATTTTCTGGCTGAAATTATGGATAAGAGATATTTGTACTCTCCTGCAATGAAAGAACATTTTAGAAGAATCATATTTTTTAAAAAAGATTCTGATAGGATGACATTATTAGAAATTAATACAGAAAAGGTAACTTTTCATTTCTTAAAATTATGATGGAGGAGGGTCATCCTATTCTGCAACACAGTGACCACAGGGAGAACACAACAGCTTGCAGCAACAGCTTTTAAAAAGAGGAAAATCACCATGAGTGTCATAATGGTAAAACGTCATCCCTACACTATTTAAGAACACTGAAACATATCCCCACTATCAGTACTATCATAATACCGATAGTGGGGTGTGATGGTTGTGACATTTTTGCTTATCTGAATCAGCATGAGACCATGGCTACATGGGTTCAGGTCAAGGAACACATCTACTTGAATATATCCCTTGGGACACACTCTTGTATGTGTGAAGCCTTTCATCTTGTAAGCATTCTCTGTGTATACAAAAGCCAGACCAACACATATGACTTTGTCATTAGAATTACTTACTTGGCTCTGCTCACATTTTTAAGTCTGAATGGATCTTCTGAAGATGGCTAAAGTACAACTCATAACAAAAGGCCAAATGCCAAACATTTAATTTGCTATGGGGAAGATTAAAATACCAGATGCTACTCATCAACCAAATAAAATTCTTCCCCAGCTTTGTCAGCTGGCAACTATAGAAAAAGAATATTAAAAATCAAGGGCCTGGTGGCTCAGCAGACTGATAGCACTGTGATTAACACCAGCTGTCTGCAATTACTCATGTCCTAGTCACCTCTCGTCTGGACTATTGTAACGCTCTCTACATGGGGCTCCCCTTGAGGTGCACTCGGAGGCTCCAACTGGCGCAGAGTGCGGCCGCGCAGGTGGTGATGGAGCTCCCATGTAACACCTCTCCTGTGTGAGCTGCACTGGCTCCCGGTGGTCTTCCGAGTGCGCTTCAAGGTTTTGGTTACCACCTTTAAAGCGCTCCATGGCTTAGGACCTGGTTATCTACGGGACCGCCTGCTACCACCAATAGCCTCCCACCGGCCAGCACACTCCCATAGAGAGGGGCTCCTCCGGGTGCCATTGGCCAAACAATGTCGACTGGCGGCCCCTAGGGGGAGAGCCTTCTCTGTGGGGGCACCTACGATCTGGAACGAGCTCCCCCCGGAGATACGGAGGATCCCGGATCTTCGCACCTTCCGTTGCGCGCTTAAAATGTTTTTATTTCATCAAGCTGGCCTGGCCTAAATCTTCTCCTTTTTTAAATTTAAATTTTAAACACAAATTTTAATCTGTTTAATTATGGGGTATTTTAAAATTCAGCCTAAATTATTTAATTTGTTTTAATCTATTTTAAATTTTGTATCTCTGTGTTTTATCTTCTGGCTGTTCACCGCCCTGAGTCCTTCGGGAGAAGGGCGGTATAGAAATTTAATACAATAAATAAAATAAATAAATTACTGTAAGTTCGAATCTCACCAGGCTCAAGGTTGACTCAGCCTTCCATCCTTTCTAAGGTAGGTAAATTGAGGACCCAGTTTGTGGGGGCAATAAGCTGACTTTGTATAAATATACAAACGTATGAAGGCTATTGCTTAATGCATTGTAAGCTGCCCTGAGTCTCCGGAGAAGGGCGGCATATAAATCAAATAAAAAAAATTAAAAAATCAAATAGACTAAATCAGTAAAACATAAAATAAATGTTGGCCAACAGCCCAAACACTTGAAATAATAATCTTATGTGAGGTTCAGATAATATTGTATTTTCTGGCGTATAAGACGACTGGGCGTATAAGACGACCCCCGACTTTTCCTGTTAAAATATAGGGTTTGGGCTATACTCGCCGTATAAGACTACCCCTCTTCCAACGCACACCAAATAAACATTAAAAAACATCAACTGGCTCACTCACAATGTAAAAGCAGCTATGCTAGACCCAAAATGGCCCCTGCAACAAGCAGGAACCTCACACACCCACAAAGAGCCCAAAAAAACAACTTTCACACTTTACACACACACAACACAACACAACTGGCTCACCCACAATGTAAAAGCAACTGTACTAGACCCAAAATGGCCCCTGCAACAAGCAGGAACCTCACACAGCCACAAAAAGCCCAAAAAAACAACTTTCACACTTTACACACACAAAATTCCACATATAGCTTTGTAAGATTTTGTGTGTTTGTGTAGTTAGAGTGAAACACTACAGAAACACACTAAATCTCAGAAAGCTGCACAAATATTATTTTATTTTATTTTATTTTTATATGAAAACTAAATTTAAAACTTCCTAAACTTTAAATGGCTAGGTCTAAAAAAGAACAACTAAAAAAAAACCCAATTAACTATTTTTTTTAAAGCTCCCAAAGGGGAAAAAAACTTACCCAATAGATCAGGGGTCTCCAACCTTGGCAACTTTAAGACTTGTAGACTTCAACTCCCAGAATTCCTCAGCCAGCTTTGTTTTGCTGGCTGAGGAATTCTGGGAGTTGAAGTCCACAACTCCCTGCCTGCTTGATTTCAGGCAGGGAGTGGCTTGCTGATGGAATGGATTCAGGCAAGCGAAGCAAGGCAAGCGTTGCAACTAGCAGCTAAGGTAAGCAAGCTGGAGGGGGAAAACTTTTTTCCTTTTACATGACTCTGGCAATCCCAGCTGCGTTGCCTGATTAGCAGGCAACTCAGCTGGGATCGTCAGAGTTTGGATCACCAGAGCCATGTAAAAGGAAAAAGGTTTTTTCCTTTTACATGGCTCTGGCGATCCCAGCTGAGCTGCCTGATTAGCAGGCAAAGCTGGGATCGTCAGAGCTTGGATCTCCAGAGCCATTTAAGGCTGGTCTGCCTGGTTACAGGAGAATGACACCCAGCATATAAGACGACCCCCGATTTTTGAGAAGATTTTCATGTGTTAAAAAGTTGTCTTATACGCTGGAAAATACGGTAATACATCTGTGTAACATGGAATACTTTTACATTCAAAACAATGTTTTAATGTAATCCCTGCACTGTGGCTATAGCAGTGTTTGATCAGCTATTGAGGTAGATGAGATTGGAAGCAGATGACAGTGAGACACATATACATTCAGATATTTGAATTCATTTCAAGCTGACTGATGATTAGTAGCTAAAGAGACACTAGCAAAACAAATAAGGCTAGGGAAAAGTCAGAGAAACTAGATCTAAACTGGAAATACAGCAGTCTTCCCTTGTTTAAGGGAAAAGCAGTAATATAAAATAGTGATGATACAAATCCAACCACCATCTAGTCTACATACCCTCTTATCTCTACTCCTATTACTATTGGCCAACTACACAATTTCACTCAGTGTGTTTAATTTCATTTCACCCAAGGAGCATCGGAGAGGAATACCTTGAGTTTAATATTCTTATAACTCCACAAAACTGTGAGACTCTAGGCACTTTATAGTAATAAATACACAATAATACTAATATAATTAAAACATAAACTAATTTCAATGTTGGTGGCTCTGTAATCAACTCAAAGGTCCTTCAGAAGATCCAGGTCTTTACCAATTGCTGGAATGCAGTAAGAATGGAAACCAGAGGGCAGAGAGCCTAGAGGACAGGTTACATAAAAGGGGAGCCTTCAAAAAAGAGTGCCCATCATCAGCCCTCCCTTCTATAGTGCCTTCTGTTAGGTGGTAACCCTTGCACGTGAATTCAGGCCATCCCAACCAAAAAAGGTCCTTTTATTTCTGAAGATCCAAGCCATATAGTTTTAAAGGTGGTAGTCAGCAGATTTTATACTGAACTTGGACTGGAACTCAGTTCCTATCCCCAATCTAGGCTCAACAATATCAAGTACTTTTGCTTATTCCTTGTTGTGTTTATACATTATAAATCTTAATAAAATGCCTTGGAATGCATAGAGCTGCTTTACTTTCAAATGCAGTTGTCCTATATCTCCTATAATTCCAATGTTTAAGGTTAATTGATTTGATTAGTATTATGGGTATTAGGGATACCATATTGGGGAAGGCTAATGAAGAACAATCTGTAAGATTTTGGTTTAGATTAATAAATCATGCTGTTAGAAAGGAGGAGAGGTTTCTCCTCCCCGAGGATTCGAATTTCCTGGCTGGGAGACCGTTTCGGCGCCACGCAAAACTGCGAGGGAAGCAAGCTGCGTGAAAGCAAGTTTTCTTTATTTTTTTCAGGAAGTCAAATCGAGCGAAGTCGCGGACCAGCGTTCCTGGGTGAGCTGACATCGTTACAAGGTAAGCGTACATTCTTATACTTTTCTGTACAAAGGAAATTCTCTGTTGCTTTTGTTGCTTTTGTGGGTCTTCCCTTTGTGTGTGTGTTCATGTGTTCTCTTATTCTAGTTTTTCCCCACTTGAAACTGGGTGGTGTCTGGGTTATTTGGTCTCGTGTTCTTTTGTTCCCTTTCATTCTTATTATTTGCTCCTTGCCTTAAGCTGATCATGTTGTTACCAGGTAAGCCCTTACCCCCCCTCCCCCCCCGCTTGACTCTTATCAGATTGCTTGGGCTATTGATTAAATCTTTTCCTTTTGCTAATCCTCTGCCATTCCTTTTGTTTTGCTCTCCTAGTTTCTGCTGTCTTGATAGTTCCTTTCCTGGCATGTCCTGAGTCTTTTGTGTGTGCCATTTCCCTGGGTCCTCTTTTGTTCCTAAATGGCCCTGATGTTCATGTGTTCTATTTTGGGAAGGTCATTTTCCTATGCCCGTGGCCTTTGCCTTTCTGAGTTGATTATGTCCTACTGGCCCTGGCACTGTCTTGGTGGTGTTCCCCTCCTACAATGGGAATATCTAATGGACTTGCCAAGGGGAAATCATAGAAGATATATGAGTGTCATTAAGAAAAAAAACTCCTTTTACGACCCTGTAATCCCTTATTTTGAGACAGAGTCAGGGCAACTGAATGGAGCTGAGCATTTACTGGCCGGATGCCCTTCCTGACCCCATGTAGAGTTTGCAGCAGATATTTTCTCTTTGTGAGAGAGAAATATTTGCCACTACCTGGGATTGAACTCTCAACCTTACAAGTGGGAGGTGAGTGTCTTCACCACAAGGACACCATGCCACTAGAATAGGAGAAAAAAATAATGCAAAAGGATGTATCAAATAAATCACAATAAGAAGGAAATTTGGAGTACAAGTTAAGAGTTCTGATCAATATTTCAAAATGATACAGCTACTGGGACACACTGCTGACAATGACAATGTCAAACCCAGCATCTTTCTTTAAAAAAGTTACTTGGAGCTATATATTAGTTGCCAACAGACAGGGGGGGAAAACATTATTTTAAAAATGTCCTTAGACTCCAGAGTAAAATTAACGGTAGCATTGCCAAATAGGCAGTTGAGAGACAGCCAAATGAAGGAGGAAACTTGAATATTTTCTTAATTTGAAGTGATTTGAAATTGAGCCACAAGGAACTGGGGGTTGTTTTTTTTTTAAAGTGAAGCTACAGAAGGAACAATGAAAAAGGAAAGCAATTTCATTAATTGACCCCTAGATTACTTCAGTTCAAATAACTGCATCCAGTTTGAATGTAGCACTTCATTCTAGCACTTCAATATCTGTGTCCCTTCAGAATATATTCAACAATTGGCTTACCACAAGCTAACCACCTCTCCCACAGACATCCAATACAATCAATCAATTTTTATTACAGTCATAGTTTATAAACAACAATAAATAAATAAATAAATAAATAAATAAATAAATAAATAAATAAATAAATAAATGACAAAACATTGTATTACAATCGGTGATGGATTATCAGTGAGCGGTTAAAGTCTGCCTAATTTTGCACACAGCGTAACAGAATTTGGCCACATTCAGAGAAATTACTTTGTACTGGTCTGATAACAGTTGTACGTAGAAGAGATCGGTATTTCCCGGATATTTTATTCTGTGATGTATTATAAATTGAGCCTGTAAATTCTTATAAAGCCGATACAGGCCACAATGAGCCACACCTTTATTGCTGCAATCAACACTGCAGCACAAAGCCCAGACTTTTACACTTGTGCCAACGTACAATGCAAGTATGTAAGTCATATGGTTTTCATCATGAAGTTGTCACCCTTTTGTGAACACTTATCCTTTTATTAAACAGCTGTCAGGAAGCATCAAAGTATCTTATTTCTTAATGTTTATTTTCATTTTTTAAATATTATTTGATTGTATTTTATTTGATTGTATGTCCCACATAGGAGAGACAAAGCTAGCTTCCACTCCGGGAGTCTCCCTGCGACATTTTAACCTCTTTAAAGACAAGAGCTTAAGTGATAGCGATATCCTTGGATGCTTGAATGCAATGAAGAACTGGAACAGAATATTTTTCAGTTTCATGTGAACTTCATTTTTCCCCCTTTTAATTATAATATTAATGGGATGGCATCCACATAATGCATATTACCTTTGTATTCGTTAAAAAAATGTAGTTTGGGGTTTATTTTTGCTAGAATTTTTGACATAAGGTCAACAAGCATGCTTAACACTTGAATTGTTTCCAACTAATTTAGGTGTTTCCACATATATTTCAAAACCCAAATAAAGGATTTAGATTTAAAAATAGCTGTTAGAGAAACATCTAATATTTACTTTACAGTATACTGTACACAATACTAGTTACTCACATCCTATAGATGGATATACAGGTAGTCCTCAACTTATGTTCACAATTGAACCCAAAATTTCCGTTACTAAGTGAGACATTTGTTAAGTGAATTTTGCCCCAGTTTACATCCTTTCTTGCCAAAGTTGTTAAGTGAATTACTGCAGTTTATAATTAGTAACACAGTTGTTAAGTGAATCTGGCTTCCCCATTGAGTTTGCTTGTCGGAAGGTCACAAAATGGGATCACATCACCCTGGGACACTGCAGCAATCATAAATATGAGTCCATTGCCAAGCATCTGAATTTTAATTATGTCATCATGGGGATGTTGCAACAGTTGTAAGTGTGAAAAATGATCATGTTACTTTTTTCAGTGCCGTTGTAACTTCAAATTGTCACTAAACAAACTGTTGTAAATTGAGGACTACCTGTATAAGGCTACAATTTGTCACAAAAGCAACATGGTACTCCTTATGCTGCTTCAGTAATGTCTGAATCTTTCTATTCTATTCCATATTGTGCTCTGAATTATACAATTTATTCTTTTTGGACTTTATTTTGGTATATAATTTTTGCTGTTTTAAGAAATGAACCAGCTAAATAAACCAACAGTTTTGGAGATCTTAAAGCTGATTCATACTTGAGAGCATATCAGTTGACTTATTTTAATTTCTTCCTATGAACCATGAAGTACTTAATAATCTTTTGATAGATTGGTCAGTTTCTTCTATTAGCTGTAGAAACCTCCTAAAATCTTGATCCCAGGAAGCATTTCTTATGTTCTAAGTATCTGTATATCTCAGAATTATTTCAGAGAGATTAGATTTCACCCATCTATACTGATTTTATACATTTCCATGAAAACACAAACACAATCACATAAACATAAATATACAAGAAACCTATCCAGATACAGTTTTTAGAGGATGAAAGTTATAGCTTGTAGCTTATCATGTAAACCAGTGTTTCCCAAACTTGGGAACTTCAAGATGTATGGACTTCAACTCCCAAAATCCCACAGCCAGCCATGCTGGATGGGGAATTCTGGGAGTTGAAGTCCATACTTCTTAAAGTTCCCAAGTTTGGGAAACACTGATGTAAACCATACCCGCTGCATTTTTATATATACAATCAGTTACAGGAGCTCTGCACTTTTCACACTGATCACTGTATGTTTAAAAACAACTTTCTCACCTTTATTTCTGCTCTAACCATCAGCCCAGCAAATAAGACAATATTTCCTGAACTTCTACAATCAGAAGAACCCTTTCTTTCTGAATTAGCACTGTCTACACAATGGATTCTTGCATCCTATAAGGTTCCATCTGGACAAAAACACCTTGTTAATTAGGGTTTCTTGCCCACACCTCCCAATTCTGAATTTGACTTCTGATGGAAATGAAGTCAATCAAGCAAAGTGGAAATCATCTTTGTACATGGATCCTCTTTCTTTCTGCTTTGGGACTACTTGAATGATACTGTTACATCTGTTGCAGCAAAGGAAATGAAAAGGAAGAAAGTAACAGTGATTTATCTAATTTAACAAGCCGTTTCTGTGGGTGGGCATTATTTCATTATTTAAATAATGCTAACAAGGTTAGCATGTTTTAAAACAGAATGTATCCTACCACAATTTATCCTATCATATTATTTGCAATTGACAATATACCAAGAAAACTTCCCTGACCTCTAGTTCTTGGAAGTCGTCGTCGTCATCATCATCATCTTCTTCTTCTTCTTCTTCCACATCATAGGAGAGGGTCTGGATCTTAATCTCATCTGCAGATAGACTGACAAATTTGCCTTCAGGATAATCCAGGCAGCCTTTGGTGGGTGACTTGTCCTCAATAAAAGTTGTTTCACAGCATTCTGCACTCAAGCTTTCTCCCCAGGATCGTAGCATGCTTTCTGAATAGAGGATGATGTTTGGATGATAGCGGGATTCTACTGTCTGTGGCAGAGTACTGGGGTCAAGAAGCTGTTGTATTGGGTCATTTGGTGGATAGAGAGGCCCAACTGGCCGACCCTGATACTGAGCAGTTGGATACACAGATACCAACCCCTCCCTGTTTTCAGCCATTAAGTTCCTTGTGTTAATCAACCCATTCTTCTTCTTGGCATCAATTGCCTTATTATGCTTTTTAAGCACACCTTTTTGTTTAACTAAGCCATCCATCCTGGATTCCTCTGTTGTCTCAATGAATTATCATTTGTCTGACAAAAATCACATTTAAAAAAAAATATTCCATTTTCCTGAGAAAGAGAAAGAAAGAGAGAGAAAAAGAAGGCTCATTACAGAAGGGAAATAAGCACCCGTCTTTATGCTGATCTAATGCCAGCTCTTAAGAATTGAAAATAAATTTAGCCCTTGCAGATGCAAATCATATTACAAATGTTCCTTGTTAATGAACTGAAGATAGTGCTGAAAATTATTTTACAACAGAGAAGTTTTTTATATCGTTGGACAGTTAATGCAGCGTAAGGTCCAAGAGCCAGAGAGGTGATCCATGAAGCATCTGGCTCAAATCACCTCTCTGAACTAGGTCTTAGATAAGTTAATATTGTTCAGACATTCTTACATATACAAAATAATACTCACATTTAGAGATAAGATATAAAATAAATTGGAAAGGAATATATTTGCAAAAGGTAGAATACAAGCATTCCATTGTAGGAAGTTAACACCCACCCTTTTCGTGGAAGAGTGAAATATTTTAGGAAATATGAAAAAGGCAGAATATTATATTTCCCTGGATGAGAAATATGAGAAGCATATTTTACAGACAAAGCAGCTCCCACCTTCCTGCCCCCCACTCTTTGTCAATGGGCCATTAAGGCCTGGGCCAGTCTATTCTACATAACAAAATCTGCCTCCTTCAGGCAGAGCCATAGTAGGAATCATAGGAATCCAACAAAGATAGGATTAGCCCTCTACACAATAGCAACAGAAACTCATCACATGTGACCTGGGAAGCACATGTGACCATCAGCCAGCAAGGCCCCCACCTCCTGGGAGTCTGACAACCAATCAGGATACTCTTTCGGGCCCCCAAGAAATGCAGAGCCAGAGAGAGCATAAAAAACCGAGGATTTACTATATCTGCCCCTTTTCTGTTCAGGAACTCAAGCCATGTGATCCTGTCCACCATTAAACCATCTTTTTCCAGTGTCTTTTTCCCCACTTGGAGCAGAACCTAGAAGGATGTTTCTTCCAACACCATCAAACACTGTCCTCCTTTTTTTAAAATGTATTATTTCAACTCACTAATTCATTTTACAGATTTAACACTATTAATAATTTGGACAAAACAGGTTAAACATATGACTTTTACAGTTATTTTATGAATAACTACAATCAAAGAGTTCAAGTGCAATGATGGGACCAATATTCTCCAACATTATTACAACCAATCCCTTTGAGGTTTTCTAATTATAGTGTTTCAGAAGTGACTACTTAAATGCTTAAGGCCTTGTCTTCAAGAAAAAAAACAAATTTAATTTAATTGGTTAAAAACTCATTCCACTTAAAAGAGTGAGCATTAATTGTACCTCCAATGATATCACTGCAGGAAGAATCAGTGTGCTAGGCTTTGGTCTGGAGCATCTAATAAATGCAGAAGCCAAAGACAGCATCCTGTAAATCCTACAGTTTGATTCACTTTGTTCAGCACGCACAGCACTCCCCCACCCATGCTGTAGTACAGCCAACACATCATTTAATATAAAAAAGCTTACTTGTTCACATTTATATAAAAAGAGAATCGTGCAAATATGGTAAAGAAGTAGTGCTTATATTGAATTAAGATCATATTTCATGGGCACAGATTTGGTATTGTAGGAGGTTAGCACCCACCCCTTTCCTGGAAGAGTGAAATATTTTAGGAAATATGAAAAAGGCAGAATATTATATTTCCCTGGATGAGAAATGGATAAGTATGTTTTGAAGCAGCTCCCATCTTCCTGCCCCCACCCTTTGTCAATGGGCCATTAAGGCCTGGGCCAGTCTATTCTACATAACAAAGATCTACCTCCTTCAGGCAGAGCCATAGTAGGAATTGCCAAAGATCCAACAAAGATAGGATTAGCCCTCTACACAATAGCAGCAGAAATTCACCACATGTGACCTGGGAAGCATGTGACCTGGGAAGCACATGTGACCACCAGCCAGCAAGGCTAGCTAAGACCCCCACCCCTTGGGAGTCTGACAACCAATCAGGATACTGTTTCAGGGCCCCAGGAACCCAAGGATTTACTATATCTGCCCTTTTCTGTTCAGGAACTCAAGCCATGTGATCATGTCCACCATTAAACCATCTTTCCAAGCAGTCTCCATGTTTCCAGTGTCTTTTTCCCCACTTGGAGCAGAACCCAGAAGGATGTTTCTTCCTACAGTACCACAACTATGTAATCTGTCCAGAATTAAAAATTTATTTATTTATTTATTTAATTTATTTATTATATTTCTATACTGCCCTTCTCCTGCGGGACTCAGGGCGGTGTACAGCCAAGATAAAACATAGCATATAAAATTTAAAAACATTTTAAAAAACAATTAAATAATTTTGGCCCAACTTTAAAACAACCCAATTAAAACCGAAATTCGATTAAAAACTGAGAGGATGGGATCAAACCAGCCCAGTTAGATGGAACAAGTATGTCTTCAGGGCCCGACGAAAAGTCCGGAGGTCTGATATCGTGCGTATCTCAGGGGGCAGGTCATTCCAGAGGGCAGGTGCTGCCACAGAGAAGGCTCTCCCCCTGGGGGTCGCCAGCCGGCACTGCCTGGCCGACGGCACCCTGAGGAGGCCCTCTCTGTGTGAGCGAACCGGTCGGTGGGAGGCTATTAATTTTTAGGTTTAGGAACTGTCTGAGTCCCAGTTTGAAGTACCTTTCTTTTCCTCCATTTTTCAGAGAAACCAACTTAGCTCTGTTTGCAATCAACCTAAATAGTTTTACTCCTCCATAGAGCTGGAGAGCTGCCCTTTGTTTTTCAGAGTAGGGCTTTTTTCTGTTGATTTCCAGGATGTTCCTGAGGTCATGTTCCTCCATTTCCAAGTACATCTTCCAGTGATTTCCCACCCCCTCTGTCCAATCCCTCTTACATATCTCAAGATAAGGCCTTTTAAATAGGAACAGTATTCTGAAATAGGATTCTGAAATGATTAAACTTTTCTTCTCCTAGCCATAAAAGAGGGTGTCTTGGTTTATGTACTATGAGGCATGTCCTACTCAGGAAGCAAAGATTTTTTTTTTGGCCATCTGGGATGAGTGTGTCAGTCAATGTCTGGCAGATCATGGAGTGCCCCTTTAATGCAAAGACAGATTGCAGTTAACTGTTAAGAAAAAAAATTCTAACAGTAATCAACTGTGGGGCCAATAAATCAGAGATGATGGGCTGCCCTTTGCAAATGTGTTCAAATGGGAATCATCATTGCTGATGCTTTTGTATGAATTCCAGTACTACAATGGAGGGAGATGGGGTTGAATTATAGCCTCCTAAGCAGCTAACTCAGAAATATTGTCTTTTTGTTCAGTATTCCCTGTCAACTAACTTATGCTTCGCACAAAATTATTTTCTTAGCCCAGGAATAAGCAGCTGTTTATGAGATGCAGGAAATAATCAGACTTACAGTATATGGCTTTCAGAAAAGAAATGTAACTTTCAAAAGCAGATGGAGCTAAAAGTAAAATGTGGATAGGGCCACAGTAAAAACATAAGCTGTGAATATTAAGTAAACGAATAACTAAATAAATTGGCTGTCTCTGGAAGCTGCCAGATAGAACTTCCAAGAGATTAGGCAGAAGAGCTTTTAAGTTTTAGGAAATAATTATTCCATTTCAATTTTACCTCTGTAATATTGAGTAAAAAAACAGTAATGAATTATATATTCCATTGCCAAAATTAAAAGTAAATAATGGTACTGATAATAAAGTGTTTTAAGAGCTTTATTAAAATTATTAATAGCTTTCACCATAGGTAATATATAATGTTTATTTTTATTTTTCATTTTAAGACTTCACAAGTCCTGATACAGATCTTAATGATAATGACCTTCATTAGAAATGGACAAGCTCTTTAAAGATTTAAAGGACTTCCGGTTTGGTTCCTGTCGCCGAAAGACGTTCCCTTTTTCGGACCGCCAGCCCCGCTGCCTGTCAGAGCCGCTTCGATCAAGAGAAGCGGCTCGGAAGTTCCCGAATCCTGAAGGATTAGAGGAATAGAGTCGGCGAGAAGCAGGTAGAGCCCCTGTGAGCCCCCAGATAGCTTTCCTTTGCTTCTGGGGAGGAAACAGGCGCGGCTCCCTTTCAGCTCGCCGAGACTCCAGACAGCGTGGGACGAGTCTACATAGCGTAGAACAAGGCGGCAGGACCAACCCTCCTACTGAGAACAAAGCAAATTCAAACAAACAGGGTGGAAGAACAACTTGAACCATGAAACTGCAAGTATTACTAGCCCTGTGACTAATTTTAAAACAGAAGAGTGAATGAGTGAAAGTCTCTTGAAAATGGCGCCCAGCTTCAGCGTTAACGAGAGCTGAAAGCGAGAGTGGATTAGCAAAGTTATTTCAATAAGTTACAAAGCAGCATTGTCTGTAACAAGTGGAGGAAAAGAGAATCCTTTTTAAAACAAGCCTGATTTTGCTTCAATTTCACCTTTAATTTGACTAAACCTGGGGGAATTTTTTAGAGGACTTTGTGGTGGAGGAAAGGGAAAAAGGATTTCCTTTTTTGGAAAAGCTAGACTACGTGGCAGGATGGCTTCTAAGCAGACTAAACAGGATGTGAAGGCGGCGGGGGCGGGGGATCCCCCACACATAAACCTGAACAGCAGCCTCCAGCCAGCAGAGCCAGAAAAAAGAGATTGATCTTGAAAGTTTAAAGGATTTTATTACTCAGGCTTTGATGAGGCAAGATGAAAATTTGGATGAGAAGTTTAAAAAGTCACAACAGGAAATCAAGCAGGAGATCAAAGAAATCAAAGAGGTGATGCAAGAAAAATATGACAAGGTGACCAAAAAATTAATGACAGTGGTGACTGGATTGTCAGAAGTAATTATTAAAACTGATAATAAGGTGGAAGAACTTAGATCAGAAATGGATGTCAAAATGAAGGAGACTGACTATAAAATCTTTGATGCTGACAATAAAAGGCAGAGACTTGAAAATGAGATTACAATGATGCAGTTCAGGTCTATGGAATTTGCCATAAGGCTGAGAGGCTTAAAAGAGAATGACAGAGAAGACCTGAGAAAGACTTGTGCTGATGCTCTAGCTGTGCTGTTAAAGATTAGCTCTGAAGAGATTTTCTGCAAAATGGACAAAGTGTACAGAGTGAACTCGTGGGTGGCCAGACAAAGACAATTGCCCAGAGATGTGGTGATATACTTTACAGATAGAAAAATGAGAAATGATATTTTGCAAAAGTCTTTTCTCTCTGCTGTGCAAGTGGATGGAAAGGAGATTGGAGTTTATAAAGAGCTACCACCTAAGATGTTAAAAGATAGAAAGGATTTTGGATTTCTAGTGAATGAATTAAAAAAACAGCAAATTCCATTTAGGTGGGATGCTCCAACTGGTATAATCTTGAGGTATAAGGGAGAAAGATACCAATTAAATACTGTTGAGAAGGCGGAAGAATTCTATTCTAATGTCTTTAAAGAGAGCTCACCATTCCCACGTATATCTTCCGTGTTGGAGATAAAGGAGAGTGATAAGGAGAAGCAATTTCAGCAAGAGATGGAAGAGCAGCCTAAGCAGCTGGAACTAGAGGCAATGGAAATGCAGGGAGCTACAGGAGGTTTTCTGGATGAGCCCCTGCTAGATCTTCCTTCGAAAATTGTGAATGAACCACCTAAGACTACAAGAGAAGTGGCTTTGGACCTAGCCCGGATGTGTGAAGCTAAAGGTCAGCGTATAACTCGAGCAGTTCTAAGCAAATTAAAGAAAAACAACAACAGGAAAGGTCTAAGCCACAGCAATATAAGAAAGGAGTCAAGGGCAATGTACAAGAATGTGAAGCCATGGGGGGAGCAAAACCGAAGACTACCGATTCGGAAAATCTTCGGCATGTGTTCTTGTCGCTTCAAAAAACTGTAAATGATGACTAAGTTTTTATCTTGGAACGTGAATGGATTAAATTCACCACAGAAAAGGAAGAAACTATTTAACTATTTGAGACAATTTAATAATGATATAATTTGCCTACAAGAAACTCATGTCAGAATACAAGATCAAAAATATTTGATAAATTCAAGATTAGGAGCACATTTTATAGCTTCGAATTTGGAAAAAAAGAATGGTGTGGTTATTTATGTAAATAAAAGACTGTCAGCTAAAATTATAGAAGCAGATGACTGTGGCAGATTTATAGCAATTGAACTTTATACAGCAAATGGCCCAATTCTGGTGATTGGAATTTATGCTCCTAATCAACAACAAGAAAATTTCTATAAAACTTTGCATTCTAAAATACTGCAATGGGACTATAGATCTATTTTAATTATGGGAGACTGGAATGGAGTAATTGATTCTAAAATAGATAAAAAGAGTTCGGCGAAGTCAAGGATTAGATTACCACAGACTTTTTTTGATATGAAAGAAGACTTGGAATTAAAAGATATTTGGAGAATACATAACCGAAAAGATTTGGATTTTACCTTCTTTTCAGATAGACAGAGATCCTTTTCCAGGATTGACTTCATTTTACTATCAGCTGATTTACTTGTAAAAACAAAAAGAACAAAGATTTTTCCAAGGACTTTAACTGACCATAGCCCAGTATGGATAGAAATTGAGTTGGGAAAGAGTGAGAGAAGATCATGGAGAGTAAATGAAAATTTGTTTAGATACAAAAAGAATATAACAGAATTTAAAAAGCAGATGAAAGAATTTTTTGAAATGAACTTGAATAAGGGTACCCCTATTGAAATTGTGTGGGATGCAAGTAAAGCATATATGAGAGGGGTACTCATTCATATGAACTTTAAACACAAACTAAATCGACAAAAGAAAGGATCTGAAATGGAAGCAGAAATAAAGAATAAAGAACAGCTACTTATAAAAAACCCAACAGATGAAAGAACACGAGGAGCTATAAAACTTTTGAAAGACCAATTTCAAATGCTTATGGCGGAATAAACAGCAACAAATTTACAATTTGCGAAACATAATACATTTTGTAACGCCAATAAACCGGGCAGATGGTTGGCTTATACATTAAGGAAGAGGCAGAGTACACGGATTATTGACAGTATTGATAGTGGAGGGAAGGAAATCTCTCAACAAAAATTAATTAAAGAAGTTTTTGTAGATTATTATACCAAACTATATGCCAAAGATCATACACAGAATGGACTTATAGAGAAATATTTAGAAAATAGAAGAGTCACAAAAATTTCTAGTCAACGAAAGGAGAGAATGAATTATCCTATAACAGTTGAGGAGATTAATGCCACAATTAAACAATTGAAAACAGCTAAAGCACCAGGGACGGATGGTTTAACTGCAGTGTACTATAAAACTTTACAAGCAGAAATGATTGAACATCTTAAAGATCTATTTTGCAGTATACAACAAGGGGGTAAAATACCCCCATCATGGAAAACAGCTTATATTTCATTGATACCGAAAGAGCAAGCAGGTCCTAAAAAACCTGAGAATTTTAGACCAATATCTCTTCTGAATAATGATTATAAAATATTTGCAAAAGTATTAGCCAACAGATTGATGCCAGTTATTCAAGAGGTGATTCATTGTGATCAAGCGGGATTTATAGAAGGCCATACATGAAGGATAATGTAAGGCAAGTTATAGACTTATTGGAATATCTTGAGAAGAATAAACAGATCCCTGCAGTGCTGGTTTTCTTGGATGCGGAGAAGGCCTTTGATAGAGTGGATTGGAACTTTCTAATAAAGACTTTAAGAAAGATGGATTTTGGGGATCAATTTATACAGGCGGTTTCAGCAATTTATCAAGAACAAAAGGCACAAATTATTATTAATGGAAGTTTGACAACAAATTTTAGTATTGAAAAAGGAACAAGACAAGGTTGTCCGTTATCCCCATTGTTATTTATTTTAACATTAGAAGTCTTGTTGAATACAATACGGGACTCGAGTACCTTGAAGGGAATAGTGATAAGGCAAGAGGATTACAGAATAAGGGCATTTGCAGATGATCTGGTTGTTACCCTAACACAGCCGATGGAATCAATAATCCAGATGAAAGACATTATAGAACAATATGGTATGGTATCAGGATTTAGATTGAACCAGAAAAAAACTAAGATGATAGTCAAAAATATGACACAAGATCGAAAACAGGAACTTGAAAGCAAGGCAGGTTTTGAGATAGTACCAAAGGTTAAATATCTAGGAGTTCAGGTTGCAGAATCAAATATGAAATTGTTTCAAAATAATTATGAGGTGTTGTGGCGAGAGGTACAGAAAGACATGGAGACTTGGAAAAAACTGCAGCTGTCTCTACTTGGAAGAATAGCAGCAGTTAAGATGAACGTTTTGCCAAGATTTCTTTTTTTGTTTCAAATGATTCCGGTGCTTAAAAGTGATAAACAGTTGAGAGAATGGCAAAAAGGAGTGAATAAATTTGTCTGGAATGAGAAAAAGCCGAGAGTCAAGCTGAAAATTATGCAAGATGTTCCAGAAAGGGGGGGCCTTAAACTTCCAAACCTACAATTATATTATGAAGCAGCAGCTTTGACGCAAGCAAGTGATTGGTTTGGAAGGAAAAAGACTGGAATATTGAATATAGAAAGTTTTGATCTTGAATTTGGATGGCATGCATATTTATTTTATGAGAACAAAGTGGATAAAGTATTTAAAAGCCACATACTTAGAAACTCTTTGATGAGAGTTTGGAAGAAGCACCGACTCAAATGGGATTACAAAATACCGTTATGGCTGGATCTTGGTCATATCATGTGGAATACAAATACGTCACTTGGGGGGGGGTTATATAAAGAAGTTCTTTTTACAGATGCGGGCAGATGGCAACTGAAGACATTAGAAACGCTGTTGGAAGAGGGAATTAATTTATCTTGGTTACAGTATAATCAACTTCAATTTCTTTCTAAGGTAGGTTAAATGAGGACCCAGTTTGTGGGGGCAATAAACTGACTTTGTATAAATATACAAAAGTATGAAGGCTATTGCTTAACGCATTGTAAGCCGCCCTGAGTCTCAGGAGAAGGGCGACATATAAATCAAATTTAAAAAAAAAAAATTGAGATGGAAAGAGGACCAAAAAACCGGTATAATGATGCATGAAGAAGAATTGGTTAGACATATAAAAGAGAAAGGCCCAATGCATATTAAAAGGGTTTATAATGTTTTGCTAGAAAGGGATTCAGAAACTGAATTGGTTAAAGATTGTATGATAAAGTGGGCACAAAATTTTGCAGAACCAGTGATGTTGGAAACATGGGAAAAAATATGGGTTCAGAATGTTAAATTTACACAGTCGCAGAATTTGAGGGAAAACTTTTATAAAATGTTTTATAGGTGGCATTTAGATCCTAAGAAATTATCGTGTATGTATCCTAATGTTCAACCAAAATGCTAGAGGTGTGATTGCCTAGATGCCACATATTATATGTGGTGGACTTGTAAGAAAGTGAAGGCTTTTTGGATAAAAATTTGGTGGGTTATGCAGAATGTTTTAAGGAAAAAAATTCAGGTTTTTTTTTTTTTTTAATTTGATTTATATGCCGCCCTTCTCCGGAGACTCAGGGCGGCTTACAATGCGTTAAGCAATAGCCTTCATTCTTTTGTATATTTTATACAAAGTCAGCTTATTGCCCCCACAAACTGGGTCCTCATTTCACCTACCTTAGAAAGGATGGAAGGCTGAGTCAACCTTGAGCCTTGGAGAGATTCGAACCAGCAGTAATTGCAGGCAGCTGTGTTAATAACAGGGTGCACTAAACCACTGTACTATCAAGGCTCTTTTCTCCACAATTGTTTCTATTGGGTATAGTTAAGGGTTTCACATTGGGTGAAGTAAAGCTGATATTGTATATGATTACAGCAGCGAGATTACTGATAGGTCAATATTGGAAAAATGAAGCTATGCCTACTGTTGAAGAATGGACTTTGAAGATGGCCAGTTTTGCAGAGATGGCGAAGATTTCAGCATATTTAAAAGATCGGACACAAGAGACTTATGTATGGGAGTGGAAAAAGTGAATAGATTATGTGCAGAATAAATATCAAACTAGGAAATATCAGATAGCTTTTAACTGAATGTATTATATAGGGATAGAATAATTGAATTGTGAAGATGTGAAAAATATATAGGGGGTGGAGAGGTTCAAGTTTTATAAAATGTGATTTTGATTTGGATTATATTCTGTGGAAGTCCTGGGGGGAGGGGAGGACTAGGGGGGTTAGGGAGGGTTAGGGGGGGTCAGGGAGGGTTAGGGGGGGAAATTGGGGAGAAAATGTATTTGTAAAACTTTTTCAATAAAAAAAAAGATTTATAAGCAGGCTGTAGAAGTTCAAAAGTTTAATTATTAAAAATTCCAGTTGAAAATATGTTTTCCAAGAATTTGTATGGCTACAAAAGAACTATAAGGGGTACTTGAGGAACTCTTTACTTTTCTTTGTGGGGAGATTATTCTAATTCAGGATCCTGTCTGGTTAAATGTGATAGAGATTAATAGCCTTACTGATATGTAATAAAAATTAAAACATATATAAATACTAAAGCAAATATATGTTATTTCCTCTGTTAGCCAAATTAACATTTACAAACTATTTTAATTGCTTTAAATATACATGAGAAGAAAAAATTCTATTATAATATGTAAATGACAATGGATTTCATAATCAGTTAGTCAATATTCAATGAACAAATAGCAACATTGTTAATTTTAAAACACTATGTTGAAATTGACTATCAAGATTTATTTGTAGCATCCATGACCAATATTACTATGTTACAAGTACCTTAAAAGGCAATTCAGACTATACAATTTTATGTTACATTTATGCAACTTTAAAACTCTGCTATATCAGAGCAAAGAGATTTGCCAGATGTCTCAAAAACACAATGCACCATTGTTGCTACCCCCAACTGTCTGGGATTCACAGGCCATTCTGCTTTAGAAGTCCCAGTTTCGGGTATTGGCTATTGATATGTTTACTCTCCATGATTTTTTTCTCAACCCCCATTTCCACAATAACCTTGCAGTAATACTTTCAACAAACCTATTGTAAATGTCATGAAGAACATTATTGTCTGTTCTATATTTACTACCAAAGTAGATGATGAAAGACAGAAATACTAGTATACTTCTCTATCTTACACAGAAGGCAAATAAAGAGCAAATTGGAGATTATACTTAGATACAGTATATTTGCAACAGAATCTTAACTATCCCTTTATTTGTACAGGATATGGTGCCTGGTCACTTGAGGACATCCTGTCTCCCATAACATTTACCTTGTGGGTTTGATCCTGCTGAGTTGGCCTGATCCGGGTTCCTTTGATTAAACAACATCATCTCTCAGGATCTCAGAAGCATGCCTTCTTTGTAGTGGTGCCTGACCTGTGGAACAAGGTCCTCCCCTCCAAGATCTGGATAGCCCCCCACTCTGCAGTTGTTTAAAAGATCCAGGAAAACCTGGCTCTCCAACCAGAGCTTTGGCCAAGGAGAGTGAAATATCTCTTTATTTGTTTGTTTGTTTGTTTGTTTGTTTGTTTGTTTGTTTGTTTATTTATTTATTTATTTATTTATTTATTTATTTATTCGTTCGATTTATATGCCGCCCTTCTCCGGAGACTCAGGGCGGCTTACAATGCGTTATGCAATATCCTTCATACTTTTGTATATACCTGCTTAGTAGGGCTTTCAGCCCCCCCCTAAGCAGTGTTCTTTTTTATACAAAGTCAGCTTATTGCCCCCACAATCCAGGTCCTCATTTTACCTACCTCGAAAGGATGGAAGGCTGAGTCAACCTTGAGCCTGGTGAGATTTGAACTTGCAGTAATTGCAGGCAGCTGGTGTTACTTAACAGCACTTTAGTCTGCTGCGCCACCAAGGCTCTTATATTGGTAATGTAAGGACATTACATTGTCCTTACCATCTTTATTTTTTATGTTTTATTGCAAGTTCTTTGTTTTATTATTATTATTATGAGCCATCCAGGGTCATTGAGAGTTGGGAAGCATACAAGTTTAATAAATCATCTTCACCATTATCATCTACTGGCACATAGCAACCATAGGGCTCACAATTTTTGTTTAATTATCAAAAAGCAAGAGACATTATTAAAACATTTTATTTGTCTATTGAGGAAAGTCATTTTTGAGTTCAGACTTGTTCAGAATTCTGTAAGAGTTTGTGTTTCATTTACAGCCAATAAAAGCAGAAGCCTCTCTGACTAGCCTACCTCACACATCTTTTTTTTTTTTTTAAAGAACCTATCCTTTTAAGGCATTTTCCTTTTATTTACCACACCAACACTGCCTGTCTATGCCAAAAATCCTCTTCTAAGAGAGAGGACTTTTTGGAAAGGCCTAAGTGTGTGAAAAATTCACTACTGGACTTTTCCCCTTTTCATCCCCCCATTCCACATTTGTAGAGCTCTTCTGGGATACAGAGGTTTAGACAATTGCAATATAGAATTTTCTTTATGTAAATATCCTTGTTTACACCACACTGATAACATTCTAATAACACTTTTATTACATATAGAAAAGGAACAAATGAAGAAAGGGCAATTACTTTTCTAACGAAGCCCAGATCATAGCAGAGGCAAGATCTGAATGGATCTATTCAGATAGAATGGATCTATTTCTCCTTCAGTTTAATTGTTTTGTCAAACTAAGTTATGCTGATTCCCATGCACTAAAAAAGGAAAGTCAGATTTTCTTTACTAATCAACTACTATAACCCAGTAGATAAAGGGGAGGAAAGATATTGATACTGACATCAGAGTCAATAGACAAGTTGTTACTTTGAATAATTTTACCAAATCTGAGTACTATTTCTAAGTTTCTCTTATGGGCCAAAACATGCAAAACAGTTTGGATTTATAAAAGGAATAAAGATTAATAAAACAGGTATTAAAGTTAAAATACTAAAATTAAAATATTCTTACAATTAAATCAATCTGGGGGTCTAATATTAAAATAGTAAAGCCAAAATTTAAACCCAATATTGTTGCCTACATTAATTTCCTAATCAATTATATCAGAAGTATTATCTCAAACCTGATTCCCCCACCTGAAAACAAATCAATCAATCAATCTAGATATGTAGTAAACACTGTAAGATATGAATTAAAAATCTCCAATTTGGAAGCTAGTTTCTGAATGTTAATAACTTAGCTCTTTTTACCGAAATCTAGAAATGACAGACAGAGGTCCCTCATTTAAATTTACATCAAAATATCTATTTTTAAGCATTTGTTTATTTTAAAACATACTTACAAATTGCTACACTCTTGGCATATATCACAATAAATATCCTCTATGCCCCAGGAATGCAATGAAGCTCCAAGGGGATAGCCCTTAGAGCCTATCCAAAAGTTGCTAGTGAGGTAAATTTCAATTTGAGAAGAATTATTTAAATTTAGGAGATAAATAATATTGAATTTTTAATTCAATTCAATCGGTTGCTTCTGGAATGGTCCCCCAGCCAAAAGTTAAGTGTGTTTTCTTTAACCAGCCCTCAAGCCACTCCACATTTCGTATATACATCTTCCGAAATATACACTATATAAGTTATTTGGATAAACCGGTAGGACATACAGAGGACCAAGAGGAAGGAAAGAATCTAACGGGCGAGTCCTGTATTATTTCTCTAAGCATGTCCTCCACATGCTAAATGTAATGCAACGCAGAACTGGCGCATCTCGGCAACGAAGTCTGTACCAAAGACCACAAGCGCAAACAACTTTCTTTGACTGGACGAGCGCTCAGGTCCGGACGCACCTACTCGTTCTTACGCCAGGAGAAGCAAGATGGGGCTGAGAGTCCGGAACTCCACGGGCGCGCACGTGCCTGGCATGCAGACAGAGTCCCAGGTATGACGATCCCGAAAGATCGAGGGCGAAGCCCAACTGGAACAGCCTCTTTCTCCGAAAATCTGGCGACGGGCTACAAATCGAAGGTGGGCAGCTTCCCAACCCTGTAGAAAGGAAGGCGAACCCGCGCCTTATCCCCACCGCATTTCCGACGACATTCAAGTCCCAGGCTAAGGTCCACCCCGGGAACGACCTCTCGACCACGCCTCCGTCCTTGCTTACGGTCCTGCGCCACTTATAAATCGCTCCAAAGCGGGATAAAATAGCTCTTGCCCCGCGTTTGGAGACGTTTAGCGGACTGTGCCTCGTCGCTTTATCTTGCCCTCCCTCCGCCACTATTCTGCGCTGGGACTCACCTCACCTGGGACGACGCAGCAATATAGGCAGGAGGAAGGTGACCTCCGGCGTCTCCGTCGAATTTGGGACGGCGGCAGGACCTCCGGAAAGCGGCTGTTTTTCCAAGTCCACCTGCCTTCCTCCCTCCTCGCTGGCCTCCTACCTACAACGCCCTGGATACAAATCAAAGCAGCGAGTTTGGGGCGCGGAGGGAAAAGGGGCAGCAGCAACAGACGGCGATTCCACGGAGGGGTGGGCTGTAGCCAGCGAGGTCTCGCCTCGTGGTGGCGGGAAAAATACACGGGAGGTCGGGAAAAGCGGCAGAGAGTAGGAATCGTACCATCCAAGGTTGCTGCCGCCGCCGCCGCCCCAGCATGGTGCGGACCGAGACTGGGAGCCGGTGCCAGGCGCTACAGCCCTAGCTAGGCGATCGAACAGCAGCGGGTCTCCCAAGCTTCTGCTGCCGCTGCAATCGCGGCTGGGCTGCCTTGACAGAAGGAATTTACAACCCTGCACAGAGAACGGGGGACACCAGCACAAAGCTCCCCCCAGGTCCTAAAGAGAGCTGAGATACGTTACTGCGTACTGCGGAAGAGAAGCCGACAGCCTTTTTCGCGCTCAGTAAGAGGCAACCCTCCTCCTACTCAGACCGAGGCGGGGAAGAGTGGACTCCTGTGAATCAGTACCAAGAAGCAGCGACACTCGACATACTTCTCGTCTTCAGTGTTTACACCTGCTTTTTTTTTTTATTTACTGCCTCATAACGACTAGAAACGTGATTAAGTGATTCCAGGGTCATTATGATCATCATCATTAAAATGGTTGTTTGTATTAAATTCACAGCATTTTCAAAACGTGTAACAATGAATCTAGCAAGCCAAAGTCAAAACCAGGACACAGATGGACAACCTATGTAAGACAGAGAATAAAGATGCAACAAATATGAAAGGCTTATGAACAAAGTAGAGTTCTTCTTCCCACGAGTAGCATGAAACAACCTGAATGTGCTTCCTTCTAGAAAACTGTTGCATCGGTGATTATTTTCCGTTTCACCTCTATTTCTCTATTAGAAATCTATTTTATGTGCTTACTTATTTTTAGTTTTTTACATGTCCAAGACTTAACTTTATACTCTTATTTTTAAATTTTTCTCTATGAGTAAGTATCTATTACTTCTATACATCCTTCTAATAACCGTTCTAGCTATTTATACATACAGTCATGTGGTCTACCTCCTATGTGGTTGTCTATGTTTCCTGGTTAGGTTTTGCGTAAGTATTATTTTATCAATCCTATCTTTCCCTCTAGCCAGGAATACCATCTTTGCCAGACTGCATAATAATCAGTGTCCTCTTTCTCTTGTAGCTCTTTTGTGAATCTATCCATTTCTGCACATTCTGTTATTTTTGCAATTATTTTTTCTTCTGTTGGTAATAGTTCTGATTTCCAATTTTGAGCAAATACTATGCGTGCTGCTGTTAAGATATGAATAATGAGATATTTTATCTCTAGTCTGTTGTCGTGTGGTCATTCTGAATAAAAAAAATTCCGATTTCATATCAACCTTCTGTTTCATTATTTCTTCAATCATTATCTTGATTTCTTCCAGTAATTGTCAGCCTCCAACTTTACTGCTTTGGCTGCCATAAGAAACGGGTGGGAGAGAATTGGAGAGCGTGGGGGAAGTGTGCTGGAGGATTTTGAAGAAACGAAACCTAATCTCCGAAGTGGCAATCGGGTCAACCATCATTGCGTTCCTGATTGATGACGATGCCAGACGTGCTTCCATCTGACCTCTGGGAGACCTTTGGATTGGGTGATTGATGATGGACAGTGGGAGGGGATGCTTTCTATATGCAACTTTCGCGCCTATTGCTTTAGTTTCAGCTTTTCCTTGGTAGCGTTCATTTCATTTTCCATTAAAAGTACATTACTCTATAAATAATGGAGTTTGGCTCATTCTTTCCTGGACTTTGAAGGAAGCACACCTGACAGTAATGTTGTGCTCTTCTACAAGACCACCAGAGATGGTAATATGACCCCTTTTGTGACTTGCATTTCCAACACATTGGTGACACATTTGGAAACATTTTTGCCAGACGTGCAGGTGGAAGGTGCCATCTGTAAAACATCTTGTAAAGGTTTTCTTTATATGGTATCGACATTGTCAGTTTGAGATTTTCTGTCCATAATTTGTCCCATTTTTCCAATTCTATGTTGTGGCCTATATTTTTTGCCCATGTTATCATATTTTCTTTGACTGTTTCCTCCTCCAATTTATAGTTGTATTTTGAATTCCATTACTCTACTGGAGGCTTCTTGGTTAGCCCTCTTCCCTCACTTCTAAAACAATGTTTATTTCCGTCAAAAACACTCTAGATGGCGAGTTAAATCTTACTAGTTATATTAACTGGACTCATCAATCGTACCAGGCTAAACAATCTTGATGAGATCAAACTGAAACATACTACAGAAATCTTATTTTGGTGTTCATTTCAGGGAAAATTCTACTTTGGGGATTTTGCCAATAGGTTACCTGCCAGCAAATCAGACCAACTTCTCTTGTTAAGTCAGACTGGAAGGACTTGATTAAATAATGTTGAAGTCCTTCATGACTATCATATTCTATTAGTCATTGCAGGCAGAAGTCAGTCTAATTAATAGAGGAGCTTGCCTCTTAATGCAAGCTCCAACAGTGGATCAGATATACAGATGGCTTCAGGGGTCAGATATACAGATGGCTTCAGGGGTGAAATCTAAAAATTTTTGCTAATGGTTCTGTGGGCAGGGCTTAATTAGTGGGCAGGGCTTGGTGGTAAAGTGCCTGGGAGGGCATGGCTTGTTGGTCAGGTGGGCGTGGCCAAGTCAATGTCACTTCTTTGCCCTTTTTTAACCTGCAAAACACAACACAACACAACTGGCTCACCCACAATATAAAAGCAGCTGTGCTACACCCAAAATGGCCCCTGTAACAAGCAGGAACCTCACACAGCCATAAAAAGCCCAAAAAACCAACGTTCACACTTTACACACACAAAATTCCACATACAGCTTTGTGAGATTTTGTATGTTTGTGTAGTTAGAGTGAAACACTACAGAAACACACTAAATCTCAGAAAGCTGCACAAATATTTTATTTTTATTTATTTTTATTTTTATATAAAAGCAGCGAAATTTAAAACTTCCTAAACTTTAAATGGCTAGGTCTAAAAAAAGAACAACTAAAAAACCCCCCAATTAACTATTTTTTTAAAGCTCCCAAAGGGGAAAAAAACTTACCCAATAGAACAGGGGTCTCCAACCTTGGCAACTTTAAGACTTGTAGACTTCAACTCCCAGAATTCCTCAGCCAGCTTTGCTTTGCTGGCTGAGGAATTCTGGGAGTTGAAGTCCACAACTCCCGGCCTACTTGATTGCAGGCAGGGAGATTCAGTTGCTTGCTGATGCAATGGATTGGGGATTACAGCAAGGCGTTGCGACCAGCAGCTAAAGTAAGCAAACTGAGGGGGGGAGGGGGAGGGATTTTGCTATCTATGAGCAGGCAACTCAGCTGGAGTCATCAGAGCTTGAATCGTCAGAACCATTTAAAACAGTGGTTCTCAACCTTCCTAATGCCGCGACCCTTTAATACAGTTCCTCATGTTGTGGTGACCCCCAACCAGGGGTGGGTTCTAAATATTTTTACTACCGGTTCTGTGGGCGTGGCTTGTTTTGTGGGTGTGGCTTGGAGGTCATGTGACTGGGTGGGCATGGCTAGCTGGTCATGTGACCGGGTGGCCATGGCTATGTGTATAGGGACTACTCAGAGGGCTGAAAAAAGTCATTTCTGACAGATCCTCGGATTTTTGACTGGTCCTCACACTTATGACCATCCTCACATTTATGCCTGTGTAGCATTCTTAACAACCTGTCACTCATTTCACAACTGCTTCTCTTCACCATGGTGACAAGATAGGGCAAAAACGTAAATTGTGAGGACAGTTGTAAGTTCAAGGACTGGTCAAAAGTGTGAGGACCAGTCAAAAATAACTTTTTCAGGCTTCCGGTTTGACTTCCGTCGCCGCCAGACCGTCTTTCGGGACCGCCAGCCTCGTTGCCTGTAGAGCCGTCTCTACAGCTGAGAGACGGCTCGAAAAACTCCGTCTCCTCAAGGAGATGTGAGATAGAGCTGGCGAGGGCAGGTAGAGCCCTCTGCGAACTCCCCAGAGTTTTTTATTACTCTTGGGGAGGAAGCAGAATGTGGCTCCCCATACAGCTCGCCGCTGCTCCGGGCTTCGAGGGAACTCTGCTCCTTGCAGAGCCAGGTGACAGAATCAATCCATTCAATGAAAATCAACAGATTGCTTAAACAAATAGGATGAAATCCGGATTTGGGACCCTAAATTGCAAGTATTTCTAACAATTTTATAAGTGTTTTTAAAAGTGAAGGAGAAAAAGTTTAAAATGGCGACTGGCTGAGGCTTGAGAAGAAGAAAGCTGAAAGCGAAAGTCCTTCTGCCTGAATAGTTTAACACATAACAAAGTAGCAAAAATAATAGCGCTGGCTGGAATTGAAAAGAAAAATTTCTATTCTATGTTTCTTCCTTCTTGGAGACTTGATATTGATATCGTTTGGAGAGAAGTCTTTTTTTTTTAAAAAAAAGAGTTTGTCTGTGTGGCAGGATGGCGTTAAAACTGATAAAGCCAGACAAACAAGCAGCGGGGGGGGGGTTCCCCCTTTTACAAACCATATGAACAAGTTTTGAACTTGCAGACTCAGAATGGCTTTAAAGACCTAAAGGAATTTGTCTTGGAGGAGATGGCAAGACATGATGAGATTGTGAATCAGAATCTTGAAAAATTCAGGCAGGAAATTAAGGAGTTGGTACAACAAAAATATGCCAATCTGAAACAACAGATTGTAACAGCTTTGCAAACTTTTTCAGAAATAGTTATAAAGATGGATAAAGATACCAACTTAGAACTAGAGTCTAAAATGAAGGAAGCTGCTCATAAAATTTATAATCTGGACAATAAAATATAAAGAATTGAAAATGATTTGATAAATATTCAAGACATTTGCTCAGAAGTAAAGTCTAAAAAGGAAGCTGATCACAAGACTTATAATGCAGATAATATAAAACAAGGGATTGAAAAAGAAGTCACAATGATGCAATACAGGTCCATGCAATTTGCGGTCAGAATGAGGGGACTACAGGAAAATAATAGAGATGATTTGAGAAAGATGTCTGCTGAAGTTCTGGCTGTGATTTTAAAGGTTAGTCCTGAAGAGGTATCCTGTAAGATTGACAAGGCCTACAGAGTAAATTCTTGGGTGGCAAAGCAAAAGCAGTTGC
Source organism: Pantherophis guttatus (assembly GCF_059756535.1). Classification (NCBI taxonomy): domain Eukaryota; kingdom Metazoa; phylum Chordata; class Lepidosauria; order Squamata; family Colubridae; genus Pantherophis; species Pantherophis guttatus. The sequence continues at coordinate 122,205,915 of NC_142065.1, read as the reverse complement.
CTAGAGATGTGGTGATTTACTTTACTGATAAAGGAATAAGAAATGATATTGTGCAAAAGTCTTTTAACTCCACTCTAGAAATGAACGGAAGGAAGATTTGGATATATAAAGAGCTGCCGTCTAAGATATTAAAGGACAGAAAGGAATTTGGATTTTTGGTGACTGAGCTAAAGAAACAAAACATCCCATTTAGGTGGGATGCTCCAGTTGGCATAATATTGAGATACCAAGGAGAAAGATATCAATTAAATACTGTTGGAAAAGCGGAAGAATTTTACTACAAGGTTCTTAAAAAGGATTCAACATCTCCATGTAGGCTATCAGTGTTAGGACAGGACGGGAATAAAGAAATGTGAAATGAACAAGAGATCGAAACCCAGGCTAAGCAGATGGAGATGGAGGTAATGGAAAAACAACAAGTTACAGACGCTCTTTCGGATGAGTTGCTTTTGGATTCTCCTTCAGAGGTTATAGCTGGACTATCTACAAATACAAGAGAGGCGGCTTTGGATTTTAATGTGAGGTCTTATCAAGTTACAGACCAGCATGGAAATCAATCAGCTGATATACAAGTCCTAGAAAGGCAACCAGGATGGAGAGCTAAACCACAAAAAGTTAAGAAGAGAAGAAGCAGGTCCTACAAAACTAAAAAAATTTAGACTAAACAACAGTCTAATGCCAGTTACTTAAGAGACGATTAAATATAATAAGCGGGACTTATAGACGGATGATACATGAAAATATAGCTGAGGCAAATTATTGACTTATACTATTTTGAGAAGAATAACAGATCTCTGCAGTGCTGTGTTTTTGGGATGTGGAAGATGGCCTCCAACTGAGTGGATTGGAACTTTCTATTCTGGACTCTTTGAAAAATCGATTACGTATATGTTGAGCTATAAGGCACGAGAACTATGGGATTGGGGCATGTAGAAGATCTGGTTGTTACCCTAACACGGTGGTTGGAATGAATAATCTAGATGAAAGACACTATAGAAGATACTATATGGAATACAAATATAAAGTCACTCGGGTGGTTTTTTATACACGAAAACATTCATTATTGATGGGGGCAGATGGTAATTGAAGATACTGAACATACTGTTGGAACTAGAACTTGATGTTACCCTTACATGGGCGATGGAATTAATAATCTAGTTGAAAGACATCACAGAATATGTTATATGGATTACTTAAAGTCATTTGAGGATTTTGTTTATATATGGAAATATTTCCATATATGGAATATATGGAAATATTATATATGGAAATATTTCTTAGTGGTGTGGTGTGGGCAGAAGAACAAAGATATTAAAATACTATGTATGGTAGACCTGTAGGAAAAGGGGTGGAGATAGGTTAGGTTACTGATTGTTTAGTTTAGGAAAAGGGATGTTAGGTTCAGATATTAATATACATAAAAAATTCGAATTAAGAGATATATGTATGGGAGTGGAGGAAATGGGTAGATTTTGAGTTGAATAAATGCTAAATTAGGATTTATTATATAGTTTTATAGCTGAAGGTTGCTTTGAAATGTATAGTATAAGGGGGATATAATAATAATGTTAGAAAGAAATGGTTAGCATGTGGGGGGTGGTGTAAAAGGATGGTAAAGTATTACTTAATTTGATATCAATGATTTTATCTTGAAGAAGCCATGGGGGGAGGGGAGGGGGAGGGTTAGGGTTAGGGGGGGCTAGGGAGGAGGGGGGGAAAAAGGGGGGGAAATTTGTATTTGAAAAACTTTTTCAATAAAAATAAATAAATAAATAACTTTTTCAGCCCTCTGAGTAGTCCCTGTGCACAAAAGGACTACCCAGAGGGCTGAAAAAAGTGATTTCTGACAGGTCCTCGCACTTTTGACCGGTCTTCGCAGTTATGACTGGTCATCATTTATGCCCATTGTAGCATTCTTAACAACTGTGTCACTCATTTCACAACTGCTTCTCTTCACCATGGTGACAAGATAGGGCAAAAACGTAAACTGTGAGGACAGTCGTACGTTCGAGAACTGGTCAAAAGTGCGAGGACCAGTCAAAAATAACTTTTTCAGCCCACTGAGTAGTCCATATGCATAAAAGGATACAGCAATAGAGAGGGATGAAGGAAGGGAAGGGAACTTAGAGTAGGAGTGAGGGTAAGAGAGGGAGGAAGAAAGGAGGAGAAGGGGAAAGGAAGAGGAAGTAGGGAGGAAAAGAAGAGGGGGAGGAAGAGAAAGTAAGAAGGAAAGAAAAGAGAGAGGTGGTAGGTTTGAGGAGAAAGATTGCTGTACAATAAAAAAGATGAAAGGGAAGAAAGCCAACCCCAAACAAATATAAAGCTATTAAGATAAAGAATGAATTGTTAAACTTTAAAGAATAAAAGAGAACAAATATTAATAAATAGCAATAATTAGAAACACACATACAAACATACAACATATTTTCTTTGAACAGAGTATTTGGCCAGTTCACAAATTTAAACAGTTGTAGGAGGTTAGCACCCACCCCTTTCCTAGAAGAATGAAATATTTTGGGAAATATTAAAAAGGCAGAATATTATATTTCCCTGGATGAGAAATGGAGAAGCATATTTTACAGACAAAGCAGCTCCCACCTTCCTGCCCCCCACCTTTGTTAATGGGCCAGAGGCAGAAAGTCAATCCTTTGTCAAAGGACATTTGCAACACAATAGCAACAGAAACTAACACAATGGGCCCCATCTACCAACCGAAACTCACCACACGTGACCTGGGAAGCATGTGACCTGGGAAGCACATGTGACCATCAGCCAGCAAGGCTAGCTAAGACCCTCACCCCTGGGAGTCTGACAACCAATCAGGATACTCTTTCGGGGCCCCAAGAAATGCAAAGCCAGAGAGAGCATAAAAACCCGAGGATTTACTGTATCTGCCCCTTTTCTGTTCAGGAACTCAAGCCATGTGATCCTGTCCACCATTAAACCATCTTTCCAAGCAGTCTCCATGTTTCCAGTGTCTTTTTCTCCACTTGGAGCAGAACCCAGAAGGATATTTCTTCCAACACAGTGTTTAGTCATTTCAATTAAATTTACGATTTATATATTTCCTTTTTACCATATTTATTCCTCATCTATTTTTTTAAAAAAACCAATATTACCCTTCATCCTCATCTCTAATCTTAATCAAATTCAATTTTTCCCTTCTATTCTATATTATACCCCTTCGCATTGTCATCTACTTTTATATCCATCCTCACATTGGTTAATTATGTAATTATGTAATACAGTTGTTTAATACAAATTCAACATTTTAATATAAATCAATTAGTTATATAACTATATTTTTTGTATATTAATCAATATGAACATGAATATTCCAATTATTTCCATGCAATCCAATTTCTTACAAATTAATTAATTATATTTACCAATAATAATAAACCAAATAATTTCCCCCATATATTCCTCCAAACCACAACTTAACCATTTCTGCTTTCAACACAATATACAATTAATAGTATCTCAATTATTACAATTCCCTAGTTAAATAGAGCTTTTTTTCTTTTGTGTTTTAAAATCTTGAACCTCCTCTTTTTCCCTAAATTTCCCATTGTTTGCAGTTTTGCACCTACCTTTTTTGGTGAGGAAAAAGAAAAAGAAATCTCTCTCTGTCTCATTTTGTCACGTTGCAGCAAAGACCCTGCTTTACTTTCAATTTCGCTTTTTCAGCATAGCTAGGGGAAAAAAAATCTGCTCCAGGAATTTACCTCTTTGTAACTAGCTAGCAACAGAGCCCTCTGCAAACAGCTAAGAGCAAATCAGCTGAGAGTCCGGAGGCTGATCAAATTAACTTATGGTAATTAACCTATGCTGAAGCTGAAAGGGGCTGTTTTTTCTATTTTTGCAGGCACCGGTCTACTCATTTGTTTTCTTTTAACACTGATCAGCTGTAGGGCGGCCCTTTGAAGCCCCGCGGCAAGAATTTAAAGTTTTTTTCCCTCTAGCCATCAGCTGGGATTCCGGAGGCAGCAATAGATTGGGAGTGGGCGGGGTAAGCAACCGGCGACCGGCGATCCAACAGAGGCAGAGGGTGAGGGTGAGTGAAGGCGTGGGGGGGGGTGAGAGAGGGCTTTGGCGACCCCTGTGAAATGGCCTTTGACCCCCAAAGGGGTCACGACCCCCAGGTTGAGAACCGCTGATTTAAAAGAAAAAAAGTTTTTTTCTTTTACATGGCTCTGGCGATCCAAGCTGAGTTGCCTGATTAGCAGTCAACTCAGTCAGAGCTTGGCTCCTGAGAGCCATGTAAAAAGAAAAAAAGGCTCTGATGATCGCGCGGCTCAGCTGGGCATTGGGGGGGCGGGGGCAGGGATTTTTGCTACCGGTTCTACGAACTGCCCGCCGCCATTGCTACCTACTCGCCTGAGCCGGTCCGAACCGGGGGCATTTCACCCCTGGTTGGCTTGTAGATTAGTCCTCTCTGTCTCGCCCAAGAAGACTCTCCCCCCTTGAGGTGAGTGGAGTAGTGAGGGAAGGATCTGATGGATATTTTTTCTTTTTCTTTTTTTCCTTGAATTCCTGGAAAGCTGTTTTCAAAAAAATTATGCACATGCAGGTTATGAGGTGTTATCGGTGGTGGTATTCAGCCAGTTCTATCCGGTTTGGGCGAACTGGTAGTGGCATCTGTGGGAGGCTCTGCCTACCTGCCCAGATGTCATCACATCCTGTTTTTGACGCTCTGCACATGCGCAGAAGGTCACAATGCACACTCGCATTTGTGAATCAGTAACGAAGGTAAGTGAATACCACTCCTGGGTGTTATCTTGCAAGACTAAAGAAGGATTTCAATATATCCAAATTTTTAGACATAGTGAGAAACACTATAGTGTGCTTGAATGTTCATTTATGCTCATTGTGATCAAAGCTTTGTCTAATCTCTTTTAAAACTATTTTTCAATGAGGCCATCCCCATTTTAAATGAGCAGCATACCCATTGTTCCTTCTATACTTTTATTGTTAATTTTTTAAAAAGTAAATCCTAATTCTTTTTTCTGAGCCTAGCACTCACTCATTTCTTTGTTGTTATGTATTTCTAATAAACAACATTCTAATTCTAATAGAAATTTTAGTGAGGCATATATCTTGGATATTAATTTGATAACATACCTTAGAACTTCCCTAGGCCTCTACAAATTGACTACCAGACACTGACCTAAGGAATTTTCAATTAACAGAAATGGAAAGGTATTTTCCTTCTTTTAGACCTGCTCTAATAGTCTTGGTTGAGGGGAACACAGTGGAAGGCAATAACAGCTGCATCACCTTGAATTGTTCTGCTTGGTGACAGAAGATATTTATGAATTTTCGAAACTGTGCCAAAACATTCACATCTTTCTCATCAGCCAAGCCAACCAAACTCCTGAATCAATCTTAACTAGAGAGAAAATCCACACAAAATTAATGCACATGCAAATCTTCAGAAAGCAGATAAAAGCTAATTATTTGTATTTCTTTGACTCCATTATGAATTTCAGTATACAAATGCTCACAGAATGCACTTTAGTTTTTAAACCAAAATAGCATTTACAATATGCTTTTTCATGTCTAATAAATTTAACTATGTGTGAATACTTTACTGTATCAGGCTATAATCAGGCTATAATGACTGTAGTCATCCCATATAGTACTCTGAAATACATTTAAATAAATTAAAATGTCTAAATACAATCAGTTTTTTTCTATCTTGGCTCTTCAAAATCCAATTTTTGCTTCCATAGTGTGTCACAAGGCAAAACCATTGCATGCATGATTTGAATCTTTGTACATATAAATAAAGAACAATTTCTGGACAGCTTTTCAGAGACCATTATTGCTACCCTACCAGGTTTCTTTATTGCTTTAAAAGCTTCTTTTACAGCTAATAGTTCATCAACAGCTACCAGTTCATCAGTTCTAATATTGGTTGCTGTATATCTTGTCATTAGTTTGACCTTCTTAATCATATGCAATTATTTCACTGTGCTGTTGACTTTCATTACTAGAGCTTACAGATTCTTTGCATCTTCAGCTATCAGAGTAATGTCATCAGCGAAGTGCAGAATATTGATGGTTTTTCCTCCAGCTTTAAAATCATACTCATATTCCAATCTAGCATCACTCAGTGTAAATTCAGCATAAAGGTTAAATAAAAAGAAGAGATTACAGATAATCCTCGATTTAAGGTTGTTAAGTAAATTGCTGTGGTTCTTAAGTTAGTAACATGGTTGTTAAGTGAATCTGGCTTCTCAATTGACTTTGATTGTCAGATGGTCGCAAAAGGGGATCATGCAACCCCAGGACACTGCAACCATCATAAATATGAGTATAGTTGCCAAGTGTCTGATATTTTGATCACGTGACGATAGGATTGCTAAAAGGGTTGTAACAGTGGTGGGTTGCCCCCGGTTCAGACCAGTTTGCAAGAACCGGTAGTAAAACCGGCGGGAGGCTCCGGCCACTGACCTGGACGTCATCATACGCGATCTGCGCATGTGCACGGGCACGATGCGAACCGGTAGTAAGTAGAACCCACCCCTAGGTTGTAAGTGTGAAAAACAGCAGAAGTCACTTTTTTCAGTGCCGTTGTAACTTCAGTCATTAAACAAATTGTTGTAAGTCAAGGACTACCTGTACACAGCCGTGTTTAACTCCCTTGCTGACCTGGAGCCAATGTGTTTCATTATGTTCCACCGAAACTGTAACTTTCTTGGACTCCCTGAGGACAATGAGATGGTCTGGGATTCCCATTTACAGCTTGAGATGGCTGACACAACCAAAAATCTTTCTGTACTTAATAAACTTATGTATTCATTTTTTCTAATTTATCAGCATATCACAGCGATATCTCATTTGGAAACCTTTCAAGACCAGCTTGAATATTTAGCATCCCCCTTTTTCAGTAGAATCCAAATCTATCTTGAATGATTTTCAGCATTATTTTGCTCGCATGTGAAATTAAAGATATTGTATGCTATTTTGCACACTCAATTAAGTTTCTTTTCTTTGGTATTAATATGTAGACCAGTTTTTCCCCAGTGCTGGCAAGTTCACTCATTTTAAAGTTGCCAAGTTTGAAAAACAGTGGTGTGAACTGATTTCTTCCAATCTGTTGGTCATTATGTTAATCTCCATATTTGTTGGCATAATTTGGTTAGAATCTTTACTGATTCTTTTGCTACTTGCCACACATCTGAAGACATTCTGTCAATTTCTGTAGCCTTTGACCAGAAAGCTTCATCTTCAAATAATAGACGTTCTTGTAAATAGAGAAAATCTTAGTTGTTGACATCTTTACTATACAGAATTTCAATATATTCCTTCCATCTCTATTCGATCTTTTTGAATCAGTTAATCAGTCCATCAAGTAAATGCCTTTATGGAAGGTGCTATAATACTGTTTCTTACATCTTCTAACAATTTTCAGACATTGTTGAGATCCTTGCTGGGATCTTTGTCTTACTTCTTGACAATTGTCACTTTTTGTTTTGACATCCAGCATGTTTTTTCTGTTTTTTGGTCTTTGATAGTCTCTCCTAAATTAATTCTTAAGAACATTTTTAATTTCATTCCATTATTCCTCTGGTTCCCTGTGAATAAGGTTCAGGACTCCAAAGCAATTCATAATATTTTCCTTAACTTTTTTTCACTTACTATCTTCAAAGTGATTGTTTTACATTACACAAGACCACATAATCATATTAATCACTTTATCAAAATATCTTTTTGTTTTTGATAATGAAAATATTCTGGTCTGTCACAAATTCTTCATTTACCACAGATCTTTGGCAATTTGAATATGTCACAAGGAAATTAATGTAGTTCAAGGCAGGATAAATTAGTCTTAACATAACTGTGGCCCAGAATTGCTAAGTCCTTGTTGATTTTTCTGTACATATAACCTATTAAGCACAAAGCCAAGATGAAATGTCATATTCTTGCATTGTCCAACATTGTGTAAGACAAAATAATCTTTCTGAAGCATTTCTGGAAACTAGACTACTGAATTTTTTAATGACTTTTTGATTTATTTGTCTGTATTTATCCATGAGTTCAACTTGGTTATGAAGTCTTTTTCTCCCTCTCTCTCTTTTCCCCAGTGAAGTTCGGTAGCAATCCAATACTGTAATGGAGTAACACCTGTTGAGAAAAAGGAAAACACAAGAAGGTCACAGTTGCAGAACCCATTCTAAATAGTATGTTAGATGCCACTTATGTCTAATGGTGAAATTGGACAGCATTTCTTTAAATTAAATCTATTGCTTAGCACATTGTAAGCCGCCCTGAGTCTCCGAAGAAGGGCGGCATATAAATCAAATTAAAAAAAAATATGTTTGCAGCATTTAATATATATGCTGCATTTAGAATTGAGATAAAATAGGCATTCTCTAATTGTGACACAGGATTTTTCAGCGGATCTTGAACTACTTAGAGATGGGTGCTATTTCTTTCAAGCTTTATCAAGCTTGTGCAGTCAAAGTGGGAGCATGATCAGTATTTGCTTTAGACTCTGCTTCCTGCTCTCTCCATGTAATCTGGCTGCAGTTTTATCCAGATAATAGAAACTTTTCCAAATCACATCCTGTGCTTTGCTCCTCACTTTGCCTAGGCAAATCCCAGCAAACAGGTATGATAACATAAAGTTTGAGAACTCCTGTAATGTACAAATTAAATTTTAATTATTAAAAGAAAGTGATATATTTATTGCTTGCTCGACCCTCAGCCAAATTACATCATTCATTTTATTCAGGGCAAGGGCAATTCAAATTAATTTATCATTTCAGCAGATTGAGGTACCACTAATTTGAGAACCTCTGAGATGCAGCATAATAAATCAGAACTGTGCATATTGACAGAAATGAGCCAGATGTCCTTCATGATAATGTATGACTTTATTCTACATATATGAATATTTGTGTACTGATCAGGTTCCATGGATTGCATTTATCTATCTTGCACATCTATCTTGATAATGGTGAAAAGAATAATGAACTTCAATTACCAACATTTATTTGAACTTTTCCTGATACGTAGTAACATATCAGGTACCATATAAGTAGTCCTCACTTACTGACTTCTTGTTCAATGTCTTTTCAAAGTAATAGTGGCACTGGAAAAGGAGATTCATGAATAATCCTCAAATTTGCAACTGTCGCAGTAGCTCATGGTCACATGATTGCAAGTCAGAAGTTTGGCAACTGGCGTACATTTACAATGATCACAGTGTCCCACAGTTGCTTGATTGCAGTCAAATTCCAAGAAGCACATTCAATGGGGAAGCACCAAGAATTTGTAAGTCACAGTCCTATGTCATTGCACTTAATGACCATGGGTGATCTGGTTCACAATGGCAGCAAAAACTGATATCATAAGTTGGGCACACTCATGCGATGTTTTACTTTATGACCATGTTGCTTGCTGAGTTGTTGCTTCCTGACCTAGTTGCTGGTCCCAGTTACAGTTGGGAAGTGGGGACAACCTGAACATGCATTCATGGAAACACAGTCTGTTGCAGCCAATGAAGTTAGCTTTTGACTTGGTTTCTGTCTGCTACAATTTCCTTTTTATCTATTTTGTCCTGAGTTTTCTTCAAATAAAGCATTCATTTTATCCTGATGAAGATAATTTTTAAAAGATTTCTATGCTGCTATTTTGGGATACTTTTATTACATAAAATCAGTGGTGGGTTTCAAAATTTTTTACTATCGGTTCTGTGGGCATGGCTTGATGGGCATGGCATGGCTTGGTGGGTGTGGCTTGGTGGGTGTGGCAGGGGAAGGATACTGTAAAATCTCCATTCCCGCCCCAATCCAGGGGAAAGTTACTGCAAAATCCCCATTTCCTCCTGATCAGCTGGGACTTGGGAGGGAGAGAATAGATGGGGGTGGGGCCAGTCAGAATTTTTACTACCGGTTCTCCGAACTACTCAAAATTTCCACTACCGGTTCTTCAGAACTGGTCAGAACCTGATGAAACCCACCTCTGCACAAAATGTGTACTTTAATTTAGGAAGGCCAAAAAAATTAGAAAAGAACAAGATCTGAAAGCCAAAAGTTTTAAACAGATACTTGCATAAAATATATAGAGATTAACTGCTAAATAAAGAAAGCCAATAAAAATTCTAAATAATATTAATACTAATATTGATAGAACTAAAATTAAGAATTCTTCTGGAAATATCTGATGACTTGTCAGCTAAAAGAAAGACAGTATTGTACTCTCCCCTCTAGACCTGGCCCGATAGTGGTAAAAAAATTATTAAATTAGCTCATCACATCATATATAAATGACAGAGAAGAAGCAGTTTCCATTTGTTCCAGTGAGTAGGGGCAGAGTCTTGCCAGTGAAGAGATAGTACTATATCTTCCTTCTAACAATAAAGATGACAATATTCTTATAACAAGTAAGAGAAAAGGTTCTTCTATGGCAGCGGTTCTCAACCTGGGGGTCGCGACCCCTTTGGGGGTCGAACGGCCATTTCACAGGGGTCGCCAAAGCCCTCTCTTGCCCCCCCCCACGCTTTCACTCACCCTCTCTCTGTTCTGTTGGATCGCCGGCTGTTCGCTTACCCCGCCCACTCCCAATCTATTGCTGCCTCCTGAATCCCAGCTGATGGCTAGAGGAAAAAAAAAACTGTTTAAATTCTTGCCGCGGGGCTTCAAAGGGCCACCCTATAGCCAGTGGTGGGATTCTGCTGGTTCTAGGGGGTTCAGCCGAACCATTTGTTAAATTGCTGGCTTGCCCCGCCCCTCCGCACCACTATTTATTGCCAATAAATAGTGGTGGGCGAGGGGCGGGCGAGCCAGCAATTTAACAAATGGTTCGGTGTTTTTTTGTAATTTTATTGGCCCGCGGAGCTTCAGCATAGGCTAATTAGCCCTTGCTTAGATCGGCTCCCGACTCTCAGCTGATTTGCTCTCAGCTGTTTTGCTCAGGGCTCTGCTGCTTGCTTGCAAAGAGTGCAGATTTTTTCCCCCCTATCTATGCTGAAAAACAAAACCAAAACTAAAGCAGGCTGTTGGCTTTGCTGTTGCTGCAACGTTGAAAAATTAGCCAGGCAGATTTCTTTTCTTTTTCCTTACCAGAAAAGGTAGGTGCAAACAATGGGAAATTTAGGGAAAAAGAGGAGAGTTCAAGATTTTAAAACACAAGGGAATTGTAATAATTGAGATACTATTAATTGTATATTGTGTTGAAAGCAGAAATGGTTAAGTTGTGGTTTGGAGGAATATATGGGGGAAATTATTTGGTTTATTATTATTGGTAAATATAATTAATTGATTTGTAAGAAATTGGATTGCATGGAAATAATTGGAATATTCATGTTCATATTGATTAATATATAAAAAGGTAGTTATATAACTAATTGATTTATATTAAAATGTTGAATTTATGTTAAACAACTGTAATATTACATAATTAACCAATGTGAGGATGGATATAAAAATAGATGACAATGGGAAGGGGTATAATATAGAATAGAAAGGAAAAATTGAATTTGATTAAGATTAGAGATGAGGATGAAGGGTAATATTGGTTTTTTACAAAAATAGATGAGGAATAAATATGGCAAAAAGGAAATATAGAAATTGTAAATTTAATTGAAATGACTAAACACTGTTTAAATTTGTGAACCGGCCAAATACTCTGTTCAAAGAAAATACACTGTATGTTTGTATGTGTGTTTCTAATTATTGTTATTTATTCATATTTGTTCTCTTTTATTCTTTAAAGTTTAACAATTCATTCTTTATCTTAATAGCTTTATATTTGTTTGGGGTTGGCTTTCTTCCCTTTCATCTTTTTTATTGTACAGCAATCTTTCTCCTCAAACCTACCACCTCTCTCTTTTCTTTCCTTCTTACTTTCTCTTCCTCCCCCTCTTCTTCTCCTCCCTACTTCCTCTTCCTTTCTCCTTCTCCTCCTCTATTCCTCCCTCTCTTACCCTCACTCCTACTCTAATTTCCCTTCCCTTCCTTCATCCCTCTCTATTGCTATATCTTTTTATGCATATGGACTACTCAGTGGGCTGAAAAAGTTATTTCTGACTGGTCCTCGCACTTTTGACCAGTCCTTGAATTTACAACTGTCCTCACATTTTACCTTTTTGCCCTATCTTGTCACCATGGTGAAGAGAAGCAGTTGTGAAATGAGTGACATGGTTGTTAAGAATGCTACAATGGGCATAAATGATGACCAGTCATAAGTGCGAAGACCAGTCAAAAGTGCGAGGACCTGTCAGAAATCACTTTTTTCAGCCCTCTGGGTAGTCCTTTTGTGCACATGGACTACTCAGTGGGCTGAAAAAGTTATTTCTGACTGGTCCTCGCACTTTTGACCAGTCCTTGAATTTACAACTGTCCTCACATTTTACCTTTTTGCCCTATCTTGTCACCATGGTGAAGAGAAGCAGTTGTGAAATGAGTGACATGGTTGTTAAGAATGCTACAATGGGCATAAATGATGACCAGTCATAAGTGCGAAGACCAGTCAAAAGTGCGAGGACCTGTCAGAAATCACTTTTTTCAGCCCTCTGGGTAGTCCTTTTGTGTACATGGACTACTCAGAGGGCTGAAAAAGTTATTTTTGACTGGTCCTCGCACTTTTGACCAGATCTCGAATTTACGACTATCCTCACATTTTACGTTTTTTGCCTTATCTTATCACCATGGTGAAAAGAAGCAGTTGTGAAATGAGTGACATGGTTGTTAAGAATGCTGCACGGGCATAAATGTGAGGATGGTCATAAGTGTGAGGACCAGTCAAAAGTGCGAGGACCTGTCAGAAATGACTTTTTTCAGCCCTCTGAGTAGTCCCTATACACATAGCCATGACCACCCGGTCACATGACCAGCTAGCCACGCCCACCCAGTCACATGACCTCCAAGCCACGCTCACAAAATAAGCCACGCCCACAGAACCGGTAGTAAAAAAATGTAGAACCCACCCCTGGTTGGGGGTCACCACAACATGAGGAACTGTATTAAAAGGTCGCGGCATTAGGAAGGTTGAGAACCACTGTTCTATAGGATGGCTGCAGAATATTTCCTAGGTATTTTTAGCATGGAAGAATGGTCTCTTTATAAAGGAGGGAGCTGGGCTTAGATCTGTTTGGTTATTGATGTTGAGCTCTTTGTTCCCACTCTGATTAAGGTCACTGAGGGAAAGCAAAGAAAGATAATAAGCTGGTAACACATACTCAGAATGCCTGTCTTCCACAAAAACTTAAAGTTGTCCTCTGGGACCAAGGGAGGTCAGAGTATACACTCCAAAAAAGTAATTTAGACCTATCTTTTCTATATTTCAAGTGGCAAAGCAACATGCAGATTTCCACAAAGCATTTAATATATAGCTCAGCATTTGCAATAAACTCAAGAATTTAGATTGTTCTACCTCTATTGGGATTAAATTGTAATAAATTACCATGTATTAATGACTAACAATTTGGCTCTGCAAATTTTGTAGGAGCCGGAATGCAGTTATTGCTGTTATGGTTAGGAAAACATAACATTTCATTTGCAAGTTTATAGCTCCTAGGAATGACCTCCCTGCTGATGATTCCAAGTTGCCAATGCTTATAAAGATGTGTTCCAATGTTTAAGGACCTTAATTTAATAGATACTAAAACTGCAATTTCCCCCGAAGTGGCAATGGTTTGGTTTTTTTAGGAAAAAAAACACCAGTTCCACTTCTTATAGCTATTAACTCCTTTCTGTAGTAAAGGACAGGACATAAAGACTCCATTTCAACTTCATGTATGTGAAGGAAAGAATTGCTGCATGCTGCATTGTCTACATATTGAGAGAGATAGTGTTGCATATTGCTATGAAGGTAAAAAGTATGCTTGGACCAGCATATTGATATAAAAATACAAAATGCAACCTTATTTCACCCCATATAACCATGAATTATGGCAAAACCCCAAAGTACACTACTGAAGTAGCATCACATTATTTTTATGTTGTTTCTTAATAGCAACAATAGGTGTTAGTCAGTGGAAGAAACAATCATTTCCCCCAGAACCTAGTTGTAGGGATTGCCTTAAAGCTCCCCTTTAAATCAATTTAAAAAACCATACATGGTTTTGCATAGGCAACTATTTTATAATCTGATTTTTTAATCAGATTGTGATGGATAAAAGACTCAAGCACTATCCACTGAGTTTACTAGCTTTCTATAGAGATGCCTATCATTGAGCTTGTTAATTGCACTTAACAGGCTGATGGGCAAATTCTTCCTATCTTCTTTTTTGCAATTACTGGAGTCAATACAGTAGTAATTGGAATAATGAATCTATTTTGGTTTTCAGGCATCTGGAAAAAAGAGGCTATAAATGAAAACAGCAATATCACATGTCCTTCACCATTTCTGCTAGGATCAGGTTATTTTCAACTGCTTTACTATTTTTGAATTGTGAGATAAACTGGACTATCTCAAGAGACAACACTAGGGCAGAGGGTAGTGGCATTTTATTATATACTTCGAGAAAATCCTCTGAAGAGAAAATAGCCTGATTGTGCTTGTAATAATATGTAGCTTTGCTTTATTATAAAATCCGCTAAACCGCCCATAAACTTTGATTGAGTGCCTCTTCTCTGATGATGAAACATCTCTCTGCATCTTTCTCTAGTGTATAAAATGAATAATCTCATCCAAAAAATATATTTATTAGAAACCATAATATCAGGGCTGATGTTCTTCTATAAAGTTCCAAAAATTGTCAATCTTTTCCTAATCTGTATTCTCATAAAATTTTCTTTTTCGTAGAATGTATGGTGAAAATATAAAACTAGGGCTATTCCATCCATATTCCATTTCTTATTACTATACACAGCCTCTTAACATAGTGCTTTTTAATAATTTGTGATAATACCACTCCTTTTTAAATATACTCTATTTTTTCTTGAAGAGTTATCTGCCACTGTTTGTCATGATGACTTTTCACACACACACACACACACACACACACACACACACACACACACACACACAGTTTTCAAGGAATTCTGTGCTCCACTTTACCTTTAATTCCCCCAGTAATTTAAAATTTAAAATTAGTAATTTAAAAACTCATTTTCCCTCTCATCATTCAGCAGCTGAAGAATATTATTTGATATAAACATTCTAATCAGCCTTTCTCTTTCAAAGACTGATACATAAAATTCTACTTCTTTTATACAGAGGAGATGGATTAATTTTCTCTATAGAATGAACAATAGCAATTTATCTGTGATATTATGGAAACATTATTTATCTTGGATGATTGTTTTCTTACAAATCAAAAGTCTCACAAATTTGCTTTGTGCTTATCTTGCCTCCATAAGGATAAATGATTGCTGAATTTTCCCCATAGAATTTAGGGGAAGAAGATACATAAACATCTGCAAGCTGAACCTTTAGGTCAATAGAAACAAAAATGAGCTTGGCTTGAGCATTTGAACTTCTTCAAGTATACCAAGACTATTTTACCTCTTTGCTTTCAGTTGATATGGTGTATTTGATTTTGATGTTGTCTTTCAATGAGTAACGTAATCTCTGGGGTTGTTAGAAAAAGATATTTTCTATAAAGATTTAACATCTTTGCACAAGCATTAATGTATGCCATTTCATTTAGTTTTTAAGGGCAAAATTTTATTTTGTTAGAGATGCTATTTTCTTTTAACATTTGAATTTACTGTAATCAGTATATCTTTATCAGTGTTGTGTCAATAAGGTGTTGCAAGCTGCCCTAGAATTATTTAGCTTCCTCTTCCTCTGCATCTGTGGTTAGAGCATACCATTGGTCACTCTAATATTGATTTGTTTAAACTGAGATCATATTCAATTTTTGAGGTTGTACCTTGAGGTTGAGTATTAATATTCCTTAATACTCTTTGTTCCACTTGACTATAATCCATTAATAAGCCTACTACTTATTATATTTCTAATCACTGGAATTGAAATCATATTTCAATCATATATCTCAACTATTCAAATTGAACTGAAAGATGATTTATAATATTATAGACTTTAAAAATTGAAACCAAAGATTCCACTCATGCATATGTCCAATTAGTTATTCTTAAAGGTTATGTTGTTATAAGCAACTTAAAGTACAAATTGCTGATAAACTATTTTAATGCCAATGTGAAAAGTTGATTAATGGCTCATTTATAGTGCTGATAAATTCAATATACAGACATTATGTGATTGTAAAAATAGAACTTTTAAAAAGTATTTGGCGAGATGGCAAATGATACAAATTTGATTAATAAAAACTTAAATAAATAAATATCACTTTTTTAAAAAAAGCTTTTAGACAAAACATTTTTTGTGCAAAAATTGATAATGGACTCAAAGTCAGGTATAGTACTGCAGTGAGAAAACTTGGCAATAAGTTAATAATTAGTGATGTTGTTACTTCTAACCAAGAACAGATATCAATGTACAGTATCTTTTTCTACAACAGTGAATAGTTTTTAAAATTTATTTTATTGGGAGAGTTTGTGTTTAAATAACTAAATATTTTATTATGTTACTTTTTGAAAACAGAATAAGATAGATAGAATAGCCCACCAAATGGCTTTGTATGGACAAAAAAAAAGTATGGAAAGAATGGAGCCCTGAAGCACCCTGCAAAGCAAAATTCAAGGGCAAACTTTCTCCACCACCAACATTGAGTGGAACCAATTTTGAAGGATGAAGGAGATCCACTGGAATACTGTATCTCCTACTCCAAACCCCATGAGATGTTCCAGAAGGATGCCATGATCAATGGTACTGAAAACTACTGAGAGAACCACATGATGTATTTCCCCATCCCATACTTACCATTGTTCATCAAGTATGAATGACTGTTTCAGGACTATGTTGTGCTCTGAATTCAGACTGAAAGAGGTCCAGATAATTAGTTTCTTCCAGGCCCCTTTGGAGTTACAAGATGACCACTTTCTCTGCAACCTTCTTTTAAAATTGTCCAACTCTGTTGGATGCAGCAATGGCTTGTTAAGGAGAGGATGGACTCCAAGGACCCCACTTCCTCAGGACTATCAGTCTCAAAGTCATCTCAGATAATCAGGCAAAATCATACCGCAATCAACTCCTTAGGACTTGCATAGCTGCAATCCAATGCAAAATTTATTAACCTGATATCAGGAATAATCCTCAGTGTGGCCCTGAAAATGCTTATCGAGAAGGAACTGGGTCTCCCTGAAAAAGGTCTCTGGCCAGCAGAAGGAAGGTTGCAGCTTCAAAATCCAATAAATATAAGAATTGTATTCATTTTTGAATTATGATCTTTTTTCCCCCCTCTGCTTTTATTAATAATCACTGATTCTGTTTTTACTGTATTTTGTTCTAAATGAAAGTTGAAAATTACATCTAAATGTTTAATTAGCTTTCTGGAATTTTCTTTTTCCTGCATTGATTAGATACTTTGGAGCTGTTTAATTAAAAAGTAGCTAGATAGTTAGCAGATTCAAGATCTATTTTATCAAGTTGCTACTTGGGTCTTCTTGAATCACCATGATGCTGAATAATTTAGGCCCTTCTCCCACAGTGCAAAACAGGTCTTCAACCCCTGTCAGCTCTTAATGTTGTTCGGATATTCTTTTCATTTGGAGTTTGGGAATCAATATTCCTGCTGCTAGCAAATAACACTGTAGCCCCAGGGAATTCGTTCATCTGGATCAATCTCTTTAGGGCGCAAGATACAGGATGTGTGATCCAGTAGAAAGAAAAGGGACAAGTAAATAAAATTTACACAGCACATTAAAAAAAAAACTTGCCACTGAAATGTAACCCCTACAATATTTATAATATTGTTTGCTAAATAAAAATGTCTTACCTTCCTGCTTTTGTTGTATAGTTCTCCCTTCACAAAACACATATGCAACATTTTCTTAAGCAAGGAGTCTTGAGCATTGTTCTAACACCTCCTGTCACATATTTTAATTCTCTGCAAAGCCTGTATTGCAAAGCAAACAAAGTATAAAACCAAAATAATCACAGGTTTTTACCACATCATATTTCACTACTTCTTTTGGAAGAAATCCTAACCTGATTTTAGTCTTAAAGTAATAAAAGAGAATAAAAGAGAAACATGGGGATCTCTCTTGTAAAAATACCATCATTGTTCTTGAAATAAAATAATAAAAAATTATTTAACATCTGATAATAAATACTTTTCCACAATTCCTAAAATCATTGAACTTGACTTCTGCACACATTGTTTCACTGACTGAAAGAATGGCAGAATAATGTTGTTTAACAAATTTAGGAAATGCCAGGAGGGAAAGGTTTGCTTGAACTTATGAAGTACAATGAGAATGCCTGAGGGCTGATCCTTCTCCCCTCTCCTTATGCAAAGTGGGAACTCTAGGCTGCCTTTCTCATGATGTCCTTACAGATTCAAACACTTAAAGCTGTGCTTAATGTTGTCTGATGCTATAAGGCTTTGTGGGGCATCACTGGCACTTTGAAATAGGGCCAGCAATCTACTTGATAACCAGTGGTGTTAGGCTACTAAGATGGGGTTATCCTGTCGGTAATCAAGCAGCCACAACTGGGACTGTTCACAGAGACATACACCATTCTGCCTCACATAAACATAGGCACATGCAGATAGATGATTGTCTTTAGTATCCAAAAAAGTCACTTTACTTCAAGCTATCCAAAAATAAATGGGCCAGTAAAAAGAAAGTTGAAGGGAAATGTTAAATGGTCAGTTACCTTCTGAATTCTTAGAGATTAGTCAATACTAAAATGATAGTTCATCTAAAATGCAAACCTCAGATCACAAAATGTGTTGCTATGCCCAAAACACATCAGAATTAGCAGGATCAAATAAGCTATTTTTATTTGAAGGAAAAATAATAAGGGAAGTCCCATCAAACAAAAAATAATTGGAAAAAATGGCAAAAGAACTGAAGAGAGCTATTAAAAAATTCTATATACACACTGTGGAACATATGGAAAAACATTCAGTACAGCAACAAAAATTAAATAAATATATTTGAAACAAGAAAATGAACAAAGAAGACTCTGGAACATTGGATGGCAATTAGTAAAGGTTGGCTAAGGAAGGAAAAGGAAATTGGAGAAAAACTCAATTAATTCTTCTCATCTGTCTTTGTTGTGGTAGATGTAATGCAGATGCTGATGACTGAATGTGCCCTAGAATGACAAATGTAGCTCCTTGGAAGCAAAAGCTTAATTATGCATGCTGGTACAAAATCCCCTCCCCTTCAACTTTTCTAAGTTGGCAAAGCAGATTGTGTGGGTATGAGCTCACTGAAAATGTCAGGGCATGGAGGCATTAAAAAGGCAAAATCCCTACTAGGAATGGTTAGGAAGGAAACTGAAAATAAACCTCCCATAAATCTTCCATGTAAATCTATAGTGCAATTGCAGCTGAAATGCTATGTGCATAGCATAATCACTGTACCCCATAAAGGACATTATAATGCGGGAAATGTTGCAAAAGTGCAACCAAAGTAATTAAACAGCCAAAGAGCTTCTCTATGAAAAAACAGTAAAAAAAACTTCTTTAAAGTGAAGGTGAATAAAAGGAAGTGCAAAAAACACATGTAAAATTATGATGTAGAAAATATATGGATAAGCTTTTCTCACTGGAATGTTTTGTTTCTTTTGAAATGGAGACTTTGCTTTTTTTTAAAAAAAGAGGAGTTTTTGGTACTTTCAATCCACTTGTCTTTCCAATGATAAATTTGAATTTTCAGAAAGATTGCTTTCCTTCAATGTCAATATGGACCCCAAAAGACTCTTCAGTTTTTGCTTAACTTGCCCTTTTCAAATAAAATGACACAAAAGTTTACTTCTGACAATGACTCAATGATCAACCTTTTTTATTCCCCCAGTACCTGCTTTTAAAAATATATAAGAAAACTCTCACTGTCTGAAATTAAAATTTATTTTAAGCTCCATTTTGTTAATTATATTTGAAATATGAAGTATTTCATTCTTCTATTCTCAATTCTGTCAGCCATGTTGATGATGCCCGTTGATGGCTACAAATATTTAAAAGTGTTTATAATTCCAGTGGAGTCATGTACGCAGAGAGCACAACATAGACATTAGGTATGGAATATTTCCATAACAGTTAACAGTTTGAGGGAATAATTAAACATTGTTTTAAAATGTTGTGAAAGAAAATGTGGGCATTGCTCTGGTATGATTTGTAAACAGCTGCACAGAAAGCTTGCCATATGTCCGGGGAACCTCCTTATCTCATCTCTACAATTTTTTGGGAGCCATGTAGAAAGACAACTATTACTATACATTGCAAATGGTCCTGCCAATGCTATCTTCTATATTCTGATTAGCCCTTTTAACTGTGTACCAGTGGCAATGCTGAACTAGGAAAGGGAGATTCATATTCAAGTCCACTCACAGCCATGAGAGTTTACTGGGAGACATAGGGCCAGCCACACTATCTCAGAGTGGAAGAAATTTCAGAATAGAATGCTATGTATACCACCTTGAACTCCTGAAGGGAAGGTGGAATATAAAACTTATAAATACTGTACAAAATAATTCAGAGAATGCTCTTACATGATTTATAAAGGTATTCCAACAATCATGCTTCACAATAGCAAACTAGAGAAACTCTTGCCACCATCAAGGTTCACTCAATGAGACAAGGAGTAGCTACAGGGAGACGGAACATTTCCCTCTGGTACCTCTGGAGGAAAAGATTAAATGAATTAAAGTACAAGATCAAGAGGGAGAGTTAAGGAAACAAGGAAATAAAACATGGAATGAAAGAAATGCTCAGAGAAATGTGTGTCTTATAGGGAATGGTGTCTTACTGAACAGTGCAGGGTAAATTAGATCTCTGGCCACCTGAAGAGTCCAATGTCTTTTTAAATGTACTTGTTAAAACAAATGGAAAGCAGTAAGAAGAAGCATCCAAATGCTTAAGTCAAGGTCCTATTGCCCATCTGTTCCATTCACAGCCTCCCAGTAAATTTCTAGCCTGTAGTTGCAGTAACAATATTGGATGATGACATGCAGAGCAAATTGGACTTCAGCAAGAGGTCCAACCAGTGGTGAAATCCAATTTTTTTTTACTACCGGCCCTATGGGTGTGGCTTGGTGGGCATGGTGTGGCTTGGTGGGCGTGGCTTGGTGGGCGTGGCTTGGTAGGCGTGGCAGGGAAGGATACTGCAAAATCCCCATTCCCTCCCCACTCCTGGGGAAAGGATATTGCAAAATCTCCATTCCCACCCCACTCTGGGACCAGCCAGAGGTGGTATTTGCTGGTTCTCCGAACTGCTCAAAATTTCCGCTACCGGTTCTCCGAATTGCTCAAAATTTCTACTACTGGTTCTCCAGAAGCTGTCAGAACCTGCTGGATTTTACCCCTGGGTTCAACAGATCTGCTGGAGTTGCTTCAATGCATCTAGCCCTACCTAAATGATTAGCAAATTAAAAATGGATAGATGTGGAAGGTATAAAGGGCAGCTTTGGAACCACAAACAGTTTTAGAATTGAAACTGAACAGCCCTCCATTTACATTAAGCTGACATCTTTTTTTTAATCCTAAACAAGAATTATGTGTGACCATATAGTACGTATGTATTCCCCAGGAGACTGGATTATCAAAACCCTAGCAAGGATCAAAAACTCCAAATTCTAGGTCATTGGACACTAAAGCAGACATTAGTGGGAAAAAGCAAAACAAGACATCAAGGAGCAAATATCTATCCGCCAACCCTAATAGAATAGAATAATAGACTAGAATTCTTTATTGGCCAAGTGTGATTGGACACACAAGGAATTTGGTCTTGGTGCATACACTCTTGGTGTACATAAAAGAAAAGATACATTTGTCAAGAATCATAAGGCACAACACTTAATGATAGTCATAGAAAAACAGTCAATATAAATCTTAAGGATATCAGCAACAAGGTTACAGTCATACAGGCATAAGTGGGAGAAGATGGGTGATAGGAACAATGAGATGATGATCTGAATTTGTTTGCAAATAAAGCTACTTCTTCATTGTATTTAGAATTTCTAGCTGTAGAAACTTCTACCTGAAATATTGAGCTTAACCTTTAACCTTATTATTCCTTAAATAGCATTGAGTATGTTCTGGTATAAAGGTCTATGTATCTTGTGTTTGAAGATCATTCTTTTGTTAATCATGCCTTGTTTCCTTCTTTGAACAGCACAAAAGAAACTAGACGCCAGACCCCTCTTTATCTCTGCCCTGGTGGTGTCTGTTCAATGTATTTTATTTCCCTGATATTCTAAGGGAAAAAGAACCAAATACAAACAGCTAGCAGATAAAATTTCAACCACAAAACTCCATACCACTCCAGGAGAAGCAGCTGTACGTTGATTGTTAATATTTCTGTACCTTGAGTTTGCAGGAAAAGAAACCCAGAACGGAAGTAACTTGCCAGTCCTGTTTCCTATTGAAGCATAACTTTATGGAAAGAGTTCTTCCCTTAGATTTTTTTGAAAAAGAGAATAATGATCCCAAAACAAATACTAGCTGGCAAGAGTCTTCCAAATGAATTTTAGTCTACTGATGGTGGTTGATGTTGTGTGGCTTCTAGAAATGTATCTTTTTCTCTCTCAGGGTCAAGGCACATATGTCAGGGGTAGCAAATGCTTCCCTATTGCCAGAATTAATTTTCTGCCTTTTAATCCAAAGAGTGGATTGTAAAACCAATTGATTTATCCCTTTACTCATATCTGGTTGGAATCAAGGGTTTCTCTGCTCTTTTGCACAACTGCCCCAGTTTTTATGAATTCTTTTTGGAGCCAGGGAGTGATAGCAAGAGGGAATGTCACATCTGTAAACTCCAGACTAGGAAACATAGGAAGCAATGGAAGAAATGATTTGTTTGAGAGGAAGGGGAAACTGGACAGCATGCTCTCAACAAGACTTTTTTGCTGCCACCAATTCACTTACCTCACTTGTTATAGAAAACAGGAGAAAGAAAAGGAGAGGAGAAGAGAGGAACAAGAACCACAGTAGCTGCTACATACGTGTCTTTTCCTAACTATTATTTTAACTTACCTGTTTAGATACCCTCATTCGCTCAATGTCAAGTATTTGAGAATTGCTATGAAAGAGAAAGAATCTTCCAGCAAATTTTCTGAATAGATACATTTTATCTAGAATCCAAGCTCAGATTACCTGAGCAGACTTCAAGAAAGAGTTCTTTCTGCTTATATAAATATCATTATGGAGGCCAAGCACATCTTCTTTCCCACCAAAGAGCTCCTCAGAGAACAAAAGGATTGGACTAAATATCCAGCTGTATTTTGTATTTGGTATAAGGATATTCTAAAAACATTTAAGAAAGCTGAGGCTGCAGAGCAATTTCTCTCTGGCATGGATCCAGTTCTATCTGAAAAATTAGGAAAGTGCAGAAATATATATTGCAGCACAGGGGAGATGTAGCGTTCAATTTTAATTAAATAACTGGCAGGAGGTTTTGGAAAGAACGTAGCTCTGCTCACAGTTATCCAATTGGAACAAAAGCATTTTAATGAGGGGGATAAATTTTAGATTTCTTGATCTTTGCTTCACATATCCTGAGTGGTGTTAGTATATTGCGTATGCCTCTTAGTTGATGGGATATTGGCAACAATATGTTGGTTTGCAAAGAAGGCTCTAGAGTAGGTATTCTAGCTTCCATAGAATAATCTGAAAATACTTGAGCTTTAGTTATACTTGTGACATACTTTAGAGAATATGTCAAACCTGAACAGCGCCATCCTTACCCTTAGCAGAGTATTCTGTTTAGGACATGTATAAGAAGATCCATGCTAGTTTATGATAGCCCACAAAATCTTTTTTTTTCCATTAAAAGTTTTTATTTTATAAACAAACAAACAAACAATACATAATCAATCATTCAATATATCTTCTGAATACATCTTTTGTATCTTCTTTTTACTCCTCCAATATTTATCATATCTTAATATTATCATTTCCTTTATTATAACATTTCCCCCACATTTCTTAGTTCTCTATTAATACATTTATCTATCTTTTAATTTTGTTAAAAATTAAACAACAATTTTATCCCCAACAACCTTCAACCCCCTCCCCACTCCCCCACCCCCAACTTCCCAGAGCAAAAACAGGGTGTAACATTAAACAAACATAAGCTAAAATATACTAACTTACTACAAGATTCAAAACTCCCTCAGATTCTTTAACTCCTCTTTTAAAAATTCTTCATCAGCCTCCCCTTTTAAAATTCTAAATTAAACATTTTAAAACTTTCTTTAAAGCATATCTTTTTAAAAGAAAAGAAAAAAAAATATTATTTTAAATTAAACCTTTTAAAATCTCTTAATACCTTTAATAAGACATTCTTCAAGATATAAGTTTCAAAACTTTTTTTCCCCTTCAAAATGCTATCCATATAATCTTAAAAATACTAATAATCCATTAAGTTAGGTAAATTGAGGATCCAGTTGTGGGGGCAATAAGATGACTTTGTATAAATATACAAAAGAATGAAGGCTATTGCTGAGCACATCGTAAGCTGCCCTGAGTCTCCGGAGAAGGGCGGCATATAAATCAAATTAAAAAAAAAAAAAGTTAAATTATTTCTAACTCTTAAATTCATTCTTCAAAATATCAATTTCAAAGCTTTCAGAAAGTTATCAATTAAGTTTAAAGTTAAGCACTTTAATACCTCAATAATTTTTTTAAAAAAGCTATCCATTTTTTGTTAAACATTTTTACTTAAACTTAAAAAATACTAATTTCAGTAAACTTTTCAAATTTATTATTAAAATCCTCCCCAAAAGAAGCTAATCTTCAATTCTTCCTTTTTTTCTATAGTTTTTCCAGTCCTTCTTCTTCAATAGTACTTTCTTCTTCAACTTTGCTCCTCCCCCTGCTTTTTTTTCCGAAAATTTTTGAATATAGATTTGAGGCTGATGCATCTTTGGAAATCGTCCTCTTCTTAAAGTTATCTCCTTCAATTTGAAACCTCCATTTCGACTCTTCCTGCTTATATAATCAGTCACTTACTTCCTTGAAAATTGATTCTGTCTATCAAGCCAAAAATTGTCATGATAAAGTTTATCAGTCTCAGGAAAGAGTCTATTTGCTGCTTTTCAGTTAACTGCATAAAAGCTTCTGCCAAAACCTCTGTTTTCAATGTGCTAACTTCCATCGTGATCCTGACGGCCTCTTTTTCCTGCTCCAAAGTCGAAATAGCTTGATTTTCTTCCTCTTTTCCAGCCAGCAAATCATTGTTGTTCTCCAGATTATAATTTTGAATAGTCCGTTCAACTGATTCCAATATAACAGAAGTATAAAAATTTAAGAGTTCTTGTAAAACCTTTACAGTCACAACTTGTGAATTTGCTGGCTCATATAATAATGATCCTCCATCCATCCCACAAAATCTTATTTTCTTCTATGTAACATGTAAAATATTCTGTATGTCCTTCTGCTTTTCCCTCATGTTACATAAATTAACCAATCAAGAAAAAATAAAGTGTATTACTGAATCTGAGGTAGGATTAACAGATCTGAACGAAAGTGACTTGATCCTGTAGAGTGAAACTGATGAATATACACTTTGTGGAAAAAGAAAAGTAGGTTTCATTATGAATAAAAGGGCCAGAATGAATGGTAGAACTGATTTACAAATTGGTGTCATCTAGGCTGTTTGGATATATATGAGAGTTGGAATTCATGGTTATGTTATGCTCCAGTGAATGGTGAAAATAGAAGAACCAAATATGTATTTTGGGAAGATTTGTGCAACATTCTGAATGAATGTGTTTTGTGTGTGTGTGTGTGTGTTATTTTGTTAGCTAACAGATGGATTGATGAGAACAGGATTGAAGAGAAAGTGATTGGGACAATTAAAGACCTAAGAATGAATGAAAATGGTGACAAGGGATCATCTACACACAAAAATGATTTGTTTAGAATACAGTGTTTAAATATGAAGCTATTTCTGCTTTCATGTGAAAAACAAATAAAGAAACTTTAACATATGGTCAATTTTGTAAGTGTTGTTAGTTGCAAACGGAAGACTGATCGGCTAAAAGTTCAGATGTTTTCTTTAGATCTGTTATTTCATTTTAGTTGGTGGGAAGTTACTGTTAGGAAAAGGTTGTATTGCTATTGTTCATAAAAGGGAAGCCTGTAGTAAATACTCATCACTTTAAGCTACGTTCCATGATGGAATTTGTGATTTTTGAACGAGTCCCTCCAATTTAAATTCACCACCAAATACAGGTATCTTATAGTGATGATTGTGTTGACAAGTTTACTGTACATTACTGAGGCAAAAAAATTAAATAAATAAAGTTGGTGAACTGGAAAGTACTAATTTGGGTGAAAGTGACCATCAAGAGGTTTGGGCAAGAGACTGACCAAACTTTTTTTGTATTGAATTAAAGCAACTTAAAGTTTTATTCCAATGATTCAATATAATCTATCTATCTATCTATCTATCTATCTATCTATCTATCTATCTATCTATCTATCTATCTATCATATCTGAATAATATTATAAATTCAATAATTGAATTTAACCCTTACTGAACAGGTCAGGATTTGGTGGAAAATAATTTAAATGTTTTTTTTCAACATTGTGGTTTTTCATTCTGTTATTCTGCTGCCCTCTGCTGAGCAAATGATATAATCATATTCATTTAATTTTTTAAAATCATCTGCTGAACAAATAATGTAATTAAGTATTTCCAAATCTTTCCTAACTATTTCATTTATCCTTCTTTTTAAGAAATTGTAAGAAATTTAAGAAATTTATATTACTCTGTCCCTAAAGGCTGTGGTTTTTTTGGGGGGGCCTGAATGGTATTACAATTTTTGGTGGAATATAATTATTTTATGAGATGCTTTACAGGTCATTGTATATGTTTTCATCTGTAAATCGGAAAACCAAAAAAGCTTCAAAACTCCATTCTTTTTTATTTATTATAACATCTCACCATTCCTTAAGTTGTATATGTTACCCTAAATTTATTATGAGAGCAAACTTGTAGGTCTCAAAAGCAGAGAAATGTCTAAGACTTCCATTTAGTTTTACTGAAACTCAGTAAATAGGAAATAAATATTTAGATAGCTGTATATCTCAGCTTGGTGAAAATTAGATTTTGTAGATATCTTTTTGGTTTCCAAGAGCATTTATTTGTCCAATTTCTGTCACATTGGGGCAGCTCATTAACTTCAGCCTGAAACTCTATTCCCCTCATTATTTGAGTGAACAGTTGTTTGGCTTGATAATAGCCTAAAAAAACCCTTAGGAATGCACAGGAAGGCCATATAAGGCCAAATTCTTCTCCACAGCCTGTTTCCAGGGAGAATTTTCTATTAAAACTAAAAGGGTCAGTCCAACTGGGAAGATTTTCAGGCAGTAGTTTGTAATCCTCTTCCCAGTCCTTAGCCATATTGGAGGCATTCTTGTGTCAAGCCTTAACTGGGCATTTGCTATTCCATTGGGAGCAGCAAAGTTTGATCTGAAAAATGTTTTTTATTGTTTCCAGTGCATTCTTCTTCATGCAAATTCCTACTTGTGCCCCATAAAGAATTTGGGCCAGTGGTATGGCCTCAAAAAGTTTTAATACCACTGGGATTAATTGTCCTCTGCTTATATAAAGTAAGCAATTAATAGCACTTGCAGTTCTAAGAGCTAGGTGTACTACATTATTCTGGTGCATTTTCCAGGTGCCTTTTAGAATAGAATATCATCCCAAGGTATTTAAATGCAGTAGTCTGCTCTAATTTGTGCCCTTCCACTCTTCAGGACAGTTGAGTAGCTCTCTTAACAAAGACCAGAATTTTAGATTTATCAAAAGAACCAGGTGGTTTTGTCTGCAGTATCAAAATATATTGCTGTTATGGCTTTTTTCAGCCATACGGGGATTTATGAAATTATGGCATCTGTGTAAAAGATTATAGGGCGTTTGCACTCTGCTAGTGAATGGAAATCCAGTTTATGAAATAATTTTGCAATTGCATATGTCATTTTAGGGACTCTAACAGATAATGGATATAAAATCCATCTTAGTGACCTTGTCAACTTTTAAATAGAGCTGAATTAATCGTATTCAACTTAACTTAAAAGACCATGTTGAATTGTTTCAACTTCCCCACTATCCTTTGAGGAGCTGATGCATTATTATACCTTCCCTCTAAAATTACTGAGGAAAAAACATTGAAACAGGCTGTGGTGAATGCCAAAAAAATTTGGAATAAATGAGTGTAGATTGTCTGCAGGCAAGTATCTTAGGGGATTTGTTAAGAACCAGTAAATCCTTGTCTGTCTTAGCTCATTTTGGATTTTCATATCCTCAATCCACTGCAACTTCTAGATGGCCTAGCAAAAGTACTTATAATTATGTGGGGGCCACAACATCAGATAGGGACATAAGCAGCCATTGTTCAATCAAGTGGGTGTATGCTTTATTGCAGTGGTGAAATCCAAATTTTTTATTACCGGTTCTGTGGGTGTGGCTTGGTGGGTGTGGTGTGGCTTGGTAGGCATGGCTTGGTGGGCATGGCAGGGGAAGGATACTGCAAATATCCATTCCCACCCCACTCTGGGGCCAGCCAGAGGTGGTATTTGCCAAACCACCAGTTCTGCCAACTACTCAAAATTTCCGCTAACGGTTCTCTGAACTACTCAAAATTTCTGCTACCGGCTCTCCAGAACCTGTCAGAACCTGCTGGATTTCACCCCTGCTTTATTGTCTATGTAGATAAACAACAATGCCTGCCCTTGTACCTACTAGATTATACTGGCCTTTAATCTCTCTATGGAATAAAATTATTACCAGATGTGTTGGTTTAACTGATCAATTCCCTTCACAGTGGCCCAGCAATGAAGACATTTAGCTAAAAGTTTTAATGAAAGGTTGTCGGCACAGGGTTCCCCATACATTATATACATCTTTGTAGGAATACACTGAGTCATATGAGACAGAGAAGCCTTTGCTTAATCCATTAGAAAGATGAGGACTCTTTGGCTTTTACAGTATAAACATAAACACCTTTTGTCAAGTGGATTCAGAATAACAGAATACTGTAATAGAGCTGGAAGAGACCTTAGTGGTGGAATTCAAATTTTTTTACTACCGGTTCTGTGGGTGTGGCTTGGTGGGCATGGTGTGGCTTGGTGGGCATGGCAGGGGAAGGATACTGCAAAATCTACATTCCCACCCCACTCCAGGGGAAGGATACTGCAAAATCCCCATTCCAACCCCATTCTGGGGCCAGCCAGAGGTGGTATTTGCCGGTGGTCTGAACTACTCAAAATTTCCACTACCGGTTCTCCAGAACCTGTCAGAACCTGATGAATTTCACCCCTGCCTTAGAAGTCTTCTAGTCTAAACCCTCACTCAAGCAGGAGACCCTATATTATTTCAGACAAATGGCTGTCCAATTTCTTCAGTGATGGAGAATCCACAAATTCTAAAGAATAGGGTTTGAGACACAACAGGGGACTTAAAATAATATATTCTGGAGGAAATTGGTCTTAACCTTTTTTAAGGGACCAAAGGAGTTACATGGGCCTAAATTGGGCACCATGTAGCAGTTGAAGTAAAATTACTCCTTTTACGACAATACAATAAGAATATATTAACAATTTATTATTTTTACTCATAGATTTCAGACTCATAAATTATTGGTTGGCAGTTCCAAGTCCTTATTTATTTAAAGGATGTATTATTTCCCAAATATGTATTACTAGTATAATTTAAGACAGGATATTTGGTATGATTAAAGGAAGGAAAGAAAGAATAGTACAACAGCTATACTTGTGAACTGTTTTGTGATCCCAAACTCAACCTACTCAATTTTCTTTGTGCTTATGAGAAACATCCTTGAGAACATTAAAAAGTTTATCAACCAATTTGCAACCCATACTGGCAGTAGCTACGTTGCTGATTTCATTAGAGCACTGTAGCACAAACATTTTACAATGCTGGACCAATAAATTCAGAAATGCAAAGACTATCCAATTAGATAGATACCTCTCCCTATGATTTCATCTTTAAAAACATGGGAGTTCACATTTTTTGATAAATAAGACAATGATTTGTATAAATCCCTTCCAATCCACTTCATAATCTTTACTTGCTGTTACAAAAGGGTTTCACCAGGGGTTGCTGTTCCCTTTTGTCAGCCAATTTACCAGAGACCAACACTCATCCTGCTCTGAGGTTCCCATGGACGCTGGCTGCTAGGGTTGGGTCACATCTGGCAGACACAGGAAACTGAGTTCTTCTTGCAGATGTTCCTAGTGTGGACAGAACGACAGGGAGGCTGTAATTTAAACACCAGTCCTTGTAGTTCCATGACATAGGGAAGATGTCTGTGGCTAGTGGGAGATCACATTGGGAAGTGTTTTACTTGGCTGATCTATCTCCTTCATGTCCTGTTCTGATGACTATGTGCTGCTATCCCAGTTTATACACTTCCCACCCCTTATGCTACATCAGAGTAGTTGTGGTTACAGTACTGAAGCATGAATCAAAAGACCTGAAATATCATCTTCCTTTTAATACAGAAAGTGAAAGGGTGATGTTGAACCATTCATTCTCACCTGGCCTGATATTAGTGTGCTTCTGTAGGAGCAAAACAAAGAGGGGGAGGACAGGAGAAGTATTTAATGCCAGCTGGAGGCAAGGATTGAAAGGCAAGAAATTGGGCAAGCAAGTTAAAAAGCTGTTGTACGAAATTGTGTGATGCATACTCTGAAAGCATGAAATACAATTCATCTCAGTGCAGAGTGCATTTCTGTCAGGAATGTAATTCTGGATTGTACATATAAACTGTTTGCACTCCAGGCAATTCCTGACAGTTAATATATCTGGGTTTTGGTAGCTTGTAGTATTGTAATCAAACAATGTGTATAAAGCAACCCAGATAAAATTCTATACTCTGACAATCTGTTCTGTTGACCCACCTGGAGGGTACTGTGAAGCAGTTATTTTAAGTCATGAATTGCATGAGTGCATTTTGAAAATACCAAATAGGTTCTAGGGGTGGACAAAGGGAGTGCCATTCTTCCCCACTTAGATGCAGCTATGTGTGAGAGGTATATATTTGGTCAGAAAACAATACGTTGCTGGTTGCATGACCACCTCTCTGCATGAACCTACCAGTAGTGCATATGAGCAATGACTGCTCAAAGAAGAATAGCAGGTGTCACCACTCTCAACTCACCGCTCAGGATCAAAACAGGCAGGATAAGAAGGTCATCCATAACCTTTTATTCCATTCTGGGATCAGACTCATGCAGATACAGAACGCCACCAGTTCAACAGTGGCAGTCTGTAGTATCAGAGATTAGGTTTAAAAAGGACCCGTGAGTTTATCACGTGCTAAGATCTGCACAATGCATAAGGAGTAAACATTGGCAGTACTATTGTGCTCACAGATGGATCCAGGACTGGGGTGTTTACCATGCTCTTCCTCAAGGAGAGATACTTTCATCATGGCATTGGACCAGGCAGAAGTTAGAGGAACAGACAAAGCATTTGTCTACATTATTGCCTGGAGTTTCCCATATTGAAAGCTATGCACTTCTGTCATCAAAATGCTTCAGAATTCACCATATCTGTCTTTTCCTGCCATGCAATGCAAGGTGCCTTTAAACTTCTTTGTTCCTTTGTTCCCTTCCTCCCACTTTTCCTCATGTAATTCTTTTTTCATCTCACACATAAACAATCTTACAGCAATGTCTGGTTGGCAAAGTTGTGTAGAAAGAAGTTGCAGTAGCCCTACACTAAGAGAAGAGTCTTTTATTCACCATACAGAAGAGAAACACATTATATTACTGAAGGAGGTTGTTGCTGAAAATGCCAACACTGCCACTGTTTGCAGCAGCCGAAGTATAAGGTTTTTAAACAGGCACAGATTTGGACCTGTGTATCGCTACCAATAAAGTCATATAATTGCTCAACAATCACCCATGGAACATAGCAGCCTCGAGTGCACAAGGTCAATATTTCTACTGTTGCCATTTAAAATATTGTTGTTGCCTATCAAAAAATAAAGGGGGGGGGGAGACGACACATAGCAACAGCTGCACTATCTCCAGCACTGTCTCATTGTCATCCCAGCAGGTCCACTTTGACAAATACCCCTTCAATTCACTGAAGATTCTTCTTGGATGAGAAGCAAAATGTCTTCAAGAGAAAAAACAAAGGGAGTCCAGTTGCCTTTTGAAAAAGCATCTTTTGGACAACCATGACATAAATGACTGAGAATCTCCACAGACATCTGAAGGTTTGGGTGACCAACAACCATTGTCTCTTGATGTAGATATGAATTTGCATGATCCAATGCTCTTGTTGCCTTTGTTCAGGAAAAGATGCATATCACACACAAGCATAGGGTGAAAAATAATGAAAAAGGAAAGCAGGAAGGGAGCTTGGCTGCATAACTTTCCCAATCATATAACTCAGTGAAATAGCCATTTGCATGGAATTTCCTCTTCCAGATTTCCTCTCAGGAGAGGAGAGTTCGATGAGGAACTTAAAGTAGCAGTTCAATTGTCTATCTAGGGTTAAACTCCTGTGAGACTGAGGAGTATGTTTGAAGAAAACCCCACTTTTGCTGTGGAAGACAAGAACCATTCTCAAGGATGCCTCTATTAGGCTAACACTGGAGTAAGTTTTGCAGACCTCTGTTCTTGAAATGGAAGATGAATTATGGCATTGTGAGGTAATTGTATGGATTAGTCTTCTCTCAAGTGAGATTAGAAGAGCTTTGTGATTGTTTACATCTAAATTTTTCATCTTTAGGCCCTGCTTCACTGTTCAGCTCTCTATTACATTATACATATTTCTGTGATTTCCCGTCACCTCAAAGGTAGAACTTCCATTTTCTTTTCACCCCAACATCTCCACTATTGATGGGTTATCAAAATGCCTACTTTTATTATAGTTGCACTTTCTGTAGTATACAAAATAATGCTTTTGTATAGTAAATTTCTCTTTTATATGCCAGCTTTCTTTCTAGCCAGTTTTATATATTTAGTGAATTTGCAATAATGGCGAATATATGTAGGATGAGGGTGAAGGAATTTACTGGATTCATACCCTACTAAGCTCCTTAACTTTTTTCTAGGATATAGCAAGTCATATTTCATCTGAAATTCACAACATGAATGTACATTGACAGCATCTATTGGCAGTGCTAGAGGTTCATGCTTCACTATCACTCAGCATCTTTGGAAGATACATAGCTGAATTGCAGAGGTTGCTATTCTGTTGATGGCAACAGAACAGAACAACCTTGTCCATTCCTCCTTACCCTAAGGCTTTAGCCAGCCATTTCCACACTAAAGCCAAATTTATCAAAAGGTGTAGTTTTAATGATGGTGAGTAAACAGGGTAGGCTAACTGGAAAGCAGCTGCTAGTGGGGAAATCCTTTGTTTTACCTAAATTCCTCAGGCAAGAACATAAAATTCTTCAAAAAAATGAAAAATCAAGCATTTCTGCCTAAACGAGGCTTTGAGCAACCAGTAAAATCCTGGTGCTACTTCATTTACGACACATTTAAATCAAGGAGGGATTTGATTAGTTGTGTTGGTGAAAGGGGCAGATGTGTAAGCAGGGCCGGATTTAGATGAAAAGAGGCCCTAGGCTATTCCACTTATGAGGCCCTTTCACTAGTGGTGGGATTCAATTTTTTTAACAACAGGTTCTGTGGGCGTGGCTTAGTTGGGGGTGTGGCTTGGCAATCATGTGACTAGGTGGGCGTGGCTAGCTGGTCACGTGACTGTGTAGGCGTGGGTAGCTCGTCATGTGACCGGGTGGGCGTGGCTATGTGCATAGACTTTTTTCAGAGGGCTGAAAAAAGTCATTTCTGACTGGGCCTCGCACTTTTGACCGGTCCTCACACTTATGACCATCCTCACATTTATGCCCGTGCAGCTTTCTTAACAACCGTGTCACTCATTTCACAACTGCTTCTCTTCACCATGGTGACAAGATAGGGCAAAAACGTAAAATGTGAGGACAGTCGTAAGTTCGAGGACTGATCAAAAGTGCGAGGACCAGTCAGAAATAACTTTTTCAGCCCTCTGAGTAGTCCATATGCATAAAAGGATACAGCAATAGATGGATGAAGGAAGGGAAGGGAAATTAGAGTAGGAGGGAGGGTAAGAGAGGGAGGAAGAGAGGAGGAGAAGGAGAAAGGAAGAGGAAGTAGGGAGAAGAAGAGGGGGAGGAAGAGAAAGTAAGAAGGAAAGAAAAGAGAGAGGTGGTAGGTTTGAGGAGAAAGATTGCTGTACAATAAAAAAGATGAAAGGGAAGAAAGCCAACCCCAAACAAATATAAAGATATTGAGATAAAGAATGAATGGTTAAACTTTAAAGAATAAAAGAGAACAAATATGAATAAATAACAATAATTAGAAACACACATACAAACATACAATGTATTTTCTTTGAATAGAGCATTTGGCTGGTTCACAAATTTAAACAGTGTTTAGTCATTTCAATTAAATTTACAATTTCTATATTTCCTTTTTGCCATATTTATTCCTCATCTATTTTTGTAAAAAGCCAATATTACCCTTCATCCTCATCTCTAATCTTAATCAAATTCAATTTTTCCCTTCTATTCTATATTATACCCCTTCCCATTGTCATCTATTTTTATATCCATCCTCACATTGGTTAATTATGTAATATTAGTTGTTTAATATAAATTCAACATTTTAATATAAATCAATTAGTTATATAACTATCTTTTTTATATATCAATCAATATGAACATGAATATTCCAATTATTTCCATGCAATCCAATTTCTTACAGATCAATTAATTATATTCACCAATAATAATAAACCAAATAATTTCCCCCGTATATTCCTCCAAACCACAACTTAACCATTTCTGCTTTCAACACAATATACAATTAATAGTATCTCAATTATTACAATTCCCTAGTTAAATAGAGCTTTTTTTCTTTTGTGTTTTAAAATCCTGAACTCTCCTTTTTTTCCCTAAATTTCCCATTGTTTGCACCTACCTTTTTTGGTGAGGAAAAAGAAAAGAATTCTGTCTGCCTAATTTTCCAACCTTGCAGCAACAGCAAAGCAGTTTCAGTTTCGTGTTTCAGCAGGGAAAAGGGAAAAAAAATCTGCTCCAGGACTCTTTGCAAGGAAGCAGAAGAGCCCTGAGCAAAACAGCTGAGACAAATCAGCTGAGAGCCGGGAGGCCAATTAGCCTATGCTGAAGCTCCGTGGGCCAATAAAATTACAAAAAAATACTGAACCCTTTGTTAAATTGCTGGCTCCCCCGCCCCTTGCCCACCACTATTTATTGGCAATAAATAGTGGTGCGGAGGGGCAGGGCAAGCCAGCAATTTAACAAAGGGTTCGGCTGCAGCACTGGCTCTAGGGTGGCCCTTTGAAGCCCCGCGGCAAGAATTTGAAGTTTTTTTTCCCTCTAGCCATCGGAGGCAGCAATAGATTGGGAGTGGGCGGGGTAAGCGAACGGCCGGCGATCCAACAGAGCAGAGAGTGAGGGTGAGTGAAGGCATGGAAGCTGCTTTGTCCATCCTGCTCTCTTGCGTCCGGAGCCGGTGGGGAACCACGTGGCAGCCCACGTGGATCCCAGGCAGCGGAACTCAGGCTAGGGAAGGGGTGGGCAATTGTGGCTCTTTTACAGCCTGTGGCCTTCAACTCCCAGAATTCCTGAGACAGCCAAGCTGTCTCAGGAATTCTGGAAGTTGAAGTCCACAGGTTGTAAAAGAGCCACAATTGCCCACCCCTGGCTACGGTAGGCTGGCGCCGCGCGGGTGGGAGGCGAGGGGCCAGCGAGCCAGCAATTTAACAAAGGGTTCGGCAGAACCCCCAGAATCCCACCACTGTGTAGGCCCCTCTTGATCTTGAGGCCCTAGGCTGAAGCCTAGTTAGCCTATAGGAAAATCCGGCCCTGTGTGTAACCCACATCTGAGAACAAGTTTGGAAGCTTTGGACAAATAAGAGATGCGGCCGATCAGTGCTTGGAATAGTTTCTCATTTTTTACATTACTTCTGTCATCTCAGCAGCGAGACTGAAAGGGAACCTCTTCTCCCAACATTTACTCTGGTTGAATTTTTGGCTCCCATCTCTGTTTCGGATCATGCTGCAAGTCAAGGCAGCGCAGCAGCAGCTTCTAACCAAGCGAAAACCACTGGAGACGCCAGGACTTCCTGAGTTTCGGAGCCATGCTTGCGTCTCGCTCCCGGCTTCCTGGGCCCGTTGCAGGGGTTAGGAGCCCCCCACGCCTTGAGGAGGGGGCGCGGCGCGGCGGCTGCATCCCAGGCAACGTGTAGCGCTTGGAGGGCGTATCCAGTCTCCGTGTGGATGGAGGAAGGCTGAACCGAAAACCCACCACCACTTTTTCTTCAGGGCTGCCCCCTCCCTCCTTTGTTCTCTCGGCCCCGCCCCTCCCTCAATTTAGCTTGGCCATTGGCTCATGCAGCTTTCACTCGGGGTGGGGGGACCAGCGTGGTCCCGCTCCCCGACCCTGGGTGAGATTGGCGAGGTGGGGAGCCCCGGCGCTGCCTTTATTCCGTTTTGCCTCGTCCCGGGCTACGGCAGCGGCGCGAGACTGGCACCAGGTAAGGGCTTGCCTCAGCGCGTCCGCTCCCTCAAGTCAAGGCCGAGCAAGGAAGGAGGGAGGGAGCTGCTGCCCGGCAGCCTTCCAGTCCGGAGACAAAAGGCGGCCTCTGACGGCCGCGGCCGGGTACCTTACTTCTGAATGCCCTGACGAGACCCCCGAGGTCGAAGGCTGCCTGCTTGTGGCGCTGAGTCTCTGGGATGTGGGCCGAAAGCAAGATGGGGATCTGCCCAAAATCTTGCCTTTCGGCCTGCGAGGGAGATTGCATCATGTAACCGTTCCAGACAGGGCGCGGAAGGCTCTTTGCTAAATTCTCCAGGCCCAAGAAAGCCTCCCGCCTCTTGCCCTGGTAGGTTGGATTGGCTGGCGGGGGATTTGGAAGGCTAACCGACCAAGGAAATACGAAATAATCCTTGGAGCGGAACTTCCGAGCGGCCGGGAAGAGGGTGCTTTGAAGCGGGAGAGGTTTAGGGAGAAACTGTTTGCAAGCACCGGTCTCCAGACTTCAGTAGGATGGTACCGATGTTCCGGCTTTGTGTTGAGTGTCTCGGATACGTTGCACAAATCTGTGCGTTACACGCTTGTACAGTAATGTAGCATAGTCAGATTCATAATTAAGAGCCTCAAAATATAGGTCTCCTTGGTCTGTTTACAGCAAATGTTGAATAGAGAAAACAATCGCTTGCTGTTAATTACATTGGTAGACGTGGAAAGGGGCGTATTTTTGCAACTTTAGTCAAAAATAGATGTAAGTCAAACAGTCCTGTGTATGTTTGAAATAAGTAAGAATTCAGCATACTGGAAAAAGAAATACTGTTAACCTTTTTTAAAAACTGGTTGAAAACCTTTACAATTATTTTAATTAATGTACTTTCAAAGAATTGCTAGCTTATGTTAAAGACTGCCATGTATTATTGTTGTAGTTTTTGCGCTAATAAAAATAATAGCCTTCATAATGTAGTTTGGTAAAATTAATTGAGATCAAATGTTAATCTTTTCTGGGAAAATTTATTTTAATCTTTGGCTTTAATGTGATATACTATATTAACATTTTGTAAAAATTAGTTGAAGAACAAAGTAGCAACACTAGGCTAATGAATAAATATAATTTAATCAGGTGCAGGAATGGACAGGGTCAAGGTAGGCAGATATATAGGAAACATTCCACATCCGTAGTCTAAAAAGCTAGAAAATAGCAACAAAAGGTATGTGTTTTTTAGTGTGTAAAGTACCTGCAATATCTGAGATTACTGTAACAGAATAAAACATTAGTAGGATTTCCTATTCCTCAAATTCCATTCAATTTGTATTGGTTCCCAACTAAAGGGAATAATTTCAACCTAAAGAGAACAAACGAATTTCCATTTCAAAAGGCAATAATAAATGGAGTAATTCAAGATAACTGCTAGTAAAAACAATTGTATTACAGTGAATAAAACTTCAAATGAAGAGAGAAGCCTAATAAGTAGAAACCCGTTACATTCATTTCACTTACATGATCTGTGCTAAAAATTCAGTAATTGATTCCAACTTTCACACATGATATCTTTGAAGCTGAACTTTTTTTATTACAGGTAGTCCTCAACTTTCAACCATTTGTTTAGTAACCCTTGAAGTTACAACAGTACTGAAAAAAGTGACTTATGACTGGTCCTCAAACTTACAACTTTCACGGCATCCCCACTATCAGCAGAGCAAAAGTTGGGCACTTTGGAACCTGCATCTATTTAAAATGATTGCAGTTCCCCCCCCTCCCCCAGATCAGGTGATCACCATTTGTGACCTTCCCAGCTGGCTTCAGTGATTTGCTTAACGGTCAAGGCAAAAAGGTCATAAAATTGGGTGCAACTTGTTTAACAACCATCTTGCTTAGCAATGGAAATTCTGTTCCCAGGCACTGATAATGCCACATCAAATGGCCATTTTGATTAGCAACAATAATCCCAGGAGCCCAGATTACCATTGTTAACGATTGTTTAGATTGTTAAGTGAGGATTTTGTGATCCTGACTTCCTGCTACTTCCACATTGACATTGCTTGTGGGAAGCTGGCATCGAATATTGGAAAATGTGATCACATAACTGCAATTTGCTGCAATCTTATAATTGCAAGTCAAGCACTCCAATTATAGTTATGCGATCACATCTCTGTTTCTTTATTTTGATCTCCATACTTTTCTGATATTCACAGTTTACATACTTTTTGTTAGAAATGAGTGAATCAAATATGAGTAGATTTATCTTTCTTTTGCTATTACTTACCAGTGTGCCAGCCATCTTCATTGAACAGCTGGTATACTGATTCTTTTCTTTTCCTCTTTTTTTGAACAAAACTAAATATTTTTTCATATTTGTATCATCCTTCAAGTCTCAGTTTGATTTTTTTCCTTTTCTGACCCAAGCTCTGTAGTGTCAAGCTACCAGTCTGTAGT
The DNA here is from genome assembly GCF_059756535.1 of Pantherophis guttatus. Lineage (NCBI taxonomy): Eukaryota > Metazoa > Chordata > Lepidosauria > Squamata > Colubridae > Pantherophis > Pantherophis guttatus. The sequence goes on along the minus strand of NC_142065.1, from coordinate 122,166,903 downwards.
TTTCCTTTATTAACCTGACAATCTAGATCCCTCTATTGTCTCACTTGCAGATAATTCTGAAACCATGGGCACCGATGATGGTATTATAGATAGCACAAATGGACCAAATCAATATTTTGATTTGTAAATTCTTGTAAATAAAACAGTCCAAAAAAGGGTTAAAGTACTAACTGCTTGACTGAGTATTACAGAGTTTATGCATTTAAAAAGTGAGAATTCAATGAATATCTACCTTTTTGTTTAACTGTAATTAAACTGTCATAATATAGTAAAACTTTAATTTTAAGGAATTTGAAGTATTGCATGCTATGTGAAATATATATTTCACAATTATGTGAAATATTGCATCACATCAATTATTCAGAGAGTTCTGGAAACTATCAGTTTGTTATTTAGGGGTAGAATTTGAATTATTGATTGAAGGAGTTCAATTATCTGTAAATTATCAGCATATCAATTATATTTTTGTTCATTTATGGGAATACCCATAGTATTCCCTTCAAAATCCCATTCAAAATCTATGACCAGAAATCTATGACCAGAAAAGTCACAGTCCTTGGAAAAAAAGGAACTATGATGCTCAAGGATTATTTACTGACATTCAGCACTTTCAAAATCAAAGCAGTTCTCTTGGTGATGCTTTCTTTAGGTAGTAAGACCTTCATTTCTTTATCACACAATTTTCATCTTTAATTTTGGCTGTTTTACATACAAATATAGTAATTTCATTAAAATGTTCCTCTGCAGGATCTTTTATATTTGGTGGCCACTGAGAGGTTTAATCAACAAAAAGGACAATACTTTTAATATACTGGCAGCGTTTGAGCTGTTATTTGAGGGTTGTGAGTGCCATCTAATCAATGCTGTTGCCAGGTGATTGTCTGGACAAGTCCCTGTAGTTTTCTTAGCAAGATTGCAAAAGTACCATTGCCACTTTTCTAGGGCTGAGAGAGTGACTGGTCCAACGTTACTCAGCTGGCTTTGTACTTATGGCAGGACTAGAACATATAGCCTTCTGGTTTCTAGCCTGATTCCTAACCTCAGCACCAAACAGTTATCCTATAATTGGCTATTGCCTTGTAATATTGGTTATATTTTTATTTATTTCTATGGCAAACACTTTATTAAATAACGTGATGGAAGAAAACATATCTACCAACAAACAACTGAGAAAACAATTTTTTGTTTTTTTTATGAAGGGTAGATATTTTTGCTTCCATAATGTTATTTTAAAAAGTATTCACCATAGAAATAAACAAAAATATAGGCAGAAATAGCATAACACATTGTACTGTGAGACAAATTATACTAATATTTTATTTACTTAGCAGTTTTATGATTTTTATAATCTGGGGAGATTATGTATTAATTCTGATGATTTCCAACAATGCTGCTTTGATGCTTTAATCCCATGCATATTAAGTGTTCATATATTTTCATTATTAGTATCTGAAAGTGGATAGCTTTTTAAAATATATGTCCCTTAAATTGGATTAGAATTAGATACAGTATAACAAATCTGAGGTCAACAGGAGGGCCACCCCAAATTCTTGGCAAATGACAGTTATCTCAGTCAATAAAGAGGAAGAGCTTTGCATTTTTGTTTTTGCTTTTCAACATTCCTTTTTAATTTATCTTACATCTTCCTATCATCTGAGAAAGAAGATATAACTATTAATGCTGCTTCTTAATTAGAAGTATGCATGTTTCAGAAATACTTAGGAAAATGTGCTTCAGCCCTTAGAGAGCCATAGCACATCTGTGCTATTTGATAAAGCAGTCTGTTTTTTCTTAGATTTCTGTGATTGAAAAAGGGATGCAGCTGCTTTAAAAATCACATTAATGAGTTAAAGTATTAATGCTATCACATCTTTTTATAGACTCACAGGGGAAAAAAGGCAGGCTGTTGAAGAGGTGTAGCAAATTCCAAAGTACTTATTTCAAATTATTTCTGGATAATGTACAGGCTTAACAATTACAACACTTTGTTGAAAAAAATAGATATGATGTTTTTAGAATTACTTCTGCTTTTCAAACTATATTTGAAAATAATGTTACTAAACTCAGAATTGAGATATTTTATTTTAAGGAGAATTTGTTTTCATTGAAGTGTTAACTGCTTGAAAGAGAACTTTGTCAAAAAAAAATTGAGAGCAGAACCTAGTTTCCAATAGAATTAATATTCATTTGCTGGGTAAGTTATGTGCTTGGTCTGTTGCAAGAGTAAGTTAAATCAGAAGAGGAACTGTGTCCGAAGAAGATACATTTCCAGCTGGGATCTGTAATTGAAACTTTAAAAGAGGGGGCAGTCTTTATTAGGTCATTCACATTTATGAACAATACAGATAAAATCCCAAATGAATTGGCAGGAATATTCAATTTTGCTTGCACTTGGCAAGCATGCTTATTCTGGCTGAAGCCCCTGGCTTTCTTTTGAGTCTAAAAAAGACAGGCTATTTCTCTGACCTCACACTTAGCTGTGGTTACAGTTGTTTAAACAATAGGACTTTTTTCAGCTCTCCAAGGGACTCCAAAGTAAGCACAGGATCAGAGAGACACGCCCTTCTATGGGTTCCAAAAAAGGCAAACATATTTGTGCTGAATCTGTCTTTTAGTCTGCAATGTCCTAAATTTTAAATGGAAAATATCATTTACAGAACACATACTTAGCAAATAATTTTCATGTATAAAAATGGCTCAAAATGCTTAAACTTTGGAAGAGGTGCACCTAGTACACTATTTCAAACCATGAAAAGGGATTTACAGTATATCACAGAAGTGAGTATACTCCCCTCACATTTTGCAAATATTTAAGTATATCTTTTCATGTGACAACACTGAAGAAATGACACTTGGCTACAATGTAAAGTAGTGAGTATACAGATTGTATAACAGTGTAAATGTGCTGTCCCCTCAAAATAACGCAACACAATGCCATTAATGTCTAAACTGGTGACAACAAAAGTGAGTACACCCCTAAGTGATAATGTCCAAATGGGGCCCAAGTAGCCGTTTTCCCTCCCTGGTGTCATGTGACACATTAATGTTACAAGGTCTCAGGTGTGAAAGGAGAGCAGGTCTGTTAAATTTGGTGTTATTGCTCTCACTCTTTCATACTGCTCAATGGAAGTTCAACATGGCACCTCATGGCAATGAACTCTCTGAGGATCTGAAAAAACGAATTGTTGCTCTACATAAAAATGGTAGACCCGTGATGGCAAATCTATGGCATGCATGACCAAATGTCGCCATGTCGCCTGGCACGCGTGGTCGACCAAAGAAGTTGAGTGCCCGTGCTCAGCGTCATATCCAGAGGTTGGCTTTGGGAAATAGACGTATGAGTGCTGCCAGCATTGCTGCAGAGGTTGAAGGGGTGGGGGGACAGCCTGTCAGTGCTCAGACAATACGCCGCATGCTCCATCAAATTGGTCTGCAGGAAGGAAGCCTCTTCTGAAGATGATGCACAAGAAATCCCGCAAATGGTTTGCTGTAGACAAATGGTTTGCTAGCTGTGTGTTGCGTTATTTTGAGGGGACAGCACATTTACACTGTTATACAAGCTGTATACTCACTACTTTACATTGTAGCCAAATGTCATTTCTTCAGTGTTGTCACATGAAAAAATATACTTAAATATTTACAAAATGTGAGGGGATGTACTCACTTGTGTGACATACTCTAGGAATACAAAACAATCAGCCTGTTTGGTATCAGAATATATACACACATTATTTTTATTTAAAATGAAGGCTTGAGCAGTGGGCTCAATTAGTGGGGGATTTTCTGAAGAGAAAGGTTCCCTCTCTGTATGTGTGTGTGTGTAACACACACACACACACACACACACACACACACACACACACACACACGGCTGCATGACAGATTCTGTTCATGTTTACTCCCCTTCAGATTTCCCTTTTCAGCACAGAAAGTGACACTGAAAAATGTGACTTATGACTGTTTTTCACACTTACGAGCCTTGCAGCATCCCCATGGTCACATGATCAAAATTCAGATGCTTGGCAACTGACTCATATTTATGACAGTTGCAGTGTCCCAGGATCATGTGATCACCTTTTATGACCTGACAAGCAAAGTCAACGGAGAAGCCATATTCTTTTAACAGCCGTATTACTAATTTAACAACTGCAGTGATTCACTTAACAAACGTGGCAAGAAAAATACTAAAATGGGGCAAAACTCACTTAACAAATTTCTCACTTAGCAACATAAATTCTGGGCTCAATTGTGGTCATAAATTGAGGATTACCTGTACTGCTAGATACGTTTGTATCTCTTTGGGGATGGAAATAAATTAAACTTTACTGCTGGCATCTGTTTTTGGAGTGGACAGATGAGACCAGTTTCCACTGGGATTGATAGGTTAAAATTGTTCAAGAGTACGGTATGTGTATCTAACTTATGATTTAGTCACCACACTTGAATGACACTAAATAAACAAAACATACAACAATTTCTTAACATTTGAATGACATTAACTATTTTTTACTTTGATTCAGTGTCTGTGCTGTTATATTTAACATATATCTTGGCAGGAAGGACTTCCAATATTTAGGGCTTTAGTTGGGTGGCACTGACAGATTACCATACTGATTTCTTTTCTGCAGTCTTTGAAGAACCTTGACTCTAATCAGAGTAAGCCCTGTTAGGGAGGTCTTTCCCAAATTGAAATTGTAAGGAGAAAAAAAAATTAAGGTACAGAGAGATAATGTTTTAAAAAGGAAAACTAACATTTTCCCTCTTTTTGATGGTATGAGTTGTTCAGAGTAGTGATGCTCCCTCCCTTTGTAAGAAGAGGCTGGATGGCCAATTATCAGTAGTAGATTTCTTATAACTGCAAGGAATTAAACTTAGATGACCTTTAACACACATTCCTGTTCTTTGATTCTTTGATTAATAAGTTTTATTTATAAGTTAGATGACCAATTCTGATTGGTCAAATTGTTGTTGGCTTTTAACAACCACATTGTGGTAGGAGGCTGTTTCTGAGAGGTGTGCATGCAAAAATATATTTCCCAGAAAGATCATATAAATTGTAAAGATCATCCCACTGCCTAGTTTTAAAGCAAGCAGAAATCTATTCTTGGGCAGCAGTGATATAGGAAAATGTTGGATGCAGCAAAGGCATAAATTCATACTATATAGAAGAAGGCAATGGTAAATTACTCTTGAATTTTTACGAAGAAGACTACATGGATAGGCCAAATCTAGTCACATAAATCAATTATAATCTCTTTTTCAAGAACTAGCCAGGCTTGATTCTGCTTAACATCTGAACCCTGATGTGGCCAGGTAGATGCTGTCACGTGCTGAAAAGGTCTTTGAAGGCTATAACTAGGCTTTAAGTTAAACTGTTTCCAAACTCAGTAAGATTCCCATCTGGGTACACTGATCTTAAAAAAACTAAATAGGATCTCATCTGGTTAGAATGTGAATCCGAGACCACTAGATAAACCCAGGGCTGTAGATTAGTCTGGGAAGTTAAAAAAATACATAAAAAGACATTAGCAAACAAGTTCTGTAATCTTGCTAAGAAAACTTCATGAATGTACAGTATCACCAGGATTCAATCTTGACTCAGAGGAATCTTTACCTTATAAGAATGAAGGGAGCTAAACTTGGTAACAGAAGTAGACATTTAGTGATACATGGAATTATGCAAACATTTTTTGATGGAAAAGAAAGGGATATTTGGTCTTGATTATGTTGCTGATGTAATGCTCTGTTCAAGTTGTTCATATATAAACTACACCCGATTGCATTTGGCATACAAACAGTAGGTCATCTTGGTTCAGTTAGGTGTGGCTTTCATATTTGAAATACTGTGCCAAAGAACCTCTTAGCATCTAATTTCTTTTATATGTTGTAAAATGAATGCAGAAAATGAACATTGAGTACTTGTAGTTTTATGATGTTTCAAACACTTATCAGAATTCTGAATCATTTTTATTTTATAGCATATTGAATAATTTGGTAAATAAACATTTTCAATTAAAAATCATGTATAACTGAAGAGAAGCTTTATGAATTTCATATTTCATTTCATTTTCATTTTATTAAATTTGTATACCGCCCTACTCCCGAAGGACTCAGGGCGGTGAACAGCCATAAAATAAAACATATAAATACAAAGTTTAAAAAAGAGATAAAACAAATTAAATAAATTTGGCTGAACCATTTTAAAACCCCAATTTAAAACCAAATTTAAAATTTCCCATTTAAAAAGAGGAAAAGTTTAGGTCAGGCCAGCTTGATGGAATAGGAACGTCTTAAGCGCGCGGCGGAAGGTACGGAGATCCGGAATCCTCCGTATCTCGGGGGGGAGCTCGTTCCAGATTGTAGGTGCCCCCACAGAGAAGGCCCTCCCCCTGGGGGCCGCCAGTCGACATTGTTTGGCCGACGGCACCCGGAGGAGCCCCTCTCTATGGGAGCGTACTGGTCGGTGGGAGGCTGTTGGTGGTAGCAGGCGGTCCCGCAAATAGCCAGGTCCTAAGCCATGGAGCGCTCTGAAGGTGATAACCAAAACCTTGAAGCGCACTCGGAAGACCATCGGGAGCCAGTGCAGCTCGCACAGGAGAGGCGTTACATGGGAGCGCCACGTCGCTCCCATCACCACCCGCGCGGCCGCACTCATATATTTTGTGAACAGAAAGTCTCAGTCTGAAAATTTATATTATAACTACATAAAATAGTTACTTGATTTTTCTGTAACAAATCAAGATATTTGTCTCTCTGTATATTGCCTACACTTCTGATAAGTGAATTTGGAGAGGAAGAAGTTTTAATTTCAATAAAAGCACTTTTTATTTTTAAAAAAACCTTATGTGAAATAGATTCCTTGGGCCTGTGATATGTTGGTGCTATTGCCAGATGTTTTGGACTGAGGTCATAGGATGTGACAAATCCTACTTTGACTATTTCCAGGCATATCTTGATCAAATCTTGATAATAATGTGGAAACTTCTCTTTCTTATCTTTAGGGCTAGAAGAATTATATGGATAACTTTTTGCTGTGTCTGACATATTTTATCTGTAAAAATGTAAAAACACTTAAATACAGTATGTAAACACACTTAAATACAGTATTTAATAATGAAGTTAAGTATGCGATAGATTAAAAATATAACAAATTAGTACTAAACATTTCAAACTGAAAACACATGATAGTTAAGTCTTTATTTATGAAGCATTCTGTTGGGATAAAACAGTTTCCATGTTGGCAATATACAGCATGCTGTGAAATTATTAAATTTACATGACTTTGTTTTAAACAGATAGTGGCAGTAACTATTTAATTCTGAAAGACATCTTTTTAATTTACAAGTTATTAATGAGGTTATTGGCAAGATAAGTAAAGCATTCTCAATTTTGCTCATGGACCTTGTGTGAATGAATGATTTTTATTGCTTGATCTAAAGGTTCAGCAGATTAGAGCCCTCATGACAAATTTGTATCTGGATATGAAATTTGTATTCAGAAGTAAGATGCCAGAAATATGAAAAGCCGCTCCCAGGAACTCATGAGACTTTAATGAATGCTTCATCATTTGTAAACTTGCCAGCAGGACATAGAGATAATTCTCCTTACCAGCATATTGTCTTTTGAACATAGAGATTTCATTTTGCTAAAGCAAGCAGCCATACGTTTTTCCTCCATTCATATTTTTAATTTTGTTAAAAGCATCTGAACCTGACTGAGGGTTATCAGAATTCATACCCTTTAATTGAAGAATATATAATTACCATTTTATTTCAATTTATAAAATACAACATGTAAATAATCTGTAGAGCATAGGTATGTAGAGCATAGCTCCTCATATATGATTGCCAAGCATAAATAAATAATGCTTCTGAAATTCAGCAGCACACATTTCTCCAGTGTTTAGCTTCTTTTGCTTACTAAGATTATTCTTTTTTGACATCTTGTATGATGTTGTGTACTTCAAAAAACAATATTATGATGGATTTGTCTGTGCGTGTGTGATTAGACAGCTGTTAATGTTAATTTTAATACATTACAATAGTAATATTTGTTTATAGAGCTCATAGGTTATCAATTTTTTTTGTTTTAGATTCAGTTTAGATGCTTTATTTTTGTCTTTCAGCCATGGAAGAATTAATAGTTGAACTGCAGCTGTTTCTTCAACTTCTGGACCATGAATACTTGACATCTACAGTCAGGGAAAAGAAAGCAGTTTTAAATAACATTCTTCTAAGGATACAGGCAACAAAAGGTCAGTGTCATACTGTTTACATACATGATGCTCTAAAGCAACATGCAGAGATAGAAAGAAAACAACTGAAATCCTCACCTCTGCCATTAGATACACTGATTCTGTATTTATACAAAACACCTTAGAAGTTTTTGGGGCTGTTTTCCTGTCTCCCTATGAGGAGGCTCTGTGGGAGCTGCCTGAAAAATAGAGGGATGTCTTCATTGCCATTTTATTATTTTCTGTTTACGGTATTGAACTAGGAGCAGGGAGAAGCCCAGTGCCTTTCTGTCAGGCCAACCTATCTCATAAAATTCTTGGAGGGAGGGGGAACTCTATACACTGCCTTAGAGTTCTGGAGGAAAGGCAAGATACTGTATATAACTAACAAACACCCAAACAAATGTATTGGACCTTATACTAGCCGGGAATTTAAAGAGCTATACCCAACAGCTCTGGCGGACATTAGACTGGGAAAGGCTACCTGCTAATACAGATTAATGGTTTTGTGTATTGGGGACTAGTCCTTTCCAGATTTTGTTTTTCATTTGATGAGATAATCTGGTTTTTTTTCCATTTGTTTTTTCATATATACATATGTTTGTATCGGCAGATATTGTGGAAAGGTCCATTTAATATTTTCTATTGTAAATGCATTTTCCTCTTTCCATTAGACTTTGAGGTAAAGGAAAATGTACAGAGACAAGAGATTGCCATCAATTTACCTGCACCACCTCAGATGCCTTTGCCAGAAATCCCACAACAATGGCTGGTAAGTCTGTCATGAGTTCTCTTTCCTCATTTCCTCAATTTTTAAATCAAGCTGCTCATTTATCTGAATGGATTCCTTCTAAATTATTGTATAAAGACCGTTTCATTTTTTTCAAGTAATTATTTAATTACAAGCAAATATGATTCCATCACAAATTGATGTCTTACACTGATTCAAAATTTATTTAAGATCTCATCTAAATATTCACTATTTTGTTTATTTTATGAAAGATTTTGGCAGATAAATAGTTTTCTTTACAGATTACTTACACAAGTTATTCATCTGGTCTGTTAACTAGTATCACTGAAATAAATTTGCATGAGAAATGTTTTTCAAATTATAACTGGGTATTAGGTGATTATTTGTAATGTACTTAGTTCTATAAAGAAAGGTGAAGATTTTCCCTGTCCAGTTGTGTCCAAATCTAGAGAACGATGCTCATCTCCGTTTTTTAGCTGAGAGAGCCCAGCATTGTCAGAAGACATTTCTGTGGTCAGGTGGCCAGCATGACAATACCCCAAGGCATACAGAATGCTGTTACCTTCCGACTGAAGTGGTACCTATTTATCTACTCGCATTTGTCGGCTTTTGAACTGCTAGGTGGGCAGGAGCTCACCCTGTTGTGTGGTGCTCAGGTTTTGAATTTTCCAGCTGACCGACTCCTGAGACATCGCGCTTCCTCAGCAGTTATGTAGTATATGACTTATATCTGAGATTGATGCAAAATAATCCATTATGTTTTATTTTCATTAGTTTATTAGTTCAATGATAATTATTGGTATACAACTATTGATATTTTGCAGTATTTAACAGTTAATATGAAATTATAACAAAGGTGATTTTTCAGATTTTCTACTTTTCAGGAACAATGTGTGCATCATATACCAAATGGCTTTTAGCTATCTTCCAATACTGTAAAACAAACAAACAAGAAAAAATAATAGGCTCCTTCTAAAAATGCAAATATTCACAATAACAGAAGGTGGTGGCAACACGGACATTTGCATTTTTAGAAAGATTCAGAAAGAGAGGAAATGTTGATACCCATTAAACTTTGATACTCTAGGCTGGTACCTACTTGGCTTTAGTCTAAAAGTGGCCCCGGCCTAGGATATTGTGTAAAAACAACAATGAACCTTAATTATTAAAATTATTATTTTAATTACTATTAAAATCTGGTCATTAAATAATGGACAGGCAACCTGTGACCCTGGCTTAATGGTATGTGTGCCAAGATATGTTTCCCTTCATGCAACTTTCTGGTTTGAGAGAAAAAGGAAAGAGAGTCCAAAAGAGGAGGAAAGAAAGATATAAAGTCCTGTTTAAAAAAAAAAGTGTATCCAGAGGGAATGGTGTTTTTCAACCCTTTCTGAGTCTTGAAGCAACCAATTTTTATTTCATCCCTATCTATTACCCTCCCCAAAAGATTACCTTAATGAGTGTAGACCTTGATAGTATATACTCATGTTTTGAAATGGCAAGTATTAGTTGTAAATATTTTACATATATTTTCTTGGTCCCAGCCCTTTAATAAGTTCATGTATAGCAATAGCACTTAGAGTTATATACTGCTTCACAGTGCTTTACAGCCCTCTCTAAGCAGTTTACAGAGTCAGCATATTGCCCCAAACAACCTGGGTCCTCATTTTATCAACCTCGGAAGGATGGAAGGCTGAGTCAACCATGAGTCAGTGAGAATTGAATTAATTAGTACTACAGTACTGCATTCTAGCCACTGCGTCAAACACATTTCAGCTTAATTGATCTTGCTACATTAAAAAATGAAAAAGATTGGTTTTGGAATAATATCTGTTAAGCTGTATAGAATTACAGTAAAGATTCAAGGTTTTACAACAAATCAATTAAATTTGAATAAAAGATCAAACAACCATTCATTATATTAATGTTTTTCTTTGATTGGTGAATTTGCCTAATTTTTTTCTCCCATTTAGCCACCAGATAATGGTCCTCCTCCGTTGCCTTCATCTTCTCTTCCTGAAGGTTACTATGAAGAGGCTGTGCCGCTCAGCCCAGGGAAAGCTCCTGAATACATTACATCCAGTAAGTAAAATATACCTTTAAAGGGATGCAAGATTATTCATAAGTATCTCTGACTATAGCATACTTTATTAAATAGTATTCCTTTTTCCTTAACCAGCTCCTAATGAACATGTGACAGTGTTTCTAAATAATATTAAGATACTGCAGAAGTTACCAGAAATAGTGCTATTGATTTGTTACACATTCCTTATGTATTTAGTCTGCTTTTATTATTACTAAATAATGTTCATCTTCTCCCTGGAGCTGGATCAAGAGAATCCAGGATGGGTATTGCTCTGTTTTTCTTCTGCCTGGAGACTGAGCACATGATCTTTTATTTGCATATGTGATTACTCCTCCCTCGTCTGGTGCTTTCCAGTTCGACTCAGTCTTCAGCGCAGAGAGACTTGTTGAATGAGCGGCTTCGCCTTTGATTCTTCAATCAGCAAAGAGTGAGTTTATTGGAAGCATTCTTGCTGTTTATTTTTATGTGGCTTGCTTCTGTGATCTGGCCAGCTAACTGGTTTGTCGGTTAGCAGCCTTGTGCCGGCTTTCAACAAGCTGAGGTCCCCGCCAGTCGCGATTAGTGGTAGGGCCTTAGTAGGCCAACTACTATTCGATCCGGGGCCTGGGCAATCCCTCCAGAGCATGGAAAGGGAATCAGTCCCTGCCCAGTTTCGTCTGGGCACACTGTAAAGTGGCAGGAGCACATGGGAGCGCAAATCAGAGCCATGGCAGCTTCGGACCTTTGCGGGCCGGCTTGCCTTCATAGCGGTGGGAAATGGTGTCGTGCATGCCTACCACAAGCCAGCAGGCCCAGAAAGGGGATAAGTGGGCTTGCCCTACAACTGGGTCAGAGGCATGGGGCCTCCAGCCAGAGAGCTGCAGCAAAGGGGGCAACAGCGAGGAGCCAGGCAGCCACTTTGAGTGGCAGGAGAGGCTCCAAATCGGCCGAAAAAGACACAGAACGGTGTCAAAAGGCCTTGGAAAAAGAGCTGGCCAAGCTCCAGAAGGCTAAACAGAGCCAGTAGCAAAGCGACCCCCCTCCCGAGGAGGAGTGGAACTTTCCCACCCTCAAGGAGAGGAGTCAGTGGATCCCATTAATGATCCAGATCCTTTACAGCCAGCCTCTTACAGCGCCTGGTCACCAGATGGCGACTCCCTGGCGCCATTTATTTTATTTATTATTAAATTTATAGACTGCCCTTCTCCCGAAGGACTCAGGGCAGTGTACAGCCAAAGTAAAAAACATAAATACAAACATTAAAAACAATTTAAAAAGATATATATATAAATTTGGCCCTAAAGTTAAAAAACAATAACAAAACATATTAAAAACATTTAAAAAGCATTAAGCCAGCCCGGCTTGCTGAAAAAGGAAGGTCTTCAGGGCACGGCGGAAGGCACCGAAGTCTTGAATTCTTCATATCTCTGGGGGCAGTTGATTCCAGAGAGCAGGTGCCCCCACAGAGAAGGCCCTCCACCTGGGGGCCACCAGTCTACATTGCTTGGCTGATGGCACCCTGAGGAGGCCCTCTCTGTGGGAGCGCACCGGTTGGTGGGAGGTCGTTGGTGGCAGCAGACGGTCTCGAAGGTATCCAGGTCCTATGCCATGGAGCACTTTAAAGGTGATGACCAACACCTTGAAGCGCACCCGAAAGACCACTGGGAGCCAGTGCAGCTCATGCAGGAGGGGTGTTATGTGGGAGCGCCATGCAGCTCCCGTCACTACCCACGCGGCCGCATTCTGGACCAGCTGAAGTCTCCGGGTGCTCTTCAAGGGGAGCCCCAATATAGAGAGCGTTGCCGTAGTCCAGGCGAGAGGTGACGAGGGCATGAGTGACTGTGCACAAGAAATCCCTATCTAGGAAGGGCTGCAACTGGCGGATCAGGCGAACCTGATAAAAAGTCCCCATGGCCACAGCCGTCAGATGTTCCTCCAAGGACAGCTGCGTATCCAGGAGGATGCCCAAATTGCACGCCCTCTCCGTGGGGGCCAACGACTCGCCTCCAATAATCAGTGATGGAGTCAACTGACTATATCAGGATGCCGGGAACCACAGCCACTCAGTCTTGGATGGGTTGAACCTGAGCCTGGTCCTCCCCATATTATAGGAGGCAGACATTTTGCATCCCAGAACCGGGTCTCAACTATCAACAATTCCAAAGGCTGTACCCTAGCCGGCAGGATAGACAACCTGATAGGTCAGACTTCAGGAGTCGTCAACTGTCTCAGGGCAAACAGCCCATTTGAGGAGCAGGAAGTAGTCCTTACCATCGTTCCAAATGACTGCAGGGCCGTGCTACCAATTGGTGGAAGACTCAGCCTCCACATCCATCAGTGGGAGGCCACAACTTCAGACAAATGGGTCCTCGCCATGGTAAGTTACGGCTTGGCACTGGAGTTCCTCTCCACCCCCCGAAATTCTTTATAAGGTGTCCCAAGTCCAGAGACGCATTCCAAAGAAGCCTGATGGACACAGCCATCCAGCACTTGCTAGATATCCAGGCTATCGAACCTGTTCCTCCGGAACAATGGGGATAAGGTTCTATTCGATCCTGTTTGTGATCCAAAAGAATTCCGGAGGGGGGGAAGGCAATTCTAGATCTGAAACATTTAAACTGGTGTCTGGAATTCAAAAAATTCAAGATGCAGTCACTCAAATCAATCTTGGACAGTACACGTGAGGATGACTTCCTCACCTCAATAGACTTAACAGAAGTTTACCTCCATGTTCCAATCAGGACTGTGCACAGGCAGTTCCTTTGATTTGCCTATTTGGACAATCATTACCAATACAGAGCCATGCCATTCAGCCTCTCATCAGCTCTGAGAGCCTTCACCAAGATATTGGTGGCTCTGGCAGCCCACCTGCAATTGATCCCAGTCAGAATCCAGTGCTATCTGTATGATATTTTAATCCAGTCCTCTTCAGCTATTCAAGCGGAGGCGGATCTACGTGTCACGATCCAGGCGCTTCGAGATCATGGCTTCTCCATAAAAAACAAAAAAAGCCATGGACTTGGGCATATTTCACCAGGATAGAGTGGTCCTGAGGTTGGACCCTTCTTTCATTCTGAAGATTAAAACATGGTTTCATAGGGCCCAGGAGTTGGCTCTGCCCAACTTCTGTCTGGAACCAAGGCATGCCCTTGAACACAGGTGGCATACCTTGGAGGTCAGATGGGGCCCTCTGTATTTACATCAAATGGACATCTTCCTTTAGGAAGACTGAGTCCTTGTTTATTTCATTTCAGCCATCAACATTGGGCAACAGGGTCACTCCTTCCACTCCTTCCAGAAGTGCGGCCACCACGGTGGCATGGGTGACACAGGTATCCATTGAGGAGGTGTGCCGGGCAGCCACCTGGTCCTCCCCTTCCCCATTTATCTGACATTATAAATTAGACACATTCACTTTGGCTGAAGTGGCCTTTGGGAGGCGGGTCCTCCAGAGGGTACATACTACAGGGGGGACTTAGGACCAGACGGCTACCCATCCATTGGAGGGACAGGCCGGCTTTGATATGTCCCATCCTGAATTCTCTCAATCCAGTTCCAGGGAGAATGAGTGTTGGTCCTACCTGAACACTTTTTCTACTTGTTTACGTCTGGTCCACGGTCCGGAAGGGCTAATAATTTTCAGGTCACACTTTCTTCATCACTACGCCTTTGCTGAACTGGGAAGCATCAGACGAGGGAGAAGTAACCACATATGCAAATAAAAGTTCACGTGCTCAGTCTCCAGGCAGAAGAAGAACAGAGCAACACCCATCCTGGATTCTCTCTCCCAGCCTCCAGTAGAAAAGGTGTTCAGGTAGGACCAACACCCATTCTCTTGAATATATTCCTAATACAGTCAAAACAAATCAGATAATGCTGGTCTAAGATAGGTAACAGGTGAAGGTCAAAGAAGTATGAATTTGAAGCAGAAATCAGTGAAGTAAAACACTGAAATATTAGAGTCACGATTCCTGTACAGGACTTCTTGCTGAACTTTTTCAAGCAAGAATTTCTGGAGTAACTTCATGGCAATTCACTATGCAATTCATTACAAATCATAGATTATTATAGTTTCATTGTTTAGATACATATTCCATCTTTCATTCAGAAGCTCAAGGTTGCTTACCAGGATTTTCCTTTATTTTATCCTCATACTAGTTTTAAAGGGAGGTTGAGCTGAGTGAGAGTGACTGACCCAAAGTCACCCAGTAAGTTTTCATGGCTGAAGGCAGAGAAAAACCTGGATCTTCCCCATTCCTGGTCCAGTATGTTATTGCAACACCCAACTGGCTTTAAAAGCATCCTCATGCCAGGCACTTGAAACATTAGGTTCCTTTCTCTGGGGAACTGTCAATTACAATGGCAGAATTAACTTGTGGGGGACAACTGGACCAGTTCTCCAGGGCCCCACAGTTTAGGGCCTCCAAAACCCTGCATCTTTTTTCATGGGTGAAGATGTAACAACTTCTAATGAAACATGTTTAAATATTATTTCTTGCAATTTCCTTTGCATTCATAAAGTTTATTTTTCATTTCTGAAAGAGAAGATCATATTACTGTAGTCATATATAGAACATTGCTTAAATGTTTTTGTAACTTTCAGGAGAAAACATGTTCCCACAACCACCTCTCAGCAATCATAAGAGTTAGTTACAAGTAGTCCTTGGCTTAATGACCGTAAGTAAACCCAGAATTATAGTCATAAGTTGTACCGGTCGTTAAACAGATTATTGTGTGACTGATCTGATTTTATGATGTTTTTTCAGCAGTTAAGTGAATCACCATTGTTGTTAAACAAAACTGTGCCATGGTCGTTAAGCAGACCTAATGTTTGCAATGGTGGGGTTTTTTTGGCTGAAAATTAGAAGTAAATTCCACTTTCCTGCAAAAATGTAGTAAGTTGCTGTCACATGACTGTGGGGTGCTGCAAATAATCATAAATGCAGGCTGATTGCCGAGTGCCCAAAATGCGATCATGTGACTGCAGGGGAGGCCTGGTCATTTGACCTTTGATCCTGGGCCATAATTACAGTTTTGGGGTCTGTTATAACTGGATGGTCACTAAGCGACCAATCATAAGTCAAGGACTACCTGTAGTTAACTTTTCAGTTGCCAACTTCTAGATTTATATAGGTATTTTTTTTATGTATAAAGAAAATTTTGCCAGTTAAATATTTTATCATTCATATTATAAGAATATATAATCACAAGGAAAGATCAGCAATAATTGCTTTATTATTTACACTTTTTTAGCTTTGGTATTATTTATGACTTCAAAGTAAGCTAATTTTGCTTGTAAAAAATATTTTTATATACATATCCATAGAATTAAATCTATGTAGTATATAATTCTCTGCTGTTAACTTTTAAGGCAAAAGTGCATTTTATTAAATAATGAGGTTATACAGCTTAATTCCAGATGTGACTTTGTTTGTCTGTTATATGCAGATTTTATTTTAATAGAACTTTTTTGCCTCATTAAGATTATGATTCTGATGCAATGAGTAGTTCGTATGAATCTTATGATGAAGAAGATGAAGATGGAAAAGGGAAAAAAATGAGACATCAATGGCCTTCTGAGGAAGCATCGATGGACCTTGTTAAGGATGCTAAAATCTGTGCCTTCCTTTTACGAAAAAAACGATTTGGACAGTGGACCAAACTATTGTGTGTGATCAAAGAAAACAAACTGTTGGTAACTAAGCCTTATGAATTTTATTGAAATGCCAGTTGCAGTACAGTTGCAGTCCAGAATTAGGTCAGAGAGCTGCGGTGGCGCAGTGGTTAGAGTGCAGTACTGCAGACTACTTCTGCTGCCTGCCGGTTGCCTTCAATTTGGCAGTTCGAATCTCACCAGGCTCAAGGTTGACTCAGCCTTCCATCCTTCCGAGTTTGGTAAAATGAGGACCCAGTTTATTGGGGGCAATATGCTGACTCTGTAAACCGCTTAGAGAGGGCTATAAAGCACTGTGAAGTATATAAGTCTAAATGCTATTGCTATTATGCTATTATGCTGGAAAGTCATCCATGTGACACAGATGCATTTGCTTAAGTATGATTTAATCTGTCTTTTCATGGCTTAGATCAGGGGTGTCAAACTCGATTTCATTGAGGACCACATCAGGGTTGTGTATGACCTCGGGGGCAGGGTGGGTGTGGCCAGGGTGGGCATGACCAGCTCGACGTCACTCCAAGGGCCGGATCTGTTCCCGGGCCTTGAGTTTGACACCCCTGGCTTAGATAGTTCTTCTGCATAAAAAATGAGCTAGCTAGTACCTACCTTCTGCAATATAGCCTTGTTTGTTTTCCTGAAGTATGTTAATTACTGGGATAGCATAGGCAGCCCAGAGTGCAAACAATATTTGAATTCTGACTGAATTATAATTAATGGTAAAGTTTTGCAGGAGATTTAGGCAGGTTGAAAAAGATGTACGGAATAATTAAACTGAAAAATAAGTAAGAATGTTGTGCATACAGTGCTGGTACTTGGAAGGCATCTTGACATTGAGACATGCAAGTCTTGATTTTGCCCTTTTGCCCAAATCCAACCCCAATTTAGAATAATTTAAATAATCATTCTATAATAATGGACAGTCCTACATTGGAAGAATAATATAATTATTGTCAAAAGCTGGCTGCTTTTGACAATTGGTTGCCAATAATTGATCTTGAAGAAATTTCTATATTGAGAACCTTGATACTGTTGACATATTCATTAAAAAAAGTGTTGGAAAAGCATAATCCTGGAACATGCCAGAAATATTTTTTATTTATATATTAAATTTGCATAGCCACCCAACTCTGGGTGTCTATGGGCAGTATGCAATAAAACAATTCCACATAAAATATAAATAAGACTGTGGGAAAGCTCAAATATAACACCTTGAATTGAACCAGGAAGCAAACTAGCAACCAATGCATGGAGCACAGGTATAACATGCCATTCTAGGAGCACATATAATAACTCCCTGCACTACCACATTTTGTTCCAGTTGAAGTCTCCAGATGCTTCAAAGTAGCCCAATGTAGAGTGCATTACAGTAGTCCATTTGGAAGGTGACCAGGACATGAATAATTGTGAATAGAATCTTATGGTACACAACATGAAGTTGTGCAAAAGCTTTCCTACTTAAGTTTGCGCTTTGAGCGGGAATCATGAGCCCAGAAATGTGCTAAATGTGCCCTGGGAATCTTTGGGGCATTGCAACTCCATCTAATACCAAAGATGGTAAAGTCCCAGAACTGGAAGACCCTAAAACAAAAGCCAGTCTTGCCACAGTTTAGTTGAAGCCTGTTCTCTGTCGAAACCCCAACAATCTCTAGACACAGAGTTAGGGGCGTCAAAAGCATAATTTACTTTGCCAGGAGCAGAGAGATATAATCAAGTATCATCAGCATATTGAGGATACCTCACCCCATGGTGACAGATGATCTCATCCAGTGGTTTCACGTAGATGTTAAACGAGTGGAAAGGGCACCAAACCATGTGGAACCCCACATAGTAAGAGATTGAGAGTGGGGTCTGACAACCAATCAATATTGTTATCAACCTCATAGACGAGAAAAGAACCAGCCCACTTCAGTACTGCCCCCTCTCACTCTACAGAGCAGATCCAGAAGAATACTATGGTCAATGATATTGAAGCCTGCTGTCAAGTAGAGATAGGATGAATGCACTATCTACATCCTGCTCCTGCCAGAGTTCATCCAAAAGCACGAGCGATTTCTATTGAAACTGCTGGGTATACCACATTTTCCAGAGCCTTTCCTTAAAAGAGGAAGATTGGAACTAGATAAAAATTGTCCAGGGATATGGTTCATATTTCAGCTGAGATTAATGCTGTTTTTAAATGACAATTTTTGTCATTTATTGTAACTATAATATTATTACCAAAGGGTTTTTTTTGCCATTGTTAATTTTGAATAATGGAAAGATGATGTGAATGGAATTGTTTATTTAATGTGATGTTGATATTTGCTCACTGAAGTCTGATTCTTGCCTCCTTATTTTTGCCTTTAGTGCTATAAAAGTTCCAAGGAGCAACAGCCTCAGATGGAACTGTTATTGTGTGACTGCAGTATTACATATATCCCCAAAGACAGTAAAAAGAAGAAGCATGAACTAAAAATTGCACACCAAGGTCAAGATGCTCTAGTCCTTGCTGTACAGAGCAAGGAACAGGCAGATCAGTGGCTGAAGGTATGTCATGTTGTAATCAATTCCATTGCTCACCTTCTATTGATTAATTTAAGGCCGAGTGGTGATTGATAAAAATGTATTTAAAATATATGAAAACTTAGCATAAAATTGAACATGTAAAATATTAATTTTGCCCCATCATTAAACTCGTACTGATATAGGAATTTAGCCAATCAGCATACTTAAGTAATAAATTAGGGTTGGACATTAAAAATTACCCCTTCTGACTCTAGCATGATTATTTAATTCCAATAAACTAATAACGTGGGAGAGGACAATTTCTGTTTTACAAAGTATTAAAGTTTGGAAGCAACAGTGGATTTGCTGACGATTTCAGGTCTAAATGTGGCCTGGTTAAGTTTATTATTAGGAGGCGCAGTGGTTAGAATGCAATACTGCAGGCTACTTCTGCTGACTGCCGGCTGACTGCAATTTGGCAGTTGACTCAACCTTCCATCCTTCTGAGGTTGGTAAAATGAGGACCCAGATTGTTGGGGGCAATATGCTTATTCTGTAAACCGCTTAGAGAGGACTGTAAAAAGCATTGTGAAGCGGTATATAAGTCTTAAGTGCTATGGCTATTATTGGGTAATTAGAGATACAATTTAGCACAATTATATCTTGTTCAATTATAATTAATTTAGATTTTGAAAATAAAACAGTACTGAATTGAAAAGTCGTACCTAGGCATGTGTTGCATATCTGTTTATTTTAAAGGAATTGACCTTCCATTCCAAAGTATTTATTCCTTACATGTGTTTGCTCTTTTAAAGCACCTGTCCCAAATATATAGGTCAGAATTAACCCAAACTTGCAGTCTTGCATGGAGAAAACTGGTGCAATATCCAATTACCTTTGGATCTTCCATTTGTTGTTATGGCTGGCATGCCCTTTCATTTCATAATACAAACCATAGCCAATTGGGCCATATTATTTCCCCCACCCCACCCCCGAGGATGGGTATTCAGAGCAATCCCTGCATATTTGCTTTTTCTCTAGCCAGGCATGAAGCTCAGCTGACCTTCCCTTTAACGTTTTCATCTTTTAGAGAAATAGTAGCTTTAGGTTTTTTCCTCTCATCTGCAAAAATCTTTGTGGCATATTGATACTGCCTTGATACTTACTGATTCATATTTTTTTCTGCTCATATTCCGATCCTGTACCTTAGATATGAGAACAAGAAGGGAGCCAGGCGATATTTTCAGGAGTTATATTTCCAAGATTTAATAGATTCTTTTTCATGTAAGACATATTTCATATGAGATACTGTACAGATATAAGAAAGAAAAAAACAAGAGTGTACTTATCTATAACTGTCTACACTACAGGCATACATGCCAAGTTCACCTTATGTGCCTTGCAGAGGTTATGAAAAAGCACAGCAGGAGACTTGCATGCAGATAACAAAGTTATCGTCATAAAAAAAGTTAATCCCCAGAACAATTTTTTTCACTCCAACTTCTTATTTATTTGTTTTGATTGATTGCCAATTTTGTACCATTGGGAGGGAAATAAACATATGGGGGAAAAAGAAAATACTCATTACAGAATTAAATTATTCTGCCTTAATTCATATTTTTAGAAATTAGTCCAAATAAGGTTCATCTAGAAAACATTCTAAACTCAAACCTCTCCCAAACAAAGAAGAAAATTTCACAACTCTGAGTGAAGCAACTCTAGAAATTCTCTTTTTGTGTCTTCAGGCCATGCAGCAGTCAAAAAAACTAATTTAAATCATACTTAAGGATAATAATACAATATCCTGAAAAAGTAACCACAAAGTTCTGTAGAATTCAAGCTCTTATAGGCATTTGAAGTTCAAACTGGGATGGGATTCTTTTAGAATATTAATGTGTTTATTCTTGTGTTTAATTTGACAGTTTGCAAACCTCTTAACCTTCTCTTCAGGTATTGAACAAAGGGTAGACTGGCAGCAGATGCATATCTCTCCTTGCTCTCTTAAAACACCCCTAGTTCTTAATTATGTAGCAAACAGTTTGGGATGAAAATAGCTACTCTGATAACAGTGAGGGGCCTGAGTTCTGTCTTAACTGGAATGATGAAATCTATCTTTTGAAAGAATGCATGATTTCATAGGCACAGCTCATGGCCAAATTATTCTCCTTGTCCTCTCTCTGACTTCTATATCTTGTGTAGCCAAAACTAATTGCCTCTGGGATAAACAGATGCTGAAAACATGAGCAATACCCTAAGGGTCACTGAAGAGGCAGAAGCAAAAATACAGAATACAGAAATATTTGCACAACTAAAAGTGATACTTAAATTGAAATACAAATCACATCAGGGTTTTTTTTTAAAATCCGTATAGATATGCTGTTTAATGTATTAAAACAACAGCGGGTTTTTTAGCTTATATTGTGTGTGGGGGGGAGAATGAGCAGGGGTTTTTTTGATAGGATTTTTTTTGATAAAGGAAAAACAGGAAGAAGCAACTTAAGTGTTTCAGTCAAATTCTGTAATAAAAGAAATACCAAAAAATATTTTGGTTTTATAGGAATTATGCATTTTATCTTATTAATAGTCCAACAGCTGTGGTCTTGGCCAAGAATTGTAACTTAGAAATTAGGTGTAAGCATATTGTTCTGTTTAAGCAGTAGAACAGCATATTTTCTTCCGTGCCTCAAACAAATCCCTTGGAACATGCATTCTTGCTCTAATTTTCAAATATCTCAAAAGAGGGCCTGGAAGAGGAAGCTTTTTGCTTACAGTTTGTCCCAGAATTAGTAGTGCTCATAGAATTCTCACAGTGGGTGTGTGATAGCAATTTTCAAAAGTATTTTGAAACATTATAACTTTGGAGACAACAATAATAGGCACATGCTGGAAGATTAACTAATTTCACTGTGCTTTTGAGAAAGGTAAAGGTTTTTCTTTGACCACTACCGTCAGCTTTATGTGAAAGCAGATTCCACTGCATCTCAAACACTTATTCAGAATGTTTGTGCAGTCAATGCAGGGGAGGTGGGGATAGCATTACCTGTATTATAATGTTTGTGTTGTAAAGAGTTATCTTAAGAATTTACTACCTTTCAATAAATGTCTCTGGTAGACCCAAAGAATTTTGCGTGAAGTAACTCCTTGCTGCTATTACCATAAAGAACTCTCATTGTGGCTGAGCTTTGTGCTAAGATTTGCTACATTTGTTAAATAGTGGTTATATGTTAGATTGCTTATAGTGGAAGTTAAATAAGAGTGGATATATGGAAATGCTAGTTCCAGTTAGGGTTGTTAATCACTGTACAGTGATTTTCAGCAGCATCTCATTGTCTGAGAGGAAGCAGTTCAGTCCATCAGTGAGATCAGTTGCAAGTAAAATAACAGGAAATATCTCTTTTTTTGCAATACAATATTTTTATAGTAAAATTAAATTCTTAGTATTCTGTTATTTATGATATTCTACGTAAAGAAGAAAATAAAAATGAAAATTCTACCCATTGTAATATTCATTACAATTTAGGATATCAGTAAAACATTGAAGCAGAAGCAGTAAAACATGGATTATAATAGGATTTATTTCAGACAAAGTTAAATTTAACACGGAACAGGAAGGGATAAAAGAACACACTGTGACATACATTAGTGTATTTGTTATTTAATGAATGTTTCAGTCTTAAGCTAAGTTACTTCTAAGTTACTTTTGCCTATCTTTTAATTCATATTAATGAATTTAATGTGGCAGCTCCTGCCCTCTGGAACGATTTGCCCCCGGAGATATGAAGGATATTGGATCTCGGGGTCTTTCGCTGTGCCCTGAAAACTTTTCTTTTCCATCAAGCAGGGCTGGCGTGACACCCCCCCCCCCTTTTTTTTTTTTTTTAGTTTTTTAGCTTTTAATTTGTCAATGGGTTTTAATTTGAATTGTTTTAAATTTGGGCCAAAGTATGTAATTCTTTTAATAATTTTAAATTTTGTATTGGTATGTGTTTTAGTTCTGGCTGTGCACCGCCCTGAGTCCACTAGGAGAAGGGCAGTATACAAATTGAATAAAATAAAATAAAATAAATAAATAAATATTAATATTACTTTCATTGTTTATTTTTATTGTTTCATTGCTTTGCTATTGTTATATTTACATTTTTTAATTGTTATTTTTCTGTTTTATTGTTGTAAGCCACCCAGAGCCCAACAGCGGGATGGGGTAGCAAATAAATTTAAGCAAATAAATAAATATTTGATATTGAAGCTCCATTATATTGTTACTTGATATAAGTATGTGAGTGTGACTGTATGTGTGTAATATTTATACAAGTAGCCCTCGACTTGACAACTGAGTTTTATTTATGACCGCTGCAGTGTCCCAGGGTCATGTGATCCCCTTTTGCCACCTTCTGAAAAGCGAAGTCAGTGGGGAAGCCAGATTCAATTAACTAGCGTGTTACTAATTTAACAGTGATTAGCAGTGATCCACAACAACTGGGACAAGAAAGGTGGTAAAATGAGGCAAAGCTCATTTAACAAATATCTCACTTAACAATGGAAATTTTGGGCTCAGTTGTGGCCGTAAGTCAAGGACTACCTGTACATGTCAATAAAAAGAAAACATAAATAGACAAAGTCACAAAATTAAAATACTAAGAGTAAACAAGATAAAATAATTGCATTTTAAAACAGCTATTATACCTCTTTTCAGTTTAAACTTGAATTGAAAAGTTCAATTTGAATTTAAGCTGCCTAGCATTTTTCTAGGTGCATATGTATATAAAAAAGAAAGAATTGGCTGTAAGTAGGAGATGAAAAGAAGGAATGTTAAATCTAATAAGAAACAGAAAGAAGGAGTAGGGTCATATTATATAAATATTCCTTTGTCCAGCATGAGAAACTTCAGATCTGGAACTAAACTTTTTATCTTTAGTTTTAATGCCTTCTTCATGTCATGCATAAGATGTTAACTGAGTAAATGGCAGATATTTATAAGATACTTTCTGGTTTGCTACTCTAACAAATTTTCATTCTCTAATTATCAAGATTGTAACTACTCATTTATTTATTTTTTATACTATCTTTTCTGTTTTCAGTATAAGCTTTTGTAAGTTTTTGAGTTTCAAGCAAGATACCAATGAACTTTCCCCCCATTTTTAAAGGTAATAAAGGAAGTTTGCAGCACCTATGTTGGGACAGTAGAGTCAGATGGAACATCGTCTAATTCTGTGTATAAGACTGATCTTGAAAAGGTAATTAAATTGCAAAAAAACAAAACACAGTATGGTGGTTTCGGGTTGTTCGGAAATCATTTTGAGCCAGGAGTCCTGAATTATTAAATCTCCAAGGAGATGAACAATAGTGTGTTGGTTCATGCAGTCCATTCCTCTTTGCTTTAGTCTTCTATCCATGTGAGTAGCAAAATAAATTTAGCAGGAGTGAAGTTGGGATTGTGGTTTGTTTATTTGTTTTAGTATTTAAGCAAGGCAAGATTGTAAACTAATTACAAACTAGCGTTTTTGGTGTGGCCCATAAATATACATTATACTCTGGTGTCTCCTCAGATTATATATACACCGTGGCTTAATAAAGTATGAGCTGTAGATTCAAGTGATGTGCAGACATCATACAAAGTAGACTAGTCTAAGAAATACACAGAAATACACAGCAGACCTAAAGCTACTTTTATTAGAACAGCTGTAGTAACAGAATTTTGGAAGTCTGAACTTCCTTTCCCCTTTTAATTTACGGAGGGAGGCTGCCTGAGGCATTTTTGCACTTGCTTGGTCTAGGCTCACTTATCTGACCATTGCCTTGGTAGCAGATCTTCCCTATGTAGTGTGGTTAATTTTAAAAAAAATCATATTACCATGAATTAAACAAAAATAAAAGACCTTTTTAAACTGCTACTGTGAATGTTATTTCTGGCCTAACGTTTGCCAAAGGGATCTCTGCGTATTTGTGCATGCAAGTATTTTAAGAACAGGCAGCTCCATTAATCAAACATTATTTGGAATTGAGTACAGTGAAGGAAAGCTACATTTTTCTTGAATAAAGGAATCAATGATTAAACTGTTTTAAAACAGAAAAGGATGTACAGGTAGTCCTTGTTTTACAACCACAACTGAGTCCAAAATTTCTGTTGCTAAGTAAGGCAATTGTTAAATGAGTTTTGTCCTATTTTACAACCCTTTTGCCTCAGTTGTTAAATGAATCACTGCAGTTAAGTGAATCATGCAGTTGTTAAGCAAATCAGGCTTCCCTTTTGACTTCGTTTGTTGAAAGCTGGCTGGGACAGTACTACTGTCATAAATACACACCAGTTACCAAGCGCCCAAATTTGGATCATGTGACCAACAGTCATAAATTAAAAACTAGTCATACGTCATTTTTTTTCAGTGCCAATGTAACTTTGAACGGTCACTAAACAAATGTTTCTAAGCCAAGAAATACTGTATGCATTTCTACTAAGTGGAATGTCTATGGAAATTCTTAGTCATCCAGGTCATGGTTGTCTCAGGTGCTTTTCATTCCACTGAGTGGAATGAAATAGAGAGTAGTTAGAGAAACAACTTTTTATTTTCCTTGTAAATAACTTGCTATTGTTACATATAGTATCATAAATACATAAAATAAATGTGCCATTTTCTTTAGCAGACTTTGGATACTACAGACAAATTGTACATATGCTGCATGGTCACTCACAAAATTGGTTTTGCTATTTTACACATGCTTAAAATTCAGTTTGGATTTAATAGATGATCTCATTTAACCAATATTTATTTAGACAGTTAAATGGTTTAAGCATTTACTTAATGTTACAGTAAAAAGGACCCTGAGCCTTTAAAGTTACAATGACAGCAGAATGCCAAGAAGTGATTACAGCCTTCACACGTTATCCCCTGTGAACATTGTGTATATCAGCATTATGTTGAGCATAAAATGTAACACTTGAATGGTAAAAAACATAATTCCTGACAAAATAATTCTTGGATGTGTTGTGTTTGCCTCATGATAGATGTTTTGTCATTTGATTCACAGCAGATTATTTCCAGTGTAACTATATTAATAATTCTATTTCCATCCAGAAGCTGTCCTTAGAAAGACCAAGTTCTGATGGAGAAGGTGTGGTAGAAAATGGCATAACCAATGTTTGTAATGGGAAAGAACATGGTAAGATGCTGCTAATAGTACTCAAGTCAAATCGTAATATTCACAAACATTGTATGCTGAGAAAAGGTCAATAATACATTTTCATAGGCACAGTCCTGGAAAGGTCAGTTCACAGAATGTAAAACCTCTTATTGTCAACAGGAATAGTAATGGTTGTATCAAGGTAGTAGGTAGGCCTAAAGATACTTTTAAAAAATGAAGACTTTAAAAAAATTATTTAAATTTAATTTTCTTAATTAACTTCAATTTTCTAGACTTCACCAGAAATTTAGAAGGAAATGAAAACATGAAAAATTAATCAGTTGATCTGAAGGAAACCAGAGCCTGAACTTGTGAGAAAACATTAGGAAGGGGAAAAAATGAAAAATATCAAGCTGCTTAGCACTTCTTAGAACTCTTTTGCCCCAAGCAAACTAATAGGTATAGTCTTGACCTTTTAAATGTGGTGAGGGTATGAATAATGAATAAAAGCTTAACTGTTTTTTAATGGCATTATTCAAAAAAGTTAAGGTGAAAAAAATAGAAATTAAAAAAATGCTTAAGTGTCAACTTCTTAAATATTGGTACATGAAAAGAAATCACAAATATGAGAGGATAAGGAAATTTAGAAAATAAAAGAGAAAAGGAAACTAATTGCAAAATTAATCCAAAAATTTAAAAGATACTTAATTGGTTATATTGTTTTAAAGTACTTCATTAACAGCTTTCTTTTAAATCCCTGACCAGTCTAAAAACCAGCAATTCATATAAGAGAGTTCCCTGCAAGTAATTAAAAGTGGAATGAGGATGCTCCTGCATTATCCTTCGCCACAATAAATTTGTGATTTAATTAATGCTTTATTGGAGGATGACATGGATGGGATACTACAGCCTACCTGGTGTCACTATTGTTCCTAATAGCAGCAATCAACATTGTGAGTAGTGCGGAACTAGTGCCAAGTCAACAAGATCAAGAAGCCCAGAACTCAGTTCGGAGTAGGTTTTTTGAGGCATAAAAGACCATTAGGCTCTGGGATCAATTTTCAGTTCCTGAGTATTTTGTTGAATAATAGAAAAGTAATGCTTTGGAATTTAAGTAGACCCTGTTATGCAAAACAAAAAATATTGCAAGAATTGCCCAGATGGTGCTCTGACTGGTTACTCTATATTGAGAATGTAATTGCTTTAAGTTTGGTCTATTTATAGGTGTCTTGTGAAATGGCTGGTTGGATAGCCAGCTTTGCATCCAATTCACTACTGAGCCTTTTGCTCTTTGTTTCTAAAACGAAAAGGATTTTAAGTCAAAATGTGAAGTTGATGTAATTAAGAATATCAAATACAAATGTGCAGAAAGTCAGGTTATCATAAACAACTGCTAATAATTGTTGGGTTAAATGTGTGTGCAAATTTTGCATTTACTGAACTTAATTTTCTTCCACGTTTGAATATTTTAAATAAAAAAATTATGATAAATCTATTCTAATTTAAATTGATTCATTTTGTTTGGAGATTGACAATCCATTTAGATAAAACTAGGTTGTAGCCCCTTTAAATCACAAACAGGATTTATTTTTTAAAAAATCAAGATGGTGGTTGCAGTGATGCAATTGAAACCCTTTGTATGTGAGTGCCACAGCACTTTCCGCCGTGCCCTCAAGACCTTCTTATTTCAACAGTCTGGCCTGGCCTAACCTCCTTTTAACTGTTAATTTTAAATTTGTTTTAAAATAATAGGGGTGTTTTAATTTGTTTGGGCCAAATTATTCAATGTGTTTTTATATTGTTTTTAAAGTTTGTATTATGTGTATTTTATCTTTTGGCTGTTCACTGCCCTGAGTCTTTCAGGAGTAGGGCGGTATATAAATCCAATTATAAAATAAAAAAATAAAATATAAAATAAAATACAGTGACATGTAGAAAAATGGTGGGGCTTCAATCACACAGGCAGTCAACACTTCGTGTTGTCTGGGGTATAGCTAGAAGGCTGGAAAGGTATCTTCCTGAAGTTATCTAACTTGGCTTGGAAAATTGTAATCTCAGACAGTTGGAACTCCCTGAGATACTTTGCCCAGAACATCCTTAAAACTGGAAAGGAAGATCCTAGCCTTCTATAGTGAAACTGGCATGAAGCTGCAATAAACTTGTAAGCAATTTATGTAGTATAAGCACAGGTTAGAAACCACTTTTTTTCAGAGTTGGGCAAGACTATTGAGTAGAAGTATAGTTGCAATGAATGGCAACATAACCACTTCAATTAATAATGGTTAACCCTATGGCACTCCTTTTCTGGAGGTCTACAGTAAGGTGGTTTCATTAATTTAAAGTAGGTTATCTATATTTTTAAAACACATTTTGGGAGGGTGCCATTTTTAGAAGGTAATAGATGTATAATAATGTGATTTGAGTTGCACATTATTTTTTCACATGATTTCCAATCCTTATTTGCTTTTATAGGTGCACTGACAACATTGTTGTATGCATATTAAGTGTTCTGACCCAGCTCCCCAAACATGGCAAACCCTCTGAAGTTAACTCAAAGATTCCTTTATTAGCACCAGCAGCCCCTGCAAAAAGTTTCTCTCTTACCACAGGCTAACAAGTCTGTCTGGCAGGGAGATGAATAGTTGTCTGCTACATCTATTCATCTCTGCCCCCTGCCTTTTATCCCCAGAGCTAGGGTGGGGCTTCACTAACAGTGGTGGCTCTTCCTTCCAAGGATTGGCCAATGGATTTCCACTGCTCTCCTCGCCTGTGCCTTCTGTGCATCTGTGCCTCAGGCACTGGACCCAGCTGTTCCTCCGCTTCCTCATCAGTCACCTCCAGACCTGGATGCTGTTGACACTCCATCTGAGGGCTGACAGATAGCCCAGGCTCCGCCTCTGTTTCTCACTCTTGCAGCTCCATTTCCTCTTCCCCCTCGGAGCTCTCAGGTTGCCTTGATGCTGACCCTGACTCCCACGCTGCCTCATCATCTGATTTGGCTACTGGAGGAGCCGGCGGCTGACAGGCCACAACATTAAATTCTAGTGCAGTTGCCTTTGCATATTTTTAAAATCTGGCTTGGAATTACTTTTATAAATATAGTAACTCTTATTTACCCAAATTTATAAAAGTTTAAGTTTAGAACATTACTATTTATGCCCTTCTTTTTAAAAATCCTGTCATTTGACATATTTTTTAATTATTCCAATAAACATGAGCATTGGACATAAACTTGCATTGCCAATTATTGTATTCTTTTTCATTTTTAGATGGTGAAATATAAGTCAAATAAAAGAAAGTAAGCTTTATTACAATCTTTATTAGACCAGAATAGCCATAGCAATAGCATTTAAATTTATATACTGCTCCATAGTGCTTTATAGCCCTTTCTAAGTGGTTTACAAAGTCACATATTGCCCCCAACAATCTGTGTCCTTATTTTACCATTTATCAGAATACAACCAGAGATACAAAGAATTAAAAAAAAGTATAAAAAGTCATGATTTCAGCTTCGCCCAATAAAAGTTTTTATTTATTGGTTCGATTTATATGCCGCCCTTTTCCGGAGACTCAGGGCGGTTTACAATGCGTTAAACAATAGCCTTCATACTTTTGTATATACCTGCTTAGTAGGGCTTTTAGCCCCCCCAAGCGGTGTTCTTTTCTATACAAAGTCAGCTTATTGCCCCCACAAACTGGGTCCTCATTTTACCTACCTCGAAAGGATGGAAGGCTGAGTCAACCTTGAGCCCGGTGAGATTTGAACTTGCAGTAATTGCAGGCAGCTGGTGTTACTTAACAGTGCTTTAGTCTGCTGCCCCACCAAGGCTCTTTTTAAGTTCATTCAAGTTCTAATGAAAATACAATGAATCAATAAGTACTCATTACCCAAAAGCAGAATTTTGCAATTGTCTGTCTACCATGTTTCCCTGAAAATAGGACATGTCCCGAAAATAAGGCCAAGCCTGATTTTTGGAGTGGGCCTAAATATATGCCCTCCCCCGAAAATAAGCCCCCCCCCCACACAAACAGGTCCTTCACCCCCCAACCCTCCCAAGGCAGCCACATCCCTGTGAACTCCTGCACCCCTGCCCCTTCTGCCACCTGCAGCACTGACCGTATGCCTCGAGCACCTGCTCCTGCACCATTGTGGCAGCCTGCCCACTCTCGCCCCCGCGCCCAGGCGCCGTGTCTGCATAGCCCGCGCTACTGAGTGCCCACCAAAGCAGCCCCAACGAAAGCATCACCGCTCTGGGGCTTCCTTGGCAGGGCGGCCACCGGTGGCAGAGAGGCCTCCATGCACCAAAAGCCCCTTCTCCATCTCATCTGGTGACAGTGGCCAGCGGGGCGCCTCCTGCCACCACTCCCATTCCACCACTGGTTGCCATGACGTGTGCAGCTGCCACCTCATCCCATCAGCATCAGGGCTCTGCAGGCTCCGCTGCCCAACAATATCCTTCGCCACCTGTCCAGATGGGGCCTGTGTGGAGATGGGTGGTATTGCAGGGCCGGAAGGCAGCTGCTGCAGCAGGAAGAATGGAAAGGGCTTCGTGGGAGGTAGCGGCCTCCTTTGAAGTGGGATCGAAACTTTGGCTTGTCTCCGGAAGGGAGAAGTGACCCGGCAGTCAGAAGGGTGTGACTTTTTGCCTGGTTCTTTCTGCCTTTCCATTTTCTTTTTCCTGGATGGAAAAGAATCCCCCCCACTTTGTCTTTCTCTTTGGCTTACTTTTTCACACAGGAGGTGGCCAGCCCCATCCCATCCCACCCTGCCTTGGCTCGTGCTGTGAAGCTGCCTGTGTGGAACAAAAATAACACCACCACCACCCGAAAATAAGGCCTAGTGCTTATTTTTGGGCCCAAAAGAAAATAAGACAGGTCTTATTTTTGGGGAAACATGCTATTATATAATCAGTACTTGCCAAAAATTCCTGAAGGTTCTTTAATGTTGCTATAGGCCTCTTGATAGCCTTTTGAACCAGTTTTATTCTTGTTTTTTCATTTTGGAGAGACACCCAGTTGTTGATAATGTCATTGTTATGCCATATTTTCTCCACTTGTTGGTGACTATCTTCACTGTATTCCATGTTATATCCAATACTTGGAAATTCTTTTGTACCCTTTGGATAACTTCCAGCAATGAGATTCCTTTGATGCTTCGTAAGCTCTTTGCAGACCTGTAAGTGCTGTAAGTGGCAAATGAATAAATGTCAGAAAAATCCTACTAGAATAACTTAATTTTATATGGACTTGATGAGAGTAACTTTAATTGATGGTAGGTATGTACAGGTAGTCCTTGAATTACAAATGTAATGGAGCCTGCCCATTCCATTCATAACCCGAGGATTCATGGGAGTGAATCTCATACCTTGAATGAGATCACTCCCTGCTTTCGCCCACATATTCGATAATTGAATGTGCGGTTCGTTAAGTGCACATGAGGTATTGGGGTGGGGAAGGCCATGGAGGGGAGCTATTGATGGAACAGGCCACTTGCTTAAGACCACCTAAGACCTCCCCAGAATTACAGATACCTCATTCTCCCTTCCCTGGGGTCCCCACAATTGCTCCCTCCCCATCCTCCCACACCTGGTGACTTACCTTTTGAAGATCTGTTTCCTCTCCAGCCTGTTTCTTTGTCTGCTTCCTCCTTTCTCATTAGGAAAAGCCTTGATGAGGTCTTCTGCAATGAAAAAGGAGGCCTGTGCATGTCCTTCTGGGCCTCCTTTCTCATTGGCAAAGCACTTGAGGATTGCATCCCTGTAGGGTTTGGCAGCCCTTTTCAAAAAGCCTTTGCCGGTAGGAATAGAGCTTCAGAGGAGGCAGACCCTCCTCCCAAGCTCTGCTGGTGCCGACAAAACCTTTTTGCAAATGGCTGTCAAAGCCTACAGGAATGCAATCTCCCTGCAGGCTTCGGCAAGGAAATGGCAAACGGAGGGAAGGCCTGAAGGACCAAAGCCTTCCCTCTGTTTGCAAACATCCAGACCTTAATTCACAGAAAATAGAGGCCTAAAGTGTGAGATTACACAAGATCAATAGTACGAGAGCTCACGTAAAAAATTGGTAAAAGATTATAGTTGTTCCATATATAGATGTTACATAATTATTTTTGCACAAATAATTTAATACTGTGCCTGGGATAAAGTTCCTATACCAACTGATGAAATCTTGAATGTCTGCTGTACTCTTTTAGGTTAAGGAAGAAGCACAATTATCATTGGCTATTTGCCCATGGAATGAATATGAAATACATGAATATGAATATATCTCCAATATTTAATTAGCATATTTACTTATAAATAACGTGTGTGTATATGTATGCATGTATTTAATCTCTTGCCAATATTTAATTAGCATATTTATATAAAAACCAAAGCAAAAATAGTGCCAGCATACAGCCTTGATTCATTGTGACAGAATGATAGAGGTAGGTAGGTAGGTAGGTATGGTAGCTGGATAGATAGACAGACAGACAGACCGTCATCCTTCATCAAACAACAAAATGAGACATGCAAATGATTAAAAGTCTTTTGTAAGAGCTCAGAGGGCTATATTCATATTTAATTTTTAGCAATGATCAACTGAGAGTAGATATGGTAATATATGAAAATTGAAAGGCTCAATTAAATTTAGCCCTTTATTTAGAAAACAAATTGCAAAGTTGGGAGATATACAATAAGAAAATCTACCAGATCACTTTTAATGAATACTGGAAATATTTGCTGCTTGAAAATAGAAATAGAAATTGTTGGGCTGCTTGAAAATAGAAATAAAGACCAACTTTGTTCACAAAGAAGGATACTGATATGATACATGTAGGGAGTCTACCTTTAATTTTATGTCCTGCAATTCTTCAACTGTCTCTGGTCAGTGGTTGAATGATCTTGGTAGAGGGGACCTAGACATCAAACCCTTGTCATGGACAGATCATTCGCTCCTTCACTTGGACTTTCCTACCGCTTTCCCCCGCCGCAGGGAGACGGAACCGACCAAATGGTTCCGTCCCAGGCGCCTGATGGACCCCGAAAGGTTCCTGACGGAGCTTGGGCCGTTTCCTGAGACTCTGGCACACGACTCGACTGAAGAGCTGGTGGCCGCCTGGGAGAGTGCGGCCACCGGAGCTTTGGACCGCGTCGTGCCTTTGCGGCCTCTGACCCGATGCCGATCTCAATTGGCTCCTTGGTTCTCTGAGGAGCTGAGAGAGATGAAGCGTCGGAAAAGACGCCTAGAGAGCATTTGGAGGACTAGTCAATCTGATTCCGACCGGACACAGGTGAGGTCTTATATCAAGACCTACCTAGTGGCGATAAAAGCGGCGAAATCTAACCATTTTTCCGCTCTTATCGCATCTGCAGAGAACCGCCCAGCCGCCCTGTTTAGGGTGACCCACTCCCTTCTTCGGGGGGGAGTGCGGGAAGATCCCTTGCAAGGCCGCGCTGAGGATTTTGTGCAATTCCTGCATGATAAAGTTGCTCGGATTCGGGATGGCTTGGACTCCGATTGGATGAGTCCAGGGGAGGAGACAGGGGCAGGCCTTGAGAATATTATCTGGGAGGAGTTTGATCCTGTGGCTCCCGAGGATGTGGACAGGGTTCTGGGTAGGATTAGTGCCGCCACATGTTTATTGGACCCGTGTCCCTCCTGGTTGGTACTGGCCTCCCGGGAGGTTACACGAGGCTGGCTCCAGGGGATTATAACTGCTTCTCTGAGTGAGGGTGCCTTTCCCGCCGCCTTGAAAGAGGCGGTGGTGAGGCCCCTCCTCAAGAAGCCTTCCCTGGACCCGGCTGAATTAGCTAACTACCGTCCGGTCTCCAACCTTCGTTTTGTGGCGAAGGTTGTTGAGAGTGTGGTGGCACGACAACTGCCCGGGCACCTGGATGAAGCTATCTATCTAGACCCGTGCCAGTCGGGCTTCAGGCAGGGGCACAGCACAGAAACGGCATTGGTCGCGTTGGTGGATGATCTCTGGAGGGCTCGGGACAGGGGTTGCTCCTCTGTCCTAGTCCTATTAGATCTCTCAGCGGCTTTTGATACCATCGACCATGGTATCATGCTGCGGCGGTTAAGAGGGTTAGGAATAGGGGGCACCGTTCTGCGGTGGTTCTCCTCCTTCCTCTCCGACCGCTCGCAGTTCGTGTTGGCAGGGGGGCAGAGGTCGACCTCGAGGCATCTCGCATGGGGAGTGCCACAAGGGTCGGTCCTCTCGCCCCTTCTGTTCAACATTTATGTGAAGCCACTGGGTGAGATCATCCGTGGTTTTGGGGTGAAGTGTCATCTGTACGCTGATGATACTCAGCTGTACATCTCCACCCCAGACCACCCCAACGATGCCCTTGATGTGATGTCTCGCTGCCTGGAGGCCGTGCGGGTCTGGATGGGGAGGAACAGGCTCAGACTCAACCCGTCCAAGACCGAGTGGCTGTGGCTGCCGGCGTCCCGATATAGTCAGCAGGTGCCATCGCTGACTATTGGGGGTGAATCTTTGCCCCCCACAGAGAGGGCTCGCAATCTGGGTGTCCTCCTGGACGCACGGCTGTCTTTAGAAGAGCATATGACGGCCGTGGCCAGGGGGGCCTTTTATCAGGTTCGCCTGATCCGCCAGTTGCAGCCCTTTCTGGACCGGGACGCCTTGCGCATGGTCACTCATGCCCTTGTCACCTCCTGGCTGGACTATTGTAATGCTCTCTACATGGGGCTCCCCTTGAAGAGCACTCGGAGGCTCCAACTGGTCCAGAATGCGGCCGCGCGGGTGGTTATGGGCGCAACTCGTTGTGCCCGCGTGACACCCCTCCTGCGCGAGCTGCACTGGCTCCCAGTGGTCTTCCGGGTGCGATTCAAGGTGTTGGTTACCACCTTTAAAGTGCTCCATGGCATAGGACCCGGGTACCTTCGAGACCGTCTTCTGCCACCAATAGCCTCCCACCGACCAGTCCGCTCCCACAGAGAGGGTCTCCTCAGGGTGCCATCAGCCAAGTTATGTCAGCTGGCGACACCCAGGGGGAGGGCCTTTTCTGTGGGAGCCCCAGCCCTGTGGAATGAACTGCCCCCGGAAATACGCAAGATCTCCGACCTCCGAGTGTTTCGTTGCGCACTGAAGACCCTGTTGTTCCGCCAGGCAGGGCTATCAACTTAATAATTTTAATTGGGGTATTTTAAATGTTTGGGGTTTTAAATCGGCCAAATCTATGTAATTATTTTAATTTTTAATTATTGTTGTGTGTTGTGTTTTTAAATTGGCTGTACACCGCCCTGAGTCCTTCGGGAGAAGGGCGGTATAGAAATAAAATTATTTATTTATTTATTTATTTATTTATTAACATTGTTGAAGAGCTATAGTGTATGAGTAAAAGAGAACTGTTCTATGTCTGCATTAAATGAAGAACAAGCATTGCACTGGCACAAACCATTTGGCACTTTTACTGCTTGTTGCTGTTTAAAAACCAAGTGCTGGGATAATGTATTACCCATGCCAGATTCTAAAAGTGACATCCAAACTAAGAATTCAAGTTTAAATTTAAGATTTTTTAAAAAGTGAGGTGCCAGCTCAATGATTTGTCATGAATGAGATAATGAATTTAGGGTTCTGAATTGATTTTCAGTAAAGGCAATTCAGCTGCTTCTGAAGTGAAATATTTTTTGTGCCACAGTTTCTGCTATTTGATAAAAATTTCTTTTAAAATCTTAGAAGACTTAGCTATCTGTGTGTATGTGTTTGGTTGATAGTAAAGAGGAAAAAGAGCTCAAAGGTGGACTCCAAAGGCACTGTACCTAAAGTAACAGGAAAGAAGATAACAAAGATAATTGGGTTAGGAAAAAAAAAGCCATCTACTGATGAACAGACCTCATCTGCTGAAGAAGATATACCAACATGTGGTAAGTGACTTCTTATGATCTCTTATAGAAACAACTTATTGGTGGAAAATGTTATTTGATTTCATTTCTAAAAAATGCCACTCTTCAATGGCTTAGGACCGGGGTATATACGAGACCGCCTTCTGCCAGCAACAACCTCCCACCAGCCAATACGCTGCCACAGAGAGGGGCTCCTCAGGGTGCTGTCGGCCAGACAATGCCGACTGGCGACACCAGGGGGAGAGCCTTCTCTGTGGGGGCACCAGCCCTTTGGAATGAGCTGCCCCTAGAGCTTCGTCTTAGCCCCAACCTGCGCACTTTTCGCCGCACCCTTAAGACCCTTCTGTTTCAGCAAGCCAGACTGGCCTAATATGAATTTTAAATGGGTGTGTGTGTGTTTTAAATTGATGGCCTAATGTTATATATCTGATTTTAATTGGTTTTAAATTTTATAAATTCATGTGTTTTAATATGGCTGTACACCGCCCTGAGTCCCTCGGGAGAAGGGCGGTATAGAAATTTAATAAAATTAAACTAAAACTAAATTCAAAACCAGATTTTTCTTGTTCCCAGTCTCATGCAACTACTTTGCTTTTCTAAAAGTTTTCACTAAACAAATATGTTGTCAGACTGCTTTATTGATATTTATCCACACACCAATGTGTCAGTAATAAACAACTAGTCATGTCCTAACAACTCTCATTCCTCAGGTTAACATTGCCCAATGTTTGCATTTTACTGATCTCACACTCCCTGTAATCCATTCCCCTCCCCCCCACACACATACGCACACTCCAAATGATCTGAATAGTTTTATGATTCAGGATTACGCAGTATCATGTATCTGTGCAAACACCTTTGTAAGCGTCTCTGTGTCTGATTTTCACTACCCCAGTTGGCAACTACCTCCCATGGCTTTCAGTCTTCTCCATTTTTCTGTTATAGTCCTACCTATCTCCTAGAGTAGAAACCTCTTATTCAGCATCTACCCTCTCCTATCCTCCTTCATAATTTTCTCTAATGTTGCTATATTCGTCTTTGTTTTTTGGCAATAGTGAATGGTCATTTATATAGTGTCCCAAGATTGTGTGATTTTTTTTCCCCTCCCTATAAAATAATTGTCTTGTACAGGCAATCCTTGATTTAGCAACTAGGCGCTTAGCAACTGTTTGAAGTTACAACAGACCCACAAAAAGGTACTTACGACTTGGATTTGAAGTTACAATGCCCCCTCACCCCATCACATGACTACATTTTGGGCACTCAGCAACCAGCTCACCTTTATGGCTATTTGTAGCATTCTGTGGTTATGTGATTGCAATTTGTAGTGGTTTTTTTGCTGGAAATGAGACAGTCGGTTCATTTAACTACTGTAAAAAAAAAAAAAAGTCAAATCAAGTCAGTTATATGATAAATCACTTAACAACTGCCATGATTTACAACTGGGTTCAATTCTGGTCTCAAATGAAGGCAAATATATGTGTCCCAGGATAATATTGCAAGATCCAATCATGTCAGGACCAGGGCTTTAGTCTTCTGGGCTTTCAGACTTGTGCTGGAGCTCATCCTTAGAGAATCAATTATGATCGTAAGTTGAGAACTACCTAGTAAATTCTTCCATAATAAGTTTCTTTTGCATTTGCAATACACAAACTAATGGCATTTCTAATCTACTATTTTAAATAAAGGGAAGAAAATTCTGAGAATTAAGAAATTTTCCACTGTGTGGTAGAGAGGTAATTCATGTTCTTTTCATAAAAATATGTAAGACAACCATTGCCATATATCTAACTCTAGCCAGGCGTCAACTGTTAGCTGAGAGAATTCCTATACATAGACTTGAGCATTAAATCAGTTTAATTGACCCTTGTGTGGTCCTGGTCTTTTGTGCCTGACAATAAATTGTGAATATACATTAGAAAACTTTACATTAGAAACTTGTTTTTATGTTTTGCAGGATATCTTAATGTGCTCTCAAATAACCGTTGGCGTGAGCGCTGGTGCAGAGTGAAAGATAATAAGCTTATACTCCACAAAGACAGGACAGATCTAAAGACTCATATCGTTTCTATCCCTCTCCGTGGCTGTGAAGTTATTCCAGGATTGGATTCCAAACATCCCCTGACATTCCGCTTGCTTCGAAATGGTCAGGAGGTTGCAGTATTAGAGGTATATTGTAAAGGAATAACATAAACAGAATCTAAGAATCCTGCTTCTGAAATAAGAAATCTATCCTGGTATTAACACTTTGAATGCATAATATTTCCTTGTTCTTGCCCATGACAGGAGCTAGATATAAGCTAAATATTACTAGCTAGATATAAGCTAATATATATCAATATTAACTTCTTAATTAGACTATTTTGAAAAACTTTCAAAACTCTGTTTCCAGAAATTCTCAAACTCAAGACATTTAAAAAGGCAGTAAACAATGCTATTGAATTGAACATCATTATCAGGCCACAAACCAGTTTCAGTGAATATTCATTCTTAATATTTTGTCTCTCCCTCCCTCCCTCCCTCTTTCTCTCTCTCTCTCTCACACACATTGAATTTACACTCATTGAAGTCCATAGAAAAGAGACATTTGGACTGTATGATAAAGACTTTAGCCAACTGGGAGTAGATCCATGTCTGGAGGGTACAAGCATGGAGCAGCTTCTACTGTTGCCAGCATGAGCCTGCCCATGTCCTTAGGGCAGATTTGGAAGTGCCATATATATCAGACAGGGACAGAATTTATGTATCCTTAAGGATCGCTCTAGGCTTGGCATATTGTATTAAGGGTGTCTGGACAGAGTGCTTTTGGAAGGAGGAAAAAGTATTTTAAGCATCAAAACCTAAGGTATTCATGTTATCTCTTAATGACCTGAGAGAGAGCCCAAATATTGGGCTCTAGAATGTGGGTGGGAATGGGGGATATCTCTGGGTATTACAAAAGGAAATCTGGAATGGGCTTCTGGAACGTCTGTATTCATCAGAATGCTAAAAGCAGTGTTGTGGTGTCATG
The DNA here is from genome assembly GCF_059756535.1 of Pantherophis guttatus. Lineage (NCBI taxonomy): Eukaryota > Metazoa > Chordata > Lepidosauria > Squamata > Colubridae > Pantherophis > Pantherophis guttatus. The sequence continues at coordinate 122,127,721 of NC_142065.1, read as the reverse complement.
CTACAAGTTCCATGTGAAACATGCAGAGGCATTGTCACAATGCCACTGTTGTCATTCTGCCTCCACATAGGCACTGCTGAAAGCTGATCTTAGCTGTGTTTGCATCCTGAGGAGTAGGTTTTTTTGTTTTAGCAAGATTTTTGACAGCCACCATGGAAATGTTTTAAAAATGAAATTCAATAACTCTTATATAAGTATACATTTACTTATATAGTGAAGGAGTTCTTGAATTTCATTTTTAAAACAAGTAAATGTATACTTGAACTAAAATAGATATATATTAGTGAAAGTTTCAGTGTTCGCCTGTGATTTTTCTTCTGTTTGTGTAGGCTTCATCTTCAGAAGATATGGGCAGGTGGATTGGGATTCTGCTGGCTGAGAGTGGGTCATCTGCAGATCCTGGCACTCTGCACTATGACTACATAGATGTAGATGTGACAGCCAGTGTCATTCAAGCTGCAAAGCAAACATTCTGGTAGGAGGACTTAATCAGTTAAGAGCATTTTCAAGATCTCTGGCTTTTTCTGTGTTTTTGTTTTGGAGTTGAGAAATCTGAATTCTTATTTATTATTAAACCAAAAACCTGAGATGGTGAGAGGCAATATGCTTCATATATTGTATAGTATCATGTGCCCAAGTATGGATTTGCTTGCTCAAAGCTGAAAGGTAAAATATATCAACAAATGCCCCTACTTACAAATACATCATTTAGCAATTTTATCAAGTAGTTTTGTTAGACATGCTTGAATAGGGAATCTGTGACCAATCTGTGGGGCAACACTGTATTTTCATCAATTCCTTCATGATCATAGTTGGGGATAATCAAATTTAAAATCTAGTAACATCTGGAGAACTAGATTCTTCATACATACATATTTCTGCTGGTTTGATCTGTGCTTGGAATGAAACGGTGTTGTTTTAATCTGGGCAGATGTGACTCAGAATGGGGTGGGGAAGAAGAAGGGAAAAAGTGAAAGACAATAGTAGCCAAGGGGAGACAGGGAAGCCTCTGATGTCAGAACTACTTCATTTTTTTTTAATTCAAAATATAATCTTAATAATATGGGCATGTAGGAAATAGATAAGATGTTTAGTTTGTAACCTGCAGCAAAGCATGGCACTCTGGAAGACCTTATGGACCAACCACAAGTTCTACAAAAGCGAAACCTGTAATGCTTTGACTTTTCTGTAGTTTGGATAACACAAGATCTGTACAAGGACAAGACTGGAGCATGTTCCATCTCTTAGCCACACCACAGCAAGTCCCAGCATGGCATATCTATGGGAATCCTAATCCATTTCCCTTGGTTTCCCTTCCTTGCCTCCCTGCCTCTCCTTGCAGTGGCAGTTCCAACAGTATTGGTTGCCATTGTGAAGCAAGGAGTGCAAAGGCTATTAAGGGAGAATTTCACAAGACTGCAATTTCTGATTTCCTGCTGGCTTCGCCATTGACTTTGCTTATGGGAAATGGCAGGGAATGTTGGAAATCGTGCTCAGGTAACTGCAGCTCGCTGTGACTTTAAAATTGCAAGCTGGGTGCTAAATGCTCGGATTACAATCCCATGACCATAGGAACACTGATGGCTGGAATTCCAAGGGCTAGTGGTAACTGTCACTTGTTTAGCGCTATTGTAAGTATGAATAGTTGCTGGATGAATGGTTATAACTCGATGACTACCTGTAGTTCTGCTGCAAGCAGAGAAAGAAATTAATTGCAACAATAGGACTGACATTAACATATGCAGAGGACATGGAGAATTTAAGATTCTGTGATCAAGGGTGCTTCTTGATTTACCTCTGTCATACCATCTTTCTTTCTAATGGCAGATGAGCTATGATAATGGAGATTTTTTTTTTAGTACAGATGGAACTTTCCCATAAAACTCACTCCCATGGTGTTGTTTCCCTAATCAGTCCGTCAACTTTATAATGAGTTTGTCTAATCAATTGTTTCAAGGCTGAAGCCCTTCAATAACTTATGGCCCATTTAAATTCCCATTATGTTTTCCCAGTTTGTTAAGAGAGGTTGTGTTGGAAACTACAGAAGGTAATAATCTTTCAGTAGTAGTTTTTCAAGAAATATAATGGTATACAATATAAGAAAATGCATTGTTATATTTAGTAGCTCAGGAAAACGAAAAACTAGATTCAAAAACAAATACTGCATTTCTCTTAGGATTGTATTACATAAATAATTGGATTTGGTTATCAGTGCCAAAATAACATTTTGGAAATGTGCCTTCAAAATACAATGCTTCTGAAAGTTTAGTTTTCAAATCTTTACATAGAACTTAATAATAGTTCATAATAGTTATTTATTGTATTCAACTGGTAATTCTTACATTTTTTTGAACAATGTGATTTGCCCAAGGCAGCACTAAATGAAAATTTAAAATATGGATACTGAGGGAAGGGCAGTCTTCCTAAAAGAAAACATAACTGGATTTAAACTTGTTTATCTTTCTTACCACAGATAGAAACAGGCAATGCCAGTCCTAAAACATTACAAAATCCCTCAAGAATAAGGAAAACGTTTAAAGTCTCCTCTGCCAGACTTCTCTTTTTTCTTTTGCCAAATTCAAGCTATATATCTTCTTTTCTTCTGAGCAAAAAGCTAAAGCCTGACTTTTATGCTGTCTCAGACTAATCACACAAAGCTCTTGGCTCCAGGAAAAGATTGCTTGTGTAAAATCAAAGGGAGTCTGTGCATTACTGTGCTTTATTACTGTAATTGTCCCATCTCCTATGCTGTGTAGTTCGTCTCTCTTTGCAGTTATACATTGTGATTAGAAAACTTAAAGCCATTTCCTGATAGCACTCGAAGGAACAGATTCATTTCCATAACTACAGGTTCCTTCCTGAGAAGTTTTTCTATTGAGTAAACCTAAATCCTCAGATTTGTCCTTTAAATCAATTGTCTGTCTTTTGATTTAACAATTTATGCCCCTCCTCACATACAAGTAAATAAAAATTGAAGCTTTCTCACAACTTCAGGCTGTAGTGCCATTCAGCATGTATTCTAGAAGAAATCCCTTAAGAGACAGAGACTTGTAAAACAATTTATGGAAAAGTGTATTTACTTTATGGAAAGACATGTACTTTCAAAGTGAGCTCATTATTTGTTGTCCTGCTTGTTTTTATATTTCAGTTTTATGAACAGACGGGTTCTTTCTACTAATCCTTACAGAGGAAATGCTGCTAATGGCTATGCGTGTCCCAGTGGAATGGCACTTCATTATGATGATGTTCCTTGCATAAATGGATCAGTAAGAATTGATTTTTGTGTAGGTCAAATAATTTATATCTGTTGAACCTTCATAATTTTTTCATTATCACAAGGATATTATCACAAGGTTTTGTTGTGTCTCAACCAGAGAAGTGGGTGAAATTAGTTCAATATATCTGCATGTGTATGCCAGCACAAATATGTCTCCTTCTTGATTCATTAAGTTAAACCTAAACATAATATAACTCTCTGGAGAAAAATAAAAGCAAGGGTTTGACTAAGCATGTTCTATGGCTAAAATATGGGTGGGGGAGTAAGGGAAAATGTTCATGGATTTCCTTCATGCACTTTTTATCCTATATCTCCTAGCCATATACAGGTAGACCTCATTTAATGACTACCCTGTTTAGTTACAATGACGCTGAAAAAGTAACTTCAGAACCAGTTGTTGCATTTACAACTGTCACTGTATCCTGTGATCACATGAACTCCATTTGCATGCTTTAAAACCAGCAGACTCAACGGAGAAGCTGGCAGAAAAATCTCCAGTCATGATCACATGATGTCTCACCTAATGATCCAACAGTCACTTGCTTAATGACTGCAATAGATGTAAAATGATAAGCTGTTGCAGTCACATGATGCTTCACTTAGCAACTGTACCACTGAGACAGAGTTGATGGTCCCCCACTAAATCACTCAACCAATCAGAGTTGGTTTAGTGATTTAGTAGTCACTAAATGAGGATGACCTCTAATCACAAATATTTCAAAAATTGGAATGACTGGGATAGATTTTTATGCATATTGGCATGAGATCATGCCTTACTTTAATTCAGTAGTTCTTCTGTTATAGAATTACGTTGTAGTTTTCCCAGCTGAATGCCTTTCAAACATGCTCCCGACTATCCAGTGATCATTCCAATGGAAGAATTCTGAATGATTTATGGTTCACCATATCTAGAGTAAATCTGTTTGGGAAAGGCTAGTATAAAGGTTTAGGAAGATAGTTTAGGAGAAGTTGATTGACTATGATTGCTCATGTGTATCCTATAAGTGTAACTTTACCATATGATAGTTTCCTCTTTCTAATATAATTACATTTCTTACAGTACTTATCCATCCATCTTTAGGAGACAGTCAAAATCTTAACTCTGTATTTTATACAGCTCACAGTATACAATATTTTATATATTCTCAGATAATTCTTGACAAAGTAGACAAATGTTACTAACACATTAATCATTCTGATACATTTTTTTTTTTTTTAATTTGATTTATATGCCGCCCTTCTCCGAAGACTCAGGGCGGCTTACAATGTGCTCAGCAATAGCCTTCATCCTTTTGTATATTTATACAAAGTCAGCTTATTGCCCCCACAAACTGGGTCCTCATTTCACCTACCTTAGAAAGGATGGAAGGCTGAGTCAACCTTGAGCCTTGGCGAGATTCGAACCCTGCAGTAATTGCAGGCAGCTGGTCTTAAGCAGCTTAATAACAGGGTGCCTTAAACCCTAGTACTACCAAGGCTCTTATTCTTGACACAAGAATAAGAAGTTCTCCAGCAACATGACTTGTGGGGCTATGCGTATTTACTTCTTGATTTCTTTGCTTGCATTTCTTTGCTTGCATCCTTCTGTTAGGCAATTCCCTGTAGTTATGGTTTCTTGGTTTCTAAATCTCTTTTTATTGTGATATCCAAATAAGGGTCCCAAGATTTAAAAATTGGTTATGAACCAGTATAAGAACCTAGTTTGAAACTCTAATTTGTAGGAACTTCTTAAATCAAAATGATAAAAATTAAACCAAGGAATCAAAAGACTGCTTTGCAGCAAGACATGTTAAAAAAGAGGGATGCTCTATCAAAAGTTTTATATGGGAAAGGCCAAAATTTGCCTCTTGTTAATTTGTAGTTTCAAATTAATAGTCAGATGGTTGGCATATGATATTGAAACTTATCTTATAGACTATAAGAGAGACAACATAAGGATATTGAATGGCATTATTCCTAACTGTTCTTTTCAGCAGTGTGCTTAGAAATCTTAACTTTGGAATTTGCAAGATTTCCATTTTGATATAATTACTGTAAAATAAAAGCAAATTTTAGAATAAAAATACAGTGGTACCTCAGTACTCTGTTAACTGATTCTGGGAGATGCAATGAGTACTAAAAATGATGAGAACGAAACAAACCATGGGACTTACCGTGTGACTCTTTGTTTTGGCTGGGAAGAACTTCCTAAGTGTCCCTTTTCCTATGCCAGTGACCTTCCCAGCATGGCCGACTTCTTGTCCACTCTTTGCAGTTGTTGCCTGCTTACTTTTGAGCAACCTTCCTACCATAGCCAATTTCCTGCCTATTCTCCATGGATGTTCCCCTCTTCCTATTGCAGTGCATCAAGTACCAAACAAATGATGAATAACACAATAACATTTTCAGCCGTGACCAGGGGGGCATTTGCCCAGATTCGCCTGGTGCGCCAGTTGCGCCCATATTTGGACCGTGATGCCCTATGCACAGTCACTCATGCATTAGTCACCTCCCGGATTGACTACTGCAATTCTCTCTACCTGGGGCTGCCCTTGAAGACCACTCGGAGGCTTCAGCTGGTGCAGAATGCGGCCGCACAGGTTGTAATGGGAGGATCCCGATACTCCCATGTTACCCCTCTCCTGCGCGACTTGCATTCGTTGCCAGTTGCCCTCCGGGTGAAATTCAAGGTGCTGGTGTTAACCTATAAAGCCCTTCATGGCTTAGGCCCAGGATATCTGTTGGACCACCTGCATCCAGCATCGACTTCCCATGCCCGGTGTGTTCCCACAGAGAGAGCCTACTCAGGGTGCCGTCGGCTAGACAATGTCAGCTGGCGACCCCCAGGGGTAGAGCCTTCTCTGTGGCCACGCCCACCCTTTGGAATCAACTTCTCGTGGGTCTTCGGCTGGCCCCCGACCTTCATACCTTCCGCCATGAGCTTAAGACCTGGCTGTTTAAACGCCCTAGCCAGGACTGATGGGGTCTACTGTTTTAAATTGGTTTTTAGTCTGTTTTAATTTGTATTTATTGGGATTGTTTCGTTGATGTGAGCCGCCCTGAGTCCTTTGGAGAGAGGGTGACATATAAATCCAATAAATAATAATAATAATAATTTTCGCATCAAAATGCATCGCATACCAAATTTGACGAGGTTTGAAGCAGTCAAGTATCAAAGTACTACTGTATAGAACCAGTAGGGAAGGAACTCTTGCTGAGGGTTGGAGGAGTTTTCTTAATTTCTCAATTAACTTTCAAATTATTTCATTTTTTTCAATGCATAAAGTTATTCTAATTTACTAAGTATGTGTATTGCAGTGGGAACCAGAAGATGGCTTTCCTACATCTTCTAGCAAAAACACAGGAGAAGATGGGCTTTATGATAACATGGGCGTGTATGATAATTTGCCATCCCCGAAAATTTTTGCACGTTGTCCACCAGCAGAGCGAAAAGCCAATAGGTTATCTACTGACAAACTCTCATCTAACCATTATAAACAACCTATCTCATCCAATCTGTCTTCTGCTCAGTCTGTCACTAATACCTCTGCTGTGGGGAAGGGATCTGTTGCACAGGTACTAAAATGCTTAATTCTTTTAATCATATTTCTGTTCTTGCTTTTGTGTACTGATCGTTAAATGCTTACAATTAAGGTAAAGGTAAAGGTTCCCCTCGCACATATGTGCTAGTCATTCCCGACTCTGGGGGGCAGTGCTCATCTCCTTTTCAAAGCCAAAGAGCCAGCAATGTCTGAAGACGTCTCCATGGTCATGTAGCCGGCATGACTAAATGCCAACATGGAACACTGTTACCTTCCCACCAAAGGTGGTCCCTATTTTTCTACTTGCATTTTTTATGTGCTTTCAAACTGCTAGGTTGGCAGAAGCTGGGACAAGTAACGGAAGCTCACCCTGTTACACGGCACTAGGGATTCAAACTGCTGAACTGCCAACCTTTCGATCGACATGCTCAGCATCTTAGCCACTGAGCCACCGCATCCCTAAATGCTTACAGTTAATTAAAGCTAAATAATATAATCTCATATAAATTGTTTAGAAACACTGGCTATGAGAATAACATCTTAGAAACCTATGCATTTTTCTTTTTAAAATTCTTAGCTTAATTTAGCTTGCTCCAACCTGACCAAACTAACACTACAACTCGGGACTCCCAACTATCCTTGAAGATTCTGGAAATTCCACCTGTAACATTTTTGAAAGAAATCAATTTAAATAAAACTCTCTTGGATTTTACACAGAGCAAATTTCAGAGGATACATATTAGCGATATCATTGCTTCAACAGCTGAAATTAAGTCCTTGGTAATGGTCAATTTCACAGCCTACAACAGCCTGTACTTTTCTGTACTATCTGTGTGCAGTTATGTGTGAGTAGTTGAATATACTGTACTGCAGTTAGTACGTTGAATATGGATCATTATTGTGGCTTGGGTAATTCCTACTGTTCTGTGTTATGCAGATGGTTCTGCTTCATTCTAAAAGAAACAAATTGACTTACTTGAGTACAAAATTGTTTCAAATAGATATGCTTCATTCAATTTTGTGTTCACTTTCAAATCTTTGGGGATGTGATCTTTCCAAAGCTTAAAACATTCTGCAAACTTATTTCACATTTGGAAATATTAGAGAGAGGATGCAGTTTCCATACGTAATGGGAGGATGGGAGACGTTTTTGACAAGTTGGCCATATACTTGTGCCCTGTTATAGTCTTAGGTTTTACAGCTTTTTCATTTGAGGAGTGGAACAGTCATTCCTCTGCAGTCAGTGACCATTATACTGTATGTTGTATATTTAGAAAACCAATTTGAAATTTGCCTAAAAGATTTGTTCTAAGAATCAGAAGATCTGCTAAAATTTAAAATTATAGTGAAATGAGTTGCTGCAGGAATCTTTTTTTATAAGTTCATTTTATTATATGCCTGCAAAATAATGATTGTTGCTTGTTTCAAAAGAGTGTTTTTTTTATTGAAATGAGTAATTGAAGATTCTGAAAAATCAGATGAACACACGTATTGCCTCCTTCAATAATTTTAATCACAAAAACTAATGTTATTCTGAGGCAAAATAATATAAAAATAAATCAAACATTCCTTTCCATGTTTGAATCATAAACAAACAACTTGTAAATAATAAATCCAAATAATGTAACATTTAGAACTTCTAAATGTTGAAGTTCTGCTCTTGTCAAATTAAAAACAGATGTCTTTTCACTCTTTGCAAAATGTTCCATTGTCCAAGTCATTACAACTTGTTTCTGAACATTCTGCAGCTCTAATAAAGGCTGATGTTAATTTAAGATTTTATTGTCAGTTCATTTCCTAGCCACTTAGAGATTTCCTAGAGATTGGCCTAAGTTTTCTGAAGCTTCTGGGCACATCTTTCAGTGATTATTTTGTGAAGTGGCCCTTTCTCAAACATTTGTTTTAATTTTATGTTGTCTCATCTCTTCTATAACAGATAGTCCTCAACTTATGACCACAATTAAGCTCAAAATTTCTGTTGCTAAATGAAACATTTGTTAAGTGAATTTTACGACCTTTCCTGCCACAGTTGTTAAGTGAATCACTGTGGTTATTAAGTTAATAACATGATTGTTAAGTGAATCTGGCTTCCCCATTGAATTTGCTTGTAAGAAGGTTGCAAAAGGTGATCACATGACCTGGGATAGTGCAACCGTCATAACTATGAGTCAGTTGCCAAGTGTCCGAATTTTTATTAATGACCACGAGAATGCTGCAACAGTCATAAGTCTGAAAAGCGGTCATAAGTCACTTTTTCCACTGCTGTTCCAACTTTGAACAGTCACTAAATGAACTGTTGTAAGTTGAGGACTTCCCGTATTTTCAAAAAGCACAGTGGATGCCTTTGGTTGCTTCAGAAGCATGGTTTTCTGACTACCTCGATTTTAAACTTTTAACCAAAATTTGCCTCTTTTTGTTCCCATTTATGTAAAACAACTGTACTTAATGTTTAGCAATAAATGCATTCTTGATTTTCCTTACAGTTTAAAGGAAAGAAAATGCCAGTAGCTGCAAATGGGATTTCAGGAAAAGGGAGAACATTAAGCAATTCACCAAAAAAATCAGAATTTGCTTCAAATGTGAAACGTAGCAGCTCTAGTGAGTATTCTTTATTTCTTCCGGCTTTGAAATATCTTATTCTTTTAAACTGTCTGAAATTATTAGGTAAAATAATTCTTTGTGCATGATAGATAAGTATTTATCTACTGTGTTTATTTATTTATCTATTATCCATGCATCTGTCTATTGTCCATGAGATAAATGACTCCTCACACAGAAATTTCATTTCCAAAACCAAGGTCATTCATCACGATCATCTAAGTGGTAGATTCAAATTGATAGATTATAAGCAATTTCTGAAGAACTGTATTCAGTCTTCTTCTTGTCTTCTATTTCTACTTTGCTTAATACATAGTCACTTTTGCTACTCTATTATTATAATTTATTTTAGAAATAAAAGAAAATATAAATTTGGACCACATTTGCACCATATGCCTAAACTATATGGGTTTCTCCATGTAAATCATGGTTTTCAAGGAAGCAGTCAGTATTCAGTTTGTACAAGACCAAATGATTGGTTCTTTTTGCAGCCTCTGATACTCTCCAAATCTGTAATTCAACAGTGTCTATATTTTTTCACTATTTTACAATGACCAGTTTTCATGGTTGTTCTGCTCCCAGTTGTCATAAAAATGCCCTTATCTTTCTTTTTTCATGAACAAGTTTTTTATTATCTTACTCTCTTATTTACTTTTCTAGCATAATATGGGCAGAACAAATAGAAAATTTGAGTTAAATTCTTCCTTTTTCAACACTACTCTTTAAAGCTTTGGAATTTTTGAATACTTTTTCTGTGTAATTTGGCTGGTATGGTTGCTACCATTATCTTGATAATTGCTCAGGTGCAGCAGGTGCTGTATAAGACATACTTTTAGCTATTTGAAGAAGTTTTTGTTTGAATTAAAGCTGGAGTGATTGAAGATGTAACAGCAACCATAGGGGTAGAGGTGTCAACTCTGCCATCTTCGGCGGGGCACCTCACTAACAGCTGCCATTAAATGTTAGTGGGGAGGGGAAGAAGAGCAAATGGGCAATCAACATGTTAGGTTAGAGATGGGACTTAGGGAGGGGGGATGACAATTTGACAGAGACCAGAGATGCATGAAACCAGCCTTTGCCAGTCTTTAAGGCCACAAACCTTGGGAAAACAACATGAATTGCTCCAAACATCTGAGCAGTTCCCAAAACATCTATGCGGCTCGCCATTGGCTGAAGACAAATTGGTCAGGGGAGAGGGCCATGATGAAGGGGAAAAGTTTCTAACTTTTGGCGCAGAAACTTTAGTTCTAGCCTGCTTTTACTTCAGCCACTATCCCTTAGAAAAAGAACTTTTCACTTCAGCCAAATGGAGTCGAAGGTATTTCTTTCCTAAGGAATCTGACTGTGGCAGGTCTGACAAGAGGTATGTTGTCAAATACAGAGTAATAGTAAAACAAATCTTTGTTAAAACATTTGATTGTAAGTGGACATACAAGTAAATGGGATGCCTAGATTTGGATTAGTCTTTCATTCTGACATAAGTTTCCTAGTTCAGATATCTTATAATTAAACTTTTGTGTAGATGCAGATCAATACAAGTATGGAAAGAATCGTGTTGAAGCAGATGCAAAGAGATTACAAACAAAAGAGGAGGAACTATTAAAGAAAAAAGAAATCCTGAGGAATCACTTGGCTCAGTTACGAAAGGAAAGGAAAGACCTCCGGGCAGCTCTTGAAATGAATCCTGGTATGCTAGGCACTTTTTGTTTATAATCAAAGTATCAGGAAATAATGTCTCTAGCATCAGAAGTAGCTTTTATTATTATTTTTCTATGAAAAGATACAAGCTTAGAAACAGAGTAGTTATACAGAGGAAGTCCCCTCTTGCTTATAACTTAAGGGAATTTGCATTACAAAGGTGAGACCAATATATAAACTGCTACTCCATACCAAGTTTCTGCCCCTTTGTAATATTCAATTAAATTTGAGTATGCTGATGAGACATTGTGTTTCCATATTCTTTTCAGTGACAGCGAATGTTATGAAGAGGGTGGCAGAGATTCTTATTTGTTTCTTTGTTTTACAGCAGTTGTGTTATAGTTGTGTATATGATGTTACAGAAGAGGAGGCAACTGTTCTAGCATTAAGGTGCCACTTTCAAGGTAGTTCTGTGTTATAGATAGCATTTTTATACTATTTTATTTGCCAGGCTGGATCATTTAAATGAAGTTAAATGCTAAAGACTAGTTTATACTGTTGAATAACCATAGCACTAGATATAACTTACTTTGGCAATAATTTGCTGATGCAGTCTTAATTATTGTCCTTTAATTATAGAATATTTCATCCAACCAGAGTGATATTGAGGTGGGTGGCTATAACAATTGAAATTAAAAGTAAAAAAAGCAAACAAACACACTTGGCTATGTTAATGTAGCTGATCAGATTATAGTAACTTGTATTTGATGAATGATGATGACTCACTTCTGAAGCTGCCTGCTGTGAAGTGTCTTCACTTTCCAACTTCTCAGCCCTTGGTTTAAGAACAGTGTGTAACAATTTTATCACAGCCTCAAAGATCATTTCTCTCCTCTGGATTTCAGGCAGGAAATCCCTACTAATTCTTGAAGATAAATTAAAGAAGTTGGAAGAAGAGTGTAAGTTGAAAGAGTCTGAGCGTGTGTCTCTGGAACTAGAGTTGACAGAAGTGAAAGAGAATTTGAAAAAGGCTTTGGCTGGAGGCATCACACTAGGATTGGCAATTGAACCTAAATCACGGAGTTTAACTGCACAGGTATTTTAATTTAATTTAATTTAATTTAATTTAAACTTAAATAGATTCTACTGTAAAATATATTTTATAAATCATATAAATATTTTGCTATTTTTAAATAATTACTATCTGTCATGCTCTACATATGAGATTCAGCATCAACTCTGTCATTTGTTTGCACACTTTTGCTTGTTTGGATCTGTTACTACCTGGGAAATTATTATGCCATCTGAGGGTTACCTTGACCTTATGTAGCATATTGAGCACCACAGTTGACAAGATTGTATGAAAACATGGATGGAGATAAGACAAAATGTATTTTAAATATTAAACACATCTGAAATTCTGGAACTTCTAACTCAAACATGCACCCTGTTCGTAAACTTGCCTCTGTAGTTGAAGATTGGAAGGTAGTCAATGTAATTAATTTTTTAGAAGGAGTCACAGAGAGATCCAGAAAATTATAGGTCTGTCAGGTTAATGTCTCTTCTGAGGAAGATAGTAGAGACTGCTGTAAAGATAAAATTAGCAAACATTTGGAGACAAAGGCCTTGGTGAAGGACACCCAACATGGCTTCACTAAGGGAAGTTCCTATTTTAGCTAATCTACCCAAGTATTTGAGGGTATTGATAAGCATGTAAATAAGGGCAAACCAGTAAACATCAGCTGCTTAGTGTTTCAAAAAGTGTTTGATAAAGTCCAAAATCAAAGACTTCACAGTAAGCTTAACAGCCATGGGATAAAAAGACAGGTTCTCTTATGGGTAAGCAACCTGACAATAGCAAACAGAATTGTAACAAATTTACAGTAGGAATAAATGGGCATTGCTCACAATGGGATAAAATTATTGGGGTCCTCCTAGGACCAGTGCTTTTTATAAATGATCTGGAATCAGGCATGACTAGAATAGCCATTTTTGCTGATGAGAGATATACTGGTATATTTCTTGGTTACTCCTAGATTTCAAGTTATATGGCTCTGAAATTATTAACTCATTTAAAGGATTGCAGAGATTCCTGACTGTGTATCTGCCAATCTTACACTGTTATCTTGTTCTTTCAAACCAATCTTCACATTTGTCCAACAGGACAATATCTTCTACTCCAAGAGCCAGGATAGTTTAACTGCTGATATAACTATTGACACTTTTTGATAACTCTGGTTTCAAATTGTTTTCTATTTATTATTTAGTCCCCAGTTCTAAAGCATCAGACTCTGGAGAATTCACCCATCTCCAGTTGTGATACAAGTGATACAGAATGTTCTATGCCTGTGAATAGTGCAATTGTCCTGAAAAGACATTCCTCCTCAAGCACCTCTCCATGCCGAGGCCACGTGCTTCAGAAGGCAAAGGTGAGATTCACACAGTTGTTGCAGTTGTGCCGTCAGCCAAGCAGTGTCGACTGGCGGCCCCCAGGGGGAGGGCCTTCTCTGTGGGGGCACCCACTATCTGGAATGAGCTCCCCTCGGAGATACGGAGGATCCTGGATCTGCGCACTTTCCGCCGTGCTCTTAAGACCCTCCTATTCCAGCAAGCCGGCCTGGCCTAATTTTCTCCCCTTTCTTATTAATTTTTTAAACTGAAACTTTAATTTGTTTTAAATTATTGGGATTTTTAATTGTCTTGGGCTAAATTATTTAATTTGGTTTTAAATTGTTTCTAACTTTTGTATTTATGTATTTTATTCTGTGCCTGTTCACCGCCCTGAGTCCTTCGGGAGTAGGGCGGTATATAAATTTAATAAAACATAAACAAACAAACAAACAAACATATTCTCCTACTATTACTAAGTGGCTTGGTTTATTTATCCTTTCTCCATAGTAGAGAAGCCAGTTTGCTGTCTTGCTTCGATACTTTGATACAGATACTGTTGCTCAGGGGGAAAAAAAGCCTTTGGTAGCTATATTAACCTTTAAAAGTTTGTTCTTTTAGTTCAAGTGAGAGAAAAAATGTGGAAAAATCGTACTCCAGTTGCAATATGATTTTGTAAAAAAAAAAAAAAAAAAAAAAGATTTTTTTTTTGTATGTTTGCTTAGCTTTGCCATGAATATTATCAGAACATTGAGTCTTATATATAAAGAAAATCCACCAGAACAAATGACACTAAAGTCTGGTTCTTGCTTCATTATTTCATAAACAGATTCATCCAACTTACAGTATGTGAGGATAAAAATGTAATAATCCTCCTATTTCAATCAATTTGATAAAAGAACTGGGGCCATTTGTTCAACAATAAAAGCTTATTTGGGCCAGGCCTGCTTTACATAAACTTCATACATTAACTTCCCCCCTTATTGCAATAAAATCTTCCCACATAAGTAATCAAAAGAAATTTCTGAAAACGTGTAAAAAAGGCATTGAAAAGATGAAGAAAAATGTTCATGAAACTCTACACCTAAACTAGCGCCTACTCAGAAAAATAGTCTTGAAATAGAGAAGGTTTGGGACAATTATGTAGTTTCCAAAGTATGGCCTGTGCTGTCAAAATCACTACAAGAGTGCAGGGTGAAATTATTCAGGTGGTCACAAACAATCCCACAGTAAACAATATCCATATTTGCAAATATCTCTCACGTTAGCTAAATTCGATGTTCATGATTTTATCATAGCTTGTAGCTGAATTCAACATAGTTTCACGACCAAACTAACACTGCTGATCTACAGAGGGAAATGAGGAATGGGCCTCCAGAAGCCCCAAAATCTTGAGATAGGAGCAAATATTGCCCATAAATTGCCTACCCTTGATTTATATTAACTGCTTTATGAAGGAGAACAAGCAAGGTCTAGCAATTGGATCTGTGTGAGAATTACATCCTCCTACCAACCACCTATTGTGTTTGTCTGAAGCCAAGTCTCAAAGGAAGCTCTTAAACTTGTCAGATGCCCAAATACAGAATCACATTCTACTGGATTGCACTTTAGTTTTTACTTAGCAACTGCCTCATTAAGCAACCATTCAAAGTTACAATGGTGTTGAAAAAATTAATCTTAGTACCAAGATTTGCATTTATGATCTTTACAGCATCTCTCACTCACAAGATTACAATTATAATTAGTACATGTTGTCCTTGCCTGACTTGTTATTTTTCTTTCCCCACCCACTTGCAAAGGTGAGAGATTGGGAAGAATTATAAAAGAGTAAGCAGGCACACCATAGGAAATGCACATGGAAAAGAATGTGGTGGCATCAGCAGTCCTGAGCATGCTATAGAAATAGTCCAGTGTATTCCCCATAGTGTGCCTGCTTACTCTCGTTCTCCAATCTTTCCACACGGAGTAAGAGATGAATAAGGCACAAGAGAGATTGCCTTCAGAAACAGCTTTTTCTTCCCCTCCCCCTTTGCAGAGCACAAATTATTTCTGTAGGCAATCTCTCCTGGCTTGATCTAGCCCCCCCTCCTCACAGAATACTTTGAAAGGGAGGGGTTACAAGAGAATAAGCAGGGAGACGGTGGGGAATACACTAGACTGTTTGCATAGCACTCTCAGGGATACTGGCACCAGAGCATTGATTTTGATGTTTATTTCCCGTTGTGTGCCTGCTTACTCTCTTGTATTCCCTTCTTCTCCAATGAATGTAAATACAAACATTAATTCCTTTCCTTCTAATTATCCCCTGCTGGGGGGAATATTCCAAAGGGGTAGGAGTGGCTAGGAAGCAGACAAAAGCTGAAGGTGAAAAACTGATTACACCTGTCAGTTTTAAGCTGGCTATTCCAGCCCATAGCATAATGTGAAGATCCCAAAGGGCAATGGAAGTGGGAAGAGGGAAGCACACTTATAGTCATGTGATTTCCCAAGACCATTTCACTTAATGACAGCTCTGTTGGTCTCAGGTCCCAATTGTGATTGCTAAATCAGGACTACCTGCTTAACAGTTCTTTTCCATCTTAATAAGATGTTCATGTTTATCTTCTTCCTGATTCAACTCCTAGTTACAAGATTTTATTGAAATCATACATTATACAATTCATCATCATCTTCATTATTTTTTGAGTCAGTAAGATTCTGAGGCTCTACAATGGGGCATCCCAGCTTTGCTGGATGGCCATGCTGGCTGAGCAATTATGGTACTTGAAGCCCACACCCTTAGAAGTTGTGAAGGTTTGGAATTTCTTTCTGGAGCTGTCTTATTTTTTTAATCCAATTGGTGCATAATATTTGACTCAGCTGATATGAATATATGTGCACTTGTAATTATATTTACATTTTCTTTTTCATTCTTTCTAGGAGTGGGAAATGAAAAATGGAACATAAAGAAGTACAATTGCTATTAGAATTCTGTTTTGGGACTCTTGACTCAAGATGGACTAAGGAAGATTAATCTGCACAGGGGTATTAATGGGTTATCAGTTCTGATTAGTGAATGGTCAGTATGCTGAATGCATCTTAAAAGGGGGGCCTTCTTGAATGTGTCATTTCAAATGCAGTGATTATTTACTCACTTAAAATATGAAAGGAACAGTTTAAATGATTATGTAGATGGATCAGGTAAAACTAGCACTAGCAATTGTGTTGGATTGAAATGGAGATTGGCATGTTTCAGTACCCATTTGGAATAGTGTTAGATACATTTTAATTATTAGATATGAAATCCAATCTTGACTCCTTAAAACCTTGCTGTATGAATGTGAGGATTCACAGGCTTGTAATATTAATTCAAGGCTTATGAATTTTATACTAAAGAATGGAAAGCTGTAGTCTTTGCAGAAATTACACAACTGCTGTTTTCCATGGTGACTAGAGATCAGAGAAGGACTAAATTCTCAACTAGGAAGGGAGATTGGAGCAAATAGAAAGACATCTTCCAACCCCAAGTAATAATACTGGTCTATTTTAAACTTTTTTTAAAAAAATGTATTTATTTGCTAGCTTGTTTTGAAATGTTTTTACGGATTTTATTTTATTTTCAAAAATTAAATAGCAATGGGTGCCACTTTACAGATACAAAAAAGCTCCACAAATATAAAAGCTGATGTTTTGAAGCAACTTTATGAAAGAATCAGAATAGCAAATAAGCCATCATATTCTAAAACATTTCAAAACAAAAGATAAATTTGGATTAAAAAATCCAAAATACTACCCAAAAATATTTAAGTTTGTTAATTTTAAATTAAAAGTCCTTAAAATTGCTACTTACTTTCTCTAATAAAAGCAGCAATGAATGTTTCCCCAAAAAAGAAATGGCAGTGTTATTTCTAAAATCTGTTGTCTATTAAAAAGACAGAATATTGTAAGGCAACAATGTAAAATTTGTTTTAAAAAGACATTCTTTTCCTGCTGTAACTGTGGTTTAGGGCACGAATCTGAGTTGTGAGTTAGGAAGCGCCCAGCTGGGAAGCATTGGGGAACCCAGAGTGGCTCTGTGTCTTCGTTTCCAAACACCATTTTCAGCACAGGAACTCCACCATTGCAGACTTATTGAGATAGTATTTGTGAAGAACTTACAATGCTTGAGATAGTCTGTATATCTTTTCATTATTGTCTTTCCATCTTCAAAGAAAATGTAAAATGTCTCTTCAGGTAGAGTTCCACTATTCCCTTCTGTGCATATGGGCTGCTCCAAAATCATCTGGCATAAGATGCAATACAGCTGGACAGAGAAATCCTCCATCAGATAGTAAATAGATTTGCAATGCTTTTGCGCCCCTTTCTCCCCTTTTCAGTTCTGTATCTTATCCAAGAGTTGTGACAAAAATCATGGTTGGGGATGCTCAGTGTTTTCTCCTTTGTTCCCCTCCCTGTCATATTGAAGTAGAAAGTCCTTACAAGAAGCTGCTGCTGATAGGAAGTTCTGAGTAAGTGACAAAATAGCTAGAGTTGGCTCTGTGCCCTCTGTTTCAGCAACCACCTCTCTTGAATTGAGTTAGAATAGGTAGAAACTGTCAAAATAGCAGGATCCACAACTAACATTACTTGTGAGAACAGAGACCAAAACACTCTAAACTAGTGACTATTTCTTTATGCACCTGTACCTCTCACTTTATAACACAAGTGTCAACTTGAAGAATCAAAGTCTAAGTTGAAAATGCATTTATTTTTAAAGCACTTAAGGAGAGAACTGCTTGGGGAAGGCAGAATGCTTTGGGCATCATTCCCTTTTTATAGTTTAATCTCCAACTCTGCATTTGGATATGGCATTTATTCTTTGTATTGCCTACGTTCACAAACTGCAGGTCATAATAGAACTAAAGATTTTCAACTTGCCATGTCCAGCCACAGCTTCAGGATGGAAGTACCTTTTTTTAAAATCCTGGAATGATCTTGCTAAGTTTCTAATAAGTTGCTTTTTAAAAAAAATATTCTAAGATACCTGTTCTTTAGAATGCTCTCCTCCTCTGCTGGTATTGGGTCTATTAAGCCTTTGCTGAAGACTTACAATTGCTTTTAGGCCTTTCCTGTACAAATACAGTTATTCTTTAGATGATTACTTTTTAATTTATTATAATTTAATTGTGGAGAGCTACTTTGGTGTAGTGGTTAAGACATCAGACTATGAACTGGGAGACTGTGAATGTTATTTTGCCATAGGCTCAAAGCCTTGGGCCCGTCACTGTCCAATGACTGACCTTGGGTCTGTCGCACTCTCAGCCTTAAGAAGGAAACAGTGGCAAACCACTTCTGAAAAACCTTGTCAAGGAAACTGCAGAGACTAATCCAGGCAATCATCAGGAGTCAAAAAATGACTCAAAGGCACCCAAGCTATTTTGAGAAAATTGCATGGGAAAACAGCATAGTTAAAATAAATAAATACTGGGCTGTCATGAAATTCAACTGCCTGAATTTAGGAAAAAAGCATATTAAAATGTCCTTGGGGGATAACCACCCTATCTGAGAAGATTCATCTTGCCTTTGGTGACTTTTTATTAAGGATTAATGTCTGCATTTAAGTTCCAGATGTACAGACATCCATAAATTATTCTAGCTTCCGTAATGCTCATGGGGTGTTTGTAAAGATATTACAGATCTTTACACATCTTGATGATAGATTGACTTTTTCATTTTTTACAAGAAAGGCTGTGGCAGGAAGATGAATTAGCAACTGATCTTTGGGAGTCCAGTCATAATCAATTTTCCAGAGTTTTGGGACAATTGATTTCAGTTATCTCAAACTGTTTGCTCACACAGAGAATGAGATCAACATGGGATATACAGCGCATTGTCAGTAGGCATAGTGTGCTCATACATCACTTCTTTGGTATTATGTTTCCTTGAAGATTTAATTTATAAAGATACATTCAGTTTTAAATTGCATGTGCCCAGCTTTATTTCCAAAAATGTATGTGAGCTTTATATGCTCTGCATCTGACTGAAAAATCCATCCAAAGTGTAGCCCTGCTTACTAGCTGTCTTGAATCTTCTGAGCAAGCTGGGGTAATTCCCAATGAATCCTTGTTTCCATTTTATCAAAAACTTGAGAGAGCAGCGCTATGCTTGGGAAGGAATTGGTGTAGAAAACAGCCTATATTTATGTGAGCCAGTGAGGAACTCTATATGCAATGGGTTGTAGCACTATCTTCTTGTTTATGCCAGAAAGATGAAGGGGGATAAGCATCCATAAATGGGGTATACTTTTGAAGCCCTGAATTTACATGCTTGATAATACAATTTTTCCATTGCTGCTTCTTCTAATAGTTGTCTGGATATTTTGTCTATTTGACAAGGTTGGCAAAGTGCAGTGTGCTGAAATATCTTCACTAGCCCATTGATCTTTACTGAAAGGAAGTTTTAAACAAAAGTTATTTTGTTTAGGCAATTTATTTGAAACTAATTTATTTATATGTTTGAATAAATGTTTAATTTATGGATGTACATATTTATGAATCTAGATTTAGTTCTAATCAACAAATGTTTAGTAAGGAAGTGATTTCTTTTATGATGTCTACCACATACAGCATAACAAAGAGAATAATTACCGTGTTTCTCCTAAAATATGACCTACCCCAAAAATAAGCCCTAGCCCAATTTTCATACTTGTGCCTAATATAAGCCCTACTCCCAAAATGAGCCCTAGTTAAGCTCCGCCCACAATCTGGTTCTACAAAATGAGATGAGGCGCAAGGTAGGGCAAGGGTGGGGTGTGGAACTGCCCCATGCACCCTGCCCCTGCTTAACTTAGGATCTCCACAGCCAGGCCTCCTACGCCCTGACACCTGTTGCGCCATTGCCTGACTTCTGCAGCTGCTTGCAGCTGGATGCCACATGACACATTGCGCTGGTGCCACCTCTCATGGCGAGACTCATCGCGCCAGTGCCACTGCTCGCATGCACAACAGCACAACATGCCATGCAGCCTCCTGCCACAAGCAGCGCCCCGGCAAAATGGGCCACGTGGTGCATGGCTGCGAGAGGCTGCAGAAGTCGGGCAGGTGTTGGGGCATGGGAGACATGGCTGCGGTGATCCTAAGATAAATGGGTAACACTTCCCCTGAAAATTAGACCTGGTGCTTATTTTGGGGACAAAAAGAAAAGACAGGGTATTATTTTTGGGGAAACATGGTAAAATAATTTTATCAGATATGTGCAATTTTATCTTTATGAATATTATTTTGAGCATTGGGTGCATTTTGAGTGGTAGTTGCTATCATTTCATCCTTTTTTAAGCTGGCAGTACCATGGTTGGAGAACCTGTGACTCTCCAGATGTTGCCGACCTACAGCTTCCAGCAACTCTAGCTAGCCTTGTTGTCAGTTTTTTAGTTCAGTAGCATCAGAAGACAATAGATTCCCTAGGCCTGCGCTAAATTTAACCCCAAGGCTTACAGACCCAGCATGAGAGATGAGCCTGTTATGTTGCTCCAGTGGCCTTACTGTAGAACAGTTGTATACATTTTAAAGATACTTTGACTTTCACTTGTTGGAATCATATTTAATGCTCTTGCTTGCCTAAGCATTTCCAGACGACCTTTAAAATTGAATTAAATTTGCAATCTAGTTTCTCTCTCTTTGCTGTATTGCTTGTTTGGTTTCAATTTTATGTGTGTTTACACTTTGTTGTGCTAAGAAATTAATGAAAGGCATTTTGGAATACGTTTATTGAAGAAAAATTGGCACAGAACATTTTAATTTTGAGACCAGAGGAGCAATATAGCATCTTCTAGGGCAGGGCTGTCAAACCCGTGGCCCATGTGCCAGATGTGTCACGTGCTGGCCACACCCACGCCTGATTTAGCAAAGGGGGGAAAAGTTGTGATATGTGACAATGTGAATTTGACACCCGTTCCAGGGGTAAAGGTATGGTGTATACGTAAAGTATATTTCACTGGTCCATTCTTTTTTCCCATCATGCATTTCACTATCCTTTTGCAGGCTTCTGTTCATAAATAGGAAAGCTTTATGAACTCATTCATCAGGCTGCCTTGGCAATAGTGCTCCCAGCAATTTTAAAAAAGTTTTATATACATTTCTACAATACTGTACAGGGACATTTTACAGATTTAAGTTGCAATGATATTGTTTAAATTTTTGTTAGGAAATCATATTTGAAGTCATAGGGTTGGGATATGAGTATAATTTCAATGTATTTGGGGAATGGGCAGTTTTTTTTAAAAAAAACAATATATTTGCAACATTTTAATACTAATTTTATATCAGTCTTCTAATATTGCTTACTGCACCTACCAATTAATCTGAATTGTCTAATCCAAAATATTCATATATTAAAACTGTAATTTCCTACTGTATTTTTTAAATGAAAACCTATTTCAGTTCTCCAAGCAGGCAAAATATATCAACAAGAGGAAGCGTTTTCTCTATATTTATTTTATGTCTCCTGTTGTATTTTATTATACTGCTTAATGTTTTTCCTATGTTTGTCAATGTTCAGCTATTAGAAATTAAATGCTGAATTAATTAAACCTGCAGTTTAACTTTGGAGAAAATAACACCTTTATAAATAAATTCCAAATGAAAAAAAAATGCCCATGAGAAACTTAGGCCTCATTAGCTATGATTTAATTATTTTTACCTTTCTGTCCCCCAAATGTTATGACAGGCACCTTTTTGGTGTAACATTTACTTATTAATAAAGAAAAATTGTGAAAAACCAACATTTGTTTGTCAGAATTCTTTTTCTAATATTTTGCACAACTTCTTACCCCTTGATGTGCTATAAAAATGTTTTATCTAGGCTATTTATGCCTTTTTCTCTTTCTTCTTTCACTGATACATCTGGATTGTACCTTTCTCCTCTGACAATTTGGTATGATCTCTGAAACCGTACTATTACACATGGGAGGTGGTAAATAGGTGAACCTGGATAGTATACTTTTCTGTCTGTGTCTATGGGAGAGAAACATATGGGACTGGCTAACTTCTAAGCCAGTAGTGGATCTTTGCTCCTAGTGGTGCCCACCATAGAATACAGCAGAATATGGTTCAAAAATTGAACTGTTTTAATACAATTGTCTCTTTAATACACTTTTTAGTTCCAGCACAACTTGGACAATGATACCAACAGTCAGTAGTATTAATTATACCTGCAATTTAATTTCACTTTGGACTTAGTATATCTTTATAAACAAATTCCAAATATAACAACATAGGAAATGGGTTATCTGCGTCTTAATTGATCCTATTAGGAATGCATCCTGTTGCTGTCTCATTCTTTAGAGATTTCGCATTTAACTGTGCAGGAAAGAATAAGCACTGATGTGGAACAGAATTTAATCTGATTTATCAATCTTCATTCATGCTCTAACCTATGCTCTATGACATCACTATCTCCTGCTGTTTGTGTAAAAATAATTTTCCATTTGAGAGATGAAACAGTAGATTACTTCCAGTCTCAGATCATTATTCTGCAGTGAGGGTTGGCAAGCTGCCTCTGATTCCTGAGAATTGCTGTAGATGTCTGGCATAAAGTACATCTTCCTCAATATAATAAATCTGTTCTATCTGTTTGAATCCTAATGTCCAGAGCGTATGTCTAGCTCTATCTCATTTTACTTTTATGTTCACTTTAGTTCATTTTCACTTTCCCAGATTCATGCAACAGATACATCATTCTCAGTCACGGAGGAAACGCCAGTCACATGAGGGATGTGACTTATCCAGTTATCCTAGGACCGAGTCTACCAACAAAAGAAGTCCCGCCTCTTCCTGTATCCAGTTTTTCAACTCGGTCCGGTGGAGGACAGTCGTTTTAGCTCTCTCTTCAAACTCCACGTGGGAGAGCTTTTTTGGCCATTGTTTCCTAATTTCTACCTATTTTGTTTCGTTCTGCTTAAATTGCAAGAAAAGCGGCTAAACTTAATTGAAATCAGCTGGGGAGCGCTAGAAGCGTTCCGGCAGCTGTGAGCAGCCCTGCGGCAGCGCGCACGTGCGTAAGCACCGCCGCACCTATTTACAGCAGTTTTCGGTGATTTTGGGGCGTTTGGAGAGTTTCCTTGCCTCCTGCTGCTGTTGGAGCATTGTGGCTGCAGATTTGTGGCGCAAAGGCTTTTCCGCGCCTAATTTTGCCGCGCCTTTAAGCCATTTGGCTAGCGGCCATTTCCAGCCTCCTGTTTATCCATCCTGGCTTCTGGATTCTTCTCTGCTTCTCTCCTGGCGCAGTGAGTTACCTGAACCACCAATTATCCCCTGTGGGTGGATATTTTTAGGGGTGATTCCCTCCTTTGGCATTCATTTCTGAGCTGTAAAAGTAAATTCCTGCTCCAAAATGGCGGATGCTAGGGGCAATAAATCCCAGAGCAAAGGAAAAAGGGGCCATACTTCTGATCCTAAGGAAGGTTCCTCAGGGGACCCTGTTCCTTCCAAGGCAGCCAGAGTTGCTACTAGATCCACTCTTTCCAAGAGTGCTAATCCTGCTGCATCATCAAGGGAAGAGACCAGGAGGCATAAGGCCATGGAAAAGGCCTTTCAAAAAGCTGCTTCAGAGACCTCTAGAGTTTCATCTTCTGCTGTGGGGCCTTCTAAATCATCTGCCCTCCCCACTTCTAATATGGCTGTTCCCCCTTCTCAAATTCAGATTGAACATGATTTTTCTCCTGATCAGTCTACTCTGGGTGAGCATGTGGCTGCTGATGCTTCTTCTGTATTTCCTGCTGCTAGGCCTCTATCTCCAATTGTGTCTATTCAAGCCCCTCCAGGAAAAGAACCCCCTGAGGCTCCAGCTCAATCCAGCAATCAAGGGGCTGAGGCTCCTTTGTGTTTAACTCCTGCCCTAGCTGAACTTATTTCAGTATCAACTAGGCAAGGTATTGCTGAAGGCCTGCAGCAAAGGGCTTCTTCTGAGGTCTCCAGTTATGTGAGTCAGCAGAGTTGTTCTGTGAGGGCCCAGGCTGTTGCTGATCCTGTGCAATGCGAGGAAAGGGTGGATTCCCAGGAAAATGCAAGTCAAGGTTCCCTATCTGAAGGGGAAATTGCCCCGGATCAAGATCTCTCGGATGATGAAGGTCTGGAACCAGACCAGCCTTCCTTCATTGGGCTTTTCAAAACTCAGTTATTCAGATCCTTATTATATAAAGCTCAAAATGTTACTGCACTGGGAAGTTCTTCTGCTCCTTCCACTCAAAGGGAGGCTTCTACATCTTCATCTCAGCATCCCTCTTCCTCATTATTATTTCAGGAACCTTCCATTTGTGCAGAGGTGGTTCCAGCTCCCAAGCTGTTTTCTGATGTGATCCAAAGACAGTGGTCTTCTCCTAGTTCTGGCCCTGTTCCTAATGGTCTAGATAAAAGATTTTATAATATGGCTTCTGATTTTGCTAACATCCTTCAAGTTCCTTCTGTAGATGCGCCTGTCATGGCTCTCTCTTCTGCATCCCCTCTTGCTGGCCCGTCAGAGGAATCCCTGCGCCCTGAAGACAAGAAGTTTGAGCACTCCTTGGTCAAGGACCACCAGGCCTCAGCTTGGTCCATTCAGGCCTCCTCGGCCGCTTCCTTTTTTAACAGAGCTTCCATCCTTTGGCTTCGCCAACTGCAGGAAAGGCTGCCTTCTTCTGATGTACGATCTCATCAGGACATCAACAAGATCGTAGCTGCTGTTGAGTTCTCTGCTGATGCTACTCTGAATGCTGCCAGGTTTTCAGCGAAGGCTATCGGGGCTTCAGTCACTTCACGACGGCTTCTGTGGCTTCGTCAGTGGCAGGCGGATGTCCGCAACAAGTGGAGGCTTGCATCGGCTCCCTTCTCAGGGAACAACCTCTTCGGCTCCGCATTGGATCCACTTCTCATTGAGACGAAGGATCATCGCAAGATTCTGCCCTCCTTATCGAGGAGATCTGATCCTCGTCAGCAGACTTCCTTTCGAGCCCATTCCTTTTGCTCTGACTTCTCTTCCTTCCAGTCCAGGCCTCAGCGGTACTCTCAGCCCAGGGGTGGACAACAGCAGGATTTCCAGGTCAGGCAGGGGTCCCGTTTCCCTTCCCGCAGGCCCTTCAGGGGAGGTAGGGGCCGCCCCTTCCATAGATCCCGTTAGTTCTCCCTTACCTATCCCTGACTCCTTAATTGGAGGTTGGTTAGCATCCTTTGCTGACCAATGGGATATTTCAGTTTCAGATCCTTGGATTAGACGTATGATTAGATTTGGTTTGACCCTTGAGTTCTCTTCTGTTTCTCCTAGCTTGTTTGTCAGGTGCCCTGTCTCCCATGTCAGGACCAAGCGGGTTCTGCTAGATGAGGCCATTCAACATCTTTTGGAGATTAGGGCTGTTCAATGTGTTCCCCAAGGGGAAGTAGGCCAGGGTTTTTACTCTCGTTTGTTTCTAGTTCCCAAGGCTTCAGGAGGCTGGAGGGCCATATTGGATCTTAAATCCTTGAACAAATATATAGTTTATCATCGGTTAAGATGGAATCCCTCCAGACCATTCTCCTTTCTATCCGTCCAGGTGATTTTTTGTCCTCCATCGACTTGACGGAGGCATATCTTCATGTGCCCATATTTCCGGAACATCGGAAATACCTCCGTTTTTGTTATCAGGGTAGGCATTATTAGTATAGAGCCCTTCCCTTTGGCCTTTCCTCGGCTCCCAGGGTCTTTACGAAGATCATGGCTGCCTTATTGGGCCATATGAGATCTTTTCCTGTTAGAGTTTTGTTTTATCTAGATGATATTCTTATTTTGTCTAGTTCTGAGGTTTGGGGTAATGAGGATGTTCAGGTCACCCTTCAAACCCTGCAGTCCCATGGTTTTTTGGTTAATCGTTCCAAGAGCAACCTAGTTCCTTCCACGTGCATCCAGCATTTGGGGGCTGTTATTGATACTGTCAGGTTGCAGGTTTCCCTTTCACAAGAACGTCAGGACAGTATTGTTGAACTGGCAGGTCAGGTTAAGGCTTCGCGCTCTTTTTCCCTCCTAGGTCTTTCCCGCTTGTTAGGGAAGATGGTATCTGCCTTCGGGATCACGCCCTGGTCTCGGTTTCATAGCCGGGAACTTCAGTTGTTTTTACTTCTGTTTCAACGGTCTCGCAGGAGCACTTCAGTGGCCAGAGTTCTCTTGACCCCAGCAGTTCTTCGGTCCTTGGCCTGATGGACCTCTCCGGCTCTTGCTCGGGGGTGCCTGTTCAGAGTTCCTCAGCGTGTGAGCATCACCACGGACGCGAGCCTCTTCGGATGGGGGGCTCACCTGGGGTCTCATCTGGCTCAAGGGCAGTGGTCGGTTCAGGAGAGGGGACTTCACATCAACATCTTGGAGCTCAGAGCCATCTTCCGGGCCCTTCGCAAGTTTGCGCCTCTCCTTCGGGGTCTGGATGTATTGATCAGAACAGACAATGTAGCTGCCAAAGCCCACATCAACCGGCAAGGAGGGACACGCTCCAAGGCTCTGATGAGGGAAGCCTCCCGTCTCTTCAGGTGGGCGGAGAGTCACTTGGCATCCATTCACGCCTCTCACATCTCAGGGTCATCGAATGTACAGGCGGACGCCCTCAGTCGCTCAGTGGTGGACCAGACGGAGTGGAGCCTCAATCCACTTCTGTTCCAGGACATCGTGCATCGCTTTGGTCTTCCAGCAGTAGACCTCTTTGCGTCCGAATCCAACCGCCAGCTCCCGAGGTTTTACACGAGGTTTCCTGTCCAGGGGGCCGAGGCTGTGGACGCCTTGATCAGCCCGTGGCCTTGTGGTCTTCTTCTCTATGCTTTCCCACCTCTTCCCCTCATCTCCAGGGTCATCAGGAAGCTGTTGCAGGAACAAGCCGAGCTCGTCCTCCTGGCACCCTTCTGGCCCAGGCAACCGTGGTTTGCGGATCTGATGGCTCTCTCCGTCGCTCCCCATTGGCAGATTCTGGCCGACAAGATCTCTCTGTGGCAAGGCCGCCTAGCTCATCCAGATCCTCAGTGGCTCCGGCTGACCGCTTGGAGGTTGAGCGGTTCCTCCTGTCCTCGGCCAGAGTCCCTTCAGAAATAATATCTACAATCCAGGCCTCTCGTCGCGGGTCAACAAACCGTATTTACAATGCCACTTGGATGGCCTTCTCTGCCTGGTGTCGACGTAAGAAGGTTCTTCCTACTGCTGCTTCCATTCTTGACATTCTAGGATTTCTTCAGGATGGCTTCAAGTCGGGACTCTCTCCCAATACTCTCCGGAGGCAAATCTCTGCCATCTCTTCTATCTTCACCTGCGGCACTGCTGAGTCTGTGTCCACTCACTCTCTCATTTGTTCATTCCTCAGAGGCGCTGCCAATCTATGTCCTCCGGCCGTTCATCGGTTTCCGACCTGGGACCTGAATAAGGTTCTATCGGCTCTTACTGGTTCTCCCTTTGAGCCTCTCCGGGAAGTCTCGCTGAAGTTTTTGTCTTTTAAGGTAGCCTTTCTCGTAGTGATCACCTCGGCTCGGAGAATCTCGGAGTTGGCTGCTCTCTCAGTTCGTCAGGATCTCTGTATTCTTCATGCTGATCGAGTAGTTTTGCGATTGGATCCAGCTTTTATTCCGAAGATCAATACAGCCTTCCATCGCTCCCAAGAGATAATTCTCCCCAACTTCTGCCCTTCCCCCCATCATCGCCTGGAGAAGGTGTGGTACAAGCTTGATGTTCGTCGGGCTCTCAAGATTTATATCTCCAGGACTTCTTCTTTTCGTCATTCTGAGGCTCTTTTTGTGTCTTTCCAACCCCAGTCCATGGGGTCAAAGGTTTCTTCCACTATCTTGTGTCGGTGGCTCAGGGCTTCCATTTCCTTAGCTTACGAAGCTCAATCATTGCCATCATTGCCAGTGCCTCATGGTGTTACAGCCCACTCTACCAGGAGCACAGTTACTTCGGCTGCCTGGTCTACCCAAGCTTCTCTCGAGGAGGTCTGTCAAGCTGCTACATGGACGTCTCTGTCTCCATTTATCCGGCATTACCGGTTGGATGTTTATGCATTGGTGGAAGCTTCCTTTGGGCGACGTGTGCTGCAGCGGGTATCCTCCCAGGATCAAGAGCGGTGCCGGCCTTCTCCCTCCCAATAGGTACATGGGCTTTGGTATATCCGTCGTAACCGGCGTTTCCTCCGTGACTGAGAATGGGCGTTGGTCTTACCTGATACGCCGCTTCTAGTCACTAGGAAATGCCGGTCACCCCCTCCCGATTGGTCCGGCACCTCTCATGCTGGATTTTGGCTGTTGAAGGACGGGGGTGGGGCCTGGGGATTTTTTACTTCTCTTTTATCTTTACAGACAAGACAGTCTACCGTTCGTCCTAGTCTCAAACTGGATACAGGAAGAGGCGGGACTTCTTTTGTTGGTAGACGGTCCTAGGATAACTGGATAAGTCACATCCCTCATGTGACCGGCGTTTCCTAGTGACTAGAAGCGGCCTATCAGGTAAGACCAATGCCCATTCACACCAGGAAGACAAAATTTGTAATAGTTCCTTGGTTTACTATTTACTGTTACTAGAGATAGTCCTCAACTTACAACTGCAATGAAGCTTGCCCATTACAGTCACAAGTCATTAAGCGCACCCATGTGATCACCTTGCTCAATCACCCCAGTGCCTGCTCTCCCCATTACAGTCATTAAGTGACTGATTGCTAATAAACCACAGGGTGCCTCGAGGGTAGGGAGACCCTGGGAGACCTAGCCCATGTCAATACTGCTATACTTTCCCAGCTTACACATGGCCTGCCTCAGGCCTCCCAAGGCCTTCTCCACTCTCTTAGGCACCTCATTCTTGCTTACGTCCCCATGATCATGTTCAAGAAGACGTCCCATCCCCCCATGAGCTTCTTTATGTAGTATGGAGGCATCAATTTTCCTGCACGTGATCTCCGGCTTAAGCAGGCTGTATGTGTGCATCCATTTTTTTTTTCATAGTAATCCGGATACTACAATAGGCATGGACCAACCACACAGATTATGAGAATCTAATCAGTGGGTGAGATTGGGTGAGAATAAGAGTTGGAGGGTTGGGGCAATAAGTTGCATGTGTAGAGGAGGGGAGCACAGGGAAGGGAACAAGAGGGTAACTTACTGGCTGCTGAGTTACTGTTTAGATAGGGAATGGCTGTTTCCTTTTGCAATTAGTTGCAAAAATATATTTAATAAACTATCATAGTCCCAAACAGGCAAAGTTTAGACTCAATCGGAGTCTTCAACAATAGTCTGTTGTTGAAGGTTTCCAACCTGCCTGCTCCTCTCACAACACAGGGCTGCTAGGCATAGGTACAGTTTTCACAGATAAGAAATTCATGAGGTCATTGAACTGCATCCCTGTTTTACCTGTACACGTTGACAGGTCAGTTCTTGCAGAGCTAATTGAGTTTCTAGGTTCTCTTGAAACAAAAAGGAATGGTGAGGGAAGACAGCCTCAACTTCAAGTGGTCAGCAGGAGATAGGCAAATCACAGCATTTACTGCAATGTTTCTTAACAATGAGAGTTTTAAGATGTGTGGATTTCAAGTCCCAGAATTCAGAAGCATGCTGGATGGGGAATTCTGGGAGCTGAAGTCCACACACCTTAAAGTTGCCAAAGTTGAGAATACTTCACTCATCATCAACCACATTCACAAAGCATCCTAGATAGTGTCCATAGGAAAAGGTAGTGACAAGAGAAGGCAGATTGCAACATTTAAAAACTGGAACAGTTTTGGCTCATTTTAAGCTGCCTCCACCATGGGCTGGGAACAAGTGGATAAAAGTAATGTGACAAAGCCAAAGTTATTTAAAAATAGTTAAGATAAATTTCTGCCATGGCTAGAAGGATGCGCCTCATAGATGACATCACCTTATTACATTTTATATTTATATAAATGGGCACATATATTTAAAGAGCAGCTTGAGAACTGGGGTGGAATGGTTTAATTGTGTGGAGGAAGAGGTTATAAATGGCCAGTTAAATCTACTGAAAGGGATTCTTAGGAGCAGAGTTCCATCTTGGTCTATCCTGCCTTAAAAGAAACCACAAGCAAAGAGTGTCAAAGCATTTTAATGAAGAAAATGCAATACAGTTTCTTGGAACAAGTGCATTCGTTTGGACACACTAATTAACCTGCTACATATTTCAAAGCAGAACAGTCTTAAGCTGAATTCCACAGTTTATAAATAAATTGCAATCAAAACTAGCAAGACCTAATTCAGCTATCTAGATTGTGCAGTTGAACTGTAGTTAAGTGTTAACATAATGTATATTTCAGCATTTGCTTCTGCTTTTCAATGTGATCACATTACTACAAATTTGACATTTTATCTGTCACATATATACAAAAATATACAGATTCCTAAATCTCATCCACCTTACACCTCTTTGACAATTATGAATATTTTGTTTTCCCTTGTATAGAAACAAGTTTTGGGTAATCTTATCTAAAATAGTAATAAGAAAGTGTATACTGTATTATCACAAAACTAGATGAAATAAAGGCAAAAAGAAATGAGTTTTACTATTATATCAACTATAATCTTTTCATAATTTATGAGTGTTGAGATTATTTTCCTTTTATGTTCCATCAAATCCATAAAATTCATCAGGTTGCTTACCAATTCATGTCCTAAATGAATAAAGCCAGACTTGCATATTTTAGGGCCTATTAACACACTTAGACAGATTCCGTTTACTGAAGCTGTTTGCTATGGGAAATAAAACATGATGTGCATCTCTTTAGGACTGTGTGGTATTTATTCACTAGGGCACCAAGATGGTCATGTTCAGAGATGGTTTGCTTTCTAAGCATTCACATTTCAGCAATCATCATATAAACATAAGAAACACAAATACTATGTAAAGTGCAATCTGGTTTTTCTATGTGACAAATTTCCACTGAACCCTTTAAGATGGCTAAAGTGGTGGGTAATGAGGGTGCATATCAGAATACATCACTGCATTTTCAAAAACATGGGAATCTCAAGGCCAAATAACAAATATGTCTACCTCTTAAAAAAAAAGAATAGGATTTCTCAACTATTCGATTAATAAGCTTTAACAAAATAAGGGGGAAATAAATCTACACTTATTTAGGGAGAATCAACATGGTTTATTTAATGGAAGGGAACTACAAAAGGAACAAGACTATGTGGCGCCTAAACATACCACAGCCCTAGAGTAAAAGAACATCATCATCATCATTTTTTAACGACCCAATAATCCCTTGTGGGGTGGAGCCTAGGCAACTGAATAGAGCTAGCAGAGTGTTTAATGGCCGGATGCCCTCCTGTTGCCAATATGGAGTTTTGTTCAGCAGATATATTCTCATTGTGCCCAGAGAGAGAAATATCTGCTTCTACCTAGGATCAAACTCACAGCCTCCTGTTTGTGAGGTGAGAGCTCCACCTCTAGGCCACTGTACCACTCCCTAGAGCGAAAGGACATGCCAGCAGAAAAGAGAATTTTTGAGGAGATAATGCCATTTATTGCATTTGATGGATGGGATAACATTCAGATCTTGAGGCAGTCATAAAAGACTGGGCACGTTTAAGCCCAGCACATGTCTAATGCAAATCTCTTAAGATAAAGGCAAGTTGTCCATAACAGGGCAGGAGAGAGTAAGTGAACAGGAAGACCATATAACAAAGAACTCAAACTTGCAATTCTTGAGCTATATGCTCCAAGTCACTTTCTGCGACCTGCAACAAGATTGTGGAAGCTCTAAATACCACAAAGTTAGGTAAACTGGATCATGGAAACCTGCGGAAGAGGAATCGGGTGAAAGACCTAGCCTCACCACTTACTTCAGCCTAACCCGGTGTATCTCCTGGCAAGAGTAATGCCTTGTCAGCTGAGTGGTATAAGTCAACATGCTAAACTGCACTACCTGCTAGAATCCCCATATGCTTTTGTGGGCTACTGAATACTATTCATCTCGGTCAATGCCCAGCTCCACAAGCAGAAGCAGCAAAGGAAAAATTTTGCTTGGGCAGGCAAGCTGGCAGGTTGGGGCTGCCCAAGAAAAGGAGGGAACGGCAGAGGTGGAAGGCCAGGACTGCTTAGTCTCCTGTGACAATCTCTTTATGAGGCAGGAGTGGAACCAGAATATTTGTAGGTCAGGGTTGAAATGAGGAGTCCTTGCCGCTCTCTGATCTTGGTTTTCTTGCACACATTTCATTACCCAAACTGATGATGTTGCCTAGTTTGGGTAATGAAATGTCTGCAAGGAAACAACCAAACTCAGCACCAAGGACACCGCAAGAGTGGGAAAAAACTGAAAGAGTTCTCTGCTAAGGCAGAGCAGTGAAAGAAAAAGAGAGCAAATGAAAAAAGACCAAAGGGAACTTCTCAGCAAGGAGGTAGGAAAAATATATCGTTTCACCAACTCTTAGTGAGATGGTTTTCTAGAGTATTTAATTTTAGAAATGAATTTGAAAATAATATCACAGATCAATATCACACTGATACTTTCATTAATAAAAAATGCTGCCAGCTGAATCACAAACCAGTTTTTCTAAGCTGTGGTTTGCACATACCTCAGTTTTGCAGTAAAGTCATTATTACATTCATTTCTGATAACTAGCCTTTTATGATACTCTTCATTTTCTTCATTTATGACTCACTGGGGACTTAGTATCAATGCATGAAAATGCTTCAGCATTGCAATCCTAACCATCACTCCTCACTATTCACATTTGAGATCTCTACCATATAGCAATGGCTGTGCATATTAAAAATATTTCTTGCAAATGATCACTTTAGTGTAATTTAGGATACATCAAACTAATGTCAGCCTGTAGGGAAGCTAAATTCAAACTATGCTGAATTACTCTGGACACAAAAACCCAACAACTTTGGATAGACATTTTCAGAGATGAAATGGCAGAAATCTCTAAAGGTACTTTTTATGTGAAATCCACCATTGTCACTCCTTGATTGATTTTGGATACAAACTGCCTGGTACGGGAAAATGTGTTTTCCTTCAGGCATTTAAGTCCAAAATGGCCTTTTGTGTTATTTTTAAGGCAGTTTAAAATCAGACCTTGAACTGGGCCTGGAGTCATGAAACATCCAGCACAGCTCCCTCCAGACTGATCTAATGCGATTCAATCTGGCTTGGACTTCTTGACTGTGCTAGCTGAAACTCTTGGCTCCTCTTTAAGGCTAATTGCAGCATATGCAATACAATACAGTAAGGGTGGGGCACCTGCTTCTTTCCAGAAGTTACGGTCAACTTTCAGCATTCATCACCATTGGGTATATTGGGAAATGCAGCTCAGTAAAAGTGGACAGCACCTCACTCTGTGTTTCAATAACACACTGGGAGATTATCCAAGAAGGGACCTATGTGGCTGGATTACTTGTTCATCAACATTTGCAGCTGGTGAACTTGGAGGCCAACAAAACCTGAAATGATAAAGCTGAATCAAGTAAAACTCCTAAGCTATTTGCCTGTTCTTTCAAAGAGAATTATGCCCTATACGTGCAGTACCCCCTCAATCAACTATAGTATAGGGCTTCTAGGCATTAATTAAGAGCTGTCTAGCTAGCCTATAATACCAACTAGGGCGTCCCACCTGAATGGGATATTTCTCTTTTTTAACTCATTCACCAGAAAACCAAATTTCTTCCTTTCCATCAATATCTTAGGTGGGAGTTCCTTGTAAATCCAAATCTTTCTTCCATACAATTGCAAATTAGAATTGAAGGAATTTTGCACGATATTATTCCTAATTTCCTTATCTGTAAAATAAATCACCACGTCTCTAGGCAATTGCCTTTGCTTGGCAATCCAGGAGTTGATTCGATAAACTCTGTCAATCCTACAAAACACTTCGTCAGATTGAACCTTTAGAATCCCAGCTAGAAATTCAGAAGATATTTTCCTTAAATCCTCTCTATTATTTTCCTGCAAACCTCTTAATCTTATCGCATATTCTGTGAAATTATATTGTACCATTAAAATCTCTTTTTCAATCTTCTGTTGCAGATTTTCTGCATTACCATACTTTTGATCAGCATCCATTTTAGGTTTTTCTTCTAAGCTATTATCCTGAGTGTTTGTCAAATCATTTTCAATTTTTTGAATTCTATTGTCCAATTTATCTTGAATTTCTTCCATTTTAGACTCTAGTACATTAGTATTTGTGTCGAATTGTATCATAAATTCTGTAAAACCATTAGCCACTTTTGAGAATTTTTTCTCCAAAGAATCAAACTTAGATTTCACCAATTCTTTAATTTCCTGCTTAAATTTTTCAAGTTGCTGATTCACAATCTCCTCCCTTCTTTCAATCTCCTCTATAAAAAATTCTATTATATTAAAATCAGGTTTCTGAGACTGAAGAGTTAAGACTTGTTCCTTTAAGTTATTGGTGGGGGAATCCCCCCCCCTTCTTGTTTATTTGACTTTATGAGTCTCAGTGCCATGTTTCCGCCCAGGCAGGCTTTGTTAAAAAAAAAGGAAGAAAGACTTCTTTCCAATCAACAACAATATCAGGTCTCCAAGGGAAAAAAAAGAGAAAAAGACACAGGAGCGAAGTTTTGTCTACAAATGTAGCCAGTGGTATTTATTCCGCTACATTGTAGTAATAGAAAACGGAAGGACTTTCCCTTTCAGCCTCTCCTCCAGCCGACGCCATTTTAAAAGGCTTTTTTTCCCTCTTTCTTTTCCTCCTCTCTCTTAAGTAAATTTTTTAAAAAATCAGTAAAATACTTGCAGTTCAGTATTACAGGTCCAGCTCACATTTTCTTTAAGTAGTCTGTTAAATTTGCAGCTTGCTTTTGACGCTTGGCTCTGCATCAGCAGAGGTCTCCCAAAGCCCGGAGCAGCGGCTGGGGATACGGGGCATCTCATCTGCTCCGTCCCAAAAGTAAAGGAAAAACTTTTGGGACTCCGCAGAGAGTTCTACCCACCCCTGCCGGCTCTATCTCCGTTTCCTCATGGAAACGGAGTTTTTTCGAGCCGCCATTCCGTTGTGAAGGCGGCTCTGACAGGCGATGGAAGCTGACGATCCCAAAGGAACCCCATAGAAAAGCCCTTCCAGAACACCAATGAAGACCAGCAAAATGGAATGGTGTATTGTAATTCCTATTACAATATTTTTGTATATTTATCTTTTGGAAACCACTATCTCAGAAAGATCATTTATCCTGCATAGTTTTCCAAGGCTTGTAGGAATAAATCTTAACAAAACAATACATAAAAATGCACCCATCTCATTCCTAAGGATTGCCAATGCCCAAATTATGCATATATAGTACATACAATCCTCTGCAAAATAGGTGTGCCTCAGTCCCACAAAAATTAATGGGATAAAATTGCACAACAAGATACTTAAGTCCCCACTTATCCACACCCATTGAATTAGATTGCTCAATTTTCAAAACTTTTGGAAAAATGTGACAGGACTTGTAAGGACTTTCTTACAAGCTTATTTCTAGATGGTTAATAGACAGAATCTACAACAGAGACAAATAGATATTGGTGTTATAACTGCACCAAAGAACAAAGGAAAATTTTAATAATGAAGAGGCCTTGGTTGCCCTGAAATGCTAAACCTCCACTCGGCTATTCTCTTAGGCTTCTGCAATTGGAGAGTATTGCAAAAGGAAATGTCCCCGAATATCATCCGCCAAATAAATAAAAAAGCAACTCCTAACTGATGGTGAATATTCTATTAATGCCACTGAAGTCAAATTGTTTCCCCACAGCAGGATAGGGGCAGGGACAACTGTAGCTGTGTGGGTGGATACGAAAAAGTTATGACCAACAAACTTAAGAGAGACCTTAGGAAGACTTTTTTGGATGGAAATCTTAAAGGGGAAAACAAGATGCCTGGAACTCTGAAAAATGAGATTATAAAAGCTCAGTCTAATATAATATTATTGAGAAACAAAAACAAGGTGAAACCAGCATGGTTGCATGAAAAAACTCCCTGATGAACTGGGAGACAAAAAGGACAAGTATAAGGAATGGAAAGAGGGACACATAACTAAAACAGAATATCAGCAAATAGCTCAACTCTGCAAGGATGAAGTTAGGAAAGCTAAGGCTCATAATGAATTAAGACTTGCAAGAAATGCCAAAAATACTGTAATTTTAAAAGTTGGTTTCAACATGTAAAACACAAGAAAAAGATCAAGAAAATGTTTGGTCCACTAATGGGAGAAATGGCAAGGAGGTGCCAGGTAGCAGGAAGAAAGCACAAAAGGAAAAAACCAATCCAATTTATCAAAAGCAATACTGTAGACGACAGAATAGAAATGCAAGTTAAAATAAACAAGAAAGTGGTAAGAAAACACTTATCCACTCTAGATGAGTTCATATTGCCAGGATCAGATGGATTACATCCCAGAGTTCTAAAGGAGCTGGCAGATGTGATCTCAGAACCACTGAACAAAAAGAGTCTGGAGCACTGGGGAACTACCAGAAGACTGAAAAAAGAGCTGATGTGGTCTCAATCTTCAAAAAGACAGGGGGGACCACTCAGGAAACTACAGACCCATCTGCTTGAGCAGGGATTTGGACTACAAAGCCTCTTCCAAGCTTTATTCTATATTCTATGATAGAAGCCGTCCCACTTTGGCTAAGATACTGAGCTTGTCGATCGAAAGATTGGCAGTTCAGTGGTTCGAATCCCTAGTGTCGCGTAAAGGGGTGAGCTCCCGTTACTTGTTCCAGCTTCTGCCAACCTAGCAGTTCGAAAGCATGTAAAAAAATGCAAGTAGAAAAATAGGGACCACCTTTGGTGGGACAGCGTTCCATGCGCCTTTGGCGTTTAGTCATGCTGGCCACATGACCACAGAGACGTCTTCGGGACAGCACTGGCTCTTTGGCTTTGAAACGGAGATGAGCACCACCCCCTAGAGTTGGGAACGACTAGCACATATGTGCAAGGGAAACCTTTACCTTTACCTAACAAATGGGGGAAGGTCTTTGATCATTAAGTTGTGGCTGCCATCTTGTGTTGTTTGGCACTACCCACCCTTGCAGGTCCCTGACAGTTGTGGCGTATTTGAAGTATCTCATAACATAGTGACATACATAATATTTAACCTGTGAACTTTCAATATACATTAGCAGTAAAGACGGGTGCAATGCAAGTCCCTAAAATTTATAGCTTCTTTTTCCTTTCTGACGCTGAGGCTGGAATCTGAGTTTCTTTAGATGGAGCTGGGAAACTGGGGCCTGAGGCTTTTCAAAGGCTGGCCATTTTCATGCCAATATAGTTTTCTGTGACTCAAGGACTGGTAAATAATCCTTGAGCTCAGTATGAGGAAGAGCTCTGAAAAGCAACATCTTCTAATGTTGAAATTACACTGTACATACTGGGTCTGTACATACTTCACTTCCAACAGTGAAGTCTTTTAATGCAAAATAATTATCTTGATTATCAAATAAGACCGACTGGATTTCAATGATACAATTCAGATTTTGCCAGACAAGAAAATACATACTATATGTCAATTTGGGTTTCAATTATATGGAATATTATAGTACTTGTCTGTATTGTAAGCAGTAGGAATTTTAGGTTACTTATGACATGGAGAACTTTTCTGTTCTCTTATTTATCCTGATTCATGTAGTTCATATATTTGCCTCTATGGAAATATATAGACTCGTTGGTTTCACTTCAGATATATAATTTATGTATACATAGTTTCAGTTATATATTATTGTATCTGTGTACTTTGTTGTTTATAATATTCTTCATGTAAATCCACTTTATGTTTATATAGCAAAACACAATTATTTTAATTACAGCAATATAAGAAAAAATGTGTTTTTATATTATATATATCAATTTTCTCTTATTTTCTAGAATTTTAAAGTTGCAGCACTAATGAACGAGAGTCTTCCATCCAGTCTTGCTGCACATAATCCATTTCACCTATTGATTGTGTAATCACAGGCTTATGTTTAATATAAAGTATAATCTGGCTGAAGTAGTTTTAAGTGGCATTAATGTCTCCTCATAATGTTGAAGTACGGTATATACTTACATCTCCCACTATAATCAATGGCTCTTAAAAGCCCATTCATGGGGCCTTGTTTCAATTTACCAGTCTTCTTAAATTATCTGTTCTCTCCTTTTATCCCTAGTTTTTAACCACTTAATATTCAATTCCTACCTTCCATTCAAAATACAATTTTTCATCAAAAATTTTATCCATTTAAGCCTATCCATCTCATTTTCAAAATGACCTATTCATCCATTTAAACTACAACTAACCCTGAATTTATCAGACTGTGTATTATTTATGTACCTGCAAACTCTTACATGGAATTTTCTCCCTAGAAGGCCTTCACAAAGCCACAGCATCACCAAGAACAAGATGATTGGTTAGAGAATGCAATGCCCACACTTGATCCTATCAAACCAAAAAGAAATAGGTGCAAGAGCATCAATCTTTGTCTTCATTTTATTCAACAGGTGTGCATTATTAGCCCCTAACATCACTTCAAGACCCTACCATTAAAATTCAATAACAAAAGGCTGAACTTCAACAATGTAATTTTCATCTACTTTTTGGGTAGTCTCCTGAAACACTTTTGAAATTTCAAAAGCTTCTGGCCCATATTGTCCACCATGCACCGAGAAGAAACCCCAGGTTTCTTTGTGGCCTAGATGGCCTTCCTTTTAGCTTGTTTAGGGAGGCTGGTAATGAAAACAATGCTTCACTGTCTGAAATTTCTCTGTCCTATTGAACAAGCTGAAAACCACAGAAAGTCAAGGAAGGCACATCTCCTATGGGAATCTGGATCCTATCTAATCAATTCCCTGACATAAGCTTAATTTACCTCCCCCCCCCTACTGCAATGAGGCACATTTAAATTTCTCTCCTCCAAGAGTCTTTTATCACCCATCACCAAAGGAAATTTGGAGTTTAACATATGGCCTGGCATTTGCTTTCATCATCACTCCTTCTATCTGGAATGGTCATCCTCTTCTACCAAGTGTGTAGGCTCAGGAGGGATAACATGGAGCAGTGAGGGAGGAAGGGGACATCTGCCTAGCCAGCCAGATCAGCCAAATCAATCCTGGCAATCAATGGGGTGAGAGGTGACAGCCAGATTGCCCTGACATTGCATTTACTTTCATCTGTTTGTCTATATTCTCTTTCTGTTGCACGGGTGGATAAAAATATACTATCTCTGGAAATGTAATGTCTATCTGTCTGTCCATCTAGTACAGTGTGATGGATTGTATTTTCATTATGTGACATCAGTGATGTAATCCTTCTGCAGACTTGGGAACAAAGGAAAAAAATTATTCTGGGGTAACAAGGATGCAACTTGCTATTTGTAGATCTATATTGGCTCTTAATAAAAGGTAAACTAGATGTTATATATTGAGGTGTGACCCAAAAAAGAACATGGTTTGTAATATCCATGGAAAGCTTTAATGGAAAGCATTCTTGGCAGGACAAAACATATACCTGAATAGCTAGACAGAAAAAGAACTGCATGAGAAAACAGCCAGCAGGAAAAATAAAGTTTCTTTCCATTCAGTCTTCTTTCTCCACATTTTTAAATGCTGGCATTCGGTAAAATTTATTGCTTCTGAAGACAAGTCCACTTTTGACTCACTACTGTCAGTGTCACAAAAATATCCTACTCTTGCAACCAAATCTGCTTCTTTTGTATCAGTCTATTTCAATTATACAAGTGCTGTACAAAGTGAATTTCTTACAAATGATGCAACAAACATTTATCTCAAGAACTAATCTGCCAATATAAGAGATACCTGCATCTAAGGCTAGAAAATATTAAAGAATCCAGTCTTTTTATTCTATAAAAAACCCTATGACCAGTATTGCTTCTATTCATTCTTAGGAGTGGAGGAGTAGAGGAGTAGAGATGCAATTACCAATATTTGTTTGTTGGCTCAACCACAGTTGTAAAGCAGCTTTTCAAACAAAAATGAAAGCAAGTTGCCTTAAAATACTGCCATTGCATTTTACAGAGCAAAGCAGTGTTGTATTAATAGATCTGGACTGAAATTTCTTTGCAGTGGCTAGATCCCAACCTGCTCTTTTTATTTGCAGAAACAAAAATCTCTTTATTGGGAGAAGGAGAGGAGGAACACTTCTAGAGAAACATTAAAATCAGGGACCTTTTAATGAGCCCGGGTGGTAAGAGTAAAATACATGCATAGGGTCCAGAAGATATTGACATGAATAACACCCGTTTCAGAGTTAGCAATATGAAAACAGTAATTTGTGTAGATGAAGCTGCTCCCTCCAGTAAAGATTGTAAGAAGTTATAGCTCTATCTACAGTAACCACAAATAATATACAGTACTGTACTGTAGTGCCCCACCTTAAAACAGACATTATCTCAAACAAGGAAACAGAAAGTGTGAATTTTGGGATATTCTAAGTTTGCTGAACAGCAATAAAGTAAAATAACATCTCAAACAAAGATCACCCTTCATTTAACTCTATCTCCAGTTGTGGAAGAGCAGAGCTAAAACAAGGTTTTCACTTTAGGAAAATAACAAAATTAGATGTTCATGCTTGGGATCAGTACATGTATACTTTTTACTGCTGATCATTCATAGATTTGTAAAAACATGGAGTCTAGATTTGCGATCTGCCCATCC
Source organism: Pantherophis guttatus (assembly GCF_059756535.1). NCBI lineage: Eukaryota > Metazoa > Chordata > Lepidosauria > Squamata > Colubridae > Pantherophis > Pantherophis guttatus. Next base: position 122,086,721 of record NC_142065.1, on the reverse strand, counting down.
TGTTGCATTGCTAGGGTTACTTTTTAAACATGTTTTCAAATTATTGTGATCCAGCAATTTTTCATCATAAAAATTGTGTGTTTTTTTAAAATTTTCAATACCAGCAATACCATAAATGGTAAAATGAAGAGTTCCGTCCCTTAATACCAAGCATAAAAATATTTTATGAGGGAAACCCCCCCCCTTTTTTTTGTTTTAAACATTTAGATTTCCATATTTTTTAAACTGCAATTATTCTCTGTACAGGTAAGGCAGTGGGGAGTTGTTGCTCTTTTATAAGAAAATGTGCAGGCCACTAGGAGCTCTGCTGCATAGACAGACAGAGAGATCCTGAGCAGGTGGCAAATAAATGTTGCCATTCATTTCCAGCAGCATTATATCTGCTGGAATGATCAGTTCCTGAATACATTGTGCTTGACACAGTACTGCAGTAGTTGCTTTTGTGCATGCATGAGAACAAAATACATCAACACAAAATGGAATGTGCCTTCGGTGGAAAGAATTCATTGGAGACACAGTCACGTAATACATACAATAAGTGCAGCACAAGTTATTTGTAAGGATCGTTCATTGATATTCGGAAACACTTTCTAAATGTGCACCTATGTGTGTATTATTTCTAGACTACTTTGTGGCTAGTTTTCTACACGTGTCTTCTTTGAACAAGTACCACCAGTCTGACTGCACTTTTGCTCCATAAAGTTACTGGGGTGAAACAAGCATATTCACAATTAAACTAGCAGTTCTTCTAAATAACAACAGAAGTTATTTCCTGCCTAAGACTTCACTTAGCTCCAGTCTGAAAAGTGAAGCATGATATTTAGGATGAAATTGAAAAAGTGCAATTATTTAAATGGAATTAATCAAATTTGATTCACCAGATTGTCAAACACATCCAAGGCAGTGATATTTTTAGTTTGTTCAGCCCCAAAGTAGAAAAAGGAAAAAAGAATAAAATAGCAAATTTGAAATAGGCTGCTTTGACAGCGTTATCCTGAGATAAGAATGCTTTTATAGCTATAAAAATAGAAAGTGTAAAAAGGTACAAAAAAAGACTACTGAAATTTTAAAAAGTAATTACACTTGCTGTTCTGGAAACTGAAGAAAAGGTAAGGCAGCCCAAGCTGTTTAATGGTGTGGGTTGCAAACTAACAGGCAGTCTAGTGGACAGAAAAATGGGGGTGTCAAGACTAGGAAGAACCTGATTTGGGAGCAAAATGAAGCTGAAAGCTTTTGGTGATATATTACAAAAAGCCTCTACTCATTTCCCAACATTAGCATCAGTTTTTATATTCTGAAACTAGATCTCCAGTGGGCTATGCCAATGACTGATCATCCTGTCTCTTCAATGCATGTGCCATATCAGATCCAAGTTGCTGATTTACTAGGAAAAAAAATCCCAAATATTCACCCATTTCTGTTTCGACTATTTTAAAACTAACCCTCATGCCTTAAGAATGGCAGCCTGATGTCACCATTGTGAACAAAGTCTGAAATGAGTTTGATTACGTGGACATAAATAAGCCAAGGGACCCAGAGACAGACAAAGTGGTTGCAAACATGCCTAGGGCCACAGATCTGCTATCTTAGTCTGAGGTCAGCAGCCATGAACACAAAGCGTATTATCGTGTTTTCCAAGTAACACGTGGCTGTTGTATCTTCGAGACAGTCTCCTTCCCACTAGCAGTGAATTCTTCAGAGAAGTAGAAGATTCTTGAATATAGGTTGAGTTGTATCAGCTAATCAGGTCATTGTGCATTTCCCTGGAACTAATGCTCAGAACCATGCCTGAGAGATTGCCTATGGAACAAACAAACAAAGCACCAAGATTAGCAAATTGTGGGGCATTGAAAATAACCCCCCTTTTATTCAAGGAACAATTCTACCACAGTGGAAGGCTGCGGAAATGGTGCAGCAGATCTGAGGTGTAATGCTGAAAATGTTGGCCACTGTCGAATCCTCACAAATTCCTACAACTCTGAGCCAAAAGACAGCCTTCAGATTCAAGCAGAGTTAGGTGAGAAAGGAGGACAGCCCCAACGGCTTCCTTCAACATACACTGACCTGGGACTGGACACTGACTGCCATCAGCAATAAGGGAACTCTGTAGCTGTTCAAGTTTCCACCTCTCCCAGAAGGAGTCACTGCAAGGTAATGGTGTGGAGGAGGAGTCCCAAGGTGGGGATGGCGATAAAGTAGGCAACATAAAATATACAAAAACAACAGAAATGGATGGGTGAGCTGAGGAATATGCCATTGAATTTTTTTTCAAAATTATGAAAACAGAAAATCCCATTTGCTTCATTATATTATGAGCAGAAAATAATTTAACAATCTCATCAGTGAAACGGGGATGACAAAAGGGCCTTTCAAATTTAAATGACCTTCTCACAAATATTTAAATTCTAGTAAGAAGAGTAGAGAATAATTCATTTGCATGCAACCAGGGCATTTTACCCTCACAATATCCTCTGCATTAGATCAAACTTCCTCAAGCATGATTGTCTTCTGAACTGTGGACTAATTTCCAGAACTTTCCAACCAGTATGGCCTTTGCTGACACTTCTGGAAGTTATAATCCAGATGTTTATAAAGTGCCCTGCATAGGAAAAGGCGAGGTTGTGCTGGGCTAAGAGTAATTGGTCCAAATCAGCCCTTGTATTTTATAGTGATGAGTGAGAATTTGAACCCATGTTTTCCTGGCTCTAATCTGACATGCAATCAGTTATAGTAGCACTTTATCATCCACTATGGAACATTAGGATTGTTCCATTTCAGCAGTGAAATCGGGCCGGATCTATCCAGCTCGCGTGAACTGGTAGCACCGGCAGTGAGAGGCTCTGCCCACCCGCCGGGACATCATTACATCCCATTTTTGACCCTCTGCACATGCACAGAAGAGGCACATGCTCCTATTCCCGAACCAGTAGCAAAGGTAAGTGAATTTCACCACTGTTCCATTTATGCTTGACTAAGCTGAATCAGAGCATATCACAGGAATCAGTGCAAAAGCATATTAGTAGGTTTGGCTACAGAATGCACATCAAACTTGTAGTAGGTTCCAGTTAGCAGTATGAAGAGATGATAGAAATGAAGAGGAGAAAAAAATATTCTGGAATGGCTTTTTTATCAAAAAAAATGTGATTCATCTAGCAATACAAAAATAATGAATCTGTCTTCAAAATTATTTTTACCCTGAGCAAAACAGGAAATTGAGAATCCAAGGCAATTAGGAAACTATTCCACCCTTTTCAATACATTCTAGACCCAAACATTTTCGGTATCTATTCTTACTAGCTTCAGCAATTTTCTTCAATATTTTGTTTAGAATATCTATTATTAAAATTCAAAATATAAGGCACAGATCCAGCGATGAGTTGCTGCTATCCCATGGCTACTTTATGTAATGTAACTTCTTCATATGATTATAATATTTTTAGATTGTAGTTATTCTATTTTATTTTCAGAAATTCATTCTAGGATTTCTGGGATGATATTACATTTCTCCTAAACCTCTAGTTGGTGATACCCAAAATTTGGAGATGCAAAAAGCCATTTTACAATCTCTTAACTACCTGTATTACATTTTTTAACACACTATTAGCCTTCTTTCCTTTCCCTTCTACCCATTCCTTCCTCTCAGCATGAAAAAGTTATCAGAATCTAACTGAATATCTTAGGTGGGTCTGTGACAATTCGCCATGGCTAACTCTCCACCGACAACTTGCTGCGGCCAATTCACTGTGGAACAACTCGCCACAGGACAACTCGCTGTAAGACAAGAGTTACACTAATATCAAAGAAATAGTGGAATAGAATAATTAATAATAATTAAGAAGAATGCAAAAGGAGGGACAGAATAAAATGTGAATTGCAAAAATTAAAATAATTTTTATTTATTTTAAATAATGAAATAGAATTGTTAAATTGTCCCTCATCAAACTGCCCCATGGTGGGTTGGCCATGGTGAGTTGTCCTGCAGTGAGTTGGCTACAGCAAATTGTCCCATTCCAATCTTAGCTAGCAATCCAGCTGTATCCTATCAGTGAACTAGGTTAGACAAGCAGCAAGAGGGGTGGAGCACCCAGAAAATCAAGGTGGCAACAGCTGCTGTATCAACTCCAATGCATAGGAGTTGGGGCTTCACTTACATCATTGAGCCTGCCATCTTCACTTTTTGTGACCTCCCTACAGATAAAATGTAAACCAATAGGTTAGGTTTGTTTCTCATTCTATGCCTCTCCTTCCATTGCTTCCATTCTACTCTCGGCTTCAAAATCATCTGTGGTAAAATAATCCCACACCAAACTACTAAAAGTGTAGGACATAATTGGCCACGCATCAGCAACCTTTTCAGGCACTGGGCAGATGAACTTAAAAACAAAAAAGAAGGTCTCACTCTCAAATGCTGTGAGAGACTGGTATTTTATGTGATTTCAGGCATCTTTTGTCAATTTTGTTCAATTTTATTTTCAGAAACCAGGATCACGGTATCAATCCATGTCCATGGAAGTATCATATAGCAGTTAACTTTTATGAAGCCGTTAGGCCACCTTATGAGAGGCATTGGGAATATAAGGAGAATTGTTCTATCATTTAAAACAGAAGGGTCAACCTGTGTGTCCAAAGATGCTGCTGAATTATACTGTCTACCAATCCAATCAGTACATCCAATAGTAAGGGATGTGCCCCCCATTTATTAATTATGCTGTCAGATCATTTTTTAACATGCCTGCATCAATGAATTAATATATATATTTAAAACATTTAACACAAACAAAATTTGAATTCAGTCTTGAATATTCTTTTAGCCCTGTTAATTACTTCAGCCTACATACATTTTTATAAAAATCTCCAATAACAGTCACAAATGGCACCATGCTTTACAGTAATCATCACAATTGTTAGCATTTTCTATATGTTTTTTCTCAGGGAGCACCTGGCTCCTAAGCATATTTTCAATGATCTGACATGACTGGAAAAGATTTTGTGGAAGCTGAAATAAGAGGAAGTCAATATTATTATTTGTCTTAGGATATTCTTAAATACCAAGTAGATGGATACATTATTTTCATAAAGAGACTCTATATTTACCTCTTGCATTTCCCAGTGTTTGACAATCAAGATCGTCATCAATGAATTCCTCCCCCTGGGTATTTTGGGTATCCTCTCTGTGATTTACAGGGCTGGTCATCTCTTGTTCTTTTTCATTTTGCATCTGAGCATAGACATTTCTCCCTGGTAATTTCCTTAAGAACATAAGATAGTTTTTTTTAAATATTGCATTGCATTGCCTTGATCTACCAAGAGTGACCCATAGGTGGAAGCATCCATTGCAAATATGATTGTCTATGTGTTCATTCAGACTTCACTACTATGAAATACTTTCCGATGCTTATGCAAATATCCCAACCAAATCTATGGTTAAAAACTCCAAATGGCATCAAGATTCAGATAATTATCTTGGAATTCTTGTGTGTTGCTCAATTCTCTGCATTTATCTTAATACAGAGGAGTTTTCGAGCATACAATGCAGCATCTTTGGGGTATGTTCAACAAGAGCTCACAATTTCTCTACATTCCATAGTTACCTATACAAAAATGCAAGCTATCTTTTCCACTACAGATTATGATTTTTTTCATTAAAATGCAAGTATTTTTATTCTTTTTGGTGTTTTCATAATTTTAAATTATAAATAAAATAATGTTTTGTGCTTTTAAAAAATACAGCAATAATTTTTGTATTTTTTCATAAAGAAGCAATGTGTGGAAGCTCGTTAAAGCAAGATCCAACCTGGAACTAATTGAGAGCTAATGAAAGACCCTCATTATATGTAAAGCATTATATTCATTCATGTAGAATGGATTTAAATATTCTTATCATCTGACCATGTCCTCACACTGTATTTACCCAAAAGGAAGATGGCCCTGAATTTAAAATTGCAGAATGAACAAAATTATAAACATATCAGGAAGTACAGTTACTTCATCCAATCCCCATCTGCTTTTTTCTGTTTTTGCTGGAAGGACAGGTATGTATGGAAATGTGTGTACATATTCACCAAATTCTGAATGCAAGAGAAATAGTTAGCATATTAATAAACTACAGATGAATTAATTTTATAGACACTCTAAAATACAAGAGGCAAAGGCAAAGGCAAACCACTCCCAAAACTATTGACAAGGAAACTGCATTTAATCACTAGCAATTGTTATTTTTTGTCCTGGGTATCCCATGTTGACAGACAGTTATGCATACTTAAATACACACATAGAGAGAAGTCTGTCTCATGCACACATTTATGGAGAGGTGGAAATACTCAAGATTTGTTTCAGTTGGTGTTGACAGGGCAGGAAAGCTGCAAAAAGCAGTAAAAACATTTTAAACTATAAATCCATATATTCTTTTATTCTTTCTTTTGGGAAAGAATAGTTATAAATTCATGATTACTTTCCTTTGGTTGAATAAAATGAATCTGACAAATAATAAATAATACTCTTTTCAGCCTGTAGATATACAGTATACAATCACTTACCTTTTGAATTTGTAGAGGATTATGGCTCCTATAACCACAAGTGAAATGACAAAGAGAGCCATTATCATCCAGTACCCATTGCCTCCTCTGATGCTCTGAGAATCTGAAATTAAAGTTAAACCCTAGTAAGTGGAATCTTTAGCAGAATCATCTTCTAATTCATTGTAAAACATTTATCTGTTCAAATTGTAACTTGCACTGGAGTACACTTTTTTTCAGTGTGATGCAGCAATGAAATCAGCCTTCACTACCTGTGTGCTCTCTAAATGTGTTGGATTTCACGATGTTTTGCCTTAAATTCAACACCTGGAGGGCATCAACATGAATCATGCTTTCATGTTCACCTCCTATTTCTTTCCAATTCCTGGACTCTGCTAAAATAGATCTTAATTTTAATTACCTGGTGGACTAGTTTCATAATATGGCCCTTTAGTTCCCAAATTTAGTTAAAAAAATTAACGCAAACAAAAGCTTTATTTGGTATAATTCCATATAAAACTGACTGTTGTCACAGAATAATTCTGAATTATCTATCATCAATATTAATATAGCTTAAATACAGGTAGTCTTTGACATGACCACAACTGAGCCCAAAATTTCTGTTGTTAAGTGAGACATTTGTTAAGTGAATTTTGCCCCATTTTACAACCTTTCTTGCCACAGTTGTTCAGTTAATCACTGCCATTGATAAGTTAGTAACTCGGTTGTTAAGTGAATCTGGCATCCTCATTGACTTTGCTTGTCAAAAGGTTGCAAAAGGTGATCACATGACCTTGGGACACAGTAATGGACATAAGTATGAACCAGTTGCCAAACATCTGAATTTTGATCACATGATGATTGGGATGCTACAAAGGTTGTAACTGTGAAAAATGAACATAAATCACTTTTTTCAGTACTGTTGTAACTTTGAACGGTCACTAAATGAACTGTTGTAAGGATTACTGTTGTGAGGACTACCTGTATTAGAAAAATATTTTCCCTGGAGAAAACTTTACTACTGTAATTGTCCAAACAGAGATGAGAGGAGGGGAGGAAGGAAAAGGGAAACCGGAGAGAGGAGAGGTGGTAAGGGGAGAGGTAGTTTACCTGAATCAGAACTACCTAATTCCACAAGGACCCATTTTCCTCCTCTCATAAAGAAACTGATGTTTTGGGCATTCAGAGATTGTTTAATAGCAGCTAACCGCTGGAAATAAAAAAAAAGTCATACAGAATAACAAATCGGTGCATTTTTAATCCTGTTACGTTTCAGGAACTTCAGAACAAAAAGTAGATGCAACTTATGCAGACAATGAAATGGAAGCTTTGCTTCTAAACAGTTAACTGCTTCTATTAGCTCCCAGTGTAAGGCCAAGAAAAAGGATACTGGAAGAGTGACATTTTCATTCTTTTCTATCCCTGCCCTTATTTCAACCCTTCTATTGGGATTCCACATAATAAATTCTAATACGTCCAGGTTAAGAGGAACTAATGACTTTTTTGATAGTATTGTAGTCCACGGTGATGAAGTATATGAAACCCTTACCTTATGCACACTTCATCACCCAGACCCACTGAAAGAGCCCTCATGCTATGGTGATGAACATGAATTGTCTCTTAGAGGAACCATGGAATGAAAAATTCATCTAAGTCATGGAATGATAACTTCACCACTGTAGAGTTAACAAGGACCAAGAATCTTCACAGAATGGCTGATATGGTTCTCAAGATTTCTGTATCCTGTCTCTAGAAGTCTGGGAAAAGGCCACTTCCCATTTGCAACTCCTATTCCTCTCCAATTCAGTATTTTTCTTAGTTAAAGAAAGTAAGCTATCCCTTGCTTCCATTGTCTTCTGAGTGAATAAAGGAATACTTTTCTTGGCTCACAGGAAAGCCAGAAAACAAAGATTCTCTTGTTCTCAAAAGGCAGCTCATTATCTCCACAGAAAATCAACTGAGTATGTAAAGAATGGGACAGTGTCCTCTGAGCTTCCCTCTCAAATCCTGCCTGCTGTAATTTGTGGGAACACTTTTGTCAGATTAAAATTTACCACCATCCTACAATTAGAAAATTATTTCCCATTAATTTCATTAAGAATGAGATGTAGGCAGAGATGACTCATTACAGATTAATATACATTAGTTGAGTACCTTATCATTAAATACATTTTTCTTTCCTTCAGGATGGTTTGTAGACAGAAGCATATAAAAGTCAGCAGTGGTAGGTAGCCCAGGTTTTATTACTGTCATAAGACTTTCTTCAGGTAAGCATGTTTCCTAAAAGAAGAAAAACCATTGGATCTGGATGACTACCTTGAATTAGAGATTTTTTAATAAACTTTGAATTTGATCTATTTTTGAATATTTTAGTCAGATATACAGTAATATAGAAACTGCATCCTAACTGACATTATGTAGTTACACTAAAAACACTTTTTCAGAAGGAGAAAGAGATGTTAATAAAAAATAACCCAAAATTCGAGATGCTTATAAAAATATTTTTCCAAAAATTTATATATTAAATCCAACTATTTTACAGTTTCCCAAAAGTTTCGATTGGTGATGATTGGAGTACTTCTATTAGGACAAGGAAAATCTTTCAAAAGAGGTTCTCTGCCAACATAGAGGAGAATATACAAAGACTTCTCTTTGACTTATTAAAACAGCCATTTTTTTTTTCCAGGGACATGCATCTGCTTCCAGCTGTCTACCCTTGTGTATACTTCAGTTCACTTGTTTCCCAGCTGCTTTAATGATTCAAAGAAAGTCCTTCATGAACTTTCCAGCATGTTAGCACAGCATTTTAGAAGAATTTCCTCAACCTTATGTGCTGCCTAAATCACACCTCCCCATCCAAATTTCAATATCAAATAAAATTTAAACAAAACCCAGATTAAAAATATCAACCCAATTTTAATACAGACATTCTTGCACTTTCTAAAATTAAGAGCAAGCATCCTGTGGGTTACTTTTCTAAAACTAAACCTAAATTTATTTTAGGGGACAAAGTTTTGATTTTTAAAAATAAAGCAGTAGCAAGAAATAGTCTAACATATACTTATCAAAAGTAATGTACTAAAGAACAATCAAGCTCTGCCACAATGGTAACTTTTAATTACTTTAAATTTGCTAGTTTACAATCTGAGAAGGAGGTATCCATAACCAAACAGAGTACCTGGGCAATCCGTTGTGTTACCACATGACCAACATCCTCCCGCCAAGCAGGTATGTTTGGGTTGTATAAATCTAGATGTTCAGAAAACCTTAATGGAAGAACTTGATAATGATCTGGAAATATGAAGAAATAGTGCAACTAAATAATTGGGGGGAAAAACTTTCTAAAAATAGAAATTCTAAAATGATTCAAAGGATTCTATAAATGTAATTATGCATGTGTATCAAACAAGTTATAACTTATTTGTTATATTAAAACAACAAGTAACATAATTATAAATTATAAATCATGGGAGGAACACAATTAAACAGATATCAAAAAGTGCCCTGACTTGCATTTTCACAGCAATTGCAATGGCTGTAGATTATAAACTTCACTCTAAACTCACAGTACCTGCAACAGGATGATAACAATACATGATTACTAAATATCATTACAAGGATGGTGCCTTACCCAAAACCTGGATAATCTTGGAATCTTGAAGCATAGAATTTCCACAAGAAGCTTGAACAGTAACTCTGACTGTACCTGCTTCAGCAAAACTGGTTACCAAGAAATTTTCCAGTGAAAGAACTGGCTATAGAAAATAAGTGATAGAGAGAAAATAAATGTGAGCCAAAAAGTTCCCAACTGTGAATATTCATCTTCAAATCTGGGGTGTTTAGAAGGTTTGCCAAAAGTAATGTCTTTTTCCCCTAATTTGGAAATTCACTAAAATATCATAGGCATCAGCGAAAATCAGAGAACGCATATGACCTAATCCTCAGAATATTTATTCTGTGAAGCAACAATAGGGTCACCAGCTGGTAACTATCATTAATTGCTCTGCTACATGTATCAACTGTTAGTATTAAGGGAAAAAGCAACCCATCACAAAAACAAAAAATAATGAAGTAAAAATAGCAACAATCCTGATAAATACTAAATATTGATATAATTCCATAATGGGTTTCAATTATGAAAATATTCATTAGATATACAGGTAATATCTCTTAGCAATGAATAACAAAGATTGTTCCAGTATGTAAACAACTAAGGTGAAGGATTCAAAGTCAGGAGGCTTCATTTCTAGTTATCTTTGAACCAGAATTTTATTTTTTTTCTTCAAAAACCCCTCCCCATTGTTTTATTTATTAGGTTTGTTACCTGTCGTAAATAATTTATTTGGTAATTTACAGCAATGAAACATTAAAAAAATAAAATCTTCATGGTAAAAATTATAATTACAAAATCATAAATCCCAGAATTATTCATCTCAGGTATCACACATCAACATCATGCCTCTAGTAGTTTCTTTTCAATAGTTTTTGAGAGCCAAAAAATCAAGCTACAGGTGTACAGGTCCCATTTAAGTTTGCAATTGTGACACAATTTACGAAGTACAGGTGTTTTGTTTGATCTGGCCTATTTATGTGTACCTCTGCAGAGGCATGTCCTCATGAACATGCAAACACCTTCCCTCATCTATCCACTTTTTCCAAATGGTAGGAAGAATTTTAGATGTTTTCAATGAAAGAATGGGGGAAGCCATGAAACCTTTATTTTCTTTACAGCAAAAGGGGCTTAAAATGTGGTGAAAATCCCCACATTTTAGTATTAGCTACTAATTGATAGCCAAAAAGAACAGAGGAGTATTGATTCTAAGTATGTGAAAAGTAAAACATTATACAATATTATCAGCAATATTAATATTACTGTATTATCATGAATGCAGAATAAAATATTGAATTAAAATACAATTCATGATTTCATTTAAATGAAAATGTATTTTCATAACCCTTATTTACATTTACAAGCTTCTACCACTCAGTTTTTCAAAACTGGAAAAAATCCAGCAAAACCTTTCCTTGAACAACTCCCCCCACCCCCACACTTTTTTTTTTTAAATTGATGACCGGATGCTTTGCCTGGCTGAGCCCCAAACCTACTTGGTTCCAATGAATCCCTTTGGTTTCAACATTTCTAAGAGTTCTGAGAGGGGGAGATGGCTGCTTGCCGTGGCTCCCAAGCACACATAGTTTTAAAACAAAGAAGCAAGTAGAAGCAGGAAGCATATAACATGATAAAAACTAATTTCAACTGGAAGAAAGTAACTGAATCTAAAAGATTCCTATTTGAACTGTCTATAGTTTTTCACTGTGGTAGACGAAGGGCATGTAAATGTCTGATAATGATACAAATATCCTAATATTGATTTTTTTCTCGGCAACAGAATCACCCACAAGAAATTAAGATATCCCTGCATTCATCTAGTTGTCAGAGACTATGGAGCAGAACTCTTGATCTGGACTTAACCACAATAAAAAAATCAGTAGGTGTTTAGTAGGTGTCTAGTTAATTTTAGAATTCCCACTCCATAGACTCTGGCAACTAAATTAATACAGAAGTTTCTTAATTTCTCTCAGTCTCTAAATCCCTCTATCAAATATTATATTACATATAAATATTATATTATAAATATGTACATTATTATTTTTTCACAATGCATTATCTTCTTTTTCAGAAGTTTCTTGCATTGAAGCTTTTTTTTTTTTTCCACATGAAGGACTCCCAATTCAGGGCTAGGTGCACTACGTGTTCTTATCAAATTACGAGAGTTCAGGAATATTTTCCTTTAAAAATTAACTAGACACCTACTGGACCACTATGTTTGCAAGCATTAATTGGGAGTCACAGGCTTGTTGTGTGATGTTGCTAAAGAAACTTGCCATAATCATAGTTCACTTGGAGCACGTTATTGTGAGTGGTTAAACTATCTGATAGTCACACTTACCTAAGTGAAAATGCTGCTATTAACTCCTTTTAATGAAACGGGGGATTGGGAGTAATGCTATTTCTAACAGGACAATCTTCACTATTCACTACTAAGTAACTCCCCACATCAAGAGGGGGAGTTATGGATAGTGATCTCATGTACTAAGAAGTACAGTCTGAATTGCTAACGAACAACAACCTAAGCTTGCAACACACAGTGCTTTGCTGTTTCTGCATAAGAGACCTGTTATAGAAGTCTTTGCCAGATTTACCAGTCAACTTGAAATTGACCGACACAATCCAAGTCTCCCTCCTTTATTTCACTTGCTCACCCCTATCAGCCCACCTTTTTTTAACAAGTGGGCTGTATTTGTGAGGTTTAATACTGGAAAGGAGGAAACTGACTTCAGTTATTGTGGCAGAGACCCTGGCAGACAGAGAAGAGGGAGCTGGCTAAAGAGTAACAGAAGGCAAACATTGGACTCTCCAAAGGTGTAGAGAACTTGATAAAAGTTTATTTTCCCCAGTCCCTTGAGCATTCTGGGGCACGGTTTGAGAACAAAAACAACGTTTTTAGCACTTCAGTAGTTCAAACCTACACTCAAAGCCCCATTCAAAACAAAATGTGTTATGTTCTTATAAGGACATCCGTCCGGAATTGGCTTGAATCCTCCGGCGGGAGTTTTGAATAGCTGTCATAGGGGCGGAGGGGCTGCCGGAGCGAATATAAGGAGAGCTCCGGCAGCGCAGCGCCAGTCTGTTACTGTTCCAATAAAGTAGCTAAATGTATCCAGCTGGTCACGTCTTCTTTCCCTGCGCCTGATCTAACACTGGCGACAAAGGACTAGAGAAGAGAACCAGAGCAAGACCGCGTGGCATGATCGCCTAACTGAGCTGAAGTCACTCAACCACTGCATCCTACAGAATGGCAATCCCGCAAGCACCGATCGCTTCGCTGAACCCATTCGATCCGGCAAGAGAGAAATGGAGGTCGTACATGATCAGATTCCGACAATTTCTCCGAGGGAACGGCTACCAAAACCTCGACGATGAGCGCAAGAGAGCCCTTTTCCTGGCCCACTGCGGTTCTGACATCTTAGAGATGGCCATCGACCTTGGAGTGACCTGCAGGAAGTCCTTCAGGAACACTATGCACCCACAGGAACCCTGATTGCAAACAGATTCACCTTCCAACAGAGGAATCAACGGGAAGGTGAATCCATCAAAGAGTTCGTGGCCGCACTTTGTCAAATCGCCGCAAACTGTGAGTTTGACAATGTGGATAATGCCATCCGAGACCGCATCATCTTCAGGATGCAGGATGTGGGTCTCCAGAAGAAATTCCTAAACCGCAAGAGGATCCCACTCAAGGAAGTCCTCGAGGAAGCGACAGCCGCTGAGACATCCGAGAAAGCGGCTGCCACGATGGTGAAGGCGAGGGGGATCCACAAGATCCACAAGTTGGGCCAAAATTCCTCAGATGACTCAGCTACGCCATCTGAGACTGATGAGGAAATGGCCGCACACAAGGTTTCCCGCCCCCCAAGGCGGGAAAGTTCCCAAAATGGTGACCGGGGGGAACGCTGCAGCAGCTGCAAAGGTGACCACCCCAGAGCAAACTGCAGATGGAGGGACGCGACCTGCCATCATTGCCTAAAGAGGGGACACATAGCCAAGGCCTGCAGAGCAGCAGATCCAGCCCCCGAACCACCCAGGCCAAGATTCCGCGAAAATCACAAGGATACCCAGAGGACATCCAAACAGTCCTCGTATCAGTCCAGGTGCGGAGACGATGAATATCCTCGCAGCAGAGTGGTGCACCAAACCACAATCGCCCACACAAGCAACGACGGTGCCACAAAATTCAATGTGACACTGCTGGCAGAGGGGTCACCGTGCACAATGGAAGTAGATTCAGGCTCCATCTACTCCATTATGGACTGGCAGCATCTGAAATGCCTGAAGCCAGCCTGTGAGAAAAACCAGTTGAAGCCCCTGCGGTCGAGGCTAGTGGACTTTAGCGGAAACCCCATCGGTGTCCTGGGCAGAACCACGCTCCACATCTCCTTCAAGAAATACCAAGGCAACCTTCCTATCACTGTCGTGGAACACAGCCGGCTGAACCTGCTGGGAGTGGAGTGGTTCAAACTACAAGGGTTATCAATCGGAGGCATCCAGCAGATTCAGAGGGACGAACTCAACCTCATCGAAGAGTTCAAGGAAGTCTTCGATGGTAAACTTGGTAGATTTGTGGGAAAGCCAATCTCCTTTAATCTGGACAAGGGAATCACCCCAATTAGGCTGAAGCCCTGCTGGGTTCCATTTGCCTTGCGGCCCAAGGTAGACGCTCAGCTAGATAAGCTGATCGCCCAAGGCGTTCTGGAACCTATCGATCATGCTTCATGGGAAACCCCCATTGTGACGCCAATGAAGCATGATGGATCTGTGCGCATCTGCGCCAACTATACGTGTACCATCAATAAGGCGTTGCCGCAGAGCGCATACCCAGTGCCAGTGGTGCAGCATCTGCTGCATTCCCTAGGAACTGGCTCAATTTTTGCTAAACTGGACCTGGCCCAGGCTTACCAGCAGCTGCCAGTGGACGAAAAAACAGCGGAGGCCCAAACAATCATTACTCACAGGGGAGCATTCAAATGTAACCATCTCCAATTTGGAGTCAGCGCTGCCCCAGGAATTTTTCAATCAATGATGGAACGCCTCCTTCAAGGCGTTCCAGGGGTGGTGCCGTACTTCGACGATGTACTAATCTCCAGAGATTCCAAAGCACAACTCCTTGAACGGCTCAGACTTGTCCTGCAGCGCTTCAAGGCCAAGGGCTTGAGAGTCAGGAGAGATATAAATGCATCTTAGGAGTCCAGGAGGTCGAGTTCCTGGGCTATCTCATAGATGGCACAGGCATCCACCCCACCAAATCAAAAGTTAAAGCTATCCATGAAGCTCCCAACCCCAAAAACAAAGCGGAGCTTCAGGCATTCCTTGGATTGCTTAACTATGCTATATTCCTCAAACAGAAAGCCACGATTGCTGAGCCACTTCACCACCTACTGGGGAAAGCGGCTTCCTGGAAATGGGACCAAGAGGAGGAAGCAGCATTCCAGGCCATCAAAGGACTATTAACATCCAAAAGGGTCCTCATACAATACAATCAGATGCTCCCAATCAAGCTCACCTGCGACGCATCGCCATATGGGGTTGGAGCAGTGCTCAGCCATGAACTACCAAATGGCTCGGAAGCTCCTATCGTGTACTTCTCTAAGACGATGTCCAGCGCTGAACGCAACTACAGCCAGATGGACAAGGAGGCTTTGGCTATCATCGCAGGAGTCAAACGATTTCACGAATATGTCTACGGGAGGAGCTTCACCATAGTGACTGACCACAAGCCGCTGCTGGGGCTCCTCGCAGGCGACCAACCAACCCCGACCTTCATGTCCCTGCGGATGACAAGATGGGCCATCTTCCTAGCCGGCTACTCGTACAGACTTGTGCACCAACCAGGCAAGTCCATCGGGAATGCCGACGCGCTGAGCAGATGCCCATCCAGAGACCCAGTGGAAGACCCAGCCCCCATGCTCAAACTCTTCCACATCGACAGCGATAACAGCTGCCCAGTCACATCTGCAGACATGGCCGTCCATACACAGAAGGACCCCAAACTCCGCCAAGTCAAGTCTTGGATCCTCAGAGGGTGGCCGACGGAGAAGACAGCAAAAAAATTCAGCCCCTTCACCAGAAAACAAAAGGAGCTGTCCACCATGAGAGGCTGTTTACTATGGGGAGACAGTGTGCTGATTCCCAGCCCACTGCAAAAAAAGATGCTAGAAACGCTGCACAACGGGCACCCCGGCATCGTCCGCATGAAAGCCCTGGCACGGAGTTACGTCTGGTGGCCATCACTGGACAAAGACATTGAGGAATGGGTATCCAAATGTGACCTGTGCCAAGAAGTACGTTCCGTGCTACCCCAAGCCGAACCATCGCAATGGGAGACCCCCTGTAGCCCCTGGTCAAGGATCCACATTGACTTCGCGGGTCCGATGCAGGGGCGCCACCTACTCATCATCATGGATGCATTCTCCAAGTGGCTCAAGGTGGTACCCATGGCATCTACCACAACCGAAGCGACGATCCGAGCTCTCCGCCGACTCTTCGCTACCCATGGGCTGCCGGACATGTTGGTTTCTGACAACGGGCCCCAACTTATGTCCTTGGCCATGGAAGCATTCCTGGCCGGACTGGGCATCTGCCATGCCCTCTCAGCACCGTACAGGCCAGCGGGAAATGGACAAGCGGAACAAATGTTGAGGCTCACCAAGGAAGCGCTCACCAAAATGGGCATGGGTGATTGGCAGGAGCAGATTGACAATTTCCTCCTCACCCAACACATCACCCCACATGCCACCACAAGAAAATGCCCGGCGGAGCTGTTGATGGGCAGAAGACTCCGGTCACCACTGGACAGACTGCACCCTCAATACGACTCAGAGGTACCCGCAACCACCAGCCACCAGCTTCGCCATAGGAGACCCAATTTTCACATTGAACTTTCACGGCTCTCCGAAATGGCTGAAGGGGAAGATCAAGAGCACAACCGGCCCGAAGTTCTATCGGGTAGAGCTGGAAGATGGACAGGTCTGTAGATGTCACATCGACCAGCTCCAGAAAAGATGGAAGGGAGTGGAAGAAAATCAACCCAACGAGGTAGGCCTGCAACACCCCGAAGAGGTAGGCTTGCCTCAGCCAGATGGGGTAGGACTGAAACACCCCGACGAGGTAGGCCTGAAACACCCTAACGAAGTAGGCCTGCCACACCCCGTCGAGGGAGGATCACCACACCCTGCCGAGGGAGGACCGCCACCCAGAGTTAACCTTGATCGAGATGCAGTGCGAGTAGACGGGGACCATCCACGGGGGGCACCCCACAACCCCCCAGTGAGGGCGGCCGATGACACCCCGGGCCCAGAGACCAACCAATCTGCAACCGTGGGACAGTAGACCAGAACCCAGAGGTCAACCGCACTCCACAATGCCTCGGGGAGGTCGGTCAACAACACCCAGGGAGGGGAGACCTCCACCCGAAAGAGCCAATAGACTGGTACCCTGCCACAGCGGGAAATCCACAACACCCCAGCAAGGTCGGCACCCAACCCACCAGGGAGGAAGACCTCCAGCGACCTCACCAGGCAGACCGACTACACCCCAGCTAAGACACAAACCAATCCTGCAAGGAGGGCCTCCACCACCCCAGCGAGGAAGGCCTGCACCAACCCGACAGGGACGATCAACTCCGGCACGATGGCCGCAGAAATCATCGACCACCCGGGCAACGCCATTCCAGCAGAGATGGCCTACACCACCCCTGCGAAGGAGGCCAGCACCACCCCGGCGAGGTTGGACAAGAACCATCACGTCCTGGCAGTCACCCTGGGAGGGCATCGGTCTCAACCAAGGGACACCGGGGCCAGAACCAGATGAAGCCACGAGACCCGAACTCCCGACCGGAACCAGCCACCACTAAACCGGTAAAAGCCAAAAGGGACACCAGAGATTTATCGGGATCCAGTAGTTCCATACCGGTCAGCGACGACGGTCAGCGGCAAGTAATCCACAACCCAGACAGGGAAGAAGACCAGCATTGCCAGTGGGCGGAGGTCTGAGACCCGGCCGGAGGCGCAGGGACCCAGCCCACGCACTCGACAGCTGAATCCTGTCCGGTTCCAGGGAGGGAACCGGGAGACGCAGGAACTCCATCCGTCCAAGAAGACTGCCAAACTAGAATGGGACTGCGCAGGTCATCTAGGACTTCTCGATGTCCCGCGTACCTGCACGATTACGTACTTGATGGACAGACTAAGAACAAGGGGGGAGGAGTGTTATGTCCTTATAAGGACATCCATCCGGGATTGGCTTGAATCCTCCGATGGGAGTTTTGAATAGCTGTCATAGGGGCGGTGCATCTGCCGGAGTGAATATAAGGAGAGCTCTGGCAGTGCAGCGCCAGTCTGTTACTGTTCCAATAAAGTAGCTAAATGTATCCAGCTGGTCATGTCTTCTTTCCCTGCGCCTGATCTAACAAAATGCCTAACAGTAAACTGTTCTGGCAGTAGCATTTTGCAGATTGTTATGTTGCTTTCACACCAACAATCTCTATACGCCTGCCAGCCTTAGCTCTGAGTGTATAAGCAGCTCCTTACTTAAGTATGAGCCAGCAGTGTGATGCAGCTGCCAAAAAAGCTAATGAAATTCTAGGTTGCATCAATAGAGGCATAGTTTCAAGATCATGTGAAGTGTTAGTACCATTTTATGGTACTGAGACATGGCTGAGACCACATTTGGAATATTGCATCCAATTCTGGTCACCATGACACAGAAAAGATGTTGACACTCTAGAAAGAGTGCAGAGAGGAGCAACAAAGGTGATTAGGGGAATGGATAACACGAACATAACATGAACGGCTGAGGGAACTAGATACGTCTAGTCTAATGACGACAAGGATTAGAGGTGATATAATAGCAGCCTTCCAGTACTTGTGGGGCTGTCACACACAAGAGGCAGTAAATGTATTCTCCAAAGCACTTGAGAGCAGGGCAAGTAGTAACAGGCAGAAGATCATTAAAGAAAGATTCAACCTAAAACTAAGGAAAAAACTTCCTGACAATGAGAACAATTAATCAGGCTTCGCTCTAGAAGTTGTGGGTGCTCTATCACTGGAGGTTCTCCAGAAGAGACTGGACAGCCATTTGTCCAGAATTATATAAGATCTCCTGCCATGGGCAAGGGGTTGGAGTACGTGCAAGACAGCCATTCAAAGAACCTCAGTTAACAATTTATACTTCTCACTGAGATTACAGTGCTAAAGTGAATAGGGGGGAAGTACAGGATGTCAAACCTTCAAAAATATTTAACAATAAAACTATAGTTTAAGATAATAAAACTAGTTGTTTTAGGATACTAAGATACCTATAAATTTTATAAATAAATAAATGCATACATACATATTGAAATTAGCATAAAAAGGTTCAAATGCTGGAAAAAATGACAGTAATAATTATTCAATACCTGAATATTGTTTCCAATCCACCAGTAAAAAAGTGTAAAGTTAGAATTCCTTGGCAGGATGATGGCTGTCAAATTCACCTCCCGGTTTCTGCCAACAGCAGGAACTACTTCAAGATGTAAAGCCTGCAGTGGAGCTGGAAAGAGTCCCAACTGTTAATTAAAAAGCCATTAATTTATCAAACATCTTGTGCTTTCAAATACATCTTCTAAAGATACACTAGAGTGTTCAGGGACATCTTTTAAACTTTTCAAGCAAATTCAAGAGAACGTCACTTCCTTAGGGACTGAATTAAATTATATTAAATTTTATTGCTCAATAGAAAATTAATGTTAGTAATTCTCACTGCAAATTAAATTGTCTTAGGTTTTTATAACTTGTTGAAATTTTAATTAAGATACATTTTTAAAAGTCGCATTTATTTTATTTGGAAAACTTAAATAAATACTGTATTTATATTCCTTCCAAATCAGGAAGGGAAAACCTAAAGCTGATGGGTTGTATATATATACATGTATATATATTAGATAGAAGCAAATAGGAAGAGTGAGATTTTCAATTCGGGGACCACAGAGTTTCCAAACACTGGGAACAAGAGACTGTGAAACCTCTGAACTTGTCTGACCAAGTCTAGAGAAAGCTTTACATTTGCATTATTTACACTGAGGGTTATGCTGCCTTCTGAGGAGCAGAATTTATTAGTTATAAGCTGCATAAACTACAGGGACTATTTTTTCCCAATATTGTTGCAGGGTGCATGTGGCCTGTGAACCATGAGATTGGGATACTGATCCTACAGTTTTACAGGGATTCCCTTACATTAGAGCTAATTTCATATGAATGAAGTCCTGGAACTGTACATCACTATTTTCCCCCAATTCAATTGTTACTCATTGTTGACAATGCATTTATTAGAAAACTATACTACATATTTGTCGCATAGTGCTCTAAGTGCAGGATCAACCGATGTTAGAACAATTACAAATGCTTTCTACCTGCTGTATTGCTTTGCAAATCTCAGGCTTTATATGCTGCCATTTTCAAATAACTTTCTCCCATGGAATTCCACCAACTATATGTGAACCATCACATATATCTAGCACTGCACAGAGATGAACATAATCAATAAAAGACCTTACAAAGAAGTTCAACTTCTTTGCTGGGACTGTGGTTTTCCTTTTCTCAGCACCATTACGTTCTTCCAAAACAAACTATCAGATTTTATCCCTCCATTTATCCACAAAAATCAAAAGTTGAATTTATTCTAATTGGTAATAGTTGGATATATTACAACATTAAATCACCAGAATTCAATTGTGTTTCAAAGCTGTAATTACTGAAAACAGCAATCAAAGCAGTATTAGCAAGCCTGAGAGAAAGTAGTGTTGGTTGCGTGTCATGAGGCAAGTCAGATGTCTGCTACACTGCCTTTAAAATTAAATTTAGGTAGAACCCTGTCATATATCACTGATGTCAGTATATAAATGGCATGGTGCGAGAAGGGGGTTGAGGGTTTTTTTAGCTAAATTTTTAATCAAAATTTTAAGGGGACCCGGGAGGAAGGGAGGGGGTTATAAAAGTCGACCCGGGGGGGGTGTTCAAATAGCGACTGAGCGGGGTGATGGGTCGATTGGCTGCAACAGAGGGGTCGTGAAAGGAAATTTAACCGGAGAGCAGGGGGACGATAGGAAGGGCAATGAAATTGAAACAATGAGTGGGAGGGGCAGGTATGACGGGTGCAGGGGGCCATATCATGTGCTGGGGGTGCGTACACGCTGTTTACGAGCAATTACGCACTCCGGCCCCCAATGCGCGACTCGTGTCCTGGGTTGCGCAGAGTCTCAGGCCCAGGGTCCGCGGCTGATGTTGTGTAATGCCAGGTCGCTTGTTTTTTTTTTTTTTTTATTGAAAAAGTTTTCAAATACAAATTTTTCCCCCTTTTTTCCCCTCTCCCTCCCCCTCCCTAACCCCCCCTCCCCACCCATCCCCCCTGTGACTTCTTCATAACAAAAAAAAACCTAATTCATAACAGATTACTTACTCCCTCCTCTAGATATTGACCTTTACTTACTAAAAATATTATTAATATTATAACATCCCCCTTTATCCATACATATCAAAAAAGAGAAAAGAAAGGGGAAAAAAAAGACATTATACTATGACATTGTAGAATAACTTCTCCACTTTAAAACTATACGATAAGTCCTACTTTAACATTTAATCTTCTATATATATTACTATAACATTTCAAAGCGGCCTTCCCCATAAAATCTAGTTTAACATTTATTCCACTCTATCCATTTCCTCCACTCCCCCAAGTATAACACTTAAAAATCCCTTTTCTTAGACTAGTCAATCTACTAACTAGCTTATTCACCCACTATCATGCAAAATTGCCATACACAACATTTCTTAACATCTTTGATTCACTGCCCACACTACTTAAAAATATATGTCTATATTTTCCATTATATCTAAATAAAAAAAAAGAAAAGACAATGACTTTAAATTTATAATCCATATAGTATCTTCTTTGAGGTCTTTCCACTGGATTGGTAGAACCAACATCCATAATCGGGTAACATAGCTCACTGGTGCAACAGTTTATTCAGGATCTTCAATCATATCTGCCCCCATCAGTAGTAAATATCTTCTTATATGTATAAAAGTAAAAACAACCACCCGAGTGACATTATAATTATATTCCATATAGTAATAATTGTGGGTTTCATCAGGATTATTAATTCCCATCATCGTAGTGGGTAACAACCCGATCTTCTGCATGCCCCAGCATAATTCTCTTGCCTTGTGATTCAAGATAATATAATATGTTTATCAACACAAAAAGAAATTCCAAAATGGATAATTCAAATCCATCAGTTTAAGGCTCGTTTCACGTCCCCAGATTACGGGCATGCAGAGATCTGCCACAAACCTCAGGATGATATTAACCAATACGTCGCCTCTTCTGTATTTACACATAATCGATCATATTTTAAAATCACTGGCTTCACTGTTGCCTGATTTAGAAATTTCTATTTCTATGCCACCTATTTCTTTTTTTCTTTTCTTTTTGTGGGTTTGGTTTCCATCCTGGTTCCCTTTCTACAAAATATGTATCATCTGGTCGGTTTTTATTCTGCTTTGTAGATTGGTCTTGTTGGTTTTGCTTTTGTATCTCATATTTCTTTTTTATCCCTTGTATATCCCCTAATTGGTTTTCCATGTTTATCCTTGCCTTGATAAGTCATCACATTAAGATTAGATGCCTCTTCTCTCAAATTTGTAGATAGTCCAGCTGGGGTATCCAATAAATCCAAAGGCAATTCATCTGGTACAGTCTCTGTAATTCGAAATTTTACCTTTATTTCCGGCTCCTTCTGCTTATCCTGTATTATACCTGGAGATGTTAAATTCATTTTCAACCTATTTTGATAAAATTCTTCCGCTCTTTCAACAGTATTTAGCTGATATCTTTCTCCTTGGTATCTAAATATAATACCAACTGGGGCGTCCCACCTGTAGGAGATATTTCTCTTTTTTAACTCATTCACCAGAAAACCAAATTTCTTCCTTTCCATCAATATCTTAGGTGGGAGTTCCTTATAAATCCAAATCTTTCTTCCATACAATTGCAAATTAGAATTAAAGGAATTTTGAACGATATTATTCCTAATTTCCTTATCTGTAAAATAAATCACCACATCTCTAGGCAATTGCCTTTGCTTAGCAATCCAGGAGTTGATTCGATAAGCTCTGTCGATCCTACAAAACACTTCGTCAGGTTGAACCTTTAGAATCCCAGCTAGAAATTCAGAAGATATTTTCCTTAAATCCTCTCTATTATTTTCCTGCAAACCTCTTAATCTTATCGCATATTCTGTGAAATTATATTGTACCATTAAAATCTCTTTTTCAATCTTCTGTTGCAGATTTTCTACATTACCATACTTTTGATCAGCATCCATTTTAGATTTTTCTTCTAAGCTATTATCCTGAGTGTTTGTCAAATCATTTTCAATTTTTTGAATTCTATTGTCCAATTTATCTTGAATTTCTTCCATTTTAGACTCTAGTACATTAGTATTTGTGTCCAACTGCATCATAAATCCTGTAAAACCATTAACCACTTTTGAGAGTTTTTTCTCCAAAAAATCAAACTTAGATTTCACCAATTCTTTAATTTCCTGCTTAAATTTTTCAAATTGCTGATTCACAATCTCCTCCCTTCTTTCAATCTCCTCTATAAAAAATTCTATTATATTAAAATCAGGTTTCTGAGACTGAAGAATTAAGACTTGTTCCTTTAAGTTGTTGGTGGGGGGATCCCCCCCCTTCTTGTTTATCTGACTTTATGAGTCTCAGTGCCATGTTTCCGCCCAGGCAGGCTTTGTTAAAAAAAAGCAAGAAAAAAAAAAAGGACTTCTTTCCAATCAACAACAATATCAGGTCTCCAAGGGAAAAAAAAAAGAGAGAAAGACACAGGAGCGAAGTTTTGTCTACAAATGTAGCCAGTGGTATTTATTCCGCTACATTGTAGTAATAGAAAACGGAAGCCTCTCCTCCAGCCAACGCCATTTTAAAAGGCTTTTTTTTTTCCTCCTTCCTCTCCTCCTCTCTCTTAAGTAATTTCTTTTTTAAAAAATCAGTAAAATACTTGCGGTTCAATATTACAGGTCCAGCTCACATTTTCTTTGAGTAGTCTGTTAAATTTGCAGGCTTGCTTTTGACGCCTGGCTCTGCATCAGCAGAGGTCTCCCAAAGCCTGGAGCGGCGGCTGGGGATACGGGGCATCTCATCCGCTCCGTCCCAAAAGTAAAAAAAAAACTTTTGGGACTCCGCAGAGTTCTACCCACCCCTGCTGGCTCTATCTCCGTTTCCTCATGGAAACGGAGTTTTTTCGAGCCGCCGTTCCGTTGTGAAGGCGGCTCTGACAGGCAGTAGAAGCTGACGATCCCAAAGGAACGTCTGGCAGCAACAAACAGCAAACCGGAAGAGCCGCCAGGTCGCTTGTTAATAAGGCCCCCCTCTTATTTTGGAGGGGGTGTGTGGACCTGGCAGGTATTACAGAGACCTGGTTGGGCCAAGGGGGGGGTCCCCCTCGTTGAAATGTGCCCACCAGGTTTCCATGTATTTCATCAGCCAAGGGCCCAGGGGAGGGGTGGGGGAGTGGCGGTGATTATTAGGGAAAGTCTTTGTCTGAGGGGGACTACTGTTCCTCAGATAGCCAGATGTGAGTCCCTTTTTGTGAAGTGGGGCCATGGGGTACAGATGGGTTTGCTGATTACGTACCTGGCTCCCTGCCACGTGGCAACGACCCTGCCCGAGCTACTCGATATCATTGCCGGGGTGGCGGTTGATACCCCCAGACTTATTGTCATGGGGGATTTCAACCTTCCGTCTGCAGGTGAGGCGTCAGAGGTGGCCCGGGAGTTCATGGCTTCCATGACGGCCATGGACCTGACCCAGTTAGTTCAAGGCCCAACTCACATAGGGGGACACACTCTGGATCTGATTTTTGTCTCTGGTCAGTGGTTGAATGATCTTGGTAGAGGGGACCTAGACATCAAACCCTTGTCATGGACAGATCATTCGCTCCTTCACTTGGACTTTCCTACCGCTTCCCCCCACCACAGGGAGACGGAACCGACCAGATGGTTCCGTCCCAGGCGCCTGATGGACCCCGAAAGGTTCTTGACGGAGCTTGGGCCATTTCCTGAGACTCTGGCACACGACTCGACTGAAGAGCTGGTGGCCACCTGGGAGAGTGCGGCCGCCGGAGCTTTGGACCGCGTCGTGCCTTTGCGGCCTCTGACCTGATGCCGATCTCAATTGGCTCCTTGGTTCTCTGAGGAGCTGAGAGAGATGAAACGTCGGAAAAGATGCCTAGAGAGCATTTGGAGGACTAGTCAATCCGATTCCGACCGGACACAGATGAGGTCTTATATCAAGACCTACCTAGTGGCGATAAAAGCGGCAAAATCTAACCATTTTTCCGCTCTTATCGCATCTGCAGAGAACCGCCCAGCCGCCCTGTTTAGGGTGACCCACTCCCTTCTTCGGGGGGAGTGCTGGAAGATCCCTTGCAGGGTCGTGCTGAGGATTTTGTGCAATTCCTGCATGATAAAGTCGCTCGGATTCGGGAGGGCTTGGACTCCGATTGGATGTGTCCAGGGGAGGAGATGAGGGCAGGTCTTAAGAATATTATCTGGGAGGAGATTGATCCTGTGGCTCCCGAGGATGTGGACAGGGTTCTGGGTAAGATTAGTGCCGTCACGTGTTTATTGGACCCGTGTCCCTCCTGGTTGGTACTGGCCTCCCGGGAGGTTACACGAGGCTGGCTCCAGGGAATTATAAGTGCTTCTCTGAGTGAGGGCGCCTTTCCTGCCGCCTTGAAAGAGGCCCCTTAGTGAGGCCCCTCCTCAAGAAGCCTTCCCTGGACCCGGCTGAATTAGCTAACTACCGTCCAGTCTCCAACCTTCGTTTTGTGGTGAAGGTTATTGAGAGCGTGGTGGCATGACAGCTTCCCCGGCACCTGGATGAAGCTATCCATCTGGACCCGTGCCAGTCGGGCTTCAGGCAGGGGTACAGCACTGAAACGGCATTGGTCGCGTTGGTGGATGATCTCTGGAGGGCTCGGGACAGGGGCTGCTCCTCTGTCCTAGTCCTATTAGATCTCTCAGCGGCTTTTGATACCATCGACCATGGTATCATGCTGCAGTGGTTGAGAGGGTTAGGAATAGAGGGCACCGTTCTGCGGTGGTTCTCCTCCTTCCTCTCCGACCGCTCGCAGTTCGTGTTGACAGGGGGGCAGAGGTTGACCTCGAGGCACCTCGCATGGGGAGTGCCACAAGGGTCGGTCCTCTCGCCCCTTCTGTTCAACATTTATGTGAAGCCGCTGGGCAAGATCATCCGTGGTTTTGGGGTGAAGTGTCATCTGTACGCTGATGATACTCAGCTGTACATCTCCACCCCTGACCACCCCAACGATGCCCTTGAAGTGATGTCTCGCTGCCTGGAGGCCGTGCGGGTCTGGATGGGGAGGAACAGGCTCAGACTCAACCCTTCAAAGACTGAGTGGCTGTGGCTTCCAGCGTCCCGATATAGTCAGTAGGTTCCATCGCTGACTATTGGGGGTGAATCCTTGCCCCCCACGGAGAGGGCTCGCAATCTGGGCGTCCTCCTGGACGCACGGCTGTCTTTAGAAGAGCATATGACGGCCATGGCCAGGGGGGCCTTTTATCAGGTTCGCCTGATTCGCCAGTTGCAGCCTTTTCTGGACCAGGACGCCCTGTGTACGGTCACTCACGCCCTTGTTACTTCCCGGTTGGACTATTGTAATGCTCTCTACATGGGGCTCCCCTTGAAGAGCACTTGGAGGCTCCAGCTGGTCCAGAATGCGGCCGCGCGGGTGGTTATGGGCGCAACCTGTTGCGCCCACATGACACCCCTCCTGCGTGAGCTGCACTGGTTCCCAGTGGTCTTCTGGGTGCCATTCAAAGTGCTGGTTACCACCTTTAAAGTGCTCCATGGCACAGGACCCGGGTACCTTCGAGACCGACTTCTGCCATCAATAGCCTCCCACCGGCCAGTTCGCTCCCACAGAGAGGGCCTCCTCAGGGTGCCATCGGCCAAGTTATGTCGGCTGGCGACACCCAGGGGGAGGGCCTTCTCTGTGGGTGTCCCAGCCCTGTGGAATGAACTGCCCCCGGAAATACGTAAGATCTCCGACCTCCGGGTATTTTGTTGCACACTCAAGACCCTGTTGTTCCGCCAGGCTGGGCTATCAACATAACATTTTTAAATTGGGTTTTAAATTTCTGGGGTTTTAAAAATTTAGCCGAATTTATTTAATAATTTTAAACTATTTTAACTGATGTTGTTTTGTGTTTTTAATAGGCAGTACACCGCCCTGAGTCCTTCGGGAGAAGGGTGGTATAGAAATAAAATTATTATTATTATTATTATTATTATTATTATTATTATTATTATTATTATTATTATTATTAAAAAGAAAGTGCGAACAAACTTCAGTTTAGTGGAAATAGTAGTCAAAGAAATTCATGGATCTGTAAACTGCACTTTTCACTTACAGAAAAAACTTACCTCCAGATTTTATGCATTTTTAATTTGTTCACCTCTACCTTCAGCTGTACCAAGAAGTGAGAGCGGAGTTTCTGTTCTACTTGTTTTGTGTGCTAGCCCAAAATATGATATGCAGAAGACCGCAAATGCAAAAAGCAATGAGGCATCACAGGGATTGATGTTCCATTTTTCACTCTGAAGGCTACCTTACTTCCTTTATGACTAGGGCAATAAGCATTTATCTGAGCAAGATACTAGATCAACTTTTAGTATTCTACTACACTGACAATATAAAGAATAGAACTAGAATCCATTTATGGACAAAACCTAAATATATTTTATGATGTAGATTATAGCCAAGATGCATTCAAAATACATCCCTCCTGTTTCTCAACATAGATCTGTGGGTGTTGATAAAAATAGCAGACAGATGAATAAACTTGAGATCAGAAAGTCATTTCCATTCTAGACGGACAAAATCCAACATTCTGTTGACTGTTAAGAAGCTCCAGAGTGAAATATGTATTCCACTGTAAATTGCTAACTATTTTATAATGAAATATACAAATGTAACAAATAAGTAAGTTAATACTACACTAATACTGCTATAATAATGAGAATGAGAAAAATAAAGTAAAACTTACGATGAACCTGAATAAATATGACTGCTTCATCTTGACCTGCAGCATTCTTGGCCACCACAGAGACATGATAAACTCCAGGATTTTCATAATGGTGTTGAAAAGTTTCACCTATCAGTGTCAGGTTCATATAATTTGCCTTAATGCCATCTCCAAAGTTCACTTGGTATTTTGTGTTTAAAGTATCACCCTATGGAAACCAAGAATGAGGAGAAAAAACAGGCCCATCACAAAAATGGAAGAGGGGAGCAATCTAAACTATGTATCAAGCTATGTATCAATACTGGCAGCTCTGAAGCTAAGTGTTAAAAATCCACTGAACTGATTGCTGTCTCTGGTACATCATAAACAGACTTTCTCAAAGTTCTATTAAAAGTATTTTAAAATTCATGGTATCTCAGCTGGAACTGAATCATTTAAAATAGGGAGGGTGAGCGTAGAAAAAGAAAAGTAACATAGACTGGTTGTCTAAACGAAATTTTTATTTGTGATGTTGTTCTTGACTTTGTGTGTGTGTGTGTGTGTGTGTGTGTGTATTTTTGTGTGTGTGTGTGTGTGTGTGTGTGTGTGTGTGTGTGTGTGTGTATATTACAAACTATTCTAAAAATACGAGTTCCAGGTATATTAGTAAAAAAAGAAGCAGACATACTGCGAACTCCGGAATTTAAGATTTTAAAATTTTAAAAGAATTAAAATTTTATTTTACTAAGCTTTTCTCAGCCATCTGCTGACATCATCAGAGTATTAAACTAGCATTACAGAGATTCTGCCTTTATATGCCATTAATCAATTTAGCCCTTGTGTGTGTTATAGGCCCTTCCAGCCGTCTCCCACTTGTAATCAGCTGTGTTATTTTTGTTGTCGTCATGCTGGATGTTGGAGGTTTGATTCCTGCTGTTTTCTCCTTCCTAGCTTGCTTATCAGTGGGGGATGATGTTAACCTGTCAGCTTTGCAATTTGCTGCCTTGTCTGTGACCTATATATATATCTCCATGCTTAGACCATTTAAATTCAATAATAAACTCTTAATTGATAGTATTAAAGATAATAACATAAGCATCCAAATCAGCTTCTTGCATGCTTAGTTTGCATCAGGCTGTAGCCATTCTTTCTGGTTCAATATGTGCCCCATCAAACACTATCAGGTTCCCTTCTTACCAAGCTTGGCAGTGATTTTGGCATTCACTAAGGAAGAAATTGGCTTTAAAACCTATATCAACTCAATCTGCTGACTGAGACTGATTTGATTGCACACACTTTTGCAAAAGTTTTTGGCCAGAGCATGTGTTACACAGAGTGCCAAATGTTGAACAATTTTCAGGATCCAATCAGAGTTGGTCACTGCAACCAGAGGTTTAGTCTTCCAAGCTTTAGGACTTGTGCTGGAGGCCATCCTCAGGGAACTTCTCTCTGGCAAAGTGTGTGCTTTGGGCTATTCTGTATGTGGTATTTATATGGTGTCTCTTTTGTGCAGGTTTTTAATTGTTGATTGGGCTGTTGATGGCTGGCTATTAAGTCTTTGGCTGTTGTTTCCCTGTGCTGCCAAGTCCTCACCTCCTAATTACCTGATAAGCTGGTGGCAAATCAGCACTCCCATTGACTGACAGAGAGACCTGTTTCTCAGGCTTCAATCAGTTTCCAGGCTGTTTTTGTGCTTGCTCATCTAACAAACTGAGTAGCTGCAAAATTGAATGTATGTCCTTGTTGATTGCAATGTGAGGTTACCAGTGAGTTTGGGTCTCCTTATCTGACTGCTCACTTGTGTTCTTGTAATCTGGTGGTTAGCTTTCTCCATGTCTGTCCTACATAATCACAGGAGCAATCCATGCAGGGGTTCCAGTAAAATCCATTAGAAGTATCTCCCACCTCTAAGCGATCTTTACAATGCATAATGTGTCCTCGTATGGTAGCCTCTGGGCAACGTATGATGCCCGCTTGCAGAACTTGGAAGCTGTGTTCTACTGCTTCCAAAATGTTTTTGATGTATGGCACAGTATGCCATGTGGTTGGTCCTGAATTTTGTTGCTTCCTTTCTCACCCTATCATGTTGTGCAGGATCTTGTAACAAATGATTGTTACAAGATACACATTCTGCCTGAATTGTTCATGTAGGTATCTGCTCTTCAGTTGTTTAGCTTGCTACGTACTATAGTGAATTCTCATCCTGCCATATAGTTGAATTGAACAATTTCTTTGGGCATGAGAATGTATGTAAACCTATTACCAGTCACTTCTACTAGAATCTTACTATCCGTTCATTTAGTCAAAGATTTGCAGATCTGCTTTTGAAGGCATCCCAAATTTTCATGAGATATCAAAGCAACTTCTTCTCTATAAAATATCTACTATTTTATTTAAGATGAAGTAACACTATCAACAATCTCTACATGTGCATACACTGCACACAATCCTGTCCTTTATAAACAATACCAAATTCACCATAACAACTCATCAGTGTCTAATACTCCTTAAATTCTGGGAAAAACTTGGGCCTGGTGGCTCAGCAGACTGATAGCATTGTGATTAACACCAGCTGTCTGCAATTACTGTTAGTTTGAATCTCACCAGACTCAAGGTTGACTCAGCCTTCCATCCTTTCTAAAGTAGGTAAATTGAGGACCCAGTTTGTGGGGGCAATAAGCTGACTTTGTATAAATATACAAAAGTATGAAGGCTATTGCTTAACGCATTGTAAGCCGCCCTGAGTCTCTGGAGAAGGGCGGCATATAAATCAAATTTTAAAAAAACAAAACAAAAAAAAAACATATGTATCTCACAAACAATGCTTTTCCTAGCAACAAAATATGTGGCAAACATGTTTATTATTATTTGCAGTTTTCGCTTAATTGCCTCTGTGTAAGCTGAAACTTACTGTAAAACTCCCATGCCTCTTCACCAGCAAAACAGAAACAAAAGGACACTGAAGACATTCTGTTTTATACACAAGTAAGATATACTCCTGCTTTCTGGGAAAAGGAAGTGATTAAAATCCTCTTCACTAATAATTAATTTAAATTTAGGCTCTAACTGTTCTGCGGTTTAGCCATTTCCTGCTAGAGGAAGTTTCTTGATTACTGACACTACCTCCAGTTATTTCTCAATTAGTTCATTCCTAGGAAAGGAAGAAAGCCCTCAGTGACTCACATACTACCTCCTGCTGCCAAGCCAACCACTTTATCTTCATACTAATATACACCACTGTCATGCTAACTTGCCAGATAGTAACAGACTATAAATATAGCTCCCATCTCCCTTTTTTTGTATCAATGCGGGGGGGAAAAGAGGTGTCTCCTATAGGAACATTGGGGAAAAAATATGAAGTAAGAGAAGGAGGCTACTAAAGTTTTTACCTTCAAATAAAGAGAATGATAAGTCAGCAGAGAAAGGAAAACAAAATACATTGCAGGACAAATTCTAGTGCAACCCTATTTTCAGGTTTAAAGGACAATTACATTTTTTCTGATTTCCATAGGTGAGAAATTCCAGTAATACCTGATTTTGTTTGACAATAAAGGTGACATATTCTCCTGGCTTAATGGCTAGGTTTTCTCCTTTAATGCTGATCTGCAATCCTTTGGGAGCAATTAGTGGACACACATGCTGAGAAGAATTTTTCTGTAAATCCACACCTCCTTTACATATATTAGATATAACTTTACGGTATCTGTAGGAAGAAGTAAATGGAGGGAGGGACAGAACTGATCAACAGATACAGAAAAGGTTATACTCATACCCTAGAGCAAAGTCTTAATTTGGATTCAACCCTATATGTTCACACAACATACTTAGGACAAAAGTAGAAGCAGCAAGCTGTCAGTATACATACAGCTCCTAGCTGCAAGGATGCAAGCTATAACATGCTGGATTGCAATCTCTACACTAGAGATTCTAGTTTCCATAAAAATAACATTAAAATGCTTCAGCTAAAATTGGATTTTGATGGGCTTGGTAGCAATGTGGCCAAAATATGGTAAATATTTGATACTGTTTTTAATATTGACAGGAAAGGCTGAATGTTGTATGGGAGTAAGGCTGATCAACTAGTCTATACCTTATTTACATTATTAAGAAGCACTATGAGAAAGCCTTGATTTAACCAAAGTCACAATGCATAGTGTCACCTATGTTGTTGTGTGGTTTGCATATGAAAGTTGAAATCCATAGGCTGGTGATAGTGATATGTTTTGCTCCAGTAATAGTGATAATGAAAGGATCAGAGATAGTTTTGAGAAAAATGTGCAAAATTTCAGATGAATGCAATCCAGAGAAAAATTACTTCAGTAGACTACATAAATAAGTAACAATTATATAATTGATGAGAAGCTAAAAAGAGAGAGAGGTGAGAACTTGAAAGAACAGCAGCCAAGTATAAAGCAATATATGGACATATTGGAAACAAGGATAGAAAGCATAGGGAGATACATGTGAATACTGTTGGTATGTGCTATATTTCCTTTCCTTTTTATTTTCTCATAATGTAGATAAAAGAAATAATGTGAATAAAATAGGAATCATACAGAGTCAGATATATGGGCTCTGGGGGACCCTCTCTATTCACATCATTATAAGGGGAAGACGTGCTTAGATACATGAACTCTGAGAGGACCTTTCTATTCACATTATTATAAGAGAGGAAAGTGCTTGTTGGAAATTACATTAACAAACAGTTAAACCTCATTAAGTGGTAATATATCTTCTGAGACCTAGATGTCACGGAAGGACAGCCATATGGAAAACCTCTGAGTGACCTCACTATGAATGACACAAAGACATATATGTTACAAAAAGTTACTTAATCCAATAAACTTACCCAAGGACAGCAGTAACTCTCCCATTAACAACTACAAGCACTTAAGAAAAGTTGTGTGGCTAAGATAATTTTATAAACTAAAATTAATGGTTTAAGTAATTAGATGAACATATTATCCAATGTATGTAACATATAGGGAAAATCGGATGTATGATCTCATGTTGACCATATATGGAAAATGTATGATCTCACTGAATCCTTTGTCTTAGAAATGTATAAAACCAGTTGTATCAGAGTTCTTTCTTTGTTCAAAGCTTCAGGTACAAAACTTGCTCTGAACCTTGCGCAATGTAAGCTGGTGACCCCCAGGGTCACAGCTTTCTCTGTGGGGGCACCTACCCTCTGGAATCAGTTGCCCCCAGAGATAAGGAGAATCCAAGACCTCAGTGCCTTCCGCCGTGCCCTTAAAACCCACTTTTTCCAGCAAGCCGGGCTGGCTTAAGAAGAAATTTTTAAATTTTTTAAATGTTTTAATTGGTTTGTGATTTTTAAATTTTTGGGCCAAATTTATATATATTTTAATTGTTCTTAATATTTGTAGTTTATGTTCTTAATTCTGGCTGTGCACCGCCCTGAGTCCTTAGGGAGAAGGGCAGTATATAAATTGAAAAATAAATAAACAAACAAATAAATAAATAAATAAATAAATAAATAAATAAATAAATAAATAAATAAATAAAAAAAACTGTCTCTGGCTGACCCAGGAATGTTGTTTGGTCTCATCATTCCACAACACTCATGCCTTTCATTTCTTTAGCTTGCTATTTCGCACTCCTTTTTTTACCCCAGAAGAAATGATAGGATAAACATATAAAGTTACATATTTCTGTGTACCTGTAAGATTACCTACAGAAGCAGGATAGGGGCAATTTTAAAAAGAAAACAGTACCAGGGCAATTGTAAGGAATTCTCAACCAACCATATTTTTGTGTATAATTATTTAATCATAATAAGTTGGTATACTGCCCAGTGATTCCTTCAAAGATTAAAAAAAATGGAGGTGTATAATAATTAAAAATACAAGACCCCGTGAAGACTTGGCACGGTCCGAACTTGTTATTCAAACTGCCCAAAAGGCCGGCTACAATTCCAAAGTGGATTGACTGGATAGTGAAGAAAGAGGCACCCATGTACTAGAGCCTTGCCAATGTAGAAAGCAGATAGAAACCCTACATTTCTCAAAATAGCAATCCTTGACTTACTTAATATGATTGTGTGCTGCCAAATACACCAGAAAGGAAAAGTAACTGCATCCCTGCTGATAATGTTAGCTATCTTTCAGAAAAGCAGCTTCAGTGACACCAACTTGGTGGCTAACAGAACTCTCCAGAGGTAATGTATCTCTAAATATTAAGGAGCATTCATCAAGGCAAAATAGTATGCAGAAACTTTCCACATCAATTTTTGTTCAAAACCCAAAATATTTTATTAGAAATAAATAATAGTTTTTATCTCTATCACATTAGCAATTTGTAAAGGAGACTGATACACGGCAGAAAGGAAAATAAGAGAGCTATTTCCCAAACAAAATATTCACTTACTTACCCTGTGCTACTTTTATAGGACTGCCCTGTGATACAGTCTTCAGGAGGGGCTTTAGGGTTAAACCAAAAGTCAGCAAAGCACATCCCAGGCTCTGATTTTGACAGTGAAAGTTCAAATCCATAATCGCTAAAGAATAATAATAACAAATAGATTTTTATTGCACATATAACTGTATGAATTACAGCTGAAACAGTTTGTATCCTTTTGGGTTGGCATATTTTACCCAGATCTTTTGGGTTCCATAGCTTTTGTCATATTGGCCAAGAAACTGACTTTCTAGGAGTGTATTTATAGTTTTGACAGCTGAGTTCAGCAGGTGCTCATTAGCACTCTAATTAGCAGCAACAAGTCCCCATTACAAAAACCAGGTTTATTCTCTTCGCATGAAAAATGAGGAATAAGTGTACAATCCTTTAGTCAATTTTATTTACAAAGGAACACAATCTTTCTGGGAGGCTAGAACATTCCACAAGATTGGAGAGCATATCGGCAGTTGGAAGGAAAATAGGTCTTAATTTCCACCCTGCCTTCTTTTGTTATGGACTGCTGTGATAACCAGCTTAGATTCAAAGGAAGAAAAGAATGTCTAGCACAGACAGAAAATCCCTCTTGAAACAAAGTTCCTCAGGCTGTCTCCAAAGAGCAGACTCAAGGGGAGCAGATGGTTCTGGCAACCAGCCTTGGTGGCCACCTGTAATAAATCTGCTACCAGCAGCTGTGCTGGCAGACACATAGTTCCTTCATCGTTCACAAGTCTATTTCAGAGAAGGCAGAATCTTATTATAAAGGCACTGACATGATTCAAGTTATATGGATCGTTTTCTCTAGATATTGCCCATCTTTAAAACTGAATATATGTTTAACTGAATAGGACTTTTTCAGTTGTATTAAATCTAATAAAAGAATGCTGTATTGCTGAAATAGAAGAGAAAATACCATATGCATTCAGTATACTCTGCCAAGAGTTGTTTTGATACAAATGGGTGGCAAATAAATTTAATAAACAAACAAACTCCAAGATAATTCTATCTGTATTTCTTAAAACTTCATCTCCAAGCACAATTCAAAATGACAGATCTATACTTTGCAAATAGAGACACACAAAGTGCAATTCCTGGGTAATCCACTTTCTACTGTTTTAACCTTTAAAACCTAAACATTTAGCTGATATAATAGCTTTGGGGTAGATAATCCCATCTATTCATGCAGATTGATATCTCCAAATGTGGTTTCTGGTTTTGCCACCTTTAAGAAGTAAGGAGGACAAGTCCCCAAGTCATCATTTTCAATAATGACTTCACAATAATTTCCATCTGAAAAATATTCCCCTGGCTCAACCTGGTTATTTATTGGTGGAACAAATTAGTGTTTATTGATAAAAAATTTCATTGTTATTCTACTGAAGGTTTTTTTTTTGCATTCTTTATTATCTATTTGTGAACTGTCATACCGATTGTTTTGGTACTGTCATAAAATAAACGAAATGTTGGCTATATTGTCCCTTTGTTTTTTGTGAAGATAACTGTTCTCTTCCAAACAAATAAAAACCATAATTTCTGTTAATAAAGGTAGTTTTGACTTACTTAGCAACTGTTCGAAGTTGCAACAGACCTTCCCCAAAGGGACTTGCAACCCAGATTTGAAGTTCTGATGTCAACTCTCCCCTGCAGTCATGTGACTGCATTCTGGGCACTCAGCAACCGGCCTACATTTACAGCTGTTTGCTGTACCCAGTGGCCATGATATACGATGCTTTTGGCAGAAACTGGCATCTTCTTCTGGTTTCTTGCAAAACCATGCCTATACTGAACAAGGGATTTGCTTAATGACTGCCATAATAAAGATAATAAAAATGGGCAAATTGTTTGTGACCCACTTTATGACCATCACGATTTATGACCGTAATTGTCAGGCTCAATTATAGTCATAAATCAAGGAGTACCTGTATGGATTTTTCAATATGTCTATACATAACATTAACAACTCAGCCACTTGAGGAGACAGGAAGAGAGAAAAACTTACCATAAGAAATCAGAAGAACTACATTCACAAACTTTGGAAGAAAGTGCTGACATAAAGTTTTTTCCTTTAATACACCATGATGAATTCTTCCTCCTTCGAAAGGTTCTCTGCTGGCCCATTATGCAACGGTCACCCTGAATATTAAAGGTTAATTGTCATAGCTGCTAGATAAAGTTATTTATTTATTTGTAACCCAATTCTTGGACTAATTTTCAGTATCCGGTAAGAATTGTGTCAGAGTATATTCATCAACTGTAATAGGACATGGTAACAAAGTCAGACAATGTATAGACATAGCAACTAAGTCAGCTGATGAGGGCTGTTTGGGAGCTGACTGGAGCCAGGACGTGTCTTAGTCTGCAGCTTCTGAGTCTGTGCAGAGAAACTGAAACTAGTCTGCTCTGCTGAAATGAAACTAACTGTTCTCTCCCACCTTGTGTTTTGCTTGTGTAGCAGTTACAAGCAATCTGTTATTGGTACTGTAAATTTACTTCATGTTTTATTATGTATATAAAAAAGTTAATGAATCCTGCTGCATCAGTCTGCCTGTGTGTGCTTTCTGGATTTGATTTTTGCAACAAACTCTGACAAATTGTCAACGGAATTTTAGGTATAAGAATAAGATCTAACAAGTGTTTCACATGCAGATTGCATGAACTGATCTTTTTCAACACAATTTAACTTCTTCCTTTTTTCCATTTTTTATATTGGTTATAAACACACAATGTCTATTGTGAGCAAGCTTAACAACACATCTTAATATTTAGTATAGAAAATATAGCAATGTTTATAGGCACATGTGTGTGAAGGAAAGGAGAAACAAATTAAATGCTAAAACAAAATGACTGATCTCATGCAACATAAGACAAAAAGTTCAATTCTTGGGCTGTACAACTTCCAGAGAGAAACATTCTTGTCTAAATCTGCACAGAGCTATTTCCAGTGCAGCAATACTAAGGTACACTTGATACAGGGCATCTTTCCTCATTTTCAATTAATTTGATTGTACTAAGCAAGTTGAAATGTAAGTATGCCTTTTGCTCAAATCATACCTCTATTTCTTTGCCTGCTATGGCAAAAAGAAATTGTCCCTAAATTTTGTATCTTAAAAATATCTTGATCCATTGATCTTAACTGGTCTAACATCAATTACAAGCAATTAAGAGATTGATTGTTGAAACCTATTCATACTCAGTCCATAATAAATACTTTATCTCCAGATCATTAAATCTTAGCCAGTCTACAAGATGTTTAATGTGTATCATGTTTATTGCATTTAATAAAATACCAATGCATACTTACTCAGCCAAAAGTTGAATCAAGGAGGACATACTGCTGTTTTTGTAAATATCTGAGCTAGAAGACAGCCTTTGTTGTAGAATATAAGGAGCAATATACTAGTCTGAAATATAGTTTTTTGCATACTTTTCACACTATTTACTTTGAGTTTAGCAAATCATACCTCTAAAATTTTCATTTTATGTTCACTTAATTGGAAACACTGTACTCTATATTGTATTCTGAAACATCTTTCCCCCCTGCTTTTTTGCTTTGCATCAAAATGCTATCTGATAGCTCATGCCATATTAACCTTCTTAAATAAATCTGAGCTATAAATTCAGATTGGAAGTTATGCCTTTAATATATATATAACTTTTGATTTTAATTAATCAAGAATGTTTATTTTTGATGGCTTCTATGGGTATGCATTTCCTGGAATAATCAGAACGTAGTCCTAGAAATCAAGTTGTTCTCTCACAGCAGTCTGTTTCATCTGTAATTGGTAAGCCATGGATTTAGTACAATCCTATGCCTGGCTATTTAGAAACCAAGCTACATTCAGTGGAACAAAAGTTGAGATTGTATCACGTACGTAAACTGTGTGACCTGCATACTCTCCCTTCTCTCTGTCTCTTGTTTATGATAGAATGGAACAATGCTACAAATTTCCAGATTATTCGAATAAGGAAAACTGAGGTCTGTACAAATCATATTTCATTTAGAATTTAGATATTAACTCAAAATTAAGTTTTAGGTTTTTTTGTTTTTTTGTTTTAATTTGATTTATATGCCGCCCTTCTCCGGAGACTCAGGGCGGCTTACAATGCGTTAAGCAATAGCCTTCATACTTTTGTATATTTTATACAAAGTCAGCTTATTGCCCCCACAAACTGGGTCCTCAGTTTGATGTGTTGGTTTGTTAACCAGTTCAGTTAGACAAATTATACTTCTCTTTAACTGAACCACAGCCTTAGTGCAGTTAGTACAGATAATGCTAAACATGTTTTAGTATTACAGAAACAAATGTCACTAAATATGATAGTTATTTCTTCCTATGTAGTTGCACCTGCAGATTTGTCATGTCCCATGATTCATAGTCTTCATCAGTGCATTCACGGGAAAAAGATGGACGGAAATCTATCTTCACTAGCTCCCAGTCTGATTGGTAACTGATGTGTCCAAATACCCTAAAGAGAAAAAAATCCGAATGAGTTCCCAACTAAAAGACTGGGAGTGAAACACAAGAATATAATAAGGAATACCTTCTGCTATGGTTGGCTGTGGTAAATACAGGTAGTTCTCATTACCGACTGCAGTTGGGACCAACAACTCAATCACTATTGGCTGTGATTGTAAGGTGAACCATGTTGACTTAAAATGTCAGTTATGGCTGCATCATATGTGTCATATAACTGTGACTTGTGACTTCCTACCAGTTTCCCCATTGACTTTGCTTTGTTGGAAGCCAGCTGAGATCATAAATAGCAATCATGGATGTTGCAACCATTGTAAATGTATGTTGGTTGCCAAGCGCCCAAATTGTGATCATGGGTCTACAGAAAACCGCAACTTCAGTGGTAATGTAACTTTGAATGAAAAAGCAGTCAGTAGCAATAGCAGCACTTAGACATATATACCACTTCACAGTGCTTTACAGCCCTCTTTAAATGGTTTACATATTGCCCCCAACAATCTGGGTCCTCATTTTACCAACCTTGGAAGGATGGAAGATTGAGTCAACCTTGAGCAGGTAAGACTCAAACTGCTGAAATGCTGACAGTCATCAGTCAGCAGAATTAGTCTGCAATATTACAATCTAACCACTGTGCCACCATAGCTCTTCAGTACATGAAATGTTATATTTTCAAATTATTTTCATAATGAAGCTGTTCTGTACCATACTTTAAATATTAGCAATTAACTGACCCTGCATATCTATATCTCAGTACCTAGGTATAACAGAACTAAAGAAGAGACTGTAGTAATCAACAATGGAGACTATATGGTAGTCAAGGATTTTGCTTTCTTGAACATTTATAATCACTTGACTTCACAACAGAAAGTTTGGCTTATCTGTGTTTAGCTTTGAAGTAATGTATGTTTAGTCAGACATTTATTTATCTATTATCTCTATATCTAAGGCATTCCTTTTACTCTTCTACTAAATCCTGAAGCCTCCACATTATCACAAAAGTATTTCCAATATGTACTCTCCCATTTAATTATCATCCATTAAATTGCTTTCATTTCATTTAAAGATGTCCAGCAAAAAATGAAGACCTTGGATGTGTTCCTAAACTAATTACTTGGGTAATTGTTTCATTACATTAAGTTAAACACTTTTAATCGTTGACATTTAAACTTTTTCCATGTAGTTGGTGGGCTGATACAATAAAAGATACTTACGTCATGACTAAAGTCTCATCCCCAGGTTCGCTAAGTAGGCCATCCACATACACAGAAATACTTGTAAAATTATGGGTGCTCCAAGTTTGACCTTCATCTACACTGAATCTGTAATGGAAGTAGTAAAATAATCAATACCATTTCTTTAAATAATTTAATAGGATTCACAAAGTCCAAAGTAGTTAAACAGCAGATATTTTAAAGATTACCATTACAGGTAATCTTCGACTTATGACCAGTGACCCTTCAAAATTCGAATCCCTAGTATAGGTCTCCTGCATGAGCAGGGGGTTGGACTAGATGAGCTCCAAGGTCCTTTCCAACTCTGTTATTGTTATCTGTTCTGCTGATGCTGAATGAATGGTGGTTAGGACCAGTCTTTGAAGTTCTGGTATTCCAGCAATTCTGCAATTGTGTGATTGCAATCTAGGAGTTTGACAACCTGTTCACACTTACAAGCACCCCACAATCATATGAATACTATTTGTAACCTTCACTGTTGCTGGGATATCTCTCCCACACTTGCACCCTCCCCCAGATCATCTGCACTTCTGCCACACTGGCCACTTGTGCATCCCAGTACACTCTCTCCAACCCCCTCTGTGCCTCCCTTGCAATTCCTGACCTACATGAACTCTCTCCAACCCACATAGTGCCTCTTGTATATCCCTCCGCAAACTCTCACCCTTGCGCACCCTCCCTGACCCTGGTGGCACCTCTCTTGCACCCTCCCAGATCCTCTCTCCCATCCTTGAGCATTTCCTCACAGACTATGCCTCTCACACACCTCCTCGACTCTCATGCCCTAAACCCCCCCTTCATTCTCTCCTCTACCCAGCAGCCATTTACCTGTCTGCAGGTGTGGAACTTTTGACTTCCTGACAGCTTCTCCAAATACTTGGTTATGAGAAGCTGAGAGGAAGTTGCCTTGATTAACAATTATGAGTTTGAGTTAATTATGGCAACCAGGATTACAGGGATTGCGGTCACTAAACAACACACTCACACTTTATGACCACATTGTTTAGCGATTGAAATTCCAATCCCAATTATCAGTAAAGGCTACATGTATACATATTCGAATTCTTTCCTTTGTAAAAAAAATTCTGCTACTAAAGTAGTAGTAAAAAGAGATTATCTCAAAATCTGAAACAGATACAGGTAGCCCTCGACTTATACTATCCGTTTAGTGTCCATTCAGCACGCAAAGCACGTGCATGAATAGAACCGTTGGTAACACCGGTTGGAACCCACCACTGGGTTGGAGGCTAAAACATATGAAGAATAGTTGCAGAAATTGGGTATGTTTAGTCTAATGAAAAGAAGGTTTAGTGGCAGTGGTGGGATTCAACCAGTTCGCACCACTTCGGGAGAACCAGTTGTCAACTTTCTGAGCAGTTTGGCAAACTGCTTGTTGGAAGAAATCATTAGGGCAGAGAACAGGTTGTTAAATTACTTGAATCCCACCACTTATTAGGGGTGACATGATAGCAGTGTTCCAATATTTGAGGGGCTGCCACAAAGAAGAGGGGTCAACCTATTTTTCAAAGAACCTGAAGATAGGACAAGAAGCAATGGATGGAAACTAATCAAGGAAAGAAGCAATCTAGAACTAAGGAGAAACTTCCTGACAGTGAGAACAATTAATCACTGGAAGAGGTTGCCTCAAGAAATTGAGGGTGCTCCATCAATGGAGATATTTAAAAAGAGACTGGACAGCCATTTGTCTGAAATGGTATAGGGTCTCCTGTTTGGGTGGGGGGCTGGACTGGAGGACCTTCAGCCTCCCTTCCAACTCTTCTATTCTGTTCTGTTTTTGTTATTCTTTCTATGATCAAGTGTATCTATCGCATCAAGCCCAATGAAAGTCTGGAGTGGTATAGGATCTGCCACGGGCAGAGGGTTGAACTAAAATACCTCCAAGGTCTCTTCTAACCTTATTGTTCTATTTTCTATGTTCTAAATAGCTATTTATAGATGCCTGAGGGAGGTGGGAGAGAATGACCTCCTTACCTATGTTTTGTTTCCTGATTTCCATGGATAAGTGTATTTATTACATATATGAATATAACTAGCAAACATGGAAGTCCCAACGGTGCTTTTTCAAAAGGCAACTGAACTTTCTGGTTTTTCTTTGAAGACGTTTTGCTTCTCATCCAAGAAGCTTCTTCAGCTCTTGCCTCTTGAAAAAGCATCTTTGGGACAACCATGACCTGGATGACTGATAATCTCCATAGACTTTTAGCAAACATGGAGCAAATATTAAATTACTAAACAACTCTCTTAGAGAAAAAAAAAACCCACTTCAGTTAGAATATTTTTAGTACTGAAAATACAGTAGACTAATGAAAGTTTGCTGTAGAATTACTTGAGTATTTTCAGAGGAATAGATGTATCTTTGATGGCCACAATCACACCACCATGATCCAAATATAAGATATGATGCTCCTCTTCAAAAACCTAACGGCCAGGAAAGGAAAAATAACAAAGTAATTAAGTTTTCAAGGAAACTGTATAAGCATATTGGATCAAAAATAGACTAATATTGGAAGAGGGGAAAGGGGATTTATTGTACTGGGCGGAGGGTGTCACACACTGAAATCTGGGAAAGACTGGAGTGACAACAGAATGAGGAAAATGAGGGGGGGAATAACAATGGAGATTAGGAAACAATGAAAATTTCATTAAAATTTTAACATCAGATACAGGTAGTCCTCAACTTACAACAGTTCACTTAGTGACCATTTGAAGTTACAAGAGCCTTGGTGGCACAGTGGTTAGAGTGCAGTACTGCAGGCTACTCTGCTGAGTGCCAGCTGACTGCAATTTGGCAGTTCAAATCCTACCAGGCTCAAGGTTGACTCAGTCTTCCATCCTTCCGAGGTGGGTAAAATGAGGACCCAGATTGTTGGGGGCAATAGGCTGACTCTGTAAACCACTTAGAGAGGGCTGTAAAGCACTGTAAAGCAGTATATAAGTCTAAGTGCTATTGCTACAACGGCACGGAAAAAAGTGACTTACAACCATTTTTAACACTTATGACTATTGCAACATCCCCATGGTCACGTGATTTATATTCTGATGTTTGACAACTGACAACATTTATGACAGTTGCAATGTCAGGGGGTCATGTGATCCCCTTTTGCAACCTTCTGACAAGCAAAGTCAATTGGGAAGCAAGATTCATTTAACAACCATGTTACTAATTTAACAACAGTGTTTCAGTTAACAAATGTGACAAGAAAAGCTGTAAAATTTCTCGTTTAGTAACATAAATTTTGGGCTCAATTGTGATCACAAGTCGAGGGCTACCTGTATTTTGGGTTATGAAAATAGTAAAAGACACAGCACAGATGATGGGAAAGTATGTAAAGGTGAAAGATAATATGACATAAGTATCCCAAGTGATAATGTGAGAATACATTCATCTAAAATATCATTCAAGAAAGAAATAAGTTATACCATAATTAAAAAATAAAGGCTCGCTGTGCTTTCCCAAGGCTATAGTCCTCCACATATTTATTAAATGCAAAAGGAATTAATTTTGTGTAAATATGCTTAGACCTAGACTGCAATTAACTAAATGTTCATAAAGTGATTATGTCATCAAGCCTTCAAGAAAAAAATCCCAGTACTAATAAAATATATTTTCCTTAATCTAATCTAGTTCTTGATGTATACAAAAACATATTCTACTGGGCACAGCATTGTGGCAAGATGATTGCTAATAAACAATAACTCACTCATTCTTTCTGTTTGTAGAGTTGATTTAGATCATCATTAAAGCCCCATCTATTGATAATGAATAGCTTGGTCATATTAGAATTCACACATGAGGCCTTTCATTCAGCTTGAATGAGTTATTGAAAAGCTTATTTTCTATATATTTTCTTTTCACTGAATCAGAATATAGTTATGGTTTGTGAGATTGTGTAATTTTATATTAATATTTATTTTTTATTTATTTGTATCCCACCTTTATTAATAAACAAACAATAAAATAAATAAATATAAAAAGAAGTAAAATGAACAAACCATTAGATCATTTCAATACCTGTCTCCATGTTCTACCACAGTCAGATGTTATATACATTTCTTCCTTGTATTCCACAAGCTGGGCACCCAGATTTCCTGAGAATAAAAGTATAATAATAATAGTAAAATTACTAAAGTATTTTAAATGCTTACTGCAGTTACTTCTACAAAGACTCCAATTCTCCACCCTCCCTTATGGCTGAAAAACCCCTTCTACTTGCAGGGAAAAAGAGAATCCCTAAGGCAGCTTCTATTTTAGACCTGCCATCCAGCTACTTCCAGAATTAAGGAAATTGAAGCTCCACGCACAGCTTGGAGGCTGTCAAATTGGAGAAGACTATCCTAAAGCCACAATTGGCCCAATAATAACCCCCACCAA
This sequence comes from Pantherophis guttatus, assembly GCF_059756535.1. Lineage (NCBI taxonomy): Eukaryota > Metazoa > Chordata > Lepidosauria > Squamata > Colubridae > Pantherophis > Pantherophis guttatus. The sequence goes on along the minus strand of NC_142065.1, from coordinate 122,041,991 downwards.
AGAATAATGTGGGACTTGTTCTCAGCGGCACTAATGATAGATAGCCCCTAACAATAGGGTTACATATCAATGTTTCTAATTTATAGCACGGGTGTCAAACTTGATTGCGTCACATTTTTTGCCTTTGTAGAGCTACGGTGGGAGTGGCCTGTGTGTGATGCATCCAGCCCGCGGGCCACCAGTTTGACACCCCTGGTTTATAGTATTTATCCTTTATCCTTATCCCACATTTTTATCCAATAACTTAAAAGCAGGACATATAAAGATATTTTACTTTAATCTAACACACTAATACAACCACACTACATAAATTAAATTGAGTGATGCTACTTTTCCAAGACAGTATGTAAACTTCATGGCTGGTTAATGACTAACCCTAACATAACCACATTTCAAGAAGTTCCTAAGTTCTATGCTTATGTGCTCTGCCATATTATGAGTACCCAAAGAAATAGGCATCGCTAATACCTTCACTAGACTCACCATTGTGTTATAGTACATATCAGGACTTAGTCTACTGTGATTTTTTTCTGTCATCAGAATCTTCAACACCACCAAAACTATCAGAAATTACTAATTCTATTTATTCTGATATGGCTGGGATATCCTCTAAGGTACATAGATCAAAACTACCTTGCAACTTGCTTGCAAGTGCTTTGGATTCACTGCTTTACGTTCCTACTGTTTCAGCCACCTGTCACATCTTTGATGTGACACGCATTAGTTGAAAAAACTGCTTCTGTTTATTTTTCTGATCTGATTTTATTTCTCGGTATTTGAATCAATTTCTTCACTCCCCCTTCTTCTCCAGACCCAAAAGAAAAAAAAAATCCAACTGCTTTCTCATATTCTTCATAACAGCTGTTACTCTGGAATGACTAAATGCTGCTGAACTTGGAGATAAACAGCTAAAGGTCTTCTCTAGGGTCTAGGACCATGTGCCATGGCTGACCTGCCCTGCACAAAGGCACAAATGATGCACAAAGGCACAAATAGAATGAAAGTCTCTCTACCACCCTATCTGTGCAGGTTCTGATCCCCCTTTGCAGATTTATTTCAATGTTTTGTCTTTTTGACTGCAAGTCAAGGTATGCAAAGAAATCAGGCTACTAGAAAAGATGAGGAGTCATTGTTGAAGGAGAGCTATGTTAACCTACGGTGGTAAAAATAGAGATGTTTGATACCATCTTTTCTGACTAACAATTTTTATTAAAAGTCAAGGAATCCATGAGCTGCAGCTCACTTCATCAGATGAACAGCATGACTAGACTGATGTAGGATTTAAACTGTGATGAAATGGGAAAGAAAAGAGGAGAGAGAGAGAGGTTGGTTATACTGTACAGATGCAGTTTACATGTGAGACAGAGTGCAAGTTCCTCAACAATTAACAATTATAATGTGTTAAAAACCTATTGTGCTTGTCGAAATCCGAGATCGCCTGGAACATTTTGATGTGAGTTCAACTATTTCTTGCTCACTGGTTCTGTTTTCCAAAAACTTTTGAGATCTCCTGCGAGATTGAAATGCTCAGATATTACTTTGTTTTATTTGGAATCCTAATTTCAAACTTGTGACCATATATTTTTTTACACAAAGTTGTCCTGTTTGTCCTGTGAGTATCCAGAGGAACATTGCTGGCATGTATCACATTAAAACATCTGCAAAAGTGCTTCTAATTTTGTGTATGTGCTTGTTAAAGCCTATGATAACAACAATTCTGTTGTTTCTTGTTTCTTATGAGAATTTGCTTCAGGTTAGATGGCTGTCTGCATATTATTTCAGGTCTGCCACCCAGCGCTTGAGAAAGTACAGTGTTATTATCTAGTATGAATTGTAGCTTACTAATAACTTGCTAGCCCTTCATGTTATTATGTTCCCATGCAGACACTCAGACAAAACAATTTATACTTGCTTTGCTAATAAGGGGCTAAGAGTAGGGATTTAGTTTAGATAATCTTAGTTCTCACATAAAAAGGAGGGCGCAGATAGGCAGTAAAACCTTTTAAAACTCATTCAAGAGGATTCTGAGATGAATAAACTTGGAAATGGAGGTGATGACTGACGGCTTAAATGCCTAATATGATCCTAACTCTAGTGGTTGGTCAAGATATACTGTTGGTTTCATTCCAGAGAAAGAATAACTAGTGAATCTAAATTGGATTGGACAGTGAAAGTTCAGCACCATTGTAACTTTGAATAGTTACTGAACAAGTGGTCATTAAACAAGATTACCTGTAGTATGAAATATAACATAGAGAATGTTTCCGGCTATTATTGCCAATTTTGGCCACCTGTTTTTTCTTTACTCAGTTCAATTTCCATCTCAAATGACAGCCCCTCCTTATCCTCAATTTAACTCCTATGCAATTGGAATGATACTTTGTCCCTTCAGCTCTTAAATGAGAAGGGAAGTTCAAGAAGCTTCATAAAGTGTCAGGAACCCTCTGACTTTGCTAGAGACCCTTTCAGAAGGCAACGGCCTGAACATATTATGAGAAAGAGAGGGGAATACAGTATTTCAGATACCACTAATTGGCTTCCTCAAATATTTCCTTTCTATCTATTATACATAGCTCTCACTGCATTTCCCACACAGGTCAGAAATAAGATTATGGTGATAGCATCTGTTATAGCAATATCTATAGAAAAAGGTAAAGACAAAAAAAGAGTGAAAACTCTGTTGCCGGTTATTTCTCTCTGTGGATTTGATTTTGTACACAACAGAAACAAGCAGATAGGATGGAACTGAAACCAATAGCTGTTAGAGATAGGCAATTTGAGACAAAGTTGCATTATTATATATCTTTTTGACTGAAAAACATCAAAAGCAAAATATTAAGATTTCTTTTTTTTTTTTACCTGCCCCCATTATGAGTCCTGGAGCTGTATCCTTAGTATGAACCATTCCTGACACATATGGATTATCTGGCCAGCGCAGATGAAGATGAAGATGGCAATCAGGCTATAAAGTTAACAAAGAAAAAACATTGTTTTTAGCAGAGTAAGTGGAATACCTTTAATTTCTGAAACAGCCACACCAAGATTAAACAGAACATGACAATTTATTGTTACTATGAATGTAATAATGGTATTATATTGAAATTTTCACCATTGCACCAGCAGAAAATATTATCACAAGGTACAGGTAGTCCTCCAGATATGACTGTAATGAAGCCTGCTCCTTATGGTCCCATCCCAGCAATTGTTAGGTGAAACATGTTACCTAACATCCCCCTATCCCTGCTCTCCCCAATGAAATGTAAAACGAACATGTGGGTTGTTAAGTAGATACCATAGTATAGACTCAGGCCTCCTGTCCTAGCCCTCTCAAGCCCTTCTCCCCATCCAGTGGTGGGTTGCTACTAGTTCACCCTGGATCAGGCAAACCAGTAGTGGCAGAAGGCTCCGCTCACCCGCCCGGATGCTTCTGCACATGCGCAGAAGCGTTGCACGTGCTCATGAGTGTGCGCGCCCCCACCAGAAAACTGGTAGTGATGGGTTTTGAAACCGCCCCTGCCCCCATCCCTGAGATGTCCCATGCTCCACTTCTCATGCCTTGGGTCTCAACAGGCTTTTCCCCGTTCCCACTGGATCCTCCCAGGCCTCAGATCTGATTCCCATCCCACCAGGCAAAACACCCTTCTCCTTCCTAACCTTCTGAAGAACACCAAGTCCTTTCTGAATGCAGGGGTGATTTTCTTCTTTGCATGGCTGCATGGCACAGTTCCAAAAGTGGTCCCTGTTTTGTCCCGCAAACAAAATGGCAGCCCCATTTAGGTTGCTTCTGCTTCATTTTGTTGCCTTAACAAGCCCTGTATAGATTCTGTAGTACTGTGTAACCTCTCTAAGGTAGCAGAATGAAGCAGCTTGTCTGGCAGGTGCCATTGTCCCCTGCCACAAACTGGTGGGACAAAATGGTGGCCACATTCATGTTGCTGTTGCACAGCCCAGGGACAATTAATTTTGTTCTGCTATCTTAACAAGATCTGCACAGTGCTGCAGAAGCTTTTTGCATCATTTAGAAGCTTCTGTGGCATTAGACCTCTCTAAGGCAGCAAAATGAAGCAATTTCTATGGTAGTTGCCATTTTGTTCCTGCCCAGAAGCAAGCAGGACAAAATGGCGGCCATATTTGGGTCACTGCAACATAGCCTTGGGACATATGGCCTGCCCTCCTTGTACAACATAAGCTCTGGAAAACTTCAGAAGGTAAGTGTGGTGCATGATGGGCATGTGGGGAGGAGGCCTAAGTGCTGCAGGGTTCCAGCAGGATGGGATGGGGGGAGTGAGGTGGGAGGGGACTGCAGCAACCTTGTGGTTGATCGTAATGGTGAAAAACCTCAGGCCCACTGCAACCATCATAACTATCATATGTAGCCATCATAACTGTTCATATGTAGCTTTTTGAGGGGGGGAGTTCTAATTTTGAATGTTCATTAAATGGCTTGTCATACCTCAAGGATTACCTGAACATCATCAGTATGTAAAAATACTGTATGACATCTTAATGCCATATATACAGGTAATTTTTACTTACTGAATGCCTCTTTAAACAACCATTTAAAGTTATGATTATATTTTTAAAAACCAGTTTTGTGACCAATCCTTGCATTTATAATTGTTGCAGCATCCTGTGATCAAGTGCTATTCAGGTGCTTTGCAACTGGTGCACATTCATGTCATCAGCATTTCTATGTTTTCTAATTGGCTTATAACAGAGTTCATGGAGAATGTGGAAGTAAAAGCATTAAATTCCAGTCATATGACGATTCTCTTAATGATTGCGGTGATTTGCTTAATGACCAAAGCAGAAGTGAGGACATAAACTTGTCACAGTGATATGATGTTTTGTGTAGTAATTCTGGCTGTGGTCCCAATTGTGGTTGTTAAGTGAGGACTACTTGTAACTGTATTCTTTAAAATTAAACACACACACCCCTACTTTGAAGGCTTGTATATTCCAAAGAGATATAAATCTGTTTTAAAACTATTTTTGCCATTTTTAAAATATACCAGGTACAAATGCCAGAAGAATAACTACACATGTTCACAAGACAGAACTTCTGTGCTTAGTCCCAAGATTTTATAAATGTACTAATTACCGTAATCACTCTAATAGTATTTCATCAGCATAGTCTCCGATCATTGCTTTCAGACATTTTAAGTTTTAATCAGCCTACTGATTCAGGTATTTGGGTTTTTAATTGTACTTTTTCCCAAAGATATATAAAGGAAAAATACTGACAAGATTAAGATGAATTAAACAGAACTATTATATTTAAAATGAGCCTTCTGTATAGTGCCAAAGAAAGTCCTTTGATTTAAATAAAGTGGATATTTTTTACTTGTCCGATATTTTAATGCTTATGATTGATAAAATCTAATATGCATAAAAGTACACCTTTCAATTTGCTTGAAATAAATTAAAATTGCTTTTTATTATTTAATTCATATGAGCATAGATTGGATCAAGCCAGGTATGTCCAAGTCCAAAATATATAGTTTAATGAACTATAGAAATTCCAGTACTGGAAGTATGAGGCTTGGGCCAGGTCTTTCGAGTGTTTCATTTTGGTTATCCTTTCATTAATCATCTCCATGGCATCGTCAAGTCCCAGGTGGCTTATATATTCAGGTGTGAAACATAAGTAATAAGCTTTTGTTTGCAAACCTATTACCAATTGTCTTTATTGCTACAATCCATACTGGATAATGACACTCATTAACAACAGTAGAAATAATCTTCTGAGATTTGAAATAACTGTTAATATTCTGGACCATGCCTGAGTTTTAATGCTTGGCAAGCCTACTTCCAGCTTCAGGATTACTTCAGAAACATATTTGGGAGCACTTATTAGAGCCCTTAAAAAAGATGATTAAGTTAATTCATCACTGTTACTGAATATTGTTGTTTATACTGAAATTGCCTACATAAAATTACTACTCCTCCACTTCTTCCTCACGTGAAACTTTTTATTTAAATGATCAATTATTCCCCAAAATGTCATCCATTTATCTGAAATTCACTGCATGAAGGTTTCATTGTATTATTGTATTTCCCATCTTTTGGGGGGCTATGTAAATGCAGTTCACTCTTCATTTAATCAACCAGTCCTCTAATTTAACTTGGGCTGGAAAAGCATAGTTACCTAAAGTCATTTGGTGGACTTCAGGGTTATGTGTTGATTTAAAGCTAAGTTTCCATTATCCTAAATCAATATTTTAGGTTGCATAATCTCTATATGCTCTCCATCCAAAATATGTTGAAGCCAATTGCTTTTCTTTTCCTCAGTTTCTCTCTTGCAAATGCTAGAAAATTCACAATTCCATCTTTATCATTGTTGAACACATGTTGCTTAAATTGCTATTGTAGCCACAACCTAAATACTGAAAGTCCCAAAGGTGCTTTTTCAAGAGGCAACTGGATTTTCTTGTTTTTTCTTTGAAGACGTTTTGCTTCTCATCCAAGAAGCTTCTTCAGCATTGACAGGATAGTGGGGAACGGAAGGATTTATATTCCTTGTAGACAGATGGTCATTTGCATCCTTTTAGAGGGTTGTTGAGACACTTGGAAGTTTATCTGCAACCTCAGGGTCACCTGAGTAGTGCTTCTGGTTCCTGTAGTCTGCAATTTCTTTCTCTGGAAATCCATTCCTACTCCCACACCATTCAAAGTGTGTTCATCCAAACCATTAAAACTTGCCTCCTGAAAAAGCATCTTTGGGACTACCATGACATGGGTGACTGAGAATCTCTACAGACTTTTAGCTATACAATTTTGTTGAGTAGCTATACAAAATTGTAGCTATACAATTTTAAGAGTAGGGGGAAATACTCACTGGTTTGCAGTCAGTTGGTTTACCATTCATATCAGTAGCTGGCGGCATTAGATAATCCCAGTTACGGCCTTTATTAAATGTTATAAGAGTGGTAACTTTTCCATTTATTTTCTGATTAGCCAAAAACACTCCTTTGACACCTTTAACCTATGTTACAAACATAAAATATAGCCAAATTAATAAACAACCAACAAATATATATTCAATGTATTAAGGTTCATTTGCTACTAGTAGAAAAGTGAGCATGTCAATAGCTTGAAATATAACTACTCTCCAAAATATGGATCTGACCAAGGCAAAAACAGAAAGGCCTTCACCATTTTTCCCACCAAAAAGGATGCCTTTATAACAGAATTCTTGTCTATATATATATATAATAGTTAATATATATATATGTGTGTGTGTGTGTGAGTGTGTGTGTGTGTGTTTGTGTGTGTGTGTGTGTGTGTATACACACCTTAAAAGGCAGAAATAGCTATCTGAGTCTCCCAGAGAGCAACACAGAGTTGCAGTTTGTCAGCAGAAAAAAGGCCCAGAAACTTGTGAATGAGATTTCACAGAACCAGGGCTGTAGAACAACTTAGTTTACGTAGGTAAAACCTGGCTAGAAAGAATATGCACATAAAAGCCTACGAAAAAGAAAAAGACATATATATATATATATATATATATATATATATATATATATATATATATATATATATATATATATATATATATATATATATTAGTTATAAACATTGCAAGAATTCTGTTATTATAAAATAACAAGAGCTAACTGGAGCTGAAGCAGATTTTGCTGTTATGGGAACAATCTTCCAGTAATTTCCACTCCCCCTTCCAAATGCACCCAAACAAAGAGAGCAATTGTTCCTTTAGTTATGTTTTGACTCCTAAGCCGTAGCCTTCCAGGGGCTGCTCTAATTCTACATTTCAAGAAATTCCCTGCCTCAGTACTCTTATAAAGAACTATTTAATGATATATGTACTGCTGATTGAGAGAACACTGATCTAGATAAAACCTTTTGAAATTCATTTTCATGTAATTGTTCATCATATGAAAGTCACAGTTATTTCCAACCAGAATAAAAAATCATCTTTCTAAACCAGAAATCTATTTTCCTTGTATGGGTAAATTACTCTGAAGTTGTGTTGAACATCCATTGTACCACATTTTATACTGCTAATTGCTATGTAAGTAAATTAAGTTGTAGTATGTAGCAGCAGTTCACTGAGGGATAACATTTTCTCTTCCCAAAAGAAAGATAAAGAACAATTCTGAAGAAGGCATCAGTTGGAAGTGTTCAACTTTTGGTTATTGAAGAGATTGATTCTAGTCAAACATAGCAATTACGTAGTTGGTTAATATTTTTAGTCACATGGGTTTAGGTATTCTTCTATTTATGCAGTATTAAACCCTTATCCTATAAATATTTTATGTTGAGAACTAATCCCTTTAAGATACATGGATGTGTAGGGTTAGTCATCTGACTGACCAAATACAAAATCCTGTCATACACCAAATCATTCCCTGTGGAGATAAAACAACTTCTCATTCCAACAGTTTATATAAAGACTACTATTTCAGACAAATATTCTTGGGCACTCTAAGATGGTACATGGCTGAGAGAGGATAATGGGTATGTCAATCCTTCCAGGGAAACCAGACAGGAAATGTGACTAGATGAGTCAATTTTGCTTCATTGTAAGGCTACATTAGCAGAATCTGACAACTGTGAAAGTACAAAAGCCACCTATTTTAACTGCTTGATCAATGAGGGGGGAGTCCTTCCTAAGTTTCTTTCTCTGCCTGTTAAGCTATCCTGCCTCTCTTGTCTGATTGTTTCTTAAGCAGCACTTCTTCCACTCATTCCCCCAAGGTCATCACCCATTCCATTACAGGGTACAAGGGGATAAAAAGAAAGGGTGAAGTTATCCCTTCAAGAGTTTTCTACCTTTGTGTTCAAAAACAACTGAAGGCTCCTTAAAATGTGAAGGCACACCTCTTTTTGAAAGGCAAATAGGCAATTCAGTTATTTGTAATAATTAATGGGCTACATATGTCTAGACCAGGGGTGTCAAACTGGATTTCTTCGAGGGCCAGATCAGCATTGTAGTTCTCCTCCATGGGCTGGTGGGGAGGGAGTGAAGGCTTTGCAAGGGCCTCGCAAGGCCTCCGCGTGGCTCATTTTTGGCCGGCAGAGTGCTACTGGAGGCCGGAGAGGCCGAAAACAGACCACAGGGAGGGGGGCATACATGGCCCATTTTGGCTGGCAGAGGCACCACGGGCTGGTCCTTTGATATTTCCAGGCCAGTCCTGCGGGCTGGATTTCAGCACTCCACGAGCCGGATCCAGCCCACGGGCCTTGAGCTTGACACCCCTGGTCTAGACTGACAGCGTGTACCTTATATATCTGACATGCATTTTGCCCCATAAATGTGATTTAATTACATATGTAGACAGATATATGTATATATTAATAAAATTTGTAGATTGAAGAATTTTCTTCCTATCAGGTCAATATGTCTCAGAAAGGCAGTTAATTAATAGCTACACAGCCTCAGTTGTCAAAAATATACATAAAACAAAGAGGAATACTTTTTCCCTTTTATTTTTAATATACATACCTACTTTTCTATTTATAATATTATCTCTAATACAGCAAGTCCGTGGATTAAGAACCCCCAGTTTTAGGATGATCCATAATTAAGAAAAGAGCGTATTGAGGCAAAATTCAAGTGAATTACATAATAATTCAAGTTCATTTCACTATACTACTTATACAGTATTATATAATAACATTGTTCCAGCTTATGTACAAATTCAATTTAACAGACAACAGGAACCAAACTCATTCTTAAATTGAGGACTGACTTACCTGTAATCAAATAAGATAGTTATATTGATAGGAATATTCCATTTTAGGAAAACAGGAAAACCAGTACAAAAATCTTTAAACCAAAGTCAAAGAGGCTAAAGAAATGTTACTATAGTTAGTAAAATTGTAGTTTTTTTTTAAAGAGACATTTACCTCCAAAATATCTATTAAAACATTCTCCTCAGGTTGCTTGGTACTCCTGACATTTTCTAATGCAATGGAATAGGAAGCGCCTTGCGGGTCAGACTGGTAGAGGTTATATGTGTCAATCTGATACCATTCCTGGATAGCTATAAACACCTGGCTCTCATCAGTGCTGATTATCTGTAAATCCTGAAGTGAAAAAAAGAAAAAAACTATGAGATTTACAACCTGGAGCTACCTAGTGTTAATGAAAATACTGTATATCATGATTCCCATCTCCCCAAAGCAACTCAGTATTATTTGGGACAGAAAAATAGAATAGCAAGGAAGCTTTCTGCAATCACTTTTTCAAGTACAGACTTGCAAAAAAATGCTGCTGTATTTAAGAATTGCATTGACTTTTAAAGTCACAGCAACTTTTTCCTCCTTTATGCAAATGCTTGAAAAAAGACTCAGCTGCTTTAATCAATAGAAGAAAGGTTTTTTATACAATGTCCTAAGTACCGGTACTTCTTTTTGAATCATATCAGACTATGATCAGCTCAATATGGTAATGCAATTTTTCATAAACAGTACATTACATTCTGAATGCAGCTTGTACCAGATTAAAATGCAATTGGGTTAATATTTAATTAAAAAATGAAAAATGCAACTTTAACAGATTAACAGAGTTGGAAGGGACCTTGCAGGTCATCTAGTCCAACCCCCTGCCCAAACAGGAGACCCTACATCTGCCTTTACCTAGGATCAAACTCACAACCTCCTGATTGTGAGGCAAGAGCTCCACATCTAGGCCACCACACCACTCCTAATGTTTAGTGTTTAAAACTAAACATTTTAAAATTAAATAATAAACTTAATTACCAATCACCAAAACTCCATGTCCATGACTAGCAAGAAGTCCTGCACCAGCTCACTGCCTAAGCTTCATTGCAGCAGCAAAGATCGCTGATGCCCTGGTACAAATTGAACAGAAGCACCTCACGATCAGATCTTTTCTCGGTCTGAGCTGCAGCAGCACCAAGTGACCCCACTGGCTGCAATGAAGCTCAGGCAATGAGCTGGAGCCTTTCCCCGGACAGCAGGCAGCCAGCCAACCTTGAGCTGGTAGCCAATCTGCTCCAAAGCCCAGAGCCTCAAGACTTTTGAGATGACAAAAGCAACGGGACTCTGCAGATGGCACTTTCATGGTTCCTGCATCTTCCTTCTTCATCTTCAGTTCTTTCTGTGTGCAGGCAAATATCTAATAAGATTTAGCCCATAATGATGTTCTATCATAGGATATGCATGGTGCTTAAGTGCAAAAACAAAAAACAAAAAACAAAAACAAAAAAAAAAACCCTAACCCTAAAATAAAAGTATGGAAATTATAAAAAACTCTTGAAGAATGATTTATAAATAGAAATATATTTTCCAATAAACAATTTGAGTAAATCTCTTCTAGTCCAGCAATGAAAGAAAAATTATGGATTTTGTAAGAAATTACCTTGGGTAAAGCATACTTTGGCAATTTCATCTGTATAAATTCATTCCGATGATAAGAGACATAGTATTTTGTTTGGTTTCCTAAAGACACCTGTGAAAAAAGAGGGGCATACAATTTTATCTGTGAAAAAAAATGGTAAAAATGTATACAGTAATGACTTATTTAATTAGGAACATGGACTATAGAGAGAGTGCATGTACAAAGGGCACTAATACAATCTTGGGCATCTGCAGAAATTCTTCTTGAGTGAAGTGGGGAAAGAGTACCTATCAAGCTATGGGTAGTTAACAGCTTACGTGCTTGCACTTTTAAACATTATTTTTGGAGTGAGAGGACAACTGGGGATACAATGAGCAAAGCTGTAAAGAAACAAATGAGATTAGCTTTGTTAATCTGGGGGGACTCTACAAATGGAAAAATGAACTGTACGGACACAAAGTTACCAAACCTGTGCTAGACAGTCTTGAAAGTAGCTACCCAATTAATCAGCTATATGATAGAATCAAAACTATTTGTCTTGTGAAATTTGAAATGAATAATCTACCTGCAAAGTAAGGATGATGCAAATTATGCAACATCAGAGACAGTTTAAACTGATTTGTAATATTTGTAGTAATCCCATGGAAAAATGAAATCAACAACATGAACAATTAGCTTTTAAATGGCAGCTTCGATTAGAAAATAACTTATCATTTGGAGGTTAAGGGAAACACCAACATTTGATTACGGTAATTTTTGCACTACCTTCTTCAGACTGCATTTATTTCCTTATTAAAAATCTTTATAAGTAAACAAGCATAGATTTGTACTGAAAATTATGTAAACATTAACATCGTCAATGATCTTACCTGAAGGAATATGTAGTCATCCTGTACTGTCAAGGAATTCTTGTCAATCCTACCATTGAAGAGAGATTTCAGTGATTTTTCAGAACAATTCTGAAACTGACAGGTCATGTAGTAAAAACCTGTTGAGAACCAAAAATAATAGATAAAAGTAAATAAAGAAATGCTCACACTATTTGCCAGAATAAAAGCTGAATGATTCAAAAATTCCACTCTCTTCAACTAATATTGATCTGCTTTCCTTGACAGCTGGTTTTTCGATTTTTGAGCAAGGTATTTCTGCTAAGACTCAGACACATGTAAATTACAAATACCAGAATTGCACATAATTTATAGTATTTTAATAGAACCATGTGAATTTTAGGGTATTTAGTACAGGAATAAAGTATTCTATAAAACCTCTTAATTGGCTCATCATTTCTCACTTGTGGGTTACAATATAAAGCTTTGGTTTTGTGGAATGAAATCTACAAAATTAGAACAAAACATTGAGAACAACTTTGAGACAGGGCTCTTCAAAGAGACATGGTTCAATCTGGAATACTCAATAGGCATACCAGTTACAGATATATCAATTACAATTGCTGCAACAGCACAAAATTTCAGAATCCATGAGGGGGGGTCAGCAGGTGGGCTGAAGCGGTTTGGGTAAGGTTTTTACCTTACTGTCCCATCTGTAAAACACTGTGGCAGAGAGAAGCAGCTGGGTCAGGCCATTGTCTCGGGAGAACACGTGGAGCGCCTCCCCGAGCGCCCAAGACTCACTGTGCTGCTGTGCTGCAGAGAGCACATGGAGCCTCTCCACGTGTTCTCTGGGTTAGCAGCTGTTTTCTCTCTACAACTGTTCTTGCTGGAAAAACGTCTTGTGCAGCACAGCAAAATTTAGCAATTGTGAGTTGCCACTTTCCTTTAAGTCCCATCTGGAAAGTGCTGTGGCAGAGAGAAACAGCACTCAACCTGGCTGCTTCTCTCTGCCGCAGCACTTTCCAAATGGGACTTAGAGGAAAGCAGTGGCTCATGACTGCTAAATTTCGTTGTGCTGCACAAGATGCTCTCCCAGCAAGAACAGCAGCAGAGAGAAACAGCTGCCAACCTGGAGAGTATGTGGAGCGTCTTCCTGAGCACCCAAGGCATGCCCAGCACCAACAAGGGTCGCAAGAAGCAGCCGCGAGATCAAATAACATCTTGTTGGGTGGGAGGCCTGAGAGAAAATTCCTTCTCCAAGAGGTGGCCACCTGGAGTGCCACTGCCCTGGAGCTCTCCTGCCACCACCGCCACTCTGGAGCTCACCTCTGGGATGGATCAGTAAGTTCTTGCTTTGTTCCCCAGGAAGGGCTCCGTCATGGAGGGCTGTGTGCCCAGGCTAGGTGCTTTCTCTTGGGCCTCCCACCTCACATGGGGTGGCGGGAGTAGGAAGTGTGTGGTGTGGAAGGCTGCCTGCAGTTCTTGCAGCCAAAGCTGGGATGTCTGCAAACTTGCATATGTATGAGGTCTTCTGCCTTGAGCAGAAGATTGAACTATAAGACCTTCAAGGTACCTTCTGATTCTTTCTTTTTTAAAAAACAAGTTTTATTAAAAATTTTCTTTCATCGTACATATTTTAGGAACAGAGCGTTGACCGGGTCATATCTTATACATTTTATATATATTAATCCAGGGATGGGTTCTACTTACCTTTACTACTGGTTCGCAGCGGGAGCACCACTTTAGCTGCCAATCCCCACAACAAATGTGATACACGGAGGCCAAAAACGGGGCGTGCGGAGGCTGAAAACGCGACATGCAGAGGCCGAAGGGTGGGGGCCGGTGGTTGGGCAGGGATTCGCAACATTCAGTGTATAAGATGCACTGCAATTTTCACCCACTATTGGGGGTGGGGGGGAGTGCATCTTATACATTCTGAAAAGTATGGTAGTTCCACTGGATAATCGTTCTCACTGTCAGGAAGTTTCTCCTTAGTTTTAAGTTGCTTCTCTTTTTGTTCAGCTTCCATCTATTGCTTCTAGTTTTACCTTTTGCTTCTTTGGAAAATATATTGCCCCCCACTTCTTTGTGGCAGCCCCTTAAAAGCCTGTTTTGTGACCTGCTTGTCACACTCTTGGGCAAAGCATGTGAGCCATTTCCTCCTTTCAGTGGTCCATGAAAGTAACAGGTAACAGTAACAGAGTTGAAAGGGACCTTGGAGGTCATCTAGTCCAACCCCCTGCTCACACAGGAGACCTATACTACATCTATAGTATGTAGATAATAAAGTTGAAAAAAGGTGAACAACATTTTTACCGAACTATAGATACGTTGAGGCCGGGCATGACAAGGAGTGGCTGTGAGGAGAGGGGCCGGGTGAGGCGCCCCTCAATGTGAGTGATGTCGAGTTGGCCATGCTTACCCAGCCATGTCCACCAAGCCACACCCACAAAACTGGTTGTTAAAAAATTTGAATCCCACCTCTGATTCCACTGTACAACAAATATTTTACATTCCTGCTTCTGAACCCCATACTGGGATTTAGGAATACTGGTGACCTAGTTAAAAATAAATTGGGGAGTCCCTATCACAGACTGACCCAGCATTGGGGAAAAGGTTGGATCTGTCAGAAGCAAACCTGGTATCTCTTTTTGCTGCTTTATCTGTACTTTCTCCCAACCAGCTTTGACTGGAGAAGGATAAGGAAGAAATGAAAGTAAGGACAAAATAACCTATGGGCACCCTGTTCCTCTTCCACTCAACACTGAATATCTGTTTCCATCTCGTTGCTCATGCCAAAGCATTGTGGAAATATATAGCCCTTTACCCAATGTACAACTAAGTAAAACGAAAGTTTTTTGGATCCTGCAGTGAAAATTTTCTTTATTAGATTCTTTAGTAGTGATCACTGGATCTGTCCCACAGGAATAGATGCCAATGCTTCAGTGAACAATCTTTTATTAATGTTTACACAGGCACTACATTAGGACACTTATGGGACACACTCGGGTGGGTTCTAAAATTTTTTACTACCGGTTCTGTGGGCGTGGCTTATTTTGTGGGCATGGCTTGATAGTCATGTGACAATTATTTAGGATTTAGCAAAGGTACTGGTCTACCAGGCTTTTAACTGCTTGCAGAGCTGTACTGATCTACCCATTTATTTTTGCAGGCACCAGTCTACTCATGTACTTTTGCAGGCACTGGTCTACCCATTTATTTTTGCAGGCACCGGTCTACTCATTTGTTTTCTTTTAACACTGATCAGCTGTAGGGCGGCCCTTTGAAGCCTCGCAGCAAGAGTTTAAACAGTTTTTTTCCCCCTAACCATCAGCTGGGACTCAGGAGGCAGCAATAGATTGGGGATGGGGCCAAATAAAAGGTAAGAATAACACGGGGGGTGGGCGGGGGGTGGGGGTGGCAGAACCGGTTTGGTGACATCATATCGTACACACTGCTTGGCTAAGTTACTTTTCATGGAAAGCGGAAATATAAGATTACAAATAAAAAGTTATATGTGCATTGATTTAGTTTATATCCTCTTGTTTTATACAAAATCTTTTGTTTGCCCTTTGTGTACATTATTAGCTCATTTAAGTATAATGGAGTTGGGTTTATTTTCTAGTAATATTAACTTATATCCACTTGATCAATATCATAAATTGATTAAACAATAAATTATTTTTAACCATAATCATACTAATTATGATATCCATTTTGATATCCATAATGAAAGATTTTTTAGATTTTTTTTTACACTGACAATACTATAGCACATATAAAATGAGAAAAAGAGATGAGGAAGAATTGCTGAATGCATGAGAATGAGATAGATTATGGCACTTAGAAAGCAATTTCCATTTTTTGTGAACTTAACTAGATTATTTTTGGTTAATTTTTTTATGAATTTAACCAGAAATGTTCAAAACAAAAAACAACTACAATATCCTAATGAGTACCTTCATTTGGATCTTGGACTTCCATATGAACCAAATCAGGATCTTCATCAACTCCATCAACAGCCCTGTAAGAGTAATAAAATTGCGGTTACCAATGGAAAACTACAGTTTTAGGGTGAATAAACTTAATAATCTATATTTAACTATTGCCAATTCTGTATTTACAGAAAATAGTCTTTCTTTTCCTTGCTTTATTATTAAAATCTCTCAAAATACAGTGCAGAAAAAGATTCAAAAACACTCATATAAAGGAGGAATGATTTTACTATTATCCAAAAATATACACTTATTTCCTGATTTATTTCTCAAAAGCTTGATACAGTCCATGTAAATTATCCTATTTTAATCAATTTACAATGATCTCTGAAGTCAAATTCACAGCTGAGCAAGGTTTTGAACTCCTGCTACTTTAAGTCTAAATATCCAATCCACTACATAAGCAAACTTTTTAAAACTATAACAAGATGTAAACATAAGATAAAATGTTTTCTAACACATAATAAATACTAAATGCTACTTATTATATCTAAAGCATTATCTTTCCTTGAAGGCAGATCTTAAAGAAGATCAATTTCAAATTCATAACTCCTTTGGCATGTTAGATAATGGTAGTTTCATTTGAGAAAATTACTATACATAATTATTGTCACCAACATTGTACACCTCTATGAGCACTGCTAATTAAAATAGAGTTAATTACATTTTAAATTAATTCACATTACTATCTACCTCACCAAAACCAAAGTGTTGAGAAAAACAAATACTATTATTTAGTACAATTTAATCATTCTTTAAAATAAATAGTTAGCAAAACTCATTCCAACTATAGTATTGAGACTGTGTTATACCTAAAAGCCCATAAACATATTTGGTTGAGTTTTTACTTCTTCAAAAAACAAGTAATCTCAATATCTATAATTTCCAAAATTATTACATTCAACTTTCTAGGCAAATTATTTTTTTAGCTCACTTAACAAAACATTCATTTTTATATCTCTATCAAGAGAGTTCATCAATCTGTCTCATCAATAAACTAAACTGTGAAGTTAATTTTAGAATTTTCACTAGAAAATACTGAAAATCTCCCTTTAGATAAGTATAGTAAATAAAATGACATTAACAAAGTAATTTGCAGTAAATTATGTTTACAGAAATATTTCTGGAAAGCAATATTGACTATGGATGTTTAAATATTGTATCTCTCCTTAGGTTCCTTAAGATTTCACGTATTTACCATACTTTTTTCACTATAAGGCGCTCCGGACCATAAGACACACCTAGCTTTTGGGGAGGAAAACAAGACAACAAAAGACCTACTTCTGTCTCCCAGCCCCAGTACCAATCAATGGGCTGGCCGACCAGAAATGGCACTATTGCTGCCTCCTCTATGTCTGTTGCCTCCGCCGGGGAACGCTGGAGCCTTCGCCAACGTTCCCCAGCTATCACTGCCACTCACCGCCGCTCGCTGCCACCACTTATCAGCGGTCAGATCAGCCTCCTGGAATACAGCTGATCAGCTGTTCCAGGCGGTGGCGATCCCCACTGCCTGGAAGAGCAGATCAGCGGTATTCTGAGAGGCCGACCAAACCGTCGATAGGCAGCAGTGAACAGCAGCAGTAGTGACCAGCGGCAGTGGTGAGCGGTGGCAGCAGCAAAGGTGGCGGTGATAGGCAATAATTGCTCCATAAGACACACAGACATTTCCACCCACTTTTTGGGGGGGGAAAGTACGTCTTATTGTGCAAAAAATACGGTATATATATTTCAAAATTCATTCCTTTTCTTTTTTAAAAAAAAAATTATTTATTTATTTACAACAAAATATTTACTCACACACAGATCGCAACGGGAGCTTTACAGAATATATTAACTTCAGTCAAGATATACAAATAAAAAATAAAATCTACACTAACCTTATCCTTTTTTTATTCTATTATTCAACCAAGTATACCATTGGTCCCAGCATTGAAAATATACGGAGTCTTTTTGATCTCTCAAAATTTTTGTTAACCTGTCAGCTTCCGCATATTCGATAATTTTTCCCAGAATCAAGTCTTCAGCCGGTAGGTCTTTCCCCTTCCAATGTTGAGCAAAACATATTCTTGCTGCGGTTGTGATATATGTAATCAGACACCATATATTCGTGCCTATCTTATCTGGCCTAATATTTAATAGATAGTATTCTGGTTTCAATTGTAATTTATATCCCGTGATTTCTAATATCCACCTCTGTATAGATCTCCAAAATTCGATTGCCTTAGGGCAGGTCCACCATACATGATAATAAGTACCTATCTCCCCACACTTCCAACAATTTGGGGAGAGTCCTGGAAACATTTTGGCTAATCGAGCAGGAGGGAGATGCCATCTATACACCATCTTATACAAGTTTTCTTTGTAAGCGGTTGCCATCAGAAATTTCAATTGTTTCATCCAAATTTCTTCCCATTTTATCAATTCAATTGAGTAACCAATATTTCTCCCCCAGGCAATCATTGAGTCTTTAACAATCTCATCCCCTATCCAATAAGTTATTAAGAATTTATAGATCTCAGATAATATTCTTTCCTCCTTTCCTAATATAATACTATCTATTTCTTGCTGGGTCATGCCTATACCACTTTTTTCCTTGTCTTTCTTATATTTAGAGCTGATCTGGGCATAGGACCACCAATCCAATTTTATTCCTTGAAGCTCTAACTCAGTTCTTGTTTTTAAGCAGCCTTGGGCATCCAACAGTTCCCGATAGGATAGGTGTTTTTCTCTATTATAAAGCGAACTATATGTTGTAGCTTCTAACGGAACCAACCAAGAAGGAGTCGAAAAGTAGAGTTTACCCTTAACTTTCCTCCATGTATCAATTAGAATATTCCTTGCATAATGTCCTGCAAAACTCATATGTTTTTTTTTAATATCTTTATTAAATATTTACAGTAAAATTGACACATAATAATGATTGGAAAACAATATAAGAAATGAAATGTAAGGACACATAAACACAAGACTAAAATGAAACAACAAACATGACTAACTGAGAGTTAAACTCACTCTCCAATTAATATTAACTAATATCATCCTAACCAAACATTTCAATACAATCAAGTTCTTTTAATTATCTACAAAACAATTGGCCTGTTTTTTTCAAGATTATAAAGAATTATATAGCCTATTAAGTATCTATTTAATCTAATAAAACTATCTTATCACCCTAGGTTTAACCTTTTTTTAAGCCAGACAAAGCATCTGTCCCAACTTTTATTATATATTGAGTCTTTCTTATCTTTTAATATATATGTTAACCTGTCCATCTCAGCACATCGAAGAATCTTATTTATTATCAGATGGGCGTATCTGCATCTTTCCACAGTTGAGCAAATGCCATTCTTGCCGCTGTTGTGACATGGACAAATATGTACCAATCCTTTTTGTCAATGTGGTCCCGTCTTATTCCTAGTAAGTAGAGGTCTGGGTGAAGGGGAAAGCTCACACCTGTTATTTCCAGCAGCCACTGCTGTATTTTCCCCCAATAACGTCTAGTCGACGGACAAATCCACCACTGATGGAAGAAAGTACCCTTGGCCGACCCACATTTCCAACATCTATCAGAGGATCCTGGGAACATCTTAGCGATTCTGGCGGGGGGGAGATACCAACGGTAGATCATCTTATAAAAGTTTTCTTTGAATGGGGAAGAAAGGGTCAATTTCATAGTTTTGTTCCATACATTTTGCCATGCATCAAGCTGAATTGTTGTTCCAATATTTCTCCCCCAGGCAATCATCGTGTCCTTTACAATCACCTCCGCCATAAATTGGATAGAAGAAAATTGTAAACGTTGGAAATAAATTTCCTTTGGCCACTTAGGAGAAACTTGTCAAAAGTTTGTAAATGAAGGGAAATACCATGTTCCTGTCTATCCCTAGCGAATCTAGTTTGAATTTTCACATAGGACCACCAATCTATATCTAATCCTCTAGTTTGGAGATCGGCTCTAGGTCTAAGTCTCCCGACTTCATCCAACAAGTCACCATAAACCCAGTTTTTCTTTGTGTTGTGCACAGTCGGAAGGGACACTGCCTCTAACGGAGACACCCATTTAGGAATCTGTGTGTAAACTTGCTTTTTCACCATTTCCCAAACCCTTAATAAAATTCCTCTAATATAATGATTTGTAAAATATTTGGATTGTTTGTCTTTCTGAGACCACAAGAAGGAATGCCATCCCTGCTGCAAATCATATCCTTCAATTGCTAAAATGCGCTTTCTTGAGAGGATCACCCAATCTTTTATCCAAACCAGGGATGAAGCTTGGTAGTAAAGCTCCCACATAGGGAGCCCCAAGCCACCCCTTGTTTTGTGCTCTTGCAGCATTTTTCTTTTTATACGGGGTTTTTTACTCTGCCAAATAAATTTACTTAGAATTTGGTCTAATTTCCTAAAAAAAATTTTATCCAATCTTGCAGGAGCCGTTTGAAATAAAAAGATCCATTTCGGTAAAACATGGGCTTTTATCACGGCAATTCTACCCAAAAATGAGATCTGAATATGCTGCCATCTCTCCACTTCGTTCGCTGTGTCTATTAATAATTTAGAATAATTGAGCTCTTTGATAGAAGAATATCTATTTGTAAGCCAAATACCTAAATATTTAAGTTTTTTGACACAATTAATCCCCATAATACTTTGGATCTGTTCCTTTTGGGCACCTGACAAATTTTTTGTTAACATTTTGGTTTTATCCTTATTGATTTTTAATCCCGCTATCTCCCCGTATTCGTCTAATTTCATAAGTAATTTTGGTCCCGTATTAAGGGGATCTTCTAATATGAAAACCAAATCGTCGGCGAATGCTTGGAGTTTGTATTCTTCCCCTTTAACTTTTAAGCCCTTAATTTCCGAATCCTGCCTGATCGTCTTAAGAAGTGGTTCAAGTGTTAAAATAAATAGCAGCAGTGAAAGAGGGCATCCTTGTCTGGTACCTTTATAAATCTGTATCTCATCTGATAGTGATCCATTAAACAATAGCCTTGCCAACTGTTTAGAATAGATGGCTTGAACTGCCCTTGTAAATTGAGACCCAAAACCCATCACTTCCAATTGTTGTATTATAAAATTCCAGCTGACTCTGTCAAAAGCCTTTTGGGCGTCCAGAAAAATCATTACCATTGGTTTATCAGTGTGTGTCTCATAGTATTCTAAGGCATTCAATACCACCCTTACGTTATCTCTTAGGTGCCTATGAGGCAGGAAACCATTCTGGTCTTGGTGGATAAATCGGGACAGGAATACCCGGAGTCTCTCAACTAGTATTGTCGCAAAAATCTTATAATCCACATTCAGGAGCGAGATTGGTCTATAGTTCTGGATCAGAGTTTTATCTGTTTCGGGTTTCGGGATTAGGGAAATGTAGGCTTCTGTCCAGGACCAGGGTATCCTAGAATATAGTAAAACCTCATTAAATAGATCTTTAATATGCAAACTAAGTGAGTCAAAGACTCCTTTATAAAATTCACTAGGAATCCCATCCGGTCCTGGAGTTTTGCCATTGGCTTGTTTCTTGATAGCTACTGCTATTTCTCCAACTGTAATTTCTGCATTTAAAATCTCTTTTCAGTGATCCGGAATCAACTCCAGTTGTAGATTCTGGAGATAACTCTTGAGTTTATCTTCCTGATAGATTTCTTGGCTATATAAGGAGGTATAAAAATCTTGGGCCACCTTTGCTTTTTGCTCTGTAGTACCTACCAAATTTCCCATAGAGTCCTGTAAAAATTCAATCTTTCTAGATTCTGCCTCTTTTCTTAATCTATATGACAACCACCGGCCTGGCTTGTTAGCATGCTCAAATTGATTTTGTCGACATTTCCGGATTTTATTCGCCAAATCGTTTTGGTCTAGGATAGATAACTCATGCCTAATCAAGTCAATTTTCTCCTTAGTCAAATTATTATGCGGATCTAAACGCAGTTCTCCTTCAGCTTTCTCCAATTCAGCCATTAACTCAATCCGTTTGGCTTTCTCCTTTCTCCATTTGGTAGCTGTATATTTTATTACCAATCCCCTAACTACTGCTTTAATAGTATCCCAAATATTTTGAAGGGAAGTATCTTCTCTCTTGTTTTTGGTAAAAAAATGATCTAATTCTTTTTTAATCATATTTATAAATCCCTCGTCTTTCATGATCTCAGCCCTCATAGACCATCTCACTCTTCTAGTGGACCCCTTCCAATTTGTTACCAGGGGGTGGTGGTCTGCCCATATATTTGTCCCTATTTCAACCGAATTTATGTCTTCTTTCAGATCTGATGTCGATCAGACCATATCTATCCTGGACCATGATCTGTGCCTGGGGGAGAAATATGTAAAGTGCTTTTGCATAGGATGGAAGTCTCGCCAGACATCTCTTAACCCTATTTCTGTTTTTAGGTTATCCCATGTTTTAGGGAGTACCTTCCTATGCCCTTTTTTATATTTAGGAGAGCCCTTTCCTGGATCATAATCAATTGAAGTATCAGCAATCGCATTGAAGTCACCTACTATGCATTCATGCTCGTAATTTAATTCATTGATTTTTTTCATACAAATCTTTAAAGAAACCCATTTGGTTAACATTAGGGGCATATATATTTACTAACAATACTATTTTTTGGCCAATACTAATCTCTAACATCAGTATCCTACCCTCTGTATCTGCATATATTTGACGTTTCACCAGGCCTCTCCGATCGTAAACAACAACTCCCCTTTTCTTCTGGTCAGCCAAGGATACATACAACTTCCCCAGTTTAGGATAAATTAAAATCTTAGAGTGGTCTTTCCTTATGTGGGCCTCCTGTAAACATATAATATCATAATTATCTTTTTGAAGTCTAGCTCAGACCTTTTTCCTCTTAATGGGAACATTCAGGCCATTGATGTTAACGGAAAACAGGTTGAGCACCTCATCCATACCTCTACTTGCCTGCGTTCTTGAGTTTCTGGGATCTGGTCTCCATTTGGAAATTCGTTCCTCTTTCTTCTCCAGAGTGGGGTGTGTCTTTGTCATGTCCAATATGCTCTGTGGCTGTTCTTTCCTGGGCTACCTCTTCTTGGCTCTTACCTAGGTTACCACCTTCACTCTCTTGGTCACTAAGATTAATATAGGCCTCCGCGAAGTCCTGCGCTTCCTGTATGGATTCCAATCGTAGCCTCTGTTCTTGCCAGGTAAACATCAGGCCTTCCGGTAAAAGCCAACGATAACATATCCCTTGCTTCCTCAGCCATGTTGTCAAAAAGTCATATTTCCTTCGAATGTCTCGTACTCATCTCGGGAGCTGGGGCAATACTGTTAGTCGGTTATCTTTGTAGGTAAAAGCTTGGTCTCTCGTTTTCCGAAACACTTCATCTCTTAGTGCTGTTCTAGTAAATCGAACATGGATCTCTTTAAGGAGCTTGTTGCACCGAGCATAGCTGGTATATACTCGGTACACATCGTCAATATCTCTTGAAACTTGTGCAAAATCTTTTCCAAAACTCATGTTTTTTAACCTTATCTTGCCAAAGAAAATAGTGCCAACCCTGTTGTAACCCCGATTCCTTTTCTTTGTTATTCTTAGGTAGCTTTTCTGTTTAGTTGATATATTGCTTTGGTGTTCTGTGTGCTGTTTTATTTTCTAGATTTTATGGATGCACTATTTTATTTTTTTTAAAAAATAACTGTATCCTCAAAACAATTCAAATTAAACATGCACTAAAAATATTGTAATGTCTGTCTTCTTTCAGTATATTTAGTAAATTGCTAAAAACTTTGTCCAAACATACTAATAGAGTCAAGATCTCTAATTCATAATACTGGCTTATTAATAAATTACCCTTTAATCAAGCAGCATTATTCATGACTACAATGAGACAGCTAATTTGAAATATGATGCTGGTACTTTTCTAGAGGGGATTTTATTTTCAGTGTATTGAATAAATAGTCTCCTCTGATTAGCATGAAAGTCATGTTTTCTGGCATTTTTAGTTACTCGCAGAGACAGAAAATAACTTACTCAACACAGTATGTTTAATTTATTATTGCATTTTTTATCCATTTTCTTCTGATATTCCTATCTCAAGCCATAGCTTATATTGTACAGCAAACATGCTACTCTTTTGATACTGCACACAGTATTCAGTATTTATCTAGTACTTTAATGGTTCAGATTGCTTTTTGTCACACAATTTTTTCTCTTTAAGAATCTTAAATTATCTTTGTCACTTGTAAAATGCTCTATAAAATATATATTACAAATCACTCTTTAACAGAGACTTAGTATGTGTATTTTACTAGTGATGGTACACTCATTGCCATAGAAATATCCACAGATGAACAAATGTTTATGTGATAATCTATTCATCTCAGGATGCCACAATTCGGTTATATTCATTCTCATATTCCACATAAAGTAAATTATATATTGTGGGGAAGAATGTGCAACTGGTTATTAGTAACTGGATTACTCCGAATGCCGTCTGTGAAATCATGGAGGTGAATTATACTTCTCTGGAAAGCTGGTTCAGAAACCTGTAAATGTTACAGTTTTTCCTAGCAAGAGTCCTGTTCCCTACATGTAAAACACCTGATTATATCCTGATGATATCCTCAAATCCTGAGAAGAGCAATAAGACTGGCCTACAGAGCTGTCTGTCTGAATTCATTTAAAGAGCAAACAAGCTTCAGGAAAGAAGGCATGATGCGACCAGGAGCTGCCTTGGATAGGCTGCATGGGCCTCTCAACAGAAAGATGCCTGAATCATGTGACAGAACCTTGGGAGCACTAAGTGGCAGGGGCAACTGCACCATTCCCCAAGCTCATGTCGCTTGAAGATTGGAGTGGAGAACAGTGCAAAGCAGCACTTCTGAGTAGCAGCAACAGTAGTATGGCTGACATAGAAGCCTAGGATGATGGCAGCTGCCTGAGACTGCTGAAGGCCCCAGGCTACTCCAGATCCAGCATCAGCACTGCCTCCAAATCCCATTGTGCAGGGCCAGGCTGGGGCAGTTGTGGCTTTGCACTATGCTACACCAGCCCCAGTTCACATATGGTCTGTGCTGGGCCTCCTGCAACCCTAAGGAACCCTCTCACTCCACTTAACAAATCACACCACCATTTAACTACTATAACTGGGACAGCCAGGATTGCAATCATTGAGTGAAATGGTCATGTGGACATCCCACTTAATGATTGCAATGACTTACAACTGCAATCTGGGCTCAATTATGGTCATACGTTGAGGACTACCTCTGTAACTCTAACTTCTTTATGATCGTTCTGTAATTCCTCTGGTTTTGTATCAATGGGGTTCATCACAGCGGTGAAATCCGGCTGGATCTATCCGGCTCGCATGAATTGGTAGCGCCAGCGGCGGGAGGCTCCGTCCACCCGCCAGGATGTCATTATGTCCCGTTTTTGACCCTCTGCTCATGCACAGAAGAGGCATGCACATGCATAGCACGCACACGCTCCCGCGCACTCTCGTTCCTGAACCGGTAGCAAAGGTAAGTGGATTTCACTGCTGGTTCATCACTTCAGAGCAATTCCTAATATTCTCCTTAAAAACAGCAGGTATATGTTCAAGATCATATCATGGATTCTGCTTGCCTGCCTTTCCCTTTAGGTCATGTGGAGCTAAAGGTTTGTGATATGTTCCACACTCAATATGTGGCAATGTTTTTGATGGTATAATTGAGCTTTTCCACCTTCTTCTAGCAATAATATAGTCAATGAACTCTAATATAGATAAATAATAAATAATAGTATCCTTCTTCACTATGGCCTAATTCACATACATCGATGATTAATGAATTTGTTAATAGGGACTGGGTGTTCATAAGGATTGCTCTTCCAAAGGCTGCATTTGTCTGAAAAAAGAAGATCAATTGAAAAGAAGATATTGGATTTTTTAGAGTTAGATCCCAGAGGGCACTGTTGATTCACAAGCTCATAACAAAGCTTGGGAGTTACAAGAACACACTTGGAAAAGCATTGAAAGAAATCAAGCCTTGGCATGGGCCTAGAAAAGCTTAAAAGCAGTGCTAATTTCTAAATGCCAACTGAAAGAATGCATTATTTGAACATCAAAGGGATGGAGTGCTCTTTCCATCAGCATCCAAGGACTAGGAAAATAAGATAGGCAATATAATGCTTTCTAAAGAAAATCCTCGAATGCGCCAAGATGGATAAATTAACGATGGAGATCAAAGAAAGAGAAGACTCGGATTATTATAAAGTGTGGGATAGGTTTTATACATGGTTGGAAAACAGAAATTAAATTAAGAAATAAGAATATAAAGGTAAACTGGATATTAACATACTGGATATAAATGTAAATAATGATCCTGCTAATAAAATTAATTATGAATATTTAAAAATAAAGAAAAGGAGCCGGAGGATAAAAATAAAGAGTAAAGACAAAGTCAATGCAGAAAGTTGTAAAATTGTATACATCTGTTGTTAGTAGTGTATTTTAACATCTGATGTGCATGTTTTTGTTTTTATCTCTTGACTTCTTTTGCTATTGTGTATTTGGTTTTAAAAAGTAAAATACTCAATAAAAATTATTTAATATATATATATATAATGCTTTTACCCAAATGAAATGCAGATATGTCTTTAAGGAGAAAAGAAATACAGAACATCTATAGAGATGAGCCCTATGTAAAGCAACTAATTCTACTGCTTGGCAAGCCAGACATGACATGAAGGTAAAGGTAGATCACTTTGAAATACCGTAGTTATGCAGAAACTGTTCCTTAGCTAAAGGTTCCAAAGTCTTTTTAAAGTCCAGAATTACAAGATAACAGTCAGAAGCTGTTCAAGCAGATGCCTCTCTAATTTAGTGAATGAAAAAGAGAGAGAGGTGGCGCAGTACAATCAGACATGCAAGATTCTGTTATTATTGCAAACTCAATAAATGATGTTTCTGTGGAGTCCATTTCATATCTTGTCTATTGAGTAGGGCTGATATATGACTAATAAAAATGCTGTCTTCCATGAAATTAAATGAATAAGATTAGTAGCTATAAATTGAAAAAGCTTCAGCATTGACATGGAGAACCTGAGAAAGAGACACAGCAGACACGTCAAAATCTTAATTAAACATTTCATCCATGGCCTGGAAAGGAGGACAAAATAAGTCCCCCAAAAGATCCAAATGAAAACACATGATCTGGACCAGCATTCCAGATGAATTCTTCTATGCTATGTTAATATTGCAGAATCATGAGAATTCCCAGTAGGACATGAAGATCTTAAACATGCTTGATATAAGGCATGAAAGGCCCCACTCAACTTCTGAGATAAGTACAATCTGTAGATATAGCCAAAGTGACACAGCATCTACTTGGTCCCAAAGTGTTGTTCACAAACAGTATAAATGAATATATTGAGCTAGTTTAGGAAAGCCTACTGTACAGTCTTCTCCAGAGAACAAAAAACAAAGATTATGTTCCATCTGAAGGAGGATCTTTGCTACAATTATGCTGGCATTTTGAAAATGGGATCTTTATAAGATCATTAGATGGAGCCAAAAGGAAGGAAGGATGGTGACCTAAGACCTGGAACCTTTCATGTGCAAGAAAAATAATAATAAGAATAAATCATGCAAAATAAAGTCAGCGAAGTTTTTTCCGCTTTGCTGACTTTATTTTGCATGATTTATTCTTCTTATCATCCAGAACAACTGACAAGCCATGAGAAAGAATGTCCTACTGCCGTGGCAATCAAATACTTACAGAAGAAGCTCAGTGACCATTGTCCCTAGGCTTGCATGATGTGCCAGAGGGCTAGGCTTCTGTTAAGGCTATCTACAATTTTTAGATTCTGAATACGGGTAGTCCTCAACATGCTCACAATTCTGCATATTCATAGTTTTATTAATTTATAATATGACATACAAAAAGAATACAAAAGCAAATATTAGGGAAATTAGATGCCCACAATTGAGCCCAAAATTTCTGTTGCTAAATGAAACATTTGTTAAGTGAATTTAGCCCCATTTTACAGCCTTTCTTCCCAAAGTTGTTAAATGAATCACTGCAGTTGTTAAGTTAGGGACATGGTTGTTAAGTGAATCTGGCTTTCCCATTGACTTTGCTTGTCAGAAAGTTGCAAAAAGTGATCACATGATCCTGGGGTACTGCAACCGCATAAATATGAGTCAGTTGCTAAGTCTGAATTTTGATCACATGGCCATGGGGATGCTGCATCGGTTGTAAGTGTGAAAAACAGTCTCAAGTCACCTTTTTCAGTGCAGTTGTAACTTTGAACTCATTAAATGAACTGTTGTAAGTTGAGGACTACCTGCAGACAGTTTAGGTATATAATCTTAAACTGGGTAAAAGGTTACACTGGGTAGCGAAAGGTTTCCCACACTATTCTACCTCTTATAATATTATTGGTTTCACTGAGTAACTACAGGGCTGTAAACCTCTTCCCTCAGAAATCATAGTCACATGTGAAACTGTTGCACCTTTCTCAGTATTTATCTTTGTACATCTCTCTGTCATTTCACAGAGGGAATCTTAGGAGATTGTCCCAAGCAACTACAGAGTTCAGCCTGCTGGTCTCTACAAATGTTATTATATTACAAACTCAGGTGATTTAGATCAGGAAATTTAAATAAATTTAAGGATGCTAATTTTTACTTATAGCTAAATTCATTATTTAATTTCATTTTGATGTTGCCCTTCCAGGAGTTTAGAGCAACTTGTTATACGTATAAGAACCCTGTGAGGTGTGTTAGAGAGGATAATTGATTCAAGGTTGCCTACTGAATTGCAAATTTGAATCAAGATTTGTATTTGGGGCCCCTTTGTCCATTATTTTAATAACTTTACCCCACAAGTCTATTACTTTAATGATCCAGTAGCCTGGATTAATCATCATGATTAATGTAATCAAAATTTCTAAGAAGTGGATGATGCTGGGTGGGAGAAAGGAGGATAGCAGGGGTTCCATCCAGAGGTGGTATTCAGCAGGTTCTGACCAGTTCCGGAGAACCGATAAATACCACCTCTGACTGGCCCCGCCCCCATCTATTCTCTGCCTCCCAAGTCCCAGCTGATTGGGAGGAAATGGGGATTTTGCAGTAACCTTCCCCTGGAGTGGGGTGGGAATGGAGATTTTACAGTATCCTTCCCCTGCCACGTCCACCAAGCCACACCCACAGAACCGGTAATAAAAACATTTGAATCGCACCACCAATCCCTGCCTTGAACTACCCCACATTATAGAGAACACATTGGCCACCCCATTGTAGAGATGCAATAAAGGATAGGCTGTGGGAACAATAATTATAGTAGCAACATACCTTCCTCACAACTCAACGACAGGAGGAATTTTCACAGGCAAGAGGAAGAGCCTATACAGGTTCTCCATATAGACAAACACGCAACTCACTGTATCACATGCATCTAATGTGGAAAGTGACAAATAAAATAATAAATAAAGTAAAAGCGGGTCCAACTAGATGATCACTGAAGGGCCCTCTTTGTTCTTAATATTGTAAAAGAGAAAATGCTTGTAATTGTATCCAGCACGTAAGCAGGCACATTCCTTTCAAGTAGGATTTCTACTTGAAGGCCTCTCAGTTGTCACAGATAAGGACAGTCTAGGTGATTTACATTTTAAGGTCGGAGAGAGGAGATGACCAGATTATGCTTCAGTAATTTCTTAGAAGAATTATAACTGTTTTGCAAAGATAGTAACAAACTCAGTAATTAGGAAATGTCAATTAAAAATGACAAACGTATATGACCATATGAATTGCTGACTTCACAGAATCCTTTGTTTGAAACTGTATAAATGCTTTGAGCTGAAAATCATACTTCGTTCAAACTCTTGGTAGCGATATCAGGGTTTGATCCTTTATTGCAATAAATAAATAAACTGATTCTGTCTGCCCTAAAAGGGATGTTTCTTTAATTCCCTATTTCCATAACACATCTATATTTAAAAATAACTTTTCTCATTTATAAACATATCTCTTTTGTTTCTTTTCAGTTGGTTGAAAAGCAACTTATACCCACATTTGGGTTTTTTCTAGAAATAAGCCCTGAAGCATGCAGTTTGTCTAGAGAAGTTTTATTTTCCTCCCAACGAAAGGGTGTGTGGTAGGACAAAACTGCTGTATTCTCACTCCTATTGCAAGATGAACACAGTATTTTTAAAAGCTTCTGTGGGAAGAAAGGAAAAACCACAGATGCCTTCATTCCTTTCAGTGAAAATAATCCTCTGCAATACTGACTGGTGGTCTGCTTTGGGACTTTGTAGATGATAACAGCTTTTCAGTGAATTGTTAACTTTCAGTTTAGCTAGCTCTATACTATACTGGTTGGGCCTACTAGAAATTGTAGTGTAGCAACATCAGGAAGGGCACAGACCTCCAGCTATAATTTAGATTACTAAAATAAAGGTTCTGAACAACCAAAGCAGTGGTGGGATTCTACCGGTTCGCACCGGTTCTATAGAACTGGTTGTTAAGTAGTTAAGTAATTCGGAGAACCGGTTGTTAGAAGAAATCTCCATTTGTTTTTTTCCACTTTACAGAGTTAATCCTGTAAAGAATTACAACTTTGTGGTGTTGTTTCCTAGCTTAATCTTTATTGCCCTGCTTACAGAAACTGTCTTTCCCTTAACCCTTATTACATTCTTGGCAATACGCCTAGACTTACTGTTGTTTCCTGTTCTGGAGCTTCTCTGAGGTTTTTTTTTTTTGGCTTGACTTTCTTAAAGGGGAAGGGTTGTTTTAAGCTTTTTACAGTGGTTGGCAGGAAATACTCCCCTGTTGGAGTTCTTCCAGACAGGGTGCAATGATCAGCACTTTGAAAAAATAATTGAATAACGAAGCAGAAGCTTTTAATGACAAGGAACCAAGATGAGTGACATTCAACAAGGATTATTGGCTAGCTAGAAAGATTGACATTCAAACGTGAGTTTACATACCCTTTCTGACTTTTGGTCTAAAACTGGTTTTTGGTGAAGTTTAATTCTGTGCTTGGTGATGTTTAATCCTGTGTTTAGTGATGAGATAATTTTCCGTATTCAGCTTTGTTTGGAAGGAAAAATGTTAATCTCTGTTCCTGAAAAGAAGCACCTTTGGAAATCTTCTAGTTCCTGTGTTTATTTGTTCTGGTTTAACAAGCAACAGATACTCTGTTTGCTCCTTTGCTTCATTCTGGAGAGCTTAAATGACCTCTCTGCTAAAGGGCTTCACTTTATGAGCAAGAGTTGGCTGCTGATAGTTATCATTGCATTTTAACTATTTTAATTCCTCAAGGTGCTCTGGCACCCTGCCTGATTTGTAACTCCAGTTTGCAGGTATTTCTAATCTAATGATTGGTATTTAGGGCAGCTTTTTGCAAGCAAAGAAGCTTTTTGTATTTTTGTACAGGTAATCCTTGACTTACAACAGTTACAATGGCACTGAAAAAAGTGACTTATGACCATTTTTCACACTTAGGACCATTGCAGCAAACTGTCATTAGGGCAAAGAAGCGATGCCACATGACCTCCTGGCCACGCCCACCAGGTCACATCAAGCACCGCACTTGTGAAATGAGTGACACGGTTGTTAAGAATGCTGCAATGGGTATAAATGATGACTGGTCATAAGTGCAAGGACTGGTCTAAAGTGCAGGACCTGTCAGAAATCACTTTTTTCGGCTTCCGGTTTGCTCTTCGTAGCCACCAGACGGTCTCTCGGGACCGCCAGCCCCTTCGCCTGTAAAGAGCCGCCTGTACAGCGCAAAGGTGGCTCGAAAAACCCCATTTCCAGGAGGAAATGTGGGATAGAGCAGGTGAGTGTAGGTAGAGCTCTCCGTAGCCCCCAGGGTTTGTTTTTTTTTACTCTTCGGGGCGGGCGGAGGAAGCTCCCTATAGCACTCGCCGCCCGCTCCGGGCGTTGGGAGACTTCTGCCTTTTTGCAGAACAAGGCTATGAAGACAAGCTTTTTAAGATATTTAACAGATTAACTAAAGATGATGAGATTTGGATCTGGACCTGTGACCCTAAATTGCAAGTATTAATACTTATTTCGCAAAGGATATTCAACAAAGTAAAAAAGACCTTTTAAAATGGCGATTGCCGAAACTGGAGCAGGGAAGCTGAAAAGAGAAAGTCCTTCCGTTTCTTATTAAGTTACAAAGTAGCAGAATAAATGCTCCTGGCTACATTTGAAGGGATATGAGCTGGACCTGTGACCCTGAATTGCAAGTATCTCATTTATTTTATAACAATTATTGAAGAAGGAAAAGGAAAAGGAAAAAAGAATCTTTAAAAAGGGCGATTGCCGAGGCTTGAGAAGGGGCTGAAAGGGAGAGTCCTTCCGTTTCCTATTGAGATACAAAGTAGCTGAATAAATATTTTTGGCTACACTTGAAAATAAAGCTCTACTTTTGTGTTTTTTCTCTTCCTGGAGATTTGATATTGATCTTGGTTGGAAAGAAGTTTTTTTTTCTCTGCTGCCTCTCTTTTTTTTTTTTAAAAAAAATAGTTTGTCTGTGTTGAAATATGGCATTAAAGCTGGACAAACAAGCAATGGGGGGGGGATTCCCCCATTAACAAATTACGTGACCAAGTTTTAAAGCTCCAGTCTCAGAAAACTGATTTTAATATAATTGAATTTCTTTTGGAGGAGATTGTAAGAAGGGATGAGATTGTGAATCAGAACTTTGAAAAATTTAAGCAGGAAATTAAAGAATTAGTGCAATTAAAGTTTGATATTCTGGATCGAAAGATTATAAAAATGGCTAATGGCTTTGTAGAATTTATGATTAAGTTGGATGGAAATACTAACTTATTAGAGTCTAAAGTGGAAGAAATTGAGGACAATTTGGATAATAAAATACAAAAAATTGAAAATGATTTGACAAACATTCAAGACAATAGCTCAGAAGAAAAACCTAAAATGGAGGTTGAACAAAAGTCTTGTAATGCAGAAAATTTACAACAACGGATTGAAAGAGAGGTCCTAATGGTGCATTACAATTTTACAGAATATGCGATCAGACTCAGAGGTTTGCAGGAAAATAACAGAGATGATTTAAGGAAAATATCTTCTGAAATTCTGGCTGGGATTTTAAAGGTTCAACCTGAGGAAGTGTTTTGTAGGATTGACAGAGTGTTCAGAATAAACTCCTGGATTGCAAAGCAAAGGCAATTGCCTAGAGATGTGGTGATTTATTTTACAGATAAAGAAATTAGGAATAATGTTGTGCAAAATTCCTTCAATTCTACTTTGCAATTGTATGGAAGAAAGATATGGATCTACAAAGAGCTCCCCCCCAAGATGTTAACGGAAAGGAAGAAATTTGGTTTTCTGGTGACTGAGTTAAAATACAGAAATATTCCATTTAGGTGGGATGCCCCAGTTGGCATAATATTGAGATATCAAGGAGAAAGATACCAATTAGATACTGTTGAAAAAGCGGAAGAATTTTATCAAAAAATTTTGAAAATGAACTTAACATCTATAGGCACAATACAGGATAAGCAGAAGGAGTTGGAAATAAAGGGAAAACATCGAATTACAGAGGTTGCGGTAGACAAATTGCCTTTGGATTCTCTCGATACCCCAGCTGGATTATCTACAAATATGAGAGAAGCGGCATCTGATTTCAACGTGATGATTCACCAAGTTAAAGACAAGTATGGAAATCAATTAGCTGATATACAATTGGCAAAAAAGAAATATGAGATACAAAAACAAAACCAACAAGATCAACTTATAAAGCAGAATGAAAACCGATCAGTTGATATACAACTTGTAGAAAGGAAAACAGGATGGAAATTAAACCCACAAAAAGAAAAGAAAAAAAGAAATAGGTCTCATAAAAACAGAAATTTCTAAATTAAGCAACGGTGAAGCCAGTGATTTTAAAAAAATGAATGAATATGTGAAAAGATAGTGGAGGCGAAGTATTGGTTAATATCATCCTGAGGACAGTGACAGACCTCTGCAATGCCGTAATTTTGGGATGTGAAAAGAGCCTTAAACTGTTGGATTTGAATTATCTATTTTGGATTTCTTTCTTGTATTGATAAATATATTATAACTATTCTGAGCTACAAGGCAAGAGAGCTACGTTGGGGCATGCAGAAGATCTGGTTGTTACCCATTAGGATGATGGGAATTAATAATCCTGATGAAAGCCACAATTACAACTATATGGAATATAATCATAATGTCACTCGGGTGGTTGTTTTTACTTTTATATATATATGAGGATATTCATTACTGATGGGGGCAGATGATGACTGAAGACTTTGAACAAACTGTTGCACCAGGATGCTACGTTACCCAATTATGGATGAGGGACTCAACAATCCAGTGGAAAGACATCAAAGAAGATATTATATGGATTATAAATTTAAAGTTATTGTCTTTTCTTTTTTTAAATAACGGAATATATACATATATATATATATATTTTAGCAGAGTGGGCAGTGGATTAAAGATATTAAGAATTGTTGTGCATGGTAATTTTGTAGGAAAGTGGGTGGAAATATGTTAGTCTACTGATGGATTAGCTTAAGAAAAGGGATGTTTAAGTGATATATTTAGGGCAGTGGAGGAAATGGATAGAGTTGAATAAATGTTAAATTAGGATTTATGGGGAAGGCTGCTTTGAAATGTTATATTAATATACACAAAGAATAAATGTTAAAGTAGGATCTATTATACAGTCTTAAAGTGGAAGGTTGCTTTGAAATGTTGTAATAATATATAGATATAAGTTTTGGGGAGGACAAAAAGGGCAGATTATTGCTAAATTGGGAGTTATAATAATATTATGCTAAACTAGAAGTTATCATACAATGTTATAGCAGACTGCTTTTTTTTTTGAAATGTATGGTAAAAGGGGAAAGTAACAATATTAATAATACTTTTAGTAAGTAAGGGTCAGTATATAGAGGAGGGAGTAAGGCGATGTTAAAATATTATGTAATCTGTTATGAATTAGGTTTTTGGTGTGAAGAAGTCACGGGGGGATGGGTGGCGAGGGGGGGTTAGGGAGGAGGGGGGGAAGGAAAAAAGGGGGAAAAATTTGTATTTGAAAACTTTTTCAATAAAAAAAAAAAAGAAATCACTTTTTTCAGCCCTCTGGGTAGTCCCTATATGCATATGGATTACTCTGAAAAAATTATTTTTGACCGGTCCTCACACTTTTGACTGGTCCTCGCACTTACGACTATCCTCACATTTTACATTTTGCACCCTATCTTGTCACCGTGGTGAAGAGAAGCAGTTGTGAAATGAGTGACACGGTTATTAAAATGTTGCAACGGGCATAAATGTGAGGGTTGTCATAAGTGCGAGGACCGGTCAAAAGCGCAAGGACCGGTCAGAAATGACTTTTTCAGCCCTCTGAGTAGTCCCTATGCACATAGCCACAGGCACCCGGTCACATGACCAGCTAGCCACGCCTACCCGGTCACATGACCACTAAGCCATGCCCCCTCAATAAGCGACGCCCACAGAACTGGTTGTTAAAAAAATTGAATCCCACCACTGAACCAAAGGTATCAAAACCATTAAGGCATCAGCATTAATCATGCTGTTGAGAAAAGTTCTGAAAAACTGTAGGATTCAGTTGCAGAGATGATTTAATCATTTAAGCATCAATTAGAATATAACGTTTATTTGAACAACCAGCTACAAAAATACCTGTACGTAAAAAAGAACTGATAGAAATAAAGCCCAGTCTGGATTCCTGATTTATATCATGATGCAGTTTTCAGGAGGTTAAAAAGCTTTGGTGAGTATGTTCAATGTCTTACACAAGAGTATTTGATTTAATAATTGGCAAATGAATAATCAACAAATTTTCGGGAGAAAAATGTTCAATGCCAGGAGAGTGACCTTCTAAAATTTAGTCTTATTTCACCCAGGGCAGGTACTTTGAAGCAATGAACATTCTAGAATTGGATATGGTAGGAAATCTTTCAGTAAAACATAAATAATAAAAATTAAGTATAAATTACTTAAGTAAAGTAGAAAAATGGAAGGCATTTTCCTTATTATAGTAACTAAATCTATTAAACTTTCTCATTTTCTATGAATACTAGCGAAAAGTTGTAGATATTATGTAATACAGTACAGCTGAGTAGAATACCCTCAAAAATCGAAAAAGATCACTTTTCTCCATAATTCTTTTTTTATGTAATTCTGGATAGCAAGAATATGACTCTTACCAATAAATATGATCTTTTGACACATGATCTTGTATGTGAGTCCATTTTATTCCCAAATCAAGAGATGCATAAAGCTTAAAATGAAAAAGAAGAAGAAAACATATTATTATTTCCTCTAAGAGCACAAGGTAAAAGCACAGGACTCTTCCAACTTTTCCCTTCAACAAGTTGTGAGGTAGAGTAAAGTGAATGGTTCAAACTCACCCAATGAATTTTCATAACTGACAATGGACTTGATTTAGTCAAACATCTTAGTCATTACCCACCTGGCTCTTTCATATTTTAAGATATTTAAAACATATTTACAACTTTACATAGTTATCCATAATATTTTTTGCCAAGGAATAAAGCATATACAAATTAGTACTAAAAGCTGAATTAATACCAGAGAGCCAAAATAGCATACATGTTTGTTACGGATTTTTAATGCAGATTCATTTCAATATTAAGCAAACATGATTAAGAATGAACCCAGTATTTGGATTCCTGTAAATAAACACAGTGCATAGAGACTGGTTCACATGCATAAATCAATCACTCAGTAACTGCAGGACCAACTAATGATATACAACTGCAAATAAATAATTGTTCCTAAATGTTAAGTTTAATGCCATTTATAATATGATTTAATTCTATATGTGATTATTCATCAGTAACTGTTGGAAATGATATGCATGCAGATGTGATATGAAGTATTTTGGAAAGGTTTCCTACATTGGCTATATTACAGTATTTTATGTTGTAAAATAATTTGATATTTCATACTGTTTCTCCAAGCTGTCCAGAACATGTTTCAGATATATCAAAAGCAAAGCCACACAACATTTTTTAGTTATTTACCTGTCCCTCCTTGGTGTAAGCAAGCACCTTATCTTCCTGCTTTGGATGAAATATCAGTGTTTCCACAAAAAAACTAATGGGCTGCTTTTGAAAAGTAGCACCTTCATCTGTACTAATAAAAAGATTCTGGTCCAGGTCATTGTGGGAAGAACTTACAAGAATTATCTATAAAAGAAAAAAAGCAAAGCAAACAAATCAGCCAAGTTCTAATATGATCTGCACATATTTTTATTTAATTAAAAAATTTAAGAAAAAGAAACTAAATAAGCAATGCCTTAGGATCAATTGATTCCAAATAGATTAAAAGAAGTATTCTGCCAAGTATTCTGATAATCTCCTAAATTCTCACTGCTTATCTAAAGACTCCTAAAAATTGAAGCTTAGCAAAACTGCAGATTTTCTAGCTTATCCCTAGAGGTTTTCACATAACTACAACTCTCACATTTTGTAAAAAGAAGCAACAAGTTTTATCACACAAACTAAGGCATGCTCTTCTGCACTTCTAGTAAGTGGGACTGCAGCCTAATAATCTGAGTTTAGGTCTACTTTGTATCAGAATCAGCAAAGAAGTCTTGGGAGGAGGAAGCAATTTAGAAAGTATCATGAAACTGGAAACTGGAAAAATATATCCATTCAACTTACCTTTCTAACACAGTCATGTATGCTAGGAAAATGAATATAACAAAACTATTATTTGTTATAAGCCTTGTAGAAGACTTGTGTGATGATGAGGAACCAAAGGGACCTTGGAAGGCAATGAATTAACTGACCCAGGACCCAACATCAAGCAAAGAAGAAAAGGAGTCTGTTATTACAGAATCTGCAGCCTCAGATACTACCCTAGATTCCACAATATAAGCTTGAAGGTGTGACTATGATGGGCACCCACAGAGGAGACAAGCTGTGGCCAATGTCAAACACATATTGTGTTGCAACTTTTGCCCAGTTTATACTTGCATTATGATGCTGGACACAAATTTGTAAAGGATAGAACTTGCATTATGACATCAGGATGCATAGTTTTCTCATTCTGGAAAAAAATCTCAGCTTGCTGCAGAGATTTTGACAGCTGGTACAGACAAAGAACTCTCATACATGTGTGACAAGGTAAGAAAAGTCCTTGGATTAGTGATCTCATTGTTACTCCTTGCTTTCTGAATGAATTATATACTACCAACTGAATTGAGATGAAAGCCAGAAGCCTTTTATATAAAACTCTCTTCTTGCTTTGGAAATGACATGCATTTTTACGTGTGTCTGTAGCCAGTTGCCTTGAACCCACCCTGAAGATTCTGACTGACTTCTTGGATATTTATTAAATTGATACTTAATCAATTTAATTGATTTATATATCTGCCCTACCTCACATACATATCTCTGGATATCTTACAATAAAATAAATAAAATATGTACAATACAAAAAATATAAAACACATAGCAGCTGGCATTGTAAAACAAACATTAACAATAACCAGGTGATGGGCTATTTCACAGGCTTGAGCACAAAACCAAGTTTTCAAGGCTTTGCAGAAGGCCAGCAGGTCCCCACAGCTTCAAGATAAAAAGACAGAATCTCCATGGCCTCCCTTAGGCCACCTGGGATAGAAATATAGTGTCATCATCCCAAACTGTCAGATTACCTTGCCCAGTAGATGTTAAAGAGGAAGAGAAGAAGTATTCAGCCATGTGGCACTTCATAAACGAAGGGCCATGCGTTGAATTCTGTCACTTATCAATACCAACTGAAACCAACCCTGGAAGGAGGAAGAGAATAAGCACAATGCAATACTGCCCACTCTCAATTTCCAAAGTCAGCACACAAGGATACCAAGTTCAATGGCAGACATGTCAAACTCAAGGCTCGTGGGCCAGATTGCCTGTGATGGATTTAGATCTGGCCTGCAGGGCTGCCCTGGAGACAGCGAAGGACTGGCCCCCGCCACCTCAGATCCAGCCTGGCGTTCCCCCTGGGCGTGCACACAGGAGGCAGTGAGCATGGTAAGTGTGGGAGAGCCAATCGGCTGCTGGCCAACAGCAGCTGCAGCTCATTGGCCCCTTAGTTGCTCATTGGCCGGCAGTGACAGCCAGCTGGATGTGAGCTGGGGCAGCCAATAAGCCATGCTTGGCCCCACCCCACCTGAACCACACTCGTACCCCTAGGGCCCCACACACAGCCAGGCCACCCCCACCTCACCTCCTGCCTCACCTCACCTCACCCCGTGGCTGCAGCACCAGTAGCAGCAGCCCTGTCCAGCAAGAGCCCTGCAACCTCTCCACTCGCCTCCAGCCTGGATAGCCCGTGAGCCTGGAGAGGAAGGGGGCCGGGGCTGGGCTGGGCTGCAGAGTCTTCATGCCCTGGGAGCTCGAGGGCCAGGCAGCCACAGCAGTTTCTATGGGAGAAGGGGAATGGGAAGGAAGGAGTGGGAGAAACAGACGCCAGCTGGATACAACAGTTGTCAGGAGCTGCTGCCGCTGCAATGGAAGTATCACAGCAGGATCGGTTGAGGGAGTGGGAGGAGCAGAGGTGGGTGGCGAGCTTTCAGAGTATTTGATGTGGGGCTCCGCAGAGGCCGCCATTGCCACCTGTCCGCCAACTTCTAGGCACTTCCTCAGTGGTGCTTTCTGTGCTGTCTATGACACCGCCATGCTGAGCAGGACGGGGACGGGCTCTGCTATCTGCTTCCTGAACTCCAGCTCCTGCTTCACTTCCTTGTTGGCTGAGGTTTACAAGGAAGTCTATGCGACCAGGTGCATTTGGGGCCTTGGTCCTTCGAACTGATTTCTGGGTTGCAGAGTTGAGGTTACTGCACTCCCCGTTTTGCAGAGGAGGCTTAAGCT
This sequence comes from Pantherophis guttatus, assembly GCF_059756535.1. Classification (NCBI taxonomy): domain Eukaryota; kingdom Metazoa; phylum Chordata; class Lepidosauria; order Squamata; family Colubridae; genus Pantherophis; species Pantherophis guttatus. The sequence continues at coordinate 122,001,982 of NC_142065.1, read as the reverse complement.
ATCTGATCCCTCACATTTTCACAAGTCTTTTTATCACCTCCAGACATCAGTGGAGTACAATTCGTGGCTTTGTATGGACAGCTGAAATGCCTGAAGGGTTTTCTCCCCTTTTGGTTAAAATTGATTTTTTAAAAAAAATTAAAATCCATGGGGTAATTGTCAGAGTGTGCATCACAACATCCAGGAATGCGTATGCACCCCATCACTTTGGTGTCCCATAAGGCTGCCACAAATGAAAATGGCAACATTAGGACAAATTCCTAATGCAATTTGGCTCTTTCTCAGAAAGGAAATGGGATGGATTGATTAAACCTCCCCCTCCCCAATATGCTGTTTAGATTATGCAAAAGCCTGGAAGAATTATTATAATCTGGGGTGTTGTGGAACCTTAATTTTGGAATTTAGGCACAGTACTGTATACAGGTAGTCCAAAACTTACAATATTTCATTTAGTGACTGTTCAAAGTTACAACAGCACTGAAAAAAGTGACTTATGACCATTTTTCACACTCACGACAGCATTTCCATGATCATGTGACCAAAATTCAGAGGACTGAAGTCAGCTACACTGATTCACTTAACAAGTGTGGCAAGAAAGATCATAAAATGGGGCAAAATTCACTTAACAAATGTCTCACTTAACAACAGAAATTTCGAGCTCAACTGTCTCCATCGTGGGCCGCATCTGGCCCACAGGCCTTCAGTTTGACATGTCTGGTCTAGTACAGCAGTCCCCAACCCTTGTTGCTTGTGGGGGAGGGGGAGTGAGAGGAGAACCGGGCCGTGCAAGCGGCAGGCTAGCACACGCAGCTCAACTTCTGTTGAGTGGTGGGCCAGCGTGCACAGCTCAACTTGCGCAATTTGAGCTGCATGTGTACATGTGCGTGCCAGCCCACTGCTCACATGGCCCAGTTGCAAATAGGCCATGGCCCTGTAATAGGCTGCAGCCCAGGGGTTGGGAACCCCTGGTCTAGTGGTTAAGATATTCAGCTAGAAACCAGGAGACTCTGAGTTCTAGTCTCACCTTATGCATGAAAGCTGGCTGGGTGACTCTCTCTCAGTCCAACCCACCTCACAGGGTTGTTGTTAGGAAAATAGAAGGAAGGAGGAATATTAGGTATATTCACTGTCTTGAGTTATTTATAAAAAATAAATAAATATGCTGCTTTCTGCAGTGCTTTCTATGCTATAATAATTGGCTAGTTAATTAGTTCACATAGTTGGTTAGTTAGTTCACAAAAAATTAATTAATATTTATAAACCAGTGTCTAGCTATGCAGAACTTATTATAACTTAGAGAAATGCTTTATCCTTGCCTTTATGAATCCAGTTGCTTCAGATCAGATGCCAAAACCTCCACAAATGGTTTGCTCTGCAATAAGATTGGGCTTGTGTATCTGCTCAGGTCTTATAATCCACATATTTTTGTTAGTATCTTAGCTCTGGGACAATTCTTCCTTACTGTAAATATTTTCAATATCTTGCTAATACTTTATTGCATTTGGGTGAATCATAGCTATCATAATGCCAACAAATCCTGGTTGGGCTTCAGGAAGCAAAAGGCTCAATATAAGCTAGTGTAGCTTTACATTTTTGTGGTATCTTATAATAAATCTTAGTTCTTTTAGGCATTTATAGTTATCTAACTTAATTTATTTACAGCATTTAGACTATCAACTGTAATTTTATAGGCTTCTCCTTTGTTTTAATCCTTGTGCTTTGTAATTTTACAATAATTTTATTTTTATTTTATTTTATTCAATCAATTCATTATATATTTACTTCCATTTTAGTGTTTTAACCACCACACAAAAGTGCACTTCTAGTTCAAACCTGACCCAGTCAAAAATGAAGGGTTCTAAGATTGGCTTCTTTACAAAGCTTATGAACCACTTCCTCCTTCAACTCCTAGTGAAGGTTGCATTAATGGCTGAGCACAAATCTCAGGCGAGCCCCTCTAGCCAATACCAACCAAGATGGACTGCCATCTAGTTACTAGGCTCTGTAATCTACTGGGCTATGGCTGCTGATATTGGGAAGAGGAGAAAAGCAGCCCTGAAATAACCCCATTATCCAGGGGTGGGATTCAGCCTATTTGGTCCAGTTCGGGTGAGCCAGTTGCTCCGACAATCAACTGACAGCAAACTGGTTTGCTCCGACCGTCAGCTGGGCCTACCCACCCCTGTCCTATACCTACCTATATTTCGTTTGTTTGAAGCCCAGCTGATTGGGGCAGCAGAGCGGCTTGCTGCGCCTCAGCTGTTTCACTCACTGGGGCTAGTGGAAGGTAACTTTTAATGGTGTTTTGAAATGGACTGTGTGCGTGCGCACAGCACATGATTAATATGCATGTGAGCGAAATGCGCACTCAGAGAACCGGTTGTTACACCGGTTGAATCCCATCACTGCCATTACCTGCTGAGAGGAAAACCTTGCTGAGGCTGAGGGAATAGCACCTTTTATGTCCACATGCTTTCCTCCCATCCCAACACTGTTGCTGCATGCCAGACCCTAAAGGAAAGCTAATCTACAGAGAGAAAAAGTCCAGAACAGCAGAGGGGAAACAAAGGACTTTAAAACGTCAAGGGAGCGAAAGAATTCTCTATATGAATGTTTCCGTAAGACACTTCAGGGGGTGTTTGGCTTAGAGTGGCTGCCTGTTCCTGTTACTTGGCAGTTCCTAAATGGCTTTCCCCCCCTTTTTTTAATCTGCAGAATGACTTTCAAATGCCTTGTGCCTGCTTCCCAACCACAAAGAATTTTCTGGAATGTGATACATAACATCTCTTTCATCTGTGGGAAAAGAGAGCAAGGTGAGCGGAGGAGGGAAGTTTGTAGAGTGGCTAATTAAATCTCTTGCTGTATGGAAGCCAGAGCTAAAAGTGGCAACTTGGATGGTTTGAAATTAAGGATTGAATAAATCTGTCATCAAAAGCTTTATATGCTTTCATCAAGTTTCCATTACAGAATAAACAAACTCTCAGACAGAAATAGATGGGGAACATAGAGAAAGAGAAAAGCTTGGACATACATGGGAATAATATATACGTATTGTTTAAATAAGGACTTTACCAATTATATAAAATTTACTGTTTGTACTATCATCTACATTTATAATCCAAAGTTGCATCTTCACTCTATGCCCAGTTTGCTATGTCTTTATATTTGGATATTTATTTTAGTAGCCATAAATATATATAAGGCAGAAGAGTAGTAAAATATTCCAAGTGCTTCCAAAAGTGTGATTTAAAGCCATCCCTGCAATCTCCTCCCCGGGTTTTAGGGTACTATGGATTAACAAATCTATTATCAGATAAAAATTTGTGGAATTCAGTGTTTTAGGATCCATTAAGTTTCCATTACAACAAATGCAAATGAGAGTCTGATTTTCTTTTCTTGATCCTATTATATTTGCTATGGCAAATCTGAAAGTCAAGACAAGACTATTAAGTACCTGGGGAAAGGCTTCTGTCATCACTGAGGTAGTTCAAAAGATTTGAGCACACTATGTCACGCAAGACTGAACTTAATCTAACAATTTCCTTTTTATTTTCTTCACTTCTTTGTAAGTTTCTTAATTGTGCCATGTTATTTAACAAATTTGAAATTGTCTGTGATCCTTTTCATTGGAAGATCTCCACAAGTTGGCTCCAATTCAGTCTTGGCTTCCTAAGCAGACTGTTACTGTGCCCAACAATTCTGGCTCCCTGACATTTTCCCACACTCCTCCTCATGATAATATGAAACCTATCCTTTTAGTTACAGTTTTCCTCTCTGCATGGTCATACAATTTCTACATTTTTTCCACTTAATAATTTATAATTTAGTTCTTTTTCATAACCTTTGCTTTCTCCTGTTTCCCTGCTTAATGACAAGGAAAATAATGTTTGGTAATATTATTATACTAAATCTACATTACTATAAATAAATGAAAATCTTCTTTAACTTTATGTTTCCCAAACTGACCGCATGCAGTTCTGTTGCAATGTATTTATTTATTTGTTTGTTTATTCAATTTAAATAACTACAAAAAGTGACTCTGGGCAACATACAATTCTAATGCATAAAAACAAGAAATTAGAAAATAAACACCTATATTAGAAAAGAGAAAAGCAGAGTACCAGAATGAAATAAATAATACCATGAACATTAAAATATCCCTTTTTAAGCTAAAAAGCAGACTTGGAGTAAAAGAAGAAATTTGTTATTCCATACTTCCCCATTAAGCTCTAAGCAGCTTGTGGAGATGTGAAGAATTTTAATTAGGAAAATAATACTGTGGAGGCAAGCACATGCTCTTTTCCTAACATTGTTCTCTAAAGCTAATCTGAATAGTTTTTAAATGTTAATAAGAGCATTAGAAAATTTCCTTTACAATCCCATCTAATCCAACAAACTCTCCACTCAAGTCCATATGAGAATGTCAGACTTAGTGTCAGATATCTCAAAACATCATCTATAGTACTATTTTGCTCTTCCCAAACATACTAGTTGTGATGCATCCATGGTTGCCTAGGCAGAGTTGATGTTCTGAGCTTTTCCTGACTGGGCAACCTCAGCATGGTCACTGAAAAGCTCCAGGACAAAAAACATGCTACATCATGTCTGAGACTGCCCAATTGTCACACACAATACCCCAACCACTTTATCCCAACAGCATACAAATACATCAGCCAACTATCTACATTACCCCAGCAGCCTAAAATCAACAGAGGACTCAAAATGGTATTGTGCTTGAAGATGTATCTAATTAGTGAGACAGTATCCTGTATATTATACACTCACACCCTCTCCTCCCCCTACAGATTTAGCCTGCTACATCTTGAAATAATCCTAGTTAGGAAGGCTGAGTCCCCTCCTTTTGTCAAACCTGGTTAATTGCTGGCAAAACATCTAACTGACCTGGATGAAAGTGCTGATCTTGATCACTGACCTGACAGTAAAAAGATCTTTAAACTGAAGGATCTTTGCTATCATCAGGACTTCCTTGGTTACATTGCAACCTTTTATTTTCTTGACTATTTCTGTGATAAATACTATAACTTCTTTACTAATGATCAAGCACTAACAATTCTTTTGTCTTGAGACAACCCATAATTGATGGCATGTCATGAGAACTAAGAAGCATTCATTACATTCCAAACTCCAGCTTCAGGCATCTTTAACTTCAACTGACCTTCAAATGTCATCTGAAACAACTGATTGACAAACTACCAGGCATTATCAATATGTTTTCAGCTTTGGTCACTCCATTTAACAGCAGTCTATAATTTCTCACATTCCTTCAAGCATGCCTGATGGTCTCATCCTAACAAAACTTTAATTATTGTCTGACTTGGGCACTAAAACAAGGGTGACACACAAAGAAAGCCAGGAAATCTTGCAATTTTAGAAATGCCCCATTCCATCCTAACAAAGAGGGCAGTGTACTCAGAACAGGAAATGGAAACAAGAGGTTTTTTCAAAAGCTACAAGTGAAGAATGAAGAATTCAGAGTTTTTGTCAGATTCAACGTTTACAAAAATGACTTAATCTATAGTTAATTATAGTGGCAAGCACCTATATCTTCCAGCATTCCAGAAGCAAAGTATTTCACATCAGCAAGAACAAAAATACACTAATTCCAGAAGTGATGTAATTAGTGTAAGGACTTTACAAGAAACCAGGTCCAATGCATGAGCAAGGAGCCTGTCGTCTACTAGGTGCATATTGCTTCATCACATTATAATATCATAAGGGATGGTGCAAGGTTTCTATGAAGGAAGAAATTATAAAGGTCAATAGCATAAAATGTATATCTAGTTATCTATCTAGCAGGAAAGGAGAAACATGGGGGGAAATGTAGGCAACCAATCCTAGCTGGGTGCTTCATTTATATATTCCTGACTGCCACAGAAAACTAGCTTCCACAGCATTATAGAAGAGTGAGAATAGAATTGGTGTTTGGAAGTCTTTTCTGTCCAAACTTTTTCCAATTGTTTATAATTGTTTCTATCCTATGCTATGTTGCAATATTTGTGTTGTGATCCTTTTGTTCTGTTGCCTATGGTATTTATACATAATATTTTGAAGTGTTCTTCCTTTCCTTGTTATAAGTAAAACATTTTATGGTTTTTAAGTGAAAATATTTTAATTTTAAAAAATTTCGCACAGAATATTTAATAATTAATGGCTGCTTTAGAGCACATCTGCTGAGATTGTCACAATTAAGCTGCAGAATTCCTCTGAAATAAGATACCATTCAAATAAGTTTTAGAACCTTACATTGGACAAAATAAGTAAAAGAGGTATTTGTGTACAAGCAATCTGGCAGTAAATTTGATATTTGTCCCAGATATGAGCAAAATTTAGGGAAAAATTATGTTTTGTTAGTTCTCAGATAAATTCAATTTCACAGAATGATACCCAAGACTGTGTAAACATACCTGAACATATATATATGTATGTATGTGTGTGTGTGTACACACACGCACACACACATGCACACACACACACATACACACACACATATATACACACATACATACATACATATATACACACATACATACATACATATATATATACATATATATACATATATACATATATACATATATTTGTTTTCGTAGATTTTCACGGGTACAAGTATGCAAGACTTGGCATATTCAGGTCTTTTCTTGTGTAAGATTGAGAGTATCTTGGCAACATTTTGACGAGGTCCCACTCATCATCTTCAGGCTGGTGTCTTCGGCTTCGTGCTTGTGTGAGCACGCTTTGCTCACACAAGCACGAAGCCGAAGACATCAGCCTGAAGATGATGAGTGGGACCTCGTCAAAACGTCGCCAAGATACTCTCAATCTTACACGGGAAAAGACCCGAATACGCCAAGACTTGCATATACATACATACATACATACATACATACATACTCTCTCTCTCTCTCTCTCTCTCTCACACACACACACACACACACACACACACAATATTCTCTACACAATCCTACTCTGCATTATGATATACAATATAAGCTAAGACCAACTTAACGCTTGCAGAAAAATATTACATGTTTATTCACCAACAGATACTATAGAGAGTGATAAGTAAGATGGAGGATATAAATTGTTTGTGGATGAGGTACAATAAGAGGGAAGCAATAACTTGCCCTCTCCCAGAAAAGCTGTTCAAGTAGATTCAATATATGATGCCAGAGTTGCAGTGCTAAAGAGAGTATTAGTCATCTGTGCAACAAATAATCAAAGAATTTCAGAAATTAAGAACTACACTTTAACCTTAACCCTGCTTTGTGTTATTTATACTTAAATATACTTTCAAATAAATTATGGTTTCCTCCTGCTCATATAGCAGATATCTTCAGGATTTTGTTTTTGTTTTTTACAGGGTGTGTCCAGTGGTGGGATCCAACTAATTTAACAACCGGTTCATCCTAAAGGCCGGGTGGGCATGGCTCAGGTGTGTGTCATGTGACTAAGTGGGCATGGCCAACTTGATGTCACTTACAGCAAGGTGGGACAGCATAGGCAGGCTGAAGCTAAGCGCAGCAAGCCCAGAGCGGATCTTTGTTCCCCGCTGTCAGCCTTATCTTCCAGCCCATGGGACTCGCACCATTCTCATAGCGCTAGCCCGACCGGCGAAGGTTGAGCTGGTGGCATTCTGGTGAAGGCCTTGGAAAAGGCCAGAGCCAGGGACTGGCATGCCCCCCAACCTGAGGTGACGGGCAAGCGTGCTTATCCCGAGGCAGCCCTTCGTCCAAGCGTCTTACCTTCGCGGGCAGCCACAGTGAGCAGAACGGGTGAAGCACGGAGATCAGCTGGCCCATGTGGTCTGAAGGAGCCAGAGAGTAGCTGGGTGTGGGCATGACTCTAGCCACCAGCCAAGGTGGGCGAAGTGAGATAGGGCGGGGTGAGGTGGGCTGGGCCAGCCAGTGGTGGGATTTGCCGGTTGGCCGAACTGCGCAGAATCTTAACAACTGGTTTGCCCGAACTGGTCCAAATCAGCTCAATCCCACCTCTGGATATGTCTGTATTTACATTATTTAAGCTCCAGGACACAGTATTGTCTGCTTTTACTTTTTCATATATATCATCATTTTCTCATGCTTGAATAAATCTACCTACAGTTAGCACAATTATTATTTGATTACAGTTAGATAATTCGTAATCAACTTTTAATTCTATGTATTTAGTACTTCTAATGGTTTCTCTTTCAAACATGTGACTGACATGCTTTGCTAGAAATTTATTCTGCTAAACACAATTTTTTTTCTGGGCTCTTCTACTGAAATAAACAATTATCCCCATACCTTCTTCTTGTTAGCAGGGCAGATGTAGAAATTTTCAATGACTGTAACAATTCCAGGCTGTAAGTTTAATTTAGTATATAATGTTCCAAAATCTGACGACCTGGGAGACAAGAAAAAACAAAAGTGGCATTCTGATAATCTGCATGTATTTCCAACTGTGATAACTGAGAAGTGTTCAGGCCACGAATTATATATTTGGCAACTAAAATAAATTCAAAAATTCATGCAAGAAGGAAACCAAAAGGACTGTAATTTTTTTTACAAAATATCCCCTCTGAAAAACAAAAACATTTAATTTATCAGAAGAAAGGTAAGTTCTACAACAAAGAATAAAATTTATCAAGCACAAGTTTAAAAAGGAAAATCCTAAAAAGACTTTAAATCTAGCTACCACACAAAACATTTTAATTTAAGTACTACATTCAAAATGGACAGTTAGACGGACTTTTAATTTAAAACATACAAACAGAAAACATAACTTTACAAATAGTAAAACACATAGTAAAACATTTTTCTTTCTTTTTTTATTAAAAAAAATAAGTAAAACATTTTTCTTCGAAGAAATTTTGCTTCACATTCAAGAAGCTTCTTCAGCTTTCAAAGAAAAGCCAAAAAATCCAGTTGCCTCTTGAAAAAATATCTTTGGGACAACCATGACCTGGATGACTGAGAATCTCCATAGACAAATAGTAAAACAAAAAATAAAACTGTTGGTCTTTAAAGGCTTAGCTAGAAAGATCTGCTTTACAGATTTCCTAAAAGCAGAAAGAATGAGAGATAAACACAACTTGTGATTTCTTTTCTTTTTCACAGCTTTCAATTTGCAGAATATATTTTCACTAATCGTAAAATAATACAGAAAATTCTTTGACATTGGCAAAAAGGCATTAAGAGTGGTTAACTTTATCTTGTGTAGCTTCTTCTTTAGTAATATTGTACTACTAACTAGAGCATACAAAACATTTGCTAGACCAATTCTTGAGTACAGCTCATCTGTTCAGAACCCGCACTGCATATCGGACATAAATACAATCAAGAGAGTCCAGAGATATTTTACGAGAAGAGTCCTCCATTCCTCTACCCGCAGTAAAATACCTTATGCCACCAGACTCCAAATTTTGGGCTTAGACAACTTAGAACTACGCTGATTTCAGTCTGACCTAAGCATAGTACATAAAATTATCTGCCACAATGTCCTACCTGTCAATGACTATTTTAGCTTCAACCACAACAATACACAAGCAAATAATACATACAAACTCAAGGTAAATTGCTCCAATCCCAATTGCAGAAAATATGACTTCAGTAACAGAGTGGTCAATGCCTGGAATGCACTACCTGACTCTGTAGTTTCTTCCCCAAACCCCCAAAACTTTAACCTTAAGCTGTCTACTGTTGACCTCACCCATTCCTAAGAGGTCTGTAAGAGGTATGCATAAGTGGACCAGGGTGCCTACCGTCCCTGTCCTAATATTCCTTTTTACTTACTCTTTTCATGTATTCAAATTATGTTTATACTTTTACCTGTTATCTTATATATGCTTGACAAAATAAATAAATAAATAAATAAATAAAATAAACTATGTAATATTGGTGCAAGAGATTATTAGTCTGTGTGAGACTGATACACATCTACTATTCTTCTTAAGCTGCTGCTCTTTTGTTTTGGCTTTCTTAGCTTTCTGTTAAAAAACAAAGTTTTCTGGGGCATGCTCAGCAGTGACACTTTTAATTCTCAAGGCTGTTTCCATAGGAGTCCTGGTATTCTGTGAGGTTGCCTGCAGATGTTTCATTACTCAACTACCATATCAGTGGTAGGTTTCAAATTTTTTTACTACCAGTTCTGTGGGTGTGGCTTGGTGGGCATGGCAAGGCTTGGTGGGCGTGGCTTGGTGGGTATGGCAGGGGAAGGATATTGTAAAATGTCCATTCCCACCTCAATCCAGGGGAAGGTTACTGCAAAATCCCCATTTCCTCCCGATCAGCTGGTACTTGGGAGGCAGAGAATAGATAGAGGCGGGGCCAGTCAGAATTTTTACTACTAGTTCTCCAAACTGCTCAAAATTTCTGTTACCGGTTCTCCAGAACTGGTCAGAACCTGCTGAAACCTACCTCTGATTCTTACTTTTCTAGCCATCTGCTGTGACCCAAGGTATTTTTTTCATTAATGTATTTATATCATTTATTCATACTTTCTTTATACCAAGTCATACTTGACATGCTGATTTTAGACTGACTCTTATGTCACTCTAGATGCCACTGATTCATACTTTTTGACATACACCTGAGTTTTTAAATTCATAATAAACCCTACACCTTCACTTCCTCAATTGAATTGAGGAATACACTACGCATGTATTACCCAATACCATTCTATGGGATCAGACCCCACTTTATTTTGATCTATTTTATTTACATCCTTCCCAATTTTAAGACACAGATCTTATCTATTTTTCTTTCATTTGTTTCACTAGTAGTTTATCCTTTTTAGCATGTATTCCCCTTATTTTCCTACTCTCAATTAATTAAGTACAATAAAATTCTTAAATGATCAAGGTACTTGATAAAAGCATGGCGATTTGAAAAGGCCTTTAGATAAGTCTTCCCTCTGGGTTCACATTGTTTACTGCTATTAAGTTGTTTTTCAAGAATAATTATATTTGTCAGCATAATATATTGACATCAGTTTCGTACAGCTGCTGCTCTGGGGAAGGCTTGCTTTATTGAAATATGCTATTAAAATATGTTATTTAAATATATGCTTTAAGCAATTACATGATGTTTACCTTTTTAAATCACACTGAATGTATCTTTAATTCATGTATATATTCATTTATAAATGTGAAATATTTAAATGCATGTTATCCCAAAGTAACTATTCTAAAGGTATCCTGATATTTTAGGCAAACTATTTGGAAAGTGATGGGTACATAGGCATTCTCACATTGTCTTTTTATTTATAACCAGTTATATTTTATATTTTGTTTTTTCTAAGATCATTTCATGTAACATGCTGTGTTACATCACACCAGTGGTGGGTTTCAAAATTTTTACTACCAGTTCTGTGGGTGTGGTTTGGTGGGTGTGCCATGGATTGGTGGGCATGGCTTGGTGGGCGTGGCAGGGGAAGCATACTGTAAAATCTCCATTCCCACCCCACTCCAGGGGAAGGATACTGTAAAATCTGCATTCCCTCCCCACTCCAGGGGAAAGTTACTGCAAAATCCCCATTTCCTCCCTATCAGCTGGGACTCAGGAGGCAGAGAATAGATGGGGGTGGGGCCAGTCAGAGGTGGTATTTACTGGTTCTCCGAACTACTCAAAATTTCCACTACCTGTTCTCCAGAACTGGTCAGAACCTGCTGAAACCCACCTCTGCACCATATGTACATCTTCAGAGCATTGATGATGTTACTTAGTTGATAATGAAATATCTGCAAGGAAACAATGAAACTGAGAAAAACCAAGGATTCTGTAGTTCAATCCTGAGCTTTTTATTTATTTATTTATTTAGAAATTTATAAATTTTGGGTTGACCCAAAATTTATGGGACACATTAAAAGCATATATTAGAGGGTTGACAATTGCATATATGGCAAAGAAAAGAAAAGAGAAAAAGTCCAACAAAATAAATTACAGGAAGAATTTAGAAAATTAGAAGGAATTCTACAGAAAGACCCTCAAAATAAAAAAAGTAAAAGAGGACTGGAGAATGGTTAAACACAAACTAAATTTGATAACCCAAGAAGAAATTGCTATGAAAATAAAGATGGCAAAACAAAATTATTTTGAACATGCAAACAAAATAAGTAGATGGTTAGCCTATAAATTAAAAAAGGAGAGGGATAAAAGAATGATACAATGTTTGAAAGATGAGGAAGGAAAAACCCAATACAAAAAAGAAGACAAGAAAAGAATAATTCATACTTTTTTCTCCAAACTATACACACAGGAAGAAAAAATAGAATCAGAAATTAAAACATATTTAGAGGAACTAAATGTATGTAAACTTATGGAGGAACAGAAAGACGCAATAAATCGACCAATCTCTGAAATAGAACTTGGATTTGCAATAAAAAGGCAAAAAATCAATAAAACACCTGGACCAGATGGAATACCAGTAGAACTATACAGGATAACACAAAAACAGACAGAAGGATTAACGATGGAAATATTTAATGAAGCATTACAACAATCCAATATTCCCCAAACATGGACAGAAGCTTTAATCACACTTATACACAAGGAAGATTCGGACCAGCAATTATAGGCCTATTTCACTACTAAACTCTGATTACAAAATATATATGTCAATCATTGCTGCAAGTTTAAAGACAATTCTAGATAAGTTTATACACCTAGACCAAAATGGTTTTTTGCCTGGCCAACAAATTAAAAATAATTTACAGATTATAATTGATATTTTAGAGTTCTACGAAGTCCACCCAGAGAAACAGGTTTCACTGGGTTTCCTTGATGCCCAAAAGACCTTTGACAATTTGAATTGGAGTTTTATGATACAACAAATTAAAAAGATGGAATTTGGATTAAAATTTGAAAAAACGATTGAAAAAATTTACTCAAAACAAACTGCAAGGGTAATTATTAATCAGGATATAACAAATAAATTTGAGATTACTAAAGGATGAGACAAGGTTGCCCACTTTCCCCACTTCTCTTTATTCTATCATTGGAGTCACTCTTAACAAAAATTAGGGAAGATTGAGAGATTAAGGGATTGAAGATAAAAAATGAAGAGTATAAATTGCAAGCCTTTGCAGATGATTTGGTTTTTGTAATCGAGGAACTTCTACAATCAGGCCCCAAATTGATTTTAAAAATAGAGGAATTTGGCGTAGTGGCAGGTCTAAAAATTAACCAAAAAAATCTAAATTGCTAACAAAAAACCTTACTAAAAGACAAGAGATAGAACTGAAGAATACTACAGATATTCAGATAACAAGGAGAATAAAGTACTTAGGGATTTGGTTAACAGCAAGAGGTTCCTCAATCAAAAAAGATAATTATGATAAATTAATGCTGCAAATTGGGAAAGATTTAGAAAATTGGAAGAACCTTCAAATTTCATGGATGAGAAGAGTGGCGGCAATAAAAATGAATATCTTGCCCAAAATACTGTTCCTCTTCCAGGTTATACCGATAAAAATAGAAAAAAGTTTCTTTGACCTATTAAACAGATAGATTGCAAAGTTCACTTGGCAAGGGAGTAAACCCAGAATTAGATTAAAAATTCTACAAGATACTAGAGACAGAGGAGGAATAGCCCTTCCGGATTGGGAGACTTATTATCAAGCAGCATGCCTGACCTGGATAAAAGAATGGATTGAGTTGGGAAATAAAAGAACTTTAATAATCGAGGGTCATGACTTACAGGTTGGATGGCATACATTTTTATGGGGCGAAAAATATAAATCACATGGATATTTCAAAAGACATATAATTAGGAACTCACTATTAATAATTTGGAACAAAATTAAAAAACAACATTATACGAGAATGCCAAATTGGATTTCGCCCAATTAAATATTAACCTACCCAAATTTATTAGACTGGACTAAAATAATTAAGTATAGGGATATATTAAACGAATTGGGAAATCTAAAAACGAAACAAGAATTAAAGCATGATTTGAATAGGGAAGTAGAATGGTGGACGTATTTGCAAATCAGATCAAAATATACAGAGGACACAAAGACTAATCAGATACAATTGGAACAAAACGAACTAGACAAAATTATATATGGAAAAGACCAAAAATTAATTAATAAAATATATAAATTTTTATTGCAGTATAAAATGGAAGAGGAAATTGTGAAAGACACTATGATTAAATGGGCAAGAAATTTTAATCACACGATAGAATTAGAGAAGTGGGAAAGGATGTGGAAAATAAACATTGACAGTATCAACGGCATACAAGGAAAACCAGATGAAAATGTTTCATAGATGGCATCTTCCACCAGCTAGAATAGGAAAGATGTTCCCTGGTAATTCACTGAAATGTTGGAAATGCAAGAATAACTATGGAACATACTATCACCTCTGGTGGACTTGTCCAGTAGCAAAACAATTTTGGGCCAAAGTTAAAAAACTTTTAGAGGAGATAATACAGAAACCAGTAAAGGGAGAGCCAGAGCAATTTCTACTAGGGATTCCAATAGAAAATTATACAAAAGAAATACAATATTTAACACTACATATATTAACAGCAGCTCGCATAATATATGTGCAAAGCTGGAAGAAGGAATGTCCACCAACAGAAGAGGATTTAATTTAAAAAATCCTCGAATGCACAGAGATGGACAAGCTTACAAAGGAACTTAAGGAAAGAGAGGACGCAGATTACTATAGAGTATGGTACAGATGGTATGATTGGTGGGAGAAAATGAAAAATGAAAAAAAGGAATAAAGGAAAAAATGGGGAACTGAAATAATACTTTATTGTTTATTTTTGTGATAATATTGCTTGAATGTGCTGAAGATCAAAGTAAAGAAAAGTCAACATAAAGGAAATTAGATTATTTAAGTAGATTAAGATAAAGTTAGAATATATGTAAATAATAAGAAAGGATCACCTTAAATGAGCTATTAACAACGGAAAAAATGATATGTATATATGTGTTGTTTGTTTTGTGTTTGTTTTAATGTGTTTAAAACAAAAAACCTTTTTTTTAAAAAAAAAAAAAAGAAAATTTATATTACCGCCTATTTGCACATAGCGACTCAAGGGGGCTAACACGAATATAAAAACTGCATATATAAAAAATAAAATTAATACTGGAAGAAGACAGATATCCAGATAGTCAAGAAAGTAAAATATTTAGGAATTCAGCTAACAGCAAGATGTGCAACTATTAAAGAAGATAATTATATCAAACTAATACAACAAATCAAATTAGATTTGGAAGTGGAAAAACCTGCAACTATAGTTGATAGGAAGAATACAGTAGCTACTATAAAAATGAATATTTTCCGAGATTATTATTTTTGTTCCAAACAATTCCGATAAAGCTGGAAATAGACTACTTTGAGGAGTTAAATAAAATAATGTCAAAATATATTTGGCAAGGGAAAAAAGCAAAAATAAGTTTGAAAATGTTACAGGATTCTAAAAATAAAGGGGGTTTTGGGCTGCCAGACTGGGAGTTGTACTACCAGATCTCTGTACTTACATGGATGAAAGAATGGATAAATTTGAGGCATAGATGATTATTGATTTTGGAGGGACATGATCTCCAACTGGGGTGGCATGCCTTCTTATGGTATGGGAAAATTAAAATACATAGATATTTTCAAAGACATTATGTTAGAAATGCATTATTGTTAGTGTAGGCAAAAATTAAAGAAAAATACTACATGAAAATACATGTCAGCATCAGCTTTCCTGCTTTAGCTGCCATAAGAAACGGGGAGGGATTAGGTATGGAGCAAAGGGGGGGGAGAGAGCAGGAGGGGGTTTGTCTTTGTAGGAGGGGACTTCGTGGGAATCGAAACTAAATTTCAGAAGGGGATGGCCGACCAACTGTCTTGACATTCCTGATGGATGACGCTGCCAGACGTGTTGCCACCTGACCTTTGGAAGACCTTTAGATTGGCTGAGAAACTATAAACACGAGGGGGGGAAGAAGCTTAGTAGATGCATTTCGCACGTTTTGATCACTTCCAGCTTTTCACTGGGATGTTAATCCCAGTTCAGCCGGCCAGAGAACCCCAGCCCTGCAGGGCCCCCCCCGCAGACGTAAAAAGCCAAAAATCCCCCCCCTTCCTGGAAAGTTTGATGGAAATCCTAAAACCTTGGGATTTTTCCTGACCCAAGTGTGGAACCACATGCAGGATTGGGGGGAGGACTACGAAACAGATGCGGCTAAAGTCAGAAGCGTTGCGAATGCCCTAGAGGGAGTGGCGGCTGAGTGGATGGTAGTTCTCCACAATAACAACTCCCTCCTGCTGAGAAATTACAACCAGTTCATGATTATAGAAACATGAACGCCATTTGCGTGGAAAATGTCTATCCCCTCCCACTTATGAAGGACATGTTGGCCCATTTAGGAAAGGGAAAATTTTTTACCAAACTTGATTTAAGAGAGGCATACTACCGAGTGAGAATAAAAGAGGGAGATGAATGGAAGACAGCATTTAATTGCCCACTGGGGTGTTTCCAATTCAGAGTACTCCCTTTTGGACTACAGGGGGCCCCGGCCGTATTCATGCAGTTGATCAACGAAGTGTTGCATGAGCATCTATATAAGGGGGTGTTGGTCTATTTGGACGATATTCTAATTTATTCTGACAACATGGCCGACCATATAAGATTGGTTCGAGCGGTCTTGAATAAACTCAGAGCAGCTGAACTCTATGCCAAACTTTCTAAATGTGAATTCCATCAAGACAAAATCGACTATCTTGGATATCGTATATCGCATGAGGGAATAGAGATGGACCCGGAAAAGGTCCGGGCAGTAATGGAATGGGCCGCACCACGCACCCGTAAACAGTTACAGAGTTTCTTAGGGTTTGCTAACTTTTATAGACAATTTATCCCCTCTTTCGCAAAAATCGCACTGCCAATTACAAACTTGCTCAAAACAAAAGGGGAAATAAAACCCAAACCCTCGAAACCACTAGAATGGACTATGGACTGTCAGGCCGCTTTCGAAAAACTGAAACGGCTGTTTGCAGCTGAACCTGTGCTCAAACACCCCGACATAGAACAACCTTTTGTAATACAAGCGGATGCTAGCGACGTTGCCGTAGGAGCGATACTCTTGCAAAAGAATGAGAATGGAATATTACAACCCTGTGCTTACACATCCCGTAAACTATCTGAAACAGAAAGGAGATGGGCCATATGGGAGAAGGAAGCGTTTGCAGTTAGATGGGCGCTGTTAACATGGAGACAATTTTTGGAGGGGGCAAAACATCCTTTCGAGGTGTGGACTGACCATAAGAATCTAGAAGCATTAAAAACACCACGCAAATTGTCACCCAAACAGGCACACTGGGCCCAACATTTCAAGCGTTTCAATTTCACTTTACGTTACCTTCCTGGGGGAAAAAATTTCATGGCAGACGCACTTTCCAGATTGCCACAGTACAACAGCATAAAGAAGGAACTGGTTCAACCAATGATCCCCTTAACGCAATTGGCAACACCTGTCACTACCAGAGCACAGAGTAAAACCGATCCAGAACTCTCAGGGGATTTACTCGAAAAGTTACGAGAAGCACTAAAAGCTGACGAGTGGTTTAAACTCCACTCGAATGAATGCACACTTCGCGATGGACTAGCTTGGGTTGGATCGAAATTGTATGTTCCGACCACATTAAGACCAACCGTATTGAAATATGCGCATGATGCCAAAGCCGTAGGACACTTTGCGTTTGTCAAAACTTTACATCTTGTTAAGAGACAGTTTTGGTGGCCTGCACTAAAAAAGGACATACAGACATATGTGGCTAGCTGTCCAGTATGTGCCTCGGCTAAAAGACCTCCAGGAAAATCCCCTGGATTACTGCAAAGTGTGGCTAGACCGAACGCCCCATGGAAGGAAATATCTATGGATTTTGTGGTGGACTTACCCGACAGTGAGGGCTGCACTGTCATTTGGGTAGTAACTGATTTGTTTTCTAAGCAAGTACATTTCATACCTTGCTCAAAGATCCCTTCAGCAAAAACCCTCGCAAAGTTATTTATTCGGCAGATTTACCGCCTACATGGGTCTCCGAAAAGAATAATTTCTGATAGGGGTGTGCAATTTACTTCCAGTTTCTGGAGAGAATTTTTAAGATTGATAGGCTCCGCACAGGGGTTGAGTTCCAGTCACCACCCTCAGACAAATGGTGCTTGTGAAAGAACTAATGGGGTACTCGAACAATACCTTAGATGCTACGTGAATTACCAACAGGACAATTGGGTAGACTTGTTGCCATTTGCAGAAGTGGCGTATAACAATTCTGTGCATAGTAGCACCGGATTCACCCCTTTTAAGGTTGCATCGGGCCAGGATTTTGTACCCATTCCCGAGTTACCTCAAGATGATCCCCAAAATCCCTCTTTGATAGATTGGATAGAACAATTAAGGAGCACCTGGACAGTGACTCGGAAGGCATTAGATGAGGCACACCGAGCTCATAAGGCACAAGCCGATAAGAAAAGGTCCCCAGCTCACATTTACAAAGTGGGGGATAAAGTTTATTTGTCTACCAAATACTTACAAACCACCCAGAGGTCTAAAAAGCTGGGGCCTAAGTATGTAGGACCATTCCGTGTGATCAGACTGATAAATCCAGTGACAGTTGAATTAGAATTACCAAAAACCTTGAGACGAATACATCCTGTATTTCATGTTAGTTTATTGAAACCTGAACACTCATCTCCCCTAAGGGTTGATCATAGCAACCCTCCAATTCCCATCCTCGTAGAAGGGGAGCAACATTTTGAGGTTAAGGAAATCTTGGACTCTAGAAAACACCATGGTAAAGTCCAATATCTGATTGCCTGGAAACATTTTCCACTATCTCAGGCTGAATGGGTAAATAAACGGGATGTCCGAGCTCCCAAGAAAGTACAACAGTTCTATGCCAAATACCCTGATAAACCTTGATCATTGTATATATTCTGTTTCTCCTTCTCTTTTTCCTTTTAATTAGGACTAACGTCTCTTCTGCAAGAGGGGCCGAATGTCAGCATCAGCTTTCCTGCTTTAGCTGCCATAAGAAACGGGGAGGGATTAGGTATGGAGCAAAGGGGGGGGAGAGAGCAGGAGGGGGTTTGTCTTTGTAGGAGGGGACTTCGTGGGAATCGAAACTAAATTTCAGAAGGGGATGGCCGACCAACTGTCTTGACATTCCTGATGGATGACGCTGCCAGACGTGTTGCCACCTGACCTTTGGAAGACCTTTAGATTGGCTGAGAAACTATAAACACGAGGGGGGGAAGAAGCTTAGTAGATGCATTTCGCGCGTTTTGATCACTTCCAGCTTTTCACTGGGATGTTAATCTTTTCATATTCAGTAAAAGTACCAGATTCTTCAAAATGCTTGAGTTTGGGGTTTTCTTTCCTGGATACTGAAGGAAGCATACCTGACAATACCAGTCTAGCTCTCCATAATTGAGGCACTGATACATCCGAATGTTGTTAACATGAAATAAATTACAAGATACAAAGACATTTTGAATGAAAAAGGGGAACTTAAAACTAAGCAAGAATTGAAAAGTCAAGGGATTGATTTAGCATGGTGGCCGTCTGTGCAAATACAATCAAGATATGAGAAAGATGCTAAAATGTATGGTTTCTAAAAAGAACCAACAGAACTAGATCAGATACTAATAGGGACAGATGAAAAACTAATTTTAAAATTCTATCTACTGAGCATTAAAACATGTCTGCTAAATGTTGGAAATGTAATCAGATATCGGGTTCATATTATCATATGTGGTGGACATGCCCAAAGGCAAAAAAAATATTGGACAAAAATACATACATGGCTAGAAAAAATGGTAAAGCAACATATAGATTCAAAATCAGAAATATTTTTGTTGGGTATCTTACCAGAAAAATACAATAAGGGGAATACATATTTAATTTTATCGTGGCTAGAATTGTGTTTGCACAACAGTGGAAAAATGATGAGATCCCTACAGATGAAAATGTAATAAAAAAAATATTAGAGTTTGCAGAAATGGATAGATTAACATTTAAAATTAAGGAGAAGGAAGAAACTGAATATATTTTTAACATGGGTTTTGTTTATCAAAGGCTAACTAACAGAAACAGAAGTTAGAAATTTAAAAGCATAAGAGAATGACTGATTATATACAGTAAGAAAGGTTTACTAAAATGGATAAGCAAATATTATTATTATGTGGTCATTATTGTTATGAATATTGTTATTACTTCTCAAAATTAACTGTACCCAGACAACACACTGTTTATATAGACATTGATGATGATGATGATGATGATAATAATAATAATAATATAAAATAAATAAATAAAACTAATAGAAGAAAATAATAATAGCCCCCCAGCCCAGCGACCACACATCACACAAGCCATTTAATGGGCTCCATCCCACTCTGGGTTTCCCAGGCCTGCTGGCAGAACTAGGTCTTCAGTGTTTTCTGGAAGACTGTTAGAATGGGGGCCATTCTAATCTCTGGAGGAATAATATTCCAGAGACAGAGAGCTACCATGGAGACGGCTCTTCTTCTGAGTCTCACCAGGAGTATCTCCCTAGGGAATGGTACCCGTAAAATTCCTTGCCTCTCCACTCTAGTGGGTCAAGTAGATGTGACCGGCAAGAGACAGTCCTTGGTCCTGAGCCCATGAAGGTGACAACCAGCATCTTGAATTGTACCCAGAAGCAAATCATCAACCAATGCAGCTCCCGCAGGAGAGGTGATACATGTACACCAGGGGCGGGTTTCAAAACCCGTCGCTACCAGTTTGCTCGTGGGTGCATGTGCACTTGCGTGCAATGTTTCTGTGCATGCGCAGAAGCGTCCGGGTAGGTGGACGGAACCTCCTGCCACCACCACCAGTTCACCCAATCTGGGGCGAAATGATAGCAACCCACCACTGATGTACACATTCTCTTCTATTATTTCCTTAGTCCATAAATCAGCCAATGTTTTGACAGTACCACTAAGAAGGCCAAAAAATTCTCAAGGAAAGTATTTGGATCCATAATATGGGATACATAATTACAACTATCCACTATCACTCTGGAGATACTGTAAGCAGCAGTGGACTGCCTAAAATATGATAACAAGAGTTACCAAGAGATCATTCAGCTTAATAGAGATGCAGATTTAGAATATGCCTTTTTGCAATTATGAGCAGAGGCCAAATCAACATGTCCATCGCTGCCTCAGAGGGCCTGATCTCCTGAGGTGTTCCTTTCTGAACAGCTACAGTGTGAATAATGGAATCCAAAATCAATCAGTGATCTGTAATTGTTTCCCCACAAAGGCTAGACTGAAATATCATAACTAGCGTTGAGGGTAATCATCCTCAACGGGTAGTCACTAGACATAACGTTATATAGCTGAGAACAGTTATATAACTTTATGCAACAAAAAGGGAGTCTTCTTTGGTATGCACATACGCTTCCATATAAATGCATACAAACAAAAGCAGAATAGCAAAACTCTGACATTCAAGCCTCATTAGAGGCCTACCAAATACTATTATGGTATTACCCCTTCTACCCAAATTTTAATAGGCTCTGGGCCTTGAGTCAGCTATAGCCAAACAGATGGGTGGGGGAGAGGCCAAACTAACTCATGCTTGGAGCTCAGGTATTAATAACAAATAGCTAAGGATCCCAACAACCTACTGTAAAGGAAGGACCTTCAGACATAGACCCAAAAAGGAAACTGGCAAGGATTCTACCAGTTTTCCTTCTTCCAATCTCTCTTTCTTTCTGAGATTGCAGCAAATGTTCCTGCTCCTTTAGATTTATATTCAAAAAAGTCTTGAGTTTTGTGAAATTCTTAAGGTTCAAATTTAATTTCTATTATACTTTGTTGATTTCTTTTCCCATAATGAAGTTTTATATTTATTAGCTTTAGCCTCTGTAGGGGTACATGACACAATCTTTCCACAGTTCATAGCAGCAACAGTTATGGTATTTGATAAACTGTCTCTGAGGCAACCTTGAAAAATAAATGGAACTTGCTGCTACCAAGGAATCATCATGTTCCAGATTAGAAGTCTCAAGTGCTGTATCATCAACTGCATAATCATTTCTCCAACATCCTCCTAATCTCACCAAGCCAAAGGGTATCAAGTACTTCCTAGCATAACATTTTTTTAAAAAACAGAAGGAAAGCATTACAATCCTCTTAAAATATCTCTTCCAATGTATCATCTGGCTATCTGAATTGGGTCTATGAGAAGACTGGCAGTAAACATTGTTTTAGCAAAGGACAAGCTAATTTTTCATACAAAATCTACTACATACTGATGACTTTGGGGCAAATCAGGCACTAGCAAGAGGGAGTATGCTGAAATTACCAGAATGACTAAACACTTGCAACCATATATGTGGCTAGAAAAGGTTAATGCAGGTAAAATCCCCATTCCCCATATATTACCCTATCTATTGCATCTCAGTCTCTTCCATCTGTAGTACATACACACTATGCAGTTCAAATAAGTTGACACTGTCAGTCCAAGTTTTCTGGAAGCCCAAGAGATCAGGATCAAAATAATTTTAGCACAAGAGAATGTGGAGAATGGAGAATGGAGAATGGACAGTATCCAAGAGTAAAGTGCTGCTTTGTTCCATATTTCAGGATGCTACCTTGGCATATGACTGACATGAACTGGAATCCTATGTAAAAGTAAAATATTTGATGGGTGGGTCTCCATTCTGGAAAGAGCTAGCTGTGGCCTTCAACAAACTGTTACCTGATTTTGTACTTGTTAGCTTCTGCAAGGCCAGAGAGATAAAGATGTCATTTTAAAAACGATAGTAGGGAACATGAAAGACATTCCTAGAGCATTGCTATTGATTTATATGAATTTTCTCTAAAATGAAATGCTTATTTTCTCCATCCTTTTTCTAACGTACATATTTTTATACTCATAAAAGATAAAATTGTACTTGTTATATGATGTTCGTCAGGGGTGGATATCAAAACCCATCACTACCGGTTCACTCGTCGGCGCGTGCACACTCACATGCGCGCACAACACTTCTGTGCATGCACAGAAGCATCTGGGCGGGTAGCTGGAACCTCCCACTGCAGCCTCTACCAGTTCGCCTGATCTGGGGTGAACCGGTAGCAGCCTATCACTGATGTTCGTGTACTATATTTTTGTAATCAAGCCAAGTGAAGGCAACAAACAGATTAATATGACAGGAATTAAACAATGATCTGTATGAAGGTCTTATGATATGCATGAGACATCCCTCAGATGTTATGGGAACTATAATAATATTCCAAATACTACAAGTATTGTACTTTTATAGAGAATAGACTTTAAATAAAACTTTTTACACATGCTTATTTAGAAGCAAGTTCGATGGAGTTTTATATGGCTTCCTGTTATTGTATTTTTGACATTTTAATGAATTTTGATGAATGTTAATACATTTTTTTCTTCACTTTTACTGTTTCTGCTTTTTCCCATATTAATTTTCCTACTTCTATTTCAATTAAAAATATCAACTTTGGAAAAAACCATTTAACATATTAGTACATACAATATCTTAATCAAATAATGGTTTATGTATTTTTTCTTTACTTTATTCAAGCATATCTTTTTCTTCCTTCAAAAGACAGGAATTCAGGTTCATACTTCAACTATTTTAAATTCATTTGAGTTTCATCATCTGCTCCATTTCTCTGTTATATCATGTTGTCTTAAGTTTTTTTCCTCTATACTACTTGGGAAATGACATGGAGATATAATTGCAACCTCTGTATGCAAAGCTCCCCAGATGAGCAAAGGGAACATTGTGTAGAAGAAGACAATCTCAGGTAATCCAAACCAACCAACTATGACTTGTAGTATACCAAGTATATATTTTTCAGCACAGTGTAAGTATGTCTTTGAATCATTGAGACCAACTTGGTATGATAATTCTATCCTAACTGAACTTTCTGCACTAAAAATAGTCTTACATATTTCAGTAGTTCACTCTGGAGATTATCAGTGTGCATACTGCCATTTTTAAGTTTCTTCCAAGGGGTTCCTGAATGCAGTCAACTATATAACGCCATTATCTAGGGATCTGGTTGTTATCAGCTTAGTGATAGGGCCAGCTCCAAATCTACTTTTGCTCTGTTT
Organism: Pantherophis guttatus; assembly: GCF_059756535.1. Lineage (NCBI taxonomy): Eukaryota > Metazoa > Chordata > Lepidosauria > Squamata > Colubridae > Pantherophis > Pantherophis guttatus. The sequence goes on along the minus strand of NC_142065.1, from coordinate 121,977,855 downwards.
CATGTTGAGATCAAAAAGCACTGGTGACTGAGTGGAGTCATGTGAGAGACCATATCTACATTCCCCCCCCAAAAAAGCAGCTATCTGCAGCAGCACTATCTGAAATCTATCAAGACATTATGATTTCCAAATATTTCAGGCAGTCCAAAAGGGTAATACTATAAAAGACGTTAAAAGCCACTGCAATAGTGAGAAAAATCAATAGGGTCATCCTCCCTCAATGATCTCTAAATAAAGATCATTCATCAGGCTGATCAGAGCAATCAGAATCCTGTAGCCCTTTCTGAAGCCAGTTTTACAATAATAATTCATAATCATGTGCTTTTTTCAATACTGTCACCAAGATTGCCTGAAGATGCTGCAAATTATTCTCAGTTCTATGAAGGAGGCAAACCACTTCTGAAATCTTACCAAGAAACCTGCAGGGACCTGTCCAGGCACTTTCTAAGAATCAGACATAACTGAATAGAAGAAAAAAGTGTTTATAATAAGCCACTGTGTAATTCCTCATTTGGTATAAAAATTTAATATATTCCCTCCTAAGTAATTTTTAGAGTTAAAGTAGACACAGCCAAAGCAAAAAGTATGTTCGATAGCACAACGTCCACATCATATTTACATATAATATTCACATTTGTGCACTCATTCACACGTTCACATATGATAGACACATACTTTGGTTAATTCACATACACAAATACAGATGTTTCATTTGTTCTTTTTTTTTCAGACACATATTCATAGTACAATGGAAGAAATACCTCTTCAAAACTTAGACATGAAAGAATCTACCATTAATAATAAAAAACTTTTATCAAGCCTAAGTCCTATGTGACAAGCAAGGGGAGAAGAAGGGGAGAAGGCTGGCTGGGGAATGCCACACAGGCCAAATACCAGACATTTGCCATCTCTGCTTTAAGACCGCTAACAAGGCAAATGTTAATGCTGCAAATATTTTCTCTGTTAAAAACAGATTTTACTATTATAATCCTTTTTGTACCACTTAGGAGGAGGAGTTTAGTCCAACTGTATCTTTTTCCTTTCCTTTTATACTTTCCTCTAAAATGTGATGAATATTTCTTTTCATTAAAGACAAAATAATCACCATGTCCAAATATCATTTTATTTATACCAGCTTAATCTCTATGCTTACCTTTCTTTTCTGACCTCTTTTTTTACAGCTGCACTTTGTTTTTGTGTTCTTCAAGGAGTTTGGATTGCCATTTTTAGTTTGCCTGAATTCTGTAAAAGATATTATATTTGTTTAATTTTTATTTCTTTCTAAAATGGCATCAGAGTCACTTTTGACTATCTTGCTTACAATAGTTATTAACATTTCAGGATCTAAATATGACTGAAATGTATGCTAAATTTTAGCTGTGCTTTTTTGAGAATTCATAGAAATGATATTAGCAATATGGGAACTACATTTGCAAGAAAAATGTTCAATTTGGAAATGTAAGAGCCAGTTTAGTTTGGTGGTTAAGGCTCTAGGGTAGAAACTGGGAGCCTGTGAGTTCTAGCCCCCCTTAGACATGAAAGTCGGCTGGGTAACTTTGGACCAATCATTCTTTCTCTCTCAGCCCAACCCACTTCTCTGGGTTGTTGTGGGAAAAATAGAAGGAGGAAGGAGTATTAGGCATGCTCATTGATTTGCATTATTTATAAAAACAATAAAGGCCAGATATAAATTTAAAAAGTTATAAGAAAAAAATTATCCTATTTCCTTCAAACTCCTGGTTACCGTCTCACATAGTGTCATCTCTCATCCAGGCCACTTCTGATACTTTTTGCCATTTATAGAACTTTCCTTCCTCTTAAAAACTATTTACACTCTTTTTTTAAATTCCAAAATTTAATTTCTAAAATATGATTTTGTATTTCCTCTGAAATACATACTGTATATACATACTACTGGAATTTTCCTTTTTGTACAATAATGGGTGAATTGTTTTCTTGAAAGTAGGTTGAGATGTTGTAGTTTTTAATTAACTAGAGAATGGCAGGTGGCTGAAATTGTCTTAGATTTTAGGCTGTGTGGCGATCCAAAAGCAGTTAGAAATTCTAGATATGAATGCTGAAAAATTAATGTGCCTGAAATTTTCTACAAATTGCTCTAATAATCTATTTTAAGTAATATCTGCCAGAAGCCTGTTTAAAACATTCATGTAACATGTTTATCAGATTTCTGTGAAATATTTGGAAGAATGCTTCAACTGCTTCCTCACATCTCCTGGACAAGGTTACATAGTATTAAGGAATAAAGAAAACAGTTGCCTCCCCCAGTCCAGTGAAATATAAAAAGCCATTAGATCCTCTGTCTGTCTGTCTGTCTGTCTGTCTGTCTGTCTGTCTATCTATCTATCTATCTATCTATCTATCTATCTATCTATCTATCTATCTATCTGATTCATCAACTTCCTCAATTGTCCCAGCAACTCCTGGTATTTTTTAATATGTAGAAATATTAATAAAACAGTAGGAAACATCCCCTTCATGGATTAACTGCCTTGTCATGGCGAAGGAGCTTGTGTAGCTCAATGAAGCTATGAGCTATGCCGTGCAGGGCCACCCAAGGCGTACAGGTTATAGCAGAGAGCTCTGACAAAATGTGATCCACTGGAAAAGGAAATGGCAACCCACTCCAGTATCTTTGCCATGAAAACCCCATGGACAGTACCAAAAGGAAAAAAGTTATGACACTGGAAGATGAGCTCCTCAGGTCGGAAGGTGTCCAATATGCTACCGGGAAGAGCAGAGGGCTAGTACTAATAGCACCAGAAAGAGTGAAGCGACTGGGCAAAAGCCGAAAGGATGCCCAGCTGTGGATGCATCTGGTGGTGAAAGGAAAGTCCGATGATGTAAAGATATTTTCTCCATAGGAACCTGGAATGTAAGATCCATGAATCAAGGCAAGCTGGATGTGGTCAAACAAGAGATGACAAGACTAAACATTGACATCTTAGGAATCAGCAAACTAAAATGGACAGGAATAGGTGAATTTAATTCAGATGACCATCAGGTGTACTACTGTGGGCAAGAATCTCTCAGAAGAAATGGAGTAGCCTTCATAGTCAATAAAAGAGTAGGAAAAGCAGTACTGGGATACAATCCCCCAAATGACAGAATGATCTGGAATACAAAATGGACGTTGGTCTTACCTGATACGTCCATTCTCGAGTAGAAAGAAACGCCAGTCAGACTGGGAGACGACTTCCTCTATCCAGCATGGACCGGGTCTGCATAAATTTGACTAGCTCCGCCCTCTTATCTCAGTGTTTCGGCGAGGACGATGGCGCAGACCGTCGTGTCTTCCTAAAATGAGAGAGAATTAGTATCCAAACCCCCCTCCCATCCAATCCAGCGGGCCGGAAAAAGGGTGGGGCTGACTGGCGTTTCTTTCTACTCGAGAACGGATGTATCAGGTAAGACCAACGTCCATTCTCCGAAGCAAAGAAACGCCAGTCAGACTGGGGACATACCAAAGCCACATGTCGCCAGGGGGGGAAACTCTGGCCCGAAGGCTCAGGAACGAAGCACCTCCTGTACAACCCAATGACCAAAGGCTGCGTCTGCGGATGCGAAGGAGTCCACCAGGTAATGGCGAATGAATGGAGAAATGGAGGTCCATGTTGCTGCACGGCAGACTTCCTCCAGCGAAGCCTGGGTGGCCCACGCCGCTGAAGTGGCGGCGCTTCTCGTCGAGTGTGCTGTGATATGTGGAGGAACTGGAAGATGCTGTTGCTGATATGCCGTAGCGATGGTAGCCCTAATTCAGCGACCTAGGGTGATGCTGGTGACTCTGGCTCCGATGGAAGCAGGTTGAAAAGATATGAAGAGGGCCTCCGTCTTACGAAGAGGGGCAGTCCTGGAGATGTAAATCTTCAGAGCCCGACGGACGTCGAGGAGATGCCAGGACCGTTCCAACCGATGAACTGGGTGTGGGCAAAAATCCGATAGTACGAGCTCTTGAGCTCGATGGAATCTAGTATTGATTTTGGGAAGGAATGCCGGATCAAGGCGGAGGACCACTCTGTCAGTATGAAAAATACAGAGGTCGTTGTGGACTGAGAGGGACGCCAGCTCAGATATTCTACGGGCTGAGGTGATGGCGACGAGGAACGCCACTTTGAATGATAAAAAATGGAGGGACACCTGACGGAGAGGTTCAAACAGAGACAGAGTCAAAGCGGTCAGGACCTTGTTGAGATTCCATGTTGGGTAACGGTGAATTGGAGGAGGGCGGAGATTAACTGCCCCCCGAAGGAAGATGCATATGTGAGGGTGGCGAGAGATAGAGTCCGGAGAATTGCAGGAGAGGATAGAAGCGATAGCTGCTACCTGACGACATAGTGTGTTTGGAGTCAAGCCTGAATCGAAGCCGTCCTGAAGAAAGGAGAGAACCTGAAGAACCGAGGCTGAAAGAGGATCAATGGAGGAGCGTTTACACCACCTCGAAAATGATTGCCACATTGCTTCATAAATGCGTGAAGTGGATGGACGGTGAGCGGCTTGCATTGTGAAAATGACCCTGCGCGGGACCTTGGCCTCCGTTAAGAGGAGCCGCTCAGCCTCCAAACGGTTAGATGGAGCCAAGCGGGATCTGGGTGATGAAAAGCCCCTTGAGTCAGCATTATCCTGGAGTCCAGAATGTGCCAATGTGGAGCTATTGACAGAGACAGTAGGTCCGTGTACCAAGGCCTGCGGGGCCAGTGAGGCGCGATGAAGATGAGTTCCGCCTTTTCCTCCAGCATTTTCCTGAGTACGCGGGGAATGAGTGGCGGGGGGGAAAGGCATATAGAAGGCCTGACAGCCACGGGCTGCGGAGGGTATCCGTGGCTTCAGCCTGGGGATCCGGAAAGCGGGAGAAGTACCTGTGGAGCTTGTTGTTCTGGGCCGAGGCAAAAAGGTCGACCACTGGGAGGCCGAAACAGTTCGTGATGTCGTGGAAGAGAAGGAAGGGGAGGCTCCACTCCCCGTGATCCAACTGGGAGCGGCTGAGGGCATCCTCTTGAATTTTGGCTGCCCCTGAGGTGTGATCTGCCTTTATGGATTTGAAGTGTGCTTCGGCCCACCGACCGAGGAGAACAGTTTCCGTCAGCAGGGATCTGCAGTGAGTGCCACCCATCTTGTTTATATGGGCCTTTGTGGCCATGTTGTCGGTTAAGATGAGAATGTCCTTGCCCTTGACCAACAGCTGGAATTGGAGAAGAGCCAACTGAACTGCGCGGAGTTCCAAGTAGTTGATGTTGTGTTGGCAGTCCAGCCGGGACCAGCGACCCTGAGCCATGTGATGAAGGAAGTGAGCCCCCCAACCTGTCAAGCTGGCGTCCGTCGTGAGGATGAGACGAGAAGGTTCCCTGAAGCAGCTGCCTTTGGATATAGCGTCCGAAGTCCACCATCTGAGGGAAGAGATGACCAGTCGAGAAAGGCGGACACGGGACAGCGAAGTACTCTGGCCCGATCGCTGATGGGGAAGGAGGAGCCACTGAAGCTCTCTACTGTGTAAGCAGGCCCACGGAACAATCCCGAATGTGGAAACCATTTTGCCAAGGAGGCAGGATAACTGCAGCAGCGAGGCAGAGCCCTGCGTTATGCATTGGTTGGCCAAGGCTTTGAGGCTGACCTGGCGGTCGGGCGAAAGGAACACCTGGGAGGAAAGTGTGTCAATGGAGGCCCCTAGATGAACTATGCGGGTAGAAGGGGAAAGGTGGCTTTTAGCCCAATTAACCGAGAATCCATGACTTTGTAAGAGAGTTAGGACAGTGGAAAGATCCTTGCGAGCCAATGGGATAGATGAAGACATCACTAAAATGTCATCCAAATAAAATTGTAAACGAATAGGAATAGAGCGAATGTAACCAATTAGGGAGGCCATAACCTTTGTAAAGACCCTAGGGGCTGAGGAAAGACCAAATGGTAGGGCCCGATACTGGAAATGGGAGCCCTTGTAGTGAAAATGAAGAAATTGACGGTGAGAAGGGTGGATAGGGATATGAAGGTATGCCTCCGTTAAGTTGATTGAAGATAGAAAGTCACCGGGCCTGAGGCACTCCAAAATGGAGAACAGTGTGTGCATCTTGAACCGGCGGTAAGTTATATACCGGTTCAGGGCCTTAAGATCTAAAATAGCCCGTCAGCCTCCCGAGGATTTCTTTACAATGAAGAGGCGGGAGTAAAATCCCAGACCACGTTGTTCAGGGGGAACTGGTTGAACAGCTCTGATAGCTAAGAGGTGAGCGATAGCCGAGGAAACCAGAGCTCGTTTAACGGGGTCGTTGGACAGGGGACAGGAGAGAAAAACTGAAGGAGGAGGGGAAGAAAACTCTAACAGAAGACCTGATCTGATAGTGGCCAAAACCCAAGCATCCGTTACTGAAGACCGCCATTGATCATAAATGGTCTCTTGTCTCGATCAACAGAGGTTCCAAAGGCGGACCAAAAAGGTTGCCGGGTGAATAAGGAGAAGAAGCCAACTGCCACTTGCTGCGCATATCCGCCTGCCAACCCCTGAGCCACAAAAGGCAGTGTGAAGTAACCGAGGAACCGAGAGCTGTGGCCGCAAAACGGGTAGCATTCAGAGTTGCGTCTGCGGAGGACTCCAGGGCAGCTGTGATTTTGTTGATGTCCTGCTGAACCCTGGAGTCGGAATGAGGCAAGTGATCTCGGAGCTGTTTGATCCATAGAAGGGCGGCTCTATTGAAGAAGGAGGCCGCGGATGAGGATCTGATGGACCAGGCTGCGGCGAGATGGCCTTTGACGAGAGTCTTCTCCGCATGTTTCTCCTCGGGACGAAGCGAATCCTCTGGAGGGCCTGTGGGATGTGAGGGGTTGGTCAAAGCCACGATAGGAGAGTCGACAATGGGAGGTTGAAGCAGGTCAGACATAGCCGAAGCAGCATTGTAGAGTCGCTTGTCCAGGTTATTTGGACTCGGACCAGCGCCAGGGAGAGACCATTGGCGACGGAGAACATCGAGAAAAAGCTTTGGAGCTGGGATAGTTTCAAGAGCCACAGTTGGTTCAGCGAACAAGGCTGAAGCAGGATCCACAGAAGGAGGAGAGGCTTCAGAAGCAGGAATTTCCCCCAATCGCGTAGTAGCAATGGCCTTAAAGAGGAGAGAGCGGAACATCTGCGGGCGGAAAAGGCCTATAAAAGGGGATTGGTCGGGACTCAAACCCTCATCCTCGGAAAGGGCGGAGTCAGGAGCCTCATCCGGCTCAGAGACAGCTGCCTGTTCCGCAGCGTATTCAAACTCTTCCTGATCAATGTCCGAGGCCTGATCCGTAGGGTTAAGGTGGAGGTGCCCCCCGGTGGTGGGAGGGGCCGGAGATTGAGGAGGTGGTTGAAGGCCTGCTTGCTGTAGACATTGGGCAAAGCCCTGACGGATGGCTCTGGTGAGAAGAGCCTCAAAGGCCTCTGGAAGAGGAGGCACAGAGTCCTGAGGGGACGGGGGAGGAGGAGCCACTTCCTGGTCAGGCGAGTGTGTCGGTTGGAGGGAACTGGGAGAAGAAATAGATCCAGCCTCCATTTGAAAAAGGGGCTCTTTGCCCGGTGGAAGGGCAGAGCCCAAGGGAACTGGGCAGTCTGGGGAGAGACTTCTCACACTACGAGCTTCTTCCTGGGAGACAGACCCCAAGTTGGAAGGAGTGAGAGTAGGGCGCTCAGGGGAAAGAGGCCTAGCTTGCGAGGAAGCTTTATTAAATGCCCTTTCCATTGCCTTGTGGCGCCGCTGCTCCTCCCTGGAAGGCGCAGGAATGGCCTGGGTGGAAGAGGCCTTATTGCCCCTATCCTTCTTCGCCAACTGGGGCTGGCCTGAAGTCCCTTCCAGTGGATCTGGGTGGGAACGATCATGGCTTGAGGACTTGTGCGGGCGTTTTCGGCCTTTATTGCTGTCAGCCATTGTCAGAAATTAAAATTTAGCCCCTAAAATGGCCGCCGCCCCAAGCGCGCCAAAATTAACCGCCCAAGAGAGACTTACGAGAAGCGAGGCTCTGCTCCGTGCAACTTCCAGGGGCTTCAGCTTGCAGGTTGATTAATGATTGAGATCGCTAGCTCAGGGCTATTACTGCGATCAGGAAGAGAAGTTTGCAGATCGGAGAAGCAGCTGTTGGGCTAATCGCCGTTAAATCGCAGCGCTTTGAAAACTGAGGCGATAATGAGCCGCTAACGAGGGAATCTGTCAGCCGACCGATTCCAAGCCGGAGCCCCGGCTGGCGGCAAAATAGGAAGCCTCAGAATAGCGAAAAAATCCAATTGGTAAGAAAGCACTCCAAAGTGACCAAATTTAGCGATTTGACTGGAGAGGCTGGAAGACACGACTATCCAGCGTAGACCGAGTCAAAACACTGGGATAAGAGGGCGGAGCTAGTCAAATTTATGCAGACCCGGTCCATGCTGGATAGAGGACGTCGTCTCCCAGTCTGACTGGCGTTTCTTTGCTTCGGAGAATGAAGCAGGGCACAGGCTGGTAGAATTTTGTCAAGAGAATATGATGGTCATAGCAAACACTCTTTTCCAACAACCCAAGAGACGACCCTACACATGGACAGCACCAGACGGTCAACACAGAAGTCAGATTGATTATGTGCTCTGCAGCCAAAGATGGAGAAGCTCTATACCAGTGATGGCTAACCTTTTTGCCATCACGTGCCAAAAGCAGGGGGAGCATGGGGGGATCGCGCGTGTGCATGCCCACGCTCATAATTCTATGCGCCCCGCCCCCTCATGCATGCCAGTGTGACACACACCTCCGCACTCCCCCTGCTTTTGGCACGCGATGGCACAGTGGGCCTGATAGGCCCGTTTTTCACTCTCCCTAGGCTCGAGCCTTTCTAGGAGCCTGGGGAGGGTGAAAACAGCCTTTCCCACCCACCCCCGGAGACCCTCCGGAGGCCGGAAATGGCCAGTTTGCCGACTTCTGGTGGGGAAGGCTGTTTTCACCCTCCCCAGGCTCCTAGAAAGGCTCTGGAGCTTGGGAAGAGTGAAAAATGGGCCTTCTTGTGGGACCAGAAGTCAGCAAATGGGCTGTTTCCAGCCTCCAGAGGGCCTTTGGGGGAGGGGGAAGGCCATTTTCTCCATCCTCAGGCTCCTAGAAAGGCTCTGCAGCCTGGGGAGAGCAAAAAACAGGCCTTCCCCACCCCACCCCCCAGGCCTTCCAGAGGCTGGAAACAACCTGTTTCCTGACTTCCAGTGGGCCCAGAAGGCCCAAAAATCAGCTGGCTGGTGCGCACATGAGCGCTGGAGCTGAGCTCGTGTGCCCACTGATATGGCTCTACGTGCCACCTGTGGCACACATGCCATAGGTTCGCCATCACGGCTCTATACAGTCAGTAAAAACAAGACCAGGAGCTGACTGTGGCTCAGATCATGAGCTCCTCATTGCAAAATTTAGGCTTAAATTGAAGACAGTAGAGAAAAGCACTAGGCCACTCAGGTATGAACTAAATCATATTCCTGATGAATATACAGTAGAGGTGACAAATAGATTTAAGGAATTAGATCTGATAGACAGAGTACCTGAAGAACTATGGACAGAGGTTCGCAACATTGTACAAGAGGTAGCAACTAAAACCATCCCAAAGAAAAATGCAAGAAAGCAAAATGGTTGTCTGAGGAAGCTCTGCAAATAGCTAAAGAAAGAAAGGAAGTGAAAGGCAAGGAAGAAAGAGAAAGATACACCCAGTTGAATGCGGAATTCCAGAGAATAGCTAGAAGAGATAAGAATGCATTCTTAAATGAACAGTGCAAAGAAATAGAAGAAAACAATAGAATAGGAAGGACCAGAGATCTCTTCAAGAAAATGGGAGATATGAAGGGAACATTTCATGCAAAGATGGGCATGATAAAGGACCAAAATGGCAGGGACCTAACAGAGGCAGAAAAGATTAAGAAGAGGTGGCAAAATTACACAGAAGAACTATACAAGAATGAGCTTAAAGTCCCTGATAACCACAATGGGATGATCACTGACCTCAAGCCAGACATCCTGGAATGTGAAGTCAAATGGGCCTTAGGAAGTCAAAGCAACAACAAAGCTAGTGTCAGCATCTCCGGTAAGATGCGCATCTCGTGGTGGGGTGCAATTTGGGGGTGGCAGGTGGGGCGGGGGATGGGGTGGGGCGGACTGCGAGATGCACATCTTACTGGAGACTGGCAACTCCGTCGCGTCTCTTGGTCAGTCTGTGCAGGGAAACACCTTGCATGGTAAAGAAAGGTTGACTTCCGGTTTGGCGTCGCAGCAAGACAGTCGGGGAAATAGCGGGCTCTGATGAGCCCCGCGAAAACCCGGACTGACGAACTGCAGCCAATGGGTCTTTGGACCAGAACCGTCCTGCAGGGACGGGGGAGAAAGAGAGACACCTCAGAAGACCACGAGGAACAGGCAAGTTCCTCGAAGGTCAGAGGAAACTCTCTATGATTCGGCTGCGGGGGATGGCAGCCATTGCGGCTGCTACGAAGCTGAGGCAACCGGATTAAGCATTGAGCAGGAGGGATGAATGGAACAGAGTTTTTGGAAGCTGGGTGAGTGACAGCTAATCCATGTTTTGAAACAACAATAAGGAAAACATTTTTTTAACTTTAAGTTCCCAAGCGATGAAACGGCTAATGAGCAGTGGGGGAAAGAAAAGAAGAGTCTGAAGCGCAATCTTAAAGGGATAAAAACCCGATGGAAAATTGAATTTTGAACAAAATTATTTGGAAACTTTAAATAACTAGAGAAATTGCCCAAAGATTGGTTAAAGGATCGGAAATAAATAAATAGAGCCTTTCTTTTTCGAACTTTAAGAAAAACAAAGAGAATGGACAATAAGTTTTAAAACAGAAAAAAGGAAAAAAAGAAGTGAGAAGAGCTGTTTAAATTTGGACTGGGCTATAAAATTGCTTTGATATTTTTAAAAGCTAAAAAGAAATAGAGAAGCCAAATAAGATTGTTGATGTAGATTGAAACAAAATGGATACTTGTTTGACATTTGGTAATTGTGGATTGCAGAGAGACACCTTCAGGAGTAAAAAGGAATAATTGCAACTTGGTCTTTGTTTTGGAAAAGTGTGAACTTTACAGATAAGAGCCGTGAGAACGTTCGGGGGAGGATTTCTTTGTCTGCAAGTGGCTTGACTTTAAGGGGGAAGAAAAGGGGGGGAATACAACAGAACTTTTATAATTGGAACAATACTAACTTAAAAAGAATAAAATGGCGCAGGAAATTAGAGAAATGATTAAATTGATGTACTTGCCATGGAAAATGGAAATAAGAGAAATAATTATAATGTTATATGGAGGACTAAAATTTGAGGACATAAAAGCTGAAATGGAGCACACTAAGCAGACAGGAGAAGCAAGACACAGAGATTGAAAATAAAGAAGATAAAAACAATATGATTAAATATGAAGAAGTTACTGAATATGTGGATAGTAATAATAAAAAGGAGGTTCTTAGAGATTACATTGGGATTCACAATGAAAAAAAATAAAAAAAATAAAGATGATTATGCTGGGATTAACAGTAAAAATAAGATGATTATGCTGGGATTAACAGTAAAAATAAAGATGATTACACTGGGATTAACAGTGGAATGATAAAAGAAAAAGGTTGAAAAATACTACGGAATATAGAGTTAAATAGAAGAGTCCAGGACTTTGATTTAATGATTATACTGAGAGTAATAATGGTAAAATAAGAGGAAAAGAAAGAGAGGGGAAACAACGGGACAGATAGGATAAATAGGGGAGAGAGAAACAAAGATAGGAAGGAGAGAAGAATATGTTACAGATACTTAGAATTGAAATATAGATGGAAGCGAAAATAAAAGAAAATTAGATTATGTAAAGAAAATATATCAATGGACATAATGAATTAATTTTTATTGAAATGTTGGATGATATTATTTGAGAAAATTGATGGCTATAATAATTGGGAAATTGTTTAAATGCTTATAACAAAAATGGTAAAGAAAAGTTGTTAATTGCTCGCACTTCTGAGAAGTTTTTCTTTACCGTGCAAGGTATTTCCCTGCACAGACCAGCCAAGAGATGCGACAGAGGTGCCAGTCTCCAGTAAGATGTACATTTTGTGGTGGGGCACAATTTGGGGGTGGCAGATGGGGCGGGGTGGGCCGAAAGACATAAACCCTGGCTGGAAGCCGCTGGAAGTGGAGAAGAGGCCGGTTGGGCCAGTTGCCTGCTGCCGTGTCTTCTGGCAGCCGGGACAGAGAGGCAGCGAAGGGAGCCGCAACCACACATGGAGCTGGAACCATAGGGGGGAAGCACATTCCCAGAGCAGCCGCTGCCAGAAGACTCTCTGCCCCGGCTCCTGGAAGACTCGGCAGCAGGTAGCTGGCCTGACCGGCCTCTTACCATTCAGTCTGTGAGTGGCACTCTGCCCGGCCAGAGGGGAGGTTGTCCACTGGGTGGGCACTATGTGGCAAGAGATGCCAGATGGCTGCTCTCTTGCGAGTGTCACTATCAGGAAGAATAGCCACTATAAAAATGAATATTTTGCCAAGACTACCTTACCTATTTCAAACAATACCAATAAAACTGGAAAAAATTATTTTGAAGAACTAAATAAAATAACATTAAGATATGTATGGTTAGGAAAAAAAGCAAGAATAGGTTTGAAAATGTTGCAGGAATCAAAAAAAAGAGAGGGAGTTTTGGACTGCCAGATTGGGAATTGTACTATCAGGCCTCGGTACTCACATGGGTGAAATAATGGATTAGCTTGAGACACGTAAGACTATTGACATTAGAGGGATATGACCTTCAACTAGGCTGGCATGCTTTCTTATGGTATGGGAAGAATAAGATACACAGCTACTTTCAGAGACATTACGTTAGGAATGCATTGTTATTAGTCTGGTCTAAGATAAAAGAACAACAATATTTGAAAATACCAATCTAGCTTTCCACTATGGAGGCATAGGTACATCCTAATCAGTAGTGGTATTCGCTTACCTTCGCTACTGGTTCACAAATGTGAGAGTGCGTGTGCGCACACTCCCTTCACTCGCGCACGCCACCTCTGCGCATGCACAGAGTCTTCTGCACATGCGCAGAGCGTCCGTGATGACGTCTGGGCAGGTGGGTGGAGCCTGAACCGAGTAGAATCGGTAGAATCCCACCACTGATCCTAATGTTATTAATATGGAAAAAATCGTAAGATACAAAGAGGCCTGGTGGCTCAGCAGATGAATAACATTGTGATTAACACCAGTTGTCTGCAATTACTGTAAGTTCGAATCTCACCAGGCTCAAGGTTGACTCAGCCTTCCATCCTTTCTAAGGTAGGTGAAATGAGGACCCAGTTTGTGGGGGCAATAAGCTGACTTTGTATAAATATACAAAAGTATGAAGGCTATTGCTTAACGCATTGTAAACCGCCCTGAGTCTCCGGAGAAGGGCGACATATAAATCAAATTAAAAAAAAACAAAAAAACAAAAACAAATGAATGACAAAGGGGAATTAAAAACTAAACAGGAACTCAGTAGCCAAGGGATAGACATTGCATGGTGGCCACATTTGCAAATACAATCCCATTACGAGAAAGATGCTAAAATGTATGGTTTTAATAAAGAGTTAACAAAATTAAACCAGATGTTAACTGGAACAGATGACTGATAAAAAAACTATATTGTTACCTATTAAGTATTAAAGTTGAAAGTGAGCAAGTAAAGGAGACAATGATTGCTTGGGCTAAAAATTTTGGATATGCAATAGAATTAGATAAATGGCAGAAACTATGGGATAGAAATATTAAATTGACCATGTCAACTGCATATAAGGAAAATCTGTATAAAATGTTTTATAGATGGCTTTTTGCACCAGCAAGGTTAGCAAAAATGTATAAAGATAGATCTGCTAAATGTTGGAAGTGTAATCAATCATCTGGTTCATATTACCATATGTGGTGGACATGCCCAAAAGCTAAAAAATACTGGACGAAAATACATACCTGGCTGGAAAAAATGACAAAGCAACATATAGACCTGAAACCAGAGATATTTTTGTTGGGCATTCTACTAGAAAAATATGATAAAAAGACTACATATCTGGTCTTGCATATATTAACCGCAACTAGAATTGTATTTGCGCAACAATGGAAAAATGATGAGATCCCGTCTGAGGGGAATGTAATTAAGAAAATATTAGAATGCGCAGAAATGGATAGACTGACACTTACTATTAAGGATAAAGAAGAAACAGAATATTTTTTAATATGGGACATATTCTATCAATGGCTAGACAAGAGAAACAGAAGTTAGAAAGGAGGAGATATAAAAGGAGGAAATACTAAAGTGAAGAGTTGCTAAAGAAGATGATGTTAAGTATTATGGTTATATTATCATATTATTATATTATCAATATTACAGTGATGAATACCACAACAAATATGTATATTATGATTGTTTAAAAATAACTGCACCCAGACCATACACTGTTTGATAAAAATTGAATGTTATATAAATAAAACAAATAAAACATTAATTTAAAAAAACATTAAGAAAACCAAGGAATAAAGTCCCAACATCAGTGAGAATTCCCAAGAATCCTATCCCAAGGCATGATGGAAATCTATGTTTTATTGTCTTTCCTTAACAACAAGGTCAAGGCTTGGTGGATTTGGGTAAAAGATACTACCTCACAGGACAGGTTTAGGCATGAAAAAGAAGTACTTCCAAGGTACCACAAAATGATATAATGTTAACAATGGGATCTTGAATATGCAGAGTCTACTAAATCTATAAGACAAGGATACATAACTGGAGAAAGGAAGTCAACAGGCCCTGAATCATAAAGGGATTTATAGTTAATGACCAGTACTTCTAGCCAGAAGCAATACAATTCATGGATCAGAGGTGTTTCTGGGTGAACTGAAGTGGGCCCATTACCACTAATGCCCCTGCATTCTTGATTAGCTATAACTTCAAAGTGCAGTCCTAGGTAGTGTGTGCTGAAATAATTCAATCACAAAATGACTAAGGCATGAGTAACCATGAGTTACTCCTGAGTTACTCTGACTAGTCAGGTCCATCTCAGATAAATTGAAGTGTCAGATGCCTAGAATACCATCAAGTGGTTCTTAAGATATTCTTCATGCCTCCTTTTCCCTAAAAAGGTCCAAGTAAGTCTAAAAGGGCCAGCAGTCAGCAATATTTGGATGAAAGAGGAATAAAAAAATATGTTTTGCTACTTTTATCATACATTGTTGGGCTTAACATAGGCTTGAACGTGGATTTTATGAGACTCACACTTTATCTTCCTTCAAAGAACTAAAATCTTTATTCTGCCACCATCTCGTATAGCTCCTCAGAGAGCCAGAGAACCTCTAGGATTAACAAACAGAGGAGGATGCTCAGTTACAATTCTACCAAAGGCTACTATCATTTCAGAGCCTAAGGAAACTCCACAAACACTATCTGAAAACCAACTTGATCCATCAAGCCTCGAAACCAATTGATAAGGCCATTCTCTTTATGATGCACTTGTGTGTGTGTGTGTGTGTGTGTGTGTGTGTGTGTGTGTAAGCAGTACTAAACAGCTCCAAGGAAATCAGAAAGCGATCTGACTATAAGTTAGGATAAATGTCCCGCATCACCAGAGAACACTGCAGAACATGTGATCAGTGACAAGTGTCCATCCCACAATAACCTGGGTGAGGTCCATGATTCCCTGATGACCATGAACATTAGATTCTGCACCGAACTCAGGCAAAATTAACTCTCCCAGAACCAATATCATAGTAAAGTTCATAACAATAGTAAGCAGCTTTGCAGGATGGTACATGTGTAGCAGGAAGGCTGGTAAAACAAGTGCTCCCAAATGAATCCTAGAACCCAATTTAACAAGATCTTCCCTTATGGGGCCATGCCTCTGAAAGCTACTAGAGCCCCTCAAATAACAACAGCCACTGCATTCTCTCTTTTTTCAGGTTGTGGCGTCATTGCCTATACACTGAATCCACAACTTTCATTCTAACCCTGAGCTACAGAGCTAATGACTAAAACATCCATTTTTCTCTCAGCTTTCCCCCACATCTTGCATGCTGAAAAGTTCAGGAGAATTCCAAAACTTGCTTATTCTTTAGTAACCTTTGGCTGGTTGTACTAAAGGGGTTACCCAAAAATAGAAATGAATGTGACAGTAACAATAGGTTTCAACTGTTCAATTTTCCCTCTGAATCTATCTTTCAATTAATTTATTAGTTTCCTAGCAACCCATCTCAATTTTCTATTCTTACAAGTAATGCTTTTTTCATTTCCTGCCGAGAAGCATCCCTTTTTCAAAGCAGCCGAGATTTAATTTCTTCCTGTGGCGTTTGAATCACATTATGTGTTCCTCTTTTGCTTCTCTTGTGTAGCTCTGTGTTTTAGTTTTGGATACAGAAAATAACAAAAGCACTTGAAATTCCCAACTGCAAAATAGGATGTGTGGGATGGTGAGGCATACACAACTAACAAAGCACTATTACTGTAACACATCTGAACCCACTAGCATATACAGTGAAATCTGAAACAACCCCAGCTGTACTTCATGAATTAGTTTCCATTTTCAGCTTACTACACAAGATTTTCTACAAACTATTTTAAAACATACATTAAAAGCAGACCTCTTTGAATAGGAGTTGTCTCAAAATACCTTGAAAAAGAATATTCTATATGAAGGGCAACAGAAAAAAAGAATCTGGCCCAACTAGCTTCGGTCTTGGAGATCAAAACCAAAACCTGTTCATATTTTCTGAGATCAGTTTCAGATTAACGATTATCAAATTTTGTCTGTGTTCACATAACATACTAAGCCTAATACTAATATTTTGGGTAATAATGGTTTCTTGAATAAAAATTTGATCAAGTAAATATGATACAGTGAAGTACAAATAGCGATTACAAATCACGCTAGCTGAGTTTATCCAATAAATTACAGGCAGTCTTCACTTAACAATCATTTGTTAAGTGACTGCTCAAAACAGTGCTGAAAAAAGGGTCTTACAACCCATGCCTAAAGTTACAGCCATTGTAGCCTCACAGGATTGAGATATGGGTGCTCACAATTATGTAACTGTCATTTGTAATCTTCTTGGCCAGCTTCCCTAGAAAGTCAATAGGGAAACCGGTAGGGAAGGTCACAAGCCGTTGCCACCTGCTGAAAGACTCCTGGTTTCTGAGGATTGGCTAAAAATGATCTGTCCTGAAATCCAAACAGGATTTTTGCACAGAATGTTTGTAACACGTGGCATTGACAGTCAGCCCCAGAAGCCAGAGAGAGTCCTCTTGTCTTTGGGGACTGGCTGCAAACCCTTGTGCTGCAAACACTCCATGCCAAAATCCTGTTCGGATTTCAGGACGGATGTAACAGCAAAGGGATCAGAACAAAAGGGCTGCCCACCAGAGGGATTCAGCCCCGCATAAGACCAAGTCTCTCTGGCAGGCAGCTCTTTCACTCTGTCTATTTAACAATCCAGGAGATCACTTAATGACCTCAACTGGGAGCACCAGGATTGTAGTCATTGACTAAAGCAGGCATATGACATCTGATTCACTCAACAAAGATTCCAGTTTCAATTGTTGTTGTAAATTGAGGATAACTCATAAAGAAGAGATTGACATTTTATCTTTTGTGTTGAGAATCTATATTTTGTGACAGTATATTATATGAATCTAGCCTTCTGAATTCATTATGGTATTGGAAGGATCTTCAGAGACAGCATCAGTATTCCACAAGACTAGTTTTTTCTTTGAGAAAGAGCACAAAGATAAATATGGTACAAACCAATGTAAGATATTATATCTGTTAAAAAAGTAACAAATCAACAAAAAATGCAAATACTCATTCAAGTAATTTTATTTTCATGTTTCATTTATTTTTTATTTATTTTAATATCTCTAAGATTGGTAGAAACTTTCAGAAAGTTAAGATAATGGAACTGGAATTTCAATAGTATATGGACATATATCATCATTCAACCTCACCAAGAATCAACTGGATATCAGGATTGACAAACAAACTACAAATATAAGGTTTTATGAAAGTTTGTAGGGTTTTTATTTTAAAGAAGGGAAGAATAAACTGGGTGGAAGATAATAGTATGGTCCATTACAGGGCTGGGTCTAGTTAGTACTTGGAGATCACAAGAGAATTTCAGTGCTGTGGATTAGAATGGAAAGTCAAACAGAAGAAGGTAATGGCAAAACTCTTCCAAATTCTTGGTGAGAAAATTATATGGAAATAGCTATATAATCTCCAGAAATTTTAATTAATAAAAGTATTTATTAGCCACCCAACTCCAATGTACTCTGGGAAGCACACAAAACTAAACAAGATATAAAAACAGCTAAGGATATTAAATCAACAACACACAAATAAAAAACTGAATTCTAGGTGGGTGATTCTACGTCGTTCTTCGGCTACCCCAAAAACAAGCCCTAGTCCAATTTTCACACCTACGCCTAATATAAGCCCTACTCCCCAAAATAAGCCCTATTAAGTCCCAACATCTGGTTGTTAGAGGTGGAGGGAAGCACAGACATAAAAATCAAGCTAGGGCGGGGGGGGGGAGTGGAGCATTCCCATGTGCCCTGTACCTGCTTACCTTAGGACCGCTCAGCTAGGCCTCCCACACCCCGACACCTGTCGTGCTGTTGCCTGACTTTTTCTGTAGTCACAAGATGCTGCATGGCTTGTCGTTCCGATGCTGCCACTTGCAGCAGAATGCTGTAATCCTCATTGCACTGATGCCACTGCTCTCGGCAGGACACGGTGTGGCACATCGTGCCGGTGCTGTTGCTCACACATGCAATGGCACAACATACTATGCAGTCTCCTGCTGCAAGCGATGGCACTGGCACGATGAGCCACACGGTGTCTGGCCTACGAGCGGCTGCAAGTGGCTGCTGAAGAAGTCAAGCAGCAGCGCAACAGGTGTTGGGGTGTGGGAAGTGTGGCTGGAGTTGTCCTAAGGTAAGCAAGTAAGACATCCCCCGAAAATAAGACCTGGTGCTTATTTTGGGGCCAATAAGAAACTAAGACCAGGTCTTATTTTGGGGGAAAGACAGTATTTATAATTCTGCAAAATCTTTAGCTCTTGTTGTGGCCTGCTGCCGGTGTGCAGAACTAGCAGCAGAGTCAGACACTGAGGAGGCTGGGGAGGAACATGGGCCAATCCTGGAGTCTGGGAAGGCTCAGACGAGGGCTCTGTGTCAGAGGCAGAGATAGAATCAGGGCCATCTGGGAGTTATGTGCAGACTCCAGAGCCTCCAGAGTCGGACATCAGTAAGGCAGAGGAACAGGGGGAGTGTGCTCCCAGTGCGCGCATGCGCAGAGTTGCCAGATGGCAAGAACAGTTCAAACATAAGGGATGACTCAGGAGTAGGGCTTGGAGATGACTGGCCCCTCCCATAAGACATAAAGGAGGAGCAAAGGCACATGGGCCTTTGCAGGAAGCAACTGTTGTTCATGCTGGCCGGCTTCAATACTGCAGCTCCGTGCTGACTCTGTGTTCTGTGTGGCCTTGCAAAGTTAATTGCCAATTAGGTCTTGGCAGTGTGTCAAGGGAGATAAAGGTGGGTGTTTATCAGCCTTATCACGAAGAACTGTGGCAGATGTCTGTCCAACTCTTTACAACTATTTGGGACTCATCTGTGAATGAACAGATTGAGAATGAACAGGCTCTGAATGAGCAGAATTCACAGCCGTTGAAATAAAAAGAGGGCTTTTGGGACTCATTGTATGCTTTTACTGTATTGGGAAGCCTAGGTCAGAACAGATCTGCTGAGTCTCATGTACAACTAGGATAATCAGTTTCTAATTTAATTCAATTTATTCTACAGGAATAAATGGGATGTTACCCACTTTATATTTCTCTAGTCTTTTGAGATCTAGTTAGGCTAACAAGAGCACAGCAATATTTATCAATATTGACAAAAGTAAATAAGAGCACCTACAAGTACAGAACAGACTGGATCCTCCTTCTTCTCTTGTGCCAGAGAAATATGGCAAAATTGCTTTTGTCCTCAGTTCAAATATTGTTATTAACCTTTCTATACTGCATTTAGAAACATTCTCCCTTGTTTTTAGGAACAAAGTTCAGCTTGAATAAAGAGTTCCAATATAAGAATACTTTGTCTGAAAAATTTATTCATAATTCTAAAACAAAATATTTTATATTTTTCATTTTTCTAATTAAAAATGCATGAAAAAATAAAACTTGTTTAATTTTTCTCAGCTCTTTGAATTTCTGGTCAAAGTTTTTTCAGCTGTGCCAAAATTTGAGCAAATAAGATATAAGATATAAAAGCAATGTGCTCCATATTTTGGTTATTTATTTATTTTTGGCACTTTCAGGTTAGTCTTGTCTCCTGGTAAGTGTTTGGATTAGTCTCTGCAGTTTTCTTGGCAATGTTTTTCAGAGATTGTTTCCCACTGCCTCCTTCCTAGGGCTGACAGTGACTAGCCCAAGGTCACCAGGTTATCTTTATATTTAGGGTGAAACTAGAACTCATGACCTCCCAGTTTCTAGTCTGATGTCTTAAATACTATACAAACTATCTTGCACTACTATTTTAGTTACTGTCACTCTAAGCCCAAGAATGACGTAGAATTGCCAGCAAGAATTCAGTTTATTTGCTCATACATAATAGACAGAATCCTTACTATTCTCACCCCAATAGATATACCCTGGGAAATTCTATGGAGTTGCTGTTCTAAGTCTCTTCTTCTGTGCTGCCTCTTCTTTCCCTCGCTCCTTTCTGGATTGTGCTCCATCATCCTGGGAAACACTTCATTGTAGTCCCTGTTACATCAGCTCCCCTCCCTTCCATCTCTCACTGTTACCCATTAAAACTAATTTGCTCAATTTTTGTTTGACAATTTTCCTTGTTATACATTGTTCATTAAGAAGATATCTTATGTTGGAATTATCACACTACTCCTTTTTATTTTATATACAACAGCACTTGCATTTAGGCTACCACCTATGCAAAGGCATATGTTGCTGAAAAGAAGACTCTACCTTACTGGTTTAACTGAATATTTACATGTGAAGGCTGTTTTCTACTCAACAACATATATCTCAACATTTTTCTCAGCAGTTGGTCTCCGTTGGTGTTGACAGGATGGGAGAGATCAAGTCTAGAATCCTTTACTTATGAATTAACTCAGGGATAGATTCACTCACTCACACACACACAAACCTTTTTTTTAATATCTACATGAAACCTCTGGGTGAAGTCATTAGTAAGTTGAGGATCCAGTATCACCAATACGTGATGATACATTTCATCCCTAGGCAGTGCAGATGAAACTGTCAAGGTACTGTCTAGGGTATCGGGATCTGAATGAAGAAGAAGAGTCTCAGGCTCAATCCTCACAAGCCTGGGGATCTTCCATCTTCATGCATGGATAGGATTGGACTTTGATAGGATTGTACCACTCAAGACTGGTGTACAACCTGGTGCAGGGGTGAAATCCAGCAGGTTCTGACAGGTTCTGGAGAACCAGTAGTGGAAATTTTGAGTAGTTCGGAGAACCAGCAAATACCACCTCTGGCTGGCCCCCGAGTGGGGTGGGAATGGAGATTTTGCAATCTCCTTCCCCCAGGAGTGGGGAGGGAATGGGAATTTTGCAGTATCCTTCCCCTGGAGTTGGGTGGGAATGGAGATTTTGCAGTATCCTTCCCAAGCCACACCATGCCCACCAAGCCATGCCCACAGAACCGGTAGTAAAAAAATTTGGATTTCACCACTGACCTGGTGGTCATAGTGGACTCACAACTCCTACTCAAAAAGCAGGTGGCAGTTGTAGTCAAGATGGTCTTTGTGCAAGCACATCTACTGCACCAGTTGTTCCCTTTCCTGGATTAGGAGCTCATTTAGAAACATGCCTTAATCTCCTCACAAATGAATTACTTTAATGCACTCTACACAAGGGTCCCTTGAAGTCCATTTGGAAGCTCCTGTTGGTCAAAAATGCATCAGCGAGCATCCTTCAAAATCTCCAAAAAAGATCAAAATTTCCCCCACACATTTGGGAAGCTCTTGGCAAGTTGCATGTTGTACCTTGTCTTCTTTTATCCTCTTCTTCATTAGCACACAATCACATACAATTTTAGGCATAAATAATGACACATATGCTACAAGTACTTAGAGGTAAATAACCGCACAGTCCTTGCCAGACTCTTACTTTGCTGCCCATCTAGCTTTCCAGTCCTATTTTCCACTGATGCTAGCGAAAAGTCTTCTGAGCTAATAGATATGATTATTATTTCTTAGTGACATCTAATTCAGTATTGCTTCTCATTGGTATTGCTAACTGGGAAACTAATTAATTATATGCAACCCACTTTAATGCATGCTTTAATGTTAAATTTCCTGATTTAAGTAATCATCTAGCCGTGGATTTTTTCTATTTCTATTTCTATGAGAAGGTTTGCAGAGGTAGACAATTCCATCCGATGCTATTATTTTGTGGCTAGTTTTATACCATTGGAAGAAGAGTAGAATATAGTAAAAATGAAACAGATTTAACCTACCAGTCTCACAGATAATCATGTTCTTGTTTCCTCACACCTTTATTTTAAAAATGTACTATCTAGTGTTTATCCCTTGGTAAACATTTTTAGTACAAGGCAGCAGAAGCAAATCCTATTCTAATTCTGTACTCAATGACGTCACAATTAAAATTAGAAACTCAGCATGTGGGCAAAGCTTTTTTTATTCATTACAATACTATAATAGACATAAAACATGGGAATCCTATCCTGACCTTATAAATTTGCCTCCCCCTAATTTCTGATTTCCTGTGTATTTTCATTGTGAAAATTGGGGGATTTTTAGCTGAAATCTTTATTCAAGTACTAATTTTACAGCAATTTGGATTAAAAGCAGTGGGATTTGAAGCAGATATTATAGATTTAGAATGCTTTTTTAATCTCTCCAGTTTAACAGCATTAAAATGACTTTCAAGTTTTCATTCACTCAACAGATATTCATTTGAACTAAAACAAATAGACACTGGAGCTCATGTGAATCATGCTAATCATATAATAGACCAATTGTATGACCAAGAGGGAACAATCTGCAAATTCTGTGTCCCCTTTCTTGCAGCTCCCGGAGCTTCTATTATTACATTGCTGAGTGAGGCTACTAAGAATCAATGTGGTGATTTCCCCCCATGTTTTCCCATAATTTTGAAGTAAACATGAAGCAACATAATTTAAGAAAACTAACAAACAAACAAAAAAGAAGACATAGAAGACATCGGCCTCAGTCTCCATTGACCTTAGTCTCCAAAATAGAAGACATTGGCCTTAGCCATGTTGTGTCCTTTTCCCTTTCACAGTAACAAAAAACCCCAATATGTTCAAGCATGAAATAGTTTCTCTTTGATTTCTAGGAAAACTAGAATATAAGCAGCAAACATACCTCCACAAAGAACTCTCCAACACTTTACCCATATCAGTGTGGTAATATTTGGTAAGGATCAGAATTACCTGAAAGAAATAATGCAAAAAGAAAACTAAGCTATACATATACATATACACACTTAAATTATGCATATTAACATGCAATAAAATAAATGAATTTATAAGATTTAAATTCTAAGAATTATTAATTATTTAATTAATTAAAAAGCTGAGCATTGTTTCTTTGCCTTTTTGCAGTCAGAGAAGTATCAAAGGGGTTTACTGCCAAACAGACAAATCCAGGTTTGCATTGTAAACCAAGAATGTTTCAGAAAATCAGCAGAACAGATTGATGCAGCTATTACTTAGAATTATGAAATTAAATGGATTTATTCCTTGTAAAGTGTACATAGGCTTACGGTTTAAATGAACAGATGAAATACAGATTTTTTTTAAAATTAACATTATAACTGAACTATAATTAAACTTCTAGTCTTTAGATGCATTCTCACATAATGCTAAGCCATCATGCTGTTTGTCTGTTTTTATACCTGAACTCATCCCATAAATAAAATTGAGGTTTTTTTCCTGGCAAAACATCCTTTGAATCTTTGGCTTAGAGAATGTGGTATATTCACAATGTAGTTTCTTATGATAGCTGAAGCAGAACCTATGGTTCATCTCTAAATTGTTTGTGTTCCTTATTCAAGCTATCTACTAAGGAACAGAGGTGGGAGGCAAGGCGAGCTGCTTGTACTGCTCACTTGTTCTCAATGAAGTTTTTTCCCAAATTAGCTCTTTGGCTATGTTCTGCTTGGTAACAAATGTTACTTAATGCCCCCACCCTGTTTTTAAGATTGGCTGCCTACCATTTCAGTTCTACATCCAGTAGAATGAAAGAGATTTCAAAAGCAAGAGAAAGTAGGGATTGAGCATAATTTGAGCTTCACAATACCTGGTAAATTGATAGATGTTGATCTTTCAATGTACAGAGAAACTTTCATTTTTTTCACTGCCCTTTTCCTCCAATACAGTCTAGAGGTCTTCTGGAAACCACATAAATATGTGCTCAAATCAACTATTGTTTTACACTGGGACTTCAGCAGGGTCATGACACAGATTTTTTTTCTAAGAGAACTTTAAGGATGAATATCTAGCTCAGTACTGGAAGGCAATTGTCCTGTTCATCTGTCCCTGAACCAGATTTATATTTTCTCTAAATATAAGCTTTGCTGTATTAATCATTATCAATCCTTATTGTTCAATTCCAAGGAAACTGAGGACATACACATTCCTTTTCCAAAATTAGTTCTATTCTTTTGAAGGAAAACAGACACAACCCTTTTGGGTCCTGCCTTATCAGAGTCTCACATATCACAGGTTCTAATATCTCAATGAAAATTTAGTTCTACAGCATGAACCTATAGTTTCTGTTTTGTACTGGCCAATTTTGGTGCTTGAGGGCACATTTTCCTCCCAAAACTGAGATGTAGTTTATGAAACTATGCAATAATTCCACAACTCTGTCTCATAACTGCCCATCACTCAGGAAAATCAGCATTTGGATTTAGAAATGCATATGAACTATCAGACAGATGCTTATTTTTAGAGCACTCTGGTTAAATGTTTTGCTGTTGGTGTTAATTATATTACTGCAAGATAATGAGACGTGAGAAGAGGAGAATGAGGAAATTGAGTAGGATGAAAGTGATAGATGACTGAAAACTGCAAGTATCTTTAAATGAGTCCCAGAGGGAAGGAAGAGATTAGTGAAATAGGATAAATGAAAGAAAAGATCATCCAGGTTGGTGATACCAGTTCCTGCCCCATACCCACAAGAGAGCTGAACTGAAAAGGACTGAGGTCTTGGCTGTAACAGAAATACCAACAAGGAATAATTCAAAACCCTACATGGAAACTGCTGCAGAGGGCAACAGAGCAATAACCATCATTGGCACAAAGCAACAAAGATCAATTTTAGAGGGTGGAATCTGGTTTTGCAGGAAATCAAGGAGAAAGGAGAACAGAAGTGGAGATTTTCAATTGGCTTCTTCAGAAAAGAATTTATGGAGGCCAGCGACATGGAGAAAGAAAAGAGTGGCAGGGAGAGAAGTAATACCATGATTGAAAAAAGGAAGTGACCCAGAAGCCAAGCTAGTTTAATCAAACCTAGACTTGGACTTTTCAAATCACATGCTACAGATGCAGCTGAGAAGTGCTGAAATGTTCTTTTCTCTCCTTATGATTTTACTAGGTAGTGCATGATACTGCATGGAGAGCAGGGGAAAGCTCCTGGAAAGGTTTGGAGGAGGCTAGCTATGTGGCTAAAAGCAAAAGAAAGTAGAATAAGTATTTGGGTCGACAGATAGGACCTTGAATATCAGGGGTTATGTATCTGGTTAATACAATATGCTTGCTTGTATGCATCAGTGTAAACCAAAGAGTGGGGCTGAATGCGGCATTTAAAGATAGATGGGAGAAATTATTGTCTGTCTCTGGAGGTATGGCAACTGGGACCCAAACTGGGATAGTGACAGGCAAGAGAAGTTCCAACACATCACCCTAGGCATGTTGCTGCTGAAGAAAGGAATATCCCAGTTCTAGGGATGCTTGTAAAGGACAGATCATAATGAGGTTGCATCCAACTCTGATATGAGGGTGGATGAAGATCTGGTAGATATTACTGAGACTTGGCTGGGCAGTGATGACAATGCAGCCCTCTCAGGAAATTGTCTACCTAGGCTTCAGCCTATAGTAACTGCAATGACAGTGCTTGGGAAGGGAAAATAACCATGGTGATATATGAGATATGTTCTTTTTTACTTGCTCCCTGCTGAGGGTAGGAACAGATAATTAGCCATTTTAAGAATTTGGTGGAAGGAAATTTCATACAGTGGGAGAATGAGGGAAAGAGAGAGAGAAATTGCACATATATATTTCATTCCTCATAGAGCACATATTTCCTCTCAGGTTGAGAGTCACATTTAAGATCCAATAAACAGGGCATACTTTCAAAATACTGGTGGACCCAGATAAAGTGTGGCTTAATTAAAACATATAGGTAGTCCTTGACTTATGACATTCATTCTAATTCAAAAAGAATTAGAAAATAAACAGAACAGTCAGACTTGACTGAATTTGAAAAGCTTGTAACACAACATTCAGAAGCTCTGTTTATAAGACATTATTGAAATATGACTTAGAAACTGAAGAAGAATTTTCTTGGTTAGTTTCAAACATGTGGTAAAATGAAATAAAATACTTTTTTAAAAAAGAAAACAGACTACTTAGAAAATCTGGATTGCACAAAAATGGTTAATATGTTAATTTCCCCTTTGCACTCTTAAGAAAATTGATTTAAAAGTTAAATTGTGCACTGTGACATAAATATATATGCATAATTGGTTTGCATTAACATATAATAAAGATACGTTTTTGTGGTAGATTTTCCTAATTTTGCTTTTTCCTAATTTTTCCTTTATATATAATTTCTTTTAAATTTAAAACCATATTATTTAAACATGTCTTTTTAAATATCCAAAAATGTATTTGGTTGCTATTTTTAAAAAGTAATAAAATACATCAGATATAATGTAACTCACTGCAAAGAATATACTGAATGTATGTTTGTGATTTGGTATTTGAGTTGCTTTATGAATCAATGAGCACATCCAACCTATTTTTGAAAAAAAAAATGAGTACCACTACTCAATATATCTGCAGCTATGGAAATCACATTATCATTCCATTTTTATATAAAAGATGAACAATAGTCTTTAATTTTTATTTTTAAAAAAACAGCTGCTGTCTGCTTTTACATGATAATGTGCAGTGTTTCTACAAAATTTGAATTAATTAGTTGTGGCAGTTGCCCCCACCCCCAAAAAATCTTGTCTAAAACAATGTCATTAATCTGGAAAAGCACAAAAAATGAAATAATCAACACAGAATGCCTCCAAATTATGAAATAACTGCCTCAATTTTAAGACACATTGTTTTTGGTCAGATGGATTTTAATTGGTATTGGCATTTCTGGAGATCTTCCCGGTTTAAAGATTAATACTTTTGCCTCTGAAATCATGTTCTTCAAAAACTATCAAAAAATGAAATAGGATGGGAACTGAATTCTAATTTCCATGAGTATCAGCACACCTCTCATCCAAATGGGATATCTAGAGGATCTCAAAATGTGGTTCCATTCTTACATTGCCAAGAGAAAGCTTGTGTCTCTTTGTGTGCAAGTGTGCATACACATGTCCATTTTTAACCGTCAAATGGTGGGGTGGGGTGGGGTGGGGACTGGAGGAGTCCCAATGTGGTCCTGTAACATGGAAATCTGGGACAAGCAGGTATTTCTAAATGTAAAAGGGGAAGATTCCCCTACTATCACAATCCAGAAGAGGGCAAAATTGTGTTCCTAGAGTTACATGGGGGATAAAAAATAGTTGAGAGAGATTTAAATGGCCAAATACACTTCCACTGACATCTGGGAGATCATGAAATTGATATGAAAAATGATATTCTTATCTCTAACGGTGGGGAAAGGAGCAGAGGAAATCTCATTGTTTTCTTTGGAGCAAGCCCTGTCAGAGATTCTAACTTATTCCAACCATTTCGGAAGCAACGGCATTCCTCTGGCTTGCAAATAAGCCGAAGCATGCAAAACCCAAGAAAACGTGAGTCCCATTCGCCCATCTACATGTCAAGCTTTCTTTCTCCGGATTGGAAGCCTTGAGATCTGTCTGACCAGTTGAGAATGGAGCTAGCTTTAGAGACGACTGGAAAAAACCTTCGCTAAGCTTCCGAATGGCATCCGTGCGACCCCTCTTGTTCCTTAGAGGAGGACCGAAGAGGGTCTTCCCTTCCCCACCCAAAGGTGGCACGTCACTACCCCTCCCCCTTCCCGCTGCCGGCGAAGGCGCCATGAGGACTCCGCTCTACAAGGAAGAAAGCCCGCAGCTCGAGGGACGATCCCAGATCGCAAGGCGAGAGGCACCGACTAAGCACTTACGCTGCTATTGTCGCCTGTCCAATGCACCATCGCTTGGTTGTGAGCCGCGTCACCTTTTAGGACGAAAGAGGTGCTAAACAAGGAAGCCGCCTCCGGGGCTCCCACGGCACGATCTCGCAGGCCCTCCTCCTCCCCCCGCGGGCTGCTCCGTCTCTGGCGGTACAGCCAGTCGTCGGGACGCGCCGCCCGGGAGGCATCCAGCGCAAGCAGCAAGAGCAGCAGCGGCAGCGTTAGCGGCATCCCGAAACTCGAGGCTCCACTTTGCTGGAGAGCTGCTGGCGCCCCGCTCGGCCTCCGCTGCACTGCCGCCGGGCAAAGACAGGAGCCTGGCAGATGAGCGAGCGCGAGGGAGGCTGAGCCCGAGATGGAGGGAGCGTCGCGATGTTGCGCTGCGTGGAAAACAACGTGTCTGAGCCTCCACGCCCAGTTAAGGAGCAGCGCTGCCCTCTGCCGGCGCTCCTTGGTCCGTTTGCTGGGTGCCGAAGAACAGACCAGACGGTGCGCTTGATGCTCCCGTAGCAGGCGAGACTGCGCAATTTAGCCGTGTGAGGAAAACGTGGCCGAGCAACTGTCAGCCCTTGGATAACAACATTTCGCTCACGCGGTCGGTTTGAAGACCTTGAGTGTCACCTTCTGAGAGAGCCCCGCGAATAATCCAAATCGCAACCCCTTTCCAAGGGGCAATCATCGAATGGCAAGGAACATCAAACAACATTCTTCTGATGATACGAACGGGTATTATTTGAACTTGATGGATAATTATGTCCTGAGGGATAATGTAGGGAGGTTACTAGTTCTGGGAAAGATTCAGACTTGGACCCATTTCATTTGTACTGGATTGTTCCTCAAAGCTCAGAATGTCCTAAATGGCTTCCATCTATGATTTCATCCTTTCAACAACCTTCTTTAAAGTAGGGTATGCTGGGAACAGCAGGATTTAGCATTTCGGTTTTCATTTTTGTTGTCAAGCCTGAAAAAAACAACAGCCCTGCAAGATAGAGGTTTCTTCATTCCAGCATTTAGCCTCTTGCTGTAATAAGAGGCAGTCCTGAACTCCCAGCAAAAGAGCAAGTAGAAAATATGATGAAATCAAGGTACCAATCAGAAAGCAATCAACATTATGGCTATTATACACTTCTTTGGTTAAAATACTGAACTCAAGAGCTAGATGACAATAATGATTCATTAAATTAATCTTATTTTTTCTTCCAGCAATCTATTGCAATTGTCATCAATGCACCTTAAAACTCTGAGTAAGAATTGTGCACCATGAATGATATGTTCCTGTGCAACAAAAAACTAAAAAAGAAAAGTGCTGTTCCATAACACAAGTGTAATCTACTACACTACAAGCTACTTTATTTATTCGCAGTTTTTAAATATTCCAACAAGAACCAGTTCTAAGACCATACAAGTCCCATTCTGTGCATCAAAATAAAAATATAACAAAGCCAATGTACTATCATATAACACAATAATATTGCCTATATGAGATCCTATTGGGCTATATCTGTTTTGAATCATGTATTAAATATAATTTATTTCTCCATATTGTTGAATTATTATTGATAAATATTATTGACAATTAATATATTGTAAATAATTATCAGATATCAACTGTTTTTCTCTCTATGACTTTTGTTTTCTGAATTATTCTACTGTCTGTATTCTTAAGGTTTTTTTCCCCTATGCAATCAGTTTCTTGTAGAAGTGCAATATTTACTCTTATCAATCGAATTAAAATACTGTCATTAATACATTACAATTTATCAATTAATTCAATTTTCTAGGTTTGCTTACCATATTAAACCATTAACCATCATATAGGCGAAGTTTATACAGGTAAGTCCTTAACTTATGATCATAAATGAGCTCAAAATTTCTGTTGCTAGCAAGGCAGTTGTTAAGTGAGTTGCATCTCATTTTATGACTTTTGCCAGTTAAGCAAATCGCTGCAGTTGTTAAGTGAATCACGCAGTTGTTAAGCAAATCTATCATTCCCCATTGACTTTGCTTGTTGGAAGCTGGTTGAGATTACAAACAATGATCACATACGCTGGGACAGTGCAGCTGTTGTAAATACCTGTTAGCTAGTGCCTGGATTTTGATCATGTGACCATGAGGAGACTGCAAAAGTTGTAAGTGTGAAAGTCACTTTTTTCAGTGTTGGTGTAACTTTGAACAGTCACTAAACAAATGGTTGTGAGTCAAGGATTACCTGTATACTGTAGATTGCTAAACTAAAATGTGATTCTTCCTGGCTCTGGTTTCTAGCCATTTTCTTTTATTACTTGTCTATTTCCTCCTTAAAATAGTTTTGTTCCTGATTTGTATATTTATGCAAATAATTTTCCCAAAATTTAATGATTCTCTCCTTTTATTTCTGGACTACACCATTTTAGATGCATGCGGGTGGTTTTAGGGAGTAAAATCGCTACCTGGATACTACTAAAATGCTTGTGTGTTTGATACTTTGTAACTTTCAGTTAGGGAAAATAATGCATCATAGGGCAATACTTTGTCAACAAAGGTACATCAAATGAGGTCTAGGACAACTAGCTCACTGCTTCCAGCTTACCACTGCCAAATTGCAACTGCCAATTAATTGCCTCCAAGTCTCTGCAGAACTCCACACAGCCAACTCACCATGGGGACAACTTGCTGTCGGTGGCTGGAGAAAGACCCCAGGTGGATGGATGGGTGAGTGAGTGGGTGGGCAGAGTGCAGACCTGGTGTCTGGGGCTTCCCATTTTCACACACCCCTGCTGCTGCTGCCACCACACTGAACTCCAGATTGAAGAGGCTGGGGACAGTGGCAGCAGCAGTGGGTGGGGCAGGCAGCGGCAGCAGCCAGGGATGTTCCATTTGCACACCCCCACTGCCACTGTCACTGCCCCAAGCTCCAGGCTGAAAAGGCCAGGGACAGTGGCATGTGGAGCAGGCAGCAGGGAGGTGGCAGAGCCAGGAGCATCCCATTTTCGCACATGTCCCGGCAGTCTCACTGCTGCTGACCTCTGGGTCGAAGAGGTTAGGGACAGTGGTGGATGGGGTAGGGAAGCAGCGGCAGTCAGGGGGGCATCCCATTTTCACCTACACACCACCACAGCCGTCCCCAATCTCTTTGGCCTGGAGCTCCACATGGCAACAGTGACAGCAGCAGCAGTGGGGTGTGTGAAAATGGGATGCCCCCAGCCACTCCCTCCTACCCACCCATTGCCGCTGTCCCTGATCTCTTCAGTCCAGAGTTCAGCACAGCAGCAGCCTTGGTGTATGAAAATGGGACGCATCTGGCTGCTGCCATCTCCCCTCCCTGTCCACTGCCACTACTATCCCCAGCCTCTTCAGCCTGGAGCTCAATGGTGGCAGCAACCAGGGTTGTGTGTCAAAATGGGAAGTCTTTGGTGCGACTGCTGCTCTATCCTTTGCCCACCTGCTCATTTGCCCGACTGCTCAGCTCTGCCTCTGGCTGGCCGTAGTGAGCTGTCCTTGTGTAGTTGTCCTGTGGCAACTTGGAGGCAAGTGAATTGGCAGAGGTGACTTAGCAGCGGCAAGCTAGTGGCAGTGAGTTGATCATGCCAAGCTGGCCACAGCGAATTGTCCCATTCTGCCTCAAATAGGCTTATTTATGGAATGCTGGGATCCAGTATTCCAGAGGGAATGAAATTTGGGTGATTTTTTTGCTATGCTGCTGCTATGTAACACTGCTGCCACACTGCCAAGGTCAGCTGCAATTATGTGATCCTCACTTTCAACATTCCTGACAGTTTTTCACAAGTCAATTAGGAACCTGGAAGGGATTATAATTGTTGGGAAAAAGTCAATGCAGAAATGTTCCAGTGCATTTACTTGCTCTTTCCATCTCTTGGCAGCTGACACTTTCCGGTCTGCTGGGAAGGTAAGGGAAGAGTGGGGAGGAACAGGGATAAAGGATGGGGAAAAGGGAAGATGGAAAGGATGGGGGGAAGGATGGAAGGAACAGAAAGGGAAGGGAAGGAGGAAAAAAGGGAGATAGGAAGGAACAGGGAGAAAGAAAGACAGCGGGGGAGGTAGGAAGATAGATTTCTATTGATTGATTACATTAACCATTAGGAATTTTCTTAGTTCTAGGTTGCTTCTCTCTTTGGTTAGTTTCCATCCATTGTTTCTTCTTGTGTTTTGGTGCTTTGGAAAATAGTTTGACTCCCTCGTCTTTGTAGGAGCCCCTCAAATATTGGAACACTACTATCATGTCTTCCTAGTCCTTTCTTTCATTAGACTAGATTCTTGTAACCATTCTTCGTATGTTTTAGCTTCCAGTTTCTTAATCATTCTTTTTGTTGGAAGAAATATCCAGCTGGTTCAGTTCCAAGGCGGAAGAAAGGCATTGGAGACAAAATGGATGCTGATTGGAAAGAGGGTCTATTATGAGCTACCCAGATCTCTTTATCTCTTAAATGCTGACATCTGCTGTGGGCTATTAAGGAAGGTGAGGGCTGCTTTCCAAGAGCATATTTCTCCATTTCTCATCCAGAGAAATATAATATTCTGCCTTTTTAATATTTCTCAAAACATTTCATTCTTCTAGGAGAGGGTTGGGTGCTTTCTACATTGTAATTATTCTTAATAAGATCTGACCTGGAAATGACCAGTTTACATGAATTAGGATATTAACTGCCCTTGGGCCTTGCAAGTCCAGTAGGTTGAGTCAGAATCATGGCCAAACTAATCTAGAAGTCCCCGAGAATAAGTTAAATAGTACAAGAATAAGTTAACTGGAACTACAAGATCTAGATTATAAAAATGAGAATATCCATTAAATGGTAGAAACGTTTTCAATACAGGTAATCAACTTACAACAGTTGGTTTAGTGACCGTTCAAAGTTAGAACGGCACTGAAATATGTGACTTGGGACCATTTTTCACACTTATGACCATTGCATAAGTGTGAAGCATTTGAGCATTCACATGATCAAAATTCAGATGCTTGCCAAATGATTCATATTTATGATGGTTGCAGTATCCTGGGGTCATGTGATCCCCTTTTGCAACCTTCTGACAAGCAAAGTCAATGGGGAAGCCAGATGCACTTAACCAGGTTACTAACTGATCAATTGCAGTGATTCATTTAACAACTGTGGCAAGAAAAGTTGTAAAGTGAGGCAAAATTAACTTAACAAATGTCTCACTTAACAGTAGAAATGTTGGGCTCAATTGTGGTCCTAAGTCGAAGACTACCTGTACCTCATTTGCTTGCTGTCATCCAGTTTTAGGCATGACTTCTTTCCCATATATCAAAAAATGAAAGAAAACTTCAGGCTAACCTTGCCTTTTGGTTTGCAGGCAGGCTGATAAAAAGTGAAGTTAGAAGTCTCTTCCAGCTGCATTGAAGGAGGTATTTTCATCCCACCCTTCCAATTGATTGGGAGAGATGAAATGAGAGCAATAATAGGTAAGAGAAGCTAAACCTTTTGCTAATGTTTTGTTTTGTTAAATATTTTAAAAAGTCAAGAGTGTAGCCACCTCAGGGATGATTGCCCCCATCCAATCAGAAATGACACTCTGACATGGGATCATTGAGCAAGTCAGGTATCCAAAGTTCAGACCAGATGTAGCTATGATTAATGTTTGTCATGTAAATTTAACCATAAAGTGACTTAAATTTAGTATCTGAACCAGCTTTTTCAGAAAATTATTGCTAAACTTCACGTAGCCCTTGTCCGATATTGGCTAGATTTGCAGCATATAGTAGCTAAGGACTAATGAATTAGTATTTATTCGCCCCTTGTGATTGTTCTGACTCTCTGAGTAGAAACCCGGGCAGACGGTCAGTTTGGTACAAGAGAGCCAGATTAAGCATGTTAGTTAAGGCAGCAGGCTGGAAACCAGAAGACGGCAAAGCCAACTCTTGAGCGACCTTGGGTCAGTCACTCAACTCCCTCAACCCTTTAGGGAAGAGGCAGTGGCAAATCGCTTTAGAAATCTTGCCAAGAAAACTGGAAGAATTAGAGTCCAGGTAGCCGCCAGGAGCGACACGCATATGCATTTGAAAAAGAAAGAAACCCAGGCACCTAAAGTATCATTCTGTTAATTTTGACTTTGTACGATGCGGAAGAACCGACATTGTCTTCTTAATTCGTAGGGAAATGAAGCTGCTACGCAACTGTGACTCCGCCGGCAAAGTCTACTTTATCTCCTTAAAACGAAACCTCTTAAGCTGCAGGAGACGACCGCGTGCTCTTCGTGGCACGTGGTTTCAAGGACGCTCCTAATTGGCTAAGTGAGCCGCCAAGTACGACAGCTGCACCCTCTGATTTGTCCGGGTCAGTTTCCGTTGGAAGTTAAGCGGAAGGGACTCAGGTGGAGGCATGGCGGCGGTTGTGGTGTGCGGTGCTCGGCGGCTAGCGGGTCGAGCGGCTTTTCTCTTGTCAGGGGCTTCGCGGCGGTAAGAGGGAGAAGATGGAGGGGGCGCTTCTCTTTTCCTGGCAGGGGAGCACGGCCGGCAAACGCCGAGCGAATATACCCAGCGTCTCTTTTCGAGCTGGGCCCTCTCGCTCTTTAGGAAAAGCGAGCTAGGCAAGGGAAGCGGGGACAGCTTCCAACCAAATAAAGACCTCTGGAGGAATTGGAGCTGGGAGAGTGTTGTGCTGAGAAAGCCGGGAGGAACGGCGAGGGAGGTGGCCGGGTTTAGAAAGGTCCGACCTCTAAGAGTGAGGAAACGTGGGTTTTCGAGCTGGGCCATCTTCTGGCGAAGGTGGGAGGGATGATGTGACCATCCCTGTTTTTGCTTTTCGGGTTTTCTCGACTTCGAGGGAGAATATCTCTTTAAGTTTTTGAAAAGCTTGTGTGTATCAGGAAGTGCTATTTACTAAATCTCTTCAAAACTTAATTTAAAAGTTCCAAAAAGCAAGCAAAAGGTAGTATTTTAGCCTAGCGGGCAAGCCAGTCTTACGGATTACTTCTTTCTCTTTCCACTTTCTTTTCAGTAAAAAAGAAAAATCGGGCAGTAAAATTATGAGGTAAACATAATTTTATTGGAAAAAGTAGGAAAAAGTAGATAATTTTTAAAAAATATCCCTGACTGTATGTAAGCAGGAAATTAAATAGCAGTTTGCTAATCATAATGAAAGGACTTGAATCTTCATACCATATAATAGTAGCTTTTAATAACTGTTGTTGAGCTTTATTGAGTAAAGTAAATAAAATACAGAACTGTGAAATAAGATGGAATGGGCCAAGGAGTGGATTGAAATAAAGTTTTTGATTCAAAAGCTTATTAACTTAAAACTAAGTTAAAAGTTGCCTGATTTATATTTTAAGGATTAACCTCCTGTTTGTTTTAGCATTATGTTAAAGTATTACACCAAAAGCTAAAATCATTCTTCCTGTTTTCTTATTTTCAAAAGCCTCCTAAAGTGGGTCATAATCACATAAAAAAGGAAAGCTGGACAAGGTGGATTTGATTTAAATCATGTCAATTTAAATCACGATTTAAATCATGATTTAAAACTAGTAAAAAGGCTTTGATTTAAATCAACTTGATTTAAATCATAATTTTAAAAAGCAACTGTCATCTCTGACCACTATGGCTCCTCTGACCTGTTGTTGACTCAATGGCAGTCCCAATATTGCAGAATATATAGCCTCATGCTACATAACTAAGTTCCATTTCATGATGAATAAACTAAATTATTAATGTATCTTAAATAGAAAACTATATTTAGATATATTTTTACTCCAAAAGCATTTTATTAAAATAAATTTGATAACAAATTTAAAAAATCTGATTTTTTAAATTTATTTTTTAAATCAATTTTTATCCACCCTGAAGCTGGAGATTACCAATGAGAGGCTGGAATCAGGCTGGAATAATGTCCACTTTTGCTAAAATAGGCATGGTATTTGAATAATGGAACAATTCAGCTCCCTGGAATGGAACTGAACTAACCTTTTGAAATAGAATGATGGTTGTTGGACTAGAATAAAAGCTGCTAGAATCATGTTGGGATCTACAGTGGTTATGATAACCTGTCATAGAAAAGTGCTTTTATAGACAATATGAAAATAGGTTTAATGTTAATATTAAACCTTGTTTTAATAGTCAAATAAAGGACAACTAATTGTTTGATTGCCACAAAAGGACACTTGTTGATCTGAAAAGCAGACCCTGCACATCCAAGAAACAAGTGATGATGATGAAAGGACTAATTTTATTTTAATACAAGGATAAGTGACCTCCCAGAGAGACTTAGTTTGTATGCCATTGGCAAAAAACACATTAGTTAAGTGGTTTGGAATCAGAGTGTGTTAAGCAGCATATTATCAGTTTTTCTAATACAAAAACTTTTTTCTTTCTCTTAAATATTCTGGATTTGTGTGCACTCATATTCCTAATTTTTTTAGAATTTTGCTGATTCCGATCTTGTTTTAGATCTACTCAACTGCTTTGCACAATGACCCAGGAGAAAAGCACTGGACCAAATTTGGAAGAAGAACAAAGTCAGAGCCAGAATGAACAAAAACCCAATTCTTGCTCTGATACAAATATATTAACAGAGGAAAAGACTAAACTGGAACAACAATTAAAGGAAATAACTGTAAGAATTTTAAATTATTTATTGTAGGGAAAGCAATTTTTTGTAGCCTAGTGAAACTGAATCACATGTCACAGGATATGTTCATTTTTATAAAGCTAAAAGTGGGCATAGCTAACTAGCAATGGTAGCTTAACAAAAGATAAACTGGTGATATTACTCTTTACCTCCATTCCCTTCAACATCATCTTGATCTACTTTGGGGCAGATGAACAGCTTTCCAAATGTTAATCTGCAATCTCGCAGGGTTTTTTTTATGGAAAATTGGTTGCGAGGACTAGAATCATTCTTGGGAATAGGGTCTCCTGCTTAAGCAGCGGGTTTGACTAGAATACCTCCAAAGTCCCTTTCAATTCTCTTATTCTGTAATACTGTAATAAGGATGATACTGAAGGTTGAACCTGTTGGGGATCATGCCTGTTTTTTTTTTATAATAAAATACTAAAAATCAGGTATGATAGAGATGTATGTGTGTAGTTAGCCTACTTTCTGCTCCTAATTTTAGTGAATTGTAGAAATGTACAGGTAATCTTTGCTTAAGACCATAATTGAGCCTAGCAATTACAATCATAAGTCATGATGGTCATAAAGTGAGTCATGTGATTTTACGATTCTTTGCGGTGGTTAAATGAACATGGTTGTTAAGCAAACCCATTGTTTACTATGGGTGGCTTTCTATCTGGGATGGTCCTCTTCCAGTGAATATGCAGCTTTGGGAGGGACACAAATGGAGTGGTGATGCAGGAAGGAGATACTCGCCTAGCCAGCTAGATCAACTCTGGCAATCAATAGGGTGACAGATGTTGCAGCCAGATGGCCCTCACATCCACAATGGTCAGTTTTGCTGGGAACCAGAAGTAAATTCCAGTTTTCAATAAAAATGTCATAATTTGCAGTCATGTGACCAAGGAACATTGCAAATGTAGTTGCTGAGTGCCCAAAATACAGTCATATGATTGGGGGAGACGGGAGTGGCCATTAGTACTAGGTTATAAGTACCTATTGGGAAACCATTGTAACTTCAAATGATTACTAAGTGACCAGGCGTAAGTTAAAAACTACCTGTAAATTTATTTTTCTCAGTGGTGTATCAAAGTCTCAATCAAAATATAAATATTAGATTTTAATATGAATAAGTTAAGATTGTTAATGAAGAATCAGAGTTCTTGAAGACAATTTAATGCTTTATACATAGTCCTCCACTTACCACCATAATTGGGAATGGAACTTCTGTCGCTAAGTGATGCAATCATTAAGTGACTTATGCCTGTTTTTACAATTTTTTTTATCATAGTCCTTAAGCAAATCATGCTGCTTCTTTTTAAGCGAATCCAGCTTTTGCCATTGACTGCTTGTCATAGCTCCCCTGGAAATGTCACAAATGAAACCCCAGAATGCTACAACTGTCATAAATACATGCTGGTTGCCATGAAGTGCCTGAATTTTGATCATGTGACTGCACCAACACTATGTAATCATAAATGTGTGGACTAGTCATAATGCTGTTGTAATTGAATGGTTGTAAAATGGTCTCAAATTGAAGATTATCTGTATCATGATTAAAAACTAATTCCAATGCCACAGAAAGCTGTTACCCATTGCTTCCAGTTTTAAACAAAGGAGGATATACAGGAGTGCCCGGACAATCTGCTAAGTAACTCTGGACAACAGGCTCACATCTGACTTTGTCTTTTGGGAACAAATAGAATTTTTAGTTTATGTGAATAAGAATTTGAATTAATGATTAGTCACAGTGCAAACTAAAATTTGTGATGATTCTAAAAATCATTTAGCAATAGAGTTCCTGGTCCAAATTATGGTTAACTGAGGACTGCCTATATCTCTGCAGTTAGGGTGAGTTTTTATACAGATAATTTTCAACTGTCAGCCATTTATCCAGCAATTGAAGTTACAATGATTTTAAATGAATTGTGGTTATGACTGGTTCTCAGAGCTCCAGCTTTTCCAGCACCCACAGTCATGTGATTGCCATTTGTAACCTTTCCTGCTGGCTTCCCAAGAAAATAAATGGGGAAGTTGACAGGGAACATCACAAGTCATTCGAGTAAGTCTCCTCCACGAACCTTTCTGTGCTTGGAACACACTGGCCACCTATGCATTCCTTCACATCCTCCCCAACTGTACCACACCTCTTGTGTGTATTTTCTCCAATCCTTGCTACAGTTCCCTTGCACCCTCCCAGACTTGCATTGTGTTTTGCGCTCTCATTCCCCAACCCACACTGCACTTTACTCATATCATGCATCCCTTTGCACTCTCCCCAACTCTCACACCTCCCCTTACCCTCTTGCACACACTAGACCCTTGCTACCATCCCCAACCCACACCTTCATGCACCCTCTCTGACCTGCACCTTCTCCGAGCCTTGCCTTTCTTCCCTTTCACCCCCTTACTGTGCCTTACCTGCATCCCTAGGCACCCTCCCCACCCTTTTGTGTGCCTTCCCTGTATTCTTTTGTACCCTTTCCCACCTGGCAGCAGCCACTTAACTGCTTACAAACAGCTGGGATTGCAACTTCCTGCCAGCTTCTCCACTGACTTGGTTTGGGAAGCTGGCAAGATGTTGCCTTACCTCATGGGATCATGGGATTTATTTTAACAGCAGCAAATGGGAATGTAGGAATTGCAGGAGTTCTAGTCGCCAGGGTGGATTTGATTTAAATCGGGTTGATTTAAATCACAATTTAAATCATGATTTAAATCACTAGTAAAAAGGCTTGATTTAAATCAACTCGATTTAAATCATAATTTTTAAAGAGCAACTGTCATCTCTGCTACTCCTTTGACCCACTGTTGACTCACCGATAGTCCCAGTGTTGCAGAATATACAGCCTCATGCTACATAACTAAGCTCCATTTCATGCTGAATAAACTAAATTATTTATGTATCTTAAATAGAAAACTATCTTACGATAGATTTTTACCCCAAAAGTTTTTTATTAATAGATTTGATAAAAATTAAAAAAATCCGATTTAAATTTTAAAAAAATCTGATTTTTTTTATTTTTTTTAAAAAAATCTTTGATTTTTATCCACAACATAAATTGCCAACATAAATTGAAGATCACCTATATTATGCTAAGTGGCGACAAATGATTTTAATGAATGTTAAATCAAATCAACCAAAAACTCATAGATCAACCATAAAGTCAAAATTGGCCATAAACTATAACTTGGTGTGCGCAAAATAAAGCAACAGATTATTCCATGCAATATAACAAGTGATTTTTTATGTCTCTCCCATCATCCTATTTAATATACAAGTTGCTGCAGTAATAGTTTTATATTTTAGCCAGGTGTGACCAGTACACCTAACTAGCAGTATTCACACTATATCCTAAGTCACAACAAAGGATTAATGAAAACATATGCATGCTTGTAATTCATTAACTAGGATTGAAAGTTTAGCATGTCATCTGGACTTATAGTAACACATATTTGGGACTTCCAAAATAATCAGAATAAAATACAATTAAAAACCTCACTCTGATAAGTTAAATGGATATCAATGAGGATGGTATGAGCAAGGAGTGCTATAATTTGTCTCTTATGTTTCATCTTGTGTCACTATACTTCTTTTTCTGTTTTAGGATAAATATAAACGTGCTCTGGCAGATGCAGAAAATCTGCGGCAGAGAACTCAGAAATTGGTAGAAGAAGCAAAGTTATATGGTACATACACATTTTGCTTTTTGGGATTAGAATGCAGATGCAAGCCCGAACATTTTAAATTTTACAGATTTTAACTAGATTTTGAATGTTCTCTGTAAATTGTTAATGGTGGTCCATGGTTTTACAACCAATTATAGTTATAAAATACACCATAGTTACTAGTGGTTTTTTTAAAATTCATGTAGTGATCATTGATTAAAACTGTCCATTTAGTTTTCTCCTGGGACTGTTATCAATGCTTGATTTTCTTTTGTTTGGGTTTTGTAAGAATGGGAAACAAAAAGATGTGAGGGGCTGGATTCTTTATTTGAAAAAAAATGATAGGAAATCATTTCAGACGATAAAGACTTTGTCTTCTGAGATGACAAGCTGTATTTGTCATATAACCTGTAGCAAACATCACCTGGTATTCTACAGAAGAAAAAACAGTGCAGCTATTTTACCATATAGAAGCTCTATTATAATTTGGAGCTAATAATGAGTCTGGAAATACTTAAATGGCTGGTAATGTTCTCATAAATTTAATGTAGTTTTTAAAAATACCCATTGATTGGATCTATATTTAAAAAGTCATACCTACGTCCCACTGAAATGAAGGTACTTAAATAGTTATGATAAACTTGTTCTGATGTGCAGCATGATCATGATTCATTCTGGATCTAGCTGATTCTCAGCTTCAATTTATTATAGTAAAATGCATTTTCAAATGCCATTTTTGCATGTGGTTGAAATATTTATCTTTAAGGATTGACTATTTTACTATGGTTTTGCACTTTAGGAATTCAGAGTTTCTGCAAGGACTTACTGGAAGTTGCTGATGTTCTAGAAAAAGCAACCGAGTCTGTTCCCAAAGAAGAACTTAAAGATGAAAACCCCCATTTGAAAAATCTTTATGAAGGTCTTGCCATGACTGAAGTTCAAATACAGAAAGTATTCAGAAAACATGGATTGGTGAAATTGAATCCTCTCGGAGCCAAGTTTGATCCTTATGAACATGAAGCATTGTTTCATGTCCCCACAGAAGGGAAAGAACCGGGCACTATAGCTTTAGTATCAAAGGTTGGCTATAAATTGCATAGCCGTACTTTAAGGCCTGCATTGGTAGCTGTTGTGAAGGAACAATAGCAGTCTAATCTGAAAGAATTAATAAGCATCACATAGATACTAGTTAGATTTCTTAATAATGCTCCATTATATAGAGGTGATTCACCAAATGAGTTGGGATACAGAGAAAAATAATGGATGGATGATAAAGCATATAAAGTAATGTAAAAGTGTTTTTAAATGAATGTATATAATGTGGAGAGAATGCAAACTACTAACATAAATTACAACATCAAATTATACATAGTACCTTTTCATTAATGTAAGTCCTCAAGGATAATTATTTAATAACCGAGCAATAAGAATGCCATACAGGTTATTTCCACATTGAAATCTTTTGAACTGTTGGTGTCATGTTGTTTATGCTTCTATTCAAGTCCTATCTTTTAAGCTGAGATGGAGCTTTGATGGAACAAAAGGTGGCAAGATATACATACAACCAATAATGCCCTCATTCTATGCATGTAGTGACATTATGGAAATCATTCCTTGTTGATGCCACTTAAATGCTTTAATTCATATAAAGGTGTCTT
Source organism: Pantherophis guttatus (assembly GCF_059756535.1). Lineage (NCBI taxonomy): Eukaryota > Metazoa > Chordata > Lepidosauria > Squamata > Colubridae > Pantherophis > Pantherophis guttatus. The sequence goes on along the minus strand of NC_142065.1, from coordinate 121,935,546 downwards.
AAAATAGTATGCTAAAGGAATATGCAATTAGTCTAAATACTGTTAATTGCTTACCTTTGAATTGAAGGTTGTTTTGCATCACTGAGAAGACACTATTGGAAAGAAGCAAAATGAACAGGAGGTGTAGATGACTGACATGCAGCTAAGCTAAATATGAATGCCTTTAAAATTGACTCTTGAGACGGTCAGCTTTCCTATTTAAGAGCACAGCAGCTTGCCTTTCCTTTCTTTCGTGTCATCTCACTGCAATCTTTTTCCTCAATGTTCTTCCCAATGCAGTTGATATTTCTCAATGAAGTTATTATGCCCCATCTCTTTTCTATTTTTTCTGAAGGGTGAGAAATAGGGGTATCATGGACATTTCTTTGTATTAATGGTCTGTATATAAGTAGTTGGTATATGCAGAGGGAAAACAATAATTTTTAACTCTAGTGTCTTATCTTGCATTTAAGTTTGACAATGACAGTAATGAAAGTTCATTATTATAGTTGGCATATTGTTCATATAAATCGTAATAATGAGAGATCACATATGATAAAAGGCACACAAAATAAGGTTTCATGAGAAGAAAGGTACCTGCTACAGGAACAGTGGTATTTGTACTTGTTACTTTATTAGTAAGAAAGTGTTAAATAGAACTGTAATTTGTGACTTTTGTATTCACTGGTGTATGCAATATTTTCCCTGGCCATTGAATTCCATCATAAAATGCAAGCACCAGAAAATGGCAACATATGATCTTTAATGTTAAAATGTTTAGCTATATTGTTGTGTGATAATCTTGGAAGATTTTTGTTATTTTTTTAGATTAAATTGTGCCTGCATGAATTATGTTGCCAGCCCCCATGTGTGCAATAATAAGGTATTTGTGGAAGATACGTAAGATTTGCAGAAAGATATAAATCTATCATTATCGACTGCAAATATATTTTAATATTAGCCTTCTCTTGAATTGTGTATTAAATCAGCATGTGTTAGCAGAAAAAAAAAGACACATGCAAGGAATAGTGAGGAAAAAAGTAATCCTGGAAGCTGTTACTTGTGGCAAAGGTGCTAGTTACTCAGTTATGCATCTGCCATATTTACTTTAAAAAAAACTGCATGTGGATAATACGCATTCAGATTTGAAGAAAGATGCTGTGTTTAAATTGTACATTGTAATTGTTTTGTTGGCTTCTGTTCATTTAGGGATTCACAGATGCATACAATTTATTCTGAACTTTTCCATGCAACCGCATAGTGATTCTGATTTCTACGATTGAGAATACAAGAAACTTTTAATGTTGTAACTCAAAGCACATTTACTAGTAACTAAGTTTCACTGACAAATGAAACACTTATTCTTCTGCTGCACATGTAGTAAATTATGCATTCAAAAGTTTGTTTATGAATAAGCTCAACAAAAAGGTATCGAGACTCATTCTCCAGCAAAGTGAGTAGATCAGAATTACTGTTTTAGTAATGGATATTTTATCAGAATCTTGTCCCAAAAGTGCTTTATCAAGAGGCAACTGGACTGTCTGGTTTTTTCTTTGAAGACGTTTCACTTCTCATCCAAGAAGCTTCTTCAGCGCTTCTTGGATGAGAAGCGAAATGTCTTCAAAGAAAAAACCAGGAAGTCCAGTTGCCTCTTGAAAAAGCACCTTTGGGAGAACCATGACCTGGATGACTTGAGAATCTCCATAGATATCAGCCTATGTATAACTCAGATTGTTCATGCCCAAGATAAAAGAAAAGTGTCCCTCTTTACTTTTTAAGTAGTTTGTAAGGGAGTATGGGAAGCACAGGTATTATAAAGTCCACCAAGAAAGTAAAGACTTGCAGCTACAATGTTGAAAAAAGTAGCAGGAAAGAAAATACAATCTGATGAATTTTGTAAACTGATACATTGCTAAAACATCTTGAGGCACACAAAGCATCATACACTATTCACACTTTGTGATCATGTGTTATATCCATGTGTAGCCTAGTAATATGTATGTTTCCTATTTGGGGATTCTTGCCCAAGACTGGGAAAGTGTGTTTAAACAAGTGTTGTATTTGTAAACCTGAAGACCACCACCACCACCACCACCATCAAAGTCACAAGCAATGTAGAGTTGCTTAAGAATCTTGTGTCAGTATATACCAATTATATTCTCATAAACTCGTATCATTCCCATTTTTTCAGTTGATACTTATATTTAAATAAAACCACACAAAGATTCTTCCTTTCATTTTTCAAATTGTATAGAAGTGGAACATTAGTATATACATTAAAGCAGTTAGTTCACCACCACTATGTTTTACAATCAGAATGCCTGTTATTTGCTGAAAATCATTTTCAATGATTCTATGCAAGCTAGGTTGTGGAACTAGTCTACTCATTTTAATGATGTGTGCTGTGTTAAACCATTTTATATTACTCAGTTTTGCATTCTCTTTGCTCTAGTGGTAATATAGCAGAATGCCTTGGCTTATGGAAAAAATGTAACAAATTTGTAGTATACATTTCCAATATGAAATAGTAATTTGTGCCTAAGTTCATTATCCAAGATTTAGTAGGACACATAAGCAGCCCTATCTGATGGTTTTGCTTGACAATAAATACTATTCAGTGTAGTGGGGCATATTTCCAAGTAAATGTGTGAAGAATAGCAACCTTAAACCAGTATCATGTCTAAAATACAAGTTTGTGCAGCAGAGGTAGAGTTCAGTAAGTATTATCAGAGTTTCCCATCTCACTTCCGATACACTGGTAAAACAAACCACTTCACCCAGAGTGTGCTGTTTTAAGGTAATATGTAAAGTGGTTCATAAAATAAGATCTAACATGTACATGATCCATTACAGAAAAATCCAGTTGAGTGAGTTTTTTTACAAGATCTTGGATGTTAAAAAAAGCTGGTAACTAGATCAATGGCGAATGTTGGTTCTTCTGTTGATACTGATGTTATTTCAAAGTAGTCAAGATTTAAGAAGCATCCCTGGATATCCAACCACTTTCTGTCAAAAAATTCAAAATCCTTTTTTTTAGTATCTTATCCAAGTAACTAGGAAGGCGACTTTTTGAGGGGATGCCCTGCCTTTTTTGGAGATGATCTTTAATAATTATAGTTTTAACCGTCACATAGCGTGCTGGACTCAGATTAATAGAGTTACAAAGTACTTTCTCTCGGTCAGATAACAGTTCAAAGCCAGGAAGATTTTCAATTGCAGAGAATTCTCCATCTTTACCCTCATCCTTTCCTCTTTTAGAAGTACCAATGTTTTTATTTTCTTTCCTTTTCTCTCGTTTGTGTCTAGCTGCTTCATATTCTGCAGACTCTTCCATTTTTGTTATGCCATTTCGGCGATAACGCTGGAGTTCTCTTATTTTTGTTCGAAGCACCTTTTCCTTGTGTAGATTTTCAAAGAAATCATCAAATTCTTTGCAAGACATAAACTGATAAAGAGACCTCAATTTTAACCTCAGTTCCTTTTCTTCTTTTGTAGTTTTGCGTTTTGAAGGTTTTTCTTTATCTCTCCTATCCTTCCCTAAAAATGCAGGAACCAAGTTGTAGTCACGAGCAATGTTCTTTCGCCGCTGCCTCTCTTTCAGTTTTCTTACATACATATCCACATGAGCTCTTTTTAATTCTATTTCCACATCATCATCATCATAATTAACTGAAAGGCCACTAATTAGAGTCTCAGCATCTTGATCATACTCAATCTCATAATCATCTCGAAGTGGCATGTATCCAAGCTGTTGTTGTTCAGCCACTGATATATCTAAAGGTGGCAGAGGCATGGTAAGGCTTGGAGAAAGTGGACCACCACTCGGGCATGTATGATCAGTCACTCTATTAGGAATAACGTCAGGAATGCAGGCTTTTCCAAGATTTCCATGTATATACATGCTCACATAGTGTTCCATAACTTCTTGAGGCGTTCGTGATGCTCCAACATGAGTAGCCATATCTTCCTACAATAAAGAAAAACAATTTTTGAATTACCTGTCTCAAGACATGCATGTGCTAGATATAGACACAACTATGATGTTTGTCACAACCCAACATTTCACATTCTTTTAAATACAGCCAATGACTATGAACTTCAAAGTACTAGTGCTTGTTCATATATGGTGATCTTAAAGTATTATTTAAGTTCACTGGATTCAAACAGAAGGTTCTAAACTGGAGGAATTTTATCTAAAGCTTTCCCCATAAATTCACTTTTTGCTAATCATGGAGCTTTGTAATGAAGTACTTCACAGATCTAGAGTTAGTTTTTAAAAATAGGGCTATGCAGTGCTTGAGGTTCAAAGTGAAAAAGGTGCTTTGAAGCATGTGTGGAGTATATCTTACCTGTCAGCAACACCTAAACATGCTTTACCTGTTGCAGCTGCAAAGGGCACTTCCACAACCCAAAGAAAATGCAGTTTTAAGATACTGGCAAGTACTACATGAATGATGCTGAAGCACATTTTCTCCCATAGCTCAGGAGCATTAAAAACCTCTTATCAAAAATTCCCAAATGAATTGAAATATTCTTAGAAAAGCCAATCTTAAAATACAAAGATTTAATTTTATGCTTGTTAAAAATGTAAAGATACTAAGTCAGAAGAAATGACCCAAGGAAAACCAATTTCCTATCCTGCAGCCTCTATATGTGTCTAATTTTATCCTGGAACATCCATTAAATGCCAGAGCACTTCTTGGGAGGAAAAAGGCACTGTTTTCCTTCTGGTCCTATTAACAGATGAGTATGATGATCAATTAATTTAATATGCAGGCAGAAAAAGCTATAAACTCAGGCAATAATATAAATAAGACAAAGCTCTAAGAAAACTTTATACTCATATATTTGGTAAACATGATAGATATTCCTATCAATATGCTGATATAAAGAATTTATAAGTAATAAGGTAGATGTGTGGTGTTCAACTTTTTACATTTAAAAAAAATCTCTTTAATTTTAGAATGGATATGTCTGTATGTAAAGGAGTCCCTACAGTAGTGGCCAAAATTGTGGAAACTTTTTGGAAAAAGAGTATTTTTGAAGTTTGATGGCTAATAACACCACTTTTTTTTGTAGTTTCATATTCCACTGCTGGAATGGCCTGGGAATAGCCCAGACCTTAACCCAATTGAAAATCTATGGAGCCGACTAAAACTTGTTAGTCAGAAGCGACCCAGCAATAAAACCAGTTAATAGAAGCAATCCTTCAATCTTGGTTTCACATTATAACAACTACAGAACTAAAATACTTGGTTCACTCCACGGGAAGACGTTGTAAGGCTGTTGTTCATGCTAAAGGTTACCGAACTAAGTGTTAACTGACGTGATAATTTTTATATATCATTTTTTCTATGGTGATAATTTTTGTATATCTCATTTTTTCTATGTATTTCACTTTTCTTCTTTATATTGTAACTGTTATCTAATAGCAAATCCTTCATAAAAGTTATTGCATTACATTCTTGATTAAATTCAGGGGTGAAATGCTCCCGGTTCGGTCCGGATCACCTGATCCGGTAGCGATGGCGGTGGGTGGTTCAGAGAACCGGTAGCAAAAATCCCTACGCCCCCCTCCCAATGCTCAGCTGAGTCCAGGGTAGATAAAAATCAATGATTTTTTTAAAAAAAAATCAAAAAATCAGATTTTTTTTATTTAAATCGGATTTTTTTAAATAAAATGCTTTTTGAGGAAAATATATTACCATCCAAAGGTTATTCCATCATGAAATAAAGATTAGTTTTTTAATTATGTAGAATAAGGCTGTATATGTTTAATTTTTTTGGTAAATAAATTCCATTAATCCATTCACAATATCATGCTCTTCCAGAGGTTTTTGTAAGATTATTGGGCAGTTTCTCTGCCTACAAGATGATATCACAGATGCTTGGTTTACTTTTGCAGTTCTCAAAACTGAATTTGACTCAGCAGAGATCACATGCCTCTTCTTCACAGCAAAAATGTTATAACATGAACAGAGTTGAGAAAAAGACCTTAAGCCTATTGTTTTACAAACCTATGAATACAGAATCAACCCCTTCAGTGCTAAGTTTCAAGATGTTCAGTGAATAGAATAGAAACTTTTTCTGATTGTTTGGAGTGGAATAGATCTGCACAAGAAGAAAGTGAAACTAAGTGTGAGGAGGAAGGGGCAAGCAGACAAGCAGTACAAAATGAAAGTGAAACTTTCTGAGCACAATATTGCACAGCCACAGACAGACAAGGCTTTGGATCTTTTTGTGTGTATTACCTGAGGTTTATCACATTCTTTCCTTGGAGGAAAAAACCTATAATGGCAGCAGGCCGTAAAAGAGACCCAGTTTGGCAATATTTTAATGAAGTTCCTTTACCTATCAGTAAGGCAGGCATGCATGCAAACTGCAAACACTGCAACAAAGAAATGCAAGGCCTGGTGGCCCGAATGAGGCAACATCATGAGAAGTACTGTGATGAAGATGACCAAAGAAACACATTTGAACAGGCAGGATCTTCAGGTTGGTAAACATTTTTATTGAATCATATTTCTAAAGACTGCCTTGAACTGTCATGTTTGAGCAAAATTATATTTCTTATTATTACTGCATGTTACTGTCATTTGGTACAGTTATGAAGAAAAGCAAATATTCCTTTTGGGGCAGTGCTGTGTACAATAAGCAGAAATTGTATAAACAATAAAATAACAGCATTGACTTTTTTGTTTAGGGGAATTCATGATTCTGGAAATGGGCGTTGGTCCTACCTGAGACGCCCGTTCTCTCCCGTAGGAGGGAACGGCAGGCAGCGCCGGGTAGACTCTGTCGTTTGACCAATCAGGACCGGGTCTGCAAGAGTTTAGGCCCCGCCCTTCCTGTCGTTCCCCAGTTTATCGGCGAGGATTTCACTGCAGACTGGCGTGTCTCCTGCTAAGAATAAGGAAAAGGTAAGTAGAACCCGCCCCACCCCGGCAGCGACGGCTCATCCCCAATAGGGTGGGGGCTGCCTGCCGTTCCCTCCTACGGGAGAGAACGGGCGTCTCAGGTAGGACCAACGCCCATTCTCCTCCCAGACAGGGAACGGCAGGCAGCACTGGGACATACCAAAGCTTGATGTCCAAGGGCGGGCAGCCGGGGAGAGCCGAAGATCAGGTCTCATGCACCCGTTGTAGGACGCGTCTGCCGAATGCCGCATCCGCTGACGCGTAGACGTCCAGACGGTAGTGTCTGATGAACGGCGTCGGGGTGGACCAGGTCGCCGCCCTGCAGACTTCCTCCAGAGAAGCCTGGGTAGCCCAGGCCGCAGAGGTGGCGGCGCTCCTGGTGGAATGTGCAGTCACACGGTTGGGAACCGGCAGAGACTGGGACTCATAAGCGAATGCGATCGTGGCCCGGATCCAGCGACCCAAGGTTGGCGCCGAGACCTTGGATCCCATTGCAGTAGGTTGAAAAGAGATGAACAAGGCCTCGGTCTTGCGGAACGAAGCAGAACGTGAGATGTAGATTTTCAAGGCTCTGCGTACGTCGAGAGTGTGCCACGCCCTTTCTAAGTGGTGAGATGGATTGGGACAAAAGTTGGGCAAGGAAATTTCCTGCGATCGATGGTACAATGAGTTAACTTTGGGAAGGAAAGTAGGGTCCAAACGAAGGACAACCTTGTCGTGATGGAAAACGCATAGGTCTTGGCGGACCGACAAGGCGGCCATTTCAGAAATGCGACGAGCGGAAGTCACTGCCACCAAAAGGGCTACCTTGAAGGAGAGAAATTTCAAAGACGCCGACCGGAGAGGCTCGTAAGGCGGGCGAGTCAGCGAGGCCAAAACCTTCGAGAGGTCCCATGTAGGGAAACGGTGGACGACTGGGGGACTCAGGTTGGAGGCCCCCCGGAGAAATTGCCGAATCAATGGATCCTTAGTGATGGCTGTCAAGGATGCGCAAGCTGAGACGGAGGCCAAGGCTGCAGTCTGGCGACGTAGAGTAGAAGGGGCCAGACCGGATTCAAAGCCCTCCTGGAGGAAAGCGATGATGTGTGCTACTGAAGGCGAAGTGGGGTTGATCCCTCGAGCCAAGCACCAAGACGAGAAGGAGCGCCAGGTAGACTCGTAGATACGAGTGGTAGAAGGGCACCGGGCAGCTTGCATTGTAGTGATGGCGGCGGGAGGAATATTGACCCGAGTCAAGAACTCCCGCTCAGTCTCCAGGCGGTTAGTTGCAGCCATTGGGGCTCTGGGTGTAAGAGAGCCCCCTGGAGGAGGCAAATCTGGTCGTCCGGGATCCGCCAGGGGCGGGCAGTGGACAGGGCGACTAGGTCCGAAAACCATGGCCGACGGGGCCAGTGGGGAGCTATGAGAACCATTTCCGACCCCTCCGCCAGGAGCTTCCGGATGACCCTGGCGATGAGTGGAAGAGGGGGGAACGCATAAAGAAGGACACCCTGGGGCCAGGGAGATCGGAGGGCGTCCACCGCCTCCGCGCCTGGGGACGGGAATCTGGAAAAGAAACGTGGAACCTGATGATTGAAATTGGTAGCGAACAAATCAACTGCCGGGCGGCCAAATCGGTTGGAGAGGTCCTGGAAGAGGAGAGGGTGGAGCTTCCATTCGGAATGGTCCACTAGATTGCGGCTAAGGAAATCTGCTTGGATATTAGCTTTACCAGAAATGTGGGCAGCCCGTAAGGAAGCTAAATGAGCTTCAGCCCAGAGGCCAAGTAGTAGAGATTCCCGAAGAAGGGTCCGGGACTGGGTTCCACCCTGTTTGTTAATATGGGCCTTGGCCGAAACATTATCAGTTAGAACGAGCACGTGCTGCCCTTGGAGCAGAAGTTGGAAATGCCGTAAGGCCAGAAAAATAGCCCGTAACTCGAGGAAGTTGATGGAGGTGCCTCGTTCCTCCTCAGCCCAGATGCCCTGAACCATATGAGAGTTAAGGTGAGCCCCCCAGCCGGAGAGACTCGCATCAGTGGTAAGCACCATCCTCTGAGGCTCTCTAAACAGGGTACCCTGGGCGATCGCCTCTGAACCCCACCACCGTAAGGAATCCAAAACCTTAGGGGGAAGAGAAACCTTACGCAAGGAAGAAACTGAAAGGGATCGTTGAAACGGAAGAAGGTACCATTGGAGAAGCCTACTATGCAAACGGGACCAGGGGACAATGTCAAAGGAAGATACCATTTTGCCCAGGAACCTGGAAAGGGAGAGAATAGAAATGGGCCGGCCTTCCAAACATAGAGACGCCAGCTCAGATAGGCTGGACTGGCGGGCCGGAGAGAGAAAAACAGTGGAAGAGAGGGTGTCAATGACTGCACCCAAATGTTGAATGCGCGTCGAGGGAGACAGGGAGCTCTTGGCCCAGTTGATCAGGAACCCATGACTTTGAAAAAGGCGGAGCGTGGTAGAAACATCCCGCCGGGCCCCATGAAGGAAGAAAGAATAAGAATATCATCCAAGTAGAATAAAATGCGAATAGGTATGGATCGAATGTGGGCCACAAGGGCCGCCATCAACTTGGTGAAGACCCTGGGTGCAGAAGAAAGACCGAAAGGGAGAGCTTTATATTGATAATGAGAGCCCCTATAATAAAAACGAAGAAATTTACGATGGGGCGGAAAAATGGGAACATGTAAATAGGCTTCGGTTAAATCAACTGAAGCAAGGAAATCCCCCTCCCGAATGCATTCTAGAATAGTAGAGAGGGAATGCATCTTGAACCGGCGGTATGTTAAGTACCGGTTCAGTGCCTTCAGGTCTAAGATGGCGCGCCAGCCCCCCGAAGCTTTGGGGACAAGGAAGAGCCGGGAGTAAAAACCGGACCTACGTTCAGATGGGGGAACCTCCTCTATGGCTTCGATGTGGAGGAGGTGGGTAACCGCTGAGGCCATACGGGCACGGGAAGCAGAGTCCTGTGAAAGAGGACAAGGAACAAAAACGCGCGGGGGAGAAGCTTTAAACTCTAAACGGAGGCCTTCTCGAACAGTAGAGAGAACCCAAAGATCGGAAGAAGAACCAGACCAGGTATCAGAGAAGAAGGAAAGACGGCCCCCGACCAGAGAATCTGGAGGTCGGCTAACGGGACCTGTGGAAAGGGCGGCCTTTGCCACCCCGGAAGGACCTTCTGGGGGGAAATCTGGAAGAGGACCTGACCTGAAAGTCTTGGCCTTGCATTCCTCTGGAGGAAAAGTTGCGAGAGGATCGGTTGAATGAGACGCCGGTGTCAGTCGGGCGAAAGGACTGGGACCGTTGATAGGATTGTTGCCGAAAGTCCGACCGACGGGAGACCACGGGAAAGATCTTCTTGTGATCCCTAGTCTCTACCAAAATTGGATCCAGGGAAGAACCAAAAAGGTTAGCTCCTTCATAAGGAGAGGCAGCCAGGCGCCACTTGTTCCTGGCGTCAGCCTGCCAGTGGCGCAGCCAGAGGAGCCTGCGGGAGGTAACAGAAGACCCAATGGCCTTAGCTGCAAAACGGGCCGTATTAAGAGTAGCGTCGGCCGAAAATTCGACGGCCGCCAAAATTTTATTAATGTCCTGGTGGGAACGTGAGTCGGAGGCCGGAAGGCGATCCTGCAGCTGTTTGAGCCACAAAATGGAGGCCCTGTTGAAAAAAGATGCCGCCGAGGCGGTTCTTACCGCCCATGCTGAGGCCTGGTGTCCTTTGATAAGGGTCCGCTCGGCTCGCTTGTCCTCCGGACGCAAGGACTCCTCAGGAGGACCTGCCAGATGAGATGTAGAAGCCAAGGCGACAACTGGAGAGTCCACATTCGGCACCTGCAACAAGTCAGAAAGGTCAGAAGCAGTAGCATAGAACTTTTTGTCTTGGGAATTGGGCAGAGGCCCAGAGCCTGGCGATGACCACTGTCTCTTCACCACATCTAAGAAGAGTTTAGGTGCAGGCAAGGTATCAACACGAGCTGGTTGTTCTGCGAAAAGAGAAGCAGAAGGATCCTCAGATGATGGATTCCCTGTGGAAGCAGAAGGAGCTGGTAACATTTTGGTAACAGACAAAGCCTTGAACAGCAAGGAGCGGAAGAGATGAGGTTTGAAGAGGCCTATAAAGGCCGGCTGGTCGGGAGCTAGACCTTCATCTTCGGACCATTCTTGGTCTAGGGCGAGGTCCTCCGCAGAAAGGGATATCTGGCTGGCAGAAGCAGGAGAAGATGGTCTCTCCAGATGGGGCGAAGCCTCCACCCCCCGTGATAAATGACTGACTTGGCTCGAGCAGTCTAAAATATCAGATTCTGCACGCTGTTGTAGGCCTTCGGAGATACCCTGACGGATGGCAGTTGCGATGAGAGAAGCCAGAGCAGGGGAAATGGTGGAAGGCAGGGAGTCACTGGAGGGGGGAGGAGGAGGAGGGGGGGGAGGATGAGTGGAAGGAATATCCTCCCCTTGGTCTGGAAGCACAGCAGCAGGAGAATGGCCCTCCTGAGGCAAGGTTGCAAATAAAATGGCCGCTTCATCAGGAGCCGGAGAAATCCCTGAGGAAAAGCGATCTGGAGAAAGAGCAGATCTATGGCAAATCTGGGGCTGGGCCTGAGCACTAGAAACCCCAGCAGAAACCTGAGGGGTGGAAGCGGCGGGAGAAGGCAAGCCTTGTTTGGAGGCCTGAATCTGGGCCTTCTGGACCGCCCTTTCCAGGGCCCTATGGCGGCGCTGTTCATCCTTCCGGGCCAGAGCTGACTTTTCTGGAGGGGCAGATGGCAGTTTGGACTTCTTATGGCCTCGGTGTAGGCCTGAGGTCCCTTCCCCCGGATCGCTGTTATGGCGCTTCCTATCCTGATGAGCGCCCGCCCCACGACCACTTCTTGAGGAACGGGAGTCAGCCATCTTGAAATTACCCCCGTTGGCGCCAAAACCAATTTTAAAATGGCCGCCTTTAGTACTCACTGCGCCCAAGCGGTCCGAGAGGCAAGCGGCAAGCGGCTCCAAGCAGCGAGTGGAATTCGGAGCGGTGGGGGGAGCTGCGAAGCGAAGGCTTCAAAATGCAGCCAAAAGCGTCTGATTTCGGAAGGGCAATACAGCGCGGTGCAGGCCAGGGCTACGGAGCGAACTCGTGAGCCCTGCCTGAAAATGCCAGCCGGCAGTTAGAAGCGGCGATCGGGTGGCCGCGGGCGAAAGAGAGCCCTCTTTCAAGCCGGGATCGCAGCAAGGCTCCTCCAAGACGCTAATTCTGCCCTTTTGCAATTTATTTTAAGATTCCTAGATTTCGATCTCAGAAGAAGCAGGAGACACAAGTGTCCAAGTCGACCGAGTCGATAAACTGGGGAACGACAGGAAGGGCGGGGCCTAAACTCTTGCAGACCCGGTCCTGATTGGTCAAACGACAGAGTCTACCCGGCGCTGCCTGCCGTTCCCTGTCTGGGAGGAGAACTATCCACCTTCAAGATCACCATCCTCCTGTTCTACAGTGTCAGAGTTATCCGTCCAGGATAGTGCTTCATTAGTATCATCATCATCAGACACCCACAGCCACATATCACTATCATCTAAAAGAAAGAAAAAAACCCCTTCCCTCCTGGAACCACCATAAATAAGTTTGTGATAAAAACTAGCAGATTAGAAAAAGAGTTAATTGAGGAAAAAATTGCCCAGTTTGTTTATGCAACGAACTCTTCTTTCTGTCTGACTGAGAACCCAAATTTTATTAATATGGTTCAGTCACTGAGACCAGGATACAGTCCACCCAGCAGAGCAGATGTTGCAGGGAAACTGCTGGATAAAGTGTATGACAGAGAAATGGAGCAATGTGCAACAGCTCTGGAGGGTAGAATTGTTAACCTAAGTATTGATGGGTGGAGTAATGTCCACAATGATCCTATTGTATATGCTTGTATAACAACAGAAGAAGGGAAAGTCTTCCTTGCACAAACAATTGATACGTCAGGAAATGCACACACAGCAAAATACTTACAAGAAGTGGCAGTAAAAGCTATAACAACATGTGAACAAAAATTGGCTGTTCAAAATGTCTAGTACGCAGTTTGGTCACAGACCATACTGCAACTGTATCCAAGATGAGAAGAAATTTAGAAGAGCAGGAAGGGAATACAAAACTAATAACATATGGTTGCAGTGCTCATTTGCTGCACCTCTTAGCCAAAGACTTAAGTGGTTTCCGACGTCCCGATATAGTCAGCTAATGCCATCGCTGACTATTGGGGGCGAATCATTGGCCCCCACGGATAGGGCTCGCAACTTGGGTGTCCTCCTGGATTCACGGCTGTCGTTAGAAGAGCATGTGACGGCCGTGTCCGGGAGGATTTTTCATCAGGTTCGCCTGATCCGCCAGTTGCGTCCCTATCTAGATCGGGACTCCTTACACACAGTCACTCATGCCCTCGTTACTTCTCGTCTGGATTACTGCAACGCTCTCTACATGGGGCTCCCCTTGAGGTGCACTCGGAGGCTCCAACTGGCGCAGAGTGCGGCCGCGCGGGTGGTGATGGGAGCGACATGGAGTTCCCATGTGACACCTCTCCTGCACGAGCTGCACTGGCTCCCGGTGGTCTTCCGAGTGCGCTTCAAGGTTCTGGTTATCACCTTCAAAGCGCTCCATGGCTTAGGACCTGGTTATTTACGGGACCGCCTGCTACCACCAATAGCCTCCCACCGGCCAGTACGCTCCCATAGAGAGGGGCTCCTCCGGGTGCCGTCGGCCAAACAATGTCGGCTGTCGGCCCCTAGGGGGAGAGCCTTCTCTGTGGGGGCACCTACGATTTGGAACGAGCTCCCCCCGGAGATACGTAGGATCCCGGATCTGCGCACCTTCCGCCGCGCGCTTAAGACCTTTCTATTTTATCAAGCTGGCCTGGCCTAAATCTTCCCCCTTTTTAAATGTGGAAATTTTAAATTTTTAAATTTTAAATTCGTCTTTTTATAGGGGTATGGGTAAGGCATTTTAAATTGGGGAGCCATTTTAGATTTAATTCTGTTTTAAACGTATTTTAATTGTTTATATTGTATGTTTTTAACTTTGGCTGTTCACCGCCCCGAGTCCTTCGGGAGAGGGGGCGGTATAAAAATCTAATAAATAAATAAAATAAAAATAAATAAGTGTTCCAGAAATAAAGACTAATGTTGTTGAAATTGCTAAATACTTCCGTAACGATCATTTTGCTGCAGCAGCTCTGAAAAGGATGGGTGGAACCAAGCTAATGCTCCCACAAGATGTTAGATGGAACTCTGTGATGGACTGTTTTGAGCAGTATATCAAGAACTGGCCTATTCTGATGACAGTTTGTGAAGAAAATCGAGATAAAATAGTGGCACTGTCACGGCCAAAATCCTCAACATTGGGCTTAAGAGAAATGTTGAACATATGCTGAGCATCCTGAAACCCATCTCTGAAGCTTTAAACAAAATACAGAAAAATAGCTGTTTTAATGCTGATGCTGTTGAAATTTGGAAGGAACTGAGTGAACACTTAAAAACAGAACTACACATGGACAGAATTAAATTACAAGCATTAAAAATACGAATGGGACAAGTACTGTCTCCAGCTCATTTTTTGGCAAATATTGTCAATATCCAGTATCAGGGTCAAAATTTAAGTGCTGAGGAAGAGGAGTTAGCTATGACATGGGTATCCAGCAATCATCCATCTGTAATGCCAACTATAATAAACTTCAAAGCTAAGGGGGAACCATTAAAGAAATACATGTTTGCTGAAAATATTTTAAAGAAAGTCACACCAGTGAACTGGTGGAAGTCACTTAAGCACTTGGATTTAGAGACTGTTCAAGTAATGATTTCACTTTTAACAGCAGTAGCTTCTTCTGCAGGCGTTGAAAGAATATTTTCTTCCTTTGGACTCATTCATTCTAAATTGAGAAATCGTTTGGGACCCGATAAAGCAGGAAAGCTTGTTTTTCTTTTCCAGATTATGAACAAAGAAGAAGATGAAGATGACGAGTGAGCTACAGAGGACAGTATTTAAGTTTTTCATGTGTAGGCTGGGCTGACAGTCTAAGTTTCTTAATATATATATATTTTGTTTAGCCAAATTAGTTAACAAACATGGATGTTTGTTTAAGCAAATAACATATGTTGTAATATTATTGTTTCAGTTGAAAAAAATCTATTTAAATTGTTGTTATTAAGGTAATGATTATTTTTCTCCTTCCTAAGTACAACAGAAAAGTTGTCCAAATATGAATGATTAACCTATTAAACTGGGGATAAAAAAACTAATTTGAAAAGTTGTTATTCTACAAATCTTCATCTACTTGCATATTAAAGTTATACCAGCAAGAATTAGTCTTTATGTAGAAAACTATGATTTAAATCAAGCCTTACTGACTAGTGACTTAAATCGTGATTTAAATCGTGATTTAAATCAGTTTGATTTAAATCAAATCCACCCTGGCTGAGTCGCACAATCATCAGAGGCTTTTTTTTTTTTTTACTTTTAAAAGCATTTTTTCTACAACCTCTTCCAACGAAAAAATGCTTTTGAAAGTAAAAAAAAAAGCCTCTGATGATTGTGCGGCTCAGCTGGGATCCTCAGAGGCTTTTCAAAGCATTTTTTTCTGCAACCTCTTGGCCGAAGAGGTGGTAAAAAAAAAATGCTTTGAAAAGTCTCTGACGATCCCAGCTGAGTTGCCTGATCGGCAGAGAGGCTTTTCGAAGCATTAGAAAAAATGCTTTGAAAAGTTAAAAAAAAAAGTTGGCCACGCCCACCCAGTCACATTAACCCCCACCAAGCCATGCCCACAGAATCGGTAGTAACACATTTTACATTTCACCCCTGATTAAATTATCTTTCCATTGATATATGGGGCCCGGTGGCTCAGCAGACTAAAAGCATTGTGATTAACACCAGCTGTCTGCAATTACTGTAAATTCGAATCTCCCCAGGCTCAAGGTTGACTCAGCCTTCCATCCTTTCTAAGGTAGGTAAAATGAGGACCCAGTTTGTGGAGGCAATAAGCTGACTTTGTATAAATATACAAAAGTATGAAGGCTACTGCTTAACACATTGTAAGCCGCCCTGAGTCTCCGGAGAAGGGCGGCATATAAATCAAATTAAAATTAAAAAATTAAATTAAATTAATATATAATTTTATGGTACTACAAAAAAAAAGTGGTGTCATTAGCTAGTTTTAAAAAATACACTTTTCCCAAAAGGTTTCCACAATTTTGGCCACTACTGTACAGATTTTACTCTACTAGTCATTGCTAATTATAGGGGGTGGTTTTGATTATTTTATGACTATTTTATATATACAAAATACAAGCTTGATTGGCATAAGGAATACCAGCAATAGTGATCAATTCCTATTAGGGTTAGCTGTAATGAGAAACAAGGCAAACTTACAATTCACAATCAAATTACAGTATCAGCAGTATATTCTAAATATAAAATCTTCAGCATGAACCAAGTTACCACTTCAGGAAATCACATTAAAACTTTAATTTTATTAATACTATCAATATTATTATAGTAATACTGAGAAGTGTGGTGGCTTAGTGATGAAGACTCTAGTGTCCCACTTGGAAGGTAAATAATTCAATCCTAGAATAGTGCAGATATTTCTCTCCTAGAGCGCAAAGAAAAAATATCTGCTCGGCATGGTCTCAGAAAGGGCATCTAGCCAATAAACGCTCAGCTCCATCCAGTCATCCCAACTCTACCCCGAAATAAGTGATTGCATGGATCTAAAAAGGAATGCTTATTTTTATTTTAATAATACTATTATAAATCCATCTTTATTTGGAGTACTTTTAAAAAATATGTTGCCCTTACAATAAGATTATTGTAACTTTTATAGAACTACCATTAATCATGAATGTTG
Source organism: Pantherophis guttatus (assembly GCF_059756535.1). Classification (NCBI taxonomy): domain Eukaryota; kingdom Metazoa; phylum Chordata; class Lepidosauria; order Squamata; family Colubridae; genus Pantherophis; species Pantherophis guttatus. The sequence goes on along the minus strand of NC_142065.1, from coordinate 121,918,803 downwards.
ATCTTAAGTATACCAGAGAAAGTGTTATAGCAGGTGTTCATTATAAATAAAAAAAAAAATACAGGATGCAAAATTTACCTGAGGACCTCATAGGGTGAATTGGATGTTATGGATATTATGGAACCAATTTTTTAAAAATATCTCAGTCCCACTTAAGCATCCTTTATATTTGGTTGAGTAAACTGTGATCTGCTTAAAAGTTATTTTTACAAGTTAATTAACCGCATTATTGCCTAGCAGAGTGTTATAAATTTATCGTTTGGAATGTTCATGCAGATTCATAAATTTGGATTAATGGAGTAAACCTGGATTAAGTTAACCAAGAAACAGCATTTGGTATGATGTCACCCATTCACGGTAAGCCAGCTCAAGAAACATCTCAAAAGCATGTCAAAAGCCTTAACTGCCCCTTTTCTAAGGACTAAAAAGCAGGACTATTATGAGTCCCTTCCTCACATTTTTTACTTTCCATGGTCTAAGAAACTTTCAGAAATTTCACTTTATTCTCAAGGACAGAATCAAATTCTGGTATAGGTAGTCCCCAACTTATGATCTTAATAGAGCCTACCCATCCTGGTCGTAAGTTGTGACAGTTGTAAAACAGTTTGGTCACACGACTGATTCAATACAATGGTTATTAAACCAATCAATGGTTCACTCTGAGCATGGTTTTGCCAAAAACCACAGGTACCAGTTTTTGGCAAAATCATCATAAAACATGGTCATGTGACTATGAAACACTGCAAATGGCTGTAAATTCAGCCATGTTGCTGAGTCCACAAAGTTATGTCACATGACCTTGGGGGGAGCAGCAACCATTGGAACTTTGAATCTGAGTCATAACTAGCCCCAAGGTAGGTCTGTAGTAATTTTGAATGATAACTAAATGACAAGTCGAGGACTCTGTGATAATATAATAAATAGCTACAAGTGAACAAGTCCTGCTCACGGTTGATAGTTTTGAAAGCACTAAATATTTTTTCAACATTTTATTGGAAAACTCTCATTACAATTTATTTTCAACAAGAGTTAAAACCCAAGAGAAAAAACATTTGAGTACTTGCCACATTATTGGATAAGCAAGAGTCAGTAGTCAGTAGAAGTCTTGTGCAAAGATCAATAGCAGAATGGAAGATACAGATACAGTTGCCAGTCAATATGTTTGACTGGGAGAGGCTATTATCGAGAGGAATTTTTCAAGGATTAATTAATATTGCTATTTGTGTTGCACCGATTCCTCTGTCAACAATACTGAACAAGCCAGGCCATGATCAAAACATCAAAAACATCTGGCAGGCTATCCCATCTCATTTACATGAATGATCTGAAACTATATGGATAAAAACTAGCATAGAATCACTGATTAGAACTGTCTGTATATATAGCCAAAATACTGTAGTGGAGTTTGGATTAGAGAATTTTACCACCCTCACCATCAACTGGAAAAATAGTGAAAACAGAATCAAGATGCCCTATGAAGCTCATCCTTTCAAGGAGGTTGCTGCACAATAAGAGCTGCTGATGAGATGGTTCTTTGGCAGTGCTGCTACCTGGTTTTGAATGGGAATAGTTAGGAATGACCCAAGTTGGCTTTTGGACAATCATGGACCCAGTTGGGAAGTGGGGGGCTTATTTCCAATTCCTTCTAGAAGCGATCAAGGTTACTGGGTCATTGAGCATATACACCTTCCTGTCAGTAATTTCATTTTCTAAGCTTGCCAGAGGACTAACTTTCACTTTTCGAATCTATGGTTTCATTTTGCTTTTTGCTTTGAAAGTTGATTAGTGATTGCTGATTTACACTGTGCACAATATTAGTTATGTTGTATTTTGAAGGATTAATTTTATTATTAAACAACTACAGCGCTCTCTGTCAATTGAAAATGTTAATAAACCTCAAACCTGAATATTTAAGAAAATAAAAGTGAAGTTTTGGCTTTCTTAGGAGAATATCCGTGTGCACAATTATTGGGCAACTATTGGTATGCAGAATTATTATGCAATTAAATGAAAAACGAAAATGTGCCCATCTCACTCATTTATTTGCATCTGTTAAAGTGAGAATAATAAATTAACAACTGAAAATGTACAAATAAACATTTCTGACAGTTCAAAAAAAAAATCAGTGACCAATATAGCCACTCTTCTTTTCAATAATGTAATAAGCCTTCCATTCATGGAGTCTATCAGTTTCTTGATCTGTTGACGATAACTTTTTTGCAGCAGCAACCACAGCCTCATAGACACTGTTTAGAGAGGTGTACTGTTTCCCATAAATCTCCCATTTAAGAAGCGCCCACAAGATCGACTTCCAGTTGATGTTGCGGCAAGAACAGCTGGAAAATAGCGGAGCTCTGCAGGACTCTGTGAAATGCAGCTGGCAACTGCTTGCTCACAGACCATATGGAGTTAAGTCTCCCTGGAGGGGAGGTGAAGAAAGGAGAGGTGCCTGTCAATCGTGAGGAAAATGCTATTTTCTTATTGATCTGAAGAAAGCTCTCCTGAACAGCAGCAGTGACGACGGCCATTTTTGGTCAGTCACAAGTGTCAAGCTGCGACAATCGGGACACTAAGTTGTGTTGGAGCGGTGTGTGGGCAGAGCAGTGAAACTGGGTGAGAAATTTCCAACTGTTACCTTAGAGACTTAACTTAAAGTTCCAAAATGATCTCCAAACACTAAAAAAGCAGCGATTGGATTTATGGAGAAAAAGTAAAGACTAAAAACTAAAGAGGAAGATTAAAGATTTAGAAGTAAAAGAAAAACCTAAAGGATTATTTAAAACACAGAAAGCCTGGAAAAGCCAAACAACATTGTGAAAAGTGACTATTGAGAGAAATCGCTTTTCTAAACTTTATCTCGAACTTCCCTGATTGGATGACAATCAGCTGTTTTTGGTTTTTTATATTCTGTGGAAGGCTGGAATTGGGAGCAGGGGAGCCATCTACTGAAGGAAGAAATTTACTGCATTGTACAAAATCCAAAAGGAAATGAAGAGAAATAACATCTGGAAAGCTATCTGATCTTGATTTTATCTTAGTAGGCAATTGGAATGCTGGGAAATATTTATTGAGCTGCTTGAAGATTCAGAAGGCAAATTAAATTAAACACTAAAACTCTACTGGAACAATACACTGAAAAGCAGATTTGAAAGATTGGAAGAAACTTGATGGGCTATATTGGATTTGGGTTATTAACATTACGTGATAGATCATTTTACAAAGCAAAAGAAGAAAAGAGAGAAGGGGGAGAAAGGAAAAAAAGAAAAAGAAAAATAAGATTTTAAAATCTGGACAATTGGGAAGGTGTAAATTGGAAATTATAAAGACTGAAAAGCACAAATTTATAGACATTTTGGAGACTTGGAGAAATAACTCTGGGCTTGATAAAATCTTTCTAATAATTTATTTATTTATTTATTTTTGAGTTTTTAGATATTGGGATACTGGGATATTCGAGGGATATTAATTTATTACAAAATAACCTAGCAGGAGACAATAAAATTTTATAAAGAAATGTTAGAAATAGCGATAAAAAACTATAAGAAGTTGATGGGAATATTTAAAGATAAAGATGTGAAAGTAGAGGGCACTCAACAAATGGTGGGAAAAGATGAATATGATACACAGAAGACAGCTGAGAAATTAGAAAGAGTAGTGGAAGAGACAATTCAAAATAAACTACAAAAAGATAAAAATAAGTTAAAAGCAGAGAAAAATATTGAAAAGACAGCAATGACAAATACTAAAAATCAGATAGACAATCCTTTAAGAGCTTATAATAAAATAGAGGGGGGAAAGGAGGAGCTCACAAAAACAAAGAAAGGGTTATGGATGGATATTCAAAAGATGCAGCAGAAGGAGATAAAGGATAAGATAGAGGGAATAATCAGTTTGTGTAAAAATGTTAGAAAGTCATATAGGATTCCAAAAGAGAAATATAAAAGAATCACCCAAAAAAATAAATAAATGATGAAATTCTAGAAAGGTTGAGAGATGATGGATAGAGAAACAATATTTTGTAAGGTAGTAACAATATTGAGAAACAAAAAAAAAAAAGAAGAAGAAAGGCCCACAAGTTTAGGTCAGGTGAGGAAGGGGGCCATGTCATTATTCTTTAATCTTTAAGGCCTTTACTGGCTAGCCATGCAGTGGAGTACTTCAATGCATGTGATGCAGCATTGTCCTGCATAAAAATCATGGTCTTCTGGAAAGATGCAGACTTTTTCCTGTACCACTGCTTGAAGAAAGCGTCTTCTAAAAACTGGCAGTAGGTTTGGCAGTTGATTTTGAGTCCATCTTCAACCCCAAAAGGTCCAACTACCTCATCATTAATAATACCAGCCTATACCAGTACCTCACCTTCACCTTGCTGGCATTTGAATCCAAGTGGAGCTCTATGCCCATTACTGATCTAGCCATGGGCCCATCCATCTGGCCCATCAAGAGTCACTCCCATCTCATCAGTCCATAAAACCTTTGAAAACTCTGTCTTCGGGTATTTCTTGGCCCAGTCTTGCTGTTTCATCTTATGTAGCTTGTTCAGTGGTGGTTCGGTTTCAGCCTTCCTTACCTTGGCCACATCTCTGAGCACTGAACACTTTGTACTTCTGGGCACTCCAGGTACGTTGCAGTTGTGGAATATGCAGTTCTGGATTTCTTCTCAAATCTTTGGCAATTAATATGCGTGGTTTTTTTTCTCAACACGTTTCTTGCAACCCTGTTGACTATTTGCAACAAAACGTTTGATGGTTCTGTGATCATGCCCCAATATCTTAGCAATTTCAAGAGTGCCGAATCCCTCTGAAAGACTTTTTACAATTTTTGACTTCAGAGTCAGTTAAATCTGTCTTTTTGCTTTTCTATTTCCTTTGTATTTTGTATTTTATAATACTTTATCATTCAATAAAAAAAGTGTTGACTCTCTTGTTAAAAAATGTTAAATCACTTTTTTGGCTTATTTTGCCTGAGGAAAAGCTGCCGCCTAATAATTATGCACACTTTGATATAGGGTGCTGATCTCCTTAGACCACACTCTCCATTACACAAATACACATCAGCTGATTTGCTTATATCCACTAAGCATTCAAGTTTATACAGCTTAGAAATGGAAAATATGCATAAAAATGATGAAATAGTCAAAATACTCACTTGTCTAATAATTGTGCACACAGTGTATTTCAACCTCTTACTAGACTCTAATTGCTTTTTCTTTTTCTTTCTTTTTGATATATGTTATTCTGGATAAATTCTGTTCCCTTCGCATGAAAGCATGGCAGCATTTGGGGATATGTAAAGAGTTTTTAGACTCATTACTGGATCTCTGTATTTTTTGAATTTGCAAAATATCTGGACTTTATTTTTATTTTCTTATAATCTTGGATTGAAATATAGAAGAAAACATACTTTCTTTGTTCTTTATTCCCTCTGGGTTTTGATTGGAAGATAGGCTTATTCCGGAAACTGAATCTATTATACTTAACAACTCTATAAGAGATCGCATTAAGAAGTAAGCGTGGATAGTCGATCCAGGATAAATTATAACTTTTAGGATGGTTTGGGATAGATCAGATGCTATAGTAAACTTTCTACAAGTGGATTACAATAACAGTTTGCTAACACAGAGTTTTGAAACTTGTTTTGTTTTAGTATTCTTCTTCCTGTTAACTACTTTGTCATTAATGTAACATAGAAGCCAGGTCAATAGTTTGCAAATAGATTTAGTAATTTAAAGAGGCCGTGTTTCACAAGGGGTGGGAATTAATGTTATAATGTATTAATCAGTATTCAACTAGAGGGGATAATATATGTATGTGTGTTTTGATGCACCTTTTTTAATGTTTTGATTGGTTTGTGTTTTTTGTCCTTTTTTTCTTTTTTGTCTTCTTTTGGATGATTTTTGTATTATATATGTATATATGTAAATAGCATCAAAAGGTTGGATGAAGATTATCATTACAAATACCTAGGCATCCTTCAAGTCAATTACATCAAGCACACGAAATCTTTTTTCCATAAAGTCCAGAAAAAGCACCTTTGGTACAACCATGACCTGGATGACTGAGAATCTCCATATACAAGTCAATACATTATAATGCAAGGGAAGATCTTAAAGTCCAAACTCAGTGGAGGAAAGTCAATTAACACCTAGGCTATTCCAGTCATTAATTACACAGCTGGAATAGTGGATTGGACTGAAGAATAACTAAAAGCCTTGGATAGGAAGACCAGAAATATAATGACAATGAATCATGCCCTTCATCCTTGTAGCAACATTGACAGATTCTACCTACCATGGAATATCGGTGGGCGTGGAATGCTGCAAGTACACCAGACAGTTGAAGAAGAAAAAAGGGCATTGGAAGAATATCTGAAGGACAGTGAAGAAGATGCACTGAACCTAGTATACCATGAAGCTAGTACACCATGAAGGCCTACTGAGTACTGAAGGGACCAAAGTGGCCTACAAGAAAGATCAAATGAAGAATAGAAAAGAGATTGGGCAAGACAAAACATTACATAGCCAGTGTGTTTTTTTTTTAAATAAACCAATAAGGCAAAACAAAAAATAATCAAGATCTGGCAGTGGCTAAGAGTAGGAAAATTGAAGAAAGACAGAGGGACTGCTTCTGCCTCCATAAGACCAAGCCTTAAGAACAAACGCATACAAACCCGACTTGAGAAAATAGCAACAGGTAGGAAATGCCATCTCTGCAACCTGAAAAAAATATGGACCACTTGTTAGCTACTGCAAGATGATCCCACAGACTGACTACAAACAATCACATGATAAATTAGCAATAATGGTGTGCTGGAATGTCTGCAAGAAATACCATTTATCTTCAAGCAAGAACTGGTGGGATTGTAAAATAGACAAAATAATAGAAAATGAAGGGGCTAAAGTACTCACAGATTTTAGATTTGAAAGAGATAATCACCTGCCACATAACATACCAGACTTAATAATTGTTGACAAATAGTCAATAAAGCATGGATACTGGATATGGCAGTATATGAAAACAGGCAACAGCAGAACAGAAGAGAAAGAACTGGAGAAAATCACAAAATAAAAAGACTTGCAAAAAGAAGCAGAACAACTGTGGCAAAATAAAACAAAGTTAGTACCAATCCCAAAAACTTTTGGAGCACCATTTGAAGGCCATTGCCATTGACAAATTACCAGCAGTCAATTCCAAAGATAACTTGCAACAATACATTTAATACCATTAAATAACAACATCTCCCTATCCTAGGTCCTTGGGAAAGACTCAATAAGTGGATGAAAATGCCAAATCCAGTCTAAACATCTGTCTGACTTCAATGAACTATAATAATAAAGCATCTATATCCCAAATCATTTTAGGCCACCAAAAATCATACAACCATAGATCCAAATGATCTATGATGTAATCCCATTTCAGCAGTCTAAATATTGACAAATGCAATGAAAGGCTGAATTTCTGACAAAGACCTATTACATGGATGGTGATAGAACATTGTATTTTAATTAAGAATGTTCACTATTACGTGGTTCAATTTCTGAAATATCTCATCTATTCAGAGGTCTATCTATAGACCTCAAATAATTTAAAAACAGTCTGGCAGCAAGATCTCCTTAATTTCAATCTCTCATAAAGTTACATGAATTTTCATTTAGTTATAATTTACAGGTGTATCTTAGCATAATTTTGATTTTTAAGTTTTTTAAAAGATTTTTCCATACACTTTTCTTATTTTATTGCATATTTTCTTGGAAATATGCAAGTCTTATTGAATAGTAGGTCACAAACAGATAAAGTCTGAACTAATAAAAGAGAATATTTGGAGCTCAGAGTTGGATATGGGGTCCTTGGTGCTCTCTGAGCTTGCTTGTTTTCTTGCAGACATTTCATTACGCAAACTAGATAAATGTCATCACCTAGTTTGTGTGATGAAGAGTTTGCAAGAAAACAAGCAACCTTAGAGAGCACCAAGGACTTCTTGAACTGAATAAAATACATTCCCATTATATCAAGGATTCTCCATGACATGTGAACATATGATTTGGGGTGGCTATGTATGTTTTTGGAACCAGACATTTGATTACTTATTAATATCTTTTTGCAATGTGAAAGTGGGTGCTATGTTCACAGCTTTGGGCAAGACAAGGTACATACTTTTCAGGACAAGTGGCTAAAACATGATTGTATGGTTTTGGGCTATCCAAATGTGAGCTGCAGCATTTTGAACATATATTCACCATATTTTTGTACAATTATTTTTATTCTATGGAATTACTGGATAGCTTGAAAGGCAGTGGTCTGATTACAGAGATATGATACAGATGAATTTAGGTTAATTTTAAATTCAACGATAAAATTGAGATTTGTATTTACTCTATTGCTTGACCTGTGTTTTGAATGTTGATCAGAATAAGTCTTTAGCTTTGCCCAACTATTTCCAGCCATTTTTTCCCTTAGCAAAACAAGGGCCCAGCTCCATGAACAACAATCGTGCTATTAAAAATGTGAATTGAGCCACTATGGGAACATAATTTCCCCGACGCGGAAGGACAGGGCCGGCCGACAAACCAGCATGGAACTTCTCACCCAGTTGCCGAAGCCGAACTGCTCGATAGCATCCAGTAAGAGTTGCTCCTCGCGGCTGCTCCAGCCACCCTCGGCCTCGGCACCCCAGAGAGTGAAACGCCCACCATCTACCAGCTGGTAGCCATGCCAGCGCCTATGCGGGCCAATCTCGGCGCCCGCTGAGAAGCATTCGGGGCAAAGCTCGATATCGGTACATTCGGTGCAGCGGAAACGAAGCGAGCTGACCTCAGCCAAGCAGTACACGCAATACTTTTTCCCTAGTTCCGCCATCTTGCTTTCCTCCCCCCGCCCCAAGAGGTAAAAAGAGCAGCAAAGGTTTGACGTCCACGTTTGCGACAGGGACCAACTCCCGCCCACTAATCGAGGCAGAATTTTGTGGGTGTGTCCCAGGAAGAAATAGCCAATCGACTTCGAAATTTCTTGTGCTCTTTCACGCGCAACATCCAATCAAGCCTCGCTTCTTTTAATTTCTTCCCATTGGTTGACAAAAGCAACTTTTGTTGCCTAGCGACGGAGCAAAGCGGTTTGTTTACGGAGGGAGAGCGCGAGAGAGTCGAGCGGTTGCAAGCTATGGAGGAGATACAGGAGGTGGCGGAGGAGATCTCTACTCCAACACCCCAAAATCTTGAGGATGTCGTTGTCCCGATTTCCCCGGAACCACAGGAGTCGGCCACGGATGCGGAGACAACAGAGGCCGCGAAGAGTCCCCCTACTGCAGAGCCGCCGACGCAGGAAGGAGCGGGAGACGAGGCGACCGCGGGAGAGAAGCCCCAACGGACGACCGAAGAGCCGCCAACATTAGAAGGAGCGGACAAGGAGCCTGCGCTGGAGGAGCAACCGGAGCGCGAAACCTCGAGCGAAGGTCCAGGAGGAGCCGAGGCCCCGAAGGATGGGGAAGAGGACAAGAGGAGCCCCTCAGAGATTCCTTCTCTGGAGAAACTGGAAGAAGAGAGCGGGGCGCCGGAGGCTCCCTCCAGGTTAACGCTCCTCCGCGACTTGCCCACCGGCGCCTCCTTCGAGGAGGGCGAGCCGGCGGAGCCGCCTCCGTTGCAGGTGGGCGTGGAACTGGGCCGCAGGATCAGCCGCAGCCTCTGGGAGCTGGAGCAGAGGGAAGCAAGCAGCCGCTCCTTAGTTGTGGGTGGCAGCCCGGAGAGCGAGGAAGGCGCGCTGGAAGGAGAGACGGAGGAGCAGAGGGAGCGGCGCGCGGCCGAGGAACAGCGGCGGCGAACCGAACTCATGGAACAGTACCGGCAGCTGCTGACCGAGCGAGGCCGCCTCCGCAATTACAACACGAAGCTGCAGGGCAAACTGGCCGAGGTCTTGAACAAAGCCAAGAGCAAGGATCGCGTCCGAGAACTAGAACACCACATCTCCGACTGGGAGCAGCGCTACAGCCGCTACCTGGCCATGTTAGAGAAGTTGCGTAGCCAGCAGGCGGAGGAGACGGCTTGGTACCAGAAGGAGATCGATGCTCTCCACCGGTCCTGCGATCAGAAATTGACTAAGGTGGAGAGTGAATGGAAGACCTACCAGGCGGTCAAGAAGGAAGTAGCTGTATATACTATGGGGAGGCGGCTAGGAGGTAAACAAGCTGCCATCAAGGAAGTGGACAAGATCCAAGCTAAAGAACAAAGCAAGGAAAGGGAGATGACGGAGGTGAGCCCTGCATAGAGGAGGGATGTTAAATGCCCTATCTAAACAGTCTGCTGTTGGGATAATTGCATTAATTAATTTTAAGATGTGACAGTCTTTTTTTCTACGCCTTTCAGTTGACCAGTCTTTGAGACAACACTGAACAGGCATATATTATCTCATAACTGTAAGGCCAAATTCATGATTAGGAGGAATTGAAACTGGTTGAAATGTCATTCACAGAAAAAGCAAAGTTAACCCAAACCAAACCAATTCCTGGATCATATTGCCAGCCTTGCAAATAAGCCTGTAAAATTCCTAACTTGTAAAGTAAGTAAACCTTTATAATGGCAGAAATTGTAATTTTCAACTGCAGATACACAGCCTAGGTTGGTACTTGTGCTATTAACAGTAACAGGATGATGAAGAATTAGTTCTCCTTTAGTTTATAAAGATTCTTATTAGAATTTTTATCTAGATTAAGTTTCAGTTTGTTCTTCTATATTCAATCTTTCACTGGCTTAACTGATGAAAAACTTCTTGTGGTAGCCAGGAATATAATGGTCAAGGACTGTATCACAAAACTTTTGAAAGTCCAAGTAAATAGTATTTGCTGGATCATCTCAGGCTTCATATTTGTCCACAACATTGGTATCTAAATCAGAAGTAGGAAACATTGAGGAATTAAGAGGTCATTCTTTGGAAATAGAGCCTCAGTAGGCAGAAGGAAAATGCCCTACAGTCATGAATATATGTCTTAGCTCTTTTTATTTTGGTTTGCTTTCCTGGAAATATCAGTTTAAGCTATTGTTTCTGTTCTATGTTTTCTATAGTAGACTTTAGAAATTATTTAGCTTCTCTGCAATTTCTTTATATTTCCTTATTCTAGAATTGCTTCCCAGAGTTGGTGAGTAGTGTTTCATGAAGGTGTGACATCACTGATTTTCCCAAACAGGTGTATTAGTTACCGTATTTTTCAGAGTGTAAGACACACCAGAGTATAAAACGCACCTTAATTTTGGGGGAGGAAAACAAGAGAAAAAGAATTCTACCTCTGCCTACCAAGTGAGGTCACACTGCTTTATGCCGCCCTCCTCCTCCTGCTGCAAGCAAGAGGTGCCTCAGAGACTCGGCTGGGAAAGAGGGCAAGAAGTTCTTTTCCAGAAAACTTATCAGGATGCTCCTGCGATCCGCAGGGACTACTCACTTTCCCCCAAAGAGACCCCTCGCATGCTCAGGGGGGAGGGTCAGAGCACAGCCTGAGGAACAAACCTCTTAGGGATGGTCTGGGGGGGGGGAAATCTGCCCGGTGGCTTTGGTGAACAAGGCGGGCCCCACGGTTCATGGCTGGTCACCTCTCTGGCTGCCCAGCAGGCAGCTCAGGGCAAACAATGGTCGCAATTACTTCACTCCCCAGCAATGTGAGGAGCACCACTGCCACCTAAGCCCTCTCAGCGCCCAGGAGCCAAACCGAGCAGGAGCCCCTAAAGTGAAACGTCCCTCCTTTCCAGCCACCGCTGCCCGTTGGCCGGATTCCCCAATGCAATTCTCAGAGCTGCATTTCAGGAGGCGGCCAGTTCCACTGCAATGTGCAGCGAGGAACCGTAAACTCTTGGATTCAGGGAGGGGATTGCAGCGCTGCCGCCTGAAAATGCTTTTCTTCCCTGTGCACATTGCAGAGCCGAGCGCTCGCATCCTCCTTCTCAGCAGACTCACCTTCTCTTTCCTCCTGGCCAGATCCGCTGCTGAAACGCGATGCACTTTTTTTGCCTCTGCACACCCTATGTTTGGAATCGGGAAGGGGATTGCGGGTCTGCCGCCTGAAAATGCTTTCCTTTGGAATCAGGATAGATCCCGATTCCAAAGGAAAGCATTTTCAGGCGGCAGACCCGCAATCCCCTTCCCGATTCCAAACATGGGGTGTTCAGAGGCAAAAAAAGTGCATCGCGTTTCAGCAGTGGATCTGGCCAGGAGGAAAGAAAAGGCGAGTCTGCTGAGAAGGAGGATGAGGGTGTGTGGCTCTGGAATGTGCAAAGGGAAGAAAAGCATTTTCAGGCGGCAGCGCTGCGATCCCCTCCCCGAATCCAAAACAGTTCACGGTTCCCCACTGCACATTGCAGGGGAACTGGCCGCCTTCTGATACATGGCTCTGAGAATTGCATTGGGGAATCCGGCCAACGGGCAGCGGTGGCTGGGAAGGAGGGACGTTTCACTTTAGGGGCTCCCGCTCGGCTCAGCTCAGCTCCTGGGCACGGAGAGGGCTTAGGCAGTGGCAGCGGCTCCTCACATTGCTGGGGAGTGAAGTCATCTTAACCATTGTCTGCCCTGAGCTGCCTGTTGGGCGGCCAGAGGGGTGATGAGCTGCGAACCATGGGGCCCGCCTTGTTCCCTGAAGCTGCCGGGCAGATCCCCGTCCCAGACCATCCCGAAGAGGTTTGTTCCTCAGCTGTGCCCCCACCCAGATCCCTGCCACCTGGAACTGCCGGAAAATGTCTGAAGGGTGGGGGCTGGAAGGTGGGCGGGGCTACATTCGGACTATAAGACGCACCCAGATTTTCACCTCTTTTGGGGGGTAAAAAGGTGTGTCTTATACTTCAAAAAATAGGGTATGTTTACTGAGCCCAATTTAATGTGTTATCTAGTGTCCAATTTTTTTATAGGCTACTATCTATGACCACATATTCACTTGAACTCCACTATATTCTTGTTGTAAGATCAGAGTCATTGGTATAGATGACAAATATGTTTGTTCAAAAGAAAATAATAGCTGAATGAGCCATTAAAAGCACTTAATCATTGATTCATAAAGCTCATGCCTTTGACTTGGTATATTCTAAAATTCAAAGTATAGAAAATAACCAAGCTTGAAATCTTAAAGGTTTTAGTAGTTATAAACAGATGGGATGATCCACATATTGTATGGTGCTCAAGATGGTTAACAATATAATTCATCAGATATCATATGCAGTATGCCATCCAGCATCATCAACAATAATTCATTCATGACAGAGGTCTGCCTTGATGTCCAAATACTAAAACAACCATAAAGAAAGCCTTCTCTATATTCTCATCAAACGTATCTCTGATAGTGGCAGGTTGCAAATAAGGCCCTGGGCATCCAGATTAAAGTTCTATCCAGTAGCATTATCTAAAAATAAGTAGTGTGATGAACTTGTGATTCCTCATTTGAAAATATATAGTTTTGTTGGTTTATCAGCACAGTGTTTCATAATAATAATAATAATAATAATAATAATAATAATAATAATAATAATAATAATAATAATAATAATAATAATAATAATAATAATTTTATTTCTATACCGCCCTTCTCCCGAAGGACTCAGGCGGTGTACAGCCTATTTAAAAACACAAGACGAAACAGCAATTAAAATTTAAAATAATTAAATAAATTTGGCTCAAATTTAAAACCCCAGAAAATTTAAATACCCCAATTTAAAACTATTATGTTGATAGCCCGGCCTGGCGGAACAACAGGGTCTTCAGTGCGCAGCGAAACACCCGCAGGTCGGAGATCTTACGTATTTCCGGGGGCAGTTCGTTCCACAGGGCTGGGGCTCCCACAGAGAAGGCCCTCCCCCTGGGTGTCGCCAGCCGACATAACTTGGCCGATGGCACCCGGAGGAGACCCTCTCTGTGGGAGCGAACTGGTCGGTGGGAGGCTATTGGTGGCAGAAGACGGTCTCGAAGGTACCCGGGTCCTATGCCATGGAGCACTTTAAAGGTGGTAACCAACACCTTGAATCGCACCCGGAAGACCACCGGGAGCCAGTGCAGCTCGTGCAGGAGGGGTGTCACGTGGGCACAACGAGTTGCGCCCATAACCACCCGCGCGGCCGCATTCTGGACCAGTTGGAGCCTCCGAGTGCTCTTCAAGGGGAGCCCCATGTAGAGAGCATTACAATAGTCCAACCGGGAAGTAACAAGGGCGTGAGTGACCGTGCGCAGGGCGTCCCGGTCCAGAAAGGGCTGCAACTGGCGAATCAGGCGAACCTGATAAAAGGCCCCCCTGGCCACGGCCGTCATATGCTCTTCTAAAGACAGCCGCGCGTCCAGGAGGACACCCAGATTGCGAGCCCTCTCCGTGGGGGGCAAAGATTCACCCCCAATAGTCAGCGATGGCACCTGCTGACTATATCGGGGCGCCAGGAGCCACAGCCACTCGGTCTTGGAGGGGTTGAGTCTGAGCCTGTTCCTCCCCATCCAGACCCGCACGGCCTCCAGGCAGCGAGACATCACATCAAGGGCATCATTGGGGTGGTCTGGGGTGGAGATGTACAGCTGAGTATCATCAGCGTACAGATGGCACTTCACCCCAAAACCACGGATGATCTCACCCAGCGGCTTCACATAAATGTTGAACAGGAGGGGCGAGAGGACCGACCCTTGCGGCACTCCCCATGCGAGACGCCTCGAGGTCGACCTCTGTCCCCCTGCCAACACGAACTGTGAGCGGTCGGAGAGGAAGGAGGAGAACCACCGCAAAACGGTGCCCCCTATTCCTAACCCCCTCAATCGCTGCAGCATGATACCATGGTCGATGGTATCAAAAGCTGCTGAGAGATCTAATAGGACTAGGACAGAGGAGCAACCCCTGTCCCGAGCCCTCCAGAGATCATCCACCAATGCGACCAATGCCGTTTCTGTGCTGTACCCCTGCCTGAAGCCCGACTGGTACGGGTCTAGATAGATAGCTTCATCCAGGTGCCGGGGGAGTTGTCGTGCCACCACGCTCTCAACAACCTTCGCCACAAAACGAAGGTTGGAGACTGGACGATAGTTGGCTAATTCAGCCGGGTCCAGGGAAGGCTTTTTGAGGAGGGGCCTCACTACCGCCTCTTTCAAGGCGGCAGGAAAGGCACCCTCACTCAAAGAAGCACCTATAATCCCCTGGAGCCAGCCTCGTGTAACCTCCCGGGAGGCCAGTACCAACCAGGAGGGACACGGGTCCAATAAACACGTGGCGGCACTAATCTCACCCAGAACCCTGTCCACATCCTCGGGAGTCACAGGATCAAACTCCCAGATAACATTCTCAAGACCTGCCCTCATTTCCTCCCATGGACTCATCCAGTTGGAGTCCAAGCCATCCCGAATCTGAGCGACTTTATCGTGCAGAAATTGCACAAAATCCTCAGCACGACCCTGCAAGGGATCTTCCCGCACTCCCCCCCGAAGAAGGGAGTGGATCACCCTAAACAGGGCGGCTGGGCGGTTCTCTGCAGATGCTATAAGAGCGGGAAAATGGTTAGATTTTGCCGCTTTTATCGCCACTAGGTAGGTCTTGATATAAGACCTCACCTGTGTCCGGTCGGAATTGGATTGACTAGTCCTCCAAATGCTCTCTAGGCGTCTTTTCCGACGCTTCATCTCTCTTAGCTCCTCAGAGAACCAAGGAGCCAATTGAGATCGGCATCGGGTAAGAGGCCGCAAAGGCACGACGCGGTCCAAAGCTCCAGTGGCCGCCCTTTCCCAGGCGGCCACCAGCTCTTCAGTCGAGTCGTGTGTTAGAGTCTCAGGAAATGGCCCAAGCTCTGTCATGAACCTTTCGGGATCCATCAGGCGCCTGGGACGGAACCATCTAGTCGGTTCTGTCTCCCTGCGGCGGGGGCAGGTGGTAGGAGAGTCTAATTGAAGGAGTGAATGATCTGTCCATGACAAGGGTTTGATATCTAGGTCCCCTCTACCAAGATCATTCAACCACTGACCAGAGACAAAAATCAAGTCCAAAGTGTGTCCCCCTATGTGAGTGGGGCCTTGAACTAACTGGGTCAGGTCCATGGCCGTCATGGAAGCCATGAACTCCCGAGCCACCTCTGACGCCTCACCCACGGATGGAAGGTTGAAATCCCCCATGACAATAAGTCTGGGGGTATCAACCGCCACCCTGGCAATGACATCGAGTAGCTCGGGCAGGGTCGCTGCCACGTGGCAGGGAGCCAGGTACGTAGTCAGCAAACCCATCTGCACCCCACGGCCCCACTTCACACAAAGAGACTCACACCCGGCTATCTGAGGAACAGTGGTCTCCCTCGGACAAAGACCTTCCTTAATAATCACCGCCACTCCCCCACCCCTCCCCTGGGCCCTTGGCTGATGAAATGCACGGAAACCTGGTGGGCACATCTCGACGAGGGGGACACCCCCCTTGGCCCAACCAGGTCTCCGTAATACCTGCCAGGTCCGCACCCCCCTCCAAAATAAGATCACAAATGAGGGGATCACAAGTGATCATAAGGGAAAAGTCTATCTATCAAGGCCAATTCTGTTCAACTCATTTGGACTCATTTTTACATATAGTTGGGATATGACTAAAATCTGGCGCAAATTCTATTAAAATCAAAGATTTATCTGTGATAGTGTTATTGAACACTAAATCTAAAATCCCATGCTCTTTTAGGGGTAAGTCAGTGGGGCTTATCTAAAAGCATGGACAAAATTACCTTGTAACTTAACAGAGATCAGAAAGAGAAATTTTCTCTTTAATTGATTGCAGAGGTCTTTGCAAACCATTCCTAAAGATTCTTCAGAACTATTATCCAAATCTCTGATTTATAGAATGGCTAACAAAAGGCTGTGTTTTCATGGTACGCTAAACTGTATTTCAAATTAGTATTGCTCCAACATAAAACAATTATTTGGTGGTGTTATTAGACCAGTTTTTATCATTTTAGGTACGTCTTGAAAATATAAAATTGAAACACAGGATCCAAAAACTTGATGCAAGTCTAAAAGCCCAAGAAGAACTGGCAGAAGGCTTACATTTAATAGACTTTGAGCAGCTGAAGATAGAAAACCAGACTTACAATGAAAAGATTGAAGAGCGTAATGAAGAACTTCAGAAACTCCGGAGAAAGGTCACCAATACAGTACAAGTTCTATCTCAAGTAAAAGAAAAACTGCAATTTGTGGAAGCGGAGAATCAAGGCCAGAAGGCTCAGCTAATGGCAGTGGAAAGTCTAGTAGCGCAAAACAGAGATATATTAACAAGGACAAAGCAGGCTCGTGATAAATTGAGAATAGACAATCAGAGGCTTCAACAGAAATGTGGTTTACTTGGAAATACATTGTTATTGAGGGACTTTGAGGAGAAAGTGGATGCTGCTGAGATACTAAAAGAGAAATTGGAAATACTGAAGCGTCGTCATGCTGGATTATCCCTTACTTGCAATGGAATAAAGATGAAAATCAAAGGGGCAAAATCTTTTCTGCCATTCTAAATGTCTTTAGTGGTAAACAGAACAAAGTAGTGTATGAAAAAAATCAAATAAATCATACTAGTGCCTTTAGATTATATTCCAGCTAGATGTGGTTCAAGCCTCAAATCCAAATAACCATCATGAGTGCTTATATAAGCAGGATAGGATATCATTTTAATAATAATAAATTCATAAATACCCTGTTAATTTATAATTGACAGTAAAAGTGTACAAAGCTAAACTCATAACAGAATCTATTCAATTTTTAATGTAAAAATAGATTATAAGCAAATGTGGGCAATTATTAATAAATAAGTATAATAACATTGTAAAGTGCTTAGCCTCCATTGGAGAAATTTGTGTTTTTATATGTTTTTAATTAGCCATAATAGGTAACCTATCTTCATTTTTCCTTGACTCTTTAATAGTATCAAAATTGTTCAAGTAAATTAAAAAAGTTATGTATCAACATCTTTTATGTTAAATTTTTTTAGTTATTTGAGTCTTTCCTCAATAAAGATGGTTCTCAAACCTTTTTTTAAAAAATGTCCTTAAATGTGTATGTGTGGGAAGTGGGAAATGAGAGACGTGCTCAGGGAATTCTGATAGGACAAAGGATTTTAAAGGTTTTGGAACAGATATGCTTGTTTCTCTTGGAGAAAATTCGGAAGAGCCTAGGTCCATGTTAGCGAACCTATGGCACGCGTGCTGGAAGTAGCACGCAGAGCCATTTTTCTGGGCACATGAGCCGTCACCAAGCTCACCTGAAACTGCACATGTGCGTGCGCCACAGCTGGTGTTCAGGCCTCTGGTGCGCATGTGCGCAATTCAGGGGACCCAGCTGCTCTTCGGAGCTCTCCGCATGCGTGTGTGTTTACGCATGCGTGTCAGATGACTGGTGTGAAGTGCATGCATGTGCAGACAGCATTTGTGCACGTACATTGCATGTGCAAAAGCTGCGCATGCGCATATGGTGAGATTGTGCATGCAGTGCGCTCTAGTACGCATGCGTGAAAGCTGCACACACACAGATGGTGCAGTTGCATGCACAGTGCATGGTGGGGGTGCATGCAAAAGCTGTGCGCATGTGCAGATGGTACAGTTGCATGCACAGTACATGGAAAGGAGCTGCGCATTACCGCAGATGGCACATGAGCGTGCACAGCACACAAAGCACGTTCCTGTTCGGCACTCTGTAAATAAAAGGTTTGCCACCACTGGCCTAGGTTTTTTCCCAGTACACGAGGAACGTATACATTTAAACAATGCAATAACATTTGCCAGCTTATCTGCTTTGAATTTTAAGTAATTTGGTGCTTTGCAACTGGATTTGGTTCTGTATTTCTTATTGGTTTTAAGATAAATTATGTGCATGTTTTTAAAGAAAGCTGTAAGTTTTTGTAGCTTTTCCCATCAGATTTACTATATAGTTTTTAACCAACCCATTTTTTTCTCAATCTTTCAACACCATTAGCAATGAAAAACTTTATAGGATTGGTGTCAATATTCGGAGTGTGGTTAAAGAACTATAAATCCAAAACATGAAAGGCTTCACTTATCTATGTTTCTATATGAGATGGGCATAGGAGAGTGTTCTGACCTAGGCTTCCTGATATAGTAAAAAGCACACAATTAGTCCCAAAAACCCTTTTTAAAATTTTAACGGCTGTGAATTCCTTTCATTCACAGCACATGCTGAATCACCAAGAGTTTATAAATAGTCCAACAGAAGTCTGCCACAGTCCTTCAGATAAGGCTGGTAAACACCCACCTTTTATCTTTTTTGACATGCTGCCAAAGACCTAATTGGCAATTATCTTGGCAAGGCCACATGGAAAGACAGAGTCAAAAACCGAGCTTCAAAGTACAAACCGACACCATCCACAACGTTGCTTCCTGCAAAGGCCTACGTGCCTTTGCTCTTTCTTTATGTCTTATGGGAGGGGCCAATCACCTCCAAGCAATCTAAATTGGGTGAAATCTAAATTTTTTTGCTACCGGTTCTGTGGGTGTGGCATAATTAGTGGGCGTGGCTTGGTGGTAAAATGACTGGGAGGGCGTGGCTTGGTCAGGTGGGCGTGGCCAAGTCAATGTCACTTCTTTGCCCTTTTTTAACCTACAAAACACAACACAACACAACTGGCTCACCCACAATGTAAAAGCAACTGTGCTAGACCCAAAATGGCCCCTGCACCAAGCAGGAACCTTACACAGTCACAAAAAGTCCAAAAAACCAACTTTCACACTTTACACACACAAAATTCCACATACAGCTTTGTGAGATTTTGTGTGTTTGTGTAGTTAAAGTGAAACACTACAGAAACACACAAAATCTCAGAAAGCTGCACAAATATTTTATTTTATTTTATCTTAATTTTAATTTTTATATAAAAGCTAAATTTAAAACTTCCTAAACTTTAAATGGCTAGGTCTAAAAAAAAAACTAAAAAAAACCCCAATTAACTATTTTTTTAAAGCTCCCAAAGGGGAAAAAACTTACCCAATAGAACAGGGGTCTCCAACCTTGGCAACTTTAAGACTTGTAGACTTCAACTCCCAGAATTCTTCAGCCAGCTTTGCTTTGCTGGCTGAGTAATTCTGGGAGTTGAAGTCCACAACTCTCTGCCTGCTTGATTGCAGGCAGGGAGATTCAGTTGCTTGCTGATGCAATTGATTGCAGGGATTACAGCAAGGCGTTGCGACCAGCAGCTAAGGTAAGCAAGCTGAGGTGGTGAGGGGGAGGGATTTTTGTTACCGATTAGCAGGCAACAGCTAAGATCGTCAGAGCTGGGCTCTCAGAGCCATTTAAAAGAAAAAAAAGGCTCTGATGATCGCGCGGCTCAGCTGGGCATAGGGGGCGGAGGCAAGGATTTTTCCTACTGGTTCTCCGAACTGCCCACTGCCATCGCTACCTACTCGCCCGAGCCGGTCCGAACCGGGAGCATTTCACCCCTGCCTCCAAGCCTTACTCCCAAGTCGTCCCTTTTGTTTTAACTGTTCTTGCCTTCTGGCAGCTCTGTATATGCACACACTAGGAACAGGCTCCCCCTGTTCCTCTGCCCCTCTGATGTCCGACTCTGGAGACTTGGAGTCCGCACAAAACTCCCAGATGGCCCTGGTCACATCTCTGCCTCTTGCGCAGAGCCCTCGTCCAAGCCTTCCCCAGATTCCAGGACTGGCCCATGTTCCTCCCCAGCCTTCTGACTGTTCGACTCTGCTGCCAGCTCCGCAGGCTGCTGGCGGACCACAACAGAGAGTGTATGTATGGCAGCTGCAACATGTGGCTAAATGCAAGTAAGGGATAATATTTACAGGCCAGATATTGAAATATTCAAAGCATATTGCTCATACCATTAGCACTGTTAACAAAACCTAGAATATGATGGTTCCTTCACTTTTTCTTAAAAAAAGAGGGCTTTGTTACAAATATTGGATTTTTGTGCTCCTATTCATTGTTTTGTATTACCATATTTAGTCAGGTTCTTAATTATTCCTCGCCTATTTGCTTGTTTTATGTCTCATAACCAGTAGTGGGTTTCAATTTTGGCCGCTACTGGTTCGCTTGTGGGTGTGCGCTTGCGCGCGCAACACTTCTATCCATGCACAGAAGTTTCTGCGCATGCGCAGAGATGTCTAGGTGGGTGGGTGGAGCCTTCCACTGCAGCTACCAGTTCGCCTAATCCGAGGCAAACCAGTAGCAACCCACCACTATTCACAACTACTCAGATCTCAGATTTTCTTCAACTTTCTTTTCTTGCACTTTTTTCCTTTGATTTCTTTTTCTTTATATTAGTTTGCATTGGTTTTTTGATTGATTAAAAGATTTAATAACAATTATATATACAAAAATGGGTGGCCTCAGATAGATGGGGAAAATAGAGCAGCTACTGTACATGTATGAAAAATTTGTCAGACTGTAGAACATGGGTGTCAAACTCGCCATGTCACATCGCCGTCACTTGACGTATCGCAATGTTCTTTCCCTTCACGGAGCTGGAGTGGGTGTGGCCTGCATGTGACGCATCCAACCCACAGGCTGCCAGTTTGATATCCCTGCTCTAGAACAACAAATTCAAGATGAGGAAGGAAATTTGATGTTTTCAGATTGAACTTGAAAAAAATACTCTTATTCTCCCAAGTTATTAATAAAACAAAGCCAATTAATTCTTACAATTGCAGAGGGAGATATCTTAATTTTTGGAGGTATGAATAGAGAGATTGAGTGATTGAGTGATTGAATGAATGAACAAATATTCAATCAATTTGTATGTCTGCCTATCTCACCAAATGATTCTGAGTGGTGAACAAAACTTAAAAAATAAAAACTAATACAAAATTTAAAATACAAAGCCAAGAATAAATTACCTAAATTAACCAATGTCCTGAATACACTCAAGGCTTCAAACTCAGGCAAAAACTAGGTATTTAAAAACTTACAAAAAGCCAGAGGGAGAATGTTCCATAAAGCAGGTGCTAAGGCAGGTCTTCAAGACCCTGCCAACTGGCACTCCTTAGCTAACAAGATCAGAAGCATGCCTATTCGGTTTGGTGTAGTGATTAAGGTGCTGTCTTACAAATCTGGAAACTGTGAATCTAGTCCCACTTTAGACATGAAAGCAGGCTGGGTTACTTTGGGCCAGCCATTCTCTCTCAGTCCAACCCACCTCACAGAGCTGTTGTTATGGGAAAAATAGGAGGAGGAGGAAGTACTGTATTAGGTATGTTCACCATCTTGAGTTATTTATAAAG
Source organism: Pantherophis guttatus (assembly GCF_059756535.1). Taxonomy (NCBI): domain Eukaryota; kingdom Metazoa; phylum Chordata; class Lepidosauria; order Squamata; family Colubridae; genus Pantherophis; species Pantherophis guttatus. The sequence goes on along the minus strand of NC_142065.1, from coordinate 121,896,617 downwards.
CAATAAATATGGGATAAAATCAGACGGGCAGAAAAAAGGAGGTGAGTCATTATTTCTATTTGGGATGGAACCAAACATGCTTTATTATTAATAAATAATGTACTATTTTAAATTAAATTATTTTGAATTATAAGTCCAGAAAACACTGAAGAATAGCTGAGTAGGATGTTACTTCCAAGATGTATAGATCAACACAAATATGTCTTTAATCATTCCATAACTTAAGATAAAACTAAAGAGGCAATTTAAAAAATTTATGGTCTGGGATATGATGTCATTTCTTCAATATACCAGAAGACTTTCTAAGTAATCATAGTTAAAACTACTAATAAAAGAGATTCAGGAATACTTTTAGCTATAAATTTAAAAAGATCTTGATTTGCCCATAGACATGCAACCTAATTTCTTTACTGAATGTAGATTATAAACTTTTTAAAGGCAATACTCAAAAACAATAAATGGTTTTTAAATTGAAATGATATAATCTAATCAGACTGGACTTGTTCTGAAGAGACATCAGAGACAACATCAGTTGATTAAACATCAGTTTAATCAATGTTATTGATTAAATCACATCAACAAAAATGTGGCTACAATCTTTGTTTATATAGAAAACTTATGACAATTTAGGATGGTTTATGTTTGCATTAAAAAGATGTAGCTTTTTTTTATGGGGATACAGATTATAAAGGACAAAATGCCAAGTTAATAGTAAATGGCTATTTATCACTACCATGCATTATACAAAAGAGAAAAGACAATATTGTCCCCTTCTCTTTTTTTTACTGGCATTAGAATTATTGACAATGAAAATATGTCAAGAAAATAAAACTTCTGAAATTATATGCCGATGAAATTATTCTCACAGTCACTCAACCAACACTCAATACTGTTAATAGCATATATATTGGCATAATTGTGACTAACAGTGGAAGAAAAACAATACCTGCATCTAGTAATGGTTTTAAGACTTCTGAAAAAAATTAAATACAATAAAATGATGTATTTAAAAATAATTATTTAAACAGCTGGAAAAAGATAATGGCAGTTTTTTTGGGAGAGGAGGAATAAACTTTCTTGAATTGCAGCCATCAAAGTTAATTTTTTACCAGAACTTTCTTTCCAAATGATTCCAATATATATTGAAAATGAGATTCACTGACTGGCATAATGAACAACAAATGGTCCAATAAAAATAAAACAAGGATTAAATGTAATATTTTACAGGTGTTGAAAAATGACGTGGATTGATGGCTGTAAAGTATATTGTATTATAATGCCAGGTGATTAATAGATTACAGAGTGGATCATATCTCCTTATGGCCCTAATACAGAAGCGATGGGAATTCCAGTAAATATAAATATTTTTGGACTGGTACAAATAGAAATAAACAATTTATATGAGATCATGCAATAGTAAGCAATGTATTGAACATTTGGAATCAGAATCTTGATTGCAGCCAATGACCCATCAGTGAAACACTTGAATACATAAAATTGATATTATCCAAGTAAGTAATAGATTTGTCATTCAGACTACTGCACATCTTATATATTATGTAACATAATTTGGCAACACTTAAGGAATAATCATTTGAATCTGAGAACAAGAGGTTTAAATAGAACTAATTAAGTGGCCAGGGAATTAACAGGTCCTGACAAATGTTGGCCTAAAATAGACATTACAGTAAAGTATGTTTGAAGGCTTTTTTGGCTCCTTCACCACATGGGTAGACTCTGGGTTTAAATTGAACATTTGGAAAATATACTGGAAAAGAATGCCTAAGACCTTTCCCTTCTTGCTTCATTATTACTAAACATTTGTTCTTATGAATATACAAAGAAATTTGCTCTGTAGAATCAATTAGTTTAGACTGAAAAATCTTATTATTAATAACACAAAGATAAAAATGTTTGAGGTTCTTATTTCATAATAGTGTAGTTCATTGGACTAATTTTAGTATCTTCACATAAATAGCCCAGAATCATAAGAATTGCAGAAAAAAGGAAGAAATCTGAGAGACACAATTGAATTTTAAAATTTTTTAATACATAATTTAGAGCATCTGCTAGGTCAATTTTTTAATAAATTGGTGGTGCAATATTATTTTAAAAAACCACATGATTTTGTGGATTTAGAATTTAGATGTAGTATTAGATTTGCCACAATGGAATGTCAATAGAAGAGTATTACATTAACGCCCAAAACTAGTTAGAGAATATTGATACAAGATAATGTCAGTATATTACTCCAGTTTTGATTGTTAAAACTGATAATTTATTTTCTAAAAACACGCTGAAGAAGTAATGAGCAGGTGGATCATTTTTTTGTATCTAATAGCAATATTGTAGCAATTACAATTCTGAAAAATAAATCATAACAGAGTAAACCAACTGTAAAAATTGAATTCTCATTTCAACCTGCAATACTTTTATTATATTTACAAAACTGATTTCCTCAACTACATTTCTACATATCAGTTACTGCAAAGGTATAATATTCTTTATTGGAAAAGTTGTATGATTTTGAATCAGAATCTAATTAAAATTGAAAACCATTCTTAGACTGTACCTAATACCTGGACTCTTACCAAATAAAACTACCGTATCTATATATATAAAACCACTCACGCCATAATCACAAAATCTCCAGAACCGTAAAGCCTACAAACTTGAAATTTGCCACGTTCCTCTTGGCTTCTAGGTGCTCACTAAGAAAGGATCTTTCGAAATGACCATCAGAGCATTAGTATTTCCTATATTATGATTAACACGCTCTGATGCTAAGGAGTTCTACTCCCACTCCCCATCTGAAAAGAAATCTGTTCCAAATGCAAAACACAAGCAGAGGAGTTTCACTTTCAGTTTTACTTTCACAGCAGCAACCAGGGATAGGATAGGGGAGGCTTCTGTGGGGCAAGGCTGAGGGAGAGAAAGGGAATAGGATAGGATAAGGTTCAGTGGGGCAAGGCTGAGGGAGAGAAGGGGAGAGGAGAGGCCGATCGTAACTACTCATTAATTTTCAAGGTGTAAGTGTTGATTTATCAAGCCCAATCACATGGTTTCGTAGCAAAGCATGGGTATCCAGCTGGTATAGGATAAAGTTATATAGGTTTCCCATATCAGAACAGACTTTTAGAAACATGACTAGTTTTTTTTTCTAGAGTGCAGTTTCATTTCATAATTTATATTTTTATCATATTATTGATATTCAGATTTTGCTTCAAGCTTTAGAGTGGTTTTTAGTTCTTTAAAATTATATAAATTATTCAATTACTTATTATCTAATTATATAACGTATTGGGAAATTATAAGCACCATATTTGTAATCCCTTTTTATACATTTACTCATCTATATTTTATTTTTTTACCTCTTTTTACTGTTTGTTTATATATCTTCTTCCAACATGTTTGATTAAAAAATAGAAAAAAATATATACAATGAAGCAGTGGAGAATTCTCCATCGTGAGGGAAAAACGTCAGTCAGAATGGGGATACGTCCCGTCCAGCCAATGACCGAGACCTTTGAAAGCCAAGGCACCGCCCCTTGAGGCCGCCCCAGTTCTTCGTCTCGGTCTTCGCCTGACAGGACGTGTCCTCCTTTGAAGAACTTATTTTCCCTCTATTCTGGCTCGTTTTCTCAGCGATCGGCAAGTATTCGAGCTGCAGGCTTCGCGCCTGTCAGCTGGAGTGCCCTTCGGGCCTTTCCTGTGCTGCGTTTAGAAGGCGTTTGTCCGAGCAGCTAAATTCCCGCCGCCGGAGGCTTTTCCCGCCGTCCCTGGGTCGCGTTTAAAGCTTTTTAGCTAGCGACGAATAAAACTCTTCTCCTGGGGATCGGATCGGGCGGCGGAGGTTCGTTCGATCCTTGCCGGCTAGAGCGGAGGCTCGCCTTGCTTTCAGGGGTCGCCTGTAGCCTTAAGGCTTACGACTGTGGGATCGACGTCTGGGCTGTCAATCAGGGTTATCCCTTCACTGCCTTTGGCGCCTTTTTCGGAGGTTCTGCATTTGTTAAGATGGCGGCCGCCAGGCAAAATACCTCAGGCCATACCTCTCGTAAGCGCCATTCCAGTGATCCCCTTGAGGGATCTTCATCCTCGCTGCCCCCCCAAGCAAGAAATCTCGCTCAAAGAAAAACAATACTCAATTGAAAGAAACCGGGGCTTCTCGCGAGGAACAACGCAGGCACAAGGCGATTGAGAAGGCCTTCTCCAAAGCCCAATCCCAGGCCTTGGAGTCAGAACGACGTGCCTCTCGCCCTCCTTCTGGGTCTCTTTCTCCTCGGTCACTAAGGGAGTTATCACCGGATATTTTAGGGGACCATCAATCGGTTTCTCCATCAGAGCCCCAGAGGCTTTTTCAGACCCTTCCTGATTCTGGTCATCCTGGGGCCTTGCCTCCCGCCCCTCCTCCTCCACCTCCGCCTACTTCTCTACCACCCACTCCTATGGCGGATTCCTTGGAGGCGCTCATTTCCAGGGCGATCCGCCAGACTATTTCTGAATGTCTCAACCAGGCACCAGCTGTCTCCTCAGTCCCTTCCCCTTCTCAATCTCTCCCTGAGGTTCGCCAGGATACATCGCTAGATCAGCAGCGGCCAATCCAACAAGTCTCCTTAGATGACTCTGTTTCCGAAGGGGACGAATTTCAGGACCAGGCCTGGTCGGATGACGAAGGTTTGAGCCCTGATCAACCTGCCTTTGTTGGCCTTTTTAAGCCACAACTTTTTCGATCCCTCCTTTTTAAAGCTATTGCAGTCACTCGCTTGGGATCTTCGCCTCCAGTGGTGCCTTCCTCTTCTACAAATGACCCAGCGGCTGCCATGTTCGCTGAACCTACCAGTGAACCCGAGACTATTCCAGCTCCAAAGCTGTTTCTCGACGTGCTCCAGCGTCAATGGACATTGCCGGGGGCCGGGCCTAGCCTTAATGGTTTAGATAAACGCCTCTACAATTCAGCTCCTCCTTTGTCAGATGTTTTACAAGCTCCCAAGGTAGATTCTCCTATAGTTGCCTTAACGGATGCGTCTCATCCCACGGGTCCTCCTGAGGATTCACTTCGACCCGAGGACAAGAGAGCTGAAAAGACCCTGCTGAAGGGGCACTAATCTACAGCCTGGTCCATTCGTGCCTCAACATCTGCTTCTTTCTTCAACAGGGCGGCCTTGTTATGGCTTAAACAATTGCAGGCTAGACTTCCTCTTTCCGATGCAAGATCGCACCAGGACCTAAATAAAATAGCTGCAGCTCTCGAGTATTCTGCAGATGCCACACTCAATTCCACCCGTTTCTCGGCCAGAGCTTTAGGCTCCAACATCACTTCTCGCCGTCTCTTGTGGCTCAGAAACTGGCAAGCCGACATGCGCAGCAAATGGCAACTCGCTTCGGCTCCATATGCTAGTGGGTCTCTTTTTGGTTCGGCCTTGGAACCCTTGCTTGTTGAGACCAGGGACCGGCACAAGATCCTCCCTCCGGCTTCTCGTCGGTCTGATTCCCGGTTTGCAACTTCAAGATTCCAGTCCTTTCGTTCCTTTGGTTCTTCCTCCTTTCCACCTCGGTCCCAGCGATCCCTTCCTCCGAGGCCTCAACCGGACTCTCAGGTTAGACAGGGGTCTAGAGCTCCCCCCCGAAGATCCTATCGGGGAGGAAGGGGGGGTCGTTGGGCTCGCAGAGCTCGGTAAGCGGATCTTCCTTTCCCCGATTGGAGGTCGTCTTTCTCTCTTTCGAGAGCGTTGGTCTTCCTCCATTTCTGATGCATGGGTGCTTAACACCATTACCTTTGGTTTAACATTAGAGTTTTCCTCATTACCTCCCTCTCGTTTTCTCCCTTGTCCAATCTCCAGAGACCCGGTTAAGTCGCGTTTAATGTCAGAGGCTATTGACCATCTTTTACAGATTGCTGCCATTGAACGAGTCCGTGTCTCTCAACAAGGCCATGGTTTTTATTCCCGCCTCTTTCTGGTTCAGAAGGCTTCTGGGGGGTGGCGCCCCATTTTAGATTTGAAATCTTTGAACCGGCACGTTAAATATCGCCGGTTCAAGATGCAATCTCTCTCATCTATTCTTGAATCTATCCGTCCCTCCGACTTTCTTTCGTCTATTGATCTTCAAGAAGCTTACCTTCATGTCCCCATTCTGCCCTCACATCGTCGTTTCCTCCGTTTTGCCTTTAAAGGGTCCCACTACCAATATAGGGCTCTGCCCTTCGGGCTGTCTTCAGCCCCTAGGGTATTTACAAAGATTATGGCCTCCTTGATTGGACACATCCGTTCCCACCCAGTTCGTCTTCAGTTTTATTTGGATGACATTTTGATTATGTCCTCTTCCCTTCGGGCAGCTCATGGGGATCTCTCCTTGGTCATAGCCTCGCTTCAGGACCATGGTTTTTCAATAAATTGGCCTAAAAGCCAGTTGTTTCCTTCTACTAGAATTCTTCACTTAGGTGCCTTAATTGACACTGTTTCCTCCACGGTTTGTTTATCCCCGGACCGCCAGTCCAATTTGCGTGCCCTGGCCCTTAAATGTTTAGCTGCGGGCACTGCAACAGTCTTGGTTCTTTCCCGTCTGCTGGGCATGATGGTGTCTTCCTTCGGTATCACCCCGTGGGCTCGTCTGCACAGTAGGGAGCTTCAGTGGCTCTTGTTGCCTTTCCAACGTGCTAACCTGGAGGCTTCTTCCCGTCGCATTCGGCTGCCAGATCTGGTGCTCCGTTCTCTCCTTTGGTGGACGTCTCCGGCCTTGGCCCGGGGATCCTTCTTCAGGGAACCTCAGAGACTCCGGCTCACCACAGATGCCAGTTTATCTGGCTGGGGTGGCCATATCCTTCATCATATGGCCCAAGGTCGGTGGACTCCTCATGAAGCTCTGCACAGCATCAATTTGTTGGAATTGCGGGCCATTCGTCTCTCACTATTGCAATTTCAGGATATCGTGGAAGGTAGACATGTCTTGGTCCTTACTGATAATACGACAGCTAAGGCCCATGTTAACAAATTGGGGGGCACTAGATCTCGTCTCTTGATGGCTGAGGCTCGTATGCTGGGCGTCTGGGCAGAGGAGCACCTGGCTTCCATCAAAGCTGATTACATTTCGGGCTCCGATAACATCCAGGCTGATTCTCTCAGTCGGTTGCAAGTGGATCAGGGCGAGTGGTCTATCTCCCAGGAGCTCTTCCAAGATATCATCTCGAGATTTGGTTGCCCTGTCCTAGATTTGTTTGCGTCGCGTTCGAATCATCGTCTTCCCCGTTATTTTTCTAGATTCCTGGACCTTCAGGCGGAAGCCACGGACGCCCTTCGCAGTCCTTGGCCATCGGGACTGCTATATGCCTTCCCCCCCACCGGTGATCCCCAGGGTTATACGGAAGTTGCTAGAAGAACGGGCTCAGCTCCTGCTTGTGGCCCCCTTCTGGCCAATGCGTCCGTGGTTCGCGGACTTGATGAACCTCTCCGTGGCCCCTCCTTGGACGATCCCTGCCTCCAAGGTCGTTTTGTCCCAGGGTCTTCTCAAACATCCGGACCCAGCCTGGCTTCGCTTAACCGTTTGGCGGTTGAGCGGCTCCTCTTAACGGGGGCCAAGGTTCCTTCGGACATCGTTTCCACAATCCAAGCAGCTCGCCGACCATCTACAGTACGGATTTATGAGGCCACGTGGCGAGCTTTCGCGTCCTGGTGTTCCACTGTTCCAGTGTTGCCTACTTCAGCTTCAATCCTCCATGTTTTGACTTTCCTTCAGGCGGGGTTTCGCAAAGGTCTGCGACCCAACACCTTGCGTCGCCAAGTTGCCGCTATCGCTTCTATTTTGTCTTGCGGCTCGAAGGATTCCATATCCCATCATCCGATCATCACGAGTTTTCTCCGGGGAACTTCAAATTTGCGGCCTCCTACAGTACATCGTTTTCCTTCATGGAATCTCAATAAGGTGCTTAATGCTCTCATGTTCCCTCCCTTCGAGCCTCTCCGTTCTGTCTCTCTTCGCTTCTTGTCCTTCAAGGTTGCGTTTTTAGTGGCAATCACTTCCTCCCGCAGAATTTCGGAACTGGCAGCTCTCTCTGTGCGGGATGATTTATGCATCTTCCATGCCAATAGAGTGACACTTCGCCTAGACCCCTCGTTTGTGCCCAAAGTGAACTCGCCTTTTCACAGAGCGCAGGAGCTCGTCCTTCCGGACTTTTGTCCTCGTCCTTCTCATCGCCTGGAGAAATTGTGGCACACCCTAGATGTCCGCCGGGCGTTGAAGATTTATATCGCACGGACGGCGAGTCATCGTAAGACGGAGGCCCTTTTCGTGGCCTTCCTCCCTTCCTCCATTGGGGCCCGGGTCTCAAGTGCTACCATAGGTCGCTGGATAAGAGCCGCGATAGCCTTAGCCTACCGTCAATCTGACTCTCCGATTCCTCTTTCCATCACTGCGCACTCAACGCGGAGCGCCTCTACATCGGCTGCCTGGGCGACTCAGGCTTCACTCGAGGAAGTTTGTCGAGCCGCCACATGGACTACTATCAGTCCTTTCATACGGCACTACAAGGTTGATTCCTTCGCCTCCGCGGATGCTGCATTCGGAAGAAGGGTCCTCCAGTCGGTGCACCTCGCTTGACAGTTAGCGGACCAGTACCTTCCCTCCCGGGTGACATCAAGCTTTGGTATGTCCCCATTCTGACTGACGTTTTTCCCTCATGATGGAGAATGGACGTTGGTCTTACCTGATACGTCCGTTCTCAGCGTGGGGAAAAAGGTCAGTCAGCCCCACCCTGGGTACTTCTGGTGTTGGTTGGGGGGGGTGTGATATTAATTTTCTTTCTCACTTCAGGAGGACACATCATTCGAGTCCTTTGCTTCGCCTCAACGAAGAACTGAGGCGGCCTCAAGGGGCGGTGTCTTGGCTTTCAAAGGTCTCGGTCATTGGCTGGACGGGACGTATCCCCATTCTGACTGACCTTTTTCCCCACGCTGAGAACGGACGTATCAGGTAAGACCAACGTCCAATCTGAACTGGTTTACTATCAGTTTGCTGGCTGCGCATGCATGCCGCATGCCAATTGCAAGGTGCATTTGGCATGCAGTGTATGGCAAAAGGAGGCATGGGGTAAGTAGAACAGCACGCTTGGGAGGGGGTTGATCAGCTGTGGCATGCAATCTTTTTTTTTTACTTTTAAAAGCATTTTTTTTTACAACATATTAGGTTGTAAAAAAAATGCTTTTAAAAGATTTTAAAAAGGCTCTGATGATTGCGCAGCTCAGCTGTGATCATCAGAACCTTTTTTTTTTTACTTTTAAAAGTAAAAAAGCAAAACCTTCTGTGCATGCACAGAGGATACAAAACACATTACTTCCTGGTTAAAACCAGAAAGTAACAACAACCGGGCGCATGAGTGGAGCCTTGCGCCACGATCGCTACTGGTTCTCCGAACCACCCGCCACGATCGCTACTGGCTCGGGCGATCCGGTCCAAACCGGGAGCATTTCACCCCTGCAATGAAGCTTTAACATGATATCATTTATCTTTGACAGATCTGACAATTTGTTGAAAAGCTGCCATTTGGTGAGTTCACTGAAGGCTCTGTAAGCTCTTCTGATTCAAAATGTATTTCTAAAAATATTTTTGAAAACTTTTATTAAGAGCATGATTAGATGCTGCTACAGATCTGATGCTTCCACAAATTCTGTTTGGCAATCTTGAAATTGCTTTTTCAAGATTTACAGGATAATAATAATCTATATTAAGGAACTGATACGCAATACCACTTGAATGACCAGGATGCAAATCACAAAATTAACTGCTATCACCATTCAGTTTTCTTAAGACGATTTGAATCTTTATAATTCTGTTTACAAAACCTCTTTAATACGAGATGTCTCAGTTTGGGAACTGAGTTGTTTTCTTAAAACTGAATTGTTTCTCAATTTTCTTGAGTTAGCACAAGCATAAGGTATGTGCATTTGGAAGTAAAAGAAATAAAAGGAACTTTTCATTGATTTGAATGCTTAGCCATTCTATATACTTCCTTCCCAAAAAAGTGTATCAGCTTCAGCTTCTATTCAGGAAGATACACAGAACCAAACTCCATATAACATAACCAAACAGCATCTAACTATGCAGCAACACTAGCCATTCACACTAGCTAGTGTACTTTCAAGTATCACCTGCCAAGTCAGCACTTGCAACAACTTCGCTTTTCGGTCTGAAGATAAGCGTTAAAGGAATTTCTTTGAGGGATACAAACATAATTTTTTATATTATTAATAGATGGAAACTGATAATCACAAGATTTTTTAAGGTGCTCAATTTAGTGTGAGAAGAGATGGCATGAAATTAGCAAGTTTTATTTTTATGCTATTTTGGACTGCTTTGTAATTGATGCATATAAACTGTTATGATTCAATATGAGACAATAGAGGACTTTCACTGAACATACACTATAGCAAAAGTTTGATTTTACAAACCAGTTTGGGGTAAAGGTTGTCTGTTAAAAATGAATTTAACTGATGTTATTTATAATATTTACATCAATTTACATAACTTGCATAGTTAACTGATGTTATTTTGTCATGCAAATGACTTAAATGGACATACATTACACAGTTATGCAAATAACAAATTTTGGGAGGAGAGAATTACATATATTAGAAAAGGAAAAAAACAGGAAAAATCTGGAAGCGGTGCGGCGTTACTGGCTGGGAAAATGCCAGGCTCTGACAAGCTTGGCAAAATTCAGCCAGACAAACCGTCACTGGGGGGTCTTCGGACCGAAGCTGTCCTGTAGGGACAGTGAAGAAAGAGAGGCAACTGTGTCTAAAGAGGGACAGGCAAGTCCCTTGGATAGCCTGAGAACGAACTGGTGACGGGGGGGTGGCGATCAGAGTGAATCACCATGAAGCTGGAGCCTCTGGAACAAGCAATGTGCAGGAGGGAAGATTTGGACAGAGTGCTGATGTTGGGTGAGTGATTGGCTATCCCACAGACAATAAAAAGAAAATTCTAAGTATTTTTAACTACTAAACAATTACTAAAATTATCCCGGCATGGAAATTGCGGCTAAATAGCGGCGGGGGGAGATGGCAGATGGAAAGAGAAAGTGAGAAGGACAAGCGTGCCATAGAAGAACCCGAATAAAGAATTAAAAGTGATTGACAAATAGAAATGTAAATCTGGAACTTGGATTCAATTTGGATTGGATTATAAATTGATTGGTGGTATATAAAGGTGAAAGAAGATGTGAAAACTGGCTTTTTTCTCTTTTATGACTCAGTAAACACGGATGTGGATTACAAATAAAATGGCGATTTGTGAATTAGTCGAGTGGAACTGTGGATTATAGAGACATCTGTAGAAGGAAGAGCATGATATGGAATTGTTTACTTTGAGAAAACCTTTGAAGAAATGAGGGGGGGGGAATAAAACCTTGAACTTTTAAAAAGATAAGTGGCAAGAATTAAGGAGGATACGTTTTGCCTACAAGAGGATAGACTTTGATGATTATAAAAGAGGGACCATAATGCGACTTAAAACTGGAATAATTCAACCCGGAAAGAATAAAATGGAACAGGAACTTAATGAACTGATAAAGACGATGTGTTTGGAAATAAAAGAAATCATTATAAATTTGCATGGAAAATCAAAATCTGAGGAAGCAAAGACAGAGCTAGAATGCACTAAAAATGAAAAAGAAATGACTAATGAGAAACAGGAAAGAGATGGATAATGAAGAAGACAAAGACAAAGAGACTGACTATGGAAAATTAAACAATTGTAATATTAAGTATGGACAAAAAGAAAAGAAACAAAGAAGGAAAAGGGGGTGGAACAGGAAAAATATAAAAAACTTAAAATACACTGAGATTTACAGTGGAAAGATAAGAAAGAGGAAAAAGAGATGGAAAATAATAAGAAACAAAGGACAAAATAAAAGATTTTATGATTTTAAAATACAAAATAAATATACTAGGATTAACAATGAAAAGACACAAAAAAGGAAAGAGAAAGAAGAAACAATGGGAAATATAGGGCAGAATAGGAAAATGCAGAATTTTAAAATATAAAAGAAAAGAAGGGAAAACAAAAGGCAAACAAGGAAAAGAGGGTGGAGAAGAAAAAATATTAAAAACAAATGATTACCCTGGGATTTACAGTGGAAATATAAGAAAGAGGGAAAAGGGATGGAAAATAATGGGAAATAAAGGGCAAAGATTTTACGATTTTAAGATACAAAATATTAATAATGAAAAGATACGAAAAAGAAAAGTAGAAACAAAGGGAAAACTGTAATAAATGTCACATGCTCAATAATATTGGAGGTTTATAGAATGATAAGTTTTAACAATATGAATAAACCAGTTGGGGGAAATGTAATATTTGGAATATTTCAAACTATATATTTGAAACATAATTAAAAAGAGAAAAGAAGACAAATTAAGAATAATTGGATTGGGTAAAATGAGAAAGGATTAAGATGCGCTTTATAAATATATATTTGAATAAGTGGAAATATATCGTTAAGATGTTTTGAGAAATATATTTAATGATTGAAATTGAATGTAAAACTAAATGAAATTGAAATGATAAAAATGATTTAAATGTTATACTTGCAAGAAGTAAAGTAGAAAAAATATATTGGTAAAAGTAAAAAAGGGATTAGAAAAGTGCTTGAGTAAAGATTTGAAGGAAAAAAGAGAACAAGATGAAATATATTAATAATTAAAAAGATAAGGGATCAGGGCTGCCTGAACTCCACAATGAAAAAACATTAAATTGAAAATGAATACAGCAATAGAGAGATGAAGGAAAGGGAAGGGACGAGGAAGGAGAGAGGGATGGAAGATTAAGGAGATAGGAAGGGAAGGGAAAATAGAGTAGGAGAGAAGGTAAGACGGGGGAAAAGAGGAGGATAAGGATAAGGGAAGGGGAAGTAGAGAAGAGAAGAAGGTGGGGAAAGAAAGTTGGAAGGAGAAGAGGGAGAGGCTAGGTTTGAGGAGAAAGATTGCTGTACAATAAAAAAAGATGAAGCGGAAGAAAGACAGCTCTGAACAAACAAATATATTAAGAAAAAGATTGAATTGTTTAAGAATAAAAAAGGACAATTATGTACAAATAGTAAAGTTAGAATTAGGGATAAATGAAGATGATGTTTATGTATGCAAGTATAGAAATACTGAGGTATATTCAAAAAAAAAAAGGAAAGGGGGAAGACGATATTGACAAAAATTGTATTTGAGTAAAATGTATTTGAATTTGACTAATTGTATAAAATAAGAAACGACCAACACTCTGTTCAAAAAAAAAAAGAAAGAAAGAAAAGAAAGATGTGGGTGAAGGTGGGAGAGGAGAAAAGAAAAAAACCATTAAAACTTGTTTTAAAAAAAAGAAAAGAAAAAAACAGAAAACTTTTTAAAAAGTGAAAAAATGTGGCAAAAAAACCCACCAGTATATCATTTTTCCAAGCACTTTGTGTCATTTCTTTTTTTGACAATGTATGTATTTTTATTATAATTATCTTTGTGTTTTGCTCTATTTTCTTTTTTATTATGATCTTAATAACAATTAAAATAAATTTAAAAATTAGGGAGGTGTTGAGAAACCAAAAATAACCATTTTATCTACTTAATCTGAAGGCAACTAAAAGTGGTCTATAAAATTGAGGTTTGCTTTGCTGTACTGTACAAAGTTCTCTATTTGCATAGTGCTATTTAAGAAGGAATTTTATATATTGAACAAAGACAACACAATTTAATTATTCTTTTATTTTTTTTATTTGGTGTTAAGTAACTTCACAAAAAAACAAATTCAGTTACTCTGATGTATGTGAAATCAGAACAATACACCACTTGAAGCGAAAAGGTAGAAACAAGTTCAGCTCAGGAATGAAAAACTGATACTTCAGTGCTATGGATATGCAATGTGCTTCATACCACAGTGCATTTCAGCATTTCCACTTCTAAATTATCCTTGCAGAAAACAGAAACACAAACTCACACATCCACTTTCTCACTGGAAAGCTTCAGAATTTTACCCATTCAGTTATGAAACAAATAAATATTATTTGTTATTGCCCACACATGTAACATACACGTTTTCCAAGGTGTTAAAATATTGAATCATAATAAAATGAACCATCCTTTCACTGAAGTGAAAGTCCAAATAAGCTGAATTTTTGAAGTGTGGGTTTTTCCCTCCCCAAATATTCCCATTTGGCTTTTCATAATTCTAACAATACTTTACATTAATCACTAGGATTTATCAGTTTTGTTCTTTTTGCTTTCATACTGACAATAATATCCTTAGTGCATGTGCCTATATAACATTTTAAAGGAAGCTCCAGAAGAAAGTAAATATTTAAACACATATCCAAAATTTCAAATAAGGAAAAAAAAACTGTAAAGATTTGTAATATGGATGCTAAAATAAAGTAGCTTAAAAGCCATTATTAATGTTATTAATGACATTTCCCTGGAAGGTACAAACCAAGCCAATGGAGTTGAATTTTCAACTGAAAGGGTGATATACAACCCGTACAAGGAGTTGAAACTCTAGATCTTAAAACTTGTACTATCAATTAAGAAAAGGCAAAAAACTTCATTCAATTCAATTAAGCTCACTAGCACAGAATAAAAATTTAAAGCCAGTTTAGCTTACCATTTCAAAGAACTATAATTGTTAAAGAGTTTCTTGCCTATTAAAATTAATGGCTTAGCATTTTCAAGTCAACAGTAAAATTTCTGTTCTTTCTGGTGTCTTAAACATGCTGCTATTATATAGTTTTAAAATTTTAAAACTATGAAATGGTATAAACCAATATTGCTCCTCCTGACCCTTATGATTTGCATAATACATTAGTAGCACAGGGAGTTGATAGTCTTGCACAGTTACATTTTGACAGATGCATTGACTATGTTAAAATAAATGTTAAGAGCAGGTCACATAAAGCAACAATCACTACTGCAATCACACATGTAAATCATGTTCCCACTCCCTCCCACAACACAACTTACTCCTAACATTCTCTCAGGACACGAGGTTAGCTACAAATTTTACTAAATTACAGCTATAGTAGTAGCTAACTGCAGGAGCCATTGGATTTATTCTGAGTGATATACTAATCCTCTGCATAAAAAATATTAAACATTAACTCTTAAGATTTCTTTTGTTGTTCAGGCCAACTATATGAAGCTCATTACAAAGTTCACTGTTCCATAATTTCCTGACAATGCAATCCTAAGTACACTTACAAGTATGAAGTAAGTGTGCTTGGTTCAGGCTGTAGTGTCACTTGTTGAAATCATTTACTCTTCAACATCGAGTCCTGAAAAAGAAGAAATACTAAGCCCTGAAAACAAGAGGGGAAAAGGGGGAATGATCATTTTTTTCCCTCCTCCTCCCTGCAAAAATGAGCAGCTTTTTTAATTAGCAAGAAGGTAACAAACAATTGTTCCAACTCTATTTGTTTCTATGCATGTTAGGAGAAGAGATCCTAGAATTGAAAGTACAGTTTCTGAAAGTCTCTAAAGTACAGCCCTAGTATTTCTATTCCCAAATTATAAGATCTTAAAAGACAGGACAAGCCATACATGCTTTCCTCTCACATTCAGAAAGGCACTGATAGATTACAGTGTTAAGTATTTATCTCCCAAATCTTAAAATCTTAAATGTGCTAAAAGATAAAATCTCTGAATAGTTGTAGACACTGCAATGCTAGTAGGATAGTAATACTGATACAGCTGCAGTTGAAAATAAAAATAACTGCAGCTAGGATGCAAAAGCAGTGATACTACTAAGACAATCACATGCACACCCATTCTTGATTTGACAACACAATCTACTCTAGGTCCAAATAGCCAAGGAGCTAATATTTTGGAGAAAAAGAAAAAAAAGCTTCTAGTGGGACCATACCCCACTATTAAAAATAAAATATCAAGAAGAGAAAGATAAATACATTTCTGAATCCATTATATGAAGGAAGAACTCAATTTGTTTCTGAGTTACGAGCCTTCTGGAAGAGTTTGCCACCTCATGTTATTCTTCAAGCCATCCTTTTATCCTATAACTTTATAAGTGAGTTCGAGAAAAAAGCTCCTCTTCACAAGGATCTGTCCAACCATTTCCACCTTCTGATGCTGCACCTTCAGAACTGGAACTGTCACTGGAGTATAACTTCTTTCTAAAGCCATTTGATTTTATTTTAGAATCTCTAGGATCTGCACACCTTGCTTCATGCATGGAAGAAACCTATGGGATTACATTTAAAAACATTATACATTATAATTTTGTAAAAGGAGAATTAAAAACCTTAAAAATCAAAATTGTTCACATTTTCATGTTGTAATTTTTTTAAAAAAAATTGGATTCAAATTTATAGTAAGCAGATTTTTGTTGGCACTTGAGAAAAGGGAGCAAGATGGCATTCATAATTGCTCTTTTCCCTGCAGCCTTTAGCACCAATTTGAATTTCTAAGGAACCCTCTGGGACAATGTGCTGAATGATTCTGTCAGAAAGGGAGACAAATACCTCCTTTATCTATTAGAACTCAGCTCAACCACTCTTGGAAAAGGCCTTCGTATTCAGAGGAACAAGGATGGGTCCAATCTATTGTTAAACCTTGGGAGTTCTGATTTATCACTATCAATCCTGAAAAATACACAGTGAGCCCTTCTAGCTTAGTTTTTTTTTTTTTTCATTAAAGCATCTTTGTCTCCTCTAAAGGGCTATGATTTGAAAAGAACTATCAACAACATCTCTCCCTTTGGTCTGGGGTTCCTTTTGTTTGGTTTTGTCACACAGATGAATTGTGAACTCATGAGTTATTTGATTGCATGCCTTTAAAACAAAGTTAATCCTTGTTTAGGAGCGGCCTTGTTTAGCAACCATTTGTATTATAATAGAGATAAAAAAGTACTTTGCAATCTATCTTTACATTTACGACCTTTGCAGGTCTGTAAAGCAAAGGAAAACTGAAATAAGATGGTAAGCATAGTCACGGTTTCACTTAGTGACCTTTTGGTTAATGACTGAGTTGCTGGATCCAACTGTGGTTGCTAAACAAGGATTATTTATGTATATCAGAAGATTTAAAATTAAAAACCGTTCCCCAATTTACTCTTAATTTTACTATAAACTTAACAACATGTCTTCTGTTCTTTAGCAGACATTTACATATTTTAGATGAATCTACCATACCTGGTATGTTTTTTCATACCATATTAAAAATCTTACCATATTAAAATCTTGAAGATGGTCTTCGCTGGGTAGTAATTCTTTCATATCAGTGAATTCTTCATCGCTATTCTCCCTCTTGATATTTGTACAGCATTCTTTGAAAGTTTGGTTTCAAAGTGTCAAGGCAATGATGAGAAAGAGAAAAAAGGATTTTAAAAATTAAATTCAACAAGATCTAAGTAAAAAAACCCTTCTAGTTATAATATTTGTTAACCAAAACAATTTCCGAAGTCAGGTTAATTTATTTCAGACAAACTTTTAGACATATTTTGAAAAAAAATTAAGTAGATCAAGAGGTACTTTGGTAAGTCAGCCCCAAGATTTTCCTATGACACTACTTTTAATTTCTTCCTGTTCACTTTACTCATCCACAGAATGCACATTTGATACTATAATGCTATGATTGAACACATTTACATCTGGGTACAGCCCTATTGCCCCAAGAAGAGTTTCACACACATCTCTGTGGATAATAAGTTTGAGTACTTTGCACCCAAAGCTCCACAGACAAAGAGTCCAAATCCACTAGCAATTAAAATACTGCAGCAGCTTTCAAGTCACTGTTTGTAAGATAAATAGCCAACACCGAACAAGCAAGGAAAGACTATCACTCCAATTTTAAATGCCAAACATTTATTAGTTTGGCAAGCAAAATGAATCAATAGGCAACTGCTCTCCAACAATCATTTTTTTGTGTTCTGAAACTAAGCTAACCTTCCCTGGTGCAACACCCTCAAATGTTTTATTATAAATTCACATTACCTTCATACTGCTAACAGACTGCCCTATGTTGAGGAGATTATGCTACATTATTTAAGCAACTGGTGTGTGTAATATTTTTGATCTGATTCAGAAAAAGTTGTTTTGGAACACAAAGAAACAGGAATGCAATATGTGTGGTGACTCAATAAAGCAAGTGTGTTTACTTCAATCAGTGCAGCTTATTCCATAAGGTCATTCAAATTACATGTGGTCCAAAGAAACATTTTGAACTGAATTTAAAATATACAGCCCAGTAGGCTGTGTGTACATTATATTGATATCTTTATGACCTTCCTCTTGAAAGAAACTTGGTTAACACACCCTGAAGTTGTCCCACAGCAAAGATCAATGCAGTGGTTAATAGGAAATGCAACTTTAATTTCATGTCTGAATAAGGAGTAAGTATGGAAACTACAATGCAAAGACAATTGTTTGAATGTAGACAATACTTTGGATGTATCTTATGTAGCCACAAGATTAGACAAAAAAGCAGTTTATTATGAAATAACTGATCTGTAGGGGTAGCACAACAGATATTCCCTTTCCACCTCTGTGAAGAAACTCAGAAATCCCAGCACCACAGTCCAACAGAGAAGACCTTCCTTAATAGCTATGTCCTAAGTCAGGGGTCCCAAAGTTGTCTGTTCATTACCCACTCATGAAATTTCATATTGTTCATCAAACTCTCCAAACATTAATTGTATGAAAATAATTTAATAAATACTACTTTCATAAATAATACTACAAATAATAACATCAACATCAACTCCTTGGATAGTCCCATTAACCCTTTGGTTTGATACTGACCATTCCAGGAAACCCTAGAAGAAAAGCATACTCAAGATATATAGGAGGACATAGTGCTATCTTGAGATGATAAGCTGATAAGAGCCTACTTCCCCTCTCCTGCCCTGTCATTCAACTTAATACAGCCACTTAAATAGTAACAGACATTTACTATATTCAAATAATTGCCTAACTCATTCATGCCTAGGTCACAAATTGTCATGTTTATCTTCCACATTCTATTCATAGCAGCTTATGTTTTTTTCATGTTATTACATTAATTCTGCTCTGTTTATTGTCTTAGCAGTAACTGAAGAAAGGGGAATAAACACACGAGATTGTTGGAATCATCTCTTTGACTCCAACAACAAAGCTATAAGAAACTTTTAATTCACTTGACTCTGGTCCTGTACGACCAGTTAACAGTTGTAAAGCAGGTGAAAAAGTCACCACATTTATTGAGTGTTTCATTTGTGGAGCAATTTCTGACATCACCAAAGGGTAAAAATGGCTCCTACTTGTTCAAAAGGAGGATTGTCCTTCTGAAAGTTGCACAAAAAAGGAGCAAATTGATGCAGTTTTCCCCAACGCTACATTCATATGCCAAGAACAGGTGCCCTTACTGCCCTATGTACTGTATCTTATAGCTTTTAAAGAGACAAAAAAAAAGCCTTGAAACAAAATGGTGACTACCCCATATAGAAATAGTGGCATTCTCACTGGCAGCTGCTGAAGCTGTAAATCTTCCTTGTTGTCTACATGACAAACTCTGAGAAGAATATCCTTGCTTCTGTGTATGTTGAATATCTGCCTGGTTACCTGTGGAAAAACAAAAAAGGGCAGATATTGTACGAGGTCATATATATATTTAATTTATATATATATAAATTAAAATCTCGGGTGTTTTTCCGCGTCATTGTAAATAAGTTGGTTAAAATATTTAAAATCCTGGTTAAAATCCCAGCTTAAAATCTTCTAAAAATCCTTACAGAGCACTCTGCAAGGTCCTTTAAAACCTCAGCTAAAATCCTACCAGTGACTTTAAAAGTTTTTCTTATAGCAACATTTCGACAGGCTCACAACCCTGTCATCTTCAGGCTCTGTTTCATTTAGAAGCTATGGGTTATCTGTTGCGAGGTCGGAGCTGTCGCTTATCTATATTTGCTGCTGCTGACGTATGCTGGCTAGCCTGCAACTCTGTGTCCCGACTGGAGGACAGCAGTTTTTCTTCCTGCTTCCTCATCCTAGCTGCTTGGCTGCGTGTTACAGGCCCAGCTTTCTCAGATTCTCTATTATTATCTGTCTGCTGTAGAGGGGAAAGGATTCTGATAGGCATCACAGCACCCTTGATTGTTAGTTGAGATCTCAGCCTGTCTTCTGGCTCGATCCTCTCTCTCTCCCTATTGCTAGCCACCCTCTGCAGAGCGGGAAGAATTCTGGCAGGCCTTGCAACACCACTGGTTGCTTGTTGGAATCTCTGCCTCTCTTCTGATGTTAACACTCGAGTTTCTCTCAGTGCAGGTCCCCAAATACTTGATAACCTAGAGGTGTCGTCTCGTCTGTTCATATTCTGCGGCCTCTTTTCAATTTTGATGGCCTCCCTGATTATTCTTTTGTTGAGATGTTCCTCTTTCGCCACTGTTCTGGTTTTATTAAAATCAATATTGTGTCCCATGGCTTTCATGTGTTGTACCAAAGAGGAAGTTTGCTCTTCTTTCCTCACTGCATTTTTATGTTCTTCTAAACGCACACTTATTCGTCTATTTGTCTGTCCAATATAAGATGACTGACAGGAGGCACATGGCACTTCATATATCCCCTGGTTTTCCAACTCAATTTTATCCTTAGGGTTTCTCACCATCATCGATATTTTTCTATCTGTACGGAACACTGTTTTTATTTTTTGTTTCCGTAATATCTTACTAATTTTATTGGTGGTCCCTTTTATACAGGGCAGGATGGCAGTTCCCATATTCTGTTCTTTTTCTTGGGTTTTGCTCTGTCCTACTGTCCCTTGCTGGATTATAGTTCTAATTCTATTTTCATGGAACCCATTTTCCATTAATACTTCTGTGAGGGTCTTAAGCTCTGTTTGTATGCACACTCACACCATCATCTGCTAGACGTTTAGTTCTAGTGATTAAAGTTTTTGCCACTGAACTTACTTGTGAGGGATGATGGTGTGAGTGTGCATTCAGGTAACGATTTGTATGTGTCTTCTTTTGGTAAACACTGTGTCCTAGGGTGCCATCAGTTCTCTTATGTATTAGTACATCTAGGAATGGGAGTTGATTTTCCTTCTCCATTTCCATAGTGAACTTTATCTTCGGGTGCACGTTATTCAAGTATGCTAGAAAATTGTCTAGCTTGTCTTTTCCATGAGGCCAGATGACAAACGTATCATCTACATATCTGAGCCATAATTTTGGTTTATAGATAGTTTGTTCCAACGCTTTAATTTCAAATCCTTCCATGAACAGATTGGCAATAACTGGGGAGAGCGGTGACCCATATATATATATATATATATATATTATACACACACACACACACACACACACACACACACACGTTTTCCTGAAAACAAGACTCTGTCTTATATTTTCTTGAACCCCAAAATAAGGGCTTGGCTTTATTATCAGGGGGTTGCAGGAGGCGGTGAGTGTGGTCACCTCATGGCTGCTGCTGTGTTGCGCTGCCGCTCGTCAGCTGTTCGCCCCCGAGGCCATGCCCGCATCCCCCCGTCCCTGCACCTGGCTCTTCAGGAGCTTGCTTGCGAGAGAGCAGCCGCCAGCACCTCTTGCCATGTGGTGCCCACCGGGCGGCCTGCCCACTGACAGCTGGGAGTCCGGCAGAGAGAGGCTCCCTCTGCATGCTATCAAGCTCCTCCCCTCCCACAGGGGTGGGTGGGGGTGGAACATGAGTGGCCCGAAGGCGCCAAGCCACGTGAGTCTCTCCCCCCCCACTCGTGCGCCTCCCAGGCCTCACCACGTCGATGTGGGCAAATCTGGTGAGCACCTGGCTGGAAGCGGAGAAGAGGCCAGTCGGGCCAGCCGCCTGCTGCCGAGTCTTCTGGGAGCCAGGGCAGCCACATGGAGCTGGAACCATAGAGCGGGAAGCACACTCCCAGAGCAGCCACCGCCGACGCAGTGTCTTCTGGCAGCAGCCACTCTGGGATATCGCTTGGTTGGTGAGTGGCGCTCTGCCTGGCCAGAGGGGAGGTTGTCTGCTGGGTGGGCACCACGTGGCAAGAGATGCCAGGCGGCTGCTCTCTTGTGAGCGGGGTGGGAGTTTGCAGGCAAGGGGGATGGATGGATGGGAAGCGGGTGAGTGCAAAGAATGCTGGGGAGAGACAGAACGAGAGGCAGCTCCAGATCAGCTCACCTGATCCATGGGTCGTGATTAAGGGGCCCAGCTGCCATTAGCTGATCAGGGAAAGGAAGGGCTGCCTCCTGTGCTGGCCATACCCACTCCTTCACTAGGGCTTATTTTCAGGGGACGGCGTATATTTATGCCCACCCCAAAAACCAGGCTTGGCCTTATTTTCGGGACCTGTTGTATTTTCGGTGAAACACTGTGTGTGTGTGTGTGTGTGTGTGCGCGCACACGCGCTCACGCACACCCACCCACGGCGTTTCCCCAAAAATAAGCACTAGGGCTTATTATCAGGGGATGTCTTATTTTGGGGAAAATGGACGTTGTCTTACCTGAACGTCCCTTCTGCGTAGCAGAGGGTCCAGCAGTCATTACAGGGTTAACTTGGAGTTCCGGTGATGACTGAGTCTGCAATTTGTGAAGCTCCTCCCACATCCACTGGCTTCCCAGATTTCTGACGAGGGAGATTCTGCAAACCGAATAGCTGAGCTGGGAAACCACAACAAAGAACAGAAAGAACCCCCACCACCACCATGAAACACGAAGAAGAAGAAGAAGGACCAGATAGGGTGGGGATGACTGCTGGACCCTCTGCTATGCAGAAGGGACGTTCAGGTAAGACAACGTCCATTCTACTATAGCGAGGGTCCAGCAGTCATTACAGGGACATGCCAAAGCAGAACCTCTATTGGGGGGGAAATACCAGTCCAAAAGAGAATCCCTTTGAAGCATCTGCTGCAAAACTCGGTAGCCAAAGGCTGCCTCTGCAGAAGCGTATACATCCAACTTATAGTGACAAATAAACGGAGAAGGGGAAGACCATGTGGCTGCCCGGAAAATATCCTCCAGGGATGCCTGAGTGGCCCAGGCCGCGGACGTGGCAGCACTACTAGTGGAATGAGCAGTGATCCGGAAAGGCACTGGCAATGCCTGAGCCTCATAAGCAGAGGTAATAGTGGCCCTAAGCCACCGACCCAGGATGGGAGAGGAAACCCTCAGATCCATAGAGGAAGGTAGGAAAGAAACGAAGAGACTCTCTGAACGCCTGAACGAAGAAGTCCTTCTAAGGTAAATCTTGAGGGCTCTACGAACGTCCAGAGTGTGCCAGATCCGTTCCCTATGATGAGAAGGGGAGGGACAGAAGTTGGGAAGATGAGTTCCGAAGCTCTATGGAATGGGGAATTAAACTTAGGGATGAAGGAAGGATCTAATCGGAGAACCACTCAGTCCGAATGGAAGATGCAAAGGTCTGAATGAGAAGAAAGAGCTGCCAATTCAAAGATCTTGCGAGCCGAGGTTATGGCAACCAGGAAAACCACCTTATAAGAAAGGAACCATAAACCCACCTGCCTCAAGGGCTCAAAGTGAGGACGAGTGAGAGCAGAAAGAACTTTGGGGAGATCCCAGGTAGGGTATCTGTGTAAAGTAGGAGGGCAAAGGTTAGAGGCCCCCCTGAGGAATTGCCTGATGAGGGGACGTCTGGAAAGGGGCAGGGAAGACCCACAAGACAAAATCAAGGCAAGGGCAGACACCTGTCTGCGCAGGGTTCTAGGAGCCAAATCTGAAGATAACTCAACTTGAAGGAACCCCAGGACCTGCTCTTGTGAGGCATCTAAAGCGACCAGGCCAGAGCGAGAGCACCAACGGCAGAAGGACAGCCAGGTGGAGTTGTAAATGCGGTTCGTGGAAGCCCAACGAGATGCCTGAAGGGTAGTTATGATGTCAGTCGAGAGACCTCGACTGCGGAAGATTTGCCGCTCAACCTCCATGCGGTTAGTTGAAGCCACTCGATGTCTGGATGCAGAAGATCTCCTTGACTGAGAGCTCTCTTGTCTTGAGGAAGACGCCAAGGAGGAGCCACTGACAGAGCCACCAGGTCCACGAACCAAGGACGGCGAGGCCAATGGGGGGCGATGATGATCAGCTCGGCCTCCTCGATGAGAAGCTTCCGGATGACCTTGGGAAGAATCGCCAATGGTGGAAAGGTGTATAGAAGCCCCGGTGGCCAGGGACTCCGAAGGGCGTCTACTGCTTCTGCCCCCTGGTCTGGAAACCGCGAGAAGAACCTGCTCGTCTGATGATTCTTGCTGGAGGCGAACAGGTCGACAGCTGGAGCCCCGAATCATCGGGAGATCTGGAAGAAAATGGCTGGTCGAAGACGCCACTCGCCCTGGTCCACTGTGGCCCTGCTGAGAAGATCTGCTCGCACATTCGCTGCTCCGGAGATGTGGGCGGCTCTGATGGATTCCAGGTGTTTCTCCGACCAAAGGCCCAGCAGGTTGGACTCCTCCATCAGACGTCGTGACTGTGTTCCCCCTAAGCGATTCACGTGGGCCTTCGCTGCTATGTTGTCTGTCCTAACTAGAACGTGAGTGCCCTCCAGCTGGTCCTGGAATGCCCTCAGAGCTAAGTGAATGGCTCTGAGCTCCAACCAATTGTTGGATAGATCGGCCCGGCTCCAGCGACCCTGAGCAAACAGGTTCCCCAAGTGTGCACCCCAGCCGAAGAGACTGGCATCAGTGGTCAGGACCAACAAAGGAGGTTCCCTGAAAAAACGTCCCTTGGATAGGGCCGGAGACACCCACCAGGTTAGAGAAAGAAGAACTTTGGGTGATAGCCGAACTAGGGTGTCAGAAGAACTCATGAGGGACCGTTGAAAAGGTAGGAGGAACCACTGCAGAGCCCTGCAATGGAGACGGGCCCAAGGGACAATTCCTATACAGGACACCATCTTCCCAAGAAGCTGCGACAGCCGACGCACTGGAACTGGCTGTCCTTGAGAGACCTGCCCGACCAGGGACCACAAACTGATCAGGCGCTCTTGTGACAGATAAACCTTGCCCTGGATGGAATCTATTATGGCCCCCAGATGTTGAATACGAGTCGTCGGTACCAGGTGGTTCTTGGCCTCGTTGATCGAGAAACCGTGACTTTTCAGGACCTGAATGGTGGTGAGCAGGTCCTGATGTGCTAACTTCTCCGAGCCGGACTGGATCAATAGATCATCCAGGTAAAACTGGATCCGAATGGTAACAGCTCGGAGGGAGGCTGCTAGCGCTGCCATCAATTTGGTGAACACTTGGGGAGCAGAGGAGAGTCCAAATGGAAGAGCCCGGTACTAGTAATGACGAGACGCCAGACAAAAGCGAAGAAATTTGCGATGGACCAAACAGATGGGAACATGAAGATACGCCTCCATCAGATTGATAGACTTGAGGATGTCTCCCTCCCTGATGGATTCTAGGATGGATTGAAGAGATTGCATTTTGAACCGATGGTAGATTATGCGACGGTTTAAGGACTTCAGGTCGAGAATGGCCCTCCAACCCCCTGATGACTTCTGGACGAGGAACAGGCGGGAGTAGAACCCCTTGTCTCCTTTGGTCTACTGGAACCAGTTCGATGGCCCGGATCTGAAGGTGGTGTGCCACCGCCTTCTCCAGTAGAAGCCGTTGAGACCTGTCCCGCAAGAGAGGGACCCAGAGGAATCTTGTGGGGGGAGGGTGAATAGAAATTCTAAAGATAGTCCCTGGGAGACCGTCTCCCTTACCCAGGCATCCGAGGTCGATGCCTCCCACTGGCTGGCAAAGAGCGCCAGGTGGCCTCCTATGGGAGGGTTGGGCATAGAGTCAGCGAAACCTGCGGAAAGAACGACCCCTCCCCTCTTTGAAAGATTTGCGACCTTGGCCGCGGAATCCAGGACCCGATTGTCTGTCCTGGAATCTATCTTGCCTGGGAGATGGAAATCTCTGGAACCTGGAGGAAGGAAAACTCGAGGGAAGGGGGGTTCCGAAAGGGCCGAAAGGAAGAAAGGGAAGGTTGACCTTCTGACCTTCGGGACAAGCTAGGCAGGATTTTCCTCTTATCCTTGGATTCGATAAGCAAGGTCTCAAGAGGAGGACCAAAGAGAAGGTTCCCCAAATATGGGGAAGATGCCAAACGCCACTTATTCTTAGTATCAGCCTGCCATTGGCGAAGCCAAAGGAGGCAGCAAGAGCTGATGCTGGAACCAATGGATTTAGCTGCAAAGAGTGGCATCTGCAGAATACTCCAGAGCCGCTATAATTTTATTGATATCCTGGAGAGCCCTAGTATCAGACAAAGGTAAGCGACCCTGCAGTTGTCTAACCCACATAAGGGTAGCCCTGTTAACGAAAGAGGCTGCCGAAGAAGCCCGAACGGCCCATGCTGCGGCTTGGTGAGCCTTAGTCAGGGAGTGCTCTAGACGCTTGTCCTCAGGATGGAGACCTTCCTCCGGAGGGCCTGTGAGCACTGAAGAATTAGATATTTATTTATTTATTTATTTATTTTATTGAATTTCTATACCGCCCTACTCCCGAAGGACTCAGGGCGGTGCACAGCCATAAAATAAAACACATAGATATACAAAATTTAAAATCAAATAAAATGAATTAAATAAATTTGGCTGAATTAGTACCCATAATTTAAGATACCCATTTTTTAAAATACATTAAGAATTTAAAAATTTAAAATTTACACTTAAAAGGGAGAAAATTTAGACGAGGCCAGATTGATGAAATAAAAACGTCTTCAACTCGCGGCGGAAGGTGCGCAGATCCGGAATCCTCCGTATCTCTGGGGGGAGCTCATTCCAGATCGTCGGTGCCCCCACAGAGAAGGCTCTCCCCCTAGGGGCCGACAGCCGACATTGTTTGGCCGACGGCACCTGGAGGAGCCCCTCTCTGTGGGAGCGTACTGGTCGGTGGGAGGCTGTTAATGGTAGTAGGCGGTCCCGTAAGTAACCAGGTCCTAAGCCATGGAGCGCTTTAAAGGTGGTAACCAGAACCTTGAAGCGCACCCGGAAGACCACCGGGAGCCAGTGCAGCTCGCGCAGGAGAGGTGTTACATGGGAGCTCCATGTTGCTCCCATAACCACCCGCGCGGCCGCACTCTGCGCCAGTTGGAGCCTCCGGGTGCACCTCAAGGGGAGCCCCATGTAGAGAGCGTTACAATAGTCCAGACGAGAGGTGACGAGGGCATGAGTGACTGTGCGTAACGAGTCCCGATCTAGAAAGGGACGCAACTGGCGAATCAGGCGAACCTGATGAAAAATCCTCCCGGTCACGGCCGTCAAGTGCTCTTCTAAAGACAGCCGTGAGTCCAGGAGGACGCCCAAGTTACGAGCCCTTTCCGTGGGGGCCAATGATTCGCCCCCAATAGCCAGCGATGGCGCCAGCTGACTATATCGGGACGTCGGAAACCACAGCCACTCGGTCTTGGATGGGTTGAGCCTGAGCCCGTTTCTCCCCATCCAGATCCGTACGGCCTCCAGGCACTGGGACATCACTTCAAGGGCATCGTTGGGGTGGTCCGGGGTGGAGATGTACAGCTGGGTGTCGTCAGCGTACAGATGGTACTTCACCCCGAAACCACGGATGATCTCGCCCAGCAGCTTTACATAAATGTTGAACAGAAGGGGCGAGAGAACCGATCCCTGCGGCACCCCACATATAAGGGGCCTCGGGGTCGATCTCTGCCCCCCTGTCAACACAGACTGCGACCGGTCAGAGAGAAAGGAGGAGAACCACCGTAACACGGTGCCTCCCACCCCCAACCCTTCTAGCCGGTGCAGCATGATACCATGGTCGATGGTATCAAAAGCCGCTGAGAGGTCTAACAGGACCAGGACAGAGGAACAGCCCCTGTCCCAAGCCCTCCAGAGATCATCAACCAACGCGACCAATGCCGTTTCCGTGCTGTACCCGGGCCTGAAGCCCGACTGGAACGGATCTAGATACGACGCTTCATCCAGGTACTGGGGTAGCTGTCGCGCAACCACACTCTCAACAACCTTCGCAACGAAGCAAAGATTGGAGACTGGACGATAATTAGCCAATACTGCCGGGTCCAGGGAAGGCTTCTTGAGGAGAGGCCTTACCACCGCCTCTTTCAAGGCGGCGGGAAAGACACCCTCACCCAACGAAGCATTTATAATCCCCTGGAGCCAGCCTCGCGTCACCTCCCGGGAAGCCAGCACTAACTAGGAGGGACACGGGTCCAACAAACATGTGGTCGCGTTCAATCTACCCAGAATCCTGTCCACGTCATCTGGGGTCACAGGATCAAACTCATCCCAGATAACAGTCTCAAGACCTGTCTCCGTTACCCTCGCTGGATCTATCCCGTCAGAGTCCAGACCTGCCCGAATCTGAGTGATTTTGTCATACAGATACTGAACAAAATCCTCGGCTCTTCCCTCCAAGGGGTCCTCCCGCGCTTCCTGGTGGAGCAGGGAGCGGGTCACCCTAAACAGGGTGGCCGGGCGATTATCTGATGACGCAATAAGAACAGTAAAATGAGTACATTTTGCTGCTTTTATCGCCACTAGGTAACTCCTAATATGAGATCTTACCAGTGTTCGGTCAGATTCAGAAAGACTAGCCTTCCAACAGCTCTCTAGGCGTCTTTTCCGGCGCTTCATCTCCCTCAGCTCCTCGGTGAACCAAGGAGCCAGGGGAGATCGGCGCCGGGTCAGAGGCCGCAAAGGCACGACTCGATCCAGGGCTCCAGCAACCGCCCTGTCCCAGGCGGCCACTAGGTCCCCAGATGAGGTGTGAGCCAGAACCTCTGGGATTGGCCCAAGCTCCGTCTGGAACCTATCAGGTTCCATCAGGCGCCTGGGGCGGTACCATCTTACCGGTTCCGCCTCCCTGCAGCGGGGTGCCGCGGTTCGAAGGTCAAGGCGAAGGAGCGAGTGATCTGACCATGACAAGGGCTCGATGACTATATCCCCTATCTCGAGATCACTCAACCACTGTCCAGAGACAAAAACCAAGTCCAGTGTGTTTCCCCCCCTGTGCGTACAGCCATGAATTAGTTGGGTCAGGTCCATGGCCGTCATGGAAGCCATGAACTCCCGAGCCACCTCAGACGCCTCACCCACGGATGGCAGGTTGAAATCCCCCATGACCATAAGTCTGGGGGTATCAACCGCCACCGCGGCAATAACGTTGAGTAGCTCGGGCAGGGCTGCCGCCACGTGGCAGGGAGCCAGGTACGTGATCAGCAAACCCATCTGAACCCCGTGGCCCCACTTCACAAGGAGGGACTCACAACCAGCTGTCTGAGGTACAGTGGTCTCCCTCGGCCTAAGGCCTTCTCTAATAATAACCGCTACTCCCCCGCCCCTCCCCTGTGACCTTGGCTGATGGAATGCATGGAAACCTGGTGGGCACATTTCTACCAGAGGGACCCCTCCCTCTGGGCCCAACCAGGTCTCCGTAATACCCGCCAGGTCCGCTCCCCCCTCGTAAACAAGATCACAAATGAGGGGGGCTTTATTTACTACAGACCTGGCGTAGATAAAGATAGAGTCACAATAGGAGGATCCACTGTTGGAACCTCCAAAATTGAAGAGATGTTAGAATCCAGATTATAAATGCGTCTGTCCACCGAACTAGGATTAAACCCAGAAACTGGGGCTGACCATTGTCTAATAATAACATCCTTAAACATCTTGGGACCTGGGATTTCCTCCGTTTCCGGAGTAGGTTCCTCAAATAGGGAATAGGAGGCCCCTGTTTCCACACCCAAAGAGTCAGGCTTCTGTGAAGGGAGACCCAGGCCAGTGGTTAATTTGGCCTTGTGGAGAAGGGATCTGAAAACCTGAGGTTTAAATAACCCAACGAATGAAGGTTGATCAGGAGAAAGATCTTCATCATCAGATAAACCAGGCTCATCTAGCTCCTCCCCCGTAGCAGACCCCTGACCGGCATAGGTTCCAGAATAATCCTGCTCTTGTGCCTGTTCAAGGTCAGCAGAACCCTGAGTGAGTAAAGCCCCATGAGTCCTAGCCTGTTCTGAAACCCAAGATCCAGTTCTACGTTGCATTTCTGCAGCAATGCCCCGCTGCACAGCTGCTTGAATAAGGGCTGCTAAATCAAGAGGTTGGCTAGGAACCATCCCAGAAGGAGGAAGAGAAGTCTCTCCCTGGGTGGCGATAGGTTCAGGAGGAGACTGAACTGATTCCTGTTGAGGAATTAAGACTGGAGCCTGAGGGACCACCTGAGGGGAAGCTATAACCTGAACAACAGGAAAAATATGGGGAGGTGGAGGAGAATGCTGAACAGCCCCAAAAAGAGCACTAGCCTCAGCTTGAGAAGGAGGAATTGTGCTCACATCTGGAGACCAGGAAGCCATTCCAGGCTGATTAGGAGCAGCAATAGGCTCCACAGCAGAAGCCTCCATGGCCGGAGACTGGAGAAACTCCCCTCTAGTGGCCTGCTGTACCGCTTTCTCAATTGCCCTTTCCAGGGACTTATGTCTTTGAGCCTCCACCCTTTCACTAGATCGAGACCCTTTCTGAGCAGGCTGGGTTTTGGAAGCAAAAACCTTGCTCCTTTTAGAATGGCCCGAATCCGAACGGGTAGATGAGGAAATTGAGGGCTGAGATGGAGCCAGTCTCTTAGAAGGGCGAGAGGGAGGCTTGGAAGCCATAGAAAGGCTTGGCTTGAAGCGGCTGGAAAGAGGCTAAATTCCTGTGCCGGCACTCAGTGGAGTATAGACCAAAATGGCCGCCCCTGCAAGGGAAACCAAAATAGCCACCACCACAAAGGAAACCAAAATGGCTGCCACCACAAAGGCAACAAAATGGCCGCCGCCACAAAGGAAACCCAAAATGGCCACCGCCACAAAAAGCTACTAAAACCTTCGCAAAGGCAAGGCTCCTTTAAAGGGGGGGGGGGAAACGCCCAAAAAAACCCTCCGAAACGAGCCAGAACAGGCTTACCAAGCTCCAGTGCTGCCTGCAAAGACCTCTGGAGAAGCCTCACATGGACCGCTGATTCTCCAGGCCCGCTGAGTCCGGAGTAAGCCACAGCCAGCAAGTGTATGGAGCAACACCCCAGGGACGCCAAATTGGGTCTGACAGCTGGCAGACCCACCACTGTAAAAAGCGATCTTCAGCGGTATTGGGCGTGAGCCCGTCTCGCTTGAGAAAGTAGAGCTCAACCAGGTCCCTGGGAGCTCTGCAATCCTGCAAGGAAGGAAAGAAACTAACTACCAAAAGGAATTATTATCTAATTTAAAGAATAATTCCCAGCTCAGCCAAAATAGGCCTAACCAGAACGACTGAGTCTGAAATCTGGGAAGCCAGTGGATGTGGGAGGAGCTTCACAAATTGCAAACTCAGTCATCACCGGAACTCCAAGTTAACCCTGTAATGACTGCTGGACCCTCGCTATAGTAGAACAGGATACACACAGACACAGACACACACACACACACACACACACACACACACACTTCTCTGTAACATAGTCAATGAACAGTAAGATGTAAGAAAAAGAGACTGCCATTCCACATTCTTCTGCCATTATTTCCATTATCCCAGCAAGTATGCATTTTTGTGGTTTGAGAGAATGCCAAGTATGAGAGGTATTGTTACTCTGGATGGAATAATTACTTGTCAAATGTAGGGAATCACACCGGAACTCTTTGTCCAACAGCTGTTCTGTTCCAACGTCAACCATTTCTGATTCTGAAAGAAAGAATATATAACAAAGTTTGGCAAATACAGTGTCACTGCTATGTTCTAATAAGTAACGGATTGTTATTTAGTTAATACAGAGTTTCTGAAGTTTTCAGAAGTTATGGGGCAAAATGTATAACTATGAACAGGAATACACTACTCATTTTGAGAGTGCTTAGAAAGGATAGAAAATGTCCAGGAGTTTCAGGTATACTCTTCCCTAGTGAATAGCTTCCCATTTGATTACCTATATGAGGCGCCTTGTCTTTTAATCCCCAGTTACAGCAATGGGGTTCCTGGTGCACATGCATGCCTGGAGTCCAGAAGCAGAGTACCTGTAAGGGGTCTAAGAATACAAAAATTATTCATCTTCTATTCTTGTATTTACTGTATAGCCTTGGCTATTTGTGATTTACACAAAGTCCTCCTCTGTTAAAATTTGCCAAATGCTCATTAGCTTAATGAACACATGATATAGTTGTATAGAGCATTACTGTTTCCAAACAGAAAATGTAATGATACATTTATGCCATATTTTAAGCTAATTTTCCATAGGTGGAGTACTACATTAGCATAAGGGGAAGGAGCAATGTTGAGAGAGAAAAATCTAGTCAAGTCCTATTTCTCTCCTCTCCCTCTACCATTTCAATTCCAGATGAAACATTATTCTGTCATCCTTTTCTATTGGTTAGAATGACAAATTCAGTCCCTCCAAATATTTATAGAAACTGCACTTTCAAATCTATCCTGAACAAAAAAAATTTCAAGTCCAGTGCTTTTTAGAATTGTGCAATGTAATCTTTATATCTGAAAAAAGGGATAAAATACCTATGAAATTCTCGATCAACTTTATTTTTCAAGTTCAAAACTGATACAAAAAGGTAAACAACTGAAAAAATGTAAATGAATAAAATTGTGATGGGTTTCTCTATCACTAGTAATCTTCTTTCATTAAAAAAAGGAATGCAAGCATTCAATTAATCCATATAGCTAATCTTATTTCTACTAGCATGGAGATATATTACATTAATTATTTTACAGACAGGACAGAAAATGCTTACTGTCCTACCATGATGCTAACATAGTTTCAACACATGTCTTAATTTCAAACATTAACTGTTCCTCAAAATTCTGATTATTCTGAGTGGATGCCAGAGAATGTGGTTAGACTCCAATAAGCATTCATGGATTACTGGAACTTGCCTACATTCTCACATTCCTTCCAAACATTCTGCCCCATGCTCACTGTTATCCTTTTCCTACTGTAGTGAGACTTTTTCATTATAACTCACAAAGAAGACATCAGCACAACCATATCTCAGAGATGTATCTTAGATTCTCTTCATAATTAAATCACAGGTGAGAAGAGTGACTTGGCTGAACTGAAACATACTACACCATAAAAGTCTTTTCAAGCACCTTTTGAAGTTGCATTTTTCTTTGTTCCTACAGCCACATTCTCCATCAGGTTAAAAGTTCACAACACACAAGACAGAACGTTTATAAATTTATATTAATAAAACCTTAAGATCAAAACAAAATTGAAATACGTGTAATGTAATTTTTGTTCTGTTAAGAATGCATATAAAGGTTAACAAACTCTGTTCTTACAATGAAAGCAGGTGCAAAGCAGAAAACTTGGAGCAACAGGCTATGAGAAGGGGAAGGCAGCCATCAGATGATGGGAAAAAGAAAAGGCAATAAAGATCATAGTACAGACAAAAGGTATCTAGTAACTCCTTATGACACACTAAACCATCAATTCACAATTAAGTATAGAGTAGTAGTTTTGTTGGTATACCTGTTTGAAAAGAAATAACATATTTGGGCTGTGCAAAGCATTTTAAATAGGTGGTTCGGAAGGTGCGTTAGCAGAAAGCACCTCTTCCAGGCAAGGCTTGCTCAACTGCTTGGAAGGCTGTCTCCTCATCTGTGTGCATGCAGAGCCACCACACGCCACTGGTGGTCCCAGGGTCTATGCATGCTTTCAAATTCTAATTGCAGACAGTCGAGTTTAGCTAAAAAAACCTCTGTATCTTCATCAGATAAGTTTTCAGTTTACTATATAAGTCCAAGTAATATTTTAAAAATGGAAAATGTATATCTTCAGGAGAACTATATATTTTATCATCCCCATCTTTTTCATCTCTTTTTTATTTTCACTTCAAGCGGTTTGCCAAGATCCTACCAGGTCTGGATGGATTTCCTGTGGAATGGCATAAAACATTTATTGATATACTTGCTCCTAAATTCTATAAACCATACAAAAATGGTGTTTTATCTTCAGTTAGTGAAGCATATATTACAATTATATCAAAACCTGGAAAAGATCATACATTATGTTAACTACAATCCTACTTCACTGATTAATTAGATATTTTGTTTTGGCTAATAAATTTCAACAAGTAATTTTTTCAGTTGTTAAATAGAATAAAATGGGCTTTATTAACTATACATAGATCACATAATATTTGGTGAATGGTAGATTTGATTGATTTTGAACAAGAACAAAAAAGACAAAGCTGCAATTCTGTCACATTAGGAAAAAAAAGTTTTTGATAAAATGTGTAAAACATACTTTAGCCAAAAGTGGATTTCTCAAAGGATTTATAAAATAGGCAAATACTCTATGCAACCCCAATCTAAAGTGATGATCTTTTAAAATCTACTTTCCAATATTGTGTTGAACAACACTTGGTGATTAACTATCAAAAACCCAAAGTAGTGGTTGCCAATAGATCCAAAGTCCATTTATAGGCTATTAAAAAGCACTATTTGAATAAAAAAAATTAAATAACTTGGCACTGTATTTAAAAACAATAAGTGGGTCATACTGAAATGCCACCAATTGTGTTCAAAAGCATTACAAATACAAGTACAGAAATCACTCCTAAGCATGTTCCCAATACTGTCTTCAATATCTGCCAAAGCCTGGATTGTAGCTGTTAATTATTGGCACAAATTTAATTATAATCCATCTTGGTGGACTGATTATACATTTCAATCCACTTCGAAGAAAGCCCTAATTAAGAAAATTGTGTTTCTATTCAGAGTTATATATTTTATATTGGAACCAGGCTAAGAATTGATACAATTCTAGACACAGTATAGTTTAAGCTTACCCACTTCTCTGTTTTTTGTCACTTGCCTAATTTTTTTTCAAGGGAGAATAATAGCCTCTCTCTATATATGACCCAACCTAATTATAATTTTGCTTTGACGAGAAGGTGCACCAACATCTCTTATCCATATTACTGCAGGGTAGATCTGCTCAAATTCCTATAATGCACAAATTATGCCATATACAACATGGAAAAAGTTGAATAAAATAGAAAGAGGTTTTCTTGTCTATAGAAGTCTTTAAGACCTATCCCTGGGACACAGCGTCTCAGCATGAATGTAATTATAAGTTATTTGATATTTGCACTTTTAGTTTCCTGAATCTTGACTTATACTAGTACCAAAATTTGGATATGTTCACTTTAGCATAGATTTTATTTTCTATTTCTTGGAATATTCAAATGTGAAACTTTTCATTATTTTTACTATTTTGACTCCAAAATGTCAGATATTTTATATACCTTCTGTCATTATTGTATCAAACTGAAAATTGAGATATCCTGTTTTAAAAAATAATACTTTGATCTTTTTTCTCATGCAAATTGATGTTATGTATGATTCAGACTTTAAAATTGAGGGGTGTTATAAGGAAAATCTAGATGGATCCTAACATTTTTACTTTATATCTGCTATTTGATGATGATTTTTATCAGGGCCTGAGCCTTCGGCTGTTGTTGTGCAATGCCAGGTCTGTGGTAAATAAAGCCCCCCTCATTTGCGATCTTATTCAGGAGGGGGGAGCGGACCTGGCAGGTATTACGGAGACCTGGTTGGGCCAGGAGGGGGGAGTTCCCCTCGTAAATATGTGCCCACCAGGCTTCCGGGCATTCCACCAGCCGAGAGCTCAGGGCAGGGGCGGGGGGGGAGGGGTGGCGGTTATTATAAAGGAAGGTCTTGAGCCGAGGGAGACCACTGTTCCACAGATAGCCGGATGTGAGTCCCTTCTTGTGAAGTGGGGCTGTGGAGTGCAGATGGGTCTGTTGATCACGTACCTGGCTCCCTGCCACGTGGCAACGACCCTGCCTGAGCTGCTTAACGTCATAGCCGAGGTGGCGGTTGATATCCCCAGACTTTTGGTCATGGGGGATTTCAACCTGCCATCCATCGGTGAAACGTCCGAGGTGGCTTGGGAGTTCATGGCTTCCATGACGGCCATGGACCTGACTCAGTTAATTCAGGGCCCTACTCACACAGGCGGGCACACTCTGGACTTAGTTTTTATCTCTGGTCAGTGGTTGAGTGGCCTTGATATAGGGGATATAGTCATCGAACCCTTGTTATGGTCTGACCACTCGCTCCTTCAACTTGACTTTCTAACCGCTACACCCCACCGCCGGGAGGCGGGACCAACTAGGTGGTTCTGCCCCAGGTGCCTGATGGATCCTGACAGGTTCCAGATGGAGCTTGGGCCATTTCCTGAGATTCTGGCTCATGACTCGGCTGAAGACCTGGTGGCCGCCTGGGACAGTGCGGCCGCTGGGGCTTTGGACCGGGTCGTGCCTTTGTGGCCTCTGACCCGGCACCGAACTCACCTGGCTCCTTGGTTCTCCGAGGAGCTGAGGGAGATGAAGCGCCGGAAAAGACGCCTGGAGAGCAGTTGGAGGACCAGCCGTTCCGAATCTGACCGAACACTGGTGAGGTCTCATATTAAGACCTACCTAGTGGCGATAAAAGCGGCAAAATCTAGCTATTTTGCCGCTCTTATTGCGTCATCAGATAATCGCCCAGCCACCCTGTTTAGGGTGACCCGCTCCCTCCTCCATCTGGGATGATCCCTTGCAGGGTCGAGCTGAGGATTTTGTGCAGTATCTGCATGACAAGATCACTCAGATTCGGGAAGGCCTGGCCTCTGACTGGGTAAGTCCAGATGAGATGACTGAGGCAGGTCTTGAGAGTGTTATCTGGGAGGAGTTTGATCCTGTGGCTCCCGAGGACGTGGACAGGATTCTGGGACGGCTGAACGCAACCACATGTTTATTGGACCCGTGTCCCTCCTGGTTGGTGCTGGCCTCCGGGGAGGTTACACGAGGCTGGCTCCAGAGGATTATTAACGCTTCCTTGAGCGAGGGTGTCCTACCGGCCGCCTTGAAAGAAGCGGTGGTGAGGCCCGTCCTCAAGAAGCCCTCTCTGGATCCGGCTGTTTTGGCTAACTATCATCCAGTCTCCAACCTTCGTTTTATTGCGAAGGTTGTTGAGAGTGTGGTGGCGCGGCAGCTTCCACAGTACCTGGATGAAGCTGTCTATCTAGATCCGCTCCAGTCCGGCTTCAGGCCTGGGTTCAGCACAGAAACGGCATTGGTCGCGTTGGTGGATGATCTCTGGAGGGCTCGGGATAGGGGATGCTCCTCTATCCTGGTCCTGTTAGATCTCTCAGCGGCTTTTGATACCATTGACCATGGTATCATGTTGCACCAGTTGGACGGGTTGGGGTGGGGGGCACCTTTTGTGGTGGTTCTCCTCCTACCTCTCTGACCGGTCGCAATCTGTGTTGGCAGGGGGACAGCGGTCGACCCCGAGGCGCCTTGTTTGTGGGGTGCCGCAAGGGGAGGTCCTCTCGCCCCTTCTGTTCAACATTTATGTAAAGCCGCTGGGTGAGATCATCCGTGGCTTTGGGGTGGAGTTCCATCAGTACGCTGATGACACTCAGCTGTACATCTCCACCCCAGGCCACCCCAACAATGCCCTTGAAGTGATGTCCCGGTGCCTGGAGGCCGTGCGGGCCTGGATGGGGAGAAACAGGCTCCGACTCAACCCTTCCAAGACCGAGTGGCTGTGGCTTCCAGCGTCCCGATATAGCCAGCTGGCGCCATCGCTGGTTATTGGGGGCGAATCATTGGCCCCCACAGAAAGGGCTCGCAACTTGGGCGTCCTCCTGGATACACAGCTGTCTTTAGAAGAGCATATGACAGCCATGGCCAGGGGGGCTTTTTATCAGGTCCGCCTGATACGCCAGTTGCATCTCTTTCTAGATCGGGACTCTCTACGCACAGTCACTCAGGCACTCATCACTTCCCGCCTGGACTACTGCAATGCTCTCTACATGGGGCTCCCCTTAGGGTGCACCCGGAGGCTACAGTTGGTCCAGAATGCGACCACGCGGGGGATTATGGGAGCGATGGGGCGCTCCCATGTGACACCTCTCCTGCGCGAGCTGTACTGGCTTCCTGTGGTCTTCCAGGTGCGCTTCAAGGTGTTGGTGACCACCTTTAAAGCGATCCATGGTTTAGGGCCGGGGTATTTACGAGACTGCCTTCTGCTGCCAATAGCCTCCCACCGGCCAGTTCGCTCACACAGAGAGGGCCTCCTCAGGGTGCCATCGGCCAGACAATGTCGGCTGGCGACCCCCAGGGGGAGAGCCTTCTCTGTGGCGGCACCTGCCCTCTGGAACAACCTACCCCCAGAGATACGCACGATACAAGACCTCCGGACTTTTCGTCGGGCCCTGAAAACACATCTATTCCATCTAGCCGGGCTGGCTTGACCCCATCCTTACGGTTTTAAATTTATAATTGGGTTTAATTGGGTTATTTTAAATTGACAGCCAAAAGTATTTAATGTTTTTTAAATTGTTTTTAAATTTTATATGTTGTGTTTTTACCGTGGCTGTTCACCGCCCTGAGTCCTGTTGGAGAAGGGCGGTATACAAATTAAATAAATAAATAAATTTTCTTTGTTAAAAGAAAAATATCATTTGCCCATCACCATCCACTGGCAGTATTTATAACATTTAATGACATCTCAGTGGACTAGAGACATTTTCAGCCTCAGAGTTTACCTAAATTGTTAAAAGTGATCCTACAATCCTGGGATTGATAAATCAGTAAGATATACAAATTTTAAGATGGAATGGAATAAGGAATTGAGATACTGATTTTATCTGAACAAATAGAAGTTGTTTTAACCTCAGTATCAAAAATTAACAGATTTTATATTGGACAGCCTGTGCAATGGGAAATGATGTTTTGGAATTAATAGATTCAACTTCATTTGCATAGAAAATATGAATATATGAATAAATCCCCATGCTATCGGAAATGCTTTGATATGAAATGTCTCTGTGATCATCTAATGTTAAATTTTAGGAAGAAGTAATTACATATATTAATTTGACATTCAGATAAAGTTTAATATTTTCCAACATCCATGATGTTTTGAACTATTACAATGATGGTTGGACAATTGTGACTCTGCTAAAAGGCTTAGTCCTTCAACACAGGAAAGGTACACTTTATGACCCAAAATACTCAATGGATTTAATTCCTCATGTTACTTGTGACTGAGTTGCTCATCAAAACTATTGGGTAAACTGTGTGTGTGAGAGAGGGGGGAAGAGTGAGACTACTTATATTTTTTTATTTTGCAGTGTCCCTTTTAATTTTGCTTTGCACAATCCCATCATATTATATTACATAGAATATATGTACTTTTTATTCATACAGAAAGGAGGTGACTAGCAGGATAGAGACTGAGCTCTGTTTTAACTCACTATCTTTATTAGGAATGTCTTTTACTTATATCACCTCACTGTTTGAATGATATATTTACAACCTGTGCTATTGCTGGATGTGGTAAGAAAGTACTAACAGGAGGCACAGATTTCCCATCCCAACAGAGATGGAAAATAAAAATAAATTTAAAAACCAAGGCAGGATAACTTCTGAATAACTATTGAACAAAGTATAAAAAAAAGGTGAAAATTAACTTTTGCTGATATTTAAAGCATTTATAAATATCTGGAATAATTTAAATTTAGGAGTAATGGACAATTAATGTGAGGTATTAGCTTTATTAAAAAAGCAAGCTGAACATAGATACAGCTACAGCTATTATAAATAAATTAGTTTGTTACAACCCAGAGAAACTATGAGTGATTATTCATGTCTTAAACAGTGCCTTTTACTTATGCAAACTGAGCTTTCTACTTTAGAACACATAGGTAAGATTTACAACAAACAGAACTAAATAAATTTTTTGATTTGTTTATATATATTGATACATAAACCACATAACCACATAAGTACAGAAATTACCTAAAAAGTCAGAATTGGAATATGTCTGCTGATACAAAAAGTAAAATCCTGAGTGACATTAAAGAGGAAAGCCAGAACAAAAAATTAATAAAGAGGAAAGCTAGAACAGAAGAACAGAACAGTATCATGCTCAAAGAGGTAACAAAATCTCAGAGAACCTTATCCACCTAATAAAGCTTCTTTCAGAACCAGCCTGGTAGCACTTTTTACTTAGTAATGAAATGAGTTGCAGCTTCCAAACCCTTGTGCTTTTAATA
The DNA here is from genome assembly GCF_059756535.1 of Pantherophis guttatus. Classification (NCBI taxonomy): domain Eukaryota; kingdom Metazoa; phylum Chordata; class Lepidosauria; order Squamata; family Colubridae; genus Pantherophis; species Pantherophis guttatus. The sequence goes on along the minus strand of NC_142065.1, from coordinate 121,856,594 downwards.
AAATTTGTTAGTCAGAGAAGATACTGTCAGACTCTTCTGTTTTTTTTTGCTACTATAGAGTTACAACCTCTTCTTCTACAAACTTAAGAACAATTCAGGTATTAAATGAATTTTCAAATAACTAAGCACTCCTGCAAATGAGAAGGATAAATATTAATAGAATGAAATGGAGTTCAGGTACAGCAATTCTAAATTGGGACAGCTGATGTAAACACAAATCTATCCTGTTGATATGGGGTTTATATAGAATGGTTATCATTTTCATATGATGGTATCAGAATTGTAATTGCACTTAAGAAGGCTATCTTTCCTTCCATGCTGTTTAGGAAATAAAGCAGGAGGAGAAAGAGGAAGGGGGGAAGGGAGGGGGGAGGACCAAGAAGGGAACAACTATTACATGAGCTGAGCTGGCTGCTCATCAGCTTCCAGGTCCAATCCAAGGTGTAGGCTATTACCTTTAAAGCCCTCTGGGGCATGAGTCCAGAATATCTGAGTAACTGTCTTTCCCCAATGAAATCAGCCCACCCCACTCATTCTGCAGAACCGTGGACCCCAGCAGTCAAGAGGTTTCAGCTGATGAGGTTCACCAGAGGAGTCTTTTCTGCCATGGCACCCAAACTTTGGAACATCTTGTTACCAGAGGTGAGATCTGCCCCTTTCTTTGTCCTTCAGGAAAAGCTTTAAAACTTGATTATGCCAGTTGGCTGGAGGTAGTATGTGCAGAAACAGAGAATGTACCACCACTGCTCCATTCCAAATCTTTGTTTTTTTAGTTTGTTTTAATACTTTGTAATTTTTATCTATTTTTATATTTATAATTGTTTTTATATCTGTAGGTTTTATTACACTCTAAACCTTTCAAAGTTGCTTTGACTGGCAAAATAGGGGGCATATAAATTTAATAAATAAAGTATGTCATTTTGAAATGCATGTTTGCAATTAGAAAGTCATCCCCTTGCAGACAATTCACTGGATATAGTCACTACCAAATCAAATGAAATAACAGAAGCTAATCCAGGAGGAGAGCTATTCCACAGAAGCTATTCTTCAAGAATTGAAGAAAGGCCATCTGATCCCAAGACAGAGAAGTCATTATCACAAAAAGAGATGGCTGATCTTCTGATTATAGGAAGCTGATAATTGCTTTCATCTCATAATACTGCAGGATGGAGAGGTATGTTAAGAGATTCATATTGTATCAGTTTTATAACTAATTTTGATATTATCTTTGTACCAGAAAAATGGATGAAAGAACACCTACATAATTTCACTGACTGTGATAGAGCCTCTGTTGGGAAATCAGCCAAATAAGAGGTTGACTATACTAATTTTCCCCAAAGTTAAAATAAAACATATTGTAATAGTGCCATTCAAGGCAATGGCAGTGAGTTAATTTCAAATCACATTCTCTTCAGATGATGTGTACTTATTCCACTAAGTATAAAACCACAAAATAATAACAAAAAATATGGCAGAGCCTAGAAAATTATGCTTCCAAGCTGACAGCTAATCAACCTCAAATTCAAGCTATGCTAGGTAATGATTTTAAATGTAAGATTAGGGTCAAGTGATCTGACCTTTTGTACCACCCCCAACTAAAGAAAGTACAGGTAATCTTCAAGTTACAAATGTAATGGAGCCTGCCAATTACATTCGTAACCCAAAGATTGGTTGGAGTGAATCACGTTAAATGAACGGGAAAACTTCCTGCCTTCACCCATGCATTCACTAATCGAATATGCATGTCGTTAAGTGCACGAGGTATCTCAGGGTGGGGAAGAGGATGGGGAGCCTAGTGCTTCCAACAACCCAAGACCTCCCTCAATCCACTGAGATATCTCAAATTTACACCCCCCTCCCCATCCTGCCTGACCAGGTCCACTTACCTTTCGAAGATCTAATGAGCTGTCTTCTCTCCAGCCTCTCTGCCACGGTTTCGCTTTGAACAAAGGCTTGATGAAGGCTAGAGGGAGATTGCTCCGATTGCTCTGTCCAGGCTCCGATTGTCTTTGCCGCTGAAAACGGAGCCCTGCCAAAAACGGAGTCGCTGCCATGTCCCTCCCAGGCTCTGTTTTCAGCACGGCTCTGTTTTCAGCGGCAAGGGCTTTTTGCAAAGACGATCGGTGCCTAGAGGGAGATTGCATCTGTTTAGCCTCCAATTCTCTTTGCAAAAGGCCTTTGCCAGCAAGAACGGAGCCCAGAAGGTATGCGCTGGCCTCTCCTGGGCTCCGTTCTTGCTGGCAAAGGCTTTTTGCAAAGACGACCAGAGCCTACAGGGACACAATCTCCTGTAGACTGCAGTCGTCTTTGCAAAAAGCCTTTGCTGGCAAGAATGGAGCCTGGGAGGGATGTGCCGGCCCCTCCTGGGCTCCATTCTTGCCAGCAAAGGCTTTTTGCAAAGAGGACCACAGCCTATAGAGAGGCAATCTCTTGCCCCTACAGCAAGGAAACAGCAAACAGAGGGAAGGCCTGAAGAACCGAAGCCTTCCCTCTGTTTGCAAAGCTTTTTGCTGCAGATCTCGTCCAGGCCTCAATTATCAGAGAACAGAGGCCTAAAGTAGTGTGAGATCACACAACACCAGCTCGTGCTATTGATCTCATGGTACTTTAGGCCTTTGTTGTCTGTGAATGCAGTAAAAGCCTGAAGCAATGAAGCAGGCAAAGAAACTGAAGGCTTGCTAGATCTTTGTAAGGTAAGTGAGTCTCCACAGCCCCAGTGCCTGCGGGAGACCCGGGGTGGGGGGTGGAGAATAGGGAGGGCGAATGTTGCAGTGCCTGGTGAACAACTGCCATGGTGCTGAAATATTCATAACTTCAGGACTGGGTCATAAGTAATAGGGAGGTTATGTCATAACTTCAAATGGTTGCTGAGTGAACTGTCATAACTTGAGGATTACCTGTAATTTGTTTTTACCATTAGAGTTGCCTCAACTTTGGGATGGAAAATGCAATTAGGCTGAACTTTGCCTTGCATAATGTATTGCTAAAATAGACAAAATATAATAAAATATCACATTTTAAATGGAGCAACCAAGGGAAACAGATCAAGGAAATTTACTTTCTAGACAGATTCCAAAGTTAATACAAATAACTATATAGCCTTTTCATGAAATTTCCTAAAGCATTTGAAAAAAATTATAATTATTACTTTCTCAAATTGTAATTATCTATCTTTGACTCTATACCTTCAACTTAGGTGAAAAATCCAAGCTACTAACATAAATTCTGTTTAACCATAGTAGATGTGGATCTTTGCTGTGGTAGGTTGGTCAGCAAAACCTTCCAGAAAAACTGGAAGGACTTTCAATTATCCCCAACTAAAAACAGGTTGAAATGGAGATTATCTCACACATACAAACACACTCATCCATGAAATAATACTCAAGGTTTATGAATATACAATATGTTCTTATTTAAAAGGCATACTCTCCCAAATATAGCAGTGAGTTATAGATTCAATTCCCGGGAAAATCTCTGACACAAACTTAAATCCTCCATAAGAGATAGACAACTCATCATCCTCTTCTACAGGTACTCCTCAACTTATTACAGCTGAGCCCAAAATTTTTGTTAAGTGAAACATTTGTTAAGTGAGTTTTGTCCCATTTTACAACCTTTCTTGCCACAGTTGTTAAATGAATCTTTGCAGTTGTTAAGTCAGTAACACAATAGTTAAGTGAATCTGGCTTCCCCACTGACTTCATTTCTCAGAAGATCACAAACCTGATGACCTGTCCTTGGGACACTGCAGCCATCATAAATATAAACCATTTGCCAAGTATCCGAATTTTGACCATGTGACCATGGGGATGCTCGTAAGTGTGAAAAACAATTATAAGCCACTTATTTCAATGCCATCATAATGTTTAATGGTCACTAAATGAATTGTTGTAAATCAAGGATTACCTGTATACACTTTATAGGAACAGCAAACTGTTCAAAGTACCAAAGAACAATTGGAACATAGTAACTTCCACTTCAAAGTGACCCAGTTTATGAATAATGAATTTCATAGGGTCTTTACTCAGCTGCATGTTGCTGTTATTTCACAAACTAAACTGGGCAAAAGATGGAATAAAAATCAATGGTGCCTATTTAAATCACTTAAGATTTGCAGATGATGATGTTCTCTTCACAAAACCCAGAAAACTTTCAAAGATATATACAAGAGCTGCACAAAGCAGGAAAACCACTTGGCTTAAAAATAAACCTGAAAAAGAGCCAGGTTATGTTTAATAAATTCACCAAAGAAAGAAAAAAATTATATCTGGAGAAGATCTAGATGAAGTAGATCACTACAAATACCTTGGCCAACAGATCTCAATGGAAGATGATACAATAAAGGAAATTGAAAGGCCTTTTAAATGCGGTTGGCAAGCTAAGCATAATTTTCAAGAACAACCTTCCCTATGCCTGAAGAGAAAAGTTTTCAATCCGTGAGAGCTACCTGTTCTAACATATGCCAACAAAACATGGACATTAACCCCACAATTGATACAAAAGTTACGAGTGGCACAAAGAGCCATGGAAAGATACATAGTCGGTATTAGAAGACAAGATAGAAAAACCTGCACATGGATTAACGAATAAATGAAAGTATACGATATCATCAAGAGAGTAAAAGAACTGAAATAGAAATGGACTGGTCACATAGCAAGAACTGATGGCAGGTGGGCTAAGGCAGTCATAGAATGGACTCTACTTGATAAAAAGCATCCACGAAAAAGACCTAAATAAGATGGATTGATGACATCAGCAAGTATTGCGGGCCCAATTGGCAAAAAAAAAGGTCAAGATTATATTGGTTGGAAACATGCAGAAGGACTTCATTCTGCATTGGATAAGATAATGGCTAGGGTGATGATGATGATGATGATTCCCTTATTTTATTGCATTGTAAGCTGTCCAGAGTTGCTCTCAAACTGAGATGGGTGGCATATAAACTTAATTAGTAAATAGATGTATTTTCTTATTGAACTGTATTCTATTTTTATTGCTTTTGATATGCTTAGTGCATCTATGACTTATAATAAAGTATTGACTTATAATATATTTCAATTCTGATTTCTCTACGTTATAATTAAATTTGTCCTCTTAGTGAATGAAAGAAAAAAAATCTTTCCATGCATATCTAAGGCAAGGAAAAAGAAAACACAATATAATATATGATCAAAATTCTGTATGTGAAGTTTAGCATCATTTTGGGGTAATAACTACAGTGATTGAAATGGGAATGGGAAATGATAGAAGCTGCATGGCTGCAGATTAATTACAAATTACCGTATATGTGTTATTCAGCTTGTAATTAGGTCCTTTGTGGACAATTTGTTACAAAGGTGTAGCAAATGTTCAATCCTTCTTTTGCCAACCTGGTTTCTTCAAAACGCTTCTTCCTTAAAACTCAGGCTCCATTCCAACCAGAGTGTAGATCTCTTTTTTAATCTTACATATATGGAGTTAATCGCAATGGCGAATGGGAAAAGTATGATGGGTACTAAGAAATTAAAGAGACATCAGGACAATACTAACACTGGGATGCAATTCTTTTCCTAGCATTTCAGAATGACTTTTTACAAGTGAACAGTAAATATACATGTTATGCTATGTGTGGCAAAAGGGATTAAGAGAGTGGCAGCTAATGAGTTCTATATACTCCTAAGTAAAGTTGACTATAGTTTCATTTTAATTGGCTTTCATCCTACTTAATGTACAAGAAGCAACTGAAGAAAAAGAATAATAAATTATGTTAGAATGTTGAAAAATATTAAGGTGAACTTCTGGGGAAGGTATGGCGAATTTAAGATGACTCTGCAAAAGTGGAACCAACAATGGCAAACACCAAGGAACCAGTTCGTAGACAAGTTTTATTGAAGTCTTTCCAAACAAGGACAGAAGATCACCCCACATGTGCTCTGGCAGCTGCTTCTTGTGAGAAGACCACAGGACATTTTTTTCCCACGGGCTTGAGTACCAGGAGACAATGTGATAAGCCATCTTGCTTGCAACCTTGGTGGAGCCTTTTAAATGCTCTTTAAACTCTTAACCTTTTTAAAAGTTCACTTTTCCCTCCATTCTCTTTTCTTTCTGTAAGTATAATTTGTATTAGTTTTTACCAGTGTAATTAAAATTCTTAATAAAATTATATTCAAAACAAAAATATTAAGGCTGCAGATCATATAAGTGGAGTAATATTAAGTTATAAATGTGTCTTCTTTAGCTGTGTGGCTTGTTTAACACATCGGTAAAAAATAGCACCTGTGCTCAAAGAACAGAAGATACTGTTATTACTTCCCTATGGAATGGGAAAGAACATGAATGCAAATTTATAGGAGGATTAGTTAAGCATGTCTAAAAGGTATTTAGCAGAATTCTGATGAAAAGGGATGCCAACGAGCAAAAAAAAAAAAGGTACAATTCAGCAAATGATTGGGAAATGTATCAATTATTTAGAATTATATGTGAGAAGAAAGTTTATTGGATGTCTTCTGATTTAGAGAAAGCACATAAGCAAATCAACTTACTTAAGGGAAGTTTACATAAATATAGAGTTCAGAGTGGTTGCTGATTGTGACATAAGAGAATGAAGTTATTTTTTAGATAAAATGGAATGGTTCTGATGAGAGAACTGTAAATCTTACTTAAAATAACATATTTACTTAAAATGGGAGAATTGTGTGCAGAGAGATAGCAAGTATTATCTGGCCAAAGATAAGGAATGAAAGAATTAAAAGGGAGCATGTTTCTGCCTCTATTACATGGAAATGAGAGTTGAGAATGGCAAGAGAAACATGAAGTGAAATAAGATGGAAATGAGACACTGTATTTCAGCAATGTTAAAAGAAGAGGAGTTTAAGTTCAGAATAAACACTGATGGATAACAGATTAAATACAAAAATGAATGATCAACAAGAAAAAAGTGTATCAAGTTTATGTGGTCATACAGGATGAATGAAAAAGTACTAAGTTGCGGAATAAATATCAAGGAAGAATGAATGGGCAAAAAGAAAAAAAAGATCAAGAAAGTCATGAATGGATAGTTGATGAGACCCTGAAAAAGAGATAGAAATTTTTTAAAAGAAAAGGCAAGATATAAAGCTGCGTACAGATGTGATAAAAAAGGATAGTGTCGATACCTGCCACACTCGACACACAGGGATAGGGTTACAGTACGGATCTCACCGAATGAAGCCGGCGTTGCAGTTGGAAAGCCGTGGATGGGCCGCGGGCTGAAAAGGGGGGATGGGCACATATTGGTGGTGGGGGTGATAGCAGTTGGTTAGGCGGTCGGTCACGGTGCGGACAGGATAGGGTCTTCCTGCTAGTCACTGCCGCCTGATGGCGCACCCGAGTGACGTCACGGCTCGCACGACGGGCGTGAAGCCAAAAACCCGGAAATGCAGCCAATTGGTGAACTGATTAGTGCGGCTATTTAAACGGCGTTGGGATGCAGCAGCTCCCTACGCCGACTTTGTGTTATCGTTTATTGAACTAAGCATGGTCTGCGGCAAACCTGGAGACCAAATAAACCAGTTTCCTGCGAACAACTTTGATTGACTGTAGCGTGGTTCTTCACTGTACCCAGGTTTGTTGAGCAGTCTGAGAGAAAGTCGGTGTTTTCCTTTTTGCTTTCTTGGATATTCAGGAGCTGAGGGGATGACGGAGGGCACAACGGCTGCTCCACCAGTTCAGGGGGAGGCGGCTGAGGACACCACCATCCTGGAAACGCCAGAGAGCCAGAGTACCAGTGAGCCTCCGGTGGTTAGGCCAAAGGAAAAGAAGCCTCAGCAGGGGGAGAGCACTGTTGAAGACCAGGACGCTCCTGTGCCGAGTGGGACGAAGGTTTCATTGGGTGACTGGTGGCATAGTTCAGCTCTTACCGGTCCCGGTGCCCAAAAACCCCGACCCATTACCAGGACGAAGCCGTCTTCCAGGGCTGGAGGGAAAGGAAGTGGATAGAAGACGAAGGAGGAGTGGAGCTACTCCACCGGACTAGGGGCTTCTACATTAGACGTGCTGAGAGAGAAGTTTGGAGAAGCTAGCTTTAGGGATGCGTCATCATGGCAGCCTTGGGCTACAGGAGGGGAAACAGCTACTTGGCAGGGGGGGGGAGCAAGTGGCCAGAGTAGAACTGAGACTCGCTTCCATTTGGCAAGCCCTAAGTTATGTATGGAGAAGGGGCTTAGTAGGGCTAGGTCATGGAACAGCAGTTCTCAGGACCTGGGGCCTCCTCTTCAGGTGAGGCTTTGCGTGGGATAGATCAGGATATGCAATGGAAGCCAGGTCGTCACGAGACGGGCCAAGCAGGCTCACAGACTCAGGTCAGCCATCGCAGGATGGAGGAGACGACCAGAACACCCGTACCGCATGCCAAATACCTATGTGGGCACCGGGGGTGTGGCCACAATAACAATTTTGGGAACCCCCGCCCATACAAGCCTCCTTCGATGGTAGCACTGACAGAGTATCGATTTTTCTAAGCCAAATACTTAAGTCATATGGATTTATATGGACGTATGTACCCATCGCAGTGGGCTATGGTAATTGCCATCACTGCAGTCTTACAAGGGGAGGCAGCTAACTGGGTTGCTGACCTCCATAGCGAACATGCAAAAGAGTTAGCAAATGTTGGTTTGTTTTTGGAGGCTTTCTGGGGACATTTGAGGATAGCTCGAGAGTTCAGATGGCCGAAGGGGAACTAATGGCACTGAGACAGAGAGGATGTCCTGCCAAAGAGTATGTGAAGGAGTTTCGCACTCTAGCTGGGCGGCTTCGCATCTGGCCTGAACGGTTACTGGTACACCAATTCCGATCTGGACTGGATAGGGAAGTGAGACACGCATATGTGTATCGAGGGTTGCCACTGAGATTATCAGAATGGTTTAAGGCAGCAGTAGAATTAGAAGTGGGGTTGCGGGAATTCCGACCAAGAGGAGTGGGCAGTGTGAGTCAACTACCATGTTATGCCGCGGCCAAACCAGTGGGGGCAAAGGATCTTGGGGCAAGCGGCCTGCACTACTTAGACCAGCAATGGCAGGGGAGAGGGGAACGTTTCGTTGTTTTCGCTGCAATCAACTGGGCCATCGGACTGTTGAGTGTCCTATACCTCCCTTGCAATCTACTCCAGCACAGACTCCACCAACAGGGGGCAAGATACATGAGCAGGTTTGTTCTACGTCAGACTGGTCGAAGATAACTACGCCAACACCAACCATTGGTTCCCGTTCAATGCTGCTGGATGCTAAGAGCCCCTTGGGGGGGGGGGAAGTATACCGGTACCATCGGAGAACAGTGAGAATAGTGAGCCAGAGGATCCCATGGTAAGCAACCCGATACACCCATTTGTTATACCGGTGGTGTTACAGAATGTGTGTACTTCTGCAACAGTTGAACAGGGAGCACTGATAGATTCCGGATGTACCCTTTTTTTCATTCGTAAGACAGTGGTTGATAGCATAGGCCTCCATCTTGTAAAACTTAAGTCCCCTATGAAGTTCGAACAAATGGACGGGTCTCTACTTGGGGGGACACCGGCTACGTACGTTACTGAACCTGTTCGCTTGGGAGATAGGGGAGCATAGAGAACAGATTCACTTTATAGTGGTGGAATGGATGGTTGAACCTGTTATACTAGGTCTGGCGTGGTTGGACAAATGGAGACCTACCATATGGTGGGAAGGTGGGTTTCGGAAGTTGCGTCTTAGTGTGGGCCCAGATCCGGACCCTGAGATCCAACAACCAAAACAGCATAGTGACGGTAAAGCAAGAGGCATACAGGGACCTCAGCAGGTAGACTTCCCAGACATCTATAGAGATTTAGCAGCTGTATTCAACGAAGAGGAACATGAGGTGCTACCACTTCACAGAGCAACCGACTGCGCCATAGAGTTAATCCCTGGGGCCAAATTACCGAAACTGTGCATGTATGCGATGACCCAAAAGGAGTTAAACGAACTTTGTAGATACATAGATAAGAACTTAGCCTGGGGTTTTAGCCAACCCAGTCGAGCACATATGGCTGCACTGGTTCTGTTCCGAGAGAAGGATGGAGGCCTAAGTCTCTGTATGGACTTTTGGGGTCTGAACGCTACTTGTGTTGAATACCTGTACCCTTTGCCATTGATGAAAGACCTCCTAGCTATGTTGTCCACAGGGAAGGTGTTCACCAAACTGGATTTGCGAGAGGCCTATTATAGAGTATGGATATGCCCGGGTGATGAGTGGAAAACCACATTCAACTGTCCTTTAGGTAGTTTCAAATTTCGAGTAATGCCGTTTGGATTGCAGGGAGCCCTAGCTGTCTTCATGCAGGTTATTAATTAAGTCCTGCATGAACACTTATATCGAGGCGTCCTCGTCTACCTGGACGACATTTTAATATATTCCAAGACCATGGAGAAGCATACACAATTGGTGTGACAGGTATTAACCAAACTACTACAAGCAAAATTGTTTGTAAAGCTGTCAAAGTGAGAATTTCACTGCACGAAAGTAGATTATTTAGGGGATCGCATTTCAGGAGATGGGATAGAAATGGATCCGAAAAAAGTGTCAGCAGTATTAGAATGGCAAGCGCCAAAGACAAGAAAACAATTGCAGAGTTTCCTTGGATTTGTGAATTTTTATCGACAGTTTATCCCAGCCTTTGCCCAGGTAGCTCTCCCTTTAACTGATCTATTACGGAACAAACATACTGGAGGCAAAGCGAGGCCGGGACAGCTGTTGTTGTGGACACCTGAATGCCAACAATCGTTTGAGCAGCTGAAGAGTCTATTTTCCCAGGAACCCGTACTCAGACACCCAGATCCCGCTTTACAATATATTGTACAAGCAGATGCTAGCGACATAGCCGTCGGTGCTGTGTTGTTACAAAGAACCAAAGAGGGGAAATTATATCCCTGTGCTTATACGTCAAGCAAATTGATGCCTACGGAACGAGGTTCGGCTATTTGGGAGAAAGAGGCATTTGAGGTCAGGTGGGCATTGCTCACTTGGCGACATCTACTAGAATTTATTGGCGATAAATTCGAGGTCTGGACAGACCATAAAAATTTAGAGGCCCTCCAAACCCCTAGGAGATTGTCACCAAAACAGGTATGTTGGGTGCAGAAGTTCCAGCGGTTCAATTTTGATTTGAAGTATGTTCCAGGGGGGTGGAATTTTTTAGCTGATGCATTGTCGCACATGCCTCAATTTAATAAAAGGGAGGATGTTGTACAGGCCATTATACCAAATAGACAACATGCAGGTCGGACATATAACAAAGAACCAATCCCTTCGTGGTATGAGGAATTACGACATGAGGTGAGTCGTGATCCATGGATTGCTGAACCTATAACTTCGGTGACCCATTGTGATGGGTTGGTGTGGATGGGAACAAAGTTGTATATACCTCAACCTTTGCGAGCAACAGTATTGAAATGATGTCATGATACAAAGTTTGCAGGGCATTTTGGTTTTCTCAAGACATTACATCTCACCAGAAGACAATTTTGATGGCCTCGTATGCGTAAAGATGTCGAACAATATGTGAAAAGCTGTAAAGTGTGTGCGACAACAAAAGCACGGCTGGGTAAACCACTTGGGTTGCTACAGTCAGTTGCACACCCCAGTAGGCCATGGGACGAAATAGGTATGGATTTTGTGGTCGACCTCCCAGAAAGCAAAGGGCACACAGTAATCTGGACTATAGTCGACCTTTTTTCCAAACAAGCACATTTCATTCCCTGCCGTGGTTTACCATCCACTAAAAAGTTAGCACAATTGTTCATACATCATATCTACCAATTGCATGGAGCACCTCGTCGAATCATATCGGACAGGGGCGTACAGGAACCTTGGTAGTACAGTGGTCTAAAGCACCCTGTTATTAAGACCAGCTGCCTGCAATTACTGCAGGTTCAAATCTCGACAGGCTCAAAGTTGACTCAGCCTTCCATCTTTTTCTAAGGTAGGTAAATTGAGGACCCAGTTGTGGGAGCAATAAGCTGACTTTGTATAAATATACAAAAGGATGAAGGCTATTGCTTAGCACATTGTAAGCCGCCCTGAGTCTCCGGAGAAGGGCGGCATATAAATCAAATTAAAAAAAAAAATTCACCGCACGATTCTGGCGTAATTTCATCAACATGATAGGATCCTCCCAAGGGTTGAGTTCGGCATTCTACCCTAGCACCAATGGGGCCGCGGAAAGGACCAATGCTATGGTGGAAAGATATTTATGTTGTTATATATCTTATCAACAATCCGACTGGTCGGATCTTCTACCATTTGTTGAGGTAGCATATAACAACGCCGTACACCATAGCACGGGGGTTACACTGTTCCAGGTAGTGTCTGGCAGAGAATTCACTGCAATCCCTGAACTGAAGATGACTGACCAAGAACAGGTGTCTCCACGTTTCCGATTCGGGATCCGAATTGGAAACCTATGGCCGAAAGTCAAGGAAGCGTTACATAAAGCAGCAAAGGAATATAAGCTGCAGGCTGACAGGAAGAGAGCGGACCACAAGCCTTTCCAGGTGGGGGAATCAGGTATATGTGTCCACTAAATACATAAAGTTAAAAATACCCAGCAGAAAGTTAGGACCCAAATACCTTGGACCTTTCACTATCACGAAAGTGATAAACCCAGTAACCGTGGAGTTAAAGTTACCACCTTTACTGGGTAAAATACATCCTGTGTTCCACAGCAGTCTACTAAAACCAATAGAGAGTGTACGGGAACCTCTTGAGCGTCCTGAGCCGCTGGAGGAGGGGCAATATGAGATCGATGACATCCTGGACTCCAAAATAAATAGGGAAAAACTTAAATACCTAGTAAGATGGAAAGGCTACCCATTTGAACAGGCATCCTGGGTGTCAGTTGAAAACATTAAAGCAAAACGATTGCATAGACTCTTTCACTGTAAATACCCAAACAAATTCGGGGGTGAGGGAGGGACATACTAAACCCTGTACTAAACCCTTTCATGTCTTATAGGTGGACTCCTGGTAGGGGGAGCCGCCTGTCGAGACCTGCCACGCTCGACACACCGGGGATAGGGTTACAGTACGGATCTCACTGAATGAAGCCGGAGTCGCAGTTGGAAAGCCGTGGACGGGCCGTGGGTTGAAAAGGGAGGATGGGCACATATTGGTGGTGGGGGTGATAGCAGTTGGTTAGATGGCAGGTCATGGTGCGGACGGGATACGGTCTTCCTGCTACTCACTGCTGCCTGATGGCGCACCCGAGTGATGCCACAGCTCACGCAACGGGCGTGAAGTCAACAACCCGGAAATGCAACCGATTGGTGAACTGATTAGCGCGGCTATTTAAACGGCATTGGGATGCAGCAGCTCCCAACGCCGACTTTGTGTTATCGTTTATTGAACTCAGCGTGGTCTGCAACAAACCTGGAGACCAAATAAACCAGTTTCCTGCAAATGACTTTGATTGACTGCAGCGTGGTTCTTCACTGGACCCAGGTTTGTTGAGTGGTCTGAGAGATAGTTTGCAAAGACATAAAATATGAAATTATAATGAATAGTGTTGGCATAAACTTGCTGTAGCTATAATTCCTTTTCTCTTCTCTTGCCTTTAAATTGGCTTTGTATTTCTTACTCCTCTCCTACTCTTTGCACATTCTGAAATAGATGAAAGCAAGCAGGACTAATTCATGTAAGACAGAAATATTACAGTTTTTAGATCACTTCCTCATAGTTCCCATGATCCTATATAATCTCCAAGGTTTGGAGATGGTTCTTACAGCCTCTCCAAAACCTGTTGCCAAGTTGCAATGTTTAATATGACAGAAAAATGCAAATACTGTAGCATATTACGGTAGATATAATACAGAAAGTATACTTAACCCAAAATAAGACTACACAATCATTAATATGAATTTACTGTTTGATCAGATTGTGCCTATGCTTCATCAGCTGTGCTGGGAGCAGCCAGATTCAGTTCCTCATTCAGAATAATTTAATCTTAAAGGCTGTACAACTTGAATATATCAGAGATATTACTCCATATGCCTGCCTAGAAGTATATTTTTAGCAGTGGGGCTCATGTTAGTGCAGTGCATTTTGAAAAAGGAGCTTCATTCTTCAAAGATTTTTGGCAACCTGTGAAAGTAATGTCAAAAATATTTTCAAGTCCATTAACAATGATATCTTAATCCATGCAGGGACCTCCTGGTTTGACCTTATACAAAACAGCTTAAATGCTCTTTTCACATTTGAGCTGGAAAAGGAGAGATGGGAAAGGAAAAGCAGCCTTCAACAGTTGAAAAAGAAGATGGCTGTTTAAATATGTAGAATGAATCACCTGTTAAATGTTTAAACTTATTAGAACCAAGAGTTCATTGAACAATATTTTTACTGACATATGCATGTAATATTGGAGTACCCAAGCAAGACTAGACTTCACAGCTGGCTAGCAGAAACTAATGCAGTTAACTATAGTTCATTCCCTTCCTGCAAAGCTCAGAATCCCCCACACCGTAACATTGCCACTCTTATTTCTCAATAGTCTTATTCCTTTGCACTCCAGTCCGATAGCAAGGAAAACAATGACTACTTATTTGATTATTAAGAACTAGTTTATCAAAGTGTACCCACTTGATAAATTAATTAGGATCATCCTTCCATATGGAGAAACCATGGCCACTAATGAGAAAACAATGGAAGCACATGAATGGGACAATTTTTCAGATAATTAAGTGGCTTCCATTTGAAACATGATCATCTGCATTCATCTTTTATCTAACTCAGCTGTAAAGTTTCAGTCAATTACAAAGAGGTCAAAGATACTACTACCTTCATATTGTGGTGTAGGAAAGAGTGGAGTATAAAGAGCTTTCTCCCACCAGCACTGTTTTGCTTGATTGTAGCTTATTTTCTGAAGGTCACTACTCAATACAGGAAACTGTTTTGAGAAGAATTATATTTTAGTTCAAGGACAAAAGAAAATAATCCTACAGTATACTTATTCTAGAGAATATGAATCCAATAAAGTGAGATATTGTTTCAAGAAATTATGAAATGCTTCCATACAAACAGCTGGTCTCAGTAAGTTCAGCAAAGCATAAATGTACATGTTTAACTCAACTAAGATACTGTAAGTCTGCATGGGGCTATTAGTGCAGTATAAAAGTTTAGTGTTCAAAATTTCTAATACTATTTCCACATAAACATTAAATGTTACTTAGGTATTATCTTCTTGTACATTTTTATATTCAATAACTTCTTTTTCATTTTTCCTCTTAAAGTTAAGGGTTAACACCTATTTTGACTAGCGAAATAAGTGCACACTGGAGACAACTATTACACATCCCATGGACTGCAAAAATCACAAACAGGTCCTAGACTGAGCCTCACCAAAATATCACTTGAAGCCAAGACTGCCAAATAAATGCTATCATACTTTGACCATGTCATGGGAGCTGACTCACTCAAAAGTCAGTTGTGCTGGGAGTGATCAATGGAAAAAAGAGAAAGGGCCGCCCTAGCACCTACTGGCTGGATATTATAAAGGATGATACCAAGATGACCATGGAGAATCTGAAGGAGGCAGTGTGAGACAGAGAAGCATGAAGAGTGCCAATCCATAGAGTGACCAAGGGTCGGACACGAATGAATGGCTGACAAATGCATAAATAAATGCACAAAAGCAATGATATATGTTTATTTGCACGAAAAGGGGGAGGACTCAATGTAATATAATCCCTACCCCTACCAGATAAAGAAATGTGTCCTAGAAACTATTAGCAGTTTCTCTTTTCCCTTCTATGTTCATTTTCAGAACAGAATTATATCACTTCTTCCAGGCACCTGAGAAAGTAGGCAGATGCTCAGTTAGAATACTTTTTTGTTTCAAACATTAATCTTTGTGCAGGAAAAAAAATTAAGATTGCACAGTAGCACCTTGGATTGGAAAAGGTTAGAAATTCTTGTGAAATCAGGAATACATCTTACTGATATATTTTAAAGGCATTAAATCCATTGAATTATATATCATTTTACTGAAACCTGTAACTTATCTATACAATGCACAATTCTCAAGGACATACCTCTTTCAGTTGCACTGATGAGCTTTCTTTACAACTGCAAGACTTGTCTTCTTCTTCCTGTGGCTCCACAACACTGCAGCTAGCTTCAGAATTTTTCACAGCCATTGTATCTTGCACATCTTTCATACTGCATTCTAAGCAAGAACTTTCATTTTCTACCAGCAATATTCCAGATGATTCTTCCTGGGAATCCAGAGATGTCTGCGCACTCTTTTCCATCCCACATTTTTTTAATGTAGGAAAGAACTTTCCAGACTCAAGTTCTAATTTCCCATAATAATGCCCTTCTTTTTCTGCATCCTCTTCCAGTGGTTTGAGATCTGCTTGTGGATCATCAAATGGTTCAGCTTGAGAAGAGACAATATTCCCCTCATCTTTCTCCGATTCAAAATCAGATTCACTTCCACCACATGGAGAAAGTTCAGATGCAGAAATGGGGCGAAAGTGAGTCCTAGGAGAAATCCGTATTGCTCTGTACTGCGTCCTCCCAGCACCACATATTCTAGGGCGAAAAGCGTCTCTGTCAGAATCAGAGCAAAGGATTGATTTGGGTTTAAAGCAAGGGCTGAAGGATGTAATTCCTTCTGGTTCAAATGTACATTCGACATGAAGAACTTGTGAAAATGGATTATTTAGGTCAAAGGAAGAGAAAGAATATTCAAGACCAGACTCTTCACCTTGAAAATTACTGCAAGCTTCTAACAAGTCTTCATGGAAGATAAAAGAAAAACCTCTATTTAATCCATGATCACCACATTTCAAATGCTCACTCTGCTCAAATGATACAAAAGGTCTCCATAATTGTCTGTGACCAGGAGTAAAGCTATTTCCTGGTGTCATAAAGACATCTGTACCAGCTATTGTGACTACATCAGAAGCTGCACACTGTAGTAAGTTTCCTTTTGGGTGATTTGGGGGCACTATTGCCCATTCTGCATCACTGTTGAAAGTTTTCAGTTCCCCATACACACCACCAAGAATAAATGAACTTTCTTTATCTTGGTTAACATCCCATGATTTAGAGGGTGTAGTATAATCTCCACAATCTACTTCTGATAAATTGGTTGAAGCAAAGCCTCTTTTCTCTAAATTTTCTTTCTGACCTTCCCAAAGGTGGTATTCTGATCTTTGCACTGCTTTGTTTGGACCTTGGAGAATTTCTACCTTTGCATCATTTAAGCAGCAACAATAATGATTTACATCAGTTGGAAACAGTTCCTCTTCTATTCCTTCTATTTCTATAATTGCTGCAGAATTTTCATCTGTCATATTTGTCCAGATATCTTTCATAACTCCTGAGCCATAGTCATCTTCATGCGGGCTACTGTCACTACATACTTGTGGAGTCTCATATTCTTTATCTTCTGTTTTTTGTTCTAACTGAATACCACAGACAGATTCTAATTTTGACTTTTTTGTGAAAATTAAAGTAGGTATTTCTCCTAAAGATCTTGTCTGTTCCTGGCAGGTTTCCTCCTGCAAAAAATCTACAATTTCTTCATCTATGTAACTTGAAGATACCCTGGGAACTATATAATTAATATCATCAGAGTTAAATTGAGGGGATTCTTCAAGTGGAATATTTAAAGTTTCATTGTCTGAACGTGTTTCTTCAGAATATGACCATGGACTACAAGTTCTTGTTGACAGATTAGAACAGTGTTCATTTTCATCAAAGGCACTATTTTTGGTCCATATTAACAATCTTGACTGTGTTTTCCCAAACATACCAACATTGCTACTAGAATCTGTATTTTCATTTCCCAAATTTAGTTTTTCAAAAGGAAATGGTAAAACAGAATTACTGCATTGCACTTCAAACACTGAAAAAGAATTTAAACCAGACCCTTCATTAGTATCTGAAAACAGCTCTTGATTGCCTGCAAGCATGTATGAATTAAGCATTGTGCTGTCTAAGGATGGGGAAAGTCTAACAGGAGAATCTCCCCCAAAACTTTCCCCATCTGCATCACCAGAGCTAGAAGTTGAACAGCACTCCCAAAATTGAGCTAAATTACTAAGATCTTGCAAGAACCACCCTTCCGCACCAGAGGTGGCTGAATCTGCCCATATTGCACTTTCCCCTTTCAATTCCATTCCATCAAACACTATGCAACATTCTGCCTCAAAATCAGTTCCTTCTCTGCTTTTCTGCCGAATCATATTCAAAATCCGACTTTCTCCTTGCATCTTGCCTGAGGCACCAGAATCCAACATGGATTGATCAATATCCACTTCATAGAAGTGTGTTAGTTCTGACAGATGAACACCATCTAAATGTATATCGTCCTCTGGTGGAGAACATATTGAGGTCCTAGTGAGGCCAATATCCTCATTTAAAACGGCAGGCATTTCCACAAAATGACCATCAATGAAAGTACCTGCTGCGAGGTATGTTTTATTAATATTATTGTTGTTACTAATGCAAAGACCTTGCACTGATTCAGCTAATTCTTCTACAGCCTCTGATGTTGCATCACATACATCTTCTTGCTTGTTGCGGTATGTCGTCTCAAGCTTACTTTTTCTAGTCAGGGGAACAAAATATTCTGTAATTGGCTCAGTATACCACAAAGGCTCTTCCTTATACTCAGTTTCATTCCTGCTATCAAAATATAGCTCTTTTCTCTCATGGTTTCCACCTTCTTTTCGTCTAATTTCTTTTAATGGCCGTTTACCTCTTTTATATAGTTGCTTGATGGAGCCATTGCTGCTGCCAGGAATTTTCCTTTCAGTTTTTTCACCAGCTTTTGGCAAATACTTACTTTGTCCATTCCATCCTTTTTTACCCCGAGCCTCCCTTGTTTTATGCCTTATTTTTACATATTTTGTAGCTGCTTTTAATTCACCATGATTGCCACTAGAATTTGAACCTTCTTCACTGGAGCCAGAAGACCAGGATCGAAGACGTATCTTCCCCTCAGATTTATGTCGGAATTGCTTTTTGTATGAAACAGATTTTCCTTCAATACGATTTCCAAATTTATTCTCTTTTTCATCTTTGTCATTCTTCTCTGTGGCTCTCTCCTGTATAGTTACAGATGCTTTGTTACTATTTCTCTCTTTGGATGCTTCATTTTCACTAATGCAGTCCTTTGGAGATGATGTATCTGTGCTAGTTGCTGGGACAGTGGAAGATGAGGAGGTACTGGAGTAAGAACACATTTTGGATTTATTCCACACAGTCATGATTTCTTGCAGGCAAACTGGTTTCTGGGAAAGAGGTGGAAAAGCCTCATAATACCTGAGAGAAAAAAAGGATAAACATGCAGTGTCATGTTTTGGAGAATCAGACAAAAAGGCAGTTTCAAGACCAACTAAACATTAATGGTTTTACTATCAACATTCACTTTTATTATTTTTTATGACCTATAATGTTTTAAAACACAAATCTTACTAATCAATATATTATTTAGCTCATCTCTAAGGAAAAAATAAACTATTACTATACTTCAAAAACTATTAAATAGTTAATAAGTTAAATATTGTCACTGTAGTTAAAATAAAACAAAATATGATTACACACTTTTTCCAGTAAATATTAATACACAGTTGAAATATTCTATTTTTATTTGCTATCTGGGGATAGGTAATTCAACATTTCTGTTGAGCGCCACGTTGGGAAAGGTAATTTTCCTCCTTTTATATAAGAATAAGCTTGGTGGTTGTTCAACAGATAAACTACAGAATTCTAACAATTATTTTCAAATCGACTGAAATGGGCAGAACAGTATAGGTCTTTTACAGAGACTGAGAGAGACTACAAGATAAAATAGAGTTGCTCTGCAATTTTTGAACAGATTCATAATATAACTATGAATAAATAGTTTGTTTCCTCTTGCTTTGGTGTTTTGTACTGGGATCCTGTGAATGACTGAGACGATTGAATTGTTGGTCTAGGACCAAAGCTGCATATGATAAACTGTTGCACCCCTTCACAAACTGCACTGATGGCCTCATCATTCAGAGCTGGCTAATTCTGGAGTGGTATTTCTTGATCTGGCTCCATTTCACTGCTTACCAGGTAAAAACTCTTCAGTTCTCAAGATTTCCAAATGTTGTAGTAACATTATAAGCTTACATTGCTAAGGTTGTTGAGGACTGATTTGACGGTGTGCTTGAAACATCTACTAGCCTTTGGCATGGTCAAGACCATGGCAACAAGCTCATTATTTAAGCGGTGTGTCTTCTAGTTCTTATTAATCTTAGCAGGGGATCAGTAAAATTAATACTACCATGTTTCCCCAAAAATATGCCCTACTCAGAAAGTAAGTCCTAGCTTGATTTTTACATGTGCACCCAATATAAGCCCTATCCCCCAAAATAAGCCCTAATTAAGACCCCCACCCACTCCAGGGTGCACAGGTAAAAATTAAGGTAGGGTGGGGATGGGGGGGCGTGGAGCTGCCCTACTACTTACCTTCAGATAGTTGCAGCCAGGTCTTGCACACTTTGGCCCATTTGTTTTGCTGTAGCCAGCAAGGCTTTCCTGAAGGCCTCTGTAGCCAATAACAAGACAGATCGATCCAGAGCTCTGTTATCGGCTACAGAGGCCTTCAGGAAATCGTTGCTGGCCTTGCCCGAAGAAGAAGTTCCTGAAGGCCTCTGATAGTGAAAAAGAGGCCGGAGGCGACGCACATAAGTGAGGTGAGTCAGTGGATGACATCCCCCTGAAAATAAGACCTGGTGCCTTTTTTGGTGGCAAAACAATAATAAGACAAGGTCTTATGTTTGGGGAAACACAGTAGTAAAATCATCTCTCACAGAAGGCCTTCCTTCCAGACCTAGTAACTTGAGGAGTCAGCTACATTTTGTGCTTTTTCTCACTCAACCATTCTCACTCAGCCACTCAGTTTTCAGCCATTGATTGTGTCAAAATGTTCTTCCCAAATCAGATTCATATTGAAATTATTCTACACTGGAAGTTGGATATGTCAAACATACTAGAGTTACTGTCATGATAAAACTGCTAGCAATGCTACTGACCATACCAACTTATGTATTGTATACTCTAAAGCAATTCCACCTGTTATCAGATTCATGCATGTAACAGAGCCTTAAATTATGAACATTAACTAAAGTTTGTAATTAACAACAAATAATTGCACAATTCTGCCCTGAAAAAAGCATGTAAAATAAACCAAAAATTATTTTTCCAAGAGTATTTGTATTGCTTGCACTCTGTATATCCCTTTCCCTCTGTCTAGGTGCCTCCATAGAGTTGACAAGATGTCAGGACAGAATGCTGTGGTGTTTCTAGGTTGTGACACGCTTCTCTACTCCCCCAGGTTATGAATCTGCGTCTCATTATTTCACTAAAAAAACAATTTCACAATAAAAACCTGAAGATATATGTGTTACTGTTGAGGATAAAAATCAATGTCATCACTCACTAAATGGAAAAGAAACTATATTGGAATGAAAACAGTTTATCCAAACTAATACTAATTTTTTTTTAAAAAAAAAGTTTAATGATCAGTTAAAAACATTTTAATAAAAAATGATAGCTTGAATTCATTACTTCATGGCTAATACCACTACAGAAAATATGTGTGCTTTTCCAATTTAGAAGAATAAAATAATTAAGAGGGTGTTTTTTAAGAAATGCAACATACATTTCTACTTGATCTTTTGCTGCTGGAGATAAATCTATTTCAGGAGGCAAAGAGTCCTCAAGTCTTTTTGAAATCTTCTCCTCCGCTATTAAAAAAAAAGTCAGTACAAAAATCTGATCAGACTCATTTTGAAATAAATACAAATATACAATCATCAATTCCATATTCTGGCCCACAAGCTTATGTTAAGAATGTATACACTGAATTTACAAATGGATTAATTACATCATCCACATTTTTTAACAGTAAACTATTTCATCTATCTGGATATTAGTAGAGCAGTTATTAAATTAGTGACAAAGCTCTCACACAGTTCTAAACCATGAGTCGCATTATTTACAGTTTGTTGCAAAAGTACACAGTATATACTTAAAATAGTCACAACTAATTTTCTCAAAGCTTTCCAATAGGACCAAAACAAAATATTATTTCATTATGATCGCTCGAAGGAAATTTTGAGAATAATTAAGTTTCTTAATTAGTGGTGTGGTTGCGCAGTGGTTAGAATTCAGTATTTCAGGCTAATTCTGCCAACTGCCAGCAGTTCGATCCTGACTGGCTTAAGGTTGACTCAGACTTCCATCCTTCCAAGGTCGGTAAAATGAGGACTCAAGTTGTTGAGGGCAATATGCTGACTCTTTAAACTGCCTAGAAGGGGCTATAAAGCACTATGAAGCAGTATATGTCTAAGTGCTATTGCTATTGATAGATATTTCTCACATAAGAGTGCAATTAGCTTTACATTTCTCTTTTTATATTACAGCATGATAAATACAGAATTCTGAACTTAAATATTGTTTGAGGGATCAAAGTATAACTAACCAAAGTAACCTATTGTCACTGAAATTATTTCTTTATATATCAAAGTAACTGTAATATAAATAACATGAGGGTAATGCATATCAACCAATGAATGGTGGCTTAGTGGTTTAAAAGATGCCAGAGAATGTCTGTGCTCTGGTGGTTCAGGTCCTACCATTGCATTACAGAGTGAGCTCCCATCACTTGCCTCAGCCCCTGCCAATCTAGCAGTTTGAAAGCATCTAAACGCAAGTAGATAAATGGGTACCACTTTGATGGGAAAGGTAAGAATGCTACATGTTTTGCCGCATGCTCTGCGCTATGGTGTGATGTTATGCTGGCCACATGACTGTGAAAGACAGCACTGACTCAATGACCTAGAAATAGAGTTGAGTACTGCCCCCTAAAGTCAGCTATGACTAGCAGTGTAAAATCTGCAGGGACTCCTTTACCTTTACTTTTTATCCAACTCATTTTAAAGTATGACCATTCAACTATAATCTGTTGAATTATTTAGAATGAGTTGTGTTCTGATGGAACAACCCCCCTATTTTTCTCTCAAGATGGCAAGACTGATTCTTTTGCTTCTCTAAAGCTAGTCATATCAAGCATATCAAGATTGGAGAGTAAACCTAATGACTATAAATTATGACCTGAAGATTTTAAATGACTCATCTCTTGGGAATCTCACCTTCCGAGCCCCATGGGCACCATACTATTGATTACATACTAATATCAACATGTATTCTTCGACTCTGAAATAATCCCTTGCCCTGATAGTAACCACTTCCCTATAGTGAGATTGTTTAATTTTAATCATTTAATTTCAACATTTCACCTAGCATCTGGTTCAACCTAACTCAGAAATAAAAATAGTCTTTAGTTAAGTGGCTTACTGCAAGAGCTGCACTAGCCTCCCATTTCTTTAGCTTCTTCCAAAGCTTTATTAAACAATTAATCATGTCAGTGATTGATGCCCCAAAAGCATTAAATACTTTCCAAGCATTTCATCTCGGATTCCCTGACTGTGCCCCCCCTCCCATTACTACTGCAGAAATCCACAACTTGATCTCCCAAATCTAATAAAGGGACTAGAGGGGACTTGATACGAGAATGATAGTGCTGTGTATTGGTATCATTTTTTACACATATGATTTCTATGCAGATCTCAATGAAAGGAACCACTCTGTAAAATCCCTATTTTTAAAAAGGCATACAAGTTTAATCCAGCTAAATACTGTCCAGTCAGTATTAAGTATAACAAGCAAATTATATGCCAAGCATATCTATAAAAATCTAATCGATTCAGAGACAAATCCTAACCACAGAACAAACTGGCTTCAGGCCAGGATTTTATATTTCTGATCAAGGCACCACACTCCAGCTTAACATGTTCCAAGAAATCTCATCCCAAAATGAAATCTCACCTTGTTCACTCTGGAGATCTTTTAGCCTGGAACAAAGTTCCTCAACTAATGTCTCAATCCCAGAACTCTGCAATTAAAAAAAAAAAACTAAACTGAATTATTTATAGCTGAACTTTCATAAAATGCATGTCATGCAGTTGCAGTAAAATTAAAATATATTTTTCTTCAATTTTATATCACTGATTTCATCTAAATAGATATACAAATTATTGATCTCTAAATAACGGGAAGATTGGTCTTAAGGCCAAAATAAAATTGATGAAGAGAAGAGTATATTGTTCCAAAGGTGCTTTTAAAAAAGCAACTGGACTTTTTTTATTTTTCTTGAAGACGTTTTACATCTTATCCAAGAAGCTTCTTCAGTTCTAACTAACTGGTGGGGAATAGAAAAGATTTATAGTCTTTGTAGTCAGCTAGCTGATTAACACTGAGGGTCCGTTGAAATCACCTGGGTCCTCAGAAATCATCTGTGTCCTCAGAGCCCACCAGAATAAGAATGCAACAAGTGTGGAACTGTGAATTGAGAAGACACATGGTATTGTATCCCTCCCCCTCCCCCCTTTTAACATAAATAGCATCTTTGATTCCTCTTTCAAGCCAGTTGTTCTGTCCAGAATGTAAACCTAGCTGTCTTCAAAGGAGTGGCCCTTTTCTTTCAGGTGCAGATGGACTGCTGAATTCTGTCCTGCTGCATTGGTTCTTCTGTGTTTGTACCATGCTTTGTGTAATGGTTGTTGTTTTGTTTCCCCAGTGTACAGGTCTGCCTCACTGCACTGTTCTGAATATTCAAAATTACTGTTTGTGTCTGGCTGTTTTGTCATTGGCGTGCACTAGCTACTATCTTAGTGTTCCTGGTTTAAAGTGTGCATGCATGTTGGGTTTGTTGAAAATCCATGTGAGCTTTTCTGATATTCCTGCAACATATGGAATCATAACGATGCTCCATTTCTTTTCTTCTCTGTTAGGGAACAACATTCCATTTGTTGCAGGAATATCAGAAAAGGACCATTAAGGATCATGTTGTTCCTTAGAAGATTTTAATGTGACATTTGCTTCAATTCAATGCCAATTTCACAGAGGCAACCCTAAATAAATCCTCCTGTCTGTATTTTGAATACTAAAAAAATTAAGAACCGAAGTAATTAATTATAACATACATAGCAATGATACAGTTAAGAAACAATGGTCTATAATTATCTAGTAGCATATAATAGCTCCATTAGTAATTTAATGTCTATATTTTTAATCTATAATGTATAAGCAGACATAAAGCTTCCCAATAACAGGTAGTAATTGTTCTACCAATTTTTTATTAGTCTGATCCCACTTTGAGTACTGTACTGGGTGGTACGCTTAAGAAGGATTCAAGCAAACTGTTTCAGAATGCCAGTGCAGATTATCAGAATATTAGCAACCGATTCTTATGAAAAGATCTAGAAATATTTAGTCTTCAGGAGAGAAGCATAAGGATAGAGATGACAGTTACTTAGATTTGCCTAACATAAGCAGCCTAAAATATTTGTAAAAAAATATTGAAAGGCTGCCATATTTAAGGGGGGATGAGAAACCTGCTCTTTTATCATTTCAGAGGAAAGAATAATGGGTTTATGTTACGGGAAGGGAGGTTTTGATTGAATATTACAAATAATTTCCTAATATTTACAACAAATGAGCTATATCAGTGATCCCCAACCTTTCTAGCTCCATGGACCGGCAGCAGCAGTTGGGGCAGTGGGGGGGGAGATGGTTTTGTGCACGCATCCTAGCTCCTGCGCATGCGGAAATGAAACTTCACAGACCTGTCTGCCACTTGCACAGCCCAGGGGTTGGGGACCCCTGAGCTATATAATCAATTATCCAGAGAAGCAGTAGCTCTCTTATACTGGATCTATTCAAGCAGAAGCTAGCAAACAGTTAATGTTTGGCTTAAATGGGACTGATGATTTATGACCACAATTGAGCCCAAAATTTCCATTGCCAAGCAAGATAGTTATTAAGTGAGTTTTGCCCCATTTTATGTTTTTTCCTGCCTGAGTTGTTAAATGAATCACTGCACTGTATTGTGAATCTGGCTTCTCCATTGACTTTGCTTGTCAGAAAGTCACAAAAGGTGATGACCTCAGGACACTGCAATAATCATAAATTGCCAAACGTCTGAATTTTAATCAAGTGACCATGGGGGCACTGCAACAGTCGTAAGGGTGAAAAGTGTTCACACTAGAGCCGAGGTGGCACAGTAGTTAGGGTGCAGTACTGCAGGCTACTTTGGCTGACTGCTAGTTGAAGTTCGGCAGTTCAGATCTCACCAGCTCAAGGTTGACTCAGCCTTCCATCCTTCCGAGGTGGGTAAAATGAGGACCCAGATTGTTGGGGGCAATATACTGACTCTGTAAACTGCTTAGAGAGAGCTGTAAAAGCACTATGAAGTGGTATATAAGTCCAAGTGCTATTGGTAAGTGCTATAAGTCATTGTTTTCAATGCCATTGTAACTTCAAAGTTACTAAATGAATGGTTGTAAGTCGAGGACTACCTATACACATTTTTTATGGTTTCTTTGAATCAGTGTTGCCTCCAAGTGACTGCTAGATAAGTTTCTACACTTTTCTTGGCAAGATTTCAGAAGTGATTTTCCCATTGTCCACTTCCTAGGGTTGAGAGAGAATGATGGGCCAAAGGTCACCCAGCTGCCTTTGTGCCAAAGGTGGGACTAGAACTGATGGTTTCCCGAGTTCTAGCCTGATGCCTGAGCCACTACACTAAACTCTCTCTCTTACAAATAAATTTAAAACAACCCAGAAGTTACTCCTCTTTCTATAATATAATACACTTTCCATAATTGAATACAATATGCAAATAGAAAACATAACGCTATAATAAAAAGAAACAAAAAGAAACAAAAAGAAATATAGAATACATTTTCATAGTTACATATACAGATATAAAAGTTCGACATAACTAGTTTACATCGGTAAGTGACTAATTTGTAAATTGCCCTTAACATGAACTCTGTACACCATTGACTATTTGTGGCTTTATTTTTTATCCTTCCTATCCTGAAGAATTAGTTGTAAGTGACTTTAAAGAATCTTTCTTTTCCAAATAGCAATTTCTTTGCAAAAGGAATACAATCCAAAAAATAAATTCTTAAAATTAGTGAAAGATTATTCTGAGCAGTAGTTAAATTGTATCTTCCTTACTTTTACTTTCCATTTTTAAGTTTAAATTTTTTAAAAGTTTTTTTAAAATTTTAAATCTCATTATTTAAATTAATTTTATCAACAAAACATTAATGTGAAAACCTGAAGCTTTACCCATGTACAACAAAAGTAATGAGCATCTTAAGAACTGCTTAGGGTTTACTTGTGGTCAGCCTATTTTAATCCTTTTAGAAATGATTATGGATTTAAGTTTAATAAATGGCAAATGCAGAACTTAACATGTTCACATTAAATACAGATTCCATTCTATTCCATTTAAATATATTGAAAATTATTTCCAAAATAACAATTTTAACTAGATTTTTAAAAATGAACAAAATTATAATTTTATATCACAATTAAGAATCAGAATTTAAACATAACTAACTATATTGTTAGTCCTTACTTCATCAGAAGCAGAGCGAAGACATTGAACAGCAGCCTGTTTCTTCATTTCTTCTAGTGTAAGATCAGAGCACTTTTTCTTACTTTTCCCCCATTTTTTGTAAGCTCCTTTTTCCCAGCCCAGGAAGATGTCATTCTCCTAAAAAAAATTGAAAATCATAATAACTGTAATATTTTCTTGTATATTGTTTTTGCAACACTTAATAATTTTTAAGGAAGACACTTGAGGGAGTATGACTCTGGAAAGATTAACTACAGATATATATAGAGCCTATTTACTACAATTCTTGGTTTATATATTTGGGTATGGATAAATATATATATTCCATACCCCATCCTTCCAAGAGATTTCTCCAGTTTTACTATTTTTACTATTCAAAATGCAATGTAATATTAGTAATATTTATTGAAATTAGTAGTGGCAACATCTTAAAATAGCAGATAATAAAAGTGGGTAAAAACCAACTTACTGACGAGGAAAATTAAATTGACTTTATGCCAAAATGACACTAAAACAGGAACTATGCAGACTGTATTCCATTAACCAGAATATTAAACACCAAATAAAGAAGTTAATGAAACCAGCAACAACACAATGTTCACGTTAAATGTACAAGAACTGGAGAAAAAAGGACATGAAACAACTAAAAGCAAAAGTGGGGAGGGGGGGGAGATGAAAACACTCAAGTTGTCCTTAAGAGTCTCTGGATAAGCAGATTTTGCCTGAAATGGAAAGGCTAAAGTTGATATAATCCCAATCCAATATCATACTTATCATGAGAAGAACTAAAAAAACTCCCTCCATCCGTGTAACTGAAAATATTAGCAATTTTTCATTATGTCACAGCTCATATGTTGCCACTTAGTGACTGACTCCTTCTGCATGACAATTCAAAGACTATGGGCTTTTTTTACTCCCCAATGATCTCAAGTTGATAATTTTCCTCAATGAATAAACACATATAATATTTTGACTTATTTGCTTCACTGGGTTCTCTTTATCTAGTTTTAGAACTTGCAAGGAAAACAGATTATATTTGAGGCATATTTACATTTATGCAGAAATATTGAAAATTCAAAAGATTTCACAAACTTTTATGCACCAATGTAGATTGACCTTGCTAGTGAATGTGAGCGGACTCATATCAAAGATACACAATTCAACAGAAAAATCTCATGTATACTTCCTAGTCATCCAAACTACTGGCTCTCATTAGTTTGGATTATTTCTTCTATGGTTCAATCCTGCTTTTTTTAAAAATTACTTAATATACAATGGTATCTTAAGTCCTTTCTTCTTTCTTTCCTTTTCCCCTGAATTATATTATAACAAGTCTCCCTTTTCTTCAATGCACTTGAGCAGAAAAGAAGCCACGGCTTATCAGATGCTTGCAACATAAATTGTACCAGAAATATTGCTTCTACGCAAGCTAGGTGCTAGAAATTAAATTATACTATTTAAGACAATTAAAATAAGAAATAATATACTAGAAAAAGGTTAAACAAAGCTATATTAATGTATCAGAAAGACATACAGAGACAAAATGATAAAGCAAAGAGTTCTTTGGCATTTGGCTTTCAAGTTTCAAGCTTTCAAATTATCTATTTCCTCTGATTTTTCTATTTTATTCTATGGTACATGTAGAACTGATGTAGGAAAAGAAAGTAACAACAGATTCTCTGCACCTAATTTCTCATATAAAGCAGCAATTTTATATACAGAATAAGCATGCCAAATTACATCTCTGTACAACAATAAGCATCTCTATATTTACTAGGAATTGTATTACTTTCTGCAAAGTATAATGCAGTTGAAGAGATGGTTCCTTTGAGGAACAAGAGTTAAGATTTCTAGAAAGAAGCAGCAGAACAAATATAACTACTTATATTTTAACACCTGCAAAAGTAATCAATAAGCCGTATCAACTGAAATCCTGGAACACAGGATATGTATATGCAAATACCCCAAATAAAGCAAAAGCACATTTTGCAATTTGCATTGGTTGGCAATGTAGCCTATTTATTCAGCATTAAGGTGTGACAAGAAAGACATTTTCCTAGAGTCAAAACAGGGCTATGAAAGTAAGTGCTCAGTGCCTAAGAAAAAGCCCTACCAAATTTTTTCTGAGACCCTCCCTTAGCACTGCATAAGTCTTCCCCAAGAAGACTGCAGCACAGAAAGCAGAGATGAACTTGGAAGGGGGCAGAAAAGATGTAGCAGACAAGTGACATGTCAAACAATGTGTAAGCAAATATTTCCAAGAATGTTTGATGCTCATATCTGGAATTAAAACATGAACTTTACAATAAATTAACATTTAATTCTTTCCTACAAATTATGAAGAATTATAGAAAGTAATGAATGTGCTGCCCTGTTAGTTCAGAATCTAAGCCTTAAGAATGGTGATTGCAACACTGCATAATATTGAATACATGAGTGCAGCTTTTAAATACATTTCCCAGCCATGATCTTCTTTTTACGCATGACAGCAAAGCAATAAGGGCTAGGACTTTAGGCCAATGGGAGGCTTCAAACTGGAACGTGCCCTGACTGACGAGCCATGGGACAATTCACTGTGGGATAACTTGCTGTAACCAACTTGCCTCAGGATAACTCAAGAGAGGGACAAGTAGAATTGCAGCTCACTCTAGCCTCAAGGACTTCTAACCTGAGAAGGTTCAACCCTAAAGCAAGACAAGGCCTGCTGCAATTCAATTGTCCCTCTCTTGAGTTATATCACATTGAATTGTCCCATGGTGAATTGGCCGGGGCAAGTCGGCCACAGCAAGTTTTTCCTAACTCCTTCACAACTCAGGTACTCACAAAACATTATCTGAAGAGTATCATATAAAGGATGGTGTGGGAAACCTAATATAAGCCAATATAGTGATAATAGCATTCTTGCGACTTTTAAAAAAAAATATTTTAAGGAAGAGCGATTACTCACATAATATTGTAACCATAGCTTTTCTAGACCATCATAAGTTAGTCACTTATATGAATGGTCTAATAAATGAGTAGTTACAAATGAGAAGTTTTTCAATGAGCAGTTAAAAAACAGAAAACTAACATGAAAACAATACAAGATAATTAATATATAGCACAGTAAGATCTGTGTTATAAATACATTATATAACACTAGGGATGTGTTATAAATCCCTAGTGCTGCATAATAGGGTGAGCTCCCATTACTTGTCCCAGCTTCTGCCAATCTAGCAGTTTGAAAGCACGTAAAAATTGCAAGTAGAAAAATAGGGACCACCTTTGGTGGGAAGGTAACAGCGTTCCGTGCGCCTTTGGCATTTAGTCATGACGGCCACATGACCACGGAGACGTCTTTGGACAGCACTGGCTCTTCGGCTTTGAAACGGAGATGAGCACTGCTCCCTAGAGTCAGGAATGACTAG
This sequence comes from Pantherophis guttatus, assembly GCF_059756535.1. Classification (NCBI taxonomy): domain Eukaryota; kingdom Metazoa; phylum Chordata; class Lepidosauria; order Squamata; family Colubridae; genus Pantherophis; species Pantherophis guttatus. The sequence continues at coordinate 121,825,691 of NC_142065.1, read as the reverse complement.
CACATATGTGCGAGGGGAACCTTTACCTTTACAGTAAGAGCAAAAAGCATAATTCTACATCCCAATACAGAACACACAATTTATACAATTTAAATACAAAGCATAACAATGCTTGGGAGAAAAAAATGTTTTAGGTTCCCAATTAAAAATACCTGGACATTTCGTTAGCAAAGTCCCTTCGCTAAAAAAGCCACCAATCTCATTTCACTTGAACAAAGTTTTCAGTTTTCTCTCAATAACTACTTTTCTACAAGGTGGGCAATATTTAGCTTTTGATCTAACTTTAGAAGGTCTCTGCAATTAACCATTCAAGATTTCTACCAATTGGAGAAGAAAAAGCCCACCCAGCTCTGAATTCTGCCCTCCTGACTGGGGCGTGTCCCCAACGGGAAAAAAGGTTTCCCAACTGTGTTTCACAACATAGAACAAAGCACTTAACCTAGCTTCAGGAATATACTATTCATTTAATATTTTTGAGCAGAAATACATATTGTAGAGCTTTTAAAATGAATAGCTTAAATGAAAAATACAAAACACAAAACCAAGCACAGTGGTTTTCAAAACATGTCTATTCAGTAGTCTACTTGTTAGCTAGCTAAGAACCACACATATTTTGAGATGCAGGGTACAAAGCACATTCCCAAAGTAATTTCAGTTGTTTAGTCCAGATTTCTCCTACTTCCAAATAAATTGGGACAGGAGAGAACTGCTGGAGTATTTATTCAGATTTTTTAAAAAGCTGAATATGCATACACAAAAAGACACTAATATGTATGCCCACACACCTTGATATATGCACACATTAATGCACACATAATATTAGATGGGGTGGGGAGCAAAGAAAATCCAATTAAAGTGGTGTATGAAAGCTGTATGTGACTGAAATAGAATAAAAAAGCATTTGCATTTAATGAGTATAGGTAAATGACTAGAAAACAAATGGGAAGGAGAAGTACAGCAGGATGTGAAAGAACAGCAGGAAAGTTGTGGGGAGCTAAATGAAAGCAATGGGATGAGGTAGAGATGAGGAAGGGAAAAACACAGAATGAAAAAAGAAGGGGATATTAGCATTCTGCAGAGTACAGCACATGCAAAAAGAGAAGCTAGGGACAGTAATGAAAATGCTGCAAAAATAGAAGACAAGGAGGATGGGAAGATGCACCAAGGAATAAAAGAATTCAAGGGAATGGGAGCAAGGAGGGCAATGAGGCATTGGAGCACAGCAAAGTCAGGATAGTAGGACTGAATTGTAGCATAGCAGAATGGGGCAAAGGGAAAGAGAGGCATACCAGTGGGAATGTGGCAGGGCAATGGATAAAGCCAGTTTCTGCCCGCAGTTTCTAAACTCGTATAATTAAAGCATGATTTAAAACCGCAGCTTAGTACAGCGAAGGTAGACTTTTCTGTTCTTTAAAATTTTCTTTTTTAAAAGGATCTAAAAAGATTTAGCACAGTTCACGACAAATGTTTAAGACTTTTAAAATACAATGCCTTTCTAATAAAAGTAGCCCTCAACTTTTGACCACAATTGGACTCAAAGATAAATATGTTGCTAAGTGAGTCATTTGTTAAGTGAGTTTTGCCCCATTTTACCTTTCTTGATACAGTTATTAAGCAAATCACTGTAGTTGTTAATTACACAATTGTTAAGTGAATCTGGCTTCCCCAATGACTTTACTTGCCAGAAGGTCACAAAAAGTAATGGGACACTGCAACTGTCATAAATATGAACCAGTTGCAAAGCATTTGAATTTTGATCATGTGACCATGGTGATGCTGAAACTGTCATAAGTGTGAAAAACAATCATAAATCACTTTTTCAGTGCTGTTGTAACTCTGAACGGTCACTAAATAAATAGTTGTAACTTGAGGGCTATTTGTAGACATAGTACTACTAGACTTAAAAATCATGTTTCTTAAAAGGTATATCCTGTCTTCCAAATTGTAACACAAATTATTTTTGAAGTTCAGTTTTACAAAGGCCTTCTGTGATTTGTCATGATGGTTATTTTATCAAATAGCCCACTGAGTATATCTAAATTTTGGGATATGCTTCAAAAGTCCTGTTTCCTGCTCTAAAAATATGAAACCATGATGTATTATTTATTATAATAACATACACAGATAATTTAAAACATACTTATTCTTTTAATCAAGCACATCTAAAATATGTAAATACCTGTTCCTGCAGATCGTAGTCATAATTATCATGCAGCAGAAGACTGAGGACATAGCGAGTATAAATCATGGCATCAATGCCACATTTTTCTAGCTCTTGTCCCAGCCAAGTCTGCACAGGGCCCAAAGCCTGAAGCAGAGACATTTCTGAAACAGATACAGGACCCAGACAGGAGCTTGAGGAGCTTTCAGATGGCAAACCATCCACAACAACTGTATAGACTAGGTGCATGAATCTAGGTGGCTTTCATCCTTAGAACATGAAGCATTTTCTGTAGATGATATTCCGTGGGAACCTGGAGGTGGATATTTTCACTCCAGTACAGAGGAGACACGCTTGACATCTAGGACAATCATTTATATTTGCTGGCAGTTAACAGTCTAAAGACAAGACCCACTCTTCAGGCATAACCAGAGTATACTAAATCTTAACAGGAAACACATGTTTATGTGCATTTTTCTACCTTAATTTCACATTGAAGCCAGATGTAAATCCCCAGCAGGACCTATAAAAAGGGGAAAAAAGAAATTGTGACTTGTATTAAGAAAACAGATAGCAATTAAGAACACACACACTCTCTCTCTTTCTCTCTGATGCACTGCAGTAATCAAACTTGGCTTCCTATAAATGGACGCATACAATAAAAGACAAGCCTCACAGAAAGAATTAGGCATGCACCTGCTTAGAATGCGGAGAAGTTAGAATTTTTAAAAACTTGAGCTTCTTCCAAAGCACTTTTTTGTCTTTTCAACATTTAGAAATACAACCTATGAATACATTCACCATTTTGGAACTCACTAATTTTCATGCACCCCATGTTACATTAGCAGTAAGCAGTGAACATGCTTATATCTTATAATAGATGCAATGTGAATAGAATTTTAGTACAATGGCAGTGCCTTGTTAGTTAAAGGAACTACAACTATAATGTGTGAAAGTACCACACAAAGAGAAAAAATGTCAATCTAGTCAAAACTCTGCTGCTACCGTATTTTCCGGCGTATAAGACGACTGGGCGTATAAGATGACCCCCGACTTTTCCTGTTAAAATATAGGGTTTGGGCTATACTCACCGTATAAGACTACCCCTCTTCCAACGCACACCAAATAAAAATTAAAAAACATCAACTGGCTCACCCACAATGTAAAAGCAGCTGTACTAGACCCAAAATGGCCCCTGCAACAAGCAGGAACCTCACACAGCCACAAAAAGCCCCAAAAAATAACTTCCATACTTTACACACACAAAATTCCACATACAGCTTTGTGAGATTTTGTGTGTTTGTGTAGTTAGAGTGAAACACTACAGAAACACACTAAATCTCTGAAAGCTGCACAAATATTATTTTATTTTTATATGAAAACTAAATTTAAAACTTCCTAAATTTTAAATAGCTAGATCTAAAAAAGAACAACTAAAAAAAACCCCAATTAACTATTTTTTTAAAGCTCCCAAAGGGGAAAAAAACTTACCCAATAGAATAGGGGTCTCCAACCTTGACAACTTTAAGACTTGTAGACTTCAACTCCCAGAATTCCTCAGCTAGCTTTGTTTTACTGGCTGAGGAATTCTGGGAGTTGAAGTCCACAATTCCTGCCTGCTTCATTGCAGGCAGGGAGTGGCTTGCTGATGGAATGGATTCAGGCAAGCGAAGCAAGGCAAGGGTTGCGATTAGCAGCTAAAGTAAGCAAGCTGGAGGGGGAAAACTTTTTTCCTTTTACAGGGCTCTGGCATCCCAGCTGAGTTGCCTGATTAGCAGGCAAAGCTGGGATCGCCAGAGCTTAGATCGCCAGAGCCATTTAAGGCTCGTCAAGAGTCTTTCGGGCTGGTCTGCCTGGTTACAGGAGAACGACACCCGGCGTATAAGACGACCCCCGACTTTTGAGAAGATTTTTATGTGTTAAAAAGTCGTCTTATACGCCGGAAAATATGGTAAATTAATAGTTTTAGAAATATTCATTTATATAAAAAATGAAGTTAGTTAATGATTGAGAGCACAGAATTATGCAGCTATGATTCCCTAACAGAATATTTGGAGCATTAATTATGTCATAGTATTGCATGCTCCACTGTGCTAGACAATAATCTCACAATCCTAGCTCTAATTCTAGAATGTTCTATTCCTCCTTTATACTATGTCCAGCACACAAAAAAACTCTTCCAGTTTGAAGGGTTAGTTTCTACCGGTATAAAATCACTTAGCCTGGCATGGTCTGGAGACTGGCATGGTCTGGAGAAGGAATTGAATGACTGCCCTTTTTTTTTAAACTTCCTATGCGTAACATCTTAATAATTAATTTTCTAATGTCTGAAAACTATGAGAGAAACTATGAGAGAAAGCTCAGCTTTCCAGTTCTAAATGTATATTGAAATAAAAGATGGTGCAGATAATTAGTTATATCTTAGGATTTTAGAAATTGTCAAAACACAGAAGATACATCAGATATGTATGAATTTACAAAAAGGCTGCCAACTACAGTATATGCCCATTTGTGAAAGCCAGTCATCTATCCAAAACAAGCTGCTATTGCAGGACAACCTTGGTGGGATCACTACTGATAACCTAGTGAGCAATGTCTTCAACACTAGGGAATGACAATCAGTTCATTATTCCATTTGCCCTGAGCAATCATCTCTGGAGTTTGATAGCAACACTAACTACGGCAACAGGCCTGACATCTACTAACAGGATTATACCAAAAGAGGTTTCTCTATTGTGAGAGAACAAGGGGAATGGCCACTCAAACGTTTCTATCTCCAGCATAGGGAGGGGCTGAGGTATCTGACTTTTACAGGTAATCCTCGATTTAGAACCATTTGTTCAGCGACAATTTGAAGTTACAATGGCATTGAATGAATGGTGGTTACAACTGTCTTTGGAGTTTTGGATATCCATGAAATCATGTTCTTGGCAACTCATTTGCATTTACACGACAGCCATTTGCAACCTTCCATGCTGACTTCTCCAGAAAATTAAAAGGGAAGCTGGGCAGGGAAGACTGCAAGTCGCTGGGATAATCTCCCCCACTTGTGCATCCCTTCAGCCCCTCTGTGATTGCACTGTGCTGGCACTTGCACACCCCTGTACATCCTTCCTAACCCATGCAGCGCCTCTTACACATTCCTGTGTACTCTCCCCAACCTGTGCAACACTTGTTAAGATACCCCTTGCAACCTCCCTAACCTGGACATCTTGTGCACACCTGTGCACTCTCCTTGACCCCCCTAAGTCCCTTTCACATGCTCATGCATCCTTCCTGGCTTCCCCCACATCTCTGAGCACCCTCTTGTTTCCTCTCCCACCCAGCAATATCCACTTACTTGCCTACGTGCCTGGAACTTGCAAAATCGTGTTAGCTTACCCACTGACTTTGGTTGTGGAAAGCCAGCAGGAAATTGCCTTGCCTAAAGGTTGCACAATTCAGTTAATGATGGGAATTGGAACTGTAGGAATAGCCATTGCTAAGTGTACTGTATCACTTAGCAACTGAAAGTCTATCCCAATTGCTGTTGTAAATTGAGGATGGCCTATATATCACAGAGCACGTACAGATTATTTTCAAAAGATTTCCCAGTTCCAGAATTGTGTACATCTATTAATGCCAAAAAAATTATACTCTTTTCTGAAGCTTTAGTAACTTAGGGCCAGGGAAGTACTGTCAGAGAAAGGATAGTTAATCTTTTCCAACTCTTATGCTGCAATTCACAATTTTCTCATACTGACATTAAGTTTTTTAAAAAATCTATTAGTATCAATAAAAGCTATTTCTTTAAGTTTAACTATCATAAATTTGTAGAGAGGAGGAGATCCTCAGCACATGTCCATATAAGAGTGCTAAATTTCTTTTCATGTTATATTCTCCTCCTTAGATACTGTCCTTATTGCCAAGGAAGGAGAGAGAGGTACAGCAACAAATCAACTTTCCCACAGGTAATCCTTGAGGTACAAAATGGCATTTAATGAATGTTCTAAATTACAATCAACCCCTCAAAAGCTACTTATGACCCCATTTCAAAATTATGATGGCTGCAGCGGGCCTGCAATCATTCATCCTTATGACCTACCATAAGGTCACTGCAGCACCATCCCACTTCTCTTCCATCCCACCCGACCGGATGCCTGTAGTGTTTGGACCTCCTCCCCACTCGCCATTGCCCCACACTTACTTTCTGCAACCTCTCAGGACCTCATGTTGTGGAAGAAGGGCAGGCCATGTGTCCTCAGGCCACACTGCAGCAAGCCAAATGTGGCTGCCATTTTATCCCCACACAGATGGATGGGGACAAAATGGTGGCTACCAGACAGACTGCTTTATTTTGTTGTTGTAGAAAGCATCTGCAGCACAATGCAGAGCTTGTTAAGGCAACAAAATAAAGCAGTTTGTCTCTGGGCCGAGCAACAGTCACCCAAATACAGCTGCCATTTTATCCCTGCCCACAAAGAGGCGGGGACAAAATGGTAGCCACCAGACAAGCTGCTTCATTTGCTGCTTTAGAGAGGCTCCACAGTACTTCAGAAGCTTCTGAACACTGCTGAAAGCTGTTGCAATGCTGTGCAGAGCATGTTAAGGCAGCAAAATGAAGCAGTTTGTCCCAAGGCCCTGTGGTGGCGACCCAAATACAACCATTTTGTGGACAGGACTAAAACATGGCCGCTTTTGGAACTGTGCCACGTGGCCACACACACACACACACACACAGTCATCCCAGCACTCTGGAAAGCCTCAGACCTCTTCAAAATGTAAGTGGTGAGAAGAGTGCTTTGCTTGGTGGGGTGGGAATCAGGCCTAAGGCTTGGAAGACCTGGTAGGAGTGGGAAAAGGCCTATTGGGACCCAAGATGCAGGTGGAGCATGGGGCATCTTAGGGAGAGGGTTGGAGGGCCAGGCAGGTAAGCCTAGGCCTGTACTGGGCCTCCAACTGCCTTTTCCACCCTAAAGGTACCCCACACTTCACTTAAAGACGCACACATTCATTTTATTTTCATTGGGCAGATGAATTAACTTACTATTAAAGAGATCCTTTTTCAGGCTCATACAAAAACCTGAAAGTCTGACTGGTACAAAGAATAACAGAGATGTTATATTTATGGGAAAACACTTCTTCCATATAATTTCCAGAGCATTTGCAGCCCTACTGTTAAATGTGTTTTCTGCAAGCAAGCTGTTATGTAAAAAGCATGCACTGCACAAGTACTATCCAAAAAGAACAGAAGTCTAAAAAAAGGCAAAAACAAAACCTACTTGCCCCTCACAAAACCTCCCATGTGCCTCCATTACTATGGTCTCAGATAATCTAAGACAACCTTCAATTTTAATGATATATAGAACAACCCAAATCTTTTTGTTAAATAAATATAGCGTATGCAAAGATTTATGCTAACACACAAAGCACCACCCAGGATGGATTTGATTTAAATCAAGTTGATTTAAATCACAATTTAAATCATGATTTAAATCACTAGTAAAAAGGCTTCATTTAAATCAACTCGATTTAAATCATAATTTTTTGGAGTAACTGTCATCTCTGTCCCGTAGCGGCTCCTCCTCTGACCCGCTGTTGACTCACTGACAGTCCCATTCACTTTAATGGGATGGCGGGTGATATGGCAGTGACACAACAAGGTGAGGGACATGACAGGCAGCAGATGAGTGGATGCCCACTAGCAGGTGCTGCCATGATGGATCTGAAATGAAAGGTGTTCTTTAAATGTAAGGATTCATTCTTGCTGGTAGTTAGAATCTTTAATATTATTATTTGCAAACAAAATGAAGGTTTCCTATTTAGATTACAGAGCTTGAATTCATTGAATGAGTTTACAAACAAATGTAATTTTTTTTTTAAATTTGATTTATATGCCACCCTTCTCCGAAGACTCAGGGCGGCTTACAATGTGCTCAGCAATAGCCTTCATCCTTTTGTATATTTTATACAAAGTCAGCTTATTGCCCCCACAACTGGGTCCTCAATTTACCTACCTTAGAAAGGATGGAAGGCTGAGTCAACCTTGAGCCTTGGCGAGATTCGAACCCTGCAGTAATTGCAGGCAGCTGGTCTTAATAACCAGCTTAATAACAGGGTGCCTTAAACCCCTGTACTACCAAGGCTCTTAATTACAGAATATACAGCCTCATGCTACATAACTAAGCTCCATTTTATGCTGAATAAACTAAATTATTAATGTATCTTAAATAGAAAACTATCTTTAGATAGATTTTTACTCTAAAAGCATTTTATTAAAATAAATTTGATAAAAATAAAAAAAATCTGATTTTTAATTTTTTTTTAAAAAAAAACCATCTATTTTTATCCATCCTGGCATCACTTAATCTTAATTTTCTTAATTTTCAAGCGAAAAAAACCCCATAAAATAGTCTGACCGGTGAAAAAGGTTGGGGAAATCAATGGCCAAATTGATATGGAGTTTAAATTACTGCAGGATTTGCAATCCTGGGGATACTCCATGTCATTTATTAGTGAGGATATAAATATTACTAGCATAATGAACTTTTAAATATTGAGGCTGTAATGTCAATGGATGTCTGGATAAATGTCTGGATAAATATCTAGTCTTAGGGAAGTGAGATGTATATAGGCTGCTTTTGAAGTCTATTCAGCAAGATTGGTCTACCCATGAGATGGACCGATAAAATGTTCTGGTGAACCCTTCAGGTTCCTGCCACTTGCAGCTGCTAAATTAGCTTGCTTTGGTGTAGCATATCTACCACTTTTGAAGGAAAAAAAGGACAGCTGTTCTTAATTGGCTATGGAGAAACTGGACACTCCTGGAATAAAGAGCAACAATTTTAATCCAATAGAAAAATATATTTACAATCTAGTCATATTCCAGTATATCAAAAGATTTTGCTGCATCCAATGTTGCTATTACTGCACATTCATGTGCATCAGTTGACATGACTATTTATCAATCAGAAATCTTATTAATAGTCATCTGGAGCTTATCACCTGGGAAATGAGCTAAATCAGCAAAGAAATTCAACATAATAGCAGAGAGGTAAACCACATGAAGGCACTGAAAGACAATAAATGCTTGTTTGGTGGTGGATATGGATGGGATAAATTAGTGAGTGCTGCTGGACATTACCAGGGGCTGTCTGGGTGTCCAACATATTGTTATAACCTGCTACTTTCAACTATGCCTCATGAACCTATGCCTCATGAACCTCATGCCTCATGAACCTCGCCTATAAAGCCCTACATGGCACGGGCCCAGGGTACTTGCGGGACCACCTCCTACCGGCCTCCCACCGCCCAGTGCGGTCACATAGGGCTGCCCTCCTCCGGGTGCCATCAGCCAGACAATGTCGGCTGGTGGCCCCCAGATTGAGGGCATTCTCGGTGGCCACGCCGACCCTCTGGAATGAATTACCCACCAAGCTCCAGACAGCCTCTGATCTCCGTTCCTTCTGCAAAGATCTTAAGACCTGGCTTTTTACTCAAATTACCTGATCTGGTTGGGTTTTTTAGTTAACTGTGGGATTTTAAATTGGACTTTTAATGCTATTTAATGCTATTGCTTTTATTGTCATTTTATACTTGTGAGCCGCCCCAAGTCCTTCGGGAGAAGGGCGGCATATAAATTTTAATAAAATAAAATAAATAAATAAATGAACGAATACTTTCTTGAACATACATAGTTGCAAACCCTTTAAAGGGCTGCCAACATGTGCAGTAATATCTATCTGTTTTCACTCTCAATACATTCCTAAAGCAGCAACTGGGATAGTTTTGAGCTGTTAGGAAGAAAGGATACCTTATACCAATATAAAAAAAAAAAACCCATTACACAATACTAGTCTCTATGTCTCCAGGGAAGGGAGTCTCCAATGGAATGCCAGTTTTTCTGGTGCTTATTATTTTCCTACCTGTTCTTAACCCAGTTCTTTGTCAGCTTTATTGTGCCAATGCTAGAAATCACAGTGGTTGCCTAGGAGCCTAGAAGTTTCTTCAGAAATCTGAAGCTATAGTTTCAAAAACATAACAGAACTGACTTTGAAACTCGTGGTTTTGGCATCATGCACAGCAGTTTAAGGAATTGACAGAGGACTCATGGTTGAAAGTCATAATTGCATAATATTGGAATTTTACACAATCTTGAAGATAGCTCAAATCTCATTTCACCTTCAGAGCCTGTGCGCACAGAGAAATGCAAATAATTATTTAAATCACTAGATGCACAATTCAGTAACCTACCCAGTGCAAAATAGACACTTAATTGATATGAGGTGATGGAGGTGGGGAGAATCTCCTAAAGCTAAATCATTTCCTAATAAAAAACCAATGGCCATAGATCTCGGAACTTGAAGATGAAATGGAAAATATTACTTTATTTTCAGAGGGATTCAGTCAGTAAGTGACTGAAAAACCCAAGGAAGACAGGTTGACGTTCTTCTAAGCAGTTTCTTTTATTGTTCCTCACCTATAGACAGAAACCTTGTCAAACTAAAGCAGTTTACTTATTCCATGAAATATGTATTCTGGGAATCATTAGGGAGGAGCCGTTCTGAGCCTTTTTCTCCCATATAAACTATCTAAACTGGGCTGTCTCCTACTATTCTGGAATGTAGTTCCTCCATCCTAGGAAGCTGGGCAACATTCCTTCCCAGAAAGGAAGTTAGCTAGAAGTGGGCAAACCACAAAGAAGCACTCCTCATGAGTCAACAACAAGATTGAAAGCAGAAACTGAGAGGAGTTGATGGGAAGATGCATATTGGGAATTAATACAATGGGACTGCTAGCATATTTTTATTATTTTAATGTGTGGTTAGTTGCCAAAATCACATTTGTGAAACGGATGTTGACTTACCTGAACGTCCCTTTTCAGAGTGCTGCGACCACTGTCCATAGCTGGGATCTTCCCTCAGATCTTGACATTAACTGAGAGCTGATAAACTCTCCCTTTTAAGGCACGCCTCCAATCCCATAATCCTCCAGTCTATCACGAAGGCACAGCAAGGCACAACAGTGAAATCCAACAGGTAAGGCAACAAGAAACAGTTCTCCAGGCAGGAACATAGGCAGGCAGTCTGAAAGAAAACTTAAACACCTGAACACAAAACGGGGGGAATGGACAGTGGTCGCAGCACTCCGAAAAGGGACGTTCAGGTAAGTCAACGTCCGTTTTCCAGAGTGCTGCTCCCACTGTCCATAGCTGGGACATACCCAAGCTCAAAGGACTAGGGCGGGAGATTGGCTGCCTCCGAACCCCTGGCCAAAATAACGCTCTGAAGGACTCGTCGACCAAAGCAGGCATCTGACAAAGCATAAGAGTCAATCCTATAGTGACGTATGAACTGCGACACTGACGACCACATAGCAGCACGGCAGATGTCTTCCACAGAGGCCTGTGTCGCCCACGCTGCAGAGGTGGCCGCGCTACGGGTGGAGTGCGGGAGAATGCGCCCCGGAAGTGGCTTCGCCGACAACTTGTACGCCAAGGATATACACACTTTGAGCCACCTGCCAACCGTGGTCAATGATATCTTCTGGCCCATAGAGGCCGGGTGGAATGAGACCAGAAGGGCCTCCGTCCGACGGAAGGTGGCAGTCCGGCGAATATATGTGTAGAGTGCTCGTTTAACATCTAGTTTATGCCAGCATTGTTCTGTAGAGTTCCGAGGGGACGGGCAGAAGTCCAGCAAGGTGAGTTCCTGCACCCTGTGAAAAAGGGAATTCACCTTTGGGACAAATGTAGGATCAAGTCTCAGAATCACTACATTATCTCGAAACAGGCAAAGATCCGCCCGAGTCAATAGAGCCGAGAGTTCTGACACCCTCCGGGCAGAGGTGATGCCTAAAAGAAACGTCACCTTAAGCGACAGATGCTTCAAAAAGGCCGTCGCTAGAGGCTCAAAGGGTGGTGACGTCAGGGCCTGTAATACAAGCGGCAAGTCCCAGGTCGGGTATCTGTGAACCTGAGGCGGGCACAAGTTTGTAGCGCCGTGAAGAAAACCTCTAATAAGCGGATGGTGGGAGAGAGAATCATAGGGAGGGCACTTCAATAAGGTGGATAGTGCCGCAGTCTGATGCCATAATGTCGCGGGAGCTAGACCTTTTTTAAGGCCCGCCTGCAGAAATTCCAAAACCTCTTCCCCTTTCGCAGAAGTGGGGTCCACATGCCTCAAAGCCCCCCAAGCACAGAAGGCTCTCCAGGAAGCCTCATAAATACGACACGTGGAAGGACGTCTGGCCGCTTGTATGGTTCCAACAACACTGTCTGACAAATTTGCCTTCTTTAGGATGATGCGTTCAAATGCCAGACGGCCAAGTGGAGCCACTGGGGCTCCGGATGACAAGCGGCCCCTTGGTGAAGCCATATCTGGTGAGCTGGGATCACCCAAGGCGGTACCACAGAGAGGGCGACGAGGTCGGCGTACCAGGCCCTGCGAGGCCAATTAGGAGCCATCAGAATCAAGTCCGCCTTCTCCAACAGCAATTTCCTCACGACTCGGGACAGCAGTGGGATGGGCGGGAACGCATAGAGAAGTCCTCTTGGCCACTGACACCTGAGAGCGTTGCGATCCTCCGCCGATGGGTCCGGATACCGGAACACGAAGTGAGGCAGTTGAGAATTCTTCCGAAAGGCGAACAATCTCTGGTGTCCCGAACCGGTGGCAAATCTCGTGAAACAGACGAGGATGGAGCTGCCATTCCACCGGGTCGATCTGCTCCCGGCTGAGCCAGTCGGCCTGTACATTGTCCATCCCCGAAATGTGGTCCGTCTTGATCGAGCGTAGGTGACGCTCTGCCCAGTTGAAGAGATGTTTCACTTCGAACATTAGCGTCCTGGACTTTGTGCCCCCTTCCTTGTTTATATGTGCTTTGGCCGCTGTATTGTCCGTGAGGACCAGCAGGTGGCGGCCCTCCACCAAACTCCTGAAGTGTTGAAGCGCCAGCCTGACTGCCCGTAGCTTGAGCAGATTTATGCTGCTGAGGCGTTCTGCAGGGGACCACTGACTCTGTGCCACAAGATTGCCGAGGCGCGTCCCCCAACCTCGGAGACTGGCGTCTGATGTTAAGGTAAGCCTCTCTGGCTCTAGAAAGTTGCAGCCCTCGCGGATTGATGGAGACATCCACCAGGTCAGAGACAGACGGACTTGAGGAGGTAAGTACACCCGGTACCTCCTCGATGAGGAGTGGCCCGATCGCTGGAATGGGAGAAGGAACCATTGCAATGCTCGGGAGTGTCTGTGTGCCCACGGAACGATGTTGTAACAGGACACCATTTTCCCAAGCAGTTGCGCCAGAAGGATCAGTGGGACCTTCTCCAGGCCCTGAATCTGAAGAATCAGGTCGATGATGCTTTGAGCTCTGTCTGGAGACAGGAACACTTGCCCTCTGGTAGAGTCTATTAGTGCTCCCAGATGAATGAGTCTCGTGGTTGGAACCAGGTGACTTTTCTCGAGATTTATGGTATTGGAAAACATCCAGAACGAGACTCCTGTCGCGTGATGCCTGATCGAGTGACGATGAAAGTATTAGAACATCGTCAAGATAGCACATCACTCGCACCAGATGTTGCCTTAATGTGGCTGCCACCACCGCCACGAGCTTCATGAAAAGTGCGCGGCGCGGAGGACAGGCCAAATGGCATCGCCCAATACTGGAAATGCTGTCCGGCGTATTCGAATCTCAGAAATTGTCTGTGAAGCCCCCCAAGCAGAGAAGGGTGCACCGGAACATGCAAGTAGGCCTTTCTTAAATCCACCGATTGAAGTAAGTCCCTTTGCCGTACCTCCGCCAGTATCGATCGGATTTTGAACCTGCGGTACAGGACTGACAGATTCAAGAGTCTCAAATTCAGGATACCTCTCCAGCCCCCCGAGCTTTTGGGCACCAGGAAAAAAGTCGAGTAAAAACCTGACCTGCGTTGAGCGGAGGGGACTGGTTCTATCGCCTCGATGTGAAGCAGGTGGGCAATTTCCTGCAACATCAGGTGGTGGCGATCCATAGAGGTTGGTACTGGACAGGACACAAAGCGACTCAGACGGAGTCCCACATATTCGATAGAGAGACCTGAAGAAATGGTGCGCCGCACCCAAGAGTCCATGGTTGAACGGGCCCATTGGCGATGAAAGAGTTGAAGTCGCCTGCCAATGGGACCCGTCACAAGCGAGTCATTTGCCTCTGCGGGACTGCTTGTAGTTGGTGCCACAAAAGGTACGCTTAGCTTGTTGTTGGAACTTGCCTCGTTCACAAAAGGAATCCCTTCCTTGAGGACGGTCGGGCCCAGAAAACGAGGATCTGCGTGAAAAGGAGCCGCCAGTGCCAGTGAAGGGACGAAAAGTCTGACGCTGGCTGTATGGAGTGTATCATCTCTCGGTACAGCGGTAGGAAGGCGGAAGGACCTTCCGTTTGTCACGGTCCTCTATCAGCAGCGGTTCCAAGGCGGGTCCAAACAAGTTAGGGGCCTTATAGGAAGCAGATGCCAGCCTCCACTTAGCCTTAAGGTCAGCCTTCCAATGGCGGAGCCAGAACAAACGCCTGGAGGAGACAGTGGATGCTAAGGCACGGGATGCAAACTTCACCGAATTCAACGAAGCATCCACCGAGTACTCGGTGGCAGCAACAATCTTATTTATATCCTGATGAAGTAGTTTCCTCCGGAGGGAGACGCTGTTGAAGTTGTTCCAGCCATATAAGCGAGGCTCTGTTAAAGAAAGAAGTTGCAGTCGCGGTTCTGACCGCCCAGGAGACGGCCTGATGCGATTTGCGAAAGGCCAGTTCCGCCCGACGGTCCTCCGCCTTCAGCCCGTCCAACGAATCAGAGTCAACAACAGAGTTGAAAGACAAGGCTGCTACCGGAGCATCTACTGTTGGAAGGGCCAAAAGGTCCTCAAGTTCCAGTGTGGCGCAATACAGTTTCTTGTCAAGGGTACTGGGCGAGGTAAGCGAACCAGGTTGACCCCAGGGGGCCTGTAGTACATCCAGGAACAGCCTGGGACACGGAATGACATCTTTGTCCGGCTTGGAAGAGTGGAACAGAGCATCGTGATGTTCCGTGGATGCCGAGGCACTCGAGTCCACCCCAGGGGTGCCCAAGTTGGTTGTAAGTCGAGCCTTGTGCAAAAGGGATTTGAACACTGACGGGCGAAACAGCCCTGTAAAAGTTGGATTGTCCGGAGGCAAATTGTCATCATCTGAGAAATCAATGTCTTCCGGGCATTCGTCAGCGTGATCTGATTCGGACTGAAGACAAAAGGTTGCCGTCCTTGCAACATGGGAGGATGAAGGCTGCTGATGCTGAAGAGTAGGCTGCCCAACCAAGTTCTGTGGTGGAAACTGCGCCACCTGCTGAAGACCAGCCGCAAGAAAGGACGAAAAGGCCGATGAGAGAAAGGTCTGGAAATCCAGCGGTGTTGCAGCAGAAGACCCATCCGGGCCACGAAGGCCAGCAGCCATTGGTGTAAAGGTGGCCTCAGGCAATCCGCGTGAAGGTCTCTGCAGAGAAACCAAACCCGCTCCCGACACATCCGGCAACGACTGGGACACCCCTTTGGTAAGCCTTAGCGGCTGTACGGTCTGTGCTGGCTCCTGCAGGTCGCGGTCAGGTGAAGAGGCCGGAGACTCTGAAGGAGGAGTGACTCCGGCCACAGAGGTCGAGGCAGCATGTTGGGTAATGCTGGTGTCAAGGCCCACTTCTGCCACGGCCGCGCGCCGTGCCTTGTCCCATTGGCGCTCCAGGGTGTTATGATGGCGTTGTGCATCCTTATCAAGGCCCTTGGACGCCTTGGGCTTATGGGATTTGCGGCTGGAGGTCTCAGACTGCTTCCCTGAGGATTTCTTTGCCCACTTGGAAGGCCTGTGTTCTGGGCTCATTTCAGGCTCCATGTCTGACGATAATGAATAGTCCGCCATGGCGCCTTGCAGACTCAGAGTCTGATAGAGGTAGGGGCGTCAAACAATTTTCTTTTTTCTTTTTTTTTAATTTAATTTAATTTATTTATTTTTTGTAAACTAACTATATACAGCAACTGTCTCTGATCACCACGGACGGCTTAGCCCTCAGAAGGAAATATGTCCAAATGAAAAGCGCCAGATGGCACAAAAACCACGAGTTGGTTGTCAAACAGGAGGGCGAGCCAAATGCAGGAGGCCTTTCAGACGCCGCAGGGGCTGTGGGGAGCAAAATGGCGGCCGCAAAGTAAAGGAGAACCAAAATGGTGTCTGTGATAAATGACAGCCCAGGAGCCAAAGAAAAGCATCCCACGCCAACAAGAAGTTAAACAAAGGCGCGTTTGAAGAGCACCAAGTACCTCAGCACAGTTTCACTGCCAGCCACTAGAAGATATACGAAGCGGAGGGTGCACCGCAGGTGTGACGCTCCTCCGAATTCGGCAAAGGTGACTCCTGTCAGATTGAAGCAATGGCGGCAAGCCTGCGCGCCAACAGTCCAATGCTGCCAATTCAAAGAAATATACTCGGGGAGCGCACCACCAAGGTGACACAACCCCGGAGCCGCCAATAATTGAGAAAAGAGTCGTGGCGATAACGGCAATCCTGCACGCCCAGCCCACGTTCACGGCTGAAGTAAATTAGCCGGATCCGCCCCGAAGAGTCGGAATCCGGCGGCTGCAATTCCCTGGGGTGTGGGCGGCCCGGATCCCCGGACTCACCACACGCAGATAGCAGCCAGACACTCGCAATCAACCCGGACAAGAAAATAATAATAATCAAAAGTAAAAGAAAAGCCTAAACGGAAACCAGGGAGAGTAATTTAAAACAAGAAATAAATAAATCCTATTTTCCACAGCTCAGAAATTCACCTCAAAAAAAAAAGAAAAAGAAAAAGAAATTCACCTCAGCTCTTGTAAGTAACTGAGTGATAGACTGGAGGATTATGGGATTGGAGGCGTGCCTTAACAGGGAGAGTTTGATCAGTTCTCACTCAGTTAATGTCAAGATCTGAGGGAAGATCCCAGCTATGGACAGTGGGAGCAGCACTCTGGAAAATTGATTGATTTAATAAATAATAAATTGATTTAATGAATAAAAATAAACACAACAGTCTTCCCAGTACTGGTTTTACTCTTAGAAGGGGCTGTAAGAGATTTTTCAGAGTGTGCTTCACTTGAACCTTTACTGTAGCAAAGTACCCTTTTCAAAAATTATCAAAATCCTTTTCACTATTGCGTAGCAGCATAAATATAAGCTATTGTGAATAGGATCACATGAGAAGACACAGTCTATTAAGAGGATCAGGATATTAAAATGTTATTCCAATATCTATTCAGATCCCTCAAAAAGGAAATATAGAATAGAGATTTCCATTGAAGCCATAGTGAGCTAGACATCGCTGTTGGTGGGTTGGAATTTATGGTTGAGATTGGCAGCTGCATCCTGGATAATGGCCAGCAAAACCTCTCTGGAGAAAGGAAAAATCATGAGATTGTCCTTGCACTTTCTGGACTTTCAGGAATCAAGGACTCTGTGGTCAACTTATATTGCGCAGCTAGGTCAAGGGATTCCATCTAAGCTCACAGTTAGGGAAGCCTCATTTAATTACCTTTGGAACTATTTTTTGCTGCTTTTGAAATATCAAGAACCTTTGGCAACACCAAGCTTTTATTGCATTCACTAGGAAAGTCTCCTCCTTAAATAAAGTTTTAAATATGATTTTCAGGACTCAAAAAATATTACCTTTTGGAATTAACAGAAAAAGTATGTTTAGTGTGTTGATTTTGGAAAATTAAAAATGGATTGAAGGTCGAGATGGATTTGGAATAAAAATTTGAAATATCGTATTTTCCGGCGTATAAGACAACTTTTTAACACAGGAAAATCATCTCAAAAGTCGGGGGTCGTCTTATACGCCAGGTACCCAAATCTGAGTTGCTGGCGCTGACCGATGACACTACCGGAGCTCCGACAACATTGAGGGGAAGCTGTAGTCCGAATTAGTTCCAACCTACAAGAGGTGCCAGGCAGTGCGCGGCCCCCAAGAAAGGAACGCGTCCCCACTCTACCCCGGAATTCGGGTCACCTTCCTTCCTTTCCCAGCGGTCCACGGTGAAAGCGGCGCTGCGGTCGACCTGGGCCAGCGCCTTGCACACCTGGTTCTGCGTCTCCATGATGAGAAGCTCCATGCGACTTCGCATGTCTCCGCGCCGGTCGCGCAGCTCTCGCAATCCGCTCACCGGAGGAGCCATGAAACTGTCGCACAGCCTTGCCAGATCTTCCTCGTCCTCCTTTCCCCACGGCTTTTCCGGTTGTAATTGCTGCTGCTGCTGCTCCTTCATCTTCGCCCGCCGCACAGACCCAGCCCGGCCAGCACTACCGTGGCTCCCGCAGTCCAAGGGAACGCCGATCGCTGCCACCCACCATTGCCCCAATGGGAAGAACCACCCGGCGGTGATTCCAAGGAGCCCGAAGCGAACATCCTGGAGCAGCGCGGGCCAGCCCGGAGGCTTAAACCCCGGGCGCCCAGGTGCCGAACCCCGCACAGCAGAAAAGACATGACAGCTGGTGCCCAGTTTCTTCTGCAGCCGTCCGGATCGGCGCCAAGCCAGGAAAGTGCGCTGCGCACTCCCACCCTTCGCCTGCAAGCCCGGAAGAAGTGGGGAAATGCAGAGCAATACCTCGTGGGGAATGAGTACAGTTTCATTGGCAATCCTGCCCATCCCTAACATTGCATTTAGACTACAACTCCCAGCAGCGCCTGTGGGAGAAAAGGGACGTAGAAGCAAGAAGGGGCACAGCTTCCCCTCAATGTTGTCGGCAGTCCCGTTGCGTCATCAATCAGCGCCAGCAACTCAGATTCAGGAAGCTGTGCCGATCTAGTCAAGGCTGCATGCTGCTGATGAACCCCCACTGATGGCGAGCCCCACCAGCATTCAGCTTCCCCCAGGCATCCAGGGGGATATTACCGACGCTCCAACTGCCCCAGACCGGTGGGGCTCGCCATCAGTGGGGGTCAGCTGGGGAAGTTGGAGCGTCGGTAATATCCCCCTAGATGCCTGGGTGAAGCTCCGCTCAGCAACCAGCTGGTTCCAGCATTCAGCAGCATGCAGCCTTGACTAGATCGGCACAGCTTCCTGTCAATGTTGTCGGTGCTTCCGTAGCGTCATCAGTCAGCGCCAGCAACTCAGATTCATGAAGCTGTGCCGATCTCGACAAGGCTGCATGGGTGAAGGAAAAAAACCTGGTACAAAATAGCCTTCTTGCCACTACACGTAGCGTAGCCCATTACGTTGACAGGCAGATGTGCAGCCTGGCTCATAGGTATCTCTACAGTACAGCAACAATACATACAGTACAGCAACAGTACATACAGTACAGTATACAAATAGCTAACAGTCAAGACCCCATCATGGCTCCACAGCAAGAAGAAAGAACTATGAAGCCAGTTTTAAACTTAAAGTTGTAAACTTTGCCATGGAACATAATAACTGTGCTCCTGCAAGACAATATGGAGTAACAGAAAAGATGGTTCGGGACTGGAAAGCAAATGTAAAAGCCTTAAAGAGTATGCCAAGGGGTAAGTGTGCATTAAGAAGAGGCACCCCACATTGGCCAGAACTCGAAAAACGTGTAGCAGACATGGTGAATAAGCATCGCCAAAACGGTTATGTAGTGACACAAAATAAAATACGTTTGTTTGCACTTCAGTGGGCCAAATCCAACCCAGATCACAGCAACAGATTTAAGGCCACTGTATCCTGGTGTACTAGATTCTTGGAAAGGCATAATTTGGTACTGAGGCAAAAGACAAAAATTGCACAAAAATTACCTGCAGATCTTGATGCCAAAGTAAATAGTTTCCATCGATATGTAATAAAACAGCGCAATAAACATGGCTATGCGTTAAGTAGTATCGGAAATATGGATGAAACTCCAATGAATTTTGATATGATTGGAAATAAAACTGTCCATCCAAAAGGTGAAAAAACAATTTTAATTAAAACAACAGGACATGAGAAGTCCAGTTTTACAGTGGTACTAGCATGCACAGCTGATGGCTCCAAACTGAGACCAATGATTATTTTTAAAAGAAAAACAATGCCGTAACTAAAGTTCCCTGTTGGTTGTTTTGTACATGTGAATGAAAAAGGCTGGATGGATGAAGAAGGGGTAAAGCTATGGCTTGATAATGTATGGAGCAGGCGACCAGGTGGACTTATTCAAAAACGTAGTCTACTGGTGTGGGATATGTTCAGGGCTCATTTAACTCCCAGCACCAAGCAAAGGCTTGCAAGAATAAACACAGATGCGGCAGTTATTCCTGCAGGATTGACATCGTTGGTACAGCCACTGGATGTGTGCCTAAACAAGCCATTTAAAGATCGCATTCGAGAACAGTGGAATGAGTGGATGGTTATTCACAAAAGGAGGAAACATGCATGCTCCACAGTTGGATGTTTTGTGCAAGTTTGTCATAAAAGCCTGGAATGATATTGATGCAGAAACAGTAATCAAGTCTTTCAAGAAGTGTGGCATATCAAATTCATTAGATGGTATGGAGGACGACTACTTGTGGCAAGATGAAGAGGAAGCCGAAGCTGAGACCACACCATTTGATACGGAATTAGATCCATATGATGACTGCCTTACAAATGTATCACAAGATGTCATTGATGTACTTATGATATCAGATGACGAACAGGAGGATTTTGAAGGCTTTTAAAGGGAAACTGTCACACCAGCAAAACCTGTAAAAATAGCTTGCAGTTATGATGGGCGTTGCTGACTCGCCAGGGACTTGCCCGGCACTGGCTCTCTATTGTTTGTTATCTTCCTCCTATCATCATCAGTTCCAGTTTGGTTGACAGCTTAGAAAACAAACAGCATGGCAGCTCCCATGGGTTTATTGTCTTATCCTTCCTTTCAGCTTTAGAGTGAATTAGGAAAAGTTTAATCCAATTACACTGTTTTATGTTTACATGTTTGATGACAAACAGCCTTATGTTTATAAGTGACAGTTTTCCTGCTAAGTACCTGCATGTCATAAGCATTTGAATTAAAATTACCATATTGAAATCAAATCTGATGTTTTTTAATTTTTATTTGGTGTGCGTTGGAAGAGGGGTAGTCTTATACGGCGAGTATAGCCCAAACCCTATATTTTAACAGGAAAAGTAGGGGGTTGTCTTATGCGCCCAGTCGTCTTATACACCGGAAAATACGGTATATTATAAAAATCCTTCTCAAGGAAAAGTGGTATTGTTTGAAAAAAAGGTAGGATGGGACTTTGAAAGTCTGAACGCTAGAAGGAACTAGAAGAAACTAAAGATTTAAAGGAGAAGAATATTTACATTCAACTTATTAACAAAGAATGGAACAAAATACTTTAACAGTGGATGTTTTGAAGGATATTGTTGATCAATGGACTCAGAAATCAATTTTAAGAATGCTGATATCATATATGGGCAGCGGTGGGATTCTGCCGGTTCTAGGGGGTTCAGCCGAACCCTTTGTTAAATTGCTGGCTTGCCCTGCCCCTCCGCACCACTATTTATTGCCAATAAATAGTGGTGGGCGAGGGACGGGCGAGCCAGCAATTTAACAAATGGTTCGGTGTTTTTTTGTAATTTTATTGGCCCGTGGAGCTTCAGCATAGGCTAATTAGCCCTTGATTAGATCGGCTCCCAACCCTCAGCTGATTTGCTCTCAGCTGTTTTGCTCAGGGCTCTGCTGCTTGCTTGCAAAGAGTGCTGATTTTTTCCCCCCTAGCTATGCTGAAAAACGAAACAGAAAGTAAAGCAGGCTGTTGGCTTTGCTGTTGTTGCAACGTTGGAGAATTAGCCAGGCAGATTTCTTTTCTTTTTCCTCACCAAAAAAGGTAGGTGCAAACAATGGGAAATTTAGGGCAAAAGAGGAGAGTTCAAGATTTTAAAACGCAAAAGAAAAAAAGCTCTATTTAACTAGGGAATTGTAATAATTGAGATACTATTAATTGTATATTGTGTTGAAAGCAGAAATGGTTAATAGGTTTGGAGGAATATATGGGGGAAATTATTTGGTTTATTATTATTGGTAAATATAATTAATTGATTTGTAAGAAATTGGATTGCATGGAAATAATTGGAATATTCATGTTCATATTGATTAATATACAAAAAAGGTAGTTATATAACTAATTGATTTATATTAAAATGTTGAATTTATATTAAACAACTGTAATATTACATAATTAACCAATGTGAGGATGGATATAAAAATAGATGATAATGGGAAGGGGTATAATATAGAATAGAAGGGAAAAATTGAATTTGATTAAGATTAGAGATGAGGATGAAGGGTAATATTGGTTTTTTACAAAAATAGATAAGGAATAAATATGGCAAAAAGGAAATATAGAAATTGTAAATTTAATTGAAATGACTAAACAGTTTAAATTTGTGAACCGGCCAAATACTCTGTTCAAAGAAAATACGTTGTATGTTTGTATGTGTGTTTCTAATTATTGTTATTTATTCATATTTGTTCTCTTTTATTCTTTAAAGTTTAACAATTCATTCTTTATCTTAATATCTTTATATTTGTTTGGGGTTGGCTTTCTTCCCTTTCATCTTTTTTATTGTACAGCAATCTTTCTCCTCAAACCTACCACCTCTCTCTTTTCTTTCCTTCTTACTTTCTCTTCCTCCCCTTCTTCTTCTCCTCCCTACTTCCTCTTCCTTTCTCCTTCTCCTCCTCTCTTCCTCCCTCTCTTACCCTCACTCCTACTCTAATTTCCCTTCCCTTCCTTCATCCCTCTCTATTGCTGTATCCTTTTATGCATATGGACTACTCAGAGGGCTGAAAAAGTTATTTCTGACTGGTCCTCGCACTTTTGACCAGTCCTCGAACTTACGACTGTCCTCACATTTTACGTTTTTGCCCTATCTTGTCACCATGGTGAAGAGAAGCAGTTGTGAAATGAGTGACACGGTTGTTAAGAATGCTACCATGGGCATAAATGATGACCAGTCATAAGTGCGAAGACCGGTCAAAAGTGCGAGGACCTATCAGAAATCACTTTTTTCAGCCCTCTGGGTAGTCCTTTTGTGCATATGGACTACTCAGAGGGTTGAAAAAGTTATTTTTGACTGGTCCTCACACTTTTGACCAGTCCTCGAACTTACGACTGTCCTCACATTTTACGTTTTTGCCCTATCTTGTCACCTTGGTGAAGAGAAGCAGTTGTGAAATGAGTGACATGGTTGTTAAGAATGCCGCAACGGGCATAAATGTGAGGATGGTCATAAGTGCGAGGACCGGTCAAAAGTGCGAGGACCAGTCAGAAATGACTTTTTTTAGCCCTCTGTAGTCCCTATGCAGATAGCCACGCCTACCAGTCACATGACTAGATAGCCACACCCACCCAGTCATATGACCAGTTAGCCACGCCCACCCAGTCACATGACCACCAAACCACACCCCCAACTAAGCCACGCCCACAGAACCGGTTGTTAAAAAAATTGAATCCCACCACTGTATATGGGTAGTTATTAATGATGTCATAGAAGAGGAATAAGCTATCCTGGATAACAATGAAATTGATTTGAATGTGGATTTTAAAATGCCAAGTTACAAGAACGATTTGAAAAAAGATGATATGCTAGTTATACAAATGAAATTGGTGATGTCTTAATAACATATACAAATACCAAAGCAGAAAAGTGACTTTGATAACCTTTTTTTACTGCATGTTCAAAAGAGATGAGAAGGGACAAAAATCAAGTGTTTGTAAGCCACCCAGAGTCACTTCACTAATGAGCTGGGTACAATATAAAAATATTAAATAAATAAATAAAAATAAATCTTGATGGTAGAGGATTACCAATAATTATTTCATTATAGGTATTGCTACCTCAACAAAAGAAAATAATATATTCTTTAATTAAATAATTGATATAGTAGGAATTGTGCTATTTTTAAAAAAAATACCATAAAACCCATAGCAAACTTTCAAAGAAATTTCCATGTGACCACAGCATCCACCTGCCCCTGCACAACATCTCCCGCCCAGAAGTAGCCATCTTGGGCCTTGTTGTGTTTGTGATGCAGCAGCCACAAGCATAACCTCCCTCATTCCGCTGCACCAGCCACTTACCTGCCCACCTGCTTCTGAGCTGCCTGGGACTTCTGACTTCTGCCAGCTTTCCCATTGGTTTTGTTTGTTGGAAACCAGCAGGAAGCTATCACAACACTAATTATAATAAATTTCAGGACTAAGGATAATCCATTCATGAAATGTTTCCTTACGTTTTATTTTTTCTATTTTGAAAATTATTTTTCATTATACACTTTAAAGAAAAGCTATAGATAAGCGAATAGGGAACATAGAAAAAAAAGAATGTAATATAGATTACAAAACCAGGGATTTGAATGTATCATGTAGGCTACATTTTCTAATGTCATTAATTAATTAAATAGTTAAACATATTATCTTAACTTTTGTATTTGTATGTTTTTTTAATTTTGGCTGTTCACTGCCCTGAGTCCCTTCTGGGAGAAGGGTGGTATACAAATTAAATTAATAAATAAATAATAAATAAATATTGTATATATTATATCAGTTTATAAAAGGGTTGGGCAATTAATGTTCCCAAGGGGCCACCTGAGAAACTGGGAAGCCAAAGAAATAGGTTGTGGAGGACCAAACCAATAGGGCTGTGCAGGTACAAAGGTACACATACAGGCACATACATAAATTGAAAAAAGAATAGCAGTCACCTTCAAAATAAAAGCTATGCACTTATATTGCATGCATGGCATACACTTATTTACAATTGATTTCTGATTGACCTCATGTGGGCTGGACAGGGACAGCCAAACAGCTGGATGTAGCTCAGGGTCTGTAAAATGCCCAGATCTGGCTGGTTTAAAGAATCACTACTGTATCAAACTTGGGCTAACACTAAATATCAAGCACTATAGTCAACACAATATAAATTATCAATTGGAATTATATGTTGTAGTAGGTTGTAGTCAGTGGTGGGATTCAAATAATTTAACAACCGGTTTTGTAGGCGTAGCTAGGTAGACGTGGCTAGGTGATCATGTGAATGAGTGGGCGTGGCTAGGTGGTCATGTGACTGGGTGGGCGTGGCCAACTCGACGTCACTCACAGCAAGGTGGGGCAGCAGGGCAAGATGAATGGCCTGTAGCTCCAACTAGTTGATGTTGTGTAAAAGGTCCTGGGGAGTGCAGCGACCTTATGCCACCTGTTGGTTGAGGGGAGCCCCCCATCCAAAAACGCTGGAGTCTGAAGTGATGGTAATTCTCTGGGGCTCCCGGAATACCGTCCCCTTGTCGCGGGTGGAGGACGTTCACTAGTGGAAGGAGTGGCGAACAGTTAGAGGGACCCAAACGTGGGCTCGTGAGTTTGACAACTTGTCCCGTTGAAAGGGAAGAAGGAACCACTGGAGCTTGCGAAGGTGGAGACAAGCCCAGGGTACTATCTGGAGGCACGACACCATCTTTCCTAGTAGCGATTACAAGGTTGCCAGAGGGACCTTGGGCTCCCGAAGTATCTGGGCTATTTGTCCCCTTATGGCTACCTTTCTGTTGTGAGACAGGGAGACCTCCCCCGTGGTGGTGTTTATAAGCGCTCCTAATGTATCAGACTAGGGACTAGTTCTAATTGACTTTTTGGGAAGTTGACCAAAAAGCCGTGGGTCTTTAATGTGTGAAGAGTCAGTTGTATGTCATCTCGAGCCCTCTGAAGAGAGGGTGCCTGTACTAATATGTCGTCTAGATATGCCTGCAGCCTTACCGGTTTTAACCATAGGTGGGCAATCAGGGCAGCTAGCAAGTTTGTGAAACTGTGGGGAGCCGAAGCCAGACCGAATGGCAAGGCACGGTATTGTAGATGCCTCCCCGCATAGCTGAACCTGAGGTATTTCCGATGCGGCCGGGCAATCGGAATGTGAAGATAGGCCTCAGAAAGGCGGTCGAGGCCAGAAGGTCCCCCTGAAGAATTCCCTCGAGGATGGACTTGAGGGAACACATCTTGAACCTCTTGTAGACCAAGTGGGAGTTGAGGTTTTTTAGATGGAGGATCGCTCTCCAGCCCCCGAACGCTTCGGTACCACAAAGAGATGGAGTAGTAGCCCAGTCTCCTTTGATTCAAAGGAACTGCCTCTATAGCTCTGATGGTGAGGAGGTGCTGGATGGCTTCCTCCATGCGAGCTCGCTTGGCGAGGTCTCGGGAGACTGGGCATGGGATGAAGTGGTTCGGGGACAGGAACTCCAACCGGAGACCGAATTTGATGGTGCTGAGAACCCAGGAGTCCACTGTTGTTCCTGCCCACTGGTCTGCAAAGAGGCTCAAGCAACCTCCTATGGGGGGAGCCAATGTGTCATCGTTGCTTACGGAACTAGCAGCCACCAGTTCCGTGGAAAGGTCGTCTCTGAGAGCCACCCTGGTGGCCCTTGAAACGAAATGGCTGCCTATCCTGCTGTCGGAATTGTCCCTGTAGGAACGAGCGCTGCTGAGACTGCCCCTCCTGAGGGGTAAAGCGAACTGATTGTCTGCGTGAATAAGGGGCAGCCTGCCTAACAGCCCTCCTGGTAATCGAAGGTAATACCTTGCGCCTGTCCTTGTCCTCTATTAGTAGGGGTGAAGCCAAACGCCACTTGGCTCTGACAACTGCAGACCAAGACTTAAGCCACAAAAATCTCCTTGATGTGATGGTGGAAGCTAGGGCCCTGGAGCTATATTTCACAGCATTGAGTGTCGCATCTGCAGAGAATTGTGTGGCAGCAAGGATCTTATTAAGGTCCTGGTGAAGACGGACCTCAGAGGGGGGCAATTTAGATTGTAGTTGCTGCAGCCATAAAATGGTAGAACGATTTAAAAAGGAGGCCGCTGTTTCTGTATTAATGGCGCAGGCGGCCGCCTGATGAGTCTTACAGAAAGAAGCTTCAAATTTTTTGTCCCCAGGTTTGAGAACTTTGGAGGGATCCCCTATTGTGTATGGCGCAGGGGAGAGTAAAGCTGCAATCGATGGATCCACTGAAGGAACCTGAAGCAGCTGATTGAATGTGGGGGCCATGTTATAAAATTTTTTATCTGAAGAGCTGGGAGCGTAGCAGGGTTGGTCCATTGAGTTTGAACAATGTCCCCAAAAAGCTTGGGAGCCAGAATAGCTGTTTTAAAACCGGCTCTGAAAAAATCCCATGGTCTTTACCCTGGGAGTCAACTTGTTCAGAGGATCCCTCGTCCTGCAACCCAGCTGTGACTATCGCCTTGCGAAGCAAGGATTTAAAAAGCCCCACAAGAAAAAGGCCTGTGAAGGCCAGGGTGTCTGGTAGATCGGAATCCTCATCTTCAGACAGGTCAGGATCCCTTAGAGCAGTGGTTCTCAACCTGTGGGTCGTGACCCCTTTGGGGGTCGAATGGACGTTGGTCTTACCTGATACGTCTGTTCTCGACATGAGGAAAAACGTCAGTCAGAGTGGGATATGTCCAGTCCAGCCAATGACCGAATCCCTTTTTCAAGCTAAGGCTCCGCCCTTCGAGGCTGCCCCAGTTCTTCGTTGAGGCGAAGCGATGGACTCGTGCACCGTGTCCTCTGAAACGATAGAGAATTAATATCACCCCCCCAAACCACCACCGGAACGAATCCAAGGGTGGGTCTGACTGATGTTTTTCCTCATGTCGAGAACGGACGTATCAGGTAAGACCAACGTCCATTCTCCATCTAAGAGGAAAAACGTCAGTCAGAGTGGAGACATACCAAAGCTTGATGTCACCAGGGAGGGAGATACTGGTCCGGTAACCCTTAAGCGAGATGGACCGACTGGAGCACCCTTCTGCCGAACGTAGCGTCAGCGGAAGTGAAGGAGTCCACTTTGTAATGTCTGACGAAGGGACTGATAGTAGTCCATGTGGCCTCTCGACAAACTTCCTCGAGAGGAGCCTGAGTCGCCCAGGCGGCCGATGTAGAGGCGCTCCTAGTTGAATGAGCCGTGATGGGATGAGGCAGAGGAGAGTCAGAATGGCGGTAAGCTAAGGCAATTGCAGCCCTAATCCAACGACCCACGGTCACGCTCGATACGTGTACTCCCAGAGAGGAAGGGTGGAAGGCCACAAACAGAGCCTCCGTCTTTTGGTGAGTAGCCGTTCGGGCTATATAAATCTTTAACGCCCTGCGGACATCCAGCGTGTGCCAGGCTCTCTCCAGCCGATGAGAAGGGCGAGGACAAAACTCAGGGAGAACGAGCTCCTGAGCTCTGTGAAAGGGTGAGTTTACTTTGCGAACAAATGATGGGTCCAGCCGGAGTACCACCCTGTCGTTATGGAAGATGCATAGGTCCGCCCGCACGGACAATGCTGCCAGTTCTGAAATCCTGCGGGAGGAAGTGATTGCCACTAGGAATGCAACTTTCAAAGAAAGGAAACGCAGGGAAACAGAGCGTAGCGGCTCGAAGGGAGGAGACATGAGAGCCTTAAGGACCTTATTCAGGTTCCATGTAGGAAATCGATGTACGGTAGGGGGCCGTAAATTTGTAGCTCCCCGCAGGAAAGTCGTGATGATTGGATGATGTGAGATGGAATCCTTTGAGCTGCAAGACAAAACAGAGGCAATGGCGGCCACTTGTCGTCATAACGTGTTGGGTCGAAGACCTTTGCGAAGACCAGCCTGAAGAAAGGTTAAAACGTGGATAATTGAAGCAGAAGTAGGCAAAACGGGAACTGAGGAACACCACAAGACAAAAGACCTCCACGTGGCCTCATAAATTCTGACCGTAGATGGTCTGCGAGCAGCCTGAATGGTGGAAACGACCTCTGGCAGAATCCTGGCCTCCGTTAGGAGGAGCCGCTCAACCGCCAGACGGTCAAGCGAAGCCACCCCGGATCCGGATGAATGAGAGGACCTTGCGACAAGATGACCTTGGAGACAGGGATCTGCCAAGGAGGAGCCACTGAGAGATTCATCAAGTCCGCAAACCAGGGACGCATTTGCCAGAATGGAGCCACCAGGAGAAGCTGGGCCCGTTCTTCGAGTAACTTCCTTATGACCCTGGGGATCACCGGGGGGGGGGGAAGGCATATAGAAGACCCGATGGCCACGGGCTGCGAAGGGCGTCCGTGGCTTCTGCCTGAAGGTCCAGGAACCTGGAAAAATAACGGGGAAGACAATGATTCATACGAGAGGCGAATAAATCCAGAACCGGACATCCAAATCTCGAGACGATCTCTTGGAAGAGCTCCGGGGAAATAGACCACTCGCCCTGATCCACCTGCGAACGACTGAGGGAATCAGCCTGGATATTGTCGGATCCCGAAATGTAATCTGCCCTGATGGAAGCCAGGTGGTCTTCAGCCCATAAGCCCAGCAAACGGGCCTTGTTCATTAGTGAATGAGACCTCATACCCCCCAACCTATTTACGTGGGCCTTAGCAGTAGTGTTATCGGTTAGGACTAGGATATGTCTACCGTCCACTAAATCACAGAACTGCAACAAGTTGATACTGAGGAGAGCTTCCTGAGAGGTCCACCGACCTTGAGCCATGTGATGTTGCAGATGCGCCCCCCCCCAGCCAGAGAGACTCGCATCCATAGTAAGCTGGAGTCTCTGAGGTTCCCTGAAAGAAGATCCCCGAGATAAAGCAGGAGAAGTCCACCAGAGAAGAGAGCGGAGAACCGGTTCAGGTATCTGGATACGACGGGAAAAGACCTCTTGATTTGCACGTTGAAAGGGCAGCAGAAGCCATTGAAGCTCCCTACTATGCAGACGTGACCATGGTGTAATCCCGAAGGTAGACACCATCATGCCCAACAGACGGGAAAGAACGAGAACAGTTGCCGAGCCAGCCGCTAGACATTTAAGAGCCAAGGAACGCAGATTAGACTGGCGTTCCGGCGAAAGGCAAACCGTGGAAGAGGTGGTGTCAATAGAGGCCCCTAAGTGAAGGATACTGGTGGAAGGGGACAGATGGCTTTTGGACCAATTTATAGAAAAACCATGGGATTGAAGGGAGGACAGAACAAAGGACAAGTCCTCTTGAGCTGCCTGAAGGGAAGAGGACATAATTAATATGTCATCTAAATAAAACTGAAGGCAAACCGGATGTGATCGGATGTATCCAATCAAAGAGGCCATAATCTTTGTAAATACCCTAGGGGCTGAGGAGACCCCGAAGGGCAATGCCTTATACTGGTAATGAGCACCTTTGAAAGCAAAACGGAGGAACCGTCGATGAGAAGGTAATACAGGGACATGCAGGTAAGCTTCTGTTAGGTCAACTGAGGAAAGGAAATCGGAGGGACGAATAGACTCAAGGATTGACGAAAGGGAGTGCATTTTGAACCAGCGGTATTTAATGTGCCGGTTCAACGACTTCAAATCTAAAATGGGGCGCCAACCTCCAGAAGCTTTCTGGACAACAAAAAGGCGGAAGTAAAACCCATGGCCCTGTTGAGAAATAGGGACCTTTTCAATGGCAGAGATTCATAAAAGATGGTCAATAGCCGCCGAAATAATCCCCGTTCTGACTGGGTCCCGAGAAACGGGGCAAGGAATAAAACGGGAGGGGGGAGGGAAGGAAAACTCTAATGCCAACCCAAAGGATATGGTGTTAAGCACCCAGGTATCGCTGATGGAGGAAGCCCAATGATCCCAAAGTAAAGAAAGGCGACCCCCAATAGGAGAATGGAAATTCTCCTCACCTAGTCCTGCGAGACCAACAACCCCCCCTACCACCTCGGTATGCCTTACGAGGGGGAAACCTGGACCCTTGTCTAACCTGGGTATCCTGTTAAGGTCTGGAAGGAAAGGATCATTGCCCCCGAGGTTGAAAGGGGGAAGGACCAGAGGCCTGAAAGGACTGAAACCGTGAAGATGAGAAACGGGAGTCAGAACGACGAGTAGCCGGAGGAAGAATTTTCCATCGATCCCTGATCTCGACAAGCAGAGGTTCCAAGGTCGAACCAAAAAGAGAGCCACTGGCATAAGGAGCAGAAGCGAGCTGCCATTTACTGCGTATGTTGGCTTGCCAATTTCTAAGCCATAAGAGTCGGCGAGATGTCACATTAGAACCTAAGGCTCTGGCTGAAAAACGCGTGGAATTCAACGTGGCATCTGCTGAATATTCTAGAGCCGCAGCAATCTTATTTAGGTCTTGGTGGGACCGTGCATCTGAGAGAGGGAGCCTAGCTTGTAGTTGTTTAAGCCACAGCAAGGCCGCCCGGTTAAAAAAGGAGGCCGAAGTAGAGGCCCGTATGGACCAGGCTGTAGCTTGGTGTCCTTTCAGAAGGATCTTTTCAGCTCTCTTATCCTCAGGTCTAAGAGAATCTTCGGGAGGTCCCGTGGGATGGGATGTATCAGTCAAGGCCACGATAGGAGGATCCACCGTCGGAACCTGTAAAATATCCGCTAACGGGGAGGCAGAATTGTAGAGTCGCTTGTCCAATCCGTTAGGGCTAGGACCAGCCCCTGGCAAGGCCCATTGGCGATGTAGGACATCGGTAAACAGCTTTGGAGCTGGAATGGTTTCAGGCTCGCTGGTGGGCTCCGCAAACATGGCCGCTGCAGGGTCCAAATCAGACGAAGATGGAGCAGCTGAGGGAGGAGACCCCAAGCGGGTGACGGCAATGGCCTTGAACAGCAAGGAGTGGAAGAGCTGTGGTTTAAAAAGGCCAATAAAAGCCAGCTGGTCGGGTCCCAAGCCTTCATCATCTGACCAGGCCTGATCCTGATAATCCTCACCCTCTGACACCGAGGCTTGATCGAGGTTAGCCTGGGGAGCAGAGTGCTCCTGATCTAGCAAAGAACTTTCCCGGGCCTCAGAAAGGGGTTGAGGGGAGGCCCTTAAGGCGGTAGAGGCCGGAGCCTGGTTAAGGCATTCAGCAATAGTCTGTCGAATAGCCCTAGAAATAAAGGCCTCCAAGGAGTCAGTCATCGGAGTAGTCGGAATTGGAGGCGGAGGAGGAGGGACAGGAGGCAAGGCTGAAGGCTGGCCAGAATCCGGAAGGGTCTGAAATAATCTCTGGGGCTCCGAAGGAGAAACCGCCTGAGGATCACCCATAACGTCAGGGGAGAGGTCCCTCACCGAATGAGGCAAGCGTGACACCGACGGTGGCTGGGAGGAAGGCCGCTCAGAATGTAAGGCATGTGACTGTGCCTTCAAAAATGCCTTTTCCATGGCCTTATGTCGACGCTGCTCCTCACATGAAGTTCCAGCTTTTGAGGTTTGGGAACTATCCCGTTTAGAACGGGATTTTTTATTGGGCGGAGGAAGCGAGGTTGAAGATCCCTCGAGGGGGTCGCTAGGATGGTGCCTTCGGGTGGAGGAGGAAGAAGGCCCGTCGGAGCTCAGCATGGCAGCTGCCATTTTGAATTAATTAGAGCCTCCAAAATGGCACCCAGAGAAAAAACGGTTTGCGTTCAAACCGCGGCAATTCAAGCTCAGGAGATTAATCACACACATCGCAAGCTCTCCAGCTATGAGCGACCTAGCAGTGTAAGGCGAGCGTCCGCTTCAGCCTTATCTCTCCGATCACCCCCGTTGCGCCAATCAGCTGGGGAAAAAAGGCGCTCTTCAGTCGCTAGCCGTCTGGCTTGAAACGCGACTCGGGGAAACTGGCGTGCAGCCGCTAGCGCCAGTAATCGCTGCTAGGCAAAGGCCTTTTACACGCAGCAAAGGATTTTAACGAAACTTGCCCTGCTGCTAGGCATGAAGCCTGCAGAAACGAGAAAAAAACACTTGCTGGACGGGAAGGAAGATCAGAACAGCGATAGGAGGCTAATTGGAATGTGAGGAAAAAGTCTTTCAGAGGAAGACACGTCCTGTCAGGCGAAGACCAAGACGAAGAACTGGGACAGCCTCGAAGGGCGGAGCCTTAGCTTGAAAAAGGGACTCGGTCATTGGCTGGACTGGACGTATCCCACTCTGACTGACGTTTTTCTTCTTTGATGGAGAACAACCCTTTCACAGGGGTCGTCTAAGACCATCGGAAAACACATATTTTCAATGGTTTTAGGAATAATTTTATGGTTGGGAGTCACCACAACATGAGGAACTGTATTAAAGGGTTGCGGCATTAGGAAGATTGAGAACCATTGCCTTAGAGGTTCCTCCCCAGACACTAATTCTATGCTGCCCTCTGAAGGGGAGTGAGAATGGTGAGAGGGCTCAGTTAAACTGGTCTGAGATGAGGAATGGGCCTGTTTGCTAAGGTAGTCAGATACCAGGGAAGTGGATCTGTGACTACGAATGCCCGCAGCAATGCCTGTTGAAATGGCCCTGGAAATTAGCAACTGGAGGTTCTCTGGCAATCAGACAGTTGGGCCTCAGTAGGCTCTGCAGGTCTGTCAGACCCTGGATTCCGGTCGCTAGAAGAACATGCAAACGGATGGCTCATCCTGGACAGGTCCATGGAGTGAGCAGGCTCCTGTAATTCTGAAGGCGCAGGACTTGGAGAGAGACCCCCAGTAACTGCCTGCATGGGAGCCTGTGGTGAGGGCTGGTGAGACCCCTGTGGCGAGGAATAAGATATAGGCTGGTTACTGGGCTTGGGAGCATTCCCCAATTGATTTTGCCTCTTTTCCACAAGGGAAAACTGTTTCCCTAGAGCCTTTTGTCTGCACTCCATATCTTTTAATTCAGCGCTGGACAATTGTGAGACCTTGCTGCCATGCATGGATTTGCATGAAGCTTTCTTATGAGTGGAGGTCTCCCTGTGATCTCAGGACTTGTTTGCCATGGTTGCAGAATTTAAGGCTCCTGGATGAAATTAGAGGCGTAGGTTGACCAGAGGCCTTTTAAAGGGCGACTTACACAGGGCGAGCCTGCGTGCTGCCTGCACCTTGCCCCCCCCCTCCTTAGGCTAGGGCCCCCTTTGGTGGCAATACTTGCCAAACTGCAGCCAAGGTTGATGTTGCTCCCAACAGGAACTGTTTGTTGAAATGCTGGAAGGAGGAACTGCAGATGACTTGCAGAGATGTTTTAAGTTTGAACTACTCAATCTCAGTTCAAAAATTTGGCTGCCCAGCCTCAGACCTGCCTCAGGGAGCAGCTACAAAATGGTGGCTGCAAATTTGAGAAACAAAATGGCCACCGCCCTCCAAGCACGCCTCATGGCGTGCTACACTAATAAAATGGCCTCCGAAGCTTTGAGGAGAAATGCTCCTCGGGGCACCAGCCAGCCTCGAATTGCCTAAAAAACAACGTTGGTGGCGGCGGTGGCAGCAGGAAGGGTGGCGGCGGCAGAGCACCTCTCAGATGAGAGAATCCGGCCAGCAATGATTCACTAGATAATGCTGCGGTAAGATGGCAGCCGCTAAAAGGCGAGCCGCTTCTCAGCTGATGGCTAGCGCAGCGGTGATTGGAATACCGCCATGCAGCTGAGCCTGTCGCCCCACTTTTTTTCCTTTGTTTAAAGGGGCAAAAACCAGAGGTAGTGGTAGCGTTACGGTGGTGGTAGCGGCTGCGGTGGTGGTAGCGGTTACATTGGAGGAGGCTGGGGGGTGGGGGCATGGGGGGCTTCTATCTTGGATAAGATATGACAAGGCCTGAAGGTCTGAGTCCCAGGGGCTCCCCCATGGATAGGTGGACGCGGCTTTATCAGCCTAGACTGATGTGGCCAGCCTACAACCTAGAAAGAAATATCAATTTTAGAGAAAAAATAAACCTGTAAGTTGATTCAGGAATTGGTGAACGAAGAGCAACTGCCAAAGATGTCTCTCTCAGACGGACTGAGTCGAAAACTGGGACAGGAAGTAGACACAGGGAGGCGTGGCCTAAAAATCATGACTCAGTTTCCAGCCATATTGGACTCCGTTAACCCATTCCTGAACCACTTCTGCAGCAGGTGAGGTGCAGAAAGAGCGATTTCCTACCTTCTCCCCCCCCCACGCCCTTTGGCTGACAAAATAAAAGCCCATCTAAAGAGTATTGCTTGCCTGCCGAATACTGGCAAAAGGAGGCTGGGGGGGGGAAAGAGAAGGGCCAATGGAAACGCCCCGTTTTCCGCACCACATTGGATCGGGATGGGGAGGTGGGGGGAACAAAAAGCCTACTTGGTCCATACGTACTCACCAGTACGACAGTGAATCTCTCTTCCAGCTCACCGGGTCAGGCATTGGGACCTTGCCCAATTTTCTTCCAGCGCTCGTGCAGGGAATCCCGGGAGTGGCAACATATTGCATGCTTTTCATTCCAAGCAGCCTGGACTGGAAAACACATGGCTGGGTGGAGGAGCAGTCCATCTTAACAAGCTCAAAACTGTTGCTGCAAGCCTGAGTTCCCCGCACAAGAGCTGCAAGCCCAGCTCTGGCTGCAGACATACGATTGTGAGGGCAGGCTTTTTCCAAAGCCGGTCATAGAGGGAAACAGAGATGAGTGCACCGGAATACCGATTTCCAGGTCTCGTGCAGGGAACCCAGACTTGCAACTCAGTTTGGAGCTTGTTAAGAAGGACCGCTCCTCCACCCCAGCCATGCGTTTTCAAGTCTGGGCTGCTTGGAGTGAAAAGCATGCTGTTGAGTCCCAATTCAGGGCTCGCCATACCTGGAGTGGGGACACGGAGCTGCAACCATCGGAGCTGGCGAGTCCAATGGCGAGCAAGGCTGCGGCAGTCGTGGCGGGACATGTCAGGACAGCACTGGCCTGAAGCTCATCAGCAGGCCATCCTCCTGGCTGGGTCTGGCCATGAGCAACACTGGCAGGCAATGGGGCACGCAGCCACCAGAAGTCCTGTCGCCGCCGTCGTGTTCTTTGCGCCGGCCGCATACCCCATTGCCTACCGGTGCCAGTGCCGCTTACGGCCAGTACTGACCAGGAGGACAGTCTGCTGACATTTTCCACAATTGTTGAGATTTACAATACTGCCACCAAGTGGAAAAAGTTGTCTGACTTTCTCATTACATTTGCAGCAATGTTTTGAAAATGATTGTCTAATTTATCATTCAAAATTGGTCATATAACACCAATAAAACATACCAATGATTTCTGACAGTGAGAGCAAATCTAATGTTCTCCCATTGAAATTCCTATGGTGGCATCTCTATAATTATTCAAATTCAGATCCACTGAATGAAACAATCTGTGACTTATTCAGATTCTGAGTCACATTTCACTAGTCAGATATAAGTAAGGCCAGCAAATGTTTCAAGTTATATACCACAAGATTCAATCAAATATCTCATTGTTCCCTTTGTTTCTCCATTTTCTTTAATACCATGCTACATACCATGTTTCCCTGAAAATAAAACTGGGTCTTATATTAATTTTTGCTCCAAAAGATGCATTAGGGATTATTTTCCGTTAGGTCTTATTTTTGGGGGGGGAAACAGTACTAAATGTGTCCAACTGACTGGCTATCTTAACTGGGGCTTATTTGGGGGGTAGGGCTTATATTACGAGCATCCTGAAAAATCATGCTAGGGCTTATTTTCGCGAAAACACGGTATTTGAAGATTCTGTAATCAGTATGGTAAACTAAACCATTATCAAGTAGTTTCAAAGGATTTTATCTTCACTATATTAATAAATAAACCTTGAAATATTGTCAAGAGATCCACTGAAGAAATTTCTTGATTACTACATTATAAAATAAACATTTAATAACATATAAACATCCATCTTTTTCAAACAGCAAGAACTTCAAAGGATGAAGTGGGAAAGGAACTGTGTGACACCAAGAACAACCTATCGGCGTTCTGTATTTGTCCCAGATATTCAATACATTATTATTGCATAATCTCTTATAGAAATATTATGCAGACTGAGAGACCTGGCCTTTCCACACAAATACAACCAAATCATAAAGAGATAGAATCCATTTTGAATTTCATTTTAAGTAGCTAGCATGATAACACAATTTAAAGTTTGGAAGTGCTAATCCGCCTTGCTCATTCAAGTCTTGTAGAATCTTGAATTTAATCACTAGTCTTTTATTGGACCATACATTTTTCATTACTTGTTTACATCATTTTCTTGCTTATATCATTTAATATTCTGCTATCAATGTATATTTAGAAACATTTGAAACATATAATTAATATTGATAAAATGCTTATTTTAGCAGCTACAATTCTTCCCAGCCAAAGAAATGGCTAGGTAGCACAATTTAGTTAAGCAAATGAAAGCTGGCTAGCTTGAAGGAAGGTAGCTAGAATGAATTTTATGACCAAAAAAAGGCAAACTGAACTCCACAGATTCAGACACAAAAGGAACCAGTAAGCTGGCTAGATAACATCAAAGGTTGAAGCAAACTGAATCAAAGTCTAAAGGCTCCTTGGTGCTGATTTATTTAAAAGGTCTGCTACCCATAATACATTGCAGACTAATTTAAATCTGCCTTACTAGCCTTTCTTTAAAGTGAATAGATACTCTGGGCAAAAGAGCACTCCAAAAAGCTTGATACCCACATACACTTTTGCTGCACTTGCAACATAAATTAGCTGTTTCAATATTCCCCAAACAGTACTGTATTGTGCTATTCTTTCAGTTTGTAATAGCTTTCCAAAAATGAAAGTCCTATCTTAGAAGCAAAGATTTGTAGACACCGAATCTAATAAACTGCACCAATTTTTCTCACAACAGAGCATACCAGCCCAAGACAGTTAACTTTCCAGCTGACACTATTCATGTATCTTACAAAGTTTAATGATTTTGTGTTCACTAAGCATTTACAGGACTTTAGCTTAACTACAGACAAGAGAAAGTTTAATGTATAGTGAAGTTTCTTCTTAATACATTAATTGGGGCAAAGGGATGTCTATTTTTAGACTTTTTATACTCCATTAAGTATAAAAAGATGTCATCATGATGATGTACAGAACTTTCATGGTGATATCATTATACATTACACAAATGTCATGGAAATTTAATCTCTTGCCTTGTATTGTGGTCTAGTGAGTCAATATTTCAGCGTTCTCTAATGTTTTAAGTCAGTGGGTCTCAAGCTTCCTAATGCCGCGACCCTTTAATACAGTTCCTCCTCTTGTGGTGACCCCCAACCACAAAATTATTCCTAAAACCATTGAAAATATGTGTTTTCCAATGGTCTTAGGTGACCCTTGTGAAAGGGTTGTTCGACCCCCAAAGGGGTCCCGACCCACAGGTTGAGAACCAGTGTTTTAAGTGATCACTGAACTATATTACTCTTTAGTAATACAGGGTAATATACAATGACATTTTTCATCATTGGAACTAAACAGAGGCACCTGGCAGGTAATTTTTTAAAATCATTCCAGTGCTGTCCTCCTACACCATACATCCTCAAAATCTCCAGATGAAAGGAAATGAAAATGTCAGAATAATTTAAAGGATGCCAAGAACAAGTGGGATATGAGGAAGAAAAAAAACATTTTGCATTAACAGTCCCCTATTCCTTCAAAATAGAATTTGGACATTTAAAAATGCTTTCAAGTAATATATTTCCATAATACATGTTATAATAAGGCAATCATTTTACATACAGTAAAAAAAGAAGATATAGTAACAAAAGAACAGAAAAATGTAAAGTTTTGTAAAATATATTAGGCATTATATACTTCATACTACACTATCTTAATTTTTTTCTTCTAATTTTGTATGATATTGCCAATTTGTGAATAACAAAACTCTTAACAGTTATTTAAAAGATAGTCTGTTGAAATAAGTTTCAATGTATTGAATAATGGTTAGACTTACGTTACAACAATATTTTAAAATTAAATAGAAGAGGTTACTTTTTAAAAGAAAATTTCAAAAGGGGATAAGTCTAATGTCCAATTAACAAAACCTGAGATATAAAATCCATAAAGCAATAACCTATCTATTAACATTGCCATTGACATAAGCAACTGGATTAGATTTTCATAATTTAAAAGGCTGTGGAAACCCTCTAATTAATTAGTTTTCAAATTGCTATAGGACAGGGCAGTGCTTGAATCTCTAGAGGAAGACAATTTCAATTTCATAGTAATGGGACATCAGGGTCTTGCTTCCACTCATATGAAAAACGTACTGGCATCCCCATACAGAATGAACAAACTGAATGGGTAGCTCCTAACTGAAACATATGGGATGGGATCTGAGCCGTGTAGAATAAAGTAAAATTACTACTTTTTATTATTTTATAACCATACTTCTATTTGTACAGACTAAGGTTGCAACTGTACATTTTCACAGTTCCATCGCTCTGTTGACTCATGCAGTTTGCAACTATTACTGTAAACTCTTTTTCTCACACGTTTATCAAAATTAGTCCCTGGTTTACAACCATTCATTTAGTGACTGTTATAGTGAAGTTACAGTGACACTGAAAAAAGTGACATGATCATTTTTCACTTATGACTATTGCAGCATCTCCGCGGTCATGTGACCAAAGTTCAGATGTTTGGCAAATGGCATATATTCATGATGGTTCCGGTATTATTATTTTTTTTTAATTTGATTTATATGCCGCCCTTCTCCGGAGATTCAGGGAGGCTTACAATGCGTTAAGCAATAGCCTTCATACTTCTGTATATTTATACAAAGTCAGCTTATTGCCCCCACAAACTGGATCCTCATTTTACCTACCTTAGAAAGGATGGAAGGCTGAGTCAACCTTGAGCCTGGGGAGATTCGAACTAGCAGTAATTGCAGGCAGCTGAATGATAATAACAGGCTATTAGTCTGCTGCGCCACCAGGCTCTTTCTGGGGTCATGTGATCACCTTTTGTGATCTGACAAGCAAAGACAATGGGGACGCCAAATTCACTTAACAACCACGTTACTAACTTAACAGCTGCAGTAATTCACTTAACTGTAGCAAGAAAAGTCATGAAATGGGGCAAAACTCACTTGTCTTGCTTAGCAATGGAAACCTAGCATATTACATGTAATTTTGTGTCATACACAGACATCTCTTCATTCAAGTCATAAATAGAATGGAAGGACTAACATTGACTCCTGTGGCATCCATACATATTATTAGTGTGATTATGGGCTCTCTGAAAACAATCTGAAGTATTTATGAATTCACTTAACTCATGCTAATTAGACTAGTATGTTAATTAGAATATCCTATAGTCCTTTATGAAATATTTTGCTGGAATCAAGATATATTATGCCTACAACATTCCTGAAATCTATTAAGTTACCTGATCTAATAATTAGATTGTCAATATGGTAAAACTTGTTTCTGTCAAATTCATGTTAAATACCCTCATTTTTATTCTGCTCACTTTGTCTGCTCTAGAATCTACTCTGGTCTGAAGGTCAGATTGTCTATCTCCCTGTGTTTCCCCATCATTACAATTTAATACCTCTCTGAAAAATCTGCAATTTTTGTTTCAGAACTATCACCCATATCTCCCTGGATACTTGCAAAAATATTATTTGTTCCTTCATTTATTTCAATCTACATGCCCCATTAGAGCAATGTTTTTATCTGAAGTCTTTTTTTCAGGGTTTTCATCTTCAGCCACCACAGGATTAAGTTTAAAGTTTTTGTAAACAACCTCAATATTCTTAAGACAAATATATTTTTCCTTTACAAAATACACCTTATTTCTTGCCAATAGGGCTTTCTTTAAATAGCTTTATCCAAAAACTAAATATCCATGACACACTTTGTGGAACCCTTACAATGTTCTTCTTTCCCTTTCCATTCTTCTTTCATGGGTCAGGAATACAATGAGAACACAGAGTGACTTTTCAGAATTTTTCAACTTCCTTCCTCTAAGACTATGATGACATAGCTATAGCTGTTTTATTTTTTCCCTTGGTTATAATTCTAAATGATTATTTTCTCCCTTTCTTGCTTTTCTTTTTTTTTTACAGACAGTAGCTTTGTCACATATCTACTAGCTGATATGAAAATTCTTCATTCTTGGTTAGGAGCTGGACATTTGCTATTTTGATTACTTCTCCCATCACCAGAGTAAGTTTGCATTTGCTGAAAATATTTCACGAGTGGAAACATGTTTTACTTCAGCTTTCCTTTATTTTAAAGTGTTAGATAAATCCCAAACAGCCAGGAGGATTTCTGGAATTTGATTTAGGAGAAAGCCAGGTAAAAGGGGAAATCTTATATCTTCTTTTCTCCTTCTCCCCCATCCTTTAAAATATTCCCCTTGATGCTGGCATAATCAGCAAGAAGAGAATTGAGATCTGTATTTACATCCATTGGAGAGG
The DNA here is from genome assembly GCF_059756535.1 of Pantherophis guttatus. NCBI lineage: Eukaryota > Metazoa > Chordata > Lepidosauria > Squamata > Colubridae > Pantherophis > Pantherophis guttatus. Next base: position 121,784,448 of record NC_142065.1, on the reverse strand, counting down.
AAAGGATTACAAGAGAGTAAGCAGGGACGCAATAGAGAATATATATCAAAAGGACCCTGCTGTTGCTTTTAAAGCAGGTTTAGGAGAAAACAAAAACCTTTACAGGTAGTCCTTGACTTACAACCAATTATTTAAGAACCATTCAAAATTATGGACTTTTAAAAAAACTATTTACAATCTGTCCTCAAAGTTATGACTATTGCCTTCCCTCCCATCAAACTAATTCAAGCACTTTGGCAATTGCCCACATTTATAACCAGTTATAATGTCCCACAATTAAATGATTGTGATTTGCAAAATGTTTTGTTATTTTCTGCCAGAAAATGGCAAAAAAACACTTACTATAGATACTGGATTTGCTTAACCACACAATTTCCTTAATGAGTACGTTGTCTTGCTTTAGAGCCATTGTAAAAATAGTCGTAAAATTGAAGCTGGTCACATAATGCCTTGATTTTACAGCTGCAACAATTTACATCCAAAATTCCAGACTTCATGGTGGTCATAAGATGAAGACTACCTGTAGTGTGAAACTGATTAGAGTTTATCAATCGTAGATAGCAACTGTAAGAATGCTAATCAGCTAATTAAGGTCACAGAGCCCAACTTGTTAACTTGTTCTTAATACTTGAGAGAAAAGCAGCTCTGGAAGAGAGCTTGCTTAAACAATCTCTTCACTGGAGGAGGGGGGGAGGCAGGGGAAGAAAAAAAAAACCAAGGCACAAGACAGCATGTACTATCTGATTGAAATGGTGAAAGTGTGACAGAGAGAGAGAAAGAGGCATATTGTGAAGGTCATAAATGCAGGCAGTGGTTGCAAAGTTACTTTTCATCATCATCATAACTGCAAATGATCATTGTCCAAGGAAGTCACTAAACAAAAAATATTTGTACTGACAGTGGAAAAAAATTGTTAGTCTCCTTTGAACTCAGTTGCCAAACTCCTATTAGCTCTCCTAGTTCACTCATACCATGGAAATATTCACAAATGTGATTTATCTCACTCTAGCCTTTCCCCACATAAGCTACCAATCACTGCTAACAAGCAATCACTCAGCTCATATATTATGCTATAACATAAACCATATAAAGAGTGACCAGGTTTATACAATACGCAAACTAAAATATATTAAAATGTATTAATTTAGAAATAAACTATATTATACTTTTCACATTATTTTTGAGTTTTTGTAGTTTTAAAAATTACATTCTTCTAACTAATATGTAAACACATTTTTCGACATTGAATTATTTGAGATAGTAGAATATCCTTATTTATATTGCACCTTTATTTTGTACATCTGAAGTCAGCACCTGGCCTCCTATAATAACAAACCTGCAAGGTGTGTTGGCCTGAGAGAAAACGACAGGCCCAAAGTCACCCAGCCATCTTTATGCATAAGGGAGGACTACAACTCATAAAATGCCTAGTTTCTAATTCAGCACCTTAACCACTATACCAAATTGAGAGGAACCTAAATTGTTATACAATAAAACTGGGGTTATTATGAAAATCCTCTGCCTTCATCTATTGTAAATCACCATTTATAATATTGACTGACAAAAGCAATTCTACCAAACAGAAAGAACATGAACAGTAGTTACTATGGGAGCTACCCTCTGGCATAGCAAAAATAGGAACTGGATAAGTGAATAATGTTGAACCTATTAACTTTGACTCTAATAAAAAAATAGGCATTAAAATATTGGCAGCATTATTAAAGATGCAGAGAATCAATGGTGAGAACTCACTGAAAGACACTTGTGAGAAATACTTTTCCATAACAAAAAAGCAGAACCTGCAGTGCAACTGCAAATCCATTATTCTATGAGAATCACAGTGATTCATGGAATATTATATATTTTAAATATGAATTTTAAGAGGGGGGGTAGAGGGAGCTCAAACTGTACATTTCAATACAAGTCCCAGATCAGATTTTCTGATGAGCATTCATCATGTATTCAGACTAATGTTTATATGTTGATTTATTATTATTATTATTATTATTATTATTATTATTATTATTATTATTATTATTTGATTTATATGCCGCCCTTCTCCGGAGACTCAGGGCGGCTTACAATGCGTTAAGCAATAGCCTTCATACTTTTGTATATTTATACAAAGTCAGCTTATTGCCCCCATAATCCGGGTCCTCATTTTACCTACCTTAGAAAGGATGGAAGGCTGAGTCAACCTTGAGCCTGGTGAGATTTGAACTTGTAGTAATTGCAAGCAGCTAATGTTAATAACAGTGCTTTAGTCTGCTGCGCCACCAGGGCTCATAATAATAATGAAGGAATAATGAAGGAATAGAAACACTGTAGTTCCAGGGACTAGGTCTGCATGAAACCAAGGAGTTTTACTTTGCTTAATAATCTTCAGGACTGAAAACTAACTACTGATATACAATTTGAGAATAAATTACACAAGCACCTGTTAATTAAGATTGCAACATATATATGTCCTGGTTCAACGGGGGTGGGTGGGTGAAGATGCCGTGTTTTACAACCCACCTACACAATCCACACAAGTATTTCTTAATTGGATGAGTAATTCATTTTAAATAGTTGAAACTCCTCCTTTGAATATTTAAAATATTTATCAAATGCTACCTTTCAATGTCTTATGGATAACATCAAAACTATTTTAACCTTCCAAGATTCAGGAATTGGAAAGTTTGAAGAAAAAGCTTTTTTTCAGAGTAGTCTTTGATTTCAAACCACATACTAAACTTGGTTTATTAGGAATTTATATTATACATTTCCATCATATTAAGATTTGTAATACCTTTCAGACAAATAATTGCTTTCAAGTACAGGTATAGTAATACTATGAGCATTTCAACTGCAATTTAGCAAGTAACTCATCAAAATATTGATATGCCACAGATGAATAGGCAGTTGTGAGTAGGAAATCTAGTAATATGTTCTTTAGGCTTGGTTCAGATAGTCAGCAATATCTTTATGCGAAAAGCAATGTTATCAACACTTGCTTAGGCCACAGTCTTTAATAGGTAACATTCAAAGCTTCCTCATATTCCTGTAGTGATCTACCCTAGCAACTATACAAGAGCAGTTTATCATTACCATCTTTGGGGATTTATTTTTTTACTTCCCAGCTTAAACCCTACACTTTAGATTTCCTAATGGTCTCCCATCCAAATAGTAACCAGTCTAACACAGCTGAAGTTTTTCAAGATCAACCAAGGTCACCTATCTATTACTGGCAATACATACCTGGAACAAAAACAGTTAAGAATGTTTGGTTCCTACATTCATCTGGCACTATGTAATACCTAAATTATATGCCTATACCATCTTGAATACATTTAGCACAGAAATAGTTAATAAATGCAGTAAATATCAAAGCCAACAAAACTGAATCGCTACTTATTGAGCCTCACTCTGCAACCATACTATTCAGCAAACCCATAGGGTCCAAGCCAGCAAAACCTCCAGCAGTCAAACAAGGTGCGAACCTGCAGCAGCCAAGAAAGGTGCCCACTCAGAAGCAGCGCTTCTCACAGCAAAGTCTTTGGATCTTTTCCACCCTCTTGCAGTTCAGCACCGCAGTGCCGAACCATCCAAGGACGAAGAAACGGATCTGAACAAAACCACAGGGGTATTGTTAAGAAACACGCCGGTTATTTAGGAAACCAAGCTGTTTCGGTAACTGCCTGCCTTCAGGACCGATCTCGCAAAAGGCCGCTGGCCGAAAGATCTTTCACGAAGGCCGTAGTAGCCTCCCATCCCAAGCGGCGCGACCCGAGCGGCAAGCCGCGCCGCGGACTTGCCCGTTTTACGGTCCCTCCTGCGGGAGGCAGGCGGAGGCGGACAGGCCCAGGGAACGCTAGCATTCTTTCCCTGAGGGGGCGCCCCGCTGCCCCTGCGCCGAGTAAGCCGGGCCTCTCGATCACTCGGCGGACAAGGCCGCCAGGCCAAATCAGGATAGGCCTGCCTATCCAGTCCGTTCACGCCTTACAGCGCCACAGGCCTCAGCAGGCCGGACAGGCAGCGGGGCGAGGGGGGGGGAAGGGGAGGGATGCGATGCAGCGCTGTCCGAGAGAGACGGCAGCGGCCTCCCTCAAGGTCGCCCTTACCTGCCGGGGCCTCTGGCGACCCGTCCCAAGTCAGGCGGCGGGACCAAGCCGGAATTCGCCCGAAGAGGCGTTACGTAAACCGGCACCGGCCCCGCCGAGGGGAGGAACGAAAAGGCGGGTCTCCCTCGCTGGCCACTGCGCAAGCGGTTTCCTATCCCCTGGCTCCGCCCAGTTCCTTCCGCCCGGCCTCCGCGGGGCGGAGGGGGCTGTGTGTGCTGTGGCGCCTCTGTCGTCGGATCCTGACGCGGAAGGGCGGGGGGACGGGGCCTTCTCGGCGTCAGGTTCAAGCTGGTGGACCGCAGTCGGGCTTTGAACCCTGTAATGGAGGGTCATGCTACAGCTCTTTTGTCGCTAGAGTTGAAATGCGATGAAAGTGGCAGTCTAGTTAGTAGAACTGAAATCGAACGTATTTATTTCTAGACAGCACTTTTCGTTTTGTCAATTTTTTGAATAAAGCTTTTTTGCTGATTAAATTCAGCTGACAAGAATATTTGCATGGATCAACTTACAGTTGAGGAAGAAATGCTTAAGATAAACCCATTGAAATAGACCAATCCTTAATAGGCTTATCTAAGAGCTTTGTCAGACTTAAGGATAAATTTCTAATGGCTGAACTCAGACATAATTTGAAACCATAAATTAACGATATTATGACTTTCTATAGCAGTGTTTCTCAACCTTGGAAGCTTGAAGATGGGTGGACTTCAACTCCTAGAATCCCCCAGCCAGCTGGGGGAGTTGAAGGTCCCCCAGCTGGGGGACTAGGAGTTGAAGTCCACCCATCTTCAAGCTTCCAAGGTTGAGAAACACTGTTCTATAGTGTGGAAACAGAAGCTATGGTGACTTGGCAAAACGGCATGTCATAAACCATGGTTTATAAGCACTGACTGGCCTTACTTACTGCCCTATGTAAACTAAACAGGATTCATACAGTATGCTAACCATAGGTGTCTCTTCTTAAACACAACAATGACATATTGATAAAATAAGTGGTGTGTTACAACTTAAGATGTATCCTTTCATTTTTTGAATCATGTCACATGTAAGTATGTAAAAAGTGGAATTTGTTAGGGCATTGCAGAGTGCTTTACATCCTTTGAAAACGTACATTATGCTAAGCTATAGTGTAGCTTGTTTCATTTTTATTTTGTATAATGTATGAACATAATCAGTTGTGTTTTGTCCCCCATGGTTAAGCAATCCTTAGTTAAATGCAATCTTTGAAACAACAGTCTTGCTCTTTCTCATGTATATTCTTATTCTCCTCAAACTTTTCTTTACTCTGAGCAAACACTGACAGCACAATTTTTAATGATTTTGTCTTAGCATGTTAAAATGATGGTTTATGCATAATTGTGGTGTAAACTCAACCATTACAACATTTAAGAAATTGAGGCAGTTAAAAATTTAGCATCCCAATATTTTGAGCTATTGACATGTTCAGACCTTTGAGAAACAACCTCATGAAATGCTGTCAGAGTAGGCATGGGCCAGTGGTGGGATTCAAATAATTTAACAACTGGTTCTCTGCCCTAATGATTTCTTCCAACAACCAGTTCACCAAACTTCTCAGAAAGTTAATAACCGATTCTCCCAAAGTGGTGCGAACTGGCTGAATCCCACCACTGGGCATGGCCAATCCCCTTTACCAGAATATAAAACTGATCACATTATTCTCTCTCTAGGCTGGTGATCAATTTAGCATTAGGATACCTGTTTTGTGGATGCAATATATTGGTGAATAGATTTCCAAGAAGAATTCAAAGTGCTCCTGTTGGCTTACAAAAGCTACAATATTTGGGAGCATCTTCTCCAAGGAGAATCTGTCTGCCTTATTTAGGCAACTCAGATAGGTTCTAGGAAGTTCTTCCCCTTGTGAGATGAAATGGGTAGAGCACTTAACCTCACAACTTTCTTGATAGCAGCTCCCTCTCATCAGTATCTGGATGGCCCCTATTTGGGTTATATTCTGGGAAAGTGAAGACTGTTCAACAAGGCTCTTGAAAGCTCTCTGCCATCAAAGCTCCTGATTACTTTGTTTCATTCTGTGTTTTTATTATTATTTTTAATCATATTTCTGCCTTTTAATTATGAACTGTCTGGAGTGTTGTAAAGAAACATCATACAAAGACACAAGTACATAAATAAAAAACTTGTATTTCATTTCTAATCTTTGACATAGTGATTTTCATCCGGAAAGGTAATAATTACAGATAAATTATATTAATGTCAACTGAATGCTGCCCAATTGAATATGTTCCAAAAATTTCAAGATTTGAAATTAATTCATAGAGCAAATTGATAATCTCTTCAATCTCTATGGATTTTAAAATGAAGGCAGTTCAAAAACTTCATTGAAGTACTGTATTTTATCTTGTTTTTACTGCCTTTGAAGTTCTGCTAAAGGATAAACTACAAATCTTTATATCAAAATAAATTATTTTAAAAAAACCCATAATCTATTTTTCCTAATGAAAATACAAGGTTACACACATACAAACAATAGAGTCAGTAATATCAGAAACAAATCAACTAAGTATAAAATCAGGACCTCAATTAAAAGCCCGACAAAGTCTCATTCGTCATCTTCAGGCTGGTGTTTTCGGCTTCGTGCTTCTAGGATTTCTAGTCCTTTCCAAAGGATTCAATTTTGCAGTCGCTCCCAAACACATCCCCACTGAAACCATTATATGTGGAGTTGAAACCAGCCTGACCAAAATCAACCCCAACGATGCTAACAGAATCAGACTCGAAATCACCAACATCCTCTGCACCAGCAAGCCACCCAAAAGCAACTTACCCAAAGAGGAACAGGCAGCACAACTTAACCTGAAAGAAGATACCAGCATAATAATCCTACCAGCAGACAAGGGCAATGCCACGGTGGTTATGAACACATCGGACTACCAAACCAAATTAACCAACCTACTCCAAGACTCCAATACAAATCCCTAAACACAGATCCCACCACCTACCTGGAAAAAACCACTAGATCCAAAATAAAAGCGTCCTCCATCAGCGAAGAGATCCAGCAAAGAATCATTCCCAGAGAGAAATCATCCAGATGCCCTAAGCTCTATGGTCTCCCCAAGATACACAAAGAAGGAACCCACCTAGACCCATAGTCAGATCCGTAGGCTCACCTCTACAAAACCTAGCCAAATTTCTCAACAAACAACTACAGCCCTATGCAGAATCCATCACCTCACACGTAAAAAACTCATTCCAGTTCATAGAGATCATAAAGAAACAAAATTTACAGCCCAGTGACCTACTCGTGAGCTTCAATGTCATATCCCTCTTCACCCAAGTGCCAATCAAAGAAGCCTTGACAGCTATCCAAAACAAATATAACCCCCCCAAGCACATCCTAGATCTGACCAACCACTGCCTATCCAACACATACTTCATCTATAACGGACAAAAATACAAACAAATAGAAGGAGCACCCATGGGATCACCCCTTTCACCTGTCATTGCTAACCTCTACATGGAACACTTTGAAACCCAAGCTCTAGAAAAATCTGATCACAAACCCAAACTCTGGCTCAGATACGTAGACAACACCTTCATAATCTGGCCACATGGGAAAGAAAAACTGGACAACTTCCTCACACACCTCAACAGCCTACACCCCAAAATACAGTTCACCATGGAAACAGAAGCGAACAACCAACTTCCCTTCCTGGATGTCTTAGTCTACAAAAAATCCAATGGCTCCCTAGGAAACACCATCTACCAGAAGAAAACACACACAAACTGCTATCTGCATGCACTCTCACACCACCACCCAGCACAGATCAACTCTGTAGCCAAGACACTCATCTCCAGAACAAAACCCTTAGCTGACGAACAACACCTAAAAACCGAACTACACACTCTCACTAACGTACTAACATCCAATGGATTCCAAAGAAATAAGATTACCAACCTAATCCAAAAAGAAATCCCCACTAAAATCCAAGACAGAGAACAAGAAAACGGCAAAGCCCTCCTCCCATACATAAAAGGCACCACAGACAGAATCAGCAAGATCCTCCACAAACACAACATCAAGACAGCATTCTGCACAAACTGAAAAATATCCACCATCCTAAGAAACCCCAAAGACAAAATTGAGTTAGAAAATCAAGGAGTATATGAAATCCCATGCACCGCCTGCCCCACCACATACATCGGACAAACCAACGGAAGAATAAGTGCACGCATTGAAGAACACAAGAACTCAGTCAGAAAAGAGGAACCAACTTCTTCCTGGTCCAACACCTTAAAGCCACAGGACATGATATTGACTTTAAAAAGACCAGAACTATCGCCAAAACTGAACACTTTAACAACAGAATAATCAGAGAAGCCATCGAGATAGAAAAACGCCCACACAGCATGAATAAACGAGATGATACCTCCCGCCTACCAGCCATTTGGAAACCCGCCCTCATTGACAAATGAGTCCCTAACACAAAGAAGGACACCAGACCCACACTCACGAAAACCACACAGGATGTCACCACCACACATCCACGCAAAAAGCAAACCCACACTGATGAGGCACGACCACAAACCAGAAGCCAGACCACAGCTGCATCATTAGCCACTTTAAACCCCTCCAATCCATACATGAAGCAAACTGACACCCATCATGAAGATGTGGCACGACCACAAACACAAAGCCAACAAAAGCAACGCAGCTCACCAGCTCAAATCCCCCTGCAACTCAGACTAACCTGAGCACAACCAAGCCCCCACCTAAACAGAACACACTCCCATCCAATCAGAGCACAGCCAACCCCCCATCCAATCAGAGCACAGCCAAACCCCCAACCAATCAGAACATACCTCCACCCAATCAGAACACTGCCAAGCTCCCACCCAATCAGTTCACACCCCCAGGCAGTTAAAAGGAAGAAACAGCTGCGATCACATATTGCTCCTAGAAGCACGAAGCCGAAAACACCAGCCTGAAGATGACGAATGAGACTTCGTCAAAACGTGGCCAAGCGCTTATTTCAGGGTATCAAAAAAATATAAGACAGGGTCTTATTTTCGGGGAAACACGGCGGGTGAAATGCTACCAGTTTGGACCAGTTCAGGAGGACTGGTAGCAGAGATTGGGGCTGGTTCGCTGTACCGATAGCAATTACTGGCTGGCCACATCCCCGAACCGGACCACAGCCTGCAGCCCTGCCACGCTTCCCTGCCTTCCATGTGGCCTTCCCATGGCCAGCTTGGAAAGGCAGGCAAGCATGGCAGGGCTGAAGCAAAGGGAGCTAGCAGCTTACTCCCTTCCCAGCGTGCCTGCCTTCCACACTGCCAAACTCATTGTTCGGAGAGTCAGCAATCTAAGGAAAACATCTTCCAACTCTTCAAGATTGACTTTAAGAGCGCCGAGAAGCCGACAGCAAAAGTAGCGGCAGCGGGGGCACCAGGGAGTGTGTGTGTCCCCCCCATCCTTCCGCGATCCTCCTCTCCCAGGTGACAGCCAGGGCTTTGCCACCGCCTCTTTTCCTGAGAGGGGCAGTGTCTGCCTCCAAGTCCTTGTGGAAGGAGGATCACACAAACACACGCATACACGCCCCTGTTGCCCTCCACCACCACTACTTTTGCTGCCGGCTTAAAGTCGATTTTGAAGAGCTGGAAGACATTTCCTTAGATCGCCGCCAAACTCATTGTTGGGAGCGTCAGCAATCTAAGGAAACGTCGTCTTACACCTTCTCCTCCCCATTTCCCCCCCCTCCCCCGTTTTTCCATTTCTCTACCTGGATTCTGCTAATTACACATTTTCCTCCCCATTCCCCCCTTCGTTTTTCCATTTCTGTGTCTGGATTCTGCTTCTGCAAGAGAAGGCTCCGATGTTCGCTTGGGTGCTGGAGGGAAACTCAAAGCGTTGGGGGCTTCAGAAAGGCAGAATGTGCTTCAAAATGTGCAGCTCCTGGCTCTAACAGTGAGAGACGTCAAGTTGGCTACACCCATCTGATCACATGACCAAGCTATGCCCATCAAGCCACACCCACAGAACCGGTAGCAAACATTTTTACATTTCACTCCTGAAACACGGTATATATAAATATTGCCATTTCTTAAAGTAACTCTTAATAAGTCATGTATCAGTCCTTTAAATATCTTCTTCAACATAAAGATTTTTTAAAACTTTAAAAGGCCAATAAGGCAAAATATATGTCCTTGGGCATCTAAATTTTTGATGCAGCAAAAAAAACAGTCAAAAAACAAAAACAGGTTATATCATGAGCTGGACGGAGGCTTCTATTCTTTGCATTAGTGGGATTGCAGGGGCTTTGTTTGGGGCAGGGGGTCAATTTGGGTCTTATAGGATTAGGCAAAGAGGGGAGTTGGGTTGGACCCTAGTCATGAACAAAAGACAGGAAGAAAAAAGGGTGCAGCAATCTCCATTTTGTTTGCTAGATTTATTTTCTCCACCACAAACTAATGATATGTATAACAAAAAATTAATAGTGAAGATATCAAATGTGGTAAAAACCTTCTGTCATTTAGGACCAATCCACCAACAATAAATAAACAAGCAGTCAATAAATACTTTGCAGACTAGCATTTGGTAGAACTGTAAAGGCCTTGGAAAAAATATCCAGAAATTCTGATGTGACTATATCTATAAAGATCAGAATAGTGTAAGCAATGATACTTCATGTGATTTTGACTTTGAAGAAGCAGATTAGGATGAATATTGATGCTTTTGAACTTTCAAGATTTCAAGGCCAAAGTTTCTGATATAAGCATGTAAGAGAAAAGACGCTCATACCAAAAGACCAGGCAAACTCCATCCCTATCTTCTGAAAATATTCTTTCAAAATCAAACAGAAAAATATCTATGGCAATAACTGGAATGTAAAATAAAACAATGGAACTCATTAAAATTTTCATCTCAGAGGTAAATGGAAATACATCTACATGCTACATGTTTTCAGGAAACTAAATTGAAATAGTTCAGTCTAAAGAAATTGCTTATGATAGAGCAAAAGGAAATGTCCTCCTACTCTTTCATGCCCCCTTGAAATAGGTGGGAACTTTTGAGGGGGCTGGAAGAGTATTTGGGGAAGGGACAGAAGCCTCTGCTTCCACAATCCTTACTATACTGCTGTTTTCTATATCCAACCCTCAGTTTCTGTGTTCAAAAGATGGTATAGCAACAAATAATAATAGCCCAACAGTAAGACGCAACAGAAGTCCCATGTACACCTCTATAGATTCAGATAGCAATTATTAGGAGTCTGCTTAAGGCCCTGAAATGCTCTTGAGTATATGATACTAGGTTATTGGATCACTTATCTGATTATGAGGCCCTGTGCAATGCTCCTAAAGAAAGATGAAGAGGCCCTTTGGAGCGTGCAGGAGGGTGACTGCAGCAAGTTTTAAAACCATATGCATCTTTTCCAGATTGCTAGCAGCTGCAGTGAACCAACATGTAATCCTATTGCAGGGGTGTCAAAACTCATGTCATCACAGTGGTGTCACATGACGTATCAGGACTTTTTTCCCCTTTGCTAAACTGGGCATTGGCATGGCCAACGCATGACGCATCCGGCCCGCAGGCTGGGAGTTTGACAGCCCTGTTCTATAGGAAGGTCTGTCTATTTAAACAATTACAAATACAAGTTATATTTGTGGGCCCCCCCAGATCCAAACTACCTTTTTGCATTCAAATACTGTATGAAACCTGATTATAATGCAATTCAGATAGTTATATTCCAAATGGTAACTTCTTAATGCTTTGCTGAATTCTCTCTGCATGAACGTATACAATAAAAATGAAATGTTTAGTGTTTAGTTCCTCCTATTCTTCATGAGTAATTACCTTCACAAGATCTAGAAAAACAAAACAAAGGCAAAATTAGTAGACCTCTGGTCTAAGTAATTATTAACTGAGAACACTAAATATTCCTCAGATATTTATGCTGCATTAAATTTTGCCAGTCTAACATTTCTCTGAATACTTGAACAAAAGAGGAACACTTGAACAATATTTGGATCCATGTCCCCATCCTCTTACTTTTGCTGCTGGTCGTATTTAAGTCTTCATGGAGACCAACAAAACATTCTTATTGCCAACTGTAGTATCAGCATCCGAACAGCTACCAAAGAAACAAAAATGCAGATATTACTTCTCTGTTTTTCATGAGAAAATATGTAAAATATATATTCTAAGAAGGAACCATCCCAATAAACTAGGAATTATATACATCCTTTTGTTTTAATATCATTCTGCCACAATATGATAGTATTTAAAAAGAACAAACTCATATAGCATAGATACTATATTAAGCATAGGTACTATATTAATATCACAAAGTAATGAAAATAGGTCTTCTGTCTTTCTGAAATGTTGACAGTGTTTGGCTCAAGAAGCTTGACCCAAAATTTAAAAAAATGATTTAGTTTTAAAACAAAAAATATGATGGGGCAGATTATGAATTACATGGTGGTTAAAGGGACCAGAGTAGAAACCATGAGATTGTGAGTTCTAATCCTGCCTTGGATATGTACCAAGCTGGGGGATTTTTGACCAGTTACTCTGCCAGACCTAGGAAGAAAGCTAGGACAAACTACTTCTGAAAAATGTTGCTAAGAAAACTGCATGAATTTATCCATGTAGTTGCCAGGAGACAAGACTGTTTTGCATATAATGTACATACATGCATATTTTACTTCCTGCAGGATTAACTACTTTCACTTATGTTTTTTTTAAGTAGGCTTTTCAGCATAGTTTGGGAAAAAATGACTACACATGTAAATAAGAAATAATTAGAATGCCTGGAACAAAAATATTCTGGCTCCAGAAACAAACTGCTTTCAGACCAGGTCAAGGAGATTTGGGCCAAAATCTTATTTTTCTCTACTGATTTGAGAGAGATCTATCTCCTTGAATTGTGCAGCAATTGTGTAATTGTGCAGCGGCACTTTGGATTGATTGTGTACAGTTACAGCATCTGTCTGCTACTCTTTAACATTGTCACATCTTTTCATTAGATCAAACAGCTCCCCTCAGTCCCTTTTTGAAATCGAATCCAAAGCATGGTACAATTCTAGTATCTCCCCTGCAACCCCAGAGGAATGTCCCTTACAATACTTCTGAACCCTAAATCTGCTTTTGGCCTTGGTTTAAGAATAGATTGGGGGGGGGGGGATGGACAATCCTCAACTGAAAAGCAGTTGTTTCTGTTGAACTGCCAACTATTTTCTAATTTTTTATTACAATAAATGAACAACCAAAAATAATACAATTCAGCACAAAATAAAATCAAGATATAGATAACATTCTCTAACTGCCAAACAGATAAACAAAATAGCAAATTTTCACAAACTGAAGTGTTATTTTATGTTCTATATTGGACAGTAGAGAGAGAGAGAGAAAAGGAAATCTGCCTGGATAAAAATAGAAGAATCAGCATGACAAGTGAGAAATAGGCAAATTTTGGCAGTATATTAGGACGTGGCTAATTGACGCCCCTCTCAAGAGCCACAAGGATTCAGAATAAAGAATGCTTGTACATCAGCTCTGCAAATCTGCTCAGGGCATCACATCAAGATGTGCTAGTGTGAATGCCCTCCTCAATTTGGTGTGAGTAAATCCATATTGACAGTTTACCAAATTATATGGACTCTCTAAATTGAAAACAATTAATGGAGATTTTTTTGTAAATCCTCTAGCAGTCTGGACAGCAATGTCCTATAGGACAGTCTAACAATTTTCTTTGATTAAAAAAGTCCTATGATAAGTAAGGTTGATGAATGCAGGGCTACACTCCTTGAGTTATGAATGCAATGGAGCCTGCCAATTACATTCATAACCAGAGGATTCATAGGAGTGAATTGCATAACTTGACCACGAACACTCCCTGCTTTCGCCCACACATTCGCTAATTGAATGTGCGGGTCGCTAAGTGCACATGAGGCATTTCACGGTGGGGAAGGCCATGGGCAGCCTAGTGATGGAACAGGCCACCTGCTTAAGACCACCCAAGGCTTCCCCTGACCCACTGAGATATCACATGCTCCCCACAGTTGCTTTCCCACCCCCCATCCTGTCATGCTAGGTCTGCCTATGAAGACTCACTTATCTTGCAAAGATCTAGCGAGCTGTCTCCTCTCCAGCCTCTTTGCCTGCTCCCGAGCTCCAAAAGCGGAGCGATGAGAGCAGAGGGAGAACAAGACGAGCACTCCCTGCTCAGCTTCTCTGACTCACCGAGCTGCCCACCACTTCTGGAGTGGTGGGCAGCCTCTTCCAAAGACTTCCATTGTTGACGCAGAAAAGCATTTGCAGCGTTGCTTCAAGCATCCCGTTAGCATGCAAACACTTTTCACTTGGAGACTGGAAGCCTCTGGGGGCCATGATCTCACACAACTTCAGGCACCCATCTTCTTTTGCAGAGACAATTCACCCCAGTTGACTCATTCTGGCTGACACGTCTGGCCATCTCAACTCAGCTGACTCAACCCGGCTCGCCGCAGTCAACTCGCCATGGAACAACTCAAGAAAGAGACAAGTTAATTGTTGCAGGCATTGTCTTGCTTTAGGTTTGAACCTTCTCAAGTTAGTAGTCCTTAAAGCTGGGCTGAGCTGAAGCGTAGATTCCCAGTGGCTTGTTGGCCAAGGCATACGCTACAGTACATTGGCCACGCTTTGGAGCAAGTGTGGCACTCCCAGGTAGTCCGTGCATAGATCCAGGCTGAGGGCATTGTGAGAGGAGGCCTGCTGCTGCCATTTTTTCCTGGCACACCCACTGCGAGGGCCAGTGACTCTGCTGAAATCAGCAGTACCAGTCCCGCCAGATGGCTGCAGTGAGTCAGCAGGGGTGAGTCGGCCATGATGAATTGTCCTAGACCCTTTTCAAATATCAAAACTCCAAGGCATGATAACCTTAAAGGTCAATGCTACCTATCAGGCCATTTGAGATGCTAATTAAAAATGATTATTTCTCTAATAATTTGAGGAAAAGGAGATCCAGTAAAATGCTAGAAGTAATGAATATAAAAAGTTCCATAACAATCAATCGAAGATAGTAGAAAGCTTTTTATTCCAACAGTTTCTATTTTCAACAGAATGTTGGAAAGAAAATTGCCAATGGGTTCAGGATTCTGCCAATTGGTCAGCATGATAACTTTCCAGAACCAAAAAGGAATAGATCTAAATATGGTATGGTGGAAGAACACACACACACACACACACACACACACACACACACACACACACACAAATACTGAGTCTGAAAATGGGTTACATCTCACTAATGGTTACAATGAAAACAATTTCAGGAAAAAAAATATCAGCAATCCATTTTTGTAAGAGAATAATCCCAAAATCTGTATTTTAGGTAAAATAATTTTCTCAGTGAACAAATATCCCCAATATCAAATGTTTCATGATAGTTTTATTTATTTACTGCTAAGATAAATAGATTGGTTTAAAAGATAAAATTGTCCAATCTCAAGGGGAAAAAATTAAATTTGTATTAGAAACGTCAGATATGGGAGATTCCATTCTATACCCTACAATGAGCATCTCTGCATTTGCGGAGCGGCAGAGGTAGAAGACCTAGCTCACATCCTATTTGACTGTTGCTTGTATAAGGGGGTAGAGACAGGTACCTTGGTCCATATACCAAACAAATGACCCATTGGGATCCCCATATCAAAACAACTTATTTTTTTGTGCGGCCAGAACCTGAAAATAACATTTAATACAGCACAGTACTTAAACAAAATGGTTCGGTTGAGATCTGCATACGTGGGACTGATTGGGGTAGATTGTAAGGGTGATACCGAAATATAATTTTATGTCATTTTATTCTATTTTATATATTTATGTATTAAATTATATTGTATTTTATCCTATAACTATTGTATTTTACCCTACTCTTATTTTAAATTGTTTGTATAAGATTTTATTGGCAATATGTGTTTGCACCTTGTGGTTTGATTGGTGAGGCTTGTCAAAGCTATCATTTTAAACTGTATTTTATTCCAATTTCATTTTAAATCACATTTTATTCCAATTTCATTTTAAATTATATTTTATCTAATTCCATTTTAAATTGTTTTTATCAGATTTTAGTAATAATTTGTGTCTGGAACTCTGCACTTTGATATGGCCCAAGGGCTAATCATTAAAGTAAAGTAAGTATTAGAAACACTGCATTATTCAGGGTGGGACAGAACTGAATTTAGGGGAAAAAATGACAATACAATTTATCCGAGTTAACATCATAATAAAGAATTGTCTTTTAATCAGAAAGAAGACATTATTAAGAGATGTACCTGTATGATACTATAGATTGTTGAAGTTTTTGTTTATCTGACAAGAAAAGAAAAATATGTTACCATTTTATATTAGAAATTAAAGATATGTACAAATAAACACTTCTGTTTAACAACAGCTCCTCCATCTTTTCTGGATTGTATTGTCTCAATTTATTCTTTCTAATCCAGCTCTTCATCAAATTCAGGCAATGTTCACAAGTACCAATAAGTGTTTGGAACTGGATGATAAATAGATTCCCCATCTATTATGTTATGAGGGGCCAGGAAAGAGTCTACTGCACAAACACATGCACAGTTTTGGATTATTCACTCACACACAGCTTGCCTGTCAAGCTGTGGAGATCTCACAGCAGTCTTGCTTCCTACCTGCATTTTCCTGATAAATATGGCTAAAGCATACATACAGGTGGGAAATAAGTAGGAACACATTAAATCACTTTCATATGAGCACTGAGCCACATAAGTTTCCTAATTTAAAGTTACAGTAAAATGTTATTGATTACAATGTACATTTGTTTTCTCACACACCCATCCCCACTTGCCCACATCCTTTTCAACTGACCTAGACTGTGCAGGCACTAGCTAAAAGGGAATGGAAGCTGCCAGGTCCAGATCCAGTGTAACTCAAAGATTGGATGGGCTTCAGATTTTCAAAGGAAAGCCCAACCCATTATATGCAAAATGCTGATGGAGTTATAGTGTAAAAAAAATCTCAGTGGAAGAGATGGATACACAAATATCCACTAGGCAATTCCCTAGTGAGGAAAGTTTTGATAAGGATACCATTCATATATAAAAGGTCTGTTTAAAGAATGGCATGGTCAGGGCAACTTGAACCTTCCAGGGGGATACTATTCCTGCGGATAAATATTATGTTGAAGAGGCATGCTGTCTATGTCCCATCAAATGATAGAATTTTAAAGATGGGACCTGGATTGTAGGCAGTATCAAATATTACTTGTTGGTCAGAAACAATGGGCAAAGAAACAATGATCACCCATGGGCAAAATGGATGATCCCTCAGTTAGTCAGGCCCTATGCTATAAAGCAGAGGCCCCCAACCTTTTTTGTACCATGGACTGGTTTCCGGGAAAATAATTTTTTCATGCACTAGTGGTGGTGGGGGAGGGGGAAATGGTTTTGTGCACTACCTCAATCCCACACATGCACAGATGAAGCTTCACTCACTTGCATGGCCCAGTTCCTAACAGGCCATGTACCAGTACCAGTCCATGGCCTGGGGGTTGAGGACCCCTGCTATAAATAATTTTATGGGTCACAACCAAAATCTTGAATTGCACCTTGAAGCTTACTAGTGATCAGCAGAAGTATTACATGGGCATACTAAAATGTGCCCATAATTGCCTGCATCTTTGGCTTTTGGATCAGCTGCAGCTTTCAAGTGATCTTCAAGAGCAGCTCAACCTACAGTATATTACAATAGTCTATATGCAAGGCATTAAGCAGAATAGAATAGAATAGAATAGAATAGAATAGAGTAGAATAGAATAGAATAGAATAGAATAGAATAGAATAGAATAGAATAGAATAGAATAGAATAGAATAGAATAGAATAGAATTCTTTATTGGCCAAGTGTGATTGGACACACAAGGAATTTGTCTTGGTGCATACGCTCTCAGTGTACATAAAAGAAAAGATATATTGGTCATATAGGGGTTACTCGTCTATCCTGGTCCTGTTAGACCTCTCAGCGGCTTTTGATACCATCGACCATGGTATCATGTTGTGCCGGCTGGAGGGACTGGGAGTGGGGGGCACCGTTTTGCAATGGTTCTCCTCCTATCTCTCCGACCGGTCGCAATCCGTGTTGACAGGGGGGCAGCGGTCGACCCCGAGGCGCCTTGTTTGTGGGGTGCCACAAGGGTCGGTCCTCTCGCCCCTCCTGTTCAACATTTATGTGAAGCCACTGGGTGAGATCATCCGTGGTTTTGGGGTGGAGTTCCATCAGTACGCTGATGATACTCAGCTGTACATCTCCACCCCAGACCATCCCAACGATGCCTTGGAAGTGATGTCCCAGTGCCTGGAGGCCGTGCGGGTCTGGATGGGGAGAAACAGGCTTCGATTCAACCCTTCCAAGACCGAGTGGCTGTGGCTGCCGGCGTCCCGGTATAGCCAGCTGACGCCATCGCTGGTTATTGGGGGTGAATCACTGGCCCCCACGGAAGGGGCCCGCAACTTGGGCGTCCTCCTGGACGCACGGCTGTTTTTAGAAGGGCATATGACGGCTGTGGCCAGGGGGGCTTTTTATCAGGTTCGCCTGATACGCCAGTTGCGCCCCTTTCTGGATCGGGACTCCCTACGCACAGTCACTCAAGCACTCGTCACCTCTCGTCTGGACTATTGTAACGCTCTCTACATGGGGCTCCCCTTGGGGTACACCCGGAGGCTCCAGCTGGTGCAGAATGCGGCTGCGCAGGGGATTATGGGAGCGACGGGGCGCTCCCATGTGACTCCTCTCCTGCGCGAGCTGCATTGGCTTCCGGTGGACTTCCGGGTGCGCTTCAAGGTGTTGGTGATCACCTTTAAAGCGCTCCATGGCTTAGGGCCAGGGTACTTACGGGACCGCCTTCTGCCACCAATAGCCTCCCACTGGCCAGTTCGCTCCCACAGAGAGGGCCTCCTCAGGGTGCCGTTGGCTAGACAATGCCGGCTGGCGACCCCCAGGAGGAGAGCCTTCTCTGTGGTGGCACCTACCCTTTGGAACAATCTACCCCCAGAGATACGAGTGATCTCCGACCTCCGGACTTTTCATCGGGCCCTAAAAACTCATCTCTTTCAGTTAGCCGGTCTCTCTTGATTTTATGGTTGATTTTAAATTTTGATACGGATTTTAAATTGATAAATTTTAAACTATGGGCCAAATTTAATTATTTTAAATATATTTTTAATCATACTTTATGTATAAATGTTTTATTTTGGCTGTTCACCGCCCTGAGTCTGAAAGGAGAAGGGCGGTATAGAAATTTGAATAATAATAATAATAATAATAATAATAATAATAATAATAATAATAATAAGAAGAAGAAGAAGAAGAAGAAGAAGAAGAAGAAGAAGAAGAAGAAGAAGAAGAAGAAGAAGAAGAAGAAGAAGAAGAAGAAGAAGAAGAAGAAGAAGAAGAAGAAGAATCATAAGGTACAACACTTAATGATAGCCATAGGGAACAAATAAGCAATCAAATCATATTAGGAAACAGTTAATATAAATCGTAGGGATACCAGCAACAAGGTTACAGTCATACAGTCATAATGGCACTAGCACTGTACTAGTCTTGAAATTTTCCACAGAGGTTCACAGCTCTCTTTGATGACTCTGTCAAGAAATCAACTGTGATTGAATGCCTAAGAGACCATGGACGCAGAGAAAGTTAATGAAATAAAATAGCTGAATGAAGTATTCTGTATCTTGCTTTTTATTTTGCCCCCAAGACACTCTGATTAAACAAAATGTGGATATCAATGATCACTCTGATTTGAGGACACACTGTCAGTCACTGAAGCCAAGATTCCTCCTCCTTTCCCTTCAACCAAAAGGGAATATTTACAAAAGCAAGTATCAATTTTTCAAAATTCTGTTATAGTATATAACAGTGCTCTCAAATACATATTGGAGGCAGATTTTCATGAAGGATTTTGAATCAGAAACAGAGCATATTAGAATTTTCCATTCTACTTTTAACTGATTTGATACCAGAAATAATAGGAAGGAAGAAACATAAAACAAATACTAAGATGAGTATCTATAGAGTCAAGGAAGCAATTAGAAAAACAAGGGTGTTGTCAATAATTTTAATATGAATTTAACTAGTTAAAATGAAATTAGCAATCAAATATGACCTACTAACATGGATGATACTGCTACAGCATTGATCACTACTACATACCTGTTACCTTTTTGCAGTGATGGCAATTGAATTTTATGCTGACCATGCTGACAAGGATTATTACAGTCACCACCAAAATAACAATGAAGATGATGATACCTAAGTGGGAATGGAAAACATCCATAATAACTTTTCTATTGTATATCATTAGATACTAACAATGTCAATGGTTACCAATACTGCCTCCCCCAAGAGGAACATAACCAAAGGTGACCTGCTCAACAATTCTGCCCTAACAAACATTATTATGATTGCTCAAAAGGGAGGGGAGAGAATTCAGTTTTAACATGCTCACCTTCTGAGTTCTCATGCTCAAAACTAAGCAATAATAGAGATGGGTACAGAACTTAACAGTGTGAGCTAAATGAAACTGGAGATCTACATTAAATTGTAATTTGTCCCAGGAATCAGTGTTAAGGTTTTATTGCCTTATACCTCATGAGATCTAATGGTTTAATAGAAACCTCCTCACGTAAGATTTATTTGTGTACCTGAAAATAGGACAAAAACTGATAGGTGAAAGCTTTACAGGGGAAGAATCAAATAAATCAAATCAATGTCAATAATATTAAACTATTTCCATTAATATTTCTAAACGAAACAAAACTTATGCCACCATGTTTACTTACTTAATGCTGCCACTGTTAATGCTGCTGATCTTTCTTCTGTAGGATAAGGGGTAGTAGGAAAATCTGGTTTTTCATTCTGGAAATCTTTTGTGAGAATCATCAGTTTAGATGTACCTGTGGATACTTGGAAAAAGAGGATGCAGTTGAATAAAACAAATATCTCTTTGTTTATATGTGAAACAAAGATAAAGTAAATCCTTCCTTTATTTAAACCATTGTCTATGGAGGTGCAACTTTGGGGAATAAGTGTGTTGGGCTGCTGTAATAACTCTTACTCTTCAGCTGGAACTGAATCTGCATGGGAATGATTCCCTTTTAGTTCCACGATTCAGTAGGAATACCTAACCAAGGCAGATAAACTTAACTGAAAATTTTGAACCTTGTTCAATTATGTTAAACTACATGTAATTACATTTTTTCTACAGTGTTGTTTGTCACACACAAATACATTCACAGAGACAACATATTGGAAAATAATTTAGAGACAAGCGAACATCAATTAATTAATTAAATAATTAAGTAAATTTTTGGACTCCTCACCAAGATGGCTGCTGAATGGCAAGGAAATATTTCTCTCCTCCCAATGATCTGCTGATTTTGCTGCCTAAGCTGGCTCACTGGCAGTGCTGCTCCCTAGATGTCAATGGGAACACTTAGGAATGACCCAAGACAACTTCGGGGAAGGGAAGTTTTGAAACTCCCTGTCAAAAGTAAATGCCTTATTCTCCATTATGTAAATAATATATGAACAGTCTGTCAGGGGTTAACTTATTCTTCACTTCTTAATGTATTCATACTTTACCACTCCCATAATTAGCTCCACCCATTGTATATATAAGGAGCTGCATACATTCATTCTGTGCTTCTATCTGTGAATATTCAGTGAATATAGAATGCCTTATGTAAATAAAGAGAGATATATTTGAACTCTTAATTCTTGAACAATTTATTGAGTCTGATCCTGAAAATATCGCAACAATCTGGTAGCAGAGGATGGTTGAATTGACTCAATAAAAACTTAAACGTGTCTAAAAGAGATAGGCCCAACACCAGGGCATACAGCAAAGAAATGGAAGCGGATCAAGAAATAATAGATGAGTCCACAAATGCAATTTCGAGAGAATCTGAAGAATACACCACAGAAGACGAAGAAATAATAAATAAAGATGATGACCAAGAAGAAAACGAAATAGAATACAACGAACTCAGGTCAGAGATACTAAAACTCCTAAAGAGCCAAAAGAGCGATGAAAGTCTTGTCGCGGACCTCCAAGATATACTAAAAAACAACGGAGCAGCGAGAGAGAAGCACATCGCTACTGAAAAACCAAAAGACTCAAAAATAGTAAGTGATATGCCTACAGATAAAAATGCAACAAAGAAGAAAACCAACAATCCCGCGCAAAATTTCGAATGGCAGCCATCTTGGTTTCAACGGACTCCCAAGATGAGTGAAGCTGAGTCAATCAGAAAGCAGGATTCAAAATGTCTGGCGCGAGAAGCCTTACTCGATACGAAAAATGAAAAAGAAAAAGTATATACCTCAGAAGAATCAGAAACAGAGAATGAAGAAGATTCGATAGACACACAAATAAAATCAGCAATGAAAACGCTTTTTGCTGCATTTGGGCCGAAACTGAAGATTACTAAAAAATCAACCAAAAGGCAAGCAAGCGAACCAACGCCTCAAAATCTACCCGCTCCTATCCAGACGGCGAAAGCACCGACACCTGAACCCAGAGAGCCCTGCAGATATCACCCCACACCACAGACTGATCCAAGAACCAGCGCCTTCAGCAAAAGAAGACGAGCGCCCGCCATCACGACTCCCAAGATCGAGCCGGAGACTGATTCATCGGAAGAAGAACGAAGCGAGGGAGCTGCAGCAGCGAGAACCTCTCACGATGACTCCAGGAACGAAATGAGCAACGCGCATGCGCGTGACTACGCAGACAACCCAGGAAGTCATGAGATGCAGAGAGAACCATGCAGACTCGTTGCGAGCATTCCCACGCCGTTTTGCAATTTTCGACATTTGCAAGACCACGGACTACCCCTGGTTGTAAGTAATGGACCCAACAATGTTGGGAATTTACCCAGTGACTTCCCAAAGCTGAGAATAGATGGCATTAATTTGCAAGAATGGTATCAGCAGCTCCAGGTTGACTTTATGAAAGAAAACTTAATGTTTTTTATTACCAACCCCCCAAAAAGACCTTGGACTCTAAAGTTAGATTGCTTACATCATAAAGCATTTTTCCTATTAATTTCCAGTGTGTCCCCTGCCATGTATCACAGTATTAAGCAAAATCTGACTGTCTCAGAAATTATTCAATGCATGTTTAATTTGTTTCACAGTGAAAGCGTAGCCACTACCACAAGAATGTCTAAAGATTTCTTCTCTTCTAGGATAAAGCCAGGGGTTACCATAAGTGAACATTTAATATCTTTAAACAAGATTAGAGCAGAACTGCATTTAAGGGGGGAGGTGATTTCAGATCAAACGATGAAAAGTGTTATCATCAATTCACTTGACCCATCATGGGATAATTATATGTCACACTTAGACACAATCAATCTAGGATACTTATCCATAGAAAGCCTATCCAATAAATTAATAGCTGAAGACAATTCAAGGAGAAGTCGTTATAACAACCAAATAGAACACAAACAATTTAAAAGGGTAGCATTTCAAGAAAGATATCATGAAACATTTAGGTGCCACAATTGTGGATCTAAGGAACATAATAGGAGGGATTGTCCCAAAATTCAAAAAGATAGACATAAGTCAGAATATAGAAATAGGTACAACAACAGACAGTCTTCCAATGATAGACTTAGATATAGAAGTCCACCCAACTATAGAAAACATAGAGGGGGCAGAAATAACTCAAAGGACAGAAAATCTGGCTCACTGAATGGGCTAAAAAAACATGACAACATTAACACACCACAACCAGAGAACAATAATTGGCTTATTGATTCTGGAGCAACTAATCACACTACTAATAATAAAAACATATTATCTTCATTTGTAGAAGATAAATTTGTAATCAAAGTGGCTAACCAAGAAAAAGTTCAAGTTATAGGTAGAGGGAATGTAATCTTACCTGGTTTAGGAAAAATAGAGGGGGTATTACTAATACCTGAAATTCCTCATAATATACTTAGTGCCATAAAACTAAGCAGAGATTCTGACATTAACATTGTATTCTCAAAAGGAAAAGCAACATTGGAAAAAAACAAAATAAACATAGGTACAGTAATAACCAAAGGAGGTCTACCTTACTTAATGACAAAGGAAGAATGGTTACACAACATTGATTCAAATATGGAAAATGATAATGAAATAGATAATGGAGAGAATAGTAACAGTGACAATGAAGAACGTGAGGTAACCCATAATCACAAAGATACACACAATGAAAAAAAACCTAAGATAGGTAAACCAATTCATGATGAGTGTGCTCATGTCTTACACAGGAAATTAGGACATGCCAGTTTTCCTGTAGTACAAAAGATGACTGAACATGCAGAAGGAGTTAAAATAAAAAATTGTGAAAACTATTTGGAATGCTCAGTATGCAAATCTACAAAGCTCAAAACTAGTCCCAGACCTAGAAAGTCAACGAGATCAACCAACAAAATTTTTGATTTGGTACATATGGACCTAGTTGGTCCACTAACACCATCAATTACTTATAAAAAACGTTATTTTCTAACAATTGTGGATGATTATAGTCATTATGGATTTGTTTACACATTAAAACATAAGGATGAAACTTTTCAGAAATTTAAAGAGTTTTACAAACGTATAGAAACACAACACAATATTAAAATAAAACAAATCATGACAGATAGGGGATGTGAATTCATGTCTAAGGAATTCTCCCAATGGCTAAAAGACAGAGGGATGTTACATTACACATCTAGTCCATTTTCTGCATTCCAGAACGGAGTGGTAGAGAGAAAGAACTCAACATTACAAACCATGATTAGATGCACTCTAGAAGATGCTGGCTTAGGTAAACAATTCTGGTCAGAAGCCCTACAATACTCTAATTACACACAAAATAGAACTTGGTCCAGCATTGTAAATAAGACACCATACGAAGTGATGTATAATAGGAAACCAAAATTAGCACACATGCACATATTTGGAGTCACTGCAGACGTACACATACCTAAACAACTAAGGCGCAAAGGTGAGAACGTATCCAGGAGACTTAGATTCATGGGATACGAGACAGGTACAAAAGGATACAGATTTATCGATAATAATAATAAATTCATAGTCTCCAGAACAGCTGTGTTCCATGAACAGGCCAACTGGTCTAAAATACATCTTAATGAAATATTCCCAAACACCAATACAGATACCAAACTTCAAGAAAAAAGAATTAGAGAAGAGCACAGTAACAATACACATAAAAATAAAATTAAAACATGGACAAACAGTCAACATAAAATAAAGACAGATTCATTAACTAAAAAAGAAGCAAGATATTTACATGACAATGATAGTAAACCAGAAAAAACAACCAGAAGTAGCAGAAATCAAATGCCAAATAAATACAAAGATTATGTAATGTATATGGATGGAGAATTACCAATACCTAACACATATGAGGAAGTGTTAAAGCTTCCTCCTGAAGAAAAGATAAAATGGGAAGCAGCCATGACTAAAGAGATGGATAGTTTACGAGGGCTAAATGTGTTCACCCCTACAGTTGCACCAAAGGACAAAACTATCATTGGCACTAGGTGGATATATAAAATTAAGAATTTAGAAGGAGGCAATATTCTATACAAAGCTAGATTAGTTGCACAAGGTTATGCACAGAAATATCCCGAGGATTATACAGACACATACTCCCCCACAGTAAGAACAGAGTGTCAAAACAGCTCTGGTTATAGCATCAGCACTCAACCTTGATGTATTTCAATACGACATACAGACTGCGTACCTACACGCAAAGTTAGATAAGGAAATATATGTATGAGCACCCCACAGTCAATACACAAACAAAAATGAGACTTGGTTATTAAATAAAAGTTTATACGGGCTGAAACAATCTGGTAAACAATGGTATGATTGTTTAGTAAAAGTTCTCAAAACTATGAATTTCAATGCCACTACTGCCGACAATTGCTTCTTTGTTAAAAAAGATAATAATTCTCTAGAATTTATA
Organism: Pantherophis guttatus; assembly: GCF_059756535.1. Classification (NCBI taxonomy): domain Eukaryota; kingdom Metazoa; phylum Chordata; class Lepidosauria; order Squamata; family Colubridae; genus Pantherophis; species Pantherophis guttatus. Next base: position 121,758,328 of record NC_142065.1, on the reverse strand, counting down.
CTAATCTATGTGGATGACATTTTATACATAGGTAAACATAAAGAAATGAAAGAGGCATTTGTAACAAAACTAAATGAACATTTTTCATTGAAATCTTTGGGTAAAGTAAATAAGTATCTTGGTGTTCAAATCAGTAAAACCAGAAGAGGATTTAAACTGTCTCAAAGGGACAAAATCATAGAGCTCTTGAATAAATGTAACTTAAGTAACGCTAAGCCATGTGACACTCCCATGCAAACTGATTTTTTGAAGAATACAGAAGAATCATCTCCTGAATTCAAAGACAATACATTTTACAGGTCTGTCATAGGTTCACTTCTTTACATCTCCAATTGGACTAGGCCTGATATTGCTTTGCCTCTCAATTTATTGTCCAGACACGTTAGTAAACCATCACTATACCATTGGGAAGCTGTCAAAAGGATATTAAGATACTTGAAAAATAGTTTAGACTTCTGTTTATTGTTGGAACCTAAAAATGTCAAAGAGCCCATCCTCACATGTTATGCCGATGCGGATTGGGCTGGAGATACCTCATGTAGAAAAAGCACATCTGGTTATATATTCTTTCTCAATGACTGTCCAGTTTACTGGTATACTGGCAAACAAGAGTTAGTAGCCACTTCAACAACAGAGGCAGAATATGTTTGTCTATCTAAGGCAGCTAATAACCTTGTATGGTTCAATGATTTACTCTCTGACATTTGGAAAAAACCCATTTTGCCTTTTATCATGCATGAAGATAACAAAGCTGCTATCGAAATATCTAGATCTGATGCCATTGGACAAAGATCCAGGCATATAGATATAAAATTTAAACACGTGAGACAGTTGTCTCAGGATGGATTTATCAAAGCAGTTCATTGCGAAACATCGGAGCAAATAGCTGACATATTAACAAAGCCTTTGCCATCTAAGCAACATAAATACCTGACTTCTAAGTTACATGTATTATATTGTTCTGAATCTGAATGTAATTGTTGTAATATATCGAATCGGCATTTAGAGGGGGATTTGTCACAAGTAAATGCCTTATTCTCCATTATGTAAATAATATATGAACAGTGTGTCAGGGGTTAACTTATTCTTCACTTCTTAATGTATTCATACTTTACCACTCCCATAATTAGCTCCACCCATTGTATATATAAGGAGCTGCATACGTTCATTCTGTGCTTCTATCTGTGAATATTCAGTGAATATAGAATGCCTTATGTAAATAAAGAGAGATATATTTGAACTCTTAATTCTTGAACAATTTATTGAGTCTGATCCTGAAAATATCGCAACACTCCCTCTGGGAGCTGTCGAAAAGTCATGGGCATCCCACTTTCTGTAGGCATTTTGGGGGAGTTTTAAGTGTCCCTGGGTCTTAATTTCACTTTTGAAATTTGCCTTGCTTTTTGTCTTTAAAAGTACAGTAGACCTGCTGAATGCTGATTTGTTTCAACCCCCCTGTTGAAGTTTAGCTGTTCTCTTTCTTTTTCCTTTGATTTATGCTATTGTTCTAAATCTTTAACTTTAACAGGGAGTGTGTGTCGAAGGTGAAGTGCTTCCATTTGATTTATATTAATATTGGATTCTCACCACCAGGTTTTTGTCATCTTTTTAATTTACAAAATATTTGGTGTGTTTTTAATTTTATTTTTATTTTAATCTTGGATCGAAATATTCAGAAAATACCTTTCCTGCTTTCTTCTGCTTCATCTTCTTTATTCTCTGGTTAAGCTTCATAAAGCAACAATATACTACATTACAGACAAGCAATGGCTAAAATTTGAGAAAAGATCTTTTGGCAACATGCAACTTTTAATTGAAAACTTTTTTAAAAAGTTTGATGAGATAATAATGCTCATAGAAAATATGCGGAGTCTTTGGAGAAATCTGATTTGAAAGCTGCAAATCAAAGAGATATTGACTGTACAGACAGAGAACTAACTGAGTTGATTCTATACATATCTCTGAACTTTAAATCTGCATTTGTTCTCAATAGCAGAAACCTGACATGGAGAAGTGTCAATTGGTATTCCTTGGAGGACTGGGGAAGACTGGAGAATGGATTAATTACTCTTAATTGCCAACCACTTTTATCTGGACATTGCTGGGAAGATAGACCAATTGTGGAGATTGAATATATTATATTTAACTAGACAATAACCAATAAGAAATGGTATCAAGAAAGAAACGTGATATTTGATCCAGGATTAATTACTATTAACTTTTGGTATGATTTGGGATAGATAAGATGCCATGGTAAATTTTCTACGAATTGATCACAGTAACACTTTGTTAACAGAGAGTTTGGAAACCTCTAATCTTGTTCTTTTCATTGTTATTGTTCTTCCTGTTAACTATTTTGTCATTAATATAGCATATAGATGACAGTTGAATAGTTTGTAAATAGATTTACTAGTTTAAAAAAATGGAGAGGGGACTTCTTTCACAAGGGGTGGGAACTAATATTGTAGCAATTTATTAATCAGTATTCAACCAGGGGGGATAATATGTGTATGTATGTTGGTTTTTTTTTCTTTTTTAATGTCCCTTTTTAATGTCCTTAGATGCTTTGTATTTTTTGTATTTTGTATTTTTAAATTTTCTTTTAGTTTTTTATTTTAAGTTTTCTTTGAATAAATAAAAATAGTTTAAAAATTAATTAAATTTGTTTCCCCTCTTTCTCCCCTGAAAGGAGAGTACTTTTCCGGTTGGATGGCAACTGTTAAAACAGCTATTTTATGTAGTTTTCGAAAGGCTTTTGGAATAGTCTTTTCGATGATGCATGCTTAAACAACTTTTGCTTTGCAAAACAGAAAGCTGTTCAGTGATCAGTTCACCGATAATCACTGATGTAATATATAATAACAGTAATAACAACATAGAATAGAATAGAATTCTTTATTGGCCAAGTGTGATTGGACACACAAGGAATTTGTCTTGGTGCATATGCTCTCAGTGTACATAAAAGAAAAGATACATTCATCAAGAATCGTAAGATACAACATTTAATGATAGTCATAGGGAACAAATAAACAATCAAATCATATTAGGAAACAGTCACTATAAATCATAAGGATACCAGCAACAAGGTTACAGTCATAAGTGGGAGGAGATGGGTGATGAGAATGATGAGGAGATTAATAGTAATGCAGACTTAATAACTAGTTTGACAGCGTTGAGAGAATTATTTGTTTAGCAGAGTGATGGCGTTCGGGGAAAAACTGCTTTGTGTCTAGTTGTTCTGGTGTGCAGTGCTCTATAGCATCGTTTTGAGGATAGGAATTGAAACAGTTTATGTCCAGGATGTGAGAGGTCTGTAAATATTTTCATAGCCCTCTTGTTGATTCGTGCAGTATACAGGTCCTCATTTGAAGGCAGGTTGGTAGTAGTTGTTTTTTCTGCAGTTCTAATTATCCTCTGAAGTCTGTGTCTGTTTTGTTGGGTTGCAGAACCAAACCAGACAGTTATAGAGGTGCAGATGACAGACTCAATAATTCCTCTGTAGAACTGTATCAGCAGCTCATTGGGCAGATTGAACTTTCTGAGTTGGCGCAGAAAGAACATTCTTTGTTGTGCTTTTTTGATGATGTTTTTGATGTTAGGTGTCCATTTTAGGTCTTGTATGCGGATTCACATTGTCTTGAATGAGACGGATCACTGTTGTGTCATCTGCGAACTTCAGTAGTTTAACAGATGGATTGTTTGAGATGCAGTCATTGGTATATAGAGAGAAGAGAAGTGGAGAGAGCACACAGCCTTGTGGGGCCCCTGTGGTAATTGTACAGGTATCTGATGTGATTCTGCTTAGCTTCACCTGCTGCTCCTGTCTGTTAAGAAACTTATGATCCACTTAGAAGTGTATTCAGGTACCACTAGCTGGTTTAGCTTAGTTAGAAGAATGTCTGGAATGATGGTGTTGAATGCTGAACTAAAGTCTACAAAGAGGACCCTTGCGTAGGTCTTTGGAGATGCAAGATGTTGTAGGATGTAGTGCAGAGCCATATTAACAGCATCATCTGTTGATCTATTTGCTCGGTATGCAAATTGCAAGGAGTCTAACAGCTGATCCGTGATGGTTTTCAAGTGGGACACCACTAGCCTTTCAAAGGTTTTCATGACTACAGATGTTAGAGCAACTGGTCTGTAGTCATTCAGTTCCTTGATAGTGGGCTTCTTCCGCACTGGGATGATAGTAGAGCGTTTGAAGCAAGAAGGAACATAGCACATCTCTAGCGATTTATTGAAAATACAGGCAAAGATGGGGCCAATTGGTCAGAACAGACTTTTAAGCAAGAAGGAGTTATCTTGTCTGGGCCTGGAGCTTTTCCTGGCTTTTGTCTGTGAAATAGGTCTTGCACTTCCTTTTCTGTGATCACTAGAGGTTGTGAACCCAATGGGATGGGGTCAGTTGTAGGAGGCTTGGCTGTTATTGGTGTGTCTGATATGGGGGTTGTGAAGATAGGTGGCTGTAGTTTCCTTTCAAACCTGCAGTAAAACACATTCAGGTCATCTGCCAGCTGTTGATTTCCTTCAGCTTGGAAAGAAGGTTTGCCGTAACCAGTGATATTTTTAAGAGTTTTCCACATGTTTGCTGGTTCATTTGTTGAGAACTGATTCTTTTGCTTTTCAGAGTAGCTTCTTTTTGCTGCTCTGATCTCCCTTGTTACTGCTTGCATACAGATTATATAAAATTCTTTTAATATATGCATGTTAATTAATAAGTTGCAGGCTGCCTAAAGGTAGGGAAAAGCAGTTTTTAAATGTATAAATTAATGTTGATTTCCTGTTTTGTATTATTGTCATTGTTTATTGCTGCCTTCGTTTGTTCCACTTTTACATAGTTGGGTGTCACATGTATACATGGTGTATATTCCACAGAGAAAAACTGGGAAAAATAGTGTGGGAAACAGTCCTGGAACAGGACTGAAGATATCTTACCAACTATCTAACAGTTTTTTTAGTTACTTTGATAATAATCTAAATGCACTTTTCTCTCATAAACCAAGCTAGAATCTTTTAAATCCATAGGAAAACACTGATTACTGTGGAATAAATCAACACTGTCACAGAATTTGCTTGGAACTTAGTATAATAGGCTTTGAAAATAAAAAGGAAGATATGAAGATTAATGTTTTATTTCATGGAGAAAAAAATACATTTCAAGCTAATTCTTATCCATCCAGTTATGAGACTTTGTTTAGTTTTCACATAGATCTAAATTGAAAAGAAAATGATGTAGTATAATAAATAGGAGCAGCTGTCCTCTACCTGCCAAGGAGGGAAGAAAGAGAGTGCTATTCTCCTTGGGCTCAGGACCTACAAGCAAAATGAAAAACAAGAATGTTCTTAGATGACATTTGAAGGAAAGTTCTGGTTTTCATAACTGTATGTACTTTAAGAAAAACTCATTTTCTCTCTCATAAATCTTGAATAAGTAGGCATTAATGCCCACTTATTCCCATTCATTAGCTACTAGTACTTCTGTTTCAGACTATTGAGGCATGATCTGTACTTTATTTCTGCTCCTTTCAACAAATATTTCAATGATCTTGAAAAGAACTTCATCCAATGTGGCATACTCAAGTTTGTTACATATCTCCTCCCCTAAGATTTCCATAAACATTGTGGATCGTCACTCCCATATTGACACCTCTTTCCCATATGGTTTGCTCAATTTCTGATTTTCCCCCACATGTTTTTAAAATGCTATTGTTGTCCCTTTTATCTGTCACTGATTTTTAGCTGATTTTCCATTTCTTTTTTATCTAATTTGCCTTTTCTCTTGCAGCCCTGTCCTCTGGAATAGCATCCCCCTGGAAATATACATGGAGTTCATCCTACTTGTTTTTCCAAAGTCTCTTAAGACCTGGCTTTGGTACCAGAGTTGGAGCTAGGGCAATTGTTGAACCCCTCTTGAGTTTTTGGGGAATGTTGTTTTGATTTTTAATATGCTTTTAATATATGTCTATGACATATTGCACATTGCTCAGAGTGTTCTTGATATTGGAGGCCTTAACAAATCCAATAAATAAACATGCTACATGTGTATCTTGTTTAATATTATTTTTGGTATGATGCTTTTGAAAATAAAATTTATTGTTTTAATTTATTAAAACAACTTTCTTTTGCAGTGAAAGGAAATTTGTCACTGAACTTTGATTCAGTTAAGATAATTGTTATTTATGATTTCTTTGCTGGGAAGATACGTTTCCCTGATTTTGAGAATAATAAGATCATTAGTGTCCAAATGACAAAAGCTGATACTTCAGGAATGGATTAAAGGTTGAATAGAAGCAAGGTCAGGATACAAAAGAGGTTTGCTTATCAACTCCCTTAAGAATAGCCTTAAAAGAATATTTACTCTAGAGAATAGAGCATAATTTGAGAGATACTATACTTAATTTATGTTTTCTGAAATATATGTATCATTTGTTCTTTTTTACTTTTTTGTCCACTAAATCAATTTCTCAGGTGAAACCATCAATATTAAGGCTAGAAAGAGAGAAATCAGAAACAGCAATAGTGACAGTTCTAGGCTGAAGACAAGTGGTCTTCCAGTCTTTCTGTCTTTGTGATATCTTGCTGAGCTTTGATACATAATAAGGAAGTGTTTCGAAGTTATTGTCTCAGCTATCTAGGGAAGACGTGGTACATATAAAGACATATCAGTATCTGCACCAACCTAAGAAAAAGTATTTGCAGATACCTCACTATGAATTATAATTTGTCTGAAATTTAGGCATCAGATATGAACATAAAGTCCATTTTTGGTTCTATCTGTAAGCCATCATTTGTTAAACAATATATGTTATTTATTTATAAATGTTATACATTAATTTAATTAATTGATTAAACAATTAAGTTACATGAAATATTATTGGTGATAAATAAGCCATTCCCCCCCTCACTCCAGTCTTCTTATGTGTAATGAGCCAATTTGTAATATCAAGATTCAGAATCTATCTGTAGTACAATATGAATAGCAAGAGATTTCCAACAACTAACCACTCTTTTGACCATTCATGAATACAGCGAAACTGCTTTAGCTTATTTCTTGAAAATTTATTAAGCTGATTTAAGCTGAAAAAGAACATAGTTGCATCTAGCTCAGCAGCATCAACAACTCTCCAGTGACTCACGCAAAAAGAAGCCTTATCTAAACACGTTAGATTAGACATTTTTTAATTGTATCGTCACAGAAAAAAAAATTATGCAAGCTAACCAACTACTCTATTTCTGTAAGTTGATTTTCTAACTGAATGCAATGAAGGCTGCAATTATAATCTTGATTATTAAAGAACTTCTTGAGGCTTACTACCCTGTTTCCCCCAAAATAAGACATCCCCTCATAAGCCCAATCGTGCTTTTGAGCGCATAGCAATAAGGCCAAGCGCTTATTTCAGGGTTCAAAAAAATATAAGACGGTCTTATTTTCGGGGAAACACGGTATTGAGTAGCTATATGATTGGTCAATATAGTACCTTACCTTGGAGAAGAACACAGTGACATATCCACAAAAATATTAACATTTTTAAAGCTATCATGTTTTCTTTCACTTGCCAGTCCTTAGTTCCTTGCTGTTCTATTCATTCTGTGATCAGGGGAAAAATGGGATGAACTTTGACTGTGTGAGTTGATTGTCCGAGGGCTTCCTGTAAAATAATAGAAGGAAGCAGGCTCAATTAACAAGTGGACTGACGCTGTGGAATTCCTCTCTTGCCTGTTATAGTTTTGAAGGATATGAGACAGAATTAATCAGTACAAAATAAATTTAGTCACTATTGTTGTAACGCTATATACTTTCAGAGTACCTATTTTCTGAGGATGATATTATGTGCATGTAAAAAATTGGACTTAAATATGAGGATTGGATTTGAAAATGAAAATTTCCCCATTCTGGTCCTAGAAAAAGGCCGTGAAAAGGTAGGCTTGACTGACTTCATAAGAAAATGCTTGTGAAGAGTCTCATCCTGTTCATCTCATTTTTAGATGGTTAGCTAAGTACCATCAATTCAGGCCAGAGACTCGGATGGACAAATATCTGTAATCTGCCTCCAGCAATACTCCATAATGCTTCCAAAGATATTCCAATAATATCCAATTCATCCACATCTATTTCTTCCCTTGCTATTTTCCTTTTCTGGCCAAGAGAGTCTGCTAACCTACATCTGTTCTCATCCCATGCTCAAAATAATCCCCAAACTCAGTTCTTAGAGTACTTCTTGGTCCTTGTAAAGTTTCCTCAGAATAATCAGGTGTTCTGGCACACTTGTGGATTTTAATATATTTTCCTTTACTTCTTGACATTGTTGGCTAAAATATGTCCTTGTCCTTAGTAGTTTGACTCTGAATGTGATGTTGGCCTCTGATGCCTGGGGCCTTCATTCTCCCTGTGATAGTTTGCATTGAAAGTTACTAGTTTCTTTCTTTGAAAAATTTCTCAAATTTCTTTGAGAAATTTTCTTTTGCTTTGATTATCACTTTCCTTTCCTTTCACATTTTCCTTTGTCTCTCCCATAACTGCTCAAGTTATCTACTGTATATACATTAAGCGTACAAAATCTGTTCATTATAATGATCTTATATACTAACTATGTTATCCAGCACAACTTCTGGCATACCTCTTAACTTTAATTTTCCAAGTTTACTATATATTTAACATCAGTAATTAATAATTTGTCTTGCAACCTAACCTGAAAGTCTTGAATCCTCTGCTTCTTATTATAATAGTTGATTTTATTCTGATGTTATCCATCAAATGATATTACACGTAAAGTTTGCATTTATGTTGCTTGAGGGAGAGGTTGACAAAGAACAAATGCCTTTAAATTATGTATTAATCCGTAACCTATATTTGCATTTACCTAATCCAAATATTCTTCTAATTCTAGGTTTGGCCATTTCTCCAAATGTTGCATTTTATTTTATTTTTATTTATACATCACATTTTTACCCTGCCCATCTCACCTAAATGAAACTGGGCAGTTTACAAATCATTTACATTTTATCATTTACATACATTTACATACATTTTATTATTTACAAAACATTTATATTTCATGGTTTACTATACATTTATATTTAGTGTAGCATTTTGTCATAAGATTATTTAATTTCTTCCAACATTGCATCTAAACTGGGAGCATATACTTATTGAAATGTTATGTGGGAATAACCAGTGATGATGGTGGGGAAAATGCCAAGGGAGTGATCAGATAAGAGAGGACACAGCCCAGAGGATACAGCCCATGGCTGCATAACAGGCAAAGAAACTCAGAAGAGAACCTTCCTAACATTTTACACTGTAAAAAAGACAGTGGGAGATTTGTACTATCAAACTTGTAAGATTCTGTTAATGTAGCATTTCAATAAAGTAGAATTAGTTCATCTGGTCGTGATTCCTGTCTGAGTTTAAATTTTTTAATACATGCCTTGGAAAAAATACTAGATAAAGAAAACACATATTTAATTCTATTTTAAGTGGTTGAAGATTTGTTGTTTTTAAAGATTCTGGACAGTATCCAGATTTTGTGCTCTGGTAATTTGTTTTGCAAGTCTCTCCTTGGTGACTAACTGATAATAGCAGGAAGGCTCAGTGTTAATGGGTGTGAACTGTGGGGAAAATAGCCATGTGCATATCAAGCATCCTGTTTGGAGTCAAGAGTCTGCCATTAGTGAGGGCATGGTTTGAACTCTCATGCAGCATCTCTTTAAATCTCTGAGCCCTACAGGGCAAAAAGGGATTAAATATTTCAAATACTTCAAAGAAAAAGGGATGCATTCTAGGTTAAGCTACCAGTAATAGACAGTAAAGCCTCAGGCTTTAGGAAAGTTGCTGAAACCAAATTGTAGCAGCAAAAATCATCTAATGTAGTAAACGGTGAAAGCAAGGCCAATAAAAGAGATAAGAAGGTTACAGAGATTTTAGTTATCTGATGGGGGACAAACTTTTGCAAACAGGGACATCCAAAATATTGTTGACTTGTCTTGCTAAGAACTTTGTCTTTCTGAGGGTGGAGGAAGTCACAATGGGATCAGCTAGCCTTGATTTGATGTAAACCAGTAGTAAACATGTGTAGGCAGAGTGAAAGTAATGTGACATTTTGGGAAATTTAATCTTAAAGTAGTTAAACACATACTGTGAATTAACTACTCACTCCCCAATATATTTTAATTACTTCAGAGTAATAATAAACAGGAAGAGAAGGATGATCTACCTCTTTCCCAGAAGCACACTGAGCAATCTGACAATAGTTATATGCTCATCCTTTTCTCAGATTGTAACCCATTTATAACTCAGATGTAGCAAAATACTGTCTGGCAGCAATGAAAATTAGGTGTCAATTGATGAAAAATCTCCCACAGTTGTAGCATGCTCTTATTTCAACCATGAAGAATTTCCTGTATTAATTTTTTTTACCTGTTTTCATTAGACCTTTTATTTCTGCCCTTTAGCTATAATCGAGTTGTTGTTGGATGATCTGTGAAATTATACACGTCAATCTAATATCAACTGGAAAGATTCTGTAATAGATCAAAAAATGATTGATTTATAAACTGCTGGAAAAGTAATTAATTCAGGATAGATTTGTGTAAATTGTGAAGAAGAGAGCCATATTTGTTTAATGGTTAAGGCAGCAGGCTAGCAAACATGAGACTATGAGTTCTAGTCCCTCTTTGGCATAAAAGCTGGCTGGGTGACTTTGGGCCATTCAGCCCATGACATCAGGCTTGAGAAACAAGCCAGTCAGTCGATTCCTGTCGCAACCAATGAATCAACACTTGGCTGAATTGAAAAAAGTGGATTTGCAGGAAAATGCTAGGAAGAAAGAAAGAAAAGTTGAACTGCTTTCAACATTGATTTTAGCAAAATATGCATATATTCTAATGTATATGCTATTTAACTCAGAGTTAATAATCTTTCCCTTTTAAAAGTGAAAAATAATATTGTGTAGGGAGGTTCAATATTCAGTTCATCAATGGTCTTGATGAAGAAATAAAGAAAATGCTTAATAGGTTTGTAGATAAAAGAATGGGATATAGTAGCTAATATGCTAGAAGATGCTGCTTAAAAAGTTCTTGAAAAATTAGAGTACTATCCTTCATATGTTTCATGTTTCTGTCACATTTCTCTATGTTCAACCTTGAAAAAAGATGGAGAGGGATGAATGTAATAGGAAAACTGCATAAAGTTAAATTTGATAATGAAGTCAGTTCCCCAGAAAGATGAAAAAGTCCCCCGTACTGGATTCATTCAAGTGTAGTCAGATCTCAGCAATGCTTTAATTTAGTTTCCTTCACTGAGCAGAGGATTGGGCTTGATAGCAAAATACACCTCATCCAAATTTTTGATCTTATGAAATAGAGTTAAATAAGATCTTAAAACTGAACTGTCTGCAAACTGAACTTCTGCTCTAAAATCTCTGGCACGTAAAATTATCATGCTTAGCATTATAATTATTATATTAATGTGGCAAACACAGATTACTTATTAGTCTTAAAAGCAAAGAAGAAGCATTCAAAGGCTAGAAAAGTTTAATTTATATGGAGAATACAAAGAATGCAACGATTGTAACAATTTACCTTTTCATACTTTTCCAGAGACAGAGAGTTAAACAATGGTTGGTCTGGAAGCTAAATTTACTACTGTAATTATATAGTGTTCAGATTGACTGATAGTGATTTTGGAAGAGCACATTACACATCTGGGATAATATTCAAGGGTAAATGAATGCCTGGACTAGAATTATTGAGATAATTGCAATTCAATAAAAGAAAGCTTTTTGGTCCTTAATGCAAATGTTCCAGGAAAGGGCAATTTCAGTTTCTTGATGATTAAAATATTAGACTTGGACCGATGAATCTCATGTTTTAATATTCACTTGACCAAGGAATTTGGTCTCTCTCTCGTCTGGACTATTGTAACGCTCTCTACATGGGGCTCCCCTTGGGGTACACCCGGAGGCTCCAACTGGTGCAGAATGCGGCCGCGCGGGGGATTATGGGAGCGACGGGGCGCTCCCATGTGACTCCTCTCCTGCGTGAGCTGCATTGGCTTCCAGTGGACTTCCGGGTGTGCTTCAAGGTGTTGGTGATCACCTTTAAAGCGCTCCATGGCTTAGGGCCAGGGTACTTACGGGACCGCCTCCTGCCACCAATAGCCTCCCACCGGCCGGTTCGCTCCCACAGAGAGGGCCTCCTCAGGGTGCCGTTGGTCAGACAATGCCGGCTGACGACCCCCAGGAGGAGAGCCTTCTCTGTGGTGGCACCTACCCTATGGAACAATCTACCCCCAGAGATACGAGTGATCTCCGACCTCCGGACTTTTCGTCGGGCCCTAAAAACTTATTTTTTTCAGTTAGCTGGTCTGTCTTGATTTTAGGGTTAGTTTTAAAATTTTAATTGATTTTAAATTGACAAGTTTTAAATCATGGGCCAAATTTATAAATTATTTTAACTCTATTTTTAACTGTAATGTTATGTATAGATGTTTTTATTTTGGCTGTTCACCGCCCTGAGTCTGAAAGGAGAAGGGCGGTATAGAAATTTGAATAATAAATAAATAAATAAATAAATTGTGAGTTTGGGCCAGTCAAACCAACATACAGTATCTTATAGAGTTGTTATGAATAGGATTAGAGTGAAATCACTTCTCAGAATGATCAGAGTAGAGGCAAGTACAGGTGCAATACAATCATTGAATTAATTATGCGCTGTCAATTCAATATTGACACATAAATTGAATTTGTCCATAATCTGCCTCAACCTGGCCCTTCAGGTCTTCCAACCGTCATCCAATATTCCTGTAGTTGTGTCCATTCAAATCAGGGTTCCCATTACCCTGATAAAAAGAGATTTAAATAAAATGGATTTCTCAGAGTCTCACTTTTATGGAGAAGTCATGTACAAAGTAAGTAGTGTTCATGTTTCTTTGATTAGCTTAACAAAAATATTATTTTCTATGCTAAAACTGAGTGTGTTAGTATATATTAGAAGCTATAAAAAACATATTTTCTTTTCATGCCAATACCTCATTAATGTTTACTTTCAGAATTCTTACTTTTAAAGTTAATGAATGAGGTAACTAAGTGAAACCTTCCTGAATTCTAAATGTAATGGGAGGAAAACAGTATTATTTCTTTGTTTGCAGGGAAATCACCAGCCCCCACTTCTCAGGCCTCCTGGTTTAGATGAGAGTTTGTTGCCTGGCACAGTTAAATTTAGGCAGTTTGCAATACTTATTGTACAATTTTGCCACCTCATGGTAAAGATAGTGAAATGGACTTATAAAACCATTTCTCTTTGTGTATTAATTAGAGCATATACTTATGGAAATTGCAAATTGTTACAAATTGTTGCATATATTGTGAAACTTTTTTATCAAGTGAATTGAAGAGAGGGGTCCATTATTCAGGATGTCCATTAAGTATAACAATGCATCATTGCAGCAATGTATGTCATGTGCATGATTTATGTTATTGCATAAATAATGCAACTTAACGCAAATGATATTGTTACACAAATGATGTGAATCATTCTGGAAATCATTCTATCTGTATGGAAACTCCATTGTATTAAGGTCCTATAAATTGATGTTTCTCTGTATAGCTCAAAGCTAAGCATACTAAATTCCCGACAAGACTTTAGATATAGGGTAGTTTATTTATTTTATTTTTTTATGTATTTGGTTTTTGTTTATTTGTTTATTCATCAAATAAAAATTACAAATTTGAATGAACAAAATGAAAGAACTATGACAGGGATGAAAGTCATGTTAGTGCACTTACACATGCCCCTTTAGGAACCTCTTAAATATTGGATGAAGTCCACAGAAGTTGGAATTAAAACTGTAGCTGAGACAACTGAATCAGGTAAGATACTCCAGACTTCAACAACTTTGTAATAAAAATCTAATTTTTTACAATTAAATTTAAAGCCATTTACATTAAGTTTTAAAGTAGTTGTTTGTACAGTTTACATTACAATTAAAACTCTAAAAAATCATTTACAGGTAAGGCATTATGTACAATTTTGTTTTCAATTCCTAAATCTGACTGCAAGTATCGCAATTCTAAACTATCTAAACCAAGAATTCCAAGCCTAGTAGCATAAGGTATTCTAATCTAATATGGGTAGAAGAGTGCAAGATTTTTCTTGTGAAGTATTTCTGAACTTTCTCAATGGTATTAATGTCTGATATGTGGTGAGGATTCCAAGCAATTGAGCAATATTCTAGGATTGGTCTAACATATCTTTTGTAAGCTCTGATGAGCAATACAGTATTTTCAGGGGAAAAAAAACTTTATAGAATCAAATTCACAACTTTTTAGCAATGCTGTTACAATCAATTTTAGAACATAAATTGTTAGAGATGAGCACACCCAGGTCCTTAATAAAATGAAGGTCAACACCATCTAACTTACACTTTACATTCTGGTTTCCAATATATAAAACTAAACATTTCTTAATGAAAATTTGAAGTTGCCAAATGGATGACCATTCAAAAACGTGGCCAATGTCATTTTGCAAAATAAGTGAATTTTCAGTAGTATTAAACAATTTCACATCATCAACAAAGAGGACAAATGCATGGCACGACCACAATTGAGCCCAAAACGAACCCTGCTAAGTGAGACATCTGTTAAGTAAGTTTTGACCAATTTTACGACCTTTCTGGCCGCCGTTGTTCAGTGAATCACTGCAGCTCTTAAGCGAATCGTGCTTCCCCACCCCCCATTGACTTGGCTTGTCAGAAGGTCGCCAAAGGGGATCGCGTGACATTCCGTCATAAATATGAGTCAGTTGCCAAGCGCCTGAATTTTCATCGCATGACTGGGGATGCTGCAATGGTCGTAAGTGTCAAAAAATGGTCATAAGTCCCTTTTTTCCGCGCCATTGTAACTTCGGTCAGTAGGCAAACTGTCGTAAGTTCAGGGTTCCCTGTATTTGCAACAGTCACTAAACGTAGTGTCCGTGTTGGCTCCCTCAATGTCTTAGAGACCAGAGCAGTCCCGGCCCTTGTCCACCCCACAATTCTCAGCCTCAGCAGCAGGAGCAAGTGGGATGGAGGAGACCCCCACCGCCTGGTCCAAAACCCACTTTATTCGCAACCATCTGCTGTGGGAAAGCATCTTCTGGGGAACAAGGTAAGGCCAGCCCAAAACTGGATTCGGGACCTTAGCAAATGCCATAAATCAAGGGGGACTCTTCACAAGCTGCCTGCCTGGTCTTAGCCCTGTCATTTTGGGGGGTAGCCCAGCAAGAGAGTTTGGTATACGGCCATGAGATTTGGGGGGGGGGGCTGTTTGACTTTGCCTTTTTTTTTCCCCACATTGATTTGGGTAATTGAATTGCCTTTTGATCCTGGCTTGTTGTCCAGAGTTCTTTTGGTACATTGAGGAGGACATATATATTTGGAAAAGGAGGAAGGGAAGGGAAGGTAACAGGGAGAGGAGAGGAGAGGAGAGGAGAGGAGAGGAGAGGAAAGGTGAAAAGAAAGGAACAAATGCATGGCATAAACCTGCACATTATCACTTAAAGTGCTTTTAAGTTGATGACATAAATCATTTATATAAATCAATCTGTCAAAGAGTAGGTCCTAGGTTGTAAATTCTCAGCTTACAATCATTCATTTAGCAACCATTCAAAGTTACTAGCACTGAAAGAGGGATATATATACAGTATATAACCAGGCCTCAGAATTCCATCCATCTCAATGTCCTGTGGTCACATGATCACTGTTTCTGACATTCCTTGTTGACTTCCCATAAGCAAAGTCAATGGGAAAGCTAGCAGAAAGTCGGAAGACGCAGTCATGTGGAGTCTTTGCTAAATAACCTCCACAGTCCTTGCTTAATGATGGAATTGCCAGAATTGCTATTTCTAAGCAGCATAGTCCTGTGATGTCATGCTTTATGATCACATTGCTTAATGATGGCAATTCCAATCCCAATTGCCATTGTAAACTGTGGACTACCTTATAACCAGTTTTAGGATTGATGATGAAGTGAAGTGGTGTATAGTTTTTACTTTTTAAGATCAACCATCAACAGTAAAGGAATAAGTAGTCAAGAAATACGTTGCAGACTAGCACTTGGAAAAGCACCCTCATGACTATATTTACAAAGATCAGAATTGTGCAAGAATGATATTCTTGTGATACTTTATGGAAGCAAAAGATGGGCTCTGAAGACACAGGATAAGAAAACTATCACACATTTTTAAATGTGTGCCAGTGTGTTCACAGAAAAAAGTGACAATAAATGTAATCTTATCCAATCTTGATGCTTTTGCTCTTTGGAGAAGATGCCTGAAAATATTGTGGTCAGCCTAGAAAACAAACCAGTGAACCATCAAACAAATCAACCCACAATTCTCTTTCAAACACAAATAGCCAGACTCAAATTATCTTACTTCAGACACATTATACAAAGACTTAGCCCTCTAGAAAAGGCTGTAAAGCTAAGAAAAGTGGAAAGAAAGAGAAGAACAGGATGGCCAGCAGAAAGTGCTAGATTTTTAAACTTTATTATTTATTAAATTTATAGGAGATTGCCCCAACCCTCCTATCTTTTTTTAAGGGCATAAAGCCATGGCTTTGCCAGTCAGCTTGAGGCCGCAGTGGGGGAACAGCACAATGGAGGTGGTTGATTGAGTAATAAGAGATCCCACCTCCCCTCCACTCTGCCCCCGCCCTCCCCATGTGTCTTTGGTTTTAATGTTTGATTTTAACTTTTTATGTTTTAACTGTAAGCCATGCATAGTTACCCTATGGTAAGATGGGCAGCCAATAAATTTTATAAATAAATAAACAAATATGCCACCCATCTTGCTATCCAAAGCAACTCTGGGTGGATTCAATTACAATGGTAATAAGTGTTATGCTGAAAGACCTGAAAGACCAGGTTAAGGACAGATCATCATTGCGAAAACCTGTCTGTGTTGCTAAGGATCAACAATAACTTGATCCAATAAATAAACTAAATAAATAAATAAATTCTACAAAAGATTGAGGGATAAATGGATAAAGATAAATCCTGGCAATGATTTATAACTGGAACATTAAAAAAAAAAGAAAAAGAAACCGAGGGTTTGATTTTGGCTCCTCGTGAGCTAACTATTCAGACTAATGCAATCAAGGTCAGAATTGAAAAATCATTGAATAATGCAAACAAAGAAGCAGAAGAAACAGTAAATCATATATTTAGTTCATGCAAGAAGATCACACAAACTGATTATGAGCAAGGACATAATATAGTTGCCAAAATAATTCACTGAGATATCTGTAAAAATTATTATGTGCCAATAATGAAAAATTGGTGAGAATACTATATATAGTTGAAAAAGTAATTGAAAACAAGGTCAAAATATTGCAGTATTTCCAAGTATAAATAGATAAAACTTATGGCTCGTAACATAGCAGATTTAACTGTGATTGAAAAGGAGTAAATTTGGATAATTTATATGGCAATATTAGGGATAGAAGACAAAGAATTGGAGAAGATCAGAAAGTATCAAGATCTGAAAATCAAAGTTGAAAGATTATGGCATAAACTGGTTCCAGTGCTTATTGGCATACTGGGTGCCATACAAAAAAAAAAAAAACATTAGAAAATCTGCACATTGACAAAATTTCCATCAGTCAATTATAAAAGGCCGCACACTGCTTGGATCCACACTGATACATTACTATATCTTAGGTTCATGGAAACAACTTGATGCGTATGGAGGCCCACATTAGCTAAATAACTGGCAGATTTAATTTCACATTGTTGTCTATATAATAATAATAATAGTCTAAACATCTGACTGATTGTGCGACCAACCACAACAACCAGATGCTATAATTTTACTAGAAACTGGAAAATATGCTGTCTCCTTTTCTTTCTTATTTTATTTTCTTTATTTTATTTTTCAACTGCCAGACAGTTAAGGAACTAGAATAATATGTCTGGGTAAACATAATTCAGATACAATTTGTCATAGTCTGGGATGCAAGCTACCATGATATAATGTATTAGTTATATTCTCATCTAAATAATACCTCTTACAGGAGGAAAAACCTACAGACTACATTTTGTTTCCAGAAGCCAATCATGCATGCATATATGCAGATACATAGCTAAGAATACAACATGTCAGAATATGTTATCATGAATCACATATTGAAATATTAATATCTATATTCTGTCACTGAGAACCAGTTCAGTGTAGTAGTTATGGCAGTGTGTAATGCTATGGTATAGTGATAATGTGCAGGTTTATGCCATGCATTTAAGTTAAGCGGACATTGAAAAAGATGGAGTGTATGAAATTAGTTCAACACTAGTTCAGGAATATTTCACATTATGCAGCACATGAAGAATGATTATTTTGAAGAACACATTGTAAGATACAGGAAATATAGTGTTCACGATAGATGGTTGCCAAAACAACAGAATGTTCTCATGTGCACTGAACGAATGAACAACAATTTTCTATGAAAAATTACCAGAGGGTGTGAATGAAACAAGTGCCAGGTTTGATGAATTAGTCAAGCTTTGTTAAAAGATATAAAGATACATGGAAACCATTAGCCCTGCAAGGTAGGCCAGGCAAGCAACAACACAATCAGATGTATTAGCTCTGTCTTTATTATAAGAGTATGTTAAACATTCCTCCTCTCCTCCTTTCTATTTTCCACTCTGCTTCGGACTCTGGCCATTTGGAACTCAGTGCAGGCAAGCTCTCTATAATATGGGATTTTGTTGCTCTGTGTGAGTTTGCACACTTGCCCCTTCTATTGCTCTGTATGTACTAAATTCTAAGTACTGTTTCTTGCACCTACTCCTCATATGTGTTTATGCCTAGCTGGGTCAAGACAGAAATGGCTGATCACCATGACAGATTATGCATTAAGAAACTCTTATAACACAAACCTGATCCTATCTTTAACTCTATGCACAACTTGTGTATCACTTAAAATGCAAGTGCTACATACTAGTCAAAGATCCCATTTCCAATTTGAGAAAAAATATTTCCTTCCCTAAATACTTTTCTCACCCTCAGAAAAAAAGCAGTTCGAAGGATGTAGTGAATTTAATAAAATAGGACCAAGCTGGAATGTTTATCACATTTGCATTAAATGTTCCTGCGTTTTTACTGCAGCTACACAGAATTGCTATTGTATAGTTAGAGATTGAGAGAAGATTGGTGTAGTATTTTTCTGCCTTTTCTGGTAAGTATGTACCAGAAATGTAATTCTCATGCAAATTCTTGTAAAAATTGCAGTGAATCTGCCTTTGATATCAAGGTTCTAATATTTTGGACAGGGTGCTAGTACAGTGAGATACTAATATTCAGTCTTTGGAGAACTGTTATTTTATAAATGAATTTTGCCTGGCCAAAGCCAGAAATTAAAAGCAAATCTGGGACAAGCCCAGAACATCTGTTTCTGGTTCACAGCTGATGACCATGGTGGGAAATCGTCTGCAAATATCAATGGACCAGGTCATTAGATAAGTCTAATCATCAGGCAATATATTAAGACTAATTGCCATTCCCTTGCTTCTGTTTTGGGCATTCCTTTTGGAGCCTGAATGCTGTGTTGAGGATGCTCACTGTAATTATATTTGTTGATCTGAACAATGTTGTTTATTCTTGACTGCCTTTTTCTCTCCATGTAAACTCTTACCTATATTCTATATGAATTTAGGTGAGGATTAAGCTCCTCTGTTAAGCTTTGAAATAATCAAAATGGACAAAGATAACAAAGTGGAGGATTGTGTTCTTGGTATATATGCTACATTCCATTACCTGATGGCATACAATATCAAACTATAGCCTTCCCAGTACACTGCTGGGATTCCTCTCTCTCCCCCTCTCCCCCTCCCCCCTCCTTCTCACCCACACACACATTTGGTAATATATATTTAGATATTACTAAAGACACATCAGTATGTTTTATGTACATAGTTTTAAATGGTTTTGTATTATTGCATTTTAATAAAACTATTCTGTCGTGTTTCTGAATAAAATTAGATTTAGGTAAGAGTTTAATAGCAAATGAATGAGTCAGTCCTTCATGCTCTCACATGGAAGGAAATTTTTAAAAAAGTTTTAAATTCATAAAATCAAAGGGCTGGAAGGGACCTTGGAGTCTTCTAGTTCAAACCCGTCCAAGGCAGGAGACCTTCTTGGATCCTGAACAAATGGCTGTCCAATCTTGTGAAGCATCCACAATTCCGAGAGACAAGCTGTTCCACTGATTAATTGTTCTCACTGTCAGGAAATTTCTCCTTAGTTCCAGGTTGAATCTCCCTCTAACAACCTTCCATCCATTGCTTCTTGTCCTGTCCTCAGGTGCTTTGGAGAATAAGTCAACCCCCTCCTTCCTGTACCAGCCCCTCAAGTACCATAAGACAGCTATCATGTCACCCCTAATCCTTTTCTTTGTTAGGTTAGACTTACCTAGTTTTTTAACCATTCATCATAGAGTTTAGCCGCTAGAGTCTCTAGACCCTTTATCATCATTGCTCTTCTCTGTACTCTGTACTCTTGAGTCTCAGCATCTTTTTGCATCATGGTGCCCAGAACACAGTATTTCAAATGTGTGACTTCATTAGTGCAGTAAAGAGCAGTACTATCAGTTTTCATGATCTTAATGCTATCCCCCTATTGCTCTGATGTTATGCCTAGGACTGCATTGGCTGTTTTAGCAGCTGTAGCACACTGCTAGCTCATACTTAAGTGAAGGCCCACTAGGACACCAAGATCCCTCTCACTACTGTTGAACCAGATATCACCTATTGTCACCTGTGCATTTGGTTTTCCTGCAGGACCCTGATTTTTTCATCACTGAACTGCATCTTGTTGGATAGTTCTCAATGTCTGCAGAAAAAAAGTTATTCTTCAAGAATTCAACAAGTATTTTCTGGCTTTGGTCATATTAGACATCTGAGTAGCTTTTGATACCATTAACAGTGGTTTCTTGCTGGATGGGGATGCTATGCTTCAGTCATGCCACTCCTGCCTGAGGCAGCCTTCAGAGATGGTACTGAAACTGCAGCTAGACAAAAATGATGTGACAGTCCTGTTATGGTAGAGGAATACTACTGGCTACCAATTAGGCTTCTGGGCTCAATTCAATATGTTAGTGAAAATCTACAAAGCCGTGGAAGTGGTGGCATCAGATACCATCAGATTCTGGCTCGCCATACTTGAATCTGCATGTACTATGACAGAAAGCCTGCTTGGAGCTGGGATATGGAGCAGATAGTTCTTTTTTGTTAACAGTACCTGGATTTTGGAACTCCTTGTCTAGGGAATTTTGAGCAGTCACTTCCTTCCTAGATTTTGTAAAACAAAAACAAAAAACCCTGCTATCTTGCCAACCCATTTTAATCAGGATTGAATAGTGTTGTGGCCACTTGAGGCATTTCAGAATTATCTGGATACCAGATAAACAAAGTGTTCGTTGCTATGTGTTCGTGATAATGCTTATGTTAACAAGTGGATTCTGTATGTGAAAAGCTCTAAATATTTACTGTGTGATCAGGAAATAAAGCTGCATTTATTTTGAAGGAAAATAATGTGACATTGAAAGCATACCTAGAAGAATTTGCAATTATTCACATCATATTACTTCTTAATTCCTATTTGAATTACTTTTTGTCTATAATTATATGATAGTAGGCTTTTAACTCATGCTCACTGATAATGGTGACTATCTGGGGGTGAGGAAGGTACTAATTTAATACGTTTTTCCCTATTGTTTGACTGTTTTAAAGTGCCCAGAAATTGCAGATTGGGTTGAGTTACAAAAACTACTATAGATATAAGAACCACAAAAATTTCTGAAGTAGCACATCTGTCATTTTATAAAGCACAACAGATTTTTTCTTTCCTGTTCTTAAAAACTAGAACAGTCTTTCTGAAATTTGTGTCATCTTCCAGTAATGCAAGAATTCCCAAACTGTCCCTTATCTTCTTGTCACCAGGGTCTTTGACAAGAATTGGAAACATTGCTCTAAACTATGGTATAACAAAGAGGGGAAAAAAGCAATTGAAACAGCAGAGATTGTGGAGATCTATATAAACAGCTGCTGCAGCAATGATGCAAATTAGCAACAGCATCCTAATGGCCTACCATTGATAAGTATAACTGAGGAGTATACAGTCTCATGAAGATTAAACCTTTTGGATTGGGGACTTGTGACATGCATTATCATCATCACTGTAATGCTCTGGAGAAAAACATAACTTCCTGTCATATTAGGCCCTTTCATCTAAGTTCAATAATTATCCTTAATAATGCTATATTTAATATATATCTGGAAAAAGCATTCCATGCACGATTTATCAGCACAATATCCCACTGAACTTCATTATGAAATTTGATGCACATCACACATTGAATTGTTCCAGAGTTTATGGGGTTAGAAAAGACTTTACAGGTCTTTTAATCCAATATTCCACCCAAAGAAAGACTCCTTACACCATCCAAGGAAGGTGGCTCTGTTTAAAGACCTGCAGTGATGGAGCACCAACAAATCCAAGGAAGCAGGATGTTCCACTGCTTAGCAACTCTCACAATCTGGGAATTCCTTCTTCTCTCTCTGTAAAACTTCCAGTTATTAGTTCTAGACCTACCTTTAGACACCATGGAGAATAAATACTTCCCCTCACAACCTGTCAAGTATTGCAACACTATTGTCACAGCTCTCCTTTGTTTTCTCCTCTTTAATTCAGTTTCTTAACATTCTTCATAATATTTAGCCACAAACCTCTCAAAATCTTCATTTTTCTTCTTTGCATGCTTTTTAGTTCCCTTCTTTAATTGTGGTGGCCAAACTAGGACACAAGTGTTCCAGGTCCATTGCAGTGTAAAATTATCCTGTCCTGTGAACCTGATGTATCTTTTTATTGAAACAATCCATTGGCTCTTTTGGTAGCTGCAGCAAATTGGTGGGTGAAATGGGCTGCGAGAATAACCTCAGAAGGCAGAGATGCAGTCTATGCAATGGCCTGGTAAACAAAATCCAAGTCCTAAATGGGGTAGAATAAGGATCTCAGAAGGGATCCTACCTAGTTCTCTGGAAAGTAAAGGCAGGGAGGAAAGGAAGCGCTTGCAGACTTGTAAGATTCTGTTACTATAAGCTTATGTCATCGTAAATGCCTAACTACTACATCTCCCTGATCACCCGGACCTGCAAGGGTTAACTGACCACATATCCCATAACCCCTGTAACCACTCCTTACCTCTTTGCCCCTCCTCCTGGGTATTCTCAAGACCTGCCCCTGTCTTTCCCCCTGAGACTACCCAGTCGGAGTCCAAATCTTCCCGAATCTGAGTGATTTTGTCATACAGATACTGAACAAAATCCTCGGCTCTACCCTCCAAGGGGTCCTCCCGCGCTTCCTGGTGGAGCAGGGAGCGGGTCACCCTAAAGAGGGCGGCCGGGCGATTATCTGATGACGCAATAAGAGCAGCAAAATAACTACATTTCGCTGCTTTTATTGCCACTAAGTAATTCCTAATGTGGGATCTTACTAGTGTCCGGTCAGATTCAAGAAGACTGGCCCTCCAACTACTCTCTAGGCGTCTTTTCCGGCGCTTCAACTCCCTCAGCTCCTCGGTAAACCAAGGAGCCAATTGAGATTGGCGCTGGGTCAGAGGCCGCAAAGGCACGACCCGATCCAGAGCACCAGCAGCCGCCCTATCCCAGGCGGCCACCAGGTCTCCAGTCGAGGCGTGTGCCAGAACCTCAGGAAATGGCCCAAGCTCCGTCTGGAATCTGTCAGGTTCCATCAGGCGCCTGGGGCGGAACCATCTGACCGGCTCCGCCTCCCTGCGGCGGGGTGCAGCGGTTTGAAAGTCGAGACGAAGGAGAGAGTGATCTGACCATGACAAGGGTTCAGTAACTATATCCCCTATATCAAGATCCCTCAACCACTGTCCAGAGACAAAAACCAGATCCAGCGTGTTTCCCCCTGTGTGGGTAGGGCCATGAATTAACTGGGTCAGGTCCATAGCTGTCATGGAAGCCATGAACTCCCGAGCCATCTCTGACGTCTCACCCACGGACGGCAGGTTGAAATCCCCCATAACCATAAGCTTAGGGGTATCAACCGCCACCACTCCATTATAGAATGGAGTCAACAATTAAGGGTTGCTCTCATGAGAGAGAATGCACTGTTCCTAGCTAACAGACTTCCCCAAAAGCCCTGGTCACTGGAAATTGACTGCATTCATCACAGGGCATTTTGTATCATGTTAACCTCCATTCCATCTGCTATGTATCCATCCATTGAGGACAATCTAACTGTTTATGATGTTATGCAAAAACTATGTAACCTGTTTTATAGCCAGAGCAGAGCCACTACCACTAGACTATCTAGGGAGTTCCACTCCACCAAGCACAAGGCAGGGGTCCCCATGAGTGAGCACATTTTAAAGATGAATGCTGCAAGGGCAGAGCTCATGCAGAGGGGGGAAATCATCACTGAAGAGAGCATGATAAGCATAATCATAAACTCTCTTGATAGCAGTTGAGACAGCTTCATAACCCAACTAAATAGCCTCAGCTTGCAATACCTAACACTAGGCGCACTGACCAGTCAGCTCGTTGCAGAGGACACTCTGAGGAGGAAACGCCAACTATCCAAAAGGGATCCTAGACCCACGAAGAGGGTGGATTTCCAGGATAAGGCCAGGGATACCTCAGAATGTTATTCTTGTGGGTCAAGGAACCACTTAAAGAGAGATTGCCCCAAGAACCATAGGGACAGGGGACAGCATGACAGTAGAGGGGGGGGGGGTCACCTGAACGCAAGTACCCAAAGCAAAGGGGGCGAGGGTGGTCACCCAACCCCAGGTAACACCTCGAGCGCAGAGACCACTCCAGGGACAGTAACTCTGGCTCCATGTACGGGATCAGGCACGATGACCCAAATGACAAACATAAGATAGAGAGAAACACATGGCTTCTGGACTCAGGGGCCACAAGTCACACTACTTGTAACCCAGAGCTGCTAGACTCACTCACAGAAGTAGACTCAGAAATAAAGGTGGCAAACCAAAGCAAGGTCAAAGTAGTGGGGAAAGGAAACGTACACATCACACAGATAGGGGATTTAAAAGGGGTACTGTACGTACCAGAGATATCCCACAACGTGCTAGCCATCACAAAGCTGACACGGGACACAAACATAGAGATAAAATTTAAAGAGCCTTGGTAGTACAGGGGTTTAAGGCACCCTGTTATTAAGCTTATTAAGACCAGCTGCCTGCAATTACTGCAGGGTTCGAATCTCGCCAAGGCTCAAGGTTGACTCAGCCTTCCATCCTTTCTAAGGTAGGTGAAATGAGGACCCAGTTTGTGGGGGCAATAAGCTGACTTTGTATAAATATACAAAAGGATGAAGGCTATTGCTGAGCACATTGTAAGCCGCCCTGAGTCTTCGGAGAAGGGCGGCATATAAATCAAATTAAAAAAAAAAAAAGATGGAAAGGCACACTTGATCAAGCAAGGGAAAGAGATAGGAAAGGTAACCATACACGAGGGACTTCCCTACTTCACACCCAACGCAAGGGAGGAAGAAGGCATGGATACCAACACGAACCACAAAGTAGATAAGTATCCAGAAATAAAGGGGGTGCAGCAAGAGGCAGGATGTGGCCATGAGAAGGCAAACAAGTCTGTATCTATCGGCAAGCCATAGCATGATAACTGCGCCCACCTCTTCCACAGGAGGCTGGGACACATAAACTTCCCCATTGTAAAGAAAATGACGGAATGTACCGAGGGTCTCAAAGTAAAGAACTGTGAAAACTACTTGGAGTGTTCGGTCTGTAAGCGTTCTAAGATCAAGGTTAAGGCCACCCCCAGGGGATCCAAACGAACCACGGAATACCCCTTCCAATTGGTGCATATGGACTTGGTAGGGCCAATGAAACCCTCTGTAGGGCATAGGAAGCGATTCTTCCTCACAATTGTGGATGACTACACCAGATACGGGTATGTCTACTCCCTCAGACACAAAAACGAAGTGTTCCAAAGGTTTAAAGAATTCCACAGAAGAGTAGATATGCAACATAACATGAGAATAAGGCAGATAATGACAGACAGGGGCTCAGAATTCATGGCCAAAGAATTCACAAGGTGGCTGAGGGAACAGGGCATAGCGCATTACACCTCTTCACCTTTCTCCCCCTTTCAAAATGGAGTCTCAGAGAGAAAGAACAGGGTATTGCAAACCATGATGAGATGCGCCCTGGAGGATGCTGGGATGGGGCAGCATTTTTGGTCAGAGGCACTACACTACGCTAATTACACCCTGAATAGACTGTGGTCAAGCTCTATCAATAAGACACCATACGAGATGCTATACAACAGAAAACCCAACATCGCACACTTACACATATTCGGCGCCCCAGGCGATGTCCACATCCCCAGACAATTAAGAAAGAAAGGGGAGAAATTATCAAAAAGACTAAGATTCGTGGGTTACGAACCGGGCACAAAGGGCTACAGATTTGTCGACAACAATAACCGTTTTGTGGTTTCCAGATCAGCCAGTTTCCACGAAAATGCAAACTGGTCGAGGGTACACTCCAACGACATTCCAACCAATAGGGTCACATTCGAGCATGGCCAAGGGGAAAGGGGGGTCAGAGAGGTCGCAGGGCACGAAGCCAACCATCGCAAGGCAAGCATCAAAGAGTGGAAAGAAGGGCATCCTTTCCTGAAGATAGATGACCTGACAGACAAAGAGGCAGACAACATGCAGGAAACCGAGCCAACCCCCTGCAGGCCAATCAGAGAAACCAGAAACAAGCTACCAAAGAAACTAGAGGACTACATTATGGCCATCCATAACACCCATTTCACGCCCAGCTCATATGAGGACATCCTCGGGCTCCCCCAGAAAGAGAAAGAAAAATGGATGTCTGCCATGGAGAAGGAGATGAAGAGCCTAAGGAACCTCCAGGTATACTCACCTGCCCAAATTCCAGAGGACAAAAAACCAATAGGAACCAAATGGGTGTTCAGGGTTAAGACTTTAGAGGACAACAAGGTCCTATACAAGGCAAGACTAGTCGCGCAGGGTTTCGCCCAAAGATACCCCGAAGACTATACACACACCTACTCGCCAACCGTCAGGGCGGAGAGCGTCAAAAGCGCCCTGGTGGTGGCCACCATCCTGGGCTTGGAGGTTTTCCAATTCGACGTACAAACAGTGTACCTGCACGCCGAGTTGGATAAAGAGATATACGTTAAAGCACCGCCTGGGTACAACGAGGGCGATAACCAAACCTGGCTGCTGAACAAAAGCCAGTACGGGCTCAAGCAGTCAGACAAAAGGTGGTATGACTGCCTAGCCAAGGCACTTAGATCCATGGGCTTCGAGGCCACCTCAGCCGACAAATGCTTCTTCACGAAGAGAGAAAATAACACATTCGAAGGTGTGCTTGTTTACGTGGACGACATCTTGTACATCAGCAAGCACAAGGACAGATGTGACAAGTTCGCCACTGAGCTGGGTAGCCACTTCTCCCTAAAGTCACTTGGAAAAATCGATAGATACCTAGGGGTCCAAGTGATAAAAACCAACAAGGGTTTCCGCCTCTCCCAGAGAGAAAAAATCATCGAGCTGCTGTCCAAATGCAACATGTCCGAAGCAAAACCCAGCAAGACCCCCATGCAACCTGAGTTCCTGAAGACTATGTACGAGGAATCTGAACCTTTCACAGACAATAAGTTGTATAGATCAACGATAGGGTCACTGCTGTATATATCCAACTGGACCAGGCCCGACATCACCTTAGCCGTCAATCTGCTGTCCAGGCATGTAAGCAAACCCACGGTAACACACTGGAACGCAATCAAAGGACTACTTAGATACTTAAAATTCAGTGCGGATGCCCTACTCTGCCTAGAGCCAGAAACATCCGAGAAACCAAAGCTAACCTGCTATGCTGACGCTGACTGGGCTGGGGACATAGAGTGCAGAAAGAGCACCTCCGGCTATGTGCTACTACTCAACGATTGCCCCATCCATTGGTACACTGGAAAACAAAAACTGGTGGCTACATCAACTACGGAAGCAGAATTTGTTTGCCTATCAAAGGCTGCAAACAATTTAGTATGGTTCGATGACCTGCTCTGCAACATCTGGGCTGAACCCTCATATCCCATAGTTATCCACGAAGACAACAAAGCAGCGATAGAGATCTCAAAGGCCGATGCCATAGGTCAGCGGTCTAGGCACATTGACATTAAATACAAACACGTCAGGCAGTTTTCAGAGATAGGTTTCATTAAGGCAGTACACTGTGACACAGAGGAGCAAACAGCAGATATTCTCACTAAACCCCTACCACATAAACAGCATGCGTACCTCATGTCTAAAATGCGTGTTTACTTGTAATTCGTGCCTGTGCCTGTGTATTCTCTGTATGTATACAATCACTCCCCCAGGTACCCAGTTAGGCATTTAGAGGGGATTTTGTCATGGTAAATGCCTAACTACTACATCTCCCTGATCACCCGGACCTGCAAGGGTTAACTGACCACATATCCCATAACCCCTGTAACCACTCCTTACCTCTTTGCCCCTCCTCCTGGGTATAAAAGGTCCAACCACGTGGTCCACAGGGTACTCCAGATATATACCTGAAAGAGAAAGGTACAAGGTCAGTGACCTCCAGTACCATCAAATCTATAATAAAGCTACAGAAAAGAATTGGAGTCTGTCTTTGAGTTATTGGGCTAGATCCAGCTTTTAACAGCTTATAATAAACACAGCATTGGTATTTATGGTTTTGGTTTCTTGCCTGGACTACCTTGAAGAGCTGACATCAGGTTATGCTTAATCCGTGATTTATCTGGATGTGCAGATCCTTCTCACAATTACTATAGTTGAACCAGGTGCTGCCAATCTTGTACCCATGCATCCAGCTTTTCCTACATAAGTTTAGAAACCCTCTGTGGAAGAGCAGGGTATTGGTGAACAATTGCAGGCATCTGTGCTGTGTCCCCCCCCTCCATCCAAGCCTTTTGGTGTTAGCACAGCAAAACTGTTTATAAGAGGTGAAACCTTGAAACAGATGGGGATGAGACGTGTGGTATTTTGAAGCTCTGCAGCAGCAACCAATGTAAAAAGCAGTCAAATAAAAGGAGTTTTTTCTTCACAGAGACTGACTGGTCCAGAGGAAAAAGAAGGGACATAGCACAGCAAAACTACATACAATATTAGGAAAGTGCCAGAGCTTTATATGCTGCCAATTAATAAACAAAAGGAAAAAAATGAATAAATCAGATAAAAAAAATTGAAAGACAGACCAGGGTCTATAATAGTAAAACACTGTTGAATACTAGTAATAAAAGTAATACTAGTAGCAATAGTATACTAATAATACCAATAGTATACTAATAATAGAAATAGTATAATATGGCATAGAAGTAGAAGTAATATACAACATAGCATAAACTCCCTTTTTACAACTCTGTAATCCAATAATAGTAGTAAAACAGAGAATATTTAGTATCAACAATAATAGAACTGGAATATGTTATAAAACAATCGACATAGAACTCACACATACGTTTGCATGTTTCACTTTTATAGCTTGGTTATTTTTTCAAAATCATCTCCCCAATCCTTATACAGGTAGACCTCAACTTACAACTGTAATGAAGCCTGCCCCTTAGTCGTAAATCATGATAGTTGTATATCAGGTCATCCATTTGATTAACCTAATTTTATGAATTTTTGGAAATTGTGGCAGTTGTAAAGCAAACTTCCAATGCAAACAAGACAAATTGTTGTGAATTGAAGATTATTTATACAGCAATGTGTTGTACATGGGGCTGCTCTTGAAGATCATTTGGAAATAGAGCTGATGCACAAGTTGGCAAATCCACAGTTGAAGGGTATGCCATGACACCTTTCCTGTTATTTTTTTTCTGTTGACCAGTAGGTTTCCAGGTACAATTCAAGGTGCTGGCTATCACCTACAAAATCTTCTAGAGTATAAGGGTTGGCTATTTGTCAGGTTGCTTACTTCTAGCTTCTGCCCATCTTGTAAAATCAGAGAGTGTTCATGCATAATCATAAAACATGATTATGTTACCTAGTTTGGCAATGAAATGTCTGCAAGAAAACAACAAAGCTCAACAAAGCTTTGTTGTAAATTCATCTAATATATAATTATGCATTTTGAAATCCAAACAGCATTTTGGGTTTTCAAACGAGTGCAGAAGAACGTGCACTATGATCCTTGGATTCTTTATCCAAGGGGCGTATTTCATGTACACCCAAGGCGCAGAACCAAACCCGAAGAAAAACACTTGTGTTTTGATTGTGCATGTATTACAATAGCAGTAGTAATACTTGGGGAAGATCTACTGCTTCCTTTTCTTTCCTAAGTAACAGTGGTGCCAAGCGAGCCTAGGGGTTATTTCGTGCAAACCACGAAGGAGGAGCAAATTCCAGGCAGCCGCCCCTCCTCGCCCCCGAGGTCTTTCGCTCCAACCAGCCACAGTTCCTGTTATTTCCACAATCTCGCGGTAAAATTCTCGGGTTCTCGCTTTGCTCCTCCTAGGAAAGAGTATCCTTCCGCCCGCCTTCCCTCTTCCTCTTTTCAGGATAATTATTTGTCCGCGGCCAAAGCGGCTCGTGGCGCGTAGGACCGCCTGTTCCCGGGCGCGCGGCGTATAACCCGCTTCCCGACCGGTGAAAAACCACGACGCTCCTCCGCGCACCCCAAAGCCGAACAACAGTCAAAAGCGCATGCGTGACTTTTGTCGCTCGACTCCGTCTAGCGGAGGAATCCTATTAACCTCTCGCGTCATAAAGAACTTCGCGCGGGGAGTGATGCGGGAGGAGCAGTCCCTGCTCTGTGAGGCAGTCACTCAGTGAAAGAGCCCGAGCGTGCTGGGGGAGAGAAAGGGGGAAGAGCGACGGTGAGAAGCGAGCAGGAGAGGGAAGGCAGTGAAAGGGCGGCAGGCGAGCAAAGAGGTGGGGGCGACGGGAAAGAAGGCAATAGAGAACACCGGGCTTCCCCCAGGCCGGCACCCACATCTGTCCTCCCGCTTCCGCCGAAAAGCTTCTGCGCTCCCTCCGCCGCCGGAAAATAGTCCCCCTCCTTCCTTTCCTTCTTCCTGCTTGCCTCTCTCAACAGGCTCCGCCGCGATGGCGCTGAAGAGAATCCACAAGGTGAGAGTCCTTCGGCAGAAGGCCAACCCGGAAGCCCCTTCGGTGCGAGGGCCAGCTTAGGGCATGGTTTTCTCCCGCCCTTGTAGGCCGCGCCGAGGGGCCGGGCTGGAGGCCCCGATCGTGCCGGCGATGCTCTTGCTGGCGACGATCCTCGGTGCCGCCGCTTTACGTAAGCTCGGTCCGGCTTGGCCTGGGGCACTCGGGCATCTCCGGCAGGGCTGGAAGGCAACGCTCCGCGCGAGAACCTCTGGGCCTCTGGCCGCCCGGCTCGCGCTCCTTTATGGCCTGGGCGGCTCTCTCGCCCGTGGGGCGGGGGGCCAACTCCAAGCCCGAAAGCATTTCCTCGGGCTCGTTGCTAGCCCAGCTGGGTTGATACCTTCGTGGCATCCGCCGCGGGAAGGAAGGCGACCTTTTGTTGCAAGCGAGGTCTTTTTCCCCCCTCGGTCAGCCGCCTTACCGTCGGTCTCCGGACAAGAACGCAGTCACACCCCCCACCCCCCACCCCGGGCTAGACTAGCATTTTGCGAGGTTTTGCAAGAGGCGCACCAGGCCAACTTGGAAGGGCTTTTCTAGGAGGTTTGCAAAAAGTTCTTGCTTTCGTCACCGAAGCAGGGTTCGAGCACCGTTTCGAAAGTCATCCGTCCAATACATTTCGAAGCAGTTGGGTTCACAATTGGTGGCTTGCCGGTAGCCACAGGTGCGCGTTTAGGCATCCCTTCTTAAGAAGTTATTTTGGACGATCTACGGTACCTTCGTCTTGCTTGGTGTCGATCGAGGGAGGGGACCGTTCCGTTGCCTTGCATGAACAAAGGGAAAGCGCTGTAGCCAGTAAGTGTGCTGACCCTGAGATCTGCTTCAGCCTCCCTCACTACCCAAGGGATATGCCCTCTTAAATAATGTGAATAGTTGTTGCTCCCACTATTGCTTTCATGCTTACAACTTTTTGCCTCTCTATTTCCATTACTGCGATTGTGTGTCTTGCTGCATCAAAAGTTTATTTGATGTCAAAATACTAAGCAAGAGTATCCTGGAAAGCAATTCTAAGAGTGAATTCTACTGAACTCAGTGGAGTTTGCTGCAAAAGAAGTAAGTATAGAAACTAGTTGCTATAGTTGCAAGAAGAATATTTTGGTGATATCACTGTTCTAACTTGCCAAGTGATTTTTTCCCCAAACATGATAATGTTGATACATCAGGATGTAATTGGAATCAGTTAAAAGTTCTAGGCTCTTGGTTTAGACTTATTTGTAGCACTGGGAGTAATAACCACCAGATAATATAACTAGTTGGTTTAATGCATGCTTACAAAACAGTGCTCATAGGAATCACGATTCTAGAATAAGCAATAGGTGAAAATGCTACCTCTATTGAAAGCTCTTGCTTTGGAAAATAGTTTTGCTTTAAGGTTGCTATGGCTGGGAATAAAGGCTCTCAGGTGATCTTGCAGTGATATTGGTGATGTTATTTTTTTATAGTAATGTGTGTCATTGGCTTTTTAAACAATATTTTGTTGCATTTGAGAACGTAACTTTAAAATTTATGAAAATGGAACTTGATTGATATTTTTGGGTGTTTAAATATTCTGAATATTTTAGTTGTCTGGTTATAAAACCTAAAACCATTAATTAATAAGAAACTAAAATACTATTTTGTTCTTTTATTTCTCTGTTACAAACTTTGTTTTTCTAGCTTTGAGCTAACATATGTATTTAAAGAGATTAAATTAGAAAGGCTGATATATTGATCTATGAAAGGTTGCTGAATTAGGCAAGGCTTTTTATGTGCATTTGGATTTCATTTAGTGCATATAATTGGCTTACTTAACTGCTAAAGAGCAATCACACATTAGTTATTGATTTGTTAGTTCTGTGCCATTCTTGAAATATTGAATTTAAGAATAAACCTTTATGTAAGGGAGAACAGTCAACTGTATTTTGATTTTATTTAAAAAATATTAGATATATAGCAGTTCTTTGTTGAATTTGGTAGGATTTTTAGGATATTTCCAAATCAGAATTTTCTGATTTGTGACCTTATTTCCTCACAATACTAAATCAGGATTTTTGTGTCAGTGTGATTGAATGTCTCAGCCCATTTTACACAGAAATCATGGTTATTTATCAGGAAAGAATATTTCCAACATAGCAGAATAAAATTAACCATAGAATTGGGCAGAGTATTAAAACAAACAAAAAGCCAGGAATGGACATTTATAAAAAATGGTAAGCAATGATAAAAAAAAATCAGATTTCCTTTCTGATTTTTAAAAATCATTGCTTAACATTGTTTATAAATTTGCATTCCTGGCTCTTTGTTTTTGTACTCTGCCCAATTCTATTGTTAATTCAACATAAGACAACAGCTTAAAAATATAAGACTTTATACTAACCTTTCCTCTTTTTGCTTCTCCCTCATTCCCAGATTCTTCATTCTCCTTGGCATCAATTTTCATACATGCTCCTTCCCAACCAAATGATTGATGGGAATCTGACTTCTAAATTACATTTTTCCTTCATAAAACATTGTAGAAGTCATAATTCTGCTTGGCCACAAACAGAAATAGATAATATTCTGAAAAGCTGCAGCTGTTCTTCAATGTCTCATAGAACCTTTATGAATATCCCACAAAAAACACAAGCACAAAAATTGGAAGGTGTACCAAAATGCAATTATTTTTAAAAAATCAGAAGAGACAAAGTTTTCATTTCATTAGAAAACAGGCCAAAATATCTGCAAACGGGCAACACACTCTACATTCCACTTTCCAATAATCCCAATATTTTCTGGTTCTTCATCTAAGTCTTACTGATTAGTGTCAAGTCTTATTCTTTCCCCTGTCCTTTGAACAGAAGAAAATGATCAGTAGGTTAAGCCAGGAATTTTCTGAAAGTACCATGCTTGAGATAGATTGTCTTCCATAGATGCTAAATTAATGGAAGTTCACTACTACTTGAGGCCACTGAAACATCTGTTTCCTTTTGGAAGAAAATCTGGTTGATCAGGCAGTACTGTAACATCAAAACCAGTATTGTTTTTATTTATTCCTTCACTTTCCCCTCCTGCTTTAAACAGTGTTGCCCAGTTCATTGATTTGATTTTCTTAGAGATGTAACCATTTTTTGCTTCTGTTCTTTTTGAAAAAAAAAAGTTATCTTAAATATCTTTTTCCTTTCTGTTTATGTTGACAAACTATCTCAATATTATATAATGGCTCATAGGAAAGTGCTGTAATAGTGAATCAGTGGACACTGCTTATTCGTCTTTAGTATCCAACAAGAAAACTTAAGATTTTCCTTATTTATTTACTATTCAAGTCTGTTAATTGGATTAATTCTGTTGTTAAAAGTGCACAGAATACTAATTTTCCCCTGCTTATAATCAATTTAGATAAGTGAGTTCAGAAAAAGTTCAAATTAAAAAGCCAAGTTGAAGATGGATCATCCAGGAGGGGATCTATCCAGATATCTATCCAGTGCCACCAACTTGATGGCACTTAAGCCAAGTGAAGCTGGGCAAAAGAAAAAAGCAAGTGTCCTCAGAGCAGAAGCCAAGGCATTGCGCTAAAGGTGCTTATCCCAAATTTGCATAAGTGCAAGTATCCAATTGGATTGGCTGATAATTTGGTAACAGTGTCACTCAGCAGCATATTGATCTCTCTGCTTCAAAATTTATTTAGTTATTTTGCTGTGATGTTTGGAAGAAATAGGGAGGAACTTCTGCCTGGTATGAAAAGTTTGGATACTTTTAAAGAGAGAGCACATATAATTCCTTCCATTGAGGGATTAATATACGTAGCATATTCTATTTCTGCTTGAAAAATGAGAAATACATATTGAAATGATGTTAGAAGATAATTGATAGACTGCAGTTGCAAGAGTACTCCGGTCAATCATTTCCCCCTATAGATGCCTAGACAATCTGAACATTGTCATAAGGAAAGTTTTATCTAAAATTATATGTTTATACACATTGTGAGAAATAGAACTGAGATTGCTTGATTTTAAGATACGGACTTTATAATTGAAAAATTGGAAATAAAACTATTCTGTTTTAGGTTTATCTTGATTTAAGGGCATTTTAGATACAACATGGAAGAAATTTATATTTTGTATAATACATTTAAGGGAGAAGAATGAAATTTGTATGGCTGTAAGTCCGGATATCATGTAATAAGTAGATTAGTTACTCCTTTAAAAATTAATTTACATCCTCCTTGTCAACAGTAACGTGGAAAATACTGAATAAATATATTGCTAATCAGAATTTATATATGCAAGTCCATAGCTGCTTATTCTGAAGTTTTATTTTCAGCTTCATGGCATTCAGAATGTGAATGGAGCAAGTTCGTCAATGTTTTCTCATGTTAATTCATGCTTTGGTAGCATTTCTGTATTTTGAAATCTTCAGTTTTTCATTTTTTATTTGGTATAGTAAATGAAGGAATGTGAGGCATATGAAAACTAAGAAAAGTCTGATTGATTAGTGCATAGCATTTGTCACCATGTTCCAGGTCTAATATGGTTGAATAATTCTCGCACTAAATATTTCAAGATATTTTGTATCCTTTAAAATAGGGAGCTTTTCCCCCAGATAAATTACAGATTGTGTATATAGTATCTTAATTGTATGGAGTAGCAATGTTAATGTTACAGTGTTACTATCTTTGAATCTCAGGTCTTAAAGTCATTTGAGGTTTAATTTGTATCATCTATTCTGAAATAATACTTAATATTTTTTTGAATTTCCAGTTTAATTGTTTTCAGGCATAGTAGGGTGCCAGAAACAAACTAGTGTATTATTTTTTTTTTTTGGCTTTTGCATTTCTAGTATAGTATAGCAGTATATATAGCTAGTAGAAGTCACAGCTTTTTATCATGTTGAAAAGATTACCCCGTATTGCACATGTATTCACATATGTATACTGCAAATATAATTGATACAAGAAACGTGTTGATTGAAATGCAGTATTCTGTGCTTAGAAAATACACTTTCCACACTTCTATGATAAAAAACATAGCATTGCTTGCATCAAGTTTTTTTTAAAAAGCTAAAATATTTTGACAATTATAATCAAAATACAAATCATTAGACATTGTTAAAAAATAGTGTATGCAAGCAGAGTAAAAAGCCATGGCACTTTTATTTTAAATTCCAAAATTGATAGAAGTATAACACACAGGAAACACTCTCTTACCTTCTTCTTTATAGCAATTTGATGTAAGCGTCAAATAATTTCTAGTACATAGGTAAGCCTTAAAAGCAATAGGACAATGAAAACAGAAGAGAGGAAATAATAGAAATAGCAGCAAAGGGAATATTCTGATGTGCTTCAAATGGCCAAGAACCTGAGCAGTCAGAGGTAATCATGTACAGCGCAAGACACAGTGATTCACTCATTCAGCCACTTCCAAAGGTTGCTGCACCAATGTAATTGATGATTTCTGATTCTCTAAGGTAGATGCTCTCATTTCTATGTAAAAGTACTCCTCCTCCAAAGCAGACTAATCCTCCTGTAAATGTTTGGTGTTCTGTTTCAGAACAGCATATCCCAAATTATGCATGCTATTGTGCTTTTTTTGTAAATTGATAAAAATCATGTCCAGACCTTATTTTAAATGTGAATTAATATATAGAAGCTTTATTATGTTACAGCTGGTACGAGGAGGTTGAAAATTCTCACCTCTTCAATGATGTTTATGTCATTCAGAAATAAAAACTGATTGATGTTACAAACCAGTTAAGACAAGTTCCACCTTATGGTCAAGCACTGTTTTGTCTGGGTTAATATCCTTTCTCTTAATTCCAGGCAGTTATTTTTGAAACATGTAGCTCTCAGTTTGAGGGACTGTTTTCTAAATACATCTATGAGGGATTTCAGATATTATTTTTGTGATTGTATTCTACACTGTTTTTGAAGGAAGAGCCAAATATAAATACAACCATTACTTCAGTTTTTCCCTTTGTGTTTACACTTCTTATACTTTATAATTATATCTTCTATGCCAAAGCACTACCATGTTCTATGTCTAGAGGGGTGGGCAACTCAAGCCTCATTAAATTGTACTGCCAAATTTTTAGAAACCCAGATGTGATTTCCTGCTGGTTTTAGTGGGAGGTGGTGACAGCTTCATTTTTAGGCTTAACACACCCCTAAAATGAAAACAAACCATCACATTTGGAAATCCTGGTCTCATCACCTTGTTTGTGACATAGCTTCATCATTCTGTGTACTGCAGCCGTATGTAAATAAAATGGCAGTCCCCAACTACCAAAGCTTGCCCTGTCCTGGTCTAGTGTATTTCTTGGGGTGTCTATCTTGTTTTATTCTGGATGAAGAGGGTGATATAAATAAATATCTAATCAATTACATAGCGGTGAAATAGTACACACATTGTTCAAAAACCATTAAAATTCTTTGTGATTTAAACTTAGAAAATGAGTCCATGCTAATTATTTACATAGACACATAGTTTCTTACAGCAAAATGTGTACCATGTGAAAGGAATAGAAGTGAGTGTGTGTGTGTGTAAATGTACTCTCTCTCTCTCTCTCTCTCTCTCTCTCTATATATATATATATATATATACTGTATATATAAATGTACTGTGTGTGTGTATGTATGTATGTATGTATGTATATATATATATATATATATATATATATATATATATATATATATATATATATATGTATATGTATATATATATGTAGGTAGGTAGGTAGGTAGGTAGGTCGGTCGGTCTTTGGTTATTCGGGTTTTCTCCCGCGTAAAATTGGAGGTTTCTTGGCAACGTTTCGACGAAGTCTCATTCGTCATCTTCAGGCTGGTGTCTTCGGCTTCGTGCTTCTAGGAGCAATGTGTGTGATCGCAGCTGTTTCTTCCTTTTAACTGCCGGTGGGGGTGTGAACTGATTGGGTGGGAGCTTGGCTGTGTTCCGATTGGGTGGAGGTGTGTTCTGATTGGTTGGGGGTTTGGCTGTGCTCTGATTGGATGGGGGGTTGGCTGTGTTGTGATTGGATGGGTGTGTGTTCTGTTTAGATGGGGGCTTGGTTGTGCTCAGGTTAGTCTGAGTAGCAGAGGGATTTGAGCTGGTGAGCTGTGTTGCTGTTGTTTGGCTTCGTGTTCGTGGCCGTGCTACCTCTTCATGGTGGGTGTCAGTCTGCTTCATGTATGAATTGGGGAGGGGTTTAAAGGGGCTAATGATGCAGCTGTGGTCTGGCTTCTGGTCCACGGTCGTGCCTCATCCTCAGTGTGGGTTTGAGTCTGCTTTCTGCGTGGATGTGTGGTGGTTACATCCTGTGTGGCTCTTGTGAGTGTGGGTCTGGTGTCATTCTTTGTGTTAGGGACTCGTTTGTCAATAAGGGCGGGTTTCCAAATGGCTGGTAGGCGGGAGGTATCATCTCGTTTATTCATGCTGTGTGGGCGTTTTTCTATCTCGATGGCTTCTCTGATCATTCTGTTGTTAAAGTGTTCGGTTTTGGCGATAATTCTGGTCTTTTTAAAGTCAATATCATGTCCTGTGGCTTTGAGGTGTTGGACCAGGGAAGAAGTTGGTTCCTCTTTTTTGACTGAGTTCTTGTGTTCTTCAATGCGTGCACTTATTCTTCTGTTGGTTTGTCCGATGTATGCGGTCGGGCAGGTGGTGCATGGGATTTCATATACTCCTTGATTTTCTAACTCAGTTTTGTCTTTGGGGTTTCTTAGGATGGTGGATATTTTTCGGTTTGTGCAGAATGCTGTCTTGATGTTGTGTTTGTGGAGGATCTTGCTGATTCTGTCTGTGGTGCCTTTTATGTATGGGAGGAGGGCTTTGCCGTTTTCTTGTTCTGTCTTGGATTTTAGTGGGGGTTTCTTTTTGGATTAGGTTGGTAATCTTATTTCTTTGGAATCCATTGGAGTATATGAAATCCCATGCACCGCCAGCTGCTATCACACACATTGCTCCTAGAAGCACGAAGCCGAAGACACCAGCCTGAAGATGACGAATGAGACTTCATCGAAACGTTGCCAAGAAACCTCCAATTTTACGCGGGAGAAAACCCGAATAACCAAAGACCTACATACAAACACCCGCGAAAATCTCAGAAAACACACACACACATATATATATATATACACACACATACACACACACACACACACACACACACACACACACACATATTGTATGTATATATATGTGTGTGTGTATATATATACTGTATATATAAATGTACTATATATATATAAATGTACTATATATATAAATTTACAGTCAAAGGTATTCCATTGTTTTGCTGTTCTTCCAGGATCAAGGTGTGAGGTTTTGGGGTATGCAGGGGAAATTTAACCACTGTTTCATTTCTCATTAGTTCCATGGGCCGACTGGGACTAATTAGTGCTGTACACATTTCTCCTAGAATAAGCTTTAGATTGTACATATAGAGTACTTATGGGAGATTTTTTTTTTAACCAGTTGTAATTCTGGTGTTTTTTCTCTATTTCTGCTACCAAAATGGCACTTGTGCTGCTTCATTAAGATTCCTCAGTTTTCTTCCAGTGGACATTATCTAGAAATGTATGAAAAGTTCAGAGAGGGAACATTCCAAATCTGGAGTATTCCTCAGTAGAAAATATTACAATACCCACCTACCAGAAATAATAAATATGAGGTAATGATATCTTTTAGAAGTTATCTGTTCAAAAACAGCTCGTCAGGTGTGCTAAAATTATTACATATTTCAGTGCTGCTACTCTAGATTGTAAAAAGAAATGCTATAATTTATAAAGCACTTAAAAATTAATATATTCACAATTTTGTTTACAAAATACTCAGAACTTGCTAAATTATGCTTACTTAAGAGAGTGGCAGATCTTTGGAAAATCCACATCACTGTGAAGAACATCCAGAATTCCAGGTCTAGATGAGCTTCCTTAACCCTGGCACCCTCCAGATGTGCAGAACAGCACCTAAAGGGTTAAGCGGAGCATTAGCAGTTCAGTGAACTTGTTAGTTGGCTTGAATGCTACAACGTGACACATTAATTTGCATCACTGCAAATTAGACTTTTTAATAATAGTTTGTAATCAGATACAGTGTGGTGTAGCATTTCTGGCTTTGGAGTTAAATGTCCAGCTGCATGTTTGTCCTTCTATTTCTTAAAAATACAGAATGTTTTCAGTTGTTAAAACTGATGTCAGAATCTCCAAGAGCTGATCTAAAGCCTTTTGGAAGTCATAAGATAAATGTTCCACTCACACCTCTGTTCCTATAGACCACCCATAGCAAAAAAGGAGATAACACAGAATTCTCTGCAATTATACAAATGATCCCCATTTTTATGAGAACATTATTTTAATAATTATTTTTTAGCTCCACTGGTATCAAAGTCAAAGGATACAAATGTGAGCATTGCATTCTGTTTGGTGCTCTTAGCAACAAAAAAATAAAATACAATACTTTACCAGTTTCTCCAGGTAAATTGTCCCATGGGATTGAAGTATGACCTTGGGGTGCATGCATAATTATGAATTGTTTCATTCCGTTGTAGTTATTTTAAAAAATAGAAATTCTTAACAATGAGTTGATTTAAATTTCATTCTTTGTCTAGAAGCTTGCAGCAATATAAAAAGTTAGCAGCCGCCTTCCATTTTATGCTGTACTTTCTGTATTTCTTTTTGTCTTATTCAGAGACAAGCCAGAAATAGTGCTTAGATCTTTCCATAAGCAAGGTCTCCTAGTTATTTGGTGCTATAATTCTGTGCATGATACCTTGAAGGAATATTTTCACTGATAGGTGTTCATATGATTCATGCCACCTGTAAATCAGTGGCTGACCAGTTTTGTCATTCTATAGAAACAAATAGAAAGTCTATTATAATATTTTTGAACCAAGAATAAAAAACTCTCGCTAAGTGACAGATTCTTCTAATTAGAAGCTCTTTCAGTGGAAGGGAATAACTTGGACAAGATGATTGTTCCTATCTCACTTTTAAAGAAGGATTTATCAAACACACTTCCTGTTTCTGGAGAAGATGAATTTTTTTATCTTAATTCTCATCCTGCCTTCCCAAGGAGAACAGAGTTTTTGTTCACATAGTCCTTGACTTTTGACAACAATTGAGCCCAAAATTTCTTTTGCCAAGCAAGACAGTTGTTAAATGAGTTTTCTCCCATTTTATGACCTTTCTTGCCACAGTTGTTAAGCTGTGGCTTATATTAGTAATAGGATCGTTAAGTGAATCTGGCTTCACTTTGCTTGTCAGAAGTTCGCAAAAGGTGACCCCAGGGCACTGCAACCGTCATACATATGAGCCAGTTGCCAAGTTTCCGAATTTGGATCACTTGGTCTTGGGGATGCCACAACAGTCATAAGCCACTTTTTTCAGTGTCAGTGTAAATGTCAAATAGTCATTAAAAATGGTTGCTAAGTCAAGAACTACCTGTAATGTATTTTTGTAATGGCTTGTCTTAGTCTAGCCATTCACGAGGCATATTTTTATTGTGCTTTCACATACATTGTGTGCTCAAACTTTCTATGATTTTTTTTTGCTGAGAAAAGAGCAAAAGAGTAATGCGTTGATATGTAGTTGAAGATTTCATAGACTTTGTACAGGTAGTCCTTTGCTTAAAACTGCATGCTTAGCATCTGTTCAAAGTTATAAAAGACTGTCCAAAACCATGAACTGGTTTCAGAGTTACGACCGTTGCAGCCCCCCCCCCCCCGGCAATCACCAATTGCTCACTTATCTTTCGAAGATCTCCAGAATTCAAGAGTTTGGGGTAGGGGAGGAGGAGAGGCAGCTCTGCTGTTGGGCAACATAGTGCAATCCCAGAAGTGGCCATCTTTTTCTTAGTGCAACCACAACCTCAGTGACACATGGTAGAGCTAAGGCTACTGCTGGGTTTGCTTTTACTCGCCAACACTAAGCTTAGTTCCACCAGCGTTAGCTTCACTAGCCTTTGCAGGTCTATAAAACAAAGAAAAACTGAAGTAAGAACATAAGCACAGTTGCAACTGTTTCACTTAATATATCAAATTCCTGGACCCAATTGTGGTTGTTTAATAAGGATTACTTGTATTCCCCACTCCAAAAAGGCAATTATGCCAAAAATATTTTAAGGAAAAAACCTTCCTTTTTTGTCATGCTTGATAAACAGGTTGAATTAGAACTGGAATTTCACAAGATGTTTTCAATTGGAACAGCATAGATTAAAATGTTCTGTCTGGAAGTGTACAAGTATGTCTTAAATTTCTTCTTGTTTGGATTTTGCCCCAAACAAAAAGACATTCTTGATATTAATAATTATTACTGCTAATTCTGCTACAGGTAGTCCTTGATTTACAACCATTTAGTGACCATTCAGTTATAACCTTTTGGCCAGCATTTCTGCAGTCATGTGATTGCGATGTATGGGCTTTGCATCTGTCTTATATCCTGCAGTCACATGATGGCCACTTGTGACCTTCTCTGCTAGCTTCCCATAAGCAAAGTCAATGAGGAAGTCAGCAGGGGAGATAGCAAGAATCTTCTCTTTATGACCATTGTGTTTGCTCTACGACTGCCAAAAAATCATAAAATTGGGTCATTCTTGAGTGTTTCAATATGTGACTATCATGACATACAATGGAAATTCCAGGCTCCCTTACAGTCGTAAGTCAAGAACTCGTACAACAAAATTGTTTAGATTTTAAAGTTTCAGGATTTCTTCAAAAACTGATCATTCTTTATCTTGCATAAGAGAAACGTTAACCACTGCATTGACCAAACTACTTTTTCTTAACATTCTGTGGTTAACTTACTTGTATATGGAGGAAACAAATGTTGAACATTTGTAGAAAAGATGTTCAAAAGTTGCAGTTTTTAAAAAAATCAAGAGAATATTATGCATTTCTGTGGCATGTGATATATGTCGGTTTATAACTTTTGTGTTAAGGCTAAATTTCATAACTGAAAGTAGGAACTATATTTCTCTACTATATTCAGCTGTCATTTTCATAATATAAAATAACTCCAGACATTAAATATGAGTAGTTTTGCATGACTGTGTGGCACTGTGAAAGGTTGCAGTCCAAAAATAGGTCCCACATTTGGCTCAATTCTGGAAGAGATAGGGGTGGGGGGTTAGGCATGAAAGTGTGCTGTTAGTCTCTGCAAACCTATTGTCATCTTTTTGTCCTTTAAAATCCAGAATATGAAAGATAATAGATTGAATTTTGCGGTTTGGTTGCAAATAAATTCTGTGCATTGCATGAGACCCACGGCTGCACTTTTGCATGCCTGTGTTAAAACTTCAAAGAAAGTTTGTGACTCTTTTTAAATGTCAACTGAAAATACAAATTCAATTCGGTTTATGTAATGGAAATTCAAATGGTTGAGTAGTTACAAGTACAGGTAGTCCTTGACTCAAACCCAATTGAGCCCCAAGTTACTGTTGTTAAGTGAGACATTTGTTAAATGAGGTAAGTAAAATGTGCCCCATTTTACAACCTTTCTTGCCTCAATTGTTAAGTGAATTACTGCACCTGATAAGTTAATAACCCGGTTGTTAATTGAATCTGACTTCTCCATTGACTTTGCTTGACAGAAGGGGGGGAAGCAGTTCCAAGTCTTGCGGGGATCCTGCGGGTTAGGATGGGAGGCCCATTGCAGCATCCCTGCAGTCGGTCAAAAGGACAAATTACTGCAAGGGTGCAGCAATGGCTGGAACAAACTAGCTCATAAGTAGCCCGGGGGGGGGGGATTTGTCATAACTTTGGATGCTAAGTGACTGGTCATAGGTTGAGGACCAACTACCTGTAGCAGAAATGGTAATCTATTGTATAGAAAGCATGTATTGCTACATTTATTTAGAGAAGAATCTTTTGGAAAATAGATAGATGATATCAGATAGATATCAGCATTTTATTAGGAATAGAGACTCAGCTAGATTATTTGTTGGCTGACCAGTCAGCATGGTATAATAGTAAGAACTAGGATTGGGAAGATCCAATTTCATTTATTAAATGTTTACTCTGTCCGATGCCTATCAACTCTGAGCAATTCACAAATAAAACATGCAAAATAAAATAAGCCAATGATAAAGAACAGAAGATGGCACAATCTGGGCAAGAACCAAACAA
Source organism: Pantherophis guttatus (assembly GCF_059756535.1). NCBI lineage: Eukaryota > Metazoa > Chordata > Lepidosauria > Squamata > Colubridae > Pantherophis > Pantherophis guttatus. Next base: position 121,714,027 of record NC_142065.1, on the reverse strand, counting down.
ATCCAGATTTCCCGGAAGAGGGTTTCAGTCATTCTTGCCAAAGGCCTGGGAGAAGAGTCAGGTCTTCAAGTCTCTCTGAACTACTAGCTGGTTGGAGCCATCCATATCTCTGGTGGAATCTCTTTCTAGAGAGCAACTGTTTTAGCAGAGAAGGCATGTTTCTTGGGTCTCTATAAATGGCATTGTTTAATTGAAGGTACCTGGAGTGTACCAACCCTACTGGGTCACATCAGCCTAGCAAATATTATGGAAGATAGCACTCTGATGCTGTCATGGTCCTATGCTATGTAGGGTTTTTTAGATAATGACCAGCACCTTGAATTGCATCCAGAAGCAAACTGGCAACCAGTGCAACTCATGCAGTTCAGAAATTTACTGAGGCATGCTCATCACTGCCTGTGTTGTTGCATTCCAGACCAGTTGAAGATTCAAGGACAGCCCTATGTAAAGCACGATACAGTTACGGTGATCAAAGCATGAATGACTGTCTGAAAGGCCTCACAATGTAGAAGAGGTTGCAACTGTGAGATGAAGCTGTGTAAAGTCCTTTCTGGCCAAAACTGCCCTCCTGCAAAGAAGCTGACACCATAGCATAGACCCAACTGCAGGTCACTCTCTAACCACTTCTATAACAAAAGACGGGCCCAGATCCAATAAACAAGTGCCAAGTTGACAGCCCAGAGAACTCTGTCCATTTCCTCATGAGCCATTGGTTTAAACTTATCCCAGATTATATCATCAGACTGTGTCCCGGGCACCATTGGCTACCTTGCTTAGTCAGAGTCCAAGTTGGAGCAGATTTATATTTATCAAATGAACATCAGCTTTGAGAACAGTTTTGCTAGGGCCATTGCAAATATTTTGTGAGGATGGGGGGTGAGAATGGAGAATAATGAATGTTTCCTTGAGTTATTTGGGGAAAAGATGGGTTAAAAAAACAAATGTACAAATATAAAGTGCTGATGTTCAAACTGGAGCAAATTATTTAATACATTATGGGATCATTTGAGTTGCTTCTTCAAAATTGGGGTGTCTATTGTATTTTTAAGCAGGGAGTGATGGAGGAGGGTAATAAGAATTTATATACAGGTAATCCTTTGAAGATTGTTTTATTAATTATGTTATGCATTTCCTTTAATTTATGTTGAATAAAATTTAATAATAAAATAATGCTATAGTGAACACTTCACTATGAGATAAAATGACTGTATTTTAATCTAATGTGACTGGTTTTTAGGAGCTGAATGATCTGGCACGTGATCCTCCAGCACAGTGTTCAGCAGGGCCTGTTGGAGATGATAGTAAGTATCTGTAAAAAAGGAAAAGGCCTCAGATTAGGATTCTTTTGGGCAATAAGAAGAATCCTAAATGTATTCATATTAGTCTTCTATTTTAAATACAAAGCATTCTAAGCCAGTGAGTGCCATCAGAGTAACATATACCATCAGAGCACATACCATCACGCATTGCTGGTTCAATCAACTCGGAACCAAAACATCTGGTTAATGAATTGCATTGAAACAACCTACTTCCACTTTTCCTAAAACAGGTAAAATAGATTGAATGGATTTCTGTTCTTAAAAGACTTATAGAAGAATCCTTAATTTTGATCTTGAGCAATCACAACCTTACATCTTAAAATTAAAATTTAATATTCATTAAACTAATTTTGTACAGGTAGTCCTTGGGTTACAATGGCAATTGTATGCTGTCACTGAGTGATGTAGTAGTAAAGCATGACATCATGTAACTGCATCACTTAGTGACAGCAATCTAGGCAATCCTGGTTGCTGTCATAATCCCAAAACATGCAGGAAGTGGCAGGAATCTCGGGTAAGGAGCATGGGGATGCTGCACGGGGTGGCGGGTGAGGCCCTGGGCGGCTGGCTGCAAGACAGCACATGAATTGTGTGCATGTGCTTTAAAGCTCAGGGAGGAATGGGGATTTAACGGAGTGACTTGCAACTTTCCCTGCCAGCTTTCCCATTGACTTTGTTTGTGGGAAGGTGGCAGAGAAGATCACAAATTGTGATCACATGAGTGTGGCCTACTGCCAGCTGGTTGATGGGCTCCTAAATCATGATCATGTGACTGCAAGGGTGCTGGAACTTCAAGGACTGGACATAAGCACCACTTGTTCAGCACCTTTGCAACTTTAAACAGTCACTGAATGAGTAGTTGGTAAGTGAGAACTACCTGAATTATAAATGTATAGTAAATTTAGTAACTGGAGATGTTTGGATATGTTTATTGTCTTAAATCTGTTTGAGTGATAGTATAAAAGTACTTCTTAAGGAGTTACTGTTTCATATACCAAATATAAACCATCTCTGTCTTTCAGAAACAGCAATGTGAAGTGACAAGCACTGAATAAAATTCATATACTGTATGCTACTAATCAAATTAACTTCTAATTGCCATTTCAATGGTAGTTTGGCATATAGGAAGATGCAAATTGCCCAAACTAAGTTTGGTTTATTAGTTTCTCACATTTATTATATTAATAGAGACACCAAACTCATACAATAGGCATAAGCCAGATTTTAAATTGAAATTGTGAGCAGTTTGGATGCCTGGGATCTGCATTTGTCCAGTTATTTGTGTACTAATTACCAGGTCAGCAGAACTTATTGATGGTAGCAGGGAGACAGTGCTAAGATCATGCTAAATCACAACGCAGTTTAGTAACAAATCAGTGTTCTGGAATATGCTAGCCTGATAGCACTCACAGGCATCTCTTCTAAGTTAGATCTAAGTAGTAAATAACAGATGGCTCTGTCTCTGGTTTCTTTAGAAATGTTGCAAAAGGCATGGACTATGACTTCTTTTCAGAACTTGCCCGGGGAAAGGCACTTTCCTAGCTTCTATTTCTGTTTGCTCCTAGAAGTAGCAGCCCAACTTACAAGATATGATATAAATAGACCATACATGAAATTGTTCATAATCTAGAAACCACTAAATGTAATCAGAATATTAGCATATTACTTTGCCATTAAGCCATATTATGGCTTAAAATGGCTGAGATTTTAAAGAGGAACTTTAGTCTTAAGTGTCTTAGTCAAGCTTTCACTTTCTTTTTTCTTCTAGTGTTCCACTGGCAAGCAACAATAATGGGACCAGTAAGTAGCCCTCCAATTTTAATTATGATAGAGGCAAATATCTTAAATCGTCTTCTAATAGCTTTATCTTTGCAGAATGACAGTCCCTATCAGGGTGGGGTGTTCTTCTTGACAATTCACTTTCCAACAGATTACCCCTTTAAACCGCCTAAGGTAAGGAACTTTTTAGATCCCAACATTTTTGATACCTCTTATGCTAGGTATTATAAACCAAAGAAATAATTTATTTTTAACAGGTTGCATTTACGACAAGAATTTATCATCCAAATATTAACAGTAATGGCAGTATTTGTCTTGACATTCTACGGTCGCAATGGTCTCCAGCATTAACTATTTCAAAAGGTAAGCAAAAGAGCTTTTACTGTACATGGATATATATATTTCTAGAGATAATGATACATATGCAGCTGTCTTTACTCTTTAATTTCCTACTTGCAACCAATTCAGAATTTAAAGCACCTGATTCCACCAAAGTTTATGGTGTTACATTTTAATTATATCAAATCAATTTAGTTTTGTCTTGTTCTGGTTTTGTGAGCAGGTTTGACTTATACTTTGTAACTGAAACATTATAAGCATTTGGTTTTAATTATATGTATTATTTGGATATCTTATTTCTTTTAAAAATCCTCATAACCAGAAATATCTGAATTGAAATATTAAATTAGGAAAAAAAGGCAGCAAGCAGTAAAGAGCATTTGTGGATTAAATATTCTATTAAAATGAATTCCAAACTCTGTTTAGTAATTATAAAATAAATATTCAAAATATGCAGTTGTTTTAATAATGCAACAGCACTTTGCAAGTATGTGCACAAAATGGTGCACATAAATTTGGTGTCAAAGGGAACAACTAATTTCTATAACATTCCTTTAAGTTAGCATAGCCCTTCTTTAACATTTTCTTATGCTTAAAATATAGGCACATTGATTGAAATATTGCAATCTCAGTATGAACATATTTCATTCAACAAACTAGAACCTTGCTTTATGATTTTCAGGCTGCAGGAATAAAATCCTTCACTCATTTTTAAACTTTCAGGTATTCAGTAAATTTGTGGATAGGTTCTGATAAAATTCAGTAGCTTTATCTGCCAACCATTGCATTTAAATGTGCATACTAAATTCCTTTTGTTGGTTGTAATTCTCTGGTTCTCCATTGAGAGTGGAGACAGCAGCCAGGATGGGTAGCAGCAGCCAATCAGCATGAAGGACTGAGTCTATCAATCACATCAAGTCCCGCCCTTGTTACCGGGCAGACCCGCTTTAGACTCAGTCCTTCAGCTTGATCTGGCGTGTGGGTCTTTAGCTCTACCTCGTTTCTGGCTATTTAGCTTATTTGGATGTTTTTCTCTGGCTTTTTGACTTCGGACTTCTAGACTACGGTTTTCCGCTTTTTCCCCTTAACGGTTGGATCGACTCTCGGACTTCTAACAACTTTGTGGTATCGTTCAGCCCTTTACTGCCCTTCTAGATAGGACACTATTTCTAACTGTAGCACCCCTGGGGGCGGGCGCTTGTCTTCCTGGTTGATTTGCCTGGGCTGGGAGGCTTCCCAGAGGGACTGGCTCTACTCGACGGCCGTTTTAGCCCCCGTTGCAACTTGGGCGGCTAATTGCTTGTATCGGCAGGTCACGCCGGCCATTTTATTTTCCCTCGCTCGCCCTCTGCAATTTTACATCGTCGGAGCCTTCGGCGGCCATTTTGATTGCCCTCAGTAGGTCTTGGCTTCTGGGTCAGGGCGGCGGCCATTTTTGTTTGCTCTTTTCTCCCCTGACGTCTCCTTGCCAGCAGAAGGTTTAGCTTCGGAGTCAGGGCGGCGGCCATTTTGTTTGCTTCTCTCCACATTGAAAGCTGCTTGCCAGCAGGAAGTTTAGCTTCGAAGTGAGGGCGGCGGCCATTTTGACTGCTAATTTCGTCGTTTCTGGCCTCAATTTGACAAAAATCTCCCTTTATTCTGCTCTGCCTCTGTTTGACTATTAAAGTTACTGGACTTGTTGGATCTCAACAATAGTGGACCTGCTGATTCCACTTAGTGGCCTTACTGTTTGGACTTCCTTTGTACTTCCTACCTAGCTGTTATTACCTCATCAAGTGCCACTTTGGACTAAAATTTGCCCATTACTACTAGCCTTTGTGGAGCTCTCGCGCCCCCTGGCTCTTCTACACTGTGATCTTGCAGACGTTTATCAGAGGGGTTTGTCCACGCCCCCCCTTATTGTCTTGGCCTGCTCACATTGACTTTGTGACCTTGTGAAGTTTCCTACGCTCCCCTTGCTATTGCACCTGAGCCCCTTGCCAGCCATTATGCCTAAGGCGCTGTCAAAATCGAAACACGGCCGTAGGGCCGGGGCTAATGAAAGTGAGCGTTCAGGCCCTCAGTCTGCTGATCAACCTTTAACTCGGGAGGCCTCTCAGGAGCCATCCCCAGTTTTGCACGAGCCTCATGCCCATCATAGACCTGATAAACAGGTCTTGATGTCCAGAGCTGAAAAAAGGAGGGACAAAGTGTTGAAAAAATTATGTGACAAGGCCTGCGCTGATCTTACCTGCACTGTCTCTCAGCCTCCTGCAGTAAGGGTGACCTCAGCACCCTCAATACCTTCTCGCCCAGACACTCCGGATCAGATGTCACTCCAGGATTGTCCAGTGACCATCTCTACCACAAATCTCTGGGGCGCTGAGACCTCTGATCAGCCTGCTTCTTCGGATCCGGATCCTGCGCAGGTCTCTTCTCTGTCTCCTCCTCCGACTGCCTCTGATCCTGAACCTGGGCCTGTTCAGGTTCCTGGCCAGCTTTCTCCGGAGCAGATACAACGCATGATTGAGGCGGCGGTGCAGAAGTCTCTAGCCGCTCATTCCTGCCTTTCCAGCTGTGCGGGTTCCATGAGGTCAGCATCGCCCGTTTCTCCGGAACGGCCAACTCCTGAAAAGAGGCAATGCAGGGCTCCTGATTCTCCGTCCTGCTCTCATTCTACTCAGCCCTCAACCTTGGCGGATGCTGAGTATAGCGACTCCGGTCTCTCAGATGATGAGAATCTTCCTCCGGACCAGCCCTCCTTTACGGGGTTGTTTCCGCAATCATTGTTCAAGTTGCTTCTGTTTAAAGCTGTTTCTACGGCTCGTTTGTCCTCTCCAGTCGTTGATCCTGTGCCCGCATCTCCAGCTGACTCATTGGATCCCATGTTTGTCGAACCTGCCAGACCAACTACATCTGTGCCAACCCCACCGCTCTTTTTGGACACAGTGAAGCGGCAATGGTCTTCTCCTACTTCAACCGTCCTGCCCTCGGCCAATGACCGAAGGAACTTCCAGGTGGCCACAGAATTGGACTCCATCCTCCAAATCCCTTCTGTCGACGTGCCCATCGTCGCTTTACTGCCTAATGTCAACGTTCCAGGGGATCCGGACGAAGCACTTCGCCCGGACGAACGTAGATCGGACTTAGTCCTTCAACGGGCTCACCAAGGATCCGCCTGGGCTATTAGAGCTGCAACCTCAGCTTCATTCTTTAACCGGACTACCCTGCTCTGGTTGCGACAGCTGCAGGAAAAATTGTCGCCTGATGATTTACATATCAAACAGGACCTTAACAAAATTGTTGCAGCTCTGCAGTTCTCAGCTGACTCTTCCTTGATTGCTGCCCGCTTCGCTTCTAAAGCTCTTGCTTCCTCCGTGGCTGCCCGCCGCTTAGTATGGTTGCGTCATTGGCAAGCGGACACTAGACACAAATGGCGCTTAGCCTCGGTTCCCTTTGGGGGTACCAGGTTGTTTGGAGATGCCTTGGAGCCATTTCTCACTGAAACGAGAGACAAAAAGAAGATCTTAGCTCCTATTTTCCGCAGGGGGGAGTCCCGTTTTTCCCCTTACACCCCTCGTTCTCAGTTTAGAGGTAACGATGCGGGTGGGTCTTCCTCCTTTGGTTTTTCTAGGCCCCCTACTAACTTTACTAGATTCCGTGGCTCTCAGGATAGGTCTGTTCGTGGTAGGCCCTTCGTGTCTAAACGGCCCTTTCGGGGGGGAGGAGGTCGTTCCTACCGACGTCGTCGCTAAGTGCATCTCCGGTCCTCCCATAGGCGGCAGATTGGCCCTCTTTGCTGCCTCTTGGGAGAGATCTATTTCCGATCAATGGGTCCTGGCCACGTTAAAATCTGGGTTGGCCATTGAATTCCTTTCCCCTCCTCCGAGTGTCTTTGTTTGCTGTCCGATTTCTCGTAATCCGGAAAAACGTGTCCTTATGGACGCTGCGGTACAGCATCTCCTTTCCATCAGGGCTATCCAACCTGTCCCTCCTGATCAACGGGGTACGGGTTTCTATTCCCGGGTTTTTCTGGTGCCTAAGTCCTCGGGGGGGTGGAGAACCATTCTGGACCTTAAACGGTTGAATCGGTATGTAGTATACCGAAAGTTTAAGATGCAGTCCTTAAAATCCATCCTTGACGGCGTTAGGAGGGGCGATCTCCTTTCTTCGATAGATCTCACTGAGGCCTATCTGCATATTCCAATTTGTCATTCCCATAGGCGTTATTTGCGATTTTGTTACGGGGGGGTCCACTATCAATACAGGGCCCTTCCCTTTGGCCTCTCCTCTGCTCCCCGCACCTTTACTAAGGTGCTAGCAGCCTTAGCTGCTTCCCTCAGGGTTCGTTCAGTTCGGCTTCTCTGCTACCTGGACGATATTCTTGTTCTGTCCTCATCCCTACAACAGGCTACTCGAGATCTTCAGCTTACTCTAGAGACCTTGGCCTCTCATGGCTTTTCGATTAATCTTGAGAAAAGCCACCTAATCCCTTGTACTTCCCTGGTCCATTTGGGGGCTCTCATTGACTCTGTCCAGGGGAGGGTTTTTCTTTCTACAGAAAGACAGGACAGTCTGCGAGGGTTGATATCTAGGATTGAAAGGTGTCGGGCTGTTTCACCTTACGTTCTTTCCCAACTCCTGGGGAAGATGATTTCGGCCATAACCATTGTTCCCTGGGCTCAGCTCCACTCCCGGGAGCTTCAATGGTTCCTTTTACCTTTTCAGAAGGCGGGCAGAGCCACATCAAGCAGGCCGATTCCTGTTCCCTCAGCTGTTCGCAGGTCCCTCAGATGGTGGACATCGCCAGCTCTGTCGGCCGGCTCCCTCTTCCTCGAGCCTCAACGAGTGGTGGTCACCTCAGATGCCAGTCTTCTCGGCTGGGGAGCTCATTGCCAGGGGCAGATAGCTCAAGGAACTTGGACTGTCCGAGAAGCCGCCTGTCCGATCAACTGGCTGGAATTGCAGGCTGTTTTCCTTGCCCTCCAGGCCTTCCATCACCTGGTGTCCGGTGCTCACGTTTTGGTACTAACGGACAATGTCACTGCCAAGGCACACCTCAACAAATTGGGGGGCACCAGGTCGAAGTCCCTGCTTTCTGTGGCGCTGAAGTTAGGTCTCTGGGCGGAGCGCCATCTCAGCTCCCTTCGCGCAGAACACATCTCTGAAACCAGCAACACTCAGGCGGATTGGCTGAGTCGACAACGTGGACAATGCGGAGTGGCAGCTTCATCCTCGCATTTTTCAAGGTCTGATTCAGCGATTCGGCGTTCCTGTGATCGATCTCTTTGCCACGCATCTGGATGCCCAGCTACCTCTCTTCTTCGCCCGATACCCGGAGTCTCAGGCCGTTGCCACGGATGCTGTGCGATCCCCTTGGCCGCGGGGCCTATTGTATGCCTTTCCTCCGACCGGGCTGATTCCCAGGGTCATTCGCAAAATCCTGACAGAGCGGGCGGAGGTGATATTGTTGGCTCCCCACTGGCCTCGGAGGCCTTGGTTTGCGGACCTTGTGTCTCTTTCAGTCGCCCCTCCTTGGCGCCTTCCACATGATCAGGACGTTCTCATTCAAGGTGCCTTGTACCATCCGGATCTGCCTTGGCTCAATCTGACCGCCTGGCGGTTGAGCGGCGCTGTCTGAGTGACGTGAACATTCCAGGCGACGTGATTCAGATTATTCAAGCCTCTCGCCGCCCTTCGACAGAGCGAGTTTACTCGGCTACTTGGCGTGCCTTCTGCTCGTATTGTGCCAGTCATGGTGTGTCACCCCTTCAGGCTTCTATTGTGGACGTGTTGGTGTTCCTTCAGAAGGGTTTCTCGGAAGGCCTTTCTCCTAACACTTTGAGGCGCCAGGTAGCGGCTATCTCATCAGTCCTTCGCTGTGGTTCTCTCTCATCATTGGCCCAACATCCTCTCATTCGCCGCTTCCTCCGGGGTGCTTCTAACATGTCTCCCCCGGTGTTACACCGCTATCCAACCTGGGATTTGCCATTGGTGTTGAACTCGCTTATGGGTCCTCCTTATGAACCGTTGCGGACAACGAGCCTCCGATTGTTATCCTGCAAGGTCGCCTTCTTGGTGGCCATAACTTCGGCCTGCCGTATTTCAGAGATTGCCGCCTTGTCAATTCGCTCTGATCTATGTGTGTTTCATGCTGACCATGTGGTACTCCGCCTGGACCCCACCTTCATCCCGAAGGTCAATTCGGTGTTTCATCGCTCCCAGGAGCTGATCTTACCTAATTTTTGTCCCAGACCGACTCATCCTTGAGAACGCTGTTGGCGCACTTTGGACGTTAGACGAGCTCTGCGGATTTACCTGAAGAGAACAGCTGGGGTTCGCCGTTCGGAGTCGATGTTCGTATCCTTCTTGCCTGTTTCCCTGGGCCTTCGCGTGACTTCATCTACAATCGGCCGCTGGATCCGACAAACCATTGCTTCGGCATACGACCTCCGTTCTCTCCCGCGACCGGCACGTATAACAGCGCACTCCACCCGCAGTGCTTCTACGTCGGCTGCCTGGTCTACTCAGGCTTCATTGCTCGAGATTTGTCGGGCGGCGACATGGGTTTCACCTGTTCCCTTTATTCGGCACTATAAAATTGACTCCTTTGCTTCGGCGGAGGCTGCATTTGGTAGACAGGTGTTACAACAGGTCATTTCTGGGGAGGATGTTTCGCACCAGTCTGGTCCCACCCCGGCTTCGGGACAGTGAACTGGGGTATGTCCCATCCTGGCTGCTGTCTCCACTCTCAATGGAGAAGGGGCGTTGGTCCTACCTGATACGCTCCTTCTCGTTGAGTGGAGACAGCAGCCAGACCCTCCCTTTAGTGTTTTTTCTTCAGTCTGGTGTTTTCAACCTTGTTTTTTCTTCTGGACTCTGTTCTTCGTTTCCCACACGCCGAGTCTATCTCTTCAGTTCTTCGCCTAAAGCGGGTCTGCCCGGTAACAAGGGCGGGACTTGATGTGATTGATAGACTCAGTCCTTCATGCTGATTGGCTGCTGCTACCCATCCTGGCTGCTGTCTCCACTCAACGAGAAGGAGCGTATCAGGTAGGACCAACGCCCCTTTTCTAAAGCTTGTGATATTGCTATAGTATTGCACATTGATTTTATATTAACCAGCAGTGCACATGTGATTTTATTGTACAGCAATTATGCAACTCATAACGTTGTACAACAATATTTTATGTAGATTCTTCTAGTAAATAAGTTAAAATTTAAAGCAAATTTCAAACTCTAGAGAAAAATTGTTTTATCTTGTATTATAATGTTTTATTTTAAAGAAAAATATATTAAGAAATTTTATATATTAAAAAAACCTTACAGTTTCTGGTACTTTCAGTCAGGCAGTGATATCATCAAGCTTTATTTATCTGTATATGTTTACAGAATGAAATTGTTTTGATTTACCTAAAATAATGATTAACTTTTATTATGTTTGGTACTATTCAGAACTGGTCTGGTCTAGTTTTACAGTTGTGACCTTGTTTATTCAAATATGTTTGACGTCTAACACCCTCTCTTTTCTTATTCCAACTCTTGTACAATAGAAATTCTTACTCTGGTGCTTGGAGACATCCAAATATGGGTTAAACTCTTCAGTTGCTTAAAAAGGGAAGATCACATAGTTAAAGTCAGCTGTTAGTACTTCCATGCTCTTCTTATTTTTTTTCCATGTGCTTTCCCAAGACTGTTATGTCGTATGTGTTTTCTCAACCTGTGTTGCTACATTTCCATCTTGGTAGCAAACAGAGTTGTATATTTTTCTAATCTGTTGAGTTTCCCATCTCTCTTTACAACTGAAAGACTAGGGCACAGGTCTCCAAAGAATTTTTGTTTATTACATCAGAGAAGTCAAACCAGTGACAAAAAAATTCAGACAAAACTTGGAAGCTTTAAGCCACAATTAATGTCTATAAAAGTCAATGTGCCAGTCCAGTGTGGAATTTAACGCTTGGAAACTGCCCATCCTGTCATGATTCTTGATCTGATGTTGAGTGTCCTGCCTTGCATACAGAATCCTAGTGCTAAATGTTTTGGGAAGGAGTTCTGCTGCCTTAACTATCCTTGTATTTGCAATAAAATAAGGTATGCCTTCTGAAGTTCAAGGTCACCAATAGGTGGCACTACCTCACCACTTGGAGATTGGAAACATCCAGTGAAATGATTCTTCTGACTTAATAAAACAAAAAAAATCAGATCTCCGTTTAATTTTAAATATTGGCTCTGTCATTCATAAATCAGATTAAACAATTAGGCAAGATTACTCAGACTTTATTTCTATAAGTTTCCACACACACAAGAATTCTCTTGATTTTTTCATTTTCCTATGATCCCAAACCCATAAAACCATTGAAGCTAACCTAATAAATCTAAAGATTTGCACATTAATAATTGAATGTAGATCCCTGACCTTCATTTCCCCCTAAGTAGGGTTTTCCCAGTTTCTATTGTTTCCCAGTTCTGTTCTATTTCTATTCTCAGTTTGTAGAAAGGAAGGGAAGTGGTTATACTTTTACTTACATAGAAGAATAGCATAGTAAAATTGTCCTCTTGCTGTATAAAATAATAGAAGCCTTAGTTCTTGGTCCCAAGACAGCATTAGTCACATACAATTCAATCAAAATTCAGACATGAGTTACTCTGAAACATTCTTACATAGTATTCTACTTAACATTTTTCATCAGTTCATAACAAAATAGTTAAGGTGGAATCAGACCGTCCTTTAGAAAAAAAGCAATCAAGTTAGTGATAATATATATAAAGAATGTCAGTAAATAGTTTTAACGTTTTTGTCCAGTTGCTTCCCCTGCCCCCAAAATTGGAAATGCTCCTTTAAAAGATTCTGCAAAAAAATAATATTGCCTTAAGAAAATGCACTGAGCTGCAAGTCCTTCCTTAAAAGGCACTGTCACTTCTTTTTTTGCCAGGACTTTTATTGTGAAGATGGATTAGCCGCTGGATGCTGGATAGGTGTGAGTTCCATAAAGGGCTTATTAAACCACATGAAATGTTTTCCTTTGTGGCTGACATTATAGCAGAAATCATTGCTCAGTATCTAATACAGCTGCAATTGCTGTTCTAGAAGATCTGTAATTGGGTAGTCAAGACAACCTCCAAGACAGGTTTGGATGGAAAATACCTCTTTGGCAATAAACTCTTAAGGATATCTGGAAAACCAAAGATAAAAGGAAAACCGTGCCTTCCATTCCTAAAATAGGTAGATAGGTAGGTAGGTAGGTAAGTAGATAGATAGATAGATAGATAGATAGATAGATAGATAGATAGATAGATAGATAGATAAAAGTTTATTGTCATTGTACGTGTATACACAATATACCCATACACCGAAATTCACATAACACCCAGAGACCAGACCCAACTCACATGACAATCCCCGGACACACCCCCATCCACCAAAAATTCCCCACCCCTAAAACCACCTAAGCATCCACACAACAGACCCAAGTAATGCTGTCCAACAGCTCACTGATGGTGGTCCTTTAGTTCATTGTTGAGTGTAATTATAGCTCTGGGATAAAAACTATTCAGAAAATGTGTGGTCCAAGTTTTAATTGTTCTGTATCTTCTGCCAGAAGGCAACAGTCCAAAAAGATTGTAAGCAGGATGGGAAGAGTCTCTTTGAATGTTGTGCAACTTCCTCAAACAGCGAGATGCAAAGATGTCGTCCAGGGCTGGTAGCTGGAGCCCGATGATATTCTGGGCACTTTTAATGAGTCTCTGTAGAGCTTTTTTTCCCGCTTCAGAGCTGCTCCCATACCATGCAAGAATGCCGTATGTCAGGACACTCTCAATGGTTCTGCGATAGTAGGACAGAAGTAGATGCTGAGATAGATTTATCTTCCTGAGCATATTTGAGAACTAAAAAAAAAAGAAAAAGATATTTGCTAGTCACATTCAAAGAAATCAATCTTATCAAAGGGATTTCTGATTCTATAAACTAGACTGTTGCTTGGCTGCTGAGGATTGACTGCTGGACTATATAGGCCAATGATTTAATCCAGCAGGGCACTGCTTATGTTGCAGGATATACATACATACGTACATACATACATTAAATTCTTTTCTTAACAGAAGCTAGAGGTAGCTTCTTTTCCTCTGACAGAATAGATTTCCAAGTGCCTCCCATAATTTCTTCTAATTGCAAGGGCGCTAAAGAGAATTAGATGTGACTCAGCAGTGGAGGATATAGGCCATGTCATTGAGCCTCAGTATTTCTCCACCAACTCTAGCAGTTTTACACATCCAACCTGAATTGCTGCAACCGGCTGCTTGGTTGCTGAGAAATATCCAACTTGAGTATACCAAATCATTAATTTAGGATACTCTGAATTATTAATAAGAGGTATCCCATTATCCAAAAAGTATTTTACTCAGAGAATATATGAGATCCATTGGGGACCTTTATTTATTAATGCTGAATGCAAGGCAATTGGCTTACACAGGTAGTTTTATTTTTCCAACATGGGCTGTAAATGGGGTTTTCAACCAGATATCTTGTGTAGACAAGCCATGGTATTATCCTTGATTTTTTTCCTATTATAAGTAAGTATTGTCTTGATTCTCATTCTACTATCAAATACTCAGAGGGAATTCAAAGAATTCCTCATTTCTTAACATGCCTATGTATATAGATATTTATAGTGGAACCCACTTATTGTTCTCAAAGATCCCAAATTCTTTTTTCTCAGCTTGATGTCCCTGAAAGTTGTGGTTTTCGTAGGCATCATTTTGGCCAGGTGGATTTCCAGCTGATAGTCCTCTCACTTTCTAATGTGTCTTTTATATGGATTTCTATAATTATTATTTTGAAACAGACTCCTCTCATTTCCTAAAATTAATGATCTTTCAGGGGCTTATCTTCCCCTTGTTTTACCCCAGTCTGTCCTATCACTAACAGGCTGAATGAAAAAGAGCCATGTGATTGTCCTGCCTTCTTGGGCAGTAGATGAATTTAACACATACTGTATCACAGATTTGAAGAAACATCCATAAACAGTGATTAGTGTTTGTTCTAGGGTTGGCAAAACTCACTATTTCAGACTTCACCTTTTTATTAGTTAGCAAACTGGGGCTGTTTAATTCAGTAGTGTATGTACAGGGGGAATAAGGGAGACATTTCTAGAAAACAGCTTGTCAAATAGATATTTATCTCATCCATGAAAAAGATTGACTTAAATCTCTTTTAGGGGGCCTGAAAGGAAATTAAATACTGTTTGTTCAGACAATGACTAGCAAAATTTTTAGGGGGAATTTCAATCCTAAATGATGTGTTTTATTCCCTCTAGTACTTTTGTCCATCTGTTCTCTGTTGTGTGATCCCAATCCAGATGATCCTTTAGTGCCTGAGATTGCACGGATCTACAAAACAGATAGAGAAAAGTGAGTATGGTAGTCAAACATCTTAAAAATAAAATGGTTAGATTATTTTTTTTAAAATAAGGAGAATATTTTAATTCGTGACTACGTTGATACCAGATATATTTTTTCTTGTTCAAGAGTAATGTCTTCTGTTAGCAGCTTTGTATTTTCAGCTTTAAAATATAATTATTAGCTAGGAATAAGGTTTACTCCTCAACTAGATTGATTAATCCACTGAAAGTCTAGTCATTATTATTTGTACTTTTATACATTATTTTACAATTGCCTCTCTTAGGCCTTTCAGTTTCTGCTTTTAGGCTGCAGAGGGAGGAACAACTTAAACTTCTATCACAAGACACATGATTCAGGTGGTGGTAGGTGAACAAAAAAATACATGAGATGTGGCATGATTAATAATGGTGAATACTCCAGTTAGTTTTACTGGAAAATCTTTTGAGGTTCTGTTGGTTCCATTTTAAAGAAATAATTTCCCATGCATTATTATAGCTACATTATTCTTCCTATATCATTACTGCTGTACCACTAAGCAGTAATTCTGCTAACAATTAAGAATCACCTGAAAAAGAAAAATAATTAGGCTTGAGCACAATGAAAGTGACTGTTTTGAACTTCTGGACCTAGAAAATTGTATAGGTGATAACAGAGTACATCAGAATTCATTATTTTGAATTATTTTACAAATAGAAATTCAAACAGATAGTTAATCTGTAACATAATCCTTATATTTTTCTTTTACTAACATTAAAAGAAATTGAACATGACTAGATTTCATACTTTGCAGCCTGTGCAGTGCATGAAGTTTATAACTGAGGTAAAGAAAGTGAGATCAAAAATGTAAAATACAGTATGTGTATGTGTCAGTGTGCACATGCTCATTTGTGGGTGTGTTAGGAAAGGTTCATCAGGTAGTGTTGGGATTTTTTTAAAAAAATATTCTTAACTGTTGATAGGAGACCTCAGAAACATTTCTGCCTGTTATTCTAAGAACAGTGTTGGAGTGGATGTGATTATTTATTTATTTAGCACATGGCATCTACAGATGTTATTTTTATTAGCTGCTTTAATATTTGGTGAAGCTTACCTATTGTTAATCATTTTTCTTTATATATACAGGTACAACAGAATAGCTCGAGAATGGACTCAGAAGTATGCGATGTAATTAAAGAAATTATTGGATAACCTCTACAAATAAAGATAGGGGAACTCTGAAAGAGAAAGTCCTTTTGATTTCCATTTGACTGCTTTCTATGAGCCCACGCCTCATCTTCCCCTGTGCACATGTTTACCTGATACAGCAGTGCTGCGTGTTGTACACACTTGGAACAACGAAATACTGTATTTCATACCAACATTGACTCCTAGCAAAGAAATGTGTGTGAAAAGCCAGTTCTTCTATCAAAGTCTAGTTGTGAGCATAAAAGCATTCCTAAGAGATTTCAATTGGGCACTAAAACCAACCATGAAGGGAAAGGGGAAGAATAAATTGTTTCTTGTGTTTCTGGGGACTTTTGATGATTCAAGAGGATGCTTTTTAAAAATGGAATCCTTTTAAACTCATAACTGTAATGAAAAAAATGTGAAGAACTTAAAGCTGTTCTGTATTTTATTCTGAAGGACCTAATAAGGTAAATGTATGACCAATAAGATCAAATTGTACCTACATCCTGTGTTTAAAGGTCTGAGTTTAACTGGTCAGAATTTAAATGCATTGGAGCTATTAGTGCATCAAGTGATGTTGATTTTATTTCAAATCTCCCCCTGCCCCTTTCCCTCCCTTTCATAATTTTGGTTTGTATGTGTTTTCTCAATTAACATAGCTAATAGCTCTTATTTTCTTAAGTTTTTAATGGCTTAGGTCTTTCTGGATGTAAGGGTAAAAATTCATTTGACAGACTTGTGTATATTTAAAGACCCAGCTGCTCCCTTGGAGCTTGTACGTTCAAGAATGATTAATCTGTGTAATAAACTGATTACTACAGTCATTACATATAACTGTGTGAATAGGTTTTATTTTTAGTTGTCTGTTTTAAGAATCACTCTTAAGAATAAGTTTTCTCTTGATGGTTGCATTTGAGAATTGTGAATCTTCAAAGATTCATCATTAAAGGCTGTACATCTGTGGGAAAAACAGATTAGTTTGACTCTAGTTTCAGTTCTGATAGTATTAACTTCCATGATGATATGATGGATGATTTGGGTTTATATGTCAGACCAAGATTGCTAACCCTGGTAATGGGTTTGCAAATTGAGTATCACACAATTTTATTTCACGTGATGTGGAGTATACTGTACATAAAGAATAAAAATTGGGCAAAATGGTAACATTTTAATAAATACAGTACTACAGATTACGAGAAAATTTGTTTTAAAAAATGTTGCTCTAAGTATTTGGAAATATCCACTGGGTATGTATATTTTCAAGAAGCCGTTTTAAGAATTATGGAATTACAGGCTAGGAGCTGCTGAACTACTTAAGCCATTGTATTTTGACACTATATTTTCAAATACATCTATACATTCTTAGCACAGTTGAGAATAAATTCCCAATAGCTATGTTTTACATTTATCCTATTTGCTTATTTTATGAGTGTTCTTTATTTGCAGATATATAGCAGTAATATAGCATAATTTAAAAGTATTCAAAGTCATATTACACAATTTCTAAGAGTCCCATTATTTTACCATAATGTTGATAAGACTGACCTCTGAGTTAGCTCACCTAGGGCATTCAATGAATTGATGCCTAATCTGAGACTGAAACAAAAATTCTGAGCTTTCATCAGGATGCTCTAAGTAGACAATGGAATAATTAGTATGTGAGTGGCACATTTCCATTGATGAAAACCATTTATGCTAAAGGAATTTAATTCACTTTAAAGCATTCCCCTTCTTGCTCATTTCCTTCAACTTCTGTGAATTTTCAACAACTTTCCAAAGCAGAATTTGAATGTACAGAGAATAGCCAAGAAAATATGCAGGTTGTGAAGGTTATATTGAATTCCATTTTGCATAGTAGCCTAAGCATTAGTCCATAGGAATTATGCTACATGTGGTAAAAATGTATAGGCAATAAATGTTTACTGTTATAAAAGTGAACACAACAACAGAAAAGTGATTGAGACACTAGTGTTTATACAGTATGTACATGTTAGTCCAAAAGCTTGAGGCTTTCTTGATGAAGAATAGAGAAAATTGGATTAGCAAATACTAGTTATGCTAATGAGAAGTAGGAAAGTATGCTGGGTGGTGCTGATGTGAAAGAAGCTGTTGAGGAGGGAAAATATATGATTTCTACAAAAGATCTATATTAAGTATTTTAAAGAAAAAGCATTGTAAAGAATGTAGTCAAAGCAAACAAGATACAATTAAGATTAAAAGAAGCAGAGAAAATATTAGTTTTGGATGCAATTAAAATAATATTGGGGGTTGGTAAAAAGGCCTCCGGCAGAGTGAATAGAAATAAAAATAATTGCAATTAAATTACTTGTTTGGGGGTACATATGAAAGTAAGTTGGTAACTGACCTTACTGGGAATGAAATTGGAGCGAGGGAATGCTGAAAGAATATTTTAGACAATTGTGTGGAAATGACAGCGATATATCAAGGAATGGGATTAAAATTTCAAAATGATTGAAATTATGGTAATAGCCAAGAAAAAAAATCCAAAAATAATATCAAAATGCCATGAGAATATTGAAGTAGTAAAATTGCAGGTGTTGATGGTGTAAGTGGAGAAATAAGAATAAATCTAAATGAAGAGAATATTTGTAGCTCAAGGTTGAATTGTGGACTCCTTTGTGCTTTCTGAGCTTTGTTGTTTGCTTGCAGACATTTCATTACCTAATTAAGTAATATCATTGCAGTAAATTGCTCTCTGTTTATATGCAGTAGCTCACCCTGCCAGTTTGACTGGGGTGTGGGTGTGGTTTGCTCCTTAGTAGTTTTGATTATTATTTTTTACCTGTTTGCCTGCTGTTAATCCCTACTTATCTGGGTGTTGGCTGCTGAAGAGGATGTGTTCTGAATTTTTTGTTCCTTTCTTAATCTCTTGAATGGTTTGCAAATACAGTTTATTTCTATGTGTCTATTGATGGCTGATTCATCTGAATGTCAATCTTCCAGGAATTTCCTAGCATTTTTGGATTTAGCTTGGCTAGGATGCTCACAATTTCTCAGTTGAAACTATGGTTGAGTCTTCCATGTGTTGTAAGATTAAGGGGGTTTCGTTCATAGATGCGCTGTGCTAGTCTTCTGCCTGTCTGTCTTGCATAGTGGCTGTTACAGTCCTTAACACTATATGTTGTAGATCAGGGGTGTCAAACTGGCAGCCTGAGGGCTGGATGCATCACACACAGGCCACGCCCACTCCAGCTCTGCGAAGGAGAAAAACATCATGTGATGACGTGACTTTGATCCCTGTGTCATAGATTATTCTATTTTTTTTCTTCTTGAGCTATTGAGTCTTTTGCAGAGGTGGGTTTCAGCAGGTTCTGATCAGTTCTGGAGAACCGGTAGCGGAAATTTTGAGTAGTTCAGAGAACCGGTAGTAAAAATTCTGAATGGCCCCACCCCCATCCATCCTCTACCTCCCAAGTCCCAGCTAATTGGGAGGGAATGGAGATTTTACAGTATCCTTCCCCTGGATTGGGGAGGGAATAGAGATTTTACAGTATCCTTCCCCTGGAATGGAGTGGGAATGGAGATTTTACAGTATCCTTCCCCTGCCACCACGCCCACCAAGCCATGCCATACCCATCAAGCCACGCCCACAGAACCGGTAGTAAAAAATTTTGAAACCCACCACTGGTGTTTTGGTTTACTTAAGATGTTTGGGGGGGGGCTTTAGTTGATTTGTGTGCTACAGTAATGCCTTGTAGTTGTGATAGTCTTTTGACTGTTCTTGATATAGTTGCATCGATGTTCATAAACAGTGCAGTTACATCAAATGAAACATAATTTCATATTCTATTTGTAGGTTTTTGATTTTCTGGAGGCGCTATACTGGAGAGTTGATGTCA
Organism: Pantherophis guttatus; assembly: GCF_059756535.1. Lineage (NCBI taxonomy): Eukaryota > Metazoa > Chordata > Lepidosauria > Squamata > Colubridae > Pantherophis > Pantherophis guttatus. The sequence continues at coordinate 121,694,187 of NC_142065.1, read as the reverse complement.
CAGCACTCTTTACATTCACAAATACAGAACTAGTAAAGGAATCCATGGCAGCAGTATGACACAACACACCTGATCTAGTCAAATATACTAAAACCATCGATATATCTTCAAACAAAATGGATACACTTGCAACTTTATCAAAATAGTGCCTGACCACTCAACCCACTAGAACACAACCAACCAGATATGAAAAGGATAATATTACCAGACATCAAAAACAGATAAGAATCAACCAACAGACAATTGATTACAACTACACAGCATTCCTTCTGTGTCTGACAGTTGAAAGAATGCTGTGATTTCCTATAATCAAAGGTAACAAAAACTACTTGGGGATAGGAGTTAGTAAGCATGCCTTGGAAGATGTTTGTCAGAAGAGACTGGGAGACTGGGACTTCTACTCCCTCCTTAGGCAAGAAACCAACACCATAACTTTGATCCAGTCATGTTCTCTCAGCCGTAGGAAGGAGGCAATGGCCAGGGCCGGATTTAGATTGAAAGAGGCCCTAGGCTATTCCACTTATGAGGCCCTTTCACCAGTGGTGGGATTCAATTTTTTAACAACAGGTTATGTGGGCGTGGCTTAGTTGGGGGTGTGGCTTGGCAATCATGTGACCGGGTGGGCGTGGCTAGCTGGTCACGTGACTGTGTAGGCGTGGATAGCTCGTCATGTGACTGGGTGGGCGTGGCTATGTGCATAGACTTTTTTCAGAGGGCTGAAAAAAGTCATTTCTGACTGGGCCTCGCACTTTTGACCGGTCCTCACACTTATGACCATCCTCACATTTATGCCCGTGCAGCTTTCTTAACAACCATGTCACTCATTTCACAACTGCTTCTCTTCACCATGGTGACAAGATAGGGCAAAAACGTAAAATGTGAGGACAGTCGTAAGTTCGAGGACTGGTCAAAAGTGCGAGGACCAGTCAGAAATAACTTTTTCAGCCCTCTGAGTAGTCCATATGCATAAAAGGATACAGCAATAGAGAGGGATGAAGGAAGGGAAGGGAAATTAGAGTAGGAGAGAGAGGGAGGAAGAGAGGAGGAGAAGGAGAAAGGAAGAGGAAGTAGGGAGGAGAAGAAGAGGGGGAGGAAGAGAAAGTAAGTAAGAAAGAAAAGAGAGAGATGGTAGGTTTGAGGAGAAAGATTGCTATACAATAAAAAAGATGAAAGGGAAGAAAGCCAACCCCAAACAAATATAAAGATATTAAGATAGAGAATGAATTGTTAAACTTTAAAGAATAAAAGAGAACAAATATGAATAAATAACAATAATTAGAAACACACATACAAACATACAATGTATTTTCTTTGAACAGAGTATTTGGCCGGTTCACAAATTTAAACAGTGTTTAGTCATTTCAATTAAATTTACAATTTCTATATTTCCTTTTTGCCATATTTATTCCTCATCTATTTTTGTAAAAAACCAATATTACCCTCATCCTCATCTCTAATCTTAATCAAATTCAATTTTTCCCTTCTATTCTATATTATAACCCTTCCCATTGTCATCTATTTTTATATCCATCCTCACATTGGTTAATTATGTAATATTAGTTGTTTAATATAAATTCAACATTTTAATATAAATCAATTAGTTATATAACTACCTTTTTTGTATATTAATCAATATGAACATGAATATTCCAATTATTTCCATGCAATCCAATTTCTTACAAATCCATTAATTATATTTACCAATAATAATAAACCAAATAATTTCCCCCATATATTCCTCCAAACCACAACTTAACCATTTCTGCTTTCAGAAATATACAATTAATAGTATCTCAATTATTACAATTCCCTAGTTAAATACAGCTTTTTTTTCTTTTGTGTTTTAAAATCCTGAACTCTTCTCTTTTTCCCTAAATTTCCCATTGTTTGCACGTACCTTTTTTGGTGAGGAAAAAGAAAAGAATTCTGCCTGCCTAATTTTCCAACCTTGCAGCAACAGCAAAGCAGTTTCAGTTTCGTTTCTTTGCACGGAAGCAGAAGAGCCTTGAGCAAAACAGCGGAGACAAATCAGCTGAGAGCCGGGAGGCCAATTAGCCTATGCTGAAGCTCCGGGGGCCAATAAAATTACAAAAAAAAACACCGAACCCTTTGTTAAATTGCTGGCTCCCCTGCCCCTCGCCCACCACTATTTATTGGCAATAAATAGTGGTGCGGAGGGGCGGGGGAGCCAGCAATTTAACAAAGGGTTTGGCCGAGCCACCTAGAACCCCCAGAATCCCACACTGTGTAGGCCCCTCTGGATCTTGAGGCCCTAGGCTGAAGTCTAGTTAGCCTATAGGAAAATCCGGCCCTGGCAATGGCAAACCATTTTTGAAAAAAAATTAACAAGAAAACTGCAGGAACTTCCAGGCACCCTCCAAGAATCAGACACAATTGAACAAAAGAAAAAAATGTTGAACTACAGAGTGTTGGGGAGAAGGCCAGAAGTAGATTTTTCAGACCTCTATGATCAGTTTTAATGGTTCTTTGTTGAGAATTGCTCAGACTTGCCAATCTCTTGACTTTTCATGGGCAGAATCAGATGTGACTGGGATGGTGTCTTGTTAGATAAACTGATTTGTTTTGATCTGTGGATCAATGGGTCTATGGTATACATTGGTGTATCTCCAGCCACATACTGGTATATCTTCAGTTACATGTTCCCCTTGGCTTCTGAAATGAATTATGTCACATTGGATCTAGGAAGTTATTTATTTATTTTATTTTATTTTATTAAATTTCTATACCGCCCTACTCCCGAAGGACTCAGGGCGGTGAACAGCCTTGAAATAAAACACATACATATACAAAATTTAAAATCGAATAAAATGAATTAAATAAATTTGGCTGAATTGATACCCATAATTTAAAATACCCATATTTTAAAATACAGTAAAAATTTAAAATTTACACTTAAAAGGGAGAAGATTTAGGCGAGGCCAGCTTGATGAAATAAAAGAGTCTTCAGCTCGCGGCGGAAGGTGCGCAGATCCGGAATCCTCCGTATCTCTGGGGGGAGCTCATTCCAGATCGTCGGTGCCCCCACAGAGAAGGCTCTCCCCCTAGGGGCCAACAGCCGACATTGTTTGGCCGACGGCACCTGGAGGAGCCCCTCTCTGTGGGAGCGTACTGGTCGGTGGGAGGCTATTGATTTTTAGTAGGCGGTCCCGTAAGTAACCAGGTCCTAAGCCATGGAGCGCTTTAAAGGTGGTAACCAGAACCTTGAAGCGCACCCGGAAGACCACCGGGAGCCAGTGCAGCTCGCGCAGGAGAGGTGTTACATGGGAGCTCCACGCTGCTCCCATAACCACCCGCGCGGCCGCACTCTGCGCCAGTTGGAGCCTCCGGGTGCACCTCAAGGGGAGCCCCATGTAGAGAGCGTTACAATAGTCCAGATGAGAGGTGACGAGGGCATGAGTGACTGTGCGTAATGAGTCCCAATCTAGAAAGGGACGCAACTGGCGAATCAGGCGAACCTGATGAAAAATCCTCCCGGTCACGGCCGTCAAGTGCTCTTCTAAAGACAGCCGTGAATCTAGGAGGACGCCCAAGTTACGAGCCCTTTCCGTGGGGGCCAATGATTCGCCCCCAATAGCCAGCGATGGCGCCAGCTGACTATATCGGGACATCGGAAACCACAGCCACTCGGTCTTGGATGGGTTGAGCCTGAGCCTGTTTCTCCCCATCCAGATCCGTACGGCCTCCAGGCACTGGGACATCACTTAAAGGGCATCGTTGGGGTGGTCCGGGATGGAGATGTACAGCTGGGTGTCGTCAGCGTAGAGATGGTACTTCACCCCGAAACCACGGATGATCTCGCCCAGCGGCTTTACATAAATGTTGAACAAAAGGGGCGAGAGAACCGATCCCTGCGGCACCCCACATATAAGGGGCCTCGGGGTCGATCTCTGCCCCCCTGTCAACACAGACTGCGACCGGTCAGAGAGAAAGGAGGAGAACCACCGTAAAACGGTGCCTCCCACCCCCAACCCTTCCAGCCGGTGCAGCATGATACCATGGTCGATGGTATCAAAAGCCGCTGAGAGGTCTAATAGGACCAGGACAGAGGAACAACCCCTGTCCCGAGCCCTCCAGAGATCATCAACCAACATCACCAATGCCGTTTCCGTGCTGTACCCAGGCCTGAAGCCCGACTGGAATGGATCTAGATACGACGCTTCATCCAGGTACTGGGGAAGCTGTCGCGCAACCACACTCTCAACAACCTTCGCAACGAAGCAAAGGTTGGAGACTGGACGATAATTAGCCAATACTGCCGGGTCCAGGGAAGGTTTCTTGAGGAGGGGCCTTACCACCGCCTCTTTCAGGGCGGCGGGGAAGACACCCTCCCACCCAACGAAGCATTTATAATCCCCTGGAGCCAGCCTCGCGTCACCTCCCGGGAAGCCAGCACTAACCAGGAGGGGCACGGGTCCAACAAACGTGGTCGCATTCAATCTACCCAGAATCCTGTCTACGTCATCTGGGGTCACAGGATCAAACTCATCCCAGATAACAGTCTCAAGACCTGCCTCCGTCACCCTCGCTGGATCTATCCAGTCAGAGTCCAGACCTGCCCGAATCTGAGTGATTTTGTCATGCAGATACTGAACAAAATCCTCGGCTCTTCCCTCCAAGGGGTCCTCCCGCGCTTCCTGGTGGAGCAGGGAGCGGGTCACCCTAAACAGGGCGGCCGGGCGATTATCTGATGACGCAATAAGAGCAGTAAAATGGGTACATTTTGCTGCTTTTATCGCCACTAGGTAACTCCTAATATGAGATCTTACCAGTGTTCGGTCAGATTCAGAAAGACTAGCCCTCCAACAGCTCTCTAGGCGTCTTTTCCGGCGCTTCATCTCCCTCAGCTCCTCGGTAAACCAAGGAGCCAGGTGAGATCGGCGCCGGGTCAGAGGCCGCAAAGGCACGACTCGGTCCAGGGCTCCAGCAGCCGCCCTATCCCAGGTCCCCAGACGAGGCGTGAGCCAGAACCTCCGGGATTGGCCCAAGCTCCATCTGGAACCTATCAGGTTCCATCAGGCGCCTGGGGCGGTACCATCTTATCGGTTCCGCCTCCCTGCAGCGGGGTGCCGTGGTTCGAAGGTCAAGGCGAAGGAGCGAGTGATGTTGACAGCCGGCTACTTGCAATTTGGCAGATCGAAACTCACCTGGCTCAAGGTTGACTCAGCCTTCCATCCTTCCAAGATGGGCAAAATGAGGACCCAGATTGTTGGGGGCAATATGCTGACACTGTAAAATCGCGTAGAGAGGGCTTTAAAGCACTATAAAGCAGTATATAAATCTAAGTGCTATTGCTAAGTGCTATTGCTACACTGCATGTTTTATTTTATCTATTTTTCAGCACCTCAATTATTTTTGTCCACTGTTTAAAGGAAATGCAGCTTCTTTTCAATTTTGCTCACATGGATGGCATTAGGGTATGGAAGATGGCTATGTCTTGTCATCAATAAATCAGTGTAGTTTTTCTGCATTGAAACAATCTGTAGGTTTCCAACAATACATTACAGTGCTGTGGGCTACCAAAAAGATGTTGAAATTGTACTAACATTTATTAACAAGTTCTGGTGCTTTGGGGACACACTTATCATGGGGACATAAAAGCAGCAAGGCCTTGATATTAGCTGCTTAGCTGCCCAGAATCAATTGGAATTGGGTGACTAATAAATTTAAACACACACACACACACGTTTACATCTCATTTATAGCTGCTGAAAATGTCAGCATTGCATATCTGTCCTGTTAGTGGACTTTTCTTGTCTTTCCTTGGACTCTGGGAACAAGAGGCTGAACTAGATGGGCTTTAGTCCAATCCAAGCAGAGCCCAAGCCTCAGATCCAGGTTGAAAATATCCAAACTGTTACTGGTTAGCAAGAAGGAGTTAACATTTTCTCTCTCCCTACTGCCATGAGACAAAAGCTGAATGAGTGAATGAGTATTGCTGCTTCATGGCCAATACTTCCCAGTTCAAATATCCTCCTGGAAAAGCTCTGCTTTAAGAAACATCCAAAAGGTTAGGATTTTTGGACCAAAGCCAATTTTCATGGAAAGCCATTCCAAAGGGCTCAGCTAACAAGAGAAAAGAGTGATCTGGGGACCACCAATTGCTGCTTCCAACTTGATCGAAGTGGTCAATCTGTTTCCTGTGGGAAATACACACCTGAAACTAACCAGGTGTCAGGCTATAAAGGGCTTTATATTTTGAAACCAGCGCAATAAATTGCATTTCAAAGCTGAAAAGAAGCCAGGATCCTCAACAGGGGTGAAATCTACCAGTTCTGTGGGCGTGGCTTGGTGGTGGTGGGGTAATGTGACTGGGTGGGCGTGGCCAATTTTTTTTAACTTTTAAAACCATTTTTTTCTACAACCTCTTCAGCTAAGAAGAAAGCATTTTTGTAAAAAAATGTTTTCAAAAGGTTCTGACGATCCAAGCTGAGTTCCTTGATCGGCAGAGAACTCAGCTGGGATGGTCAGAGCATTTAAAAGAAAAAAACCCTTTTTTTCTTTTAAATGCTCTGACGATCCCAGTTGAGTTCCCTGAAAGCCTCTGCCGATCAGGAAACTCAGCGGGGATCGTCAGAGCATTTTTTAAAAAAAAGGTTTTTTTCTTTTAAATGCCTTTGACGAGCCGCACGATCATCAGAGGCTTTTTTTTTTTACTTTTAAAAGCATTTTTTCAGCCGAAGTTGTAGAAAAAATGTTTTTAAAAGTAAAAAAAAAAGCCTCTGATGATTGTGCGGCTCAGCTGGGCATGGAGGGGGGGGGCGGGGATTTTTGCTACCGGTTCTCTGAACCACCCGCCTCCATTGCTACTGGATCGGGCAGTCTGGTCTGAACTGGGAGCATTTCACCCCTGGTCCCCAAAGTACATATATTGTGACCTCGATAAAGCACTTTTGAACACCCAGCCCACTGCATTTTGCACCAACTGAAGCTTTTGGGTCCTCTTTAAAGGCTGTCCTAGAGAGACAGGAGAGACAAGTAGAATGTTGCCTTATCACTGAAACTTCGGGATGACCAAAATCATGACCATTTTACAGAATTCACAGTGACTTTCCCCCAGTCCACCAAGTTGGGGCCTTTGGATTATACTTTGGCTTCTGAAATATTCAGAGCCAATATTGAATACATGGTTTGAGAAGATTCAAAACTGATTAAGTTCCTAGTCACTGTAATTCACAGCAAGTTTTATATCTATTGTAACATTTCTATTTTTTTAAAAAGCAGCAGTAGGAAACAGGAACTATCCCTTATCCACCATACTATTTTTGCCACATAAATTACACCCCCACCATAGCTATTTATTAAGTTGGTGTAAAAGGATGCTTTTGTGCAAAATTGAATTATAATCGCGCCATGCATGAGTCTGAAGCCCAGATTGGTGACAAGAAACAATACAGACTGCGTTATCTCAAATTTGATTGAAAGCCATTTAGCAGAACAAACATCTTCAATTTCAGGAGCAGCAGAGAGTATTTCTTGTTGATCAGGACTGTTCCAGACACGGTGATTTTCTGCTGCTATTTACTGATACAGACTGATGCAAGATCAACTGGACAGGATTGATCAGTGCAAACAGTGCACTTGGCCATAGAGAATACTGTATCCTTTCCAGATGTTAGCTCTGGAATTGCATGGCCAGGGAGTTGCAAGTGTGGGCTAATAATAGCTCAGTTTGCCCCCTAGGATGTGGAGCACAGCTGAATGTAATCAAGTGACTCTAAAATGCAGCATTTATTCTGCCATTGGAGGGCCAAAATTATTTAATGTCTTTTAAACTGTTTTTTAAATTTTATATGTTATGTTTTATCTCGGCTGTTCACCGCCCTGAGTCCTGTTGGAGAAGGGTGGTATAAAAATCAAATAAATAATAAAATAATAATATACAGGCAATGGGAGGGAGAGAAGACTTGATAACTGCAGTGAATAAACAGATTGTCCAAAACTCTTTTTCATTTTTATATTTTCCACCTTTTAAATTGTTGCAGTAAGCCATTGGAAGATGGCAATCTGGAGGACAATAGGATTGGAGAAATATTCCATATAATTATACTCCGGTGTCACAAGCATGGTAGTATTGATCTGGTCTCCCCAAATTTTCCTTCCATTGCATCCCAGTCCCACACCCAATACTTCTCTAACCCTCATATTTCCAGGAGATATCCAAGGGCCATGACACTAGACTTAGTCAGCAGTCCCTGTTTTAATACCTTCAGGTTTGCACTACTGTTACATCTGATATGAAGGGTTTCTCTTAAGAGTAGCTTGATTTTGCACCATCAGATTGATGTTGACTTTTAACTACACAGATAGACTTTCTCCATGAGGATATGCCCCAACCTGGTACTTTGGTTCTCCCATCACCAATAAACAGCCCATCCACTTTGTACAGGCCATCCTCTTCCTCTTTCTATCCACCTTTTCTATCATTAGAGAAATAGATCTTCACATAATATACTTGAAGAAGGATAAGTTGAGCCTGGTCATGTGTGAGAACTCTGGATTGAATGTTTGATGCTCTTTTGGTTTGTTTTCTTTAGCATTGATGGTATTGTCTGGAATTTTATCCAATATCAACATTTAAAAGCACCAATGCTCTTTATATCCTGCTTCTTCATGGTCTGACTTTCCCTTCCATAGAAGTAAAACCATTGCCTGAATGATTCTGATCTTTGTAGTATCCTTTCAAATCATCTGAATATGTTTCACAAGGACTTTATTGCTACCAAGTCTGACAAAGTAGATCACAGCCTATTTCTTAGTCAGATAGAAAAATGTGGGATAAACAACATCACCACCAAATGGATTCTCATCTGGATGACCAATTCCACTCAATGGAACTGTACATTTAAATGGAGGGAAACTTGAAGTGGGATACTTCAAAATTCTGTCTCAGGCTGTCAGATTTTCAGACAACACCAAGCTGGGGGCTAGCCAACACTTTAAAATAGGGGGCCCACTACCAAGCGGCAGGTATGCATGCCTGCTGCTTGTGCAAATGCAGCTGTGTGCACCTGCCACTCACACAGAACCATCTACTCTCCATCCCCCCGCCGATCTGCAAAGCCGGAAAGGTTGAAGACCACTGCTTTAAAAGATAGACTCAAGACACAGAAGTATGACAGACAAGAATACTGGGCCCTATGCAACAAAACACAATTCAGTGCTGAGAAAAGTAAGGTCTTACATTTAGGCAAGAAAAATCAAATGCACGGGTATATAATAGGTCAGTGATGGCAAACCATTTCCGGACCAAGTGCCCAAATCGCGTGTGCATGCAAATGTGCGTGTGCGCACTCAAACCCCCCCAAATGCAATATGCCCCACCCCTGTGCATGCATAGCAGAGACTTAAAGACCAGCTGGCCGGCAGGAGTTGCGCACACATGCACGGCAGACCTGATCTGGAACAACGGCTCGTGTGCCCACAGAGAAGTGGGTGTTGACTATTCCCCAGAACACCATTCTCCTTTCTTTAAGAACCTTTTATCAAGGTACACAAATTCACCTACCTGCTCTATTTCCTTCACATTTTACCGTATTTTTTGGACTATAAGACACACTTTCCCCCACCCCCAAAAATGGGTGGAAATGTCTGTGCATCTTATAGAGAGAATGTTGCTGAAGCCCCGCCCACCCGCCAGCCCCCACCCTTCTGCCTCTGCCTCCCAGCAATTTGCCTCCTTGCAGCAAACAGCAAACAGCCTGGTCAGCTTCAGCATAGCCTGATTTAGCACGGACAGCTGATTGGCGGTTGGATCTGCCTCCCGGAATACCACTGATCAGCTGTTCCAGGCTGCAGGGATCACTGCCACCCATTGTTGCCATCGCTGCCCATCGCCGCTGCCACCTATTGCCGCCTCCGTGCGCCCCATTTTCAGCCACCGCACGTCCCATTTTTGGCCCATTCCAGGAGGCGGCCGCCTATCCCCACCACCTGGTATTCAGGGAGGCAGAGCCAACCACCAATCAGCTCCTTGTGCTATATCAGGCTGTGCTGAAGCTGACCAGGCTGTTTGCTGTTTGCTGCAAGGAGGCAAATAGCTGGGAGGCAGAGGCAGATTTTTTTTTCTTGTTTTCCTCCTCACAAGCTAGGTGCGTCTTATAGTCTGGAGGGTCTCAGAGTCTGAAAAATATGGTATATATATCTTGCAATTATTTGGTTCCTTTTTTGGGTTGACACATTTAACTGGATCTTTGATGCATTAATTTTCATATCCATGTTTCTTTGTTGCATTATTTAATTTGTCTTATTTTCTACTGCAAATAATTGGGTTCTCCACCAATCTCAAAATATTGTTTTTATACAAAAATACATGCCTGTTCACATCCCTAATATACTACTAATATCTACACAAATATTTCTTACACTCAAAAAAAAAATACATTAAACATCCACAACACTATGTATCTTTTTCTTACCCCGGTCAAGATTGAACCATTTTGCTAGCATTCCATTCAATTTCAAGTATGCTTTACTTTCATGATATAACAGTGTTGGTGAACGTTTTCGGCACTGAATGCTGAAACGGAGCACACACGTGGGGGGTGGGGGTGGGGAGCACCAGAAACCGGAAGAGCAACGGGCAATGGCTGGCATGCCTGGAGAGATGGCTCTGTGTGCCACTTCTGGCACGTGTGCCATAGGTTCGCCATCACGGTGATATACCATTCTTAACTGCATTCAGCAACCAACCTTTCAAGGCTCATTTAACAAATTAATACTCAGGAGTTTTTGCATTATTTTTTTCTACCTAAACAATCTCAGATAAAAGAAGTCTGAGTCCAGATAAGAAGTGTAACCAGAGTACTGTCATGGATAAATGCCTTATTCTTGAATGGGGGAAATGTATGCTCATAGAGTATCAAGGGTTAATTTATTCTTCCTTTCCTAATGTATTCCTCTGTAACCACTCCTACCCCCTAATCCCGCCTCATTGATATAAAAGGGGATACACACTCCTCCTCTTTGCTTCTATCTACAATCACTCAGTGAATATAGAATGCCTGCTGTAAATAAACAATACTTTGTTTGAATACTATAATTCTGAATTCTTTATTGAGTCCGATCCTCGAATTACGGCAACAATCTGGTAGCAGAGGATGGTTGGCTGACTCAATAAGAAACAGACATGCCAAAGAAAGAAAACTTCAGAAACAAAAGAGAAAGACCCAACATCAGGGCACACAACAAAGAAATGGAAACAGATCAAGAAATGATCGATGAATCTACAACTATAATGACAAGAGAATCTGAAAACTTCACTACAGACAACGAAGAGGTAATCGATGAACCCGACGACCAAGAAGCGAGCGAGACAGAAAACAACACTCTCAGATCAGAAATACTAAGACTGCTGAAAAGCCAAAAAGACGACAAAAATCTCATCGCGAATCTCCAAGACATCATAAAAGATAGCGGAGCAGCGAGAGAAAATCACACCAACGCACCAGAATCTAAAGATCACAAAATGGTAAGCGAATTACCTATAGATGAGAGTGTAACTAAAAGAAAGACTAACGGTCCCGCGCAAAATTTTGAATGGCAGCCATCTTGGTTTCGCCAGACCAGCAAAATGGCCGAATCAGAACCAATCAGAAAGCAGAGTTCAAAATGGCTGGCGCGGAAAGCTTTACACAGCGTGAAAAATAAAAAAGAAAAATTATATTCTTCAGAAGAATCTGATACAGACACCGAAGGAGCACCAACCAAGCTACAAATCGAAACAGCTATGAAAACACTTTTTGCAACTTTCGGTCCAAATTTAAAAATATCAAAGAAATCGACCAAAACACCAAAGACAGCACAATCCAAAAGCAAAGACACAGAAGCAAGCAAGCAAACGTCTCAGCATCTATCCACTTCAACCCGAACGACAAGAACACCAACGCCCGAACCCAGAGAGCCTTGCAAGTACTCGCCCACACCACAAACGCTTCCGGGAACCAGAGGCCTCAACCGAGATGACTTCGATGGAAAGAAGCAAGCCCCGATCATCACCTGGACACCTAAAGTCGAACCAGAGAGTGAATCATCAGAGGAAGAACACTACGAGGGAGCTACAGCGACGAGAACCTCTTCCGACAGCTTCAGGAACGAAATGAACAACGCGCATGCGCAAATACACCCAGATGAATATAGAGACAATGAAGAACAGAAAGAACCATTCAGACTAATCGCGAGTATACCTACACCATTCTGCAATTATCAGCATTTACAAGACTATGGACAGCCTCCAGTTGTAAGTAATGCAACAAATAACATTGGAAACTTGCCTAATGATTTTCCAAAATTGAGAATAGATGGTATTAATTTATAGGAATGGAGTCAACAACTCCAGGTTGTTTTCTTAAAAGAGAATTTATTATTTTTCATAACTAATCCTCCTAAAAAACCATGGACTCTAAAATTGGACTGCTTACACCACAGAGCATTCTATTTACTAATATCTAGTATATCACCTGCTATCTATCATAGTATTAAGCATAATCTAACTGTCTCAGAAATAATTCATTGTATGTTTAAATTGTTTCATAGTGAAAGTGTGGCAACCACAACGAGAATGTCTAAAAATTTCTTCTCAGCCAGGATAAAACCTGGAACTACTGTAAGTGAACATTTACTATCACTAAACACAACTAGAGCAGAACTTCATTTAAGGGGAGAAATAATATCTGATCAGACAATGAAAAGCGTTATCATTAATTCATTAGACTCATCATGGGATAATTACATATCACATTTGGATACAATTAATTTAGGATATCTATCTATAGAGAGTTTATCAAATAGATTAATAGCTGAAGATAATTTGAGAAGGAGCCGCTACAGTACATACAAAGAACACAGACAGACCAAAAGGGTAGTATTTCAAGACAGGTATCAAGAATCAATTGAGTGTTATAATTGTGGATCCAAAGAACATTATAGAAGAGACTGTCCAAAACCTCTTAGAGAAAGACAAAAACATGACACTAGAAACAGATACCACGACAGACAATCATCTATTGACAGATACAGACATAGAAACTCACCAAACTTTAGAGAACATAGAGGGGGCAGAGATAACTCAAGAGATAGAAAGTCTGGATCATTGTATGGATTAGATAAGTACACTATAACCAAAAACCAAGACTCAAAGGATAATGCCTGGCTCATTGATTCCGGGGCAACAAATCACACAACACATGATAAGAAAATATTATCTTCCTTCATAGAAGATAAATTTGTAATTAAAGTAGCTAATCAAGAGGAAGTCCAAGTCATTGGAAGAGGAAATGTAGATTTACCGGGTCTAGGGAAAATAGAGGGGGTTTTATTAATACCCAAAATACCTCATAACATTTTTAGTGCAATAAAGCTAAGCAGGGACTCTAACATAAATATAATATTCTCAAAGGGAAAAGTAACTCTAGAGAAAAACAAAATAAACTTAGGTAATGTGATTACCAAAGGAGATTTACCATATCTAATCACAGAGGAAAGATGGCTACACAACATTGGTTCAAACATGGAAAATGACACTAGCATAGAAAATGAAAATGACAATGACAGTGACAATGAGGAACACGAACCAAAACATAATGATGAAACCATATCTGTCAACAATACACATACTAACAAAAGACCAATAATTGGAAAACCAATTCATGATGAATGTGCACATATATTACATAGAAAATTAGGACATGCTAGTTTTCCTGTAATACAAAAAATGATTGAACATGCTGAAGGTGTTAAAATAAAAGATTGTAAAAATTACTTGGAATGTTCAGTATGTAAGTCCTCAAAACTCAGAACCAAACCCAGACCCAAAAAAGCAACAAGATCATCAAATCATATTTTTAACCTGGTACATATGGATCTAGTTGGTCCATTAACTCCACCAATTACATACAAAAAATGATACTTTCTTACTATTGTAGATGACTATAGTCGTTATGGCTTTGTCTACACCTTAAAACACAAAGATGAAACATTTCAAAAGTTTAAAGAATTTTATAAACGTGTAGAAACACAACACAACATAAAAATAAAACAGATCATGACAGATAGAGGATCTGAATTCATGTCAAAGGAATTCTCCCAATGGCTAAAAGCCAAAGGGATGTTACATTTCACCTCTAGTCCTTTCTCTGCATTTCAAAATGGAGTAGCGGAACGAAAAAACTTGACACTACAAACCATGATTAGATGTACATTAGAAGATGCTGGTCTAGGCAAACATTTCTGGTTAGAAGCACTATTATATTCCAATTATACTCTTAACAGACTTTGGTCTAGTGTCATAAATAAAACACCATACGAATTGATGTATAGTAAAAAACCCAAAATAGCCCACATGCATGTATTTGGAGTTACAGCGGATGTACATATACCGAAACAATTGAGACGTAAGGGAGATAATGTATCTAGGAGGCTCAGGTTCATGGGCTATGAAACAGGTACAGAGGGTTATAGATTTATTGACAATAATAACAAATTTATAATTTCTAGGACAGCTGTATTTCACGAACAGGCCAATTGGTCTAAGATACATCTTAATGAGATACTTCCAACAACAAGACCAGATATTAAGACACAAGGTAAAGCAGAAAGAGAAGGACAAAACTACAGTACACAAAAGGGCAACAACAAAACATGGATGGGAAATTGTCCCAAAATCAAAACAGATTCATTAACACAAAAGGAAGCAAGATATTTACACGATAACAACAGCAGACCAGAAAGAACAATTAGATGTAACAGGAACCAAGTACCAAAAAGATATAAGAATTACATAATGCATATAAATAATGATACATCAACACCTAATACATATGAGGAAGTATTAAAACTCCCCACAGAAGAAAGAAAGAAATGGGAATTAGCTATGGCCAAAGAAATGGACAGTGTGCGAGAACTCAAAGTATTCACTCCAACACCAGCTCCAAAAGATAAAACAATTATAGGCACTAGGTGGATATTTAAAATTAAAAATCTAGAAGAGGGCAACACATTATATAAAGCAAGACTGGTTGCACAGGGCTTTGCCCAAAGGTACCCTGAGGATTATACCGACACATATTCTCCCACTGTAAGAACTGAAAGTGTTAAGACAGCTTTAGTAATAGCCTCAGACCTTAATCTTGAAGTCTTTCAATACGACATACAAACTGCATACCTACATGCAAAACTCGATAAGGAAATATATGTAAGAGCTCCTCATAGTCAAAACACAAATAGAAACGAAACATGGTTACTAAACAAAAGTTTGTATGGATTAAAGCAATCCGGCAAATGTTGGTATGAATGCTTGGTCAACGTACTCAAAACTATGAACTTCAACGCCACAACTGCAGACAATTGTTTCTTTGTTAGGAGAGATGGTGATTCATTAGAATTTGTGTTAATTTATGTGGATGACATTTTGTATATTGGCAAACATAAAGATAAGAGAGATATATTTGTAACAAAATTAGGAGAACATTTCTCATTGAAATCATTGGGGAAAGTAAATAAATATCTTGGAGTACAGATTAGTAAAACTAAAAAAGGATTTAGATTGTCTCAGAAGGATAAAATTATTGAACTCTTGAACAGATGCAATATGAATGATGCAAAGCCTTGTGATACCCCAATGCAAGCTGATTTTCTAAAGAATATGAATGAATCATCTCCTGAGTTTAATGATAATACACTTTACAGATCAGTTATTGGTTCCCTTTTATATAATGCTAATTGGACCAGGCTCGATATTGCTCTACACCTTAATTTATTGTCCAGATATGTCAGTAAGCCTTTGATTTATCATTGGGAAGCCATTAAAAGAGTGCTAAGGTATTTGAAACACAGCTTAGACTTTTGCCTACTGTTAGAACCCAACAATGTTAAAGAGCCTATTCTTACTTGTTACGCTGATGCTGACTGGGCAGGCGACACTAAAAGCAGGAAGAGCACTTCCGGCTATGTACTCTTTCTTAACAATTGTCCAGTCTACTGGTATACTGGAAAACAAGATTTAGTAGCTACGTCAACTACTGAGGCAGAGTATATTTGCTTGTTGAAAGCCTCTAATAATCTCATATGGTTCAATGATCTATTAACCAATGTTTGGAAGAGTCCTTCATTACCATTTATTATACATGAAGATAACAAAGCTGCAATAGAGATATCTAGAGCAGATGCCATTGGTCAGAGGTCTAGGCATATAGATATCAAATACAAGCATGTAAGACAATTATCTCAAAATAGATTCATTAAAGCTATTCATTGTGAAACCACAGAACAAATAGCTGATATATTGACTAAGCCTTTACAATCAAAACAACATAAATATTTAACTTCAAAATTATAAGTTTTATATTGTTCTGAATCTGAATGTAACTACTGTTGTATGTCGAACCGGCATTTAGAGGGGGATTTGTCATGGATAAATGCCTTATTCTTGAATGGGGGAAATGTATGCTCATAGAGTATCAAGGGTTAATTTATTCTTCCTTTCCTAATGTATTCCTCTGTAACCACTCCTACCCCCTAATCCCGCCTCATTGATATAAAAGGGGATACACGCTCCTCCTCTTTGCTTCTATCTACAATCACTCAGTGAATATAGAATGCCTGCTGTAAATAAACAATACTTTGTTTGAATACTATAATTCTGAATTCTTTATTGAGTCCGATCCTCGAATTATGGCAACAAGTACTCAATTCATCTGGAAAAATGGCAAGAGATTTGGTGGGGGAATATGAAGCTAGTAGTTTCTACGGCATATAAAGAAAATATTTATAAGATGCTATATAGATGGCATCTCTCCCCCGATAGATTGGCCAAAATGTTTACTGGACAGTCCGCTGAATGCTGGAAGTGTGGGTTTGAGCGTGGCACTTATTATTACCAATGGTGGACGTGCCCAGAAGCAGTAAAATTTTGGGGAAAAATAAAAAAGTGGCTCAACAAGATCTTAAACCAAGAGATTGAATGGCGACCAGAGACATGCTTGCTCGGCAGAAAATATTTAAAAAGATTCATGGTACCTTGCATTACACATTATCACAGCAGCAAGATTAACATATGCTCAATTCTGGAAAGATAAAAATACCCCATCAGAGGAAGCAATTATAAAGAAGATTTTGGATTGTGCGGAAGCAGATAAATTGACTAAAAAATTGAAAGATAGAGACCAAACACAAACATGTTTATCTTGGGAAAAACTATATATTTGGCTATCAAAGAGAAAACTATAATCCCAAACCAGATTAGGAGTTGTATTTATTGAAGAATTTATATTATACAAGTAAAGTGAGGTCGGATAGACCTAATTGATTTACAAATCTGCCTCCCCCGGAATGTAACATAGATATATTGTACCGAATATTAAGTTATTAAGTTACTACTTATAGGCATGTATGTTATTTGTTTTGTTGTTTTGTTTGTCATTTATCTGGTGTGTTGTCTTCTTTTTTAATGATAAATGTAAATAAAGATTTTTTTTTTTTTAAAAAGAAGTGTAACCAGAGAACATATCTCAGACAAGAGTATCCCTAATTCTCATAAAGTGTGTGTGTGGGAGTGAATTCAGATTTGCAAGACTCTGTTAACATAAACGTATAATAATAATAAATCATCATTTCAATTTCCTAGACTGGTCTACCTTGAAGGACTGATATCAGGCTTGCAAGCCTCAATGCATTTCCCCCTCCTTCCCTTCATCTTTATGAGAACTAGGGAGAGTCTTGCCTGAAACATTTTTTCAGGTTATAGTTCTGCCCCAGACTCAAGTTTCTTTTATCTGACCATTTTCTTGTGGCTTTTCTTTCTGTTCGTCAGGATTATTTTTCTGCAAATTACACCATCAACACCTGTAGTCTTCTAGTTTTGCAATATTCTCATAATGTTTGTAACTTCTTTTTCGTGTATGATTTTTTTTCTTGGATAGTAAGATTTATAACAGTCATTTCAGTTCCACTCTTTGACATTTCACTATCATTCCCACCCACAGCTCTAAAATATTCCTTCCAGTATTCCCTCATTTCAACTTCTGTAACAAATAATTTCATAATTTTTATAGTCACTCTGTGGAAGCCTTTTGTTTAGATCTTTTTATTCTTGTTTGGTTATAAGGTTCATTTGTATTGTACAGTATTCTTGAAAACTGTTTGTAAGACACATATATTTAAATTTTTAGTATTTAAGACAGATGGTGTTATAAATTTTCTAAATAAATGAACTCAGATGACATATTTTAGCCTATTCATTTATAACTAACCTATCTGTATCCCTTCACTTCCTAGACCAGCTTCATTCAGATCTATTATCTTTATTTATATATTTACTACCTGCACATTCTCTTAATTTCACAGACACAACACAATGTTTTTCTTCCGTGTGTTAATTCGTGCTCTTTAATCTTTATTCCACTTGAATCTTCCATACATATGGTCATCACTAAGTAGGAACATACATACTACTCTTTACTGCCCAAGACAGCTTTGGCTAGTCAAAACTTTCACATAGTACTTTCTGGAAAAATAGAGATGATTTAGATTAGGTTGCAAGCCTTATTTTTGGCCCTGCAACATGCAGCATTACCTGCTGGGTATAGACAGCGCTGGTCAGTCTTCACACATTTTGGACAGAACACCATTAATTCACCCAAGCATGCTGACATTACTGTATGCAAGCCCAGCTCTCTCATTTGGAGACAACCTTGCAAGCAAACACATTATTGCTCCTTTCTCACTAACTAGGAGTTACATGCAGCATATTAATTGACAGGATACAAATAGATAATAATATCAATAATAACAAGCGCCTGCTAAGCAATAATGGCAAGGATAATTCTGAGGGATCTTGGTTCCCCTTGACTTTTGAGTGAGGAATTTGCAGAAGGGAGAAAAGCCAAGGCAAGAACAAATTCTTCCTCATGCTGCCTTACCCAACAAATATCTCACAATTTTCACATTTATTTATTGCTCAAATTCAAGGCTGCCTTTTTTTTATTATTATTTGATTTATATGCCGGCCTTCTCCGGAGACTCAGGGTGGCTTACAGTGTGTTAAGCAATAGCCTTCATACTTTTGTATATTTTATACAAAGTCAGCTTATTGCCCCCACAGACTGGGTCCTCAATTTACCTACCTTAGAAAGGATGGAAGGCTGAGTCAACCTTGAGCCTGGCAAGATTCGAACTTACTTTAATTGCAGACAGCTGGTGTTAAATTACAGTGCTTTAGTCTGCAGAGCTATCATATGAATTACAGAGAAACCACATTAAAACAATGACAAATAATGCTGCTTGTTATAATTAATAACAAAGTGTGTGTATACAGACACACACACCTCACAACTTCTAGAACACTGGTGTCAAACTCGTGGCGTCATGTTGCTGTTATGTAATGTTTTGTGACGTTTTCCCTTTCGCAGAACTGAGGTGGGCATGGCCTGCTTGGGACGCATCCGGCCTGCTCTAGAACATTGTTTCTGAATCTTGGCATGTTTAAAATGGGTGGACTTCAACTCTCAGAATCCTCTGGGAGTTGGAAATTCTGGGAGTTAAGGTCCACCCATCTTAAACTTGCCATGTTTGAGAAATACTGAAATAGACTAATACGAACGATGCATTAAATAATAATATATTGTACATGTACGGGTCAGAGGTGGTATTCAGCAGGTTCTGACCAGTTCTGGAGAACTGGTAGTGGAAATTTTCAGTAGTTCTGAGAACCCGTAAATACCACCTGTGACTGGTCCCGCCCCCATCTATTCTCTGCCTCCCAAGTCCCAGCTGCCTCGGAAATGGGGATTTTGAAGTAACCTTCCCCTGGAATGCAGAGGGAATGGAAATTTTACAGTAGCCTTCCTCTGCCACACCCACCAAGCCATGTTACGCCCACCAAGCCATGCCCACAGAACCAGTAGTAAATTTTTTTGAATCCCACCACTGGTATGGGTGTGTATGCAAAATAGGGGGATTTCTCGTTTGCCCCAAGTTTTACTATGGGTTGTCCCAGAGAAGTCATTTCACAAAGTACAGCACAGCCCTGCAAGCACATGAGATAAACCCTCCTATCCAAAGGATGACCAAGGATGAAATCCTCTGCTACTCCAGAGGAAGCATTTTGCAGATTTTTAAGTCCTTTTAGTTCAATAGCTCTGGGACTGATTTCTATTGCTAAGTGGCAGAATTGTAAAGTATGATGTCACACCAACTTGCAGCTTAGTGACAGCAGTTCCAGAAAGCTAATTGCTATTAAGCGAATCCCACCCCATCATTGTTATTATTGATGTTACTGCAAGGTACTTTGGATGGGGATTATAGGGGAGTAAATTGTTATTTATGTAAACTTTTGGGGCTTCATATGCTAGTTTCTGTTTAAGGTGGAAAAACGTAGCTACTATTTTGCTGATGCTAGGAGTGAGCCTACAGTCAGTAAGTATTTTCCCAAGATTTTAAGATCTTTGGACAGGAGGCTCCATGTGTTTTTCTTGTACCACTATGGCCAAATCATCAATGTATTGAAATTTGCATCCTAATCCTAACCCAGCATATCTGATACGTATAAGTCGAATAATGTAGGTGCCATTACAGAACCTTCGGGGAGGCTGTTTCATCTTTTAACCTTATGTTGTCCCCCATTATTATCTGAAATGACCTATCACTCAGCATGTTAATTAATTGGTCGATAGAGATTTTTGCAGGGGATAATATGGCACGGTTTGTATAACAACCCATCCTTCCAAACTGTGTCATATGCCGCCGTTAGGTTTGCAAATACAGCTGTAGCTTTGACGCCTCATTGGAATCCTGCTTCAATATAGCCTGTTAGGCTTAGCACCTGGTCTACACAGCTCCAGTCTTGTTGGAAGCCAGCTTGTTCCATGGGCAGATGTTAATCTATTATAGGAACTATCCTGTTTATAATTAATTTTTCCAGGAGTTTGTAGCAGGACTTCAAAAGGGCAATTGGATGGTAGTTTTCAATTCTGTCTTGTGGTTTGCCAGATTTTAAAAGTGATATTATTTTAGCTTTTTTGAATTCTGGTCAGAGGCAGCCTTTGGAAACTATGTCTGAGTTTGTTTGTTTGTTTATTAATTTATTACACAATAAATGAGCACTTTAAAAATCTTGGAGAAGTATCACTAGGTGGTGCTGTTGCTCCATTGTATCTCTCATGGCCTTTAACACCCGGAAACTGGCACAACCATCTGTAAAAGGCATCTCCCGGGAGTGAGGGAAACAGTCAGAAGCCACATAACAGTTTTCAGCTTTCGCTTCTGTTTCATCCGGGCAGTCTACATTCACAGTAGTATTTTGGTGCAGAACCTGAATCTATGATGTCAGCAAGATGATCTGAATGTAGAGTAAGAGACAGAGTTAAGGAAAAGAGCAGTAACAAGTGCTGGTCTGTAGAGCGGGCTTCATGTGTTGTAAAATATGGTGTGAAGCTATTCCTCTCACTTCACATTCATTGGAGGCATGTGTGGATTCTTTGCATAAGGGAGGGCAGGTGTAATTAGAACTTCCAAAATAGCTTGCATGTGGCTGATTAAAATCATATCTTGTCAGGGACTGAGCCAAATGCATCCCCTTGAAGCTAAAATTCAAGAAGAAATTTAGATCAACATTGTGAAGGTCAAAGAAAGAGCTTCTGAGCCTCCTCCCCCGGAGTATGGCATCCTTCTGAGATGGGCTAAGTGGCATTATGCCCTTTTCCCAAAGGCCCCATAGAATGTTTTGGGAAGGAGAATGATAAATAACATTTATAAAATATTGTTTTTTCTGGCGCTGTTGTAATATTAGGAGAACTTTCTCTAGGTATTCTGCTCCAAGCATTCAACAGACAGCATCTTCCTTGGTTCTATCAGCCTGCCATTCAAATATCTTTCTCCTACACCCTCTCATTATGAAGAAAATGGCTTTGATTTTTTTTCTGGGCCTCAAAAAATTAGTTGAGTTTGCTGTATGTAATTTTCCTACTCTGTCATTATGAGATCTATGTTCTTATGAAACCAATATTGAATTCTGGCCGTTTGACAATATTTTATTGCTTATTAGCCAGCTAAATGGCTGTATTAATTTATTACATAAGCATACACTCACACACAAACATATAAAAACATGCACATCATATTTCAAGGCCATCATCACCATCTTAAGGTGGATTTTGAGATCTAGTCATGCACAAAATTCAGCTAAAATTTCACAGTTGAAGATGATTCTTTGTTTTAGAAGTAAAATTTATCCTTCATAAATCTTGAGAATATATTTGTGGGGACACTCCTGCTTAGATGGTAGTTAAAATTGCAAAATCTCAGAGTAATTGTATTTGCAAAAGGTAGGGGAAATTTGTTGTTCTTGAGGCACAGGTAAAAAAATTAATAAACCAGTTCTTGCATCTTACAATTATCCTGCCTACACTCCATTTCCTATCCTACACTCCATTTCACACTTAATTGGAAAATTTTCTTTGAATACAACTAATGTAAGTAAACTGATGGAGTGCCTGGGACACAAAGAAGGCAAAGCTGCTTTTAAAATATATGTAGTCCTTAGCTAAGGTTGGCAACTGGGATCTGAATTTCTTTTGCTTTGTGATGCAGTCATAAAATGTAATGTCATGTGACTGTATCACTCAACATTGGCAATTTCAGAACTTTCTTTGTTCTTTACCTTTGTTAAGCAAATCATGGTTGTTGTTAGTGAGGATGCACATAATTGCTATTTGTGACCTTCTGATGGCTTCCCCATTGACTTTGCTTGTAGGAAGAAGGTTGCAAATGGTGACCATGGCACCATGGGATACTGCAACATTGTAATTGTGAGCTGGGTGGTAAGTGCAATTTGGTGATTTCAGGAATGCTGTTATGGCCAGAGCTTCAAGGACCGGTCATAAATACCACTTGTTCAGTGCTAACAGAACTTCAAATGGTCACCGAATGAGTGGTGGTTAAATGAGAATCACCTGTAGTTAGTTGATGTATTAATTGGTCCATTTACTGTATTGAAGTCTGGGGTTCTGGAAAAAGATGGATTGCTTTATAGATTTCTAATAATTATATCTAGAAATAGCTTGCAAGGGCAAAGAGCAAGATTTTTGCAAAATCCCAAATGAAACTTTCTAATGTTAATCATTTTAAATCACATTCCTTAGTTCTTCAAGCTCTAGCAAATAATTAAAAAAAGGCTAAGAAATGAAAACAACTAGATGAGGCAAAATGCAGTTCTTTTAACAACAGTGCCTGGAAAAGGAGTCCCCCTTCAGTAGTGTATGCAAAGACAAGGCCCATGCTAAGATGGAGGCCTAAAACACAGATTAAAGAGAAGTTGTGCCTTTACATGTGCAAATGAGCTGTTTTTCTTGGAGTGTTAGCAATGAAAAAATCAAATATTGTAAGAAATTGTGAGAGGGAATAGCTGAACATCTCCTCAGGGCACACCTTCTTCCAAGGGTTCCTTTGCTGCCTCCATTCAGATTGAACCTCCGGACCTCTGCTAATCGTTCTAGCTGGGAAGTTTTTTGTTCTTGTGTCCAGGACTTCACTTCCAGTCCAGTTCTAGGGAGGTTCTCTGGATCATCCCATCCAAAGTGCAAAAATACAGAGCCCAAGAAGGGGGAATTGTATGACCATGCAGTCTTGCACATTGGAGAAGCTTTAATGAGAAATTTCCATATAAAACCAATGAAACAAAATAACTAGATATTGCAAAGGAATTTATTAGGAAAGAAAAAATATAGAAGAAACAGGAGGAGGCAATGATGATCCACACATAATTTTAAATTATATCAATAGCTCATCTGCTTGGTACCTCTTCAGATACCATGGACTGTTGGTTCATGTTCACTGCAGTGCAGGCACCACAGAGAAATCATCTGAATGTCCTGCTTAAATATTTGTAGGCAGAACCTTCTTGTTTCCGCCCCTCCCCCCTTATGTGGTTTGCATTGATGTGCTGCACTGCGAACATAAGCACTGAAAAGAAAGAGTTGAAGAAGAGCAACATATATTTGTTAGGTTGGCTCTTTCATCTAGATACTTTCTTAGTCCTGTCTGGTACTTAATGAAGTTAACATCACATACAAAAACTAGCTGGTAGAGCAGGTGCTATAAAATTGGAAGAGTAGGAAAAATGGGAGAAAAACTTTTAGATATCTGACTTTTTTCTTTTGAAAGGTGGTCCATACATTGCTGCTGTCTTATCCACTGTTCATATTGAGACATTCCTCTATCTCCCACTCCCCAACTATGCATTTTATTCTGCTAAAATTGCAACAAAGCTACTGAAAAATGAATGAGATTAGAAAGGGACAGGGGGTTACAAACACATTTATTCTTCTGAATTTCTTAGTCAGAGCCTCTGGTATCATAGATGTGATTCTACAGTTGGGGACTAAAGACATTATTTTTGCATTTTTCTTTAGCTACCCAGATAGATTACTGTTTGGTCCGGTGCTATTTATTCTATGAAGTCCTGCAGTTATACATTGTCTTCCTTGATGGTGAAATTCCACATGAAGCAAGTGAGATTATCCAGGGATTTAAGTAAAGCTGTAAATGAGGGCTCCAGAAATCTGCTTGCAGTTGATAAACATCATAGATTTTGGGCAAAATGTGGAGTGTATATTTCTATTCATTTAATAGAACCAGATTATCGACTTACGTTATTCAATAAATTTAGTATTAATTGCCACAGAATTCAGAGTGGTAATGTTTTTAGATAAAGTACATTTTGCTGTTTGTATATGAACAGGCAGTCCTAAACAGCACAGAGTCCCGTGAAGCATTAGAATATTTAAATATGTGGGACTTTTGTTTGTTTACAAAATGATGTGCTTACTTTCAAATGTTGAAACATTCAAGAATATAGACAAAAGAGCAAGGAACGGGAATGTCAGATGCATCAGCATCAATGGAAAACCATTTCCCCATCTCTCTATCATATTTCTATAGATTTGAATGATTAAATCAACCAAACTATTACTTTCTGGGTACTGGAAACTGAACTGATCGCAGGCAAGCGTTTGAAGAAGTATGTAGTCTCAAAGAAATGAGATGCACTGTCTCAACACAACAAAACAGCTCACAAAATTGTATAATCTGTTTCTATAAAGAGTCAAGGCTCAGCAGATTTGTCATGCAAACAGTAGCTTCTATGCATGTACTGTGCAGGTGTAGATGTACCTGTTATCAGTTGGAGTAAGGTACTAGGCTGTGCCATGCTGCTAAATGCAATTAACATTTTGAAGGGAAATGAGTAGATGGCAAGTAGACACTGAATACTTTCATGGTAGGAAAAAATTGATATTTTTGGATTACAAGGATACCTCTCTGACAAATAAGGGTCTGAAGAGTTCCTTCTCTTTGCAGGCATTATTATATAGGGTATTATATTGTCAAGCAAGGGCCTTATATGGAGGGTTATTTAATATGTTGGACTTCATATATGAGTTTATGCTTACTTTTGCTTTTTAGATGAACTGAATGTTGCTTAATAAATGCACATACACAATACTTTTTATGTACATTTATCTTTTTTTTCACTTGTTATTTTTTTTAATTTGATTTATATGCCGCCCTTCTCCGGAGACTCAGGGCGGCTTACAATGTGTTAAGCAATAGCCTTCATACTTTTGTATATTTATACAAAGTCAGCTTATTGCCCCCACAAACTGGGTCCTCATTTAACCTACCTTGGAAAGGATGGAAGGCTGAGTCAACCTTGAGCCTGGTAAGATTCGAACCTGCAGAAATTGCAGGAAGCTGTGTTAATAACAGGGTGCATTAAACCACTGTACTACCAAGGCTCCTTAAATATAAAGGAGGATAATAGTGTCCCCTAAATCCCCTTTGATGGATCTTCCATTAAAAAAACACAACACCATGGAATAGGGATCTTCTGGGAACTTGAAGATTCAGAGAGTGGAAAAAGAATAAGATACAGAAGACAGGGAACCAATATTTCTTCCCTCATATACTCCTATTTCGGGCATCTGAAGACTTGCTGTTGAATGGACCATGGCTGGACTCATTTTTAATTTGAAATGCTTTATCACCTGATGTAACTCCCCCAATGATATTCTACATTGAAGCACAGCAGCTTCTCATATGACTGTACTGGTTCTATTTACGGTAGTTTCCTGGAGCAATGGTTCTTAACCTGTGGTCTGTGAGGATGCTATCAATCAAAATCTTTATTATGCCCTTAAACCAGAAAACATTACAGAGGAAAAAAGTCAATTTAAAATTAATAAAACTAAAACGTAGACATAAAATACAATCAAAGTACTATTTTATACACTAAAGTTCATATTTTCAAATCTGATGAAATTTGGCAAACTTGTGAGATTTTCAAATTTATTTATTTATATAAAGGTGCAATTTTTTTATCTGGAAGATGTATGAGAGGATCAAGGTACCATGATAATCCCAGGAATCATGTTGCTGATCCTGACTTGGTCCATATAAAGAAAAAGATTGGACAAGATGCAAAAATATGATTATCTGTGTAGTGGGCACCACCACCTGTTTATACTAATCCAATTGTAGATTTTTTTTTAAAAAAAGAAACCTTTCCTCTTCAGGAAAATGTTCATTCATTTATTGTTTAGCTGAAGTGATTCAATGAAGTTTGATTATAGCTTGGCCTATTTATATATCTCCTGAACCAAAATTGCCCAGAGGCAGTAGCTGAAGAATTATTTAAAATTTGAAGAGTCAAATCAACTGTAAAAATAAAATGGAGGATATCCATATTATCTACCTTCTAGAACACTGGAGATTAACTAGCTTATAAAAAAAACATGTTCTCCCTCCCCCCCCCTTTTTTTGGTTCTGTGTTTTATGATCTTGCCTCTCTGGAATAGGCTGGAGGAATTTGGTCATTTGCTTAACAACACATCAGTACTACTTGTTTTTGTGCTAACATATTCAGTGGCAGAGTTAAAAGAATAAACTTTTCCTTGCACCCCATCTGTTTTTCAACTAAAAAGGGTTGGATACCTATCGTCTGGCCTCCACCTGCAGCCACACCTCTTTTCACTTTATTCATAGTAGCTTGACCAGTTCTATAGAAAAACAGTGCACAAAGCGCAACAGTATTATCATGCAGGTTTTGCTTCAAGTCTCCAGAGAGCTGGCACTGCCTAAAGCGAAGAGCTTTGTTTGCTCCAAGATTCCACTTCTAAAGCCTCCCCCGCCCCCACATTCCTTCTGTTCATTGTGACATCACTGTCTCCTCACACCGGACACAAGGCTTTTTGCTCTCCAGACCTCGGAAGTTTTTTTTTGGTCACACTTTTTTGCTTTGCTCTCCAGGCTTCAGAAGTCATTTTATTTTTACTCAAACCATTTCAGAAGCCCTTCCCAAATTCCAAGTAATCCTTAACACCTGCAATTTGATTGAAATTCACCAGTTCAGCTCCCTCAGAATTATTAAAAACAGTAAGTAATTTCTTGGTAATTTCTTGGAAATAAAGTAGGATTGCCATGCATAGACTTGAATCCAGATTAATGAAGGAACCATTGGAAGCTGCGACAACTAGATATTCGAACAGCCCAGAAGAGTAGATGACAAGGTTTGGCAAACAGTGTAGGCAACTATGGATGATCTTCATTGATGAGGCAGGTTTCATTCTGAGGAGTTTAGCATATGGAGACCAAGGAGAAAAAACTATTTATTTATTTACATGCAATCATTTAAAAAAATTACATGCCTACCCAGCATAAATAAATAACTCTGAGAAGCTAACAATCAATACACAAAGGAAAAAAACCCAACATGATAAAACTCCTGCAAACAAAATGAAAAATACAATTAGAAAAAGGAACACAATGCAATAACTGAGGCACTGCATAATCAATTCACAGCACCAGAACATATATGGAGGGACATTGTTACTCCCTTAGCATCCTGACCTGAGTGTCTGGGGAAAATACCAGATCTTCATGGTCTTCCGGAAGGCCATGAGGAACAAGGCATTCTAGTCTCAGGAGGAGGATATTCCTATGATGGGGAAGGTATGTCTCTTGGATGTCACCAGATGACATTGCTTCATAGAAAAAATACAGAGCATGCCCACTCTATCAGAACTGGTGGGATGGGCCAAAACGTTAAAAAACTACTGTATGGAATTTTCCACAAAGTCTGAAGTTGTAGTGGGATGCCACAAAAGCTCACAAAGTTTCTCTTACTGGACTCATAAGTGAATATTCAATTCTCTCAGGCAACAATAGTTTGGTCTGAACTGATTAAGTTTCTGGCTTCCTAGTAATAGTAATGCAGGAGATCTCCATTATACTGCTTCTTCATCTTTCCGAATATTACATCACGTTGAATATGTGTGTGTGCATGTGTATGTTTGCCTCCTGTCTGGTCCCATATGCTCTAGGGCCATAGTTTACAAGCGCCAGCCTCTCCCGGGAGGATTCTGATTTCATTGGAAGAGTGGGTCCCATAGTGCCGTGGCTGTGGTAATGATATAGCTGTCATCTTCTTGATGCGATAATCTCTCACCTCCTCTGCTAGCATAATCCAGTACTGTTGGTGGGCCCTCAAATATATATCATGGAGAGGCTTGAACCTACATTTTTTCCAAATGCTCCATTATGTCAGTCCTCAGCTAGTAGACAACTTCATGCATTTTCTCCAAACGTGAATGCTGTCTCTTGAGAAATATTTATTTACATCCCTAAATGTTTGATCACTGGAATCATTTGGCAAGGAAACAATGCTCAACCTGAGGACTTTTCAGTAGTTTGAGCACCACAACATTTGTGAGAAAGTATCTCATGAGTATGGTAAGTGGCCAACTGCCTCTTTCTTATTCAGTCAGCTAGTCCAGCATTAGGGCTGTGGATTTCTACTTATACCTCTCTTTCACCCTAGAAAAGATGGTACTGCAGGAGGTATAACTCTGCTGCTTCTCCTACAGTAGATGACTGCTCTCATTTCTATGGTAGAAGTAAGCTACAAACTTCCTGTGCGTATTAATCAGATAATCCTTTATACTGAGTGGAGCTTGTAAGCAATGCAACTGATGCTCACAAATCCTGCTCAGCATATTCAGCAACCTCTGTTGCTGACCATATACTATAACTGAGTGAGCTGCTGCCCAGCCATCTAATTGGTGGACATACTGATTTTTCTTGCTGTTTCAGACTGGTCTATGGCCTTCATATTGGAGATGTTCATCTATATCTATCCTTCATGATTAAAACTTTGCTGTCTTCTTACTCTTGTCCTTTGAGATGGACCATGTTGCAATCTGACCGCTCCAAATATCGGAACTTAAACACACTATTCGGTTTGGTGATTTCATCAACGTTTTTCCTGGCTGCCTATCACAGGGAGGGCACTACTGAGTGGATGCAGATGATGTGTAATGGCACACAATAGTCTGAATCAGAAATAAATCAGTGGATCCCACTATTCATCTAAACTAGCATCTTACTTTGGGGAACACGAAGCTGAGAAGAAGGTTGCACACATTTTCTCTGTTTTGCAGGTCTAATGTCTGACTGCTCTGTTTCTGTTATCAGCAAAGCAGATTGGTTGCATCATCACACTATAAAGTGCTATAAAGCTCTGCTGTATTCCCCAACTCAGGATCATACAGGTATAGAAAACATTGACCGCAATTTCAAAATCATTCCACATTATGCTGACTTCAGATCTTTGTCCTTCCTATATTCTGAAGCTGCTATGCTAAAGGTGATAGGATAAAAGTCTGTTGCTGCTGTTCTCTTCCTTTACTGTTGCAGCTGTCTAGATCAGTGTTTCTTAACATTGGCAACTTGAAGACCTGTGGACTTCAACTCCCATGCTGGCTGGGGAATTCTGGGAGTTGAAGTCCACACATCTTCAAGTTGTCAAGGTTGAGAAACACTGCTGCAGACACAAGGTTGCCAAACTTTATAGTAGGGGAGTCCTCTTGCCTTGCCAAGGATAAGAGATGACACAGATTGTATAATTGTACATACCATTGTATTTTTCCCTATTCCTCTTCTCCCTGTGGTAGCAACACATGTTGCAAATGTTTGGGAGAAGGGAAAAATAATTTGATTAAAGAGGGATGAGAGATTGTCAGATTTTTCCCATACTGTAAAATGTCAAAGTAAATTCCCCATGTTGTTTCTTGTAATGGCTAACAGATACTTGCAAATGGAAGAGGGAGACACAGTTTCTTCTGCCATTGCTCCCTGCTACTCCCAATCAGGTGGTAACCCTGAGTAGCAAGCCTTGAACTGCCTGATCCTGTTTTGGTCTGTCCTGTCCTTTCTTCCATACTTCCTCCATGAACTACTTCAGTCCCCTTTTAAAGCCATCCAAATTAATGACCTTCATGATAATTAATTTCATAGGTGAAGAGGTATTTTCTTTTATCTCCTTTAAATCTTCTTCCAGTCGTATTCTTTGGATGTTCTGGAGAAAAACTTTTCCTTGCCCACTTCTCTATGCCATATTTGATTTTGTAGATCTTAATCTTGTCACCTGCTATAATTGCCATTTTTATTAAGTTTCCCAAATAATTTAGCCTTTTGACTTAATAATTTTGGTTGTTCCTCTTCTGCATTGTTCCAATTGTAGATGTGCCATAGTTTGTACAATGGCACTAAACTATCAGGAGTTTTATTTTCAGTGCTTTTCTTAATGACCTCTAGCATGGAATTCTCTTTTTTGCAGCCATGGCATGCTGAGTTAATGTCATTACTGAAATATTCACTATGATCTCAAGATATTTTATCTGGGTAGTTATAGATGTCTCCAACAGCATCAATATTTTAGTGAACTTTGGTGGTTTTGCTCCAAAGAATATCATTTATCCTTATTTAAACTGAACTATATTTGCCACTTGGTTGACCATCTACCCAGTCCCTTTCTGGATCGGGACGCCCTGCACACAGTCACTCATGCCCTCGTCACTTCCCGGCTGGACTATTGTAATGCTCTCTACATGGGGCTCCCCTTGAGGAGCACCCGGAGGCTCCAGCTGGTCCAGAATGCAGCCGCACGAGTAATAATGGGGGTGACTCGTCGCTCCCCTGTAACACCCATATTGCGCGAGCTGCACTGGCTCCCGGTGGTCTTCCAGGTGTGCTTCAAGGTGTTGGTTACCACCTTTAAAGCGCCCCATGACTTAGGACCTGGTTACCTACAGGACTGCATTCTGCCACCGATTGCCTCCCACCGACCAATATGCTCCCACAGAGAGGGCCTCCTCAGGGTGCCATCAGCCAAATAGTGTAGGCTGGTGACCCCCAGGGGGAGAGCCTTCTCTGTGGGGGCCCTGGCCCTATGGAATGAACTGCCCCCGGACATATGAAGGATCCCCGACCTCCATGCCTTCCGTCGCGCTCTGAAGACCCTATTATTCCAGCAAGCTGGTCTGACAGGATAAAGGTTTTTTAAATTGGGTTTTGATAGGGGTTTTAAAATGATTTTAGTTGGATATTTTAAATTTGACCGAATGATTGCATTATTTTAATAAGCTTTTAATTTGTGTTGTATATTGTTTTTACCATGGCTGTTCACCGCCCTGAGTCTCTCGGGAGAAGGGCGGTATATAAATATAATAAACTAAACTAACTAACTAACTAAAGACTTCTTTCTGGAACCCCCCATAATCACTTTTGGTTTTCACTGCCCTGAATAATTTCACATCAGCTGCAAATTTGGCAAGCACATTGCTTGCACCTAACTCAATATCCTCATAAATGCATAAAAGGCATCGGGGCTTGCTAAAGATCTTTGAGAGATTCCACTTCCATTAAGAAAATTGTCCAATTATTCCTATTCTTTACTTGCAGAAACATCTGCAAAGTTTCTTCAAGAGCCTTTGACAAGGAACTTTATCAAAAGCATTTTACTTATTTATCCATTGAGAGGTCACCTCTATCCACATAGCTGCTTACAATCAAAGAACTCAGGCTATTGTGGCAGGATTTGCAGTTGCAGTGTTTATGCCGATCATCCTTCAGAAAAGTTCATTCTTCAATATGCTTACTTTATTCTTTGATTGCTATTTTCATTAATTTGCTTAGAACAAACATTAAGTTGATCACCCTATAATTTCCTGGGTCTCTCTCTGAACCCTTTTTAAAATTGCTGTTGCATTGGCTACTTTTCACTTCTCCTCCATTGAACCTGATTTGAGGAATAAGTGTCTACTTTCCATTAAGAAGGACAGCAGTTTCATGTTAAAAGATCTCTAAATAGATGCCTCTGGTTTTGATAATGTGTTATTTTGTGATCTATCAAAATGTCCCAGAACTTCTTTTTGTTCTATTAAATCTGTTTTAGCTTTTCCTTTTCACTTACTGAGGTCATTACTGTCTCAGATATCTGTCCTGTGTCTTCAGTAGAAGCAAAAGATGCAAAGAATTCAGTTTCTCCATAATCCTGATATCTGTTGAGTGTCTTTTTCACTTTGTTGTCATCTAATGGCCCAACAACTTTGACAGTCAATTTACTACTTCAAATATTTTAAAAAATTCATATTGATAGCTTTTTGCAATATGTTTCTCTTATCATTGATTTCACCTTATATTACTTCTGCCAGAGTATGTGCTCTTTTTTGTTCTCTTCATTCAGGAGTGGCTTTCCATCCCTGAATGATATTTTTAAAAGTGTGAGTGCTTTCGGGTTAAGGCCTTCCTACTCATTTGGAACTAGAAGGTGGCAATAACCTTAGACTAGACTGTGCTGTGTGGCTCTGATTCTCAGAGGGGTTTTGGAAGATGTAACAATGGAAGAAAAGCCTTAGAACAACACTGGCAGAAAATGATGACATAATCTGACTAGACATGAATAAGAACCTTTGCTACAGATTACTTTGTAGTAATAATTGGATCTACTATTGGCAAGATTGGGTTGGAAGAACACCTGGAGGTCTGCGGTGAGAATTTTTAATGGTGTCCATTAGATAGAATCACTTGAATTCACTCAGAATTGTACCCTGGTTGTGCAGGTCTTGGAGAATTGGCTAAGGCAGCATCTGATGTAATTATCTGGCAATCAGTGTCCATCTGTATTTTAGATTCATGACCCTCTTGACTGATTTACAATTACTGGAAGATGACAACATGGCTGGGTCCAAACATTGGTGAATGAATAAATAAACAAATGAATAACAACAAATGTCCTAAGCCAGTGTCTAGAGTATCTAGATTTTTAGGCTTTTTAAATTATCACCTGAGTATGAATAAGTGTTGTTAATTCCTTTGGTAATGCCTTCCTATATTTTTTTTATCATCCCAAGATCATCCTCAATATTTGGATAGCATATATAGAGAGATTTAATTTATATTTGAGCTAGATATTGCTCCCATAGTGATTCTGTGGAGGAATTTGGTCTTTTAAAAGCTCCTAGAATGTTAGACTTTATATAATCTTTACTATGATGTGTAACATCTTTCCTCCCCTATGCTTCTTCTTTCCAAAAATTCTTTCCAAAATGTTCAGGAAAGTTTGTATCCAGGAATGATGTATCCCACTTATTCTGTCCATTTCACCAGTATTGTTATACACATTGTATCATGTACTTATTTCCAATCAAGCACCTAATTCCCTTATGTTTCAATGACTTCTGGCATTGGGATAGAAACACCTATGCACAGTGGTGGGATTCATTTTTTTTAACAACCAGTTCTGTGGGCGTGGCTTAGTTGGGGTGTGTGGCTTGATGGTCATGTGACTGGGTGGGCGTGGCTATGTGCATAGGGACTACACAGAGGGCTGAAAAAAATCATTTCCGACTGGTCCTCGCACTTATGACCATCCTCACATTTATGCCCGTTGTGGCATTCTTAACAACCGTGTCAGTCATTTCACCACTACTTCTCTTCACCATGGTGACAAGATAGGGCACAAAACGTAAAATGTGAGGACAGTCGTAAGTTCAAGGACTGGTCAAAAGTGCGAGGACCGGTCAAAAATAACTTTTTCAGCCTTCTGACTAGTCCATATGCACATAGGGACTATTCAGAGGGCTGAAAAAAGTCAAGATTGCTGTATAGTAAAAAAGATGAAATGGAAGAAAGGCAACCCCAAACAAATATAAAGATATTAAGATAAAGAATGAATTGTTAAACTTTAAAGAATAAAAGAGAACAAATATGAATAAATAGCAGTAATTAGAAACACACATACAAACATACAATTTATTTTCTTTGAACAGAGTATTTGGCCAGTTCACAAATTTAAACAGTGTTTAGTCATTTCAATTAAATTTAAAATTTCTATATTTCCTTTTTGCCATATTTATTCCTTATCTATTTTTTAAAAAAAACAATATTACCCTTCATCCTCATCTCTAATCTTAATCAAATTCAATTTTTCCCTTCTATTCTATATTATACCCCTTCCCATTATCATCTATTTTTATATCCATCCTCACATTGGTTAATTATGTAATATTACAGTTATTTAATATAAATTCAACATTTTAATATAAATCAGTTATATAACTATCTTTTTTGTATATTAATCAATATGAACATGAATATTCCAATATTCCAATTATTTCCATGCAATCCAATTTCTTATAAATCAATTAATTATATTTACCAATAATAATAAACCAAATAATTTCCCCCGTATATTCCTCCAAACCACAACTTAACCATTTCTGCTTTCAACACAATGTACAATTAATAGTATCTCAATTATTACAATTCCCTAGTTAAATAGAGCTTTTTTTCTTTTGTGTTTTAAAATCTTGAACTCTCCTCTTTTTCCCTAAAGAGGAACTACCTCTTTAGGGAAAACTACCTTTTTACTAAAGGTAGTTGCACCTACCTTTTTTGGTGAGGAAAAAGAAAAGAAATCTGCCTGCCTAATTTTCCAACGTTGCAGCAACAGCAAAGCCAACAGCCTGCTTTACTTTCAGTTTTGTTTTTCAGCATAGCTAGGGGGAAAAAAATCTGCGCAAGCAAGCAGCAGAGCCCTGAGCAAAACAGCTGAGAGCAAATCAGCTGAGAGTCGGGAGGCCGATCTAATTAATGGGTAATTAGCCTATGCTGAAGCTCCGCGGGCCAATAAAATTTCAAAAAAACACCGAACCATTTGTTAAATTGCTGGCTCACCTGCCCCTCGCCCACCACTATTTATTGGCAATAAATAGTGGTGCGGAGGGGCGGGGCAAGGGCGGGGCGAGCCAGCAATTTAACAAATGGTTCAGCCAAACCGCCTAGAACCGGCAGAATCCCACCACTGCCTATGCATCATTTCTCCACTGGTCTACAATTTAAAGATTAAGGCAGCATTCCATCATGGGCAGGGACAATGGTAGCAAGCACAACTGGCAAGAAGCAGGTAGAACAAGCAAGCTGGCACTGGCAAGCAGCGGCGGCATTGGGAATGCAACTGGTGGCAGCAGCAGCAGCAGTAGACACAACCAGTGGGAGAGAGTTGACTTCAACAAACTTACAATAGAGAGAACTTAGGAAGGATTCCAGGGGCGGGTTTCAAAACCCATTGCTACTGGTTCACTTGTGGGCGCTTGTGCGCTCGCACATGTACAACACTTCTGCACATTCTCAGAAGTGTTCGGGCGGGTGGGCAGAGCCTCCTGTGGCCGTCGCCACTACCAGTTCACCTGATCCAGAGCGAACCGGTAGCAATCCACCACTGAAGGATTCCATGGATAAAAATCTTAAAGGGGAAAACAACTCAAGATAGTTGGAAAAATTTTGAAAAAAGTTAGATTATAAAAGCCTATCTAGCACAATACACAGAGAAAAAAACAAAACAAGTGACCCCAGATAAAACCAGCATAGCTGCATAAAGAATTATCAGATAAATTGAGAGACAAAAAAGACAAGTATAAAAAATGAAAAGTCCTAGCAAATAGCCCGAATCTGCAAGGATAAAGTCAAGAAAGCTAGGGCTCAGAATGAACTAAGGCTTGCAACAAATGCCAAAAAATAGTTTTAAAAATTCATTCAACATCTAAAAAACAAGATAAAAAAGTCAAGTAAATGAACAGTCTACTAATGGGAGAAGATGGCAAGAAAGTGACGGGTAGCGGGGAGAAAGAAACAAGCACAGCTACTACTAGAAGCCAATAGGGGTTTGTTAAAAACAGAGAATGCCAGACAAACCTGATTGCCTTCTTTGACAAAGTGACTAAATTAGTGCATCCGAGAAATACTGTGGACATAGTTTACTTTGACTTCAATGAAGCATTTGATAAAGTAGATCACAATCTGCTACTTGGAAAAATAGAAAAATATGGGATAGACAGCATCACCACCAGATGGATTCACAATTGGCTCACCAACCACACTCAATGTGTAGTCCTTAATGGAACTCCCCTTAAATGGAGGAAAGCATACAGTGCGGTACCTCAAGTTTCCGTCTTGGGCCCAGTACTCTTCAACATCTTCATAAATGATTTAGACAAGGGGATAGAAGTAGAACTCATCAAATTTGCAGACAACACTAAGCTGGGGGAAATAGCCAATACTATTTGCAGACTCAAGATACAGAAGGATCTTGACAGGCTTGAACACTGGGCCCCATCCAACAAAGTGCAGTTCAGTACTGAGAAAAGTAAGGTTTTCCTACATTTAGGCAAGAAAAACCAAATGCACAGGCATAAAATAAGTGGTATTTGGCTCAACAGCAGTGACCATGAGAGGGATCTAGATGTCCTAGTGGACAACCTTAAGTATGAGCCAGCGATGTGTTGCAGCTGACAAAAAAAAACCCCCAAAGCATCAAAAGGAGGACAGTATCAAGATCATGTGAAGTGATAGTGCTACTTTATGCTGCTCTAGTGGAACAACATTTGAAATTCTGTGTCCAATTCTTATCCCATGATACAAAAGGGATGCCATGATTCTAGAAAGAGTACAGAGAAGAGCAACAAAGATGATAAGAGTCTGGAGGCAGGTGTGGAAACTAGATAAGTTTCTAAAAAAAGGACTAGGGATGATAATAGCAGTCTTCCAATACTTGAGGTACTGTCGCAGAGAAGAAAGGGTCAACCTGTTCTCCAAAGCACCTGAGGACAAGAGAAGAAGTAACACATGGAAGATTCTTAAGGGGGATCCAACCTAGAACTAAGGAGAAATTTTCTGACATGGAGAACAGTTAATAATGCAGGTTCATCAAAATCATGAAAAGTGTATCATGATGTCAGAATACAAGTTCTACACCTTATATACATGTGTTGAACTTTGTGATACGTGCTTTGGCATTCAACCTTTTTCATTCCCTCTAGACCAGTAATGGCTAACCTTTTTGCCATTGTGTGCCAGGAGGGGGTGGGGTGGGGGAGGTTCACGCATGCCCACACCCATAATTCTATGTGCCCTGCCCTGCGCATGCGTGCGCAACCCCCCTCCCCCCTGCTCCTAGCACACAATGGCCCGGTAGGCCCGTTTTTCTTTCTCACCTGGCTCCAGATCCTCTCTGTGCATCTGGGGAGGGTGAAAACAGCCTTTCTCACTCCCTCGGAGACCCTCTGGAGGCCTGAAATGGCCCATTTCCCAACTCCTGGTGGACAGAAAGTGACTTTTTTGCTGTCCCCAGCCTCCAGAGACTCCTAGAGAGGCATGGGAAAGGCTGTTTTCACCCTCCCCAGATGCACAGAGAGGATCTGGAGCCAGGTGAGAAAGAAAAATGAGCCTTCCCCACCTCCCCCAGGCCCTCCGGAGGCAGGAAACAGCCTGTTTCCCTACTTCTGGTGGGCCCAAAAGGCCCAAAAATCAGCTGGCCGGCGTGCATATGCACGCCAGAGTTGAGCTGGCATGCCCACTGATATGGTACGCATGCCACCTGTGGCACGTGTGCCATAGGTTTGCCATCACGGCTCTAGACATTCATGTCTATGGAATTGAATGCTGCCCATCATAACTAATTTAAAATTTGCTCCACCATCTTTTTGGCAACAGAGCAGCCTGATGTTCTCAAAAGGAAAGAAAATTACCTTGGCAGGGATATGCAGGAATGGCTATCTACGGTACTCAAAAAGGCTGAAGCATTTTAAAAGTCCAGAAATATAAGTTTTTTGTTTGTTTTTTTTTTAGAAATTTTTTATTTTAAATTACTAACATTACAAACAACATATACAATATTTCACCCTGTGCTATACATAAGAAAGGAAGATTTGGTTCTTCGGATATATCCTCATGATCGCCAAAATCCACGTTCTCGGGGTACAGGTACCGAAGCATCCAATTTTGACTATATCTTAGTTTCTAAAGATTTGTTGAATAATGTGGATAAGATAGATGTGGGAATTTTTAAGGATTCTGATCATGCAGAAGTTACGATGGAAATAGATTTTAATTTTGAGAAAAAAGGAAGTTGTTGGAGATATGATGAAAAACTGTATAAAAATGAGGAGGATAAAAAATGGATATTTAAAAAATGAGAAGAATGTTGTAAACCAGAAATATAAGTTAAGATTTGGAAACAGCTGAGGCATATGCCTCTCTAATTTACTGAACTATAAGAAGGAGGAGAAAGTAAAGCACAGAGTTGCAAGATTCTATTATCATAGTGTTAACCTTCCTGTAGAATTTATTTCATATTCTGGCCTACCTAGTGAGGCAGGCACCTGGCCCTCTTTTGGATTCAAGTGAATTCCACTTCTCTTACAGCTTTAGTTAACTTCTAAAATTCCTCAGTGCCTAATAAATCTAGATTTCTCCCTATATGGCACTTTTATTTCTTTCAAACATCGAGATTCTGCATGACTAGGTAACTCTGCATATTGTTGTGGCCCGCCAGCGGCCTGCACGGATTGTTGCTGATCCCGACGACGAGGAGGCTGGTGTGGTGTCGCGCCAGCAGCCTGTGCGGCCGGCGCTCGAGTCGGACAGCGAGGAGGCTGAAGAAGATGTGGTGCCAGAGGCAGGGATTCAGCCAGGGCCTTCAGAACCTCCAGAAGCTCCTTTAAGTGAAGAGAATGAAGTAGAGGAGCCTCTTCTCAATGCACAAGCATGCAGAGCTGCCAAAAGGCAGGAGTGGTTACTCAGGAGGAGGTCTCCTTGAGAGTAAGGCTTGGGTCTAATTGGCCACTCCCTTAGCCTATTTATGTTTGCACACAGCTTGCAAAAAGCTGCAGGAAACAACGTGCGTTCATTAGCTGATCATTGAGTTTGGATTTTCTCTGCAAACTTTGCTTCTGGGTTATCTGCTACTCTTGTAAGACTCTATCTTATCTGTGGAATTTCGGGCAGGTTGTTAAGAACGTTTTATTAACAGCCTGCATTTGCAAAAGACTGCATTTTGAAGTAAACTGAGTTTTGTTCGGAGTTTGTGTGTGCTGCGTTCTTTGGGATCCGTAGCTGGGCAGAACACATATGGAATAGGAGCATTTCTGAAAATGCTACCTTGACCATTTTGTACTCCTCTTCACTCTGCTATCTAAACCTTAAATTTGGCTTCCAAAACTGGTTGACCACATTTCCCAGTATGATTCCAAACTGAATCATGTTTACTGCCTCCTCCCCAGTACTTTACTGTTCAGTACCTATATAAGCCCTTTCAGCTCTAGAAAAACATCCTCAGTATGAGGATCTCAAAAATTTGTTTTCCTTCTATGAGAACTTCTCCCTCATTCTTGAATTGATGTCCCTCCCCAAGACTCTCGTTTTTCCTGATGAGAAAGGAGTTATTTTCCTGGGATTGAGATGAAACTATCACATTTCAGAGGATTTCATCCAGGGTGCTATTTAGCAGGTTCTGACAGGTTCTGGAGAACCGGTAGCGGAAATTTTGAGTAGTTTGGAGAACCAGCAAATGCCACCTCTGGCTGGCCCCAGAGTAGGGTAGGAATGGAGATTTTGCACTATCCTTCCCCTGGAGTGGGGTGGGAATGGAGATTTTGCAGTATCGTTCCCCTGCCACGCCCACCAAGCCACGCCCACAGAACTGGTAGTAAAAAAAATTGAATTCCACCACTGATCTCATCTACATACCACTTTTCCTCCTTAAGCGTCTCCACCTCAACTATCTTTGTTTCAAGGGAATGGGCTTGTTCCCTGGCAGCCAGAACAATGCTGCACCAAATCCCAACTCATGGTCAATGAGCAAATAGTTGAATATCTGTCAAGTTGAATGTAATAAATCAGAAA
The DNA here is from genome assembly GCF_059756535.1 of Pantherophis guttatus. Classification (NCBI taxonomy): domain Eukaryota; kingdom Metazoa; phylum Chordata; class Lepidosauria; order Squamata; family Colubridae; genus Pantherophis; species Pantherophis guttatus. The sequence goes on along the minus strand of NC_142065.1, from coordinate 121,654,104 downwards.
GTATCTCTTGCTGGCTTGCTCTCTTTATACTGAGTTTTGACAAGCCTTTTTTCTTCTTCAGGAATTATTTGCTCTAAAATCTAGTCCCAGTGTTATGCTTTTACCAAGTTTGGAGCTCTGCTTGCTCACAGTTGGTGAACTCATCTCCATATTTAACCTCTGGTGGAGGGATATCAGTATGTTACTCCTCTCTTCCCTCACATAATTCCTCTGTTCCTATTTATACTCTTACTTGCTCATTCTATTTGCAAGTTCCCAATGACCCTCCTTCTTCCTAAAAAGTGTTGGCTAAGTCTGCTGCTCTCATGAAGTTCACAGTGTGAGCATCCTATTAAATACAACATTACATTCCCATTATTAAATGTAATGCCTGGCATACTAGTACTGTATTAGACAAATTGCCTGGCTATAATCATCCATGTTGTGGTAAATTCAAGATTAGCCTAGGGTTCTCTACGAATCTGTACATGAAACTGCTATTGACATGTCATTGCCAGTTTAGTAACTAGCTAGTTGGATCTCAAAATTTATTTCTTAAAGATTTCATTCTGGACTCACTTCTGATGAAGTATAAAGCCTTAAATCAGGGATCATCAATGAGCAAAGCTACTATTTTGTGGCCTTTCAGATACATTAATAAATTGCATTACAGTATTTCCAGGCTGCGTGTTCTGCCTAGGTGCAGGGAACCACAATGGGAAAGACTATGAAATATGCTCACCTTGTTTATATTTACGTTCCTCACCATGTGATGCTTTTAACACATGTACACAACTGTTAACTACTAGAGTGCACAAGTCATATTCACTGCATTTAAAGAGCATAAATTTAATTACATTTAGATAAAATCAACTTTTGTTTTTGCCATGGCTTTACTGCTGTTGCTGGCAAGAACATATTGTATTTTTTAGGAAAAGTGGCCCCTCCATGATTTTATTTAAGGGTCAAATGTGCTTCTCAAGCAAGCGAAACTTGTACATCCCTATAACACAGATAGGTAGTTCTTGGGTTATAATGGCAGCTGGGACTAGAATTTCTGTCATTAAGCAATGCAATCATAAAGCACGACACCACATGGCTACACCGCTTAGTGATGGCAATCTTGGCAGTGCCAGGATTGGGCAAGTCATTAAGCAGGAAAAGTTGGTAGTCTCAGGCAAGGAGTGTAGGTGAATAAGCAGGGCCACAGGTGTATCAGCAGGGGCTACAGACAGGTTGACAGGGGCTGTGGGTGAGTGCAATGGAATGCAGGAAGGCAGCTGCTGGGGGCTGCGGGCAGGTGGGGCAGTGCTATGAGTGGCTGTGCTACGGAGTGCAGGTGGATGGAGGGGTGCTGTGTGCAGAGGGCAGTCAGATGGGGTAGTGCTACAGAATATGGATCCCTGGCATCCATAGCAGGATTTGGGGGGGGGGAAATGGTGGGAGCAACTTACGGGAGCAAATAGTTACTCTCCCCACCAGCTACCCCATTATCTTTATTTGTGGGAAACTGGCAGAGAAAGTTGCAAATGGCGGCCACACGTGCATGGGATGCTGCAACCATTGAGGGGGCAAGCTAGTTGCCAAGTGCCCAAATTGAGATCATGTGACTGCAAGGATGAAGTGACAGCAGGACCAGTCATAAGTACCACTCATTTAGTGCAGTTGTAACTTTTAATGAACGCTGAACCAGTTATTGTAATTGAAGGGCTACCTATAGTCCTCATTTAGCAATTCTTTGTCTAGTGACCATTCTCAGTTACAATGGTAATGACCTATGCAAATCTGTAAAGCAAAGAAAAACTGAAATTCATTAAGTTTCACTTAATGAACACTTCACTTAATGACCACATTCCCAGTTCCAATTATGGTTGCTAAACAAGGACTACTTGTACTAGTACATTTTCAGCTTATTGAGATAATAAAAAAATTTACTGCAGAATTTTTTTTCTTTGTGTTAACAGTCAGGTATCCTACATGTGCCCTACCTTGTATGTAAACTCATGAGGATGCACATATGCTCACAAGCATCCATGGAATGAATAGGGACTATGAAAGTACCTTCTCATTCTGTTGTGGTGCACCCTTCTCTCTTGTTCTTCCATCCCAGATGCCTGTAAATGGAAGCACAAGTTGCAACAGACTGTTTCTCATGCTCGCCTTCTACCTCCACCGCAGCTACTGAGGCTGCCTGCATCACCCTGTTGGTATTTGCCTGGTCTGACTGGACAGCACTCTTGGGAAATGTTTAATGACCACTGGCTCCTCTTAAGGCTATGGGGTAGATGATGCCAATGGACCTAAAAAAGGGGAAGCGTTTGTTACTCATCCTTTTGCAGTGCCCCCTGATTCGAAAGCTTGAAGAATCAGTGGGTGGTGAGCAATACACACTTTGTGCTTGACTAACAGCTTCTCTCACCCCAGGAGGTGAAGATAGATCTGGAAAGGTGCCCAGCATATTGCAGCATCCCTGACGTGACTTATCACTTTGCTGCTGGTAGATTCCACTAGTGCCTGACAGTCCTGAGAGAAGGCACTTGGCATGTGGGAAGACTTGGCCAGTTGCTATGGAGCTCCCCCCCCCGCCACCGCATCCCCGCTGATCTCCTGGTTTCCCTGCCCCTCTCCCATCCAAGCCTGCCTGCTGAAACATTTCAGGCTGCAACATCTGCGCTTTCTCTGGGTCTTTCTCTTGGAATGTGACCCTGCTGCAAGACTGTGCTAGAATTCAGGGAAGGAGGGAACAACAACCAAGGACTATGCAGAGAGCACAATCCACCCCACAAATTCAAAATAAGCCCTGCTGGAATAGAAAAAGCAGCAACGTGTGATTTCCTCCCACTCTTAAAATATTAACTATGTTCCAACCATGCAGGGGACTGAGTGTCTCCTGCAAGAAACTATAGCCTTCTGGAGGCTAGAAATATCCCCTTGGGGACAGAGTCTCAAGGGGGAGTCTGGTATTTTATGTTCACTAATTATACTGTGGTTTTCTGCAGGGAGAATCTTGTCCCTCATATATCAACTGTAGCTTCTAGCACAGCAAAGCAAGAAGGAATGGAATGGAGCTGGGGAGGGGCTTTTTGGGTGGGGATATGTTCTGGCCAAAACAAGAAAATTTTAAAAGGTAGGAAAGCGGCAAAGCGAGGCTCATGGGGTGCATAGGGTCCAAGAAGTCAATGAGATGAAGTAAATTTGTTTCCTGGTGGGGTGGGGGAGAGTGCAGCATCTTTTGATGCTTCTTTTTGCCAGTGAAAGAGCCACAAGGAAGTCAGGGAAGCTCGTGCCACAGACATTTCATTAGTTGGCAAGGATGCTGCCTTTGCTCCCTTGGGAGAACTGTTTCTTTCAGCTGCCCTCTGAAGAACATCAGCTCTCTGGCTTGAAATATTAGTCCTGTTTTCCTCCTTTTCTCTTTCTGTCATGAATCAGAGCCTCTGTTTATTGATATATGGGTGTCTGTAAATACACATTTTGTAGGCTTCTATGTTTTGGTTCAGCTTTTTTCCTCCTTTTATAATTTTATGCATTTTCTTTGTTTAATTAGTATTTTAGTTCTTACTGTACAGTTATGAATAATATTTTGAAGCTCTTCATTTCTAAGTCACTGGGCACAGTATTCTGTTTCATGAATGAGTTGTGTTTGCATTCATCATATACTCAACATGTATTTTGGATAAATTTCATCTTGGTTTTTTTCATTAAAATAGGTTTCTAATTTATTAATGTATATATTATTTCTATTATGATACTTAGAGGAACCTATCAGAAGTGAGAGCTGAAGGTGACTTTCACAATCTATTCACAGGTGTGGGATAGTGCTATAAAATCCTGTTGGACCAAAAGCCAGAATACAACAAAAGGAGTTTGTGTTTACAATACTGAAAAGATGCCTTGGTTGCATTGCTTCTTCTAAAAATGACTGTCAGTGACTCATTTAGACTTAAAAAAACCCCAAAATTAACATGTCAGAACATGGGTGCTCAGCTCTCCTGGAAGTGGCAGCAGCCAGAATTCAGGCCGGGCTTGCTAGGTTTAGCTCTAGATTCTGACAGTGCGGGCAGCTGTTGCAGCCAAGCTTTCAGACTCTCTCTGATCAGAAGAGCCACAATCTTTTGAGCACTTCCTAGCCAGGACAGCTTAGGAAAAGAAGGGTTTACCTTCCTACCATAGAGTTATTCTCTCTCCTTCATTCAAAACAATAGAACTCAGAGACTGCCCATGACGGTGAGTAACTGCAAGTTCAAGAGTGACAGAAATTACTACTACATATAATGGCTCTGTGGAAGTGGCTTGGTGGGCGTGGCTTGGTGGGCGTGGTAGGGGAAGGATATTTGCAAAATCCCCATTCCCATCCCACTCCAGGGGAAGGATACTGCAAAATCCCCATTCCCATCCCACTCCAGGGGAAGGATACTGCAAAATTCCCATTCCTTCCCCACTCCTGGGGGAACGATATTGCAAAATTTCCATTCCCACCCCAATCTGGGGCCAGCCAGAGGTGGTATTTGACAGTTCTCCGAACTACTCAAAATTTCCGCTACTGGTTCTCCGAACTGCTCAAAATTTCCGCTACCGGTTCTCCAGAACCTGTCAGAACCTGCTGGATTTCACCCCTGATATAATGCAAATATTAAACTTGTGGAATGTAGTCAAGGTACCTCTGATTTGGATTTGGGAAGAGGAATAATAAGGTTCTTTGATGTCTCTGGCTTTCAACTAAGCGCTATTTAGGATAGGTAAGAGGACTTTCTATCTTTTGGGTACAGTAATTGCAATAGTTTTCTCATGTCACAAATGTTTTGTCTCAGGCATGGTTCTAGCCTATAACTGCCAGCCAGTATGTCCTGAAACCTGGCTAATACAAATAGTTTCCAAAGAGTATCTTTACAAAGAACAGGTCAAGGGATGAGAAATTTATGCAAAGCAATAGAGATAGTCCTCGGCTTATGACCACAATTGAGGCCAAAATTTTTATTGCTAAGCGAGACAGTTAAGTGAATAGTTTTAGTCTTTAAGTTAATAACATGGTTGTATAGTGATTCTGGCTTCCCCATTGACTTTGCTTGTCTGAAAGCCACAAAAAGTCATCACATAACTCTGGGACACTGCAACCATCATAAATATGAGCCAGTTGGCAAGTGTCAACATTTTAATCATGTGACCATGGGGATGCTGTAATGGTCGTGAGTGTGAAAAATGACCACAGTTCACTTTTTTCAATGCCATTGTAATTTCAATCACTAAACAAATGGTTGTAAGTCGCAGACTACCTGTACACAATTTTTTTTGCAGCAAAATTGACTTCATATCTGATTGTGGATGTGAGAACTGTAGTCCAATAATCTGATGCTTCTGTGAAAGAAATGAAATATGATCCTTCAGCCAGTTGTGGCTCTTTTGGCTAGCCCTTCTCCCTCCCCCACTCTCTTTCTCATGTCTTCATCCTGTTGAGGAGAATGATTTGTGAGAGCTGCTGCAGCCTGGATTGGACCCTTAACACTGTGCTTCTCTGCCAGTTAAAGCTTGGCTTCTAAATCTAACACTGTTCCTTCCTCTCTCAGCCACACATAGCACTTGACTAGATTCAGGATGTGCTGAGATAAGGTGACTGCTATTGTCCTGCCCAGTCATCAGTTTGCCAAATGAAAGAGAGGAGGAGCAGTGAACCTCAGTGGCCTCTTACAGCTGTTCTTGGCGAAGGAATTTTCAATCCTATCAAATAAACAAAAACAACTCATCCCTAGCTTCTGGGTTCACTGCATATTCTTTTATTTGAATACTTTATTATGAATCACAATATTGCATGCAAAACCAAGAGAAAAAAGCACAACCTTTACCATTCTTCTGAGTGCTACATAAAGATTTTCTAAGGAACTGTTCTTTTTAATATCCATCTTTACACTGCTTCTTCCATTGAATTTTAAAAGGGGGAAAGAGAAAACAATCCATAAATCCCACCAGGCCATCAAGAGTTCTGGAACAATGGTCCATTCTCCCTCCCTTGAGTCTCCACAAATACTTGACACTAGTTTGCAAAACCAATTAAAACTCCAGACTTGCCGATATGGGACATGCCCAGTGAAGTAGAAAGGATGGAGATAAATACTGACAAGGAAGGAAGAGAGGGGCAAACTGTTAATTGTGTTCCATCCTTTCTTGGTGAAAAGCTACTGATCAAAACCAGAGAGTGAGTATTGTTTTGCAGAAGGTGATGGCGGTGGTGGTGGCAGTGGGTAGGAAAGACATCTATCACAGTGCTAAAACAACACCAGGAGATGTTTGAGAAAAGAATTGCCAATATTTTGAGCTATACTGATGGCAGTTAAACATAGATGAACAGCTCATCCTTCAATAAGAGCCAATCAATGGTGTCATCTGTACAGGTTGCAACAAACCATTTTAGGTCAGAAGTAAATAACACACTAGAAAGAGAAATTTTTTGACAGAGAGAACAATTAATCAATGGAATAGCTTGCTTTTGGAGTTGTGGGTGCTCCATCACTGGAGGCTTTCAAAAATAGACTGAATAACCATTTCCTGGGATAGTATAAGGTCTCCTGCCTTGAGCCAGGGATTGGACTGGAAGACCTCTGAGGTCCCTTCTAGTCCTATGATTCTATGTTCTAGAGTAGAATTTCAGAATCTATATGAGGATTAAATTTTTAATATGATTTTTTATTATTTATTTATTTATTTATTTATTTATTTATTTATTTATTTATTTATTTATTTATTTATTTATTTATTTATTTATCATATTTGTATACCGCCCTACTCCCGGAGGACTCAGGGTGGTGAACAGCCAAAATAAAAATACAAAGAACATACAAAAGTTAAAAACTATTAAAAATAGATTAAATAATTTGGGCTCAAAAAACCAATTTAAGACATCCAATTTATCTAAAAACATTTAAAACCCAATTTAAAAGGGAGAGTTAGGCCAGACCAGCCTGTTGGAATAGAAACGTTTTTAGGGCGCGGCGGAAGATGCGTAGGTCTTGGATCCTCCGTATCTCCGGGGGGAGCTCGTTCCAGATGGCAGGTACCCCCACAGAGAAGGCTCTCCCCCTGGGGGCTGCCAGTTGACATTGTTTGGCTGACGGCACCCTGAGGAGCCCCTCTCTATGGGAGCGAACTGGTCGGTGAGAGGCTACTGGTGGCAGAAGGCGGTCTCGTAAGTACCCTGGTCCTGAGCCATGGAGCGCTCTGAAGGTGGTAATCCAAACCTTGAAGCACACCCGGAAGACCACTGGGAGCCAGTGCAGCTCGCGCAGGAGGGGGGGGTCACATGAGAGCACCACATCGCTCCCGTCACCACCCGCACGGCCGCATTCTGGACCAGTTGGAGCCTCTGGGTGCTCCTCAAGGGGAGCCCCATGTAGAGAGCATTGCAATAGTCCAGGCGTGAGGTGACAAGAGCATGAGTGACCGTGCGTAACGAGTCCCGATCCAGAAAGGGATGCAACTGGCGAATCAGGTGAACCTGATAAAAAGTCCTCCTGGCCATGGCCGCCATATGCTCTTCTAAAGACAGCTGTGAATCCAGGAGGACGCCCAAGTTGCGAACCCCATCTGTGGGGGCCAACTACTCGCCCCCAATAGTCAGTGATGGCGCCAACTGACTATATCGGGACGTCGGAAACCACAGCCACTCAGTCTTGGATGGGTTGAGTCTGAGTCTGTTCCTCCCCATCCAGATCCGTACGGCCTCCAGGCACCGGGACATCACCTCGAGGGCATCATTGGGGTGGTCTGGGGTGGAGATGTACAGCTGGGTGTCATCAGCGTACTGATGGTACTTCACCCCAAAACCACGGATGATCTCACCCAGTGGCTTCACATAAATGTTGAACAGAAGGGGCGAGAGGACCGATCCTTGCGGCACCCCACATACAAGGGGCCTCGGGGTCGACCTCTGCCCCCCTGTCAACACAGACTGCGACCGGTCGGAGAGAAAGGAGGAGAACCACTGTAAAACAGTGCCCCCCACCCCCAATCCTTCCAACCGGTGCAGCATGATACCATGGTCGATGGTATCAAAAGCCGCTGAGAGGTCTAATAGGACCAGGACAGAGGAACAACCCCTGTCCCGAGTCCTCCAGAGATCATCAACCAATGCAACCAATGCCGTCTCCGTGCTATATCCGGGCCTGAAGCCCAACTGGAATGGATCTAGATAAATTGATTCATCCAGGTACTGAGGCAGCTGTTGTGCAAGCACACTCTCAACAACCTTTGCAACAAAGCGAAGGTTGGAGACAGGACGATAATTTGCTAACACAGCTGGGTCCAGGGAGGGCTTCTTGAGGAGGGGCCTCACCACCGCTTCTTTCAGGGCGGCGGGAAAGACACCCTCACTCAAAGAAGCATTTATAATCCCCTGGAGCCAGCCTCGTGTAACCTCCCGGGAGGCCAGCACCAGCCAGGAGAGACACGGGTCCAATAAACATGTGGCCGCACTCAGTCTGCTCAGTATCCTGTCCACGCTTTCGGGAGTCACAGAATCAAACTCTTCCCATATAATATTCTCAGGACCAGCCCCTGTCATCTCCCCTGGATCTACCCAGTCAGAGTCCAGCTGTTCCCGAATCTGAGCGATTTTGTCATACAGATATTGTACAAAATCCTCAGCTCTACCCTCCAAGGGGTCCTCCCGTGCCCCCTGATGCTAGATTTCACCCCTGATTTGCCATGACTCGCTTAATGGACAAATGAGAAGTGATGTTGTCTGTTGCAATCACGTGTTTTGCTTAGTGACTGTCTTGCTTAGTGAAGGAATTGCCAGTCACTAAGCAAGGACTACCTGTCCCACAAACTTTTCCTGCACTATCCAATGGAAGCCAGTGGGAGAAATTTAGTGGGGTACATCAGATTTTCTTATGTTTGTCTGATCTCCTTTTCCTCTTCTACTGATTCTTCCAAATATGGATGTAGCTGTTCTGCTCGATTGCCCTCACATACTTTAATATTTTATCCTAACATTAGAGTTCTAGAATTCAGCATTTTAAAATAACTGCAGGCTCTACCTTCAGAATGCTAATGTGAAAAAAAAAAACCCACCCCATTCTGCCCAGGTACAAGAAGGAAGAAAACTAGCACAATGGGAAAATAGGGATTCCCTCTCTTTCTTTCAGTCCTTATGCATTCTTATAATTTGCTAGGGAGGGACCTTCACAAGTTCCTTAGATGAAAGACATTCAGTTTGTGGGAAACGTAATACAGTACATAGCGCTTATTATACTGGTATTTTGTACTTCAGGAATTCCAAATTCTAGTTTTTTTTTAAAGGACAAAATTTCAATATTATAAACACTGTGGGTAGAATCTGGTAACACAGGTAAGAAAAATTCAGCTTATACACGAGACCTGAAAGGCACCACATAATAGATTTACAGACCGATGTATGTATGCATGTGCTAGATGTGTTCTAGCTGCACAAATTTTCTCAGGTCCCTTCCCCTAAGACATATTTCTTTCAAACACTGCACATTTCTCTACCTGTTAGTTGACCTCATCAAGCCTCCTGTGGTTTGCAAGACTCTGCCGCCAACAAAGGAGAAAGGAAGATATGTTACATAAGCTACTCTTAGCACATTTATAAGATGTTTAATGCAGCAACCCCAATTGAGCATCCTGGCTCTTGATCTTCTGATCTGGGTGTAAAAGCAATTGAGAACCTTCTAAATGATCAATTCTTTTCCTGTTCCACAAGGAATTATTCTTTCATATTCATTCTTATGGCATCCACCACAATGTTTACCATAGTTCTAGAGGTGTAAATTCTTGAATTCCAAAGTATCTCCATCCATTGGAGAGAGAAGTCAATCATCAAGCTCCTTCTTCCAACCAAAGAGGCCAGAAAAAAGGGAAGAGGAAATTCACAAAACTTATTTATTTGTTCATTCATTCATTCAATATATATACTGTAGCTCTCCATCTCACATTTGTGACTCTATACTGTAAAACTACAGTATATTAAGGGATTTACAGCAACAGTGAACCTGAGCCTATTCAAGGTCTCATTTCATCATCTCAGTCACCTGAAGTATTTCCCTTCTCTTTCCTGCTTGAACTTTATCACTCACACCTTCCTAAGAGCATCCCCCCACCATTAGGCCAGCTGAAAGTCCTTACCACATCTGGCTGGCAAATCTTTACACCACCATAAGATGACAATAGAGTTTTCCAGTTGCATAAAGGTGGGGATATTAGCCTTGGCTGAGATTTGCCCTCTTGGGTGGTATGATGATGATCTTTCAGAACCCCTAGTGACCAATTGTGTTGCTCCTCAAGAAATCAGGCATGATGAAAGCCTATAGGTTGGAGGGGTAAGTCAAGGTTGCTGCTAGTGTACTGACCATTCTGATGCCCAGGAGCAGTCTTGCATAAGCTCTTGGGTCTCCTACTGGAATCCTCCAGGCTATTGGTAGTATAATATTTCAGTCTCTGTGCCCTAAGTGTAACTCTGGATGGCTCAGGATGTCATATAATAAATACGTATGAGGTTGTCACCTGGTGGTCATCCAGACGTTTGCATATATAGTATGCCTGTTCTCCCTCCTTTCATTTCTTCAGAAGCAGGAAGGAGAGAGCAAAGACAGCTGGCAGCAGCAATCAGTGGGGATGCCTCTAGGGTCCTCAAGGGTTCCACTTCCAGTGCACTTCACTGTGCTGAGGAGACAGCTGACTGTGGAGAAGCAGGTGGAAGAGGTGACAACAGCAGCAGCAGTTCATTCATCATGTATTCCCTTTTTCTTTCCACATCACTCTTTTGCTAAAACTCCTGTGGTGTTTTGTGTTTAGTCTATCAATCTGGGCTGCATGAATCTGAACATCCACTAGACATGGTAGCAAAGAGATACAGAAAACCCTTTCTGCTGTTGTCTAATGACCATCTGAGGGTTGGTGTTTTTTTGTACAGCTACATTAGCCACACCTGGCACACTGTGATCTGTTGAAGGCACAGGAAGAACCAGTTAAGCCCAATGGTCCTCTGGCCAGCCTTCAGCATATTTACATTACTGTCTAATTCTTCTACAGCAGAAATTGATCTGGTATTTAATTCTTTTATTGCTGTAGAAAAGCTTGAGGATGATCTCAAATTTCTTAACTGCCATGTGGTTATACTCTGACTGGCTACAATTCTCCACATGCCTGGAGGAATTAGCAAAATATCTCAACAGTGGGTACATTTCTAGAAAGGCATGCATACTGGGAGTAATAGATGAACAAAGGAAGATCTTCTGAGGGTCACTAACGTAGCTCTCCAAAAAGAGTAACAGGACAGTATTTTGGATACTTTGCTCAGGCTTCTCAATTTTTCTGTACAATAATGTAATTTTAAAAATGTAGTACTGAAGTTTACCGTAAGGAATATTATATTTTTTAATAAGGGGAAAATTTCAAAATATGTTATTGCTGTTTGTGATGGAATTCAGAATTCTGGAAGCACAAAACGTCAACTAGAGTACGCTGAAAAGCTTGAATTAAAAAAATGTATTTTGTTCCTTCCAGGATATATCACCAACTGTGTAAAACAGCTGCATACATGCTCAAAGCTGTTTGGATGTTTAGGAGGTGTCAATAAGGATATCTGCAGTGAATGGACAAACCACCATTTATTCAGGCAAGGCATAGAAGGCATTTCCTTTCCCCCCATTTATTCAGACAACTAGTATCCATAGCTCAGATGCCTGAGCAGACGGGCAAGAGAGTTCATACTGACTGCAAAATCTTTGTCTATGGCTGCTGGTGGGGAAGAAGAGAGAGAGAGAGAGAGAGAGAGAGAGAGAGAGAGAGAGAGAGAGAGAGAGACTGCTGAAAGATGTAAACAAGATGGAGATTGGAAAACAGCTCTATGTATTTAATGAACTATTTTCCAAGAGAAACTGGAAAAACCACAGTACAATAGTTCAAAGTTCAAAGCCGGAGGTGATTAGGCCGGTTATTCCCTCTAGGCAACTGGCGGCCCCAGTCACCACCTGGGCACAAGCCAAAGCGAAAACCCAAATATCCAATTATCTAAAGCAGTGGTCCCCAACCTTTTCATCTTTGTGGACCAGTGGGGGGTGGGGAGAAAGGATTGTTCAGTATGAGCAATGGATGAGCATGCACACACAGCTCCATTTGCCTGAGTGGTGAGCACATGCATCCGCCACTCAGGCAAATGGAGCTAAGCACGTATGCATGCGCTCACTCACTGTGCAAGTGGAGCTGTGTATGTGCATGAACTTGCCCACTGCTTCTGCGGCCCAGTTCCAAACAGACTATAGCCTGATACTTCCCCACAGCCGAGGGGTTGTGGACCGCTGATCTCTAAAAGCAGCTTTAGAGGAAGACAAATGGTTCCAAATGCACAAGAGTGAATGTACAATGCAAGATGGTCTAAGCTTGGGTGAGGGCCAAACTGTATGTCCCACAGATCCAATGGTTAATGGTTCTACAAAAAAGCCATGATTCAAAAGTGGCAGGGCATTTTGGCTTCATAAAAACCCTGCACCTAATCAAGTGCCAATTTTGGTGGCCGTCACTGAAGAAAGGCATAGAGAGCTATGTAGCTAGCTGCCTTATCTGTGCCTCTGCCAAGAGGCGACAAGTGAAAACACCAGGACTTCTCCAGCTGGTAGCAGAACCAGAATAAAGCCCCATGGAAAGATATATCAATGAACTGCTCGAAAGCTTGGGAAATACAGCAATTTGGGTGATAACTGACTTGTTTTCTAAACAAGTGCACTTTATACTTTGTCAAAAAGTGACTCCACTTGCAATTTGGCTAAGTTATTTGTGCAGCATGTTTACCTGCTGTATGGTGCTCCAGAAAGAATCATCTCAGATTGCAGAGTCCAATTCACTTCATAGTTTTGGCAGGAGTTCCTAAAACCTTTTGGGACCACTCAAGTGTTCAGCTCCATGCATAATCCACTACTAATGGTGCCTGTGAACCAGAGGTGGGTTTCAGCAGGTTCTAACCAGTTCTGGAGAACCGGTAGCAGAAATTTTGAGTAGTTCGTTAGTAAAAATTCTGATTGGCCCCGCCCCCATCTATTCTCTGCCTCACAAATCCCAGATGATCGGGAGGAAATGGGGATTTTGCAGTAACTTTCCCCTGGATTGGGGTGGGAATGGAGATTTTACAGTATCCTTCCCCTGACCCACCCAACAAGCCACGCCCAGCAAGCTATGCCACACCCATCAAGCCACGCTCACAGAACTGGTAGTAAAAATTTTTGAAACCCACCACTGCTGTGAACGTACAAATGGGGTCTTGGAGCACTATTTCAGGTTTAATGGATTAACAGAGTTGGAAGGGGCTTTGTAGGTCATCTAGTCCAACCCCCTGCCCAAGCAAGAGACCCTACACCATTTCTGACAAATGGCAGTCCAATCTCTTCTTGAAAACCTCCAGTGATGAATCTCCCACAACTTCCGAAAGCAAGCTGTTGCCTACATAACTCATACACAGTAGCACCGGGTTCACTCTATTTAAAGTGGTCACAGGACAAGACTTTGTATCTATCGCTGAATTGCTTCAGGCCATCCCATCAATGGCATTCTAAAAGAATGGGTCACCCAACTACAGAATACCTGGTTGGTGGTGAAAAAGGCTTTCGATAAAGCTCGGGAACCATATAAAAAACAAGCCGATAAAAATCCCATTAAGTCAAAGGACTTTAAAGTGAGAGATTAAGTCTATTTACCAAATTCTTACAGTCTAGATAACCATCCAAAAAATTGGGCCCAAAATAAATTGGACCTTTCCCCATAAAAAGATTAATCCAGTGACTATAGAATTAATGCTGCCAAAAACGCTCAGACGCATACACTCGGTATTTCATTGCAGCTTATTGAAACCAAAGATCACATCTCCCCCAACGCCCTGAGTTGCAACCACCTCCTGACCCCATTATGATTGAGGGAGAGCAACTCTTTGAAGTCAAAGACATTTTGGATTCCTGTATACATCGGGGCGGGGAGATCCGGTATTTGGTAGCATGCACAGATTTTCCTCCCTTGGAGACTGAATGGGTCAATTCCAAACATATTAAAGCCTCCAGACTGCTTAGAAAATTCCATGAACAGTACCCAGATAAACCTCATTGAACTATTTGCTAATTAGAGAATTTCTGTTTGTTTTTCCCTCCCCTCTTTGTTTTCTTTCCTCTACAGGACTAATGTCTCTATCAAGGAGGGCAGAATACCAGGTCTGCCAGCTTCAGCTTGGCACCTCATAGGCATCCTGCCATCAAAGGCTATGCGGGGGAGGAGGAGGGGAGGATAGATGGGCAATAAAGCTGTTTGTGTATGTGATAGGAAACAGGGAAGGGGGAATGACAGGTGATAAAGACCAGAGAAGCTCGGAACCAGTTTGTACCAGCATCCAAGGCCAGGCATCCTGAGAAAGTTTGTGGATTACCCCAAAACACTCAGCATTCCCAAAACACTCAAAATAAGTTCCAATTGGCTGAAGACAGACTGGTCGGGCGGGGAGGGGAGAGGGCTGGGATGAGGGGAAACCTTTCTGTATCTTTCAAGTATGGGAAATCCAGAGTTTGCCTGATTTTACTGCAGTCAACATCTCTTAATAAAAGAAGCTTTCTCAGCTTCGCTTCAACAAAATGGAGTCAACGGTTTTTCTTTCCTAAGGGATCAGATTGGGGCAGGTCTGACAGTGCCACTCAGTCATAGTCGCATCTCTCTTCCCCACCCCGTCTTTCTCCCTCTCCCTCTCCTTTTCCCTCTCCCCGTCTCTCATTGTTATTCTTCATTCTTTCACTGCAGATAATTCCTTGTTTAGCCTTGTTTTCATTTACTTCCAAAATAATATTTATTGACATAAACATTGTTCAGCAATTTTACTTCTTTACATCTTAAATATTCCTTATTCTTTCTGAATATATTCTTTGTAATACTTTTTCTCTAAATACAGGTAGTCCTCAACTTATGACCACCATAGAGCCCAACATTTCAGTTGTTAAGTAATATATTTGTTAAATGAGTTTTGCCCCATTTTATGACATTTCTTGTCAGAGTTGTTAATGAATCACTGCAGTTGTTAAGTTAGTAACCTGGTTGTTAAGTGACTGACTTCCCTGTTGACTTTGCTTGTCAGAAGATTGCAAAAGATGATTACATCTGGGATACTGTAATCATCATAAATATGAACCAGTTGTCAAATATCTGAATTTTGATCATTTGTTCATGGGGATGTTGCAAAGGTCATAACTGTGAAAAATGGTCATAAGTCAGTGCCATTGTAACTTTGAACTGTCACTAAATGAACTGTTGTAAGTCAAAGATTACCTGTATATATTATATAATATCTTTCTTTTATCCTAATTTCTGAAACAGTCCTTCTCCTATATATATTTTTTTGTCATCTACAACCTGCAGATTTCATTTTACCATCTTTTTTCATACTTCCCATTAGCACACTACCAAAAATTAGTCAGGCCCATACTCAAAACCTCTCATTATCCTTATACCCTTTACTAATTTTATTGGTCCATCATAAACAATGAATCCAATCTTGTTTTATATTTATATTTCTCCCATTAATATGTACATATATACTTAATTGGGATCTCTGAATGATCCAATCACTTTTTTTTGTATTCTTTCATCTCATTCCTCTTTATCCTCTTTATACTAGGTCTATAAGCTCTTTTATTTAGACCTGTTACATTTATTTCTCTTAGTTTAACAAACACAAAACATCTATTTTTCATTCATTAATTCATCATTTTTATCATTCATTCCTCTTTCATTCTTATGCCATGGTTGTTACTACATAAGTCCAGAGTTCTACTGCCTGTCATGTTTTTGTCAGTTGATACTTTCAAATAAAACTTTATAGTTTGAGAAATTCCCTGTTAATCTTATGCACAATACCGGATAGTTTTGGCATAATTTAAAGACACATATTCATGATCTTCTCAGCATCTCTTAGTCACATGTTTGCTATTCCAATCAGTTAGTAGGGTAACCTATTGCCCTGTGCTTGATCCCTTCTCCCCCCACCCACAAGAATAGAGAGATTGCCTTAAATAAAATCTTTCTTCCTGAGCTGATTTCTCAGCAGTGCAGCTCTTCCCCAAAAGGTTCTAAATACAAATCAAAAAGTTCTGTGACCTTAATTACCCAACTCCCAACTGCTGCCTTTAACTGACAAGACTTTAATTATTTTCACACCTTAGGCTTAGTTTGCCTCCTAAGCAGCCTGGGGTTTATAGTCCAAATCTGGGCAGGATAATTGGAAAATTGTGACCTAAGTTTGACAAATCATCAAATTTGATACCTGAATTCTACACAAATTTAGCATAGCTGCTCTTGAATGTATTGGAGTTAACTAAGTGATAACTTGAAGACAATAGGAAGTATTTTTCTTTGTTCCAGAAATTTTACAGCATTTTATTTACTTATTTATTTATTAGTCATATTTCTATGCCGCCCACTCTCCGAGGACTCTGGGCGGCTTACACCAAAGACAGTATACTAAATAGCATATTGCCCCCAACAATCTGGGTCCTCATTTTACCCACCTCGGAAGGATGGAAGGCTGAGTCAATCTTGAGCCAGTGAGATTTGATCCGCTGATCTGCTGAACTAGCAGTCAGCTGAAGTAGCTGCAGTACTGCACTCTAACCACTGCACCACCTCAGCTCTTTAACATCAAAAGATCTTTCAGGATGCATAGTATCTAAGAATAATATTACTAATTTATGAAAATTAGCATATATTAACCATTTAATAATTGAAGAAATTATGCTATACTTTATTTATGAATCTGTGTTTTACACAAAATGTAAAGGCATCTGTCTCAGAGATACATGTGGATTGAAGCAGCAGTTCAAAAAAGAAACTAGAGTCTATAAAGTATTATAAAGTTATAGACACTTAGTATGAAGTAATCAGGAGTCTAATTCCTTTAGAACCAGCTCCATCCAGTTTGAAACTTTTATAAATGCCCTCTACACAACCAAAACTGCACTAATTCCAGGTTGTTTGTTTCTTTGATTAGTTTCCAACCATTGTTTCTTGTCCTTCCCTCCGGTGTTTTGGAGAATAATTTGACCCCCTCTTCTTTGTGGCAGCCCCTCAAATATTGGAATACTGCTATCATGTTACCCCTAATACTTTTCTTTAGACTAGTCAAGCCCAAATCCTACAGCAGTTCTTCATATGTTTTAGTCTCCAGGCCTTTGATCAACTTAATCACTCTTCTCTGATTTTTTTCAAAATTCTCAACATCTTTTTTGCAGTATGGTTACTGAAATCAGTTTCAGTGTTCCAGGTATGGTCTTATTAGGGTTTTATAAAGCAGTAGTTATACTTCACATGATATTGATTTGATGTTCTTTTTATACAACTCAGGATTGTATTAGTTTTTTGGCTGCTGCTTCACACAGCACACACACCTTCAGAACTCTGGGATGTAATCTGTCAGGTTCTGGTGATTTATATTCATCAAGGTCAGATAGGTGTTCTCTTACCATTTTCCTGCTTGTTTTAATTTAATTCTGTATACGGTGGTGGCGGTTTTCAGCCAGTTCCAAGAAGCACCCTATTTCCGCAGCCCATCTCTCAGTGTGCGGAGACCGAAAATGCGATGCTCATTTTTGGCAATGTGAGGATCCCCACCGCTGGAAACCGCCGGAAAATGTGACACGCGGAGGCCGACAACCTCCAAAAGGTGGGGGCCGGCGGATAGGTGGGGCTACATTCGGACTATAAGACACACCCAGATTTTCACCCTCTTTTTGGAGGGTGAAAATCTATAAGACACACCCAGATTTTCACCCTCTTATACTCTGAAAAATACGGTGTGTGTGTGTGTCCACTTAGCTTTCATTAGCCTCTGCTAACATTGTCAGAGTGTAAAAACTACCATTGAAGAGATATTTACCTTTATGCATCATTGATCAATTTGGCCACTGCGCACATGATAGGCCCATCCACCCACCTCCCATCTATAATTAGCTCTGGTCGTTTTTACTTCAGACATGTGAATCGATGGAGGCTTAGCTCCTGCTGCTTCCTCCCCTATCTCGCACTGCTTGGGCTGCCCAACCCCAGGGAATGACACTGAACTGTCAGATATTGCTTTAAAGGCATTCTCTCCGGCCACTTCCCACACACCACTGCTCCTCCGCCTCACAGGCACATTTGATACATCAACCAAATTTGTTTGTTGTTTTGCCCATGATCTTGTAACTGGCCTGGCTCGTTCCTCATTATTCATGTTTATTGTGGCCTGAAGCCGCTCTGCCGGGCTCCTTGGCATTCGGCCCGGGCTGGCTATGCCTCCATAGGACAAGTCTACATGCCCAAAGTTAAGGGGGTGCTGTCGATCTCTACTCCTCAATAGAAATCGGTCTCTGCTCATCCTGCAGGATCTTTCCCGGTGCCTCAATGCTTAGTAAGCTGGTAGCAGGTTGATGTGTCTATTGATGGAGTTATTGTTGGAAAACCAGGCTTCTTTCAATAGGAGTCCCCCTTTAATTGCATCATGGGCAACAACTTCAGCCTCTTGAAAGTTGAACCTGTGATTGTGCTCCTTCATGTGTGTCCAGATCTGAGACCGTGGTTCTTTGCACCAGACAGCCAGTTCATGTTCATGAACGCTAGTCTGTAGCCACTTAGCTGTTTCCCCTACATAGTTGCTTGCACAGTTACTGCAGTTTATATGGTAAACCACTGAGGATGCTTCCTCTTTGGGTAATGTTTCTTTTGGGTGCATCACTCTCATTCTCAGTTTGATCTGGTTTGTGCACCACCTTAACCCCATGCACTGAAAGAATGTGTGTGGCAGTTTCGGATACCCCCCGTATATATGGGAGCACTTTCCACGCAGATGTTCCACTTGTACCCTCAATGGGCTGTCAGGCCCTGGATGTAATACACCATTGGATAAAGTCCATAGAATAACCATTGAGTGTGCAGATCTGATAGAGATGTGCCGGCTCCTTCGCTTTGGCCGTCAGTGTGCTGCAATGGGTGTCTACCCTATTGAACAATGCCCGAATGCAGCTAACTTTATTTATTTATTTTATTTATTTATTTTATTAAATTTGTATACCGCCCTTCTCCTACTGGACTCAGGGCGGTGCACAGCCAAAATAAAAACATCCCAATACAAAATTTAAAATTTGTTAAAAGAATTACACAACTTTGGCCTAAATTTAAAATCCCGACTAAAACCCATAGACAATTAAAAATCTAACATCTCAAAAGGGGGGGGGTTTACGCCAGCCCTGCTTGGTGAAAAAGAAAGGTTTTTAGGGCATGGTGAAAAACCCGGAGATCTGGTATCATACGTATCTCCGGGGGCAGGTTATTCCAGAGGGCAGGTGCTGCCACAGAGAAGGCCCTCCCCCTGGGGGTCGCCAGCCGACACTGCCTGGCTGACGGCACCCTGAGGAGTCCCTCTCTGTCGGACCGTACTGGCCGGTGGGAGGCTATCGGTGGCAGAAGGCGGTCCCGCAAATACCCAGGTCCAATGCCATGGAGCATTTTAAAAGTGGTAACCAATACCTTGAAGCACACCCAGAAGACCACAGAAGCCAATGCAGCTCACACAAGAGAGGCATCACATGGGAGCACCCCCTCACTCCCATAATCCCCCGTGCGGCCGCATTCTGCACCAGTTGGAGCCTCTGGGTGCTCCTCAAGGGGAGCCCCATGTAGAGAGCATTGCAGTAGTCCAGGCGGGAAGTGACGAGTGCCTGAGTGACTGCGCGTAAGGAGTCCCGATCCAGAAAGGGACGCAACTGGTGAATTAGGCAAACCTGATGAAAAGCCCCCCTGGCCACGGCCATCACATGCTCTTCTAAAGACAGCCGTGCATCCAGGAGGATGCCCAAGTTGCGAGCCCTCTCCGTGATGGCACCAGCTGGCTATATCAGGACGCTGGAAGCCACAGCCACTCGGTTTTGGAAGGGTTGAGTCGAAGCCTGTTACTCCCATCCAGATCCGCATGGCCTCCAGGCACCGGGACATCACTTCAAGGGCATTGTTGGGATGGCCTGGGGTGGAGATGTACAGCTGAGTATCGTCAGCGTACTGATGGAACTCCACCCCAAAGCCACGGATGATTTCGCCCAGCGGCTTCACATAAATGTTGAACAGAAGGGGCAAGAGGACCGACCCTTGTGGCACCCCACAAACAAGGTGCCTCGGGGTCGACCTCTGCCCCCCTGCCAACACCGACTGCATCCGGTCGGAGAGATAGGAGGAGAACCACCGCAGAACAGTGCCCCCCACTTCCAACCCCTCCAACCGGCGCATCATGATACCATGGTCGATGGTATCAAAAGCCGCTGAGAGATCTAACAGGACCAGGATAGAGGAACAACCCCTATCCCAAGCCCTCCAGAGATCATCCACCAACGTGACCAATGCCGTTTCCGTGCTGTGCCCAGGCCTGAAGCCGGACTGAAGCGGATCCAGATAAACAGCTTCATCTAGGTACTGAGGCAGCTGTTGCGCCACCACACTCTCAACAACCTTCACCACAAAGGGAAGGTTGGAGATCGGATGGTAGTTAGCCAAAACAGCCAGATCCAGAGTGGGCTTCTTGAGGAGGGGCCTCACCACCGCCTCTTTCAAGGCGGGTGGCAAGACACCCTCACCCAAGGAAGCGTTGATAATCCCCTGGAGCCAGCCTCGCGTAACCTCCCGGGAGGCCAGCATCAACCAGGAAGGACACGGGTCCAATAAACATGTGGTCGCATTCAGCCACCCCAGTATCCTGTCCACGTCCTCGGGAGCAACAGAGTCGAATTCCTCCCAAATGACATTCTCAAGACCGGCCTCCATCATACCATCTGTACCTACCCAGTCAGAGACCAGGCCTTCCCGAATCTGAGTGATTTTATCGTGCAGATACTGAATAAAGTCCTCAGCACGACCCTGCAAGGGATCCTCCCACACTCCCAGATGGAGGAGGGAGTGGGTCACCCTAAACAGGGCGGCCGGGCGGTTATCTGCCGATGCGATAAGAGGGGAAAAATAGTTAGATTTTGCCGCTTTTATCGCCACAAGGTGGGTCTTAATATGAGACCTCACCCGTGTTCAGTCAGATTCGGAGCGACTAGACCTCCAACTGCTCTCTAGGCGTCTTTTCTGGTGCTTCATCTCCCTCAGCTCGGAGAATCAAGGAGCCAGATAAACTCGGAGATGGGTCAGAGGCCGCAAAGGCACGACTCGGTCCAAAGCATCAGTGGCCGCTCTATCCCAGGCGGCCACCAACTCTTCAGCCGAGTCATGAGTCAGAGCCTCAGGAAATGGCCCAAGCTCCATCTGGAACCTATCAGGATCCATCAGGTGGCTGGGGCAGAACCATCTGGTCTATTCCGCCACACCCCTGCGGTAGGGTGTGGCGGTTAGAAAGTCAAGCCTAAGGAGGGAATGATCCGACCATGACAAGGGCTCAATCGCTACTGCCCCTATCTCAAAATCATTCATCCACTGCCCAGAGACAAAAATCAAGTCCAGAGTGTGTCCTCCCGTGTGAGTGGGTCCATGAATTAATTGGGTCAAGTCCATGGCTGTCATGGAAGCCATTAACTCCCGGGCTGCCTCAGATGCTTCGCTGACAGATGGCAGGTTGAAGTCCCCCATGACCATAAGCCTGGGGGTCTCCACTGCCACCTCGGCAATCACGTTGAGTAGCTCGGGCAGGGCAGCTGACACGTGGCAGGGAGCCAGGTATGTGATCAGCAAGCCCATCTGCCTCCCTTGTCCCCACTTCACCAGGAGGGACTCACATCCGGCTATCTGAGGTACAGTGGCCTCACTTGGAACAAGACCTTCCTTTACAAGAACCGCCACCCCCCTACCCCTCCCCTGGGACCTCGGCTGATGGAATGCATGGAAACCCAGTGGGCACATCTCAATGAGGGGGACCCCCCTCCTGGCCCAACCAGGTCTCCGTAATACCTACCAGGTCCGCACCCCCATCCTGAACCAGATCACAGATCAGGGGGGCTTTATTTACCACGGACCTGGCATTGCACAACATCAATCGGAGGCCTGAGGATCTGAACAACCCGGGGAGCGGGAAGAGCATTGGGGGCCAGAGCATGCAATCACTCGCAAGTAGCGAGTGTGTCCTCCCCTAACACAATGTGGCCCCCTGCTCCCACGATATCTGCCCCTCCCACTCACAATGCCGATGGAAACGCCCTCTCCAATATAGGAACTAGCCCCCCCCAGCTCCCCCCGACACTTGTGGGTTACCCCCCAAACCCACCCCGGTCGTACATATTACATTCTCCCTCCTACCCCTTAAAAAACGAATTAAAAACAAATACAAAGAACTTTTAAAATCCCCAGCCTTCGTGCCACCTCTCGGGATCCCAGGACCCATCTTTGAGGTATTTCTTAGCAAGGCTGGTGGGCCACTTCCAGAAATGGAGGGCATCCCTCAAAGCCCATAAGTCCGATCTCAAATACAATCGCGGAGCCATAAACAGCCATAGAAGAGGGTGTGAAAATGGCAAACAAGAGATGTTAATCGTGGGCTAGGAACTGGCTAAACTTCTCCAAAACATCGGGAACCTCCTCACCCAGGCGTCCCCTCACAACACCTGGGTGAGGCATAGCTGGTAACCACCATCGTCCTCTCACCACGATGGTATCCCGAACTTCGATTGGGAGTCTGTCCGGCAGTATTCTCGGCCACTGCAGAGCTCCCACTCCTGCACAGCCAGTTCGATGTCAAAGAACCACAACTGCCCTCTCACGGCAGTGGGAATCCCTGCCCAAGACAAGCCAGTTCCATGGAGGAGATAAAAACCAGTGCCCTCACAGCTGTCCAAGTCCGAGTCCCAGCTCGCTGATCCTGGGCGGGGTCCCCAGATGGACTAAATGGGGCCCATGGTTCAACACCCCCTCGGGGGGGGGTAGAGAAGTCTCGTAGGGTTAATATCCCCCAGAGACCCCTCCTGGCCAGGGAGTGCCCAAGAAACACAATGGGCACAGCCGATGTAGCTCCAGCGGATAATCTCGGCGGTGGCCAGCAGAGAGCAGAGGCGGTCCTTTGATGTCCCATGGGTACAGCAGGTCTCACATTCGCCGTCGGCACCAGCAGAACAAGATCCGAACCAGCGAGCCACCTCCAACTCCAACTTATGTGCAGTGGAGTGGTTGCTCGTGTAAAATGCGGTCCATGCTTGTGATTTTCAATACATGTATTTCATTCAGGGGCTCCGGCTTT
Source organism: Pantherophis guttatus (assembly GCF_059756535.1). Lineage (NCBI taxonomy): Eukaryota > Metazoa > Chordata > Lepidosauria > Squamata > Colubridae > Pantherophis > Pantherophis guttatus. Next base: position 121,630,907 of record NC_142065.1, on the reverse strand, counting down.
CCAGTGGAGGGAGGCGGCATTCCCCGCCCAACTTTCTCTCCCTGTCCAGGGCTACAGAACCGGGTCATCGGTGGGGAGGTCCCGCCACCCTGATGGGGACCAGGGGACTGGCAGGGGGGCAGGCAGGGAGGCATGAGGGCCCACAAATGGTCAGGTGGAGCTGGCACATGAGCTAGCTGATCTTTGTGCGTGCATGCACACCGGAAACCAGAATATCATCTGCTTTTCCGGTTTCTGCCATGCACGCACATGCATATACACACTCCCGTTTTGGCACTCAGTACGAAAAAGGTTCGCCAACACTGCCATAGAGGCGCCCATCAAACAGTTGGTGGCTGCATTTCACAGAGCCGGCAGAGCGCCGCTATTTTCTAGCCATTCCCGCCGCGACATCAACTGGAAATCCCTGAAAGAATATATTAAGAACATCTTGGGCACAAGAACAAATTATTATTTCCTAGATGAAATAAACAAGAGGACTCTTTAGAAGTACTAACAATGAAATTAAAACTAAGGTATTTTGAAGACATAATGCGAAGGAAAGAATTGTTGGGGAAGGCCCTAATGCTTGGAAAAAGTGAAGGCAAATGAAAACAGAACACAAGGTGGCCAGAAAACATCACTGATGACACAAGTAGGAGCTTAAAAGTATTCAAAGAAACGGTTATCTGACAATCTTAAAAGAAATTATGTCCATCAAAACATGTGCAGATAATCTGGCATTTTTTTTTTTTTTAGAATGTGAAAAACTAAGGGAAGGAAAACTAACATCTTGATGATTTCAGCTTTGCCTTTATTTTTCTCTCCCTTTGAAGAAACAACACTTGAGGAAAAAATAAATCAGGTAAATTCCTTCAAATGTAGATGAAGGGAGGTGGCTTCCAGTCTCCTAGTGAGGCTAATGAGGTAAACAAATGGCACATTTGAAAGTGAATGGAAAAATTATTTAGAGAGATATCCTTGTGGATGATCAGAAAAAATAAGTGGTGTTTAAAATGAATCAGAACAGGAAGTATTCTAGCTTTACAGTGATCAAAACCAAAACCTAATCAAGTTGGCTTTAAAGAAAGTCTGCAGTCCACTTGCTCTTTTTGCTGGCACTGAAAAAGATATATACTTTTTTTCAAAGCATTAGAACTCTAAAATTGTGCCAAAGAACATCTGTTTCCATATGCCAGAAGAGGAAAGTGATGACTCTGAGGAATCAGAAAAGAGGGGATAAGGAATGAACGCTGGCTATAATACTCTCTGATCTGAATATAGTAAAATGCACACACAAACACCCATACACAAAGACTCCCTGAAACGTGGGGATAATCAATAGGAATTTTATTTTTAGTTTATAGCAGAAAATTGCTAGTGCTAAATTTGATCTGGAAGCACTATATATCTTGATGTCCCGCAAGCAGTAATAGTAATAATGTAATACAAGATAGAGTTCAAGCAGTGTATGTTTTAAAAACATTGATTTTATCTCAATAAAAAGTTTTCCAGGTAGAAGTGAGATTGTTTTTCAAGGTGGAAGAATACAGGACATTTCACTGGTGTGTATGTCACTATCAAAATGGAAATAAATAATAGATCTCTAAATAGTATTGTCAGCAACCTTCCTAGTTTTACACAGCTAAGTTTTCTTTTTTAAATAAACTGTTTTGTAAACAGAATAAAATCAAATAAGCTAATATGTTGTATGAATTTATATAAGAATGAAAAGAGACAGAAATGAGCAAAGAGAAAAGTAAGAAAAGCAAGAAATGAAAGAAATGAAAAGAATGCAATGAAGTGACTTCTAGGTTTTTTTTACAGCCATTATAAATATAGATATATTAACCACTTATTCTCTGGTTACAGCATTTACATTTTTTCTATAATCCATTATTTTTATTCTAATCATACAAGCCATATATCATGACTTCATTTTTTTGTTTCTTACAAAATAGTCAATAAGGGGTTTCCAATCATTTTTAAACTTCCACAATGTCCTATTTCTCACACAGCTTTCAAGAGATGGTTCTGCAATTAGAACGATATAGCCTCGAAATGATATAACTGATGCATCAAAGTAAGAGAAAAAAGTCAAACCTGGAATCATCCAATCAACAGAGACAGAATGTTAAAGTAAAACCTGGAACGAATAAAATATCACCAATTTGCCATCCTTAAGTAATTATGAATGAGAGATTACTGTTTCACTAGGGACACATAATTTTTTAAAGCAATTGGCTTACTGTCATAGCAATACAGGAGAGGGCCTCTACCTTTCCCTGTCTGTTCAGTAAAAAAAAACAAACTTTTAATTGCTGGCAGAGCTGTCTCACTTTTCCTTTTTTAAACAGGAAAATATAAGGACTCTCCCATTGTTGTGGTTACCTCTCCCTTGATGTATTTTAACCATAAACATAATTCAGAACTACTAGATATTTTTCCTATTAGAGTTGGAATTAAGTTGAGGAAGGAGACATACTCTGCTTTTGAAATCATTTACTTTTTTCTCATATTTTGTCTAAGGATAAGCTCAGATGGTAAATGCTGGTAAAATTTAGGAACTTAAGAAAGGAGAGGCACATATATCAGTGTGCCTGAGGGAAACCCCAGTGTTTACAGAAGTAGAAAAACATCTTTTAAGAAAATCCTGGGGGACCAAACACTGCTTTGCCCTCCCCCTCCCCCCGAAACAGCCCACTGAGTACTGGGAATTCTCAGTTGCTGAGGAATGTAGAGCAAGAAGTGGGAAAAAAAAATAGAGGAGGAAGAAAGGAGGAGGAGGAGGCAGGGACCAGGAAATGCTCTCAGAATAGCTAGTTGGAATCATGATTTGGAGCACCTCTTTGAGGGAGAGGATATACCTCAACATTTTGTCAAGTCCAAATGTACAGCTGCAATATATTGTTACCTGATGGAAAAGATGGTGTAGATTAGATTAACAGTGTATAACACTTTGAACTTTTTAAACTGCAGATATTGAAACCTTTTTTCCAAAATAAAGGAATGATCTGAAGGCATTTCTCCAGTCACTAGAGAGCCTACATGTACTGAAATGCAGGACACTTTGTCTTATGAGGCGATATTAAGCCCTAAGAGGAGTTCAAATCAGTTTGGACAAGAAAGTGATCTCAAATGTCAAGAATCATTTGCATTTTTTTGTGGCCACTGGGAGCTCTGAGCAGAACTGAAGCACTCTTGAAGAAACAAATAGCATTTGCTTACTCTTTCAGACCGGAGTTGCTAAACATAAACTAGGGGAGTGGGTGGCTATTAGAGCTATCCTATTGTTACTGAATAATTTAGAGAATTCTTTCTCTCTCTTTTTCTTTCTTCCTCTCTCCCCTTCTAAAATCCAGAGGAGATTGAGATAGGAAGAACTTGGTGGAAGAAAGCAAAGCAAAGCAGCTTGTGGCTAACTGCAGCCACCCTTTCCTCTTTACACAGGGTTTGTAAAACAACAGCGCTTCTCAATGAAGCCGGCTCCCTCCTCCCTTTTTGTGCAGCCTTTGTTCCACCAGCAAAGGTCAACCGTTCTCTGTTCAAAGCAAAAATACACCCCCTGGTTATCAGATTTAGGAATTCTGTAGGGAGGTTGCAGATGGAACATGTTTAAAGCAGGAAGAGTGCTGCAGTTCTCCGTGAAGAGAGGTTGTAGAGGTCAACAACATGTAAAAAAAACTCCCAGAATGCTGACAAGCTGTGTAAGTGGGAGGAGAGTCTGGTCAGTTTAGAGAATGGAAAAGGAGGAGAAAAGGGAAAACTGTTACCGCATGTGAGAACTGGGGGTGGGTGAGGTGAAGTGTCAGGAAGCACAAAGAAGGGAAGATGTACACAGAGATCCAGGTGTGCTGACTAAAGACAAATAAGATTAGAAGAGAAGACTGTAGTATGTGAGGTCTCTGCAAGCAGTGGACATAATTATCATACAATTGATAAACAGATATGTAACTGTTACAAGCTAGTTGCCAGATAAACCTCAAGAGTTTCAAGCTTGACAAAAGTTTGTCAAATAGAATTTACTTTGTCTATTTGCTATGTATGTGAACAGCTGGAGGACAAAAGAGAAATAAAGCTCTGCTTTTGAGATACTTGCCTAAACATCAGAAAGCTTTTGCCCCTCTCCACCAGCACCTTCTGAATTCAGTGATTTTTCCAAAGTCCAAAACCTTCATTGTTAGTATAGAACAATGGCCTACCCAATCTAGCACTCCATCTTTGGCCTCTTCCTAGCCTCTGGGCAGGTAGCCATGAACACAAGCAATTTAAGTTGAAAAGACTGATACAGTCTTTCCAGGATTCACTGGAACCTGAAAAATGTGATATATTTCTTTTCTTTTGTATGGTAATTTTGCCTCCGAGTATTATGGGTTCTCCTGTAATGGATGAAGGTGAAGACTGCCTGCATATCTTGGCTTTTTTCTTTTTTTTAAATGTGACTGTAAGTTAGAAAGTGAAAAGCAGCAAGGAATAGTTAAGGGAAACCTGAAGGAATGTGACTGAAATCAGGAGTCACATTTAGTTTGCAAGATTCCCCCCATTCACATTGCTAAGTCATTTTGTGGCAGCAATTCTAAGAACTCCATTTTCTTTCTTTTCCTCTGTATGAAGAGGAGGTGGAGTAATGTAAATACCCCCCCCCCCCAAAAAAAGAGAGAGAGAGGAATGACCTTGTTTCCTGTTGATAAGACAGCTCTCAAAGTCCATCCCGAGCATAAATGTAGGACAGAAACTTTTGTCATCTTTGCTTGATAACACATGGAAGTAATGCTTGTAGTCCTCTGTCTCCAATTACATTTAACTAATACTGATTCACTTTGTTCTATTTTATGCTTTAGGGAATAAGTTCATTTTAAAGCATGCATCAGAGATGGCTGATGGATGCCCTCTAAGTGGCTTTCGAGAGCACCAACTATTGTATCCTTTTGGACAGTCTGGAAGATGTAAGGATAGAAGGCATAAGTGGTAAAAATGCCATTCCTAACTCTCAGATAGGTTTGAACTGGTGTTATTGCAAGACAGTTTGTTTTTTTTTAATTTGATTTATATGCCACCCTTCTCCGGAGACTCAGGGTGGCTTACAATGTGCTCAGCAATAGCCTTCATCCTTTTTGTATATTTATACAAAGTCATCTTATTGCCCCCACAACTGGATCCTCAATTTACCTACCTTAGAAAGGATGGAAGGCTGAGTCAACCTTGAGCCTTGGCGAGATTCGAACCTGCAATAATTGCAGGCAGCTGGTCTTAATAACCAGCTTAATAACAGGGTGCCTTAGACCAGTGGTCCCCAACCTTTTTATCGCCGCGGACCAATCAGCCTTTGATAATTTTACCGTGGCCCGCTGAGCGCGCGCAGGGGTGGGAGCTTTGGGCCACACGTGCGTACCTGCGCGGGGCTCTCTTCCCTGGAGCCTTTGCGCACGGCCCAGGAGCTTTTGCGCATGGCCCAGGAGCCTTTGCGCTGCAGCGTTCATGTCCCCCGGCCGCTGCGCGGCCCGGTGCCAGGTACTCCACGGCCCGGCACCGGTCCGCGGACCGGGGGTTGGGGACCACTGCCTTAGACTATTGTACTACCAAGGCTCTTCCATTTGAAGTTGTTTCTTCAAATGGAAGCCTTTTACATGGTGTCATTACAGGCTCCATTCTGTCTTTCCAATAGCTGCATGCTACCATCAGGAGACCTCAGATTTGGAAATTGGTACCATCAGTATACTTAAATCTATTTGTCTATAACATGTTTGGATAATGATGTGGCTCCTATGAATGTTTGTCTGCAGTTGTTAATGAGCTACATCAGGTCTAATAAAATGAAGCTGCAGAAAGTTACAATTCAAGTAGAGTGACATATTTTCTCATTCTTACTTTCCAGAAGAGCAGATGCAACATTTGTAATTGCTTCTGGATCCAAAACTCTCCCTGTTTCCAAGAATGAAGCAAAGGCCAAGAGTGTCTTTTATCATGCCCTTTCTTAGAACAAGATGACATTTAAATGGTAATACACACTCTGGTAACCTCAAGGGTTGACTTCTGCAATGTATTCTAAGTGAGCTTACAATTAGTACATGATTTAGTAGCCCAGTTGATTTCAGTTGATTTCTGGAATGGTTCAAAGATACCACATGTTCTCAAATAAGCCAGGATCTAGCACAATACAATACATGGATCTAGTTAATATGTCAGGCATTTTATTCAAGTACTATTCACACATCGTATTCGTCATCTCTATGACAAATGAAAAGGTTGTCATTTCTGCATGGTGTGCTCTTGCACTTTAATGAATTTGCATACCTGCCAAATTTGATGATGAAAGCAGCCCTTTGGTTTCACACTTCCCACTCTGCACAGAGATTTGCTTCTCAGCCTGTTCCTTCTCTTTCCCCCTGAAGCCACAGGAAAAGACCTTTCAAAGCAATCCTCTTACAGATGCCCATCTGTGGCTGGGCACCCCACTGTTTTATGCTTGTTCTCTTGGTTCTGTTACTGCATGAACAGCTGTGCCCTTGACAATGAGCCTCCCTCCTTTACCTGGTCTAAAGATGGTGGCTTTGGGAATAAGGAATGAAGCCACCTCCCTCTTGTTCTTGTAAGATTTGGGAGCAGGTTTCCACCTACTGGGAAAATACATTCTAGTGCCCCTAGGAGATAAATCCCACTCTTGGTAGATTGTGACTCTGAAAATCTCTTACAGGACTGAAGTCATCATGAGCTCTGGCCAGAAAACCAAAAATGTAGAAGAAAAAAACTGGCTTTAAGAGTAGTGGAGATAATTCATAGAGGAACTAAAAAGGCCTCAATGAAATATATTTCCCAGAGTTTGGGGTTTGTTTAACTTGGTATTGCTAAAAATGCAGTACTAGGGGAGATTCTGTTCTCATCATGTCACCATTTTTCTGCTATGTTGTAGCATCCTTTTTCTCTCTTATTTCAATGGATGCAAATTCTCTTTTCTTACTTCTGTCACACAAGCTGATCATATTTATTCAATTTCTATAGCCACACATCTCAATCCAATTGACTGAGGGTTGCGAAAAATATTACAATTAAAACCATTAAAACACAAAACAGTTACAAATAATACATATAGGCAACTGGGAGTTATTGTAATAATTACATAAAAATTAAGGCTACAACTAAGTAGCAAAGCCCCTTACACTTTCGGAACCCCCAGGCCTGTGCACACAGCCAGGTCTTATCTTTACAAAAGGCTAACAGGGTTGGGGCCAGTATGAGCTCCGAAGGAAGAAAGTTCCAGAGAGCAGAGGCTATTGTTGAGAAGGGCACCCCTGCCAGCTGACATTACTAGGCTGATGGGGACCACAGTAACCCTAATTTACTAGACTGAACTGGATGAGTAGAAACTATTGAGAAGAGATGGTCCCTTAGGTAACCCAGTTGCAAGTCATTTAGGGTTTTAAAGGTAGCAATCTGCATCTTGAATGGCAACCAGTGCAGCTTCCATAATAGTGGTGTTCTATGTACCTTATACCCATCACCATTAAGTACCTGTGCAGTTGCATTTTGCATAAGTTGAAGTTTTTCAATGCTCTTCAAGGGCATCTCCAAAAGTGGTGAGTTTCAACCGGTGTTACCACCAGTTTGCTTCGCGCACGCGCTTTTAATTTCAGAACAGTTGAGGCATGGCGAGCCGCTCTGCCATGCCTATCATCTGGACTAAAAATGAACAAATATAGGTAGGTATAGCGCAGGCGCAGGCGGGAAGGCCCAACTGACGGTCAGAGCGAATTGGTTCGCTCTCACCTCACCATCTCCGCTACCGGCTTGCCCGAACCAGGGAAAACCAGTAGCAACCCACCACTGATCTCCAGGTAGAATATGGTACAGTAATCCAAATGAGAGGAAATGAGGACATGAGTGTGTGCAAAGGTCCTCCTAGCCATGGTGCCACCTACTCTTAAAGCAGGAACTGCAAGTCCAAAAGGACCCCCAGATTACGCACTTGGTCTGTCTTGAGCAGCGCTACCCATCTGGACCCCACATGTAAGCAAGGGTTAAGAAATCTTAGCAAGAGGCAAGAAGCCCAACTATTTCCATTAAAAACTGTGAAGTTTGTCTTGGTATACCCGTATAGGGAGTGAAACTTAAAAAGCAAGACTGAAAGATGGAGAAAACATTTTTTTTAAAAAACCTGAGCACTTTCTTTTTTTATATCTTAAAACTTATCCACCTAATAGACAACAGCCTTAGTGAAAGAAGAGTACTTGAAAAGAGTATTTGAAAAATAGCATATGCCTTATAGAAAAATTAAAAATAAAATCAGTAAGCTTAAGCAGATAAGCTAACAAAAAGCAGAGGAGGACAGGAGGTGGACAAGCTATGTCAGGGGAGTCAAACTCAAGGCCCACTTGGTGCTTAGATGTGACCTGTGGGGCCACTCTGGAAACAGTGAAGGACCAGCCCAGGCCGACCGGGCGCTGATCTACAACCTGCTGGCGGCTGGCAGCATGCTGGAAGAGGCCATGGCAGCTGAAAACAGAGCTCAGGAGGGCCCAGTGCTCCCCTCCAGAGCTCTGTTTTCGTTGGCAACATGCTACTAGCAAAACAACCAAACTACTGGCATTTGATCACAAGGCAAGGAGGCATCGAGAAATGTTTCCCCCTTTGCATTTTAGCAACCAAAAAGGGGCAGGAAAGGAGAAAGGGAAAGACAAAGAAAGATGGGAAGAAAGCAAGGAAGGAAAAAGAAGGAAAGAGGGGAAGGAAGAAGAAAGAAAGGAAAATGAAGAGGGAAGGAAAAAGAAGACAAAAAAGGAAGGAAGGAGATTATAATGAGAGGGAGGAAGGGTCTGAGGGAAGTCCTGCCTTAGCACTTGGCCACCGGCAGCCCTGCTGCCCTTTCGCCATCCCCTTGTCTCCTCCTCCTGACCTCTCCTGGTGGTCTCCCATCCTATCACTGAGGATGCTTTGGTTACAAAGTCAGGTCTCCTTGTGTGGAGAGGGAGTGGGCCTCCCTCTGACCCACACTTTGCCCTCCCGCACACACCATGAACAACCTGACCAAAGAGAGTGAGCACAGCAGCAGCAGCCTCGAGAAGGAAGTAAGCACATCCAGGCACACCCTCAGGGAAGCGGGGCTGGGCTGCGGGGTCCCGGAGCCCTGGGAGCTTGAGGGCTGGATGGGGCACTTGCCCTCTGCTGCCTAGGGCTCTGGACAGCCTGCGCTGTTATGTGGGGGTCCACCGCATGGCCTGAGAGGGACAGTAAGGCTCCTCTGGAGGACAAGGGTTTGGCCCTCTCCCTGATCTAACCTTCTTCCGCTGGAGACAATGGATCCCCCCAGCCCCACCTGGGCCAGGTGCCCCCGACACAAGTGACATCGAGCTGGCCATGCCCACCTTGGCCATCCCCCCTGCCCCCCAATGTCAAACACAACCCTGATGTGGCCCTGAATGAAATCGAGTTTGAAACCCCTGAGCTATGCAGTTTTCAAATTTGGGGAAGTCTTGTTTGTTGATTGTTATCACAGTTGCTTTTATTTAACTTCACTTCCAGAAGTCCAGAAAAATGTAACATTTGAAGTGGACTTTAAAACAGTTTCCACTTGAATTCAAGTGGTCTGCACATTAGGGAAGAGAAAAAAAGCAAAAAGTTAATGCTGGAAGGATGAAAGAATAAACACAAGTATGAGAAGATAAACAAAGCCAAGAGGAAAAGGAGTAAAATGAAAGATATATGTCTCCAAGTTCATGCATTATCCCTCAAATCATAAATCTCCTTTTTATTTGCTTTATACAATCCATTTTCTCTGTTAAATTTTATTTCTGTCAACTTGCTTTTCCTTGGCAAATTGAAACTGGAATAAATTGCTTTGTGTTCCACATTTTGAAAAATCCCAAGAAGGATAGAATTCTTTTGGATTAAAGAATATTACAGATTTAACTCCATTGTTTAATCTTTTGCAAGAGATTGCCAGAGAGACAAATAGTTTTCTCTTAGTCAGCAAATTAACTGCATCAGATGCTAAGGCTATTTGCCCTCTGGAAATGTACCTCTAGTTTTGGCTAATTCCTACCAGAAACTCTTATATTTTCAATCTCGCTTTTGCGAAGTGGGATACTCGCTTTTTGAAGTGGGATACTTTTTAACCATATGAGGAAAGATTCTCCAAATCATTGCTGTTGGTGCTATTCCTTGCTTTTTTCCCTTAAATATAATAATGTGTCATGTTTAAATATAATTTAAATAGGCAAAACATCATTAATAACAACCAATATCAGTTAAACCATCTAGAGTCACAACTAACAGCTAACCAACCAATTTACCAGTAGGGCTAGTGTTTCTCAGCCCATATAGTCCTTGTTGTTGTATCCTAGTAGGATAGAGAACCTATTTGGGTACAGAAGTGGAAATCTGAGTTCTGAGAAAGTGACTTGCCTTCAAAATTTAACACTTAACAGCCAGCAACCTCAGAAGCAATGGGAGAAACAGACACTTTGTTTGGGTAAGATGAGTCTACTATAATAACGGAGACTGCTCCAGGAAGATTCTTGGGAGCCCAGGAACTCTGCCCTCCAGAGAGATTCACACCTGAAGTAGTGCTTTCCGTTTCCTGCCAGTTTATACCAGCTTCTCTGGATACTTTCTTCCCTGTTGTACCTGTGTCATATTTAGTGGCAATCCAAAACATTTACATCCCTTGCCAAGGAAGGCCAAGCCAATTTCAGTCTGTACTCTTTCTGCTGCAGAGTTTTATTTAAGGAGGCCTCTGGCATGATTGGCTGCTGAAACAAGTTTAATCTTAATCCCCATTGGTCCAGTATAGTGAAAAGCTGCCTTAAATAATGGAACAAGAAAGTATTTTTTTTACTGTACTGTTAAGCTTTTGTTGTCTGGCATAGAACTACAGTTTTTTTCCTATCCATTTGCGCCAGTGAATTAACTTTGCTAGAGACTGAATGGCCTAAAAATAAGAAAACTTAAGTCAAATAATTTTATGTTATTTCATTTATTTGCCAGTTAGAAGGCATGATAAAATCAGTAGTGTAGTAACTGCCTTCCATACGACTCCGAAAAAAAAATTTGGGAAGAAAGTGTTATTTCAGCTTCAGATACCTCTGACTCACTTATTCGCCGGAGATTTTTCTAGATCCAGCCTGTGGCATTTTATTAAACCAATGACCACTTTAATTTATCTACTCGTTGGAATCAGTAAGCAAATTTAAACAGACAAAATCTCGGAAGCAAAGCAAAAGCGCTGAACTGAGGGACAATCGGCAGCGCTTACAGCCAGACCCTCGAAGATAGCCGTAGCTCTCCGGTCCTGACAACGGCCCCAGCCATGCCAATCAAAGGGCCAGAAGACGCAAGAAAAGGCGTCCTTGGCAAGAGAGCACCAACTACGTCAGAAGCGGCTCTTTCCCCTCGCCTTGCGCCGCAATCACGACCTGGCCTGGGCTCCTGATGGCTGCTCGCGAAGCGCGTGGGAACCGGCGAAGGGGACTCAAGCTGTCTCTTTGATCTGCTACGTTACGTTAAATCCCAATGACGCCCTCCCGTTTTACAGAGGCCGTGCGGGGCGTTTATTGGAAAGCAAAGCTCCGCGTCCAATGGGGCCTACTTCCTCGTAGGATTGGGAGCGCACCAGCTTTTGGTCACTGTGCAGCAGCGGCTGGTCTCCGCTGCGAAAGCAAGTTAATTCTCCAATTCGTGCATACGTGATTGCTGCCACACATAATAAGCAGATGCGCTTTTACTCGGCTTCCGCGGGGTTTGCCAGCGCCCACAGAACTGCAGCTTTCTCTTGACTTGCCGCCCGATTCCGCTCCTTCGGAGCCTCAAATGAAAGAGGGCGCCGGAGCTAGGAGCCCTGGAGGGAGATGGGGAAGGACAGGACAGGAAGGGCCATCATCGTTACTCCCGCATGGGTCGTTTGCAGACAGGCCGTGGGCCAAAAGAAACGCCTTGCTTTCTCTTGTAAACATGAAGGGGAGTGGAGGGACGAGGACAAAAGCCGAGCAGAGCGGCTAAGAGGCTGTCGCCAAAGAACTAGAAGCCGCCGCAGTTACTCCAAGGGCTCGGGCTTTTAAGAAACCGCCTGCCTCCTTAGGCTGCGTCCGTCTCCTCTTTTATTAAGGGCGCCAGAATCCCCTGGTCGCGTTCCTTTTCGGTGACCTCGTTCTGGGAAGGGCGGAGTTCTGCACGGCTGACTCCCAGGACTCCTTCCCGACCCCCAAGCCAGCTGCAACTTCGCGCGCGCTTTGGTGCCGCGCGTTCAGACGCAGCCATAATGCCGCGAGTGGTTTGCCCAGTACGCCCGCGCACACGCTCACAGAGCTGTCGGAAGTAGAGACAAGGAGGGAAGCATTTATTCTTATGCACGTGTGAGTGAGTCGCCAATTGTACGAAGTACTTCAACTCTTGTTGAGTTTCCTTCGTGAAAAACATTAAATGGGAAAATCGTCGTTGCGTCATCGATGCCCCCACTTTCTCAAACTTTACAGCGTACGAAGGGAGGTTGATGGCTATTTCTAAGAGGCCAAAGAGCAGATGTGGAGGGGGTTTGGGAAAAGACAGAAGTAGGTGGTGGTCGCATTAAAATCCCTCTCATTCCGTGTATGTGTGTGTGACTCCACACTGGTATTGCTGTGTTATTTTCCCAGCCCTGAGCCTAGTCTGAGCAGCTCGATCGATTCTCATTGATTGTCCCTGACGAGCTGCTCCACTTTCCAGCCAATGTCAGCCTGTCTGCATTCGGGAAAGAGAGAAATTAAGGAAAATCTCTGCCGCCCTGGCGGTGTCATTTCCACACACTTCAGCTGGCAGGCTGCCAGACACAGGGCTGCAGCTAAGAGGTGGACTGGACTTCTTTAGTTTAAACTGAGGATCAGCATCCACAGGCTTGAACAGGAAAGTAAAGGGACGCTAAATAGATGCTAGTAGTACTCCTCACTGTTTTAAAGCTGGTAGTGAACAAAAAACCGGGCAGTGTTCTCCTTTAGGCAGGGAACTTCAAACTTCCTGAAAAGTCTTTTATCAGATGGCAGTTATGGGGCTGAACATGTATGTAATCCGATAAGATATAGCACACTCTCCTTTTTAAAAGATGTAGCTCAGATGTGCCTTTCCTATCCTCAAGTATATTGCTTTTTGAAGATTATTTGGGTGCATGCTTCCAGTTACAGCCACTACATTTTAATAATCTTGAGGTTGCTTTATATTGAATCATTTTATGACCGTCAAGCCAAGTTCTTTCTCTCCTGTTTGCAGCAACTCACCAAGGTCTCAGACAAGTCACTGCAAATTTTTAAGTGCCGAGAGAGTCTAGAGGTCCTCCTGCTTGAGTCAACTAATACTAATACTGAAAGCCTAATATTTCTATATCGGGGGAAAAAATAAACCCAAAATAAAGGAGTTCTGGACAGAAGAGATCATAGCTCACAGATAGAAAATACACTTCAAGTTCAGTTTCTATAGCATTTCCATTTAAAACAATCTCAGGTGGAAAGACTTGAATTATATTGAATGAGGTTTTGAGGAGCCACCAAAAGACTAAACAAATTCTAGACAAAATATACTGATAACTTGATTCTGTGCGAGCATCTCCAAACTATGTTCATAACAGTGATAGCATGTTGTTATGGAACAGTACAACAGTCTTTTTAGACAAACAGTAGGAGGTTTGATAGAAAAGCAAGTTAACCTATTTGGATTGCAATCTGGCTTGAAGTGGGATCAGTCTACAATGTTCCTCCACATTTTAGCAAAAATTAGGATCTAGAACTAAGCAAAGAATCAAACCATAAAGATTAAGGCTGCAGATCTACAGTATACATACCTTGGAGTATGACCTATGGAACTTCATGGGAATTTGGAATAATTTAGTAGTTTTAGAAATATGAAATTGGCTTATAATAACAAAATATAGAAATAATTGAAACAGCAGAAGTAATAGTTTAAATAATAAATAGTAATTTCAGCATTTGACTAAAATCAGGGTGAGGTCTACAGAACAAAATTTGAAAAATGTTCTCCAATGGAGCTTGTCTAACCTCCCCTGGAAGTTTAATCCACAAGTTGAGTACCAGTACAGAGAATGCCTGTTCCCACCCCATAGCTAAATCAGTAGCAGCAGCAGGATGTCACCCCCTGAGTATAATCAGAAGATATTTCCATTTAGAATTGGTCAGAATAGCTGTATGTTCTGAGTTTGTTGAGATAGATTTCTTAATGTCTAACTTTGCTTTTTGCCACTATAAGGGAGTCTGTGAGCTTTGCCCATTGTAGGAAACAGATTGGGGCTAATTTGTGTTTTCAGAGGGTGGATGAAGAAGGAAACAACCATTCTTTTTTGTCTCTCCTTCCCCAATGCTAATTGTAATTTGACACTGATAACACCAACCACTTTCAAACCACCTGGCTTCTTGCCTCCTCAGTCAGTCACTGCTTGTTATAGTGTCTTGTCTACAAAAAGGTTCTGGAACTTGCTTGATCTTCTATATTATCTTGTTTGGTTTTAATAAATATAGTATTCAGCTTAGTGGACTGACTTTTTTCACTGAACAGCATGGCATTTCCCCTCCCCCCCTCCGATTATATATATCTTCCTTAAGCTCCATCAGGGAGATTCTGCTTTGCATTCTCAGTAATGCCTGAAATATGGCCAGAGTATCGTCTTTTTGCTTTGGAAAGTTTACTTGATCTGTCTCTCTTCCACTGTCTGGGTAAACAGTTTCCCATCCTTGCAAAATTTTCTGCTAAGTTAAAAAATGTGAGGGTAGACCTTTTGACTGTTTTCAAACAATATTTGTATTAGTTATTTTTTTATGATTTATTTTGTAAATTGGAGTGCATATTTTCCTTAATAAGTAAATTTGCTCATAAAATCAGAGTAATAGTCATTCCTTGATCTGTTAAAGGTCAATTTAGACTACATTTCAATTTTTATGCGTGGTTGATCAGATGACTCTTAAAAGAAAAAAATGGGCGTAACTTCCAAACATATGTTAAAACACATTTTAAAAAACTTTCTTAGCAAGTTTCTCAAAGAATTTCAAAATTTTACGTGTCCTTTTGAGTGATACGAACAATTCTCCTAGTCTTGGACTATGTGAAAACCTACGATAATATATAATTCTCCTAGTGTGTTTTGCTATTAGGTGCAGCTATTCAACTTCCTGATTTATCTGGCTGTTGGATATGATGTAATATACAGAATATAGGTCTGTAAACATTGTAAAGCTCTGACCAGTTTTCAGCTGAGTTTATCATATTGAGCCCATGATGATAATAGCCATTTTGTAGCCAACAGTATAAAATGCTACTACTAAATATTTATTTATCATGGTTGCATGTCTAAATAGTTTAGGGTCTTTTGTACTCTACCTACTTTGGAAGTTTACGGTCTCAAATAATACGTCATTTATAAATGGTCTTGACCTGGATTTGTGTTATATATCAATCCAAGATGTGACTTTTCTAGCATTGGTCTACAGTTTATTGGGTTGTTGTTGTTTTTTGTTTCCACTGGATATGAATACTATGCTTGGTGAACTGTGCAATGAGACTGATAATATGGAGCATGAGAAATTGATTGGCTAGATTTAGAAGGAAGTAAAAGAAAACTAACAAATGGATATGAAAAAAGGTGTTCTTGGACATGGTAGCTTTGATTAGCCAATTTCTAATACAGGTAGTCCTTGCCTTATGACCATTATTGATCACAAAATTTCTGTTGCTAAGAAAGATGGCTGATAAGTGAGTTTTGCTCCATTTTACGATCTTTCTTGCTAATGTTAAGTGAATCAGTGCAGTTATTTAGTAACACAGATGTTAAGTGAATTTGGCTTCTCCATTGACTTTGCCTGTCAGAAGGTTACAAAACATGACCACAGGACAGTGCAACTGTCATAAATTTGTGCAGTTGCCAAGAATCTGAATTTTGATCATGTGACTCTGGGGATGCTACAATGGTCATAAGTGTGAAAAATGGTCATATGTCACTTTTTTCAATGTTGTTGTAACTTCGAACAGTCAGTAAATGAAATGTTGTAAGTCAAGGACTACCTGTATCCCTTTCCTGTTGAAATACTTAAGTAGCTACTGTCCTGCCTTGTAGCTCCGGACTTTTTGGGGTTTCATTTAGCTGCCCAGAATCATTTTGTTGCAAGATGGGCAAATAAATTCAGTGATTCAATCAAATAATCAATAAATCAGTATCTCTCAGCTCAAAGTACTTCTATAGCACAGTACAACTTTATAGGATGGTTAATACATGACTTTGAGTGTCATTGTATTAATTTAATTAATTATTGTTTGTGCTCAGTGAGCTGGAATTTTAATTTTAGTTATGGGACTGTGCTGTACTTGGTACTGCGCTATTGCTGCTTGACAGCTCCAAAGCAAAGATTAAACATGGTGCATTACTGAACTGAAGTAGAATGAAAAGCACAAATCCTGTGGTGTGGGTGAACAAATCTTTGCAAATTGTGTCTACTAGTTCTCTGTTTCTATGGGAAGTGACTGCTGAATATTGTTTTTTAACAAAACATTCTTTTTTAAGCTTTCATTCCATAGCATATGAGCTGGGATTGGCAGCTTCCTTATAATATATGCTTCAAATTAAAGCCTGTAATCAAGTGAAGATTCCTCCTTTGGTTTGATTTAAAATGTCACCAAATCTCCGAAACTTTGTTGGATTTCATTCCTCTTAGATGATTGTTTCCTTAATTCCACTATAGTACTTCTTTACACCTTCCAGCCTTATTTCATCTGGCTTCTTTAAACTACATTTTTTTCCTGCCTGACTCTTGATAGCAAAATGACATTTGCTATTGATGGTAAGATTCACATTTCCCCCTCTGGTTAGGCATAATCAACAGCGCAAGATTTCTGGAACTTGGTTACATTTTGTTTTGAGATTCAGAAAATGCCTTCCTTGACTCATGGTGTCACACCTCCTACCAAAGAGAAATAATTCATAAGAAAGGGTAATAAATAAAATTATTTAAATTGTTATTTAATAAATAAATATTTACATAATTGTAAATATTTTTAAATGCCTATCTGAGATAGCTCTGATTCTTAAGAGGCTTGGAAATTTCAGAAAATGCTCTTGCATAGCCTAATAATCTCTGAAAAGAGCAGGAAAGCACACTCTTTGTTGCACGCTCTTTGGAGGCTCCATAGGCTGCTACCCAAGTGCGCAAGTGCAGGGCCCTCCCCCGTGACTTCCAGAGGGTCTGGAGGTCTGGCATGTCACAAAAAATGACATGGTGTGACACTTGTAACATGCATGTCATAGGTTCATCATCACCTTATTAGAGGGTCTTCCCTACTTCAGAGAGTCCATGTAATCACAGTTGAAAATTGAATCAATAAAATGGTGTTCAACTGTTACACATATAATTTAGTGGATCTGGGTGGGGTCAAATGTGTAAATATAAGACTTGAGAGACAAAGAATAATTGAATTAGACCGACTGATAAAGGTCATCTAGTCCCTGCTCAGTGCAGGAGTCATTACAGCATCTCAGTTGATGATTGTCCAGTCTCAATTTAAAGACTTCTAGTGAAGTAGACTTCACTATGTCATGTTGCAATCTGTTCCTTTGGCCTTTTACCATCCCGGTGACCTTCCTCTAAACTTGCTTCAGAATTTTGAACTGTGGTGTCAGAACTACACATGGTACTTCAGGTCAAGTAGAGTGGATTATGGTCTGGAGTGTATGCTTCTATAAACACATTTTTAAAAAGCAATTGCTTTTTGAACAGACAGATCACATTGTTCAACTTCCTGTTTATTGTTTACTTCTGTTCAATCACCCAAATCATCTGACATAGCATTTTGTTTTTTCAATTCTGCCCCAGCTTCACAATAAAACACATGAGCTTTCAGTTATTATGCAAAATTAGTTCCCCAGCACCATTTGCAGATTTATACAAAGGCAGTATAATGCTAATGGTTTTCCTTTCAGCTTCTTTTCTTAATAACCCTTATTTGTCTCTGTGGTCCCACTTCAAGGTCTTTTCATTGAGCTATCCTGTATGAACTCAAAATCTGCTTCATGGTTGACCACAATCACTTCACGTTCCTTCCAACATTCCTTACCTATGGAATTAATTTATTTTCCCCAATGTATTATTGTACAGCATCATAATTACAATATAGTTTTTGCTAATTTTTTTGTTTCATGTTCATTTCATTTGGAAAGATTCTAATGAACATATTTTTGTCTGCTAGATTCAGGATTTCCTGATCTTGAATTCTAGGACAAGATCCCACATCACAGGAATAATTCTTAAGGGCCCTTTTGGGGAGTTCATTATTTGTCTATTTCTGGGCTGGCTGCTTTGAAATGCAAAACTATGGGCGTAATTTGAGGCAGCTGAGACAGCCCTTGTCAGGGATTAGGATCTCCGCCAAAAGGGCATTAAGGTTTATAGATCATGATTAAAAGGGAAAAGCTGACAAGCAATAAAACCAATACCTGCTTGATCTAAGTATTAGGAAAAAAAACTAGATACACTGAATTAAGTTGACTGTGTAATGCAATGTTCAATGTTTTTTTATCTTGCAAGGGAGTCATGGACTCTCTATTCAGTTACAATATTTGTGCCATTTCCTGAAATTACATTTCCCCGGTGAAGTACAATCCTCATATCCCCTTTCAGAATGATGCTGTGCTTGTATAAGCAGAGATGCAGAGACCTGAGGGAGAAAAAAGAAATTTGAATCCTTCCTGGCCCAGTGCAAGAGCCATAGTACCGCAGTGGTTAGAATGCAGTATTGCAGGCCTATTTTGCCCACTCCCAGGAGTTTGATCCTGACCGACTAAAGGTTGACTCAGCCTTCCATCCTTCTGAGGTCAGTAAAATGAGGACCCAGATTGTTGGGGGCAAGGTGGTGACTCTATCAACTTCTTAGATAGTGGTGTAAAGCACTATGAAGCAGTATATAAATCTAAGTCCTATTGCTATTTTCCTCAACCTAGATCTCTTCTATGATCCTTCCTGATATATTTGCTTCTGTTCTTTGCAGAGTGGTTAAAAGAAAAGCGGTGATGACCTGGGGTATGGCATGAAAGCAACACAGCCAGATAACAGGTCTAACTCCCCTTTATTGCTCCAACTTTGCCCCCAAATGTCACCATGTTTACTACAAGTCCTGGAGCAAAGGTCTCACACACACTTTCAGCAGCCTCTGGCTTCGAGTAGTCCAGTAAGCCAGGTTAGCCAAACAGTAATCAGAGCAAGAAGTTCAGCAAAGCAGGCAAACCGGGCAAGCCTCACAAGTCAGAGCACAGTAATCTCCAGGTGTCGGCAAGTGCACACAAGATTCAACGTTTGTTCCTGACAAATGCTCCTCCCACCAGCACCTCCTTATATCTCAGTCCACAGGTGTGCCTTGTGAAGGAGAGGCGGGGCACTCCCCTCCCTCGTAGCCAGCTCAGTCTGCATTGTTCTTGCCTTCTCTCTTCTCTGCGTGCTCTAGGATCAGAAGGGGGTGGTCCTTGCTCTTTGCCTGAGCTCTGTCTCTCCTGCTCCTCCTTGTCTGCATGCCTTTCTAATCCTGAAAAGCTTTGCCCGGACTGACTCTGCCCTTCCCCAGTTTCTTCCAAGGCCAACGGAGCCGCCCTTTTGAACTCTGTCGGCTCTTGTTCCAGCTCATCTTCCTCCGCAGAATCAGACTCCGACAGGGGCATGGCAAAAGTAGGTGGGAGCTGGATAGTTGATAGACTGTGGACAGTTAGAAATTTGGTCTTCTGCTCAACTCTTTTTCACATGCAATTACTTCTTTGTTTATAGGTTAAGAAGTACTTGTGAGAAATACAGTTCGATTCTATCATAAATTTTAAGAGTGTTCATAGCTTGGTACTCTACAGGGGTGTGTTCTATTTACCTTTTCTACTGGTTCGCAATGGGGCCGCACGCATGTGCAAAAGCTTCTGCACATGCACAGAAGCATTCTGATTACGTTGGGGTCAGTGGGTGGAGCCTCCCACCGGTTTTACTACCAGTTCTATAGAACCGGTGCGAACTGGAGGCAACCCACCACTGGTACTCTAATACTATATATCTGTTTATTTCATTTGTACCTTGGTGGAAGTATGGGATTCGAATTTCAACATGTTTGGAGGTCACAATAGTAGGAAAACCTGTTCTATATGGAGACAAAAATAATTTTGGACTTATCTCGGTCCCATGAAATTTGTATTAATGAAGAAGATGGAGTAGATGGCATTGGCTAGTTGGCATCAGTTCTCTTGCTGATCAATTTCTTTTTCATTATTTGCTTTGTTCATTTTCTTTAACATTTTTAAAGACCATAGCTTTGCATGTAAAAACTTCCCTTCAGAAACTATTTACTTTTCTGAAGTCCGTGGTTGATGGTGATAATGTCTTAAATATGATTTTAATAATTTTATTAAATTATGAAATCTCCTGACCTAAATTTATGTTCCATTGCATATCAAATGTCTTGACTGACAAAAATGGTATGATCTTAATTTCATTATGTCACCTTGTTGCATATGGGAATGCTCATTTGGGGAATTGAAAAATCTTACAGTGAGATCTTGCAGTGAGCAACACAACCTTTTCCATTATAAGTTTTTTTCTTTCTGAGACATATCAGTGGAGTTTTTCACAATTCATATATTAATCTAACATCAGGCTAGTTCAGGCTATTCTTGACTTAAGACTCATCAGAATATTGATGGGCTTGGAAGAAATGCATTATAGCTCATAAAGCACTTCTGACTGTTGTAAAATGTTGCAACCCCCCATGGTCACATGGCTATACACTGGGCGCTTAGCAACCAGCCTGCATTTATGATTGGCTGCAGCATTCAGTGGTCTTTTGATTGTTATTTGGGATGGGTTTTGCTGGTTTGAACCAATTTTTGCTGGTCTAAGGCAAAAAAATGCCCATTCAGAAGAATGGGTTCACTTAATAACTGCACCATGATTAACAACCACATATTTTGCTTAACAATACCATGAAAAATGTTGGAAAAATGGGTTCAGTCATGTGGATGCCTTTACTTATCACTTCAACAACTTATGACCAGATTTCCAGATCCAATTGTGGTAATAAGTTGAGGTCTGCCTATACTGAAACTTTCCTAGAGTGATGAATGGGAAATACAGATGGTCCTCACTTAGTGACTATCTTGTTTTGTGGTTGTTTGCAGATGATGATGATGATGTAACTTTATGATCAACTCTTGCATTTAAGACTTCGCAGTCTCAATAAGTAAAGCAAAGCTGAAGTAAGATGATAAGGATGGTCATAGTTTCATTTAGTGACCATTTGGCTTAACAAACAAGCTATCAGTGCCAATTGTGGTTGATAAAGAAGAACTACTTAGATGAATCTTTTTATTTAAGGGTGAGACCGGACTAACTCTGGAGATACTTGAAAATTACTAAAGTCATTAGAATATTCCAGTCCACTTTAGGCTGTAGAAACAGCATTGACTTGGGTGATGGATGACCTCCATATAAGGGTGGGGGGGGGAGTTTTCTATTCTAGAAAGATTAGATCTATCAGCCATTCCAATAACATTGATCACAAGCTTAGCTGATTCAGCTCCTTGCAATATGGCTGTGTGTGATAGTTAATGTTCTTCTCAACCAAGTTTACTGTTTGACAAGTTTAGGTTGTAGGAAGGTAAATAAATATTACTGATTTTGTAATGAGGGACATTTCCAGATGTTGGTGAGATTTTTGTTGCCATTGAGCAAGGCAAATTTTATACTTTTAACCTTAAAAATCATACCCACGTATTAAAGTCAGTTCATATTACAGTGTGGTCTCTTACTCTGACATGAGCAAGAAACCAAGTTAAAGAAGGAGTTATGAAAAAGAAATCAATTTTATTCCAAATAACTGAGTTATTAGGGAGATAAAGCTGATTCAACTTCCAGATTTCTTTATATTATTGAAATTACTGCTATGAGTGAAAGGCACTCAAGCTTCATACTTAAGAGTGAAGTTTCATAGTGTTTGTCATGCCCCCATCGGAGCCTGAATCTGCGGAGGAGGATGAGCCAGAGCTGCATGAGCCGGAGCTGGAGCCGATGGAGATCGAGGGGCTGGCTTCACTGGCTTCGAAGGAATGTGGGAGGAGCAGGATGAGGCAGCCCAGGGCCCCTCAGGATTGGGATGGCTTGTTAGGAGGGAGGAACAGGGGCAGGATGACCGAGAGAGGGCAAGCAGTAGAAATGAGGAGCAAAGACCGCCCCCTCCTGATCCCCAAGCATGGAGAGTGGAGAGAAGGTGGGAACAGCGCAGGCCGACCCAATGACTCAGGAGGAGAGTGCCACGCCCCTCTTCACACAGGGACTGAGATTTAAAGAGATGCTGTGGGGAGGGGTGTTTGTTGGGAACAAACACTGAATTTGTAGAGTTTGTGTGCTGTTGCAGACATTTGGAATTTGCAGGACTGCTTACTTTGTGGACTCATTGCTGCTTTCTTGCTTCATGGACTCATTGTTTGTTCCTTGCTTCGTGGACTCATTGCTTCTTCCTTGCTTCATGGACTCATTATTTGTTCCTTGCTTCATGGATTCATTGTTTCTTCCTTGCTTTGTGGACTCATTTCCCTGTTCCTTTGCTTTGCTGGACTATGTGCAGCCAGAGGCTGTGTGTGCACATGTGCACTTTGCTCTGGGACTTGCCAAGAATGTGGGAGCGTTTGAGGGAAATTTGGAGCAGTAAAGTGGAGTTTGAACTCTCAGCTGGCTATGTGGCCTTTGTGCCTTGTCCCGGATCATCACAGTGTTGGATTGAGACAATTTTGCCGGACAGAATAGTTTTGGATAATTCCTAAAATAAGGGATGAACATAAAATATGGCGTGAACAAAGTTATAACCAAAAGCTAACAAGATTTCTTCAAAAACAGACCATGCCTAACAAATCTTATTTCATTCTTTGACAAAGTGACTAAATTAATGGACCAGTGAAATACTGTGGACATAGTATACCTAGATTTCAGTAAGGCATTTGACAAAATAAACCACAACTTACTTCTTAATTAGAAAAATGTGAGATAGACAGCATCACCACCAGATGAATTCATAACTGGCTGATAAATTGCACTCAACATATAATCCTTAAAGGAACTACATCTACATGGAAGGAAGGAAGCAGAGGGGTACCCCAAGGTTCTGTTTTAGGCCCAGCACTCTTTAATATCTTTATAAATGATTTAGATGAGGGAACAGAAGGAAAACTCATCAAATTTGCAAATAACACTAAACTGGCCATGATAGCCAACATCCTAAAATACGGGTGTCAAACTCGCCGCGTCACGTTGCTGTAACATGACATTTTGCAATGTTTTCCCCATTTGTGGAGCTGGGGTGGGCATGGCCTGTGCATGACACATCCAGTCCGCAGACCACCAGTTTGACACCCCTGCCCTAAAAGATAGGCACAAGATCCAGATGGATCTCGATAAACTTGAACACTGTGCCTTATCTAACAAAATGAAATTCAATTTAGAGAAAAGAAGGGTTTTGCACTTAGGCAAGAAAAACCAATGTACAAGTACAAATTAGGTGAAACGTGGCTCAACAGCAGTAACAGTGATAGGAATATTAGAATATTAGTGGACAGTCATTTAAATATGAATCAGCAGTGTGCTGCAGCTGCCAAAAAAGACAATACAATTCTAGGCTGCATTAATGAAGAGAATTGGGGAGAGAAGTGATACTACTGCTTTATAATGCCTTGGTAAGACCACACTTGGAATACTGCATCCAATTTGGTTACCACAATATAAAAAAGAGACTTTGGAAAGAGTGCAGAAAAGAGCAATCAAAATGATTGAGAGGCCTGGAGGCTAAAATATATGAAAAATAGTTACAGGAATTGAGTATTTCTAATCCAGTGAAAAGAAGAACTAGGGGTGGCATGTACAATGTTCCAATATTTGAGGGACTGCCACAAAGAAGAAAGGGTCAACCTATTTTCCAAAGCACCAGAAGGCAAGACAAGAAGCAATGGATGGAGAAACTGATCAAAGACAGAAGCAACCTAGAACTAAGGAGAAATTTCCTGACAGTAAGAACGATTGATCAGTGGAATTGCTTGCCTTCAGAGGTTGTGAATGCTCCAACACAGGAAGTTTTTAAGAAGAGATTGGACAACCATTTGTCTGAAATGGTATAGGGTCTCCTGCTTGAACAGGGGTTTGAACTAAAAGACCTCCAAGGTCCCTTTCAATTGTGTTATTCTGTATTTTCCTAATGTCCCTCTTTTATTCAGTAGAAAAATAGAGAACTCACATTCAAACTCAATCCCTAAGATGTTCTAATAACAACAAAAATAACTGGTAGTGTTAAAAACAAGAAATGCTGTAAGTCAAATGATCCAGAAATGTAGAAATGAATAAAATACTCCAGCAATTTTATGTACAGTGAAAGTTATTACAAGTCCTATTGAAATTGGATCTATCTTAAAATCAGGCTGCAGTATCAGAGGGTCAATGAAACCTACATCTTGCTGAGATGTTTGGAATTATTCTAGAACTTTGTTCAAAGATGATAAATTAGACACAGGCTTGCAAAATATTATTGAGCCTCCTTTCCAAATCTTATATCTTGCTTTCTGTTTGTTTTGTGTTATTGCAATTTGCTTCACGAACTAACTGACCATTGCTTCTGTCATTTGTCACATTCTGAGAGGTAAGACGACATAATTTTCATTTCTTTTGGCTATTCATTAGGTGAATTGTTACAAGATGTCATCATATAGAGCCTTTAGCTATGTCCTTTACTTTTTTGTTGTTTGATTTGATGCTTGGTTTACCACCATGGCTAACAAAATACATTTTGCTGATTGAGACAAAGGATAAAGTGCCCCTGCCAAACAGAACTGGCATCATTCAAAGTACCTGAGTGTGGAAGACCAGCACAGTCTAGATAGGCTTCCTCAACCCATTAGGCTCTACTTTCAATAAGGGGATTGGCCTTGGACTGCCACTACTCCTTCATATCAGTCAGGATCTCAGTGGTGGTTTTCTACCGGTTCACCCTGGTTTGGGTGAACCGATAGTGGCGGCGGCAGGAGGCTACACCTACCTGCCCGGATGTCATCACGGATGCTCTGCACATGCGCAGAAGTGCTGCATGTGAGTGAAGCAAGTAGTGAAGGTAAGTAGAACCCACTACTGCAGCATCTCCTATTTGAGGGAACAGAATGAAAGAAACTGTCATGCTTAACACACGATTTACACAATGTTCTACCTAGTCAAAGCATATCTTTGCGCTTTCTACCTTTAGACAGTTGAAAGACTCACAATTATGGAGCAGAAAGTGTAAGAAGAATCACCCATCTGATTAGATTACTGTCAGCACTTGGGTAGATGAATTGGAATATAAAGGGAAGAGAATATCCAAAATGATCTAAAATTCAGAAACTGGGGTGGTATTCTTGCCACACAAAAGTAATGTAATGCATCAGAGTGGATGTGATTAGCTGATGAAAAAGTGGAAAACAAAAAGTATCACCTATTCCCTGTATCAGTTGAAGCAATCCATGCTGTTGCCAGCAAACAGAACAAACATAGCCTCGGCCCTATGTGCACAACTGAAAATTCTCCGATGGTGTCTTCAGAATATAAATATGTTGTAGCCCTACAAGAAGGATGAATTTATTGGAGAGACGAGTCATAGCTGTATTCCTCCGCAGCACTGTCAATGATTTATAGAAGAAGAAAGCTGATTTCAGGAGAAGCTTAACCTTTGTGTTTACCCAGTCAGTCTAGTCAGAATATAGTACACAGAAAGTACTCACCAAGTTGAGATGGAGTTAAAAATTAATGACTTACAAACTTTTGAAAAAAAGTGGTAAATATGTAAACATTAAATATTTCAAAAACATACATATAGAATTGGTTCAATTTTAGGCTCATTCCAACAATTTACTATGGTATTAAAGAATTACCTCAGAATTATGGGGTATATCCTTAATGTTCCTCCAATTTACAACAGAAGCAGTTTATTAAATGAAGCAGGTGGCTTTGGGACCATAGCTCTATTTTTACTGAGATAATTGAAAGAAGCCAAAACTGGGTGCCATCCTGACAGTAGATTTAGGCGATATAGAATAACTTTTCTTTACATTGGCTTTATTCCTCTAGTTCTCTATTTTTAATAAGTTTTTCTATAGTACCGTGTTTTCCCGAAAATAAGACAGGGTCTTATTTTCTTTTGACCCCTGAAATATGGCCTTGGCCTTATTATCAGGGGGGTCTTATTATTTTTCAGGTGCAACAGGCCCCTAAATATCAGCCCACTGCAGGAGGTCTGGTGCCAGAGCACCGACTAGCTGCTTTGCAGGTGCTGCTCAGGCCGCTGCCTCCAGCAATTGTGGCAGCTTTTAATTTGCTTCCCGTGCAAACAGCATGAGGTGAGGAGGTGAGGCGGGGGGGTGGGGGGCAAACGGTGGGGGAACATGACCCATGCGCATCTGCCATCCACCCGGAATGGCCTCGTGGAGGCCGCTCCCGCAAACCGTAGCTTGCGCGCCCCTTAGTGATGGCTGCAAAAAGCGGCCACAAACAAACTCTTGCCGGCCCTAGCCCTGTTGACCTGGGGGGAGGGGTACTGGTGCCGGACCTCCGAGCAGTGGCCATGAAGCGGGATCAGCGTGGCCAGTTCTTGCCAACAGCATTGCCAGCAAGGATCAGGTCAGAGCCACTGCCACTGCCGCTGCCACCCAAGATCAGCAGGCCAGATTCGGTGAGCTGGATGCACCACTGCCACTCAGGAAAAGAGAGAGAGGAACCGCTGCCAGAGAGTCCATTTCTGACGTTCTTCTGGGCGGCAGCAGCATCTTCAGCTCCCCAAATCAGGCTTGCCGATTTCAGCCCGCAAGGGAGAGGGGCAGGTGGGGAGGGGTGGGGAGGCAGAGAAGCAAGAATTCTGCCACTCGCCCAAACCCCAGATCTCCTGTTTGCCCTGCAGGCTCTTCAAGAGGAAGGCAATCGAGCCAGTCCATGGCTTTTGCAATCCAAGCCAGCACTTCTTCTCCTGCTCCCCTTTCCTCCCCCCCCATCCAGCAGTGTGTAACCCACTTCCCTGGCTGCCAACCAAGGAGGCTGGCTGGACTGGGCTGGGTTGGGCTTGCATCGCCGCTCTCAAAGCAGCCAAGGGTGCCGGGGTGAGGGTCTCCGTCCCGAGGGTCGCCCGGTCAGCCTTGCCGAAGTTCTCACGAGCACTCCTCCCAGCCAGGGATGGGGTGGGATGGGGCTTGGTTGCAGCTCCTGGAGCCAAAGCAGAGAACAAAAGGGTGGCTGGGAAGTGTTTAAAAGATAGAATCCAAGGTGCTGGTTCTCAAGTTACACCCTGCTTGGGGCGGGGAGGAAAGGGGAGCAGGAGAAGAAGCGCTGGCTTGGATTGCAAAAGCCATGGACTGAGATTGGCAATCACAGGCTGAGATTGGCAAGCCTGATTCAGGGAGCTGAACATGCTGCTGCCGCCCAGGAGGAGAACATCAGAAATTTTGGGCAGCTGTGGCAGTGGCTCTGACCTGATCCTCACTGGCAATGCTGCTGGCAAGAACCGGCCATGCTGATCCCGCTTCATGGCTGCTTAGACAGCCCGCACTGGCCACTGTTCAGAGCTCCGATGCCAGTACCCTTCCCCACCCAGGTCAACAGGGCTAGGGCTGGCAAGAGTTTGTTTGCAGCCGCTCTTTGCGGATGCCACTAAGAGAAGGGGCGCGCAAGCTATGGTTTGCGGGAGCGGCCTCTATGAGGCCGTTCTGGGTGGATGGCAGGTGCTCATGGGGCATGTTCCCCACCATTTGCCCTCCCCCGCCTCGCCTCCTCACCTCATGCTGTTTGCACAGCAGCTGCGCATGCATATAAGTATTTGGAGAGGGCTTATTTTCGGGGGGGGCTTATTATAGCGCATGCGCTCGAAAGGCCAATTGGGCTTATTATCCAGACATGTCTTATTTTCGGGGAAACACAGTATGTAAATATACTGTAGGTAAATACATGTATACATACCAATGTATTCACTTAAATTATGCAATTCATCATATAACTAGCTAATGAATTCTCCATTGCCTCTTCGTTTTCTCTTGTTTGAACTAAGTATAGCTAAAATAAGTAAGTTCCAGAATAGAATCAGAAGATGAAAGACTATTTAAGCCACTGATACATTGATTCATGATTTAAATCACTAAGAAAATTCAGGAGTTCATTAATTTCAATCAATTTTCCTGTTTTTGTTCTTTTATTTTTCCAAAACAAAATGATACAAACTAAAAAAAATGCTGAACTAAAATGACAAACAAAACTGAAAAGAAGAAAATAAATTGAAAGGGTTCATAGAGTTACTCATGTTTATAGATACCTGAATTTTTGTGCATGTTTGTGTCTATAAAATATATAATACAATCTTAAAAATGTAAATCCTTTTTAAACATCCATATTTTTGCTTTGAATGTCATTAATGTAGATTCTTGTAATATGAAAAACATTATTCTTACAGCTAATATATTATAAATAAATTTGAATAATTGTAAAACTCTCCTTTATAGCATCATTTTTTCAGACAAAACTTACAAATATAATTGATGCAATGAAAGTATATTTTTCCCAATTTCTGCAATAATAAGCTTAGCAACCAACAACAGGAACTAAATCCATTTCTTATTCCCCACCAACCTATTTGTGTTAGAAAATTTGGACAATAAACCACAAATAATTGGGAAAAACAACCAAATTTCAACTAACAAGATGAAATAATTTAATATTGCCACCAGCAATGGCAAATCAATACAATCCAGAAAAATAAAAATTTATTTGATACAATTTTAGCAGAGGGAATGATCAACTATGGATTAAGTACATGGTGAGTTCCTGATTAACTTGCTAAATAGAGTTGGAAGAAACACTATGTCACAAAAGTTTCAATGAGATCTGTCATCCTCCCAATTTTAAAAAATATTTTCAAGAGAATCAATCAAGCTTAGTCAAAGAATTGTAAAAATTGAAATTCTCTTTCTAGTAAATTAAGTAGTTATATATCATTCTTCAAATTTATTTGTTGTCTAATTGATGCAAACTGGTTATTTTATGAGGGAAATAATGATTCATTATAATTCTTTCTGCAACGTAGATTTAGTAATAACAAGATTCCCATCTGTAATTAAATTCCTAATTCCATACAATTGTACACTTTCCCATTCGACTGTTTAATTTATCCATAAATTCAAAAGAAAAATAGTCAAGAAATGGGAAAAAAGGAGAAGGATTGGACACTTCATCTTCTCCAAACTGCAGGAGAAAATAAGGTATTGGTAAAAACAGGCCAAACATTTCCCTTCCTAATTACTTTTCCAGGGACTTGGAAACCAATAAATCCTGTTAGTAAAACCATAAAATGCTTACAAGGCCAAGAAACTTGATAAAGATGGGAAGATACCAGGAGAAGAGCAATGACTCTGGGAAACAAGGCTAGTATATAGATTAACTCATAAAAGTAACTCTTGAGAAAGTAGCTATGTTTATTCTCTCAATTCACAATTGTTTTGGCATCTCAACATCGTTACCTCATAAAATCAACTGCGTAACTGAACTCACTAACCATATGTACCAACCATATACATGTTCAACCCAATATTATTGAGCAATCATGTATATTCTAATTAGCATAATTGTATAGAGAAGTTGCATCTTCATCCTTTCTGAACCTACTTTTGCTATCTCTGATACTGTAATAATTTATGGATTAATAGAAGGATGTACCAGTTGGGATAATTTGTGAAAAAACTTTTGCAAAAAGATCTAGAGTAAATTTTAAACATGGAACCAAGAGATATTAAGTCTTACTGTAAAAGAAGAATGTTACCATCTTTACTAATTCGGAGTCCAGTGCTAACTCATTTTCAACCCATAATGTAAAAAAATTAAACAATTATGTTAATTCATTTTCCTAACTGAAAAAAAAATCTGTTTCAAATTTGCTATTACCAAACTTCACCGTACTTTGGTTTATCCGGAGTTGTTTATTATGCGTAAATAGTAATGCAGAAAAACTTTTTGCTGTAAGTGAAATTGAGCTATTTGCAATGGGATTTGGACTTCTTGAAACAGTAACAAAAGTTTTAGAATAAATATTATGCTAAAAAATAATTATGATAATTGATTTAAACTTTCAATTATTGAAAGTTCTGTTAAAGCTTTGACTTATTACAACTTCTTTTTTAATTTTATGCAAAAGAAATTACATTTCTTTTTTAATTGATGCCAGACCTTTGTAATAAATACTTTTAAATATCTATTCTAGACCCCCTGTGAACTAATAGGAAATCCTGAAATGTACTGAAGTTGTTTTTTTTTAAAAAATTACAGGGTCGAGCTGAGGATTTTGTGCAATTCCTGCACGATAAAGTCGCTCGGATTCGGGAAGGCTTGGACTCCGACTGGGTGAGTCGGGGGAGGAGACAAGGGTAGGTCTTGAGAATATTACCTGGGAGGAGTTTGATCCTGTGGCTCCCGAGGATGTGGACAGGGTTCTGGGTAGGATTAGTGCCGCCACATGTTTATTGGACCCGTGTCCCTCCTGGTTGGTACTGGCCTCCCGGGAGGTTACACGAGGCTGGCTCCAGGGGATTATAACTGCTTCTCTGAGTGAGGGTGCCTTTCCCGCCGCCTTGAAAGAGCCGGTGGTGAGGCCCCTCCTCAAGAAGCCTTCCCTGGACCCGGCTGAATTAGCTAACTACCGTCCGGTCTCCAACCTTCGTTTTGTGGCGAAGGTTGTTGAGAGTGTGGTGGCACGACAACTGCCCAGGCACCTGGATGAAGCTATCTATCTAGACCCGTACCAGTCGGGCTTCAGGCAGGGGCACAGCACAGAAACGGCATTGGTCACGTTGGTGGATGATCTCTGGAGGGCTCGGGACAGGGGTTGCTCCTCTGTCCTAGTCCTATTAGATCTCTCAGCGGCTTTTGATACCATTGACCATGGTATCATGCTGCAGCGGTTGAGAGGGTTAGGAATAGGGGGCACCGTTCTGCGGTGGTTCTCCTCCTTCCTCTCCGGCCGCTCGCAGTTCGTGTTGGCAGGGTGGCAGAGATCGACCTCGAGGCGTCTCGCATGGGGAGTGCCACAGGGGTCGGTCCTCTTGCCTCTTCTGTTCAACATTTATGTGAAGCCGCTGGGTGAGATCATCCGTGGTTTTGGGGTGAAGTGTCATCTGTACGCTGATGATACTCAGCTGTACATCTCCACCCCAGACCACCCCAACGATGCCCTGGATGTGATGTCTCGCTGCCTGGAGGCCGTGCGGGTCTGGATGGGGAGGAATAGGCTCAGACTCAACCCATCCAAGACCAAGTGGCTGTGGCTGCCGGCGTCCCGATATAGTCAGCAGGTGCCATCGCTGACTATTGGGGGTGAATCTTTGCCCCCCACAGAGAGGGCTCGCAATCTGGGTGTCCTCCTGGACGCACGGCTGTCTTTAGAAGAGCATATGACGGCCGTGGCCAGGGGGGCCTTTTATCAGGTTCGCCTGATCCGCCAGTTGCAGCCCTTTCTGGACCGGGACGCCTTGCGCACGGTCACTCATGCCCTTGTCACCTCCCGGCTGGACTATTGTAATGCTCTCTACATGGGGCTCCCCTTGAAGAGCACTCGGAGGCTCCAACTGGTCCAGAATGCGGCTGCGCGGGTGGTTATGGGCGCAACTCATTGTGCCCGCGTGACACCCCTCCTGCGCGAGCTGCACTGGCTCCCAGTGGTCTTCTGGGTGCGATTCAAGGTGTTGGTTACCACCTTTAAAGCGCTCCATGGCATAGGACCCGGGTACCTTTGAGACCGTCTTCTGCCACCAATAGCCTCCCACCGACCAGTCCCTTCCCACAGAGAGGGTCTCCTCAGGGTGCCATCAGTCAAGTTATGTCGGCTGGCGACACCCAGGGGGAGGGCCTTCTCTGTGGGAGCCCCTGCTGTGTGGAATGAACTGCCCCCGGAAATAAGTAAGATCTCCGACCTCCGGGTGTTTCGCTGCGCACTGAAGACCCTGTTGTTCCGCCAGGCAGGGCTATCAACATAATAATTTTAAACGGGTATTTTAATTTTTGGGGTTTTAAATCGGCCAAATCTATTTAATTATTTTAATTTTTAATGATTGTTGTGTCCTGTGTTTTAAATTGGCTGTACACCGCCCTGAGTCCTTCGGGAGAAGGGCGGTATAGAAATAAAATTATTATTATTATTATTATTATTATTATTATTATTATTATTATTATTATTATTATTATTATTATTATTATTATTATTATTTGTAGATAATTCAATTACAAATAAAATACCTATGTGGATTTTTAACAAAACTGATTCAATTGACTGGTTATCATCTGCAAAATGATTAATTACATTTTAAATATTATAGCATGATAACTCACTATATGTATATATGAGGAGGATATATAAATGTGGGTAAAACTCCCAGCACTGGATTGAATTGCCTTTTCTGAGATAAACATTCAACTGTCTTGTCTGGAGCATTCCCTCATTTTCTTGCACCTGGTGAGTTTTATAGGGATTTTTTTTCAAATGAGTCTTATGTGGGCTGAAGACAAAAATGCTAAAGGCAAGACCTCAGTAAAAGTTTGTGGATATTCATGTAATGTAAAAGGAAGTGGAAGTGTAATGGGAGCTAATAATTGCCCTCTCCCCCATAAAAATCAGAAAGACCATTGGTTATACATTAAAGTTTATGTCTTTCATTATTGTCTATGTATTAGCATGTGTTTCCCCACCCCCCAAACTCTGAAATATGAATTTCAACTATGAATACATAAAAACAACTTTATCAAATAGGTGTAACAGAGATCCGCTGGGATGGTTCTCATAATTGGAATATTTTATGGCAATAGATAAGAGAAGTAGCAGCAGATGCCGAGATCGTTGTCTTGGCAAACAAAAGAATGTTCCCCGATGTCCTCTGAATGGGTACATGACCCAAACTTGTCAACTCAGATCTAGGAAGAGTTTTATGGCAAGAACAAATATTTTTGAAGACACACAGGAGCAAAACCAAATTAGAAGAGGGAGTAAAGAATTTACAGAACAAGGAATAATCTCAGAAGAGAATATGGTTGCGGAATCTGATCTCCCTTATGTTACTTGGAAAACATTGAAGAGGTTGAGGGTAGGAATGCCTAAACATAGGACCAATACAGGTAGTCCTCGACTTACAACGGATCATTTAGTGGCCGTTCAAAGTTACAACAGCACAGAAAAAAGTGATTTATGAACATTTTTTACATCTACAACCTTTGCAACATCCCCATGGTCATATGATCAAAATTCAGATTCTTGGCAACTGGTTCATATTTATGACGGTTGCAGTGTCCCAGACTCATGTGATCAGCTTTTACAACTTTCTGACACGCAAAGTCAATGGGGAAACCATGATTCACTTAACAACCAGTTTACTAACTTAACAACTGCAGTGATTCACTTAACAACTGGGACAAGAAAAGTCATAAAATGGGGCAAAAATCAGTTAACAAATTCTTATTTAACAATTATAAGTTGAGGACTACCTATATTTTCAGGTGGGTATTGCTGGTGGATAACAATATGCTGTGCAAATGTGGTGAGATGCAGAATCTGTCCATTTGTTGATCTGTCAATTACTATCAGCCTGAAAGTGATTTGTTTCTGGCCAACAATAAAGCCAAAAAAGTGGCTTTGTTTTGGCAGTTTAGGGTTTGATCTGGACACAAAATAAATAAATAAATGGTAATAGATGGATACAATCTGTTTGAAAGGAACAAAAACAGTAGAAAGGGAACAGTCATATTATATGTTAAAACATCCACCCTTGCTAAGAAATCTAGCTAGGTGAATGAACTTGGTGGTACAATAGAGAGCATATGGACTAAAATAAGTAGCAGAATTAATAAAAAGTGATGTGTTAAATCCTTGATTTAATGAATCTTGCTTAATGGACTTTAATGAACAAAACAGAAAAACCCCACTGGGACATTAGCAATAGATAAGAGAGAGAGGGAAGGTGCTGGGAAGACAGGGAGGGTGGAAATGAGTCAGTGGGATATGACATGCTTGGGAGCCACTGAGGAAAATGGGGATGATGTGCACTAACCTTATTCTACTTATTCCCCTTGACCTACTTGTTATTGGACAAGATTAGGATAAATATTTGATTGGGCAAACATTCATCTGTAATGGATACAACTTCTACTCATTAATCCAGTGAATCAAGAATTTACTGTGTCCTAATTAGCTCTGTTAATAAAGATGAAGGAAGTCACAAGAGGATTGGCTGTTTTTGCCTTGATACTAACCAATACAAGGTATTGATTGAGGAAGAGATAGCAGGAAACTCGAGGGAAATGATAATATTATATTGGAGTTCTTGATTTAAAAGAAAATTAAATTGAATATAATCTTGGACTTCAAGAAAATAATTTTTAATAAATTCAGAGCAGTGATGTATGGGAGCTGTGCCAGGAAAAACTGCAAACGTTTGTGACAGTAGCCAAATGTAGCTGCAGAAAACAAAATTCTGAAACCTGGCAGATGGAAGGAGAGACACAGGACCAGAGTATAGTATGGACAAGTGACTTAGAATTAAAGTTGCTAATGATTAGAAAGGCCAAAGCTCCAAATTTGAAGAAGGAATATAAGAACAATAAAAAGAGCTCCAGTAGATCCAGTATGCTAAATATAAAAAGAAGAGAAATTAATCAGCACACTAATTCACCAAAGAAGGTAGTAAAACAGCTAATAAGTTAAAAAGCGAGAAGAACAGCTCAACTTTTAACTTTGGCTTGATTTTTGCTGAGAAAAAAGTCTGTCTGCTATGAAGCAAAGCAGGATGATGGGGGCAGGATTGAAGATTGAAATTAAGATCCTGGGTTAAATCACAAGACCTGTACAAAAGAGTTGGGGCTTTTGGCACCCTTGACCTGCTCTTCCCTTCCTGGCAGATGCTGCTGCAAAACTGGTTCTCTTCCTAACAGAGTAGATTGGCAATGGAACCACTGCTCTGGAGAAACAGTAGGTCTTGTCACTTTTACCATTTCTCTTCCAACCCTAAACCAAGGAGATGTGACCAAAGTTAAAAAGTGAAAATACCTTTCCCTAATTAAAAATGACTGAAGTTTAAGTGTAGCAAGTGCTAAATCAATCTACAGAGGCCTGGGACATCTGAGGGCTATTACTTGGTTACATCTACTGAGACATAAACTGGCAGTAAAATTTGTTTATATAAAATTGTATTTACTTCATTAAAAAGCATGAAATATTAAAAGAAACACAAAGGAGGTGATGGATTTAGAGAAAAGGGCCAAAATTTCAAGAGCATGTGTAAATAAAAGGACAATGAGGAAATGAAAATTGAATCTCAGGGAAAATAGCTAAGAAAAGAATCGCATCCAAGAGGAGAGGAGAGGAGAGACAAGACTCAGGCAACTTTCTTTCCTAAAATCCTGCAAGTTTCCCCTACATTTTAGACCATTTACTTCTTTTTTTCCAATCACCATGCTCCCAAGAAAACTGCAAAATAACATATCCAGAAAATTTCTCCGTGGCTATTTAATCTTAGTTGAGTGAGAATGATGTTTGCTTAGGAATTTAGCCAAAGGTCTTTCCTGGGTTTCTTGCTAGAGGGGGCAAGAATTTGGTTACAGTCATTTGTGTTGCGTGTGTACTGTAATGGGCTGTTCGAATAACCTTGGGGAAGAGCCATAGTCAAGGCAACAGTCAAACAAGAGAAATCTGAAACCACAGCTGAGAGAAAGTGAATAGACTTGACTTTTTCCAGTTCTTAATTTTAAAATTTCAAGATTCTGTTACTGTAACCCTATAATAAAAGTGGATTTAGAATTCATGACTTTGGTGTTCAACTCTGGTCTACCTCAAAGGGCTGACAAATATGTGTATGTGTTTTCCTCTAAAGTGACCTTTAGAGCTTGCTATCTGTTACAAATAAATAAGTAAGTAATATTCAGGTTGAAATTTATATATCTGGAGTACAGGTAGTCCTCCACTTACAACAGTTCATTTAATGGCTGTTCAAAATTACAACTGCACTGAAAAAAGAGATTTATGACTGTTTTTCACACTTATAGCCATTGCAGCTTCCCCATGGTCATGTGATCAAAATTCAGATGCTTGGCAACTGATTCATATTTATGAACTATTGCTGTGTTGAAAGCTCATGTGATCCCTTTTTGCGACTTTCTAACCAGCAAAGTCAACGGGGAAGCCAGATTCAGTTAACAACCATGTTACTAATTCAACAAATGCAATGATTCATTTAACAACTGTGGCAAGAAAAGTTGTAAAATGGGGCAAACTCACTTAACAAATGTTTCACATAGCAACATAAATTTTGGGCTCAATTGTGGTCGTAACTTGAGAACTATCTTTATACCATTTTAAAAATTGTTTTATGGCACTATTTTCTCTGTTATTAATATTATGCTATAGTTTTATGTCATTTTACATTTATTAATTAATTTAGTGACTTTTCTATTTAGAAAATGACAGCCAATTTGGTATAGTGGTTTAGGTGCTAGTCTAAGCCTGATTTGTAATTGTATTTTAGGCATGGAAGCCAGCTGCTTTGACACATTTAACAAAATCCTAAGTAGTTTATCAATCATACTAGTAATAAAATACTTTTGTTTGTTTGTCTCTGGACTGCAGAAGGTAGTAATTTTGACGAATATTTTCCAAAATTGTCCTATCAGGATTCTGTCATCTTAGACGACTTACTATTTAACTTCAAAGCAGTCTCTTGGGGCTGTTAAATGTATTGAGAAAATGGGGTAAGGATGAAAGAGTTTCTTTTTATGCCATTTCCTTGGTCCTAAATTACTGTCTGAACTGACGGTGCTATTTCCTAGGTCAAATTAACAGCTCCACATGGCTGCTTTGTTAAAATAAATAAGTAAATAAAACAAACTATGGAGATTTCCAATCATAGATTTGAATGACTTTTTAACTGACTAGCTTTCCTTCATTAATTGCTAATTCCCAATCATCTTTTAGGTTCTTGAAAAATTTACTTTTGATATTTATGAACACTTGCGTTAATTTGCTTAATCTTTTCCCATCTTACAAATACAATATAAATATTCTAAAAACACCTTAACTCTACTAACTCTCTTTGGCTTTAATGCCTGAATGAGAGTTTTTCAGGCAAACCTAAAATATATTAGTTAGAGCTTCTTCCAAAAGAACCCTTATTTATGCAATCCATCCTTCCTCATTCAGAGAATTTCACACAGAGTTCAGATAGTTACATTTTAAATTTTCATACTTTCATATGGCTTCTTCTATTTTCCTAATGATCTCATATGATGTGGGTATATGCATATTTATTTGTTTGTTTGTTATTCATGTTTATTAGTGTATATTGGAGGTGGTGACCCTTTGAGAGCTGTATGCAACGAAATTTCATTTTAATTTATGCCGATTAGTGTACATTTAAAGTGACAATAAAGTCATTCTAAGTCTAAGTCTCTAAAACCTATCACCATCTTGGACAGTAAGGCCCAGTAATCTTTCTAAAAAAGGAAAGTCAGCTAATAATTATTTGTCAACAGCTTGGGCTGAGGATTTCTTACATAAAAATATTTTTATTTTATTTATTCAATTTCTATAGCAAACCAACTCAACCAAGTGGATTTTTACATTTTTTTTGGGCTAATGATAACTGGTCATATGATTTCTATGGTATTTTATCCTGGTTAAATTATTGCTCTGACTTCATAAGTTGCCTTGTGGTGAGATAGGCAGTAAAGAAATTTAATAAATAAATGATTTCTTATTTATACTGAACTAAATAAATATTTTCCAGACTTAACTAAACGTTTTTGTCCATATGCATCTACAGTGGGACAAAAAGATCCTGGCAATATTTCTTTTCTGTCACATCCTCATGACACTAAATTTATCTTGTCCTTAGTTCATGATTGACACGGTCTCAAATCGTTCTTCAGGGTTAAAGTAGTATTTTCCCAATTATTTCAGTACAAGGTGTATCAAATCTGTTATTTTGGATGAAACGAGTTGACTGATAGGCATTGGAAATAGAGGTAATAGAGCAGGGGTGAAATCTAAAAATTTTCGCTACCGGTTCTGTGGGCGTGGCTTAATTAGTGGGCGTGGCTTGGTGGTCAGGTGACTGGGTGGGCGTGGATTGGTGGTCAGGTGGGCGTGGCTTGGTGGTCAGGTGACTGGGTGGGCGTGGCTTGGTGGTCAGGTGGGCATGGCCAAGTTGATGTCACTTCTTTGCCCTTTTTTAATCTACAAAACACAACACAACACAACTGGCTCATCCACAATGTAAAAGCAGCTGTGCTAGACCCAAAATGGCCCCTGCAACAAGCAGGAACCTCACACAGCCACAAAAAGCCCAAAAAAACTAACTTTCACACTTTACACACACAGAATTCCACATACAGCTTTGTGAGATTTTGTGTGTTTGTGTAGTTAGAGTGAAACACTACAGAAATACACAAAATCTCAGAAAACTGCACAAATATTTTATTTTATTTTTATTTTTATATAACAATTTTTTTTTGTTTTTTAACAAAATTTTTAACAAAAATTTTAAGAGGACCCGGGAGGGGGGAGGGGATTGTAAAGGTGGACCTGGGGGTCCCATATAGCCACTGAAGGGGGTGGTGGGTCAGATGGGCGCAGCGGAGGGGACGGGGATGGGGTGCCGGGGGGTGAGATGAAGGGCAGCTGAATTGAAATGGTGAGTGGGAGGGGCAGGCACGGTGGACGCAGGGGGCCATATCATGTTTGGGGGGTACGCACGCACTGTTTGCGAGCGATTGCATACTCTGGCCCCCAATGCATGTCTCGTTTCCCGGGTTGCACAGAATCTCAGGCCCTGGGTCCTTGGCTGATGTTGTGTAATGCCAGATCGGTGGTTAATAAAGCCCCCTTCATTTGTGACCTTTTATTGGAGGGGGGGTGCGGACCTGGCAGGGATTACGGAGACCTGGTTGGGCCAGGAGGGGGGGGTCCCCCTCGTAGAAATGTGTCCACTGGGTTTCTGTGTATTTCATCAGCCGAGGGCCCAGGGGAGGGGCGGTGGGGTGGCAGCGATTATTAGGGAAAGTCTTTGCCCAAGGGAGGCCACTGTTCCTCAGATAGCCGGATGTGAGTCCCTCTTTGTGAAGTGGGGTCGTGGGGTGCAGATGGGCTTGCTGACTACGTACCTGGCTCCCTGCCACGTGGCGGCAACCCTACCCGAGCTGTTTGACGTTATTGCTGGGGTGGCGGTGGATATCCCCAGACTCGTTGTCATGGGGGATTTCAACCTGCCATCCATCGGTGAGACATTGGAGGCAGCTAGGGACTTCATGGCTTCCATGACGGCCATGGACCTGACCCAGTTTGTTCAAGGCCCCACTCACACAGGACAAACTCTGGACTTGATTTTTGTCTCTGGTCAGTGGTTGAATGATCTAGGAATAGGGGATTTAGATATTAAGCCCTTGTCATGGACAGATCATTCTCTCCTTCACTTAGACTTCCGAGCCGCTTCCCCTCGCCGCAGGGAGACGGAACCGACCAGGTGGTTCCGTCCCAGGCGCCTGATGGACCCTGATAGGTTCCTGATGAAGCTTGGGCCATTTCCTGAGACTCTGGCACACAACTTGACTGAAGACCTGGTGGCCGCCTGGGATAGGGCGGCCGCCGACTCTTTAGACCACGTCGTGCCTTTGCGGCCTCTGACCCGATGTCAATCTCAATTGGCTCTTTGGTTCTCTGAGGAGCTGAAAGAGATGAAATGTCGGAAAAGACGCCTAGAGAGTGTCTGGAGGACTAGTCAATCTGAATCTGACCGAAAACTGGTGAGGTCTTATATCAAGACCTACCTAGTGGCGATAAAAGTGGCAAAATCTAACTATTTTTCTGCTCTTATCACATTTGCAGAGAACCGCCCAGCTGCTCTGTTTAGGGTGACCAGTTCCCTTCTTTGGGGGAGCACAGGAAGACCCCTTGCAGGGTCAAGATGAGGAGTTTGTGCAGTTCCTGCATGATAAAGTCGCTCGGATTCGGGAAGGCTTGGACTCCGACTGGGTGAGTCCAGGGGGGGGAGATGGGGGTAGGTCTTGATAACATTATCTGGGAAGAGTTTGTCCCTGTGGCTCCCGAGGACATGGACAGGATTCTGGGTAGGCTTAGTGCTGCCACATGTTTATTGGACCCGTGTCCCTCCTGGTTGGTACTGGCCTCCTGGGAGGTTACACGAGGCTGGCTCCAGAGGATTATAAATGCTTCTCTGAGTGAGGGCACCTCTCCTGCCGCCTTGAAGAAGGCGGTGGTGAGGCCCCTCCTCAAGAAGCCTTCCCTGGACCCGGCTGTATTAGTAAATTACCATCCGGTCTCCAACCTTCATTTTGTGGTGAAGGTTGTTGAGAGTGTGGTGGCACGACAGTTCCCCCAGTACCTGGATGAAGCTGTCTATCTGGACCCTTACCAGTTGGGCTTCAGACGGGGGTACAGCACGGAAAAGGCATTGGTCGCATTCGTGGATGATCTCTGGAGGGCTTGGGACAGAGGTTGTTCCTCTGTTCTGGTCCTATTAGATCTCTCAGCAGCTTTTGATACCATCGACCATGGTATCATGCAGCAGCGGTTGATGGGGTTAGGAATAGGGGGCACTGTGTTGCGGTGGTTCTCCTCCTTCCTCTCCGACCACTCGCAGTTTGTGTTGGCAGGGGGGCAGAGGTCGACCTTGAGGCTCCTCACTTGGGGGGTGCCGCAAGGGTCGGTCCTCTGACCCCTTCTGTTCAACATTTATGTGAAGCCGCTGGGCGAGATCAGCCGTGGTTTTGGGGTGAGGGTACATCAGAACGCTGATGACACTCAGCTGTACATCTCCACCCCAGACCACCCCAATGATGCCCTTGACATGATGTCCCGCTGCCTGGAGGCTGTACGGGTCTGGATGGGGAGAAATAGGTTCAGACTCAACCCTTCCAAGACCGAGTGGCTGTGGCTACTGGCGTCCCGGTATAGTCAGGTGATGCCATCGCTGTCTATAGGGGGTGAATCTCTACCCCCCCACAGAGAGGGCTCGCAATCTGGGCATCCTCCTGGATGCACGGCTGTCTTTAGAAGAGCATATGACGACCGTGGCTAGGGGGGGCTTTCTATCAGGTTCGCCTGATTCGCCAGTTGCATCCCTTTCTGGACCAGGACACCTTGCGCACAGTCACTCAGGCCCTTGTTACCTCCCGGCTGGACTATTGTAATGCTCTCTAAATGGGGCTCCCCTTGAAGAGCACTCGCAGGCTCCAACTGGTCCAGAATGTGGCCGCATGGGTAATTATGGGTGCAACTCGTTGTGCCCATGTAACATCTCTCCTGCGCGAGCTGCACTGGCTCCCAGTGGTCTTCTGGGTGCGATTCAAGGTGTTGGTTACCACCTTTAAAGCACTCCATGGTTCAGGACCTGGGTACCTACGAGACCGCCTTCTGCCACCGATAGCCTCCCATTGACCAGTTCGCTCCCACAGAGAGGGACTCCTCAGGGTGCCGTTGGCCAAATTATGCCGGCTGGCGACACCCAGGGGGAGAGCCTTCTCTGTGGGAGCCCCTGCCCTTTGGAATGAACTGCCCCCGGACATACGCAAGATCTCTGACCTCCGAGTTTTCTGCTGTGCTCTTAAGACCCTGCTCTTCTGACTGGCAGGGCTAGCTTCATAATTGAGTTTTAAATTCGGAATTCTTAAATTTTTGGGTTTTTAGCTAATTGGCCTTAAATGTAATACTTTTAATAATTTTTAATTTAAATTGTGATATTTGTATTGTGTTTTTACCTGGCTGTAGACCGCCCCGAGTCCTTCGGGAGAGGGGCGGTATAGAAATAAAATTATCCTATCCTATATAAAAGCAGCTAACTTTAAAACTTCCTAAACTTTAAATGGCTAGGTCTAAAAAAAGAACAATTAAAAAAAACCCCAGTTAACTATTTTTTTTAAAGCTCCCAAAGGGGAAAAAAACTGGCAGGCAGGCAGGCAGGCAGGCAGGCAGAAAGAGTTGCTCACCGATGAGCTTGATTGCAGGTAGGGAGATTCAGTTGCTTACTGATGCAATGGTTTGCAGGGATTACGGCAAGCGAAGCAAAGCAGCGTGCGAAGGTAAGCAAGCTGGAGGCTGGGGGGGGGAAGGGATTTTTGCTACCGGTTCTCCGAACTGCCTGCCGCCATCGCTACCTACTCGCCCGAGCCGGTCCGAACCGGGAGCATTTCACCCCTGCAATAGAGGCTGATCAGCATTTTTAATGTTGGTATATTTTTCTTCAGCTGATGGATGGATGGATGGATGGGTAGATAAATAGTTAATCAGCTCAGCAGTGTGGAAAGACCCTTGGTCTGTTTACTTGACATACTGGAAGAAAAAAATAATTTAGTCAATAGCAAGCTTTTGTCCTATATTGTCAGGGATGAAAGCTAAGGGTCATACATAAATTCCAGTTCAGAGGATTTATGCTGAAACCTGTACATAAGAATCTATTCAACTAACATATAATAAACTAGTATCAGATAAGGGTCAACAGAATTCAAGAGGGGTTGGACTTAGACCGTTTGTGGGAACATAGTGACTTAGGCTGATGAACCGCTTAACTCTGCCCCCTAGCTCTGCTTGCTCTTCTCTTACAATATACATCATATGACAACATAAAATAGGGATGGAGAATTTCTGGATCCAGTGCACATTTAGAATTTCCAAGGCATGTAGGAGTTGTATTGTTTATTTAATCAATTTATTCCCTGCCTCAATTTGGTAGACAAAATCACCATGGTAGGTGTGGCCATTTGAGAAAAAAGTCTCAGGTATCAGGGAACCTGGTAGACACCAAGGGAGGTATCCACAACAGTATCAAGAAGAACCACAAGGTCTATTCCTGGCCTAGGAGAATTTTCTCTTTCTTTCTGTCTTTCAATTCATAAACTTTTTTTTTAATTTAGGGAATTCATAGCCTTTTGGTAATATCTGTATTCCAACTTTTTCCCATTGTTGATATTCCTTGGGTTTAAAATCAAATCTCTCTTCAATCTATTAAAAACTAATGGACTTATATTTAGTTTATGTGTAGTCCCAAAATTTAAATCCAAAATACACTGCTAAACAACATTTAGTGGGAACTGTACTAATGAAGATGATTTGCTATACCATATACTTTAACATTTATGAAAAACAGTGCAAGTACCAATTAATATAGAATATAACAATAATTGTCCTCTTTGTGTTTCATTTGCTCACAAACAACTAAATACTGCTTCAGGCATGATGCCGTCTGCTTCTAAAAATATGCGTGAAAGTTTATTGAATATAGTGATCACTTGACTAATGATTTCATTGCATGAAATACTACGACAATTCCTAGTTTTTGGTCTCCTAATCATTTGCTAAATTGACCCCATGCTGAGAAGCTTGAATACTTGGGATTACTTTTGATCGGTCTACATGATAAGCACCTTGATCACCAAATTAAGAATCATTAGGAATGTGAGTTCAGCTGCTAAATCCCCCTCCCCCCGTCATTTGACTATGATATCAAGGGTGGTCATAGTAATTGTTCCTTTCTGCAAAGTGTGTGTTTTAATTATATTCCTTATTCTGTGAAACTTAGAATCATGTACAGAAGAAGACAGCAGAGAAAGAGAAGGAATATCTTGCAAGTGAATGATCTTTCTTTCATGAACCCTGAATATATGCCAAAGCATGAATTTTTATTCAAGTAGATACCCAGTTTAGTTTGACTGTATTAATTTTATTTGTAATTCATATGGTGTGTGACTATTGCCATCCTTTGTTTTTGTTATATTCCCCCTTTCCCAATCAACTACTTTTTATTGCCAGAAATTTGGCTACAGTGGTTTAATAAAGGATATTTCTCATTAAAGACTTTCCTTTTTTTAAAAAAAAAATATTGTGGTTTTCTTTTTCAAAATTCCAATACATAATCGAACAGACAGTGTCATTTTTTTTCTTCAAAAAACAAGAAAAAGGTTGGGTTAATTGTTCATATAAACTCTACATTATATGTTTTCGTAGATTTTCATGGGTAGAGGTATGCAAGTCTTGGCGTATTCGGGTCTTTTCCCATGTAAGATTGAGGGTATCTTGGCGACGTTGAAGTCCCACTCGTCATCATCAGGCTGGTGCCTTCGGCTTCGTGCCTCTCTGTGTGTGTGTGTGTGTGTGTGTGTGTGTGTGTGTGTGTGTGTGTGTGTATATATATATATATATATATATA
Source organism: Pantherophis guttatus (assembly GCF_059756535.1). Taxonomy (NCBI): domain Eukaryota; kingdom Metazoa; phylum Chordata; class Lepidosauria; order Squamata; family Colubridae; genus Pantherophis; species Pantherophis guttatus. Next base: position 121,586,668 of record NC_142065.1, on the reverse strand, counting down.
TATATATATATATACACACACACACACACATATACATATACATATACATATACATATACATATACATATACATACATATACATATACATATACATTTACATATACATATATATATATATTTGTTTTCTCAGGTTTTCGCGGGTGTTTGTATGTAGGTCTTTGGTTATTCGGGTCTTCTCCCACGTAAAATTGGAAGTGTCTTGGCGACGTTTCGACGAAGTCTCATTCGTCATCTTCAGGCTGGTGTTCTCGGCTTCGTGCTTCCAGGAGCAATGTGAGATTGCAGCTGTCTCTTCCTTTTAACTGCTAGTGGGTGTGTGAGCTGTTTGGGTGGGAACTTGGCTGTGTTCTGATTGGGTGGAGGTGTGTTCTGATTGGTTAGGGGCTTGGCTGTGCTCTGATTGGATGGGGGGTTGGTTGTGCTCTGATTGGCTGGGGGTGTGTTCTGTTTGGGTGGGGGCTTGGTTGTGCTCAGCTTAGTCTGAGTTGCAGGGGGATTTGAGCTGGTGAGCTGCGTTGTTGTTGTTTGGCTTCGTGTTTGTGGCCGTGCGAGCTCTTCATGGTGGGTGTCAGTCTGCTTCATGTATGGATTGGAGGGGTTTAAAGTGGCTAATGATGCAGCTGCGGTCTGGCTTCTGGTCCTTGGTCGTGGCTCATTATCAGTGTGGGTTTGAGTCTGCTTTCTGCGTGGATGTGTGGTGGTGACATCCTGTGTGGCTCTCGTGAGTGTGGGTCTGGTGTCATTCGTCATGTTAGGGACTCGTTTGTCAATAAGGGCGGGTTTCCAAATGGCTGGTAGGCGGGAGGTATCGTCTCGTTTGTTCATGCTGTGTGGGCGTTTTTCTATCTCGATGGCTTCTCTGATTATTCTGTTGTTAAAGTGTTCAGTTTTGGCGATAGTTCTGGTCTTTTTAAAGTCAATATCATGTCCTGTGGCTTTAAGGTGTTGGACCAGGGAAGAAGTTGGTTCCTCTTTTCTGACTGAGTTCATGTGTTCTTCTATGCGTGCACTTATTCGTCTGTTGGTTTGTCCGATGTATGTGGTGGGGCAGGCGGTGCATGGGATTTCATATACTCCTTGATTTTCTAACTCAATTTTGTCTTTGGGGTTCCTTAGGATGGTGGATATTTTTCGATTTGTGCAGAATGCTGTCTTGATGTTATGTTTGTGGAGGATTTTGCTTATTCTGTCTGTGGTGCCTTTTATGTATGGGAGGAGGGCTTTGCCGTTTTCTTGTTCTCTGTCTTGGATTTTAGTGGGGGTTTCTTTTTGGATTAGGTTGGTGATCTTATTTCTTTGGAATCCATTGGATGTTAGTACGTTAGTGAGAGTGTGTAGTTCGGTTTTTAGGTGTTGTTCGTCAGCTAAGCGTTTTGTTCTGGAAATGAGTGTCTTGGCTACAGAGTTGATCTGGGCAGGGTGGTGGTGTGAGAGTGCATGCAAATAGCGGTTTGTGTGTGTTTTCTTCTGGTAGATAGTGTGTCCTAGGGAGCCATTGGATTTTCTGTAGACTAAGACATCCAAGAAGGGAAGTTGGTTGTTCGCTTCTGTTTCCATGGTGAACTGTATTTTGGGGTGTAGGCTGTTGAGGTGTATGAGGAAGTTGTCCAGTTTTTCTTTCCCATGTGGCCAGATTATGAAGGTGTCGTCTACATATCTGAGCCAGAGTTTGGGTTTGTGATCAGATTTTTCTAGAGCTTGGGTTTCAAAGTGTTCCATGTAGAGGTTAGCAATGACAGGTGAGAGGGGTGATCCCATGGGTGCTCCTTCTATTTGTTTGTATTTCTGTCCATTATAGATGAAGTATGTGTTGGATAGGCAGTGGTTGCCCAGTGACCTACTCGTGAGCTTCGATGTCATAGCCCTCTTCACCCAAGTACCAATCAAAGAAGCCTTGACAGTTATCCAAAACAAATATAACCCCCCCAAGCACATCTTAGATCTGACCAACCACTGCCTATTTGAACAGCCTCCATCCCAAAATAAAGTTCACCATGGAGATAGAATCAGAAAACCAGTTACCTTTCCTCGATGTATTAATTTATAAAAAATCTGATGGCACCTTAGGACATACCATCTATCAAAAGAAGACACATACGAACCGCTATCTCAATGCCAAATCACACCACCATCCAGCACAAATAAACTCTGTTGCCAAAACATTAACCACAAGAACTAAACGTCTGGCTGATGAAGCACATTTACAAACAGAATTATATACACTAACTAATGTACTGACATCAAATGGGTTCTGTAGAAATAAAGTCATCAATATGATCAAACATACAACACCAAGACAGAATAAAAAACAACAAGAGGAACAAAACAATGGGAAAGCCATCTTGCCCTATATAAGGGGAACAACAGATAAAATTAGCAAAGTATTACATAAACACAACATCAAAACCATATTTTGCACAGATAGAAGATATCGTCCATTCTGAGAAACCCCAAAGACAAAATAGAATTAGAAGATCAAGGCATATACGAAATCCCGTGTGCTTCCTGCCCATCAACATACATTGGACAGACCAACAGAAGAATGAGTGTGCGCATCGAGGAACACAAAAACTCAATACAAAAGCAAGAACACACATCATCATTAGTTCAACACATAAATACAACAGGACACAATATTAATTTTAATAAAACAAAAACAGTTGCAAAAATAGAACATCTCAATGGCAGGATAATCAGAGAAGCAATTGAAATAGAAAAAAGACCATATTGCATGAATAAACGGGATGACACTTCACGTCTGCCTACTATTTGGAAACCTGCTCTCATAGATAGACGAATCTTAACACCATATATAAAACATAGACCAAACATTAATCAAAAAAATCCCAACCAAATCATATTCAAACCAGCCACAAAGATGAAGCCCTGCCACCTAGTGGAGAAAAACCGACCATACACCCGAAGCCAAGCCAATAAACACATACTGGGACTCCCAACCAATCAGAATGAAAAGGTGGAGCCATCCCAGATTACCAGCACCAGATTTGAAATACCAACGGCAGTTAGTGCAAAAGACTGCTGACATAAGCCTGATGATGGCAGATGGGATTCTGTCGAAACGTCGCTTCTACTCTTTTAGGGATATATCCACAATTACACGGGAAGAAACCCGAAATATTAACTATACACACATACATACCCGTGAAAACTTACATAAACAAATAAATAAATATATATATATATATATAAAACCTGGCTAGAGAGAACACACACACACACACACACACACACACACACACACACACACACATACATACACATACATACACACACACACACACACACACACACACACACACACACTGCTCAAAAAAATAAAGGGAACACAAGCAGAAGACATCCGAGATCTGAATGAATGAAATAGCCTTATTAAATACTTTGTTCATTACATACAGTAGTTTTGTGCTCCCTTTAGTTGTTTGAGCAGTATATAAACTACTGTATGTAAAGAACAAAGTATTTAATAAGACTATTCCATTCATTCAGATCTCGGATGTCTTCTGCTTGTGTTCACTTTATTTTTTTGAGCAGTATATATACATATATACATATATACATATATCTTTAACTTTCTTATAAACATTACCTACTTTTGTTTCTATTATCAATCCATCTATACTATTTATCCCACACTGCATAATATTCTGAATCATCTTTTTCTTTTATTCAATTAATTAATTAAATTATTAATTATTCAAAAATATTCAAATATGCCAAAATGAATAAATTAACTTTAGAATTACATTAAAGACTTTCCTATGCGAACCTGCTCTGTTATACAGCTTCCCAAGTGTTTCCAAATTGGCAGATTTGCTACATTCTTTACTGGGATTGGCCAGGGAGATGTACCTTCCTTTCTGTTTTTACTTGTGCTGAACTGATGGAAGAGGTCCTTGGAAAAGAGTTAAACTTTCTACAGCCAGCAAGATTAGGGTGTGCTGGGAGGTTCAGTCTGATTGGTGGCAGGTTATCAGAAGGATTTTTTTTACTTGAATTTTTGGCTGAATTTCTGGAAGAAAGGGCATGCTTGCTGGACTTCAATTGTCCACACCTCCAAGCTCATAATAGTTCTACCAAAGGATGCATCCTTTTAAGTTGCTTCCATAGCTCTACAATACATCAGTCACAATTCTTCAGTGACAATCACATTAGAATAAAACACTAATGGTAGTTGTTCAGTGCTTTAAATTTACAATAACTGGTGGGTGATAGGTACTTAAGTTTAGGATGTATAGGGCTACATTTTTTGAGAAAATGAGAAAATGTAGAAAACTTTTAAAAATGAAAATATCAAGGATTGCCCAGAACATCGCAAATAGGTGCCTAGGGCAATCATACAACTACATTGCACATAAATTGGTTTTAATTATGTGAAAGTTATATTCAACAAGGACTCCTTGGTAATGATTGCATTACACAATGCTATCCATAATTTTTACTTTTCTGAGGTAATAAACTGTTACATTCATGACATTTAAAAAGGGGAAAGTATGTTTCACTGAAATACTGCCCCATTAACTCAAATATTAAAGCATACTGCATTTTTACTAATTGCATTTTTACTACTATAAATTGATTAATATTAGTCAGCGATTATGGTGGATTTTGGTATCACTCTGTGAAAGCCTGAAGCATGAATGGTGACTGAGATGTGTGAAAATGTTCTTCCTAAACTTTAGCCATGATTGTTACTGTTGATGTTATGGAAATAAGAAATCTTACCTTCAGCTCTTGTTAAAAGAAGAAAAGAGAAAAAAAAATTAAATAGTTATGATGTACAATGGGAGAGCAAGAAATTGATAGCAGTAATACCAGGATTGATAACTGAAGAGTGAAATTTTATCCTCCACTATTAAAGTAATATTATTCCAATGCAGGCCCCCAAATCATGAGATATGTCTGTTGAAAATTATTGTGGATGGATTAAATATGCTTGTAGAAATATTGTAGTCGGAGTTGTTTAGAATAATGGAGTTAGTCAATCTAGTTCAGACAAGGATTATTATTTTTAAATTGGTGCAATATTTTCCCCATATTTTTCAATAAAGGATACCTGACATTCCTTCAGCAATAGTCCTGAGCTCACATTTTGGATATGCATTTGGATAATTGAAGGTTAATTCCCGCCCCCACCCCAAAGTGGGTCTGGCCTACTGGTTTTCAGAGGGCATTTTAAACCAGCCAGGCTAGGAAGCCCCAGTCTTTAGGTCTGTCTTTGGGGAGTCACTGCTCATTAAGGTTTGGAAATGCCAGGAATCATCTTAAGCAGCATATCTGGGATATTGGTTTCCAAGCCACTATAAGCATAGTATCCAATCTCACAATCCATAGATTCTTCTCAGATGGGTGTGTGCCACTATCCTATCTTTCCTCCATTTTAACTCTGAAATTTTGTTCGTGGCGAGACCTTAACCTCAGTGCACTGACTTCTGCAGTCCTCAAGGGGATAACCCCTGAATTTAAAGCATGCACATTGCACAAGTCAATTTCTTACTAGCAATACATTGTCATTTTCCTAGTGGCAGGATAAGGTCTTTCAAGAACAAGGTATGACTACTTGCCCTGTCTGTCTGCCTGTCTCTCTCTCTTTTTCTTTCTCCTTCTATCAATCCATCCATCCATCTTTAGGACAATTCTGCTCTTACGCATCCCTGAACTGGTAACCTAAGAGCCCTGGTACAGGGTATTTCCTGCATTGCTTTATCTGATATCTGATAAAGACTGTGAAATGTTTCATTTTGGATCATGTTTGTGTGGTTTCTTCTTGCTTACCATGCAATTCTTGTTACGAGGAATGGTGGATCAGGCCCAATAAAGAGACTTTAGTCATCAAGTAAAATATCTCTCTTTTATTTGCAGGTTCATCTTATCATCACTTGGATACATTAGGATCTGGAACATGGAGGAGTGTGCCCACCTTTTATACCTGTGGGCGGGGATTCAGGTAAGGAGGGGTCTAAGGGAGGTGCTGACCAGGTGGGTGTCTGGGTTAACCCCTGCACTACTGAGCTATAGCTGATCCCTGGCACGGGCAGAGCATTTATACCTGACAAATCCCCCTCTAAATGCCTGACCCGTGTCTGTGGGCCTGACTGACTGGTTGGTACCCTGGGGTGGATGTTGAGCTTGGAAACTAAGTGTGAGTGTTGCTTGCCTTGTAGGGGTTTCGTGAGTATGTCTGCGGTCTGTTCTTCTGTATCGCAGTGTATGGCCTTTATGAAACCGATTCTGGAGAGCTGTCTAACGTGCTTATACTTTATGTCTATGTGCCTTGACCTTTGCCCTACGGCGTCGGACATGGATATTTCTATGGCGGCTTTGTTATCTTCGTAGATATTTATTGGGTAAGCTGGTTCTCTCCACACGCTGGCGAGTAGGTCGTCGAACCAGATGAGATTGTTGGCGGCTTTGGAGAGGCATATGTATTCAGCTTCAGTAGTCGAGGTTGCCACCAAGATTTGTTTGCCTGTGTACCAATGCACCGGACAGTTATTTAAGTAGAATATGTACCCAGACGTGCTTTTGCGGCCTTTGGCGTCTCCGGCCCAGTCAGCATCAGCGTAGCATGAGAGGATGGGTTCGTCGGATTTTTCAGGCTCTAGGGTTAAGCATGCATTGACACTTTGTTTCAGGTATCTTAGCACCCTCTTCACTGCATCCCAGTGGTATGTGGTGGGCTTGCTTACGTGCCTGGACAGTAAATTAACGGGTAGAGCAATGTCCGGTCTTGTCCAGTTAGCGATATACAGGAGGGAACCTATGACTGACCTGTACAGCGTGTTGTCTCCAAATTCGGGTGATTCATCATGCATATTTTTTAGGAAGTCCACCTGCATGGGTGAATCACATCCCTTGGCGTCTGCCATGTTGCACTTATGGAGTAACTCTTCTATTTTCTCTTTCTGTGATAGTTGGAAACCTTTTGGTGTTTGGTTGACTTGCACCCCCAGGTACCGGTTTATTCTTCCAAGGTATTTTAGGGTGAAATGCTCGCTCAGCCTGCTGGCGAAGGTGTTGCGGTTGGCTTCGTATTTGCTGATGTATAGAATGTCATCCACGTAAACTAGGATGTATTCTGGTGAGTCCCCCTCTTTCCTGGTGAAGAAACAGTTGTCAGCTATGGTCGCCGTGAATCCCATAGACTTCAGGGCCTCTACCAGGCATTCGTACCAGCGTTTGCCTGATTGCTTTAGCCCATACAGGCTCTTATAAAGTAACCAGGTGTCCCCTCTGTTGGTTTCTTTGCTGTGGGGGGCTCTGATGTATATCTCTTTGTCTAGTTTGGCGTGCAGGTAGGCGGTCTGCACGTCGAACTGGTGCACCTCCAGCCCTAGCAAGGATGCGATGACCAAGGCGCTTTTGACGCTCTCTGTTCTTACGGTGGGCGAATAGGTGTCTGTGTAGTCCTCCGGAAACCTTTGAGCAAACCCCTGGGCAACTAATCTTGCTTTGTATAGGCTTTGGCCACCCTCTAAGTTCTTGACTTTGAAGATCCACCGGGTGCCTATTGTGTTCTTGCCCTCTGGGACTTTGGTGGGGGTGTATACCTCCAGCTTCCTCAGGCTGTCCAGTTCTTTGGCCGTGGCTAACTCCCACTTTGCCCTCTCCCCCTGGGGTAGTCTCAGTACCTCTTCGTAGGAGTTTGGCGTAACGTGGTTTGTGTGCACGTGCATCACGTAATCATTTAGCCTTCTTGGCAGTTGGTTTCTGGTTGACCTGACCGGTCTGGTTGCTGTCTGCTCAGTGTCGTGCAGATATCTGGCCTCTCTTTGTGTCAGTGATTCGACACTTATCTTGGGATGATTCTCTTTCCATCCCTCAACCTTGATGCCTTGGAGGTTGGGCTTGGGCCTGCTCCCTTCCTGCCTACCCACTGTCTCGTTTTTGTTTTGAGTTTGCTCGATTGGACTATCCTCCTGCTTGGTGGGTACCTCATTTAAGTGTATCCTGGACCAGTTGGCTTGCTCATGGAATGCCGCTGTTCTGGAGACCACAAACCTATTATTGCTGTCCACAAACCTGAAGCCCTTGGTTCCTGGCTCGTATCCCATAAACCTGAGCCTTCTGGATACCTTATCCCCTTTCTTGCGCAACTGCTTGGGTATGTGAACATCAGCAGTTACACCGAACACGTGTAGGTGTGCTATCTGTGGCTTCTTGTTATACATGATCTCGTATGGTGTTTTGTCTATCACACTGGACCACGTTCTATTTAGTGTGTAGTTGGAGTAGACCAGTGCTTCAGACCAGAAGTGTTGGCCAATGCCCGCGTCCTCTAAGGCGCACCTGACCATCGTTTGCAGCGTGGAGTTCCGTCGTTCTGCAACCCCGTTCTGAAAGGCGGAAAACGGGGACGACGTAAAGTGAATCACGCCTTTGGACCTGAGCCAATGGGAGAAGTCCTTAGATAGAAACTCAGACCCTCTGTCGGTCATGATCTGTTTGATTTGTTTGTTGTTTTGGGTTTCTACTCTTTTATAAAACTCTTTGAATTTTTGGAAGGCCTCATCCTTTTTTCTTAAGGTGTAGACGAAGCCATATCGACTGTAGTCATCCACTATGGTGAGAAAGTACCTTTTCTTATAATTTATGGATGGCCTTAGGGGCCCTACCAGGTCCATGTGTACTAAGTTGAATATTTGTTTGGCGGCACGTAACGACTTCTTGGGTCTGGGTTTTACCTTTAGTTTTGAACACTTGCACACTGAGCACTCGAGGTAGTTTTCACAGTTTTTTATTATGACACCCTCGGTACAATTGGCCATTTTTTGTATCACGGGAAAACTGGCGTGTCCAAGCTTCCGGTGCAGCAGATGGGCACAGTTGTCATGCATTGGTTTGCCTATTGAGGGCCTCTTTTGGGTGTGTTTGTTGTGTTGTGTTTCTGGTGTCGTGTTATCATCGCTATCTATCTCTCTCCCGCCTACCTGTTCACTCTCAGTCCTGTCTTGGTCAGTGTCCTCTGCGTTCTCTGAACTGGTGTTTATGCTGTGGGTGTAATCCTCATAGAAAGTTATGTAAGGTAACCCTTGGTTAACGGTTACTCTTCCTACATCTTCCCCATCCCTGCTAACTTTGACATTGCCTTTAGTGAAGATCACCTCAACCCCTGATTCCTTGCTAAGCTTTACTGCGGCCAGGATGTTGTGGGGTATCTCCGGGACTAGCAGTACCCCCTCTATTTTCCCTACGCCTGGTAATGTAATCGTCCCTTTGCCTGTTACTCTAACCTGGTTTTGGTCCGCAACTTTGATGGAAAAATCCTCCCTCTTAAATGATGAGAGTAGTTTCTGGTTGTAGGTGGTGTAGTCTAGGAGCCATGAGCTGGTGTCTTTGTCTTGGTGTGTGGTGTGTGTGTGCTCCCCTATCCCATATAGAGACCCTGTCCTGCTGTCGCGTGAGCTGTCTCTGTTCCCCCTCTTATCCCTGGGAATGGGCGAGTCTCTACGCCTATACCTTTCTTCGGATGTGTGCCTTTCTGTTTGTCTGTACCTATGCTCTGGCCTGCCTCTCTCCCTATAGTTCTTGGGGCAGTCCCTTTTGATGTGTCCCCTCGACCCGCAGATGTAGCACTCTGGCGTGTTGTGTTGTTTCTCTTGGAAGACTACTCTCTTCTCACTCTTGTGTTCTCTGAGAGGGCCGGGGCGGCTCCTCCTCAGATTATCTTCCGCGATAAGCTTGTTGGATAGCTTCTCCACGGATAGCATCCCTAGACTAACGGTGTCTAAGTGTGTCAAGAAGTTATTCCATGAGTGGTCTAAAGAGTTGATCATCACACTTTTCATGATCTGGTCGGAAATAACTTCCCCCCTAAGGTGTAGCTCTGCTCTGGTACCGCTCAATGACACTAGGTGCTCACTCATGGGGGTCCCTGGTTTAAGCCTGGCAGAGAAGAAGTCTTTGGAAATTTGGGTGGTGGTGGACACACTCTCACTGTAAAATAACCCAAACATTTTTCCTATGATCTCTGATACCGTGAGGTTATGGCCTATACAGTGGTAAATCGTGGGGGATATGCTGGCAATCAAAAGGTAGAATGCCCTATGGTGCATGCAATCCAGCTCTAAAGTCCATGGTCTCTCTGGGGGGTCATTAATAAAATGAGACATATTTTCTTTCAGAAATACTACCTGGAGCTGCTGTGACCACTCTAGGATATTGCCCCCATCCATCCTCAACTTGGGAAAGTCAACAGGTAAGTTCCCAGCACTATTAGTAAAGTTCTTACTGCTGGCTGCTGTCCATGGTTCCTTATGTGTCTATAGCAGCAGTAAGGCATGGGAACGCTTGCCGGTAGTTTAAAAGTCCCGCTTTGTAATTTTTTTCTTTTTTCTTCCTCTAGGCGGAAGAGCGCATGCGCGAAGTCCATTTCAGCTTCGCTGTCGCTGTGGAAGGACCTGTTCATCGCGGCTCCGCTGTAGAGGCCTCTGCCGGTCGGGTAGGCCTCGGCTTCGGCCTTGGGGGTCCAGGTGTGCTCCGGAAGGCGTCGTCCAGCAGCTGCTTCTCTGGAGTGAAGATCCTGGCGGTGCTGGGGCTCCGGCGATGGCTGTAAGTAGCTGCCCCAATCCATGCGGTCCGGGGTGCGTGGCCTGGGCGATCGGGGGCGCGGTGTCCCTGGGGTGCGAAGGTGGGCTGGCGAATTGTCACGGGCGTCGGTGGCTCTCGGGTGGGTGCTCCGTTGCCCCTCTCCTCGTCTTCCCTTTTGTTTTGGCCTCTCCAGCTTCTCTTTAGTGATTTTGAGGCCTGGGCCGAAGGCGGCGGCAAGGGTCTTCATGGCCCTATCCACTTGCCGCTCGCTGGGGGTGTACCAGGGGTCGGAGTCGGATTCAGTCCCCTCTCCCCGGTCACTTTCATCATTGTTTATGGTCCGGCATTTTTCGCGCGCCGGCCATTTCGAATTCTGTTTGCTGATTGGTTGGGGGTCGGCCATCTTGTCCGACCACGTGGACAAAGATGGCCGCCGTTTCAAATTTAGAGCGGGGCTTTGGGGCTCGGTGGCCGTTGGGGGTGCCCTTTTGGGCGATCCACTCACCGAGTCCAGCTCCTCGAGTTCGGAGTCCGAGCCTTCTTCGCTCCTTGCCACCTCGCGGTCGATTATGAAGCTCCGCAGGTCGGCAAGGAGGTTCTTGTCGCCGGCTCGCTCTTTCAACAGCTGCAGGACGTCGAGTCGCAGCTTCTCTTCTTCTTGATCGTAGTGGTGGGCCCTTTTCCCTTTTTCGATCTCCCCCCTTTCTTCCGTCGTGGTGGCTTTGGGGGTGGTTGAGGTTCCTGCCTTCCCTGGCGAGTCCGATGGGTTGCTTTCCTGTTGCTTCGGGGGTGTTGCCATTCTGCAGGTAGGTATGGGTCCTTGTCTTGTGGTTTGGGATCTCTGGGCCTTACCAACTATCCTCTGCTACCATTTTGTTACGAGGAATGGTGGATCAGGCCCAATAAAGAGACTTTAGTCATCAAGTAAAATATCTCTCTTTTATTTGCAGGTTCATCTTATCATCACTTGGATACATTAGGATCTGGAACATGGAGGAGTGTGCCCACCTTTTATACCTGTGGGCGGGGATTCAGGTAAGGAGGGGTCTAAGGGAGGAGCTGACCAGGTGGGTGTCTGGGTTAACCCCTGCACTACTGAGCTATAGCTGATCCCTGGCACGGGCAGAGCATTTATACCTGACAAATCTGCTGTTTCATTTTTGGCTAGTTCCTTATTTTAACAGCCTGCCTGCCTTCCTTCCTTCCTTCCCCCTTCCTTCCTTCCTTCCTTCCTTCCTTCCTTCCTTCCTTCCTTCCTTCCTTCCTTCCTTCCTTCCTTCCTTCCTTCTCATAAAATGCACACATTTTGACAGATTAAACAGATATCTCACAGAGAAAAGTAGAAAAAAACAAAGCAGTGCTGGAAGAAATGTCCATCTGAGTTCAGTTCCAAGTGGGAAGAAAGACACTAGAAACATGGAGGCTGATTGGAAAGATGGTTTAATGGTGGACGAGACCACATGGTTTGAGGTCCTAGCCAAGCGAACACATGGATGTTCGGCGAAGAGGTTGTAAAAAAATGCTTTCAAAAGGCTCTGACGATCCCAGCTGAGTTGCCTAATCGTCAGAGGGTTTTTTAAAAACCTTCTGCCAATCAGGCAACTCAGCTGGGATCGTCAGAGCTTGGATCGTCAGAGCCATTTAAAATAAAAAAGGCCTCTGATGATCGCACAGCTCAGCTGGGCATGGGGGGGCAGGGATTTTTGCTACCGGTTCTCTGAACCACCCGCCTCCATTGCTACCGGATCAGGTGATCCAGTCCAAACCGGAAGCATTTCACCCCTGGTTCAGAGAACCAGTAGCAAAAATCCCTGCCCCCCCCCATTGCCCAGCTGAGCTGCGCAATCATTAGAGGCTTTTTAAAAAAAATTTAAAAGCATTTTTTCTACAACCTCTTCGGCTGAAGAGGTTATAGAAAAAATGCTTTTAAAAGTAAAAACAACGCATCTGCCGATCAGGGAAGTCAGCTAGGATCGTCAGAGGCTTTAAGAAAAACGAAAAAGCCTCTGCCGATCAGGCAAGTCAGCTGGGATCGTCAGAGGCTTTAAAAGCATTTTTTAAACAACCTCTTCAGCTGAAGAGGTTGTAGAAAAATGGTTTTAAAAGTAAGAAAAAAAAAAGTTGGCCACGCCCACTCAGTCATATTACCACCCCTCCACCAAGCCACGCCCACAGAACTGGTAGTAACAAAATTTACATTTCACCACTGTTATACTTCTCTCACAAAGTCTCGTGGGGAATAGACTGGGATTCTTCATTGTTTTGGAGCTTGTCCAGGCCATGGATAGGACATTGTGTTTCAAGAGCATCTTTTGTTCTGTACTTTTTATATGTAATCTGCCAGTGATAGATTGTGCACATATATACACATATTGCCAGACAGACTGACTCAATTTTTTAATTGTACTGGAAAATAGAATTCCAACAGTAACTTAGGCTAAATTTCTGTCATTAACAATTAAAATGAAGAAGTAACTCTTCCAGTCCTGCCATTCTTATAATTTTAATACAGTACATTCTTAACAAATACAGTACGCATTCTTAACAGTACAATACAGTACGCATTCTTAACAAATTCCTTTCTCTGCTCTAACCAACTATATTCTATTCCTCCAAATTACAGTAGTTATTCATTGTAAAATTTCTTGGGCTGGGCATTCACACTCATTATTCTTAATATATTCCAAATTTTGGTATACCTATATAATCAAAGGTATTACTGCAATCAATACAACAAAGATGTGCCTACCTTTTTTTTGTTGCTCTCTCCCAATGGTGAAATGCACTTACCTCTGCTACGGGTTTGGGACTGTGAGCGCATGCCCCTCTTTTGCGCATGTGTAGAGCCTTCTGCGCATGCACAGAGGGTCAAAAATGAGACGTAATGATGTCCTGGTGGGTGGGCAGAGCTTCCCGCCGCCAGTGCTACCGGTTCGCACGAGCCGGATAGATCCGGCTGGATTTCATCGCTGCTCTCTCCTTTATCTATCTTATGTTTGCATCCAATCTGGTATTTTCCTTTTCCTGAGACCTGCTTGTTTGTTTGTATTTCCCCCTCCACATAGGGCTCTATTATTTTAGCATCTTAAACAAAACTTTGCTTATTTGAAAATGGAATGGAATTACTTGGTCACTTCAACATGTACATAATATGTAAGCAAACTTTCCCAATCTGTATGGATTTTGTTCCATATTGGCTGATACAGAACTGATGGCATTTCAGCTACTTCTTTTTCAGCAGGTTTGAACAATCCAATATATTTTTTCTTGCTTTTTGTATCTCACTTTCACTTTCAGGATGATTCCTTAATAGATTCCCTCCTGACATCTGCTTTGTTGTTCTACAATTCCATTTTTAAGACTTTCAGTGTAATGATTCCATCCCCATTTAAAATCATTTGGCTATTAGAACTCTATTATGATTATACTTAAATAATTTCTACCTTAACTGTAAATTTGGGGGGGATTTCTCTGATTTTCAGAAACATTTTTCATGACAAAAACATCTGTCATTTTCCTTTTCTTGTTATTTTCTTCAGTTCGTTGAGATTCTTAAGAAACTTTTCATTGTTTTTCATCTCTGATGTTGAAACCCTGCATTTAATCACTGTATGTATTTCTTGCCCAAGAATTTCATCTTCTACCTATCCCTGATTATCATGTATTCTCTTTGAATTCCAAATTTTAGCCTACATATTTAACACTAATAATTTATGGTTTAGAAACCACCAGAAAATAATAGAAAATACAGCTTATAGTTGGACTTGAGGGTAAAATTCCTGGAAGAAGGTAATATTAAACTACATATGTATTGTTGCAAAAAAAAAAAAGTGGGGGGGAGCTGCGGATATCTATGAGGTTACCATGAATAGAATTTTATTTACCTTGTGGTAATTTGTTAACATTTAAATCATTTAACAATAGTAAACAAATTGGAAATTAAATGCAAACTAGTATATGCAGTCTGAATTTTAAAATATTCCTTCACTTGTGACTTTGTTGATAAAATGCATGTCTAAATACAGAAATGGGGAGGAATTTTCAGGCCATTTTACAATTGTTAGAGAAATACAAATACTTGACAACAACCGTTTGTTTAGCAACCATTTGAAGTTGTGATAGTACTGAAAAAAGTGACTTATGACCATTTTTCACACTTACAACTGTTGCAGCATCCCCATGGTTACATGATCAAAATTCAGATGCTTGGCTTGGCAACGCCTGTATTTATGACAGCTGCAGTGTCCCGGGGTCATTTGACCATCTTTTGTAACCTTCTGACAAGCTAAATCAATGGGGGAAGCCAGATTTATTTAACAAATGTAATATTAACTTAACAACTACAGAGATTCACTTAATAATTGTGGCAAGAAAGATTGCAAAACAGGATAATACTCATTTAGCAACAGTCTTGCTTAGCAATAGAAATTTTGGGTTCCATTGTGGTTGTAAGATAAGAACTACTTGTATCCTGCAATAACATTTTTCTTGTAGTTGTAAAAGTTTAGTTTACTGTATATTGCAATACCCAATTCATAAGTAGTTATTATAGGCATATAAATACTCCAGTACTAACACTACCAATCTATAAAAAGGTAAAGGTTCCCCTCGCACATATGTGCTAGTCGTTCCCGACTCTAGGGGGCGGTGCTCATCTCCATTTCAAAGCCGAAGAGCCAGCGCTTTCCGAAGACGTCTCCGTGGTCATGTGGCCGGCATGACTAAACTCCAAAGGCTCATGGAAAGCTGTTACCTTCCCACCGAAGGTGGTCCCTATTTTTCTACTTGAATTTTTTACGTGCTTTTGAACTGCTAGGTTGGCAGAAGCTGGGACAAGTAACGGGAGCTCACCCCGTTACGCGGCACTAGGGATTTGAACCACTGAACTGCTGACTTTTTGATCGACAAGCTCAGCATCTTAGCCACTGAGCCACCATGTCCCAATCTATAAATAAATATAAAAATATATTCAGTTTAAAAGATATTGCCACTCTACATTTTCCACAAATAATATTTGTATTGCAGTTCTCCAACTACCTAAAACATAAGCTAACCTTATTAACTACTCTTAGATCTATGTCCAGGTCTCCCTACAACAATTGCTATGCTATTTTGAAGCTTAGATTTCCCCATATTGTTAATTTAGGATGACAGTGAGGATCAAACCAGAGGTGGTGTGGTTTGGCTAACTAATAATGTACTAGGAATGGAAATTTCATGCTTTCTAAAGTAGTTTCTTAACATTATCTACTAGTAATTGCAAAATAGTCCATGAAGCAAACTCCCAATAGGCAAAAGATGCCATTCATTAATCTTAGAAAAAAGTTCAGATACAAACTTAAAAGTGGAGAATGAAAACCTCCTTCTTGAACCTGCCTGAGTAAAAAACAGACACAATTCTTCAGTAAATACCCACAACTATGTATTACATTTTTGATAATATAGCTTATGTATGTGTGAAGGAATACTGCACGTGATATCAATTACCCATGAGAGTTTATTCATTTATAAAATATTAATATTATCCCAGATCCTTGTTTTTATTGAAGCTCATAGTACTAGATAATTCTCATTAATTCCATCCTCCTTTGCATTTAGTGAAGTAATTACAATAGGATTTATTTTAGCATTATTTAAATCTACAAGGTATACTAATCTTATATTACACCCAGTGGTGGGATTCAAATTTTTTTACTACAGGTTCTGTGGGTGTGGCTTGGGGGGCGTGGCATGGCTTGGTGGGCATGGCAGGAGAAGGATACTGTAAAATCTCCATTACTTCCCAACTCCAGGGGAGCTACTGCAAAATCCCCATTTCCTCCTTACCAGCTGGGACTTGGGAGGCAGAGAATAGATGGGGGCGGGGCCAGTCAGAGGTGGTATTTACTGGTTCTCCGAACTACTCAAAATTTCCGCTACCGGTTCTACAGAACTGGTCAGAACCTGCTGAATACCACCTCTGATTACACCCTTATGCATGACAAATATATTCTGCTTGATCAAGAAATGTCAAGTTTGCTAGTACAATCGGAAACTGGTAAGGAAGAATCCCAGACAATATTTTAACAGCTACATTCCTATACTTCATAGGTTTATGGTTAGCACAATGTCTATAGTATTTAATTTTTTGAAGGCATTAAACAAAAACTTCAGTAAAGACTCCTGAGCTTTCTTTTTCTGACTCTTTAGCAGTGCAAATAATGTTACGTAGCTCCAGTGCAATTATGCTTCCAGAATAAAAAGCTTGGATTGTAGCGTTTCATCAGCTTTTTGTCATGTTTTTACAGCAGTTTCAGAAGCTGTTTGTCTTTCAACAAATTGGAAGTTAACTACTGTTTTATCAATTCCAGCTGTAACTGTAACAACATATGCCTAAACTGTAACAACATATGCCTAAAGCACATCCATCAAATCTTTTATTGCTTTAAACTTACTAGCTATGTTTTTTTTTATTCATTCATTTAAAATCCTTTTTAGGTAGTTGAAGGCTAAGAACATGGTGTCGTAACATGGGTTAGACCTTATTTTTGGAGCTTTCCTCTCTTTCTCTCTCTCTCCCTCCCTCCCTCCCTCACTCCTCCCCCATCTATGTGTAGCTAGACAAAGAAAATATTGGAGTCTACTAGGCGAGGGCAACACATTTCACCTTGATATTACATGCACATATACACATACCCACCAAAGTATTCCTTGTTGTAGTCTGCAACATTATGCAAACACAGATGAAGAAAAATTAATAACCAAAATAAATTAAAAACAGGAGAAAACAGAGAGAGAGGAGAAAAGGACATTTAATAAAAATTTTCATATATTCTGATATTTCCTTCTTCTTCCCTCCTTGAGTACATAAGTTTAAATACATGATGAATGTGACCAATTCTGGGCATGAGACAAAAGAATTTTATAGGATTAGAGGTGACTAGGGATGGAAAATCTATTTCTTCTGAATAAAAATTGGGATCTGAACTTAGTCATCTTAGAATTTGTTATGGTGTTCATTCCACTAAATTCTGTATTGGCTGCTGTTGTTCTGAGCATTTATTCAATATGGTTTCAAGATCTATTTGTGCTTGTACTGCATTTGTTTGGTCCATACAGTGATGTTATCTGTCTATGATGCATTGAGGGGTTTTGTTTATCAGCTGCCTTTTTCCGAGCCTGATACTAATTAGGGCCAAGAGGAGAATCTTGTCTGAGGTAACTTAGGTGCCTTCTGTGGCTAAGAGAGGTCTAGAACTTGATCTTCCTGTTCCAGTTCAATACTTCAACTATCATATCACACTAGTTGTCTCTACAACTTTAATCCAACTTTGGTGAATTATATATTTAAAAATCAATAAAAATAATTCATAAAAGATGTTACATTTGGAATTGCAATTGTATTAATCAGAGTATTTCCAGATGATGTTAGAAGAATTGTAATCAATTTAGTGCATATTACCCTCATTTGTGACAATCTTCATTGAGATAGTTATTCTGGTGGAAAGGGTTTGAGACAACTTACAATTTTGGTAACTAGAATCATGGGTTGGAAGGGACCTGCTCTAGTCCAACAGGAGACCTATATCATCCTGGACAAATGGTTGTCCAATTTATTCTTCAAAACCTCCAGCAGTGATGCACCTGCAGCTCCAGGAGGTAAGCTCTACCATTGATTAATTGTTCTCACTGTCAGGAAATTTTCCTTACTTCTGGGTTGGGTCTTTCTTTCATGAACTTCCACCCATTACTTCTTGTCCTGCTCCTGAGGTGCTTTGGAGAATAGGTTGATCCTTTCTTCTCTGTGATAGCTCCTCCAGTACTGGAAGACAGACTTATTAAACCTTCTCCTTGAGAGGCTATACATTCCTAGTTTCCTTAACCAGTCCATTCAGCCAGTTCTATCTAGTTCGGGCAAACCGGTAGCAGTGGCTGTGGGAGGCTCCGCCTACCTGCCCAGACATCATCACATCCTGTTTTTGACACTCTGCACATGTCTAGAAGGCCCTGTGCATGTGCGGAAGTGGCGCATGCGCTCACATTTGTGAACCAGTAGCGAAGGTAAGTGAATACCAGCCCTGCCCTTAACCTTTCATCACACAGTTTAGCCTCCAGATCCCTTATAATCTTTCTTGTTCTTCTCTGCACACTTTCTAGGGTCTCAGTCAGGGGTGAAATCTAAATTTTTTTGCTACCGGTTCTGTGGGCGTGGCTTAATTAGTGGGCGTGGCTTGGTGGTAAGGTGACTGGGTGGGCGTGGCCAAGTCAATGTTACTTCTTTGCCCTTTTTTAACCTACAAAACACAACACAACACAACTGGCTCACCCACAATGTAAAAGCAGCTGTGCTAGACTCAAAATGGCCCCGCAACAAGCAGGAACCTCACACAGCCACAAAAATCCCAAAAAACCAACTTTCACACTTTACACACACACAACACAACACAACAGAACACAACTGGCTCACCCACAATATAAAAGCAGCTGTGCTAGACCCAGAATGGCCCCTGCAACAAGCAGGAACCTCACACAGCCACAAAAAGCCCAAAAAACCAACTTTCACACTTTACACAGACAAAATTCCACATACAGCTTTGTGAGATTTTGTGTGTTTGTGTAGTTAGAGTGAAACACTACAGAAACACACTAAATCTCAGAAAGCTGCACAAATATTATTTTATTTTTATTTATTTTTATTTTTATATAAAAGCAGCTAAATTTAAAACTTCCTAAACTTTAAATGGCTAGGTCTAAAAAAAGAACAACTTAAAAAAACCCCAGTTAACTATTTTTTTAAAGCTCCCAAAGGGGAAAAAAACTTACCCAATAGAATAGGGGTCTCCAACCTTGGCAACTTTAAGACTTGTGGACTTCAACTCCCAGAATTCCTCAGCCAGCTTTGCTTGGAGTTGAAGTCCACAAGTCTAGGCAGGAAGGCAGGCAGGCAGAAAGAGCTGCTCACCAATGAGCTTGATTGCAGGCAGGGAGATTCAGTTGCTTGCTGATGTATGGATTGCGATCGTCATGCAATCAGCAGCTAAGGTAAGCAAGCTGGAGGCTGGGAGGGGGGGGAGAAAAAAAGAACCTTTTTTCTTTTACATGGCTCTGGCGATCCAAGATGAGTTGCCTGATTAGCTGGGATGTCAGAGCTTGGCTGGTCAGAGCCATTTAAAAGGAAAAAAAGGCTCTGATGATCGCGGGGCTCAGCTGGGTATGGGGGGCGGGGGCAGGGATTTTTGCTACTGGTTCTCAGAACTGCCCACCATTGCTACCTACTCACCTGAGCCGGTCTGAACCAGGAGCATTTCACCCCTGGTCTCAGTATCTTTATTGTATCATAGTAACCAGAACTGGATATCGTATTCCAAGTCTGTCTCACTAGTGCAGTATAAAATAGGACTATCATTTCTCGTGTTCTTGATGCTACTTCTTTGTTGATGCAGCCAAGGACTGCATTGACTCTTTTGGCAGCTGCAGCACACTGCTGGCTCACAGTTAAGTTATGGCCCACTACCTAAATCCCTCTCACAGTTACTATTGTTGAGCCAGCTGATGCCTACCCTGTTTTCCCCAAAATAAGACATCCCCTGATAAGCCCAATCAGACTTTTGAGCGCATGGCAATAAGGCCAAGTGCTTATTTCAGGGTTTGAACAGGGTTCAAATAAATATAAGACAGGGTCTTATCTAGATCCGTTCCAGTCGGGTTTCAGGTCTGGGCACAGCACAGAAACGGCATTGGTCGCGTTGGTTGATGATCTCTGGAGGGCTCGGGACAGGGGTTGTTCCTCTGTTCTGGTCCTGTTAGACCTCTCAGCGGCTTTTGATACCATCGACCATGGTATCATGCTGCACCGGCTGGAAGAGTTGGGGGTGGGAGGCACCGTGTTGCGGTGGTTCTCCTCCTTTCTCTCCGACCGGTCGCAGTTTGTGTTGGCAGGGGGGCAGAGGTCGACCTCGAGGCCTCTCATTTGTGGAGTGCCGCAGGGATCGGTCCTCTCGCCCCTTCTGTTCAACATTTATGTGAAGCCGCTGGGTGAGATCATCCGTGGCTTTGGGGTGAGATACCACCAGTACGCTGATGACACCCAGCTGTACATCTCCACCCCAGGCCACCCCAACGATGCCCTTGAAGTGATGTCCCAGTGCCTGGAGGCTGTACGGGTCTGGATGGGGAGGAACAGGCTCAAGCTCAACCCTTCCAAGACTGAGTGGCTGTGGCTCCCGGCATCCCGATATAGTCAGTTGACTCCATCACTGACTATTGGGGGCGAGTCATTGGCCCCCACAGAGAGGGCTCGCAATCTGGGAGTCCTCCTGGATATGCAGCTGTCCTTGGAGGAACATCTGACGGCTGTAACCAGGGGGACCTTTTGTCAGGTTCGCCTGATTCGCCAGTTGCGGCCCTTTCTTGATCGGGATTCCCTGTGCACAGTCACTCACGCCCTCGTCACCTCTCGCCTTGACTATTGCAACGCTCTCTACATGGGGCTCCCCTTGAGGAGCACCCGGAGGCTCCAGCTGGTCCAGAACGCAGCAGCGCGGGTAGTGACGGGAGCAGCATGGCGCTCCCATGTAACACCGCTCCTGCGCGAGCTGCACTGGCTCCCAGTTGTATTCCGGGTGCGCTTCAAGGTGTTGGTTATCACCTTTAAAGCGCTCCATGGCATAGGGCCTAGCTATCTTCGAGACCGCCTGCTGCTACCAACGACCTCCCATCGACCCGTGCGCTCCCACAGAGAGGGCCTCCTCGGGGTGCCATCAGCCAGACAATGTAGGCTGGTGACCCCCAGGGGGAGAGCCTTCTCTGTGGGGGCACCTACCCTCTGGAACCAGCTCCCCCCAGAGATAAGGAGAATCCAAGACCTCAGTGCCTTCCGTCGCGCCCTTAAAACCCATTTATTTAAACAAGCCGGGCTGGCTTAAGATGAAATTTTTAACTGTTTTTAAATGTTTTAAACGTTTTTAATTGGTAAATGAGTTTTAATTGGGCCAAATTTATATATCTTTTAATTGTTTTTAATATTTGTTCTGCATGTTTTTTTTAATTTGGCTGTACACCGCCCTGAGTCCTTAGGGAGAAGGGCGGTATAGAAATCCAATATAAAATAAAATAAAATAAATAAATTATTTTCGGGAAAATACGGTATCATATATCTATGCATTTAACTGTAATGTAGTTTTATTGGCTAGATTTATAAAATGATGCCACATAATTATAAATTGGTTTTATAATTGGGGTGTTTTAAATCTGGCCAAAGTATTTAATGTATTTTAAATGGTTTTTAACGTTTGTATTATGTATATTTTACTTTCTGGCTGTTCACCACCCTGAGTCCTTCGGGAGTAGGGCAGTATATAAATTTAATTATAAATAAATGAATAAATAAGAAATCAAATCAATTGTTATTGTTGTCTTCAAGATTTAGCCTGTGGAAACACTGGGAAGTTAAATACTTCTTTCTTTAGATTACTGTTATTTAAAACTGTAGGAAATAGCATCGAGTGAAAAGTTTACATAAGAATAAAGAGTTTCAAAGCAAAATTTATGGAAGAATTATTTTTACTAATAATTGGTTTTTATTTGGAATAGAATAGAATAGAATAGAATAGAATAGAATAGAATAGAATAGAACTTTTTATTGGCCAAGTGTGATTGGACACAAAAGGAATTTGTCTTTGGTGCATATGCTCTCAGTGTTCATAAAAAGACAAGATACATTCGTCAAGAATCATAAGGTACAACACTTAATAGTCATAGGGTACAAATAAGCAGTCAGGAAACAATATCAATATAAATTGTAAGGATTTATATAAATCATATTACAGAGTTACATACATAAGTGCTTTGTGAACAGCGTGTTGTCTGGATTAATTTGCTTACATAATACTATTTTTCCAGTTCCTACTTTCTACCTCTGTTGTCTAACCATTTGTAAAACAAGTCCCATGTTCAAAAATAATCTGTGTCTTCTTTTTCCTTTATCTTCAGTGTCGGTCTGTCCGTTTCTGCACAGTCTAATATTTTTTTGATTATTGCTTCTTCTATAGGTGTTTCCTCATTTTTCCGTTTGGATAGAAATATGGAATACAGATATTTTCATATCTTCCAAAAAGTACAAATCTACTTTTTAATATTTCCAAATTATTTCTGGAATAAAATGTAAAAACTGATTAATTTACCCATAACGACTAGACCAGAGAGAGAAGACAGAAGCGAGGGAGAGACTTCATTAGTAAGAGAGAGGCATGGGGACCATTGTACTACACCAATGATAAAAAGGGAGAATAAGGAAGGATAAGTGACAGGAAGAAATAGAAGCAAAAGTGAGGTCAAGTATAAAGTCTGAATTCATTCTGCAGCTGTTAATATTTTAGGTCAGGTTTTCTGAGAGAGCCAAAATATGTAGGAGGGTGACATACAGATGGAAAAACCTATGAAGAAGCAATGCAAGAAACAAGAATGTATTATAGTTGAAAATGCAAGTTCAGAACACGGTCTGCAAGAAATATTACTGTTTGTTAAGAAGTGAGGAAAGAAAATGATCCAGAAGTAATAGCTCTCTGAAAAAGAGGAAGCAAGAACAGAATAGAACTGAAACTGAACAACAAAAATATGCAAGATGCCTGCTTTAACTGATGAACATAATCACAGTGGAAAAATGGCAATAATCAAGCACACATCCACCAAGTAAGATTTGTGCTGACTGACTAATGCAATATGGATGCATACTATCCATTGGGAGCTGTGATGGTTATGAGAAAATTTGAAAACTGCAAATCTACAAGGGCATTACCTTTATTATGCCAACAATTTTTAAATAAACTAGGTGGAACCATTCAAGTTTATTATCAACTGAATGCTTTTTAAAACAAGGGAAAGGAGAATTTTGGCTGAGGTTACAAATGTTTGCTACACCAATTGCATTTTTAAGTGGAGTAAGAGAAAGTTCCAAGGAATGCTGTTTAGATACTATCTGGTACAACATAGTGACTAGTAGAATGTAAAATGGCATTAAATTACAACAAGGGACTCTGCAAGGATGTTGAGAGATTGACTTAAAACATTTGATTCATTAAAGGTTCTACTTTTGTTATTAAAAAATATAAGAGGCAAAATTCTCTTTGTTTCCATCCTGTCCCGGATATGCAGATCCCCTTGTAATGGAGAACAGAACATAGATCAACTAGGCCAGTGATGGCTAACCTTTTTGCTGTTGCGTGCCAAAAGTGGGGGGAGTGCGGGGGGTCATGCACGTGCATGCCCACACCCATAATTCAATGCGCCCCACCCCTCGTGCATGCATGCATGAACCCCCTGTGCTCCCCCTGCTTTTGGCACGTGATGGCACAGTGGGCCAGGTAGGCCCATTTTTCACCCTCCCCAGGCTTTCTTGGGGGCCCATTTCCCAACTTCTGGTCCCACCAGAAGTCGGCAAACAGGCCGTTTCCTGCCTCCAGAGGGTCTCCGGGGGGGTGGGAAAGGCTGTTTTTGCCCTCCCCAGGCTCCTACAAAGGCTCTGGAGGCTGGGGAGAGTGAAAAATGGGCATTCCCCATCCCTCGGAGACCCTCCAGAGGCTGGAAACAGCCTGTTTCCCAACTTCCGGTGGGCCCGGAAGGTCCAAAAATCAGCTGGCCGGCACTCGCATGCACGCATTCCACCTGTGGCACGCGTGCCATAGCTTCGCCATCACAGAACTAGGCAGTCTCTGTATTTGCAAAAGGACAGATTCAAAATAAAATAAAACAAACATTTTTTGCCTAAACTTTTAGGGGCTTAGTCCCCTCACTATCATCTAGCTTGGTTGAGCGTCTGGCTCCTCCACCTGTTGCTGAGGGAAAAAGAGAACATCCAGGCAGTGAGCAATTGTGGTTGATGGCTGTATTTTCCGTGAATTGTTTTAACTCAGATAAAAGTGCTACAACTACCAGATTACTTGGATGGGCTCAGAATACTGAAAGTTACACTGAAATGTTTCAGAACTTTGAAGACTTTAATTAAAAAATACTTTGGTCTTGTTTTTTGTAAGAGCAAGCAACTGTAGTAAATAGGAAAGGAATATGTACTGAACAAATAATAGCTAGAGTACAGTATTGTACAGGTAGTCCTTGACTTATGACCACAACTGAGGCCAAAATTTCTGTTGTTAAATGAAACATCTGTTAAGTGAGTTTCACCCATTTTACAACCTTTCTTGCCACAATTTTTAAGTGAGTCACTGCAGTTATAAATTAGTAATCTTAAACCTTGGTTGTTAAGTGAATCTTGCTTCCCTATTGACTTTGCTTGTCAGAAGGTCACAAAAGGTGATCACATTACCTTGGGATAAAGCAACGGTCATAAATATGAACTAGTTCCCAAGCATCTAAATTTTGCTCAAATGATCATAGGGGTG
Source organism: Pantherophis guttatus (assembly GCF_059756535.1). Lineage (NCBI taxonomy): Eukaryota > Metazoa > Chordata > Lepidosauria > Squamata > Colubridae > Pantherophis > Pantherophis guttatus. Next base: position 121,561,744 of record NC_142065.1, on the reverse strand, counting down.
CTGCAAAGGTTATAACTTTGAAAACTGGTCATAAGTTACATTTTTCAATGCCATTGTAATTTTGAACTGTCACTAAACGAACTGTTGTAAATTGAGGACTACCTGTAGTTACAAAACTACTTGAAGCATTATGAATAATGAAACATTATTCTTAATTTAAATTTCTCAAATAGAATCAACCCTCTGTATGTGAATAGGAATCCAAGTCATCCATACTTTATTTTACAGGATTTAGCCAAGATTTTCCTATCCCAAATATATAAAATAATTATTACTGAATCTAACAAATAAGGACATATTCTTGCCAGATTTTTTTTGCTTTACAATGAATGAGGTTGAGTTATCGTCAACTGTTTTTTGTATGGACAACAGATTTTTTGCAGTGAAGTCAGTTTGAGACCTACCCAATGGGATGGATCAGTGCATGGGTATGTATGTTCCAAAACAAGAACATAAATAAAAGGGACATTGTTGATATTTCTCAATAATTTACTCTCAAAATTGAACAAATGTTGTAATTAAGCAGATTTTCTTAACCTGGGATGCATAGAGGGTCTGTAATTAGATTTCAGAAAGTGTTTGACTTTGTATGGGAAAACAAATGCATCACTAATATCCAACTGAAAGCTAGCTTTCTATCAGTAATGAATACAGGCAACAAAGTAATTTAACACCTTTAGACTCCTAAAATATTTAATCTTAATAAATTTCACTTTTGAAAATTATTATAGCCTAAAAAAGCTAAGTTTTTTCAAAGTTGTTTGTATTTTGATGACATTAAGGTTCAACAAGGGGTATAAAATGCTTTTCTTTCTGATATAAACTGTGTCAATAATGCTGACCTCAGCAAATATGAATTTGTGGATCTTAGGACAGGAAACTTAATATAATTTCTGGTTAACTTGTGTTTTAGAGAATTCTGGTATTGCATGAAAAAGGCCAATCTTTGCCTTCTAAAATGCTATGGAAACTTTCATTCCATTTGCAACAATGTATTTCTGTAAAACAGAATTTTCAATATTTATAACCATCAGAACAGGAAATTGAAATTGTTTACATGTCCAATATGACATGCATGTTCCCTTGTCAAAGATCATTCTATAGTTTGTCTTATTTTTTAAACTTTTTTTAAACTTGCCAGTCTTTGTACTTGATTTGATTGATAAAGAAGCATGTACATTTATATACAGTATATATGGTAAATGTTCCATCAAGTCACTGTTGACTCCTGGTGACTGCCTGGACTAGTACCTACAGTTTTATTTGAAGATTTTTGGAAGTGATTTACCATTGCCTTCTTGAAAGAGAATGATTGGCCCAAGGTCACTCAGCAGGTGTCTAAGGTATATCTAAGGGAGCTCTAAAACTCACAGAATTTTGATTTCTAGCTTGGTGCCTTAACCAAGCACCAAACTGGCTCTTGTCTTATTGTATTACATATATTTTCTTTTAAAATATGTTTATAACTGCATTTGAGTAAATTTGTTCTTGATAATACAATTTACATCTTTTGTCCATGCCACAAAAAGCTTAAGAACTTCTGCTCTAAACTCATTACCTTTCTCTTGCATGCTTCCACACAAGATCTCTTGACATGAAGTTTTATCTTCTGCAAACATTTACAGGTGAAATTAAGTTTTGCTCAGTATTTAATATACCATTGCAGCCACTAGCAATGCCTTTTTGCAAAACCAGGATTCTTCCCTACAATTTGCTTAAAAATTAGTAAAGATTCCTTGAAACTTTAATTAAAACTTTCTTGCTTATGTATTATTACCTTTTTATTGCTTCTGGATGAGCAAGGGACCAAGATTGCTAATAAATTGCTTGTTAATTTTTCTGTGAATAGACTCTGTTAATTGACTCTTATTGTGAGTTTCTATTCCTGCTAGAGTAGGGGGCTTTCATTACTTATTTCATTTTTCTTTACATTTCTAGCCAGCAGAAATATTCCAATATTCTGCTGGAATGGTGGTTGCTCAATTGTACAGTTACTTCTGGTTCTTTATGACCCAGAGGATAAAATTTCTTAAGGATTATCTGTCAGTAGCTCCTTCTTTGAGGTCTTCTATAGTCATGATTTTTGTTTTATTGCCTCTTTGTCTCCTTTGGCTTCTTTTACAATTGTCTTCTATTTTTTACCAAGCAATTTCCATCTTTGCATTATGTGTCCAAAATATTAAGATATTAGTTTTGTTATTAGTTCTTTGGGGGGGGGAGTTGTTCAGATTTTATTTCATCTAGTAGCAATTTTTTGTTCTTGAGATCCAAGGTATTCTCAACATTTTCCCTCAGTGCTATAGTTCAAAGACATCAATTTTTCTTCACCAGAATATATATTAGAAATATTATTTCCTTAGTCATGAGGAAAAAGGGCAATAATTACAAGTAAGACACTTTTAATTTAAGATACAGGAAGCCCCAAAAGTCAGAAGTTTTGTTCATTTTGCCATAGCAGACATGCCGTTAATAAAGCTATTTAAAAATATTTCTCAAATCACGGTAAATCATATCTAGTGATTAACTGCAAATCTAAATAACACACAGTAAGAAGCAAGAATGAAACTTGTTGCAACACTTTGTATTTCAGGTTACCTCAGAAGAATACACAGAAGATTAGTTAGTACAAAATGTGACACTACTATTACTACATCAAAGCTATACTGAAAGAATTTTTCCTCCTTCGGTTCAGTGGTGTTCAGTTCTCAGAGACTTCCTGGATGAGTCTCTGCAATTTCCTTGGCAAGGTTATTCAGAAGTGGTTTGCCATTGCCTCTTACCTAGAGCTGAAACAGAGTGAGTGGCCCAAGGTTACCCAGCTGGCTTTGGGCCCACGGTGGGACTAGAATCCACAGTCTCCCAGCTTCTCATCTGATGCCTTAACCATTACACCAAACAGGTTCTAATACTGAAGGATATACACTGATAAAAAAAAAATTGTTTCCAAACTCCAAATATTTGTTTTAATATCCTAAGTGCCTTGATACTTAGCTATCTGTGGTGTGGAACCATCTGTCTTGTTATGAACGTGTCCAGACATTAGGTTTTACAAGATAGGTTTTCTAAATTTACTTGTACATTTTCCTATTTACCAATCCTTTATAAACCAGTTTGAATGAGACCTGAAATTGCCTGCTTATCAGTCTTGAAGCATAGAATAGGCATGGAACACCATATTTCAGGAAATGCTCTTCTTCCAGCCAACCAGAGTGCTATATCTATATATCAGTGCCCATCTTCAAGCGACTACAGATACTGAGCAAATAATACTATTTATACATCATATATGAGTAACAAATAAACTAGCTTCCTCAAGCCAGTTTTCTCTAGGTAGGAGGAAACTACTAAATTTCTATAAGAGCACAATCATTAGGTTCTTGATATACAGTTGCAATAAAATTAAAGCCTTGTGTTAACAATGGTGGTGAAATATGAAGGAGGCACTTGATTTGGATAACCATTAAATCATATTAGCAGTGATCATGTGGGTTTTTGCATCTTAGATCTCCTAATTTTTATAGCCAAATAACTGTAACCATGGCTGCATGCTACTGTGTTGGCTGGACAGAGGAAGATGATGACAGGGCAGGAAGAGAGAGAGAGACAGACAGACAGACAGACAGACAGACAGACAGAGTGTCATGGAGTGGAAAAATTATATTTCAAAATGGAGATGGAAAGAAACTGCTCATAGCTCTCCCCCACTCACAGTTGTTTAAAAAAAGGCAAAGCATGGCAGCTGGTCCCCTGTTGAAAAGAGGAGGCAAAAACAGATGACAATTTACTTCATTCACTTAAGCTAGTGCAACTTTCAAAACAATTTAAACATCTGCTGTAATGCTTGCTTTATATTCTCACCATACTGTCCTTTATCCATAGAGCTCTTTAAGAAACGTTAGAATACCCAAGAGACAAGATTCAACCATTCTATAATCATAATTTGTCCTACTTATGCCAGCAAAGAGGGCCTACTTCAGATCCCAGCTATCAGAGAACTCCAATTATCGGGATCCAACAGAAGAGCTTTCTCTGCTGCAGTGTTCACCCTTTGGAACAACTTATCCTCTAGGGTAAGATCTGCCCCCACTTTCCTATCCTTCCATAAGACCCTGAAGACCTGGCTGTGCTGGTTTGTCTGGGGACCAAATGCTGGAGGTGGGTGGCAGACTTCACCTCTTCCCCCTTGCTCCCTAACTCTCCATCCATCCATCTTTTTGGTTACAATATCTTATTGATGTATGATGCTTGTTGTGTTCATTGTCCTTGTTCTGTTACTTCTGATTCTGGATTTGTTCTTTTCAGAATTGGTGTATTATTTTCAGATATCCTCTTCTTGTTGGACTTGATTTGTAATAACAGATCATTATTTCTTTGTTTTCAATCTTTGTACATTTGAAAGTCCTTTTTTTCTCTACAGTCCTCCTGCACCTTCTGGCCCTGGTTGCTCAGCTCACAGTCCTGAGTCCTGTAGCCCATTTTTCACCAGATGTCCAGGAACTTCAACACCTAGCATGGTTCTTGTTGACCCAGGCAATGACTGATTCAGTATGGGTTTCTGTAAATAATGTCTTACTATATTACTTATAGAAGAAACAATCTTTGTCTGGCTCCTCTGGTGAGACTTGACCGTACGGTTAAACCTCTGGCATAGTTCTCATCTTCCTCAGAGCATACAACTTCACAACCATGTCAAGATAATATATTATTATTATCCAGGGTGAAAGGATGTTCTCTAGAGCAGATATTTGTGGAGACACAAATTATTCATGCTGAGATGCTGATTTGTTAGAGCAAGATGTATTAAATATAAAATTATCCTTGCTAAACCTACCCATCTTGCCCCTAGACTACTACCTGACTTCATCCATCTGATTTCTGGAGATTTGCCCTCTGTCCAGGTTTGTGCTTGGATAGGATTAAGTGCTGTCTCCAAGATACAGCTCATCTGATCACTCTTATCTGAAAAGCCTTACTGGATGAGTCTTTGTTTTACATTAACTAAAAGATGCAGCTGACTAGAGATACCATATGGCTTACTTGGAAGACTCTTCCAATCCGTGAACAGCACTTGAGTGATGTTCACATAATATAAGATTTCATGTGAGTCTGTTCTCTTCACTACCATTGGTAGTGAGAGAGGAAATATGGTGCACACATACACACAAACACACAAAAACCATACACACAAATATTTTGGTCATCTATTTTTAATATAAATACAAACACTATATCTACAGGTGTATTGTGTATGCATGTGTGTTCTGTGCATGCTTTTATAATCTGGTGTTGAGATTCCAGATGCTTTTTGGAAAAACTTTGATGTTATATATGTTGACTGCAGCAAGACTACTTTATGCAAAAAAATGGAAGGACATTTCAATCCCCACAATGGACGAATGGCTGCAAAAGTAGATGGAGTTAGCAGAGATGGCTGAATTGACTGCTTTGATCAAAGAACAAAACATAAGTACTTTTGTTTCTACTTGGAAACCGCTTCTGAACTTTGTCCTTGAGGTAGAAAAAAATGAAACTTTGATTTTCGGTTTTACTGATTAGATTTGTTGTTATAGAAATGGCTAGTTTATACTATTATGGAAAAGTAAAATGTTGAGGTTTGATGTTACTGTCTTATTCTACTTCACTAAAGGGAGTCAGAAATCAATGCCTTTTTTTCTTTTTTCCCTTCTTTTCTATACTTCTCCCTTCCCCTCTCTTATTTTTCCTCTTATTTGCTTTTTTATTTTTGTATTTTATATTATAAACTAATAAAAACTGTAAACATGACAAGATTCCAGATGCCTTTAAAGATAAAGCTCCATTTTCAAAGGCACTCTGAAAGCCCTACAATCAGCAGAACCATTGAAGAATTCCCACACATACACCTAAGTAAAGCAAAAACGTAATCTCTCTTTTCTCCTTAAATGTCTTTGTGCTGGTTTGGTCTGATTACATTATCTTTTGCCCTATTCTTGGTAGAATGCAAAAACTTTTCTAGTTGGTTAGGGTTGTTTTGTTGAGCTTTGGGGGATATGTTTACATGTACATTACATGTACATTTTTGTGCATGATTGATGCAGTCCATAGTACATTCTTCTACAAAGACATGTTTTAATTTGTTGACTGGCCTGTCTGCTAAAGTGCATTTCAGGCGCACAAAGTGTGAGGTGGATTTGTTTGCTTTTTCTAAGAAGTGAATTGTCCATGATTGTTGCTTCATCTTTTTTGTTGGTCATTACTGAGTTTTTAGAATATAAATGCAGACATTGGGATAGCAAGTTTTATATTTCCCATGTAAGGCTTCTTTCCTGGATAGAAACATTTTATCTGCCTGCCTGCCTGCCTGCCTGCCTGCCTGCCTGCCTGCCTGCCTGCCTATCTATCTATCTATCTATCTATCTATCTATCTATCTATCTATCTATCTATCTATCTATCTATCTATCTATCTATCTATCTAATATATCTGATGTGTTCATTCTGTGAAGCAGAAGCTACCATATTGCTCCACCTATTTGTCTTTTCAGCATCACTCATCTGGAAAGATGTAAAATTTTTCAAACATGATCTCCTGAACCTCCTGTATCTGATGGTTCAACCCAGTGGTGAAATCTAAAATTTGTTACTACCGGTTCTGTGGGCGTGGCTTTGTGGTGGGGGTAATGTGACTGGGTGGGCATGGCCAACTTTTTTTTTTTAACTTCTAAAACCATTTTTTCTACAACCTCTTTGGCTGAAGAGGTTGTAAAAAATGCTTTTAAAAGCCTCTGACGATCCCAGCTGAGTTGCCTGATCGTCAGAGGCTTTTTTTTCTTTTAAAAACATTTTTTCTACAACCTCTTCGGCCAAAGAGGTTGTAGAAAAAATGCTTTTAAAAATTAAAAAAAAAGCCTCTGATGATCGCGTGGCTCAGCTGGGCATGGGGGGGGGGCAGGGATTTTTGCTACCAGTTCTCCAAACCACCTGCCTCCATCGCTACCAGATCAGGTGATCCGGTCCGAATCGGGAGCATTTCACCCCTGGTTCAATCTATAAATTAAGTACTGAAGCAACAGAAGATAGTTTAAATTGATGGCTATTTACAAACTACCCTATAGTAAAATAGGGGAAAAAGTGTGATTTTAATAAACATCTCAGAAATTACTCCTCTTGGCATAGACTAACTAGGATTCATTTTCTGTCTAGCTTTCAGGGCAAATTACTTGTCAAGTTTGTAATTGGGAGTTCTTAAAAATGTTTTAAAATAATCTGTCCATTTTTTCTGCAAGTTGTCTAGCTGTTAGCAGTCAGTACTGATTGCTAGCTTATCTAGACTTATTACTCTGGAGCATTAAAAATAGGATCAAGAGGTTTTTTCTATGTTGCTATTACCTATGACTGGAAAATTTAAAATGCTTTGTGTTCTATTCTGAAGGAAGTGTTTCCAGTTTTATTGTGATGAATTTTTATATGTTGTTTTGTTCCAAGTTCAAAACAAAATCTTTGCTGTTTTATGTACATCCTTAGAAAATCCCCAAAAGTTAGTATTATTCCAGATTGAGCTATATGCCCTCTTTCACATTCCTTCTTTCATTATTGTTATTTTTTAATAATTTATTTTCAACACCAACTTTTTAACTTTGGTCCAACATGAATTCTTTAGTTTAATCTAGAGAGGTATCAAATGCAAATTCTTGTTTTGCTACCTTAACAGAGTGGATGGTTTGGGTGGTTATTTATGCTGTCATATATTATTTATACCTATGTCTTTGATAACAACTTTAATTATGTTGTCTACCTATTCTTTCCCTTTCTCAGTTAATTATAGTCATTATCATCTCTCCATATCATAAATCTGCAGATAAATCCCATAAATAAAATCTAGTTCATACACAGCTATTGGTTCCATGTGATCTGGAACAAATTAATTTAGCTTTAGTGACTTCCATGTTTTCCTTCATACAGTCTTATTTTGATGTGTATATTTTTAATTCTTCCAATTCCTCCCTGGCTTATGTTTGCAGGTTTGTCCTGTCCCCCATCTTTTTTTCCTTTCTCATTTGGACAGCTTTTCTATCCCCAGTATTATTTCATATGTATGTTTTAACGGCACCATGGACTACCAGTGTATATTACATTCCTTGTTTGCTATTTGTTAAATGCATGTTTTGCAGTATAAATGAAGGAATGTGGCTTTTCTTGTGTTACTGAACCACGATTCCTCACTACTGACCAGTTATTGGGAATTGTAGTTTTGTGGTATCTATTTTCTAAGCTTCTAACTGCTGTTCTACATTATCCTGTGGAAAAGCATATATGTGATTCTGTCTTTGTCTAGCACCCAAGACATTGTTTTTCTGAATATAATAGGAAAAGGCTCACATAACCTGAAAAGAATTTGGTACATTTTCTTTTTCAGTCAAGTCAATAATTTCTGGCACCAGCCTTTATTGACTGATTCCAGGTTTGCTTAGAGGATCCCCTATGACCTTCTGACCCTACAAAATGAGGTGGGAATTTAAAATGTAGTGCTGCAAATAATATTAACTTATTGTAAGAACAATGGGGAAAAAATTCAGGGTTATCAAGTGAATTTAACTGACCTAATTCATGTCAATGTCATAAGGCAGAGACATGAATACTGCATTGGATATTCTTCTAAAGAATGCAATAAGTTTATGCAAGACAAACAACATTCGGTGTTAGTCACAACAGCTAAAGGAACTTCCAGTTCAGCAACAATATGGTTCCAATTATCAGTTGCTAAGGAAAACCACAGGAAATTGCAGTTTGTGCCTTCCTTGGACAACCTCTTTAAAGTCTCTGGCCAGTCATTCTTGGAAGTAGCTAGGATCTATCTCCACTCCTATATATGAATACTGAGAACTTTGGGTTTTCAACCAAAGCCCTTTTTATTGCTCACCACTATTTGAAGAATGTTGAGTGTTTACTTGTGAATAGGTGTATGGGGTCTTTTGGTAGCTGCCTTCAGTCTTGGAATTTGCTCCCAGAGAAAGAAACTTGGTATTCCTTCCACTCCCTTTCCAGGCCAGGTCAAGTCACTACCTTTCAGATAATGACTGTGCCCCATTTCGTCTACTGGCTGTTCTTCTTGTTTTTCTTGTTTCATGTGGTCTTTTTATCAATTGGATGTTTTTCACTGTATGTTAAATATATTTATTATGTTGTTTGGATAGCTTGGAGAAAAAAGACAAAATATAAATGTTTTCATTTTAAAAAATCAGACATAAACTGATAGCAGTAATATCAATCAATTTGTTTACAAGCAAAAGGCTCAAATGACAAGTTGAAATATAATCTAAAATTTGGCATTAAATAACAGTTTAACAACTGAAATATTTAATAAGTATTACCAAATATACTTAAAACTCTACTTGAGTGTGACATCAAGAGGAATCTGGAAAATCAAAAAGGGCCGCGGGTGATCACCATCTGAACAGCACCCTTGTTATATAGCCTGCACAACACATCATGGCAACCAGAAGTCCTGTATTAAAGGAGTATCTTTTTTGTAGCACTTAGGACCGCTTTATTAATGCATTTAACAAATGTGTTATTTATTTATCCAGTCGCAGAAACTGGAATCCCTAAAGGGTTTCTAGCGTTTAAACTGAACGATACTGGCTCATTGATATCACTCCGAATTAAATTTACTTTTCGGTCCTGCAATCAACGGGAATTGAAACTAAATTTGGGTGGACTGGCTCCTAATTGCCGCACGCTGTTCTTTAGCCTGAGCTCAGCGGTTCTCTCTTAGGCGTTTGTCATACGGCGCTGCACATTGCGGAGAATAAATTGCCCACTTCTGCCTCTCTCTCCTCATCCCACACTGATCCTCGGGCGAATCACGCACTCAATCCACTGCCCGGAGCCGAGGCGCTGCGAAGGCTTCCGCTCCCCCTCCCGTGCTCAAAGTTATGTGGGAAAGGGTGTCTGGTTCTTCCGAGGCCACCCATACTGCGCTCATCACGTCCCAGCCTTGAGGGAGGAGCCATGCTATTTGCAGCTTGCCCTGTAGCCTTACGCGAGAGGAAGGAGAGGGTGGAAGGAAGAGAAAATGGCTCAAGTCCGCGTCTTTGGGGGTCACGCGGTTACTGGAATCTAAAAGGATCAAGGGTCCGCCCACGTAGCCGCTATGGAAATATGACAGCTGAGGAGAGTCCAGCCAAAAGCTGACCCAAGCGATTGGGTCCTGCCTAATTCCGGTACGTAGGGGAGGGTTCGGGTCGCCACTATAAAAATTAGTATTATTCTGGATTGTTGAGCTCACGTTCAGATTCACTGTAAACAAAATTTGATTTCTTTCTAAAGGCCGAGGTGGATGATCACAACAAAGCTCACTTTGATCAGGTTTTTTGTTTACATCTGACGCTAATTTATTTGTTTACATTCGTTGTTTACTCCAAGCCTATCCCTTTTTCACCTCTTCTGTTAGACGTGGCCCTACTTGTGGCTGAAACCAGCCTCCCGGCGAGGATCTGGAAACTTCATCCCTTTCTCCCAAAATATACTCGCTTTGCTTTGGTGGACTTGAAAACGTCTAACTGTACCGAGGAACGCTGGATGTGGTGCAATACAGCCCAGCTACCTCCCGCAACTAACACTTCAAAGTTTTGCATCTCTACTTTGGGTCGCGTGCGTATGCGTGTTTAAAGGGAAAGAACTTGCCACAGTATTTGCTATCGGAATTCTCTCAGGACGGGGAAGGAGATTGAACAGCAGAAATAACATTGGGAAGAAGGTGCAAGGAATCGGGTGGGAGATAGCGGCGTTGTTTGGATTAAGCGATCGTAACCCCCGAAAGAACGAACTCCAGCTTCGGAAGGCCAGTGAACCGATGGCTACGAAATTGTCGACTTGTAGCTTTTAGAGAGGCTAGGGGGATATTCACCGTCGGAGCGCTAAAGACAAGGGCAGAGAAAGCGCGAGCTGCAGGAGAAGGGGAGGAGAAATCAGGCAGCCGAATGGGAGCCTGCTCTGAGAGTCCGGTCCGGGTTTTGCTTACAGCCCCGGGCATTAGCAATAGCGGCGGCAGCAAGAGGCAGCCCTTTGCAATGTGGTCCGCCTGTCTCGGCACTTGCAGAGCGAGGATGTAGAGGTGGGTTTGTCGTGGAGTTGCTGGCGGGGAGGGAGGGAGGGAGGGCAAGAACTGTTCTCGTCAGCTATCTTTAGCGCGATCAACTTATTTGCAATTCTGACTTTGTCCGCTCCGACCTCTTTCTTAATATGCCCGCCGCCGCCTGCTTTAGCTTCGCTGCCGCTCCTGAATGTGTCCGGCGGGGAGTCCGCTTCGCTGAGGTCCCTTTTTGAGAGAGGATACCTTGGGGCAGGTGTTAAAATCGCCAGCATCACCACTGGGCACGATCTGGATTTGCCTCTCTAATCCGGCTAGCGCCAGCGCGCGCGCAACACGCACACACGGACTGCCCGGGGTGGCGGGTGCAGCTCTCCTTCCTCCCTCTGCTTCACGGCTGCTATTCTTGTAGCTCCGGACCGCTTAGCTTCTGGTAGGTGCAACAATCTGAAGAGGCCTTTTCTCTGGGTTCTATATGTAGATGTAGGGCGGGAAGGAGGAAAGTCTTGCGGAAAAGTTTGCGGCGGTGAAGTAATTCCCTTCCCTTCGGGTGCTGCCGAGTGGATGGCGTAAGTCCCTCTGGCTTCCTTCCACCTTCCGCGCCGCCTTCCTCCGTCCCTCCCTGCTTTCCTTCTGGGGAGGTGTTGCTGCCGCAGCAGCACATCCACGCTGGTCTCAGATCAGTGGCTCCAGACAAAAAGCGAGGGGGGATTTGGGGTGTGTGCCGCGTGCGATTCTGAGCAGCGCCAGCGGCAAAAGAGCAGCTTCGGGAGGTCCCCTGAAGAGGGCGGGCTCTTCCCTCGATCCCGAAAGCCAACCCGGGGCAGAGACCTCGGCTCCTTTTCTGTTTCTGCAGGAAGAGAAGCGGCCGGAGCTGCCCGCCGAGGCTGTGAGTGGACCCGCCAGGAAGGTTCGGCCAATTCTCGTTTTTCCTGGTCCTTGGGGTTTTGGGGGGAGGGCGTGGGGGGGGGAGTGAGCGCTTGGTTCGTGGCTGCTGAGCAAAGTTTTGTTTGGAAGATTTAGCGCCCCCCCCCCTTTCCCTTCCTTTAAGGCGACAGCTGCCAGCTTTCAGCGTACGGGATTTATTGCAGGGTCTCTTTCCGTTCTCCTCCCTCTCGGGTCGGCCACTGCATTGAAGATCGAGAGCTCCTCCCCCCCATCCGCCCCCTGGGCCGCCTAATCGGTGGTTCGTTTCCCAGGTTACAGCCGTAGTGTCTGCAGCTAGCCAGCCAGGCGTTGAAGGCTGCTGGGTCTGGCTGACCCACCACGTCGTCCCTGCTCTGCTTGTGCGAGCAGGCGGCGGATTAGAGAGGCGCCCGAGCCTTGAGGAGCGCCTCTGCAGGGGCTGTCAGCTGTTTTCGCCTCTGCTTCTCCCCGCCAGGTCTTGCCGGACAGTGGGCGAGCCTGGCTGGCGCTTCCATGCCTGCCTCCTGCAGCGCCTGAAGCTGGGGGCGGGGGAAGAGGGAGGGAAGGAGGTTGGCTGGCTCTGCTACTGATGACCTTACCCAAAATATGCGGTCGGCAGGAAAGAAGAGACGTCCTAGAAGCTTAATTTCTTCGGCAAGGAAGGCTTCATTTCACCTTCTTCTCTTACTTGAGGTGGTTTCACGAAATAAGCAGCAAAAAAGTTAGAAGTCACGGATTCACTTGAAGATTATTTTGTAAACAGCATTTGCTTCTGATTCCTGGTTGGTTTCTGGGCTATCCATTTATCTTGTGGTGGCAGCCACACTTTTTTCTTTCCTTTGCAGTTCGTTGCTTAGCTTTAAATCTGCAGACTTGGGAGATTGTAGAACTGCACCACTATGCAGCTGTTTGCTATGTTGGCAGCTAGAAGCTGTGTGAGGCAAGACTTTCCTTCCCCACTAGGACCCCTTTCCTTAACCCCACTAACCTTAAACCCTGAAGGGAGAACCAAAGTTGCTGCTCTCTTCCACGCTCTGACACCCTTCCCCCATCCTCACTAAACTGCTCTTTGGCTCGCAGCAGCAGGAAGGAGTTTCCAAAAGGTAACTGGGTTTGTTGGTGGCCAAAAGAATATGGTTCGAAGAAACAGGAGCAGATGCAAAAGCAAGGGCTTGTTGATATTTTGCCTTAATTAGGAAAATCAAAAAGCAAACTGATATATTTTAAAGTAAACTTAATCCAAATTTGTTTCTTAATTGAGCCGTTCATTTCAGGCAGCAGGCCCTACCACCCATCAGCTCATGTTCATGATGCTTAGTCCTTCCTATATTGCTGTTGGTTACAGGCTATGTGCTGTGATCCTTGCTGGAGTTCACTGCTTTTCATGTTTTTCATGATTGACCATTTGGAAATTTCCATCAGTAGGTGAGAGAACCTTACTAAAGCGCTCCACTGCATTTTATGCCACATCTGTTTGCCTTAAAGGTATGTAGAGTTTTAAGCAGTGACGCTGCCTGATAATACATTGATAGTAAGTGGAAAAGCCTGTGGAGTGGGCCTTATCAGTGTGGGTGGGTGGGTGGGGCTGGGATTTGACTACAGTAAAATGTGTAGGGTGAGAAGGAGAAAGAGCAGAATATCTGTTTGCTGTGCTCAGAAAGAATCAAACCTCCTCAAGGATTTCCTGTCAGCAAGACCTGAATTTAGTGTCAGATAGATGGCAAGTTTGTCCTCACAACTAGTTGTGACTCCCAAGAATAGCATTGCAGTTATTAATGTGACCCCCCCTCCTATATTCCCCTTTCCCTTTGCAAGCTGGTAAATAACATGCTAACCTCCTTTCTATGCACCAATTCCTGTAAACTTTATTAAGTAGCAATGGCCCTTTCAGCTTGGTTGAGAGTATTGAAAAGCAAAAGGTTTATTCTATGTTCTGCCTTTCATTTTGTAACAGTCTTTTTGGCCTCTTGTGGTGTCAGGATCATTCTGGAAGAAAAAAAAGATGGCTGGTGATTAAAAGTGATTTTGCAGTCTGACTCCAAAATCTATCTAACTTTTGCCAATATATCTTTTTTTATAATCCTTCTCATCTCTCTCTGTCCCTCTCTCTCTCACACACACACCATACATTTCCTTTTTTTCTTACTCAACCATAGCTTTTCAGTTTTCTACCTCTCAACCTGCTTAGTCTTCCTACATGTAATTGTTTTGCAATTGCAATTTGTAGTATGTTGCTATACAGGTAGTCCTTGACTTACAACAGTTCATTTAGTGACTGTTCAAAGTTACAACGGCACTGAGAAAAGTGACTTACGATCAGAATTAAGATGCTTGGTAAGTGGTTCATATTTATGACTGTTGCTGTCTCCCAAGGTCACGTGATCACCTTTTGTGACCTGACAAGCAAAGTCAATGGGGAAGCCAGATTCACTTAACAATGGGGTTACTAACTTTATCAACTGCAGTGATTCACTTAACTGAGGCAAGAAAGGTTGTAAAATGTCCTTAAACTCACTTAAATGTCTCACTTAACAGAAATTTTGGGCTCAATTGTGATCCTAAGTCGAGGACTACCTGTATAACCAAGTCATCTGTGTGTGTGTGTGTGTGTGTGTGTGTGTCTGGTCTATGGTGTGCTTGTGTACTGGTGAATTCACTTTTTTGTTCAGCTCATTACCTGTTCATGCTTAACCTTATCACTTCTTGCTTATTCAGAAACACTTCTTCAGTGATCTATTCCCATGCATTCAACTTTTTTGGTTTTTTCTCAATTCCCATATTGCTCATTAGCCTGATATGGGATGATATCTAAGCCTGCCTACTACAAATATTTAAAACTAGGAAAAAAATGAATGCAGTGTTCTTGGTAATATTTTATTACATGTGGTCTTCTCAATGTATTTCTTTTTATTGTTCCCAAATATGATTGTGTTCTGGTAGAGATTCAGAAATGTCATGTTTGCATTTTTAGAGATTCAGATAGATAGGATCTGTAATTCTGTAGCTTGCATGAGGCGAACAGGTGTTTTCAAGACTACTTTTATGTTCTGTGAGTCATACACAAATCTTTTAACAGTACACTTTGAATTCTTTTGTATTTAATTTGCATATCCGGTTGTGGCTCACTCAATTGTAGTTCTTAATTGCAGCTACCATTGGCTGGATTGCTCTGTCTCCTTCCAGCTCCATTGGGTATCCATCTTAGATGCATCTGCAAACTTTTGCCTTTTTGTGAATTGTGCTATCTTTATTTTATACTAGTTGCATGCCAGAGTGCAAGATGTATATACATTACAATTATGTTACCGACCTGCTCATTTAATGACATTTATGATAGGGTGTTTGTGCTTACATGTGTACACAAAGATGAGAGAGTTTCATATTGCATATTTTTCAATCCTCCAAAGTCATCTGTTTGTTTCTGCTTGAATACTTTGCTTTTGAGTACTTCAAAATAATTTAAATCTCAATCCCAGAAGAGTCAGAACAGTATAATTCTGTTTTAGTAGATAGTTCCAGTCTAATATTATAATGAAATTATTCTGATTTTTTTAGATGAATTGATTTGAATTGTTATCAAAGTTGTTGTGCAGTTTGATTTAATTAGATGGGGGATCAACTACAGTTCAAATAAGTATGCATACATGATATATATATATTCTATAATGTGCTTGAACAGGCTTTTTACTGTACACATATGTGCCTACTTATTCTGATCAATTGTCTTTAAAAATAAAAAAAACCCTCAAATTACAAATGGTTTTTATTCACAATGGTATGTTTTGCAATTTTTAAAGAAAAAAAATTAAATCTCTTTTAACCAAATATTTGAAATCTAATTTGAATAGAAGAAAAAATATGATTTTTAAAAATTACTGTTTTTTATTCTTGCATCTATCCAACTGAAACTCTTGCTTATATAAACTTAAGCTCAGTGCCCTGATTTTTAAGTAATACTTAGCTATAGTGCCATTTGTTTCAATACAATGTGAATAAGCATTTAGGAAGTCAGAGGTCAGTGACTGAAAGTGATTGTGTAGGGTCTAATTTAAAGTTGAGTAAACCAAAGAAATCAAGAGCTTAAAGTGCAGTTAAAGTGTTTTAAGGAGTCACCAAATACTAAACAGATTGATGAATTTGTGCTTTGAAAAAAAAATCAAAATCTACTTTATATAGATGAAAATCATAATGCCCAAGACACAAAAAGTTGTTTTTCATTTCTGTGTTGTTTGTAGGATCAAATGTCACTTTAAGTAAAGTGTAGTAGATGAGTCTTCTGCATCGCTGCATTTCCCTTCATAGAGCAGGGAAACATCTCAAACTGCAATTTACAGTCCCCCCCCAGCCACATTCAAACCTAAATATTGTAGTGGACAACTTCCAACATTGTTTTGACTATAACATAATTGGATTATCTATATATGGCCAGTGAGTGTTTTAGAGGAGAATGGGCAGTATATCAGCTGCAGTTAAATTAAGGACTGGAAATACTCAAGATAGCAATAGCACTTAGACTTGTATACCGCTTCACAGTGCTTTACAGCCCTCTAAGTGGTTTACAGAGTCAGCATATTACTCCCAACAATCTGGGTCCTCATTTTACCGATCTTGGAAGGATGGAAGGCTGAGTCAACCTTGAGCCTTAATGAGATTTAAACTGCCAAATTGTAGGCAGCTGATAAGCCTCGACTTACAATTATTCGTTTAGCAACTGTTTGAAGTTCAATGGCACTGAAAAAAGTAACATGATCGATCCGCACGCTTAAAACTGTTGCAGCATCCCCACAGCTGTATGGTCAAAATTCGGGTGCTTGTATTTACGACAGTTGCAGGGGTCATGTGATCACCATTTGCGACCTTCCCAGCTGGCGCCCAACAAGCAATGTGAGATACACTAAACAATTGTGTGAGGCACTTCACAGCTGCAATGATTCGCTTTAAAACTGTGACAAAAAAGGTCATAAAAGCAGACATGACTCACTTAACAACCATCTTAGCTATGGAAATTCTAATCATAATTGTGGTCATAAGCTTATACAGGTTATTTTATTGATGCTCTGAGTATTCCTTCAGAGATGTTGGAATATTTGAAACAATATTTTATCTCAAATAGGGAGCAAAATTTAGAGCATTAGTTAACAATACTAGAAACTGCTGTTTCATAGTTTGGTACATCTGCCACCTTTTACTTTCCACTATTTCAAGGAAACACTAAAATGATTTTTGATGGATGAATCTATCTATCCATCCATCCATCTATCAATCCATTCCTTCCTTTATTGATTAAAAAAAAGCTTAAAAGAGAAACAGAATTTTTTTTTTTTAAGAAAGAAGAAACTTGGGAAAGAAAAAGAGTTCAAGAAAGAGGAAGAAAAGAGAGAAAAATAGAAAAGCAATGCCTTTCAATGTTCTTTGGTACTGATATGTAAAAATATATCAAACCCTTTCTCTAAGATCAACATTTGTGTAGATTATTTCCATAATCACATTGATTCTAATCTTCAAGTCCCAAAATCAACATTTCATTTCTTTCAATTTCTTTCAAAATCCAAAAATGGTTTCCAAGTAAAAATAAAATTTCTCAAAGTTTTTTCTATCAACACTTTCAATCTTTCCATCTCCACCAATCCCACCACCTTCACAACCCATATTTTCATTTGTAAAGGTATTTGTAATTCCTTGCACTCTTGAACCTGTAAAAATTCCTCTGCCATTATCATACATAAAAACAAAGCCTCATAAGAAGCCCCCATTTGTTTGTCCATTAAAAGCTCAAAAGAAAGATCTCTGGTTTCAATTGTACATTGAGGCAGTGGATGTGATGTGCCAGTGCCTGGAGGCTGTGAGGACCTGGATGGGAGTCAACAGGCTCAGACTTAACCCAGACAAGACCGAATGGCTGTGGGTATTGCCTCCTAAAGACTATGTTGATTATCCATCCTTGGTCCTGGGTGGGGGGAGAAATTGTCCCCCTCAGAATGGGCTCGCAATCTGGGTGTCTTCCTAGACTCACAGCTAAGATTGGAACAACATCTGACAGCTGTGGCTAGGGGGACTTTTGCACAGGTTCGCCTGGTGCACCAATTGCGATCCTACTTGGATCAGGAGGCTCTCCTCACAGTCACTCATGCCCTTGTCACCTCATGGTTGGATTATTGCAACGTGCTCTACATGGGGCTACCAGGCTACATGGGGCTACCAGATTACAGTTGGTCCAAAATGCAGCCGCATGAGCCATTGTGGGTGCATCTAGATACATCCACATTACACCAATTCTCCGTGAGCTGCACTGGCTCCCTATCGGTCTCCGGATGCAATTCAAGGTGTTGATTATTACCTTTAAAGCCCTACATGGCTCAGGGCCAGGCTATCTTCGAGACTGCCTTCTACCACATAGTTCCCAGCGGCTGGTAAGATCCCACAGAGCTGGTCTCCGGGTCCCGTCAGCTAAACAATGTCGGTTTGCGGGCCCGCCGGGGAGGGCCTTCTCTGTGGCTGCCCCAGCTCTCTGGAACCAATTATCTCCTGAGGTCCGGATCGCCCCCACCCTATTGGTCTTCTGGAAAGCAGTGAAGATCTGGCTTTTCCAGCAGGCCTGGGGCCGTTGATCTTGCTACTGCGATCTTGCGAGATCCGGCCATGGAATGGAGTGTATGGGTTTTTAATGTTTTCTTTTAAAAAAATTTTACGGGATATTGTTCGCATTGTTTTTTTTGCTGTAAGCCGCTCAGAGTCCCTAGGGAGTTGGGCGGCATAGAAATGCGACTAATAAATAAATAAATTCACTTGTAAAATCTTCTGCATCAAAATACATACTTGATCCTAGTATTTTCTAGCTTTATTACACGTCCACTAAAGATAGAATATTCCTTCCATATGATTAAATTTCCAATGAATACTGGAAATTCTCTTATACATTTTTGTCAATTTATCTGGTATCGTGTACCAATGAAACATTTTATAAAAATTCTCTTTCAAAATCATAATTAAGAAAATCTAATGTCATGAAACATTAGATTGCTCTAGAACAAGCAAAATTTCAAGGTTGGGTTGACGACTTATTTATCATGCTGCTTGCCTCAAAATTCTTAAATTGGATTTTTTTGGAAGTTGTGGAGTTGTGAAGGAAACAGTGATTTCTTCCTTTTTTTTTTTTTAAGCAGAATATGATTTACACATATACTTAAAGGTATTGGAGGCTGCCAGGACCCTATATCTTTGTTAAAGAATGTAGGTCTTTGTTAAAGAATATAGGTTGTTTAGGAAACACATCCTGTCATATGTTTTTTCAGGACAATCCAGAGTAAAAGTCCGCTTTCTGAAAGTTCTAGTTAATGATTTTGAATAAATTTAAGTTGGCAAAGCATGTTACGAGAAACTGACTGCTCAGAATACTGTTAAATAAAATTAATACAGCAAATAAAAATAATTATTTAAATATAACTAGGAATATGAATAGAAATAAATTTTTGAACAAGTGATTTGTTTTAAATGTGAACTGTTATATTAACATTCTGTTATATGTGTTAGATCAGTGGTTCTCAACCTTCCTAATGCCGCGACCCTTTAATACAGTTCCTTATGTTGTGGTGACCCCCAATCAGGGGTGGGTTCTAATTTTTTTTACTACCGGTTCTGTGGGCGTGACTTATTTTGTGGGCGTGGCTTGGAGGTCATGTGACTGGGTGGGCGTGGCTAGCTGGTCATGTGACCGGGTGGCCATGGCTATGTGTGTAGGGACTACTCAGAGGGCTGAAAAAAGTCATTTCTGACAGGTCCTCGCACTTTTGACTGGTCCTCACACTTATGACCATCCTCACATTTATGCCTGTGCAGCATTCTTAACAACCATGTCACTCATTTCACAACTGCTTCTCTTCAACATGGTATAAGATAGGGCAAAAAACGTAAAATGTGAGGACAGTCGTAAATTCGAGGACTGGTCAAAAGTGCGAGGACCACTCAAAAATAACTTTTTCAGCCCTCTGAGTAGTCCCTGTGCACAAAAGGACTACCCAGAGGGCTGAAAAATGTGATTTCTGACAGGTCCTCGCACTTTTGACTGGTCTTCGCAGTTATGACTGGTCATCATTTATGCCCAGTACCATTGTACCATTGTACCATTCTTAACAACCGTGTCACTCATTTCACAACTACTTCTCTTCACCATGGTGACAAGATAGGGCAAAAACGTAAATTGTGAGGACAGTCGTAAGTTTGAGGACTGGCCAAAAGTGCGAGGACCAGTCAAAAATAACTTTTTCAGCCCTCTGAGTAGTCCATATGCATAAACGGATACAGCAATAGAGAGGGATGAAGGAAGGGAAGGGAAATTAGAGTAGGAGTGAAGGTAAGAGAGGGAGGAAGAGAGGAGGAGAAGGAGAAAGAAAGAGGAAGTAGGGAGAAGAAGAAGAAGGGGGGAAGAGAAAGTAAGTAAGAAAGAAAAGACAGAGGTGGTAGGTTTGAGGAGAAAGATTGCTGTACAATAAAAAAGATGAAAGGGAAGAAAGCCAACCCCAAACAAATATTAAGATATTAAGATAAAGAATGAATTGTTAAACTATAAAGAGTAAAAGAAAACAAATAGCAATAAATAGCAATAATTAGAAACACACATACAAACATACAACGTATTTTCTTTGAACAGAGTATTTGGCCGGTTCACAAATTTAAACAGTTGTACGAGGTTAGCACCCACCCCTTTCCTAGAAAAATGAAATACTTTGGGAAATATTAAAAAGGCAGAATATTATATTTCCCTGGATGAGAAATGGAGAAGCATATTTTACAGACAAAGCAGCTCCCACCTTCCTGCCCCCCACCCTTTGTTAATGGGCCAGAGGCAGAAAGTCAATCCTTTGTCAAAGGACATTTGCAACACAATAGCAACAGAAACTAACACAATGGGCCCCATCAAGCCATGTGATCCTGTCCACCATTAAACCATCTTTCCAAGCAGTCTCCATGTTTCCAGTGTCTTTTTCCCCACTTGGAGCAGAACCCAGAAGGATATTTCTTCCAACACAGTATTTAGTCATTTTCCAGAACGCTGCTACTACACTCCAGCATTGGAAAATCCTCTTCTCTGACAGCAACTGAGAGAACTTTTTTTCACTTATCTACCTACTCTGTGCTCTCTCCACGCCCCCTTTTGCACCCGAATCCCCAGTCTTTCAGTTGCTGACAGACTGAGAGGGTTTTCTCTGTGCTCTGAGTATTGCGGTAGGCCTTTTGGTTATTTTTGATTAGCCCCCTTTTTTTGTTTCTGTTTAGTTCGGGCAGGTTTAGTTTTTTTTCTTTTCTGTGGATCAATCAGCTGGTCGTCGGTTTCGTGCCCAGGGAGCTGGGTCGTGCCGGCTTTTGCGCTGCAGCGCTAGCTGCCGCCGGCTTCTGTCCCTTCGGGGCGGATCCGGCCGGATTTCCATTGCTGTGAGGTCGGGGCTGAGCGATTTGCTCCCCGACCGCCGCTTCAGACCTTCGAGCCGCTGCAGGGACGTTTCCAGGAGCGGCTACCGGCGCCCCTCACAGCGCGGCGTGGTTTGTCCAGCGACCGTCCCATCAGGTTTCTGCGGGCGGCGCTGCGATTTCAGGCTTGATCGGCTTCATTTCGACTGCCATGAGTGTTGGCTTGGGGGGGGGTGTGGCGTGGCTTTCTGTTGCTCGCCACCCTCCCGCCGTGAGGCGGCCAGCCAAGTTATAATCCCTGAGTGGCGTCCGTGTGCAAGTGGCGCCAGGGGAAAGTGCCCAGTCATTCTACAGAGCGAGGGCGGGCCGCCATTTTATTCCTACGCCACCAACGTGCGGCCGCCATTTTGAGCAGGGGCGGCCGCCATTTTGGATTGCTTAGGGCAGCGCGGACCCTAATTAAAGGGCCGCAGCCTTTATTCTGAGAGCTTGCTGGCTGAGTCTCTGTCCCGGTCTGGGCATTGACTCAGGAGGAGGGGGAAGGGGAGGAGCGTTTGCAGTTATCGCTCACCCCTTTGGCAGCCTTTTGTGCAAGGCCTTCCCACACACCTGGGCAGAGACAGGGGTGCCCTCGTACTGAGCGTGGCAGGAGTGCCAGCACTGCTTGCTGGGTATAGTGCATTGCCCAGAGCTGTAGCCAGACTTTCAATTACTCAATTAATCAATTAAGCAAGCTTTCATCCAATCAATCAATTAATCAAGCAAGCTGATACCTATTAATCAATTATTTAATTAAAGTGACCAGTCATTCAATCAACCAATCAATTGATCAAGCAAGCATTCATCCAATCAATTAATCAATTATTCAAGCAGCTGATATCTATTAATCAATTATTGATTCATTTCTTATTTTTATTACAAATCAATCTGTCCATCAATTAATAAATAATTACTATTCAGCTTGGGGCATTCTCACCATGGCGGACTGTTCGTTCTCCTCAGACAGTGATCAGGAGGTCAGCCCTGTCAGATCTAAGTCCCGCAAGAAACAATCGGGCAAACGCTCTGCGTCTGGCGGTCACAAGTCCCGCCACTCTAAGACCTCCTCTGCCGCCGATAAGGATGCTCTCAGGCGTCATAAGGCGTTGGAGAAACGATGTGAGAAGGCCAGGCAGGCGTCAGCCTCTTTATACAGTGGTGATGCGGGATCAGCTCAACAGTCTGCTCCTGTTCCCGAAGTTTCGGAGCGGAGAGGGGTGCAATCCGGTTCTTTGGCTTGGCAGAAGGGCGTGTCCCAGTCGATGCCTGATGTGTCCTCAGCGGGTTTGGAGGCCTTTCCACCTCCTAGACGCCAACCTTCGGCCACCTTCACGCCTACAGCAGCGGGTCTCCGAGCGGTGGACAATCCTCCGCCTCCGTCTCAGTTCGACTTCCAGACGATGTTGTCTACGGCGTTGGCTTCTATTATGGTGGCTGGAGCACAGTCAGCGGCCCAGACATCGGCGGCGGGGACTTCTTCAAGCACGTTGGCCACTTCAAGCTCCCGCAGGGCTCGCTCCCCCTCGCCTCGTGAGTCTGTTTCGTCTGAGGGTTCGTGTCAGGACGAGGAGGGTCCTGACGACCTTGAATTCTCTGAGGATGAAGGTCTGGTACCTGACACTCCAGCCTTCACGGGCTTGTTTCGTCCCGCACTATTTAAGTCCCTCCTTCACAAGGCTCGCTTGACTACTAATTTGGGTTCGGTGGGAGCACAACCCCCGACAACCCCGTCTGAGACCGGTCCTCATGATGCCCTATTTAAACAAGTCAAGCAGGAGAAGGACTTTATTCCGTGCCCTCAACTGTTCGCGGATGTTCTGCAGGCGCCTTGGGCCCAACCAGGGTTGTCCACTGCACCAAGCAATTTAGATAAGAAACTGTTCTGTGCGGCGCCCGAACTTGAGGCCATGTTGGAATTGCCTACAGTGGATGCACCGGTGGCGTCTCTCACCTCTCATTCGATGGTTTCATCTGATCCGCTGGAGGGTCTCAAATCGGAAGACAGGCGCACTGAATTGGCCTTTCGTAGGTCTCATCAAGCCGTGGCCTGGACTGTTAGAACTGCCACGGCTACTTCATTCTTCAATAGGGCCTCTTTGATCTGGTTGCGCCAACTTCAGGAACGGCTCCCTCCAGAGGATACCCGTTTGCGCCACGATATTAACAAGATCATTGCAGCCACAGAATATTCGGCGGATGCTTCGTTGAATTCTGTCAAGTTTGCATCGCGGGCGTTGGCGACATCTGTCACATCGCGACGCCTTTTCTGGCTACGGCCGTGGAAGGCCGATGTGAAAACCAAATGGAAGTTGGCGGCGGCCCCGTATAAAGCTCCGAACCTGTTTGGCACGGCGTTGGAGCCGGTCCTTGTGGAGGACAAAGACAAACGCAAAATTATGCCCTCGTCCTTTCGCAGACAAGACAGGCGTTACACCCCTTACACGCAGCGTCAGCCATTTCGTTCTTACTCGGGGCAGGGAGGCCCCTCAACTTACCGGCAGTCGTTCCAAGCTCCAGATCGCTTTTCCGACAGACAGCGTTTCAGAGAGCGCGGCAGATCACAGTCCTCCTCCAAGTGCCCCTATCGTGGGTCCACTTCTAGGCCCTTCAGAAGGGGCAAATGACTCACCGACTCCAGGGCCAGTGGGGGGACGTCTCCGGGCCTTTCGTCATCAGTGGGCCCGGTCCACTCCGGACGAGTGGGTGCGTCGCACGATTTCGGAGGGCCTCGCAATCGAGTTCACGGATTGGCCCCCACGACGGTTCATCCGGTGTCCTGTGCCCCTGTCCACAGATTCTCGCAGCCTGATGGTGGAAGAGATAGCACACCTGCTGGAGATCAACGCGATAGAACCGGTTCCGTTGGACCAACTGGGGACAGGCTTCTATTCGATTCTGTTTTTGGTTCCCAAAAGTTCGGGCGGGGTCAGAGGCATTCTCAACCTCAAGGAGTTGAACCGGGCGGTACGTTACCGTCGTTTCAAGATGCATTCTCTTCGGTCAATTCTGGCATCCATTCGCCAAGGGGACCTGATGCAGTCGGTGGATTTGCGAGAGGCATACCTGCATGTTCCAGTACTTCCTTCGCATCGACAGTTTCTGCGATTCGAGTATGCGGGCAGGCATTACCAGTACTGTGCGATGCCGTTCGGTCTTTCCTCGGCTCCCAGGACTTTCACCAAGCTGGTGGCGGTAGTGGCCGCGTCTCTCAGTGCCGTTCCGGTGAGAGTGTTATGTTACCTGGACGACATTCTAATCCTGTCCTCGTCCAGGACACAAGCGGCGCAAGACAGGGACAGGGTGCTTTCGGCGTTCCGGGAGCACGGATTCTCCATCAACTTGGACAAGAGCCAGCTCGTCCCCAAGACCTCAATTCTACATCTCGGGACCCTGATAGACTCCGAGAAGGGTCAGGTTTTCCTGTCTTCAGAGAGGGCGAAGAACATCAAGTCGCTTGTGGGCCAAGTGCTGACCCGGAGGAAGGCTCCTCTATTGACTCTATCACGATTGTTAGGGAAGATGGTCTCGTGCTTCCACATTGTTCCGTGGGCACGCAGACATTCTCGTCCACTGCAATGGCTACTTCTTCCGTTCCAGAGAACAGGCAGTTCCAACTCCGTAAGGACAGTGTTCGTGCCTCCTCAAATCAGACTGTCACTGAGTTGGTGGAAGTCGCCGGCCATCCTGCGAGGCTGCGATTTCCTGGAGCTAGACCGGGTCGTGATCACCACCGATGCCAGTCTCCATGGCTGGGGAGCCCACCTGGGTGCCCAGGTGGGCCAAGGACAATGGTCTCCAGAGGAACGTGCACAGAGCATCAACCTATTAGAACTTCGAGCCATTCGTCTCGCCCTTCTGCGTTTCCAGGCGCTGGTTTGGGGCCGTCACGTCCTGATTCTCACGGACAATACATCTGCCAAAGCGCACATAAACCGGGAAGGGGGGACGAAGTCACAGACGTTGATGCTCGAGTCGATACATCTGTTCAACTGGGCGGAGAGAAATCTGGAGTCCATCCTCGCAGACCACATTTCGGGGAAAGCCAACACACGAGCGGATTGGCTCAGCAGGGAAGTGATCGATCAGGCCGAATGGCAGCTGCTTCCCAGTCTATTTCAGGAGATTTCGCTTCGCTTTGGACGACCTCTGGTAGACCTGTTTGCCAGTCCGACCAACGCCCAACTTCCCCGGTTCATTACTCGGTATCCAGCTCCAGGGGCGGAAGACACAAACGCTCTGCGGTGTCGTTGGCCAGCGGGTCTATTATAGGCCTTCCCTCCTGTCACACTGATTCAGCAGGTGGTCCGCAAGATGATGGCGGAGAGGGCAGAGATGTTATTGGTGGCACCACATTGGCCCCGCAGGCCGTGGTTCGCGGATCTTGTGGAGTTGTCGGTGACAGACCCGTGGGTGATTCCTCCACATCGGATCGTGCTGTGTCAGGGGGCCATTCGTCATCCCGAGCCCCAGTGGCTGCAGTTGGCCGTCTGGCATTTGAGCGCGTCCTCTTGAAGAAAGGCCGTTTGCCGGATACGGTAATTGGTACGATTCAGTCGGCCCGTCGACCATCCACGACGAGGATCTATGAGGCCTCGTGGAGAGCCTTTTGCCGTTGGTGTGCGACTGCTCATGTGGATCCTACATCTGCGACGATTCAGGATGTCCTCATTTTTCTACAGGCGGGATTGGAACGGGGTTTGTCTCCAGCCACTCTCAGACGTCAGGTGGCGGCCCTGGCCACTGTGTTATCCTGTCCGCCGTACACCTCCTTGGCTCATCATCCGTGGGTGAAGGGGTTCCTTCATGGAGCTACGAACCTGAGACCGCCTACGGTTCATCGTTATCCCTCTTGGGATTTATCTTTAGTTTTGCAGGCTCTCACATTGTCTCCGTTTGAGCCGCTGGGTTCCGCCTCACTTAAGTTCCTGTCGTTCAAAGTTGCATTTCTCCTGGCGATCACGTCGGCTAGACGCATTTCTGAGCTGGCTGCTTTATCCGTCAGGAAAGACTTGTGTATTTTCCATGCTAATACCGTGGTCCTGAGGATGGACCCTGCCTTTATGCCCAAAGTTAATTCGTGGTTTCACCGGGCGCAGGAGTTGGTGCTTCCGGATTTCTGTCCATCGCCGAGACATCACCGTGAGGTTCTTTGGCACACTCTGGATGTGCGCAGGGCATTGCGACGTTACATGCGTAGGACGGCGGCGTTTCGGAAGACGGAAGCCCTTTTTGTTTCGTTCCATCCTGCATCCATGGGTCAGAAAGTGTCGTCGACTACGATTGGTCGTTGGATTAAGGCCTGTATTGCTTCCGCTTATGAGAATCAGCGTCGTCCTGTTCCTGGGAACATTTTACCTCATTCGACTCGGAGTGTGGCTACTTCGGCCGCCTGGGCTACCCAGGCTTCTGTGTTGGACATCTGTAGGGCGGCTACTTGGACTTCTTTGTCGCCCTTCATAAGACATTATCGGATTGATGCCTACGCTTCGGCTGAGGCGTCTTTTGGGCGACGTGTTTTGCAGGCGGTGGTGTTTGGGTCTTCTGAGGTGACTGGTGTTTTGCCCGACCCTGGGAGTTAGGCTTGGGTATGTCCCAATGCTGGAGTGTAGTAGCAGCGTTCTGGAAAATGGACATTGACTTACCTGAATGTCCTTTTTCGGAACGCTGCATATACACTCCATTTCCCTCCCTTTTCGTTTGTTGGCTTGTGGTTGTTTTGTGTTAATAAATTTTGTTGTGGTTCACCTGTTGTGTCTTCGTTCAAGACTGGGGATTCGGGTGCAAAAGGGGGCGTGGAGAGAGCACAGAGTAGATAGATAAGTGAAAAAAAGTTCTCTCAGTTGCTGTCAGAGAAGAGGATTTTCCAATGCTGGAGTGTATACGCAGCGTTCCGAAAAAGGACATTCAGGTAAGTCAATGTCCATTTCAATTAAATTTACAATTTCTATATTTCCTTTTTACCATATTTATTCCTCATCTATTTTTTAAAAAAACCAATATTACCCTTCATCCTCATCTCTAAACTTAATCAAATTCAATTTTTCCCTTCTATTCTATATTATACCCCTTCGCATTGTCATCTATTTTTATATCCATCCTCACATTGGTTAATTATGTAATACAGTTGTTTAATACAAATTCAACATTTTAATATAAATCAATTAGTTATATAACTTTTTTGTATATTAATCAATATGAACATGAATATTCCAATTATTTCCATGCAATCCAATTTCTTACAAATCAATTAATTATATTTACCAATAATAATAAACCAAATAATTTCCCCCATATATTCCTCCAAACCACAACTTAACCATTTCTGCTTTCAACACAATATACAATTAATAGTATCTCAATTATTATTACAATTCCCTAGTTAAATAGAGCTTTTTTTCTTTTGTGTTTTAAAATCTTGAACCTCCTCTTGCCCTAAATTTCCCATTGTTTGCAGTTTTGCACCTACCTTTTTTGGTGAGGAAAAAGAAAAAGAAATCTCTCTGCCTCATTTTGTCACATTGCAGCAAAGACCCTTCTTTACTTTCAATTTCGCTTTTCAGCATAGCTAGGGGAAAAAAAGTTTGCTCCAGGAATTTACCTCTTTGCAGCTAGCTCTTTGAAGCCCCGTGGCAAGAATTTAAAGTTTTTTTTTCCCTCTAGCCATCAGCTGGGACTCCGGAGGCAGCAATAGATTGGGAGTGGGCGGGATAAGCGAACGGCGACCGGGCGATTCAACAGAGGCAGAGGGTGAGGGTGAGTGAAGGCGTGGGGGGGGCGAGAGAGGGCTTTGGCGACCCCTGTGAAATGGCCGTTCGACCCCCAAAGGGGTCGCGACCCCCAGGTTGAGAACTGCTGTGTTAGATGGTGGAAAAACATTGTTGAGACAAGAATGTACAGCATATTTAGTGATTAACCGATACTTTATTTTAGGTAATTGATAATTATAATAATCTCCAAGAAACCTAGGGATAACACACCCTTCTGTTCCCTTTTAGTGGAGCTGTGAAGAATTTTTGCTTCTGTCTCGATTAATTTCCAGTTAATTACTTTATTCTGCATTAGTTTTGGAAGTAGCTATTCTTACAACCTTACGCTTTTTTTCTCCTAGCTTTTTTTCTTTTGCTATATTCTGGCGTTTGTGTGCACATCTGCATCTGTGTGTCTGTAAAATAGATGAAAACTGGGAGCAGATCCAGATAAAACGAAACATAGAAAATGGTGACAGAGAATATAGGATACACCACTAAAGAACATGGGTTTAGTTTTAAGGCCATAGAGATAAAATAATCACAATGCCACCTTTGTATTATGCAGGAAAAGCTTTGTTGATGCAGATGTAGTTGGGTCTAGAGATGGTCAGTCCGATTTGGACTAGCAAGAAATTGCAACTATCTGATGAAGATTGAGGTCTCAGAACCCACCTTGTAAAGAATTAAAAATCTGAAGAAGCCTCAGAAGATGTTACATGTGTGCATTTTTTGGCAAGCATTTTTGGTAAGCAGAGATCATAAATAAGTAATAGTTGAATCAAGAGCAGGAAATACGAAAGACATGGGATTTCTTAAATCTTGGGATCAGAATCAGAACTGATTCTGTTGAGTAGTCCTTAGGAGGTTTGAGAAACTTCTATTTTTTTCCTGAAGGATCAGTTTTATGTAGATCCTGTAATTTGGCAATAACCTAGGTTGTGCGTGCAACCCTGACAAATAGAGTAGGAAATACTAAAACTCTCCTTGTCACAATCTTTAACTGGTTGTAATGTGTATTATTGGACATTTTTGAACCAAGTTTTTTAGAATAGAATAGAATAGAATAGAATAGAAAGAATAGAATAGAATAGAATAGAATAGAATAGAATAGAATAGAATAGAATAGAATAGAATAGAATAGAATAGAATAGAATAGAATAGAATAGAATTCTTTATTGGCCAAGTGTGATTGGATACATAAGAAATTTGTCTTAGTGCGTACGCTCTCAGTGTACATAAAAGAAAAGATAAATTCGTCAAGAATCATAAGGTACAACACTTAATGATAGTCATACGGAAACAGTCAATATAAATCTTAAGGATACCAGCAACAAGGTTACAGTCATATAGTCATAAGTGGAAGGAGATGGGTGATAGGAAAGATGAGAAGATTAATAGTAATGCAGACTTAGTAACTAGTTTGATAGTGTTGAGGGAATTATTTGTTTAGCAGAGTGATGGTGTTCGGGAAAAAACTGTTCTTGTATCTAGTTGTCTTGGTGTGCAGTGCTCTATAGAGTAGTTTTTGATGGTAGGAGTTGAAACAATTTATGTCCAGGATGCGAGGGGTCTGTAAATATTTTCACAGCCCTCTTTTTGACTTGTGCAGTATACAGGTCCTCAATGGAAGGCAGATTGGTAGTAATTGTTTTTTCTGCAGTTCTAATTACCTCTAATGGACTAACTTTAAGAATATGTCCAAAATTCAGGATCCATGACTTCTGAGGAAATTAAATTTGGGAAGGTTATGACTACTTCAGTACTACTGGCTGCTTCTGGACTGCAGTCACATGCTCTTCATTTTCAACATTCTATGAACCTCTCCAAACTCTGCTTGAACACGTCATGTAAAGAGCCCACTAGCTCTCAAATTAGTTCCACTGTTAGATTGCTTTTATCATTATGCAGCTTATTTTAGCATTCAAACCGGATTCTGCTGTCCTTTAACTTAAAGCTGCCATTCCCCACCCTGCACTTTAAGATGTAGGAAAAATGGTCTTGGCCATTTTTTGTTTCAAGTATATGAAGAATGCTCTCATATGCTTCCTTGCTTCTTTTTCTCATGGCTAAACATATTGTATCCTGTTTTCCAAATCTCCTTTCATAGGATTTATTTTCAGTCACCTGTGCATCTTTGGTGCCTTCCACTGAACCTATTCAGATTTCTCTGAATCCTTCTGAATGTGTGGTGCCCAGAATTTTATGTAATGGTTATTGTGGATTTAATCAATGGAAAATAAAGTGCGATAATTTCTTTCTGGGTTTTTGAAACTGTATTTCAATTAATTTTGTTTATATTTTTAGCAGGTACATTATATAGGTAATTCATGCATTTATGACCAAGTCCAAGATTCATTTTAAAAGTATTATTGTGCCAAGCCTAATCCCCCCCTCCCCCTCCCCCCATGTGTGTTAAACCAAAAAGCAGTAGGGTCATAAATGAATGGGTGTTGAATGAAGGTGACCGGAATACAAAACTTACAATACAAAACAAAACTGAGTGACTAATATGAAAGAAATGTGATAAGGTGTAAAGAAATGTTAAAAGTGTTGGATCATGCAAACAGAATATATAAGGATCAAATTGCAATAATAAAGCGGGAATGGTTAAAAGAAAGAAGATAAAAAAAATAATGGTTTGATAGAGTTGATGGAGTTCTCAAAAAGAAAGAGTTGAGAAATAAAGAATAAAAAGACTGTGTATAATGTAAAGCAATGAACCCCAACTCGTAGGAAGTTAAAGACAGTTGCAGAGGTAGATATGGAGAGGCAGCGTGGATGGTACTGATGTAAGCAGTTTAACTATGTTTCTTTTCCTTATTTCATGCCTTTAATTTCTTGGCACTATATATTGTTTCTTGCTCTTTTTGTGTACTCTGCATAGTGATAGATTTGTATCCAACTTGTATCATCTGCAAACTGGATAAGCATTACCTCTATCTCTTAGTCTCTCATTACTAAAATATAGAAGGCCTTAGGGCTGATATTTTGATTTTTAATTGATAGATATTTTGTTGGAATCAAGATATCTGTACAATGTTCACACAGTCTATTAAGGAAGTTACAGATTGGAAAATTAGTTGAAGTTTGTGTGGCAAGATTCCACACTATTCTGGTATTCTTGACAAATTGAGATGACTTTTGGTAATGACCCTGTATTATTTTCAAGATGCTTTGAGATCAATGTCTTCAGGTTCTGCTTTAAAATAATCTTCAAGTATTATTTTCAGACCTCTGATCTATTGATTATGATTATCTCTTTTATTCGTTAAACATGAAACTCAGTCAACTGAACATTTAGAAATGTATCACAAATATAATTGACTGGTTCTGATGGTTGATATGGGTTGCTGCCAGAATCCTAGGTATCAACCAAGTATCTTCTTAAAATGTATGTTGTTCCGAGTAGCGCAGTCTTTTGCAGTTCTGCTGATGTTATTGCAGGAAGCTGCAATTTCTTGATGTACTTTATAAAATTCCTGGATATGGTGCCAAGTGCCCCGATGACAATGGGTATCACTGTCACATTTCATCCATAATCACATAGTTTCGATGGCCAGGTTGCGATATTTTGTGATTTTTTTCCCAGTTCTTTTTCTTCGACTCTGGCGTCTCCTGATATAGCGATATCAATAAACTGTACATTTTGGCCCTTAACAACCATGATATCTGGCATGTTGTGTTCCAAACAGACTTTTGGCATATTCCTTAGGATCTCTGAACCATCTTAACTTTTTTTTCCCATTTGCTTTTCCAAGAAATTCTGCTTAGCAGTGCTATGAATTCATTGAATATGCTTTTGAAAATCAAATGTATACATTTGACGATGCTCAATTTTAGTTGTCCTTAAAAATCAATAAATTCAGAATCACATCACTTCTCCAATGTTCCTGCTACTACTACTTTCTCAACTAATTTTTCATTGTTGGAGTTGGAGGCTCCAACTGGTCCAGAATGCGGCCGCGCGGGTAATCATGGGAGCCGCCTGACGCTCCCACATAACACCGCTCCTGCGTGAGCTGCACTGGCTCTTCCGGGTGTGCTTCAAGGTGTTGGTTACCACCTTTAAAACACTCCATGGCATAGGCCCTAGTTATCTTCAAGACCGCCTGGTGCTACCGATGACCTCCCACTGACCTGTGCGCTCCCACAGAGAGGGCCTCCTCAGGGTGCCATCAGCCAAACAATGTAGGCTGGTGACCCCCAGGGGGAGGGCCTTCTCTGTGGGGGCACCTACCCTCTGGAATCAGCTGCCCCCAGAGATAAGGAGAATCCAAGACCTCAGTGCCTTCTGCCGTGCCCTTAAAACTTTCTTTTTTCAGCAAGCCGGGCTGGCTTAACATATTTTTTAACATATTTTTAATTTTTAATTGGTTTGTTATCTTAAATTGGGGCCAAATTAATATATATCCTTTTAATTGTTTTTTAATGTTTGTATTGTATGTTTTTATCTGGCTGTATACCGCCCTGAGTCTCTCGAG
Source organism: Pantherophis guttatus (assembly GCF_059756535.1). Lineage (NCBI taxonomy): Eukaryota > Metazoa > Chordata > Lepidosauria > Squamata > Colubridae > Pantherophis > Pantherophis guttatus. The sequence goes on along the minus strand of NC_142065.1, from coordinate 121,529,095 downwards.
AGAAGGTGCGGTATATAAATTTGAAATAAAATAAAAATAAAATTGTTCACAAGAATTAGATTAAAGATTTTTCATCTTTTTGCATGTCTCCCCATCCTCTTAAAAAAACTGTTGGCAACACAAGTCATGAAGTTCCATGGCAAAGTGTTTCCCAACAGTTGTTGAGTAAATAAATCTCCCATTACTTAATGCTTCTACTCTGTGCTCAGGTAAGTGATCCTAACCCACCCCCCAAAGAAATTGCTTTTATTTATTCCTTTTGATTCTTTTAAGTTAATATATACTCTGTAGCGTTACCAAATTCCTTCATTTGGAATTCCAAACTAGAATGTATATTTTTAACATGGAGTGCAATGCATCCTCCATTTATTTTATTTATCTTTCTGTTAAACAAATTGTGTCCTTTAATTGCTATTTCCTATCACGGGAGGCATCCCACCAGGTTTCCCATTATATCAAACAATTAAATTATAATTGTTTTTGTCAAAATCACCTTGTTTATTTCTGATATTCTAGACATTAGCAAATAGGCAATCATGGCTGTGAACTTTATGAGCCAATGTCCTTTCTGATTTTCATGTAATAATTTGAGAGATCCCATTTCCACAGAATTGAACTTTCTATAGTGTAAGGCCTGTCAAACTGGTGGGCAGCGGGCCCGGCTCTGCAAGGTCAAAAAACATCCCAATATGTCATGATATGGCCCACTATGTGATCGGGTTTGACACCTGTGGTGTAAGTTCTATCAGATTTCTTTACTTCAGGGTTTTCATTTTGACCCATCATAGAATTAAGCTTAAAATTGTTCTAATCAAGCTCACTGTGCTTTGGTGAAATAGATTTTACCAGTTCTTGTGATTGTAGCCCCTCTCAGGGTGGATTTGATTTAAATCAAACTGATTTAAATCACGATTTAAATCACTAGTCAGTAAGGCTTGATTTAAATCATAGTTTTCTACATAAAGACTAATTCTTGCTGGTATAACTTTAATATGCAAGTAGATGAAGATTTTTAGAAAAACTACTTTTCATATTAGTTTTTTTATCCCCAGTTTAATAGGTTAATCATTCATATTTGGACAACTTTTCTGTTGTACTTAGGAAGGAGAAAAATAATCATTACCTTAATAATAACAATTTAAATAGATTTATTCAACTGTAATAATAACATTACAGCATATGTTATTTACGTAAACAAACATCCATGTTTGTTAACTAATTTGGCTAAATATTCTTTCAACGCCTGCAGAAGAAGCTACTGCTGTTAAAAGTGAAATCATTACTTGAACAGTCTCTAAATCCAAGTGCTTAAGTGACTTCCACCAGTTCACTGGTGTGACTTTCTTTAAAATATTTTCAGCAAACATATATTTCTTGAATGGTTCCCCCTTAGCTTTGAAGTTTATTATAGTTGGCATTACAGATGGATGATTGCTGGATACCCATGTCATAGCTAACTCCTCTTCCTCAGCACTTAAGTTTTGACCCTGATACTGGATATTGACAATATTTGCCAAAAAATGAGCTTGAGATGGTACTTGTCCCATTCATTTTTTTAATGCTTGTAATTTAATTCTGTCCATGTGTAGTTCTGTTTTTAAGTGTTCACTCAGTTCCTTCCAAATTTCAACAGCATCAGCAATAAAGCAGCTATTTTTCTGTATTTTGTTTAAAGCTTCAGAGATGGGTTTCAGGATGCTCAGCATATGTTCAACATTTCTCTTAAGCCCAATGGTGAGGATTTTGGCCGTGACAGTGCCATCTATTTTATCTCGATTTTCTTCACAAACTGTCATCAGAATAGGCCAGTTCTTGATATACTGCTCAAAACAGTCCACCATAGAGTTCCATCTAACATCTTGTGGGAGCGTTAGCTTGGTTCCACCCATCCTTTTCAGAGCTGCTGCAGCAAAATGATTGTTACGGAAGTATTTAGCAATTTCAACAATATTAGTCTTTATTTCTGGAACACTTATGTCTTTGGCTAAGTGGTGCAGCAAATGAGCACTGCAACCATATGTTATTAGCTTTGTATTCCCTTCCTGCTCTTCTAAATTTCTTCTCATCTTGGATACATTTGCAGCATTGTCTGTGACCAAACTGCGTACTAGACATCTGAATTTTTGTTCACATGTTATTATAGCTTTTACTGCCACTTCTTGTAAGTATTCTGCTGTGTGTGCATTTCCTGACGTATCAATTGTTTGTGCAAGGAAGACTTTCCCTTGTTATACAAGCACATACAATAGGATCATTGTGGACAATACTCCACCCATCAATACTTAGGTTAACAATTCTACCCTCCAATGCTGTTGCACATTGCTCCATTTCTCTGTCATACACTTTATCCAGCAGTTTCCCTGCAACATCTGCTCTGCTGGGTGGACTGTATCCTGGTCTCAGTGACTGAACCATATTAATGAAATGTGGGTTCTCAGTCAGACGGAAAGAAGAGTTCGCTGCATAAACAAACTGGGCAATTTTTTCATCAATTAACTTTTTTCTAATCTGCTAGTTTTTATCACAAATTTATCTATGGTGGTTCCAGGAGGGAAGGGTTTTTTCTTTCTTTTAGGTGATAGTGATATGTGGCTGTGGGTGTCTGATGATGATGATGCTAATGAAGCACTATTCTGGACGGATAACTCTGAAACTGTAGAACAGGAGGATGGTGATCTTGAAGGTGGAGAGTTTCCAGAATCCATGAATTCCCCTAAACAAAAAAGTCAATGCTGTTATTTTATTGTTTATACAATTTCCGCTTATTGTACACAGCACTGCCCCAAAAGGAATATTTGCTTTGCTTCATAACTGTACCAAATGACAGTAACATGCAGTAATAATAAGAAATATAATTTTGCTCAAACATGACAGTTCAAGGCAATCTTTAGAAATATAATTCAATAAAAATGTTTACCAACCTGAAGATCCTACCTGTTCAAATATGTTTCTTTGGTCATCTTCATCACAGCACTTCTCATGATGTTGCCTCATTCGGGCCACCAGGCCTTGCATTTCTTTGTTGCAGTGTTTGCAATTTGCACGCATGCCTGCCTTACCGATAGGTAAAGGAACTTCATTAAAATATTGCCAAACTGGGTCTCTTTTACGGCCTGCTGTCATTATAGATTTTTTCCTCCAAGGAAAGAATGTGATAAACCTCAGGTCATAAACACAAAAAGATCCAAAGACTTGTCTGTCTGTAGCTGTGCAGTATTGTGCTCAGAAAGTTTCACTTTCATTTTGTACTGCTTGTCTGCTTGCCCCTTCCTCCTCACACTTAGTTTCACTTTCTTCTTGTGCAGATCTATTCCACTCCAAACAATCGGAAAAATATTGTTTCTATTCTCTTCACTGAACCTCTTGAAACTTAGCACTGAAGGGGTTGATTCTGTATTCATAGGTTTGTAGAACAATAGGATTAAGGTCTTTTTCTCAACTCTGTTCATGTTATAACATTTTTGCTGTGAAGAAGAGGCATGTGATCTCTGCTGAGTCAAATTCAGTTTTGAGAACTGCAAAAGTAAACCAAGCATCTGTGATAATATCTTGTAGGCAGAGAAACTGCCTCAATAATCTTACAAAAACCTCTGGAAGAGCATGACATTGTGAATGGATTAATGGAATTTATTTACCAAAAAAATTAAACATATACAGCCTTATTCTACATAATTAAAAAACTAATCTTTATTTCATGATGGAATAACCTTTGGATGGTAGTATATTTTCCTCAAAAAGCATTTTATTTAAAAAAATCCGATTTAAATAAAAAAAAATCCGATTTAAATAAAAAAAATCTGATTTTTCTGATTTTTTTAAAAAAAATCATTGATTTTTATCCACCCTGGCCCCTCTCATGCTGGAAATTCATACCATACTTTGAAACATTAACAATCTTCAGTTGACATCATTTTTAAAAATATAGCTAACAATTGTTTTGCAGTATTCTTTTCTTTTTTAGTTTTCTTCTAGAAGAAAGGATGAAAAAGAATACCATATTAAAGTTTTTCAAAGATTCTAGTGACAGTGTTTTAACCTCGTTATCCCCATATGCGTTAAGAAGGAGTATTTGTCAGTGGGCATGATATGTTTTAGAAATAGTTTTGTCATCTCCATATTATTCCTGGGAGAAAACACTCTTCACAAACTGATGGATCTGGTCAGTATATTTGAACTCAGTTCCTGATAGTAATGAATCACCAACTACCATGACTCCCAATTATAGGTACAGTTGTATCCTCTTTAGAAATTTATATTTATCTATCATTCTCTTGAGTCTTTTCTCCTGAACAGGACTTGAAAATTACAAGGGCTTGACTTCCAAAAGATATAGGATATCTTCTGCATTTCTTGTTTCTGCCTCTTACCCATATCCGTTCTGCTTGCTGTTCTATTCAACTGTCTTCCATATGGGTAGCTGCTATTGTAGAGCTGTCTCTGCTAAATTTTCCTTTTGGTAATTCCTCTTTTATCGTTATCAGCTAAAGTATGGCCATTTGCTGCTCTAACCCTTTGACTTTTCTTCAAAGATTGCTACAGTCTTGTTCTTGCTGCAAATATATGCTTGGTTGAGGGAAGCAAACCTGCTGCAAGTATTGTGAGCCACAATTGCAGACTTCCATCATTCATCTTCACGTCAGCTTCTTTGGGCACCACCAATAAAATGACTCTTTATCTTCTTCACTTTTCGGGCATTTAGATTAGCCAAAAACATATTCTTGATTTAAAGACAATGTCTTGTTTTTTTATTCAAGATTTTTACTAAATGGATCAAAAGAGTAATTTCTAATTAATTCAATTGATTTGTACAGATGTGGTGAGGAATGCAATCACCAAATTGTATAACTTATTTGAGGTAAGCACAAAGAGCATGCACAAGAGCATTATATGTGTATAAAGATGTGTTCCTTACCTCTGACTCCTTCATGAGACTAAGAACAAAATCTGTCCCAGAATATGTTTCCCCATTATTTTTCCTGGTTTTAAAGAAATAGCTTCATTAGTGCAACTTGTTTTCAGCTATGTACTCACTGGCTACTGGTGCTGTTAAGTATAGAGGAAGAGCATTTTAGAACCTGTGAATGTTAATGCCTCTACCACTTGGAAGAGCTCTAGAAACATCAAAAGTTGGATAAACTTTGTTGTTAGTAGAGTAAAGCAGTCAACTGATACACAGACTCTGGGAAGCAGTTGTGATCTTTCCCTAACAATTGCTTCTGAGTTCCTTGGCCATTCCTTGTTTGAGAGAACTAATTGGCATGTATCACATAATCTGACTTCTGCTTCCCAAATGAACTTCCAGTGTGATGGATATTACTGTATTCCCGTGTTATGCTAGTGTTAAAATTTGACCACCCATGTAAAGTATTGATGGATTTTGTATATGCAGTGGAGGTGGGCACTATTTAGCAAAGATTGGGACTTATTCTAGTTATCTGTATTATACTCAGACCACTTTGTAGTGTCCATTTAAAACATTTAATTGATAGCTTCCTCTGAAACACACTGTTCTTTGAAGGTCATTTTGGAACTGGTTATTCACTATGTAATGTAGACATTGCATTTTGCTTTTAAAGAACTGATTTTATATTTACAATAATGTTTTCATTTTACATTTTACATTGCTTTGTTCGATTTCCTTAGTCTGCAAGTCTCCAGGGCAGGGGAAAGCAGACTTCAAGCTTGTGTGTTATGCTTTGATTTAGACAAGAAAACTCAAGCTGTACTCACTCTCTCTTCCAAAGTGCATAGGATTAAAAATAAAGAATTTTAAACCTTGGAGGTTGTTTTTGTGCTTTAGAGTTGAACAGAAGTAATAAAACCTAAACACAGAAACCAGTTTTTAATCTCCTCTGTACAAAACAGGTTTCCTTCATTTTAGCTGTTTTAAAGTGAAGAAGACTCATTTTACTGTTGCTGCTGTTAATTCATTCTTGTTGATCTGTTGCAAATCAGCGGCCTGGTTGATTCCAATCTATCTCCTGTGACCCCTGCTCTAAAAGATAAAGACTGTTTGCCTTTAGCAAAAAGAAGCTTGCTGTTAATCATTCTGAACCAGTGCAGCGAAGTAGAATATAAACTACATTTTAAAATGTATCTTTATGAATTCAAACATATACACCCCCCCTAAACGCTTATGTCTGTCTGTAACCTTCAATTGTGCAAAATAGGGTGTCATACGGCAACAGTTTTTGAACCAGGGTACTTCTAATGCGCTAACCTACAGAATGCCAGGATCCATCCCATGGGAATGAAATTTGGGAAAGTTGTAGCTACTTCAGCACTACCATGCTGCTGTTTCAAAAGCACCTTGCCCATCTTCTCACGAGTCTTTGCTGGTGGGAAGCTTGGCAATGGCAGGGAAAGTTGTAAGTTGCTTGAGTACATCTCCCCCAACCTCTACAGTACAACTTCTACAGTCCCTCCTTGATCTGCACAACACTGTTTCATATAACCTTCCCAACCTGTGCTGCATGCTTTCACATCCTCCCATCAGCCAAACCAGAAACATTTAAGAGTTAATTACTGTATTTTTTGGACTATAAGATGCACCGCAGTATAAGATGCACCAAGATTTCAAAGAGGAAAACAAGAAAAAAAAATAGTTTTTGGCCTCCGTGTGTTCGGTTTTTGCCCTCCCTGGCCCCCAGGAACAATCTGCAGGCCTCCCAAACTCTGCGCGTCCTGTTTTTGACAAAAGGAGCCCATTTTTGGCCTTCCAAACCCCCTACGCATCCCATTTTTGCCCTCCCCGGCCCCCAGGAGCACTCTGCAGGCCTCCCAAACCCTCTGCGCGTCCTGTTTTTGCCAAAAACGTGATATGGGGTTTTGGGAGGCCAAAAATGGCTGTATTCAGTTTATAAAATGCACCGACATTTTCACCCTCTTTTGGGTGGGGGGGAGTGCGTCTTACACTCCGAAAGTACGTTATATGTGAAGAAAAGTGTCCAGTACAATGTGTGTGCTTACAAATATTCTATTTCCTATACACAGTGGTTCTTGGTTTAGGATTCTGTTGGATTTGTACTTCATCTTGTGCAAAATTTGTTGCTGTTTATAACATTTAGATATTTCATTTGGTTGAATGCTATTTTATGTATGATTAATTTCCTGCATCCTTCATGTAGATTGAATCCAGATTGAAATTAAGTGGGAATAATATTGTTATATCTAGGAGGGCTGTTGTTCCATCTCAATATTTCAGAGTTGAAAAAATTGGCTGCTGGCTTTGTCTACGTGTAAGAGCAGTCTCTCTAAAGTTTGGAAATGGAGGAATATTTCTACTGAATTTTCTGGGGTTGAAGGATATGGGGGGAGAAAATATTGCCATATGGATTCTCCCTCCCATGATCATGAAGGTTTGAAAATAAGATGCAATTCTCTTGCAGTTTGTGAAAGGTCAGGCCTTTAGGTAATGAATTTGGCATCTTGGGAAACAGATTTGAAATAAAGGCGCTATTGGCTAATACCAATTTCTGGTAAGTGAAGACTCCTTCAGGTCAAAACTTTTGTGTTCAGTGCTTCATGTATCTTGTCATGAATAGTGAAATAGTTGCTTTTGGATTTTCTTTCCTGTCTAGCTTACATAGCTGGAATTCCTGTTGATCAGGTTTAATCCCCATTATTCCAGTCACCCCCACTTTTCCCCGAATTAAGGGATTAAAAGGTTGTAAAATGGGAGTTTTATGAGTGGTATACAAAATGTTTATAAATTCAACATACAGTGTAGCTGTTGTAACCTTATCAAACATATAGTGGTACCTTGGTACTCAACCACTTTGAAACTCATCGAATTTGGTACTCAATGTATTTTGACATGAAAATTTTGTCCCTATACTCATCATTTGTTTCGTATTCAATGCACAAGCTAAAACTAATAGATGTTGGCTGCCTTGTGACTCACTACATTATTCTTTATGGGAAAATATGTTTGATACTCACTGTTTTTGGTACTCATTATGCTTCCTAGAACCAATTAAAGATGAATACCAAGGTACCACTGTATTTAGTATTGATAAAAGTAATATTTCTTCTGCCAACTATGTCCTTTTTGGGCATGTGTGCAATATCACAATGCACAAAGCAAAAGAGCAGAGCTTGCATCACAAAGCCAGGACCTTTTGCCTCCTGCTGTTGCAATTATGTATTGCCTCTGACATATTTAGCATTCAATATTAACTGAAAGTGCTATCTGATTTTTTGAGAACATGTGTGAGGTGTTTTTCATTTGGGCAATTAAGTTGCACAAATGTGCTGAAAACTTAACACACTTGCAGGGGAACACCTTTAGCTTTCTATTTTGCACTGCATAACAAGAAGATCAGCTACTAAGATATAGGACTTATTGGTCTGCTGTTTTTCATTGTCGTTCTGTGCAATAAAATATATTGCTATCTAGTAAAGAATTTGCATTTCTGATAAGGCAACTTCCACATTTTATACTCAATGCAGCAAGTGTGAGAAGAATTCAACTCTTCTTTTTCTTGGCAGGCAGAGCAGCCATAAATTGCAAGGTGATCCTTACTTCCTTTCCATTTGGGGAAAAATGCTGCAGGATGTTTGGACTGTATAAGGTTGAAGTGCTCAGAAATCTTTAGTTTGGCTACTCGGCAGGAAAACTTACAGACTTTTGTTACTGCTTTCAGCTTCAAATTTATTCCTGACTTTGCGTGACAGTGCAACAGAAGGTTGGTAGAAAAAAAAAGGGCAGCATCCTAATGACCCCAAATTGTGCCTTGGCTTATCAAAGCAATGGCAAACCACTTCTGTAATTTACCAAGGAAACTACAAATACCGGTACATCAGGGGTGAAATGCTCCCGGATCAGACTGGATCACCTGATCTGGTAGCGATTTTTCCCTGTGGTTCAGCGATCCGGTAGCGATCGCCTCCCGGGTGTCATTTCTTCCTGGTTTTAACCAGGAAGTAATGTTATTTTACCTTCTGCGGATGTGCAGAAGGTTTTGCAGCGTGTGCGCTTCCAAACTGGAAAGGAAGGTAAGTAGATTTCACCCCTGCAGTAAATAGTCACAAAAGTTGGGACTAATTTGAGGGAGACTGAATCTTTTTTTTAAAAAAAAAAGCAGTGGATCATCTCATTTACAACAATATATTTGGCAGTAAAAGTGGGTTTCCTTCCATTGTGTCTTTTGTGAGCTATTTTATGTGGGAAGTTGCAGGCTGCAGAGCTGCTTAATATTTCCCCATTGGTTTTCCTTGCAATTCTTTTCTGCACCCAATTTTTCCTCTTGGTTCTATTTCTCAGCCAAATGTAGAAAGGTCACAGTGATAAGTGAGACTTCTTTTCCCTATAGTATTGGAAGTTCTGAATTCCTAAAGGAGTAATGAATAACTTAAGGGGACTGTATCCTAACTGTTTTTTAATATTTTGCATCAGGCAAGGTAGTCTAGCTCAGACTTTTGAATACAAGTAGTTCTTGCTTAGCAACTGCCTCATATAGTTTGTACTTATGACAGTGATGAAAAAATAACTTTTCAACCAACCCTTTTATTTATGACCTTTGCGGAAGCTAAAGTAAGCTGATAGCACAGTTGCCATTTCACTTGGCGACCGCTTTAACAACCAAGTTGCTGGTCCCAGTTGTGGTCACTAAATGAGGATTATCTGTACTACTAAGTTTATGAACCTGTTTTAACCTGCTTCCTTTTCTTATGATCCAGCAAAAATCTTATGTGACTGAAAGTTTTTGTTATATAATTTTTGAAATGGATATTTATATTTGCAATTTATTTTACAAAAAGTTTAAATCGATCCATTTCCTCAAAACATTGACAATTTTTTAAAATATAGGTAGTCCTTGCTTACCAACCACACATTTCAGCAAAATTTTGAAGTTCCCTAAAGCTGCAGGGACACTTTAGCTCCCTATACCTGCCTATCTCCCCTCTCGCATGTCTGGCCTTTTGGCTGCTTTGCACCATCCTTGTGGGATGGCTAGAACTGCATTGCTCTGCTGCCGCTTGACATGGCCCAGAAGCCTCAGCAACAACCATTAGCAAGCATTCCTTTGCCTAGCTGCTTTCTCTACCAATTCCCTACCCCAACTTTTGGCGCCCAACAGCTCCCTTCCATTGCTCTCTCCTTTTCAGACCCAGCAAAGGAAAGGTCTGTGAAGAGAGCACAGCTTTATCCACTTTGGAAGGTGCTGGGTGTTGATGGGAGGTGGAACTGGGAGAGGAGGCAAATGAATGCCTGCTGGTACTTGCTGAAACTTCTTAGACATGGCAAGCAAATGCAAAACCATGCATCCTAGGGCTGCTTGCCACACTGCAAGGCAGGGTGCACGGTGGCCAGAAGGGCAGAGATGGTAGAAGAGATAGGCAAGTGGGGGGAGTTGCATACTAACGTAATCACTCAAGATGCCACAACAGGAAGAGTCAGGACTGCTGTCGTAAGTTGGTGCAATGATGTGACACCTTGTGATACGACTTCACCAACTTAGTAATAAATCAAGGACTACCTATAGATGATAGAGAAAATGGCAGTCCATTGACATTGGCTGACAGCGGTTGTGATTTTCTTCTTGCAGGAATAAATGCACGTGTCTGATTTCTGCCATTGTGCCATGTAATATATGTAATCCTTGGTTAATGATGGTCAATGGAATTGGAAACTCCATTATTAAGCCTTACAAAGCATGATGTCACATGGCTGCAGTGACTTTCAGTTGTGTTCATTAGGTGCAGTGACACGATTGCCATTTATGATTTTCTGCCTACTTCCCCATTACTTTGCTTGTTGGAAGCCAACAGTGAAGGTTGCAAGTGATGATGATCGAGGGATGCTGTGATTGCCATAATTACAAGCCACTTGCTAAGTGTTACACATGTGACAGTGGGCATGCTGCGATGGCTGCGACTTTAAGGGCTGGGCATAAGAATCCCCATTTAGCACTGTCATATTTTGAAGAATTGCTAATAATCTTTAACCAAGGGCTGCTTGTAATATACCAGCAGTCAGTTGAATAAGTATTCAGTATTGTCTTTCTATTTTATTTATTTTATAAAATTTTAAAGTTGTATTACTGTTTTATTTGATATATACATTGACAGTTTGTGGTGTTTTTGTTTCTTGCCAACTCAACTCCAGTGAAAACTGATGAGTTTGAGTCATGGTCATACTTACCTCTCTTATTATTGCACTGCACTGCAGCATTTGAGAATCCCTACTGGAGAGGCTACCTCGAATACCCATCTGGGCATTATAAGTTTGTCCATAAAATAAGGCAGGATTGATCAGAAAAAGTGGTGTCAAAAGATGGGTTAAGTGAATACAATTTACTGTTTTCTCTTTTTTAAAATGCCCCATTAGTTTGTGCAATGTAGACAACTAGGATTAGGAATTCTGCTGCATCAATTTAATTTCAACTCTCAATTTTAATACACTGATTTTTATCTCTTGTTACAGAAATGTGGCGAAAAAAAATGTCAGTACAGGTAGTCCTCGGCTTACAACAGTTCACTTAGTGACTATTCAAAGTTACAACAGCACTGAAAAGTGACTTATGACCGTTTTTCACACTTACAACTGTTGCAGTATCCACATAGTCATGTGATTAAAAATTGGATGCTTAGCAACTGACTCATATTTATGATGGTTGCAGTGTCCTAGGTCATGTGTTCACTTTTTGTAATCTCTTGACGAGTAAAGTCAATGGGGAAGCCAGATTCACTTAACAACCATATTACTAATTTAACAATTACAGTGATTCACTTAACTGTGGCACAAAAGGTCATAAAATGGGCCAAAATTCACTTAATTTTAGCAACAAAAATGTTGGGCTCAATTGTGGTTGTAAGTTGAGAACTACCTATAGTTGTTGATTCTGTAAAAATGTCCTCAATTTTTTGTCTAGGTTATGTTTTTTTTTAAAAAAAATTGGGAGAATTTTAAAAGAAGCTCTGCAAGGAAAATGCTAAATCCAAGGTAGATTCTTTTGTGAATTCTTGTTGTTATATTGTTGGCTTTTCATGACTGCCATCCTTACTTGAAATTTTGGGAGGTATCTCATCTCCTGTCCACCTCTAGGAGTGTATACGAGAGGAAACAGATCTGCAAGATTCTAGCCCAGGATGCCTAAAAAGCAAGTTTCTCAAAAATGAGCAATTTGGATAGCTTTGTAAAGCATAATTCATTCATGGTTTGGTGGCTGGCTGACTGATTTTCTCTCTGTTTCTCTTTGTATAATTGGTGCAGAATATAACTTTTCATCACTACAAACTCGGGGGCTTAAAAATAAGATTCTTTTGCATCTTAAAAGACCTTTGTCCAAGTGGATCTAGTTCCCCTTCTTGACAGCCATACGTGGTCCTTAAGGGTGGGCTTGCATCATCCCTGGATTTTCCTCCAGCATTCTTCTATGATTGCTATTCAGTTACTTTCTGTGCTGAGAAGTACCAGAATTTCCTGTCAGCAGCAGCTTCTCTTGCTTTGTCTGACTGCCATTTCATCACATGCTTTAATCACCACATCCAGGCTTACAACTAGTAAGCTAGAAACAGCTGCCCCCCCCCCCCCCCTGACCTCTCAGGATATATATTAGCTACTTCTGAGGTTGCTACGGTCAGTTGATCTGCTTTATTCCCTGGCAGTTGTTCTGACCTCAGTTAGCTTTATTTGCCTGCATCTCCTCTCCCTTTGCTAATGGCCAGCTTGGGAGTCAAAAACAGCTCAGGAGTGCATGTGTATATACACACGTGTATAACAATTACCTGCCCATTTCCTGATGATACATTCTGTCAAGATGAAAGTGGTTTTGCGTATTGATCATAAAACTTGGCTGAGCACCATGATTTCATCATTATCCTCAATTCTGCAACAGTTTTAGGTTTAGTTTCAAACATTTTTTAAAAACTTATAAGTGCTTTAAAAATAGAAGCAGCAAAACAACCTTTGAAACACAAGGGATGGACAATAATGAGATAGAGACAATGTGAGACCTATTACTGCATTCACCATAAACAGCAAATGTGGGAATAAACTGTCCTGTACCCCATGGGAAGAAAAAACATTGAATGCTTTTTTAATGTACATTTGTGCACATCCAAAGTACATTAACAGTTAAACTTTCAGCTCATAGCTTAAACTCATCAGACCACGAAAAGCCTCCCATTAGTTACTCATGCTCCATTGCTCAACTAGAATATCATGCTGGAATATTTTACTTTTTTCTCTTGCTTCAACTTCAGTGATGGTTTTAGGATGTAGATTCCAAGTTCTTATTTTTTCTTCCTGAAAAAAGCAGCCTTGTTCTGGAACAGGAAATACGTTTTTTGGTTCAATGGAACACTTTTCTTTTATAGCTATTTCCTTTACAAAATGCTATGCTAGCACAATAGCATTGTAATAATTGCTGTATGCTTTTAACACTATTAATAGATGTGCAAATGAGCAGCTTCAGAAAAACACCCCTTTATCCTTCTTGATTTTTCTAGCCCAGAGTCCTCCAGATATCATTATTTTATTTATTTATTTATTTAAATTTCTATACCGCCCTACTCCCGAAGGACTCAGGGCGGTGAACAGCCACAGGATAAAACACATAAATACAAAAATTTAAAATAGAATAAAAACAAATTAAATAATTTGGCTGAACAAATTTAAAATACCCCATAATTTAAAAACAAATTAAAATTTACATTTAAAAAGGGGAGAAGTTTTCCATAGAGCTGCCCAGTCAATTCATTCGTTGGGCTTTCGCTGTCTGCTTGTCAGAAGACTGAGCGTGGTGTTTCTTTAAATTCCTTTAACCACGCCTCTCTTCTTCTCAGGAACCCCAGATATTTCGCTCAGTCTTGCTGTCAAGACTGTTTTTGATCTGCTCTGGCAGTTATTGAGCATTTTGTACTGCTTGGCAGTTATTTTTTTTTTTTTTTGGTTTTGTTTTTTAGCTTAGTTCTTAGGTTTTGTTATTTTTGGTCTGTTCATTGATTACTGGAGCCGAAGATCTGAAGGGGCAGCTTGCGGCTGCAGCTGTCCCCGACTGCTCGTGGTGGGTGAGTGTTGCTGGGGCTCCAGAACCTCTCCACCCCACGTTCTATTGATTAAGGAGAAAGAGCCTGTCCCGGCTGGGCAGCTCTTTTCGGCTTCTGCCTCGTTTGAAAAGCTGCAGGCGAGTGCGCTGATCTCCGGTGTGCCGGGAGGATCACGGCCGCCATTTTGGGCTCCAAATAGTGAGGGCGGCTCCGGAGTCACTGCTCATCTAGAGACAAACTCCGATGTTTAATTAATTGTGTTGAAAGCCTCCTTTTCTGTGGACTAATATTTGGACTGTCTCACTGCGATCTCGTGAGGAGGAAGAGAAAGCGGAGTTTGTGTGAAGGAGATTGGAACCGCTAGGAATTGCAACCGCAGGGCGCCAAATCTTCCCGCCATTTTTCAGCTGTCAGGAGGCTTCTTGCAGAGATGTGAGGAGATCAATTCCTTCTGTCTCTTATTTGTCCCAATTTGGGAACTCAGCCTTGCAGAGTGTGCTGGACATCGTTAATGAATGATTGTCAAGCGTTGTTTGTGACTGTTTGAACAGTTTTATTGCTGTGCCTGTTGGTGATTGCCTTGAGGGTTGACTGTCTGCACAATTACAGACATATTGACATGGCAGACCAGGAATTTTCTTCAGATCCTGATCAGCCTCAGACCCCTCCAAGACCAAAAAAGACTTCTAAGTCAAGGTCTAGATCTGTTGTTCCTTCTGCCAGTAAGGAACAGGGGGGGGGGGGCGGTATCTAAGCAAGGCACGCTGGACAGGGATGCCTTGAGAAGGCATAATGCCTTGGAGAAACAATGAAAAAGCACAAAAGAAAGCTCAATTATCTGTAGCTCCTGCATCTCCTCCTGCTGAGGAGATAGAGGTTTTGTCACAGCCAGATCTTGACCAGGCTTCCTCTTGTTTCAGAGTTTCACCCGCAACGGGGACAGGACAATGGACAGGAACCCCATACAGGGTTGAGGGTGCCTCATCTCAAGAGTAGGCCTCCTCCAGAGTCTACTTTTACCCCAACAGCTGCTGGCCTTCGAGTGGGGAAAGGGCTTGACATGTCTCAGCCCTTTAATTTCCAAACACTTCTCACTAACGCCTTGGCCCAGGCCTTGGCTTCAGGCTTTTCTCAGCAGATGCAGCTACCATCCACGTCGACTGCATGCCAGCTTCACCTGGCACACTCTGTGCCTTGTCCACCTCCTAGCACCCAGCAGGAATCGCTCGTGGCAGAGGAGTCGTGGCATCATGAGGAGGAGCCTGAGGATCCGGAATTTTCGGATGATGAGGGCGCAACACCAGATAAGCCTGCGTTCACTTCTCTGTTTCGACCATCTGTATTTAAAACATTACTACCTAAGGCCAAGTTGGCTACCAATATGGGTGCCCTTACAAACACTTCGGATCAGGATACGAAGGGACCCCAAAGTGAATTTTTTGCTGTTCCTGTTCAGGACCAGGATTTCATCCCCTGTCCAGAATTATTTTCCGAAGTAATTAAAAAACAGTGGGACCACCCAGGGTCCTTTTCTGCACCCTCGACCCATGATAAAAAATGTACTGTGTGGACCCTAGCTTAGAAGGATTATTGGCGCTTCCCTCTGTAGATTCCCCTGTTGTCAATCTGACTTCATCTACTGTGTTATCTCATGATGTAGAGGATGTTTTGAGAGCAGAGTATAGGAAGGCGGAAATTGCTTTCCGCAAAACCCACCAGGCAGCTGCCTGGGCGGTTAAGTCCGCCGCCTCAGCATCCTTTTTTAATAGGGCCAATCTTATTTGGTTGAAGCAACCAAGGGATCGACTGCCGCCGGATGATTTAAGGCTTCAACAAGATATTAACAAAATGGTGGCCACTGTCGAATTCTCGGCGGACGTGTCCCTAGATGCAGCGAAGTTTGCTGTCAGGGCTATGGCTTCTACAGTTATGTCCCGCAGACTCCTCTGGCTATGCCCTTGGAGGGCCGATTTAAAATCAAAATGGAAGTTAGCTTCAGTCCCTTCAAAGGTTCAGAATTGTTTGGGGCAGCTTTAGACCTTATTTTAGTTGAGGGGAAGGATAAGCGTAAGATTCTGCCAGTGTCTTACCATAGACCAGAAAGACGCTTCACACCATATCCACAGAGGCAGCCCTTTCGTTACGAACTCAGGACCCAGTAGGTCCTTTTCTAACAGGTCTTACAGTCAAGGTTGGGACAGGTTCTCCGATAGACAATCATTTAGGGACAGAGGCAGATACCAGCCAGCCAGGAGACCTTCCCGTGGTACTGGTCCCAGGTCCGTCAAGCGAGGGAAGTGACTCACTCCCTCCGTCTCCCATTGGTGGCCGCCTCAACCAGTTTGTCCACCAGTGGGAGGCTTCCACATCAGAAAGATGGATTCTGCAGACTGTATCCCTGGGCCTTCAACTGGAGTTCAAGGCCAGGCCCCCCGACTGTTTCGTTCCTTGTCCTCTTCCCAAACACTCAGAAAAGAGACGCCTGATGTCATTGGAGATCCAACATCTATTGGACATTGGGGCGATAGAACCTGTTCTGGCTGGACAGGAGGGGTCGGGAGTTTATTCAGTACTGTTTCTTGTTCCCAAGTCTTCAGGGGGTTGGAGGGGCATCTTGAATCTAAAATTTGTCAACAAATTTCTTCAAGTCAAGAAGTTCAAGATGCAGTCCCTCAGGACTATTTTAGATTGTGTCAGGAAGGACGACTGGATGACGTCTCTGGACCTACAGGAGGCATACCTGCATGTGCCCATCCACCCGGACCATCGCAGGTTTCTAAGGTTTGCACATGCAGGCAGACACTTCCAATACCGTGCAATGCTGTTTGGGGTCTCTTTGGCGCCACGAACTTTTACAAAGCTTCTTGCAGCTGTGGTAGCCACGGTCAGGTGAATTCCAATAAGGATACTTTGTTATCTGGACGACATACTGCTTCTCTCTCATTCCCACCAACAGGCTTTTCGGGACCTGGAGACGGTGTGCAACGTCCTTATTCTTCACGGATTCTCCATCAATCGTGCAAAAAGTCACCTGCAGCCGACAAATCGCATATCCCACCTCGGGGTGTCGATTGATTCGCACATGGGACAGGTTTTCCTGTCGGAGGAGAGACAGAAGGACATTCGGGACTTGGTCCGCGAAGTTCTAGCCCAGAAGCAGGTAACTTATCTCACATTGTCGCAGTTGCTCGGCAAATTTATTTCCTGTATTGCAGTGGTTCCCTTGGCGCGCAGACACGCAAGACAGCTCCAGTGGTTCCTGCTTCCAGCGCAGAGATCTGGCCGCAGTACATCCAACACCAGGACAGACTTACCTCCCAAGGTACGTGCATCCCTCAGTTGGTGGATTTCTGGAGCCATCAGCAGGGGATGTGTTTTCCAGGAACCCGAAAGGATTGTTGTCACGACAGACGCGAGCCTGGTGGGCTGGGGGGCTCACTTAGAATATCTACTAGTTCAGGGACAATGGTCCACTGCGGAGTCCAAGAACCCTATAAATTGGCTGGAACTGAGAGCAGTCCGTCGGGCCCTTCGTCACTTCCAGGACAGGCTTCTGCACCGCCGTGTCCTGGTTCTGATGGACAATATGGCCGCAAAGGCCCATATAAACTGTGAGGGGGACACTCACTCTCCTCTGCTGATGCTGGAGACCGACAGATTACTGAGCTGGGCAGAGACTCACATCCTCTCCCTGAGGGCGGAGCATATATCAGGGACCTCGAACGTTCAAGCCGACTGGCTAAGTTGGACTCAGATGGACCCATACGAATGGAAGCTCCACAGGGACTTGTTCAAAGACATTGTCAGGAGGTTCGGCCAGCCGGAGGTCGATCTCTTCGCCCGGCCAGAGAATGCCCAGCTCCCAAAGTTCATTTTGAGATTCCCATGCCCGGGGGCGGTGGACTACAACGCCCTTTGTTGCTGTTGGCCGCGGGGTCTTCTTTATGCTTTCCCCCCCACCCCTCATCCCAAGAGTGGTAAGGAAACTGATGGCGGAAGATGCAGAGGTTCTGTTGGTGGCTCCTCATTGGCCAAGACGTCCTTGGTTCGCCGATATGGTGGACCTCTTGATATCTCCTCCCTAGGAAATACCTCAGGATCGGATCTCTCTCTGCCAAGGGGCAGTTCAACATCCAGACCCTCTATGGCTACACCTAACCGTGTGGCACTTGAGAGGATCCTCCTGAGGAGGAGCAATGTTCCAGGGAAGGTGATCCAGACCATCCAGGCTGCCAGGCGGCCGTCCACTACGAGAATCTATGAGGCGTCTTGGCATGCATTCTGCTCTTGATGTCGTCTCCACCACGTCGACCCCACCTCTGCTACTATTACTGACATTTTAATTTTTTTACAGGACAGTTTCGACATAGGCTTGGCCCCTGCCACCTTGAGACAGGTCGCGGCATTATCGATAGTTCTGTCCAGGGACGCTTCTCACCCACTGACTCATGATCCTAGGGTTAAGGGGTTCTTACGGGGTGCGACGAACATCAGGCCGCCCACAGTCCATCGATACCCCTCTTGGGACTTATCGTTAGTATTACAGGCCCTCACTATGACTCCCTTTGAGCCACTGGCGTCGATTAGCCTAAGACTACTCACCTTTAAACTGACATTTCTTTTAGCGATCACCTTAGCCAGGAGGGTGTCTGAGCTGGCTGCATTATCCATTGGCCAGGATTTATGTATATTTAGGCCCAACACAGTCACATTACGACTGGATCCCTCCTTCCTCCCGAAAATAAACTCCACATTCCATAGATCTCAAGAAATTATTTTACCGGACTTTTGTCCCTCTCCAAAGCATAGGTTGGAAGTGCAGTGGCATGCACTAGATGTGAGGCGAGCACTACAGAGATACATCGCACAGACTGCTTCGATCCGTAAGACTGAGGCGCTCTTGGTGTCTTTCCACCTTGCGACTCTGGGGAGGAAGGTCACTTCTCGAACTGTGGCGGGCTGGATCAAAGCCTGCATTTCCTTGGCGTACAGCTCTAAAGGGACACCGGTTCCAGGTAAAGTGTGGGCCCATTCCACGAGAAGCGCAGCAACATCGGCGGCCTGGTCTACCCAGGCTTCTGTATTAGAAATTTGCAGGGCGGCCACATGGACTTCCTTGACGCCATTTGTCAAACATTACAAGGTGGACAGCTTTGCGTCAGCCGAGGCTTCTTTTGGCCGTCGAGTGCTGTAGAGGGTTTGTTCTGACTCACAGGGTACGTCCAGTCAGCCTCCCTCCCTTTGACTTCCGAGGCTTGGGTATATCCCAACGAATGAATTGACTGGGCAGCTCTATGGAAAATGGATGTTGCTCACCTGAACGTCCTTTTTCTTAGTGCTGCCCAGTCAATTCGTCCCACCTTTCGGCTGCCTGGTTCGGCCGGAGAGATTGTTTGTGTTTTCTTCTCAGAGTGACTTGGAGACTGCAGCCTTCGCGAAATCTCTGGGGTTCCTGAGGAAAAGAGAGGCGTGGTTAAAGGAATTTAAAGAAACGCCACGCTCAGTCTTCTGACAAGCAGACAGCGAAAGCCCAATGAATGAATTGACTGGGCAGCACTACGAAAAAGGACGTTCAGGTGAGCAACGTCCAATTTAGGCCAGGCCAGCTTGATGAAATAAAAAAGTCTTAAGCGCGCGACGGAAGATGCGCAGATCCGGGATCCTCTGTATCTCCGGGGGGAGCTCGTTCCAGATCGTAGGTGCCCCCACAGAGAAGGCTCTCTCATGTTCTTTTGTTAATCCATCCAGCATAAATATTAGGATTATGATAATTATAATTGAGGATACCCAATTTGGTATAGTATAGAGGTTAAGATATCAGGCTAGAAACTGGGAGTCCATGAGTTCTAATCCTGCCTTAGGCCCAAGGCCAGCTACTCACATTTTCACAGCTCAAGGAAGGAGGCAATGGCAGACTACTTTTGAAAAGCCTTGCAGTAAAAACTGCAGGAAGTTGTCCAGGCAGTCCTTAAATCCTTGACATGATTTAACAGAAGAAAAAAAAATTACAATTCAGCATAGCTGAAGGACAACAGGTGAGAGTAGTCCATATAATAGAGCTGGATGTAGCCCCACACCATGAATCACAATATTCTGTATATTCCTGCCATTGGCAGCCAGTAATATATTTTTGGGAAAGATCTATGGACAATGTGATATCACTGATTTTGCAGCGGAAAAGTTACATATACATTTCCTATTTTGAGTAGCAGATGCTTGCTTTTCATGATTGATAGGCATAAGTTTGGAAGATTCTCACAGTGCAGTTTCAGTTTCATTCTCTTTTTGTGAAGTGGAATTTATAAATATTAAGACAAAGATACACTTTTTAAAGCTATTTGAGTTTTACAAAAGTAAAAGTTATACATAGGACAAGCAGTATGAAAGGGGAGTAGGTGAATATAGAATAAAATTACAACTTAAAAATCATATAGATTTACATTAGAAATTATTTTCTTTTAAAATCTCTGCTTGAATGTGATACCAAAAGGCTGGAGAATGATCAGTATGCATGGAGATATTCTATGTATCGCATACATGGAAATATAATATACTTTCTTGAATTGATATTTTTCAGAGGGAAAAACAGCAAATTAATTCAATTTACCAATAAAGGAGAATATTGTATCTTATGGTTGAAATGAGGGGTCCTTGGTGCTTATTGCAGACATTTCATTACCCTGTTGGAAGAAATGTCCATCTGGGTTCAGTTCCAAGTGGGGAAAAAGACACTGGAAACATGGAGACTGCTTGGAAAGATGGTTTAATGGTGGACAGGAATCACATGGCTTGAGTTCCTGAACAGAAAAAGGGAAGAGATAGGGGTGGGTTCTACTTACCTTTACTACTGGTTCGCATCGCGCCCGCTTCTGTGCATGTGCAGACCACTTATGATGTCCGGGTTAGTGGGCGGAGCCTCCTGTCGGTTTTACTACCGGTTCTTGCGAACCGGTCCGAAATGGGGGCAACCCATCACTGGAAGAGATGCTGAGAGTCCCTGGGTTTTATACCTCCTCTGGCTTTGAACTTCCTGGGAGTATCCTGATTGGTTGCTGTGAAGAGGTCATAGCTAGCCTTGCTGGTTAATGTAATCTTCCCAGGTGCCATGTGGGGAGTTTCTGTTGCTAGATGAGTTTCTGCCTCCCTTTTTGGGGGAAATATTCTGCCTTTTTAGTATATCCTAAAATATTTCATTTTTCTAGGAGAGGGGTGGGTTTTAACTTCCAACACCCAAACTAGGTAATATCATTATCACTGATACTAATGATGTTACTTAGTTTGGATAATGAAACGTTTGCAAGAAAACAACCAAGTTCAGAGTACACCAAGAAATTCAATTTATTTATACAAATATATATTTATCTGTGTTCATTACATACAAATACAAATATCCATATATATTTGTAAGATTTATAATCCACCAAAGGTTCTTAATATAGCTACATTCTTTTCTTCACAGAATATCCTGTAGCCTTACAGTAAACATAAGAGGTCAAGTTATGCTGAAATACTGCAATGACTTTCCGTTCATGGGGTTTTCAAACATACACTACGTTTAGAATCTTATGGAAACCATTTGACATATAAAATATGGGGAAAAGTTGAAGTGCTGTATGTCTCAATTTGTTTTTTCTATGGTTCAAACATAGGATTTCCTCTAGTCCACCTTCTTCTGGACTAGAAGATCGCCACAATCCCTTCCTATTATTCTATGTTCTAGGTAAATGAGTAGGAAATCTGATCTCAGATTTCAGAAGTTCCCAATACTGCAGTGACTTTCCGTTCATAGGAAGTTTATTCCCCCTTGTCTCCCCCCCCCCAATTTTTCAGGACCATGTTTCTTTTTTTACACTGAATTCAAATTTCTCAAGGGCATCATCAAGAAATGGTATTTTGCATCTGGAATATTCCATGTTTATGCAAAAGTCAAATTTAAAAAATAGGAAAGAAATCCAAGATCTGATGAGAACTCACTGTTTTCCTGACATATGGAAAATAGATAATGATTGAAGAATATTGACAAAATGTTGGTTGTATTAGTTAACCTGAGCCCTTTGTTCCTTACATCATTTGAGGAATTGTCATGAGGCAGAAGAGTTTCCTCCAGTTAAGTATGTCTGAAACCTAAGATTTCTCATTTTACCTCACCTACTACATGCTGAAATTCTCTAGCATTTTCTTCATGTGTGCATATACTTGACTGGCCAGGGTTTGCGATCAAAAGTAGAGGCTGTACTTTGAGTTTCTCTGCAAGTTAAAATAGGATAGGTAAGCACATAAGCAGTGGCTTTTTCAGAGTGCCCCTATCCTGTTTTCATCTGCTGCCTAGCTCCATGAGTTTGGAACAAATCCATTTTCGTTGCATGGGCTGTTAAAACTAATGCAAGCCCCTATATTTTTTATATGGATTGGTTTTAACTACCATAGCTTTCTGTTTTGTATTTTTTTACTTTTTACTTTGGTAATATGTAATGTTGGGGAGATAAAAGTTGGATTTGGTACAGGTAAGAAAGGAGATTGATTTAATGTCTCAGTGGCTGCTCATCTTTTCAAACTGAGGCTTTCTACCTGAATAAAAAAGGGCTAAGAAACCTTTTGAAAAGTTTCATACTTTGCTTCTGTCCATGTCATTTACACATCAGGAGTGAATTCATGTACCTACCTTCCTCCCTTTGGTGTGGCAATCAACTTATAAATTACTCTTCAGTTGGAAGATGGAACTTCATTCACAAGCAATTGTCTTTTTCAGTTGAGCAGAATTATCTTTTGAATACTGTCCCCCACCCAATCCCTGAAACGATCTCTTTTTTCCTTCCAGAAATGTGTTTAGCTTGGTCAAATGCAACTAGGTGCTTGTTATACAAATGCAGGGATTTTTAAGCCAAACCTTTGTGCTGTGACAAAATGTTGCTATTTTATGAAGTTGTTTAGGATAGCTAGCAAATAATAGTGCTAAATGCAATGTTCCTCTCAGCATTTTAGAGAGGAAATGCAAGAGACGATTGAATTTGGTCCACAGCATGCAGCTGACATCTTTTTAAACACCATGTCTCTTGTTATATAAACACTCTCCTTGTTTAAAATGTTGGTTTGGGATTAATTGCATGATTGGATAATCAAAGGCAAAATATAGATGATGCTGAGAATATCTGATTTACATACTAACGGGTATATTTTTGTTGCTTTATCAAAACATGGCAATTTTTAAAAGAATATTTACTTAATTAAGACTTCATACAGTAAATCACAACTCTTTATTATACCTGAGTGCTACTGAGCTAAATAGTTCTGTTTAAAAATTGTACAATTGAAAACATTCCTAAATATGACTGCAGGTGATATCTAGTTTCAGTTATGACTGTGGTTTCTTAGGCAAAACACACTTTTTTAGTAAACACATTAATACTGTCATTTTTACTGAAACATAGTACTATGATCAGCTGTGTGAGGAGGCCAAATTTTGGTAGGTTTCTCTTCCCTCTTCCTTTTCCAACAAGCCGGGCTGGCCTAATTCTTTTTAAGTGTTTTTAATTGTTTTGTTTATTGTTTTAATTAATGGGGCCAAATTTATATATATATTTTAACTGTATTTTAATATTTGTATTTGATGTTTTTATTTGGCTGTTCACCGCCCTGAGTCCCCAGGGAGAAGGGCGGTATACAAATTCAAAATAAATAAATAAATAAATAAATGGTTCCTTTATTTAGTGGAATAGAAAGTTCTAATCAGTGAGTAGGAGGAGCCAATAGCTTGAGGTAAAGAAGATACCAAAGAATAGGACTGATCTGGAGAGGGAAGCTTTCTGCCAGAAAAGCAGATTAAGGATTATAATCAGTTTATATATCTTTTTTTTAAATTTTGATTTATATGCCGCCCTTCTTAGTTTTAGTTTAGTTTTATTAAATTTGTATACCGCCCTACTCCCGAAGGACTCAGGGCGGTGAACAGGCACAAGATAAAATACAGAAATACAAAAGTTAAAACAATTTAAAACCAAATTAAATAATATTGGCCCACGACAATTAAAATCCCAATAAATTTAAAACCAATTAAAATTTCAATTTAAAATTTTAAAAAGGGGAGAAAAATTAGGCCAGGCCGGCTTGCTGGAATAAGAGGGTCTTAAGAGCACGGCGGAAGGTGCGCAGATCTGGGATCCTCCGTATCTCCGGGGGGAGCTCGTTCCAGATAGTGGGTGCCCCCACAGAGAAGGCCCTCCCCCTGGGGGCTGCCAGTCGACACTGCTTGGCTGACGGCACCCGGAGGAGACCCTCTCTGAGAGCGTACCGGCCGGTGGGAGGCTATTTGTGGTAGTAGGCGGTCCCGTAAATAACCAGGTCCTAAGCCATGGAGCGCTTTAAAGGTGGTAACCAAAACCTTGAAGCGCACACCGAAGACCACCGGGAGCCAGTGCAGCTCGCGCAGGAGAGGTGTTACACGGGAGCGCCATGTTGCTCCCATAACCACCCGCGCGGCCGCACTTTGCGCCAGTTGGAGCCTCCGCGTGCTCCTCAAGGGAAGCCCCATGTAGAGAGCATTACAATAATCCAGAGATTCAGGGCAGTTTACAAGGCGTTAAGCAATAGCCTTCATACTTTTGTATATTTTATACAAAGTCAGCTTATTGCCCCCACAAATCGGGTCCTCATTTTACCTACCTTAGAAAGGATGGAAGGCTGAGTCAACCTTGAGCCTGGTGAGAATTGAACTCTCAGTAATTGCAGGCAGCTGGAAGCTAAATACTACCTTTAACAGTAGCATTAGTCTGCTGCGCCACTCAGGCTCCTTAGTTATTGTTATCTTAGTTATTGTCAGTGTACTGTAAATGAGTTATTGAGCAGATCAAAGTCTCAAGCCATTTCATATAGAACAGGGGTGTCAAACTCGAGTTGTCACGGTGTCATCACGTGACGTATCACAACTCTTTCCCTCTTCACTAAACTCTGCGTGGGTGTGGCCAGCACGTGACTCATCCGGCTCACGGGCCGCGAGTTTGACACCCCTGATATAGAATAATACTGGGAGAGACAAATTAATTAAACTTCTTTTTATATTGCTAATGTAAGTGCTTGTAAGGAAAGGAGATGGATCTGATGGGCAGTAACTAAAATTCTAATTTCTGTATGGCCTGTTAACACCATTTCAAACTACTTTAGGGAATTTATCAGAGAACCCAAAGTAGTACATGTGGTACTTCACAACTGAAACAAACAAGTAACTTCTTACTCCTTCACCATATCATCTCCATATTTCATATTCATAATCTTTCATATATTCCTTGTTTTTGACATGGTGCTCTAGTCTAGAAAAGAAGTAAAGGCAAGGATTTTAATTCAAAACAAAACAGATGTAGGAAATATAGGACAAGATCCAGCAATAAGATGTCTTGGGAAAGCTTTGTCTTTTAAAAATATAAAATAGGTAAGTGATAATCAGGTGTCCTATTGAAGAACTGATCTGTTTCTCCTTAAAATTTTAGGAAATAGCTTATCTTAATTATTTCACAGGTGTAAAATGTTTTGGCAGGTGATCAAATTTTTTATGGCTGAGCTCCCATGTACTTGGTTTAAGGTCAGTCTTATTAAATAAAATGGAAGCTAGTTGAGAACAGTTATACAAGGGCAAGTGTATGTGCTGTGTAAGGATTACTTTACTTCAACAGCATAGTCAATATTTTCTTTTATTAAAGTGATAAAACCTACTTATTCTACATGTTAATTATATGAACAAATTAATTTGTGAAGAAATTAAGTTCAATATGGTAATGATTAATTATAACTTTAAATAATAAGTAAGCTAAAAAGAATATGGACAATTCATTGAAATTACTCCCTAAGTTTTATGTGGTGGCATATCAAGGCCAGCCTAGTTATAAAATTAAGAAAAATATCAATTTTATTAGTAAAACAGCCTGTTTTAAACTTTTGTGCAAACAAATTCAGCTTTGGTTTTCATTTGGTTGGGTATGTTCTGTGGTTTGTGCTTTTAAGTAAGATGGGCAGTCCAAAGAAGTGACTTCAGCATTAATGAATGCTTGTGTTGCTGCTAGCTGTAGCAGCACCTAATTGACCTTGGCTAATCTCAAAAAGGAAACTGCATGGTTGTGTCTATGAAATCATTAACAGTCAAGCTGCAAAGTGACTTTGCCTTGCATACATTGTTTATTAGAGATCCCTGCAGTCAAAGCAAGGAGATACAGGTGTTGCCTTGGCAAGAGAGGTGTCTGTATAAGTAGAAACAAACAAACAAGCAGTAAAACAAGTTGCTGGGTCTGGCTGCAGAAGTCAAGCGTAAGAGGGCAAATGCCTTTATTGCTGTTTTGGCAAATAAATATAACCATGATGAATTTAAAATAATTTTTAAAGGTTGCTCTTTGCATAGTGATTTTTACCTTAATAGAATATTTGGCTATATGTAGTTGCAGCCAGAAATAGTTAGCTGCTGTTATGTCATTAGTCAGTTGACCTGACATGCCCAATCCCATGGAGAATATCTGAGCAAAACTAGAGCAAAGCTGGTTATCCACAGTGCAAAACTCCTAACAGCAGCACTTCTTTTACTAGAATACTGCAGAGAATCCAGGGCTAAATTTTAGCTATTTCATTCTCAGTCTTTTTCCAGTCATTTAGACAGGGCTAAAATAAATCTGATGTGAGCCACATATAAAGTGATTATGCATCCAGGCATGTCCTGCAACACTTGGATGTACTTGTGATATATGTGTGCTAATAGTACATGCAAATAGATTAGCACTTGGGGTATACACTTTTAAATTTATTAGCACCTTACATCTAATTTACATCATAATCTTGAATTTTCTTAGGTGTGAATAGAACTTGCTAACTGCTAGTCGGACCTGTATCTTGGATTTTTTTTTTGGGCTCAACCCGTGCACAATATTTTCCAATTTTTAAAATATTAAGTTACTGGAATCTGTAAATTCTTAATATTGACTATAAATATACATTAATGAATAAATTCATTTTGTATTTTATATTTATTATCCATATCCATAGCCCTAATGAGCATGAGTGTTCAGAGATTCTAAACTTGCTCAGTGAAGTTGTAATTCTCCGATGGGCTGACATGAGAATCCAAAGTATGGGTGTTGATTCCCACCTTCTTCCTTTTAGAGACTGAATCCTTTTAACTTTCTGCCACGCCTCTCTTGGCTGACCCCCCGAGTTTGATTCAGTCTTACATCTGAGAGAGACATGTTTAGTGGAGTGATTTAGAGCGAAGGACTATAGCTACTTTGTTTTTACTTTGGATTCTCAGATCAGAGTGGAAATCATCAGAGCTAAGAAAGCAGTCTAACTCAACCTTCCAAGTGTCAGAGAAGCTCAGCCCGCCACTTTAAGAGCAGCTGGGACAAATGGGAAGCCGGAGCTTCAGAAGCGGCACTTTTGGGGTGCCCGGTTAAAAGGAAGGTCTGTTTCCTTTAGCTATCTACTGAAATCAGATGTAGAGCGTTGGGGAAGTACAGGGCAATCAGCTGAGAGCCAGGAGCGGCTTGAATCAGGAAGACTTCAAGGAACGCTGTAGCTGCGTGGCTTGGATTTAAACAACCTTTCGTTGCGCGAGAGAGGGGACCTTGGACACTTTGTCAGGAGGAAACAGCTGGCTACCCAGTCTGACTGGCAGCTGCTGCAACTAGTTAGCAGGCTACCCAGTCTGACTAGTGCCACTACAAGGAAAGAGCGGATCTTTCAGGCACATCTGCTGAAAAGTTAGTGCTGGCTATAACCGGCTTGTCTGGCAGCTGCCGAATTTAAGCGGCTGGAGATTTAAGTCTCTCAGCCCAGCTGCCATTTCCGTCTCCTTCCCAGAAAAGCCAACATTTGGCACGCTTTCCTCAGCAGACGTCCTGGTGCCTCTCCAGCAGGGGTCCAGAAAATCCCCAGTTTATCGAAGGATGGAGAATACTGCTACATCAGAAAGCCACAAGGTGGCTCACGTGAGTGGGGAAAAAAGGGGGGTTTCAGTTCATCCCCAGATAGAACAAAGAAGCCCTGCAGCTTCAAAGAGGAAAATTTCTAAAGCTGAGGCAAGGGGTGCCCAGAGGAGAGAAAGAGCCCTGGAAAAGGAGATTTCAAAAGTGAAAAGACAGGCGAAATGAAGAGTACTAGCAGAGTTCTCTGGGATAAAAGAGAGCGTCTATTCCTTAGGGCACTCAGAGACAGCCAGGTATGAGAGCCATCTAAGTCTCCCAAATTGGTCACCAGAGGGCACCATAGAGCAATCCTCACAGGTAAATAGCCTGTCACCAGAGAATGAAGGGGAGCCTGACCAAAAGAGAATGCATAGGACCACAGAGGCCACCTACACTCCCACACCGGTGGATATCCACCCGGGGAGAGCCTAAGCTTAGGAATTTCTGAGCAGATGAACCTGCTGATATCCGTAACAAAAGGACGGGTCACATCCCTGCAACAGGGGATCCAGAAGGATTATATGACATCAGGCTCAGCCCTGGAGCATAGCCAGTTTATGGCACCCCAAGGTCAGAAAGATTTGAGAAATTTTAGAGAGCCTAACTCTCCTACTTCATCTCTACAGAGCAGAGATTGGATTTCAGGAGAGGAGGAGCAGAGAGAATGGAGTCTCTCAGAAAATGAGGGATCGGCTCCTGAGCCTCTGGCTTTCACGGGGCTGTTCCGACCTTCCCTCTTCAAGGTCAAGGCCACAGCCAACATGGGGGAGGAACCTAGTACTTCAAAGGCACCCCTGGGCCTACCAGACCCTCCTATTTTCCTAACCAGGGGTGTAGAAAGAGGAGGTTCCCTCACCGCAATTGTACTGTGACGTGGTCCGAAAACAATGGACCCAACCAGGAACATATCCCAACCCAAATGGGAATGACAGGAGATTTTATAATGTAACCACTGACTTCGCAAAGGAACTGCAATTACCAACAGTATACGGGCCGGTAGCAGCCTTAACCTCATCTAGCCTTGTGTCCCAAGACACAGCAGACTCCCTGAAATCAGAGGATGGG
Source organism: Pantherophis guttatus (assembly GCF_059756535.1). NCBI lineage: Eukaryota > Metazoa > Chordata > Lepidosauria > Squamata > Colubridae > Pantherophis > Pantherophis guttatus. The sequence continues at coordinate 121,500,101 of NC_142065.1, read as the reverse complement.
AGGACAGAGTTGGCCCTTTGCAGAGTCCATCAGGCAGCGGCCTAGGTGATCAGGACATCTACATCCGCCTCACTTTTCAATAGGGCCTCATTAACTTGGCTGTGTCAGATGCAAAGCAGGATCCCACCTGACGACCAATGTCTTCAACAAGACGTCACCAAACTGATAGCGGCAACGGAATTCTTGGCAGAAGCCACCTTGGATACTGCCAAATTTGCTTCCAGGGCTATGGCATCAGTGGTGATGACCCGGCAAATGCTTTGGCTCCAGAACTGGCAGGCGGATGCCAAATCCAAATAGAGACTAGCCTCTGCACCCTTCACGCTGGCAAACTATTTGGAGAGGCCATGGAGCCCATCTTGGTAGAAACCAAAGACAGAAGAAAGATCCTCCCATCCTTACACAGGCTGGTGGACTGATGGGCCTTGCCGTATGTGCGTAGTTCCTCCTTTCGACCAGCAGAGACTGGTTCAGGCTACTACCAAAGGAGATTCCCACAGGGATCTGATCAACAAACAGCTAGAGGAGGATTCCGAGATAGAACCAAACAGCAGTTCCAGGCCAAGAAACAATTTCATGGCTCTGGAAACCGTCCCTTCTGGTGTTACAAAGTTACAAATGACCCCAGGTCAAACCCTCCCATTGGCAGTCGCTTAGCGCTATTCGTGAACCACTGGGAGGCAACCACGTCAGACTCCTGGATTCTAAACACAGTGAGACTAGACTTCAGGCTAGAATTTATTTCCACACCCCCGAGATTCTTCATACGTTGTTCCATACTAAGAGACAACACAAAGAGAGACCTCATAGAGATCAAATTACAACATCTCCTGGATAGTCAAGCTATCCAGCTGGTCCCAGCGGACCAACAGGAGCAAGGATTCTACTTGATATTTTTGGTCCCAAAGGCCTTGGGGGGTGGGGGGTGGAGAGCAATTCTAGACCTAAAAAGTTTGCACAAATACCTCACTTACAAGAGGTTCAAAATGTAATCTCTCCAATCCATCCTGCCAAAATCCTGGAGCACTCTCGGCCCACATCAGGGCACTACCAATCTGAGTCCAGTATTACCTGGATGACATTTTAATCCATGTTTTAATCCATGCTCCCATGATCGAGTGATAGAGGACCTACAGGTCACAATCAGGACTCTTCAGAGTTACGGCTTTTCCGTCAACTACAGAAAAAAACCATCTGACTCCTACCACTCGTTTGCCCCACCTGGGGATGATCAAAGACACCTCACTTTGCAAGGTCTACCTGTCACGGGACCAACAGGACAGCATAAAGACATTAATAAATCCAATTTGGACAGACTGCAAGGTCCACTAGCCCTTCTCTCAAAGCTCCTAGGCAAGATTTTATCATGCATCGTGATAGTGCCCTGGGCATGCCTACATGCAAGGACTTTACAGTAGTTTCTCTTACCTTACCAGAGGTCAGGAGAAAGCAATTCATACACCAAGGTTCCAGTCACACACAAGATGCTACAGTCCTTCTGTTGGTGGTCATCCCGGGCCATGGACGGGTTGTGCCTTCAAGGAGGCCAACCGACTAACCATCACAACAGACACCAGCCTCTTCGGCTGGGGTGCCCATTGTCAGGCGCAGATGGCACAGGAGCAGTGGTTGCAGGAGGACCTAGCAAACAATATCAACTGCCTGGAACTCAGGCAGTTCGCCTGGCCTGAGAGGGTTTCAGGACAAGATAACTGGCAATCACATTCTCATCCTGACGGACAATGTAGCCACCAAAGCCCACATCAACCGTCAAGGGGGCACATTCCAGAGCACTCATGCGAGAGGCAGAGCAGTTGGGGCTTTGGGCAGAGAGGCATCTTCTCTCCATCAGAGCGGAGCACATCTCGGGAACAACGAATGTCCAGGTAGACTGGCTAAGCAGGACCACAAAAGATCATGCAAAGTGGTGCCTGCTTCCGGAACTGTTCAAGGAAATAACAGAATGGTTCAGGACTCCAGTCCTGAACCTGTTTGCCACACCGTCAAACAGCCAGTTGCCAAGATTTTACTCCAGGTTCGTAACATCTGGGGCAGAGGGGGCCAATGCACTCTGCACTCCGTGGCCGAGAGGGCTTCTAGACGCCTTTCCCCCTCTTCCCGTGATCCCAAGGGTAATTGGGAAGGTACTGGAGGAGAAGGCGGAAGTGTTTAACAATGGTTAAAACTGACCATCTGGCATTTGATTGGAGAGCCCCGACACAGGGCAAGTTGTCTATCATAGTAATCACAACAGTCCAAGCCTCCAGGAGATCATCAACTAACAGGATCTATGATTCGTTTTGGAGGACGTTTTGTAACTGGTGCTCCAAGGGCGGCATCGATCCCATCTCAGTAACAGTGGCCCAAATCCTAGAATTTCTTCAGGATGGGCTGAAGACGACTATCCCCAAACACCATATGTAGGCAGGTTGCAGCGCTAGCATTGGTGTTGTCATGCAGGGACCTAGAATTGCTCTCATATCATCCTATGGTGTGCAGCTTCATTAAGGGATCAACCAATTTAAAGCCTCCGGTGATGCAAAGGTATCCTACCTGGGACCTATCCAAGGTCCTGCATACAATCTCCTTGAATCCCTTTGAACCGTTACGAGAAGCTAGCCTACGATACCTCAAATGCAAAGTAGCTTTCCTCATGGCTATTACTTTGGCCAGACAAATTTCAGAGCTGGCAGCCCTCTCCGTAAGGGGGGACCTGTGTATATTTCATCCAGACAGGGTAGTACTGCGTCTAGACCCTTCATTTTTACCCAAGGTTAATTCCAGGTTACACAGGGCGCAGGAAATCATATTGCCGGACTACCCTGGCGAGTGACCGCCCATTCTACCAGAAGTGTGGCTACAACAGCTGCTTGGGTGACACAGGCCTCTGTAGAGGAAGTCTGTAGGGGAGCGACCTGGTCACCACTGTCCCCGTTCATCAGACACTATAAGCTGGACGCATTGGCCTCAGCTGAGGCAGCCTTTGGCAGAAAGATCCTTCGGAAAGTACATACAAATCTGGGGACTCGGGACCAGAGTGTGGCCCACCCTTAGGACAAGTTGGCTTTGGTATGTCCCATACTTTGGAATCTCATGTCAGCCCATCGGAGAAAGGGCGTTGGTCTTACCTGACATGCTCCTTCTCAATGGGCTGACTGAGAATCCAACCCCACTCTGGCGACCGTCTGGTCCAGAGTCCAGGAGCGGACAACAAGATCAGTGATACGTCAAGTCATCTGCTATGTCTTCATCAAATGGGGGGTCACCCAAGAGAGGTGTGGCAGAAAGTTAAAAGGATTCAGTCTCTAAAAGGAAGAAGGCGGAGTCAACACCTATACTTTGGATTCTTAGTCAGCCCTTCGAGAAGGAGTATCAGGTAAGACCAACACCCTTTAAAAAAATATAGATATGCACTTGTCCAATATGTAAGCTTGCTGGGGGCTTTTGCAGGGCCTCTCTGGCCACCTTTTACTTTTAAGTACTGTTTGCACATCTACGTAGTCTCATTTCTTACCTTCGTAAGATGAAAATACAGAAATCTCTATGCTGACCAACAGCTTCAGCCTGCATGCTCTGACTGTGTTGGACTACAATTCGCAATATTCTTAAACCAGGACGGGCATTGTTTGCTTCAAGAGGATGCTCCAGGAGTTATAACTTAAGATGTCAGATGTTGTGCCATTCTGCAGCATAACCTGACCCAGATTTTAATAACAGTCTACTAGATGATTTACTAAATGATTTGCAGGAATCCGATCAGGATGAAAGTCTGTCTAGACTGAGATCTTCTCTATTTGAAGGTTGTAGCATCCCTGTGCTGCTTCTTTCCCCCCACCCCCCATCATCTGGTAATCACCATCTTTCTCTTAATCTTAAGGTTACTTATAACTATCACTGTAACTAGATTCCAGTTAGTCTCACCTCCATATGTTAGAATAATTGAATTTCATACTAGTTACTACAATATCTCTTTGTGTTAGTAAATCCTATAATGGAATTTTATTTGTGACATGTTCTTTTTTGGTATTTTGTATCTTCAATTTATTGCTGGCAATTTGTAATAATTATTAGTTTTTGACATATCACACAATTTGTCAGTTTTGCTGCAACATTTTGTTTTAGGTTCTCCTTATTTGATGCGGGAACTTACAGCAGTGGCAGACATTTTCTACTCTAAATTGTGCACTTTCTGTGGTGTCCTTAGACTTGCACTTTCTCTCTTTGTCCTCCCCCTATCCTTCCATTTTTTGGACAAAATAACACTTTCATATAAACCTGAGAAATAGTTGTTGTTGTTCTTTATTTACTTCTGAGTCTATGGCATAATAGGCATCCTTTTGATTTGGCCAGGATTTTCTGTCAGTAACTGCTTCTTCTGAGTTTGTTTAAATGCTTAAGTCCATGCTAGTGTTAACAACAACAGTATCTAGCCACCTTGTCTTCTACCATCGATTTTCTATTGCCTTTGAGTTTCCCACGGTGTCAGGATGTTCTCCAATAAGTTTTTACTTTTTATTTTTAATAGCCTTTTATATTCATTATCAATGCTTCCAATGAGCAATCTTCTTCTGTTTCATTTAACACCAAGTGATTTATTCTTCAATCATTAAGATATTCTCAACAATTTATTCTAGCATCCAATTTAAAGTTATCAAATTTGTTCAGCCTTTGTAATAACCCAGCTTTCATAGCCATATATTTACAGGCAGAAAACAGACATTGGCAGTATGTACCTTTGCTGTCTGTTAATAAGTGTACATTTATATTTAGTCTTAATTTGACTTTCTTGTGTGCTATATAGGCTTTAATCTGAGTTTTAAGATACTAAACCTAGCTGCTTCCTGTGATTTTCATTGATATCTGATTTGAATTTGATGGTACCACCTGGCAGACTCTGTATTTGAAAGCAGTAAAGTGGAGTTTTTTTGGAAAAGTAGGGAGAAAGTGTAGTGTACAGCACCTTATGAGTCTCACAAAGTCACCTAGAATTACTCCTAGGCAAGATGCATGACATATAAGTTTAATACATAAATAAAGATGGGTATAAACTAACAAAAAGCAACACATTGCAGACCAGAAATATGATCGTGGTCATATAATGAAGGATAATTTATTTTTGGGTTACTCTTGTAAGACTAGGAATTAAACTATAATTTGGCATAGGGTAATTGTGTAATGTAAGCAAAAAAAATAATAATTAATGAATAAATTATAGATAAGTTAGCTGTCAATCTGTGAGCCATAAGATATAGGTTAGAGATGAAACATTATTTGTGTGACTCAAGCTTTCGTTTAAAATTTCATTTGATTAATAGAAATTACTAGAAATTATCATCTCTTGGTCCAGCACGATAGAAAGCCTAATGAAAAAGAAAGATATACATTAACAGTCTTGGTTGTGTATGGAGCAGCTAAAGTGCAAAAAATATTAAAGTGGCTCAGATGGATATATTTCAGCTGGAGACTAAGTCCTGAAATTGTTTTAAATTATAATTTTGGGAGGTTTTTTTGAACCTATTTTCTGGCTTTCCTTCAAGAGCTTAAGGTCACTTGCCTTTGATTATGCATACAAACGCTTGTATGTTAACTACTTAATGTGTTCTATGTCACTTGGAGTACTAAAAATTACAATTAAAACATTTGTACAATTAATTTCCCCCCATCTGTCTGGAAAACTCTGAATTATTACTTTAAAAAAAACCCCTTTTATCTGTTTGTTGCAGTCTTGTGGAGATTTGGTTTTTTTTGAACCATACATCATGGTCCCCGTTTCCTCTGTATTTTGAGCTCACTGATTATGACTTAGTCTGATATGTAAATCTAGGGTTATTTGTAAATAATGTGAATTTTAGCTCCTTTACAGATAAGTAATCATAAGTTATTTGTACAAATTAGGTTTGGTTTTCCTCCTTTCTCCATGTCAGTGGGAACGGCAGTCAGGCATGGGTTAACTTGTCTGTACAGCTATAGGACTGAGTCTGCTGATTTATTTAGCTCTGCCCTCTCCTGGTAGCCTCCAGTGTTTCGACTCGGTCTATGCTGGACAGACGTTTCTTCCCAGCTTAGCCATTTCTTCACCTTTTGGATCATTTTTTCTTCAAATTTCCTTTGAATTCCCTTCAATTTCGGCCGTTTCTTCAGTCCTAATTGGACACAATGCTTTCCAGCGTGAAGGGCTTTTCGCCTGATACTGGTGAAGGCCGCGGAGCAGCATTGGACTAATGGCTGGCAGCTCCATCTGTGCAGTGGCTTGATTTCATTCTCACGCTGTCCCAGGGCTCCCCATACCATTGGGTGAGCAATTTGGCTGTGTTTTAACGGCATTTGCCTAGCAGCGAAAGCTCGAGTGAGAGCATTGGCACTAATCTTGATCGCGTTTGAAGCCGGACGGCTAGTGATCTGCGGGGCAGGCAAGCTCCATTACTCCTCGGAATCTCTTCACCAGTGGAGCAGGGGTGTTATCTCTCAAAGTTAAATCATGAGTGACTATGGGCTATTTGCCTTTTTCCGATTACTTAGCTTTGATCACAACTTGCCCGGCATCGTTTTAAAATGGCAGACACCATGCGGTCCCATTCTCCTAAGGGAGCAGCCTCTAGCGGGCGGCGGAGACATGACAGTGACCCGGGCGAGAGTCCATCGGGGCTTCCACCATGCCCCAAAAGGCCTCAGCTCCAGAAGGGTTTCCCCCCGCCATCAGACAAGCCTGCCAAACCTTCTAAAGAAGAACAGAGGAGGCACAAAGCGATAGAAAAAGCCATCATAAAGGCATAAAAGCAAACAACCAAGACAGTCGCCACGTCGGGATCAAGGCCTACCTCAACTGAATCCCCACAGCACAGGCCTGGATCTCCCCTTCCTCAAGGGTCAGGGCAATCTAAATGGGATTTATCCCCAGACCAACCAGCACCCTGCAGCCCTTTTCCTCCACCGGGGAGTGACCCTTAATTCCAAACACTGTCCACTTCCAGACCTCACCAGTCTTCGGGGGAAGAGGCTCCTGCGCCTGAAAGGTCTTCCCTGGCATCACACCCGCCTCCCCAACCACAAGGCTCAGTTTTGCCGGCTTCTTTGGAAACCATCCTGGCCAGGGCTATCCAACAAGGCATGGCTCAGTGCCTCCAACAGGGCTCTCTTCCATCTATCCCTGATTACCCAGCACATCACAGTCTCCAACATACACCTCAGCACCTCGAGGATTCCATGTCAGATCAGGAAAAGGCTGAATCTCTGGTTCATTCTGATCAGGGCTCCATTTCAGAGCATGAAGGGACCAGAGATCTTGCTCTATCAGACGATGAGGGCCTGGCTTCCGACCAGCCCTCCTTCATCGGCTTTTTCCGACCCCAGGTTTTCAGGTCCCTTCTGTTCAAAGCACTCTCTACCACGCGCCTCGGCGGTGTACCATTGACCAGTGACTCCACCTTGACTGCAAGTGACCTGGCCTCCTCGCTGTTCGCTGAGCCTGCTGTAGAACCGGAGACCATTCCTGCTCCCAAACTTTTTACAGATGTTATTCAGAGGCAATGGTCTCTCCCAGGTTCGGAGCCCAGTCCTAATAGATTGGACAAAGGCCTCTATTATTCTGCTTCCGATCTTTCAAATCTCTTGCAAATACCTACAGTGGATGCTCCAACTTCCTCCCACCTCACGGGGCCTCCAGAGGATTCTCTTCGCCCAGAAGATAATGGGTGGAAAAGGTTTTAGTTAAGGGCCACCAAGCAGCGGCCTGGGCCATCAAGGCCGTGACATCAGCGTCCTTCAATAGGGCCTCTCTTCTATAGCTTAAATAGCTACAGGATAGACTCCCTCCGTCAGACACGAGGTCTCATCAGGACCTCAATAAGATTGAGGCTGCCTTGGAATTTTCGGGTGACGCTACTCTAAATGCCGTCAGATTTGCAGCAAAATCCATTGGGTCCACTATCACATCTCGCTGACTCTTGTGGCTCAGGAATTCACAGGCAGACACCAGGAGTAAATGTCAGCTAGCTTCTGCACTCTTTTTTTATTATTTATTGAAAAGATTTACAAAAAAGAAATACAAAAAATTTCCCCCCCCCCATGTTCCCCCCACCCTTTCCCCTCCTTCATCCCACCTTCTCCCCCGACTTCCCAGAGCAAAATACAAGATATTTCATTTAATCAAACATAAACTAGATTAATCTACTTATCCTCAAAGTACTGCCTCCCCCACTGAAACCTTAACTCCACTACAGATAACCAAATACTTCTAATACTAACATTCATTCATAAGCTATTTGATATTTTCTTGTCTGATACTTATTTTGAATATAATCAATCCATCTTCTCCATTCCGATACGTATCTTTCTTGCGTGTGGTCCTTCAAATATGCCGAGATTTTTGCCATTTCTGCTAGATTTGTTACTTTCAATATCCACTCTTCAATAGTAGGCAAAGAATCCTTCTTCCAATATTGAGCTACCAGCAGCCTAGCTGCTGATATTAAGTTCAAAATCAATTTAATCTCTGAAACTGTACAGTCCGTAATTATACCCAATAGAAACAATTGAGGAGTAAATTTCAACCTTCTTTTCAAAATGTTCTGCATCACCCACCAAATTTTTATCCAAAATGCCTTGATTTTCTTACAGGTCCACCATATATGATAATAGGTTGCATCATTACATTCACATCTCCAACATTTAGCTTGCAAGTTCGAGTACATACATGATAATTTTTTAGGATCTAAAAATTGTCTCTCAAATTTTGTGCTTGCGTAAATTTAACATTTCTGACCCAAATTTTTTTCCCATGTTTCCATCATCACTGGTTCCTGAAAGTTTTGTGCCCATTTTATCATACAGTCCTTAACCAGTTCTGTTTCTGAGTCTATTTCCAGTAATGCATTATACAACCTTTTAATATGCATCTGACTTTGATCTCTAATCTGTTTCACCAAATTTTCCTCATTTTGCATAACTCCAATTTTTTGACCCTCCCTCCATCTAGCTTGAAGCTGACCATACTGAAACCAAGTATAAATTATCCCTTCTTCTTTTAATTCCTCTAGAGATTTCAGTTGCAACTTACCTCTGTCCAAAAGAAGAAGCTCTTTATAGGTAATCACCTCTATTTTTTGTTCTATACTTATATTTTCTATTGCATGTCTGGGATTTGCCCATATAGGTTCAGCTTATATTGGTACTTTTTCCAAACCCTCAACAATGCATTTCTGAGTATATGATCCTTAAACCTTTATCCAGTTTTTTTTCATACAACAAATAAGCATACCATCCATATAACAAATCATAACCTTCTATGTTTAACATTCTTTCTTCAGTTAAGTTAAACCAATCACTAATTTGTGCTTCTGCACTCTATGCTGCTAATAGTTTATTCGGTCCATTGCTGGATCCCATCCTGATCGAGACGAGAGTCAGGCGCAAAGTTATGCCTTCAGTTTCCCAGAGGGGTGACTCTCGCTACACATCTTATTCTCGTTCACAGTCCTTTCGGAGTTCTGACAGCGGTCAGTCCCGCTATCAATGATCATTCCAGCCCAGATCTCACCAACCGGATAACCAGGTCAGACAGGGGGGCAAGTTCCAATCCAGGCACTCCTTTCGGGGAGGGAGGGGTTGACCCTTCTGCAAGTCCAAGTAGCTCCCTCCCAGAATCTCCCATTGGCCTTGTTTGCCAGCCAATGGGAGTCTTCAACAATGGATGCATGGGTCCGGAAGACAGTCCATTGGGGCCTCTCCCTGGAGTTCCTCTCCCCTCTCCCGACTGTTTTCCTCACTTGCCCAGTATTCAAAGACAAAACCAAGCGGCCACTAGTTACCTCGGCCATTGATCACCTCTTAAATATCAGAGCTATCCAGCGAGTCCCTCAGGACCAATATGGCCAGGGGTTTTATTCTCGCTTGTTTATCGTGAGGAAATCTTCGGGGTGGGTGGGGTGGAGGGCAATCCTGGACCTTAAAGCTTTGAACCGGTACATTATCTACCGTTGGATCAAAATGCAATCCTCCACGTGATCCTGGAGTGTATTCGCAGGGGCGATCTCCTTTCATTGGTGGACTTAACGGAGGCATACCTCCATGTCCCCATCCTCCCTACCCACTGCTTCCGTTATCTCGGGGGACATTATCAATATACGGCTTTGCCATTTGGCCTATCCTTGGCCCCCCGAGTATTTACAAAAATCATGGCTGCCCCAATTGGTCACATTCACACCCTGCCCATTAGACTCCAATTTTATTTAGATGATATCCTCATTCAATCATCTTCCATGCCTTTGGCACAGAAGGATTTAGCAATCACCATCCTGGTGTGTCAAGATCATGGTTTCTCGATCAATTGGGCCAAAAGCCACTTGGCTCCTTCCACCTGGCTCCTCCACCTGGGAGCGGTCATTGACACAGTGACTTCCATAGCCTCACTCTCTCCTGACCGCCAGGCCAGCCTCCGAGCCCTGGCAAACCAATATATTGCAACCTGCTCGTCAACAGTGCTAGGACTGTCCCGACTCCTCGGTAAAATGGTCTCATCATTCGGCATTGTTCCTTGGTCTTGCCTCCACTGCAGGGAATTGCAGTGGGTCCTCCTACCTCATCAGAAGGCCATGCGCAGCACCTTTATGACCAGGATGGTTCTACCTCCAGTAGTTCTCACCTCCTTCCAGTGGTGGACATCCGATGCGATTTCAAGGGGCTGCTCATTTCGGAAGCCTTCGCATCTGCTCCTCACCACCAACGCCAGCCTCACTGGAGGCTGCTTGGAACACCGCATGGCGCAAGGTCAATGGTTCACATGGGAGAGGCACTACAACATCAACTTCTTGGACTTACGAGTCATTCACCTGGCTCTTCTCCATTTCCAGGGCATTGTGACAGGCCAGGATCTCCTCGTCCTCACGGGCAATGTACCAGCAAAGGCTCATGTAAACAAACGGGGGTGTGTGTACCCACTCAAAGGCCCTTATGCGGGAGGCCTTATGCCTCAGTCTCTGGGCTGAGGCCCATCTCAGCTCCCTCAGGAAGGACAACATTTCAGGAGTGGCGAACAGTCAAGCAGATGCTCTCAGCTGCAATCGGGTGGACCACACAGAATGGAGCCTAACAGCCCCTCTCTTCCAGGTGTTGGCATCAAAGTTCGGCCTTCCCTCAGTTGACCTCTTCACGTTGGCCACCAACCATCAGGTTCTGAGATACTTCTTTAGGTTTCCGGATCCCGGTGCAGAAGCCACAGTTGCCCTGCGCAGCCCCTGGCCTCCCGGTCTCCTCTACGCCTTCCCTCCCCTCCCATTAATCCCCAGGGACATCAGGAAACTGTTGGAGGAGGAGGCGGAACTGGTCCTACTGGCTTCTCATTGGCCCAGGAGGCCTTGATACGCAGACTTAGTATCCGTGACCCGGCCCTGGCGGATTCCCGACTCCAAGATCGCCCTCATACAGGGAGCTCTGTAGCATCCGGACCCCACGTGATATCCATTAACTGATAAACGTTAACCGCTTAGAGATTGAGAGGTGCCTCCTGACAGAGGCCCGCATACCCGCACGCGTCATCTGTACCATCCAGGCTTCTTGTAGGGCATCTACAAATCGCATCTATGATGCCACTTGGAGAACCTTTGTCACCTAGTGCCAGAGGTCACACATTGTGCCCATGGCAGCGTCTATTTTTCACATCTTAAGAGTTTCTACAAGATGGATTTGAAGCGGGCTTAGCTCCCAATACACTTCGCTGACAAGTGGCCGCCATTTCCTCAGTCTTGGCCTGCAGTTCTACCGACGCCATTTCGAGGCACCCAGTTATCCGTCATTTCTTGCATCGCGCTCCTAACCTATGTCCGCCAGTTGTCCATTGCTATCCCACATGGAATCTGAACAAGGTCCTCAACACCTTAACATCTTCTCCGTTCAAACTGCTTCGCCTGGTTTCCCTACAGTTCCTCTCTTTCAAGGTGACCTTTCTTATTGCTGTCACGTCACCGCATCTTGGAGTTGGCTGCCCTATCTGTCTGTCAGGACCTATGTTTCATATCGACAGGGTTGTGCTTCGGCTGGATCCCACCTTCCTACCAAAGGTGAACTCATCTTCACCACGCCCAAGAACTTGTCCTATTTCTGCCCACAGCTGAGCCATTGGTTGGAACGTTCCTGGCACACTCTTGACGTGTGGCGAGGCCTCAAAATTTACATCGCCAGGACCATGGCCCTACATAGGGCGGAAGCTCTGTTCATTTCATTCCAACCAGCGTCCATTGAAACCAAGGTCACGGGGCCTACATTGGGAAGATGGATCAGAGTGACTATAACCACAGCTTACCAACGGCATGCCCTACCGGTCCCGCACAATATCACAGCATACTCCACCAGAAGTGCGGCTACTTCAGCAGCTTGAGCAACGCAGGCCTCCCTGCAGGGCGGCTACGTGGACCAGCCTTACTCCATTTGTCTGCAACTACAAGGTGGACTCCTTCACCTCAGTGGACACGGCGTTCAGCCGTAGGGTGCTCCAGGCCGTCCATCTTAGCATGGGATCGTAGGGCCGGGTAGTTCCCACCCTGTAGGACATGCAGCTTTGGTATGTCCCATGCTTGACTGCCATTCTCACCGACATGGAGAATGGACGTTGGTCTTACCTGATACGTCCTTTCTCTGAGAGGGGGGAATGGCAGTCAGCCTCACCTTACAGGTTCCAGCCCTGGCTTCAAGCGGGGGCGATAGGCACTAATTTTCTCTCTTTGCAGAAAGACACGTCAGTCTGCGTCAGCGTCCTCGCTGAAACACTTGAGGCTACCAGGGGAGGGCGGAGCTAAACAAATCAGCAGACTCAATCCTATAGCTGTACAGACGAGTTAACCCATGCCTGACTGCCATTCCCCCCTCTCAGAGAATGGACGTTTCAGGTAAGAACAATATCCATTTTCAATCTGTTCTTCTCATACACTGTTCCATTGGTTAGAGATTTCAATGGGGCACAAAACATAGATAAAAAGTCAGGAAATCTCAAACAAAGAAGTACATTGTTGCAATGTGTTGTCTGAATAGGACATGGTTCACTTCTCTGAAACCATATTTTTTCCCTATCCTCATGTCCAAAAACAGGTTTGCATGATGTATCCAACTAGTGAAGTTTGTCCGATCAGCTTTTTAATTAAAACAATAGTGAATTGGCATGATGCAAAGTGAAGACATAGTCTCCAGTATCACCTATACTGTATATCCAAAGATTTGTTTAGACCCAATTGGGAGCCTATTAGGTTGATAGGTAACCAGAAGTCTACAAATATTTCATTAATATGTCTATCTGCTCCTGAAGGATAAAAGTAAGACAGTTTATATCTAGTAGGCAACATTCTGGTATATTGGTGCTTTGTAAACAGCTATGATTTCCTGTGCCAGTCATTTTACATCAACAGGCATGCCTCTTTCACTGCTCACAAACTGAATTCATTATGTAGGAGGACCCATGTTCATCAAAATATAATTAACTTGGATGGTTTTGATCAGCAAGCACTAATTTAAGTTCTGTTCTTTTTTCCTCCCTTCATTATAGATGATTATTATTATCTGAGACCTGATTTTTCTGTTAATTGTAAGGGAATTGTGTGGCTAGATCTGTTGATGAAATTGAGAAAGTACTTTCTCTGTATTTTTCTGGAATTTGGGCCATCAGCCAATCTCATCATGCTAACAGAGTTGAGTAATCTAACACGATGTTGGGCATGCTTAAATCCATTAATTTTAATTGAGTTTAAACATGTCTAATTCTCTGTTGGATTGTGACTACCTCATTACCTGTTGGTTTTCATAATTACTATTTTTTTAGATTCTTGTTTTTTGTAGCTTGTAGAATCCATGGGGTGTGTGGGTAAAAAGCAGGAATGGCAGCTGCAACTGCGTGATTGAAATTCCCTTCCCCCATTTATGTGCATTCTGACACATTTAAAAAAGGAGTAGGTTTAAGTCACATGGTTGTGGCTACTATGTTGACCTGTGGATATCCCTGGGTGCAGCCCTGTGTAACTACATTAAGACACCGTTCCTTATTTTTGGCCACACATAATGTCAGATCCAACCACTTTGATTAGTTCAGCAAGTCATGGTTTACAAATCTTGATTTAATATGTGTGGAGTCGGCCATATTTATTGATTACAGACTTTTTAAAGAGCAAGGGTTGGGCTGTCATATAGATACCTAGATCAAAGTTGGATTTAACATACCCCATCCTGAAATATTTAGAAACAAACAGAAACTTTAGATTTTTTACAGAGGAAATTAATCATTTGTGTATGTTACTGAGCACAATTTATTGCAATTCAATTTAGTCAAGTAGGAGAATGAATCACGAAGTACAGTAAATTAATTGGGTATGTAACTTATGGAAAATGGAAATTTAAATATTTGTCCACTGTTTGGGTCCCATTATCTGTATATTTTGAAACTGGTCTTTGCATAAAGGCTATCATTTGCATAAGGGCTAGATTTTTTTTCTCAGAGTTGAGGTAGTTGGATGGTTTAGACATGTAATTATCATAATGTTTATTCATTATTAACTAGGAAGCCAGGTTCTATAGCGAAAACACAGTTTGATCTTACAAAGAATTGCAAATTCATATAACACTGCTCATGTGTAGCACGTGTTAGTGAATTAGTCCAGAATGAATTCGATTTTTCTATCCCTGAAAATTGATCAGTTTTAGAAGTCTCAGAAATCTTAGCTATTTAAGATACCCAGATTTTGCGTAGCACAATGAGTTGTTCCTGTGGCCAGCAACTGTTACTTTGCTGAACTATGCATATAATATTGGATAAAACATAGATCTGTTAAGGCAGGGGTGTCAAACTCAAGGCCCGGGGTCTGGATCCGGCCTTTGGGGTGCTTAGATCTGGCCCACAGAGCCACCCTGGAAACAGCAAAGGACCAGCCCATTGTGCCTCTGCCAGTGAAAACAGAGCTCGGGAGGGCCACATGCAGCCCTCCTGAGCTCAGTTTTTGCTGGCAGAAAGTTGCAGGAGGCCCTTGCAGCTGAAAATGGAGCTTGGGAGCCCGTTTTCGCTGGCAGAAGATTGCAGGAGGCTGTCGCAGCCGAAAATAGAGCTCGGGAGAGTGCTTGGGCCACTACAGATGCCCCCGACACAAGGGACATCGAGCTGGTCACACCCACCCTGGCCATGCCCACTCCAGCCCCCCAGGTCAAACATAACCCTGATGCGGCCCTCAATGAAATTGAGTTTGACACCCCTGTGTTAAGGGATATTTGGAAGAGCCAAGGGGTTCTCCATGATAGTGGTGGAATAATGTCTTTCAAATGGTTGAATGCTACTTTAATTTTTAACAGATGTCATATAGAACCCCAAATGTGGAATATGAAATAGTTGACAGGGTTGATTAAATAACTTTGTGAGTGAATGAACATAGAATAAGTATTTGTAAACATGTACATGGCTGTCTGATTAGGTCCTTTTTTCTCCAAATAAACACCTATTGAAAATACTACAAATGAAGTGCTAATTCAGAATGGCCAATTTGTGTAGCTTTATACAAAATAAGCAAATTCTATCTCTAAACTTGTTAAATCCAGATAGAAATAAAATTTGGATAATTTTTAACAGACTTCTGTCTTCTGGCAGAATGTATCTTATGGGAAATGAAAATATGTACATCTTTAGTCAAATGTAATGTGAATACCATTCAATTTTTAAAATTTATTTGTGACCTTCAGAAATACATTTTTTCTGGACAGTTAAACAGAGCAAGAAAAAACACTAAATATTCTGTTGTGTAATAAGATGCTGTTCATATTCTCCTATGCCACTAAGGGCTTAGATATTTCTGTTAGTTTGTGTGCCAGCTAGAGTCGTGCCAAATGGGTCATAATATTTCTTGTGGCTTTTTGAAATGTTTATGATCAAAATGCTTCACATATTCATTAATGGCTGTGTGGCTGCCTCCCCTAGGCTCAGCTCTTATGTCAGTTACCCTCACTCCACAACCTTCACCATGGTCCAAGCAAGTGGCAAAGAAAGTAGCTGTTTTTAATTAAATAAATATGTGTTTAATGACATGATGTGATACCCTCCACGCATCGCGTTTTCTGCCTCCAAACGTCACGTTTTTGGCCTCCGCATGCCCTGTTTTTGGCCTCCACGTGTTGCATTTTTGGCCTGTTCCAGGCAGTGGGGATCGGCCAGTTTTCGCCGCCGGAAATGCGATGCACGGAGGCCAAAAATATGATGTGCAGAGGCGGCGATCAGCAGCAATACACTGTGGTGATCCCTGAAGCCTGAAACGGGTCTAAAATGGAGCATGCGGAGGCTGAAAACGCGATGCGCGGAGGCCAAAAATGGCCAAAGGGTGGGGGCCGGAGAGTGGGAGGGGCTTTGGCAACAGTCGGTATAAAAGACGCACAGACATTTCCACCCACTTTTAGGGGGGAGGGAAAGTGCGTCTCACTCATTTCCCCTGCTCTTATGCAATAGTCCAAAGACAATATATTCAGGTCCAATGTAGTTCCTCAGAAAAGTCAATAATCATAGTTCTTTACATCTCAGGATTATTAATGTGTTCCATTTAAGTAGTCCAGGCAGCTGTCCAAAAATCAAAAATCACTTTACTTAACTTAAAGGTGTTCCTTATTCTCACAATAGAGTCCAGTAATCATAAAGTAGATAGTTATAGAACAGTAAGTATTGCCATAGTCCTCTAGATGAATGTTGTTTATTTCTCTTATCAGAAATTTTGCAGGCTTGTAGAGGTATGGTATATTTTCCATTCACCAGTAGATGGCACCCTCAGTTTAGATTGCAGTTTTGAGATTGTTTTGAGTCTGACAAATTGATTAATCCAAATTTAATTCAGTTTATGGGAGCAAAGTCAGCTATTCAAGTATTCCAGCATTTTATAATGCCTTTCCAGAACAATGCCTACCCAGTTAAAAGTCCAATTTTCTATGTTTTAAAAGGTCTTTAGCTTTTCTCCCCTTAGTTCCTTTCTTTCGGGCCTAGGATTTTTCTCTCTATGGTTATTCGCAGCTTTAAAAAAATAGTTCTAAGAGTCTCTTTTCCTGGATTTTCTTCTTTCTTTTTTTCTTTTAAAGTTAGGATCTAAATAAAAAAGGAATGTTCTCACCCAGCTCCAGTCACTGTTCACCTACACCACTCCTCCACATTTCTTGTTGCCTCGGCTGCCTCAGCTTCATGGTAGCCATGATGACTGCCTCTTCTTGTCATGGATGAGAGGCAAGAAACCCTGGGTCAAGTAGGAGAGTTGCGGGTCTCTGCGACCTGCAGGGTGCACCTCTTTACTTCACCAGCTCTACAGGGTCTCTTTAGCTCCTTTAGGAGCCCTCCAACAGGGAGAACTCGCAGAGACCCACTCCTCATATCCAATCTTGCCACAACGTCAACCGGAAATCCCTGACCTAAACCCTATTTGTGGGCCATTCTTAAACGGGCCCTGGTTGTTGGATCTTCAGAACTAGATCATAAGTACCTTTTTTGGGCTCCATTATAACATTTAAGAGACCAATTGTAAATTGAGGACTACCTGTCCTATTTATGCTTTGTGTGAATTTTCTCACATGCTTGTTTGTGTGTCCCTTTTATCTTTTTCTCTTGCACAAAAATGCAATCTCAGTTTTGAAGCCTACATTTTAAATATTTCCATTCTAAATGTAAAAAGACTCACAAGGCTTACAGCCATAAATACAAGTAGTCTTTGACTTATGACTGGTCACTTAGTGACCAAAGTTAAAACTGACCACAAAAAAGGAGGCTTATGTCCCGCATTTGAAGTTCGAATAGTCATCCCCCCTCCACGATCATGTGAATGAACTTCAGGTGTTCAGCAAACCATGGCAATTTGTAGCATCCCGCAGTCAAATGATCACATTTTATGACAGTTTTGTTGAAAACCAGCGCTTCCAGTTTTTGGCAAAACTACACCCATAGCAAACCTTTGATTCATTCAGTGACGGGAATTTCTTAACAACTACCACAAAAAAAGGGGGGGGCATAAAATTGGGTCAGTCAGGTGACAATCCTGTTTTATAACTATTATGATATATGACTATAATGGACAGGCTCCATTACAGTTGTATATCAAGGACAGCACGATTAAGTGGATCAAGATCCAGATTTTCAGACTAACATTCAAGCACAGCTAGTTGTATTTACTGGGAAGTAAATAATTTTGGATGCAGGTAACTGCGCATCAGCTATCCTGGCTTGTAAATTGTTCTTCCATTCATTAATCAAAAGGTGTTAGTTTCATGCCTATTAGTTTCATGCCTATCAGTCATTGATGATTCTCTTGTAATTTACAAAATTTTCTGACATTTAAAGAAATGCACTTAAAATGTTTGAAATGAAAATAAATTTCAGGAAAAATAATGTATGGCTATTTTACTAGCTGTTTATAATGAAAGATGCTAGTGTGATTTAAATCCTAATTTTGTGAAAGTATATTTAATTGGTCCAATTCTTTGTAATAATTATTTAAAAATAACTAAATTCATCTGGAATGAGATGAGTTCAGTTCCTTCTGTAAGTCCTCTTTGTGATCTGTGTTGAAAAACACAGCAGACAACCAAACATAATCCAAAATTTGCTATACTGCATTCAGGTTGTATTTGAAATATATTATGATTTTGAAGAAAAAATGAATATTATCATTTTGCAAACAGATCTATTACATGACACTTTTTTATATTAAGATTGCATATTCTACTTCTTCCTAATACTTTGTGATAATCTACAATGAACCGAAATAAAATAGAATTTATAATGCCAAATTTCCAAGATAGAAAAACAAACTAATAATTGTGAACAGCTTATAAAAGTAGGAGAACATCTCAGGTGAGTAGGAGAAAGTAGTTAAAAGTGTATAATTAGTAATTTCTCACATCTATACTGAAGAGGTTAACAATGAGGGTGATAGCTTGCTGAAGAAAAGTATTGAAAATAGAGAAAAGCTGCTGTAATAATACCCTATATGTTAAAAAGCTACTGTGCTGGGTAGGTCTTGATTAAAAAGTTCCCTGTGATTAATTGGGCACAATATCACTTTTAGATTAACCTATCTCGGCTTTCCTTTCATGGCTCACTTGCTTTAGCTGGGTGCTGTTTTCAACAAAAGTGGAGTATGATTCCAGAGAGCCCAAAGAATTAAATGGGCATTCGGAGATTTTCTCCTGTGCGCTGCTTAGAGAGTCCAAGGAATGGGTGTTAACTGTGATTCATTTCAGCTGCTGCATAAGGCCCATTCAGCCTTTCAAAATGGCGGATCTCAGTAGGTCTCAATTGAGTGACTCTTCAATCTCCCCTTCCAGACAACAGGCCTCAAAGGCAATGGCTCCATCAAGGGGGAGATCTGTCTCCAGGGGACCCTCCACCAGGTCCAAGACCTCAGGCTCAAGATCCATTTCCTCGGTCTCTGATAAAGATGCCAAGAGGAGGCAAAAGGCCTTAGAGAAACACAGAAGCGGGCCGAGGCCAGCTGGGAGTCTGCCATACCAAGCAGCAGTAAAGAGACCCGGTCTATTCTGGAGGGAGAGGTTTTACCTCAGATCCATCAGTCGGATCAATTTGATTTGTCCCCTGATTTAACAATTGGGAGGCAAGTACTTCAGGCCCCTGAACACGCTGGGACCTTGGATCTCCCTGCTGGTGCCATTACCTGCGAACCTGTTGTGACCGAGCCCAAGTAGTGATTACCAAACACAATTCAGTCCTCAACAAACTTATTTTATTAAAACAGCTGAGAATTAATTCATTCTCTGCTTAGTCCAAAACAAAATTCTTAATAACCTGTCCATCGGCCTTATCACCAACCTTTGATGTCTTTGGCAACTTGCCAAAGTCTTTTTTTGGCAAAACCCCCACAAAGTTCAAGAGACGCTGACAAGAAGCACGGGAATCAATGTTGCTTTTCTACAAAGAACCCAACAGCTCGTTGCTGCTCTTTTAAGCTTTATGGAAGTGGCCAATCATCTTTTGACCTTACTCCCGAGTTGTCCTTTTTTCTTCAGCTGCTCTTGCCTTCTGGCAGCTCTTCGCATGTATGCACTAGGAACAGGCTCCTCCTGTTCCTCTGTCTCTCTGCTGTCTGCCTCTGGAGGCTCCGGAGTCCACGCATTGCTCCCAGATGGCCCTGGCCCCGGCCCCATCTCTGCCTCCGACATAGAGCTCTCATCTGAGCCTTCCCCTGACTCCAGGACTGGCCCATTGTCCTCCCCACCCTCCTCACTGTCTGACTCCGCTGCCAGGTCCACAAGCTGCTGGCGGACTACAACAGAACCGGAGTTCTCCATCACAGATCTTCTCGTGCTTCTGCCACTTTCACTCCCACCACTGCTGGGCTTTGTTTGGAGGAAGATCACTGACCTGAACTATCACAGGAAATGTGTGACATGATTGCACAAACCAGTTCCAAGGGTATTGATGCAACCCTCACCCAGAGGGGTTTATTAACCCCATCACCATTGTCTGAACCCTGCCAATGGGCCCTTCACCCAGTGGCTCATACCAACAGGGAATATATTTAGGAGCCTCACTCTCCTTTAACCTCATATCATAGTGACTGGTCACTTATCGATGAGGAAGACACGGCAGACTATAATCTTTCTGAAAACGAGGGTGTCCTACCAGATAGACCTGCCACCACGGGGCTTTTTCGCCGTGACCTATTTAAAACTCTATTGTTCAAGGTGAAAACAACAGCTAATATGGGAGTGCTTATTAGGCATTCTGAGGGATCCACGGACCCTCAAGACCCCACTTCTCTTCTTTTCACTGAACCTGTCACAAACAAGATTCCATCTTTGTTGATGTCATCCAACGTCAATGGAATCAGCCCAGGTCCATTTCTGCCCCTAGTGGGTTGGACAGGAAAATGTATACTGTGGAGCAAGGGCTTGAGGAGCTCTTGAAATTACCTATCGTACAAGTGCCTCTGGCCAACTTGGCTACCTCCAACATTCTCCCTTCAGATTTGGCTGAGGGCTTGAAAACCGAGGACAGGAGGGCGCAGCTGGCTGCTCGTAAGACTCACCAAGCGGCTTCCTGGGCAATTCGATCTGCCATAGTGGTGTCTTTCTTTGCCAGAACATAACTAATTTGGCTCCGCCAAATGCAGTCCCGCATATCTCCCGATGATACTCGATTGAACCAGGACATAAATAAGCTGATAGCTGCAGCGGAGCATTCCGCGGACGCAACCCTCAATATGACAAAGTTTGCCTCATGGGCTCTTGCGTCAAATGTCACATCCAGATGGCTTTTATGGCTAAGGCATTGGCAAGCCGACATGAAAACGAAGTGGAGCCTAGTGTTGGCCCCCTTCAAAGGAGGCAACCTCTTTGGAGAGGCCCTAGAACCCATCCTCATGGAGGGCAAGGACAAGAGGAAGGCTCTTCCTCACGTATACAGAAGCACGGACAGGAGGCCCTTCTTTCCGTATCGCAGGCAGCCATTTCGAATCCCTGACACCAGATTGCAGGCCCCAAATTATCAGAGGATCTATCCTCAGGGCGCGGATAGATCAGCGGACAGACAGTCCTTTCGAGATCGTACCAGACAATCACAATCCAGATGCCCCTTTCGAGGTGCAGGCTACCGGTCCTACCGCTGGACCAAGGGACTGTTCCAACGACAGTCCCATCGGCGGTCGTCTTGGCAGGCTTGCCAGCTGATGACAATGCATGACCACCAACTCTTGGGCATTGCAGACTGTATCTCTTGGTCTCACCTGGAGTTCTGCTCTGAGCCCCCACGGCAATTCATCCAATACTCGGTGTCGAGGGACACCACCAAGTGATCTCTGATAGAAACCAAAATTCAACATCTCCTGATAAAGTACCATAAAGTACCGGTGCTTCAAAATAAAGTACCGGTGCTTCAAAATGCAATCTCTGCATTCCATCCTTGGGGGCATCAGACAGGGAGATCTCTTAATATCAATAGATCTCAAGGAGGCATATCTCCATGTACCCATCAGACCATCTCACAGAAGGTTCCTCAGGTTAAGTTATGCAGGAGCCCACTTCCAATACAGGACCCTGCCCTTTGGGCTCTCTTCAGCCCTGAGGACCTTCACCAAACTGTTGGGCATGGTTGCGGCTCACCTGCGGTTGAGGCCCGTCAGGATACAATGTTACCTTGATGACATATTAATACAGTCATTCCCACAACAAGCGAGCTGGGACCTCCAGATCATGATCCAAACTCTTCAGGAACATGGGTTCTCCGTGAACCTGGAGAAGAGCCACATGACGCCCTCTGTCAATCTGCTCCACTTAGGAGCAAGGATCGAGACCTTGACCTGTCAGGTTTTTCTGTCCCCAGGGCATCTAGCCAGCATCAGGTCCATGGTCAAACAGATCAGAACGCACAGGCGAGTGCCACTGAATGCTATTGGGAAAAATGATTTCCTGTTTAGCGATAGTACCATGGGCGAGATTACACTCTAGTCCGCTTCAGTGGCTGCTGTTACCAAGTCAAAAAGCAGGTCTCCACAATGCCACCACACGGATCAGGGTTCCACAGAAGGTGATCAGGTCCTTAGAATGGTGGATGTCGACAGCCATGGAGAAAGGCTGTCTCTTCAAGAAAACCTCCTGCCTTGTCCTGACCATGGATACCAGCCTCTTTGGCTGGGGAACCCACCTGCACTCCAGTGTAACCCCAGGTGGATGGTCTGCAGAGGACCTCTTAAACGCCATCAATTGGCTGGAATTAACAGCTGCATATCTGGTGCTCCGGCATTTCCCACAACCGTTGTTGGGTCACCACGTGCTCTTGTTGATGGACAGTGTTACCACCAAGGCGCACGTGAACCGTTAAGGGGGCACACATTCCAGGGCACTAATGTGTGAAGCAGCGGAGCTGGGTCTATGGGCAGAGAAACATCTACTATCCCTGCAAGTGGAACACATCTCCAGGATATCCAACTCCCAGGTGGATTGGTTAAGCAGGACCACCATTGATCAGGCCGAATGGCAACTACATCCAGACCTTTTTCTCCAGCTTATCAGCCAAATTTGGACAGCCATGCGTGGACCGCTTTGCCAGCCCTCAGAATGCACAGCTACCGAGGTTCTACACCTGGTTCCAGATACCAGGAGCTGAGGGGACTGATGCCCTCCACTGCCCGTGGCCCCAGGGCTTGACGTATGCATTTCCTCCGATCCTCTGATACCACGAGTCATCAGGAAGATCCTGGAGGAGACAGCGGAGGTCCTGCTTGTGGCCTGTCATTGGCCCAGATGAGTCCGGTTGGCAATTGAACGGGAGATCCTAAAGAAAGACCATTTTTATAAGAGAGTCATTTCCACCATTCAGGCCTCTCGCCGCCCATCAATGAACCACATATATGAGACCACATGGTCCTCCTTTTGCTGCACCAAGGCAAAGCTCGTTCCTCAGTCAGCTTCCGTCCCACAGGTCTTGGATTTCCTTCAAGAGGGCCTGGATAAGGGACTAGCCACAGACACTCTCAGCAGGCAGGTATTAGCCTTAGCTACTATCCTGACCTGCGATGGCGCATTAACCCTCTCACAACATCCAAAGGTACATAGTTTCTTAAAAGGAGCATCCAACTTACAACCACCAATGGTCCACAGATACCCATCCTGGGACCTATCTTTAGTGTTGCAGGCACTCACATCTCCTCCATTAGGGACTGCCAGTCTCAAGATACTCACCTTCAAGGTCCCCTTTCTCATCGCGATTTCATCTACCAGAAAAATTTCCAAGCTGGCAGCCCTTTCGGTACATAAAGATTTGTGCATCTTTCACCCAGATAGAGTCATACTATGTCTGGATCCAATATTCATGCCCAAAATTAACACCTGGTTCCATAGGGCCCAGGAGGCCATTCTCCTGGATTTTTGTCCAAATCCCAGACACCCCAGAGAACGATGGTGGCGCTCATTAGATGTACGCAGAGCCCTGCGACACTACATCAGCAGAACAGCTACCTTCAGGAGAACAGAATCGCTATTCATTTCATTTCAACCCAGGTAATGGGCTCAAGGGTCACTCCATCTACCATCCGTCGCTGGCTCAAAGTGTGCATCGCATTGGCCTACGAGCATCAGGCCAGACCACAGCCCGCCCATATTATGGCACACTCGACAAGGAGCACAGCCATCTCGGCGACTTGGGCTACACAGGGGTTTTATCCTGGAAATTTGCAGGGTGGCTACCTGGGCGGTGCTCTCACCTTTCATCAAGAACTGCAAAATAGATCAGTTTGCCTCGGCCGAGGCAGCGTTTGGAAGATGGGTGCTACAACAGATTCTTCCAGTTGGGGGAATCCTGAACCCATCCATTTCCTGCCCTGGGGATAATTAACTGGGGTATATCCCATTGCTTGGACTCTCTAAGCAGCGCACAGGAGAATGAATGTTGGACTTACCTGAACATAGTTCTATGTGCGCTGCGTGAGAATCCAACCCCTCCCTGGTTCCATAAGGGTCCAGGGTTTAGGAGCGGATGATCTTCCTTTACAGGTTATGCCTCTCCCGCACCATCTTATCGGTAAAGAAACTGGAATCCACCCAGGAAGAGGAGGTGTGGCCACAGAAACAATTTTTAGCTCAGTCTCTGGCCAATCAAACGAGGTTAACACCTATTGCTTGGACTCTCACATAATGAGAGTTCAGGTAAGTCCAATGTTCAATTTTCAGTTGGGAATGAGACTAAAAAAGGAAGGGTCAGAGCTGAGTTCTCTTATTCTTGATGCATATGTGATAAAAGCATCTCCTGCAATCTTCTCAAGACATAAACCATTAGCAAACAAAAGTTATGAGGAAGGAAGGCTAGCAGGGACCAACTCCATTTTTGCTCTTTTTATCCCACTGCCTAATGTGGAAAATACATCATCTTTGTAGTTGGGTTCCTATTTAGAAATAGATCATCCAAAAGTCCATGCAGTGTTATAAACATTTATAAAAATTTCCAATTTCCTGGTTTTATGAATGGCATATGCACCATTATTAAAACTCTTTTATTTAAGTTATAGCTTTTAAAGACCATAACTTTATAAATGATTGTAAGTACCTACTCTATAGACAATAGTAAAAACCTAATCATTTACTGAAGTACTGAGAGGCAAAATTAAGTGTATATTCAAAGATTTAGAATAATTTTGAGCATAAGAAAAATATTGAAATTGAAAAAAGGAAAAATTGCTGGTTTATTTTCTTTTTGCAGTGGGAGTTTGATGTAGCACTGCTAGCCCTATGTATATGTTCTTGTTCAGTCAGACTCTCAAATGCAAAATGCTATATTGCTCATATGCATTGCTGGTAGGATTACTAGATGTTGAGCTTTTGGCTGTTAAATACAGAAATACAGTTCTGTTCATTGAGCTTTGCAGGTAGCTTGTTAAATGTGAAACGCAGGAGCTGAATATATAAATTAGGAAGAGGCTTCAACCAAATAGAAATGTATCTTTGCTATTGTCTAGCTATTCACAGGCTGTATTGAAAAGCATCCATTGAGGTCACTTGTTGGCTTCATTTCTTTAGCTGTTTTTGTGGACCCCTGCTGCAAAAGGACAAGTATGCCTTAACTTTTGTTATTAGAATTTATCCTCATGACATTTTTTTTGAAAAAAATATTCAGTGTTTTCGATGGCAGGACACTCACAATATTTATAGTTTTGTTCTGTCAGAAAACCAGACCTTACCAACTTTGACACAATTTCTCAAATGTTTGTTTTCATCTCATCATTTCTTATTTGATGTATATACATACTTGTTCGTTAGTTTTTTCTGTTTTAAAAAGGTTTAAATCAGGTAAGACATCAAGCACCAAAGTTGCCTAATCAAGTTTTTTCCCCGTTCTCTGTTTTTTTAAGATATCAGTTCGTAAGGCAATTAGTTTGCTATTCTATTCCTGCTAAATTTAATCAACAACCTTTGGAAAGGAACTTAATTTAAAAAACCCAGAATGTATAAATACCTTGAAGCAAGATAGAAATTTGACACATATTTTCAAGGTTGCTTCAGTCTTTATCACATTTTATTTACTTACATAATTTATATCTGAGCCTTCCAATGAAACAGAATCCTTGTGACACTTTAGAAGTCTTAGGAAAATGCCAAGTATGTATTATCAAAAACAAACACATAAATGCATTATAAGCATTATAAAATGATGGGTGTCTCTAAAACTTTCAGTTGACTTGGGTTTTAACTGTTGCCAGTGATTCCAATTAAAGACCTGGTTTTCCTGCTGCTCTTTGCATTGAGAAGTTTATTAATTTAATGAGGATCATTGTGAGGTGCTTCCCTTTGTGTTTATGTTCCACATATTCATTGCAGTTCAGCTGAACAGTTAACTCTGCTGGAATGAAGATAAAACTATTCTTTTCCATTGTAGAAAAAACCACCTTACTGCAACATTCAAGAAAAACCTCAAAAAACCCTGTATTTGTAAAAACGATGTACCGTGTTTCCCCAAAAATACGACATGTCCCGAAAATAAGGCCAAGGCTGATTTTTGAGGTGGGCATAAATATACACCCTCCCCTGAAAATAAGCCCAAGTAAAGGAGTGGGCGTGGCCAGCACAGGAGGCTGCCCTTCCCTTCCCCAGTCACCTGGAGGTTCAGCCCCTTAATTGCTGCCCGCTGATCAGCTAAGTCAGCGAGGGCTGTGCAACTCGGCCCAAATCTCCAGAGCACCTCCCCACCTGCCGGCCCACTCCCCCTTTTCCTGCCGATTGTTCTTTACTTTGGATGCAGCACAGACACATATCCCCAAAATGCTCCATCTGAAGCCTTCAGCCTTGCAATCCTGGGAGGAACATCTGTGCTGTGATCCCAGAGAAAGAACTCTGTGTGTGTGTGTGTGTGTGTGTGTGTGTGTGTGTGTGTGAGAGAGAGAGAGAGAGAGAGAGAGAGAGAGAGAGAGAGAGAGAGAGAGAGCTGATCCAACCTCAGAGTTATCCAGAGCTGGCAGCAATGTTCCCTTCGTCTCTCCCCACCCCCCCTCTCTCTCACACATACACACACCCTCACCCACCCACCCCAACCCTCCCAAGACAGCCAATCCCTTCACTAACCTGCTTTCCAGCTCCGTTCTCCACCTTTACATGTAGGGTAAGAAAAGTTTCATAGTCTGTGGGGCTACTGTAAAAACATCTTCCAAGTTCGCGAGATTTTTTTTTCTTCATGAGAAGTTGGAAGGTCTTAACTACCAGTATTTTTTTTTACCATATACAACACTACTTTTCTTGTCCTGAATGTGCAGTGGAGAATGGAGCTGGAAAGAAGGTTAGTGAAGAGGTGTGGCTGTCCTGGGGGGAAGGGGGAGGGTTTGGTGTGGGTGGCCTGCCTTTAGGTAAGCTGATGTGGGGCCTTGGGACAGCTCCACAGCTCTGCCTTGCTTTGTCCTCCATCCCCCCGCCTTGCTTCATTCTTTTTTGCAACGTGCAGCCTCTCACGGTAAAAGGAATTGCAGCCAATTCTTGTTACTGTGAGAGGCTGCACGTTGCTTCTGGGCAGGGGAGGCTTGATCCTCTTACCTGGTTCCCCTCCACTGTTTCTCCTCTTCTCTCTCTCTGTCGCTCACACACACACAGAGATATTTGATCTCTTGAACTGCCATGCACTTTTCGCCCAGGAGAAGAAACGGGTGGAAAGTGTTTGGGTGCCCAATAGGCGCTGGTCTGCATTATCAAATGTTTGGGCTGCTGAGTGCCGGCTTGTACGCCTGGCTACAGCTATGCTGAGCCACACGCTTTTTAGGCCCTGGCCCTGGTGGCCGCTGCAACTCTTGTGCCAGCTCTGCGAGGCAAGCAAGCATAGGGCTGCCCCAGTTGCCTGCGGCAGCTCTGCAACCACCTCGCCTTCTGCCCAGCGCAGTCCACCGCCAAGCCCCGGTTGCTACCCAGCAAACTCCACTACTTCCCGCTGGAACTACGGTACCTCACACACAGCTGGTCTGAGAGCTGCAGCACCCGCCAGACCCAGGATTGTAGCCTGGTACCTGCAGCACCAAGTAGGATTGCAGGCTAGTGCTCAGTAGCCCAAAGGAGATGCCTTCCTGCTGGAGTTCCATGTCCAGCCAGGGAGTGGTTCCCAGGACCGCCCAATTCTTAACCAGTCGGCTGCATGGTAGGAGGGGGCTTCCTGGCCACCTGAAAGAGAGGCTGGGTTATGTAAAGGGAAGTTTCCCCCCCCCCCAAGACTCTCTCAAGCACCGGGCTGCGGGCTCCACCCCAGGGAGCCTCAATCAGGGCCAAGCTCTTGGCAACTGATTGAGGTAAGACTGTTCTTGAAGGGGGCGCGAGACACATGGGGCCTCCTGCTGCTTTTGCAGCCTCAATCAATCAGCTGCCATTGTTGCCATCTCTTCTCCCCACCTCGCCGGGCATGGCAGGGCTTCCTGCCCCTCGCTTCTCCCCCACCCTACCCCTCACCTGCCACCCCCAATTGTGCCCCAAAATAATAAAAAAACCCCAAAATAAGGCCAAGCCCTTATTTCGGGGTTCAAACAAATATAAGGCAGGGTCTTATTTTGGGGGAAACATGGTATAATGAAGCATGCATGTGCAACCCTTTGTAACCTTAGAGTTACAAAGCCAAAATATTCAACTGTTTCTGTCTTTGTATTTAGATTTTTAATCCTGCTTTTATACATACTATTAAAACTCTTTGTTTATAACCTTTAAGTGACCGAAATGTGTGACTGGGTAGACTGGTCCCATCATGAGCTACCAGAGGGCAGTCAGCCCAATCAAACTGGGAGGAAGTCGTTCCTGTTCCCACTTCTTTTGTTGCTCTTGTTCACTCTTTCTCTGAAATAGCCCTGAAATGATGATTCAATAGGTTGTCTAGTTATTTTTATAAAAAATAATTCAAGATGGTGAAAATACTAAATACTCCTTCCACCTATTTTCCCTGCAGCAACCAAACTTGTAGGGTGAGTTGGGCTGAGAGAGAGTGACTGACTCTTAGTCACCAAACCAACCATGAGTACTCTAGAATAATTCTAAAAGATTGATGAGTATATATATACCTACATAGTGTTTACTAAGAGCTTCCTTTCTTAGCAAGCAATTGATTTTCTTAGCCTTCACAGTGATTTATACTAATACTAACTGAGATGCTATAGATATATAATCTTGTAATTTTCTTATTTTTTAAAAAAATATTGGTATTTCTTTGACTAATATGTAGACCACTGAAATGAAAGCCAGTATTAGGGAGATTAGTGAGCTACTTCTGAGTTCTCAGGAGCATACTATAGACACTTCATGCCTTATTAACTTTTAATTTGTCATTTTTTTTCTACAATTTAATTTATTAGAATTTTGTTAGGCTTTAGGCTTTCAAAGTTGTGCCTGAAAATGTCTCTATTATCTTGTCTATATTTGTCAGAAAACTATTCACTGTAAAGACCATTCCCAAGAATCCATTCTGCTCCTTGCCCGTCTTCTTATTTTCCATGAGGAATTTAAAAAGCAAAATCCTAAGTTTTCAAAGAGGAAAAAGTTCTACACATAATTGTGGGCATCGAATCAAGTCATGGCCTCCAGAAACTTTGTAAAGGTAGTTCTCAACTTATAAAGCCATTCATTTAGTGACTGTTTGAATATATGACTTATGACCGGCCCACTTAATGTCCATATGAGCATGTGATCAAAATTTGGGCAATTGGCAACCGAATTGTATTTATACAGTTGCAACAGCCTGGGGGCATGTGATTGCCAATTCTCTATTGTGGGTGGAGACAGCAGCCAGGAATGGGTGTTCTTGCCTGTTCAGCTTGAAGGACTGAGTCTGTAGCAAAATTAAGCTCCGCCCTTGTTGTTAGGATTATCCAGCTTTTTTCTCAGTCCTTCAGACTGGACAGATGTCTTGGGCTGGGTCTCTTAACCACCTTCCCTTTATCTTTCATTATTGCTGTCTTTGACATTTGGACTTTGATTATTGTTGTTCTCATCGAACTGTGAGTTACTGGGAACCTTGCCCTCATTGGACTTGGTTCTTTTCCCTACAGGCTTGCCTGCCTGTGAGGGGATATCCCCCCCCCCCCAATTTCAACCATTGAACTAGCAGGCGTTTCGGAGGGCCTTGAAGGCTTTTCTCCTGGGGGTTTGAGGTGAACATAGCAAGCCGGAAGATTTGGTGAGGAGCTTCATGCTCCGTTGAGAGCTGCACAGATGGCCATTGCTTATTT
Organism: Pantherophis guttatus; assembly: GCF_059756535.1. NCBI lineage: Eukaryota > Metazoa > Chordata > Lepidosauria > Squamata > Colubridae > Pantherophis > Pantherophis guttatus. The sequence continues at coordinate 121,469,934 of NC_142065.1, read as the reverse complement.
CATCTTGCCGGAGGCCGTCCAACATGAAGACCAGCTGTTGGAGCTTAAGCTCCCATTGCTCCTGCCTGCTTAAAGCATCGAAGGAGCCAGCCCTCCACGGCGAGCATTCCCGGCTTGGTGGCAACAATCCCAGGGACAGCCACGTTATTGTTAATGACCGCTATTTGAGTTTCAGGAGCTTCGTGCTCCATTTTTTGGCTGTTTGGATTGCTTTGGACTGTCAGGAGCTTCACGCTCCATTGCCTGGCTGTTGGGAGTCGTTTTGGGCATCGGGAGCTTCGCGCTCCATTGCCTGGCTGTTGGGAGCCGTTTGGCCATTCAGGAGCTTCACGCTCCACTGCCTGGCCGTTGGGTGCCATTTTGTGGCCATCAGGAGCTTCGCGCTCCATTGTCTGATAACAGCCGCCATTTGAAATTCGTGCTCAATTCTAATAGCGCGTTTGTGCCTTGCAACTGCTTACCCAAGGGGGCCCTTGTTTCTGCTATCTATCTAGGGCTGGGGATTTCCCAGCTAATTGAACTGGAGGTTTTTCACCGGCAGCTTTCTCCAGGAAGAAGTGCCCTGGTTGTTTTCTTGAATTTAAGGTGGCCATTTGCAATTATTCTACTGGCTGGCAGCCATTTTGGGGACCAGTCTGCCTTAGGCTTTGACCTGCCTTGCTCCTAACAGGCACAGAGCATTTCATTTTTACAATAAGGATGTCTAAGGCACTTTCTAAATCAAAACATGGCCGGAAGGCCGGGTCTATTGGGCAAGCTGATAGGGTGCCCTTGAGCCTGGACTCAGGAACGACTCAAGCCCCTGATAACATGGACATGCCCCCAGGGGACAGATAGTCTCGCTCTCATCATACCCCTGGCAGCTACAGCTCAGTTGCCACCAGGGACGAGAGGCGCAGGGACCAGGCCTTGCAGAAAATCTGCAGTAAGGCCAGCAAGTGTAAGACCCTTCCACTGCAGGTGCTTCCCCAGGTTCTCCCCTCTGTAGTGACACCTGACCAGGTTTCCCTCCAGGACTGTCCCATTTCTGTGTTCACTGCAGGTTTGTGGGGCCCTTCTATGGCCTTGGTTCCTCCTCCTCCTCCTCTAGTGGGGTCCATGGAGACTGCTCCGAGCCAAGTTTCAGGGGTGACTGAATCCTTTCTCACACACAATAGAGACTATGTGCTCCCTGATAATCTGCAACAGATTTTTTCCAGGGCTCTACAGATGTCGCTGGAAGCTGGTCATCTGCGTCCTGGCAGAGTTTCTTCTGTGAGATCTGTTCCTTCTGCTTCTCCTGGGAGGGACGTTGAGGATGTTCTGCTATCCTGTCCGGAATCAGAGTTGTCGGCTCTGTCGCATGCGACCCGTCCAGCGACTCTTGATGAGGTTGACCACCCGGAACCGGACTTGTCTGATGACGAGGGCCTTGAGCCGGAACAACCGGCCTTTACTGGTCTTTTTCCTCCGGCAATTTTTAAATCCTTACTCTTTAAAGCGTCACAAGTGGTGCAACTGGGCCCAATGGTTACTGGAGAGGTCCCTCCAACACCCCAAAGGTCGTTTAACCCCCTTTTCTCTGAGCCTACTAAATCTGTCAATTCTATTCCAGCTCCTCCACTTTTCCTGGATGTTATTCAACGCCAGTGGTCGTCGCCTGGTTCCGCTCCAGCTCCTTCTTCCATGGACAAGCGTTTGTTTAATGTGGCTCCCGACATGGCTAATCTGCTCCAACTACCCACAGTTGATGCCCATGTGGCAGCGTTACTGCCTCACACTGCCATCCCGGGTGAACCTGATGAAGGTCTTCATCCTGAGGAATGCTGTTCTGACCAAACTCTCCAACGTGCTCATTTGGGGGCGGCTTGGGCGATTAAATCTGCCACCACGGCCTCCTTCTTCAACAGGGCGACACTGCTTTGGTTAAGCAAATTGCCTCCTGAGGACTCCAGGCTGCAGCAAGATTTAAATAAAATCATCGCGGCAGTCCAGTTTTCGGCAGATGCCACCCTCGACTCTGCCTGCTTCGCTTCGAACTTTATGGCTTCAACGGTGGTGGCACGCTGGCTTGTTTGGCTTCGACATTGGAGGTGGATGCCCATCACAAGTGGCGCCTGGCATCTTCCCCCTTTACGGGGGGCAATTTATTTGGCTCTTCTTTGGAACCCTTTCTCATACAGTCGAAAGACAAAACGCAAAATATTGCCTTCTTCGCAGCGTAAAACTGACACTCGATTCTCTCCCTTTTTCTGCAGGCCTCCTGTGAGGGGATCTGACTGGGGCACTGGAATTTCTCATTCTCGGGGGTCCTTCATACCTAGACAGTGGGGGACCCAAGACAGGCGATACAGAGGTAGAACTCCCCCTGGCAGGTGGCCCTTTCGAGGGGGAGGAAGCCATCCTTTTTGCCGTCAACGATAGATGCAGGTCTGATGGTTCCATTGGTGGCAGGCTAGCTCTATTTGCTGACCAATGGGACATTCTCACATTGGACTCTTGGGTCAGGGATACGGTAATATCTGGTCTATCCCTTGAATTTCTCTCTACCCCTCCAACTTTCTTTATTCACTGTCCTGTCTCTAAAGACGGGCACAAAAAGGCCCTCATGGATTTGGCCATGAAACACCTACTGGATATTCAAGCCATCCAGCAGGTGCCAGAGGATCAGATGGGCCAAGGGTTCTATTCCTTGCTCTTTCTGGTCCCCAGATTCTCGGGTGTGTGGACACCTATTCTGGACCTTAGAAGATTGAACCGTTATGTGGTTTATAAACGGTTCAAAATGCAGTCTCTTCAATCTATTTTGGCTGGCATCAGGAAGGGCAACTTCCTCACTTCCATTGACCTCACTGAGGCTTATTTACATATTCCATTTTCCCCCCACATCGCAAATATCTGTGGTTTTATTATGCCGGTACGCATTATCAGTATTGTGCCTTACCATTTGGACTGTCTTCTGCTCCCCGTGCCTTTACTAAGGTACTTGCCACCTTGGCGGCTCATCTCCGGGCCATCCCTATCCATGTCCAATGTTACTTGGATGATATTTTATTTCAGTCCTCTTCTGAACATCTCTCCTTAGAGGATCTCCAAGTAACTATGCATTGTCTCCGAGGGCACAGTTTCTCTATTAATATAGCGAAAAGTCAATTGGTCTCGTCGACACGTATTCTACATCTGGGGGCAGTGCTGTCCACTGCTGGGGGCAGTGCTACATCTGGGGGTGGCTGCTGTCTCCACCCACAATGGAGAAGGGGTGTTGGTCCTACCTGATACGCAACTTCTCGTTGGGTGGAGACAGCAGCCAGCCCCACCTTTTGACTGTCCGGTCTTCCTTGTTAACCTTTCTTTCTTTCTCCCGAGACACCGAGTCTGTTTGTCGTCTTTGTCAAAAGCTGGATATTCCTAGCAACAAGGGCAGAGCTTAATTTTGCTACAGACTCAGTCCTTCAAGCTGAACAGGCGAGAACACCCATTCCTAGCTGCTGTCTCCACCCAACGAGAAGGTGCGTATCAGGTAGGACCAACGCCCCTTCTGACCTTCCCCAGTTGGTTTCCGACAAGCAAACTCAATGGGGAAGGCTGGATTCTCTTAACAATATGTTTCACTTAACAGCTGCTGTGATTGATTTAAGAACCATGGCAAAAATGGTAATAAAATCTCATTTACCTTGCTTACTAACAGAAATTCTGGTCCCGATTGTGGTTGTAAGTCAAGCACTACCTTTGCTAGGGATGTGGTATCTTTTTACCTGAACAGAGTGTTCTGTATGGATGGTATCAACTGGTACAGAATGCAGCCGCAGAAGCTATACTGAGTGCCCAAAGAAGGGCACATATGATACTTCTGCTCCACGTACTGCACTGGGTGCCAGTTTGCTTCTAGATCCAATTCAAGGTGTTGTTATCTATAAAGCCTTACATAGCATAGGACTGGTTTACCTACAGAACCATCTTCTCTCCATCACATCAGCCCATCCCATTTGCTCAGGCAGGGAAGGCCATCAATGGGAGAATTCCGACTGGTGAGGTCAAGGAAGAGGGCCTTTTCTGCTGCTGCTCTTGCTTTGTGAAACATTTTGCCACCCAAAGTGAGGAAAGCCTCCAATCTTCTGGCCTTCCACAAAGGGGTCAAAACCTGGCTATGTAGCCTTGTGTGGGAGACACGGGCCCCCACAGAACCAGGGAGCTAGTTAGTCCCATGAGAACTCCCTCCCCCTCCTGTATTAACAACTCTTAGTCTCCCCGTCTTGGATCTCTCCATCTCTTGCAATTTTATAATGTTTTTCATTTTTCATTTTATAATCTTAAATTATTTGGTTTTAATATTTTATTGTAATGATTTAATTCTACACCACCTAGAGCCCTTCTGTGAGGAAGATGAGTGGTTAATAAGTTTGATATAGAAATAAATTAAATAATATCTTTTAGGCACAATATCTGCTTATAGGCAGCTGTCTCTGTTAACCCTATTAATATTACATTCTGAGTCCATTTTTCAAAAATGCCCTTCAATATGTCCAAGGTTAGAATATTTTGCTCCATTCTATAAATTGTAAATTGAGTTTATGTGTTCTCTTTTAATTGTAATCTTTGGTTCCTTCTAGTTCTCTCTAATGTCCAATCTTCACAGCCCCATCTTATCACTGTTTTTAAAAATAATTCAAAACAAAAGCATTTTCCTGTGAGAAAGATTCTTGTAATTCCAAAATCTTATTTCAAATCCATCTGGACTATTAGTTCGTTTGTAATTTTCCAAAATCTGAATTCTAATCACCCTTTTGCTATCTGTCTGTCTCTCTTTCTCTCTCTCTATCGTCTATCGTGTGTTTATATGTATGTATGTGTGTGTGGGGGTATATATATGTATGTGTATATACACACACGTACGTGTACACGCATCTGAGTGCCTGTGTATGTCTGTATGTACCTATGTATGTGTGTCCGTGTGTGTATGCCCATAAACTTGTATTTAAAACTTATTTTATCTTTTCCTAAGGATTAAAGGAAACTCACCTGATGTTTTCAGGCTTGTCAATGCAAAGTTTTCTAATATAGCTAAAATACAGTTAATAAGCAATTTCTCAGAAAGTGATTAGAAAAGTAAGTATGCGAATGCAGTTTCCTTCCAAAGGTGCCATGGTTTGAGCAAGATGGCTACTCCATCATCTCTCAGACCTCCAAACCCACCAGAGACCACTATCTGTGGTCTTCTCATGAGAAGCAGCTGTGTGAAGCACTTGTGGGTAATCTCAAGTCCTCTCCTTATCTGGAGAGAGGTTCAAAGAACTGGTCTACTTGCAGGCTGTTCATTCTTCACTGCAGTCATTGGCTCCACTTCTTGTGAAGCCGTCTTCAGTCCACCATTTCTTTTTTCAGAAAGCACCTTATTCATCCTTGAAATCATGTTTTTCTTTTGCTGGTTTCTACCATCACTTCAAATCTGGTCTCATTTCTGTTCTGTGTTTGGAGTTATCCTGCTGTGAGGTGCAGGTAGACAGTGCTTCCAAGCCTGTTTATGTATTTTTTCCAATTTCAGTGGATTGGAAAGAATTAAAAGATGGACATTATTGAATGATTTGTAGGATCTCTCTTTAATGAGCTTTCTCCCATTGTGTCTTGTCCTGCCCTCAAGTGTTTTGGAGAATGTCAACCCCCTCTCTGAGAGAGCCCCTCAAGTACTGGAAGACAGTTATCATGTCATTCTTAATCCTTCCTTATAGATTATATTTTCCCTCCTTTCATTTTCTGTAATAAGCAACATCAATTTTTTTTAAACAAGGTGGTGGCAGTGAGTTAATGTGTGCATGAGTTTGTGGCCATGAATCTTCAAGCCTCTTAATCTTCAGGCCTCTGTTTACTCTCATTTATTCCATGCATATTCTAATGTCAGCAGTGTACCACTTGCACATGCAGATACTGTAAGTCTTTACAATTTTATAAAAAATAATACTTAATATTAAAGAATTACATTTTCAGATTTTAAAATAAAGGTTTTTTTGAAATTTACTTAATTTTATATCTTAGTGTTCTGTTTATTTCAGCTTTTTGCACAAGTAAGGAAAAGATAGAAAAGGTTTCCTGAAGAAGAGGACGTTCAGTTAAAGAACATTCATCCAGAGGTGGGGTATTAAGATACCATCTTAATCTTTGAAATACAATAATCAAAAAGTCAAATAGGTTACAAATAAGAGGAACATAATGTATGATCTAGAAAAATGGATGTTGCTCCAGATGTTGCTGAATGACTTTTCCAGGCATCCCTCTATTGCTCTTAATTTTTATTGTTGTAAACCTGTTACTGAGGTCCTAAATTTTCCTTGACCCAACTATGAGATTGTCAGAAATCAGTTTCTCAAATGCATGGCTAGTAATGTTTTTCTTTGTCTGACTATTCAATCTAAAAATCACAAAAGACCCTTCTGCCATGCAATTACCTAATTTATATGATATAGAATCAGGATTTTTGCCTGTGGCTACCAGAAAGATCAAGATTTACACTCAGAACCCTAGTATGATAAGATTAATAATATTAATTGAATAGGTTTTACAACTATATAATAAAGAAAGAACACAGGATATTGGGGTGGGGTGGGGAGAATGCAGTTTCTACTGCATTTTATCTACTCTGAAAGTATAAATCAAACTTCACAATTTACAAATTTCACAAGCAACCCGGGGGGCGGGGATGACTCTCTTAACTGCTTCAACTTTTTTACTGCCTCTCCATTTTTTTTTAATAGAGAAGATTAATTAAAAGAATAATCTGAGCTCTAAACTATGAAAGTGTGCAAAAGTTGGCAGGGAAAAAGTTCCAGTTTTAGGGAAAATGTTTCCATTAGTTGGTGTTAAATAGAACAACATTTAAAGTATCTTAAGTCTTCCTCCTATAAGAAGTAATAGGAATTTAAAACTAGTGTAACTAGTGGGGACAAAAGAAAACACAGTAAAATATCCAGATAGATGATAGATAGATAGATAGATAGATAGATAGATAGATAGATAGATAGATAGATAGATAGATAGATAGATAAATTTAAGATAGCATAAAAATATAAAACCTGTTGAACTGTGTTAACTAAACATATAAAATATATTTATAAAACTTGTCCAGTTTATTTACATCCTTGTTTAAATACACATAAGAATAAATAAGAAAAAGTAAAATGGAGGAAGTAAATAACTTTATGGTATACAATATTAGAAGGGGCTGGAATTTAGAATTTCTACAGCAAACAGTTTAAGCACAATATTCTTCTTGAGATAAGAAGTGTCAAACTGCTCATTACTAAAGTATATTTTTTTACAGTTGTTACATTGGTTATGGGCTAATTGAAGTGAGTCTATTGCTCTTACTGTTTTGCTGGGCTTCTGGTTTTGCAGTCATTCTTCAAACAACATGCTTAACTGTTACACTGCTGTTGCAAGTAATGTTGTAATGACTTTGGTAATTTTTTCAGTAGGTAGAATTTGGTATGACTTACCATCCTATCTGCTTGTTGCCCTAGTCAAAAACTGAGGAAGCAAGGGATTTGTTTCAAGTTTATTTTACTCAGAATTGTAAAGTACTATAGCATATATTGTCAGCCCTCTGAGATAATACAGGTCAGTAAACAACAAAGCAAAGTATTCAAGAATACTACTTTACTGTTGTAGAGCATAATAACATCTTAAAAACCTCCCAGAGTATTTGTCTACCCCCTTACACCAAACACAGAATGAAGGCTTTTTTTATGATGAGTTCCTTCTCATGTCTTCCCTTTTCCCAGGGCTGAGTGGTTGTTCACTTTCTCTTACCGTTTATGCATTATTTGATCACTGTACCCCTCTACACATATACTGGGAGTTTATTTAGCATAGTGAGAACTTTTGCACTATATCAGAGCTGGCAAGACATTGTGCATCAACAGGACAAGGGAAATGTGAGCATTGGGTGGAATCTACTTTTTTAGAGATGCTTTTTGTTGTTATGTTGTTTTTGTTGTCTGGACTGCCATTGCATTATCTCATTCTTATTTATGCTAAAATTTAAAAGAACTATAATGACCTGACTCTTCACCCAGGCCTTTGGCAGGGGAGAGTGACACCCCTCATTCCATCATATATGGCAGTAATGGTGAACGTTTTCGGCACCAAGTGCCCAAAACGGAATGTGCGTGTGCACCGGAGCACTGGAAACCACCTGGCTGGTGCACATGCGCACGCAGAAACCAGAAGTGCAGCTGACGACGGTGCACGTGCCCACAGAGAGGGCTCTGCGTGCCACCTCTGGCACACGAGATAATAATGATAATAATAAACTAGCAGATAAAACAGACATCTAAAAGACTAGGAAATGGCTAAGAGCAGAAAAGTTGAAGAAAGAGATAGAAGGTCTAATTCTTATAGTCTGTAGAGATTCTCAGTCATCCAGGTCATGGTTGTCCCAAAGGTGCTTTTTCCAGAGGCAACTGGACTTTATTGTTTTTTCTTTGAAGACATTTTGCTTCAAATCCATTCAGGTTGCCTCCTGAAAAAACACCTTTGGGACAACCATGTCCTGGATGACTGAGAAACTCTACAGACTTTTAGCTATCCAATTTGGGATGAACACCTTTGAATGGTGTCGGAATAGGAATGGATTTCCAGAGAAAAAACTGCAGACTACAGGAATCAGGAGCACTACTCAGGTGACCCTGAGGACGCAGATAAACTTCCAAGTGTCTCAACAACCCTCTAAAAGGATGCAAATGACCATCAGTCTGCAAGGAATATAAAACTTTCCGTTCCCCACTATCCTGTCAGAGCTGAAGATGCTTCTTGGATGAGAAGCGAAACATCTTCAAAGAAAAAAAAAAAGTCCAGTTGCCTCCTGAAAAAGCACCTTTGGGTCTAATTCTTATCTGCACATGACCAAGTCTCTTCTGATCCAGGTTTCGAAGGCAGATACAGGCACTAATAAAGTCTCTTACTGCACTGCTAAGCTACGACAGATGGCCATTCATGGGTGTTGGTAAAATTCCACTCTTCCCCACAAAACAACCACCCATAGTCAATGTAACCCAGTCCCACCAGCTGGGTCCACTAGTCACCAGAACCAAGCCCCCAAACAGGAAGACAGTCTTAAGTCCACAAGCCAGGTGCAGAGTTTGCAAAACAAGGTCCGTTTGCCATAGTCCAGAGTCGGAATCTGCAAAGCAAAGTATGGGAATCAAAAAGCTGAAACACAAGAAGTCCATGAGTCAGGGTTTACAAAAGTCAGGGGAATGCATGCCAAGATAAATGGTTATTCCCAACAAACACACTATACCCTGACCTCTGGTTAAATTACCCTGAGCCACATGTTCCTTATGAGGAGGGTGGGGCAGCCTCCTCATGAGCAGCCTTGCAGACCTCCTCTGAGCTTCCCTTCACTCCACTCCCTGCACCAGCAGATTGGGTGGGGGAGGCAGCTGTTCCTTGTCAGAGGGGATCTGTTGTCTTTCATTGCTGCTGTCAAGCTTCAAAAGGTCCTTTTGCTGTTGCAACTATTATTGCTTCTCAGCTTGCCAATGAAGCGGGGGAGGGGTAGATAGAACTTAGGTTCCAGACATCAAGATGCCAGCCATGAGAAACGTGTACCAGAGCCAAAAGAATTTCTCACAACAATACCAGGAGACTCCATTGGACAATGTGACCCGGTCTAATAGGGGGAGGGCAAACCTGAACTTTAACTATGTGGGTTTGCACGGAAAATGATTAGATCTGGTTTTGCCCTCATCTTTGCCAATATGATGTACTCAATAAAGTTTTGCATTAAGAGATTGGATTGTCTCAGCCGTGCTTACTTTGATTGGGTTTGTTGTTGGAACGTTGACAGCTGTTGCCCATCTGCAACTGATTCTCCCCTGCATTCATGAAGGCAGGCAGCTCCCAGTCCAATTGACCACTTCCCCCAATGCCAGAAGGGTCTGGGCAGGGTGGATTTGATTTAAATCATAATTTTTAAAGAGCAATTGTCATCTCTGTCCCTCAGCGGCTTCTCCTCTGACCCGCTGTTGACTCACTAACAGTCCCATTCACTTTAATGAGACTGGCGGTGGTGCAGCAGTGACACAACAAGGTGAGGGATGTGGCAGGCAGCAGATGATTGAATGCCTCCTAACAGGCGCTGTCATGATGGATCTGAAATGACAAGTGCTCTTTAATATTTTATTTATAAGCTGTTTAGAAGGTTTCACTTTCATTTTTACTACTTGCTCTTCTTCCTCACACTTAGAGCCTGTTGGTATTAGATGCATTTCTCTTCAAACAATCATACAGTTTGTAGTGTACATAGATTAGCAAAATAATGGGATTAAGGAATATTCCTGAACTTTGTTTTATGATTTATCTCATGGCTACTATGAAATTGTGTGAATGCATCAATGCAGTGCATGTTATCTCAGCATGCAGAGCTTGGATTCATTGAATGAATTTACCAAAAATGTAAATATTGCAGAATATACAGCTTCATGCTACATAACTAAGCTTCATTTCATGCTGAATAAACTAAATTATTAATGTATCTTAAATTAAAAAAAATCTTTAGATAGATTTTTTTACTCCTAGAGCATTTTATTAAAATAAATTCGATAAAAATAAAAAAAAATGTGATTTAAATTAAAAAAAATCCAATTTAAATGAAAAAAAGCTGATTTTTAAAATTTTATTTTTTAAAAAAGTCATCTATTTTTATCTACTCTGGGTCTGGGACAGCATCATCCTCAGCCCCTGGAATCTCTGGATGTTCCAGGCAGGGTGGATTTGATTTAAATCGAGTTGATTTAAATCACAATTTAAATCATGATTTAAATCACTAGTAAAAAGGCTTGATTTAAATCATAATTTTTAAAGAGCAACTGTCATCTCTGCTACTCCTATCCTACTATTGACTCACCAATAGTCCCAGTGTTGCAGAATATACAGCCTCGTGCTACATAACTAAGCTCCATTTCATGCTGAACAAACTAAATTATTTATGTATCTTAAATAGAAAACTATCTTACGATAGATTTTTACCCCAAAAGTTTTTTATTAAAATAAATTCGATAAAAATCAAAAAAATCCGATTTAAATAAAAATAAATCTGATTTAAAAAAAAAATCATTGATTTTTATCCACCCTGGTTCCAGAGGAGATGTGGCATCTCCGTCAGATGGTTCTGGTTCCAACTCCTCTTCCTCCTCTGAACCCAGATCCAACAGGGCTATAACAAAACCTTAATTGAGAAGACAGCCTCTGCAAAGAAGTTGAAGAAACAATGGACTACCCAGTTAGCTGCTGTAAAACGATAATACAGACAGACTACAAACAACAGCATGATAAAGTAGCAACAATGATGCATTGGAATATTTGCAAGAAATGCCATTTGCCTGCAAGCAGGAACTAATAAGATCACAAAATAGATAAAGTAATTAAAAATGAAACTAAAATGCCCTGGGACTTTAGAATTCAAAGAGACAAATATCTGCCAGACAAAATCCCAGACTTTACTGAAAAGAAAGACAAAGAATTCTGGATGGTGGATGTGGCAGTACCTGGAGATAGCATAACAGAAGACAACTGGAGAAAATCACAAAATAGAAAGACCTGCAAATAGAAGTAGAATGATAATGGCAAAAGAAAGCAAAGATAGTACTGAAAGTAATAGATGCCTTGGGTACAATTCCAAAACATCTGGAGCACCACTTGAATACCATCCGCATTGACAAAATCATAATCAATCAATTGCAAAAAGCAGTTTTATTTGAAAGAGTTTACATCCTGTCACCATACTTTTAACACCATCAAGCACCAACATCTGACTCTCCCATGTCCTTGGGAAAACTCAGTAGGTAGATAAAAATACTGAACAGTCTAAACATGTGGCTGATTGTCAACCATAACTATATTCTGTTCCAAATTGTGAACTGGCCAGAGTTGCTCTGGTGTTGGACAGTGCCAAAGTAAAATAAATAAACAAGCAGCATTATTTTTGTTCTCACTGTTTTCCCTCAGCAGCTGTTTATACTAAAAATCTGGTGGTTGGGATAAACTTAGAATAAAAATTAGGAAAAACTCCTATTTTAGTCCACTTCAAACAAGAATATTTTTAAAAATTCTATTTTTTTTTGTTCCTGTGCAGAAAAAGCATCATGGGATGTGATACTATTAATTTATAATGTGTGTATGTGTTGAAAGATATTCATAAGCATCAATCGCATGTGTCAACCTACATGCTTTTGTCAATTACATTCCAACCTTACCAGATTTGAAAGAAGACCTCTTCTCATCTCTTTTGCCTGAATGTAAACTGCTTAGGATTTCACAAACCAGGCCACCTTAATACCATAACAATAGAGTATCACTACTTGAAGACTAAGTTGGAGGTACTTTACTCAGGTCATCATGATGGCCTGAAATGTCTCATTGTGTTTTTTCCATGTTACAAATGATCATTGAAGGGTTGCCTCCTCTTTAATAGGAATGTTTTCATAACCAATTAACCAATTTGTTGGGCCTTTCAGCAGGATAGGATTCCAGTGTCTAAAGAAGTGGGCTGTGAATTAGTATTCCCGGAAAAGGGATTATGTTTGAGAGTAACAGCCAATAAATAAATTCTCGAGCAACAGGAAGAATTTCTTCTTGCATATCTATGAAGTACATTACTGTCCTTCAGCATCTATGCCCAGCTGGAAGAAATATAATGCTGTTGGCAGCCAATCACCAGCATGCCAGCCTGTTGGCTGCATTCAGAATTGTTTTGACCCTGATTGGCACCCCAATTCTGATGTCACTCAGCATTTATCAGAATAGAAAGAGTCACAATTAAGAAATTGGCTATTTCTTCAAAAGTAGCCATTTGATATGTCTCCCTTGAATGAGTTCGGTGTTTTCTTGGGAATAACAATTTCTCCTACCATGCAGTCTTCGTTGCCGAACTTCAAGAAGTATCAGTAACAGTAGCAGCTGGTATCACAGCTGGGAGACAGGAGAAGATGCCAACATCTTCTCCTGTCGACATCAAAAAACTACTGACTATTGAACAAAAAACATATAGGAGGTAGAATGAGGATTAGTTTATCAATAAATATGCATACAGGGATTCTGGATTTGTGGAGTGTCAGGAAAATTAAAAGTTCGGCTGAGTTGAGAGAGAGGGGAGAGAACAATAAAATGGTTTGTGAATATGTTCAGAGTAAGAGAGAGGGAAAAGAATCAGAAGGGAAACTGAGTAACAAACAACAAAAATGATATTAACGTTTTAAGATTTAAACTTAAGTCTTGAATTCTTCAATATTTTATTGGTTTGGATAAAATAATTATGAAAAAAATTGGGATGAAATAAAATTGCAAGAGAAGTAAATGTTCAGCTAGCTCATTTATAAAACTATAGATAGAAATATAAATGGTGACATATGCAAAGGCTTTTTCAGAAAAATAAAAGTATATTTTTTGCAGTTACACAATCACCACTTAAAAAAACCCCATTCAAATGCAATTATCATAATACCTAGTAGCAATAGTCTTTGGGAATCCTAATAGGCACAACTACAATATTTCTATGGTTTTCTAAGGTTGTCTGCAGTGTTAGTGTCTCTTCACAAATGTTATATTAGGTCTGGGTTCTGCCATAATGTTGTGGGGCAGAAGTTTTATCTTGTTGTAGAGTTGCTCAATGAAACATCTGCTTTTAATTTAGGCGTTTGAAAGGAGAATAATTGTGTGTTAATGAATTATAGAGCTTCTCCCCCAAATTTTCATATACACATTAATAGTTTATATTAATTTATATAATTTACCGTATTTTTTGCACTATAAGACGCTCCAGACCATAAGACGCACCTAGCTTTGGGGGAGGAAAACGAAAAAAAAAATCTGCCTCTGCCTCCCAGCAATTTGCCTTCTTGCGGCAAATAGCAAACAGCCTGGTCAGCTTCATTTAGCACAAGCAGCAGATTAGCGGTTGGATTGGCCTCCTAGAATACTGCCAATCAGCTGTTCCAGGCTACGGGTGTTGCCGCCTCTGTGCATCCCATTTTCAGCTCTGCATGCCCATTTACGGGCCGTTCCAGGGCTACCTGGAATGGGCCAAAAATGGGATGTGCAGAGACCAAACATGGGGCGTGCAGAAGCTGAAAATGGGATGCGCAGAGGTGGCGATAGGCAGCATTGATGGGCGGCGGCGATCCCCGCAGCCTGGAACAGCTGATCGGTGGTATTCCAGGAGAAAGAGGCGGGCGGTGGGTGGGGCCTCGGCAACATTTGCTCTATAAGACGCACAGACATTTCCACCCAGTATTTTGGGGGGAGAGTACGTATTATAGTGTGAAAAATACGGTACTTCAGAGGCTTTCACTGGATTTAAGCAATTTATAAATGTGCTTGGAATTAATACCTCAAATCTGAGCTATTGCAGTTACAATATTATTACCAGCAGTACAATCAAAGAGGAACAAAATTTATAGTGCTTTTAAGACAAATCCTTCAGTTTTAATAGATTAAGTGAAACGTCGGAGATGGCTCGGGAGTTCATGGCTTTCATGACGGCCATGGACCTGACCCAGTTAGTTCATGGCCCCACTCACGGGGGGGGGGGCACACGCTGGACCTGATTTTTGTCTCTGGCCAGTGGTTGAGTGGTCTTATTATAGGGGATATAGACATGAAACCCTTGTCATGGTCAGATCACTCACTCCTTCGTCTGGACCTTCGAACCGCTACACCCCGCCGCAGGGAGACGGACCCAGTTAGATGGATCTGCTCCAGGTGCCTGATGGATCCTGATAGGTTCCAGACGGAGCTTGGGCCAATTCCTGAAGATCTGGCACACGACTCGGCCGAGGACCTGGTAGCTGCCTGGGATCGGGCGGCTGGTGGGGCCTTGGATCGAGTCGTGCCTTTGCGGCCTCTGACCCGGTGTCGATCCCTCACGGCTCCTTGGTTCACCGAGGAGCTGAGGGAGATGAAACGCCGGAAAAGACGCCTAGAGAGCGGTTGGAGGGCCAGTCTTGCTGAATCTGACCGAACACTGGTAAGGTCGCATATTAAGACCTACCTAGTGGCGATAAAGACGGCAAAGTTTAACTACTTTTCCGCCTCTATTGCATCATCAGGGAATCGTCCGGCCGCCCTGTTCAGGGTAACCCGCTCCCTGCTCCATCCGGGAGCACGGGAGGATCCCTTGGAAGGCAGGGCGGAGGATTTCGGACAATACCTGTATGACAAAATCGCTCAGATCCGGGGGGATTTGGACTCTGACTGGGCCTCTTATATGTGGAGTGCCTCAGGGGTCGGTCCTCTCGCCCCTCCTGTTCAACATTTATGTGAAGCCGCTGGGCGAGATCATCCGTGGCTTTGGGGTGAGATACCACCAGTACGCTGATGACACCCA
The DNA here is from genome assembly GCF_059756535.1 of Pantherophis guttatus. Lineage (NCBI taxonomy): Eukaryota > Metazoa > Chordata > Lepidosauria > Squamata > Colubridae > Pantherophis > Pantherophis guttatus. The sequence goes on along the minus strand of NC_142065.1, from coordinate 121,454,579 downwards.
GCTGTACATCTCCACCCCAGGCCACCCCAATGATGCCCTTGAAGTGATGTCCCAGTGCCTGGAGGCTGTGCGGATCTGGATGGGGAGGAACAGGCTCAGGCTCAACCCTTCCAAGACTGAGTGGCTGTGGCTCCCGGCATCCCGATATAGTCAGTTGACTCCATCACTGACTATTGGGGGCGAGTCGTTGGCCCCCACAGAGAGGGCTCGCAATCTGGGAGTCCTCCTGGATAGGCAGCTGTCCTTGGAGGAACATCTGACGGCTGTAACCAGGGGGACCTTTTGTCAGGTTCGCCTGATCCGCCAGTTGCAGCCCTTTCTTGATCGGGATTCCCTGTGCACAGTCACTCATGCCCTCGTCACCTCTCGCCTTGACTACTGCAACACTCTCTACATGGGGCTCCCCTTGAGGAGCATCCGGAGGCTCCAACTGGTCCAGAACGCAGCAGCGCGGGTAGTGACCGGAGCAGCATGGTGCTCCCATGTAACACCGCTCCTGCGCGAGCTGCACTGGCTCCCAGTGGTCTTCCAGGTGCGCTTCAAGGTGTTGGTTATCACCTTTAAAGCGCTCCATGGCATAGGGCCTAGCTATCTTCGAGACCGCCTGCTGCCACCGATGACCTCCCATCGACCCGTGCGCTCCCACAGAGAGGGCCTCCTCAGGGTGCCATCAGCCAAACAGTGCAGGCTGGTGACCCCCAGGGGGAGGGCCTTCTCTGTGGGGGCACCTACCCTCTGGAATCAATTGCCTCCAGAGATAAGGAGAATCCAAGACCTCAGTGTCTTCCGCCTTGCCCTTAAAACCTTCCTTTTCCAGCAAGCCGGGCTGGCCTAATTTTTTAAGTGTTTTTAAGTGTTTTGTTTATTGTTTTTAATTAATGGGGCCAAATTTATATATATATATTTTAACTGTATTTTAATATTTGTACTTGATGTTTTTACTTGGCTGTTCACCGCCCTGAGTCCTCAGGGAGAAGGGCGGTATACAAATTTAAAATAAAATAAAATAAAAAATAAATAAAAGTACTGAATGGAGTAGAATACAATTGCTGCCATATTAGTATAAACCTTGGCTGGTTTCATGTATTTATTATAGTGAAAATTCTTGTTAGCAAAGGTATGCTAACAAAGCCATAATAACAGTAATCAAATCAAAATTTATTATGGTCCTACACCTCTATAGATAATAACAGTAATCCCCCAAAGTTTGGCTTCTCAAGCTGTCATAGTTTAAAGTATTTTAATTAATATATAATTATTGAAAGTGGTAGATCTATTTCTTGTACTGCCCTAACCCTAACCTGAATGAAGTAATTAGTTTTATTCAAAGGATTAGTTACCCAATTGATTTCCTATTTTAGAGAGATACAAAACCACAGAATTGCAGCCTGGTCTACTATATAAAATCTGTTGTGTTTTGTATATAGTGTATAGTTGTCAGTTGAAGTTCTCATTCTGGTCTTCTGTTGGAGTGAGAAAATACTCTCTCCTAATAGGTTGTTTGGCTGATCAGTTGGATATAAAAGGAGCTATGTCAGCCAGGGAGTGAGGTTGCCTCACAGACAGTATTGAATAAAGAACTGTTAGAAATCACTCTGGCCTTGCCTCCATTCTTCTCCCAGAATATAACAAAATCCATGTTTATTTGTAAATTATCACATCAATACAATGCTGCATCCAGATGCAAACTAATGTAGCTTGGGTGTGACTTACTTCAAAACTCAAGGTTTCTTTTCTGTTATATGTGATGTGCGTATACAGCAATTAATACAGAAAACTGAATTGCTGTTTTTCTCCTTAAAACAAAATGGGCCTTTTCTGTAGTGATTCACTACTCCCAAATGTTTCATTTTTAAATAATGCAAGTTGATTTCAAGGTGCTGAACTAGTATAAATAGCAAATTACGTCAGAATATATTAAATCAAATTAAATGGCTTGCCACTTATTTTCTCCTTTCCCCACCTTCTTTGGTTAAGCTATTCAAGTAATGATTATTTGAACTGGTGAGGATGAACTATCCAATAACTCTACTTAGATTCAGCTGGAACTCTCTTGAGAGCTGTCTGTGTGGGTCCTTCTAAATCAGGTGTCAAACTGGCAGTCACTGGGCCAGATGTGTCACACGCAGGCTATGCCCACCCCAGCTCCACGAAGGGAATCACAAAATGTCACATGACAGCAATGTGACGCCGCGAATTTGACCCCTGTGTTCTAAATGGTCTCTCTGGCCTGATACAGTTCTTTGCTTTCTTCTGAAGCAGCAGCTGCCACTGCCTCTATGAAATTGTCACTCAGAATGGTGAATAATTAATTGTTTCAAAAGTATTTTACCTTAGATTGGAAGGAAAGACTAGAGCCTGGAGAGAGAATGAAGGATAGACACCAGGCTGAAATCAGACAGATTTACAGTATGGCCTGGTAGTTAATAACCATGACTAGGATGGAACCTAGCATTGGGTATAATGAGTTATTTAGTGTTAACCAGCCGAAAAATCTTTTTTCAGTCTAGCTCTGAATTTATTCTCTTTCACATCCCATTTGTGGTTATGTATGCAAATCTGGTGAGAGCAGCAAGATAATATCTTTGAGCCTCTTTAGGTGGCCTCTTGCGTGAAGCTGATTATATTGAGTGGAACCATTAGCATACGTATCTGTTTTTAAGAATGATTATTATTTATATCTCACTTTTGAGCATGTGAAATGCCTTGCAAGTAATATATAATGGAACCATAAATACCTGGAATCTCAGATTTGTAAATTTGGTTTTAAAAAAAGTCTAAGAAGAAAAGAGAGCAGACATGCATATTCTGCTCTTAGATATTATATTTAAAATGCTGAAGATAGCTAGGAACAATATATTGCCTTCAGATTTTGTTCAATCTCATTTTCTGAACTCATGCTAATTCTCCCTCCTGTTTCTGAGACTTGTGGAGACTGAAGTTTTGTTTGGGTTGAGACATCTTTCAAATGTTATTCCTTAATATAGAGCAGGGGTGTCAAACTTGATTTCATTGAGGGCTGCATCAGGGTTGTGTTTGACCTTGGGGGGCTGGGGTGGGTGTGGCCAGGGTGGGCATGGCTAGGGTGAGCATGGTCAGCTCAACATCACTTGTGTTGGGGGTGCCTGTGGTGGCCCGAGATCTCTGCCAGCAAAAATGGGCTCTCGGGCTCTGTTTTTGGCTGCAACAGTCTCCTACAACCCTCTGCCAACGAAAATGGAACTCGGGAGGGTCACCCGCGGCCCTCATAAGCTTCTTTTTCAGCTGCGATGGCCTCCTTCAACCCTCTGCCAGTGAAAACAGAGCTCCATTATCGCTGGCAGAGGCACCGTGGACCAGTCCTTTGCTGTCTACAGGACAGCCCAGCGGGCCAGATCTAAGTACCCCGCGGGCCAAATCCTGCCCCTGGGCCTTGAGTTTGACACCCCTGATGTAGAGGATCAGTGCTAGGATACAGTGCATAAATGTATTACAAGTAATCAAAGGCCTTTGTGAGAAATAAAGCAGTGTATGAGGACTAGGGTTTTAAATTATTATTCTAAAATAAAGCATTTAGAGGTTTTCAACTTTTTCTCTATTCCAGTATAGTACAGACTTTTTTTTTTTTTTTTTTTTTACAAATGAAGGCGAATATATGTATCTCAGGATAACGTTGTAGGATTCAATTTGGGTCGGTCACCAGGATCAAAGGTTTAGTTTTTGAGTTTTTGGACTCATGCTGGAGCAAAACCAAAACCTCTGGTCCTGGTGATCAACCCAGATTGGATCCTGCGAACTTTTTTAGCCTTAGCCATGAAAGTCGGCTGGGTGATTTTGGGTCATTCTCTCTCAGCCCAACTCACCTTACAGGGTGGTTGTTGTGGGGAAAATAGGAGGAAGAAGGTAGGTTGGATATGTTCATCCCTTGAGCTGTGTGTAAAAGTAATAAAGATGGGATACAATAAATCACTTATTTTGTTTGTGTTTAAGCTGATTTAGAAACTTTCCCCAGAAAATCCTGAATATTAGCAATACGTACAAAAAGTAGGAGCTCTACATTCAACCCATCATATTTTTCTTTCTTCACAGTATGGAAGTGGTATGCCATTGCCTAGGATGTTTTCCAATTTACCAATCTATTTTGCAGGTGTGATATTCCCCATAGTCTCCCATTCTAGTACTAACCATGCTTGGTCTTGTTTCACTTTTAGGCCCAGGCAAGATTTTCAAATTGCTGCCACCTGCTGGTGGACTCGAAAGATACATATATATTACTATATGCACATTTAATTGCTCTTCGAAGTTTCTGGCTTTGATGCCTAGAGCTAGAACATTTACTATTTTTTCATTAATCAGAAAGAATTCAGTTCTACCTTTTCTAAGTAACAAATTTTACTAAAACACATACGGTTGTATGCTACAGCTCACAAGCTAGAAATACTATGGGTAACTATTCACCTGTTTTCTAGAAAAACTATAGGCAACAAACTGGAAAAAATGGATGCTTGTTGAAGCCTGCTGAAAATTTTAGAAAAATCAAAAATATCTTAAGACTTATCAGGATTCATTCCAACATTTATTCCAATTAGCATTCTGGGGAGATAGTTGAATTCAATGTGTGTAAGTAGCATGTGGCTCTTCATTGTCTTATTAAAGTTAAGATATACCGTGTTTCTCTGAAAATAAGACTGGGTCTTACATTATTTTTTGCTCCAAAAGATGCATTAGGGCTTATTTTCTGGTTAGGTCTTATCTTTGGGGAAATACGGTACAAAATGCACCCATCTGGCTGACAATCTTAATGGGCTTATTTTGGGGGTAGGGCTTATATTACGAGCATCCTGAAAAATCATGCTAGGACTTAATTTCCGGTTGGGTCTTATTTTCGGGGAAACAGTATAAAAAGTTTTCATTGATGAACAAACAAAATCAGTAGGCTTACTTTTTAAAAATTCTTGTTGAGAAATATTATGAACAAAGCCTACAAGTAACTATACCCTTCAAACTTCAACTAATTGCTGAGCACATTGTAAGCCGCCCTGAGTCTTCGGAGAAGGGCGGCATATAAATCAAAATTAAAAAAAAAAAATTAATGTATTAAACTTGTATATTACTTCTTGTTTGGAATTAGGATATAGAGAAGCCTCATTCCAGCGTTTAAACAGTTCTAGCTATCACCTCCATTGGTAGTAAAATTTGAATGGATAGATTCTAATTGGTTCAGTGACCTGTTAGTTTTACAATGGAAATCTTTTATTTTTTTTATTTTTTTTTAAATAGTTTTTATTGAATATAAATATTAAAAAAGACATACATAACATATACACAACAAACATTTACACAACATATACACAAAAAAGTATAGTTTCTTCTTAAGCATTTTTTCAGAGTGATGTTCTACAATTCTACTTATAATATAATTCTTCACCTCTCTTTAGTCTAATAAGTTTTAAAAAAAAGATTTGAAAACTGATGCAGAGATCCGATTACTGGGAGAAGAAATTTAAAAAGAGACTGAGACGACACAGATCACGTTTTTTATGATTGTGAAAGAACAGATTGAGAGAGGTAAAGCAAGAAGACAATAAGGACTAAAGAAAATAAAAATTAAGTGAATTATTAATTTTGAACTGTTTAATTAGTTAATAAGTTTAATATTTGAAAGAAATATATAAGTTGACAATATTTTTATAGCTATAAATTGTATTGTGAAATTGTAGTTAGACAAGGAATTATTGTTAAAGTGAAAGACTGATTTTTATACAAAATAATAGATGAGTTGATTGTATTTCTGAGATAGATTGATTGAAAAGGAGGTAATTGAAAAGATTGCTAATTAGAAAATTAAGAAAATTAAATTTAAATCTTGATTGATAAGTAAATAGATTTATACTGTGAATAAGAATTAATTGCTCAATTGGGATAACTGGCAATATAATATAATATAACTATATATAAGTTGTGCGGTGTATAAGTAGTATTTGGAGGGGAAAAGAGATATTAAGGAATAATTTAATAATTGATGTTAAGGTTGGAAAGCTTTACACGAATATTAAAAATGTCTACAACATCCACCATAACAAAGACAGGGAAAAAACCTACAACCAATACGTTAGTAATGACTCCTTCCCCCTCACAACAAAAAACAATAGATAGCATGATGGGGAAAGAAAAAGAAAAACTGGAAATGGCACCTAATGTAATACAAGATATGTTTCAAAAGATCCAGGAAACACTGTTTCAAACACAAGAAAAAATAGCTGAAAATCAGGAAGAAATGAGAACGTTCCATGCAGAGATCAGAAATGAATTAGGAGAAGTTAAGGAAGACATCAAGACCATGAAGGATAAAATTGGGAGCATTCAAAATTCTATAGCAGAAAATGAATTAAGAATTAGGAAAACGGAAACAAAAATAGATCATGTGGAATTAAAAGTAGAAGCAATGCAACAAAAACCCCTACAACTAAACAAAGAAATGTCAGATTCCTTAGCCATGCTCGAAATGGAAAAGGCCTCATACTTCTTGCGTTTTCAAAATGTTCCAGAAGAAAAAAATGAGGATTTAGAAGGAAAGATGGTGGAGATTATTGCAGGAATGATACAAAAAGAGCCAGAAGAAATAAAAGGACAATTGGAAGAAACTTACCGTGTACAAACCAATTATATAAGAAGACACAGATTGGCAAGAGAAGTCCATGTTAAATTTTAAAAAAAATCAATCCGAGATGAAGCCTATAAGAAATCTAGAGAAGAAACGGTGATCTATAATGAAAAAGAAATTATAATTTTAAAACAGATACCCCAAAGAGTAAGAAATCTACGACAACAATATCAGTTTTTAACACAACTACTGATTAAATACAAGATAATGTATAGATGGCTGCCAATAGAGGGGATCTTAATTACGTGGGAAGACAAAAAATATAAAATAGACACTCTAGAAAAGGCAAGAGAATTTCATAACACACATTTTAGACTAGAAGTAGAACAGGGAAGCAAGGAGGAAACAGATAGTAAAAGTCAAGAAGAAGAACCAATAGAAACAAATGAAGAAAAAGAAATAAGACAGAGGCAAGAAAAAGAGAGAGAACAGAGAGAAGGTGCAAAACCTAGGGAACGGATGGAAACAAGAAACACAAAAAAACAGATACAATAGGCAATGGATGAACAGATCAAACTCTTTTCGGTAAACATTAATGGCTTAAATGCCCCAAAGAAAAGGAATCAAATTTTCACAAAATTACGAAAATTAGAAGCAGATGTGATATGTCTGCAAGAAGTACACATTCAAAAAGATTATCAAAAAATCCTAGAAAACCCCAAATTAGGAAAACTATATCTTTGGTCCAAAAAAAGAAAAAAGGAGTAGTGATTTACGTAAAAGAAAAAATACAATCTAAACTAGTTTATACCGATGAGCAAGGTAGAGTGGTGATGGTTGAATTAGAAATAGGAAAGAGGAAAATGTTAATTGTAGGGATTTATGCACCTAACCAAAAACTACAGGTTTTTTTTAAAGACCTACATATAAAATTAGCAGAATTAGAATATGATGATATTTGTGTAATAGGGGATTATAATGCAATAGTAAATGCAAAGAAAGACTACAAAACTGGGGAAAAAAAACAAAAGAAAAAAGAAATACTTCCAAAAGAATTTTTTACTATGGCTGAAGAACTAAATTTGGTAGACGTATGGAGGGAAACACATGAAGAAGAGGCCCAATACACCTTTTATTCCCATCCGCATAACTCCTGGTCAAGACCGGACATGGCATGGATGACCCCAAATATCAAAATAGAAGTAGAAAAAATAGAGATAGGCACAAACCAATGGGCAGACCACAATCCACTATTCATAAACTGGAAAGGGGAAAGAAGACGTAAGAGATGGACAATGAACCAAAGATTATGTAAAGAAAAAGAATTTAATTTGATGTTAGAAAAGGAAGTAAAAATATTCTTTCAGATAAATAAAATAGAGGAAACCTCTTTACAAAACACATGGGATACTTTAAAAGCATACATAAGGGGCCTAGTAATAGCATATACGAGGAAAAAGAATAAAGAGAAGAAAAAACAATTAGATAATTTAGAGAAAGACCTAAAACAAATAGAACGAAAACTCCAGGAAAAGCCCCAGAACAAAACAATAAGAGAAGAATGGGGAATGATTAAGCATAAATTGAATTTGATAAACCAAATAGAACTAGCCCAAAAAATAAAAATGGTGAAACAAAACTATTTCGAACACGCAAATAAAACGGGCAGATGGCTAGCCTATAAATTGAAAAAAGAACAGAAAAAAAGAATGATATACCAATTGAAAGATGATAAAGGAGAAACTCAACATAGTAAAGAGGCCAAAAAAGAAATTATTAAGAAATTTCATGTGAACCTATATAATCGGGAAAATAGAGGAAGATAAAATAAAACAGTACATAGGAAAATCAGGAATGCCAAAAATCACAGAAGAACAAAGAATTACCCTCAATAGGCCAATAACTAAATTAGAATTAGATGAAGTACTGAAAAAGCAAAAAAACAATAAAACACCGGGACCCGACGGATTACCGGTAGAAATATATAAAACAATGCAAGAAGTATTGGGAGAGAATATGTTGCGATTATGGAGAAAGCCAAAATACCAAATTCATGGACGGAAGCCATAATAATCATTCCAAAAGAAGACACAGATCTCCAGTTAATACAAAACTATAGACCTATTTCATTATTGAATGCCGATTACAAAATATTTGCAGCAATCTTGGCAGAAAGGATTAAATTAGTATTAAATACATATATACACCCAGACCAAAATGGATTGCTGCCGGGACGCCAAATAAAGAACAATATGAGAATAATACTTAATGCTTTAGAATATTATGAATCACACCCGGAGAAGCAGGCAGCGTTGGTTTTTCTTGACGCCCAAAAGGCCTTCGATAACCAAAATTGGAAATTTATGATTGAACAACTACAAAATATGCAAATTGGGGAAAAATTTGGGAAAATTATAGCAGAAATCTATACCAAGCAATCAGTAAGGATAATTATGAATGATGACATAACAGACAAATTTAATATAACAAAAGGAGTTAGACAAGGCTGTCCACTTTCTCCCTTATTATATATTCTATCATTGGAAATCCTGTTGAAAAAAATTAGAGAAGACTTTGCTGATGACTTAGTATTTTTGACAGAAAATCCTATGGAATCTATACCTAATTTGTTCCAAAAAATAGAAGAATTTGGAGAAGTGGCCGGACTAAAAATCAATAAAAGTAAATCGAAGCTAATTGTTAAAAACCTTACGGAAATTCAAACAAAAGATTTGATAGATAACATATAAATTCAAACAACAACAAAAATAAAATATCTAGGAATCTGCTTATCTACAAGAACATCAGCAATTAAAGAAAACAATTATGATAAATTACTAGAACAAACAAAGAAAGACTTAGAAAAATGGGAAAATTTACACATTTCATTCCTAGGAAGAATTTTGGCCATCAAAATGACTATACTACCTAAATTTTTATATTTGTTCCAGGTTACCCCAATTAGATTAGATAAACCGTTTTTTGAAAAGCTGAATAAAATTACATCTAAATTTATATGGCAAGGGAAAAGGCCACGAATAAAATTAAAACTGCTTCAGGACACAAAAGATAGAGGTGGAGCTGCACTCCCTGACTGGGAGATATACTATCAAGCAGCAGTACTATCGTGGGTCAAAGATTGGATAGAATTAAAGGACTCTAGAATTTTAACAATTGAGGGACACGAACTTCAAACTGGCTGGCACTCCTTTATGTGGGATGAGAAATACAAAACACATATTTTAAAACACATACAATAAGGAACTCACTATTACAAACCTGGCTTAAAATTAAAAAACAACATTATATGAAGATACCAAGTTGGCTAGCACTGGCTGAATCAATTAGGCACCCAAATTTAACAGATAAGACAAAAATAATTAGGTATAAAGATATAATTGATTATCAAGGCAAACTAAAGACAAAACAACAATTGGAGACAGATTTACACAGAGGAATAGACTGGTGGACTTACACTCAAATACAATCCAAATATAGAGAACATATAAAAACATATGAAATTTACAATCAAAAACAAGAAATAGATAAAATTATATTAGATTCAGAAAATTAATTAGTAGAATTTATAAATTTCTCCTACGCTATAAATTGGAAGAAGAGACAGTTAAAGAAACGATGATCAAGTGGGCTCAAAATATCAAACACACAATACCTTTGGAAAAATGGGAAAAGTTCTGGCAGGTAAACCTAAAGTTAACGAAAGCAACGGCGTACAAGGAAAATCAACTGAAAATGTTTTATCGGTGGCATATGTCTCCAACCAGATTGGCAAAAATACAACCTAAAAATAGCCCAATTTGTTGGAAGTGCAAAAAGGCACAAGGGACTTTCTATCATTTATGGTGGACGTGCCCGGCAGCAAAGAAATTTTGGTCTAACATTAAAAAATGGTTGGAACAAATAACAAAAACACAGATTGAAAAAGAACCAGAGACATTTTTATTAGGAATATTCAACAAATCATACCCTAAGGATATCAAATATCTTACAATCCACATATTAACTGCTGCAAGAATAACCTATGCAAGAAATTGGAAACAAGAAAAAATACCAAGTGAAACAGAAGTAATAGGGAAAATTTTAGAATGCGGTGAAATGGATAGGCTAACCAAAGAATTACAAGAAAAAGAAGAATCAGATTATTATAAAATATGGAATAATTGGTATAATTGGTTAAAAATTAGAAATATACAAAAAATATAGGGGATATATTACCGATTTATATATATATATATGTAATACAATGGAAATCTTTTAAAATGGTGCAATGCAGCAGTGTTTTATTTCCTGACTAATTTAGACATTCTCCTAAACGTCATGACAATACTGTCCCTGTGATGTCTAAAGACTTACATGGGAAGTTACATTTAGTAACTGAATACAGATCGTAATGGAGAAAAAATCTAAGAACATGACCACGTCTAACTTCTACAATAGTTTCTGAATTGACTTGTAAAATAATAAAAGTAGTTGGTCTGGCTGAAATTGTTTCATTTATTTGTTCTTTGTTCCACTGTGATTCAGTAGAATGAATTGTAGTGTTACAATGAGTGTAAGTTGTAGGAATATGACAGTTCCTCAGTATTCAATTCCACCCAAAATATTAGTTGGTATTTGACCATTTCCTTGTTACTGCACATTCTACTAAATTATATTGAAGAACTACATGCCACTTGTGGCTCAGGTTGTATGCAAAATCTACTTTATAGAAGAAATCATAGGACACTTATTTGGAGGAATCATCATTAGACAGATTTACTTCAGAGTAAACGTGGTTGAAATCTAGGGTGTCTTCAAGAATTTGAACTATAGTTTATTATTTAAGTTGACCAGAGAAAAATGTGTCAAACATTTATAGAAAATGTTTCTGTGATGTAACACATGTCAGGTTTCCATATATTGAAGACCAAAAATCCAAGAGAGTGAAATATAAAAATATAAAATAATGTTTCATAATCTATGAATATGAATATTCTAAAGATTTAGTTCAGTCTTCATTTTATGCTGTGATGGGGTTACGTATCTTTTTGGCTGTAGAATGAAGCAACAGGTTTCTGATTTCTGTATGGAAACCATTATGTGATTTCCACCACCTTCTGATTGCTCAGGTGCATATCTGTCAAAAAACTCTAAATGATAGCCATTTTTCAGTGGGTAAAATGTTTTTGGATGGGATGAACAATTAATTAGTTAACTTACTTTGTTTGCTTATTGAATTACTATCATTGCTCCTATTCTTTTCCTCCTCCTCCTCCTCCTCCTCCTCCTCCGCCTCCTCATACAACACTATTGACCCAAAAACTGTACTTTTTTGGGTTTGTACCTTATCTAAATTGCTGCTGGAAAGAACTGTAATGTGGCAGTATTTGGATTATAATACTGATAGGACAGCATTTTATATACAATTTATAACATTATTATAACTGACTAAGGAGAAATTATCACCACCAGACATTATCACCATAATGTTTAACAAACTGTTAATAAAAGATAGCCATAAATGTTGGGCCCAAAATTAACAATTTTAAAGAGGGAGAACCTGTAACTGATAAACATTGGGAACTGAATTAATAGTGTACTGTAGATAAGAAGCATATGTTTCCATAAAATGATTGATGCATAATAATAATTTTCTTCTGTGTTTTATTATCCAGGGAGGAATCTGAAGATTTGTTGATGGATTTCATATGGAGTATCATTTAATGTGCTGAGATAAATAGAAGAACAGGCCACACACCTTTCTGCTGCTGTTTACATTTCAGGTTCAAATACTAAGGTAGACATTGCTCCAATTAGTTACACAAGTCAATCACTTTAAAATAAATCAGAGAACTGATGTTGTGTTTGGTTGCCTCTACTGAACTAATTACAATGTTTTTAGAGCTGGTTTTTCTAAAATAAAACCATTTGATTTAGATGTATTCGGTACATCTAGGAAACGAGTTGGAGGTTGAAGAATACTGAAACCATCAACATTCTTAAAAAATCATTTCCTTATTTCATCTTGTGGGAAACAAATGACATATTGTATAAAGAGCAGAAAAAAATATGATCCACAGGAATATGATCGCAGTTATACTGCTGAGCCCCAAAGGATAGAAATTTACCTGTGATTGTGTAAGGCAATTAGCCTAGATGTGGTTGCAGTATTCTGGAAATTTTCAGGTTTTGTAGTCCTAAATTCTATTGTTTTTTCCTAAGAATTATAGTAATTAGTTTCTGTCCTTAGTTTGGTTGTTGGTTAGAAAAAGTGTGATGACCCTAGTTGTTACTAGATTGATTATAAGGGGGAAATCTGGAGGTAGGGTTGGTTTCATGAAATCCAAGAATTCTTAGATATGTTCTAGTTTCATAATTTTGAGCATCTCATTGTTCAGTAGCAGTCATGAAAGAGCAGTAAAATACATAGCACAGAATTAATGAGTAGCTGAAAAAAGTACAAACTTTGTTCCACTTAGAACATAACTTTGTTCCTGAGTTACGTTCCTGAGGCTGTTCATAAATTCATTTTGATTGCAAGTCCAACAAGCAATAAAAACATGTGCAGTACAGTTGTTACCTTACAGTATGTAATGTATCTATTAATAGTATACTGATGGAAGTTGGGAGATGGTAGGAAAGGAAGTTGGGAGAAGGCGGGAAGGGTTAGTTTCTTGCATACCACTTAGATAAACACCCTGCTGCAAATCTTTTCCTGCCTTCTTCTCATTTCCAGACCACTTGACATGGAAGTTTTGGTTACAGATTGGTTTGTTCATATCAGGAAAAGCTTGCAACTCGAAAGTTCATTAGTCAGTACCCTGCTTCCCCCCCCCCACCCGATTTTAAAACATCATCATTGGCCCTGGCCAAAGTGAATGCAGGCCATATGGGTTTAAAAAGGAAATGTTTCTTGTAACTTTATGAAGATTACTTCATGTTTATGAATTATGCATTAGCTTCGTTTAATCATCTTACCACAGTGAGATGAAACTAGGCAAATGGAACAGGGCTTACAAAGATGGGATCTTATGGCCCAAAGATTTATTTTGGACCGAACTCATTGATCTTGATGGGCCTTATTTTTAAATTGCCATTTCTAGGCTAGCTGTTAGATTTGTTCTATCGAATGTGTGCCAGCTTTGTGACTGAAGGGTCACATTCCATGTCACGTCTGGTGCTCCCAGGTCGACCATCACGGATTTTGATGAAATTTGGTGTGAACATGCACACACATCCCCAATGAACATTGGTAAAGTGTTATGTTTGCCAATGCAATACTTGCGGAGATATAGTCATTTGTATGACTTCATACTGCAACCTTCGACAGTATGACACTGAGATTTCAACAACTTTGAGACATAATATCTCCGGCAATATTTTGTTGAGAGAAACAAAACTTGGCCCTCTTGTATAACTTGATGAGCTCTATTAAACAAAATAATAAAAACATTCTCATGAGCGACCTCCATCTAGATAATTGGGAGCAAAGTTGGCCGAAAATAACTGTAGTGCAAAAAAAGGGTAAAGTTTGGCTTCTTATATCTTTGGAAGGAAAGACATGAGAAATGTGAAACTTTGTGCATAATAACTTAGCAACACAAGGTTGTTGAATATAAAATTTCATTCTCCTACTGCTTTCCAATAGTTCACAAATTGAGTGTAAATTTGACTGTTTTTGTAAAAATGCCAAAAATAGGGTATTTTCAGCCTGCTTTTCCAAAAAAAGACTTTCTAGAAACTCTGTTAAATCATTCTCATTGGAAAGAGCATGTTTCAAACCCCCTAAAAAAGTAGAGTTGGTGTTTCATCGCTGACGTATAAAGCCCTAAAAATAGGGACAAAGTGGAGGGCGTTGTATGGCAATGTCACATCCATTCTATTATTGTTTCATCTTGTTTGTTTTATATAAACATCATTACTACTATTATATTGTGTTGGTCCATGGTGACATTGTCATTACCAATTCAGGCACTTGACCCAGCAACTCCACCGCCATAGGGGGCACACCTGATAGCCATGCAATACCAGCCATGGGTGGATTTCCAAGCCGGCAATTGGGCAGCTAGGTTCCCAAGCCTAAAGTGGGTATCCTATATGATTTCCAAGCTGAAGTCCATACTGTTCATATGAACTGCCAAATTCCAACGATTGCTTATATATGCTTGAGAACCAGATAGATACCCACACAAGGCTTTGGAACCTCGAGGAAGAAACCAAACTACACGCTTGGGATCCTGAACCAAGAAACCCACCCATAGCTGGTATTGCATGACTATCAGGTGTGCCCCCTATGGCGATGGGGTTGCTGGGTCAAGTGCCTGAACTGGTAATGAATTAGTATAAGATTTCTGCAATGCTCTTGCCCCATCCCAGTATAGCAGGTGATTTTATAATGCTTGCAGACTCAAATTGTAACACTAGGATTTGGAATTCTGAGCTGCAGAGTTTTTTTAGTGTTGTCATAATTTGGTTAGAGAGGAGTACAATGCATACTTTTTCTTTGGACTACATCCCATTTAATGGACCAATGTACGTTGCATTAAGATTTGTCCGTTATATCAAGTTTTACTACCCAAATGCTTCCATTTATGACAGTTATATAATTATGCAAATTATATAAATTGGCACAAATACTATACATTTGCATTTAACATTCTTCCCCCTCAAATGATTGAAAGCTCAGGATTTTACTATTCTCAAATCTCATCCACAAGTAAATAACATTTGACCTTCTGTAGGTTAAGTCTGTACATCAACCTAAATGAAATTGAAGCCTAAGTGCTTAAGCAACCAAATGGACAATCAAAATCTCAGAAGCTATTCTGAACAGTTTTCTGGACATGGGCTTGCGTTTGCCACTGCAGGGCACAGTAAATGCTTGGTCACTTAATACTCCACTACAATAGTCGTTCACCCAGTAGTGAATTTGCTGAGCCTTTCAATACTTCGAGACATTGTGGGACCATCCATACCTATAGGTAAAGATGGCCAAAAAAGTTTTTGTTCTTGTATCCTCCAACTGCTTTGAATGTACATGCTTTGAATGATCTGATAAAGATGGTCATATACCTCTAAAGTTAGTAAGTTAGCGGTAAAGTTTTCCATGCTAAAGCTTACCATTTACTTAAATAGCAAATTCTATTAACACCATTTGCCATGAGGCACACTTAAGTAGCTAAATCATTATGGATATGGTTGCTTTTCAAATGTGTCTGTGCCTATGATGAACATTTGGTGCAAGAATGAGGTTTGTAGCCATATTGAAGACCTATGTCATTTCAAATAAAATTGTCACTGTAGCTGTTTATTATATTATAAAACTCCCTATTTCTACTTTGGCTTTTGATGAGATTTAGCCATGTCTCTCAATACAGCAGGAGTTATTCACCAACTAGATTTACAAAAAGAATCTACTTGTTGTAGAGCTTGTCTACTGATGGAGATTTTGGTCATGGTAGAGTAGTTTTGGAATTGGGTGGCCTTAACAAATCCAACAAATAAAAGAGAAACACATCCATGTTGCTACTCTACATATGGCACTGTATGGAGTATTGATGGAGAAAGCTACCAGCATGGCTGCATATCTAATAAAGTAGACAACACCATCCATCATGGCGGCAGCAGATTTGGCTTTACAGCAATGAGCTGTATAAGCTTTGATTTGCTTGTATTGTCAGAGCTTTTCTTATTGGATTGTTGGCACTGTTTTGCTTTCTTATTAGAGAGCCCTTTGTAACTTTTCTGCAATTAAAGCCTATGTCTTCTTTATTTACAGCGTTTGCCTAAAATATGTCATATGTGACATCTGGTTATGTCCTTGATCTTCATCCATAACCTGGTTAACTCATTGTCTATTTTATCATATGCTGACATTTGTAAACCATTCCAAGAGTGCTATAAAGCATGTGGAGTGATATATAGGTAAGTGGTATTGCTAATGCTGCATGAAGGTCAGTAGAGGAACTGGATATGTAAGATTATTAGAAGTGGAATTTTTTCATGCAAATTTTCTCTCAACCTGTTTTTTATTCTCTGTGTTAGGTTGAAGAGATGTAGATGTTTCTTGTGGATCTAGTAAATTTAAGTCTGTATCAGTGATAGGAAAAATCAATCTTGGAAATAATTGCTGTGAAGTATATAGTGGCAGAGAGAGTGTTGAACTTGAGAAAAGAAGATTAGAATAAAATTCTGATTTTGTTACTGTTTGTTTGGTGGCTTTAGGGCTTTGTCTCTGTCCTGAAACTTAACTTTGAAGATTCTGGTCTGGACACAAGATATTGAGGATATATCAAAACCATTTAATTCTGTAGGGTTAAATGGGAAGTAAAATATTCACCACTCGCCAGAGGAAGTCATAGGTATGTAGGAATTAATTGGTACTGTTGTAAGAATTACTTTAAACTTGCTAACCACTGTCCTACATTTTAGGAACCATATCATTTTCTTAATGTATATTGCTATGTTTTGAAGGAATCTAACAATAGTACTTGGGGAAACTATAATTTCTTTTATCAATCCATAGTAATTTTTTGTTCTTTACTGTGCTCACAAAGGCATGTGTCTTTTTGGGAACCTTTGGAACTTACAAGATTCTTTGATGGGAGCATTCTACCATTCTACCAGACATAGTTTTTTCCAAATACTTCAATTACTGAAATGATATAACAGGTCCAAAGAGACTGTCAGATCACCAGGGACCAAATGGAAAGCTATCCCCCAGTATTAATGTTGCATTCCTTCAGAACATAGCAATATACAATGCAATATGTTAAATGTAACTCCTTCTTACTAGAGGGCCCTGATGGATTAATTCTTGAGACTACAGTATTAAGGAGAATCTTGATATCTTTGTTAGTCACATTTGTACAATTTGGATTATGAAATGGAAACTGAAATTACTTTGGGCCATACATTGTGAGATTTATGAGTGTTGGTTCCTGGATGCTCCATACTTTTCTCTCCCTAATGAAGTGCCAATGAAGATTAAATGAAATCTCAGTGGAAAGGGTGATGCTCTTATCCTGGTTTTCCAGTTTTCATGTCTGACAAACTGGACTAGCCAAGCCATAATTTTACATTTGCCATTTATTATAATTGTTTTTTGAGATGTTTGCATATGCTAGAAAATTGGTAGCAGAAACATTATATCACACTGCAATATAACTTGGCAGAAGGAGAAAATATTTTGTACTACTTCTCTGAAGTTCAACAACATATCACAAGGAACAGATCTTTGGCTAGGAGAAATATAGAGCAAGTTGGTAATCTCAGTCTGAAATTTGAAGCTTGCTTGGAAAAACATTTCCCTTTTGAAGGTATCAGGAAAAGATTCTCTTGTCATGCACACTTTCTGCAGATGAGAAAAAAGAAAGGGATAAACATTTTCATTTAAAAAAATTGAAAGAAAGATTATTTATGAAGAAACCATTCTGATTGTATATATTTTGTTGCATTTTGCCATTTTTTTCAGGATCAAAATTTTTCAACTTAAGCAAGCTTGGCAGTTTCAAAAGTTCTTTTATTTTTTAGTGTTTATTTCTCAATATAATTTCCATAGTTCCAGTAAAAATATTTTTTCCACATAGCAAATCTTTTTATTTGCTTGTTCTATAGGCTAGATTTAATTTTTTTATCCATTGTTTTTCAAATAATGTATCTCAACTACCAGTGCGTACAGTGCTATGGATATGGTGATGATACACTAATATGAGTAAGAAAACTTATTGGAAAACTGACATCTCTATGTTTCAATTTGGATTTATGACTGTTCCTTTTCACAATGACAGTGTCACAGTTCAAGAAATTGAAAAGATCTCTGTGTTACTGTGGTTGACAGTAACAGAGTGAGAATCTGCCATTGTGCCTTGGCTATGAGATCTCCTGTTACAAAACACTTATGCTTTACTTTCAATCCTATTCAAAAATTTGGCAAATCTTTTACTGTTTATAAATGCTTTAGGCCCCCTCTGAGGAGAAATTAAAGAAATTTTACCTTTGAAATTGCATTATCTCAGTTACCACTTCAGACTGAAATACCGATTTGTCAAGTAGTTAGAAAGATAAATTAAGTTTCAAGAGACTTTTTGCATAGTTTCTATTTATGACTTCATAGTATGGATTATTTGCATATAATAGAAATAAAACTGACTATCTCAGAATGAGATCCAAGATATATTGAAGTCTTCACTGGGTTAGTTGGCCTTTTTACTTTAACCTTTGATGAATTCTTTCCCCATTATTATAGCCTCTGAAAAGATCTCTGTTGTCTTGCATCCTCCTTGCAAACTCATTGCTGCCTTTCATGTGAATGAATGTCTTAACTAAAAGTCTAATTTCCTATTGAAAGACATAAACTGGACATTATGAAAATTTGAAACATTGTTGCATATTTTCTCCTTCATAGATTCAATGCTGCAGCCTGAAAGCCTGCTACCTATTTGGGGTTTCACAGTACATTGCTTTTGTTTGAAAGTGAAAAACTCAAGTTTTTTGTGACATTTGTATTTAGAAGTAGAGAATATCTATGTTATTAGGAACTTTTGCATACATTGAGCTTTCATTCATGCTGGCATATTCTTTCAGTTCTTTAAGATTACATTCTTGCCGATTATACATTTTTATTTCAGCTTTGTTTTTCTTGAATAAATAAGATATCTCATCTCTCTTACCATAGAACAATATGTCTAATACAGTAAGAGTACTTGTTTAACTAACTCACTCTTGTCTACCCATAACAACTCTCAGGCAGGAGTTTTTCCCAGACCCATGTAAAAATGCTGGAATTGGACTTGCACACAGATTCTTTTCTTCTCAGGTATAAAATTATTTATCATTTTAAAAATAAATGGGCAATAATAAATAGCAAATTAACAATTGCAGTTTATTTCAGCACTTGTTTCCCAATTTAGAATTTATGTTTTTAATAATAGAAGCTGGCTTCTTCATAAATTAATATGAAATGGCTGATTCATAACTATCCTGCTTGGTCACATCAAGGACAATACCTGTAGGAGAAATGATCTTCTGAGTACCCTGAAAGGAAGGGAAGATATAGAGCCAAGAAGTTTGCAAATAAAGAATTGAATTAGTCTCTTGTTTCTCATGTATTGTACAAGCAGTGTCAGATCACAGAGTAAGTCATCCAGCGAAGGTCTGTAAAATCTAGATTAATGATGCAAATCACATGGAAATATCTATTCTGACTATGTGATGCGTCCTGACTTTATTACCCTGTTTCCCCCAAAATAAGACATCCCCTGATAATAAGCCCAATCGGGTTTTTGAGTGCATGGCAATAAGGCCAAGCGCTTATTTCACAGTTCAAAAAAAACCACAGTCTTATTTTCGGGGAAACACGGTATAAGGGAAATTTTAAGTTGAACACTAATAGAGAAGCTATTTGTTTTAGCAGTTACTAACTTTTAGCAGTTTGCTAACGTCTCTCCTCTCTGTTTTTTTTTTTTTTTTTTTTTTTTTTACTTTCAGAGCTACGTGTGATATATGAAACCTGCAGGAGATGTTGTAATGACTGTGAAATTACACTGAGGACAGATCTTGCTCCTTCCATTTTTTTGTGATTACTGCTCTTACTATTGTGATTGATCATTTTCTACAAGTGAGCTGGTTGCTTTGTCTGGTCTTTTTGTTTAAAAAAAGAGAAAGAAAGATGTCTGATCCTGACGCCCATCAAGATGCTGGTATCAAGCCAGGCTTGTTGGAAAAAAGCAACAATTCTGGTGATTCTCAGCCCTCAATCAACTTGGAAAGAAGGAACAAAAGTGGGATAATTAGTGAACCTTTGAACAAAAGTCTTAAGAAGTCTCGACCACTGTCCCATTACTCTGCTTTTGGTAGCAGCAGCTCATTAAGTGAACATTCAGAGAAATGTGTCCCTATGACCAACAGCAGTGAGGCAATCGTGGAAAAAAGCAATTCTACCTCAAAGCACAAAACCATCTCTGATATGTTGAGCAGATCAGATATTTCTTTGGAAGGACAGAACATCTTGCAACAGTTTGCTCAGTCTACAGAGTTGCTCAAAAGAGTAGTCCAGGAGCACATCCCTCTGCCTAATGACCATGGGACGGGCATCTCAGACATGGAAGCTGTCTCAACAGCTGAAACAATGAACAACCCATCTGATTTTCCTTACCTGGGGGCTTTTCCCATCAACCCTGGCCTTTTCATTATGACCCCTGCTGGTGTATTTTTGGCAGAAAGTGCACTCCATATGGCTGGCTTAGCAGAGTACCCAATGCAGAATGAATTGGCATCTGCCATCAATTCAGGGAAAAAGAAACGAAAACGATGTGGCATGTGTCCTCCTTGCAGAAGACGAATAAACTGTGAGCAGTGCAGCAGTTGTAGGAACCGTAAAACTGGACATCAGATTTGCAAATTCCGAAAATGTGAAGAACTTAAAAAGAAGCCTTCTGCTGCACTGGAGGTAATTGCCTTTGCTGACACAGCTTAATAATTCCCTCTCAACTGTCCTTTGTGGAATCAAATTATGAGGACTGGATGTGGAAATGTCAGACGTTTGAATCCATTAACAATTTGTACCTTTATATTTTATATAGCCCAGGCTTTTCACAGATATACATCCACACAGTTAATAATAATATTTAAAAGAGAGGGTGTTTTACATTAGTTTCCTTCATGAGATACAATGAGCTAGAACCTTATAGCAAGTTAAGCAGCTGATGTGGCAGTCACGGACACCTCCATCCAAGACTGCATGCATGGGTTCAGATTGCTGAGTATTTTTCCAAGGAAAGATAATAAGTACAGGAAGAAATTCCTGTACATTAAAGAAAGAGGATCTATTCTATCTTGTATACATTTCTTGTTTAATACTATAGTGCTTTTGAGTGTTCACAATATTTTTACATGTGTTACTTTGATTTTAATATTTCAGCAATGGTGTAAGGTAAGCTTATATTAGAAGAAGGGCCAAGGGTAGAAGAAGGTATAGGTATAGCTTATTAATTTTACAGCTGGAGGGATATGGGTAGCCCTTGACTTATAAAACAATTGAGCCCAAAATTTATGTTGCTAAGCAAGACAGTTAAGTGTGTTTTGCTCACTTTACCTTTCTTGCCACAATCATTAAATGAATCATTAAAGTTGTTATGTTAACAACACGGTTAAGTGAATCTGGCTTTGCCATTGATTTTATTTGTTAGAAGGTCACTAAATGTGATCACATGACCCTGGGATATGTCATAAATATGAGTCGGTTGCCGAGCATCCAAATTTTGGTCATGTGGTCATTGTGATGCTGTTAACAGTTGTCAGTGTGAAAAACAGTCATAAATCACTTTTTTCAGTGCAATTGTCACTAAACAAAATATTGTAAGTCAAAGACTATCTCTATTTGCATTTAGAGTTTGTAGCTTAGGTGGTGCAACTGTGTATTCATCCTTCTTTGAGCTAGAAATAAAGATGTAGGGTTTTTGCCTCTTCATGGAAGTTATTAAGTGATGCAAAGATTTACCACTTTGTACTATTTATGAGGAAGTTGTTAATATGCATGCCTCTTCTCAAGATGTGATCATCCATTAATCCATATTAGTTTCAAACAAATGAAGCTTGATGTAGCATAATGTGAGAGTTCTCAAAGAATCAGAGCTAGGCACTTAACTTCCTTCCTTCCCTCCCTCCCTCCCTCCCTCCCTCCCTCCCTTGGTCATATTGCAACATAGTACTCTTTACTTAGCCCAGTACTGATTTTGACTACATCTCAGTAACAGAGTTGGAAGGGACCTTGGAGGTCATCTAGCCCAACTCCCTGCTCACAAAGGAGACCTATACTAGGGATTCAAACTGCCGACTTTTCTGATCGACAAGCTCAGCATCATCTCTTCAAAGTCCCAAAGGTCTTGATTTAACCAGCTATACAAGATTCTTATAACTTGGAAGCACAAGGAACACATATGTCTATATTCTAGAACACCCCATTATAGTTCTTAAACTCTGGAAAATATCCTGTTCCTAGGAAGTTAACTTGTTATAAAGATTACATTCATTCTTTCATTTTATTTCATCAAACCCTTGGGATGGTGTGAATTTTCTCGCAGATGTTTATCTGTCTGAACTTTGCCCAGTAGCTGACAATCTTGAAAGTCCATGCCCAGAACCTTTATTAAACTTTTCTTGTCAATAGAATTTGATTTAGTAAAGCTCATTGATGTTTGACTAAGCATAGAGCTCCAAATCTTTATAATTTGAAAGAATGGGTGCTTAAATACAGTAAACATGAGCTCTCAAATGAAAGAATAAAGATTAGACAATAAGGATTAGGATTATAATTGAGATACAAGCACAGCAAAATAAAGACATAAATAATTCCAGCATGTGAAAAAAATCCAGTAATGTTTAGATTTAACTGCAAATCTGCAAGCAAAGAAAAATGTGTATATACTAGTTCATTTCTCAAGATGCATTAATGACTTAAAAAATAAATTTATTTGAATTTGAGGAGTGACCTTAATTAAACAATTTACTCCCATTTTACTTGAAAATGTACATAAATCAATTTTGATAGACAATAACATTGGGGCTTCTTCAGCATAGTTGCAAAAAGATAAGACAATGGCAAATCACTTCCATGCTATTATGAAGAAAATTGCATGGATATGATCAGCAATTCAGCAGGAGATGAACTTGATTCAAATGAGTTGTTTCAAGAAAGCAAATTAGAATGTATGCACCAAAGCCATGATGGTGCACCTTCTGCAAGAAAAAAAATCAGATGCAGTTTGGAGCTTGGATAATGCGAATTTTGAATAGAGATAAAACAAAAGCAAACCCCCCCAGGTGATTATTTCTCTGAACTAAAATTCACCAATTGAGGCTGCTTTTCCATAAAGGAAGGGAACATCAGTATTCTCATGTAGCATGCAGTTTTGTTAAATCTGTTGCATATAAATTATGCAGGTTTGATTTCTTATTTGGGTCACTGCTGATTCCTGAATTACAGAATTGTCAGATTGCATCCAAAGCCTGTATATTCTAGCCTGTACATTATGTGGAGAGGTGCCAAAATTTAAACCCTGATTTTATTTGGTTGTACAGGATGGATAGCAGTCTTCTGGAATTCTTTTGCTGTGGAGGTCATTAACTAATAATAAATCTACTTACTGGAATTTGGTGTCCTTGGAAGTTTGGTCCTTCAGTTTCTTGCTTAGCTGACTGGAAGCTATTTGATAGCCAGTATGTTAAAATGCAGCCTAGATAAAATAAAAATACCATGAGATGGAGATAGGTTGTCTCCCCAAGTGAATGATATTCAATCTGGGATGGACTTTCTCTGAAATTTCAGTTATGCTGTTTGGGACTACTCTTGTCATTGCCATTGGGGGTTGTCTGAGTGGTTAAATGGTGTATTACCAACTAATCAGTACTAAATGTACAAATTATCTTGTCTGGAATCAGGTGTAATACTTCATTCACTCAGATTACTCCTATTGTTCTAATTAGAATTATTTTTTTAAATAATCCAGTAATCCAGAATTGTACTTCTACTGAAGTACAATTGTATTAATTAGGGTAGGTCAACAGAATATTAAGAATTGTATTAATTGGGGTAGGTCAACAGAATATTAAGGTATCAGCTATATTGGGTTCTAGACCATTTCTAAACCAAACTCAGGGTACTAATGCTGTCCTTTTAAACTTTTAAACCTTTCTCCTTCTGAGGCCAGCCATCCGTCTTCCATCTAGGACAGCAGCCCCCAACCTTTTGGGTGCCAGGAACTGGTTCTGTGGAGGGTGGTTTTCCCATGGACTAGTGGGCGTGGTTTTGCATACTGCCTGGATACCGCATGTACATGAATGGGTCTTAACGGTTATGGACCCCTGATTTAGGAAACATCACAGTTGTACTAGGCTAAGATATTTCTCTTCTAGGCATTTTAGAATTTGATAAAATCCAGAATGCATGTGTCTTTATTCTATTAACATTGTGACATTTATTTACTATCCAAGCAATTTCGTTTTACTATTTTATCATTTTCATTTCTTCAGACAGTATTAAAGTTTATTAAGAGAAATATCATCATTGGTGGATTAAAACATAACAGTGTTTGAAAAGACAGTCATGCAAACAAAGAATCAGAATAGTTCTCTGGGTCCAGAAAGAAAAGGCTATAATGAATGAATGAAATTGAAAGAAGCACTAAGAACCTTCCAATTGGTGAGGGTTGTTTTGTTTTGGGGATCCTAGTTTTGTTGGAGATACCTAAGCGGAGTCTGAGCAGCAACAGGGATAGGTTCTACTTACCTTTACTACTGGTTCGTAACAAGGCCACGCGCGCGCAGAAGCGTTCTGATGACATCGGGGTCTGTAGGCAGAGCCTCCCGCCGGTTTTACTACCGGTTCTATAGAACCGGTGTGAACCGGGGGCAACCCACCACTGAGCAGCAAGCTATTGTGTATTTTATAGTAATGTGTTGCATTGCAGTTCCTGCTTTGGATAAAAAAAATGGAATGGCATTATTTCCAAAATAACGTCTAACACAATTGCATGATTTTATACTTTCAGTATCAAAGAACAACGTTCATGTGTAGATCCAGGAGTAAGAAATAATGTAGACCAGCCTTCCCTAATCTGGTGCATTCTAGATACATTGGAATCATCACTTCCATAATTAATGAGAGTCACATAAATTGTAGGATAGCACTTCTGGAGTGCGTCTTCTCTCTCCTAGTCCCTTCAGAATCTTTCATCCCTTCTCAAGAGAAAACTCAGAACTGTTGCTGAAGTACCAGTGGGTTTTTGTAGACATTCTTTTCCTTGTATTTCCTTTTACTTTTTTATTTTATTTATTTATTTTATTTGTTTGTCAAACATGTACAAGACAACAAGTATATATAACAATGGAATCATGTAGAGCATTCCAGACGTTGACCACTCTGTTGCTGAAATCATATTTCCTGCAATCAAGTTTGAAGCGGTTTACCTTGAGTTTGTATCGATTGTTTGCCCGTGTACTATTGTGGTTGAAACTGAAGAAATTGTTGACAGGCAAGATGTTGTAGCAGACAATTTTGTGTACTATGCTTAAATCGGACCGCAGGCGGCGCAATTCCAGATTATCCAAATGCAACATTTTAAGCCTGGTGGCATAGGGAATTCTATTGTGAGTATAGGAGTGGGGTACTCTTCTTGTGAAATACTTCTGAACCCGCTCAATCATGTTAATGTCCGAAATACAGTGTGGGTTCCAGGTGGACGAGCTGTATTCAAAAATTGGTCTGGCAAAGGTTTTGTATGCCTTAGTTAGCAATACAATATTACCGGAGAAGAAACTTCGCAAAATTAAGTTAACAACTCTTAGTGCCTTTTGGCAATACTGTTATAGTGTGCTCTGGGGCTTAGATCGTTTGAGATGAGTACTCCTAAGTCCTTGAGAGAGTGAGGTTGTCTACCTTACTCTCATTTCCGCCCAACTTGTATTTGGTGTTCTGATTTTTATTGTCAAATGTGTAGGACAGAACATATATTAATTGAAATTTGGAGTTGCCAATTGCGCTACCATTCTGACACATAGTCAAGGTCGCTTTGCAGGGCAGCAGAATTGTCAGTGGTGTTAAATAATTTTACATCATCAACGAAAAGGAAGCAGCTGCTTATAATATTATTGCATAGGTCGTTGTTGTAAAGCAGAAAGAGTGTGGGTCCTAAAACGCTGCCTTGTGGGACTCTGCTGTTAACTGGTGCCGGACTTGATAGGGCCCTCTCTATTTTGACTATTTGTTGCCTGTTTGACAGGAACGCGGCTATCCACTTGTGTAGGGATCCAGAGATGCCGTAAGAACTTAATTTCAACAGTAGTTTGTCGTGCACCACTGAATCAAAGTCTTTACAGAATTCTCCAGAACAGTGGGACCGGCAGCCAGGCATGGGTGAACTCCGTCTGATATCCAATAGGACCAAGTCTGCAAGTTGTTAAGCACCTCCTCTTTCTCTTCCTTCCCAGCTTTCAGACTCGGTCTGATTGGGAGAGACGTGCCTTTTGGAGCTGCTCCCTTGCTATAAGAAGAATTTTTTATACCAAGTGTCGAATTACAGCGTGAAGGGCGATCCAGCCCGAACCTGCTGAAGGCCGCCTTCAGGGCATGCAAATCGGGTCGGGAGCCTGCCTTGTATCGCTCCCTTCTCTCCCAGCGTGAATGATGATCTGCCAGAGCCCGCTGAAGGCCGTTTTGCGGCGACGCTCCTGCGATCAGCAGGGCGTTGGACTGGCACTCCCGGGCTGTGTCCTGATCATCGTGCCTTGGAGCCAGGGTTTGGGGGTTTCCCCTGCGACAGACCACGCGCGCAGGAGCACGCGACAACGGCAAGCCCCAGGAAGGATTCCCGGCTTCGCAGAGACCCACAAGAGCCCGGTAAGACTGCTCCATCAGCTGGAAGACAGAGGGCAGCATCCATCCCCACAGAGAAGGCTCCAGAGGCTTCTGCCTGCTTCAGGCCCAGTAGTGCTCCTTTGTGAGCCTCCCTGCCACGTGCAGATTAGAGGCCTAGCCTTTCAGGCCTCGGCCCTTTCCAAGATGGCAACCGCTCCTTCCAAGCAGCTTGACAAGCGGGCCATTCAGGCAGCTACAGCAGATGGGCCTCTTGCCCAGGTGGAGGCAGGCCCTTCGGGTACCAGGGTCTCCTCTCGGGGCAAGGCAACCCATCCTCCATCAACCTCCCAAACAGGCTTCTAAGGCCTCAGAGAGAGAGGCCAGTAAATGCCACAAGGCGATTGAAAAGGCCACAGATCGGGCCATCAAGGAGGCTGGCAAAAGGTCTCGGGACCTACATGTTGGGGACCAACCTATTCAGCCGGTTTCTCCCCCACTTCAGTTGGACCAACCGGCCCTCCCACAGCAGGAGGCCACGGCTATCTGGTCTTTGGATGAGCCTGGCGCCCTGGACCCTGACCCCATGACCACCCAATGGGCCCAGCCTGTGAGATAGGCCGAAGCCATGTTTATGCCCACAGCCTCTGGCCTCAGGCATGACCAGTAGGATGGCCCTCAGTGTCCAGCGGATATAGCTGACCTGATTTCTGTGGCCGTTCAACGCAGCATGACAGAGATCATGCAGCAGAGAATCCATTCATGGGTCTCCACTTGCCCTAGCTCCCAGGTCAGCCATGGCCTATTGGGAGATCCAGGCCCTTCACAGGACCTAGATTACCCTGCTGTTTCCCCTAACCAGGGTTCTTTGGCAGGAAAGGACTTTCTGAGGGAACCAGATTTGTCGGATGATGAGGACCTGGTCCTGGACCACCCATCCTTTGTGGCCAAATCCATCAGGTCCACCATCTCGTCCCGCCGCTTGCTTTGGCTGCACCACTGGCATGCTGATGCCAAGAACAAATGGCGCCTGGCGTCCGCCCCATATTCGGGGGGCATGCTTTTTGGCTGTTCCCTGGAACCCCTCCTGGTAGAATCTAGGGATAAGTGCAAGGTCTTACTTAATGTGTCCCACAGGTCAGTTTCTAGACCAGCACCCTATTTTCGTTCCTTTATGCAGCAGAGATCACAATGGTCCTTTCCCCCTAGGCAGGGTAGACCCCAGGACAGACAGGGAAGCCTGGGACAGAGAGGTCCTCCTAAGCGGCCTTTTTGGGGTGAGAGGGGTCAATGCTCCCATTGACTGCTTGTCCAACCCTCCCATTGGAGGCAGACTGGCGCTTTTCGCCAGCCAATTGGAGGTTACCACCACGGACGCTTGGGTCAGGGAGATGGTTAGGTCAGGCCTCTCCCTGGAATTTCTCTCCACCCCCCCCACCCCCCGAGCCTGTTCATCTGTTGTCCCGTCACGGGACCGGATGAAGCGGCTCCTTGTGGAATCAGCCATAAAACATCTCATCACCATTCAGGCCGTACAGCTGGTTCCATGGGAGCAACACAGACAGGGGTTTTATTCCTGTTTGTTCATGATTCAAAAAGCCTCGGGGGAATGGAGGGTAATTCTCGATCTGAAGTCCTTGAACCGCCACATAGTTTACTGGTGGTTCAAGATGCAGTCTCTCCAGTCCATTTTGGAGAGTGTTGGGGAGGGCAACTTCTTCATGTTAGTAGACCTGATGGAGGCTTACCTCCACATTCCCATCCTCCCAGCCCACAGAAGGTTCCTCTATTTCTGCCACACGGGGAACCATTACCAATACTGTGCCCTGCCATTCGGTCTCTCCTCCGTGTCCAGAGTGTTTACCAAACTGATGGCTGCCCTAGCAGGCCATCTCTGGACAATTCCAATAAGGATACAATTCTACCTAGACGATCTCCTTATCCAATCCCATTCGGAGTCTCTGGCGAGCGCAGACCTGGTTACCACCCTCCTGGTGTTGCAGGACCACGGCTTTTCAATCAACAGGGCCAAGAGCCTCTTTCATCTGACAACTCGCATCCAACATTTGGGGGCGATTATCGATATGGTCGAGAACAGGGTACATCTCTCCCAGGAGCGTCTCTCCAATCTGCATGATCTGGTTATGAGGGTCAGTGCGGGGCAACCAGTTCCTCTGCACTTTCTTTGCCAGTTCCTGGGTGTCAGGGCGTTGATTAATCCCATGTTTGGCTCTGGGAAAAATCACCCTGGTTTAGAGGATGGATCGAGGCTTATTCCTTGTTGCAATATTCTGAAAAAGAAACGCGAAGAAAAGTTTCTAATAAAACTCATTTATTTGTTATAAGGAAAATAAAACACCTCACTAACTAAGAAAAGTTAATTGCTACATTTTTGAAAATAGTTCTTGCCGGCTATTTCTCAGCCGGACCTTGCTGGCAAGAGAACAAAGGAAAGAGTGTGTGAAGCAAGTGAAGGAATGTGGGTGGATGCACATGCGTAGTAGCTTCTGATAACAATTCTTGGCAAGGTACGGAAAGTCAGATAGTCCAGAAAAAATTGGCTCAGCTGGTAAATAAAATAACGCAGTGACATTCCCCTTCTTTGCCAGTTGAGCGAATATCAGTACATCATCAAATAAGGCACATCTTCTTACGCAGATAGTCGTGTTGAGCTGCTGGAAGTGGTTTGTTGAGCATATCAGCAATTTGATCATGTGTAGATACATACTGCATTTTGACAAAACCTTTTTTCACTAAATGTTTTATATTTTGATAACGAATGTCAATGTGTCTGGACCTAGAACCTGTAAAATGTGATTCAGAAATATAAACCACCGATTCATTGTCTTCCATCACGGTGATCGGTCGGATCGGGTGTGTCCAGATATCTGTGACTAAAGCATCAAACCAAGTTAGAGAATTACATGCATCTGAAACACAAGCATATTCAGCTTCAGTAGATGAACAAGAAACAAAATTCTGTTTACGTACTTGCCAATAAACAGGACATCCATTTAAGAACATCATATAACCTGAAGTACTTTTGCGTGATTTCTTATCACTTGCCCAATCAGAATCTGCATAACAACATAATTCTGCATAATCAGTATGTGTTGGTTCTAACAATAATTTCATGTGTTTAGTGTATTTTAGGTATCTCAATAATTTCTTAATACATGTCCAATGAAACTGTTTTGCCTTACCTACGTGTCGAGATAAAAGATTAACACTAAGTGCAATGTCGGGTCTGGTCCAACTACTAATGTACAATACTGACCCAATGACTGAACGATAAAGTGTTTGATCGTCGAACTCAGGACTTGCTTCTTGTGTCAAGTTATGAAAATCTGTTTGCATAGGTGTTTTTGTTGTGTTAGCATCTTTCATGTTGCAATGATGCAAAACTTGTTCAATTTTATCTTCTTGTGAAAGACTAAACCCCTTCTGTGTCTTTTCAATCTGAACACCTAAATAAGTGCTAATATGACCTAATGATTTCAATGCAAAGCTTCGGCAAAAATTTCATTCATTTGCTTATTTAGACCAATATAAACAATATCATCAACATAAACAAGAACTATCTTATATGCATTGTTAGATCTTTTTGTGAACACGCACTCATCAGTTTCGGACTTAATAAAGCCCATTGAATTTAGTTTGTCAGTAAGACATAAATACCACATTAAACCAGATTGTTTCAGACCATAAAGACTTTTGTTTAGGAACCAGGTATCCCCTTCTTGCTGTCGGAATCCTGGAGGACTTCTCACGTAGATCTCTTCATCTAGGTCTGCATGTAGATAAGCCGTGTCAACATCAAACTGGAAAACTTCTAAACCAAGGATAGTTGCAGTTGCTAAAGCAATTTTTACACTCTCAGTTCTGACTGTCGGTGAGTAAGTATTTGTGTAGTCCTCAGGATAACGTTGAGCGAAACCCTGAGCTACAAGTCTGGCCTTGTACAATGACTCACCATTTGGTTTCTTTTTGATTCTGTAGACCCATTGAGTGCCAATGACCTTTTTGTTTGCTGGAGGTTTTGCAGGTGTAAATACTTTAAGTTTCTTTAGACTGTCCATTTCAACCTGCATTGCATCATACCATTTGTCTTGCTCTGAATCAGGGAGCTGCTTGATTTGTGTGAAATTATCAGGTGGAAGTGTGACATTGCAAATCAAAGGCAAGGGTGCTTTTGTCAGTTGCCAAGAATATCGTTGTGGAGGGATCCCTTTTGTGGCCCTCTTGGAACGTCTCGGGACAACTGTCCAGTCTTCTTCTGCTTCGTCCTCGTCCTCACTTTCGTCGCTAGCGTCAGCATCCGCGGCTTGCGAAGACGGAACATCGGGTTGAGAAGAACCAGTGGAATCTTGATCATCAATCTGCGTGGCATCAGCAGTATCATCTCTGGGAAAATAAACTCCAGGATCATTGGAATGAATCCTGGACCAGTCAATATCTTCTTCAAAATTAGCAGATTGGGAAATTAAAATTGCATGTTTAGAGTCAATAAATCTGCTCCATTTTGAGTTATCATCAATACCCATAAATCTCAGTCTCTTTGCTGCTGGACTTCCTTTTCTTCTTTGAGCTAAGGGAATGTTCACCATAGCATATGAACCAAAAATATGGATGTTTTTAAGATCGGGCTTGTAGCCATACAACATGAAGAAAGGAGTCTGATTTGTTACACTGCTCCAAGTACGGTTAACAATGTAATTTGCATATTTTATAGCTTCACCCCAGTATATCTTACCAAGGTTGGCGTCTTCTAGGAGACAACGCATCATGGTTTGCAGTACCCCTTGTCTTCGTTCTGCGACTCCATTATGAGCTGGTGTGTAAGGGGCCGAAGTCTGATGAATAATTCTATTCTTACGCATCCAGTCCTGGAAACACTGAGACATGAACTCGGCACCACGATCACTCTGGATTCTGGCAATGCGAACTTGGTGTTGGGTAGAAACAAGGGTTGCAAAGTCTTTAAAGATCTGAAAAGTCTCTGATTTTTCTTTCATAGGATATACATATCCATATCTAGAGTAATTATCAACAATTGTTAGAAAATATTTTCTACCACCAAATGATGGTGGGAAAGGACCAACTATGTCAGTGTGAACCAAATCAAAAATGCGTGTTGACAGGCGTGTAGCGTGTTTGGGAATGGCTGCTGCTTTGGATTTGGCCTTTTTGCATACAGCACAATCCAAAAACATCTTACACCCCTTTAGATCCAAACCTTTTGCGAACTCCGGCATCTTCCTAAGAACACGGAAACTGGCATGCCCCAATCTTCTATGCCATTTATGGATACACCTAGAATGCAAAGGTTTACCAGTTAGTGAATTCTCAACATAACATTTTTATGCGGAACCTCAGGCTTGCTCTGAGCAACCTGTTTACCAATTCTATTTTTGTTGGCTTTAGGAGCCTTAGGAATAGCAACAGGATCTCTCTCTGGAACATCTCTCTCTGGGCCTGGGCCTTCCCTTTTTGGAGTTTGTATACTTGCCTGTGTTTGTGTTTTAGGCTTTGGCTTTAAGTAATAAACACCACCAATTAATATGGTTCCAGCAACAATATCTCCATCTTTAACTATGTAACTTGCATTTTCAAGGTGGTGAACCTGGAATTTTAATGCTCTAGACAAGTGACTCTGACTAAGCAAGTTACTGGTTGCTGCTGGTATGTAATAAACATCAGAAATGAATGCATCGCGCTCTTCAACATAAACAGTTCCTTTTCCTTTGACCTGACAAGGATGATTTGAAAAAGAATAAAGTTCACGTAGTTCTGGTTCAGGCTCGTGCATTTCTGTGAAAAGTTCCTTTCTGTAGGTAACATGCAATGCTGCACCACTGTCCAAAGTCCACAGGAGTCGTCTGTCGTACTCTGGTTGAGGTTGTGGATCATTGGTTAAAGCCAATGTGGTGAGTGGAGTTTGTGGATTACGTCGGGGACCACGACGACCTTGTCTTCCGCCTCTGCCTCTGCCTCTGGAATCTGTTCCTCTGGGCTGGTATGTGACGGGAGCTGGAACTCGTTGGGGACTATCCCGGGTGGCATGTCCCACACGATTGCAGGTGTAGCATCTTGGCATCCTTGGAGTGTAGGTCCTTCCTCGGAAGGGGCACCTAGCTGGAGCTCTTGATGCGGGTGGTCCTCTCAAATGTGGCGTGGCCAACATGAATGCCTCTTCTTCAATTAAAAGTCTACAGACATTGTCCACTGTGCGTTGAGCAATTGGGACTTGGTTAATTTTTGTAACAGCATCTTTCCATTCATAATTCAAAGAGTTAATGATGATGCTGATCATTTGAATATCTTCAATGTTATGGCCTCTTTCTCTCAGTTCTGTTCTCAGTCCTTTCAGTTTGGTCAAGTCCCCTCCAATTTGTTCACCAGGTTTCAATCTCAAACTGTGGAATTCAGACATGAGTAAACATGAAGATTCAATTGAGACAGGCCTGTAGCAATTTTCCAATTCAGCCCAAATTTGTCGGGCTGTTGTGTTTGGTGGAAAAGTGACCTGCAGTTCAGTATCCATGGACATCAATAATGTTGTACGAGCTCTTAACTCTAGATCTCGTATTGCAAAATCCCATGGTTGTGCAGGAGGATTAAAAACCATGGAGTGAGTGCCTTCTCTTAAGAAGCAATAGTCTAATCTCACTGACCCAGACTTTGTAATTGTGTCCTGACATTTTTAGTTTTGACTCACCAGTTAGTGGAGAGACAGAAAATGCCTGGTAAGGAGCCTGCATTTGATATGCTGGTTGTGCTGGCAGAAATGCCTGTGGTATTTGCTGTGCCTGTTGTGGACCTAAAAATGGTCTTGGTTGTGCCATTGGAGGGGGGCCAGGAGGTGGCCCTATTTGCACTTGTGGCTGGGGCACATATGCAGGCATTTGTAGCTGCTGTGGCTGATGCACTGGAATCTGCTGTATTCCAGTTGCCATTTGTGCTTGATCTGCAATATTGGCATGACCTGCTGGAGATGCAGTCATTTGCCTTTGCTTCATTAAGTTTAATTGTGTTCTATCTAAAAGGACACCAACACCACCAGGGGGTGTTTGAGTTTGGGCCTGTGGAAACACTTGTGGCATTTCAGCTTCCTGTAGTAAATTTCTTTCGCCAGCAGATGGTGCTGCACCTTTAGCTTCGGGCAGCCCAGTTACAAGGAATGATTGCGTGGCAGGTTTATATGTAACTTGATCAGGGAGACTTTCATGTGACGTATGCACTGCCCTCTGTCTTAATTGGCCTGACACAGGATCCACCAGGGGGAGTGTCTTTGGCTCCGAGGAAGAAGACAATATGGCGCTTTTTGAAAATCTTAAGTTATCTCCCTTATCTTGCTCAAGCATAGATATAGCCATTTTTGCCTGGGATAGCTCCTGTTCATAGAGTTTTATACGGTCACGATAGGCTTTCATAGCCAGCTCATCCAGGGTGAGCTTAGAGCTTCGAGGAGAATAATGAATTGTTTCTCTCTCTGCGTGGGAGTAATTTTGCTCGGCAGTTTGCTTTGGCCTTGCACCGAGCATTACAAATTCAGAAGGTTCTGGGGAGACAGGTTGAGAGCTGGCATAATTAGAAGGGGGAGTTACTGACCTCAGTCGTAGTGCTTCACCTTCAAAAACAGCTTCTGTCTTATCTCCCTCCATTTCTGTTCCCACAGCTTCTTGTTCCAGGCGTGTGGCTGAAGTAAGGGGCTGGAAATCGGAAAATCTCCTGTCTGCCACCTCTTCGTTGGAAAGATCAATCAAATCATTTAGGAAGAGTGGTCTTAGTTTCATTTTGCCTTTTTTCTTCTGTTTCGGCATTTTAGCAAAAATAATTAGCGTACCTCAGTAGCTAAAAACTAATTGCCTATGCGCTCTTATCAGAAATAACAAAACAAGGAAAAAAGCCATAAATCAACCGTCCGAGCTACCAGATGTCAGGGCGTTGATTAATCCCATGTTTGGCTCTGGTTTAGAGGATGGATCGAGGCTTATTCCTTGTTGCAATATTCTGAAAAAGAAACGCGAAGAAAAGTTTCTAATAAAACTCATTTATTTGTTATAAAGAAAATAAAACACCTCACTAACCAAGAAAAGTTAATTGCTACATTTTTGAAAATAGTTCTTGCCGGCTATTTCTCAGCCGGACCTTGCTGGCAAGAGAACAAAGGAAAGAGTGTGTGAAGCAAGTGAAGGAATGTGGGTGGATGCACATGCGTAGTAGCTTCTGATAACAATTCTTGGCAAGGTACAGAAAGTCAGATAGTCCAGAAATAATTGGCTCAGCTGGTAAATAAAATAACGCAGTGACACTGGGAAAGGTGATCTCCTGCATAGGCATCGTACCATGGGCCCGCCTCCACTGCAGGGTGCTGCAGTGGTTTCTTCTCCCATATCAGAGGACCCATCAGAGCACTACATCCCCCTTGGTCCGGATTCCCCTAGAGGTCTGACACTCCCTCAGATGGTGGGTCTCCCCCGCCTTGTCACAGGGTCGGGAGTTCAGGGAACCCTATCGCTTAGTTCTGACGATGGACGCCAGCCTTCACGGCTGGTGAACTCACCTCGATTCATGCATGGCCCAGGATCAGTGGACTCCAGAGGACCTGACCCACAACATCAATTGGTTGGAGCTCCGGGCAATCCACCTAGCCCTGCAATCATTTCAGATGGTGGTCGAAGACCGAGACATTTTGATTGTGACAGGTAATGTGGCTGCCAAGTGAACCGCCTTGGAGGGACCCATTCCTGGCACCTCATGCAGGAAGCCATTCAGTTGGGCCTCTGGGCAGAGACTCATCTAAGATCCATTCAGGCCTCTCATATATCAGGGTTGGTGAACATGCAGGCGGACCCGCTCAGCAGAGCTTCAGTTGACCACGGGGAGTGGTGCCTGCACCCGGACCTGTTCAGGGACCTCACGGTCTGATTTGGGGTTCTGACAGTTGACTTGTTCACCACCCGCGACAATCGCCAGGTGGAGAGATTGTTTGCCAGATATCCAATGCCAGGAGTGGAAGGCATGGACGCCCTGCGCAGCCCATGGCCTCCAGGTGTGCTTTACGCCTTTCCCCCTCTCCCCAAGGTCATCAGGAAGATGCTGGAGAAGGGGGCAGAGCTACTGCTGCTGGCTCCTCATTGGCCCCGGCGCCCCTGGTTCACGGACCTGGTGGCCCTTTCTGTGGCCCAGCCTTGGAGATTCCCTCAGGCCAGGATATCGCTCAGCCAGGGGCAGTTGGTCCACCCGGACTCTTGGTGGTTCCAACTGACCGCCTGGCACTTGAGCGGTATCTCCTGAGGAAGGACCAGCTATCCTCCAGCGTGATTGACTTCATTCAGGCCTCGCCTCGCGATAGGATTCCATCAACCGGATCTATGTCACTACCTGGCGGGCTTTCAGCAATTGGTGCTCCAAAATGGCTCTGGAGCCTAGGGAGGTGTCCACGGTGAACATCCTGGAATTTCTGCAGGACAACCTAGAGGAGGGATTGGCGCCTAACACTCTTTGGAGACAGGTAGCTGCCCTTTCTTCCATTCTGTGGTGCGGGTCCAGGAGTTCCCTCTCACACCTTCCTTTGATTCGACAATTCCTTCGGGGGCAGCTAATCTTCGTCCCCCTGTTATCCATTGGTTTCCCACTTGGGACTTCACATGGGTCTTGAATGCCCTCACCAGAGGTCCCTTTGAACCGTTGAGGGAGGCCAGTCTTAAGTTTTTCTTCTACAAGATGGCCTTCCTGGTGGTCGTAACCTCGGCTCGCCGCATTTCCGAGTTGGCGGCTCTCTTGGTGACCTGTGTCTTCCATTCCGACAGGGTTGTTCTACGACTGGACCCTACCTTCATTCCGAAGGTTAATACCACGTTCCATAGATCTCAGGAATTGATTCTACCC
Source organism: Pantherophis guttatus (assembly GCF_059756535.1). Lineage (NCBI taxonomy): Eukaryota > Metazoa > Chordata > Lepidosauria > Squamata > Colubridae > Pantherophis > Pantherophis guttatus. The sequence continues at coordinate 121,417,752 of NC_142065.1, read as the reverse complement.
AATTTCTGTCCTGAACCAGTACACCGGCTGGAACGCTTGTGGCATACCTTAGATGTCTGGAGAGCTCTCCGTGTATATATTAAACGGACCTCCTCCTCCTTTCAACCTGCCACCTTGGGTCATAAGGTTACATCCTCCACTCTAGGTCTCTGGCCCTGGGCTTGTATTGCTAAAGCCTACAAGGCCCAGGCATTGCCCGCCCCTTGGCGTATCACTGCCCACTCCACCAGGAGTGCAGCCACCTCGGCGTCTTGGGCTACCCAGGCCTCCCTGGGGGACATCTGTAGGGCTCCCACCTGGACGTCCCCTTCCCCATTTGTCTGCCATTATAAATTAGATGATGTTCTGTCCCCGTCCCCCCCCCCCACACAAACAGCCAGCCAGGGGTTAAAGAAGTACTCGGCACACACAAGGTTCATTATCAGGAACTTGGCAGCAATACGATAACCGTCTGCCAAGTGCTTTACTACAAGAAGAGGGAGTGTTCCTCCACCAGATAACACCAACGAATACACACAGTTTTCAAAGCAGTCCAGCTCAAACATGAAACCTTCAGCAGATTTGGCGTTGTACAAAGTGACTAGCCAGAAGTTAGCTTTGTCCATCACAGAGTCTAAATGGCCACCACACTCTCTTATATAGCCTGTGGGGTGTGGTCCAGTGACTCAGCTTAATCCCTGGCACGCCTCCTCATCTGCTGCAAATGTTTATCTTGCCTTCGTTGGCGTGGATCCAGGAACGACTTATCACTCTCATTGCTGTCATCGGAGACACCTGGCTCCTGGTCAATCTCCTCTCCCTCGGCAGACACCTGAGGCATTGCCAGAGAGGAGGGGCCTGGAGAGGGAGGCCTGGCCGGCTCCTCTCCTTCATGTTCGGAGCCTTCTTCCTCCGATAAGATAGGCTCGGAGGATGGAGCCACAACACTATCCCCCACCGCAGGGCCCTTCCCCCGGGTCTGACGGTCGGGATGTGGTCAGGACGGGAACTGGTCGTGAAAGGCCCGTACCAGGTCAGGGGCCTGAACGGAAGAAGCGTCCACCCAGCTGAAATCCTCGGGCCTGTACCCCTTCCAGGCAATGAGGTATTGGAAGCGCCCCTTCAGCCAACGGGAGTCCCGGATGCTGTCCACCTCGTACGTCGAGGTGTCGTCCTCGTCGGCTGCGGCTGGGGGGGGCAGGCATTGTCGGGCGTCGGAGATGGCTCGTTGGGGCTTCAGGGACCAGGAGGGACCGATGGAAAACAGGGTGGAGTCGCATGGAGCGTGGCAGAGTCAACCGGTAGGCCACCGGGTTGATGACTGCCTCGACCGGGAAGGGACCAATAAAACGGTGGTTGAGCTTCTTTACCGGTCGGTCCGTCGGGAGGTGTTTCGTGGACAGCCATATCCGGTCTCCCACTACCAGCGGTGGCATCGCCCGTCGAGAACGGTTGGCGACCCGCTTGTAGTCCTCCTTTGCCCGGGTCAGCTGCCGCCACACCAGCTGCTGCACTGCTTGCAGTTCCGAGAGGAAGTCCTGGGTTTTGGGAACAGGAGAGTCCGAGATGGCCAGTGGGAAAAACCGTGGGTGGTATCCCGCGTTGGCATGGAATGGGGTCATCTGGATGGAGGTGTGTTGGGAGTTGTTAAAGGCGAACTCCGCCAGGGGAAGGTACTCGGCCCAGTTGTCCTGCTGCTGGTTGACGAAACAGCGGAGGTACTGTTCGAGGATGCCGATGACCTTCTCCATTCCCCCGTCAGTCTCCGGATGGTGTGACGATGACAGGCACACCTGCACCTCAAACGCGGCCATCAGGCTTTTCCAGAAGCGGGCCATGAATTGGGCCCCGCAGTCCGAAACCACCCGGTCCGGCAGGCCGTGGAGGCGGAAGATGTGTTGCAGGAACAGGCGTGCTGTGTTGTGGGCTGATGGCAGTCCACGGCACAGGATAAAATGTGCCATCTTTGTGAGCGCATCCACCACCACGAGGACGGTCGTGAATGTAGCGGACAGTGGCAGGTCCGTCAGGAAGTCCATGGAGATGGCTCCCCACGGTCTCTCCAGTGTCGGCAGCGGCTGGAGGAGTCCAGGAGGTGGGCTGGATGCGGCTTTGGCCTGTCGGCACGTCACACAGGATGTCACGTACGCGTGCACGCCGTGCCGTACCTGAAGCCACCAAAAAGTCCAAGTCACCAGTTTCAGCGTCTTAAAGAACCCGAAATGCGCCGCGGGGTTGTCATGGCACTGGTTCATGACAAGGGCTCGGAGCGGACTCGTGGGCACGTACAACCAGTCCCGGTGCTTCAACAAGCCCTCCTCCAAAGTCCATGGGGATGCGGGGCCGACTTCCGCTTTCCGCTGCTGCGACCAGTCATCCTGACGCTGCGCTTCTAGCACCTGAGCCCGCAAGTCCATCGGTTCTTGGACCGTGGCCAAGGATTTCGCTGGCAGCACCGTCCGTGGGGAAGGGAGTCCTTAGGGCAAAAGTACTCCGGCTTGCGGGATAGAGCATCTGCTCTCTGGTTGTGGCCGCTCGGGATATAAGTCATTTGGAAGTTGAACCGGGCGAAAAACAACGACCACCGGATCTGCCGCTGGTTCAACTTCCTGGCCGTGGTGAGGTGCTCCTGGTTCCGATGGTCCGTCCGCACCTCCACCTAGTGTCGGGCCCTCTCGAGGTGATGCCGCCAAGCCTCGAACGCGGCCTTGATAGCCAGCAACTCTTTTTCCCAGATGGTGTAATTGCGCTCAGAAGGATTGAGTTTCCGGGAGTAATAAGCGCAGGGAAAAAGAGTGCCGCCATCCACCGGGGCCTGTAGCAGCACCACCCCAATCGCCACATTGGACGCATCTGTCTCGACTATGAACGGACGATGTGGGTTGGGGTGCCTCAGGACAGGTTCCGTGATGAAGGCCTGTTTCAGGACCTCAAAGGCCTGTTGCTGCGGGGGACCCCACTGGAACGGAACCTTCTTCCGAAGGAGCTCGGTCAGCGGCAAGGTCAGGGTGGCGAAGCCCGGGATGAAAGTTCGGTAGTAGTTGGTGAAACCCAGCAGATGCTGGATGTCCTTCACCCGACGAGGGGGTTCCCAACTACGCAAGGCCTCTACCTTGCGCGGGTCCATGGCGATGCCTTTGGGGGAGATGATGTGCCCTAGGAACTCTATGGAAGTCTGGAAGAAGAAACATTTCTCCAACTTCGCATAGAGTTGGTGCTCCCGCAGGTGCTGTAGGACCTGGCGGACATGCTGGAGGTGGCTTTACTGGGTCTGGGAATAGATCAAAATGTCATCCAGGTATATAACCACAAACTGGTCCAACATGTCCCGGAAAATGTCGTTCATTAGATGCTGGAAAACTGCGGGGGCGTTGGTCAGCCCGAATGGCATGACGGTGTACTCGAAGTGGCCGTATCGGGTGCCAAACGCCGTCTTCCACTCGTCCCTCTCTCGCACGCGCACCAGATTGTAGGCCCCTCGGAGATCAAGCTTAGTGAAGATCGAGGCCTCCCGCAACCTCTCCATCAGCTCCGAGATGAGCGGCAGGGTTTAACGATTCCGCACGGTGATTGCGTTTAACCGCCGGTAGTCACAGCACAGGCGTAAGTCCCCCGTCTTCTTCAGAAAGAGGACCGGGGCTGAGAGAGGGGAGGACGAAGGCCGGATGAACCCTCGAGCAAGTTTTTGTCCAGGAAGTCCCGTAGGGCGGCCAACTCGGGCTCCGACATGGAATACAGGCATCCCACGGGCAGTGGCGCATTGGGGATCAGGTCCACCGGGCAGTCATAGGGTCGATGCGGGGGTAAGCGGTCCGCCTCCTTTTCGCTGAACACGTCGGCGAAGGGCGTCAGCTCAGGAGGCAAAGAGACAGCAGGGGTGGAGACATCCTGGCCAGCACAGGTGTGGCAGTTGTGATCGACACACTGCAGGCTCGGGAAGGAGATGGCATTCCTTGACCAGGCCACCTGCGGATCGTGGGCCCGAAGCCAGGCCATCTCCAAGACCAGCGGGAAATGCAGGTCCGCCGTCACATAAAATTGGATCGCTTCCTCGTGGGCCCCAATGGTGAGGCGCAAAGGCTGAGTCACGAACTTAATGGGCCTCGCTACAAGTTCCCGCCCATCAATAGTCTCGACCCTCAATGGAGGGTCCACTGGAACCATGGGAACCTTAAAATGGGCCACAAAGGCCTGGTCCATGAAGTTTGTCGTGGCCCCCGAGTCCACCAGCGCATGCGCTTGAAGCCCCTCCGACCGGTTGGCCAACAAAACCCGGGTGTCCAGAATCAGGTGCCGAGGGGGCTCACAGTCCACAGCCGCCGACTCCGGCGGGGCATGGCTACGTGCCTGACCCAGGGTTTCCCCTAGGCCAGACCTGCCCCGTTTCCCGGCTGGTCACGCCAAGATTCCGGAACAGGCTTGAGCGCCCCACTGCTCTTCCTGGGGCAGGAGGCGGCAAAATGTCCAGCCTCCCCGCAATAGAGGCACAATCCCCCTTGGCATCTCCGCATTCGCTCCTGGGCTGTCAGGCGTGGTTGAGCCACTCCCAGCTCCATGGGCTCCTCCGCGGTTGCCACGAAACGCGGGGTCACCCGGGACGCTGTCGGTGCAGGACGCAGGGATGCAGAAACGGTCGGGGTTTCCTGGATGGGCCGGTGGGTCTTGCGCCGTTGGAAGCGGGCGTCGATGCGCAAACACTGTGTTACGAGGGCGTTGAGGGTCTGAGGCGCCTCCACCTGCACCAGCTCGTCCTGCAGGTCGTCGGAGAGGCCATCCTGGAAAGCGTCCCTTAACGCTGCATCGTTCCAGTCAGAGTCCTGGCCCAGAAGCCGAAATTCAGCCACATATTCCTGCAGGGGCGCTTCCCTTGACAGAGGTCCTTGAGGCGCCTGGCTGCAGTCTGAGTCTTCAGGGGGTCCTCGTACATCACCCTCAGATGTTGCCAAAAGCCCTGATAATCTGCCAACAAGGGGCTATTCTGCAGCAATAGGGGTATGGCCCATCGGGCGGCATTGCCAGAGAGGAGGTTAATTACGAATGCCACCTGAGCTCGGTCGTCCGGAAAGTCCTCTGGCCTCATAGCCATAAACAATTGGCATTGTCCCATGAAGGCCGGGAACATCTCCTGCTGCCCAGAGAACTTATCTGGCACATTGATAGGGCATTTCTGACGGGGAGGAGGAGGAGGTGGAGGGACAGCTGCAGGTGCATTTCCCAAAGCCAGCTGCGCAATTAGCTGGCTGACTTGCTGCTGCAGGAGCTGGTTGGCATCTTGCAGCTGCTGTAACTGCTGCTGCAGCTGTTGGTCCATCATGGTTAAACAATGGTTTACATTTCAGGTGACGGACAAGATGTTCTGTCCCCGTCCCCACACACACACAAACAGCCAGCCAGGGGTTAAAGAAGTACTCGGCACACACAAGGTTCGTTATCAGGAACTTGGCAGCAATACGATAACCGTCTGCCAAGTGCTTTACTACAAGAAGAGGGAGTGTTCCTCCACCAGATAACACCAACGAATACAGTGTTCAAAACAGTCCAGCTCAAACATGAAACCTTCAGCAGATTTGGCGTTGTACAAAGTGACTAGCCAGAAGTTAGCTTTGTCCATCACAGATTCTAAATGGCCACCACACTCTCTTATATAGCCTGTGGGGTGTGGTCCAGTGACTCAGCTTAATCCCTGGCACGCCTCCTCATCTGCTGCAAATGTTTATCTCGCCTTCGTTGGCGTGGATCCAGGAACGACTTATCACCCTCATCGCTGTCATCGGAGACACCTGGCTCCTGGTCAATCTCCTCTCCCTCGGCAGACACCTGAGGCATTGCCAGAGAGGAGGGGCCTGGAGAGGGAGGCCTGGCCGGCTCCTCTCCTTCATGTTCGGAGCCTTCTTCCTCCGATAAGATAGGCTCGGAGGATGGAGCCACAACAGATATGTATGTATCAGCGGATGTAGCCTTTGGGTGCAGGGTGCTTCAACAGGTTCACACTGACCGGGGGACACCGGGCCGGTTGGCTCCTCCCCCAGTAGGATATCGGCTTTGATATGTCCCATACCTGGCTGCCGGTCCCACTCTTCTGGAGAATGGGCATTGGTCCTACTTGAATGCCCTTTCTGTGCATTGTGGGCCCGGCAGCCAGCGCCAACCTTGGCCTCCTGGGTCTGGTGTGGGTGGCTTCTTGGGGGCGGTGTTTCCCTTCCTGTGGTGGGGGCATAACCTTGTCTTTGCAGCTCAGCATGACAGTCTGCAGCATCATCCTCGTCGGAAAGCTGGGAAGCAAGAGGAAGAGGAGTGCTTAATAACTTGCAGACTCGGTCCTGTTGGATATCAGACTGAGTTAACCCATGCCTGGCTGCCAGTTCCACAATGCAGAGAAAGGGCATTCAGGTAGGACCAATGCCCAATCTTAGTAAATTGCATCAGTTGCTTTACCCTGGTCAAGATGTGTGGTCCAAATGTTTCTGCAGTGTAGAAGTTGCAGATTGCAGGACAAATTTTTCCTGAAACCAAACTGCTTGTTGGAAAGCAAGTTGTTTATTTCTAAGTGGAGGGTAATGGATTGATTTATAATTGATTCCATGACTTTACAGGTGACGCAACAGAGTAAGATCGGTCTGTTATTTTCCACTAGACTAGGGTCTCCCTTTTTAAAAATAGGTATGACCGTGGCTAATGACCATAAATCGGGCAAGGAGCTGGTTCTAAAAGATACCACATAGATTGTACATAGAGGTTCAGCTAGGGCAGTGGCGAGCTTTTTCAGGAAGTAGGCACATAAGCCATCAGGGCCAGTGGATAGAGATGGCTTTAGGTTACGTAGTGCCATTTCAACAATATCTACTGTAAGATCAATATGTAGTAAATCATTACAATTTGTTAGGATACGACTAGGAAATGGGGGGTCAGTCAACAAAGACTGAGCTGAAGAACGTATTTAAAAGGTTGGCCTTAACAGCTTCATCATTACAGTCTTCCCCGTTAGGCCCTTTTAGGAGTGGGATAGTTTTCGAGTCTTTAAGATTGGTGTTTATGAAATTATAGAAGGCTGTGACGGAGTTTAACAACTCTTCCTCCTGATTGCAATGGTAACTGATTCTGCCTTTATCGGGTGGCATAAGGCTTTGTAGTGGTTTGTAAAATTACCAGGTTTTTTGGACTATAAGATGCACCACTGTACAAGATGCACCAAGATTTCGAAGAGATACGAAAGAAAAAAGGTTTTTGCCCTCCCTGGCCCCCAGGAGCACTCTGCAGACCTCCCAAACCCTCTGTGCGCCCTGATTTTGCGAACAACGGGCCCATTTTTCGCAAAAATGGGATGAGCGGGGCAGGGCTTCGGGAGACCAAAAATGGCTATATTTGGTGTATAAGACGCACCAACATTTCCACCCTCTTTTAGGAGGGAAAAAAGTGTGTCTTCTTATACTCCGAATAATACAGTAGCTATGTAGCCAGTTTTGTTTTCTCGCCAAAGAGATTTTTTTTTTATTGTAACTTTCTTATTGATATGGGTAATTTTTTTTTTTTTTTTGGCTTTAGGGGTTATTTTTGGTACATATAGGTTAATGACTCTATTAACTTCGAGCAAAAAAATGTTATAATGGTCTTCTGCAGTATTGCAACCTGTGAACAAAAGGTGCCAACCAAGAGATGAGGCAGCTATGAAATTGTAGTTGGCTTTTTTAAAATTATAATTTGGAGTCCCATCATTATGACCCTCTTTGCAAGGACACAAGTTGAGACAAAAATAAACCATACTGTGATCACTGTTGGAAAAAGATTCTTTAACTTGTAGGCCATAAATTGAGTTTAAGCTATTGCAGAAGATGAGATCTAAGCAATTGTTGAACCTAGTGTTGTTCGTTACCAACTGCTCCAGCCCCAGCATCGTAACAGCATGGTACAGGGTTGCATGTATAGGTTCGGTTGTACATTCGTTTAAGGTCCAATTAATAAGAGGCAGATTGAGGTCACCAAGAAAGATAAAGGGAAGCTGCCCATGTTAGTAGTGCAATTAACTTGTTCGTATGACCAAGGTTGTAATCGGGCTCTATAACATAGCAAGAAACGAACGTATTTAAAGACAGTTCACAAACAGTGGTCTCAGGAAGAGCAAGCTCCTGTGTAACATAAATCTTTTTCAGACCAAGGGACTTTTTATAGAAGATAAAAACACCATCCCCTCTACGGTTTTCACGATCAGACTGGAAAACGTGATAGTCACTTATAACGGAGTCTGGAAAGGATACATTCAACCATGTCTTGCAGACAAAAATAAGGTCAAATAGGGCCGCGTTTAAGAGGAGGAGGAATTCGGGCGTCCTGTTTACGAGGCTTCTTGTGTTAAGTAACTTGCATTTTAGACCTGTAGTGGTGGACCTGGAAGAAGTTGGAAGTGTGCATGCCTAATTTAAGTTGTTGGGAGGGCAGTTGTTGAGACGCAGGCCACTGGTCCTGCATTTAATGCAGTCTATGTACAGATCAGTCTCTCCTTGATCCTGGTGTCTCTTGAGCTCCGAACGAAGCTCGCGGGTGCCAGCACTTTGTACTATGGACAGGTTGGGCCGTGAATTAAGTTTCCTATTATTTGTGCAGCTTTTGGCGAGTGAGTTTATTGTGGAGATGAATTTGCGTTTGCTAGTTTCACTCTTGCAAATGACTCTGCAGAAGTGTGGGGCGGCTGAGTCATCACTGTTCTTGAATTCAGGGCCATCATGGGAAATGTCGATGATTTCATCGGGAATGATGGTTGATGCCTGGAAGTTGTTGATGATGTCACGGATCTTTGTGATGTCATCGGATTCGTTGATCCAAATAAGTTGGTCCAGTCCAAATAAGATTGTGTTGGGACACTTCTGTTCACATTCAATCACGTCTTTGACAAGGATGGAGATGTTACAGGATTAGCAGTTATCTGCGGCTGCGGTAGTTGGGTTGGGATAGGATTTCAGAATATTAGTGCTTTGCTTTTCTGCGTTTTTTCTTTTTCTTCAAGGGATACTAATCGCACTTCTATGGTGTCCACCCGTTCAAGTAGAACAATAAATTTGTCCAGTCTGGGCTTACATGATGGGCAGAATAGTGGAAACTAATTTTTGTAACAATGGGGAAAGAATCACCAGGATAATGAAGAATGAAGACAACAATAGGCAACATGGGAGCTAGCTTTTTGCTTTGTCTGAAAGTATAATAATATGGCAATCAGGTTTCACCACAAGAAGTTGCAAATGTGCCTCAAAAATATTTCTTGTGGGTTATGTTCTTGTGTGAATAACATTTGGATAAAAAAGAGAGTGCCAGTAGGAAAACCAGATGCATATTCCTATAGTTATCAAACCAGATAAAAGAGAGAATCATAATGTAGTCTCTTAAGGACCTGGCCCATAATCTTACCTTTTATCATGAAGATGAGTCTTCTTATGGAGTTATAACTCAGTAGAAAAATTGCCCACAAAGCCTTGAGTTTAACTGTGGTCTCCTAGATATAAAGATTGAAAAGAAGTACCGTATATTAGAATACAATACAGTAGATAATGAAAATGGTATGTGGATCAACAGTGTGAACCATCTCAGTTGGCACATTCTAAAAAAAGGAACTCCTGGTCCAATTAATTCAGCAAGAGTAAAACTTTATTGAAATCTAGGTACAGCAGAAGCAAAGTCAGTTCTGAGGTTTTCCCACGAAAACCTGCATAGGTAAAACCAGTTACAGACAGTGCTTTTGTTTTGGGAAAACAGTCTGTGCTGTTTGAACAGACTGGAACCTGTCCTTGATGGGTATCTCTTCTCAGGCAGCAGAAGGTGCTCATACATTCGTTAGACCTCCCCCCTCCCTAGGAATTTACCCCATTTCTGTTTGGCAAACTGTGAGCTGAAATCAGGTACAAGCAACAGTGAAGCCAAGTCAGTTTTGACAAACAGCTTCATTCAGTTGCCAGATTTGTGCATGTCTTATTTGATCCTGTTTCTTTTTGTTGCATTTCATGGTGCAGGTATGTATTCATACATAAAAAAATACTTTAATGATTAAGGCAATTGTCAGTTTCTGTTAATTATTTTTCAGGTATGCCTTTGTATCCACCATATCGAGACAATTTCTTTGGTTAAGTATTTAAATCAGATTTTTGTGGGATTTAAATCAGAAATTTAAAATTGCTATTTAAAAGCATCCATCCTGAGTAGAAAATCCAATAGGTCCTTCCTCTGTCTAATTAATACAGGACACAGAGTCAGTGGATTGTGGTCCCTGATTGTTCAGAGCTGCCTGTCTTCTGATTTGCAAGAGCTGTCATCATCTCACAGTAAGGATTTCTTCACTTCACTCCCATCCTAGGACTTCTTACAGGTAGTCCTTGACTTACCACCACAATTGAGACCAAAATTTATGTTGCTAAGTGAGTTTTGCCCCATTTTATCACCTTTCTTGCCACAGTTGTTAAGATAGTAACATGGTTAATTGAATCTGGCTTCCCCATTGTCTTTGCTTGTCAGAAGGTCGCAGAGGGGGATGACATGACCCTGGGACATTGCAATTGTCAGAAATATTAGTCAGTTGACAAGTGTCTAAATTTTGATCATGTGACCATGGGGGTGCTGCAATGGTCATAAGTGTGAAAAGTAATCATAAGTCCTTCATTTCAATGCTGTTGTAACTTTGAACAGTTACTAAATGAACTCTTGTAGGTCAAGGACTACCTGTATTTTGATTCATAATTTGTTAGTGAGAAATGCCTAAAACAGGTCCTCCATCATTAGGGATGTATAAAAAAGGAATTCATCAAGTGCTTATGCAGTTTAAAATTAATTAATGATTTGCTCTTTATTTACTAAAAAATTCTTTACATGTTATTGAATGAGGTATCTGATTCTGTTCTATAACTGGCAAAATAAATTCTCCTTTAAAGAAACTGGAAGCTAATGTCATAGAAATATGTGCAAAAGTGTTTGTGAGTCTTCAGAAATTCTTTTAATCTATACTTCCATTTTTTAAATCTAGGGCAGGGGTCTGCAACCTTAAACACTCAGAGTCATTTGGACCCATTTCCCACAGAAAAGAAAACACCGGGAGCCACAAAACCCTTCCCGTGCCTGACTATTTCTTGAGCGGCCACAAAACTAGCATATGTAGTTGAATTAAATGTTTTGTTTTCTTCAGAAACTTAACTTTTCTTGGATTTATCCATGGTTGGCCTATCGGGGGTTGAAAAGTTCAATGAATTGCATGCCGGCAGGTGTCACACATTGGCAGTTGTGATGCATATTTGAGTGACAGGGAGCCGCAGCAGAGGGGTGAAAGAGCCACATGCGGCTCCAGAGCCGCAGGTTGCTGACCCCTGCTCTAGGGAGAGGAAGAATTGCCTCTTATAATTCTTGAAGTAATAGATTGTTTCACAATGATAAATCTATAGAATGTTCAAGAAAAATATAAATAACTTCGTGCAAAGATTAGAAGAATGTGTAGTTAAAAACTAGCAAACTCTTAATATTGCAATACATGCATGAACTTTATAAAGACCAGATAGAACCTCAATTAATGTCAGGAGATTAGTATATATTAATGTAGTATGAATAAATATTTCAATTCAGATAGTCTTGTTATTCTGCTTTCAAGCTTTTTCGTGTCTACTCCCAATTGATTTAGCAAAATTGTTTATCTAGTTCTCTCAAATTAAACTGTTTTCATTTTCAAATTTGTACCTTTGGAGCCAATTCCTATTTTTGAGATAGGGAACACAACAAATCACATACAGATAGTTGTATATACATATAAAATGTGTATTAACTATGCTTAACCTATTAGCATAGTCTCATTAGATGAAATCCGTATTGGCTATTAGAGAAAACATTTTTCTAAAATGTTTACTTTTGATCAAAATGTATAAAATAATAACCCAGGTCTTTGACTGAGAAATCACTAAAGCCTTCCCAGCAATAGTATTGTTTATTGTATGCCCTGATTTTCTATTTAGGGAGTACTCAAGGTGCTATTATCCTATGGTGATTCTGCTGTTAGACAAATAAAAACATGCAAAGAAAATGCTGAATCCTGCAATTCTACAATAAGTTACAAATATGCAACATATATCTAGTTCCCCATGAAGCATTAATTTAGCCACAGGTAGAAAGATAATATAAAAAAAAGACACTGAAATGCTTACTTTTCTAGAAACTCCAAATACTAGTTTCTGTGATTTGTAGGATCAAAAAAGAGTCAAAGTCTGTTTGTATGAATATATGAGTGCATGCAGCTTTCAGATGTTTAAAGTAATAATTCATCTATAGAACGGAGGTGGTAATGAACAATGCAAAATTATATATGCAGCAAGTATGATAACATCCAGTTGTGGTTATCATATTTGTCTGAGAAAGATTCAGAAGGCCCAGAATTCTTTGAAAGTAGTTTTGGTTTTATGTTGCAAGGTAGATTTATTTCTGTATCCAGCTCTTTACTCAGGCTTTGTTTTTCCTGAATTGTTCCTTCATTCAGTATAATATCTCTATGTGGAAAGAACTTGCACCCTTTTGTACAATTAAGGTGAAATAAATAGAACAGATTAGACATTGTTAAATTTAAATACTGCAAAAATCAACATCTCCAGTTTAAGAAAGTTAAAATATAAAATGCATGAATTCTTGGGAGTGCTTGGAGCCTTTGGCTGGATCCACATATTGCATTTAAGACTTAATCTGCTTTGTGTGTTTTTGATTTAGTGTGCTGTATGAAGCTTGTAACTGAGTGTTTTAAACCGTATCTTATGGTTTACTTTCCTATAAACCTCTATCACTATCACTTAATTTAATTAGCCATGGTTAAAAAGAATCCTGTAAAATGTGTGCTATATTTTCCTGTGCATACTTACCTGCCTTTTGCCACTTGATCACTGATAATAAGGCTTATTTTAATTGGCAATTTATTTTCAGATGAAAAGAATGAAAAACACTGCACTTCTGTGTTTCATACATCTATGAACAAATTACAATGCTGCATGATGAACTTGTAAAGAATGTTGTATAGAATATCCAGTGGAGGAGGATATTAAACTACCCTGGTAATATCATATTGCTTATCAGTGGTCCTTTGAAAGCATTAATCATACCCGAATAGGACAGAATAAGATGAAGTTCCACAATGTTCACTGATTGCAACAAATAACTTGGTATATCCCTTATTCTTGAGCTCCTCTTCTTGAGCTGAGGCATAGTTGTCCTATGTACTAAACATTTTGCCCTTGAAAATGCAAATAATCTAAATGGAAAACATTTTGTAATTTTGATGTTTACAACTCAGTGGATACCTATTTAGTGAATGAAAAGAAGCATAGAAGAGAAGTCCTTGTCAAAGACAGAGACCATGCCCTTCCCCACTTCTCTGTCACAGAGTAAAGCTATTTTAATCTCAATCTTAGGGGTAATAAATGCAACAAAAATTAACTACTTCTTGTCTTTATTATGTAATCTCTTTCTTTTCCAACACCCCCCCCTCCAAAAATCTGGTTTGCAAGACCAAACCGAAGCACAACCAGATGCCTTTGGAATCTCAAAAGTAGGGCATCAAGATATTCAGAACATCTGCTCTTCAGAGGTCTACTGCCTCTGTATATGATTATATGTCTACACATGATTTCTAAAGGGTAATTTTCTGAATAAACAGCCCTTTTATCTTTAAAGTATACTAGATTTGTCCAACTGGTGACACTCAGATGCTTGAACTCACACTTAGGATCATACTTCAGTGTTGACCGTCCAAACATTTAGCAGGAAAACATTGTACGAGGGGTTAGATAACTAGTATGTTAAGCGAAAATGCAAACAATTGAATACACTTAATTACCTTATCTGTGACTCACAGATTACCCATTTCGGTATCTTATATATTTGGCAATTTGACTTTTTTTAAAAAAATATATTGGAGTGCAGGCTCATTCATAAAAAGAAGAGGGACACCACTCTCAAAAAGAAGTTAGAGTTTTGCCAGTAAATCTAGTACCGTGTTTCCCTGAAAATAAGACCCTGTCTTATATTTTTTAAAACCTTGAAATAAGCACTTGGCCTTATTGCCATGCGCTCAAAAGCCCAATTGGGCTTATTATCAGGGGATGTCTTATTTTGGGGGAAACAGGGTACATTTATATATTTGACTCATCTGATTCATAAAAGAGGGAGTGAATATTTTGTTCACTCTACATTTTCAATGTAGAGTGAACCGGTAGTAAAACCGGCGGGAGGCTCTGTCCATCGACCCCGACATCATCAGGAAGCTTCTGTGCATGCACAGAAGTGCGCATGGCCCCATTGCGAACCGGTAGTAAAGGTAAGTAGAACCAACCCCTGTTTAGAAGCTGCAATGCCTCATTTAAGGACATTGTAGTCAGAGATATTTACATTGCTAACTAAATTGGGAGGGGTTTTTTTGCAGCAAAGAGCTGTTTGTCATGATTGTTCACTCAGCTAAATTGAATTCTTCTTTTTTTTTTCTAGATTAATTCCAATTTGGATAGCAGTTATGATATATAAAATGCTTATTCAAAGTTAGAACTATAATTAATAGATAACATTTGACCCTTTTAGGGATGTCCTTAGAAATGAAACAAATCTGAATGTTGGTGCAATGAGCTCTCAACAAATGTTTTAAATAAGACAAAGTTAAGCCAGATTTAAACTATCATAAAGTTGTCTTATTTATGAGTAAACCTCACTAAATTCAGTGAAATTTATTTTTAAGGTTATATGTGTATACAATTTAACTACAAGCATACCAGATCAAAATCATTACAATATTTGTCCATATACATTTGAATAGATAATGGTGCTTCCTGGTTGCTTTGACAGTGCAAAAGGACAAAACCAGATATTTTACCTGTAAAGAACTGTTTTTAAGCAATTCATGCATGTGGTGTTTTTTTTTTTACATGAAAGTTTTTGTTCTTTTAATTTATGAAATCAAATCAGAATTTATTTTTGGCCCACTTTTAAATTTTTGAATTAGGGTGTGATCATCTCTAGATGCTACATAATTATTTGTACAAATAGTATGTCATGCTGTAACCATATTCTATAAATGTTCCTATAAGATTTGATAAGTGGGAAATTATGCAAAATAGAATGCACTGGTTTCAGTGCAAACAAAATTATTGAGATCGTTCCTCATTATGTCAAATGGAATAGCAAGCATCTGGTTAATTCCTTGAGACAGGAATGCCACAATCCAAGTAAAGGCCTAGAGGATAATGAATAGTTATTGGTTGCGAATCCAGTTCATTTCAGCTGAATGGACTGTGCTATTTATATGGGTAATTCCTGTAAGTCTTAGAACAGAACTGGCTGTTTCCACACTTTTCTAATTTCTCTAAGATATGATGAAGCTGAATATCTGATTGCCTAGTTCCAGGCTGAAGTTAGTAGATTGCTTTCCACATGCAGTACTGCATTCTGAATTTCTTGTTAAGAATATTATATATTTAGGATAAGCTCCTTTTTGCCTCCCATATTTCAAACAAAGGGGGTTCTATGCCTTGTTATTATCAGAATATTTCTAGCTGAGTAAGAAAAAGGCACTTCTTCCACCTTCCTGTATACATGCTTGGGAAGTGCTGTTCACTATCTCATTTCCTTCTGACATGCATAGCAATATTGTGATCAATCATTTGGAGAAGCGGTTCCTTCTTTTATATTTTTCCATCATTTATGTCTTTTTCCAGTTTGTGTAATCATTGTTATTTTATCACATCAATCACATTTCTGGTGTCCTCGGCCTCCCTGTGGCTCTAAAGGTCTCATTTTATAAGAGTCTTAAATGTAGAATCCAATTACCGTCTTCTGACAGATGTTCTCTTGGACTTGTGTGTTTAGAGGACAAGTGTATAATTCTGACTGCCAGATGTTCATGGCACTGGCTCCTTTACATAGTGGCAAAGTATCCTTCAGGATGACATTTCTGCTGTGGCATCTGCAGTAGCTAAAGTTTCTGCAATATAGAAACCTAATGCCTGCAGCCAGCAGCCCCACTACTTTGACAAGAAGTTTGATGCAATTGACATCAGGTTTTATTTTTTCTGAGATTAACTCTTGTATGAATTTCCTCACTTGCTTGAAGTACAAAGGAGTTGGCTCTGATGAGGAGGAGCATCACAAAAACAAGAGAAAAGAAATGTAAATTTTAGAGTGCAGTCATTCCTATTACAGTAGTGTTATGATAACTCTAATGTTCACTCTTTACTACTTTTCTTTGCTATTCTGAAGGACTTGCTTATAAAGAACATGTTTCTTGTGGTTGTAATGTTGGAAGATAAGGTCCAAGAGAGGTTTGCAGGCTTGCTATACTGCTGGTCTGTCCCCTTTCCTTCATTCAATAAAGAAGTTTATAGATTTGACATGTTGCTATTTTGTAATCTTTTACTCATTTACACAGATAATGACATGGATTCCTGAGCCCTGAGGTTTCTTGTTCTTGCATCCATGGATCAAAATATGAAACTAGTTGCTTCCATTATACATTTTCAGCCAGGTCTCCTTCCTCTTGCAAACTATTCTTGTTATAATGAGAATGATTCAGGATATATTCACCATTATGCTTATCCTAAATCTTGTTATCTTGTCTCATCTTTTGACTGGGTGTTTGCTGACCTTGTGGTAAATCTATTTATTTCCTAACATGACTGTGGCTTCTAAGATGGATCTCATGGTGGCCCAAAATATAACTTTCATTGTTGTAAATTGACAACTATTTGTACACTATTTGTGCTGCAAATAATAATATCAAGTTGTACAACAGAGCTCTTCCCGTTCCACCTGTTTTGTTTTGGTAGATCAGTAACAGACAACAATTGAATATCATTGAGCAAGAACCTTTTCTATGAGAGCAGTTTCTTTTCAGATCACTAACTACCACATGTGCATAGCCCACTGCCATATTTTTTTTATGGGAAAAGGTTGCACCTTTTTATCTACTTGACAGCCAGTTTGGTGTAGTGGTTAAGGCAGCTAGAAACTGGGCACAAAGCCTGCTGGTTGACCTTGGTCCAGTCACTCTTTTTCAGTCATAGAAAGGCAGTGGCAAACCACTCCTGAAAAACCTTATCTAAGTTTTAAAGTTTTAAAAAATTGACTTGAAGACATAAAATAATAAACAAACAAATGAATGAAAGAATTCTACCTACTTACCCAAATCTCAATATGTGTCAGCATTCATTTTCTGTGATAAGTCATCCAGACTGGTCTGTTGACAACTTAGTATAACTAAATATCTAACATATTGCTTCTTGAAGGGGGTTTCATGAATCATAATTTCGTCAATACATATGGTGCTTTTTCTTGTGGTTTGTTGAAGGATGCATGTATTAGGTTATATCAGGACCATCCTTTAAATGCATAAGGCCTTTTCAATGAGAAAAAATGAAGAAATGCCTGGGTAAAAAAAAAAAAGAATTACTGCTTAGTTAGGAATTACTCCCAATTCCTTGTTCCTCTTCTGCTTAATACCCTACCCTTAGCATTGAAACTTTTATCTGCAAATCAGACCACAGTCTTCTAGATCAAATCAGCCTACAGGTTCTAATGTTTATAGATCATGTTCAGCTTTGATTCTATCTTTAGCATCACCAGAGGGTTTCTGACTAAGGAAGGCAGTGTTTTTAATTCACTGCCATCTGCTGCCATCAGATGGAAAAGGCTTTTTAGATTGTGATCTTAGAATTTTTTGCACGGATTGGAATTCCATCATTAGTTATTTCATCTGTGATGATTTCAGCATCCATTTTTTTTCACTTGAAGAGATTGGCAAACCGAATCGATATCCAAGGATTTGTCAGTATTATCCTCACATTTCTTTTCTATTATTGCTGGAACAAGTTGTTCATAATAGGAAATCACTTTTTTTTAGTTTGGGTGCATCCTTTGGGCTTTCTGCTGTGCTTGAAGTTTCATGAAATGCAAGGTTCTCATTGCTGTTCATCTAAATTTCCAGTGGGTTTTTATTTCCCCCTGTATTAATGATTAGACATCCTTATTATTACATAAGCATCTATAAAAACTCATTGACCTCTGAATGATAAGCAGTTACAGTCTTACCACATTTCTCCATTTCCAAATTTTAGGCCTCTGTTAACAAGCAGAACATCCAAACTTGAAATACTCAGTTTATTGCATAGTGAAGGATCTTGCTATGATATCTACAGATATTTGAAGTGCTGTATGGAAGTGACAGCAACAAGGGATAATGTCTGTTTCTATATCTGGACCCTTCAGTTCTAGAATGTACCTTCAGATTTGGTGTAGAATTTGGAGTTTTTCCTAGATTCTCAGGTCCTGCTTGAGCAAATAACAGTACAATTAGGAAGGGCTTTATAAGAGACATCTTACATGCCACTTTCACCCATTCATTGACCCATAAGCACTATTTGCTGTCACTTAATTTTTGGTCATCTAGTATTTGGTTATTAGTGCATTTTAAATAGGGCTGCCTTTCAAGACTACTTGAAAGCTACAGCTAGTCCATAGTGTATGGCACTGGTAGTTGTTAGCTTGTCTCTGTACACCTATGTAACTTAACACCTGTACTAGGAACTTCTGTGTGTAGTTCAAGGTCCCCATTAGTATCTTTAACACTTTTCACGGCCCAGGCTAGGCTTATTTATAGAACCACTTATCTCCAGTTATTTCTGCTTGTCCCCACAAAGTCTGAGGAGGTTGGTAAGGTCCTCTATCAAACAAAGTTGTTTAATGGGAATCCGAAAATATGGCTACTCTTGCGGTACCTGCCCTCAGAGCAGATACCATACTCCCTCAGATTCAGTTGCTTCCTACTTGGCCAACCCTTCACAAGGCGCTAAAGACCCTAATGCTCTTTAATACGCCCTTAATTAAACTGCATCTACATCGAGGGAAGAATTCAGTGGGGTAACCAAAGGCTCTACCTTAGGCCCAGTACTCTTCAATATCATCATCAGTGATTTAGACGATGGGATAGAATGGAACTCATCAAAGTTGCAGATAACCCCAAACAGGTAGGAATAGCCAACACTCCAGAAGATAAGCTCAAGGAAGTGTCTGCTCTGTAGGGCAAGTACCATATGAGAAATGCACAGGTGATACCTGGCTCAATAGTAGAATAGGTGGTACCTGGGTCAATAGTGATAATTGCGAGAGGGATTTCGATCCTAGTGGACAGGCACTTAAATATGAGCCAACAGTGTGCTGCAGCTGCCAAAAAAGCCAATGCAGTCCTAGGCTGCTTTCACAGAGGAATAGAATCAAGATCATGTGAAGTGTTAGTACCATTTTATATTGCATTGGTAAGACCACACTTGGAATATTGCACCCAGTTTTGGCCACCACAATCTAAAAAAGATATGAGATTCTCGAAAGAGTACAAAAAAGAGCAACAAAGTTGATTGGGGGCTGGAGGCTTAAACATACAAAGAACAGTTGCAGGAATTGGGTATGTCTAGTTTAATGAAAAGAAGTATTAGGAGTGACATGATAGGCATGTAACTATGTTTAAGGGGCTACCACAAAGAAGAGGGAGTCAACCTATTCTCCAAAGCACCTGAAGGCAGAACAAGAAGCAATAAATGAAAACTAATCAAGGAGAGAAGCAACCTAGAACTAAGGAGAAATTTCCTGACAATTATAACTATTAATCAGTGGAACAACTTGCCTCCAGAAGTTGTGCATGCTCCAACGCTGGAAATTTTTAAGAAGAGATTGGACAACCATTTGTCTGAAATGATACAGGGTTTCCTGCTTGAGCAGGGAGTGGACTGGAAGACCTCCAAGGTCCTTCCAACTCTGTTATTCTGTTAGACGTGATTCTTCCCTGAGCTAAGCCTGACTTGATTATGTGGTTCTATTGTGAGTCATCCTGAGCTTGATTTTGTTGTTGTTCATTACTTCTGGGAGCTTTTAATTGATTATTAGTACATTTCAAGTGGGATAAATCAGGTAAGTCTCACTGTATTTCTGGCATGGCAGGCTCAGTTTCTATGGCAAATTCTGCAGTGGTGGCAATTTTTTTTTGAATATTTTCATCCTTTAGGATTCCAATGGTAACTGCATCTTTTCTAAGATATATAGAAAATTGCCACTAGTTTTGGATCCGCTGAATTGGTATAGAATAGAAAAGATTTGGCATGTCTCTCCCTTCAAATCCTTTAACTATTTTCAGACCTAAAGAATCTTAAATCAAATAATTTAGGGATTCATGGATTTGGATCTCCCAAATATATTTTAGTCACCATGGAACTTAAACAATTAGGACCAGTATTGGATTAGTAACATGGTAGATGATTAAAGTAACCACAGTGAGGCAAGGAGCCAAATTGCAAGCCTTTTGCAGTTTTTCCTTTTCTTGAGGTGTTGATTGTTGTGGGTACTGGAGCAATTTATAATTTAATGTCTTTAACATTTTGATTACAGAGGATATCCCATTTTCCAGATAATGTTTGCCTCTGTAATAATGTAGTTAATATATGTCTTTTTAAAAAGCGTGAATAACATATAACTTTCTTCAGTACTAGTATCTACTTTGTGGACAACTCAATGCTATCTACTTAGATAGTGTGGGATGTGAAGAGAACCTCTCTTTGCTTATCAATGAAAGTAGCTGCTTTGATTGTTTCATTTTCAGTGCTAATAATTTGCTAACTTGCATGGCATTTCCTCATTCTATTTCACAAAATTTAAAATACAGCATACATTACATTACATTACATGCATTACATATGTAACAATATACATACATTATATATGCATGTTTATTATATATGTACATAATATATTAATGGTGTGCTGTATTTTAAATTATGTTACTTGAACTTGGATCCTAAATAAATGGTTTTAATGTCTTTTATGCTAACATGTCTTGAGTCTGAGTTTTATGTGAGCCAGGATGCTTTACTATCATTTATATTTTTCCCATACCCCTTAATGCCTGGGGAAGCTCCTCTGCCTTGATGTCCAGCAAGTCTTAGCTTGCTGAATTCAACACATGCCACTTTTTTAAAAATATCTGTAGAATGGGGCTCTCATGCTGTTTAAAGAAACATTTCTTCTCTCTGCCTAAAGTACAGCACTGTGAGTTGTGAGCACCATGCTCTTTCTTGTCTATAAAAGTGAAATTCCCTGTTTCCTGAGAGTTCACTGACATCTCACCCTTGACAGAATATCATTAAGAGCCTTTCTGATGGGCACTTTTCTTTGAGAGATCTGCATATTAGTGACATCATAACTGGTCACTTTTCTATGGATGTTTGAGAAAGAACAGGTGCCTCATTCAGCCAGGTGGTTTTTTGTTTTAACCTGACAACCTGCCTCACCTCTAGTATAGCTTACAAGTTTGCTATTCTACTTCTTGTGTAAAGCACAGAAAACTCTTAACAACAATACCATAGGTTACTTACACCCATATTCCATCCACCTGAAATCTTGGCTCTTTGTTCTTATGGACTAAGTCTTACTTGCATTGTGGAGTTGTGGGGAAAACCTCATTGCATAAGTATAGTAGCATGGAGAAGGGCTTTTTTCATGCATAAAAGCTCCAGAAAGAACATTTTGCATAGGCAGAGAAACTTATTTGCTTGAAAGTTTATCTAACTAAGCCAAAAATATTCATAGATAAAGTTTGTTCTTAAAATTGAGGTTTTTATGTCTTAATTTTTGTACAGGAGTTTTGAGAAGGAAATAAAAAGCATACATATGATAGCACTTTCATATAACGAATTATCCTCTCACAGTCTACTCAAAAGTATGCTAAATTCTGAGCTCTGCTGTCTAACCATAAGGCTTCTTCAGTCATTGAAGGAAACTACATATTTCCTAAATCACAGGATTGTGTAGTGGGCATAAAGGCATGAATGCTTGAGGAGTTTCTTTGGCAGCATGGAAACTGATTAAATTGGATCACTTAAACACCTTTTGTTTGTCACAAGATTTGATAAAGTTATTATAGTTGCCAGATTAGCTGCCCAAATTATGTAGTTGCCCAGAGTAGCACTAAGAATTAGGATACTATATAATAGCACAAATTTAGTTTTGTCTTGTTATTTTTTTACGTGTGTCATTAACTTCATCAGTCACATATAGTATAAAGATATATGTTGGTAGAATGTTCCAAATGGCATCCCTTGTAATCTTGGAAACCTCAAGATCTGAAATTGGAGTATTGGTAAATATTTTTAAGAATTTACCCTTTTCTCATTACTTTCTCACTCCTGTCCTGTGAATTGAATTGCCTTCATTTTCTAAGGACAGATTTCGAAACCTGATGCTGACTTTCAACAGTTTCACCAAACCAAGTTGATTTGAACAGAAATACATTATACTTTATTCATGAGAAATACATTCCACTGTAAAAGGACTAACATATACGGTGGGTAGCAAGATTCAAGTGATACAAATCTCAGAAGTCTTAACTAAATATAGTAAATTCTTTTCAAGACTATGTGTATGACAACTTCTTATTTTGAGGTCATACAAGAAATATCAATGTTTCTATTCCATCCTTTAGCAGTTCTTGAAGACGTTGAAATAGAGTTTAAGGACAATTTGCATGTGGATTAGTGGTTCTTTTAAAGAAGACTAGATCATGGAATTGATTATAGGTTTTGATGAGGTGCAGAAAGTAAGGGTAGGAAAAGAGTACTAAGAAAAATTATCAAGAAAACTTGGACAGGAGCAGAAAGCAAAAACAATATGGGAGGCAGTTGTGAACACTATCGCAAGCTTCAAGTGATAGGGAACACTGCAGTCGGAAAATGGCACTTCCTGTTCTAGTGCGCTGGATGTCACAAAATTAAACTCTGTCCTGGGCTGGTTTTTCTCATTCTTGCTTATCATGTGTCCCTCTTCTGTTCTCTTCTGTCTCTACAGAAAGTGATGCTTCCTACAGGTGCTGCATTCCGATGGTTTCAATAGGAACAAGAATCCCAAAGCTCTATCCTCCAGTGCAATGTCACTGCTTGCTTGTGTTGTCTCAGGCAAGGAATTTTTTGACGGAAATAAATGGATGCGCCTATGTCTCCTTTAGAACCAAAAATATTTTCTTGCAGATTTCATTCCTTTTTTTAATATAATTTTTGGCATTTGTTTAACATCTTTTAAGTACTAGTAAAGCATTAATGTTTTCAAATAATTTTTTAAAAAGAATCCATAAAGTATCAAGATGTAATAGAATATGGACAATCAATCAATTTGTTTTCCTGTGTTTTGGTGTTGATGTTGTTTATGTGTGGAAGATGCAGTTCTTGTGTAGAGAATGTAAATTTACAGTAACCTTTTAAATCTAGTTACTAATACGCACTACTGTAATTAGCACAGCAGTTTCTTCATTTATCTGATTGATTTCCATCATTAAAGAAAAATAGTGTGGCTAGTTTCTAGAATGCCTCTATTCATGTTTATAAATGAACATATATTTAAAATAAGGTAGTTTCTTTTCCCTAATTCTACAGATAAGACGAGATTTAATCAGCAAGATGTCTGGTCTTATAAAATGGAAATATATTAAAACTGGCATTTTTAAAAAAGAAAAGCAAAATTAATAAAATTTAGAACAAATAAAATTACATACTATAGTAAATCCAGAACTAATTGCAATGATTTAGAGATCATTTGGAAATATTGCTGGAATTCCAATGTAAGCTATTGCAGAACCTGTGCTGAAAAAATATTGAAGTCCTTTTTTATGTTGAAAAACCTTCATCTCCTGCTTTCTTACCATCTCTAATTGAAAGGCTGTTTGTAATGTTCTAGCAATTCAAGCTAAGCTGTTTTGTGAATAAAAATGAAAGCATGTTTTGTGTCATGGTTTTCATCTTCATTATTCTGTCCATCTTGGGTGCATGTCAGGTTGCTTGGGTGGGGGTACCAAGTCTAAAATGACCTGTTACATGTTGTTTTTTCCTATAATGTTTTCCAATGTTGGCCTTTCTTGGCCTCAAAAAATTTAAACAGAGCGGGTTTGATAATACTTCAGCATTTTGGTTCTTATTTTTCATATAAGGTATTATACATGTTTAACAGTATGAATGGCATAATTTTATGTTTCCTTCTGCAGTCTACATATATAATTGATTATCTGATCTGATCATATTCCACAAATATATGATGTACTGAATCTGGGTTTGGTATAACCTTATTAACTGTTTGGTTAGACAAACAATTAAACATTGTTTAATTGAGTGGCAGGTGCTTGCACACGAAGTTTCATTCATACGAGTGGACCTTCATGCACAAGCTCAAGCCTCCTCTGCTCAAGTGTCCTCAGCTCACGCGAGTGGAGCTTCATGCACAAGTGCAAAGGCTCACCGTTCACACAAGTGGAGCTTTGTGTGTGAGCAAAAACTCCATTTACGTGTGGGCTGCCACTTGCCGGGCTGCCAAAGTGGAAAGATTGGGGACTGCTGCTTTAATAAAGCAATCCCTGTTTTTAATTTAGAAAGCACAGGTCACTAGTCACTCAAAGTTGCTAATCATTCAAAGGATCAGTCCATAATGTTGCATTTTAACTTTTTAAAAATTTTTTGTAGAAACAATCATTAATAAACTTTACATTTCATGAAGCAATCTCAATATGCAACAAACAATTGTATTTAAGTTTGTTTTGTCAATAAAAAATATTAGGTGGATGTTTAGAGATGAAACATACTACTTTTGAAAAAGAGCAGATAGCCAATAAAGAAACATGCTATCTCAAGTTCATAAAATTTGAGCAAACATTTTAGTGGAATTAAAAATTGAAGCTAGAGGACAACTAATACTGAATTCCAAGAGAGCCAAGAATGCTTTTCATGTTTGGTGGTTTTGGCTACAATATCCTTCTTAATTTTCTCTTCCTTCATGGTATAAGAGCAACAAGTAATTTTATTGCTGGCAGATGAGGAGAGAGATCCCCATTATTGTGCAAGTTTAACCAGGTTTTGCCCAAAACTCCAGCTCCCCTAACTCACTTTGGTGAATAAACAAGAATATGTTGCCACTTTCTTTACAACTACCACAAATCATAAATGTACATATAAACGTGAAGATATAGACAATGCAAAGTAAAATTTTGTGGGGTATCTGATAGGCTTTTGTGAGCCTACAATTCAGTATTCCTCCACATTTTTAATTCTGTCTGGATTGTAGAAGAAAATGAATAAAAGCTAAAGTATCCTAGCTACTGGGATGGACAATGGACAAACTAGGGTATGAAATGGTCTTGTACCATCAAATTAGATAACTATGAATTCTAACCTGAATGTTTAACCCTGCTTCAAAATATTTAAACATTAAAGAAACATCTAACTGGTACAAACAGTTTATAAATTGATAAACTGTTTCTACAATTAATACCGATTACAGGCTCCTTGAACTGATAGATAAGCTACTGTGACCAAGTGAACATTGAGTATAAACAGTTGCAAAATGCTTTGTAAATCAGTACTTAATGAGTTCTTATACTTTTCTGCTCTGACTTTTAAGTGATTCTGGGCTTCTTGATACCCTTTTCAAAAAGATCATTTAACTTTATACTGCTTCTCATCAGATTGTATTCATTTTCTAGTTTTTGGAGGAATATAATAGTAGTTCATTCATGGTCTCCTACAATCCAGAGAATAGGTCAGAAGAGAAGAGGAGAAATCTTTGTCTCTGGTGCATAAGCTCTCAGTGTACATGCAAGCAACAAATGATTAATCACAATCATAATTATAAAATACAATAATCATAAATCATAATTTTATAGGGTGCCCTTCCTCTTTACTATCCATTCAATGTGCCAGCCCTCCTTTTTTTGATAAATATATGTATATAGAATGTCATAGCATATGTCAGCAGAGACTCCCAATTTCATTTTGAAAGATACATGGATTCTTTGGAACATTGGTGAGACCAATCTTCTTACCTCTCTAATGTAAGTCTTCCCCTTCTATCCATCTATAGGTAGAAGTCTGAGAGAAAAAGATACACAATTTTCCTAAAAGTGAGTGTAATGGGACACCCAGGTTTCATCTGCGATACAGAATACAGGATGGATATTGCCTACAGGAAAATAGATTCTGCAACTTAACAAATTTACATGGAGTCTATCCAGTTGGCTTTGACTTTAGGATTACCTTGAAGAATTGCAATGTTTATTCCTCATCAGTTTATCTTATGAATAGTTTAAAAAGAAAGCCAAACAGTCATGCTTCCAATCCCCACTTTAGTTAATAATGCTTCCTTAAATTTGAACTCATGCAAGTCCATTTCTAAGAACACTTCTTCCTTCTGATAAGCAGTGCCAAGATGGCATTGGAGATTGATATAGGTTAGCTAGTTAGGATGTATCTGATACAGAACAGAAAAAAGGTCTATTCTCCAGACCTAGGTGACTAAGTTTTATTCTGGTGAGGATCAGTGGTGGAGAAAAGTCACTGGAACAGCTTTAAATATGGTCACTGCTCTGAAATCTTATTAAATTGAATCATATATTTGCTTAAAATGCTCAGATTTGTTCACCAGCTAAAAGGATTTTTTTTCTCTACGTAAATAATCTGAGAACTATGCATGATGCACATGTACTTGCTTGTTGATCTCAGGCTGTTTAGGGAACTACGGTATATCCAAAAGTGGAAAATTGAAAAAAGAAAAATATCATTTGAGCCTACTTCCTATTTTCTGCATGGTCATGGATGGCTTTACTAGATATCACAAAATAAAATGAAGGATACTGTCAACTACTTGCAAGTGCATATTATTTTCCCCATAACTTTGCACAAAAACCATAAAGTCAAAAATTTTATATGTAGAGATCATATGTAGAGATCTGCAGCCTTAGTCATTTAATCATTTTCAGTTTTGGGTGCTTTCATGTTGCTGTTATTTATTTTATAAACTTTCCTAAATGTGAACAAATTAAAGTGTCTTTCCAGGTGAGTACTCAACACTGGAAATGTTTTTAAATAAGACCTTCTGACGTGCTTCTGAGGTTCAATATACAAAACTTTAAAATGGTGCTAGTAGAATAGGGGAATAAGAGTAACACTGTAATGGCAGACACCTAAGCAGTAACTGGTTGTTTCATGCTTTCATGTTTACTAAATATTTTAATAAAAAGAAAAGAGGAAGCAAAGCAGAATACCAGCCTCTCATGCAGGCTTTATTTCCAGGAATACTAAGTCTGGAACAGTTGAGTGATATTTTGGAATTGCCTGTTTCTCAGGAAATAAAAAAGGTAAGCTGGGATGGAAAAGCATGTCCTATAGAAGTAATGGGGTTAACCACACCAATTTGTCTTCTGGTAAATGATGCCTTATGAGCACCCAGGCTTTTGATGGTAGTCATTTTGTGAGAGCTCTTGTGACAGGTAAATAGTGTAAATGTAATCAATCGCTGATTCAACAAAATATAGGAACCCATCATTTATTGAATGAGATGAGATAAAATCATAATATGTGTCAAGATATGCTTGGGATAAACTAGTCTATAATCTTTCAGATTGATGTTATTCCAGAGGTTAAGTGTTATGAAAAATTTGTGTATTGTTTTTGTTGAATTCTTACTAAAAGTCTATTCCTATTTAATGGGATAAATTAACCTATTAGAATAGAATAAAAAGGAATAGGATTCTTTATTGGCCAAGTGTGATTGGACACACAAGGAATTTGTCTTTGGTACATATGCTCTCAGTGTACATAAAAAGACAAGATACATTCATCAAAAATCACAGGGCACAACACCCAGTGACAGTCATACGGTACAATAAGCAATCAAATCATACTAGGAATTAGGAAACAATTTTATTAGGAAACATATTAGGAAACAATAAGATACCCTTTACCAAATTATATAGTTGGATCATTTCATTCAGAATTAATTGCTTAGAGAGAAGTTTTCTAGACTTTCATGCAAGTTTTCCATCACTGCCTAACAAAACCTTATAACTGAAGATGCCTGGCCTGAAATCTACACTACTGAAATGAAAATTGGGCATTCTGCTGCTAAAGTAAATCCCTTTTTAGGTTTTGTGGGTTTTTTTGAAACATTGAGGCATTTGAGAGTTCTAATAAGCTCTGTCCTCAGTTTTCTTGTTTGGAATAAGCAGCAGCACAACTAAGGAAATGGGTGATTGTGTTTTGTTTTAATTTCCACTTTTTTATAATTAATTCAGGATAACAGTATTCCACAGTACAGGGAGAACCAGACAGTAATGAGATAAAAGGACATTTGTAATAAGATTTCCTTGATTTATTGGTTTAGTGCATTTTTGTAGCTTTCCTTTTTATCCAGCAGAGCCCTTATCTAAAACAATAAGCCTTCAATTAATGTTACAGTATGTTGCATCTAACAAAGGTATATAGCTTGCTTAGTGATAGTGATTGCTTGATATAAGAAACAGTTTGCTTTCATCTTTTGCCTTTTTCTCTTTCAGCAATAAGAATACCTGATGATAAGTCTGCATGAAAAGTTGAGCACTGATGGTGTAATAGGATCCAGATTTTGCATGGAAAATGCATCATTAATCTAAACAGATGAAGACTTTCTAATCTGTAGTGTATAAGGGTTTGGGAGAACCCCGCTTTTTTTTTTTTATCAGCATAGAATGTTCAGTGATGCAGGAATTTATGTATGGAGATAGAAAGGAATCAAAACGCAGAAAAGGCAGTAACAATTACTTATATAATTAATAAAATAGCTGAGGGTACAACTACCAAGATCCATAAGCAATTGCAGGATGCAAGATGGAGTGTCACAAGAGAAGCTCTGAGTCATCCTCCTGTGTCTACATAGTTGCCTTGCTCTCAAAAATGATAAAATTTACAAGTTTTGTAGAAAAAGTGGTTCTTCATCTTCCAATACCATATTATCTGTATGTAAGATATACATTCATTGTTCATTCAGTTTAATCATACAACTGTGAAGATACCTGGAACTTCAGGACTGAGTTTCTACTTTCCAAAAATCTTGGAAATGTAGGACCTTTGGTTTATTCCAAGAATCCCTCTTCCAAATTTACCAAAAGGCCAATCCAACATAAAATTGCTTCAACATCGCCAATACCATCTGTATAATTACAGAGGTGGAAAGACCTAAGCAGTTAAGAATCCAAAGACTTCCCCTTTAAGTCATCTTTACACCCTGTCACACTTGTCTTGATGACTTAGTTTAGTGCTTCTCCAGAAGACTTCAAGTAATATATGGAATACATTAGTACTGCAGAACACCCCATTTGTTTAGAGGACTTGTGCTATAGATGACCCTATTTTGGAGTGGTTCTGTCTGTAGCTATTCAGTAAATAGCCACTCCAGTTCTATCTGCAGTGCTTAAGAGTACAAGAGGCTCCTGAGCAAAGTTTATAATACACGGATATTTTACATACGTACATACCACACTTTCAAGTGGTTCTTTAATATGAAAGTAACATCTATACCATGTATGTGACTAGCTTAAAAGTTGTGGCTACCATAGAGGCACTCCTGTTTTTTGGGGGGGTGGGGGTTCTTGTGAGTCCAGAGCACTCATTTAGAGACTCCCATTTGAAAATTAGGAGGTTTTGGTATGAAGATA
Organism: Pantherophis guttatus; assembly: GCF_059756535.1. NCBI lineage: Eukaryota > Metazoa > Chordata > Lepidosauria > Squamata > Colubridae > Pantherophis > Pantherophis guttatus. The sequence continues at coordinate 121,388,249 of NC_142065.1, read as the reverse complement.
GGTGGCACCCTCAATATGGTCCACAGGCTTAAATCTGCAATAATTGGGGTGAACATTTCTCAATGTTCTATGCAATGCTTGAAGTTCACCAAAATTAACTACTAGAACAATCTTCCAGATAACTGAAAATACCAAAATCATCATCATTATCACAGTACACCAACAAGCATTCCTGGATCCTTGCTGGATGGGACTTATTTGGAAATGGAGTAGTCTCATTGTTAGACCTAATCAAAATAGGTCAGTCCTTTATATATTATGTATATTATGTATTTTTAATACAAACTTCCCCATTAAAGCACCTCATCTGTTTTTTCAAAAAAATATTTTATTACAGCTGAAGTTACCCATTCCCTGCTGATCAAAAAAACTATGAAGTTCAGAGGTTCTGACACACAAGACATTTCACTATCCTCAAAGAGGGATGAAGCTTATGATCTATCTTGGACCTTTAACAAGTAAACATACCCATGTAGGCAATTCAGGTGGCTACTTTAAGCTCTCTCCTTCACTTCTCAAAAGCAGGCCGCTGATTTGCCTCAAGGGATACAGCCAACATGTACTCTCCCTTCTCAATCGTGCTAGAATACTGTATATATGTATCTTCAGGTTTCTTTTGGGGACTGATATTAGCACTCCATTTTGTGGGCCCTCTGAAGACTTGAAAATAAAGATAATGTCAGAGGGTAGTACTTTGCTTTGTAATGTGCCAGGTTATTTATTTTTTAATTAGAAGAGTATATTGGAAAATTTAAGAAATTAAGCTACTTAACCATTAAAGCCCTGACACAACGGATGTATCATTACTGCTTTCTGAAGACAGAGAGAATGAGGCCAAATACAGTTCCCAAGGGACAGCATTCCATAGCCTTGGGAGAAATACAGACAAAGCCATCTTTACCAAGCCATATAAATGAGCTTCTAAAAGCAATGTCTTCAGAAGGTCATCTGCAGATCAGATTCATAATGAAACAAGATGTCCCTTAGACAGATTTTATGCTGTTTAGGTTTCTTATGGCTAATAATTTAAATGGAGTTCAGAAAGTATTTGGCAAATAGTACAAATCTTTCAGTTCAGTACAGTATTTTGCACTCTTTAGCAGCCCAGTTCTCACATTTTTACTACATTTTGTCTCAGTGACAACTTCTGGACACTTTTTATATCGGGCCCTATGCAACTATCAAGGCATGGTTATGCTGGCACACTTGGGTGTAATGGTGTGGCTGCACTTTGTACTACAATTGCCATTTGTCATTCCAAGTGAAACACAGATTTCCAGCAGACAGATTTGTTCTGTCTTTGGGAGTCCAACTCCAAATTCCATTTCATATTGGTTAACAGTGTCTTGACTGGATTATTTTCTGAATCTGCATTCAGTGGTGCTAATTACTTCCTTAATTAATACTGGAGTTAACAACTGGATGGCTACAAGTAGTAGAACCAGGGAATTTCAGCATTCTGATGACATCCTATTCCAGAGCTCCCAGTAGTTTTATGTAGATGTTGAAGATGCGTAAAATATAAAATGGAATACCATGAGTCAACAGTTAAGGTGTGGAACAATAATTCCCTATCGATTGTACTGAATCATTACAAAACAGGGTTTCCAAGGTTCAGTCCTGCCAAATGGTCCTAAGGGATACCACAATTGTGTATCAAAAGCCACCAAGAGGCCATGAGAATTTACAGAGCTGAACTTCTTCATCTACTTTCCAGCATATGTTTTCCATCCAGATGATTAAGCAAGCTCAGTACAATATTGCAACAAAACCCCTGACTGAAATAGGTCCACATAATATTCTCCAGAAATGTAATGGTATTCCTTTGGCCTTTTGAAGGCTATATTGTCCACTTGAGGATGTTATGCACTATATTGATCAGCAAATACTGTGTGCTACTGTGTTCTTTGCGCCTGTCAAGCAAAAAGAGGTTATTCGAGTCACTAGCCTGTGGAACTCACAAAGGGATTTATTACAGAAAGAGGCAATCAGCCCAATGGCCCCCATATGGTAGTGCCCTTTTCACATGACAATTATGCTGTGGGAAGTGCTTTTTCTCCAGCACTGCTAGTGTGCTATTTAAAAGCCTGCAACCATGTCACTGGATTTTTGCCACAGAAACAGCCCGCTGGGTTCTACAGCAAGGTCTTAATTCACAATGACTTCATCATAATGATCCTAGGGAGGAGTGCAGAGAAGATAGGAGGAAAATCTCTGCAATGCAGGCCATTGCATACAAAGGGAATTTACACAGAGTGGAAGCAAAGGGAACCCCCCTGCCTGTTTCACTCCTGCCCTTAATGCTGATCATACTTTGGCTAGGATTTACTGCTTTACTGAAAACGATGGCTTTGGTTTAGCAATTAAAATCACTTTCTAAAGTTCATCACTCCTTAACTCTATAATTTTGCTACCCTTCTGCCAAAAAGGGTTCAGGTATGTTCTTTAGTTATGTTGAATACTTTCTATCAGGCACAATTCTTATCCCTACTGACAACGTTCTCAAATAAGCTGGATCTAACAGTCATTAGTCTGCTTAATTCATTTATTTGTCCCTTTTTCTGGTGTCAGCAGGATCAGCTGAGTATTACTTTGGATTCATGATAGGATCAAACTGCCAATATATCCTACTCCTCACAGATACATTGGCTCACTAGGCTATCCACACAAAAGTATATAGAATCTCCATGTCCCTAAAGTTTACTTTAGTATACATCTCTTAGCTATCTAAAGTCTTTATGGTTTTTTACTGCATCAGACTAACATGGTTCTGCAACCCTCAAGAAAGTGTGCCAGTCTGCAGGTTACTAAGACCTGAATTACTAAATCTGGACTCTTGGAGAAGGAGTGAAATGAATAAACCAGGAGACACAGTTTATTCTTTCACATATTTGCCTACCAAATAACATAAAAAACCCCTCAGCTGTTCCTTTTTAAATCCCCAGATTCCTTTTGAGTAGGTTCTATTATTACAGTGAAATCAAGGAAATATTTATTCTATAACATAGAATAACATATAACATAGAATTTAATTTCTGTACAAAACTTCATAAAAACTGGGTTCTTTATCAATATACAGATTTTTAGAAATGCCTTGCAATATTCAAGGAATGTGGAGCTGGTCATTCCATTTCCACTCTATTCTTAGAGCTTTTCTACACTAGCAATTTATAGCATGGCCAGCAATTGCTGTGGCAATAAATCAGTAATGAAGACAAGCTTTATATCACTGTAGCAATGGCAGGGTGACACTGTAAATGGCTAGTGCGGAAATGCTCTTAATTAAGGAAATAATTTTGCCAAAATACCTGGTTTTGAAAAAGCTAGTGATTTCAAATAATGGATTGTGTAAATTCCAGTGTACATAGTCCATAGAAAAGCTGAGGTGGTTCTCTCCACTCACCACTGATCCAAACAGCAAAATGCATAATGCCATACTGTAATTATTATAATAATTTATTAATAAATTTATTATTTATAGTTTATTCATTTGTGAAATATAAAGAAACATTAGTCATAATGTGTAGCACTTTTAGATTATACATTTAGGCAGAATGGCATGTTTAAATTCAAACTGAATAGACAAAATCCCAGATCATTATATGTCACTGAATTGGTTTATGATTGTGAGTTAATTTTTTGATTTTTTTTCTATAATATCACTTGAGTTCCACCCCCAAAGCATAAAACAGCATCCTAACATTCCTTTAGCTGTTTAAACTGTTAAGAATTTCCACTGTGAAAACCTATTCCTTTTTTAGTATGTGTTTTATCAGCTGTATTTGATGTATTTTTAATGATTGGTCTTAGATTGTAAATAAACTTCAAACTCTTCTCCATTATTAGTTGAGTATATCTTTAAGTGCAGCCCTATCTTGTATTATTATCTTTATACTGGAAATGTGAAGAAAGCTGAGAAAAGGAGGCTTGCCCAAGAACCCATAAAGGCCAATACACTTAATTTATTTTATTTGAATATTGGATTCTGTTCTTCCCTACCCCAAACAACTTTGGACTATTTTTTATTAAGGAAGTAATGTGAATACAGAAGTGAGCAGGAGGAGTGGGCAATCAGGAAAATCATCAGACAGATTTGACATCACAGAAGTAATCCAAAATACACAGTGCTATGACAGTTTTGTTGATCTGAACATTTTTCCTACTTTGGGTTCTTGAGGCCATTACTTCAGAAAGAGTTAGCTTTTGCTCAGATAAATACAGTGGCAGCAGATGAAATCTCAGTGGGATTCCCAAAACTTGCAAAATGAAGACTCTTGTAACTCGGAATTGCATCAGCAGTATTTTTTATGTCAGAAGAACCTCTTAATGTCTGGCTTTAGACATTTCCTTCCCCTTCCTTCTTTTATCCTTCCTTGTACTTGTTCAGGGTCTCTTTTGAGCAAGAGATCACTCTTGAAATGTAAAAACAATTTTTAAAAACAAAATGATTTGCTCCTATGTTTATGATTTTTATAACTACAGAAAAATAAAAGCATAGTCTTTGAGGACTGATACAGAAAAAAACACAGTTCCAGTTCATTTATGGATCTCCAGGGCTATGATTAAATGGGATGCTTTTTGAGAGCACTTTAAGAAACTGGTGCATTTGGAACAGTGACCACATTTTATGTGAGCTGAAGCTTCTGAACTACATCAAAGAGAAACGGAGTGAACAACCTGCAATCTTATGAGCACATGGGCAGCCTTGGACTAAATTCATGTGGCCCTCTACCATATTTCAGAAATAAGTGATTGGTTGTGACTTACCTTTTTTTTTTTTTTTTTTTTTGCTGTTCAGGAAAGAATAGGAGAGAGAGAGAAAGAGAGAACGGGGGGAGGGGGGGACAGAAAAAATAGGTAAGCCATGCCAATTGCTGCTCAGCCTTGGGTGTACTAATGTGTCAGTAAAAATGAGCAAACATAGGGATTCCTTGCCACAGTTGTTCTTTCACATGAAAAAGTAGACAAAAGTGTTAACATTGAGCAGCCCTTTCAACAGAGAAAGGGATAAGACACCAGCTATCCCCGACTTAAAACAGTCCTATTGGCTGTTCCAAGAAGATTCCATATATCTGACTCAGGTCACAGAGGTCACAGAGAAAACCCCAAGTATCCACAATGGCTCTCAAAGAGTGCTAAGACCAGCTGACTGCAAAGAACATACAATCTTTTTATTTCCACCACCACCACTGGCCTGTCAGATCCTATCACACACACCCCCCTAACTAATCTCAGCTGTCAATAATTGTCCTTCCATCTCCCACAGCATCCAATACAACTGATGAAGCTTCCAGGACAGGAAGTGAAATGTCTTCTTCCTCAAAAAAATAAGTCCAGTCACCTTTTCAAAAATAAAAACCACTTTTGATACAACTGTGACCTGCATGACTGAGAACATTCATAGACATTCAGACAAAAGTCCTTCCTGTCTGAAGAACTGGACTTTAAGGAGACTGTGGATCCAGCCTTATGATGACATTCCGGTTAAACCCATTTCAGCTGAGAGAACGAATAGTCTTGTACAGTTGCTATGATGTACGTTTATGTGGAGTAAAACCCACCATTACTTCATAACATATCATGAATCTTAACCCAAATCATCCAGGACATGAAGCGCCACAATAGATCTATTATTTTTCAAGATGTCACAAGTCTCCCTTCATATCACACTTATTTGAAAAGTCAGTCCAACCTCTTCTAGTCAGGAATGTTTGGAACCTGTCTCCTGTTTTTTTAAATTACTATGAGATGGTTAATTTCTACAGCACAACAAAACACACAAAAAATAAAACACCTCCTTCCCCCCAAGATATAAAACAAATAGAAGAGCAAATAAATGTCTCGGTCAGTTATGGTGAGTTAAGTTCACATTAGTCTTAGGTCACACCAAGATAGATATTCCAAATACTGAAGACCTACTCCAAATTTTGTTGTACTGAAAGAGAAGGTCAAAATATCTGTCACAATCATTTTCCCGGGTCAGGAGATATTGTGTTGCAAGAACTAGATATATCTAGTCTACCAAAGAGAAGGACTGGGAGTGACATGATAGAGGTCTTCCAAAACTTGAGGGGCTGTCAGACTTTACTTACTTTTTACTTTTATTTGATTTGTATACCGCCCTACTCCCGAAGGACTCAGGGCGGTGAACAGCCAACAATAAAATACATACATACAAAATTTAAAAAAGCAGAAATAAAATCGACAAGAGAAGGTTGGCTGAAGAGGAGGTTGACCTACTCTACCAAGCGTTTGAGAGGAGGACAAGAAGTAATGAGTGGAAGATCATTAAAGAGAGATCCAATCTAGAAGTAAGGAGAAATTTTCTGGCAGTGAGAACAATTGATCAGTGGAAAAGCTTGTTTCCTGCAGCTGGGAGCTCCATTGCTGGAGGTTTTCAAAAAGAGATTGGAGAACCATTTGTTCAGAATGGTATGCAGTTTTCTGCTCAAGCAGGGGATTGGACTAAAAGACCTGCAAGTCCCTTCTAACTCTGTTGTTGTATGATTCTATGAAACCTGGAGAATCTGTTCACCAGAAAAACTAAATAGCAGAACGTTCACATTTCATCTCTCCCTCCCCCACCCCCTCTGTTTTCTCCTTCAAGGGTGTTAATGCTGTGGTCAACCTGCCATTTTTTAAAACCCTGCCTTTTTGAGGTTATCTATTTAAACTGTACATTTGTTATATAAAGGAGAAAATAATGACAAACAAACACCTCTTTTCTGAAGTCCCAAAGATGCTTTTTCAAGAGGCAACTGGACTTTCTGGTTTCTCTTTGAAGACTTTCACTTCTCATCCAAGAAGCTTCTTCAGCTCTGGCTGGATGGGGGCGGGGGGAATGGAAGAATTTGTACTCCTTGCAGACAGCTGGTCATTTGCATTTTTAGAGAGTTGTTGAGGCCACCTGGAGGTTCACCTGTGTTGTCAGGGTCACCTGAATAGTGCAAATGAGTGTGGAGCCTTCTTGGAACTGTTGAAAGGACTGGGTTGTAGACTGGAGATAGATGATGTCATATCCTCCCTCTCTGTTGAGAGAAGGCTGTTCAATTTTGACATAAATCGCCGGTTTGACCCCTCTTTCAAACCAGCGCTCCTCTCTGTCCAAAATGTGGACTTTGCTGTCTTCAAAGGAGTGACCTTTGTCTTTTAAATGCAGATGGACTGCTGAATCTTGTCTGGTGGGCTTGTTCTCCTATGTTGTGCCATGCATTTATGAAATGGTTGTTTTGTTTCCCCAACGTACAGATCTGTACATGGCTCACTGCATTGTACTGCATATACCACATTGCTCAGTTTGTGTTTGGGAGTTTTATCCTTGGGGTGGACAAGCTTCTGCCTTAGTGTATTCTTGGGTTTGAAGTGTGCACATATATTGTGTTGGCTGAAGATCCTCCTGAGCTTTTCAGATATTCCTGCAATGTATGGAATGACAACATTGCTTCATTTATTATTCTCTTTGTTGTCTGTTATGGAGAAGCTCCTGTAAGGTCTTATTTGATATTTGATGACCCATTTGCACTATTCTATCAGACTATTTCAGGGTCAGGTGACCCTGACGACACAGATAAATCTCCAGGTGGCCTCAACAACTCTCTAAAAGAATGCATATACTCCTATCTGCAAGGAGTATAAATAGTTCTATTCCCCACTATCCAGCCAGAGCTGAAGAATCTTCTTGGATGAAAAACAAAACATTTTCAAAGAAAAACCAGAAAGTTCAGTTGCCTCTTGAAAAACCACTTTTAGGACAACCATGACCTGGATGACTGAGAATCTCCATACACTCTTTTCTGAACAGAACTATACCTGTCCAAATTGTTCCATTAGGGGAAAAATTGTGAAAAAATGTTTAATTCATAATAGTATTAAATGTTGGTAAATGGGGGAAAAAGTTTTCACTGAGCAATAAATTCTCTATAAAAACCATTGTCCTATCTGCTAAAAAAGACAGAGGGAGCAACCAACAATTTCAGTAAGCAACTAAAGGATTAATATCCACATGTATGCAAGTCTTGGCATATTCGGGTCTTTTCCCGTGTACTTTCCCGTGTACTCTCAATCTTACACAGGAAAAGACCCGAATGCGCCAAAACTTGTGTGTGTGTGTGTGTGTATTGTTTTCCTATCGAGGCACCTGGTCTACTCCAACATGTAGGAGGGGCAATCTTTATCAGCAAAATGTAAATTATATATATATATATGTCTTCTCAAGTTTTTGCGGGTGTGTGTATGTAAAAAGTTAAAATCTCGGGTGTTTTCCCGCATCATTTAAAAGTCTGTTAACTTTAGCATTTTAACTAACAGACTTTTAAATGACGCGGGAAAACACCTGAGATTTTAACTTTTTACATACATACATACATATACACATACACATACACATACACATACACACATACATATATGTGTGTGTGTGTGTGTGTGTGTGTGTGTGTGTATGTGTGTTTTCTGAGGTTTTCGCGGGTGTTTGTATGTAGGCCTTTGGTTATTCGGGTTTTCTCTCGCGTAAAATTGGAAGTGTCTTGGCGATGTTTCGACAAAGTATCATTCGTCATCTTCAGCTGCGATCACACATTGCTCCTAGAAGCACGAAACTGAAAACACCAGCCTGAAGATGATGAATGAGACTTCGTCGAAACGTCGCCAAGACACTTCCAATTTTACGCGGGAGAAAACCCGAATAACCAAAGACCTACATATACATATAATCGAGTGGATGTGACTCCACTGGGCTGTAGGGCTGTAGAAAGAAAAATCTTGGTTACGTAGGAGAAACCTGGCTAAAAGAAAAAGACACATGAAACCTACAAAAAGTAAGAAGAATACATATATACATATATATATATATATACATACACTATATATATATATATATATGTATACTATATGTACACTATATATATATATATATATATGTATACTATATGTACACTATATATACATATATATATATGTATATATATATATATATATACATACACTGTATTTTCCGGCGTATAAGACGACTGGGCGTATAAGACGACCCCCAACTTTTCCTGTTAAAATATAGGGTTTGGGCTATACTCGCCATATAAGACTGCCCCTCTTCCAATGCACACCAAATAAAAATTAAAAAACATCAACTGGCTCACCTACAATGTAAAAGCAGCTGTGCTAGACCCAAAATGGCCCCTATAACAAGCAGGAACCTCACACAGCCACAAAAAGCCCCCCCAAAAAACTTTCACACTCTAAACACACACAACACAACACAACTGGCTCACCCACAATGTAAAAGCAGCTGTGCTAGACCCAAAATGGCCCCTGCAACAAGCAGGAACCTCACACAGCCACAAAAAGTCCAAAAAACCAACTTTCACACTTTACACACACAAAATTCCACATACAGCTTTGTGAGATTTTGTGTGTTTGTGTAGTTGGAGTGAAACACTACAGAAACACACTAAATCTCAAAAAGCTGCACAAATATTATTTTATTTTATTTTATTTTTATTTTTATATGAAAGCTAAATTTAAAACTTCCTAAACTTTAAATGGCTAGGTCTAAAAAAGAACAACTAAAAAAACCCCAATTGACTATTTTTTTTAAAGCTCCCAAAGAGGAAAAAAACTTACCCAATAGAACAGGGGTCTCCAACTTTGGCAACTTTAAGACTTGTAGACTTCAACTCCCAGAATTCCTCAGCCAGCTTTGCTTTGCTGGCTGAGGAATTCTGGGAGTTGAAGTCCACAACTAACTCCTTGCTTGATTGCAGGCAGGGAGTTGCTTGCTTGCCTGAATAGATTCAGGCAAGCAAAGCAAGGCAAGCGTTGCGACTAGCAGCTGAGGTAAGCAAGCTGGAGGGGGAAAACTTTTTCCCTTTTACATGGCTCTGGCCATCCCAGCTGAGTTGCAGGGAACTCAGCTGGGATGGGATCGACCGTCAGAACTGGGACCGTCAGAGCCATGGTTCTGGCGATCCCAGCTGAGTTGCAGGGAACTCAGCTGGGATCGTCAGAGCTGGGATCCTCAGAGTAAAAGGTAAAAAACTTTTTCCCTTTTACGTGGTTTCTGGCGATCCCAGCTGAGTTGCAGGGAACTCAGCTGGGATTGTCAGAGCTGGGATCGCCAGAGCTGGGATCGCCAGAGCCATTTAAGGCTCGTCAGAGCCTTTCGGGCTGGTCTGCCTGGTTACAGGAGAACTACACCCGGCGTATAAGACGACCCCCGACTTTTGAGAAGATTTTCATGTGTTAAAAAGTCGTCTTATACGCCGGAAAATACGGTATATATATATATATATATGAAGCGATAGACCTCACGATCTCCGGAATGTTTAAAAGTTTAAAATTTTTTTATTTTAAAACTTGTGCTAAGCTTTCGTCGGCCCCTATCGACTTCGTCAGAGTATAAAATCACCATTGAAGAGCTGCTTGCTTTTATGTAATGCTGATCAATTTGGTCATTGCGCGTGTAACAGGCCCACACCCTTGCCTTCCGCCTGTAATTATCTTATTTTCTGCCTTAGTCATGCTGACAGATGACGATGCACTTTCCCCTGCCTCCTGCCCCATTATGTGTTGCCTCTTTCTCTCCCTGGGGGGTAACGCAGGGTTATCAGGCATTGCTTTGAAGGTGTTACTCCCAGCTCCCTCTCCCTCATTGTTATGCCTTTCCTTTTTAGGCGCACACGTTGCCTCCTCTAAACCCATTTGTTTTACCCATGATCTTGTGATGGGTCTGCGTTGTTCTTCCTTACCCCCCCCCCATCTCCCTCATTCTGCTGTTTCCCTAACCTACTCTCTTGCCCTCTGTCAGGGTTTGTCACACCTTCATTGGGCCAATCTCTATGCCTAGAGGAGGAGATTTGTCCCCGATCTCCATTCAGTCTTAGTGATCGGTCCTCCTTAAGTCTTTCCTGGTGCCGTAAAGCCTGGTATGCCGGTGGTATGTCAATATGTCTATTGAGAGAGTTGTTAGAGAACCAGGCTTCTTTCAAGAGGCACCCTCCTTTTGTTTCATCGTGGGCAATGACTTCGGTCTCTTGGAAGTTGAACTCGTGACCATGCTCCTCCATATGCATCCAAATCTGGGAGCGCTGTTCCTTACGTCTGACTGCTAGTTTGTGCTCATGCACCCTCGTTTTCAGTCGTTTTGATGTTTCTCCTATGTAATGACCTGCGCAATTGTTGCAGTTAATACTATAGATTATCGAGGAAGTCTCCTCCTTCGGCAAAGCTTCTTTCGGGCGCATTACTCTCTTCCTCAGTGTTTGGTCAGGTCTGTGTGCCACTTTAACTCCATGTGGTACAAGGATGCGTGCCGCAGTTTCGGACACCCCCTGTATGTATGGGAGCACCCTCCACATTGATGTTCCACATGCACCCTCCATGGGCTGCTGGGCCCTGGGTGTAATACATCGATGGATAAAATCCCTAGAATAGCCATTGAGAGTGCAGACCCGGTGGAGATGTGCACGTTCTTTTGCTTTGGCTGCCCGTGTGCTGCAATGGGTATCTATCCTGCTAAATAATGCCCGAATGCAGCTGACTTTGTGCGCATTAGGGTGATTGCTCTCGTTGTGTAAAATGCGATCTGTGCTTGTGGTCTTTTGGTATACTTCTGTGTCGATGCTCCCATCTGGGTTGCGGCTAATTTGCACATCCAGGAAGGCTAGTTTATTATTGGCCTCCTCTTCCATTGTAAACTGGATATCCGGGTATACGGAATTGAGGGTTCCCATAAACCTGGTACTAAAAGTTTAAAATTTTTAAATTTTTAAACGTTCCGGAGATCGTGATGTCTATCGCTTCTTCTATAACTACACCTGGAACTCGCATCTTTAGGACAATATATATATAAATTTGATTTCGTAGATTTTCACAGGTAGAGGTATGCAAGTTTTGAAAAAAGACTAATGGGCACACATCAAAGACCTCACCCACACAGGATGTTACGAAACAGCTGACTAATCTGCAAACATCAACTCCATCAACCAATCAAAATGTAACAACACAGGCAATCAACCCGCTCATAGCAACAAAGCCAGCACCCCACACCTACCCACCAGTATTTATAGAGAGACGGCAGCTCCGATCACGCTTTCCTCGCACAAGCACAAAGCCAAAGACACCAGCCTGAAGATGACAAGTGGGACCTCGTCGAAACGTCACCAAGATACTCTCAATCTTACACGGGAAAAGACCCGAATATACCAAAACTTGCACATATATATATATATATATATATATATATATATATATATATGTAAAATACACACATACACACATCTATCTACCTATCTCTTCTCAACAAGATGGCAAATTAGATAAACAAACATGCACTTAACAAAAAGCTTCAACCAACCCAAAACAAAGCCTTGGAGAAGAGCAGATCTTAAAGCCCCTTTGCAACGCTATTAAAATGGGAGCCCCTCAAATCTCTAGAGGAACATCATTATACATCCAGATATGTCCTGAAATAACAAGTCAAGGCCTGAAATAACAAGTCAAGGCAGGGTTTCTGGACTCAAGACTTATAAATCCTTACAATGTAGTGTCTGTTTTCTGTGCCACATTTTTCTTGTACACTCTCCAGGAATGGTAACTACTTTCTCAGGTAGGTTATCCAAATCAGAAATAGTTTCACTAGAAAAATCATACGTACAATAATCAGGACCAAAGGAGTCTTATTCAGTAACAGTGTCTCTTTAAAAAGTGATCTGTCTTGTTAAAAGATGCTCCCTTCATGTTGCATGCTATGAACCAAAAGGATTGTAGAGACACATGACTGGCTGGCTGTGCTCCTCAAACTACCTTATACACAATCATACATTTTGAAATAAAGAAGGTGGGAAAGGGAACCTTACAAAATAAATTAATAAATAATAAAATAAAAAGAAAGCTTACAAAATAAAACTGTGCAGCATTCTGGAGATCACTTGAGTTTATTCACAAAGTGCTTAGTAAATCTTCTGAAAATCTGTGGACCACATTGGAATACGCATCAGACAAATCTGAACAGCTGCCCCCGACAGAAGGGAGGTTCCAGAATGAGGTCTGACCTATTTCATTTTTCTTTTTAAATGTGCATTTTACATATTTCCCTTCTTGTATCGTTGTCTTCTGTTCCTCAGAAAACCATGGGACCAAATGGTCTCATTAATATGGAAAAAATGTTCTTAAGAAGGAATTATATATATAACCATTGGGTTAACGAGTGTAACATTTAATTCTTAGGATTCAATCACTAGCATACTGAGTTAAGTATTTTCTTACTATACTAGAAGATTCTTATGGCAGGCTGGTATATCAGGAATCTTTAATATATTATCCAATCTCAGTTCAACTTCTGCGATAATGAACTTAGCTTTAAGACTATAAGATATGAAAACAGCACACAGGGGAGGGAGAAATATCTTACTCTTATACTGATTTATTGTTGATTACTGTTGTTTTTTTAGTTTTAAGACCAATTGTGTTGCCTTAATTTCAACAATCCTGAAGGTTTCAACCTTTACAGAGATGAAAGCAGAGATTTTAATACCAGTCTGCCTATGTGAAACCCCTGAACTCAAAACCAACAAGGATTGTATGGTTCACCTCAGCTTGGCAAGTAAAGGAGACCTGCCTCCAGCAGGGGACCAGAACTGGGGCTGGTTGCCTTGGCTGCTGTACCAGTTACCAAGGCAACCAGCCCAGGCAGCAACATGATAAGGGCACTGGCCAAGAGAAGTGTGATAGCCTAGTTGCTAAGGTGACAGGACACTGCCACTCAAGAAAGAAGCCCAAGCTATCTTTAAAAAAATATTAAAAGTTTTAAAGAGAGCATAAAAACTAACCCAAATTAATGCAAAATAGAAACAACAAAAAGGAAAAAACACCCAAAAGTGCAGTAAGAAAGAATAAAAAGAAACAACAAAGCTTCTATAATTTCCTCTGCATCAAATATAAATATTATTACAAAATTACCTCTTACTCGATGATTACAAAAACACTCACTTTTCTATTATCCATTTTTTTTCTAATCATAAAAATCACAAATCATACATGCACTTTTCTGTTTCAAGCAAAAAGTCCATAAGGAATTTCCAGTTTCCAGTCAACAATAAATGTAGTTATTTGATATGTCTGATCAAGGAAGTTAATTTAGCGGTCTCTGCAAACTCCATCACCTTCACCTACAATTCCTGCATTGTGGGTAGCATTGAACCTTTCCACTTTTAAGTAACAAGTATATGACAACTTGCTGCAGTTGTCATATATAAAAATGAAGTTTCATGACTTTTTCTCCATTAGTCCCAAAAGAAAAGTCTCTGGTTCCAGTTATACTTTAATTTTTAAATCTTCTGAATTAATATATAAATTGTGTCCAAGATGTTTTGGTTTTTTTAAACATCCACTATCATGATAAAATGCTATGTCCACATTTCCAACAATGATTCCAAACACAGTTATACATTCTAGATAATTCCTCTGATGACAATACCAATGATATATCATTTAAAAAAAACTTTTAACATAATGTAAATTTCAATGCTTTCAGCCACATATTTTCCCATTGTTCCATTTGTATGTTGTAACCAAAGTTTTTAGCCCATTTTATCATGCATCATTTCACTTGTTCTTCTGTCTCATATTTCAACAAAATTGTATACGTTTTAGCAATTACATGTTCATCATTAGTACATAATTTTGTTTCAAACTCAGTTTTACATTGCTCAAAATTATAAAATGTTTCATTTACCTTACAGCTTTCTGATAATTGTACATAAGAAAACCATTGGCAAGGATATGCTATTGTCAAATCTATTAATGTCATTTTACAATCTTCTTCAGAAAATTCTAATACATCACAGTAAGTTAGCCATTTATGTTTACTTATTATTTCTCATCTACATATCATTTCTCATCTATAAAAGCCACAAAGTTGGTTTTGGGCAAAACCTAAATTTATATTTATTCCATACTCTTAGAATGGCCCTCCTGACATAATGAATTTTGAAATCTACATTAACCTTGGCTCTATCACACCATAAATATCCATGACAAATCCTATATCATGTCCTTCTTTCTATAACTTTCTATTTCTTAACAACACCCATATTCCTTCATCCAAACTAAACAACAGGCAGCAAAATATATTTCCAAATCTGATAGATTTAATCCACTTTCTTTTGCATCTTGTAGTATCTTATATTTAATTCATTGTTTTCTCCTGCCATAAAATTTAGATATATCCTGCTGCCATTATTTAAATGGCACATCAGTTGTCAAAATAGATATTGTCTGAAACAAAAATAACATTCTAGGTAAAACATCTTAATCACAGAAATTCTATTCTACAGTGATAATTGTAGCTTCATTTCATGTCTTAATGTTGTTATCTTGAAATAACATAAAATTCATATTCATCATAGATATGTAGATGAACTACTGAGGCTGGTTGTGCAATCAAATGCTTTATCAGTTTGGAGTCACTACATTCCTGTAAGAGATATAAGTCCAGCCCCACATGAAGTCTGATGACTTTTACCTTTATTATTCACTTGACCATTAGTTGATTCAGATTCTTGTTTATAGGTTGCATAAATGTGTAGTGCTTACACTTATCTTGAACTTATCTTGGTTCCAGATTTCCTGAGCTTGACAAGTTTTACCATGTTACTACCTCATATAATATATTCAGTATTTTATCTTCTTCTCAATCTTAAAACTTATTGAAATTAGGTCAAGTTATCTTGTGAGAGGTGAAAATATAGACCTACCTGCCAGAGTTTTATCTTATATAAACACTGGGCTAACTTGGTGAGAAAGATGAACCCTCCCTCCCCTTTCATGAGTATCTTCACAGCTCTTACAGAATCTCCCACCATCTCCTTAGAATATAGAGTGGAAAGGAGATGTCCCTCCATTTCCATTGTTCTACAGCAGTAAGCTACCTCAATTCTGAGAGGTTGACCCTCTCACTGTCTTGAAATATGAATGAAATTGTTCTCTGGAAACTCAAATGCTTTTAGGAATGGGACATCCTTGTTTTTTAACTTGCTTGGTGCTCATCTATTCGTTCTGTAGAATTTACAGGGATTAGAGGTATGGCTTGAGAAGCCAGCAGCTACAGCTGCTCTTGCAGAAAGCACTCCTAGAGTCTATGAGCTACTGGATGAGGGACTGGAGTGGAGCCACTGGAAAGGGACTGCTGGGTAGAGATGTGTCATGGTAAATGCCTAACTACTACATCTCCCTGATCACCCGGACCTGCAAGGGTTAACTGACCACATATCCCATAACCCCTGTAACCACTCCTTACCTCTTTGCCCCTCCTCCTGGGTATAAAAGGTCCAACCACGTGGTCCACAGGGTACTCCAGATGTATACCTGAAAGAGAAAGGTACAAGGTCAGTGACCTCCAGTACCATCAAATCTATAATAAAGCTACAGAAAAGAATCGGAGTCTGTCTTTGAGTTATTGGGCTAGATCCAGCTTTTAACAAGATGGGTGGGTGGGAGCTATTGAATAAATTCAAACTCTCCATCCTGAAACTGATGGAGGCAAGCAGCGACAAAGAAAACCTCATCGCGGACCTTCAAAGCCTCTTCGAGCAGCAAGAAGCAGTGATTGAGGCCCCAAAGACCACCGAGAGAGAAAAGCCAGCAAAAAAGGGTAAGCCACCCCAACCCGATGATCCTGAGCTGGCAGAATCCATTTTCGCGCCCCCTTCCCGGCGGCCATCTTGGGACGAGCACCAGCCAATGGGAAGCCAGGATTTGAATCCCTTGGCGCGAAAATGCCTGAACCCCGAAACAGACGAGGGGGATTCAGAAAGCGACTACGAAGAGCCCGACTCTGAAAGCGACCACGAAGAAACCACAATCACTCAGAAAAAGACACCTACCGATCTCGAGTTGCAAAAGGCAATCGAGACCATCACCGCTGCCCTAGGCTCCGCTTTCGAGCCTCCTGCGGCACTCAATAAATAAAAAAAAAATTTGTTTGCCTATCAAAAAGAATTTGTTTGCCTATCAAAGGCCGCAAACAATTTAGTATGGTTCGATGACCTGCTCTGCAACATCTGGGCTGAACCCTCCATATCCCATAGTTATCCACGAAGACAACAAAGCAGCGATAGAGATCTCAAAGGCCGATGCCATAGGTCAGCGGTCTAGGCACATTGACATTAAATACAAACACGTCAGGCAGTTTTCAGAGATAGGTTTCATTAAGGCAGTACACTGTGACACAGAGGAGCAAACAGCAGATATTCTCACTAAACCCCTACCACATAAACAGCATGCATACCTCATGTCTAAAATGCGTGTTTACTTGTAATTCGTGCCTGTGCCTGTGTATTCTCTGTATGTATACAATCACTCCCCCAGGTACCCAGTTAGGCATTTAGAGGGGGTTTTGTCATGGTAAATGCCTAACTACTACATATCCCTGATCACCCGGACCTGCAAGGGTTAACTGACCACATATCCCATAACCCCTGTAATCACTCCTTACCTCTTTGCCCCTCCTCCTGGGTATAAAAGGTCCAACCACGTGGTCCACAGGGTACTCCAGATGTATACCTGAAAGAGAAAGGTACAAGGTCAGTGACCTCCAGTACCATCAAATCTATAATAAAGCTACAGAAAAGAATCGGAGTCTGTCTTTGAGTTATTGGGCTAGATCCAGCTTTTAACAAGATGGGTGGGTGGGAGCTATTGAATCATGAAGAAAGAAGGAAAGAAAGATATGATTAAGCTGGTGTTATCTGATTTCAGTGCTGTCTTAACATTTAGCAATGATGCTGGCCTGATAATAGTTACCACAGCCACTGACTGGTGGATTGAGGAAAGCAAGGATCTTTTGCTTTCCTTGGGAGATCTGAGAATTCTTTGAGGAAATGTGGACTCCTTCAATAGAACTCATATATGAAACCCTCTCTGTTGGTCATCTCATATTTGACATTTTACCTTTCTGTATGTCTACCATGTCTACTATTCATGAAAAATATATTTAAACAGACAGCTTTATCTTTTTTCCTGCAGCTTTGTCTAGAAGGGGAAGCAGGCTAAACTAATACAGTTTCTCTGATCCACTGTGTGAAGGTCCAATCCCAGTAGTCCACGGTGAGTAAAAAAACAATATTTTTGATCTGGAGCAAGAAAAAAACAGTGAGGTTATCTTTGCAACAAGATGGAATAGGTTGAAGTTGTTGGTGTGCACTCCTGCCCTTAAGAAATACCATAGTTTGCCGCAGGGGTGGGTTCTACTTACCTTTACTACCGGTTCGCAATGGGATCGCGTTGAAGAAGCTTCTGTGCATGCGCAGATTGCTGATGATGACATCTGAGGTGGTGGGTGGGGCCTCCCACAGTTTTACTACTGGTTCTTGTGAACTGGTCCGAACTGGGGGCAACCCACCACTGGTTTGCGGGTTGTCTTCCTGTCGGAGGAAGCAGAACTTGCAGGTTTGTTTGTTCAATTTGTAGGGTTGCCCTTCGACATACAGTTTATGGAAAACAATAAATTACAAACAATAATAGGGTCATGAAAAACATGAAGCATATCAAGCCTGGGGAATGCTCATATACACATAATTTAATTTTTTGGGTCAAGACTTGGAGAAGCAAACCAAATTTTTAATGCCTTATGAAAAATCATCTCAATCAGGGCCATCCAAATGTCAAAGGGTATGTGGTTTCACTAATCAGGTTCAGCAATAGAGAAGGCAGAGATGAGCCCTCAGTGAAGGCTACCTTGATTGTTTTATGTGTTTTTTTCTGTACACATTTGAGTAGCTATCCAGTATCTAATGCTAGACTAGAATTTGTGCTAATATTACTCCTGATTTTGTTTCTTTGTTAATCATTCATTCATTTAGAATAAACATTAATTTATTTAGACTGAAGAACTTGAAATATTTGATAAAAAATGAGTAAAAATCCAGCATGAGAAGAAGAATGTGGTTTTATTTTATTTTTTTTAAAAAGGAATTGTATAGCCTCACTTTCTCTACTGCAGAATGAGTTGTGCTGACTTCTTGAATGTGAGCAGTTTGACTTGCTTAGCATTTCTGAAGCTTCTCTTGAGGAAATACCTTTAGAAAAAATGCCCAGAAAAATGAGTTTTACAAGGCAGCTTGTAGACAAATCCAAATACAAAGATTTTTGGTCTCCCAACGGAGATAAATAGAATATTTGTTTCTTCTATTTCTGTCTCTTCTTCCTAAATGGATAATTATTTATCTTTATACCAGCACCTTGGCTTCTTTTGTCATAAGGTTCTCCAGTACTTCATATTCCCTTAATGTTACCTTGCTTCCAAATATAGCAGAAGTTGTTTCCAAGTTCAGGATCTGTAGACATCTTGCTATGGATGAGCAATCCTGTGTTATTGCTTTCCTACTACTAAGGCCCATTAATTAATTCCCTGTGATAATTCTGTTCCTACATTTTTAAACAAATTTAAATATTTATCTTTTTCCAAGTACCCTTTTAAATAAAAGAGGCAAGTATGTCCACTTAAGCAAATTCTGTGGGAGAATTTGCTTAAGTGTTTTACTGCCAATGTCTCTTTCAAGGCATACTTTGCCTCAGAAACTTGTCCAGAAAAATTGCACTGTAGATGGCATCTTCAAGAAACTTAACTAATCCATTCTTGTTTGTAGAACAATACAAGTCCATGAAATGAATATAATTATGCTTCTTTACATTCTATTTTTTCAGGGAAGTAGCAGATTTTGATCCAGTATTTGAGTAACCTAATCATAAAGCTAGAAATATTATGTTTATACTCTTGAGAAATAATTTCAAACATTGTTGACACAGCACTATTGATGAGGCTCTGTTCAGGAATGGGACTTCTTATTGTAAATACGTTTGCATACTTTATTGGAAACATTTGGATAAATCATAATAGGAGAGACATCTGCTGTTAAATTTGAAAACTGCATTTGCGTCTGTAGTTACTGTATGTGAAAGATAAGTGAGGCAAAGCACTTGTGCTTCAGGGAATCTTGCCAGTATTAAGGGCAATCTTTTCAAGATGGGGGTGATGATTATATAAAAACAGTAACCACTAATGTATACTGTTCACAAGTGTCATCTCTTTCCTCTGACTAAAAGACCCCTGAGTGTTATTTTTCTTATTTTCAATCTTTTGATTTCCTTCTGAAAGCTCTTGTTCAAATTCCCAAGAAAAATCCTGAACAAATCTTTCTCATATTTGGTTGCTGGACGTCAGCCTGTGCACACACCTCACTGAGAAGGGTACCCCTCAGATGTGCCTCCTTCATTTGCTCTTTCTCAGAATTAATATCTCTCTAAGCCTGATGGCATTTGAAAGCTCCCAAAGATGAGATTAACTCCCTGGAGCTGGAGCTGGTAGTGTGTTTCATTGCCAAGGACTGGGTTGTGGCTCTCAGATCCTCACAGCACAAGATTAATTGCCAGGCATTCTGAGAAGTTTATCACTGCCACCCTCACCTCCACTGATTTCACCTTTCTCTGGTCCTCTTGCTAACATTTCCTATGAGAGCTTCTCTGGTTGGTGCATAATCACTTACCAACAGATTCTGCCTTCTGCAGAATACAGTGCCTAGTGTAACATTTCTGCAGCCATCTGCGCTATGCGCAGGGGTCTGTATACGTATAGCCAGGCAGGGCATCTGCTTTGGGGATAAACAATACCGACTATGACAACTTACTAGGAAAGAAGGCAGAGAACGAAAGAAGCAAGACCAGTTAGTGATTTGTGGTAGCTATCCAGATGAGAGATCAAGGAAAGAAAGAAAATTGGCCTGTGTTATTTTCAAGCAATCACTCACCACGCTCTCAAATGCATCATTCCTTTGGAATAAGGGAATAACATTTCTGATTTGGAAAGCACTTTAGAGACCAACAGTGAGCTTTTTGTCAGCTCTATTCATTTGCCCTCTTCCAGTTCCTGGGCAAAAGCAGTTGTAGCTGAAAAGAGCATGCACTGAGGATCCAGCTGCAGGTTATATTAAATGCATCTTTGCTTGGTACACATAATTAAAAATAGAAAGTATGAAGCAGAGGCAATCTGAAGGGGGGTGGGGGGGAGATTCATCCTTCCTTTCCAGAATCAAATTTCCATAAAAGGAAGTCACTCCAATTTTTTTTTTAATTCCTTGGGAAGAAAACCCCATTTTAATAATTGGTTTAGATTTTGTTTCTTGCTTGTTATGATATAATCTGCTTTAAACATCCACCTGGCACATGCACATATGAACATCAAGTTGTAGATCAAGTTTGGGTGTTTGACTTTTGTCATATGCTGGATTTCAGAGAACATTTAAATGCGTTCAAATATTGTGACTTTTGATTCATTTTTATTTAATACTTCATTCTGTTTGAAGGTTATCTGAAGTTTTCTGAAGGTTGAATCATTGCAACTCACCTAATTTTTAGTTTCAGAGACATTTCACTGCCCATGCAGGCAGCTTCCTCAGTCAGAGGAAGGTAGTTAGGCACAGAGTCATTGGAATGTACCAACTCCTGCCACATCAACCTCAGGGGATTCTTCTCCAACATTGCAAAATGTCAATAAAGATTCTCAGTCATCCAGGCAGAGATGTCTGAAGGTAGTCTGAAGTTGTCTGAAGGTTGAATCATTGCAACTGGATGGGCAGTGAAACATCTCTGAAACTAAAAAAAAAATTAGTCCAGACAATTTCAGACAACCTTCATAGAGGTTGGCGTGGCAGGAGTTGGTACATTCCAATGACTCTCTGCCTAACCACCCTGCTCTGACTGAGGAAACTGCCTGCATGGGCAGTGAAACATCTCTGAAAATAAAACCAGGCCAGTTGCAATGATTCACCTTTAGAAAACTTCAGACAATCTTCAGACATCTCTGCCTGGATGACTGAGAATCTTTATCGGCACTTCATTCTGTTATTTTCACTGCAGGTCTCTAATCAGTTTCTGTTCACTACTACATTAAGTTCTGCATTACCTGCAACTTTAACAAATATTCCCTCTACCTCTTCAAAATCATTAACAAAACTAGTGAAGATTTTGAAGTTCAGACCTGAATAATTAATCCACGTTGGATTAATCTAAAAGCAAAAAGGAATGACATTGCCATAGATGTATACTACAGAATAGCCAAGCAAACAAAGGAATTAGACTTTTTTTGGCTCAACTGTTAGCTAAGATTTGCAGGAAGCACACTAGAAGAGTAATGGGTGATGAAACAGGTTCCTGACAAACCTAGCAGACAATTTTGTCACCCAAAAGGTAGAGGAAGGAACTAGAGGGTCAGCTATACTGGATTTAATCCTTACTAACAGAAATAAAATGATAGAGGGTGTTGAAGGTGCAGGAACTTTAGAGCAAAGTGATCATGCCATATTGGAATTCAACAAAAAGCAGACACAAGCAGTAGAACAAAGTCAAGCTAGTGTCTTAGACTTTAAGAGAGCTGATTTTAACAAACCTAGAGGAAGCTTAGGAAGGAATCCATGGACGAAAATCTTAAAGGGGAAAACGACTCAAGAAGCTTGGGAAACTGAAAAATGAGATTATAAAAGCCCAGTGTAGCACAATATCACTGAGAAAGAAAAACAAGAGACTCCAGATGAAACCAGCATGGTTGCATAAGGAACTCTCTGATAAACTGAAAGGACAAGTATAAAAAAATAGAAAGAAACACAGAACTAAAGCAGAATACTAGCAAATAGCCTGAATTTGCAAAGATGAAGTGAGAAAAGCTAAGGCTAAAAACAAACTAAGACTTGGAAGAAATATCAATAATAATTTTAAAAAGTTTCTTTCAACATGTAAAAAAACAAGAAAAAAGTCAAAGCAACAGTCCACCAATGGGAGAAGATGGCAACGAGGTAACAGGCAGTAGGGAGAAAGCAGAACTGCTTAATTCATTCTTTGCGTCCGTCTTTTCACAAAGGCAAAGAATAGTCCAATCTAACAAGACCACAAATTACTACTTGGTAAGAGAAAAATGTGGAATAGATAGCATGACCACCGGATGGAGGTCACATGAAGTGTTAGTAACTGCTTTATATTGCACTGGTAAAACCACACTTGGAATATTGCATCCACCTTTTGTCATGATACAAAAAAGATTTTGAGACTCTAGAAAGAGTGCAGAGAAAAGCAATAAAGATGATTAGGAGACTGAAAGCCAAAACATATAATGAACGGTTGTAGAAACTGGGATTGTCTAGTCTGACGAAGAGAAGCTTTGGGGTGACATGTTAGCAGCCTTCCAATATTTGAGGGGCAATCACAAAGAAGAGGGGATCAACCTATTCTCTAAAGCACCTGAGGACAGGAGAAGAAGTAACGAATGGAAGCTTAACAAAGAGAGATGCAATCTGGACATTTCTGACAGTGAGAACAATTAATCAATGGGACAGCTTGCCTCCAGAACTTTAGGTGGTCCATTGCTGAAGGTTTTTAAGAGGCTGGACAGAATGGTATATTTCCAGAATGGTATATTTATTTATTTATTTTATTAAATTTCTATACCGCCCTTCTCCCGAAGGACTCAGGGCAGTGAACAGCCAGAAGATAAAACACAGGAAATACAAAATCTAAAATAAATTAAAACAGATTAAATAATTTAGGCTGAATTTTAAAATACCCCATAATTAAACAGATTAAAAATTTATGTTTAAAATTTAAATTTAAAAGAGGAGATGATTTAGGCCAGGCCAGCTTGATGAAATAAAAACGTTTTAAGCGCGCGACGGAAGGTGCAAAGATCCGGGATCCTCCGTATCTCCGGGGGGAGCTCGTTCCAGATAGTAGGTGCCCCCACAGAGAAGGCTCTCCCCCTGGGGGCCGCCAGCCGACATTGTTTGGCCGACGGCACCCAGAGGAGCCCCTCTCTATGGGAGCGTACTGGCCGGTGGGAGGCTATTGGTGGTAGCAGGCGGTCCCGTAGATAACCAGGTCCTAAGCCATGGAGCGCTTTAAAGGTAGTAACCAAAACCTTGAAGCGCACTCGGAAGACCACCGGGAGCCAGTGCAGCTCGTGCAGGAGAGGTGTTACATGGGAGCTCCATGTTGCTCCCATAACCACCCGTGCAGCCGCACTCTGCGCCAGTTGGAGCCTCCAAGTGTACCTCAAGGGGAGCCCCATGTAGAGAGTGTTACAATAGTCCAGACGAGAGGTGACGAGGGCATGAGTGACTGTGTGTAGGGAGTCCCGATCTAGAAAGGGACGCAACTGGCGGATCAGGCGAACCTGATGAAAAATCCTCCCGGTCACGGCCGTCAAGTGATCTTCTAAAGACAGCCGTGAATCCAGGAGGACGCCCAAGTTGCGAGCCCTTTCCGTGGGGGCCAATGATTCACCCTCAATAGTCAGCAATGGCACCAGCTGACTATATTGGGACGTCAGAAACCACAGCCACTCAGTCTTGGATGGGTTGAGCCTGAGCCTGTTCCTCCCCATCCAGATCCATACGGCCTCCAGGCACCGGGACATCACTT
Source organism: Pantherophis guttatus (assembly GCF_059756535.1). Classification (NCBI taxonomy): domain Eukaryota; kingdom Metazoa; phylum Chordata; class Lepidosauria; order Squamata; family Colubridae; genus Pantherophis; species Pantherophis guttatus. Next base: position 121,363,793 of record NC_142065.1, on the reverse strand, counting down.
CAAGGGCATCGTTGGGGTGGTCCGGGGTGGAGATGTACAGCTGGGTGTCGTCAGCGTACTGATGGTACTTCACCCCGAAACCATGGTCGATGGTATCAAAAGCCACTGAGAGATCTAACAGGACCAGGACAGAGGAGCAACCCCTGTCCTGAGCCCTCCAGAGATCATCAACCAACGCGACCAATGCCGTTTCCGTGCTGTACCCAGGCCTGAAACCCAACTGGAACGGATCTAGATACGACGTTTCATCCAGGTACTGGGGAAGCTGTCGTGCAACCACACTCTCAACAACCTTCGCAACGAAGCGAAGGTTGGAGACTGGACGATAATTAGCCAATACTGCCGGGTCCAGGGAAGGCTTCTTGAGGAGAGGCCTCACCACCACCTCCTTCAAGGCGGCAGGGAAGGTACCCTCACCCAATGAAGCATTTATAATCCCCTGGAGCCAGCCTCGCGTCACCTCCCGGGAAGCCAGTACTAACCAGGAGGGACACGGGTCCAACAAACATGTGGTCGCGTTCAGTCTACCCAGAATCCTGTCCACGTCATCTGGGGTCACAGGATCAAACTCGTCCCAGATAACATTCTCAAGACCTGCCTCCGTCACCCTCGCTGGACCTACCCAGTCGGAGTCCAGACCTTCCCGAATCTGAGTGATTTTGTCATGCAGATATTGAACAAAATCCTCGGCTCTTCCCTCCAAGGGGTCCTCCCACGCTTCCTGGTGGAACAGGGAGCGGGTCACCCTAAACAGGGCGGCCGGGCGATTATCTGATGATGCAATAAGAGCAGCAAAATGGGTACATTTTGCTGCTTTTATCGCCACTAGGTAAGTCTTAATATGAGATCTTACCAGTGTCCGGTCGGATTCAGAAAGACTAGCCCTCCAACTACTCTCTAGGCATCTTTTCCAGCGCTTCATCTCCCTCAGCTCCTCAGTAAACCAAAAAGCCAGGTGAGAACGGCGCCGGGTCAGAGGCCGCAAAGGCACAACTCAATCCAGAGCTCCAGCAGCTGCTCTATCCCAGGCGGCCACTAGGTCTCCAGCCGAGGCGTGTGCAAGATCCTCGGAGATTGGCCCAAGCTCCATTTGGAACCTATCGGGTTCCATCAGGCGCCTGGGATGGTACCATTTGACCGGTTCCGCCTCCCTGCGGCAGGGTACCACGGTTTGAAGGTCAAGGCGAAGGAGAGAGTGATCCGACCATGACAAGGGCTCAGTGACTATGTCCCCTATCTCAAGATCACTCAACCACTGTCCAGAGACAAAAACCAGGTCCAGTGTGTTTCCCCCCCTGTGCGTAGGGCCATGAATTAACTGGGTCAGGTCCATGGCCGTCATGGAAGCCATGAACTCCCGAGCCACCTCAGATGCCTCACCCACGGACGGCAGATTAAAGTCCCCCATGACCATAAGTCTGGGGGTATCAACCGCCACCGCGGCGATAACATTGAGTAGCTCGGGCAGGGCTGCAGCCACGTGACAGGGAGCCAGGTACGTGATCAACAAGCCCATCTGCACCCCATGACCCCACTTCACAAGGAGGGACTCACAACCAGCCGTCTGAGGAACAGTGGTCTCCCTCAGCCTAAGACCTTCTCTAATAATAACCACTACTCCCCCGCCCCTCCCCTGAGGCCTCGGCTGATGGAATGTGTGGAAGCCTGGTGGGCACATTTCTACCAGAGGGACCCCTCCCTCCGGGCCCAACCAGGTCTCTGTAATACCCGCCAGGTCCGCTCCCCCCTCCTGAATAAGATCACAAATGAGGGGGGCTTTATTTACTACAGACCTGGCATTGCACAACATCAGTCGAAGGCCCAGGCCCTGAGGATCTGTGCAACCTGGAAATCGAGTAGAGCTTTGGGGGCCGGAGCGCCCTACCGCTTGGAGACAGCGCGCTCCCTTAACATGATATGGCCCCCTGCTCCCGCCATATCTACCCCTCCCACTCACAGTACCAATGATAGAAACACAGTCTGGACAAGCTTGACCCCCCCCTATTACCCCCGGATCCCCCCCGCCCCCCGCCGCACATCCCGGCCTGGCCCGACCCTCCCCTAAGTGGGTTATCCCCCAAACCCACGACCCTACTTCCTGTCCAACCCCCCTCCCCCCTCCCCAAACCCCTTAAAAGTTTAGACAAGGACAGTTTTAAAAAACCCCGCAGCCCTCTCTTTGTGGCATGCCACCTCTCGGGTATAGGGTCTCTTACTTCAGGAGTGGGTTGGACTAAAAGATCTCCAAGGTCCCTTCCAACTCATTTATTCTGTAATTAGGTAAATATTTTTTTGTCTTTTCAGTCCTCTTCCATAGACTCTTAAGGATGAATGGAATGCTGTTAAGTATAAATGCCCACCATTCACCATCCCAGGTATGATAAGGGTTAACTCTACATCCACCTAGATCCTCCCCTGAACCCTCTTTACCTTAGCTCTGCCTCCCAGGTACTTAAGACATGGTCCAGGAGTCCAGGGGCCACTTCCAGCCAAATACCTGTAAAAGAAACATTGATCAATAAAGAGCATTGGTTCACTGCATCCTGTGTTTGGAGTTATTGGGTAAGATCCTAGAAATCAGTCACAGGTTGGTAGCAGAGGATGGTTTACCCACAACTCACAGAGATGGCAGAATCAAGAACCCAGACAGAGGCAGAGAAAAGAATGGCCACCAGAGCCTACATCAAGCAGATGAAAGAATTGCAGGCTCTTGAAGTTGCCACAGCAAGGACCACCACAACAGAAGGTGATGGAGACTACAACCCGAGTCCACAACCCAGGGATGAAGGGCCAAGAGAAGAAATCTACTACTGCGAAAGGGCAGAGCCACTAAGCAACGAAGAAGTCCGATCCACCATCCTGGATATAATGGAAGTGACCGCCAGCAAAGAGGAACTCATCGTGAAACTCCAAAGCCTACTCGAAAGCAATGGAGCAGCGATGAGCATCCAGCAACAGAGAAAAGAAATCCCCAGCCCAGCAAGAGGAAGGTATCCCCAAGCTGAAGCTCCGGACGTAGAGGATTTCATTTCCGCGCCATGCTCTTGGCGGCCATCTTGGAATGGCCAACAGCCAATGGGAAGCCGAGATTCAAATCGAATGGCGGGAAACAGCGAGAACCCCAACTTCGCTGGGGAAGACCCCCAAAACAACACCCAAGCAAGATCGGAAGCCTGCGGGGGCTCACTCATCAAGCCCGAAGCAGACGAATCGATCGGAAACCTGGCTGCAGCACTCGGCTCAACACTCAAGCCCCCAGGAGCCAGGAAGAAACAAACTGATGCTCAGCACCCCCAAAAGAGCAGCAGGGTAGTCACTGGAACCCTTGCAGCATACCTGCAGACACCACGTGGGACAACGCACCCCAAAAACTACACCCAAGACCCGGCCACCTGCAGGACTGAATACCCGCAGGATTCGCACTCGCCACCCGCCGCACCAACTTCCCTAGGCTGTGGAATGAGGAGAAGAAACAACGACTCACCAGCCATGCGGCCTCCACCAGGCTTTCTGACCCATCCGGAGGTCCTCCAGCGTCGCCCAGGATCCACCGCCTCCGCCGCCGCTGCTGCACCGCCGAATCCTCGACTTACGACCTCTGCCGCCACTGTCTCCAGGGATCCTCGACCTGCGACCTCACCTCCTTGCCTTCTTCCACTCTTCGCCCAAGATGCAGGGGCCCAGCCGTCCAGGGAGGGCTACGGGCCCATCAGGAGCGAGCCCAGCCCCCCACCAGCAGGCCTAGGCCTAGGCCTGAGAGCAGCAACAAGGAGCTCCTCACCAGACGACCTCCGGCGTGAAATGAGCCTCGCGCATGCTCAGTCGCCACCTACAGGAAGAGAAAGGAACATAGAGATAAGTCAGTTCAGACTGGCAACAAGCATTCCGCCAGCATATTGCGAGTTCACTCACATAAAGAACCATGGACAGCACCAGACTGTAAGTAACGTAACTTTTACTGCTGACAATCACAAATTGAAATTAGATGGGTCCAATCTTTTGGAGTGGAACCACCAACTACAAATTGCTTTTCTGAAAGAAAATATGTTGTACTTATTTGATGACCCACCCAAGAAGCCATGGACTTTTGAGATTGACTGTTTGTACCACAGGGCTTACTATCTGTTAATGTCTAGCTTGTCACCCAGCATTTTCCCCAGTCTTGGCCGCCACTTAACCGTGGCAGAGATACTACAAAAAATACTTAATTTATTTTACAGTAAGAGTGCAGCCACTACAACCAAAATATCCAGGGAATTTTACTCAGCCAGGCATAAGGCAGGAACACCCATGGGGGAGCATATACTCAAGCTAAACACCACCAGGGCAGAACTCATACAAAGGGGGGGGAAACATTTCTGATGATAGCATGAAAAGCATCATCATAAACTCCCTAGACCACAGTTGGGAGAACTTTATCATGCAGCTGGATAGTCTCAACACAGAGCACCTCTCTTTAGAGACATTATCCAACAGGCTGATAGCGGAGGACAGCCTGAGAAGAGGACGCTCATCAAGCCACAGGGAGAGCAGACCAATAAAAAGGGTAGACTTCCAGACCAGGGACCAAGATAAACCAGAATGTTAACTGTGGGTCTAATTTAACTGTGGGTCTAGGAATCACTATAGGAGAGATTGCCCCAGAAACCAGAAGGACAGGGACCACAGCTACCGTAGGGAAAGGCAAGGCCGCAAACCAGGTTACTCAGACAGGCGTTCCCCAGAAAGCAGGTTCAGGCGCAGGGACTCACCCAACCCCAGGGACAGGAGAGGATATAGGGATAGCTCCAGGGATAGTCAGACTGGGTCACTATATGAACTTAGAGACCACCAACACCCAAACACCCAGGCAAAAGGAAGGAACACATGGCTCAGGAGCCACCAGCCACACCACCAACAATAGGAACATACTGGAGGCATTCACACCTAAGGAATACCACATCAATGTAGCCAACCAGAACAAGGTATTGGTGAAAGGAGAAGGGAGCGCACACATAGATGGAATAGGGAAGATAGAGGGGGTACTATTCATTCCAGAAATACCCCACAATATATTAGCAACACTCAAACTAAGTAAAGACTTGGGCATTGAGACAACCTTCAGGGAAGGGAAAGTATATATGACCAAAGGAAAGAGAAGTATAGGAAAGATCATCATAGAAGGGGGACTCACCTACTTAGTACCCCAAGAGCACTCAAACACTAACTCAGAAAGTAATGAGAAAGAGACAAGCACGCCCACAGAAAATAGAGGGGGTGAAGGAGAACACACTGCAGGAGGCAAACCCACCACAAACACAACACACAAAGGGAAACCACACATTGGCAAACCCATTCATGATGAGTGCGCCCACTTACTACACAGAAAATTAGGCCACGCTAGTTTTCCAATGGTACAAAAGATGAATGAATGCTCAAATGGCTTGCCATTAAAGAACTGCAAAAATTATTTGGAGTGTTCTGTGTGTAAATGTTCGAAAATCAAAACCAAACCAAGGCCCAAGAAGGCCTCCCGCACCACCAACTCAATATTCCAATTAGTTCACATGGACGTGGTGGGACCCATGAGATCCTCTATTAAATACAAGAAGAGGTTCTTCCTAACCATAGTCGATGACTATAGCCGTTACGGATTTGTATACACCCTCAACCACAAAAGTGAGGTGTTCCAAAAATTTAAAGAGTTCTACAAAAGGATAGAAACTCAACATAACGTAAAAATAAAACAAATCATGACAGATAGGGGCTCAGAGTTCCTATCAAGGGACTTCTCCAATTGGACAAAGAAGCACGGGATACTACACTTCTCTTCTCCGTTTTCGCCATTCCAGAACAGAGTATCAGAACGCAAAAACGGCGTATTACAAACAATGGTAAGGTGCGTCTTAGAAGACGCCGGACTAGGGCAACACTTCTGGGCAGAGGCACTCACATATTCAAACTACACACTGAACAGAGTATGGTCAAGCGTAGTGAACAAAACTCCCTACGAGGTCATGTACAATAGGAAGCCTCAGATAGCACACCTGCACATATTTGGGGTAACTGCAGATGTACACATACCCAAACAGTTAAGGAGAAAAGGGGACAAAGTGTCAAGGAGACTAAGATTCATGGGGTATGAGTCCGGAACCAAAAGTTACAGGTTCATTGACAAAGACAACAGATTTGTCGTGTCCAGATCAGCTGTGTTCCACGAGAACACAAACTGGTCAAGAATACACCTCAATGAGATACTGCCCGGGCAAGAAACTGATGACAATGCTAGGACCAATAACAAACCAGACACAACCGAAAGCGAAACACACGAGAAACAAAAACCCAAACACAAAAGGGTAAACACCAAAGAATGGAAAGAGAACCACCCCATCCTAAAGGTAAAAGTAGATGCACTCACTGAGAGGGAGGCCCAACACATGCACGACTCAGAAACAATACCCAGCAGGCCCATAAGAAACAACAGAAACAAACTACCTAAGAGATTTGATGATTACATACTCTCAATACACACAGGCACCACAACACCCAACTCCTACGAGGACATCCTTAAGTTACCACGAGAGGAAAGGGACAGATGGGAGGAGGCCATAGATAAGGAGATGAACAGCCTGAGGGAGTTGAATGTGTATACCCCATCCAGAGTTCCAGAAAACAAAGTAGCCATTGGGACTAAATGGGTTTTCAAAGTCAAAGAGCTAGAGGACAATAAGAAACTGTACAAAGCTAGGCTAGTAGCACAAGGGTTTGCCTAGAGATACCCGGAGGACTACACTGACACGTACTCACCCATGGTCAGGGCAGAGAGTGTAAAAAGCGCTCTAGTAATAGCCACAATCCTAGGGTTAGAAGTCTACCAGTTCGACGTGCAGACAGCCTACCTCCACGCGAAGCTAGATAAGGAGATCTTTGTCAGGGCACCCCCAGGGAGAAACACACAAGGGGGGGGGACACGTGGTTGCTGAACAAAAGTCTGTATGGGTTGAAACAGTCCGGTAAGAGGTGGTACGAGTGCCTAGCGAAGTTCCTTAAGGACATGGGGTTCACAGCCACCTCCGCCGACCTAGGCTTTTTCACCAAGAGAGAGGGCACATCCATAGAGTACGTACTCATCTACGTGGATGACATTTTATATTGTGGTCAGCATAAACAAAATTGCGATGAGTTTGCCAACCAGTTGGGGAAACATTTCGCACTAAAGACTCTGGGAAAGGTGAACAAATACCTGGGTGTCCAGATTGATAGAACTCAGAAGGGATTCAAGATCTCTCAAAAGGAGAAAATACTGGATCTGTTAATTAAATGCAACATGAAGGAAGCCAAGCCATGTGACACGCCAATACATATTGACTTCGTGAAACACATGAATGAGGAAAGCAAGACCTTCAAGGACAATACCCTCTATAGGTCTGTTGTTGGGTCACTACTGTATATAGCTAATTGGACTAGACCAGACATCCTCCTGGCTGTCAACCAGGAGGCAATCCAGACATGTCAGCGATCCAAAGATGTATCACTGGGAGGGGGTAAAACGTGTGCTCAGATATCTAAAACACAGCATGGATGCATGCCTGAACCTAGAACCAGAGATGTCCAAAGAACCCATACTAACCTCCTATGCAGACGCTGACTGGGCAGGCGACACAAAAAGTAGAAAGAGCACATCCGGCTACGTATTCCTCATTAACGGCTGCCCAGTACACTGGTACACCGGAAAACAAAACCTGGTAGCCACCTCCACAGCTGAGGCAGAGTACATCTGCCTCTCCAAAGCAGCCAATAATCTGACATGGTTTGACGATCTACTTACCAGCATATGGACCGAACCGGCCTACCCGATAGTAATACATGAGGACAACAAAGCAGCCATAGACATATCCATGGCAGAAGCAGTAGGCCAAAGGTCCAGACATATAGACATTAAGCACAAGCATGTCAGAGAATTAACGAATATTGGTTTTATTAAGGCCGTACATTGTGAGACCGCCGAGCAAGCCGCAGACATCCTGACCAAACCTCTACCCAGCAAACAACATGCTTACCTTACGTCTAAATTAGGGGTACGGGTACAGAACATGCAAGCAGGTCCAACTGTTGGGCATTTAGAGGGGGATTTGTTAAGTATAAATGCCCACCATTCACCATCCCAGGTATGATAAGGGTTAACTCTACATCCACCTAGATCCTCCCCTGACCCCTCCTTACCTTAGCTCCGCCTCCCAGGTACTTAAGACATGGTCCAGGAGTCCAGGGGCCACTTCCAGCCAAATACCTGTAAAAGAAACATTGATCAATAAAGAGCATTGGTTCACTGCATCCTCTGTTTGGAGTTATTGGGTAAGATCCTAGAAATCAGTCACAAATGCTGCCTGAGTTCACTGGTGATTCAGCTTCTTCTCTAAACATCTAAATTCCAATATGATTACTTGTAGCCAGCTTTGGTGGTATCATTTGTTTTAAATGGATGAGCAGGTAGGAATAGTAGTAAATGAACTTGGCATTTACTACATCACATCCCTTATGCTTATTTCCAGGAGGCAACCGTTTTTTGCACTCTTTGACTGAAACCCTTGTTGCCTTGTTTACAATTTTGGCATATATATTTGATACACAAGTACCTTTTGATCCTATCTAACACTACTCTACTCAAGCACATACTACATGTGAATATTTTTACTTTGAGAGCAGCAATCAAGTAAGAAACTTATAGTCAATGAATACTGCTACCTAAACTCTCCGGAGAATTATCAATGAATGGTGGCTATTTTTCAACTTCTTTTAAAACAAATTGTTTTCAGCCTTCAGCCTGGATCCTAACAGCAGTTTAAGTGCCAATCAATCTTCCCATTATTAATGAAGTATCATATTGTTTAGGAAGCTTGCTTGATTGCTCTGGACAAGATTTTAGTGAGTTATGTCTGAAGCATTTGAGACATCATTTCTTTAAAACGAAGATGCAAGAAGCCAAGTGCATCAATGTAATTATTTATGAACATTCTAAATACATAAGCCATTGTATTTCATATTTTCTGGAACAAGCAATTGTGAAAAATATTTGCTTCCTGGGAGGAAATTTCTCCTAGTCCACTAAGTTTCAGATCTAGTTATTTCCTTTGCACTATTTTCTTTTGTTAAATGTTGATTGCTATTATATAAATGCTATTCCAAATTTTCTACATCTTTTTTCTCTTCGGTGATTTTTACATGTGTACAGACATATAACCAAGCCATTTTGCCTTCTCTAGCAACTGATGTTCTCTGGTCAATCTAAAATTTCACTAAAAACTTATAAAGGCTGGCATGCTTGTGTCACTACCGTAAGACTGCTGAAAGTGAAGTTCATTACTGTTCAATAAAGTACTAAAGAAAAACTCTGACACAAGCTTTATGTGCAAGTGCTATAATCTACACAGACTAATTTCTATAACTGAGGAGGAAAGTGAACGTTCAGTTCAATTAATCATACTAAGAATACCTTTGTTTACTGTTTCATAAGCTACAATTCAGTTGTAACAAATAACAATAACAAAGAAATTACACAATGAAAAAAAATCAAGCCTAAAATAAATTTGGTTTTCATCCTACACACAGTTAGTCTGCTTATTTCCCACAATTACAGTCGAAATTAAACAGGCTTTTATGTTAGATTGTAGTTCAGTTGCCCACATTAATCAGCTAAAGCTCAATCCTTAGAAAGTATTCATTCTGTCATGATCAATATTTTCAAGCTTTATATGACACAAATCACAAGAGTAATTTGTGCCAAATCAGTTGAGGAACTGACAATGCAATTATTCCAAATGACATTATGCATTCATAGAAATCAAACATATCTCCATAATCATGATTATTTTTAAAGGTAAATTTGATCTCATGTAATATAAGACCTAGGTGACAAAAATCTATAAATTGAATGTCGTGCTGACTGCATAAAAAGTAAGACCCACAATCAATCCCCCAACATCCAATCCTCCATCACCCAAAACATTCAACTATCCATCATCCAAGACATCCACCCAACCAACATCCAAAACTAGGTACGCACGCCCCTTACTTCCTCAATACCAACCACTACTGACCTCAAATGCAAACTAATAAATGCAAGAAGCATCGTAAACAAAATGCCCGAACTCCTCCTCTTATTAAATACTGCTACATTCGACATTATATTTGTCTGTGAAACATGGCTAAACTCCATTATCACAGTAAGAGACTATCACATTTACCGGTCTGATCGCTAAACCCGCAGAGGGGGTGGAGTAGCTATCATCTACAAAAAGTCACTAAACCTAAAAAATATGCAAGTTGCACATGAACTTGCTCTTCCCGAAACTATTGTCTGTGATCTGTCCTTAAAAACCACACTTCATTTCTTTACTATGTTATAGAGCCCCTGACTATGATATCGCACATGCGAACAAGTTAACTTCACTATTAACGTAGGCAGCCTCCTACCCATACCCTCTTATCTTTCTTGGTGACCTCAACCTACCTCTTATTAATTGGACAATAAACAAATGTACAACTGAACTCATCCATACAACCCTATACAATGCTGTTACAAATCTATTCATGGGAATGGACATTGCAAATGCAATGTCCTCTTTAAAACCTTCTTTAATTTCTTTCATGGCTTCCTGAAACATCTCAAGTTTTAACATTTGTGCTTGTGGTTGTAACTGTGGTTGTAATTGAGCTTGTGTATCTGCCGGAGGCAAGAAGGTTTGCAACCTACTAGTTTGAGCTGGGGAACTTCCCGCACTCGCTGCTTTAGGAAACACCAATTTTGTCTGCTTTGAAGCCATTTTAAAATTACACAGTCTCAGGAACAGTTCTTATAACCAGCGAGAAAAAATCAGAAAATCTTTAAAATCTTTAAATTTTAATTCCCAAAGTCCAGGATATAAGATTAAATCCAAAAATTTTTTAAGCGGAGTTGTTAACTGGTAGGCATTAATGAGTTAACAAGCCTGTAACAACTTTCTTCTTAAGTTTCACTTTCATCTCTTTGTCTTAACGAGCCAGCGCCATCTTCCCCTCCCTTTCCACTCCAGCTCCGCTCATATAGGCTCGAAAAGAAACGATGTTCAAAGGAATTAAAGTGTAAGTACTTGCAATTATGTAGTCTCCTGTTTTTGTTCTGCCTGCTTCAATTTTCTCTTTGTATCAGTTAAAAGCAGGAGCGGACGTGGCGTTTTGCTCTGCCTTCTGGCAGAGGCGTCCCGGCTTTGGAGCTTTTCCCAGGTTCTTGGGGAGCTCGCACTTTTCGAGCCCCAGAATTAATTCTAGGGCTCTTATGGAGCTCTACCCTGCACCTGGCTGCTCACTTCCCCCTCTTCTCCCGGGGGGGAAGGTTCTTCGCCGCTAGACAGCTGATTTTTTGCTGTTCTAGCGGCTAACAAAGTCACGGGGCTAGCGCTCACCCAGGGAGCGTCCTCAACGTCCTACGGAGCCGCTGGAATCGCATTTCTCAAAGATATTACAGCCCAGTTTCTTCAATCTATTTTTGTAGGGCTTAGTTCCCAGCATCCTGATCATCCTTGTTGCTCTTCCAGCACTCCTTCCAAAATCTGTGCTATTTATTTTATGTTAATACATATCTTGTGGTAAAATAACAGTGTAAGTCTACCGTACACATATCCACCTTTTAAGAAAATGATTTTCTTTCCAACATTTCTTCCTGCTAGAATGCCTGATGAGGTTCAAAGTTATGCAGACTTATTTATTTCTTATCTTTGAAAGGCAACTTACTAAGAGATCATCTGCCTTAATTTCATCACAGCAGCAACCTTGTCAATTGGGTACAATGAAACTAGTTTAGAGTAATGTATGTCTAGGGTTGAGGTTGGATTTGAATCTTGATCTTTCTAGTACTTGTCCAAAATGTAATCATTGTATCACATAAGGCCTCTGCTGCCTCTTTCAGCCTTTCTACTGTAATAAGTAGAACCTGGGATTTTGTTGTTGTTGTTGTGTAGGAATAGTTTCTTTTATAATAAGTCTTGTGTTGCAATGACCCAGCTTCGAAGGAGGAGGAAGAAGAGGGAGAAGAAGAGGAAGAAAGAAGGAGGAGGAGGAGAAGAAATTCCAGGAATGTGCACATTAAACTGTTTCTTGTGCTTACTTCTCTCTCTCTTTCTCTCTTTCTCTCTCTCTCTCCCTCTCTCCCTCCCTTTCTCTCCCTCTCCCTCCCTCCCCCACTCTCCCTCTCCCTCCCTCCCTCTCTCTCCCCCTCTGTTTCTGTTTTTGTGTATGTGTGTGTGTTTGTGTAAAATATTGCTTGTTTCCCTGTGAAATTTCCATCTAAATATATCCACTAATGTGCAAACAATCCTGGAAACCAAATAATCATTTGAAGAAAACTGCTACCAAGACATTCAAGGGGTTAGTACACAAAAAGAAGCATCCTTCTGCCTTCCCAGTGAAAATTAGAAATAGAGGCAGGGTTCAGAGGCTGTAAAAATCAATAATGCTCTCTGGAAATGCTTGATGCTCATCAAAGAGCTGTCATTCAGGAGCAGGGTCAGTGGCTCCACACAGGAGTAGCATCTGCACAATGTTGGAAGAAGTAAGCATTCTCGAAGGCTAGATTATGTTGGCCAAGAGAACAAGGAAAGCTATATTTGGTCAAAGTTACAATGAAACTAAACATGCCCAACTCTAAAAAACAAAATCTTATGAATGGGAAATATGGATCAGGCCAAATAGTAGCCACTTGCCTCTGTGAAATATTTTCTCTTCTCAAAATCCTCTCCCATAAGCAATAGCAAACTGATTTTAGAAAGGAAGACAATTTCTCTATGGCCAGATACCTTCATAATTCTTTGCAGAGGACAGTGCATCTTCTTTTTCAATAAACTGGTAGAATCAAAGAAATGTGGCATGGCAGAAGAGGCTTGATGGTCCTGGATGGTGATGATCCTGGACCACTGAGGAACTACCAGAGGACTGGAAAAAAACTGATGTGGTTCCCATCTTCAAAAAATGGGGGGTGGGGGGTGGGGAGAACAGATCCAGGAAACTATATAGACCAATCAACCTGACAACAATATCTAGGAAGATCCTGAAAAGAAAAGCAAGCAACAGATCTGCAAACACCAAAGCAAGCAAAATTATAACCAGAAGCCAACATGGGGTTATCAAAAACAGATCATATCAAACAAATCTTATTTCATTCTTTGACAAAGTGACTAAATTAGTGGACCGCTGAAATGCTGTGGACATAATATACTTGGTTTTCAGTAAGGTATTTGACAAAATAGACCACAACCTACATCTTGGTAAGCTAGAAAAATGTGGGATAGACAACATCACCACCAGTTGGGTTTGTAATTGATAAACTGTACTCAACATATATTCCTTAATGGAACAACATTTACATGGAGGGAAGTAAGTAGTGGGGTACCTGAGGATTCTATCTTAGACCCAGTACTCTTCAATATTGTCATAAACAATTTAGATGAGGGAATAGAAGGGGAACTCACCCCAGAAAATAGGCTCAAGATCCATATGGATATCAACAGACTTGAACACTATCTAACAAAATGAAATTCAGTGTAGGCAAAAATAAGATTTTAAACTTAGGCAAAAAAAAAAAATCAAATGTACAGGTACAACTTAGGTGAAGCTTGGCTCAATATAGCAGTAATAGTAACTGCAAGTGGGACCTTGGAGTCCTAGTGGTCAATCACTTAAATATGAGTCAGTAGTGTGCTTCAGCCACCAAAAAAGCCAATGCAATACTAGGCTGCATTAACTGAGGGATAGAATAATGATCACATGAAATGTTAGTAGCATGTAATAAGGCCTTGGTAAAACCACACTTGGAATATGCATCCAGATTTGGTCATCACAATATAAAAAAGGTGTTGAGACTCTGGAAAGACTGCAGAGAAAAGCAAGGAAGATGGTTAGGAGACTGGAGGCTAAAACATATGAAGTATGATTGCAGGAATTGGGTAATCTAGTCTAGTGAAAAGAAGGACTAGGGTCAACATGATAGCAATGTTCCAATATTTGAGGAGCACCAGAAGGAAAGACAAGAAGCAATGGGTGGAAACTAATCAAGGAGAGAAGCAACCTAAAACTAAGGAGAAATTTCTTGACAGGGAGAACAATAAACCAATGGAATGGCTTGCCTTCAGAAGTTGTGGGTGCTTCATCATTGGAGACTTTTAAAAAGAGACTGGACAGTCATTTGTCTGAAATTGTATAGGGTCTCCTGCTTGAGCAGGGAGTTGGACTAGAAAACTTCCAAGGTCCCTTCCAACTCTGTTATTCTGTCCTCTTCTTCATTGCTTGACCATCGCTTCACTGCCTACATATCAGCAGGCTGTCCTTTGTTTGCATGCAAAAACAGATATTAATAAGTCTATGGAGATTCTCCGTCATCCAGGTCATTGTTGTCCCAAAGGTGCTTTTTCAAAAAGCAACTGGATTTCAGAATGGGATAATTAACCATGGGCACATGGCTGCTCCCATTCCATCACAGGCCCCTCACCGTAGCTGACCTATTGAGGACATTTATCATCATCTGGCACTCTGCCAGCACTCCTCCCCAGCCAATGGTCCACTGGCACCCTCCTCCCGGGCAATTTGCTGAAGGATACTTGTCCCGGCCAATAACCACGCATCCCCACTCTGCTTTCCCATTGGATGCAGTCCCTTTTCGGCTCGGCTTCCTGAATTGGAAACTGGAAAGGTTGGGGTGGGGGGGACGTTGTTTCCCCTGGCAAGAAGCAGAATAATACGACCCGCTGCGCTTTGTGTGCATGTAGGAGGCTGGGATGGTGGAGCTGCTTCCTTCCAGACATTCCACACCTTGGCTGAATGCTGCAGATTTGTGCGGGCAGGCAGAGACTTGTGATGCTTCTGAAAGGGAGAGATTGGCTAATAATAGAGTCCTTCCAAGTACATCCAGAAATCAGGAATTTTTTTCAGTTTCAGGATCAGGTTTCCTGCGTTCTGAAGATATGTCAAAAAAGTTAGCATAACAAAGCCCCCAAGGACGAAGCGTGATACATATGGAGGCCTTGGGGTAGAGTGTCTTTCTGTAGATATGTTGCCCTTATTAAAGGCACCTGGGAAGGGAAATATGGAAGAATTAATGATACAGATACTGCAGCTTGGCAAAATATCCCTAACTGGGAGAGGTTGAACGGAAGCTGTCCAAGTCAAGTTTCCATTGGGAATCACAATGGTTTGTCTACTGTTAATTTAACCATAGCTTCCTGTTGCCATGGTGAATGACAAGACACTCATATGCTAGTCTACTTTTCACTTAAGAATAGTTCCAAAGCAGCTTCTCAGGTGAGCGGTGTAGAAAACCACTGTTCATTGCCTTGCATCAAGGTTGCATGTCAGTTACTTTATCAACAGATAAAAGTATGTTTGGAATCAGAGATGGAAAAGCCATTACTGGAGAAGACAGGGAGCTAAAAAAGGAATAAATTCAGGCTAGTAGCTTAATAGGCTTTACAATGAACCCTAATAAAGAATATGCACAGCAATATGCATTTTGATTGTTTCAGTGACTTCATATCATATAAGAAAAGTTGCATAATATTGGTCAACTGCAGATATTTTGGGCCTTTTTGACATCTCTATCAACAGCATCTATTTTCACCAATATATTAGCCAACTATCAAAACTCTCTATTTCTTTCCCAGGTATGGTGTCTGTCAGATTCTTCATGTCTGGACTAGTTCTTCTGGCTGTTTTTACTGAATTACACCAATCTGCTGCTAGCCCTGGAATTCTCCTAAATATATCCAGATTGGATAAACCAATCTAGTGTTTCACAGTGGGATTTCATTATATAAGCAGCTCTTCTTAAATCCAATTTTTTAAATTTCCCATAATTTGATAGAAAAGTTGAATATGCTCATGAATAAATAGGCTTGTAATACCTGTTTAGCCCACATTTACAAGCATATGCACACTAGGAATGAGAAATTCTCCTGTTCACATTTGTAGACCATTCCAATATGACAACTATGTACAACATCCATGAGTAAACCAAAATCTGAATACTTTAAATAATTAAAGCAATGCAATAATCAATACAATACATCAACAATAATAACAGCAGCAGCAGCAGCAGCAACTACAACAACAATACATGGACATCCCCAACTATTCTAGGGTTGAAAAGTCTACTAAAGTAGGAATGGCTTTAAGATCTTCGTGAATGAGAAAAAGGTAGAAGCCAATCATAACCCCAGGAGAGCACTCCACGATGTGGGGCCACTACAGAAAATGCCTATCCTAACTTCACTTCATGTGGAAAAGGAATATGTAGCAGGGTTTCTTCTGACAAGTAGATTTATGCTTGGCAGGATCCCTCATGCCATACTCCATAAGGACTAACCACATCAATTATCCCTACTTCCCCCCCCAAAAAAAATTCTTGGGAACTGTAGTTTTCAGAGGTGCTCAGTACTAGCATCCAGAGTTCATTATTATTAACTCCCATAAGCACAGACTTCTTCAAGACGAAGAAACTATAGAGCAATCATTCTTCACTGCAAAAAATCATTCATTTGATGGCAACAAAAATATACAGCATATCTTAGGAGATGTCTGGATTTTTGCAACCTGAATATGGTAGCCCTAATAAATTACTAAATTGGTATATTAAAATATTGGTTTATTTGGACTTCCGGCGGCGATTTCAGCGCGTTAGGGACGAAAGGGGCGATGCTCCGCTCCTGAGTTCCTAACAATCCCGCATCTGGAGCCGAAACAGGTGCTATTGATCTCGTAGTGATCAATAGTTTAAAGGGGAACATCTTAGGACCTCAGAGGAGATCGCAACTTCTCTGAAGGTACAAGATTAAGCCCTTAATCCAGAGTGAGGAAAAACCAGCCTTACGGGACTGGCCAGAGGCGCTGATAACTGTATAAGAGGGAAGCGAAGATTGAAAACTATAAGAGGTCATCAACAGAAGACTATTATCTAGAAAAACCCAAAAAACTACCTGATAATAAGAAGCAGCGCTGGTGGAAGAGAAACCCAAAAAAAGAAAGAGGATAAGCGGCGACGGAAGATAGATCGGAATGGAGCCATTTTGAAAGCAAAGTGACAGCGCAAAAATCTGAACAGCTGAGTGTACAGTGAGAGCGGAAGAATGGAAGAAGGTAATTCCTATGAACACTGCGACGAGAATAGGGAATAATTTAAAAAGATTTTGATATTATTATTGGACTTTATGAGTGTAGACTGGATTGAGCGGAGAGAGTTGGACAAATAAGAACAGAACGTGCAGCATCGGAGCGAGCGGAGAGAGCGTGTGCAGTGTGGAGTGCCGGAGATCGGAGAAGAGGAGAGGAACCTGGACGGATCTCTACAAATTGATCGTATTGGATTTAACTGATGTGGAGTGGCCAGAGTGGATTGAATTAGATAATTCGAAGAAGAAAAAGTCTGTGGGAGAGTGCGGAGAGTTGAGACAAACCCCGGTAAAATTGATTGGAGTGGATTTATACAAACTATCTTTTAGTGATACTTCTTGCGAAGATTAGGATACAAAACTGATACAAAGTGTGAGGGACTTTGATTATTTGACTACTAGAGACTGAACTGTTTGGATTGAACAATTTAAATATTGACTAATACTTGGTGAACCAGATGATAAGGACTTAAATAGAGGATACAACATTATACTCTTGGGATTGGATGTGGATTCTAACAACAGGAATACAGAGGACTATAGATTAAATTGGATCGTGGAATAATTAAAGTGAATAGGGTGACTCAGACCTTTGGAACCGTATTTGGCTGGAAGAAAGATAAGTTTACATAACACCAAGAAAGATAAAAGATTATAATTAATGGACAATATATATATGCTTGGCTCGATTTAAGTTTATTCTACTATATATCATAAGATACTAGACCCGGAAACTAACCTTTAATAACTTATTAGTTTTTTTCTTAAGTAGTTTGTCTAATTTGTTTATTTGAAATTAATTAAACATTTATAGTATATTATCTTCAATTATATTTAATTAATTTATTCATATACAGTAAATGATTTTAAATAATTAGATAGAACTATAATAATTAAATTGATATTGATACTATTTTAGAACTATTATAATAAAATACATTTTATTTTGTAAGTAATTGAAGAATAAGGTAACTAATGAATTGTTAGAAGCTTACTTTTTCCCCGTTGTTTCCCCCTTCTCTTGCTTCCCCCCCGCCTTCCTTTTTGCCCTTTTCCCAATATCGTATTATTAACCAGAAATACTCTGAAAAAACCTTGTAAAAATAATCCTGCATCTAGGTTATAAACATTAGACGTGAGAATTTTATGAAATTGTGGGCAAAAATAATAAGCATAATAGATATGGCAATCTCAAACATACCAACTACTATTAAATCAACCAAGAAAATACCCCCAACCCAAACACTATTGGTGGCTTCCCCGGTCCAGCAGAAGACAGGGGAAACAACAGATAAAGAAAAGACCAACATAGGTATTCAAAACATCCAAGCTGCCCTTGCAATGATTCAGGAGGGAATGAAAAGGATGGAAGATAAGATGACCCTGAATCATGATGAAACCAAAAAGAACCATGAACAAATGCGATTGGATGTAGGGGAAATTAAAGATGAGATTAGAAATATAGATGAAAAAATAGAGAAAATTCAACAAAATATAACCGAAAACGAACAGAGAATCCATAAAGTTGAGGAAAAGGTGGAAGTCACAGCTACCAGGTTGGAACAGATGGAGAACCAACAAGCAACAAGAAGTCGAGACACAGAAGACGCACTGACATTTCTTGAAATGGAAAAGGCATCTTTCTACTTAAGATTTCAAAATATAGAAGAACAGAGAGAGGAAGACTTGGGCGAAATTATGGTTGGAATTTTGGCAGAGGCAACACATAAGGATAAGGATGAAATAAGAGGTGGTATCGACGAAATTTACAGGGCCTTCACAAACTATGCCAGAAGAAACAAACTCCCTAAAGAAGTACACATCAGATTTACAAAAAAAACAATGAAAGAAGAAATATACCGAAAGATGAGAGAGGAGACAGTCATGTACAAAGGGAGGGAAGTTCTAACGCTAAAACAAGTACCGAGAAGGGCCAGGGATAGGAGAAGAGAATATAACTTCTTAACCCGACAGTTAAATAAACTCAAGATTAAATTTAGATGGCTTATACCAGAAGGAGTACTCATTTCTTGGGAAGGAAGAAAATTTCGAATCGACACCATAGAAAAAGCCCAGGACTTCGCAGACCAACATTTAGGATATGAAGGAGAACAGGAGAGCAGAGGAGGCAGAGAAGATTCAAACCCCAGTGACCAAGAAGAGCAACCAATAAATAAGGAGGACAAGGAACGGAAGAAGGGAAAGCTGGGGAAGGAGGAAATGACGGGGATCACACAAAGAGTCACAAGAAACACATCAAAATTCAAAATAACAGACAAATAAACAACACCAGGAATGGAAGAAGAACTAAAACTCATCTCTATAAATATAAATGGTCTAAATTCACCAAGCAAAAGACATCAGATATTCACTAAACTGCAAAAATTAGGAGCAGATATAATCACCCTACAAGAGGTACACATAAAAAAACAACAGAAAAAATTACTCGAAAATAAAAAATTAGGAGTAATGTACACATCCTTAGGCGACTGTAAAAAAAGGGGAGTGGTAATATATGTTAGAGACCATATAAGAACAAAGCCGATATATGTGGACAAAGAGGGTCGAGTCTTAATAATAGAAGTAAAACTGGAAACAAAAATAATACTGTTAGTAGCCATCTACGCCCCAAATGGAAACCAAATAGACTTTTATAAAAAATTACACGATAAATTAAAAGAGCTGGATTATGAAAATATCTGCATTGTCGGAGATTTTAATGCAATTGTCAACACACGAGAAGACTACTATAGCAACAGGAAGAATAAAATCAAAAGGAAGACACTGCCACAAACATTCAAGAACTTGGCACAAGAAATGAGTCTACATGACACTTGGCGAGAATTAAATACTACAACCAAACAGTACACATACTTTTCTGGCCCACATCAATCGTGGTCAAGATTGGATATGGCCTGGATGACACCCCAACTAAGTAAAGAAACACACGACGTAGAAATTATGCCTAACATATGGGCTGACCACAACCCCATCAAAATAATTTGGAAAGGCTCCTGAAAACAAAAAAGATGGAAAATGGACACAAGCATTATAAAGGAAAAAGAATATCTACAAAAGATGGAAAAAGAGATTAAGATATTTTTCCAAATTAACACAAAGGACCAAACGTCGTTACAAAATCTATGGGACACGACGAAAGCATATATTAGGGGCCTAACCATTGCATACGTGGCAAAGAGAAAAAAAGAGAAACAAAGAATCAGGAATGACTTATTGGAAGAAATCAAGATAGAAGAAACTAAATTACAACAGCACCCCAATAATAAGATAGCACAGCAAAAACTTAATTTGGCTAAACACAAATTGAATTTGACTACAAAAGCTGATTTGGCACAAAAAATAAAAATGGCAAAACAGACCAACTTTGAACACGCAAATAAAACTGGACACTGGTTAGCCCATAAATTAAAAAAGCAAACAGACAAAAGAATTATACACCAACTCCAGGACGAATCAGGAACTTTATTCCATACACACGTAGATAAGAAAAACATAGCCAAAACATTCTTTCAGAATCTCTATCGGCAGGAAGATGTCCCGGAAGACCAAATTCGAAAATATCTTAGTAAAGTGAATATTACACAATTCGAAGAAGAACATAGAGAGACCCTGAACCGTCCCATAACAATGACTGAATTGACTGAAGCTCGTAAAAAACAAAAGAACAATAAAACTCCAGGACCAGATGGAATTCCTACTGAATTTTATAAACACTCCCAACAAGAAATAGACGAAATATTGCTACAAGTCTTCAACGCAGCATTATTGACAGCTGAAATCCCAAAATCATGGACAGAAACCATTATTACATTAATACACAAAGAAGATTTAGACTGGACCCAAGTTGGGAATTACAGACCCATTTCATTACTCAATGTAGATTACAAACTATTCATGTCAATATTAGCGCAGAGACTTAAAACAATAATTCATAAATACATACATACAGACCAAAACGGCTTCATACCCAGGAGGCAGATTAAAAATAATTTGAGAACGATCATAGATATACTGGAATACTACGATAAGAAAATAGATAAGGAAATAGCTTTAATATCTCTCGACGCCCAGAAGGCCTTTAATAATTTAAATTGGTCCTTTCTTACATCACAACTTGAATTAATGAATTGCGGAGAGAAATTCCTTAAATTGATAAGAAAGATTTACTCCTGTCAAACAGCCAAAATTGCAATAAATGGTGACATGACACAAACTTTTGACATTCAGAAAGGCGTACGACAAGGTTGCCCCATGTCACCTCTATTATTTATAATCGCACTGGAAGTTTTACTAACGGAAATCAGGAAGGAAGAAGATGTAGAAGGCCTTAAGATTCGGGGAGAGGAGTATAAATTACTTGCCTTTGCAGACGATGTGATCTTCATATTGGAAAACCCAATACGATCTGGAACCAGGTTGATGACAATGATAGAGGAATACGGGGAAGTTGCGGGCCTCAAAATAAATAAGCAGAAGACGAAAGTATTGACGAAGAATATGACCCAAACACAACAGTTGAAATTAGAACAAGAATTAGGACTTCAAATAGTAAAGAAAATAAAATACCTAGGTATTTGGCTGACAGCAAAAGCAACTACAATTAAAGAAGATAATTATACCAAAGTGTTAAAACAAATCAAAAAAGACTTAGAAATTTGGAGTAGATTACAACTCTCATTGATGGGCAGAATTGCCTCAATAAAAATGAATATATTACCAAGAGTACTATATTTATATCAAGTGATACCAATACACCCCGGAAGAGATTTCTTTAAGAACCTCAACAAAACAACAATGAACTACATATGGCAGGGAAAGAAGGCCAGAATTAAAATCAAAGCCCTACAGGATTCACGGGACAAAGGAGGTCTAGCAACACCAGATTGGGAACTCTACTATAAGGCATCAGGATTGACCTGGATTAAAGAATGGATGGAACTCGACAACAAAAGAACTTTATATTTAGAAGGCTTTGACTTAATAAGAGGATGGCACGCTTTCTTATGGGATGGATCGGATAAAAGACACATGTACTTCCAATGTCATATAATTCGAGCTTCATTATTCAAGATCTGGCAGGATATTAAGAGAACTCACTATACTAAAATACCAAAATGGTGGTCCCCGATGGAAGCATTGATATACCCGAACACTCTCGAAATAGGAAAAATGATGAGGTACCAAGACTTACTGAATCATGAAGGCGAACTCATTTCAAGACAGCAACTCCAAAACTCCGGCATAAATATCGATTGGTGGCCCTATACTCAAATACACTCAAGACACATAGCAGACAAAAAGCAATATGGAATCTCGAATAATTTGAACGAATTGGATAAGATTTTACAAGGCCCAGAACAAAAAATGATAACCAAATTATATAACTACTTACTTAGATATAAATTACTGGAAGAAACAGTAAAAGAAAATATGATAAGATGGGCCAGGGACATAGGGCACAACATTCAACTGGCAAACTGGGAGAAATTGTGGAAACAGAACATCAAAATGACAAGAGCCATACCCTATAAAGAAAACCTCATAAAAATGTTTTACAGATGGTACCTAACACCAGCCAGACTAGCCAAAATATATCCAAACACCTCCCCACGCTGTTGGAAGTGCAAAACAAAAAAGGGGACATACTACCATGCCTGGTGGAAATGTACAAAGGCCCAACAATATTGGAAGGACACAAAGGAAATTATTGAAGAAATAATAAACCAACAAGTAGAAAACACTCCAGAATTTTTTTTATTTGGAATGATAACAACACAACACAACAAAGAGACAAAATACCTCATCATACACATCTTGACAGCAGCACGGTTACTGTTTGCGCAAAATTGGAAATCAGATCAACTCCCAACCAAAGACAAACTAATCTCGAAGATAACAGAATGTGCCGAAATGGATAGACTGACACTAGAACTCCAAGATAAAGAAGAAAGTGAATTCTATCTTGTATGGCACCAGTGGTATCAATGGCTAGAAAAGAAAATCAGTACAAATATAGATGAAAGAAAATAGGGTAGAAAAAACAAAACCGGAAATAAATAAATAAAGAGGAGATGCAAGATTATTTCTAATCTAAAACATCCAAATTGACAATGTATTACTTATATATTAATTTATAAAGCAATATATATTCTGATGATGATCAAAACATATATGTAAAGTTTGGTGTGGGTAGGTTGGTGGTGGGAACTCGTTTGTCTTTGTAATGTCTTTGTATTTTTTGTATTGTCTTTATATCTCTGTTTAAAACTCAATAATAAAAAAAAAAAGATAAATGTATAGGACCATATGAACTGCTGACTTCAAAGAATCCTTTGTTTGAAACTGTATAAAACTGGAGTCTCAGGATCATAACTTGGTTCAGATCTTGAGGTATCAATACCTATCTGATCCTTTATTGCAATAAATAATTAAACTGAAAAAAAAAATATTGGTTTATTTAAAATTGCAGGTAGCAGAAGCTATGGTTTTTCCCCCTTTCATTGATCAGAATTACGTGAAGAGGGAAAAATAATTGGGATGTACAGAAATCGGGCCTGGTAGCTCAGCAGACTAAAAGCATTGTGATTAACACCAGTTGTCTGCAATTACTGTAAGTTCGAATCTCACCAGGCTCAAGGTTGACTCAGCCTTCCATCCTTTCTAAGTGATCTGTCCCCGTCCACACACACACACAAACACAGCCAGCCGAGGGTTAAGGAAGCACTTGGAACACACCCAGGTCTTTATCTCCAACTTGGCAGCGATATACACACCGTCTGCCAAGTGCTTTTATTTCCACAGAAAACAGAAAGATAATATACTCAGCGTACAAGAGTCCAACAGAAATAAATATTTCTCTCAGCAGTTTCGGACGAGGCTTTAGTGACTATCCAAGGTTTATTTTTGTTCGTCACAGGGATCACTGGCCACCACCCTCTATTATATAGTCTCTGGGGTGTGGTCCAGTGACTCAGTTCTAATCCCTAGCACGCCTCCTGAGCTGCTGCAATCGTTTATCACGCCTTCGGAGGCGTGCGTCCAGGAATGATGTCTCTCCTTCAGTCTCATCCGAGACACCTGTCTCCCTGCTAATCTCCTCTCCCTCGGCCGGCACCTGAGACAGTGCCAGAGGGGAGGGGCCTGGAGAGGGAGGCCTGGCTGACTCTTCTTCCTCATGCTCGGAGCTTTCTTCTTCCGATGGGACAGGCTCAGAGGGCGGGGCCACAACACTATCCCCCACTGCAGGGCCCTTCCCCCGGGTCTGACAGTCGGGATGGGGTTGGGACGGGAACTTTTCGTGGAAAGCTCGCACCAGGTCAGGGGCCTGAACGGCAGACGCGTCCACCCAGGTGAAATCCTCGGGCCCGTACCCCTTCCAGGCGATGAGGTATTGGAAGCGCCCCTTCAGCCAACGGGAGTCCCGGATACTGTCCACCTCGTACATCGAGGCGTCGTCCTCGTCGGCTGCGGCTGGGGGGGGGCAGGTGTCGGCGGGCGGCGGAGATGGCTCGCGGGGGCCTCAGGGACCAGGAGGGACCAATGAAAAATGGGGTGGAGCCGCATGGAGCGGGGTAGAGTCAACTGGTAGGCCACCGGGTTGATGACCGCCTCGATAGGGAAGGGACCGATAAAGCGGTGGGCCAGTTTCCTCACCGGCCGGTCCGTGGGGAGGTGTTTCGTGGACAGCCACACCCGATCTCCTACTTCCAGCGGTGGCGTCGCCCGGCGGGTGTGATCGGCGAACCGTTTATAATCCTCTTTCGCCTGGATCAGCTGCCGCCGCACCAGTTGCTGCACCGCCTGCAGCTCTGAGAGGAAGTCCCGGGTCTCGGGAACAGCCACACCCGATCTCCTACTTCCAGCGGTGGCGTCGCCTGGCGGGTGTGATCGGCGAACCGTTTATAATCCTCTTTTGCCCAGATCAGCTGCCGCCGCACCAGTTGCTGCACCGCCTGCAGCTCCGAGAGGAAGTCCCGGGTCTCGGGAACAGGGGAGTCCATGATGGTCAACAGGAAAAGCCGTGGATGGTATCCAACGTTGGCATGGAACGGGGTCATCTGGGTGGAGGTGTGTTGGGAGTTGTTAAAGGCGAACTCCACCAGGGGAAGGTACTCGGCCCAGTTGTCCTGCTGCTGGTTGACAAAACAGTGGAGGTACTGCTCCAGTATGCCGATGACCTTCTCCGTGCCCCCGTCAGTCTCCAGATGGTGCGACGACGACAGGCACACCTGCACCTCCAGCGCGGCCATCAGGCTTTTCCAGAAGCGGGCCGTGAACTGGGCTCCGCGGTCCAAAACCACCCGGTCCAGCAGGCCGTGGAGGCGGAAGATATGTTGCAGGAACAGGCGAGCTGTGGTGCGGGCTGAGGGCAGGCCGCGGCATGGGATGAAATGTGCTATCTTCGTGAGCGCATCCACCACCACGAGGACGGTCGTGAACGTAGCGGACAGGGGCAGGTCTGTCAGGAAGTCCATGGAGATGGCTCCCCACGGTCTCTCCGGTGTCGGCAGCGGCTGGAGGAGTCCAGGAGGGGGGCCGGACGCGGCTTTGGCCTGTCGGCACGTCACACAGGACGTCACGTAGGCGTGCACATCGTGCCGTACCCGAGGCCACCAAAAAGTCCGCGTCACTAAGTTCAAAGTCTTAAAGAAGCCGAAGTGCCCCGCCGCGGGGTTGTCATGGCACTGGTTCATGATGAGGGCTCGGAGCGGAGTCGTGGGCACGTACAGCTGACCCTGGTGCCTGAGTAAGCCCTCCTCCACGGTCCATGGGGACGCGGGGCCGACGTCCACTCTCTGCTGCTGCAACCAGTCGTCCCGTCGCTGCGCTTCCAGCACCTGAGCCCGCAGGTCCACCGGTTCCTGGACCGTGGCCAAGGAGTCCGCTGGCAGCACCATCCAGGGGGAAAGGGAGTCCTTGGGGCAAAAGTATTCCAGCTTACGGGATAGCGCGTCCGCCCTCTGGTTGAAGTTGCTCGGAATGTATGTAACATGGAAATTGAACTGGGCGAAGACAACGACCACCGGATCTGCCGCTGGTTCAACTTCCTGGCCGTGGTGAGGTGCTCCAGGTTCCCATGGTCCATCCGCACCTCCACCTGGTGTCGGGCCCCCTCGAGTTGATGTTGCCAAGCCTCGAATGCGGCCTTGATAGCCAGCAACTCCTTTTCCCAGATGGTGTAGTTGCGCTCGGAAGGATTGAGTTTCCGGGAGTAGTAAGTGCAGGGGAAAAGAGTGCCGCCATCCACCGGAGCCTGTAGCAGCACCGCCCCAATCGCCACGTTGGACGCGTCCGTCTCAACCACGAACGGACGGTGTAGATTGGGGTGCCTCAGGACTGGCTCTGTGACAAAGGCCTGCTTGAGGATCTCGAAGGCCTGCTGCTGCGGGGGCCCCCACTGGAACGGGACCTTCTTCCGAAGGAGCTGGGTCAACGGCAAGGTCAGGGTGGCGAAGCCCGGGATGAAGGTCCGATAGTAGTTGGCGAATCCCAACAGACGCTGGACGTCCTTCACCCGGCGCGGGGGTTCCCAACTGCACAAGGCCTCCACCTTGCGCGGGTCCATCGCGATGCTCTCGGGGGTGATGATGTGCCCGAGAAACTCTATGGAAGTCTGGAAGAAGTAGCATTTCTCCAACTTCGCATAGAGCTGGTGCTCCTGCAGGCGCTGCAGGACCTGGCGGACATGCTGGAGGTGACTTTCCGGGGTCCGGGAATAGATCAAAATGTCATCCAAGTAGATCACCATGAACCGATCCAGCATGTCCCGGAACACGTCGTTCATCAAGTGCTGGAAGACCGCGGGGGCGTTGGTCAACCCGAACGGCATGACGGTATACTCGAAGTGTCCGTACCGAGTGCCGAACACCGTCTTCCACTCGTCCCCCTCTCGCACGCGCGCCAGGTTGTAGGCCCCTCGGAGATCGAGCTTAGTGAAGATCGAGGCCTCCCGCAACCTCTCCATCAGCTCCAGGATCAGCGGTAGGGGGTAGCGACTTCGCACTGTGATGGCATTTAAGCGCCGGTGCAGGCGGGCGTCGATGCGCAGGCATTGGGTCACCAGCGCGTCGAGGGTCTGTGGTGCCTCCACACGAACCAGCTTGTCCTGCATCTCATCGGAGAGGCCGTCCTGGAAGGCATCCATCAGCACCACCTCATTCCAAGCCGAATCCTGGCCTAGCAGTCGGAACTCCGCAATATAGTCCTGCAGGGGGCGCTTGCCTTGGCGGAGGTCCTTGATGCGCCTCGCTGCCATCTGCACCCGGAGGGGGTCCTCAAACATGGTGCGCAGGTGTTGCAAAAAGCCCTGATAGTCCAGGAGCAAGGGGCTATCTTGCAGCAACAGGGGCGTGGCCCATCGGGCGGCAGTGCCAGAGAGGGAGCTGATAACAAATGCCACCCGAGCCCGGTCATCCGGAAAATCCTCCGGCCTCATCGCCATGAACAGTTGGCATTGCCCCAAGAAGGCCGGGAACATCTCCTGTTGCCCAGAAACCCTATCTGGCACGTTCACTGGACATCTTTGACGGGGAGGGGGAGGAGGTGGAGCTGCAGGAGCATTTCCCAAAGCAAGTTGGGCAGTTAACTGTGCTACTTGCTGTTGCAGAAGCTGATTGGCCTCCAGCATCTGCTGTAACTGCTGCTGCAGTTGTTGGTCCATCGTGGGTTAACGATGAAGTATGTGGTGACGAACAAGATGATCTGTCCCCGTCCACACACACACACAAACACAGCCAGCCGAGGGTTAAGGAAGCACTTGGAACACACCCAGGTCTTTATCTCCAACTTGGCAGCGATATACACACCGTCTGCCAAGTGCTTTTATTTCCACAGAAAACAGAAAGATAATATACTCAGCATACAAGAGTCCAACAGAAATAAATATTCCTCTCAGCAGTTTCGGACGAGGCTTTAGTGACTATCCAAGGTTTATTTTTGTTCGTCACAGGGATCACTGGCCACCACCCTCTATTATATAGTCTCTGGGGTGTGGTCCAGTGACTCAGTTCTAATCCCTAGCACGCCTCCTGAGCTGCTGCAATCGTTTATCATGCCTTCGGAGGCGTGCGTCCAGGAATGATGTCTCTCCTTCAGTCTCATCCGAGACACCTGTCTCCCTGCTAATCTCCTCTCCCTTGGACGGCACCTGAGACAGTGCCAGAGGGGAGGGGCCTGGAGAGGGAGGCCTGGCTGACTCTTCTTCCTCATGCTCGGAGCTTTCTTCCTCCGATGGGACAGGCTCAGAGGGTGGGGCCACAACACTAAGGTAGGTTAAATGAGGACCCAGTTTGTGGGGGCAATAAGCTGACTTTGTATAAATATACAAAAGTATGAAGGCTATTGCTTAACGCATTGTAAGCCACCCTGAGTCTCCGGAGAAGGGCGGCATATAAATCAAATTAAAATAAAATAAAATAAAAATTTGGAAAGAATATATGTCCCAGTCAGCACCTTAAAATTCCTTAAATTTTCTTTTCCTGAAGTTGTTCCTGAAGGAGGAGGAAGAAGGATTATAAGATATGTTCACCATATTGAGTTATTTATAAAAATAATAAAGACAGTATAAAAATAAATAAATATGAGGACACTAGGATACGGAGCTAAATGTGGTCTCTCTGTATGTACTGAAAACCCATCCCTTACAAGTCAGTTCTGACCCTATCTGTATAATTCCAGCCGCAGGCATTTGTGGAGGGGTAAAAACTGATCAACATGTCCACAGCAACTTTAAAGGCCACCCCCCCCATTTTACATGTATTGTTCATGTGGCTGACATAAAAGGGAGGTTTAAATGGTCCGTGGAGGTCTTCCTGTCTCCAATTTTTTGCAGATGCTAATACTGGGCAAGAACTGTGTCCATTCCAATGAATGACTGAGAAGTATTAAAGCAAACAAGCAAATATTAGGTCATGCTTCAATATTTTTATTAGTAAAAAAAGCAGGATAGGCACCTACCAATGATGCAAATGACATCAGTCACCATTTCTCTCTCCCCCCCAATAAGATTTTGGATTAAAGATTTCTGCAAAACTCAGATGCATCATTGCCTCTTTGGCTTCACTGGACCCATTGGTCAGCCTTTCAGAAATTCTTGTATCTTATCTACACAGGAACCTGCATTATACAGACTTTGCTGCAGTATCAGGAAAGGCTTGATTGCATAGAAGTGGGCTGACCATAGACCTTTGAGATGGTGATCTCTCTGGCACTCAAAGATATGAAAAGAATAATGTGGAAAGTAGAATGGGTGGAAAGTAGAATGGGAAGTGCAAAATTTGAGCTTTGGAAAATGTGTGTTGTTTTAACTTCAAAGGTGGATGGATGAACCATCAACTAATCAAAACAAGAAACATACTGTGGCAGTATGAAATTGCTTTAAAGAACTTTCTTTGAGAAATGCTGATAAATTTAAATAGCTAATATACTGCATGGGATGAGGTCTTCAGAGGCACTGTACCAATGGTGAAATCCATTTTTTTTTACTGGTTCTGTGGGTGTGGCTTGGTGGGTGTGATATGGCTTAGTGGGCATGGCAGGAGAAGGATACTGCAAAATCCCTATTGCCTCCCCACTCCTGGGGGAAGCATGTTGCAAAATCCCCATTCTCCCCCCACTCCTGGGGGAAGGATATTGCAATATCTCCATTCCCACCCCACTCTGGGGCCAGCCAGAGGTGGTATTTGCTGGTTCTCCAAACTACTCAAAATTTCCGCTACCGGTTCTCCAGAACCTGTCAGAACCTACTGGATTTCACCCTTACACTGTACTCTTTCCATCTGAGTGCATCTGTGTCTTGTGAATGTCAGCTAGAGAGCCTTTCAAAATGCCAGGCTACAGCTAGGACTGCAAAATGGCTAAAAGGCAGTGGGGCCTCCCCCTCCCCTTGCCAAGGGAAAAATTCAGACTCTTGAGTTCATTAAACACCCCCACACACACACATACACAAAGAGAGCAGCTGTTTCCTCTCTGAGTTTGGTCGGGCCCAAGTCAAAGTAATGGACACAAGAATTCTGTGGTAAAGATGGAGAAAAGTCCAGCTGAGACAATATTATCCTTTGATTTAAATAAGAAAAAAATGTGCATTTAAAGAAAAGCATCAAGAATTAATTGCATTCTTTGCATGACAGTACACTACTATGTAGATGCAGCTTCTTTTGCATTTAAACAATTCATATTTTAAAAAATAAGTATTCTTAGGTATTTTTGTTTGTTTACACATTATGAAGTATCTTTTATGTTATTGTATTTCTATTTTATCCTATATTTTATCTTATGTTTCATATTGTTTTATTGTATTTTATTTAGTCCCCCCCCCCTGAAATATGGCTTTAAGTCTAAATTTTTTAGGTTTTATATGACTGTTATATTGTCTTTGCAGTATTTCATCCTTGTTTGATCATTTGGTCAGTATCTTGCTGGTCCATTGACCACAGTTAAATAAATTTGATTTGATTGTGGTTCCCAGTAACTGAGGCAGTCAGCCTTTGATCTTGTGAGATTTTCCTTTCTTTCTTTATAGTAATTAGCATTCATTAAAGCGAAAGTATAGGCTCTTGTAGCAACATTTTTATTTGACTTATGAAGTTCATTTAAACAGGAATCTCAAATTGCAAAAAGAGCTCTTCTCTGCATATGTTATTTCTCCTTGCTTTATGTTACATAAATCATATAGTACTGAAAACAAGCCAAATTATGGCACATATTAAGGCTAATCAAATTCCCAACTACCTATATGCAGGACTTTTATAGCTATTTTAGCCAGAGAAACCCCATTTTGCTGGGGGGGGGGGATCATGTTTCTGTGTTTGGAGCCTCTCATTCTTGGGTCTCACATCCTGGCCCTAAAATTCCTGGAAGGCTAGCTGATAGCCTTATGAAGGAACATCCTGAAGGAGGGCAGCAGTGAAAACAAAACTGGCCCCACTTCCTATTATTGTAAACAGATTAGTTAGAATGCAGTTAACTCCCCCTTCTTGTTCCAGATAGATTAGCTAGAAGGTTTTGTATACATAATTATCAGGTTTATCAATTAGGGACCAAAGGGCTGTAATGTTTTAGTAATAAACCCCCCTTCTGGGAGGACCATCCTCTATCACGGGTAGTAATTTTTTTACTACCAGTTCTGTGGATGTGGCTTGATGGGTGTGGCATGGCTTGGTGGGCATGGCAGGGGAAGGATACTGTAAAATCTCCATTTCCTCCCAATCAGCTGGGACTTGGGAGGCAGAGAATAGATGGAGGAGGGGCCAGCCAGAGATGGTATTTACTGGTTCTCCAAACTACTCAAAATTTCCACTACCAGTTCTCCAGAACTGGTCAGAACCTGCTGAAACCCACCTCTGGTGTGACTACTTTGTTGCATGCTGCCTATTGCTTGCTAATAATCATGTGCCTTATTTTCCACAAGTCTATAAAAATTATGCTAATTTGTGTGTTGGGAGTTCTTGATTTGTGATGTAGAACACATCTTGGTTGTACAGAATAAACAGATTGCAATTTCCCACCTTGTGTAATAATTGGCTACTTCACACCAGGAAAAAACAAACCCTGGATTTGACTGGGCCAATTCACGGTTTGGTCATCATATACAGCATATCAGAAACTTCTCCGATGACTCAAGCAGTTATCGAGCCATGAAACTGTAGCAGAAGGCTAAAAAAACAAATGTCAGAATTATCAGGCAACTTGACTTCAACCCAAATCCTTTGGAAACTCTTAATATTGTCCTGAATCTGGTACTAAATGGCCTGCCACTAGCTATTTCTTTTGAGTACAAAGGTAAAATGATGAAGAGGTAATAGTGGCCCATTCGGTATTATTACCTCCAGAAACAGGATCTTTACAGAGGGCCTATTCATTTCTGTTGTTTATGCCCCACATCTAAGAAGTGGCCAAGTTACCCATGCAAGAAGTTGCGGTTTGTCCACCTTTCCAGTCTATTCATGTGTATGTGGAGCGGCTGGGGAAAAGGCAGGGTATTTGTTTTCAATCCTTTAATTGGGAGGCTGGGAATAATGAAGGTTGTAGACCAAAGCCTCTGGAGGGTTACTAAGCTGGAGAAAGCTGCCTTACAGGAAGGAGCAACCATTTATTGCTTGATATGAATTTTTCTCCTTATCTCTGTTTTTCCCTGTAGAATTCCTGGACACTTTACCCATTTCTTAGTAGGAGCTGCTTCCTCAGTGCGCCTCTAATCTCCATCTTTATTCTGCCTTCTGGCCTTAGGTTAGTACTGCATTGCAGCATGAAATGATTCCTCCCCACCCACCCCTGCCACAGCACACACAAACATTTTGGAGCATTTTCTCTAGCTGGGATGCACTAATGAACTGTGGTGAAGATCAATAGTCTGATTGGAAATACTGTTGGTTCCCCAGTAGCATCTCCCGTATTATTGTTAATCAGTTTTTGAACTTTTGTCTGGAAAAGTTGTCAGGCTTTGAGAGAAGAAGGCAGAAAGAAGATCTAGCCTGTATATGAGAGTGAGCTTATTTTTGCTTAAACTGGGATCATTTATTGCATTTTCAAACACAGGTGAACGAAAAGAACAAACTATCTTACAAATTGCAACCAACTGATGGCTTGCAACTTTGGGCCACTGTAGTTTTGTTCAAAAGCTGTATACTTTTTTTTCACTGAATATTGCCCAACTCATCCTTTCATAAAATGCTGTTTGGCAATCTAGAATGACATCCTGACTCCCTTATACTCATGAAGTAGGTTTCACAATTATTTGAGTCTTGTATAGGAGCAATTACTATCAGTGGTGAAATCCTCTGTAGTTTGCCACTGGTTCGCTGCCCGCGTATGCAGTGTGCGCCAAACGCACGCTTCATGTGGAAAAAGGCGGCTTAACAAGGTAAGTAGAACAACGAGGTGGGGGAAACAGCTGTGCCACACTATTTAGATTCGCTAGAAAGCAGGATATAAATTGCGTGGCACACCTGATCATCAGAAATACTGGTTTGGATCAACTGGTAGCTTTTTTTAACTACCAGTTCATTGAACCAGTAGCTTTTATCACTACCGGTTCGCCCAAACTGGTGCGGACTGGTAGGATTTCACCACTGATTATTATCCTCTTAAAAGTCTAGTGTGTATCTGGCATGATGGCTATCTAAGCAACTCTTACCTCCCCCGCTTTTTAAAAATCTACTGTATTTGAAATGGAGAACCTACCATGATGCTACTTCTAAGATATCAGACTGACAATGCTTGCAGTGTGGATTCGGATGCTTTTCCTGGCTTTCATTTCATAATTCAGTGGAGTTTGAATTTGAAAAATGCTGTATATCAGAATTGCTTTGTGAGAGTATGGCCAAACATTGAATTAATAATAAAAAATAAATCAATGAATCTTTCAGATAAAATCAAGGAAACATCTTCACTATGATATAAAACATTTATACTAAGTAAGTAACATCTGCAGAACAGTCAGTCTCTCTAAAGCAGGGGTCCCCAATCTTTTGGACCTCAGGGACCACCAAGTTCATAATTTTAAATCCCGCGGACCACTAATACGAATCCAGCGTGCCGCTTGCTGAAGTGCCTGAACTCCCAGTGACAGGATGGGGTCCTTCAGGCACTCTCCCTCCTCTTTCTTTCTCTCTCTCTCTCTCTCTCTCCCTTCTCTCCTTTTCTCTCTCTCTCTCTCTTTCTTTTTCTCTCACTCATTCTCTCTCTGATTCCCTCTCTGTCTCTTTCTTTTTCTCTCTCTTTCATTCTGTCTCATTCTCTCTCTCATTCTGTCTCTTTCTCTCTTTCTCTTTCATTCTCGGTCTCTCTCATTCTCTCGCTGATTCTCTCTCTCTCTCTCATTCTCTCGCTGATTCTCTCTCTCTCTCTCTCTCTCTCTCTCACACACATTCTTTCATTCTGTCTCTTTCTCTCTCTTTCTTTCCCTGTCTCTCTCATCCTCTCTCTTTCATTCTTTCTCTTTCTCTCTCTCTTTCATTCTCTCATTCTCTCTCTCTCTCATTCTCTCTTTTTCACTCTATTTCTTTTCTCTTTCATTCTCTGTCTCTGTGTGTCTCATTCTGATTCTCTCTGATTTTCTCTCTGTCTGTCTCTCTCTCATTCTTTCATTCTGTCCCTTTCTTTCTTTCTCTCTCTCTCATTCTCTGTCTGTCGTTCTGATTCTCTCTCTGATTCTCTTTCCCTCTCCTATCTCATGGGCCATCTCATGTGTCTTGGGTCTGAGAGGAAGTCAAGCGTCTCCCCGAGAGACCGAGGTGCGCAGAGCACCAACAAGGGCCGGAAGAAACGGCCGCGAGATCCAGCAAGAAACGAAGCTTCGCTCCCGCTCTGGAATATGGAGTGAATCCCCCTCCCCCCTCCCTTTCCCTTGCCAGGCGAGCAGTGACTGGGAAGGGAGGGCGACGGGCAGGGACAGCCACTGGTGGTTTAGCAGACAGGAAACTACAGCAGGGGGAAGAAACAGCCTGGGGTTGCCGCCACCCATTGCTTCGGCCCGCCTGCACCGCTCCCCCCCTTGCACCATTAGCTCATTCTGGCCAGCAAGGGCTGCGCTGCAAATTGCACAAACCTCCCTCTACAGCAGAGATTTACAGCCCCACCATGAGTCCCATATTCCAGAGCTCTAGTCACAGGACTGGCCATTGCTAATCCTGGAGCAGCTCCTCCATCCTGGTGCGCGGCGGACCACCAAAATTTTCTCGTGGACCACCAGTTGATGACCACTGCTCTAAAGCAATGCAGTTGCAAAGCAACACTTAGCCTTTTTATGGCATATTCTTATGTCCATGTCCAAAAGAGGCAAAGCTTGGACTGTAATGGTACCAAACTGGTTTTGTTAATTGATGAAAGCAGCTGGAGCTGTGAAATCAACTTATTTAATTAAAACTTTGAAAAAAGGAGTTGGGATTTAAACATTTGTCATTGAAATTTTTTATGGCGTACAGTTACTATTAAGTCCATTGTAGGACGTTAACAAGAATTAATAGTAATTTCAAAATTTCAAAAGAATTGACACCCCCTGGCTGGGAAGAATTGCTAACACTTCAGAAGATAGACTCAAGATTCAGAAAGGTCTTCACAAACTTGAGCACTGGGCACTATCCAACAAGATGCAGGTCAGTGGTGAGAAAAGTAAGTTTCTAAACTAGGCAGGAAAAGTCAGTTGCACAAGAACAGGATAAGCAGTACCTGGCTCAAATTAGTGCTTATTTAGGTGTCCTAATGGACTACCTAAGAATGAGCCAGCCAGTGTGTTGCAGCTGCCTAAATCAAACAAAGTCCTGGGCTGCATCGATAAAATGATAGCATCAAGATCAAGGGAAGTGATTGTACTGTACTATACTGAACTGGTGGGGGCAATTTTGGAATACTGCATTCACTTCTGGTCACCACAATACAAAACAGAATCTGAGAACCTAAAAAGAGTGCAGTCAAGAGCAACAAAAATAATAAGGGGTCTGGAGGCTAAATCCTATGAAGAACGGCTAAAGGAACTAGATATGCTTAGTACATTGCTAAATGTCTATGGAGATTCTCAGTCATCCAGGTCATGGTTGTCCCAGTTGCCTCTTGAAAAAAGGACCTTTGGAACTAGGTATATTTAGCTTAACAAAGAGAATCTTGAGGAGAGAATGATAACAGTCTTCCAATACTTGAAGGAGTGCCACAAGGAATAGTGTGTTAATTTATTCTCCATAGCACTTAAGGGTAGGAGAAGAAGTAACGAGTGGGAGTTCATCAGAGGGAAATCTAACGTGGAAATAAGGAGGAATTTCCTGACAATGGGAACTATTAAGCAGAGAAACAGTTTGCCTCCTTGAGTTGTAGGTGCTCCATCACTGGAGGTTTTCAAGAAAAAAATGGACAACCATTATGTAAGGATTCCTGCCTGGGACAGGGAGTGGGACTAGCACCTCCAAGGTCCCTTCCAACCC
Source organism: Pantherophis guttatus (assembly GCF_059756535.1). NCBI lineage: Eukaryota > Metazoa > Chordata > Lepidosauria > Squamata > Colubridae > Pantherophis > Pantherophis guttatus. The sequence continues at coordinate 121,327,693 of NC_142065.1, read as the reverse complement.
TATGAATCTATGATATTTTAAATATAGTGTTAACCAATACTATTAAAATTACATTACATAAACTGTAATTTTCAGTGTTGATAGAATTGTAAGCAAATTATACATGGTATAATCTTTAATAGCAATGCTCAATTAGTTGTTACTTTGGGTCAACATTTTTTGAATGTTGCCTTTCATAATAAATCCTATTATTGACTTACTGTCCATAGGTAGTTTTTTTTTTCCAGACTCTAATGAAGTTTCTACTTGGTTTATTATTGCAAAGTGCTGAAAAACTAAAATACGTATTTCATTTGATCAGTTATGTTTAAATGTAAGGAAAGAAGCTTTGACTGAAAAATTAATGCAAGACAAAAGCAATGGGGAAAAATCCTCACAATTAAGGATAAATATTTTCAAATTTGATCACATTCTTTTTCTTTATCTTCTAACACATAACCTTAAATTGTTCAAATGTTTTCTGGGCAGGTAAGGGCTGGGAACAAGATGGAAACGGTATTGCGAATGCCAAAAAAGAAAAGAAAAGAGAGGTTCCTGGGCATATCCATATCATGGTTATGTGCAAGTAAGAAAGGCCATTGGTGTTCATTGTTTCATTTAGTTGAGTTCCAGATTCTTAGAAGACATTTCCTAAATTTCTTGATGAGATATGTATTAGTAGCAAGAGTTTTCCATTCTTTTTTGTATGTGTTTCTGCCTGGCTCTAATTCTCTGACCCAGCTTTCTGATTATAGACTTGTAAGATTATTCACTTTTTCAAACTCACACCCTCAAATTCTTTTAGTATTCTGTAGTTATATCTTTCTTCATCTGGGTCTTTCCAGGGACTACAGTACACATGCAGGTATGAAAATATGACTTTTAAAACCGGTAATGGCATAGGTCCAGGCTACCTGATGAACTGGCTCATCTTGGTAGGGCATGCTGGCAGAGAGAGAGCGCCTACTTTGGATCTTGTCTGTCAAAAAACTCCTACTATTGGGATCCAGAAGAAGAGCCTTCATTGCTGCATTGCCCAACCATTGGAACATCTTATCCTCTGAAGAATATGTATTATTCTTGTTGTGTTCCTTTGACATTGTTTATCATATTGTTCTATTATTTTTCTTCTACACTGTTTGCTCTCCTTTAATTTTCTTCCTTTTTATTATTGTAAGCCTCCTAGAATGGCAAGATAGGTAGCAAATAAATTAACAAACAAACAAATAAAATGTGTGTGCTTCAATCCAACATCAGGAGGGCACTAAGATAGAAATGCCTGCTGCCAGTCTTGGGGGGTAGCTGTGGGTGTATACATCTGCATATCTACTGTATGGGACCACTCAATAAGATGTTTTTGTTAAGTCATTCAGCTACCTAGTATGATATTAAGAGAAAAATGTTTCTATATGAGTAGGGAAAGCATAGTGTATATTTGAAGAAAATATATGGACGCCTGTTTTACCACATATGCATACATATGCACATATCTCGGGGAATGGGATTAGATGCTGCCTTGCATAATCCAGGAATAATTAGGGTTTGGAGTCATAGGCAAGGGACTGATACAAATAATATGACAGTGCTACAGCATATAAAATATAGACAATTACATAGAGGCTTTCCTGTTTATGTTTTTAATTTGGCTTTGAGGGTAAGACAAGACTGGGGTTTGGGATGGAATCTACTTTATCATTCTGTGAGGAAACTGACAATCCTTGGCATTGTCAATAACTAAGGCAATATCGTAAGTCGGGGGGGGGGTGTCTATTTTTAAATAAATAAATAATTGCATTCGTTCTTAGTCAAAAGGTGAGAGAAGAAGATGCCAGAGTCTCATTTCCCAAACAAGATTTTTGCTCAAAGACCAAATCAAGAAACCAGGGTAACAGAAAATGCAACAGAAAAATTCTGATCACAATCTAGTGCATGCATGATGAAATCTTTGTAAAATAATAGAAAGCTTTTGCCCTGTATCTGGCATTCAGTATTCAGTTCCAGTTCCTGGTCGCTAAGTAATTCTTCGTGATTCACCAGGCCCCTTGCAGCAGAGACAGGGCACAAGCAGTTCCATGAAACACAAAACAGAATTTCCTTGGCTGTGTAACTCTACTCCAGACCTACTAAACAGGCACACAATGGTATATGATTGACACTCTGAGACAATGATGCTGATTATGTCATTGAACTCAGTCTGTCTGCATCTCTGTTGATGAAAGGCAATTCTTTTAAAGGAGAAAGGCTGCTGAGTATAAGAAAAGAAATTGCCTAAGCAATGGCAGGGAGCTCCTTTGTTTTGCCTGTGATTCCAGAGATGTTCTAGGGTCACCTGGTCAGGCAATTCTTCCTGCCCAAGAGTTCTGTACCTGTCAAGAGAAGGTGGAGTCTGAGGCAGCAGCCCTGGCTGCAGGCAGGCAAACTCACTAGTCAATGATTAACCCTTCTCTAGATATTTTCTGTGCTCACCTAGAAACCAAAGGATTTCTCATCCACATTCCAAACAGATGTACAACTTCACTTCGCAGCAGATTAATTTTATCTGCTTTAACAAGGTAGGAAGGAACTGAAGCAGCTTTGATCTTAAAAGCTACCCTGCTTGTGAGATTCATTCCTGGGATTACTTGCATTTTTTCTGGAGTCAACTATGGTTGCCAATATGGTTGCCAAGAAGAGAAAAACGTGTAATAGATATAATAGTTTACAATAGAATTCATAAGGGAAAAAGCGGTGGTTTTTTTTTGTTAATTTGTATCTTTTTCAGCAGTGTCTGTGTCTGTGTCTGTATAAATAAAATACTGCATCTACAGGAATTCTGGTCACTGTGATACAAAAAAGATGCCGAGACCCTAGAAAGAGTAGAGAGAAGAGCAACAAAGATGATAACGGGTCTGGAAACTAAACCGTACAATGAATTGTTGAACACTGGACCCTGGCTAACAAATTGTAATTGGTGGTGAGTGCTGAGAAAAGTACAGGTAGTCCTTGACTTACAACAGTTCATTTAGTGACTGTTTGAAGTTACAACGGCACTGAAAGTCATCTTTTGTGACTTTCTGACAAGCAAAGTCAAAGTGGAAGCCAGATTCACTTAACAACTGTGTGACTAACTTAACACCTGCAGTGATTCTTAACCTGCAGTGAGACTTAACAATTCTGGCAAGAAAGGTTGTCATATGGGGGCAAAACTCACTTAACAGATTCTCACTTAGCAACAGAAATTTTGGGCTCAATTGTGATAGTAAATTGCGGACTACCTGTAAGGTTTTGCACTTAGTCAAGAAAAACCAAATGCACAGGTACAGAATGGGTGGTATCTGGCTCAGATGCAGTAACTATTGAGTCCTAGTGCACAACCACTTAAGTATGAGCCCAGAGGTGCCAATGCAGTCCTAGGCTACAGCAATAGAAAGATTGGATCAAGATCAGAGTTAGTAATGCTTTATACTGCACTAGTAAGACCAGACCTGGAATACTGCATCCAATTTTGATCACCATGATATAAAAAAGACTTCAAGACTATGGAAAGAGTGTGGAAAGAGTGCAGCGAATAGGAATAGGATTAGGGGACTGGACATATGATGAATGGTTGCAAGAACTGGGTTTGTCTTGAGGAATGGCTTGGCTCCAGAAGCTGTGGGTGCTCCATCACTGAAGGTTTTAAATAAGAGATTAGGCAACCATTTGTCTAGGGTGGTATAAGGTCTCCTGCTCAAGCAAGGGGCTGGACTTCAAGGTGCCTTCCAATCTTGTTATTCCATATCCATTTTATGATTCAAATTGGGTTGTTGGTTAATTTCAAATCACTTATTTGCTATAGTAGAAATAAACTTTAAAAAGGACTAGGAACTTACAACTCAGAACTTCCTGCTTCTTGATTTTATCAAGACTTAGCAGCTGATTCTTTTTGAATCTGCTTGTAAAATGAAATGGTCTACAATGATTTCAGTCAAGTTGAATCTCAATTTAGAAGGGATTATTTCCAGTGCTTGCCCAACAATCTAAGAATTGAGGACATAAGGAAAGTGTACTTGGGATGTTTTGTCATTCCCCATCCCCCATCTTCCCATTGACCCATTTAGTTAGAAAATACTGTGGAAGCTGAAGAAAGTCTCAGAAAGAGCACAGAACACACCAACAAGAGATGCTTGAATAGAGCTGATGCTGGAATACATTTAGGGAAAAGGGCCATATTTTGTATTTCCTGCATGGGAGAGTACCCCTTTAGTAAAGATGCCAGTTCCTTTCAGAAAAACGTGTCCTTCTGCCCTAGATCTAGGGTTATTGCATATTTTATGTGCAAAACCAGGTTTTAAAAGTTTTTTTAGCAAGGAGAAGCAATTGCATTTGCTTTTCTGTTTTCAAACTGATGAGCCTAAAAATAAAGGAATTAAAGGGTTTGAAATGATGGAGTAAAAATTCCTAATTGCTAGGGAAAGGGTTTACAGTTCAGTCTAAATCTAATACCCAGGCAGATGAGATAGAAACCATGGCTTATGTACAACATTATTGTTATACAGTTCAGTACTATCCTGACCTATGAACAGTGCATTGGTTTTTAACTGAAGAAAAAGATCAATTGGTACTTTTCATTAAAAAGGCATGCTTATCCATGCCCATCCCCAAATTAATCTATAGATGGATGTCATATTAAGACAAATCAAAATAACATATGTGATACTCAGAAGTGGCATGCCTGGCAGTGAGCTGAAATAAAATAATCAAAAGCTGGTTGGTGTAACTAGGAAAATTCCTAAAAAAAAAGAATTTTGTGTTGTTCATGACAGGACATAAATTAGGGAGTAGTTATCTTTGTTTTTTTTATTGCTGGAGGGGGGGGAACGGGACATTTCCCTTGGCCCTGCTAACTGAGTGTCCACTGATATCAAACACAGTCATAAGATTCATCAGACCCCCACAGACTTGGAATTGACCTGACCTTGACCTTGTGTCATATATCTGGCCTGATATTTACAATTTCTTACTTTTTCTCTGTCCCCTTTTTGATAACAGTTTGCCTGGTTAGCTGTTGTTAAATACTCAAGATCTTGTACAGTTTTTTGTTCTCTTTTGCTTAATCTTAATAAATGTACCATCTGGATATGGATTTTGGATTATACTTTCAGTTCTCCAAGCACAGAAAATACAGTTCCCCTTACGGCATTTCTTCTAGCGGAGATGTCCCTTTTTTTCTTTACATATGAATGAACTTCCCCCTAGTTTCAAGAAGTTCCCCAGAGCTTTGTAGACTCTCTCTATAGATGTCTGGCAATAGCTATGCTGATGACATGTACATTTTGTGATATCACTATGCAAGTAAGGAATGTAATGTCGCTTATCTTCTTCCTCCCATGCCCCCATGACTCACTTTCTCATTTCTGATAAAAGTAAGCAGCAGCTGAGAGGCTTTTTCATTCCCAAGAAACAGGTTCATTCTGGACCTTTCCAGGGTGAGGAATTTTCTTATGGACTTGGAGATTCAAGAATCATAAAACAACAGGGTTGGAAGGGACCTTGTAAGTCTTCTAGTTCAATCCCTGCTTGAGCAGGATACCCTATACCATTTTGGACAAATGGTTGTCCAATTTCTTTTTGAAAATCTCCAGTGTGCTATCCAGTAATTTAGCAATTGTGGACTCTCCCAATGATATTTCTCATAATTAGTCACAGCATTTCTGAGGCAGCAATACAGAAAGCAGCATAATAGGCTTCAGATATATCATTCAGTTTTCCTATTCATGATTCTGTAGTGGGACTGCCCCTGCCATTTGCAGAATGAGGATGATGGAGATGAGAGACAATCAAGCTCAGGATATGCTCTGCGGCCTTGCCATGTTGCTGCCTCAAGCAGCTGGCTGCCACAATTTCTTCTGCCAGAAACTCTTGGAGGAAAAACATTGAGATGGTGGATGTGGGCTTTCTGTGTCCGCTGTTCTCTTTGATGTCTCATCCTGGAAGCACAACAAAGTGAGGCATCAAGACTCTGGCTGCTCTGAGAATTTTTTTGGCTTTCACTGGGCCTGAACTGCAAAATCCAATCTGAAGAATTGCCATTCTTATAAAACTGCATTTCCACTCATTGGCCGATAAAATCCTTAGAAGTGGAGGTCATTTCTTCCTGAAACCCCTCTTCTGTAATTTTGTGAATTCCCCAAAAAGTGTTTGGTTACAAAATCAAAATTCAGTTCCTCCATTTGTCTTCTCCCCTCCCAACCTTTTACCAAATCTTGTTCTCCAGCTTTTTGAAACCCCCAATATGTGAGATACTCAACACAGCTTTGCACCTTTATTGCAAATCAGCTTGCATTTCTCTTGTACTTGTTCCAGCCTAACTTGTTGCCAGTGGCCATCATCCTCCACATAATTTCTGTTGCTTCATTATTATTTTTTTTGCCACAAATGAGCAATCTCACTTGCTTAGATAGCCTTTGAGTTGTAGTATCTTAACCCTTCCTTGGATTATAGTTTTCTTTTGAGTTCTGTTTAATTTCTTCTGTTAAGAGCTGGCATTTTAAAAAAAATTCTAAGCAAGCTCTTTAATCTACTTCATCTTTGTGGAAAAATATTTGCTCCATTGGTAGCAAATATAATCCATGGCATTGAGTGGATTTCTTAATACTTTTAGTAGTAGGACGTTCTATACATAGGTACTGTATATAACTATTTGCCAAAAGAGAATGGTAGAAATCTACAATAAAAGATAAACAGAAATATCTAAAAGCCAAGAATGTTATCTGGGATCAGGCTATTTCATTCTAATCCTTGGAAAATAGGCTAATTCCTCCTATGCAGCATTCAGAATGGACTCCAATGAAATCCATTGTAGTAGTCAAGACTAACAAAAGACAGCAAATTTTGAACTATCAAGGCCAAGAAATCCTTGATAATAGTATACCCATGTGCTACTTGGTCATTCAGAAATGAAACCCACTTAATGCCTTCCCAAACTATACAGATGATGATGTAGAAAGAGTGCAAACTCCATCTAAAATATAGCTTCTCAGAGCCGGCTACTAACAGTATAATTACCCAGTTCTTTTGGAATGAATACAGAAAACAACAAATGCCACCTTTCATATTTCTTCAGTTTTCCATGTTTCACTCAAGTATCTTCATTTGGATTGTCTTTGAGTTTCCTCTTTTTCAAGAAAAGAAATTACATGAATGATGAACTGTGATTTGTAATCAAAGCTAAATAAGAAGTGCATACATGACAACTATGAGTGAATGAGATTATATTCCAGCTTCACTTAGTTCAAGGTGTTATATTAAAGCTGCCCCAGAAGTCTTCTACAATGAAATAGTATTGATGGACTATAGATGGGGCACAGTATTATTATTGCACTGTGAATTAGCTTATGACATATAACCTAACATTTTGTATCAGTTTGTGTTGTTTTCTCTTTACTGCACACTTACAAATTGGATAATTAAGATTCCTTAATAAACCTGTACTTGTTCTACACACTCTACCCATCCCATTAGGTCAGGCAGGAGGGGTGTGATCCAGCTCCCATTAATCAGGGACTGTCATCTGAGAGAACCCAGGAAGTGTGCCTTTTCCATAGCTGTGCCTGCCCTCTGGAACCCCATATTGCCTGAGGGTCGGTTGGCCTTCACCCTTCTCACCTTTCAAAAAGTCTTAAAGAACTGGCTGTTTTCCCAGTCATGGGGACAACTGAGCCCACACAGCTGCTGAATTGTGCTTCCTGGAGCCACTTTATGTTTTTATGTTATCATATGCAATTTATATTGTATTTTTAAATAAATAAAATCAAACCATATATATCTCATGTTTCTAATGCAAGAGATACAATTCTATGAATAAAGTTCTGTAAAGCCATTGCCATTAGTTGGAGGAAATAAAAGTTTAAGGTCAAGTTGAGCTGTACTGAAATAGTCTGAATTATTTCAGTGAAGCATTTGAAGAAACCTAAGGGACTTTGATGGCTTGCAGATGATAATTTAAGTCATTCTGACTGAAGAGAAAGACAGGTAACTGCTGACAAACAGTGATGAAAACTCCATTGAAAAGTGTACAAACTGCAGACACAGCCTTAGACTTAAACTCCCCAAGATTACAGTGCTTTATCCTTTGAAACCTGAGAAAAGAATTTCCTTAATTTTAAGAACTCAAAGGAGATTTATGAACAAATTAAAGATTCATGGTTATGGGGAAGTATTTGAAAGGAACTGAACATCCCCTGTCTTCCATGGCTGGCTGCCACTGTGTAACCATCATTCCCCATGCAGGGTGAGACGGACGCCTAGCTACCATGACCTCCTCGGCAGGTTTCCATGGATACCATGCACTATAAATAAAAAAGGGGGATTTCAAACCACTTTTCAGTCCTGCTTAGTGACAACAAGGAAATCTCTTTGAATTTAGTTCTCCATTTCACCTTTCAGGGGTGGTTTTGAAGACAAATAATTACCTCTTCAGCCCAGAAATTACCACCAGTTATATCTATTTATTCTAATGCTGTGCACCAATTAGCATGATGAGGGTGGCTGCTTGACTGAAATATAAGGTTAAGCTCTCTCTGCCTTGGAAGACAGAATGGCAGGCAAGGTGCCAGCGGGTCGGGCTACAGACCACAGACCTCCTCAAAACGCTGAAGGTGTAACATAGATCTGAATACCATGAATCAGATTCACACTGCAGATTTGTCTGCCATTCTAGCTCTCTGGAGGATTGAAAATAATTTGGCTGCAGCAGTGGGAGGTGTGCATGTGTGGTGAGAGAAGACTCGTTTTCCAACAGCCTGCTGGGGCGAGAACATGCCTGACACTTCATTCCTTTCCAGTTAATGCAGCAAGACCAGGAAAAAAATTAACCCTCTAATTGCTAAATTCAGAAGCTCCCGTTCATCCAAATAGATTTTCCCTTCCACATGTTAGGGCTGAAATGATACAAATGAAGATGATTCTTGTACAGTTGGAATGAGGCAAGAGAAAAAATGCAATTCCACTTAAAGACGTCTTGAGTCGCCATGTGCGAGTAGGTGGCAATATAAATTTTCTAAATAAATAAAAAGCAGGATATCATACTGGTAGCTGAGGTATGTGTATGTGTGTTTAACAGAGATAGATTGTTTACAACAATTTGTGTCACCAAATGTATTCAATGTCAATTCCCACAATCTCCCATAAGCATGGACTGTCAGTAGGGATCATAGAACCTAAGGTTATATGCATTTAGAAAGGTGCATCTGCTTGGAGAAACCTGGTCAAGGTCACACAGAATTAGGTGTTTATACAGACGTGGGATTCAGTCAGTTCGGACCGGTTTGGGCAAACTGCTTGTTAAAATTCTTCCCAGTTGAGCGAACCAGCTAATTCTACCACTGGCTGGCCCCACCCCCTCTCGTTTTTCAGACTGTTTTTCAGGCTGTTTTCTGGGCCATTTTTTGGGCTGTTTTTTGGGGCCGTTTTTTGGGCATTTTCTGGGCAACTTTCCAGACTGTTTTCCGGATAATATATACAAGTATAAGCATGAATTGAATACATAGAATGAATACAATTAAAGGGAACATAAGGACAGGTACGGTAGGCATGCTGGTGCTCTTATGCACGCCCCTTACAGACCTCTTAGGAATGGGGTGAGGTCAACAGTAGCCAGTCTAAGGTTAAAAGTTTGGGGGTTTTGGGATGAAACCAGAGTCAGGTAGTGCATTCCAGGCATTGACCACTCTGTTGCTGAAGTCATATTTTCTGCAATCGAGTTTGGAGCGGTTCACTTTAAGTTTGTATCTATTGTGCGCTCGTGTATTATTGTGGTTGAAGCTGAAGTAGTCATTTACAGGTAGGGCATGATAGCAGATGGTTTTATGGGCTATGCTTAGGTCATACTGAAGGCGGCGTAGTTCTAAATTTTCTAAGCCCAAATTTTCAAGTCTGGTGGCATAAGGTATTGCCAGATTAGGTTTACAACTCTTAATGCCTTTTTGGTGATGTTGTTACAGTGGGCTTTGGTACTTAGATCATTTGATATGAGTACTCCAAGGTCCTTGACAGAATGAGGGTCATTTACAAGTTCATGTCCACTCAGCTTGTATTTTGTGTTCTGATTCCTTTTGCCAATGTGTAAGACAGAGCATTTGTTTGTTGAGATTTGGAGTTGCCAATTTTTTGACCATTCTAACACAAAGTCAAGGTATTTTTGAAGGGTAGCAGCATTGTTGGTAGTGTTAAATAGTTTACATCATCGGCAAAGAGAACACAGTTACTTATAATATGATCACAAAGGTCATTTATGTATAGTATGAAGAATGTTGGTCCTAGAACACTGCCTTGGGGGACACCACTATTAACAGGTGCAGGATTTGATAGGGCACTCCCTATTTTGACCACTTGGTGTCTGTTTGACAGGAATGCAGCTATCCAATTATGTAGGGGTCCAGAGATGCCATAGGATTTTAGTTTTAGAAGTAGTTTGTCATGGACCACTGAATCAAAGGCTTTACAGAAGTCTATGTAAATTGCATCTATTGCTTTGCCCTGATCAAGATGTGTAGTCCATATGTTTTTGCAGTGTAGAAGTTGTAGATTACAAGATATTTTTTTTCTGAAACCAAATTGTTTATTAGAGAGGTTGTTTGTTTTTAGGTGGAGGGCAATAGATTGGTTGATGATTGATTCCATGACTTGGCAGGTGACGCAGCATAAAGAGATTGGTCTGTAATTTTTGAGTAGGCTGGGGTTTCCCTTTTTGAAGATAGGGATGACCGTGGCTAGAGACCATAGGTTGGGTAGGGAGCTGGTCCTGAAAGATTTTTCAAAGATTATGTTTAGGGGTTCTGCTATAGCAGTGGAAAGCTTTTTTAAGAAGTATGCACATAGTCCATCAGGTCCAATAGATAGAGATGGTTTTAGTCTACGCAGTGCCTTTTCAATGTTATCTTCTGTGAAATCTATTTGTGTTAGAAGAAATCGAAGAAAGCAGGTTGCTGCAAGAAGAAAAATTGAAAGTTAGCATCACAATAGCTGGCACAAGAGATCATCACCAGTTTGTGCCAGTTGATTCAAATTCGATTTCTGTCAGCAAAGTTTCAAATGACATGATGAACTTTGTGGTCAAACTGTCCAATACCGTTGATCCGAATTTAAAATTGGCTGACTTATTTCCTGGTTGTTATGCTGCCTGCATTTATGACAAAAAACGGTGGGTAGGCAATGTCGTGGAAATTTTGATTGAACAAAATGATGCGTTGGTAACATTTATGCATTCACAAGGCCCTGTTCATTCATTTTATTGGCCTGAAAGACAAGATGTTTGTTGGGTTCCAGAACCACATCTTATTTGTGTGCTTCCAGCACCTTCAGTTACATCGTCTGGTCGACAGTATCAATTCCTAGAAATGATGCTAAAGAATGTGGTGTGTAAATTCAATAATACATAAGTGTTTGTTGGAATTTGGCAGTTCATATGAACAGTATGGACTTTGGCTTGGAAACCATATAAGATACCCACTTTAGGCTTGGGAACCTTGAATAAACTGCTCAATTGCTGGCTTGGGAACCGGACAGATACCCACACAAGGCTTTGGAACCTCGAGGAAGAAACCAAACTACAGGCTTGGGATCCTGAACCAAGAAACACACCTGTGGCTGGTATTGCATGGCTATCAGGTGTGCCCCCTACGGCGATGGGATTGCTGGGTCAAGTGCCTGAACTGGTAGTGACAATGTCACCATGGACCAACACAATATAATAGTAGTAATGATGTCTATATAAAACAGACAAGACGAAACAATAATAGAATGGATGTGACACTGCTATAGCAACATCCTCCACTTTGTCCCTATTTTTAGGGCTTTATATGCCAGCGATGAAATACCAACTCTACTTTTTTAGGGGGCTTGAAACATGCTCTTTCTAATGAGAATGATTTAACAGAGTTCCCAGAAGGTCTTTTTTGTAAAAGCAGGCTGAAAATACCCTATTTTGGGCATTTTTACAAAAACCATCAACTTTACACTCAATTTGTGAAATATTGGAAAGCAGCAGGAGAATGAAATTTTATATTCAACAACTTTGTGTTGGTAAGTTTCACGTTTCTCATACCTTTTCTTCCAGAGATATAAGAAGCCAAATTTTATCCTTTTTTCGCACTGTAGTCATTTTCAGCCAACTTTGCTCCCAATTATCTGGATGGAGATCGCTCATGAGAATGTTTTTATTATTTTGTTTAATAGAGCACGTCAAGTTGTACAAGATGGCCAAGTTTTGTTTCTCTCAACAAAATATTGCCAGAGATACTATGTCTCAAAGTTGCTGAAATCTCAGAGTCATACTGTCGAAGGCTGCGGTATGGGATCATACAAATGACTACATCTCCACAAGTATTGCATCAGCAAACATAACACTTTACCAATGTTCATTGGGGACATGTACGCACGTTCATACCAAATTTCATCAAAATCCGTGATGGTCGACTTGGGAGCCCCAGACCACTTGACATGGAATGACCCACCATTCCGTTCCCAAACAGGGGCAGGGGTGGTCCTGGTGAAAGGGGAGCCTTGTGGGCTGTGAGACCAAACCAGTGAGCATTGCATGTACGCGCTGATGCTGGTGCGGCGCTGAACTACAACTTGGTGTGGCCACATGGTCAGCCTTAGATCTGACCCACACAGCCACCCTGGAGCTAGCAAGGGGCTGCCCCTGCCACCTTGGCCTGCCCCCTGGACATGCACACAGGAGGTGGTGAGCACTGACATCTTGGGTGAAAGGGAAGCACTCAGAATGCAGTCAGCTGTGGGGAAAGATGGTCCTTGGGAACATCAGGCTCTGCGTGCTCGTCACCTCCTGTGGGGTGGGGGTGGCCCCTTGCTGGCTCTAGGGCCATGATGGCGAACCTATGGCATGTGTGCCACAGGTGGCACATGGAGCCATATCTGTGGACACACGAGTGTTGCCCTAGCTCAGCTCTAGATGCATGCGCGCACCGGCCAGCTGATTTTGGGGCCTTTCGTGCCCACCGGAAGTCGGGAAACGGGCCATTTCCGGCCTCCAGAGGGCCTCCGGAGGGGTGGGGAAGGCCGTTTTTGCTCTCCCCAGGCTCCTAGAAAGTCTCTGGAGCCTAGAGAGAGTGAAAAATGGGCCTACCGGTCCCACCATGCCATCGCGTGCCAAAAGCAGGGGGAGCACAGAGGGGCCGCGCGTGCATGCGTGGGGGGGGTGGGGTGCATTGAATTATGGGCATGGGCATGTAGGCACATTACCCCCCTATGCTCCCCCCCGCTTTTGGCACGCGATGGCAAAAAGGTTAGCCATCACTGCTCTAGGGTGACCTCGTGGATCTAAGGCTGACCACATTCTGGCCCGGATGGATGCCATCAGGTTGTAGATCAGCACCCAGCCAGCCTGGGCTGGGCTGTTTCCAGGGCAGCTCTATGGGCCAGATATAACCACATCACAGGTCTTGTGTTTGACATGTCTCCTCTAGAAAGAGTGCAGAGTAGGACAACAAAGGTAATAAGGGATTTGAAGGCTAAACTGCTGATGAACAGTTGCGGAAACTAGGTATGTCTAATCTGATAAAGAGAAGAATTTAGGATGATGTAATAGCAGTCTTCCAATACATGAAGGGCTGAAGAAGAGGTTTACCTATTCTCCAAAGTACCCAAGGACAGGATTAAAAATAAGGAGTGGAAGATTATCTAAGCGAGATCCACAATCTAGAATTAAGGAGAAATTTCCTGACATTCGGAATAATTGAAATGTTGAATAATTGAATCAGTGAAATGGTTTGCCTCCAGAAGTTGTAGGTGTTCTGTGACTAGAATTTTTCAAGAAGAGATTGGGCAACCATTTGTCCAGAATGGTATATGGTTTACTGCTCAAGTAGGTGGTTGGATTAGAAGATCTCCAAAATCCCTTTCAACCCTGTTATTCTATGTTCTATGTTCTAACAATGCTTGGAGGGGAAAATATTATTAATGCTATTGAGTAAATAAGAAAGCTACTATGTTTTCAGGATGCAATTGAAAAAAGCAAAGATTTATCTGCAGGGCTGCTTTATTGTACCTTGAGATGGTTTATGGTCTGTTCTTTGTTTTGTTGATATTTATTTTTGAGGATGCGTTTAAAATGTCAAAAGACTTCTTTCTTGGCCTAAGCTGACTTGTTGCTGAGTTTTTGATTCATTTTTTATCTTCTTAATGAGAGAGTGTGTTTCTTGTTATAGGTTTTACAATGTAGAATTTAGAATAGTAACTAACAGTATCATTTTGAGTGTTGCTGCTGATCTATAATATTCTGTTTCTTAGCATAAATGTTAAGATGTTAAAAGAAACATTACCTACCATAAAAGTACATGCCAGATTTGAAATGTGTGTTCTTGGTAAGACATTCTAACTAATTTTTCTATTCCTAATTCAATCTTTGATATAGGGATTTTTTCAAAAAAAGTGTTTAAAATTATTCCTTTGCCCATTTTTTTTTTTTTTGCAAATATGTTGACTGGTAGCAACAAGTAGGATTGTTACAATATCTAGTGTGGTGGTCCTTGGGTACCAAACCACCAGCAGAAAGGGCCCTTTTTGTTGTCAGAATTCTATGGTTCAATCTTGGAATGTTGGAATCCACAAAGGGAATTTTGGGGAGCAGGGTTTGTGTGTCCCTCTCTCCAGTGATTGTCAGTAGAGATTTCAGACTAAGGTCATCTTCACCTGCAAATTTATCTAAAGGCACAGGAATTAACCTGGCATCCTCCAATTTCAAAACACAGACCCTGCTACTGAACACAGCTTTTGAACCAATGGACCAAAGAAGCTCTATCACTTTATTATAACAAATAGTAGTAGAATTTGTGGAAAACAATGTTTGCAATGGAGAAATGGATACCCAGTATTTAATCAGGATTTTTACTTTACTTTTATTTTACTTTCATGCTATTGATCAACTATTCTTCTTGTCAAGTAACTCAGCTTTTTCATTGCTTAAATTTTAAATGCATGAACACTCTTGGAAATACATACTTGTTCTTCAAATGTTGGCTCATTTTTCAAAGGCCCACTAGAAGGGATTGTAGAATTGTAAATTATATGCATTTATGAAGACATCAGTTTAGATGCTTTTTAATTAAAAAAAAGACCTGTTAATGTCAGAGAACTAGTCTTTTGACAGGATTAATAGTCCTGTCTTGAAAATTGGTTATACTAGGTTTTTTATTCTGGTGGATAACTCTGAGATCTCGACAGCCTCTTTTTAATGATTTAAATCTCAAATTCTTTAAAAAAACCTATTCACAACTTAAAACATCATTTGATATCAGTCATGAATAAAGCTAATTCATTCCTTATTGATCAATTTGCTAAGTCACCATAGCAAAATTTGCTGAGAGAGAACAGAAAGTACTTTAGCTTTGCTTTTTGAAACAGGTCTCTGGCATACCAATGTATCCTCCATGAGATCTGATAGTTGATTATATCATCTAGGACAGTGTTTCTTAAACTTTTTTTCTCTCAGGTCCCTTTCTCACTTTTAAAAATCTGGAGGACCGCAAAACAACTTTGGTTTGTATGGATTACAATATTTACAGTATTAAAATTTAAAAGAGATGCATTTGCTGCAGCTATTGCTTCTCACAATTGTTTAACAGAATTTTAATTGTTTAATGGGATTTTAATGTATTTCAACATAGAATGGCAAATAATTCCTATGTTGGGGATCCTTGAGAAAGTCTTGGGGAACCACCAGGGATCCTAGGAACACCCTTGAAAAAACATTGATCTAGGATATGGGAATTGCCACTTACTAACTTCCAGAATACTGTTATATATGCATTTGTTTGTATTATTATTTATGTTCTGGTCTAAGCCTATAATAAAGTTGTTGTTTGCATCAGCCAAGGACAGAAAAATAGAATAATTCAGATTAGGCCAAGGTATTCTTGGTTAACCATAAGCAAATTAAAGAATGGCTAGTTGTCTTGAGTCACATTTTAGAAGGGAAGGTAGGATATAAAACAAACAAAGCAGCTCTTTACTGATTGTCTGCAACTATGCAATGCTAGTCAGTTTACTTTTCAGCCCATTCCCAGGCTCTGCTTTCTAGAAAACAGAAAAGAGATTTGGTATCTTCATAGAAGAGTTCTTTGCAATGATGAGGAAAAATTAAATTCTGACAGCCTCAGTACCACAACCTATTCAAAAAGAAAGGGAGGGGCAAGATTTAAAAAAGGGAAAATTTTACTTTTCCACTTATATCCACTTCCATATCTGAAAAATATTGAGGGAAGGGTGACCAGTAGGAAGGTGTGACACAGGTATCAGTAGCCAGCCAATGAATCTTATTAGAGATGTCCAAAATTCTAGGATTCAAAATGTTCAAGAGAACCATGTGATGGTCCAAGAAAAGTTTTATTGTAATCCAGAGGAGGAATGCAATGTTCTTGGATTTGGTTTTGGATATTCCTAAATTTGATCATCTTATTGAATCTTCAAATATTGAAGCTTTTTGGGGTGGCAAAGCTAACATGGCTTTGAGCTTGGTTCTCATTCTCAACTCAACTTCTTTAGCGTGCCTTAATTTTGTTCTTGTGAAACAAAAAAAGGAACACAACAATTTGTTGCTGATCCTTTCCAATTAACTAGGAATTTAACTCATCTCTTAGCACTCTTGAATATGTGCTCAAAGCTGACCATTTAGGTACATGCACTGAGATCAACACTTACTTTTAAATTCTGCACAATTGGAACAAGTTTAAACCTCTCTAGAATGAATAAATACAAGTCAAACTAACACAGGCATTGACCCAAATGTTTACTGCTTTTAGGAATCAAGTGATGGCAAGGCTACAAATGCCATTTTCTCTGCAGCCTGTCTTGTCTCTATGGTATTCTATCTCACTGCCACCTGCTTCTGCAGCCTCTGCTAACTAAATACAATTATTGCAAGCAAGCCAGGGCTTTGACACAGCCAATTCTACCCAGAAAAGGCCAACCCTTGCCAATATACTCTGTCCATCTGAAACTATGGATGGGGAATGCTTCCCAGGAGAGGGCAAGTTTGCTAAACAGCAATGCCATTTCTCCTAGCACACCACAACCCTCATAATAAGAAGCAGCAAAGGTACGCTACCTCAGATGGCTAAATGGCATATCTGGCATCTGAGAAAAGCCAGTGAAAAGTAAGAACATCTTTTTGTAATTTTTTTAAAAGAGCAAGTAAGAAATTTCCTACATTCCTCCAAAAGAGAACATACTTTGCTCACGTTCATATACTGTAACAAAATGGGCAGAAACTTACAGTTTTAGACAACCTTGTTCACTTTCTTTCACAAAAGTTCATTTCTTGCACCAGATCATATACCACCCACTATTTTCTTATCTGTACCTATGTACCTTCATATTTCTGTGTTGAAGAGTGGAGGGCCAGTGAGGAAGGCTTTGCCCTCCAAGCTGATTACATCAGCCAAATAAGCTCATATGATCAGTAATGTGACAGATGCTGCACCCAGATTGTCATCTTATTTCTACATCAATCCCCCTTTAATATACATACTATCAATATTTGTCTCCTAGCTTTAAGCATTCATCATTCATATATAACACCTGATCCAGGTGTCAGAGACAACTACCATCATTGATATATTAATCTTCAGATCCAAGAACAATGCTTCTTATTGCATTCTTATAATTTAGTTAAAATTTCATGGAAATCATGGTTTTCATCTGACAAGATTGCAGCATCTGCATACAGAAGTACAGAAGTACATATTCACATTCCCAACCAATACACCTCTAATTTTACAATAAGTGTTTATTATATGTGTAATATATTAAACAATTAAGGGTATAGTCCATTACTTTCTCTTACATATTGTTCAATGTTGAACTATTTGCTGGCATGACATTTATTCTCCTGCATGTTTTATTAGCATTATATCCTGCCCTTATTTAGCAACCTACTTCCAACTTCACATGCATGTAAAACATTCCATTATTCAGGTTTTTTTACTTTATGATACACCTTTTTTCTATCTCAATAAAGAAATGAATGGATACTAAATTGTCAATTTTTATTAGTTTTTCTTCTATAATTCATTCAGAATAAACAAACCAATAAATTTTTGCTTCCAAACATTTCTGAATGTCCTGCTAAAGAGCAAGCCTCGGCCCTGCAGACCTCTCCCCCTGCTCTTTCGCTCCTTGTTAGCTCAAAATTCTGCCAAACACTGCACTGTCCCAGGCACAATTAGCAAGTAATCACCCAATTGTTTTTGCATTTGTTCTTGTCATCTTTCCCTTTGTATATATGGGAACAATAACAGTATTGTTCCACTCTTCCAGCACAATTATAGTATTTGCACATACATTAAAAATTAAACATAAAATTTGTTGGTCAGATTAATATCCACGTTTGTTATGGATAGAAGATTACAAATTGATCTGGAATAGGGAACAGTCTTGCACTGCTGAAGGCTATACTTCTTACGAAAATCTTTCTTTACATTGGACGTTTGATAAAGTTTGACCTTGTCAGAGGGAACATGCTAATGCAGGAAGGTAGCTTTTTTTCTTCTTCAAACATTATCCTTTATTTTTAGAAGATTTCAAAGCAGAAACAGAGGATCAAAATATGCAACAATAACAAAATTAAAGTGTCCAAGAAAAAGAAGAAAAAAGAAAAGAAGAAAAATAAAAAGACAGCTTTCCAAATTGTTGAAGACCCTAACAAAATTTAGCAAATTACAATGCTGAAAGATTAGGGTTGAAAATAATGATCTAATGTATATGTGAAACTTATAGTCACTGGTGTGTTATGGTTTATAACCATAATATAATACTGCTGGAAGAAATGTCCATCTGGGTTCAGTTCCAAGTGGGGAGAGAGACAATGGAAACATGGAGGCTGTTTGGAAAGATGGTTTAATGGTGAACAGGACCACATGGTTTGAGGTCCTGGGCAATCGAGCACATGGGTGTATGAGAGAGAGATTTATATCCTCTCTTAGGCCCCACCTTGGAGCTTCCTGTTCCTGTGTAAGAAATGTGTTCTGATTGGTTGTCAGACTCCCATGGGGCCATGGATGGGTAACTTTGTAGGTTGTCTTGAGTCCCAGGCTTGGTTGAATCTTGCTGGGGTGATGTAATGAAAGGGCCTTAAGGCAATTCCTATTATGGCTTAATGGCTTTGTCCTGGTTTGGATCTTGAGAGAGGGCTAATTCTATCACTCTGGAGCTGAAGATCTTTTGTAGATAAGATGGCCCAGTCTTTTGTCTTGTAGATAGGTTGGCACCAGTCTTTCTGGGGCTATTAACAAAGGTGGGGGCTGCTTTCCAAGAGCATGTTTCTCCTTTTCTCATCTAGGGAGGTATAATATTCTGCCTTTTTAATATTTCCTAGAATATTTCATTCTTCTAGGAGAGGGGTGGGGGCTAACTTCCTACAATACTATAAAAAAGAAAAAAATATCTATCACCCTATTATTGTAATATCTATGCCAGAAAAGAACATATTGCTTTAGCTTTTGAAGAATACTAAATTTATCTTTTATGCATTTCCACAAGTCAATCATCAATGAGTAGCATAATATGACTTCTTCAATTTCTCAATATAATTGTTCTGGTCATTTTTCATGCCCAGAACTACCATAATTCTTCAAACCCAGGCAGATTCTAAGTTTGGGTATATAATTCAACATCACATTAACATCTTTAACATTGAAGCATTTCACTTTAAATCTATTTAATGTACCTAAATGACTATTTCAGAAAAGTACAAAATGTTCATATATAGATCAGTCATATCTCAATTATTTGCATTTCTAACAGAGAAAATCTGATGCCAATCCTTTCAAGTGCATTCTTTGATACTCCAGTAGAGTCTAAATTCATTTTTTAAAAAATAATTTCAAGTCTGCCTATATTATTTTAATATTCTTAAGAATATTATGATTCAGCAATATTCTGATAGCTGTATGAGGCATCCAAGGAGATTTCAAATATTTAGTCCATACTTGATATATAATTTCCACTTTATTCTGGTATTTAAAATAAAATTATATTGTGTGGGTTTAAATTCTGTCATGAATTCCATCAGATAAGAAAGTATCTCAGGTGAAGTAGTCAAAGAATCTGTCCTATAAAATGATCATTAAAACATGTTTAAGTTAAAAAAAATACTGCTACTATTGTGAACTAGGACAATCACACTTGATTTGAAGTTAGAAAAATCCTTAAAATATTAACATTAATTTTAAAATAATTAATTTAAATTCACTAATCTTCCTTTCTCAAATAGTAGTCTCAATTTAGCCAAGGCAAGCCTTGGTGGACTATTATCCTAAATAAATCTCCTAATCCTATCAATCTGAAGAAAATATTTATTTATATTAGCAAAGGGATTCCTCTAAGAGCATATAATAAATCAAATGAGGGACAATGTTCATTTTAATAACATTAAGTTTGCTCGACCAATCAAATGGAATTTTAATCCATTACTTACAAATCTATATTTTCTAAAAGTTTCAATATATTTGTTTCCAAATATTTAGAAATATTTTAGAACTATAAAGTCTCAAGTATTTAATATATTCTATAAAATCACAAAACCCATCTCTTTACATGTTGATACATTAGAGCTTAAAGAAAGGAAGGAAGATTTCTCCAGGTTAATCTTATAACCAAAATACTTTCTAAAATACTGAACTTAACTACATAAAATTAGGTGGAGAAATAGAGTACTTTTCCAAAATTGCTAAAAGTTCATCAGCATATAAAATTAATTACAATTCACATCCCACCAAAATAATATCTATAATGTCTGAAGATTGCCTGACCATAATTACTAAAGTTTCCAGAATTACCGGTAAATTAAAAATCAAGGGAGAATGTGGATAGCTCTACTGAGAACCACACTGAAACTCAAAAGAGTCTAAAATAATTTGATTTGTTGTGATTCTAGCACAGGACTTCAAATACTGTAGTAAATATCAATCTAATAAACAAAATTTAGACTTTTAGAAAAGAAGTCAGAAAAAATCATTTACCGTTAATCATTTAAGCAGATAGATAAAGTCATTAAATCCCAGTGAAATGGGAATAATTTTGACGGAAATCTAGAGGATAATGTAGCAACACTTTTTAAATTGTGAGATGTAATAGTTATTTTTAATAATAACTATTACATTGTTAAAGCAGATAAATTTTAATATGAAAAATCATTTTTTGTTTAAAAACAATAACATCACAACATGATAAATGTTTAACTGAATAGCCATAATATTACTATCTTAAAACCTATAGCAGAAACACAACATAAGGGTGGTGTTTGAACCTGTCTGAAGGTGAACAGACATATTTTATCATTATGTCCTGCAATGCTTGTGGTATGCTTGTGAAATGTATATTTGTATATTTACAGTATATTTGCCTCATCTGCAAGTACCTGGGTTGGAATAATGTGGTCACACTTCAGCTCATTAAAAAAACTGCTTTATGAGATCAAATGAAGGAGGGTTGACAAATAAGACATTGCAAGGTTGCATGTAAGGATGCATGCAAGGATGCATCACACGCAGGTCACACCCACCTGGCTCCACAAAGGCAAAAAACATCATGATACATCATGTGACATCACGTGACGCGATCAAGTTTGACACCTGTGCATAAGAAGATTACACAAAAGAGCAATTCAAGTGAATAAAAATGATAAACAGAAATAGAAATGTAAAAGATATTCAGAACTGCTGAAACTCAGAAATGACTTTGAGACTCTCAAAGAAGAAATTGGTGAACAGGAAAATGATAGTTGGATTTTGTTTTTGTTTTTTAAAAAAGAAGGAATCCAGCTCTACCTACAATATTACGCATTGTAAGCCGCCCTGAGTCTCCGGAGAAGGGCGGCATATAAATCAAATTTAAAAAAAAAAATTCTTTTAAAAAGAGTTGTGCTATTTGGTGGCTCACTATTAGAAAGAAAAAAATCAATGTATTTTTCATAACCTGTATTATCCAGGGCACTGTTTAGGGATATAAACTTCAAAGGTTTATCAAGCACATTAGTAAATATTGTTTTCTGTTAATCCTTAAATAATTTTTAATAATTTCTGTTAATCCTGTCAAGTAATATTTCTAAGAGCAGCTATAATCATATCAATCTTTCAGGGTTTTTTTTCTTTCATAGACTCTGAGGATCTAGGAAGGAAACTCCACTTGAGTTCTCATCCAGTCCATGGGGAGGTTCTGAAGATAGGGGGAATATTGCATGTGAGTGATTACTCTTAGAAATAGTATTATGATGAGATTTTGTTTTTGGGACTATAATTTGAGACTACTGACATGGGCTGCATGTCCAAGAACTGCTAGAAAAAGTTGAAGTATGTTTTCACTTTCAGCCCTTCTATTTATCTGTGGGTGTTCCTCAGGGGTCACTTTCAGAATCACTCTTGCTCACTTAGTACTTGATAATTTCTTTAATTTCATCTCTTCATGTTATAATAATGAACATATCTACAGCCATGGCACCTGAAGTTTTTTCTTCTGTCTTGGTCTTGGAATTATGCTGGTCTTCTCTCGATTATGGGAATCTCTGTTTGGAACAGTTCCTACTATTTTAAATTAAATTGGAGGAAGATCAAGTTTATTGTTTCCCAACATAATTGTCCTTTTTTTTTACAGATTCCCCCGCCCTCCCCCCAACTAGCAGCTGCAGATATATTGTATAAGACATTGTTTGGGAGTTCCTATAAAACTTTCTTTAAAGTCTTTCACTGATAAAACTATGGAAACTTGTAATTTCCACTTTGGGATTATCAGTAGAATTTCCTTGTACCTTATTTTGGAAATAGTTAAGCTACTACTTCATACCTTGGCGCTACTACACCTAGACTATTTCAGTAGATTGTTAGATGGCTTTTCTGATGCTGATCTCCATCCAGAATAGTGTAGCTTATGATTCCTAATTCACCCTTACAATACTTTGGGGGGTTTATGCCAGTTCCTACATTAAAGGAATCTTCAGGAGCTTTGGTAATTCAAACTGCTGATACTGACCATCTGTCCTACATAGAAGAACACCCTGTTATTTGAAGAATTTAATTGCAATTCATATTTCCGTATCTTTGGCTCAATCATGCAATTACTTTATCCTGAAATTAAAATTAGAATAGAATAGAATAGAATAGAATAGAATAGAATAGAATAGAATAGAATAGAATAGAATAACAGAGTTGGAAGGGACCTGGAGGTCTTCTAGTCCAACCCCCTGCTTAGGCAGGAAACCCTACACCACTTCAGACAAATGGTTATCCAACATCTTCTTAAAAACTTCCAGTGTTGGAGCATTTACAACTTCTGGAGGCAAGTTGTTCCACTGATTAATTGTTTTAACTGTCAGGAAATTTCTCCTTAGTTCTAAGTTACTTCTCTCCTTGATTAGTTTCCACCCATTGCTTCTTGTCCTACCCTCAGGTGCTTTGGGGAATAGCTTGACTCCCTCTTCTATGTGGCAGCCCCTGAGATATTGAAACACTGCTATCATGTCTCCCCTAGTCCTTCTTTTCATTAAACTAGACATACCCAGTTCCTGCAACCGTTCTTCATATGTTTTAGCCTCCAGTCCCCTAATCAACTTTGTTGCTCTTCTCTGCACTCTTTCTAAAGTCTCAACATTTTTTTTACATCATGGCGACCAAAACTGAATACAGTATTCCACATATGATCTTACCAAGGCATTATAAAGTGATAATAACACTTCACGTGATCTTGATTCTATCCCTCTGTTTATGCAGCCTAGAACTGTGTTGGCTTTTTTGACAGCTGCTGCACACTGCTGGCTCATATTTAAATGGTTGTCCACTAGGACTCCCAAAATCCCTCTCACAATTACTACTATTGAGCAAGGTACCACATATACTGTACCTGTGCATTTTATTTTTCTTGCCTAAATGCCTTACTTTTTTCACCATTGAATTTCATTTTGTTAGATAGTGCCCAATGTTCAAATCTGTCAAGATCCTTCTGTATCTTAAACCTATCTTCTGGAGTGTTGGCTATTCCTGCCAGCTTGGTGTCATCTGCAAATTTGATGAGTTCCCCATCTATTCCTTCGTCCAAGTCAATGATGAAGATGTTGAAAAGTACTGGGCCTAAAACAGAGCCTTGGGGTACTCCACTGCATACTTCCCTCCATGTAGATGCAGTTCCATTGAGGACTACATGTTGAGTGCAGTTGGTCAGCCACTTACGAATCCCTCTGGTGGTGATGCTGTCTAACCCACATTTTGCTACCCTATCTAGTAGTAGGTTATGGTCTACTTTATCAAATGCCTTACTGAAGTCCAAGTAAATTATATAAACTGTATTCCTCTGATCCACTAATTTTGTCACTTTGTCAAAGAATGCAATAAGATTAGTCTGGCATGATCTGTTTTTGACAAACCCATGTTGGCTTTTGGTTATTACTTTGTTTGCTTCTAGGTGCTCGCTGATTCGTTGCTTTATTATCTTTTCCAGAATCTTCCCTGGCATTGAGGTCAGGCTGATAGGTCCGTAGTTTCCTGGATCTATTTTTTTTCCTTTTTTGAAGATGGGAACAATCCCTCCTATCCAGCTCCTACTCTCTGGATTCACCCTTTAATTATATCTGGAGTCCAATCTCTTAAAGTTTAAAAAACTCTTGCAATACTTATTTTTGTAGGATTTTTATGAAGTCAAAATAATTGTCTCCTTTATTATTAAATTAATATTTACATTAAGATTATCCTTGTATTAGGAAATTTTTATATTGATTATTGTAGCATTTTTAGTAATATTGGTTTATATTGTATTGTATTCTGTTCTATTGCTTTGTCTAAGCAATAAGTTTACATTACCTAAACATTACTGCTACCACTACTCATGAAGTACTTTGTTTCAGAGAACCAGGATTTTCATATGAAGCTGTTTTGCTCTCTTTTTCCTTCCAAGCCAGCCTGCCTAATCTTTATATAAAAAAGGTGTAAACTAATAATAGAATAGCTTTCATAGGTAGCTACTCATATCTACAGCAAAAAGACCAAAATGCACCTTTCAGCTTTGTCCATATATGGAAACAAAGCTTCACAGTATTCCAGACTCTGCAAAGCCACAGAGTTAATTGAATCTCCAAAGTGTCTTTGAATCTCTGAGGTGATTTAACAGCTCAAATTGATTCAGAGATTTGTTTGGGAAATTCAGTTAACAAAGTGAAGTTGAATCACTCATTTTAAAATTCAAGCAGTCCTAATATATTTCGGAGTGCTTTTTATATAGTTTAAAAGCTGTTTTAACCTAATCTAAGGCTAATTAGTTTTTATTAGCCTTAATTTTATTTTTAAAATAAAATTTTTAATTTTTAATTTTATTGCAGAGTTAAAAATAATAGGAAAACAATGGCACTGTTGCTGAATTCTGACAGTGTGGAAAGGTGAAAGACTCTGGGGCCATAGAAGAGAATTTGGAGACTCTATGCATGCTCAGACTTCCCATCAGTACTCTGGAGAATCTATATGAAATAGAATTTTTAAAGAATCACAGAAAAGACTGAAGAGAAAAGGAACTGGCAGTTTTATAAACGCTGGAGATCCCCAAATAGAGACCAACTACCAGCTATCCTGGCTGAAACATCACCTAGCCCACTGCTTAGTCGTAAAGCAGCCAATTAAACTTAATGCAGTCAATCTTGGGGTAAAGCATTCCAAAATCTCTGTATATTTTTGTTTCTGTCCTACACTGATTTATCAATTCCCAAAAGCCTTGAATGCCCCAATTGACTTATCTCTAATCCTGCATATTGCCAAATAGACCACTGATCCATCCATACTTATCTCTACATTAGTTCATTAATCGGTGATTGATGTTGTCAGTGTTAGGTTTAATACGAAATTGTGGATGTGAAGAATATTTTTTGTTTTTTTCTGCTTTTGCCAGGTCAGGGGGCTATGTGCTCTATTCATGCTAGGAGACTGGCTTTTCTAGTTTTCAAAACTGGAGCAGAGTGAATCATTATTCTTTGTCCCTAGATATAACTTGATGCCAACACCACTTTCATTGCATGAATTTTCCCTTCTATAATGTTCCCTTCTCTTTCATCTCACCCTGTGACAGGTGTGTGTTGAACACACTTCTCAAAGGACCATCACAGGTACACTGCAAGATATAGGTAATCATACTCCCCTCAGTACATCTGCCCCTTGATCTCCGCTAGTGAATGCCATCTTATGCAAGAAAAAAAAGCATGGGGAAATATTGTGTATAGTTGCATGAATACATATTCATGCTACAAATCAGCAAATAACCTCTGATTGTGCATTGAAATATATCCTAGATAAATACTATGTTATGCTGCACGAAATCACAATATATTTGAAATTGCTCCATGAAATAGCCAGCTACTACTGACCCCAGGGCCGGATTTAGATGAAAAGAGGCCCTAGGCTATTCCACTTATGAGGCCCTTTCAACAGTGGTGGGATTCAATTTTTTTAACAACAGGTTCTGTGGGCGTGGCTTAGTTGGCGGTGTGGCTTGGCAATCATGTGACTGGGTGGCGTGGCTAGCTAGTCACGTGACTGTGTAGGCGTGGGTAGCTCGTCATGTGACCAGGTGGGCGTGGCTATGTGCATAGACTTTTTTCAGAGGGCTGAAAAAAGTCATTTCTGACTGGGCCTCACACTTTTGACCGGTCCTCACACTTATGACCATCCTCACATTTATGCCCATGCAGCTTTCTTAACAACCATGTCACTCATTTCACAACTGCTTCTCTTCACCATGGTGACAAGATAGGGCAAAAACGTAAAATGTGAGGACAGTCGTAAGTTTGAGGACTGGTCAAAAGTGCGAGGACCAGTCAAAAATAACTTTTTCAGCCCTCTGAGTAGTCCATATGCACAAAAGGACTACCCAGAGGGCTGAAAAAAGTCATTTCTGACTGGGCCTCGCACTTTTGACCGGTCCTCACACTTATGACCATCCTCACATTTATGCCCGTGCAGCTTTCTTAACAACCATGTCACTGATTTCACAACTGCTTCTCTTCACCATGGTGACAAGATAGGGCAAAAACGTAAAATGTGAGAACAGTCATAAGTTCGAGGACTGGTCAAAAGTGCGAGGACCAGTCAGAAATAACTTTTTCAGCCCTCTGAGTAGTCCATATGCATAAAAGGATACAGCAATAGAGAGGGATGAAGGAAGGGAAGGAAAATTAGAGTAGGAGGGAGGGTAAGAGAGGGAGGAAGAGAGGAGGAGAAGGAGAAAGGAAGAGGAAGTAGGGAGGAGAAGAAGAGGGTGGGGGGAAGAGAAAGTAAGAAGGAAAAAAAAGAGAGAGGTGGTAGGTTTGAGGAGAAATATTGCTGTACAATAAAAAAGATGAAAGGGAAGAAAGCCAACCCCAAACAAATATAAAGATATTAAGATAAAGAATGAATGGTTAAACTTTAAAGAATAAAAGAGAACAAATATGAATAAATAGCAATAATTAGAAACACACATACAAACATACAATGTATTTTCTTTGAACAGAGTATTTGGCCGGTTCACAAATTTAAACAGTGTTTAGTCATTTCAATTAAATTTACAATTTCTATATTTCCTTTTTGCCATATTTATTCCTCATCTATTTTTGTAAAAAATCAATATTACCCTTCATCCTCACCTCTAATCTTAATCAAATTCAATTTTTCCCTTCTATTCTATATTATACCCCTTCCCATTGTCATCTATTTTTATATCCATCCTCACATTGGTTAATTATGTAATATTACAGTTGTTTAATATAAATTCAACATTTTAATATAAATCAATTAGTTATATAACTACCTTTTTTGTATATTAATCAATATGAACATGAATATTCCAATTATTTCCATGCAATCCAATTTCTTACAAATCAATTAATTATATTTACCAATAATAATAAACCAAATAATTTCCCCCATATATTCCTCCAAACCACAACTTAACCATTTCTGCTTTCAGAAATATACAATTAACAGTATCTCAATTATTACAATTCCCTAGTTAAATAGAGCTTTTTTTCTTTTGTGTTTTAAAATCCTGAAGTCTCCTCTTTTTCCCTAAATTTCCCATTGTTTGCACCTACCTTTTTTGGTGAGGAAAAAAAAAAGAATTCTGCCTGCCTACTTTTCCAACCATGCAGCAACAGCAAAGCAGTTTCAGTTTCGTTTCTCAGCATAGATAGGGGGAAAAAAATCAGCACTCTTTGCAAGGAAGCAGAAGAGCCCTGAGCAAAACAGCTGAGACTAATCAGCTGAGAGCCGGGAGGCCAATTAGCCTATGCTGAAGCTCCGTGGGCCAATAAAATTACAAAAAAAACACTGAACCCTTTGTTAAATTGCTGGCTCCCCCGCCCCTCGCCCACCACTATTTATTGGCAATAAATAGTGGTGTGGAGGGGCGGGGCAAGCCAGCAATTTAACAAAGGGTTCGGCTGCACCACTGGCTCTAGGGCGGCCCTTTGAAGCCCCGCGGCAAGAATTTGAAGTTTTTTTTTCCTCTAGCCATCGGAGGCAGCAATAGATTGGGAGTGGGCGGGGTAAGTGAAAGGCCGGCGATCCAACAGAGCAGAGAGTGTGAGGGTGAGTGAAGGCGTGGAAGCTGCTTTCTCCATCCTGCTCTCTTGCGTCCGGAGCCAGTGGGGAACCACGTGGCAGCCCACGTGGATCCCAGGCAGCGGACTCAGGCTAGGGAAGGGGTGGGCAATTGTGGCTCTTTTACAACCTGTGGCCTTCAACTCCCAGAATTCCTGAGACAGCCAAGCTGTCTCAGGAATTCTGGAAGTTGAAGTCCACAGGTTGTAAAAGAGCCACAATTGCCCACCCCTGGCTATGGTAGGCTGGCGCCGCGCGGGTGGGAGGCGAGGGGCGGGCGAGCCAGCAATTTAACAAAGGGTTTGGCCGAACCCCCTAGAACCCCCAGAATCCCACCACTGTGTAGGCCCCTCTTGATCTTGAGGCCCTAGGCTGAAGCCTAGTTAGCCTATAGGAAAATCCGGCCCTGACTGACCCTGTCATTTTTTCTAATTGAAGTTTCTGCTAGCACATGATCAAGCTAACATGGTTAATAACTGACATTTTGGGCAATACATAACCATCACACTCCACAATGCATCAGGGGTTTCACAAGCCTTTGCGCTAGGATGGTACTGGTAAGATACTGTGACATCCCAGCCATTTTCACATTGAAAACAGAGGGGGAGGAAACAGAGGACAAAAAAAAAAAAGGTAAAATTTCTAAGCATCAAGCATCTACAGTCAGGTCCAGAAATATTGGGACATCGACACAATTCTAACATCTTTGGCTCTATACACCACCACAATGGAGTTGGAATGAAACAAACACAATGTGCATTAACTGCAGACTGTCAGCTTTAATTTGGGGGTATGTACATCCAACTCAGGTGAACGGTGTAGGATTTACAGCAGTTTGTATATGTACCTCCCACTTGTTAAGGGACCAAAAGTAATGGGACAATTGGCTTCTCAGCTGTTCCATGGCCAGGTGTGTGATATTCCCTCATTACCCCAATTACAATGTGCAGATAAAAGGCCCAGAGTTCATTTCAAGTGTGCTATTTGCATTTGGAATCTGTTGCTGTCAACTCTCAAGATGAGATCCAAAGAGCTGTCACTATCAGTGAAGCAAGCCATCATTAGGCTGAAGAAACAAAACAAACCCATCAGAGAGATAGCAAGAACATTAGGCGTGGCCAAAACAACTGTTTGAAACATTCTCAAAAAGAAGGAATGCACTGGTGAGCTCAGTAACACCAAAAGACCCAGGAGACCACAGAAAACAAGTGTGGTGGATGACCAAAGAATTCTTTCCCTGGTGAAGAAAACACCCTTCACAACAGTTGGCCAGATCAAGAACACTCTCCAGGAGGTAGGTGTATGTGTGTCGAAGTCAACATTCAAGAGAAGACTTCACCAGAGTGAATACAGAGGGTTCACCACAAGATGTAAACCATTGGTGAGCCTCAAAAACAGGAAGGCCAGATTAGAGTTTGCCAAACAACATCTAACAAAGCCTTCACAGTTCTGGAACAAGATCCTATGGAAGATGAGACCAAGATAAGCATACCACCTCATCAGTGAAGCATGGTGGTGGTAGTGTCATGGCGTGGGCATGTATGGCTGCCAATGGAACTGGTTCTCTTGTATTTATTGATGATGTGACTGCTGACAAAAGCAGCAGGATGAATTCTGAAGTGTTTCGGGCAATATTATCTGCTCACATTCAGCCAAATGCTGCAGAACTCATTGGACGGCGCTTCACAGTGCAGATGGACAATGACCCAAAGCATACTGCAAAAGCAACCAAAGAGTTTTTGAAGGGACAGAAGTGGGATGTTATGCAATGGCCAAGTCAATCACCTGACCTGAATCCCATTGAGCATGCATTTCACTTGCTGAAGACAAAACTGAAGGGAAAATGCCCCAAGAACAAGCAGGAAATGAAGACAGTTGCAGTAGAGGCCTGGCAGAGCATCACCAGGGATGAAACCCAGCGTCTGGTGATGTCTATGCGTTCCAGACTTCAGGCTGTGATTGACTGCAAAGGATTTGCAACCAAGTATTAAGAAGGGAAAGTTTGATTTATGATTATTATTCTGTCCCATTACTTTTGGTCCCTTAACAAGTGGGAGGCACATATGCAAACTGCTGTAAGTCCTACACCGTTCACCTGAGTTGGATGTACATACCCTCAAATTAAAGCTGACAGTCTGCCGTTAACGCACATTGTGTTTGTTTCATTCCAACTCCATTGTGGTGATGTATAGAGCCAAAGATGTTAGAATTGTGTCGATGTCCCAATATTTCTGGACCTGACTGTACAATCTCCAGTCTCCACTATTCCTTCAGTCATTCTTTCAGCAACCACCCTCTAGTCTTCAATTAGTCCTACTTCTACCTTGACCAAGTGCTGATAATAAATTATTCTCTTTGCTTACCCCTGATTATTTGGTAATTGTTTTGCATTGAAGTTAAACTAATTGAAGCATCAATCCCAATGCAGGATTCTAACATTCCTTAATTTAATAATTCTAGTTAAATAATGGAATTTTTCTTCTGTCTACTTTTAAAACATTTAGCAACCAAAGTGATCACTGGAACTCCTTGCAACATCTGTTATTCTGGATGCTTTATCCTCTTCCTTTTATTTAGCCATCCCTCCTTCTTTCTTACGTTTGTAACAAGCTTGATAAATTGTTCACTTTCCACCAGTCTTTTTCCTGAATCTTGGAAACATATATACTTTTTTAAAAGGTATTTTCTTGATGCTTCTGTTTTGCTCATTGTCTCTCCTACCCATTTTAACTAAGATTCTTGGGGGGAAAGCTCTTTCTATGTTCTTGCTTCATCTTTCTACCCATAATTAAACTTCAAGTTTTTGTGTGAGAAGTCCACACTAGTTCATATCATCAATGACATGCTGGCAATCAAGGTGAACCATCTAAAATCAGAATTAATGTTAAATCCATATGTTGCTTTTGACTCCTTGAGCACCAAATATTACTGTTACGATTGAAGTTCCATGACATTGTAGATAATAGCATTTCAAAGATTTTATTTCATTAATTTTTTATCCAATACAATGGGAGATAAGATATCCAAAAAACAATATTTGCTATAGCATTTTGCTGTTTTAAAGTTTCCTCAAAAGAACAGTCAAATGTTCTGGTATTCCCATCAATATCAGTATCTTCCACATACCGGCATGATCTGTGCAAAATCTTTGCTGTAGTAATAAAGTGGAAGGTAAATCTTCTTTCTAGTCTCCTTTTGTTACCATTATCCATTTTATGCAGGCTCTCTGATCCCAGGTTCCTCTTCTCAAACCTGCCTGTTTATTTGGCATTTCTCTCTCCAACTCTGACTTGAATCAGGGGTCCTTAGTGCTCTCCGAGCTTGGTTGGTTTCATTAACCAAACTAGGTAACATCACCTGGCTTGATTTTGATTTTTTAAAAATAAGGTTTGATATTCAGAAAGAATTAGCACAATCATTCAGTAATTTGTACATTATCTTACATTTCCCCCTTTCGGTGTGTGTTTGTGTGTGTGTGTGTGTGTGTGTGTGTGTGTACATACACACACATGCATACATACATATAATGTGATATATAATATGATCTCATTCTATAAAATAAAAAATAAGTCAAAAGAAGTCAAAATATTTTTCTTGAGATTCCACCATTTTATTGGATGAATTCAACATCTACTTGTAATGGAGGAGAGAAGTCAAGAGAATCATTAAATTTGAGAATTTATTTCCCATTTTAGAATAATGAACCCATTTACCTTTCTATACCTCTTTGGGACAGCTACTTTACCAGATCAGCCTTTGAGTATATATCTTAAGGACACTGTCAACTCACAAAGCATCTCTGGCCTGCTCTTGAGTTGCCATAGGCAAGTGAGATGACACCACACCACACACAAACCACACCAAAGAGTGAAAGATTTAATTTCTGGTCCCCCATACACTTTATTTGTATTTAAAACAAAGGTGTATTTTCAAAAAAGATATTCTATATGAGCAGATAATTACTGAAGTCATAACATTAATGCTTAAGATAACAGTAAAAAAAACAAAAACCAAGTGGAGTACAGAGTTGTTTTCATGATTTAAAAAGCAGTATACTTTTTTGAGCTTAATGCCAAAATCTGCACAATATTATTATTTATAAATAATACTCTAAATGTTTTTATTTCATTTGTTGTATAATATTGCATATGTATGCGTATATGGAAGCCATATTCAGCCACTTCAAAAATAAGACCAATTAGTTTGTCTGCAAAGTATTGCAAATTTGGAAAGAAATCAGTGCCAGATTTTTTCTTAAATAATATTATCATGACTCTCGAGCTGCAGTCTTGGCTCATTTAGCTTGACATCATTAACATTTTGATGGGATATTTGTCATTTTATTCTTGGCATCTAAAGATATTATCTAAAAAAATATAAAAGCTAAGTGTGTATACTTAGTTTTAAAAAAATTGTTGCCTGAACAAGTCAGGCTTATGTCCATAGAGCTCTACACCAGGAAGTTGTGCCTCATACAAACTCAGGTCTTCATTCATCTGGCAGATTTTTCCACCACTTTCTGCCTACCAGACATGGACACAATCACAGAACCATTTGATAAACAAGTTAAAATGTGATCAAATATTAAAAATGAGGTATACATTCAACATGAGGCATTTTTTCGTGTTTTTTAAAAAGTGAATATAAAATCCTCATAATCCTAAACCTTCTATAGGTGTAATACACTTATTTTATTTTATTTTATTTTTATTTTATTTTGAATTTGTATACCGCCCTTCTCCCTGAGGACTCAGGGCGGTGAACAGCCAAGTAAAAACATCAAATACAAATATTAAAATACAGTTAAAATATACATATATAAATTTGGCCCCATTTATTAAAAACAATAAACAAAACACTTAAAAACACTTAAAAAAAAATTAGGCCAGCCCGGCTTGCTGGAAAAGGAAGGTTTTAAGGGCACGGCAGAAGGCACCGAGGTCTTGGATTCTCCTTATCTCTGGAGGCAATTGATTCCAGAGGGTAGGTGCCCCCACAGAGAAGGCCCTCCCCCTGGGGGTCACCAGCCTGCATTGTTTGGCTGATGGCACCCCGAGGAGGCCCTCTCTGTGGGAGCGCACGGGTCGATGGGAGATCGTCGGTGGCAGCAAGCGGTCTCGAAGATAGCTAGGCCCTATGCCATGGAGCGCTTTAAAGGTGATAACCAACACCTTGAAGCGCACCCGGAAGACCACTGGGAGCCAGTGCAGCTCACGCAGGAGTGGTGTTACATGGGAGCGCCAGGCTGCTCCCATCACTACCCGCGCTGCTGCATTCTGGACCAGTTGGAGCCTCCGGGTGCTCCTCAAGGGGAGCCCCATGTAGAGAGCGTTGCAGTAGTCAAGGCGAGAGGTGACGAGGGCATGAGTGACTGTGCACAGGGAATCCCGATCAAGAAAGGGCCGCAACTGGCGGATCAGGCGAACCTGACAAAAGGTCCCCCTGGTTACAGCCGTCAGATGTTCCTCCAAGGACAGCTGCCTATCCAGGAGGACTCCCAGATTGCGAGCCCTCTCTGTGGGGGCCAACAACTCACCCCCAATAGTCAGTGATGGAGTCAACTGACTATATCGGGATGCCGGGAGCCACAGCCACTCAGTCTTGGAAGGGTTGAGCCTGAGCCTGTTCCTCCCCATCCAGATCCGCACAGCCTCCAGGCACTGGGACATCACTTCAAGGGCATTGTTGGGGTGGCCTGGGGTGGAGATGTACAGCTGGGTGTCATCAGCGTACTGGTGGTATCTCACCCCAAAGCCACGGATGATCTCGCCCAGCGGCTTCACATAAATGTTGAACAGGAGGGGCGAGAGGACCGACCCCTGAGGCACTCCACATATAAGAGGCCTTGAGGTCGACCTCTGCCCCCCTGCCAACGGTCGGAGAGAAAGGAGGAGAACCACCGTAATACGGTGCCCCCCATCCCCAACTCTTCCAACCGGTGCAGCATGATACCATGGTCGATGGTATCAAAAGCCGCTGAGAGGTCTAACAGGACCAGAACAGAGGAACAACCCCTGTCCCGAGCCCTCCAGAGATCATCAACCAACGCGACCAATGCCGTTTCCGTGCTGTGTCCAGGCCTGAAACCCGACTGGAACGGATCTAGATAGGATGTTTCCTCCAAGAATTGTGGAAACTATCGTGCGACCACACTCTCAACAACCTTCGCCAGGAAGCGAAGGTTGGAGACAGGACGATAATTGGCCAATACTGCCGGATCCAGGGACGGCTTCTTGAGGAGAGGCCTCACCACCGCTTCTTTCAAGGCGGCGGGGAAGTGACCCTCACTCAAGGAAGCGTTGATAACACCCTGGAGCCAGCCTCGTGTAACCTCCCGGGAGGCCAGTACCAACCAGGAGGGACACGGGTCCAGTAAACATGTGGCCGCACTAAGTCTCCCCAAAATCCTGTCCACATCATCCGGAGTCACAGCATCAAACTCCTCCCAGGTAACATTCTCAAGACTATTCCTCGTCACCCTGCCCTGATCTACCCAGTCAGAGTCCAAATCCCCCCGGATCTGAGCGATTTTGTCATACAGGTATTGTCCGAAATCCTCCGCCCTGCCTTCCAAGGGATCCTCCCACGCTCCCGGATGGAGCAGGGAGCGGGTTACCCTGAACAGGGCGGTCGGATGATTCCCTGATGACGCAATAGAGGCGGAAAAGTAGTTAAACTTTGCCGTCTTTATCGCCACTAGGTAGGTCTTAATATGCGACCTTACCAGTGTTCGGTCAGATTCAGCGAGACTGGCCCTCCAACCGCTCTCTAGGCGTCTTTTCTGGCGTTTCATCTCCCTCAGCTCCTCGGTGAACCAAGGAGCTGCGAGGGATCGACACCGGGTCAGAGGCCGCAAAGGCACGACTCGATCCAAGGCCCCACCAGCCGCCCGATCCCAGGCAGCTACCAGGTCCTCGGCTGAGTCGTGTGCCAGATCTTCAGGAATTGGCCCAAGCTCCGTCTGGAACCTATCAGGATCCATCAGGCACCTGGGGCGGATCCATCTAATTGGGTCCGCCTCCCTGCGGCGGGGTGTAGCGGTTCGAAGGTCCAGACGAAGGAGTGAGTGATCTGACCATGACAAGGGTTTCATGTCTATATCCCCTATAATAAGACCACTCAACCACTGGCCAGAGACAAAAATCAGGTCCAGCGTGTGTCCCCCCCTGTGAGTGGGGCCATGAACTAACTGGGTCAGGTCCATGGCCGTCATGGAAGCCATGAACTCCCAAGCCATCTCTGACGTTTCACCAACGGACGGCAGATTGAAATCACCCATGACCATAAGCCTGGGTGTATCAACTGCCACCGTGGCTATCACGTCGAGTAGCTCGGGCAGGGCCGTTGCCACGCGGCAGGGAGCCAGGTACGTAAGCAGCAAGCCCATCTGAACCCTTTGTTGTTGTTTTAACCAAAACAACAACAAAAGTTTTAAAAGGGGTGCGGGGAGGGACTGAAATTGCCATCTGTCCAGAAACATTACACATTCTGTGGCAAACACACAAACAGCTCCTGGCTGCAAGAAAGATTGCCTGGCCTCTGACACTGAGAAGCTGACGCAGGGAAATCTATAGCAACCAGTGAAAAAACTCACTACTCTTTGTAGGTCACATATGGTTGCTTGCTCTATTGGTCTGCAGCTTTCCATGTCAATGCAACCAACGTGACTTCCTTTTTGTTTCTTGTACTTTTTACAAATGATTCTAATAATGGTAGATTTCTAAAACAGGTGAATGGACAGCTAAAGAGAAATGTCTGTATAATTAGATTACGATGGTTTGAGGGCAAAAATTATAACTTCCAGAAAAGATAACCTAAACTGTTAATAACTACCCTAAAGAGATATCATGAGTATTGCCTGAAAACCTGGCTACTCTACTGTTCATGAGACAACAGATCATGAGAACAGATGGGCACTGGGGAACCTGCTAGGTGCTTTTCTACTAAGATTGTTAAGGAAAAACTTTTGTTAGACCTGATATACTGAAATGCTATGTTTTGTTTCAGTCAGATGAAGCATTTGGTTACCCTGAAGAAAACTGGGTCTGTCAAGAGAGGCAGAAAGGCTTTAAATAAGCTAA
This sequence comes from Pantherophis guttatus, assembly GCF_059756535.1. Lineage (NCBI taxonomy): Eukaryota > Metazoa > Chordata > Lepidosauria > Squamata > Colubridae > Pantherophis > Pantherophis guttatus. Next base: position 121,291,050 of record NC_142065.1, on the reverse strand, counting down.
TAAGACTGAGTTTCTTTCTATTAGATGTTATATGTAGAATTGCCTTAGGAGAAGTTAGTCTAGAGTAGTATTTCTCATCTTGGCAGATGGACTTTAATTCCCAGAATTACCCAGCCAGCCATGCTGGCTCAGTAATTCTAGGAGTTTGAAGTCCACATTTCTTAACGTTACCAAGGTTGGGAAACCCTGCTGTAGAAGCAATGTACTTAATTTTGCTAATAGTATATCCTGTTCTATTTCTCATTACTTGGTAGAGCTTTCAGTGAAAAATGTCTTTGAAAGCAAAGTATGAATTTGGGGTTTTCTTTTTTAGGCAGCTCACCTGCAGAGTTTTGAAGAAACAAATTGTTTTAATAAGCTTGGCAAGATTTTTAATTGCATATTTCTAGCTGAAGCTTCTGAATCTTGTGTCTGAGAAGCTCTCCTCTTAAAACCTACCAGACCTTGCTATAAAAATAGGAAGGTTTGTAAATATGGTTATGTGCTATCCTGTGGATTTTGCTACGCACAGGGTTAGAGTGTGGAGAGTTGTGAAGATCACCTTGACAGGGATATGAAGGAATTGTTGCTTAGGCAAAAACGGCTGAAGTTTTTTTTTTCTAAAAAAAAGTCCAGAAATGTGAGATAACATTTGGAAGCTGATCAGATAAATGCCTCCTTAATTCACTGAAGTAGAAGGAGGAGGAGGAGGAGGAGGCTAGTATAAAAAGACTTGCAAGATTTTGTTATAGTCACTAACAGTAAAAGTAGTTTCAGCTGTGGATTTCAATTCCTGGTCTAGGTTACCTAGTGGGGCTAACTCTTTTATATATACATATACATGTGTGTGTGTGTGTGTGTGTGTGTGTGTGTGTGAGAATTTCAACAACTGTAGAATCAGGCTGCAGCATAACTGACAAAAGTGAAAGGGGTCTGAGTACAGTCTGAATGCACTGTATATATATTCATTCAGAAAGTATTCAGACCCCCTTCACTTTTGTCAATTATGCTGCAATCTGATTCAACAGTTATTGAAATTCACTTTTTAAAATTAATCTACCATGTTTTCCCGAAAGTAAGACCCAACCAGAAAATAAGCCCTAGCATATATTTTAGCATGCACCTAATATAAGCCCTACTCCCCAAATAAGCCTCAGTTAAGAGCCTGCCCACTACATCCCACTGTCTGGTTGCTTGCAGCCACAATGGGGCAGGTGCTATGAGGTGAAGCAAGGCAGGTGGGGGCCTGGAGCTGCCCCACGTCCTGCACTTGTGCACCTCAGGGCCCCCACAACCAGGCCACCCATTTCACCTCACGGTGGCAGCACCAACAGCAACAGTCCCATCAAACAAGAGCCTACATGCCCAGCCGCCCACACCATCCCACTGTTGGTTCCACTGTCATGAGGTCAGGTGAGGCAGGTGGCAGGGGTGGAACTGCCCCACACACCCCACACCTGCACACCTCAGGACTTCCGTAGTGAAGCCACCCATGCTTGCCCTTTGCCCAGGCAACCAGAGAGCAGCCAGAGATGAGCTGGCCCTCGCCACCTGGCCTGCCAGGGGGTTCCCGTCATGCTCTTCTCCCTCCTGGCACCTTGCTGGTCTGATGCTGTCCTGCCATGGTGAGCTGTGATGGAGGCCACAGGGATGCTTGCTGCTGCCCTGGATGGGCGCTGTTGCTGTTGCTGCTGCTCCCCCCGGGAGGGGGCCCTTTGGGAAATGAAGCAGCAACCAGGGGACCAGCCTTGCTCAGCTGCACACTGCCCAGGGAGCCTGGCATGGGCCGTATGCCTGACCAGTCCTGAGGAGGACCTGGACTGGCTGGGCTGTCAGGGTTCCAAGTAATACCCCCAACTAAGTAAGACTCTGAGGCAGGCATTTCCTCAAAGTTCCATTTTATTAGAGATATCATATTGGCACATCTGAGAAAACCCGAATCTGAAGTCTCCCGGGTTTTCCCCACCCCAAAGGAAATCCAAGTCCCTTCCCCTGCACCCCCATGTCTATCACATGGTCCAACCAGGCCACCATCCTAACAGGAGTAGCTTCCCAGTCACGCCTCTCCAGGTAAAGGTTGAACGTCTTTGACTTCAGTGAAAAAATGTTGTTGTTGTTATGGCGATACACCTCACCCTGTCGCCATCCAACCCCCCTCCCAGTTCCCACAGCATGCCCATCAACTAAGTGTGGCAGCCCTGAAGTTCCAAAGAAAAAAAAATGGCCTCCAGGGCAGACACTTGGCCCTGGATGACTTGGCCCAGGAGGCCTGTCTGGTCAATGGGGGCCAAATTGGCGAGCTCAAGGGCCACTACCTCTTGGCCTACCAGCCTGCAAGTGCCTTCAACCCAGCTCCCAGAGTGGTCCAAGGGGCTGCCAAGGCCTCTTCATGTGACATGCCAGCATGGGATAGCACGTGATCCAGCATCTACTTAAGCACTCAAAGCACACCCTGCATTTTAATGACCCCAAGTTCTAGGAAGCAGGTGGCGGGGCATGGGTGGCCTGGCTGTGGGGGTCCTGAGGTGTGCTGGTGTGAGGTGTGTGTGGCAGCTCTACCCACTGCCATCTGCCTTGTCTCACCTCATGGCAGTGGCATCCATTGTGGCAATAAGCAACCAGACAATGGGAGGGAGTGGGTTGGCTGGCAGGTGGGCTCCTGCTGGATGGGGTTGCTGGTGCTAGTGCTGATAAGACATATCCTGAAAATATAAGATAATACCCGAAATGTATTATCCTCCTAACAAATAATAAAATGAAAACAGAATTTTAGAAATGTCTGTAAATTTATTAAAAAGAAAAGGCTGAAATATCACATTGGCATAAGTATTCAGACCCTTTGCAACATCTCTTGAAAGTTAGCTCAGGTACCTCTCATTTCCCTTGATCTTTGCTGACATGTTTCTACACCTTGATTGGAGTCCACCTGTGGTAAATTAAATTGATTGGACATGATTTGGAAAGGCACACACCTCTCTATAGAAGGCCTCATAGCTGACAATGCATACTGTAGCAGAGCAAAAGCCATGAGATCAAAAGATCTGCCTGCAGGGCTCAGAGACAGGATTATTGCAAGGCACAGATCTGGGGAAGGCTACAAAACATTTTCTGCTGCACTGAAAGTTGCTAAATGAACAGTAGCCTCCATAATTCTCAAATGGAAGAAGTTTGGCACAACCAGGACTCTTTCAAGAGCATGGTCGCCTGGTCAAACTGAGTAATCAGGGGAGAAAGGCCTTAGTAAGAGAGGTGACCAAAAACCCAATGGTCACTCTGACTGAGCTCCAGAGATCCTGTGTGGAGATGGGACAGAGTTCCAGAAGACAACCATCACTCGGCCCTCCACTGATCTGAGCTTTATGGCAGAGTGGCTAGATGGAAGTCTCTCCTCAGTGCAAAACACATGTAAGCCCATTTGAAGTTTGCAAAAAAACACCCGAAGAACTCTCAGCCTGTGAGGAACAAGATTCTCTTGTCTGATGAAACCAAGATTGAACTGTTTGATCTCAATTCTAAATGTTATGTCTGGAGAAAACCAAGCACCACTCATCACCTGCGCAATATCATCCCAACAGTGAAGCATGGTGGTGGCAGCATCATGCTGTGAGGGTGTTTTTCAGAAGCAGGGATTGGGAGATCTGTTTAGGGTTGAGGGAAAGCTGAATGGAGCAACTACAGGGATATCTTCAATGAAAATCTGTTCCACAGCACTCAGGACCTCAGACTGGGCTAATATTTCACTTTCCAACATGACAACAATCCTAAACACACAGCCAAGGCAACACAGGACACTTTGTGAGTGTCTTAGAGTGGCCCAGCCAGAGCCTTGACTTGAACCCTATTAAATATCTCTGGAGGGACCTCAAAATGGCTTTCCACTGATGGTCGCCATCCAACCTGACTGAGCTTGAGAGGACTTTCAAGGAAGAATAGCAGAAAATCCCCCAATTCAGGTGTGCAAAGCTTGTTGCATCATACCCAAAAAGACTCAAGGCTGTAATTGCTGGCAAAGGTGCTTCAGCAAAGTACTGAGTGAAGGGTCTGAATATTTATGCCAATGTGATATTTTAATTTTTTCTTTTTAATAAATTTACAGACATTTCTAAAATTCTGTTTTTACTTTGTCATTATGGGGTACTGAGTGTAGATTAATGAAAAAAAAAAAGGAATTTCAACACCTGTAGAATCAGGCTGCAACATAACAAAAGTGACAAAAGTGAAGGGTATCTGAATACTTTCTGAATACACTGCACACGCACACACACATATCCAAGCATAATTATTAAACTTATATCTACAAACTATTATTTTTGACTTATTCTCCAAGCACCTGAAGGCAGGACAAGAAGCAATGCATGGAAACTAATCAAGGAGACAACCAATCTAGAACCAAGGAGAAATTTCTTAAAAGTGAGAACAATTAACCAGTGGAATGGCTTGCCTTCAGAAATTGAAGGTGCTCCAACACTGGAGGTTTTTAAAAAGAGATTGGAAAACCATTTGTCTGAAATGGTATAGGTTTACTGCTTGAGCAGGGATTTGGACTAGAAGACCTCCAACATCCCTTCCAATTCTGTTATAACAGCAAATATACCTAATATTTGCCTCCTCCTATTTTTCTTTCAACAACAAACCCATTGAGGTGAATTGGACTGAGAGACAGAGAGAGAGAGACTAGCTCAGAGTCACTCAGCCAGCTTTCATGCCTAAGGTGGAATTAGAACTCAGAGTTTCCTGTTTTCTAGCCTGCTGCCTTAACCACTAGACCAAACTGACTCTAAATTTTGTATTTGTCAGACATCTGCAACAGACTCTTTTCATGGTCCTTAAACACCATCTTGATCTAGAATTGGAATAATAATAAGAGTTCTAACTCTGTAAGTTTTTGTAGATCTTTGCTTTTATTATTCAGGGAAATGGATTGGGCTTGCATCCAAGAGGCTGGCCTTTTAGAACTTGTGCAGCTTTTAGTTGATTTTCATCAAGCAAACCTGAGAGATTTGGCTTTTAGGATTTGTCTCCTTTCCATTTCGCATTAGATTTATGGGCTGGCTCAATACTAGCCACAAATAATGCAGTATATTAATAAATAACAAAAACTGCTGTTCCTGCAACCATTTTTGAGTTGAAAGTGCTCTCAGCCTTGCATTCCAGTGGCAGTCACCTTTCTCCGATCATTACCTTCCCGCAACCTGCTGTGCTTCCCTTCTATCTTTCAGATCTACTTTTACCTCATGAACCCAAGACCAAACTTTTGGAGGGGGTGGGGCTTTGGTTTGTTCAAGAGAAAGGTTTTGGGAATGGGAAAAATTAAGGGGCATGCTCATTTCTCTATTACAGATAGACCCTTTTGAAGGTACATTGCACCCTTCCCCAATTTAGTGATTCCCAGGTAAGTTTGATGATAACTTTTATCATTCCCAATGATGGGTTTTGAAGCTACAGTCTAACACATCTGAAGAGCAAAAAGTTAAGAAAGATTGATATGGAGAATTAATGGAGAATTAGCATAAACTAATGTGCATTCATCCAGAATTTTACTCTCAAAGTGTCCCATTGTTTAAGATAGGAGGGATCAATATTTCACTTCTGAATGTTGAATGATAATTCCAACCAACATAGCCAATGACAAAGGGGGGCTGACTTAGCAGTTCAACAATATCTCAAGGACCAAAATCTTTTGGTTCAAGAAATTATAGCATAAACCAACATATCCCAACCTAATAAAGCCTAGATATGTAGCTTTCCTATCCCAGCATTTTCAGCAATAGCCATGCTGGCTGGAAATTCTGGGAATTGCAGTCCACACATCCGGCAATGTAACAGATAGAGAGATCATTAAAGAAAGATTCAATCTAGAACTAAGGAGAAATTTCCTGATTGTGCAAACAATTAATCAGTGGAATGGCTTGCCTCCAGAAATTGTGGGTGCTCCATCACTGAAGATTTTCAAGAAGAGATTGGACAATCATTTGGTATAAGATTTCCTACTCAAGCAGGAGGTTAGGGTTAGGGTTATTGCATCATGGATATTGCAGTTCAATGAACCTGCCTAAGAGTAAATTTGTCCAATTATTTGGTCTTCCGTGAAAGAGAATAAATATGATTTAGTCAGTCGCTTTAAATCTTGGTGGTAGATAGAAGAACCCAATATCATTCCTCTGTACTCTGATACTGAGAAAACAAGAAAATGTTGCAAGATACACAATGGCAACTAGTATTAAGCCAGACAGTTTGTCTAAAAAGGGAACATTATTCAATCTGTTTGTTTCTGGAGTGCCTGAAAGAGAAAGGATGTCCACTTTAAGGAAGAGAAGAACAAGGATGCTGTCATGACAATGGTTTTTGTCTTTTTGAAGTCTTTTGTTATTTTATCCCAGGTACAACCACTCAGAATTAAAAAATCTCCCTCTCCCCCTCAGGTCCCTTTCTTTGTTTCTATCTCCTGCTCAGCTGTACATCCAGCCTTCCAAGAGTTAAAACTTTCCAGCCTGTGCTGCAGATTCCTTGCCTGCAGCCTGCTGCCCTGAGTCAAATTAATCATGTACTGGGAAACACAGCAGGCATGTACTAGCTCTGGGCATGGTGTATCACGTACTTTCTGGAATCTGTCACATGGGGAGCTTTCTCCTCTAGGCTCAATTGATCCTTTCTCAGTTTGATGCTGTGCTTAATTGTGAGAAGAGCCTGCATTTTTGTTCTTCTTCATCTGAACTTAATGGACTACTCTTGCCAACCTCATTCAAGTCTGCCACAAGAGAACTGCCAAGCAAGAAAAGCTTTCTGTCCATGCACAAAATATCCAGGATACAATGTTAGGAGGATAGCATAGAGATAAACTATATAGAATCTTTTGTGTGCAAGAGGGTGTGATTTTTTTTTATCCACAACAAAGCACAATTTCCATTTTTGGTACATCCCTTCGATTACCAGCTAGTATTGTTTACTGGGAGAAAAGAAAAGCAGGACAACCCTTTATTCAAGGGGCAACAGCATTAATGCCAAAATATGCTGCTCATCTTTGGATTATCCATGTCCACACACTGACAGACCAAACACATTTCGTATGCATCACAGTAAACTGATAACAGGCAGTTTGTGGTAACTACTTAATAGGATTTTTAAACATTCCTGTGTTTTAGTAAATTTCTAGCATTTGTAATTGCAGGCTTTAAAAAAATCTTATAGTTTCAAAATATCAGTTTGATATATTACGATCAATAGTGTAGAAAGATTTGCTTAAGTTTCAGTGATTTCAATGGATCTATTCTAAGAATGATTAAGGTGGGATCCAACCTCGTATTTTGAATGATTGGGGCTGGATTGCTAGTTTATCACACAATTTTGCTTCCCATGAATTAGGTCTGCTGTGTATAGGGTTTTCTGCATTCAATGATCCTGTCAAGATAGACTCAAGATCACCACTTGATCTTCTGCTTTATATTCCTATCATGGTTTAAAATTAGGTTTACTTTCCCTTAGTGGCAGTTTATGTGATGGAATAGACAGCTGCTAGCAACTTTCACTGACCAGTAACTAATGGGAGGTCTTTTATATCTCTGCTGATGTGCACCACTAGTGTAGTAAGAGGGATATCACAATATGGGTATTACAAAAAAGCAATATCATAGAAGTGTATGATTGGATAATAGACACAGCCTGGATTAAAGTGCAATAGTAGGCATGAATATATTGGCTGTCACAATTCCTGAAAGGAAGGAGATGTGGTTTATTTTTAATAGCACAATCTCAAGAGATGATGTTCATATTTAAACCAACTCTCTCTCTTTGTATTGAAGAAAGTTAGCACTTACCCCTCCTAGAAGAATGAAATATTTTTGGAAATATTAAGAATATTCCAAATATTAAGAAGGCAGAATATTGTATTTCCCAAGATGAGAAAAGGAGAAACAGGTTTTTAAAGACAAAGAGCAGCCCCCTGCCCCCAGCAGATATTTGGGCCACAGACTGGGCCAGCCTATCTACAAAACAAAAGACAGCTCCAGGGTGATGGGATTAAGATATGACCCCCCAGGATGTAATAGGATTATCTAGCTCACCACATGGCACAACGAAGCCCCTTTATTACATCACCCAGCAAGGTTCAACCAGACTCGATTCAGACAAACATGAGAGTCTGCAACCAATAGGATACATGCCCTTGCCACAGGAACAGGAAGCTCAAGGTCAAAACCCAAGAGAGGGTATAAATAACACTCACTCTCCATTCCATGTGGTTAGCTACCCAGGATTTCAAACCCATGTGGTCCTGTTCACCATTAAACCATCCTTCCAAGCAGCCTCCATGTTTCCAGTGTCTTTCTCCCCACTTGGAACTGAACCCAGATGGACATTTCTTCCAACAGTGTTTTAAACTCCATAGTGTTTTTTTTAAATTATTGGAGTAGGGCATATATTGAAATGATGAATAACTAAGACAATACACATTGGTCTTAAGGTGTCCTCTTCCCTCAGACATAAATGTGTAAGATTTAAAAAATATCTGATTTTAAGAAGATTGTGAGGAAGATTTCTGTTCTAATAGTTGTGAATCATTCTCTATTTTTATGAGTAGCTTGTGGAAAGGATGTTAGTTCTTTGATTTCCTGTTTGGACTCAGTATTGCCTTGATATATTCTGCTATGGGCAGATTGTAGTCCTCTAAAAAGAGGAAATGGTTCTTTTGCATTAGAGTATTAAAGTAATCAGCATTAGACATACTGATTACAAAGCTCTTTGGAGTTTGCAGCATTCTTTGCACTGTATCTCCCAATGACCTTTTGCTTTACCAGTATATCATTAGGACAATAATATCTTCCTTATAAATTTTGCTGCACTTGCACTTTCCTTCCCACTTGGTGGCCTGGCCTGGTGTGGGTAGACAGGGTGTGTGAGTGGCAGGTGCATGGCCGCATGCACAGTTCCATTGGTGCAACTGGTGGGCTTGCATGCCTTCCAATTGCGTGAATGGAGGGCGCTTGCACTCATGTGCGACACTCCACTTGCGTGAGCAGAACTTCATGTGTGAACACAAGCACCCTCCACTCAAGTGCCTTCCGCTCCTGAGAGTGCAGCTTTTGTGCGAGCACAAGGACTCACCACTCGAATGAATAGAGGTTTGCGTGTGTATGAGCTTGCCCATTACTTGCGTGGCCCGATTTGAAACAGGCCATGACCTGATAGTGTTCTTTTTATATTGTGGCAATAAAATCTGAACAGATTAATCCAGGTGTGGATTAATCTGGCAACACAGAGAGGAATTATCATTTACCTGATCTCAACATTATAGACCACTATTGAAGTAACCCAACATTGCACTGATTCTTCTGGCTCCACACTGCTCCACACTGCTGGTTCATACTTAATCTGCAATTTACTAAGATACTCAGATCATGTTCCACCTATATATTTGATTGTTCATACCTAACTGCAGAACCCTACATTTCTTGCCACTGAAGTAAGGTGACCAGATTTTAACATTGGTAAAGAGGGACATTGTGGGCGTGGCTTATTTTGTGGGCGTGGCTAGCTGGTCATGTGAGTGGATGGGCGTGGCTAGCTGGTCACGTGAGTGTGTGGGCGTGGCTAGCTGGTCATGTGACCGGGTGGCCATGGCTATGTGTATAGGGACTACTCAGAAGGCTGAAAAGTCATTTCTGACAGGTCCTCACACTTTTGACTGGTCCTCACACTTATGACCATCCTCACATTTATGCCCGTGCAGTATTCTTAACAACCATGTCACTCATTTCACAACTGCTTCTCTTCACCATGATGACAAGATAGGGCAAAAATGTAAAATGTGAAGACAGTCGTAAGTTCGAGGACTGGTCAAAAGTGTGAGGACCAGTCAGAAATAACTTTTTCAGCCCTCTGAGTAGTCCATATGCACAAAAGGACTAACCAGAGGGCTGAAAAAAGTCATTTCTGACAGGTCCTCGCACTTTTGACTGGTCCTCACACTTATGACCATCCTCACATTTATGCCCATGCAGCATTCTTAACAACCATGTCACTCATTTCACAACTGCTTCTCTTCACCATGATGACAAGATAGGGCAAAAATGTAAAATGTGAGGACAGTCATAAGTTCGAGGACTGGTCAAAAGTGTGAGGACCAGTCAAAAATAACTTTTTCAGCCCTCTGAGTAGTCCATATGCACAAAAGGACTAACCAGAGGGCTGAAAAAAGTCATTTCTGACAGGTCCACGCACTTTTGACTGGTCCTCACACTTATGACCATCCTCACATTTATGCCCATGCAGCATTCTTAACAACCATGTCACTCATTTCACAACTGCTTCTCTTCACCATGGTGATAAGATAGGGCAAAAAATGTAAAATGTGAAGACAGTCGTAAGTTCGAGGACTGGTCAAAAGTGCGAGGACCAGTTAAAAATAACTTTTTCAGCCCTCTGAGTAGTCCATATGCATATAAAGATATTAAGATAAAGAATGAATGGTTAAACTTTAAAGAATAAAAGAGAACAAATATGAATAAATAGCAGTAATTAGAAACACACATACAAACATACAATTTATTTTCTTTGAACAGAGTATTTGGCCGGTTCACAAATTTAAACAGTGTTTAGTCACTTCAATTAAATTTACAATTTCTATATTTCCTTTTTGCCATATTTATTCCTCATCTATTTTTTTAAAAAAACCAATATTACCCTTCATCCTCATCTCTAATCTTAATCAAATTCAATTTTTCCCTTCTATTCTATATTATACCCCTTCCCATTGTCATCTATTTTTATATCCATCCTCACATTGTTTAATTATGTAATTATGTAATACAGTTGTTTAATACAAATTCAACATTTTAATATAAATCAATTAGTTATAAAACTATCTTTTTTGTATATTAATCAATATGAACATGAATATTCCAATTATTTCCATGCAATCCAATTTCTTACAAATCAATTAATTATATTTACCAATAATAATAAACCAAATAATTTCTCCCATATATTCCTCCGAACCACAACTTAACCATTTCTGCTTTCAACACAATATACAATTAATAGTATCTCAATTATTACAATTCCCTAGTTAAATACAGCTTTTTTTTCTTTTGTGTTTTAAAATCTTGAACTCTCCTCCTAAATTTCCCATTGTTTGCAGTTTTTCACCTACCTTTTTTGGGGAGGAAAAATAAAAATAAAAATAAATCTCTCTCTGCCTCATTTTGTCACGTTGCACCAAAGATCCTGGTTTCGGTTTCGTTTCTGCAGCTTAGCTAGGGGGAAAAAAAACTGCTTCAGGAACTCTTTACACTGATTGCCTGTAGGGCGGCCCTTTGAAGCCCCGGGCAAGAGTTTAAACAGTGTTTTTTTCTTCTAGCCATCAGCTGGGGCTCAAGAGGCAGCGGGACTCAGGAGGCAGAATGAAAAATCGGGACTTTTTTGAAACGCCGCGGGACGCGGGACAAATTGCTAAAAATCGGGACTGTCCCGCCAAAAGCGGGACGTCTGGTCACCTTACACTGAAGTGTACTTTGCGCAAAAAGGCCCAGCATTCAAATCTATCAAGTTCCTGCAAATTTGCTGAGCTTCCCTTTTGTCCTCTCATCTAAATCATTTCTAAAACTATTGAAGAGCACTGGGCCCAGGACAAAATTACCTGAAAGGAATATTAGGTTTTCTCCAAATAATTTACTGAGAACATGGTAATGGAGACACATGATCCCCCCCCCCGTATAATCTTCCTTGGTCCGTGTGTGTGTGTGTGTGTGTGTGTGTGTGTGTGAGATTACATTAAACTGAGGCATTGTCTTCCTTTCAAGTAATACAATATATTGCCAGATCAAGGAGTTTTCCATCATATTAAAATGGCTGCCAGATCACATCAGTAATATCAGAATCAGCAGTGTGCAGAAAGCTCAATTAGATTAGTCTCCTGGCCCAATTGTGATAGTTATTAATATCTTGTGCTGGAAACTCTTCAATGGCATCTTATACTCTTTCTTTCTTGCATCCTAGCATGGACTCCCATTTTTCTAACTTAAAGGCAATGATAAGTCATAATCCAACTAAATTTGGACCTACACGGAGTCTCTAAGCCCAAGAGAAACCAGGTAAGCAACTTAATTTTTAAAAACTGAAATGGATTTGCAGGCCCAAAGAAGCTTAACAATTGTCTCTTTCTTCCAGAAATGGCTGCTGTGACTGCACTGCAGTCTTTCTTTGAACAATGTTGCATGCATAAAAAGGCTGACAACAGAAACAGAGCAAGGATGAGACCACTGCAAGGAAGTAACTTAGTATTTCTTAGCTCTGAATGCTATACAGAGTTGCCAAGAAACCAGATTCATCCCATTGGCCATGGGACTGTCTTTCCTATTCAGCAGCTGTTTCCATGCCAGGATGAGTGAACCAAGTGACAAGCCTGATAGGGAAGATTTCTGTATGAATTTTTAGTGTGTGTCTCTGATTACTAATACAGTAATGTAATGATTTCCAATTTGGATGGACCCTATATGCAATTTGTAAAACAAAAACACTATTTAAAAAGCTGCAGATCTAAAATGGCTGACAGGTAATGCCTATTATTAGAACACTCAAAAAAAGAAGTAGGCAGCGATTGTAAAGAGGGAATTTGCCCTCAAGGTCATAATTGTTTTGTGAACAAAAAAAGCTTATGAAAGTTGGACAAGCCCCATTTGTTACATCTTTACCCTCTTGGTTTTTCTTCTTGAAATGTTTCTCCCTTCAAACACAGCATGTCCCTTTTCTCCATTCTAAAAGTTCCACTGGAAAGTTTAGAAATGCACCTTTCTGTCGTACATAGAAGATTTTTTTTCACTTTACAGATCCTACTGTGAGTGAAATTACTAGGACCACCTGGTTTTAGCCAATTTCATTCACAGGAGGTGTCCAGAATAAAAGGCTTTGGTAGTAGGTCAAAACCACTACCCTTGGCTCTCTGCAATACTGATATTAAATTGGCTAGATGTTGCCCATTAAGGGATGTCTTGGAGGGAAAATGGTGACCATTTTGTTTACATCTTCCAATGGTGCATCCTTTACACATACAATTTCTTCAGGCACATTTTAAACATTCCTCACCTAACTGAGACTAAACCTATCATTTAAGAACAATTTGCTTGTAAGAACTGAGAATGATTCTGAATAATTTGTTTTCTAAAAATCTAGAAGATGGTACATATATACTTTACAGCAATGGTGAAATCCAATTTTTTTTACTACCGGTTCTGTGGGCGTGGCTTGGTGGGCATGGTGTGGCTTGGTGGGCGTGGCTTGGTGGGCGTGACAGGGGAAGGATTCTGCAAAATCTCCATTCCCATCCCACTCTGGGGCCAGCGGTGGTATTTGCCAGTTCTCTGAACTACTCAAAATTTCCGCTACCAGTTCTCCGAACTGCTCAAAATTCCTGCTACCGATTCTCCAGAACCTGTCAGAACCTGCTGGATTTCACCCTGCCTTACAGAATAGAAGCCAGAAACTAGTTGATAGGGGAGTTCAAAACTAAGAACTTTGACATATTGGTGCTGTTTGTGTTTTAGTCTGTCTCTGGACAGACTCTGGACACTTTTTCAGCTCAGAACAGATAGTTTGTATTCTAATAGCTAAGTACAGGGCTGTCCAACTCCATGGGCCGGATGCATCATGCACTGGCCACGCCCGTACCCCATGGGGCTGAAAAAAGTCCTGATACATCACATGATGCCACCGTGCTGACGTGAATTTGACACCCGTGGCCAATTAGAACCAATCCTCTTTGTGCAACATATAGAATCTATATTGGTATAGTATACTATACATTTTCAACTTAGTAAAATAGAGCCTTTCCTCACTTTGAGGCTCACCAAATCACAAGCATGCCCTGATGAAATTGTTTTCTCTGGTGTAATCCTGTGGTGACATTGCCTTCCCCAATCCATAAGTGAGCAAAACTGTCTTTCACTGTACTTCTATCGAACAAATATTTTTCCTCTATCCCTTAACGATAGCCTGAACATGTATCAGATCTGTTTTATCCGAATGGGATTTTGCTTTGGAGACAGCAAATTTCATTCCAATTTCTGTCACCTCAAGGATTTCAGCTCAGCAGAGGGGATAGGCCATAGCTAGAACAACTGATTATTGATACCAAAGCTTGTGTGGGAATTGTGAAATTTAGAGCACTGTTTCTCAACTTTAGTAATTTTAGGATGTGTAGACTTCAAGTCCAAGAATTCCCCAGTCGGTATGAGGCTGGGGAATTCTGGGAGTTGAAGTCCACATATCTTAAAGTTGCCATGGTTGAGAAACATTGTTCTACCTGGACTTCCGGTTGGCTCCGCGAGCCTCGAAGACACTCCTTTATGAGCGCCCGATCCCCGGTTCCATTAAAGCCCCAGAACAGCCAAAAAACAGCTGTCTGGAGGCTTGGAACCCTCTCCCCGGGCAAAGGGGAGAGAGAAGAACTGACAGGTGGAGGTTGAGCCCCCCCAAACGCCCTAGGAAGGATCCTGGGGCGCGAAGAGTGTGCGCTCCCTAAAAGCCTGTCAAGCTGCTCCGGACCAGGGACGAATCCACTAATTAGCGGATTTAGAAGCTGCGACCAATTCTGCCGATGGAAATGAGGGGATTTTAACATTCTGAACCAGCAGCAGGCAGAACAAGCAAGGAGAAATCAGACTGCAAGTATCTTTACCTAACTCCGATGTTTGTAGCCTCCTTCGGAACTAACAATTAGTACTTTGCAACAAAATGGCGATTCAAGCCTGAAGGGGTGGGGAAAAGTGAAAGTCAAAGAAAGTTTCATTTTGCTGGCAGCCCTTTGTCTGAAGAGAACTTTGTATTGATAGAAGGAGGATTTTAGAACGCTAATTAAGACTGGAATTTTTCTTGAGGAATTTTTCTTTCTGGCTTCTGATTAAAATATAAAGAATTTTAAATTGGAGATGGCCTCAAAACCTGTAAAGACTGTTCCTATTAAAGGAACGGGAAGTGCTGGCAGCTCCCCAGCTCACATTTCTAGACTGCAAGCTTCTGCCCCTCCAGCAGATCCACAGACTTTAACGTTGGAGATGTTACAACAAGCCCTCCAAGTTACACAAGAGAAACTTGCTATTTTGATTAATGAAAAAATTAATGAAACCAATGAAAAAATACAGATTGTGTCAGATGAGATTGTAACTCGGAATCAGCAAATTAGGGATGATATCATAAAGACATTTAAATGTTTGGCAGGCAATATTGAAATGGTGGATGATAAAGTTGAAAAAGTTAAACAATCTACAGTAATTTTGGATAATAAATTAGATGAAGCTCGGAACAGAATTCAAAGGGCTGAAGATGATGTAGCTATGATACAATACAGAGATATGGAAATTGCTTTAAGATTCAGAGGGGTGAAGGAGAACAAACAAGAGAACTTGAGAGAAATGATGTCTGAGGTATTGGCACCGTTGGTGGGGGAGTCAAAAAATGAACTGGGCTGGCAGATTGACAAGCTATATCGCGTTAATTCTTGGGTTGCTAGACAGAAACATTTACCAAGAGACATTGTGATATATTTTACTACAAGGAGAGTACGTAATGAAATTCTACAGGCCACTTTTAACAATAAACTTCGGGTTGAAGGCCAGGAAGTGATGACAATGAAAGAAATCCCCCCTAAGATCTTGAGAGCTAGAAGGGAGTATGCATTTCTGGTGGATGAACTGAAAAAATGCCAGATACAGTACAGATGGGAGGTGCCAGCTGGATTAATGGTGATTTATTCAGGAGAGAGGTATCGGCTTAACACAATATGGAAAGCAAGAGATTTTTATACTAATGTACTAAAGGCTGGCACACACAAATCACCCAAATCACCAGAAGGCAAAAGAAAGAAGGATTTTTTTTTAAAATTTGATTTATATGCCGCCCTTCTCCGGAGACTCAGGGCGGCTTACAATGCGTTAAGCAATAGCCTTCATTCTTTTGTATGTTTTATACAAAGTCAGCTTATTGCCCCCACAAACTGGGTCCTCATTTCACCTACCTTAGAAAGGATGGAAGGCTGAGTCAACCTTGAGCCTTGGAGAGATTCGAACCAGCAGAAATTGCAGGCAGCTGTGTTAATTACAGGGTGCGCTAAACCCCTGTACTATCAAGGCTCTTGATTTGATGGAAGGTGAAAAAGAAGAGCTCCTGACAGTAGTCCGGGGGGAGCTTTGACAGGCCAAGGAGAAGAACCATTACAAATTCAGATGGCTATTTAAGAGTTGGAATTAATTGATTTAGCGCAACCCAAGGATCAAAGACAGACCAGATCGGTGACAGCTAAGTTTAAAGAAGTATCAAGACAGCAACAATTCCAGATAGCAACTCAAGAAACAATTCAAGAATCTACCAAAACAGAAGCAGTGGGAGGAACAAGACCCAAAGGTCAAATGAGACAAGACCACCAGAATCTGCTCCAATTGCTTCAAGGGCCCAAAGATGGGAACTAGATTTTTGACTTGGAATGTTAATGGTTTGAATTCTCCACAGAAAAGAAGAAAAATATTTAATTATCTTAAACAATTTAAAAACGATGTGATTTGTTTACAAGAGACTCATATAAGAGTACAAGACCAAAAATACCTGATAAATGCAAGACTTGGTACACACTATGTAGCAGCAGCACCAGAAAAGAAAAATGGTATAGTCATATATCTGAAAAGAGACTTAGTTGCTAAATTAATTGAAGCAGATGACCAAGGAAGATTTTTAGCGATAGAGCTTTTAGTTAAAGGAGAAAAAATACTTGTAATTGGAGTCTATGCCCCGAATCAACAACAAGAAAATTTCTACAATTTGCTACACTCGAAGTTGACACAATGGGCATATAAAACTTGTATCCTGATGGGGGATTGGAATGGGGTCTTGGATATTAAAAAAGATAAGAAGGGACCTAAACAAAATGTTTTAACAAGAGCAAAACTGCCCAAAGCGTTTTGGGAGATGATGGATGATTGGGAGCTGAGGGATATTTGGCGTGAAAGAAATCCGGAAGAAAAAGATTTTACTTTTTTCTCAGACGGACATCAATCCTTTTCAAGGATTGATTTTATACTAATTACTAATGATCTTTTATCTAAGGTGAAGAACACGAAGATTTGCTCAAGAATATTGACAGACCATAGTCCAGTTTGGTTGGAATTGGAATGTGGGAAAGGGTCTAGGAGGTCCTGGAGGTTAAATGATAACTTGTTTAGGTATGAAGAAAATGTAAAAGAGTGTAAAAAATTTATGAAAGAATTTTTCGTTATGAATATGGAAAAGGGTACATCTATGGAAATGGTATGGGATGCAAGTAAAGCATATATGCGAGGAATTTTGATATATTTGAATAATAAGCATAGAAAGAAACAGGGGGCAAAAAGAAAAGAATTAGAAGATGAGATTAGTAAACAGGAACAGGCTTTAATAGTCAATCCAACAGATAAGAAAATTAAAGAGGCAATCAATCTATTGAAAGGTCAATTTAACATGTTGATAGCAGATCAAGTGGCAACTAATTTACGATATGCAAAACATAATACTTTTTATAATGCCAATAAACCAGACAGGTGGTTAGCATACTTGTTAAGGAAAAAGCAAAAATCAAGGACAATAGATAAAATAAGATATAAGGGTAAGGAGGTTTATGAGCAACAATTGATTAAAAAATCTTAGAGTTTTATTCGAGGCTGTATACTGGTGATAAAATTAAAGATATAGATATAGATAGATATTTGCAGAAAGAGAATATTTATACAATCTCAAATGAGCAGAGGGATAGCTTAAACCAAATGATAACCTCCGAGGAAATTGTGTTAGCTATTAAGCAGTTGAAAGTGGGTAAAGCCCCTGGGACGGACGGTCTGACAGCTATTTATTATAAAACTTTACAGGAGGAAATGGTGGAACCATTGAAAGAATTATTTAACAATATACAACAGGGAGGAGAGGTGCCTCCAACTTGGAAGACAGCATTTATTTCGGTGATCCCAAAATAAGGGCATGACGATACAGATCCTAAAAATTATAGGCCGATTTCATTACTGAACACAGACTATAAGATTTTTGCTAAAATTTTAGCAAATAGATTAATGACAGTTATGCAGCAAATGATTCACCATGATCAAACTGGTTTTATAAATGGCAGACAAATGAAGAGTAATGTAAGGCAAATTGTTAACTTATTAGAGTATCTGCGAAGGAACAACCAGGTCCCCGCACTGCTAGTGTTCTTGGATGCTGAAAAAGCCTTTGACAGACTGAATTGGCAATTTTTATTAAAATTAATAGAAAGGATGCAATTTGGAGAACAATTTGTACAATCTATTAAGGCACTATATCAAAAACAAACAGCGCAAATAATAGTTAATGGTGGCTTAACAGATTCTTTTAATATAGAAAAAGGAACAAGGCAAGGTTGTCCCTTGTCTCCGTTATTGTTTGTGTTGACGCTGGAAGTTTTACTAAGTAAAATACGTGAAATGGACACAATAAAGGGAATTAAAATTAGACAGCATGAGTACAAGTTACGAGCATTTGCGGATGACCTGGTTGTTACCTTAACCCAACCAGTACAATCGATTACAGCCTTGATGGATATAACCTGCTTATATGGACAAGTATCTGGTTTTAAAATAAATGCAGCCAAAACGAAAATAATAGCTAAAAGTATGGTCAGAAGCCAGAAAGAAGAGATAGAAAGGTTAACAGGATTTGAAGTAGTTAAGAAGGTTAAATACTTAGGGGTTTATATTATGACTGCAAATATGAAATTATATCAGTACAATTATGAACCACTATGGCACAAACTACAAAAGGAGATGGAAAATTGGAAAAAAACTACAATTGTCTTTGCTGGGAAGGATAGCCGCTGTAAAAATGAATATTTTACCAAAATTTTTATTTCTTTTTCAAATGATACCTATACTTAAAAAAGATGAAAATTTGAAGGAAGGGCAGAAGGGCATAAACAAGTTTGTGTGGGCAGGGAAGAAACCTCGAGTTAAACAAAAGATAATGCAAGATATCCGAGAAAGAGGTGGTCTTAAAATGCCCAACTTAAGATTGTATTATGAAGCCGCTGCCCTCTCAGCAATTACAGATTGGATAAATTTAATGGAAGAAAAGATATTGAATATTGAAGGATATGGTTTGGTCTACGGCTGGCATGCTTATTTAGTTTATGACAAGAAAGTAGATAAGGCTTTTAAAAGTCATATTTGAAGAAATTATCTATTGCGGGTCTGGAAAAAGTATAAATATACATTAAGTGATAAGTTACCAATATGGACAGTACCCAGATACGTGATAGAGAATATAAACTTAGAGCAAAAGCAAGGTAAGATTACATATATGGAACTTCTTTATAAGGAAGGAGTCAGATTACAATTAAAACCAATGGAGCAATTAAGAGAAGAAGGAATTATTAGGACATGGTTTCAGTATGGACAGCTGCAGGCCAGATGGAGAGAAGATCAAAAAATTGGTATTTTGCAGCAGGATGAGAATTTGATAAAGCAAACAAGAGATAAAGGTCAAATGCATATAAAAAGGTTGTATAATGCACTAGTGGAAATAGATTCAGAAACAGAGTTAGTCAAGGACTGTATGATAAAATGGGCACAAAACGTAGGTGAACCAATAATGATGGAAACATGGGAAAAGATATGGGTTAGAAATGTAAGATTTACACAAGCACAAAATCTAAGGGAGAATTTTTATAAAATGTTTTATAGATGGCATTTAGACCCCCAAAAATTAGCCTGTATGTATCCAAATTTACAACCTAAATGTTGGCGATGTGAGTGTAAAGATGCTACATATTTTCATATATGGTGGACATGTAAAAAAATTAAGGCTTTTTGGATAAAAATATGGTGGATTATTCAAAACATTTTAAAGAAAAAAATTAAATTTACACCAGTTCTTTTTGTTGGGAATAGTCATGGATTGTACTGTAATAGAGACTAAATTGGTTTTGAACTTAATAACGGCTGCCAGGTTACTGATGGCACAGTACTGCAAGAAGGAAGATCCACCCACCATTGAGGAATGGACATTAAAAGTTGTGCATTTGGCAGAAATGGGGAAAATTTCATCATATGTTAAAGACCATTCAAATGAAAGATATATATCAGAATGGAAAAGATGTATCGATTACATACAGAAGAAGTATCCGAATAAGAAGATTCACATAGCATATGAATGAAGTAACTTTAAGTAGTTTATGTTTGTTTTTGGAATTATAAGGAGTTAAGGATCTAGGGAGAATATGAAATGTAACAATTTGTTAGCATATTCTAGCTTTTGATTTGTGAATGCTATAACATGTGCTTGTTCTGGGGAGTCTAGGGAGGGGGATGGGGGGGAAGAGGGGGGAAGGGTGGGGATGGGCGTGAAAATGTTTGTATTTTCTACAAAACTTTTCAATAAAAAAAAAGAGAAACATTGTTCTACCTCTTCCTTTCTCCTTCTCCTCCTTTCTTCCTCCCTGTCTAGCCCTCTCTCCTACTCTGATTTCCCTCTCTTCCTTCCTCCCCTCTCTTCCTCCCCTCTCTCTTCTCCCATCTCTCTACTCTCTACTCCACTTTCATCTGTCTCTATTGCTGTATTCATTTTCAATTTAATATTTTCCACTATGGTGTCCAGGCAACCCTGATCTTTCTCATTTATTAAAAATATTACTTGAAATTCCCCTCTTTTTAATCATTAACAAGTATTTCAACTTATTGCATTTTTTCCTTGAAATCTTTGTTAAAATAATCTTCCAACTCTTGCTTTTTTCCTTTTAACAATGTATTTCTTTCGTTTTACTTCTTACAAGTTTGTCATTTACATCATTTACTAACATTTCATTTTCATTCAATTTTACATTTCAATTTCAATTCCCATCTTAATTTCAATTAATTCTTTTGTTGCTTTTATTTCTCTCCACTTAGTGCTTCCTCCAACATCAGTACATTTTTTTTCACATTTCATCTACTGATCTATTTTACATTAAACAGTATTTTCACATATAATTTCTACAACTAACATCCTTCTCTTTATTAACATATTAATATTTTCACTGACTCTTAACAATTTTCTTTTAAACTCTCCACAATCCCATTTCTTGATGCTTTCCTCCCTTTCTCCCATTCCCTTACCTTCTTCCTCTTCCTTTTCTTTTATCTCCCTTTCTGCCTCTTTTCTTCAATTTTCACTCTTTTAATTTAATTTAATTTTCCCTCTCAATATTTCCCCATTTATTTCTCTTCTTTTCAGTTTTGAGATGTATTCTCTCTTATCCATTTTTATTCTATCACTGGTAATCCCAGTGTAATCATCTTTATTTTTATTTTCATTTATTTCCTTTTCAATATTTTCTCCTTGTTTCTCTTGCTTCTCATTCATCTTTTCTCTTTCTTTTTTCTTACATTTTAACCAATCCTCTGCTTCCTTATTTCCCTTAAATGCTTTTCTTACTTTTTCAAACATCTCCCTTAATATCTCACATTTATCCTCCCAATTCTCCATATTGTCACTTTAGAAGGCTAGAATTTTCCATTTATTATTTTCATTTACTTATACTTCTAGTGTCAGCGTTCCAAGTTAGGCTCTCTTCCAATGCTGACATGAACGGGAGGAAGCAGAGAGCAGGAGCTTGATTTATTGCTGAGATGAACTTTTACCTAGTTTTTTGTATGTTACAGATAGTGTTTCCTGGGTGACGAGGTGGGGGCCACATTCCTGTGAAAAGAACGTGCCGGGATGTAGAGATGGATCTGCATGATGGCCAATGGGACATTGGGGTTGGAGAGCGGAAGAGGAGGGGGTTGGAAGGAGGGGCCAGTTTGGCTGCAACTTGAATCAGGAATGTCGGATTCTGCTATTCTTAAAATAAAAGTGATTCATTAGAGACTTTATGCTTGAGAATGAAGTTTATTTAAGATAGCACCGAAACCTGACAGACAGCCAAACTCTCCTCCAAATCCAGGCTGGCTGAGTTTAAATCATCCCGTTCCCTCCCAGACATCTGGTCGGATGGATTATGGCTGAAGCCAAGCTCTCGGAGGAAAGTCTGCTTCAAGAAACGGGAGGAGCAGAAGCGGTCGTGATCCCAGCCAACTTGGAAAATACAAAGGTTCAACTTTCTCCACCTTCCCTCCCCGCAGAACTTCAAGCAAAGAAACGTGAGCCAGATAAGTACCCGGGGACTGTGCCAAAAGCCTTAGAGGCGGAATTTCCTTTTGCAAATGTAAAAGATAAAGAAAAACCCCTGAGGGAATTGGGAAGGGCGAGCTGGGGATGGGAATGGCAGCGAAGCCCAGACAAGGCAGCACCTCCCCACCCCAGGATGAGAGACGAGGCAGAGGACTATCAACACCAAGGCCGGCCCTCCAGAGCTCAGCACAGAGAGGAGAGGGCAGAGAGGGAGGAGCCACCCCAGTTCAGAGGGAAGTTCGATGGTGACCCAGACAACCTCGCCCAATTCCTTGATTCAGCTGAGATATACATAGAGTGGTTCGGACACCTCTACCCTTTCCCCAGAGCCCTAGTGAATGCTATCTCGGAAGGGCTGGAGGGAGAAGCAAAGAGGTGGTCAGCATCACTCTACAAATACAGGGCCCCCCAGCTACAAGATGCGGATGGGTTCTTGCAACTATTGAGAGCCCGTTATGAGGAGGAGGAGGAGGACCCCTATGTGGAAGATGAGCTCAGAAACCTAATGCAGAGGGGGAAGCCTATCAGAGAGCATATCCGTGAATTCAGGAGAGTCATTGGGACACTGCCTACCCTGCCAGAGCGATTGCTGGTGTATTTTTTTAGAACAAGCCTAGATAAGAGAATTTCCCAAGTGACTGCCTATCGTGACATCCCAAACCGACTCGCTGAATGGTTCCGGGTAGCGATAAAAGTCGACAGAGGGCTGCGGGCGAGTGACACGTCAAAACCACCAGAGGGAAAGGAGAGAGGCCGACCAGACCAGGGGCCACTCAACAGACGAGAAACCCCAACATCACAGCCCTCCTACAGACCAACTGCCCCACGGAGCCCACTGAAATGCTACAGATGTGGAGGAAGCGGATTCTTGATTCAAGATGGCACAGGGGGCGCCTCCAGTACTTAATTAAATGGAAGGGCTATCCTTTGGCAGAGGCTTCCTGGGTGAAGAGCGCAACCATCCAAGCTGACCGCCTTATAGCAAAATTCCATGCAGACCACCCGGGAAAGCCGGGAGGGGGGGTGCGCAGCCAAGGAGGGGCTAATGATACTTATCTTGTTGTGTTTTTCCCTATGGGATAGGTGATGTCGCAGAAGTGAAGGGAGAGGGGCCGGATGTCAGCGTTCCAAATTAGGCTCTCTTCCAACGCTGACATGAACGGGAGGAAGCAGAGAGCAGGAGCTTGATTTATTGCTGAGATGAACTTTTACCTAGTTTTTTGTATGTTACAGATAGTGTTTCCTGGGTGACGAGGTGGGGGCCACATTCCTGTGAAAAGAACGTGCCGGGATGTAGAGATGGATCTGCATGATGGCCAATGGGACATTGGGGTTGGAGAGCGGAAGAGGAGGGGGTTGGAAGGAGGGGCCAGTTTGGCTGCAACTTGAATCAGGAATGTCGGATTCTGCTATTCTTAAAATAAAAGTGATTCATTAGAGACTTTATGCTTGAGAATGAAGTTTATTTAAGATAGCACTGAAACCTGACATCTAGTTTCAAAGTCCATGCGATATCTCTTTTTTCTTTCCAGATAGTGTCCAGTTCAAATGCTCACTTGAGCCATCACAATCTCAGTCCTCGTCCTCTGCTTCTCTTTTCCTACGGCTCTTTCCCACGATCTCTCCTCCAGCAGATGTCTCTCTTCAATTCACAACTCTTGGAGTTATAAATCTCCATTTTATAACTCCACGGGAACACCCGTTTCCTCTCTTCCGAGTTAAATCTTTTTATTGTTTAAAAAATATTCTTCTGTCTCCTTTTCCCTTGTCTTGTTTTTATTTCGTTCAAAATCCAATTTTAAATCCAAGTGGAAGATTCCTTTTAGGGCTTTCATTTTAAAGTTCCTCTTCCCCCCCCCCTCTGCTTAAATTTCCAAGTGCAAATTAGCCGCTAATTGCTCGTGAGTTGGCCAATCACTCATCCAGTAACAATACTCTGTTCAATCACCACTCCTGCACTTCCTCTTTCTGATCGTGGCCGCTCCGGCTTTTGACAGCTCCATGGCTGCCTTCCTTCGCCGATGGGTTGAAGACTAATGCTGGCACTTCAGGGAACTTGCTCTTTCTCTAACTGTGCCAGCCTGCATCTTTTTCTTCACTGTCCCTACAAGACAGCTATGATCCCTAGGGATCCCCAAAATTGGCTGGGATATCGGTGCTCTTCTGGAGCTCCAGAATCCACACCGTAATGCCCGATGCCAGCCACGCATGTAGAGAGGAGCAGGAGAGGAGGGAAAAAGAAAGTAAGAAGGAAAGAAGAGAGGGAGATGGCAGGATTGAGAAGAAAGATTGCTGTACAACAAAAAAGATGAAATGGGAGAAAGGCAACCCTGAACATATATAAATATACTAAGATAAAGAATGAATGGTTAAAAAATAAAAGAGAATAAATATGAATAAGTAGGAAAATTAGAATTTGAGGGCGAATGAAGATGTTGTTTATATAAGTAAGCAAAGAAATATTGAGAGATGATTAAGAAAGGGAAAAAAGAAAATTGTGGCAAAAATTGTAATTGAGTAAAATGTATTTGAATTTGATAAATTATATAAGATAAGATATGGCCAATACTCTGTTCAAAAAAGATGTGGGTGAATGGGGGGGGGGGGGAACCAATAAAACTTGATTTATAAAAGAACCCAAACATTGTTCTAATCTAGAGAGCACCAAACTGCTGTCACATGTTTGATAGACATGTTTAATTTAGAATTTCATCAATGACAATATATATTCATAATTAAACTATCACAAGATATTAAGTATTGCAAAAGCAATGTTGATTACCACCTTTCAAAAGAGATTTAGATAAAACTATCAATGACAACAAATCACAAGAGTCAGACATTACTTCCATTACCAGAAATAGTTGTATGGCTTCCAGGAGAATGCAACTAAGAGGAAGACATTGGGTTCCTGCTTGTGAGCATTTTCCACAGTATCTTGCTAGTCACTTTGGAACTATGGTGCCTCATTTTCAATTGGCTAAAATGGGCACCATGAATACCAGATAAAGCAGTGCATCTCATTTATTCCTTTCTCTTTTGTCTCATTCTCTATACTAAGAGTGTCAGTGTAGCTATATTCATGAACTGAAATAGGCATGGCAATAAGGTCAGCCAATGGAATAGACATGGCAACAAGGTCAGCCAATGGAGACTGTTTGGTAACTGAAATATAGTAGTTGCTGTGTGAGCCACAAGAGACAGCTGGAAGCCTGGGCGTGGCTTAGCTCAACTGTTCTGTATATAGGAGAAGTCTTGTCTCTGCTATCCCTGGCCTGTGTTTGTACCTACTTACAATCTCTTCTCTCTACCACATTGAAAAAACCAGCATGGGTATTGTATATTTGCCTTATCTGTTATTATACATATAAAGAAGTTTTGAATCCTGATGAATTGTCTGATTGTGTGTCCTGCAACAAAAACTGATAAGTTATGGGCCCAGAGCACACCAGCATGCAGAAAGACTGAACTGTAATTAAGCCAAGGGACTGCCTGTGTTAATAGAGAAACACAAGACAGAGAAGGCTTGCAGGATGGCTGTTGTTGAATTCAAGGAGAGCTCTCTGCCTCGATTGGGACAGAAAAATTATACTATTTGGGCTGCAAAGATGGACTGTTTCCTGAAGGCTAAGGAGCTCTGGGATATTGTTGTAAATCCACCCCAGGGGCTATTAGCAGCTGCAGATCAGAGACAGCATGACAAGGCACTGATCTACATCATCTTGAGTTTAGAAGATGAACAATTTATCGGTGTGGCTAATTTAACAACAGCACAAGGAGGTCTGGCTGAAATTAAGAAGTGTCATGTGAGTGCATCAGCATGCAATATTGTGCAATTATCGAAACAATTGTACAGAGCCTGGCTGCAGCCACATGAGAATATGGGGAAGCATTTGGTGCAAATGCAAACTTTATTTGTTGAGTTAGAACAGCGTGGAATGCAGATTCCTGAATATCAGAAAGAGCTGTTGGTGTTAAATAATCTGGATGAAACGTGGGACATAATTTCAGCCATATTTGAGTGCAAACCAAAGCAGGAGTTGTGTATTGAGACCCTAAAAGCCTGTTTAATTTCTGAAGAGCAGAAATGCCATTTTAGAAAAAGCCACAAGGAGAAATTCCTGAGGTGGGGGCCCAAGGAGCAGAGAAAGAAATGTAACAGACTGGCTGTCTGCAACAGGCAAGATGTCTGCAAAGAGAAAAGTAGTAGAAGAGACCAGAATACAGCCCAGCAAAAATTTTCTAAGCAGAAAGACCATGAACAATGGTCATGTTTCATTTGTAGTGAAAAGACACATTTGAAGAAAAACTGTTTGCAAAGGAAAAACTATTTGCAAGGAAGAAACTATTTGCAAGACAGAAACTGTTTGCAAGGAAGAAAATCAACCGATGGACAAGTTGCTGTGGCAAAAGTTAGCTATTGTAATAGCAGAGACAAATCGTTAATAGACAGTGGGGCTAGTCAAACAATTGTTAATAATTCTAAATGGATCCAGCTGGAGGAGATGCAGTAGCCTTGGTGAATGGCCAGAAGGCTAAAGTCATTGGAAAAGGCAGTGTGGTAATTCCATGAAGGAAAAGTTTAGTAACATATTGTTTGTGCCTGAAATGGAGCATAATTTACTGAGTGTCTCCAGTCTAGACCAGTAAGGATTTGAGACCACATTTGTAAATAGAAAATGTCTTATAAAGAGAAATGGGAATATATGTGAACAGGGCATAAAGCAGGATAATCTTTATGTGTTGCAGGAATAAAAGGTTTAATGTGTCCAAACATTTGGAAATGTGGCACAACATGATTCATGTGTTCATCTCATGCACAGAAAGCTTGGCCATGCCAGCTTCAGAGTTTTGCAAAAGATGCAACCATTTGGAGAAGGGTTGAACTTAAAAGGGTGTAAGGCATACTTGGACTGTGCAGTATGTAAGCCATCAAAGTTCAAAGCATCTCCAGTAAGCAAGAGTAGCACAAGGCAGACAACAAGAGCTCTAGAGCTGGTATGCAAATTTGGTGGAGCCAATGCAAGCCAATTTGGGAGGAGCAAAGTATGCACTGGTCATTGTAGATTACTACAGCAAATTTGGTTTCTGCTATTTAGTAAAGAGTAAAATAGAGGTGCTACAGAAATTTAAGCAATGAGCAAGCTTTGTAGAAAGAAGATATAAACAACAAGTTCAGAATTCATGTCAGCAAGTTTTCAACGGTGGTTGGGATAATTATCCCAACGGTGGTTGGGACAATGACACACTAATCCATACACAGCAGCTGAGAATGGTGTAATTGAGAGGCAGAATGGAGTCTTACAAACCCTGAAGGACTCACTGCTGGAGGATTCTGGTATGAGCAGGTCATATTGGGGTGAAGCCATGTTGACTGCTAATTATTTAATTAATAGGCTGTGGAGTTCATCTATTAATGATACTCCATATGCAGTGTTATATGGGAGAAAGCCATCTCTGGCACATTTAAGAGTGTTTGGAAGCAATGCATGGGTGCATATTCCAAAACAATTAGAAGAAAATGACAACCAACGGTTAGAAAGCTCAGGTTTACAGGCTATGAGCCAGGCTCAAAGAGCTATCGCTTTAGCAATGGGAGCAAAAGAATAGTGATTTCCAGGTCTGCTAACTTTGCAGAGCAAAATTGGAACAGAATTGATGCCAAATTTTGGAATGATCCACTTAGTGATTGTGATCCATTTAGTGATGGTAACTCACTTAGTGACAGTGTCAGCATTCAGAGAGGAGAAGCTGAAAAAGATATGAAGCAAGAGAGGGTTGAAACACAGCAGCATTCAATGCCATGCAGGTCAGAGCGATGGAACAAAGGGATCCCACCTGACACATATTCTGCTAGTAAAGTAAAGGTATGTAATGTGTGGTATGAGCCAAGGAACTATAAGGAAGTATTGGCATTTCCTAAAATTGAACAAGTGAAATGGAAAGAAGCCATGGACAAAGAAATGAAATCCATGGGTGAATATAAAGTGTTCACATCTATGACTTTGTCATAGGGTTGCAAAGCCATAGAATGTAAATCGGTATACAAAAAGAAAGTACTACTCAATAATGAGGTCCAATATAAAGCAAGGTTAATGGCACAAGGTTTTTCACAGATGAAAAATGTGTACTATTATGAGGTATTTGCGCCTATGGTAAAGAGTGAAAGCATAAGGCTGCCACTGCGTTGGCAGTGGCACATGACCATAAAATTTGGCATTTTGATATAAACACAGCATTCCTCAATGCAGAATAAGAGGAAGAAATTTACATGGTTCAAGCACTAGGGTATGAAAGTAAAAAGCCTAACATGGTGTATAAATTGAACAAGGCCATTTATGGGCTGAAGCAGTCAGCCATGAATTGGAATATCTGTTTAGATAAGGTATTGAAGGGTTCAAGAGTTTCAAGGCTGATGGTTGCATATACACTGGAAAGTTACAAGGTTGGGATTGTTAACTATTAGCATTTGTGGATGATCTTTGTTTCATTGCAAAGGATATGTCACAGCTAAAATAATTTGCTAGAAGTTAGAGAAGAAGTTTGAATTAAAAAAATTGGGAAAAATACAAAATTATCTTGGTGTGGATATTAAAAAAACCTGAGAAAAGTGTTTATGTTCTTATTAAAAAAAGAAAACTTGAACAGCTGTTGGAGAAATATAATATGAAGGATTGTAATTCTGCTCCAACACCTATGAGGACAGATTTTTACAAGAATTTGGGTGAGGACAAAAGTGAAGCCTGTGATCAAGAGATATATCAGTCAGCAATAGGGAGCCTGTCACAGTGGTCCAGACCAGACATAGCTTGTGCAGTAAGCATCTTAAATTGCTTTACTACTGCACCAACACAATTGCATTGGATGGGTGTAAAAGTGATTCTCAGGTATTTTAAGGGAACTGTGGATTTGGGTGTTCAAATACAGGTCTCTGAAGAATTAAAATTGAAATGCTATGTTGACAGTGATTATTTATTTATTTATTTATTTATTTATTTATTTATTTATTTATTTATTTATTTATTTATTTATTTATTTATTTATTTATTATATTTCTATACCGCCTTTCTCCCGTAGGACTCAAGGCGGTGTACAGTCAAGAAAAATATAGACACACAAACATCATAAAATTGCTAATTAAAATTATTACTTAGTTTGGTCAATTAAATAAAACCCAGAATTAGATAACATTTAAAAAATTATTCACATGTTCGTATGTTTAGCCCCGCCTGTTGGAACATCATGGTCTTGAGGGCACGGCGGAAAGCACGGAGATCAGGGATATTCCGTATCTCCGGGGGAAGTTCATTCCAAAGGGTTGGAGCCCCCACAGAGAAGGCCCTCCCCCTGGGAGTCGCCAGTCGACATAATTTGACTGACGGTACCCTGAGTAGTCCCTCCCTGTGAGAACGAACTGGTCGATTATGCTAATGATAAAAACCAGAAAGTCCAATTCTGGGATTGTGGTATTGTTTGGAGGGGCTTTAATTAGTTGGAAGTCCAGAATGCAAACAACTGTAGTCTTTTCTACTGCAGAGGCAGAATTTATTGCTTTATCTGAACTTTGTTCAGAGGTAACTTTGTAAGTACAGCTGTTACAGGATTAAAGGTAAATGAAGCTGTAACGGTGTTTGAGGATAATGCTGCCTGCATTAAAATAGCAACAGGTGACAGTGTAAAAAATAGAAGCAAGCATGTGGACATTAAATATTGTAATGTAAGAGAAGCCATCCAATGTAATTAGCTTGCTTCACTGTTCATCAGAGGACAATCTGGCAGAAATAATGACCAAGCCATTGGGTGGGGTACACCATGGGAAGAATATTAAGTTATTCGGTTTTATGTCTATTTCAATTATGAAGGGAGGAGTGTCAGTGTAGATATATTCATGAACTGAAATAGGCATGGCAACAAGGTCAGCCAATTGAATAGACATGGCAACAAGGTCAGCCAATGGGGACTGTTTGGTAAGTGAAACATAGTAGCTGTGTGAGCCACAAGAGACAGCTAGGAGCCTGGGTGTGGCTTAGCTCAACTGTTCTGTATATAGGAGAATTCTTGTCTCTGCTGTCCCCGGCCTGTGTTTGTACCTACTTACAATCTCTTCTTTCTACCATGTTGAAAAAACCAGCATGGGTATTGTATATTTGCCTTATGTGTTATTATTTATATAAAGTAGTTTTGAATCCTGCTGAATTGTCTGATTCTGTGTGCTGCAACAAACTCTGACAGAGAATCATTGGTTACCACACTTAACTCTTCATTAACTGTATGGAAAATCCTCACCTAGGTTATGCAAAATCTAGAAGGAAAATAGCACATTTGAGATGCTCTGCCAGGTTTACTGGCATTTTCAATCATTGCCCACATTTCTGCTAACATCTACAGACTAGCCAGCAGCTACTAGACAAATTGCTAGTGTGCAATTGCAGCTGCAAAATTTTGACCTCTATGTCACTGACTATAGTAAGGATCAGCATGATGCTTAAGGCACTGTTGGGATATTTTAATTTTAAGAACATATTGTGGGCGCACTCACAATATATTTCAACCTGATAAGATTGTCTTTAAGATCTCTAGTCTTCCAGGGTAGTCTTTACAACCTCATCTTCCCTTGATCTTTTCTCTGGGTAGACTGCATACCTCCAAGCAAGGCTCTAGGTCAACCTTCCAACGTTTTATTTTTGAGGAAGATGAATTATGTGGACAGCAAGGGAAGTGTCCACAGGTGTTTTGTTGCTTTTAGCTTGCATGTCACAATTAAAATGGTTCCTTTTAGATGCCTAGCTGGCTTCCATCCCAAATAGAGATATTAAATCTGGTGAAATCACTCTTGGAGACCTTTTCTCCAAAAACTGTGTTCATGTGGCATTTGTGTGTCTGTGTGTGTATATGTGAGTGTGTACATACATACATACTGTGTGTATACATCCCCTCCCCCCCCAGCAGTGGGTTCCACTTACCTTCGCTACTGGTTCGGAACCAGGACCATGTGCATGCGCAGAGCATCCGTGATGATGTCCGGGTGGGTGGGTGGAGCCTCCCACCGCCGCCACTACTGGTTTCCCGAATGTATAAGTGTGTGTATGTGTGTGTATAAGTGTTTGTATATGTACTGTACTGTATGTCTATGTCTATATGTGTTGGTTAGCAGCCACACTTAAAATAAATTGCCTGAAAAATATTTTTTTTAATCCCATTTATAAATTTATCCAATCTTTGTTAGCATGCATAAATAAACAAGCAAATTATTCCATTACGCACAATTTTCCTTCATTGCACCTACACATACATGCAGTTGCGCACATTAATCCATTTAGAAAAGGCCATGACAATTGGATCTCAGTAAGGTTACTGTTGTACATGTTGAATTCTTAAACCCACAAAGGTGTGTGGGTTGCTGTTGTGCTATGAATGGTCTCATGCCTAGATGACTGTTAGAGAACTTTGAGAGATTTAGCTGTTTATGCTCAGGCTACCAGATCTGGGTGGCATAAATCCAGGCACAGGTACTCCTTAACTTACAACCATTAGTTTAATTATGGTTCAAAGTTACGAAGGTCTCAGAAAAACTGATGTATGATCCATTCTCTAACTTATGACCGTTGTGCCATCCCCATGGTCACGTGACCAGTTTGGAGCTTAGCTACTGGGTCATATTTATGACAGTTGCAGTATCTTGGGGGCCACCTGATTGCAATGTGTGACCTTCCCCCCTGGCTTCCCACAAGCAAAATCAATTGAGGAAGCTGGATTCGCTTAACAGTCATGTGATTCACTTAATGACTGCAGTGGTTCATTTAATAATTGTGGTAAAAATAGTCATAAAATTGGGTACAGTCACTTGCTTTATAACAATACCAACTTAATGATGGAAATTCTGATCCCTATTGAGGTCAAAAATCAAGGACTACCTGCCTTCATTATATGGCAACAAAGAGAAAGAAAACTGTCTTTGCTGCCACCTAGCAACCCTCCTGAGCTTCATTTTCACTGGCAGAGGCACCGCGTGCCGGTCCTTTGCTGTTTCCAGGGCGGCCCCATGGGCCAGATCCAGTGGTGGGATTCAATTTTTTTAACAACAGGTTCTGTGGGTGTGGCTTAGTTGGGGGTGTGGCTTGGCAATCATGTGACTGGGAGGGCGTGGCTAGCTGGTCACTTGACTGTGTAGGCATGGCTAGCTCATCATGTGACCGGGTGGGCGTGGCTATGTGCATAGGGACTACTCAGAGGGCTGAAAAAAGTCATTTCTGACTGGGCCTCACACTTTTGACTGGTCCTCACACTTATGACCATCCTCACATTTATGCCCATGCAGCTTTCTTAACAACCATGTCACTCATTTCACAACTGCTTCTCTTCACCATGGTGACAAGATAGGGCAAAAACGTAAAATGTGAGGACAGTCGTAAGTTCGAGGACTGGTCAAAAGTGTGAGGACCAGTCAGAAATAACTTTTTCAGCCCTCTGAGTAGTCCATATGCATAAAAAGATACAGCAATAGAGAGGGATGAAGAAAGGGAAGGGAAATTAGAGTAGGAGGGAGGGTAAGAGAAGGAGGAAGAGAGGAGGAGAAGGAGAAAGGAAGAGGAAGTAGGGAGGAGAAGAAGAGGGGGAGGAAGAGAAAGTAAGAAGGAAAGAAAAGAGAGAGGTGGTAGGTTTGAGGAGAAAGATTGCTGTACAAAAAAAAAGATGAAAGGGAAGAAAGCCAACCCCAAACAAATATAAAGATATTAAGATAAAGAATGAATTGCTAAACTTTAAAGAATAAAAGAGAACAAATATGAATAAATAACAATAATTAGAAACACACATACAAACATACAATGTATTTTCTTTGAACAGAGTATTTGGCCGGTTCACAATTTAAAAGTGTTTAGTCATTTCAATTAAATTTACAATTTCTATATTTCCTTTTTGCCATATTTATTCCTCATCTATTTTTGTAAAAAACCAATATTACCCTTCATCCTCATCTCTAATCTTAATCAAATTCAATTTTTCCCTTCTATTTTATATTATACCCCTTCCCATTGTCATCTATTTTTATATCCATCCTCACATTGGTTAATTATGTAATATTAGTTGTTTAATATAAATTCAACATTTTAATATAAATCAATTAGTTATATAACTACCTTTTTTGTATATTAATAAATATGAACATGAATATTCCAATTATTTCGATGCAATCCAATTTCTTACAAATCAATTAATTATATTTACCAATAATAATAAACCAAATAATTTCCCCCATATATTCCTCCAAACCACAACTTAACCATTTCTGCTTTCAGAAATATACAATTAATAGTATCTCAATTATTACAATTCCCTAGTTAAATAGAGCTTTTTTTCTTTTGTGTTTTAAAATCTTTTTCCCTAAATTTCCCATTGATTGCACTTACCTTTTTTGGTGAGGAAAAAGAAAAGAATTCTGTCTGCCTAATTTTCCAACGTTGCAGCAACAGCAAAGCAGTTTCAGTTTCGTGTTTCAGCATAGCTAGGGGAAAAAAAATTGCTCCAGGACTCTTTGCAAGGAAGCAGAAGAGCCCTGAGCAAAACAGCTGAGACAAATCAGCTGAGAGTCGGGAGGCCGATAGAATCAAGGGGCTAATTAGCCTATGCTGAAGCTCCGTGGGCCAATAAAATTACAAAAAAACACCGAACCGTTTGTTAAATTGCTGGCTCGCCTGCCCCTCGCCCACCACTATTTATTTATTATAGTGGTGCGGAGGGCGGGGCAAGCCAGCAATTTAACAAATGGTTCGGCTGCACCACTGGCTATAGGGCGGCCCTTTGAAGCCCCGCGGCAAGAATTTTGTTGTGTCTTGGGATCGGCTTGGCTGTGTTTCCGGGTTGCAGCGGCCCCAGCTGGTGGTTCTCTGATTCTACCAGTAAGTGGCCAGGATTTTAGGTCCAATCAGCTATGCTGGTCAATTACTCCACCCAGTGGCCAGCCTGTAGCAGCAGCCTTAACAATATATATTCTTGGTCTGTTCCTGGTTAAGTAAGCTTGTTTTAGCCTTTTTCTACTTGCTTTTAACATGTAATAAAGAGAGTTGAAGTCACTTGGAGTTGCCTGGCTCATTGGAACCCACTACATTTCACTGGTGACGAAGGTGGGATGCTGAAGGAAGCGGCTTCTTCAGCGTTGCATGGCATCGCAGCTCGGCACGAGACCACGCTGCACCAGCCCACGCATCCAGCAATTCAGAGCTGCAGACGTAACACCGGTACATCTGCCACCTTGCATGCAGGTGCCCTTGCCATCCCGTCCCCCCAGTTGGGGTTGGCTGGTGCGGCAGCATTGTTGGAGTTTGACATACGCCGCCCGGATACGTGGGAAATATGCCAAGCGTGGCTGGAGTCCTTTTTCCAGTGCTATGGCATTATTGATGAGGGTGCACGGCGAGACTGGTTCCTGAATTGCTGCGGAAATGACTTGGGTGGGCTAGCGGTTAGCCTTGTGCACCCAAGGAAAGTGGATCAGCTCTCGTACTCTGACCTGGTGGGCGTTATCACGGCCTATTTAGCACCTAAACCAACGTTGGTGTCTCGGCGGGTAGAGTTTTTTAATCGTAGGCGTTTGGTTGCCGAGCCAGCCACAACGTTTTTGGCAGAGTTGCCTAAATTGGCTCGTTGGTGTGAATTTAATGACTTGAATGAGGCTTTATTTAACCAGTTTATATGTGGACAGACGGACAAGAAGTTGTTGAGGAAATTTTGTTCGAAAAAAGATCTTAAGATGGAAGATGCCCTGGCCATCGCCATCGCGACTGAGGAGACGGCCCCAGAGGCCCGGAAGGGGGGAACCAGGCCGACACTCAGTTGGGTGGGGTTTCATCAGGAGAGCCCCGAAGAGGATTCCAACTCGGGAAGGGAGGACGTGTGATTGATGAGGCATAGGAGTGCCCCTTGGCCTGGCAGAGGGACGGCTCGGAACAACGCATCGGAGGCCATTGGACATCAATGCGGCAGCTGTGGTGGGGATCATCTATGGAGGACTTGCCAGTTCTGGGACGCTAAGTGTCGGCGATGTGGGAAGTTGGGACACATTGCCCGTGCATGTCAAGCTAAGGGGGGTCGAGAGGAGAGCCGGAGCCCACGACGGAGACAGACGGCGAATGTCGAACTGGACGCGGCCCGGCCTCAGTATGATCTCTTGCAAGTACACAGCCTTAGCTCAGAAGCCCTGAGTTCCATCAGGGTAGTAGTTAACATTGAGGGCACAGCGTGTCCCATGTTCTTGGACACGGGATCTCCCGTGTCCATTATTTCAGCTAAAACACTCCAGAGTATCTGCCCCGGAAAGTTGTCCTCACTTGAAGCCCCCCATTCAAGTTAAGTCTCGGCCTGTCATTTGTTCAGAACTGCGATAGGAAATAATCACCAGTAACGCACAGAGAATCAGGGTTTACTTTGACAATGATAAGCTTGCAGTCAAAAGTAAAGTACAAGTCGGTGTTTTGATTCAAAGTCAGCGCTGGGTGTAATCACACCACAGTGCTATTTAACAAAAAGTCAGCCCCTTAAACATACATCCGGTGATTATCAATCAAGCACCCCCCAGTCCCTTAACAGTAACAGCTGCGAGCACCAGAGCAGCGAGGACAGCAGAATCGGAGAGGCCCGGCAACGTCATCAATCATCGTCCTGAATGCTGCTATCCAGGAACTGTTTGTGTGTTCGCTGCGGCTGCTTATCTCCACTCCTTCGTCTCCCACACCCCCCATCGATGGCGAGCTCCAGTAGGACTCGACAGGCGGCCCCCCCTACCAGGAGCTCACCTATAAATAGAAAGCATACAAATGTTAGTCACTGTTACGATCCTGCATTAGGTTTGTCTGGGTATTTCCGATGGAACCGTTGTATCAATCGGGCAGCATGAACATCGGGTGCTGCCACCCACGAGGCCTGTGTTACAGGGTATCCTTTCCACCGCACAAGATATTGTAACATCCCCCTACGAACCCTGGAGTCCAATATTCGATCTATCTCATATTGGTTGGTACGCACGGGACCCGGTGGAGTAGTCGAGGTACCTGGCCTTTCTATCGTCACCGGTTTCACCAAACTGCTATGGAATACGGGATGTATCCTACTAAACAGAGGGGGAAGTTTAAGAGCTACGGTTACGGGATTGATGACTTGTGTTATGGGAAATGGTCCTATATATTTAGGTCCTAATTTTTTACTGGGCAGTCGGAGTTTAAGGTATTTCGTAGATAAGTATACTTTGTCTCCTATCCGGAATGGTTTTGGATCAGCTCTTTCCTTGTCTGCATATTTTTTGTACTCGTCTGCTGCCTTTTGTAATGCTGTTTTTACACTTGGCCATACATGACTAATTTTATCAGCCCAACCGCGTGGCGTGTCACCGTCTGTCATAGGGGGATCTAACTCTGGAATGGCTGAAAACTCTCGGCCATATATTACTTGGAAAGGGGAGAACCCAGTACTGCGGTGAGGTATGTTGTTATATGCCACTTCGGCGAAAGGCAGGAGTCCTGACCAATTCGTCTGCTGGTAAGAAACGTAGCATCTGATATATCTTTCGACCATGGCATTGGCCCGTTCAGCCGCCCCATTAGTGCTCGGGTGGAATGCTGAACTTAACCCTTGAGAGGACCCAATTAAACGGACAAATCGTCTCCAAAACTTAGAGGTGAATTGAACACCGCGGTCGGATATAATCCTCTTAGGTGCTCTATGGAGACGATAGATATGTTGTAAAAAGAGTTCGGTTAATTGTCGCGCGGATGGTATGCTTTTACACGGCACAAAGTGGGCCTGTTTCGAAAACAGATCTACCACCGTCCAAATTACAGTGTGGCCATGGCTAGGGGGGAGATCGACTATGAAATCCATAGCGATCTCTTCCCAAGGCCTGCTAGGATTCGCGACTGTCTGTAATAGTCCTAATGGTCGTCCAGACCAGTGTTTGGCGGTTGCACAGGTTGTGCAACCTTTTACGTATGTTTCTATGTCCTTACGCATTCGTGGCCACCAGAATTGCCTCCTCACAAGGTGTAGAGTTTTTAAATACCCAAAATGGCCTGCTGATTTGGCATCATGGCACCTGCATAACACTACGTTCCGTAAACGTTCTGGAACATATATTCTATTCTCCCTCCACGCTATTCCATCATTATAGCTAACCATAGAGGGGTTTTGGATTACCCATTGATCCTGTTGTAAAGCTGTTTTAAACTCGGTACGTAAGTGACCATCTACTTCTGTAAGTCTTAATAGGGTTTGGGAAGGTGCAATTAGAGGTTCTATCACTTCCTCTCGCTTGCTATTATACTGTGGCATCCGGGACAGCGCATCAGCCAGGAAGTTTTTCCCAGCAGGAACATACCGCAACCGGAAAGAGAAACGCTGAAAATATTGTGCCCACCTTATCTGTTTGGGAGATAGTCGCCTGGGCGTTTGTAAGGCTTCTAAGTTTTTATGGTCCGTCCATACCTCAAAAGGATGAGATGCCCCCTCCAAGAGATGTCGCCATGTCATCAACGCCCAACGGACCGCGAATGCCTCTTTTTCCCAGATCGCCCATGCCCGCTCTGTCGTGGTTAACTTTTTAGACGTATAGGCACAAGGTTGTAACCCTCCCTGCTGTATTCTTTGTAGGAGTACTGCTCCTACAGCCACGTCGCTAGCATCTGCCTGGATTACGAATGCCTGCGTTGGGTCTGGATGCTTGAGTACTGGTTCTTGAGCAAAGAGTGTTTTTAACTGCTCGAAAGCCATTTGACACGCTGACGACCACGTCAACGCTTGTCCCGGCTTTGGTTTAGCCGTGGCCGGTTTGGTCCGTAACAGATCCATTAGTGGTAGGGCTATTTCAGCAAATCTGGGAATGAACTGCCAATAGAAGTTTACAAAGCCTAGAAAGCTCTGTAATTGCTTTCTGGTTCTAGGGGCCTGCCATTCAAGCACTGCCTGGACTTTTCTGGGATCCATCTCTACCCCGCTCTCTGATATTCTATAGCCTAGATAATCTATCCTCTTTTTGTGAAACTCACATTTGGATAGTTTCACATACAGCCTAGCAGCTAATAATTTGTCTAAGACCTGTCGGACCAGAGATATATGTTCCTCTTCAGTTTGCGTGTAAATTAAGATGTCATCCAAATATACAAGGACACCCCTGTACAGATGTTCATGCAGCACTTCATTGATGAACTGCATGAACACCGCAGGGGCGCCCTGTAGTCCGAACGGCATGACCTGGAACTGATAGCTTCCCAAGGGACAATTGAATGTTGTTTTCCACTCATCCCCTGGTTTGATTCGTATCCTATAATACGCTTCACGTAGGTCGAGTTTTGTAAAGATACGACCGGTGGCTAGGGCAGCTAACAGGTCCTTCATTAAGGGAAGTGGATAGAGGGGCTCCACACACACTGCATTGAGGTCTCTGAAGTCAACGCATAAGCGTAAACCCCCATCTTTCTTCCCACGAAACAGGACAGGGGCAGCCATCTTTGATCGACTAGGTGTGATAAAACCCCGGGCCAAGTTCTTGTCTATATATTTTCGTAATTCTTTTAGTTCGGGTTGTGTCATTGAATACATCCGGGGCTTGGGTAGCTTCGCCCCGGGTATTAACTCAATACTGCAATCCGTAGGCCGGTGAGGGGGCAGGGTCTCACATTCCTCCTCACTAAAGACTCTGGCGAGATCCCTATACACATTAGGATATGTCGTGTCTGCTGGTGGGCTCTCTGCTTCTATTCCCCCTGCTGGCTCCTTTTCCTCCTTGGTAGGGGGAGGTCCCAATGGTAATCGAAGTTTGCGAAAACCCCCTTTCCACCATATCGTAGGAGCCCACTTGTCCAACCATGCTAATCCTAAAATCACTGGTTCTAACATTTTCTCCACTATAATAAACCGAATAGTTTCGGTGTGCTCCCCAATATCGAGGTGCACCTTTTCTGTTATATGAGTCACTGGTGCCCCTCCCAGCAATGAACCATCCATTTGTTCAAATGTAATAGGGGTTCTCAACCGCACAACCTGCAGCCCAAGTTCGTCAACTATTGCCCTACGAATTAAACAACGAGTACACCCTGAGTCAATCAATGCCTCATATCGGCGTCCAGTGGTTGCCCGTGGGTTTCGGAGTACGACTGGTACCACAAAAGGTCGGATGGGGTCGCTCACCATCGGGTCGTGTTGGTCCTCATCGTCGTCATCACTATCCCCAGCCACAATCGGGAATTTTTCCGCCACTACTTTCTTAGTATCTGTAGCCAGGGGATCCCTCTCCATACAGGATGTTCGAGTCATTTGGGACCGTTCGGATGTTGGTCAGCCTCTGCCTCTCAACACAGCTCTAGGAGGGGGGTTTTGGTCCGAGTTGCGGGGCATGGGATGAGGACAGTCAGCTGCTCGATGACCAAGGCGATTACATCTGAAGCAACGAAACGCAGGCTGCTGGATCCTTTCCCCCAAGCCGGAGCCAGCAGTTGGTTTACTTTATTCTTTACTTTACTTTATTCAAATTTCTATACCGCCCTTCTCCTTTCGGACTCAGGGCGTTTAGTCTCCTTGGGTGTTTGTGTGCGTTCTGCTGGTCGTTTTCCTTGACTTGCAACCCCTTCACCCCGTATACGGAATTCTCGGAGACCGACGTCCAATTCGATGGCTGCCTTGTACCACACACTCAACTTGGGGGGCAAGCCCCGGTACACGCAGGCTTGCCGTAAATCACGGTCTAGTCCTTTATGGAATTGGTGCACCAGAAGACGTTCTGGCCACCCCACCAACCGAGCCGCAATCTTTCGGAACTCCTGTACATACTCCTTTGCTGGTACGCCCCGTTGCTTAAGCGCAAACAAATCCCCCTCTGCAACCTGGGTGCTTGTTTCGTCTTCAAATCTGGCACGAAGAGCCTCCAGAAATCGTCCCATGTCCACGAGTTCCCTTGCATGTTTAGCATGGAGGCCTGCCACCCACTCAGCCGCTTCTCCCGTCAGGACCCCCGTAACAGCAACCACCATAGCCCACTGGGAGGGATACCACTGTCCATATTGGTCCATATGGCTTATCACCTGGCTTAAGAAAAGAGCCACTTGTTCAGGGCTTCCGTCAAAGGAAGTCTGCAGGGCAGGCGGTTCCCAAACGGCCTGCGGGACCCACAGCCCCGGCGGGGCCCCCGGAGGCCAAGGCATGGGGCCTGGGGTCCTCGCTGCTCCAGTCGCTCTCCTGTCCTGCCTAGGTCGGTCCCTCGTCGCCCCGCGACCCCCAACAGGTAAGCCCCCTGCCAATTGCGTTGGTTGGGGCTCAGGACCGGCTCCAAGGTCTCCCGACGAGGCACCTTGGTCTTGTTCTGGAGGGGGTTGGTCCATGGATCGTCTAGAGGTCCGCTCCATCCTCAATTTAGGACTTGTGAGCCGGAATTGGGTCTCCGAAGCAGTCACCCCTGTATCCTGCCAAGAAGAATCTGGAGGCTCCAGCCCTGCAACCCAGGGCTGCCAGGATGGGGCGTCACGAAATCCAGATTCCCCAAAACGCTCACGTAGCATATCCATGGTGCTGGGACCGGATGAGGCAGGATACCCCCAATCCCCTTCATCCTCCTCAGTCCATCGTCTTTCCCTCCAGCCCTAGAAAGACGCTCCCAAGCGAGGGGGCGTTGGCATCCGCGGCCCGAGGAGAACAGAGCTGTGCCACCAATCCCCCGTCCGAGCCCGTTGTCCTGGAAAACTCTCCTCCTCCGGTCGGGGCGGGGCGCTCTTGGTTTGCTTGACTTTTGGTTTCACTGCCAACTGTTCCACACTCTCCTTCACCTCCTCTATCAGTGGTTCCTCCCCCTCCACATCTCCACCACACTCCTGCTCTTCCAAGGCTGTCCCTTCTGCCATATCCCCCTTTGCTGCAAAGCCACAGGGAATCCTCACCTCTTGCGAAAAGGAACCAAGCGCTGACTTTCTCTCGGCCTGTCGTTCGTTCAGAACTGCGATAGGAAATAATCACCAGTAACGCACAGAGAATCAGGGTTTACTTTGGCAATGATAAGCTTGCAGTCAAAAGTAAAGTACAAGTCGGTGTTTTGGTTCAAAGTCAGCGCTGGGTGTAATCACACCACAGTGCTATTTAACAAAAAGTCAGCCCCTTAAACATACATCCGGTGATTATCAATCAAGCACCCCCCACTCCCTTAACAGTAACAGCTGCGAGCACCAGAGCAGCGAGGACAGCAGAATCGGAGAGGCCCGGCAACGTCATCAATCATCGTCCTGAATGCTGCTATCCAGGAAATGTTTGTGTGTTCGCTGCAGCTGCTTATCTCCACTCCTTCGTCTCCCACACCCCCCATCGATGGCGAGCTCCGGTAGGACTCGACATTAAGAGACTTCCAGAAAAATCCCATAGCGTTGAAGGGGGTTGGAACATTCGAGGTTGGATTCAAGGGGGTCCGACAGAACCTTGAATTGTTTATAACTGAAGGCCGTATACAAGCTTATTAGGCAGGAATTGGATGGGCCCTCTAGGCATTGAGGTGACCGGGGTGAACATGATTAAAACCGCAGACCCGGACTTGGTAAAGGTCTGTGCGGAGTTTTTGACCATATTTGATGGCTCGTTGGGGTTATATAATGGCCCTCCAATCTCCCTTCAGTTGGACCCGGCCGTTAGGCCCATCAAACTTAAGGCACGCTGGGTCCCCCTTGCTTTGAAGCCTAAGATCGACACTGAGTTGGATCGGTTAGTCGCCCAAGGGGTCTTGGAAGCGGTTCCTCACGGGTCTTGGGAAACCCCAATCGTGACCCCAGTGAGGCCAGATGGGGCGGTCCACCTCTGTGGGGATTATAAATGCACCCTCAACAAGACATTGCCCGACCACGCCTATCCAGTTCTGGTCGTACAACACGTCCTGGCCACGTTAGCGGGGGCTAAAGTCTTTGGCAAGCTGGACTTGGCCCAGGCATACCAACAGCTGCAGGTCGACGAGGCGACGGCCGATGCACAGACAATCGTTACACACAGAGGTGCTTTTAGGGTGAAAAGACTACAATTCGGGGTTAGTGTTGCACCCGGGATCTTTCAGAACTTAATGGACTCACTTTTGAAAGGGTTGCCGGGAGTAACGCCCTTTTTCGACGACGTGCTAATCTCCGCCCCGACGTCGTCAGAATTCGTCGTCCGACTACGAGCTGTGTTGCAAAGGTTTCAGGCGGCAGGGCTGAAAGTTAAACGGGAAA
This sequence comes from Pantherophis guttatus, assembly GCF_059756535.1. Classification (NCBI taxonomy): domain Eukaryota; kingdom Metazoa; phylum Chordata; class Lepidosauria; order Squamata; family Colubridae; genus Pantherophis; species Pantherophis guttatus. The sequence goes on along the minus strand of NC_142065.1, from coordinate 121,248,667 downwards.
AATGCCTTTTGGGGGTAGAGCGAGTGGACTTTCTGGGGTTTATGGTTGATGCCAGTGGTATCCACCCGGCACCGGAGAAGGTACGGGCAATCTGCGACGCACCTGCCCCCACGAGTAAGGCAGAATTGCAAGCATTCCTCGGCCTTTTAAACTTTTATCATGCTTTTCTACCTCACAAGGCAGCAGTCGCGGAACCCCTTCATAGACTCCTGGACAAGCAGGCCAAGTGGACTTGGGGCCCGCGGCAGGAAGCAGCATTCCTGGCGGCCAAGAACTTATTGATTTCTAACAACGTGTTGGCCCATTTTGATGAGTCGCTCCCGGTGGTTTTAGCGTGTGATGCGTCCCCTTATGGGGTAGGGGCCGTTTTGGGCCATGTGTTGCCGAATGGGAAGGAGGTTCCGGTAGCTTATTTTTCACAGACCCTCTCAGCAGCTGAACGGAACTATGCCCAAATAGATAAGGAGGGCCTAGCTATAGTAAAGGGGGTAAAAAAGTTCCATGATTTCCTTTACGACAGGCCCTTCACCATCTTAACTGATTATAAGCCGTTGTTGGGACTTTTCGCACCCGATCGCCAGACGCCACAGGTACTCTCACCCCGGGTTCTTAGGTGGTCCATATTTCTGGCTGGTTATCAGTACTCTCTGGTATATCGGAAGGGCAAAGCCATGGGGCATGCTGATGCGCTGAGTCGCCTTCCATTACCAGAGAGTGGGCCTGACTCCGCCCCGGCTCATGCCATAATGCTCCTGGAGGACCTCCCAGATGCGCCCCTCCATGCCAAGGACATTGCAAAATACTCATCTAGGGACCGAGTCATCTCCCGGGTCCTGGACTGGGTGGGGAGGGGGTGGCCAGAGGCCAAGCCGGGCCCAGAGTTTACGGCATATGTTGAGAAGCAGGGGGAGCTATCAGTGCACAAGGGGTGTTTGTTGTGGGGATGCAGGGTGGTGGTTCCACCCACACTACGCAAACAAGTTATGGAAGCGCTGCATGAAGCACATCCCGGGGTGGTGCGAATGAAGGCCCTTGCCCGAAGTTATGTGTGGTGGCCTAAGATAGATAAAGAAATTGAGACGTGGGTTCGGGGTTGTGGGCCCTGCCAGGAGTCACATCCAGCCCCTCCCCAGGCCCCAGGGCAGACATGGGAGGACACCCGGAAACCATGGTCCCGTCTCCATGTAGATTTTGCTGGGCCAGTACGGGGACAAACGTTCCTCATAGTGGTGGATTCCCACTCGAAATGGTTAGAAGTTGTCCCCATTTCCACCACGTCCATGGCCATTACGGTTAGAGCTTTGAGAAAGCTGTTTGCCACTTTTGGGCTGCCTGATACGCTGGTGTCAGGCAATGGTACAGCTTTCACATCAAGGGAGTTCTTAGAGTTTACTCGGAAATACGGCATCCGACACATACGGTCGGCACCGTTCCATCCTGCCACGAATGGTCAGGTCGAACGTATGGTGCATACGGCCAAGGAGGGGCTTAAGCGATTGGGGGATGGGGATTTACAACATCGTTTAGCCCAATTTTTAATTGCACAGCATACCACCCCCTGCACAGCGACGGATTATAGTCCAGCCGAGCTGCTTATGGGGCGTAGGCTTACCACCTTATTAGATAGGCTCCATCCCGACAGGGCACCCCTTCTAAGGCCCAACACGGAGGAAAGAGGAGCACCTAGGGGGTTCTTCCCCGGGGACCCAGTATATGTTCAGAACCATGGCATCGGCCCGGTTTGGATGCCTGGCCACGTGGTACGGGTCAAGGGGCCCACCTCATATGAGGTTTCCACAGAGCGGGGGGGCCATCTGGGGACGTCATATTGATCAGTTGAGGTGGAGGGAAATCCCTCCAGAGGAGGAGACGGAAGTGTTGGAGTACCCATACCTCCCAGAGCCACAGCGGGATCTTGCCCCACCCAGCCCGGAAGGGCTTTAGCAAGAACCGGCAAGGTTGGAGACCCCTGCTAATTTGGAGGCCAGTTGTTCTCAGCCGGAGATGGGGCCGGCGGATGTAATTGTGGAACCCCTAGTGGCCAAATTTCCAGCTACAACTGGGGGGGGGCGCCTCCCCAGAAAAGATCTTGCCACGCAGGTCATGCCGAGAACGGCGGGTGCCCATACACCTCAAAGACTATGTCTGCGGGGCAATTCACACTTAGAGGGGAGGAGTGTTGTGTCTTGGGATCGGCTTGGCTGTGTTTCCAGGTTGCAGCGGCCCCAGCTGGTGGTTCTCTGATTCTACCAGTAAGTGGCCGGGATTTTAGGTCCAATCAGCTATGCTGGTCAATTACTCCACCCAGTGGCCAGCCTGTAGCAGCAGCCTTAACAATATATATTCTTGGTCTGTTCCTGGTTAAGTAAGCTTGTTCTAGCCTTTTTCTACTTGCTTTTAACATGTAACAAAGAGAGTTGAAGTCACTTGGAGTTGCCTGGCTCATTGGAATCCACTACATTTCAAATTTGAACAGTTTTTTTTCCTCTAGCCATTAGCTGGGACTCCGGAGGCAGCAATAGATTGGGAGTGGGTGGGGTAAGCGAATGGCTGGCGATCCAACAGAGCAGAGAGTGAGGGTGAGTGAAGGCGTGGAAGCTGCTTTCTCCATCCTGCTCTCTTGCATCCGGAGCCGGTGGGGAACCACGTGGCAGCCCACGTGGATCCCAGGCAGCGGAACTCAGGCTAGGGAAGGGGTGGGCAATTGTGGCTCTTTTACAACCTGTGGCCTTCAACTCCCAGAATTCCTGAGACAGCCAAGCTGTCTCAGGAATTCTGGAAGTTGAAGGCCACAGGTTGTAAAAGAGCCACAATTGCCTACCCCTGGCTACGGTAGGCTGGCGCTGCGCAGGTGGGAGGCGGGGCGGGGCGAGGGGCAGGCGAGCCAGCAATTTAACAAACGGTTCGTTGTGCTGCGGGGCCAATAAATTTCAAAAAAACACCGAACTGTTTGTTAAATTGCTGGCTCGCTCGCCCCATTTATTGGAATAAATAGTAGTGCAGAGGGGCGGGGCAAGGGGCAGGGCGAGCCAGCAATTTAACAAAGGCCGAACCCCCTAGAACCCCCAGAATCCCACCACTGGCCAGATCTAATCACCCCATGGGCCAGATCTGTCCCCTGGGCCTTGAGTTTGACACCCCTGGAGTAGGACTACTATCTTCATCTGAACCTTTTTGAAGATTCCAGCAGCTTTTGCCCTCTCCTGCAGGGTATAGTCAAGAGGCATCTATTGCAGTGCAGTTGAATTTCCCCCCGCTAATTCCATCAACTCTCAAGCTGTCCTGTTTGCCCAATAGTCTGGGGACATATTGAAGCTTTAGAATGGGTGGCTTCAAAATCTCAACCAATATACCCCATGCCATTCAGTAATATCTTTATCAAAGCAGCATCACTTGAGTAGCTACTGAGACCATTTTTCCTCTGTTCTCTGGAGAGTATTTCCAAAATTTATTCTCTCCATTCATAGTGGTATGCAGAACTCTATATTCTTTAGATGTAAAAAAGGTGATAGCTGTCAGCATTTCTACAACTTGTGTTTATAACATGCCATATACTGTATAATAAATGGGTGAAATTTTAAAAATGCACACACATTGTGGTTATGTATTACTTTTCTTATTGAAGATTGGGGAGCTTCTTAATGTTACAAAATTTAGTGTTTGGCCAAGGCAATATTTGGTCTTGGGATGTTTGCTCTGAATCTGGAGCTCAGCTATCACCTGTGGCTCCAAGTAGCTGTAACACGCACAGCAGCCACACCCCAGTAAATCATTTTGGCAGTTGGGGCAAAAAAGGTGATGATAGCCAGTGGGGTCTTCAACTCTTGGTGGGAGAGGGATTTGTCTACCCTCCTGCATGAAGTCTGATGCTGACAAATTGAGTGGAAGAGATGATCAACAGTCCAACAGTCAAGAAGGTGGGCTCAGCTGGTGTTGAGGAGCGCTAAGACATTTGGATCTCTTGGTCATCCACTGCAACAGGAGAGATCTCCAGCTGTAACAGTTGTTAGTGGATTAGACTCTCCTCTCCTGAGACAGTGGAACTGTCCTTATGTAACAGCTGTTCCACTGAAAATTCCATCATGAACAGATTTCTCTTGTGTGGTTAATCTTCATCTACAATTCATCAGCAAATCAGCTCAGTCCAAACCTAATCTATTGAGTCTTGTAGTGATAGGGGAGTAATGAAGTAACAGATGGAGATGACTACTGACAGTTGTTGTTACAAACCTTCATGTTTGGGCCAGTGGTCATTTGTCTCAGTACCCAGGACCACAGAGATATCAGGCAGCATCCAGGATGATTGGGTCACCCTTCTATATGGGGGAGAGGGTTAGAAAAGGCACCCTAAATATTGTATGCCTCACATTATCTGATTAGTTAGCTGCAACCAATAGATCATCTGCTTGGTGGTTGAGAATCAAGAAAAATGAATAAAAGAAAACTCATTTTTGGAAACTGGAATATCCATACCGTTCTGAATAGAGACAAGGCCAAAATGATGAACAGCATTCATAGCAGCCAAACTTCATCTTCATAACACTGACATTGCTGCATTAAGTTAGATAAGATTGTCAGATGAGGGTTCATTACAGGAAGCAGTGAGTGGATATATGTTCTTTTGGAATGGGAAACCATAGATTGACAACATGACTCCCTTTTCTTATATTTCCTTTAATTCTTTATACATTTTATGGTATTTAAAAATTCTAATAAATTTAAAGAGGAGAAAAGGTTGCCTTAAAATACCTCTCAATCTGAGAAACCCTCTTATTTCCCTTTTTTAATTGAAATTTATTGATAACATTTTCATCATTTGGAACCATGGAAAAGAGTAATCAAATTCCATCGTGACCTTAACAACTTCCATTGCACCATTAATCTTTGCCTTAACCATTCTACAAAATAAGTCTACTTCATTGAGGTCATGGTAAAACTACACATTGGGCTAAATAAATATCACATTATGCAGGAAATCTGCTGATTGCCATATAGACCTATAGTCTTCCAGTTTCTACCCAGAACATATCTCTGGACCAAATATCTATAGGCAGGCTCTATGCCATGGCTAAATTTCTCCTGACACACTTGACAGAGATGCTCAACTGTTGAGCAATTCAGCCAGGCATTCAGGAAACCGAGCTACCATCCAATGAGATCAATAAACAAATCAATGGAGGCAGATCAATTCCCAGGGAGACCTCTTAAAAACAGACTACAAAATCAGAACAGAACACACTGATTGTCACCTTCAGCTCACAATTCAAGCCATTCGAAGACATTATTAATAAATTATTGTCAATTGTCTGACTAGTGAACCGAAAATAAGTAAACACTCTCAGGAGCTTTGGATTCCCAAAAGTAAAACTTTATTGGACACCATTTTGGTACTGAAAAATCAAAAACAGCTCTGTTTTTTCCACACTTGCAGGGCCGGATTTTCCTATAGGCTAACTAGGCTTCAGCCTAGGGCCTCAAGATTCAGAGGGGCCTACACAGTGTGGGATTCTGGGGGTTCTAGGTGGCTCGGCCAAACCCTTTGTTAAATTGCTGGCTCCCCCGCCCCTCCGCACCACTATTTATTGCCAATAAATAGTGGTGGGCGAGGGGCAGGGGAGCCAGCAATTTAACAAAGGGTTCGGTGTTTTTTTTTGTAATTTTATTGGCCCCCGGAGCTTCAGCATAGGCTAATTGGCCTCCCGGCTCTCAGCTGATTTGTCTCCGCTGTTTTGCTCAAGGCTCTTCTGCTTCCGTGCAAAGAAACGAAACTGAAACTGCTTTGCTGTTGCTGCAAGTTTGGAAAATTAGGCAGGCAGAATTCTTTTCTTTTTCCTCACCAAAAAAGGTTCGTGCAAACAATGGGAAATTTAGGGAAAAAGAGAAGAGTTCAGGATTTTAAAACACAAAAGAAAAAAAAGCTGTATTTAACTAGGGAATTGTAATAATTGAGATACTATTAATTGTATATTTCTGAAAGCAGAAATGGTTAAGTTGTGGTTTGGAGGAATATATGGGGGAAATTATTTGGTTTATTATTATTGGTAAATATAATTAATGGATTTGTAAGAAATTGGATTGCATGGAAATAATTGGAATATTCATGTTCATATTGATTAATATACAAAAAAGGTAGTTATATAACTAATTGATTTATATTAAAATGTTGAATTTATATTAAACAACTAATATTACATAATTAACCAATGTGAGGATGGATATAAAAATAGATGACAATGGGAAGGGGTATAATATAGAATAGAAGGGAAAAATTGAATTTGATTAAGATTAGAGATGAGGATGAGGGTAATATTGGTTTTTTACAAAAATAGATGAGGAATAAATATGGCAAAAAGGAAATATAGAAATTGTAAATTTAATTGAAATGACTAAACACTGTTTAAATTTGTGAACCGGCCAAATACTCTGTTCAAAGAAAATACATTGTATGTTTGTATGTGTGTTTCTAATTATTGTTATTTATTCATATTTGTTCTCTTTTATTCTTTAAAGTTTAACAATTCATTCTCTATCTTAATATCTTTATATTTGTTTGGGGTTGGCTTTCTTCCCTTTCATCTTTTTTATTGTATAGCAATCTTTCTCCTCAAACCTACCACCTCTCTCTTTTCTTTCCTTCTTACTTTCTCTTCCTCCCCCTCTTCTTCTCCTCCCTACTTCCTCTTCCTTTCTCCTTCTCCTCCTCTCTTCCTCCCTCTCTCTCCTACTCTAATTTCCCTTCCCTTCCTTCATCCCTCTCTATTGCTGTATCCTTTTATGCATATGGACTACTCAGAGGGCTGAAAAAGTTATTTCTGACTGGTCCTTGCACTTTTGACCAGTCCTCGAACTTACGACTGGCCTCACATTTTATGTTTTTGCCCTATCTTGTCACCATGGTGAAGAAAAGCAGTTGTGAAATGAGTGATATGGTTGTTAAGAAAGCTGCACGGGCATAAATGTGAGGATGGTCATAAGTGTGAGGACCGGTCAAAAGTGCGAGGCCCAGTCAGAAATGACTTTTTTCAGCCCTCTGGGTAGTCCTTTTGTGCATATGGACTACTCAGAGAGCTGAAAAAGTTATTTCTGACTGGTCCTCGCACTTTCGACCAGTCCTCGAACTTACGACTGTCCTCACATTTTACGTTTTTGCCCTATCTTGTCACCATGGTGAAGAGAAGCAGTTGTGAAATGAGTGACATGGTTGTTAAGAAAGCTGCACGGGCATAAATGTGAGGATGGTCATAAGTGTGAGGACCAGTCAAAAGTGCGAGGCCCAGTCAGAAATGACTTTTTTCAGCCCTCTGAAAAAAGTCTATGCACATAGCCACGCCCACCCAGTCACATGACGAGCTACCCACGCCTACACAGTCACGTGACCAGCTAGCCACGCCCACCCAGTCACATGATTGCCAAGCCACACCCCCAACTAAGCCACGCCCACATAACCTGTTGTTAAAAAATTGAATCCCACCACTGGTGAAAGGGCCTCATAAGTGGAATAGCCTAGGGCCTCTTTCAATCTAAATCCGGCCCTGCACACTTGCCTAGTTAAACAATAGCTTCCCTTACTCCCCACCACTGGGTGATGACATTGTCCAATTATGAGACATCCTTTGGTTATGGGAACAGTCCACCTCCTTCTCATGCTCCTGGAGTCGTGATCTTGATGGTTTCCAGACACTCTCGATCTGTGCACAAAATCTCAGCACTCCATTCCATCCTTCCCTCCTCCCAGTTCATTGATAAGTTGAATAGCATTAAGGTTTGAAAGAAGCAAAGTGGTTCAATCTTGACATGCCGATCCCCTGAAGGAAGGGGACACCTGGAGAATATTAAACATAGATTAAAACCGTTACCTAGGTCCATGATGGCGAACCTATGGCACGCGTGCCACAGGTGGCACACGTAGCCATATCAGTGGGCACGCCAGCTCAGCTGTGGTGTGCATGCGCGCGCCGGTCAGCTGAATTTCGGGCCTTCTGGGCCTACCAGAAGTAGGGAAACAGGCTGTTTCCTGCCGCCGGAAGGCCTGAGGTGGGGGTGGGGAAGGCCCGCTTTTCTTTCTTACCTGGCTCCAGGTCCTCTCTATGCATCTGCGGAGGGTGAAAACAGCCTTTCCCACTTCCTCTGAGGCCCTCCAGAGGCCTGAAAGGGCCCATTTCCCAACTCCTGGTGGGACAGGAAGTGACATTTTTTGCTGTCTGCAGCCTCCAGAGACTCCTAGAGAAGCTCTGGAGGCTAGGTACAGCAAAAAACATCACTTCCTGTCCCATTGGGAGTTGGGAAATGGGCCCTTTCAGGCCTCCAGAGGGTCTCCGAGGGAGTGGGAAAGGCTGTTTTTGCCCTTCCCAGATGCATAGAGAGGATCTGGAGCCAGGTAAGAAAGAAAAATGGGCCTACCAGGCCATCACGTGCCAGGAGCGGGGGGGGGGGGTTGCACGCACATGCGCGGGGGGGGGCACATAAAATTATGGGTGTGGGCATGCACATGCGTGAACCTCCCCCCCACCCTCTCTCCTGGCACGCGATGGCAAAAAGGTTAGCCATCACTGACCTAGGTAGTCTTAGCCTTCAACAATCTCCTCGGGCATTGAGGGTTTTTTGCATGGAACCTTCTTACTAATTTGTCTGCACTAACATTGTTGCCCACAACCAGAGGTGGGATTCAGCTGGTTCGGACCAGTTTGGGAGAACTGGTTGTTAAATTTTTGTGCAGTTCGGAGAACCAGCTAATCGCACCACTGGCTGGCCCTGCCCACCCCGCCCCTCCCAGTCACTCCTTATCTCACCTCACCTGCCTTGGCTGTGGCATAGCAGCTGTTGTTCTCTGGCTCCCTTGCTCACTAGCTCGCTTGCCTTGACCACATGGCCCACACAGCCCAGCTTCCTACTGAGCCTTCCTTCTCCATTCTCCTTTGCCTCCCATGCAGCCCAGCTACCTACCTGCCTTCCTTCGCCTCTTTGCCGGCGTGAACGGCCTGCCGCCGCTGCCTCTTTGCCAGCACAAACAGCCTGTTACAGGGCCACCTTAGGGCTCCCCTGGCTTGTTACAGGCCAAAATGAAGGATTCCTGGGCCTGTAACATCTAGCCCTCCCAGGCCCCATTCGGGCCTCCCCAGGGCTCTCCCGGCCGGTTACAGACCAAAATGGAGGGTCCCTGGGTCTGATCCACCCCTCCCAGGCCCTGTTTGGGCCTCTCCAGGGCTTCACTGGCCCATTACAGGCTGAAATGGAGGGTCCCTGGGCCCAATCCAGTCCTCCCTACCCCATTTCCCATGCATTTACTGTATTTACTTTTTGAAGAGAAAGCCAAAGTCTTTTATTCAGAAGCTGGTGAAGCTGTATGAACGTGAGATATAAGGAAAACAGTTTCCCCCATCTGATTAAAAGACTTCGGCTCCTCTGCCATGAGAGCCTGCAGGCTTAGTTTGGACCCAATCTGATCAGGCTTAGTTTGGGTCCAGTCTGCTTGCTGCTGACTGGCTAGTTCAAATTAGCAGCTTCAGGGATTGGGGCATGGCAACCAATCAATAAGGGACTTGCAGTTCAGCCCAATGAGACAAAGGAAGCAAGCTGCTCATTGATTGGCTGCTGTTGCTACCTCAATCCCTGAAGTTCGTCCCAAGTGAAAGTCTTTTACTCAGAAGCTGGTGAAAATGTTTTTCTTAGATTTCACATTCTTACTGCTTTGCCATCATCTGAATAAAACACTTTGGCTTCTCTGCCAGTGGGTCAGCCTCTTCTGGACCTCTGGAGGTCTTCAAAAAGTAAGTAATCCATGAGAAATGGGGTGAGGAGGAGTAAGTGGAATCTGAGATGCTAGCAAAGCAGTCCCAGTCTGTGGAGATCCAGCAGGGCAGAATGGGATGGGAGAAGCAATTGTGGTAACCCCAGGGGAGCATGAGGTATCTCAGTGGATTGGGGGAGGCCTTGGATGGTCTGCGGCAGCACTAGGCCCCACATGCTGTTCCCCAGCTCATGTGCATTTAAAGACCTGTGCATTCGATTAACAAATGCATTGGGGAAAGCAGGGAGTGATCACATTCATTTAACGTGATTCAATCAAACAAATACCCAGGTTGCAAATGTAATTGGCAGCCTCTATTACATTTGTAACTGTAGGATTACATGTATAATAAGAGTGAGGGAGGGTCTCAGGGAAGGGGCTCCCCTTCAGCTTGCCCTTAATTTAGAGCCTTGGAAGGGTTTCAACAAGCTACAATGGAACACAAGGTGGACTTACCTGAGCACCTTCAGTAACTGTAATTCCATTGTAACTAGGTTTATAATTTGAACAGTTGGGAATGATCCTATGTAATTGGGACCCAGTTTCTTACAAGGTTGGTTCAGTTTCAGTAGACATTTATTTAGTAGACAGGTATATTTTCTCCCCAATCCTGAACTCCTTCTGGAGGGCTCTTTTCTGATCTGCCTGTTTCTTTTGTGACTTCCTGGCTTTATTCAGTGCTTTTTGCACATTCCCCCAGGCTGCTTTTAGGGTGTCCATCCATCCAGCTAGCATTACTGAGGGAGGAGGCTCCATCAGAAATTCTGGCATAGGTACAAACAACTCCTGTGGTTACTTTGGGATGAACCCAGTGCTACTATGCACCGAATTATTGTAAGCCACTTGTGTGAAAGGTAGGAGCTCTGCCCAGTTGGCTTGCTGATAGTGTACATAGCAATGTAGATATTGCTCCACTATTGCATTAGTCCGTTTTGCCACCCCATTGGTACTCAGATTGTCAGCGACCATTGGTAGAGCCACGCCACCTCACCTGCTGCTGCCTTCAGGCTGCTGAGTGCCTTCCTGCAGGTCTACTCGGTGCTGCATGTGCCGGGCTATGAGCTGAGCCCAGTGCTCTTCTGGCCCTGGTGGTGCTAGCTCTTGTGCTGGCTGTGCAAGGTGGTGTGGGCGGCACCAGCAGCAGGGGAGCTCTCTGGAGGTCATAGATCTAGGATGACTCAACCTGCACCAGGCAGGAGCAGCCCAGCAGGATGGCCAAAAGCAGTGCTGCCAGGATGGCGAAGAGCCCCTGTGAGGCCAGCAGCAGCACAGGCAGCTGCTCAGCAGCCAGCGGCCAAAAGTATCCCGGTCAGCAGCAGTGCAAGCAAGCAGGGCAGGCAGAGGCTGGGGTGCACCAAGAACTTGGGACGTTGCAGTTGCAGGCAAGCAGGCAGTGGGACAGAGTGGGCAGGGATGGCGGACTCACTGCCTCCTGTATGTGAAAAAAATAAGACCTCCCCAAAAATAAGCCCAAGTGTTTATTTCGGGGCCTAAAAGAATATAAGACTGGGTCTTATTTTCGGGGAAACATGGTGTGTGGGTGTGTGTGGGTGTATGTATATAAATTCTTTTTTTAAATTTTCAATTGCTTTTTTTTCAATTTTTCAAATCTTTTTTCAATTTTTAAATTTCTTCTCCAGCACCATAGTTCAAAGGCCTCCATTCTTTACTGCTCAGCCTTTCTTATGGTCCAACTTTCACAGCCATATATTGCAACTGGGAACACCATAGCCTTGACTATACGCACTTTTGTTGGCAGGGTGAGGTCTCTGCTTTAGTATGCTGTCTAGATTTGCCATAGCTTTTCTCCCCAGGATCGAGCATCTTTTAATTTCTTGGCTGCAGTCCCCATCTGTGGTGATCTTGGAGCCCAGGAAAATAAAATCTATCACTACCTCCATTTCTTCCCCATCTATTTGCCAGGAATTGAGAGGGCCGGATGCCATGATCTTAGTTTTCTTTATGTTGAGTTTCAAGCCAATGTTTGCACTCTCCTTCTTCACCTGCATCAAGAGGCTCTTTAGTTCCTCTTCACTTTCTGCCATTAGAGTGGTATCATCTGCATATCTGAGGTTGTTGATATTTCTCCCGGTAATCTTAACTCCAACTTTTGATTCATCTAGCCCCACCTTTCTCATGCTATGCATATAAGTTAAATAGGCAGGGTGACAGTATACAGCTTTGCTGGACTCCTTTCCCAATTTTGAACCAATCAATGGTTCCGTGTCCAGTTCCCACTGTTGCTTCTTGACCCGCATATAGGTTTCTCAAGAGACAAATAAGATGGTCTGGTACTCCCATCTCTTTAAAAACTTGCCACAATTCGTTGTGATCCACACAATCAAAGGCTTTAGCATAGTTAATGAAGCAGAAGTAGATGTTCTTCTGGAACTCCCTAGCTTTCGCCATGATCCAGTGTATGTTGGCAATTTGATCTCTAATTCTTCTGCCTCTTCAAAATCCTGCCTGTACTTCTGGTAGCTCTCAATCCACATACTGCTGGAGCCTAGTTTGTAGGATTTTAAGCATAACTTTACTAGCATGTGAAATGAGTGCAATGGTGTGATAGTTTGAACATTCTTTCGCATTGCCGTTCTTTGGAATTGAAATGTAAACTGATCTTTTCCAATCCTGTGGCCACTGTTGAATTTTCCAAATTTTCTGGCGAATTGAGTGTAGCACTTTTACTGCATCATCTTTTAAGATTTTGAATAATGAATAGTGATGTCCATGTGTAGAGTCATCTCTTGGGTTGTTGGAAAGACCAACAACCCATACGCTATGACCATCATATTCTCTTGACAAAATTCTATTATGTAAAGGTGCTGCAGGGCTTCATAGAACTGGTCAATTTCATCCTCTTCAGCCCCAGTGGTTGGGGCATAGACTTGGACTACTGTCATACTGAATGGTTTTCCTTGGATTCGAACTGAGATCATTCTGTCATTTTGGGGATTGTATCCAGTATTGCTGTATCCTACTCTTTTATTGACTATGAAGGCTACTCCATTTTTTCTGAGGGATTCTTGCCCGCAGTAGTATACCTGATGGTGATCTGAATTAAATTCACCCATTCCTGTCCATTTTAGTTCCCTGATTCCCAAGATGTTGATGTTCAGTATTGTCATTTCTTGTTTGACCATGTCTAGCTTGCCTTGATTCAGGGATCTTATATTCCAGGTTCCTATGGAGAATAGATTTTTACAGCATCTGACTTACCTTTCACCATCTGATACATCCACAGCTGAGCATTCTTTCGGCTTTGGCCCAGTCGCTTCACTCTTTCTGGCTCTATTAATACTAGCCCTCTGCTCTTTCCCAGTAGCATATTGGACACCTTCCTACCCGAGGGGCTCATCTTCCAGCGTCATAGCTTTTTGCCTTTTGGTACTGTCCATGGGGTTTTCATGGCAAAGATGAAAACTGGAATGGGTTGCCATTTCCTTCTCCAGTGGATCACGTTTTGTCAGAGTTCTCTGCTATGACTTGTCCATCTTGGGTGGCCCTGCATGGCATAGCTCATAGCTTCATTGAGCTATGCAAGCCCCTTCGCCATGACAAGTAATCCATGAACGGGAAAATATTAGTACATGAAGGTAAATATGATATAGTTGCCATTATTAAACATGGTGAGATGAAACTCATCACTGGAATGTGCTGATGGAAGGATACAAACTATTTTTTAAAAAACCCAGACATAACAAAATAAGAGGTGGAGTTGCATGATATATAAAAGATCACTACAGCTCTACAGAAATCCACAAAACCAAGGATGAAAACCTCCTAGAATCCACATGGGTCAATATAAAAGTGGGGGGAAATGTCATTGCTATAGGCATATACAGCAGGCCATCCAACCAAGCAAGCAGAAGAAATAGATGAACTTTTTGCTAAACTAACAAATGTATATAGGAAATATACCACAGTAATAATGAGAGACTTTAACTACCCTGATATCAACTGGGAGACAATCTGTGAAACAAGTGGAAGATTGAACAGATTCCTAACCAACCTAGCTGACAACTTTGTCATCCAGAATATAGAAGTGGGAACTAGAAGAAAAGCTATACTAGACCTAAGTCTTACTAATAGAGAAGAAGTGATAGAGGGATTTGGAATTGCCAGAACTTTGGGCAAGACTGACCACATTATATTGGAATTCAATATAATGCAAACACGAGCAATAGAGCATAATACAGTCAGTATCTTAAACTTTAAAAGAGCTGATTTTAACAAGCTCAGAGATAGCCTAAGAAAAATTCCATGGATGAAAATCCTAAAGGGAAAAACAACTCAAGAAGCATGGGAAATTCTGAAACATTTGATCATAAAAGCCCAGTTCAACACAATACCACTGAAAAAGAAAAACAAGAAATTCAAGAAGAAACTAGTATGACTGCACAAAGATTTCTCTGATAAATTGAAAGACAAAAAGGACAAGTACAAAAAATGAAAAGGACATATAACTAAGGCAAAATACCAGCATATAGTCTGAATTTACAAAGACAAAGGCAGAAAAGCAAAGGCTCAGAATGAACAAAAACTTGCAACAAAAGTCAAAGATAAATTTAAAAAAGTTTCTTTCAACATATAAATAAGAAGAAAAAGGTCCAGGAAACAGTCAGTCCACTTAAGAGAGAAGATGGCAAGGAAGTAACAGGCAATAGAGAGAAAGCAGAGCTGCTTAACTCTTTCTTTGGTTTTCCTGCAAAAAGAAACTATAGCCCAACCTACCAAAAACATAACTGTAAAAGGTAAACTAGAAATTAAAATTAAAATAAGCAAGAAAATGATTAGAGAACACCTGTCTGATCTTGATGAATATAAATCACCGGGACTTGATGGTTTGCATCCCAGAGTTCTAAAGAGGTGGCAGATATTATCTCAGAACCATTGTACCATATCTTTTAAAAATCCTGGAACACCAGGGAATTACCTGAGAATTGGAAAAGAGCTAATGTAGTTCCCATCTTCAAAAAAGGGGAAAAAAACAGATCCAAGAAACTATAGACCAATTAACCTAACACCAATACCTGGAAAATATAATCAAAAAACAAATCTGTGAACATCTAGAAACAAATAAAGTTATAACTAAAAGCCAGCATGGGTTTGTTAAAAACAGATCATGCCAAACCAATTTTATTTCATTCTTTGACAAAGTGACTAAATTAGTAGACCAGCGAAATGCTGTGGACATAGTGTACTTAGACTTCAGCAAGGTATTTGACAAAGTAGACCACAACCTACTTCTTGTTAAGCTAGAAAAATGTGGGATAGACAGCCTCACCACCAGATGGATTTGTAACTGGCTGACAAACCATACCCAACAAGTAGTCCTTAATGGTACTACATCTACATGGAGGGAAGTAAGCAACAGGGTGCCACAAGTTTCCATCTTAAACCTAGTACTCTTCAATATCTTCATAAATGATTGATGCGGGAATAGAAGAGGAACCCATCAAATTTTCAGATGACACTAAACTGTGAGGGATAGCCAACACCCTAGAAGACAAACTCAGGATCCAAAGTGATCTTGACAGACTTGAACAATGGATCCTATCCAACAAAATGAAATTTAATGTGGAGAAAAGCAAGGTTTTACACTTAGGCAGGAAAAACCAAAGGTACAAGGTGAAACCTGATTAGGTGAAACCTGGCTCAAAAGCAGTAACTGTGAGAAGGACTGTCAGCCTCAGCTTTGCCTGCTTCAGCTGCCATAAGAAACGGGGGAGGGATTAGTAAAGGGGGGCGAAAGGGTGGGGAAGGCGCAGGAGGTGTTTATCTATTGTAGGACGTGTCTTCCCAGGAATCGAAAATGAATCTTCAAAAGGGGCTGGTTGACCAACTGCCCTACATTCCTGATGAATGACGTTGCCAGACGTGATGCCACCTGACCTTTGGGAGACCTTTGGATTGGCTGAGGGTCAATGGACACGGGGGGGGGGGAGAAGCTTAGTAGATGCTATTTTGCGCGTTTTGCTCACTTCCAGCTTTACCTGGGTTGCTCTTTTCATATTCAGTAAAAGTACTAAATTCTTCAAAATGCTTGAGTTTGGGGTGACAACTTCCAGACCCCGAAAAAAAGAGGCAGTGTGGATGCAGGAACAGAAAGAATGTCTTATGATAGAACAAGCCTTGCAGCTTTTCCGTGATGTAGAAGAAAGCAGAAAAAACTGTGAGTCTTTTGGAATTCCTGTGGAGAAGGGGGGAGCAAGCCCCAGGGGAGAGCCAGAAGAGACAGCCTGCGGGGGAGAGGAAGAGCTTGAGGAGGCAACATCCAGGCTTCGGCAGCTCGAGGGAGAGATGCAGCCAGCCAGAGAACCCCAGCCTTGCAGGCCCCCCCCTGCAGACATAAAAAGCCAAAAATCCCCCCCCCTTCCTGGGAAGTTTGATGGGAATCCTAAAGCCTTGGGATTTTTCCTGACCCAAGTGTGGAACCACATGCAGGACTGGGGGGAGGACTACGAAACAGAGGCGGCTAAAGTCAGAAGTGTCGCGAATGCCCTAGAGGGAGTAGCTGCTGAGTGGATGGTGGTTCTCCACAATAACAACTCCCCCTTGCTGAGAAATTACAACCAGTTCATGAGGGCCCTTAGGAGGCGTTTTGAAGACCATTTAGCTGAAAGAAAGGCGAGACTCAGAATGAAGAGCATTCAGCAGGGCCGGAGGCCAGTGGCAGAGTATATCCAAGAATTTCGTGAACTGGCACCTTATATGACAGGCTGGTCAGAAATGGCTCTTTTGGAGAGTTTCAAGGATGGATTGAATGAAGAGATATATCGAGACTGTAGGAACATGGGGGTCCCCAATGATTTGGATAGATGGTACATAATAGCTGAGGATGTGGAGATCGAGCTGAAATGGAGCGAACTCCGAGGAAGGCGGATGGGGGACCAGTCATCCTCTTTCTACCGTAAGGGGGCACCCAAGATGACTGGCGGGAAGACCGAATTCAAGCCCAAGTCAAAGCCCTTCACCTGTTTCAAATGTGGGAAGGAAGGTCACCGGGCGGCCGAATGTTTCTCCAAGCCACCGCCAAAAGCTACCGGGGCTGGCCAAAAGAAAGGCGACAAAATACCCGCCAAAACCCGCGGCACCGCCCTGAAAGGAGAAGTCGTTGAGTTCACTCCCCGGAACCAGGGTGAGTTGGTAAGGGTGCCCTCCACAGGGACTCACGCGCAATTGTTAGCCCTGTTGGACTCGGGGTGCACTAGGTGCATAATTAGCCCCAAAGTAGTAGAGGAAATGGGACTGAGACTAAAAACTTTAAAAAGACCCATTGCATTTTGTCAATTAGACGGGTCGATTGCAGGAGGGGGCCCAGCTAGCTTCATGACCGAACTCCTTGAACTGCAGTTGGGAAATCATGTAGAAAATCTCAGATTTATTGTAGCCCCTGGCATGGAAAGACCCCTCATTCTAGGACTGCCCTGGCTTCGCAAATGGAACCCACGAGTAAATTGGAAGACGGGGGTCCTGCGCATATGGATGGCAGAACCAGCTCCGGAAAAGGAAGGCCCCCCCCCTGAGAGACGACATGAAATCAGAGAGGGCGGCAGTAGCCATTAACCATTTTGAGGGAGAAGAGAAAATTCCAAAGGAATATTGGGATCTCAGGGAAGTTTTTAGCGAAAAGGCATCGGATGCTCTACCTCCCCACAGGGCCACCGACTGCACCATTGAAATACTCCCTGGGGTGAAGCTTCCCAAACCAAAAATTTACCCCATGACACCTCGAGAGTTGGGGGAATTGTGAAATTTTATTGACAAAAACTTAGAACGGGGATTCATCGAATGAGCCAAACCCAAGGTGGCGGCGCCAGTAATGTTCCGCGAGAAGAAAGATGGATCCTTTCGTCTCGTAGTTGATTATAGAAACATGAACGCGATTTGCATAGAAAATGTCTATCCCCTCCCACTCATGAAGGACATGTTAGCCCATCTAGGGAAGGGAAAAATTTTCACCAAACTTGATTTAAGAGAGGCATACTACCGAGTGAGAATAAAAGAGGGAGATGAATGGAAGACAGCATTTAATTGCCCGCTGGGATGTTTCCAGTTTAGAGTACTCCCTTTTGGATTGCAGGGAGCCCCGGCTGTATTCATGCAACTGATCAACGAAGTATTGCATGAGCACCTGTATAAGGGGGTGTTGGTCTATTTGGATGACATCCTGATCTATTCTGACAACATGGCCGACCATGTAAAGTTGGTATGAACGGTCTTAAAGAAACTCAGAGCAGCCAAACTCTATGCCAAACTTTCTAAATGTGAATTTCACCAAGACAAAATCGACTATCTTGGATATCGTATATCGCATGAGGGAATAGAGATGGACCCTGAAAAGGTTTGGGCAGTACTGGAATGGGCCGCACCGCGCACCCGTAAACAGTTACAGAGTTTCTTAGGGTTTGCTAACTTTTATAGACAATTTATTCCCTCTTTCGCAAAAATCGCACTACCAATTACAGACTTGCTAAAAACCAAAGGGGAAGTAAAGCCCAAACCCTCGAAACCACTGGAATGGACTATGGACTGTCAAGCCGCTTTCAAAAAATTGAAACGGCTGTTTGTGGCTGAACCTGTGCTCAAACACCCCGACATGGAACAACCTTTTGTAGTACAAGCTGACGCCAGTGACGTAGCTGTAGGAGCAATACTCTTGCAAAAGAATGAAAACGGGATATTACAACCCTGTGCTTACACATCCCGTAAACTATCAGAGACGGAAAGGAGATGGGCCATATGGGAGAAAGAGGTGTTTGCAGTTAGATGGGCGTTGTTAACATGCAGACAATTTTTAGAAGGGGCGAAACACCCTTTCGAGGTGTGGACTGATCATAAAAATTTAGAAGCATTAAAAACACCACGCAAACTATCTCCAAAACAGGCTCATTGGGCCCAACATTTCAAGCGTTTCAATTTCACTCTACGTTACCTTCCTGGTGGAAAAAACTTCATGGCAGATGCACTTTCCAGATTGCCGCAGTACAATAGCATCAAAAAGGAAGTGGTTCAACCAATGATCCCCTTGACACAATTGGCAACACCGGTCACTACCAGAGCGCAGAGTAAAATCGAACCAGAACTCTCGGGGGATTTACTCGAAAAATTGCGAGAAGAGCTAAAAACTGACGAGTGGTTTAGGAACCACTCGAATGAATGCACACTTCGTGACGGACTAGCTTGGGTTGGATCAAAATTGTATGTTCCAACCACATTAAGGACAACCGTATTGAAATATGCTCATGATGCCAAGGCCGCAGGACACTTTGCGTTTGTCAAGACTCTACACCTTGTTAAGAGACAATTTTGGTGGCCCGCACTTAAAAAGGACATAGAGGCATATGTAGCTAGCTGTCCAGTATGTGCCTCGGCTAAAAGACCTCCAGGAAAATCCCCTGGATTGCTGCAAAGTGTGGCTAGACTGAACGCCCCATGGAAGGAAATATCTATGGATTTTATTGTGGACTTACCAGACAGTGAGGGCTGCACTGTCATTTGGGTAGTAACTGATTTGTTTTCCAAACAAGTACATTTCATCCCTTGCTCAAAGATCCCTTCAGCAAAAACCCTTGCAAAACTGTTTATTCGGCAGATTTACCGACTGCATGGATCTCCAAAAAGAATAATTTCTGACAGGGGGGTGCAATTTACTTCCAATTTCTGGAAAGAATTTTTGAAATTGATTGGCTCCGCCCAGGGGCTAAGTTCCAGTCACCACCCTCAGACAAATGGGGCCTGTGAAAGAACCAATGGAGTACTAGAACAGTACCTGAGATGTTACGTAAATTACCAGCAAGACAATTGGGTAGACTTGTTGCCATTTGCAGAAGTGGCATATAATAATTCCGTACACAGTAGCATTGGATTCACTCCTTTTAAGGTCGCGTCGGGCCAGGATTTCATACCCATTCCCGAGTTACCACAGGATGATCCCCAAAATCCCTCCTTGATGGATTGGATTGAACAATTAAAGAGCACATGGGCAGTGACTCGGAAGGCTTTGGATGAGGCACACCGGGCCCATAAGGCACAAGCTGATAAGAAAAGGTCCCCAGCTCACGTTTATAAAGTGGGTGATAAAGTCTATTTGTCTACAAAATATTTACAGACCACCCAGAAGTCCAAAAAGCTAGGCCCTAAGTATGTGGGGCCATTTCGTGTGATTAGACTAATTAATCCAGTAACAGTTGAATTGGAATTGCCAAAAACATTGAGACGTATACATCCTGTATTTCATGTTAGTTTATTAAAACCTGAACACTCGTCTCCCCTAAGGGCTGACCAAAGCACCCCTCCAATTCCCATTCTCATAGAGGGGGAGCAACATTTTGAAGTTAAAGAAATTTTGGACTCTAGGAAACACCATGGCAAAGTCCAATATCTGATAGCCTGGAAACATTTCCCTTTATCGCAGGCTGAATGGGTGAATAAACGGGATGTCCAAGCTCCCAAGAAAATACAGCAATTCTATACCAAATACCCTGATAAACCATAATTATTGTATATATTCTGTTTCTCTCTCTCTTCTTTCCTCTTATTTAGGAATAACGTCTCTTCTGCAAGAGGGGCCGAATGTCAGCCTCAGCTTTGCCTGCTTCAGCTGCCATAAGAAACGGGGGAGGGATTAGTAAAGGGGGGCGAAAGGGTGGGGAAGGCGCAGGAGGTGTTTATCTATTGTAGGACGTGTCTTCCCAGGAATCGAAAGTGAATCTTCAAAAGGGGCTGGCTGACCAACTGCCCTACATTCCTGATGAATGACGTTGCCAGACGTGATGCCACCTGACCTTTGGGAGACCTTTGGATTGGCTGAGGGTCAATGGACACGGGGGGGGAAGCTTAGTAGATGCTATTTCGCGCGTTTTGCTCACTTCCAGCTTTACCTGGGTTGCTATCTTTTCATATTCAGTAAAAGTACTAAATTCTTCAAAATGCTTGAGTTTGGGGTTTTCTTTCCTGGATACTGAAGGAAATGCTTCCTGACAAGGACCTTGGAGTCCTAATGGATGATCACTTAAATATGAACCAGCAGTGTGCAGCAGCTGCCAAAAATGCTAATACAATTCTGGGTTGTATAAACAGAGGCATGGAATCAAAATCACATTAAGTATTAGTACTGCTTTATAAAGGCTTAGTAAGACCACACCTGGAATATTGCATCAAGTTTTGGCCACTACATTACAAAAAAGATGTTGAGACTTTGGAAAAAGTGCAAAGAAGAGTAACTAAGATGATTAAAGCCTGGATACTAAAACATATGAAGAATGGTTGCAGGATTTGCCTTTGGCTAGACTAAAGAAAAGAAGGACTAGGGATGACATGATAGCAGTATTCCAGTATTTGATAGGTTGCCACAAAGAGGAGAGGGTCAGCTTATTTACCAAAGCACCTGTAGGCAGCACAAGAAACAATGGATGGAAACTAATCAAGAAGAGAAGCAACCTGGAACTAAGGAGGAATTTCCTAACTGAGGACAACTAGCCAGTGGAACAGCTTGCTGTCAGAAGTTGTAGGTCCTTCAGCTCTGGAGGTTTGTAAGAAGAGACTGGACAGCCACTTGTCTGAAATGGTATAGGGTCTCCTGCTTGAGCAGGGGGTTGGACTAGAAGACCTCCCAGGTCCCTTCCAGCTCTATTATGATTGATTGATTAATTGAACAATGAAACTGTGTCAGCATTACCAAGTGAGAAATCAGAGGATTCATATATATATACATACATACATACATACATACATACATACATACATACATATATATATATATATATATATATATATATATATATATATATGTTTTCTCAGGTTTTCGCGGGTGTTTGTATGTAGGTCTTTGGTTATTCGGGTCTTCTCCCACGTAAAATTGGAAGTGTCTTGCCGACGTTTCGGAGCTCCTGGAAGCACGAAGCCGAGAACACCAGCCTGAAGATGATGAATGAGACTTCGTCGAAACGTCGCCAAGACACTTCCAATTTTACGTGGGAGAAGACCCGAATAACCAAAGACCTACATATATTTCGGGTTTCTTCCCGTGTAATTGTGGATATATCCCTAAAAGGGTAGAAGCGACGTTTCGGCAGAATCCCATCTGCCATCATCAGGCTTATGCCAGTAGTCATTTTGCACTAACATAGTTAGTGCAAAATGACTACTGGCATAAGCCTGATGATGGCAGATGGGATTCTGCCGAAACGTCGCTTCTACCCTTTTAGGGATATATCCACAATTACACGGGAAGAAACCCGAAATATTAACTATACACACATACATACCCGTGAAAACTTACATAAACAAATATATATATATATATATATATTCTTTTTAATTCATAGGCTTAAATGTATGATATTTTTGTAATCAGGGTTTTTTCCTATGTAGATAAAGTTGTTAAATGGCCATGGTGGGATGAAATCTCCAATCATCACTTTCAGGCCTGTCAGACATTTTGTGTTGTTTATTCTGAGACTTATGGGAGACTGGGATAGCACTATTTCGGTCTTTTTGGACCTCTTCAGCCAGCCACACCCATATTTTATGACTCCTCCCTGTAAAGGTCAAATATTTATTCTTTTTAATTCATAGGCTTCAATGTATGATATTTTTGTAATCAGGGATTTTCCTATGTAGATACAGTTGTTAAATGGCCATGGTGGGATGAAATCTCCAATCATCACTTTCAGGCCTGTCAGACATTTTGTGTTGTTTATTCTGAGACTTATGGGAGACCTTTATATTTGACCTTTACAGGGAGGAGTAATAAAATATGGGTGTGGCTGGCTGAAGAGGTCCAAAAAGACCGAAATAGTGCTATCCCAGTCTCCCATAAGTCTCAGAAAACCTGGCTAGAAAGAATATGCACATAAAAGCCTACGAAAAAGAAAAAAGATACATTGTACCTTTACAGGAAGGATAAGTGGGTGTGGCTCACCAAAGACGCCTTAAGAGGCAGAAATAGCTATCTGAGTCTCCCAGAGAGCAACACAGAGTTGCAGTTTGTCAGCAGAAAAAAGGCCCAGAAACTTGTGAATGAGATTTCACAGAACCTAGGTCTGTAGAACAACTAAGTTTACGTAGGTAAAACCTGGCTAGAAAGAATATGCACATAAAAGCCTACGAAAAAGAAAAAAGATACATTGTACTTTTACAGGAAGGATAAGTGGGTGTGGCTCACCAAAGACGCCTTAAGAGGCAGAAATAGCTATCTGAGTCTCCCAGAGAGCAACACAGAGTTGCAGTTTGTCAGCAGAAAAAAGGCCCAGAAACTTGTGAATGAGATTTCACAGAACCTAGGGCTGTAGAACAACTAAGTTTACGTAGGTAAAACCTGGCTAGAAAGAATATGCACATAAAAGCCTACGAAAAAGAAAAAAGATACATTGTACCTTTACAGGAAGGATAAGTGGGTGTGGCTCACCAAAGACGCCTTAAGAGGCAGAAATAGCTATCTGAGTCTCCCAGAGAGCAACACAGAGTTGCAGTTTGTCAGCAGAAAAAAGGCCCAGAAACTTGTGAATGAGATTTCACAGAATCTAGGGCTGTAGAACAACTAAGTTTACGTAGGTAAAACCTGGCTAGAAAGAATATGCACATAAAAGCCTACGAAAAAGAAAAAAGATACATTGTACCTTTACAGGAAGGATAAGTGGGTGTGGCTCACCAAAGACGCCTTAAGAGGCAGAAATAGCTATCTGAGTCTCCCAGAGAGCAACACAGAGTTGCAGTTTGTCAGCAGAAAAAAGGCCCAGAAACTTGTGAATGAGATTTCACAGAACCTAGGGCTGTAGAACAACTAAGTTTACGTAGGTAAAACCTGGCTAGAAAGAATATGCACATAAAAGCCTACGAAAAAGAAAAAAGATACATTGTACCTTTACAGGAAGGATAAGTGGGTGTGGCTCACCAAAGACGCCTTAAGAGGCAGAAATAGCTATCTGAGTCTCCCAGAGAGCAACACAGAGTTGCAGTTTGTCAGCAGAAAAAAGGCCCAGAAACTTGTGAATGAGATTTCACAGAATCTAGGGCTGTAGAACAACTAAGTTTACGTAGGTAAAACCTGGCTAGAAAGAATATGCACATAAAAGCCTACGAAAAAGAAAAAAGATACATTGTACCTTTACAGGAAGGATAAGTGGGTGTGGCTCACCAAAGACGCCTTAAGAGGCAGAAATAGCTATCTGAGTCTCCCAGAGAGCAACACAGAGTTGCAGTTTGTCAGCAGAAAAAAGGCCCAGAAACTTGTGAATGAGATTTCACAGAATCTAGGGCTGTAGAACAACTAAGTTTACGTAGGTAAAACCTGGCTAGAAAGAATATGCACATAAAAGCCTACGAAAAAGAAAAAAGATACATTGTACCTTTACAGGAAGGATAAGTGGGTGTGGCTCACCGAAGACGCCTTAAGAGGCAGAAATAGCTATCTGAGTCTCCCAGAGAGCAACACAGAGTTGCAGTTTGTCAGCAGAAAAAAGGCCCAGAAACTTGTGAATGAGATTTCACAGAACCTAGGGCTGTAGAACAACTAAGTTTACGTAGGTAAAACCTGGCTAGAAAGAATATGCACATAAAAGCCTACGAAAAAGAAAAAAGATACATTGTACCTTTACAGGAAGGATAAGTGGGTGTGGCTCACCGAAGACGCCTTAAGAGGCAGAAATAGCTATCTGAGTCTCCCAGAGAGCAACACAGAGTTGCAGTTTGTCAGCAGAAAAAAGGCCCAGAAACTTGTGAATGAGATTTCACAGAATCTAGGGCTGTAGAACAACTAAGTTTACGTAGGTAAAACCTGGCTAGAAAGAATATGCATATATATATATATATATATATATATATATATTTAATACATTGTAATTGCTACACTTCTAATTTGTCTGACATGTTACCTGCATCTGCACCACTCTTTCCTCCCCTTGCCCCCTCCTCTTCTCAAATCCTATGTTAATTTAGCCATTTCATGCATCTGATGAAGTGAGCTAGTCACAAAAGCTTATGCCTTTATAAAATTTGTTAGTAAACAAAATCTACCAAATCCTCCTGATTTTTGGCTGCTGTAAACTAATGCAAATTTCCTTCCATAATAACTTTCCCTGGGTAATGTAAAATAGATTGAATTGATTTTTTTTCTGAAAGGAATAAAAAGGGTGAGGCAGTAACCAGTGATTCCCATGCTAGAGAGAATAGCTATATAAACATCGATCAGGACCTTTTCAAGTCTATCCAGAGGACGGCAAATTTTCTCTTAATTTGGAAACATAGATGGGAAAGCCTAGGAATTAAATTTAGGAACATAGATTTATAATGTTTTGAGTTTTGATTTCTCTCTGTTGCAGAATAAGTTATCTGTGTATCTCATTCTTGTCAGTCAGAAAGACACTGATCTTCCTGAGTCATGTCTATCAGCCTGCCAAAGGCTATCTCCAGGATCTTCCATCCTGGTTTCTTTGGTAATTTTCACCACTCCCACAATTTAGAGAAATGAAAATGTCACACAACACAGTTTGGTTAGTAATCAGGGAACCACCAGGGAACCCGTCCCTGGTGGTTCTGGCCCAAACTGAACCCTTTGTGACAAGACTAAAACATTGGTCATTGCAGGACAAATCCAGCCACCACTGTAATGTATTCTGGTCTGCAAAAGTGGGGAAAGGGATGTCTGGATTATTCATGTTCTATCAACACAGCCAATATGTATTTAATGTAACAGTTTAACCTTTAGATAGGAAGTAATGCGCTCATGATGATGCTCATTTAGGCTGGGAAATTCAATCCATGTATATAATTGTGAAAAAGAATTAAGAATGCAACTAAATTCTGGGCTATGAACTATCATTGGAAAGTTTTCATTATTCCATGGCTTATGTAAAGGCTATTCCCCCCCCCCCAAAAAACCCCACACAAACTGATTAATAATTTGCATGACAAAATCTTAACATTTAAGTTGAAATCAAGTACAGTCATATGGCAGTTGAAGACTAGATTTAAAAGAATTTGATAGTGTTTGACTGAAGCTGAAACATAATAGAAAGAAGGAGAAAAAGATTCAGATGATTTTAAACATCTGTGAGTAAGCACTGGGTGAAATGATTTGTAACTAACATGATACACTCTAGTATTTGTACTAGTGACTCTAGCATTGACTACTGCAATGTTCTCTACATGGGGCTCCCCTTGAGGAGCACCCGGAGGCTCCAGCTGGTCCAGAATGCGGCCGCGCGGGTAATTATGGGAGCGACTTGGCGCTCCCATGTGACACCTTGCCTGCGCGAGCTGCACTGGCTCCCGGTGGTCTTCCGGGTGCGCTTCAAGGTATTGGTTCTCACCTTTAAAGCGCTCCATGGCTTAGGGCCCAGCTATTTGCGAGACTACCTTCTGCCACCGATAACCTCCCATCGGCCAGTTTGGTCCCACAGAGAGGGCCTCCTTAGGGTGCCGTCGGTCAAGCAATGCCGACTGACGACCCCCAGGGGGAGGGCCTTCTCTGTGGGGGCACCCGCCCTCTGGAACGAGCTACCCCCAGGAATACGACTAATCCCGGACCTCCGGACCTTCCGTCGAGCTTTGAAGACCTTCCTATTCCAGCAAGCTGGGCTGGCTTGAAATTTTTAAAGGGTTTTAAGGGGTAATGGGTTTTAAATACTTCGGGAAGCCAATTGGATTTAATTCTGTTTTAAATTATTTTAAATTTTGTATTGTATGTATTTTAATCTGGCTGTGCACCGCCCTGAGTCCTTCGGGAGAAGGGCGGTATACAAATTTAAATATAATAAATATAATAATAATTTGTGATAAATAACAAAAAAGAAATCTGTCTACTATTTACACAGGGTGAAGTTCACTGTTTTCTAGAAGTTAGCTATTTAGGGTTGTCAACAAATTACTTCCGCACATTCCTTAAGACTTGTTGCAAAGTATTACTCTTCTCCAGGGTCTCAGATATGTCAATGTGTCAAGCAAGATGAGCAATCTGGTTCCTTCAAAAATGTTGATAAGTAATTGTCATAAATTTAAGACAAGATGTCAGATATAATGCAAATTATAGATCATGACCACTGAAGAATGCCTGACTCATCCTAATGTAAGGAGCAATACAGTAAAATGAATTGCTTTGTAATAAAACAGAGGAAGATATGCAACAAATGCTTTGCTATATTGGGCAGGACACAGACTTCAGAAATGTAGAATAGACACATTGAAATAAGTTATTATTTACTTTGCTGTCAATGCATGAAAAGCAGCCCACAGGCCAACTGAGCCAAGAGCTCAAGGACCAGCTGAGTCAATACTAAACTGGCTGAAACTGTACCACATCCTAATCTTAGTCATTTCAGGCTGGGTGCAGCTCCAGGATATTTTTTTGGAGCTCCAGTTGGATTCATTATGCTTGGAAATATGCCTTTAGCCTTGCCTATTTCTGTGCTGACATTACACAGAAATCTCTGGTCTGGAGGAGGGGATTAGATGTGAAGTAACTTGACTCTTCCCTTGCCCCACTCATCCCTAGTTCTAGCTTTGCTCTGACTTCTAGGCTGACATCTGAAATGGTCAGGAAGTTTTTCCTGATGGCAGGCTAGAACCTGTTTCCTAGTATTTTTCACTCACTCCTTTTGGTCTTGCCCCATTCACTTTCAGATCTTTGAAGAGTGCTTAGCATATTTTCCCTCAGTCATTTCTTCTCCAGGCCATTAGGGCTTGTCTCCAATCCCTGATCATTCTGGTATCCCTTCTACCTTCTTGTAGCATGAGTCACTCTAGTTTGTTGACATTGTTTTTTCAATTGCAGTGAACTGGATATAATATTGCAAATGGGACCTGACCAAAGCAGGGAAGGATAAAAGAGTTACTTCCCCTGAGCTGCTGCACATGCATTATTCCAAAACATCCTAAGCAAACCAAAAGGCCCAGTAGCCCTAGATGAAAAAGCAGGAGTCATCTACATCACACAGTATAAAGACTGTTACAGTCATTATGTACAACAAACAGGCAGAAGACTAGCAGAATGCATCCATGAACACCAACTAGAATTTAGGAGACATGATGAAATCATTTTAATTTCATAACACAGACAGACAGATAGACAAACATGTTTAACCATCATTTCAATTGGGAAACTGTGAGCATCCTAGACCAAGCCAAGTCCAAAAAAGCTAGAGAATTTCTGAAAGCCTGGCACTCTGATAAATCAGTCATCAATAGACACATAGCATCTACATATCATAGAAAAGAAACAATCAAAACGCCAAAAGAGGACCAAAAGGACACAAACACCCTTTCACCAGCAATCAACGCCCAGATTAACATTAACATCAGACCAACTATCAAGAATATCCCAAAGAACTGCCAAAAAAACAGTAAACAGTCCAACCAAAGAAGCACCAAGACCACTCCTATCAACACTGATAGAACAAGTCACAAGAATATTAGCCCCACTCCCTTTTAGCACCCATGATGTTACCTAGCTTGGGTAATGAAATATCTGCAAGAAAACAACCAAGCTCAGAAAGCACCCCTTGTTTCAACCGTGAGCTTCAAATATTCTCCTCTCTAAGTCTGTCTGTCTTCAAATCAATGTGGGCACCTGGCAACTAGTCTCTGAAATTTTCTTGGCAAGGTTTTTCAGATGCAGTTTGCCATTTTTCCTAGGTCTGAGAGAAAGTGAGTGGTCCAAGGCCATCCAGTTAGCTTCATGTCTAAGGCAGCATAGAATTCACAGTCTCTTGGTTTCTAGTCTGTTGTCGTAACTACAAAAAACTCACCAAGCCCATTTCTGTCTTTGTTAATCTCTTTTTCATTTAAATCTATATTAAAAAGATTTAGGAAACACCTGGACTTAAGTGTGGATTTTTCTGAAGTGGCCTGAATCTGAACTTCCTGGAAGCCTTATGATCTATTTAGAGAATCAGAAGAACAGAGTTGGCCCTTCCTCATTTCTCCTTGATTTTTTCTGCCATGTCCTGTTGACCTTGCTTTCTTTCATTTGCAGCCAGCTGAGGCAGCTTAAATTTGTCCTTTGCTTTTCCAGCATTAAAGCCATTCCCCCCCCCTCTTCCAACACAGTTTTGCTGTGATTATCGTGTGGCATGTTTCACGGCTGATTTGATGAGGGATTGAGGCCTGCCCAGCTGGTCTTGGCCCCCTCCCCTCTGACTGCTGGGAACAGGCTTCTTTGGCTTAGACTGCAGCAGAGCTCACTGCTGGCTTCCCACAAAATAGTTCACCAGAGCTTTCAGAAGCCCTTGACTCCTTATAAACAAAAGTTGAGAGCTGTTGGAAAGAGCACCCAGCACTTGTATGTTAAACAAGTGTTTAGTGCTCTTTTGAAATGGCACCAGACCTGTTTTTTCAACACAGGGTTTAAAGACAAGACTGGTGCTCTCTTGTGTGTCCTTTGGTGCACAATCTGTTTAAATCAGGAAAGAGAGATGTGTTTTCCCAATTGCGGATTGATACTTGGGTTTCCTTTGGGTGTCTTATAATTTTTCTGCTGCGTCTGCTGGCAAGGAGTTATACCTTGTACTGTTTTCATTTTATTGTTTTATTTATTTATTTATTGCATTTCTGAACCGCTAAACCATGAACTGATGCTAGATACAATAAAAGACATGAAAAAAACATTAGCCTTCAGTAGTGATTTCAAATTCCTTATTGTTTTGGGCAATATCTAATCTGATGAGATGTATAATTTTTTATTGGCCTTTAAAGCTTTATTTCTCCGTCTCATTTTTGACAGACACATCCCTATGGAATTAGAGGGTTGTTTTTTTTTTTAAAAAAAGCTCACATTAAAGTTCAGTTTAAATTTTTATATGGTGTCTTTAGTGCTCTCTGAGTTTCATTATTTGCACAGATTTCATTATCTAATTAGGTGACATCATCAATGATCTGAGCATTGTTTTTTGCTTGATTGTTTGCCTGGTCCCTGCTCATCATCTACCTGCTCATCTGGGTGTTGGCTCCTGGAGATGATGTCTTTGGGTCTTTTTGTTTCCTTCTTTACTTTTTTATTTCTCATATAAATGGCATCAGAGCCTTTTTTTCCCTTTTAAATGGCTCTGATCAGCCAAGCTCTGACATCCCAGCTGAGTTGCCTGCTAATCAGGCAACTCAGCTTGGATCGCCAGAGCCATGTAAAAGAAAAAAAGTTTCTTTTTTTCTCCCCCCCCCCACACCAGCCTCCAGCTTGCTTACCTTAGCTGCTGGTCGCAACGCTGTAATACCTGCAATCTATTGCATCAGCAAGCAACTGAATCTCCCTGCCTGCAATCAAGCTCATCGGTGAGCAGCTCTATCTGCAACTTTAAGACTTGTGGACTTCAACTCCCAGCAAAGCTGGCTGAGGAATTCTGGGAATTGAAGTCCACAAGTCTTAAAGTTGCCAAGGTTGGAGACCCCTGTTCTATTGGGTAAGTTTTTTTCCCCTTTGGAAGCTTTAAAAAAAATAATTAATTGGGGATTTTTTTAGTTGTTCTTTTTTTAGACCTAACCATTTAAAGTTTAGGAAGTTTTAAATTTAGCTGCTTTTATATAAAAATAAAAATAAAATAAAATAAAATAAAATAATATTTGTGTAGCTTTCTGAGATTTAGTGTGTTTCTATAGTGTTTCACTCTAACTACACAAACACACAAAATCTCACAAAGCTATATGTGGAATTTTGTCTTTGTAAAGTGTGAAAGTTGTTTTTTTTGGGCTTTTTGTGGCTGTGTGAGGTTCCTGCTTGTTGCGGGGCCATTTTGGGTCTAGCACAGCTGCTTTTACATTGTGGGTGAGCCAGTTGTGTTGTGTTTTGTAGGTTAAAAAAAAGACAAAGAAGTGACATTGACTTGGCCACGCCCACCCTGTCACTTTACCACCAAGCCCAACCCACTAATTAAGCCATGCCCACAGAACCGGTAGCAAAAAATTTTAGATTTCACCCCTGGATTTTAGAGATTACATTGGGATTAACAATGAAAAAAATAAAGAGTATGGAAAGAGACAAATAAGGAAGGGAGGATGGAACAGAAAGAATATAAAGAACTTAAATGATTACACTGGGTTTTACAGTGAAAAGATAAAAAGGAGACAAAAAGGGTGGAAAATAACAGGAAATATAGGGCAAAATAGAAGAGTTCAAGACTTTGAAATAAAAAATGACAATACTGGGATAAATAGTGGGATAAACAGTGGTGAAACAAAAAAAAGAGAAAAGAGAGGGGGAACAACAGGAAATATAGGGCAAAACAGGACAGATCAGGATTTTAAGGCACAAAAGGAAAAAAGGGGAAAGAAAAAGGTAAAAATAAAAATGAAAAGGGAAAAAAGGAAAGAAATGAAAGAGGAATATGATGTATATGACTAGAATTGAAATATGAATTGTAATAAGAAATAATGTTAAATCATATGATGAAAATGAATTGAAAAATAATTGCAATAATAATTGAAATGTTTTTAATGGTTTACAGTGGTGTGTGTACAAACGATTAAGTGTTCACCGCCCTGAGTCCTTCGGGAGTAGGGCGGTATACAAATTCAATAAAATAAAATAAAATAAAATAAAAAATAAAATAATACAAGGGGAAAGCTATATGATTAGAGGATAATAGTTAGAATATTTTTAAATTCAAATAAGTTTTCTTTTCTTCTGGTTCATATATTAATGAAAAAGATATCTATATAATCAATTGATTTATATTAAAATGTTGGATTGTATTAGCTAAGGAAATGTATGTTATAAAATAAGTAGGTTTATTATTAATATAAGAATTAAATAACTGTAACACCACATAATTAATTTGATGATGGATATAAAAATTAGATGATAATGGGAAGGGGTTTAATATAGAATAGAAGGGAAAATGGAATTTGGTCAAAATTAGAGATGAAAATGAAGGGTAATATTGGTACAAAATAGATGAAAATAAATGTTATGGCAAAAAAAAGGAGGTATAGAAATTGTAATTTTAGTTGAAAGGACTAAAAATTGTTTAAATTTGTTAAAAGGCCGAATATTCTGTTCAGCAAAAATACATTGTATGTTTATGTGTGTGTTTGTGTAAAAAATAAAAAAAACTTTACAAAAAAAAAGATTTTCATTGGAATATGTTGTATGGGCAATCTGGTGTCCTGAGTTGCTGCAGTGTGTTTGTACTCAAATAAATAATGTTTACACATTATTTCCTTGGAAAAGGAAACAGACTGCTTACCCAGCTCCTCAGGAAGGGAGGAGGGATTGATTGTTACTTCAGTGGCAAGTTTGTCCCAGAAAGATACCTGATGGAAAATTCTGAGTCCAAGGCAATGTTCAAAGGTCTGATATGGTTTGGCATTACTGTAGAAGATGATATCTTGAAATAAAATACAAGCCTTCCTCTAGTTTTAACCATGGAGCAGAATTAATGTTAAGAACTTATCATTCATTTCCTGGAAAGAAACTGAATCTGCATATGTTAAAGTTCATCTTTCTGATGCTTCAGCTCTTGCTGCTCTCACCTGAAACCATCCCTCCAGATTCTAGCCTCTGGGGTGATCTGATGCAGAAGAGCCTAATACTGCAGAAAGCTGCTTCCTTCTCATGAAAGTTTGTCAGGCTGTAGTTAATGCTGCTTTTGCTGATCACTGGTATAGAGAGATTGCAATTGCTTTTTCTGTAATCCTGAGAGGAAAATACTCTGAGGAAGCACTCCAGCTGTTGCTACTGCTGCTTTTGATGATGGTGACTTTGTACACTCACAATGTATCTAGCCTCCATCCATTTTAACATGGGAAGAAAGACTTTCTCATCTTCACTGTAGGATACCTAGCCTCATGTTCACTGATCCCACAATGAGGGCTCGAGAAATACGGTGCCAGCTGTTCTTATGAACACACGAGTAGTTCTAGGAGGAGACACAAAATCAAAATCTCAGATGAAATCCAAAC
This sequence comes from Pantherophis guttatus, assembly GCF_059756535.1. Taxonomy (NCBI): domain Eukaryota; kingdom Metazoa; phylum Chordata; class Lepidosauria; order Squamata; family Colubridae; genus Pantherophis; species Pantherophis guttatus. The sequence continues at coordinate 121,215,987 of NC_142065.1, read as the reverse complement.
TATTTTAAAGCTGAAAAAAGGAAATTTGCTTTTATAAGCATTACTTTGAAAGAAAGAGAAGCTGAGGATGCATTCCAACTTTCCATCCAATACTATTTACACATTTGTACTGTGGAACATATATTATTCTTGTGTATTCCTCTACCCCCCAGCCCAGGGGATACAAGAAGTGGGGGCAAAAATGTCAGCCCCACCTTCACAATTTTTGCCCCTACTTTTTGTTTTTGCATTCTTTTGGGGTTTGAGTTATTAAGAGACAAAATGGGTATCTTTAAAGATAGCAGAGTCTTCAGGCATTCAAATTGGTCTTGTAAAACTCTGCAATGGAGAAAATATCCAATTTGGGAGACAACTAGTAGTTGTTCCATAGGTACCTCAAGCCTCTATAAGAGTTAAGGCACTATTTTTTATTTTAATGCCTTCTTGTAAAATGCAGAAAGTCCACACATTTCAGCCACATCTACTCCAAGAGGGAGGTGGAAGCTATAAATAAAGTGCTTTGAGGATGACCTATAGGTACCCTAACTATTCTTGGAAGTAAAAATACTTTTTAAAATTGTCCTTTCAACAACTTAAGAGGCAGGCTGAATTGACTTTTAGTCCTAGGCCTAGAGTCATCCAGTAAGTGCATGGTAAAGTGTGGCCCTAAGTAGTGGTGAAATCCTCTGTGGATCACCACAGATTTGTTGTGCGCGCATGCGCAGCGTGCACTAAAAGCACATTTCACATAAAAAAGAAGACTTCACTAGGTAAGTAGATCAGCAAGGGGGGGGGGAGAAACAGCTGTGCTGCGTGATCTAGCTTTGCTAGAAAACAGGATTTCCTGCTTTCTAGTGAATATAAACAGTGCGGCACAGCTGATCATCGGAAATACCAGTTCGGATGAACTGGTAGCTTTTTTAAACTACCAGTTCATCTGAACCGGTAGCTTTTTAACTACCAGTTTTCCCAAACCGGAGCAAACCGGTAGCATTTTACCCCTGGCCCTAAGTCTCTATAATGGTAACCTAACATCTTAAGAATTTGGTAACACACTTCTGCATTCAAAATTTCAATGTGCAAAGGACAATACTATATACTATATATGTGAAGATGGGTAGACTACATCAGGCCTGCAGACAGGAGGTTCTACATCCCTGCCTTTAACCTTTCAAATAGTGTTCCATAATAGTAGACTTAATTGTAATATATCAGGAGCTAGTATTGCCCATGTAACTTTCACTCATCTAGATTTTAGGCTAGTTGCTCACTTTCTTTGAAAAAAAAGATCTAGCCACTCATGCCCTCATAATCTACCCAAGTGATTAGACTGGTGATGTATTTTGTGAAGTGTTGCCTTTAATGAGGTTGGAAATTCCATGTGGGGCAGATTCTCTCTGAACACCTCCTTATAAATACAAGGAGGCATGAATGTAGTTCCATGAGTCTATGGGCACATTTAACTCAAACTGAAATGAACATTCTCCTCCAAATTCTCCACAGTACACTTGGACTTTGTTTCAGGTGTTTTCTGAATTCTCTCCAAGGCAGCTAAGTAGCTTGGTAATTTACTCTGCTAAATCCTTTCCAGAAATTTGGTGAACAGACAGGACCATGGAGAGCTCTGAAAGAAGCCTAGCCTAAATGAAAGCTCTCAACAGGGCAAGCCAAAATTTAACTGAGTTTGGTTGTCCAGTCCAGGAGTTTAGTTTCACCCTCCCTTCCCAATTTTCAAGAAACTCTTTAGAAAGTTTTAGACACTTTTAAAGACATGTTTAGTGCATATTTATATGCTTATAAAGACATATTTATAAATGAATATAACAGGAAGAATGTGTAAATAGAAATGTATATTACTTCCCATAGTAACTGGAGGAAAAAAAAGGGGAAAAATGGATTTGGTTAAGATGGAATGTAAACTGACAAAGAAATTTTATTTAGTCTTTTAGAACAGGCGCGGCTCCCTCCCAACCTGCTGAAACTCCGGGCGACGTGGGACGATTCTGCTTTTGCAGAACAAGCCGGCTGCAGGAAACTCAAAGCGAAAAGAACCAGCCTTAATAAACAGCGAAACTACCTGAACCCTGAAACTTGGAAACGCAAGTATTAGCGCTTTGCTGACTTTTTAACCTGAGAAAAATGCGAATGAGTGAAAGTGCTTTGAAAAAACATGACGCTCAGCATTAGAGTTAACGAGCCAGCGAGTGTGGATTGGTGAAGTTATCTTGCTTTGTTACAAAGTTTCCAAGTTGCTACAAAGTTGCCTTGTTTGTAATAAGAGAAACAAGTGAAAAATTTCTCCCTTTTCAATACTTGACTTTGCTTTACTTCAGCTTTTATTTGATCAAATCTGGGGGACTTTTTTAGAAGTCTTTGTGCAGGAGGGAAAGGAAAAGGAACTTCCCTCTTTAGAAAAACTAGACTATGAGGCAGGATGGCTTCAAAGAAGCAGGAAGGGAAGGCAACGGGGGGGGGGATCCCCCACACACAAACATGAAACGCAGCTTCCCCCTGCTCAACAGCTACAGACTCAGAAAAAAGAATTTGATGTGGGAGATTTAAAAGAATTTATTTCTAAAATTCTGGATGATAAATTTCAAAAATCCCAACAGGAAATAGATGACAAAATTCAAAAGTCTCATCAGGAAATTATGCAGGAAATCAATGAAGTTAAAGACATGGTGAAACAGAATCAAAATAAGGTGACCAAAAAAATATCAGAAGTTGCGTCTGGCCTGGCAGAATTTATTATCAAAGTTGATTCTAAAGTGGAAGAATTCAAATCAGAAGTTAATGTTAAGATGAAAGATAATGACTATAAAATTTCAGATGTTGATGATAAGATGCAGAAAGTCGAGAACGAAATTGTTATGATGCAATTCAGGGCAATGGAATTCGCTATACGGCTTCGAGGAATTCGAGAAGATGACAGACAGGATTTGAGACAGGTCTGCTCTGAGGCTTTGGCTGTGATTTTAAAAATTAATCCTGATGTGGTTTTTTACAAAATAGATAAAATTTACAGAGTGAATTCTTGGGTGGCCAGACAAAGACAACTGCCTAGAGATGTGGTCATATATTTTACAGATAGAGCAATAAGGAATGACATCCTGCAAAAATCCTTTCATACTTCTGTACAAGTGGGGGGCTCACAAATTGGAGTCTATAAAGAGCTACCACCTAAAATGTTGAAAACCAGAAAGGACTTTGGCTTTCTTGTTAAAGAACTACAAAACCAACAGATACCATTTCGGTGGGATGCCCCAACTGGTATAATTTTGAGATACAAGGGAGAAAGACATCGCTTGAACACTGTGGAGAAAGCGGAGCATTTTTACACTACTATTTTTAAAGAAAGAACACCATCTCCGCGCACATCCACAGTTCTGGAGATTAAGGAGTGATAAGAAGCAACTTCAACAAGAACTTCAAGAACAGTCTAAGCAGGAACCAGAGGAATCGCAGGGCGCTGAAGGAGGTTTTCTGGATGAGCCTTTGCTGGAATCTTCTCCAATTTTGGACCCGGTGCAGACGGTTGAATTTAAGGATCAGCGTATAACCCGAGCTAAGTCTAAGCAACTTAAAGAAAAGCAACAACAGCGACAAGATAAAAAGGAAGCTAAGAGTACTACACAAGAGACTGGAGCCATGGGGGGAGTGAGACCGAAGATTTTGGAAGACATTCGGTTATTCTGCTCTTTGCTCCAGGAAGATAAAGATGATGATTAAGTGTTTATCTTGGAATGTGAATGGGTTGAATTCAGTACAGAAAAGGAAGAAATTATTTGCATATTTGAAACAATTTAATAATGATATAATTTGTTTACAAGAAAAGCATATTACAGTTCAAGATCAAAAATATTTGATAAACTCCAAACTAGGAACGCATTTTATATCTTTAACTTTGCAAAAAAAGAATGGTGTGGTTATTTATGTAAATAAAAAATTTTCGGCTAAAGTTATAGAAGCAGATGAAGATGGTAGGTTTGTAGCAATTGAACTATTTACAACAAACAGCCAAATTCTTTTGATTAGAATTTATGCTCCCAATCAACAACAGGATCACTTTTACAAAATGCTACATTCTAAAATTCTGCAATGGGATTATAGATCTATTTTAATCATGGGAGACTGGAATGGAGTAATTGACTCCAAATTAGATAAAAAGAGTTTGGCGAAGTCTAGGATTAGGTTACCACAGACCTTTTTTGATATGAAAGAAGATTTGGAATTAAAAGATATTTGGAGAATACACAACCCAAAAGAATTGGACTATACTTTCTTTTCAGACAGACATAGATCCTTCTCTAGGATCGATTTCATTTTGTTGTCAGATGATTTACTCGTTAAGACAAAAAGAACAAAGATTTTTCCAAGAACCTTGACTGACCATAGCCCAGTATGGATAGAAATTGAGATAGGCAAGACTGAGAGACGCTCTTGGAGACTAAATGAGAACTTGTTCAGATATGAAAAAAATATAATAGAACTTAAAAAGCACCTGAAAGAATTTTTTCAACTAAATTTGAATAAAGGCACCCCAATAGAAATTGTGTGGGACGCAAGCAAAGCTTATATGAGAGGGGTGCTTATCTATATGAACTCTAAACATAGACTGATTCGACAAAAGAAAAGATCTGAATTGGAAGCAGAAATAAAGAATAAAGAACAGTTACTTATTAAAAATCCAACAGATGAAAGAATGTGCGGTGCTATAAAACTTTTGAAAGATCAATTTCAAATGCTTATGGCGGAACAAGTTGCAACAAATTTACAATATGCGAAGCATAATACATTTTGTAACGCTAACAAACCGGGCAGATGGTTGGCCTATACATTGAGGAAAAAACAGAGTATACGGACTATTGATAGTATTGATATTGGAGGGAAAGAAATTTTTCAACAAAAATTAATTAAAGAAGCTTTTGTGGATTATTATACTAAATTATATGCTAAAGAGAATGTGCAAAATGGACTTATAGAAGAATATCTAGATGATAAAAAAGTTATAAAAATTACTGATCAACAAAAGGAAAGAATGAATTATCCTATAACAGAGGAGGAGATAATAGTAGCAATTAAACAATTAAAAACAGCTAAAGCTCCTGGAACGGATGGTTTGACAGCAGTGTATTATAAAACTTTGCAAGCTGAAATGGTGGAACAACTCAGAGATTTATTTTGTAATATTCAACAAGGGGGCAAAATACCCCCATCATGGACAACAGCTGAAATGGTGGAACAACTAAATAATCCTGATGAAGGACATTATACAAGACTATGGTAAAGTCTCAGGTTTTAGACTGAATCATAAAAAGACTAAGATGATAGTTAAAAATATGACACAAGATCGTAAATACGAGCTTGAAAGGAGGGCAGGTTTTGAGGTTGTACCAAGGGTAAAATATCTAGGAGTCCAGGTTGCAGAATCAAATACGAAATTGTTTCAAAATAACTACGAGGTGTTGTGGCGAGAGGTGCAGAAAGATTTAGAGACTTGGAAAAAACTGCAACTGTCTCTACTTGGAAGAATAGCAGCAGTTAAGATGAACATTTTGCCAAGATTTCTTTTTCTGTTTCAAATGATTCCGGTGCTTAAAAGTGATAAACAAGTGAAAGTGTGGCAAGCTGGAGTGAACAAGTTTGTCTGGAACGAGAAAAAGCCGAGAGTGAAATTGAAAATTATGCAAGATGTTCCAGAAAGGGGAGGTCTTAAATTACCAAACCTACAGTTATATTATGATGCAGCAGCTTTGACTTTAACAAGTGATTGGTTTGGAAGGAAAAAGATTGGAATATTGAACGCAGAAAGTTTTGATCTTGAATTTGGATGGCATGCTTACTTATTTTATGATGATAAAGTCGACAAAGTATTTAAAAGCCATATACTTAGAGACTCTTTGATGAAAGTCTGGAAGAAGCACCGACTCAAATGGGATTATAAAATACCGCTATGGCTGGATCTTGGTCATACTTTGTGGAATACAAATATAATGTCACTCGGGGGGGGGTTTATATAAAGAGGTTCTTTTTACAGATGTGGGCAGATGGCAGCTGAAGACACTACAGACACTGTTGGCTGAAGGGATTAATTTAACCTGGCTACAATATAATCAATTGCAATTGAGATGGAAAGAGGATCAAAAAACTGGTATTATGTTGCATGAGGAAGAACTGGTTAGACATATAAAAGAGAAAGGTCCAATGCATATTAAAAGGCTTTATAATGTTTTGTTAGAAAGGGATTCAGAAACCGAATTAGTTAAAGATTGTATGATTAAGTGGGCTCAAAATTTTGAAGAACCAGTGATGTTGGAAACATGGGAAAAAATCTGGGTTCAGAATGTTAAATTTACACAGTCGCAGAATTTGAGGGAAAACTTCTACAAAATGTTTTATAGATGGCACTTAGACCCCAAAAAGTTATCATGTATGTACCCTAATGTTCAGCCAAAATGTTGGAGATATGAATGCTTGGATGCTACGTATTACCATGTTTGGTGGACCTGTAGGAAAGTTAAGGCTTTTTGGATAAAAATTTGGTGGGTCATGCAGAATGTTTTGAAGAAAAAAATTCAATTTTCTCCACAACTGTTCTTATTGGGTATAGTTAAGGGTTTTACATTGGGTGAAACAAAATTGATATTGTATATGATAACAGCAGCAAGATTGTTGATAGGTAAATATTGGAAAAACGAAGCTTTGCCCTCTATTGAGGAATGGACTTTGAAGATGGCCAGTTTTGCAGAGATGGCGAAGATTTCAGCATACTTAAAAGATTGTTCACAAGAGACTTATGAATGGGAATGGAAAAAGTGGATAGAATATGTTCAGAACAAATATCAAACTAGGAAGTATCAAATAGCTTTTATTTGAAAATAATGTATTACAAATATTTTAATGTAATGAAGATAAAAAGAAAAATTATAAGGGGGAGGGTTCAAGTTTTATACAAGTTTTATACTAAGGGTTTTTTTTTACCTGATATGAGTATACTGTGTGGAAGTCTGGGGGGAGGGGAGGGTTAGGGAGGGTTAGGGAGGTTGGGATGTTTGGGGTGGGTGGTGGTGGGGGAAAATGGGGTGAAGATGTAACTGTAAAACTTTTGAAATAAAAAAAAAGAAATTTTATTTAGTCTTGTTTCTGTTGGGATACTGCTTCTGGTTTTTATGCTTGAAATAAAAAACAACTGAAATTTATAATTTAATTTTAAGACTTAATTGCATAGTTATAGAACTGGCTTGTATAAGTAATGTAAAGAATTGAGTTCTAACTGTATTTGTATTTTACTGTGTTAGAAAGAATCGGAAGTCAACATCTCTCTCTCTCTGCATATCCACAACAATACAGTATTGTTTCTGACAAGCCATTTCTCCAGCCAAAATATTATCTCACCTTTTCTCCTCTCTTAAATATATTATTTAGAGCCAAGGTGGCACAGTAGTTAGAGTGCAGTACTGCAGGCTACTTCAGCTGACTGCTAGCTGCAGTTCAAATCTCACCGGCTCAAGGTTGACTCAGCCTTCCATCCTTCCGAGGTGGGTAAAATGAGGACCCAGATTGTTGGGGGCAATATGCTGACTCTGTAAACTGCTTAGAGAGGACTGTAAAAGCACTATGAAGCGGTATATAAGTCTAAGTGCTATTGCTATTGCTGTTATTTGGACATGATCTTAAGACTCAGAATTATTGGCAACTTTGCAGCGAAGGTGTTTTCAAGGTTGATTCTCGCTCAATAATCTTGTTTTGTGGATCTGCTCATGCAGACCATGGTCCTATAACATTGAAGCTTCAGGCTTCTAAGAGCAGCATTGATAGAATTGACCTTTCCCAAGCAATATTACTGCATCTGTGTATGTAGGGAGATGCACCCATTTGTCTTCAGAGGAACACTGCAGGGGAGAGATACTGGAAGCTGTTCCACTTGAGCAGATGGCTGAACAACTCTGGCTGCAGAATAAATTGGCTATGACGGTCCAAGGGCCAATCACAGATGGCTGGAATTCTAGCAGTGTCTCAAATCTCCAGAAGAGATGAGGTTTGCTGCTTTCTGTCATTGGTGTTAAAATACGCTCAGATTTTACTTACTGAAATTTATTTATTTATTTATTTTATTACATGTATTTATATGCCGCCATTCTCCCGAAGGACTCAGGGTGGCGAACACAAGTTAAGAAACAAGTACAATAAAATCATAATTTAATCCAAATAATTAAATAGTAGTAAATAATAAAGCCCGGAATCAGTCTCAGCCTATTTGTTTGAAAAGCCAAGTCTTCAAGTCCTGACGGAAGGAGAGGAGATCAGGAGCCGTCCGGAACTCAGTAGGTAATTCATTCCAGAGGGTGGGAGCACCCACAGAGAACGCCCTACCCCTAGGCACAGCAAGGTGACATTGGCTCGCCGTCGGAACCCTGAAGAGAGAGGCCCTATGTGAGCGAACAGGACGGTGAGAGGCAGGCAGGAGAAGGTCATGCAAATATCCTGGACCTAAGTCAGGAAGGGCCTTATAGGTGAGGACTAGCACCTTGAAGCAGACCCGGAGAACCACTGATAACCAGTGCAGCTCACGCAGGAGGGGTGTTATATGGGAGTAACGAGGGGCTCCCATATCAACCCGTGCAGCTGCATTCTGGATCAGCTGGAGTCTCCGGGTGCATCTCAGGGGCAGGCCCATGTAGAGGGAATTGCAGTAATCCAAGCGGGAAGTAACCAGGGCATGAGTGACTGTGCGAAGGTCATCTCGGTCCAGGAAAGGGCGCAACTGGCGCACCAGGTGAACCTGTGCGAAGGCCCCCCTGGTCACGGCCATTAGATGGTCTTCTAGGGATAGCCGAGCATCCAGGAGGACACCCAAGTTGCGAGCCCTATCAACAGGTGCAAGTTTTTCCCCATCTATCAAAAGTAATGGAGCCTCTGAAACCTGAGATGCCGGCATCCACAGCCATTCAGTCTTAGAGGGATTGAGTTTGAGTCTGTTTCTGCCCATCCAGGCTCGTACCTCCTCCAGGCAACGGGACATCACGGAAAGGGCATCTCTGGGGTGGTCTGGGGTGGAGATGTATAATTGGGTATCATCAGCATATTGATGATATCTCACCCCAAAGCCACGAATGATCTCACCCAGTGGCTTCATATAGATGTTAAAGAGCAGGGGGGAGAGAACCGACCCCTGAGGCACCCCACAATTAAGGGGCCTCGGGGTGGACCTCTGCCCTCCCGCCCATACAAACTGAAAGTGACCCGAGAGGTAGGAGGAAAACCACCGTAAGACAGTGCCTCCCACCCCTAACCCCACAAGTCGCTGCAGTAGGATACCATGGTTGATGGTATCAAAAACTGCTGAGAGGTCAAGTAGGACCAGGATGGAGGAACAACCCCCATCCTGAGCCCGCCAGAGATCATTCACCAGAGCAACCAATGCCGTTTCCATGCTGTGACCGTGTCGGAAGCCTGATTGGTAAGGGTCAAGGTATTCCGTTTCCGCCAGGAATTGTGGGAGCTGTTGAGCCACTACAGTCTCAATAACCTTCGTGATGAAGTGAAGGTTGGAGACGGGATGATAGTTATAAAGTGAGTCTGGATCTAGGGAAGGCTTCTTGAGGAGAGGTCGAATCACCGCCTCCTTAAGAGAGGCGGGGAAGTTCCCCTCTCTCAACGAAGCGTTGACAATTGCCTGGATCCAGTCTCTAGTCACCTCTCTGGCAGCTGAAACCAACCAGGAGGGACAAGGGTCCAATAAGCAAGTGGAGGAACTAAGTTTGCCCACAATCCTGTCCACTTCCTTGACAGAAACAGGGTCAAACTCAATCCAGATATTATTCTCAAGACCCACCCTAATCTCCCGATTGGATTCTGCCCAGTCAGAGTCCAATCCGATCCGGATCTGAGCAATTTTATCATGCAGAAACTGTACAAAATCCTCAGCTCTGCCCTGCAAAGGGTCTTCCCTCGCTCCCTGATTGAGGAGGGAGCAGGTCACATGAACAGGGCTGCTGGGCGGTTTTCTGCAGATGCAATGAGGGTGGCGAAGTAGTGACGTTTCACCGCTTCCATCGCCACTAGATAAGACCTAATATGGGTTCTTAACTGTTTTCGGTCAGATTCAGATCGGGAGGACTTCCAACTCTCCTCTAAGCATCTTTTCCGATGTTTCATTTCCCGGAGCTCCATGGAAAACCAACGAGCAATCCGGGATCTTGCGTCGGGTTAGAGGCCGCAAAGGTGCGATTCTGTCCAAGGCGTCGGTAGCCACCCATTCCCAGGATGCCACCAGAGCCTCAGCTGAATCGCAGAATTGAGAGGTGGGAAATGTCCCAAGCTCCTTCAAGAACCTTTCTGAGTCCATTAGGCACCTAGGGCGGAACCATTTTATTATTATTATTATTATTATTATTATTATTATTATTATTATTATTATTATTATTATTATTATTATTATTATATTTCTATACCGCCCTTCTCCTGCGGGACTCAGGGCAGTGTACAGCCAAGATAAAACATTGCATATAAAATTTAAAAACAATTTAAAAAAAACAATTAAATAATTTCGGCCCAAGATATTAAAAACAACCCAATTAAAACCAAATTCAATTAAAACTGAGAGGATGGGATCAAGCCAGCCCAGCTAGATGGAATAGGTGTGTTTTCAGGGCCCGACGAAAAGTCCGGAGGTCTGATATCATGCGTATCTCAGGGGGTAGATCATTCCAGAGGGCGGGTGCTGTCACAGAGAAGGCTCTCCCCCTGGGGGTCACCAGCCGACACTGTCTGGCCGATGGCACCCTGAGGAGGCCCTCTCTGTGCGAGCGAACCGGTTGGTGAGAGGCTATTGGCGGCAGAAGGCAGTCTCGCAGATAACCCGGCCCTAAGCCATGGAGCGCTTTAAAGATGGTCACCAACACCTTGAAGCGCACCTGGAAGACCACAGGAAGCCAGTGCAGCTCGCGCAGGAGAGGTGTCATATGTGAGCGCCCCATCGCTCCCATAATCCCCCGCGCGGCCGCATTCTGGACTAACTGTAGCCTCCGGGTGCACCCCAAGGGGAGCCCCATGTAGAGAGCATTGCAGTAGTCCAGGCGAGAAGTGACGAGTGCTTGAGTGACCGTGCGTAGGGAGTCCCAATCCAGAAAGGGGCGCAACTGGCGTATCAGGCGAACCTGATAAAAGGCCCCCCTGGCCACGGCCGTCATGTGCTCTTCTAAAGACAGCCATGGATCCAGGAGGACGCTTAAATTGTGAGCCCTCTCCATGGGGGCCAATGATTCGCCCCCAATAGCCAGCGATGGCACCAGCTGGCTATATCGGGATGCCGGAAGCCACAGCCACTCGGTCTTGGAAAGGTTGAGTCGGAGCCTGTTTCTCCCCATCCAGGCCCGCAAGGCCTCCAGGCACTGGGACATCACTTCAAGGGCATCATTGGGGTGGCCTGGGGTGGAGATGTACAGCTGAGTATCGTCAGCGTACTGATGGAACTCCACCCCAAAGCCACAGATGATCTCACCCAGCGGCTTTACATAAATGTTGAACAGAAGGGGCGAGAGGACCGATCCTTGTGGCACCCCACACGCAAGGCACCTCGGGGTCGACCGCTGCCCCCCTGTCAACACAGATTGCGACCGGTCAGAGAGGTAGGAGGAGAACCACCGCAGAATGGTGCCCCCCACCCCCAGCCCCTTCAACCGGTGCAACATAATACCATGTTCGATGGTATCAAAAGCCGCTGAGAGATCTAACAGGACCAGGATAGAGGAGCAACCCCTATCCTGAGCCCTCCAGAGATCATCCACCAACGTGACCAATGCCGTTTCCATGCTGTACCCAGGTCGGAAGCCGGACTGGAGCGGGTCTAGATAGACAGCTTCATCCAGGTACCGGGGAAGCTGCCGCGCCACCACACTCTCAACAACCTTCGCAACAAAGCGAAGGTTGGAGACTGGACGATAGTTAGCCAATACAGCCTGATTCAGAGAAGGCTTCTTGAGGAGGGGTCTCACCACCGCTTCTTTCAAAGCAGCCGGCAGGACCCCCTCACTCAAAGAAGCATTAACAATCCTCTGGAGCCAGCCTCGTGTAACCTCCTGGGAAGCCAGTACCAACCAGGAGGGACACGGGTCCAATAAACATGTGGTCGCGTTCAGCTGTCCCAGGATCCTGTCCACGTCCTCGGGAGCCACAGGATCGAACTCCTCCCAGATAACACTCTCAAGACTTGCCTCAGTCATCCCGTCCAGACTTACCCAGTCAGAGGCCAGGCCTTCCCGAATCTGAGCGATCTTGTCATACAGATACTGCACAAAATCCTCAGCTCGACCCTGCAAGGGATCATCCCGTGCTTCCAGATGGAGGAGGGAGCGGGTCACCCTAAACAGGGCAGCTGGGCGATTATCTGATGACACGATAAGAGCGGCAAAATAACTAGATTTCGCTGCTTTTATCGCCACTAGGTAGGTGTTCGGTCGGATTCGGAGCAGCTGGTCCTCCAACTACTCTCCAGGCATCTTTTCCGGCGCTTCAACTCCCTCAGCTCCTCGGAGAACCAAGGAGCTAGGTGAGTTCAGTGCCGGGTCAGAGGCCGCAAAGGCACGATGCGGTCCAAAGCCCTGGCGGCCGCACTATCCCAGACGGCCACCAGGTCATCAGCCGAGTCGTGAGCCAGAGTCTCAGGAAATGGCCCAAGCTCCATCTGGAACCTATCAGGATCCATCAGGCGTCTGGGGCGGAATCACCTGGTCGGCTCCGCCTCCCTGCAGCAGGGTGTAGTCCAGTCAAAGGAGCGAGTGGTCAGACCATGACAAGGGTTCGATGACTATATCCCCTGTATCAAGGCCACTCGACCACTGACCAGAGACAAAAACTAAGTCCAGAGTGTGTCCACCCGTGTGAGTAGGGTCATGAATTAACTGAGTAAGGTCCATGGCCGTCATGGAAGCCATGAACTCTCGAGCCACCTCAGACGTTTCGCCGACAGATGGCAGGTTGAAATCCCCCATGACTAGAAGTCTGGGGGTACCAACCGCCACCTCAGCTATGACGTTGAGCATCTCGAGCAGGGCCGTTGTCACGCGGCAGGGAGCCAGGTACGTGATCAATAAGCCCATCTGTACTCCACGACCCCACTTCACAAAAAGGGACTCACATCCGGCTATCTGTGGAACAGTGGTCTCCCTCGGATCAAGACTTTCCTTTATAATAACCGCCACCCCCCCACCCCTGCCCTGAGCTCTCGGCTGATGGAATGCTTGGAAACCTGGTGGGCACATATTCACGAGGGGAACCCCCCCTCATGGCCCAACCAGGTCTCCGTAATACCTGCCAGGTCCGCTCCCCCCTCCTGAATAAGATCGCAAATGAGGGGGGCTTTATTTACCACGGACCTGGCATTGCACAACAGCAGCCGAAGGCTCGGGCCCTGAGAGTCTGAACAGCCTGGGGTGCTAGAAGGGCTATGGGGACCGGGGCGTGCCACCGCTCGAAGATAGCAAGTGCGCGCCCCCACCACATGATGCGGCCCCCTGCTCCCGCCATATCTGCCCCTCCCACTCAACCCATTGATAGAGAAGCCCTCAACAGAAAGGACTCTGATGTCCCCCTTACCCCCGGAATCCGCACCCTCCGTGGCCCCACTGACAGCTGGGCCGGACCCCTCCCCCCGTGGGTTAACCCCCAAACCCACACAACCCTCCCGCCCCTTAAAATCCCTTAAAAATCTATCAAAAAGTTTCCCTAAAAAAACCCTCAATCCCCTTTTTGCGGCATGCCACCTCTCGGGGTGCCAAAGCCCGTCATAAAGGTAGGCCCTTGATAAAGCGGTCTAACCCACACTCAAACCCACACTGATAATGAGCCACGACCAAGGACCAGAAGCCAGACCACAGCTGCATCATTAGCCACTTTAAACCCCTCCAATCCATACATGAAGCAGACTGACACCCACCATGAAGAGCTCGCACGAAGCCAAACAACAACAACGCAGCTCACCAGCTTAAATCCCCCTGCAACTCAGACTAAGCTGAGCACAACCAAGCCCCCACCCAAACAGAACACACCCCCAGCCAATCAGAGCACAACCAACCCCCCATCCAATCAGAGCACAGCCAAGCCCCTAACCAATCAGAACACACCTCCACCCAATCAGAACACAGCCAAGTTCCCACCCAATCAGCTCACACCCCCACTAGCAGTTAAAAGGAAGAGCCTTGGTAGTACAGTGGTCTAAAGCACCCTGTTATTAAGAACAGCTGCCTGTAATTACTGCAGGTTCGAATCTCGCCAGGCTCAAGGTTGACTCAGCCTTCCATCCTTTCTAAGGTAGGTAAATTGAGGACCCAGTTTGTGGGGGCAATAAGCTGACTTTGTATAAAATATACAAAAGGATGAAGGCTATTGCTGAGCACATTGTAAGCCGCCCTGAGTCTACGGAGAAGGGCGGCATATAAATCAAATTAAAAAAAAAAAAAAGGAAGAGACAGCTGCGATCTCACATTGCTCCTGGAAGCACGAAACCGAGAACACCAGCCTGAAGATGACGAATGAGACTTCGTCGAAACGTCGCCAAGACACTTCCAATTTTACGTGGGAGAAGACCTGAATAACCAAAGCCCTCTCTCTCTCTCTCTCTCTCTCTCTCTCTCTCTCTCTCTCTCTCTCTCTCTCTCTCTCTCTCTCTCTCTATATATATATATATATATATATATATATATATATATATATATATGTTGGAGTAATGCGATTATTCTACTATTGAGTAGTAAATAGAAATGATAGACTAGAGAACTACAAAAGCAAAGTATGAAAGTTGATATGAAATGCTGTAAAATTATCATTAATGTTATGTAATGTTCAATATGTTACATTTTGACATGTTTTGTTTTTATATATGTGTGATTATTTTTTGTGTTGTTTTTAAAGACAAACTGTTTAATAAAAATTATTTTATAAAAAAAAATAATAAATAACAAGAAGAAAGTCAAGTAAACAGTCAGTCCACTAAAGAGAGAAGATGGCAAGGAAGTAACAGGCAGCAGAGAGAAAACAGAGCTGCTTAACTTATTCTTTGCATCAGTCTTCCCACAAAAAGAAACTATAGCCCAACCTACCAAAAACATAACTGTAAAAGACAGACTAGAAATAAAAATTAAAATAAGCAAGAAAATGGCAAGAGAACACCTGTCTAATCCTGATTAATATATAAATCATGGGGACCTGATGGATTACATCCCAGAGTTCTGAAGGAGCTGTCATATGTTCTCTCAGAACCATTGTATCATATTTTTAAAAAATCTTGGAGCGCTGGGGTTGGAAAAGAACTGATGTGGTTCCCATCTTCAAAAAAGAAAAAAGAAAGAAAGAAAAAGTGGGAGGAACAGACCCAGGAAACTACAGATTAATCAGCCTAACATCAATACCCAGGAAGATACTGGAAAAAACAATCAAAAAACCTATCTGTGATCATCACAAATAAAATTATAACTAGTAGCCAGCACATGTTTGTTAAAAACAGATCATGCAAAAGCAATCTTACTTCATTCTTTGACAAAGTGATTAAATTAGTAGACCAGCAAAATGCTGTGGACTATAGTATATTTAGACTTCAGTAAGGCATTTGGCAAAGTAGACCACAACCTACTACTTGGTAAGTTAAAATAATGTGGGGTAGCCACCAGATGGATTTGTAACTGGTTGATAAACCATACTCAATGAGTGATCCTTAATGGTACTACATCTACATGGAGGAAGTAAACAGTGAGGTACCACAAGGTTCCATCTTAGGCCCAGGACTCTTCAATATCTTCATAAGTGACTTAGATGAGGGAATAGAAGGGGAGCATATCAAATTTGCAGGTGACATTTAGCTGGCAGGAATAGCCAACAGCCCAGAAGACTCAGGATTCAAAGGGATCTTGATAGACCCTATCCAAGAAAATAAAATTTAATGTGGAGAAAAGCAAGGTTTTGCACCTGGGCAAGAAAACCAAAGGTACAAGTACAGATTAGGTGAAACCTGGCTCAAAAACAGTAACTGTGAGAGGGACCTTGGAGTCTTAGTGGACGATCACTTAAACATGAGCCAGCAGTATGCGGCGGCTGCCAAAATAGCTAATACAATCCTTGGTTGTATAAACAGAGGTACAAAATCAAAATCACATGAATTATTAGTACCTTACTAAGTATCTTACCTTACTAAGGCTTTAGTAAGGCCACACCTGGAATATTGAATTCAGTTTTGGTCACTACATTACAAAAAAGATTTTGAGACTTTGGAAAAAGTGCAAAGAAGAGCAACTAAGATGATTAAAGGCCTGGAGAGTAAACGATATGAAGAACAGTTGCAGGATTTGCCTTTGACTAGTCTAGGAAAAAAAGAACTAGGGGGGACAAGATAGCAATATTCCGATATTTGAGAGGCTGCCACAAAGAGGAGGGGGTCAATTTATTTTCCAAAGCACCAGAGGATAGGACAAGAAACAATGGATGGAAACTCATCAAGGAGAGAATCAACTTGGAATTCAGGAGAAACTTCCTAAGAGCGAGGACAATTCACCAGTGGGACAACTTGCCTTCAGACGTTGTGGGTGCTTCACCACTGGAGGTTTTTAAGAAGAGTCTGGACAGTCACTTGTCTGAAATGAAACAGGGTCCCTTCCAGCTCTATTCTGATTCTGATTCAGTCAAACATGTTCCACATCACTTTGCAGGGAAAGGAGCTATTTAACTCCTCTATCTGACCATTTCGTCCTCAACTTACCCTATTTGTCTTACTTCTGTCAGTATTTCCCAATCCTGTCTGTGGACAAATTACTGAGCTGTTAGATATGGCTAGGCTCTAATTCACTGATTAATAACAGGTTAAAATTGTCAGAATATTTCCCAATGAACTATAGAATGGACATTTGATATGCTGGCAATACATAGCCTTCCTTTGATTTGAAAAAGGAGGAGGGTCTGGTGGAAAAGGGCAACAATAACAGCAATTGGACAGTTTTCCACTTCACCCTAACACTGAAGACTTAAAGGATACCTGCATATAGCAACAGGATTTCTGGGTCACATAGAAAATTAAAATTTGATTCAGGATATACATGATTTATAACTTCCTTCTGCCTGGAAAAAAATGCAGTCAAGAATCCTGCTGACTTATTATCATGTTTGGTGGACCTGTAGGAAAGTTAAGGCTTTTTGGATAAAAATTTGGTGGGTCATGCAGAATGTTTTGAAGAAAAAAATTCAATTTTCTCCACAACTGTTTTTATTGGGTATAGTTAAGGGTTTTACATTGGGTGAAACAAAACTGATATTGTATATGATAACAGCAGCAAGATTGTTGATAGGTAAATACTGGAAGAATGAAGCCTTGCCCACTATTGAGGAATGGACTTTGAAGATGGCCAGTTTTGCAGAGATGGCGAAGATTTCAGCATACTTAAAAGATTGTTCACAAGAGACTTATGAATGGGAATGGAAAAAGTGGATAGAATATGTTCAGAACAAATATCAAACTAGGAAGTATCAAATAGCTTTTACTTGAAAATAATGTATTAGAAATTTTTTAATGTAATGAAGATAAAAAGAGAAATTATAAGGGGGAGGGAGGGGTTTAAGTTTTATACAAGTTTTATACTAAGGGGGGTTTTGTATCGGATATGAGTATATTGTGTGGAAGTCTGGGGGGAGGGGAGGGTTAGGGAGGGTTAGGGAGGTTTGGAAGTTTGGGGTGGGTGGTGGTGGGGGAAAAAGGGGAGAAAATGTAATTGTAAAACTTTTGCAATAAAAAAAAAAAAGAATCCTGCTGACTTCCAATTGTGAGCAACTTGTCATTCATCTGCAAAGGAGTGCCCTGAATCCAAGGAGGGCAATGGGATAGGGATAGTGGGGTGCAATCCTGGAGAGGGGAGGCTGGAGTGTTGTTTTGCACCCTATCTGTATCTGTTAAGATCCCTGTCGGGGGCACTACATGAGAAGTTTCTGATGTCATGATTTTTATTTTGCAAGTGTATGGCTACTTATTTGCTTAAATCGCTCCTGAGATAGTCAAAAACTGTTTGGAAATAAAAGACTAACAGAATGTTCAGAAAAAGCATAACATTAAAAAGAGTATTTAAAAATTACCAATTGATATACAAGATGTGGGATATTAAGTGAAAAATAAAAATTGCATTTCTTTATCCCTGCAGGTATGCAGGTATATGTTTGCATGTATGTTTGTAACACTGAATAGAAGTACCTGTTTAAAGTAATTAGCAAGAGTACTGCAACTATTTTGTTGCAGGATTCATGCACTATTATTGTTATAACTAGTACCTAGGGAATGTGGAGAGATAAAGTACATCCGAACACATAGTAGGCCAGAACACTCAAGGTTACGGATGCTCAACCATCTAGTTTGGATTGCAACCATGCCCTTTCCTACAGACAGGAGGAGGCCACATGACTGGTTTCCTCACTTAAAATCCCAGTGCTGCAGAAAGATTGTGGTCTTAGATAAGTTAATGAAAATATCAAGTGTTATCCCCTTCTAGCCTCAAATGACTCTCATCAGTCCACTGTCTAACCACTTGGGATGCCAAGATGAGAGAAGAGATGAGTAACATGAAATCAAGAAAGGCCATTTCCTGACAATGCTGGACTTGCTCTGCTGAGGAAGATGGAGGAAAGAGTTACAGAGTCAAAGAAGAACTTTTGGAAGGTTCATTCTGGAGGTAGCATAGCACTGTCTGATGAAAGATTTCCAAAAGCCTCTGAGGATCCCATTGCTAAAAAGAGAAAGGCCTGCAGACCAGTTGTTTTTATCAACATGCAGGCAAACTATCCAAGGGTAGAGGAGGGGGCTGATGATAAGAGAGACACAGCCCTAGCAGGAAGGCTGTGAGCAGGCTGTTGGCAGATTGCTGATGGTGGGACTTCTGGAGTGTTAGAGCATCAATTAACCTTTGTGGCGCGTGTATGAGTGCCAATCAGCCAGAGCAGCTCTTCCAGGAAGGGCTGTGATAGGCTGCCAAATGCCGCATGGCCTGCTGCAGAGAAAAGAGAGAGAGAGAGAGAGAGAGAGAGAAGAGAGAGAGAGGGAGGGAGGGAGGGAGGGACCGTGGGAGGAAGCAGCCACCTGAACCAGAGCTGCGGATGTCCCACTTTATCTCCTTCCCTTATTAAGTTTATGAAGACGATGCTTCTCCTCCGTGTCACGCTGCTGCCGTTAGAATACTAATGGGGAGATCTATTAGTTCCAGCCATCACCCACAACTGTTGTCAGGCAATTTCATCCGTGCCAACAGCCTGACCTTGCTATTTTTAACACTCTCAGGTCAGGCCAAGCAGAAGAGCTGACTATGTCACAGACTCCAGCATTAGCAAAGCTCACTAGCAAGCAAAGATTTGGGGAACTATTTTCCCCACTGACAGTTCTGTAATCTGATGTGCTGACACATGTGATGCCAGTAAAAAGGATCTCCTTGCCTCTTGGCTCACAAGGGAAATTCAAGACAATGTGATTCTGTAGGCTCTATCCATATTTAGATAAGAATCATGCAACTAATTATTCTTTATTTTTTTTTTAAAAAAGCATAGAATTCCTGTATGAAAACAAACTCTTTTGAATGGGATGGAAATATGTTCAGTAAAAAAGATGGCAATGTGGGTGAATCTGGGTATGTATGGCACAAATGAGGCATTAAATATGGTTTTTCACCTTTTCCCATTATAAACATTTTTTAAATAGCCCTTATTGTAAGGAATAAGGAATTACTGCATTTGCGATTGTGTAATGAAAGAAAGTGTTGGAGTTGGAAGAATAAAAGAAGACTAAATAAAAATGGAGCAAAACACAATTAACTAGTGACCTGAAATATTTAAACATTTAATATTTAAAAAGAATGGGGAAATAAAAAGATCTCTACCTGGCATCAGAATGACCTCAGAGTATTTGGAAAGGAAAACTAACAGTAAAAGGTGGTTGTAGACCCAACACAGGTTTTGTTTAGCATAAATTAGTCTCTGAACCCTCAACTATCTCTGAATTTCTTATGTCTAGTTAGATAGACAACTTTGTCAGTTTGCTAAGGCTTCAGTTTAATGGATGCCTTTCAAATCTATCAATCAGCTGTCTGCCTGCCTGCCTGCCTGCCTATCATCTATCTATCATCTGTCTGTCTGTCTGTCTATCTATCTATCTATCTATCTATCTATCTATCTATCTATCTATCTATCTATCTATCTATCATCTCTCAGTTTACTAAGGCTTCAGTTTAATGGATGCCTTTCAAATCTATCTATTGCCTCCCTCCCTGCCTACCTGCCTGCCTGCCTGTCACCTGTCTGTCTGTCTGTCTGTCTGTCTGTCTGTCTATCTATATCTATCTATCTATCTATCTATCTATCTATCTATCTATCTATCTATTTATCTATCATCTCTCAGTTTGCTAAGGCTTCAGTTTAATGGATGCCTTTCAAATCTATCTATTGTCTGCCTGCCTGCCTGCCTGCCTGCCTGCCTGCCTGCCTGCCTGCCTATCTATCTATCTATCTATCTATCTATCTATCTATCTATCTATCTATCTATCTATCTATCTATCTATCTATCTATCTATCTATCTATCTATCTAAAAATTGAAGCAATCTGAAAAGCAAGGATTTGGAGGGGAGACGGGTTAGTGCACCAACTACCTCCAGCCAACAGCTTCTCCTTCAGGACCCCATGCTACCAGCATAGCCAAGTTTTAAGGCCTTTTCTGAAGGCTAAAAGATCTTACCTACTGTTGCAAGATGTTCCAAAAAATAGGAGCCACGGCAGAAAAGGCTCTTCTGGATCTCATAGCCAAAACTCCTTGTCTGATGGGATCCACAATTGGGCCCTTTTGCCAGCATGAGTAGGATAGGTCAATTCCATTAGGGAAAGACCATTCCACAGGTATCTTGGACCCATGCCATAAAGGGCTTTAAAGGTAATAACCAATACTTTGAATTGCACCCAGAAATAGATTGGCTGCCAGTGCAGTTCGTGTAACAATGTGCCCCCTCTAGGGCCTCCAAAACTGTCTGTGCTGTTCTGTTCTGGACCGATTGCAGCTTCCAAATATTGCCTTGGGCCCATTCTCTACTTGGCTTATGTGATTTTTGTCTCTGAACCTTGGTCTAATTTTTGGCAATTTTTTCTGGGTTGGCAGCTCAGTTACTTTGGAAGAGCAATTAATTTGATGGTTGTTGGACTTTGTTTCCTACTCCTTCTGAATTCTGCAGACAGGAGATCTCCTTAATATTGTGCTGAAACCAGTAGTGGGTTTCAATTTCAGCCGCTATCGGTTTGCTCGTGGGTGCTCGCACGCTTGTGCGCAATGCTTCTGCACATGCACAGAGACGTCCAGGTGGGTGGGTGGAGCCTCCCACCGCCACTGCTACTGGTTTGCCTGATCCAAGGCGAACCGGTAGCAACCCACTACTGGCTGAAACCTGCTGAAATAACTGTTGTTATTGGTTAAGTCAGTGTTTCTCAATCTTGACAACTTTAAGAGATATGGCCTTCAGCTCCCAGAGTTCTCCAGCCAGTTCTGGGAGTTGTGGTCCACATTTTTAAAACTTGTTGAGGAACATCGGGTTAAGCAAAGATGGATCTCATTTGGGAGAAGTAAAGAGAAACTAGAGATGTTCTATGATGATCAGAGGGCTTTTAAATGCTAGATTTTTTACCAAATTGATGGTTTACATTCAAGGGGCCATTTTAATTATTACAAAGTAATTCATACATAGATTCAATTTGATGATGTGGTTAAGTCATCAGGCTTGACACTGTGAGTTCTAGTCCTGCCTTAAGCACAAAGCCAACTGACTAACCTTCGGCTAGTCACTCTTTTTCAGCCCTAGGAAGGAGGCAATGACAAACCACTTCTGAAATCTTGCCAAGAAAATTGCAGGGACTTGTCTAGGCAGTCAGGAGGACTCAACACTAACTCAAAGTGATCACATTTTTAAAAAATCTTGCGAAATGTCTATTCATTTTCAAATTAGGAAGCTTTAGTTGTTATTTGCAGTAGATAGTAATTTATATGTTTCTATCAGTCTGAAAGATGTTTATTAGAAAAATACATTGAAATACAAATCTATGAAATAAAAGTAACAGAAAATACGTAGAAAGGTATATTTAACTTCCAGGAGAAGAAATGGCAGACCAAAGATGGCTCTGGAAAAAGTGGAATGTATGAATGCACAAACAACAAGCTAATGAGTAGCCTAGTTCTTTGAAACTTTCTGGAAAAGGACATGATGGGAGATCACCCACAAGTGCTCCAAACAATTCCTTCTCACAAGAAGACCACAAAACAGCAGTGTCTGGATTTTGAGTACTGGGAAATGAGGGAATAGACATCTTGCTTAAACTATGGTCAGTAGCTTTAAAAGGTCACTAAGTTTGCATACTTTCTTTACTAATCACATTCAGAAATTGCTTATTAACTGTTTTTTAGTATTAGAAATCTTTGGATCAACAAATCTGAAAACATTGGATGAGTCTGCCTTCAATCTGCCTTCAGTTAGAAAATAAAGAAAAATATTAACCAAAACCTTAAGAACTTTTAAAAAATTAAGAAATAAACAGCAAAGGTTGATTAAAACTTTAATTTTAGAAAGCTGCAAATGCAAAAATCCAGATATATTTGAAATAACATTTTGGAATTAATTATAAAGAATCCTTCACTTGGGAAAATTCTTTTGTTTTGAATTTAAAAAATAATAAGATTTTAAACATTGGACTAAAAGGAAGTAAAGGTTTCAATTAAAGGAGAAAAACACATAAACTTGACTAAACTTTATAAAATGGTGCAAAATATTCTAATAGTAAAAATATTTTGAGGGATATTTTGAAAAATGTCAACATTGATATCTGCTTCTATGGATAGATTGTATCTAAAAGATGTTATAGAAGAACAACAGATTTTACTTGACAAGAGAGAGACTGAGTTGAAAGTGAACTTACAAATGTAGGCTACAAGAATGATACGGAAAAAGATGTTATATTGGACATATAAAAGAAATTGGCTGATGTCTTAATAATTAAAAGAGATACACAAATAACAAATCAAGAGAGTGACCTGCATAATTTTCCTATATTCAATTTACAAAAGAGACTTATCAAAACTTTGAAAAATCTCACTGGGAGTGAGGGACAAATAATAAATGAAAAGAAATCTATTTCTATAAAATTATTTCAATGGACTAAAGATTATTAGAAGTAAAAGGAAGGAGCATAAAATTAGTTTATTTGATCAAGGTTAAAATAAATGTGTGATTATTTCTGGTAATCCTCAATAGACTTTGGCTAACTACAGGACCATTTAAATTTGTAGTCATGTGGCCACAGGACACTACAAGTGGCCATAAATGTGGGCCATTTCAGAGTGCCCATATCATGGTCACATAACTGTAGAGAATTTGGAACTGTGAAAGTAGGTCATAAGTAGCTTTTCACAGGGTTTGTAGTTTTGAGCAGTTGATAAGCAACCAGTTATAAGTCGAGGACTCCCTGTATAATTTTTGAAAGTATTGCAGTTCTGCTGCTGTTTTCATCTTGTTTTTTGAAGAGGGGAAAGTATATGTGTACATCTGATGGGAGACTATTAAAGAAGGACCAGTGATCACTGATTGATTAACAATTATCTGCATGCAACTATTGGTAAGAACAAACCAAGGCAACTGACCAGTGGTTCCTTGTCAGCACCAAATAGTACAGTGCAGATTTTATTGCATTAAATGACTGAACTTCCACTAAAAGCAAAATTAAAGCAAAGCAAAGTGAAATAAAAAAATGAGATAGAAGTTGCTATATGACTGATATGATGGATCACAATGAATTTTGCAGAGAGCAAAACAGAATTTGGCCACAACAGTTATATATAGATAAGATCGGAATGGCCTGAAACTTTAATTAAAAAGAGATCAATGAAAAATAGGCACACATCTTTTTAAAGAGGAAAATGTTCCAAAACTTGGACAATTAATTCTTTACCACATGGGCAGAGGTTAAAATGTAGGAGTTTCCCCCTGAATTTTTTTTCAAAAATATCCATTGGGAGCATATGAAAAATGCTAGGGGTAGTGATGTTCATTTGATTTAACTATCATGCTGCTCCTAAAAAGGGAGACTTATGCAAACATTGTGTTCCAGTACTGGAATAATTTGAAAAGAATCAGAATAATCAGGATCTATCTTGAATGTTTTTAAAAATAGATTCAGAAGGATTGGAAAGTAAAAAATATAGTTGTCAAATACATCTCATTTCAAGTAGTAAATTGGAGTGTCTCTTGGTCACATGTGTGCCATACTACCATACCTGTTCTGAATTGGTGGCAGGAAGCTTCTATACATGAACAGGGGTGACTTTTCCCTTTAATCTTTGTACTAGGTTTTTGTATAAGTCCCTTCAACTCTGTTACTCTATTATTCTAAAAAACTATAATTTAAAAATAGAAATTTCAGTTTAAATTTTCTTTTTAAAAAAATGTTGGAAATTTTGAAAATGAACTTCCAGATTTTTTCAAATTGGGGGGGGGGGAATCCTTTTAAGAAGGTGGCCCAGTGGCTTAACTCAGAGGCAGCTGAGTGACCTGCTGAGGCAGTTGCAATGCAAACAGAGGCCATTAAGCCACAGTGAAATGGAGCTAGGTGGCAGCAGACCAGCAGCTGTGAGCAGCATGGTAGACCTTGAGTAGCAGTGGTGCAGAGCTAAGTGGCAGAGGAGTGCAGTGACTGAGAGCAGTACAGCGGACCAGCAGGGGCTGAGAGCAGCGCAGTAGACCAGCTGAGCAGCGGCAGTGCAGAGCTAAGTATGACGGCAGACTGGAGCACCCACATAGTGGCTGGGAGCAGCATGGCAGACCAGCAGCAGCTGAGAGAAGCGTGATGGATCAGCTGAGCAGCAAGTAAGTGGAACAAAGTACCCAGATCAGCACATTGTACCTAAAAACCCCGGCAGTGGCCAGTCAACTGAAGGGCAAGAATGCAGGGAGAAAAAGGATAACTTTTCAAGACCAAGAGTAGAAGAGCAAAGCATCTTCTAGAAAACAGCCTGAGATTTCCAGGCAAAAAGAAGTATATATCACTTCATAAAGGACCAAGAAATTTTGTAATTTTTTAAAATCTCTGGGTTTAAAAAAACATTTTTTCATTTTTTTTTCAATTTTTCAATTCTTTTTTCAGTTTCTAAATCTTTTGCATTTTTCAATTACTTTTTTAATATTTTAAATTTTTCTTTTTCAATTTTTTTCAATTTGTAAAACTCAGGATTCAAAGGGATCTTGACAGACTTGAACAATGAACCTTATCCAACAAAATGAAATTTAATGTGGAAAAAAGCAAAGTTTTACACTTAGGCAAGAAAAACAAACGGTTTATGCAAAACCTGGCTCAAAAACAGTAACTGTGCATCCTTGGAATCTTAGTGGACGATCACTTAAATATGAACCAGCAGTGTGTGGCAACATGCTAAAAAGCTAATTCAATCCTTGGTTATATAAACAAAGGCACAGAATCAAAATCACATGAAGTATTAGTACCACTTTATTAAGCCTTAGTAAGACAATGGGTGAAAACTCATCAAGGAGAGAAGCAACTTGGAATTCAGGAGAAACTTCGTAAGAGTGAGGACAATTCACCAGTGGAACAACTTGCCTTCAGAAGTTGTGGTTGCTTGAATCACTGGAGGTTTTAAGAAGAGACTGGACAGTCACTTGCAGGGCCGGATTTAGATGAAAAGAGGCCCTAGGCTATTCCACTTATGAGGCCCTTTCACCAGTGGTGGGATTCAATTTTTTTAACAACAGGTTCTGTGGGCGTGGCTTAGTTGGGGTGTGGCTTGGCAATCATGTGACTGGGTGGGCGTGGCTAGCTGGTCACGTGACTGTGTAGGCGTGGGTAGCTCATCATGTGACCGGGTGGGCGTGGCTATGTGCATAGGGACTACTCAGAGGGCTGAAAAAAGTCATTTCTGACTGGGCCTCGCACTTTTGACTGGTCCTCACACTTATGACCATCCTCACATTTATGCCCGTGCAGCTTTCTTAACAACCATGTCACTCATTTCACAACTGCTTCTCTTCACCATGGTGACAAGATAGGGCAAAAACGTAAAATGTAAGGACAGTCGTAAGTTCGAGGACTGGTCAAAAGTGCGAGGACCAGTCAAAAATAACTTTTTCAGCCCTCTGAGTAGTCCATATGCACAAAAGGACTACCCAGAGGGCTGAAAAAAGTGATTTCTGACAGGTCCTCGCACTTTTGACCGGTCTTCGCACTTATGACTGGTCATCATTTATGCCCATTGTAGCATTCTTAACAACCATGTCACTCATTTCACAACTGCTTCTCTTCACCATGGTGACAAGATAGGGCAAAAACGTAAAATGTGAGGACAGTCGTAAGTTCGAGGACTGGTCAAAAGTGCGAGGACCAGTCAGAAATAACTTTTTCAGCCCTCTGAGTAGTCCATATGCATAAAAGGATACAGCAATAGAGAGGGATGAAGGAAGGGAAGGGAAATTAGAGTAGGAGTGAGGGTAAGAGAGGGAGGAAGAAAGGAGGAGAAGGAGAAAGGAAGAGGAAGTAGGGAGGAGAAGAAGAGGGGGAGGAAGAGAAAGTAAGAAGGAAAGAAAGAGAGAGGTGGTAGGTTTGAGGAGAAAGATTGCTGTACAATAAAAAAAGATGAAAGGGAAGAAAGCCAACCCCAAACAAATATAAAGATATTAAGATAAAGAATGAATTGTTAAACTTTAAAGAATAAAAGAGAACAAATATGAATAAATAACAATAATTAGAAACACACATACAAATATACAATGTATTTTCTTTGAACAGAGTATTTGGCCGGTTCACAAATTTAAACAGTGTTTAGTCATTTCAATTAAATTTACAATTTCTATATTTCCTTTTTGTCATATTTATTCCTCATCTATTTTTGTAAAAAACCAATATTACCCTCATCCTCATCTCTAATCTTAATCAAATTCAATTTTTCCCTTCTATTCTATATTATACCCCTTCCCATTGTCATCTATTTTTATATCCATCCTCACATTGGTTAATTATGTAATATTAGTTGTTTAATATAAATTCAACATTTTAATATAAATCAATTAGTTATATAACTACCTTTTTTGTATATTAATCAATATGAACATGAATATTCCAATTATTTCCATGCAATCCAATTTCTTACAAATCAATTAATTATATTTACCAATAATAATAAATCAAATAATTTCCCCCATATATTCCTCCAAACCACAACTTAACCATTTCTGCTTTCAGAAATATACAATTAATAGTATCTCAATTATTACAATTCCCTAGTTAAATAGAGCTTTTTTTCTTTTGTGTTTTAAAATCCTGAACTCTCCTCTTTTTCCCTAAATTTCCCATTGTTTGCACCTACCTTTTTTGGTGAGGAAAAAGAAAAGAATTCTGTCTGCCTAATTTTCCAACCTTGCAGCAACAGCAAAGAAGTTTCAGTTTCGTTTCTCAGCATAGCTAGGGGAAAAAAAATCAGCACTCTTTGCAAGGAAGCAGAAGAGCCCTGAGCAAAACAGCTGAGACAAATCAGCTGAGAGCCGGGAGGCCAATTAGCCTATGCTGAAGCTCTGTGGGCCAATAAAATTACAAAAAAAACACCGAACCATTTGTTAAATTGCTGGCTCCCCCGCCCCTCGCCCACCACTATTTATTGGCAATAAATAGTGGTGCGGAGGGGCGGGGCAAGCCAGCAATTTAACAAAGGGTTCGGCTGCACCACTGGCTCTCGGGCGGCCCTTTGAAGCCCTGCGGCAAGAATTTGAAGTTTTTTTTTCCTCTAGCCATCGGAGGCAGCAATAGATTGGGAGTGGGCGGGGTAAGCGAATGGCAGAGAGTGAGGGTGAGCTGCTTTCTCCATCCTGCTCTCTTGCATCCAGAGCTGGTGGGGAACCACGTGGCAGCCCACGTGGATCCCAGGCAGCGGAACTCAGGCTAGGAAGGGGTGGGCAATTGTGGCTCTTTTACAACCTGTGGCCTTCAACTCCCAGAATTCCTGAGACAGCCAAGCTGTCTCAGGAATTCTGGAAGTTGAAGTCCACAGGTTGTAAAAGAGCCACAATTGCCTACCCCTGGCTACGGTAGGCTGGCGCCACGCGGGTGGGAGGTGAGGGGCGGGCAAGCCAGCAATTTAACAAAGGGTTCGGCCGAATCCCCTAGAACCCCCAGAATCCCACCACTGGGTAGGCCCCTCTTGATCTTGAGGCCCTAGGCTGAAGCCTAGTTAGCCTATAGGAAAATCCGGCCCTGGTCACTTGTCTGAAATGGTATAGGGTCCCCTGCTTGAGCAACGGGCTAGAAGACCTCCAAGATGCCTCCCAGCTCTAGTGATTGAATATTTAAGTATTTCCTTTCCTTCTTTTCCTCAAAATTCATATATTCCCAGTATTTTCTTACCACCCAATGCCTTTCTTAAAATCATTGTTCTCTGTTAATTAACTAATAATTAACTTGTCTTTCTTCTGCTGCACTATTTCTCAACTTTAGACATTTTAAGATATGTGGACTTCAACTCCCAGCAGTGCTGGCTAGAGTATACTGGGAGTCCAAGTCCACAAATCTTAAAGTGGCTAAGGTTAGGAAACATTACTCTTCTGAGGGATTATTACCTGAAACCTATTTCTATCGTTCATTCCTACTTTGTCATATTATATGGATTCTAGTTTTTTTAATTGAAGTTTGAAAACTTGTCCAGAAACAGCCATTTCTCCAGAATGTTATAGGGTCTCCTGCTTGAGCAAGGGATCAGATTAGAAGACCTTCAAGGTCCTTTCCAACTCTGTTATTCTATTGATGAAGAATCAGCTATGCACTCCATAGTGTCCACCCTTCTTCAAGATGCCATAATAGTGTCCAATCCTCAAATGAAAGTTTTTAATGCTACTGAAAAATAACTTCCTTAGAAAACGAGATTCTTGTGAACAAAAAAGATTTTTCATAGATATCAGGAAAAAAACACTTTGTTCAGTTTAACTAATCTGAGACACAACAATTAACTGAAAGCAAAGTATTTAATTTAATTTTTCCAAATAAAAGCAATAAATGAAGAGAAATGAATCATTTTCTCATAATGAAAGGTGTTACATTATCATAAATGGACACATGATGGCAGTCTAAGACTCCATTACAATCAGATGTAAACCTAATTATTGAGGCGAAGGATTTTTCTGTCCTTAAATGTTAAGGATGTCGTCATTCAGTTTTGAAATCTGAAGTAAATATTGGGTAGAGTCTTCTATTAAAATGATGTACATTCAGGGATTTCCATTATGACCTTGTCAAATTCAGACCAAGCTATGAAACTGCGTTTAATTTAGAGATCCTCACCAGAAAGAAGGCTGCAATCCATCTAAGCAAGGTGTAAATGGACAATTAAAATGTGTCTTCCTGTGGAAGAAAATTTCTGAACTGAAGATATCTGCATGCCAATAATCTTTTTTGTTCACAAGAATCTCGTTTTCTAAGGAAGTTATTTTTCAGTAGCATTAAAAACTTTCATTTGAGGATTGGACACTATTATGGCATCTTGAGGAAGGGTGGACACTATGGGGTGCATAGCTGATTCTTCATCAATAGAATAACAGAGTTGGAAAGGACCTTGAAGGTCTTCTAATCTGATCCCTTGCTCAAGCAGGAGACCCTATAACATTCTGGAGAAATGGCTGTCCAATCTTTTCTTATGGAAGCACCCATAACTGTAAAAGGCAAGCTGTTCCATTGATGAATTGTTCTCACTATCAGAAAATTTCTCCTTCTAGCTTGAATCTTTCTTTAACACCCATTATTTCTTGTCCTGCCCTCAAGTGCTTTGATAAATAAATCATCCCCTCCTCCCTGTGATAGCCTTTTATGTACTGGAAGACAGTTGTCTTGTCACCCCTTATCCTTCTCTTCATTATGCTAATATACCTAGTTCCTTTAACTTGTACAGTTTACACACCCCTTTTCATCTTTGTTGCTCTTCTCTGCAGTCTTTCTGGGATCTCCTCCTCCTCCTCCTCCTCCTCCTCCTCCTCCTCCTCCTCCTCCTCCTCCTCCTCCTCCTCCTCCTCCTCCTCCTCCTCCTCCTCCTCCTCCTCCTCCTCCTCCTCTTCTTCTTCTTCTTCTTCTTCTTCTTCTTCTTCTTCTTCTTCTTCTTCTTCTTCTTCTTCTTCTTCTTCTTCTTCTTCTTCTTCTTCTTCTTCTCCCTCTCCCTCTCCCTCTCCTTCTCCTTCTCCTTCTCCTTCTTCCTCCTTCTCTTCCTTCTCCTCCTTGACTAGAACTGGATGCAGAATTCCAGGTGTGGCCTCACTGCTGTGGCCATCATTACTTCTGAAATGTCCAAGTGATGTTGGCTGCCAGGCATGCTTTTAGCAGCCTGATCTGGCAAGGTTTTCCAAGATGAAATAGTCTTAGCTCCAAGCCACTGTTACACCTGTGCTGGTAGATTGTGATGTTTCCCCTGTGAAGTTGCCTTTAAAGACAACTCAGAAACCAAATGCAAATATTAGCATGCTGACTTCATAGGTGAATCCCATTGATTACATTCAAAAACTTGTAATTTATCTCCAGGGTTCGTTAAAGGTTGTTCTTCATTAAGGTTTGTACTTTCCTCAGCCTCGATGTTGTTTTAGGGTGGGCTCTTTGTCATCTCTTGAACATGTGAGTAGCAAGCTCCAGGCCTTTTTAGTGATGGTGCCCCGAGTGCTCTATGAAAACTATATTCAGTAACTATGTAATCATAGTTACTACCAAAAGCCTTGGTAGTACAGTGGTCTAAAGCACCCTGTTATTAAGACCAGCTGCCTGCAATTACTGCAGGTTTGAATCTCGCCAGGCTCAAAGTTGACTCAGCCTTCCATCCTTTCTAAAGTAGGTAAATTGAGGACCCAGTTGTGGGGGCAATAAGCTGACTTCGTATAAATATACAAAAGGATGAAGGCTATTGCTTATTGCTTAGCGCATTGTAAGCCGCCCTGAGTCTCCGGAGAAGGGCGGCATATAAATCAAATAAAAATAAAAATAAAAATAAAATTCTTGTTTTTTGATAATAATTTGGTCTATAGTTTTATAATGATAATATTTAACCGTTTGTGTAATATTTTGCATACTGCTTTGAAAACAAAAGATGGATGGATGGATGATAGATGGTAGACAAACAGTCAGACAGATAATAGCAAAGGGGCATCTATAGATGATGACTGAAGTGCCAATTAATTCATCCTCTGAGCTCAAGAGGAAGGAATTAAACATTCAAGCAGTCTTGGCCTATGGAAATCTTTCTGATCAAGGAAGCTAAGCAGCAGAATGGCAGAAAATGAAAACACCTGCTTCATTTTGTGACTGATGTGATGGTAAACCAAATTTCCTGGTTGCAATTGCATCATCATAAAGCAAAAACAGCATGCTGCAAACCACATTCTGCCTACACTGCCCTTACTTTTCATCCACAGAGAAGAGGATCTGGCTCTTCCTTCCCATTTTTCATATCTTCTCCATTATATTCTCTTTCATTAAATTTTTCCAAAGCTCTTCCAGATCTAGGTAGTAAGTCCTCCATAGATAATTCTAAATGCTGGTCTTTGTCTCAGGGCAGTTTTTCACATCCCAAAACATTTCCCCTTCCAGACTGTCAGGTTCTGGCATCTTTACTTAAAGCTGCTGGGTGGTTTCATCCTCCCCGCTGACATAATGGGATCAGCATGCTGGCATTGCAGACTCCCAAGGGATGTGGTTGCTTAGCAACTTCTCTTACCCAGAAGGAAAAGGCTGAGAGTGTACCATCCACCTTATCAGCTATTGCAGAGGTGCCAACAGATAACCGAAGCAAGACAGAAAATATCTTACGCTCCTTATTTCACTACAGGGAAAGAGCATTTTGGGATCAGAATCTGTTGCTGCTTTCTTGCATGATGGGGCAAATTTTTTGTTTAGCCACACCTTTCCTTCCCAACAGAAAAATAGCAGAAACAGCTACAGAAACAGCAGAAAGGCTGTTGTGGTACTTCTGTGTAGGAAGTTAGCACCCACTCCTCTCCTAGAAAAATGAAATATTTTAGGAAACATTAAAAAGCAGGGGTGAAATGCTCCCGGTTTGGACCAGATTGCCCGTTCCGGTAGCAATGGCGGCGGGTGGTTCGGAGAACCAGTAGCAAAAATCCCTGCCCCCCCACTATGCCCAGCTGAGCTGCACGATCATCAGAAGCTTTTTTTTTAACTTTTAAAAGCGTTTTTTCTACAACCTCTTCCGACAAAAAAATGCTTTTAAAAGTAAAAAAAAAAAGCCTCTGATGATTGCATGACTCAGCTGGGATAGTCAGAGGCTTTTCAAAGCATTTTTTTCTGCAACCTCTTGGCCGAAGAGGTGGTAAAAAATGCTTTGAAAAGTCTCTGACGATCCCAGCTGAGTTTCCTGATCGGCAGAGGCTTTTCAAAGCATTAGAAAAAAATGCTTTGAAAAGTAAAAAAAAAAAAAAAGTTGGCCATGCCCACCCAGTCACATTACCCACCCCCACCCCACCAAGCCACGCCCACAGAACCGGTAGTAACAAATTTTACATTTCACCCCTGTTAAAAAGGCAGAATATTATATTTCCCTGGATGAGAAATGGAGAAACATGTTTTTAGGCAGGAAACAGACTCACTCTTTTTTTTTATTGCAAAAGTTTTACAATTACATTTTCACCCCATTTCCCCCCCCCCAGCCCACCCCAAACTCCCCAACCTAACCCTCCCTAACCCCCCCTAGCCCTCCCCTCCCCCCGGACTTCCACAGAGTATACTCCCGTCAAAAACCCCCTTTATATAAAACTTGAACCCCTCCATCCCCCATATAATTTTTCATCTTTACAAAATTCAAATATTTCTATCTTAATATAATACTATCAATGAAAAGCTATTTGGTGCTTCCTAGTTTGATATTTGTTCTGCACATAATCTATCCACTTTTTCCATTCCCATTCATAAGTCTCATAATCAACAAAAGCTTCTTTAATTAGTTTTTGTTGAAAAATTTCTTTCCCTCCAATATCAATACTATCAATAGTCCGTATGCTCTGCTTCTTCCTTAATGTGTAGGCCAACCATCTGCCCGGTTTATTGGCATTACAAAATGTATTATGCTTCGCATATTGTAAATTTGTTGCAGCTTGTTCCGCAATAAGCATTTGAAATTGATCTTTCAAAAGTTTTATAGCACCACGTATTCTTTCATCTGTTGGATTTTTAATAAGTAACTGTTCTTTATTCTTTATTTCTATTTCCAGTTCAGATCTTTTCTTTTGTCGATTCAGTTTATGTTTAGAATTCATATGAATGAGTACCCCTCTCATATATGCTTTACTCGCATCCCACACAATTTCAATTGGGGTACCCTTATTCAAATTTATTTCAAAAAATTCTTTCATCTGCTTTTTAAATTCTATTATATTTTTTTCATATCTAAACAGGTTTTCATTTAATCTCCATTATCTTCTCTCAATCTTTCCCATCTCAATTTCTATCCATACTGGGCTATGGTCGGTCAGGGTTCTTGGAAAAATCTTTGTTCTTTTTGTCTTAACAAGTAGATCATCTGATAACAAAATAAAATCAATCCTAGAGAAAGATCTATGTCTGTCAGAAAAAAAAGTATAGTCCAATTCTTTTGGGTTATGTATTCTCCAAATATCTTTTAGTTCCAAATCTTCTTTCATGTCGAAAAAAGTCTGTGGTAATCTAATCCTTGATTTCGCCAGGCTCTTTTTATCCAATTTGGAATTGATTACTCCATTCCAATCTCCCATAATTAAAATAGATCTATAATCCCATTGCAGTATTTTAGTGTGTAAAGTTTTATAAAAATGATCCTGTTGTTGGTTAGGAGCATAAATTCCAATCAGAAGAATTTGGCCATTTACCGTATGCAATTCAATTGCTATAAACCTGCCACCTTCATCTGCTTCTATAATTTTAGCTGACAGTCTTTTATTTACATAAATGACCACACCATTCTTTTTTTCCAAAGTTGAAGCTATAAAATGTGTTCCTAATTTTGAATTTATCAAGTATTTTTGATATTGAGTTCTGACATGGGTTTCTTGTAAACAAATTATATCATTATTAAATTGTCTCAAATATGTGAATAACTTCTTCCTTTTCTGTGGTGAATTCAGTCCATTCACATTCCAAGATAAAAACTTAATTGTCATCTTCACCTTTTTGAAGCGACGAGCAGAATTGCCGAATATCTTCCAAAATCTTCGGTTTTGCTCCCCCCATGGCTTCACTTCCTTGTG
The DNA here is from genome assembly GCF_059756535.1 of Pantherophis guttatus. Taxonomy (NCBI): domain Eukaryota; kingdom Metazoa; phylum Chordata; class Lepidosauria; order Squamata; family Colubridae; genus Pantherophis; species Pantherophis guttatus. The sequence continues at coordinate 121,181,709 of NC_142065.1, read as the reverse complement.
TAGTACTCTTAGCTCCCTTTTTGTATTGTCTTTCCTGTTGTTGTTTTTCTTTAAGTTGCTTAGAAATTGCACGAGTTATACGCTGGTCTTTGACTTCAACCATCCGAGCCAGGTCCAAAATTGGAGAAGATTCTAACGGGTGCTCCTCCAGAAAACCTCCTGTAGCACCCTGCATTTCCACTGGCTCCACCTGCTTAAACTGTTCTTCCATCTCTTGCTGAGGTTGCTTCTCCTTGTCACCCTCCTTTATCTCCAACACTGTAGATGTACGTGGAGATGGTGATCTCTCTTTAAAAACAGTAAAATAGAAATGTTCTGCCTTCTCAACAGTGTTCAATCGATGTCTTTCTCCATTGTATTTCAGAATTATACCAGTTGGGGCGTCCCACGGGAATGGTATTTGTTGTTTTTTCAGTTCATTCACTAAAAAACCAAAGTCTTTTCTATCTTTTAACATCTTAGGTGGTAATTCTTTATAAATTCCAATTTGAGCTCCCTCCACTTGCACAGAGGAAAGAAAAGATTTTTGCAAAATATCATTTCTTATTGTTCTGTCTGTAAAATATATCACCACATCTCTAGGCAATTGTCTTTGTCTGGCCACCCAGGAGTTCACTCTGTAAATTTTGTCTATTTTGTAAAAAAATCTCTTCAGGATTGATTTTTAATAGCACAGCCAGAGCATCAGCACAAATCTGTCTCAAATCTTGTCTATCATTCTCTTTAATACCTCTAAGTCTTATAGCGAATTCCATAGCCCTGAATTGCATCATTGTAATTTCATTTTCAACTCTCTGCATTTTATTATCAACATCAGAAATTTTATAGTCAGTATCCTTAATTTTAACATTGACTTCTGATTTAAATTCTTCCAATTTGGAATCCACTTTGATAATGATTTCTGACAGGCCAGACACCACATTCGATATTTTATTAGTCACCTTGCCATAATTCTCTTTCACCACATTTTTAATTTCATTAATTTCCTGCATAATTTCCTGTTGAGATTTTTGAAATTTATCATCCATATCCTGTTGAGATTTTTGAAATTTATCATCCAGAGCCTTAGTAATAAATTCTTTTAAACTTTCAAAATCAAAGTCTTTTTTCTGACTCTGCTGAGCAGGAGGAAGCTGCTGTTCAGGCTTGTGAGTGGGGGATCCCCCCCCCTGCTGCCTTTCCTTCCTGTTTCTTAGAAGCCATTCTACCACGTAGGTTAGGTTTTCTGAAAAAGGAGATCCTTTTTCCTTTTCCACCACCACAAAGTCCTCTAAAAAAAATCCCCCAGGTTTAATCAAATTGGGGATAGAAACTAGACTGAAGCAAGCTCAAACTTATTTTAAAAAGGAATTTTTTTTCTTCTTCTCCTGTTCCTCCTTGTTACAGGCAGCGCAACTTTGTAGGTGGTTAAAATAACTTTACAAATCCACTCTCACTCTCAGCTTGTTAACGCTGAATCCGGGCGCCATTTTTTTTTTCAAACCACTTTCACTCGTTCGTACTTTTACTTAAGTCAGAAAGTCACAAAAACAGTAATACTTGCAATTTCCAGGTTTGAGGGTTCAAGTTGTTGTTTCCACTAATTATTAAGGTTGATTTCATTCAATTTGGATGTTTGCTGCAGCCGACTTGCTCTGCGAAAAGCAGAGTCATCCCACGCCGTCCGGAGTCTCAGCAAGTTGAAAGGGAGCCGCGCCTGTTTCCTCCCCAGTAGCGATTTTCTGGGGGCTCACAGGGGCTCAACCTGCACCTTGCTTGCTCTTCTCCTCCAATCCTTCAGATTTCGGAGTTTTCAAGCCGCTTCTCGAGTTCGAAGCGGCTCTACAGGCGGCGGGGCTGGCGGTCCTTAAAAAGGGACCGTCTTTCGTCGGAGGCAGACAAACCGGAAGTCTCTGAAACAGACTCACTCTTAATAGCCCCTACCATCCTCAATAGCCCACAGCAGATGTCCACACTTAAGAGATAAAGAGATAGCTAGGGCTATTCATAGGCAAATGCCCTCATCCAAGATCCAACAAAGGTAGGATTAGCTCTCTATCCATCTAGCAACAGAACTCACCACATGGCATCTGGGAAGATTACATCATCCCCCAGCAAAGCTCAACCAAGCGTGGAACTAAAAAGACAGCCTACAGAGTTGCCCCTGCATGGCCCCATGGGAGTCTGACAACCAATCAGAATACAAGCTCAAATTCAAAGCCCAACAGAGGGAATAAAACCAAGGCACTCTCAGCATCTTGGCCCTTTTCTGCCCAGGAACTCAGGAGCTCAGGAAGCCATATGATCCTGTTCATCAATAAACTTTCTTTCCAAGCAACTTCCATGAATCCAGTGTCTTTTCCCCCACTTAGAACTCAACCTAGAAGGATATTTCTTCCAACATGTGGAAAAACCAAACCAGAGAGATGGGGAGAAAAAGCATCTAAATCACACAAAATACATTATATTAGCAATCTTATGATTTTGACTAATTCTGGCCCACATTTTAGTTTCTTATGGACATTGATTCTGTATTCACATTTATACATTTTATTATTAGCATACTATATACATTCAACAGTCATTAAATACTTTATTATGGTTGTATGGTTTGAAGGAGGATGAAGGCTAGGTAAACCAAAGAAATTTATATAAAGGAACTGGAATACCCCCCACCCACATTTTTAAAAAATCGTATCATGAATGTAAAGAAACCATTCATGATTCAGGAAAGGCAACTGTCCTGAGCTCCCATCTCCTGTTGCTTTTTGCCATCTAGAGGCCCTTGGAATTTTCACACCCATATCAGAAGACTGAGCTCCTCTTTTTGAATCATTAATGCCATGAAACTGAATCTACGATTTTTCTAAATCCTGCTATTCTTTTACATTTTGACTATGTTTCCATACACTGCATGCCTCATAAGTGGAATGAGAGAAAAAATATGATGGCTTACAAGGGAGCTGGTAGTTTATAAATTCCAGTGTGCTTAGGTAGAAATGGGCTTTGGTTGCACTTACTCTTACTGGCCTAAATGCGTCCAAATTGACCAGTTCTGTCCTTACTTACAGCAGGGAAAGCTCTTTGTAGCATGAGTACAGCTAAGGCTGGTAATCTTGTCTGTATCTGAAGTCTTATGCAAAACATTTGATTGAACAAAGTCTCGATAGGAGCAGAGATATGTAGGCCTGTCTGGTGAGGGACATCACATATTAAAGACTGCAACTTAGGGTGTAAGAAAAGTCAAAAGGGAAAGCGTGTACATTAATTAAATGAATGAAATGGATTGCCTCCCCCTTTCTGCAGCTCCTTGGATTACTGAGGAGATCGGGGAGCAGAGGAGATCCCTAGAGCACTGATGAAAGAAGGCCCATCATCTCAAATCTGACCTATGGTGGTAATATGGATGGTAAAAAAGAAATGTTTTGTTACTCTTACATCTATTGAATGCCATCCAATAGCAGGACCCATTGCCTCCTAGGGAAAGAGGATTGCAAAGAACACCTGATGTGAGAATTCTAGCAGCATTTGATAGATAAACCTGATCAGATGCAAGCTGAGTTGGACTCTATTGGCAATTAATGCCAGTTGTCAGCCATGTAACGTACAGTATATCAGACTAAAAACCATATAGATCTAAACTATTTTTATTAGAACATTTATAGCCACTGTGACTGAGCTGTAGTGGCACAGTGGTTAGAATGCATTCTGCCAGCTACTTCTGCTGTCTGCCAGCTGCCTGAAATTTGGCAGTTCAAATCTCACCAGGCTCAAGGTTGACTCAGCCTTCCATCCTTCCGAAGTGGGTAAAATGAGGACCCAGATTGTTAGGGGCAATATGCTGACTCTGTAAACCACTTAGAGAGGGCTGTAAAACACTGTAAAATGGTATATAAATCTAAGTGCCATTGCTATTGCTATATTATTATTATTGTTATTATTATTGGTTCGATTTATATGCCGCCCTTCTCCGGAGACTCAGGGCGGCTTACAATGCGTTAAGCAATAGCCTTCATACTTTTGTATATACCTGCTTAGTAGGGCTTTCTGCCCCCCCCCCCCCAAGCAGTAAAGAACACTGCTTATTTTAGGAGCTGCTAATATCAGCAGAAGAGGAAGGCTTGGAGCATTTGTAGGAAGGTGGAATTTAGAGACAGACTATAGTAAGTCATCCCATAATATTATCAGATATTATGTAGATTCTCATTGTAAAAGTCATATGATTTACATTTCTTCTGTGTATCAGTTCTGTGGGGGGTATAATGTAATCTTTATCTGGGGCACTTCTACATTTTCTTGCCTGGGGGCCCAGTAATTACTGTTGCTCTGCATGCCAATAACATTTACTTTCTTTTATCTCCAAGCACCTTGGTTCCTTATTTAAAGTGGGTACTTTTCCCACAATAATCTTATTAAATTATCTCAGCTCAGTCTGTGAGTTTCAAGGAAATATATAGTGAGTACTGTAGTAATAATTCCACCACTATTTAGTTAGATCCCAAGTCCCTCATGACTGACAAATAACAATAGCAATTGCACTTAGACTTATGCTCATCGTGCTTTAGAACATTCTCTGGGTAGTTTACAATATCAGCGTATTATCTCCAGCAATCTGGGTCCTCATGTTACTGACCTTGAAATGATCTACCTTCAGTCTCATCGGGATCGAACTCCTGGCAGTGGGCAGAATTAGCCTGCAATACTGCATTTTAATTATTGCACTACCAGGGTTAATGAGTGACAGGTGATTGGATCTGAATAGTAACCAATGATTCTCTACATAGCCTTTGAAAAAGGACACAGTATGCCCTCTCTTTAAGAAACCATACTTTGATCTATTTCGGAGCCTTTAATGTTTATATTATTTTGTATTATTCTGATTGGAGGGGTCCAGGAGGAGGGCCTTCTCTGCTTTTGCTCCTGCCCTCTGGAACATCTTGTCCCCCGATGTGAGTTGGCCCCAACCCTCCTGTCTTTTTGTAAGGGCCTAAAGACGTCGCTTTGCCAGTTGGCTTGGAACCCTAGTGGGGAAACAGCATAATGGAGCTGGTTCATTGAGAAATAACAGATCCCATCTCCCACCTCACTCTGCCCCTACCCACCCCATGTGTCTTTTGTTAAAACATTGGTTTTAATGTTTGTTTTAAACTTTTTATTTTTGTAGCTTTTATGTAACTGTAAACCGCCCAGAGTTACCGTATGGGAAAAAAGATGGTAAGAGAAATTTTATAAATAAATAAATAAATAATAAAATAAATAAATAAACAAACAAATTTCCTCAGAAAGTTGTATATCCTTTGCATACAATCCTTTGTATATCCTGAACAAAAATGTTCCCATTTTTTGATGAAGCTGGTAGAGAAAGTGTAGAAAGTTGCACTGCAACTTTAGAGGACTTTAGAAGAGAGTTATCTGAGCCCTTGGTACTCAACTTTCAGGCCAGGGTTCAGCATGGAAGCTGCCTTGGACACAGTTGTTGATGACCTTTGAACAAACTAGGACTGGTAGAATGCTAACCTTCTGGACCTCCTTGATCTCTCTGTGGCTTTTGGTACTATTGACCATGCTATCTTTTGGACGCTTCCAAGAAATTGTAACTGGGGGCATCGTTCTTCAGTTCTTTTGTTTCCTAAGAGGCCAGTTGCAGTCGGTGTTGGTGGGTATGAAAGATCCACCCAAAAATATTTACTCCATGCTTCTCTGCTGAGTAAGCTCAGTGCAATGGGAATGGTCTCCCAAGAAAGCTATTGTAGCTATCTGCGGATAATTGTGATGATCCAAAAATTATGAAATGTTGCTTGGTTATATAGAGAGAAAGAACAAATCACAAAGCAAATGTATGAAGGAAAAGCAAATGGGTCAGGAGGAAGGGCAAGCTCTCCAAATCATAATTGAAGCTGATGAGATCTCAAAAAAAAAAGACAGGTGGTAAGTTTGGAGAGGAAGTGTATAAAATAGAATGAGTATGATGAAAGCAAGAATGGTTTGCAATGTAAGACATGAGGAGATACAATAAATGGTATTGATATAAAGTAAATTTAACTATTTTTCCTTCTGTTTTTTTTCCCTCCGTTTGGCTTATTATTTTTTTCTCATTTTCTTTAATGTGCATGTGTCTTACCTTTAAAAGAATACAGTAATCAGTATAGAAGTATGAATGTTGTATTCTTGCTCTCCATTACAACAATTTTTTTCAAGGTTCTTGTCATCGTCCTTGGAGATGTCAGGTGGAGGGAGAGGGGAGGAAAATCTGCCACCTGTTATGTGTTCCCAAATATTAGTGTTCCTCTTATGCCTCTATTCTGCTATTTCTGGATTGTGACCTTGCTTTTGACCGATGGGCTTTTCTCATCTCCCTTTCTCCCTCCTACCAGTAATTTGATATACTTTATTTCTCCCCTCAACCTTTAAGCATAGTCAGGGCCAAAATTCATGAACAGAAGTGATTTACACTCTGATTCTCCTGCATCAGTCATTATCTTATAATAGGAAAAAATCTTCTCCAGTTTCCTAGACATCACAGCCATTATTTTCTCTGTATGTTATAGTAAACATAAACTGGATGCACCAATTCAGTGTGCAGACACAAGATGGGCTTAAACAGAATTTGTTGCCAAATTATCAGGAACTTCTGATTACTGGGATACACAAACAAGTTTTTTATTTCTTTAAATATTCACATTTTTGTTTCAAGCAACAGTTATTTACTCCTCTTTCCACAAACATTTGTGAACATTTTTGCTAAACCTTACGGAATAAAACCCCAAACTACATCATTTGTATCTTTCATACAGTACTCTTTGGACATTTTCTCACTACCATAGTTTCTACCCCCCCAATCCCTCAAAATCATTTTGAAGATGGCCTATATTTTTTTTCTCCTTTGCCAGCTTTGCAATGATGTGAACAATTATATGATGTATTGGTTTACACACTCATGCTGTTTTGGCCTTGTCTAGTACAGTGATCCAACCAATGAGTATGATGATTGTACAAGGATCTGAACATTCTTTTTTTTAATCAATAGTTCAGGGAGCTTTGGGTTAAAGATTTTTAATTAAAAGCTCAGGGAATCAAATTATAGAAGCTATATTTATCTAGACATCCCATCCACATGCTTGATTGCATTAGATTGCACTAGTCTCCAATCATCTCCAAGAGCTTCTCTTTGCAGACATCATGCTGATTTTCTCCTGGTAAGACCTGTCATTTGATGTACTTCATTCATCTGTGTTAGAGTGATTACTGCCCAGTTATGCAGGTGTGAGTCTAATTCAGTGTTTCTTAATCCTAGCAACTCTATAATGTCCAAACTTCAATTCCCAGAATTCCCCTTCCATCATGCTAAAATTAATGTCCAGACTGTTTGCATTTTCCAGGTCCTACGTTGTTCCTCCCATGCCTTAAAAAAGTGTGTTACTCTTTAGATCACTAGATAAAAAACCACTAATGTTAATTATATTGCACAATTGTGTCTGGAGATCAGCTTTTTTTGTACCTGATATTTCTTCTAAAAGATATTTTTAGCAATAAGTATCTCAAGTTCTTTTTTCTAATTTGTTTCATTCATTTGCATTAAAATTTCCATATTGCAAAATGGTAATGAAAGGGATATATTGGACAAGAAAGTTAAAAAAAACTTTTTTTACAGTAGCTTTGTCTCCAGACAGATACAGATCCACATCAAAGTTCCAGTGTGGCATCAATAGGTACCAGTATTCCCATGTATACCACCTGGTCTACTGTACACTGTACATTTAAAATATCATTTTAATTTTAAACATGGGAATATTTATGCTATAACCTCTCAGGAGACATACATGAAGCCATAAACCCAACTTTCCATTTCCCATCAGACACATATCTGTACAGATAGGTGCTCAGACACCTATACTCTCTCAGCCATGTCTACATATACACTATATATACAGCTTCCCCCTATATACAGTCATCGAAACAGACACTGTTCTGACCTAGGCTTCCTGAGTCAGTAAAACACACGAGTAGTCCCAAAAACCTGTTTTATTTTAACAGCTGTGAATTCTGTTCATTCACAGATGAGTCCCATATAGTTGTAAAGAGTCCTTTGGGATAAGGCTGATAATCACCCACCTTTATCTTCCTTGACACGCTGCCAAAGACCTAATTGGCAAAGCCACACAGAATCCAGAATCAAACAGAGCTTCAGACTTTAAACTGCACATAATTAACAACGTTGCTTCCTGCAAAGGCCCACATGCTTTTGCTCCTCTTTTAAGTCTTATGGGAGGGGCCAATCATCTCCAAGCCCTACTCCCCAATCATCCCTTTTGTTTTAACTGTTCTTGCCTTCTGGCAGCTCTGCTCATGTGCGCACTGGGAACAGGCTCCCACTGTTCCTCTGCCTCGCTGAGGTCTGACTCTGGAGGTGCCGGAGGCAGCTAGATGGCCCTTTCTCAGCCTCTGACCCAGAGCCCTCGTTCGAGCCTTCCCCTGACTCCAGGACTGGCCCATGTTCCTCCCCAGCCTCCTCACTGTCCAACTCTGCTGCCAGCTCTGCAGACCACAACAGACACTCACACTCACCCACATGGCATGCATCACTTGAAAAAGAAAAGAACAGGTGAAGCTGCTTCTTTCCAGTGAAAAAGGTTAAAAGAGAGGAGAAAGACTGCATGGCTCCATGAAAACTCTGCAAACAGAGGCTTGGAGCACCACTGGAGAGAAGTACCCTTCAACATTATGAATACTCATGATCATCCACTGCTTCCTTGACCCAAAAGGACTCAAACTGGTTCCTTTACTCAATGTGGTAAAGATTGCAAGGTTGTGGTCCACCACAGGCTTAGAGCCCAGGTGGCCATGGGAACTCCCCTGAGAAAATCAACAACAGCACCCATCATAAGCAGCAACCCCATACAACAGGTATTAGTCCCACAACATTTTGATCAAGCATGTCTATACTGTGAGCCATATGATAGCCACTTTTACTTGAACTTTGAAATGTTCCCTTTAAGTGATCTTTCCATTGTTTCCATCCCTGTAACATCAAAATGTCATTTCTAGTAGTTTAGATGAGTGGTCCACAACCTTTTGGGCACCAGGGACCAGTTCCTTGGAGAGAGGTTTTTCCGTGAACCGGAAGGTGCGCGGTTTTGCATGCTGCCTACATCCTGCAGATGGGGCTTTGTGTGCAGCCCAGTTTCTGGCATGCTATGGACCAGTGTCAGTCTACGAACAGGGGGTTGGGAACCCCTGCTTTAGATAATTTGAGAAAATGAAGAGGCACTCAACTTCTGTAAAATGGCCTTAGAAACCTATTTCCTCTGCTATAACGGGAACATTTACTATACCACTATAAAAGCAAATATAAAAAGCAGGCATTAAAGCAACTGGAGGTGTTAGGCTATTTCCAGGCTAGTGATTTACAGCATCTTCTAACATCAGCTAGCATCCCAATGCTGATATCACAGTAATAAGGTCAGACTTTATATTGTCACAGCGATGACTGAATGATGCTAGAAGATGCTATAAATCATTAGCCTGGAATTGCCATAAATATTGTAAAGCAGCATCAGATAGTACTACTGTAGTTGGCTTTTTTATTGTTGTAATTACAAAAAGAGTAAATAGCAAAGCCCAAGTCATCCAGGGAAAGAAATACAATTATATAAAGTTGAACAGAATTTGAAAGAAACATAAAAAATTCCCATACCTCTAATAATTAAGAAATAGACATTATTCTCCTTGTCCCTTTAGTTAAATCAAGTATTTGTCTGTTATAGCAACAGCACTTAGACTTATATGCTGCTTCATAGTGCTTTACAGCCCTCTCTAAGTGGTTTACAGAGTCAGCATATTGCCCCCAACAATCTGGCTCCTCATTTTACCAAACTTGGAAGGATGGAAGGCTGAATCAACCTTGAGACAGTCAAGATAGAACTGCTGACAGTCAGCAGAATTAACCTGCAATACTGCATTCTTACCACTGCATCACCAGGGCTCAGTTATCTTTACATTTCTTTCCTTCTTAGGGATAGTCAGTTTTCAATCCAGATGTTGAATTCTCTTTGACTTTCTGATGGTTTATTCTTGGATGTACTTCTTGTAAGGTTCTCAAAGAGTTTTGTGATCCTCCACTCTTCTAAGCTTCCTAGCACTCTCTGTCAGAGTATGACTATTCATCGACTGGAATAGGCAATAGATCAGCCAATGGGGACTATTTGGATAGACATGGCAACAGATCACCCAATGTGGGACTGTTTGGTAACTGAAACTTAGTATTTGTTGTATGGGGCCATAAGAGACAGTTTGGAGCCTGGGCGTGGCTTAACTGTTCTGCATATAAGCTTGAGGGCACTAGTTTTGCTCTCCTCCATTTTGCCTTCTCCATTTTGTGCTTCCATTTTGTGCTGTGTTTGTACTTGCTATCTCTCTTCTCTACAACATGGAAAAACTTACAAGAATATTGTATGCCTTATGTGTTGTTATGCATATAAAGACGTTTTGAATCCTGCTGAATTGTCTGATTGTGTGTGCTGCAACAAACTCTGACACTCTGTCTCCCATAGTACTTTCAGTAAATTTTTTATCTCTTTCCTTCTCTGCTGCACTCCTATCTGTTTCCTTCCCCTATCTGTTTCACCTAAACAGTAAAGCCCTTCCCCTTGCCAACATCCAGTTTTAATTCTACAATCCACTCCTTGTTTCTTGTCACACACTTCAGCCACTGGGTTCTTCAGCATACAGCCTGGCACCAACTAGAAGCGTGGAACAAAGAGTGACATCACCACAATATTCCTTCTAAGCTGCATGCCAGCATGGTTGGAGCAGCTATCATCACACCCATACATAAAACTGTTTTCTGAGAAAGGCAGCAAGGCAGGACATGGGAGACAACTGGATTCTGCAAGCACCTTAAATTTTTGTTGGAAGGCACAAAAATACCCTGCAGGCTGCATATGGCCCATAAGCCATGTCTTAGAGATCCCAGTCTTAAATTTAAGTATCCATTCCAGGTATATTCCCACTGGCTGGCCCATTTTGGTATGGTGGTGGAAAAATCTTGGAAAGAAAAAAATATTCTTAATAGATAATATCATAATTGGGACAGCAGATTGTTATAGGAAATAACACATTTTCTTAAAACCCATCCTGTCTTGCCTTCGGCACAAAGCCTACTGGGTGATCTTGGGCCAGTCACTTTCTTGTAGGAAGAAGGTGATGCCAAACCACCTAGAAAGAATCTTGCAAGAGAACTCCATTAATCTGTTTTGGCTACATCGAAATCTAAGGAGAGCGAAAGAGAGTTCAGCCTCGAATGCTAGAGTTCCAGCAAAATAGAAAACCTCTCTGTTACATTATGCAACTTTGTTGATGATGTCTAAATGTCTAAATGGCTCAGTGGCTAAGATGCTGAGCTTGTCGATCAAAAGTTTGGCAGTTCAGCGGTTTGAATCCCTAGTGCCGCGTAATGGGGTGAGCTCCTGTTACTTGTCCCAGCTTGTGGGACTGTGACTGTTTGGAACCCCAAACAGCAAAGGGAAGTCACGGCTTCCGGTTTGGTTTCCGTCGTCGCCAGACGGTCTTTCGGGACCGCCAGCCTCGTCGCCCGTAAAGAGCCAGCTCTACAGCTGAGAGACGGCTTGAAAAACTCCGTCTCATTGAGGAGACGTGAGAGAGAGCCGGCGAGAACAGGTAGAGCCCTCTGCGAACTCCCCAGAGTTTTTTTTTTACTCTTGGGGAGGAAGCAGATGTGGCTCCCTATCCAGCTCGCCGCTGCTCCGGGCTTCGGGGGAACTCTGCGCTTTGCAGAGCCAGGCGATGGGACCAACCTAATCAACGAAAACTAACAGATTGTTTGAACAAGCAGGATGAAATCTGGATCTGGGACTCTAAATTGCAAGTATTTCTAACAACCCTATGAGTGATTTTAAAAGTGAAGAAAGAGTGAAATGGGAGAAAAAAAAGAAAGTTTAAAATGGCGACTGGCTGAGGCTTGAGAAGAAAGCTGAAAGCAAAAGTCCTTCCGTTTGAATAGTTTAATACGTTACAAAGTATCTGAAACAATAGTGCTGGCTGGAAGTGAAGAGAAAAAATCCTACTTCATGCTTCTTCCTTCTTAGAGACTTGATATTGATATTGTTTGGAGAGAAGTCTTTTTCTTTAAAAAAAGGTAAAGCAAAGGGAAGTCACTTTTTTTTTTTAAAAAAATTCCAACCTCTTGTTGGTTTTGTCCTTAAACACTAGAGTTATAGCATTATGTATGTGCCTAACAGTTGGTGTATTTTACAAAAAGATTCTAGGTGCTTCCTTTTAGCCTCATCAAATGCTTTCTTCTGATCCTTCCAATAGATCATTACTATTTTATATGTGTTAGTATCCAATCTGAATGCCATTTCTTTGTAATAGTCTTGATTGACATCTGAGCAAGAATATTTTAGATGACAAATATTCTAACTATATTATTTGACAAAAGACAGCTTAGTTTGAGTAAGGTATTTTGTTTTCTTTTGTTGGAAGAAAAATCTGGTCTAGTTCCAAGCCGGAAGAAAGACACTGGAAATAAAATGGAGGCTGGTTTCAGGAAAGGAGATCTTTGTTTATTTGGATGCCAGAAACTTCAGTGACAATAGCATGTTTCTGTGGTGGCTGACAAAATGGGATTGAGATAGGTGGGCTTTTATACATTCTTTGTGGCTTTGTGATTGAGATGCCTGTTCCTGTGTAAGAAAGTGTCTTTTAATATTTTAATGGCTGTTGCTACTAGTTTCATATGGGATCATATAGCGGTCATGGCTGGTTCTATGGGCAAAAGGAGAAATGCAAATCCTAGGTGTTTGTCTGAGCTAATCTTGTCAGCTCTGGTTTACCAAATTGTGATGCTTATTTGGAGTCTCTTTGCTTATGAATAGATTGGCCCAGTCTTTCTGAATGGATACTAGATTAGATCAGATTAACAGAGTTGGAAGGGACTTTGTAGGTCATCTAGTCCAACCCCCCACCCCAGCAGGAGACCCTACACTATTTCTGACAAATGGCAGTCCAATCTCTTCTTGAAAGCCTCCAGTGCAGTGGTGGGTTGCCCCCAATTTGGACCGGTTCGCAAGAATCAGTAGTAAAACTGGTGGGAGGCTCTCCCCACTGACCCGGACATCATCCACATGCTTCGCTTGTGCATGGGCACAATATGAACCAGTAGATAAGTAGATAAGATAAGTAGAACCCACCCCTGCTCCAGTGATGAAGCTCCCACAACTTCTGAAGGCAAGCTGTTCCATTGGTTGATTGTTCTCACTGTCAGAACATTTCTCCTTGGGGGAGTAGGGCTGACATCAGGCAAGATGATGTGCCTCACAGGAAGTTCCATGGGATTGTTGAAATCCCAGCTGCCGGGTGGTCCCAATTGGACCTATATCAATAAACAAGGGGAGCACACTCTGTTGATTTCTGGGAGCCCGCAAACTCCCTGATTGATCCAGAGAAGGCTCCCTAAACTGACAGCTGGGAAGGCGGCCATTGCGAGCTGCTACGAAGCCAGAGCACTCACCGGAAGAGTGAGAAGAAGGAAGGTGTGATCGAGATACTTTTAATACAGGACTTTTAGACTTTTAAAACTTTTTAAAGAAGAGCCTCCTGGGGAACAACAGAGGAAAGTGTGACTCAGAAGGAGGAGGTGGAATTGATTTTTTTCCCCCACCTCCAGAAGAAAAGCTGCAAGGAAGGCTTTTGGAGTCATTATTAAAAAAAAAAAATTGGCTTAGAAGGATTTGCATGAAGAATAAAGTTAGAAATCTGGACTGGGTATCTTAACTTTTAAATTTTGAATTATTGGTCAATGCAAAAGTGACTGTATGAACTTTGTTTTTCTTATAAACATTGTATTTTACAACTTGCTTTGAGATATATAACAAAAAGAGGAAGAAAGAGGGGAAACAGAGCAACAGTGCCATCTACAAGCAAAAGTAAAAACTGAAAGATCTAAGAGAGAGAAAAGGGAAGTAACTTTGAGAGCCTGTGAACTAAATTGATAAGAGAACATTGGATGCCATGCTATAGCAAGAGAAGACCAATACAATGCAAACAGAATTAAAGACTATGATACAAGCTCTTCATGAAGATTTGAGGGAAAGAATAGGTAAAGTAGATGAGAAAATAGAGGAAGTCGAAGGAAAATTAGAAAATTTTCAACAAATAATGGAGAAAATTGAACAACGAATACAAAAAGGAGGGAAAAAAAGCTGAATCAACAGAGAAAAGAGTGGGAGAGCTTGACTATAGACTCACAGTGGCAGATCAAAATAAAGAAAAAACAATAATTTCTCTAGAAATGGATAGGACAGATTATTAGTTGAGATTTCAGAATATGGAAGAAGAAAAGGAAGAAAACTTAGTGGAGATAGTGGCAGACTTGTTGGCGGAAGCGTTAGAAGAGCCCAAGGAAAATTTTTTTTGAATGAGATTAATAAAATATTCAGAGTGCACACTAGATATGTGATGAGAAAAAGAGAGGTTCATGTTAGATTCCCCAAGAAAGCAATAAAAACAGATTCTACAGAAAACAAGAGACAAACCTTTGAAGTATAAAGGGAAAGAAATAGTAGTGTTAAAACAAATTCTGAGAAGAGTTAGAGAAATAAGAATAAAATATCAGTTCTTGACAAAGTGTTTAATTAAAAAAGGAGTGAACTTTAGATGGCTGATACCAGAGAGAATATTGGTGACTTGGCAAGAGCAAAGACATAGATTAGACTCAATAGAGAAGGCAGAACAATTCTATGATCAGTATCTGGGACTACAAGAGGAAGAGCATTTGAGAGAGGAAAGAGACATCAGGAAGAACTCACTAAAGAAAGAGATACTCAACAAAAAGAAGATGCAAGGGATTGGGAGAAAATAGCAATAAGAGAAAGAGCAAGGGCAAAAGAACCAAGAGAGATAAGAACAATTAGAACAGTAAAACCCATTTATAAGTAAAGTCATGGAAGAAGAAATAAAGCTAATATCAATTAATATAAATGGATTGAATTCGGCAATAAAAAGGAAAATAATATTTCATAAATTAGAGAAATTAAAATTGGACATAATTTGTTTACAGGAAGTCCACATTAAAAAGCAACATAAAAAAAATTGGAATATCCAAAAATTAGGAATATATGCCTCTCTTCCACAGCAAAGTAAGAGGGGCGTAGTGCTTTATATCAAAGAGACAATAATGGCAAAACAAATTTTTATGAATGAGGAAGAGAGAATTTTAATGGTGGAGATAATGTTGAACCATAAGCAAATGAAAAAAATCAAGAGAATTTTTATGGTAAACTGCACAGAAAAATAATAGAATTGGAGTATGAAAACATATGCATTATAGGCAATTTTAATGCAATTGTGGATGTGGACTTGGACTATAGACTAAAAAAATAAATAAAAAAGCTAGAAAAATACTCCCAAAAACCTTTTTTAAAATGGTTAAGATGGACAATGAATCAGGCAATATTACAAGAAAAAGAATTTATATAATTTATGGAAAGAGAACTGGTTTTTTTCTTTAAAGAGAAGAGACAAGAAGAAACTTCATTACAGAATGTATGGGACAGTGGTGAAATCCAAAATTTTCTACTACTGGTTCTGTGGGCGTGGCTTGGTGGGTGTGGTGTGGCTTGGTGGGCATGGCTTGGTGGGTGTGGCTTGGTGGGTATGGCAGGGGAAGGATACTGCAAAATTTCTATTCCCACCCCACTCCAGGGGAAGGATACTGCAAAATCCCCATTCCCTCCCCACTGCTGGGAGAAGGATATTGCAAAATCTACATTCCCACCCCACTCTGGGGCCAGCCAGAAGTGGTATTTACCGGTTCTCCGAACTACTCAAAATTTCCACTACCAGTTCTCCAGAACCTGTCAGAACCTGCTGGATTTCACCCCTGGTATGGGACACAGCAAAGGCATACATTAGAGGACTGACTATAACATATGTGGGAAAGAGAAATAAAAAAAAGAGACAAACTCAAATGAAATTAGAAGAGTATAAGAAGTTAGAGATGGAACTACAAAAAGATCCACAAAAAAAGAATGCAAAAAATCAAATGGACTTAAAAAATATAAGTTGAATTTAATAGAAAAAGAAGATTTAGCATAAAAAATTAAAAGTTCTAAACAACACTTTTTTGAAAACTCAAAGAAACCAGGAAGATGGTTGGCATATAGATTGAAAAAGGAAAAAGAAAAGAAGTTGATTCATCAACTAACAGATGAAAAAGGGACTTTATACTATCAAAACAACGAAAAAAAGAAAATAATTCATGATTATTATGAAAAATTATATGAACAAGAGATAGTTTCAGAAGAAACAATAAAACAACACTTAGAAAAAGCTGAATTATCCATAATACCAGAAAATTTAAAACAGCATTGGAGGAAACAATAACAATGATGGAACTAACAGAAGCAATTAAAAGACAAAAAAATGACAAAACACCAGGCCCGGATGGGCTACCAGCAGAGTTATATAAAACACTACAAAATGTTATAAGTAATTCAATGTTGGAAGTATTGGGGGATTATGGGGGCGACGAGGCACTCCCATGTGACACCTCTCCTGCGCGAGCTGCACTGGCTCCCGGTGGTCTTCTGGGTGCGCTTCAAGGTGTTGGTGACCACCTTTAAAGCGCTCCATGGCTTAGGGCCGGGGTACTTACGAGACCGCCTTCTGCCACCAATAGCCTCCCACCGGCCAGTACGCTCGCACAGAGTGGGCCTCCTCAGGGTGCCGTCTGCCAGACAATGTCGGCTGGCGACCCCCAGGGGGAGAGCCTTCTCTGTGACGGCGCCCACCCTCTGGAATAACCTTCCCCCAGAGTTACGTATAATAACAGACCTCCAGATTTTTCGTCGGGCCCTGAAATCCTATTTATTTCAACTAGCTGGGCTGGCTTGAGCTAAATTTTAAATTGATTTTAAATTGGGTTGTTTTAATTTACGGCCAGAATATTTAATTATTTTAATACTGTTTTTTAAATTTTGTATGCTTTGTTTTTACTTAGGCTGTGCACCGCCCTGAGTCCTATTTGGAGAAGGGCGGTATAGAAATTTAAACAAATAAATAAATAAATAAATAAATAAATAAATAAATAAATAAATAAATAAATAAATAAATAAATAAATTCAATGAATTATTATTAGAGGCGAAGGTACCGAATTCTTGGATGGAAGTATATATTACTCTCATACCAAAAGAAGACTCAGACTTGCAGCAGATAAAGAACTACAGGCCGATATCCTTGTTGAATGCGGATTACAAGATATTTATTTCAATAATGGCAGAAAAATTAAAGAGATTTTTAAACCAATTTATACATACAGACCAAAATGGTTTTCTACATAAGAGAAAATTAAAGACAATATAAGAATAATTTTGTACACATTGGAATACTATGAAGCACATCCAGAGAAGCAAATGGTGTTGATTTTCCTTGACGCACAGGAGGCATTTGATAATGTGAACTGGCAGTTTATGCTGATGCAATTAAAAGTTATGGATTTTGGGGAGAGATTTATTAATATGATCAAGACAATATATAACAAACAAACTGCAAAGGTGATGGTAAATGGAGATATGATGGAAAAGGTAAACATTATAAAAGGCACCATACAGGGTGTCCTCTGTCTCCATTATTATTTGTATTGACGTTGGAAGTACTAAATAGAAATGTAAGACAGGATAAGGAGATAAAGGGTATGGAAATAAAAAAGGAAGAATACAAATTGCAGGTGGTTGCAGATAATTTGGTGCTTATATTAGAGGATCCCCAAGAATCAGGGCCAAAATTGTTAAAAAGAATAGAACAGTATGGTGAGGTGGCAGGATTGAAAATAAATAAGGAAAAAACTAAAATATTAGTGAAAAAACATTACAAAGAAACAGAAAACAGAGTTAATGAAGAGATTAGATATTCAGATTACAAAGAAAGTAAAATACTTAGGAATTCAATTAAGAGCAAGATGTGTAACGATTAAGGAAGATAATTATTATAAACTGATAAAACAAGATAGAGCTGGAAAAATGGAAAAACTTGCAATTATCACTATTAGGAAGAATAGCTACAATTAAGATGAACATATTACCGAGGTTATTGTTTTTGTTCCAAACAATTCCGATAAAATTGGAGAAAAAATATTTTGAAGATCTTAATAAAATAATAGTGAAATATATTTGGCAGGGGAAAAAAGCGAGAATTAATTTTAAAATCTTACAAGATACAAGAACTAGGGGAGGTTTTGGATTACCAAATTGGGAATTATATTATCAAGCAGCAGTGTTAGCATGGATGAAGGAATGGATTGTACTGAGAAATACAAGGTTATTAATGCTGGAGGGACGTGACTTGCAATTGGATTGGCATGCCTTCTTATGGTATGGGAAAATTAAGGTACACAGTTACTTTCAAAGACACTATATAAGAAATGCTTTATTATTAGTATGGGAGAAAATTAGAGAACAACATTATTTGAAGATACCAGTTTGGCTTTCGACGATGGAAGCACTTATCCATCCAAATATTATAAATATGGGAAATATTGTTAGATATAAAGATATTTTGTCTGAAAAGGAGAGCTCAAAACTAAACACGAATTGGGGGACTTCTGGTTTGGCGTCGCGGCGAGACAGTCGGGGAAATTGCGGGCTCTGATGAGTCCCATGAAAACCCCGGCTGCTGAACCGCCACCGATGGGTCTTTGGACCGGAACCATCCTGCAGGGATGGGGGAAAAGGAGGGGCACCTCAGATGATCAAGAGGAACAGGCAAGTTCCTCGGAGGTCAGAGGGAACCCTCTGTGAGTCGGCGGCGGAAGGAGGTAGCCATGGTGGCTGCCACGAAGCTGTGACAACCGGGCTAAGAAAAGTGCTGGAGGAAAGCGGAGTGAAATGGAGCTCTTTGAAGCCGGGTGAGTGACAACAAACCCAGGCTTGTAACAACATGTGGAACAATATTATTACTTAGAAGACCCCTAGCTTAAAATAGTGGCTGTGCAACAAAGGGGCTTTGGAAAGATTTAAACTGCAACCTTAAAGAGACAAAGACCCAAGAAACAACTAATTTTTGTATAGAACTAAATGAATTAATTATTGAGATATGGTAAAAAGACTGGATACTTTAAAATTTGAATTGGATTTTTTAAAAAAAGATTTGGTACTTTTAAAATTAAAAGAAGAATTGCATAAAATGGATGCTTGCATGACTAATGGAAAATGTGGATTGTAGAGAGAAACCATCTGGTTTAAAAAGGAATTTGTAACTTTTTTTTTTTTTTGTTATGGAAAATGCTGAGTTCTACAGATAAAAGCTGTGAGACTTTGTGGAGGAGTTTTTTTTCTCCTGTCTGCAGACAGCTGGATTTCGGTGAAAAGAAAAGGAACTATAATGGAACTCCTATAGTTGAAACAACAATAATTAAAAATTGGCGCAGGAACAAAAGAAGGAATAAGCGCAGGCCCAAGAGAGGGAGATTTGATACATTATATCTGGAATAAAAATAAGAAAAAGATTTAATATGATTTATGGAGGACAAAACTGAAAACTTTGAAAATGGAAGGAATATATGTTTGCAGGTGAGAAAATGAAGAAGTAAGATAAACACGACTGGAAAAAGAAAAAAAGAAGATTTAAACAATGTTATTTAAAATAAAATAATGTAAAGGTGGATTGTAATAATAAAAAGGAGGTTTTTATAGAAATTAAGAATGTTAAATAGAAATTTTTTGTAAAAGGAATTGATGAATATATTTAAAAATATTTTTGAAGCAAGAACCATGTTTTAATGTTAAATTGTGATGAAAAAGAATAAGTATAAATATGATTAATTTAAAATGTTAAAAGGAATTTATAAATATATTTAAAGGTATGACTTAAGCAAGAACCATGTCTCAATGTTAAATTGTCATGGAAAAGGATAAGGTTAAATATGATTATCTGAAAATAAGCAATGTATAGATGGATGGGAATAACAAAGAAAGGATTAAGAAGGGATCAATAGTTAAACCAACTATGATTATGCTGTGTTTAATAGCCAAAAAATAAAAATAGATATGCTGTGTAACAGCCAGAAAACAAAAATGACTATGCTGTATTTAACAGCCAAACAAAAATGACAATGCTGTGTAACAGCCAAAACAAAAATGAATATGCTGTGAAATGGCCAAAAAATTTAAAAAAAGTATGCTGTGTTTAACAGCCAAACAAAATGGTTATGCTGTGTAACAGCCAGAACAAAAATGGATATGCTGTGTAACGGCCAAGAAACAAAAATGAATATACTGTGTTTAACAACCAAAAACAAAATGGTTATGCTGTGTTTAACAGCCAAGAAATAAAAATGATTGGTTTAACAACAAAGATAAAGATAAAGATGCTGGGTTGTATAGCAAAAATAAAATGTGATAGTCAAAATAAGGAGGAGTAGGTTGAGATTAATAGTTAAAATGAAATGAATAAGTTAGGTTTAATAACAGAAATAAATATTGTAAATGTTGAGCTCAATAGTAAGAATAAAATGATTATGTTGGAATTTAATATTTTATGAATGTTTATAATAATTGTATGATTTATACTTTAAAAATTTATCCATCTAAGCAAATGAAAGAGAAAAAGGGAATGATAATTGGTTAAGATTTAAGATTTAAGTAATGGGGACTTCCGGGTTGCTGTTTGTCGCTGCCAGACGTTCCTTTGGGATCGTCAGCTTCCATCGCCTGTCAGAGCCGCCTTCACAATGGAATGGCGGCTCGAAAAAACTCCGTTTCCATGAGGAAACGGAGATAGAGCCGGCAGGGGTGGGTAGAACTCTCTGCGGAGTCCCAAAAGTTTTTCCTTTACTTTTGGGACGGAGCGGATGAGATGCCCCGTATCCCCAGCCGCCGCTCCGGGCTTTGGGAGACCTCTGCTGATGCAGAGCCAGGCGTCAAAAGCAAGCCTGCAAATTTAACAGACTACTCAAAGAAAATGTGAGCTGGACCTGTAATACTGAACCGCAAGTATTTTACTGATTTTTTAAAAAAATTACTTAAGAGAGAGGAGGAAAAGAAAGAGGGGAAAAAAAGCCTTTTAAAATGGCGTCGGCTGGAGGAGAGGCTGAAAGGGAAAGTCCTTCCATTTTCTATTACTACAATGTAGCGGAATAAATACCACTGGCTACATTTGTAGACAAAACTTCGCTCCTGTGTCTTTTTCTCTTTTTTTCCCCTTGGAGACCTGATATTGTTGTTGATTGGAAAGAAGTCCTTTTTTTTTTTTCTTGCTTTTTTTTTTAACAAAGCCTGCCTGGGCGGAAACATGGCACTGAGACTCATAAAGTCAGATAAACAAGAAGGGGGGGATCCCCCCACCAACAACTTAAAGGAACAAGTCTTAATTCTTCAGTCTCAGAAACCTGATTTTAATATAATAGAATTTTTTATAGAGGAGATTGAAAGAAGGGAGGAGATTGTGAATCAGCAATTTGAAAAATTTAAGCAGGAAATTAAAGAATTGGTGAAATCTAAGTTTGATTTTTTGGAGAAAAAATTCTCAAAAGTGGTTAATGGTTTTACAGGATTTATGATACAGTTGGACACAAATACTAATGTACTAGAGTCTAAAATGGAAGAAATTCAAGATAAATTGGACAATAGAATTCAAAAAATTGAAAATGATTTGACAAACACTCAGGATAATAGCTTAGAAGAAAAACCTAAAATGGATGCTGATCAAAAGTATGGTAATGCAGAAAATCTGCAACAGAAGATTGAAAAAGAGATTTTAATGGTACAATATAATTTCACAGAATATGCGATAAGATTAAGAGGTTTGCAGGAAAATAATAGAGATGATTTAAGGAAAATATCTTCTGAATTTCTAGCTGGGATTCTAAAGGTTCAACCTGACGAAGTGTTTTGTAGGATCGACAGAGTTTATCGAATCAACTCCTGGATTGCCAAGCAAAGGCAATTGCCTAGAGATGTGGTGATTTATTTTACAGATAAAGAAATTAGGAATAATATCGTACAAAATTCCTTCAGTTCTAATTTGCAATTGTATGGAAGAAAGATTTGGATTTACAAGGAACTCCCACCTAAGATATTGATGGAAAAGAAGAAATTTGGTTTTCTGGTGAATGAGTTAAAAAAGAGAAATATCTCATTCAGGTGAGACGCCCCAGTTGGTATTATATTTAGATACCAAGGAGAAAGATATCAGCTAAATACTGTTGAAAGAGCGGAAGAATTTTATCAAAATAGGTTGAAAATGAACTTAACATCTTCAGGTATAATACAGGATAAGCAGAAGGAGCCGGAAATAAAGGTAAAATATCGAATTACAGAGACTGTACCAGATGAATTGCCTTTGGATTTATTGGATACCCCAGCTGGACTATCTACAAATTTGAGAGAAGTGGCATCTAATCTTAATGTGATGACTTATCAAGGCAAGGATAAGCATGGAAACCAATTAGGGGATATACAAGGGATAAAAAAGAAACATGAGATACAAAAGCAAAACCAACAAGACCAATCTACAAAGCAGAATAAAAACCGACCAGATGATACACATTTTGTAGAAAGGAAACCAGGATGGAAACCAAACCCACAAAAAGAAAAGAAAAAAAGAAATAGGTGGCATAAAAATAGAAATTTCTAAATCAGGCAACAGTGAAGCCAGTGATTTTAAAATATGAACGATTATGTGTAAACACAGAAGAGGCGACGTATTGGTTAATATCATCCTGAGGATTGTGGCAGATCTCTGCATGGCCGTAATCTGGGGACGTGAAACGAGCCTTAAACTGATGGATTTGAATTATCCATTTTGGAATTTCTTTTTGTGTTGATAAACATATTATATTATCTTGAATCACAAGGCAAGAGAATTATGCTGGGGCATGCAGAAGATCGGGTTGTTACCCACTACGATGATGGGAATTAATAATCCTGATGAAACCCACAATTATTACTATATGGAATATAATTATAATGTCACTCGGGTGGTTGTTTTTACTTTTATACATATAAGAAGATATTTACTACTGATGGGGGCAGATATGATTGAAGATCCTGAATAAACTGTTGCACCAGTAAGCTATGTTATCCGATTATGGATGTTGGTTCTACCAATCCAGTGGAAAGACCTCAAAGAAGATACTATATGGATTATAAATTTAAAGTCATTGTCTTTTCTTTTTTTTTTATTTAGATATAATGGAAAATATAGACATATATTTTTAAGTAGTGTGGGCAGTGAATCAAAGATGTTAAGAAATGTTGTGTATGGCAATTTTGCATGATAGTGGGTGAATAAGCTAGTTAGTAGATTGATTAGTCTAAGAAAAGGGATTTTTAAGTGTTATATTTAGGGGAGTGGAGGAAATGGATAGAGTGGAATAAATGTTAAACTAGATTTTATGGGGAAGGCCGCTTTGAAATGTTATAGTAATATCTATAGAAGATTAAATGTTAAAGTAGGACTTATCGTATAGTTTTAAAGTGGAGAAGTTATTCTATAATGTCATAGTATAATGTCTTTTTTTTTTCCTTTCTTTTCTCTTTTCTGATATGTATGGATAAAGGGGGATGTTATAATATTAATAATATTTTTAGTAAGTAAAGGTCAATATCTAGAGGAGGGAGTAAGTAATCTGTTATGAATTAGGTTTTTTTTTGTTATGAAGAAGTCACAGGGGGGGATGGGTGGGGAGGGGGGGTTAGGGAGGGGGAGGGAGAGGGGGAAAAAAAGGGGGGAAAATTTGTATTTGAAAACTTTTTCAATAAAAAAAAAAGATTTAAGTAATGGGTTTTTGGGGATAATGGTATAGTTAAATAATAGATTTGAGGGAAATAACTGAGTAAAATATTAAGTTGTATTAATTGAAAATTAAGATTTGTTAGTGATTTGTATGAATTTGTGACTGGATCAAGAGTTTTGTTTTGAAAAGATGTGTTTTATGTTTATGTTTTAAAATAATAAAAAACTTTAAAAAAAAAACCCTAAACACGAATTGAAAAAACAAGGGATTGATTTGGTTTGGTATACACAATTACAAATATAATCTAGAGATGAAAAAGATACTAAACTATATGGTTTTTATATGGAATTGACAGAACTGGATAAGACACTAACAGGAACACAGAAGAGAGGGTGATTAAAATATTGTATACCGGTAGTTAATTATTGCATATTAAATTAGAAGAACAAGTAAAGGAACCAATGATAGCATGAGCAAAAAATTTTGGTTATACAATAGAGTTAGATAAATGGCAGCAACTATGGGATAGAAACTATAAATTAACCATGTCAACTGTATACAAGGAGAACTTGTATAAGATGTTTTACAGATGGCATCTTCCACCAGAAAGATTGGCAAAAATGTTTAAAGATAAATCAGCTAAATGTTGGAAATGTCATCAGCTACCGGGGTCGTACTATCATATGTGGTGGACATGTGTAGAAGCTAAGAAATACTGGACAAAAATTCATATGTGGATAGAGAAAATGACACAACGACATATTGATTTCAAGCCTGAATTATTCTTGTTGGGGATTTTACCAGAAACTTATAGTAAAGAAAATGTATATCTGATTATTCATGTAATAACTGCAGCTAGAATTGAATTTGCACAAAATTGGACAAGTGAAGAGATCCCTATGGATGAGAATGTTATTAAAAAAATATTAGAATGTGCGCAAATGAATAAATTAACACTTGCAATTAAAGAAAAGGAAGAATCTGATCCTTCTCTTCACTAGACTAGCCATGCCCAGTTCCTGTAACTGTTCTTCATACGTTTTAATCTCCAATCCCCTAATCATTCTGGTTGCTCTTCTCTGCATTCTTTCTAGAGTCTCAACATCTTTTTTATAGTGTGGTGATAAAAACTGGATACAGTATTCTAGATGTCGTCTTACTAAAGCTTTATAGAGTGGCATTAGTACTTCACTTGCTCTTGATTGTATATCTCTGTTAATGCAGTTTAGGATTGCATTGGCTTTTTTGTCTGCCGCTGTGTCGCTGCACACTGCTGGCTCATATTTAGCTGGTTGTCCACTAAGATTCCAAGATCTCTCTCAGTTACTGCTATTAACTGTTTCACCCAATCTATATGTGTACTTTTGGTTTTTCTTGCCTAAGGGTAGGACTTTACTTTTCTGTACATTGAATTTCATTCTGCTAGATAGGGCCCAGTGTTCAAGTCTGTCAAGAGCCATCTGGATCTTGAGCCTATCTTCTAGGGTGCTAGCTATTCCTGCCAGCTTAATATTATGTGCAAATTTGGTAAGTTCCTCTTCTATTTCCACTTCTAAGTCGTTTATGAAGATATTGAAGAGTACTGGACCTAAGATGGAACCTTGTGGTACCCCACTGCTTCCTTCCTTCCATGGAGATGTAGACCCATTAAAGACTACTGGTTGAGGGATTCGACCGGAAGTGTTGTGGTGAGTCAGTCAGGGAATTAGTGGGCTCCGACGAACTCCGCAAAAACCCAGACTGACAAGCCACTGCAGAGGGCTCTTTGGACCAGAACCATCCTGTAGGGACAGGGAAGAAGGACAGGCACCTCAGAAGACCAAGAGGAACAGGCAAGTTCCTCAAAGGAAACTCTCTCCGACTCGGCAGCAGGGGTGGCGGCCATTGCGGCTGCCAAGAAGCTGGGGCAACTGGGCTATGTATTGAGCAGGAGCAGTGACTGGAATGGAGTTTTGAAGCTGGGTGAGTGACAGCCAACTCATAGTCAAAATAACAGAAAAAGATTTTTAAACTTGAAAGAGCCCCAGCGTAAAAACAATGAAACGTGCACAGGGAGAAGGTGGGGTCTGTCTAATCCATTAGCCACCTCCAACATGCCACATCCCCATCAGGGCTCCAGGCCAATTGGTAGAAACAGGTCTTCAAGCATTTTTGGAAGTCCAAAAGGGACAGGTGGAGATCTCACTGGGGATATTCCAGAGGGCGGGTATCACGGCAGAAAAGGATCTTCTTCTGGACCCCACCAACCAAAATTCCTTGACCAAAGGGGTCTGCAGTATGCCTCTTCTGCCAGCATTGATGGGGCAAGCTAATCCCATCAGGGAAGGGGTTAATTTCTCCTTTAATTGGAAGCTTTGTCTCCTATTCTCTTTATATCATCAGGCTGTTTCTTTCCAAGCTAACCTCTTCCCTTCTCCCCCAGCCAGGATTCCCTGACTAAGCTTTTTCTGCTTTCTCTCTCTGTGTGCACTCAAAGCTCCATAGCCTCTTATACTTTTCCTATCTTCAAATTAGTATAACTATCTAATTCCTTAGGTTACATAGTTTTTCAGGCCATGAACTACATTTTACCATTAAGTAGAGTGCTAGAGGGACGGATCATCGAATCCGCCGTGAGAGGGCGGATTTTGGACCTATATTATGGGTTCCAAGTGCGCAAGTTGAACCATTACTTCCATCTCACCAGTAAAGGGGGTAGACCATCGAGCCAAGCCGCTGTGAGAGGGTGGTATGATTTATTCTTCCTCCCCCCTTGGACTGTGTCGACCTGGAGACGGACTTGGCCTCTGTTGTGAGAGAACAGTGGACTGGGTCTTGAATCCTTTTGTGGCTCCTGTCTTTTTATGTTCTCCCTCGGACTTTTCTGTATGGACCCTTTAGGGGATGGTCACCCCATCCCTGTGGCAAGATGTACACAGCAGCGGAGCTTCTTGGTCTGCGAGATTCCCCCCTCTCGCAGGCTTGGCCCCCCACGTTATCGAGGGCCTACCTCGATATGGCGGGAGCAGGGGGCCGCATCATGTGGTGGGGGCACGCGCTCGCTATCTCCGAGCGATTGCGTGCCCCGGTCCCCTTAGCTCTTCCCGTTCCTCAGGCTGCTTAGAGTCTCAGGGCCCGAGTTTCCGGCTGATGTTGTGTAATGCCAGGTCCGTAGTAAATAAAGCCCCCCTCATTTGTGATCTTATTCAGGAGGGGGGAGTGGACCTGGCAGGTATTACGGAGACCTGGTTGGGCCATGAGGGGGGGTTCCCCTCGTGGAGATGTGCCCATCAGGCTTCCGTGCATTTCATCAGCCGAGAGCTCAGGGCAGGGGCGGGGGGGTGGCGGTCATTATAAGAGAGGGTCTTGATCCGAGGGAGACCACTGTGCCTCAGATAGCCGGATGTGAGTCCCTTTTCATGAAGTGGGGTCGTGGGGTGCAGATGGGTCTGTTGATCATGTACCTGGCTCCCTGCCACGTGGCGACGACCCTGCCCGAACTCCTCAATGTTATAGCCGAGGTGGCGGCTGATACCCCCAGACTTCTGGTCATGGGGGATTTCAACTTGCCATCCATTGGTGAAACTTCTGAGGTAGCTCGGGAGTTCATGGCTTCCATGACGGCCACGGACCTGACCCAAGTAATTCACGACCCTACTCACATGGAGGGACACACTCTGGACTTAGTTTTTGTCTCTGGTCAGTGGTTGAGTGGCCTTGATATAGGGGATATAGATACTGAACCCTTGTCATGGTCTGACCACTCGCTCCTTTGACTTGACTTTCTGACCGCCGCACCCCGTCGCAGGGAGGCAGAGCCGACCAGGTGGTTCCGCCCCAGGCGCCTGATGGATCCTGATAGGTTCCAGATGGAGCTTGGGCCATTTCCTGAAACTCTAGCTCACGACTCGGCTGATGACCTGGTGGCCACCTGGGATAGTGCGGCTGCCGGGGCTTTGGACCGGGTCGTGCCTTTGCGGCCTCTGACCCGGCACCGAACTCACTTAGCTCCTTGGTTCTCCGAGGAGCTGAGAGAGATGAAGCGCCGGAAAAGACGCCTAGAGAGCGGTTGGAGGGCCAGTCGTTCCGAATCCGACTTGACACTGGTAAGGTCTCATATTAAGACCTACCTAGTGGCGATAAAAGTGGCGAAATCTAGCTATTTTGCCGCTCTTATCGCGTCATCAGATAACCGCCCAGCTGCCCTGTTCAGGGTGACCCGCTCCCTTCTCCATCTGGGAGCGCGGGAGGACCCCTTGCAGGGCCGAGCTGAGGATTTTGTACAGTATCTGGATGATAAAATAACTCAGATTCGGGAAAACTTGGCCACTGACTGGGTTAGTTCAGACGAGATGACTGAGGCAGGCCTTGAGAATGTTATCTGGGAGGAGTTCGATCCTGTGGCTCCCGAGGACGTGGACAGGATCTTGGGACGGCTGAACACCACCACATGTTTATTGGACCCGTGTCCCTCCTGGTTGGTGCTGGCTTCCCGGGAGGTTACACGAGGCTGGCTCCAGGGAATTATCAACACTTCTTTGAGTGAGGGTGTCCTGCCGGCCGCCTTGAAAGAGGCGGTCGTGAGGCCTCTCCTCAAGAAGCCATCCCTGGATCCGGCTGTTTTGGCTATTGTCCAGTCTCCAACTTTCGCTTTATTGCGAAGGTTGTTGAGAGTGTGGTGGCGCGACAGCTTCCACAGTACCTGGATGAAGCTGTCTATTTGGATCCGCTCCAGTCCGGTTTCAGACCTGGGTACAGCACGGAAACGGCATTGGTCGCGTTGGTGGATGATATCTGGAGGGCTCGGGATAGGGGTTACTCCTCTATCCTGGTCCTGTTAGACCTCTCAGCGGCTTTTGATACCATCGACCATGGTATCATGTTGCGCCGGCTGGAGGGACTGGGAGTGGGGGGCACCATTTTGCGGTGGTTCTCCTCCTATCTCTCCGACCGGTCGCAATCCGTGTTGACAGGGGGGCAGCGGTCGACCCCGAGGCGCCTTGTTTGTGGGGTGCCACAAGGGTCGGTCCTCTCGCCCCTCCTGTTCAACATTTATGTGAAGCCGCTGGGTGAGATCATCCGTGGTTTTGGGGTGGAGTTCCATCAGTACGCTGATGATACTCAGCTGTACATCTCCACCCCAGACCATCCCAACGATGCCTTGGAAGTGATGTCCCAGTGCCTGGAGGCTGTGCGGGTCTGGATGGGGAGAAACAGGCTTCGACTCAAACCTTCCAAGACCGAGTGGCTGTGGCTGCCGGCGTCCCGGTATAGCCAGCTGACGCCATCGCTGACTATTGGGGGGGTGAGTCTTTACCCCCCACAGAGAGGGCTCGCAAACTGGGTGTCCTCCTGGATGCACAGCTGTCTTTAGAAGAACATATGACGGCCGTGGCCAGGGGGGCTTTTTATCAGGTTCGCCTGATACGCCAGTTGCGCCCCTTTCTGGATCGGGACTCCCTACGCACAGTCACTCAAGCACTCGTCACTTCTCGTCTGGACTATTGTAATGCTCTCTACATGGGGCTCCCCTTGGGGTACACCCGGAGGCTCCAACTGGTGCAGAATGCGGCCGCGCGGGGGATTATGGGAGCGACGGGGCGCTCCCATGTGACTCCTCTCCTGCGCGAGCTGCATTGGCTTCCGGTGGACTTCCGGGTGCGCTTCAAGGTGTTGGTGATCACCTTTAAAGCGCTCCATGGCTTAGGGCCAGGGTACTTACAGGACCGCCTTCTGCCACCAATAGCCTCCCACCGGCCAGTTCGCTCCCACAGAGAGGGCCTCCTCAGGGTGCCGTCAGCTAGACAATGCCGGCTGGTGACCCCCAGGAGGAGAGCCTTCTCTGTGGTGGCACCTACCCTTTGGAACAATCTACCCCCAGAGATACGAGTGATCTCCGACCTCCGGACCTTTCGTCGGGCCCTAAAAACTCATCTCTTTCAGTTAGCCGGTCTCTCTTGATTTTATGATTTTATGGTTGCTTTTAAATTTTGATATGGATTTTAAATTGATAAATTTTAAACTATGGGCCAAATTTAATTATTTTAAATCTATTTTTAATCGTATTTATGTATAAATGTTTTTATTTTGGCTGTTCACCGCCCTGAGTCCGAAAGGAGAAGGGTGGTATAGAAATTTGAATAATAAATAAATAAATAGAATTGGATGAGCCTAGACCAGGGGTCTCCAATCTTGGCAATTTTAATGCTTGTGGACTTTAGCTCCCAGAATTCCTCAGGCAGGCAGGCAGGCTGTGGAATTCTGGAAGTTGAAGTCCACAAACCTTAAAGTTGCCAAGTTTGGAGACATTGGTCTAGACCAGGGGTTGGCAACCTGCGGCTCCATAGCCACTTGTGGCTCTTTTATCCCTCTGCTCCCATCTTTCATCCCTCTGCTGTGGAGAGAAGTGGCTGGGGCTGATTCTTTGATGCCTCATCTCTTGCTGGGTCTTCTGGGTGACGGAAAGGGTGATGGGCCCACAGCTGCCAGCTACGGCTTTAAACCTCACACAAGGGACTTTTGCCACCTGGAGGACACTTTTCAATCAATGTCACCAGTTGCACCGCTCCGCTGGAGAAGTAAAGAAGCTCAGGGCAGTGGGAAAAGGGGGCTGGCCCCGCTGAACCTCGCATGCCACCCCTGGGGTCAGGCTCAGAGAAAGCCAGAGTGCCAAAGACACTCGCTCGCCAAAGACGCTCGCTTGCCAAAGACGCTCACTCACCAGCTGGTCAACCTGTCTGCACTGCACGCCTTCACTGCACTTTGGCTTAGCCTGGCTGCTCATGCACGCACTCCCAGCCCCACCACAGCCTGCCAGAGGGTTGCATGAAGAAGAGGAGGAGGAGGAGGGTTATCTTCGGGGAAGCAGCCACCGCGGTTCACGCTCACTCCTCAGCCAACCCTTGCATACCACAGTGAAAGAGAGAGAGAGAGAGAGACAGTAGCGCGCACACACACACACACACAGAGAGAGAGAGAGAGAAAGAGAAAGAGAGAGAGAGAGAGAGACAGAGAGAGAGAGATAGTGACACAGAGAGACAGAAAGAGAGAGAGAGACACACACACACAGAGTGACAGAGAGAGAGAGAAAGAGAAAGTGAGGCTGGGTGTAGCAAGAGGTGGCTGGCAGGGGAGAGGTGAGGCGCGGCGAGGTGTGGCAAATAATTTAACAACCGGTTCTCTGCTCTAATGACTGGCTGGGTAGGTGTGGCTGGGGCATGGCTGGGGGGTCATGATGTGGCTGGGCGTGGCTGGGCGGTCATATGACTGGGTGGGAGTGAGTGACGTTGAATTGGCCACGTCCACCCAGTCACACCAGTTGTTAAATTATTGGCTTCCGGTGTTTTCTGTGGGAAACGGGTCCAAATGGTTCTTTGAGTGTTTAAGGTTGCAGACCTCTGATCTAAATCTCTAGAGTCTAGACCAAGAAGAGATTTATGTCAAAATGGAAAAAAAAACCCCACATTTTATTTAAATTGACAATTACAACCTGTACATTTAATAATTCTTTCTGGAATTCGAAGTGGAACATTGAGATTTGGTGGCAACTTTAGTAGGAATATTGAAGGACAAATTTGTGGACTTAAAAGTAATGGCAAGCAAACTGCTGTTATTCCTGTGCAAGCAAAACCTGGGAAATTATAATAACATTTCAAAAGAGAAATTACTTCAGCCACAATCTTTAATGGGAAAGCATTTTGATATAAAGTCTTCCAACTCTTGCTGATAGTTGAAGGAGAGACAAGACTTGGATAGATTGTTTGAGTCGTGAATACATGATACCATTGGTGAAATTCAATTTTTTTTACTACCGATTCTGTGGGCGTGGCTTGGTGGGCATGGCAGGGGAAGGATACTGCAAAATCTCCATTCCCATCCCACTCTGGGGTCAGCCAGAGGTGGTATTTGCCGGTTCTCCAAACTACTCAAAATTTCCACTACCAGTTCTCCAGAACCTGTCAGAACCTGCTGGATTTCACCCCTGAATGATACATGATAACTTCATAGACTTATATGAGGCACATTTGTATGTATGTATTTTAGAAAATTTGAAAGAACACCCATATGACTTTCATCCCTTACATATTTAAAAAGAGAAAAAGGCGATTAAATGAGGAATTGTCTGAAACAGAATATCATATAGTGATCAAACAGCCTATTATTTGACTTAGTTGTCTCACAAAAAGGAACCAGCCAAATAGTACAAGAAGACAGGATGTTGTAATAAATAATACAATTTCCCTTTCAGTGATTTGGAATACTTTTGAGTTCATTATCTTCTTTAAAGATATTACCAGTGGATTGAATGGCTCAGTTTTATGGATACTTGAGTTAAACTGTGCAAAAACTCAAAGCATCTATTTTCCCCTTAAATGCTGTACTGAACTCATCTGAGGGGAGAGAGGTGATGGGCATCTATAGGAGATGAATGATTCATGCCTGGTGAAATCATCAAACAAATCCCGCAACTTACATCTTATGTTAGTTATCATAAGGCATGAATGACTGACTTGAACAGTGAACCCTAAAGAGCCAATCTGGTTAAGGCACAGACTAGAAAGTGGGAGATAGTGAATTCAAGTCCTGCCTTAGCCATGAAAGCCAACTGGGTGGCTTTGGGCCAGTCACTCTTTCAGCCCAACCTCACCTCACAAGATTGCTGTCTTGGGGAAAATAGAAGGAGGAAGAAGTATTAAGCATGTTCGCCCCCTTGTTTTATTTATAAAAATAATAAAGGCAGGATATAAATAAATAAGTAAATGAGTAAAAAATGCAATTCAGCAGTGAGAAAAGTAAAATTTTATACTTAGGCAAAAAAAGCCCAACACAAATGCGTAGGTATAGAATAGGTGGGACCTGGTCTCAACAGCAGTAATTATGAGAGGGATACGGATATCCTAGGGTACAACCACTTAAGTATGAGCTAGCAATTTGCTGCAGCTGCCAAAAAACCCAATCCTAGACTGCATCAACAGAAAGATAGTAACAAGGATCACATGAAATGTTAATACTGCTTTATACTGCACTGATAAGACCACACTTAGAGTTCTGCATCCAGTTTTGGTCACTATGACACAAAAAAGATGTTGAGACTAGAAAGAATGCAGAGAAGAACAACAAAGATGATTAGGGGACTAGAGCCTAAAACATACGATGAATGGTTATGGGAACTGGGTATGTCTAGTCTAATGAAGAGTAGGATTATGGATGACATAATAACAGTTTTCTATATGAGGAGCTGTCAGAGAGAAGGGGGGGTGGTGTCGACCTATTCTCCAAAGCATCTGAGAGCAAGACAAAAAGTGGATGGAAGCCAAACAAAAAGATAACCAACTGAGAATTAAGGAGAAATTTCCTGACAATGAGAATAATTAATCAGTGGAATGGCTTGGCTTCAAAAGTTGTGGGCAATCCATTATGGAGGATTTCAAGAAGAGATTGGACAGTCACTTTTTTGGAATAGTATAGTCTCCTGCCTGAGCAGGAGGTAGGATTAAAAGACCCCCAAGGTCCCTTCTAATTCTGTTATTCTGAATTTTGTATACAGTATATGTAATTGCAGCATTTACCATGTTTCCCTGAAAATAAGACCCTGTCTTATATTTTATTTCGGTCCAAAGATGCATTAGGGAAAGAAAGATGCATTCCCTTATTTTCAGGGAAACATGTACCAGGGTGATCAGCCCAGCTGGACACTCCACACCCGGCATGCAAAGCAGATGCAGCTCACCCACTCCATCCCACTGTCTGTCTTTGTTTGCTCGTGACCACAATGGGGCAGGTGGCCACGTGACGCCTATGGCAAGCCAGATCATGTGCCTCCCCCCTGCACCTCTTCCTCTGCCTGCTGCTTGGAGGGCCAGCCTGGTGGTTGCAGCACTTGGACTCACCTGCGCTGCCCGGGTTGCACAGCCCCAGACTATGCTGGCCAAGGGGCTGGTGGGCTGCGGTTGCTGCCAGACGCTATTGGCCCCCGCGTGTTGCCACCTCCTGTGCTGTCCATGCCCACCTGACAAGCAAGAGTGCTAACTGGGGCTTATTTTTGGGGTAGGGCTTGCATTACAAGCTTCTTAAAAATCATGCTAGGGCTTATTTTCTAGTTGGGTCTTATTTTTGGGGAAACATGGTACATGAAGCACTGTATCAATATTATAATTTGGTATCTTTGTGGTTTGTTGCAGAGCCTACTGTGATGGACTACGTGATATAATGATGTCTTTAGCACCTGCAAGGTTAAGAGCAAGAAGCTCCAAACTGTCCCAAAACAGGTTGAACGTGCTACAATTGTCCTGTGGGTTTATCCCAGTTGGAGTTGATGAATGAGGAAAGATCACAGAGAGGAAGTCAAACATGTCAACACAATTGGTAATCTTCTATATTTACCAGCTTATTTGGCTTGTGGCAACTGACTGTTCACTATCGAGACACATTGTTCAAGAAAAAAGATGATATGATGTAATCTATTCAAAATAGTATTGCTTATGGCCTGAGTTAAGGTATGCATGTAGCTGACTTGCTATATTCATATGCTACAAAATGAGATTTGGTGAACTTGTGAAACCTGAGAAACCTCCACTTTTCAGACTCGGAGTCTAGTTTTATACTCCAGTATAAACTTCAGTAGAAAATGGATAGCTAAAGTTAAGGCACCAGGCTAGAAAGCCAGAGACCATGAGGTCTAGTCCTGTCTTAGGCTGGGTGTCTTTGGGCCAATCACTCCCTCTTCAGCCCAACCCACCTCACAGCATTATTGTTGTGGGGAAAATAAGTGGAGGAAGGTATGTTCGCCACCTTGAGTTGTTTATAAAAATAATAATGGTGGAATATAAATAAATTAAAAAAATAAAAGTTGCCTGTTTTGAACAGTTCTGAATTAATTAAATGACTTTTTAAATATTGTTGTGACTTTATTATATATTTTAAAATATTGATTCTTTATACATGTGTTGATGTTTCATGTATTCCTTTGGGCCATGTTAATAATTGATTGTTATGTATCAGATAATCTGAAAATTGACTGTCACAATATGCAAGGCATCAGATATCAGACTAGAAGACCTCCAAGGTCTCTTCTGGCTCTATTCTAATTGATTGATGTGGAGATATAATTAAATGTAGTTACAAAGTACCAAACATTGAAGAAATAATGAAAAATTAACAGTACAAGTCAATATCCAGAAATTGCTAAGTGAAACATTTGTTAAGTGAATTTTGTCCCATTTTATGACTTTTCTTCCCACAGTTATTAAATAAATCATTGTAGTTATTAAGTTAGTAACCTGGCTGTTAAGTGAATCTGGCTTTCCTATTGACTTTGCTTATAAGAAGGTTGCAAAAAGTGATCACGTGTCACTGGGACACTGCAACCATCAGTAGTTGCAGTTGCTATGCGTCAGTAGTTAAGCATCCAAATTTTGATCACATGACCACAGAGATGTCGCAATGGTTGTAAGTGTGAAAAACAGTCATAAGTCACTTTTTTTAGTCCTCTTGTAACTTTGAATGGTCACTAAATGAACTGTTGTACATTGAGAACTACATGTATTACAAAAATATTTGAATACGGAGAGAGTATCAAAAGAAGGTTCTAAGCATAATGTCAGGATTTTTAAAGTTAAAACATTAAAAAGAATCATTGTCTCAAATTGGTTCTAGGTATATTGTTCTTAGCTTTTTCACTGATTGGGATTTCAAATTGGGATTTCAAATTGGTACACAATCTCAAATAGGCATAAATGAATCATTCTTTATCATTCTAGTATTATTATTTTATATTACTTCACTAATTCTTTGGATTCTACCATAGTCATTTCCACAGGAAAGCCATGTTACTTTGGGGATACTTTCATTATTATTATTGTTGTTGTTGTTGTTACTGGTATTTAAGACTGAGAAGGTCAACTAATTTCCCTAATGATTCCCATGGAAGTAGGTGTGCATATTCTCTCACAATGTACCTTGCTCAGTGCAGGAACAGCAGTGAACAAAACCACTCCCTCCTTGGTCAAATATCTGCAAATGTTTGAATCAGATATGCTTGGGGGGAGGGGGAGGGGGAGGGGAGAGACTATCCCCTGCATACTGTTGGCCTTTCCCACTCGCCTACAATGCAGCCTGTTCCTCCATCTTGTCCCCTGTACATGCTTGGCCTCTGCTTCTTCCTTTCCCCAGCAATTTCCCATAATTGGTCTTTCTTTCATGTTTAATACAATAAACTAAAACCATCCAGCTTGAGATCAATTCTCCTCTGATTCCCCACCCCACTTCTCAGTATATATGTTTCATGGATGTTTCATAGGTAGATTGTTGTGTTGAGGAGAAGACTGCAGTGGCATGTATGTTTCTGGGTCTGAAAACACTGGTCAACCAAAAAAAAGTCATATAAGAGAAAATAACCAACCCAATCAAAGCATTTGGAAGCCAGGTAGAAGGTTCCTTTTTGTGATAAAATTATTGGTGTGTGTGGGTATGTGTGTAAAGGATGGACTCATCAAGTGAATGTATTCCTGTGAATTTTACTGAAGCTGTTGCTTTGTATGCATCCCATTTTCTTAAAGACAGCTTGCCTGTTTGGCAGGAATTTCCTAGTTTCCAGTTTCCAAGTATCTGATTGGCTAGCAGAATCATCCATCTCTCAGATCTTTGAGGAAAATGTGAAATACTCTGAGAGGTTTGCTCCCTCTTGCACTAGGAGCTGCTGCCTCAATGGCTAGCTGCTTTATCTGCATATTCACCCAAAGCCTCATGCATCAGTTTTCTCCTACTGTTCCGCACCGAATGTGAGCGGTGAGCTCCGACGATTATTCTGGTCCAATCTTCTTTCTCCTTCCCCCTCCCTTTTGTCCCCTCCTGCCTTTTCTGCAACCTGATTCCTGGCAAATTTTTGACACCTGAAGGAAAAGCTAGGGAGGCGTAAACCCTTGCAAGTAGTAATGGTAAGGGAGGGAGTCAAAAAGAAGAAAGTCTGGGAAGGCATGAGGAACAGGATGACTTCTTACAAATAGCTGCTGCTGATTTGCATGGATTGTGGTGCAAAACAAACTGCGTTTGGGGGGAAACATTTTAGCTCTGGTAAGTGGAAATACAACCTGCTTGATTTGATCCTATATCTATTCACCCTGTGGCATATTTTTCTTGAATATGTGCTTTATTAATCTTACACTCATCATGAATATATCTTGCATTTGCTTACAACCGCAGTTACTAGGGTTTCATTTATCTCTAGCATGCTCAAATGAATGTATGTACATATGTCTCAATAAGCATATTCTAAATATGTTCCTACAGGCTGAGATGTAAATATTATTGTTTTAATGAAGCACCACCATATTTTCATTTAATTGCTTTCATATGCCTTGACTCATTTAGACAAGTAACTTATTTTGATATATGAATTATTAGACTAGGAAATGAAAAATGAACTGTTCAAATAATTATGTTCATATTTTGCCTTGTCCAGCCTCAAAGATCCAGACATGGAAAGCAATAAGTTTGATTGTGAGTTGATACTTATTTAAAACACACACACAGCTAAATTACCATTCATTATGCACAGAAAGGGCATATGAAAAAAAAATCTGATGCATTTGATGCTGTATTTTATATCATCACTTCATTTAAGCATCAGTTCAGCAGTGTAACATCCACCTTGTAGGGTTGTCATGGAGATGATACAAGGAAGATTTATCTGAACCATCAAAATGTGATGCAGTCTTGTTTTAACCCAGTCCTTTTCTCCATGTTTTGCTTTGTGTGTGTTACAGATGTGTTGCTTTTATTTTAGGAAGAAACAGGTCAATATTTCAGCATGTAAAGGAAATGATTTCACTTTAATCTGGCTTCTTTGCCAAGACACCCCGGTTATAGCTGCTGCATTAGCGTTAGTGCCTGTGTCCACTTTCATTAAACTGGAGATGAAGGTGAAGCAGGGACCAATAGAATTTAATCTCTAAATCATTTTAAGAGATGCATTGAAAAACAATCCTGCAGAGGGTGTGTGTTTTTTGTAAGTAATGTAATGGGAGATTTGACTTGTTTTATTAGGATTTAATGGCATTTCCCTCCCCTTCTTAATTTCAACCATGCAATCTAGTCTGGGTGTTTCACTTTTTTCAGCCAGAGTGAGGGGGATATTTTGCATTTGACGAAAAAGGGAAGATGTCAGCTCTTGAAGAAAAGAAATATATTTCATGGTAAAATGCTTCCTCACAAGACACACTCCTGTGCTCCTGTGACAAACGTACATATGTGTCTCCCATAATGTGCTCAGTTTTACACTGCAGGCATGTTTAATTCTGTTGTAGCTGGATTCTCTTTTATTTGGGGTGTGGGATGAGTTTTACCCATTATTTAATCTAGCTTTATTCTATGCCCATACTGAACATGTATTTGTAATCCTATCTGAAATGCGGTAATATGTCAGGTAAAAAATTATGTTGGAAAGAGCATATTGATATGGCAAATATCTCCAAGTGAGCAAAATTTCATCACCAGGATCTGCTCTGTTTTGTGATGGACAAATCCATGTAGTTTCATGTTCACATGGTATCAAGGTATACAGAACTGTAATTGGTAGTAACTATCCCTTATCAAGTCTCCATAGATATATCTTACCCTGTTCATTTGACTCTGCAGATTGGATTGTTATAAGAAGAGAAGCTAACCATGTCTATGTTTGATCTTTACTCCTCTGAAAGAATTAAGATGGCTGAACTGGAACTCTATACCTGCAGAACAGAAAATATTCATGCTTTGTTAGGAAAAAGGAGGCTTTCAACTGAACTGAAAATGGCAGTTACACATTTTCCAAAGACAAAGGAATATTATTCCCCTTCTGTCCAATACTTCCAATGTAAACAGCTTTCACTGAGCTTTGAAAGCATGATACATTGGCTCAGTTTCAAACCTTCTGAATGAAATGATCTGGGATCTCTTTCAGTTACAAGGAAATGAGAATTCCAACAATTGGATTCATCTAGATTTTCCTGGAGATGGAAACTGAGCTTGGGTAGGCAACCTGTAGCTCCACAATGACACCTGCCTCCTGAACCCCTTTTTGCAATTCCATGAAATCTGTAGCTGGATTTAGTGGCAGTTTCCAAACATGTGGGAAGTATACAGAAACTGCAGCATAAGCTCTAAAACAGGTTTGATCAAGTTTTTAACAGACACACCCCTCAGAAAAGAAAAGGGTCTGTTTGTATGTGTGGTGTTTGGACTTCAACCATGAAGTTGATTAGGTGGCTTTGTGCTGGTCATAATTCTTTATTTTCTATTCAATTTCACTATACTCTTCTGATGAAGAACTGAACAATCTATGTCTCCCTAGAGAACTTGGAGGAAGATATTATACACATGATAAGTAGTCTAATTTCAGGTGAAGTTTGAATCCTTTATTGGTTGTGATATTATGTAGTGTCAGGCTTTTATTTTTAACTTTGGCTATTGCTGGTAATAATAATGTTTGAATTAACAATTTCAGAATGCTGTCCATAGAATTTGAAATAAATATTTTAAAAACAGAATATTCTGGAGAAAACATACATTTCAGCTTTCTGCAAAGAAGTGCTAGTTTCCAACATTCTTGACTCAGCTTGACTGTACTGGTCAGAATCCAAGAGCCTTGTTCTCAAGCCATCCCATTACTCTGTTTCTTGCTGTCCAAGGGGGGGAAAATTATCTGAGTACTGTTCTTTGGCACTCATTCTTGAAGCTGGACATAGTATAGATGTCTGAATCACTTTCTTCTCTTTCAACCTCCTCCCTGGGTCTGTCCTATGATTCAGAAACTTGGTGCGCTGAATAGAAAAAGATGCATGCCTTCAACCAAGAAGGGAAAACCATCTGGTGCTTGTTCATATCAGATATTGATGGGGACAAGCAGCATGGGACACAGAGATCAATGGGTTGAGCTTCAAATGAAGATAATCATTACAAGTAAATTCCAGTTGCAACCTTTTGGCCATCTGGTGAAATGCTTTTTTTTTTTTTTTTTTTGGAAACACAGAAATAATTTTTGTATGGCAACGTTTCTCTAGTTAACAACCAATTTTATTTTTCATCACCCTCATTGCTACTGTCACTTGATTTTCCCTTCGTAGTTTGCTTTTCCAACTTTTGATTGATCTCCTTTCCAATTACCTCCCATTTTCTATTTTAGTAACAGTTATAACAATATAGTCGCAGTAGGTTTGTTTTATTTTGTTTTTGCTTAATCCTCCTCTGTTTATCCCTCTGCAAATCACTCTTTACTTATTAATTTTTTAAACTATTTAATTTTGTTTTCTTCCTGATTTTGTCCTTATAAGCAGTATCCTTGCCTGAAGCCCAGGCACACTAGACTTTCTGAGACTGCTCTAGAGAAAATCTTTATGGATAAATAAAGTTATAATTTTCAATGCTCAAAAGTTTCTTCAAAGGATTCAGAACTAAAAGGGTTGGGCCATCCATGGGACAGGGAGATTGGACCAACCTTGGCCAATATGAAAATAGCTAAGTATATTCGGATCTGATAAGTACTTGAAAGAGATACTACTAGCAAATCCAAAGGTTATCTGTTATACTGTAATATTGAAAAATTATCCCCGAGAATGATAATGCCAAGTATCCTCTCCACACACTCACAAACACTGTTGTCAAGAAAACTGCATGGATGGAGAGTTGTTCTTTTGAATGGAAATATATTACTGTCCTGATAAATGAACATTATTTAAAACACTGTCATAAGATTGTGCATTTACCATTAAAATTACAAGTAAGAACTATAATGAAAGAGAACTGCAAGCTCCTGCAGAGTATCTATAGCAAAATTAAGGACTATAAATGGATTTTAATCTTGTGTATGAAGTCCATACTAGAATCAGAATAGAGCTGGAAAGGACCTTGGAGGTCTTCTAGTCCAGCCCCTTGCTCAAGCAGGAGATCCTATACCATTTCAGACAAGTGGCTGTCCAGTCTCCTCTTAAAAACTTTCAGTGATGAAGCACCCACAACTTGTGAAGGCAATCTGTTCCACTGATTAATTGTCCTCACTGTTAGGAAGTTTCTCCTTAATTCCAGGTTGCTTCTCTCCTTGATTAGTTTCTGTCCATTATTTCTTGTCCTGCCCTCTGATGCTTTGGTAAGTAAGTTGAAGCCCTTCTCTTTGTGGCAGCCTCTCAAATACGGAAATACTGCTATCATGTCCTCCCAGCCCTTTTCTCTAGATTAACCAAACTCAAATCCTGCAACTGTTCTTCATATGTTTTAGTCCTCTGTTCCAATGTCCAGGTTTGCATGTTCATGTAAGAAATGGGAAAGAGAAAAGATTCAGTTCTACTTCCTTTCTCCCACTTTTCTCGACAACCATTCCCTGCCAAAAAAAGTAGGTGATGAAACTCCATAGATAGGGTTTTAATTGCTCCATGTATAGAATGTTAAATTAGAAAAGTAAATTATACAGCTGAAAACAATAAATTTTGAATTATTTAAAAGTTAAGAATTTAGCTTTATTTGACCTCTATTGACTTGGAAATGGGATATGGTTCACTGTTACTTAAAAAAAGGTGTGCAAAGGCAATCCTTCTGCCTGATGGCCCTCCTACCACAGATCATGGCTGCCAGAAGTATGCTTGGGATATTTTTTATTGCTTTTCTGCAGAGCTGCAAAGATGGTATTGTGTGAATGAGCATTTAAAGTAGGATTTTTAGTATAAGTAGTCCCTGGTTAATGATGCCGTGTTTAGAGACCTCTGAAAGTTACAATGGAGCTGAAAAAGTAACTTTACAACCAGTTCTCGAACTTACAACCATTGAAGTGTTCTCCAGTCACATAATCATCACTTCCACACCTCACTGTCAGTTTCCAAAAAGCAGAATCAATAGTAAAATCATAACTTGCAGTTTATGTCTTGTTTAGCGACCATGGGTGATTCACTTAACAAGCATGGTGAAAGTGAGTTATCAACCCTGAAGCTGACTTATCAAAGCCATTTTTCACCGCTTCAGTGTTGCCAGTGTGAAGCTGAGGGATAGGGAGGGGGGATTTGTGATAGAGGGGACTCTGTAGCCAAAACAAAATATTTTCTCTTGGGAACCAAGGACATTCTCACACCTGGTTGGAGGAAGGCGGAGTGATGCTACCTGGCTGCCAGTATATATCATGATTGGACCGTGTGACTGATTGTTTTGAGAAAGTAGAAAAACTTTTACTTTTAATTAGGTGAAAACCATGAGAGACTTCAGAGTCAGTTTTCACCAGATATGTGCCAATATGATATTTCCAATAAAGCTATTTTCTGAGGAATTTACCTGCCTCAGAGTTTTGCTTGCTATGGAACTATTACTTGGAATCCTGACATGAGGTCGTAAGTCCATTGCATTGATGTGTTCTCTTGCTTAACTTCTATGCCACATAGCAACAGAGTTATTGGCCTCAGTTATGGTCATTAAGTGAGGATTACCTATACTGTCATTTTTAAAAATATGGATTGGTTATTTGATTATACAGATATGACATCTGTGGATTTACATTTTAATTTCATATTATTTTAAACTTCACAGAGTCTTGGAAGTTGAATGACACATAAATATATGTAAGTCTAGCACATTCTTGTTAGGATTTGGAAAAGGCTGTGACTGAAAATTTAGAAAGCTGCTTGTTGGCTTAGACCAGTTTGTAAAAAGGAAAGGGCCAGACTGATACCTTAAAAATAATCACAGGCCACAGTCTGCTGACATGCCAATCTGCTATTTGGGGTCTAGCAATGCGGTGGGATGATGGAGCTGGCTGAGCCTGTGAGGCCTGGAGGCATGGGAGGTACTCAGCAATGTCTTTAGAGATACAAGTGGCTACAAAACCAATGATGACAGGGGGTCCTAATTGGAAGCAGTGACATTTGGTGGCAGTGGATTGATTATTTTTCAAAAAATGTTGCTGGGCCACACATTATAGAGTCTGGCAATACTGTAGGAATGAATGAATGAATGAATGACCTTGACAAAATGGTGATTGATCATGAAGGCTGCTACTTCAGAATTTCTCTTGGGGTATAGAATTAAAAGCCACCTTTAGGTCAATGAAGGAGACATACAGGGCTTTTATCGCAAAGAATTAATTTTGCCTGAAATTTTAAGTTAAATCCAACATGGTGGGTGTCAGTGTTAGCCTCTCTTTTTACCTTCATGAATCATTCTACAAAAAAGCTGAGATTACTGAGATAGAGATAGACCAGAGACGGGATTCAAATCCCGGCACTACCGTTTCGTTATTGGTAGCATGTGGGTGCGGGCACTCGCTTTGTGAGCGCACGGTGCTTCTGTGCATGTGCAGAGCATTTTTGATGATGTCTGGGTGGGTGGGAAAAGCCTCCTGCTGCTGCTA
Source organism: Pantherophis guttatus (assembly GCF_059756535.1). Classification (NCBI taxonomy): domain Eukaryota; kingdom Metazoa; phylum Chordata; class Lepidosauria; order Squamata; family Colubridae; genus Pantherophis; species Pantherophis guttatus. The sequence continues at coordinate 121,138,641 of NC_142065.1, read as the reverse complement.
CTGGTTTGCCCGGGGCGAACTGGTAGAAACCCACCCTTGAGATAGACCCAAAGAATGGTTTAAATCAATTACTGAGACCCTGGCTAATTACTCTTTTCTTTCAAAAGTTAGTAAACTATATGTTGGGATTTTATGTCCTAAACATATGAATTGGCTGCATTCTGAGACTTCCTGAGTAGGATAGTTTGAGGTTTAGACATTGTACAATGAACTATGGTAACTGTATAAAACATTAGATAAAAATAAGTTGAGCCATACAATAAAATTTAAAAAAATCTCTTGATCCAAAGATTTCTCCATTCCCTCACCCCCAGACAAAAAAAGAAAAATTGTATTTGGAAGACCAATCATGGTCATCCTACTTTGAGGGCATCTGACATAATTAGATCCAGTGATCACTTTTTTTTCTTACCCATCATGGCTACTTTCTATAGGGCAACAAACTTTTAAAGAAATTGATTGGTAATAGAGATCAAGGAGTTCATGGAGACCCCAAAGTACTGTAAGGAGAAATCCTGGCAGTGGAATGGTTCAGGGGGGCCATTATGTGCCACACAAGTGAATGAGGCTTCATATAACATGGATAAAATGCTAATATAAGTTTTCCTTATCATTTTCAGCCATAGCCCAATAGAAATGTACAGAAGTATTTATTCTATGGCAATGTCTAAAATAAAAGACTAGTTTTAAAAGTCCCAAGTTTTTCTAAATTCAACAGACAATTCTATTTTTGAAATAAATTGTTTATTCCCAATATCACAGTGATTTAACTGTGTATATGTTTGACAGAGGACTTAAGCTATTGTCAGTCTATTTAATTTCACATATGCTCACTGCCTCCCATTTTAGTGCCACTTTTAAAATGGGGGACCATTTATATTCATACACAATTGATCTTAAAATATTCATGCTGCATCTCCATTTTCTCTAAAGAATACATTTTCATACACATACACATTTATCTTATTCTTTAAAAAGAATACAGTTTCATACACATACACATTTATCTTGTTCTTAAAATGCTGTAGTTTCCTTAGAGCAAAAGATCTCAGGGAAATATAGAGCACAAACAAGTGACATGGAGTAACCTCATTTCTGCTTGCCTTACTATGATTAGTGTGCAGTTGTCTTTTGAATTTCTAAATGCTTCTTTGAGTTTTGCAGATCCCATGTTGGGGTCAAAAATGGGAGGGGATGCGTTCAAAATGAGCTCTTCAACTCTGCCTCAGGGCAGTGGCATACTCTTATACTTAATTTCCCCGAGTTCTATACTACATAAATAGTATTTGGGAGGGGTTGTTGCCTAAAAATACTCTATAATTCTAGTCTTCTGCTCACATCTTCTGTTATTCTTTTTGTGCCTGTTCATTTTCATTTTCTTATATTTATGTGATGCTTTAAGGATGCTTTATACCATTTTAGTTCCTTCTATGTTGTTTAAGAATAATATAAATGTATATGAAAATATATTATTTAGAGAAAATGAAGATGCAGCATGAATATTTTAAGATTAATTGTGTATGAATATAAATGATCCCCCATTTTAAAAGTGGCACTAAAAATGGGAAGCAGTGAACATATGTGAAATTAAATAGACTGACAATAGCTTAAATCCTCTGTCAAACATATATACTAAATTGCCTGACCTAAAATATTGGGGTAGTGTTATTTTCAGTAGAGAAGCGAGGCGGGCTGCAGCTACAGCTACAGCTGCTGTGCTGATCTTGACCAGGTTTAGTGAGCCAGATGAGTTGTATAAGTTCATCCTGCCCCTCAACTAGATTGCCTAGTTCTTTATTCCATAAATAGTATGGAGTTTTTGCAGACAAAATAAGCTATAATGTATTTTTAAAAACCACTATTCTGACTGTATAAATAATGAGACATGTGATAATGCTGGTAGCAGTGAGATATATTAAGAAGAAAATGAGTTGGTCTCAACAGCAATGTTATGGAAATAAAAAGCAAAATAAGTAAAGTACAAAAATAAATATTTTTTTAAAGTGATGGGCAAGCAGGGTCTTGGACCAATTTCTCTCATCCACTTAGAACTTTGAGATCTGGGGCAATTGAAGTACTATATCAAGAAGGCTTCCTTCAACAAAAGAAGATAAAGGGGAAGAAGAATGAATTAAAGTCTATGGAGGTTTTCAGTCATCTAGGTCATGGTTGTCCAAAGATGCTTTTTTCTAAAAGGCAACTGGACTTTCTTGGGTTTTTTTTCTTTGAAAATGTTTCATTTCTCATCCAAGAAGCTTCTTCAGTTCTGAAGTTCTCTGAAGAGAACTGAAGAAGCTTCTTGGGCAAAAAGTGAAATGTTTTCACAGAAAAAAAAAATCAAGGAAGTCCAGTTGCCTAGTGGAAAAAAGCACCTTTGGGACAAAAATGAATTAAATTATTAAATCAGGTCAGAGTGCCTTCCACTAATACTATCCAGAACCATTCACATGGCAGTTAAGGGTTGCAAATCTGGTTGTTAGAAATTACTACATGTGGTCCTCAACATACGACCATAAAGAGCCTGCTCATCATGGCCTTAAATTGTGACACTTGTAAATCAGGTCACCCATGTGACCAATCCAATTTTATGATGTTTTTTGCCATGGTCATTAAGGAAATGACATGGTTGTAAAATGACCATTTTGGTCATTAAGTAAACTATTGGATGACTATGGGCCGGTTTTGCTAAAAGCCAGAAGTAAATACCAGTTTTTAGTAAAACTGTCAGAAAACAGGTTCACATGACAGCACGATGCTGCAAATGGCTGTAAATGCAGGCCAGTTGCCAAGTGCCCGACAGCAGTCATGTGGCCACAGGGAAGAAGCCACTGGAACCAGGACATAAGTATTCCCAGAGAGGTCCATCGTGACTTCAGTCACTAAGTGACCAGTCGTACGTCAAGGACAACCTGTACAGTAATTGTAGTTTGAGCTTATCCATTAACTTGTGCTGTATTTTATTGTAGGAATGGATGTAAATTGAACTGGATGAATGAAGGAAAAGGGACATGATTGATTGAATGCAAAGGAATTCTGAAGCAAATTGTCATGTTGGAGAAATGAGATTTATATTTATGATATATGAGACTAGAGGAACTTCATTTTTTCCATGTTTTTCATTTTAGTTTTAATTTTTTTTTAAAGTTCTGGATACATACAGTATATCAGCACAGGAGTCCCCTCCCCTCCTTCAAACTTCTTCTGTGGCAGCACATCAGAAGGGATGACTCTACAATATCCTGTCAACTGGACATCCCAGAAGCAAAACAAAGAACAGTGCCTTTCTACAAAGACAGATGGGACTTTTCTGGCATTCCAAAAACACATTTTTGTTCATGATGGCACAACTTCATAGCCCTCCAAAGAATTTCACATTGCCACAGAGTTCCTCAAAGGATCTTTTTGGCGTGTCCATCTGACCACACAGTGTTGCTAAGTCACCTGTTATTACTTAGGTCTATCTGTATGGGACTCAAAAGTATTTGGAAAGTTGAGCTCAGGGTGGGATGCCTGAATAAACAAAATTCATATTTGCCTTCCTAAAAAGCTTGTCCAATGTAATTTATTTCATGCAATGGCATAACTGGAACACAGATTTCAAATTATATTAGCTTTGATAATTCATCCTGTGCAAACTGGCATAATAAATGTGTGACAGCCTTCAAAAAACATTAGACTGCTAATAAATATTTTAGAAATACAATAGGAGAATTGGCAGTAGTGGCTTTGCTGGAGGCAGAAAAAGCCTCTCAGAGTCACTTAACTGGAATGACATATAAGCCTAAGCAAGATTTTTGATATGGTGCAAGTAAATTTGGGGAAAATATTTTGGCTAAAAATCTGGTTTTCTCCGGTTATAATTGGATGGATTAAAATGCAGTATTGCCTTAGTGGAATTATTTCTTCATCTATCAAGGTATCATAAGAACACACCTTTTAAAAATTCATAAAGAATGTCCTTTATTTATTTAAGAAATGTTAAGGCTCCACAACTCTACAATGACTCTGGGTCCCAAATGCCATTGTCTGGAAAAAAAACAATCATTGTACAACAATCAAACCCAGAATCTCCCATTCTAACCCAAGAGCCAGGTTTTCAGAATTCTTGGAAGGCAACCAGGGTGGTAAAAAAGAGTGGGGAATTGTGTTCAAGGGGGCAGGTGCTATGACAGAGAAGCCAATAACTTCATTTTAAATCCATTGGCCTCTCAATTAAATCCAATTAATATTTTGGAATTAAATTGAGCTGAACACAAATTGTAACTATATATAGAAGGTATTATGGGTCTTATTGATATTTATAAAGATTCTTTACCCAAATGAGTGGATGTCATGCAGCCATTTGGTAAAGAAGTGTTTCTCTGACAGTTCTGGGAGTTGAAGTCAAATATTTTAAAGCTGCTAAAGTTGAGAAACACTGCAGTAAAGTGTCAGGTTATTCAATTAACTTAGTTTAAATTTGAGCTATGAAACTTTATGGACAATAGAGTTTTGCTTATTTTATGCATTCATTTAAAAATCTTAGAATAATTATCCCTAAGGAAATATCATTTCTTGATTTAGTATTTCAAGCTGTTTAATTCAGATTCTTACTAATATAAAATTTCCATGTACTTTTTGGGAGAAAATTCCAATGAATTTATAAGTGAGAATAAATGTTAAAAGAACTAACACCGCTTCCATATCAAAGTTTAATATTCCAAGTGGGAATGCTGTGTTATTTCTGCTTTATCAATTATATTATCAACAAACTGAGAAATTATCAAGAAAGAGGAGGCTGGGGATTACCAGATCTGAAATTGTACTTTGATGCTTGCTGTTTGGTCTGGTTAAAAGAAATGAATTGGAAATCTTAATGTGTGGTAATGATAAACATATTATTGCTAAAGTCTGTAAAATATTATTGAATTTAAATCTGGAAAATGGACAAGTAAAGCATTGTATGATTCAGTGGGCAAGGAACTTTGGATATAATGTAATGCTTGAACAATGGGAGAATATATAGAAGAAAGCTTTAAAATTTACATTAAATTATAATTTAAAAGAAAACTTCTATAAGATGAATGTTGGAAATGTAAATGTAAAGAAGGGGCTTCTTATCATTTATTGTGGACATGTGATAAAGCAATATAATATTGGAGTAGAATTCATACCTTAGTACAGAAAATTCTTAAAGTGAATATACACAGAAAACCAGAGACTTTCCTTTTGGGTTTAATGGAAAAAGACTTGGGCGGAAAAATTGGAACTTTGATGTTATACATGTTGACGGCAGCAAGACTACTCTACGCACAGAAATGGAAGGTCACCTCGATCCCCACAATGGACGAATGGCTGCAAAAATTGATGGAGTGAGCAGATGGCTAAACTGATTGCTTTGATCAAAGAAAAAAAAACACAAATACTGTACTTTTATTTCTATGTGGAAACCGCTTCTAGACTTTGTACCTGAGGTGGAAAAAAATGAAACTTTAATTTTGAGTTTTACCAATTAGATAATTAGTTGCTATAGAAACGGCTAGTTTAAACTATTATGTAAAAGTAAAAAGCTGAGGTTTGATGTTAATGCCTTATTCTACTGCATTGAAGGAAGTCGGAAGTCAATGCTTTTTCTTTCCTTTTCTTTTCCCCACTTTTCTCTTCCCTTTTTCATTCCCTATTTTTCCTATTATTTACTTTTGTATTTTCTTTGTGCTACATTATAAATTATCAAAATTGTTATTAAGAAAAAGAAATGATCAAGAAAGGTTTTATGAACATCATGTTTCTTTTACCTAAATTGTGACTTCCATGCAAGGATAGGGGATTTAATAGTCCAGATTTTCCAACTATCTTGGGTTTATTTCTTCACGTGTCTTTAATCCAAATAATTTCTTTAAAAGCCATAATGGGCAGAATTACAAAGTATTAAACTGACATTTATCTATAAGGTCTCCTGTGCAGAAGATTGGACTAGAGGGCCTCCTAAATCCCTTCCAGCCCTATGATTCTATGTACTACAGTATATATCTTGGTAAGATGTTGATTCTTTTTTTTAGTTGTTTTTCCAGCATAAAAGACTTCAAGACATATTAGAAAGATTCTGAGGCAAAAATTTAATTTGATCCTTATTTACATGAGAAATTGACATTTTGACATAATCACAATCTAAATATTTCTAATACAGGTCATATAGTGACCATTCAAAGTTACAACAGCATTGAAAAGAGTGACTTATGACTGTTTTTCACACTTAAAACCATTGTACCATCTCCATGGTCATGTGATAAACATTTAGACATTTGGCAACTGGCTTGTATTTATGACAGTTGCAGTGTCCCAGGGTCATGTGATCAACTCTTGCGATCTTCTTACAAGCAAAGTCAATGGGGAAACCAGATTCACTTAACATTCACTTAACAACTGTGTTACTAATTTAACACTGCGGTGATTCACCTAACAACTGTGGTAAGAACGGTCATAAAATGGAGCAAAATTCACTTAACAAATGTTTCACTTAGCAACAGAAAGTTTGGGCTCAATTGTGAATTGAGGACTACCTGTAGTTTTTTAGCATTCTAAAGCAGTTTATTTCTTTCAAAATATTTGATGTGCAGAAATACAGGATTATCTGTAATATATCTTATTAAATCATTCTTTGGTTTCTCAATTTGAACTTGATATGTTAGCAGCTTTTGAAACACTCAAACTGCTTTTAGTTGGAATGTGTTTGGAAATAGCTTAAAACTACAGTTTATTTCTATGGAAATTTGGAGATTATTATCAAGATGGATACTGATATTTTCACTAACTTTGACATGTAGAATAGGAACATCTGATGATGAGAAATTGCTGTCTCCCCAACTTTATGTAGCAGGTCCTGAGATCCTTATACAGCAATTATTGCAATGAAGCTTCAGAATCACTATTCAAAGTTTTCAGCGTGAGAAAGAACTTTTCTTTTCTTTCTTTTTTTTTTTTTTATTGAAACAGTTTTACAATTACATTTTCTCCCCATTTCCGCCCCCTCTACCCTCCCAAACCTCCGTAACCCTCCCTAACCCACCCCTCCCCCCGGACTTCCACAAAATATAATCCAAATCAAAATCCCCTTTTTATAAAAAACTTGAACCCCTCCACACCCAATATATTCTATCTTTATATAATACTTTCAGTTAAAAGCTATCTGATACTTCCTGGTTTGATATTTGTTCTGCACATAATCTATCCACTTTTTCCACTCCCATTTATAAGTCTCTTGTGAGCGATCTTTTAAATATGCTGAAATCTTCACCATCTCTGCAAAGCTGGCCATCTTCAATGTCCATTCCTCAATAGTGGGCATATCTTCATTTTTCCAGTATTGACCTATCAGTAGTCTCACTGCAGTTATCATATACAATATCAGCTTTGTTTCACCCAATGTAAAACCCTTAACTATACCCAATAAAAACAATTGTGGAGAAAACTGAATTTTTTTCTTCAAAACATTCTGCATTACCCACCAAATTTTTATCCAAAAAGCCTTCACTTTCTTACAAGTCCACCACATATGATAATATGTAGCATCTAAGCAGTCATATCTCCAACATTTTGGTTGAACATTAGGGTACATACACGACAATTTCTTAGGATCTAAATGCCATCTGTAAAACATTTTATAAAAATTTTCCCTCAAATTCTGCGACTGTGTAAATTTAACATTCTGAACCCAAATTTTTTCCCATGTTTCCAACATCACTGGTTCTGCAAAATTTTGTGCCCACTTAATCATACAATCTTTAACCAATTCAGTTTCTGAATCCCTTTCTAACAAAACATTATAAAGCCTTTTAATATGCTTTGGACCTTTCTCTTTTATATGTCTAACCAATTCTTCCTCATGTAACATAATACCAGTTTTTTGGTCCTCTTTCCATCTCAGTTGAAGTTGATTATACTGTAACCAAGTTAAATTAATCCCTTCGTCCAACAGTGTCTCTAATGTCTTCAGTTGCCATCTGCCCGCATCTGTAAAAAGAACTTCTTTATATAACCCACCCCCCCAAGTGACATTATGTTTGTATTCCACATAATATGACCAAGATCCAGCCATAGCGGTATTTTGTAATCCCATTTGAATCGGTGCTTCTTCCAAACTCTCATCAAAGAGTCTCTAAGTATATGGCTTTTCAATACTTTATCAACTTTGTTTTCATAAAATAAGTAAGCATGCCAACCAAATTCAAGATCAAAGCTTTCTATATTCAATATTCCAGTCTTTTTCCTTCCAAACCAATCATTTGCTTGAGTCAAAGCTGCTGCTTCATAATATAATTGTAGGTTTGGAAGTTTAAGGCCTCCCCTTTCTGGAACATCTTGCATAATTTTCAATTTCACTCTCGGTTTTTTCTCGTTCCAAACAAACTTATTCAATCCAGTTTGCCATGCTTTCAGTTGTTTATCACTTTTAAGCACCGGAATCATTTGAAACAAAAAAAGAAATCTTGGCAAAATGTTCATTTTAACTGCTGCTATTCTTCCAAAGAACTTTTCCATCAATTCACCCAGTATAGTAAGATGCTAGTATGGAACAGGAAAGGTGCTCAACTATAGAACTGCTGGCAAGGGTGTTGTCATGTAATAGAGGTTTGCTGGGTTGGCAATGGAGAAATCGTTGGAAACATTCCATGCATTTCTTCCCCTTGCTCTTTCCTTGCACATTTCCCCTTCAAACTGGCTTTTGGATTTATTCTCAATTTTTGTTCAGTTTGAAAAATGAGAAGTGAAAATTCTGCGCATTCAGCTATTGGCCAGTACTATGGGGAAAACCGTCAGACTGTCAGACTGTCAGAAGTTCTTGATGAGTTCACAATCATAAATGTAAATGTGCTTGTATAGTACTGAGGTCTTAATTGATTTGGAAAGCCATTTTATTTATTTGAGGCCAGGCAGGAACACTGCAGCACTGATGGGTAAGGAGCGGTATGGTGGGAGGCAGAGGTCAGGCTGCAACTTGGGAAATGTGCCCCTGGTGTTTGGTCCTAATATGTTCTGGCTCCCTGCACTCTACCCTATTCCCTATTTGGACCTTGAGGTTTTGGGCTGCAGCTGCAGTGTAATAAGGTCTTCCTTTTCTGTGACTTAATCATGGATGAGAAGACTTATCTGGTGTGTATTACTGAGTCCTGTCTGGGATGTTCTGAAATATGTCCACCTGTGTTTTGGCTGTGGCATTAGCGAAGAGCCCAGAGTAGGGATGGTAGAGCTACTCTGGGGGCTTGTAGAGCCTTGCAGATAACTGGATGCCAGACCGTGATGGTTAACTAGGGCTGTAAGGATCAGTTGGGATTGCTGCTGCTTCCCTGTTGCACTGCAACCTCCCTGCCTGAGCTCCTTGATTGTGTGGCCATATGGAGTTCCCACAAGCTTATGGTCTTGGAGGATTTCAATTTGTCTTCTTTGGAGTGGAGTCTGACATAGGTTCAGGCCAACATGGTAGCCATGAACTAACTCAGATCAATCAGAACCAATTTGATCAGTTCACTTCAGGTAGATCCATTGGATTTCAGAGAGTTTGGGTTTGTTCCTGAAGATTTGCTGCATAAATCAACAGAATCAACAGAAGCTTCAGTTATGGTTTGGAAAGACTGGGCAGCCGGAGCTTTGGATTGGATCAGCCTTATGTAACTGCTTTCATCTTATAGATCTTGGATCTCTCTTTGATTTATCAAGGAGTTCAGGGAAATGAAGCAAAAGAAGTGACATTTAGAACATCACTAAGGATATTAGAGAATGAATGTGATTGAGCATGAGTTAGAGTTGCTATTAAGATCTACCTCAGGGTGGTAAAGGAGGAGGGGAGCATAAAATCACTATTTCTCTGCCCTTATTATATTTATAGATAATTTTCAACTCCTAATGACCACATAGATAGATTTCCTCCATGACAATCTGTCCTTAACCTAATTTTTCAGGTCATCCAACTCTGCACTCAACATCACTGTAATTGAGTCCATCCACATTGCTGCTGGTCATCTCCTTCTTGTCTTTTCTTCTACCTTTCCCAGCATTTTCCAGAGATCTGGATCTTCTCATGAGGCATGACATAATTTGAACCTGGTCATTTATGCCCCAAGGGAGAACTCTGGGTTCATTTGTTTGAAGATCCATTGGTTTGTTTTCTTGGCTGTCCATGGTATTCTCAGGAGTCTTCTCCAACACCGAAGTTCAAAGCTGTCAATACTCTTCCTATCTTGCTTCTTTAAGCTCCAGCCTTTGCTTCCATAGTGTGTCACAAGAAATACCATGACTTGGATAATTCTGATCTTTATATGTACAGACATCATGGCATTTCAGTATCTTTTTCAAGCTTTTCGTGGCTGTGTTACCAAGTGCTAGTATGCAGTGCATTTCTTGACTGCTTGTTCCTTCACTGTAGCTGGTTGAACCTAAAAGGCAGAACCTGTTCTCTACTGTGATATCTTCATTGTCAGTTCTGAAGCTGGTTGTCCTCAGGTTGACATCAGCTTGATCTTCTTTATATTTAATTTTATTCCATTTTTTTCACTTTGCTCCTTAACATTTATTATTAGTATTTGCAAATTTCTTACATTTTTGGTTATCAAGGTAGCATCATTGGAATACTGCAGGTTATTATATTTCTTCCTACAATTTTAAAATCACAGTCATCTTCCAATCAGATTCAAGATCTGGACTGAAATGAACCATAGCATCCAAAAATAACATACAATGAACTTTCAAGAAACAATGAAGGACTGAAAACATACTGGAACAAAATAGTTTTTCTTTGTTTTCAAAATGCAAGTAGAGTTGGGGTCATCCATACTTTCAGAAAAGGATGGTATTCCAAAGAATGGGGCTATCATTGAGAAAGTCTGTTATCTAGTTCACACCTAACAAATCTCATTAAGAAGGACCTTGGAAAGTCTCTCTCTAGTTACCAAGACTGGCTAGGACAATCTGCCAATAATATATTATATTAATATATATATATATATTATATTAATAATTGTTAGCGAAATTTTTAAGGGGTTACGGGGGGGAGGGTTGGATTAGAACTAGGGCTGTGGGTGACAACCCATCGAGGAGGGGGCCTGGTCCGGCTGAGGGGTGCGGCATGGGAGGTGTGGGACTCGGGGTCAAGGAGGGGGTAGAGCTTGTTCTGATGATGGATTTTCCATCAGTACTGTGGGTGGGAGGGGCAGATATGGCGGGAGCAGGGGGCCATATCGTGTTGTGGGACGTGCTCGCTGTCTTCGAGCGGTGGCGTGCTCCGGCCCCCAGTGCTCTGCCTGTTCCCCGGGTTGCACAGATCCTCAGGGCCTGGACCTTCGGCTGATGTTATGCAACACCAGGTCCATGGTAAATAAAGCCCCCCTCATTTGAGATCTTGTTCAGAAGGGGGGGAGCGGATCTGGTGGGTATTACGGAGACTTGGTTGGGCCAGGAGGGGGGTCCCCCTCGTCGAAATGTGCCCACCCGGTTTTCACGCCTTTCATCAGCCGAGGTCACAGGGGAGGGGAGGGGGTGGCGGTTGTTATCAAAGAAGGTCTTAGGCCGAGGGAGGCCACTGTTCCTCAGACTGCCGGATGTGAGTCCCTCCTTGTGAAGTGGGGTCATGGGGTACAGATGGGCTTGCTGATCATGTACCTGGCTCCCTGCCATGTGACAGCAGTCCTGCCCAAGCTGCTCAACGTTATAGCCATGGTGGCAGTTGATACCCCCAGGCTTATGGTCATGGGGGATTTTAACCTGCCATCTGTGGGTGAGACATCTGAGGCAGCTCGGGAGTTCATGGCTTCCATGATGGCTATGGACCTGACCCAAGTTCATGGCCCTACTCACACGGGGGAAAACATGCTGGACCTGGTTTTTGTCTCTGGTCAGTGGATGAGTGATCTTGAGATAGGGGATATAACGATTGAGCCCTTGTCATGGCCAGATCACTCCCTTCTTCGCTTTGACCTTCGAATCGCCATACCCCGCCACAAGGAGGCAGAACCAATGAGATGGTTCCGCCCCAGGTGCCTGATGGAACCTGATAGGTTCCAGATGGAGCTTGGGCCATTCCCTGAGGCTCTGGCTCACGCCTTGACTGAAGACCTAGTGGCCGCCTGGGATAAGGCGGCCGCTGGAGCTTTGGATCAGGCCGAGCCTTTGCGGCCTCTGACCCGGTGTGGTCTCACCTGGCTCCTTGGTTTACCGAGGAGCTGAGGGAGATGAAGCGCCAGAAAAGATGCCTGGAGAGCAGTTGGAGGGCCAACCTTTCTGAATCCAACCGAACACTGGTAAGGTCTCATATTAAGACTTAACTAGTGGCGATAAAAGTGGCAAAATGTAATTATTTTGCTGCTCTTATTACATCATCAGATAATCGCCTGGCCACCCTGTTTAGGGTGACCCACTCCCTGCTCCACCAGGAAGCGTGGGAGGACCCCTTGGAGGGTAGAGCCGAGGACTTTGTGCAGTATCTGTATGACAAAATCACTCAGATTTTAGAAGACTTGGACTCTGACTGGGTAGACTCAGGAGGGATGATGGGGGCAGGTCTTGAGAATGTTATCTGGGAAGAGTTTGACCCTGTGACTCCTGAAGACGTGGACAGGATTCTGGGTAGACTGAGCAGCCACATGTTTATTGGACCCTTGTCCCTCCTGGTTGGTGCTGGCTTCTTGGGAGGTGCCACAAGGCTGGCTCCAGGGGATTATAAATGCTTCATTGAGTGAGGGTGACTTTCCCACCACCTTCAAAGAGGCGGTGGTGAGGTATCTCCTCAAGAAGCCTTCCCTGGACCCGGCAGTGTTAGCAAACTATCGTCCAGTCTCCAACCTTCACTTTGTGGCGAAGGTTGTTGAGAGCGTGGTGGCATGACAGCTTCCCCAGTACCTGGATGAAATGGTTTATCTGGATCCGTTCCAGTCGGGCTTCAGGCCTGGGTACAGCACGGAAACGGCATTGGTCGCATTGGTTGATGATTTCTGGAGGGCTCGGGACAGGGGTTGTTCCTCTGTCCTGGTCCTATTAGATCTCTCAATGGCTTTTGATACCATCGACCATGGTACCATGCTGCACTGGTTGGAAGAGTTGGGGGTGGGGGGCACCATGCTGTGGTGGTTCTCCTTCTTTCTGTCCGACCGGTCACAGTCTGTGTTGGCAGGGGGGCAGTGGTCGACCCCGAGGTGCCTTATATGTGGGGTTCCACAGGGTTCAGTCCTCTCACCCTTTCTGTTCAACATTTATGTGAAGCCACTGGGCGAGATCATCCGTGGTTTCGGGGTGAAGTACCATCAGTACGCTGATGACACTCAGCTGTATATCTCCACCCCGGACCACCCCAATGATGCTCTTGAAGTGAGGTCCCGATGCCTGGAGGCCATGCGGATCTGGATAGGGAGAAACAGACTCAGTGTCGAGCCTGGCAACCTGCTCGACATCGCTAATGCATGCTGAAAGCATCGAGGGACATATACATACTTGGTGGTGGTGGCACTGGGTGAAGGCGGCCGTATGCGGGGTGTGGGGTGGTGGTATCAGGTGCGACGGGATTAGGGCCGTTCCGGAGGACACAGCGGCAGCACCTTCCAGAACACGCTGAAGACCAATTACGCCCCTAAAAGAGGGGCGTGGTAATAAACAAGGGCGCGGTCTACGCCCCTAAATGAGGGGCGTAGTAACAAACAAGGGCGCGGTCCTAATGAGTTAATGGAAAGATGGGCTATATAAACGCCCCATTCTTGGTGTAACGTAGCGCCGATTTCAATCGTGTTTACGAATCACAGTGTGTAGCCGGATGCGGATGCGAATAAACCAGCGTGCCAAAAAGAGCTAAATAAGGCTGTAGCTGTGTTTTGATTGCATCTCGCACGGCATTCCTGAGACTCAGGCTCAACCCATCCAAGACTGAGTGGCTGTGGTTTCCAGTGTCCCGATATAGTCAGTTGGTGCCATCACTGACTATTGGGGGTGAGTCATTGGCCCCCATGGAGAGGGCTCGCAACTTGGGCGTCCTCCTGGAGTCACCGCTGTCTTTAGAAGAGCACTTGACTGCTGTGGCCAGGAAGACTTTCTATCAGGTCCACCTGATACGCCAGTTGTGTCCCTTTCTGGATCGGGACTCCTTACATATGGTCACTCATGCCCTCGTCACTTCCTGCCTGGACTACTGTAATGCTGTCTACATGGGGCTCCCCTTGCGGAGCACCCGGAGGCTCCAGCTGGTTCAGAGTGCGGCCACGCGGGTGGTTATGGGAGTGACGTGGCATTCCCATGTGACACCTCTCCTGCGCAAGCTGCACTGGCTCCCGGTGGTCTTCCGGGTGCACTTCAAGGTTTTGGTTACCACCTTTAGAGCGCTTCATGGCTTGGGACCAGGGTACTTACGGGACCGCTTTCTGCCACCAGTAGCCTCTCACCGGCCAGTACGTGCACATAGAGAGGGGCTCCTCAGGGTGCTGTCGGCCAAACAGTGTCGACTGGCAGCCCCCAGGGGGAGAGCCTTCTCTGTGGGGGCACCTGCTATCTGGAATGAGCTCCCCCCAGAGATACGGAGGATCCCGGATTTACGCACCTTCCGCCGTGCCCTCAAGACCTATTTATTTCAACAGGCTGACCTGGCCTAACTTCCCTTTTAATTGTAACTTTTAAAATTGGTTTTAAAATATTAGGGGTGTTTTAAATTGTTTTAGGCCAAATTATTTAATGGGTTTTTATATTGTCTTTTAAATTTTGTAGTTTGTGTGTTTTATCTTTCTGGCTGTTCACCGCCCTGAGTCCTTCAGGAGTAGGGCGGTATATAAATCTAATAAAAATGAAAATGAAAAAAATGAAAAATATAAATGCTGCATTCTGTACTGGCTCTAGCTTCAGAATTATCTCCAAAGGCAGCTCACATACAGCTTGTTTCAATAGTCCAACTAAATGGTGAATAAAGCATAAGTTATTATTGTCAGGGCATTCTGGTCTGAGAAGAAGGTTCAATGAAGAGAAGACCAAAGAATTAGTCATTTGGACATAAGTCATAGGACTGGAAGGGACCTTAAAGGTCTTCTAATTCTACCCCCTGCCCATACCATCTTGAGAAAATGGTTGTCCAATTGTTTCTTGAAAATGTCCACAACTCTGGGATTTGAAGGCCTTAGAAGGTGTAGAGACACAAATGGAGAACTTCTCTGCAACTCTTTAGAGCAAATCCCATTTTGCTTGATCCTGGGAAAAGGCACGGCTGCTTTAAGGAGATGTAGTCAAGGGTTACGTTTGTGTCCCCTGTGCACCAAAGCATCTTTTTGACTTTCAAACTGAAATACTGAACCACCTTAATTTTTTACCTGCTGTGCTTTTTTCCCCTTGCTACTGTTTTTAACTTTTAATAATTAATTGTCAACATCCAGCTTGTATATCCAAACTTGTTATTAATTTTGTGAGACATTAGAACTCTGTGAAGGATAATTACAATAAGCAATTATTTTGCTGTGAGCTAAAGTATCTCATCATCTGCAGGAGTGTCCACAGTTGGCAGATTTATATCTTTTAATGTTTTAACATGTTACCACTATTTTATGTTACCATTATTTTAAGAAATTGAGTTTTTTAATATCACTTTGTAACAGATTAAAGTAATTTTCTATTTTCTTGTCACCACAGGCTACAGGGTCACAATCAAGAAAAAAGGCAGAGGAACCCAGGACAAGTTACAATCAGTTGAAGATGAGTGGAAATACTCCACTGCCAACTGCAGAGTGTAATGAATCAAATATCTCCAGGTTTCAACTAGCCATGATCGTGTCTAATGAGAGGGAGCAATTTACAGAGCCTACGGATGCTCCAGCTATCACACCCAGTATTCAGAATGATGCCGAGTCTTTCAGAGCAATGGAGAACAGAACCCAGACAGATGATGACTGCCTGGGTAATGCAAGCAAACATCAGGAAGTGGAAATAGATGTGTGGCAGGAGATGAGTATGCAGAAGAGCAATGGTCAGCAAGAACAATTAGGAACCAACAGTGACAGCACCAGCAGCATAATGCACACAAATGGGTTACCTGCTGAATCAAAGCCTGGTACAGAGAACAATAAAGACAGAGCACAAACTCCATCCACTCCAAGGACTGGCAGTGTTGCTTTCAAAGAGAACATCTTGGCAAATGAGTTGTTTCTCAATGATAGAAGAAACAATTATGGTTTGCAATCATGTCGGGATGTTACTGAACTGTTTTATCCTGAGGATGGAGAAGAGCACATAAGGTAACAAATAGGGAAACCATGATTTACCTTTAAAGGAAGAGAAGCAGTTTCTGCTATGATACCATTCATCTCTACATGGGGCTCCCCTTGGGGTGCACCCGGAGGCTACAGTTAGTCCAGAATGCGGCCATGTGGGGGATTATGGGAGCGATGGGGCACTCACATATGACACCTCTCCTGTGCGAGCTGCACTGGCTTCCTGTGATCTTCCAGGTGCGCTTCAAGGTGTTGGTGACCACCTTTAAAGCGCTCCATGGCTTAGGGCCGGGGTATCTGCGAGGCCGCCTTCTGCCGCCAATAGCCTCCCACCGACCGGTTCGCTCACACAGAGAGGGCCTCCTCAGGATGCCGTCGGCCAGACAGTGCCGGCTGGCGACCCCCAGGGGGAGAGCCTTCTCTGTGGCAGCACCTGCCCTCTGGAATGACCTACCCCCTGAGATACGCACGATATCAGACCTCTGGACTTTTCGTCGGGCCCTGAAAACACACCTATTCCATCTAGCCGGGCTGGCTTGATCCCATCCTCTCAGTTTTAATTGAATTCGGTTTTAATTGGGTTGTTTTTAAATCTTGGGCCGAAATTATTTAATTGTTTTTTAAATTGTTTTTAAATTTTATATGCAATGTTTTATCTTGGCTGTACACCACCCTGAGTCCCGCAGGAGAAGGGCGGTATAGAAATAAAATAAAATAAAATAAAATAAATAAATAAAAATCTTTCCAGTGATCTGGTAGGATTAAAGTTCTAGAATATATTATCAGAAGGCTTCATCGTGGAATTCTTTTTCATGCCAAGGAACAGCAGAGTTTAGCATTCATTTATTACTGAAATTAATTCTTATTTTTCAGTAATTCTTCTAAATTCCTTGTCATGTTAGAATAATCCTAAGAAAGCAAGAATTTGGTAGCTACTATTAGTTTAAAAGTATCTTTTTGCAGTGACTGAAAGGGGAGACCATTAACTAGGGAACACTTATAGAGTGTCACTAGATGCCTTCTTAGACTATGAACCTCTGCTATCTTGGACAGGAATTCTAAGAGAAATTATTGTAAACTCTTTGAAGGTCATAGGCTAATATAGATTTCTCTGTTAAGTATCAGATCTAGTCTCAGGACCAGGGGGTTGCATTAAAACTGTTTAAGCACTAATTCTGGTTTATGGGAATTGTTAGAAGAATATTATGAAAGATGCTTTCCAAATGTTCACCCAGTCCCATGCTTTTCATTTTTCTTGGGGAGTGTAGAAAGGAATAGATTTGAGAGCCTGATCCATGTGCCTTAGGAAATGGAGCATCGGGGGCTCCCTGAAGCTGGTCACAATTAATTCCCACTGAAAAGGCAACTATGCCAGGAAATAACATATGTTATTAAACAAATAGCAACAAAAACAAGTGGCATATGGTTTTAAAACAAATTAAAAGACTCCCCACCCTTTCTTCTTTAACTGGAAAGTTAGAAACACTTTACTAATTCAGTATATTTTATATTGATATACAATGTTGATTCTGTAATGCATGATGCAAATATTTTGCCCCTCTGATAAAACACTGAGATCTCTTAAACTACTTCTGGGAGATAGAATGCTTCAATTTCCCAAGTTTTATTTACTTAATTTATAGGTCACCCACCTCCTAAACAACTCTGGGTTCTGACATTTAAAGAAAACATATAAAGAATGCAACTAACTGGAAAAGCAAAAATACCAGAATAAAAAGGGACTTTACAATCACTTTTTCCCAACATCTGGCAGAACAATTGGGTCTTTAATGATTTCCTGAACAACAAAAAGTTGGGCACATACGAATCTCTTATTTATGATTCAAATCTAAATCAAAACAGATTTAGAAAGAGCTACATTGGATTATTTTTCTAAGTATCCAACTATTTCTTATGGTCAGTGGCCACCCTTCATGGACAACATTTTGCCTCTTCAGCATCTTGTAGAAATTTTTAAGAAATCAAGCACTCTGTTTCTCTTTTCCATTCTTGAAAATAGAGAAGAAATCATTAGCAATAGTAATTTAGCTGTGCTACTATAAAATGGATTTAGATTTAAATTATTGCAAAAATAAAGAGATTAACTGCAAATATTGAATTATATTATTTCTTTGCAATTGCAATGTTTTGTTCTAAATTACCTCCTTAAAGTCTACAAAAATAACATCTATTGTGCACAAATTTTTAACTGATCTAATATGTCCTTCCATTTCAGCTTAATTGTTGCAGAATCTAAGCTCCATTGCAGCAGTTACGACAGGGAAGATTTTGCATTTAAAGACATCAGGGATGGATTCAGTTCTACTTTTGAAAAAATTGTGGAATCTGACCTTATGAAGGGCACATACTACAGCAGCCTGGACTCCTTGGATGTGCTCTCCCTTACAGATGAGACAGACAGCTGTGTTAGCTTTGAAGCTCCGCTCACACCTCTTATTCAGCAAAGAACCAAAGAAAGTTCTGAACTTTCAGAACAGAAATTCCTCACTAACCAGAAGGAAAGTCTGGAGCCCAGGGCAACAGAGAAACAGGGTGAAATGATGGCCAGGGTTATGGATGGTAATTTGGGGAGTCCCTTGCAGCACTCCATCACTAGCAGCCAGTCTGAGAATGTGCTGAGCCAAGTATCACTGAAAAATATTCCTAATGGCTATCACATGGAACGGTCAGAAGAAAAGCTTCCAAAATTTAGTAATTCAATCAGGTAATTTGCTTTACTCAGACTATAGCTGTTATTTAACTGCATTTAATAAATCCATTAAGTTTTCTGCATTGCATAGTCTTTCTCTTATTGCTATTCATAATAGCTAAGGCAACAGTAGCAGTGATAGTTTTGGTAATACCAATGGTAATGATACATACACAATACTAGTTTTAATTGATTCACTGGTAAATTAATTAGTGGGAATGATAGCTTCTGTTGATTTACTGTTGGATGGGACTAAGTCTAATCAGTAGGGCTGAAAATTGCTTGTTTAAGCAATTTCATATCTGTACTCATTGTCATTGTCTCTGTGTTCTTCTATCCATGTTAACCATTCTTTTCCCTTCAAAAGTTGTTTTGTACTTTTGGATGATTAAACTATTATCTTAGACTTTCAGTAATCTTTGTACTGTTACTATATAAAAGTTGTGGTAACATTTAACAGTATTTATATTTAATCAATACTTTAAATACATTTTTGGATTGGTAGCCCTAATTATTTCCATAATATTATATATATATAATATGTATATATACATATTAAGGCAAAGCAAATAATCTTTAACTCCTGAAATTTGCAAGCTATATCAAAAGTGGTTTTATTTTTTAAAAGGCAACTGAACTGATTTTTTGAGGAAAAAGTAGACGTTTCACTTCCTATCTTGGAAGTTGCATCAGTTGCAGTTGGATGGTGTGGGAGATGGAAGGACAATTATTGACAGCTGAGAGTAGTTGCTGGAGGGGTGGGAATGGAAAGATTGCATTTTCTTTGCAGTCAACTGGTCTTAACACACTCTGAGAGCTGTTGTGATTACTTGGGGTTTTATCTCTGATCTCAGGGTCATCTGAGTCAGAGATGTGGAATCTTTTTGGAACAGCCTACAGCTACTCAATGTTAACATAAATGGCCCTTTTTACCCCTCTTTCAAACCAATGGTTCTCTCTATCCAAAATGTGGAGTTTACTATCTTCAAAAGAGTGACCACTATCATTCAAATGCAGATGGACTGCTGACTCTTGTCTTGATGGATTAGATTTCCTATGTTGTGCCATGCCCTTGTGAAGTGGTTGCTTTGGTTCACCAATATACAGATCTGCACACGTCTCACTGCATTGCATATAACACATTGCTCAGTTAATGACAAATGACAGGCATGCAAAGTTAAGGAAACATGAAAGTGTTATCTCCATGTATAATTAAGGATTTCTTCCACAGTCAGCTTCATAAAGCCATTATAAAAAAAAGTGGATTGAACCTGAAATTGATTGACCAAATATTGGTTTGTTATTTTCCAAACACTCAATGTTAGACAAAATTATAGGAGCCAAAAGGGGGGAATTTTTTTTTTTTAAACTGCACTAAAAAAAGTGGGGGAAGGAAAAGATTTCAGGTTTTTGAGTGTTGTAAAAGTTGGAGTCAGAGATTTAAAATAGCAAATTGTTCTACAATTCTCTTATTTTTTTCCTGTGAGTTTTTTCATATTCTTTTGTCAGCAGTTTTAGAAAGATGGTGAACTAAAATATTCTTCCTGGACCTAAATAACTTTATTTTAAGTATTATTGAATCTATAGAACATATATTTTTATGTATCTGTTTATATGCACAGACAAATTCAACTCTTCTAGGAACATTTATGGGATTTGGATGAATTTTATGTTACCTGGATTTCATCAAATTGTTATATGAAAATTATCTATAAAAAGGCAGTTTTGGTCATTATGTGTAGCACACACCATCAATTTAAGTCAGCAATTCAATTTAAGCCTGCTTTATTAAACATTTTAATTATATATAATTTACATATTTATTACAGTACATAACAGGTATGGGGCAAGCTTTTTTTTTAAAAAAATTACTAAATTACCTACAGTGAATATTGTTAACTGGTTAATGAATATACATATAGATGATGAATTTAAATGAAAAACCTGTTTTGAGAGTATATAGAAATGCATTTTACTCTTGAGAGACAATATTTAATTGTTTTTCTACTTTTAATAGTGCCATCCAAAATATATCTATATAAAAGGAGATTCTCTCTTATGAGTTTACTTTCAATTACTCAAAAGAAAAACCATAGCACAAATAAATAAAACAATATTTATTTAAACTATTATTCAGGATGCTTTGCTTCTGTGTAAGTGTTCTATACTTTTAAACACTATTGATAAAAGGAAAAGCTTTCAAGTGTTTTCCTGGAGTAAAGCTTGTAGCCAGGGATTTTTTACAAATTAGGATTTTGGACTAAAACTTGCAGGTCCCAGCACTGCTTTCCAAACCTGGGAAAATTACCCAAAATTGAGTAAAAGTGGTTTTTTGGGGTGGTAATGACATATTTTATTTATTTCTATCCCACCTTTATTTTCACAAATAAGGCAGTGAACATACTGTATTTTAACACACCTTCCTTCTCCTATTTCTCCAACAACAAACCTGTGAGGTGGGTTGAGCTGAGAGAGTGACAGAGTCACCCAGCCGGCTTTCATGGCTAAGACAGGCCTAGAATTCATGGTCTGCCAGTTTCTAGTCTAGTGCCTTAACTACTATATCAAACTAGTTAAACAACTTACATCAGGAGAATATAAATAAGAACTTTCTAGTGAGGAGTTTTCAGTAATGAAGGAAATAGTTTGGGAACCACTGTTCTAGATGAAAGACATGATAAAACTCTGACAAATAAATAAGAACCAGAACTGTATTCAATCCTTGTGTGGCAGTGTTTTTATATGGGAAAAAGGGTCAACAGAGCTACTCTGGAATTAAATGTTAAAGGCCAGTGTGAATTTGTTTTCAATTTCCTCAAAGTCTTTCAAGTAAAATGAAAAAGATAATACAGTGAAACCTCAGTTTATCAAATATACATCTACCCACAAATGTCATCTGGGGTGATGTCATTATTGGAATGCTATTATGCAAATGATGGAACTACAATGGGAGCTTTGCCTATTGTATCCAGTCTCCTAATTGAGATTTCTGAAATTTAATATGTATTAATTATTTTTATAATCAAATCTTAATGATTTACCAAACAAGATATGTAGAGTTGAAAGCCTAAATTTATAGCATACCAGCATGGCAAGCAATACAAATTTATTTTTAGGATATTTGTGGATTCCTTTTGTACCGTACAAATATATCAGTCTCATTATCTTCCACTTTTAAATGTAGAACATGCATGCTGAAAGTCAATGCAAAATCTAGATCAAGAAAGCAGGCTAAATCCCAAGAGTTGGTAAAGAGAATTAATAGAATATAGGACATGTTTAAAAATATCTGAAAGTCAGCCACAGTCAGGTCAAAGTACCAATTTACTAATTATCTTAATAATAATAGGCTAATAGAATTATAAAAAAAATTCTTTTCTACCTTTTACACTTTGAACATATCCGCACATCTCACTTAGGTTGTTGCCAATACAGTAAGTGTTACTCATCTCTTCTGGAGTGCAGGAATGCACCTCATTCTCTTTTCCTACTCCATTTTCAACATGTCTTTTCTAGCAACAATTCAAAAATAATCCAAGCCACCTTCCACCCTTCAGAGCAGATTGTTTCCAGTGCTTCATTCTAATTTAGTTAATAGCCACAGCTGTGACTGGCTGCATCCGCTTGCCATGCCTCTTCCCTTGGGCTTGGTTACTGCCCTGGGCACCTATTTTCTGCTGAGCTGCTGACTGCTAAGATGGATGCTCTATTTATTTTAAAAAATAAAGTTTTAAAAGTGCAGGATAAAGACTGTTCAACAGCTGAAGGAAGGTTGGCCACATGGTGACGTTGCAGACTCTGCAAAATCTCTTGCTTTAGACAATCATTATTGCCATTAGCATTAAAATGCATTTATCAGATGTTTTACAATAGAGTTGGATAATTGTCAGACTTCTCTGTTACTGAACTAGCCCCACCCAACCCCTGCTCTCAGTTGGATTCACTGCCAGCCCCTTATATTCCTCTCCTCAACCAATTATAGGGGCAAGACTGAAAGAAGGAAGAGCTCTCCCATTTCTTTTAACTGACAAACAGAGTGGCAAGTTGCATTGTTCGTTAGTAATGTTTCAAGATTTCAAGACTGCAGATGACACACCTGACCTTCCAAGAAGAGACTGTTCAATGTCATGATGATGTTATGAGAAGGGTTTTTAAGGGTGGAAGCAGGACCTGGAGGAGGGGTGGGTTCTACTTACCTTTGCTACAGGTTTGCAACAAGACCCCGCATGCGCTTGCTTCGCTCGTGCATGTACACACACTTCTGCGCATGTGCAGAAGCTTCCTGACGACGACCGGGTCAGTGGGCAGAGCCTCCCACCGGTTTTACTACTGGTTCTTGCAAACTGGTCCGAACCAGGGGCAACCCACCGCTGACCTGGAGGCTTCTGATCATCAAGCTCCCAAAGGAACCATATTGTCATTTTTAAGGATTACTTGTGCTACTGTAGGGTTGGTGGGGTTAAAGTTGAGAATGAGAGTTGTTTGTCTTACTCCTGTTTCCACTCTTAAACTCACACAAAACACAGCATCAATGTCCAAAATTAGCTTTAAAGGTAACAAATACAAAACTAACATTAATGAAAAAAAATGTCAAAATATCAGAGAACAATAGATTTAAAAATCTGATACCTTTTATTTGAAGAACAGGAAGAAGATGCAATTTTGGGTTTCCCAGATATTTAACATTTGAGCACAGTTGCCACTTATTAAAAATATTTTTTGTTGTTCTAGTGATGCCAACATAAAAGATGGCCTTTCGGATTCAGATTCTGATATGGGCAGCACAGAACAACTTGACCAGGGAAGCACGGACATTCTTATCAATGGCTGCAAGGCACACAGTGAGGCTGCCAAAAGATTGGCTAAAAGGCTCTACAATCTTGAAGGATTCAAGCACTGTGATGTGGCCCGCCAGTTGGGCAAGAAGTAAGTGAGGGACAGAGGGATAACATAATTCTAGTAATTGATTGGCAAGAAATATATATTTTTCTTTTTAAAAAGCATTTTGTCTAGAAAATGGATGGATCAGATTTACATAAATGGAAATTTGATTGTGTCCAGAAGGGTGGCAATGTTAATCAAGAAAAGTTTCACAATAACATTTGTTCACAATGGCTATTATATTATCATGGTTCATAACGGAGGAAGTTGGATGGCCTGGGTAAAAAAAACAAATTTTATGGTTCAACTAGAAATAAGCCAAATATTTCATGTAACTGCTTTGCCATAACTTTTTTTTACTTGCAAGCAGGTCACATACTGTAATTGCTAGTAGGGATTTTCAGTCATGGATCCATAATCAATTGAAATGAAATTTTAAAAAATAAGTTAATATTCAGAGGTAAATTGATGCAATATGAAGATATTTAACCTAGTTGATATAGAGACACAATATTTTTAACTAAAACTTTACCTTATAAATCCTGTATAGTACATGATTACATTAGGATTATTAATTTTTCAGTCCATAGTTAGTCTAGTTAAAAAGTATTACATTGATTTGGTCATGATTTCTGATAGTGTTTCAGTAATAATGTCACTGATTTCAAGAAAGAAAATTCAAATTATGAGGAAGAAAGGTCAAAGAAGTCAAGATGGCAATAAACCATGGGATTGAAGCCTTATTCCATTGTATATCTATGTAACGCTGTGACTGCCATCTTGACTTATGTTATTTTTCCATCCCCGCAGGCACCCCTGGAGAGGTAATATTTTAATACACCATTACTAGATATTTATATTTTTAAAAAAAACATTTGAAGTAAAGACTGATGTCTCTTGAATGTTTATACTACAAATTGTACTGTGGAATTGTATTGTGCCTTTAGGGCTGTAAAATTAGAGCTGGATCAACTACGTACTTTGAATATTGTCTATTCCTTCACCTGTATTAGGTAGCTATATTTGGACTGGGGGGAAAGCTGGTGAGTCACTCACTTTTTGCTTGAAATATTTATAATAAGTGATTCCAAGGGAACAACCCATAGAAACTACATAACAACTCATGGGTCTCTAACCTTGGCAACTTTAAGACCTGTGGATTACAACTCCCAGAATTCCTCAGTCAGTGTTGTGGCCCGTCAGCGGCCTGTGCAGTTAGCAGCTGATTCTGACAGCGAGGAGGCTGATATAGTGCTGCGCCAGCAGCCTGTGCAGTTGGCACTCGAGTCGGACAATGAGGAGGCTGGTGCCAGAGGCAGGGATTCAACCAGGGCCTTCAGAATCACCAGAAGCTCCCATAAGTGAAGAGTAAGAAGAGGAGGAGCCTCTTCTCAATGCACGAGCGTGCAGAGCTGTGAAAAGGCAAGAGTGGCTCCTCAGGAGGAGGTCTTCTTGAGAGTAAGGCTTGGGGCTAATTGGCCACTCCCCTAGCCTATTTAAGGAAGGACGACGACTGATGCAATTTCTAGGAAACAACTTCATTCAAATTCTTTCGTGTCTTGATTACAGAAAACGTTTGATTTGGGTCTTGTTTCTCTCTTATCAGTTTTCCTGCAAATTGCTTCTGGGCATTCTGCCAACCACGGTAAGATTATGGTAATCTGAAATACTGTGCCTCAGAACTGAGTTATTATTCTTTGAATTCTTTTTGGCTGTTAATGAAGTTAAATTAACAGCCCGGACTTCCGGCGGTGACGTAGGGCTGTAGCAGCACAGGAGAGAAGCGCTCTCTCTCTGTTGCTGGTTTTCCGAGCTTTTGGTGCCTTATTTGGCGAAGACCGATCTTGGAGAGATCGGGAATAGAGAGGGGAAACTTCGGGGGAGGCGAGGAGAGGTGCGATCTCCCGCCGTACCGAGAAGATCCCTCAATCCAGGCTCGGGAAGAAGCTAGCTGACGAGCGCAGCTGGCCCGGAGGCCCGACAAGCCAATTGAGACCAGCGGGGAAGCGGAGGAGTGAGTACAGTGCAAAACTGCCAAGGGTGAGCAAACGAGGATCGTTTGGAGTATTTTGGAGTATTTTGGCGCAAAAACGAGGAGGAAATAATTTTTCCGGAGGAGCAGCATGGAAGAGAAGATCTCAGAGCGTAAAGGGGCGGCAACTGAGGAGGTGAGCAGAAAGGGAGAGGACGAGACAGAGACAAGCGGAGAAAGACTTTAAACAGTGAAGACGAAGGTGAGGAGAGGTGGATTTGAAGTACAGAGATTTAAAGACTTAAAGAAAACGAACATTTCTTATATCCTCCCTTTTTTGGCTGCTCTAAGAGAAGGAGAGAGGTATTTTGGCAAAGAATAAATTGTGGACTGTGACTGTGCAGATTGGAGATCGCCATATTGGAACAGGAAAGACCTCTCTTTTGTTGAAATTATGACGAAAAAGACTTATAAAAGTCATAGAAAGTCATTGAAATATATTACTCTTATATAATCCTCTTTTCTTTCTTTTTTTAAAAAAACATAGATAATTGCTTTGTTATTGATATATATCAGAATTAAGAATCATAGTGATACTTGTGTTTATTAATAAATAAATTAGTATATAGTATATAATAGTACATACAGTATATAGTATATAATAAATTAGGATTTATAATAATTGTAGTGCTTTAGAAGGAAATAGTGGGAACTAATTGAATTAATTACTTTGCAAAGCCTGTGATTATCTATTTTTATATATCTATATTTATATCTATTTATATCTATTTATATTTATCTACTTATATTTATATTAGCTATTTAGATTAACTTATATTAATAATATAATTCTATAATATAATATCTATATATAATATAGATATTATGTAATATCTATATTATATATTTTTATTGCATTTTTTACAAAGTATCTTATAAGAGACAATTAGTTAAAGTAATCTAATTTAAAGAAAATAGGTAGAGTAAATGAGAGACTATTGAATTGAATTTTCTACAAGTGAAAAGGAAAGGAAAAGAAAGAAATTAGATAAAAGTTGGATGGTGATTTAGGAGAAAGTTGATAAAATACTGGTGGAACAATATAGAATTCTGAAAGAGATGACAAGCACCACCACAACAATGTTGAAGACTGCGAAGAAAATGACATCAATCTTAGCTGGACCATCGGCTTCACCAGTGTCACAGAAAACCCTAGAGGGAATGTTTGTATCAGAAAAACAACCCAGCACACCTAGTCAGCCAACAATGCAAGCTACTTTAATGTCAATACAAGAAACAATGGTCAAAATGCAATAGTGCATGACCAGAAACCATGAACAATCTAGGAAAGATATGGATGAGGTAAAGAAGGAAGTTAAGAACAACATCCAAAAGATTGATGAAAAAATGGACCTGATCCAAGAAATTATCCAAAGAAATGATCAAAAGATAAAAGAAATAGAACAAAAAACTGAATTGACAGAAGAAAAGTTGGAAGCATTGGACACAAAAATGACGGGATTAAATAAAGAGTTTGAGAACACAGTAGCCCAGCTGGAGATGGAAAAGGCGGCATTCTTTCTGCGTTTTCAAAATGTAGCCGAAGAAAGAGAAGATTTGACAATGATAATGGCGGAGATGATAGCTGAGGCTCTCCAAAGAGAAAGGGAAGAAATAATAAATGAATTAAATGAAGTGTACCGCGTACACACAAACTACGCCCGACAACACAAACTTCCACGGGAGGTACACATAAGATTCGTGAGAAGAAAGGTGAGAGATATCGTTTATAAAATAACAAAGGACGAACCCATGCTTTACAAGAATAAAGAAATAATAACTTTGAAACAAATTCCTAAGAGAATAAGAGACTTGCGGAAAGATTACTGGTTCCTGGCCACGTTGCTAAACAGGAGATATATACCTTTCAAATGGACAATACCCAAGGGAATGTTGGTAACATGGCAGGGAAGGAAAATAAAGGTGGATTCGCAGAGTAAAGCAAGGAAACTATATGACCAAATGATGGCCAGTGAGATAACAAATGGCAGCAGAGAGGAGGGAGGAAGAAGCATTAAAGGAAAACAGAGTCAGGAACGTGAAAGAACCTCACCACAGGGAGGGAAAGAGGAGGAAGGAGAGACTCAGGAGGAAGGAGGAGTACAAACAAGAGGCAAAAAAAGGAATTAGAAGAAGCAAAGAAGAAACAACAGGAAAGTCAGTAAGACATGGAAAGAACTTTAAGAATTCTATCAGTAAACGTAAATGGCCTCAACTCACCATCTAAACGACACCAAATTTTTAAAAAATTCTGAAACAAAAGTCTGACATAGTATGTCTCCAGGAGGTACACATAAGAAAACAAGACATAAATTACATACAATATAAGAAATTAGGAATAACATATGCATCACTGGCAGAAGAAAAAAAAAGAGGAGTAGTGGTATATATTAAGGAAGGGATAGATAGTAATATAAGATATACAGACACTGAAGGTAGAATTGTGATGATAGAGTTAAAACTTGACTTCAAAAATATATTATTGGTTGCGATATATGCACCAAATAGCAAACAATTAGAATTCTACAAAAAAGTACATGAAAAAATCATAGAGCAAAAAATGGAAAATGTATGTTTAATTGGAGATTTTAATGCCATTTCGGATGTCAAAAAAGATTATAAATCTGACCAGCAAAATAAACATAGGAAAAATATATTACCTAGAACCTTTACAGAAATGGTTGAAGAGTTAAACATGATAGATAGCTGGAGGTTTTATAATCCTGAAATCAAGAATTTCACATATTACTCGAATCCACATAAGTCCTGGTCCAGGGTAGACATGGCATGGGTATCTGGTATGTTAATGAGAGAGATAGAAATGGTAGAAATCTTATCAAACGATTGGGCAGATCATAACCCGTTAATGATGACCTGGAAGGGGCACCAGAGAAAGAAAAACAGATGGACAATGAATTTACAGGTAATGAAAGAGAAAGAATATAAGAAGTATATGGAAAAGGAACTAGAATTGTTCTATAAGGAAAATACAAAACAACACACCTCCCTACAAAATTTATGGGACACCACTAAGGCGTATATAAGAGGCCTTACAATAGCGTACAATGCAAAAAGGAGAAAGGAGAGAGAAAAAGTATACAATAAAATACGGGAGGAAATTCAAAACTGGGAACATAAATTGCAAGGGAAACCAGGGGATGAAGAAATAAGGGTGAAGTGGATAGCGGCGAAACATAAGCTCAATATATTAGAACAAGGGAAATACGCACTAAATTTGAAATATATAAGGCAGAACCACTTTGAACATGCAAACAAACCAGGGAGGTGGTTGGCATATAGGCTAAGGAAGGAAAAGGAAAAAAGAACAATTCAGAAATTACAAGATGATGAGGGGAGGATCCAACAAAGCATAGAGAAAAAAAAGGAAATAATACTTCAATATTATCAGAAGCTTTATGAGAAGGACATAGTAACAACAGAGGAAATTGAACAGTACTTAAAAGGAGAGGGGGTACAAATATTAACAGAGGAGGAAAAAGAATTACTAAATAGGGAGATCACGATGGGTGAATTAAAAGAAGCATTGAAGAGACAGAAAAATAATAAAACCCCGGGGACTGATGGTTTACCAACAGAATTTTACAAAACATTCAGAGAACTATTAAATGGAATATTATTAGAAGTATATAATGAAGCCCTGTCAGAGGCAAAATTACCAAACACATGGAAAGAAGCATATATCTCCCTAATACCAAAAGAAGGGGCAGATGCCACATTGATAAAAAATTACAGGCTGATTTCTTTGTTGAACACCAATTATAAGATTCTAATGAATATAATTGGTAATAGAATGAAAAAAATACTACATAACAAAATACATCACGACCAAAACGGTTTTCTGCCCACAAGACAAATAAAAAATAATTTAAGGATGGTACTAGATGTCTTAGAGTATTATGAAGTGCATTCAGAAAGACAGATAGCCCTGATCTTTCTGGATGCACAAAAAGCGTTTGACCAAGTAAACTGGCAATTTATGAAACATCAAATTAAAAATATGAATTTCGGCGATAAATTTACAAAAATGATATCATCAATATACCAAGATCAAAAAGCATGTATATTGGTAAATGGGGAACTAACGGGATTTTTTGGAATAAATAAAGGAGTAAGGCAGGGATGTCCGCTATCCCCTTTGCTTTTTATTTTAACGCTAGAAAATTTATTAATTAGAATTAGGGTAAACAAAGAGATACAAGGATTACAGATTAAGAGAGAGGAGTACAAGGTCCAAGCTTTTGCGGATGACCTTGTCTTTTTTGTAGAAGACCCAATAGAAACAACCCCCAAGTTAATAAAAGAAATTGAAAAATTTGGAAGAGTGGCAGGCCTAAAAATCAATAAAGAAAAAACAAATATGATAACAAAAAATATGGCAGCAAAGCAAGTAGAGCAATTAGTAAAGGTTTCACAACTACAGGCAGTTAAGAAGGTGAAATATTTAGGGATTCATCTGACGGCTAGAACAATAACAATAAAACAAGACAATTATGAACCCTTGGTCCAGAAAATTAAAGAAGATTTAGATAAATGGGGGAAACTAAAGTTATCCCTTTTGGGGAGGATAGCAGTGGTAAAATCTAACATACTTCCAAGACTCCTTTATTTATTCCAAACGATCCCAATAAAATTAGATAAGAAATTTTTTGACAATTTGGATAAAATAACCACAAAATTTGTATGGGAGGGGAAAAAATCGAGAATAAAATTAAACATATTACAGGACAATAAAATTAGGAGTGGTTTCGGTTTCCCAGCGTGGCAAAAATATTATAGGGCTGCCAGTTTACTATGGATCAAGGAATGGATAACTTTGGAGAATCAAAGACTGTTAAAGTTGGAAGGACATGACCTAATGAAGGGATGGCATGCCTTTATTTGGAACTCTGGAAACAAATCACACAAACATTTTAACAATCATACCATTAGGAAATCTTTAATTAGTACTTGGCAACAAATTCAACGTAAGCATTATATGAAAATCCCCGGTTGGTTGTCGACAATAGAAGCAATTACCCACCCAAATATATTATCAAAACAAAAAATACTACGATATAGAGAAATATTAGATGCACAGGGCAAATTAAAAACTAGGGAAGAATTAAAAGAACAAGGAATAGCAATAGACTGATGGCCCTACTCACAAATAAAAATAAGATACAGGAAGGATCAGGAGGAGGGGGGAATAGATTTGAAACAAAACAGGTTGGATAAATTATTAGAATCTAAAGAAGGGAAATTAATTTTGAAAATCTACAAATATTTACTTGAATATGATTTGGCAGAAGAATTAGTGAAAGGGCAGATGATAGCATGGGCGAGAAACATCGGGCACAGTCTACAGCTAGAAGACTGGGAAAGAGTCTGGGAAACTAATTATAGCATGACAAAATCGGTGGCCTACAAAGAAAATCATTATAAGATGTGGTATCGATGGCATTTGGCCCCCGCAAGACTTGCGAAAATGTACCCAAATGTAGATTCGACCTGTTGGAAGTGCAGAAAAACACAGGGAACTTTCTACCATGCTTGGTGGCTTTGCCCGGTCATTAAGAAATACTGGAACAAGGTAAGGATATGGATAAGAGAAATTACAGATTGTGAAATTGAATTAGAACCGGAGATTTTTCTATTGGGCATGATCAAAAAGAACATCCGAAATGACATAAAATACCTAATACTTCATATAATCACGGCGGCAAGATTAGCACTAGCACAATTCTGGAAAAGCGATCGATTGCCAACAGATCAGGAATTAATACAAAAAATATATACATGCGCAGAGATGGATAGACTAACTTTAGAGTTACAGGATAAGGAGGACTCTAAATATTATGAAACATGGAATAGATGGTACCAATGGATAAACCAGAGGAAAGGAATTGGGTAGAGATGAAATTTAGAAGAAATCAATATAACAAAAAACAGCACTGTCAGAGGAATAGAATATAGAATACTTTATTGTATGTTTATATATATGTACATATAATACATATAATATATTTATATAGAATAATGGAAATTAGCTAAGAGGTGACGTTTATGTACTGTATATGTAAATTTGTTTCTCAATTGTGAGAAACTTGTATGTTTTTAAATGTTTTTTCTTTTAAACAATAAAGTTTATATTAAAAAAAAAGAAATAAAAAAAAAGAAGTTAAATTAACAGCCCTTGTTCAGAAAAGACTAATTTATTGTACTTGTGTTCAAACAACTACTAAGAAAGCTCATCAGTAGTCTTTAATTAGTAAATTAAGGTTTGTACGGACTTTGTGTGTGCTGCGTCCTTTGGGGTCCGTAACTGGGGCAGAACAGTCAGTTATGCTGTGCTGACTGGGGAATGTTGTCAGTTGATGTCCACAAGTCTTAAAGTTGCCAAGATTGGAGACTGCTGAAATAACTCATTCTCTGGATGAGAATTTGGGTCATTCCATGTCAAGTGGTCTGGGGGTCCCTGCTCGACCATCACGGATTTCGATGAAGTTTTGTGTGAACATGTACAATTGTCCCCAATGAACATTGGTAAAGTGTTATGTGTGCTGATGCAATACTTGTGGAGATATAGTCATTTGTGTGACCCCCATACTGCAGTCTTCTACAGTATGACTCTGAGGTTCCAGCAACTTTGAGACATAATATCTCTGGCAATATTTTGTTGAGAGGAACAAAACTTGGCCATCTTGTACAACTTTTTGTGCTCTATTAAACAAAATAATAAAAACATTCTCGTGAGCGATCTCCATCTAGATAATTTGGAGCAAAGTTGGCCAAAAATATTGTGGCTCGAAAAAAAGGTTAAAATTTGGCTTTTTATATCTCTGGAAGGAAAGGTATGAGAAACATGATGGTCGAGCAGGGCAGTTTTCTGAAATCAGACCACTTGACATGGAATGACCCATTTATATTCTGCCCATAATAATGCAAAGGTATCATCAGTTCAGCAGATGAATACCTTTTTATATGGAATTAATCTTCTGAAAATGTTGCATACACATTCAAGAGATTTAACTGAACATTAATACTGCAGAGGATACACAATACAATTGGCAGAATAATCTGGAAAGCCCCACCCCCCACCCCCAGGTTAGACAGGATCCCCATTGAAAGGTATGAAAAATCTAAGAATTTCTCTCCTATACGGTTAGAGATAAATAATGTATCCTTACTGTTTTCATAGTATGATGCTTTTATAGTGATTATTCTGAAAAAATGAAAGAATCCAACAAAATATGTCATTCCTCATTCAATTTTCTTGTTAAATATAGTTGCTAAAATATTGACAGCTAATTTGGCATGAAGATTATAGAAAATATTCTATTCAGTAATTCATCCAGTGTTATCTGGCTTTATGATATGTCACAGCTCTGATATTAGATCATTGGTAAATTTTAAAATTGCATTCTAATAGTAGTGAAACAGCTGTATTGGGTTTCCAGGATGCAGAAAAAACCTTCAATATATTCTAATTTAAGTTTTTTGAATAAGTTATGAAAAATGGATTTCCATCATTTATCAATAAAAAGTAATATAAAATTATTACTTCAACCCTTCTGCTCAGGTAATTTACTAATGGGACTATTTCCTGTGCTATTAAGATAGATGTAAAACTCATCTCTTTCTAGTTTTTCTGGTTCTTCAACATTCTTTTTTTATACTGAATTAACCCAAATGGTTCTTTTAAAAACATAACCTTCCAGTACTATATTCCAATCATGAATCCGCTTATCAACTTTCCATAACACCAAAAATGTCATATTTGCTGCCCCTCCCCCAATTCCTGTACCAAGACTTTCCATTCCTATTTGTTTTCCATGCTCTGAGTATGTAGAGGCATCTGGGTCCTTCAGTTTGCTTGCACCATGTCCTGGTGTATTTCAAGCATTCCCTCCCATATTTGCTGTGAGGTTAACAGACTTTGGGCTTAAGGTGTATGTGTGATTCTGGATATTGGTCTTTCTCCTAGTCTAGTTTGAACCTTGTGAGATCCTTTCTCCTTTAAAACAATGTTCATTTCCAATATATACTCTGGGATTGAATATATTGAAAAAAATGACATTGTTTTCAAGAAAAAGCCACATGGCACGTATTTAACATTTTGCATACTTTAAAATATATGTTCATTATTAATAATCTTACTTCAATGGCCATTTTGAGTAGTGGTTAAAGGCCCAAGTTAGAACTATGAGTTCTAGTTCTGCCTTAGGCAGAAGTAGTTGGGTGACCTTAGGCCAGTCACTCTCTCTCAGCCCTAGGAAGAGGTAATGGCAAGCAACTTCTGAAAAACCTTGTCAAGAAAACTGCAGGCAAGGACTTGTCTAGGTAGTCACCAGGAGTGAAGACTGACTTAAACACACCAATATAGACACACATATAAATATTATAGGTTATCACAAGGATTTCACATTGGGGATTCTGGCATAAGCTGATGTTTCTGCACGTCATTCTGTCCATCCACAAAAAAATCTGGTATTTTGTACTAGAAGAAAAAAATAGCAGTTGCCATTTTTTTTGTATCCTTTACCTAAGGTAGCATTAATGTAAATATGGGTTTGCATAATGTAAGATTGCCTTTTCTGCACTTTTGGTATTGCAGCCATGAATATAAATATAACACATATCCTGATTTCTAAAGTATGTAACATGTGAATTTGAGGTATGTATCTTGCATATCTTTTACAATGTCATGTTTGTTTCTGGCTTAGAGATATTTCTGATTATTTGTAGAACACTGCTTGATGAGGAATGATTTATATTCTCTGCTTCACTGCTAATTGATTCATTTTGATTTTCTCAGAAATGTTAGCACTTGAGATGCTTTTAAGATGTGTTCTTATACAGTATAGATAACGAGTTCTGTAAAATAATTGTAATTATAGTCATGATAAATTTCACTCTGTTATGAGTAAACACAACAAGAAATAAAAACAAAATCTGGGAGATTATCCAAAACACTCTAATCCAACATCCTACCCTCCAAGGTGAAACCTGCCTCCAGCCTCCTATCCTTCCATAAGTTTCTGAAGACCTGCTCTTCCGGTTGGCCTGGGACCCCAATAGGGGAGTACCACATTGGAGCTGACTACTAGATTGATAGCTAACCCTACCTCTCCCCTCACTCTCTGCTTTCCCATCTGCCCACCTTCTCATATCGCTATATCATTGTTATCTTTTCCATTGTTTATTCTATTGTTCCATTTATTGTTATTATGTTTACACTTATTTTTATTTCTGTTTTTATTGTTGTAAGCTGTCAAAAGTAGACCCCTCAGTAAGATAGGCAGCAAATAAATTTAACAAACAAATAAATATATCTCCCTCCTCAGTTCTCCATTTCTACTTCCCTAATGCATTTCTAAAGATGTGAAGCACTCTCCCAGCTCTTCCAGAATATGGAATGATAGAATAATGCATCTGTACAATCATGTATCATAAACACATAAACAAAATCCCTATTCCTACACATATTAGAAATAAACACAGCTAGTCGAGTGTAAGGTTCTCCAAACCAAGCTATTAAGAGGTTGTATCCAAAAAAACTTTGATACTTTCTTGTTTCAGTCTATTGTTTCCAATTTTTCCATTTGAGGTTTAACTTATTGTTTATACATTAAAAGGAGAACAAAAATCAGAATTATACTGAAAGCAAAAAATGAGAACGATTTTTCCCCCAGATTCCAATGAGAGGATAGTACCCTACTCTTAACCCAATCAAATTTGGCCTTTTCCACTCCCAATTTGAGGTATACACTAATTTGGTGTCTAGTGTATACTCACAAACACATTCGTTTACAGGATTCTTTGTGAAGAGTATGCCCATAATTATTGGTGTTATCTTTAATTACAGTAACGAATTTAGCAAAATGGTAGCAGAAGAATATCTCAGTTTCTTCGATTTTACTGGGTTGACCTTGGATAAAGCACTAAGGTGAGCAGGGCTGATTAATAAATAATTGAATCTGTTAATTTTATGCTTCTGGAATTTTGCAAAATTAACTTAACAATTTTTAGGGTTAAAAAAGAAAAAGAGATAGCATTGGTTGTTTATAAACAAGCACTGTTCATCTATAAAAAAAATGTTGGGTATTATAAAGACTAAAAAAGTTTAAAATGTTTGTTGGTTGAGCAGAAACCATATGCTGACTCACTGAGTAGTCTGATCCACATATGAATATTATTCTCTCAGGCCTCTTCTCTTTATCCATTGAGCATGATGGCAAACCACGACCCTAGTTTACTTTTGCTTTGCTTGTAATGTTATAAATTTCCATGGGCTGAAAGGCAGGATTAGGGTGTGAGAGCACACTTCTAATTAAAAGACTATGGGGAAAACTCTGACCTTACCTTAACCTCTTCTTTACTGGAAGTTACATTTCCTAAAGCAACTTTTTCTGTTTAAAGTGCTATCTGTTTTATTTTACATGTTTATCTGTAAAATGAAATTATGCCTTCCATTTCAGATTTCTAATCAGCGTGTTTTCAGGGCAGTCACAGCCATATTATCTAAATTCCACCCCTTTTTTACATGCATTGCAAAATATAAAAGGGATGGAGCCTCATCTGCATAGCTGTGACTGCTACTGATTTTTTTTGCCCCACTCCTGTTTCTAACACTTACATTGGTTTGGTTAATATACATTTCTTTTGCATCTCTGACATATGTCTTTCTATTGATTCTATGCTCCCCAAACAGAAGGCATTTCACTGTAGATATGATACACATTGAAGAAAACAATTCTAACTTCACATCTAAACCAGTGAATTAGCAGTGACAAATCAGGAAAGATATCAATAGCTTAATAAAAACACGATCTGGTTTACAGGTACTACAGTAAGTGCTTTTCACCCAGCACATTATTAAGCTATAGAATTCACTATCACGGGTTGCAATAGAATATAACTTTGATTTGATTTTAAGAGGGGTTTGGGCAATTGACAAAAGAGATATAGCTCAATAAGCTCTAGTCATTATGCTCATGTATTAAATGCCGTACTAGAAGCAAGATTGCTTTTAATGCTGTTTCCTGGGGAATAGGAATTGGGAAGGCCTATTACATTTATATTTTGCTATGGATTTCCTGCAGGTATCTAATTAATTATTGTGAAAAAAGCTGGCCTTTTGGTTTTATTTTCTGCATATAATCTACCAGTTCAAATATATAGTAAATCCAAGCCATTCTGCTTTCCATTTTGCAACTTACATTTTTAATGAAACATCTGGATATAAATTCATTGGTGTGGGATTGATGTAGAAGGTATTTAACCATTTGGTCTTTGTTTTTCTTTTCTTTTCATACTCATATTTCACATTCACAAAAATATTGTGCATTTGATATTTTTATTCCTTTCTACAACAAAATTGTTCCACATAAGACCAGTATTATGGGCTTCCTCCAAAAGCGGCTTCTTTCTTGGTGCTGTTTCTTGAAATGATAGATGACCATACCATGTACCATGACAATGCTGTCATTGAGTGACTCCAGGACTGCCACGAAAGGGAACCAGCCTGTTATCTGAATGGAGGGTCTTTCTGCTATGAAAAGAAATAAAAACCAAAAGTATGAGCCACCTGGACATTTTCAAAAGTGAGGGGGTGTCTTTTTTCCATGGGAATGATGGTCACTATCTGGGCACATTCCACCAAAGATCTTTTGGGAGCAAAACACCCAAATCAGATGTCAGCAAGAGCTACAGTCTCTGCTATTTAGTTCAAATCACTTGAGTAAGTCACTTGTTGACTTACAGTCTTTCGAGTTCAAATCCTCACAGAATGTCTCTGATCCCAAAAGGTTTGGTACTTTTAAAACTTGAAAAAGTTTGATATATTAAATCTCTTGTTTGTTTAGTTGCTTTCTTAATAATTACTTTCTATGTTTAGAGCTTTCCTAAAAGCTTTCCCCCTTATGGGAGAGACACAGGAACGGGAGCGGGTCCTCGTCCATTTCTCTCGCAGATATTGTCACTGCAATCCCCAGGAGAGCACATCGGAAGGTAAGCACTGATGACACTCAGATTTTAGCCTCAAACTCAGATGAATTTATTTATTTATTCATTTATTTAAATTGTATTCAGACTCATGGCATAATTCTAGCGTAAGAGGTTGCTAAAGAAACATTGCTTGAATTTATCAAAGGAATTGCACAGGGTTGCAGGGAAAAACAACAACTAATTTTTCTCTCCCTGAATAAAACAAGAGGGAAAAAAGACATCAGATTATTAAAACAGTAGAATAGTATTTCAACTACTATTATTATCTTTTTTCTTCCTCTCCCTATTTCCAGAAGTCAATCATCATACAGTATGGTGAGCTGAAGCTTGAATGCTATTAATAGGGTTCTTGGTATATTTGTGGCCAAGAATATAAGGCTCAAAAGACATGTAACAGTAGCAATGCTTTGGTTCTATTCAACCTTGGCTTTGATAATCTTCATATTGTTTTGTCTAATATGATATACAAAAGTATTGCATGTGGTGATAAACCTATTACTTCCTGCTTTTCTTCCTATTGCTTCCCATTCTTGTTTCAGTTCCTTTTGTTTCAGTAAATTCACTTTTTTATAAGGTATGATACTATGTGAAGGAATAAGGCGAAGTGCAGAGGAAGGAGAGTGCACAAGAAGGATATAATTAAATACTTAAAGATGTACCATTCATAACACTTGAAATATCAAATGGTATATGTTAAAGATATTGTTGTGTTAACAACCAGCAGAGCGTAGAACACATGGAAACAGTGCTGAGACCAATAACGAATAAAATACATATAAACTGGTTTATCAAAGTTTTCACTTTGTAGTGAAAAACAATCTCATAGTCTTTAATCAATCCAAGTCTTAGCCAGTCATAATCAGTCCAAAGATACAAAATTCTTCTTACCAGTTTGTAGTAAAAGGATCAAACAGGAACAATATAAATAGTTCTAAAAAAAAAGAATAAATAAACCACGATCACATTAGACCATGTAAAAGATCAAGTAGAAAATACAAAACAGCAGTAGGTAATAAATAGCAACAAGTTCACGCTGGTAACAGGTCACGATGGTGGCATGTCCACAATGACTACATTCAAGCTCTCCTTAAATACAGTTACTACAGATCTTATCCAATCAGGATACAATGACTCAGCATTACAATGACTCAGCAGTACCTCTTAAAGTCATAGAATAGAATAGAATACATATTCATCATGTTAGTTTATATATTGCCTGGCCAACCTGTTAGGCAAGCACCATATCCTAACAGTATATTTCTTCTATCTTATGTAGTTTAGGCTGAAAAATTAGGCCTTTGTGAGTAAACCTGATGAGGTTTGAGCTAGAGATTCAAAGAAGAAATGGGTTTATCTATATCAGTGTTGTTTTTTTATTGCAAAAGTTTTACAATTACATTTTCAACCCTTTCCCCCCCCCCAACACCCACCCCAAACTTCCCAACCTCCCTAACCCTCCCTAACCCTCCCCTCCCCCCCGGACTTCCACACAATATAGTCATATCAAATAAAGAAACCCCCCTTAATATAAAACTTGTATAAAACTTGAGCCCCGCCCTCCCCCTTATAATTTTTTTCCCCCCTTTTCATTACATTAAAATATTTCTAATACATTACTTTCAAATGAAAGCTATTTGGTACTTCCTAGTTTGATATTTGTTCTGGATATATTCTATCCACTTTTTCCATTCCCATTCATAAGTCTCTTGTGAACAGTCTTTTAAGTATGCTGAAATCTTCGCCATCTCTGCAAAACTGGCCATCTTCAAAGTCCATTCCTCAATAGTGGGCAAAGCTTCATTTTTCCAATATTTACCTATCAACAATCTTGCTGCTGTTATCATATACAATATCAGTTTTGTTTCACCCAATGTAAAACCCTTAACTATACCCAATAAAAACAGTTGTGGAGAAAATTGAATTTTTTTCTTCAAAACATTCTGCATGACCCACCAAATTTTTATCCAAAAAGCCTTAACTTTCGTACAGGTCCACCAAACATGATAATATGTGGCATCTAAACAATCACATCTCCAACATTTTGGTTGAACATTAGGGTACATACACGACAACTTTTTGGGATCTAAATGCCATCTATAAAACATTTTATAGAAATTTTCCCTCAAATTCTGTGTAAATTTAACATTCTGAACCCAAATTTTTTCCCATGTTTCCAACATCACTGATTCTTCAAAATTTTGTGCCCACTTAATCATACAGTCTTTAACTAATTCAGTTTCTGAATCCCTTTCTAGCAAAACATTATAAAGCCTTTTGATATGCATTGGACCTTTCTCTTTTATATGTCTAACCAATTCTTCCTCATGCAACATAATACCAGTTTTTTGGTCCTCTTTCCATCTCGATTGTAGTTGATTATATTGTAGCCAAGTTAAATTAATCCCTTCAGCCAACAATGTCTGTAGTGTCTTCAGCTGCCATCTGCCCGCATCTGTAAAAAGAACCTCTTTGTATAAAAACCCCCCGAGTGACATTATATTTGTATTCCACAAAATATGACCAAGATCCAGCCATAGCGGTATTTTATAATCCCATTTGGATCGGTGCTTCTTCCAAACTCTCATCAAAGAATCTCTAAGTATATGGCTTTTAAATACTTTATCAACTTTGTCGTCATAAAATAAGTAGGCATGCCATCCAAATTCAAGATCAAAACTTTCTATATTCAATATTCCAGCCTTTTTCCTTCCAAACCAATCACTTGTTAAAGTCAAAGCTGCTGCATCGTAATATAGCTGTAGGTTTGGAAGTTTAAGGCCTCCCCTTTCTGGAACATCTTGGATAATTTTCAATTTCACTCTCGGCTTTTTCTCGTTCCAGACAAACTTATTCACTCCAGTTTGCCACACTTTCAGTTGTTTATCACTTTTAAGCACCGGAATCATTTGGAACAAAAAAAGAAATCTTGGCAAAATGTTCATCTTAACTGCTGCTATTCTTCCAAATAGAGACAGCTGCAGTTTTTTCCAAGTCTCCATGTCTTTCTGCACCTCTCGCCACAACACCTCATAATTATTTTGAAACAATTTCATGTTTGATTCTGCAACCTGAACTCCTAGATATTTTACCTTAGGTACAATCTCAAAACCTGCCCTCCTTTCAAGCTCGTGTTTATGATTTTGTGTCATGTTTTTAACTATCATTTTCATCTTTTTTGGATTCAGTCTAAAACCTGAAACTTTACCATAGTCTTGTATAATGTCCTTCATCAGGATGATTGATTCCATTGGTTGTGCTAGGGTAACAACCAGATCGTCTGCAAATGCCTTTATTCTGTAATCCTCTTGCCTTATCATTATACCTTTCAAGATATTAGAGTCCCGTATTGTGTTTAGCAAGACTTCTAGTGTTAAAATAAATAAGAGTGGGGACAACGGACATCCTTGTCTTGTTCCTTTTTCAATTTTAAACTCTGTTGTCAAACTTCCATTAATGATAATCTGTGCCTTTTGCTCTTGATAAATTGCTGAGATCGTCTGTATAAATTGATCCCCAAAGTCCATCTTTTTAAAAGTCTTTAGTAGAAAATTCCAATCCACTCTATCAAAGGCCTTCTCTGCATCCAAAAAAACCAGCACTTCAGGGATCTGTTTATTCTTCTCAAGATATTCCAATAAATCTATTACTTGCCTTACATTATCCTTCATGTATCTGTCCTCGATAAATCCCGCTTGATCATCATGAATCACCTTTTGAATTACTGGCATCAACCTGTTGGCTAATACCTTCGCATAAATTTTATAGTCTGTATTCAGAAGAGAAATTGGTCTATAATTCTCTGGTTTTTTAGGACCGGCTTGCTCTTTTGGTATCAGAGATATAAAGGCTGTTGTCCATGATGGGGGTATTTTGCCCCCTTGTTGAATATTACAAAATAAATCTCTGAGTTGTTCCACCATTTCAGCTTGCAAAGTTTTATAATACACTGCTGTCAAACCATCCGTTCCAGGAGCTTTAGCTGTTTTTAATTGTTTAATTGCTACTATTATCTCCTCCTCTGTTATAGGATAATTCATTCTTTCCTTTTGTTGATCAGTAATTTTTGTAACTCTTTTATCATCTAGGTATTTTTCTATAAGTCCATTCTGCACCTCCTCTTTAGCGTATAGTTTAGAATAATAGTCCACAAAAGCTTCTTTAATTAATTTTTGTTGAAAAATTTCTTTCCCTCCAATATCAATACTATCAATAGTCCGTATACTCTGTTTTTTCCTCAGTGTGTAGGCCAACCATCTGCCCGGTTTCTAAGCATTGCAAAATGTATTATGCTTCGCATATTGTAAGTTTGTTGCAACTTGTTCCGCCATAAGCATTTGAAATTGGTCTTTCAAGAGTTTTATAGCACCACGTGTTCTTTCATCTGTTGGATTTTTAATAAGTAGCTGTTCTTTATTCTTTATTTCTACTTCCAGT
The DNA here is from genome assembly GCF_059756535.1 of Pantherophis guttatus. Classification (NCBI taxonomy): domain Eukaryota; kingdom Metazoa; phylum Chordata; class Lepidosauria; order Squamata; family Colubridae; genus Pantherophis; species Pantherophis guttatus. The sequence continues at coordinate 121,096,379 of NC_142065.1, read as the reverse complement.
TCAGATCTTTTCTTTTGTCGAATCAGTCTATGTTTAGAGTTCATGTGAATAAGCACCCCTCTCATATATGCTTTGCTTGCATCCCAGACAATTTCTATTGGGGTACCTTTATTCAGATTTATTTCAAAAAATTCTTTCAGGTGTTTCTTAAGTTCTATTGTATTTTTTTCATACCTGAACAAGTTCTCATTTAGTCTCCAAGAGCGTCTCTCAGTCTTATCTATCTCAATTTCTATCCATACTGGGCTATGGTCAGTCAAAGTTCTTGGAAAAATCTTTGTTCTTTTTGTCTTAACAAGTAGATCATCTGACAACAAAATGAAATCAATCCTAGAGAAGGATCTATGTCTATCTGAGAAGAAAGTATAATCCAGTTCTTTTGGGTTGTGTATTCTCCAAATATCTTTTAATTCCAAATCTTCTTTCATATCAAAAAAAGTCTGAGGTAACCTAATCCTGGACTTCGCCAAACTCCTTTTATCTAATTTAGAGTCAATTACTCCATTCCAATCTCCCATGATTAAAATAGATCTATAGTCCCATTGCAGTATTTTGATATGTAACATTTTATAAAAGTGATCCTGTTGTTGATTGGGAGCATAAATTCCGATCAAAAGAATTTGGCTATTTATTGTACGTAATTCAATTGCTACAAACCTACCATCTTCATCTGCTTCTATAATTTTAGCCATAAATTTTTTATTTACATAAATAACCACCCCATTCTTTTTTTGTAACGTTGAAGATATAAAATGTGTTCCTAATTTGGAGTTTATCAAATATTTTTGATCTTGAACTGTAATATGCGTTTCTTGTAAACAAATTATATCATTATTAAATTGTTTCAAATATGCAAATAGTTTCTTCCTTTTCTGTGCTGAATTAAGCCCATTCACATTCCAAGATAAACACTTAAGCGTCATCTTTATCTTTCTGGAGCAAAGAGCAGAATAACCGAATATCTTCCGAAATCTTCGGTCTCGCTCCTCCCATGGCTCCAGTCTCTTGGGTAATAGTCTTAGCTCCCTTCTTATCTTGTCTTTCCTGTTTTTGCTTTTCTTTAAGTTGCTTAGATTTAGCTCGAGTTATACGTTGATCCTTAACTTCAATCATCCGAACCGGGTCCAAGATTGGAGAAGATTCCAGCAAAAGCTCATCCAGAAAACCTCCTTCAGCGCCTTGCGTTTCTGGTTCCTGCTTAGAGTGTTCTTGCAGTTCTTGTTGAGGTTGCTTCTTGTCACTCCCCTTGATCTCCAACACTGTGGACGTACATGGAGATGGTGTTCTTTCTTTAAGAATAGTAGTGTAAAAATGCTCCGCCTTCTCCACAGTATTCAATCGATATCTTTCTCCCTTGTATCTCAGAATTATGCCAGTTGGGGCGTCCCACCGAAATGGTATCTGTTGATTTTGTAATTCTTTAACAAGAAAGCCAAAGTCTTTTCTGGTTTTCAACATCTTAGGTGGTAATTCTTTGTACACTCCAATTTGTGAGCCCCCCCACTTGCACAGAGGTGTAAAAGGATTTTTGCAGGATGTCATTTCTTATTGCTCTATCTGTAAAATATATGACCACATCTCTAGGCAATTGTCTTTGTCTGGCCACCCAAGAATTCACTGTAAATTTTATCAATTTTGTGAAAAACCAGATCAGGATTAATTTTTAAAATTTCAGCCAAAGCCTCAGAGCAGATCTGTCTCAAATCCTGTCTATCATCTTCTTGAATTCCTCGAAGCCGTATAGCGAATTCCATTGCCCTGAATTGTAACATAACAATTTCGTTTTCAACTCTCTGCACTTTATCATCTACATCAGAAATTTTATAATCATTATCTTTCATCTTAACATTAACTTCTGATTTAAATTCTTCAACTTTGGAGTCAACTTTGATAATAAATTCTGCCAGGCCAGACGCCACTTCTGATATTTTTTTGGTCACCTTATTTTGATTCTGTTCCACCATATCTTTAATTTCATTAATTTCCTGCGTAATTTCCTGTTGAAACTTTTGAAGTTTGTCATCTATTTCCTGTTGGGATTTTTGAAATTTATCATCCAAAATTTTTGAAATAAATTCTTTTAAATCTCCCACATCAAAATCTTTTTTCTGAGTCTGTATCTGTTGTGCAGGGGGAAGCTGCGTTTCATGCTTATGTGTGGGGGATCCCCCCCCCCCGTTGCCTTCACTTCCTGCTTCTTTGAGGCCATCCTGCCACGTAAGCTAGTTTTTCTAAAAAGGGAAGTTCTTCTTCCTTTCCCACCTCCACAAAGATTTCTGAAAAGGTCCCCCAGATTTAGTCAGATGAGGAGAAATAGAACAAAATCAGGGGAGGAATTTTTCTCTTATTTCTCTTATTACGAATGAAGCAACTTTGTAGCAACTTTAAAAACTTTGTAACAAGGCAAGATAGGTTTGCTAATCCACACTCGCAGGCTTGTTAACTCTAAAGCTGAGCGCCATATTTTTTCAGTTCACTTTCACTCATCCACATTTTGTCTCAGATTAAAAAACCAACAATACTCTAATACTTGCGATTCCGAGTTTCTGGGTTCAAGTAATTTTCACTGATTATTGAGGCTGGTTCCTTGCGCTTTAAAGTTTCCTGCAGCCAGCTTGTTCTGCGAGAGCAGACTTGTCCCACGCCGCCCGGAGGTTCAGCAGGTTGAACGGAAGCCGCTCCTGTTCCCTCCCCAGAAACACTTCCCTGGGGGGTTACAGGGGCTCGACCTGTGCCCTGCGATCTCTTCTTCAAAAATCCTAAGGAATTTGAAGTTTTCAAGCCGCTTCTCAGTCGCGAAGCGGCTCTACAGGCGGCGGGGCTGGCGGCGCTTCAAAAGGCACCGCCGTCGCCGAAGATGAGGAAACCGGAAGTCCTATATCAGTGTTTTTTAAACTTGGCAACTCTAAAAAGTGTGGACTTCACACCAGAATACTCCAGCTAACATTCTGGCTGGTGAATTATGGGAGTTGAAGTCCCTGCATCTTAAAGTCAGATTCAGTTTAACAGAGTTGGAAGGCACCTTGTAGGTCATCTAATCCAACTCCCCAACCAAGTAGTCCCTACACCTTTTCTGACAGATGGAAGTCCAGTTTCTTCTTGAAAGCTTCCACTGATGAAGCTCCCACAACTTCTGAATGCAAACTGTTCCATTGTTGATTGTTCTCATTGTAAGAAAATTTCTCCTTATTTCCAGATTGTTCCAGGTTGTCCTTGTTGAGTTTCCATCCATTATTCCTTGTTTGGCCTTCAGGTGCTTTGGAAAATAGTGTGACCCCCTCCTTTCTTTGGCAGCCACTCAAATACTGCTATCATGTTTCCCCTAGTCCTTCTCTTCACCAGACTAGCCATGCCCAGTTCCTGCAAATGTTCATCTTATGTTTTAGCCTCCAGTGCCCTAATCATCTTGGTTGTTCTTCTCTGCACTCTTTCTAGAGTCTCAACATCTTTTTTATAGTGTGGTGACCAATACTGGATGCAGTATTCTAGGTGTGGTCTTATTAAGGCTTTCTAGAGTGGTATCAGTATCTCACTTGATCTTCATTGTATCCCTCTGTTAATGCAATTTAGGATTGCATTGGCTTTTTTGGCTGCTGCTGCACACTGTTGGCTCATATTTAATTGGTTGTCCGCTAAGACTCCAAGATCTCTCTCACAGTTATTGCTATTAAGCCTGTTTTCACCCAGTCTATATGTATACTTTTGGTCTTTCTTGCCTAAGTGTAAGACTTTACTTTTCTCTACATTGAATTTCATTTTGTTAGATAAGGCTCAGTGTTCAAGTCTGTCAAGATCCACTTGGATCTTGAACCTATCATCTAGGGTGTTAGCTATTCCTGCCAGCTTAGTATCATCCGCAAATTTGGTAAGTTCCCCTTCTATTCCCCCATCTAAGTAGTTTATGAAGATATTGAAGAGTACTGGGCCTAAGACGGAATCTTGTGGTACCCCACTGTTTACTTCCCTCCATGTAGATGTAATACCATTAAGGACTGCTCATTGAGTACGGTTTGTCAGCCAGTTACAAATCTATCTGATGGTGATGCTATCTATTCCACTTTTTTCTAGCTTACCAAGAAGTAGATTGTGGCCAACTTCTTTTTTTTTTTTTTTTTATTGCAAAAGTTTTACAATTACATTTTCACCCCTTTTTTCACCCCCCCACCTCCCTCCCCAAACTTCCCGTCCTCCCTAACCCTCCCTAACCCTCCCCCCCAGACTTCCCTATTATGTACTCATAACTAATAATACTGATATATATACCTGAACCCATCCCTCCCCCTATATAATTTTCCCTCTTTATCTCTTTACATTAAGATATTTCTAATACATTGTTTTCAAATAAAAGCTATTTGGTACTTTCTAGTTTGGTATTTGTTCTGAACATATTCTATCCACCTTTTCCATTCCCATTCATAAGTCTCTTGTGAACAATCTTTTAAATATGCTGAAATCTTCGCCATCTCTGCAAAACTGGCCATCTTCAAAGTCCATTCCTCGATAGTAGGCAAAGCTTCATTCTTCCAATATTTACCTATCAACAATCTTGCTGCTGTTATCATATACAATATTAATTTTATTTCACCCCGTGTAAAACCCTTAACTATACCCAATAAAAACAATTGTGGAGAAAATTGAATTTTTTTCTTCAAAACATTCTGCATGACCCACCATATTTTTATCCAAAAAGCCTTAACTTTCCTACAGGTCCACCAAACATGATAATACGTAGCATCCAAACATTCGCATCTCCAACATTTTGGCTGAACATTAGGGTACATACATGACAGCTTTTTAGGATCTAAATGCCATCTGTAAAACATTTTATAAAAATTTTCCCTCAGATTCTGCGACTGTGTAAATTTAACATTCTGAACCCAAATTTTTTCCCATGTTTCCAACATCACTGGTTCTTCAAAATTTTGTGCCCACTTAATCATACAATCTTTAACTAATTCCGTTTCTGAATCCCTTTCTAGCAAAACATTATAAAGCCTTTTAATATGCATTGGACCTTTCTCTCTTATATGTCTAACCAATTCTTCCTCATGCAACATAATACCAGTTTTTTGGTCCTCTTTCCATCTCAATTGTAATTGATTATATTGTAACCAGGTTAAATTAATCCCTTCGTCCAACAGTGTCTGCAATGTCTTCAGCTGCCATCTGCCCGCATCTGTAAAAAGAACCTCTTTGTATAAAAACCCCCCGAGTGACATTATATTTGTATTCCACAAGGTATGACCAAGATCCAGCCATAGCGGTATTTTATAATCCCATTTGAGTCGGTGCTTCTTCCAAACTCTCATCAAAGAGTCTCTAAGTATATGACTTTTAAATACTTTATCAACTTTGTCATCATAAAATAGGTAAGCATGCCATCCAAATTCAAGATCAAAACTTTCTGCATTCAATATTCCAGCCTTTTTCTGAACCTCTCGCCACAACACCTCATAGTTATTTTGAAACAATTTCACGTTTGATTCTGCAACCTGAACTCCAAGATATTTTACCTTAGGTACAATTTCAAAACCTGCCCTCCTTTCAAACTCATGTTTACGATTTTGTGTCATATTTTTGACTATCATTTTAGTCTTTTTTGAATTCACTCTAAAACCTGAAACTCTACCATAGTCTTGTATAATGTCGTTCATCAGGATTGTTGATTCCATTGGTTGTGATAGGGTAACCACCAGATCATCTGCAAATGCCTTTATTCTATAATCCTCTTGCCTTATCATTATGCCTTTCAAAATTTTTGAGTCCCGTATTGTATTTAGCAAGACTTCCAATGTTAAAATAAATAAAAGTGGGGACAACGGACATCCCTGTCTTGTTCCTTTTTCAATTTTAAACTCTGTCGTCAAACTTCCATTAATAATAATCTGTGCTTTTTGCTCTTGATAAATTGCTGAGATCGCCTGTATAAATTGGTCCCCAAAGCCCATCTTTTTTAAAGTCTTTAGTAGAAAATTCCAATCCACTCTATCAAAGGCCTTCTCCGCATCCAAAAAAACCAGCACTGCAGAAATCTGTTTATTCTTGTCAAGATATTCCAATAAGTCTATTACTTGCCTTACATTGTCCTTCATATATCTGCCCTCAATAAATCCCGCTTGGTCCGCATGAATCACCTTTTGGATTACTGGCATCAACCTGTTGGCTAATACCTTCGCATAAATTTTATAGTCTGTGTTCAAAAGAGATATTGGTCTGTAGTTCTCTGGTTTTTTAGGACCAACTTGTTCTTTTGGTATCAAAGATATATAAGCAGTTGTCCAAGATGGGGGTATTTTGCCCCCTTGTTGAATATTGCAAAATAAATCTCTAAGTTGTCCCACCATTTCAGCTTGTAAAGTTTTGTAATACACTGCGGTCAAACCATCCGTGCCAGGAGCTTTGGCTGTTTTTAGCTGTTTAATTGCTGCTGTTATCTCCTCCTCTGTTATAGGATAATTCATTCTTTCCTTTTGTTGATCAGTAATTTTTGTAACTCTCTTATCCTTTAAATATTTTTCTATAAGTCCATTCTGCACCTCTTCTTTGGCATATAGTTTAGTATAATAATCCACAAAAGCTTCTTTAATTAGTTTTTGTTGAAAGATTTCTTTCCCTCCAATATCAATACTATCAACAGTCCGTATACTTTGTTTTTTCCTCAATGTGTAAGCCAACCATCTGCCCGGTTTGTTAGCGTTGCAAAATGTATTATGCTTCGCGTATTGTAAACTTGTTGCAACTTGTTCCGCCATAAGCATTTGAAATTGGTCTTTCAAAAGTTTTATAGCACTTCGTATTCTTTCATCTGTTGGGTTTTTAATAAGTAACTGTTCTTTATTCTTTATTTCCATTTCCAACTCAAATCTTTTCTTTTGTCGGAACAGTCTATGTTTAGAATTCATGTAGATGAGTACCCCTCTCATATAAGCTTTACTTGCATCCCAAACAATTTCAATTGGGGTACCTTTATTCAAATTTATTTCAAAAAATTCTTTCAAATGCTTTTTAAGTTCTATTGTATTTTTTTCATATCTAAACAAGTTCTCATTTAATCTCCAAGAACGTCTCTCAACCTTATCCATCTCAATTTCTATCCATACAAGGCTATGGTCAGTCAGAGTTCTTGGAAAAATCTTTGTTCTTTTTGTCTTAACAAGTAGATCATTTGACAACAGGATAAAATCAATCCTAGAAAAAGATCTATGTCTATCCGAAAAAAAAGTGTAGTCCAATTCATTTGGATTATGTATTCTCCAAACATCTTTTAATTCCATATCTTCTTTCATATCAAAAAAAGTCTGTGGTAGTCTAATTCTAGACTTTGCCAAGCTCTTTTTATCTAGTTTAGAATCAATTACTCCATTCCAGTCTCCCATAATTAAAATAGATCTATAGTCCCATTGCAATATTTTAGTATGTAACATCTTATAAAAATAATCCTGTTGTTGGTTGGGAGCATAAATTCCAATCAAAAGAATTTGACCATTTGCTGTAAACAATTCAATTGCTACAAACCTACCATCTTGATCTGCTTCTATAACTTTCGCTGTTAATTTTTTATTTACATAAATAACCACACCATTCTTCTGCGAATTTGAAGATATATAATGTGCTCCTAGTTTTGAGTTTATCAAATATTTTTGATCTTGAGTTGTAATATGCGTTTCTTGTAAACATATTATATCATTATTAAATTGTTTCAAATATGTAAATAATTTCTTCCTTTTCTGTGCTGAATTCAACCCATTGACATTCCAAGATAGACACTTAAAGGTCATCAGCCTCTTTCTGGAGCACAGAGCAAAATATTTGAAGTTCATCCGAGAGCTTCGATCTCGCTCCTCCCATAGCTCCACTCTCTTGTACGGTACTCTTAACTGCCTTCTTGTCTTGTCTTTCCTGTTGTTGTTGTTGCTTTTGTTTAAGTAGCTTGGATTGGGCTCTAGTTATACGTTGATCTTTAACTTCTGTCAACTGAATCAAATCCAAAATTGGAGAAGAATCCAACAAGGGCTCACTCAGAAAACCTCCTTCTGCACCTTGCACGTTTTCTAATTCCTGCTTAGACTGTTCTTTCAATTGCCTCTCTTCACTCTCCTTAATCTCCAAAACTGTAGATGTACGTGGAGATGGTGTTCTTTCCTTAAGAATAGTACTGTAAAAGTGTTGTGCCTTCTCCACGGTATTCAACCGATATCCTTCTCCCTTATATCTAAAAATTATCCCAGCTGGTGCGTCCCACCGGAAGGGTATCTGTAAATTTCTCAATTCCTTAACAAGAAAACCAAATTCTTTTCTAGCTTTCAGCATTTTAGGAGGTAATTCTTTAAAAATTTCAAGTCGTGAGCCCCCCACTTGTACAGAAGTGTGAAAAGATTTTTGCAGGATATCATTTCTAATTTCTCTCTCAGTAAAGTATATGACCACATCTCTAGGCAATTGTCTTTGTCTGGCCACCCAAGAGTTCACTCTGTAAATTTTATCTATTTTATGAAATACCAAATCAGGATTAGCTTGTAAAATCTTAGCCAAGGCTTCAGAGCAAACCTGTCTCAAATCCTGTCTCTCCTCCTCTCGAATTCCCCGAAGCCGTATGGCAAATTCCATCGCCCGGAATTGTATCATAACAATCTCATCTTCAATTCTCTGCATTTTATTGTCAACTTCATCAATTTTATAATCATTGTCTTTCATCTTAACATTAACTTCTGATTTGAATTCTTCAACTTTAAAATCAACTTTCCCAATAAATTCTGCCAGGCCAGACGCCACTTCTGATATTTTTTTGGTCACCTTATTTTGATTCTGTTTCACCATGTCTTTAACTTCATTAATTTCCTGCATAAATTCCTGATGTGATTTTTGAAGTTTATCATCTATCTCCTGTTGACATTTTTGAAATTTGTCATCCAGAGTTTTAGAAATAAATTCTTTTAAATCTCCCACATCAAATTCTTTTTTCTGAGTTTGTAGCTGTTGAGCAGGGGGAAGTTGCGTTTGATGTTTGTGTGTGGGGGATCCCCCCCCTAATGCCTTCCCTTCCTGCTTCTTTGAAGCCATCCTGGCTCGTGATCTAGTTTTTCTAAAGAGGGAAGTTCCTTTTCCTTTCCCTCCAGCACAAAGACTTCTAAAAAAGTCCCCCAGATTTGATCAAACAAGGGTTAAAATAAAGCAAAGTCCAATATTGAAAAGGGAAAAAATTTCCCAGTTATTTCTCTTATAACAAGCAAGGCAGCTTAGTAGCAACTTGGAAACTTTGTAGCAAAACAGAATAACTTCACCAATCCACACTCACTGGCTCGTTAACTCTGAAGCTAGGCGCCATGTTTTTTCAAAGCACTTTCACTCATTCGCATTTTCTCAAATTGAAAAGTCAACAAAGTGCTAATACTTGCGTTTCCAAATTTCAGGATTCAGGTAGTTTCGCTGTTTATTAAAGCTGGTTCTTTCGCTTTAAGTTTCCTGCAGCCGGCTTGTTCTGCAAAAGCAGAATCGTCCCACGTCGCCCGGAGTTCCAGCAGGTTGGGAGGGAGCCACGCCTGTTCTCTCCCCAGAAACTTCCCTGGGGGGTTACAGGGGCTCAACCTGTGCCCTGCGATCTCTCCTTCTTCAATCCTGTGGATTTAGAAGTTTTCGAGCCGCTTCTTCGTCTCGAAGCGGCTCTACAGGCGGCGGGGCTGGCGGAGCTTCAAAGAGCGCCGCCGTCGCCGAAGACAAGGAAACCGGAAGTCGTGGCCAACTTCTTAAAGTCCACACATCTTAAAGCCTACACTCATGATTTGAGATTTCAAGACAAACCTATTCAACTCAACCTGCTTCAAAATTTGTCTGAAAAGAAATCAGCCGAAAGGCTATAATGGGGAAGCATAAAATATCTGCAGATGCTTTGTTGCAGGGCAAAATGGGATAGAAATAAGAGAGATTTCAGAGGTTTAATAACTTGGCTGTTACAGAAGGCCTTTGGAAGATAATTGTTTTATAGTTGTTGGCATCATGTCTGAATGTTATTTTTTAAAAAATATATATTATAGCTTATGTTTTGGTTTTGTTGTATTTTGTTGTATGCCTCCTAAAGTTCTAGGGACTGAGTTGGTTTAAAGGTTTTACATACTTTACATTAAAAAAATAAAAGCCAATTTTAAGTGTTCTCTAATAACCCAAAAATTTAATAAGGTGATAAAATTTGCTGACTGGCTGCAGCTATCTATTCCGTCTCTACTGTGTCTGTTCAATTCACTGCCAAATGTGGCTGTCTTGATTTTGTCTGTGTAGTGAATGGTAAGCAGAACAATTGGTAGAGTCCTTCTTTGACATATCAACAGGTCAGAGGGAAAAAATTGTAGCACTGTAGCAGAAATGGTGTAGGCAGTCTGGCTGTAGGTTATCTCTAGGCTTCTTCCTCTGCGCTCCTTCCTCCTACATTCATGCTGTTATAACTGGAGCTGAATAAAAGAAAAACAACCCCAACAAACAGATAAATATTGTGAATAGAGCCAAGTCTCAAGCAGTTGTTTTACTTCCTCTTCTTTTTATATATATAGACAATGAAAGCAGGTTTCCTAATTATTTGGTCCACTTTTGGAAAGCAATAGTGGAGAAAGGGTTATTCCTGTTATTTCATTAATTTGATGTTTTATGTTTGTATTTAACCAGCAAAGGCATACCATGAACAAACTCAGATTCTTACCTACTGAGCAGATTAATGCAATTGCAAAATTCTGATTGGCCACCAACATAGTGTTTCCCTATCCCCTTCTTAGGAGAATAGCTGCATATGAAACTGAGTAGGGCCCAAAATAGAGAGATATCCATGTGAGGTTGAAATGGCCAAGAACTGCCACCCTCATCACCCTCACCACTAGTCACTTATCTTTGTCTTCAAGGAAACTGCTAGGAGAGGGGAATCCTAACAGATTTTATACACTTGCTGATGTCATTGGGTGCTATCACTTTTAAAGGTAGAATACCTGTTTCATGAAGAGTTAAATAATTAGGCTTGCTGAAAGCTGAAAAAAAAGCAAAATACAAATGATTTACATATACAGCTATTGCCATGTGTTAGGAATTTTGAACAAATCAAGATAGATCAAAATTCTGGCTTCTGGATTGCCAGTAATTCAAAAGTTCAGGTGGACACTACTCAAACACTATGATAAAGCTGTTATATCTGAACAGTTGTTTTTTTTGTAAATAATTTTTATTGTAGTTTTTCTTTTCCAAAACTCTAATACATATTCAAACAGACAATGTCATTTTTATATATTTTGGATTAACAATTCACATAAAATCTATATTATATACATATATACATCCTCAGCTTCCTTATAAATATTACCCATTTTTGTTTCTGTTGTCTATCCGCCTATACCATTTTTCCCAAACCGCATAATATTCCGAATCCTCTTTTTCTTTTAATTCTAAAGTCAGTTTATTCATTTCAGCACATTCAAATATTTTTTGAATAATCAATCCCTCTGGTGGTAAGTTATGTTCTTTCCAATATTGCGCGAATGCAATTCTTGCTGCTGTTTGTATATACAGGATCAGATATCTTATTTTTTTTAATCAAATTTGGTTTTTAATATTCCCAGGAGAAATGTTTCCAGATTTAACTCAGTTTGGCAGTTTGTTAAATCTTGTACCCAATCTCATATTTTGATCCAATACTTTTTCGCTTCGGGGCATAACCACCAAGCATGAAAGAAGGAACCTTGGTATTGGTTGCATTTCCAGCACTTGGGGCTTAGATTTGGGTACATTTTGGCCAGCCTTGCTGGAGCTAGGTGTCAAAAATATAGCATTTTATATTGATTTTCCTTAAAGGCCAGCGACTTTTTTAATGTATAGTTTTTATGCCAAATAGTTTCCCAATCATCTAGGTTTATGTTATGTCCTACATTTTTCACCCATGCGATCATTGGTTCTTTTACCACCTCCTCTGCTCTATCAAATTCTAATAAGTAATTGTATAATTTAGATATTAATTTTCTTTCAGCGCCAATCAGCAATTTATCTAATTGTCTTGGTTCCAAATCTATTCCGTGTTCTTCCATATCTTTTTTGTATCTGGATTGTATTTGTAAGTATGGCCACCAGTCAATGGATATTCCTTGTTCTTTTAATACCTGGTTACTTTTAAGTTTTCCCTGTTTATCTAAGATTTCTGTGTATCTAGGCATTTTACTAATGTCTAATGTGTTGGGGTGGATCATAGCTTCCATGGTAGATAACAACCGGGAATTTTCATATAGTGTTTCTTCTTTATATCTTCCCAAATTCATATCAGTACATCTCTTATTTTATATCTGTAAAAGTATGAATGTATCCTATTCCCTTTGTCCCACATAAAAGCATGCCACCCCTTTCGTAAATTGTGTCCTTCCAGAATTAAGATTCTTCTATTCCTTAAATTGACCCAATCCCTTATCCAAACTAACGTAGCTGCTTTGTGGTATAGTTCACATTCCCACACCAGGAGACCAAAACCATCCCTACTTCTACTGTCTTGGAGAAAGTGTAGTTTTATCCTTGCCTTTTTTCCAGACCAGACAAATTTAGTAATAATTTTATTAAGCTCCATGAAAAATTTTCTATTTAATGGGATGGGTAATGTTTGAAATACGTATAATAGTTTAGGTAGGATATTCATCTTAATAGTCGCTATCCTACCTAAGAGTGATATTTGTAACATTTTCTACTTTTCCAAATCTTTCTCAATTTGTTGGACCAGCACCATATAGTTATCCTCCTTTAACGAGGAACACCTTGCTGTTAATCATATCCCTAGGTATTTAATTTTCTTAACAATTTGTAAGTCCGTTTCTTTTTCTAATTCTTTTTTCTGAGTTGTTGTTAAGTTTTAAATTATCATTTTGGTTTTCCCTTTATTAATTTTAAGTCCTGACATTTCCCCATATGTTTCTATTTCCCGTATTAGGGTGGGGCCAGATTCCAGAGGTTCCTCAATAATAAATACCATATTGTCGGCAAAGGCCTGTGCCTTGTACTCTTCTCTTTTAATTTTCATTCCCTTTATCTCTTGGTTTCCTCTAATTCTATTTAATAATATTTCTAATGTTAAAATGAAAAGCAGTGGTGACAATGGGCACCCTTGTCGTACCCCTTTAGTTATCTGCAATGTATTAGTAATATTCCCATTTACTATTACCCTATATCTGAACAGTTTTAACTATCATAGGATAATAATAAAACTCAAAGAAACTGAAAAAAACAGGAAGGCCTACAAAAGGAAAACTATATCCCTTTCCCTCTCCAAATTCTGTGACTAAATATTAAAAAAGGCCCCAGTGGTTCTGGCTGTAATATTGAGTGGTCATTGAAACATCACTCAAATAGAGGAAAGATATAATAAGACAGGTGACAAAAGAAGACAGTTAAACTGTAAGTAAAACACACCTTTTCACAAAAAGAGAGTCTGTGTCAGATGATTTAGAAAAAATCATGGAATTGAAAGGGATCTTGGAGGTCTTCTACTCCAGTCCTTTTGCACAGGAATACTCAGACCATCCAAAATAAATGGATATCCAATCTTTGTTTGGGGGAAAAAAAGTCTAGCAATGGAGCATGACTCCAGAAAGCAGGCTATTTTGCTGCTTAATAACTTTCTCAGTCAGAAATTCCTCCTCATTTCAAATTCGAATCTCTCAGTATAAAGTTTTCATCTACCAGTTCTTGTCTTTCCTTTAGGTGCTCTGAAGAATAAATCCACACCCCTTCCCACTGTCATCCATATATTAGAAGACTGTTATCATATTCATGTTAGCCTTCTCTTCTTTTGACTAAACTTATCCATTTCTTTTCACTTATAGCTTTTGCTTCCAATCCCTTCACCATCTGTGTTGCTCTTCTCTGCACTCTTTCCAGTACCTCAGCAACTTTTTTGTGTTGTGTGACCAGAACTGAATAAAGTATTTCAGGATGATCTGTCTAACACTTGACCACCAGTAAAATGGTACTAACATTTCCCATGATCTGGTCACAATGCCTGTATTGATGTGGCTCAAAATGTTATTGGGTCTTTTGGCACTTGCTATTTTATGATTAATCTGTAGTCTACCAGAATGTGGACACTCTTCTCTAGCACTACTGCTGAGCCACGTGATGCTTGTCTTGTACCTCTGCATCTGATTTTTCCTAGGTAATTTCAGAACCTAACTTTTTTTTTACTGTTGAAAAGCATTTTGTTGGATAGAGTCCATTTTCTAAATTTGTCCTTTTTGTTTACCCCAGAGTTCTTTATGCAACAAAATTTCATCATCTGTCTCCCATTTTTATTTCTCTGGTATTGCTTGTGGTTGGACCTTATTATCTCAATATTCCCTAACCCTTCTGAATTATTTTCTGCCTCAGGATTTTCATACATGGGATTTTTCTTACTTTTCCTTTTCATTTATCAAAATCAACCTTCTTGAACACTAAAACACTGATCCGATTACCTTTAGTTCTCCCTGCCTGAAATACACTGAATTATATATCATATTTCCTTTCCTTTTTTTGAATGGCATGTTAAATGTGGTTAACAGGCATTCAGCAAACTAAGCATAATTTTCAAGAACAATCTCCCCCTATGCCTGAAGAGAATAGGTTTTGATCAGGTTGTGCTACCTGCTCTAACATATGCCGGTGAAATAATGGACACTAACCTCACAATCGTTACAAAAGGTACAAGTGGTGCAAAGAGCCATGGAAAGATGCATGCTCAGAATCTCAAGATAAGATAGAAAAACCTGCACATGGATTAGAGAACAAATGAAAGTATACAATATCATCAAGAATGTCAGACTGGCCCCAGCTACTCCCTAGGAAAGAACGACCCTTGACTCCATAGGATTTAGAGAAAGGTACTTTACTAGAGATGCTGAGTGCAGCATGGATGAGGCAATCTCTGAAAAAAGAAACCGCACAAAAATCAGATATTGAAAGCAATCCCCAATGTCCAAAACCCTCCTCCCTAGGAAAGTAGTCCAATCAGGTTCCATTCCAATGTTTTGAGAAGATGCCTCTAGGCACCAATGTAAATTCCTTTCCCAGGACTGGTGTCCTTGAAGCTCAGTTTGGCATCTCTGGTTCCTGTTAGTGTCCATACTCTCCAATTTCCTGCAGCATTCTTTCACACCTCCAGCACGCTTCCCTTCCTGGATGCCCCCCCCCCCCGGTTATGGCAGTTGTTAGCAAGCTTCAAAGAAAGTGAAGATGAGCAGCTGACAAAGAAAGTAAAAGAGACCTAAAACAAGATGGATTGACGACATCAGCAAATATTGCAGGCCCAATTGGCAAAAGAAAGCTCAGGACTGTATTGATTGGAAACATGCAGAAGAGGCCTTCATCCTGCAGTGGATAGACAATGACTAAAAAGATGATGATGATAGATCATATGGCCGCTGTCTGCCAAGTTTCCTACAATTATCACTTCTTCAACAATTTCTTTCCTAGTAAAATGCATTAGACCCAATATAGCTGAACCTTGAGTTCCCTCCTCCACCTTATGGACAATGAAAATGTCTGCAAGGCATGTAAAGAACTGTTGGAGAAGTTATTGCAATGTTTGATTCCCAATTAATGTGGGATAGTTGAAATTCCCTCATTTCCATTGCAATGTATTTCCTGGACCCCTTACACATTTGAACAGTAATTCAGTTATATTTTCTGCTTGGATGGTACACACACAACAATGTCATTATTGTTCTTTTTTCCTTTAATATGTACCAGATGCTTTGGGCAATTTTCACCCTTAGTGTCACAATTAAATGCAGGAATATTATTAAGAATTTGAACAGTTCCTGGATTTGGGATGAAATTAATTTTATCAACTACTGCTAGCCGTTTGGTCTCAGATGTTAAAATCTTGTCCTCTCCAGTGAGCTGAGCAGATATAGGAACTGCCTTGTTTTAAATATATTTCTTGGGACTAATTTTAAAGTATATTAAATTCCTTGTATTTTTCAGATGGAATCCATACACTCACCTGTGCTCTGATGCTGCTGAACACTGATCTCCATGGCCATGTAAGTATAGCTAATAAAAAGAGACTAACTTTGATTCTCCCCTGAGATTCCCCCTTGACTTTAACCTTATGGTAAATATGAGGCTATCTGGGAATACCAGAATAGTTTGGAAATGAATATTGTAAAACAAATGGTAGAGGAGAGTGACTTAAATATTTCAATTAAATCTAGTTTCATGCTCCAGATATAGCAAAAGACACTGCCAAATGTAGCTTTTTAAAAAGTATACTTTTGATCTTAGCTAGAATATCAGTTAAAATTATCTCCAAATTATTTGTTAACATAAAAGTCTCTAGTTTCTATTCTTCACCTACCACAGGAGTTAGCCATGTGTTTTCCCTTAAGGTGAAGAAATTTTCAAGTTGACAACTGGGTTTAACCTGTTCAAGTGAAGAATTAGCCGCTGTTGATTTGCTTCTTCAGCTCATCAGCCCTTGAGAAAGTCCTGAACCATCTTGACATAAGCTACCTGGAATGTCTGCATGCTTTACTATAGTCCATTAAGGTTATAAGGAAATACAGGCTTGAGGCTTGAACAGCAACCCTTTTTTCATTCTCTGCTTTACTTACTATGATGCTTAATGAAACTTACTTAAGAATGTGTGACTACAAATTAGCCTAATAAAAATGTTGCCCTACTGAGAGGAGACGGATATAATGATCCTTCAGAATACAATGTCAAAATGTATAATATTTGGGGGGTCTGATGTTACTGTACCACAACTGGTACAAATACAAATCTAGAACTTAACATATACAAAATCCAGAACTTCATATATTGTAAATAATTCCATTTGTGTTAAATCTCATAACAATGACTCTGTCAGACCTGTCCCAGTCTAATCCCTTAGGGAAGAAAAACCTTCGACTCCATTTGTTTGAAGTGAAACGTACTTTTACTAAGAGATACTGGTTGCAATAAAGTCAGGAGGAATCTGAGTTTCCCACGCAACAAGATCAAACTACTTCCTTCAATCCCATCCCTCTCCCCCATGACCAGTCCAACCCCAGGCAATGTGATGCAACTTGGATGTTTCTTTCCATACTCAGGGCTAACTTTCCACACTCAAGGCAAATGGTCTTGAAGATGCCTTGGCATGAACCGGTCCCATGGTTTTCTGCTTTTCTTCAGCTGTCATCTCCCCCCACAAAAAAATGCACACAGATTTATTGCTGCCTGTTTGTCTGCTCCTCATGCCTCCCCACCCAGTCCTTTGATGGCAGGACACCAGTGCGGCACCAAGCTGAAGATGGTGGATCTGACAGACTCATTAAAAGATGTTTAATTTTGTGGAAATAAATAATAAAGAATAATTAAAAAATAGGTCAAATATCTTTAAGGTTATCAAATGGAAATATGGGAGTCACTTTGGTGTAGTTGTTAAGGCGCTGTCCTAGAAACCAGGAGACTGTGAATTCTAGTCCCCCGATTAGGCATGAAAGCCATCTGGGTGACTTTGGGCCAGTCACATTGTCTCAGCCCAACCCACCTCAAATACTTGTTGAAGGGAAAAAAGAGGAGAAGGAAGGAGTACTAAGCACATTTGCCACCCTGAGATACTTATGAAATAATAAAGGCCTGATAAAAATCTAATAAATAGAATAATAAACCATAATTATGTATTAAGTAGTACAATTTGTCATTAAAAAAAATAGAAACAAAGCTAAACAAAAACAATTATGAGGTTGGATGAAAGTATGTGAAATTTAGCCCCATGAAATTCTTTTTGTGTTTGTTATTGTGTGTGCCTTCTGGCAACTGGTCCCTGCAGTGAGAGAGTGCGACTAGCTGGAAGTCACCCAGCTGGCTTTGTGCTTAAGGTCAGACTAGAACTCATGTTCTCCTGGTTTCTAGCCTGGTGTCTTACCCATTACACCAAACTGGCTCTTGCATGAAATTCTTTAGTACTGTATATGTGAAATTATTCATGGAACATTTTAGTTTTGCGTTAGTATAGGAATAGGCAACCCCCAATTTCCAAGACAGTATCACTGAAATCTGATGACAAGATAGTTGGATTTTAATAAAATGACTCTGGTCCATGGGGGAGGGAGAAAGTTGAATACAGTCCCCCAATATCTTCTCCCATCGATTTTACTTTCAGTAATCAAATTATTTTTTTTTAAAAAGTATGACCATTAAAATAGTCTAAGATAAGTAACTGTAATATAACTCATCTATATAATAAAAACAATGCAAATGTACTCCCAGTTCCTTTTTGGAGCTCAGTTCAGCCCCTACAGGTCATTTCTTCATTTGGAAAAAGTCCATATTTTTGAGTATCATTTTTCAAGCACCACATTGCATTTCAAATGTGGTCCTTTGCCGTAAAGCTAATCTATTTAAATTTCTGCCTGGATTTTCATCTTCTCTTATTGGCTTAAGTTTTCCTTTTTTTCCAGACAACTTGGTCCCTTTAATTATAATTGGCAGCTTTCGATCTTCCTGCTGCTTCTTTGCCCAGACCTTTGGTTAAAGTGTTTGAAGGCCCTTTTGACTACTATGGATCTGTCTTTATTGTTGCCCATTTTTTGGCCACTGTTTGTTCCTTTATTGTTGCATTGTTTTATTGTTATTTTTCTCTGTTTCTACTTTGTGAACTACATGGAATCACTGGGAGTTGGGCAGTATATAATTTTAATAATAAATACATTTAAATAAATAAAAAAGTCTTCTCTAATATTTATCCAAGTCTCTGCCACCTTCCTCATTTTATAGAAATAAAAATGATAAAAAGAGATATGTGAGAGACACTTTGGCTCCGAACAACCAATTCAGTAGTGGAGTTGTGTGTACTTGCCCGCCACTCGCATAGAACCATCGCCTCTCTCCCCTCCTGCCAGTCTGCAAAGCCAGAAAGTTTGGGGAACTGTGCCGTATACCCAGTGGTGGAATTCAAGTAATTTAACAAGCGGTTCTCTGCCCTAATGATTTCTTCCAACAACCAGTTTGCCAAACTGCTCAAAAAGTTAAAAACCGGTTCTCCCGAAGTGGTGCGAACTGGCTGAATCCCACCACTACCATTCCAGACAAATGGCTGTCCAATCTCTTCTTAAAAGTCCCCAGTGTTGAAATCAATTGAATTTTATTTGGCTAAGTGTGATTAAACACACAAGGAATTTGTCTCAGGTACAGAAGCACTCGGTGAACATGCAAAGCAACACAATCATCATCATCATCATCATCATCATCATCATCATCATCATCATCAATCAATCATCATCACCATCCCAATAAAAGGGAGACGTAAAGAATGATAAATACTACAGCTATACTACATGGGTAATTATACATAGACATTAGAGAGATGGAGCACCTTGAATCTCAGGAGGCAAGCTGTTCCACTGGTTAATTTTTTTTTTTTAATTTGATTTATATGCCGCCCTTCTCCGGAGACTCAGGGCGGCTTACAATGTGCTCAGCAATAGCCTTCATCCTTTGTATATTTATACAAAGTCAGCTTATTGCCCCCACAACTGGGTCCTCAATTTACCTACCTTAGAAAGGATGGAAGGCTGAGTCAACCTTGAGCCTTGGCGAGATTCGAACCTGCAGGAATTGCAGGCAGCTGGTCTTAATAACTAGCTTAATAACAGGGTGACTTAGACCACTGTACTACCAAGGCTCTTCTCACTGTCAGGAATTTTTTCTTTAATTCTAGGTTGGTTCTCTCCTTGTTTAGTTTCCATCCATTGCTTCTGTTAGGCCTATCCAAGCTTGGGCATTTAGGAAAGAAAGACCCTTGACTCCATTTGTATTGAAAGGTGTACTTTTACTAAAGCCAAGTGGTTACAGCATAAGGAAAGCTGGATCAGAATGTTCCCACATAAAACCTTCTCTTGGACCCTTTCCCCATGGTCCTTTCACAATTGTACAACAGTATTCAAACTAAGTGTTTTGATAACAGTGCTAAAGCCGCCCTGAGTTTCCGGAGAAGGGTGGCATATAAATCAATTTAAAAAAAAAAAAAAAGTTTTGCGCCTCTTTGGTGGGTGTTCACATTCTGTTCTCATGCTTGTGTCCTTCGATCTGTCAGGCTCTGTTCTGGGCTGGCACCTCTGGTCCCTGTCATTCCGCCTCCCTATATCCCTTTACTTCACCCTCCCCCTTTTTATGGCAGGATGCCATCAAACGAAGCAGGGCTGAAGTGATGCAATAACCCTAACCCTAACCCTAACCTGACATTCTGCCCCTCTTGAAAAAGTGGTTTATTCTTGAAACAGAAAGAAAATAAGAGAAATGGTTAGAGTTTATGCAGGTTTCAATGGGGTTTGTCAGGGTATTTATTGTGGAATTTGTGGAGGATTCTTTTTTTTTTTTTATTGAAAAAGTTTTAAAACAAACAAAATTTCCCCACAGCCCTCCCACCCAACCCCCCCTCCCCCTCCCCGACTTCCCAGAGCAGAACACAAGGTATTTCTATTAACTTTAAACAATAAACTAAATTGCTTAACCAATCATTAAACTAACACCCCCTAAAACAAATTCTTAACCCCCCATAGATAAAGTCCTACTTCTTAGACATAAAACTTCTAATATCACTTATATAGCGCTTGTACAGTTAAAAGAAATCATTCATAAGCTATTTGATATTTTTTGGTCTGATACTTATTTTGAATATAATCAATCCATCTTCTCCAGTCCTGTATATACCTTTCTTGTGTATGATCCTTCAAATATGCTGAAATTTTAGCCATTTCAGCTAAATTAGTTACTTTCAATATCCAGTCATCAATAGTAGGCAAAAAATCCTTCTTCCAATGTTGTGCTATCAACAATCTTGCTGCTGTTATCAAGTTCAAGGTCAGTTTAGTCTCTGCAACTATACAGTCCGTAGTTATACCCAGTAAAAACAACTGTGGAGTAAATTTCAGTCTTTTTTAAAAAATATTCTGTGTCACTCACCAAATCTTTATCCAAAATGCTTTGATTTTTCTACAAGTCCACCATATATGATAATAAGTTGCATCATCACAGTCACATCTCCAACATTTAGCTTGCACATTAGGATACATACATGATAATTTTTTGGGATCTAAGTGCCATCTATAAAACATTTTATAAAAGTTTTCTCTTAAATTTTGTGCTTGTGTAAATTTCACATTTCTAGTCCAAATCTTTTCCCAAGTCTCTATCATTACTGGCTCTTGAAAATTTTGTGCCCATTTAATCATGCAATCTTTAACCAGTTCCATCTCAGAGTCTATTTCCAATAAAGCATTATACAACCTTTTGATATGCATTTGTTTTTGATCTCTAATTTGTTTTACCAAATTCTCCTCATTTTGCACAAAGCCAGTTTTTTGGTCTTCCTTCCATCTAGCTTGAAGTTGACCGTACTGAAACCATGTATAAATTATACCTTCTTCTCTCAATATATCTAAAGGTTTCAAATACATTACCCCCCTTTCCATAATAAGAAGCTCTTTATAGGTAATCACCTTCTGTTTTTGTTCTATACTTATATTTTCTATTGCATGTCTAGGATTTGCCCATACAGGTATCTTATAATTTAACTTATATTGATATTTTTTCCAAACCCTCAACAAAGCATTTCTAAGTATATGGGCCTTAAATACTTTATCCACTTTTTTGTCATATAACAAATAAGCATGCCATCCATATAACAAATCATAACTTTCTAGATTCAAAATTCTCCTCTCAGTTAAGTTAAACCAGTCACTAATTTCTGATAAGACCGCTGCTTCATAATATAATCTTAAATTAGGCATTTTGAGACCCCCTCTTTCACGTGTATCTTGTATAATTTTCATTTTTATTCTGGGTTTTTTTCCAGCCCAAATGAAAGTATTAACACCTTTCTGCCATTCTCTCAGATTTTCATCTTTCTTAAGCACAGGTATCATATGGAACAAAAATAAAAATCTAGGTAACACGTTCATTTTAATTGCTGCAATTCTTCCCAATAAAGACAACTGTAATTTTTTCCAATTCTCCATATCCTTCTGTACCTTCTGCCAAAGAACCTCATAGTTATTTTTGTATAATTTTGTATTTGAAGCTGCTATGTACACTCCTAGATATTTAACCTTTTTAACTATTTCAAAATCTGTTATTCTTGCTAGTTCATCTCTTTCAAGTATAGACATATTTTTAATTATCATCTTTGTCTTATGTGAATTAACTTTAAATCCTGATACTTTCCCGTATTGATCAATTATATCCAATATATATGGAGCCGACTCTATAGGTTGGGATAAGGTGACAACCAAATCATCTGCAAATGCTCTTAATCTATAATCTTGATGTCTAATTACAATTCCTTTTATTTTTCTGAGTCACATATCTTATTCAATAGCACTTCCAAAGTCAAAATAAACAGCAATGGGGACAGAGGACACCCCTGTTGTGGAGGATTCTTGGGGTTCGAACATGTTGAGTTTTGATCCATTCAGTTTCAGAAGGGAGGAAATCCTTCCATGGTATCAAGTATAATATTTTTCCTCTATGTTTACGTGAATCTGAGCTCTCTTTAACTTTGATCTCCATTGGTAAGGACAGGGATTAGAGGTGGTTTCTTTGTGAGGCACAAGTGGAAAGTGATTGCCAGTTTCAATAGGCTGCAGTGCAAAACTGGGTGAATGCGTTGAAGGTTTTTGGTAATTCCAATTGCACTGTCACAGGGTTGATAATTTTAATTATAGGGAAAGGTCCAATGCATTTTAGTCCAAGTTTCTTTGAGGGCCCTCTTGATTGGAGATATTTGGTGGATAAATAGACTTTGTCTCCAATATTAAAGTGTTTTGGTTTAGATCATTTGTTATCGGCTTATTTTTTTTTATGTTTCATGCACTTCTTCCAGCATTTTGCAGACCATTTGCAAGGTGCTCTGTAGCTTATCGGTCCAGTCTGTTAATGATGTGTTTTGGGGTTTGATTTGCGGCAGTTCTGATATGCCCACGAAGTCTTGACCTGGTGTAAAGAACCGTGTAAAACTGCTGCTGCTGTGTATGGAAGGAGGTCAGCCAAATTGTCTTGTTCAGTGGTGGGCTTCAAATTTTTTAACAACCGGTTCTCTGCCCTAATGACAGGCTGGGTGGTCATGTGACTGGGTGGGCGTGGCCAGGGTGGGTGTGACACGGGACTCGTGTGAAGCTAAGGCAGAACTTCCCTGAGACCCTCCCTCACTCTCATTATACAGGTAATCCTCTAGTTACAAATGTAATAGAGCCTGCCAATTACATTTGTAACCTGGGGATTCATTTGATTGAATCACGTTAAATTAATGTGATCACTCCCTGCTTTTCCCAATGCATTTGTTAATTGAATGCACATGTCTTTAAATGCAGAGGAGATATCTCAGGCTGGGGAACAGCATGTGGGGCCTAGTGCTGGAGTAGACCATCCAAGGCCTCCCCCAATCCACTGAGATACCTCAATGCTCCCCTGGAGTCCCCACAATTGCTTTCTGCACTCCATCCTGCCCCGCTGGGTCTCCACAGACTAGGCCTGCTTTGCTAGCATCTCAAATTCCACTTACTCCTCCCCACCCCATTTCCCATGAATTACTCTTTTTTTTTTTTGCTATAAAGGTATAATTTTTACTGATATCTATTCTGTTAATATAACTAAATAAGCCATTATACACTTGAAGCATTGTGAAATGCAATCTGATCAGAAACAAGAAATTTGACAAGCCTAGTGTACAATGCTTGATAGTAGCATTATAGTAGCATTAAACATGAAATGTTTAAACACTCAGAATTTTTAGATCTGGCAATCTTATGTCAAAAATTGCTAAAATGATATGAATACCTTTGAAACATTGAATTCTGTGACATGGATTTCAAGAACTACAAGAAGACAAAACTACATTAGTTGTTCACTGAAGTCTCATTCTAACATTAGCAAAAGGTTTCTCACAGATTCTCAAGCAAATATAAAAACTTGCTGGATTTGTGATTATTCCCCCACTATATTGGAAGCTGTTCTTCTGTTAATGGAAGCAGCTATCTATTAACATAGGTATCTTCTAAAATTTTAGCAAGTAACAGTATATATTTTGGAAATAGTAATAGCTATATTTTAAAGTCATTGTTTTTTACTGCTTTTTACTGTGGTAATAAGACCACTTTAGAGACCATTCATTATATAGTTGTAGGGATTTTGCTCCCTTAGGAATTCTGTTGCCTTTTTTTCTGCCTCCTTTATGTTGTTTTAAATAGACAAATTATTAAGAAAAATTAGTTAAGGTTCTGGTTTGGTTTCCGTCGTCGCCAGACGGTCTTTCGGGACCGCCAGCCTCGTCGCCCGTAAGAGCCATCTCTACAGCTGAGAGACGGCTCGAAAAACTCCGTCTCATTGAGGAGACGTGAGAGAGAGCCGGCGAGAGCAGGTAGAGCCCTCTGCAAACTCCCCAGAGTTTTTTTTTACTCTTGGGGAGGAAGCAGAATGTGGCTCCCTTTCCAGCTCGCCGCTGCTCCGGGCTTCGGGGGAACTCTGCGCTTTGCAGAGCCAGACGATCGGACCAACCCAATCAGCGAAAACTAACAGACTGTCTGAAATAAGCAGGATGAAATCCGGATTTGGGACTCTAAATTGCAAGTATTTCTAACAACCCTATGATTGATTTTAAAAGTGAAGAAAGAGTGAAAGGGGAAAAAAAAGAAAGTTTAAAATGGCGACTGGCTGAGACTTGAGAAGAAAGCTGAAAGCGAAAGTCCTTCCGTTTGAACAGTTTAATACGTTACAAAGTATCTGAAACAATAGCACTGGCTAGAAGTGAAGAGAAAAATTCCTATTTTATGTTTCTTCCTTCTTAGAGACTTGATATTGATATTGTCTGGAGAGAAGTCTTTTTTTTAAAAAAAGAGTCTGTTTGTGTGGCAGGATGGTGTTAAAACTGACAAAGCCAGACAACCAAGCTGTGGGGGGGGGGGCTCCCCCATTTATAAATCACATGAACAAGTTTTGAGCTTGCAGATGCAGAAGAATGGCTTTAAAACCTAAAGGAATTTGTTTTGGAGGAGATGGCAAGACATGATGAGATTGTGAACCAGAATCTTGAAAAATTTAGACAGGAAATTAAAGAGCTGGTACAACAAAAGTATGATAACCTGAAACGATATATTGTAACAGCTTTGAAAAGCTTTTCAGAAATAATTATAAAGATGGATAAAGATATTAACTTAGAAATAGAGTCTAAAATGAAGGAAGCTGGTTATAAGATTCATAATCTGGATAATAAAATACAAAGAATTGAAAATGATTTGATAAATATTCAAGAAAATAGCTCAGAAGTAGAGTCTAAAATAAAGGAAGCTGATCACAAGACTTACAATGCAGATAATATAAAACAAAGGATTGAAAATGAAGTCACAATGATGCAATTCAGATCTATGGAATTTGCTATCAGAATGAGGGGAATACAGGAAAATAACAGAGAGGACTTGAGAAAGATGTCTGCTGAAGTTCTGGCTGTGATTTTAAAGGTTAGTCCTGAAGAAGTATTCTGTAAGATTGATAAGGCCTACAGAGTAAATTCTTGGGTGGCAAAGCAAAGGCAGTTGCCCAGAGATGTGGTGATTTACTTTACTGATAAAGGAAGAAGAAATGATATAGTGCAAAAGTCTTTTAACTCCACTTCAGAAATGAATGGAAGGAAGATCTGGATATATAAAGAGCTGCCGTCCAAGATGTTAAAAGATAGAAAGGATTTTGGATTTTTGGTGACTGAGCTAAAGAAACAAAACATCCCATTTAGGTGAGATGCTCCAGTTGGTATAATATTGAGATATCAAGGAGAAAGGTATCAACTAAATACTGTTGAAAAAGCGGAAGAATTTTACTACAAGGTTTTTAAAATGGGCCCAACATCTCCACGTATGTCACCAGTGTTAGGAACACAGGAGGGGGATAAAGAAAAGCAAAATGAACAAGAAATTGAAACTCAGGATAAGCAGATGGAGATGGAGGTAATGGAAAAACAACTAGTTACAGAGGGCTTTTTGGATGAGCTGCTTTTGGATTCTCCTTCAGAGGCTATAGCTGGATCACCTATAAATATAAGAGAGGCGGCTTTGGACCTCGATTTGATGTTTTATCAAGTTACAGACCAGCATGTAACTCAAGCAGCTGATATACAAGTTCTAGGAAGGCAACCAGGATGGAGATCTAAACCACAACAAGTTAAGAAAAGAAGAAGCAGGTCCTACAAAACTAAAAAAATTTAAACTAATTTTTTTTTCTTTTTTAGTCAACGGATTAATGCCAGTTACTTAAGAGATGATTAAATATAATAAGCAGGATTTATAGAAGGCTGATACATGAAAATATAACTGAGGCAAATTACAGACTTATACTATTTTGACAAGAATAACAGATCTCTGCAGTGCTGGTGTTCTTGGGATGTGGAAGATGGCCTTTGATTGAGCGGATTGGAACTTTCTATTTTGGACTCTTTGAAAAATGGATTACGTATATGTTGAGTTATAAGGCAAGAGAACTATGGAATTGGGGCATGCAGAAGATCTGGCTGTTACCCTTACGTGGTGGTTGGAATTAATAATCTAGACAAAAGATACTACAGAAGATACTACATGGAATATAAATATAAAGTCACTCGGGTGGTTTTTTATATACAGAAACATTTATTATTGATGGGGGCAGATGGTAATTGAAGATACTGAATACACTGTTGGAAGCGGAACTTGATGTTACCCAAACATGGGCAATGGAATTAATAATCTAGTTGAAAGACATTACAGAAGATACTATATGGATTACAAATTTGAAGTCATTTGAGGATTTTGTTTATATATGGAAATATCTTTTAGTGGTGCGGGCAGAAGAATAAAGATATTAAAAATATTATGTATGGTAGACCTGTAGGAAAGTGGGTGGAGATAGGTTAGGTTACTGATTGTTTAATTTAGGAAAAGGGATGTTATGTTTAGATATTAATATACTTAAAAGATTTGAATTAAGAGATATATGTGTGGGGATGGAGGAAATGGGTAGATTATGAGTTGAATAAATGCTAAATTAGGATTTATTATATAGTTTTATAGCTGAATGTTGCTTTGAAATGTATAGTATAGGGGGGATATAATAATAATGTTAGAAAGAAATGGTTAGCACATAGGGGGTGGTGTAAAAGGGTGGTAAAGTATTATATAATGTGATATCAATTTGGATTTTATCTTGGAGAAGCCATGGGGGGAGGGGAGGGGGAAGGGGGGTTAGGGGGGAAGGGGGAAAAATCTGTATTTGAAAAACTTTTTCAATAAAAAAAAAGAAAAATTAGTTAAGGAGTAGAGCTTTAAAGGATAGTGAGAGATGAACTACTCTGAAGAAACAGATTGATTCTCAATGAATATTCACTTATCAAAATAAAAATGTACAATTTGCTGCAACAATCAAAGGATGGACATAAATGATTTAATTGCAAATCAGGGACATTTTAAACATATAGTTCTTTTATATTTTTAAACATAACCTTAATAGGTTACATTCATGCTAACTTAATTACCTTTACTTCCAACTGAAAATAATGGAAATGTTAATCATGCCATTTACTTTATTACTTACTTTTTGAAGATCTCCAGAGGCCAGTCAATTGTGTGATTAGCCGGTTCTCTGAACTGCGCAAAAATTTAACAACTGGTTGACCCAAACCAGTCCGAAGCAGCTGCAGCCCACCTCTGGTCTTGTTCGTAGTTAATGAAGCATTGAAGATATTGTTCTGGGATGCCATTTGTGTGTTCACAGTCCCCATCCATCTGGGGTGCTATACTATATACTATATAGATGTTGCACAAAAAGCTTGGCCAGCGTGCATGCCAAGGGGATTTGGGAACATGGTATGAAGTGCATCTGTTTGGGAAAAAGATCAGTTACTACCTGGATCGCCATGTTTCCTGAACTTTCTGGTAGCTCCATTATAAGTCCATGGAAATTTCCTTCCAGGGTGCCTGGGTTTAGCCACTGGTTGTAGGAGGCCAGGGATTTTCCCTGGTTGACCTTCAGCTGCAGAACAGGTGGGGCAACTAGCAACATAACTTTCAATGTCCTCCTTCAGTGATGGCCACCAAAATTGGCACTTTACTAAACAAAGGGTTTTTACAAAACCAAAGTGCCCGACCATCTTTGAATCATGGCTTCTTTTCAGGTATATATAATTTGGCTCCAATCCAAATGATACCATCTCACACTGTGCAGTCTGCTTGGTGGTTGTTAAACCATTCATTTTTGCTCAAGGACTCTTTCAGCGCTGTCAGTAGTCTGCAGATATCTGTGGGGTGGATTTTGCCTGAGTGCTGCTGATAGCAGGGGATGCTACTGGATTGGAGGGGACGATTGGGCTAATAACTTCAGTTTTGGAACTATTATATTGAGGTAGCTGGGAGAGGGCATCAACTACAAAGTTTTCTCCCCCGGGAGATAGTGCAGCATGAAATTGAAGTAGTTGAAGTACTGATCCCAGCAAACTTGTTTTGGGGATAATTTCCTGGGTGTTTTCAAAGCTTCCAGGTTTTTATGGTCTGTCCATATTTTGAAGGGGGCTTTGCTCCCTTCCAAAAAATGTCTCCATGGTACTGATGGATTCTTACAGAAATGGCTAGTTTATATTATTATGAAAAAACAAAAAGTTGTGATTTGATGTTAATGCCTTATTTTACTGCAACAGAGAGAGTCGGAAGTCAATGCTTCTTTTCCTTTTTCCAAATCCTTCCTCACTCTTCCCCCCCCCCTTCCTTCCAACTGTTTTCCTATTTTCTTTTGTATTTTGTATCTTATTTTATCTTACAACTCAATAGAAATTGTGGAGTGTCTCCACGTGAGGAGTGCCCACCACACAGTGTACATTTCCTTCTCCCAGACCGCCCATCTATGTTCAGCTTCAGACAGTTTTGTAGAGGTGTAAGCACCCTTGGCTGTTTTTGTGGAGTAGGATGGCCCCAGCTACCATGTCACTGGCATCAGCCTGAATAATGAATGGGGCGTTTGGGTATTTTAGTATGGGCTCAGCTATGAATAAGTGTTTAAGTTTTTTGAATGCCACTTGGCATTCCATTGTCCATTTGAGAGGCTGGCTCATCTTGGGTTTTCCCTCTCCCTTAGTCTTTAGAAGGTTAGTGATAGGTAGTGCTATCTTAACAAACTCAGATAGACCCTGAGAAAGATTCCATGAGTGAAAATCCTAAAAGGGAAAACAACTCAATGATGAATATGTTTAAGGTTCTTGGGCAACTCCAGTTGTACAGTGACTGGTTTATTATTTTAACAATTGGGAATTGGCCCGTATATTTAGAGCCCAGTTTCGTAGATGGGACCACCTTTGGTGGGAAGGTAACAGCGTTCCATGCACCTTTGGTGTTTAGTCATGCCAACCACATGACCACAGAGACTTCTTCGGACAGCACTGGCTTTTCAGCATTGAAACTGAAGAGTTGAGCACCACCCCCTAGAGTCGGGAACGATTAACACATATGTGCGAGGGGAACCTTTACCTTATCTGAAATAATGTGCTCAGGTGCACTGTGCAACCTATACACGTGTTGTATAAAAGTTTGGCTAACATCTTTGCAGAGAGAATCTTGGGGCGGGGAACAAAGTGTGCATATTTTGAAAAAAGATAAATAACAACCCAAATAACAGTGTTCCCCCCACTTTCAGGCAATTCCACAATAAAATCCATAGATATTTCTTTCCATGGTCCCTGGGGGCTGGGAACAGTCTGTAAAAACCCTGTGGGTTCCCCGGAAGTCTCTTTGCTGCAAGAAAACTGGACAGCTGGCCACATACCTTTCAAGGTCTTTCTTCAAAGAGGGCCACCAAAATTGCCTCTTAACCAAGTGCAAGATTTTTACAAATCCAAAATGTCCTGCTGACTTAGAGTCATGAGCACCCTTTAATATGGTGCTCCTCAAGCTTGAAGGCACATATAATTTGGCTCTGACCCAAGCCAATCCATCATGCATGGTGCAGTTATTCTTATGAGTAGTAAGCCATTCATCAACCTTTAGTGCTTCTTTAAGCTTCTCACATAGTTCATTTGGAATCTCAGGCACCTTCTTCCCCTGAACTCCAGTGGTTACCAGGGCTACTAGCTGCTTTGAGGGGATAACAGGTCTGACCACTTTGGCTTTAGATCTGTTATATTGGGGCAACCTAGACAAAACATCTGCCATAAAATTCTTCCCTTCTGGGTCATAATGCAGGGTGAAGTTGAAACGATCAAAGTATTGAGCCCAACAGATTTGTTTAGGGGATAGCCTGCGAAGAGTTTTCAGGGCTTCCTGACTTTTATGGTCAGTTAATACCTCAAACGAAGACCTTGTCCCTCCAGGAAATGCCACCAAGTAAGTAGGGCCCACTGCACTGCATACACCTTCTTCTCCCGTATCGTCCATTTCTGTTCAGTCTCGATGAATTTCTTAGAGGTATATGCACATGGCTGTAGCAATCCTCAGGCATTCTTTTGCAATAACACTGCCTCCATGGCTACATCACTCGCATCAGCCTGAATTATAAATGGAGCATCTGGGTCGGAGTACTTCAGCACAGGTTCTGCCGTTAACAGTTGTTTGAATTTTTCAAAGACTGCTTGGCACTCCATGGTCCACTTAAGTGGCTGACCCATCAACATTCCCTTGTACAAAAAGACATGCAACACCTCATTGATCAGTTGTATGAATACCATAGGGAGGCCCTGTAGGTCGAAAGGGAGCATCCAGAATTGGAAACATCCCAGAGGGCAATTAAATGCATTTTTCTATTCGTTGTCCTCCTTGATTCAAGCCTAGTAAGTAAGCTTCCCACAAGTCTAACTTAGTGAAGATTTTCCTTTGGCTTAATGTGCCAACATGTCTTTCGTCGGAGCAGCGGGTAGACATTTTCTATGCACACTGAATTTAGTCCCCTATAGTCAACTCATAGACGAAGAGTCCCATCTTTCTTCTCCCAGAACAAAACCGGGGCTGCCACTTGTGGCCTTGCTGGTTGGATAAAAACACATTTTAAGTTCTTGTCTATGAAGGTGCAAGTCATCAAGTAAAGTTTAGGCTTCGGGAGTTTAGCCCCGGGAAGGATTTCAATATTGCAGTCTGTGGGGCAGTGGGACAGGAGCACATCAGAACTTTTCTCACTAAATACATCTCACTGAATGTTTTCTCCTGAAATAGTACAGGTGCCATATGTGACTTAGCTGGCTAAATAAAACCCCATGCCAAGTTTTTATATATAAAGGATTGGAGTTCATCTAATTCCTTTGGATTTATGGAATATAGTTTTGGCTTGGGTAATATCTCTATGGAGCAGTCTGTGGGACAGTGGGGAGGATGTACTGTATTTTTCGGAGTATAAGGCGCTCCGGACTATAAGACACACCTACCTTTTTGGGGGAGGAAAACAAGAAAAAAAATCTGCCTCTGCCTCCCAGCAATTTGCCTCCTTGCAGCAAACAGCCCGTTTCAGCTTCAGCTTCAGCACAGCCTGATTAGCATAAAAAAAATCTGCCTCTGCCTCCCAGCAATTTGCCTCCTTGCAGCAAACAGCCTGTTTCAGCTTTAGCTTCAGCACAGCCTGATTAGCACAAGCAGCTGATTGTTGGTTGGATCAGCCTCCCAAAGACCAGTTGTTTCAGGCTGCAGGGATTGCCATAGCCTATTGCCGCCTCTGCATGCCCTATTTTTCGGTGGGTGGGTAGGGCTACATTCGTTGTATAAGATGCACCCAAATTTTCACCCTCTTTTTTTGGGGGGGGAAGTGTGTCTTATACTCCAAAAAATACAGTATATCTGAGTCAGGGGTGGGTTCTACTTACCTTTACTACTGGTTTGCAACAGGGCCGCACATGCGCAGAAGCGTTCTGATGACATCGGGGTTGGTGGGCTGAGTCTCCCTCCAATTTTACTACTGGTTCTATAGAACCGGTCCAAACTGTGGGCAACCCACCACTGGTTTGAGTCCCTCTCACTGAAAATGTTTTACAAATCCCAGTACTCTTTGGGGATTTGAGGATCCACCTCTGTGACATTACAAGGCCAATTTTCTCTTAGCCCTCTCTCAATCATTCTCTGATGGTTTTTTAACATTCACCTTCTCCAGTTTATGAAGGGGTTCCAGTTCAGTAACCATGCCAAGATCAGCACTATGGGTCTATCCATGTCTGGTGCTATGATAATGCTGATGGTTTCTTTGTGGGCCCCTATTTTCATCTCTACCAGCTCTCCTGCTAGTGAGCCATCTAAATGGTAGAATGTCACAGGGACTTTTAGTTCCCTGAGCTGTATCCCCAGTTTCTCCAGTATGCTAGGGCTGACCAGACCAAAATTTGCAATCAAAATTTCCTTGTGCCCCAAGGAAAGCACCACTAGTTCTGTTGGCATTGTCATGGGCATCACAGGGTGACCTACCAGGGGATTGTCATCTGTCCTAATATCTCTCTCTGCCATGGGTTTGCGGTGTTTGGTTGCAGTTCCCTTGCCATCGCCAGTGGTGGGGTGAACTCAACATCCTCCACTCCTTTAAGGGCTGTCTCTAAGGTTTTGTGGAGCCTTTGTGTGGGACTAGGTATTGGTTGGGGTGCTTGGGAGTCAGCTGCTCTATGACCCTGCTTGCCACAGCAAAAACAGCTGGCATGGCCTGGAACCAACTTCTCTGGTTTTGGGGCTTCCTTCTTTTCTGTAGGATAGTCACCACTCTCAATGTGCACAGACATGATATCTAGCCAGATCAATCTCCACCTCATTGGGCAGGATGTAACAGCCATGGAGGGTTCACAGTGCACCTCTGGAGAGACAGGTGTAAAGATCTTGTTGTTCAGGTCATCCTGGAAGCACTTGATCAGGATGTCTTGTGGCTAGCCAGCTAGCCTACAAGCTAGGCTCTGAAACTCATGAATGTAGGCAGCCACAGGTCATCTGTCTTGCCTTTTAGTTTTGATCTTTGTTCTGGCCTTTTGGTCAGCTAGGGAATCTTCAAACCATTTTCTCAGTGTTGCCATGAACCTGTCAAAGTTGCGTAGTCCCATTGAGTTGTTGTGGAGTGTCACCATCCACTCTGCTGTTTCACCTTCCAAAGTCTGCTTCCTTCAGCAGGTCAGCCACCTTTTTCCTGCATGTCATTCCATACTTGGATCAGGAAGAATGCCAATTGCTTTTGATCACTGTTGAATTTAACTCCTAAGGCCAGTGGTCAATATTCCCTTCTCCATGGAGGGGCAGCCCAGGCCCATGGTGGTGGCTGGGATGGTTGAACTGTCCCCACCTGCTGTGCTGGGGCTGCTGGGGGAAAAGCCAGTGCTGTGACCACTGCAGTTGCTGTATCAGCTGGTTGGGCTGATGGTGGTGCTGGCTGATCTTGGGCATCTCGGGTTTGGAGCTTGTCAAAGGTATCCCTCAGAAAGTTGATCACTTGCTTGAATGTTACATCCTGGGGGTCTTATTCACCTCCCATCACCTGTACCTTTTCCTGGTGAATGGGGCCCATGGTCCCTCAGTGGGTGGGGCCCATGGTCCCTCGACTCCACTGGATAAAGGTTACAGGGTTTCTCTGCAGGGTTTCTCTTTCCAATCGTCGTTCTTCTTGATCCTTATCAACCATTGGGATTGATCTGTCCCCGTACCCACACACACACCAACACAGCCAGTCGAGGGTTAAGGAAACACTTTGGAACGCACCCAGGTCTTATCTCCCACTTGGCAGCAATAGACACACCGTCTGCCAAGTGACTTTATTTTCAAAGTAAAACAGAAAGATAAATACTCAAGAGTCCAAATGTCCGACACTTTAAATCTTTCTCTCAGCAGTTCCGGACGAGGCTTTAGTGACTATCTAAGGTTTGCTTTGTTCGTCACAAGGATCCTTGACCACCACCCTCTATTATATAGTCTCTGGGGTGTGGTCCAGTGACTCAGTTCTAATCCCTAGCACGCCTCCTAAGGTGCTGCAAACGTTTATCACGCCTTCGGAGGCGTGCGTCCAGGAATGATGTTTCTTCATCACTCTGATCCGAACCAGCTGTCTCCTCTCCCTCGGCCGGCACTTGAGACAATGCCAGAGGGGAGGGGCCTGGAGAGGGAGGCCTGGCTGACTCCTCTTCCTCATGCTCGGAGCTTTCTTCCTCCGATGGGACAGGCTCAGAGGGCGGGGCCACAACAGGGATTTTGGCTGGTCCCCCAGCATTTCTGCCTCTTCTTCCAGCCCAGGATAATCTCCACCGCTTCTGGGCCTTCTTCCCAGTTCTCCATTTCATCCAGCTTGCTTTCATGGATGGACATTCTGTGTCTGGTCCCCACGGTAGACAGTCTCCGGATGGATCATTATTGCAGATCTGGCTTAATATCAGGCTTGTCCCAGCTTGGGCATTTAGGAAAGAAAGACCCTCAACTCCATTTGTTGTGAAAGGTGTACTTTTACTAAAGCCAAGTGGTTATAGCATAAGCAAAACCAGATCTGAATATTCCCATCTAAATCCAGTACTTTTCCTTTCTCCCGGTCCCTCCCCACTAGTCCTTTTGCAATTATCTAATGGTATTCAAACTAGGTGTTTTGGTAACAGTTCTAAAGTTTAGCGCCTCTTTGGTGGGTGTTCACTTTCCATTCTCATGCTTGTGTCCTTGGATCTGCCAGGCTCTGTTCTGAGCTGGCACCGCTGGTCCCTGTCATTCTGCCTCCCTATATCCCCTTACTTCACTCTCCCCCTTTTTATGGCAGGATACCATCAAATGAAGCAGGGCTGAAGTGATGCAATGGTAGACCTGACAGTTTCTTGTTCTGCCCTCTAGTGCTTTGGAGAATAGGTTAAATCCTCTTCTTCGTGGCAACCCTTTATATTAAACTGCCAGCTTCTATTACTGAATGCTCCTCCCAAGGGAATTTGGATGAGGCATTATAGGAGATTTCCCTTCCTCAGAAGCAAGTTTTTAAATTGCAAAATAAAAAACCTGTTAACCAGGTTTAGCAGACCAAAATGATTTTATTATTATTTATTTATCAATCAAAGTTAAAGACCTATTTAAAACAAAAACCTATAAATATCATGTTTTAATAGAAGGCAGTTATAACAGGAATAATTAAAGTTTATTGGGAAGGAAAGTTCTGTAGGATGCTAGTCCAGAAATCTGCTACTAAATTCACTGATTCTCTGAGGACCTCTAACCAATAACTGCAGGATGGACATTAATCAGTGGTGAAATTAAAAAAATTCCCCTACCGGTTCTGTGGGCATGGCTTGTTGGAGGGAGGTCATGTGACTGGGTGGGCATGGCCAACTCAACATCACTCACATTGAGGGGCTCCTCATTGGCCCCTCCCCTCCCAGCCACTCCTTGTCACGTATTGGCAGGAAAATGGGGAGGGGAATATTCCTGCCTACCATCCTTCCCTCAGTCTGTGCTGAGATTGAGGAATGGATGACAGGCAGGAAATGGCTCCATTCCAGCTGCTCCCCCATCCCCCTCCCTCCTGGGGACTACCTTAAAGCAGGGGTGAAATCCAGCAGGTTCTGACAGGTTCTGGAGAACTGGTAGCGGAAATTTTGAGTAGTTCGGAGAATACGGTAGTGGAAATTTTGAGTAGTTCGGAGAACCAGCAAATACCACCTCTGACTGGCCCCAGAGTGGGGTGGGAATGGAGATTTTGCAATATCCTTCCCCCAGGAGTGGGGAGGGAATGGGGATTTTGCAGTATCCTTCCCCTGCCATGCCCACCAAGCCACACCCACCAAGTCACACCACACCCACCAAGCCACACCCACAGAACCGGTAGTAAAAAAAAATGGATTTCACCACAGCCTTAAAGGGACAGGCTGCAGCAGCTCCTTTGTGAATGGAGGGATAAAAGTTAGGATTTTCTCTGCTGCATTTAACGTTGAATTCTGTGGCAGAGAGAATGCTAACTTTTCTCCCTTCCATTCACAATGGAGCTGCTGCTCCCTTTATGGTTCCACCCCCTGGCCCCTCCCTCTTGGAGAGGGAGAAAAGTTGGCATTCTCTCTACTGCATTTAACATTGAATTGAGGAATATTGAGCAGCCAGAAGAGGTGAGCAGCAACCGGCTGCTGAGCGGCAACCGGCTGGTGGTTACTACCAGTTCGTCGAGCTGATGCTGATAATCCCCAGTGGCTCACCCGAACCGGTCCGAACCGGTCGGATTTCACCCCTGCCATTAATCCCTGAATCTCAACTTCCTGCCTGTCAGACCTGCCCCCTTCTGATCCCTTAGGAAATAAAGACTCTTGACTCCACTTGGTTAAAGCAAAGGGTTCTTTTACTAACAGTGTTGGCTGCAGTAAAGTCAGGCTAGCTCTGAGTTTCCTTTGCTCAAAAGATATCGAAAGTCTTCTCCTCATCTCAGCCCTCTTCTTGTGATTAATCCATCTTCAACAATTGGATCTCGTCGAGGTGTTTTGAGAACACTGAGATGTTTTGGGGTAATCCACATACTTTCTCAGGGTGATTGACCTTGGGTGCTGGTACAAACTGGCTCCGAGCTGCTCTGGCCTTTATTGCCTGTCATTCCTCCCTCCCCATTTCCCATCACGTACACACGCAGCTTTTTTCCCATCCATCCTCTCCAGGGGTGAAATCTAATTTTTTTTCCTATTGGTTCTGTGGGTGTGGCTTGGTGGGCATGGCTTGGTGGTCATGTGACTGGGTGGGTGTGGCCAACTTGACGTCACTCACTGTTAGAGCCAGGAGCTGCACATTCTGAAGCACATTCTGCCTTTCTGAAGCCCCCAACACTTTGAGTTTCCCTCTGGCTTGACTGCCTCGGAGCCTTCTTTTGCCCTGCTCTCCATCCTGGAGGACCATGCATTCCCCCCCACCAATCCTCTGTACAAACCATCCACCCCATTTCTGCAAAGGCAGAGCCTCCCCCTTGCAAGGCAATCCAAAGAGGGGAGGGGGATGCTGCAGAAAAAGCCGACTTTCACCGGGCCTCCTCCTGCAGCCAAATGCACCCAGCCATGCATACCCTTTCCTCAAATGGGCTGTACATGGGGCACTTGGAGAGCGAGCAAGCAAGAGAGCTCTTCAACCTTTGTTTGTCTGTGTGTGTGAGAGAGAGAGGGGGGGGAGGGAGGGAGCGATCTGAAGCCGAGGCACCCAAACTTCTGGCAGTGGCAGGGGCAGCTTCTGAGCAGCCCTGAGTCAGCCAGCTCCACCTGACCTACTCCGTGAGTCTCACCATTCTCCTCACACACACCCCACCCACTCAAGAAGCGGCAGGCTCTGCAGGAGAACAGGGCCTCTCATTTTTCCCACGGCGCGGTGTACGCTTGCTACCTTTGCTTGCAAACAATGATCTTCTCTGCTTCTCTCGGGATGCTGGTGCAAGCACCATGGATGCATAGCTTGTCAGGGCTGAGCAGGAAAGACACTGTCATGCCACTCCCCCTCACTTCCTCAAGCACAAAGCTGAGGCCGTGTAC
Organism: Pantherophis guttatus; assembly: GCF_059756535.1. Classification (NCBI taxonomy): domain Eukaryota; kingdom Metazoa; phylum Chordata; class Lepidosauria; order Squamata; family Colubridae; genus Pantherophis; species Pantherophis guttatus. The sequence goes on along the minus strand of NC_142065.1, from coordinate 121,058,953 downwards.
TTCCTCACCGGGCTGGCCACCAGCAAAGAGCCACCCGCCCAACAGCTGCTCAATGCCCCGTGGGCAGCATCGCCCAGCCACCGGTGGGATGGAGCAGCCAGCCCAGCTTGGGCTTGGGCTGGCTTGCTGGAGCAGCGCTGAACCCGAGGCCCCCATGCCAACATTCACTGGCAAGCACAACTTTAGTTGGCCCATTCATGCTGCCATTGCAGGGCCAGCTGCCTAGCGCAAAACCTCACAGTTTTTCTCTTCCAAATCCTCAGCATTATCCTACCTGCTCAAGCAGTGGTGGGGTCCGCAGAAATCATTCCTGCCCCTGAGCTGGCTGCTCTGTCCCTGGAGCAGGCTCTTTGCCAGTGGCCAGCCCAGTGAGGAAGCACACTGACTCAGCTTTGCACTCGAGGAAGCGAGGGGGAGTGGCATGACAGCAGCTTCCCTGCTCATCCCTAACAAGCTATGCATCCATGGTGCCCGCACCAGCATCCCAAGAGAAGCAGAGAAGATCATTGCTTGCAAGCAGACAAGCAGTGGTAGTAAGCGTACGCCGCGCCATGGGAAAAATGAGAGGCCCTGTTGTCCCGCAGAGCCTGCCACTGCTTGAGTAGGGTGGGAGTGCAGAAGAACAGTGAGACTCAGGAAGTAAGTCAGGTGGAGCTGGCTGACTCAGGGCTGCTCAGAAGCTGCCCCTGCCGCTGCCAGAAGTTTGGGTGCCTCAGCTTCAGATTGCTCCTTCCCTCTCTCTCACACACACACACGAACAGAGGTTGGAGAGCTCTCTTGTTTGCTCTCTCTCCAAGAGCCCCATGCACAGCTCATTTGAGGAAAGGGCACACACAGCTGGGCACATTTGGCTGCAGGAGGAGGTGCGGTGCAATGGGGTTGTTTTGTTCACCGCGGTGGTGCTTCGGGAGGGCAGGCAGATGTCTGCAGCTGACAACTATAATGAATATGTCCACCTGCCCTCCTGAAGCACCATCGCCACTGTTTGCTTTCATTTCGCGGCAGGAGAAGGAAGAAAGGGAATGGCGATGCCACGGGTGGACAGGGCAGGTGGACGTCTGCCAACAGGTGGGGCGGGAAGGCAGTGAGAGTGGTGGTGATGAGAGTGGCAGTGGCGGCCCCTTCCAAGCACAGCGCACGGAGGTGGCGGGCAAGGCAGCCCCGGCGTGCCTGTTGAGCGGGCAACCAGGTGGGTGGGGGCAGGGCCACCAGAGATGATTGCTACCAGTTCTCTGAACCACCAGCCATCATTGCTACCAGATTGGCCAAGCCAGTCCGAACTGGGAGCATTTCACTCCTGATCCTCCCCCCACAACCCTTGAAGGCAGGATGACTACGAGGTGCCAAGCCAAACCTGGAAGATCTGACATTCTACCTGCCTTGACAGGGACGTTAGTCCTGTAAAGGAAAATGAAGAGGGGAGGGAGATACAAAGAAATTATCTAATTAGCAAATAGTTCAATGAGGTTTATCTGAATATTGATCATGGAATTTTCTAAGCAGTCTGGAGGCTTTAATATGTTGGGAATCAACCCATTCAGTCTTTGAGTGGGGAAAGTCTTTCCATGCTACCAGATACTGGGTTTCTCCCCAATGTATCAGAGTCCAAAATGTCTTTGACTTCAAAGTGTTGTTCTCCCTTGATCACAATGGGATCAGGAGGAGGTTGCGATTCTGGGCATAGTGAAAATGTGATCTCCAGTTTCAATAGGCTGCAATGAAATACAGGGTCTATGTGTCTGAGCATTTTTGGCAGTGTTAGTTCTATAGTCACTGGATTAATCTTTTTATGGGGAAAGGTCTGTTAGGCACAATTTTTTGGATGGTTGTCTAGACTGTAAGAATTTGGTAGATAGATAGACTTTATCTCCCACTTTAAAGTCATTTGGCTTAGTGCACTTTTTATCAGCTTGTTTTTATATGCTTCCCTAGCTTTATCCAAAGCCTTTCTCACCACCAGCCAGGTATTCTGAAGTTGGGTGACCCACTCTTTTAGCATGCAGTTGATGGCCTGAGGCAATTCAGGGATAGATACAAAGTCTTGTCCTGTTACCACTTTAAATGGAGTGGACCCAGTGCTCTGTGTACTGAGTTATTGTAGGTAACCTCCGCAAAAGGGAGAAGGTCAAATCAATTGTCCTGTTGGTAATTAATTTGTGAATTTCGTTTTATGGGTACATTGTGTATACACGTACAATGACAATAAAGTTATTATTATTAATGTAACACCTGAGGTAATGCTCCAAGACCCCATTTGCATGTTCACAGGCACCATTAGTAGCTGGATGATGTGAGGAGCTGAGCCCCTGAGTGGTCCCAGAAGTTTTGGGAACTCCTGCCAAAACCACAAAACAAATTGGACTCCACAATCTGAGATTCTTTCTGGAGCACCATGCAGTCGATCGATGTGCTTCATGAATAGTTTAGCCAAAGTTCAAGAGGAGGGGATATTTTCACAGGGTATAAAGCGCACTTGCTTGGAAAACAAGTCAGTTATCACCCAAGTTACTGTATTTCCAAAGCTTTTAAGCAGTTCTACTATAAAGTCCATTGATATTTCTTTCCATGGGGCTTTAGGTTCTGCTACTGGTGTGATCTCTTGGCGGAGGCACAGATAGGGCAGCTAGCAACATAGCTCTCTATGTCCTTCTTCAGTGACAGCCACCAAAATTGGTGTTTGATTAGGTGCACTGTTTTTATGAAGCTGAAATGCCCCACCGCTTTTGAATCATGGCTTTTTTTGTAGAACATTAACAGTTGGCTCTGCAGGATGTACAGTTTCCCCCTTACCCAAGCTAAACCATCTTGCATTGTACATTCACTCTTATGCATTTGGAACCATTTGTCTTTCTCCAAAGTTGATTTCAGGCACCTTTTAGATCATCAGATAGCTCGGTTTGTGCTCAGCCTGTGCCTGGGTGACTGGAGCCATCAGTTGCCTGAAGGGGATGACCAGTCTAATCACCTCTGGCTTTGAACTATTGTATTGTGGCAGCTGGGATAAAGTATTTATTAGGAAGTTTTTCCTCCCGGGAGGTATTGTAACATGAAATTGAATCAGCTAAAGTATTGGGCCCATCAAGCTTGTTTGGGTGATAGTATCCAGAGGGATTTCAAGATTTATAGGTTTTTATGGTCAGACCACAGTTCAAATGAGATTTTTTTCCCCTTCTAAGAATGTCTCCAAGTTAGGAGCACCCAGAGCATCGCATAGGCTTCTTTCTACCAAACCGGCCATCTCTGTCTCATTAAGCTTTTTAGAAGTGTATACGCATGACTGCAGGATCCTGCTTGTTTTCCTGCAGTAGTACCACATCCACAACAACATCACTGGTATCAGCCTGAATGACAAAGGGGGCATTGGGGTCTGGGTTTTTAAAGCACCAACTCCACTGTAAACAGGTGCTTGAGTTTTTCAAATGCAGCCTGGCATTCCATAGTTCATTTAAGCATCTGGCTGAGTTTGGGCTTTCCCTCCCCTTTTGTCTTTAGCAGGTTGGTGATGGGGACAGCTATCTAAGCAAATGAGGGAATGAATTGGTAGTAAAAGTTCGCAAATCCCAGGAAGCTTTGTAGTTGTTCCAGGTGCAGGGAAGAGCCCACTCTAGTACTGCCCAGATTTTTTCAGGGTTCATCTCTATCCCCTTGTGCGAAATGCAGTAGCCCAGATAATCAATTTTACTCTGGTGAAATTTGTATTTGGATAATTTGGCCACTTGAAGTTTTCTGACCACAGTTCTGACTAGTTCTGCCATTGTCTCAGTATAGATTAAAATGTCAGTCAGGTAGACCAGCACTTCCTTGTCCAGGTGCATGAACACAGAAGGGGTTCCTTGCAGTCCAAAAGGGAAGACTCAAAACTGGAAACATCCTAAGGGGCAATTGAAAGCCATTTTCCACTCATCCCCTGCTTTGATCCTAGCTTGGTAGTTTCCCTCTCGCAAGTCCAATTTGGTGAAGACCTTCTCCTTGGCCAAATGGGCTAGCATGTCTTTCATCAAGGGGAGGGGGTAGATATTTTTCACACAGACAGCATTAAGCCTGTCATAGTCAATGAATCAACTAAGGGATCCATTCTTTTTTTCACTAAACAGTACCGGGCAGCCACCCTTGGTCTGGCGGGCTAGATGAAACCATGCTTCAGTTTTTTGTCTATAAAAGTCCATAATGCCTTCAATTCCCTAGGGGTCATGGAATACAGCTTAGGTTTGGGTAGTTTGGCCCCTGGTAGGATTTCTATGGAACAGTCAGTCAGCCAGTGGAGTGGGAGCGTGTCTGATCCCTTCTCAGTGAAAATGTCCTATAAGTCCCAGTATTCTTTGCAGATCCAATGATGACCCTGGGGCCAGTCTTTGGTGACTGCTCCCACTTCCCTTTATGGCTTCACCTGCAATAGGGGTAGACTTTTTACAGTCCTTCTCCCCCTCCCCTTTTGTAGCTGATCCACTCGATCTTTAGCAACTTCTGCCTCCATTTCACATAGGGGTTCCACTTCAGGAGCCAATACAAGGGGCCTGTCCATGCCAGGGGCCCAAATTAAACTCAGGATCTCCATGTGTGCACACAGCCTCATCTCTATTGGCTCCATGATGAATGTCGCTGGGATTCTCCACCACCACTGAGCCATCCAGCTGGCAAAAATCTACTGGCATTTTAAGTTGTCTGAGTCTCACGCCCAGTTTCTCAACCAAGGCAGCATTAACCAGGCTTCTAGTTCATCCCAAGTCCAGGATGACTGCTAGGCTCCCTTTGTGCTGCAAAGAACGAACCACCAGTTCTACAGGGATGGTCACTGGGTTGACTGGGTGACTTACCGTGGGATCATCATCATAATCTGACTCACTTTCCCCTGGACTGTCCTCTGGACTGGTTGGAGTTCTCTCTCCAACCTTTGGGGATGAGGTGAATTCTATGACCTCTACTCCCTTCAGGGCTATCATGTGAGCTCTCTGTGACAGTTTTGCCATTTTTTGGCAGGACCCAGAGTTGCCTTCTGAATTGCATGTATGGCTTGGCAATCAGCAGCCAGGTGCCCCTCCTTCCTACACCTGAAGCAGCCTGGTGCATGCTGGTGGTTTTGGGGCCTCTTTCTTTTCAGGGAGGGATCTTCACCACCCATGGCTCAGCCAGTATTTGGATTGATCCAGGTTGATTTTGACTTCTGCTAGGGCATACCAGCAGAAGTAGGGGGGACCAGCAGAAGTGGGGGGAGGGGGGAATGCCTCTGGAGATACAGGTGTTGTGGACCTTGTTGCTTAGCCTGTCTTGGAAGCATCTGATCAAGAGGTCTTCTGGCCAGTTGGTCAGTCAACTGGTCAGGTTGCAGAACTACTGGGTGTATTCAGCCACTCCCCTGCACCCTTGGCTGATGGTCTTTATGTGGTCTCTGGCTTTGTGATTGGCAATGGGGTCTTCAAAGCACTTCCAAAGTGCGGCAATGAAGTATTCAAAATTTCTCAGCTCCAGAGCATTGTTGTGGAGGGTGGCCATCCATTCAGCTGTGGTCCACTCTAGTGCCATGTCACAGACCCCACCTTAGCCCCTTTGGTGACTATTTCTAGACTATACTCTTGCATGTATGTCCAAATTTGCACTAGGAAGACCCCCAATTACTTGGGGTCTCTGTTGAATTTTATGCCCAGGGCTGGTACCTTGCATCCTCTCCACCGTGCTGGTACTGCTCCTGCAGCTGGTGCAGGTTGAGTTACAGGGCTATGTGCCAGGGCAGTTCCTGCTACCATGGGGCTTGCTTCTGTTGCCGTTGCGGTAGCAGAGGTGGTTGTTCCATTGCTTGCCATGACTGGAGTTGGCTAGTCAGAAAGTGTGGTGCCTGGGCTAGGTCTTCTCATGCTTTGAGGTTACCAAAAGCCCCCCTCAGGAACTCTATGGCTTGCTCCAGCATCCAGTCTCTTGATTTGGCTCATTGGTAATCGGCTCTTCCTCCAATTCCACTCGCATCTCCCACTGGCAACTGCCACAGCTCCCATGAGTGAATGTCACCCCCACTCCTCCTTTTTTCCCACTCCTCCTTCTTTCCAACCATGAGGAACCATCAGGCTCTTGGCGGGTTGTCCTCTCCCAGCAACTTGGAGAGATCCAACCCTCCAATGAGGGGTTTTTTGAAGATGCCTCTTCCCAGGCTTCGATCTCTTTCTGGTCGTTCCCTGGAGCCAACATCATTGCACAGTTCCCACGGTAGAGATGATTTCCTCTCTGGATTGACTACAACTGCAGAGCTAGCCTAATGTCACACCTGCCCCAATCTGATCCCTTAGAGAAGAAAGACCCTTGACTCCATTTGGTTGAAATAAAAGGTTCTTTTACTAAAGGTATTAGCTGCAGTAAAGACAGGCTAGCTCTGAGTTTCCCACACTCAAAAGATACAGCCCAAAAGTTACATCTAGAATTACCTAGATGAAAGGCTACTGGCAAGGGATGGACTGTACCTCACAAGAACTGGAAATAATATATTCGGAAAACAACTGGCTCATCTTATCAAAAGGGCTTTAAACTAAAATTGAGGGGGGAGCAGGCCCAATCTTCACAACCTATAGTACCTATAGTACCTATAGTAAAAACCACCAGATAACCAATAATATAAAGAGGAAGTGAGTAAAGAGAAAAAAGAAAAACATAACGAAATAAACAGTGATGGAAAGGATGTAAATCCTAGATACAAAATAGGAGATATAAGAAACATACCCAGAACCAATAAAGGACTCAAATGCCTATACACTAACACTCAAAATTTACGGAACAAACAGGGTAAATTTGAAGTGTTAGTACATGAAGGTAAATATGATATAGTTGCCATTAGTGAAACTTGGTGGGATGAAACCCATGACTGGAATGTACTGATGGAAGGATACAAACTATTCAAAAGAAACAGACCTAACAAAATAGGAGGTGGAGTTGCATTATATATAAAAGATCACTACAGCTCTACAGAAATCCACAAAACCAAGGATGAAAACCTCCTAGAATCTATATGGGTCAATATAAAAGGGGAAAAATGACATTGCTATAGGAGTATACTACAGGCCACCCAACCAAGCAGAAGAAATAGATGAACTCTTTATTAACCAATTAACAAATGTATGTAGGAAACTTACCACAGTAGTAATGGGAGACTTTAACTACCCTGATATCAACTGGGAGGATATCAACTCTGCAGCAAGTGGGAGATTGAACAGATTCCTAACCAATTTAACTGACAATTTTGTCATCCAAAAGGTAGAGGAGGGGACTAGAGATAGAAGCAGTGGTGGGTTCCTCCCGGTTCGGCCCAGTTCCGCCCGGTTCGGCCGAGCCGGTAGCAGCGACGATATGACGTCACCGAACCGGTTCTCTTTGTTCGGGAGCTGGGCCCACCTGCCCCCACTCCCATGCCCCCCCTGCGTTATTCTTACCTTTTATTTGGCCCCACCCCCATCTATTGCTGCCTCCTGTGTCCCAGCTGTTTGGCTAGAAGGAAAAAAACTGTTTAAACTCTTGCTGCCGGGTTTCAAAGGGCCCCCCTACAGCTGATCAGTGTTAAAAGGCAGTGTGGTGGTAGACCGGTGCCTCAAAAAACAAATGAGTAGACCGGTGCCTGCAAAAATAAATGGGTAGACCGGTGCCTCCAAAAACAAATGAGTAGACCGGTACAGCTTTGCAAGCAGTTAAAAACCTGGTAGACCAGTACCTCTACTAAATCCTAAAGAATTGTCACATAACCATCAAGCCACACCCACAAAATAAGCCACACCCACAGAACCAGTAGTAAAAAATTTTAGAACCCACCCCTGGATAGAAGGAGTTGAAGTTGGGTGAGAGTGACCAATTTATACTGCAATTCAATGTAATGCAAACAGAAGCAATAGAATATAATCCAACAAGTTTCTTAAACTTTAATAGAGCTGATTTTAACAAACTCAGAATTTAAGCAAAATTTCATGGATAAAAATCCTAAAGGGGAAAATAACTCAAAACACTGAAAAATACAATCATAAAATCCCAGTCCAACACAATACCACTAAACAAGAAAAACAAGGAATCCAAGAGCTCTCTGATAAACTTAAAAATAAAAAGGATAAGTAAAAAAAATGGAAAGAGGAACACATAACTAAGGCAGATAGCTCAAATCTGCAAAGACGAAGTCAGGAAAACAACGGCTCAGAATGAACAAAGACTTGCAACAAAAGTCAAAGATAATAAAGTTTCTTTCAACATATATATATATATAAAACAAGAAAAAAGTCAAGGAAACAGTTAGTCCACTAAAAAGAGAAGATGGCAAGGAAGTATCAGGCAGTAGAGAGAAAGCAGAGCTGCTTTGCATCAGTCTTCACACAAAAAGAAACTATAGCCCAACCTACCAAAAACATAACTGTAAAAGACAGATTAGAAATAAAAATTAAAATAAGCAAGAAAATGGTAAGAGAACACCTGTCTGACCTTGATAAATATAAATCACCGGGACCTGATGGGTTATATCCCAGAGTTCTGAAGGAGCTGGCAGATGTTATCTCAAAACCATTGTATTATAGCTTTAAAAAATCTTGGAGCACTGGGGAATTACCAGAGGATTGGAAAAGAGCTGATTGGTTCCTATCTTCAAAACAGGGAAAAAAATCAGACCCAGGAAACTACAGATGAATCAGTAACTAACAGCAATACCTGGGAAGATACTAGAAAAAACAGATCTATGAATATCTAGAAACAAAGTTACAACTAAAAGCCAGAATGGGCTTTTTAAAAACAGATCATGCCAAACCAATCTTATTTCATTCTTTGACAAAGTGACTAAATTAGTAGACCAGTGAAATGCTATGGACATATTATACTTAGACTTCAGCAAAGTAGACCACAACCGACTTCTTGATATACTAGAAAAATATGGGATAGGCAGCACCACCACCAGAGGGATTTGTAACTGACTGACGAACCATACTCAACTAATATTCCTTAATGGTACTACATCTACATGGAGGGAAGTAAACAGTGGGGTACCACAAGATTCTGTCTTAGGCCCAGTACTCTGCAATATCGTCATAAATGACTTAGATGAGGGAATAGAAGGGGAACTCATCAAATTTGCAGATGACATTAAGTTAGCAGGAATAGCCAAGACCCCAGAAGACAAGCTCGGGATCCAAAAAGATCTTGACAGACTTGAACACTGGGCCCTATCCAAGAAAATGAAATTTAATATGTAGAAAAGCAAGGTTTTACACCTGGGAGGAAAAACCAAAGGTACAAGTACAGATTAGGCAAAACATGGCTAAAAATCAGTAACTGTGAGAGGGACCTTGGAGTCCTAGTGGACGATCACTTAAATCAGTAATCATCCACTAGGAGTCAGCAGTGTGCGGCAGCAGCCAAAAAAGCTAATACAATCCTTGGTTGTATTAACAGGCATAGAATCAAAATCACGTAAAGTATTAGTACCGCTTTATAAAGCTTTAGTAAGACCACACCTGGATACTGCATCCAGTTTTGGTCACCACATTACAAAAAAGATATTGAGACTTTGGAAAAAGTGCATAGAAGAGCAACTAAGATGATTAAAGGCCTGGAGACTAAAACATATGAAGAACAGTTGCAGGATTTGGTTTGGCTAGTCTAGAGAAAAGAAGGACGGGGGGGGATATGATAGCAGTATTCCAGTATTTGAGAGGCTGCCACAAAGAGGAGGGGGTCAATTTCAATTTATTTTCCAAAGCACCAGAGGGCAGGACAAGAAACAATGTATGGAAACTAATCAAGGAGAGAAACAACCTGGAGAAACTTCCTAACAGTGAGGACAATTAACCAGTGGAACAGCTTGCCTTCAGATATTGTGGGTGCTTCATCACTGGTGGTTTTTAAAAAGAGACTGGACAGTCACTTGTCTTAAATGGTATAGGATCTTCTGCTTGAGCAGGGGCCTCCATTAGAAGACCTCCAAGGTCTCTTTCAGATCTATTCTGATTCTGATTCCTTCTGTGACTAGTCCATCTTCAGCCAATTGGAACTTGCTGAGGGGTTTTGAGAATGCTGAGATGTTTTGGGGTAATCCACGTACTTTTTCAGGGTGTTTGGCTTTGGATGCTGGTGCTTGGCTTTGGTAAACTGGTTCCAAGCTGCTCTGGCTTTTATCGCCTGTCATTCCCCCCTCCCTATTTCTCATCACCTACACACACAGCTTTATTGACCATCCATTCTTGATGGCAGGATGCCTGCGAGCCACTTGGTGCAAGGCACCAAGCCAAACCTGGCAGATCCTGACACAGGCTTTCTTTGGAAAAGAATAATGACTTTAAACCTATAGAATACCTAAGATTACCAGCTCACCCACAGGCTTTTCACTGCTATACAAGGGAATAAATAGCATTATCTCCATATTAGGCATGGGAAAGTAACTGTGGATGATCTGAGATCACGCTCACAGAAGAACCTTGGTTGTGAACAGAAATTCTAGTTTGAGCTAAAATTACTCAAACATAAAATTTTTTAGCATGCCGTGTTCTATTTGCAAGAATTAGGCATAGGTTACTATAGACAACATCTCACAACTTTTCTACCTAGAGGAGATTTGGCAGAGAACTTTTGAGATCCCAAATTCAAATTCCTTTGTAAGTGAGATGGTTGTGGTGATATGATGAAGGTGTAAGTTTGGAAGGCTTCTCTGAATTGTAGCCATTCAGTAGTATATGTTGACATTAATTTCTTTTTGTTTGTTTGTTTGTTTCTCTTTTCTTTCTCTCCTGCTCCTGGATCTTCTACTTTTACTGTATTGTTTAACCTTTCTCAGGTGGTAAGTTCAGTCACTAGAACATTTTTATAAATAAATTTGTTTATTATTAAAGTTTACTTTGTAAAAAGGAAATGTGTGCAATATATAATTTTTCTTAACCTTTTCAAACTCATTCTGGCTTATTAAAATTAGTAATATTTACTTGCAGGATTTATAAGCCACTTTGATATTATATAAGCCATATAATTCCCTCTTTGTATATTCAAATTAAAAACAAATAATTGAGTATAGCAATATCAACAATAAGAACAGAACAAATTAACAGGAAAAATAATACAACATGTCCAAATTTTTAAAAATAGGAATATCACTCACAATGAACCAAACATCAAAATACTCTTCCTCCCAAGAGAGAGCAATTACAACATTCCAGTTGTTGTGGCATTATGTTGTAGCCATGTTTTAAGGCAGGAGGAAGGGTCATTCTGATGTGATGTGTATGAGGGTCATTTCTCAAAATACATCCTTCTGAAGTGTCTGCAGATATTCATTTATTAGAAAAAGGACCATGAACCGTGATGTTACTTCTTTATTAATACAACCCTATCCAGAACTAAAGGTGTGAAAGTTCCGTAACCTGGAGTTCCACAAACCCACAGCCATTCGGTCTTACCAGGTTCAGCCAAAGTCTGTTATTCCCAACCAGATCCCCACAACCTCCAGGCACCCAGAGGACAGTGACAACATCAGGTGCAAATGTAAGCTTGAATATCATCAGCATATTGATGGTACCTCATCCCATAGTGGCAGATGATCTCACCCAGTGGCTTCATGTAGATACGTTCTTGAGAATTTAGACTGAATCCTGTCCAGAGGGGGAAAGGAATAAAATGGTCCCAATGCCTTAATCCAGTGCATATTTTTTTCAGTCCTGGAATATGCTGTGCACCCCCCGCCCTTCCCTGGCAAAATGAAAATGGTGTTCCTGCTATTGGTTTTTGCACCTAATTTTGATGTGCTGTGCATGGTAGAGCTATGAGAAATGATGGCCCAGAATTTAAATATTTTAACATAATCTATTGTTATTTAAGTGCCAGGCATGCTTTCAGGTTGCTTTGCAAAAAAATTAGCATCTTGCTTTTAGTATAATTGATTTGCACCATTGATCCTGTGGCTCCCGAGGATGTGGACAGGGTTCTGGGTAGGATTAGTGCCGCCACATGTTTATTGGACCCGTGTCCCTCCTGGTTGGTACTGGCCTCCCAGGAGGTTACACGAGGCTGGCTCCAGGGGATTATAAGTGCTTCTCTGAGTGAGGGTGCCTTTCCCACTGCCTTGAAAGAGGCGGTGGTGAGGCCCCTCCTTAAGAAGCCTTCCCTGGACCTGGATGAATTAGCCAACTACCGTCTGGTCTCCAACCTTCGTTTTGTGGAGAATGTTGTTGAGAGTGTGGTGGCACGACAACTGCCCGGGCACCTAGATGAAGCTATCTATCTGGACCCGTACCAGTCAGGCTTCAGGCAGGGGTACAGCACTGAAACGGCATTGGTTGCATTGGTGGATGATCTCTGGAGGGCTCGGGACAGGGGTTGCTCCTCTGTCCTGGTCCTGTTAGATCTCTCAGAGGCTTTTGATACCATCAACCATGGTATCATGCTGCAGCAGTTGAGGGGGTTAGGAATAGGGAGCACCGTTTTGCAGTGGTTCTCCTCCTTCCTCTCCGACCGCTCGCAGTTCGTGTTGACAGGGGGGCAGAGGTCGACTTCGTGGCGCCTTGCATGGGGCCCCTTCTGTTCAACATTTATGTGAAGCCGCTGGGTGAGATCATCCGTGGTTTTGGGGTGAGAGTCCATCTGTATGCTGATGATACTCAGCTGTACATCTCCACCCCAGACCACCCCAACGATGCCCTTGATGTGATGTCCCGCTGCCTGGAGGCTGTGCGGGTCTGGATGGGGAGAAATAGGCTCAGACTCAACCCCTCCAAGACTGAGTGGCTGTGGTTCCCGGCGTCGCGATATAGTCAGCTAGCGCCATCGCTGACTATTGGGGGGGTGAGTCTTTACCCCCCACAGAGAGGGCTCGCAAACTGGGTGTCCTCCTGGATGCACAGCTGTCTTTAGAAGAACATATGACGGCTGTGGCCAGGGGAGCTTTTTATCAGGTTCGCCTGATCCACCAGTTGCAGCCCTTTCTGGACTGCGATGCCTTGCGCACAGTCACTCACGCCCTTGTCACCTCCCGACTGGACTACTGCAATGCTCTCTACATGGGGCTCCCCTTGAAAAGCACCCAACTGGTCCAGAATGTGGCCGCGCGGGTGTTTATGGGCGCAACTCGTTGTGCCCACGTGACACCCCTCCTGCGTGAGCTGCACTGGCTCCCAGTGGTCTTCCGGGTGCGATTCAAGGTGTTGGTCACCACCTTTAAAGCGCTCCATGGCATTGGACCTGGATACCTTTGAGACCGTCTTCTGCCACCAGTAGCCTCCCACCGGCCAGTCCGCTCCCACAGAGAGGGTCTCCTCAGGGTGCCATCGGCCAAATTATGTCAGCTGGCGACACCCAGGGGGAGGGCCTTCTCTGTGGGAGCCCCTGCCCTTTGGAATGAGCTGCCCCCAGAAATTCGTAAAATCTCTGATCTCCGTGTATTTCGCTGTGCCCTCAAAACCTTGTTGTTCCGCCAGGCTGGGCTATCAAGGTAAAGATTTTAATTGGGTTTTAAAAATGGGATTTTAAATTTGGGGTTTTAAATTGAGCCTATCATTTAATAATTTTAATAATTTTAAATTTTGTCTGTCTTTGTCCTTTTAGTCAGGCTGTACACCGCCCTGAGTCCTCCGGGAGAAGGGCCCTATAGAAATAAAATTAATAAATAATAAATAAATAAAAATAAATAAGAGCTTTAAAGGGGACAACCGGTACTTTACTGGTACTACTTGCCTCAACTGCTATCTACTCATTGGGCAGGACATATGAGTTTAGAACTCCCAAGGTACAAACCAGTTCTGCTGGGAAGAGCACAACCCTATCCTGCACTAAAGATGGTATCACTCTGTAATTGGATGGCTTTCAAATCCAGAGCCACTTTGTCGTACCTTAATCCGTTCCTCTCCATCTAGGCCTGAGCACCCTCCAGACATCCGAACAGCATTTTAATGATACCATTTGATTGGCTCACTGTCAAGTTATAATCAGCAGCATACTAGTGACCTTACTGCCATGTTGATAGATGAGCTGACCCATGCAGATGTTAAACAGGAGCAGGGAAAGTGTAATGAGGAATTTGGGACCCAATCTCTCCGCCCTTCTACAACTGTCCCTTTAGGACAGGGATAAGGAACTATGGCCCTTGTGGACTTCAACTCCCAGAATTCCTGAGCTAGCCATGCTGACTCAGGAATTCTGGGAGTTGAAGTCCACAAGTCATAAAGGGGCCATAGTTTGCCACCTCTGCTTTAGGAAGAACTAATTTAGAGCAGGTGGCCCCAAACAGCATAATGTTCAATGATATTGAAGGACAATGGGAAATCAAGGAAACCCATGAAGGCATCTTCTCCCCTTTCCTATCTTGTCACTGGAAAGTATAATCAGAGTTGTTTCCATGCCTTACTCAAGACTGAAAATAGATTGAAATGTATCCAGATAGCCACATTTATTATTTGTGTATATTTTTATGCTTTCTATCCAAGTTTGGCCAGAGCCATCTTTGCATTTTTCTCACACCTTCTATTTTTTCCCCCATGGTGTCTTGTTGCTTTATCTGGTGTACATGAGAATATTCTGTTGTTCTGGAAGTCATGTGTGTCTTATTGTGAATGCATCAAAATTGCTACTTTCCACTAGCTGCATATGCTGAATTTTTCCTGGAAAAAGTTTTTTACTTTTTTCACCTGTTTTCATTGTCTATCTTTCCCCACATGTGAATTAACATAAAACATAGCATACTCTAACTTTATCATATCATTTATACTATGAAATTATATACTAGGTAGGTAGTGCTCGACTTACAACCATATTGAACCCAAAATTTCTCTTGCAAAGTGAGACATTTGTTAAGTGAGTTTTGCCGCATTTTAAATAGCATTGTAGAGTAAGATGAAGTTGAACCTTGCAGGAAGACAAAGAACAACTTTGAAAGTTGTTGACTCATTACTGTGAGGATTCGAAACAAATTGATGCCAATTAGAACTGTCACCTGAAGTAATTGGGATGCCAGACTTGGTAATGCAGACCTTAGATAGCTAGTTTGATGGTTAAGGTACCATGCTAGAAACTGGGAAACTGAGTTCTAATTCCACCTAGTTGGGTGCCATTGGGCCAGTGATTCTCAGTTTTAGGAAGGAAGCAATGGCAAGCCACTTTCAAAATCTTGCCAAGAAAATTGCAATTGCCAGAAGTCAACACTGAATCGTAGGCATGCACACACACACACACACTATTACTGATTACAAATTTCACATGAGCCAGAGCTAACTTAACCTTAATGGGTTAACTTTACTTATTTGTTTTATTGAATGTATTTTTATTGGGCAACCACCTAGTCAAAAGTGGCACATCATTATTAGGCAATGTTATTCTTCCAATCCTGCTCAAGCGCTGTCCTGTTCTGGGCACCACACTTTACAGAGGATTTGGAGAAACTGGAACAGTTCTGAATAGGGTGACAAAGAGTACCTTGGAACTAGAAACTGAACCCTATGAAGAAAGGGTTATTTATCTGGATCCATTTTGCTCTGGAAAAGATAACTGAGTAGAGACACCATAGGATTCCTTAAATACCTAAAAAATATTTCAAAAAAGATCAAATCCCAATCTCTCTTGTTTTGGAGTGCAGACAATGAAGTCATTGATTTAAGTCATAAAAAGCAGCTTCTGATTGAATGTCAGAGAAAACTTCCTAGCTCCTTGTAAACATAGTTTTCCAAAACCTTTGGACTGCTTACTTGAATTTTAATATCAGTGTCCCCATTGAAGATGTTGCCAATGCTCTAAATTTCATCATATTTCTTAAATTCACAGCAAAGTAAGGAACATTTCTGTTAAAATCAGAAATTTTAAAACAAAGAATTCAAAATCCTGCCACCAATCTACAATGTTTCATCTTTTTATAAAAGCTTTATCCTAATGTTTGTGAGTAAAGTTCCAGGAGTAAAAACTGAAATTGAGTGTGGGAATGACTTTATAGAACACTGTTTACAGCTCCCCATTGTTTTCTTCTGTTAACTATTATTGATATTGTTTTTACAGTTCTGTGTGTCAACTGTCCAGGTTGCAAATCCAGGAAAAGAAACTCTTGGGACATTATTTTTATCAAAAGTATAAACTTTGCTAAATAAACCACATTGGCACAGAAGAAGCAAAACCAGCTCTAGGGTTTACCGCACAAAAGCAAGTGTAGTTAATTCTCCCTTTTTCCTATGGGCCACCCACAATCCAAAATGTCCACCAATCACACATGTTCATTTTGTTATGGGAAACAGTTTGCAACACTGGGGCATCTGCTTGGTGGGTCCTTGGGATGGCAGCAATGTCCCACGGTCTGATGGATGCTTTAATATCATTCTCCTTCCCTTGCATTCCAACCACCACCCCCTCCCTGTTATTGTCAGGCTGTGAGCGAAGAAGTAGTGTAGGTGAAAGTGTGAATCAGTCTTGACATGCCAACCCCCCCGAAGAAGGCTAGACCTGAAACAATAGTAAACATATATACATTATTACTTAACAAGCAGCTACCACTGCAATCCCTATTGGAGCCATTGAGGGTATTTATTGTGAAACTTCTGAACTAACCTAGCTGCCCTAACATCTGGAGCAGCCACGCATTGCTAACGGGTAGCCTTTCCACAACACTATATATTGTAGTTTTCCCTTGTGGCATCTGAAAGCAAGTAACTTTTTGACCTCATAGTGTTCTTCTCCCCTAACTAGGATAGGAGGAGGAGGAGGTTCTTTGACTGGTCTCAATTCAGAGTCTCAAAATGGTTTTAAAAGATGCAATGAAATACTGGCTGAACCCACCTAAGGCTTTTTGGCAATCACAACTCAACTGCCATCGGATTTTCAGTCCGGATGATTTGGAAAAGCCCTATATATTTGGGACCTAACTTTTTACAATTCCCCCTGGGAGGCTCTTTTCCAATCTGCTTGCCTCTTTTGACTCTCCCTAGCCTTATTCAATGCCTCACACACGGAATCCTACTTGGCTTTCAGAGTAGCCATCTACTCGGCTAGTGACACTGAGGATGGGGTCCCCCATGATAGCTCTGGCATGGGCATGAACTCAGTTCCTGTAGCCACTTTGAAAGGGGTAAAACCTGTACTTCTCTGCACTGAGTTATTATATGCCACCTCTGCGAAAGGCAGGAGTTTGGTCCAATTAGTTTGCTGATAATTTACACAACAGTGCAGGTATGGTTCCCATTGAATTAATACATTCAGCTCCATTGGTACTAGGATGATAGGCAAAGCTAAGTCCCTGGGAGGAGCCTATCATTTTCAAATACTCCCACCAAAACTTTAACATGAACTGCACCCAGGTCTACGACCTTCAAGCTCCCATCCTTGGCTGCTCGTTCGCCTCCAGTCTCCTGCCTCAGCCCTTTTACAGCCAGATTTCCTTCTCCCCCAGTCATTCACCCTGGCCAATGGGCCTCCAGCCCTCTGCCCCACACTCTTCAGCCTGGCCCATTCGCCAATATACCTTTTGTCCCAGGCCTTTGGCTGCATAGCCTTTAGCCTCCACCCAATTAGGTAGCAGGCAGAAACCATGGTGCTTCTGCCTGCCAGTATGTGATGGCTGATAGGAGATCACAGGGGCTGTGAGGCAATGGAAGAGGCGCAGTAGCCAAATGGTGGTGGGGCATGGCTTCAGGCACGGGGGAAAGCAACTTCTGGCATGGCGGGCATGACAGCCAAATGGCAGAGGTTCATGGCTTCAGGTGTGGGGAAAGCAACTTCTGGCATGGGGGGTGCGACAGCTTAATGGCAGTGGTGCAGGGCTTCAGGCATGGGGGAAAGCGGTTTCTGGCATAGGGGGCTGCGGCAACCGAACGGCAGAGGCTCACAGCTTCAATTGTGGGGGTAAAGCAGCTTCTGGTGGGGACCAGGAGGCCCACTGTTTGTTTGGTGTCAGGCAGGCAGGGGCAGTACAGGGTGGTATGAGGCGGGAGGCCAGAATCCATGAGCAGAGGCAAATGAGGGGAGGGTGGGGGGAAAAAAAGGAAGGTGCTGCTCCACAGGTTTTTTTAAAAGCTGTCGGTGGCTCCAGGCAGAGCAGACAATAAGCAGGCAGCAGGGGCCAGGGGGCTTCCCATTTTGACTCCTCAAGGGAGGGAGGGAGAGTGGAAAGGAAGGAAGGAAGGATAGCTCAGGGTCTGGGTGTGGTGTCTGGTGATAGGGAATATTTGGGGTGCTGGATGGGACCTTGGCAGCAGCTGGATCCTGACATGTATGGTTTATTCAAAAAGAAAATAAAAGCAACTAAAACAGAAAAATAAATAACCACAAAATGCTGCAAGAGGGATGGTGAGGAAGAAGACATACAGGCAGGCTGTGACATTGGGGAGGAAAAGATCGAGAGAGATGAGAGAGCGAGTGATGAGAGAAGTTGAGATTGGAGCTTCTTGCAGCCTTCCATGGAGCTGGGGGCAAGAGCTGGGGGGGGCAAGGCATAATGCAATCTCCCTCCCTCCCCTTCCTTCCTTACCCTAACCCACGCCAGAAGCCATGCATCACTGCCGTTCGGCTGTTGCGCCCCCCCCATGCCAGAAGCCGCTTTCCCCCACGCCTGAAACCATGAGCCTCTGCCATTTTGCTGCCGCATCCCCCCATGCCAGAAGCCGCTTTCCCCTGTTCCTGAAGCCATGCCCCACCACCGTTTGGCTGCTGCACTTCCCTCATAGCCCCACAGTCCCTCCAAATGCCTATCGTGCATTACATGCTGGCAGGTAGAAGCACCATGGCTTCTGCCTGCCACCCATTTTGGTGGCAGCTAATTGTCCCGGGTGGCCAAAGGCCTTGGACAAACAGTATGTCTGCAAATGGGCTGGGCTGAAGGGTGTGGGATGGAGGGATGGAGGTCCATTGGCTATGGCAAATGACTGGGGGAGGGCCAGCAGAGGAGGAAATCTGGCTGTAAATTGGCTGAGGCGGGAGGCAGGAAGTGAAGGAGGTGTGGCCAAGGGTGGGAGCCTGAAGTCCCAATCCATTGCACCCCCTGGTCTGAGATAATGTGCTGTGGGACTCCATGTAGTCTGTAGATATGCTGCACAAACATCTTGGCTAGGACCCGAGCTGAAGGAATCCTCAGGCATGCTACATAGTGTGCTTCCTTCAAGAACAAGTCAATGACAGTTTAAATTACTGTGTTCCCAGCATTCTTAGGCAACTCCATGGATCTCCTCCCATGGTTAGCTGGGTTGGCTACCGATTGTAGCAAGATTGGAGGCTTCCCAGGTAGGCGTTTCATGGAGGCACACACAGGACAACTTTCTTCACAAACCCAAAATGCCCTGTGGGTTTTGTGTCATGGCTCCTTTGCAGGACCAAGCTTCTCTGGCTGGCTAGGACATACAATTTACTCCTCTTCCATGCCAAGCCCCTCCCCCCTTTGCCATCAGGTCATCTTTATGTCTCTGGAACTATTCACCCACCCCCAAGGCATCTTTTAGCAGTTGCATCGCCAGCCAGCTGCGGAGAGACTGTTCACTGCTGCTACACAAGCACTGGCACTGTGAGCTGCCTGGATGGGATAACTACTTTCTCTCGGGTACTCCTGTACTGGGGCATCTGAGAGAGGGCATCTTCTAAGAAGTTCTTTCCCCCTGATAAATAGCGAAGGGTGAAATCGAAGCAGTTAAAATACCAAGCCCACCAGACCTGCTTAGGGGGTAGCTTCCTTGGGGTCTTCAGTGCCTGCAGGTTCTTGTGGTCTGTCCATACCTTGAATGCATTTCCACCCCATCCTTAGAGATGCGATACCCAGATAGTCTAGGCTGGTCTTGTGAAACTTAGAGAGCTTGGCATACAACTTTTCTTAGCTTCTCAAGTACTGCCCTCACTATTCTTACATGCTTTTCTGTGGTTTCAGTGTAAATTAGAATGACATTTAGGTACACCAGCACCCCTTTATACAGATGTTTGTGCAGGACTTTGTTTATCAACTGCATGAGTTTTACTGGTGCCTCTTGCAGCCCAAATGGCATCACCCAAAACTGGTAGCAACCCAAAGGGCAATTAAATGCGGTTTTCCACTCATCCCCCTCCTTAATCTTCACTCGGCATTATGTTTCTCTCAAGTTCACCTTAGTGAAAATTTTCCCTTTGGATAGGTAGCCCAGCATGTCCCTCATGAGGGAGAGCAAATACATATTTTCCACGCAGATACAATTCAACCCAGACACCGCCCAAGAGAGCCATCTTTCTTTTCCTTGAAAAGTACAAAGGCAGCCATCCTTGATTTCACGGGCTAGATAAATCCCCTGTCTATAAACCCCTGAAGTTCTTCCATCTCCCTCAGTGTCATGGAATACATCTTCGGCTTGTGCAATTTAGCTCTGGGCAAGATTTCAATAGCACGGTCTGTGGGGTGATGGGGTGTCCAATTCCCTGTCACTGAACATCTCTGCTAAGTTGTGGTATTCATTCGGAATGAGTGGCTCTAACTCTTCGCTTCCCTTTAGTGTATTCACTAACTCTGCTTTCACTTTCCTAACCACAGACTCGTGGCTGGCATTTGGTGCTTTCACTGATTCCTGCCAATTAACTATTTTCTTTCTCATTCACTATTTGTTGCTGTCCCAATCTACTGACAGGTTCCATTTCCTCAACCAAGCAAGTCCTAGGACCATGCCCTTAGTCATTCCAGGAACCACAATAAAATGAATAGTCTCTACATGGGTCCCAACCCTGAGGATCACTGGCTCCATTAGGCAGGTTGTTGGCATCCTGTAAGAGAACCATCTAACTGAGAGAACTCCATGGGCTATCTTAAACTCCTCAGTCCTAGCTTCTCCACTGTCTGGATGCTAATTAGGGACCGAGTGCAACCCAAGTCCAATAAGGTCATGAGGAAGTAAGGCCCCCTTACTCCCGAGGAGGGCACCAAAATCTCTACCTGGGTCATTATGGGGATGATGGTGCCACTTACCATTGGGTAGTCTTCCTCTTTGCTGTCGCTCTCATAGAAGACCAGGCTGGGCTTGACATGGGTTGGAGTTCCCTCCCCTTTGCTGGATTGGGGAGACACCTCCATGACCTTTTGAGTTGCCCATGTTTTTTCTTTCAGCTTCGCAGGTGGTTTTCTTGGCTTCGGCTGGCTCAGTGCTTGTGGTGTGGACCTACAGTCCAAAGTGTCCGCCAAAGTGTCCACCACGCATGTTCATTTTGTTCTTCTTTTATGAATCTGCAACACTAGGGCATCTGCTCAGTGTTTCCTTGGGATGCCAGCAATGACCCCAACAGATGCTTGAATGCCAGCACGATACCGACAGATGCTTGAATACTATT
Organism: Pantherophis guttatus; assembly: GCF_059756535.1. NCBI lineage: Eukaryota > Metazoa > Chordata > Lepidosauria > Squamata > Colubridae > Pantherophis > Pantherophis guttatus. Next base: position 121,037,728 of record NC_142065.1, on the reverse strand, counting down.
CTCTCTCCCTTGCATTCCAACCACCCCCCTCCCTGTTATTGTCAACCTGAGAGCAAAGAAGCAATGTAGGTGAAAGTGCGAATCGGTCTTGACACTGAGGCTATAAAAATGAAAGCATATCTCTTCATATGCTGCTTTTGTTAGACTCAATCCTTCACCACATAAATTAAAATTTCCATTAGTATTTCCTTCTCTTTCACAGGAAATAAATTTCTGTAAGAGCCCTGAAGAGGGGAAGAGGTATCTTACCTTGGAGGTAACCAAGTGGTGGGTCTTTTTTTAAGTTTAAAAAAGGATCCTGTGCATACTCACCTACTTGTCTGAAACAGCACAGGCATTCTTTTCATCTTACAGCTTCTTCCAATGTTGTCCACATCTGGCAATGCACCATTATTTGGTCACAATAATGCAATATGGAAGTGCAAAATTGTGCCATTTAAGCAACAAGTGCTTGTGTGTGCATCTAAATTATTTTAAAAAGTTGAGAAAGGACACTCATAGACACACCAGCTATCTCCAAAGTAAGCTAATTTTACAAATATTGCTTCTAATTCCACAACTGCATATCAGGCTTTTCAGATTCTGTCCAAAGTACCTGCCCTGTTCTGGATTCTGATGAAGCAAACCCTATGGAGCTTAAAAATTTCACTCCATGCATCGATTGTCTGAAAACAGACACTCCATGGATGGAGTGTTCTGTGCACGGAGCTGTTTATTCCTGGCTGAGATCACTTTATATAGAGAGATTAAATACAAAAGGTAGACACCCACTAGTCAAATTTATCTCCTGAAAATCCATGCAGTTTACCTGGCAGCAGCACAGCAGTGGTGTGTCGTTACTGCTGTCCTGTATGTTTTTCAATTTCCCAGTCTACTTTACAGGCCTCAGATTCTCTGGTGGTCTCACATTCAGTTATGAACTGACTCTGCATCACTTCCAAGCACAGACAAAGGTAGGACAGTGCTGCCATCTGGTGAAACAATTTGGGAGTTTACAGATCTGTAAATTTCTTCAGAAATCTAGAAGGCAGGCAGGCAGGTAGGCAATTAGAAGAAACAATTGAATGTTTTCCTTATTATCTGTATGATAAAAGACATTTTGCTATAGCTGTGTAAATAACAAGCAGTTAAAACAATATGAAGAAAAGAAGAGACAAAGTGCAATACCTGAAATCCTGGGATATTCTCATGACCATAAAAAAGTCTTATTCTGGGCTATATTCCTTGTTTCCAGTCTGTATTTTCCCCTTTAATTATTTCAGCATAAGATACTTATTCAGCATGGTTCTTAAGGAATAAGCACCACAAACTGTATAAATGTAGTCCTTGGGTTACTCGTTCAGACAAACTCATTCACTGTTACAACAGTGCTGAACAGTGGCACTTATGACCGATACTTGATGCTCTAGCTGCTGTAGTACCCCAATTGCCACATAATCACGATTTGGGCACTTGGCAACCATTTTGCATTCACAACAGTTATAGCCTCTCAGTCACATGATGGCCATTTGCAACCTTCCTTGCTGGCTTGCCAAGCAAAGTCAAAGCCAGCAGGGAAGGTTTCAAGTCACTCCTCTAAATTGCTGCCCATTTTTCTCTCGTGGAGCCCTAATACCGAGTACGAGATCCTGGGATCTGAAATTCCATAGTGTGTATCTGCCTGTAGCATCCCTCCCCATAGGAACTTGTACTCCATAGCACACAGCCCCCTTCCTGGCCCTGATCATGCCAAGCCAAAGTATATACCTTTTGCTTGCCCAGCCACATTTATGCTGCAGCAACTCTTCCCACTTGCTCACAGTCATGCTGCACCGTGCCACCTATCCCCCCACCTGTACTTGCATCGCAGCACCCTCCCATCTGACTGCACTCCATAGCAGTCACCTGCTTGCCACCTGCTAGTAAGTTGCCAATGACTTTGTTGGAAGCCAGCAAGAAGTTGGAAATCCCAGTCAAATGAAGTCCTCACTTAAGAGTCGGTAATCCTGGTTTATTGATAGTAACCAGGACTGCTGGGATTGCCATCATTAAGGGATGGGGATCATGTGGCATCATGTTTTACAACCACCTCGTTTGAATGATGGGAATTCTGGTCCTAATTACCATCATTAAGTGAGGACTAGTAGTCTTCCCCATAGCACCCCATAGCACCCCATTTCAACATGTGTTGAATGTTTACTGGAGGCCGCCTCTGGCATTTGCTCAGATTTAACAAGCCACAACTGCCTCCTAAAATGAGGGTTCCCATGATTATTGTTGTTGTTGTTATTGTTGTTGTTGTTATTCATCTGTCAACAAATAAGAAAACAAGTAACAAAATAGACACAGACATGGACACATGAAAAAATTTTGGCATAAAAAAAAGGATATAAATTGGCAAAACATAGCCATAAACACATAAAGTGATTACATATAATTGGGAACAGTAGGACAGGGATGGCAGGCATGCAGGTGTACAGTACCAGTATCACACCCAGCAACGGGTTTAGGACTGTTTGCCTGCCTTGGCCGCGCCTGTTTGGTCACCAGGGTTCCGCCTCTGGACATTCACTCCTAACATTTCTCCTCAGCTGACATGCCCCTAGCTGTTCGCCCCGACCAATGGGCTCCAGCCCCTCTACCCTAGACACTTCAGCGCAGACCATTGGACAACATACTGTTTGTCCCTGGCTTTTAGCCCCCCAGAATACTTAGCCGCCAGCCAATCTGGCTGCCAATGCTGATGTTTTGTCCCCGTCGCATGCACGCACACAAACAGACAGCCAGGAGTTAATGAATCAAACAGTCAGGAATTCCTTTAAGATAACAGTCTTGGCAGCGAACCATGAACTGCCTGCCAAGAAATTTTACTCACTAAGGGAGGTTTTTACTCCTCAGTCCGATATACCAAATTAATTCCACAAAGCAAAGAATTGTCAAAGTCCAGTCCGAAGAAATCCAAAAAGAGATTCTAACAGGGTTCTAGAAACATGATATGACTTCCAAGCTTTTCAATTTGTCCATCACAAGGCCTGAATAGCCAACACACCCGCTTTTATCCCTTGTGGGATGTGGTCCAGTGACTCAGCTCAATCTCTGGCCTGCCCACGCCTCTTTCTCTGCTGCGCGTGCTTATCCTTCCGACGCTGTCTGGGATCCAGCCAAAACTCATTCCCCTCACTCTCTATCTGCAGCTGCTCCGAAGTGCCTTGTTCCTGGCATATCTCTTGGCCTTCGGAGGAAACCTGAGGCATTGCCAGAGAGGAGGGTCCTAGAGAGGGAGGCCTTGCCAAATCCTCTCCTTCACCTTCTGAGTCCTCTCCCTCTGTTAGGACAGGCTCGGGGGTCAGAGTCACAACAGCTGGCAGCCAGAAGCCCCTGTGCAGAAGGGGAGGGGGTGAAAGCTCCCCTGTACCTAATTGTACAACGGCATTGGAAAAAGGGATTTATAAATAAATCCCTTTTATTTATGAAAAACATAAATAAAAGGGATTTATTTATGTTTTACACACTTAATGACCATTGCAGCATCCCCATGGTCAGATGATCCAAATTTGGATGCTTGGCAACTGACTCTTGCTTATGACGGCCTCAGTGTCCCAGAGTCACATGATCCCCTTTTGCGACCTGACCAACGAAATCCATAGGGAAGCTGGATTCATTTAACGACCATGTGACTTACTTAAAAGCTGCAGCTATTTGCTTAACAATGGTGGGAGATAGCTCACTGAACAGCTGTCTCGCAACAGAGATTTGAGGCTCAATGGTGGACATACAGTAAATCCCTTACCCTTCCCTTACAAGTGTGTCAATCACTGATGATCCGGCAGGCCTTTGCTCTCAAATTTTCAATCTGGTCCACAGTGATTGATATCCACTGTTGGAGGATGGATTGAGTAAAATGCATCGAAACTCACTTTAATAACGCTCTTGCTTAGTAACCAAAATTTTGGGCTTAATTGTTGTCATAAGTCAAGGACTAGCTCTGCTTTCCTCTGCATGGCAGCCTTGCCTAGTAAACTCTCTCCCTTTTCTGGGAATTTCATCCATCCATATCTCATTCACTTTCCCTTCCCTCTTTCTCCCTTCCCCCCTTTCTTTCTTTCTTTCCTTTCTTTCTTTTCTTTCTTGTCTCCCTTCTCTCTATCTTTCTCTCCCCCACTTCCCTTCCTCCTTCCCTCTCTCCTTCTAAGGCTAGGATATCCACCAGAAACAAAAACTCCTTTGAATGAAGCTGGCTGCCCCCCATCCCCACTCTTCACTTCCTGTTCATTCATTCGTTATCAGGGAGGCATCATCAGGTACAGGGGAGCTTCTACCCCCTCCCCCTATCTTTGGATGAAGCTGGCTGCCCCCCCCCGCTCTTCCCTTCCCATTTGTTCATTATCAGAGAGGCACGATCAGGTACAGGGGAGCTTCCACCCCCCCTCCCCTTCTGCATGGGGGCTTCTGGCTGCCAGTATTGGCAGCCAGATTGGCTGGCGGCTAAGTGTCCTGGGGGACTAAAAGCCCAGGACAAACAGTATGTCGTCCAATGGGCTGCGCCAAAGTGTCTGGGATGGAGGGGCTGGGGCCCATTGGCCAGGGCGAACAGCTAGGGGCATGTCAGCCAAGGAGAAATATTAGGAGTGAATGGCTGGAGACAGAACCCTTGGCAGGCGCAGCCAAGGGTACGAGGCAAACAGTCCCATTCCACCCAGCAACACCCTCAGCTTCTGATTACATGTGTGAGATGTTGTATCCTTACATGCCATGCCAGTGGTATACCTATACTCTGCACTAATTATGAATTATGGTTGTGTGAAAATTCAGGAAGTCAGTCAGTTGTTTGAATTATTTAGAAAATTGATCCAATTTATATATCTCAACTGAATCACTATGTCGGATCAATACAATTCAGATTTCTGCATGAATGAAAAATGCAGCTTCTGTGCCTACATGGGAATGTTTTAATCATCAAAATCATTAGAAGACTGTATCAGGTGATTTTCTATTTGTTAAATTAATTTGGGAAGTATGTTTGAAGTTATTCCCTGATCTGAATATTTTTTAAGCCGTAATGTAAAATATTTTACATATCTAGCATAAGGAAATATACTAGATATGTTATAGGAACCTCTCAGCAATATGTGAACAGGGACTACAACTGTTTGAAATGGCTTAGGACAGGTCATTGCCTCTCCTCCACCTCCAGGTAAGCTTCTGGTTTTGATAGTTTATCAGTTAAGCACTTTGGAGTCCCATGATGCAGTACTAGATGAAAAGGGCTTTTCAAACTGATTTTAAGGAAAGAGGCCAGTGAGATTACAATAAGGAATCCTTTTTCTCATTTCTCTGGGAAGTTTTCAGGAATAGAATCTTTTAGTTCACTTCATGTTCACATGCAAACCTGATTCATTTAAAAGATAGCTGCTTATAAAATGACTCTATTATTTTTCTTCCTTTTCCATTCTGCTGCACTTTGGACCTGATCTCTAGAGAAATATTGCTATATAGGAAACATCTGCCTCATTTATCTGAATATTCACATATTTCATGTAATATTTAAAACATTATGGTTTTTTGAAAAAAGGTGTCCAGTGATCTGCTCTTCTGCATTATAGAATATTGGGAAAAAGATGTCCTGCCAACAGTTTACAGCAAATCTGGATGGACTAAATGATGGGAAAGATTTTGCAAAGGATCTGTTAAAGGTAAAGCTATGCCCCAAAATGAGTCATTATGATTGATAAAAGGCCAGGGGGCTGAAGCCGAGACCCTATTCACACTACACATAAATTAGTGGATGATAAGCTACCATTGCTTCAGTGGTGGGTTACCCCCGGTTCGCACCGGTTCTATAGAACCAGTAGTAAAACCAGTGGGAGGCTCCGCCCACTGACCCTGACATCATGAAAATGCTTCTGTGCTTGCGCAGAAGAGCGTGTGCGTGAGCGAAGCAAGCGCGCGTGCGCGGCCCTGTTGCAAACCGGTAGTAAAGGTAAGCAGAACCCACCTCTGCACTGCTTACATGCTCCACCTGCAAATTCTCATTTTCATTCTTAAGATATTGTCTATACCAGTCTTTGTCACCCTGTTCTACAAATGTCTTGGACTATAATCCATATCATTCAGTTTACATAATTAATGGACATGATGCTTGGAGATTATGGAAATTATAGGTCAAGACATCTAGAGGCCTTCAGATTGATGAAACTCAATGCAAATCATCAGAAAAAATGTTATACTACTTCAGCTTACAAATATAGAAAGTACTGAATTCCAATGTCTTTCATGTTAAAGCCTTCTGTCTGTTGAAAACCACCTGAAAAGATTTAAGGGTGCTACAAAGTTTTTATTTAAAGCACTTATTTTGTGTAAGTAGGAAGCTGCTCACATTCAAATTGCTTCTTCTATTACCTTCTGAAGTAATACAAACTTGGAAAGGAAAATAGAGATAACATAAAGTATCAGAATATGATGCAATTGTCAAATATCTATGTGCTCCAATTACATATTAATTTCTAACTGCACTTTGTCATGTAATGGCCCATAGCCAGGAGTTCAGTCCTTATGGGCTCAGGGTTGATTCAGCCTTCCATCTTTCCAAAGTCACTAAAATGAGGATCCAGATTGTTGAGGGTAATATGCTCACTCTGTAAACTGCTCAGACAGGGCTGTAAAGTGTAATAGAGCGATATAAGAACCGTGGTGGCCCAGTGGTTAGGATGCAGTCCTGCAGTACTAATTCTGCTGACTGCCAGCTGCCAGCAAGTCGGCAGTTCAATTCTCACCAGCTCAAGGTTGACTCAGCCTTCCATGCTTCCAAGGACGGTAAAATAAGGACCCAGATTGTTTGGGGCAACGTACTGACTCTGGAAACCGCTCAGAGAGGGCTGTAAAGCACTGTGAAGCAGTCTATAAGTCTAAGACTTCTATAGCAATAGCACTTAGATTTATAGACTGCTTCACAGTGCTTTACAGCCCTCTCTGAGCGGTTTCCACTGTTATTGCTATACAGGTTTTTCCAAACAGATGTTTATTTCTATACCCTTCTCACAGTAAAAAAAACAAAAAAAAAAACAGGTTCTACAAGAAGTAAAATCTAAGAAGTAATGCAGAATGGTCATGTAGTCTGTACCACTGTTAACATGATTAATATAGATTTATATCAAACAGCTAGCTATCTTATAGAATTGGTTCTTTACAAAAAAAGCTCACTTAAATTAGACCATTATTATTGAAGAATTTTATTTCAGTTACAATCTTCTTAAAACCAGAGCTATGAAGATAAAACAGTAAGATAGTTCTAAAAATGCTAGTAGAAAACCAAAGCATTTATTATGTCTTGATTATTCATTGCTCGTATACTCTGAATAATGGTTACAAAATAAATAAACAAGCTCTTCAAATCTATTTTTCCATATAGGGCTGGCCATTAAACAAAGGAGGCAGCTTGAGGGTGTTCAAGAACAAATGTCTATTGCACACCTTGTTCTAAACTAAACTGATCTGGCTTATTGTCCCTGGGAAATGAAAGATATTGTCCTGTGCCTTCAGTGCTGAAGCAAAATGGCTATGTCTAGTTTTTGTACACAGAATGCTGAGCAAGTGCAAATTTTATCTGTAATACCCTGCATTAGGATAACTGTAAAAATATTTCCCATATCAGAAAATTTAATAATGATTAATAGATATTCAGAAATATTCTAGTAATATTATGTTCTTGTTTCAGACCCTGTATAACTCCATAAAAAATGAAAAACTAGAATGGGCAATGTAAGTAATTGTTTTAAATAGATTATTGTCTGGTGACTGTAACCCCTATAAAGATATTGATATTCTGTTCCGGATAGAAACAGTAGGCACATCTTGATATGAATGATAAACAATTTTAGGAGTTTGTAAAAAACATTGTTCTCCATAGTAAATATATACTGTTTTGAGAGCTCATTTTTAGAGCAGTGTTCCTTAGTATTATATAAACAGGAAGAGATAGCAAAGCATTATTTAAACAAGCTTGTTAAAATCTATAATTCCAAAAATTCAAAGAATACAATAGAAAAATATAAATTGAGTAGTCCAATTGCTTTTTTAAATACTCTAAATGCAGTATTACCTTCAATAGAATGGCTGCAACTGTATTACCTACTGTAGGCATCATTTCATTTACTGGGTGCTATTGTTTTCTATTTGTAGCCAACCTTGTAACTGAGGTGTATGGTCAATAGTTGAAATTATTTAATTAATCTATTGCAGGACATAACAAGTTAAAGCCAACCTTGGCTAACCTGAGAAAAATTAAGGAGGGTTGTACCTGGGAATCATCAAGGAAATCCTAAGGCTGTAGGCTAAATTGGGAAATCAAAGCAATATCCCAAAAGGCAAGGGGAAACCTTTTCACTGTAGCCCAACATGGATGTATCCATTCAGTCACCAAGAATTAAGTTTGGCCCAGAGACTTTCTTGTTTAATGGAACTCAGGTTACTGTATTATTTTCAGTGCCATCTACATTTTAGCAGCATTCTTATTAGACTAACCTAAATTAAATGTTAATTTAAGAAAAAAAAATTCAAGGGCTCAGTAATGATTACCTCAAAGCAGAGCTTAGCATCAGATATTTTAGTTTGGACTTTAATACAAAGCCAGGAAAAAGAAAAGCTTTGTTTCCTCCCATAGCCATTTAGTGTGGGACAATCATCAATTTCTCTGTCCTGGAAGTCTCAACAATATTATTCTTCCTTTCATGGTATTTATTGCTGTTGAAATTCATTTATATTGGTTTTACTAAATAATCTATTTCACATATATTTGGGAAAATATGTTGTACAGATAGTCCTTGACTTACAACAGTTTGTTTAGTGACCATTCAAAGTTACAACAGCACTGAAGAAAGTGACTTATGACTGTTTTTCACACTTGCGACCATTGCAGCATATCCATGGTCACATAATCAAAATTCAGATGCTTGGCATCTGATTCATATTTATGACGGTTGCTGTGTCCTGGGTTCATGTTCACCTTTTGCAACCTTGACAAGACAAATCAATGGGGAAGCCAGATTCACTTGTATAACTGTGTTACTAACTTAATAACTGCAACAATTAACAACTGTGGCAAGAAAGGTCATAACATGGGGCAAAACTCAAACTTAACAAACATCTCACTTGGTAACATACATCTCGGGCTTGGTTGTGGTCATAAGTCAAGGACTACCCGTAGTCCCTGCAATATTCTTGACAAGTTTTTTGGTAAGTAATTTGCTTTGGCTCCTTCATAGGGTAAGAGAGGACTAGCTAAAGCTCAGCTAGATGGATTTTTAAATCTAAGACAGGACTAGAACTCCTGGCCTCCCATTTTTAGCCCAATGCTTTGATTGTTACACCAAACTGAGTTTCTTTTTAATTGAGGAAGTGGCTAAATATGCTTGAGAAAGCGCACATTATATGATACTGGATCTTAGATCTTTTTTTTTTTATTGAAAAGTTTTACAAAGAAAATTTCCCCCCCAATATTCCCCCCAACCCTTTTTCCCTCCCCCCCACCCCCACCCCCCTTCCCATCCCACCCTCCCCCCGAGACTTCCCAGAGCAAAATACAGGGTATTTCAATTAACAATCATAAGCTAAATTAACCTACCGTATTTTCCGGCGTATAAGATGACTTTTTAACACATGAAAATCTTCTCAAAAGTCGGGGGTCATCTTATACGCCCGGTGTCGTTCTCCTGTAACCAGGCAGACCAGCCCGAAAGACTCTGACGAGCCTTAAATGGCTCTGGCGATCCAAGCTCTGACGATCTGCTAATCAGGCAACTCAGCTGGGATCGCCAGAGCCATGGAGAAGGAAAAAAGTTTTCCCCCTCCAGCTTGCTTACCTTAGCTGCTTGCCTTGCTTCGCTTGCTTTGCTTCGCTTGCCTGAATCCATTCCATCAGCAAGCAACTCCCCGCCTGCAATCAAGCAGACAGGGAGTTGTGGACTTCAACTCCCAGAATTCCTCAGCCAGCAAAACAAAGCTGGCTGAGGAATTCTGGGAGTTGAAGTCTACAAGTCTTAAAGTTGCCAAGGTTGGAGACCCCTGTTCTATTGGGTAAGTTTTTTTCCCCTTTGGGATCTTTAAAAAAAATAGTTAATGGGGGGGTTTTTTTAGTTGTTCTTTTTTAGACCTAGCCATTTAAAGTTTAGGAAGTTTTAAATTTAGCTTTCATATAAAAATAAAAATAAAATAAAATAAAATAATATTTGTGCAGCTTTCTGAGATTTAGTGTGTTTCTGTAGTGTTTTACTCTAACTACACAAACACACAAAATCTCACAAAGCTGTATGTGGAATTTTGTGTGTGTAAAATGTGAAAGTTGGGTTTTGGGGCTTTTTGTGGCTGTGTGAGGTTCTTGCTTGTTGCAGGGGCCATTTTGGGTCTAACACAGCTGCTTTTACATTGTGGGTGAGCCAGTTGTGTTGTGTTGTGTTGTGTTGTGTGTGTGTAAAGTGTGAAAGTTGTTTTTTTTGGGGGGGGGCTTTTTGTGGCTGTGTGAGGTTCCTGCTTCTTTCAGGGGCCATTTTGGGTCTAGCACAGCTGCTTTTACATTGTGGGTGAGCCAGTTGATGTTTTTTAATTTTTATTTGGTGTGCGTTGGAAGAGGGGTAGTCCTATACGGCGAGTATAGCCCAAACCCTATATTTTAACAGGAAAATTCGGGAGTCGTCTTATACGCCCAGTCATCTTATACGCCGGAAAATACGGTAACTTATTCTTAAACTACCAAATCCCCCCCTGAAACCTTAACTCCACTATGGCTAGAATTTAACATTCATTCATAAGCTATTTGATATTTTCTTGTCTGATACTTATTTTGAATATAATCAATCCTCTTCTCCATTCCGATATGTATCTTTCTTGTGTATAGTCCTTCAAATACGCTGAAATTTTCGCCATTTCTGCTAAATTCGCTACTTTCAATGTCCATTCTTCAATAGTAGGCAAAGAGTCCTTCTTCCAGTATTGCGCTACCAACAGCCTAGCTGCTGATATTAAGTTTAAAATCAGTTTAGTCTCTAATGCTGTACAATCCATCGTTATACCCAATAAAAACAATTGAGGAGTAAATTTCAACCTTTTTTTCAAAATGTTCTGCATCACCCACCAAATTTTTATCCAAAATGCCTTAATTTTCTTACAAGTCCACCATATGTGATAATAAGTTGCATCATCACATTCACATCTCCAACATTTAGCTTGCAAGTTCGGGTACATACATGATAATTTTTTAGGATCTAAATGCCATCTATAAAACATTTTATAAAAATTCTCTCTCAGGTTTTGTGCTTAACATTTCTAACCCAAATCTTTTCCCATGTTTCTATCATCATTGGTTCCTGAAAGTTTTGTGCCCATTTTATCATACAATCCTTAACCAATTCCGCTTCTGAATCTATTTCCAGTAAAGCGTTATACAACCTTTTAATATGCATCTGACTTTGATCTCTAATCTGTTTTACCAGGTTTTCTTCACTTTGCATGACACCAATTTTTTGATCTTCCCTCCATCTAGCTTGAAGCTGACCATACTGAAACCAAGTATAAATTATCCCTTCTTCTTTCAGTACATTTAAAGATTTCAATTGCAGTTTACCCCTTTCCATAAAAAGAAGTTCTTTATAAGTAATCACCTCCTGTTTTTGTTCTATACTTACATTTTCTATTGCATGTCTGGGATTTGCCCATATAGGTATCTTGTAGTTTATCTTATATTGATACTTTTTCCAAACCCTCAACAACGCATTTCTAAGTATATGACCCTTAAACACTTTATCCACTTTTTTTTCATATAACAAATAAGTATGCCATCCATATAACAGGTCTTAACCTTCTATATTTAACATTCTCTCTTCAGTTAAGTTAAACCAATCACTAATTTGTGATAAAACAGCTGCTTCATAATACAATCTTAAATTAGGCATTTTAAGACCTCCTCTCTCACTTATATCCTGTATAATTTTCAATTTCACTCTTGGTTTCTTCCCACCCCAAATAAAAGTATTAACCCCTTGCTGCCACTCCCTCAAATTTCCATCTTTCTTAAGGACTGATATCATTTGAAACAAAAATAAAAACCTGGGTAATACATTCATTTTTATTACTGCTATCCTTCCCAGTAGAGATAGTTGTAACTTTTTCCAATTCTCCATTTCTTTCTGCACTTTTTGCCAGAGAACTTCATAATTGTTTTTAAATAATTTTGTATTTGAGGCTGCAATATATACTCCTAGATATTTAACCTTTTTAACTATTTCAAACCCCGTTATTCTTCCTAAATCTTCTCTTTGAGATATAGACATATTTTTAGTTATCATCTTTGTCTTATGTTGATTTACTTTAAATCCAGATACCCTACCATATTGACTTATTATGTCCAACATGTGTGGAGCTGATTCTATAGGTTGAGATAAAGTAACAACCAAGTCATCTGCAAATGCTCTTAATCTATAATCTTGCCGTCTATTTACAATTCCTTTTATTTTGTCAGAGTCACGTATCTTATTAATCTTGGCAAAGATTTTGTAATCAGTATTCAAAAGTAATATTGGCCTAAAATTTTCAGGTTTGGCACAGTTTTGATCTTCCTTCGGGATCAATGAAACAAAAGCTGTTCTCCAAGAGGGTGGGACTCCTCCCACGATTGAATTTTACAAAATAAAACTCTAAGCGGTTCTACCATTTCAGACTGTAAATTCTTGTAGTAAACAGCTGTTATTCCATCTGTTCCCGGAGCTTTACCTGTTTTTAACTGTTTAATTGCTGCAATAATCTCCTCAGAGGTTATTGGCTGATTCAATCCTTCCCTATGGTCTAACGTTAATTCAGAAATATTCTCTTCTGTTAGGTATCTATCTATATCTATACCTTGTATTGAATCACTGGCATATAGCTTTGTGTAAAATTCTAAAAAGGCTTTTTTGATCATATTCTGTTGATAAACTTCCTTACCTCTAAATTCTATTTTACCAATAACTCATGATTTCTGTTTTTTCCTCAACACATAAACCAACCACCTGCCTGGTTTATTAGCATTACAAAATGTATTATGTTTAGCATATTGTAAACTAGTTGCCACTTGATCAGCCATTAACATATTGAATTGCTCTTGTAATATATTTATTGTTTCTTTTACTTTCTTATCTCCTGGATTAATTATAAGTAATTGTTCTTTCTTTTTTATTTCTTCCTCTATCTCTTTCCGCTTCTTCTGTTGTTTTAATCTATGTTTATTATTCATATGTATTAAAGCTCCCCTCATGTAGGCCTTACTTGCATCCCATACCATTTCCATAGAGGTACCCTTATGCATGTTAATAGCAAAAAATTCTTTCATTTGTTTTTTAAGCTCATTCACATTTTCTTCATATCTAAATAAATTTTCATTTAACCTCCAAGACCTCCTTTCCCCCCTCTCCTGTTCCAATTCCACTCAGACCGGACTATGATCGGTTAAGATTCTTGGACATATCTTCGTCTTCTTCACCCTAGAAAAAAAATCATTTGTGATTAGTATAAAATCAATCCTAGAAAAGGATTGATGTCTATCGGAAAAAAATGTAAAATCTCTTTCATCAGCATTCCACTCTCTCCAAATATCTCTCAGCTCCATATTTTCCATCATATCAAAAAAAGATTTAGGTAATTTTGCACGTGTTGAGATCTTTGATAAACTTTTTTTATCTTTCTGTGTGTCTATTACTCCATTCCAATCACCCATTAGAATAAAAGATTTATAGTCCCATTGTATTATTTTAGTATGTAAAAATTTATAAAATTTGTCCTGTTGTTGATTAGGTGCGTATATTCCAATTAAAAGCATCTTTCCACTCTGAGTTAGTAGTTCAATTGCAATATATCTTCCTTGAGTATCTGCCTCAATTAAATTAGTTGGTAGTCCTTTCTTTACATATATAACTAGCCCATTTTTCTTCTCTGGTGCTGATGCCACAAAATGTGTACCTAATGTTGAATTTATCAAGTATTTTTGGTCTAATAATCTAATATGTGTCTCTTGCAAACAAATAACATCATTCTTAAATTGTTTCAAGTAGTGAAATACTTTCTTTCTTTTTTGTGGTGAGTTTAAACCATTAACATTCCAGGATAAGAATTTAGTTGCCATCTTTGGCCCTTCGAAGCTTCAAAAGCATCAGCTGAATATCCTCCTCCATCTTACTCTTCAGCCTCGCCCCTCCCACTGCTTCTGTTTTTTTGACTTCTTGAGATGAATCTTGAGATTGTTGCACTTTTAGTTGTTGTTCTTGGTGTTTGTAGGTTGCTCGTGTCAGTCGTTGTTCTCTTGGTTCCTCTGTCTTCTTGAGTAGTTCCAAAGTTGGGGGTGGGCCCCCAGGTTGCTCTAAATCTTCTTCCGTGATAATTCCTCCAGCTGCAGCTTCAGCATAAGTTTGTATCTGCTTTCCATCTTTCTCTTGTTGTAACATCTCCATTTTCTTCCTGCCCCCCCCCCCAGTGAAGGTGGATATCCAGCCTTTAGAACATTAACATAAAAATCTTTTGCCTTCCAAACTGTGTTTAACCGGTATCTTTCTCCACCATAATTCACTATTAGACCAGTTGGAACATCCCATCTGTACTGCACTTGTTGGTTTCTCAGTTCATTTACCAAAAAGCCAAAGTCCTTTCTGCTTCTTAACATTTTTGGAGGGATCTCTTTCAGAACCACCACTTCTTGTCCAGCCACTTGAACCTTATTCTTGTAGGAAGCTTGTAGGATGTCATTTCTGATCCTCCTGGTTGTAAAATAGATCACCACATCTCTTGGTAACTGCCTTTGTCTTGCCACCCAAGAGTTAACCCTGTAAATTTTATCAATTCGGCTTGCCACATCTTCTAGACTTTCTTTGATTAGCCCTGCCATACTTCTGCACAAATATCCTTTAAATTTCCCCGGCTATTTTCTTTTAACCCACTCAGTCTCAGGGCAAATTCCATAGATCTGTATTGTAACATAACCAGTTCATCATCCACCTTCTCAGTTTTAGTCATGATGTCTCCTACCTTATTTTCCAAATTCAGATTGGCTTCATTGATTTCTTCTACTCTCTCATCCACCTGAATAATAAGTTTTGCCAATCCTGAGACTGCTAGAACAATATCATCTCTTATTTCATCATGCTTTTCTTCAACAACTTCTTTAATTGACTTTATATCCTCCTCAAAAATTTTTAGTTTCCCTTCCATAATTACTGTTTGGTTATTCATAGCTGCAGTTTGATTATTCATGGCTTCTTTTATAAATTCTTTAAGTTCATTAAAAGAAGCCTCCTGGCTCTGTGAATCAGCCGGAAGTTGTGCTTTCTGTGTCACTACTGACACTACTGGCACTCCTCCACTTTTAGAAACTCCTGGCTTAACTTGTTTAGAAGCCATCTTTATTTTAAAAGTCTTTTAAAATTGTTGAGATACCAAACATGCCATAGATGACCTCTCTAGTTTGTTACCCCTGGAAACCCTTATTTTATGCTCTAAAGAATTATTACAGCACAGGAGTTTTTAACAGGTAAGATTAACATCTTCTGATTGTTCTGTAATATTAAAACTAAAACTCTCATTAATCTCATTACTCATAAAATCTAAAATATCCACTCCAGCATTGTAAAATTCAGTACAACTCAAGTAGGTGGAAGTTGACCTCAGAAATTCAGATGAGATTTAGCAGAATTGTTCTGAAAATTCTGACTGGCTACAAGAATTGTGATTTTCCTTATTTAAAAAATGAGATTGGTGTAAACTAATAAAGTAGAAGTATATTATTGCATGATAATGAAGTCCTAGTAAAACACTCTGTAAGAAGAAGATTTCTGCAAGAAAAGGAAAGGACAAGATATAAAACCAACTATACTTTCAACCTATAAAAACATTATATATGCAATATTTAGACTGACATTTTTGTGTCATGGGAGTCAACTGCTCACTCCTGTAAATCCAGTTTCCATATTACATGTATGTATGCGTGCATTATGCATTCATTAATTTATATACCGCCCATTTCATTCTACAAAATAACTTTCCTTCCCTGGATTATTTTCCTACCCCCTTTAAAAAAAGTTTCAAGTACTCATTGAATGAGACAATGCAAGGGAACTGACCTAAATTTCCAAACCTGTTTTCTGCATGCAAAGATGAAGACTTGAGCTGGAATCAACTGCAATGATTCACTTAACAACCATGGCAAGAAAGGTTGTAAAGTGGGGCAAAACTCACTTAACAAATGTCTCACTTAACAACAGAAATTTTGGGCTCAATTTGATCGCAAGTCAAGGACTACCTGTACTTTAAGCAGCAAAACCAACAACCATTTTTATTTTCATTTCTGGAGGGCAGAAGGGGAGGAGAGTTGCCTCTGGCTAGAGGTAAGTGTTTGAAACATGTGATTGTGTTAAGGATATTAAACATCAGAAATGAATCTTGTTTTCTAAATATGAAAACATGAACTCCAAGAAACTATTCAAAGTCTGTTTTATGGGGGTTAATGTTTTATTATGCCATTGGGGTGCAGGGCATTCAATAACCCTCCCCCTCCTTTAGAGGGGAAATCTCCTTTAGAGATTTCAAATTCTCTAAAAATACCTGCAGCTGAGGCAATTAGCAATGTCTTTTTTTTAGTCAAAATAAGCAAAGCGTCTTCAGAGGCTATTCTCTCAAATCCCTTTAATCAGCCTCTGGTAGTTAGCAGGACATCTATAAGCCTTCCTTCTTGTTTTCAATAGGTGTAGTGAACAACCTCCTTAGATGAAAGCTCTTTTTCTTCTATTTGTAGCACTGAAAGGGTCTTTTCCAGACCACCAGGCTTTTCATTTCAAAGTAAAAACCTGCAATTTTCAGAAATAGTATATTTCTAATATTAAAAAGTGTAAACTGTAAACTCAGCTTACAGACCTTAATAAATACTTGACTTCTATCCCGTCACTCCCATGGCTGCCCACTTACAAGTGCAGGTGAGGACTGCAGGTTAACCAATCAGTGCTCATTCTAGCTAATAGTTTGTTTTCACTTTGCCCAAGCTGCCCCACCCAGTGAGCTGGTTGTGGCCATCCAATGGTCAAAATGTCACGCCTCCACCTAAAGAGAGTGTTTGCTATCTTCCATGGTCTATGTATTTCTATACTGTACTGTAAATGTAAATGTAGTTTGCCTATTTGTTGGTTTGGGGGAAAGGGCTCCAGAGAGCTTGCATCTGGAAAGCCTGCAAGGAAATAAAAATGTACCAAAGAGAAATGCAGTGACTCCACCCTCTCCTGCCCTGCTGCCATGTTGTGGCTCCCAGCCCTGTAGAACTAAAGACATCATGGCAGGATGAAGGCAATGTGCACCTCCATACAGCCTTGAACTGCATGTTAAACATAAAACTTAACCACATCATGTCAGGATGCAACTGTGTCAGGTGGGAAAGGGGTTTAAGAAAGATAAGTTCCAAACAGCATGGATAAATAAACTTTGTCTTTCCAAGTTCCAGGAACAAGACATTAAACCTTTATTTAGTGTCGGAAGGGACTGGAGGACAGATGCCACTTTGTTTTGTTTTGTTTTTGTTTTTATTGGATTTATATACCGCCCTATTCCCGAAGGACTCAGGGTGGTGAACAGCCACAGAAAAAAAACACATAAATACAAAAATTTAAAATAGAATAAAAACGAATTAAATAATTTGGCTGACTACACACTTTGTGTGTAGTGCATAATGACTGACTTGAAGGCAGAAAGCGCAAGGTGAAGCAAAGCAATGGTGGTATTCAGCCGGTTCTATCCAGTTCAGGCGAACAGGTAGCGGGTGGTCTGCCCACCCGCCTGGATGTAATCACATCCCATTTTTGATGCTCTGAGCATGCGCAGAAGGTCGTGTGAGCGATGCAAGCATGTGCGCGTTCTTTCTCACATTTGCGAACCGGTAGCGAAGGTAAGTGACTACCACCCCTGAAGCAAAGGGACCTCTTGCATTCACCTCAAAGGGAAAAATAGTGTCTCGTGCATGGCAGGATTGTGGCAGAAGCTGCTTATCAAAACCCAGCCGTCAGGATTGAAAGGCAGAAAGTGTGGCAAAATGTCTAGCAGGAGGCAATTACAAATTCCACATCAATTATGCAATAGATAAAGAGCAAGTTCCTCAGGTACCTTCATGCTGGCATATACAGAATGTCTCTACCATATACATTCTGATACCTTCTGCAGGCCTCTTCCAGTGCCTCCAAGGTTTGGCTCTGTTGTGGTCCGCCAGCAGCCTGCAGAGCTTGCAGCGGAGTTAGACAGTGAGGAGGCTGGGGAGGAACATGGGCCAGTCCTGGAGTCTGGGGAAAGCCCAGACAAGGGTTCTGTGTCGGAGACAGAGATGGGGCCAGGGTCATCTGGGAGTGATGCATGGACTCCGGAGCCTCCAGAGTTGGACAGCAGAGAGGCCGAGGAACAGGAGGAGCCTGTTCTTAGTGTGCGCATGCGCAGAGCTGCCAGAAGGCACGAACAGTTAAAACAAAAGGGACAACTTGGGAGTAAGGCCTGGAGATGATTGGCCCCTCCTATAAGGCTTAAACGAGGAGCTAAGGCACGTGGGCACTTTGCAGGAAAGCAACATTGTTAATTCTGTTTCCAGTCGGCATCTCTCTTTGATTCTGGAATCCATGTGGCTTTGCCAAGTAGGTCTTTGGCAGAGTGTCAAGGGAGATAAAGGTTGGTGATTATCCCGAAGGACTTCTCCTGAAGAAGTTTTTACAACTAATTGGGGCTCATCTGTGAATGAACGTAATTCACAGCTGTTGCAATAAAAGAGGTTTTTGGGACTAATGTGTTTTAATGACTCAGGAAGCCTAGGTCACAACAGGCTCATCATCTTGTAGGAAGAAAAATCCAGGTCCAGTTCCAAGCTGGGAGAAAGACGCTGGAAATAACATGGAGGCTTATTGGAAAGAAAGATTCTGTGTATTGATGAGCAGAACCACCAAGAGCACGTGATTCTAGGACACCTGACCAATGGTTGAATGAGTGGATGGATCTTTATAGGTTTCTGTGACTTTGAAGTTTGAACTGTTCTGGGGGCTTATGTCTTCTGTTATTTCAATGGTGGTGGGTTAATCCTATTATGTCTTAAAAGGTCACGTCCTATCCTTAAAATTTGGGTGGGGGAATGCAAATTTTAATCCCATCATTTGAAGCTGAAGGGGTTTTGTTTGTGAACAGATTGGCCCAGTCTTTCTTAATTGACACAAAATATCCATCTCTAAAAACTTCAGGCATCTGCTGAGGACGGTTTTACTATGCAGTAAACTGGAGCTGCTTTCTGTCTTTAAGAAGATGTTTCTCCATTTCTCCTTCGGGGAAATATAATATTCTACCTTTTTTAATATTCCCCAAAATATTTCATTCTGTAGAAGGGGGGGGGGCTTCCCAAAGTGTGTTTTCATTAGGAAAGGAGCCCTCTTGTTTCTTTGGTTTTTTCCTTTGAGTTTTTGACTTTACACTTAACATTTTCAGCCCCAGGTATTTTTTTCTTGTCTCTTACATTTTCATCCTATTTACAATTATATTTAACCCTTGAAAGGTGCCACAGGTTCACAGAGTGCACTGTTAACAGCTTTTTGTTTTTTATTGTGATTTTCAGAACTCTTCAATTTTGGCACCCCCTAAAATTTGGCGTCCCTGTGGGTGTGTCTACTTGGCCTTAGCCTAGAATGACTGTGGGTATGTGGAAATTCCTTTAATGGAAAGGAAGAACCATCAAAATCCACTACAATATTCCAAACTGTTTAAAAAAAATTCAAATACAGTAGGGACCATCTCCAAATCAAAATATTTGTCTAAACTGAAAAAAGTTATTGTAAAAACTGTGCATAATAAAAATTCTTATTCAAATATTAATCAAAGGAAAATTGATAGCACACTAGATTCTAGGGAATCATCTCTAGAAATAGGTAGTAATTAAAACATTTTAAACAAAAAAAACCCTGAAAATAAAATAATATAATATAAATCTCAATAAATGGCAAATGTACTATATATAATACTCCTTCCTTATGTTTTCCCCATAACAACAATCCTATGAAGTTGAGAGAGAGTGACTGGCATAATAAAACTTGTCCTTTGGAAATAATGAGCAACTTCCTAAATCAGTTAAGTGAGAAAGTAGGCAGACCCAATGTTCCTTTGAAGGAGCTGAAATGCAGCGAAGGCTAGACCCCCCCCCCCCGCCCCAAACTTCCAAACTTGCTGGAGATCACCATTTTATGATCTCTTTGCAAGGAGATTCTATATGGCGCAAACTTGTGGGTAATCCTTGCCCTCTCCTTTACACAAAAAGGCCTTTTGAGGAGCCAATCCATTCACCAGTTCCTCTATTTGTCCTAGTCATTCATCTTCAGCCCACTATTGCAACCCCAGGATTCTTCAATAGCCAGAAAAAATTCCTGAACCGCTGAGCAAATGTTACATAGCTGAGCAAATGATATAAAGGCTGAAAAACACTCAGTAGCGAGAACAAGAGTGAGCAAGGAAGGGATGATCCCTTGTTGTTCTACATCCATGCAGTAAAAAGCTTCAGTGTATGGGGAAATTAAGCAAATGCTAAACTGATGGAGTTCCATCCATTTTGAAATGGTCATTTGCCTTAGTTACCTCAGAAATGGGACAATGCTATACATTGCATCTCTTCTGTTGCATGCTGTAAACAGGCTTCCAGGATGCAAGAACAGTGACTTAAATTAGTAGATCTATGTCAAAAGAATAGTTACTTCCTATTCAGATGTGAACATTGCCATTGTTATTTATGTTGTGTTGGTTACTTTTTCATGGTCCTATTTCATTAAACTTTGGCCCATTTCCACATTTACAATAAGTGCAAAGCATTTTATCTCTTTTTATGGCACAAGTCAAGAACAGAGAAGTGATAGTACTGTTCTATACTGCACTAGTAAGGCCACACCATGAATATTGTGTCCAGTTCTGGTTGCCACAATACAAAAAAGACACTGAGACTCTAGAAAGTGTGCAGAAAAGAGCAGCAAAAATGATAAGGGGTCTAAAGGCTAAACCGTATGATGAACGATTAAGGAAACTAGATACATCTAACCTAATGAAGAGAAGGATTAGGGGCAAAATGATAGCTGTCTTCCAGTATGAGATGGACAGTCACAGAAAACAGACGGTTGACATTCTCTAAAACACCTGAAGTCAGGACTAGAAGCAATGGGTGGAAGCTTAACAAACAGAGATCCAACCTGGAATTAAGGAGAAATTTTCTGAATAGTCAATGGAACAGCTAGCCTCCTGGAGTTGTGGAAGCTTGATATCTGATGTGGTTCAAGAAAAGATAGGGCAACCATTTGTCTGGGATGGAATAAGGACTCCTGCCCTGATAATATAACTACCCATGTTTTCCCAAAAATAAGACCCTGTCTTATATTTTTTTGAACCTTGAAATAAGCGTTTGGCCTTATTGCCATGTGCTTAAAAGCCCGATTGGGCTTATTACCAGGGGATGTCTTATTTTGGGGGAAAACAGGGTAAAAGGCTTCCAAGCCTGTGATTCTATGCTTTTAATATTGCAATGCATCTCAAATCACATTTTGATTTATTTCATTTCTTCTTCATTGAAGCCCTGGAGAACTTACTTACTTACTCACTCACTCACTCACTCACTCACTCACTCACTCACTCACTTATTGGATTTCTATAGCCACCCAGCCAATCTATCTGGGCAATTTACAATTCCAAAAGTATAAAGCAATTAGAATAAAAACATTTTTTAAAAAAACAATAAAAAGCATCCAAAATAAATATACACAGCAGCCAAGGCGCTTGGCCTATTAACAGTAAAAGCAAGAAATTAGACCTTTAACAGGTTTAGTGACCCAGACTCAGGAACACAGTCAGGTTTTTTAGGTCTTACAAAAGACCAACAGGGTTAGGGCCATTCTAAACTCCAAGGTATTTGACAGAGCAAGGGCTACTGTAGAAAAAGTCCATCTTCTAGTCCCCTCCAGTCAACACTCTGGCTGACGGGATCTGCAGAATGCCCAATCTCCTAGATCAAATTGAATGGGTGAAGGTTCTTGGAAAAAGATGATACCTCAGGTACCTTGGCCCCAAACCATATAGGACTGTACATATGACAACAAGCATCTTGAATTATGACAACCAGCTGTACATGTGACAACCAGCACCTGGAAACACACCAGTAACCAATGCAGCTCAAGCAGTAATAATGTTATATATGCCATATATTTGGCACCTATTTGCAGCTGCATTCTGCACCAGTTAAAGTTCTGAATGCTCTTTAGGTGCTGCCCCATGTAGAGCACATTGGTAGTCTAAACAAGAGGTTACAAGGGCATGGGTGAGAATGGGCATGGCTTCCCAGTCCAGGAATATGGCAGGTTTCTTTAAGGGGCAAGTTTCGTTTTGGTTTCCTTTTGGAATTCTTACATCTCGTTGAGCTTCTGGACAGAATCTCCCACATTCTACACAAAATTTCAGACATTGGAAAGAAAAGGAATACCAATTTGACAGATTTGCAGTCCCATCATCCTAGCTTCTTCAAATTCACTAGACCTATGTACACAATATGAAATAAATATATAAAGGGGTAGGGCATCAACTGAATACCAGATTTGTATTGTCTAATTGGTTAGCTGGAAGGAACAAACTCACAGAGTGGGTTTTTAGAGTCCACAGCAGTCAAAACCTCAGTAATATAGAAGAGCTATTACAGATTTTGCTGTGTTTTTGTTGTTTGTTCTTTCAGATTAAAGGGGGGAAATACTTATTTTATTGGAAAGATCTATTTTGTGCAATTTGAAAAGTGAATATCCATAATTAAAATTCACTAGAAAGAAGGTACTGCTCAAACATTGTAGCAGAATTTAATGATTTGAGAGTCCTTCTGCTTTTGAAGAATGGTCTCTTCCCACTCTGGAAGGTTTCAGAATATTTGGGGATGCTTTGAAGATGCTTGAATATTGCAGGAAGAGAGTTGATATGATTCAGTACTGACAAAACTAAATTTAAATGTCTCCTGAGATACAATAAGCAGTGACAACCCAATCAGGTTTCAAGGCCAGATGTAATGTTTCAGAACTAGATCCAGAACTCAAGTCCCATTTCTAAGCACCAAGCCCATTTTCCACTAATTCTTCAGAGGAAATCTGCATAAAAAAACTCACTCCAAGAGATAAAAAAGACTTCTCCAAGAGAAGTTATTTATGTTGCATGACAGTATAAGACCTACAAACCTCTTAAAAGAAACGGATCAGGCAAATTGTTGGAAAAGATAGATCTTATATGTTACCTAAAACACATCTATGCACACTCCCCAATGCCCTCCAAACTGTTTAGCAATATGCATTGCAGGAATGGCAGTCCCATTTTTCTTTATGTCTTTCAACTGTAGTAACCACTTGCTGAGGTTTCTGCAGTAACCTCAGAGCTCTCTAATTCTTTGTGAGTACAATGGAAAGAGATCCACCCAATACATGCCTTCATCAGTCCTATGATATTGCTTAATTGGTGGCTCTTGCTCAGAAGTTCCAAATAAATTATAGAAAGAAGCAGAGATGTTGAACACCAGTCATTCCTCATAGAATTCATTCCACTCCAGTTCTCCAGAGAAATAGAGACAATCCCAGCAGCAACTTTCAAGGTTATTTTTCTTGTTTTCTTCCGCTCTACTGAGGAGACCAAAGCCCAGCTGCTGAATAGCTTTTTTGCCAAGTGAAGCTAAGATATGTGTTCTGTCAGAGCACACTGTTTCTTCAGTCTGCTCAATGGACAGGGAATGAAAGATCCCTAACGTGATACTGTCATTCAAATGGAGGGAAGGGGGAACATGGGGATAAGCTGTATTTTATAACCTTTTTCCTGGCACCTAAGTGCCTCGCAATATTCTCACCGTTTGGGAATGAAATAAGGAGGGAGGACCATGTGGATTGTGTTAGTTGGTTGAAAGCAGAAAAAGACCATGGGAACAGATCCTTATCTGGTTCTCTGGACGACCGTTGCAATAAACATCTTCACACCTGTGGATTGGCTAAATCCACATTCAGACTGGAGGGGAGGGATTCTAAAGCCTTATTTCTAACTGTATAGTTTGGGAGGGAATTTAGAGTTGCTTTGCCTGTTCTGCTATCACTTCTTCTCAATAAAAGGTTCCTTTTGAAATACTACATTTCAAGAGTCTATACTTTCTTGGGAAAGGAGGAGAGGCAGGTCCTTACAGAAAGCAGATTCTGCAAAGTAGATCAACCTGGAGAAGCACATTTCGCTCTACCATGGGGACCTTGCAATGATGTCCGAGCAAACCAGTGAATGAGGAAAAATCGAATGCTGCAGATATCTCCACCATCGCTCAACCTGAAGCATACTCCTCATACCCAGTCATGGAGTTGGGGATACCCCAAGAGGACTCCAAGAAATCACACTGGTTGCTTAGAATTGGGAGAAAGAAAGTGTCAGACTGCGATGCTATCTCAAAATTAAATGAATTTCCAAACTGCCAATCTTTAAGGAAATCTTTCTTTAATTGAGAACAGCCACCAGATCATGACTCCGCGCGGATAAGACTGACCTTTTGCCCCCCAATCCCTCCCTTTCTGATCCCCAAATCTCTGCTTCTCATTGGCTGTCTTCCAAGTCATTCTTCAGACTTTTTTTCCTCGTCATTTCCCAGGAATGTGCCCCCTCCCCTCATTTCCCGACAACCGGACTTCAAAGGGATTTAGCAGGCAAAAGTTTCAGAGTTTATCTCTCGCTCTCTTCTCTATGCCAGCGTTGAAACGCTGACAGAAAGACAGCTGGGATGGGAGGACCTGAGGAGTCACCCTAACCCGAGGCAGTCGAAAGCCCAGCTGGAAATTAGAGCTGGAAGCCCTGTCCGACCAAGAGGAAACTTTCGAAGAAACCAGGAGGGGGGACCAACTGAAGCACCACATCAACCGGCTGGTAATAGAGCTAGAAAACATCAACCTGAGGGGGAAACCGGAACCACTACCCAGAGGAGCAGAAGCTGCAGATGATAACCAGGTGATTATCCCAGACTCTGCTGCAGGGGATCAAGCCGACGCCTCTGAAATAGCCACTACCACAACAACAACAAAAAAAACCCTGCAATCTGAGCTACCGCAAATACACCAGATCAGCCCAGGGGCCCGCAGTTGGAGAGGCAGAAACCACCCTTAGGAGTGAAGTTTGATGGAAACCTGCAGCAGATGGGATTCTTCATGGCCCATGTACTCACCTACATGCAAGAATATGGGCATGCGTTTCAAACCCAAAGCGCTCAAGTACGAGTTGTGATTCTCACATTAGAGGGAGCCGTGGCCAGATGGATGGTCACCCTGAACAACGTGGATGCCACAGAGTTGAGAAACTTTGACAGATTCATGATGGCTCTACATCACCATTTTGAGGACCCCCTAGCTGACCGAAAAGCCAGAGACTGAATCAAAGTCATAAAGCAAGGGTGATGATCTGTAGCTGAATACACTGAGGAATTCCGGGACCTGGCCTACCACATTGACTGGCCAGAAGGCATCCTGGTGAGCTGTTTCAAAGATGGCTTAAACTATGACCTCTACAATGCCTGCATCACCAGAGGAGCACCAGATCTCCTGCCTGAGTGGTACGTCACTGTGGAAGAAGCTGAGATCGACATGGTTAGAAATCCGTACCGACCAAGCCAAGGCTGGAAGAGATCCCCGCCCCAGGGAAAAAGAGAGCAATTCAAATTGTCACCCCCCCTTCACCCCGAGGTCGACAGCTTGTTTTAAATGCAGGAAGGAGGGGCACCGAGCTGCGAAGTGCTGATTGAAGATGCCGGTGAGGAAATCAGATCACCTGTCAGGGGGGAAACCCACAAAGCCAAGCCCCCAAGGGAAGGAAGCTGCCCTGTGAAGCAAAGCAACCGTCGAGCTTCAGAACCACCACCTCTTGGGGACTGAAACTCCAGAAATCAAACTAGAGGAACCAACTTTCACTGAAAGTGACCCAGAAGACAAATTACTGGTAAGCAACTCAATTGAACCGCTTACCTTCCCCCTAAGACTGTTTATACTCAGCCGAGGCAGAGAAGAAAAAAACTCTGCTTTTCTAGACTTAGGATGCACAAGTTGCCTGATAAGTCCCACCCTAGTAGGGAAACTGGGAATAAATCTAAGGAGACTAAGGAACCCAATCAAATTTTGCCAATTTGACGGATCAATATCCAAGGGAGGACCCACCTGTTTGCTACCGAGCCCCTACAAATAACTATGAATAATCACAAAGAGACACTAACATTTGTGTTGGCACCTGGCATGGAATGGCCATTAGTATTGAGGTTAACATGGCTGAGAAAATGGAATCCCAAAATTAACTGGAAGCAAGAGTCAATCAGATTTCAGTTACGGGTAACTTTTGTTGACGACAAAAAGGGAGACTGGAAGGGGGAGGGCTGACCACGAAATGGCGATGCTTGGTTGGGGAATGCCAAACAGGGATATACCAATGGAATACAGAGACCTAGCGAGGTTTTCAGTGAAAAGGCATCCAACGAACTTCCCTCCCCTCCACCGCACTACCGACTGCGCAATCGAGATCCTGCCAGGGGCAAAGCTTCCCAAACCAAAGATGTACTTCATGTCCCCTAGAAAACTGACAGAATTAAGAGCTTTCATTGACAAAAACCTGAAAAGAGGGTTCATTGAACCAGCACACCTGAAAATCACAGTCCCAGTATTTTTCAGAGAAAAAAAAGATGGCTCTATGAGATTATGCGTGGACTATAGGAATTTAAAAACAATAAGTGTAGAAAACATGTACCCCCTCCCCCTTATGAAGGACATGTTGGCACACCTCCCACAAAGGAAAATCTTTTCAAAGCTAGACCTGAGAGAGGCATACTATTGAATAAGAATAAGGGAGGGAGATGAGTGGAAAATGGCATTTAACACACCACTGGTCTGCTACCAATTTAAAGTACTTCCTTTTGGATTACAAGGAGCCCCAGCCATATTCATGCAACTAATAAATGAAGTGCTCCATGACCATTTATATAAAGGGGTCCTGGTTTACCTTATCAACATTTTAATCTATACGGAGACAAAAGAAGAAGATGTAAAATTACTCAGGGTGGTCCTAAATAAACTCCATGCAGCAAAGCTCTATGCCAAGCTCTCTAAATGCGAATTCCACCAGGAAAAGATTGACTACCTGGGATATCTCATTTCATACCAAGGGATAGAAATGGATCCCCAAAAAGTCCAAGCAATAATTGACTGGGAAACGCCCCTCACACGCAAGCAACTACAAAGCTTCCTGGGATTTGCTAACTTTCACTGCCAATTTATACCCGCCTTTGCTCAAATCGCCCTTCCTATAACCAACCTCCTAAAAACAAAAGGGGAGGGGAAATCAAAGCCTAAACAGTCGTTGAATTGGACAATGGAATGCCAAGTGGCATTTGAGAAACTCAAGTGGCTTTTTTCGGCTGACCCAGTTTTAAAACACCCAGACCAAGAGAAACTGTTTGTAATACAAGTGGATACAAATGATGTCGCAATAGGGGCAGTCCTATTGCAAATAAACAAACAGGGACAGCTGCAATCCTGCACTTACACTTCCAAAAAACTATCAGAAACTGAGCAAAGGTGGGCTATCTGGGAAAAAGAAGCCTATGCTGTTCGCTGGGCACTCCTCATGTGAAGACAATTTTTAGAGGGAAGTATGATCCCTTTTGAAGTCTGGACTGGTCACAAAAACCTGGAAGCTCTAAAAAACCCAAGGAAACTCTCCCCAAAACAAGTCAGGTGGACTCAATATTTCAAATGGTTTGACTTTACCCTTAAGTATCTACCTGGGGAAAAAAAACTTAGCAGATGCCCTATCAAGGAAACTGCAATACAACAGCACAAAGCCTGAAGTAATCAGACCAAGCCTTCAAGATAATCAAGTTGCAACTAAAGGAATCACTAGATCACAAACCAAACAAGTAGGGACCACTGATAACGCAACTACCCAAGTGTTTACGCAAGCCTTAAGCAACGATGAGTGGTTCCTAAACCACAAAAACCTCATCAAAGAGGACTTAGCATGGATGGGAGGAAAGTTATACATACCAGCCAGCCAAAGATTAGACCTTACGAAATGCTACCATCACTCTAAACTGGCTGGTCACTTTGGATTTGTCAAAAGATTGCACCTCATCAAAAGACAATTCTGGTGGCACTGAAAAATGACATCGAAAACTACGTGGCTAGCTGTCCTATCTGCGCTATCCAAAAGACAGCAAGGGAAAACCTCAGGACTGTTACAAACAGTAGCTGAACCTTCAGCACTTTGGAGAGAGATCTCTATGGATTTTATAGTAGAATTGCCAGAAATTGCAGGGAACAATTATTCCCTGCAATCTGTTATTTGGGTCATCACAGACCTATTTTCTAAACAAGATCCCAACAGCCAAAGCCTTAGCAAAATTATTCCTGATACACATTTATCATTTACATGGAGCTCCTCAGAGAATAATTTCTGATAGGGGGGTCCAATTCACATCAAAATTTTGGAGGATGTTCTTAACACTACTTGGCACCGCCCAAGACTTAAGCTCATCACATGACCCGATGACTAATGGCCAATGTGAAAAAACAAAAGGGGTGCTAGAACAATATTTTAGGTGTTTTATTAATTATCAACAAAATAACTGGACTGAACTATTACCTTTTGCAGAGATAGCATTCAACAACTCCGTACACTCTAGTACAGGCTACACCCCTTTTAAAATAGCTACAGGCCAAGATATCACCCCCATGCAAGAACTACCAATGGAAACACTCATCATCCCTTTCCTGAAGGAATGGATGGAAATCCTACAAAACACTTGGCCTGTAGTCAAATTAGCACTAAAGGATGCTAGAGAAACATTTAAACACCAAGCAGACAAGAAGAAAACACAACCAAAACCTTTCCAAATAGATGACAGACAGAGGTGGGTTTCAGCAGGTTCTGACTAGTTCTGGAGAACCGGTAGCGGAAATTTTGAGTAGTTTGGAGAACCGGTAGTAAAAATTCTGACTGGCCTCGCCCCCATCAATTCTCCGCCTCCCAAGTCCCAGCTGATCAGGAAGAAATGGGGATTTTGCAGTAACCTTCCCCTGGAGTGGGGAGGGAATGGAGATTTTACAGTATCCTTCCCCTGTCACACCCACTAAGCCACGCCCACAGAACCGGTAGTAAAAAATTTTGAAACCCACCACTGGTGACAGAGTATACTTATCCACAAAATTCTTGCAAACACTACAACCCTGAAAGAAATTAGGGCCAAAATTTGTGGGACCATTTCCAATCACTAGAATCATCAACCCAGTGATAGTAGAATTAGCACTCCCCAAAACACTCAGACAAGTACACCCGGTCTTTCACATTAGCCTGTTAAAAAGAGAAGTCACATCCTCACTTACGCCTCAAACCCATGCACCACCCACACTCATAATGGTTGAGGGTAAGCAACATTTTGAAATCAAAGACATCCTCAATTCTAGAATCCACCGAGGGAAAACCCAATACCTGGTAGCATGGAAACACCTACCCCCTTCCCAAAAGTGGGTGTGGGTGGACAAAAAACACATCATTGCCCCCACACTCTTAAAGAAATTCTACACCCAATACCCTCACAAACCTTGCAAAAATACTATAATGGTTCTTCTCTTTATCTCTTACAGGTGGATCTATCTTTTTTCTAAGAAGGGAGGTATGTCAGATCCCTAATGTGATACTGCCATTCAAATGGAGGGAAGGAGGAACATGGGGATAAGCTGTATTTTATAACCTTTTTCCTGGCGCCTAAGCACTCTGCAATATTCTCACCATTTGGGAATGAAATAAGGAGGGAGGGTCATGTGGATTGTGTCAGTTGGTTGAAAGTGGAAGAAGACCATGGGAATGGATCCTTATCTGGTTCTCCGGATGACTGTTGCAATAAATATCTTCACACCTGTGGATTGGCTAAATCCACATTCAGACTGGAGGAGAGGGACTCTAAAGTCTTATTTCTAACTGTATAGTTTGGGAGGGAATTTAGAGTCTGCTTCGCCTGTTCTGCTATCACTTCTTCTCAATAAAAGGTTCCTTTTGAAATACCGCGTTTTAAGAGTCTATATTTTCTTGGGAAAGGAGGAGAGGCAGGTCCTTACAGGGAATGAAGAAAAGGCAGTCTGGTGGATGGGGGGATGGTGCAGAAATGCAGCCAGCAGGCAAACAGGTGGTGAAGACAGACTGAGCATAAGCAACATTGGACACTGGGACAATTCAGCAGCCACCAAAAATGATTGGTAGGGCACAAGCAGGCAGGAAGGCAGCTGCTACCACGTGGGCACGGGCAAGCAGTGGACATGGTAGAATAAAGCAAGTCAGAAAGGGAAGCCGAAGGAAAGAAAAGGAGAGGTGCCATGAATAGGGCTCAGGGCTCACTTCTGGCTGGTGGTCACCATAAGAAGGCAGAGAAATTGATGACTAAATACTTAATTTTTAAGAAAAACTGTGATTGGGTTTAACAATGTTGCCTGCTAGGCGAACTATGCTTATGCTGGGAACAGTGGTCAGATGTTATCAAAAAACTGTCCCCAAGTTGAGACACACTCCAAAAGGTCATAGGAGCGATTTTCTACCAACCTTCTAGTAACATTTCACAGAAACATAAGCATCAGCTTGGTAGTGGACACCTGGATTATTCTTTTGTCCTGATGTCACCAGCTCCAAAGTCATGTTCCACATACTAATCTCCACAGGATTAGATGTGCATCCTTTGGAGGAACTGATGATAATGAAGCCCTCTGCCTTCCACAGAATCAGCATCTGCCTTTCTATCCCACCATCTTTTCTACCTGCCTTTAAGTCTAGGATCATACAAGATGGCCAACATTTATGCCCTTTGATGGACCATTTGTTCTATGTACTTTATTATGTTTCCCAAGAATGCTGCCTGCTATACTGAGTGAGGGAAACTGGATACTGATTACTCTGCCACCTCTTCCTTTCTATTTAATCCCTCTCATGGATGAATTACTGTGGCTTAGTAAAATACTCTCTGTATCTTTCATATGCATCAGTTCCTCTTCTCTTGTCATAGTTGGGAGGGCTTATTAGGCTGCATTGCTCCTCCTCTAGAGCCACTCACGGACTTGGAGTCCTGGCAGTTCTGTTAGTCCCCTCCTCACATTTCTTGGAGTGCTGTACTATGGAGGTAGTCCTTGATTTATAAATTCATTTAGCAGCCGTTCAAAATTACAGTAGCACTGAAAAAGGTTATTTACAACCAGTCCTTGCATGTATGACCTTTGCAGCATCCCCATGCTCATGTGATCAGAATTCAGGCACTTGGCAACCAGCACTTTTATGATAGTTGCAGTGTCCCAGGAACGTGTGATCACTATTTGCAACTTTCCCAGCTGGCTTCTGAAAAAGAAAGTTAATAAGGGAAACTGGATTTGCTTAACGATCACATGATTCACTTAACAACTGCAGTGATTTGCTTTAACTACAGTGGCAGAAAGGTCGTAAAATTGAAGAAATCATGATGATTCAGGATGATCCATATTCAAATCAGGTCACTTTGGAGGGGATCCTATTTCATTTGGAGAGCCATAAAAATAACCTGACATGTTCCAGTCTGGTTAAAGATTCAACTGAATCTAAAGAACTTTCCCCATTTTTCCCCAGCATATCAATTTGCACAGGATATATGAGGCTTCGCCTTGAAAAGTTACTGATAGGTGTGGCAGAAGCTATCTCCAAAGATGACACTCTTCCCCATTTGGTAAAGAAAATGGATTTTGTTGTCCAGCTATAGTTTCCTCTTTCTCTCTGAGCTTCAGAATTTAGCCAGTATGCAGACAAATTGAGATAATCCATTCCCTTCATTTTCATATGGGCCACTTTCTGATGCTGCAGTCTGGAATATTTCTATATTAAAAGATTTGGGGGGGAAATTGGAACTTTTAATGTTATACTGTATATGTTAATGGCAACAAGATTACTTTATGTAGAAAAATGGAAGGATGCTTTAATCCCCACAATGGATGAATGGCTGCAAAAGCTGATGGAGTTAGCAGAGATGGCTAAACTATTTTGATAAAAGAAAAAAAAACACAAGTACTTTTGTTTCTATTTGGAAACTGCTTCAGGCTTGAGCTGGAAAAGAATTAAACTTTGATTTTAGGTTTTACTGATTAGATAGATTTGTTGTTATAGAAATGGCTAGTTTATACCAGGGGTGAAATGTAAAATTTGCTACTACCGGTTCTGTGGGCGTGGCTTGGGGGGGTAATGTGACTGGGTGGGCGTGGCCAACTTTTTTTTTTTTTTTTTTTTACTTTTCAAAGCATTTTTTCTGCAAATGCAAAAAATGCTTTGAAAAGCCTCTGCCAATCAGGAACACAGCTGGGATCGTCAGAGCCTTTTCAAAGCATTTTTTTAACCACCTCTTCCGCTGAAGAGGTTGCAGAAAGAAATGCTTTAAAAGTCTCTCTGACGATCCCAGCTGAGTTGCCTATCGTTTTAAAAAATGCTTTGAAAAGTCTCTGTGACCATCAGGCAACTCAGCTGGGATCGTCAGAGAGACTTTTAAAGCATTTTTTTCTGCAACTCTTCCGGGAAAGAGGTGGTTTAAAAAATGCTTTGAAAAGGTTCTGACGATCCCAGCTGTGTTGTCTGATTGTCAGAGCCTTTTCAAAGAATTTTTTAAACCACCTCTTCCCTAGAAGAGGTTGCAGAAAAAAATGCTTTGAAAAGTCTCTGACATCCCAGCTGAGGTGCGCGATCATCAGAGGCTTTTTTTTTACTTTTAAAAGCATTTTTCCCCCCGGAAGAAGTTGTAGAAAAAAATGCTTTAAAAAGTTTTTTTAAAAAAGCCTCTGATGATCGTGCGGCTCAGCTGAGCATGGGGGGGGGGGTCCGCAGGGATTTTTGCTACCGGTTCTCCGAACCACCCGCCGCCATCGCTACGGGATCGGGTGATCCGGTCCAAACCGGGAGCATTTCACTCCTGGTTTATACTAGTATGTAAAAGTAAGAAGTTGAGGTTCTATGTTACTTCTTATTCTACTGCATCAAAGAGAGTGGGAAGTCAGTGACTTTTCTTTCTTTTTCCCTTCTTCTCTACACTGTTCTCTTCCCTTCCCCCCCCCCCCGTTTTTCCTATTATTTGCTTTTGTATTTTTGTATTTTATATTATAAACTAATAAAAAGAAAAAAAGAAAAAGAATACCTCTATATTAATAACTTTACAGCAACATCCACAATAACTTATTGATAAATTTTTTGTTTTTCTAAATACTGTGTAGCATTTCTCCCCAAAATTTCTATGCTTCAGTTTAATTTTTTTATTCTTTTTCTCTTGCATCAAAGTGATGAAGATGAACTCAGGAAGTCATTATCAGAATTGGTGGATGATAAATTTGGTGCCAGTGCAAAGAAAATCACAAGGATAGTGGATGGCAGTAACCCTTTCCTGGATGCTCCCCAGGCCCAGAATGCTGTTACCTACAAGCATGGCATCCTCACTCGGAAAACCCATGCTGACATGGATGGGAAGAGAAGTAAGTCTTAACTGGGGAGGACGAGATCAGGACAAGATTGATATGATGAAATAACAATTTGAGTCTATGATGCATTTTTAACTGTCAGTGCAACTAAAGACGGAATAAATAATCTTTACCATTAATTAATTTTGTGGCTGTTATTAATTATTTCACAGCTTTGCACATATGAAAGCATCATCTCCATCTCCTCATTTTATATTACTCTGGCAACTTTCAGGTTCAATTACCTTTCCTTTCGGTTAAGTTCAAACCAACAGGATTTAAAAATCCTAGTTTCATGTATCACATTAACATTAAATCCATCTTTTAATCATGTTTTTAATGAGCTACAATGACTAAGTTTACACATGATTCCAAGTCAAAACTAAGCCAATTACAACCAATGAAATAGTTACCATTCTTGTTTGTTGATAGCTTATAACTTCCATTGTCAATGTA
The DNA here is from genome assembly GCF_059756535.1 of Pantherophis guttatus. Lineage (NCBI taxonomy): Eukaryota > Metazoa > Chordata > Lepidosauria > Squamata > Colubridae > Pantherophis > Pantherophis guttatus. The sequence goes on along the minus strand of NC_142065.1, from coordinate 121,003,724 downwards.
CCACCACAGAATCAATAATCTTTGATTATGATAGTTTTAAAAACTGTTTCATATGCCCAAGTTGTAATTCAAAGGTTCATTCAAAAGGTAACCCGATGACTAGGCTCTTACTTTATACTAATGTGTTTTGTTTCAAATTAGCTCATTGTGCAGTGGAAAGCCATGGTTAATGGCTAACCCACACTATGTAACATGCTATGATTAAAGCAAACAGTATCTTAGAGCATAATCACTACCAACATGTGATTCTTGGATTCCATTGAAGAAATATGAGAGGAAGCCCTTGGAAAGTACTTTCCACACCATTGTTTGTAGCAGAAAGTCTTGAACTCATTTTACATAGAAAATAACTGCTGTTGGAAGAAATATCTATCTGGTTCAGTTCCAAGATGGGATAAAGACACTGGAAATATGGAGGCTGATTGGAAAAAGGGTTTAATGGTGAACAGAACCACCAAGCACATAGTCCTGGTGCAGCTGACCACACTGAGTTGAGAGTGAGGGGTATATATATACCTTCTCTTGGGCTTTGCACTTGAACTTCCTGTTCCTGTGCAAGAACTTTGTAGGTTGTCTGAGTCCCAGGTTTGGTTGGAGTTTACTGGGTGATGCAATGTCCCCAGGTGATTGTGCAATGTGGTGAGCTCTGCTGCTAGATGGGTTAATCCTATTATATCATGGAGGGTCATGTCTTAATCCCATCAACCTGGAGCTGGAGATCTTTTGTCTTGTAGATAGGCTGGCCCAGTCCTGCTGGGGTTATTAAGAAAGGTGGGGACTGTTTTCCAAGAGCATGTTTCTCCTTTAGGGAAATATAATAGTCTGCCTTTTTAAATATTTCTCAAAATATTTCATTCTTCTAAGAGGGATGACTTCTCTCTCTACAATACATAAAATTGTGTGTTATTCTTTGAAATGTTGATAATTCCAGATTAAAACAATTCCAGTTAACTCAATTTCCTATTGATTAAAGGGAAAGCAGGGAAACACATGTAATTTTTTTGTTTTACATTATCAGCAATCTATGCAGAAAAAGCTTAGAGTTCAGAGGCCGTTTACTATTTTTTGTGCATTGTCTTTTGAATACCTTGGTAGTGGGTGATATCTAGCTTAATCATGCTTTTTTTTCTTTTATTCCTATCATGGACTCTGTACCACTGTTTCTCATGTTTTTGTTTTTGGCATGGTCCAAGAGAGACCTCTCATTCCATTTTTCGCTTGATAATTCGAAAGTGTTCCTTTCATATTTTCTCCTATTTATTTTAAAAGTACAGGTAGTCCTTGAGTTACAACCAGAACTGAGCCAAATTTATGTTGCTAAGTGAAACATTTATTAAGTGAGTTTGCCCCATTTTACAAATTTTCTTGCCACAGTTGATAAGTGGATCATTGCATTTGTTAAATTAGTAAAATGGTTGTTAAATGAATCAGGCTTCCCCATTGACTTTGCTTGTAGAAGGTCGTAAAAGGTGATCTCATGACCCCAGGACATTGCAACCATCATAAATGTGAACCAGTTGCCAAGCATTTGAATTTTGATCCTGTGAGCATGGGGATGCTACAATGGTCATGTGAAAAATGGTGGTCAGTAACTTTTTTTAGTGCCATTATAACTTTGAACAGTCACTAAACAAACTGTTGTAAGTCAAGGACTACCTATACGTTTTCATGTTTGTTAAATTGAAAATAAACGTTTACATATATTATTGATCGCTGGTTCAGTTTATTAGTCTCTCTTATCTTGTTTTTTTTTTTTATGAATTGCATTTGAAACCTTTCTGTGGACTTTTCTTGTGATTTCACATGATAATCGTTAGATTAGATTAACAGGGTTGGAAGGGACCTTGTAGATCATCTAATCCAACCCCTCGCCCAAGCAGGAGACTCTACACCATTTCTGACAAATGGCAGTCCAATCTCTTCCTGAAAGCCGCCAATGATGAAGCTCCCACAACTTCTGAAGGCAAGCTGTTCCATTGTTGATTGTTCTCACTGTCAGAAAAATTCCCTTTATTTCTAGGTTGGATCTCTCCTTGGTCAGTTTCCATCCATTATTCCTTGTCTGGCCTTCAGGTACCTTAGAAAATAGCTTGATCCCCTTCCTCTCTGTGGCAGCCCCTCAAATATTGGAAGACTCCTATCATGTCTCCCCTGGTCCTTCTCTTCAGTAGACTAGCCATGCCCAGTTCCTATAACTGTTCTTCATATGTTTTAGTCTCCAGTCCCCTAATCATCCTGGTTGCTCTTCTCTGCACTTTTTCTAGAGTCTCAGCATCTTTTTATAGTGTGGTGACCAAAACTGGATGCAGTATTCTAGGTGTGGTCTTACTAAGGCTTTATAGAGCGGTATTAGTACCTCACTTGCTCTTGATTTTATACCTCTGTTAATGCAGTTTAGGATTGTATTGGCTTTTTTGGCTGCCGCTGCACCGCTGCACACTGCTGGCTCATATTTAGCTGGTTGTCCACTAAGACTCCAAGATCCCTTTCACAGTTACTGCTATTAAGCCTGGTTTAACCCAATCTATATGTGTATTTTTGGTTTTTCTTGCCTAAGTGTAAGACTTTACTTTTCTCTACATTGAATTTCATTTTGTTAGATAAGGCCCAGTGTTCAAGTCTGTCAAGATCCATCTGGATTTTGAACCTATCATCTAGGGTGTTAGCTATTCCTGCCAGCTTAGTATCATCCGCAAATTTGGTAAGTTCCCCTTCTATTCCCTCATCTAAGTCATCTAACATCATCTAAGTCGTTTATGAAGATATTGAAGAGTACTAGGCCTAAGATGGAACCTTGTGGTACCCCACTGCTTACTTCCCTCCATGTAGATGTAATACCATTAAGGATTTGAGTATTGGGTATGGTTTGGGTATGGTTTGTCAGCCAGTTACAAATCTATCTGATGGTGATGCTATCTATCCCACTTTTTTCTAGCTTACCAAGAAGTAGGTTGTGGTCTACTTTGTCGAATGCCTTGCTGAAGTCTAAATATATTATGCTCACAGAATTTCGTTGGTCTACTAATTTAGTCACTATGTTGAAAAATGAAATAAGATTGGTTTGGCATGATCTGTTTTTAACAAACCCATGCTGACTGCTAGTTATTACTTTACTAGTTTCTAGGTGTTGGCAGATCTGTTTTTTTATTATCTTTTCCAGTATCTTCCCGGATATTGATGTTAGGCTGATTGGTCTGTAGTTTCCTGAGTCAGTTTTTTTTTCTTTTTTGAAGATGGGAACCACATCAGTTCTTTTCCAGTCCTCCGGTAGTTCCCTGGTGCTCCAGGATTTTTGAAAGATGATGTGCAGTGGTTCTGAGATGACCTCTGCCAGCTCCTTTAGAACTCTGGGGTGTAATCCATCAGTCCTGGTGATTTGTGTTCATCAAGATAAGACTGGTGTTCTCTCTCTCTCTCTCTCTCTCTCTCTCTCTCTCTCTCTCTCTCTCTCTCTCTCTCTCTCTCTCTCTCTCTCTCTCTCTCTCTCTCTCTTTTTTTTTTTTTTGCTTATTTTAACTTTTATTTCTAGTCTGTCTTTTACAGTTACCTTTTTGGTAGGTTGGGCTATAGTTTCTTTTTGCGTGAAGACCGATGCAAAGAATGAGTTAAGCAGCTCTGCTTTCTCTCTGTTGCCTGTTAGTTCCTTGTCGTCTTCTCTCTTTAGTGGACCAACTGTTTCCTTGATTTTTTTCTTGTTATTTATATGTTGGAAGAAACTTTTTTATTATCTTTGACTTTTGTTGCAAGTCTTTGTTCATTCTGAACCTTTGCTTTCCTGACTTCGTCTTTGCAGATTCTGGCTATTTGCTGATATTCTGCCTTAGTTTTGTGTCCCTCTTTTCTGTAGTCATGGGATATATTTATCTATCTTTTTCAGCTCCAAGAGGACGAAGGGGATGGAAGAAATTTTATGCTGTGCTTAAAGGGACCATACTGTATTTGCAAAAGGTAATTATGGTTGATAAACTCCTTTTACCATAGAATGATATTTTCTCAAGGCAAGGATTTATATTAAACCTAAAATGCCCAATGGATTGATATTAGGAGAAATGTAATGTAGGAAGAAACCTACAAAATCTAGTCTTAAACCATGGCTCTGGAAATTCACAAGTTTGCTTTATAGGCAGCATGTCAGCTAAACATTTCACTTTGTGAACCAAAGGAAAAGAAGGGTACTCATAGACATACGTTCATGTTCCAATTTCAGAAACCAAATGGCTTAGCTAATGATAATTGCTGCAACAATACAAATGGGATGGGCTTGTCCATAACAATTGAGGTTACAGGCTAATAATGACATTCCAAAATGATTGGCATGGCTATGGGGCTTAGGAACAATTTCTGGGAATTTGCTCCTGGGAATAGTGCCCCCCCAGCATCTGTGCCTCTGATATTTGGTCCCCACTACCTAAACATAAGGCCATCTTTGACCCTATTACTTATCTGACTTTCATGAACAGTACAGGTTATTCTTTTTCCATATATTCAAAATGCCATCGATGCTGTAGTCCCATCTTTAGTACAGGGGCAATCAATTTCTCCTCCTAACCATATGTCACAGAACTGTTTTGTCACAGGAGTCTGTGTGTGTATGTTTTGTGTAAAGACCTAATTAAAGGAGGATGGTTTTTGCACACAGAATTTAACAAAAATCTTGTTTGAATTCCTGAGAATTCAGAGGGAGACGGGGGGGGGGGGGATTAGGTCCCATGATATTGAATATTATCATCCAGCTTCTACTTTGCCATTTACAACCAGTCACTAGTAGCTCCAAAGCTCTTGTAGCTCCTGTTCTTATTTGGAAGGTAACATGCAAAAAGTGATGCTGACAGATTTACCTTTTGGTCATTAGTCTTGGGATGCTTCATTATTCTTTTTTTTTAAAACTCATTTTTTTTTTTTTGTTAAACACATATTAAAACATTGGACACAGTGTAACTGTTCTGGCATTATCTTTGCCATACATAAACAATAAGTATCAAATATACCTTGCTACTTATATACATTTGGTCTATTCAGTATTTACACGTATAAAGACATCATTTTTCTATCTATATTACTTATACATTTGTCTTATCCTCTTTCATTCTATTGTAATTACATACATACCCTTAGTTCTCTATTCTATAAATTCTAGTCAGTTCATATTTTTCATCCCTCCTTTCCGTTCCAACCATTGATAAAATTTGTTCCATATCTTATAATAACCTGACTCACCTTTATTTTTCAATTCCAAAGTTAATTTGTCCATTTCTGCACATGTCAAATTTTTTTTGATCACTTCATCTTCTAGAGGGATTTTCTTATTTTTCCAATTTTGGGGAAAAATCATTCTTGCTGCTGTTGTAATATGTATTATTAAATAAATTACCCCTTTACTATATTTCCCATTTATAATTCCCAATAGGAATAGTTCTGGTTTATATTCTATTTCTTCTCCAATTACTTCTGTCAACCATAAATGAATTTTCTGCCAATATTCCTTTGCTTTTTTACATGACCACCACATATGGTAGTACGTGCCTGATTCGTGATTACATTTCCAACATTTGGGTGATAAATTTCTAAACAGTTTTGCCAATCTCACTGGTGGAAGATGCCACGTGTAGAACATTTTGTATAAATTTTCTTTATACGATATTGCCAATGTTATTTTCCCATTTTTGTCCCATAATTCTTGCCATTTTTCCAGTTGTATATTATACCCAAAATTTATTGCCCATGCCACCATCGTTTCTTTAACCTGCTCTTCTTCCATTTTATAATCCAATAAGAATTTATACATTTTCTTTACCAATTTATCATTTGTCCCCAGAAAGATCTTATCTATTATCATTAATTTCCTGTTGACGCCCCACTCTTTCATGTCTTTCAAGTAACGTGATTGGATCTGTAAATAGGACCACCACTCCAAATCTACCCCTTGTTCTTTTAATTCTTGCCTCAATTATTATATCCTTATATGTGACATATTTTCCCTGATCAATGAGGTTTGGGTGTACTAATGCTTCTAATGTGGATAACCAAATCGGAACCTTCATGTAATTCTGCTGCTTAAATTTATTCCATATCTCCAATAAAGCCTGTTTTATAAAATGTCTTTGAAAATATTGATGTGCTACTTGTTTCCTGTACCACAAAAATGCATGCCATCCTAGATGTAGGTCGTGGCCCTCTAGCGTTAACAATCTTCTATTTTTTAAATTCATCCATTCTATTACCCAGGTGAGCATTGCTGCTTGATGATATAACTCCCAATCCAGTACACTGAACCTTCCTCTTTCTTTTGTTTCTTGTAAAAGTTTAAATTTAATCCTTGGTTTCTTCCCTTGCCAAATGTATTCCGCTGTCATTTTATTCAATTTTCCAAAATATTTTTAATCTAATTTTGCAGGGATATTCTGAAATAAGAAGAGTAATTTTCGTAGGATGTTCATCTTGATTGCTGCTATTCTTCCTATTAAAGAAAGCCTCAAATTTCTCCATCTCTCCAACTCTTCTTTTATGTGATTCATTAGTTTGGCATAATTATCTTCTTTGATTGAAGTGCATCGTGCGGTTATATAAATTCCTAAATATTTCATTTTCTTCACTATCTGTATATTTGTTCTCTTGGTCAACTCCTCCTTCTGTTTGTTCGCCATATTTTTAACTATCATTTTAGTTTTGTCCTTGTTAATTTTCAGTCCGGCTACATCTCTGTATTCTTTTAATACTTCCATAAGCTTGACGCTCGATTGTAGTGGTTCCCCAAGGATAAAAACCAGATTGTCTGCAAAAGCTTGCAATTTGTAAATTTCTTTCCTAATTTTCAGACCTTTGATTTGTGTTTCTTTCCATACTATCCTCGTTAATACTTCCAGGGACAATATGAACAATAATGGGGATACTGGGGGGATGCTTCATTATTCTTGATCCCCCACATCTGTGTGATCCTGAAGCCATTCTGAAAATTGGACTGTGTTCATTATTTGCACAACATTATGCAAATAAATTCTGCCTGTCTTGTTCATCTTCTGATTGCATGATATTAGTAAAAATATTGAAGAGGTTAGGTAGATAAAAGCATACAAGCTGAAATTTAATCCAGATAAAATGGAAGTAGTGAGAGTCAGAAAAATGCTGACCAGATGATGGTATACAGCTATTCCATTTGCATGGAACATTGTTTCTCAAGAAGGACTAAACAACTAGTTTGAGATTAAATAAACAATTTCTGTGAGATGCCTCTTTTTTATTTTCTGTAAGCTTCTGATTGGTTCACCAACCCCTATTCTATGTAGGGAAATCTGATTTTACTACAATAAGCCACATGACCTCAAGCCCTTAGCTTATAACTGAAGATTCTGACAAGGGTGAAGTTCAAATTGGTTTCTCAAAGAAAGAGTGATCAACTTTACATGTATATGGAATCCTGATGGCTAAGCTATTTTGGAGCTTTCTGAGTTTTCAGAATTATTCCAATGAATTGTTGAATCCCCACTACTGTGCCACCAGAGCTCTAATTTGGTTTTATATAAACCATCTTATTGTAATACCCTAAGTATGAAAATGTGCTTAAAACATATATGAGAAATTGAATTAGTATTGTATGTAGCTGTTAGAATGCTTGTAGAGGATAAAGTATTAATAAAGGATAAAGGTAATAGAGACAAAGATAAAAAGGATAAATGTTAATAAGGATAAAGAGAGCCAATTTAGTCTACTGGTTAAGGCACCATGCTAGAAACCGGGAGACTGTGAGTTCTGGTTCTACCTTAGCCATGAAAGTCAGCTCATTGACTTTGGGCCAGTTACTCTCTTTCAGTCCAGCCCACCTCACAGAATTGTTGTTGTGGGGAAAATAGGAGGAGGGAAGAGTATTAGATATATTAGCTGCCATGAGTTACTTATAAAATAATAAAGGTGGGATATAAATTAATTAAATAAATAAATGTTCAGATCAGTAGTGGGTTTCAATTTTGGCTGCTACTGGTTTGTTTGTGGGCACGCATGTGCATGCATGCGCAGAGAAGTCCGGGCGGGTGGGCGGAGCCTCCCACCATCACTGCTACCGGTTCGCCCGATCTGCAACCCATCACTGATTCAGATCATGTTGCACTTTCCAGAATCCTAGTTGGTTGCCTATTTGTTCCTGGACCCAAGTTTAGGTTCTGATTTTCATTCTAATATTTCTAAATGATTTAGGAGTAGGCTAATTCAACAGTTGTATTACAGGCAAGGAAGAAAAAGAATGACTTCCCTTTCTAGATAGTGATATAAGGAGATAAGATAACAGTAAATTAACAATCTGCGTATACCGAAAATCCACACACACAAACCAAATTCTAAATTTCACAAGCAACCACCCCACTGCACACAAGAGGAGCTGCATCCAGACCCTTTTCAAAAGAGCCAAAACACATTGCAGCACCAAGTCATTAAGAAAAGCAGAAGAGAAATGCCTTTTTGATGTTTTCTTCTGCATTGTCTGTCCAAAAAACTTCATAATACAATGGTTGTCATCCAAAGCCCGACAAAATATATAGCCAACCTCAACATGGAAACAAGTCCTGCCATACGTCAAAGGAGTATCCAAAATGGGTACCAGAATACTGAAATCCCTAGGAATAATGATAGCTCACAAACCCATCTTTACATTCAGACAAATGCTATCTAGGATCAAATATAAAACACGGAAGGAAGACAACAGCAACATGGCATGCAAAATCAATTGCAACTATTGTAACCAGTTCTGTGTTGGACAAATAGGAAAATAATTGAAAACAAGAATTCATGAACATCTACTAGCAGTCAAACGGCATGACCAAAAATAGCAAAAACCTTAGACTTACAGTATATACCGCTTCACAGTGCTTTACAGGCCTCTCTAAGCGGTTTACAGAGTCAGCATATTGCCCCCAACAATCTGGGTCCTCATTTTACCCACCTCGGGAGGATGGAGGGCTGAGTCAACCTTGAGCCTGGTGAGATTTGAACTGCCAAATTACAGTCAGCCGGCAGTCAGCAGAAGTAGCCTGCAATACTGCATTCTAACCACTGTGCCACCATGGATCTTGATCCTTGATCTTGAACCACATTGACAATGAACAACACCAGTTTGATTGGGAAGGAACGAAAATCATTGGCCATGCCAACACCCGCCATACATGTGAATTTATTGACACCTGGTACTCTACAAAAGGGCAATTAACAAGCATATTGATTTAGATGCAGCATATGAAGATATAAGAAACTGGACTGTTCAAACAACCAATCAACAACAGAACCAACCAACTCCTCAGAAATTAAATATACCATCAAACCAACAGCCAGTCATGTGACCAACTTACCACACCTCCACACAAGATATACATAAGCTAAAGACGAATAGAACAAGACACTTTTACTGAAATCCTGCTGATTATGTTACTTAGCTTGGTAAGGAAACATTCAGGAGCTAAATGGCAAGCTTGGAGAGTAACCACTGCCAAAATCTAAAACCCAAGCTACAAGTTTTTTCTATTATTTCTATTTCAACAGCACCCAAATGAGCTGCCTGATCCTTAAATACATCTTCTCTCTGTTCCATGAGGAAGAGTTGCCAGACTGATAATCTTCTGTCTCTTGAATACTTTCTCCATGGAAATAAATTTGTTGTTGATATTTTAAAGATTCATCCAAGTATGTTCTTCAAATGATATAAGCTCCTTCTCACTGTGAAAGCAGAGTCCATTTTTATTTATCTACATATTTTAAAATTGTATACATGTCCCAAATCTGAGGGTTTCTGCAAAAGAAAATCCACTTAGTTCACTGACATTAGATACCTTCATACCTAAAATTATGGTTTGCTGCATCTTGTAAATGCAGATGGGGAAAGTTGGCTTAAGCATTATTTAATAGCTGCTGTTGACACTCACACCATTATATTTCCTCTAGTGTAGTTGATCAATGCTGACAATCTTCCTGCCACAGAAACCTGACGCTTTTTTTGGATGCTGTATACAAGCCAAAGCAAACGTGAAATATAATGTACTTAAAACAATAAAATAAAAAAAATATTTTAATATACTGTATATATGTGTGTAGAATATATATTGCTTGTATTATCGATGGGCGTGCTGTCTAATCCAGAGCGGTTTTTTGCTCAACAACTGTCACTCAGCTTGATTCTGACATTATTTTCTTCTTCAAAATCTATTGGATGAAAACTGACAAATCATCTCTGGAGGCAAGGTAAAATACTTTGGATTGCTGCTTTTGCATGGCTTGAGTACATATGGAAAAGTCAATGAATCAACATATAGCAAAAAAATTGTCATTCAGAAAATTCAATTTCAATGAATACAGTGTTATAGTTAACAGTAGAAGATCAAGCGATTGGCCTATCTCAACCTTTGCTATAGGCAAAAGCACTAAAAATATCTGATAAACTAAAATAGTCCCAGTGAATTAAATGTCTGAATCAGGATATAAAAGGATGAACATGAATGGGAGGCATTTTGTTCACTGAAGAGTTATTTGAGAACGGATAAATTGCTTGTGATGCTTCTCCATCTGTCATGAACATGAAAAGATTCTCTGATGTCGTGCCACTCCTTTCCCTCCACCTCTTTTCTCAAGATAAGGCTATGTAAAAATAATAATTAAATTGACTGAGATGAATAAAAAAAAGATAGCAAAGAGACAACAGGGAAGTAGAAACACAAAGCAAGATCCTTCTTACAGTTGCTTTAAATTTTCAAGTGAAAACATCAAACAAATCCTTCAAAGTCTTTTGTGAAGCATTGCACTAGTGAATGTTTTCCTTTAAAAAAAGATCTAAAGAAGTGGACATTTGAATTTTTCAGGAAGGTATCTCAATCTAAATGATTCTCCTCCTCCTCTCCCCTCCTTCCCCTTCTTCCTCCTCCTCTTCCTCCTCCTCCTCCTCCTTTCTCCCTCCCTCCCTCCCTGCCAAACAAACACACACACACAAATGTCTTTTGTAATGTTTGTGTGTGTGTGTGTGTGTGTGTGTGTGTGTGTGTCACAAGGCAAAATTAGAGAGGAAGTAGCTCACTATCATTCATTTTGTCTGTCAGGTCTCCTCCCTCCCTCCAAGGTGAGACAGGCTTTCTTTGCATTGTTTTGCCTTTGGGCAAGTAAGCAAACTTTTAAAGGAAATATAGGTTTGTAGCCACTCACCTGTCTATTCTGAGATTACCTCTGGGTATATATGAAACACTGATATTTTTGAAAATACAGATTATGCTTTAGGGTAGTGCTTTGCTTTGTAACACAGTAATTTCCAAAGTTTTTATATTAAAAGAGGTCAACAAATCAGATGCTCTAGTGTCTAGAGGCTCTGTATAAGGAATCCTGGAACAGTATCAAGCCCTGTTTTTAACAATGCCTCTTGACCTTAAAGAATAGGTTATGTATGTCATTTTAATTTTGCTAACAGCTGGAGTATTGTCTGTATGAAATCTTAAAAATCTAGAATTCTAATCAATTGCAGCCCAGACTTATAGGAGTTCCTACATTTCCTACATTTTGTACACCTCCATCCCTGACCAACCTAAGGATGCTCTTTCTGTGATGTCGAAGTGCCTGGAGGCAGTGCAGGTCTGGATGGGTAGGAACAGGCTTAGACTGAACCCCTCCAAGACGGAGTGGCTGTGGATGCCGGCATCCTCTGATCTAGTGGCCCCATCACTTGTGATGGGAGGGGAGTTGCTTACTCTCTCAGAAAGGGTTCGCAATCTTGGCGTCCTCCTGGATTCACGGCTGTCGCTAGCTAACCATCTGACGGCCGTGACCAGGGGGACCTTTGCGCAGGTTTGCCTTGTGCGCCAATTGCGCCCTTTCCTAGAAAGATATGCCCTTTGTACAGTCACCCACGCTCTTGTCATCTCTTGCCTGGATTACTGCAATGCCCTCTACGTGGGGCTGCCCTTGGGGTGCACCCGGAGGCTCCAGCTGGTCCAAAATGCAGCCACGCAGGTTGTTACGGGAGCTTCCCGTTACTCCTGTGTTACACCTCTCCTGCGCGAGCTGCACTGGTTATCAGTGATCCTCCGGATCCGCTTCAAGGTGCTGGTGCTTACCTATAAAGCCCTTCATGGCATGGGCCCAGAGTACTTGAAGTACTTGAAGGAGCACCTACTGCCTGCCTCTCACCGACCAGCGTGCTCACATAGGGCAACCCTCCTCGGGGTGCCGTCAACGAAGCAATGTCGGCTGATGGCACCCAGGATGAGGGCGTTCTCGGTGAGCGCACCAACCCTCTGAAATTCCTTACCCACTGAGCTCTGAACGGCTCCTGACCTCCGCTCCTTCCACAAGGACCTAAAGATGTGGCTTTTTAAACAACTCATCTGATCTGCAGGGTGTTTTTAGTTGGTTTTAATATGGGTTTTAAATTGTGGGATTTTAATTATGCTAAATTAATTATATTTTTTATTGTTCTTCGGTTTTTAACCTTTTGTGAGCTGCCCCGAGTCCTTCTGGAGAAGGGCGGCATATAAATTTAACCAAATAAAATAAATAAAATAAATTTTAGTAAAGATAGCCATTTAACATGCCTATCCAGAATCTACTTCCAAAGAGATTTTAAAGATGTTTTTAAGAATTTGGGGCCATAAGCTATACAAGGTTTCCTATTATTTTTATAGGACCATAGAATTATAGGGTTGGAAGGACCTTGGAGGTCTTCTAGTCCAGTCCAGTCCCCTGCACAAGATAGGAGACCTTATTGCATCCCAGATAAATGACTGTCCAAACTTTTCTTGAAGACTTCCAGTGATGGAGCACCCACAACTTGGAGAGGCAAGCAGTTCCATTGATTAATTGTTCCCACTTTCAGGAAATCTCTAGTTCTGGGTTGGATCTCTCTTTAACAAGCTTCTACCCATTGCTTTTTGTTCTGCCCTCAGGTGCCTTGGAGAATAAGACAACCCCCTCTTTTTTATCATAGCCCTTCAAGTATTGGAAGGCAGCTATCTTTTTTTAAAAAAAATTATTAATACATTTTTCTTTAACATATATAAGTATTTAGTAAATAGTGTATTGTCTCGGTCAATTTACATATATATAATAATAGTAATAATAATAATATTCTTTACTTGTATATAATAGTATTCTTCCAACTTCTAATTTCTATCTTTATTATCTAACCATTGATAAAACAAATCCCAAGTTAAAAAATATTCTGTGTCTTCTTTGTCCTTTATCTTTAATGTTAACCTATCCATTTCCACACAATCTAATATTTTTAAAAATATATTTCCCATATTAGAGCATTCCTTACATAATGTCTTTGAAAGTATCTATGTATTTTGTTTTTTTTAATACCACAAAAAGGCATGCTATCCCAATTGAAAATCATGTCCCTCCAACAATAGCAATCTTCTATTTCTGAGAATTATCCATTCTTTCACCCAAATTAGTGCTGAGGCCTGGTAATAAAGCTCCCAATCCAGCAACCCAAATCCTCCATTGTTTTTAGACTCTTACAACATTTTAGTCTTATTCTCACTCTTTTTCCTTGCCAAACATATTTCAAAATTATTGCATTTAGTTCATCAAAGTATTTTTTTTCTCTAGTTTTATAGGAATTGTTTGAAACAAAAACAATAGCTTTGGCAGGACATTCATTTTTATAGTTGCTATTCTTCCTACCATTGACAGCTGCAGGTTTTTCCAGTTCTCCAAGTCCAATTTTATTTGTTGTATTAACCTTGTATAGTTGTCTTCTTTGATTGTTGCACATCTAGCAGTTAAGTAAATTCCCACGTATTTTACTTTCTTAACTACCTGAAGGTCCATTTTCTTTGTCAATTCATTTTTCAGTTTATCTGTAAGATTTTTAGCTAGTATTTGGAAGGCAGCTATGTTGTCACTGCTAATATTTCCCTTCATTAGATTAGATGTGCCTAGTCCCCTTAACAATTAATCAAACAGTTCAGACCCCTTTTCATCTTTGTTGCTCTTCTCTGGACTCTTTCTAGAGTCTCAACAAATTTTTGTATTGGGATAACCAAAACTGGACTCACTATTCCAAATGTGGTCTTACCAGTGCAGTATAAAGTGGTACTAACACTTCTTGTGATCTTGATTCTATCCCTCTGTTGATACAGCCTAGGATTGCATTGGCATTTTAAGAAGCTGCAGCACACTGCTGGCTTATACTTAAGTGCCTGTCCACCAGGATTCTTAGTTCCCTCTCCCAGTTACTGCTGTTAACCCAGGTACTACTTATTCTATGTCTGTGTATTTAGTTTTTCTTACCTAAGTGTAAAATCTTTTCCTGCCACTGAATTATATTTGTTGGATAGGGCCCAGTGTTCAAGTCTGTCAAGATCTTTCTAGATATCAAGCCTATCTTCTAAAGTGTTGGCTATTCCCCTCAGTTTGGTTCCATCTGCGTATCTGATGAGTTCCCCTTCTTTCCTCTCACTTAAATCATGCATGAATCATTTTATTTTATCATTTTATGTTATTTTATTTTATTTTATTTTATTTATTTCCGTAACGAATCACTATTCCTTTGAGCCATTGATGTGGTACACAGATGAACAGTAAAACAATTTGCACAAAATAATCTGCAATAAAATTAAGCAATAAAAAGTGCAAATATAGATTAGAAAAATTTAAAGCAAAAGTTATTAACCAGTGTATTTGAAGGCAATTTGGAGACACTGTGCAAATTACACAGGAAATAACCTTTTTAAGCAATTATCTGAAGCTAGGTAGTACAGGAACAAATCATACTTTCCCCAGGAATGTTTTTCATTATATAATCAGAATATATATAATTAGAAAGCTTTCTGTCCTCAACTAGCAGTATGTGCCTGCATTTATTTATCTTGAATAAGAAAATTTAAAGCAATTAATTTCTATTTATTTACATTATAACAAATGTTGCTACCCCACCTTTAATTTTTGTTACCATATAATTTTCCCATTTATTGTCTGTTTACCTCCATGCATATAACTCGCTGATTAAAATTCAGAAACTGATTTTTCTTCAGCAAGTGACAGGAAACATGGAGCAAGGAGATAGTTGCTATTCCTGCTGACAGGACATGACATTTTCCAAATACTTGATAACCCTCATTTCCAACCAGAAGTGGAAAGCAGAAAAAAATGCTAGGAAATAATATAGCAGTAAAAACAAGGAACATGAAGAACTGCACATTGGGGTAGTAGTATAATGTTTCGGTGCAAATACTGTCCAAAGATGGTAGAAAATGCACCTCAGAGTTTTGATCAGAATCATCCTTGAAATTAATCTTGAAATGAACTCATCATAGATAAATTAATGAGTAACAATGGAATATTCAGCTGGATCTTTAAGAAGAAACAATTATAAACCAGATTTATATTTCCTATATGCATGTTTGTATACTGTACTGTCTTTCTAGTTTGAAGTCTTTATATCACAGAAATCCCATATAGCCGTTGACCTTTATTCATCTGAGAGATGGTTTTAATTATGTGTGGGTTGTGTTTCTTTTTCTGTCTCTTGACGTGCGTGGGATTTTAATAACATTTCTGTCATCTAGTATATGAATATAAGAAGACTCTGTTTAAGTTTAATGTGAAAGAGATGTTAAACCTGATTAAAATACACTACATAATGGAACTGTTTGTGATCATGTATATTTGAAGGAGTCAATTATTCTTACTTAAGGTTTTAGAAAGTATGAATCAGAGGCAGGTTTCAAAACCCGTTGCTACTGGTTTGCTTGTGGGCACGCTCACGCATGATACTTCTACGCATGCACTGAAGAGTCTGGGCAGATGGACAGAGCCTCCCACCTCCGCCGCTACAGGTTCGCCCAAACCGGGGCGAACCGGTAGCAACCCACCACTGGTATGAATGGTAGCTAATTGTTCAATATACTCTTAATATACAGATAAGAATTATCTATATGTCACCAGTCATATCACGGAGAGATATGTGGCATATATCTAACAGCCAAGAAATGCCGGACAGTATCTACATTTCTAAAGATTTGTCAATAAGGAACAGAAATATCAAGAAAAATAGGGCTTATGTGATGAAACACTATTCACATAAATGCAGTAATCATATGAAACAACACTATTGAATGTGAGGACATTAGTAAGAATGCAATGCCTTAAGATTATAAGGGAATGCTAGTTAGGGCAGACTTTTAGGGCAGTAAAAAAATCATGGAGTCTACAATCACCACAAGAGATAAACAACTCTGTGAAACATCAATTATGGGACAGGGCGTCCTGGATCTCTGAAGTTTGGGGCAAAGTCCTGGAAAGTCCCTGGAAAGTCCTGAAACACTGCAGAAGAAAATTAGCCCAACAGCAAGGATGTGTTCTGACCTAGGCTTCCTGAGTCAGTAAAACACATGAGTAGTCCCAAAAACCTGTTTTATTTTAACAGCTGTGAATTCTGTTCATTCACAGATGAGTCCCAAATAGTTGTAAAGAGTCCTTCAGGATAAGGCTGATAATTACCCACCTTTATCTCCCTTGATACACTGCCAAAGACCTAATTGACAAAGCCACATGGAGTCCAGAATCAAACAGAGCTTCAGATTTTAAACTGCACAGAATTAACAGCGTTGCTTCCTGCAAAGAGGTGCCTTTGCTCCTCTTTTAAGTCTTATGGGAGGGGCCAATCATCTCCAAGCCCTACTCCCAAGTCATCCCTTTTGTTTTAACGGTTCTTGCCTTCTGGCAGCTCTGCACATGCGCGCACTGGGAACAGGCTCCCCCTGTTCCTCTGCCTCGCTGAGGTCTGACTCTGGAGGCTCCGGAGGCAGCACATACCTCCCAGATGGCCCTTTTGCTGCCTCCGACGCAGAGCCCTTGTCCGAGCCTTCCCCAGACTCCAGGACTGGCCCATGTTCCTCCCCAGCCTCCTCAATGTCCGACTCTGCTGCCAGCTCCGCAGGCTGCTGGCGGACCACAACAGGTTGTCTGTATATAGGCTTTATTTAGTTTATAGCAAAAGGGAGCATCAAATAGTACAATAGCATCACACAACCTAATTCTAGTATATGTTATTATGTAAGATTGTGTACCCAATTTTTTTTATTGCAAAAGTTTTACAATTACATTTTCACCCCTTTTTACCCCCCCACCACCACCCACCCCAAACTTCCCAACCTCCCTAACCCTCCCTAACCCTCCCCTCCCCCCAGACTTCCCTATATTATACTCATATCTGGTAAAAAAAGTAAAAAAAAAAACCCTTAATATAAAACTTGTGTAAAAACTTGAACCCCTCCCTCCCCTTTATAATTTTTCTTTTTACCCTCATTACATTAAAATATTTCTAATACATTATTTTCAAATAAAAGCTATTTGATACTTTCTAGTTTGATATTTGTTCTGAACATATTCTATCCACCTTTTCCATTCCCATTCATAAGTCTCTTGTGAACAATCTTTTAAGTATGCTGAGATCTTCGCCATCTCTGCAAAACTGGCCATCTTCAAAGTCCATTCCTCAATAGTGGGCAAAGCTTCATTTTTCCAATATTTACCTATCAACAATCTTGCTGCTGTTATCATATACAATATCAGTTTTGTTTCACCCAATGTAAAACCCTTAACTATACCCAATAAGAACAATTGTGGAGAGAATTGAATTTTTTTCTTCAAAACATTCTGCATGACCCACCAAATTTTTATCCAAAAAGCCTTAACTTTCCTACAGGTCCACCAAACATGATAATACATAGCATCCAAACATTCACATCTCCAACATTTTGGCTGAACATTAGGGTACATACATGACAACTTTTTGGGATCTAAATGCCATCTATAAAACATTTTATAGAAATTTTCCCTCAAGTTCTGCGACTGTGTAAATTTAACATTCTGAATCCAAATTTTTTCCCATGTTTCCAACATCACTGGTTCTTCAAAATTTTGTGCCCACTTAATCATACAATCTTTAACTAATTCAATTTCTGAATCCCTTTCTAACAAAACATTATAAAGCCTTTTGATATGCATTGGACCTTTCTCTTTTATATGTCTAACCAATTCTTCCTCGTGCAACATAATACCAGTTTTTGGGTCCTCTTTCCATCTCAATTGTAATTGATTATATTGTAACCAAGTTAAATTAATCCCTTCGTCCAACAGTGTCTGCAATGTCTTCAGCTGCCATCTGCCCGCATCTGTAAAAAGAACCTCTTTGTATAAAAACCCCCCGAGTGACATTATATTTGTATTCCATAAAATATGACCAAGATCCAGCCATAGCGGTATTTTATAATCCCATTTGAATCGGTGCTTTTTCCAAACTCTCATCAAAGAGTCTCTAAGTATATGGCTTTTAAATACTTTATCAACTTTATCATCATAAAATAAGTAGGCATGCCATCCAAATTCAAGATCAAAACTTTCTGCATTCAATATTCCAGCCTTTTTCCTTCCAAACCAATCACTTGTTAAAGTTAAAGCTGCTGCATCATAATATAGCTGTAGGTTTGGAAGTTTAAGACCTCCTCTTTCTGGAACATCTTGCATAATTTTCAATTTCACTCTCGGCTTTTTCTCGTTCCAGACGAACTTATTCACTCCAGTTTGCCAAACTTTCAATTGTTTATCACTTTTAAGCACCGGAATCATTTGAAACAAAAAAAGAAATCTTGGCAAAATGTTCATCTTAACTGCTGCTATTCTTCCAAGTAGAGACAGCTGCAGTTTTTTCCAAGTCTCCATGTCTTTCTGCACCTCTCGCCACAACACCTCATAATTATTTTGGAACAATTTCATGTTTGATTCTGCAACCTGAACTCCTAGATATTTTACCTTTGGTACAATCTCAAAACCTGCCCTCCTTTCAAGCTCATGTTTACGATCTTGTGTCATGTTTTTAGCTATCATTTTAGTCTTTTTTGGATTTTAGTCTAAAACCTGAAACTTTACCATAGTCTTGTATAATGTCCTTCATCAGGATTATTGATTCCATTTTTATCATGTTGAATTAATAAACTTTTTTTTTTTTTTTTGGAGAACAACAAAGTGCTTGTCTTCTGTACATATATACTTTTAGACCTTGGTTAAAGTAAAAATATTACACTGTTCATTCACTTGCCAAATATGAATCACTGCATTGATCAACTCATCAATATACACAGTAGTGGCAAAAATTGTGGAAAACCTTTGGGTAATGTATATTTTTGAAGTTTGATAGCTAATCAAACTTTTTCTTTTTCTTTTTTTTCTTTTTTCTTTTCTTTTTTTTTTTTTTTTTGAGTTTCAAGATAATCATATTCCACTGCTGGAAGGGCCTGGGAATAGCCAGACCTTAACCCAATTGAAAATCTATGGAGCTGACTTAAGAAATTTGTTAGTCAGAAGTGACCCAGCAATAAAACTTAGTTAATAGAAGCAAGCAAGCAATCAATCTTGGTTTCACATTATAATAGCTACAGAACTAAAAGACTTGGTTCACTCCATGGGAAGACATTGTAAAGCCATAATTCATGCTAAAGGTTACCCAATTAAGTACTGACGTGATTTTTGTATATCTCATTTTTTCTATGGTAATAATTTTTGTATATCTTGTTTTTTCTACGTGTTTCACTTTTCTTCTTTATACTGTAACTGCTATTCTAATAGCAAATCCTTCATAAAAGTTATTGCATTACATTCTTGATTAAATTATCTTTCCATTGATATATAATTTTATGATACTACTCCAAAAAAAGTGGTGTTATTAGCTAGTTTTAGAAAATACACTTTTACCAAAAGGTTTCCACAATTTTGGACACTACTCTCTTTTACCCTAGGAAAAGCTTAGTTATAACAATAATGCATCCCTGCTTCCTCATCGCATATCACATACATTAAAAATGCAACATTATACTTTGCAACCTGCATTTATTTTATTTGCTTGTGTTTTTTTTTTTTAATTGTGCAGTATATAGCACTTGTCAACCACAGTCCCAGGGCTGCATATGCAAAATTTATAAAAGAACTAGCATGCTTTATACTTGTAATTTGAAATAAATCCAAAAAAAATTGATTCAATAATTGCTGGAAGAGTATTCAAAACTGAATTCCTTTCTTTATTGGGTCCAAGACATTTCTTCAGTCTTTATGCATCTCTCTTGTGATTATCATCTGATTCTGCTCTTTCCTGTTTCTTTTTAGGGTCTTCATTGGATTGGAGTCTCAGGCTTTTTAAAGGAAAATCTGGAGAAATATCTGTCAGCAGATATAAAGAGTCATTTCCAAATGATTATGGATGAATTGTTGTTTCTTTTTTGTCACAGGATGAATATAAACCTGATAAAGATCTTTCTGAAGTAGATCTAAAGAATGCTATTCGCATTCATCATGCCTTAGCCACAAAAGCCTCGGATTATAGCAAAAAATCCAATGTGCTGAAACTGAAGACAGCAGACTGGAGAGTGTTTCTCTTCCAAGCTCCGTAAGTACCACAGGAAAGATTAGGCAGGATTATTAGAACTTGGGGTGACTTATTTGAGATGTTGTTTTTACACCTTCCAAAGGCTCTGGGGATCTGATGACATCGCCAGAGAAACTGGGGAACTAAAAGGGAAAATAGGGCATATTCAGCCTGGCAGAAGCTTAACTCATCTGTTTCAGTTCTTAGGTTAATGAAAAACTGAACAACCATGACAACCATTAATTTGTTTGTAAATTTGAGTGACATGATCTTGGAGGCATCTGGGACCTCAAAAATGGGGACTGAGATCCATGGACTGTGTCTCCTCGGTTATAAGCTCTCTTTTAATATAGCAGTCTCACGATCACATTAAGGTTCTTATTACAATTGGCATTATCATCAGTTCTTACTGTTCAAGAAATGAAAAATATCATATTACTATCAAGCTCTGGGGAAATCAGGAGATTCAGGCAGTTCAATGAGTATAAAGATTTATTGCAAGCTTAAACTCTCTGCAAGAATCTGACCAACTAGCAGTCAAGGGAAATGAGCGGGAGATAAGAAAGACATTCAAGGTGGATTGGATTTAGATCTCTTGTGGCGTGCCGGGACTCATGACATATGACACGTTTGACCTCTCCCTTGGGCTCAGCCAAGTCGTCTCCTACAATTACTATGTAATTAGCATTAGAAGCCATTATCTGAAGACAAGGACAGTTCATAGTACCATAGAAGCAATTCAGGACTACTCTATAAATACTGTATAAAATAAAAATGTTTATATATAGACAAAGA
Organism: Pantherophis guttatus; assembly: GCF_059756535.1. Taxonomy (NCBI): domain Eukaryota; kingdom Metazoa; phylum Chordata; class Lepidosauria; order Squamata; family Colubridae; genus Pantherophis; species Pantherophis guttatus. Next base: position 120,982,546 of record NC_142065.1, on the reverse strand, counting down.
CTAATTGTTACATATAATGAAGAGGCAGATCTAATTTATAAATTTCCTGGATTGTAAACATTGGGAATCCAGTGTAAAATAATCTGTGTAAAATAAAAAAAAGAATATAAATCTCAATGTAATTGTCAGGTTCCATAAATTGTCTAGACAAATATATTTATAATTATATCTATAAAGCACAAAGCAAGTATAGCTTTCCCCTTCCATGTAATGAAGAAGTGGAACTAATCTAGGTCAGTGGTTTTCAACCTTTTCTTCATCACGGATCCCCTTTTGTGGCCACGGACCTCCAAATCAAGATTTAAATCATAACATTTCTTCAAGCCTTCGCAGACCCCCTGTGATGACATCGTGACCCTGCCCAGGGGTCTGTGGACCACAGGTTGAGAACCACTGACATAGGTAGTATTTTTTTCTGCAAGTCTAAGCCTGTGGCTGAAATACTAAACACTGTTGTTTGCCTCCAGGAAATAAGGAGCTCTCACTTGATATGTTTATATCTGTTTGCTTATTCTGATTCCATTAAAATCATTTTTTCTTATTGTTTCAGTGCCATCCTCTGTAATCTACCCTACCCAGGTCCCCACTTATATCTGAGTCCTTTGTTGTTCCTTTCCTGTATTTCCTTGCATTGCAATTGTTGATTTGTGTTGATGTTATTCTGTGAACTGTGTGGGGAATCATCTAAGAGGTTAACTTTAATGAAGCCTCATCAAAAGGAGCTAACATTTTCAACATGGCAAAAATTGGTTCCCATACATATCAGGAAGAAAAACCTGAAGTGGCACAAAAAGGAGCATGGCATATGACCGTTTGTATAATCTGTAACAAGAGACAGCAGCAGATGCCAGCAGATGGTCAACCTTGTCAAGATCTGGGAACTTCATTAGGAGGCCATCAAAGTAGACTAGGGTTGTAATCTTGATAAGCAAATTGGAAAACAACATTGCAGAAGGTGGCCATGGCACTCCATTACTGCTCCATTGCCAAGAAACCTGCATATAGTCAGCCTTTAGAGCTCAACTTGAGGGAGCCTCTATCTTTTAAGAAGAATGCAAAATAGAAGGATTAATTAGTGATGTGAAAGAGAAAGGCATTCCACCTGATATGATAGGTCAGTTCAGTACCAATCATCAGTTCTCCTTTTCATACTAGTGGCACAGTAAATGTCTTTCTCCCTGGGTGTCTATGTTTCTGACCATTTGACTTTCAATGTTGCCTGCTTTCCATAGAAGTAAAGGAGAAATGCTGTCATGGATCCTGAGAATAAACTTGGTAGCTGCCATTTTTTCTGCCCCTGCATTTCCAGCTGCTATTTGCTCCATGAAGAAGTTCTGCCGGCCTCTTTTGCCATCTTCATCAACTAAACTCTGTCAGGTAAAACTGAAATGTGTGTACATAGGGTGGCCTGGAATTCAGGCAAGCACTGAATGAAACATGCATTTCTTTGCAAGAGCAGGATTTGCATCACAAATCATAGACCACCCGGACCACCCCAATGATGCCCTTGACGTGATGTCCCGGTGCCTGGAGTCTGTGCGGATCTGGATGGGGAGGAACAGGCTTAGACTCAACCCTTCCAAGACCGAGTGGCTGTGGTTCCCGGCGTCCCGGTATAGTCAGCTGGTTCCATTGTTGACTATTGGGGGCGAGATCTTGGCCCTCTCAGAGAGGGCTCGCAACTTGGGTGTTCTCCTGGATGCACGGCTGTCTTTCAAAGATCATATGACGGCCATGGCCAGGGGAGCTTTTTATCAGGTTTGCATGATACGCCAGTTGCGTCCCTTTCTGGACCGGGATGCCCTGCGCACGGTCACTCATGCCCTCATCATGTTCCATCTGGACTACTGTAATGCTGTCTACATGGGGCTCCCCTTGAAGAGCGCTCAGAGGCTCCAACTGGTCCAGAATGCGGCCGCGCGGGTGATTATGGGAGCGACTTGGCGCACCCACGTAACACGTCTCCTGTGAGAGCTGTACTGGCTCCAGGTGGTCTTCCGGGTGCGATTCAAGGTGTTGGTCACCACCTTTAAAGCGCTCCATGGCTTAGGACTGGGGTATATAGGAGACTGCCTTCTGCCACAGACAGCCTCCCACCAGCCAATACGCTCCCACAGAGAGGGGCTCCTCAGGGTGCCGTCGGCCGAACAATGCTGACTGGTGACAACCAGGGAGAGAGCCTTCTCTGTGGGGGCACCAGCCCTCTGGAATGAACTGCCCCTAGAGGTTCGTATGATCCCCAACCTGCGTACCTTTCGCCGCGCGCTGAAGACCCATTTGTTCCAACAAGCTGGGCTGGCCTAATATGAATTTTATAATGGGTGTATATTAGTTTTTAATCTGTGGGCCAAATTTTATATATTTGATTTTACATTGTTTTTAAATGTTGTAAATCTATATGTGTTTTAATATGGCTGTACACCGCCCTGAGTCCTTCGGGAGAAGGGTGGTATAGAAGTCCAAATAAAATAAAAATAAAAAAATAAAAAATAGAAGGCCCCAAACTCAGATTAAAGAAGGCAAGTCACTTCTGCTCCCTCTTCACCCACCTTGGCCGGTCTGTTTTGTGATGAAGGCAGGAGGCAGGTAGCTGAAATACTGCCTAAGAGTAGTTCCTTTCCATATCTATGCTATGCATATTATATAATTTGAAAGCAGCAAGAAGAAGAATACATTTTGCAATATCATTTTTGAAATCAATCAGGCACACACATTTGTTAAAATAAAATAGTTTTGATGATATGGTATTTGTTATAGAAGACCCATTGGAATCTGGACCAATACTACTGCAAGAAATAGAGAAATATGGGGGGGGGGGGGTCACAGGCCTTAAAATTAACAAAGAAAAAACTAAAATGTTAGTTAAGAATTTAACGGAAAAACAAAAAGAAGAACTCGAGGAAAGAATGGGACTTCAAACCGTTAAAAATGTGAAATATTTAGGTATTTGGTTAAGAGCAAGATGTTCAGCATTAAGAAAGGATAATTATACAAAATTAATACAACAAATAAGAAAAGACTTAGAAAGATGGGGAAAATTACAGTTGTCACTATTAGGGAAAATTGCAACAATTAAAATGAATATTTTGCCAAAACTACTCTATTTATTCCAAACGATTCCGATAAAATTAGATAAGAATTTCTTTAAAGAGTTAAACAAAACGATTATGAAGTTCATATGGGCAGGAAAAAAGGCGAGGATAAAATTAATCTCACTTCAAGATAGAAGAAGCAGAGGTGGCTTTGGACTCCCTGCATGGGAAACTTATTACAAAGCAGCAAGTTTGGTTTGGGTTAGGGAATGGATTAATTTAAAGAAAAGGAGAATTTTAACACTGGAAGGGCATGATCTCCAGATGGGGTGGCATGCCTTCATATGGAACACCAGAAATAAGAAACATTCCCATTTGTACTTCTATAGACATACACTTCGAGATTCACTGATACAGACTTGGGAGGGAATTAGGAAGAAACATTATCTCAAAACCAGGCTGGTTATCCACTATGGAGGCAATGATCTACTCCAACACATTAGATATTGGTAAAATGGTAAAATACAATGAAATTTTGGACAATGAAGGAAGATTAAAATCTAACCAAGAATTAAAGGAACAAGGAATAATCATAGATTGGTGGCTGTATCTTCAATTGCAATCTAGATACAGAAAAGATTTAGAGGAATTTGGATTTGAACTGAAATTTACACAATTAGATAAATTATTAACAGGCCCGGAAGAGAAATTATTATCTAAAATATATAATTATTTATTAAATTTTGACTTAGAAGAAGAAATTGTAAAGGGATTAATGATAGTATGGGCAAAGAATTTGGGCACAACATTGAGTTAGAAGAATGGGGAAAAAAATGAGGAAAAAACTATACATTAACAAAATCTGCTGCTTATAAAGAGAACCAGTATAAAATGTTCTATAGGTGGCATTTAGCCCCAACAAGACTCGCAAAAATGTACCCCAACCTAAAACCTAATTGCTGGAAATGCAAGTACAAGGTACCTACTTCCATGTATGGAGGCTTTGTCCAGAAGTTAAAAAATTCTGGATTAAAATACAAAAATGGCTAAAAGAAATTACACACTGTGTTAAGTATTGAATGACAATTCAAACGGACCAATTAGAAGCGAGCTAATAGAACGGGAGATTTAGAAGCACGTCAGTGGCTGAAGCCGCGGACAGCTCCCTTTAAAAGAGGCTGCCACGGCTAGGCAACCAATTGCTGTACCGGAGCTGAATAAACTCATGTAACTGGTGTGTGTGTCCTGTGTCCTTGCTGTGCCCACTATTCAACACTGGCGACCAAGGTGGGATCTCAGAAGGACAACTGGACACCAGGTTACTGAACCTCCACATGGCAATCAGCGGCCATTGAAATCAATGGCCAAGCAAGATGTCTTCGATCATTCCACCCGCACCATTCAACCCAGCTGGAAAAGACTGGGAATTGTACATAGAAAGATTCCACATGTTTCTGGAAGCAAACAATTTGCTAAGCCTATCGGAACAAAGAAAGAGGGCACTCTTCCTCACACACTGCGGAGCCACCGTTTTCAAAATGGCAAAAGCTTTCGCCTCACCGGCAGAATTGACAACAATTACCTGGGCAACACTACAAGGCATCCTGAAAGCACACTACACACCCCAAGCCTCATCCCTGGTAAGATGGCATGAGTTCTACCAGAGGGACAAGAGGGAAGGAGAATTGATAAGCGAATTTGTAGCAACACTGCGCGAAATAGCCACCACTTGCGAGTTCTCAAATCTGGACGAGGCCATGAGGGATCGTTTGGTGTTGGGGCTGAGGGACCTCACAAAGCTGATTACTTGCAAAGCCCAGAATAACGTTTCAAGAGGTTATGGAAGAGGCAACGGCGACTGAGGCATCCCAGAAATCTGCAGCCGCAATGAAGAAAATGAATAAGGGGCCACAAGGAAAGAAAGAATCTTCAATCCACTACGAGGATGTGGAAACCGAATCAGAAGAAGAAGAGGGGGACGAAGTACATCACCTCTGTTCGGAACAGAAGGGGAGATCCCAGGACAAAGGAAAGAAAGAATTCTGGTGTGCAGGATGCGAAGGAAACCACCCAAGGATGGAGTGCAGGCTCCGAGATGCGATCTGTCAGCGGTGTGACCGGAAGGGACACATCGCAAGAGTCTGCAGGGAATCCCAACCAGTGTTCCGCAGAAACAGACAAACGAGCCCACCACCACCACCTAGAACCAGACAATTCCAAACGAACAAGAAACAACAGTTTGGAAGAAGCTGTAGAAACGAGGACCATGGGTCGGAAAGGGGTGAAACCCATCAAACAATAATCGTGGGCCATGCGAGCGCGGGAAGAGCAAAGAAGATGGTGGCGACCATGTACATCGAGGGGAGACCATGCAAAATGGAGGTCGACTCAGGGTCATGCCTGTCCATGGTTTCCTGGATGACCATCAAGCAGATAATCCCCAGCCTCACAACCAGTGCACTCAAGCAGCAAAGACTCACCCTGAAAGACTATCAGGGGAACCGGATCCCAGTGTTAGGCATCGGAAAGTTCAATGTAAAGTTCAAGGACTTCCAGGGGAAACTGCCCCTCACCATAGTGGACCAGGACAGACCTAGCCTATTGGGTCTGGAGTGGTTCAAACCTTTGGGACTGGCAGTGACTGGAATCAATCAAATCAAAGATGACGGCTGGGAAGAGGAACTGATGAGAGACTTCGCAGACGTTTTCGACGGCAAATTGGGCAAGTACATGGGGTCCCCAATATCATTTAACCTAGATCCCCAAGTTGCCCCTGTCAGAATTAAACCTAGGAGGGTTCCTTTTGCTCTACGGCCCAAAATAGATGAGCAATTGGATAAACTCGTTGCCCAAGGGGTATTGGAGCCAACAGACCATGCTAAGTGGGAGACACCGATAGTAACCCCCACGAAGCCAGATGGGTCAGTGTGCCTGTGTGGGGACTACAAAAGTACCCTGGACAAAGCATTACAACAGAGCGCGTACCCAGTACCCATCATACAACACCTATTACATTCATTGGGTCAAGGGAGGACCTGCCAAGGGAACACATTTCTAATTATCATAGATGCCTATTCTAAATGGTTAGAGGTGAATGTAATGCCATCTACAACAACAGAAGCAGTCATCCGGGTCCTCCATAGACTGTTGGCAACACATGGGTTGCCTGATTTGGTAGTGTCAGATAACGGGCCCCAGTTCACAGCTAACTAATTCGAAATGTTCTTAGCCAGTCAAGGGATCCGACATGCACTATCCACGCCGGGAAAACCGTCCACTAATGGATTGGCGGAAAGGATGGTGAGAACGACAAAGGAGACCTTAATACGGCTGGGCCCAGGGGATATACAGGCAAAAATAGATAAACTGCTAAGTATACAGCACATAACACCAAGCACACAGAAGTCCCGTGGAACTATTAATGGGAAGGAAACTAAGGCCTAGTCTAGACAGACTACACCCCCATTACAGCGCAGAGAAGCCAGTAGATTCCACCAGCAAGATTAGATAATTCCAAGTAGGAGATAAAGTGTATGCAAAAAATTTTAGCGGAAACCCCTTATGGGTCCCAGCAGAAATAACTCAAGTCACAGGCCCTCTATCCTACAGGATAGAAACAGAGGACATCTGGAGCTGGAAAAGACACATAGATCAGCTCAGAGGCCGATTAGTAAGAAGAGAACACGAATCACAAGAGGAAAACCAGGGGCGAGAAAAGAAACTTCACATAGGAACCACAGAAACAGACCAGGCCCTACATAAAACATCACCAAATGAACAACAGGGACAACGCTTAAACCCGACTAGAGACAGCAGACACTTATCTGGAGTCCAGGAGAGAGTTCTCGATAGCAGCGACAGTCCACCGTTCCAGCTGGGGGAGGAAGAAATAAACATCCAACAAAATAGGCCCATGCCATCGGCGGAGGTTGAGAGAGTTCCGGAGGCGCCTCCAGGAGAGACACAGAACTCAACCTCTTGCTCCAAGATCGCTGGAACAACTGAACTGCACAGGTCAAGTCGCGCCCCGAAAAGACCCGCCTAGTTGCGCGACTACGTGGCTTGAGAGACTCCAGGATTGATCAATGCTGATCTAGAGGGCAGGGGTGTTAAGTATTGAATGACAATTCAAACGGAGCAATTAGAAGCGAGCTAATAGAGTGGGAGATTTAGAAGCACGTCAGTGGCTGAAGCCACGGACAGCTCCCTTTAAAAGAGGCTGCTGTGGCTAGACAACCAATTGCTGTACCGGAGCTGAATAAACTCATGTAACTGGTGTGTGTGTCCTGTGTCCTTGCTGCGCCCACTATTCAACAAACTGTAAGATACAATTTAACCCTGAACTGTTTCTTCTGGGAATTATTAAAGGAAATTACCCTAAAAGGATAAAATATTTAATCATTCATATAACTACAGCAGCTAGAATTGTACTTGCACAAGCCTGGAAAATGTCCGCTATACCAACAGACTGTGCAATAATTGAAAAAAATTTCAAATGTGCAGAAATGGACAAACTTACTTTACAATTAAATAATAAGGAAGACTCGTAATACTACTTAACTTGGGAAAATTGGTATCAATGGATAGAAATTAAAAATAAGGAATGTATAGAATAAAATAAGATATAAAATGTGTTTAAATGTGTTGATTAAGTAGGAATATGTGGGAAAGTTGAGAATTACATACTGTCAGAAAGACTTTGAATTGTATAATTATTACGGATGTATTTTTGTTATAGATGTATTTTAACTTGTATTTTTGGATTTTAAATGTTAATAAAGGTTTTAAAAAAATAGTTTTATTCTATAGAAGGGATGAGTTAACATTTTCTTCTCTATCAGGAAGAACAGCTACTGTCCCATGAGAATAAAATGAGGCAAATTACAGATGAATTAACTGAACATAAATTGCATCCTGTAGTGAAATGCCTGAAGTCAAAAGAGGCTGAAGAATATCGTCTGAAGGAACATTACTTAATATTTGAGGTGAGTCTTCTATCTTCTACCATCAAATGATAGCTGTCAGTAGAAGAACTAATTAACGATGAATTTTTGAACATGCACAAAAGCATCTGACAACTGGGCATCATAATCTACTTCTATCCTATGATTAAGCAAAAGGTGTTTCCTAATTGAGAAAGGAAGTTATGTCCTTTCAGGTATTCACTATATTTTCTCTAGAGGAATCAGGAATAATTCTCAATTGTAAAAGACATAAATATACCAGTGATTTGAATGATCCATGCCACCTTATTGTTTTTTATTGCACATCTCCTAAATAATTTTGGCCCAGATAAATATGTTTCATTTTATTTTACTATTGTCCACAGAAAAACCGATATGAGACATATATCAACCTCTTATGTGCAAAGATAAAGGCTGGGACAGATGACCTGGAAAGAATTGAAGCCAAACTCTTCACAATGGAGACCCAGGATATTTCTTTGAGGAAGACTTGTTCCAGTCCTTCTATAACCCAAGGGCAGTTGTCTGTTGAAAGCAGTAAGGCAGAAAAAGACACTCTAGAGCCAAATACTTCATACACAGGGAGTCAATAAGAGAGAGCTGGTTCTCCTTATCTGCAATCCATGAGCACAATAATTTCTCAGATATAGAGTTACGTCAATAGAAAGAATTCGAAGGTGTTTTAGTTTACACTGATTCTATTCTGGTGCTTTTGTTTTTGGAATTAGGCCGCCCATGTTGGTTTTCCTGAATGAATATGCAATAAAAGGACAAATTTCCCATAGAAGGGCTGCATAGGTCTTTGACCCACTGCTTGTCTTTGTGAGTACTTGCATTTTCCAATGAACAACATGTGTGAAACTATGATAACATGAGAACCCAACTGAATTATTTGTTTAAAAAAAAATTACAAGTGAAATGGTGGTTCCACAGCCCTTGCAATAGACTTACAAAGAAAATATTGAAACAGTGGGAAGATTTTTATTCATTGCTGATAAGAGGTTTTGGACTGGACAGGGTATCTGTTGAATCACATTTCCACATGAATTGTAAAAACTATAGTACTATACCTTTCTACTGCCAAACACAGGTGTAGTTGGTTTCAGATATATAAACTTGCAATCTAACATAGGCCAAAACAATAGCAGGAATAAAATTCCTTTAATATACAGGGAACTCTTAGCAAGACTAAGTAATGTTTTGAAAAGGTAATAGTTTTTTTCCCTTTCTATTTCTAACAAAATTCCATTTGACTTTGCTGCAGTAAAAGCTGCTGTAGCTATGCTCTCAGCCTCTGTACATAGCCAATTCACAGCTCTTGTTCCTGTTCCTTCTGCTTCTTCTTCCTGGCCATCCGAGCATCTGCAAGATAACCTATGTGTGTGATGACCGTAGAAAACTGAGTTGCAGTCACAGATAGTTGTACATATTCCATTTTGCTGTAAGCATAAATATACTTGCATAATGGGATGTTGTGCTTCTGTTCCTTTCTTGCTGTGATAAAAGTGGTTTTAAGACCTCCAGCACTTTATTTATGGATTAATTCATCATCTTTTTTTCTATACATTTTTCACAGTCAATCAAGTTCCAGTTTTAAAGGATCTTGTAGCTGCTAATTACAGTAATTTACAGTTTATATTTTTGCAGCTTTTTAAAATAAAGATAATAAAGAAATTTCTTTGGATTCTCACAGCTTTGGAGAATTTATAAATGATTGAGTTTCCATATTTCGTACCATCGAGGGATACACCCTCTTTGTCACCAAATTTTTAACCATAATTTTTGTATAGTTTGATAATTTTATTTGAAAGAATGCACTAAGAATTATGTACAAATAAATACTAAAACTGTTAATAAAGAAAATTCATTTAAAGCTCCATTTGGTGTTTTGATGATTTTTAACTATTCAGTAGAATATTTATCCTTATTTAATGATCCTTTGGGGAGATTTACTGAAACAGGGAGTGGTAATATTCACCCAATTATAGATGTAGTAAGTACGAATAGAGGCAGGCTGACAATAAAGGAGTGATGACTTCTGTTGATGATTACTGCTGATACAGAATACAATGTCATTTCTCTTTTTGGCCCCAGGTGACTGAGATTCCCATTTGTAATTAAATTATTCCATTTTGTGCAATTTGCAGAACTGATAAGTATTCCACTTGTTCATCAAAATCATTAGCAAAATGTTGATAAGTACTGGAACTAAGACTGTAGCATCCCACTTTATACCTTATTTCAATTTCATAAGGAATGATTGATTGATGAATGAATGTTTGGGTTTGATTTTTAGACAGCTATATATTTACTTGTCATGCCATTCAAATAGATTTAATTAGCTCCAAATTTAGAATGTCAAAATTATTTCATCAATATTTTTTGTCTTTTAATGACCCCGTAATCCCTTGCATTGAGGTGGAGTCAGGGCAATTGAATATAAACACTGAGTGTTTACTGGCTGGATGCCCTTCCTGTTGCTAATGCAGAATTCACAGCAGATAATTTCACATTGTGCCCAGAGAAATATCTGCCGCTATCTAGGATTGAACTCACAGCCTCCTTATTGTGAGGCAAGAACTTCACCTCTAGGCCACTGCACCACCCATGGATTTTGTTGCCGGCCCCTCCAGCAGCCAAATCAGATGAGGCAGTGTGGGAGTCGAGGCCAGCATCAAGGCAATCTGAGAGCTCCAAGGGGGAAGAGGGAATGGAGCTGTCAAAGATAGAGACAGAGGCGGAGCCTGGGCCATCCATCAGCCCTCACTTAGAGACTTCGTTAGCCTGCTGTGAGAGAGGGAGAGACTTTGCCGGGTCTGCTAGTGCTCCTAATAAAGGGAACATTTAGTTAAATACAGAGAGCTTGTCATGTTTGGGAGCCGGGTCAGAACAGGTTACTTAGTCAAATGCTTTACTCAAATTAACAAGTACATTTCCATAGTAAGTTAGCCAATCAAATATGAAATAATGTTATTCTCCATGATTTGTTCTTGAGAAGAATTTATTTCTGATAAATTACCATAGAGTTTTCATGGAATATAAAGTTCACTCTCCATATATTCTGGTATAGAATCTTTGCAGATATCAATGTCATATTAAGTGGACTACAAATCCTCCCTTGTTTCTTTCTGAGACACGATAATTTCTTTCCTCCAATCTCCTAGTGCCATACAATCTCTTTCTCTCAAATAAAAAAAAATCTTTCAACCATTGATTTATTAATGGGTCATTCCAGTAATATTCTTTATTTTTAAAAGGGGGAATTGAAATATAGTAAACTTAGAAACATACCACACATATTCTAATACTGGCAATTTTAAATTCAAGACATTGCTATCTGCACCAAATTCTGAAATCAAGAAATGCTTTAATTTAATGAATTGCTAATTCACAATTTTAGGCAAACTATTGTTGACGGTTCAAGCTCTTGACTGGCAACAAGCTAACCTAAAATTATATCACAAATTACTTGCCCATAAATGTATCAACTGCTGAGTAAAGGCAGCAATACTAAGAGGCAATCAAAATTACTTATTTGGTTTAAACATATCTGATAAATGTTTATCAAATAATTATGAACAGCACTATGAAGAGCAGAACTGAAACCATCTCCTGGACCAAGTAATTTTTTTCCTAGGAACTTTCAGCCTGAAACCAAATACAGTAGTCCTTGAGTTATGAATGTAATGGACCCTACCCATTATGGTTATAAAGTTATTTTAATCACTTTAAATGCATGAACCCCATCCCTCCACTCCCCAATGAATTTGTTAATCGACTGTGTCAGATGTAAATGCCTTATTCTCCAATGTGTAAATAATGTATATATGGAACATCAGAGGTTAACTTATTCTTTGGACTTTAATGTATTCATAACTTACCACTCCCATTCCTAGCTCCACCCCTTGTATATATAAGGAGCCACCCTCACCATTCTCGTTGCTTCTACCTTGAATATTCAGTGAATATAGAATGCCTATCATAATTAAAAAGAAATATATTTAAAGCTCTAACTCCTATTATCTTTATTGAGTCTGATCCTGAAAATATTGCAACAATCTGGTAGCAGAGGATGGTTAATTGACTCAATAAGTAATTAAAAATGTCCAAGAAAGATAGGCCCAACACCAGGGCCTACAGCAAAGAAATAGAAACTGATCAAGAGATGATCAACGAATCCACCAATGCGATTTCGAGAGAATCCGAAGAATACACCACTGAAGAAGAAGAACTAATGAGTGAAAATAATGACCAGAAAGAAATCGAAATAGAAAATAACGAACTCAGGTCAGAGATATTAAAGATACTAAAAAGCCAAAAGAATGATGAAAGTCTCATCGCGGACCTCCAGGAGATGCTGAAGAACAGCGGAGCAGCGAGAGAGAAAAACGTCATTAAAGAAAAACCCAAAGATCAAAAAACCGTAAGTGAGATGACTACTGAGAAAATAGTTGTTAAAAAGAAAAGATGTGATCCCGCGCGAAATTTTTGAATGGCAGCCATCTTGGTTTCAACGAACTTCAAAAGAGAATGGAGCAGAGCCAATCAAAACGCTCAGTTCAAAATTTTTGGCGCGAAAAACACTATCAGACGAAGAAAGTGAGAAAGAAGTCTCAAACTCTTCAGATGATCCAAAATCAGAAAGTGAAGACGATTTAACAAAATCTCAAGTAAAATCAGCAATGAAAACACTTTTTGCTGCTTTTGGGCCAAGACTGAAAATTACCAAGACATCTACGAAGAAGCAAGAAATCAAACCGGCGACTCAAGACCTGCACGCTCCCATCCTGACTTCGAAAGCGACGACGCCCGAGCCCAGAGAGCCATGCCGATTTCGCCCTACACCACAGACAAGATCGAATACCAACGCACACAAAAAGAAGAAAAGAACCGTCGCCACCACCAGAACCCCAAAAACCGAGCCAGAGACCGACTCATCTGAGGAGGAGCGGATCGAGAGAGCTGAAAGGGAGAGAACCTTCCACGACGCCACCAAAGAAGAAATGAGCAACGCGCATGTGCGAAACTACGTAGACGATCCAGAAGGACTTGAACTGGCCAGAGAACCGCGCAGACTCATTGCAAGCATCCCAATGCCGTTCTGTAATTTCCTGCACTTGAGAGATCACGGACTGCCCCAGGTTGTAAGTAATGGACAGAATAATGTAGATAACTTACCCAGTGACTTCCCAAAACTTAGAATTGATGGCATTAATTTACAAGAGTGGTATCAACAGCTTCAGGTTATTTTCATGAAAGAAAATTTACTATTCTTTATAACTAGCCCTCCAAGAAGACCTTGGACTTTAAAAATAGATTGTTTACATCATAGAGCATTTTTCATAATAATATCTAGCGTGTCTCCTGCAATGTATCATAGCATCAAACCAAACCTAACTGTATCAGAAATAATTCAATGCATGTTTAATCTATTTCACAGCGATAGCGTAGCTACAACCACAAGAATGTCTAAGGATTTCTTTTCCTCTAGAGTAAAACCAGGGGTTTCTATAAGTGAGCATTTGATAAATCTAAACAAAATAAGAGCTGAGCTACAATTGAGGGGGGAAGTGATTTCAGATCAAACAATGAAAAGTGTTATTATCAATTCACTTGATCCATCATGGGATAGCTTTATGTCACACTTAGATACCATTAATTTGGGATATTTATCCATAGAAAGTCTATCTAACAAATTGATAGCAGAAGACAATTCAAGAAAAAATCGATCCAGTAACCAAACAGACCACAAACCTTTTAGGAAAGTAGTCTTTCAAGATAAACATAATGAGGCCTTTAGATGCTACAATTGTGGATCCAGGGAACATAGTAGAAGAGACTGTCCCAAAGTCTCAAGAGAGAGACATAGGCCAGAATATAGGAGCAAATATAATTACAGACAATCTTCCACAGATAGACACAAATATAGAAGTCCACCAAATTACAAAGAAGGTAGAGGGGGTAGAGAAAATTCAAAAGAGAGGAAATCTGGGTCACTGAATGGGCTAAATAAACAAGACAGCACCAGAACACAGCAGGATGAGAATAACAATTGGCTTATTGATTCTGGTGCAACAAATCACACCACCAACAACAAAAGTATATTATCTTCATTTATAGAAGATAAGTTTGTGATAAAGGTAGCTAATCAAGAAAAGGTTCAAGTACTAGGCAAAGGAAATGTGACCTTGCCTGGTCTAGGGAAAATAGAGGGGGTATTATTAATCCCAGAAATACCTCACAACATACTAAGTGCCATAAAATTAAGCAGAGAATCTGATATCAATATAGTTTTCTCAAAAGGGAAAGCAACTATAGAAAAGAACAAAACAAATGTAGGTACTGTAATGATAAAAGGAGGTCTACCCTATCTGATAACTAAAGAAAGATGTTTACATAACATTGATTCAAATATGGAAGATTGTATTGAAGCAGATGATGAAAATGTCAGTAACAGTGACAATGATGAGTGTAGAATAACTCATGATCACAAAAATACATACAAGGAAAAGAAACCAAAAATAGGTAAACCAATTCATGATGAGTGTGCTCACATCTTACACAGGAAGTTAGGACATGCAAGCTTTCCTGTAGTACAAAAAATGACTGAACACGCAGAAGGTGTCAAAATAAAAAATTGTGAAAATTATTTGGAATGCTCAGTATGTAAATCCACCAAACTAAAAACCAGTCCCAGACCAAAAAAATCTAACAGATCAACTAACAATATTTTTGATTTGGTACATATGGACTTAGTTGGTCCATTAAGTCCCTCAATTACCTATAGAAAACGTTACTTCCTAACAATAGTGGATGACTACAGCCGATATGGTTTTGTTTACACATTAAAGCACAAGGATGAAACATTTCAGAAATTTAAGGAATTCTACAAACGTATAGAAACACAACATAATATCAGAATAAAGCAAATTATGACAGATAGGGGATGTGAGTTCATGTCTAAAGAATTCTCCCAATGGTTAAAGGATAGAGGAATGTTACATTTCACGTCCAATCCTTTTTCTGCATTTCAAAATGGAGTTGCAGAGAGGAAAAATTCCACACTACAAACCATGATTAGGTGCACATTAGAGGATGCTGGTTTAGGCAAACAATTTTGGTCAGAGGCATTACATTATTCGAATTACACTCAAAATAGAACCTGGTCCAGTATTGTGAATAAGACACCATATGAGGTGATGTACAATAGAAAACCCAAATTATCACACATGCACATATTTGGAGTCACTGCAGACGTACACATACCTAAACAATTGAGGAGAAAGGGAGAAAACGTATCCAGGAGATTAAGATTCATGGGATACGAAACTGGAACCAAAGGGTACAGATTTATTGATAGTAATAACAAATTTATAGTATCCAGAACAGCTGTGTTCCATGAACAGGCCAATTGGTCAAAATTGCACCTTAATGAAATATTTCCTAATAAATGTAAAGATACGATATCTTGCGAGGAAGGAACAACAGAAAATCAAAATATTAACAAAAGTAAGAACAAAACCAAAACTTGGACTAATAGTCAGCATAAAATAAAGACAGACACATTAACAAAAAAGGAAGCTAGATATTTGCATGATAACCATAGCAAGCCTGAAAGAACTATTAGAAACAATAGAAACCAAATACCAAATAAATACAAAGATTACATAATGCATATGAATGGAGAACAAATAACACCTAATACATATGAAGAAGTATTGAAACTTCCACATGAAGAAAGAGAAAAATGGGAACTAGCTATGGAAAAAGAGATGGAAAGTTTACAAGGATTAAATGTATTCACACCTGCGATCGCACCTAAGGATAAAACAATTATAGGTACCAGGTGGATTTATAAAATTAAGAACTTAGAAGGAGGCAATACCTTATACAAGGCTAGACTAGTTGCACAAGGCTATGCACAAAAATATCCAGAAGACTATACTGATACATATTCACCCACAGTGAGAACAGAGAGTGTCAAAACAGCCCTTGTAGTAGCATCTGCACTCAATCTGGACGTATTCCAATATGACATACAGACCGCATACTTACATGCAAAATTAGATAAGGAAATATATGTAAGAGCACCACACAGTCAATACACTAATAAGAACGAAATTTGGTTATTAAATAAGAGTCTGTACGGATTAAAGCAATCCGGCAAAAGATGGTACGATTGCTTGGTAAAAGTACTTAAGACCATGGATTTCAACGCCACCACTGCTGATAATTGTTTCTTTGTAAAAAAGAGTAATGATCATATTGAATTTGTATTAATTTACGTGGACGATATTTTATACATTGGAAAGCATAAAGAGAGCAGGGAAATCTTTGTAAATAAGTTAAATGAACACTTCTCACTGAAATCTCTGGGTAAAGTGAATAAATACCTTGGTGTGCAAATTAACAAAACTAAAAGGGGATTCAAACTTACACAGAAAGATAAAATCATCGAACTCCTAAACAAATGTAACTTAAATAATGCCAAAACCTGTGACACCCCTATGCAAACTGATTTTCTTAGAAACACTGATGAATCTTCCCCTGAGTTTAAAGACAACACATTTTACAGATCAGTTATAGGTTCACTCCTTTATATATCTAATTGGACTAGGCCAGATATTGCATTACCTCTCAATCTATTGTCAAGATATGTTAGTAAACCAACCTTGTATCATTGGGAAGCTGTCAAAAGAATTCTAAGATATCTGAAGGGTACATTAGATTTTTGTTTAATGCTGGAACCCAATAATGACAGAGAACCAAAAATTACTTGTTATGCTGATGCAGATTGGGCTGGTGATACATCATGCAGAAAGAGTACTTCTGGTTATGTTTTTCTATTGAATGATTGTCCAGTTTACTGGTATACTGGTAAACAAGAACTAGTAGCCACTTCTACTACAGAAGCGGAATATGTTTGTTTGTCCAAGGCTGCAAATAACCTTGTATGGTTCAATGATCTGATCACTGATGTTTGGAAGAAACCCACTTTACCATTTATTATGCATGAAGACAATAAAGCGGCCATTGAAATATCCAGATCCGATGCAATTGGACAAAGGTCCAGGCATATTGATATAAAGTTTAAGCATGTGAGACAACTGTCTCAAGACGGATTCATTAAAGCAATACATTGCGATACTTCTGAACAATTAGCTGACATATTAACAAAACCCTTACCTTCTAAACAACACAAATATTTAACTTCTAAATTATATGTATTATATTGTCCTGAATCAGAATGTAATTGGTGTTGTGTAACGAACCGGCATTTAGAGGGGGATTTGTCAGATGTAAATGCCTTATTCTCCAATGTGTAAATAATGTATATATGGAACATCAGAGGTTAACTTATTCTTTGGACTTTAATGTATTCATAACTTACCACTCCCATTCCTAGCTCCACCCCTTGTATATATAAGGAGCCACCCTCACCATTCTCGTTGCTTCTACCTTGAATATTCAGTGAATATAGAATGCCTATCATAATTAAAAAGAAATATATTTAAAGCTCTAACTCCTATTATCTTTATTGAGTCTGATCCTGAAAATATTGCAACAGACTGCATGGGTTGTTAAGTGCACATAAGGTACCTCAAGGGTGGAGAAGTCTATCAGAGGCCTAGTACAGGGAAAGACCAACAACTTCTGGCCACCCAAGGCCTTCCTGCACCCACTGAGATATACCTTCCCAATCTTAGGATCCCCATAGTTGTTTCGGCTTTCAGCCCCATAGTTGTTTCAGCCTTCTTCTTCTTTCAAAAATTGGCAGAGATCAGAGCTATGTGGCAGAAAAGCAGCTGTCTTCTCAGATAAAGGTGAAGCTATTTTCTTTAAATTTTGTGTTCTTCTGTCCCCTTTGCAAAAAGCTTTTGGCACAGAGAACAGAGGCCTGCAGGGCCAAAAGATCACGTCCCTGAAGGTTTTTGTTCTCTTCACTTGCAAAGGGAACAGAAGCCTTCGGGGGCGTGATCTCACACTCCTGCAGGCCTCCTTCACCTGTGCAAAAAGCCTTTTGTAAAGGGGCAGAAGGGGGTGTAAGAACTAACAAAAACAGCTTCACCAGCATCTGAGAAGGCAGCTGCTTTTTTGCCACATGGCCCTGACTCTGAAGAACTTCGAAAGGTAAATGAGTGATCAATGACAGGATGGGAAGGAGCTGGTGGGCTAGCATAGTGCCTGTTAGGCCCCAGGGAGTGGGGGATAGGTAGTGGGAGTGTTGCAACATCTCTATGGTCAGTTGTAAGGGTGAATGACTGCCGTGGTACTGCAACATTCATAACTACAGTCCTATGTCATAAGTACTTTGGGGGGGGGGGGAGTTCGTAACTTTGAACTGTTGTTAAGTGAACTATCATAACTCAAGGACTACCTGTAAATTGTATCCTAGGAACATTCAGCCTAGCTCAAATTTTTGTCTTGTCTTTGAGAAATCCTGGGAAGCGATGAAATATGGTACAACTGAAGGTCCTCTGTCTCTTGCTTCAAAAACATGGGAAAGAAAATCCAGCCTAGTCCATCGTACAGCAATATTTGGAAAACTATAAGCACATAATACATGGTCTGTAGGAATTTTAAAAATGAGACAGTAATTTTGGGAAGTCAGAATGGACTTTTTAAGAGGAACAAACTAATCTACAGACTTCTTTGCTCTATCATTTAATGCAATCTCTCTCACACAGAGAGAGAGAGAGAAGAGGGAGGGAGGAAAGGAAGGAGCGGGAAATTTTCATTAGACTGTTGGCAAGTGCCTTTAGTAGCCTAGGATACAATTAATTTGATACTGGAAATTTAAACTCATTAAAAATTTGGTATTCCAAAATCATGTTCCTATTAAATTCAATCTTCAATTCTGCTCATTCATCCTGTTTTTTTAGAATTACCTTATCCAAATAGAATTCTCCTTTCCTTTTGGAGAAGTCTGAACTAAAATAGTCAAACAGTTATATCAAGTTACCTATTACATTTTGCTCTCTTCAGTGAGCATGTGGTATACAACTCTTCTCAGAGAACCCTACTTTTCTTTGTTCTGAGTTTATTAAAATTCCCCTTTAAAGTCCAATAGACTTACGGTGCATTCACAAAGTATTCAGACTCCCTTCACTTTTGTCAATTTTGTTACGCTGCAGCCTGATTTTACAGTTGTTGAAATTCATTTTTTTCTCATTAATCTACACTTAGTACCCCATAATGACAAAGTGAAATAGAATTTTAGAAATGTTTGTAAATTTATTAAAAAGAAAAAAACTGAAATATCACATTGGCATAAGTATTTGGACCTTTCATTCAGTACTTAGTTGAAATACCTTTGGCAGCAATTACAGCCTTGAGTCTTTTTGGGTATGACGCAACAAGCTTTGGACACCTGGATTGGGGGATTTTCTGCCATTCTTCCTTGCAAATCCTCTCAACCTCAGTCAGGTTGGATGGCAACCATCAGTGGACAGCCATTCTCAGGTCCCTCCAGAAATGTTCAATAGGGTTGAGGTCTGGGCTCTGGCTGGGCCACTGTAGGGCATTCACAGAGTTGGAAAGTGAAACTTTGGCCCAAACTGAGGTCCTGAGCATTGTGAAACAAGTTTTCACTGAGGATATCCCTATACTCCATTCAGCTTTCCCTCAATCCTGACCAGTCTCCTAGTCCCTGCTGTTGAAAAATACCCCTACAGCATGATGCTGCCACTACCATACTTCATTGTTAAGATGGTATTGGGCAGGTGATGAGTGGTCCCTGGTTTCCTCCAGACATTACATTTAGAATTGAGGCCAAACAATTCAATCTTGGTTTCCTCAGATCAGAGGACCAGTTGGCATCGCAGCGGGATGGCTATGGGATAGCAGAGCTCCATGGAGCTCTGCGAAAGCCAGCCGATACTTGCTTGCCAGGAGACTCTATGGAGTCAAAGCCACCCTGGAGGGGTGGTGAAGAAAGGAGGGACACTTTGTAGATTGCGAGGAAACAGCAATTTCCTCACTTGATCCAAAGAAACCCTCATGATTGGCAGCAGAGATGATGGCCATTTTGGCAAGACCTAATCTGTGACAACCACGACAATAAGATTTATGAGCTGGAGTGGTTTTTGGACAGAGGATTGAAACTGGGTGAGACAACTTTCAACTTCTATATTAGAGATTTAAACCCAAATAAAAGAATTCTTTTTTAAAAAAGACTCTCCAAAATGCTAAGAAAGTGGCAATTTAATACACGGAGTAAGATTATAGATAATGGAAGACTATGAAGCTTTAAAATATAGAAAGCCCGGACTGGAACTTGTAGTAGTGTGAAAACTGTCTGAATTTGCATATAACACTGTCTGATTACTGGAAGAAATTGTATAAGGAAAAGAGGGTTTTTTTCCTCTCTTTGATCTTTTTGACAATCAACTATTCTATCTTTGCTGTGTAATGCTGAAACTTAGAGTGAGGGTGCCACCTACTGGTGAAAGAAGATATTATACTAGTACACAGTGGGAAAAGACCTTGACAAGTGAGGATTGATTGATAACAGAAGAAAAACAAGGAGGAGAAGACAGGAAATAGTGAAAGGCAAACAACACGTGGAAGGCCTCTTTACTTTGGTTCCATATCTACTGGTGTTTTGGCTGCTTGGCAGTATTTAGTAAGCCTTTTGAAGATTTTGAAGGCAAGATGGACTATAATTAACAAGAAACATCTTTGAAACTGAACTCTTGATTCTGTGGATTAAAGAGATTTGGGGAAATCTGGTGAGCCAATCTGGATTATTAATACTATTTGATAGAACACTCTACAAGGCAAAAGAAGAAAGAAGAAAAATTAAACAAGACTTAAAAATTTGGATAATTTTGAGGGTGCAAATTGGAAAATTTTAAGGACTATAAATTTTGGGGATTTTGAGGAACAGTCTCAGGACTGAGTAAACTTTACTAATACTGGCATTTTTGGTGTTTCTGGGCAATTGGGATATTGGAATCTTGGTGAAATATTGAGTAACTTTCAGCCTATTAAATTATTACAAAATGTTTCAACAGGGGAAAACAAATACAGTTCATAAAGAAATATTATTGATGTTTCAATGTATACAGGAAGATATGGCAAGGAGTCATAGGGAGATGATGGAACTGATGCAGGATACAGAGACTAGAAAACCCCCAGCAAATGACAATAAAAGATGAACAAAAAACTCAGAAAATAGAGGAGAAATCAGAAGGAGCTGAGGATAGAATAGAGGAGATAAATAAAAAAATGATAAAACAGATAAAGATATGGAAGAGATAGTAATAATTCTTAAAATGGAACAAATAGATTACTTTTTAAGAGCTCAAAATATAGAAGAGAATAAAGAGAAACTCTCCCAAAAGTGATGAAAGAATTATGGATGGGTACTCTAGAGATCCAACAGCAAGAGATTGGTGTTGAGGCAGATGAAATACTTAAGATTATATAAGTGTGATGTAAGGAGATACAAGATCCCAAGGGAGAAATATGAAAGATTTACCAATAAGTCAATAAGAGTTGAAATTTTAAAAAGGGCAAGAGATGATGGATAGATATAGAATACTTCTTAATATGGTGGCTATTTTATTAAGAGTTAGAAAAAAGAGGTAGAAAGTAGAAATTGGGAAAATAGTATTATGTATACTGATATATAATAGAATATATTATAACTACAATGTATACACAAATGTTAGAAGTTGAAAGATTATGATTATGTATATTTAAATAGTATTATTAGTAGTAGTAGTATTGTGTATAAAGTACTGTATATCGACCCAAACACTGTTCACTAAGCACTTATGGATGTTAAAGAAAAAAACTATAAATAAAATTATATATATATATGAATATTGGTTTCCTCAGACCAGAGAATCTTGTTCCCCACAGACTGTGAGGTCCTTCAGGTGCTTTTTTGCAAACTCCAAGTGAGCTTTCATGTGTTTTGCACTGAGGAGAGGCTTCCATCTAGCCACTCTGCCATTAAGCCCAGATCGGTGGAGGGCTGCAGTGATTGCTGTCCTTCTGGAACTCTGACCATCTCCACACAGGATCTCTAGAGCTCAATCAGAATGACCAGCAGGTTCTTGGTCACTTGTCTTACTAAGGTCCTTCTCCCCCAATTGCTCAGTTTACCAGGTAACCAGCTCTTGAAAGAGTCCTAGGTGTGCCAAACTTCTTCTATTTGAGAATTATGGAGGCCACTGTGCTCTTAGGAACCTTCAGTGCAGCAGAAATGTTATTGTAGCCTTCCCCAGATCTGTGCCTTGCAATAATAAAGGAGGCACCTGAACTAAATTTCATGTTTGCAAAGGGTCTGAATACTTATGGCAATATGATATTTCAGTTTTTTCTTTTTAATAAATTTACAGGCATTTCTAAAATTCTGTTTTTACTTTGCCTTATGGGGTACTGAGTGTAGATCAATGAGAAAAAAATGAATTTCAACAACTGTAGAATCAGGCTGCAGCATAACAAACTTGACAAAAATGAAGGGGATCTGAACAGCTTCTGAATGCACTGTAGGTTGATAGAGTCATGTGCTATTCCTCTTAAAATCAAAAATCCTACAGTCGCTTTCTCTGCAACATTCCTGCTATTTCATTTCCTCAGCTAAATCTTCTCTGTTGGTTGGAGCCAGGATTAGCTCATTCTCTTGGGCCATCCTCCATTTTCACAAGGAGAAAGTTGTCAGCAACCTAAATCATGAAGAACCATGCCTGGAAGAATTTGTCTCTCAACATATATCAGGATAATTAAACTCTCCCTCAATACTACTTCATGTCTCCATGAATGAGCTTTGGGGCTCATTCTTCCAAAGCTCTTATGAATTGTGCTCTTTTGTTCTAGAGAAGCATGCAAAAATGAAATAGCAATTGTCAGAAAACATGATCTTAAAAATCAAGTGCTTAACATGATCTTAAAAATCAAGTGCTGTTGACAAAACATAATATGTTGCTGTTAAACAAAACATTATGATGCTGTTGAAAAAACAATATAATGTAATAACTGATAACGAGCAAATTAAAAATTGTTTCATAACTTTTACTCTAAATTGTATAAAATGCAGGCTTTAGATAAGTAAAAAATAGATGAGTATTTGTTAAGACAACATTTGCCAAAACTTTCACAAACTCAGAGACAATTTATGAATGAACCAATAACTACCTTTGAAATATCAGAAGCTATAAGGAAAATGAAACAGGTGAAGCTCCTGGCCCAGACAGGCTTACAAGTCAATACTATAAATATTTTGAAGACAAGCTCCTTCAGACATTAAGGGATATAATGAATTATATTTTATAGGGGGGAATGATACCCCCAATTTGGAAAGAAGCTAATATTGTGTTGCTACTGAAGGAGGGTCAGGATGTCATGATGATAAAGATTATAGGCCGATTTCACTATTAAATAAGGATTATAAATTATTTGCTGTAGTTTTGGCAGAAAGATTTTAAAAAGCTTTACAGATATATATATATTCATGATGATTAATTTGGATTTCTGCCAAAAAGACAATTAAGGAATAACGTGAGGACTGTTTTGAATATTATAGAATACTTACAGTATAATAATGAACAACAGCAGCTTTAATATTCTTAGATGCAGAAAAGGCCTTTGACAACTTAAATTGGGCCTTTATGTTTAAAGTCCTGAAAGAAATGGATTTTGGTGGGAATTTTATCCAAGGGGTCAAAGCTGTTTATACATCACAGCAAGCAAAAATTGTTATTAATTAAAATTAATTAATTTTAATTAATTAAAATTAAAATTAACTAATGGATGCAAAATCCGAAAGAGTACAAGACAAGAATGTCCTTTGTGTCCTTTGCTGTTTATCCTGGTGTTGGAAGTTTTGAGTAGCGATATCAGGCAAGATGAGAAAATAAGAAAATTGGGTTCAAATGTACACATGGGTATTTGTATGCAGATGTATACAACAATACAAAGATTTTAAAAAGCTAATGTTCAGTTGAAACTAGAACTGCTTTTCCTGGGATTAATGAACAGTTAGAAAAGGGACATATAAGATTATTTTTATGTAAGAATACCACTTCAAGACTATCACATGCACTCCTTAATGGAATAAATCTTTATATTACCTGTATATGTTTATGTATACAGTATAAGGCACATTCTCTTATCGATCAGTGTCTTATTCAATTGATTGCCAATGTAAACAGATAACGGGAAATTTTTTGAGATTCACTGTATTGGATCCAGAAGTTTTCATTCTTTCCAACTAATATATAATGTATCAAGATTTGCAGATTATGTTGGATAATGAAATACTTAATGAACAATAAAGGAATCTCATGAATTTGAATAAAAACACTAACATTTAAATAAACAACCCAATTATATGCATGTTTATTTGGAAGTCAACCCATCCATCAAACAGAGTTTACTCACAAATAAATTTGCATAGGATTGCAACATTTATGAAAGTGCAAATTTATGCTCATGTGGGACAAAGTGTTCTAACATTATATATTTCAAAATTACTTATTCAAAGGTAGGCAACCTGGAGTTTTCCAGGTGTTTTGGACTGAAATTCTCCAAATATTTAACATGCTGGTTGGGAATTCATGGAGTTGTGATCTAAAACATCTGGAAGGCATAGAATTATCTACACTTAAATATTTATTGATGGGTCTGGACTCAGTTGGGTTAATCAGATGATCATTTTAGCTTAAAAAAATCAGGCATCCAAAGTGAGATTCCCAGTAACATGAATAATTTGTGATTACCCTCATTCTATCTCCTCTCTCACCACCAAATGTAAAATTGATTTTATAATCATTGTAGCCATTTCTTATTTTTATTTATAGTGTTAAAAAAATTCAAGTGTTAAACAGTCAAGAGTTCTAACATCCAGACAATCCAGAGCAAAATTTTACAATCTTTTTTATGACAAAGTAGCAGCTTTTCTACTGGACCTTGTTAGGCATTAGGAACAAAGGATTTAAAATACTTTATTGCTAAAAAGTAAATGAATACACTGGCAACTGTATTTTGTCTTTTCAGTTCTAGGTTCTCCATGCATCCAATTTATAGTATTTGAAATGCAAAGGACATGCAAAGTGAAAATAGAGAACGAAAGAGGCAGGCCTTAATGTCAAAAAGAGGCTCCACAGGAAACTGAAAAGAGCCATTTTCTCTGTTTCAGGGAAGTTTTCTTGCCACCTACAACCAGAAAGTTCTTTAGCTCATCAACCAGGATACCTGGTGGCTTTATTTTTAAATGGAAAGTTCTTGTGAAATGCTCAAATGTTACATTTACAACCATCTTTACAAAATGGAGCACACAAAACAGCATTGTCTTTGATGTTTCTTTCCATGGGAAGAAGACTGAGGCAAGGTTAGCATGCTGGTGGCACTATCTCAGGAGAAGGAACAAGAAAGGAGGGATAGAACTTGATGGCATACTTAAGAGACATCTAGATCACTGGAGGCTTTTGAAACCCTTTCTCAACAGCACCTTGTATGTCTTGTATGTTCCATGATGGAGGATCATGTTTTTTTGATGATCAAACTGTGGTCAGAATTTGGAGGACATTTTTGTTCTGTGCATGCACAGCAGTGGCTTGTATCATTACTAAACAGCTAAAGGTTATCTCTAGAAATGGTGTCAAAACAGATTTTAGGAGCAGCATTACTTGAACTAGTATTATTTAATGATTTGCAATGTTTGGTTTTGTGGGTGGTAGTGGTATCTTGATCAGAGACCTCTTGAGGATCAGAAATACATTGGAAGGGCTATAGATACTGTGTAATCCTCTTTCCTTTCTTCTCCACCCATTTTTTTGTTTATTGTTTGCCTTATCAGAGAAACCAATTTTTACTTATCAGTATGTAATATTTTCCCTGCTAGGGAAAAATATTTATAAAAACATTGAAACATACGTCTATGCGCACATGT
This sequence comes from Pantherophis guttatus, assembly GCF_059756535.1. NCBI lineage: Eukaryota > Metazoa > Chordata > Lepidosauria > Squamata > Colubridae > Pantherophis > Pantherophis guttatus. The sequence goes on along the minus strand of NC_142065.1, from coordinate 120,956,648 downwards.
GCAGGAGGGAAAGGAAATGGGAAAGACCGAGAGCATGTTACTTTAGCAACACTAGATAATTAATCTTTAGGTATCGAGGAATTTAAAAGGGTACTGTTCAAATGGAAAAATGCTGACTGGAATATTTTATAACAAATTATCCTGAACATAAAGCCTGTGTTTCAAGAATGTTTAAACATAATATTCAGTGTGGACTCTGGCATTCACATACAGCAAAAAGGCACCACAATATTTTTTAATGATTTGTAGTCAAAAATTGGCCCATCTTTTAAAATGTTTTTGTTAGTTTATGTTTTTCTGAGAAGCTGTAAATCAAGATGTTACATATAAATAGATTCCTTACAAAAAGGTCTTTGCCATTAGCTCTTATAAGACATCATTGCTAAAATGAAAATAAAACATTTCATTTGTTATATTTTTGCATTTTTTTATATAAAATAAAAATTTGTCTTTTCTGTCATGTCATCTTCCTCAGCACTGATGTATTCATGGAAGTGGACATGAGGAAGAGTGTGTAACACCTAAGGTGGTGCAAAACCTTGGCTGGATCTTGTGTGTGTTTGTTGGCTTTCACCCTGTGCGTTGAATCTGCTGAAAGAAGAGAAAGTTCTGTTGTCAGCTGAGCAGTACAAATCTGTGTCCATTGCCTCCATGTTCCGATTGCTTAAGAAAGGGGTGCTCTCAGCTATCAGCTCCTCATCAGACTCACTGTATGAGGCGCTGCTGACTGAAAAGGAATCTCTAAGCATTCTGCCTCTGTGAGACAGGTGGCCATTCAGTTTAGATCTCCTCCACCGCCTGTTGCCGCTGCCTGTTCTCTTTGGCTGTTCTAGTGCAGTGATGTACTCATGGGTTGTCTCGTATTCATCATCCTCTGTAATGCGGAAGGGACTGGAGGGCAAGCTCCCTGTGCTCTCATTCAGATAGTTCCTTCTTTGGTAGTAAGTATCATACCTCTGTGTATCTTGACAGGGGGCTTGGTACCTTCTTAGCAATGGCTGTTGCTCCTCCACTTGGAAATTAATGGATGCAGCCGGGGGAAGTGAGACAGCATGAGCAGAATTAGGAGAAGTTATTTCAAAGGTGGGCATGTGGGTTGAAGCTGAGCAATGGAAGTCAACAGGGGACAGGCGTGCTGGGGTGGTCAAGGCAGAGACATATCTAGAAAAAGAAACAATGGCATTGGTATCCAGCTTAAATATTAGAACAAAAGTCTGAGTCTTTCATTCCTATAAACTTTTCCATTCCTATAAACACTTTGATCAGGATAAAATAAAAAAAAGGGAATTTTCTCTGAGATTGAAGTAGATTCACCGAATAGAATATGATTTTTTTCATAGAGAAGGGGGAAGTCTACTGATCAGACATGGTTTTTTCACTCTAAAATAAGAGCTGGAAAGAAGCAGAATTACACAGGGTTATGATAGACATTAGGGTTACTTAATAAAATGTCTGACTTATTCATGGAGCCAGCTGGTAATTTAAATTGGGTATCTGGCAATGTTAAAAAATCTGATACACTGAAGTACCTGAAAATCCTCAATATGGTTTCTCTTGGGATGAATTAGCTACAATGCTAAATGTGCCGGAAAAAAAGTCCAGACAAACAGATGGCTCACCTATTACCAGGATACAGTGAATGGTCACCAGCCTTAGGCAAAGTACATATCCAAAGGTTATGTACTTGGGAATGCTTTGTGAGAATAAACGTATACAACATGACAATGATCATGGTTGTATTAATGTTTTCTTTTCTTTTTTTCTTGTTTGTTTTTATGATATTTTGATGCTGATCAGTGATCATAGATAAAAATATCTGTTCTCTCTCCCACTGACCTGGAATATTTATATACTGTGTGTGCTTTTTTTTTTTTTTTACACTTGTATGCAGTTACCTTCTTATCAGTTTTTATTATTCATAATTACTTTTATGCCAGATTTCCTTGTAATATGGAATAGCATTTTTATTTACAGTCACCCAAATAGCAAAAACCAGTAAAATCAAAATGAAAACAGCCAAATCACTAAAGGAAAAGAGAAAGTTAGTTTAACTCTAATGCATACCTGCTATGAAGAACAAAAGCTTACTCACTTATCAGAGTAACCAGGCAGGCTGGGTTAAACATCAATTTAATGAGTAACTAAAAATAGTCACCCAGATCTGAGCCTCTGCCCTCATGATGCTCAAATCCAGTCTTAAAGCTACATTAGAATCACATTTGGGCACTTGCAAAATTGCTCTCAAAATTGTTGATTGTAGTTTCCATGCTGAAACTCAGTTGGAATAAGGGTCATTTGCACAATATATAATAACTGTACCATTATTTCTGCCTCAAATAGTTTTAATATGACAAGGATATAATGTCTTCCTTTGGAGCAAAAAAGGGTTAAAGCAGCCACAGAAGCTATCTGTGCCACTTGGGTTATATAATCTAAATGTACATTTCTCCATCCACGTGAGTCTAATATTATCCATAAATCATTAGGAATAATATATTATGTAAGTTGTTTGTTGAAGTATAAAATACCAAATCATTAAACTAGATTTTAACTACTTACTATTATATTAGGTGACTAGTTCTCAGTATTAATAAATGTACTTCATTGGACTATTTAAGTCTTTTACAAGATTATGTGTATTGATAGTTGATAATTATATGGCATATATGCATTGGCAAGAATATTTGATATTCAGTCAATTATTCTTGCCACTCCATATATGCCATTTTCTCATAAATGGAAATCATTTTATTTTGAATATGTCCAGGTATCAAAGTCAATGCAAGTATCTATTTCAGACCACTCTCCACTGAAGCTTATAGTTTTATTTCATAATATAATTGAATACTGTTTTAAATAGATCACTATAGCACAATCATGTATTTACAAAACAGATGGAACATTTTGTTTTATTTCAAAAGCAATTCAGTTGCATTTTACTGTATGCTTTATATATACTGTATACTGCAGGTATGCCTTTTAGATAAAGAATCAACACTGACTGAAAATTATGTCATGTTCCTTTATGGTCAGTAATACTTCCATAGTTTTCAATGGTTTTGCTATTGTTGTATTGTTTGATTCTTTGTCATCTTAATTGATGCTTTATCAATATTTGTATAATATTAAAAATAATGATTTGAAGTTTTTATTTTTGTTGTTAATGTTGTTAACACTATTACTGCATGTTTGTTTAATAAAACATAACAATGACAAAAAACCCCCAAAGTGATTTGAATTCAAGATAAAGAAACCTGATCCACACTTTCAGGGTTGTTGTTTTTTTCCAGATCATCAAAAACGCCTCCCCCCCCAAGTATTACCATGCTCTTATTATGCTCTTATACCTTACTGGCAGGTAGGGAGGGGTAGGAAAGAGATGGAAGGAGAGATTGAGATTCCAATTAGAGAATCTCTTTTTCCTTTTCACTTCTAATCATTTCAGGGACGCCAATACAAAGAAATGACAAAAAGTATTTTAGTGGTGTCTGTGTCTGGCAGCAGGAAGAATACTTTGGCCAATTCTTTTCTTGCCAGACGCTGGGTTTTGATTATATCTAAAACAAACTCTATACTCATTAGAGCCCCACTATACTGAGCCATTTTTGTAAGAATATGTGTTTTACTAGAAATGCAGCTGGACAAGAAAAGAACTGGCCAATAAAATTAATCTGGGTAGAGAAAGACATTATCAGACTTAATTTTGAGCTGACCTGCATATAAATAATTTTTAAGGTGAATGAAAGAGAATCTGCTAAGCTAAAATATAAAGGACTGGAATTGGTAATAATAAAGGAAAGAAATGACTGGATTATATATTTCAGGAAGATTTAGCATCTGTTTAAGCAGTTCTACAAAGGTAAACATCAATTTATTTTTTATTCTTTGTGATATCAATTTATGTAGCCCCCCCATCTCACAATAGTAACTTTGGGTAGTGCATGCAGAGTTAATACCAGACAAACATACATAAATACATAAAATGGTCAAAAACAAAAGTCCAATCATTAAAAAGACAAACTTACAGTGAAAGGCAAGACATACGCCTGAGGGAACACACAAGTTTTTAAGGATTTCTCAAACGCTAATTTATCTGAACTTTTACCATAATTATTATATGTCAATCTGGCATTGAGAGAAGCAGGAATGTCTTCTAGTTCCCTTACTTTTAAAAATGTAAATATTTCTTGGTTGTTTGCTACACAATATTTCTTTCTTCCATTGCATTTTGTTTTGCCATGTGCTAGTGAGTAAAGACATTTGTTGCTGATAAAAGTTGTATTGAAAAAAAATACAATTTAGGATTTTACTTAAAGAAAAGTTTATGTACTGCAAAGCATAACAAAATAACAGAGTTGGAGGTCTACTAGTCCAACCCCCTGAAGAAAAACATTATTCTCAATTATGTTAAACAATGCAACAACACTTTTTGGAAAGTGGCCTAAGTGGTCTGACTCAGGTTTTGGTTCAGAGCAATGCAAACCATTTAATACTGAGGCATTTGTTTTTATCAGGCATGTCAATTTAGATCATACTAAGTGGTTGCAGCAAAGATACTGGGGATAGGTTTTACATTTCTTCTACCCGAAGAGTTATTTTAAAAGGTAGTTTTAGATAATTTCCAGAATCTGGATGAGGATATTTAGAATTCTGCTATACGCAGCCTTTGAGATAAACTCTTCCTTCAGAAAATAATATTTGAGTATTTTTATTTATGTATTAAGCCACACATCTCCTCAAAGTGACTTTATGTGGCACATGAGTATAAAACCGCCACAACTGTTAACAAAAAACAAGCAATTTAATCAGAGCAACTCTAATAATTATCATTTAGAAACAGATCCTCAAGAAGCTGAGGAAGTTAAGTCAATGATGGGCTTTCTGATCATAGTTTGATTTATTGCTTACCTTATATAAATTTACAACCTATACTTATCCATCTTCTCAATTAACTTTTTTTTTTTTTTTTTGCCTTCTCTCCCCTTCTTGTCTTATGCTGTATTAGAGACTGGCCATTATTTGCGACTTCAGTATAAAAGCAATGAAATATTGTTTTGACAGGCCATTTTAGGGGGAGGAGGTACTGTTATTCTGGAAGTTCCATTAAACATGAGGCTATGCCGTTTACATCAATTTATGTCATTTATAGGATTAAGCAAGTACATAAATGATGCAAACTGATGCAATTGACAGAAACCATTGCAAATGTTGTAAAAGCAAGATAAAAATCACACAAATGTCACTGCCCCATCCAAACTACTTTGGATACAGAGGGAGATATCCAGATGAAAATCTGAACTTATTGCACTCAGAGTCTGCTTAGTGGAGGGGCTGTTAAATTCAGGTTTCCTTGTATAAATGATAATAACAGCAACAGAAAATGAGACCTCTCACTATGTGGTGAGTCTCGAAGGGAATCCACAGAATCTCTGTGCTGCATCATTGGCCTCCTCTGTTCCTCAATGGAGTATGATGCTTCCCGTCGAGCATGAGCTTCCATACAGGCAGGACTGTTGCACTTGCTGGTTCCCACAGAAGACAACATCATCCCAGACTGACAATCAGAAGTGAGGCTTTCTGTGCGGTCCAAGCTCCAGGTGTGGCTTTCATGTCTGCAAGTTAAGCCAAATGATAAAGAACTATTGGACAAGGATAGAAATAGATCTTTCCTAAACCTAACTACTTGCTAAACTGGACTCATCTTTCCAAGTAAAGTTCCTAAGCCATACTTGTAAGGTATGGGTGCATAAAATTATGAGTGCATAAAATTATAAAGGAATAAGGCAATCTGTGACCTGTTGCATCATTGTTTCAGAGATATTTCCTTAACAGATTTTTCAATGCCTTCAACAATGGCAGAGCTTTTAATGTATTACCTTCACTGGAAAAGTTCTTAAAAATTCACAGAGATATTCAGAGAGGTATCTTCCAAGAAAATAGCACATCACAATCAAACATCAGGAGTTGACCACAGAAAATGTTTTGTGACATTAGGTCATAAAATGCTTTATGATAATTCTTATATCATAAAATGTTTTATAAAATTTGCCAAATTTTATAGGTCCTGGATTTTGGATGCATTTTGTAAGTTGCTCCTTGGTTCAAAAATTCTTGCTCAATGATGCACCGTTTCACCCAGTTAAAAGTTACAAACATGAGACTTTTAGTAGTTTAGTAGTAGATTTGTATAACATTTTTAAGTTTACATTATAATTAATGTCTAAAATGATGAAAGTGTACATTATATGACAATCAAAGATAAGCTAAAATTTTCAGAGGTCATTATTCTCTTGAACCAGAAACCTAGTACTTGGAATTTGACAACTGGACAAGATAAAAATGGATTCTCCATGTCCTTACAACGGCTAAAAGACTGATACTGTAGCATTGGAAAGCTAAATCTATAGCCCCTTTCATTCAATGGATTGAAATGGCTTTAGCACTTGCCACCTATTTTAGCAAGCTGCTTGTAGATGTAGACTCTGTATGGACAAATATAATTTATTTATTTATTATAGTTATCCCACCTTTCTTACATTATACATAGTATAATGAAGTATAATAAAATATGGAACTTATTTATAAAAATACAATATATTAGAAACATGATAGTTATAAAAATGTACTAGAAATATATGCATGCTTGATGGTAATTACATTAGATAAGTATTGTAGAATTGTAACTATTTACCATTGAAATGATAGGTTTTACTTTTTTCTTTGTATTTTTCACTTTCTAAAAAGCACACTGTTTTTCTTTTCTTTGACAATTTATGTATTTTTTATCATAATTATCATGATAAAATTATGGTTTTTTGTCATTATTTCACTGTTTACAAATTTCACTTAGGTTCATCTATTTGAAAGCTTTGATTTAAAGGCTTTATTTAAATCAGTATCTAATGAATTTTCCATTTTTTCACAAACATTGTGTAGGACATTTGTATATCAAACAGCAATACACAAATACAGAATACTCATATAGTAAAGGCCAGTGGTACAGTCAGCTCATTTTAGAGCTTCCTATTTTTTTTTAATGAAGACCTACTGTGGACTTAATGATTTAATGGACATATAGATAAATGAAACTCACCAGTATCAAGACGAGATGAAGCTGATATAATTGAGGTTGAGTAGTAGAAAAGAAAGAGAAGACTCAATTTCTTAAGCTTATCATAACTAGGCTGCTAAATACTGGACAAAAGCTACTACATGGCAGGAAAGAGTTATACCTTTCTGTATTTCCTTCTATCAAGCGTTCTCTACATCTCTTTATTGCTAAAGTTAAACTACTGCAGTGCCCTAATGCTTGTATGTTTTAATGTTGTCTTCTCTTGATTTTATTTTTGCTTTTGTTTCTGCCTCATATATTCTGCAAATGGAAAGGTTGGCTATAGATAGAATTAAAATAAGTTAAAATGATGGCTGAATTGAGAGATTTGGGAGGTCCAAGTTATACAGTATGTGAAGTTCCTAAATACATTTACAGAAGAAGTTTTGTGCATCATTATTTAAATGGTTCTCTGATCATATCTATCCCAAAGCGGTTAAAAAAAAATCTGAGCTATTAAATATTCCACTCATACCTTTGGCTTGAAGTTGGAGTTCCTGTGGAAGAGGGATGTGATGGTGAACAGGAATGGCTCCCTGAAAAGGTGGTCTCTATTTCTCTTCTTATGACATGCTCAGTAGCAGGAACATTTTTAGATATATACTGGGGAAAAGACACAAGTTCATAGATATTAATCCTTTTTCACTTTTGGGACTTTGTTGCACAAAGACTAAAGACCTAAGGAAGACATTAAAGCAGCCATCCAAAGCCTTCACATTGTCAGATTGCTTCACAGCTTCAAGAAATGAAGTAGCACTTAAAAGATGAAATGATTTTACAGGTTATTTGGTATGTTGTGATCCCTCTTCAGATAATGTTAAGAGCCCAATCCAAGGGCAGCTTTCTCACTGAGAGGCTGCACATTTGTCAGTAGTTGAGGTTGATGCCTCTGGTACTATAAAGATTCACGAAATTCTCCTGCAAATGTATTTGTCTCCCCAATTCTGATCATAATTGTACTGAGTGGCAGAAGATGGCTTGAGTTATCTTTGGGAAAGGTAAGGAAAGAAAAAGAGGGTGGGGGAATGAAGAAGAGGAAGGGGAAGGGAATTGTAAACGGAGGATGGAAGGATGGGTCTAAACAGGGTTCTGCTTTTTATGCTTTTTCAGGAGGCTTTACACAGGGAATTAAGAAATGTTACTCACATCAGCCATCTGAATTTCCTCAGGGTCCAGCCGAGGATGGCTAGGGCCATTCGCTAGATTCCTGTTCTGATGTGCTGGACACATGTTTTGCCGCAAATGATTGTGCATCCGATTTCTCTGTTTTCTGAACAATAAGTACATTGTAAGGTATTCATATTGGAACAATGGACCAGTTTTACTCTGATGGACTATATAATCCTGTCAAGTTGGGGACCATAGACTGAATGGTTTGGCTGGAAAATAGTTTTGATGCTTTTCTACTTTTGGTCTTGATTTCCTAAATTGGAGTTTTAGTTTTGATATAGAGAAAGTTTTCATTCTGTAATTCACGTATCACTCCTAATTTTCTGTTTAATAGTAATTTTTAATATCTTTAAACAATAAATATATGACGAAAAAAGATACTGAAAGTATAAAGTTAAAAATAATAATTAAACCATAGAAAAATATATAAGGTTGGATCTTATTCTGAAATATATAATTATTTTCTAGCCATATTGATAAATTTAGTTGTATCAGAATTCCACTAATCTCTAAAGAAGTTAATGCCCAATGATCTTTTACTGTTAATAGTCCATAAACCTAGTGTCTCTATATTTTTGCAATATTGTTCAATATTGTTTTAGCAATTGTTAGAAAAAAAATTCAATTTACAATTTTCACAAATAGCACAGTAATCTTCTAACTCATAGCCTGATTTTTTAAAAAATATTACATAATACAAAATTCCAGACTAATTTTGTATATATATATATTCCTAAAATTACAAAGAAATTCTGTTTAGAGTCTTGACATTTCCAGTATTAAATTTATATTTTTTTATAATTTATATATAAATTAATATTGTATCAAATATACTTTTGAAACTGCATTTTAGCTTGCTTTTAATTTATTACCTGGTACAATGAAATGCTATTTTGTTTGTTTATAAATATATTCATATCTTGACTCTGTTTTTATTTATGACACCATGTTTTCTTTTATTTTCTATTGGAGTCATTTTATAACCATAGTTTACTAATATATCTAGTTAGAAGAGCTGAAATTTGCATTTCAAATTTAGTTATGTTTCACAGCTGTTTCTACTTAGACAAAAGTTATATCACAATGATGTTATAGTTCTGAAAATACTGAAACAGAAGATGTTTCCTATCAATCTGTATGCTTAGTTCTCTATATGAAATCATATTTTGTACAGAAAGAATGAAATGATGATCAGTCAGGTAACATAGGATTAAATTGCACATTTCATGTAAGAAATTAAGTCATTAGGAAATAGCCGACATGTAATTTTTTTTGAATCATACGGAAAATTTTAAAAGAACCTTTATGAAACAACAGAATTTCTTTAAGTACATAAATTAATGGATGGAGCAAAGTAAATCTAGATTTTTTTCAGCCCTGAAAATAAGATTATTTTACTACATTTAACATCTTTATATTAAGGGCATGACATTGAACTTTAATTAGTTTTACAAATGTCAAAGAATTCATAACTTGGGTTGAGTTATTTTGTCAAATGAATCTTGCAATTATCTGCTACCAGTTATTGATAACAGGGGAACTCATTGTTAAAAAATTAAAATAATTTGGAAGCAAATTGTTATCATTGCAACCATTCCTAAGATCTTTGATAAGATGACAGAGTATAATATCCTTTTCTGTAAAACTGATTAATCCATTTGTTAACTTGCACAGCAATTTTAAAACTGGATGATAAATACTTCATTCTCTTATGCTTCCACTGAATATTAATACCAATATCCACTGAATATTAATAGCAAGAAACTATTATTTAATTTCCTTAGAAGGTAATGTTAATAGCCAATTCTTCTGAGCATTTAAAATGTGTCCTAAACTACCTTTCTCCTCTTCTCTGCCAGTCTTTCTTACATATTTGTGAAATTTGGAATATCAGCACTGAAAATGGAGTGCATTTTTTTCCAAGAATGTTTGACCCTCTAAAGGCTGTTTATCAGAGGGAACATTTGCTTTGTGGAGCAGTCTCCCTCCAGAGACTGGATTTACTTCTTTGTTCTTAAACTTTTGGAAGTTGTTAAAAATTGAGCTCTTCTAGAGGACTTTTGGAGGGCAATGATCTTAACTGTCGAAAACAGTGATTATGGGATTAATATTCAAATTGCTGTTTTCCTTAATTTGGTTTAGCCTAATTTTCATGTTTTACAGATTTTAATTTAGATAATTTAGATAATCACTGTATTTTGCAATTGTTAACTATGATCACATATTTAATTGATGGGGGATTATGTAAGAATACAAAGCTGCTCTTTCTGATACAGGCTCTGTGGCGGTCATATCATTACTTCTAAGGTGAAAAAGAAAGTATTGTATAGATCCAAAGATCTTTCCCTTTTTAGTCTCTGGTTTTTTTAAAAATTTGATTTATATGCCACCCTTCTCCAAAGACTCAGGGCAGCTTACAATACGTTAAGCAATAGTCTTCATACTTTTGTATATTTATACAAAGTCAGTTTATTGCCCCCACAATCTGGGTCCTCATTTTACCTACCTTAGAAAGGATGGAAGGCTGAGTCAACCTTGAGCCTGGTGAGATTTGAACTTGCAGTAATTGCAGGCAGCTGAAGTTAATAACAGTTATTAACAGTGCTTTAGTCTGCTGCGCCACCAGGGCTCCTTAATGCGGTTTACTTCCCGCATCTTGTGTAGTTTATTTATTTACTGTATTTGTACCCCACCTTTATTATTTTTTGCAAATAACTCAAGGTGGTGGAAATATCCAATAGACCTTCTTTGTCTTATTTTCCCTGTGAGCTGGGTTGAGTTGAGAGATAGTGGCTGGCCCAAAGTCACCCAGCTGCCTTTCATAGCTAAGGCAGGACTTGAACTCATGGTCTCCTGCTTTCTAGCCTGTTGCCTTAACCACTAGACTCTTGTTAAAATGGTGCATAATTTCCTTTTATTCCTTTTCTGATTTTTCCAAATACAACTGGCAATTTAATTTCAATAGGAGTCTGTGATGTGTTTTCCTGGGAATTTGTTCCTATAGCATAAGTTTATATTATATTTTCATTTATTGTAGGAGAAGAACAGGCAGAGCTAGGGAGTGGAGTTAAACACATCATCGTTTTAGAGTGTTGCCACTAAAGATCCAAGTCCAGCCCCCCTTGAATTCTATTGACCATTATCTAGCACCAATTTAGTGCTGACCATTAGTTGACTAGATTTTTGTGTATATGTTTAAATAAATCTTCTATGCTGCAACTTTACAAAGGATCCTGATTCTTTGTGCCTGATATTTATGCAGACATTTTGATGTGTGTTTCCTTAACATACAGTTTTGTACACGTTTGGATTTGTGACCAGCTTTGCAAATTTTGAAGAAGTATATATAATTGTTTTTCAAAGGATTTAACAAATTAGGAAGTTCAAAGAACATATATTTGACTTAAAATGTGAATTATATCTTTCTCAGATCTTGGTATTTTTAGGTTAATCAACATTATCATTATGTTATGGAACAGCCTCCCCAAGATATACGGATGGTCCCAACCTGGCCTTGTTGGCCTTCAGGAAAGGGGTTAAAGAGCCGGTTTTATCTCCAGGCACAGGGACCAGGAGATTGATGGAGTGATTGATGGATGAATGTGAGTTTTATTAGGGCTGTCATTCTGTTTAGTGTTATAACTTTTAGTATATTGTGTTTTTATTTTGTTCACTTCCCAGAGTTCCTTTTTGTAGATGGTCAACTGCATAAATTTATTTAATAAAATAAATAAATGTTCCTTCTGAAAGCCTAAAAAATTAGGCTATGAACTTAGAATTCTCACTAGAATAACATTTGTTTCAAACACTGTTTGGCAAGTCATGAAGAAATGATAATAAAGATAATCTATACATAGTATTATACTACTCTTAAACTGTATTATTTCATTGGAACTTTTATAAATTGTATTGGAATGTTTATAAATAAATTGTTACATTTCTTGTGATTTTACTTAATAATCCAATCATATTTACCAAATAATTTTACCACTTATTTGTTGCTTGTATTTCCAAAATATGTCAGTTCTACATGAAATATGAATATGAAATGTGAGTTTATTTTTGCTAGGTGACCAATTTTCTGTTGCAAGGTATTAAAAAACTAAAATTTAAATTTCTTTGATTCTTAAAGCACTCAGCAATTAAGGTAACTTTTAATCCATTTTAATCATTTAATCATAAACCGCCCCTTTTTCAGATTGTTTATAAAGTATGCCCATGTATTTCCAAATTGTTTTAATTCCTTTCTCTTTTTCTTTTTTAGGTCTTTCCCTTCTATTTCTTTTCTTTTATTGTGTTCATTGCATTAAATTAATTTTAAAATTAATAAATAAAATCACTCACTTGGTTTTACAGTAAGCTACTACACATACTATTCCAACAACAAGCAATGCAACACAAATCCCAGTAATGGTTAAAACTCTCTTCTGATACAGCTCCTCGGCTTCTGCAAAGGACATAAAAATATTTAACAATTAATTTTGTTCTCAAATTATAATTGCATTCTGAAGATACACCTACAACTTTCCATGGTGGAAATTGGAAGTTATCTACTTATTTTCCTGAGATAGAATGTAGAGTTTTATATCTGTTTTAATATTGATGCTCTTCTTGACTTCTATTCAAACCTTTCCATTCTAGTCCCTGTAAAATCAAAACAAGAAAAATCTACTCCGGATTCTTTTTTTCTGAGCCCTCTCCTGTGTGTTTTTCAGTAACCTCATACTGTATTGGGAATATTTTATATAACTTCTTAGAAGTATTCAATTACTGTTTCCTATGTATTTGGCTGAGATATTACAGAAAAATTACTGTATATTGAACCACAATGAATATATTTGTTGAGATCCGATTTTGGTTGATAGAGCAACCAAAAGACATTTTTCCTCTATTCTGCCCTGTCTGAGCTCAATTTAATGTCCCCTACTTTTAATGCCACTTTCTGGCAGTGCTGAGAAGTTTCAGAAACTGAAACACAAAATCCATGCTCAGAATACAATGGAAGAGACTATACATCATTGCCTCTTTTAATATTTTTCTTTGCTGTTTAATCGAAGGAGAAAGGAAGGGGGGGCATATGAGAATTCATGTGGCAGCCAATGTAATCCCAACATAGTCGAAGTGCATGCAGAATATAAGCTATTAAAATATGCATCTCTATTTTTGCCCTGAAGACAAGGGAGGAAAATATATTAGTGACTCTCCTAGCGGATGAGGTGAAGAAGGAAACAAGTTAAGCTAATTAAAGACATTGATGAGAAAGAATCCTTTATATCTTCTAGTTGTTTATAAAGCTCCTGCCAATTTTCTGTATTACCAAATTCATTGTGATGGAATGTCTAGCAAACCCTGGGATTAAAGAGGCAGGAATATTAGAGAAAACATTTCTTGGTCCAGGAGAGGGGAGAATGAGAAAGAGCCTCAAAGTAACTCCATCTTAGTTATGTTAGGTATAGTTACTGGTTAATTCCTTTGGCAGGCTTTCAAGATTTTGTTACATTAGATTAGTCTATTAGCAATGAAGATCATGTCAGAGGCCAAGGTTCTTGTTTCCCGAATTTGTCTGCTTCAAAGGCCTTGATACTCAGTGACAACTAATTCCTTTACTGTTCCTAGATAATGGATAGCACTTTTTAGAAACTGGCTATTCAGACTATGTATGGTTTGAAAATGATTTGGAATAAGTACTTCAGATAATATACAACTACAAGAATTAGCTAACTGCTCTACAAGGCCAGAAAAACAAATTAGTTTAAAAATAAATAAAGAAGCAAATAAATAAAGTCAAAGTTCTAAATGAGAGCGACTGTTGAAATATACTTAGCTTGTGTTGAAACTTCTACCTTATTCCTGCTCTGAGACTATGGGACCAGGTTACCTGTGACAATTTGAACCAGATTTGTGCAATAATGTTCCCACTGGATAGCCCCAGATGTCCCAAACACTACAGGTATAAATAGAAAGAACTGTTATGCTAGTTTCCTGGGTACAGATTTCTGATTTCATAGGCTAGCTTGGTGCTAAGAAAAGATGCTTTTATTTTCCTAGACTTTTTATTTGTTTACCTGTTTTAATCAGTACAGTTCCACAATTCAATATAAATAAGTGGGACCTGATTCAAAATGTACAGTGTGAAGTGCTCCTCAACATTTACCCATTTAGAAAGGATTAGGTGGTGATGTTATAGCTATATAAAGATCCACACTATGTGTTTGTATGAATATATATTATGACACAATACATAATCTCTCAGACAAGGTGCTCTTGAAAATCTAAAATCTGACAAAGAGCTAGCTTTGGTTGTTTTGATGAATGGTCTCCCTGATGAATACATATTGGTATCTTTTAGTAGCAACATTCTGATTACCATCAGTATCAACTTATTAAAATAATTTGGTGGGCTAAGGATGAAAGCTACAATAATATGGTAATTCGAATCATATCTCAAGAACTGTATTTTGACATTTATGCTTAACTTCCCAGCATTTAAACTGTAGTGACTTGCAAATGTTTACTGTACTCCACATGTTCTTTATTGAAGATCTTTGACTAATTAACTAATTAGTTGATGTCAGCTAGCAATATGTTTCCTTGGCATTAAATTCAAATTACACTGAATTACTGCCTGCATACAATAATTAGTTGGATGAGGCCAAGAAACTGAGAAGCCCAAGAAGCTAATTTTCCATTAATCGCCACTGAAACAGCAGCAAAGTTCCCTTAGATATATTTTAGGAGGCAGCAAAAACGAGAACTGTGATCTCCTGCTAAGCTATAGGGATGGTCTACAAGTGATCTGAGAATGTCAGCTATGTGGACAATACAGTACATTTCAAATTTTGGCTATATTCTATGAATTAGAGGCTCTCTGACTGTATTATGCATCAAACATAATTCTTAAAAGAGAAGGCACATCATTTTAAAATTTGTTATAACTTGCAGTTGCTTGTGTGTAACTGTCAAATTCTTTTGTATATGTATTTTTTACTGTAAATAAGTGAAATTAAATTAAATATATTTCATTTAGAATGTACCACCTTTGTATCCCCCTTTGTATCTCCTTTCTCTCTCTTTCTCTCTCTCCCTACACACACAAACACACACAAACACACACAAACACACACAAACACATACATGCGCACACACAGCCAAAATATAGAGGGTACCTGAATTAAACATAATTCTGTAAACATACCAATAGATTATCACTATATTTACCCAGGGCTGAAATCTACTTACCTTCCCTACCGGTTCAGAAGTGCGCGCATCACGTGTGATTTTGGACCCTCTGTGCATGTGCAGAGGGTCAAAAAAGGGTTACTTCCTGGTTAAAACCAGTAAGTAATGATGTCCAGGCGGGTGGGCGGAGCTTCGCGCTGCCACCGCTACTGGTTCATCAAACCACATGCCGCCACCGCTACCAGTTTGCCCGAACTGGTGTGAACCAATAGCATTTCACTCCTGCATTTACCTTTCTCACCTTCTCTTAAGAGCATACAGAACTCTGTCTTAAAGCATAATTAAATATTATGTGCAAACCCATATAACAGAGTTCTTATGGCTACAGAAGAGAAAAATGTGTAGTATGAAGCAGGAAAAGGAGGTTCATCCATCCATTCATCAACCCCCTCCCCTTTGCTTCTGCATCAAAAATGGGGTTCCTTCTAAGGAATCTTCATGGGCTTGCACCAAGGGGTAGGCAATACAGTAAATTGGCCAAGCTCAACAATGTGATAATCTCCAAGCAAGCCTTATCACCTCCTCCCATTGAAGAGCAGAAGGTGGAAGTAAGGTGTCTGGGAGAACTGAATATCCAAATGCTCTTATGTAAGCAGTCCATTTTTAAACATCAACAGAATATGTTTGAAAGCAGGGTGAACTCCATTTTTCTTTGAAGGCTCTTGCCCATAAAAGCAATATGAACTAGTAGCAAGATTAGCATGTAATCATGGGATTCCTGCTGATGGTTGTTATGAATTATTATGTCACAATATGAATCCAAGCTCCATTATTTGGACATATCTATACAAATAAAACAGTATTAGCCTTAAGAATCTAAAAGGAAACCCTAATTTATATTGAGAAAATTAATATTCAATGGAAAGTTAGAATCAAGTAAAGAAAAAAAAATGTCTTAACTTTAGTGCCTTTTTCTAAATTCTATTTTGACATGCTGAAATATTCCAGTATACATAAATTAAATGCAAGTACTGGAAATGAGAACTGGAAAAAGAAAATAAGACTTCTCTTCTACCCCAGCTCTACTCTGCTCTAGTATTAGCTGCCTGCTGTCAATACTGCCCCCAAATTTTATGCAGCAAGTGCCAGATATGCAACAAATTGCTACATGATGTCTACCGTTTAAATAAAAGTCATATTACATCTGTAATTTGACTCTTACATATTCTCCTAAATTATATGCTTCTTTAGATGCTACTGTGTAAATTGATTCTATAATGTCAGTTGTTTTTATTTTATTCAGTCAATTCATGGGAACTGCTTTGGGTATATATGTATAGGAATGCATTGCAAATAAGTGATTGGTATATAAAAATATTAATTTATTCTAACTATTCCTAAATACATCTGGAAAATGTGATTACTCTTTTTTCATAATTAATTAAAGCAGACTTATTTAATCTTGTGCCACCCTGCCATCCCCAATTCTCCTAGATAGAAGAAATCTGTGTTAGAGAATAACATTCAAAATATACTACATTTTTATATATTGGAAATGCTTTACAAAAGTCCTGAGTCTTTGAAGCAAAATGAATTTAAGTGCAGATGAGCAATCAGAGGACTGTTTCCCACTTTTAAATCCTGCAAGTGCCATGTGTTGTTCTGGGTTACTTGTCAGTAAGGCTGTGTGGTAGCAAGGGCAAGACATTGTTCTTGTTCTATGATGCTCCACTGTCATAGCTGATGATGATTGCTATAGTTCATATTATGATGTTGGGACCTCTTAGTAATTTTTAAGCAACTGGAAGATATTTCATAACTTCTGTCCTTTTCTCTGCTCACTGTGTTCTATTTAATGACACACCATCAGGAAGACTACTGCTGATTAGTGCTTTAAGGTGAGGGAAAAAAAGGAAGATATTTCTTGGAGGTCTTAAAAACTTGTTTTGTTTTGTTTATTTTATGGACCGTTAGCCATATTTTGTTCTGGCAATTTTACTATCTGTCTGTATTTCAACCTTCATGTACCTCAAATTCATTCCTTTGGAGATTAATGGAAACATCTCACAGCTATTCTTTCAGTTGCCATGGCTAGGGAAGAGAGGGAATTATTGCCATGACCAGAAATTGGGGAGGGGGGGGAGACAATCTTGTCAAATTGCTAATATCAGATTGCTGTAGATTAATATATTCCCAAGGGAGAGGCAAAAGGTATTGATGAATGGTCCCTCTGGAATGAAAAAATAGATCCAGATCCTGGCAGCCCAAGTGAGCATAGGGCTGGTGTGGGAAAGGTGAAAATGAGAAAGAGGAAGAAAATGAGATGGAAGTAAAGATGGGAAATAATTTGGAGGCTGGTGAAAGTGGCATTTTCAAATATTAGCCTTCGGATGACTGATGATGTCTGTGGGAAGGATAGGGTAGGTCCTAGGACATGATAATCTTGTCTAGAGGACTTGCTATTAAGTTTATAGAGGAGGAAGAGAGAAAGAACATTTTAGTGCCCCCCTAGTCTTGGGAGATATTTTGGGAGGGGGTATTTGTCACGCAGAAGGGAGGCCAACAACTGCCTTATAACTGCCCTTCCAAAGTTTGGGTTCCTTAGCAGCAATAACCGGGAAGGATTTTGTGCCTATGACCAGGGGGTCTTTCCTGCAAGAATGGCAGGTGTAGCAATAACAATAGCACTTAACTTATATATTGCTTCACAGTGCTTTATAGCCCTCTTTAAGTGGTTTACAGAGTCAGCATATTGCCCCCAACAATCTGGGTCCTCATTTTACCGACTTTGGAAGGATGGAAGGTTGAGTCAGTCTTGAGCCTGGTGATATTTGAACTGCCAAATTGAGGCAGCCAGCAGTCGTAGCCTGCGGTATTGCATTCTAACCACTGCGCCACCATGGCTCTTAACTGTAATATGTGTTAACTTGGGCAATATGGAAAAAGTGAGGGTTGTACTTACCCGTTAGCCATTCTGCTGCCCAGAAAGATTCTTTCTAGTGGGTCTGGAGCTTGTTGCCAGACTGGTTTTAGACTTTCCTTCACTACTGGTGCAGAGAAATTCAATTTCTATATGCTGGGAGGAAGTAGTCTGGAAGAGCTGAAGTGATAACCATGGCTTGCCCGAAATAATATCTTGCCCAACCACACATATGAACTTATTGTACTTCTGATCAACTGTATGATTTGGATATGAAAGACATCAAACTGAGATCTTTACTGTGATCAGATCAGCTCCTGATCCAGATGAGATTTCTCTCTATTGTTTCATGGATTTATTAAAATGGTCCATTCCAGATGTGTAATAGATCCAGATGGATACTAGAGGGAAATTGTAGAATTCTCTAATGACTTAAGAGGTTGTTCCATTATCTTGTGGTATCTAAGACCTGGGAAGCAGCCAAAGACTTGATGTGATTTCCCTCAGTAGTCTGGTCTCAGGGGCTCCTTGATTTACTCAGGATCTCTGGTAAATGGAGAAGCAATAACTAGAGTACCAGTGGAGAAAGGTAAAAAGAAAATATGACCCAGCAAAGATGCACTATCTTGTTTGAACCTACATGATGATAAAAGCAGTAAAGCATTTGGTCTTTTCTGCTCTTATTACATCAGTAAGTTGACATCCAGTGGCCTTGTTTAAAATTACCTGTTTCCTGTTAAGGAAGATGGGAGGGAGATATACCACTTAGCCACTGTGCTATCATCACAGTGTAAGTTTTTGTTGACAAAGTTACTGATGCTTGTAGACTCCCAAGAGTCCCTCTGTGATGGAAACAGGAGGTTTCTAAATTTGACCAATAAATAAATGTTGGCCATACTTTTGATATTCTGCGAACAAAATGTTTAATGGAGCAAAAGATTTACAATATTATCAGAGGCTCTTTTCATCTTGTGTAATCTGGTGAAGATGAATGCTACCACTGCTGGACCTGACCCATGACTTTCATGGCCGATTTGGGCTGTGAACTATGAATGACAAGCTGGGGTGGGACATGGTCAATGTTTCTTTGAGGGAAGAGATGTTGAAGGAGGCAGAGGTATGTTCCA
The DNA here is from genome assembly GCF_059756535.1 of Pantherophis guttatus. Taxonomy (NCBI): domain Eukaryota; kingdom Metazoa; phylum Chordata; class Lepidosauria; order Squamata; family Colubridae; genus Pantherophis; species Pantherophis guttatus. The sequence goes on along the minus strand of NC_142065.1, from coordinate 120,937,141 downwards.
TTCTCAAGAAATTCTCCCTGGACTCAACAGTTTTAGGTTATTAAAAAGGTAGTGATATAGCTGCCTCAGCTACAGAGTGTTCTTGAAGAATTACCTGGATTACCTGGACCACTTTCAGTTTGGATTCAAGTCTAGGCATGGTACAGACATGGCACCTGTTGCTTTGGTTGATGATGTTAATTTGAAAGTGTACCCTCCCCAGTCCTTTTCAACTTCTCAGTTCCATTTGATACCATCATCCATATTATACTTTTGGACCATCCCTGAATGTTGTGAGTTGGGGAATGTGTTTCAAAGTGATACCACTCTTATAAGACTCTGTTCATTCACATTACAGGCCCCATTCATTAAGTAGGGGCACACCAAGTCACCCACACCGGTCATCTTCCTTCATCTCTCTAGCAACTACCATCTCCTTTTCTTTGGGTTCTGATAAGGTGGATGAGATGGGGCCTCTGTGAGGTTGGGTCTTCTGTCCCTGACTGGATAACCAAGCTTATCAAATATGTAGCGGGCCGGGTCGCTGAGAGGCCGAGGAGTGAGGTCGGCGCGGGCCCTCTCCAGGAGTGTCGGAGAGGGTTGCCTGGGAAGTCTGCGGGGGTCTCGGGCCGGCTGGACGAAGGGGGCGAGAGCTGGAGTGGCGGAGCCGAAGGGAGTTGGAGGTGGCTCGCTGGCTCGGGTCTTACTCCACTGGTCCGATGGCGATGACGAGACCTGCTGTACCCAGGGGATAACAAAGGGACCGCCTCTGCTCTCTGCTGGTTGCTGCTGGGACTACAAGCTGGAGCGACATCGGCTGTGTTTATTGTTTGTTTTTTTTGCTGGGCACGCCCCGGGCATGAGGGGTCTTTGGGGTATTAACCCTATATGACTTCTCTACCCCCCCCCCAAGAGGGCTGTTGAATCCTGGGCCCCTTAGTTCCATCTGGGGACCCCGCCCAGGACTAGCGATCAGTGAGCTGGGACTTGGACTTGGACAGCTGGGAAGGCACTGGTTTTTCCCCCCCATGGAACTGGCTTGTCTTGGGTGGGGATTCCCACTGCTGTGAGAGGGCAGTTGTGGTTTTATGACATCGAACCGGCCATGCGGGGTGGGAGCTCTGAAATGGCCGAGAATACCACCGGACAGAACTCCCAGTGGACTCTGGGATGCCGTCGTGGTGAGAGGACGATGGTGGTTACCAGCTAGGCCTCTCAGCTGTTGTGAGAGGATGCCTGGGCGAGGAAGTTCCCGATGTTTGGGAGAAGCTTAGCCAGTTCCTAGCCCACTATTAATATCTTCTGTTTGCCATTCTTCGCACCCTCTTCTATGGTTGTCTATGGTTCCATGATTATATTCAAGATCGGACTTATGGGCTTTAAGGAATACCCCCCATTCCTGGAAGTGGCCCACTGGCCTGGCTAAGAAATACCTCAAAGACGGGTCCTGGGATCCCGAGAGGTGGCATGGAGGTGTTGGGGATTTTAAGAGCTCTTTGTATGCATTTTTAATTCATTTTTTAAGGGGTGGGAGGGAGAATGTAACAACCGGGGTGGGTCTGGGGGGTAACCCACAGGTGTCGGGGGGGCGGGGCAGATACAGCAGATATAATTCCTATATTGGGGAGGGCGTTTCCATCGGCATTGTGGGTGGGAGGGGCAGATACAGCGGGAGCAGGGGGCCATATCGTGTTAGGGGAGGGCGCACTCGCTGTCTGTGGGCGATTGCGTGCTCTGGTCCTCAATGCTCGTCTTGCACCCCAGGTTGTTCAGATCCTCAGGCCCGGGGCCTTCGGTTAATGTTGTGCAATGCCAGGTCAGTGGTAAATAAAGCCCTCCTCATTTGTGATCTGGTTCAGGAGGGGGGTGCGGACCTGGTAGGTATTACGGAGACCTGGTTGGGCCAGGAGAGGGGGTCCCCCTCGTTGAGATGTGCCCTCCGGGCTTCTATGCATTTCATCAGCTGAGGTCCCAGGGGAGGGGTGGGGGGTGGCGGTTCTGGTAAAGGAAGGTCTCGCCCCAAGGGAGGCCACTGTACCTTAGATAGCCAGATGTGAGTCCCTCCTTGTGAAGTGGGGACAAGGGAGGCAGATGGGCTTGCTGATTACGTACCTGGCTCCCTGCCACATGTCAGAGGCCCTGCCCGAGCTCCTCAACATGATTGCTGAGGTGGCGATGGAGACCCCCAGGCTTATGGTCATGGGGGACTTTAACCTGCCGTCTGTCGGCGAAGCGTCTGAGGGGGCTCGGGAGTACATGGCTTCCATGACGGCCATGGACCTGACCCAATTAATTCACGGACCCACTCACATGGGAGGACACACTCTGGACTTGATTTTTGTCTCTGGACAGTGGATGAATGATCTTGAGATAGGGGAGTTAGTGACTGAGCCCTTGTCATGGTCGGATCATTCCCTTCTTAGGCTTGACTTTCTAACCGCCACACCCCGCCGCAGGGAGGTGGAACAGACCAGATGGTTCCGCCCCAAGCGCCTGATGGATCCTGATAGGTTCCAGATGGAGCTTGGGCCATTTCCTGAGGCTCTGACTCATGGCTCGGCTGAGGAGCTGGTGGCCGCCTGGGATAGGGCGGCCACTGATGCTTTGGACCGAGTCGTGCCTGTGCGGCCTCTGACCTGTCGCCGAGTCTATCTGGCTCCTTGGTTCTCCGAGGAGCTGAGGGAGATGAAGCGCCGGAAAAGACGCCTAGAGAGCAGTTAGAGATCTAGTCGCTCCGAACCTGACCGAACACTGGTAAGATCTCATATTAAGACTTACCTAGTGGCGATAAAAGCGGCAAAATGTAACTATTTTTCCACTCTTATCGCATCAGCAGATAATCGCCCGGCCACCCTGTTTAGGGTGACCCACTCCCTCCTCCATCTGGGAGCGCGGGAGGATCCCTTGCAGGGTCGTGCTGAGGATTTTGTTCAGTATCTGCATGATAAAATCACTCAAATTCGGGAAGGCTTAGTCTCTGACTGGGTAGGTACAGACGGGATGATGGATGCCGGTCTTGAGACTGTCATTTGGGAGGAGTTCGACACTGTTGCTCCCGAGGACGTGGACAGGATACTCAGGCGGCTGAACGCAACCACATGTTTATTGGACCCGTGTCCCTCCTGGTTGGTGCTGGCCTCCCAGGAGGTTATGCGAGGCTGGCTCCAGGGGATTATCAACGCTTCCTTGAGTGAGGGTGTCTTGCCATCCACCTTGAAAGAGGCGGTGGTGAGGCCCCTCCTCAAGAAGCCTGCTCTGGATCCGGCTGTTTTGGCTAACTATCATCCAGTCTCCAACCTTCCCTTCTTGGCGAGGGTTGTTGAGAGAGTGGTGGTGCAACAGCTTCCTGGGTACCTGGATGAAGCTGTCTATCTGGATCTGCTCCAGTCCGGCTTCAGGCCTGGGCACAGCACGGAAATGGAATTGGTCGCGTTGGCGGATCTCTGGAGGGCTCGGGATAGGGGTTGCTCCTCTATCCTGGTCCTGTTAGATCTCTCAGCGGCTTTTGATACCATCAACCATGGTATCCTGCTGCGCCGGTTGGAGGGGTTGGGAGTGGGGGGCACCATCCTGCGGTGGTTCTCCTCCTATCTCTCCGACCGGTTGCAGTCGGTGTTGGCAGGGGGGCAGAGGTCGACCCCGAGGCACCTTGTTTGTGGGGTGCCTCAGGGGTCGGTCCTCTTGCCCCTTCTGTTCAACATTTATGTGAAGCCGCTGGGTGAGATCATCTGTGGCTTTGGGGTGGAGTTCCATCAGTACACTGATGATACTCAGCTGTACATCTCCACCCCTGGCCATCCCAACGATGCCCTTGAAGTGATGTCCCGGTGCCTGGAGCCGTGCGGATCTGGATGGGGAGTAACAGGCTTTGACTCAACCCTTCCAAGACCGAGTGGCTGTGGCTTCCGGCATCCCGATATAGCCAGCTGGTGCCATCGCTGGCTATTGGGGGCGAGTTATTGGCCCCCACGGATAGGGCTCACAACTTGGGCGTCCTCCTGGATGCACGGCTGTCTTTAGAAGAGCATATGACGGCCGTGGCCAGGGGGGCTTTTTATCAGGTCCGCCTGATTCGCCAGTTGCGTCCCTTTCTGGATCAGGACTCCTTACGCACAGTCACTCAGGCACTCGTCACTTCCTGCCTGGACTACTGCAATGCTCTCTACATGGGGCTCCCCTTGAGGAGCACCCGGAGGTTCCAACTGGTGCAGAATGCGGCCACGCAGGGGATTATGGGAGCGACGGGGCGCTCCCATGTGACACCTCTCCTGCGTGAGCTGCATTGGCTTCCAATTGTCTTCCGGGTGCGCTTCAAGGTGTTGGTTACCACCTTTAAAGCGCTCCATGGCATAAGACCTGGGTATTTGCAGGACCGCCTTCTGCCGCCGATAGCCTCCCACCGACCAGTACGTGCCCACAGAGAGGGACTCCTCAGGGTGCCGTCAGCCAGGCAATGTCGGCTGGCGACCCCCAGGAGGAGGGCCTTCTCTGTGGCAGCTCCTGCCCTCTGGAACGATTTGCCCCCGGAGATACGAAGGATATCGGATCTCTGGGTCTTTTGCCGTGCCCTGAAAACTTTTCTTTTCCATCAAGCAGGGCTGGCGTGAACCCCCTCCCCATTTTTTTAGTTTTTTAGGTTTAAATTATCTTTGGGTTTTAATTGAATTGTTTTAAATTGGGCCAGTTATGTAATTCTTTTAACAATTTTAAATTTTGTATTGGCATGTTTTTTAGTTCTGGCTGTTCACCGCCCTGAGTCCACTAGGAGAAGGGCGGTATACAAATTGAAATAAATAAATAAATAATAAAATAAATATGTAGCATCCTCTAGCTTCTCTATAAAAGGTGCTCTGTCTGGAATCAACTATCTCTGTGTTTTCTTTTATAAAGAAAGTTCTTATAGATCCAGTCATAACATACAGTATGTTCTTATATTTCTAATGCCCTGCCAATCCTCCCCTCCCTAAATAGTGCTTCTCAACATGGGTCATAGGCCCATGCCATATTTCCAACTAACAGTGATTTATGATGCAGTTATACAGAAGTATATGAATCTCAGGAGGCCATGAGAAAAAAAAAGCCCTGGTCTAGATTGATAGACTCTTAGGTAATCTTCCACTAGGCTACTTCCTTTTTTGTGTCTCAGAATGAGGCACCTCAGTGTGTAGTACATGAAAGAATCACTGAAGGAATACAGTGTTGAATATTGCCTCTTTGGTTCAATTATTAGGCCTGAATAATTTTTTTCTTAAGATCAGTTTAAAATTCCTGTTATATGTAAAAAACACAGGATTAGGATAAGGTGACCAGTCATCCTGCTTTTGGCGGGACAGTCCCGCTTTTGAACAATTTGTCCCGCGTCCCGCGGCATTTTAAAAAAGTCCCGATTTTGGGAAAGAATGCACCACGCAGTGGTGGGTTGCTCCCAGCTGCCTCCTGAGTCCGAGGGAAAAAAACTGTTTAAACTCTTGCCGCGGGGCTTCAAAGGGCCATCCTACAGCTGATCAGTGTTAAAAGAAAACAAATGAGTAGACCGATGCCTGCAAAAATAGAAAAAACAGCCCCTTAAAGCTTCAGCATAGGTTAATTAGCACAAGTTGATTAGATCGGCTTCCCCACTCTTAGCTGATTTGCTCTCAGCTGTTTTGCTCAGGGCTCTGTAGATGCTAGCTGCAGAGTGCTGGAGATTTTTTTCCCCTAACTATGCTGAAAAAGCGAAAGCGAAAGTAAAGAAGGGTCTTTGCTGCAGCGTGGCAAAATGAGGCAGAGAGAGATTTCTTTTTCTTTTTCGTCACCAAAAAAGGTAGGTGCAAAACTGCAAACAATGGGAAATTTAGGGCAAAAGAGGAGAGTTCAAGATTTTAAAACACAAAAGAAAAAAAGCTCTATTTAACTAGGGAATTGTAATAATTGAGATATTATTAATTGTATATTGTGTTGAAAGCAGGAATGGTTAAGTTGTGGTTTGGAGGAATATATGGGAGAAATTATTTGGTTTATTATTATTGGTAAATATAATTAATTGATTTGCAAGAAATTGGATTTCATGGAAATAATTGGAATATTCATGTTCATATTGATTAATATACAAAAAAGATAGTTATATAACTAATTGATTTATATTAAAATGTTGAATTTGTATTAAACAACTGTATTACATAATTACATAATTAACCAATGTGAGGATGGATATAAAAATAGATGACAATGGGAAGGGGTATAATATAGAATAGAAGGGAAAAATTGAATTTGATTAAGATTAGAGATGAGGATGAAGGGTAATATTGGTTTTTTTAAAAAATAGATGAGGAATAAATATGGCAAAAAGGAAATATAGAAATTGTAAATTTAATTGAAATGTCTAAACACTGTTTAAATTTGTGAACCAGCCAAATATTCTGTTCAAAGAAAATACATTGTATGTTTGTATGTGTGTTTCTAATTATTGCTATTTATTCATATTTGTTCTCTTTTATTCTTTAAAGTTTAACAATTCATTCTTTATCTTAATATCTTTATATTTGTTTGGGGTTGGCTTTCTTCCCTTTCATCTTTTTTTTTTGTACAGCAATCTTTCTCCTCAAACCTATCACCTCTCTCTTTTCTTTCCTTCTTACTTTCTCTTCCCCCCGTCTTCTTCTCCTCCCTACTTCCTCTTCCTTTCTCCTTCTCCTCCTCTCTTCTTCCCTCTTACCCTGACTCCTACTTTAATTTCCCTTCTCTTCCTTCATCCCTCTCTATTGCTGTATCCTTTTATGCATATGGACTACTCAGAGGGCTGAAAAAGTTATTTTTGACTGGTCTGGTCCTCACACTTTTGACCAGTCCTCGAACTTACGACTGTCCTCACATTTTACATTTTTGCCCTATCTTGTCATCATGGTGAAGAGAAGCAGTTGTGAAATGAGTGACATGGTTGTTAAGAATGCTGCACGGGCATAAATGTGAGGATGGTCATAAGTATGAGAACCAGTCAAAAGTGCGAGGACCTGTCAGAAATGACTTTTTTCTATACACATAGCCATGGCCACCTGGTCACATGACCAGCTAGCCACGCCCACCCAGTCACGTGACCTCTAAGCCACGCCCACAAAATGGTGGGTGTCCCGCTTTACCAATGTTAAAATCTGGTCACCTTAGATTAGGATTAAGCCTATAAATACAAATGTAGAGTAAAAAAATAAGAAATAGTCTCCCTGCTGTACCCAGATCCTGAAAAACATCACCCTCTGAGCCAGTCAAACAAACAAAAACAAGTCAGATCGTATGTCTCTGATCTATACCAACCCAAAAGAGCATCCAGAAGCCCCAAGATTTCTGGGATGGTGTTTTCAAATGTATAAGGTTGCAAGAATTTGGGGTGGGGTGTGGGGTGGGGTGTAAACCTGAATACTTATTTGTCATTTTAATTTATTTTTACATTAAACAGTGGGTGGGAGAAACACATTTATGTTTCTCAGTGATGCAATTTCTAGAATTTCTGAAGACTGAACAAGAGAGTGCATACAGCAATTTAGCAAGGGAGATGCAATACATCTATTTGAACTTCACATTCAGGAAAAAAGACTCTAGCTGTTACTGTCAGTAGTTTTGGCTTGTCAAATTGTGAAACTAAAGCAATTCATGCACTTTAAAAACTTGAGAAATTTAGCTAGAAGTGCTAAGATTTTCAGGATGTCTGAAACGAATTATAATTTGAATTCCACTCCACTCGCTAACTTTTAAAGTGTTTTCACACATCATGCTTATTTCTCCTTTGAGTTTCTCTCCTGCTGTTCTTGTAAATGTCAGATCATTATATAGAAGGAAAAGTGATATGCATTAGTTATGCAAATAAGCTATAGATTTTACATTTCAAACTCTGTTAAAGGAACAGTTGCTTTTAACTTCAGATAAGAAAGTACCTGGAAACAATTGTGCTACATTTCAATCACAAAAGCCTTAACATGTTTATATTTCAATCCATACCTGACTCTTGAAATGTGAATGCATTAAGAAATTACAAATCTAGTCTTCATGTTCAGAAAGTAATTTGTTCTGCTTTTCAGTGAAACTGAAAAGCCATCAATACTCTATCTTCCTTATTTCTGTTTTGAAATTTATCTGCCCCATTTCAATTGCAATGTGCATTAGTTATCCATCTTTGCTATGATTTCTAATTTTTTATTTTTCAAAGTGGGGAGAATTCATTTAAAAAACAGCTGCCAAATTGTGCTATAAAAATTGATCTCGTTAGTATAATGTACATAATGATGGATTTAAAACAAAGGGAAACAGTTTCAGTAAACCTATTTAAGAATGTAGCAAATGTTAATTCTCAAATTGGTAAATATACTTGCCCTTACTGCAAAAAATACACATCATTAAGATATTGTGTAGATTTTTGCAAGTTTACCAGCCATAAATTTCAGATAAGAATAAAACTATTAAGAAAATAATATTTGCTATGATTCTCCTAGTCATTTAGCAGAGTTACTTGGACTGATCAAACTTCCATTTGAGAACTGGAAAATATTTCAATATTCAACCATTTCCAACAAAGATTCACAACTAAATCTTATTATTGATGATTCTGTTAAGTATATAGTTGTGATACTTTCACACAACAAAATATATTGCTTAATTGGAAAGAAATTTATCACTTTGCTTTGCAGTAAGTAAATAAAACAATATGTGTATATTTATACTGTATGAACCTTACAGAAGAATTACAGAAGAACACAAGACAATGTAAATCAAAATTTACTTAATTATAAGACATTGGGATAACACAATTGTTCATGTGATATATCTGTGATATTTTTGACTGCATATCACAAATTATCATTCTATGATAAAAAATATAAAGTGCAAACCAGCACATGTGACATAATGTCATTCATGAGCATCACAGGAAATACATGGCTGGCAGAAAGTATGAAAAAAAGAAGAGACAGCATGGCAAAATAAGTTTATTGGCACAACAGTCAGCCTAGAAAGAAAGAGATTTTTAAATAAAGCGAAACAAGCATAAGTCAGGAATGAATGTCAAAAATCCTCAATTCAAAATAGCAAGTCAGAATGTTTTTGAATCAATAGCAATGTCAATCCGAGGCCACTTTCCACATTATGCTTTTCATTTACACAAGATTTGCTCCTGGGAAGGATTTATAATTTCCAGTCAAATTTATCTATTAAAAACAGATCTCACTGAATTCAGTGAGACATATTCCTATTTAAGCATGGCAAGTGTGGTAGTATAAATCTGATACACAAGCTGCTATTGGCACAATTAGTCTTTAATGTGTAAATTTTTGTCATATAGCATATAAAATAGGAAACTAGCATTCCTAGGAACAAAAATAAATCAAAGAAGTGGAAAAGTGGTTTCCATCACAAAGAACATGATGATAATGCATGAAAAATATTATATTCTCATAGGTCAGTTTGGAATTAGCACTACTAAATGCTGTAGCAACTCTCCTGTAAGGATCGGGATGATTCCATCAGAGCCATCATCGTACACAGTTTGGTGGGGAGAGGGCACTACTGACTTTCTTTTCTTCTCTCCTACCCATCCACTAATTGTGCAAGTGGAAGCAGGAGGCTTCTGGGAGTCAAAACACTGCAATTCCTCCCTAATGTTCTCCTTCCAAATCTCAAATGGCTGGAAATCACCTTGCTGAATTTCAGCCGTTCAGAGGTGCAAGAACGATACCCACTGGCAGAAGGAACAGAAAATTTTAATAGGTGGAAATGGAAATGGTTGACTGAGCACTAATGATAAACAAATGTAATTCACCTTCATAAGGAAAAAGAGAAAAGCCCAGGGGCTAAGAAAGGCAGCACTGGTTCTATTCCCAGGAATGATTCCTGAACATAAACAAGCTTTGTTATCTGTGTGTGCATTTAGCTGTTGTTAATTAGTGTAAAAATGTTGATTTCCTCTTGAAACTAATAGTTTTTTAATTAGGAAACTATGAACTTCAATTTTCAGTTGGAAAAGAATAAGACATTTAGACCAGAATTGATCCCTCCTTATGCTGCAAATTTCTGCCAGATTTTGTTTTTTAAAGATAGCAATTCCAGTGGCATGGAATTATACAGAATAGGATAAAGGACAAATGAATAAAACATGCATTCAATGAATACATGAAAAGTGACTTAAAATTCATTCACTGACAATGTGTCTTCCCATTACTAGGTGCAATGAAGTAGCTATTCCAGGCATTGGATCCACCAATAAAACAGGTGCTGTAGGAGGCTATGTTTTCTAATAGTTCAATGTGTGGTGCTTGCAGCGGCCACATTACATTGGGTCACTTTGAAGACCATTGAGAGCACCATACATCGGAGAGTTGACTGGCCATCAAGTGGCAGTGTTACTACTCCTGGAAGAAAGCCTATGAGAGGGATCAGGTGGGTCCCTTTAGGCTGCCCTTTTTTCTCTAGCTATTTGCTCTGCAGGACAATGTGTTGCACCTGGCATTTATGCATACAGCATTACTGAGAAAGTATTTCACATTATGCACAGGTATTAAGAGGTAGCATTCTCCCACCCCGTTGGAATAGTTATCACTGAAATTCAAATACATAGCAATTCTCCCTCATTAATGTAGCCAGTGACTCTTGGGCATGTATGGTTTTTGGCTTTTTCCCATTCATGAAGGCATGTGCACTTCTATGAACATTCCTATAGAAGTCTGAGGTTGTAAACTGCTGGATTATGTTCCTGCATTGGAGTTGGGGATATTCTTCATGTTCCTTCATGTAGAAGTCTATGTGTTTGGAAATCAAAGATTTAATATTGTACATCTTAAAGTACTTGCTATTTCTCCTGCCTTGCACTTGCATTCTGCATTCATTCAGTCTAATTTTCTGGAGAAAACATTGAGGGTATATATAACAGGGGTACTGCAATCTCCCCTTTCCCCTTTTACTAATAGAAAATCTTTTGGAGGAAGAAGCAAATTGGAGCAATACAAATTCTGCTGATCCAAGGGGGGAGTGCTGCAATATTGTTTTGCTGCTAGGTCAATCCTTTTAAAAGAAATATTCTCAAACTAGCATGAAATTAAATGAGGTGCGAAGGAATGGTTGTAAATTTGACTTTGATTGGTTTTGTAGAATTGCTATAACTTTTTTTTTAGTACAAATCTGTTCTTTACTAGGATTTGTATCCACTATTATAGTTACACAAGGCTGTGATTTTCCAAACTGACCTAGGTAATTTTTTTGATCTCCAAAAAGCGCAGACTAAAATGGCACAAAAGTGCTACTGAGCCAGCACTTTACTTCTGGTCTCACTGAGCCCCATAGAAAAGTGCTTCAGTGCATCCAGGCAGAGTTATCTATATTTATATTAATATAGATAAACTGGTTTTTGACTGCATGTGTATACTGTATAGGCACATGTATATACATATACTGTACATATGCATATACATGATTTTTCCCCAAACTGTGCCAGAATAAGAGATGAACAGCTGATATTCTTGGTCACCCCATAAAAACTGTAAAAACATAATGTGAAGAACTATGGTGTCTGTTTAACAAATGAATGGTTTGTTTCATACCCTTTAACTCTAATCCAAGATGCTCTGCCAATACAGAAAAAAGAAGAAAAAGAGAAGATAAATATATTTGTAAGAGAAGTTTCCAAATGTTAAAAGAAACATCAAGTATGTATTTAGAATAGCTTGCTTTTGGCTAATCAACATCCAAGGGGCAGTATCAAAAGAAAACAGTATTGTTAGCAAAAGTACAAAAATAGCACAGATACATAAACACAAGTCGAGAATCTTTCTACAGAGAACTTTCTTTCTTGTTAAGTATTCTTTGACTCTATGCACCTTCAAAAAGGATTCAGAATAAATACCTCAGACTCTATATGAGCACAGAAACTCTTGGCTATTTACATAAGCAGCCCAACTTTTTTAGACTTCTATGTAGCCTTGAAAATAGCTGTTTTAATAGTCCGCTTAATAGGATTCTTACAGTTACTGCATCCTTTTTTCAGGCTTCCACATAAGCCTAAAAAAAGTGAAGCTGATATCAGCGGAGAGATGCTGTGCTTGCATATTTCTTCTGAAACATTTTCAAATTAGTGCAGAGCCTTATTATTCTTGCAAATAATTTCTATGACATGCAGAAATAATAGTATAATTTAAACTAATTTGAAGCCAAATCAATCAATTTCTATTACAGTCATAGACCAGCTTTACAAATAAAAGCATTAAAAACAATAATAAGCCAATTATTATTTTGAAGCCAAAATTATAAGAAATTGGGTGTTATGAAAAATATATTATAAAGTCATTGAGACATAGTTGATCTTAAAAAGAGAACATTAATATTCCCCTTGAATTAGAAGCAGCTCTAAAATCTATATGAAACCATTAGGTACGTTCATCTGTCATTTTGGGATCCAACAGATAGGCAGCATTACATCCCAATTCCAGACTACACAGGTAAAACTTTCAATGTACTGACCCCAGTGTATTAAAAGTTCAGGTCTTGATGGGAAGGATCAGCCTTGGACTCAATTCTGACAAAACTGAGTGGCTGTGGCTGCTTGGCGCCCCTTAACAGGGAACATTTCAGCCATTGATCTTGGATGGGGTTGCTTCTTGGAGGTTTTCATAGGTCTGCAACTACTATCAATGAGCAAGTGGTAGCTCTGCGCAGATTCATCTTCCACCCCACTTGCATCCTTTCCTTGACTGGAAGGCTCTTAAGAAGGTCATTCATGCCCTAATCACTTCATGATTGGATATTGCAATGTACTCTATGTGAGGCTTCCCTTGAAGACCCTCATGAAGCTACGGCTATTCAAAATGCAGTGGTTCAAGCATTAATGGTCACTTCTCTTTATGCCCATGTTACAGTGTGTTTCAAACGGACCTGGTTGTCAATTGGCTTCCAGGTACAGTTCAAGGTGCTGGTTGTTACCTATAAAGCCCTTCATGGTTATCTGAGGAACTATCTATCTTCCATTGCTTCTTCCCACCCACTACATTCGGGCAAAGTGTGTGTCCTCCAGGAATTCTCAATTGAAACTCATCTGATTAAAGCAAGAAAGCATGCCTTCTTTGCCCCATACTCTAAAACACCATGGCCTCAGAGATAGGGACAACAACACCCATTCTTCTGGGGTTCTGGAAAGCCCCTAAGGCCTGGCTCAGTTCCCAGGCTGGGGACAGTTTGTTGTTTTATTGGCAGGGCTGTTTTCAATCCATGCTGCCATGTCTTTTTTTTTTTTTTAATTTTAATTGTATATTTGGATATTATCAGTTGTTCAGAGTCTTATGAGTGGACATAATAAATTTAAATAAATAAATAGGAATTAGTAGATACAACATTTAAGCTTATCTCAGCTAAAATAATTGTGTAAATGCCTCAGCCTACAAATACCAGAGAGATAACAGAAAATTATAAATTCTAGATTACCCAATCCAATACTCAATTCCCAAAAACAAATCTCTTTGAAAAGACTAATTAAAACATCACAAAGAAGAGAGCAGCTTTGGAGTCTACATAACACTTCTACCGTGAAGTTAGGTGAAACAAAAGGGGAAAGAGGTGTAGGAGAGATTGAGAGAGAAGGAATGCTGCCATTTATATTTTTCTGTGTGGTGTATGTTGTATATGTGTGAGAAAAAAGAAATAGGAATGGTTCGAATAAACTTTTTTCTTGACTGCCATATTGTGTTATTTTTATGAATTTTTCTTTCATAGTATATGGTATTTAAAATACCATTTAAAATATGGTATTTTAAAACCATATTGTGATTTCAGTTATACTATGTAGCTTGTTTCACTTCCTCAAAAGATATCTGCCACATTAGTTTTCAGATCTCTGCTAATTCCATTTGTTTTTTTATTTGAGAGAACCAGCCCACCTTAGAATACCCTCTTCTGATACTAACAATAGCCACACTGCTGCTTAGCACATTTTGTGAACCACTGGATAAATGCAACTGATAATAATAATAAAGCTTATGCAAGCCTCATTGGCACAGTCATAAAGAAGGTAAATTGTGCTATTCTTTCCTGTCAAGAGTCTATCTAATTCATTTTATTTCAAAGTATAAAGAAATTTTAGAATTAAACCCCTCTGTTTTTTTCCAAAATAAGATTAGAATTGTTTATAAATTTATTCATATATCAGAAATTTTGGAAATTATACGTTAGGAAAGTTTCCTTAACTTTTAAATCATGTGTACAGTAAACAGATTCTACAGACTCAAATAGCATGGGCCAATTAAAATTTACCTTTTAAGTTAATTTACCTAAAATTTGCCTTTCATTGCCCTTTATTAATTTTTAGATCTAGTTCTAATTTTCTGTTCTTAATATAGGAGAATTAAGTGCTGGATCTCAGTTTTCAAGGTGCAATTATCCCAAGCACTACTTTTTAAAAATTCCATAACAATTTATATATGTGAGTCCCTCTTCGTGAGATGGGGTCATGGGGTTCAGATGGGCTTGCTGCTTGCGTACCTGGCTCCCTGCCGCGTGGCAGCAGCCCTGCCTGAGCTACTTGACGTGATAGCCACGGTGGCAGTTGATACACCCAGGCTTATGGTCATGGGTGATTTCAACTTGCCATCCGTTGGTGAAACGTCTGGGATGGCTCGGGAGTTCATGGCTTCCATGACGGCCATGGACCTGACCCAGTTAGTTCATGGCCCCACTCACGGGGGGGGACACACTCTAGACTTGATTTTTGTCTCTGGCCAGTGGTTGAGTGATCTTGTTATAGGGGATATAGACATGGAACCCTTGTCATGGTCAGATCACTCACTCCTTCGTCTGGACCTTCGTACCGCTACACCCCGCCGCAGGGAGGCGGTCCCAATTAGATGGGTCCGCCCCAGGCGCCTGAGGGATCCTGATAGGTTCCAGACGGAGCTTGGGCCAATTCCTGATGATCTGGCACACAACTCGGCCGAGGACCTGGTAGCTGCCTGGGATCGGGCGGCTGGTGGGGCCTTGGATCGAGTCGTGCCTTTGCGGCCTCTGACCCGCTGTCGATCCCTCGCGGCTCCTTGGTTCACCGAGGAGCTGAGGGAGATGAAACGCCGGAAAAGACGCCTAGAGAGCGGTTGGAGGGCCAGTCGCGCTGAATCTGACCGAACACTGGTAAGGTCGCATATTAAGACCTACCTAGTGGCGATAAAGACGGCAAAGTGTAATTACTTTTCCGCCTCTATTGCGTCATCAGGGAATCGTCCGGCAGCCCTGTTCAGGGTAACCCGCTCCCTGCTCCATCTGGGAGCGCGGGAGGATCCCTTGGAAGGCAGGGCGGAGGATTTCGGACAATACCTGTATGACAAAATCGCTCAGATCCGGGGGGACTTGGACTCTGACTGGGTAGATCAGGGCAGGGTGACGAGGAATAGTCTTGAGAATGTTATCTGGGAGGAGTTTGATGCTGTGACTCCCGATGATGTGGACAGGATTTTGGGGAGACTTAGTGCGGCCACATGTTTACTGGACCCGTGTCCCTCCTGGTTGGTACTGGCCTCCCGGGAGGTTACACGAGGCTGGCTCCAGGGTGTTATCAATGCTTCATTGAGTGAGGGTTACTTCCCCGCGGCCTTGAAAGAGGCGGTGGTGAGGCCTCTCCTCAAGAAGCCGTCCCTGGATCCGGCAATATTGGCCAACTATCGTCCTGTCTCCAACCTTCGCTTTCTGGCGAAGGTTGTTGAGAGTGTGGTCGCGCGACAGTTTCCGCAATTCCTGGAGGAAACATCCTATCTGGATCCGTTCCAGTCTGGTTTCAGGCCTGGGCACAGCACGGAAACGGCATTGGTCGCGTTGGTTGATGATCTCTGGAGGGCTCGGGACAGGGGTTGCTCCTCTGTTCTGGTCCTGTTAGACCTCTCAGCGGCTTTTGATACCATCGACCATGGTATCATGCTGCACCGGTTGGAAGAGTTGGGGATGGGGGGCACCGTGTTACAGTGGTTCTCCTCCTTTCTCTCCGACCGGTCGCAGTTCGTGTTGACAGGGGGGCAGAGGTCGACCTCGAGGCCTCTTATATGTGGAGTGCCTCAGGGATCGGTCCTCTCGCCCCTCCTGTTCAACATTTATGTGAAGCCGCTGGGCGAGATCATCCGTGGCTTTGGGGTGAGATACCATCAGTACGCTGATGATACTCAGCTGTACATCTCCACCCCAGGCCACCCCAATGATGCCCTTGAAGTGATGTCCCAGTGCCTGGAGGCTGTACGGATCTGGATGGGGAGGAACAGGCTCAAGCTCAACCCTTCCAAGACTGAGTGGCTGTGGTTCCCGGCATCCCGATATAGTCAGTTGACTCCATCACTGACTATTGGGGGCGAGTCCTTGGCCCCCACAGAGAGGGCTCGCAATCTGGGAGTCCTCCTGGATACACAGCTGTCCTTGGAGGAACATCTGACGGCTGTAACCAGGGGGACCTTTTATCAGGTTCGCCTGATCCGCCAGTTGCGGCCCTTTCTTGATCGGGATTCCCTGTGCACAGTCACTCATGCCCTCGTGACCTCTCGCCTTGATTACTGTAACGCTCTCTACATGGGGCTCCCCTTGAAGAGCACCCGGAGGCTCCAACTGGTCCAGAACGCAGCAGCGCGGGTAGTGACGGGAGCAGCATGGCGCTCCCATGTAACACCGCTCCTGCGCGAGCTGCACTGGCTCCCAGTGGTCTTCCGGGTGCGCTTCAAGGTGTTGGTTATCACCTTTAAAGCGCTCCATGGCATAGGGCCTAGCTATCTCCGAGACCGCCTGCTGCCACCTACGACCTCCCATCGACCCGTGCGCTCCCACAGAGAGGGCCTCCTCGGGGTGCCATCAGCCAAACAATGCAGGCTGGTGACCCCCAGGAGGAGGGCCTTCTCTGTGGGGGCTCCCACCCTCTGGAATCAGTTGCCCCCTGAGATAAGGAGAATCCATGACCTCAGTGCCTTCCGCCGTGCCCTTAAAACCTTCCTTTTCCAACAAGCCGGGCTGGCCTAATTCTTTTTAAGTGTTTTTAATTGTTTGGTTTATTGTTTTAATTAATGGGGCCAAATTTATATATATATTTTTAACTGTATTTTAATATTTGTATCTGATGTTTTTATTTGGCTGTTCACCGCCCTGAGTCCTCAGGGAGAAGGGCGGTATACAAATTCAAAAAATAAATAAATAAATAAATAAATAAATAATAAATATAGAGAAAAATGTAACATTATATCTTCAACATAGTGTACAATATTCAGAAATTCTTTGTGCAGCCACCCCAGTTTGATAAAAAATGATTTCATTCTTCTATTTGATTTTTTTTTCAGTTGATAGATGCCCAGTTATCCTTTTTATTAATACATATTCTGGAGAGATTGTTATTAGTCTGTCCAAGGGAAATTTCTAAGACTGGATAATGTGAAAACCTCCACTGATGGTCAACAGTGATGGACACTGATTGGGCTCTTCAGCTGAAAACAGTATGTGAAGCTTGCTTTATGAATCTCACTGCAAAGGAACATCATTCCCCCACAGATAAAACTCATCTCCACCTTTTTACTTTTCCAAAAGGCCCTATATACATGCTTCTGTCAGCAGGCTTGGGGACTCTGCCTTGATATAACAGAGTAATAGAGTTGGAAAGGATCTTGGAGGTCTTCTGGTCCAACCTTCCGCTCAAGGAGGAGATTCTATACCATTTCAGACAAATGGTTGTCCAATCTCTTCTTAAAAACCTCCAGTGTTGGAGCACCCATAACTTCCGGAGGCAAGCCGTTCCACTGATTAATTGTTCTCATTGTCAGGTAATGTCTCCTCAGTTCTAGATTGATTTTCTCCTTGATTAGTTTCCATTCATTGCATATGGTTCCATCCATATGAAGTTGATCTATATGGCATTGATCAAGTGGCTTGTTTGTGTTTGTCCATGATGGGGTGGCTTTTTGGCTTTTAATTGCTGTATGTCATGCTATATGTTGCCCAACTTGCTATCTAAGAGATTTATTCTGGGCAGTGTAAAATCCAGTAATCATAACATTTGTAAGAATGAAATGGTGCTTTTTACTTGTGCTTTTACTCAGTGCTGCTGATTCTGATTTTTAAAAATATTTTTATTATGTAAAGTGTGAATTCCTACTAATCCTATTGATTAACAGCACTGTTTAAAATTTCTGTACCTAACCACACATATTATACCACTGAGTTGGGGGACATGATGGGAGCCTCCCCGAAGATTGTACTACATTTGGCAATCAGGCATCCCCTGGGCAACAGTGTTGTCACTGGCAAATCCTTTCAATCCAGAAGCACCTTTTGGTTAGCTTTGTAGATGTTTCCAACATGAATACAGAGATCCCACTAGGTTATATTATATAGTTATACATAAACAGCATCTCTAAATCACTAGAGCATATATTTTATTTCATAGGGCTGGAGGGACCTCAGGAATGCTGTGTTGTAATTGCTCTTGGAAGACTGATGCTTTACAGGCTTCCTTATTCACAAGAGGATAAAAGTTGTACTGAGATCTCAGGTTCCCACAATATTTGTTTTAAAATACCTATAAGAGCAACTAGTACTCTGCAGAACATTCAAATGAAATTAGAATAGTGTTTTTTTCTAAATCTTCCTGGCTTGGAAGGCAACACTGTTATTTTTGCTACTATTGCAAACTGTTATATTTAACAAGTAGTTAATCACATTTGTACAGAATGGGATTTCATATATCATGATTCTCATAATAATTTGTTTGGCATTTATACAAAGGTATTCAGATTTAATTATATTTGATGAAATTAGAAAAATTGTTAAATTGAAAATAGAGTATGTGGGGGACAAATGTATAAGGAACTTGAACTTCCCTGGTGTTTCATAATTTGATAGAAATGTGTAAACAATAGAGGTGTTGATACAGAAGATCCCAAAATCTCTCCAGATGGCGAAAGATTACTTAGACTACGTGCAGGAATCTTCCAAATCTGTACATAAAATTCTGTTTGTCAGCTAATGCGCATGGGTATATAGTATGTGCTTAGTTTAACACTGCAGCAGTGACATTCATTATGCTTCAACCTAGTCTTCACTCTACTAAGATAATAGTCTGAAACTGAAGTCGAATTAGAGTTCAAGCCACTGAAGAAATTCTGGTGGAGGAAAATTGGAAGGTTCACTTTCTCTACATTTTTGTAAGAACAAGCCACACATTTGAACCATAAGCCATGGCTTCTGAACAAACACAAAGCCCTTTGTTTCATAATGAATTATACTTCTAGAAAAAGCTAACATCACAAACAATCTGATTTAATAAGTTTCTGTGCAATGGTAATAAGAAAGCTTCCATATAAGGATATCTACCTTTGAGATTACTCTAAGGTGCCTCCAGGTCTAACATATGAGGTGGATTAGTACAAAGTTGGCTCTACCTGTGGTCTTCATTCAAAATCCTCTGAGCTATCTAGGAGAATTTAGGCCACTTTACTTTAAACTTGGTCCAGTCTTTGCTAAACTTTTATTATGCCTGGACTATACATCACTATGGTAATGTTCAGAGTAGAACTGAACTTAATAACTCCTTAAACACACAGCAAAAGAATGAAGGCTCCAAATCATTTAAGTTTGCTTTAAAAATATCATACAGCTAAGACCAATCAGTGAAAGAGAGAAGTGGAAAGAGACATACTGGAAAAGCTGGCCATTGCGAAGTTCTGACACTGGTCCCCTGTGAATTCATTCGGACACCTAACGAAAGAAAGAAAACCAGAAAGAGAGAAACAGGATAGCATGACATCCAAACAGGCTGAAATGAGGTCCTTTCTGATGCCAACTGAGTTTCCTTTTAAGATTTCTCCTGGTGTGTGTTTTTGGCTGGTCCCTTACCTGTGTTCCCTAAACCTTAATTAAGATATTAACTGAAAAGAACACCCTCACTATGCAACTCTAAATCCAGTGTTGTACCCAGGAGGTTTTTAAGTAGTATGATGGTATAATTTTTGTCTTCAAACATACTTTGCTTAGGATCTGGCATGTACAATCGCAAAGGCAGTTTCTCCAAACATCTCTGTCCGAAGAATCCATTTGGACATCTGGAGGAGGAAAAGGGGACAAATCACAGAACAAGGCTGGCATCATCCTAGAGGCTATGGTTAGAAATAAAAGTGCACAGTAATTATTTCTGTTTTTTATTTTAAGCTTCTCATGTAAGACATCTTAATTTAATCTTTGCTGATTTCCATCTGCAATTATTCTCTCCATAATTTCTGAGTTTATAAACCTTGTAAGTACCCACAATTTGCAGAATCTGTTTCAGCTGTGTGACTTGAGAAAATTGCCACTCTCTCAAGTCTAAGATTAAAATGAACCTGATTTCCAGAAAGGAAGTACTGGAACATGAAGTAGTGTTCAATGCTCTGTCCATTTTTTTTTAATTGAGGTCATCTGCAATGCACTCTTGGAACTGCCAGTTTTCCATTCACATTGTTTAAAGCTGGATTTCATATTGATATAATCAACTGACTAAGCAAAGTACATTATAGACAGATGGAAATATGTGAGGCTATCAGTGACACAGGAGACTTTCACACCACCACCATTTTCACTTCTCAACAACAACAATTTATTGTTACAGTCTTAGATCAGAGACCAGAACAGATAAAAGCACTCAGTATATATACACTTACAAGTTCTAGTATACAATAATAAATAACAGCTAAAAACTATAATAAAATCCAGTGTCAATTATACATGGTCTGATTATACAATAGTTGGAATCCCTAAACTGTATGGCCCATTGTAGGTTTCAACACTAAAAGGGAAATGACTAAGTAATGCAAAGGGTTTACCACAATTGTTATATAACATCACTATGATGGAGAAGACACGTGTTTGCGATGAATCCCCAGTGCTTCTGAGCAGAATCTGGCCACCTGCGCTGTAGTTATGGACTGTTCATCCTTAAGCAGCCACTGAAGATAGGTAATGTCAGAACGGCCAGGATACCTAGCAGTTATTGGCAGAATATGTTTTTTCCTAATCTCCGTATAAAAGGAACATCTAAGGAGTATGTGACCCACAGTCTCCACCTCTCCTGAGCCGCAAGGACAATCTTTCCATCAATGGTATCCTTTTATACTTGCCATACAGGATGGCCGATGGAAGCACATGGCACCGTGCAAGTGCAAATGCTTTCGGGGATTTGCTGACTCCAACTGACTAAGATAGCTGGCAGGAGCGACACATCTAATGGCATCTGGAGCCAGAAACAGCACAGCTTTCCCTAAGTCCGCCTGCCTCTCGATGTTCTCCACCCTTTATCGCAAGGTTTGCCTTGCTAGATCATAGTCCATCTTGAGTATTAAAGCTGGGGAAAGCCTAGTTTGGCAAGGTTGGACTCAACAGCCTTGTTCTATGATGAAGAGAACTTGTCTTGGAGGATTAATGGAGCAAGATCTTGCGGAAAGAAGTTAAGCTTTAGCCAGAGATTTAAGGATGCTATACAGATTCTTGCTTCGATTTTTGTCAATCCTGTCTCTAGACGCAGAAGTGCATTTGAGACACAACGCAGCATCTGGAGAATTGATCTACTGAATTTGGATTGAACTATTTCTAATGATGTAAAACATGAAGCTGATGGTCCGAGCAAGGTCCTATAAAGAAGCTGTGCTAGCGACTTGGCCAGAAAAAGCTTAATTGCAGCTGGGACATAATATCCTCCCTTTGTGCAGAAAAATTTAAGAATGGTGCTCACTGATCTTTAGCCCACAGCAGCTGCATATTCTCCATATGCTTTTCTTGAACCATTGGCCTGAATGACCACCCCCAGGTATTTGAAGGTGGTTACCTGCTCTATTTTGTGGCCATTTAGATACCATGAATAAAGTTTTGGCCTTTTTGCAAAGGCCATGATCTTTGTTTTCTCATAATTTATGTCCAGTTTATTGTAATTACAATACTGGAGAAGGGCTTGCAAGGTTCTTTTAAGGCCTACTGGGGTCCTGGAGAGAATCACAGCATTATCTGCATAGAGCAGGAGGGCGATGCTTCGGTCACCTATTTTTTGGGGTGTGTTTGATTTGGTTTGTTTAGCCATTTTACCATGTCATTTCTCAAACCCTTATAAGTAGTTTGAAGGTGATCTATGATTATCTTCAAATTACTTATTATCATTTCTGCTAACTTTGAAATATTGAGACCAAGAAGCAAAAACTATTCCCGACCCATGATCTACTTTAGATCCACCAACAAAAACCATTCTCATGAAGTCACAGTTCAAACCCCAACGTTTTGTGACCTGAAATCAGACATAAATACCATAGACAAGTCACAGATTTGCAGTGCAGTGTCATAACATATACCTCTAGCTTGTACTCTAGTGTACCTGAGGACACTAATTATGAAAAGAAAAGAGTTTACTGCAACAAGAGAAATGGAATCCCAGCATGTTAAAAATGGGGTGGGGGTATGTATTGCTAGATTTCTAGCAATTTCAGCTACTTTAAGCTGAGCCAGGAATAGAATAGAATAGAATAGAATAGAATAGAATAGAATAGAATAGAATAGAATAGAATAGAATAGAATAGAATAGAATAGAATAGAATAGCAGAGTTGGAAAGGACCTTGGAGGTCTTCTAGTCCAACCCCCTGCTTAGGCAGGAAACCCTACACCACTTCAAACAAATGGTTAAATTATCTTAGCTCTCTAAAGTTGTTGATACTGACAGAGTGTAGAGTTCAATTTAAAATGTTCATAAAACTAACTGTATCTGATCAACCAACCAACCATAAAACTAACTGTATCTGACCAACCAACCAACAAAATCACAAATAAATAGTTGTAGAAGTGGCTAGGCCAAAAGTGAATGAACAAGAAAAGTTGTTTTTCTGAAAACTGAAGTGCCATGCATTTTTCAGAAGACATCTCTTAAGACCTTGACATTCTTACCAAAGAGAAGGTCCCTTTTGGAGTTATAGTTTATGTCTAGGTAATCATGCATAGGAATATACTTTTGACTTTGTAACATATTGAAATGCATTTTCTGGGCAAGTTGAAAAACTTTATACATATATTCTTGTATATCAGGAATAACTGCCAGGGGAAGAATGGATGACTATAAGCTATATTTTGAAATACAGGACTTAAATCACTTTCAATATGATTTTATTTTCTATCAAATAAATGCAACAAATTTTAATGAAATAACTACTCCTTCATTTCTTCTATATGCTTCACAAATATTTCGGCAAACTATACCACAGATTGTTTCATTCAAGTTCATGATTTTATTACATCCATTCCAGCCATGACAGAACCGAATTTTAACAAGTATCTTAGGCTTTGGATCAACCAAATTAAAGTTTATCCTGTGAACATCCTTCCTACAAATTCTCAGGAAGACAATGCTGCAGGACAAACATTCCATCAAAAATATTGTGAAACCAATGAGGCCCAAGATATCATTGCCATTTGCTTTTAAAAGTAGCTTTTGGAAGGCTATTATTCAGATTTATATAAAATACAGAACCATCCTCTATTTTACATATGCTACAGAAGATTAGCAAAATACAAAAAGCAATGTACTCTTTTTTTTATTTGCATACATTTTTTCCAATCATTCAATTCATTAATAAAGAATACTGGCAGAATGCTCTCATTTGAAGGAAAAAGCAAGATATGGATCTGGCCAAATGGATCTATGATTCTTGTTCTGATTAAATATTAGAATACAAACATGAAGAGGAATGATGCAGTACAGTACATTCAATTCTAGGGAGTCTCAAACACATTTTAAAAGGTATTATTGAACTGTTTTCCTTCAGGAGGAAGAGCAATATACATATAAAAAATAACAAAAGCAACAACAACAATAATAATTTTTAGAGCTTTGTTTTGAAAGTTCATATTTTGAATCCTTACAGAAAACAATTGGTACAGCATGTGAGAAATTACAAGCACAAACTTAGTTGTTAAAAACATGAGGCCTAGGCTAAGGACCTACAGTATTTTAGTGAATAGTTACTGAATAAATTGACATGATCTTAAAACTACCTATTATTCTCCACTTTGGAAGATATGTAAGAACCATCTTGAAAATTAGACTGAATAAAAAAGTAGATGATGCTACCGGTAGTTCAAAAATCAGAACAGTGTGACAGTTCACTTGGTAGACACAATAATCAATTATTTTGTGGTCTAGAAAAACCATCATAATGAATTCAGAAACATGCTTCTTTCCCATTTATTCTCAATAGCTACCTTTTTAAAAACTTAAATGATAGGTTAGCATATTTGCTCACATCTGTTTCTTCTCTTTCTTTCTTTTATGTTTCTTCTTTTTCTTCTAGCACAACCCCAATTCTTACTGCAGTGAGCATTTTGGGGCAAAAAACCCCTCTCTTTTTCTTTCTTTCTTTCTTTCTTTTTTTTTTTTTTTTTTTACTAAAACATGAATGTTTCCCTCTGTTTCTGGCATAGGCTCATATAACTATGGGCTGAGATTACTGAGATGTTGAAATTGTATCAATGGGATAAATATGAAGCAGTTTGCTAAAAAGGAGAAAAAGCCAGAAATATAATTGTTGAATATCTGACACTATATCAAATGCAAAATAATTCTAATTGTCTAAGAGGGACACTTAAGTTGTATTTTAATAAAGAAAGGGAAAAAAAATTCTAGAAACCAAAAGAGTAGGATGGGAGAGAAAAGGAAAATCATATTGACAAAGGAAATGTGTGTTTCCTTAAGAAGCCAAACACAAAAATCTAGGGAAGATTTCAAGGTTCTTGAAGTAGCTAGTTACAGAAAGTAGTTCACAATTCTAGAAGTGTTCGTACAAATCTAAATGTTCAAATCCACTTAAAATGTCTTTTTTTATAGAAATTCCATGACAAGTGGGGATATATAGAAACATTTCACTACTCTGACTAAATATTTTTAAGTATATAAATTATTAAGTATATAAATAATATATTCTTTCTTTGGAGGTATTTTCAAAAGAAAATACATCAAAAGAAAGCTCATTGACATCTTTGTTTGAGTCTCTAACTTCTTTTTCTTTTTACTCTAAGGCATTCTCTGCTGACCTATGAGAACTCACATGGCAGAATGATTATGGCAAATCCTCACAGACAAACCTACCCATAAGCCACAATGCATGTTCCATGTCAAGTAAATTTTGCTCTGAATGGATAATGAGAGCTATATTGATTCCTTTGGCAGGCTCCAGAATCAAAACAAAACAGTTAATTGAATAGATAATGGAACACGTTTGTATTATAAAACCAACCAAGTTTTATATCTTTCACAAATTTCACTGAAAGCAATGAATAAAACAATGTTATTTTCTTTTAAATATACGAAAATATTATATTTGTGGTGTTCCAAATGTCCTTTCTTCATTGTGGTAGGAGGTTAGAAATTCAAAAGATTATTTTTATTGAAGAGAATGCTGGAATTTTTCATAACAACTTTTTATTATAAATATGCAAGTGAACAGAAAAACAATTTCTGTCAAAAACAATCTCAGACTCAACAAAATAGATGCATGCCTTCTGCTGCTCTAAAGTCCTATAAATCCCCTGCTGACACAAAGTAACACATTTATAATACAACTACGATATAAAAGTAGAGAAGACAAGGAAAATGAAATGAAATGGGTGTACCAAAAATAGGATCAAGCATTCTTTTTATCAATTAAAATAAATTAGCATTGTTAATAATGAATCATAAACACTCAGCAAATTGCTTTCAAGCATATCTTCACACTTCCATTAAACTCTTTTATATTTCCACATATAACCTGCTTCCAAGCTCAATTTGGAAAGCATTTCAGGGAGATGGTTCTACTCCAGTACAGAGTGTGAGTGACAAAACCATTCAAATTCTATGGAGCTACCTAAAGAAAATAGCATGTATGTAACAACTGGGTAAATTAATGATCTCATCAAATTATGAGAAGAAATTCAGTCTAAAATTTCAGGCATCAATCAGTTTTCTGCAAAAAGTCCAGCAGATCAAAAGGGATGAGGAGTTACTTGAAAATCATGAAAGCTGAACATCAAGTTTACCTGCTGTAAGATTCTATCAAATCAGTGGTTCTGGTAAGTGAGGATAATAGCTTGTGAAAAAATGTTCTGGAAAAATAGTTCTGTTTAGTTCTGTTCCATTTCTACTCACTAGCTGATCCCCCAATGATGTCATTTCCTATAATGTTGGTTTTTAATTTATTTAAACTGTTTATTTTAATATTTAATATTTTAATGTTTTGTACTTGTTTTTACAATGTTGTAAGCTGCCCAGAGTTGCTCATCAGTGAGATCTATCCTGGATTAATGATATGTTCTAGCTAATTATAAATCATATACTAAAGTGTTGATTTCTCAATATTACATGATCAATTGAGGAGAAGAACAATAACTATGGCATCAATCAAACATATCAATCAGGAGTGACTACACAATATTAAATATTTTTTAAAATGCATTCTTCAATGATTACATTTAAATGTACTTAAGAGGCTATCTGTCCTCTACCTGTGGCTCAGTTAGATCTCTGCCTTGATTCTTTTTATCTGATTCCTTTGAGCTAAATGAATTTCATGTCATGATGCCAGATCAGAATTTTATAAGCTCCTCAGAAAGCATTAAGAATCCTTTACAATGCTTGTTGATTATCTTCAAACCTTTCCAAGCATTTTTCATATTCCTATGGTCTTCTACATTTTTGGGCAGGACATTGTTATCAAACAATTTGGAAATCTGTTCTTGGTTAATCTTTTGCATCTCTCATTTTACAGTATTTGAGGAAATTTTTAATATCATAATTTCTCCTATCAACATATATCAAATATTCTCTCCACTTACTTTAAACTGTATCAAGCCCATCTTTTCTCATGCAGAAACATCATTAAAAAAAGATTTAATATGAGATCACATTCAAGAAACCTTTAAAAACTGGTTGACCATAGAAAGTCATTTCTTAATTTGCACCATGACTTTTAGCATTTCAAAGAAGCATAAGAACTAACCAATTTACTAATATTGCCATTAAAAAGTTGTTGCAAATACTAATTTTGTGAATAACATTAGCTTTCTAGGCACATTTGCAATAATTGGGCACATTAATTAATTGTGAGGGGTAAGAAAATAAGAAGTAAAGCTGGACATTTTGACAAAATGATATAATGAGGCAGAGAAAAAACAATTTGAAAATGTATGGCAAGGTTGCAGAAAAGAATTTCCATTCATTGGTTTAAAACAAGCTATTTATTTAAATATTAATTTTTTTCTTATTCAAACTCAATTTAAAGAAAGTGAAAGAGGATAGCATTATTCTTTACAATGGTCTGAGCCAAAATGCACTGTGAGTTTGGCAATAATCTTAGTAAAAGAGGTATATAAGATTGTTGGGGGCAATATGCTGACTTGTAAACCACTTAGAGAGGGCTGTAAAGCACTGTGAAGCGGTATATAATTCTGCTATTACTATCAACCAGAAGATAAATATCCTGATAAATGACCAACTAGAAAAATATAATCTCCAAATGATTCACTATGCAACTTTATTCAAGCCCACTTGAAATAAATTTTGGGTTCTATTCCTAGAAACACTTACAGAGAATCTCAGCATCACTCTCCATAGATTTTTACTTGACCATCTCTCTAGAAAACAAGCTAGGAACACCAGCCATAACTGCTGTTAGAACCCTCAGCAACAGAAAATTGTATCCTGAATCCTATTTGTACACTTACTTTTCAAACACTTATCTTATAGGAAGCCTCAAGAAATGACAGCTTTCAGTTACTGCCTTTAGTTACTGTTTTCAGTTACATTAGATGCATTTCTAAGCAGAAATTTAGAGGTGAAAATGTTTCATTCTTTACCGTATAAATTGGAATTGTTATGTTTCTTATTTTCCCCTTGTTTTATTTCATAATTACTAATGTTAATTATAGATAAATAAAAGTAGAACTAAAATAAATCAATGTCTTTTGCTGATACTTTTGTTGTGCTATTGGGCTATTTTGATTATGACAGTGACTGGGCAACCAAATTTGGACTGCAAAAATATAGATTGCCAAAGGATGGCAGAAAAGAGTGAGGACTTTCTGTACAGCATCTCTCTGCTTCCATCTAGTACCCATCCAAATTTTACAGTCCAGAAATTTGGGCTGAACTATGGAGTGGGACTGATCTATGAATAATCAAGTTGTTTTTTTGTTAAAAAGATGATGCTATTGCAGGTAGCTAGGTTGTAGAGGAAACGGGCCACCCTTGAGTTGTAGAAAGAACATGGAGATGGGGGAGAAAGTGGGGCATTGTTTTTAATGATCCAGAACAAATGGTTTGAAAAAGAAATTTTCTATAGATTGATCTAAACAAAACTGAAAGTAATGGAAACAGTAGCCATGTTATTACAGCCAACATCTCCTCTTAACTAATTTTATTGCCAAATACCCACCAATACAACACTGTCCTTTTGCACTGTCCTTTATTCTATTTAACTGCAAAGATACCTTTGAATTGGAGAAAAGAAACATTTTCTCTTACCTACATGATAGCTGATTTATGCCTTCAATATAATAGCACACTCCACCATTCACACAATAGGATTTCACGGTTTCATTGCATTGTCTAGTATGTCCAGGTCCAGAAGGCAGAGTTGTGGTTACTGTGAAGAAAAGGAGATGCGTTACATCATTATTTTGCCTTTTGATTTCTTAAGTATGCTACATTTCATTTATTTACTTCTATTAATATAGGAATTTATATTTTGCACTTCAACAATTTTTAGGCCATTTTACAAGGACTACAAAAAGGGTAATAAATCATACAGTACAAATGGAAACAAATAAAACTCCAGTGTTTTCTAAAAAAAAAAAAAAAATCAGCTAGATAAAATTGGATTGAAAACCTGAAATATCTTTAGTACTGACATATTACCCAGATAATCAAGGCACTATTTCAAGAACACTCTCCTTTTCCCCCAAGAAGAATTCAGAGATGGACTATGGCCTTCAGCAACATTTGAAGGAGATAGGAATGTTTAACCTTGAGAAAATATGATGTAATTGAAAGGATGTTATAAATACAAGTAATGCCTGTTCTCTTTGCCTAACTCTTTCCATGCAAGATATGGAATAAAGACACAGGTTAACAGGACAGCAGAATCCTGAGGAATGTTAGGGGAAAAAAATCCTATTTATAACACAAGCTGATGATGGGCTCTATCATCCCAATAGTTAGAGATCTTCACTTCACTGGGAACATTCAAGCAGAAGCTAGGGAGCCATTACTCTGGGATGCTTGAATTTGGATTCCTGCTTTAGAGCCTAAACCAGTGATGGTGAACCTATGACAAACATGTCATAAGTGATACGCAATGTCATGTTTGCTGACATACCAGCAGGTCCTAATCTTGTTTAGTTTTCTGCACATCCTGTTTCTGACTGAGGTTTTCTGCTGCTGCAGAGGCTATATGACGATGTGATGTGTGCTCTCATGTGACCTCTGAAGCCTCTGGAAGTTGTGTGAGGGGGCCTTGCTCTCACAAGGCCTCTGGACCTCCAAATATTGTGCAAGAATGGGGCATACATGCCTTCCTACTTTTTTTGGAGGCTGCAAGGCATCACAAGAGCATTCTTTGAAGTTTCCAGAGTGAAGGCTTCATGCCTAAATTGTCTCTTCCAGTTCTGTGATTCTATTCTTTTCTCACACCTACACCAGTGGTGGGTTCCTCCCGGTTCGGCCCAGTTCGGCCGAGCGGTGATGATATGACGTCACCGAACCGGTTCTGCCCCCCCCGGGTTATTCTTACCTTTTATTTGGCCCCACCCCCAATCTATTGCTGCCTCCTGAGTCCCAGCTGATGGCTAGAGGGAAAAAAACTGTTTAAACTCTTGCCGCGGGGCTTCAAAGGGCCGCCCTACAGCTGATCAGTGTTAAAAGAAAACAAATGAGTAGACCGGTGCCTGCAAAAATAAATGGGTAGACCCAGTGGTGGGATTCTACTTCGGTAGAACCGGTTGTTAAGTAGTTAAGCAGTTCGGAGAACCAGTTGTTAAAAGAAATCTCCTTTTGTTTTTTCCCACTTTACAAGGTTAATCCTGTAAGGATTAATTACAACATTTGGTGTTGTTTCCTAGCCTAATCTTTATTACAGAAACTGCGTCTCCGGCAGTATGCCTAGACTTACTGTCACTTCCGGTTCTGGAGGCTATTTTTTTGCTTGACTTTCTTAAAGGGGAAGGGTTGTTTTAAACTTTTTACACCACTGTTGGGAGGAAATACTCCCCTGTTGGAGTTCTTCCAGCCAGGGTGCAATCATCAGCACTTTAAAGAAATAATTGAATCCTTTTGTGCATATGGACTACTCAGAGGGCTGAAAAAGTCCTCAAATTTACAACTGTCCTCACATTTTACGTTTTTCGCCCTATCTTGTCACCATGGTGAAGAGAAGCAGTTGTGAAATGAGTGACACGGTTGTTAAGAATGCTGCATGGGCATAAATGTGAGGATGGTCATAAGTGTGAGGACCAGTCAAAAGTGCGAGGGCCTGTCAGAAATGGCTTTTTTCAGCCCTCTGAGTAGTCCCTATACACATAGCCATGGCCACCCGGTCACATGACCAGCTAGCCACGCCCACCCAGTCACATGACCCCCCCCAAGCCACGCCCACAAAACAAGCCATGCCCACAGAACCAGTAGTAAAAAAAATTAGAACCCACCCCTGACCTACACCACAGACACATCAAACTAAAATTCTGTAATAGCAACTTGGGCTGCTATAAGGAGGTGATCAAAGGGGATTCAAACTTTTTTTAAAAAGCCAACATGACAGAAGAACTACCATTTGGTTTGGAAGACATATCAGGAAATCAGTCTTTGTGAAATCAACAGTTCATAACAGCAGTTCAATTTAAGGAGATTTCTGTTAAGAGACTTGAGACATTACTTGGCATGGCATCAGTGGTGGGTTTCAAAATTTTTTATTACCGGTTCTATGGGTGTGGCTTGGTGGGTGTGGCATGGCTTGGTGAGCGTGGCTTGGTGGGTGTGGCAGGGGAATGCTACTGTAAAATCTTCATTCCCATCCCACTCCAGGGGAAGGATACTGTAAAATCTCCATTCCGTCCCCAATCCAGGGGAAGGTTACTGCAAAATCCCCACTTCCTCCTAATCAGCTGGGACTTGGGAGGCAGAGAATAGATGGGGATGGGGCCAGTCAGAATTTTTAGTACCGGTTCTCTGAACTACTCAAAATTTCCTCTACCGGTTCTCCAAAACTGGTCAGAACCTGCTGAAACCCACCTCTGCATGGCATCAAGTGAACATCTTAGCTGTAAGATGGCAGAACCAGAAAGGATCATATAAAGTAAGCTGTCTCACGCATTGCATGTTGTGTAGAATTTGTGGTGGGCAGCAGTTCCAGAGGGACAATGAACTGAAAAAATAATAGACATTTTAGAGAGAATTGACTTATTTAATCGCGACTGACCTCAAAAATTTGCACTGATGCTAATATTTGACAGAGAAATAATTTTTTAAAGAAAAGGATAATATCATTTGAGGTTATTTGCCACTGAATAGGCATGAAACATAAATAGATTAAGAAATTTAGATTAGAAAACATAATAAAAAATTTGTAGAGAAACTAATTGAAAAAAGAAAGTTTTTTTTTTCCTAGATTATATTCAGATAGAGCTGGTAAAGAGGTTGTCAGCCCTGAATCCATCTTTGGTCAGACTTTTCAGAGCTGCCACAGTGGGAATGGGAAAGTAGCAAGGGGAGTAAATCATAACAACATTCTTTCGCATGAGATCAAGGTCGGCTGCTGGCACCTGGAGGGGAGTGAATGAACTTTGGTGGGAGCTGAGAGAGCAGACTGATTGGGCCATATTATGTGAATGTCACTAGACAGGGCAGGGTGTGAGTTTTAGTGTGGGTGGGGGAAAACATGGGAAAATGGAGCAAGGAATGACGACCCCTGAGGGAGCCACCGGGTTCATTTTGGAGAACGTTTGTGGGGCCATCTGCTATCCATCAGCGGCTGCAGTCACCGAAGCTGAAGAAGCGCAGGCAGTGGTGAAATCCTCCTCGGATCGCTGCTGGTTCGCTGCCCATGCATGCGTGGTGCATGCCAAACGCATGCTGCGTGCCAAATGCAGGCCAAAAGCACGGTGAGTGCAGAAAAAGAAGACTTCACTAGGTAAGTAGAACAGCAAGGGGGGGGGGACAGCTGTGCCGCGCAATTTAGCTTTGCTAGAAAGCATTTCACCCCTGAGCGGAGGCCAAGCTCTGGAGGGGTGCCTGGCCCAAGGAGCCAGCACTGTGGCAGTCCCAACAGACCAGCCCAGTCCTGACGGGTGAGGGGACTGGATCAGCAGCCCCACTAGGATTGGAAGCTGCAGCGATGACCCAAGTGCCTCCACGGATGTTAGGCAATCCTGAACACGTAATAGCCTTTGAGCAGAGGACAACGAAGCTCCTGGAGCTCAGCGAGTCCAGGGAATGGGGACTCCAACCATCTTCACGAAGCCAGTCACTTGCTGGGCTACCCGAGAGATTTGGCCAGCAGAGTGTGGGTCCTGTTGCCCAAGCTCCCCCACACTCAATCCAGCCAGGTTGGAACCTAGTCCAGCCTACATTCCACTTTCCAGGGCAAGGGAGCATGGCAGTTCAAAGTTGGATCTCAGCTTCGTTCCACTCAGCCCTAAGCAGGCCAAGATTCAGCCTTTCCCTTGAATCCAATCCGTCAGTGCAGCAGGGTGCAGCGACTAGCCAACTCACTTGACCCCTGGGGCACTTAAGCCCGGGTAACTGGGGAGGAATGATGAGGTTACCAAGGCCCACCCATCCTCCTCCAGCAGCACCCCCTGGACTGCTGCCAGTCAACCAAATCCCCCCAGGATGGGCCTTCTACCCAGGCCAGGGTGGATTCAATGCCAGTGGATGCTGGCTCTGACCCAACTACCAGTTCCGCCGGCCACAGCAGCACTGCCCGCAGCTGCCCCACCACCATTCCTGGCTACCTTTGATTGCACCCCGGGGAAGCTAGCTTACTTTCTAAACTGCATCTGGGCCCATATTGATCATTATGGAGCTCAATACCAATTAGACCAGGAGATGATCTCGGCCATTGCAGACAATATGAGGAAGGGGGAAGCAGCAGACGGGATTGCCCAACTCCATGACGAAGGAGCACCCAAGTTACAAGATGCGGATGAGTTCATGCAGTCACTAAAGGTCGAGGACACAGCCAACCAAGAGGAAGCTGAAGCGGAAATCAAGAGATTGAAGCAGCGCAGCCGGTCCCCCAAGGAGTTTATGTGGGAGTTTAGAAAAGTAGCCGGCAAACTACGGGACTGGCTTGAACAACTCTTCATCCACTACTTCAAATAGGCCCTGGATCAGGACCTTAGGCAAGCATGCACCTATAGGGGAGTACCAAACTGGATCTAAGACTGGTATTGGATGGGGTGACTATGGACTTAGAGATTCACCCCCACGAAGATCCACATTGGAAAAGGCTCCCAAATGACCATTGGGACATTGAGTTGCCACTAAGTAGGCAGTGTAGACAAGACTGGCAGCCACGCCCATTATAAAGTGCTTCAAATGCGGCCAACTGAGCCACTGAGCCTCCAAATGCCTCACACCAGCTGTGGTCCCTCAGGCGCGAATGCCAGTGACTGCAAGTTCAAGGAGAACTCCCAAAAAGCCACAAGACAAAGGTAAATTCATTTGGCAAGCTATGGAGGTCCCCCCTCCACTGTACCAGGAGGGGGGAACTCTGGCTCCAGAAGCCACCAACACCAGCGGAAGTGGCGAGGAGGACCCAATGGTAAGTGAAGCCATCCATCCCTTCACCATAAATTCTCACATAGTAATACCCAAGACAGCTCCCATTGGGACCTAGAGGCCATAATAGAAACTGGTTGCACCTGGTGCTTGATCAGCTCCCAAACTGTGCAGAATCTAGGAATAGAGACAAGAACTTTGAGCCACCCCATCTGGTTTGAGCAGGTGGATGGATCACTAGTGAGTGGCGCACCCACAACCTTAGTCACCGAACCTGTAAGACTGGAAATGGGTGCTATTGGGAAATCATATGATTTGTAGTTGCCCCAAAAATGACCGAGTCACTGATCCTCGGTCTGTCCTGGCTAGACAAGTGGGCCCCGACCATCACATGGGAAGATGGCTATCGGAAGCTAAAAGTGGGTATCAGACCACTGCCCCCCTCCCGCAAACAGAGAACCAGCCCTCTTTAGACCATGCAACCTCAGCCAAAGAGAAGGAGTAGCCTCCACCATGGAGGCTCTGCGCGGCTGCCCAAGAATACCCAAAGAGTACAGAGCGTTAGCAGAAGCTTTCAGCGAAGACGAATGCAATGTGCTCCCCCCACATTGACCCACGGACTGCACAATAGAATTTGTGCCAGGGGCAAAGCTGCCTAAGCCAAAAATGTATTCCATGACCCTTAAGGAGATGGGTGAATTGAGGAAATACATTGAAGCAAACTTAGCCAGAAGGATTTATCTAGCCCATTAAATACTTTTTAAAGAGAAAAAAGACCTGGGGGTGAGGCTTTGAGTTGATTTCCACAGAATAAACCTGTGTGCATGGAAAACACATGGTAGGAAAACACCTACCCCCTACCCCTTATGAAGGACATGCTGGCAAAGGGAAAGATGTTTACCAAGCTAGACCTCAGAGAAGCCTACTACCACTTGTGGATTAAGGAAGGTGATGAATGGAAAACAGGATTCAATTGCCCATTAGGCAGCTTCTAGTTTAAAGTCATGCTTTTTTGGGCTACAGGTAGCCCCTGCAGTGTTCATGCAACTCATTAACGAGGTGCTGCATGAGCACCTATACAAAAGAGTTCTAGTGTA
This sequence comes from Pantherophis guttatus, assembly GCF_059756535.1. Classification (NCBI taxonomy): domain Eukaryota; kingdom Metazoa; phylum Chordata; class Lepidosauria; order Squamata; family Colubridae; genus Pantherophis; species Pantherophis guttatus. The sequence goes on along the minus strand of NC_142065.1, from coordinate 120,902,307 downwards.
TTTGGACGACAATCTTATCTTTAGCAAAACTATGGAGGAACACGTCAAACTAGAATGGCAAGTTTTGAGAAAACTCCTAGCCGCTAAGCTCTACGCTAAACTGTCATACTTTGATAGACTTTGTCTCGGAGTTCTGAATTGCAATGAGGAGTATGTTGGAACACTGATAGAGGCATTTTGATATAGAAATCTGTTCATTATTTGACTAAGTAAATCAGTGGTTCCGAAAGTGGGCGGTGGGATGACTTAGTGGGGTGCTAAGAGCAAGGGGGGCGGCAGGGGATGCTAAGTGGCATCCGTGATGGCGAACCTATGGCACTCATGCCACAGGTGGTACACGGAGCCATGTTGCCTGGCATGTGTGGCGTCGGCCATTCTTCTTCCGGGTTCGCACCCGAAGCTCAGCTCATCAGACTAGCTGGCCAGTGCGCATGCGTGCACCAGAAAATGAAAGTACGTTTCCCAGCACGCGCATGCCCACTGGGCAGCTCCTCTTACAATGTGTGCGAGGCTGAACTGTTGGTTGCTGTATTATTGCTCTCCTGCTGCTTGCCCGGACTACCCAGCCCAAGCTCAGCTGCTCTGCTCCTCGCTCTCTTGACTGCCATCACCTTCCTAATTTTTGGTAAGTTGCAGGTGGGCTGCTGTGGGGGGGGGAGGCCTGGGGGGGTGGCAGGGTGCTGCCCAGGATCGAGGTGGGTTGCTTGGGGTGGGGGGCAGGGCTGGCAGGATGCATACTAGACACCCCAGGAAGGCCTACTGATGAGATCGGGGTCTAGGGCAAAGCTCCCAATTTTGCTGAATGCCTCATTCTTACCATGGTAAGGGGATGGGCTGCGGTGCACAAACTTCAGCAATTCTTGTGTTGCCGCCTGCACCGCTTGCTTGGAGCTGGTCTGGAAAGGAAAAACTGCAGCCGAATAAGCAAGACACACCCCACCCAGATCCCTCCAAATGGGTCTTGTACGGTAGTCTTCCCCCTGAAAGGCTTTCCTGCTTCTCCTCTACCTGTATGCTGTTACCGGCTCTGCACCCAGCAGTGTCTTGCTGGTCTTGGAGGGGGGGGTGCAGAGCCGGTGCAGATTAGAAGTAGGAAAGCCTTTCAGCGGGGAGACTACAATACGGAGACCCGTTTGGAGGGATTTAGGTGGGGTGTGTCCTGCCTTATTCGGCTGTGGTTTTTCCTTTCCAGACCAGCTCCAAGCAAGCAGTGCAGGTGGCAATGCAAGAACAGCTGAAGTTTATGCACCGCTTGCTTTGAACGGTCTGGAAAGGAAAAAAATCACAGCCGAATTAGGAGGGACACGTCCCACCCAGATCCCTCCAAACGGGTCTCCGTACGGTAGTCTCCCTGCTGAAAGGCTTTCCTGCTTCTCATCTGCACCAGCTCTGCACCCCCCCCAAGACGCCGCTGGGTGCAGAGCCGGTAACAGCATACAGCTGCTGCCTGCACCGCTTGCTTGGAACTGGTCTGGAAAGGAAAAAACGCAGCCAAATTAGACAGGACATGCCCCACCAAGATCCCTCCAAACAGGTCTCCTTTCGGTAGCCTCCCGCTGAAAAGCTTTCCTGCTTCTCCTCTATCTGCATTCTGTTACCGGCTCTGCACCCAGATAGCGGCTGGTGGTCCCGGATAGCAGCGTCTTGTTGGTTTTGGGGGGGGGGTCGCTGCAAGAAAGAATGGGTGCTTGGAAGAGCAGGCTCCGTTTGGGTGGGTGTTGTTGTTGGGTCACGTAGTTCAGCGGGGAGGCTTCTGAAGGGAGACCCGTTTGGAGGTATCTGGATGGGGCGTGTCCTGCCTAATTCAGTTGCAGGCAGTGGCGCAAAAGCTGTTAACATTTGTGCACCACTTGCTTGGAGTTGGTCTAGAAAGGGAAAAAACACAGCCAAATTAGACAGGACACACCCCACCCAGATCCCTCTGGTCTCAGAAATGTTTGATTTGAACTATCAAATCTTTGATTTGAACTTTGATTTGAACTATGGCAAGAAAAATCGTAAAATGGGGCAAAGCTCATTTAACCATAATAATTTCTAGATATTTTAAGTGTAGAGAATTCAAGTGTTGAGAATGACCCATTATTTCATCTCTTTTTCCACACTAGGTACCACTATTTGATTTCTTTTCAAATTATTGAAAAGAATAATTATTCAAATAACAACAGAAAACCCAATACAGTTCAGTATGAATTGGCTTTCCAGTCCTTCCTTGATGCACTTTTTTACATTGGTTATCTAGTTTAAATGCCAAAGAAAAATCAATGATATATTTTTCAGACCTTTGGAGTATCACACTGTCAATTGTTCACACTGCTCAAGCAAAACTAACAGGTGTGAATTAAGTTTTAGCTAAAAAATGGAGCTTTAATTCCAGAAGTCAATTTTTTAAACTTGGATTTCTGGAATTAAAAGGCTCTGGATTAAATTGTACTCCAGACAAAAGATGGAGAAGAGTATCTTGCTTTTAGACATGATAATAGCTGTCTAGAAAGATGAGTTATGAACTATTTTTATATCATCAGAAATTTAATTTCTTATCTGTTAAAAATGCAAAGACAAGGAGTACAGGGAGCAAATAAAAGATCTTCATGTTGGGGTTGGTTCTGGACCAAATCTTACTTGTGGGACAGAAACCAGCTCTCAGCCCTCCTTGTGGCTCCTTGAAAAGCATCCCCCCCCCACGCTCCACCGCCTGAGGGGGCAGGGGAGGGCTGCAGGTGTCCTGATTGATCCCAAGGGGGTCTGGGAGTGGGTGTGAATTCATCCCACAGCCCTCTCCATCACCTCCTCTGTGAAATTGCTTTCTCCCACTCGCTGGTGGTCAGCAAATTCAAAAGGAATCCCCAGCTGAGAATCACTGCTCTAGATTGGTTGATTCAGGGGATTTCTTTAGTGTTAACTAATAGTGTTAGCTATTTTTGTTACAGGGATAGATTTGTATTAGAGCAGCCTGCAGGACTTCCAAAGGCTCTGCGCACCCTGTTTTTGCAAAAAAAACCGGGCCCGTTTTTCACAAAAACGGGACACGCGGGGCAAGGCTTCAGGAGGCCAAAAATGGCTGTATTCCATGTATAAGATGCACCAACATTTCCAACCTCTTTTGGGGGAGGAGTGTGTCTTATACTCTGAAAAGTACAGTAAATTGCTGTGTTGGCACTCCAAGATAAATATGTGGGTTTTGGATTGCGGTTTGTGCACTCCATCTCAAAAAGGTTCACCATCACTATTGTAAGTTTTCTGATTTTCAAAGCAGAAATGGCAGAAGCAGAAAAATCAAAGAAGAAATGTAGACAATATAGTGTGGAATATCTGAAGTATGGATTTATACCAGCACCATCAAACCAGCAGCTGCCACAGTGCCTACTATGTGAAAAAGTATTTTCTAATGAGGCAATGAAGCCTTCCAGACTGAACAAACATTTGAAGAAAGCACATCCTGACAAGGCAGACAAAAACCTAACTTTTTTTCAATCACTTCGTGACAAATTTCAAAAGCGCCCAACACTGTCACACATGTTTTACAATGCTTCCCAACAAAACACTGATGGTTTGCGTGCATCATACAACATTTCATTGCTGATTGCTAAGTCTGGGAAGCCACATACTATTAGCGAAGAACTCATCCTACCAGCCATTAGTGAGGTTCTGAGTATTGTTTTGCATAAGTCACCACATGATATAATTAAGACAATTCCTCTCAGCAACAATTCAGTGCAAAGACGCATAGATGAAATGGCTGTGTGGAAGATGTATTGTGCAGCATACTACGGACAACAGACTTTGCATTACAGCTGGATGAATCAACTTTGCCAGGCAATGAATCTTTGCTTCTTGCTTATGTGCGCTTTATTAAAGATGAAAGTTTGACTGAAGAGTTGTTATTTGTGAGGCAACTAAAAACAGATACTAAAGGGGAGTCAATATTTCGTGTTGTTGAGCAGTTTTTCAAACACAAGGAAATTCCACTGACCAACATACTTGCTTGTGCAACTGATGGCGCACCATCAATGACTGGTCGCTACCGTGGGTGTGTTGCTTACTTGAAAAAAGCAGTGCCAAATGTCTTTACCATTCACTGTGTCATTCATCACCAACATCTGGTTGCAAAAAACCTCAGTGATCACTTACACAAGTCATTACACACTGTCATTAATGCAGTGAACAAAATTAAAGTACATGCTCTCAATAATCGACTATTCCGAGAGCTCTGTGTTGAGAATGATGAAGATTTCGATCGTTTGCTGCTTCATACAGAAGTTCGTTGGCTATCAAAAGGCAATTGTGTGAGACACTTTTACAATCTTTTTGACACTGTTGTGGAGTTTTTTGAAGACAAGAATGCTTTGCTCAGTGATGAACTCAAAGAGATCAGGCATGACATTGCTTATTTATCAGAACTGTTTGCAAGTTCAATGAAGTGAATTTGCAGTTGCAAGGAAATGAGGTCAATCTTATTAAGGCCAAATCTGTCATCTCTACGTTTATTTCAAAGTTAACTTTATTCAAGCATAATATAGGCCGTCGCAAGCTATACTAATTTCCGAGTTTGTCCGAGCTAGAAGAGAAAGGTGGGATACAAGATGATGATCTGCAAGTTTTTTGTGATCATTTGGACATGCTGCATAAAGATATGTCTGAGCAATATCAGGGTCTTCTTTTGATGGAAATTCCAAATTGGGTGATAAATCCATTTTCAGATACTGAGGAATATGGGGTAGTGGAGGAACAACTAATAGAGCTGCAAAATGACATTGAGCTGAAGCCAAAGTTTAAGAAATCGTACCAAGAGTTTTGGTTATAGAAGGAAATTTCTGATCACTATCCTGCACTATGGACAGTGGTTAAGAAGCTCCTTGTTGCATTTCCAACATCATATTTGGTGGAACGTGGTTTCAGTGTGGTCATCCAACTTCTCTCTAAGCAAAGAAATCGACTCCAGATTACTGAATGTGGTGATTTAAGACTCCTGCTAAGTGACTTAAAACCAGACATTGGAAAACTGGTATCACTTCATCAAGCCCATCTATCACATTAAGAATTTCCTGAATTGTGAAATAGTTACTAAATTTTACTGAGATTACTAAGTTAGTAGTTACTAAGGTTCTTGATAAATGACTATCAGACTTTGAAAGCCTGGTATCACTGAATCATGTTCAACAATTTTGTTGAATTAACAAAAGATTTTTAAATTGGATTTTGAATAAATGCGCAATTGTTACAGTTTTGAATTTTACTGTTATTATCTTCCTTAGTGGGTCATGCAAACCACTATTCCGAACAATGCTATTTATAGGGGGTGAGAGGTATTGAGGATGAGTTTGTACCAAGGGGGTGGTGGACTGAAAAAATTTGGGAACCACTGGTATAGATGAATAAGAGCAGGAACTGTGCAGATTGACCTTGCTTGCATTCCTAACAAGCCTAGAACTACAGTATCAAAATTAACCACTTCATAAAGAGAACCTTTGAGAATTAGAACAACATTTTGTTGTAGAAATCTTGTAAAAACACTAATGAAGGCTGCAAATCCAAGAAAAAGCTAAAATAATTTAAGTTTATTGTGTCATTGCATAATAGCAAGTAATGAAAATCTTTACAGCACTATTCAATTAAATACCTGGCCCACAACAATTTCCTACACACACTTACCTAGGAGAAAGTTCCATTTGATTCAATAAAACTTCTTCTTGAGTAGACATGCATGTGATTGCAATCCTATTTCAGAGAAAGTACCACTATGATCTGGGACTTACTTCTCAGAACACAGAACTGGGATCCAAAATGCACAGAATTTGTGGGAAAGATCACAAACAAACACAAAATGGACAGCTACACTGTTTTTTCACCTGCATCCAACAGCTTTATTTGTAGTCAAGTCTTGTTATAGTTAGCATTATTTAATCTAAAACAACACACCTATCCCAAGTTTACAGTGGACATATTTACCAGAATATATTAATATATTATAAAAAATTGTAGACTCTTTGAAATTGTGAATAAGGATTAGTAGCTAGTTGAATAAAATGCAGCTTTAATAACAAAGATCCTTTAATCAAATTGACATCATAACCATCTTTTTTCATGAAAACTCAATTAACATACCTGTACACATATACCCTCAAGCAGTGATGTGATTCAAGTAATTTAACAACTGGTTCTCCCTAATGACCAGCTGGGTAAGTGTGGGCGGGGTGTCATGTGACTGAATGGGTGTGACCAACTCAACATCACTCACGGCAAGGTGGGGCAGTGCAGGTAACTGAAGCAGTGGTGGCAATGGCTGGAGCCTTAGTGCGGGAATGAAGAACCCCTGTACTTGCCTTTGCGCATCAACAACATTCTGCCTTCATCGCGGTACATTTGAGCTCAAGGCAGCCCTCGCCTCCGGCTGCTTCGGGCTTGGAGCTCTAAGCCGCATCCAGGAAGCACTGTGGCGGAGAGAAGCAGACGGGTCTGATTCTCCTGCACCTCATCTCTTGCTGGGTCTCGCTGCCCAACAGTCAGGTTTTTAAAAAGATTTTTGCAGCAGGAAATGGCAGGTGGTTACTTTCAGCCTTTGTTGGTGCAACTGGGCATGCATGCCTCAGTAGCTCGGGGAGCTACAACCTGCTTTCCGCTCTGAGACACTCACCTGCTGCATTACCTGCTGCCACCTCATGGCCTGCCCATTGAGATCTGACCCCCATTGTTGCTGCTGTTGCCAGGGGCTAGTGGGGCAGGGTTGCATTGTGGGTCCGTGTCATAATGGGCTCCAGGAGGAGGGGATCCCGTCTCTTCCATGGTGAAGCACACTAAATTTTACTGTGCTGCGCAAGGCGCTGCGAAAGCAGTGGGCAGGCCACTTCGGCCAGGAGGCAGCAACAGTGGCGGTGGTGCAGTTCAGGTCTCAGTGGGCAGGCCATGAGATGATGGCAATGAATGCGGCAGGCCAGTGTCTTGGGGCAGAGAGCAGGTCTTGCGTCTCCCTGAGTGACCGAAGCATGCATACCCAGCTTCATCAACGAAGGCCGGAAGTAGCTGCCTGCCATTTCCTACTGAAAAATCTTTTTAAAAACCTGACTGTTGGGCAGCGAGACCCAGCAAGAGATGAGGTGCTGGAGAATCAGACCTGGCTGCCTCTTACCACTGCAGTGCTTCCTGAATGCGGCTTACAGCTCTGAGCCCAAAGCAGCAGGAAGTGAGGGCTGCCTTGAGAGCAAATGTACTGTGGCAAAGGTGGAATGCTGTTGCTACATAAAGGCAAGTACAGGGGTGCTTCATTCCCACACTAAGGCTCCGACGATCACCATCGCTGTTTCAGCCACCTGCGCTGCCTCACCTTGCCACAACAATGCCATTACCTCGCTCTGGCCAGTGAGGGCTGTGCTACTTCTTGCACTCCTTCTTGTACTGCCCCACCTATGGCGGAGATTTCCAGCCCCACCCAGAGTGAGTCTCCCTCCCCTGCCGTCACCCTTACCTTCTCAGACCAGGAGAGGAGTGACTGGGAGGGGAGGGGAGGGGCCAGCCAGTGGTAGGATCAGCCAATTTGCCAACTGCGCAAAACGTTAACAACCGGTTCGGCTGAACTGGTGTGAACTGGCTGAATCCCACCACTGCCCTCAAGGCATCTTATATGCCTGTGATGGCGATCCTATGGCACGTGTGTCAGAGGTGGCACGCAGCGCCCTCTCTGTGAGTAAGCGAGCCATCGCCCCAGCTCAGCTCCATCACCACGCGTATGCATATGCATGTGCCGCCCGCCAGCCAGCTAGTCTTCGGGTCTGTGCTGCACATGCACAGGGGTGAGGTGCATGTGCATGCAGGGGCGAGGCGTATGCAGGGGCCGCACTCACATGTGGGGGGGGCGCATATGCACGCGCAGTGGGGCCCGTGCAAGGATGGGGCACATGCAGGGGCCGCACATGCATGCGCAGGGGTGGTGGGGCGCATTGCATTTTGGGGGTTCAGGGGTGTGGACGCACATTCGCACCAGTGGTGAAATGTAAAATTTGTTACTACCGGTTCTGTGGGTGTGGCTTGGTATGGGGCGGGCAATATGACAGTGGGCAAGGTGAACTTTTTTTTTTTTACTTTTAAAACCATTTTTTCGGCTGAAGAGGTTGTAAAAAAATGCTTTTAAAGCCTCTGATGATCTCAACTGACTTGTCTAATCGGCAGAGGCTTTTTTTCCTTTTAAAAACATTTTTTCTATAATCTCTTCGGCCAAAGAGGTTGTAGAAAAAATGCTTTTAAAAGCCTCTGATGATCCCAGCTGAGCCGTGCGATCATCAGAGGCTTTTTTTTTTTTTTAGTTTTAAAAGCATTTTTTCAGCCAAAGAGGTTGTAGGAAAAATGCTTTTAAAAGTAATAAAAAAAGCCTCTGATGATTGCGCGGCTGAGCTGGGCAATTGGGGGGGGGCAGGGATTTTTGCTACCAGTTCTCCAAACCACCTGCCTCCATCGCTACCGGATTAGGCGATCTGGTCTGAACCGGGAGCATTTCACCCCTGATTCGCACACATGCACGCATTTGCGCTTCGAGCACTCAGTCCAGAAAAGGTTAGCCATCACTGTTTGTATGTGGTTCTTCTTCTCACACCAATTGTAAAAGCCAGTTGAAACTAAATATATCATTTTGATTCAATATTACAACTTACCACTTCTAACTATGAGACTGCCTGTGGCAATATCTGTTCCCAGGACATTCTCTGCTTCACAACCGTATTCTCCTGTGTCTTCAACTTTCACTTTGCTGAACTGAAGTCTAGATATTTTCCTGGAAAAAAAAGAAAGGCTTGGTTATTACACTACTTTAATAATGACATTAGGTGGAATTAACAATTACCTTAAATAGCCTTTTACCAAATTTAAATATGTTCTCTAGTAAAGATTTTTTAAGGAAAATTATAAGCTTTTAACTACAAAGAGAAAGGGCTATAACCAGTGGTGGGATTCAAGTAGTTTAACAACCAGTTCTCTGCCCTAATAATTTCTTCCAACAACCAGTTTGCCAAACTGCTCAGAAAGTTAACAACCGGAACTGGCTGAATTCCACCATTGGTTATAACAAGTAATAAAAGTGCTTGTTAATGATTTGGAAATGACTGTCAGAAACAGATGATGGGGAGAAGTAACCGAGACAACTTTTCCATAAAAGTCAGGAAGTAAATCCACATGTTTTTTAATTCTAATATCTAATGATGATTTATTGGCAACAAATGTGAGCAACTGAATATAACTTTCTCCGGTACTTTCACTACCACCCTCACAAGATTTTGATGGTCAAAGGAGTGTAGTCTGATCACAAATATCATTGTAATTTGGAAACAGGCCTGCCAGTCACTAAATCCTACATTTCCCCTTTCAAACAAGGCATACTAGACAGCACCCAAAGTGGTGATGGTGGTGGGGTACATTGCTTGAGTGGGTGATATCTTCCTTTCCATCCACCATCATAGTGAAAGTCCTGAAGATTATAGGAACTGTACATGTTGCAACTCAAGAAAAGTAAGCATATATTGTATCATCCACCTCTTAGACCTACTATATTTAGGCTGTGCAATCTGCACAACCAGATAGCAGCAGAAATAGAGATGTTGGTCTCTATGTAGCTCTATTAACCTACTCTATATTTAAGGTTCATGTTGAAGGTCTGTATAGATAGCGCTTGTTTACTGAAACTTGGTGGGATGAAACCCATGACTGGAACATACTGCTAGAAGAATAAAAATTGTACAGAAGCAACAGAACCATCTCAAAAAGGGGATGAGGAATTGCATTATATGTAAATAATTATGCACATCAACAGAAATGCACATTGCAAGAGATGAAAGCTTTCTTGAAAACATTTGGGGAAATATCAGAGGAAAAATAAATGGCATTACCATTGGAATGTACTGCAGACCACCCAACTAAGTGGTGGAAGTAGATGAACTCTTTACTAATCAGTTAGCCAAAGTGTGCAGGAAACACACCACTGTAGAAATGAGGGACTTTAACTACTATGACAGCAACTGGGAAACAAACTCTGCAGTGAGTGGGAGATCAAATAGGTTCTGGCATGGACAGCTAAGGACTTTGTTTCCCAAAAGGTGGAAATGAGAACTAGAGGATCAGTTATAATGGACTTAATCCTAACTAATAGGGGATGAAATGATTGAGGGATTGGAAGTTGTGATAGGAGGGCTCAGTAACGCAAATTACGCAACAAGACGTAATTCAATGGTGAAAAAATCAAGGTCCTGCATCTAGACAGGAAACGTCAAATGCACAGATATAAAATAGGCAGTACCTGGTGCAACAATAACCATGAGGGGGATCTTAGTGTCATAGTGGACATGACATCACTAAAGTATGAGGCAGCAATATACTGCAGCTGCCAAAAAGGTCAATGCAGTCCTAGGCTGCATCAAAGAGGGATAGCATAAGGATTATGAGAAATGTTAGTACCGTTAGTACTGCACTACTGAAGCCATACCAAAATACTGCATCCAACTTTGGTTCCCATGCTACAAAAAAGATGCTGAGATCCTAGAAAGTATGTAGAGAAGAGCAACAAAGATGATAAGGATTCTAGAGGCTAAGCCCTGTGGTGAATGGTTAAGGAAACTAGGTATGTCTAGCTTAATAAAAACAAGAATTAGGGATGACATGATGGCTGTCTTCCAATGCTTGAGGGAAGAGGGGGTGTACTTATTCTCCAAAGCACTTGAGACCAGGACAAGAAGCAATGGGTGGAAGTCGTTAAAGATCCAATCTGAACTAAGGAGAATTTTCCTGACAGTATTATACTGGTGCTCCCAGGTTCAGTGTATGGCCATTCATTCACACACTCACAGCCCTAGAAAGTAGCCATAGTCAAATCTTTTAACTGAACAGAGGAACAACTGGTTCTTTTCTTAATTTAACAACTGATTCTCTGCCCTAATGACCGTCTGGGTAGGTGTGGCTGGGGGTGGTGGTGTTCATGTGACTGGGTGGGACTGAGTGATGTTGAGTTGGCCACGCCCACCCAGTCACACTGGTTGTTAAATTATTGGTTCCCAGAGTTTTCTTTTCTGTGGCAAATGGATCCAAATGGCTCTTTAAGTGTTTAAGGTTGCAGACCCCTGATATAAGGTCTCCTACCTTAAGTAGGGGGTTGGATTAAAAGACCCCCAAGATCCCTTCCAGCCTTAAGATTCTATGTTTCTATGAATATTATGCTACCTTTCTATCCTACTACATGGTCACTTACCTCTTTCCACCTGCCATACGTACCTCTGGTTTGGTTTTCAGAGTTTAATTTTTTGAATTCCTGTTCCATGAGATTAAAAGGTTTCCGCGCATTCCATCAGCCAAGGGCCCAGGGCAGGGGTGGGGGGGTGGCGGTCATTATAAAGGAAGGTCTTGATCCGAGGGAGGCCACTGTACCTCAGATAGCCGGATGTGAGTCTCTCCTGGTGAAGTGGGGCCATGGGATGCAGGTGGGCCTGCTGATCGCGTACCTGGCTCCCTGCCACGTGACAGCGGCCCTGCCCGAGCTTCTCAACGTTATTGCCGGGGTGGCGGTTGATACCCCCAGACTTTTGGTCATGGGGGATTTCAACCTGCCATCTACCGGTGGGGCGTCTGGGATGGCTCGGGAGTTTATGGCTTCCATGACAGCCATGGACCTGACACAATTAATTCATGGCCCCACTCACGCGGGAGGACACACTCTGGACTTGGTTTTTATCTCTGGTCAGTGGCGGAGTGGTCTGGATATAGGGGATATAGTTATTGAACCCCTGTCATGGTCGGACCATTCTCTCCTGAGACTGGACCTTTCGACCGCTGCACCCCACTGCAGGGAGGCGGAACCGACCAGGTGGTTCCGCCCCAGGCGCCTGATGGATCCTGATAGGTTCCAGAGGGAGCTTGGGCCAGTTCCTGAAACTCTGGCACACGACTCGGCTGAAGATCTGGTGGCTGCCTGGGATAGGACAGCCGCCGGTGCTCTGGACCGAGTCGTGCCTTTGCGGCCTCTGACCCGACGCTGAACCTGCCCGGCCCCTTGGTTTTCCGAGGAGCTGAGGGAGATGAAGCGCCGGAAAAGACGCCTAGAGAGTGGTTGGAGGACGAGTCGCTCCGAATCCGACCGAACACTAGTTAGGTCTCATATTAAGACCTATCTAGTGGCGATAAAAGCGGCAAAGCGTAACCACTTTTCCGCTCTTATTGCATCGGCAGATAACCGCCCAGCCGCCTTGTTTAGGGTGACCCGCTCCCTCCTACATCAGGGAGCACGGGAGGACCCCTTGCAAGGGCAGGCTGAGGATTTTGCACAGTATCTGCATGATAAAATCGCTCAGATTCGGGAAGGCTTGGACTCTGACTGGGTAGATCCCGGCGGGGTGACTGAGGCTGGTCTTGAGAATGTTACCTGGGATGAGTTCGACCCTGTGACTCCTGAGGACGTGGACAGGATCCTGGGGAGATTAAACGCAACCACATGTTTATTGGACCCGTGCCCCTCCTGGCTGGTACTGGCCACCCGGGAGGTAACACGAGGCTGGCTCCAGAGGATCATAAATGCTTCTCTGAGAGAGGGTTTCTTGCCTCCCGCCTTGAAAGAGGCGGTGGTGAGGCCCCTCCTCAAGAAGCCTTCTCTGGACCCGGCCGTTTTGGCAAACTATCGTCCGGTCTCCAACCTTCGCTTTGTTGCGAAGGTTGTGGAGAGTGTGGTTGCGCGACAGCTCCCACAGTTCCTGGATGAAACCGTCTATCTAGATCCGTGCCAGTCCGGCTTCAGGCCTGGGTACAGCACGGAGATGGCATTGGTCGCATTGGTGGATGATCTCTGGAGGGCTCGGGACAGGGGTTGTTCCTCTGTTCTGGTCCTGTTAGACCTCTCAGCGGCTTTTGATACCATCGACCATGGTATCATGCTGCGCCGGCTGGAGGGACTGGGGGTGGGAGGCACCGTGTTGCGGTGGTTCTCCTCCTATCTCTCTGACCGGTCCCAGTCTGTGTTGGCAGGGGGGCAGAGGTCGACCTCGAGGCGCCTTGCTTGCGGGGTGCCGCAAGGGTCGGTCCTCTCGCCGCTCCTGTTCAACATTTATGTGAAGCCGCTGGGTGAGATCATCCGTGGTTTTGGGGTGCGATGCCATCTGTACGCTGATGACACTCAGCTGTACATTTCCACCCCAGACCACCCCAATGATGCCCTCGAAGTGATGTCCCAGTGTCTGGAGGCCGTGCGGGTCTGGATGGGGAGGAACAGGCTTCGGCTCAACCCTTCCAAGACCGAGTGGCTGTGGATGCCGGCGTCCCGGTATAGCCAGCTGGTGCCATCGCTGGCTATTGGGGGCGAGTCACTGACCCCCACAGAGGGGGCTCGCAACTTGGGCGTCCTCCTGGACACACGGCTGTCTTTAGAAGAGCATATGACGGCCGTGGCCAGGGGGGCTTTTTATCAGGTTCGCCTGATACGCCAGTTGCGCCCCTTTCTGGATCGGGACTCCTTGTGCACAGTCACTCATGCCTTGGTTACGTCACGCCTGGACTACTGTAACGCTCTCTACATGGGGCTCCCCCTGAGGAGCACCCGGAGGCTCCAGCTGGTGCAGAATGCGGCCGCGCGGGTGATTATGGGAGCGACGTGGCGCTCCCACGTAACACCTCTCCTGCGCGAGCTGCATTGGCTCCCGGTGGTCTTCCGGGTGCGCTTTAAAATGTTGGTTCTCATCTTTAAAGCGCTCCATGGCTTAGGGCCAGGGTATTTGCGAGACCGCCTGCTGCTACCGATAACCTCCCACCGGCCAATACGCTCTCACAGAGAGGGCCTCCTCGGGGTGCCGTCGGTCAGGCAATGTCGGCTGGCGGCCCCCAGGGGGCGAGCCTTCTCTGTGGGGGCACCCGCCCTGTGGAATGAGCTGCCTCCTGGAATACGATTGATCCCGGACCTCCGGACCTTCCGTAAAGCCCTGAAGACGTTTTTATTTCATCAAGCCGGCCTAGCCTAAATGGTTTTTAATTGGGATTTTAAATTTTATGGAATTGGGGTTTTAAATTTGGGTAGCCAATGATTTAATTCTTTTAATTATCTTAACTTTTGCATTTGTATGTTTTTTAATTTTGGCTGTTCACCGCCCTGAGTCCCTTCTGGGAGAAGGGCGGTATACAAATTAAATTAATAAATAAATAAATAAATAAAAAGTTTAGCATGATAGGAGGGCTCAGTAACGCAAATTATCTTGAGAGGCATGCTGTTGGGAATATGATCTGTTGATCACTATTATGATCAACAGGTAGAGTAAACCCTTAGCTGGGGTAATCAGAGGTAACACTCCCTTGGTGAGGGGAAGCAGGGATGAAATGCTACCTGTTCGGGCCGGTTCTCTTGAACCGGTAGTAAAAAATGCTACTGGTTCGCCGAACCGGTAGTAAAAAAATGTAAAAAAAAGTTCCAACCATCAGCTGAGAGATGCGCAATCATTAGAACTTTTTTTTTTTTACCTTTTAAGCGTTTTTTTTACTATCGGTTCGGGTGAATAGGTAGTAAAAAAATGCTTTAAAAAAGTAAAAAAAAGGCTCGGAAAATCGCGCGGCACAGCTATGATCGTCTGAGCCTTTTCTTTACTTTTTAAAAGCATTTTTTTACTACCTATTCACCCAAACCAGTAGTAAAAAAATGTTTTAAAAAGGTTTTAAAAAGGTTCCCAAGATCATAGCTGTGCCACGTGATCGTCGGAACCTTTTTTTTTTTTTTTTACTTTTTTAAAGCATTTTTTTACTACTGGTTTGGGTGAATAGGTAGTAAAATAATGCTTTAGAAATTTTTTTTAAAAGGATCCCAAGATCACATGCCACAGCTGATTTCCCCCCCCTGCTGTTCTACTTACCTTCCCAAGCCTCCTTTTGGTGTGTATTGTGCATGTGTGTGCAGTGCACATTTGTTGCAAACTGCACATGCATGTGCATAGCATGCGCTTGGCGCACAGCACTCATGCACAGCCAGCGAACCGGTAGCAAACCAGTTCAGATTTCACCACTGAGGGGAAGTCAACTCACATAAAAGCATTCTAATATGTAACTCCAAAGAACACAATGGTACGCCCCTTCTGTATTGTTGCTAATTTCTATTGTTTACAATTGTAAAAACATGCATTTGATATTTAAATAGACATGTTAGGAACCCAGACTCCCAAGCTGGCAATCACTCCTCTAGTTATTGGGAAATTTTCATGAGTTGATCTGGAAGTGATCATATACTCAGATCAAAGCCACCCAAAAATGTGACAGTGACAGTACTGAAAGCGGATTCCCTCATTCTAAAAGGACTTATACAACTAAAAATTGAATATGAGAACCATAAATCAAGGAAACTTTAAATTATCAAAACAAAAATAAAGCACATTAATTAAATTAACTGCTTTAGTAAGGTGAACTTACAGGTTTCTGAAATCAAATGATTTAAGTCATAAAAACATACTAGTAAAATAGTTTTTAAAAGACAGTGAAGAAGGGAATTGCTAGGTCTGCATATTGCTATGACACATGAAATATCTATCAGATTTATTCAAGGAACAGCAATGTTACACAAATTACAAGAATCAAAGACACTGAGGATTTCTGTGGCAAATTGCAAGAAGTGATTGCAACATATAGTAAAAATGTAATGCTACAAAGACTTGATCAGAACACCAAAATTGGATAAATACAACACTGGGTCATTAGGTAAAGGCAACAATATATAGGCAGGTTAATAGAGCTTTCCCAGATGATTTTTTTTTTGTTCATTACATCCCTGCTTCAAGCTATAAGCCATCAAAATTTGTGTGCCAGCAAAATATGACAATCAAAATATAAAATCAATATAAGAAATAAATTCATATGTTTAGTATGTAAAAGAGAACCCAAGGAACAAGAGGAAGAGAGAAAAAACAGGATCAAAACCAAAACAATTTCCATAATTTCAAAAGAAAAAGAAAAAATCCAAGTAGATTTTAAAACAAGAAATCATAATAGCTATGGAAAAATGGAGAATTGAGCAATAAGAATTTAATTAATTTAATTTAATTTAATTAATTTCCACCTTATTACAAATGACTCTGGGTGGTTTTTAATGTAATAAAGCCATTCAAAAACAGATAAAGGATAGCAAATAAAAAAACAAAATGATGACTACAGAATTCACAGCCACTTTAGCCAAAGGCATAAGGGAAAAGGCAGGTCTTCAAAGCCTTCAAGAATATTATCAGGATTGGAGCCACCCAGGATTTAGGAAGAACTACATTCCAATGGACAGGTGCTGACAGTAGATCTACCTCCTGGGTCCCTAAAGATAACACTGTTTAAGAAAAGAGACTTGAAGTGTGCCAATCCTGTCAATTCTTATTGGCTCAACAGACATCATGAAAGATAAACAGTTCCTCAAACAAATTTCAAGGAAGAATATATGATAACTGAATGCAAATGTTCAGTATCAAGTGTCAAGGGACAAAGGACAAAGGACAAGAAAGATACCTTAATCCAGAATGTCAAGAAAATATAAGAAAATAACAATGGAAGTGTTTTATTGAAAGCTATTTTTGAACAATAGACCCAGAAGTTAATTTTAATGAGTATCTGAAAAAGAAATTTCTTTATACAAGTAGTCCTCGATTTATGTCCACAACTGAGCCTAAAATTTCTGTTAAGTGAAACTTTTAAGTGAGTTTTACCTCATTTTACAACCTTTCTTGCCACAGTTGTTAAGTGAATCATTGCAGTTATTAACAATGGTTACTAACAAAATTTGAAAATTTGAAAATATCATGATATTAGCCTTGATAAAAAAAATAATAATTTGGAGGATCCTGAATATATTTTCTGGAGCAATCATAGTGTCTGTGGGTAGTCTATTAGCCACCCGTCACTTATATGATGGTCTACAAAAGTTTTGATGGTGAAGCCATGGCCCACATTAAGGAAAAGGGTGAAAACTGCAGATACAGAGTATCTAAACTGAACAAGAAGCTTTGAATAATCTGACATTTTGGAGCACTGCAAAATGACAAATACTGAAAAGTTATTTAAATTTCCCCCAAAAAATGCCAGGTGGGGAGAACAGGGAGCAAATGTATACAAGAAGGTTTCCCTTTAATCACAAGGGACAATCCCTCAGAAGCTTTCCAATCACTCTCCTTGTAAGAAATCCAAATTCCAAATTATTGTAGGAAATCACTGGGAGATTTTATGATCCAGATCCAAATCAGAACATATGCTTAAATAATGCTCTGCAGAAAAGGCCCTTTAATTCTGTCCAAAACCATCCAAAGCCCTACTCACATTTCTTTTTTTAAAAACTGCCAGTTTCAGATCTATCTAAAAGATACCGTGTTTCTCCAAAAAGACGACCCACCTTGAAAAGAAGCCTTATTACGTTTTTGAGCGCATGCAATCAAATTAAGCCCCACTCACAAATTTAGCCCTAATTAAGATCTCGCCCAGGGGGTGGGGCAAGGCACACAGGTAAAAAATAAGCTAGGGTGGGGATGGGGGGTGGAGCTGTCCTACTTACCAGGCCTCACACACCCCGACACCTGCCTCGCCTTCTTCTGCAGCCGCTTCTTCTGCAGCCGCTTGCCGCCACTCGCACGCATCGCTCTGGCCACCATTTCGCCATGTTAAAGCTAGTATCTTGAACTACATTCAGTGCAATTCTCTCCCACCAAATTTGGCCAATGAATTTACTTGAGCTACAGTCAAAATATTGACTGCATGAAGCCAAGTCCTGCACAATGTATGAACATCCATGGAACTGTCTCTACTCTGCCTCATATGATGCTGGGAAGCCTGCTGGCCTTGTTTTTCTTGCTAACTTTTACCAACTACAATGGCCTGGCTTGATCTGAGAAGCCCGGTGTTCAGCATTATAGAGAATTCAATGTTCATGGTCCATGTTCATATCAACCAGAACTTTATAATGAATTTAATTCTGTGGCATTGTATACCAAAAAAATAGTAATAGTTAAATACCATTAAAAAGGGAGAGGACACCTCGCTTCATTGGAGCTGCAAGAAAGTACCCCTTCAAAGCAAAAGTAGAAAGCAAAATGGCCCCTGTTTCTAAGAGACACTACTTATTTCAGTTACCTAAGTGATTTCTAGGCCTGTGCAAAACCCAGATGGATAACCAGTTTAGGCCATCTGGCTCTGCCTTCATCACACCAAAATTTAAGGTAGAGCACATGGTCTATCCAGAGAACAAACTAAGGAGGAGCATGCCATCACTCATGCTAATAAATAATTGGCAATCTATCTGTCTCTTTTAACCATGTATGATTAAACAAAATATTACAGTAAAAATAGTTGAGCTTTCTTGCTTTATAACAGTGCTTCCCAACCTCAGCAACTTTAAGCTGTGTGGAAGTCAACTCTCAGAATTCTCTAGAATTCTGCTCTAGACAGTCGACAAAATGAAATTGTTGGATTTCCCATTTTGTAACACAAGTTTTACCTTAGAACAGCCTTCCCCCACCTAGTGCTCGCCAGTTAAAATCCGGCTTAGATAAATGTCTCCTTCGAGTCGAACCTGCACCTTGAAATATTGAAATTAATAAATCCTCTGAGAATATTATGAACACATCTTGCTCACAAACAAGAATCATAATTATTTTGGATTAGGATTAAAATATCATTTTATTTAGAAATAGACCATTCAGTCATTTTTATGACAACTATACCAATCATAATTAGGAATGTAAACATTTGTTTACAATTTTAAGATTAAAAAGCACCTGTTTTTACTTACTTTCCGTTCCCATATTTTATTCTGATATCTTTGCTCTTTTTAATTTCTTTACCATCTTTGAACCATTTGTAGGATGGCTGGGGATTTCCAGCGCTTGCCTCACATTTCAAAGAAACCTTTGCTCCAACTTCTACATTTAGGCTCTTTAGTTTCTTGAGTTTTGGAGCGACAGCTGTGAATAGAAACAGAAAGAAACAAAGTCAGTTTAATCAAGCCACCACCCCTCTTCTGCATGCTCTTAGGAAATCACAGCCAAAGTCCTGGTAGCAAGGTTTTCCAGAATTTTCCAGTTTCAATTGTGATTACGTGAAGCCAGTGATGAAGAACTGATTCCTTGTTTATCCACAGTTGCCCACATCTATCTATTATTGTCAAAAAAGAGAGAAGAACAGATGCTTTTGCATATTGAGCTTCTTTTCTTTGGCATCACAAGCGGCTTTGGTTTTCTTTTCAGCAGCAGATCCCTCCATTTTCCTCCACCATCTCCCCACTTGTCCCTTTGCGTAAGAGAAACAAAGGTGCATCTACATGAGATGCAAACAGACTATACAAACGCTCGCAAGGCTTTCTTGGAAGACGCTTCAGTTCTTGCTCTGATGCTGCTTTCACTAACTCATCCACTACATTCCTCTCTTACCTCTGCTGCTGTTGGCAGCCATGCTGTTGATTCGACAGCCTGCGCTGATCTGAATGGTAGCATTTGGCTATAAGAAGGGAAGAGGAGAGGAAGACTTTTTTCCTTTCAGTTCAGCCACAGTCACTGCAGATTTTTTTTTCCTGTTCATGTGCCTGCCTGTTCATTCTGGGAATGTTCTGTGCACTGGCATCTCTGCGGCCAAATGGGAATACAAAACAACATATCTCCACAGAGAAAAAAATGGGGAATAAGAAGGTCATTCAGTCTTTCAGAATGACAATCTACCCTGCCAAACAGTAATAGCAAAAACATAAAAGGAAAGTCTCCACATGACAGAGGATAAACAGGACAGAGACAGAGATAAGAATCTGGGCCACTAACCAAGCAATCCCAGTCATCAGATGCTCCATTGCTACTCCATCTCTGACCTCAATTGGATGATTTAGTACCCAGAGGAATTTAACCCATTACATGCCACCAAAGAATAGCTAACGTGGTTACAGCAAACGCTCAACGCCTGTGGTGCAGTCACGTCATGATATCAAACTCAGCAACCTTTCCACTATATTCATTTATTAAAGTACCCTAACAAGGCAATGATAATAATAATAATAATAATAATAATAATAATAATAATAATAATAATAATAATAGAAACTAAAAATATAACAATCACAACTGCACTCTTTTCAGGAATTATTGAAACATGAATGTAGACTTATTTACTCTACATCATCAATGCAATGTTCCTCCTAAATATCGTACATTTAATTAAGTATTTAAAATCATTGCAGTCTGTCCAGAACATTTTGTGCTGGGTTATATCTGTAAAGACATTTTGATAATCCTACTCATTTAAGGAAGAAATTTTAAAATGGCCAGTCTCCAACAGATAGAGACGATGAGGCAAGCTCCCTGGGTACATGACCTAGTGCATGCAACTCTCCCTTGTTGCAGACCAGGTCTGGTTGGTGTGCACCTCGCATACCTAGCTGGCCTGCAGCCTTGTGATGCTGTAACTAGAAAAAACATTCACAACTAATAATAAAGCAATTAAAATAAAATCATTTTCACACAGAATCATACCACAGTACTAAAATGGACTTCATTTGGACCTTATTATGGAAAGAAACATAAATCGTTTCAGATATTTTCACTTCACAGAAGCTAGGGGGAGGAGCTGCTGCCTGTGAGGGGGGAGTCTGAGAGTGAGTACAGAGGAGAAAGGTAGCGGCCCGCAGGCCTAACAGCATGCGAATCATATAACTATAAACCAAAAATAGTAATAATATATTCAGGGTTAGTGCACTTGAGATTGTGATTTTATTCTATTTCAAAATGACCTGCGTAGTTCAGTGTAATACTTGTTTTGCAGCTGTCTTTTGCAGTACTCTTTTCAAATTTGGGTACTGTCCTCTTTGTAAACAAATTAGTATTCTACATGGACAGATTACCTATCTAGAATCACTAATTGCTCTCCAAGCAGAAATTAGGTGCCCAATTCAGCCATTCCACTCTATTGAGCTGCCATGCCATCAGTCCCCTCTACCACAAAGATCCTGCAGAAGAAGGGCAGTATGGACAACCATGGGATCTGGCAGGATGGGAGCTGTGAACCATAAACACAAAGCTTTTGCTGTGTCCCAGCATAACAGATATAGTGCCCTTGCTGACCTTAATAGGGACACTAAAGGGACAGGTCAAGGTAGTTGTGATACTGATAACTCAAATAAGCAGGGGATCGCGGTCCAAGATGAAGAACTTACTTTGGAAAGGGGAAAGTGTGAACCAGGTATTACACATCGGTCACACAAGAAGAGCACGGTATACAAAAAGAGAAGCCACCTTCTGGTTGGTGATTCATTTTCATTTTCATTTTTCATTTGATTTGATTTATATACCGCCCTACTCCTGAAGGACTCAGGGCGGTGAACAGCCACAAGATAAAACACATAAATACAAAATTTAAAAACAAAGTAAAACCGAATTAAACAATTTGGCCCAAAACAGATTTAAAACACCCCAATAATTTAAAACAGATTAAAATTTACATTTTAAAAAGGGAAAAAAGGGAAAAGATTAGGCCAGGCCAGCCTGATGGAATAAAAAGGTCTTAAGAGCGCGGCGAAAGGTGCGCAGATCTGGGATCCTCCGTATCTCTGGGGGGAGCTCATTCTAGATAGTATTCAATTGTAAAGGATGTAAATTGTAAGGGATGTAAATTTAGGAAAGGATATGGAGGTTTTGAAAGAGGTCAGGTATCTGCCAGGTGCTACTGCCAGCAGAGACAAGAAGCATATTCTTAAGATAGTCAAGAATGCCAGTAAGGACTGTAATGTTGATGCTATTATACATCTTGGCACAAGTGATCTGTCCCAAAAGGATGTACTTTCTGTGCAGAATGATTTCCAGAGCTTGGGGTATGAACTTAGTAGTATAGGTTGTAGGCTTATCTTTTCAGAGGTTTTACCGGTATATAAGGAACAAAAAGGGTAAGGCCAGCATGTAGCGGAGTTAAATGTGTGGCTAAAGAAGTGGTGTAGAAGGGAAGGCTTTGGTTTTATTAGTCATGATGTCTGCAACTGGTCCAATGAAAAACTGTACAAAAGAGATGGATTGCATCTATCAAAGAAAGGGACTGAGTTACTTAGCAATAAATTCACAGATTTTCTGGATAAACATTAAATGAACAGTGGGGACAGAGAATTAATTGATACAGAATATTTCTGTCCCCAGTAATCCAAAATTAATAGGGCTATCAGTGCATGTAACATAGATGTCTGTGTGAGTAAGATTATCACCCCTGCTGTCAACCAAAACCAAACATTTAATAGTGAGTGCCATACCATGTGCATTAATCAAACAGGTGGCAAGAAAGTAGGGGCAGTCAGGCACAACACAGGTTATGTAGACAGTAAACACAGGGTCAATCAAAATGGACTCAAATGTCTATACACCAATGCACAGAGTATGAGGAATAAACAGGGTGAATTAGAAATTCAAGTAAATGAGGGCAGATATGATATTGTTGCCATTATGGAAATTTGGTGGGATGAAACCCACAAATGGAACATACAGCTAGAGGGATATAAATTATTTAAAAGAAATAGACCAAATAAAAGAAGAGGTGGAATTGCACTATATATAAGAAATAACTACATCTCTACAGAAATAGAGCACAACAATGATGAAAATTATCTTGAATGCATTTGGGTCAATATTAAAGGGTGGATAAATGACATTGCCATAGGTCTATACTATAGGCCACCCAACCAAACAGAGGAAGTAGATGAAGTTTTGCTAGTCAGCTAACTAAGGTATGTAGGAAGCACATCACAATAGTAATGGGAAATTTTAACTACCCTGACATCAACTGGGAGACAAACTCTGCACCAAGTGGAAGATCCAACAGGTTCCTAACAAACCTAGCAGACAACTTTGTTTCCCAAAAAGTAGAGAACGGAACAAGGGAATCAGCCATATTGGACTTAATTCTCACTAACAGAGATGAAATGATAGTGTTAAAGCTACAGGAATCTTGGGGGCAAGTGATCACGCAATATTGGAATTCAACATTATGCAAACACAAGTAGTAGAACAAAGTCAAACTAGAATCTTGGTCTTTAAGAGAGCTAATTTCAATAAACTTAGAGAGAGCTTGAGAAGGATTCCATGGATGAGAATCCTCAAGGGGAAAACAACTCAAGAAGCTTGAGAAATTTTGAAAAGTGAGATTATAAAAGCCCAGTCTAGCACAATACCAATGATGAAGAAAAATAATAGATCTCAAAAGAAACCAGCATGGCTGCATAAAGAACTCTCTAACAAATTGAAAGACAAAAAGGACAAGTATAAAAAGTGGAAAGAGGGGCAAATAACTAAGGCAGAATATCAGCAAATAGCCTGAGCCTGTAAAGATGAAGTGAGGAAAGCTAAGTCTCACAATGAACAAAGGCTTGCAACTAAAGTAAAAAAATAACAAAAAAAGCTTCTTCCAACATATTAAAAACAAGAAAAAAGTCAAGGAAACAATTGGCCCATTGCTGGGAGAAAATGGCAAGAAGGTGACAAGCAACAGGGAGAAAGCAGAACTACTTAACTCATTTTTTGCATCTGTCTTTACACAAAAGGAAAAAACAGTCCAACCTATCAAAAACAGCACCACAAAAAAGAGATTAGTGTTAGGAAATGGTTATTGCCTAATTGGTTGGCCAGGAAATATATAAGCCAACATTGTATGTTTGTATTATGTGAATGTATTATGTAGCTTTAAGAATTGTGCTGAGTCATTCTGCATCCTGACTGGCTGAGCTCTATAGCCAATGTATTTAAGGAGAGCTAAATTATGGTTAGGGTGGACTACTACACCATTTTTACCTGCTGCTATGCTGTAACTCTTTTTGATCTCTCTATGTTCAACTGTTTTGATCATGATTATTTATTTACTGCTTTCTGATATTTATTGAACTGTTTTTATATTGTTCCTGATTGTTCCTTCTATTTTTCTACAAACTGGTAAGAAGATTTTATATCCCTGGATTGATTTTATATGGCACTTTATATGGCTAAGACTTGGATTGTTAAAGGACTATGAATTTGCTTTTCCCTAAAGTAAAATACGATAAACCCAGTTTGTCTGTATGTTATTCACAATTACTCTCAAAACCGTTTCCGTGCGTAAAAACTCTAACGGTACTTTGCTTTATAAGCCACAACTTCGGGTGTAACAAAACAATATCCTTAACAATTAGGAACACAACTTAAAATAGGGAAGAAAATGGTAAGTGAACACCTTCTACCCTAGACAACTTCAAATCACCAGGGCCAGATGGATTACACCCCAAGGTTCTGAAGGAACTGGCAGACGAGATCTCAGAAACACTGAACTATATCAAGATCCTGGAGCACAGGGGAACTGCCAGAGGACTGGAAAAGAGCTGATGTAGTTCCCATCTTCAAAAAAGGGAAGAAAAAAAAAGATCCAGGAAACACAGACCCATCAGCCTGACCTCAATACCAGGGAAGATTCTGGAAAAGATAATCAAGCAACGAATCAGCGAACACCTAGAAGCAAACAAAGTAATAACCAAAAGCCAACATGGGTTTGTCAAAAACAGATCATGCCAGACTAATCTTATTGCATTCTTTGACAAAGTGACAAAATTAGTGGACGCTATCTAACAAAATGAAATTCAATGGTGAAAAAAGTAAGGTTCTACATTTAGGCAAGAAAAACAAAATGCACAGGTACCGTATATGTGGTACCTTGCTCAATAGTAGTAACTGAGAGGGATCTTGCAGTCCTAGTGGACAACCATTTAGATATGAGCCAGCAGTGTGCAGCAGCTGCCAAAAAAGCCAACACAGTTCTGGGCTACATAAACAGAGGGATAGAATCAAGATCACGTGAAGTGTTAATACCACTTTATAATGCCTTGGTAAGGCCACACTTGGAATATTGCATTCAGTTTTGGTCGCCACAATGTAAAAAAGATGTTGAGACTCTAGAAAGAGTGCAGAGATGATTAGGGGACTGGAGACTAAAACATATGAAGAACGGTTGCAGGAACTGGGTATGTCTAGTTTAATGAAGAGAAGGACTAGGGGAGACATGATAGCAGGGTGTCATTGCGTTTTTGTATTTACCAGCACAGCTCATTATTTCTGGACTGTCAGACTTTCCATAGCTTGCCAATTTTGTTATCAGTAAGCTAACTACGTATATCCGCATTCCTTTCTTTCTACTTCACACTTTTCTTTGTTCTTTTGCCAAGGGAAGTCTGGCTGCAGAGATGTAGCTGGTAGGAACTTTATCAAAATGTAACAATTTAATTATTTAGATCAGTAAGATGTTTTATTTTCTTCTTTACAATAAATATGAGTTTAATTAGAAGATGTATTCCGGTTTTATTTTTCAAGAGTATACACAAGGAAAGTGCCACGATCCAGGCAATTACCCCAGGAAGGTAATGGGGCTAATTGCCTCTGACACAGGGGTTGCCACAAAGAAGAGGGAGTCAAACTATTCTTCAAAGTACCTGAGGGTAGGACAAGAAGCAATGGGTGGAAACTAATCAAGGAGAGAAGCAACCTTGAACTAAGGAGAAATTTCCTGACAGAACAATTAATCAGTGGAACAACTTGCCTGCAGAAGTTGTGAATGCTCCAACATTGGAAATTTTTAAGAAGATGTTGGATAACCATTTGTCTGAAGTGGTGTAGGGTTTCCTGCCCGGGCAGGGGGTTGGACTAGAAGACCTCCAAGGTCCCTTCCAACTCTGTTATTCTATTCTATCCTATCCTATCCTATCCTATCCTATCCTATCCTATCCTATCCTATCCTATCCTATCCTATCCTATCCTATCCTATCCTATCCTATCCTATCCTATCCTATCCTATCCTATGTGAACCTTTGTAAACACTAAGTTTGACAAGTTATGTGTTTTCCGGTGGGACCGGTCTATCAGGGCAACCTGGTCTACCCAAATATGGGACGGAGCATACTGCTTTCGCTTTCACCTTTCAGCCCCAATCCGGGAGCCTTCACAGGCAGTCACTATTTTTGTGTCAAATTTTTCTTTGGCGGTAAAATATAAAGATTTGACAAGTTATATGTATTTTCTTTTGTGTGCCTAAAGCCGTTTGTACAACCTGATTCTATGCTAGATTCCTGACTGTTTATAGTCAAGCATCCTTATTTCGGTCATCTAACAGCAAAACAAAGATTAAAAAAATAGGATTATTGCCATCCCATTGAAATAGTAACATATCATATGTACTATAAAAATTGACTAAAATTACGTAATACAAATTATGATATCAAGGCAATTAAATGTTCAAAATTTTAAACAAGAATGAATATAATGAACATTTTTGTAGTTTTAAGTAAAATTATAAATTTTATAACAAAATAACAAAAATAGCTAACATGAAATACAAAGCAAAATAATTTTATCTTTAATATGTCTAAAAATAGACATGTTTAAAATTAATATTGTGCCTAAAGATATAGTATAATGATGTAATATACAGCAGAATCATCTATAAAGGATTAGTGTTGACTTATATAATAAAAAGTTAAAAAGTTTAATTGCAACTGGTCAGGGCTTCACTAATGGTTGCAGTCCTCAGGAAGGAGAGTAATTATTTCTCCTGGAAATAATAGTTGATGTTAAATATATAATAACGCAGGATGGATTTGGTTTAAATCAACTCAATTTAAATCATAATTTTTAAAGAGCAACTGTCATCTCTGTCCTGCAGCGGCTCCTCCTCTGACCCGCTGTTGACTCACTGACAGTCCCATTCACTTTAATGTGATGGCTGGTGATGCAGCAGTGACACAATAAGGTGAGGGACGTGACAGGCAGCAGGTGAGTGGATGTCTACTAACAGGCGCTGCCATGATGGATCTGAAATGACAGGTGCTCTTTAAATGAAAGGACTCATTCTTGCTGGTAGTTAGAATCTTTAATATTGTTATTTGCAAACAAAACGAAGGCTTCCTGTTTAGTTTGCAGAGCTTGGATTCATTAAATGAATCCAAGATTCATTAAATGAGTTTACCAAAAATGTAAATATTGCAGAATATATAGCCTTAAGCTCAATTTCATGCTGAATAAACTAAATTATTAATGTATCTTAAATAGAAAACTATCTTTAAATAGATTTTTACTCCAAAAGCATTTTATTGAAATAAATTTGATTAAAAAAAAAACCAATTTAAATTTAAAAAATCTGATGTTTTATTTTATTTTTATTTTTTAAAAAAACATCGATTTTTATCCACCCTGTAATAATATAAAGGTTCCTGATCACGTTTGCTTTCCTATTGAGTAAAATAAGGCACATATTGTTTGGGGCCATATTATTATTGGAGGTTTATAATGAAGCTTTTGAATATTTTTTTTCTCATTTTCTTTAACGAGGATTGGATGACTGTAATTTTGAAGGCTGGTAAAGATGCAAGTTATAATACTGGCTACTTGATAAGCATGGATGAAAAAAGTGTAACAGTGACACATACACTATCTTTGATGAGCCACCATGTAAATTTGATTTTATAAAAGGTTAACAACCCTGTGATAAAATTGGATTGCTAACTCATGTTCTGCAAAAAAGCTTAAATCAGCGATGTTGACTGAGAAAGAGGCTTTTGATATAGTAGAATAGAAATTTTTGGAGCAAGTGCTGGCCAAATCTAGATTTTCTTCTTTTTACATTAATTGGATTGAAATGAGGCACTCATATCCTCTTTCATGGTAATTAAAAATAAAATTATATCTCATCTATCAAAATAGATATGGATTTTTTTCAAGATGAAAAAGAGAAACATGCTCTTAAAGGCAGAAAGCAGCTTCAGTCTTCCTGCTATAGGAAACAGCCTCCAGCAGATGCTTTAAAACTTTATAGATGGATATTTTGTGCCCATTAAGAAATCCAGGCCAGCTTATTCATAAACAAAACATCTTCAGCCCAGCCCCCCAGAGATTAAAAGTAGAAAAACAAATACTCCTAAAATCTACATTCCCCACTCAAATTCTAAAGACAGGACATGACCTTTAGGACATAATAGGATTAACCCACCACCATTAGAATAGCAAAAGCCACAAGACTCACTACCTTGCACAACCCTCTGGAGCAACTCAATCAGAACCCTATAAAGATCCATCCACTCACTCAGCCATTTGGTTAGCTACCTCAGAAACATTTCCTGCTGTCACTGAAGTTTCTGGAAACCGAATAAACCATCTTTCCATGCAGCCAGCCTCCATTTTATTTCCAGCGCCTTTCTCCTGGTTTAGAACCAGACCAGATTTTTCTTCCTACAATTTGTCAAGAGCACTCCCACAGAAAATTACTTTTGATTGATTGTAGATGTTTGAATCATAGAACATTTAAATAGAACTAATATCTACTTATTTAATACTATGCCTTTCACTTGCCATAAAAAATTACATAATATTTGTTTGCATGGCAAACAGTTCTTAAAAAGTATTGTTTGAAACAAAAACATCATTCTAGGCAAAATATTTGTTTTTGTCACAGAAATTTTACCTAACAGTAACAGTTTTAATTTCTCCTATCTTAACATATTTATTTGGAAATAACATACAATTCCTATTTGTCATGGTAATACCCAGATTGAGATTATTTTTTACTTTTGAGATTATTGATTTAGCTATTTATTGCTATACTTTTTGTTTCTTTTTGTCTGATTACATACATATCTCCAAATTCTTTGTGTTTGGGACACTTTATCAGTATTATGAAATAAATAAATAAAGTTTTACATGACTGAGGTAAGTTGAAGCCTTTTCATTTGTCACTTATTTATCAAGTTCATATCCTATCTTTTATTCAGGAGCTTAAGTCAACATACAGGGTACTCCCTCTTATTTATTTATTTATTTTTTGCATAGCAACCACTCTGGGAAATAGATTGGCCTGAGAGGCAGGGACTGGCCCAAAGTCACCCATTAAACCTCTGGGACTGAGGGTAGATTAGAGCCTGACTCTTCTCATTCCTATCCAGAATGTTTATCACTATACCACAAGCTCGTTTACTTTTTCCACACAAGTTCACTGTCCTTGGGCAGTGGTTGAATAGATATAGTATCAAGATATCGCAAGCACTGACTCAAAAGTTTACTTTTGTTTTAGAATACTGGAGGTATTTCTCTATATAAGTCTTTCACTATGGCGCTTTATCTGACTATCCTGCCCCTGCTGCTTCTGCTGCCTCTGCTAGCTGATATAGAGGATAATATAGATCTATAACTGATAAATGATATAGAGGATAACATAGATCTTATCAGGTTTGCCTGATTATGAGGTAATTATCTTCTGGATAATACCTAGCTTCAATGAGGAATAGTGATAGATGTTCCACTGAACACCAGAAAAAATATTTAGGAGCGTATACTAAAACTGCCCCTAAATATTATAATGGATAATTTTGCCAGTAAAAGAAAATATGAGTATGACAGTAGAGGTGAAAAAATGACAGATGAAAGTAGAAATAAAAATGAAAAAGAAACAAGTCCTGAACCAAGTAAGACTGAAGTGACTACAGAAACTATGAAAAATGGAGAGTTGGAGAGTTACCTAACAATTGGGCTCACATGATATGATAATGAACAGTGAAGTGGATGGAACATTTCTCAACAAACATAATTATTAAATTAGTTTGAGAAACATTAAATTCTAGAAAACATAAAGCTTGAAACTTGCTAAAGCCAAAGTGATAGATAAAGCTTAAGAAATAAGTTATGTATGTATGTACTGTATGTATGTATGTATCAATATGATTTCATAAGCGGTAAATTTCATGACTCTGGGCAGTTTACAAGAATCTCAAAAAGCAATTTAAAATATATTCAATACATGATAAAACAACCATAACAAAAATGCCCATATTTTCAAAAGTTTCCTGAAGTCAGAACAGAAAAGCTCAAGCATATGCAAGGGGCCAGATATTCTGTAAGGTTGTGGCCACCAGCCATCTAGTGCAGGGGTCCCCAACCTTTTGGACCTCAGGGACCACCAAGTTCATAATTTTAAATCCCACAGACCACTAATACGAATCCAGTGCGCTGCTTGCTGAAGCGCCTGGACTCCCAGTGACAGGATGGGGTCCTTCAGGCCCTCTCCCTCCTCTTTCTTTCTCTCTCTCTCCTTTCTCTTTCTCTTGTTTTCTCTTTCTCTCTCTCTCCCCCTCTCTCATTCTCTCTCTGATTCCCTCTGTCTCTTTCTTTCTCTCTCTCTTTCTTTCTCTTTCTTTCATTCTCTGTCTCTTTCTCTCTCTCTTTCATTCTGTCTCTCTCTCATTCTGTCTCTCTCATTCTCCGATTCTCTCTCTGTGTGTGTCTCTCTCTCTCTCTCTCTCATTCTTTCATTCTGTTTCTTTCTCTTTTTCTTTCTCTCATTCTCTTTCATTCTTTCTTTCTCTCTTTCTCTCTTTCATTCTTTCATTCTGTCTCTTTCTTTCTTTCTCTCTCTCTCATTCTCTCTTTTTCACTCTGTCTCTCTTCTCTTTCATTCTGTCTCTCTCTGTGTGTCTCATTCTGATTCTCTCTGATTCTCTCTGATTCTCTCTTTCATTCTGTCTCTCTCTGATTCTCATTCTCTGATTCTGTCTCTGTCTCTTTCTTTCTCTCTCTCTCATTCTCTCTTTCTTTCATTCTGTCTCTTTCTCTCTTTCTCCCCCCTCTTTCTCTTCCCCCCTCTCTCTCATTCTCTCTCCCCCCTTTCTCTCTCTTTCATTCTCTTTCTCATTCTCTTTTTCTCTCCTCTCATTCTCTCTCCCCCTCTTTCTCTTTCATTCTTTCTCTCTCATTCTCTTTCTCTGTCCCCCCTCTCCCCCTTTCTCATTCTCTCTCTCTTTCATTCTCTCTCATTCTCTCTTTCCCTCTTTCTCTCTCTCTCATTCTCTCTCTCTCTCCCTCTCCCCGTCTTTCTCATTCTCTCTTTCTTTCTCTCTCTTTCTCATTCTCTCTCTCTTGTTCTGATTCTCGTTCTGATTCTCTCTCTCTTTTTTTATTACAATGTCTCTTGGTAGATGTTTCTGTCTGGCCACCCATGAATTGACACGATATATCTTGTCAATCTGCCAGCCTAACTCCACTTTCTTCTCCCCTAACATCTGTGCCAATGCCTCTGACATCATTTCTTTCAAATTCTCTTGTTTGTTTTCCTTCACCCCTCTTATTCTTAAAGCAAATTCCATATCCCTGTATTGAATCATGATTACATCAGCTTCAGCCCTTTCAATTCTATTCTGAGTCTCTGCTACTTTATTATCCAAAATTTCTGTAGATTGCTTAATTTCTTCAACTTTGTCATCCAATATTTCAATATTGCCTGCCAGACCTTTAAATGCCAGTAATATATCTTCCCTAATTTCCTGATTCCGAATTGAAATGTCCTCTGAAACAGCCTGTATTGATTCATTAGTTTCATTAATTTTTTCGTTAATCACAGTGGCAAGTTTAGTCTGTGTAGCTATTAGGGCTTCTTGTATCATTTCAATCATTAAAGTCTGTGGGTCTGTTGGGGGTGCAGAGGCTTGCATTTTAAAAGTGTGAGCTGGGGAACTTCCAGCACTCGCAGTTCCTTTAGTGGAAACAGTCTTTACAGGTTTTGAGGCCATTCTCAATTTAAGTTAAATTAATCTTTATATTTTAGTCAGAAGCCAAAA
The DNA here is from genome assembly GCF_059756535.1 of Pantherophis guttatus. NCBI lineage: Eukaryota > Metazoa > Chordata > Lepidosauria > Squamata > Colubridae > Pantherophis > Pantherophis guttatus. Next base: position 120,870,731 of record NC_142065.1, on the reverse strand, counting down.
GGAAAAGTTCATCAAAGTCAAAAGTTTTCCCCAATCTTAAATTGATGTCTTAAAATCCTCCTTCTCTCATTACAAAAGCTCTTTTCAGGCAAGAGGCTTCCAGCGAAATGAAACTTTTCTTTAACTTTCACTTTCCATGCCCTTTTCAAGCTTCAATCGCCATTTTGTTGCAAATTTACTAAATTGTTACTTCCGAACATTGAAGTTAAGTTAAATACTTGCAATCTGACTTCTCCTAGCTTGTTCTGCCTGCAGCAATTCAGGATGTTGTAGTTCCCCTCATTTGTATTTACCAGAACTGGTCGCGGCTTCTTGCTCCGCTACTTAGCAGAGTCGACCCAGGTCCAGAGCGGATTGACAGGCTTCTAGGGAGCTCTCTCCCTTCACGCCCCAGAATATCTCCTAGGGCACTTGGGGGGCTCTACCTCCGCCTGTCGGCTCTCCTCTCTCCCCTTTGCCCGGGGAGAGGGTTTCCAGCCTCCAGACAGCTGTTTTTTTGCTGTTCTGGAGGCTTTTACAGTGCCGGGGATCAGGCGCTCACAGAGGAGCGTCTCGAAGCATGCGGAGCCAACCGGAAGTCCCTGATTCTCTCATTCTCTTTCCCTCCCCCATCTCATGGGCCATCTCATGTGTCTTGGGGCTGAGAGGAAGTCAAGTGTTTCCCCGAGAGACCAAGGTGCGTGAAGCACCAACAAGGGTCGGAAGAAATGGCCACGAGATCCAGCAAGAAACGAAGCTTTGCTCCTGCTCTGGAATATGGAGTGAATCTCCATCCCCACTCCCTTTCCCTTGACAGGCAAGGAGTGACTGGGAAGGGAGGGTGAGAGGCGGGGACAGCCACTGGTGGGTTTAGCTGAGAGGAAGCTACAGCAGGGGGAAGAAACAACCCGGGGTTGTCGCCACCCGTTGCTTCGGCCCGCCTGCACCGCCACCCCCCCTTGCACCATTAGCTCATTCTGGCCGGCGAGGGCTGCGCTGCAAAGTTGCAACTTGCACAATCCTCCCTCTATAGCGGAGATTTACAGCCCCACCATGAACTGCCTGGCCAGTTCCATATTCCAGAGCTTCAGTCACAGGACTGGCCATTGCTCATCCTGGAGCAGCTCCTCCACCCTGGTGTGCCGTAGACCACCAAAATTTTCCAAGAACCACTGGTTGGTGACTACTGATCTAGTGTACCTCCTTCCACATCACAAGAGCATGGAACCTTAAGGCAAGCCTATCTCTATGACCGAATGGTTTAAGTATTTTCATTCTGAGGTAACCCGAGGCAATTGGGTACCATAAATTATAAAACTATAATGACCAGAATTGGCCCAAGAGCCAATTGGCAATCAATGAAATGACCAAATAAGAGGTATTATCCTGAAATGATAGAACCTACAGACCTGCAGCCTGGTTGCTATGTTTTTTTTACCGGATTAACAGAGTTGGAAGGGATCTTGTAGGTCCATGACGGCAAATCTATGGCACGCAGGGCACATGCGGGGGGCCATGCACACATTGTATTTGGGGGGCTCGGTTGCGCACTTTGGGCACTCAGTCCGGAAAAGGTTAGCCATCACTGTTGTAGGTCACCTAATCCAACACCCCCAACCAAGCAGGAGTCCCTATACCATTTCTGACAGATGGCAGTCCAGTCTCGTCTTGAAACCTCCAGTGATGAAGCTCAACAGTGTTCTGTATCAGTATAGCTCTTGAGATATTCAAAGGCAACTCTTCATAAATCCAACAGCACTCCAGTAGACAGGTGGCAGAGCTCATATTAAAGTATTTCCAATCAACTTCCTCAGGTTCCAGAAGTTCAGAAGAATCCTAGCTGATACCCCATTTGCCTTGTCTGCTTGTGCCTGACTGGCATGAATACCCCCATATCATAAGAACTTAGAGGCACTCAAGACCCCACGAAGGCTCTCCCCAAAGCAGGTTCGTTGGGCACAGTACTTCAAACAGTTCAACTTCAAGCTAAAATACATCCCTTGGGGGGGAAAAACCTCCTGGCAGATGCCCTATCACACAAGCCACAGTACAACAGTAAACGTGAAGAGATGCTTCATGCTATGATTCCCCCCTCCCAACCTCTCTCGCAGGCCACAACCTGAGGACAAGCCAGATGACAATGAACCACAGACAGGGGTGGGGGGGGGTTGACCAAAAACCTAAGGGACAAGCTGCTAGCCAATCCGTGGTACAATGGCAACAAAGAGGCACTGACCCTAAGAGTTGGAGTAGCCTGGAAAGGCTCAAAGTTGTATGTGCCTAAGAACCTATGACTCCAAGTGCTCCAGCAGAGTCACAATTCCAAGCAGGTGGGACACTTTGGCTATTTGAAAACTCTGCACTTGGCCAGGAGGCAATTTTGGTGGCCAAAGAGGAAAAGAGAGATTGAGGACTATTGTCAGGTTCTGATCAGAAATGAAGGACTCCAAACACAGAAGATGGTTAGAACCTTGTTTATCCACATAGACACACACTGACATCCATAATCAACAAAAGGATAATATTGTTGGAGCTACTGCTCTGTGCCTCCCACCACCTTATAAAGCAATCAAACCTAATCAATTTAGCCCAGACCCACCCAGTTAACAATCAGCCCCACCCCCATACACGATCCCAGTAAGTAGCCCACTGAACAAGCAGTCAGCCCTGGTCACACCCCCACATGCGTTCCCACACTCCAAAGTCCAGACATCCACATGGCATTCAGGTCAGCCAGATCCCCACACCCCCGCTCTGGGCTTCATGCGAAGTGGCATAGCGGCCATGGCTCTTCTCAGGCTACAGTCCCAGATCATATAATTCATTCGGAGGTGCCTGCCGCTTCTGCAGGCTCGCTGCGCCTCACAGCTGATCTGGGTAAGCCATGGCATGCCTGCCCATGTCATTCAGAGGCATCCACCTCCCATCCAGGCATGCCAAAGTGAGAATGCTTCCCAGCTGGGTCATGGAGGTGTTAGTGGACCCAGTGTCAGGACGGACAGGTTGAGGAGATAGGTAGCTGCTGCTGCCAGCATGGGCCATTCCCATCATCACCCCACTGTAATGGCAGCCCTGAGTTGCTAGATGCGCCGGGGCTAACATGCGGCCCCCTACCATGGAGACAGGACCTGGAATACAAAGCTCAAGGTGAGTGGTCTCCCAGGCCAACCCCCCCCCCCATTTCCCCAGATACTTCCGATGGAACTTGGCAGTCAATTGTGGGGCCCTGATGTCCTTGCTAGGTACCCAGAAGACTTTTTTTTTAATTGCAAAAGTTTTACAATTACATTTTCACCCCTTTTTCTCCCCCCCACCTCCCCCCCCAGACTTCCCAACCTCCCTAACACTCCCTAACCCTCCCCTCCCCCCAGACTTCCCTATACTATACTCATACTCATAAAAAACCCTTCATATAACACTTATATATAGACTTAAACCCCTCCCTCCCCTGTATAATTTTTCTCTTTACCTCATTACATTAAAATATTTCCAATACATTATTTTCAAATAAAAGCTATTTGATACTTTCTAGTTTGATATTTGTTCTGAACATATTCTATCCACCTTTTCCATTCCCATTCATAAGTCTCTTGTGAACAATCTTTTAAATATGCTGAAATCTTCGCCATCTCTGCAAAACTGGCCATCTTCAAAGTCCATTCCTCGATAGTGGGCAAAGCTTCATTCTTCCAGTATTTACCTATCAACAATCTTGCTGCTGTTATCATATACAATATCAATTTTATTTCACCCAATGTAAAACCCTTAACTATACCCAATAAAAACAGTTGTGGAGAAAATTGAATTTTTTTCTTCAAAACATTCTGCATGACCCACCAAATTTTTATCCAAAAAGCCTTAACTTTCCTACAGGTCCACCAAACATGATAATACGTAGCATCCAAACATTCACATCTCCAACATTTTGGCTGAACATTAGGGTACATACATGACAACTTTTTGGGATCTAAATGCCATCTATAAAACATTTTATAAAAATTTTCCCTCAAGTTCTGCGACTGTGTAAATTTAACATTCTGAACCCAAATTTTTTCCCATGTTTCCAACATCACTGGTTCTTCAAAATTTTGTGCCCACTTAATCATACAGTCTTTAACTAATTCAGTTTCTGAGTCCCTTTCTAGCAAAACATTATAAAGCCTTTTGATATGCATTGGACCTTTCTCTCTTATATGTCTAACCAATTCTTCCTCATGCAACATAATACCAGTTTTTTGGTCCTCTTTCCATCTCAATTGTAATTGATTATATTGTAACCAAGTTAAATTAATCCCTTCGTCCAACAGAGTCTGCAATGTCTTCAGCTGCCATCTGCCCGCATCTGTAAAAAGAACCTCTTTGTATAAAAACCCCCCGAGTGACATTATATTTGTATTCCACAAAGTATGACCAAGATCCAGCCATAGCGGTATTTTATAATCCCATTTGAGTCGATGCTTCTTCCAAACTCTCATCAAAGAGTCCCTAAGTATATGACTTTTAAATACTTTATCAACTTTATCGTCATAAAATAAGTAAGCATGCCATCCAAATTTAAGATCAAAACTTTCTGCATTCAGTATTCCAGCCTTTTTACTTCCAAACCAATCACTTGTTAAGGTTAAAGCTGCTGCATCATAATATAGCTGTAGGTTTGGAAGTTTAAGACCTCCTCTTTCTGGAACATCTTGCATAATTTTCAATTTCACTCTCGGCTTCTTCTCGTTCCAGACGAACTTATTCACTCCAGATTGCCAAACTTTCAATTGTTTATCACTTTTAAGCACCGGAATCATTTGAAACAAAAAAAGAAATCTTGGCAAAATATTCATCTTAACTGCTGCTATTCTTCCAAGTAGAGACAGCTGCAGTTTTTTCCAAGTCTCCATATCTTTCTGCACCTCTCGCCACAACACCTCATAGTTATTTTGAAACAATTTCATGTTTGATTCTGCAACCTGAACTCCTAGATATTTTACCTTAGGTACAGTCTCAAAACCTGCCCTCCTTTCAAGCTCATGTTTACGATCTTGTGTCATGTTTTTAGCTATCATTTTAGTCTTTTTTGGATTCAATCTAAAACCTGAAACTTTACCATAGTCTTGTATAATGTCCTTCATCAAGATTATTGATTCCATTGGTTGTGATAGGGTAACAACCAGATCATCTGCAAATGCCTTTATTCTGTAATCCTCTTGCCTAATCTTTATACCTTTCAAGATATTAGAGTCCCGTATTGTATTTAGCAAGACTTCTAGTGTTAAAATAAATAAAAGTGGGGACAACGGACATCCCTGTCTTGTTCCTTTTTCAATTTTAAACTCTGTTGTCAGACTTCCATTAATAATGATCTGTGCCTTTTGCTCTTGATAAATTGCCGAAATCGCCTGTATAAATTGATCCCCAAAGTCCATCTTTTTCAAAGTCTTTAATAGAAAATTCCAATCCACTCTATCAAAGGCCTTCTCTGCATCCAAAAAGACCAGCACTGCAGGGATCTGTTTATTCTTCTCAAGATATTCCAATAAATCTATTACTTGCCTTACATTGTCCTTCATATATCTGCCCTCGATAAATCCCGCTTGATCATCATGAATCACCTTTTGAATTACTGGCATCAACCTGTTGGCTAGTACTTTCGCAAAGATTTTATAATCTGTATTCAAAAGAGATATTGGTCTATAGTTCTCTGGTTTTTTAGGACCGATTTGTTCTTTTGGTATCAAAGATATGTAAGCTGTTGTCCATGATGGGGGTATTTTACCCCCTTGCTGAATATTGCAAAATAAATCTCTAAGTTGTTCCACCATTTCAGCTTGCAAAGTTTTGTAATACACTGCGGTCAAACCATCCGTGCCAGGAGCTTTGGCTGTTTTTAACTGTTTAATTGCTACTATGATCTCCTCCTCTGTTATAGGATAATTCATTCTTTCCTTTTGTTGATCAGTAATTTTTGTAACTCTTTTATTGTTTAAATATTTTTCTATAAGTCCATTCTGCACCTCCTCTTTAGCATATAATTTAGTATAATAGTCCACAAAAGCTTCTTTAATTAATTTTTGTTGAAAGATTTCTTTCCCTCCAATATCAATACTATCAACAGTCCGTATACTTTGTTTTTTCCTCAATGTGTAAGCCAACCATCTGCCCGGTTTATTAGCGTTACAAAATGTATTATGCTTCGCATATTGTAAGTTTGTTGCAACTTGTTCCGCCATAAGCATTTGAAATTGGTCTTTCAAAAGTTTTATAGCACTACGTATTCTTTCATCTGTTGGATTTTTAATAAGTAACTGTTCTTTATTCTTTATTTCTATTTCCAGTTCAGATCTTTTCTTTTGTCGGAACAGTCTATGTTTAGAGTTCATGTAGATAAGTACCCCTCTCATATAAGCTTTACTTGCATCCCACACAATTTCAATTGGGGTACCTTTATTCAAATTTATTTCAAAAAATTCTTTCAAATGCTTTTTAAGTTCTGTTGTATTTTTTTCATATTGTCAGCCTCAGCTTTCCTGCTTTAGCTGCCATAAGAAACGGGGAGGGATTAGGTATGGAGCAAAGGGGGGGAAGAGAGCAGGAGGGGGTTTGTCTTTGTAGGAGGGGACTTCGTGGGAATCGAAACTGGATTTCAGAAGGGGATGGCTAACCAACTGTCTCGACATTCCTGATGGATGACGCTGCCAGACGTGTGGCCACCTGACCTTTGGAAGACCTTTAGATTGGCTGAGAAAATATAAACACGAGGGGGGGAAGAAGCTTAGTAGATGCATTTCGCGCGTTTTGGTCACTTCCAGCTTTTCACTGGGGTGTTAATCTTTTCATATTCAGTAAAAGTACCAAATTCTTCAAAATGCTTGAGTTTGGGGTTTTCTTTCCTGGATACTGAAGGAAGCATACCTGACATTAAGCTGGAAGTCATCTCAGTCATCCCGGACAAAACCCGAGGGGACTGAAAATCCAAAATATGTCAGATCGAGGGAGTGATGAAGAAGGGAAGATGGGGGCAGCGAGTTCAACCGCCCTCCAGTCGGAAAGAGAAACTGCGGAATGGCTGGGAAAACTCCGTTTGGAACCGGAGGAGGCCAGATGGTCAAAAGGTGTGGGGAGACTGCCGGACTGGGGGGAGAACCCCCGGGGAGTGACGACTTCCAGACCCCGAAAAAGGGAGGCAGTGTGGATGCAACAGCAGAAGGAACGTCTCATGATAGATCAAGCCTTGCAGCTTATCCGTGATGTGGAAGAAAGCAGAAAAAACCGTGAGTCTTTTGAAACTCCTGTGGAGAAGGGGGAAGCAGACCCCGGGGGGGAGGCTGAAGAGACAGCCTGCGGGGGAGAGGAAGAGTTTGAGGAGGGCACATCCCAGGCTTCGGCAGCTCGAGGAAGAGATGCAGCCGGCCAGAGAACCCCAGCCCTGCAGCCCCCCCCCCCCCCCGCAGACGTAAAAAGCCAAAAATCCCCCCCCTTCCTGGGAAGTTTGATGGAAATCCTAAAACCTTGGGATTTTTCCTGACCCAAGTGTGGAACCACATGCAGGATTGGGGGGAGGACTACGAAACGGATGCGGCTAAAGTCAGAAGCGTTGCGAATGCCCTAGAGGGAGTGGCGGCTGAGTGGATGGTAGTTCTCCACAATAACAACTCCCTCCTGCTGAGAAATTACAACCAGTTCATGAGGGCCCTTAGAAGACGTTTTGAAGACCATTTAGCTGAATGAAAGGCGAGACTCAGAATGAAGAGCATTCAGCAGGGTCGGAGGCCGGTGGCAGAGTATATCCAAGAGTTTCGTGAACTGGCACCTTATATGACAGGCTGGTCAGAAATGGCGCTTTTGGAGAGTTTCAAGGATGGACTGAATGATGAGATATATCGAGATTGCAGGAGCATGGGGGTCCCCGATGATTTGGATAGATGGTACATAGTAGCTGAGGATGTGGATATCGAGCTGAAACGGAGCGAACTCCAAGGAAGGCGGATGGGGGACCAGTCATCCTCTTTCTACCGTAAGGGGGCGGCCAAGATGACTGGCGGGAAGACCGAATTCAAACCCAAGTCAAAGCCCTTCACCTGTTTCAAATGTGGGAAGGAGGGTCACCGGGCGGCCGAATGTTTCTCCAAACCACCGCCAAAAGCCACCGGGGCCAGCCAAAAGAAAAGCGATAAAATACCCGCCAAAACCCGCGGCACCGCCCTGAAAGGAGAAGTCGTTGAGTTCACTCCCCGGAACCAGCGTGAGTTGGGAACTCCGACCAACGATGACGACAGCGAGACGGACTCCGACTCGGACACCGATGAACGGGTGAGTCACACGGAAGAACCCTTACTCATCCCCGTAGAAGTAAGGGTGCCCTCCACAGGAACTCACGCGCAATTGTTAGCCCTGTTGGACTCGGGGTGCACTAGGTGCATAATTAGCCCCAAAGTAGTGGAGGAAATGGGACTGAGACTGAAAACTTTAAAAAGACCCATTGCATTTTGTCAATTAGATGGGTCGATTGCAGGAGGGGGCCCAGCTAGTTTTATGACCGAACCCCTTGAACTACAGTTGGGGAATCATATAGAAAAGCTCAGCTTTATCGTAGCACCTGGCATGGAAAGGCCCCTAATTCTAGGACTGCCCTGGCTTCGTAAATGGAACCCACGAGTAAATTGGAAAACGGGGGTCCTGCGCATCCGTACAGCAGAACCACCTCCGGAAAAGGAAGGCCCCTCCCTAAGGGACGACATAAGACCAGAAGGGGCCGCAGTAGCCATTAACTATATTGAGGGAGAAGAGAAAATTCCGAAGGAATATTGGGACCTCAAGGAAGTGTTTAGCGAAAAAGCGTCTGATACTCTGCCTCCCCACAGGGCCACTGACTGCACCATTGAAATACTCCCAGGGGTGAAGCTTCCCAAACCAAAAATATACCCCATGACACCTCGAGAATTGGAGGAATGGCGGAATTTTATTGACAAAAACTTAGAACGGGGATTTATCGAACGAGCCAAACCCAAGGTAGCAGCGCCAGTAATGTTCCGCGAAAAGAAAGATGGATCCTTCAGATTAGTTGTTGATTATAGAAACATGAACGCCATTTGCGTGGAAAATGTCTATCCCCTCCCACTTATGAAGGACATGTTGGCCCATTTAGGAAAGGGAAATTTTTTTACCAAACTTGATTTAAGAGAGGCATACTACCGAGTGAGAATAAAAGAGGGAGATGAATGGAAGACAGCATTTAATTGCCCACTGGGGTGTTTCCAATTTAGAGTACTCCCTTTTGGACTACAGGGGGCCCCGGCCGTATTCATGCAGTTGATCAACGAAGTGTTGCATGAGCATCTATATAAGGGGGTGTTGGTCTATTTGGACGATATTCTAATTTATTCTGACAACATGGCCGACCATATAAGATTGGTTCGAGCGGTCTTGAATAAACTCAGAGCAGCTGAACTCTATGCCAAACTTTCTAAATGTGAATTCCATCAAGACAAAATCGACTATCTTGGATATCGTATATCGCATGAGGGAATAGAGATGGACCCGGAAAAGGTCCGGGCAGTAATGGAATGGGCCGCACCACGCACCCGTAAACAGTTACAGAGTTTCTTAGGGTTTGCTAACTTTTATAGACAATTTATCCCCTCTTTCGCAAAAATCGCACTGCCAATTACAAACTTGCTCAAAACCAAAGGGGAAATAAAACCCAAACCCTCGAAACCACTAGATTGGACTATGGACTGTCAGGCCGCTTTCGAAAAACTAAAACGGTTGTTTGCAGCTGAACCTGTGCTCAAACACCCCGACATAGAACAACCTTTTGTAGTACAAGCGGATGCTAGCGACGTTGCCGTAGGAGCAATACTCTTGCAAAAGAATGAGAATGGAATATTACAACCCTGTGCTTACACATCCCGTAAACTATCTGAGACAGAAAGGAGATGGGCCATATGGGAGAAGGAAGCGTTTGCAGTTAGATGGGCGCTCTTAACATGGAGACAATTTTTAGAAGGGGCAAAACACCCTTTCGAGGTGTGGACTGACCATAAGAATCTAGAAGCATTAAAAACACCACGCAAATTGTCACCCAAACAGGCACGCTGGGCCCAACATTTCAAGCGTTTCAATTTCACTTTATGTTACCTTCCTGGGGGGAAAAATTTCATGGCGGACGCACTTTCCAGATTACCACAGTACAACAGCATAAAGAAGGAACTGGTTCAACCAATGATCCCCTTAACGCAATTGGCAACACCTGTCACTACCAGAGCGCAGAGTAAAACCGATCCAGAACTCTCAGGGGATTTACTCAAAAAGTTACGAGAAGCGCTAAAAACTGAGGAGTGGTTTAAAATCCACTCGAATGAATGCACACTTCGCGACGGACTAGCTTGGGTTGGATCAAAATTGTATGTTCCGACCACATTAAGACCAACCGTATTGAAATATGCGCATGATGCCAAAGCCGCAGGACACTTTGCGTTTGTCAAAACTTTACATCTTGTTAAGAGACAGTTTTGGTGGCCTGCACTAAAAAAGGACATACAGGCATATGTGGCTAGCTGTCCAGTATGTGCCTCGGCTAAAAGACCTCCAGGGAAATCCCCTGGATTACTGCAAGCTGTGGCTAGACCGAATGCCCCATGGAAGGAAATATCTATGGATTTTGTTGTGGACTTACCCGACAGTGAGGGCTGCACTGTCATTTGGGTAGTAACTGATTTGTTTTCCAAACAAGTACATTTCATACCTTGCTCAAAGATCCCTTCAGCAAAAACCCTCGCAAAATTATTTATTCGGCAGATTTACCGACTACATGGGTCTCCAAAAAGAATAATTTCTGATAGGGGTGTGCAATTTACTTCCAGTTTCTGGAGAGAATTTTTAAGATTGATAGGCTCCGCACAGGGGTTGAGTTCCAGTCACCACCCTCAGACAAATGGTGCTTGTGAAAGAACCAATGGGATGCTCGAACAATACCTTAGGTGTTACGTGAATTACCAACAAGACAATTGGGTAGACCTGTTGCCATTTGCAGAAGTGGCGTATAACAATTCTGTGCATAGTAGCACCGGATTCACCCCTTTTAAGGTTGCATCGGGCCAGGATTTTGTACCCATTCCCGAGTTACCTCAAGATGATCCCCAAAATCCCTCCTTGATAGATTGGATGGAACAATTAAGGAGCACCTGGACAGTGACTCGGAAGGCATTAGATGAGGCACACCGAGCTCATAAGGCACAAGCCGATAAGAAAAGGTCCCCAGCTCACATTTACAAAGTGGGGGATAAAGTCTATTTGTCTACCAAATACTTACAAACCACCCAGAGGTCTAAAAAGCTGGGGCCTAAGTATGTAGGACCATTCCGTGTGATTAGACTGATAAATCCAGTGACAGTTGTATTAGAATTACCAAAAACCTTGAGACGGATACATCCTGTATTTCATGTTAGTTTATTGAAACCTGAACACTCATCTCCCCTACGGGTTGATCATAGCAACCCTCCAATTCCCATCCTCATAGAAGGGGAGCAACATTTTGAGGTTAAGGAAATCTTGGACTCTAGAAAACACCATGGTAAAGTCCAATATCTAATTGCCTGGAAACATTTTCCACTATCTCAGGCTGAATGGGTAAATAAACGGGATGTCCGAGCTCCCAAGAAAGTACAACAGTTCTATGCCAAATACCCTGATAAACCTTGATCATTGTATATATTCTGTTTCTCTTTCTCTTTCTTCCTTTTATTTAGGACTAACATCTCTTCTGCAAGAGGGGCCGAATGTCAGCCTCAGCTTTCCTGCTTTAGCTGCCATAAGAAACGGGGAGGGATTAGGTATGGAGCAAAGGGGGGGAAGAGAGCAGGAGGGGGTTTGTCTTTGTAGGAGGGGACTTCGTGGGAATCGAAACTGGATTTCAGAAGGGGATGGCTAACCAACTGTCTCGACATTCCTGATGGATGACGCTGCCAGACGTGTGGCCACTTGACCTTTGGAAGACCTTTAGATTGGCTGAGAAAATATAAACACGAGGGGGGGAAGAAGCTTAGTAGATGCATTTCGCGCGTTTTGGTCACTTCCAGCTTTTCACTAGGGTGTTAATCTTTTCATATTCAGTAAAAGTACCAAATTCTTCAAAATGCTTGAGTTTGGGGTTTTCTTTCCTGGATACTGAAGGAAGCATACCTGACACATATCTAAACAAATTCTCATTTAATCTCCAAGAACGTCTCTCAACCTTGTCCATCTCAATTTCTATCCATACTGGGCTATGGTCAGTCAAAGTTCTTGGAAAAATCTTTGTTCTTTTTGTCTTAACAAGTAAATCATCTGTCAACAAAATAAAGTCAATCCTAGAGAAGGATCTGTGTCTGTCAGAAAAAAAAGTATAGTCCAATTCTTTTGGATTATGTATTCTCCAAACATCTTTTAGTTCCATATCTTCTTTCATGTCAAAAAAGGTCTGTGGTAATCTGATCCTAGACTTTGCCAAACTCTTTTTATCTAATTTAGAGTCGATTACTTCATTCCAGTCTCCCATAATTAAAATAGATCTGTAATCCCATTGCAATATTTTAGTATGTAACATCTTATAGAAATAGTCCTGTTGTTGATTGGGAGCATAAATCCCAATCAGAAGAATTTGGCCATTTGCTGTAGACAATTCAATTGCTACAAACCTACCATCTTCATCTGTTTCTATAACTTTAGCTGTTAACTTTTTATTTACATAAATAACCACACCATTCTTTTTTTGCGAAGTTGAAGATATAAAATGTGTTCCTAGTTTGGAGTTTATCAAATATTTTTGATCTTGAGTTGTGATATGCGTTTCTTGTAAACAAATTATATCATTATTAAATTGTTTCAAATATGTAAATAATTTCTTCCTTTTCTGTGCTGAATTCAACCCATTAACATTCCAGGATAAACACTTAAACATCATCAGCCTCTTTCTGGAGCAAAGAGCAAAATAATTGAAGGTCATCCGAAAGCTTCGATCTCGCTCCTCCCATAGCTCCAATCTCTTGTGCAGTACTCTTATCTGCCTCCTTGTCTTGTCTTTCCTGTTGTTGTTGTTGCTTTTGTTTAAGTAACTTAGCTTGAGCTCGAGTTATACGTTGATCCTTAACTTCAATCATCTGAACCGGGTCCAAGATTGGAGAAGATTCCAGCAAGGGCTCATCCAGGAAACCTCCTTCTGCACCTTGCACTTCTTCTAATTCCTGCTTAGACTGTTCTTGCAATTCTCGTTGAGGTTGCTTCTCTTCACTCTCTTTAATCTCCAAAACTGTAGATGTACGTGGAGATGGTGTTCTTTCCTTAAGAATAGTAGTGTAGAAGTGCTGTGCCTTCTCCACGGTATTCAAACGGTATCTTTCTCCCTTGTATCTGAAAATTATGCCAACTGGTGCGTCCCACCGAAAAGGTATCTGTAAATTTTGCAATTCCTTAACAAGAAAGCCAAATTCTTTTCTAGCTTTCAGCATTTTAGGAGGCAATTCTTTATAAATTCCAATTCGTGAGCCCCCCACTTGTACAGAAGTGTAAAAGGATTTTTGCAGGATATCGTTTCTTATTTCTCTATCTGTAAAATATATGACCACATCTCTAGGTAATTGTCTTTGTCTGGCCACCCAGGAGTTCACTCTGTAAATTTTGTCTATTTTGTGAAAAACCACATCTGGATAAACTTGTAAAATCTTAGCCAGGGCCTCAGAACAAACTTGTCTCAAATCCTGTCTTTCCTCCTCTCGAATTCCTCGAAGCCGTATAGCAAACTCCATTGCTCTGAATTGTATCATGACAATCTCGTTTTCAACTCTTTGCATTTTATTGTCAACATCAGCAATTTTATAATCATTGTCTTTCATCTTAACATTAACTTCTGATTTAAGTTCTTCAACTTTAAAATCAACTTTCCCAATAAATGTATCCGGCTTCAGGCCTGGGTACAGCACGGAGACGGCATTGGTCACATTGGTGGATGATCTCTGGAGGGCTCGGGACAGGGGTTGTTCCTCTGTTCTGGTCCTGTTAGACCTCTCAGCGGCTTTTGATACCATCGACCATGGTATCATGCTGCGCCGGCTGGAGGGACTGGGGGTGGGAGGCACCGTGTTGCGGTGGTTCTCCTCCTATCTCTCTGACCGGTCGCAGTCTGTGTTGGCAGGGGGGCAGAGGTCGACCTCGAGGCGCCTTGCTTGCGGGGTGCCGCAAGGGTCGGTCCTCTCGCCGCTCCTGTTCAACATTTATGTGAAGCCGCTGGGTGAGATCATCCGTGGTTTTGGGGTGCGATGCCATCTGTACGCTGATGACACTCAGCTGTACATTTCCACCCCAGACCACCCCAATGATGCCCTCGAAGTGATGTCCCAGTGTCTGGAGGTCATGCGGGTCTGGATGGGGAGGAACAGGCTTCGGCTCAACCCTTCCAAGACCGAGTGGCTGTGGATGCCGGCGTCCCGGTATAGCCAGCTGGTGCCATCGCTGGCTATTGGGGGCGAGTCACTGACCCCCACAGAGGGGGCTCGCAACTTGGGCGTCCTCCTGGACACACGGCTGTCTTTAGAAGAGCATATGACGGCCGTGGCCAGGGGGGCTTTTTATCAGGTTCGCCTGATACGCCAGTTGCGCCCCTTTCTGGATCGGGACTCCTTGTGCACAGTCACTCATGCCTTGGTTACGTCACGCCTGGACTACTGTAACGCTCTCTACATGGGGCTCCCCCTGAGGAGCACCCAGAGGCTCCAGCTGGTGCAGAATGCGGCCGCGCGGGTGATTATGGGAGCGACGTGGCGCTCCCACGTAACACCTCTCCTGCGCGAGCTGCATTGGCTCCCGGTGGTCTTCCGGGTGCGCTTTAAGGTGTTGGTTCTCATCTTTAAAGCGCTCCATGGCTTAGGGCCAGGGTATTTGCGAGACCGCCTGCTGCTACCGATAACCTCCCACCGGCCAATACGCTCTCACAGAGAGGGCCTCCTCGGGGTGCCGTCGGTCAGGCAATGTCGGCTGGCGGCCCCTAGGGGGCGAGCTTTCTCTGTGGGGGCACCCGCCCTGTGGAATGAGCTGCCTCCTGGAATACGATTGATCCCGGACCTCCAGACCTTCCGTAAAGCCCTGAAGACGTTTTTATTTCATCAAGCCGGCCTAGCCTAAATGGTTTTTAATTGGGATTTTAAATTTTTATGGATTTGGGGTTTTAAATTTGGGTAGCCAATGATTTAATTCTTTTAATTATCTTAACTTTTGCATTTGTATGTTTTTTAATTTTGGCTGTTCACCGCCCTGAGTCCCTTCTGGGAGAAGGGCGGTATACAAATTAAATAAATAAATAAATAAATAAATAAATAAATAAATAAATAAATAAATAAATAAATAAATTCTGCCAGGCCAGATGCCACTTCTGATATTTTTTTGGTCACCTTGTTTTGATTCTGTTTCACCATATCTTTAACTTCATTAATTTCCTGCATAAACTCCTGATGTGATTTTTGAAGTTTATCATCTATCTCCTGTTGAGATTTTTGAAATTTGTCATCCAAAGTTCTAGAAATAAATTCTTTTAAATCTCCCACATCAAATTCTTTTTTCTGAGTCTGTAGCTGTTGAGCAGGGGGAAGCTGCGTTTCATGTTTGTGTGTGGGGGATCCCCCCCCTGTTACCTTCCCTTCCTGCTTCTTTGAAGCCATCCTGCCACGTGATCTAGTTTTTCTAAAGAGGGAAGTTCCTTTTCCTTTCCCTCCTGCACAAAAACTTCTAAAAAAGTCCCCCAGATTTGATCAAATAAAGGTTGAAGTAAAGCAAAGTCAAGTATTAAAAAGGGAGAAATTTTCCACTTGTTTCTCTTATTACAAACAAGGCAACTTTATAGCAACTTGGAAACTTTGGAACAAAACAAGATAACTTCACCAATCCACACTCGCTGGCTCGTTAACTCTAAGGCTGAGCGCCATGTTTTTTGAAAGCACTTTCACTCATTCGCATTTTTCTCAGTTTAAAAAGTCAACAAAGCGCTAATACTTGCGTTTCCAAGTTTCAGAATTCAGGTAATTTCGCTGTTTATTAAAGCTGGTTCTTTTCGCTTTAAGTTTCCTGCAGCCGGCTTGTTCTGCGAAAGCAGAATCGTCCCACGTCGCCCGGAGTTTCAGCAGGTTGGGAGGGAGCCACGCTTGTTCTCTCCCCAGAAACTTCCCTGGGGGGTTGCAGGGGCTCGACCTGTGCCCTGCGATCTCTTCTTCCTCAATCCTATGGATTTGGAAGTTTTCGAGCCGCTTCTTCGTCTCGGAGCGGCTCTACGGGCGGCGGGGCTGGCGGAGCTTCAAAAGGCGCCGCCGTCGCCGAAGACAGGGAAACCGGAAGTCCCCAGAAGACTTTTGATAATGGATACCCTTTCCACATTATCAAATACTGCAGTCTTCCCCTGTGCCACCGGGTGTCTAGTATTTTTTTCACCTCATAGTGCTGGTCCCTCCCACCATGACAGAAGTTGGAGGGGTAGCACTGCGTCCTCTGATCTGTGCTATGTGAGTCGGTCAGAGCAGGCTGCAATGGAATACCGATGGGTTTTCCCTAACAGTCGATGAAGACGGAGTTGTACGGTTACAGGGTTAACGATCTGTACAATGAGAAAGGGTCCTATGCACTTAGGACCGAGTTTCTTGCATGACAGGTTCAGTTTCAGATACTTGGTGGATAGATATACCAGCTGCCCCACATGGAACGAGGGTTGCATCTGTTGTTTTTTGTCTGCCTGCTGTTTGTATCCTGCGGCAGCCTGGCTTAAAACCTCTTTCACCACCCTCCACATGCTCCTTATCTGTTCCATCCATCCTTTGATCCCCCACATTAGCTGGGGCCACTCTAGGACACGCTGGGTATCGGCACAAACTCTCAGCCCATCGCCACCTGGAACAGGGTAAACCCCATATTACTATGGACTGGGTTATTGTATGCTACTTCAGCAAATGGGAGTAGATCAGCCCAATCAGTTTGCTGATGTCTTACATAGCACCGCAGGTACCGCTCCACCATGGCATTGGCTCTTTCAGAGGCACTGTTGGTCGCAGGGTGGAATGCCAAGCTCAGGCCTTGTAATCACCCGACTCTAGTCAAGAAGTCCCACCAGAACCTGGCGGTGAACTGCACCCCTCTGTCCGATATCACCCTTTGATGAATGCCGTGGAGGCAATATATATGGAGGATAAATAACTGGGCCAGTTTCCTGGCAGATGGGAGGCCAGAGCAGGCTATGAAGTGGGTCTGCTTCGAAAATAAATCTATCACGGTCCATACGGCCATATTGCCATTATTTTCCAGTAGATCCACGATAAAAACCATGGCTATCTGTTCCTACGGGTGTACTGGGGCTGCTACTGTCTGTAACAGGCCTGGTAGCTTACCCGGCTGGGGTTGCATCATAGCACACACCACACAGCTCTTTACATAGTCCTCTACATCCCTTTTTATATGGGGCCACCAGAACTGTTGGTTGGTTAGATGCAGGGTTTTTAAGAACCCAAAATGGCTGGTATGGTGAGCATCGTGGCAGCGCCTGAGTACTGCTAATCTCACAGCCTGGGGAACATATAGATTGGACCCCTTCCAAAACTGTCCCTTTGGGTAAGTAGGGACAGGTTCTCCTTGTACCATTGGTCTACCAGAAGTGTGGTCTGGATGGCCTGCGGGATGGGGCCACCAATTCCATGTTGGGATGCAGATGGAGTGGTTTGGGAGTCTAGTGCTTGGGTACACTCTATCAGTATGATGGCTTGCGCCCCTTCCTACTTGGCACTGTCATATTGTAGTTTCCTAGACAGGGCATCCACCAGGAAATTTTGTCCAGCTGGTATGTATTTCAAGTGATATTAAACTGCCTGAAATACAGTGCCCATTTCACCTGCTTTGGCGACAGTTTTCATGGGGTCTGGAGGGCCTCCAGGTTCTTGTGGTCAGTCCACACCTCAAAGGACCTACCGGCCTCCTCCAGTAGGTGTCACCATGTTATCAATGCCCATCGAACCGCAAAGGCCTCCTTCTGCCAGATCGTCCAATTACGCTCGGTCTCTGTTAACTTTCGCGATATGTAGGCACATGGCTGCAATGCTCCCTCCTTGTTCCTCTGTAGGAGGACTGCAGCCACTGCCACATCACTGGTGTCAGCCTGTACCACAAGAATTGGTTCTTTCACTTTGTAACTGCTTTTAGGTTTTGGGAGCCTGCCAGTCTATCACTGCTTTGACTTTAGAGGGGTCCATCTCTACCCCCTTTGGCGAGATATGAAACCCTAGGTAGTCCAATCAGGTCCAATGAAACTCACACTTGGACAGTTTCACGTACATGTGGGCAGCTAACTTCTTCTTGAGGACCTGGTGTACTAGAATGACATGCTCCTCCATGGTTTTTGTGTATTTAAGTATATTGTTAAGATATACTAGTACCCCTTTATATAGGTATTCATGCAAGACCTCATTGATAAGCTACATGTCTTTTTCGACCCAGCTTCCACACATTTAGCTGCTCAATGGCCCGGCTTTCCACATCTAAAACATATTAGGTGTGGTCTAGCTGGCATAAGCAGCCCAGATTCCATCACCGGCTGGGGCCTTGCAGTTGTGGGTTGGCTTCTTGGGGTAAAGCTGGTGGAATGAAACGAGGCATTTTGACTCCAAAATCCCCCCCTTCGGCTTGTTAAAGCCGGCGGTAGGCTTCCAGATCAGACCAGTAGATTGGGCAGCCCCAAAACCAGTAGTGGTGCATGGAAAAACACATTACAAAGTGAAAAAGATCCTGGGTTCTAAATTGCATAGGGGCAGGCTGCAGTACCTAGTGCAGTGGAAGGGATACCCACTCTCCAAAGCCACCTGGGTCAAGAGCTGGGATGTAAAGGCAGATAGATTGGTCAAACAGTTTCATGATGAGTACCCCCAGAAATCTAAGGGCTCTCCAGGGGGAAGAAGGGGGGGTTAGGCTGAACCTTGAGTAACCCCTCTGTGCTTTCTTTTCTTTGCAGGAAGTTCTTTTTAATTAAGGGGGGCATCTGTC
Organism: Pantherophis guttatus; assembly: GCF_059756535.1. Lineage (NCBI taxonomy): Eukaryota > Metazoa > Chordata > Lepidosauria > Squamata > Colubridae > Pantherophis > Pantherophis guttatus. Next base: position 120,851,726 of record NC_142065.1, on the reverse strand, counting down.
AACTTTGAAGATGACCTGACCAAAGCCATTTTGAAGCTTCAGTGTTGCCACACTGGAGCTGAGGGATAGGGAGGGGGGAATAGAGATAGCTGGGGTTTTGTAGCCAAAACAAAATACTTTCTCCTGTGAACCAAGAACATTCTCACACCTGGTCAGAGAGAGGAGTGACATAACCAGGCAACCAGATGGCAACCTGATTGTACTATGTGACTGATTGTTTGGGGAAGGGGAAAAACTTTTTCTTTTAATTATGTGAACATTCAGAGTCAGTTTTTACCAGAACTGTGCCAATATGACATATCCAATAAAACTATTCTTTGAGGAATCTATTGGCCTCCGAGTTTTGTTTGCTTTGGGGTTATTACTAGGAACCCTGACACACAGTCTAGTTTGTATGTATTCATGTGCATGGTGAAAAAAACAAATCTTCCAAGTTTACTGGATGGATGGCATAGGGAACAAAGCTGTTACAGAATCTGGTACCGTGTTTCCCTGAAAATATGACATGTCCTGAAAATAAGGCAAAGCCTGATTTTTGGGGTGGGCATAAATATACGCCCTCCCCCAAAAATAAGCCCTAGTGAAGGAGTGGGTGTGGGCAGCACAGGAGGCAGCCCTTCCCCTCCCTGGGTCACCTTATGTTCTGCCCCAGCTGGGTGCCTGGAGGTGTTGCCAGCCCCAGCTCTGCCCACAGTGCGTTGGGATTGCCTGCTCCTCTCCTACCTTCTGCCCAGCTACACCGACTGCTCCTGGCCTTGCGAGGGCTCTTGATCAGATTGCTGCCTTTGCCTGCTGCTGGTGCCATCCCAGCATGTTTTGGAAGGGAGAAGGCACAGCTGCTGTTGTCCATGCTGGGGTTTGCACAACAGCAGTGAGAGATTGCAGGATTTTTAAAAATCTCCCTTCTAAAACATGCCAGAACGGTGCTCTTCGGGCCTTGGCCCTGGTGGGCACTAGCTCTTGTGCTGGCTGTGCACTTGTGCAGGCTGCTGCTACAAGGGAGAAAGCAGTGTGGCGTGTTGGGATTGCCTGCTGCCTCCCCCGCTTCTTCCCAGCTGCACCTGCTGCTGTTGGCCTTGTGAGGGCTCTTCGCCCTCCTGGCCACGCGGCTCTTGGCCATCCTGCAGCTTCAGCAGGCAGGAGCTCCGTGGTAGCCCTGCAGCAGGATGAAGGAAGGAGTGGGAGATCGCCCCTTTCTCCATCTGTCTGCTCTTGCCTGGTGCAGGTCAATTTTTGGAGCACAAAGGAGGAAGGGGCAATATCCCCTCCCTCCTCCATTTGTCGGTCCCACTGCAAGGTTGCCATGGAGCTACTGCTTGCCAAAATGGTAGCTTACCCAACCCAATTCTGCCTCCCTGCATCACCCTACTCATCTAAACCAGATTCCCCCCCCCCGCTCATCAGCTCCACCAGCCCTGTACACACGCACATCCATGGTTTCGGCATAAATCATCCCCAAGGAAATGGGGGAAGGGCGGATTTTCCTGCCAATCCTCCTTTCCTTGGGGATGATTTATGGCAAAACCATGAATGTGCATGTGTACAGGGAATCCCAAGGAAAGGAGGTTCCCTGCACACATTGGAGTGATCCTACCATACCAAGTGAGCAGCAGCACCTGAATCAAAACAAAGTGAAGTGAGTTTGGGCACCTTCCCATTTGTTGCCTCCCTTTCAGGAAGCATTTCAGTGCTCCTGGTGTTATTCATATTATATCCTGGCATGTTTTGGAAGGAAGAAGGCATAGCTGCTGTTGCCCGTGCTAGGGTTTGCACAGCTGTTGTGAGAGACTGCAGGATTTATTTATTTATTTTATTTGATTTCTATACCGCCCTACTCCCGAAGGACTCAGAAGGTGCACAGCCAAACAATAAAACACATACATACAAAATTTAAAAGTAGAATTAAAATCAAATTAAATAGTTTTGGCCCATTTGCTCAGAAGTAAAGTCTAAAAAGGAAGCTGATCATGAGACTTATAATGCAGATAATATAAAACAAAGGATTGAAAAAGAAGTCACAATGATGCAATACAGGTCCATGCAATTTGTGGTCAGAATGAGGGGACTACAGGAAAATAATAGAGATGATTTGAGAAAGATGTCTGCTGAAGTTCTAGCTGTGATTTTAAAGGTTAATCCTGAAGAGGTATCCTGTAAGATTGACAAGGCCTACAGAGTAAATTCTTGGGTGGCAAAGCAAAAGCAGTTGCCTAGAGATGTGGTGATTTACTTTACTGATAAAGGAATAAGAAATGATATTGTGCAAAAGTCTTTTAACTCCACTCTAGAAATGAACGGAAGGAAGATTTGGATATATAAAGAGCTGCCGTCTAAGATATTAAAGGACAGAAAGGAATTTGGATTTTTGGTGACTGAGCTAAAGAAACAAAACATCCCATTTAGGTGGGATGCTCCAGTTGGCATAATATTGAGATACCAAGGAGAAAGATATCAATTAAATACCGTTGGAAAAGTGGAAGAATTTTACTACAAGGTTCTTAAAAAGGATTCAACATCTCCATGTAGACCATCAGTGTTAGGACAGGACGGGAATAAAGAAATGCGAAATGAACAAGAGATTGAAACCCAGGCTAAGCAGATGGAGATGGAGGTAATGGAAAAACAACAAGTCACAGAGGCCCTTTCGGACGAGTCGCTTTTGGATTCTCCTTCAGAGGTTATAGCTGGATTATCTATAAATACAAGAGAGGCGGCTTTGGATTTTAATGTGATGTCTTATCAAGTTACAGACCAGCATGGAAATCAATCAGCTGATATACAAGTCCTAGAAAGGCAACCAGGATGGAGATCTAAACCACAAAAAGTTAAGAAGAGAAGAAGCAGGTCCTACAAAACTAAAAATTTTTAGACTAAACAACAGTCTAATGCCAGTTACTTAAGAGACGTTTAAATATAATAAGCGGGACTTATAGATGGATGATACAAGAAAATATAGCTGAGGCAAATTATTGACTTATACTATTTTGAGAAGAATAACAGACCTCTGCAGTGCTGTGTTTTTGGGATGTGGAAGATGGCCTCCAACTGAGTGGATTGGAACTTTCTATTCTGGATTCTTTGAAAAATTGATTACATATATGTTGAGCTATAAGGCATGAGAACTATGGGATTGGGACATGCAGAAGATCTGGTTGTTACCCTAACACGGTGGTTGGAATTAATAATCTAGATGAAAGACACTACAGAAGATACTATATGGAATAATAATATAAAGTCACTCGGGTGGTTTTTTATATACGAAAATATTCATTACTGATGGGGGCAGATTGTAATTGAAGATACTGAACATACTGTTGGAACTAGAACTTGATGTTACCCTTACATGGGTGATGGAATTAATAATCTAGTTGAAAGACATTACAGAAGATATTATATGGATTACTTAAAATCATTTGAGGATTTTGTTTATATATGGAAATATTTCTTAGTGGTGTGGTGTGGGCAGAAGATCAAAGATATTAAAATACTATGTATGGTAGACCTGTAGGAAAAGGGGTGGAGATAGGTTAGGTTACTGATTGTTTAGTTTAGGAAAAGGGATGTTAGGTTCAGATATTAATATACATAAAAAATTCAAATTAAGAGATATATGTATGGGGGTGGAGGAAACGGGTAGATTTTGAGCTGAATAAATGCCAAATTAGGATTTATTATATAGTTTTATAGCTGAAGGTTGCTTTGAAATGTATAGTATAAGGGGGATATAATAACAATGTTAGAAAGAAATGGTTAGCATGTGGGGGGTGGTGTAAAAGGATGGTAAAGTATTATTTAATTTGATATCAATGATTTTATCTTGAAGAAGCCATGGGGGGGAGGGGGAGGGTTAGGGTTAGGGGGGTTAGGGAGGAGGGGGGGTGGAAAAAAGGGGGGGAAATTTGTATTTGAAAAAACTTTTTCAATAAAAAAAAGTTTTGGCCCAGACAAATTAAAACCCCAAACTATTTAAAACCAATTTTAAAATTTGAATATATAAAATGCTAAAAGATATTTAAAAATTAAAAATCTTTTATAAAAGAGGGAGAAAATTAGGTCAGGCCCACCTGGTGAAATAATAAGGTCTTTAGAGCGCGGCGGAAGATGCGCAGATCCGGGAACCTCCGTATCTCCGGGGGGGAGCTCATTCCAGATAGTAGGTGCCCCCACAGAGAAGGCTCTCTCCCTGGGGGCCGCCAGTCGGCATTGTTTGGCCAACAGCACCCGGAGGAGCCCCTCTCTATGGGAGCGTACGGGCCGGTGGGAGGCTATTGGTGGTAGTAGGCGGTCCCGCAAGTACCCAGGTCCTGAGCCATGGAGCGCTTTAAAGGTGGTAACCAAAACCTTGAAGCGCACCTGGAAGACCACCGGGAGCCAGTGCAGCTCGCACAGGAGGGGTGTTACATGGGAACGCCATGTCACTCCCATTACCACCCGCGCGGCCGCACTCTGCGCCAGTTGGAGCCTCCGGGTGCTCCTCAAGGGGAGCCCCATGTAGAGAGCGTTGCAATAGTCCAGGCCGGAGATGACAAGGGCATGAGTGACCGTGCGTGAAGAGTCTCGATCCAGAAGGGACACAACTGGCAGTTCAGGCAAACCTGATGAAAAATCCTCCCGGTCACGGCCGTCAAGTGCTCTTCTAAAGACAGCCATGAATTCAGGAGGATGCCCAAGTTGCGCGCCCTCTCTGTGGGGGCCAATGATTCACCCCCACTAGTCAGTGATGGCACCAGCTGACTATATTGGGATGTCGGAAACCACAGCCACTCGGTCTTGGATGGGTTGAGCCTGAGCCTATTCCTCCCCATCCAGATCCGCACGGCCTCCAGGCACCGGGACATCACTTCAAGGGCATCGTTGGGGTGGTCCGGGATGGAGATGTACAGCTGGGTGTCATCAGCATACTGGTGGTACTTCACCCCAAAACCATGGATGATCTCGCCCAGCAGCTTAACATAAATGTTGAACAGGAGGGGCGAGAGGACCGACCCTTGCAGCACGCCGCATATGAGGGGCCTCGGGGTTGACCTCTGCCCCCCTGTCAACACAGACTGCGACCGGTCAGAGAGAAAGGAGGAGAACCACTGCAACACAGTGCCTCCCACCGCTAACTCTTCCAACCGGTGCAGCATGATACCATGGTCGATGGTATCAAAAGCCGCTGAGAGATCTAACGGGACCAGGACAGAGGAGCATCCCCTGTCCCGAGCCCTCCAGAGATCATCTACCAACACGACCAATGCCGTTTCCGTGCTGTACCCGGGCCTGAAGCCCAACTGGAACGGATCTAGATACATCATTTCATCCAGGTGCTGGGGGAACTGTTGCGCAACCACACTCTCAACAACCTTCGCCACGAAGCGAAGGTTGGAGACTGGACGATAGTTTACCAACATTGCTGGGTCCAGGGAAGGCTTCTTGAGGAGAGGCCTCACCACCGTCTCTTTCAAGGCGGTGGGAAAGTCACCCTCACCCAACGAAGCATTTATAATCCCCTGGAGCCAGCCTCTTGTCACTTCCCGGGAAGCCAGTACTAACCAGGAAGGACACGGGTCCAATAAACAAGTGGTCGTGTTCAGTCTGCCCAGAATCCTGTCCACGTCCTCAGGGGTCACAGGATCAAACTCATCCCAGATAACATTCTCAAGACCTGCCCCTGTCTCTCCCCCTGAGACTACCCAGTCAGAGTCCAAATCTTCCTGAATCTGAGTGATTTTGTCATACAGATACTGAACAAAATCCTCAGCTCTACCCTCCAAGGGGTCCTCCCACGCTTCCTGATGGAGCAGGGAGCGGGTCACCCTAAAGAGAGCGGCCGGGCGGTTATCTGATGACGCAATAAGAGCAGCAAAATAGCTACATTTCGCTGCTTTTATCACCACTAATTAATTCCTAATGTGGGATCTTACTAGTGTCCGATCAGATTCAGAAAGACTGGCCCTCCAACTACTCTCTAGGCGTCTTTTCCAGCGCTTCAACTCCCTCAACTCCTCAGTAAACCAAGGAGCCAATTGAGATCGGCGCCGGGTCAGAGGCCGCAAAGGCATGACCCGATCCAGAGCTCCAGCAGCCGCCCTATCCCAGGCGGCCACCAGCTCTCCAGTCGAGGCATATGCCAGAGCCTCAGGAAATGGCCAAGCTCCATCTGGAATCTGTCAGGTTCCATCAGGCACCTGGGGCGGAACCATCTTACTGGCTCCACCTCCCTGCGGCGGGGTGCAGCGGTTCGAAGGTCGAGACGAAGGAGAGAGTGATCTCCTGACAAGGGTTCGGTAACTATATCCCCTATCTCAAGATCCCTCAACCACTGTCCAGAGACAAAAACCAGATCCAGCGTGTTTCCCCGTGTGGGTAGGGCCATGAATTAACTGGGTCAGGTCCATAGCTGTCATGGAAGCCATGAACTTCTGAGCCATCTCAGATGTCTCACCCACGGACGGCAGGTTGAAATCCCCCATGACCATAAGCCTAGGGGTATCAACCGCCACCGCGGCGATGACGTTGAGTAGCTCGGGCAGGGCTGTTGCCACGTGGCAGGGAGCCAGGTACGTGATCAGCAAACCCATCTGAACCCCATGACCCCATTTCACAAAAAGGGATTCACAGCCGGCCGTCTGAGGAATGGTGGCCTCCCTCGGTCTCAGACCTTCTTTAATGATAACTGCTACCCCCCCCCCGCCCCTCCCCTGTGACCTCGGCTGATGGAATGCTTGGAAACCTGGTGGGCACATTTCAACGAGGGGATCCCCCCCCTCCTGGCCCAACCAGGTCTCCATAACACCTGCCAGGTCCGCACCCCCCTCCTGAACAAGATCATAAATGAGGGGGGCTTTATTTACTACGGATCTGGCATTGCACAGCATCAGCCGAAGGCCTGGGTCCTGAGGGTCTATGCAACCTGAGGAGCGAGTAGAGCCTTGGGGGCCGGAGCACGCCACCGCTCGTAGGCAGCGGGTGCGCACTCCCCTAACACGATATGGCCCCCTGCTCCCGCCATATCTACCCCTCCCACCTACAGTACTGATATTCAAAAAACTATCCGGACAAGCTCTAACCCCCCCCCTCGACCCCGGGTCCCCCACCCCCCACGCCGCGTTTCACTGCCATACCCGACCCTCCCCCTTGTGGGTTATCCCCCATACCCACAGCCCAAATTCCAATCTGACCCTCCCCCTCCCTGGGACCCCTTAAAAATTTGACTAAAAATTTCAATAGAAAACCCCTCAATCCCCTAGTTTTCACATGCCACCTCTCTGGGTCCCAAAACCCGTCCTTGAGGTGGGCCCTCGATAGTGAGGAGGGCCACATCTGCGAGAGGGGGGAATCTCGCAGCGCAAGAAGATCTGCAGTCGTATACATCTCCAAAATGCAGCGATGGAGGCCCGGAGCTCAAACAGGGGACTTCACAAAAGATGTAACACAGCCATGTGTTCATCGATGTGCTGTTGGTATCTCTACTGTCCTCCCACGACAGTAGGAGGGTCCTAATTATCTCCTCCAATGGGGACGACCTCCGGCTCGCCCTCTCACGGCGGAACCCCCAAGGGGCCGTAGATTGAAAAAACTTCTCCCACAGACAAGAGTCATGATGTAATAGAGGACCCCTCGACAGTTGCATCAGTTTGGCTGACCATGGTCGGTGGAAAGATTTATCAGTCAGTCTATTTAGTTTTATCTCCCTTCCAAAAGATGCTGGGAAGGCACCGGCAAAAGGCAGAAGCAGAGGGTGATCCGATCAAACCTCTGTATGTGTGTTTGTGCATGTGCGACGTGTGCTTGCGTGCATGTGTAAGAGGTCTGATCTAACCTCAGAGAGCAGGCGGAGGCCGGGGCATGCCAAAAACTTGGCCCATTGCAGCCAATTGAAGTAAGACTGTGTTCTTGAAGGGGCATGAGGCGCCTGGGGCCTTCTGCTTTTGCAGGCTCATTGGAAAATGGGTAGGGCAAATTTTGCCTCTTATCCTGTTCTCAGTCTATGCTGACCTTTAGAACAGGGAGGCATGAAAATCCCCCTCCCCATTTTCAAGCCGTTCGCAAAAACGCTTCATTCTGAGCCTTCAATGTTGCAATTCTGGAATGTGCTAAAGGCTTGGAATGGGGCGTTTTTGCAAACAGCTTGAAAATGGGGAGGTGGTCCCGAACTGGGAATTGTATTACCAAGCAGCAGCCTTGACATGGTTGAAAGAATGGATTGAACTAAGAAATACAAGACTATTAACACTGGAAGGTCATGATTTACAATTGGGTTGGCATGCCTTTTTATGGTATGGTAGAAATAAGATACATACGTACTTTCATAGACATTATATAAGAAATGCATTGTTATTGGTATGGGAAAAAGTTAGAGATAAATATTATGTGAAAATACCAATATGGTTAGCAACAAAGGAAGCCTTAATTCACCCAAACGTTTTTAATTTTGGAAATATTGTTAGATATTGTTAGATTTGTTAACAGATACAAACTAGATATGAAAAAGATGTTAAACTACAGGGTTTTTACTCAGAGAAGACTGAGCTGAATAAGATACTCATGGGAACAGAGGATAAATTAATTTTAAAATGTTATAATTTTTTATTAAATATAGAACTAGAGGAAGAACAAGTAAAAGAAACAATGATAGCCTGGGCAAAAAATTTTGGATATTCAATTGAATTGGATAAATGGCAACGGTTATGGAAAGAAATTATAAATTAACAATGTCCACTGCATACAAGGAAAATCAATACAAAATGTTTTATAGATGGCATATGCCCCCTGAGAAACTGGCAAAAATGTTTAAAGATAAATCAGCTAAATGTTGGAAATGCTACCAGTTACCAGGTTCAAAAATGGGGAGGTGGAATTTTCCTGCCTCTCACCCTGTTCTGAAGCTCAACACAGACTGAGAACAGGATAAAAGAGGCAAAATCCCCCCCCTTTTCCTGGCGATCGTTCTTTACTTAGGATCACAGCGCAGACACACATCCCCAAAATGCTCTATCCAAAGCCTTCAGCTTTAAAATCCTGGGATGTGCGTCTGTGCAGAGCTCCCAAGGAAAGGATGATGTGTGTGTGTGTGTGAGAGAGAGAGAGAGAGTGAGAGAGAGAGGGGGGTCCCTAACCCCCGCCACCCCTCCCAAGGCAGCCACATCCCTCCACTAACCTGCTTTCCAGCTCCATTCTCCACTGCCACATGCAGGAGAAGAAAAGTAGTCTGTGGGACTACAATAAAAAAACCTTCCAACTTTGCGAGATTTTTATTTATTTATTTTTTGCGAGAAGTTAGAAGATCTGAATTTCTGGTATTTTTTTTTAATCATAGTTGCACAGACTACTTTTCTTGTCCTGCATGTGCAGTGGAGAACAGAGCTGGAAAGCAGGTTAGTGAAGGGATGTGGCTGCCTTTGCAGGGGGGGGGGTGTTAGGGACCTCTGTGTGTGTGCGCGCATCCTTTCCTCCGCAGCTAGGACAATGTGCAGGAAAATCTCCCTCCCACACCTGCAGATCATTCTTTCAAAGAGGTGCCCTACACAGACGTACATCCAAAAATGCTCCCTCCATGGCTTTGGAGCCTCCAGTCTTGCAATCCTGTGTAGGGAAGGCAGAGGTTTGCTCCGAAGCTGCGGAAGGGTGTTGCACAAGAAGACCTCCGCAGCTATGGTAACGTTTCTGAAATGTTAACTTTTTTTTTTTATTGCAAAAGTTTTACAATTACATTTTCACCCCTTTCCCCCCCCCCACCACCCTCCCCAAACTTCCCAACCTCCCTAACCCTCCCTAACCCTCCCCTCCCCCCAGACTTCCCTATATTATACTCATATCTGGTAAAAAAAATAAAAAAAAAACCTTAATATAAAACTTGTGTAAAAACTTGAACCCCTCCCTCCCCTTTATAATTTTTCTCTTTACCCTCATTACATTAAAATATTTCTAATACATTATTTTCAAATAAAAGCTATTTGATACTTTCTAGTTTGATATTTGTTCTGAACATATTCTATCCACTTTTTCCATTCCCATTCGTAAGTCTCTTGTGAACAATCTTTTAAGTATGCTGAAATCTTCACCATCTCTGCAAAATTGGCCATCTTCAAAGTCCATTCCTCAATAGTGGGCAAGGCTTCATTTTTCCAATATTTACCTATCAACAATCTTGCTGCTGTTATCATATACAATATCAGTTTTGTTTCACCCAATGTAAAACCCTTAACTATGCCCAATAAAAACAATTGTGGAGAGAATTGAATTTTTTTCTTCAAAACATTCTGCATAACCCACCAAATTTTTATCCAATGAAATGTTAACTTTTAACACCATACTGGGCCACGTGACTCAGGACGAAATAACAGTAAAAAAATTGTGGATAATGGTAGCTGTTGCTCCAGTACCCTTTGGAAGGCCAGCGCAAGGTGCGTGGGGCCTCCTGCTGCTTTTGTGGCCGCAATCGGCTGCAAAAGTAGCCATGCTCGCTGGAGGCCGTGGCCTGAGTGGCACCTGTAAATTAGCTGTTTCATGGATGGTGGGATGGCCTGCTGTGACCCTTCAGAAGGCTGGCACGAGGGGCCACTTGCCTTGCCCTGCCTCATACCAGTAGATGGGGGTGGGAAATAAGACCCCCCCAAAAAATAAGGCCAAGCCCTTATTTTGGGGTTCAAAAAAATATAAGACAGGGTCTTATTTTCGGGGAAACACGGTAGTTCTGCTAGAATTACTTCGAAACCTCCTCCCAGAGGGGAGTAACAGACCGTAAAGTGGGTGTGTGGGGTCTCTAACAATACTTCAAGCTCTAACCACATAGCGCTTATAAGCAGTATCCTGAATAATGGGAAGCAAGCTTCCTATAATTTTCTCAGCTGTCCTTACCACTCTCTGTATGGACTTTCTATCTGAGGCACTTGCTACCACCAAACCAAACAGTGATGCAGTTTGTTAAAGTGCTCTCAATAGTGTCTCTATAAAAAGTGGCCAGGACAGAAAGAGAAAGATGTGCTCTCCTCATTCAACACAGGAAATGCAGACACTGGTTTGCATGCTTCACTAAGGATGTGGAGAGACCAATTCAGATTGTTAGTGATATGCATTCCCAGATACTTAATACTGTTAACCACCTCTACAACTACATCCTTGATATTGAGTGGAGTATGACTATGCCATCTCTTTCTAAAATCTACAATGATCTCCTTTGTTTTATTAACATTTAAAACTACTTTTACTTTTATTCAGTGGTGGGATTCAGCCAATTCGCACCACTTCGGGAGAACCAGTTTTAACTTTCTGAGCAGTTTGGCAAACTGGTCGTTGAAAGAAATCATTAGGGCAGAGAACTGGTTGTTAAATTACTTGAATCCCACCACTGCTTTTATTGTACCGGTATCTTCATTGTCATCCTGGATAAGACCCACCATTGTTGTGTCAGCCACATACTTCACAATATGATTAATAGTAGATTTGGCACAGCAATCATGGGTCATCAAGGTGAACAGTAACAGACTCAAGACACATCTATGTGGGGAACCTGTACTCAAGGAGATAGAGTTGGAAACTTTTCTTCCAACTCACACAAACTGGGGCATATCAATAAGGAAATAAAGTATCCAGGTACATAAAGGAGTATTAATAGGCTCAGTTTGTTCACCAAATGCTGAGGAATGATTGTGTTGAACGCTGAGTTAAAATCAACAAACAGCATTTGTACATGAGTATTCTTCCCCTCCAAGTGCACCAAGCTAAGATGAAGCACACAGGAAAGTGCATCATCTATAGAGTGGTTCTTACAATAGGCAAACTGTAATGAGTCAAATGTATGGGGAAGGCATGAAACCATATAGTCCTTTACCGTGGTTCTGAGTGCAATTCAAGGTGCTGGCTGTTACCTTTAAAGTTGCCTATTCATGGTTGGGGCTGGATTATTTACAGAACTCTCTCCAGTGTACTCTACCCTTCCTATAAGATCCAGCAGGAGAGGTATGCTTTGGATCCCACCTGATAGAGAGTTCTATTTGGTGGGATGCAGGAAGAGACCCTTTTCTCCCATGGTACCAGCCTCCAGAATATCTTACACCCTGATATTAGACATGCCCCGATCCAGCTGGTCTTTCACAGGTCATTAAAAACTTGGCTTTGTCATATTGCCTTGGGCCCTGGCAGTATGGATGTCAGCCCTCCTCAGTAAACTAGATAGGAAACACAACTAGATGAGCAACAGAAGTTACATAAATTCTGTTACTTTACATTAACAGAATCTTGCAAGTCTGAAGGTACAAACCTCTCAATGTCATGTTTAACCACTTGCTCAATTAGTGTGGGTTCTTCCTAAATTTCTGCCTCTGATCAATAAATCCTTGGGGGCTCTTCTCTCTCTTGTCAGATTGTTTCAAGGCAGCATCTCTTACCCTTGACCTTCAAGCTCATCCACACATCCATTAGAGTGAATGAGCCCACTTCATCGTTAATTTGAATGTTAGACATTATGAATATTCTTGTACCCCAGCTATTTTCCTGGGGTACAGATAAACCCTCAAGTGGCCTCAATGACTACTAAGGAATATAAATCTTTCCATTCCCCACCATTCAGCAGAAATGAAGAAGCTCCTTGGATGAAAAGCAAAACGTTTTCAAGGAAAAAACCAAGAAAGCCCAATTGCCTTTTGAAAAGCACCTTTGAGACAATCATGACCTGGATGATTGAGAATCTCCATAGTCATAAAACTCTAAGTTGTTTCTGTATCAAAGTGTTAGCATTCTTTATTTACTCTATACATTCAGATAAATCAGAGTTGATGACAGTAGGTTTTGACAACAAACATATTTTTAGAACTTAAGAATTCCATTGTGTCATTTTTTTTAATTGGAATAAAATTTCCTGGAAAACTTTCATTAATAAATTTACATTTATTTCTCATTTTGATGCAAATGAAACAAGATACAAATAGTTACCATCTTGGACATGTATTTTAGCTTTGTTGATATGATACAGTAAGCTGGGAGAAATAGCATTTGACCACACTGAAATCCTTGTTTCAATATTAAAATTGAACATACAAAACATTTATTAGGCTCCATCTTTTATTTCTTTACCTGTTATGATATGATGTGCCACAGGTTACATGCGGTATTCCATTCCAAAATCTTGCTGTGAATTTTGATGGCAACATTCTTGAATTTCAGTTGTTGGCTTTTTATTTTATTCTTTTCCTTCAGAATTAAGAATGAAATACAAGCAGGAACCCTGCTCTGATTCCATTCTTCTTAATTGTCTTCCCCAAATGGTCTTTTCCTTTCACTCACGTAACTATGGTTTACTGAAGCACTCAAAAAAGTTGAAAGGCAGAATTGCAGCCCCAGAGCATCCAACCATTGATTGTAATATGGAAAACCTGGATTTTAGAATAGCTTTTAACAATTCCCCCCCCCAAAAAAATGATTAGCAAATTTGTGAAATGTGTTGACACAATGGGTATCTTTGAATCTATCCTTATAATTTTCAATTGTAAAGTTTTTAAACAGAAAGATTGTTATTTGGTTAATAGATTGTTACTGAAATTTCAGGGAGCTATTATCAGACCAAGTGGAAAGGGATAAAGTAAAAAAGAATTGCTATAACTGATTTAAGATATAACTTCATCTAAGCCTCCAGAAACAAAGCTGGGTTTAGCAGAATTTACAATTTACTGGGATGGTCCTCCCAGACAGTGAAACCTACTAAAAGGCAGCAATGCTAGCTTCATCATGGATCAATGTCATCAGCATTTATTTGTCTGAATTGGTCATGGCCCAAATTGGATATGAATAGCAAAATCCAGGAGCTGAATTGCTCCATCTGACTAGCCTCATTGCTCCCCACCATCTTGAATAATATAATGACTTCTAATTATTAAGAAGAGGGATGCAGTGGCTCAGTGGCTAAGACACTGAGTTTGTTGATCAAAAGGTTGGCAGTTCAGCGGTTCGAATCCCTAGTGCCGCGTAACGGGGTGAGCTCCCGTTACTTGTCCCAGCTTCTGCCAACCTAGCTGTTCAAAAGCACGTAAAAAATGCAAGTAGAAAAATAGGGACCACCGACTTCCGGCAGTGACATCAACTAGAGAATGGAGCTCTGTTCTTGAAATTCCAATATTCCTAACCAGGAAGCCGTTTTAGGCACTATTGATCCCAGAGAGATCAACAGAAAAAAGAGGAGTCTTCAAGGACCTCGGAGAGAAAAGCAATCTCCCCGAAGGTTCAGGAGAAACCTCTTAATTCCGGTGAGGAAAAAACCAGCCATTTTGGCTGGCCTGAAGTTCTGACAACCGAAGAGTAGGAAGTGAAAATTGAAACAAGAGATTGCATCGGTAAGAGAAACGAAGGAAAGAAATCGAGTGTGGTACAGCTATAGAGTGGGAGAAGAGAGCGGAGAGATTGAAACTCCAAAGCAAGCGGCAATAGCCAGATAAATGGCGACGAAAAGGCGAGAGGAGCAGAAGGAGAATTTCTGTCAGACAGTGACAGCACAAAAAGAGAAAAAGCAGTGGAAATGGAGAAACCCCACCAGATATACCAGCAAAAGAGGTGTAGATTATAAAAATAAGCAGAATGAATAGAGAAAGGTATTTTGGATTAGAACTGTGGGTGTGTGCGACGAGAGAAGTCAGAGATTGGAAAGATAGCGAGTGACGGAAGAAAGAAGCGGTTTTGACAGACAGCGATAACGTGAAAGGCAAGCAAATGGCTGAGACAGAAAACTACAACAGATACAGCTAGATATTTGATTTGAAAGAGGTGTGGACCCTAAAATAAAACAAGTAGACTGTGAAGGAAGACGGTGTTTCAAGAACAAGGATGGTGATTCTGACGGAAGCTACTAAAGATTGGGGGCAGTGAATGAGTGACTGATTCAGAACGAGTATTGGAGAAGTGGTTGATATTACTTGGAAAACAACGAACTAACTTCAGTAATTAGTTCCGTTTGAACTAATTACTTAAAAGTGCTGAATTTGGACATTTGGTCATTTGGACATTTGGACAGTTTGGGTGAGAGACATTAAAAATAAATGTACAGAGGAAAGAGCATGAAATGACGCAAGAGTGAAAGAGGATTACAAGGCAGAAGAATAAAGAATAACGAACAATGAAGTATATATATAATTGTTTAATCTGAATAGAACTATTTATTAACTATTAAGAATAGTTGATTGTGAGAAATTGATTGCTAATCAGAAATTAATGATTGAGACAAGTTTGCCTTATTGCTATCTATATTAATTACTTATTTAGTCTTCTATTTATCTATTTACCTATTTACTTATTTATTTATATTAATATTAGTAAGTCTAGCATTATTTATTTATTGCCATAGATGGATTACATATATTGTGTTAATTATACTAAGAACAAATTAATGAATTGTTAAAATCTTAAATTTTTTCCCACTTCCCTCCTTTTAACTTCCCTTCCCCCTTATATAAGGGTATTGAAAAGTTTAAGCCTATAAAACCTTGATTAAGTATATAGAAAGTTATATAGAAACATATATTGTGTGATAGAGTGGTTAAATACATATTAAGGTGATAAAAGTATTAATATAAATAAATTTATAATATTACAAATACAGATTGCCATTTAAAGATTGGTATATTATACAAGTTTAATTATTAATATAGACAACAAACTTAAAGATACTAAAATTAAATTAGTGTATGAAACTTTGGGAAAACATAAAACAAAGAGTAAAAATGACAAGCTCAGGCACAACAACTATAACTAAAATAAACAAGAAAATAACCTCGAATCAGACATCCCTTACAGCATCTCCTGCACAGCAAAGATCAATTGACACCATGTTAGGAACAGAGAAGGAAAAGGCAACCTCCACTTCTAGTATTCAAAACATTCAATCAGTGTTGGCAATGATTCAAGAAGGAATGAATAAGACACAAGAATCTATCGCGAATAACCATGAGGAAACAAGGAGAAATCATGAGGATTTGAAGTCAGACATGGGAGAAATAAAAGATAATATCAAGAAAATGGACAACAAAATAGAAAAAATACAACAGAATATTGTGAAAAATGAGCAAAGGATTCAAAAGGTGGAGGTAAAAATGGAACAAACAGATAAGAAGATAGAAGTGTTGGAACAAAACCAGGTGTCAATTAACAGAGAATTGGAAGAGTTGATTACCTATCTGGAGATGGAGAAGGCATCTTTCTACCTTAGTAAAGACGAAGACCTAGCAGAGACAATGGCAGGAATCCTAGCAGAGGCAACACAGAAAGACAAGGAAGATATTCGAAGGGACATTGACGAGGTTTATAGAGTCCATACAAATTATGCCTGCAGGCATAAATTGCCAAAAGAGGTGCACATCAGATTCACTAAAAAAACTATAAAAGAAGATATCTACAAAAAGATGAGAGATGAGGCAATTGTCTATAAAGGGAAGGAAATAATCACACTCAAACAGATTCCAAGAAGAGTAAGGGACCAGAGGAAAAATTACAATTTCCTAACAGAACAATTAAACAAATATAAAGTGATGTTCCGCTGGCTGATACCGGAAGGCATCTTAATCTCTTGGCAAGAGAAGAAATTTAGGATTGACAGTTTGGAAAAAGCCCAGGAGTTCTTCGACCATTATTTTGTGCTAGAGGAAGACCAAGAAAGTAGAGAAGAACCAGAGAATAAAAGCCAAGAGGAGCAACCTATAGAAGAAACGGGAGGAGAACAAGAGGAAAAGAGAAGATTGGAAAGAGAAAGAATGGAAAGAAAGGGAGCGAGGGGAAAAACACAAATAGTAACAAGAAACACAAGAAGACTAAGGACAACGAATAGATAAGAAGAAAAAATGGAACAGGAAATAAAAATGATCTCAATCAATATAAATGGATTAAACGCACCAGCCAAGAGAACCCAGACATTTACAAAATTACAAAAATTGGAGATGGATATAATAAATTTACAGGAAGTTCATATCAAGAAACAACACCAAAAAATATTAGAGAATCAAAGATTAGGAAAGCTATACACTTCATTAGCAGAACAAAAAAAGAGAGGAATCACAGTTTATATTAAAAAACACCTGAAAACAAAACAAATATACACAGACAAAGATGGAAGGATCTTAATGATTGAGATACAAATAGAGTTAAAAACAATACTACTGATCTTGATCTATGCACAAAATGGAAACCATAAGAATTTTTTAAAAAAATACATGACATAGTAAAAGAATTGGAATATGAGAATATTTGTATTATAGGTGATTTTAATGCAATTACGGACATGGAAAAAGATTACCAGAGTACTAAGAAAAATAGAACTAAGAAAAAAAAACACTTCCAGATGCCTTCAAAGATATGACACAGGAACTACAGTTGCAAGATGTATGGAGGGAGGTGAATAAAGAAAAAAAACAGTATACATTCTATTCTAGCTCACACCAATCGTGGTATATAATAGACATGTTTGGATGACGACAAAACTCAGAAAAGAAGTAGAGGAAGTAGAAATATCAACAAATATGTGGGCAGATCATAATCCGATAAAAGTAATATGGAAAGGATATCGAAGAAAGAGAAGATGGATGATGAACAAGGAAATATTAAAAGGCAAAGATTACTCACAAATGATTGAAAAAGAAATGAATATATTCTTTAAAATAAATACAAAAAGCAAACCTCACTCCAAAATTTATGGGATACGGCAAAGGCCTATATAAGAGGCTTGGCGACTGAATATATGGCAAAGAAAAATAAAGATAAACAACAAACAAGAGACAACTTGTTTAAAGAACTTACAAAATATGAATCCGAATTACAGAAAGAACCTCAAAACAAAACAATCAAAGGGAAAATAAATTTGACAAAACATAAAATTAATCTAATCACACAAACAGAAATAGCAAGGAAAATCAAATTAGCAAAACAAAATCACTTTGAACATGGAAACAAAACAGGACGTTGGCTGGCGTACAAATTGAAAAAAAAGAGAGAAGAGAACAATACACCAACTGCAGGACGACACAGGAGAGATATACTATAGAAACGAAGATAAAAAGAAAATAGCAAAAAAAAAAATTCAAAATCTATATGAACAAAAAGAGATCTTGGAAGAAAATATTAAAGAATATTTAAATAAAACAAATACCCAAGGATTAGAAGAAACACATAGAGCAGCGGTTCTCAACCTGGGGGTCGCGACCCCTTTGGGGGTCGAACGGCCATTTCACAGGGGTCGCCAAAGCCCTCTCTCGCCCCCCCCACGCATTCACTCACCCTCACCCTCTGCCTCTGTTGGATCGCCCGGTCGCCGTTCGCTTACCCCGCCCACTCCCAATCTATTGCTGCCTCTGGAGTCCCAGCTGATGGCTAGAGGGAAAAAAAACTTTAAATTCTTGCCGCGGGGCTTCAAAGAGCTAGCTGCAAAGAGGTAAATTCCTGGAGCAGATTTTTTTCCCCCCTAGCTATGCTGAAAAAGCGAAATTGAAAGTAAGCAGGCTGCAACGTGACAAAATGAGGCAGAGAGATTTCTTTTTCTTTTTCCTCACCAAAAAAGGTAGGTGCAAAACTGCAAACAATGGAAAATTTAGGGCAAGAGGAGGTTCAAGATTTTAAAACACAAAAGAAAAAAAGCTCTATTTAACTAGGGAATTGTAATAATTGAGATACTATTAATTGTATATTGTGTTGAAAGCAGAAACAGTTAAGTTGTGGTTTGGAGGAATATATGGGGGAAATTATTTGGTTTATTATTATTGGTAAATATAATTAATTGATTTGTAAGAAATTGGATTGCATGGAAATAATTGGAATATTCATGTTCATATTGATTAATATACAAAAAAAGATAGTTATATAACTAATTGATTTATATTAAAATGTTGAATTTGTATTAAACAACTGTATTACATAATTAACCAATGTGAGGATGGATATGAAAATAGATGACAATGCGAAGGGGTATAATATAGAAGGGAAAATTGAATTTGATTAAGATTAGAGATGAGGATGAAGGGTAATATTGGTTTTTTTAAAAAATAGATGAGGAATAAATATGGTAAAAAGGAAATATAGAAATTGTAAATTTAATTGAAATGACTAAATACTGTGTTGGAAGAAATATCCTTCTGGGTTCTGCTCCAAGTGGAGAAAAAGACACTGGAAACATGGAGACTATTTGGAAAGATGTTTTAATGGTGGACAGGATCACATGGCTTGATGGGGCCCATTGTGTTAGTTTCTGTTGCTATTGTGTTGCAAATGTCCTTTGACAAAGGATTGACTTTCTGCCTCTGGCCCATTAACAAAGGGTGGGGGGCAGGAAGGTGGGAGCTACTTTGTCTGTAAAATATGCTTCTCCATTTCTCATCCAGGGAAATATAATATTCTGCCTTTTTAATATTTCCCAAAATATTTCATTCTTCTAGGAAAGGTGCTAACCTCCTACAACTGTTTAAATTTGTGGACCGGTCAAATACTCTGTTCAAAGAAAATACGTTGTATGTTTGTATGTGTGTTTCTAATTATTGCTATTTATTCCTATTTGTTCTCTTTTATTCTTTAAAGTTTAACAATTCATTCTTTATCTTAATATCTTTATATTTGTTTGGGTTGGCTTTCTTCCCTTTCATCTTTTTTATTGTACAGAAATCTTTCTCCTCAAACCTACCACCTCTGTCTTTTCTTTCCTTCTTACTTTCTCTTCCCCCCTTCTTCTTCTCCCTACTTCCTCTTCCTTTCTCCTTCCCCTCCTCTCTTCCTCCCTCTCTTACCCTCACTCCTACTCTAATTTCCCTTCCCTTCCTTCATCCCTCTGTATTGCTGTATCCTTTTATGCATATGGACTACTCAGAGGGCTGAAAAAGTTATTTTTGACTTTTAACCAGTCCTCGAACTTACGACTGTCCTCACAATTTACATTTTTCGCCCTATCTTGTCACCATGGTGAAGAGAAGCAGTTGTGAAATGAAGTGACACGGTTGTTAAGAATGCTACAATGGGCATAAATGATGACCAGTCATAACTGCGAAGACCGGTCAAAAGTGCGAGGACCTTGTCAGAAATCACATTTTTCAGCCCTCTGGGTAGTCCTTTTGTGCACAGGGACTACTCAGAGGGCTGAAAAAGTTATTTTTGACTGGTCCTTGCACTTTTGACCAGTCCTCGAATTTACGACTGTCCTCACATTTTACGTTTTTTGCCCTATCTTATACCATGTTGAAGAGAAGCAGTTGTGAAATGAGTGACATGGTTGTTAAGAATGCTGCACAGGCATAAATGTGAGGATGGTCATAAGTGTGATGACCAGTCAAAAGTGCGAGGACCTGTCAGAAATGACTTTTTTCAGCCCTCTGAGTAGTCCCTATACACATAGCCATTGCCACCTGGTCACATGACCAGCTAGCCATGCCCACCCAGTCACATGACCGCCAAGCCACGCCCACAAAATAAGCCACGCCCACAGAACTGGTAGTAAAAAAAATTTAGAACCCACCCCTGGTTGGGGGTCACCACAACATGAGGAACTGTATTAAAGGGTCGTGGCATTAGGAAGGTTGAGAACCACTGACATAGAGAGTTACTGAATAGATCAACTTCAATGATAGAATTAACAGAGGCAAAGAAAAAACAAAAAAACAAAAAAACTCCAGGACCAGATGGCATACTGGCAGAATTCTATAAAACATGTCAACACCCAATAGATGAAATCCTACTTGAAACCTTCAACGATGCACTCTTGAAAGCCACAATCCCCAAATCTTGGACTGAAGCTATCATTACGCTCATTCCAAAAGAAGAAACAGATCAAACACAAATCAAAAACTACAGGCTGATATCACTACTAAACATAGATTACAAATTATTTACACTGATTATCACAGAGAGATTAAAAAGAGTAATTAATGAGTACATTCACCCGGATCAGAACGGCTTCATTCCAAAAAGGCAAATAAAAAACAATATGAGACTAATAATTGATACCTTGGAATACTATGAAAAAAACTCAGATAAACAATTGGCATTATTTTTTTTGGACGCGCAGAAGGCTTTTGACAACTGAAATTGGAAATTCCTCATATCACAATTGGAAAACATGAAATTTGGCAACAAATTTTTAAATATGATTAAGATTTACTCCTACCAAATTGCAAAAATAATGATAAACGGAGACATGACAGAACAATTTACAATATCAAAAAGAGTAAGACAGGGATGCCCCCTATCCTCCCTACTGTTCATATTATCTTTAGAAACACTACTAAATGAAATTAGGAAAGACAAAGAAATAAAAGGATTGAAAGTCAAAAAGGAGGAGTATAAACTCCAAGGTTTCGCTGACGACGTGGTTTTTATTATAGAACAGCCATTATCAATAGGAACTAAATTATTAGTGAGAATAGAAGAGTATGGAAGGGTGGCCAGATTTAAAATTAACAAACAAAAAACAAAGGCATTAACGAAAAACCTTACAAGCCAACAAGAGAAAGAATTAGAAGATAAATTTGGAATACAAATGTCAAAAAAGGTAAAATATCTAGGAATCTGGCTTACTAACAAAGGTTCAACCATTAGAGAAGACAACTATAATAAATTGACAAGACAAATAAAAAAAGATTTAGAAATGTGGAGTAAGTTAAAACTATCATTCCTGGGAAAGATTGCTTTGATTAAAATGAACGTATTACCCAGAATCCTTTATCTGTTTCAAGTAATTCCGATAAAACCGGGGAAAGACTTCTTTAAAGATTTTAATAAAATTATTGCAAAATACATCTGGCAGGGAAAGAAAGCAAGGATCAAAATAAAACACTTACAAAATACAAGAGAGAGAGGAGGATTAGGATTGGGAAACGCACTACAAAGCAGCATCACTGATTTGGATTAAGGACTGGATAGAATTCAAAAACAAAAGAATACTGACATTAGAAGGTTTTGATTTACAAAGAGGCTGGCATGCATTTTTGTGGGAGGGAAAACACAAACAGCACGGATATTTTCAACGACACATTATTAGAGAAGCATTGTTCCAAACTTGGCAGGAAATAAAAAAAGTACACTACTGTAGGACAAAATTCCAGAATGGCTATCAAACATGGAGGCACAGATCTACCCCAATGCTATGGATATTGATAAAATGAAAACATATAAAGATTTGTTAAACAGCAAAGGGGAATTAAGATCAATAAAAGAACTGAAAGAACAGGGTACAGACATTGATTGGTGGCCATATTTACAAATAAAATCTAGGTATAAGACAGATTTGGTACAATTTGGATTTCAAAAAGAGCCATATGAATTAGATAAAATTTTACAAGGGACAGATGATAAATTGATAACCAAAACCTATAATTATTTATTAAGATATAAATTAGAAGAAGAAGTGGTTAAAGAAAATATAATAATTTGGGTGAAAAACTTTGGATATAACATTGAATTGGAAAAATGGGAAAAATTATAGAATGTTAATTATAAGCTAACAATATCTGTATCCTACAAAGAGAATATGTACAAAATGTTCTATAGGTGGTACCTCCCGCCCACTTGATTGGCAAGAATGTTCCCAAACACCTCCCCAATATGTTGGAAATGCAAACTTCAGAAAGGAACCTACTACCACATGTGGTGGTCCTGCCAGAAAGCAAAACAATTTTGGCAAGCAATCAAGATACGAATAGAGGAAATCATACACCAGAAAATAGAAATGAGGCCAGAAATCTTTTTATTAGGAATAATCATAGGACAATACGAAAAATAAAATACCTAATTATTCATATACTAACGGCAGTACGAATAGTTTTTGCCCAGAATTGGAAGAATGTGGATATACCAATAGAAGATAAAATAATTAGTAAAATCATGGAATGTGCAGAAATGGACAAACTTACAAAGGAAATACAGGAAAAGCAGGAAACAGACTATTATTTAGTATGGCAGAAATAGTATAACTGCTTGGAGAAGAAGAAAGGAAAATAAGGATAGGGATATAAATGAGAAGATAAAAATAATAGACAAAAAATTAAGTACCAACTAAGGAATATAGTAAATTAAATATGTAGATT
The DNA here is from genome assembly GCF_059756535.1 of Pantherophis guttatus. NCBI lineage: Eukaryota > Metazoa > Chordata > Lepidosauria > Squamata > Colubridae > Pantherophis > Pantherophis guttatus. The sequence goes on along the minus strand of NC_142065.1, from coordinate 120,828,711 downwards.
AAGAAAGTGTAAAGAGACGACCTATTAGGAATATAGATATAAAAGATATATTAGGAAAAGATAGGAAAAAAGTATAAATATAAATACAGACTACCGATGCGATAAGTCTAAAATGAAGATGTAAAGATTTATGTTTATTTGTTTTGTATGTTTTATTGTCATTTGTATGTTTGTTTGTACTTTTTAATAATAAAAAAAATAGAAAAAAAGAAAAAGAAAAATAGGGACCACCTTTAGTGGGAAGGTAACAGCGTTCTGTGCACCTTTAGCATTTAGTCATGCCGGCCACATGACCACGGAGACATCTTCGGACAGCGCTGGCTCTTCGGCTTTGAAACAGAAATGAGCACCGCTCCCTAGAGTCGGGAACGACTAGCACATATGTGTGAGGGGAACCTTTACCTTTACCTTAATTATTAAGAACAAATAGAAACCCTGGCAATGTGGCAAGAAGTATCCCTTAAACAGAAGACAAGTTCTAGGTTTGGATTTATTTTAGGGAACAATGTTATCACAAATAACTTCTTTCTTTTCTCTCTCACACAGAAGTAGATTAATATATACTAAAATGTCAAGGTAACTGGAGCTTGACTGACATCCACTAGAATCCACATCCACTAGGCTTACCAGAAAACAGATGGGAACAGAACTGGGGCCATCTCCGGAACTGGAGAAGCTGATGTTTTCAGATCTGACTTTTTGTCCTTTTTAAGGGGAAGAAGCAAAATCTATGCCATATGTTGCAGAGATTTAAGGCCTTCATTCTTCCCTTAATGAGAAACATGTGAAACATTCCATGAAAAATAGGGCTTAATTTCCAAAGGGATCAAATTAGTTCCTTAAGTTTTTGCAAGATTTAAGGAGCCATTGAACCCCTTAGTATCTCTCTAAAGTAAAAAAAAAAAAAAAAAAAAAACACTGACGAGTATTACTTGTTCTCAATTTCTCAAATGCAACTTCGAATATTCAGCACCTGTGTAGTGGCATGAAATTTGTAGTTTTGAAGACATGTTGGTCAGCTTGATAGCTATTTGATTACTTAAGGACATGCAGATACATCTCTCCACAAGAATTCATTCCATAATTTGGCCCTACAGCCAACAATTACCTCTTTCTCACTTGCTCACTTTCTCATGCCCACACACAGTAATACAGTCACAGAGATACAAATCTCTGAAGAGATTTTCTCTCCCATTCTTGAGAATAATTGCCACTCTCCATGGAAATTTCTGTTTCCCAAGGAACAGTTTTAATGTAAAAGTATTTTTAAAGATACTTCTGCTTTCACTGTAGCAAAAATTATCTGTAATATTCTTGTGCCTTTCCTCTTGTGGTAAAAAATCTTTCTTTTTCATTAATAATGATTATGCTTGCATTATTGGCTTTTATTGTCCAAAGTAGAAAGATTGGCTAAATGAAGCTACATTCTCAGCTACCCCCAAAAGTTCCCTCTGCTTCTGCAATCAGAGCTGTAGATAATATTTTATTCTTAAACATTTCAAGATGCTCCTCACCATCTCACTTTTCTCCTATTTTCAAGCTAGCAAGCTAGATGAGTATCCATCTGAAAAGATCAGTGATTCTAAGCAGCCATTATCTATTGAGACTCAGTCTCTGATCTCAAGTCATTAATGTTGTTTTACATGAAACTATTTAGGAATTTTGTTTTCATTCCATCAGATCCCCCATGTATCTCAGTTAGCAGTGCATATTTGTTCCTAACAATTATAAATGGTTAAATAAAGTCCTATTGATGGCCCACTTTAAAATGATTCCCCATCACTAGAAATTATCCCATTCCAATGAGGTTTTAAGTCCAGCAGTTCTTCTCCCAAATATGCAATATTGTTTTCTGTTTCTTCAGCCATTAAGGTTTGTTATAGCCATTTTGGGGCAAGTGTTACCCAAATTTCATCTCTTTGTCCAATCTTTTCATATTTTTCACATCACATGTTATCTCTTCCATCTCAATATTCTGTAATCCCGATCATTCTTCCCCTAAAATCAAGACTAGAGTCCATTACAGACCTATTGACAATTTTTGTACAACATGCTTAAACTAATTTCTGAAGTAACCTGTCTTCTGAAATAATTCATTTCTGTAGAGATAGAATAAACTGAGTTTAGGTGAGAAGCTAAAGTTTAAATTAAGTTTAGCATATTATGTGAGTAACTCTAGGTCTTTAATTAAAATATAAGAATAATAAGACCCTCTACTAATTAGCTTACAGTCTAGATTCTGACAAAAAATGAGTAAATGAGGGAGGTTCTCCTCCTTTCTCTCTGACCGGTCGCAGTCCGTGTTGACAGGGGGACAGAGGTCGACCCCGAGGCCCCTCATATGTGGGGTGCCGCAAGGGTCGGTCCTCTCACCTCTCCTGTTCAACATTTATGTGAAGCCGCTGGGCGAGATCATCCGTGGTTTCGGGGTGGAGTACCATCAGTACACTGATGACACCCAGCTGTACATCCCCACCCCGGATCACCCCAACGATGCCCTTGAAGTGATGTCCCGGTGCCTGGAGGCCGTACGGATCTGGATGGGGAGGAACAGGCTCAGGCTCAACCCATCCAAGACCGAGTGGCTGTGGTTTCCGACGTCCCGATATAGCCAGTTGACGCCATCACTGACTATTGGGGGCGAATCATTGGCCCACACGGAGAGGGCTCGCAACTTGGGCGTCCTCCTGGATTCACGGCTGTCTTTAGAAGAGCACTTGACGGCCGTGACCGGGAGGATTTTTTATCAGGTCCGCCTGATTCGCCAGTTGCGTCCCTTTCTGGATCGGTACTCGTTACGCACGGTCACTCATGCCCTCGTCACCTCCCGCCTGGACTATTGTAATGCTCTCTACATGGGGCTCCCCTTGAGGAGCACCCGGAGGCTCCAACTGGCGCAGAGTGCGGCCGCGCGGGTGGTAATGGGAGCGACATGGCGCTCCCATGTAACACCTCTCCTGCGCGAGCTGCACTGGCTCCCGGTGGTCTTCCGGGTGCGCTTCAAGGTTTTGGTTACCACCTTTAAAGCGCTCCATGGCTTAGGGCCTGGTTATTTACGGGACCGCCTACTACCACCAATAGCCTCCCACCGGCCAGTACGCTCTCATAGAGAGGGACTCCTCCGGGTGCCGTCAGCCAAACAGTGTCGACTGGCGGCCCCTAGGGAGAGAGCCTTCTCTGTGGGGGCACCTACCATCTGGAATGAGCTCCCCCCGGAGATACGGAGGATCCCGGATCTGCGCTCCTTCCGCCGTGCTGTGAAGACCTTTTTATTCCATCAAGCGGGCTTGGCCTGATCTCTTCCCTTTTTAAAATATGTAAATTTTAATCTGTTTTTAAATTATTGGGGTATTTTAATTTGTCTGGGCCAAAAAGTTTAATTTGATTTTATCGGGTTTTTAAATTTTGTGTATTTATGTATTTTATTGTTGGCTGTTCATCGCCCTGAGTCCTTCGGGAGTAGGGCGGTATACAAATCAAATAAATAATAAATAATAAATAATAATAAAAAAAAGTAGGCAGGCAAGAGTAACAACAAAAGAAATAGATCAATTGTAGCAGTTACATGCACATATTTAAAAATGGCAGTCTTTCATTCAAATCCCTTAGTTGAAAGCCCATTATCCCTTTTTTCAATCCCCCTTTTTAACTATTCTGCTGTTAAAAGGGATTCTAAAAAGAAGTATCAAAAGAAAAAATCCTCACAAAAACTTGTATTGCTGATGTACCATCCAAAGAAATACTATGAACCTCCAGTTGGAGAGGTGAGCTTTGTAACTTTCAAGCAGTATTAATTAAATACCATTACACAATAAGACTGCCAACTCTCTCTCTCTCTCTCCCCTCCCTCTGTAAGGCCCTGCCTCTCCTCCTTTCCCAAGAAAGTATAGACTCTTGAAGCGCAGTATTTTAAAAGGAACCTTTTATTGAAAAGAAGTGATAGCAGGACAGGCGAAGCAGACTCTAAATTCCCTCCCAAACTACACAATTAGAAATAGGGCTTTAGAATCCCTCCCCCCACTCTGAATGTGGATTTAGCCAATCCACAGGTGTGAAGATGTTTATTGTAATGGCCGTCTTGAGAAACAGAGCCGTTCCCAGGATCTTCTTCCACTTTCAGCAAACTGAAACAATCCACAGGGCCCTCCCTCATTACATTCCAAAGGAGGTGAGAATACTGCAGGGTGCTTAGATGCCAGGAAAAAGGTTATAAAAATACACCTTATCTCCATGCTCCCCCTTTCCTCCATTTGAATGGCAGTATCACGTTAGGGATCTGACATGCTGCCCTTCTTAGAAAAAAGATAGTGTTGTGGCCCGTACATGACCTGTGCAGCTAGTAATTAATTCAGACAGCGAGGAGGCTGGTGTGGTGCTGCACCAGCAGCCTGTACAGCTGGCACTCGAGTCGGACAATGAGGAGGCTGGAGAAGATGTGGTGCCAGAGGTGGGGATTCAGCCAGGGCCTTCAGAACCTCCAGAAGCTCCCTTAAGTGAAGAGGACGAAGAGGAGGAGCCTCTTCTCGATGCATGCAGAGCTGCCAAAAGGCAGGAGTGGCTCCTCAGGAGGAGGTCTCCTCGAGAGTAAGGCTTGGGGCTAATTGGCCATTCCCTTAGCCTATTTAAGGAGGAACGCCGACTGAAGCAATTTGCAGGGAACAACTTAGTTCACATACCTTCATGTCTTATCTTGCTTATCTTATCAACTTCCTGCAAATTGCTTCTGGGCATTCTGCCAACCATAGTAAGCTTTCAGTTATTAGTCTTTGAATTCTTGGTGGCTGTTAATGCAATTAATTAACAGCTGTTGTTGTAAAAGACTGGTTTATTTAGTAAACTAAGGTTTGAATGGACTTTGTGTGTGTTGCGTTCTTTGGGGTCCATAGCTGGGGCAGAACAGATAGATCCACCTGTAAATGATAAAGAGGAGAACCATTATAGTATTTTAGCAAGGTTTGTGAGGGTATTGGGTGTGGAATTTCTTTAAGAGGGTGGGGGTGATGACATGTTTTTTGTCTACTCACTCATTTTGGGAAGGGGGTAGGTGTTTCCATGCTACTAGGTATTGGGTTTTTTCCTCGAGGGATTCTAGAATCAAGGATGTCTTTGATTTCAAAATGTTGCTCACCCTCAACCATTATGGGTGTGTGTGGTACAGGGGTTTAAGGTCTAAATGAGGATGTGACTTCTCTTTTTAACAGGCTAATGTGAAAGACTGGGTGTACTTGTCTGAGTGTTTTGGGGAGTGCTAACTCTACTATCACTGGGTTGATGATCCTAGTGATTGGAAATGGTCCCACAAATTTTGGCCCTAATTTCTTTCAGGGTTGTAGTGTTTGCAAGAATTTTGTGGATAAGTATACTCTGTCACCTATTTGGAAAGGTTTTGGTTGTGTTCTCTTCTGGTCTCCTTGGTGTTTAAATGTTTCTCTAGCATCCTTTAGTGCTAATTTGACTACAGACCAAGTGTTTTGTAGGGTTTCCATCCAATCCTTTAGAGAGGGGATGGTGGGTGTTTCCTTTGGTAGTTCTGGCATGGGAGTGAAATCTTGGCCTGTGGCTACTTTAAAAGGGGTATAGCCTGTGCTAGAGTGTAAGGAGTTGTTGAATGCCACCTCTGCCAAAGGTAATAGTTTAGTCCAGTTATCTTGTTGATAATTAATAAAAGATCTTGAATAGTGCTCTAACACCCCGTTAGTTTTTTCACATTGGCCATTAGTCATTGGGTGATGCAATGAGCTTAAGCCTTGGGTGGTGCCAAGTAGTGTTAAGAACACCCTCCAAAATTTTGATGTGAATTGGACCCCCCTATCAGAAATGATTCTCTGTGGAGCTCCATGTAAACGATAAATATGTATCAGGAATAATTTTGCTAAGGCATTGGCTGTTGGGATCTTTTGACAAGGGGCTAAACAATGAGCTTGTTTAGAAAATATTTATTTATTTATTTACAAATATTTATATGGCGCCGTTCTCCCAATGGACTCAGGGCAGCGAACACAAGTTAAAAAACATACAATAATAAAGGAAAATCTGAATTAAAAACCAATTAAAACAGGGACAAATAAATAATAAAACCCAAGAATCAGAATCAGCCCATTTGTTGAAACAGCCAAGTCCTAAGGCCTCGATGGAAGGAGCGGAGATCAGGGGCCATCCGGAGCTCGGTGGGTAACTCATTCCAGAGGGTAGGAGCGCTCACAGAGAATGCTCTACCCCTGGATGTTGCCAGACGACATTGTCTGGTCAACGGTACCCTGAGGAGGGCAGCCTGTGTGAGCGGACAGGACGGTGGGAGGCGGGGAGATGGTCCTGCAAATAAATAGGTCTGTTATGACGCAAATAACAGTGTTCCCTGCGCTCTCTGGTAATTCTACTATAAAATCCATAGAGATCTCTCTCCAGACTGCTGAAGGTTCAGCTACCGTTTGTAACAGTCCTGTGGTTTTCCCTTGCCATCTCTTTGCTGCAGCACAAATAGGACAGCTAGCCACATAGTTTTCGATAATCTTTTTCAGTGACGGCCACCAGAATTGTCTTTTGATGAGGTGCAATGTTTTGACAAATACAAAATGACCAGCCAGTTTAGAGTTGTGGCGGCATTTCATAAGGTCCAAACTTTGGCTGGCTGGCACATATAACTTTCCTCCCACCCATGCTAAGTCCTCTTTGATGAGGCAGAGGTTTTTGTGGTTTAGGAACCACTCATCGTTGCTTAAGGCTTGCATAAACACTTGGGTGGTTGTGTTATCGGTGGTCCCTACTTGTTTGGTTTGTGATCTAGTGATTACTTTAGCTGCTACTTGATTATCTTGAAGGCTTGGTCTGATTACTTCAGGCTTTGTGCTGTTGTATTGCAGTTTCCTTGATAGGGCATCTGCTAAGAAGTCCCCCCCCCGGGAGATAATTAATGGTAAAGTCAAACTGTTTGAAATATTGAGCCCACCTGACTTGTTTTGGGGGGAGTTTCCTTGGGGTTTTTAGAGCTTCCAAGTTTTTGTGATCAGTCAAGACTTCAAAAGGGATCTTACTTCCCTCTAAGAATTGTCTCCACATGAGGAGTGCCCAGTGAACTGCATAGGCTTCCTTTTCCCAGCTAGCCCACCTTTGCTCAGTTTCTGATAGTTTTTTGGACGTGTAGGCACAGGATTACAGCTGTCCCTGCTTGTTTGTTTGCAACAGGACTGCCCCTATTGCCACATCACTTGCATCTGCTTGTATTACAAACATTTTCTCTGGGTCTGGGTGTTTTAAAACTGGTTCAGCCAAAAAAAAGCCACTTGAGTTTCTCAAATGCCACTTGGCATTCCATTGTCCAGTTCAATGGCTGTTTAGGCTTTGGTTTCCCCTTCCCTTTTGTTTTTAGGAGGTTGGTTATAGGAAGAGCGATTTGAGCAAAGGTGGAAATAAATGGGCGGTAAAAGTTAGCAAATCCCAGGAAGCTTTGTAGTTGCTTGTGTGTGCAGGGCGTTCCCCAGTCAATTACCACTTGGACTTTTTGGGGATCCATTTCTATTCCTTGGTGTGAAATGCGATATCCCAGGTAGTCAATCTTTTCCTGGTAGAATTCACATTTAGAGAGCTTGGCATAGAGCTTTGCTGCGTGGAGTTTATTTAGGACTGCCCTGAGTAATTTTACATGTTCTTCTTTTGTCTCCATATAGATTAAAATGTTGGCCAGATAAACCAGGACCCCTTTATATAAATGTTTATGGAACACTTCATTTATTAGTTGCATGAATACGTCTGGGGCTCCTTGTAATCCAAAAGGAAGTACCTTAAATTGGTAGGAGTCCAGTGGTGTTTTAAATGGCATTTTCCTCTTGTCCCCCTCCCTTATTCTGATTCGATAATATGCCTCTCTCAGGTCTAATTTTGAAAAGATTTTTCCTTGGGAGAGGTGTGCCAGCATGTCCTTCATAAGGGAGAGGGGTACATGTTTTGCACACTTATTGATTTAAGTTCCTATAGTCTAGGCATAATCTCATAGAGCCATCTTTTTTTTCTCTGAAAGTACTGGGGTGTCGATTTTCAGGCGTGCTGGTTCAATGAACCCTCTTTTTAGGTTTTTGTCAATGAAATCTCTTAATTCTATCAGTTTTCTAGGGGACATGCAATACATCTTTGGTTTGGATGACCAAAGATGGACCAAATTTGGATGACCGACCCCTGGCAGGATTTCGATTGTGCAGTCAGTAGCTGGGGGGAGGGAGTTCATTGGAAGCCTTTTCACTGAAAACCTCAGCTAGGTCTCTGTATTCCTTTGGTATATCCCCATTTGGCATTCCCCAACCAGGCATTGCCACTTCACTTTTTCGTCAGCAAAAGTTACCTGTAACTGAAATCTGATCGACCCAGTTAATTTTGGGATTCCATTTTCTCAGCCATGCTAACCCCAATACATGCCAGGTGCCACCACAAATGTCAGTGTCTCTTTGTGATTATCCATAGTTATTTGTAGGGTAGCAAACATGGTGGGTTCTCCCCTGGATATTGATCCATCTAATTGGCAAAATGTGATTGGGTTTCTCAGTCTCCTTAAATTTATTCCAAGTTTCCCTACTAAGGTGGGATTTATAAGGCACTGGATAACATAGAGTTTTACTTCTCTATCTTGACTGGGTATAAACAGTCTTAGGGAGAGGGTAAGCGGTTCAATTGGGTTGCTTACCAGTGGTTTGTCTCCTGAGTCACTTTCAGTGAAAATTGGCTCCTCTGATTTGATTTCCGGAGTTTCGGTCCCCAAGGGGTGGGGGTCCTGAAACTCGATGGTTGCCTTGCTTCACTGGGCTGTTTCCTTCCCTTGGGGGCTTGGCTTTGTGGGTTTTCCCCTGACAGGTGGTCTGATTTTCTCACCGGCATCTTTGAGCGACACTCCGCAGCTCGGTGCCCCTCTTTCCCGCACTTAAAACAGGCTGATGACCTTGGGGCGAAGGGGGTGTGGTGATTGGAATAGCTCTCTTTTCCCCTGGGGTGGGGATCTCTTCCAGCCTTGGCTCAGTTGCTACAGGTTCCTAACCATGTCAATCCCAGCTTTCTCCATGGTGAGGTACCACTCAGGCAGGCGACCTGGTGCTCCTTTGGCAACGCAGGCATTGTAGAGGTCATTGTTTAATCCATCTTTGAAGCAGCTTAGCTTGAAGCAGGATGTCTTCCGCCCAGTTGACATGGCAGGCCAGGTCCCGGAATTCCTCAGTGTATTCAGCTACAGATCGTCATCCTTGCTTTACGACTTTGATTCGGTCTCTGGCTTTTTGGTCAGTTAGTCCTCAAAACGGTTATGCAGAGCCATCATGAATCTGTCAGTTTCTCAACTCTGCGGCATCCATGTTGTTCAGGGTGACCATCCATCTGGCCACAGCTCCCTCTAGCATGAGTGTCATGACTCGTACTCAAGCGCCTTCGGTTTGAAATGTGTGCCCATATTCATGCATGTAGGTGAGTATATGCACCATGAAGAATCCCAGCTGCTGCGGGTTTCCATCAAATTTCACTCCTAAGGGTGGTTGCTGTCTCTCCAACTGCGGACCCCTGGACTGACTTGGTATATTCATGGCATCTCAGATCGCAGGGGGGGATTTGTTGTGGCGGCAGCTACTCCAGTGGTGTCAGCTTGTTCCCTTGTGGCAGGGTCTAGGGTAATCACCCAGATGTCATTTGCAGCTTCTGCTCCTCTGGGTGGCAGTTCCAGTTCCCCCCTCAGGTTAATGTTTTCTAGCATCTGTATTATCAGCCAGTTGATGTCGTGCTTCAGCCGGTCCTCCCTCCTGGTTTCTTTGAAAGTTTCCTCTTGGTCGGACAGGGCTTCCAGCTCTAATTTCCAGCCAGGCTTTTGACTGCCTTGGGTTAGGGTGGGTTAGGGTGACTCCTTGGGGTCTCCTGTCCAAGCTGTCTCTCTTTTCTCCAATTCCAAGCAACCAGCATGGTTTCTTGGAGTCCTCTCGGGGTATCCCCATCTCTACGACTGGGTATAAGGAGCATACTTTGGGTTGAGTGATGGTGGAGATATCTGCATAGAATTTCATTTCTCCTTGTTCGCTGTTTTGCTCAGACATTGTTGCAAGGTCCCCATGGTAGAGTGAAAATGTGCTTCTCTGGGTTGACCTAACTTTGCAGAGTCTGCTTTCTGTAAGGCCCTGCCTCGCCTCCTTTCCCAAGAAAGTATAGACTCTTGAAACATGGTATTTCAAAAGGAACCTTTTATTGAGAAGAAATGATAGCAGGACAGGCAAAGCAGACTCTAAATTCCCTCCCAAACTACACAGTTAGAAATAGGGCTTTAGAATCCCGTCCGAATGTGGATTTAGCCAATCCACAGGTGTGAAGATGTTTATTGTACCAGCCGTCTTGAGAAACTGATAAGGAGCCATTCCCAGGATATTCTTCTGCTTTCAGCAAACTGAAAGCCTTCCTCCTTATTACATTCCAAAGGAGGTGAGAATACTGCAGATGTGACCTACAAAAGTGGACAGTGCTGTTGTTAGGACAAGCCCCTTCGTTTCAAGCTCAGAATAAAATATGCTGATTTATTTCTTATTCAAAGTAAAGCTTGCCATATTACATAGCATTGTTTCAAGTGTTTTTGGTCCTTCCAAAAATTCCAAATTCCAGACTGGATTTTGGTTTTGTGGCTTTTAACTGGGATGCATAAAAAAAAACCCTAACCCATTTCAGCATATCTTTGCTGCTATTGGTTTAGACTATATTGGGCTATTGGTATATTGGCATGCACAACAAATCAGCCATTGTTTAAGCATATGACACAAAGCTAAAGGGTTGTGATGGACTGCTCAGTTCCTAGAGTAGGAAAATCAGAATTATTAGAAGCAACTGAATCAGCCATGACTGAAATGGTCTGCTAGATTTGTGAGATCATCATTGGTATGTTAATTAGTTTGAGTAGTTGAGCTTATCACTGTTGATGGGCAGGCCCATACATGCTCTGTATATATTCTTGTGTCCTATTGATGTTGAACTTCCAGGATGTATTTAAAAATGTAAAAACTCTGTGCTGGATTTTGATGTAGATGTGGCATTTGCATACTCTTGTGTTTTGTTGATACTATGTTTTCAGAGCATTTAAATACAGGTGTTGCTAGTTTGTGCAATGTTAGATAATTACAAATGCAATAATTGTACTTATATTCTTTTGTTGTAGTGTTAATGTTATGTATGCAAATGTTGAGCAAAAGCAACTCTTGTTCAACTTCAGCTAATAGCAATATTTTCTTTTTCTTAGCTTGTAACTGTCAGGTAAACTGGCTATGCCAAGACTGTTGCTAGAACTTTAGATAGGTGGGGTGACAATGCATGTTGATTCTTACTTCCCATCCCCAATCTGATGTTATATCCCTGAGGGTGAAACTAAGGACCAAAGAGCTTATTCTGAGTTCCAGTTGTTCCCTACAGCTAGAATAATCCAAACATTTAGAGTTTTGTTCTGCGAGAATTTAGAATACCTGAGCCATCACAAGAGTTTTTCTACTGGAGTATAGCCAGTATTTCAAGAGGAACTGTTTTGTGCCAAACAGAAAACAAAACATTTTCTATTTCATACACGCCTGTAATAGTTCAGAAGCTGCTTCAATAATTGATTCTTTATTTTACTGGAAGATTGGTATTGCACCTGTACTAGATGTTCTAGCCTTGGGCCCTACAAATATTTAATCAGTAATTTGACATGTAGCAAATATATATCATCTTTTATTTATTCTAATAATGCTTCAGTGCATTTCACTTCCACAAACATAACTATTTTTAGATAAGCATATATTGTGGTACATCTGATGGAAATCAGAAAAAGTTAAAATTTACCCAAGTAATCCAGATTCAAAGCAGCCATCTATAAAAGAGTGGAAGAGGAAAATTTACTTCCTTCTTCAACACAGTTATGATATTGGTGGAGTCCCTTACCTTTTTGAATTTGGCCATCCCTGGGAGCAGCTCATGGAGGAACTGAATAATTTTAAAAATAAAACAAAGAAACAATGACTCTCAATAATCAGAGTTGAAAAAATATAGACATCAGTGTTAGATACTCATTAAACACTGATGAAGCCAAAAAAGGAAAAGGCTTAACTCAGGTCCGCCACCAGGCGGGAAGAATAGTTTAAATTGATTGGTTGAACCGCTGGGCAGCTCCTATACAAGGGCAGGCTGCCAGGCGGGGATTGCTGAAAGTTACATTGTTACAGTAAAGAGCTGAAGTCACATTTGTTGCTCTCTGCGTCTTCAATCAACCCACAACATAACACTGGCGACGAGGATGGGATCTGAAGAGAGGAAAGAAAGGAATTGATCGCGATCCAGCCACAAGGAAACTAGGAAACAAACAAAGACGGGCTACCGCAGCACCAAAATCTCACCGACCATCAATGCAGCCTAACCTGTATCAGTCCTCTCAAGATGACTACACACGCACCACCCGAGCATTTCAATCCAGTGCCAAAACCTGGGACTGTTACATGACCCGATTCAAGTGCTTCCTAGAGGCTAACGTCCTTTTGGGACTTTTGGACAACAGGAAGCTAGCACTATTTCTGAGCTACTGTGAGTTGAAGGTATTCCAGGTAGCCAAGGCACTCGTGGCACCCACAGTCCTGCAGACCATACCATGGACGACACTGCAGAATACTCCAGATCGTCAGGAAGAACGAATTCTATCGCCGGAACCAGGAGAAAGGTGAATCAATAAATGAATACGTCGCGGCATTGCAAACAGCCGCCTTATACTGCAAGTTCCAAGATGAAGTTGAAGATAACTAGATGAAACGTTCAGGGACTGAATAATCTGTGGAGTAAAAGATTTAAATCTCCAAAGACAGCTGCTAGCCAAGCCCAACTTCACCCTGCAGACGGCACTAGACGAAGCCAGAACCACGGAAAACTCGATCAACTCTACAGCGGCTCTTCAAAAATCTACCAATCCAACCATTTTGCACCAAAATGCCACCGTCCATCAAGACAGTGCTGAGAAGAAAGGGTCAACAGATGAAGAAAATGAAGTTTGCCACCTCCGATCGGTAAGAAGAGGAACTTCAGAGGGGACAATGATGGGGTGCAAGGGATGCGGCAGAAATGACGTGAGCTCAGCCTGCCACTTCAAAGATGCCGTTTGCCGGAAATGTGATAAGAAAGGGCATTTGGCAAGAGTTTGTCGCATCAAACAAACTGCTGACTATAGCACAACCCATTTCCGTGAAAACCAACCGACCTACCCGATAAGTCCCCATTAACCCGCCGGTTACCAAAGAAGATCCATGTAACGGTCCTCATTGAGGATTCACCGTGCGACATAGAAATAGATACAGGATCATCAATGTCAATTCTGTCCTGGACAACCATCCAGCGAGTAGTGCCACGAGCCGTCAAAAAGCAACTAAGGCATCAGAAGATTCAGCTGAAGGATTATCAAGGGAACCGAATCCCCGTCATAGGGCGCAGAACATTCAAAGTAGCTTTCAAGAAATTTAGCGGACCAGTAGAACTAACCATAGTAAGCGGCAACCTGGCAAACCTGCTCGGACTTGACTGGTTCACATCCCTAGGCCTGGGGATGACTGGAATCCACGCCATCCGAGACGACAGCATAGAGGAGCTGATAAAGGAATTCGCGGACATGTTCAACAGAAGTCTGGGAAAGTATAATGGAACACCTATCTCTTTCAACTTAGATCCCCAAGTCACCGCCATATAAGATTGAAGGCGCACAGAATCCATTTGCATTATGCCCGAAAACAGCCAATTAGATAAACTAATTGCCCAGGGGTTTTTAGAATCAGTTGACCATGCTAAGTGGGAAACACCCATAGTCATGTCAGTCAAGCCAGATGGCTCAGTCCGCATCTGCGCGGACTACAAATGCACATTCAACAAGGCATTATAGCAGAATGCCTATCTGGTGATCGTACAGCACCTTTTACATTCCCTGGAAAAAAGAAAGACATTCGCAAAATCAGATTTAGCACAAGCATACCAACAGCTACCGGTGGATGATGCCATAGCAGAAGCTCAAACAATAATTACTCACCAGGGAGCCTTTAAATGACACAGACGTCAATTCGGCGTCAGTGTGGCACCGGGACTATTCCAAAGTCTCATGGAATGCCTTTTGCAATGCATTCCAGGGATCATACCATATTTTGATGATGTTTTAATTTCTGCCAGCGACAACAAGGAACTATTTGTCCACCTAAGGATAGTCCTTAGCAGATTTCAAGAGGTGGGCTTAAGGTTAAAAGAGAAAAGTGTAAAATAGCTGTATCCCAGGTAGAATTCTTAGGCTACCTGATAGATGGATCAGAAATACACCCCACGAATAAAAAGATCAGAGCAATACAAGAAGCCCCCACCCCCAGGAACCAAACAGAACTGCAGGCATTCCTGGGACTATTAAACTTACAGCATCTTTCTACCACAGAAGGCAACAGTGGCCAAACCACTGCACCAACTTCTGGATAGAAAAGTTACATGGACCTGGAGCCGGAGGGAAGCAAATGCATTTGCAGCAGTTAAAAAACTCTTGTCTGAAAGTATTTTGGTGCAATTTTGCGAGTCCCTCCCGGTCACCCTCACTTGTAATGCTTCTCTGTTTGGTGTCGGGGTCATCCTCAGTCACCGAATGCCAAACGGGACCGAGGCACCGATCAAATTTTATTCAAGGACCTTATCAACTGCAGAAAGGAACTACAGCCAGCTGGACAAAGAGGCCCTGGCTGCTGTCACAGGGGTCAAGCAGTTTCACGAATACCTATATGGTAGACATTTTGAACTAGTGACTGACCATAAACAGCTCCTCAGCATACTTGCTGAAGACCGCCCCACACCAACTATATTGTCACCTCGAATGACAAGATGGACAATTTTCCTGGCTGCTTACGATTACCACCTAACTCACCGACCTGGCAAACTCCTGAGTAATGCCGATGCCCTCAGCCAGTGCCCACTGCCAGCCCACATGGAAGATTCAGCCCCCATTGAACCAGTGCTCCTCATTGAGGAGTTACCCACCAGACCGATTACAACTGATATAGCTGAATACTCAGCCAAGGAGAAGACATTGGCACGAGTGCTGGGGTGGGTTTGGAAGGGGTGGCTGCAAGGACCAGTTGGCACAGACTTTCAACCATATTGCACTCAGCAGCATGAACTTTCCATTCAAAATGGTTGTCTATTGTGGGGGGATCGGGTAATAGTGCCCCCTAATTTAAGGAGATCAATATTACAAGTTTTACATGTGGGTCATCTGGGGATAGTAAAAATAAAAGCATTGGCCAGAAGCTACGTTTGGTGGCCAAACATGGACATAGATATTACCGAATGGGTAGCCACATGTGCATAATGCCAGGACGCCAGACCCACACCCCACTCTGCTCTAGCACACAAATGGGAAACACCAAGGGCCCCCTGGTCAAGGGTGCATATAGATTTTGATGGGCCGTTCCATGGGCAAACATTTCTGGTACTAGTTGATGCGTACTCAAAATGGTTGGAAAAAATTCTAATGACCTCCACAACAGTGGAGGCAGTCATCAAAGTGCTGAGAAAACAGGGAATCTGCTATGCCCTGATCACACCATTTCATGCCACCAGTAATGGCCAGGCAGAAAGAATTATGCAATCAGCCAAAGAAGCATCTCGAATGGGCCCAGGGGACTGGCACACGCGAATTGATAAATTCCTATTGATCCAACACATCACTCCTAACACTACCATGAACAAAAGCCCATCTGAACTATTAATGGGCCACAGACTCAGGACAAAATTAGACAGGCTACACCCCAATTATACACCAGAAACACCCACCAACTCTACCAGCCAGCTCTGATCTTTTATTGTAGGAGACTTGGTGTATGCCCGTAATTATGCCAGGGGTGCTCTGTGGGTCACTGTCAAGGTAGTAAACATTAAAGGCCCCCACTCCTATAGAGTGGAGTTAGAGGACAGTCGAATTTGGAAAAGACACATTGACCAACTCTGGGGCTGAACAGTACAGTGCTAACCAGAAACAATCCAAAACAAAAGCAACAACCCCGTTGAACAAAATAAATGCCCCATGAGTACAACCAACACAAACCCAGATAACCAACAGATGCACTCACCTGAGGAACCGGGAATCCAGTGGGGAGTCATTGACGAACCAGAACCAGAAGAAACAACAATAGCCAGGGCTGTAATCCAGAAATATCCATTGGATAGCCAGGGAGCAACAACCTGACCACCACCAATACACCAACTGAACTGCGCATGTCGGAGTGAGTCTCCTGACGCCCCATCTACCTGTGTGATTACATTAGCTAGCTAACTTCTTATTGGTCAATGACCTATCTGAGTGGGGAGGGGTCTTAAGATACTCAGTAAACACTGAATGAAGCTGAAAAAGTAAAGGCTTAACTCAGGTCCGCCACCAGGCGGAAAGAATAGTTTAAATTGATTGGTCGAGCCACCAGGCAGCTCCTATATAAGGGCAGGCTGCCAGGCAGGGATTGCTGAAAATTACATTGTTACAATAAAGAGCTGAAGTCACATTTGTTGCTCTCTGCCTCAACCCACAACATAACAATTAGTGTCAACGAGATATGTATATCTAGCTATCATTATTTGTAAACTGTGATTTGTGGTTTAGCTTTATGTATAATCAACCAACTCTGATTAAACAAACCTGGTTTAGTGTAGTACATAAATTATGTCAATGTTGCAGTTTGCACAGCCTAGGAAGGCTGTGGATTCTGAAATGCCAAGCTGCCTTTCATCTAACCCAGTGAGCCAAAATAGCTGAAAATTATTTGCCCATCTGAGTGGCTGATATTTTGTTTCGTTCAAAAAAAAATCTCATGAAATCACAGCCTTCAACTGCAAAATTTTGATTTCATTCAGATAACTATTTGCTTGAGGACAGGAAATTTTGGTTCACTAGTCAGTCAAGACAAGATGCTATCTGTCAGTAGCTATTTTTTCAGATCTGGAATGACCCCAACGTATAGAATAGAAATATAATTTTCCAAATGAAAACCATCACTGAAGAGCCACTTGTCCTGGAGACAAACTTTTCAAAGGATCGTCCTGCCTCATTGTTACAAGATTTACATTTAACTTACTAAGGTCAGTAGATCTCATATTAAAAATAAATGCAAAACAGCAGAGCTGCAGTAC
Source organism: Pantherophis guttatus (assembly GCF_059756535.1). Classification (NCBI taxonomy): domain Eukaryota; kingdom Metazoa; phylum Chordata; class Lepidosauria; order Squamata; family Colubridae; genus Pantherophis; species Pantherophis guttatus. The sequence goes on along the minus strand of NC_142065.1, from coordinate 120,811,560 downwards.
TTACGTTTTAAAATTAGATTACTCCATTGGAAATGCTCATAACTCCATCCTGTGCATATTTGTTGCTGGTATTATCATATTGCATTTACAAAGTATGAGTAATATAAATGATCTATATGCCTGTAATTTTGTTGCTGTTCACAGTCCATCTCTTATTACAACTATTTTGCACCTTGCAATGAAGCCTAGTAATATTAACTTCCATTATTATCATCTTTGTTCCTGTTCCAAACATTCTTGATCTCCTCCAAAGTTACTAAAACCAGCATCAGACATAATTGTTTTTTCCATCTTCTCTAACATTAGTGAAACATGAAAGCATTTAATAATCAATTGCCCTATTCTGTACATAGCTCTCTCCATCCACAAGCAGATAAGAAACAAAGCAAGACCCAACAGAACAGCCCTTTCTTTTATTATCTTTCAGTAAGTGGCCATACAGTACTTCATGTTGTTCCTACCTGCCTCTACAAGTTCTATTCCGTACCTATGTTGTTAGCATCTGGGAGCTGAGGATGATAGGCAGCACTGAAATGAAAGGAAGTGAGGAACATAACAAGAGACAAGAAGAAAGGAAAACTAAACACAACCATATGGGACACAGGGAAACTGATCAGCGGTTATGCTGATCTCACAAAAACAAACTTTATCATTCAATGGCATTGCCAAGAATCCCAACAACTGAAAATGTGTGGGCAGGAAGAAAAAAAAGATGTTATATCATTGCCAACATTTTGGATGTCATTGTTAAATAAGGCTGGCATTCCTGCACTGAATAAGCTGTTACTCTATTTTTCTGAAAGACAAGAGCATTAAAGTTACATGCCTGTTATTCCCATAATACTGAATGCAAGGGAAAGTCTGCCTACCTTTTCAGTCCACCAACTAAATGTGCATCTGCAATAACCTATACTAATAAAGCAAGCTATCAGATAAGAATAATTTGGAAGAATAATTATTTTATAAGAGAAGAATAATAGAACACATGCTATGTACAGAAACAACCATTTTGGCATCACCAACAATGCTAACTGGAATTTCATTTAATCTAATACTGGTTCTGGTACTCAAAAGGAGAATTAGTTACACCAGTAACTCTCATCATTTACAGTTTGCATGAAATTTTTGTTATAAGAACATGGATATTCCAGAAAACATTTGTATATTTGTTCTTCTTAAAATTGGGGAAGAAGGGGTATTGTTCTTTAGTATTCAGAAAGCATTTAACACTGCAACTTAAGTTTTGAAAACAATATCAACTGTTTCTTAATACGTTTGCTTTGTCACAAACTGTACTGTTAGAAGCTTCTATAATGCAATAAAATGTGCTAAAAATGAAAGGTACCTTCTTCAGGATCTGTTTCTTTCTCCTTTCCCCCTTTATTCTTTTTGCCCCTTTCTCTGTTCTTCCTCTCGGACATGGTGCACTTACACTCCCAAGGAAAAGATGGAAATACTCTGCAATTCTGCTTCAAGACTTATTTGCTAGGTGAAACGTCAACTGTTTTTATATTGTTTTTGACAAAGGTAACACCCACTTCTGGGTGGAGAAGTATGTTTTTAACTACTTCCAAACAAATCCTCCAGCTGTCTAGCAGAAGTGTCAGGGACCACAACCACTGAAAATAAAATAACAAATCTTATCTGAATGACAACCATTCCTCTATTATTTATCTTTGATCTTTGCAATAAAACTTAGAATGATTCACAGCCTACCATTTTTTACAATATTCCAGTAGGCACAGAAATAGTTTGTTCCATATTTTCTGAACAAGGAAATAGAATACATAGGCATTTGTAGGTTAATCCAAGGAATATGCAACAAAGCAATCCCCTCTATCAGCATCCTGTCTTTTGAATTCACAGAGTGAATACCTATGGTTTCTGGGAAGTTTTATTTTACTGACGTTATGGTCAAAATCTTTAATCTTTAAACTAATCTGAATCATTGTAAACAGCTGTTTCTTCTCTTCACTCCTTCCATCTCCCATATCTCATTTGCTCCAATTACAGAAAGAGGAAGAAGAGAGTGTGACCACAGTTGACCACAATCCATATGATTGCAAGAAATTTATCCTGGATGTTCTTGAGCTACAATTCTACAATTCCCAGGATCCCTCCTCTCTAACTCTATGCTCTTAGAAACTGTTATGCTACTACAGGTAGAACTGCATTCCACATCTCTATGATGTCCACCCCTGGAATGGGGTGCTTGGAGAGAGAGAGAGCAAGACAGCTCTCCAACCTCTGTTTGTGTGTGTGTGTGTGTGTGTGTGTGTGTGTGAGGGAGGGAGCGATCTGAAGCCGAGGCACCCAAACTTCTGGCACTGGCGGGGGCGGCTTCTGAGCAGCCCTGAGTCAGCCAGATCCACCTGACCTACTCCCTGAGTCTTGCCGTTCTCCTCGGTCCCACCCCACCCCACTCAAGCAGCGGCAGGCTCTGCGGGACAACAGGACCTCTCATTTTTCCCACAGCATGGTGTACGCTTGCTACCTCTGCTTGTCTGCTTGCAAGCGATGATCTTCTTTGCTTCTATTGGGATGCTGGTGCGGGCACCATGGATGCATAGCTTGTTGGGGCTGAGCAGGGAAGCTGCTGCTTGAGTGCGGTGGGGATGGGGGCGAGGAGAACAGCGAGACTCAGGGAATAGGTCAGGTGGATCTGGCTGACTCAGGGCTGCTCAAAAGCTGCCCCCGCCGCCACCGCCAGAAGTTTGGGTGCCTTGGCTTCAGATCGCTCCCTCCCTCACACACACACACACAAAAACAGAGGTTGGAGAGCTGTCTTGCTCGCTCTCTCTCCAAGCACCCCATGCACAGCCCGTTTGAGGAAAGGGCACAGACGGCTGGGCGCGTTTGGCTGCAGGAGGAGGCCCAGGTGGAAGGCGGCTTTTTCAGCAGCATCCCCCTCCCCTCTTTGGATCACCCTGCAAGGGGGAGGCTCTGCCTTCACAGAAAAGGGGTGGGTGGTTTGTACGGAGGATTGGCGGGGGGATGTGCGGCCCTCTGGGATGAAGAGCAGGGCAAGAGAAGGCTCTGAGGTTCGCTTGGGCAGTCAAGCCAGAGGGAAACTCAAAGCGTTGGGGGCTTCAGAAAGGCAGAATGTGCTTTTGTGCAGCTCCTGGCTTCTGTGACATTCTGTGTAAGGCAAAATGTGCTTCTGTGTCAGAATGTGGAGCTCCTGGCACTAACAGTGAGTGACATGAGTGACATCAAACTGGCCATGCCCGCCCAGTCACATGACCACCAAGCCATGCCACACCAAGCCACGCCCACAGAACCGGTAGCAAAAGAATTTAGATTTCACCCCTGGTTCACACTAGTCTGTTATCTAAAGTCATATAGGGAGTAATAAAGGGACAAAGGAAATAGTGTATATCTGAATGTCTTAAAATTAATTTCTCTTAAAATGTTTTTTCTTAAAATAGAATAAAATAGAATAAAATTAGTGAACAACTAAAAGGATACAGTGATTAATAGATAATAGTCCTTGACTTATTATCATAATGGTGTAACAGTCATAAATTGTGATGGTCATTACCATGTGACAGAATTTATTTTTACCATTTTTGTGGCACGTTAGTGAATGATTTGGTTGTAAAGCAAACCCATTGTTTGCTATGAACTGTTTTTGCCAAAAGCTGGAAGTGAACGCAGAACACTACAAAGGGCCATAAATGGAGGCTCGCTCCTTAGTGCCCATCATTTAGTCACATGACTCTGGGGGGGGCAGCTATGGGAACTTAGGAACCCGGTTGTAAATACCTTTGGGGGAGGTCTATTGAAACTTTGAAAAGTCACTAAGTAGCCAGGAGATGCAATGGAAACCTTAACCTGGTGATGGGGCTGTGGGTTATTATTATTATTATTTATTTATTAGATTTCTATACCGCCCTACTCCCGAAGGACTCAGGGCGGTGCACAGCCAAACAATAAAAACACATACAATACAAAATTTAAAAAATAGAATAAAATCAAATTAAATAATTTTGGCCCCGACAAATTTAAAACCCCAAACTTTTAAAACCAATTTAAAATTGAATATATAAATACTAAAAAATATTTAAAATTTTAAAAATCTTTTATAAAAGAGGGGGAAAATTAGGCCAGGCCGGCCTGGTGAAATAGTAAGGTCTTTAAGGCGCGGCGGAAGGTGCGCAGATCCGGGATCCTCCGTATCTCTGGGGGGAGCTCGTTCCAGATAGTAGGTGCCCCCACAGAGAAGGCTCTCCCCCTGGGGGCCGCCAGTCGGCATTGTTTGGCTGACGGCACCCGGAGGAGCCCCTCTCTATGGGAGCGTACCGGCCGGTGGGAGGCTATTGGTGGTAGTAGGCGGTCCCGCAAGTACCCGGGTCCTAAGCCATGGAGCGCTTTAAAGGTGGTAACCAAAACCTTGAAGCGCACCCGGAAGACCACCGGGAGCCAGTGCAGCTCGCGCAGGAGAGGTGTTACATGGGAACGCCATGTCGCTCCCATTACCACCCGCGCGGCCGCACTCTGCGCCAGTTGGAGCCTCCGGGTGCTCCTCAAGGGGAGCCCCATGTAGAGAGCATTGCAATAGTTAGGGTTAGGGAGAAAGGACCACCCGTACTTGAAACTCAGAGCCTTCAATATTAAATTGTCTCAGAATTCTTTCCTCTAAACCAGGGTTTCCCAAATGCTTATATTTTTGAAGAGGTGGGGACAGAGTCCATAGGAGGTGTGAAGAACCTTTAGTTTCACATTGTTACAATAAATCCATCTCTCCCAAAGTTTCATTCTATTGTTTTTATTGTTTATTTGTATTCATTTTGGTGTTAGATTTTTAGGGAATATGTCTACATTAAGATTACAGTAAACGGTAGTCTGATGTCAAAAAGTTTAGGAACTCCTGCTCCGAACTGTATTTTGGAATCCTGCTATTGGCCTATATGCCAAGAGCAGTGAGATAAGCAATAACCTCACATTCTCCCTTTAACAAAAATCAACCTGCATTGCATGTGTTTATGAGGAGTGTTAGATACTGAAAAAATAAAAGGTTTTCCCTCTGGTCTATTGTTTGAGTGGGAAAAATACTCAAACGTGATTGGTTGAACTCCCTGACAGCTCCCTATATAAGGGCAAGAGAGACAAGCTGCTGGATTGTACATAGTTGCTGAATAAAGAGCTATTGTCTGAAGCCTGTTTCCAGTCTCTTCACTCACCCAACAGAACACTGGCGACGAGGATGGGATTCTGAAGGAGAACTGACGCAAAAAGAGCTGACAACTATACATCCAGACAGGAGGTCGGAAAGAACGGTGGCCATCTTGTGTGCCAAATTCGAAGTGGAAACACAGAGGCAAGCATGTCTGCGTTCCACCCGCCTATGCCTTTCAATCAGTCAAAGGAGAAATGGAACACTTATATGACCCGATTTGTGTGCTTCATGGAAGCCAATGATCTCCTTGGGTTATCGGATAACTGGGTGTGGAGGAGATGGCCGAAAGGCCCAGTTGGAGCCGAGTTTAAGCCATTTGTGACTAAACAGCATGAAATGTCTGTGCAAGGGGGTTGTTTCTTGTGGGGAGACCGGGTTATCATACCCCAAATTTACAGGCACCTATTCTAAGGGCACTCCACGAGGGTCATCCTGGGATTGTCTGGATGAAAGCCTTAGCCAGGAGTTATGTGTGGTGGCCTAACATGGACCAGGAAATACAGGACTGGGTTGCTAGATGCACACTGTGCCAAGAGTCACGACCAGCATCCCTTAGGGCTCCCTTACAGGAGTGGGAATGGCCGAGAGCCCCTTGGTCTAGGATACACATCGATTTCGTTGGCCCATTCCATGGCCAAACATTCCTAGTGGTAGTGGACGCATACTCCAAGTGGCTGGAGGTAATACTAATGGGCATGACCATTGCAGACGCAGTAATAAAAGTGCTAAGGAAACTTTTTGCAATGTACGGCCTGCCTGATGTCCTCGTATCAGACAATGGGCCACAGTTCACTGCCACCCAATTTGAGGGGTTCCTGGCAGAGCAGGGGATACACCAAGCCCTCACGGTGCCTTTCCATCTGGCCAGTAATGGTCAAGCTAAAAGGATAGTAAGGTCAGCCAAGGAAGCTTTGGGCAGGTTGGCACCGGGGGATTGGCAAGCCAGGGTTGACAAATTCCTCCTGTACCAACACATTACCCCCAGCGTGGTTACAGGGAGAAGTCCGGCCAAGCTCCTAATGGGCTGCTGGTTCAGATTGGTTCTAGACTGGGTTCACCCAAATTATGCTCCCAAAACAATTGAAGAGACAAAAAACAGCACCCAGTCCTTTAGCATTGGGGTCCTGGTACACACCAAAAACTTTGCTGAAGGAACCCTATGGCTACCAGGTAAGATAGAGAAGTTAACCAGCCCCCGGTCATATATAGTTAGACTAAACGATGGGCGTCAATGGAGGCAGCACATAGACCAACTACGTAGCCACCTCAGCCCAAGTACTGACACCCTGGAATCAGACCAAAAAGAGCTAAACTCCAACCACCACCACCCCTTGACAGACTCAAGCCCAATGGAGCTGGAGTACGCACCTAAAGAACCGGGAATCCAGCAACGTTCCTGCCGCAAACTGGTTCCAGTAGAATCCGAAGCCCCATCTGGAAAGCTCCAGAACCTCCCATGGGTGGACCAGGAGACAGCAGCAGGCACAACCTCTCAGGCCACTGCCACCACACTAACTGAGCTGTGCAGGTCTAAAAGGACCTGTAAAGGACTTCCGGTTTCCTTGTCTTCGGCGACGGCGGCGCTCTTTGAAGCTCCGCCAGCCCCGCCGCCTGTAGAGCCGCTTCGCGATCGAGAAGCGGCTCGAAAACTTCAAAATCCTGAGGATTGTTGGAGGAGAGATAGCAGGGCACAGGTCGAGCCCCTGTAACCCCCCAGGGAATCGTTTCTGGGGAGGAAACAGGCGCGGCTCCCTTCCAACCTGCTGAGACTCCGGGCGGCGTGGGACGATTCTGCTTCTGCAGAACAAGCCGGCTGCAGGAAACTTAAAGCGAAAGAACCAGTTTTAATAAACAGCGAAACTACCTGAATCCTGAAATTTGGAAACGCAAGTATTAGCACTTTGTTGACTTTTCAATCTGAGAAAATGCGAATGAGTGAAAGTGCTTTGAAAAAACATGGCGCCTAGCTTCAGAGTTAACGAGCCAGCGAGTGTGGATTGGTGAAGTTACTTTGTTTTGCTACAAAGTTTCCAAGTTGCTACTAAGCTGCTTTGCTTGTTATAAGAGAAATAACTGGGAAATTTTTTCCCTTTTCAATATTGGACTTTGCTTTATTTTAACCCTTGTTTGATTAAATCTGGGGGACTTTTTTAGAAGTCTTTGTGCAGGAGGGAAAGGAAAAGGAACTTCCCTCTTTAGAAAAACTAGATCACGAGCCAGGATGGCTTCAAAGAAGCAGGAAGGGAAGGCATTGGGGGGGGATCCCCCACACACAAACATCAAACGCAACTTCCCCCTGCTCAACAGCTACAAACCCAGAAAAAAGAATTTGATGTGGGAGATTTAAAAGAATTTATTTCTAAAACTCTGGATGACAAATTTCAAAAATCTCAACAGGGGATAGATGATAAACTTCAAAAATCACATCAGGAATTTATGCAGGAAATTAATGAAGTTAAAGACATGGTGAAACAGAATCAAAATAAGGTGACCAAAAAAATATCAGAAGTGGCGTCTGGCCTGGCAGAATTTATTGGGAAAGTTGATTTTAAAGTTGAAGAATTCAAATCAGAAGTTAATGTTAAGATGAAAGACAATGATTATAAAATTGATGAAGTTGACAATAAAATGCAGAGAATTGAAGATGAGATTGTTATGATACAATTCCGGGCGATGGAATTTGCCATACGGCTTCGGGGAATTCGAGAGGAGGAGAGACAGGACTTGAGACAGGTTTGCTCTGAAGCCTTGGCTAAGATTTTACAAGCTAATCCTGATTTGGTATTTCATAAAATAGATAAAATTTACAGAGTGAACTCTTGGGTGGCCAGACAAAGACAATTGCCTAGAGATGTGGTCATATACTTTACTGAGAGAGAAATTAGAAATGATATCCTGCAAAAATCTTTTCACACTTCTGTACAAGTGGGGGGCTCACGACTTGAAATTTTTAAAGAATTACCTCCCAAAATGCTGAAAGCTAGAAAAGAATTTGGTTTTCTTGTTAAGGAATTGAAAAATTTACAGATACCCTTCCGGTGGGACGCACCAGCTGGGATAATTTTTAGATATAAGGGAGAAGGATATCGGTTGAATACCGTGGAGAAGGCACAACACTTTTACAGTACTATTCTTAAGGAAAGAACACCATCTCCACGTACATCTACAGTTTTGGAGATTAAGGAGAGTGAAGAGAGGCAATTGAAAGAACAGTCTAAGCAGGAATTAGAAAACGTGCAAGGTGCAGAAGGAGGTTTTCTGAGTGAGCCCTTGTTGGATTCTTCTCCAATTTTGGATTTGATTCAGTTGACAGAAGTTAAAGATCAACGTATAACTAGAGCCCAATCCAAGCTACTTAAACAACAGCAACAACAACAACAGGAAAGACAAGACAAGAAGGCAGTTAAGAGTACCGTACAAGAGAGTGGAGCTATGGGAGGAGCGAGATCGAAGCTCTCGGATGAACTTCAAATATTTTGCTCTGTGCTCCAGAAAGAGGCTGATGACCTTTAAGTGTCTATCTTGGAATGTCAATGGGTTGAATTCAGCACAGAAAAGGAAGAAATTATTTACATATTTGAAACAATTTAATAATGATATAATATGTTTACAAGAAACGCATATCACAACTCAAGATCAAAAATATTTGATAAACTCAAAACTAGGAGCACATTATATATCTTCAACTTCGCAGAAAAAGAATGGTGTGGTTATTTATGTAAATAAAAAACTAACAGCGAAAGTTATAGAAGCAGATCAAGATGGTAGGTTTGTAGCAATTGAATTGCTCACAGCAAATGGTCAAATTCTTTTGATTGGAATCTATGCTCCCAACCAACAACAGGATTATTTTTATAAGATGTTACATACTAAAATATTGCAATGGGACTATAGATCTATTTTAATTATGGGAGATTGGAATGGAGTAATTGATTCTAAACTAGATAAAAAGAGCTTGGCAAAGTCTAGAATTAGACTACCACAGACTTTTTTTGATATGAAAGAAGATATGGAATTAAAAGATGTTTGGAGAATACATAATCCAAATGAATTGGACTATACTTTTTTCTCGGATAGACATAGATCTTTTTCTAGGATTGATTTTATCCTGTTGTCAAATGATTTACTTGTTAAGACAAAAAGAACAAAGATTTTTCCAAGAACTCTGACTGACCATAGCCCTGTATGGATAGAAATTGAGATGGATAAGGTTGAGAGACGTTCTTGGAGATTAAATGATAACTTGTTCAGATATGAAAAAAATACAATAGAACTTAAAAAGCATTTGAAAGAATTTTTTGAAATAAATTTGAATAAAGGTACCCCAATTGAAATTGTTTGGGATGCAAGTAAAGCTTATATGAGAGGGGTACTCATCTACATGAATTCTAAATATAGACTGTTTCGACAAAAGAAAAGATTTGAGTTGGAAATGGAAATAAAGAATAAAGAACAGTTACTCATTAAAAATCCAACAGATGAAAGAATACGAAATGCTATAAAACTTTTGAAAGACCAATTTCAAATGCTTATGGCGGAACAAGTTGCAACAAGTTTACAATACGCGAAGCATAATACATTTTGCAACGCTAACAAACCGGGCAGATGGTTGGCTTACACATTGAGGAAAAAACAAAGTATACGGACTATTGATAGTATTGATATTGGAGGGAAAGAAATCTTTCAACAAAAACTAATTAAAGAAGCTTTTGTGGATTATTATACTAAACTATATGCTAAAGAAGAGGTGCAGAATGGACTTATAGAAAAATATTTAAAGGATAAGAGAGTTACAAAAATTACTGATCAACAAAAGGAAAGAATGAATTATCCTATAACAGAGGAGGAGATAACAGCAGCAATTAAACAGCTAAAAACAGCCAAAGCTCCTGGCACGGATGGTTTGACCGCAGTGTATTACAAAACTTTACAAGCTGAAATGGTGGGACAACTTAGAGATTTATTCTGCAATATTCAACAAGGGGGCAAAATACCCCCATCTTGGACAACTGCTTATATATCTTTGATACCAAAAGAACAAGTTGGTCCTAAAAAACCAGAGAACTACAGACCAATATCTCTTTTGAACACAGACTATAAAATTTATGCGAAGGTATTAGCCAACAGGTTGATGCCAGTAATCCAAAAGGTGATTCATGCGGACCAAGCGGGATTTATTGAGGGCAGATATATGAAGGACAATGTAAGGCAAGTAATAGACTTATTGGAATATCTTGACAAGAATAAACAGATCTCTGCAGTGCTGGTTTTTTTGGATGCGGAGAAGGCCTTTGATAGAGTGGATTGGAATTTTCTACTAAAGACTTTAAAAAAGATGGGCTTTGGGGACCAATTTATACAGGCGATCTCAGCAATTTATCAAGAGCAAAAAGCACAGATTATTATTAATGGAAGTTTGACGACAGAGTTTAAAATTGAAAAAGGAACAAGACAGGGATGTCCGTTGTCCCCACTTTTATTTATTTTAACATTGGAAGTCTTGCTAAATACAATACGGGACTCAAAAATTTTGAAAGGCATAATGATAAGGCAAGAGGATTATAGAATAAAGGCATTTGCAGATGATCTGGTGGTTACCCTATCACAACCAATGGAATCAACAATCCTGATGAATGACATTATACAAGACTATGGTAGAGTTTCAGGTTTTAGACTGAATTCAAAAAAGACTAAAATGATAGCTAAAAACATGACACAAGATCGCAAACATGAGCTTGAAAGGAGGGCAGGTTTTGAAATTGTACCTAAGGTAAAATATCTTGGAGTTCAGGTTGCAGAATCAAACATGAAATTGTTTCAAAATAACTATGAGGTGTTGTGGCGAGAGGTTCAGAAAGACATGGAGACTTGGAAAAAGCTGCAACTGTCTTTACTTGGAAGAATAGCAGCAGTTAAGATGAACATTTTGCCAAGATTTCTGTTTTTGTTTCAAATGATTCCGGTGCTTAAAAGTGATAAACAACTGAAAGTTTGGCAAACTGGACTTAATAAGTTTGTCTGGAACGAGAAAAAGCCGAGAGTGAAATTGAAAATTATGCAAGATGTTCCAGAAAGAGGAGGCCTTAAACTTCCAAACCTACAGTTATATTATGATGCAGCAGCTTTAACTTTAACAAGTGATTGGTTTGGAAGTAAAAAGGCTGGAATATTGAATGCAGAAAGTTTTGATCTTGAATTTGGATGGCATGCTTATCTATTTTATGATGACAAAGTTGATAAAGTATTTAAAAGTCATATACTTAGAGACTCTTTGATGAGAGTTTGGAAGAAGCACCGACTCAAATGGGATTATAAAATACCGCTATGGCTGGATCTTGGTCATACCTTGTGGAATACAAATATAATGTCACTCGGGGGGGTTTTATACAAAGAGGTTCTTTTTACAGATGCGGGCAGATGGCAGCTGAAGACATTGCAGACACTGTTGGACGAAGGGATTAATTTAACCTGGTTACAATATAATCAATTACAATTGAGATGGAAAGAGGACCAAAAAACTGGTATTATGTTGCATGAGGAAGAATTGGTTAGACATATAAGAGAGAAAGGTCCAATGCATATTAAAAGGCTTTATAATGTTTTGCTAGAAAGGGATTCAGAAACGGAATTAGTTAAAGATTGCATGATTAAGTGGGCACAAAATTTTGAAGAACCAGTGATGTTGGAAACATGGGAAAAAATTTGGGTTCAGAATGTTAAATTTACACAGTCGCAGAATTTGAGGGAAAATTTTTATAAAATGTTTTATAGATGGCATTTAGATCCTAAAAAGTTGTCATGTATGTACCCTAATGTTCAGCCAAAATGTTGGAGATGCGAATGTTTGGATGCTACGTATTATCATGTTTGGTGGACCTGTAGGAAAGTTAAGGCTTTTTGGATAAAAATATGGTGGGTCATGCAGAATGTTTTGAAGAAAAAAATTCAATTTTCTCCACAATTGTTTTTATTGGGTATAGTTAAGGGTTTCACACGGGGTGAAACAAAATTAATATTGCATATGATAACAGCAGCAAGATTGTTGATAGGTAAATATTGGAAGAATGAAGCTTTGCCTACAATCGAGGAATGGACTTTGAAGATGGCCAGTTTTGCAGAGATGGCGAAGATTTCAGCATATTTAAAAGATTGTTCACAAGAGACTTATGAATGGGAATGGAAAAGGTGGATAGAATATGTTCAGAACAAATACCAAACTAGAAAGTACCAAATAGCTTTTATTTGAAAACAATGTATTAGAAATATTTTAATGTGAAGAGATAAAGAGGGAAAATTATATAGGGGGAGGGATGGGTTCAGGTATATATATCAGTGTTATTAGTTATGAGTACATAATAGGGAAGTCTGGGGGGGGAGGGTTAGGGAGGGTTAGGGAGGACGGGAAGTTTGGGGAGGGAGGTGGGGGGGTGAAAAAAGGGGTGAAAATGTAATTGTAAAACTTTTGCAATAAAAAAAATAAAAGGACCTGTAAACGCCCCACCTACCTGCGTGACTATGTATGCAGAGTGGATTGCTCCAACTAAGAGGGGAGGGGTGTTAGATACTGAAAGACTAAAAGGATTTCCCTCTGGTCTGTTGTTCGAGCACAAAAATTCTCAAACATGATTGGTTGAACTCCTTAACAGCTCCCTATATAAGGGCAAGCTGTCAGAGAGGCAAGCTGCTGGATTGTACAGAGTTGCTGAATAAAGAGCTGTTGTCTGAAGCCTGTTTTCAGTCTCTTCACTCACCCAACATAACAAAGAGAACTGAATTGTATCACAATTCCTAAGTGGCAAAGAAATAGAAGGCTTGAATGAATTGGAAGAATTAGAAATGGTACAGAATACATTTATTAGACATTATCCTTTCAGTGTTGTACCTCATCTTTTCTAATTCTAGCGGGGATGCAGCTCTTTTTCTTATCCTTAGGGCAAATAAGCCAATGTTTCTTTTTGTAATATTTCTTTTATGGCTATGCCTAACTATCCTTTGACCATCTTAGATTATTTGAAGCAGTACAATATGGGTGGCTGGCTTCAAAACTATGTGAAAGCGCTTGCCCAATGTATGGTGGCATCAGATTCTTTCCAATGTTAGGATTTTAAGTTCAGAACAGATACTGCAGCTGGATAATAGACAAGATGTGAGAATTATCCAGCTAGATGGATTTTATGGTGAGAGTCTTCACATTGTATTGAAACTTGATTCTTTCTTTATGAACACTGAATAATCTGGCATTGAGATAAACTTTTATTAAGTTACAATTTTCAGTCTGTCTACTCTGATTATTTTAATGGGAGATATATGAATGTTTTAATCTGCCAAGGATTGACAGAGGCAGATAGGCAGACATATATGCGGAGAGATAGAAAGAGAGAGAGGGAGGAAGGGAGGGGGAAGAGAGAGAATGAATAACATGTCATGTAATGTAATCTGCATTCTAATTCCAGAGAGGGTGTTTATTTATCTATTGATTAAATATGTTAATTAATTTGAAATTCATATAGTAAAATATATTTGTGTCTATAGCATTTTGTCCTATTTTCTCATAAAAATCTATAGTTATACACAATGAAATAATGGACTCATCTGGTAATGCCTTTGTTTTTGTTTGATGCAAGTATTTTGTCTCTCCAAATATGTTCCCAGGAGAAAATTTGCTTGGCATCTCAAAAAAAAACGCATGGTTCAAAGAATGAAAAGTTGTTGCTGTTGTTAGTTGCAAAGTCATGTCTGACCCATCGCGACCCCATGGACAACGTTCCTCCAGGCCTTCCTGTCCTCTACCATCCTCTGGAGTATATTTAAGCTCACGCCTACTGCTTCAGTGACTCCATCCAGCCACCTCATTCTCTTGTTGTCCCTTTCTTCTTTTGCCCTCAATCTTTCCCAGCATTAGACTCTTCTCCAATGAGTCCTTCCTTCTCATTAGGTGGCCAAAATATTTGAGTTTCATCTTCAGGATCCGGCCTTCTAACGAGCAGTCAGGGTTGATCTCCTCCAGGACTGACCGGTTTGATCGCCTTGCAGTCCAAGGGACTCGCAGGAGTCTTCTCCAGCACTATAGTTCAAAGGCCTCAATTCTTTGGCACTCAGCCTTCCTTATGGTCCAACTTTCACAGCCATACATTGCAACTGGGAAAACCATAGCCTTGACTATATACACTTTTGTTGGCAGGGTGATGTCTCTGCTTTTTAGTATGCTGTCTAGATTTGACCTAGCTTTCCTCCCCAGGATCAAGTATCTTTTAATTTCTTGGCTGTAGTCCCTATCTGCGGTGATCTTGGAGCCCAAGAAAATAAAATCTGTCACTACCTCCATTTCTTCCCCATCTATTTGCCAGGAATTGAGAGGGCCAGATGACAGGATCTTAGTTTTCTTAATGTTCAGTTTCAAGCCAACTTTTGCACTCTTCTTCTTCATCCGCATCAAGAGGCTCTTTAGTTCCTCTTCGCTTCTGCCATTAGAGTGGTATCATCTTCATATCTGAGGTTGTTGATATTTCTCCCAGCAATCTTAACTCCAACTTTTGATTCATCTAGCCCTGCCTTTCTCATGATGTGCTCTGCATATAAGTTAAATAGGCAGGGCGACGGTATACAGCCTTGCTGGACTCCTTTCCCAATTTTGAACTAATCAGTGATTCCGTGTCCAATTCTCATTGTTGCTTCTTGACCCACATATAGGTTTCTCAAGAGACAAATAAGATGGTCTGGTACTCCCATCTCTTTAAGAACTTGCCACAATTTGTTGTGATCCACACAATCAAAGGCTTTAGCATAATCAATGAAGCAGAAGTAGATGTTTTTCTGGAGCTCCCTGGCTTTCTCCATGATTCAGCATATGTTGGCAATTTGATCTCTAGTTCCTCTGCCTCTTCGAAATCCTGCCTGTACTTCTGGTAGTTCTCAGTCCAGATACTGCTGGAGCCTAGCTTGTAGGATTTTAAGCATAACCTTACTAGCATGGGAATGAGTGCAATGGTGTGATAGTTTGAACATTCTTTGGTATTGCCTTTCTTTGGAATTGGAATGTAAACTGACCTTTTCCAATCCTGTGGCCACTGTTGAGTTTTCCAAATTTGCTGGCAAATTGAGTGTAGCACTTTTACTGCATCGTCTTTTAAGATTTTGAATAGCTCAGCTCACTAGCTTTGTTGTTGCTCAGATTTCCTAAGGCCCATTTGACTTCACATTCTAGGAGTTCTGGCTCGAGGTCAGTGACCACCCCATCATGGTTATCAGGGACATTAAGCTCATTCTTGTATAGTTCTTCTGTGTAATTTTGCCACCTCTTCTTAATCTTTTCTGTCTCTGTTAGGTCCCTACCATTTTAGTCCTTTATCATGCCCATCTTTGCATGAAACGTGCCTTCATATCTCCAATTTTCTTGAAGAGATCTCTGGTCCTCCCTATTCTATTGTTTTCTTCTATTTCTTTGCACCGTTCATTTAAGAAGGCATTCTTATCTCTTCTAGCTATTCTCTGGAATTCTGCATTCAACTGTGTTTATCTTTCTCTTTCTCCCTTGCCTTTCACTCCCCTTCTTTCCTCAGCTATTTGCAAAGCTTCCTCAGACAACCATTTTGCTTTCTTGCCTTTCTTTTTCTTTGGGATGGTTTTAGTTGCTACCTCTTGTACAATGTTGCAAACCTCCGTCGATGGTTCTTCAGGCACTCTATCAAATCTAATTCCTTAAATCTATTTGTCACCTCTATTGTATATTCATCAGGGATATGATTTAGTTCATACCTGAGTGGCCTAGTGCTTTTCCCTATTTTCTTCAATTTAAGTCTAAATTTTGCAACGAGAAACTCATGATCTGAGCCACAGTCAGCTCCTGGATTTGTTTTTACTGACTGTATAGAGCTTCTCCATCTTTAGCTGCAGAGCACATAGACAATCTGTTTTCCGTGTTGACCATCTGGTGATGTCCATGTGTAGAGTTATCTTTTGGGTTGTTGGAAAAGAGTGTTTGCGATGACCATCATATTATCTTGACAGAATTCTATCAGCCTGTGCCCTGCTTCATTTTGTACTCCAAGGTCAAACTTGCCTGTTATTCCGGTTATCTTTTGGCTTCCTAGTTTAGCATTCCAATCCCCCATGATGATAAGGACATCATTTTTTGGTGTTAATTCTATAAGGTGCTGAAGGGCTTCATAGAACTGGTCAATTTCATCCTCTTCAGCACTAGTGGTTGGGGCATAGACTTGGATTACTGTGATATTGAATGGTTTTCTTTGGATTCTAACTGAGATCATTCTGTCATTTTGGGAATTGTATCCCAGTATTGCTTTTCCTACTCTTTTATTTTTATTTTTATTTTTTTATTGCAAAAGTTTTACAATTACATTTTCACCCTTTTTTTTTCACCCCCCCACCTCCCTCCCCAAACTTCCCATCCTCCCTAACCCTCCCTAACCCTCCCCCCCCCGGACTTCCCTATTATGTACTCATGACTAATAACACTGATATATATACCTGAACCCATCCCTCCCCCTATATAATTTTCCCTCTTTATCTCTTTACATTAAGATATTTCTAATACATTGTTTTCAAATAAAAGCTATTTGATACTTTCTAATTTGATATTTGTTCTGAACATATTCTATCCACCTTTTCCATTCCCATTCATAAGTCTCTTGTGAACAGTCTTTTAAATATGCTGAAATCTTCGCCATCTCTGCAAAACTGGCCATCTTCGAAGTCCATTCCTCGATAGTAGGCAAAACTTCATTCTTCCAATATTTACCTATCAACAATCTTGCTGCTGTTATCATATACAATATCAATTTTGTTTCACCCAATGTAAAACCCTTAACTATGCCCAATAAAAACAGTTGTGGAGAAAATTGAATTTTTTTCTTCAATACATTCTGCATGACCCACCAAATTTTTATCCAAAAAGCCTTAACTTTCCTACAGGTCCACCAAACATGATAATACGTAGCATCCAAACATTCACATCTCCAACATTTTGGCTGAACATTAGGGTACATACATGACAACTTTTTAGGATCTAGATGCCATCTATAAAACATTTTATAAAAATTTTCCCTCAGATTCTGCGACTGTGTAAATTTAACATTCTGAACCCAAATTTTTTCCCATGTTTCCAACATCACTGGTTCTTCAAAATTTTGTGCCCACTTAATCATGCAATCTTTAACTAATTCCGTTTCTGAATCCCTTTCTAGCAAAACATTATAAAGCCTTTTAATATGCATTGGACCTTTCTCTCTTATATGTCTAACCAATTCTTCCTCATGCAACATAATACCAGTTTTTTGGTCCTCTTTCCATCTCAATTGTAATTGATTATATTGTAACCAGGTTAAATTAATCCCTTCGTCCAACAGTGTCTGCAATGTCTTCAGCTGCCATCTGCCCGCATCTGTAAAAAGAACCTCTTTGTATAAAAACCCCCCGAGTGACATTATATTTGTATTCCACAAGGTATGACCAAGATCCAGCCATAGCGGTATTTTATAATCCCATTTGAGTCGGTGCTTCTTCCAAACTCTCATCAAAGAGTCTCTAAGTATATGACTTTTAAATACTTTATCAACTTTGTCATCATAAAATAGGTAGGCATGCCATCCAAATTCAAGATCAAAACTTTCTGCATTCAATATTCCAGCCTTTTTACTTCCAAACCAATCACTTGTTAAAGTTAAAGCTGCTGCATCATAATATAACTGCAGGTTTGGAAGTTTAAGGCCTCCTCTTTCTGGAACATCTTGCATAATTTTCAATTTCACTCTCGGCTTTTTCTCGTTCCAGACAAACTTATTAAGTCCAGTTTGCCAAACTTTCAGTTGTTTATCACTTTTAAGCACCGGAATCATTTGAAACAAAAACAGAAATCTTGGCAAAATGTTCATCTTAACTGCTGCTATTCTTCCAAGTAAAGACAGTTGCAGCTTTTTCCAAGTCTCCATGTCTTTCTGAACCTCTCGCCACAACACCTCATAGTTATTTTGAAACAATTTCATATTTGATTCTGCAACCTGAACTCCAAGATATTTTACCTTAGGTACAATTTCAAAACCTGCCCTCCTTTCAAGCTCATGTTTACGATCTTGTGTCATATTTTTGATTATCATTTTAGTCTTTTTTGAATTCAGTCTAAAACCTGAAACTCTACCATAGTCTTGTATAATGTCGTTCATCAGGATTATTGATTCCATTGGTTGTGATAGGGTAACCACCAGATCATCTGCAAATGCCTTTATTCTATAATCCTCTTGCCTTATCATTATACCTTTCAAAATTTTTGAGTCCCGTATTGTATTTAGCAAGACTTCCAATGTTAAAATAAATAAGAGTGGGGACAACGGACATCCCTGTCTTGTTCCTTTTTCAATTTTAAACTCTGTCGTCAAACTTCCATTAATAATAATCTGTGCTTTTTGCTCTTGATAAATTGCTGAGATTGCCTGTATAAATTGGTCCCCAAAGCCCATCTTTTTAAAAGTCTTTAGTAGAAAATTCCAATCCACTCTATCAAAGGCCTTCTCCGCATCCAAAAAAACCAGCACTGCAGAAATCTGTTTATTCTTATCAAGATATTCCAATAAGTCTATTACTTGCCTTACATTGTCCTTCATGTATCTGCCCTCAATAAATCCCGCTTGGTCCTCATGAATCACCTTTTGGATTACTGGCATCAACCTGTTGGCTAATACCTTCGCATAAATTTTATAGTCTGTGTTCAAAAGAGATATTGGTCTGTAGTTCTCTGGTTTTTTAGGACCAACTTGTTCCTTTGGTATCAAAGATATATAAGCAGTTGTCCAAGATGGGGGTATTTTACCCCCTTGTTGAATATTGCAAAATAAATCTCTAAGTTGTCCCACCATTTCAGCTTGTAAAGTTTTGTAATACACTGCAGTCAAACCATCCGTGCCAGGAGCTTTGGCTGTTTTTAGCTGTTTAATTGCTGCTATTATCTCCTCCTCTGTTATAAGATAATTCATTCTTTCCTTTTGTTGATCAGTAATTTTTGTAACTCTCTTATCCTTTAAATATTTTTCTATAAGTCCATTCTGCACCTCTTCTTTAGCATATAGTTTAGTATAATAATCCACAAAAGCTTCTTTAATTAATTTTTGTTGAAAGATTTCTTTCCCTCCAATATCAATACTGTCAATAGTCCGTATACTTTGTTTTTTCCTCAATGTGTAGGCCAACCATCTGCCTGGTTTATTAGCATTGCAAAATGTATTATGCTTCGCGTATTGTAAGCTTGTTGCAACTTGTTCCGCCATAAGCATTTGGAATTGGTCTTTCAAAAGTTTTATAGCACTTCGTATTCTTTCATCTGTTGGGTTTTTAATAAGTAACTGTTCTTTATTCTTTATTTCCATTTCCAACTCAGATCTTTTCTTTTGTCGGAACAGTCTATGTTTAGAATTCATGTAGATAAGTACCCCTCTCATATAAGCTTTACTTGCGTCCCAAACAATTTCAACTGGGGTACCTTTATTCAAATTTATTTCAAAAAATTCTTTCAAATGCTTTTTAAGTTCTTTTATATTTTTTTCATATCTAAACAAGTTCTCATTTAATCTCCAAGAACGTCTCTCAACCTTATCCATCTCGATTTCTATCCATACAGGACTATGATCAGTCAAAGTTCTTGGAAAAATCTTTGTTCTTTTTGTCTTAACAAGTAGATCATTTGACAACAAGATAAAATCAATCCTAGAAAAGGATCTATGTCTATCAGAAAAGAAAGTGTAATCCAATTCATTTGGATTATGTATTCTCCAAACATCTTTTAGTTCCATATCTTCTTTCATATCAAAAAAGGTCTGTGGTAATCTAATTCTAGACTTTGCCAAGCTCTTTTTATCTAATTTAGAATCAATTACTCCATTCCAATCTCCCATGATTAAAATAGATCTGTAGTCCCATTGCAATATTTTAGTATGTAACATCTTGTAAAAATAATCCTGTTGTTGGTTGGGAGCATAAATTCCAATCAAAAGAATTTGACCATTTGCTGTAAACAATTCAATTGCTACAAACCTACCATCTTGATCTACTTCTATAACTTTTGCTGTTAATTTTTTATTTACATAAATAACCACACCATTCTTTTTCTGCGAGGTTGAAGATATATAATGTGCTCCTAGTTTTGAGTTTATCAAATATTTTTGATCTTGAGTTGTGATATGCGTTTCTTGTAAACATATTATATCATTATTAAATTGTTTCAAATATGTAAATAATTTCTTCCTTTTCTGTGCTGAATTCAACCCATTGACATTCCAAGATAAACACTTAAAGGTCATTAGCCTCTTTCTGGAGCGCAGAGCAATATGCTTGAAGTTCATCCGAGAGCTTCGATCTCGCTCCTCCCATAGCTCCAATCTCTTGTGCAGTGCTCTTAACTGCCTTCTTGTCTTGTCTTTCCTGTTGTTGTTGTTGCTTTTGTTTAAGTAGCTTGGATTGAGCTCTAGTTATACGTTGATCTTTAACTTCAGTCAACTGAATCAAATCCAAAACTGGAGAAGAATCCAGCAAGGGCTCACTCAGAATACCTCCTTCTGCACCTTGCACGTTTTCTAATTCCTACTTAGACTGTTCTTTCAATTGCCTCTCTTCACTCTCCTTAATCTCCAAAACTGTAGATGTACGTGGAGATGGTGTTCTTTCCTTAAGAATAGTACTGTAAAAGTGTTGTGCCTTCTCCACGGTATTCAACCGATATCCTTCTCCCTTATATCTAAAAATTACCCCAGCTGGTGCATCCCACCGGAAGGGTATCTGTAAATTTTTCAATTCCTTAACAAGAAAACCAAATTCTTTTCTAGCTTTCAGCATTTTAGGAGGTAATTCTTTAAAAATTACAAGCCGTGAGCCCCCCACTTGTACAGAAGTGTGAAAAGATTTTTGCAGGATATCATTTCTAATTTCTCTCTCAGTAAAGTATATGACCACATCTCTGGGTAGTTGTCTTTGCCTGGCCACCCAAGAGTTCACTCTGTAAATTTTATCTATTTTATGAAATACCAAATCAGGATTAACTTGTAAAATCTTAGCCAGGGCTTCAGAGCAAACTTGTCTCAAGTCCTGTCTTTCCTCCTCTCGAATTCCCCGAAGCCGTATGGCAAATTCCATCGCCCGGAATTGTATCATAACAATCTCATCTTCAATTCTCTGCATTTTATTGTCAACTTCATCAATTTTATAGTCATTGTCTTTCATCCTAACATTAACTTCTGATTTAAATTCTTCAACTTTAAAATCAACTTTCCCAATAAAATCTGCCAGGCCAGACGCCACTTCTGATATTTTTTTGGTCACCATAATTTGATTCTGTTTCACCATGTCTTTAACTTCATTAATTTCCTGCAAAAATTCCTGATGTGATTTTTGAAGTTTATCATCTATCTCCTGTTGTGATTCTTGAAATTTATCATCCAAAGTTTTAGAAATAAATTCTTTTAAATCTGCCACGTCAAATTCTTTTTTCTGAGTTTGTAACTGTTGAGCAGGGGGAAGTTGCGTTTGATGTTTATGTGTGGGGGATCCCCCCCCTGATGCCTTCCCTTCCTGCTTCTTTGAAGCCATCGTGCCACGTAAGCTAGTTTTTTTGAAGAGGGAAGTTCTTTTTCCTTTCCCTCTTCCACAGAAACTTCTAAAAAAGTCCCCCAGATTTAATCAGGTGGAACTAAAGTAAAGCAAAGTCAAATTTTAGCAAAAGAAATTTTTTCTTTAGATAGAGCAACTTTGTAGCAATTTTACAACTTTGTAGCAAAGCAGGGAGGCTTCACAAATCCACTTTCACTAGCTCGTTAACTCAAACGCTGGACGCCATATTTTTTCAAATCACTTTCACTCGCTCACTTTCTCTTTTGATTTAAAAAGTCAACAAAGCACCAATACTTGCAGTTTTCAAGTTTCTGGATTCAAGTTGATATTTCCGCTGTTTGTTAAAATTAATTCCTCTCACTTTAAAAGTTTGCTGCTGCCGGCTTGTTCTGCTGAAGGCAGAATCGTCCCACGCCGCCCGGAGTCTCCGCAGGTTGGAAGGGAGCCACACCTGTTTTCACCCCCAGAAGCAATTCCCTGGGGGGGTTACAGGGGCTCAACCTGTACCCTGCTGTCTCTGCTCCTGCAATCTTCAAGATTTCGGAGTTTTCGAGCCGCTCCTCGTTCGTGGGGCGGCTCTACAGGCGGCGGGGCTGGCGGTCTTTAAAAAGTCACCGCCGTCGCCGAAGCTCGCAAACTTTTTTTTTATGAAGGCTACTCCATTTCTTCTGAGGGATTCTTGCCCACAGTAGTATACCTGCTGGTCATCTGAATTAAATTCACCCATTCCTGTTTATTTTAGTTTACTGATTCCAAAGATGTCAATGTTCAGTCTTGTCATCTCTTGTTTGACGATGTCCAGCTTGCCTTGATTCATGGATCTTACATTCCAGGTTCCTATGGAGAAAAAATCTTTACAGTATCGGACTTTCCTTTCACCACCAGATGTATCCACAGCTGAGCATCCTTTCGGCTTTGGCCCAGTCACTTCACTCTTTCTGGTGCTACTAGTACTAGCCCTCTGCTCTTCCATAGTAGCATATTGGACATCTTCCAACCTGAGGGGCTCATCTTCCAGCGTCATATCTTTTTGCCTTTTGGTACTGTCCATGGAGTTTTCATGGCAGAGATATGGGTTGCCATTTCCTTCTCCAGTGGATCACGTTTTGTCAGAGCTCTCTGCTATGACCTGTCCACCTTGTGTGGCCCTGCACAGCATAGCTCATAGCTTCATTGAGCTATGCAAGCCCCTTCGCCACGACAAGGCAGTTGATCCATGAAGGGGAATGAAAAGTTACGCTACCACAAAATAGGATGGGAGAATGCATACTTTGCATGGGAATGCAAGAGATGCAGTATGGGTCAGGGAGGTTGCAGGGGATGCAGTGCAGGTTAGGGAGGGAGCATAGGGATGCAAAGGGGTGCACAAGAATAGGAGAGAGGCGTGGTAACTGTTGGGGAGGATGCATGGGGCGCGTGAGTGTTAGGTAAGGAAATATCTCTGGAATTATGACCCAACGGATCATGAATGGTCTAGTAATCTCTAAAAAGAGCTCTTCCTAAATTCAAATCTTCAAAAGCATGCCTATATGAAGTAAGACAGAGCTTGCCTTCAAATCCAAATTCTAAAGAACTGATGTAGGAAGAATAGGGGAGGTGGAAGAAAAACACGAGTCTCTGAACAGGATAATATCCAGCAGTATTAGCAGAGACTGTGTCTGTATCGTGAGAAGTCAGAACATTTTACCAATAAAAGTCCTGAGAAAAACCTTAATTCTCTTATGTAAAAAATGAGGCATCTCAGACCTTATAGGAATGCTGTTTTGAAGAGTATGAAATCAGCCAGAGCACATGTACTTAATAACAGATTGCTTTACTGATCTGCTGTAACAGGAATGACACCCTCAGGATTGAACCAACTCCTTCTTCTGAGGTACTTCAGTTCTGAGCTAACCTATGCCTAGGACCGAATTGTGGCTTACTGCCACAATTCCTTTATTGCAAACCAGTTTTTCCCTTCCAAGCCAGCCCTCTGGGGAACCAGGAAAGGATTGAAAAGGAAATCCTCACCCAACCTGGGTCTGGCTAAATGGTGTTAGAAGACCATTGGTAAACTACAAAATTTAAACAAAAATCAACTTTCTTAAAATGCCAAAAAAGACAAGATTCCACACACAGTACGCAATTAAACTCTTTTTTTTTTCTTTTCAATTTTTTTTCTGATTCTCAGAGATGGCCTGGACATATCACTTATGGCATATCATCTTCTTGGCAAGATTTTTCAGAAGTGGTTTGCCAATACATCTTTCCCTAGGGCTGAGAGAAAGAGAACATGACGGGCTCAAGGCCACCAATTCTAACTATAGAAGAAACCCCACAAGCCAAATAACTCAATTTCCAGTCTTGCCTGAGGAAATTCCCTCTTTCTTTTTTTGACTTTGGGCATGTAAGGCTGCTCTTCCTTAAAGGTCTAACTGCTCCCCACCACATCTGCACTTTCAAATGATACTGTACTGAGGACTTGTTGGACTTTGGAACTTAAAGTAATTTGATGGACCACACAACATAGGAAAAATGCTTACTATTTAGAAAAAAATCTCTATTGGCTCAAGTAGCACAGAGCACATCCCTCCATCCTATAACTCTATTGATTTGTATTTATAAATATAAAATATTTATATTTTATAAAATACATTTCTAGGCAGGTGAAGGCAGGACAAGAAGCAATGGATGGAAACTAATGAAGGAGAGAACCAATCTAGAATTGAGACATTTCCTGACAGAAAAATTAATCAGTGGAACGACTTGCCTCCAAAAGTTATGGGTGCTCCAACACTGAAAGTTTTTAAGAAGAGATTGGACAACCATTTGTCTGAAATGGTAGGGTCTCCTGCTTGGGCAGGGGTTGGACTAGAAGTCCTCCAAGGTCCCTTCCAACTCTGTTATTCTGTTATTCTAGGGTTTGAACGCAAGATAATTCTGAGTGGCTTACAAATTAAAAATCCAGCTTTTATTTTTTTAATTTTATTTTAAAATATTTCCTATTTTCTTATTCTTCTCTAGATTACAATAACTAATAGAAAATAATAGTATTATATCCAACCTGCTGATCCTAAATAAATGGTTTTCAAAAAATTCAAGAATGCTGTACAAACAAGTTCTTTACTGTAAAGGAATAAATGCAGGAAGATATTGTAGACACTTGCCTTATACTGTATATGCCTCTCTTCTATTTCCCCCCGATATAGTTGGAAGGGAAATCCTTCAAGACTATTTAAGGCAACTGTACTTTTAACATGTACTCTTTTTAAAAATGAGCCAACCATATTTTGGCTATTTTTTAAAGGGGAAAAAAAGGCCCATTATTTCAGGTTACAGATATGCCAGTGGAGACTGGTGATGTGGTGCCAGAAGTGGATCTTAAAATGCTGCTATCTAAGGTTAAAAAAAATTGTTGCAACACTAAGATTTTTTCCTCTTCAGAGATTGTGAAGATCTAATGGATGGAGCAAACAGGCTGGAAGAAAGCCTCAATATTTGCATAAATAATTGCTATGCTAGGTTGACCTACAAATAACATCTCATCTACCACTACATGAAGACTTTAGTGAAAAGTCTTTAATTTCTTTAAACCTGTCTTTAATTTCATCTTATCTAAAGCAAGGATTGCTTTCACATATTTCCTTGTTTTCTAGGGAAGGTTAAAAGAGTTGCTCAGCAGAAATTGTCTGCTATTTAAAAGCATGCTGACTGACTTTCCAGCCTGGTTGCTGGCTTCCAGTTACTAGGCAATGAAGATTTCACCTTTCATTGTTTCAGTGGTTTTCCTTCAATCCCTTTCTTCTCTTAGCATTGAATTGCTTCCTACATCTTGTCCTGCTTCAGCAGTAGTCACACCTCTATCAGCCCTTCTATTCATTGGTTTACCTTGCAACTGGAGATGGAAGTGATGGGGAAACAGAGCAGAATCTGCTTCAGGAAACAGTTTGGAATAATATAAATATTTATATTTCTAAGTTTACATCGCTGAATGTGGATGCTGGGTCTGTTTGTTTATGCTTCATGAAAATTCTGAATTGATTTGTTGTACAATTCATGTTTGCTTTCTTGCCTATCTATGATATTCTGAAAAGTTTTCTTCAACACCAAATAGCAGTAGGACTTAGACTTATATATCACTTTACAGTGCTTTACAGCCCTCTCTAAGTGGTTTACAGAGTCAGCATATTGCCCCCAACAATTTGGCTCCTCATTTTACCCACCTCGGAAGGATAGAAGGCTGAGTCAACCTTGAGCCTGGTGAGATTTGAACTGCCAAATTGCAGGCAGTCAGCAGAAGAAGCCTGCAGTACTGCACTCTAACCACTGCACCACGGTTTTCTCTTTATAAGAAAAGGGTGTGTCTCCATATTGCATTTCCAGTCTATCTATATAGACTTGAAGCAATCCAAAGTTTTATCAGGGTGGATTTGATTTAAATCAAACTGATTTAAATCATGATTTAAATCACGATTTAAATCATTAGTCAGTAAGGCTTGATTTAAATCATAGTTTTCTACATAAAGACCAATTCTTGCTGGTATAACTTTAATATGCAAGTAGATGAAGATTTTTAGAATAACAACTTTTCATATTAGTTTTTTTATCCCCAGTTTAATAGGTTAATCATTCATATTTGGACAACTTTTCTGTTGTACTTAGGAAGGAGAAAAATAATCATTACCTTAATAATAACAATTTAAATAGATTTATTCAACTGAAACAATAACATTACAGCATATGTTATTTGCTTAAACAAACATCCATGTTTGTTAACTAATTTGGCTAAACAAAATACATATATTTTAAGAAACTTAAGACTGTCAGCCCAGCCTACTCATGAAAAACTTAAATACTGTCCTCTGTAGCTCACTCATCATCTTCATCTTCTTCTTTGTTCATAATCTGGAAAAGAAAAACAAGCTTTTCTCCTTTATCGGGTCCCAAAAAATTTCTCAATTTAGAATGAATGAGTCCAAAGGAAGAGAATATTCTTTCAATGCCTGCAGAAGAAGCTACTGCTGTTAAAAGTAAAATTATTACTTGAACAGTCTCTAAATCCAAGTGCTTAAGTGACTTCCACCAGTTCACTGGTGTGACTTTCTTTAAAATATCTTCAGCAAACATATATTTCTTGAATGGTTCCCCCTTAGCTTTGAAGTTTATTATAGTTGGCATTACAGATGGATGATTGCTGGATACCCATGTCATAGCTAACTCCTCTTCCTCAGCACTTAAGTTTTGACCCTGATACTGGATATTGACAATATCTGCCAAAAAATGAGCTGGAGACAGTACTTGTCCCATTCATTTTTTTAATGCTTGTAATTTAATTCTGTCTATGTGTAGTTCTGTTTTTAAGTGTTCACTCAGTTCCTTCCAAATTTCAACAGCATCGGCAATAAAACAGCTATTTTTCTGTATTTTGTTTAAAGCTTCAGAGATGGGTTTCAGGATGCTCAGCATATGTTCAACATTTCTCTTAAGCCCAATGTTGAGGATTTTGGCTGTGACAGTGCCATCTATTTTATCTCGATTTTCTTCACAAACTGTCATCAGAATAGGCCAGTTCTTGATATACTGCTCAAAACAGTCCACCACAGAGTTCCATCTAACATCTTGTGGGAGCGTTAGCTTGGTTCCACCCATCCTTTTCAGAGCTGCTGCAGCAAAATGATTGTTATGGAAGTATTTAGCAATTTTAACATTAGTCTTTATTTCTGGAACACTTAAGTCTTTGGCTAAGAGGTGCAGCAAATGAGCACTGCAACCATATGTTATTAGCTTTGTATTCCCTTCCTGCTCTTCTAAATTTCTTCTCATCTTGGATACATTTGCAGCATTGTCTGTGACCAAACTGCGTACTAGACATTTGAATTTTTGTTCACATGTTATTATAGCTTTTACTGCCACTTCTTGTAAGTATTCTGCTGTGTGTGCATTTCCTGACGTATCAATTGTTTGTGCAAGGAAGACTTTCCCTTCTTCTGTTGTTATACAAGCACATACAATACGATCATTGTGGACATTACTCCACCCATCAATACTTAGGTTAGGTTTTGAGATTGTATCAAAGGTTAAATATCTTGGAGTTCAGGTTGCAGAATCAAATATGAAACTGTTTCAAAATAATTATGAGGTGTTGTGGCGAGATGTGCAGAAAGATATGGAGACTTGGAAAAAACTGCAGCTGTCTCTACTTGGAAGAACAGCAGCAGTTAAGATGAATATTTTGCCAAGATTTCTTTTTTTGTTTCAAACGATTCCGGTGCTTAAAAGCGATAAACAATTGAAAGAGTGGCAAAGTGGAGTGAATAAGTTTGTCTGGAATGAGAAAAAACTGAGAGTGAAATTGAAAATTATGCAAGATGTTCCAGAACGGGGAGGTCTTAAACTTCCAAACCTACAGTTATATTATGAAGCAGCAGCTCTATCTCAAACAAGTGATTGGTTTGGAAAGAAAAAGACTGGAATACTGAATATAGAAAGTTTTGATCTTGAATTTGGATGGCATGCTTACTTATTTTATGAAAATAAAGTGGATAAAGTATTTAAAAGCCATATACTTAGAGACTCCTTGATGAGAGTTTGGAAGAAGCACCAACTCAAATGGGATTATAAAATACTGCTATGGCTGGATCTTGGTCATATTATTTGGAATACAAATATAATGTCACTCGGGGGGTTTTTATACAAAGAGGTTTTTTACAGATGCGGGCAGATGGCAGTTGAGGACAATAGAGACACTGTTGGATGAAGGGATTAATTTAACTTGGTTACAATATAATCAGCTTCAACTGAGATGGAAAGAGGACCAAAAAACTGGTATTATGTTGCATGAGGAAGAATTGGTTAGACATATAAAAGAGAAAGGTCCAATGCATATTAAAAGGCTTTACAATGTTTTGTTAGAAAGGGATTCAGAAACTGAATTGGTTAAAGACTGTATGATTAAGTGGGCACAAAATTTTGAAGAACCAGTGGTGTTGGAAACATGGGAAAAAAATTGGGTTCAGAATGTTAAATTCACACAGTCACAGAATTTGAGGGAAAATTTCTTTAAAATGTTTTATAGATGGCATTTAGATCCTAAGAAATTGTCATGCATGTACCCTAATGTTCAGCCAAAATGTTGGAGATGTGATTGTTTAGATGCTACATATTATCATATCTGGTGGACTTGTAAGGAAGTTAAGGCTTTTTGGATAAAAATTTGGTGGGTTATGCAGAATGTTTTGAAGAAAAAAATTCAATTTTCTCCACAATTGTTTTTATTGGGTATAGTTAAGGGTTTTACTTTGGGTGAAACAAAGTTGATATTGCATATGATAACAGCAGCGAGATTATTGATAGGTAAATATTGGAAAAATGAAGCTTTGCCCACTATCGAGGAATGGACTTTGAAGATGGCCAGTTTTGCAGAGATGGCGAAGATTTCAGCATATTTAAAAGATTGTTCACAAGAGACTTATGAATGGGAATGGAAAAAGTGGATAGATTATGTGCAGAACAAATACCAAACCAGGAAGTATCAAATAGTTTTTAATTGAAAATGTTATGTTAAGATAGAAATATTTTAACCTAGTGAAGTTGAAAAATTACATGGCGGATGGAGGGGTTCAAGTTTTATATAAAGGGTTTTTTTTTTCTGATGTGAGTATATTCTGTGGAAGTCCGGGGGGAGGGGAGGGTTAGGGAGGGTTAGGGAGGATGAGGCTGGGGAGTTTGGGGTGGGTTGAGGGGGGGGGAAATTGGGTGAAAATGTAATTGTAAAACTTTTGCAATAAAAAAAAATACTTAGGTTAACAATTCTACCCTCCAGAGCTGTTGCACATTGCTCCATTTCTCTGTCATACACTTTATCCAGCAGTTTCCCTGCAACATCTGCTCTGCTGGGTGGACTGTATCCTGGTCTCAGTGACTGAACCATATTAATGAAATTTGGGTTCTCAGTCAGACAGAAAGAAGAGTTCGTTGCATAAACAAACTGGGCAATTTTTTCATCAATTAACTCTTTTTCTAATCTGCTAGTTTTTATCACAAACTTATCTATGATGGTTCCAGGAGGGAAGGGTTTTTTCTTTCTTTTAGGTGATAGTGATATGTGGCTGTGGGTGTCTGATGATGATGATGCTAATGAAGCACTATCCTGGATGGATAACTCTGAAACTGTAGAACAGGAGGATAGTGATCTTGAAGGTGGATAGTTTCCAGAATCCATGAATTCCCCTAAAGAAAAAAGTCAATGTTGTTATTTTATTGTTTATACAATTTCTGCTTATTGTACACAGTACTGCCCCAAAAGGAATATTTGCTTTTCTTCATAACAGTACCAAATGACAGTAACATGCAGTAATAATAAGAAATATAATTTTGCTCAAACATGACAGTTCAAGGCAGTTTTTAGAAATATGATTCAATAAAAATGTTTACCAACCTGAAGATCCTGCCTGTTCAAATGTGTTTCTTTGGTCATCTTCATGACAGCACTTCTCATGATGTTGCCTCATTTGGGCCACCAGGCCTTGCATTTCTTTGTTGCAGTGTTTGCAGTTTGCACGCATGCCTGCCTTACCGATAGGTAAAGGAACTTCATTAAAATATTGCCAAACTGGGTCTCTTTTATGGCCTGCTGCCATTATAGGTTTTTTCCTCCAAGGAAAGAATGTGATAAACCTCAGGTAATACACACAAAAAGATCCAAAGACTTGTCTGTTTGTGGCTGTGCAATATTGTGCTCAGAAAGTTTCACTTTCATTTTGTACTGCTTGGCTGCTTGCCCCTTCCTCCTCACACTTAGTTTCACTTTCTTCTTGTGCAGATCTATTCCACTCCAAACAATCAGAAAAATATTGCTTCTATTCTATTCACTGAACTTCTTGAAACTTAGCACTGATAATGTAATGAAGCGGGCTCTGATAGATGACCACTGGATAACTTTCTATTTACTCTATTCTAAAAAGCAATGCATCTGGTTGGAAAAAGTACAAACTCAGCCAAAATCCTTTTGGTTCCTCTAGGAGGCCTCTAAGTTGTCAGAAGAAAGGAACATTCTAATGACATACAGCTTAAAGGTTGGTTAGGTCAAGGGGATCCACATGAGTTAAAAGTTGTCCATCGTCAAAAGATGATTTGAATCTATGCTTCAGTAATCTACAAAAAGAATTATGACTGTTTTGCAAAGAAACTCTGTAATGAGGAAATGTCAATTAAAAATGATAAATGTATATGACCATATGAATTGCTGAGTTAACAGAATCCTTTGTCTAGAAGGGTATAAAACCATTGTACCTAATTTCTGTCTTTGTTCAACGCTTCATGTACAGAGCCTTGAACCTATTGCGCAATATATAAAATCTGTCTCTGATTAATCTAAAAGTTGTGTTTGTCTTATTAAATCCACAACATTTATGGCACCCCAGATGGGACTACAAGGCAGAGAACTTTTGTTCTACCAGACAGCCTGCCTCAGCGGGAATCGACGCCTCCCCAAGGAAAATCCACTGGCCGGCCATTAGGACTCCTTTGAAGTCCACGGAGATTCAGTGAGGAGGTGCCGTAAACCCGCTGACGAAAACAGGCCAGTCAAGAATCCTTGAAGGTTGATCAGACACAGACTCAACATAAATACATAAGAAAAAAAGAAAGAAAGAAAGAAAGAAAGAAAGAGGAAAAGAAAACAGGTAAGTATAAATCAGAGAGTTAAAGTCTCTCTGTTTAGAGGTGCCTACCCTTTAAAGGGGTGGAAGAATGGGATTTGATCAATCCCCTGGGGGACCAGGTGGCATCCTGAAGTCTCTGGAATTGGAATTAAGGAACTAAGTATTGTGTGTAATCTTATGTGTGGTAAGAGAAGAACTAATTGCAGTGTTATAAATTTTCTGATAAACTGTCATTCTTAAACAGCCAGAGAACTGTTGTTTACTGTTCTTCCCTCCCGGGGTTTAGCAGGCAGTTAAAAATTAGAGCCTGTCTAAATGGGAAAACAGATAATATGACTTGATCAATTTGGTGTGATTTCTGTTAAATATATATGTATATATATAATGATATATATATCAATTCCATTGAATGGAATTGCATTGATTGTGATATGTGTGGCTGCCAGCAAATGAGATGATTTGTGCTTGAGGCTGTGGGAGATATTTGAAATGATTGTAATGGTGGGATTTTTTGTATGTGAAATTGGTTTAAAGAAGTCTGATTGCAGTACAAATATGAAAAGCCTGTGTGTTGATAAAGTGAGAAATTAGAGAAATACTAATGTTAATATAGTAATAATACTGTGTTGCTTTGTTGTAAGAATGCTGAATGGAAGAGAGAAGCGAGGCTTCCTTGCGTGCTGTACAACATTTTTTCCCTCTCCCCCCTCCTTTTCCTTTGTAAGAGAGAAACAGTTCCTTTTAACTTTTTTCCTTTCTCTCACCCCCTCCTTTTTTCCTGGGAGGTGAGAGGCACAAGAGGGGGGGCTATGAGTCTTTGTTACTTTAACAATTTTTTCTCTCAGAGAACCAGCTAGAGAAAGGAGGGGGAAGTGGGTGATCGGCTAATGCTGTTGCTGCTGGTCTCTTTAATTTGCATATGAAAGCTTTTCTGCTCTGAATACAATTTTGATTTTATTTTTTCTGGAAATTTTTGGAGGTTTAAAAACGCTTCATTAAACCTGTACTCAGAATCCTGTTGTTTCGCCAGGCTGGATTAGCAACATAATTTTAAATCGGATGTTTTAAATTTCTGAGGTTTTAAATTGAGCCGGATCCATTTAATTGTTTGTTCTTAATGTTTTTATGTCTGCGTGCATTCTACATACTTAACAGATGGCACGTTTGTTTGTTCGTTTGTATGTTTGTTTGTTGTTTATTTGTTTGTTTGTCAGTAGCACAAGTTACTGCCCTTTTTGGGAATTGTCACAGAGATGAGTTGGAAATTGCGATGTGTGGTGGGAGAGATTCAGTGGCATTTTTGTCTAAAATGTTGGATTCTGCCTCGAGAGTATGCTTGTTTTTGTTCACTTCAGTTTACAAGGAGATTAGATAATTGGTGCTGAGGAGCTAATTGTTTATAGAAAGGATATACGGTAGTTGAAGGAAGAGAGGAAGTTTTAAGGGAAGTCAGAAAGTTGCCTTTAAGTTTGTCTACACAGACTTGTGCTGACAGCGGTAGAAGAATTGTATAAGAAGGAGTTAGAGAAAGTAGAATTGATGGAAAGGAGAAGGTATGTGATTTGTTTTTGGAAAGTTATGGAAGTTGGCAGATTGAAATGTGGAAGTGCTAAGAAGTAGGGAAGAAGTGGTGATATGGGCAGGGAAGACAGCATTAAAGATTGCCCGATCCAAAGAAGAGAAGTGGTGTTTTTCGTTGACGGAGATCAGATTAAGTGAACAAAGCATTTGAATACACTTAATCAGTGAAGGGAGTGTTGGAAGATTTGAGAAGCTCAATATTAAAAGAGCAAGAAAATTCCCCTAAAGAAAATAGGCAGAAACTCAGGCAGAGTTCAGCCCCCACCTTTACCAATGGCCCATTAAGAAACTGAGACGCCGCCTTATTTCCACAACAAAAGGAAGAATAAAAGATGTGTTTGTTCCTTGCTTGCCTTACTAGGAACAATAAAACTGATTCCAGGAGTTTTGAATTCAGGAAGGGAAAGCTCTGCCTTTCAGCAATCCTTAAAGGGAAAGACTCCCCCCCCCCCACAGGAGAAAAAAAAATCACTCCTGATAGAAAGGAGGGGTGGCATCTCCGCCTCCATCTATAAACAAGCGAGAATTAAGACAATTCTATGCAAAATTAATTGAATCTGGACCTTGGAGTTTGAAATGGGAGGGACATGAAAGAGGAAGCCTTAAAAATTTGAAACAGGCTTTAACCAGGGCTCCTGTATTGGGTTTGCCAAATTTGAAAAAGCTATTCGGTCTCTTTGTAGAGACACACACACACACACACACACACACACACACACATTGAATTGCACGAGGGGTGTTGGCTCAGAAAGTAGGAAATTGACCTTTGGGGGGAGCCCTCATTGTAAGCACCCCACATCAAGTCAGAACTATCCTTCAGTGGTGGTTATCTGATTCAAAATTCTAAACAAAAATAAAATAATTTTAATGCAGCACAGATTTGATTTAATTTGAATCAAGCACAGTTCTTAACCAACACCAGATCAATGGATCACCTTGGATGAGAACATTATGGTGTTGAAATAATTGGCTTACATACAAAAACAAGACCTGATTTGGAGGGACACCCCCTGGAGACAAATTGCCTCGAAATTGGTCTGCTTAAACCTTCGAATTGTATTCATTAAATTAAGCTCTATGGACAGGGAGCCTGGATAGCTCAGTGGATAAATGCATTGTAATTTAACACCAGCTGTCTGCAATTACTGTAAATTCGAATCTCACCAGGCTCAAGGTTGACTCAGCCTTCCATTCCTTCTAAGGTAGGTGAATTGAGGGCCCAGTTTGTGGGGGGCAATAAGCTGACTTTATGACAGCTATTGCTTAATGCATTGTAACTCTTAGTCTCTGGACATCATTTCTTCTGCGCATGTCTAGGATGGCGTTCCGGCGCTGAATTCCGGATCCTTGGGGGGCGATGCCTCGGCTTGGGGGGACTTCGGGGGGGTCATTTTGAACAGCTATGACCCCCGTTTGGGAAAAGAGCACCTGGGGATCCCATTGAGAGCTTTGTTAGCTCTCCGGACCGCCCCAGCTCCGAGGAGGACGACGTTGAAGCGCTGGCAGGTGAGGGCGTGCAGGATGCGGCCTGCGGGGGCGGCACTAACACCGGCGGCTACGGGCGGTGGCGGCGGTGGCGGCCCCCTGACGACGGCGACGTTTGAGGCCCCTACGGAGGTTCCCCACGCCCCTGGATGCCTTGAGGAAGATCTAGAGGCAGGGGGCGGCTGGGGGCGTCCGTGGGGAGGCCGATGGCGACGGCGACGATGGTGGCGGCGGCAGCCACGGCGGCGGCGGTGATGGCAGCTGATGTCGGGGCGGCTCCCAGCAGCTTGCGGACCTGAACTACAGCATAGGATTCTTCAGCAGCAGCCTTAGACTTAGCTCTGGGAGATTGGAGAGTGTTGGACCCTTGGGGGAAGGGTTACCTCCATGGGGACCCAGAGACACCCCCCCCAGGACAAGCTGGATGGGGGGGGAACGAAATTGGGCAGCATTATCCATCAGATAATGGTTGAGGGATTTGCAGGGGTCGGAAAAGAACTACAAACCTATGCGGCTTGAATTTCCCCTCCCTCTTCCATCCTTTGGCCTATGGGCCTTACTACAGTTACAACTACCCATCTACTTTGGCCTGCTGAATTATTCCGAATTTTTCCCCCTTTTACATCTAGCCTGTCTGAACTCCCTGCCATGTAAAATCTCTTCGATGTGAATTTACGAACTTAAACCTCCTTCTGAGCAGGATACTTGGTCTCCCGGATGCTACTAATCCCAGGAGGGATACTGGTTCTATGGACGTAAGGCCAGTGGGAGGCGGACTATGGCTATCCCCACGCCCGGATTTCCATCAGAGTTTCCATAGGTGGCCTAGGTGAGAGCATGGCTGCCCTGGAAACCTCCGGGGTCGAAGGATATGCACCTCCTTGGCCATTGTCGTGAGAGGACAATGGGCTTGATGGCCTAACCATGGACTAGAATTTTTTCCCTATGCCTGTAACATCAGCAGTACTCCCTTCCCTTGGACTTTGTCTCCCCTGATGATTATATGTATTCGGTGTTGGAACTCCTTGCCCTGCGAGATTCTCCCCTCTCGCAGGTTTGGCCCTCCACATTATCGAGGGCCTATCTCGATGACGGACTTTGGAGTCCAGAGAGATGGCATGGAGCAAGGAAGAATTTGTGGGGTTTTTTAGGGAAATTTTTTAAGATTTTAAGGGGTTCTGGGAGGGGGGTTTGTAATGATCTTTCTAGAGAAATTGGGAAGAAGACTCTGGGGGATGGGGGGGAAAATCCACCAGGGTCAGAGCCGAGCCCGGCACAGGGTAACGATTTGGGAGGTGTTGGTCGAGGGACTGGGAAAGGGATGGGGGACGATACCTATGAGGTCTGTACCATCTGCACGGTAGATGGGAGGGGCAGATATGGCGGGAGCAGGGGACCATATCATGTGTTGGGGGCTCGCACTCGCTGTTTGAGAGCAATTGCGTGCCCCGGTCCCCATGGCTCCTCTCGGAGACTAGGTGGCTTAGACACTCAGGATCTGGGCCTTCGGCTGATGTTATGCAATGCCAGGTCCGTGGTTAATAAGGCCCCCCTCATTCACGATCTTATACAAGAGGGAGGAGCGGACCTGGCGGGTATTACGGAGACCTGGTTGGG
Organism: Pantherophis guttatus; assembly: GCF_059756535.1. Classification (NCBI taxonomy): domain Eukaryota; kingdom Metazoa; phylum Chordata; class Lepidosauria; order Squamata; family Colubridae; genus Pantherophis; species Pantherophis guttatus. Next base: position 120,775,449 of record NC_142065.1, on the reverse strand, counting down.
CCCGGAGGGCGGCGTCCCTCTGGTTGAAATGTGCCCACCAGGCTTCAGAGCATTCCATCAGCCGAGGGCCCAGGGGAGGGGCGGGGTGGCGGCGGTTATTATTAACGAGGATCTGGATCCGAGGGAGACCACTGTGCCTCAGATAGCCGGATGTGAGTCCCTCCTTGTGAGGTGGGGCCGTGGGGTTCAGATGGGCTTGTTGCTTACATACCTGGCTCCCTGCCGCGTGGCAACAGCCCTACCTGAGCTACTCGACGTGATAGCCACGGTGGCAGTAGATACACCCAGGCTTTTAGTCATGGGTGATTTCAACTTGCCATCCGTCGGTGAAACGTCTGAGGTGGCTCGGGAGTTCATGGCTTCCATGACGGCCATGGACCTGACCCAGTTAGTTCATGGCCCTACTCACAGGGGAGGTCACACTCTGGATTTGATTTTTGTCTCTGGCCAGTGGTTGAGTGGTCTTGTTATAGGGGATATAGACATGGAACCCTTGTCATGGACTGACCACTCACTCCTTCGCCTAGATCTTCGAACCGCGACCCCTCGCCGCAGGGAGGCGGACCCAACTAGATGGATCCGCCCCAGGCGCCTGATGGATCCTGATAGGTTCCAGACGGAGCTTGGGCCATTTCCTGAGGATTTAGCACATGACTCGGCCGAGGACCTGGTAGCCGCCTGGGATCGGGCGGCTGGTGGGGCCTTGGACCGAGTTGTGCCTTTGCGGCCTCTGACCCGATGCCGATCCCGGGCGGCTCCTTGGTTTACTGAGGAGCTGAGGGAAATGAAGCGCCGGAAAAGACGCCTGGAGAGCGGTTGGAGGGCCAGTCTCGCTGAATCTGATCGAACACTGGTAAGGTCGCATATTAAGGCCTACCTAGTGGCGATAAAGACGGCAAAGTCTAACTACTTTTCCGCCTCTATTGCGTCATCAGGGAATCGTCCGGCCGCCCTGTTTAGGGTGACCCGCGCCCTGCTCCATCTGGGAGTGCGGGAGGATCCCTTAGAAGGCAGGGCGGAGGATTTCGGACAATACCTGTATGACAAAATCGCTCAGATCCGGGGGGATTTGGACTCTGACTGGGTAGATCAGGGCAGGGTGACGAGGAACAGTCTTGAGAATGTTATCTGGGAGGAGTTTGATGCTGTGACTCCCGATGATGTGGACAGGATTTTGGGGAGACTTGGTGCGGCCACATGTTTACTGGACCCGTGTCCCTCCTGGTTGGTACTGGCTTCCCGGGAGGTTACACGAGGCTGGCTCCAGGGCGTCATTAATGCTTCGTTGAGTGAGGGTCACTTCCCCGCTGCCCTGAAAGAGGCGGTGGTGAGGCCTCTCCTCAAGAAGCCGTCCCTGGACCCAGCAATATTGGCTAACTATCGTCCTGTCTCCAACCTTCGCTTTATTGCGAAGGTTGTTGAGAGTGTGGTCGCGCAACAGTTTCCACAATTCCTGGAGGAAACATCCTATCTAGATCCGTTCCAGTCGGGTTTCAGGTCTGGGCACAGCACGGAAACGGCATTGGTCGCGTTGGTGGATGATCTCTGGAGGGCTCGGGACAGGGGTTATTCCTCTGTTCTGGTCCTATTAGATCTCTCAGCGGCTTTTGATACCATCGACCATGGTATCATGCTGCACCGGCTGGAAGAGTTGGGGGTGGGAGGCACTGTGTTGCGGTGGTTCTCCTCCTTTCTCTCCGACCGGTCGCAGTTTGTGTTGGCAGGGGGGCAGAGGTCGACCTCGAGGCCTCTCATTTGTGGAGTGCCGCAGGGATCGGTCCTCTCGCCCCTTCTGTTCAACATTTATGTGAAGCCGCTGGGCGAGATCATCCGTGGCTTTGGGGTGAGATACCACCAGTACGCTGATGACACCCAGCTGTACATTTCCACCCCAGGCCACCCCAACGATGCCCTTGAAGTGATGTCCCAGTGCCTGGAGGCTGTGCGGATCTGGATGGGGAGGAACAGGCTCAGGCTCAACCCTTCCAAGACTGAGTGGCTGTGCCTCCCGGCATCCCGATATAGTCAGTTGACTCCATCACTGACTATTGGGGGCGAGTCTTTGGCCCCCACTGAAAGGGCTCGCAATCTGGGAGTCCTCCTGGATAGGCAGCTGTCTTTGGAGGAACATCTGACGGCTGTTACCAGGGGGACCTTTTATCAGGTTCGCCTGATTCGCCAGTTGCGGCCCTTTCTTGATCGGGATTCCTTGTGCACAGTCACTCACGCCCTCGTCCCCTCTCGCCTTGACTACTGCAACGCTCTCTACATGGGGCTCCCCTTGAAGAGCACCCGGAGGCTCCAGCTGGTCCAGAATGCAGCAGCGCGGGTAGTGATGGGAGCAACATGGCGCTCCCATGTAACACCGCTCCTGCGCGAGCTGCACTGGCTCCCGGTGGTCTTCCGGGTGCGCTTCAAGGTGTTGGTTATCACCTTTAAAGCGCTCCATGGCATAGGGCCTAGTTATCTCCGAGACCGCCTGCTGCTACCGATGACCTCCCATCGACCCGTGCGCTCCCACAGAGAGGGCCTCCTCAGGGTGCCATCAGCCAAACAATGTAGGCTGGTGGCCCCCAGGGGGAGGGCCTTCTCTGTGGAGGCTCCCACCCTCTGGAATCAGTTGCCCCCGGAGATAAGAAGAATCCAGGACCTCAATGCCTTCCGTCGTTCCCTGAAAACCCATCTTTTTCAACAAGCCGGGTTGGCCTAAGAAGAAATTTTTAAAATTTTTAAATTCTTTTAATTAGTCTGTGATTCTTAACTTTCGGGCCAAAATTTATATATATTTTTAAATGTTTTAATATTTGTATTCTATGTTTTTTATTTTGGCTGTACACCGACCTGAGTCCTCAGGGAGAAGGGCGGTATATAAATTGGAAATTAAATTAAATTAAATTAAATTAAATTTGGCAAAATATGGATGGAGTCATTGGGGACTTCAAGCTATTGTAGATGAACTTTTAAACTAAGCTATGATTGTATTGGGATATATCCTTTAGTAACATCAATTATAAACAAATGTTTGGTTTGTAAAAAGGTGAATGAACATGCTGTCAGAAAACAACAGATGGGTAAGATGTACCACCAGCTTTAAAACCATTTCAATGTATTCATGTGGATTTTACAGAATTACCAAAAGTGGGGAGTGTAAAATATTTATTAGTCATGGTGAACCACCTCACAGGGTGGGTTGCAGCTTTTATCTGCAGTAATGCTACAGCAACAGTAGTGTCAAGAGTTTTACCCAACCTAGACAGATTATCATCATATGAACTGTTGTTTGGAGTAGTTTTCACTACAGGAAGCATATGCATTAATTCCCTGGAAACCAGAGACAAAGTATTGAAACAATATGTGTATAACCTGTCCAGATATTTTGAAGTTTTTAGGAAACAAGGACTATTAGCCCAAACACCACCTTTGAAGTTTCCAGTCCACAAATTCCACCACGATGATTGGATGTTAATCCAAACTGGACGGAAGTTAGACCCCAAGTGAACGGGCCCAATCTCATCAAGAAGGTCCAGTGAAGTTGATGATCCAAAGGATCCAGCCACCAGTGGGAATAGCGTTCTTCATCATCTGGACTATTTTTGTATTTTTTCTTTCTTAGGATTCAGTGGTTGCCTATGCTGTTTCCCAACTGAAAAGGACTACAACTGCTCAGATTCCTTTGCGCACTTACCCAGATGTATTGGTTTTGTAATTGTGTTTTTAAGATCTTAGGAGGACAATCCTGGATCCACTGGATGAGACTGATACCAGGTGATCATCAGCCCTGCTGAATCACTCTGGAAGCTGATTCTCAACGCACGGCGGAAGATTTGTAAAGAGGACAACTACCTTCACATTGCACATATACATTTTCTTAGCTTTAATATAACACTTTCTTACACATGCTAATGTTATTAGAAGTTTGGGAGTACGTTTTGTGGGTACTTGTTTTTCTAATGTTGCTAGTAATTTTGTTTTACATATATAAGGAACGGTTTTGTGGTAGACCTAGGATTTTTATTGCTACTCCTGTTTCCCAAACCACATGCACCACTAACCCTTTCCCTGACGTAGTGAGCTTCACACCATAGTTGATTATGATTTGTTTATGGCTTTGGACATTATTCGCACTAGGACTCTCAAATGAACATAAGATGAACATTGATTCCCCAAGTAGAGACACTTTAGGTCAAGTTCGCTACCGCCAAAAACACATTGTCTATGCATGGGGTTCTTACTTTAGACCTAAGTCAACTCCACCACCTAAGGTTGCACTATTGACATTCCCAGCTGAGGGGGGAATAGATAAGGAAAATGGGCCTCTACAACAATTGCATAGAGGAGACTATATATCACGGATTTTGGAATAAAGTCAAGATCTTGTTAAACAATATGACCCTACCCTAGGTCAGAAATGCTGCTTATGTTTTATCTGCTAGCCCTACATCTTATCATGCTGTTCCTGTCAAACCACAACTCTGGGTTAGAACAAAGGCTACCAGAAATAAACTTTAAGAAGGGAAAGTGGGGTGGATGGAATCTGTCCAAGACCATTTCAACCTTCAGAATTTCCGCTCTGGTTCAACTTGAAGTCCAAATCAGATTTGTGTATCCTTTTTCCACCTGGAAATACTACCTCTCGATATGTATTTTGAAGGACCAATTCTCAGAGATAAACAGAAGGACCCCTCACTGGAAGTCCCATTGCAACCACTGGCAGGAATGTTTGTGACAGGGACTTAGGGGTCTGGACTAATGCAAGGAACTACTGAGTGCATGCCTTTTCCATAAATCTTCTTATGTGGAAAGGATGCATATTTGTGTTTACCAACAAACTGGACAGGAACATGTAACGAATCAGGTGTGGTCAGAGAAATTGCCAAGGAATTGCAGGATAGGGCTTCCAAGATAAGTCAGAGGTTATAAACAACTGACATGTGGTTTTCTTGGTTGCCTGGATCCGGGTGAATTAATATGGCTGTGGCAGGCCTAGCTTTTATTCCTTGTGCAATCCCTATGCTGAAACAGCTATCAATAAGAGCAGTAAAAGGAGATTCAAGTTGAAAAGGAACTAGCTTTGATAGAACATTTTCTTAATCAACTTGGTACCTAACCTGTGGAAGAACATAAAGATTCTGAGGCAGACCTATATGAGGAAATGGAACCTGTAGAAAGAGGTAGAGAATCTCCCCAAGAATCAAGAGAGTAGAAAAACAATCAAGAACTACCTATCCTTTACTTTTATTAATTATCTTTTGTTAGACTCTATATATGGTAGATTTATTTATTGGAACCTTGTATACTCAGAAGTTAAACTTATATGAGAATAGTGAAAGTTTCTGCATTGAAAAACTTTCAGAGGGGGGAATAATGTAATGAAGCGGGCTCTGATAGATGACCACTGGATAACTTTCTATTTACTCTATTCTAAAAAGCAATGCATCTGGTTGGAAAAAGTACAAACTCAGCCAAAATCCTTTTGGTTCCTCTAGGAGGCCTCTAAGTTGTCAGAAGAAAGGAACATTCTAATGACATACAGCTTAAAGGTTGGTTAGGTCAAGGGGATCCACATGAGTTAAAAGTTGTCCATCGTCAAAAGATGATTTGAATCTATGCTTCAGTAATCTACAAAAAGAATTATGACTGTTTTGCAAAGAAACTCTGTAATGAGGAAATGTCAATTAAAAATGATAAATGTATATGACCATATGAATTGCTGAGTTAACAGAATCCTTTGTCTAGAAGGGTATAAAACCATTGTACCTAATTTCTGTCTTTGTTCAACGCTTCATGTACAGAGCCTTGAACCTATTGCGCAATATATAAAATCTGTCTCTGATTAATCTAAAAGTTGTGTTTGTCTTATTAAATCCACAACACTGAAGGGGTTGATTCTGTATTCATAGGTTTGTAGAACAATAGGATTAAGGTCTTTTTCTCAACTCTGTTCATGTTATAACATTTTTGCTGTGAAGAGGAGGCATATGATCTCTGCTGAGTCAAATTCAGTTTTGAGAACTGCAAAAGTAAACCAAGCATCTGTGATAATATCTTATAGGCAGAGAAACTGCCTCAATAATCTTACAAAAACCTCTGGAAGAGCATGACATTGTGAATGTATTAATGGAATTTATTTACCAAAAAAATTAAACATATACAGCCTTATTCTACATAATTAAAAAACTAATCTTTATTTCATGATGGAATAACCTTTGGATGGTAATATATTTTCCTCAAAAAGCATTTTATTTAAAAAAATCCGATTTAAATCAAAAAAATCCGATTCAAATAAAAATATCCGATTTAAATCAAAAAAATCTGATTTTTTTTATTTTTTAAAAAAAATCATTGATTTTTATCCACCCTGAGTTTTATTACCTTTTTTCCTAATTCTGTCTACTTCCGAGCATCCAGGATTCCTGACCTACTTTTTACTGCATGCATTTAACATGCCAAATATAACTAGGTGCTTCTGAATATTATATAAGTGTTTCTTATATATAGATATTATGTATTCAAACATTTTGACAAGATGTATTCATCAGTACAGAGATTGATTCCCTTTATGTAATTTGAGCCATCTTTAATCAACATAAATACAGTTACAATGCACCATATTGCATATTCAGATTCTTCTGCTTGTAATTATATTTTTCATTCATTGCCAATTTCATATTATATCATAATTATGCAAATATTTACAGAACTTCAAACACAGGTGCAGCAGACAAATTTCAGAAGCACATATATTCCCTCAAATAAGAGCAAATGTAAATATTGCCAATTCTTTCACAATTCTTAACATATTTCCAAATGCCAAGATCTGATACAAGTTATAACTGATATAAACACTCATGACCCAGCTGTTTCTCAATGTAAATATAAAGTTAGCACTTCTAATTATTTTTAACATATACACAAAAATTCCAAGTTGTTTGATTTATGAAATGTTTCATATGATTTAAAGGAACAATTTAAATCTATATATCAGTCAATGGCAAAACATGTTTTATAAAAATAATGAAACAGTAATACTTACTAAGAGCTAATCTTAACCCTAATCCTACATGCTCAGGATAATTAAGAATTAATTAACTAGGAATTTATTAAGCTACTTACCTTAACGAATTCTTGCATAATACTACCTTTTATTGCTCCTTTTGTTGTCCTTCCTAATTCCCCTTCTTTTCTTTGCTTGCATTTGCAGCATAATGGCCCAAATATGGTAAAACTGACACATGGTCTTCTCCTTACCATTACAAGATAATACGTCATGTAATGTGGATATGACTGTGACTAGGACAGCTTTTTCCTTCTCATAGTAAGAAAAGTTATATGGAAACCTTGGACAAAGCCATGATACGAACCACAGGTCTATATCAATGGGCCCATGTGATAATAAACATGCATAGGGAAGATTGGAACCTGGACTGAAAGAAGTGTGTATAATATGAAAGAAAGAAAGAAAGAAAGAAAGAAAGAAAGAAAGAAAGAAAGAAAGAAAGAAAGAAAGAAAGAAAGAAAGAAAGAAAGAAAGAAAGGAAGAAAGAAAGGAAGAAAGAAAGGAAGAAAGAAAGAAAGGAAGAAAGAAAGGAAGAAAGAAAGGAAGAAAGAAAGGAAGAAGGTACAGGAAACTTTTGAAGCTAAGACAAAGGGAAGGATATAACAATCAACCAATGGAACAGCTTGCCTCCAGAAGTTGTGGGAGCTTCATCACTGGAAGCTTTCAAGAAGAGACTGGACTGTCATCTGTTAAAAATGGCGTAGGATCTGCTTGTGCGGGGGGTTGGACTAAATGACCTACAAGGTCCCTTCCAACTCTGTTAATCTGTATCTATAATAGGTCTGAATGAAGTTGATCCAATCTCAGAGAATTGATGAATACATGTATGGAAGTGAAGGTGTAGATTTAATTATGAACAAAAAGCTAAAATGAATGTCAGATATCATTAATTTATTTTATCTAGTTCGTTGTTAATGAATACAACAATAGCATTAGCAATAGCCAAAAAAGGCTGCATGTTGTGCTCCAATAAACAGTAATAATGAAAAAATAATTATTATAATGAAAGAATTAGGAATGAGTTTCAGGGGGATATTTTGCAATGAATAAGTATGACAAGAAAAAAGGTTATTCTCTTAGATGATATGAATGAATAATCGAAATGCGATAGAAACAGACTGAATCATTCAAAGAATTTGCAATCAATGAGAATGAGAATTGTTTTATGACTATCTGCTTAGAAAAATACTTTTTGTTTTGCATGTGTGCCTTAAGCATATACAGTATATATATTCATGGCAAAGGAATTAATATAAATCTAAAAGCATTGATTTGTTCAAATCAAAGATTGAGAACATTTGGGATGGATAAATTCTGAATATGGAACAAATCAATTTTTATAGTATCAGGAACAGAATCTAGGAAATAATGTGCATGAAAGAGGAAATAAATATAAGAAATGAGAAAAAAACTAGAAGGACTGTGGAAAGAGAAAATATGAATCTTGTATGAAAAAGTATTAGCTGATAGAGGAATTTTCCAACTAAATTATTGGAAAGTGGTAATAAGGAAATACTATGACTAATTGTATTTCCTTATAACCACTTATAACTAAGTGGTTATAAGGAAATACTATGACTAATTATTGACTAATACTATGTCAATACTTGTCATCAATGCCCCCAATTGTAAGAGGGAAATATTCGGATTTCAAGTCTTTTCATGGTGCCGGTCGATGACTGCGGTTTCTGGCCCTTCCCAGCTTTCGTGAGAGGGCAGCTGGTGTTAACATCTGGCCTCGAAACGGCCTAAGACTCCATCCACTGCTGTGAGAGAGCAGTGGAGTTTATTGACTTGGAATTGATTGAATACCCCTTTCCAGACTTTGGACTATCTTGATTACCCCCAGGCCGTCGATTTTCCCCCGATTGATTAATTAATTAATTGATTGATTAGATGTATTCGCCAACAGAACTTCTTATTCTGCGAGACTCCCCCCTCTCGCAGGTGTGGCCCTCCACTTTATCAAGGGCCTACCTTTATGACGGGCTTTGGCACCCTGAGAGGTGGCATGCTGCAAAAAGGGGATTGAGGGGTTTTTTAGGGAAACTTTTTGATAGATTTTTAAGGGATTTTAAGGGGCGGGAGGATTGTGTGGGTTTGGGGGTTAACCCATGGGGGGAGGGGTCCGGCCCAGCTGTTAGTGGGACCACAGAGGGTGCGGATTCCGGGGGTAAGGGGGACATCAGAGTCCATTCTGTCGAGGGCTTTTCTATCAATGTGTTGAGTGGGAGGGGCAGATATGGCGGGAGCAGGGGGCCGCATCATGTGGCGGGGGCGCGCACTCGCTATCTTCGAGCGATGGCGCGCCCCGGTCCCCATAGCCCTTCTCGTACCCCAGGCTGTTCAGACTCTCAGGGCCCGAGCCTTCGGCTGCTGTTGTGCAATGCCAGGTCCATGGTAAATAAAGCCCCCCTCATTTGCGATCTTATTCAGGAGGGGGGAGCGGACCTGGCAGGTATTACGGAGACTTGGTTGGGCCATGAGGGAGGGGTTCCCCTCGTGGATATGTGCCCACCAGGTTTCCGAGCATTCCATCAGCCGAGAGCTCAGGGCAGGGGCGGGGGGGGTGGCAGTTATTATAAAGGAAAGTCTTGATCCGAGGGAGACCACTGTTCCACAGATAGCCGGATGTGAATCCCTTTTTGTGAAGTGGGGTCGTGGAGTACAGATGGGCTTGTCGATCACGTACCTGGCTCCCTGCCACGTGGCAACGGCCCTGCTCGAGCTGCTCAACGTGATAGCTGAGGTGGCGGTTGGTACCCCCAGACTTCTAGTCATGGGGGATTTCAACCTGCCATCTGTCGGCGAAACGTCTGAGGTGGCTCGAGAGTTCATGGCTTCCATGACGGCCATGGCCCTTACTCAGTTAATTCATGACCCCACTCACACGGGTGGACACACTCTGGACTTAGTTTTTGTCTCTGGTCAGTGGTCGAGTGGCCTTGATACAGGAGATATAGTCATCGAACCTTTGTCATGGTCTGACCACTCACTCCTTCAACTGGACTTTCTAACTGCTGCACCCCGCCACAGGGAGGCGGGACCGACCAGGTGGTTCTGCCCCAGGTGCCTGATGGACCCTGATAGGTTCCAGATGGAGCTTGGGCCATTTCCTGAGACTCTGGCTCATGACTGGGCTGAGGACCTGGTGGCCGCCTGGGATAATGCGGCCGCCGGGGCTTTGGACCATGTCGTGCCTTTGCGGCCTCTGACCCGGCACCGAACTCACCTAGCTCCTTGGTTCTCCGAGGAGCTCAGGGAGATGAAGCGCCGGAAAAGACGCCTGGAGAGTAGTTGGAGGACCAGCCGCTCCGAATCCGACCGAACACTGGTGAGGTCTCATATTAAGACCTACCTAGTGGCGATAAAAGCAGCGAAATCTAGCTATTTTGCTGCTCTTATCGCGTCATCAGATAATCTCCCGGCCGCCCTGTTTAGGGTGACCCGCTCCCTCCTCCATCTGGAAGCGCGGGATGACCCCTTGCAGGGCCGAGCTGAGGAGTTTGTGCAGTATCTGTATGACAAAATCGCTCAGATTCGGGAAGGACTGGCCTCTGACTGGGTATGTCCGGACGGGATGACTGAGGCAGGTCTTGAGAGTGTTATCTGGGGGGAGTTCGATCCTGTGGCTCCCGAGGACATGGACAGGGTCCTGGGACGGCTGAATGTGACCACATGTTTATTGGACCCGTGTCCCTCCTGGTTGGTACTGGCTTCCTGGGAGGTGACACGAGGCTGGCTCCAGAAGATTGTTAACGCTTCTTTGAGTGAGGGGGTCCTGCCGGCTGCTTTGAAAGAAGCGGTTGTGAGGCCCCTCCTCAAGAAGCCCTCTCTGGATCCAGCTGTTTTGGCTAATTATCATCCAGTCTCCAACCTTCGCTTCGTTGCGAAGGTTGTTGAGAGTGTGGTAGCGCAACAGCTTCCCCGGTACCTGGATGAAGCTGTCTATCTAGACCCGCTCCAGTCCGGCTTCCGGCCTGGGCACAGCACGAAAACGGCATTGGTCGCGTTGGTGGATGATCTCTGGAGGGCTCGGGATAGGGGTTGCTCCTCTATCCTGGTCCTGTTAGACCTCTCAGCGGCTTTTGATACCATCAACCATGGTATCTTGTTGCACCGGTTGGCGGGGTTGGGGGTAAGGGGCACCGTTCTGCAGTGGTTCTCCTCCTACCTCTCTAACCGGTCGCAATCTGTGTTGACGGGGGGGCAGCGGTCGACCCCGAGGCACCTTGCTTGTGGGGTGCCACAAGGGTTGGTCCTCTCGCCCCTTCTGTTCAACATTTATGTAAAGCCGCTGGGTGAGATCATCCGTGGCTTCGGGGTGGAGTTCCATCAGTACGCTGATGACACCCAGCTGTACATCTCCACCCCAGGCCACCCCAACGATGCCCTTGAAGTGATGTCCCAGTGCCTGGAGGCCGTGCGGGCCTGGATGGGGAGAAACAGGCTCCGACTCAACCCCTCCAAGACCGAGTGGCTGTGGCTTCCAGCGTCCCGATATAGCCAGCTGACGCCATCGCTGGCTATTGGGGGCGAATCACTCACCCCCACGGAGAGGGCTCGTAACTTGGGCGTCCTCCTGGACGCACGGCTGTCTTTAGAAGACCATTTGACGGCCGTGGCCAGGGGGGCTTTTTATCAGGTTCGCCTGATACGCCAGTTGTGTCCCTTTCTAGATCGGGACTCTCTACGCACAGTCACTCAGGCACTAGTCACTTCCCGCCTGGACTACTGCAATGCTCTCTACATGGGGCTCCCCCTGGGGTGCACCCGGAGGCTCCAGCTGGTCCAGAACGCGGCTGCGTGGGGGATTATGGGGGCGACGAGACGCTCCCATGTGACACCTCTCCTGCGCGAGCTGCACTGGCTCCCGGTGGTCTTCCGGGTGCGCTTCAAGGTGTTGGTGACCACCTTTAAAGCGCTCCATGGCTTAGGGCCGGGGTACTTACGAGACCGCCTTCTGCCACCAATAGCCTCCCACCGGCCAGTACGCTCACACAGAGTGGGCCTCCTCAGGGTGCCGTCCGCCAGACAATGTCGGCTGGCGACCCCCAGGGGGAGAGCCTTCTCTGTGATGGCGCCCACCCTCTGGAACAACCTTCCCCCAGAGTTACGTACAATAACAGACCTCCGGATTTTTCGTCAGGCCCTGAAAACCTATTTATTTCAACTAGCTGGGCTGGCTTGAGTTAAATTTTAAATTGATTTTAAATTGGGTTGTTTTAATTTACGGCCAAAATATTTAATTATTTTAAACTGCTTTTAAATTTTGTATGCTCTGTTTTTACTTTGGCTGTGCACTGCCCTGAGTCCTTTTTGGAGAAGGGCGGTATAGAAATTTAATTAATAAATAAAATAAATAAATAAAATAAAATAAAATTCTGCTTCAAAGAGTATAAAACTAATTGTATTACAAATGCCAAAGGAGATACTGAGGAAGGATGGAAAAGGATACTTGGTGGAATGAAGAAGTGAGAAAGGTTCTGCATGAGGGGAATCATGTATGAGAATGTGACTATTGCATAAGTGAGGAGAATAGTATTTGCATAAACTGTATAAAAAGAAGACGATAGCTGTAAATCAGTAGTTAAGGAGAATAAGGAACAGACAAGATGAAGACAGGCACAGCATATGTCTTTAAAATACTTTTTCCAGTATTCCCTCACTTCAGTTTCATCCCAAATCAATTTCATAACATGAAAAAAAATCATTTACACTGCTTGAGGCTCCTCATTTAGCCTTTTTAGCCCACTTCTAAAACAGTTTTCTATTACCATCAAACTTACTCTTAATATTCTAAAGATGGAAAAAATGGGTGGAAGACCTTTAAAAATTCATGGATAGTATGTACATCAATTAAAAACTAGGATCCATGAACACCAGCTGACAGTCAAACACCACGATCCCAAATCTTTAATCTCCACTCACACTGACACCAAACAGCATTAGTTCTATTGGAGCAACACAAAAATCATTGGCCATGCTACCACTCGCCACGCTCGTGAATTCATCGAAGCCTGGCACGCCACAAGCAACTCCAACAACAGACACATTGACCTACAACCAGCCTACAAACCGCTCAGAATCCAAATCAACTGCACAGCCAACCAGAGACAGCACCGACCCTCAACCAACCCACACATTCCCCCCCCAACAATTCAACTCCCAATGACCTTAACCTGATGTAATCTCCTTATCACAAGACTCATCACAAAACTCACTGATGATTCACAGCTGACCCATCACAAAACCCTCACTTGACACACTCACACCTGAAGCCCTTATTAACAGAAGAACAGTGAGACTGATATCCCCTAAACTCTGCTGAAGATGTTACCTAGCCTGGTAACGAAACGTTCAGAAACCAATCCACAAGCTTGGAAAACAAACCTTCACCCTCATCCTATACCCGAGCTACAGATATTTGCCACTGTTGCAAAGTATGCGGTCTGTTGTGAGAAATGAACATTTGACAAACGGTAGCTGCAAAGTTCTCTTCCCCTAAAACCCATCTGAGTTAAGAAGGCACTAAAGAGGTAGTGACAAAAGTATACCAATCTTGTGCCATTCTATCAACACCTCTTTATCAAAACCACTGTACCTCAGATAGCCGGATGTGAGTCCCTTTTTGCGAAGTGGGGTCGTGGGGCGCAGATGGGTCTGTTGATCACGTACCTGGCTCCCTGCCACGTGGCAATGACCCTGCCCAAGCTCCTCAATGTTATAGCCGAGGTGGCGGCTGATACCCCCAGACTTGTGGTCATGGGGGATTTCAACCTGCCATCCATCGGTGAAACATCTGAGGTAGCTCGGGAGTTCATGGCTTCCATGACGGCCATCGACCTGACCCAAGTAATTCACGGCCCTACTCATATGGGGGGACACACTCTGGACTTAGTTTTTATCTCTGGTCAGTGGTTGAGTGGCCTTGATATAGGGGATGTAGATATTGAACCCTTGTCATGGTCTGACCACTCGCTCCTTCGACTTGACTTTCTGACCGCCGTACCCCGTCGCAGGGAGGCGGAACCGACCAGGTGGTTCCGCCCCAGGCGCCTGATGGACCCTGATAGGTTCCAGATGGAGCTTGGGCCATTTCCTGAGATTCTAGCTCATGACTCGGCTGATGACCTGGTGGCCGCCTGGGATAGGGCGGCCGCCGGGGCTTTGGACCGGGTCGTGCCTTTGCGGCCTCTGACCCGGCACCGAACTCACTTAGCTCCTTGGTTTTCCGAGGAGCTGAGGGAGATGAAGCGCCGGAAAAGACACCTAGAGAGCGGTTGGAGGGCCAGTCGTTCCGAGTCTGACTTGACACTGGTAAGGTCTCATATTAAGACCTACCTAGTGGCGATAAAAGTGGCGAAATCTAGCTATTTTGCCACTCTTATCGCGTCATCAGATAACCGCCCAGCCACCCTGTTTAGGGTGACCCGCTCCCTCCTCCATCTGGGAGCGCGGGAGGACCCCTTGCAGGGCCGAGCTGAGGATTTTGTACAGTATCTGGATGATAAAATAACTCAGATTCGGGAAGACTTGGCCGCCGACTGGGTTAGTTCAGACGAGATGACTGAGGCAGGCCTTGAGAGTGTTATCTGGGAGGAGTTCAATCCTGTGGCTCCCGAGGACGTGGACAGGATCTTGGGACGACTGAACGCGACCACATGTTTATTGGACCCGTGTCCCTCCTGGTTGGTGCTGGCTTCCCGGGAGGTTACACGAGGCTGGCTCCAGGGGATTATTAACGCTTCTTTGAGCGAGGGTGTCCTGCCGGCCACCTTGAAAGAGGCGGTGGTGAGGCCTCTTCTCAAGAAGCCATCCCTGGATCCAGCTATTTTGGCTAACTATCATCCAGTCTCCAACCTTCGCTTTATTGCGAAGGTTGTTGAGAGTGTGGTGGCGCGACAGCTCCCCCAGTACCTGGATGAAGCTGTCTATCTGGATCCGCTCCAGTCCGGCTTCAGACCTGGGTACAGCACGGAAACGGCATTGGTCGCGTTGGTGGATGATCTCTGGAGGGCCCGGGATAGGGGTTATTCCTCTATCCTGGTCCTATTAGACCTCTCAGCGGCTTTTAATACCATCGACCATGGTATCATGTTGCGCTGGCTGGAGGGACTGGGAGTGGGGGGCACTGTTCTGCGGTGGTTCTCCTCCTATCTCTCCGACCGGTCGCAATCTGTGTTGACAGGGGGGCAGCGGTCGACCCCAAGGCGCCTTGTTTATGGGGTGCCGCAAGGGTCGGTCCTCTCACCCCTCCTGTTCAACATTTATGTGAAGCCGCTGGGTGAGATCATCCATGGTTTTGGGGCGGAGTTCCATCAGTACGCTGATGATACTCAGCTGTACATTTCCACCCCAGACCATCCCAATGATGCCTTGGAAGTGATGTCCCAGTGCCTGGAGGCCGTGCGGGCCTGGATGGGGAGAAACAGGCTTCGACTCAACCCTTCCAAGACCGAGTGGCTGTGGCTGCCGGCATCCCGGTATAGCCAGCTGACGCCATCGCTGGTTATTGGGGGCGAATCATTGGCCCCCACAGAGAGGGCCCGCAACTTGGGTGTCCTCCTGGATGCGCGGCTGTCTTTAGAAGGGCATATGACAGCCGTGGCCAGGGGGGCTTTTTGTCAGGTTCGCCTGATACGCCAGTTGCGCCCCTTTCTGGATCGGGACTCCCTACGCACGGTCACTCAAGCACTCGTCACTTCTCGTCTGGACTATTGTAACGCTCTCTACATGGGGCTCCCCTTGGGGTGCACCCGGAGGCTCCAACTGGTGCAGAATGCGGCTGCGCGGGGGATTATGGGAGCGACGGGGCGCTCCCATGTGACTCCTCTCCTGCGCGAGCTGCATTGGGTTCCGGTGGACTTCCGGGTGCGCTTCAAGGTGTTGGTTACCACCTTTAAAGCGCTCCATGGCTTAGGGCCAGGGTACTTACGGGACCGCCTTCTGCCACCAATAGCCTCCCACCGGCCGGTTCGCTCCCACAGAAAGGGCCTCCTCAGGGTGCCGTCGGCCAGACAATGCCGGCTGACGACCCACAGGAGGAGAGCCTTCTCTGTGGTGGCACCTACCCTATGGAACAATCTACCCCCAGAGATACGAGTGATCTCCGACCTCCGGATTTTTCGTCGGGCCCTAAAAACTTATTTTTTTCAGCTGGCCGGTATGTCCTGATTTTAGGGTTAGTTTTAAAATTTTAATATTTATTTTAATTGACAAGTTTTAAATTATGGGCCAAATTTATAAATTATTTTAACTTTATTTTTTAACTGTGATGTTTGTATAGATGTTTTTTATCTGGCTGTTCACCGCCCTGAGTCCGAAAGGAGAAGGGCGGTATAGAAATTCGAATAAATGAAATGAAATAAATGAAAACAGTTTATTTTCTTTGGATTGAAGGGCTGTTCTGTGAGCCCAGGAAAACATGCAGCTTCGTTAAGGAGGTGCTGACAGATGTGGCAAGTGCACCAACATCCCTTCAAATGACATTTTCTGCTGTAAAAATAAATAGCTGCACATCATTAGTATGTTTGTATACGGGCAGTTAGACTTTAGCCCATCCTATACTTTTGAATTTCATTTCTGTTTCCTAAATGAAATATTTATGCTTATTTCTGTAAAAAGTTATTCTTTAAGTTTCAGCCTAAAAAAAACTTACCAAGATAATTTTGAATCTTTTTTTATTTAAAAACAAACTTTATTCAATATAAAAAGATAAAAATTATACAAAAAGTTCTTAACTCTAAAAATACATTCAAAACTACTTATAAACAAACTAACAAACAGGATTACCTGTCTATAATATATAAGTATACAAATATATACATTAACCTTTGCTTCTTTTATCTTAATGACGGTGTATATTTGTTACCTTTGATTTCCTACTATATTTGACATTACCTTCTTTTCCATTGATTAATTCAATCATACCATCTGTCCCATATTTTGAAATACTGTGAGTCTTCCTTATCATTTAATTTTAAAGTTAGTCTATCCATTTCTGCGCATATAAATATCTTTTGGATTATTTGCTGATCTGTTGGCAACTGTTCTTATTTCCAGTATTGAGCTAAAGTTAATCTGGCCACCGTGATTATATGTAACATAATGTACTTTATTTCCTTTCTACTGTTTTTTTTAAGTATACCTAATAGGAAAATTTCAGGTTTTAATTCAATATCTTCTTCCGTTATTTCTATTATCCAGGTTCTAATTTTTATCCAAAATTTCTTAATTTTTGGGCAAAGCCACCAGAGATGATAAAAGGTTCCCTGTATTTGTTTACATTTCCAGCATATTGGGTTGAAATTTACATACATCTTTGCCAATCTTGCCGGGGCTAGATACCATCTGTAGCACATTTTATAATGGTTCTCTTTATATGTTGTTGCTTTTGTTATTCTATAATTATTTTCCCATATCATTTCCCATCCTTCCAATTGTATGTTTCTTCCAATATTCCTAGCCCAAGCTATCATTTGGCCTTTAACTATGTTTTCTGCCAAATCGAATTCTAGTAGGTATTTGTAAAACTTTGAGATTATTTTTCCCTCTTTGGTTTCTAATAATTTATCTAACTGGTTAGGTTTTATTTCAACTCCTCCTTCATCATTGTCTTTTTTGTATCTGGTTTGTATTAATAGGTAAGGCCACCAGTCCATTTCTAAACCCTGGTTTCTGAGCTCCTGCCGTGTTTTTAGTTTTCCATGTAAATTCAAACTCCTTTTTCCTTTTACTATTGTAGGCTAATGTTAGGCCTCTAATATAAGCTTTAATTGTGTCCCACAAATTTTGTAGGGATGTCTGGTTTTTATTATTATCCTTGAAGAACCATTTCATTTTTATCTTGGAATGTCAATGGTTTAAATTCTCCACAAAAAAGAAAGAAAATATTTCACTACTTGAAGCAATTTCAGAACGATGTTATTTGTTTGCAAGAAACGCATATAAAATCTTCAGATCAAAAGTATTTGATAAATTCGAAATTAGGTACACATTTTGTGGCATCAGCGCCAGAAAAGAAAAATGGCCTAGTTATATATGTTAAAAGAGGCTTAGTGGCCAATTTAATTGAGGCTGACACTCAAGGTAGATATATTGCAATCGAATTAACAACACAGAATGGGAAGCTGCTTGTAATTGGAGTATATGCACCTAATCAACAGCAAGATAAATTTTATAAACTTTTACATACCAAAATATTACAATGGAATTATAGATCTTTACTTCTAATGGGTGACTGGAATGGGGTAATAAATACCCAGAAAGATAAAAAAAGTCTTTCCAAGACTTCCATGCGTGCTAAGTTGCCTAAATCTTTTTTTGATATTTTGGAGGATATGGAGCTCAGAGATATTTGGAGAGAAAGGAATGTATTGGAGAGTGATTTTACTTTCTTTTCAGATAGGCATCAATCTTTTTCTAGGATTGATTTTATATTAACTACAAATGATCTTTTTTCTAGGGTGAAGAGTACGAAGATATGTCCAAGAACTTTAACTGATCATAGCCCGGTTTGGGTGGAATTAGAGCAGGAAAGAGGGGAAAGGAGGTCTTGGAGGTTAAATGAGAATTTATTTAGATATGAAGATAACCTGTGTGAGCTTAAAAAACAAATGAAAGAATTTTTTGTTAACAATATGAATAAAGGGACCTCGATGGAGATGGTATGGGATGCGTGTAAGGCATATATGAGAGGAACATTAATTTTTTTGAATAATAAATATAGATTAAAACAACAAAATAGACAGAAAGAGATAGAGGAGGAAATTAAAAAGAAAGAACAATTGCTTATAATTAACCCAGGAGATAAAAAGGCAAAAGACATGATTAATATTTTAAGAGAGCAATTTAATATGTTAATGGCTGGGCAAGTAGCAACTAGCATACAATATGCCAGACATAATACATTTTGTAATGCTAATAAACCTGGGAGATGGTTGGCTTACACAATGAGGAAAAAACAAAAATCACGTGTTATAGACAAGATAGAATTTAGAGGTAAAGAGATTTATCAACAGAATTTAATAAAAAAGGCTTTTTTGGAGTTCTATACAAAGTTATATGCTAAAGATGCAATTCAAGATGTTGATATTGATAGATATTTAAAGATGGAGATTCCTGAATTAACACTGGAACAGAGGGAGAGATTGAATCAGCCAATAACTTCCGAGGAAATTGTTGGGGCAATTAAACAATTAAAAATAAGTAAGGCTCCGGGAACAGATGGACTAACAGCTGTCTATTATAAACATTTACAATCTGAAATGTTAGAACCACTTAAAATTTTATTTAATAAAATACAAGCAGGAGGAGGAGTACCACCCTCCTGGAAAACAGCCTTTGTCTCACTAATTCCAAAGGAGGACCAAAATTCCATTAAACCTGAGAATTTTAGGCCCATTTCACTTCTGAATACTGATTATAAGATTTTTGCTAAAATATTAGCTAATAGATTAATGCCAGTTATGCAACAAATAATTTACAATGATCAATCAGGGTTTATAAAAGGGAGACAAATGAGATACAATGTTAGACAAATTGTAAACTTATTGGAATATTTGGAAAAAAATAATCAAGTCCCTGCAGCGTTTATATTTTTGGATGCAGAGAAGGCATTTGATCGTTTGAACTGGCAATTTTTGTTTAAAATAATAGAGAAAATGCACTTTGGGGAATATTTCACACAATCAATTAGAGCGATATATCAGCAGCAAACAGCACAAATTATAGTTAATGGAGGTTTAACAGAGGCTTTTAAAATTGAGAAAGGAACAAGGCAGGGGTGTCCGCTGTCCCCACTACTATTTATTTTGACTTTGGAGGTACTATTGAACAAGATACGTGATTCAGAAAAATTGAAGGGTATTGTAATTAGACAACAAAATTATAGATTAAGAGCATTTGCAGATGATTTGGTTATTACCTTATCCCAACCTATAGAGTCGGCTCCATATATATTGGATATAATTGATCAATACGGGAAAGTATCAGGATTTAAAGTTAACTCACATAAGACAAAGATGATAGTTAAAAATATGACAATACTTGAAAGAGATAAACTAGCAAGATTAACAGATTTTGAAATAGTTAAAAAGGTTAAATATCTAGGGGTATATATAGCAGCTTCAAATACAAAATTATACAAAAACAATTATGAGGTTCTTTGGCAGAAGGTACAGAAGGATATGGAAAACTGGAAAAAATTACAGTTGTCTTTATTGGGAAGAATTGCAGCAATTAAAATGAATGTCTTACCTAGATTTTTATTTTTGTTCCAAATGATACCTGTGCTTAAGAAAGATGAAAATCTGAGAGAATGGCAGAAAGGTGTTAATACTTTTATTTGGGCTGGGAAAAAACCCAGAATAAAAATGAAAATTATACAAGATACACGCGAAAGAGGGGGTCTTAAAATGCCTAATTTAAGATTATATTATGAAGCAGGGGTTTTATCACAAATTAGTGATTGGTTTAATTTAACTGAGGGGAGAATTTTGAATTTAGAAGGTTATGATTTGTTATATGGATGGCACGCCTATTTGTTATATGATAAAAAAGTGGATAAAGTATTTAAGGTTCATATATTAAGAAATGCTTTGTTAAGGGTTTGGAAAAAATATCAATATAAGTTAAATTATAAGATACCTTTATGGGCAAATCCTAGACATGCAATAGAAAACATAAGTATAGAACAAAAACAGGAGGTGATTACCTATAAAGAGCTTCTTATTATGGAAAGGGGGGTAATGTATTTGAAATCTTTAGATATACTAAGAGAAGAAGGTATAATTTATACATGGTTCCAGTATGGTCAACTTCAAGCTAGATGGAAGGAAGATCAAAAAACTGGCTTTGTGCAAAATGAGGAGAATTTGGTAAAACAAATTAGAGATCAAAAACAAATGCATATTAAAAGGTTGTATAATGCTTTATTGGAAATAGATTTTGAGACGGAATTGGTTAAAGACTGTATGATTAAATGGGCACAAAATTTTCAAGAGCCAGTAATGATGGAGACTTGGGAAAAGATTTGGATTAGAAATGTGAAATTTACACAAGCACAAAACTTAAGAGAAAATTTTTATAAAATGTTTTATAGATGGCATTTAGATCCTAAAAAATTATCATGTATGTATTCTAATGTGCAAGCTAAATGTTGGAGATGTGACTGTGATGATGCAACTTATTATCATATATGGTGGACTTGTGGAAAAATCAAAGCATTTTGGATAAAGATTTGGTGGGTGATGCAGAATATTCTTAAAAAGAGATTGAAATTTACTCCACAGTTGTTCTTATTGGGTATAACTACGGATTGTACAGTTGCAGAGACTAAATTGATTTTGAACTTGATAACAGCAGCAAGATTGTTGGTAGCACAACACTGGAAGAAGGACTTTTTGCCTACTATTGATGATTGGATATTGAAAGTAACTAATTTAGCTGAAATGGCTAAAATTTCAGCATATTTGAAGGATCACACACAAGAAAGGTATATACAGGACTGGAGAAGATGGATTGATTATATACAAAATAAGTATCAAACCAAAAAATGTCAAATAGCTTATGAATGATTTCTTTTATTTGTATAAGTGTTATATAAGTGATATTAGAAGTATTATGTTTAAGAAATAGGATTTTACATATGGGGGGTTAAGAATTTTTTCTTAGGGGGTGTTAGTTTAATGATTGGTTATGCAATTTAGTTTATTGTTAAAGGTCAATAGAAATACCTTGTGTTCTGCTCTGGGAAGTCGGGGAGGGGTAGGGGGGTAGGGAGGGGGGATTGTGGGGAAATTGTGTTTGTTTTAAAACTTTTTCAATAAAAAAAAAGAAGAACCATTTCAGTTCTTCTTCTATTCTTTCCGTATATTCTTTTTCTTTCATTACCTGTGTATTCATCATCCATCTACTTTTTCCCTTTCTCCATCCTCTCCATTCTATTATTAATGGATTGTGCTCAGCCCAGTCATTGGTCCTTATCTCTACTGATTGAATCTCCTGTGTTAAAATCTTCGTAACCCATACCATGTCTATCCTTGACCAGGATTTATGAGGGTTGGAGTAATATGTATATTTTTCCTCTTTTGGGTTGTATATTCTCCAGATATCTACTAAATTTAGTTCTTCTAAAAGAGATAAAAATGTTTTCGGCAGCAAATTTTTCTTATTTTTTTAAATCTGATTTAAATCTGATTAATCTTTTTTTGGGTCCACAATAGCATTAAGATCGCCTAACAGACATACATTTTCTATATTTTGTTCTATTATTTTTCCGTGCAGTTTTTGGTAAAATTCTTTTTGCTCACTATTTGGTGCATATACTACAACTAACAACACATTTTTGCCTTTAAGATTAACTTCAATCATCAAAGTTCTTCCTATTCTATCTACATATTTCAATTTACTTTCTATCTCTTCTTTAACATAAACTGCTATGCCTTTTTTCTTTTCATCTGTTAATGATACATATAATTTCCCTAATTTTTTACATTGCAGGTATCTTTCTTCCTGTTTTCTTGTATGGGTTTCTTGAAGGCACACAATATCTGCTTTTTGTTTAATTAATTTCCTGAATGTTTGGTTTCTTTTGACAGGAGTGTTAAGTCTGTTTATATTTAGTGATGTGATTTTCAGATTTCGGTCCATTTTTAAAAGTTGTTCTTGTTCCTTTTTATTCCTTTACTTCCTGTCCCTTTTCTTAGCTTGATTTTGTGCCCTTGTCGTCACTCCTTCTTCTTCTTGGATTTCCCCCTCTTCCTCTTTTTCTTTCTCTTTACTATTCTCCTCATGTGAAGTTGCTTGGTCTTCTCGTCTTAATGTTGATTTAACTCTCCTTCCCGCCTCTTCTCCTCTGCCATCCGTTCCTTCTAATTCTATCATCTGGTTGTACAAATTTTGTGCCTTTTCAATGGTATCAACTTTTATCTTTTTCCCCTTCCACGTGGCTAGTACTCCTTCTGGCATTAACCATCGAAATAATATTTGTTTTCTGTTTAATAATGCAGTGAGGAATCCATAATCTTTCCTCCACTCTCTAATTCTTTTTGGTATTTGTTTTAATGTTATTATCTCTTTTTGTTTATAATATATAGGTTCTTCTTTAGCTATTTTGAAGACAATGTCTCTGACTTTTTTTCTCACAAATCATATGTGGACCTCTCTTGGGAGTCTATGTTGTCTCGCGTAATTAGTGTTTACTCTGAATACGTCATCTATTTCGTTGATAATTTCGTCTTTATCTCGCTGCAAAATTTGGGTATCATTTCGGCCATTACTAATGTCAGATCCTCATCTCTCTCTTCTCTTACATTTTGAAATCTTAGATAGAATGCTGCTCTTTCCATTTCTAATTGTGCCACTGTGTTTTCAAGCTCTTTATTGAGGCCTGTCATTTTCTCAACTAGTAGTTCCAATTTCTCTTCTGTTCGTTCTGTTTTTTTTCCCCTATGGCTGTAATCCTTTGATCATTTTTTGTGATTATCTCCTGGATGGAGTCCATTTTTCCATCTAATTTTTGTATATCTTCTTTAACAGAGTTTTTAATTTCATCCAAATCTCTCCTAGTTTCCTCATGATTTCTGGACATACACTCTTGCATTTTTAACATAGTCTCTTGTATTGTCACCAACGTGGTCTGGACAGTCTGCATACTCATGGTGGGGGTTTGTTTTTCAGTCGAGAAAATCCCTTCTATAGTTTTTTGCATCGCTGGAGAGGCCATTAGTCCAATTGGTGTTGAAGTAGCCTTCTTTCCTGTTTTTACTGTGGTTACTGTTGTAGATGTCATTTCTTTCAGGATTTTGTATTGTTTTTCTAAAATTCTGTCTATTCTTTCCCAAATCAGCATCCATTTCTCAATCAATTCTATGTACTGTTAGGTACTAAGGTTTTTAAGTAACTTTAAATATCCTCTATTTCTATTATTCCTATAATAAATATATACTCAAATATAAAATCTCAATCTATATCACCTTGCTAATTGACTTTATATAATATACTTTATATATCACTATCGCTATAATTCTAATTAATTTTGATTCAACTGATTAAGCTATATGGTACTATAAATACTATATATCCTATAAAATTATTTTAATAATACAGACTTACACTAAATATTATAATATTCTATCTCTAAAATGATTAATTAGTTGTCTAGCAAGCGATGTAATAAGTAATAAAAACTAAAATATTACAATATATAGACAATACTTTGTTAATATGTGTATATATAAATTAATACCGTTTAAATTAAATTAATCTTCTAATAAATAATTAATAGTAAAATATCATCAATTAAACAATAAGACTTAATAGTTCAGTATATCGTTAATATTGATAATTAATATATTTAAAATATATGTAGAATATATGTGGAATATATATAGATTTCCTTTTAGGAGTTAATCACTATGAAGTCCAAGGGAGATCTAATCTTCTTAAAGACAGGAAACAAAGCACACAGTTTTTCACTATTACTGTCCAAAATGGCGATCTCAACTTTCCGGCTTCTCTTTGTATCAGATCAGTTGTTACCTATATTGTCCTTCTCCATCGGTGCAGCTTTATCGGACAAAACCAGCGTCCTGTTTCCTCTCGTCACTTTCCTCCGATTACACTCTCTTCCAAACGTCTCTTCACTATATAGAACTGATATGACAGGTTTTGCTGAGTCACTTCGCTCCCCTTGTTATTTGCCGCCTGTGCCTTTCCGAGTCTCTCTGTCTTTTCGCTGCTCCTCTGGACTCTAAGGTTAATCCCCTCCTTGCAGTAATCGTCAATAAGATTATTTCAACTTTTTGTTCTCCTGCTCGCCAATCTTCACCCCGTACTCACTCTTTCGCCTCCTGCTTTTGTGCTTAAGACGTTGAGTCTCTGGTCTGGCCTATCGGCCTTCTTCTTTCTGCGTCCGGAATAAGGGTTCTTCTCGGAGCGGTGGGAGACCGCACCTCTCTGCACCACCTCCTCCGAAGTATCCCTCTTTTTATCGGTCCACCCCAGGTCCGATCTTTCCCGTAACGGGCCGCGAAACGCTGAAAATCAGCACCGAGTACGGAGTGCTCCTTCTCCGTGCCGCCTCGACCCACCCCTCAACCGGAAGTCCAATAATTTTGAATCTTATTCGATTTTTCCAATATTGACCATTCCACATGTGATAAGAATTCAACTCCTAATAGAAGTCATTAATAAAAGTGCTGAAAAGTATAGTCTGTTTGATATCTTCCTCCCTTCTGATAAGGAAACATTTATAAGGATTAGATATGA
Organism: Pantherophis guttatus; assembly: GCF_059756535.1. Lineage (NCBI taxonomy): Eukaryota > Metazoa > Chordata > Lepidosauria > Squamata > Colubridae > Pantherophis > Pantherophis guttatus. The sequence goes on along the minus strand of NC_142065.1, from coordinate 120,750,119 downwards.
TTTTTTAAAACCATCTCCACTTAAGTGTGAGCCAGCAGTGTGCTATGTTATATTTCCATATTGGAAGCACCAAGATGTTTCTGTGCTGAAAGGATCAACCAGTGACATCACCATTGTCCAGGGGACACCTAGTTGGGGGCTCCTTTCATGTTCCTAATAATGAGCCCATTGAAGTGGTGATACCTATTTATTTATTCACATTTACATATTTTCAAACTGCTAAGTCGGCAGAAGCTGGAGCAAATGACAGGACCTCACATCATTACATAGCAGCACTCAGGCTTTGAATGTGGGCTTGCAAATTGTCAATCAGGCAGAATACCATGTGAGCCACGACGCTCCGTAGCAGTGTGCTTAACTGCCAAAAAAGCCAACACAGTCATAGACTGCATCAACAGAGGGATAGCATCAAGATCACAAGAAGTGACAGCATCATTCTCAACTGCACTAGTGAGACCAGATTTGGAATACTGCATCCAGTTCTGGTCACCACAATACAAACAAAGATGTTGAAGTCCTAGAAAGAGTGCAGAGATGAACAACAAAGAAGATAAGGGATCTATAGGCTAAATCATATGATGAACAGCTAAGGAAACTAAGTGTCTTTACTTTTACTTTTACAGCACCTGAGGGCAGGACAAGAAGTAATGGATGAAAGTTCGCCAAAGGGAGATCCAAACTGGAAATAAGGAATTTCCTGGCAGTGAGAACAATTAATGGATGAAACAGTTTGCTTCCAGGAGTTGTGAGTGCTGCATCACTGGAGGTTTTCAAGAAAAGATGGAGCAACCATTTGTCCAGATGGTGCAAGGACTCCTGCCTTGTGCAGGGGGTTGAACAGGGGTGTCAAACTCACATCGTCACAGTGTCATCACATGATGTATCGGGACTTTTTCCCCCTTTGCTAAACCAGGCAGGGTTGGGGCCAGCACGTGACAGATCCTGCCCGTGGGCCGCGAGTTTGATGTCCCCAGACATCACCCTTCCAGCTCTATGATTCTCTGAACTATGTATCCAGTTAATTGTCATAATCCAATGCAAATCTTTGCATATTTAAGTGACTTGAATACATTACATTATTTACTGATATGAAGATATACTATGTAGACTTTCAATTTTTCCATAGAGTAATGTATTACCAAATCAAACAAATAAGATAAGAACAAATCTTACCAGACTACCCTTAATAAATCCATGCTGATTTCAATTGCCATGTTGTTTGGAAGGTCAACTGTGTTGTGATCTGTCCTACAATCTTCATAGGTATCCAAGTATTCCATTACTTTAGGATTTATTTTCAAGTTTCATCTTGCCTTGTGTATTGACAACTATTAAAGTTCAATTCAAGTGAATGTTGAATGTTTCACTTCAGAGTTTCCTTATCTAGCTCAAAAGCTGATTGGAGAAAGCTGGCCAGAGAGAATATCATCATTGAGGCTTCCCTTAGACTCTGCCGCGAGATGCCTGCAGCCACAGCCTGGAGGCACTTCTTGTGCCAAAAGATGCAGCGGCTGCAGGCTTCTTGTAGTAAAAGTTATCGGAGCCGCTCCCCTTCTTAAACGTGCTGCCACCATTGCCACCCTGTTTCATGCGCCGGCTGCACACACCTTTTATTTATTCATTTGTCATTCAGCAGCAGCATCAGGCAACTGTGTGCACATGCGCGGCTGGTGCATGGAACAGGCGGCGATGGCGGCGGCGCATTTAAGAAGGGGAGCAGCTCCAGTAACTTTCGCTACAAGAAACCTGCAGCCACTGCATCTTTTGGCACAAGAAGCGCCTCCAGGCACACCGAAAAAAAGAGGCTGCGGCTGCAGGCATCTCGGGACAGGGGAAAATAGGCAGAATAGAAATTTAAAAAAATTTCCTACTGGGTTCTGTGGACATGGCTTGGTGGTGGGGGTCATATGACTGAGTGGGCATGGCTGTGAATGATGTTGAGTTGGACGCGCCCACTCAGTCACAGGAAAACCCCCACCCACCCACGCCCACAGAACCGGTAGGGAAAATTTTTAGATTTCACCACTGACCTGATGTACAAATATTGGGATATATTTGTAAAAATGAGCTTTTCCGTTTCTGTAGGGAATGTAGGATTCCAAAAGGCAAGACATGAAGGAATGGATGGCTTTATCATTTCAGATTGCTTATAGTCTTCCCTCAACTGCTATTTTCACTAAATATTTAGACTAGGAATGTTCCATCTCTTACAGCACAAAGAATATATGTGTGGCACTGTACCTGCCAACAAGTACCTGAATATTACCATATACATAAGTGTCTTCATATGTCAGGGTTCCAAGTAACACCCCAATGAAAGAACACTCTGAGGCTTGAATTTCCTCAAAGTTCCATTTTATTAGAGATTGGCACATCTGGGAAAACCCAAATCTGAAAGCTTCCAGGTTTTCCCCACCCAAAGGAAAGTTCAAGGCCCTGCCCAACACCCACATGTCCATCACATAGTCCAATCCAAACACCATGCCACCTGGAGATGCCTTCCAGTTCCAACCCTCCAGGTGCAGGGCAAGATGTCCTTGAGTTTCTGAGAAAGGAATGTTATTATGACTATATATCGCCCATGCTCCATACAATCCCCCCTCCCAGTTTCCCACAGTAGTAAATATGGCAGGCCTGAAGATGCAACGAAAAAGATGGCTTCCAGGCCTGAACCAGGCTGCCCCTCCGGTCAGAAAAACATGTCCTGAAATGAGAGTAGTAGAGTGGTTAATTCAGCAGTACTAACCACCTCTCTCTCCCCCAGGGGGACCCTTTGGCTTGTCAGGAAACTTGTCATGAAACTGTTTTACTAGCCTGTCTGCTTTAACATTCCAGCTTTTGGCCCAAGTGGCTTCAGACAAAGTGTACCCTTTCCAATGTACTAAATATTGTAATCTACTTCTATACAACCTAGTATCTAATATAATTTTTACTTCGTAATGGGTTTCCCCTTGCACTATAATAGATATGGGGGGTGCTTGAGCTTGTGGTCCTAATCTGGAACTTGTGGCTGCCTTCAGCAAACTACAGTGGAAGACAGGATGTATTGTCCCTAGAATGTGGGGAAAGCAGTCTCATTCTTATGTATTTTGTTGACAGATAGACTCGATCTCCCACACAGAAAGGGGGTTGAAGAGATCGGTGTTTATCTGCTTGTTTCTTGTATGCCTCAGCAGCCTCCGCTATTGCCTTTTGGGTATTTTCCCAGCCTTTCTTCAGCGACTCCATCCACTTGTTCAGAGACATAGAGGAGGGGGGCTCTCTGGGCAGTTCAGGCATGGTACAAAGTCCATGCCGCTGGTGACCTGGAAGGGGGTCAATCCGGTGCTACTGTGCACTGTGTTGTTGTAAGCCACCTTCACAAAAGGCCCAGTTTTCCTGCTAGTAATCCACTGTCAGGGTATGCAGATTTAATAGCTGTAAGCTGATGGAAGGTTGTGAGTGGAGGCAACCGGAAGCTGATGCAATGGGACTGAGGCAGCAGGGTTACTGTCACTTTAAGAAGCTGGGTAAGAATCTGCCTACATAAGGGAAGCCATTTGAGGGCGTTTTCCCTTCTTATGTTCTCTCTCATCATGTATCTCATTGCTCTCTCTTCTGTACGTAGCTGTATGATAAGGTATCTACTACATATATGTCTGTATATATTTAGCTGTATATAAACCACTGTTAATTATCTAAAGGCTCTGTGTGCTGCGTGCTGTGTTTTACTCCTGGGTTTATCTCATAATACTAGTCACCCTGCAAAACTCTGACAGGATATGGGCCCAGTCCACAGTGAAGGCCAGAGTGACTAGTGACTAGTGAGCCTAGAGAGAAGAGAATCCCAGTGTGAGCTTGCACCAGAGTAAGTGATATATTGTTCCACCATTGGGTTCACTCATTCCACCGTTCCGTTTGTACTCAAATGGAAAGCTGAGCTACAGTAAGTCTTTGTGTGGACCCAACTGATTTCAGGAACTCTCTCCAAAACTTTGCGGTGAAGTGGACCCCTCGATCTGAGATGACTCGATGAGGTATTCCATGTAGTCAGTAGATCTGTTTGATGAACATCTTCACCAGTTTTTTCACGGATGGTAATCCCGAACAAGCTGTGAAATGGGCTTGTTTTGAAAATAAGTCGATTACTGTCCATATGACTGTATTTCCCTCATGCTCTGAGATTTGGACTATAAAGTCCATTGCAATTTCCTCCCAGGGTCAGTTGGGGCTAGCCACTTGCTGGAGGAGCCCAGGAGGCTTTCCTGGTTTCATTTTCATGGCAGCACAGATGGCACAGCTTTTTTACATAGTCTTCAACATCAGCTTTCATTTTTGGCCACCAAAACTGCCTCCTGGGCAGATGCAGGGTTTTTAAGAATCCGAAATGGCTGGCCAGCCTGGAATCGTGGCTGCGCTGTAATACTTCCAGTTTCAAACTGGCGGGGACATATAGTTTCGAACCTTTCCAAGCCAATCCATCTCTCATGGTCAGGATGTTTCTATTATCTATGAACCATGGGTTGGCTGGCAGCACTGCTTTCAGTGCCGCCATCAGCTTGTCCCGGCTGGGATCAAGTTGTCACCTGGCTTGGCCCCTGGTAGTGACCTGTGCAGCTGATTGTGAGGGGGGGAATGATGGCATGGATGACTTCTTCCCTGCGGCTATCGAATTGGGGTTTTCTCGATAGGGCATCAGCTAGTAGATTCTTTCCTGCTGGGATGTACTTCAGATTGAATTTAAACTGTCCAGCGGATTTGTTTGGGAGACAGTTTCCAGGTTTTTAGGGCTTTGAGGTTTTTATAATTAGTCCAGACCTCGAAGGGCACTTTACACCCTTTTAGAAAATGCCTCCAGGAGAGGAGAGCCCAGTGAACTGTGTAGGCTTCTTTCTCCCAGATGGCCCATCTTCTTTCAGTGTCAGTAAGTTTCTTGGATACATAGACACAAGGTAGGAGCTGTCCCTGTGGGTTCCACTTCTAGGCTACCAGGCAGTCTGTCCATTGCGGGGGCTGCGACTTGGGGCTCGTTGGTGTCGTTGTGGCTTATGGCAACTTGGCATCAGTCTGGCTTTACAGGGAGTAGTGGTCCGTATGCCTATATTTAGCTTCCTATGATGTCCTCCCACATCCTCCCACATGATGGTTGGTCCCCATTTGTCTAGCCACGCAAGTGCCAGTATAATCGATTCAGTCATTTTTGAAGCTATGACAAAACGAATGAGTTCTTGGTGGTGGCCCACTTCTAGTCTGACCAGTTCTGTGACTAGAGTGGCTGGGGCTCCTCCAATAAGTGTACCATCGACTTGTTCAAAGTGGATGGATGTGCTAGGGGCCTCGTATGTATGCCTATCTGCTCGACTATGAGGAGGCTGATTAGACATCTGGTACAGCCGGTGTCTATGAAGGCTTCTACTTCCCCTTGGGCTCCTGTTTCTGGCACTACTATCTGGATTTTGATAGTAAAGGGGTGGATGGCTTCACTTACCATCGGGTTGTCATTGCTGCTGCTTCCCTCAGCAAGGGTTGCAAGTATTTCCTCGGCTGGAGTTCCCTCGACTTCAGTGGGAAGGAGTGGAATCTCCACAGCTTGCTTGGCGATTCTTCCTTTGTTGGGTGGCTTCCTTGCCTGGAGTATGGCTAGAGCCTGGGCTTGTGGGACCTGGCCGGAGCCAAGCATTCAGAAACCTGATGCCTGTGCTGGCCACACCAGTAGCACTTGACTGTGCTGGCCGGTGTGGGAGGCGGTGCTGCTGGCGGCTTAGTTGGAGTTCAGAGACTCAGAGGACTTCTCGTGGGTTTCTTGGTTGTGGGTTTTCTATGTGGGTGAATTTCCGGATCCATGGCCATGGCGGTATTGTACCATGCTTGTATGCGTTCCTGTACTCTTCTGATGCCACAAGCTTGCCTGAGGTCTGGGTCTAGGGCTTCTTTGAAGTGGTGGACCAGTAGACGTTCCAGCCAGTTTCTCAGCTTCCCAGCCAGTCTCCAAAATTCCCAAATTAGCTCCTTAGGAGATCAACCGGCTTGCTTCAGCACCTTAATTTGGGATTCAGCCTCTACTCAGTGGGCCATGTCGTCCAGTTTGGGAGCTTCTTTGTCACCGCTTCTCCCTCGTTCATGCCATCCGCTATGGCTGAAATCAACTCCCAATCTGATGGGTATTGATTTTCATATTGGTCAATGTAAGCCCAGACTCGGTTAAGGAAGTAGGCTAACTTCCCTGGAGTCCCATCAAAGGTGGGGGTGGAGCCGCTTGCTGAGCTTGCATGGGCTGCTGGACTGGCATTGGCTACTGGGTTGGCAATGGCTGCTGGGCTGGAACCTGTTCCTGGACCACAGCCGGTGGTTGGAACTGTGTGGGCGGTTATTGAACTGGTTGCTGAGGCGGTATTGGCTGTGGCCCCAGGCCCGGAGGCTGGAAGTGCACAGGTTGATAGAAGGGCGCAGGCTGCAGAAAGGGAGTAGGCATCCATTGGTATTGCACCCATCCCTGGCCAGGGTAAAATACTCATCCAGGAGGGATCTGGTCCACCAGAGGTAGCCTGAAGGCCAGCTGCTGGGCAGAGTACTTGGCCCCAGTAGTCCCAGTTATGGTCCTTGCAACAGCGTGCTGGGCTGGTTCAGTAAGCTCTGTTGCTGCGCCATCCTGATCCCTATGGTGGCGGCCACTCCAGTAGCTTGGGCCCGGTGCAGGAGGCTGTGGAACAACCCGCCATGCACCGAATAGAAGGAGGCAGACGTGGCTCTGAGTGGCGCTGCCACTTCCTGGCTCAGAAAAGTGAACATAAGTTGAGGCAGGGTCCACTTGGGCTGCTTGGTCCCAAGGTGTTGAGCAGGGCTGGTCACACTGAGTTGGCCGAACTGCTCCAGGAGGCCAGCCAGCGACTGGCTGTATGACAGTGGCAGGAATCCCCATTCCCTGGAGTGTTTATAGCACAAGTGGCCCAGCGTTCTCCATTTGAAGGTTGGCATCTGTTCCACTCCTTTTCTACACATCTGTGGTTCCAATAGCACTGCGCCAGTAGCTTTACCCCACAGGGTTAGATCAGGTTGCGCGGATCACTCAGGCACCGGCTGTTTGGACCGGTTACCTAGCTGGTATTCTCTCTCACTTCCACCACAGCTTGAGAGGGGGAGTAGATGATCTTGACAGGAGTCACCAAGCCAGTCCCCATGGTTCCCTTTGGCTTTCTTGTCTTCTTCCATCTTCCCTGAGTCTTCATGCCGCCCAGTTTTGGGTCAATGTTTGGGACTCAGGATCCCAAACAGCACCTCAATATTCGGGGAACTGGTTGAATTTTAAGAGAGATTTGGGTTAATGTCAGGGTTCCAAGTAACACCCCAATGAAAGAACACTCTGAGGCTTGAATTTCCTCAAAGTTCCATTTTATTAGAGATTGGCATATCTGGAAAAACCCAAATCTGAAAACTTCAAGGTTTTCCCCACCCAAAGGAATGTTCAAGACCCTACCAACATCCACATGTCCATCACATGGTCCAATCCAAACTCTGTGCCGCCTGGAGATGCCTCCCAGTTCCAACCCTCCAGGTGCAGGGCAAGATGTCCTTGAGTTTCTGAGAAAGGAATGTTATTATGACTATATATCACCCATGCTCCATACAATCCCCCCTCCCAGTTTCCCACAGTAGTAAATGTGGCAGACCTGAAGATGCAACGAAAAAGATGGCTTCCAGACCTGACATCATATATATCTTATCATCCTAGGCATACGTAGAATAATATAGACAGACATTATAAACTGAAAGACTCACAGACATCATCATCATCATCATCATCATCATCATCATTATTATTATTATTATTATTATTATTATTATTATTTATTGGTTAATCTTTAGTGAGATTCACAGCCTTTGAGGCTGGTTAATAGCTCAGCAGCTCGAGTCCTAACCAAGGACCTAGGAACTGTTAAGGTATCGTCGGAGGATGTAAGCTGTTCCGAGTAAGGTGGTTTTTTGTAGAGTCAAAATGTTCAAGTCCGGCAAATTTAGAATTTCTAAATAGCGGGGTAACCCTTTGGGTATTGCTCCAAGGGCTCCAATTACAATCGGGACAACACACGATTTCTTTTTCCACAGTCGCTCAACTTCAATTTGTAAGTCCCGGTACTTTGTGATTTTTTCTTGCTGCTTATCTTCAATTCGTGCATCACGAGGTATTGCAATGTCAATGAACCATACTTTTTTCTTTTCAACTATTGTTATGTCAGGTGTGTTGTGGACCAAGTGCCTGTCAGTCTGAATCCTAAAGTCCCACAAGATCTTGAGTTTCTCATTCTCTAAAACTTTCTCAACCTGATGTTCCGAGTGGTTTTTGCTGTACTCAAATCCAAACTTCTGGCACAATTTCCAGTGAATGATTTTAGCAACACGGTCATGGCGTTGTAGGTAGTCAGTTTTTGAAATTTTGCTGCACCCACTGATCAGGTGGTCGACTGTCTCATCTTTCTCATTGCAGAGGCGGCATTTGCTGTTGGTGGTAACATGTTGAATTTTTGCCTTCATACAGTTTGTGGCTAGGGCTCGTTCTTGAGCTGCCAAAATAAAGCTTTCTGTTTCTTTTTTCAGTACTCCTGATCTTAACCAGTTCCAAGTTAGTTTCTGGTCAGCTTTGCCTTCAATACTTTTCAAGTATTGGCCATGCAGAGCTTTGTGTTTCCAATTTTCAGCTTGCTGCTCAATTACTTCTTTCTTATATTCTGCTTTTGTTTTAGTTGTCTTTAAAAGGCCTCCTTTATTTACTTCCTTAATCATTGGTTCTTCACTTTTCTGGATGTAACCATTCAAGCTGCATTTTTCTTCTTCCACAGTCTGCTTTACTTGTAGGAGTCCTCGACCACCCTCTGCTCTTGGTAAATATAATCGGTCAACATCACTTTTAGGGTGCAAGGCATGATTCATTGTCATAAGCTTCCTTGTTTTTCTGTCCAAATTGTCTAACTCCATCTGGGTCCAGTCAATTATTCCTGCAGAGTATCTAATCACAGGTATAGCCCAGGTATTTATGGCTTTTATGATGTTTCCTCCACTCAATTTGGACATTAATATCTTATGAATTCGTCGAATGTACTTGGCTGAAGTTAATTCCTTGACTTTATTATGCATTAAGTCAGAGGCTTCTAAAATCCCCAAGTACTTGTAGCCTTCTTCTGATTTTACTGCCATTATTATTATTATTATTATTATTATTATTATTATTATTATTATTATTATTATTATTATTATTATTATTATTGGAATTTGTATGCTGCCCTATCTCCAATGGACTCGGGCGGCTCACAACAATTAAAACAAAGCAAACAAACCATTAAAACAAAAATCCAGGTTAAAATTAACAAAAATTCAATAAAACCCAGTTAAAATTCTATTAAAACCCCCATCAGTCCAGGGCGGCCAGGTGAAATAGCCACGTTTTCAGACCACGGCGGAAAGAGCGAAGGTCGTGGGCCACCTGGAGCTCCAGAGGGAGTTGATTCCAAAGGGTGGGTGCGCCCACAGAGAAAGCTCTCTCCCTGGGGGTAGACAGCCGACACTGTCTGGCCGATGGCACCCTGAGTAGGCCCTCCCTGTGGGAACGCACAGAGCGATGAGAAGCTGTTGCTGGCTGCAGATGGTCTGCCAAATATCCCGGGCCTAAGCCATGTAGGGCTTTATAGGTAATCACCAGCACCTTGAATCTCACCCGGAGGACAACCGGCAACCAATGCAAGTCACGCAGGAGAGGTGGAACATGGGAGTGTCGAGACACTCCCATCACTACCCACGCGGCCGCTTCTGCACCAGCTGAAGCCTCCGAGTGGTCTTCATGGGCAGCCCCATGTAGAGAGCATTGCAGTAGTCAATACGGGAGGTGACAAGCGCATGAGTGACTGTGCGGGCATCACGGTCCAATTAGGGGCGGAACTGGCGCACCAGGTGAACCTGGGTAAATGCCCCCCTGGTCACGGTCATTATATGATCTTCCAGATTTAACCATGAATCCAGGAGGATTGCGCGCCTTATCTACAGGGGGCAACACTTCACCCCCTATAACCAAAGATGGAATATCTTGTTTGAGCCGAGATGCCGGTACATACAGCCACTCGGTCTTGGCAGGGTTAAGCCGAAGCCTGTTTCTCCCCACCCAGGTCCGCACCGCTTCCAGGCACTGGGACATCACATCGAGGGCATCACCCACAAGTGAGGGGCCTCGGGGCCGACCTCTGCCCCCCGCTAACACCGCCTGCGAACATCCTGAGAGGTAGGAGGAGAACCACCGTAGAACAGTGCTCCCCACCCCCAACCCCTTGAGGCGTCGCAGCAAGATACCATGGTCAATGGTATTGAAGGCCGCTGAGAGATCCAATAGGACCAAGACAGAGGAGTATCGTTTGTCCCGGGCCCTCCAGAGATCATCCACCAGCGTGACCAATGCCATTTCCGAACTGTACCCGGGCCTGAAACCCGACTGGTACGGATCTAGGTATTCTGCTTCCTCCAGGGCCAACGGGAGCTGCCGTGAACCACACTCTCAACAACCTTCGCAACAAAGCGAAGGTTGGAGACAGGACGAAAGTTGTTCAAAATGGCTGAATCCAGGGCGGATTTCTTGAGGAGGGGCCTCACCACCACCTCCTTCAAGGCAGTGGGGAAGCTACCCTCACCCAAGGATGCAGTAATCACTGCCCGGATCCAGTCACGTGTAACCTCCCGGGTTGCGTAAACAAGCCAGGAGGGACACGGGTCCAACAAACATGTGGTAGCACTCAGCCTCCCCATGATCCTGTCCACTTCCTCAGGGGTAACAGGATCGAACTCTTCCCAAATGACAAGACCCGTCATCTCCCCCTTGTCTGACCCTGCCCAGTCAGAGTCCAGACCTTCCCGAATCTGAGCGATTTTGTCCAGCAGATGCTGACTATATTTCTCGGCCCGCCCCCGCTAATGGTCATCCCCCGCTCCCCGATTCAAAAGGGAGCATGACACCCTAAACAAGGCGGCTGGGCAGTTATCTGAGGATACAATGAGGGCAGAGAAGTAGAATGCTTCGCCACCTCCATCTCCACTAGATAAGACTGTGTGAAGGATTTTAACTGTGCATGGTCAGATTCGGAATGACTGGACCTCCAACAGCTCTCTAGGCCTCTCCTCCGCCGCTTCATCTCCTGGAGCTCCTCGGTAAACCAAGGGGCCAACCAGGATCTGCGCTGGGTCAGAGGCCACAAAGGCACGACACGGTCAAGAGCCCCGGAGGCCGCCCTTTCCCAGGCATCTACCTGAGCCTCGACCGGGGCATGGGAAAGAGAGACAGGTATCGGCCCAAGCTCCATCTGGAACCTCTCAGGGTCCATCAGGCGCCTGGGGTGGAACCAGGTGGTCGGTCCCGCATCCCAGCGGCGGGGGGTGGCATAGTGGGAACCCAGCCGGAGGAGATAATGATCTGTCGATGACAGGGGGTAAATAACTGGCATGTCCCCACCGAGCTCTGCATGCCACTGTTCCGAGATAAAAACAAGATCGGGCGTGTGTCTTCCCACATGAGTCGGGGCCTGAATTATCTGAGTCAGGTCCATGGCTGCCATGGAAGCCATGAACTCCCGGGCCGCCCCCGATGCCCCACCCAGGGAAGGCAGATTAAAGTCCCCCAGCACAATAAGTCTGGGAAACTCAACCACCAGCCCCAATAGAGCGTTGAGTAGCCCGGGCATGGCCGTTGATACGCAGCTGGTAGATAGGTACGTAATCAACAGGCCCAGCTGCCCTTGCGGGCCCCATCTCATGAGGAGGGACTCACACCCATCTATTTGCAGAACAGGGACCTCCCGCAGACCCTGGGCCTCCCTAATAACAACCGCCACCACCCCCCTCCCCTACCCTGGGCTCTCGGCTGGTGTAGCACCCGAAAACCTGCTGGGCAAAGTTCGGTCAGAGGGATGCCTCCCTCCGAGCCCAACCAGGTTTCTGTAATGCAAGCCAGGTCTGCATTTTCCTCCTCGATCAATTCACAGATGAGGGGAGCTTTGTTAACCACGGACCTGGCATTAAAATAAACCAGCCTGAGCCCAGCGACCCTCTCACTCAAACCCCCAGGAAGGCAGACAGAACGTGGAGGGTTGGAGCAGACCACCGCTCGAAGACAGCGGGGGCGCACTCCTGATTTCCAATACGGCCCTCCGTTCATCCATCTGCCACCATTCCCAATCGCAACAGGAATCAGGGCCCCTATCCCCTCCCTCGGAGTCCCAGGGGACCCCAAACCTGCTCCAGCCCCGTCGCGACCCTCCTCTGGCCTGGACTGCCAAGAACCCAGAGGGCCCCCCCCCAGCCACCCACCGGGTACCGTAACCTCCCCCCCCAATCCCCTTAAAAGCCAAATTAAAAAAGACTGTAAAGCACCCTTATTAAAAACCCTAAAACTCTTATGCCACCTCTCGGGATCCCATGACCCGTCATTAAGGAAATTCTTGGCTAGACCACCAGGCCACATCCAGGAATGGGGGGCATTCCTCAGGGCATGCATTTCTGTGCTTGCGTAAGTCCGTACAGCCATCATCAGCCATGGAAGTGGGTACGACAATGGCGAATAAGGATAACAGTGTATTAGGCCAAAAATACCACCCAGCAGTCAGGGATCATCCACTCCCAGGTGTCCTCTCACGGCAACCAAGAGCGACATTTGTTGACAGTCACCACCACCCTCTCACCATGGCGAGATCCCTGTATTCGCCGGGCAATCACTTGAGGCAGAAGTCTTCGGTCGTTGCAGCCCTCTCAGAGCAGCACGGCCAGGTTCGGCTGAAAAGAACCATGGCAGCCCTCTCATGGCGGCGGGAGCCAACACCCCAATATTATTACAAATATAGCCTCAAAAACAAATGACCTTTCCCACTTATATGCATACACAAATGCACACATGCACACACTTCTTGACAAGGGAAACATAATCACAAGAATGATCTGTTGCTTCTACCAAAGAGCAGAAACTAGCTGTGCTTTTCACGGTGAAAATGGTGATTGCTTTAGGTGGGGGCTTCACAAAGGCTTTGCCTTCCTTGCCAATAAAAGAAGGTCCCTTAGCTTGCTATTCTGTTGACTAACAGGTGACTTGGAAATTCACAGAGGACGAAAGACTCTGGCAAAGCTTCAGGAGGTCACATGGAGTCAGTGGATAGACGTTTCCTATTATCCAATCCTAAAGTGTTGCCTATATTTGCCATCCATTTTTAAATAGGTGTCTGCCAGAAGCAGCTTTCAAAATACAGTAGCAGCTTTCAAAATACAAAAAATTCACAAATTTTTTGAATCTGGTCACGAACACATACTTGGGTGGTGATCAAACACGGCTGCTGCATTAATTTTGATTAGCTTCAGGTCACAACCAAATTGGGTGGCGACCAAAGTTATGAAACAAATTATGATCATGGCCAGAGGTTCTACTGTATTGGTTAAATTTGTTATATACTTTCCATGGTAAAAGAGAGCTGATTTACTCTTTCTGGGATTACCCTTGAAGTTAGCTCAGCTAGTTCAGGTTGACCAGAAATTTTTGTCTATTCCTTAACAGATCTTACTTCCAAGACCAGCTCATGTTTGCTTGTGATGTCTTATAATTATAGTTAACATCATTAAGGCCCAATTTGTCTATACCTCACCCTATGCAAGGATCTTTAAGAACTATGTTGCTCATGGAATTTTATCAAGGTTGGTAATGTTTGGAAATTGGATTATGGCAATTTCAGATGGAGGAAACATCTTGGATAACAATAACATATTTCAAATCAAAAACAAATCCAGCTACCATGACTCAACTTCCAGACAACTCTACTTGAATGACTGAGAATTTTCAATGACATAGGATGGTAATGGTTGAAAACTACAATATAATAATATTTAGGGAAAGACTATCTTTCCAAGGCAACATTATTCTGAAAATGTCTTTACATTTTCTATTTTGCCTTTCCACTCCTGATGTCTAAAGTTCCATAACAAACATAAGAAAAGTAAGGCTAAAAGGTTTAAATTAGGTCACGATGGAGACCACCTCATGGGCTCCAGATGCTGTTGGACTACACCTCGCATCATTCCTGACCTTAGTTATGTGGATTTGGGATTATGGAAACTGTACCCCAACACGTTCCATCCTCACTGTGAAAACTTTCACTGGTGCAGATTGTGGATCAGACCATGAACTGTTAGTTGACAAGTTTCAGGTGGAGTGTCAAATGACCACCCATGATTCAGAAATTTGATATCAAGAAGATTCTTCTGGCACATGCATTGAAGTTAAGAACAGATTTGAACTTCTCAACATCACAGAAAGACAACCAGATGAGCTATGAGAAGAGAGCCTTGGTAGTACAGTGGTTTAATGCACCCTGTAATTAACACAGCTGCCTGCAATTTCTGCAGGTTCGAATCTTACCAGGCTCAAGGTTGACTCAGCCTTCCATCCTTTCTAAGGTAGGTTAAATGAAGACCCAGTTTGTGGGGGCAATAAGCTGACTTTGTATAAATATACAAAAGTATGAAGGCTATTGCTTAACGCATTGTAAGCTGCCCTGAGTCTCCGGAGAAGGGCGGCATATAAATCAAATTTAAAAAATAAAAAAAATAAAAATAAAAACAGCTGTCACTGAAGTAGCCCAATAATGTATTATATATATCAGATTATTCATGAACTGGAATAGAGGCATGGTAACAAGGTCAGCCAATTAATAGGCATAGCAACTAAATCAGCCAATTGGGACCTGCGACAGACTGGAGCCAGGGCGAGTCTTAGTCTGCAGCTTCTGAGTCTGTACTGAGAAATTGAAACTGAAAGCAATCTGTGCATGCTGTCTACTCTGCTGAAATGAAACTAACTGTTCTCTCCTGCTTTGTGTTGTAACTGCTACTACGTTGAAGAAGAATCTATATTGGTATTGTAAATACTTCATCTGTTATTATATATATAAAGAAGTTAATGAATCCAGCTGAATCAGTTATTTGTGTGTGCTTCTGGATTTGATTTTTGCAAGAAACTCAGACGATATATAAGAAACCAACAAAATTGGACAGATGGATATCAGAGCTACAATAGAGGCTGCAGAAGAGAGAAGGGAAGCAAAAGCCATTGATGACAGGAAACAAATGTGAAGATTAAGTGCAAAGTTCCAGAGAGAGGCAAGAAAAGATAAAGAAAAGTACAGGACTGAGCAATGTAAGAAACTGGAGGAAGCAGCCATGAGAGGTCATATAAAAGAGTGTTTCACTTATGTGAAAAAGGCCAGAAACCCCTTTTTGGCAAGAAAAACTATGGTCAGAGGACGTGATGAGTAGTAATTGCACAACCAACAAGCAATCAGAGAAAGATGGCAAGAATAGGCAGAACAATTTTACACAAATAAAAACCAAGACCAAGTCATAAGAAACTGACCTCCCAAAAATGGAATCAGATATCCTAGAGGAGGACAGAGTGTGGGCCACTGCCAATGAAAACATGGATTGCACTTTGCCAAAGTGTATGGAAGTCTGGTCACGGGTCAAAAGAATGGAAAAGGTCAATAATACCAAAGAAAGACAATACGAAAGACTGTTCCAACCACCAAACTATAGCCTTGATACCACACATGAGTAAAATTCTCTTGAAGATAATCCAGCAATGTTTGAATCCAACCACCAACAGAGAACTGCTTGATGTACAAGCAGGATTTCTGAAAGGAAGAGGAATGCATGATCATACAGATTAACAGAGTTGGAAGGGATTATAGGTCATTTGTAGGTCATTTTTGTAGTTATAGGTCATTTAGTCCAATCCCCTGCCCAAACAGAACCTACACCATTTCTGACAGATGGCAGTCCAGTCTCTTCTTGAAAGTTTCCAGTGATGAAGCTCCCACAACTTTTGAAGGTAAGCTGTTCCATTGATTGACTGCTCTCACTGTCAGAAAATTTCTCCTCATTTTCAGGTTGAATCTCTCCTTGTTCAGTTTCCATCCATTATTCCTTGTCTGGCTTTCAGGTGCTTGACCATAGAGGTGGGCTTCAGCCAGTTCAGACCAGTTCAGACAAGCTGGTTGTTAAGATTCTGCACAGTTTGGTGAACCAGCAAATCCCACCATTGGCTGTCCCCAACCGCCCCGCCCTATCTCACCTCAGCCATCTTGGCCAGTAACTAGAGTCACACCCATGTCCAGCTACTCTCTGGCTAGAGTCACGCTTATTCGCCCAGGCCACATCTGATCTCTGTGTCTTGCCCGTTCTGCTCACTGCATCTTCCCATGAAGGTAAGGCGCTGAGCCAAAGGGCCACCTCGGTGTGGACACGGCGAGGCTCGACTGCCTTTTGGGCTTCGCTCTCACCATCCTTCCGCCCACATGCCCCCTGCTTGCCCTTCACCTTGGGTCAGGGGGACACACCAGTCCCTGGTTCTGGCCTTCCCTGGGGCCTCTGCCTGCATGCTGGGCCGCCACTGTGAGAATGGTATGAGCCTCATGGGCTAGAAGGTAAGGCTGATGGCAGGGAAGGAAGATCTGCTGCACTCAGCTGAAGGACTGCCTCAGTGGGGAGGGATACACGGCGAGGCTTGGCCACTTTTCAGGCCCAGCTTTGGCTTCTGTGGGGCCTTCCAGGTGGGAGGCCTGAGAGAAAATTACTCTCCTGAAGGCCACCTGCTCACTCATCTGCCAGCTGGGCTGGCCTGGAAGCAGCATGTCCCCTTGTCACGGGCTGGATTTGGGACCCGAGGTGGAGCGGAGGTCAAGCAGGTGGCAGCCGAGAGCTGGGCCCAAAAAGTGGCCAAGCCTCGCTGTGTCCGTCCCCCGCACCACCACCAAGAAGCCTGCAGCCACTACCTCTTTGCTGGCCCGAGAAGCCTCCAGCTACCCGTCTTTGCCGACACAAGAAGCCTGCAGCTGCCAGTCTTTTTCACCACGAGAAGCCTGCAGCCCTCCTCTTTGCCGGTGCAAGAAGCCTGCAGCCACCGGTCTTTGCTGATGCAAGAAACCTGCAGCTGCCAGTCTTTGCCAGCATGAGAAGCCTGCAGCCGCTGGTCTTTGCCGGCGCGAGAAGCCTCCAGTCGCCATTGCCGGCTTGGTTCCAGCCAGCAAAGAGGCGGCTGCTGCAGGCGCTTCATGCCAGCAGGCTGCTGCAGGCTTCTCATGCCCAAAAGCACCGGTGGCTGGAGGCTTCTCGCATCGGCAAAGACCGGCAGCTGCAGGCTTCTCATGTCGGCAAAGACTGGTGGCTACAGGCTTCTCGCTCTGAAAAAGATTAGCGACTGCAGGCTTCTCACACTGAAAAAGACTGGCAGCTGCAGGTGTCTTGTGCTGAAAAAGACCGGCAGCTGCAGGCCATTGTCTCGGGGGGGGGGGGGTTGTGCCCAGTTGCACCAGCAAAGGCTGGAAGTAGCCACCTGCTGTTTCCTGCTGCAAAAACCTTTTTTAAAACCCTGACTGTCGGTCGGCGATACCCAGCAAGTGATGAGGCATCAGAGAATCACCGTTGCTGTTGTTGCACAAAGGTAACTTTAAGGCTCTGGCCACCGCCACTTCGGCCCACTTGTGCCACCCCACCTTGCCATGAGTGACATTGTGTTGGCCATGCCCACTCAGTCACATGACACCCCCCCCATCCGTTTAGGACGAACCAGTTGTTAAATTAGTTGGATCCCACCACTGCTTTACCCCTTCCTCTTAGCCTTTCCAGGTGCAGTCTAAGGTTTTATAAAGTGGTACTAATACTTCATGTGATTTTGATTCTTTGCCTCTATTTATACAAACCAGGATTGTATTAGCTTTTCTGGCTGAGATTTCAAATCTAAAGATTTGAAAGAGGTCCCAGGAGGTATGGAAGCTAAAGATCTGGAAACTAAGAAACAGAATGAAAAAGAAGCCAGAAAAAAAGAAGCCCCCTTTAGCAAAATAGTATGAGGGATCGCTATGGAACTGGGGAAAGGGTTAAAATATACAAAACAAGTAAAATGTAAAATATATAGTCCTTAAATTCATATATAAGTGTCATACACAAGATCAGCTGGCCAGAAAAAAGGGTAGTTGAAGAATTTGGGAAAGGCAGGAAGCACACAGAGAAGGAAGGAAATGGGAGTTGAGGAAAAAGTAGAGCTGAGACAACATCTCAAATAGGCCTAGGGGATAATAGACAGGCAAGAAGTGGACTTTCAGAGAGGCTTTGAATAATGGGGATCATCGAACATAGAATCCAGGAGTCATAAAGTTGATTTATCCATGGAAACTAGTTATTTCAACACCTGTTCAACAATAAGTTCAAGAGCATAAGGAGGCATAATGTTAAGTGCATGTACATCAATGAAAGACTAATATTTGTATGTAACATTTCTATAGATTTAAAGTTACACCTTTTTTTTTAAATGGGTCACATGCATTAGACATCTATGTCTTTTCTGAAAGCAGTTGTGGCGTTCAAAATATAACATTGGTTCATCATAATTATGTACTACAATGGCTCCCTAGCTCACAGCATTTGTTTTATGCATTAATTTTGTTCTGAGAGACATACTGGTTTTTGAAGATGTTTCTGTTCTTGTAACCATATACCAATTTGAAAGCTAAAGGACAAGAATGCACAGGTGCTGTTTGCTTTTAAGACTGCAAAAAGGTTGATATTACAATGTACAATGGTCTGAGGAGCTCCCTCCCTTTCTATATTTGAACAAGCATTTTACTACCAAAAATCCTGTTCAAAGCATTGTTTAGAAATGTATATTGGTTATTTTTTTTCTTTCTATTGTTAAGGAACTTTATTTAAGAATAAATCATATGACATAATGTGAATATTTAGTACATAAGAGCAAACTTGTGCAAAATAACAGAGGTACATTACCTTCTGGAAGTGACAGAATTGAAGAAGAGCCTAATGCTGGGAAAGATTGAGGGCAAAAGAAGAAGGGGACGACAGAAAATGAGGTGGCTGGATGGAGTCACTGTAGGCGTGAGCTTAAATGGACTCCAGAGGATGGTAGAGGACAGGAAGGCCTGGAGGAACGTTGTCTATGGGGTCGCGATGGGTCGGACACGACTTCGCAACTAACAACAACATTTTTTCTTACCTGATGGTGGTTTCCTTTTTGTCTGAAAAGCAGATGCTTAGAAGCCTAATTCAGATATAGCAGGTGCCAAAACAGGCTGGAAAGGAGGGAACCAAGGAAATGACAGATGATTATAATGTGGGCATTCTCTTCCCTCTTAGAAGTGAAGAAAGCAAATAGCGTTACGAATCAGAATCACTGTTGATGATTTCACTTCTTTGAAGTGAAGCATCCCCTGTAAGATGTGCACAGCCTTGTATGCAAATTGATATATGTTTGTGTAGGCTTTTCTTTTCTTTTTTCTTCTTTTACATATTATGGTATATGTTTAAAATGGAGGAAGACAGCATCTTTTGAACAGAGATTTTTCAAATTGTCAGTTTTCCAGAAATCCAGATGAAGTTTAGGATGCATATCATTAGATCCCTTTTTATACAATGAGAAATTCTAATGTTCCACTTACTAGTTATGAAAATAAATAATCTCATTATTAGAAAGCTGGACCTATAAAAACAATTCCAAATATTTGTACTGCATTCAAAACACATTTGTTTTAACTTGCATAAAGGACTTAATGAAACAGGGAAATCCTACATACTTGTATGTATTTCAGAAACATTGCTCCAAACAGATTTGATATAAGACTGAAACTCTTCTAAAGTAAATGATAAAATATGAATATAACATATATTTTCTATATACACATTCAAATAGCACAAATTGCCTGGTTTCTGTTGCAATTTTTAAGTTTCTGTATTTTCTGGTAGTTTCTCACGAAACCAGAAAGGAAACAATTTTTTTCTCATTCAAGATGTGAGTCAAGCCTTAACTTGCTGTTTTCCAATCCGTTTTTACAAAAGAAGAAAGGAGTTGTTAGGTGAGACCTGTCAGTAACTGAAAGTACAAGTCACACCTCTACTTTGAGCTACAAATATAGGCAGCTTTTTGCATTAGAACTTCAGCCAATTTCTTTGAAATAACTCAGCCCATCTTAAACATCTTCCCAAATCATCTTGCATAAAATCATCTTCAGGGATCACGAAGAAGGAGGTTTACAATATTCATGAAAGGAGAGCTTAAAAGCTGCAGAAGGAAAACAGCATCATCATTATGTAATCCCCTAGCAAAACAAGTCCTAATTATTCACGCCCATCCATCGCAATATTTGATCAGTTTAGAGTTTTTGGGACTGTAGATTATTTTAGAAAATGAGATAGGTGATGTATAGATTTGATGAATAAATAAATAATAAATTGTGCCTCCCCAAATCATGAAAGCAGCAGCTAAACCTATCTGAACCAAAAAGATATGTAATTCCTTTTGTAATAATCACTCTTGTACCTACCACAAAGACAAGGGAAAAAACAGGAGGCAGAAAACAGGTTACTTGTCAGTGGTTGTAACTCTTCTAGCAGACTTCTGTGTACAGGGGGTTCTGTATACACAGAAGGGGTGTGTGGCCAGGGGGCGTGGCCAGCTCAACATCACTCATATCGGGGGGCACCTGTGGTGGCCTGGGTGGGGTTGGGGGGATCCATTGTCTCCAGAGAGGAAGGCAAGACCAGAGAGAGGAGGGCCAAACTCTTGTCTTCCAGAGGAGCCTCACCATCCCTCTCAGGACACGCAGAGGACACCGGATGCTGGAGCAAGCTGTCCAGAGCCCTAGGAGGGTAAGTGTCCAGTCCAACCCTCAAGCTTCCAGGGCACTGGGACACCACAGCACAGTCCCACTTCCCTGAGGGGTGCCCAGCTGTGCTTACCTTTTCCTTGAGGCTGCTGCTGCTGTTCTCGATCTCCTTGGCCTGATTGCTCATGGTGTGTGTGAGAGGGCAAATGTGTGGGTCAGAGCAGTGGTGAAATCTAAAATTTGTTACTACCGGTTCTGTGGGCATGGCTTGGGGGGTAATGTGACTGGGTGGGTGTGGCCATTTTTTAAAAAAAATTTAAAACCATTTTTTCTACAACCTCTTCGGCGAAGAGGTTGTAAAAAAATGCTTTCAAAAGGCTCTGACGATCCCAGCTGAGTTGCCTGATTGGCAGAGGCTTTTTTTCTTTTAAAAGCCTCTGCCGATCAGGCAACTCAGCTTGGATCGTCAGAGCCTTTTAAAAGAAAAAAAGCCTCTGCCAATCAGGCAACTCAGCTTGGATCGTCAGAGGCTCTTAAAAGCATTTTTTCTACAACCTCTGAAAAGGTTGTAGAAAAAATGCTTTTAAAAGCCTTTGATGATCCCAGCTGAGCCGCACGATCATCAGAGGCTTTTTTTTTTACTTTTAAAAGCATTTTTTCGGCCGAAGAAGTTGTAGAAAAAATGCTTTTAAAAACTAAAAAAAAAAAGTCTCTGATGATTGCGTGGCCCAGCTGGGCATGGGGGGGGCAGGGATTTTTGCTACCATTCTCCGAACCACCCACCTCCATCGCTACCGGATCAGGCAATCCGGTCCGAACCGGGAGCATTTCACCCCTGGATCAGAGGGAGGCCCACTCCCTCTCCACGCAAGGAGATCTGGCTTTGTAACCAAAGCATCCTCAGCAATAAGATGGGAAACCACAAGAAGAGGTCAGAAGGAGGAGACAAGAGGGTGGTGAAAGGGCAGCGGGGCTGCTGGTGGACAAGTGCTAAGGCAAGACTTCCCTTTAGACCCTCCCTCCTTCTCATTATAATTTATCTTCCTTCCTTCCTTTTTTCCCTTTTCTTCTTTTTCCTTCCCTCTTCATTCTTTTTCATTCCTTGCTTTCTTCCCATCTTTCTTTCTTTTTATCTTTCCTCTTTCCCTTTCTCTTTTCCTGTCCCTTCTTGGATGCTTAAATGCAAAAGGGGAAATATTTCTCAATCCCTCCTTGCCTTGTGATCAAATGCCACTTTTGCTAGTAGTTTGTTTTGCTAGCCTTCTGCCAGGGAAAACTGAGCTCATGAGGGGGGTACGCAGGCCCCCCAAGCTCTGTTTTCAACCGCAACAGCCTCCTGCAGCCCTCTGCCAGCAAAAATGGAGCTCGGGGGGCCACATGCAGCCCTCCCAAGCTCTCTTTTCGACACAATGGTGTTGAGGGTAAAACTGCCCTCTGCAAAGTGGTGCAATGGACCAGACAGTGAATAGATACGTTGCTTAGCAAAACACACAGATACTCACAGACTCTGAACGTTTAAAGAAAAATAAAGTCTTTACTTGTAGTAAAAAAAAAAAAAAACTTGGCTTCCCAAAACAAAGATAATGCTTCTTCAAATAATCACGGTTCAACACAAAAACATAGTTTGCTTACAATTCCAGTTCTCTTCAGTAACACAGACACAGTTCCTTTCAGCAGTTCAACCTTCTAATAGCAGGAGCAGAAGTGAATGAACTTCCTGCCTTCTTTTATGTCTGCTTAGCACAGCCAATTAGTCATCTTGTAGCAGTTAAAGTTACAAAACATAGTTTTCTATATATTACCTACCCAACCGTAGGATAAGCATCCAACAATTGGTCTCACTCCATTTTTGCTGGCTGAGGGTTGCAGGAGGCCATCACGGCTGAAAATGTAGCTTTTTCACTGGCAGAGGCACAGCAGGCTGAACCTTCACTGTTTCCAGGGTGGCCCCACAATCCAGGTCTAACCGCCTCAGATCCAGCCCACAGGCCTTGAGTTTGCATTCCTGTTCTACCATATTTCCCCGAAAATAAGACCTCCCTTGATAATAAGCCCAATCGGGCTTTTGAATGCATGTGCTAAAATAAGCCCCCCCCCCAAAAAAATAACTCCCGCCCCACTTGCAAGAGAGCAGCCATCCGGCACCTCTTACCACATGGTACCCATCCAGCAGACAACCCCCCCTTCAGCCGGGCAGAGTGCTACTCACCAACCGAATGGTATCCTAGGTTCAAAACCTTTCAGTAGCACACAAACGGCTCTGAGGCCAACCGAGCCTTTCCTCTAGAGAGCCCGCCAGGAGGCCCCAGGTGACCTGCGCACTCACATCTGGGAGTCCAGCAGAGGGAGGCTCCCTCCACGTGCTGCCATCAAGCCCCACCTTATGCTTTTGGCTGCACACAAGGAAAGCAGCAGAAGCAGCAGAAGTCTTTCTTTCTCTCCACCAAACTCCAGCTCTGCAACTTCCAAATCCCAGCTGGAAGCCACTGGAAGTGGAGAAGAGGCCGGTCGGGCCAGCCACCTGCTGCCGAGTCTTCCGGCCGGTTGTCCTAGAACACCACGGGGCCCCTCCAGCTGGACGTCCTTCTCTGCTTTGCGGGCAGCTGGGGCAGAGAGGCAGCGAAGGGTGAAGGGAGCCACAGCCCTGCATGGGGAGTCTGCGCTGCCTGCCAGCCGCTAGGGACAGCCACACAGCCAGGGCAGTGGCCACTCTGGGAGTGTGCTTCCCACTGTATGGTGATGGTCACCGGAGGCAGCCTGAGGAGCAGCGCATGCGCGGAGCCTGGCTGGAGTCCCTCATCATCCTTTTTTCCCACCCACTTCCTCAGTGCTGGGATGGTGGTGGAGGCCTGGCCCTGCAGGGGGAGCTGGCCCAAGCCGTGGCTTCCGCGTGGGTGCTGGTGGTGGGCACCGGCAGTATCAGCTACAAGCTCAAGGACCTGGTACTCATCGGCTTCACCCACCTTGATATGGTGAGGCCTGGGAGGCATGTGAGCAGGGGGACACAGGCCCTCATGCAGCTTGGCGCCTTCGGGCTGCTCACATTCCACCACCCCAGAGAGGGGAGGGGCTTGATGGCAGCACATGAAGGGAGCCTCTCTCTGCCAGATTCCCAGCTCTGAATGCACAGGCCTTCCGGGGCCTCCCGGCGGACTCTCTACCGGAGGGCTCAGTTGGCCTCTGAGCTATTGTTGGGCAATGCCGTTTGTGCGCTACCAAAAGGTCATCATCCTGGGATACCACTCGGTCGATGAGTGGCATTCTGCCCGGCTGGAGGAGGGGTTGTCTGCTGGGTGGGCACCACATGGCAAGAGGTGCCAGGCGGCTGATCTCTTGTGAGCGGGCTCCTGAAGAGCTGGGCACAGGGACAGGAGGACACGGGCGTGGACAGGGAGAATAGGGGGAAGTTCAGCAGGGAACAAAGTGAGTGCTGTAGAAAAGATCAGAAATGAGTTTTTGTGAGACTCCTCATGCTGCCGGCACTGCTGCCTCTTGGAGCAGGACTCTGCAAGGCTTGTTGTGCCGTTGCATGCACGAACGGCCGCGAGGTTCAACATACCGGCACAGCCGTGAGCAGCAGGACACCAGCTGTGCCGGTATGATGAAGCTCGCGGCGGTGCTGCAGTTCATGTGTGCAATGGCACAACCAGCTTTGCAGAGTCCTGGGAAGCATGAGCACCGCCTCAGGGGCGAATAGCTGGTGAGTGGTTTTGTTGCACTGCCACAGCAGCACAACACAGTAGCAGCCATGAGGTGACCACGCTCACTGCCTCCTGCACCTCCAAAATAATAAGACACCCCCCCCAAAAAAAGAGAAGGCCAAGCACTTATTTCAGGGTTCAAAAAAAATATAAGACAGGGTCTTATTTTCAGGGAAACACGGTAGCATTTAGAATGTCATTAGAACGGCCTCCATGATAGCCCAATATTGTTCCTTGCACTCCTTGCACTCCTCTCCTGTAAAATCTTTCCACTTACCTACTAAACTTTGATTACCCTTAGCTTACTTTGAAGTGAATTGGGACAATGACTGTTTTTTAACCAGCTGTAAGAAGAACTTTGGACTGTTTATAATAGTACTGATAACAGAATAACAGAAGTCCTTGTAGTCCAACCTCCTGCACAAGCAGGAGACCCTATAGCATTGTTTATGAAGCTTTTATATGATATAGGACAGAGGTGTCAAACTCAAGCCCCGTGGACTGGATCCAGCCCATGGGGCTTAGATCTGGCCCACCGGACTGCCCTGGAAACAGTAAAGGACCAGACCGTGATGCCTCTGCCAGCGAAAATGGAGCTCGGGAGGGCCACATGATGGCTTCCTCCAACCCTCTGCCAGTGAAAATAGAGCTTGGGAGGGCCATGTGATGGCCTCCAGCACCCTCTGGCAGCGAAAACGGAGCTCAGGAGAGCCGTGTGTGGCCCTCCCGAGCTCTGTTTTCCCTGGCAGAGTGCTTGGGCCCCCACACAAGTGACATTGAGCTGGCCACGCCCACCTTGGCCACGCCCCTCACTTCCCTGAGGTCAAACACAACCCTGATGCAGCCCTCAATGAAATTGAGTTTGACACCCCTATGCTAGAACAATAAATTGTAGAAGCATCCAGACTTCACTGAGAGGCAAAATAGCACTGTTCACAATAACTACAGGAGCTAGGCTGCTTGGGAGCAACAGTCTATTTCCTAGATGTCCCACCAAGAACCTAATACGTAACCTCTTGTTTTTCCACCCTTGATGTCTGGATCCTTGGAGACCTGATAGTCAAAATTCTAGCCTGGAGGTTGAGTTTCAAAGGCAAGAGTTAAGAACTGTGGAGCTTCATACAACACCCCAATATCAGCTCTGTCTGATGTCTCATTCATCTTTCTTTACAATATATGCCAGAGGCTTGACTGTCTCTGTTTTTAACTCAACTTTTATTAAATGGAAGGAAATGGTGAAGAGAGACAAAGAGAGAAATAGATAAATAAAACACACCACTTTTATCATTTTAGATTGCCAAATATCCATGATTTCTAAACTGTATGCACAGGGAGCTGCTGCAAACTCACAGGGACACTGTGGGATATTTTACTATTTGATAAATGGAACTGCCATTGAGTTTGTTGAGGCACCCTGGAGTACTCCAGTGCAAAATTTTGAAACCACTAGAGACTTCATGAACCAAGAAAATTTTAGGAATCTTTGGTCTAAATGGAATTATAGAATATGTTCTGTCTTTGTTCTGAAGAAAATTTGCAGGACTGGTATAAAATACTTATTTTAAGGATGCCATCTAGAATCCCAGGTATCTTTCAGATGAATTCATAAAAAGCTTATGCATGTAGTTAATGTTTAGATGTTAAGAGAGATAGAAGGTAATTCTCATCATTACAATATAACAAACTTCATGCAGGCATTTTTCCTAAGTTCTTCTTATATTTCACTTCCTTCTTCTCTTCTGTACACAGCAGTCTTCCACTTAAAACAATCCCACCTCTCCAAATAACCTGCCACAGATTCCCTTGGGCATTTCATTATGTTCCATGTCTTCCAAACTGAATTCCTGGTGGAGAACAGCTAATGGAATAGGGACAGTCTGGCGCCAGAAAATGTACATCAATAAAAATTACCCAGAAAAAGTTAATACAAGTCTTGGCTGATATGCAGGGGCAATTAGAATGTTAAGAAAAAATTTGGACTACTCCCAAGAACAGTTATGTTAGTTACAGGCTCTTAAAGCTCAGTGTGCTTCATGCAAGATGGTTTAACCATAGTGATTGGGCCAAAAAACTAGAGGAACTAGTAAATTCAATGGCCAACCTATGGCATTTCTAGGGTCCAAAAGGTTCCAGGGCAGTATTCATAACTAAGGATTATCTCAGATATGCTACACAATTCAGCAGAGACAGGTTTCTTTCCTGAAAATATCATGTGGAAATTAAAGAAAGGGATAAAGGATTTTTCAAAGGAAGAAGGAACACTTGCAAGAAGAGAACCATCACACAGTAGGAAGCTGGCACCCACCCCTCTCCTAGAAAATGAAATGAATATAGAATATTCTATATTCTATTCTATTAAAAAGGCAGAATATTTCCCCTAAAAGTGAAATAGAAATCCTATGACAGAAACTCAGCCCCAGCTCCCTGCCCCCAGCAGATACTTTGATTATTTACAAGACAAAAGTCTGGACCAGCTTATATACAACACAAAAGACCTTCACCCTCAGGACATTGATTTGATTTGATTTTGATTTTATTGGATTTGTATACCGCCCTACTCCCGAAGGACTCAGGGCGGTGAACAGCCATAGAATAAAACATATAAATACAAAATTTAAAATAGAAATAAAACAAATTAAATAATTTGACTGAACAAATTTAAAACCCCAATAATTTAAAACCAAATTTAAAATTCCCATTTAAAAAGGGGAAAATTTATGTCAGGCCAGCTTGATGAAATAAGAACGTCTTAAGCGCGTGACGGAAGGTACACAGATCCGGGATCCTCCGTATCTCAGGGGGGAGCTCATTCCAGATAGTAGGTGGCCCCACAGAGAAGGCTCTCCCCCTGGGAGCTGCCAGTGGACATTGTTTGGCCGACGGCACCCGGAGGAGCCCCTGTCTATGGGAGCGTACTGGTCAGTGGGAGGCTATTGGTGGTAGCAGGTGGTCCCATAAATAACCAGGTCCTAAGCCATGGAGTGCTCTAAAGGTGATAACCAAAACCTTGAAGCGCACTCGGAAAACCACCGGGAGCCAGTGCAGCTCGCGCAGGAGAGGCGTTACATGGGAGGACATAATAGGATTAGCCCTCTACCCATCTCAACACATGGCACCTGGGAAGATTACATCACCCAGCAAGATTCAACCAAGCATGGGAGTCTGACAACCAATCAGGATACATTTCTTGCCGCAGGAACAGGAAGCAAGTTCAAAGCCCAACAGAGGGTATAAATCTCTCTCCCTCTCTCAGCCATGTGCTTTTTTTTGCCCTCAAACCACGTGGTCCTGTCCACCATTAAATCATCTTTCCAAGGAGTCTCCGTGTTTCCAGTGTCTTTCTTCCCACTTGGAACTGAACCCAGATGGACATTTCTTCCAACAATACGTCTTATATTTTCCAGCATCAGAGCACCTAAAAAAGTATTGCAATATTTCAAGGGGCCCTTTCTGTCTGTGGCTGGAAGGTACATTTGGAATTTTGAGAACATTCAGTGAATAGTCATTAAAATAGCGACTGTAGTTGGGAGCTTGTCTATTCCAAAATGTTTACTAGGGGCATCACCAGTTACAAAGTATTTATGGTGCAGAATATTACCTTTCATGCCTTCCAGCAAAAACCAGCTCCAGGCCTCAAGGCCTTGACCCCCATCATTTTTTTATATTCTGAGAACATTTATTGGGGTTTTAAATTTGAGCCACTTATTTAATTATTTAATTATTTAATTATTTAATTATTTTAAATTTTATATCATTGCTTTGTCTGTGTTTTTAAATAGGCTGTACACCGCCCTGAGTCCTTCGGGAGAAGGGCAGTATAGAAATAAAATTATTATTATTATTATTATTATTATTATTATTATTATTATTATTATTATTATTATTATTATTATTTCTTTTTTTATTATTATTCATGTTTTATTTGTTATTTTCCTTTAATCTCAATACATATTTTGAGGACAGTGTATTGACTGGGTCAATATATTTTTTATACAACGCTAACAATGATAATACAATTAGGAATACATAATCCTAAACTTCCAACTTCTGACTTAAACCTGTACATTGTACTTATAAGCATCAATAACATTCCTTCATGCAGTATGTCTATTATCCCCTTTAAATCACTATTATTTTAATATTTTCAAATTACTCAATATTCTACTGTAAATCCAATATCCCAATTGCTTATAAAGACCAATAAAGCCATTCATTAATCAAATTTAATCAATCCCAGGATTATATCACCAATCCCCTAAAATTATAAATTTCAGTACATGTTTACACGTTGTTAATAATAATAATACAATTCGGTTGCCACATAATAGACTTCCACCTTATAACCTTGATTAACATATGATTATAATGAATTCTATTATCTATCTATATATTTTCTACTGTTTTTCTATTTTCTACATCTTTTTAATTTCTAATACATTCACCATATTGAGAAGTATTTTCTATCCATCATCTCTTATTCTTTTTGAGACTTTATCATTTATTGATTTTTTAATCTCTCTTTTATATTTCTCTCTTGGGATCTTATTTCTCTTTCTACCCTTTTTATACCAATTAAGTATTCCCTCTGGCTTATCCCTTATCTCCTTCTGCCACCTCATTTGAACACCCATCCATAGTCCTTTCACTATTTTTGGGAAACTTCCCTCCCCCCCCCCCCGTTCTATTGTAGACTCTTTAAAAAATTGTCTATTTGATTCATACTTATTATTCTTATCTCTTCAATATTTTCATCTTCTTGCAATTTGTTTTGTTTTGTCTCCTGAGAACATTTCTGACACCCATTTGGAACTCAGTTATATTGTTGGAAATAAAGTTGATGCTGGAATTTGGTGCTTTGCTTAGAGCAGACTAGGTTCCATTAAAAAAAACACTCAAACTACCTAGCTAAGTAGACAACATCTAGCCAACTTTGCCTGATCTTAGAAAACTAGTCAGGGTTCAGCCTAATTAGTATTTGAATGGACAAAAAGAAATCTCAGGCCTGAAAGGTAGAATAGGAAGTTGAAAAAAATCTCCCTAGAAGGCAACAGTAGATTATTTACAGTAAGTATCACTGTCAACAAAACTGCATGGAGACATTCATAACATCCACAAAAGTGAAGCTCAACTTAAAAGAGATTTTGCTTTACTCAGAATGTAAAAAAGACAATTGGGGCTGGAAGCCTGGTAGATACTAAGATGTCTATAAACCACACACCTGGGAATCCAAATAAACAACAGTGCATAACAAACAAGAGGAATCTGCAAAACAGATTTGGGTGGCAGAGAGCCAGATTTAAATGATTTTCTTAAATATAGGACATCTGGGTTCAGATCTCTGCCCATCCACTAAACTAGATGGACAAATAAAACTATTTTGGTAGTCTGTTATGTAGGGTTGCCAGGTGTCCGCTATTTGAGTGGACAGTCGGCTTTTTTCACATTATGTTCACTATTTTTTTTCACAAAATAGTGGACATTTTTTTTATTCAAAAGCTTTATGATGAAATGGTACGTAATCTAAAGCTGTACAGTCTAAGAGAACAAGGATAGGAGAATCGTGTTTTGTCTTTTTTTTCATGTTAGAATGAGACAATGATCGAATATCCATTGAACTCGATTCTCCGAAAAAATTAATGAGATTAAAATAAAAATATATTATAAAATTATGTACAGTTCACATTTTTAAAATGTATTGTAGCTTGTGTCGACTGACCTAAAATGGCGTCGAGTGATGAGAGTGACAGCGGCGAGATTTCGAATTCTTTAAAACGAAAGAGAGGAGTGTGCAAATACACCAAAGACTGGGAAGCTACTTTTGCATGGATTACCAACAACGAAACCGACAGAACAAATACGACGGCCTACTGTAAATTGTGTCAGAAATCGTTCACAATTGAATATAATGGTATAAAAGCTGTCACACAGCATGCAAGCACAAAAAATCATTTAGATAAGGAGAAAATAGCTTCCAGCAACAAGCGAATCAATTCGTTTTTCATTGTTAAAGACTCCTCTTTCAGTGAGAAAGTGACTGTAGCTGAAATGGCTGAAACTTACCATGGGATCAAACACCATATTTCTTTCCTGGCTCAAGATTGCGGTATTAAGTTAATGAAGCAAATTTTTGATGATTCAGAAATTGTAAAAAATATGTCTTGTGGAAGAACCAAATCATCAGCTATTGTCAATGAGGTTTTGTGTCCTTTTTCTATTGAGTTGGTTCTCAATGATCTTAAAACTGGAATTCCATTTCCTCTCTCCACTGACGCATCAAACAAGGGAAATCGCAAAATGTATCCCATTGTTGCACAATATTTTACTTGTGAAGAAGGACTGTGTGTGAAAATTTTAGACTTTTATATGAGGATTCTTTTGAAGATTCTGCATCAATAAAAAATCAGCTGTGTCGAGTTCTTAGTGATAACAAATAAAAAAAATGGAAATAAATAATGTTTCAGCTTACTCAGCAGATAATGCATCGGTCAATTACGGAGTGAACAAATCTGTTTACCAAAAATTATTGCTGGAAAATGACAATATTGTAGCTGCTCATTGCAATAATCACATTTTACACAACAGCGCAAAAAATGCATTAAAGCAGTTATCTTTTGATATCGAAAATGTAGTGCTGAAGGTTTTCGCCGAATTTTTGAATTCTGCGAAGAAACGAGAAGAGTTGAAATCATTTTTTGAGTTTTGCGAGTCAGAATTCCATGAAGTTTTGCGCCATGTTCCAACACGTTGGTTAAGTTTGTTTAAAGCGGTCGAAAGACTTCTTTTAAACTGGGTACCTCTAAAATCGTATTTTATTTCTCTTGGATCTGATGAGTGCCATAAGGTTATCTGGAACCTTATTTCGGATCAGGAAAATGAACTCGCAAAGGACGATGAACCAACAATTTCAGAATTGTATTTATATTTCACGCACTTCTTCATGTCAATAATGCAAGACACCCTACTGAAGCTGGAAAGCAAGAAAATTCTTGCATGTGATCTTCACATTATCATGTGTAAGCTGCGTGATTCTTTGCAAAAAAAATACGATGAGCAGTTTTTTGGAATGAAAGTTTTATTTGCCTTACATAAAAAACATTTGCCTGAGAATGGGCGTTGGTACTTACCTGATACGCCTCTTCTCTGACTGTCGGGCACGGCAGTCAGGATGGGTGGAGACTTGGTTGAGCTTCCATTGGACCGGGTCTGCAGAAATAAGGGAAGTCCCTCCTCCTGACTGTGCCTGTCAGTTTTGAGACGAGGGAGCCTGTGCAGATAGTCGTATCTAGGAATTGAAAACAAACAACATGAGAAACACCCAGCCCCCTCCCCGGTGAAGATGTGCAGGGACCGGCTTTCCCCACACAGGGAGGGGCTGACTGCCATGCCCGACAGTCAGAAAAGAGGCGTATCAGGTAAGTACCAATGCCCATTCTCCTATAGTCGGGCACGGCAGTCAGGATGGGACATACCAAGCGAGGTGTCCAGTTGGGCGGGAGAAGGCCGGTCCCTCACTCAGGAGGATGTATGGACACCTTGGAGATGGCCCCCTCCGATAAGGGGAGCTTGGTTAGCAACCCCCGCTCAACCGCCAGACGGTGAGCTGGAACCAGAGAGGGTCTGGATGCTGTAACTGACCCTGGGAAAGCGTCACCTGATCGTCTGGTATCCGCCAAGGTGGTTGAACTGACAAGGAGACAAGGTCTGCAAACCAAGGTCGCCGGTTCCAGGATGGAGCGATGAGAACCATCTCCACCTGTTCTTGTAGTAATTTCCGTATTACCTTGGGCAAGAGGTTGATTGGGGGAAAGGCATATAGAAGTTGTCTGGATGGCCACGGACACCGCAGTGCATCCACTGCCTCCGCCCCGGGGCAGGGGAACCTGGCAAAGAACCGAGGAAGCTGATGGTTGGCTGCGCTGGCGAAGAGGTCCACGATTGGAAGCCCGAAGCGGTGGACTATCTCCTGGAATAGACGAGGAGAAATGGACCACTCTGCGTTGTCTATTGGAGCCCGACTGAGGGAATCGGCCATCTGGTTTTGAATTCCGGAGATGTGAGCCGCTTGCACCGATGACAGGTGGCTCTCCGCCCATAGGCCCAACCGTCGTGCTTCTCGCATCAGAGCCCTGGAGCGCGTATCCCCGAGGCGGTTCACATGTGCTTTGGCTGTTACATTGTCGGTACGAATTAGGACATCCTGGTGAAGGACGTGAGATCTGAAGGCTTTTAAGGCGAGGAAGATAGCCCGCAGTTCTAGCACATTGATGTTCATTCGTTGCTCGTTCTCTGACCATTGGCCCTGAGCTAGGTGGGGACCCAGATGAGCTCCCCACCCTGACAAGCTGGCATCCGTCGTGATAAGCAGACGCTGAGGTTCTCGGAACTTGGTCCCTTTTAACAACGCTTCCTCATGGTCGAGTTGTCCCTATGTGAACGTTGAAAAGGTAGTAGTAGCCACTGTAAGTCCCGGCAGTGTAAACGAGCCCAAGGGACTATTCCGAAGGTAGACACCATCTTGCCAAGAAGGCGAGAGAGGGAGAGGATGGAAGAAGCCCCCCTATCTTGTATTCAGCTAGCTAAACCCCTAAGGCTGTCAACTCGGTCTGGTGAAAGGAAGACCTCGGAGGACAAGGTATCAATAACCGCCTCTAAGTGGCGGATCCTAGTAGAAGGGGTTAAATGGCTCTTAGACCAGTTTACTGAGAACCCGTGGTTCTGGAGAACCTGAAGGATGGTAGCTAGGTCTGTCTGTGCCTGCTGTAAAGAGCGTGACAAAATTAGAACATCATCCAAATAGAAGGAGACCCTAATTGGGATGGTGGCTACATATCCCATAAGGGCAGCCATTATCTTGGTAAAGGCCCTGGGAGCTGAAGACAAACCAAAGGGAAGGGCACGGTACTGATAATGCTTGTTGTTATAACAAAAACGGAGGAATCTATGGTGGTTGGGAAGGATGGGAACGTGGAGGTAGGCTTCAGTTAAGTCCACGGAAGACAAAAAATCTCCTTCCTGAATACAAAGTAAAATTGTTTGTAAAGAATGCATCTTGAACCGACGATAAGTTATGTGCCGGTTCAAGGATTTCAAATCAAGGATAGGGTGCCAATCCCCCGAGGACTTTTGCACTAAAAAAAGGCGGGAGTAAAACCCTTGGCCAAATTCGGCAGGGGGAACAGGTTGGATGGCCCTTATAGACAATAAGTGACTAATAGCTGCTTCTACTTGAGCCCGTTTCACTCTGTTAAGAGAGACTGAGCAACGTATAAATCTACTAGGAGGGGTAGATAAGAACTCAAGGGAAAGGCCGAATTTGATGGTATTTTTAACCCACTCATCTGTAATGCTATTCTCCCAAGCCTGGGAGAAAAGGGCTAAACGGCCTCCCAGTTGGGTCGGAACTAGACCCCTAGCGAGACCTTCGGAAGGGACGTCCTCTACCACCCCTCTGGGGTCTTCTGGGGGGGTATCTGGGACCCTGTCTGACCTGATTGTCCTGATGGAAAGTCCCCCGCTGTTGGAAGGAGCATTGAGGCCTCTGCTGGAAATAGCCGGAATCGGAGCCTCGAAAGGACTGCGACCGAAAGGAGCCAGACGAACGACCCTCTGCCCTGCGCAACAAGGCTGGCAAGATCTCAATTAGAAGGGGTTCAAGTGAAGGACCGAAAAGCTTGTCACCGGCATATGGTGATGAGGCAAGACGCCCTTTGTTACGCACGTCAGCTTGCCAATACTTTAACCACAATAACCTTCGAGAAGTAACTGCAGAGCCTATGGCGTTTGCGGAAAATCTAGCCGCATTCAAGGTGGCGTCCGCTGAAAATTCTACAGCTGCTAGTATTTTGTTAATATCTTGATGTGTTCTCACATCAGCAGAGGATATACGACCCTGCAGCTGCTTCAACCAGAGGATTGATGCCCTATTAAAAAAGGATGAAGCTGAAGCCGCTTGGACAGACCAGGCTGCTGCTTGGTGACCCTTAATAAGTGTACGTTCCGCCTTTCTTTCCTCCGGTCTTAATGACTCTTCTGCAGGTCCTGAAGAAGGGGAAGGTGATGAAAGGGCTGCTACTGGTGCATCCACAGAGGGTATCTGTAAAAGAGAAGCATACTCCGACGCCAAATTATATAAACGTCTATCAAGGCTGTTAGGAATTGGACCAGTACTGGGATTCTTCCATTGCCTCTGTAATACATCTGTAAATAATTTAGGGGCTGGCACAATTTCGGTTTGAATTGTAGGTACCTCAAATAAGGAGGAAGAAGATGCCGATGACTCTGGCTGAGGCTGGTCTTTGTTTTGTGGAAGGCCAAGGCCAGTAGTGGTTTGGGCCTTGTATAACAAAGAGCGGAACATCTGAGGGCGAAACAAGCCGACAAAGGGAGGTTGATCAGGTTCCAAGCCCTCATCCTCGGATAAATCCTGCTCAATGATGGCCTGTTCCTCTTCTTCTGAAAGGGAGCCCTGGCTGTCCCTGGAAGGGGAAACTGCTCTCGTTGGGGTCTGAGATGAGGCCTGCAAAGGCTGGGAGCGTACAGAAGGGGTGTGGTGGCTCAAATAATCAGAAACTTTGGAAGAAGCTCTCTCCTGAAGGCCCTGGGCAATCCCCTGTCTGATGGAATTAGTAATCAACTGGGCCAAAGCTGGAGTGACATCTAGCTTTTGGCCTTGAGAGGACTGGTTATCATGGTCTCCAGAAGAATGGGAAATAGGATCTGGATTCTCAACTGCTTGTGGAGCAGGATCCCCAGGATCCCCCGAAGGAAAAACAGCCTCTGGCACTGGAGTTAAGGTATCCTCAGTGACTGAGATATCTGGGGAGAGATCTGGAACAAGAGAAGACTGCGGAAAATCCCCCACAGTGGCAGAGGCAGATACTGGAGTGGGAACATCAGATGGAGAAGTAAAAGGCCCAGGCTGTGCCCTCGAAGAGGAGGCCGCTTTATTGCAGGCCTTTTCTATCGCATTATGTCTCCTCTTCTCCTCTCTGGACATTGGGGCCTACTTAGGAGCCTGGGTCCTAGGCCTCTTAACCTGGGTGCTAGTGGAGGTACCCTCTCCTGGATCCTCTGATGAGGGAGGGCGCTTCCCTTTACTGCTTTTACTGTGAGCCCTGGCATCCGCCATCTTGAAGGGCTCTGAAGAAGGGCTATAAAATGGCCGCCAAACCTCCGAGAGTCACTCAGGCCCACCAAAGCTCGCAAGGAGCTGTACTCACTGTAAAGAGGCTGAATCGGGCAGAGAAGGCCTTGGGGTGTGCTAGCCAGCCAGTCGAAGCACCCCCAGACGCGCGGAATTTCCCTTGCGCTAACGAGCTGCAGGCCGATGAATGGGAAAGGCCACGCTGTCCCCTGAGGCCTTAATTAGTCGCTTCGAGGCGATCCGACGATGAAAGTGCTAGCCAGCTGGCCTACAGCACTAACGGGGCGCGGAAGACACGTCGCGCTGAAAAGGGAGCCGCCGGGCGATTAATCGACGTTCTCCTGCCGTCCCTGCAGCCGCCCGATATCAATAGGCCCAAACGCGACGGAGCGAACTCGTGTGCGTGGGCGATGCAATTGCCAGCTGGCAATTGAACCAAAGCGCGGTTTCCAGCGGAGCTAAGTCTCTCGCTGGGCCGAATGCTAGCAGGGAGCTAGAAGAGGATTAAATCTCTATTTTCCTTCTGCTCTCTTCTCTTTTTTTTTTTTTTTTTTTTGAATGGAGCTATCCTAGATGCGACTGGTCCGGACTCGACCGAGTTGAAAAACCGACAGGCACAGTGAGGAGGAAGGACTTCCCTTATTTCTGCAGACCCGGTCCAATGGAAGCTCAACCAAGTCTCCACCCATCCTGACTGCCGTGCCTGACTATAGGAGAATGCCGTGCAAAAGTTCAAGAAAGAAGCCATCAACGTGTATCAGAGCCATTGCGTACCTAGAAAAGTGGTATAATTTCACCGATTTAGTATATGAGACGCTAAATTGTTTCAATCTAATTGATCGCAATAATCCTCCAACTTTAGAAGAAATGACAAACATCTGGTTATTATCACCATGGCGAGAAGAACTTCCACCCAACACTCTCTTCGATGAAATTTCTGCCTTAGAAGAAGTTTATGTTCATCTGCAGGGCGATTCATGCCTTGATAAGTGGACGTACTTTTTCAAGAAAGAGCCAGCTTCGAGTTTACTGAAACTGTTCCAGTATTGTGCATGAATTCCGGTATCAAATGCAAATGTTGAACGAATTTTCAGCGTCATGGGAAATTTGTGCGCTGACGAACGTAACCGACTGCTTGTACCATCAGTTCGAAGTGAACTTTGTATATTTTTTAATATTTCTCAACGTTGTACTGAAATTAAAGAATTATTCCTTAAACACAAAGAATTGATCAAAGCTGCGCAGTCAAATAAAAAATACACACGACAGCAAAGTAAAATGTAATTTAATATTTTACATATTATTATAATATATTTGATGTTTTGAATTTTAAGTAAAGTTTTGAAGTGATTATTTTAATAGGTGTTAAAATGTTTGTAAGAAAATATATAATTTAATTGTAAAACATTTTTTTATTTTTTTACTACTTAACACCCCCCCCCCCGCTTGTCCGCTATTTTTTGGAAGCAGACCTGGCAACCCTAGTTATGAGTCCCATATTCATCTATTATAGAACATAGAATCATGGGGCTGAAAGAGACCTTCTAGTCTAATCCTCTGTTCAAGGCAGGAGCCTTATACTACCCCAGTCAAATTGTTGTCCAGTCTATTTTTGAAAACCTCCAGTGATGGAGCACCCACAACTTTGTAAGTTATTCCATTGATAAATTGCTCTCACAGTCAGAAAATTTTCTTTACTTCTAGGTTGGATTTGTCTTTAAGAAGCTTCCACCAATTACTTCTTGTCCTGCCCTCTAATGCTTTAGATAATAAGTCAATCCCCTCTATGGCATCTCCTCTAGTACTGGAAGATAGTTATTATGTCCCCACAATCCTTCTTTTCAATAGGCTAGATGCACCTAGCTCCCTCAACTGTTCATCATACAATTTAGCCTCTATACCCTTTATCATCTTTGTTGCTCTTCTCTGCAAACTTTCTAAGGTCTCAGCACTTTTGTTGTATTGTGGTGGCCAGAACTGTTTATAGTATTCCAAGTGTGATTTCATTAGTGCAGTATAAAGCAGTATTATCACTTCTCGTGATCTTGATATTATCCCTCTGTTGACGCAGCCCAGGATGGCATTGGCCTTTTTGGCAGCTGCAGCACATTGCTGGCTCATGCTTAAGTGGGAGTAGTCCACTAGATCTCTCACACAGTTAGTTATAATGGTAAAGAGATCTGGCTGACGTTATTCAACCAACCAGTGAAAATAAAGACCAGCCAATAGCTTTTCCATGATATCAAAACTGCTTGATTAGAATTTCAATACTTTTTACCCATCAACAATCATCACATTTTGGTTTAGTGACTTAACCAAAGCAGGGCTAAAAGGGAACTTATCAGAGCTCTGTACTTATGTTTGCCCAACAGGAACAGTGATAGAACATTTATCACTGATCTATTGCCAATGCAAGTAACCTGAACTGTTTCATTCATTAAAGTAATTGAAGACCATGTTACCCAGTTCCTAACACTGGAATTGAGGAGTTAAGTAGCTATTCTATGCCTACTCATTTAGAAGTTGATCCTACTGAGTTTATTTTCAAGTCAATCTGTACATTCTATGTGATTAACAAACCAAGATTAATTTCCCCTTTCCCTGGAAAAGAAGGCAGAAATTTCCAACTTTTTCTCCCTCCCTCCCTTTCCTTTCACTGCTACAATTGTCTTCCCTCCTTTCTTTTATACATTCAAATCTCCACTGCACAACAGTCATCCACATATATTGCCTCTTCATACACATGTATACATTTAAAGATGCACAGTCCCAGTTCTCTCAAATCAAGAGACATATATAGAATAATCTCAGTTTTCTCCCCCACAAAAGAGTTAAGTGGAGTTCACTGGCGACCCTCAGTGGGAGAGCCTTCTCTGTGGGGGCACCTGCCCTCTGGAATGAACTGCCACCGGAGATTCGTATGATCCCTGACCTACGTACCTTTTACCGTGCCCTTAAGACTCTACTGTTTCAACAGGCTGGACTGGCTTAAGAACGAATTTTAAGGGGTGTTTTTATTTTTAATATAGGGACAAATCATTTAATCTGTTTTAAACTGTTTTTTAAATTTTATAGATATACATGTTTTAGTGTGGCTGTACACCGCCCTGAGTCCCTCGGGAGAAGGGCGGTATAAAAATGTAAATAATAAATAAATAATAAATAAGTTGAAATGCAGCTTGTGAGTAATATGCACATAGACACTGATTATTCAATGTATAGGTAAATGATACAAACATACAGTACAACCATTTGATGGGGGAAAGGGAGACTGCAATCTTTCTCACTCGTAAGGACAAATCACTTCTCTATGTGCATCTCATTGCCTCATTCCAGAAAGTGGATCATAAAGAATAGAAAATGGTTTGGTCAGGATTGTAAACAATTAAAGAGGCATATAATAAGGAGTACAGAAAAAGTAAAAACTTCCCTTCTGAGGATCAAACTCACTACCTAAAATGTTTGAAGGCTCAGTATAAGGCCCTTTTAAAAGAAAAGTGCAGCATTGAAGGAGACCTGGCATAAATTAATTCAATCAAGATGAAAGATACATCACTTTTTTGGCGTATCACTAGAGGACTGTGAAAATTACTCCTTCCCCCAACTAACCAAGTACCAACTCATTCCTGGGAGGAATAATTTAGAGAATTGTATATGGATGAGGGTGAAGATTTATTCTAGCCCATAATAGCCCACAAACCCACAGCCACACTCCCCCAGGAATTATCCACAACCAAAGACAAAATACAGAGGGATGAAAGAAACAATGTAATGAAATGTACTCTACAAAATCAATTGTAGATTGCCATTGCAACCAATTCTACATGGGACAAACATCACATCAATTAAAAACCAGAATCTATGAACACTGGCTGCCAGTCAAACACCACGATCCCAAATCCTTAATCGCTACCTACACTGACACCAAACACCACCAGTTTGATTGGAGCAACACAAAAATCATTGGCCATGCTACCACCCGCCACACGCATGAGTTCATCAAAGCCTGGCACTCCACAAGCAATTCCAACAACAGACACATTAATCTACAACCAGCCTACGAACCGCTCAGAATCCAAATCAACCGTACAGCCAACCAGAGACAGTGCCAACCCTCAACCAACCCACACAACCCCCCCACCAGTTCACCTCCCAAAGACCCTGACCTGATGTAATCTTATCACAAGACCCATCACAAGACTCACTGATGACTCACAGCTGACCCATTACAAGACCTCACTTGACACACCCACACCTGAAGCCCTTATTAACAGAAGAACACTGAGACTCACATCCCCTAAACTCCACTGAAGATGTTACCTAGTCTGGTAAAGAAATGTTCAGAAACCAACCCACAAGCTTGGAGAATGAACTTTCACCCTCATCCTACACCTGAGTTACAGATATTCACCACTATTGCAAAGTTGTATATGGACCCTGCCCATGAAATGAATGAGAGCCAGATTAATTTGGACCCAGCCCCTTCCTGGCTCCAGTTACACCACAAGACGTATCTCAGCTGGTTGGATCCTTTAAAGTTAATAAGGTTTCCGGTCAGTAGTGAAATCTAAAATTTGTTAATACCGGTTCTATGGGCGTGGCTTGGTGGGGGGGATAATGTGACTGGGTGGGCATGGCCCTTTTTTTAACTTTTAAAACCATTTTTTCTACAATCTCCTCGGCGAAGAGGTTGTAAAAAATGCTTTCAAAAGGCTCTGACGATCCCAGCTGAGTTGCCTGATCGGCAGAGGTTTTTTAAAAAGCCTCTGCCGATCAGGCAACTCACCTTGGATCGTCACAGGCATTTAAAAGAAAAAAAGGGTTTTTTTCTTTTAAAAATCTTTGACGATCCCAGCTGAGCCGCGCAATCATCAGAGGCTTTTTTTTTCTTTTAAAAGCATTTTTTGGCTGAAAAGGTTGTAGAAAAAATGCTCAAAAGTAAAAAAAGAAGCCTCTGATGATTGTGCGGCTCAGCTGGGCATGGGGGGGGCAGGGATTTTTGCTACCGGTTCTCCGAACCACCCGCCTCCATCGCTACCGGATTGGGTGATCCGGCCCGAACCGGGAGCATTTCACCCCTGTTTCCAGTGCTGATTGTATTCTCCCAGAAATAATTAAAAAGAAGCTTAGTTGGTGGACACCTCTTTTAGCATCTCTCTTTACATTTATAGATCAGACTGAATGAATGCCAAGAGATTGGGGAAAGGCAATTATTGTATCAATTTATAAAAAGGGCAATAAATGATCCATGTAACTACAGGCCCATTAGTCTACTGAGTGTTGTTATCAAGTTGTATGCTAAGCACCTAAACCACAAACTTCAAGAGGACATCATTAAAGATGAACAAGCTAGATTCAGTGAAGGGAGGTCCACAGTTGACCATCTTTTGGTACTTTACCACCTTGTATTATAATAATGATGATGATGATGATGATGATGATGATGATGATGATGAAAACCATTATTATTAAAAAACCCATTCCTGATTCTGCCACCCAACAGGCAGGTAGGCCTCTTTCCTCCCCTCATTCATTATCCTGCCTTTCTGCCACTAAACAGGCAGTTAGGCAGCCGTGGCTGGGCCTGGACAGCTATTCAGTGCAGTTCCTACGGTTATGGAATTATCATTTTTGGATCAGTAGTGGCTTAGCCACCGTGAACTAACCAAGCTCCTACCATCACTAATGATGAGAAGGAATCAACAAAATTCCACACCAGATCAATCATTGCCCGGGTCAATAAAGACCGCGTCAGATGCTATGGCTCCTGGACATCTGTTGAAAAAGGGGCTATAGGGCTCAGTTGTTACTGCTAGAGAACCAGAGCGTGCAACTACAAAGCGACTAAAAGAAAAGTGCAAACTTGGACAACTGAAGAAAATCAAGAAATCATCAAATATTTTTACCAGGCAGAACCATCAGCCAGGGGATTTCAAAAAAGAATGATGCAACTGTGGAAGGAAAAACACCCGGAAAGTGACGTAACTGAACAAAGATTAATGGATCAAAGACACTTCATCATCCGTCATAACGTTTTCACAGATGTGGAAATGCAACATGTAGAAATATTGGCTAAAAAGAAAACAACAGGTAATGATGAACAGGCTGAAGAAACTATTCCAACACCTGAACAAACTGACCAACCAGTGGAAGAAACCAACATACAGGATGTAATTCCTCCTGTGCAATAACTCAAAAGTGTAGAGCTAAGTGATCTAGCAAAAATGCTGAAAGAAAAGATTGAAAACCGTATCAAAGAAAACATAGAAAGAAAAAGACTACCTACCATTCACGAAGTGCATAGCAAACGAGTGAAAGATCAACTGCCGTGAACAGCATTTTAACTTCCATCCCATCCAGCACACCATCTGAAACCAACCAACTCCTGTATAACACAGCCGCCATTATAACTGCAGAACTGGATTATAAAATGCCAAAAAAAAAAAAAAACCCACTGGAACACCAAAGTGGAAAATTCAACTTGAAAATAAAATAAAAAAACTATGAGGGGATGTCAGCAATCTGAAGTACTTGAAAGAAGGAAAACTAAATAACAAAAAGCTGAAAAATAGTTTACACAATAAATACAACCTGGAGGAAAAAACAATAACGGAAATCATGGAAGAACTAAAACAACGTGTAACAGCAAAGAAAATTGAAAGATACGAAGGACTAACTAAACAATATCGTGAAAATGGCCAATTCAGAAGAAACCAACACCCTGATGAAAATTGAGTCCAAACTAATGTTCACCCATGTAAAGAAAAAACTTTGAACTTTTGGAAAGAACTGTAGGAAAACCCAGTGGAACACAACAAAACTGCCTCCTGGATCAAAGATATTCAACAACAAACAACACGAAACAAAATGAAAAATATTGTAATAACAACTGACATAGTTGCAAAACAAGCAAAGAAGGTCAAGAACTGGAGTACACCTGGCTGGATGAACTGCATGGATACTGGCTAAAACACCTGACCAGCCTCCATCATCGCATGGCCACTCAATTTGATCAAATGCTTCAAAATGCAACAAGCGTTAACAGCTGGTCGAACATACTTGATAATGAAAGATCCAGAAAAGGGCACAAATGAAGAAAAACAAATTTAAATATGGCATGGATTGATTACAAGAATGCATTTGACTCATTACCCACAGCTGGATTAACACCTGTCTGGAAAACTTTGGAATCAGCAAAATATTTGTACATTTTTGAAAGAAAATATGCAAAAATGGAAAACAGTTCTAACAGCAAATGGGGAGAACATTGGTGAAGTCAACATCAGACAAGGAATCTTCCAGGGGGACTCACTTTCACCACTACTGTTCAACATCGCATTAATTCCATTGACAATAATCCTACGAAACACAAAACTGGGATACCAAATCTCAAGCCAACATGGCAAGATAAACCATCTACTATACATGGATGACTTAAAAATATATGCGAAAAGACCCACTGAACTTAAATCAATACTCAACACAGTTCAACTATTCAGCAGCGACATCAAAATGAACTTTGGACTTGAAAAATGTGCTATATTATCCATGCAGTAAGGAAAAATGAAAAAAATAGAAGGAATAGAATTGGGAAATGGAAACATAGTAAAAGCATTAGCAAAGGATGATGGTTACAAATACCTAGGCATATTGGAAGCAGATAACATCTTGAATGGAAAAGTCAAAGAGTCAACGCAAAAGGGATACATCAGGAGGGTTCGCAAAATATTAAAATCAAAGCTGAATGTTGGAAACATAATTAGAGGCAGTAATACACGGGCAGTTCCAGTGATGCGCTACTGTTCTGCCCCTGCTACGGATCCCAAAGAACACAGCACACACAAACTCTGAACAAAACTTAGTTTACTCAAAAACGCAGTTTTAGCAAATGCCGGCTCTTAATAAGCATTCTTAACAGCCTGCCAGAATTCCATAGATAAGATATTCAGAGTCTTACTGGAGTTGGCAGAAAGCCCAGAAACAAGGATTGCAGAGACATCCCAACGTGATGGTTAGCAAACTAAAGTTGTTTCCTGCAGCTTGTTACCAGCTGTGTACTTTCTTAAATAGGCTAAGGGCGTGGCCAATTAGCCCCAAGCCTTACTCTCGAGGAGACCTCCTCCTGAGGAACCACTCCTGCCTTTTGGCAGCTCTGCATGCCCGTGCATTGAGAAGAGGCTCCTCCTCTTCATCCTCTTCACTTAAAGGAGTCTCTGGAAGTTCTGAAGGCCCTGACTGAATCCCTGCCTCTGGCACCACATCTTCTTCAGCCTCCTCGCTGTCCAACTCAAACGCCGGCTGCACAGGCTGCTGGCGCAGCACCACACCAGCTTCCTCATTGTCGGGATCAGCAACAATCCTCGCAGACCGCTGGCGGGCCACAACAGCTACTCAGCTGGAATCATCAACTGGACTTTGGCTGAACTGGAAGTGACATTGAC
Source organism: Pantherophis guttatus (assembly GCF_059756535.1). Lineage (NCBI taxonomy): Eukaryota > Metazoa > Chordata > Lepidosauria > Squamata > Colubridae > Pantherophis > Pantherophis guttatus. The sequence goes on along the minus strand of NC_142065.1, from coordinate 120,706,180 downwards.
AGGTTGTACCTGCCAAGAAAAATAGGGGGCAGAGGACTATTGCAAATCCATCAAACTATAAAAGAAGAAAAACGAAGTTTGAATGATTATGTGAACCAAAGTACAGAAAAATTGTTGCAGGCTGTGAAAACTGAGAACATTATAAAAACAACAGAAACAAAGGCAGAATATTTATTTATTTATTTATTTATTGGTTCGATTTATATGCTGCCCTTTTCCGGAGACTCAGGGCGGCTTACAATGCCTTAAGCAATAGCCTTCATACTTTTGTACATACCTGCTTAGTAGGGTTTTCGGGCCCTACTATATAATAAATATAAATATAAATATAAATATATATATATATAAATATATATATATTTGTTTGCTCCTGGAAGCACGAAGCCAAGAACACCAGCCTGAAGATGACGAATGAGACTCCGTCGAAACGTCGCCAAGACACTTCCAATTTTACGTGGGAGAAGACCCGAATAACCAAAGACCTACACACACACACACACACACACACACACACACACACACATATATATACATATATACATATATACATATACATACATAATACTTACATATAATATAAGGAAAAACAGCTGGATGACAGATTAAATAGATGGAAAACCAAAGCTTTGCATGGACAGCATTTGAAAAACATTGAAGGAAAATGTGATGACAACTTTACATGGGCATGGCTTAAGATGAGAACCATCAAGAAAGAAACAGAAGGTTTAATACTCGCTGCTCCAGAACAAGTACTACAAACTAATGCCATGAAAGCAAAAATACAGAAATCCACCAACAATCCAAACTGTCGACTTTGCAACAACAAAGTCAAAACTGTTTCACATTTAATATGTGAATGCAGCAAAATTGCACAAACTGATTACAAAGCTAGACACAACCAAGTTGCTAAATTAATCCACTGGTCATTATGTAAAAAATACGAGTTTCCTGTATCCAAAAAGTCATGGGAACATAAAATGGAAAAAGTTATAGAAAATGAGAAGGTGACGATCTTGTGGGACTTTCTAATACAGAGGGATCGTGCCTTGGAACATAACATGCCAGATATCACAGTTGTCGAAAACCGAAACATACAATTTATTGATATTGCGGTACCAGAAGATCCCAATGTCAAAGAAAAAGAACTGGAAAAAAATCACAAATTATCGCGATCTGGCCATCGAAACTACATGGCTATGGATGAAACATGTAACAGTGATACCCATTGTCATCGGAGCACTTGGTACCATGTTCAAGAATTTTACAAAACACATCAAGAAATTGCAGCTTCCTGCAATAACACCAGGGAACTGCAAAACACTATGCTACTCGGAACATCATATATTTTAAGAAGGTACTTGGTTGATACCTAGGACGCTAGCAGAAACCCGTATCAACCATTAGCACCAGTCAATGGTATTTGTGATGCATTTTTGAATGTTCAGTTAACTGAGTTTCATGTTTAATGAATATTTATTTATTTTATTTATTTTTATTTTATTAAATTTCTTTTTTTTTTTTATTTACACTTTATTGATTTTTTAAGACAGATTAAATATAATAACAATTTTGTTTGACATCGGATTCGCAGTGTTTATACATATGTACATGAAAGAAATATCTGGTGTCTTTTATACTATACATTTCTAATTAATTTCTGCACCTTTAAACTCCTTCCTTAATTCTATCATTTATCCATTCGTACCATCTTCCCCACACAGTATCGTAATCTGAATTTTCATCATCACTTATTTCGTGCGTTAATTTACTTGTCTCTGCACACTCTAATATTTTACTAATTATAAGGTCATCTGGTGGTAGGTCTTTCTTTTTCCAGTATTGAGCATATGCCAGTCTGGCAGCTGTAGTTATATGAATTAGGAGGTGGACCTTTTCCTTTCCATGCCCTTTCTTTACCATTCCCAGGAGAAATATTTCTGGAGTCAAATCAATTTCTTCTTTGAGTATGTCTTTCAACCATCTCCGAATTTTGCTCCAGTATCTTTTTGCTTCGGGGCATGTCCACCACATGTGGAAGAAGGTGCCCTGCCCATGACCGCACTTCCAACAATTTGGGTGCACATTGGGAAACATCTTTGATAATCTTGCAGGGGCTAAATGCCACCTATGGAGCATTTTATAATGATTTTCCTTATACGTGGCTGCTCTAGTTAATTTATAATTTTTATTCCACGCCTCTTCCCATTCATTAAAGTTCAAACTATGCCCAATGTTTCTCTCCCATGCTCTCAATTGGTCTCTGATTGTATCCTCATCTCTATCTTCATCTAGTAAATAATTATATAGCTTGGCCAGCGCTTTTTTCCCTGGTCCCATCAAAATTTTGTCCAATCCGTTATATCTCAATTCTATGCCAAATTCATCTTTATCTTTCTGGTATCTTGATTTTATTTGCAGGTAAGTCCACCAATCTAAGGTTATGCCTTGGTCTCTCAGAGCATCATTTGATTTGAGGTTTCCCCCTCCGTCAATGATATCTTTATATCTGCACAGTTTCTCCATTCCCCACCTGTTGGGGTAAATCAATGCCTCTACCGTAGAGAGCCAATTTGGAACTTTTGTATAGTGTCTCTGCCTGATCCCCGCCCACATTTGTATTAAGGAGTCCCTAATTTTATGCCTGTGGAAATAGGTTTTCTTTTTCTTGTCTTTGTCCCATAAGTATGAATGCCACCCTCTCTGTAAATCGTGGCCTTCTAGCATTAGGATTCTCTTGTTCTCTAAGGTGATCCATTCCCTTATCCAAATCAACTTTGCTGCTCTGTAATACATTTCCCAATTCGGGAGACCAAATCCTCCCACGTTCCTTTTTTCCTGTAGAATTTTGAGTGAGATCCTCGATTTTTTTCCCTCCCAAACGAATTCCCTAATAATCTTATTTAATTCTAGGAAAAAAATTTTCTCTAAAATCACTGGTAGATTTTGATATAAAAATAGGATCTTGGGGAGGATGTTCATCTTAATTGCCGCAATTTTGCCTATAAGTGACAATTTAATCTTTTTCCATCTATCCAAATCTTGTTTTAATTTATTAATTAGTGGGGTATAATTATCGTCTCTTAGAGATGAGCACCTTTTGGTTAGCCAAATTCCTAAATATTTTATTTTTGGGACAACCTTTAGGCCCAAAGTTCCTTCTATCTCGTTCTTCTGCGCTTCCGTTATATTCTTAGTTAATATTTTGGTTTTAGATTTGTTCAGTTTAAAGCCAGCCACCTCTCCATATTTACTCAATTCCTCTAGTACTTTTTGTCCTGATGTTAATGGGTCTTCTAGTATTAGTGCCACGTCATCCGCAAAGGCTTGTGTTTTATAGGTCTCATTTCTAATTTTTAGGCCTTTAATTTCCTTGTTATTTCTAATCTTACGTAGCAGAACTTCTAGAGCCAAAATAAATAATAGCGGTGACAAGGGGCAGCCCTGCCTTACTCCCTTTCTGATTTGGAATGTTCTTGTCCTGTCTCCATTAACTAAGATGCTCGCCCTCTGATTGTCATAAATGGTCTTTATCATCTTTTCGAAGTTTTGCCCGAATCCCATTATTTTAATTTGCTTGCTCATAAAATTCCAATTTAAATTGTCGAATGCCTTTTGGGCATCCAAGAAAACTAAGGCCAACTGCTTTTCTGGGTGTTCTTCATAGTATTCTAGAATATCTAATACAATTCTCAAATTGTCCCTAATTTGTCGCCCCGGGAGAAATCCATTTTGGTCTTTAAAAATTTAAAAAAGCCCTCTCCAAACTCAAAAACAACAAATCACCAGGCCCGGATGGATTCCCGGGAGAAATATACAAAAAATTGGAAGAAATTTTACAACCCAAACTAATGGAAATCTTTAATGAGGTTTTGACGGGCTCAAAAATTCCTGACTCATGGAGGGAAGCACATGTCACACTCCTGCCGAAAGAAGGTGCCGACTCCAAAAAAATCCAAAATTACAGACCGATTTCGCTCCTAAACACTGATTACAAATTATTCATGTGTATAATGGCAGAAAGAACCAAAAAAATTTTATTTTATTAAATTTCTATACCACCCTTCTCCCAAAGGACTCAGGGCGGTGAACAGCCAGAAGATAAAACACAGAAATACAAAAATTTAAAATAGATTAAAAACGGATTAAATAATTTGGCTGAATTTAAAATACCCCATAATTTAAACAGATTAAAATTTGTATTTAAAATTTATATTTAAAAGGGGAGAAGATTTAGGCCGGGCCAGCTTGATGAAATAAAAAAGTTTTAAGCGCGCGACGGAAGGTGCGCAGATCCGGGATCCTCCGTATCTCCAGGGGGAGCTCGTTCCAGATCGTAGGTGCCCCCACAGGGAAGGCTCTCCCCCTAGGGGCCGCCAGTCGACATTGTTTGGCCAACGGCACCCGGAGGAGCCCCTCTTTATGGGAGCGTACTGGCCGGTGGGAGGCTATTGGTGGTAGCAAGCGGTCCCATAGATAACCAGGTCCTAAGCCATGGAGAGCTTTAAAGGTGATAACCAGAACCTTGAAGCGCACTCGGAAGACCACCGGGAGCCAGTGCAGCTCACGCAGGAGAGGTGTTACATGGGAGCTCCACGTTGCTCCCATAACCACCCGCGCGGCCGCACACTGCACCAGTTGGAGCCTCCGAGTGCACCTCAAGGGGAGCCCCATGTAGAGAGCGTTACAATAGTCCAGACGAGAGGTGACGAGGGCATGAGTGGTGTGTAGGGAGTCCCGATCTAGAAAGAGACGCAACTGGCAGATCAGGCGGACCTGATGAAAAATCCTCCCGGTCATGGCCGTCAAGTGCTCTTCTAAAGACAGCTGTGAATCCAGGAGGACGCCCAACTTGCGAGCCCTTTCCGTGGGGCCAATGATTCACCCTCAATATCAGTGATGGCACCAGCTGACTATATCGGGATGTCAGAAACCACAGCCACTCAGTCTTGGATGGGTTGAGCCTGAGCCTGTTCCTCCCCATCCAGATCCGTACGGCCTCCAGGCACCGGGACATCACTTCAAGGGCATTGTTGGAGTAGTCCGGGGTGGAGATGTACAGCTGGGTGTCGTCAGCGTACTGATGGTACTTCACCCCGAAACCACGGATGATCTCGCCCAGCGGCTATACATAAATGTTGAACAAAAGGGGCGAGAGGACCGATCCCTGCGGCACCCCACATATGAGGGCCTCGGGGTCGACCTCTGCCCCCCTGTCAACACAGATTGCAACCGGTTGGAGAGAAAGGAGGAGAACCACCGTAGTACAGTGCCTCCCACCCCCAACTCTTCCAACCGGTGCAACATGATACCGTGGTCAATGGTATCAAAAGCCGCTGAGAGATCTAACAGGACCAAGACAGAGGAGCAACCCCTGTCCCGAGCCCTCCAGAGATCATCAACCAACACGACCAATGCCGTTTCCGTGCTGTACCCAGGCCTGAAACCCGACTGGAATGGATCTAGATACGACGTTTCATCCAGGTACTGGGGAAGCTGTCGCGTAACCACACTCTCAACAACCTTCGCAACAAAGCGAAGGTTGGAGACTGGACGATAATTAGCCAATACTGCCGGGTCCAGGGAAGGCTTCTTGAGGAGAGGCCTCACCACCGCCTCCTTCAAGGTGGCAGGGAAGGCACCCTCACCCAATGAAGTATTTATAATCCCCTGGAGCCAGCCTCGCATCACCTCCTGGGAAGCCAGTACTAACCAGGAGGGACACGGGTCCAACAAACATGTGGTCGCATTCAATCTACCCAGAATCCTGTCCACGTCATCTGGGGTCACAGGATCAAACTCGTCCCAGATAACATTCTCAAGACCTGCCTCCATCACCCTCGCTGGACCTACCCAGTCGGAGTCCAGACCTTCCTGAATCTGAGTGATTTTGTCATGCAGATATTGAACAAAATCCTCGGCTCTTCCCTCCAAGGGGTCCTCCCACGCTTCCTGGTGGAGCAGGGAGCGGGTCACCCTAAACAGGGTGGCCGGGCGATTATCTGATGATGCAATAGGAGCAGCAAAATGGGTACATTTTGCTGCTTTTATCGCCACTAGGTAATTCTTAATATGAGATCTTACCAGTGTCCGGTCCGATTCAGAAAGACTAGCCCTCCAACTACTCTCTAGGCGTCTTTTTCGGCGCTTCATCTCCCTCAGCTCCTCGGTAAACCAAGGAGCCAGGTGAGAATGGTGCCAGGTCAGAGGCCGCAAAGGCACGACTCGATCCAGGCGGCCACTAGGTCTCCAGTCGAGGTGTGTGCAAGATCCTCGGGGATTGGCCCAAGCTCCATCTGAAACCTATCAGGTTCCATCAGGCGCCTGGGGCAGTACCATCTTACCGGTTCCGCCTCCCTGCGGCGGGGTACCACAGTTCGAAGGTCAAGGCGAAGGAGAGAGTGATCCAACCGTGACAAGGGCTCAATGACTATGTCCCCTATCTCAAGATCACTCAACCACTGTCCAGAGACAAAAACCAGGTCCAGTGTGTTTCCCCCCCTGTGCGTAGGGCCATGAATTAGCTGGGTCAGGTCCATGGCCGTCATGGAAGCCATGAACTCCCGAGCCACCTCAGATGCCTCACCCGCGGACAGCAGGTTAAAATCCCCCATGACCATAAGTCTGGGGGTATCAACCGCCACCGCGGCGATAACATTGAGTAGCTCGGGCAGGGCTGCAGCCCCATGGCAGGGAGCCAGGTACGTGATCAACAAGCCCATCTGAACCCCATGACCCCACTTCACAAGGAGGGACTCACAACTGGCCGTCTGAGAAACAGTGGTCTCCCTCGGCCTAAGGCCTTCTCTAATAATAACCGCTACTCCCCCGCCCCTCCCGAGGCCTCGGCTGATGGAATGCGTGGAAGCCTGGTGGGCACATTTCTACCAGAGGGACCCCTCCCTCCGGGCCCAACCAGGTCTCCGTAATACCCGCCAGATCCGCTCCCCCCTCCTGAACAAGATCACAGATGAGGGGGGCTTTATTTACTACAGACCTGGCGTTGCACAACATCAGTCGAAGGCCCAGGTCCTGAGGGTCTGTGCAACCTGGAAAACGAGTAAAGCTTTGGGGGCCGGAGCGTCCTACCGCTTGAAGACAGCGGGTGTGTGCTCTCTTAACATGCTATGGCCCCCTGCTCCCACCATATCTACCCCTCCCACTCACAGTACCAATGATGGAAACACAGTCTGGACAAGCTTGACCCCCCCCTATTACCCCCGGATACCTCCCACCCCCCACCGCGCATCCCAGCCCGGCCAGACCCTCCCCTAAGTGGGTTATTCCCCAAATCCACGACCCTAGTTCCTGTCCAACCCCCCTCCCCAGATCCCTTAAAAGTTTAGACAAGGACAGTTTTAAAAAACCCCGCAGCCCCCTCTTTGTGGCATGCCACCTCTCAGGGTTCCAAAGCCCGTCATCGAGGTAGGGCCTCGATAGAGTGGAGGGCCAAGCCTGCGAGAGGGGGGAGTCTCGCAGACCAAGAAGCTCCGCTGCTGAGTACATCTTAACCAAACGGGTAGCACGACCATATCCTAAGGGTCTATAAAAGGACCAGGGGAGAAGACAAAGAAATGGGGGATCTCAGAAACATATTTACAGGACCAAGTCCACTGTCCCCTCACAACAGGGGACAAAGTCCAGAACCAAGACGACCACAATCCAAGGTCAGGGCAATAAATCCTACCACCCTTTCACGGTGGTTAGGTCAGCTGGTCAGCCCCCTCTTGTGGTGAGATGGCAGCGATGAACCAATGAAAACAGACAGCGTCCGGGGGTCAGGTCCAAAAACTGCCCTCTCACGGGGGTTGGTCCGATGGTCAAATCCCCTCCGCTGACAAAGTACATATATGTAGAATCATCCCGGTTCAGCCCCCAGGGGCCCCGACATCCAGGCCACCCTCTCACGGTGGTCAACTGATGTCCAGTTAGAATGAAGTAAATAATAATATAAAAAACCAACAACTGGTTACTATGTAAAAAAAATACGACATACTTGTATCCAAAAAGTAATGGGAGCACAAAGTGGAAAAAGTTACCGAAAATGAGATGGTGAAGATCTTGTGGGACTTTTGAATACAGACAGATCGTCATTTGGAACCCAACATACCAGATATCACAGTTGTCGAGGGCCGAAGCGTACAGTTTATTGATATCACTGTACCAGGAGATGCCAGCGTCGAAGAAAAAGAACTGGAAAAAATCACAAAATATCGCGACCTGGCCATTGAAACTACGCGGCTATGGATGAAACATGTAACAGTGATACCCATTGTCATTTGGCACTTGGTACCATGTCCAAGAATTTTACAAAACACATCAAGAAACTGCAACTTCCTGCAATAACACCAGCGGAACTGCATAAAACTGCGCTACTCGGAACATCATATATTTTAAGAAGATATTGGTGCAGAAAAGTATAAGTCAGCCTCCGTACATGAGGGAAAAAGACACACACCCCCCAAAAAATAAGCCCTAATGTTTATTTTGGGGCCCAAAAGAAAATAAGACCCAGTCTTATTTTTCGGAAAACACGGGTATATAAAAATAAATCCTCTCTTTTTGTGGCTTTCCTTGACTTTAAATAAAGGCCTTTGATTCAATATCCAGAAGTACCCTCTGTGATATACTAAAAACTACTACTATTGATAACTCCTCTATCTCATACAAAAACTATATTCTAACTCCACCTTAAAAGTAAGGTGTAACCTACAAGGGACTTTATGTGGCTCAATAACTGTACAAAGAGGAGTACACCAGGGATGCATCTTAGCCCCTTCCTTTTTCAATCTTTATATTAATTCCCTGATTGAACTTCTGCCTAACCCCGGACTTCCATCTTCCCAATTTAGCACAATGCAAAATACCGATACTTATTTATGCTGATGATGCCACTATTATTTCACAAACCCCCATGGGACTCAAGAGAGCTACTTTAGTAACATTAAAATACTGTAGACAAAATCATCTGATTGTTATGACCCAAGTAGTCAAGACAAGGCAGGCCTTTATTGCTCTCAATAAGTGTTCAACAAACTACCCTCCAATGACCAATAAGGCTCCACTTCATCTACCCTGAAGGCAGCAACCCCCAGTCCCCCAAACAACAGCCCATATATTACCAGGGAAGTCCACAAGGCAAAATCCAGGCATAAGACAAATGGCAGTCCTCAGGGCAAAGATAAGGTACAAGGCAAAGGCAGTTCTGAAGGTAAAGCAAAGCAAAGGGCAAAAGTAGTCCACAAAGCTAAGGCAAGACAAATGGCAGTCCTCAAAGCAAAGGCGGAAAGCAGTCCTCGAAGCAAGGCAAAAAGGCACGAGTCAAAGCCAGGAGTGTAATCCAAAACAAACAATTGTTCCTGGCAAAGACGAAATCCCCATCATCCTCAGCCCCTGGACTCTCCAAACATGCTGAGTGAGACGTGCAATCCCTGTCGGACGATCCCAGTTCCTCCTCCTCCTCCTCCTCCCCCTCCCCCTCCTCTGAACTGAGCTCCACTGGGGCTATGACACAGATCCTCATTTTCAATAAATCAAAAATCCTAGTTTTTGCTAAAAGAGCTATTCAATACTCTTGGAGAGCAGAAAGACACAATCTAGAACAGGTTAATAAATTCAAGTAGCTTGGGGTGGTTTTCCATACAAAAGGTATTTGGCAGGCACATCTGGACCACATGATGCAGCCAGATCTTAGGTCCTCAAATGCTATTAAACCTTTTTTTTACACAGGTGGAGAACAATTAGTCCCTGCAGCCATAAAACTCTTTGAGACTAAAACATTGACGCAAATTCTTTTTTTTTTTTATTGCAAAAGTTTTACAATTACATTTTCACCCCTTTTCCCCCCCCGCCTCCCCCCCAAACTTCCCGACCTCCCTAACCCTCCCTAACCCTCCCCTCCCCCCAGACTTCCCTATAATATATTCATACTCATAAAAAACCCTTAATATAACACTTATATGTAAACTTGAACCCCTCCCTCCCCTGTGTAATTTTTCTCTTTACCTCATTACATTAAAATATTTCCACTACATTACATTATTTTCAAATAAAAGCTATTTGATACTTTCTAGTTTGATATTTGTTCTGAACATATTCTATCCACCTTTTCCATTCCCACTCATAAGTCTCTTGTGAACAGTCTTTTAAATATGCTGAAATCTTCGCCATCTCTGCAAAACTGGCCATCTTCAAAGTCCATTCCTCAATAGTGGGCAAAGCTTCATTCTTCCAATATTTACCTATCAACAATCTTGCTGCTGTTATCATATACAATATCAATTTTGTTTCACCCAATGTAAAACCCTTAACTATACCCAATAAAAACAGTTGTGGAGAAAATTGAATTTTTTTCTTCAAAACATTCTGCATGACCCACCAAATTTTTATCCAAAAAGCCTTAACTTTCCTACAGGTCCACCAAACATGATAATACGTAGCATCCAAACATTCACATCTCCAACATTTTGGCTGAACATTAGGGTACATACATGACAACTTTTTGGGATCTAAATGCCATCTATAAAACATTTTGTAAAAATTTTCCCTCAGATTCTGCGACTGTGTAAATTTAACATTCTGAACCCAAATTTTTTCCCATGTTTCCAGCATCACTGGTTCTTCAAAATTCTGTGCCCACTTAATCATACAGTCTTTAACTAATTCAGTTTCTGAATCTCTTTCTAGCAAAACATTATAAAGCCTTTTGATATGCATTGGACCTTTCTCTCTTATATGTCTAACCAATTCTTCCTCATGCAACATAATACCAGTTTTTTGGTCCTCTTTCCATCTCAATTGCAATTGATTATACTGTAACCAAGTTAAATTAATCCCTTCGTCCAACAGTGTCTGCAATGTCTTCAGCTGCCATCTGCCCGCATCTGTAAAAAGAACCTCTTTATATAAACCCCCCCCGAGTGACATTATATTTGTATTCCACAAAGTATGACCAAGATCCAGCCATAGCGGTATTTTATAATCCCATTTGAGTCGGTGCTTCTTCCAAACTCTCATCAAAGAGTCTCTAAGTATATGGCTTTTAAATACTTTGTCGACTTTGTTATCATAAAATAAGTAGGCATGCCATCCAAATTCAAGATCAAAACTTTCTACATTCAATATTCCAGTCTTTTTCCTTCCAAACCAATCACTTGTTAGAGTCAAAGCTGCTGCATCATAATATAGCTGTAGGTTTGGTAGTTTAAGACCTCCTCTTTCTGGAACATCTTGCATAATTTTCAATTTCACTCTCGGCTTCTTCTCGTTCCAGACAAACTTATTCACTCCAGATTGCCAAACTTTCAATTGTTTATCACTTTTAAGCACCGGAATCATTTGAAACAAAAAAAGAAATCTTGGCAAAATATTCATCTTAACTGCTGCTATTCTTCCAAGTAGAGACAGCTGCAGTTTTTTCCAAGTCTCCATATCTTTCTGCACCTCTCGCCACAACACCTCATAGTTATTTTGAAACAATTTCATATTTGATTCTGCAACCTGAACTCCTAGATATTTTACCTTAGGTACAGTCTCAAAACCTGCCCTCCTTTCAAGCTCATGTTTACGATCTTGTGTCATGTTTTTAGCTATCATTTTAGTCTTTTTTGGATTCAATCTAAAACCTGAAACTTTACCATAGTCTTGTATAATGTCCTTCATCAAGATTATTGATTCCATTGGTTGTGATAGGGTAACAACCAGATCATCTGCAAATGCCTTTATTCTGTAATCCTCTTGCCTAATCTTTATACCTTTCAAGATATTAGAGTCCCGTATTGTATTTAGCAAGACTTCTAGTGTTAAAATAAATAAAAGTGGGGACAACGGACATCCTTGTCTTGTTCCTTTTTCAATTTTAAACTCTGTTGTCAGACTTCCATTAATAATGATCTGTGCCTTTTGCTCTTGATAAATTGCCGAAATCGCCTGTATAAATTGATCCCCAAAATCCATCTTTTTCAAAGTCTTTAATAAAAAATTCCAATCCACTCTGTCAAAGGCCTTCTCTGCATCCAAAAAGACCAGCACTGCAGGGATCTGTTTATTCTTCTCAAGATATTCCAATAAATCTATTACTTGCCTTACATTGTCCTTCATATATCTACCCTCGATAAATCCCGCTTGATCATCATGAATCACCTTTTGAATTACTGGCATCAACCTGTTGGCTAGTACTTTCGCAAAAATTTTATAATCTGTATTCAAAAGAGATATTGGTCTATAGTTCTCTGGTTTTTTAGGACCGATTTGTTCTTTTGGTATCAAAGATATGTAAGCTGTTGTCCATGATGGGGGTATTTTACCCCCTTGCTGAATATTGCAGAATAAATCTCTAAGTTGTTCCACCATTTCAGCTTGCAAAGTTTTGTAATACACTGCAGTCAAGCCATCCGTACCAGGAGCTTTGGCTGTTTTTAACTGTTTAATTGCTACTATTATCTCCTCCTCTGTTATGGGATAATTCATTCTTTCCTTTTGTTGATCAGTAATTTTTGTAACTCTTTTATCGTTTAAATATTTTTCTATAAGTCCATTCTGCACCTCCTCTTTAGCATATAATTTAATATAATAGTCCACAAAAGCTTCTTTAATTAATTTTTGTTGAAAAATTTCTTTCCCTCCAATATCAATACTATCAATAGTCCGTATACTTTGTTTTTTCCTCAATGTGTAAGCCAACCATCTGCCCGGTTTATTAGCGTTACAAAATGTATTATGCTTCGCATATTGTAAGTTTGTTGCAACTTGTTCCGCCATAAGCATTTGAAATTGGTCTTTCAAAAGTTTTATAGCACTACGTATTCTTTCATCTGTTGGATTTTTAATAAGTAACTGTTCTTTTTTCTTTATTTCTATTTCCAATTCAAATCTTTTCTTTTGTCGGAACAGTCTATGTTTAGAGTTCATGTAGATAAGTACCCCTCTCATATAAGCTTTACTTGCATCCCACACAATTTCAATTGGGGTACCTTTATTCAAATTTATTTCAAAAAATTCTTTCAAATGCTTTTTAAGTTCTGTTGTATTTTTTTCATATCTAAACAAATTCTCATTTAATCTCCAAGAACGTCTCTCAACCTTGTCCATCTCAATTTCTATCCATACTGGGCTATGGTCAGTCAAAGTTCTTGGAAAAATCTTTGTTCTTTTTGTCTTAACAAGTAAATCATCTGTCAACAAAATAAAGTCAATCCTAGAGAAGGATCTGTGTCTGTCAGAATAAAAAGTATAGTCCAATTCTTTTGAATTATGTATTCTCCAAACATCTTTTAGTTCCATATCTTCTTTCATGTCAAAAAAGGTCTGTGGTAATCTGATTCTAGACTTTGCAAAACTCTTTTTATCTAATTTAGAATCGATTACTCCATTCCAGTCTCCCATAATTAAAATAGATCTGTAATCCCATTGCAATATTTTAGTATGTAACATCTTATAGAAATAGTCCTGTTGTTGATTGGGAGCATAAATTCCAATCAGAAGAATTTGGCCATTTGCGGTAGACAATTCAATTGCTACAAACCTACCATCTTCATCTGTTTCTATAACTTTAGCTGTTAACTTTTTATTTACATAAATTACCACTCCATTCTTTTTTTGCGAAGTTGAAGATATAAAATGTGTTCCTAGTTTGGAGTTTATCAAATATTTTTGATCTTGAGTTGTGATATGCGTTTCTTGTAAACAAATTATATCATTATTAAATTGTTTCAAATATGTAAATAATTTCTTCCTTTTCTGTGCTGAATTCAACCCATTAACATTCCAGGATAAACACCTAAACATCATCAGCCTCTTTCTGGAGCAAAGAGCAAAATAATTGAAGATCATCCGAAATCTTCGATCTCGCTCCTCCCATAACTCCAATCTCTTGTGCAGTACTCTTATCTGCCTCCTTGTCTTGTCTTTCCTGTTGTTGTTGTTGCTTTTGTTTAAGTAACTTAGCTTGAGCTCGAGTTATACGTTGATCCTTAACTTCAATCATCCGAACCGGATCCAAGATTGGAGAAGATTCCAGCAAGGGCTCATCCAGAAAACCTCCTTCTGCACCTTGCACTTCTTCTAATTCCTGCTTAGACTGTTCTTGCAGTTCTCGTTGAGGTTGCTTCTCTTCACTCTCTTTAATCTCCAAAACTGTAGATGTACGTGGAGATGGTGTTCTTTCCTTAAGAATAGTAGTGTAGAAGTGCTGTGCCTTCTCCACGGTATTCAAACGATATCTTTCTCCCTTGTATCTGAAAATTATGCCAACTGGTGCGTCCCACCGGAAAGATATCTGTAAATTTTGCAATTCCTTAACAAGAAAGCCAAATTCTTTTCTAGCTTTCAGCATTTTAGGAGGTAATTCTTTATAAATTCCAATTCGTGAACCCCCCACTTGTACAGAAGTGTAAAAGGATTTTTGCAGGATATCGTTTCTTATTTCTCTATCTGTAAAATATATGACTACGTCTCTAGGTAATTGTCTTTGTCTGGCCACCCAAGAGTTCACTCTGTAAATTTTGTCTATTTTGTGAAAAACCACATCTGGATTAACTTGTAAAATCTTAGCCAGGGCCTCAGAACAAACTTGTCTCAAATCCTGTCTTTCCTCCTCTCGAATTCCTCGAAGCCGTATAGCAAACTCCATTGCCCTGAATTGTATCATGACAATCTCGTCTTCAACTCTCTGCATTTTATTGTCAACATCAGCAATTTTATAATCATTGTCTTTCATCTTAACATTAACTTCTGATTTAAGTTCTTCAACTTTAAAATCAACTTTCCCAATAAATTCTGCCAGGCCAGATGCCACTTCTGATATTTTTTTGGTCACCTTGTTTTGATTCTGTTTCACCATATCTTTAACTTCATTAATTTCCTGCATAAATTCCTGGTGTGATTTTTGAAGTTTATCATCTATCCCCTGATGTGATTTTTGAAGTTTATCATCTATCTCCTGTTGAGATTTTTGAAATTTATCATCCAAAGTTTTAGAAATAAATTCTTTTAAATCTCCCACATCAAATTCTTTTTTCTGAGTCTGTAACTGTTGAGCAGGGGGAAGCTGCGTTTCATGTTTGTGTGTGGGGGATCCCCCCCCCGTTGCCTTCCCTTCCTGCTTCTTTGAAGTCATTCTGCCACGTAGGCTAGTTTTTCTGAAGAGGGAAGTACCTTTTCCTTTCCCTCCTGCACAAAGACTTCTAAAAAAGTCCCCCAGATTTGATCAAATAAAGGTTGAAGTAAAGCAAAGTCAAATTTTTAGAAAAAGAAATTTTTCCTTTAGATAAAGCAACTTTGTAGCAGCTCTGTAGCTTTATAGCAAAGCAGGAAGGCTTCACAAATCCACTTTCACTAGCTCGTTAACTCAAATGCTGGGCGCCATATTTTTTCAAATCACTTTCACTCACTCACTTTCTCTTTTGATTTAAAAAGTCAACAAAGCACTAATACTTGCAATTTTCAAGTTTCTGGATTCAAGTTGGTATTTCCGCTGTTTGTTAGGGTTAGTTCCTTTCACTTTAAAAGTTTGCTGCTGCCGGCTTGTTCTGCTGAAGGCAGAATCGTCCCACGCCGCCTGGAGTCTCCGCAGGTTGGGAGGGAGCCGCGCCTGTTTTCTCCCCCAGAAGCAATTCCCTGGGGGGGGGTTACAGGGGCTCAACCTGTGCCCTGCTGTCTCTGCTCCTACAATCTTCAAGATTTCGGAGTTTTCGAGCCGCTCCTCGTTCGCGGGGCGGCTCTACAGGCGGCGGGGCTGGCGGTCTTTAAAAAATCACCGCCGTCGCCGAAGCTTGCAAACCGGAAGTCACCGACGCAAATTCTCTATGGGGCACAAACAGGAGTTTTTTTGAAGAAAGAATATTTAGAAACCATATAAACAAAATTCCTATGATCCATTTTAGGTGCACCTAGTGGGACATCAAACATCCAGTTGAAAATTGAGACAGGAATGCCTCAAATTCAGGTAAGGGCTAGAAGATTATGATAATTTACTAGTTGAAAATTAATTCTTCCTGGAGCCCTTTAGTCCTGATAGACAAATTTCCCTCTTTCTGGAAACAGGCAATACACCATAAACTGGCCTTCTATGGACTTATATGTTTTATTATCCCTAGGCTACAATCAAACACCTAAAGAACTAAAGATCCTTATTCATATTACTACTCTTCTTAGTTATTTTCCAATAATTTTTAGATAATGGGTTTATTTTAATGTTTAACATTTGTGCAGTCTATGACCGTAATAAAAATTGATTCTGGTTTTTCTATATGTGTATCTCAGATATCACTAATAGAAATTTGTAATGTAGCTGGCAATGTAAAATACCCATATAAAAAGGATGCAGTAGAAGAAGTAGGCTTGAAAATAAGTAAGAAATTTCATATAGGCCTTTATTTATTCAAACTGAAACAATTTACAACTGAGAAAATGAGAAAGTGGGAAAACTAAATTGAACATCATTTGTTCAAGATGGAATGAGGACTCCTACCTCCAAGATTCCTTCTAACTATGATTCTATGATACAGTACATATTCCCATTTTTATTTCACAAGACAAAGTGAAATATAAAATGCATCATACTTTGGTCTTATGGATCCAGCAAACTATCTAAAAAATTTTGTTAATGTAAAAAAAACAAAACACAGAACTATGAAATTAGCAAATCCTTACACTTAGTTGTTCAAATACAGAGAAGCTTCCTTCATCTAGCAACACTATATGTCTATTTATTTATTTCACTTATAACAATCTGAGTTCAAGAAAGCTATTTTCAGATTTTCCAACTCTTGAAAACCTTGGGAGAAGGAGGGAATTAGGGGCAAAATTCCCTGCCCATCCTGTCCTCTACCTACTTAGAAGTCCTCCCTGCACTGACTCCAATGCCCAAATATGGCTTTTGCCTTTTTTCTACCACAATTGTCCTTTTGATACAAATTTCAAATCTGGTTAATATGGATTAGATTTTAGATTCATTTTAAAACAAAATACATGCAGGTTACCAAATGTCTATCAATATATTCTACCCACTTTCAAGTCCTCATGAGCTCATTATGGGAGCTTAGTGTTCTTTGCACATTTGGATCCAACTAATAGGAAAGTTAGAATAAAGCTTGCCTGTCCCTATATGTTATTAATTACTTGAGGCAAATAAGAAAGGAATGTGTTAATTACCAGTCAAGACAAATATATTTCTTTACTGTCATCATTAAACTATAAAGTATCACCTGAGTAGAATCTGTGTTTAGAGAGGGAATGGGTGTGAGACAACCCCCAGAGGTACAGTCATGGTTTCCTGAAAGATGACTCATCAACTTGATCTCATGCACCTCTTAGACAATTTTAATTTACAATTTATTCCATTATAAAAACGTAAATTTCTGCATTACACAGTAGACAATGAAAGCATATATCCTTATACAAGCAGAAGATAGGTAAACATACAGTCTAAACGTCCCTGTGTGTGGTGAAAACCAAAGTTTAGCATAAAGATGGAGATCTGGCTCTAATTTACTACCTAAGTTGATGTTCCATTTTTAAATGTGGTTTGACCAGTTAAAAATCTAATAAGGTGCTTGATTTGATTTGGGAGGACATCCAACATAGACTGACCATGAGGAATTCACACAAATTTTAGTCCACCTCTGAATTATAGCATTAGTGTGGCATTAAAGAGAATGGCTGCTGTAAGATCAGTACAATCTTTCTATTGGTAATAAAGACACAACTGTAGAAACACTGCATATTACTTTCACAACTCTAAGTACAAAGTGGAAATTAAAACAATGAATAACTACTTCAATTCAATCTCTAATAAAACTCTAGTAATATGCCTGGGTAACTATACTGGGTTGCTAATCAAAAGTCAATTTTAATATTCAGTGTGAATTAGACTTAAGAGGTGTCTTAATCCATTTTTTTTTTCAGCCTCCCAAATAGAAGTAACAAAGTGCTTTGCTTTGGAATGTTTATCAATTAGATCATTTTTGCTAGATTACTGATGTCAGGGTTGATCCTCGGATAGTGAAAATACAAAACTGTTAATAAGTTTAAAAGCACTTTCATGGAATTTAAATGCTTTGGGGAACTTATAATAAACGCTTTGGTAACAAACATAATTTTTATTCATGAAATTCAAAAAAGATTGGCATTGCTAAATATGCTCTGCTCTGATCAAGCAATTTAGGGAAAGTTGAACCTTTGTATTGAGAGTAGGGCCGTAGTTTCACTCAAAGTCACCTCTCCAGATGTTATTATATTACCATTTGGATTACAATTTGGACTCCAATAACTGCTGCTAGAACCATAGGACCCAGAATCCATTTCCACTTAACTCAAGTTGTTATTAATAATAAGTGAACAGTAAATGCTGTTGGTATTAGGGGGAATCTGTACAAATTCATAATAATTTGTATTTATATTTACATCATTATCTTTGAATAGAATTGATTGTAAGCTGCTTAAATGCCATTAGGAAAATGCAGTTTTAGGCTACGTCTGTTGAAATAAAATCATGGAATCATGAATCATGGAAAATACCGGTAATTATTCTAGTTTATTTTGTTTAGATCAGATCACTTAATAGGGTACAATTCTGAGCAATATAATTTCAAGATGGATTCAAAGAAATTAAAATAGATTCAAAGAAAACTGATGATCTTAGTTTCAGAGTAATTGACTTTGATTGTTTCTTCATGCCAAACAGATCGTGCAAAATTGTTTCTTCATGCCAAAACAGATCATGCCAAACCAATCTTTGACAAAGTGACTAAATTAGTAGACCACTGAAATGCCATACATATAATATACTTGGATTTCAGTAAAACATTTGATAAAGTAGACCACAGCCTACTTCTTGCTAACTAGAAACATGTGGGTTAGACAGCATCACCACCAGATGGATTTGTTACTGGCTGACAAACCCATACTCAATGAGCAGTCCTTAATGGTATTACATCTACATGGAGGGAAGTAAACAGTGGGGTACCACAAGGTTTTGTCTCAGGCTCTGAACTCTTAAATATCTTCATAAATGACTTAGATGAGGGAATAGAAATTTAATGTGGAAATTAAAAGCAGGTTTTACACCTAGGCAGAAAAACCAAAGGTACAAGTACAGATTAGGCGAAACCTGGCTCAAAAACAGTAACTATGAGAGGGACCTTGGAGTGTTAGTGGAGAGATTTAAACATGAGCCAGCAGTGTGTGTCAGCAGCCAAAAAAGCTAATACAATCCTTGGTTATATAAATAGAGGTATAGAATCAAAATCATGTGAAGTATTAGTACTGTTTTATAAATAAATTATTCTATCCAGAACAAATTCTAATAAGTATAAGAAGAATATGCAAACAGATAAGATATTTTCAAGGAGATTCTATTGCTTTTTAAAATGGCTGATTCCACTGATGATAATTTTGAATGAAATGGCATCTACTTATGAATTATACATTCAATGGAAAAAACTTTGAGATTAGTTCTAAAGATATAATTTGAAATTATATACAAAATCATCTATCATCAAAGAGCCTTGGTGGCGCAGCAGACTAAAGCACTGGTAAGTAACACCAGCTGCCTGCAATTACTGCAAGTTCAAATCTCACCAGGCTCAAGGTTGACTCAGCCTTCCATCCTTTCGAGGTAGGTAAAATGAGGACCCAGTTTGTGGGGGCAATAAGATGACTTTGTATAGAAAAGAACACCGCTTAGGGGGGGCCGAAAGCCCTACTAAGCAGGTATATACAAAAGTATAAAGGCTATTGCTTAACGAATTGTAAGCCGCCCTGAGTCTCCAGAAAAGGGCGGCATATAAATCGAACCAATAAATAAATAAATAAATATGGAAAAGCTAGTATTTTTAGATATAGTTCAAATCTTTATCAATGACAACAAAATGAAATTCGGATTGTACAGAAAAATATTAGGGTATTTTAGAAATAAAAATATTAGTGTGTCTGTGAAAAAACAGAGCCAAATATATGAAATGAATTAATAAAGTTTTAAAATCAAAGCTGCATTATGGCTATATTATTAAACCCATTAATACTTGGGCTGTATTAATGGGTTACAAATATATACATTATTTATACCTATATTAATACTGCAGGTATTGCTGACTAGACACAAATATAATGAGATGCTTTATAGAACAATATCTGAAAATGTATGACAGTACATCATGGATTATGTCCCAAAAGTGGCATGGATTGTTTGTATTTACAAGGATAAAATGCTGATCATGGTTTGTCCCAAGTGATGCAAGACAACAGAGGATGAAACTAGAGGTCAAGAAGGGAAAATTGGAGACCAGACAATTGCCCAAGCCTATTGGATTCAGGAATGGCTTTTTGAAGAGTGATGAACCATCACTTTTGTCAAAGCAGGTAGAAAACTTCTAATCCTTCAGAGGAGCATTCAGTAGTATCAGGAAACAACCACATGTCACGTCTCAGTAGGTAGGATAAAAATGTAAAACAAAGAAGGCAGAACTCTCATCCCCAAGAACTACTTTCTCACTACTTCCTATTAACAAGCACAGACTCTTCCCAGATAACCAACCAGATCATGTCTGTTACCTCTGAACAGTCAGAGTCGTATGCTGCATGAATCCGAATTGCCTGATGCCTAAAACAAATCTTAAAGCATCTCTGCAAGAATTCCTCAAGGCCTAGCCTACTATTGTGGCCCGCCAGCGGCCTACGCGGATTGTTGCTGATCCCAACAACAAGGAGGCTGGTGTGGTGCTGCGCCAGCAGCCTGTGTAGCCGGCGCTCGAGTCGGACAGCGAGGAGGCTGAAGAAGATGTGGTGCCAGAGGCAGGGATTCAGTCAGGGCCTTCAGAACCTCCAGAGGCTCCTTTAAGCGAAGAGGATGAAGAGGAGGAGCCTCTTCTCAATGCACGGGCATGCAGAGCTGCCAAAAGGCAGGAGTGGTTCCTCAGGAGGAGGTCTCCTCAAGAGTAAGGCTTGGGGCTAATTGGCCACGCCCTTAGCCTATTTAAGAAAGAACGCAGATTGTAACAAGCTGCAAGAAACAACTTTACTTCGCTAAGCATTGCGTTGGAATATCTCTGCAACCTTGTTTCTGGGCTTTCTGCCAACTCCAGTAAGACTCTGATTATCTTATCTGTGGAATTCTGGCAGGCTGTTAAGAATGCTTATTAACAGCTGGCATTTGCTAAAACTGCGTTATTTGAGTAAACTAAGTTTTGTTCAGAGTTTGTGTGTGCTCTGTTCTTTGGGATCTGTAGCTGGGGCAGAACACCTACCTAGGAGAGATACCAGGGTACCAGTCAGCAATTTACTGAAATAATAAGCACATGCAATCCTAGGCTGCATTAATAGACGGATAAAATCAAGACCACGTGACATTCTAGTAACGTCAAAGCCTTAGTGAGACCACACTTGGAATACTGCATTCTGTTCTGGTCACCACAATATAAAAAAGATGTTGAGACTCTGGGAAGAGTGTAGAGAAGAACTGCTGAGCACATTGTAAGCTGCCCTGAGTCCTCGGAGAAGGGCAGCATATAAATCAAATTATATATATATATATATATTAGGGGGCTGGAGGCTAAAACATGCAAAGAATGGTTACAGAAATTGGGTATGTCTAGTCCAGTGGTCACAACCGGTGGTCTGTGAGAAACTTTTGGTGGTCCGCGACGCATCTGGGTGGAGGAGCTGCTCCAGGATGAGCAATGGCCAGTCCTGTGACTAGAGCTCTGGAATATGGGACTGGCCAGGTAGCTCATGGTGAGGCTGTAAATCTCTGCCATAGAGGGAGGTTCGTACAATTTGAAACTTTGCAGTGCAGCCCTCACCGGCCAGAATGAGGTAATGGTGCAAGGGTGATGGTGTAGGTGGGCTGAAGCAACAGGTGGCAGTAACCGCAGGTTGTTTCTTCCCCCTGCTGTAGCTTCCTGTTGGCTGAACCCACCAGTGGCTGTCCCTGCCCCGCACCCTCCCTTCCCAGTCACTCCTTGCCTGGCCTGAGAAGGGAAGGATGGGGGATGGAGAGTCGCTCTATATTCCAGAGTGGGAGTGAAGCTTCGTCTCTTGCTGGATCTTGCTGGCATTTCTTCCAGCCCTTGTTGGTGTTCCGCGCACCTCGGTCTCTCGGGGAGATGCTTGACTTCTTCTCAGCCCCAAGACACTGGCTGGCCCATGAGATGAGAGAGAGAGAGAGAGAGAGAGAGAGAGAGAGAGAAAGAGACAGAGAGAATGAGACAGAGAATGAAAGAGAGAGAGAGAGAGAGAAAGAGTAGGAGAGAGAGAAAGAAAGAGGGGGAGAGAGAGAGAAAGAGAAGGGGAGAGAGATGTGAGAGAGAAAGGGGGAGAAAGAGGGAGAGAGAGAAAGAGAGAGAATGAAAGAGAGAGAGTGAGAGAAAGGGGAGAGAGATGAGAAAGAGAGGGGGAGAGAAAGAGAGAGAGAGAAAGAGAGAGAATGAAAGAGAATCAGAGAGAGAATGAGAGAGAATCAGAATGAGATAGAGAAAGAGAAAGAGACAGAATAAAAGAGAAAGAGAGACAGACAGAATGAAAGAGAGAGAGAAATGAGAGAAAGAGAATGAGAGAGAGAATGAGAGTAAGAAAGAGAATGAGAATGAGAGAGAATGAGAGAGAGAGAGAGACAGAATGAAAGAGAATGAGAAAGAGTGAGAGAAACAGAAAACAGAGAATGAGAGAGAAAGAGAGAGAGAATGAGAGAGACAGAATGAAAAAGAGAATCAGAGATAGAATCAGAATGAGAGAGAGTGGGAGGAGAGAGAGAGAAAGAGAGAGGGGGAGAGAGAAAGAGAGAGGGGGGAGGGAGAGGAGGGAGAGTGCCTGAAGGACCTCATCCCATCACTGGGAGTCCAGGCACTTCAGCAAGTGGCGCGCTGGATTTGTATTAGTGGTCCGCGGGATTTAAAATAATGAACTTGGTGGTCCCTGAGGTCCAAAAAGTTGGGGACCCCTGGTCTAGTCTAATGAAAAAAAAAAGACTAGGGGTGACATCATAGCACTATTCCAATATTTGAGGGGCTCCTACAAAGACAAGGAGGTCAAACTATTTTCCAAAGCACCAAAAGGCAAGACAAGAAACAATGACTGGAAACTAACCAAGGAGAGGATCAACCTAGAACTAACAAGAAGTTTCTTAATGGTGAGAGCAATCAACCAATGAAATAGCTTGCATTCAGAAGTTGTGGGTGTTGGAGGCTTTCAAGAAGAGACTGTCTGAAATGGTATTGGGTTTCCTGCTTGAGCAGGAAGTTGGATTAGAAGACCTCAAGGTCCCTTCCATTTCTATTATTCTATGTTCTATGTTGCCGCTCTAATCTTCTTCTTTACTTCCTCTTTTACTGCTTTGGGTGTTGAGGGAGATACAAAGTTCTGGTTCTTGCTCTTCTGGTGGCCTCAACCATTGTTAATTAATGCTGCTGTAGTGTGTCTTTGAAGAAGTTGTCTCTCCAACTTCTTCTGGGTCAGTCTTGTGTTCTTTGACCTTCTCTTTTTGTATATGCTTGTATATGCCCAAGATATTCTCTCCAAGTGAGCTTTATTTGCTGTTGTTGTATGTGGTTTAAGATTGGTTCTATGCCAATTCTTTTTCTTATGGTTTCATTTCTGATTGTATCTCTTCTGGTCCCTCCAGCAGCTTTCTCAAACAACTGCTTTCTATGGGGACTAACTTTCGTTTACATTTTATTGTAAGTGTCCATGTTGGAACTGATAATACAAGGAGAGGATTAATATCCTTTGTGTGAGATGCTTCTTTGTGATGGTCAGTACTGTCTTATATTGTAGGAGTAGAGCAAGCTGTCCCAATACTTGGTTTGCCTTACTGCATTGTATGTTAATCTCTTAATCCATTTTACTATCTTTGGTGAACGTTGTTCCTAGATATTTGAACTTTGACACTTGTTTTATGTTTATTTCTTCTACTCTGTTTAGGATATGCTTCCCCCCCCCCCCAATTGCCATCACTTCTGTTTTCTCTTTGCTGATTCTCAAATTATTTGTTTTCCATTCTTGGTTCATGGCCATAAGATGTTGCAGTTTCTTGCTATCAATGCCTGCAAAGAGTTGTTCAATCAGAAGGGACCTTGGAGAGTTTCTAGTCCAACCCCTTACTCAAGCAGCAGACACTATACAATTTGAGACAAGTGACTGTCCAGTCTCTTCTTAAAAACCTGCAGTGATAGAGCATCTACAACTTTTGAAGGCAAGCTGTTTCACTGGTTAATTGTTCTCACTGTTAGGAAGTTTCTCCTTAATTCCAGGTTGCTTCTCTCCTTGATTAGTTTCCATCCATTGTTTCTTGTCTTGCCTTCTGGTGCTTTGGAAGATAAATTGATCCGCTCTTCTTTGTTGCAGCCCCTCAAATACTGCAACACTGTTATCATATCATCCCCAGTCCTTCTTTTCTCTAGATTAGCCATAGTCAGTTCCTGCAGCCATTCTTCATGTTTTAGTCTCCAGGCATTTAATCATCCTAGTTGCTCTTCTCTGAACTTTTTCCAAAATCTCAACATCTTTTTTGTAATGAGGTGACCAAAACTGGATGCAGTATTCCAGGTGTGGTCTTACTGAGGTTTTATAAAGCAGGACTAATCAGTGGTGGGATTCAAAAATTTTTACTACCAGTTCGGTGGGTGTGACTTGGTGGGCAGGGGAAGGATACTGCAAAATCCCCATTCCCTTCCCACCCCACTAACCTGCTTTCCAACTCATGCCGGGCAACAAAAGAAGACCCAGCCGATCAGCTGGGAGACAGCAATAGACTAACCATGCCGATCAGCTGGGAGGCAGTGAATAGATCAATTGGGTGCCCCAGCCTTACAAGCTAGGCCTCCCTGCAGCCCCTGGGAGGAAAAATGGGCCATGGGAGGCCCGTGCCGCACACCCCCCATGCCTTGTTTTGGGCCTAGTGGGCCTCCCTGCAGCCCCCTGGGAGCAAAAATTGCTTAGCACATTGCTTAGCACATTGTAAGCCGCCCTGAGTCTCTGGAGAAGGGCGGCATATAAATCAATTTTTTAAAAAAATGGGCCACGGGGGGCCTGTGCCGTACCCCCCCCCCCATGCCCTGTTTTGGGCCTAGTGGGCCTCTCTGCACTTATCTGGGAGCCAAAATGGGGCATGTGGGGACTCCTGGAAGGGGTGAGTGGGGTGGGGCCAACCAAAGGTGGGCATGTCAAATGCCTTACTGAAATCTAAGTATACTATGTCCAGAGCATTTTCTGGTCTACTAATTTAGTCATGTTGTCAAAGAGTGAAATAAGATTGGTTTAGCATGATCTGTTTTTAACAAACCCATACTGGCTTTTAGTTATAACTTTATGTTTATCTGCTAATGATTTCCTGAAGTACTCCCAGGATTTTTGTGTTGCTTTCTTAATTAGATATCTAATTAAGTTATTGTGTTGATATCTCTGCATTGTAATCTGTAGTTTATATAATCTTCTTCTTTCCCTGATTTTATCCAATGATTGTATAACTTTTTTTCAACTGATTCTTTAACCTCTTCACACCACCATGCAATGTGTTTGGTCCCACTCCATTTTTCCCACTTTTTCTTTTCCCGTGTGGTTCTTTTGCAGTGTTAAGTAGTTCTGTATGCCTTCTATTCATCCTCCACATTTCCCATCTGTTAACTAAATGTTATCTCCACCTTTTGTAGTAATTGTTCTACTAATTCTTCTTTTTTAAGTTTTGCTATCTTAATTAGTCCCTGGTTTTTATTTGATCTTTTTCTGTTAATATTAGACTTGTCATGTCTTGCTGTTCTACAATCTTATGATTGGTGTCACATAGTCCATTGGGGATAGCTTTTGCATCAAGTAATTTGAATATTATTTTTATTCTTGTTAATATGTAATTTTTAGTGATTTTTAGTGGCAATTTATACCATGTATAACATTGGCCACTCTAATCACCACAAGATAATTCTTAATAAAAGTATCTATGTTTGATTGGATTTGCCGTTTATCTTCCTCTAGTGATGTTTTTAGTATTTTCATGCACTGTTTCCTTTCCTGGAGTCCCTCCAGGATCCAAATACAAACAAGGTCCAAATACAAACAGGTCAAAACTGATCCAAGATAGTTGTCACCTGCTTATTCCAAGTAGCAGCTAAGGCCTTGGTCAAACCCTGTAACAGAATTTCAGGAATAATCCCAACTTCGCTTTAATACTGCCAGGTCTACTTGAAATGAACGAATCTCATGGGTCCTTCCTCTCTGAAATGAGACGTGGCATTGTTAATTGCAAGGCTAATGGAATTATCTGTCCATGACAAGGGATTGATAGTAACAATCCTGAATTCCAGATCATGTCTCCATTGTTCCAAAACAAAAACCAAATGTAGAGTGAAACCCTCCCAGTGAGTCAGACTGTTCATAACTTGGATATGATCTATGTTTGCCATAGTGACTGGGAACACCTGAATTGCCTTTGATCTTATGCCCAGAGAAAGTAGACTGAAGTCTCTCAGAGCCTTAAATCTGGGGAACTCCACCATCAAATCAGCTATAGCACCAAAAAGCTCAGGCAGGAAAGCTGTTATGTAGCAGAGTTTGATGGTACAATACAATTTTTTAACACATTCTCCTTACAAATTATATTACTAGATTCATAATACTTTACAAGTTTTGTATCTGGGGATCTCATTTTCTAAATATTAATCCTTTCAAAAACAAATGTATTTTTTCTTCTATGCAAAGAAGTCTATTTATTTATTTATTTAATTGGACTTATATGCCGCCCTATCTCCACAGGACTCAGGGCGGCTCACAACAATAAACAAAACAGACCGTTAGAAACAAAGTCCATGATAAAATTGACAAAAAATCCAATAAAACCCCATTAAATTCTATTAAAAACCCCATCAGTCTAGGGCGGCTAGATGAAATAGCCATGTTTTCAGCCCACGGCGGAAGGAGCAAAGGTTGGGGGCCACCTGGAGCTCCAGAGGGAGTTGATTCCAAAGGGTGGGTGCACCTACAGAGAAAGCTCTCTCCCTGGGGGTCGCCCGCCGACACTGTCTGGCCAACGGCACCCTGAGTAGGCCCTCCCTGTGAGAGCGCACCGGGCGATGGGAAGCTGTTGCTGGCTGCAGATGGTCCGCCAAATATCGCAGGCCCAAGCCAAGTTGCTTTTTTCTGGATTAGTTCTTGCTATCGTGTTCTTTGATATCTAAAGTTGAAACAAATAACCTTGACTTTAGTGTTTCTTAGTTACTTCTTAATTGTATATTAAACTTATGTAAAACCCTATTTGCCTCGTTGTGATATATCAATGATGGTTCACTGAATTTTGGGGCAATACTTGAGATGTTTCCTCCAGCATTTCCAGGAACAACAGCTTTGCTTCATTCTACAAGTTGGGGACTAGAATATTTTGTGAAGCAGCAATGTTCTCCATAAACATTCTGTCCAACTCCACATATTGTGCACTCATATAAAAAGTAATAATTAGCTATTGTTAAGCCTGTTATATAGAAGAAAAGGAAAAAAATTGTTATAGATTATGCATTTGACTCTTTGCTTAAGCTGTAGATGTTTTGTATTGGGGGTATATCAAGGGTTTCATGCTGCTTCAGAAACAAAATTTCCATTAAATAGTACTGGGATTTGATTTATTTTATTTTTTTATTTTATTTAGAAAATTTATAAAGCTGCCTACTTGCTCACACCAACTCTAGGCAGCTTACAAACAATAAAAACACAGTATAGAATTTTTTTTAAAAAAAATTAAAAAATAATAAAACTATTTTTATGATAGCAGGTGTCAGGACTGCCATTCTGCTATGTCATGCATTGCCTGCTGTCAACCAGCCATACTCCGTCGTTCCCTTAAAACCCATCTTTTCCAGCAAGCCGGGTTGGCTTAAGAAGAAATTTTTAAATTCTTTTAATCAGTCTGTGATTTCTTAACTTTTGGGCCAAAATTTATATATATTTTTAAATGTTTTTTAATATTTGTATTCTATGTTTTTTATCTTGGCTGTACACCGCCCTGAGTCCTCAGGCAGAAGGGCGGTATATAAATTGGAAATTAAATTAAATTAAATTAAAATACTCAATGAGAGAGGGAGCTGTGGGGTGGGATGGGGGGGTGTTTCACATGAGATGAATCAAATCAAATCAAATCACAATCAAAGCATTGTGATGTCCCTTGAGAGCCATTTGCTGTTCCAAGGTAAAACTATGGAATGCAGAACCATCCAGCCCATGAAGACAGGGACTGTTGCCCAAATAATTTGTTAGCACCTAATTGGACACTCATTGATCAATCAATCAGAATAGAGCTGGAAGGATGTGCTGCTCCACTCATTCACATGTCAGTGTTGGTTTAGAGAGAGCTTTATTTTGTCTTTCCCACAGCAGTTCTGTTTCAGGATTCAGCTGCTAGATTAGAACAGCACTTGGCTCGAGACCAAGTAGATAACAAGGAAATGAACATACGGCAAATTCAAAAAAGTCTTGGAAATAAAGGCCTTGCCTGGTTATTTATTTTTTATTTTTATTTTATTTTGAATTTGTATACCGCCCTTCTCCCTGAGGACTCAGGGCGGTGAACAGCCAAGTAAAAACATCAAATACAAATATTAAAATACAGTTAAAATATACATATATAAATTTGGCCCCATTGATTAAAAACAAAACAGGACTGGTTAGTTTTAAAAGAGAAGCCAAAATCCAATCTGAGGTTTGGAGTCTCCAATTAGGTTTGTCAGAGTTTCAGGGTTTACAAGTAGAATTCACAGGAACAGCCCAGGACAGGAGTTCAGAAGGTTGTTTCCAAGCAAAGCCAGCCACAAACAAGCCCCAGACTAAACTTACAGGCAATGGCCAATTAGTCCATCAAACAGAGCTGCTCAAACAGGGTCCAAAACACGAACACAAACCCTCCCTGCAACTTAAACTAAACTCACCTAGCTCACAAACTGCAGCATCTTGGAAACACAAACATCTGGTCACAACTCACAAGTATTGCTTCCAGCAATGCCTTACTCTTGCCTGTTGTGCTAAATAGCTCCCGGTGCAGCCCATCAAGAGGGGCAGGGTCTTTCCCCCAGCAATCTGGCAGACATCCGCCTCTCTGCCCTGCATACTGTGGGATCTACCATGGCAGGCAGCTCCTCCCCCTCTTCCTCTCTGGCTTGTAAACTCTCCCCAACGGCCTGTTCTGCTGGTAGTTCAGGATCAGTAAATCCTGACATGCCAGGAATGATCTCATTCTCCCTCGAGCCAGCCTCTAAGGAAGAAGTGGAGGAGTCATCCACAGGAGATATCACACTGGGACCTTGGAGGTCTTCTAGTCCAATCCCTTGCTCAAGCAGGAGATCTTATACCATTTCAGACAAGTGGATGTCCAGTCTCTTCTTAACAACCTCCAGTGATGAAGCACCCACAACTTCTGAAGCTGTTCCACTAGTTAATTGTTCTCACTGTTAGGAAGTTTCTCCTTAATTCCAGGTTGTTTCTCTTGATTAGTTTCCATTCACTGCTTCTTGTCCTACCCTCAGGTGCTTTGGAGAATAGCTTGACTCCCTCTTCTTTGTGGCAGCCTCTGAGATATTGGAACACTGCTATCATGTCATCCCTAGTCCTTCTTTTCTCTAGACTAGCCATACCCAATTCCTGCAATCATTCTTCATATGTTTTAGTTTCCATGCCCTTAATAATCTGAGTTGCTCTTCTTTGCACTTTTTCCAAAGTCTTTTTTCAACTTTTTTCAACTTTAGAAAACCAGGTTCCTCTTGGTTATTAACTTTTGATAACTGGGGGGAAAGTGGGAAGAAGGGGAAAGTTATTCATATGCTGTGTGTGTGAAAACTCAGATCCAGCTTTGCTTCTTGGCAGATCCACTTGGCTTTAGTAAAGTGTACTTTCATTAACAATGAATCCAAGAGTCTTTCTTTTCTAACTGACCAGGTTGGGATGGTTTATTTATTTTATAGAAAAATTATATTGCTGCCTATTCACACATGGCGACTCAAGGCGGCTTACAGGAATATAAAAACATCAAATATAAAAATAAAATAGAAGAAAATAATGAAATAATATAATAGCCTCCCACCCACACCCACCCCAGTGACAACAAATCACACAAGCCATTTAATGGGCTCCATCCTGCTCTGGGTTCCCCAGGCCCACTGGCAGAACTGGGTCTTCAGCACCTTCCGGAAGAGTGTTAGAGTAGGGGCCATTCTAGTCTCCGGGGGAATGATGTTCCAGAAACAGGGAGCCACCACAGAGAAAGCCCTTCTTCTGGGTCCCACCAAATGTATCTCCCTAGGGGAAGAGACCTGCAACATTCCTTGCCTCCCCACTCTAGTGGGTCAGGTAGATGTGACCGGCAAGAGACAGTCCCTCAGATAATCTGGTCCCAAGACATGAAGGGCTTTAGGCGGCTATCAGCACCTTTAATTGCATCTGGAAGCAAATCGGCAACTATGCAGCTCCTGCAGGAGAGGTGATGCATGTACACATTGAGGTCTGCACAAAACCATGTGGGCTGCTGCATTTTGCATCAACTGGAGCTTCCGGATACTCTTCAAGGGCAGCCTCATGTAGAGAGCATTGCAATAATCAAGATGGGAAGTGACTAGGGCATGAGTGACCGTGAGTAGGGATTGTCAGTCCAGAAAAGGGCATAATTGGTGCACAACCTGCAGCTGTGCAAGTGACCTCCTGGCCATGATTGCCACCTGCTTTTAGAGCAGGAGTCGTGAGTCCAGGTGTTGTGGCCAGTATGCGGCCTGTGCGGCTGGTGGCTGATTCGGACACTCTGGATGTCTCTTCATCCATTTCATCCCTCTCAGTTCCTCTCTATACCACGGAGGGCAGAGAGGTCTACGGGTGAGGAGAGGTCACATGGGTGCAATCCTATCCAGAGCCTCAATCACCTTCCTATTCCAAACAGTGACTAAGAGCTCAGCTGGACTGTGCAGCAGATCTGCAGTTACAACCCCTAGTTCCTTGTGGAACTCATCAGGGTCCATTAGTTGACAGGGGTGGACCAATCTAATAGGTTCTGCCTCGCTGAAGGGGGGTACAGCTCTCAAGAAACTCACTGCCACCAGACTGTGATCTGACCATGACAGGGGGATCAAGGGCAAGTCCACCAATTCCAGGTCGCATAGTCACTGCTCCAACAAGAACACAAATTGGGTGTATGACCACTATTCCTAGTTGTGTCCTGGATGACCTGGGACAGGCTCAGGGAAGTCATGGTTTCTATGAAATCTTGGGCTACCTCCAACCCTGCCCCAGGGATGGAAGGTTGAAGTCCCCCCCAGAACTATAAGCCTGGGGAACTCAGGTGAGGTCCAGGAGCCCAGATAGGGAAACTGCCATGCAGCAGGGAGGCTGATATTGCAGCAGCAATCCTACCTGATCCCTTGAGCCCAACCTAAAAAAAATGGGTCTCACAGCTGGGCACTAGTGGAGCAATGCCCCTGGAGGCTGCTAGAGATTCTCTGATAACAGCCACAGCCCCTCCCCGGCCCTGAGGTCTAGACTGTTGCCCTGCTCGATAATCCACTGGGCACATTTCTTTTGACAGCAGAATAGTATTGAGTAACTTAATACAGTACATTGCCCTCTAACACAGGGGTCCCCAACCCCCGGTCCATGGACCAGCACCGGGCCACAGCATGCCAGAAAACAGGCTGCGCAAACAAGCAAAGCCTCATCCACAGGATGCAGGCAGCATGCGAAACAATGCCACTTCTGATCCACAGAAAAAGCTCTCTCTCCACAGAACTGGTCCCTTGTGCCCAAAAAGTTGAGGGCCATGCTCTAACAAATTAAGCCATCTATCATAATATCTGGAGGAAAAGAATTCTAAATTTTATTCTAAACTATACAGTAAAGATTCACTGACGGTTAGTCAAGAAAGGGTACTCCTCCCAATTTTTTAAAATGGAATTCTGCCAAAAACAAACCCAATAATTTTCTGTTTTAAGCCCCAACCTGCTAGTATAATGAAGCTTTGGCTCCATAGAATCAAGTCTCTTTCATTTAATACTAAATTAATTGCCTACTCAGACTTTCTCCTTAGACTTCTATTTTTAACTATTGCATAAACTTTTAAAGAATTGCATATAAAATAAGATCCAAGTTAGAGCAACATCTACATGATATTAACCTAAAGGCTGCTCTGTCTGAAGAACTTCACTTATCTTTGTCTTCCTAGGCTATATATAGGAGAAATGGAGTTGATGAGATATTAGGCTACTAAGAGATTCAAGGCTTTTATGGCCCTTAGGGTGCTGGTGCTACATTCTGATTACATTAAAGAGAACCATCTTAATGCACAATTATAACCCTTATTGTGAGGTAGCAGGAAAGGAATCAGCTTTTCCTGGTGTGATGTTAAGCATCTCATATGAAGCATGAAAGTGAATCAAGAATCCCACGTTAATTAAAAAATTGCCACTTTCTTTGTTATCCTTTCCTGAAATAGCAAAATTGGCTAAATTTCAAATGATGATTTTTCTTTCCCTAATATTGCTCATGAGACAAATCAGAGGAAACTTCAAATTTTCACACAACGGGCACTTTAACAATATAAAATACAAACTCTTAATAAAATCCTTTGTGATAAGTGATAAGACAATGTAGCAGAGTTTTAAAAGAGCATTTTTCTTTACATATTTGCTCAATTGATATCCTATTTTACTATGCAACTGAGTATTCAAGCTTGAGTCGCAAGAGCCAGTAAAGATTTCACACTCAGATGTGAATATCTCTATTTATAACATTCAGAGAATGTATTCAAATACATGGGGGCCCTAGGCCAACTGGAAAAAACATATCTCAGTGCCTTCAGAAAGAGTATCAAGGAGGGAAACAAACTTTTCTCCATGGGAATGATGCTCCAGAGACAGGAGCCACCATGGAGGCTTCTTCCTGGTCCTACTAGACATATCTTCATAAGAGGAGTCTGGAACATATCCTGCCTCCCTGCTCTGGTGGGCAGGGTAAATGTAATTGGGGAAAAGACCAATAATCTGGCCCCAAATCATGTAGGCCTTTAAAGGTGACAACCAGAATTTTTTTTTAAATATATTTTTTTATTTATATATAAATACTTAGAAAACTGTATTGTCCAGGCATTTCATTTTACCAAAAAACAACAAATATAGTAGCAGTAATAATAATAAAATAAATTTTAGTTATTGGGACGGACGCCGTCGGGATCTGGACTTGGGGGGATGGAGGTGCGGAGGCCTGTGAACCCCAGCTGTGCCAGAGGTGGCGCTCGCCCCCTGGAAGGGACTCGGACACCGACCCCCGCGCTGCACATGGGGAGGTGCCCGTACCTGGGCGGGAGGCGGGTTGCGCTCACGGTGATTGAACTGTCGGTGATGCTCAGACAGGCATAGCCCCGGGAGGAACCCGGGGCCACAAGTGCGTTCGAAGGGTCGATGATCAATGTGTCCTGCAATTCACATTAATTCTCACAGCTAGCTATGTTCTTCATTGACGCACGAGTGATCCACCGCTAAGAGTTGTCACTGTTGGTTAAGCCATGGCAGGTTGCGCCTCGTGCCGAGGCCACGCCCCCATGAACAGAAAAAACAAGACGAGGCACAGCTGGGTTTCAACGCATAAAGGATATATATAACAATAATTATAGTTATATTAACTTATTTGTGCTTCAATTAATTATACTGGAATACTTATAGTCATACATAATGTTCATCTTTTACATACACATAACAATAATCTTTCTTCTTCTAACTTCTACCTCTCATATCTAATCACTGATAAAACCTATCCCATGTTGAATAACACTCTGTATCTCCTTTGTCTTTTATTTTTAATGTCAATCTATCAATCTTTGCTCAGTCCAATATTTCACGAATTATGTTTCCATCAGGTGGAGTGTTCTCATTTTTCCAGTGTTGTGCAAATACAATTCTCGCTACTTAATACTTAATACTTAAATACATGAAGTATTAAGTATACAGGGTATACTTAATAAAGGGTACTGTATACTGTATAAAGGGTATACAGTCCCTTTATCATAACTTTCTGGTATTATACCTAGCAAAAATATTTCTGGCTTTAAATCTATGTGCTACTTAATCATCTTTTCCAACCACGTATGTATTTTAGTCCAATATTTTCTTGCTTTCATACATGTCTGCTACATATGATAATAGGTACCTGGTATCTGATTACATTTCCAAGATTTGGCGGACATATTACTAGACATCTTTGCTAGTCTTGCGTGTGGCAGATGCCACCTATAAAATATTTTGTATAAGTTTTCCTTATATGTAGTGGCCATTGTGAGCTTGTTATTTCTATCCCAAAGCTTTTGTCATTTATCTAATTCTATAGCGTAGCCAAAAAATTTTGTCCATGCTATCATTGTTTCCATTTCCATTTTAAAGCTTAGTAGGTAACTATATAGTTTCCTTATCAATTTTTCATCTGTCCCTAATAGTATTTGATCAAGTATTGTTGGTTCTTTATAAAAAAACCTTATATTTTCACATCTTTCTCATATCTCAATTGTATTTGCAGGTGCGTGATAGGTCCACTCCTTGGTTCTGTAATTCCTGTCTAGTTTTAAGTTCCCCTTTCTTGTTTAAAATGTCTTTATAGCAGGAGTGAAATCTAAAATTTGTTACTACCGGTTCTGTGGGCGTAGCTTGGTGGGAGGGGGGGGTAATGTGACTGGGTGGGCGTGGCCAACTTTTTTTTTTACTTTTAAAAGCATTTTTTCTATAACCTTAAGAGGTTGCAGAAAAAAATGCTTTTAGAAGCCTCTGACAATCAGGCAAGTCAGCTGGGATTGCCAGAGGCTTTTAAAGGTATTTTTTTTCCTACAACCTCTTCGGCCAAAGAGGTTGCAGAAAAAAAATGTTTTGAAAAGCCTCTGACGATCCCAGCTGAGCCACACGATCATCAGAGGCTTTTTTTTACTTTTAAAAGCATTTTTTCGGTTGAAGAGGTTGTAAAAAAAATGCTTTTAAAAGTAAAAAAACAGCCTCTGATGATCGCGTGGCTCAGCTGGGCATGGGGGGGGCACAGGGATTTTTGCTACCAGTTCCCCGAACCACCCGCCATTGCTACCGGATCTGGCGATCTGGTCCGAACCGGGAGCATTTCACCCCTGCTTTATAGGATATAATTTTTCCCAAATTGATAATATTTGGATGTATCAATGCTTTCATTTTAGAAAGCCAGACTGATATTTTCATATAGTTTTTTTATTTAACTTTTTCCCATACTAAGAATAAAGTTCTCCTCACATACCTTGGAAAGTGTGCGGTATTCCTTCCAAAACACAGAAAAGTATGCCACCCTAATCGTGGCCCTCCAGTAGCAACAATGTTCTATGTCTCGAGTTTATCCATTCTTTCACCCATGTAAGCACAGATGCCTGGTAATACAACTCCCAATCTGGTAGCCCGAATCCCCCATTACATTTAGACTCCTATAACATTTTCAATCTTAATCTTGCTTTTTTTCCTTGCTAGATGTATTTCAAAATTATTTTATTTAGTTCCTCAAAATATTTTTTCTCTAGTTTTATAGGTATTGTTTGGAATAAGAAAAGTAGTTTCGGCAATATATTCATTTTTATAGTAGCTCTTTTCCCTATCATTGAAAGTTGTAGATTCTTCCATTTCTCCAAGCCCAGTTTAATTTGTTGCATTAACTTTATATAATTATCATCTTTAATTATTGCACATCTTGCTGTTAAGTAAATTCCTAAATATTTCACTTTCTTTACTATCTGAAGATCTACCTTCTTTGTCAATTCATTTTTCTGCTTGGCTGTAAGATTCTTAACTAATATTTTAGTTTTTTTCTTTATTTATATTCAGTCCTGCAACTTCTCCATACTCCTCTATTTTACCTATTAGTCCCGACTCGGGAGCTGGTTTCTAATGGTTCTTCTAATATAAAAATTTGCAGGTCATCTGCAAATGCTTGTAATTTATACTTTTCTTTTTTTTATTTCCATTCCTTTTATTTCTGAATTCTGGTTTATATTTCTAATTAACACTTCCAATGTTAGTATAAATAGGAGTGGGGACCAGAGGTGGGCTGCTACCAGTTCGCATTAATTTTGTTAATTTTCTGAGCAGTTCAGGTTGTTGGAAGAATTCTTTTCCCACTTTACAGGGCTAATCCTGCAAGGAACGCAGGAAGGAAAGATTCTAGTGTGTTGTATTTCTAGCCTAATCCTTACCTTAATTGCTGCCCCTGCTGCTTTAAGTGTTTTCAGAAACTGCCCAGACTTTCTGTCTGTAGCTGAGCTTCTCTGGAGTTCCCCGCTCCCACCCCCCACCGGAGTTTTTTGTGGTACTTTTATTCCTGGGGGTTGAACAGCTATTTACAGAAGGTTGGCATAGCCATAGAACAAATGGCTGAGAGGCAGGATGCAAGCTTGACATTCTGTCTGATTTTTTTACTACCTTTCTGAGGGCATGTGATTTTTCCTTAAATCTGGATGATTACCTTAGGATATCTTGTGAGGTGAGTGAGACGAGCTGGTATCTTTAAGTGATGCAAATGGATCTAATGATTGCTTCTCCTGGGTGCTTTGTCTGTTCATTGAGCACAGGATCTCTTGTCTATGGGGATTCTTCAGTCATCCAGGTCATGGTTGTCCCAAAGGTGCTTTTTTCAAGAGGCAACTGAACTTTCTTGGTTTCCAGAAAGTCCAGTTGCCTCTTGAAAAAACACCTTTGGGACAGGAGTCTCTCGCACTGCTTCAGAATAGGCAAGGCACATGATTGCTCACTGATAAGTGGATCCTCCTTCCAATTTGTTTTAGTTTTCTCTCATGGTAATATGGCATAGTAACATGGCACCATTTGTAGAAAGTTAGCACCCACCCCTCTCCTAGAAGAATGAAATATTAAAAGGGAAGAATATATTTCCCTGAATGAGAAATGGAGAAACATGTTTTCTTAGAGGGAGAAAGCAGCTTAATAAACCTTCCTTAATAGCCCACAGATATCAGCACTTAAGAGATAGATAGGTATATTCATAGGCAAAAATTCCCTGTAGCAAGGTCTGAACAAAGGCAGAATGAGATTAGCCCTCACTCAAGATTTAATTTGTTAATTTGTCTCTTTAGCTCAGCATTTTGCCCACCCACTTTCTGGAGAGTTTAAATGACCTCTCTACTAAAGTGTTTCACTTTATGAGCAAGAGTAACTTGGCTGCTGATAGTTATCCTTGTATTTTAACTACTGTATTTTTCGGACTATAAGACGCTTCGAAGTATAAGATGCCCCTAGCTTTTGGGGAGGAAAAAAAAAAATCTGCCTCCCAGCAATTTGCGTCCTTGCAGCAAACAGCAAACAGCGTGGTCAGCTTCAGTACAGCCTGATTTAGCACGAGCAGCTGATTGGCAGTTGGATCTGCCTCCCAGAATACCTTCTATCAGCTGTTCCAGGCTGCGGGGATCGCTGCAACCCATCGCCGCCATCGCCACCCATCGCTGCTGTCACCACCCCCAATGGGAGGTGCTGGCGCCAATGGATGGTGGCAATCCCCGCAGCCTGGAACATCTGATAGGCGGTATTCGGGGAGGCTGATCCAACCACCAATCAGCTGCTCGTGCTAAATCAGGCTGTGCTGAAGCTGACCATGCTGTTTGCTGCAAGGAGGAAAATTGCTAGAAGGCAGAGGCCAAAGAGTGGGTGGGTGAGGCTTCGGCAACATTCGCTGTATAAAATGCACAGACATTTTCACCCACTTCTTTGGGGAGGAGTGCATTTTATTCTCCTAAAAGTACAACCTGCCTGATCTGTAACTCCAGGTTGCAGGTATTGCTGAGGAAAAGGAAGGTATTCAGACAGAATGGTTTAGGTTTCCATGACGGCTGTGACTCATTGATCTTCAGTGTGCATTCCCCCATTTCTAATCTAATTACTGGTATTTAGGGCAGCTTTTTGAAAGAAAAGAAGCCTTTTGTATTTTTATACAGGTAATCTTTGACTTACAACAGTTCATTTAGTTACATTCAAAGTTACATGGGCATTGAAAAAAGTGACTTATGACCAGGGATAAAATTCAGCAGGTTCTGACAGGTTCTGGAGAACCAGTAGCGGAAATTTTGAGTAGTTCGGAGAACCGGCAAATACCACCTCTGGCTGGCCCCCGAGTGGGGTGGGAATGGAGATTTTGCAATATTCTTCCCCCAGGAGTGGGGAGAAAAGGGGGATTTTGCAGTATCCTTCCCCTGGAGTGGGGTAGGAATGGAGATTTTGCACGCCCACCAAGCCACACCAACCTAGCCACATCCACCAAGCCAGACCCACAGAACCGGTAGTAAACGTTAGCAGTTTACGTTATCAAAAGCTTTCTGAGCATCTAGAAAAATTAATGCCAATTATTTTTCGCAGTGTACTTCATAATACTCCAACTTATCTAAGGTAATTCTCACATTATTTTTAATTTGTCATTTAGGTAAAAACCCATTTTGATCAGAGTGTATTAACTCATTCAAGAATCTTTTAAGTCTTTCAGCTATTATTGAAACAAGTATTTTGTAGTCTGCATTTAATAAGGATATTGGCCTATAATTCTTTATTTGTGTTTAATCTGAATCTTCTTTCAAGATTAAAGTAATATTAGCTTCTGTCCATGTATGTGGTATTTTAGCTTCTAATAAAACTTCATTATACACCTCTAAAATTGACAAGCTTAATGTATCTTGTATGTATTTGTAGATTTCTGCTGGTAGACCATCTGGACCTGGTGTTTTATTATTCTTTTGTCTTTTAGTCGCCTCTACTAGTTCTACTATTGTTATTCTTTCGTTTAGCATATTCTTCACTGTTTCAGACACTTTTGGTAAATTAGCTTTTTCTAAGTATTGTATTATTTTTTCCTCTGGGATTTTTTCATAATTACATAACTTCTTGTAAAACTCCTGAATTGTCTTCTTTTTATTTTCCATTTGGTGATATAATATACCTTCCTCATCCTTAAGTTTGCTTATCAATTTCTTCTCTTTTCGTTCTTCAATTTATAAGCTAACCATCTTCCTGGTTTATTGGCATTTTCAAAAAAGTTTTGTTTTGCTCTTTTAATTTGTTGTGCCAATTCTTCCTTTTCCATTATATTTAGCTTATGTTTAATTATTTCCATTTGGCTTTTTAAATTCACCTTTTGTGGTTCTTTTTGTAGCTCTAGTTCAAGTCTTTTATAATTTTCTTCTAGTTTCTTTTGGTATTGCTTCTTTCTCTTATTTTTCCTCGCTATATAGGTTATAGCTAATCAATATATGCTTCCGCTATATCCCAAACATTTTGTAATGAAGTCTCCCCTTTCCAGTTCTCTTTTTTTTAAAATCCCATTTCTTTTTCCATCATCTGTATAAATTCTTTGTCTTTTAATATTGATTGGTTCAAAGTCCATCTTATTCTTCTCTTTTATCTCTTCCAACTAATTTTTATTGGATTATGGTTGGCCCATAAATTTGTTTCTATTTCTATCTCTTGCACACTTGTGCTTAATTCTGCCAACATCCATATCATATCTATTCTAGACCAAGATTGATGTCTGTTAGAGTAAAATGTATATTGATTTTTCCCTGGGTTTATTTCTCTCCAAGTATCCTCTATGCCAATTTCTTCCGCCATCTTAAAAAAAGTTTTAAATAAGGTCTTTCTTGGTTTTTTACATATTTTACTACTTTTATAGTCAGGTTTTGTATTGACTAGTGCAATAAAATCTCCTATGAGACAAATATTTTCATACTCTGTTTCAAGTATCTTCTTGTGAAGCTTTTTATAAAATTCTTCCTGTCCATTATTCGGCACATATATTGCTACTAAAAGTATCTGTTTCTGATTTAATATCACTTCCACCATCAAAATTCTCCCCTCTTCATCTTTAAAAATTTGTTTAGTATTTATTGTTTCTTTAATATATAACACTACCCCTCTTTTCTTTTGTTGCAATAGTGAGGCTTATAGAATACTCCAATAATTTATTATGGTGCTTTTTAATATGTACTTCTTGTAAAGATATTATATCTAATTTTAATCTTTGTAGTTTTATTTAAAAAAATTCTTTTCCTGGGGGAATTCAATCCATTTATATTAATTGACAGCATCTTTATTTCTTCTTGATTGCTTCACTTATATATAGGTCTTGTTCCCCTAGTTACTCTTATTTCTCTCTGGTCCTTTGCTCTTGCTCCCTCTTGCTCTGTTCGTTCTTTTTCTCAGCTTCACTTTCTTCTTGTTGTATACACTTTTCTTCTGTTGTTGACTCTTCTTGACCTTTGTGTTCTATTTCTCCTTTCGCTTCCTGTCCCTCATCCATGTTGAAGTGGTGATCATAGAATACCATTGCTTTATGCAGTGAATCCAGTCTGTATCTCTTTTTGTGCCAGGTAACTAGTATTCCCTCAGGTATCAGCCATCTGAAGTTTACCTCATATTTAATCAACATCGTAGTCAAAAATTGGTATTGTTTCTGTAGGTCTCTTATCCTTCTAGAGGCCTGTTTCAAGACCACAAGGTGACAACCAGCATTTTGATTTGGACTCAGAAGTAAATCAGTAACCAATGCAATTCCCGCAGGAGTGGTGACATATGTGCAAATCTAGGCTTGTAAAAAAACCATGTGGGATACCATATTTTGAATCAACTGACATTTCTGGATACTTTTTAAGAGCAGCCCCATGTAGAGTACATTTCAGTAGTTGAGATGGGAGGTGACTAGGGCATGGGTAACTGTGAGCAAGGTTTGTTGGTCCAGGAAAGGGCATAATTGATTGGACAACCTATGTTTGCACAAAGTCCTTCCTGGCCATAATTGCTACTTGGTCCTTGAGCAGAAGTTGTGAGTCCAGGAAAACCCCTGGATTATGTACCAAGTCCCTCTGGGCAATGTAACCCCATCCAAAACCAAAGATTGATTTGATTGATTATTTATTTATTTATTTGTTTATTTGTTTATTTATTTATTTATTTATTTATTTTTAAATTTATATACCGCCCTTCTCCCTGAGGACTCAGGGTGGTGTACATCCAGAATTAAAAAACATGGAATACAAATATTAAAAAGCAATTAATATATATATAAATTTGGCCCAACATTAAAAATACAAACCAATTAAAACATTTAAAAATTTTTCTTAAACCAGCCCGGCTTGCTGGAAAAAGTGGGTTTTAAGGGCACGGCGGAAGGCACTAAGGTCTTGGATTCTCCTTATCTCTGGGGGCAACTGATTCCAGAGGGTAGGTGCCCCCACAAAGAAGGCCCTCCCCCTGGGGGTCACCAGCCTACATTGATTGGCTGATGGCACCCTGAGGAGGCCCTCTCTGTGGGAGCACACGGGACGATGGGAGGTCGTCGGTAGCAGCAGGCGGTCTCGAAGATAGCTAGGCCCGATGCCATGGAGCACTTTAAAGGTGATAACAATTCTTGTTATGTTAGGTGATGGCAATTCTTCATGAACCAAAGAACCCAAACCCAGAGCCGTTTCATCTTTCCATGGTTTAGTTTCAGCCCACTGCTCCCCCTCCAGCCCTTAACAGCCTCCAAGCACTGTGAGAGGTAGATCATGGCATCACTTAATTCACCATGGGCTGAGATATAGAGCTGGGTATCATCAGCATACTGATGATATATAGCTCATTGTGACAGATAATCTTACCAGTGGCTTCATGTACTGTAGATGTTAAACAGAAGCAGAAAAAAGTACCAAACCCTGAGGGATCCTGCAAAGCAAGAGACAAGAGCGGGACCTTTTGCTTCCTATCAATACTGACTGAGAACAGCCACAGAGAAGGAAATGAACCAGGACAATACGGTTTTGTACAAGTAACCAAGGATAAAGGGGGTTAAGACTGTATTTAAGTCTTAAATCAAGGTTGACTCAGTCTTCCATCCTTTCTAAGGTAGGTAAATTGAGGACCCAGTTTGTGGGGGCAATAAGCTGACTTTGTATAAATATACAAAAGTATGAAGGCTATTGCCATACACATCTAACTATGCTACTTCCCTGAGCAGTTATGGGCCAATCCATATCTAAGACCAACTTATGTCACTGGATTCTTACTTTGGGCAAAGAAAGGAGGAAAGAATGTTGTTTGTCATCTAGCTCCTGGCAGAAAAGCAGGATATAACACTTAATAGTAAAATAATGAAGATACATAGAACATAAATGGAAGAGAAATACTTGGAACCAATTATAGTTTTGTAACAAACAATAATTAAGGAAGAATTAGGGGCTTGGAGGCCAATGGGTTATACAAACTATATAATAAAAATACGTTATATCAATTATTATTCAGCATACAAAATGATCTTTAACATTTAACATTCCAGTAATACAGTCCTATTTCAACTTATGTGAAAAGTAATAAATAATGAAAAAAAGTTACTTTCAACGTATAAAAAACTAGAAAATAGGCAAGGAAACAATTGCTCCACTAATGACAGAAGATGGCAAGGAAGTAACAT
Source organism: Pantherophis guttatus (assembly GCF_059756535.1). Lineage (NCBI taxonomy): Eukaryota > Metazoa > Chordata > Lepidosauria > Squamata > Colubridae > Pantherophis > Pantherophis guttatus. The sequence goes on along the minus strand of NC_142065.1, from coordinate 120,663,754 downwards.
GCAGTAGAGAGAAAGCAGAGCTACTTAATTTATTCTTTGCATCTGTCCTCACACAAAAAGATAATGCAGCCCAATCTTTCAAAAACATAACTGTAAAAGACAGACTAGGAATACAAATGAATACAAATTAAAATTAAAATAACCAAGAAAATGGTAAACCTGGATAGCTCAACAGACTAAAAGCCTGTTATTAACATTCAGCTGTCTGCAATTATTGCAAGTTCAAATCTCCCCAGGCTCAAGGTTGACTCAGCCTTCCATCCTTTCTAAGGTAGGTAAATTGAGGACCCAGTTTGTGGGGGCAATAAGCTGACTTTGTATAAAATATACAAAAGTATGAAGACTATTGCTTAACGCATTGTAAGCCGCCCTGAGTCTCCGGAGAAGGGCGGCATATAAATCTAATTTAAAAAAAAAAAATAATAACAGTTGTCTGCTCTAGATGAGTTCAAATCACCAGGACCTGATGGATTATATCCCAGAGTTCTGAAGGAGCTGGCAGATCTGATCTTGGAATCATTGAACCATATCTTTCAATGATTCTGGAGCACCAGGGAACTACCTAAGGACTGGAAAAGAATTGATGTGGTTCCTATCTTCATAAAACAGGGGGGAGACAGATCTAGAAAACTACAGACCAATTGGTCTGACATCAATATCTGGGAAGATCCTGGAAAAGATAATCAAGCAACAAGTCTGTGAAAAAACTAGAAGCAAGCAAAGTTATAACCAGAAACCAACAAGGGTTTGTCAAAAACAGATCATGTCCAACAAATCTTATTTGATGAATGAAATCTCATTTCATTCTTTGACAAAGTGACTAAATTAGTGGGCCAACAAAATGCAGGTGACATAATATACTTGGATTTCAGTAAGGCATTTGACAAAGTAGAGCACAACCTACTTCTTCATAAGCTAACAAAATGTTGGACAGATAGCATCATCACCAGATAGATTGGTAACTGGTTGACAAATCACACTCAATGTGAAGTCCTTAATGGAACTATATCTACCTGGAAGGAAGGAAGCAGTGGGGTAACCCAAGGTTCCATTTTAGGCCCAGTACTCTTCAACATCTTCATAAACAATTTAGATGAGGGAATAAAAGGGGAATTCATCAAATTTGCAGATGACACCAAATTGTCGAGAATAGCCAACACCTCAGAAGATAGGCTCAAGATCCACATGGACTTAAATACTGCACCCTATCTAACAAAATGAAATTCAGTGTAGAAAAAAGTAAGATTTTACACTTAGGCAAGAAAATCCAAAATATACATGTACAGATTAGGTGAAACCTGGCTCAATAGCAGTAACTATGAGAGGGATCTTGGAGTCCTAGTGGACAATCACTTAAATATGAACCAGCAGTACATACAGTATATGTATATGTATTATACATGTGTGTGGGTGGGTGGGTAGGTGTGGGTGAATATGTATGTATATATGTTGGCTCCTTCACAGTATACATACGTAGTCATATACACATGCAGATGGAAATATTATTATCATTTTTAAAAATGTAAAGGGTGATTGCAGCTCCATCCACTAAAAAAAAAAATTGAAAATCCAGAGAATGACAATAGCAAGTCTTCTTTTCCCCAACATAAACACACATAAGGACAACAGTAAAGGCAAGAATTCATTATGTAACTTGACTCTCATTTTTAAAAGAACATTTTATGAATGTCAGAACATATTCTATTACAGGGTGCAGGTATAGTTAACCATTATTACACTTTTGGATGAAGAGTCATGGCAGCAAGACTGGCAATCCCAACAGGTTAAACCAGAATTCTTGTAAGTAGAGTTACTGGCATGATTATTTAGACCAAGTTATATGACAATCAGATTCTTGCAGTCCCGATCAGTTACACACAGTATACAAGATGGAATCTGTATAATGGAGAATAAAGTAGAATTACTGCTTCTCATGGTTTACAAACCACATTTCTCTTTCTGCAATTTAAAGCAATATTTGCCTCTTTTCTTCATTCAGATGACATTGCTGACTCATTTTCACTTGTAGCGACTACTATTCCAAGATATTGTCAGCATTCCAAGTAATGCACCCATCGAAAGCAGAACTCCGAGGCAGATAGATTCCTCTAGGAACATGTTTATTGGATACATCATATTGGCACAACCAGTGAACACCAACTCTGAAGGTTCCCACAGTTTCCACCTAATTAAAAGAATGAAACTTCCCCCCTCCCCAGTATCACCAGTCACATGACCCAATGAATACAGCTGGCAGGCTCCTCTCCTCCTTCACCAGCCACCTGTTAAAATTATCTTGGTTCCCACAGGAAAACTTTTTATTTTGATTGTAAGCTGGCTATTTACTTCCCCCTTCTCTTCTTTCTCAGGCTTTGTGACCACTTTGAGGCAGCACAAGATGGCTTCAGTCAAGTTAGCTTGAGTTGACAGATATTTTACACAATAGCATTACCATAGAAGGTCATTATCATTAGCCATACAATTGTGTCCAACCCTTGGTCCTTCTGTCTTGCACTGCCTCCTTCAACCAAAAAGTACAAACCATTATATTAATCGGACTTCTTTTTGAAAAAAGTACTTTGTATTTCTCTTTGTATGTTAGAGTTCATACCATTATTTTCAGGTTACTTCTTTCATTAATTTTGAATTCTGATTTTAACTTCTAGGATATTAGAAGACAAGAACCCTTCAGACTTGACAGAATGTGAACTGCTTGCTGGGACTCAGTCATTCAATCTGATTGGCACAAAAAACATTGCAACTCTCTGGTCCCTTGCAACTCAAATCAAACACAGTTCTGTCTTTAAGGTCAACCATGACAGTAATTGGATTTGATGATTCTGTTTATTCCCTGACAGAGCTTCCTTAGACTGTGAAAGCTGTGAAAATCTCTCATCTAAACCTTTCTTTCAAAGCTTCTAACGTTATCTGCTCATTTCCCAGGTTCTTACTTCTTCTAAAGGTAGCCCATGCACTCCTGGCAGCAGTAGCAACAAGCCTAAGTAGAGGTCAGGAGGCGGGGCTAAGACTGCTGAAGGCCCTAGGCCTCTACTTCAATCCCAGCACTGCCAGTGCCACTATCAAGGAGTGCCACAGTGTAAGGTAGCCAAAAGAGCAGAGATTACCTTCTTCTAGAAAGATATTTATGAACACCTATGAATCTAGATCTATTGAAAGTTGAAAAAAAATCCAAAGTAAATGTGTATAGGACTGAAGTTATTATATAGAGATTTTTACTCTGCTTCAATATTAAGTAATATGCATGTATTCAGACATGAATAATTCCTGCATTAGAAAAGATGAGATATACCTCCCACAAAATGAAAATATTTAGGTTTGAGCTCTTTCCCCATTTGCCCATGTTAATCCATTTTGATTTCTCAAACTTTTTCTAGAATATGAATATCTATATGAGAGACCCAAATTTTTAGATATGTATTATTAAGAAACCACACATTTTAACGAAACATTAAACAAGCCTTTAAAAAGTGGCTTCCCAAAGCCTCTTTCAGCCTGATGATCTTAGAAGTTGCATGCCATAGAGGTGGAAGAGGTTAATATAGATAGCTCTAAAGCATTATACTGCAGAATGCTGCCATGCTGTTTTACTAGGGAACCACAACAAGGAGAAAATAAATAAAATGGAACCTACAGTGCCTGCTAGTGAAATATATGGTACCCCAGTTCCAGAATATAAGCTTAACGAGTGAGTGGTAAGTTGAGGAAACAAGTGGGAGTTGTAAAGAGCTGAAGCAGGGCTTAAGGAGGAATCCTTTAAAAAATCCATCCCTCAAAGTCACTTGTGTTTAGTTCACTAGTTTGAGAAGAGCCTTTCTATTGGAGCTACCTTAAGAAACAAAAATGAAGATGAACAGATATGAAACTGCTGCCCTAACTTGCAATGCTTCTGGCACATCCGTCTTCTTCCCAGAAAACAACCTGGCATATATTTGCATTAAGTGCAAATTTCTACCATTGCTTAAAGAAAAAAATAAATCAAAGTAGAGGAGCAGACACACTTCAGACACAGGATAAAGATTTATCAGATCAAACAAAGGGGATGCTACCACAGGAGTTGAAAGAGAAAGCAATTCATCATAAACAGACAAACAAAAGAGAAAGCCCAATCAACAAAATAACTACCAAAAGTAAGACCCACAAAATCTATTCTGAAGGCTGGAAATCAGAAACAGTTTTCAACCTCCCCACTAGGCTCTTAGACTTTGAGGAAGAAAAGATGATACTGCAAAACATGATGCAGAACAGTGGATCCAGCAGTATCTTGCAGGAAGACAAAAAGGAGAAACCTAACAGTTGATGACTACATGGAACCCCAAAAAGTATGCACTGACAGAGCCATGCGCTCATTACTCTGCTCCTTGCCAGGCAGAAGTATTGATTTGGAACATGACCACACAATTTCTTATAGTCACAAAAGATTCTGACACTAACCTATTGCTAACCTGCTAACCTGTTGCTAACAGAATAAAGTCATTGCTCCTACAGAAAAGCATTTACACTTTTTAAAAGTTTTTTTTAATCCCGCTTTTTTTTATAAATAACTCAAGGTAACGAACATACCATAGGATCTTTCCTAAAAAATTCATGAAGATGTCATTCCTTAATTTAATTTGTCACCTCATCCTCACAATTCAACGTATTAAAAAGAAAAATTGCTCTCTTTTAATTCACAGATTTAAAACCCATATCATGACTAATGACCCATATCTATTTGTCATATTCATAAGAACTTTGTGTAATGAATAGAAAGATAATTTACCTTTATAGCAAGAGAGTACCCATCATTACACAGGATGTTCTTATTGCTATTTGTATTTTAAGTGCTTTTTTATTTCCTTAGATTTTATGTCACGCACACGGTGGCTCAGTGGTTAAGACACTGGGCTTGTAGGCTGATAACCTGGGTTCGAGACCCGAGCACCACACAACAGGTAAACTCCCGTCCTCATCCCAGCTCCTGCCCACCTAGCAGTTCTAAAGCATGCAAATGCAAGTAGATAAATAGGTAACAGTGGGAAAGTAACAGTGCTTCATGACATCATACTGGCCACATGACCACGGAAATGTCAATGGCCTTGAAACAGAGACAAGCATCGGCCTCTATAGTCAGCTACGGCTACCAGAGTAAAATCCGCAGGGACTCCTATATTTTATGTCAGAAATTAGTCTGTATCAGGTATTTCTCCTTTTGGCTTTGACCCCTTTTGTGAATGGATTTCTATTCCTGGATAACTAAGCCAGAGAGAAGATGGTGTTTGTTTTGTGAGGGTGTGTGATATGACTATGCAGGTATTAAGATTGTGAACAAGGTTTTCTTAGGTCCATCTGGCATATTTTGAAGCTTTTGGGTGGGAAAAGGATAATCCTGAGGCTCATATACCTTGCATGAGCTTGATGGACAGTGATTCAGAAAGGCCTTCACCAACTGTTGAAAGGTATATAGTAGACAGATCAGGAAGCAGGCATTACTTATCTCTCAGCAGACATTACTTATCTCTCAGCACTAGGCAAGGCTCGTCCTCAGAGAAGATAGATATAGTCCCATAACCAGCCCCTTTAATGCAGTAAACTTGGTTGCAAATTTCTGATTTTTTTGTTTTATTAAATTGATGGCCCTATCAACCACGCCTGGGGCTTGTGAAGCGAGATTGCATCAGAAATACCTAAATCATAGTTTGACTAAGAACCAAAATGTCCCCAAACGTCACACTTTTTTTCTAATTATTCAACTCAGGTAGTAGACATATTGTATTTTTAAAAAACCATGCCTTTATATATTAATAAGGCACTGGTGTGCTTTGCAGATTAAATGCTTAGAGAAAGTCAGAACTTTTTCCCCAACCTGTAACAGCCAAAGTTAATGTGCTCCTCCTATGAAACTGTAAGAAAAACCCTTTTGGCTTGGACTGATAATCAATAAAAAACAAACACGTATCATCCCCTCCCCAATTTAGGATGTCTAAAGTGGCTGCAAAGTAAATCACCAGACATATTGCTTGGATTAACTTTCTGTTATGAACAGATGCAGGCCTGGGAACAGCAACTCACAGAATGCTCTAACTGAGTCAGAATGCAGTTGCTACAGGGGTGAAATCCAGCAGGTTCTGACAGGTTCTGGAGAACCGGCAAATAAAACCTCTGGCTGGTCCCAGAGTGGGGTGGGAATGGAGATTTTGCAATATCCTTCCCCCAGGAGTGGGGAGGGAATGGGGATGTTGCAGTATCCTTCCCCTGGAGTGGGGTGGGAATGGAGATTTTGCAGTATCCTTCCCCTGCCATGCCCACCAAGCCACACCACGCCACCAAGCCACACCACGCCACCAAGCCACACCCACAGAACCAGTAGTAAAAAAAATTGGATTTCACTGCTGAGTTCCTAAGTAGTATAGCGGAACCAAGGGGATAAAGCTGGCAAAGAGAAGCATGAATACGGGAATGGAGAAAGGCAACATCACTACATCTAACAAACTAGAGAGTTCCAACTTAAATCCAGACATAAAAAAAAAAAGATGAACCGATTATCTATTGTATATTACATTCCTTTTAATGATAAGCCTGAACTAACCACAAATGGAAGACAATTAAAATTAATACTGCATAACTTTATGCCCCTTGATTGTATATCACTTCAAAAAAGATAAAGAACTCACAAAATTGCAAATATAATTTTGGTCTATTTTGAAGAAAGGAGATTGGAAAGATTTTGAAAACATATTAGAAATACTTAACTTTAAAAAACTAAATGGAAATAGCACTGCCATCTAGTGTTGACATATAAACCAGACATTCATTCTGTTATGATGCCATCATTTAAACAATTTATGTTAACAAATACTTCATAAACAACATTTTATTTAAATATTTATTTGTTTTTTAGTTTGTATAGTTCTCTCTGGCCACTTGTACAAGAGAAATTAAAATGTAATGACTATTCAAAATGTAATACAATTCAAAAAACAATATCTAAACAATAGATAGTACAGGAGCACTGAAATCCAATAAAACTCTCAAATAATATTAATGGGAAATTAAAATTGTTTTAGTCTAGCTCTTGGAATTATATCAAAGTAGGTGTCAGATCAGCATTCCTAGGAACAATATTTTATATTGGAGGTGTCTCATTTTGGAAGTGGCTAGGAGACTAGTAGAAGATCCCACCTCTACCCCATGTACCCATTGGTTCTTTGATCACTTTATTGTATAGAATAGAATAGAACAGAACAGAACAGAACAGAACAGAACAGAACAGAATAGAATAGAATAGAATACTTTATTGGCCAAGTGTGAGTGGACACACAAGGAATTTGTTAACTTACACAAGGAATTTGTTAACTTACACAAGGAATTTGTTAACTTACACAAGGAATTTGTTAACTTATGGTTTGATTTTGCTGCCCAATGTTTTAATTTTTTGATGCTTTGTTTTATATCATTAACTATAACATTGTAAGCCCCCATATTTGATAGGTGGCATATAAATTTAATAAATATATATTTTGGGTTACTACCAGAAGGAAGTTGTGATCAGAAATCTTTAGCCAAAGTTTACACTAAGTACACTTTCTGGCTCAAATAGGGTATTATGGTAAGCTGCCTTGGAAATTAGCAGGAGAGTGCTCAAAGCATGCTTCATTTTTCTACAGTTAAATCATCAAAATCTTGAAGAAACACACAAAACATTGTGCTTTTTCTGTGGTTATTGAGGGTCACCAACACATTCAGTGATTTCAGATCTATGTAAAAAATTGCAGTCAATGTAGATTAGCCAAATCTGAGTCAAAGTAAGTAAATTCAAGGTGAGCATCAAGTGAAAAAGGCAACTGGAATAAATCCCCTAGCCAGTTTTGAATAAGTCCTGTTGAGTCAAGCTCTCCTGACTAGGATAACAATGAGGAAAAGGATATTTGTCTCAGCAACTTTCTAAACCCAGTTCAAAACATGACAGGCAATTGGATCTGCAATGAAATCATATCAGTGGAGGAACTACAGGTAGCCCTCAGCTAACAACGATTCAAACTACCATGGATTTGAAAAAAGGTTACAACCCATCCTCAAACTTACAACCACCCTCGTCACATAATTACATTTTGGATACTTGGCAACCAGCTTGAATTTATGACGAATTGTAGTGTCCTGCAGTCATATGATTGCATTTTGTGACTTTTTTGCCATTTGCAGAAACAGCCATTGGGTTAAGAGCATGTGCTTCCCTTAATAACCATGGAGACTTAACAACAGTGATAAAAATGGTTGTAAAATCCAATCCAATCACAAGTTGCCTCAACTTACAACCACAATGACTTTGAACCACAATTCCAGTTCCAATTGTGATTATAAGTCAAATAATATGTGTAATTAAATTGTTAATTGAATCTAGTCACTTGATTTTGGGGTCTGAGATTTCTGTATAGTTAGATAGATTAAGGTTTTGTAGGGAATTCACTTGCTGCTAGGGATTGCTAGTAAGGCCTTAAATATATAGAACAGACTGTTCTTCTGTAGATGAAGTGGCATAAGTCTCATCTTTATTGGGGAACTTATTGGGCTGAGGTTACAAAATAATCATGTTGAAATGACTAAATGGCTTATCTCATTGCTATTTTTATCTGAAAAATCAAATGAAGTACAAATCACAGAAGATGATTCCAACTGCTATGTTCTTAAACAACAACTTCGAATTATCTTAATGTTCCATCTATTCTACCCCATATTTCTCAGGTGGTTTTATTTCTTAGCAAAAGAAGAAAAATTAATGAGTCGGTAAAGTAAAAAGAACTGGAAGCCTGCAGTTTGTTTTTACATAAAAGTCAACTGTTGGACTCACCCAATTCTCCTGCAGCAGCTACACTGCTACCTTGCTGGTAAAAGGGATGAGCAATGAGTTTGAGGCCACCTAGGCACTTGCAAACCCCGGCAGGTGTACCTCAGAGCTGCCATTTCCTTTCATCGTATTGGGAGCAGGAAGAAAGTAGATCAGCCTGAAAAAAATGAAAAAGATGAAGCAGAGCCATCAGTCCACACTGAGGCTGGCCTACCACTCTGAGACAGTTGTTACAATCAGATCATGAGTGTGTGAACACTTACATGTAAGATACCAAAGCCAGGGATTGGGGCTTCTACTGCTAAACAGGGGGCATGTCTGTCAAACAATCAGGTCACCAATCACAGATGGACTGCAGGAGAAGCTTCTTTTTGGTCTTGCTCCGGATACTTTGTATGATAAAACTGAAAAATGTTGCAGAAGAACATTTTCATTTTACAACTTTTGCCTTCCTCTCAATACACTGCAGAAGCAAAAGCAAACTGTGAAATGACCCAGGAGAAATAGGCTAGTTTAGCCAACAGGATGCAGAACTTGGGAAGATCATTCTTGTGTTCTCTCCCCTTAAGAAACTGAGAAAGGATGTAAGAAGGTAAGAACCCTAAAGTACAATGTATAGATAAATACACATATAGGACGCATACCAGAAAGAAAGGAAAATATAAACTATTTCATAAACCAAAAGTGATGTTTAAATACTATGTGCCAATCTTAATGTCAGAACAGAATCCCATTATTGACTGGAACAATTATCGTAACCTATCTCAAAAGCAGTTCCATTATGATAAAAAAAAAAAAACCAAACCATCTGTTAGAGTTTCTTGCAAAAATCAAATCCAGAAGCACACGCAGATAAACTGATGCAGCAGGATTCATTAACACAATAATACATGAAGTAAATTTACAATACCAACAGCAGATTCACAGGCAGAGGAGAGATTGCTTTCAGTTCCAGTAGCAAACTAGTTTCAGTTTCTCTGCACAGACTCAGAAGCTGCAGACTAAGGCATGCCCTGGCTCCGGTCTGTCTCAGCTCCTAAACAGCCCTCATTGATTGACTTAGTTGCTATGCCTATTCATTGGCTGATCTATTCCAGTTTATGAATATTCATACTCTGACACTCCTCCCTTCATAACTGGAATACAAACAAAATCAAATTACCTTAATATTCTTCAGATACCTGTATTTGAAGACCCACATTCACAATTTCCTTCAAATACTTGAGAACCCTTTTACTGTGATACATTCTTTGCAATGAAACAAAGATCACCCACAAATGCTAATAGTTGACAATCCCCACCTTGTAACTTTCCAGTGTACATGCAACCATCAGCCTTGCAATTCTTGAACCCAAGACACTGCAATGCAGTATCTAAACATGTATTCCAATTCCTGGCTAACTACTTCAGCCTATAAATGGCCTTGTTCAATTTATACACCATGTTAGGCTTTTTACTTTCATACCCTGGTGCTTGAACCATGTAGATTTCTTCCTCTAACTCAGCATTGAGAAATGCAGTGGTTATAGCAAAATGCCAAATTTTATGGCCATGTGCCGCTGCCAATGCTAGTGCGAGTCTTATGTTTCACTCTTTACAGTTGGTGTGAATACCTCATCATAGTGCACATTTTTCAACTGTGAAAAACCTTGTGCCACTAACCTTGCTTTATACTGGATCTCATTACTGGACAGTACTTTCTTCTTGTATATCCATTTGCATCCTACAGCTTTGCTACCCTGTGGCAAAGTCATAGATGTGAACACTTTGTTCAGCCATGGATTTTATTTTCTTGTCCATGGCTTCTTTCCACTTTATTTGTTCAATTTTAGGTAATGCCAATACTTCCTTATAGTTTGTTGGCTCATACCATACATTATATACTTTAACTTTACTAGCAGAATACCTGTCAGGTGGAATCCCCTTGTTCCATCGCTCTGACCTGCGTGGCATTGACTGCTCCTGTGTTTCAACCCTGTCTTGCTTCACAGCTTTTTCAGCTTCTCCTCCCTGAACACTGACACCATCACTAAGTGAGTTACCATCACTAAGTGGATCACCATCACTAAGGGAATCATTCCATAAATTTGCATCAATTCTTTTCCAATTTTACTAGCAGACCGGGAAATCACTATTCTTTTGCTCCCATCACTAAAACAATAGCTTTTTGAACCTGGCTCATAGCCCATAAACCTGAGCTTTCTAACCTTTGGTTGTCCCTTTCTTCCAATTGCTTTTTGTAACAGTAAAAGAATATGCACCCACGCATTGCTTCCAAAAACTCTTAAATGTGCCAGAGTTGGTTTTCCCCCATATAGCACTACATATGGAGTATCATTTATGGATGAACTCCACAGTCTAATAATTAAATAATGAGCCGTCAACATGGCTTCACCCCAATATGACCTGCTCAGACAAGAATCCTCCAGCAGTGAGTCCTTCATGGTTTGTAGGCAGGGTGGATAAAAATCAATGATTTTTTTAAAAAAATCAAAAAAATTTGATTTTTTTTATTTAAATCGGATTTTTTTTTATTTAAATCGGATTTTTTTATTTAAATCAGACTTTTTTTGATTTTTATTGACTTTATTTTAATAAAAAACTTTTCGGGTAAAAATCTATTATAAGATAGTTTTCTATTTAAGATACATAAATAATTTAGTTTATTCAGCATGAAATGGAGCTTAGTTATGTAGCACAAGGCTGTATATTCTGCAACACTGGGACTATCGGTGAGTCAACAGTGGGTCAAAGGAGTAGCAGAGATGACAGTTGCTCTTTAAAAATTGATTTAAATCGAGTTAATTTAAATCAAGTCTTTTTACTAGTGATTTAAATCATGATTTAAATCATGATTTAAATCAACTTGATTTAAATCAAATCCACCCTGTTTGTAGGACTCCATTCCGTCTCTCAACAACACCATTCTCAGCTGCTGTGTATGGATTTGTGTGTCTGTGTTTTATACCTACCGTATTTTTCGGAGTATAAGACGCACCAGAGTATAAGACGCACCTACCTTTTTTGTTTTGTTTTTTTTTATAAAAAGTTTTTTTTTATTTTTTAGACAAACACACATACAAACATACAATGTATTTTCTTTGAACAGAATATTTGGCTGGTTCACAAATTTAAACAGTGTTTAGTCATTTCAATTAAATTTACAACTTCTATATTTCCTTTTTGCCATATTTATTCCTCATCTATTTTTGTAAAAAACCAATATTACCCTTCATCCTCATCTGTAATCTTAATCAAATTCAATTTTTCCCTTCTATTCTATATTATACCCCTTCCTATTGTCATCTATTTTTATATCCATCCTCACATTGGTTAATTATGTAATATTACAATTGTTTAATACAAATCCAAAATTTTAATATAAATCAATTAGTTATATAACTATCTTTTTTTGTATATTAATAAATATGAACATGAATATTCCAATTATTTCCAATCCAATTTCTTACAAGTCAATTAATTATATTTACCAATAATAATAAACCAAATAATTTTCCCCATATATTCCTCCAAACCACAACTTAACCATTTCTCCTTTCAACACAATATACAATTAATAGTATCTCAATTATTACAATTCCCTAGTTAAATAGAGCTTTCCCCTTATGTTACTCATTTTCACATCTTAAACTCTCCCAATAACCCAAATAGTTTTGCCCATATAATCCTCCAAATCACAACTTAATCATGTCTACTTTCATCACAATATATAATTAAAAATATTTCAATCATTACAATTTCCCTAATTAAATTTAAAAATGTTCTAGCTGTTATCCAAGCTATCCTTTTTACTAATAGTAAAAAGCTAATCCTTTTTACTTTTACCACCATATACCATTAAAGGTATTTCAATTGTTACAGTTCATACTTATTCATATTTCTAAAAAAAATAAAAAAATAAAAACTTATCATTGTCTAGATTTCAAAAATACAAAAACAAATATTCCAATTATTATTCATTTCATTTTTACAATCATGATTTCCCATTTATTTCTTACTACTATTCATATTTCAATTCTAAATATGTATAATATCTTTCTCTTTCATTTCTTTTTCTCCCTTCCCATTTTTATTTTTGCCTTTTTCTTTCTCCTTTTTCTCTTTTGTATTTTAAAATCTTGAACTCTCCTCTTTTGCCCTAAATTTCCCATTGTTTGCACCTACCTTTTTTGGTGAGGAAAAAGAAGAAAAAGAAAAATTAAGACCAGCTGCCTGCAATTACTGCAGGTTCGAATCTCGCCAGGCTCAAGGTTGACTCAGCCTTCCATCCTTTCTAAGGTAGGTAAATTCAGGACCCAGTTGTGGGGGCAATAAGCTGACTTTGTATAAATATACAAAAGGATGAAGACTATTGCTTAACGCATTGTAAGCCGCCCTGAGTCTCCGGAGAAGGGCGGCATATAAATCAAACAAAAAAAAAATTAAAAAAATCTGCTTCTGCCTAATTTTGCAACGTTGCAGCAAACAGCAAACAGCCTGCTTTACTTTCATTTTCGTTTTCAGCATAGCTTGATTAGCACAAGGAAAAAAAAATTCTGCTCCAGCAATTTACCTCTTTGCAGCAAGCAGCAGAGCCCTGTGCAAAACAGCTGAGAGCAAATCAGCTGAGAGTCGGGAGGCCTTCCAATCAACTTGTGCTAATTAGGTTGTGCTGAAGCTGAAAGAAGCTGTTTTTTCTTGCTGTTTGCTTGCAAGGAGGTAACTGCATCGAGGCACAGGCCAAAGGGTGAGGGCTAGTGGGTGGGCGGGGCTACAGTTGGTGTATAAGATGCACTTAAATTTTCACCCCCTTTTAGGGGGGGAAAGGTGCATCTTATACTCCGAAAAATACGGTAACTGTCCCAACCACTGTTGAAAACTTGGTGACATGAATTCTGAACCTCTGTCAGTCTGCAGCTGACATACCTGCTATTTATATCTCCTTTCCACAAAGCTTACCCATTGCTTATATTTCTGTAGCACCTCTATTTTACTCTTTAGTAAATAGCAGAACCCAAACCTGCTGTAATCATCTACAATGACCAGCACATAATTGTAGAGGTAGGTCAAAGGTCATAGTGCCAAGCTTTGAGCAGCACACTGCCTTAGCTCATGCGCTGTGGGTCTTGCCTGCTTCTATGATCTCATTTTGGCTCTGATCTGGATTATCTCATCTCACCTTCAGAGAGGATGGCATCATGAAAGGGGGGTGAATAGTTTCTACCAATTAGGATGCTATTGCTGTCCTTTCTTTTTGTCTGCCTGTAAAAACTGTATAAAAAATAAAGCTCTCTGCAAGAGCGAGAGAGACATCTTCGCACAGAGCAAAAGTCTGGACCTCTGATTTACAACATATACTTTGCTCCTCCTAAACTGGCTTGCATTGGGGCCACCAAATCTGCATGTACCAGCTCTAGAGCTCTTGTTGTCTGCCTTGGTGCTACTCTTGCTTACTGGGAATGCTTTGGACTTTGATGATTTGCATACTGAACAGTCCAAGTATGCCTTACATCCCTTTATATTTAATCCTTCTGCAAACCGGTCCATCCTTTGCAAAACTCTGAAGTTGGCATGGCCAAGCTTCCTGTGCAAGAGATGAACAAATGAATCATGTTGTGGCACATTTCCAAATGTTTCTGCACATTGAACCTTTTGTCCCTGGTACACATAAAGGTTATCCTGCTTTATGCCCTGTGCACATACATTCCCATTTCTCTTTATGAGACACCTCGCATTTGCAAATGTGGTCTCAAATCCTTCCTTATCTAAACTAGAGACACTCAGCAAATTATACTCCATTTCAGGCACACATAATATGTTTCCATAAAATGGAAACATATCATTTCCAGATATCGAATTTGCACACTGCCTCTTCCAATGACTTTAACCTTCTGGCCATTTGCCAAGGCTACTGCATCTCCAGAAGCTCGATCCAACCTGTAAAACAATTTAGAATTATTAACAATTGTTTGACTTGCCCCACTGTCAACCAAATCAACCATTTGTCTCTGCTATTGCAATAGCTAACTTTTGCAACAGAAACTTGTCCATCTTGCAATTGTCTTCCTTGCAAATAATTATTGTCTTGCAAATAACTTTTTCTTTGCAAGCAGTTCTTTTTTCACCACAAATGAAACACCTCCATTGTTGCTGTGCTTTCTGCTTAGAAAGTCTTTGCTGGGCTGTAATCTGATCTCTTCTGCTGCTACATTTCTCTTCTCTACAGTTAGCCAGTCTGTGGAATTTTCCACTCTTCTCTCTCTGCTCCCTGTGCCCCCACGTCAGGAATTCCTCCTTGTGGCTTTTTCTATAATGGCATTTGTTCTCCTTAGCAATCAAACAAGCCTTTAGAGCCTCCAAATGCAACTCCTGCTCTGGTTTGCACTCAAACATTGCAGAAACAATGTCCCACATTTCATCAAGACTGTTTAACACTAGCAATACTTTGAGACTCAGGAAACTGCATGCCACGCTGTTCGAACTCCACAAGCACAGATTCACCTGGTTGCAAATAGGCTCTGTATAACTTTCTTGATAATTGTACAATATTGCATGCAGACACACTCACATGCACATTTCTTAATTTCAGCCAGACTTCATTTGCAGTCTTTAAATCAGCTACATTGATAAACTGTTCATCTTCTAAACTCAAGATGATATAAGCCATTGCTTTATCATGCTACCTCTGCTCTACAGCTGCAAATACCTGTTGTGGATTAATAACCATACCACAGAGCTTCTTTGCCTTCAGGAAACATTTCATCTTTGTAGCCCAAATTATATAGTTCTTCTGTCCCAAACAAGGCAGAGAGCTCTCCTGCAATTTAACAGCAGCCATCCTCGTGACAGTGCTGCCATTCATGCGTGCAATGGCATAAGCCTTGCAGAGTCCTGCTCCACGAGGCGGCGGTGGTGGCATGATGAGTTTCACAAAGACTCATTTCTGACAAGTGGGGCAGGGGAGAAGCAAGACGCGTGGAGCGAGACATGGGTCCCATTGCCGACTCTTCTCCCCTCCATCACCGGGCATGGCATGGCAGGGCTCCTGCCCCTTGCTTAGCTACCCACCACCTTTAGGGATGCAATTTGTGGGTGGCAAGTGGGGCGGGCGAGAAGCGGGACATGCATCTTCCCTTTCCAGCTCCGTGGCGTTCCTTGCCGTTGTGTCCAGGAAAACACATTGTAAAAAAAACTCTTCTCGCGAGTTCAATCAAACTTCTTGAACTTGCGAGAAGTTTTCTTTTACAATATGTTTCCCTGGACACAACGGCAAGGAAAGCCATGGAGCTGGAAAGGTAAGACATGCCTCTTGCAACCCAACACATCCCACCCCACCCCAAAGGCAACAGCAGCCTGGCTGCTTCCCTTCCCCCCCCATCTCTTTATCGAGAGGAGTGGTAGGTGGGGCAGGGGAGAAGCAAGATGCGTGGAACAAGACATGGCTCCCCTTGCCATCTCTTCTCACCCCCCCGCGCCGGGCACAGCAGGGCTCCTGCCCCTTGCTTAGCCACCCACCCCCTTTAGGGATGCAATTTGGGGGTGGCAAGTGTGGCATGCAAGAAGCAGGGTGCATATCTTACCTTTCCAGCTCCATCGCATTCCTCGCCATTGTGTCCAGGGAAACATGTTGTAAAAAAAAACCTTTATTGAACTCGTGAGGGTTTTTCTTTTACAACATGTTTCTCTGGACACAACGGCGAGGAATGCTATGGAGCTTGAAAGGTAAGATGCGCGTCCTGCTTCTCTCCCGCCCCACTTGCCACCCACAAATTGCATACCTAAAGGGGGCGGGTGGCTAAACAAGGGGCAGGAGCCCTGCCATGCCTGGCGAGGGGGGGAAGAGATGGCAAGGGGACTCATGTCTCGCTCCACACGTCTCGCTTCTCCCTCGCCCATCTGTCAGAAATGAGTCTTTGTGAGACTCATCACACAGCCAGTGCCACCTTGTGGAGCAGGACTCTGCAAGGCTTGTGCTGTTGCATGCACGAACAACAGCACTGCCGTGAGGTTCGGCATACCGGCACAGCCACAAGCGGCAGGATGCCAGCTGTGCCGGTATGATGAAGCTCACAGCGGTGCTGCAGTTCATGCATGCAACGGCACAACAAGCCTTGCAGAATCCTGCTCCACGAGGCAGTGGCAGGACATATCAGGGGAGAAGCAGCCAGCCACTTGGCCGGCATGAAGAACAGGGAGGGGAGGGCATGTCCCCCCCGCTCCCTCCTGGCCTCGCCTCCTCACCTCATATTGTTTGTGCGGCAAGCAACCAGAGGAAATGGCAGGATCAGCTGCGCATGTGCGTAAGTAGTTGGTGGGGGACTTATTTTGGGGGGAGCTGATTTTAACGCATGCGCTGAAAAGTCCGATTGGGATTATCCAGAGAGGTCTTAGTTTCGGCGAAACACGGTAGTGGAGCTGAATCAAGATATCAATTTTCAACTGAAAACACAGCCGTGCTAGACTATAGTGCAAGACTAAAGGTTCAGCAATAAAAAGACGATGATAGCATTACAAAGTTTAAATAACTAGAGGAATTGCTTTTCTTTCAAATTCTGGCAATTAAAAATTATTTGAAATGCAGCATTAAGTTAACATAGTCATATGTAATTTCCAAATGGAAAGAAAATATTGTTTTTAAAAGATATTGACTATTTTTTTTAGAAACAGCAGAATGCTTCTTCTGCATCCATCAATACAAACCTATTTTACTATAAGAACAATTATCTTGGTTTTTGGTTGAAGTTAAAATTAACAAACTAAAATGTCTCAGCATATGACACGTTGAAACATTTAAAATTTGTGTAAGGAATTAAAATGTTTTTCATTACCTTAGATACTTGATGTAATCAATTACCCTTGAGATCATTAGCACAACTAATTCATTTTATTTATTTATTTTTAAGTTTTTTATTAATAATTCAAATTTAAAAAACAATGGACATGATTTGACATCTCTAGTTTCTAACATCTGTCTAATTCAAATTAATAAATAATATATTCCTTAATCTATATACAAATTTACATGTATCTTACTTCATTATATGTCAAGCATACTACATAATTCCTCCTAAACAACTATATCCATATCCAATAAACCTATATCACACACACCAGTTCAGTATACTGTACATCGACATATATATTTCTAGACATTCACTACACCTTCTTCTTGGCATTCTTCCTCTTGTCTAACCATTTATAAAATTTAGTCCAGATTTCCTAATATGTTGATTCACTTTTATTTTTGAGTTCCAAAGTGAGTCTGTCCATTTCTGCACAATTGAAGATTTTACATAACACTTCTTCTTCTGAAGGTGTTTCTTTACTCTTCCATTTCTGAGCAAATGCTATTCTTGCAGCTGTTAATATATGTAATATTAGGTAGGTTACATTTTTATTATATTTATCGTCTGTCATTCCCAATAAGAAAAATTCTGGTTTGACTTCTATTTTAATTGTTAAAATTTCTTCTAGCCAGCTTTTTATTTGATACCAAAAACTTTTTGCTTTCGAGCACTTCCACCACATATGGTAATAGGACCCTAGGACCACCTCACATTTCCAACATCTTGAAGAATATTTTTTACTAATTTTTGCCAATCTTGTGGGTGGGAAGTGCCACCTGTAAAACATTTTATACAGGTTTTCTTTATATGAGGTCGCCAATGTAATTTTAATATTTTTTCCCCATAGATTCATCCAATTATCCTAATCAATACTATGACCAAAACATTTACTCCAGGTTATCATAGTCTCTTTTACTTGTTCTTCAAGCATGTCTTGTTCTAATAGATAGTGGTATAATTTCTTTATGGCCTTACTCTCCGTACTTAGTAAAATTTTATCCAATTCTATTGATTCTATTTTTATACCCCATTCCTTTCTATCCTTCATAAATTTGGACTGTATTTGTAGATATGCCCACCATTCTAATTCAATTCCCTCTTCCTTTAAATTATTCCTTGATTTTAGTTCTTTCTCATTTAGTAGTTTTTTATATGTAACAACACCTCCTACTTTGATGAGATTCGGATGCGTGACCATTTCTACTATCGATATCCAATTGGGGACTTCTATATAGTTACTTGTTTTAGTCTTGATCCAAGTATCTAAAAGTGCCCACCTGATGTAATGCCTTTGGAAGTACTAACTAATTCATTTTAGAATGCCTCATGAGAGCTTCAAGATAGATCCATGAATAAAAAATTCCTGTAATGTATTATCTGTGAATGCTAATGAACAAATCTTGTAATACCAGTCATATAATTAATTTAATTTAATTTAATTAATTCAATTTATATGCCGCCCCTCTCTGAAGACTCAGGGTGGCTCACAATACATTTTTAAAAATCATTATAAAAAACATTTAAAAATTAAAAACATTAAAAACATTAAAAACTCATTCATGTCATTCATGGCCGGATCTCACCAGATCACAAGAGTGAGATCAACAGCCCCAGGCCTGCCGGAAAAGCCAGGTCTTAAACCACTTTTCAGAAGGCCAATAGGGTGGGGATGATCCGGACCTCAGGAGGTAACTGGTTCCAGAGAGCTGGGGCAGCCACAGAGAAGGCTCTCCCCTGTGGCCCTGCCAGCCAGCATTGTTTAGCTGACGGGACCCGGAGGAGACCAACTCTGTGGGATCTTACCGGTCGCTGGGAGCTATGTGGCAGAAGGCAGTCTCAAACATAACCTGGCCCTAAGCGATGTAGGGCTTTAAAGGTAATAACCAACACCTTGAATTGTGACTGGAGACCAATAGGGAGCCAGTCCAGCTTGCGGAGAATTGGTGTAATGTGTGTGTATCTAGGTGCACCCACGACAGCTTGCGCGGCTGCATTCTGGACCAACTGTAGTCTCCGAACACTTTTCAAGAGTAGCCACATGTAGAGCGCGTTGCAATAATCTAACCGTGAGGTGACAAGGGCATGAGTGACTGTGAGGAGAGCCTCCTGATCCAAGTAGGCTCGCAATTGGTGCACCAGGCGAACCTGTGCAAAGGACCCCCTAGCCACAGCTGTCAGATGTTGCTCTAATCTTAGCTGTGAGTCTAGGAGGACACCCAAATTGCGAGCCCGTTCTGAAGGGGACAATTTCTCCCCCCCACCCCGAACCAAGGATGGACAATCAACATAGTCTTTAGGAGGCAATACCCACAGCCACTCGGTCTTGTCTGGGTTAAGTCTGAGCCTGTTGACTCCCATCCAGACCCTCACAGCCTCCAGGCACCAGCACATCACATCCACTGCATCATTGAATTGACGCAGGGTAGAGATATACAGCTGGGTATCATCCACGTATTGCTGATACCTCACCCCGTGTCGTCGGATGATCTCACCCAGCAGTTTCATGTAGATGTTAATTAGGAGGGGAGAGAGGACCAAGCCCTGAGGCACCCCGCAAACGAGGGGCCTAGGGATCAACCTCTGTCCTCCTATCAATACCGACTGTGACCGACCAGAGAGATAGGAGGAGAACCACCGTAACACGGTGCCTCCCACTCCCAGCTCCCTTAGTCGTTCCAGAAGGATGCAATGGTCAATGGTATCGAAAGCCGCTGAGAGGTCAAGTAGCACCAGGATGGAGGAATGACTCCCATCTTGGGCTCACCAGAGATCATCCATCAGCGTGACCAAAGCAGTTTCCGTGCTGTAGCCAGGCCTGAAGCCAGACTGAAAAGGGTCTAGATATAGGAAACCTCAGAATTTCATTTAGAGAATATTACTGAATCAGTTACATAAAATCTTCCAGAAAGGCATAATTTATGGAATGGGACAACTCACCATGGCCAGCTTGGCACAGTAAGCTCACTGCTGCCAGCTTGCCACTGCCAAGTTACCTCTGCCAACTCACTACCACCAAATGACTGGAGGACAACTCCACCTGGCCAACTCACCAGTGGGAGAACTTACCACGGGCAGCCAAAGGAAGAGCTGGGCAGGGTGGTGAGCAAGCTGGTGGACATAGATCACAGAGCGGCAGCTTTGGCCAGATGCTCCCTATACTGCTATTGCTGCCACACCGAGCTCTGAACCAAAGAAGCTGGGGACGGTGAGGATGGCAGCAGGGGGCAGGGCAGTGGGGAGGCAGTGGCTGCCAGGGGTGTCCCATTTTTATACCCCCCACTGCTGCCACTCTACGCTCTGCCCACCTGTTCATTCACCCATCTGGTTCTCTCTCTGGTTGCCCACAGTGATTTTTTTTCCACAGCAAGTTGGCCATGTGCAGTTGTCCTGCAGTGATTTGGCTGTGGTGAGTTGGCAGGGGTGATTTGGCGGTGGCAAGCTGGCCATAGTGACGTGGTTGTAGGGAGTTGTCTTAGACCCATAATACAGACTAAGTGGAAGACAGAAAAGATTTCTGTGGCAAAAGGACAAGGTAACTCAAAAGAAAGAAAGTACAGTATTTTATATTTCTGTGTATAAACTTCCTGAAAATGACCCAAAGTTATGAATGAAAACATTGTACTGATATGCCGAATATTTTAAGAGTATAAGTTTACCCATATAAATCTATCTCAAAAATGACTGTAATACAAGAACATTTTAGAGAGAATATGGTGTTATTTCAGGTTATCCATTTCCAAATATCAAACAAAATAGATAAACTATTGAAATAATATTATTCTTCAAAATTGAATAATAAAAATATAATTTATGTATTTAAAGAAAAGAATTGAGATTCATCCCAGCTATGCAAACTAGACTGCAAATGACATCTTACTTACATAACTTATTTGATTATGTAAATACTTTATCATACTGTTAGTGATTTTGATGGTATAAATATATTTTGTGATGCTCAATACTATTTTAAAATGATTTAAACCCATAATGTGTTTTAATAAAGAATAAAGTTACAATATTTTCTACCTCTGAGAATTATATAAAGATAATGTACTGCACATGTAAGACTCCAGGAATTTCTATGAAAAAAAATTGGATGGCATCCCTTAAAAATTCTATCTAGCAGAGCTAATGGCTTAGCCAAAAAAGAACGATATAAGAAGAATTCTGAAAACAGAGTTATTAGTAGTTGTATTAAATTTATAATAACAGAATTGCTGCTCACACACTAATCTTAGTAAGAAATGTAGCTCTTCATTTCTTTCAATTTTTCTAAAATATAAAAAAATAAATCTGCTAAATATGAATTTCAGCTATTCAAGTACAGTGAGAAAGTACAAATCCCTAAAACTAGTTATTGGTTCTCTCCCATCATCTGAAGTATCTTTTTTAGCAAAATCAAATTAGCAAATACTTGCATGTACAATATACATAGGTTATTTCTGTCACAAGGTCAAGCATTGTGTGCAATTTGTATAAAACATTTTGGTGATGCATCTGCTGCACTATTTATACATGCAATCCAGTTTTTATTCCATTTCTATCAAACTTTCTCCTCCAGAAAATATCCAAAATGGCTATCTTAAAACTAAATAAATATAGTTTTAAAATTAGCACTGAAATAATCTCTAAAATAATATCTAAAATCAAATTCTAGTAAAATAGATCTCTATAGGTTTCTTAAATGTTGAAACAATGGAGACTAATGCATTTGGCTCTTGAAGGTGGGCATTCCACATCCGGAAACAAAACAGGAATGAGAAATAAGTTCTTGAGGAATTCTAGGAGTTGAAGTCCACCCACTTGAAAGTTGCTGAGGTTGGGAAATGGCTTTAGATAATCAGGCCCTAAGCCTTTTAGGATGTCAAAAGTTAGTACGAACATCTTAAATTGAGCCCAATAAGCCAACTGGCAGCCAGGGAATTTTTTAGACCAGCCAATTATACCCTCCTGTATTTTGTATCAGTTAGGAAACTATTTCATCCATTTTGCACTAACCTCCACATAGTTCTTGTAAGGCTACTTTTCAAAAATATGTCACAATATGCAGAACCAGGATATAATAGTTTGTTTGATTTATAAATGGTTTCTTAGAAATAGAATAGTTTTAAGTTTGGAAAGGGAAATCTTCTTTAAAGTAGAATGTATTAAGTATGAACCTTTTTTAAAAAATAAAATAGCAATACCAATAACTTCAAGTCTGAAACGGGAAGTCTAGGAACCTGCACAATGGTATCAGGTTCAGACATATGGAGACCCTTTCACAACTGGAGGAATTGGCTCGATCTCTTTCTTGTTTTTATTTTCCATGCTAGTGATAATATATAACCACCAGTTTTCCTTCAAAAAATTAAAGGGGCTAGCAACATCACTCAAAAATAAGTATTAAAAATAGAAGTGTGGTAAAATAAATCAAAAATCAATTTCAAATATTAAGAAAACCAATTCAATTTATACAACATTCATATGGGATGACAAAACAATCCAACATATACACACACTAAAAGCATTTAAAAGCAATATAAACAATAAAACACTAAAATCATCCAGGTTAAATTTATCAAATTAATTTATGTATTTAGTAATTTATGAAACTAACGAGCCTTTCTCACCTGGGAGAGGTCACTAGGGGTTTCATGTGATTTCATTTAAACTTCAGGCACCATCCAATACTAACCTTTGCACTGGGGGTAATATTTACATGTTTTGATTGAAAGTAGAGTGGTGTAAGATAGACCTTATATGCAGGGGTGAAATGCTCCCGGTTCGGACCGGATCGCCCAATCTGGTAGTGACGGTAGCCGGTAGTTCGGAGAACCATTAGCAAAAATCCCTCCCCCACATGCCCAGCTGAGCCTCGCGATCATCAGAGGTTTTTTTTACTTTTAAAAGCATTTTTTTCTACAACCTCATCAGCCAAAGAGGTTGTAAAAAAATTGCTTTTAAAAGGCTCTGACGATCCCAGCTGATCATCAGGCTTTTTTTTCTGTTAAAAGCAAAAAAAATGCTTTTAAAAGAAAACAAAAGCCTCTGACGATCAGGCAACTCAGCTGGGATCATCAGAGCCTTTTAAAAGCATTTTTTTACAGCCTCTTCAGCCGAAGAGGTTGTAGAAAAAATGTTTTTAAAAGTAAAAAAAAAAAAAAAAGTTGGCCATGCCCACCCAGTCATATTATCCCCCCACCAAGCCACGCCCACAGAACTGGTAGTAACAAATTTTACATTTCACCACTGGTTATATGCCATGAGATGGGCAGCATTTTTTTTTTTTACAAAATAAAATAAAAATTAATTATATTGTGAAATGTTCATATTTTTTCCAGTTTTGATGAAGGGTTATTTTAAAGGTTTTCTGTAGGGTAAAAAGTTTGAGAAAGACTGATTTAGACTACAAAAAGTAAAACAAAAACTAAAGTATTAATATTACCATAATAAAGGCACACTACTGTTAAGCTATATAGATACAATATAAAATAAAATGTTGAACATAATGTTAATGAGATTTACTGAATTGTACTACTGAATACTAAATTGTAAAACACAGTAAAATGATTAAAACTTAGCATTATTAGCATAGATCTGTGAACTTTGTAACTTTAAAAGAAGAAATTAAGATTTACATTACAACTATACCAGCCATAATATAGTAAAGATCAATACCAATTTAAAATTAAATCCCAGTTGATTTAGACCTTGTCACACATATCACAAAGCATAAGTATAGCTAGAGTCTCCCTCTGATTTTCCATCACTTGCTGGCAATCAGTTACAGCTTTATAAGCTGCAGGGCAACCCTCTAGCAACTTTATTAGATGGATTATAATATAGTCTCAAAATGTACATCCTGGGAAGAGCGTTTTGAATGTTCCTGTAGAACATACATTTAAAAAGAATATGTTCAATAGAATCAGTTTCTCCAGTCAGATATAAAATTTTATCTTTTCTCAAAAACAGTCAACAGAAGAGTATTGCACGCTGCAAACATAAAAGCCCTTCTATATTTAGACACTAGGATATGCCACAGATGCTACTATATACCTGAAGCTGTCAATAATAGGGACACTTGGAACCCTGCTTAGATAATTTTGATATTTTGTGCTTTGACTCAGAGCTGACTTGATCAAATTCCAGGGAGAGTAGACAGTAAGGCAAAAGTCCAACAGAGCTTAAAGAATAGCTTCCAAGCAGACTGAAATGCATCCTCCAAAGTTGAGGAGGATAGGCCCAGAAAGAAAAATGATAGTTTAGTCAGTAATTTAGTGTAAGATATCAATTCACACTAGCCTCTGTAGATAGGCTGGCATTTGTGACACCAAGAAGTAAACGGAATGAGATTGAAGTTGCTCCAATGAGCTAAAGGCAATGTGTAGATCCAACTATAATAGACTTTTTGCTTTGACTTCTGGTTTGGCGTCACTGTGGGACAGTCGTAGGGAGCAGGGCTCTGCAAACCCTCCATGTTGGAGGGCCCTTAAAGGGCTAAAGCAGGGGTCTGCAACCTTAAACACTCAAAGAGCCATTTGGACTTGTTTCCCACAGAAAAGAAAACACCGGGAGTCACAAAACCTGGGTGGGCATAGCCAACTCAACATCACTCCCACCCATTCACATGAACACACACACCCCAGTCACGCCTATCCAGGTTTTGTGGCTCCACTCACTCCCGCTCTCTCATTTCTGTTTTTCTCTCTTTTTCCTCTCCCTCTCTCTCTTCTTTCTTTCTTTTTCTTTCTTTCTTTCTTTTTCTTTCTTCCTTTCTCTACCCCTTCTCTCTCTCATTTGTTTCCCTCTCTTTTTCCTCTCTCTCATTCTCTCCCTCCAGTTCTCTCTCTCAGTTCTCTCTCCCCCTTCTCTCTCTCATTTGTTTCTCTCTCTTTTTTCTCTCTCTCATTCTCTTCTTCCATCATTTTCTCATTTCTCTCTTTTTCTCCCCTTTTCTCTCTCTCATCTCTCTCTTTCTCGCACACGCACACACAAGCAGGATACCCTCCTGGCAGGGGTGAAATCTAATTTTTTTTGCCACCGGTTCTGTGGGCGTGGCTTGGTGGGCATGGTGGTGGTCATGTGACTGGATGGGCGTCGCCAATTTTTTTTTACTTTTTAAAGCATTTTTAACTAGTAAAAAATGCTTTAAAAATTTTTTTAAAAAAGTTTCCGATGATCAGCACCTGACCAGCCTGACACCCCCCCCTCGCCAAGCCAGATCCAACACCTCCTAGTCCCAAAGATTGCAAGCCTTTCTACCTCGGCCACCCAGTCTGGGAGATGATGGGGGGGGAGAGAGAAAGAAATTGCTCGGCTGCTCCCCCTTTTCACTCAGCCCGAGCTTCCTGTTGCGGATTTTCACGCCTTTCTTCACACGCCCGGGATTGTCACCCTCATCTTCTTCTTTGTCCTCCTCTCCAAGTGGAAAAATGCCAGGAGCACAAAAAGAAGCGTTTGCTTGCTCCTGCCATTTTTCCGTTTGTAAGGAAGCTTTCGTACCTTGTGAAGCCAAGTCTGGCTTCCTGCGCTAAAAATATCACCAATACTGCTGTGTGTGTGTATGGATGTTGGGCATGGGCTGCTGCAAAGACTAGGAGCAAACACACACACACACACACACACACACACACAGAGAGAGAGAGAGAGAGAGAGGCTTTAAAAGACCTTTGAATGAAGGCGGGGGTGGATTGGAGGGGTCATTTCCCTCCCCCTCCCTGCCTCTGCACCGACATTCAGTGCAACACACACACAGGCTTTAAAAGACCTTTTGAATGTCTTGAGGCTCCTTCAGGTTGGCCTCCAAAGAAAAGAGGAATGAAGGTGAGGGTGGACTGAAGGGGTGAATTCCCCAACTCTGGTTCAACCGGCTGGGGATGGGACGGCAGGCACAGGCTGCTGCGAAAGACCAGGAGCAAAAAGACACACACACACACACACACAAGGTGCATGTACAGCAGTAATGGTGAGGTTTTTAGCAAACAGCACAGGAAACCAGACTTGCCTTCACGAAAGCTTTGTTACAAATGGAAAAATGTCAGGAGCAAGCAAGCGCTTCTTTTTGTGCTCCTGGCATTTTTCCACTAGGAGAGGAGGAGGAGGAAGAAGAAGACAAGGGCGACAATCCCGGGCGTGTGAAGCAAGGCATGAAAATCCACAGCAGGAAGCTCGGGGTGAATGAAAAGGGGGAGCAGCTGAACGCTTTGTTTCTCCAGAACCGGTAGAAAAAAATGCTTAAAAAGTAAAAAAAAAAAAAAAAAAAGTTCCCATGGTCACACATCGCTCAGCTAATCGTCAGAACTTTTTTTTTAACTTTTTAAGCATGTTTTTACTACCGGTTCTCTGGAAGTAAAAGCAGGAAGTACCGACGACTGGGTGGGTGGGCAGAGCCTCGGGTTGCCATTGCTACCGGTTCTCCGAACCATCGGCCATCATCGCTCCTACTCACCAGAGCCGGTCCGAACCGGGAGCATTTCACCCCTGCCTCCTGGGCCAGGATCATGGCGGAGGCGGCAACCACTGCACGCTTAGGTGAGTAGCTGGCCACACTGCGCAAAAGAGCCAGAGCTCTTCCCTCCCTGCATCCAGTGGCGGTGGCTGCTCCTTCCCATTGCCCTCCTTCCTGAGCCAACACAAAGAGGACAGCAGCTGGTGCTGAGCTGCCCATGAAGGACATGGAATTGCAAAAAGCAGCCAGACATGGGCAGTGCAGAGAAAACACTGGGGGCGCTTCAGCCACGTGGCTCTGCAAAGAGGCTCATGTCTTCTCAGGTAGGAGAGCAGGTCATGCGATCAGATCGGGCCAGTATCTCAGGGTGGAGAGCAGGTCACGCAACTGCAGCAGGCCAGTGTCTCAGGGCGGAGAGCAGATTACATGACCAGGGCAGGCCAGTGTCTCAGGCAGAGAATAAGTCATGCGACTGGGTTGGCAGGGAGCTTCAGGAGAGGGGTCAAAGAGCCACATGTGGCTCTGGAGCCGTGGGTTACCGACACCCAGGCTAAAGTCACCCTAAAGGGGTGACAAAGAAAGGAGGGGCACCTTGCAGGTCATGGAGAGAAGCAGGTCTCCTGCTTGATCTGAGGCTCCCGCCCATCCAATAATGAAAAGGAGAGGCGTCCACTATGACTTCCGTGAAGCTGGGACAACCGAAGAAAGAAATGGAATGGTTCATGAACAGTGGATTGGAACTGGGTGAGGTGATTTTCAACTTCTATACTAGAGATCTAATCCCAAAGAAGAGAAACTCCAAAAAGATAGACTCTTTAAAGTGGTAAAAAAGCACTGAACAAACACTTAGAGAAAGATTACAGACCTAAAAGAAAGTGAAATCTAAGGGAGAATATAATTTTTTTTTAAATACAGAAAGACTGGCCTTGAATATTCTATTGGTAATATCTTGAAAAGATATTTTAAAATGCTGGAAATATTTGGTTGATTATTGGAAGAAATTGCTTGAAGAAAATTGGAACAGATTAGATTGGGTGCAACATTGAAATGGGCGTTGATTTACTTGAACGCCTCTTCTGGTTGATCTGGATCCAGTGGTCAGGATTGGGTAATGCCACGATCCAATGATTGATTGAGTCTGCATAGCTGAGAAGCTCCTCCTCCTTGCCTTGCTTCCCAGCTTTCTGATGAAAGACGATAACACAGACCGGCACATTGAGCTGTAGGAGAGAGAAAAGGAGATCCCCAGAATCTTCCCCACCAGCGAGGACCCGAACAGGGTGGGGCTGACCACTGGATCCAGATCAACCAGAAGAGGCGTTCAGGTAAGTCAATGCCCATTCTCGTTGATCCTGGCTCCAGTGGTCAGGATTGGGACATGCCCAAGCAGAAACCTATCGGGAGGGTCCCGGCCGAGCCAGAGGGGAAGTTCCTAGATGAACCTGTTGGAAGCACCCTGCGCCCGAAGGCTGCCTCAGCCGAGGTGAACCGATCGAGGCGATAATGTCTAATGAAGGGTGTGGGGGACGCCCAGGCGGCTGCCCTACTGACCTCCTCTAAGGATGCCTGGGTGGCCCAGGCTACTGAGGTAGTAGCACTACGTGTAGAGTGGGCCGTGATGCGGTGAGGGACCGGAAGGGACTGAACCTCGTAAGCCTTGGCGATGGTGGCCTGAATCCAGCGCCCCAGGGTGGCTGCTGAAACCTTCCTGCCCAGGGTGGAGGGCTGGAAGGATACCAGGAGGGATTCCATCTGGTGCAGAGAAGAGGTCCTTCTCAGGTAAATACGTAGGGCACACCTGACATCAAGGGTGTGCCATGCCCGTTCAAAGGCGTGGGAAGGGTTGGGGCAGAAGTCGGGAAGGACTAGTTCCAGAGCCCGATGATAAGGGGAATTGATCTTAGGCAGAAAGGTGGGGTCCAATCTGAGAACTACCCTGTCAGGATGGAAAATACCCTGTCAGCCCGAACGGAAAGAGCAGCCAAGTCGGAGACTCTCCTGGCCGATGTAATGGCCAGGAGGAAGGCCACTTTATAGGAGAGGAACCGCAAACTAACCTCCCTAAGGGGTTCAAACGGGGCTCGGGTAAGTGAGTCTAGAACCCGGGGCAGGTCCCAAGTAAGGTAACGGTGAAGAGGAGCTGGACATAGGTTAGAGGCCCCCCTGAGAAACTGTCGAATGAGTGGGCGAGAGGAGAGAGACCTCCGTGTCCCACAGCAAAGGATAGACGAAAGAGCCGCTACTTGCCTGTGGAGCGTGTTGGGAGCCAAACCTGTGTCTAGACGGTTCTGAAGATATACGAGTACCTGCTCAGTAGAGGCTGCAGTAGAAACAATGGAATTCCTACTGCACCAAGACGAAAACGTCCTCCATGTGGAGTCGTAGATGCGGGTGGTCGAAGGTCTACGTGCTGCCTGGATGGTAGTGATGACACTGGGCGGTAGACGACGGGCGCTCAGCAGACGCCGCTCAATCGCCAGGCAGTTAGTTGTAGCCATCCTGCGTCCGGATGTTGTAGAGATCCTTGACGAAGAACGATTCTGTCCGACGGAAGACGCCATGGAGGGCGAACCGAGAGTGCTTTCAGGTCTGCGAACCAAGGCCGACGAGGCCAATGGGGAGTGATGAGAAGAAGTTCCGCTTTCTCCTGTAGCATCTTCCTGATGACCTTGGCAATGATGGGGAGCAGTGGAAAAGCGTACAGGAGGCCGGGAGGCCAGTCGCTGTGCAGAGCGTCCACCGTCTGGTTCCGGAAACCGTGAGAAGAACCTCCGGGTCTGGCGATTGTTTCGTGTGGCAAAAAGGTCCAAGACCGGAATCCCCATCCGAGACGTGATCTCCCCGAAAAGGGCAGGGTCCAGTGCCCACTCCCCGGGGTCTACTGTGGCTCTGCTTAGCCAATCCGCCTGAGAATTCTCCACCCCCGAAATGTGAGAGGCCCGTAATGACCTCAGATGAGTCTCCGCCCAGGCTCCAATCTCTCGGCCTCCTCCATGAGGTGCCAGGAGCGGGTCCCCCCTAGGCAGTTCACATGGGCCTTGGCGGCCACGTTGTCCATCCTGACCAGGACATATCTGTCCTGTACCTTGCGGAAAAAGACTCGAAGGGCCAGATGGATGGCCCGGAGCTCCAACCAGTTTATGTTGTGCTCCAAGTCGGCCCGGGTCCAACGACCCTGAGCTAGGGATGAGGAGAGGTGGGCTCCCCAGCCGTGAAGGCTGGCATCCGTAGTCAGGATAAGACAATGGGGTTCCCTGAACTCCCTCCCCTGACGAAGGGCCTCCGATCACCACCATCTGAGGGACCGGAGAACCTTGGATGGAAGATGGACAATTTGGCGAGAGGACCACAGCTGTTGTTTCTGGAAAGGGAGGAGAAACCACTGCAGTTGTCTGCAGTGAAGCCGAGCCCAGGGAACTATGCCGATGCACGAGACCATCTTTCCCAGGAGTTGAGAGAGCGACGCCAGGGAAGAGCCCCTCCCTGCTGTCACTGACCTGACCAGAGACCGCAAACTGGAAAGGCGATCCTGGGATAGATAGATCCTGCATTGCCTTGTATCGATGACAGCACCTAGATGCTGGAGGCATGTAGTCGGGACCAGATGGCTCTTGGCCCGATTGACAGAGAACCCATGGCTCTCCAAGACTCGGAGCGTTGTTGCCAGATCTTGATGCGCTAACTGCTCCGAGACCGACTGGACCAGAAGATCGTCCAGGTAGAACTGCATCCGTATGGGTAGGGCTCGGAGGTGGCCCGCGAGCGCGGCCATCAATTTCGTAAACACTCGGGGGGGCGATGACAGGCCGAATGGGACAGCCCTGTACTGGTAATGGTTGCTCGCGAAGCAGAACCTGAGGAACTGGCGGTGGGCGGGGAGGATGGGGACATGGAGATACGCTTCCATCAGGTTGATTGACGTGAGGTAATCTCCCACCCTGATGCCCTCCAAGATGGTCTGGAGGGACTGCATCTTGAACCGCCGGTATACGATCCGGCGGTTCAAGGATTTGAGATCCAGAATTGCTCTCCACCCCCCCCCCCGAAGACTTCTGAATAATGAACAAGCGTGAATAGAAGCCGTGTCCGTGCTGCTCCTGAGGCACCGGCTCGATGGCCCGAATCTCTAGAAGGTGTTGGATGGCCGATGCCACCAGGAGCCGAGAGGATCTGTCCCGCGAGAGGGGACAGCGCAGAAATCTGTCTGGAGGGGTGGAGAGAAATTCGAGAGAGGCCAGATCTGATGGTCTCCCTGACCCAAGCGTCCGACGAGGTAGCTGCCCACTGGCTGGCGAAGGACACCAGGTGGCCTCCAATGGGAAGCTGGTCCAAGCCGTCAGCGTGACCTACGGAACCCCTGCCCCCTGCCCCCCCAAAAGGGCCGTCTGGACTGACCTCTAGGAGAAGGGCCCTGTCGGTCTTGGGCTCTAAACTGCCTAGGAGGGGGGAACCGTTGGCGACAATTCCCCGAAAAACCCCCCTCAGAGGACCTGAATGGACGAAAGTTAGATTGAGATCTGAAGTCAGACCACCGGGACAAACTGGGGAGGATACGGCGCTTGTCCTTTGACTCGACTAGGAGAGGTTCCAGAGGGGCTCCAAAGAGCTTGGAACCCTCAAAAGGGGAAGAGGCCAAACACCATTTTGATTTGGCATCGGCCTGCCACTGGCGAAGCCAGAGCAAACGCCAGGCAGCTATAGAGGAACCAATGGCCTTGGCAGCGAAACAGGAGGAATTTAAAGTGGCATACGCTGAAAACTCTAAGGCCACAATAATTTTGCTTATGTCCTGCTGGGCTCTTAAATCGGAGACAGGGAGCCTAGCTTGTAGTTGTCGAAGCCACAAAATGGAGGCCCAGTTAAAAAAGGAAGTGGCCAAGGAAGACTTGACCGACCAGGCAGTAGCCTGGTGAGATCTAACCAGGGAATGTTACAGATGCCTATCTTCTGGGCGGAGGCCTTCCTCTGGAGGCCCAGTCAAATTAGAGGGGGGCGATAATTCGGCCACAGGTTGGTCTACAGAAGGGACCTGTAAGAGAGAAGACAGTTCAGGTGCCAAATTATATATGCGTCTATCAATAGCATTCGGACTGGGGCCAGAAGCTGGAGCTGACTATTGGCGTTGCAGCACATCCTGAAAAAGCTTAGGGCCTGGGATTTCTTCGGATTCAATGGTAGGCTCCTCAAAGAGAGGTACAGAAGAGGAAGGACCCTCCCCCACATTGACAGCTGCGGAATGGGATGAGCCCAAACCTGTAGTGGCCTTGGCCTTGTGGAGCAGGGAACGAAACAGCTGAGGCTTAAAGAGTCCTACGAATGCAGGTTGGTCTGGGCCCAAATCTTCGTCCTCAGATAAATCCTGATCCAGTGGATCAGGACCGGTTAAGGATTCTCTATCAGATGCATCAGGGGACCCCTCACGGGCTAAAACAGACTCGTGGACCCCAGAACCTTGAGGAGCTAAGTCCGCAGCAGAGATGATGGAACCTTCAACATCCACCTGAGAGCAAGATTGGCTGGACACCCACGAGGAGGTCCTCTGCAATTCTTGCCTAATACCCATTCTAATGGCCTCCGTATATATGAGGCAAGATCTGAAGAAATCTGAGCCTCAGAAGCCAGAGGGGGAGATGCCAAAGCAGTGGACACCTGGACAGGGATGTCCTGGGGCACAGGTTGCACAGGAGTAGGTGAAGCCTCAGACTGGGGTCCAAACAATGCCACATTAACCTCCTTCTGACCTTTAGGTAAGTGGGAGTCCCTATCAGGAGACAAGGCCGGAGAAGGGGTCTGATTGGTATTATCACACACACACCCCCGGTTGAACAGGAGGTTCAGCAGAAACTGGTCCCGATGATGGAACTGTAGGGGCAGCAGGCTGGGGATTGAGGTAAACTTTCTCCTGTAAGGAAGCTGCCTGGATGGCCTTCTGAATGGCCTTTTCTATTGCCTTGTGGTGTTTTAATTCCTCCTTAGTCAAGGCAGCAGATTGGGAAGACTTGGAGCCCTTAGAAGTATGATGCGTTTTCCTGCTTTTCTTAGCAGGAATGGGGTCAGAGGATTGTGATTCCTCCTTCTGTAAACAGTGTTTGGAGGCCCTGGAAGGCCTTTGAGACACCATCTAACTTCTTGACCCCAAGGTATGGCTGTCTCCTGCAAGCCCCTGAGGTAACTGATCTCAGAGGGGAAACTGTGAAAGAAGGGCAACGTAAAATAATTTAACACTAATTGCCCCTAGAGAAGGCCTCTAATTGCCGCGTGGCCAGTTCAAAATGGCCACAGGGCTCCAAAATGGCCGCCGGGAATCCAAAATGGCCGCCAGGACTCCGAAATGGGTGTCGGAGGTCAATGGCGACCTGGCTGAAAGGAGACAATCCCCCCGATACCGACCAGAATCCGGGGCCGTCCAGGAGATGATCAGCTAAGCCGATCCACCCGGGGAGCTGGAACTGCGATCGGAAGCCGCTCCAACGCTGCGCCGCCACCAGAGAGCCACTCGTCCCACGCTGCCGCCAATGAAGCCTCTCCGACCTCGTGGGTTCGTTCCGAAGCGGTTCTCCGACCCGTCCAACAGCGGCGAGCTCACTGGCTGTCGGATCCCCGACCAGCCAACTCCGATGCCTCAGCCTAGCCAGGCACGAGGCTGTAGCAACGTAAAGTTGCAGCGGTTGAGGGTTTTAGCCCTCCACGCTAATGTGAGGACCAGGCTCAACCAGCCGGGAACCAGCAGTCCTCACAAATGCCAAGAATTGGCCTCCAGCGGTCTCGGGTATGAACTCCTTCACGCTGGGAGCTCAACCACGATTAACTGGGAGCTGTAGCATAAATTTTTGGGCAAAAGGAAAACTTTTGCCAGAGCAAAGTTCAAATGTGCCTTTCTCAATCGGATTGAGTCAGAAAGCTGGGAAGCAAGGCAAGGAGGAGGAGCTTCTCAGCTATGCAGACTCAATCAATCATTGGATCGTGGCATTACCCAATCCTGACCACTGGAGCCAGGATCAACGAGAATGCTAGGTGATGATGTCATCTATGGTGAAAGAATATACATTATATTTTTACAAGGCTGGGAATGCTCTTGAAATAATCTGAGGATTTGTAAAACAGAGTGGAGACAAACACCTGGAAGACTGCCCTTTGGCATATTGTTTTATATCCATCTGCTTCATGGTTAAGGAGGAATAAATTCTGAGACTTTTGAAGATTGCTAACTAGAGCGGCTTACAAATACCTGGAATTATCATTGAAATTAAAGAGTTGACTATGTGGCTTATGAAGACATGGGGAAACTTGATGGATCACCAAGGATTATAATTGTTGTCTGATAACTGCATAAAGAGGCAAAAGAAGAAAAATATTTTTTTTAAAAAAAAAAGACTTTTTGGAAAACTTAGAAGGACTAAACTGAATAGTCAAGGACTATAAAGAACTATAAATATTGTGCATCCTGAGGAATAATTTTGAGACTGAGTAAATTGTTTTAATACTGGCTTTTGATGTTATAGACAACCGACAGTTTGGGACCTTGGTAGATTATTGAGTAATCTTTTGACTCATCAAAATAAAACAAAATGCTTCAACAGGGAAAAATAAGTATATTTCAAAAATAAATATTATTGATGTTTCAAAGTATTCATGAAACTATAACAAAGAACCACAAGGAGATAAAGGATTTGATACATGATATAGTTTTGAGACCAGAAAATGTTCAGCAAATGACAATGAAAAATGAACAGGAAATCCAGGAAATAGAGGAGAAAATAGAAAAAACAGAGGAAAGGATAGAGCAGATAAAACAACAAATGAATCCAAAAGACAAGGAGAAGAGATAATTAAAATGGTGAAAGAGATCAGGCAAATAATACATTAAGAGATCAAAAAATAGAACTGGATAAACAGAAAGACATTCCTGAAGTGAGAATAGAGACACTGATAGGCGTAGTGAAGGTTTGGCAGCAAGAGGTAGAGATAGAGGAAACATTTAGATCAAATATGAATGATGTATGGAGATACAAAATCCCAAGAGAGGAGTATGGAAAAATGCCAAAAAATCAACAAGAATTGAAATACTAAAATGGGCAAGAGATGATGGATAGAAATAGTAGAATTACCTACTAATATAAGATTTGTTATATTAAAAGTTAGAATAGAGGTAGAAATTAGAAAGTGGGGAAATATTATTATGCATATTCCTATATAATATTTTAAAATCAGTATGTAGATGAAAGGATAAATTGAAAGATTATTGTATTATGTACACTTAAACAACATTATTGTGGTTATTAATATTGTGTATTAAAATATTGAATAATTAAATGATGAAGGATTATATACGTGGAGCAAATACTAAAATGTTAACTTTAATTGTAATATTTAAAATGTTATTATAATGATGTGAGTATGATTAATGTAATTAGGTTTATCAAGATTATCACTATTATTTGGTTTCAAAATTAACAATACCCAGATACCACACTGTTCATGTATTCAGTACTTATATTTTTTTAAAAAAAATTATATATTAAAAAATAGCCTTTTTGCTTTAAATAATATTAAAGGAATATAATCACCCAATGTTTAAAAAATTGTTTGCCAATATACGTCTATGAGCACTTTGGGCAGTATAGCCAGCCCAAGACTTTCTTCTTCAGGAAATATGAAAAACCTTGCCTTAACATTTTACCTACTGAACAGGCATGTTACATCCTGGCCAATGTCATGAATTTAATCTCTTGGTAATTAATTTATATGCTTGCAGAATTGTATAAAGATCCTCTTTCTGAAACTTATAAAAGATTTGGATAATATAATTGCCTCATCTGCATATGATAAAGTGAAACAAATTTCTCTCTCAATTCCGGAACTGGAAAGTACAAATTAAGTACCCTACCTGGTGGTGTATGTAGAAGTTAATTAACAACAACAATAACAAGCAACCACATTTCCCTATGCCAGGTCCTTAGGAAGGACTTGATAAATAGCTAAAAATACCAAATCAATCTAAACATCTGACTGTGTGATGAACCATAATAATAATAATGAGAAGAGAAGACAAAGAACTGGAGAACATCACAAAATACAAAGAGCTGCAAATAGAAGTAGAATGTCTATGGCAAAAGTAACCAAAGATGGCATCAATAGTGATAGTCACCTTGGATGCAAATCCTAACCATCTGGAGCACCAGTTGAACACCACCGGCATTCACAAAATTAGTATTAGTCAACTACAAAAGGCAGCTCTACGTGAAACAGCTTATATTCTACAACACCAGGAAACAACAGCAGTTTGCCTATTCCAGGTCCTTGGGGACAACTTAACAGATAGATAAAAATGTCAAATTCAATCTAAACATCTGTTTGACTGTGCAATGAACAACAACAACAATAACAACAACAACAACAATAATTATTTTAAAAAACTGGAAGAAAAAGAACTGGAAAAAATCATGAAATATTGCAACCTGGCCATCGAAACCACACGGCTATGGATGAAACATGTAACCGTGATACCCATTGTCATCAGGGCAATTAGTACCATGTCCAAGAATTTTATAAGATACAGTACATCAACAAATTGCAGCTTCCTGCAATAACACCAGTGGAACTGCAAAAAACTATGCTATTTGGAACATCATACATCTTAAGAAGGTACTTGACGCTGACAGCAACCCGTATCAACCATTAGCACCAGTCAATGGTATTTGTGATGCATTTTTGAATGTTCAGTTGACTGAGTTTCATGTTTAATGAATAAAGTAAATAATAATAATAATAATGGCTCTAGGATAGATTCCTGTTTGAGTCCCTTTTCTGTCAGTATAGTTGCTGTCAAATAAGCATGGGAGTTATATCTGACCATCAGCTTTATATCTAATTACAAATGAGAACCGGCATATGATGATTAATTGAAGAGGCATCCAACTTCTTCCATAACTTATCTCAATTAATACAATCAAATGCTGATTTAAATTCAATGAAGACTGATATAGGAAAAGTGTAAGAGAGGCAGAATGTTAAATGAGGGAGAAGTGAATTGGGCAATGGTAGATCAACTCTCCCTGAAACCAGCCTATTCCTCTGCCAGAAGAGTCTCCTGTTATAGGCAACCTCTCCATTTGCAGCATACAGTATGTGTCTGGCACAGAGCTGAGTAGCTGTGTTAAGCAAATAATTTCTTAGGGCATCTTTCCTCCCATTTTTCAAAATGCATTCCCCAATCCTTAGGAATGCAACTACAGTAAACAGGTAGTTTTCAATTTACAACAGTTCATTTTACGTTCAAAGTTACAACGGCACTGAAAGAAGTGACTTATGACCCAGTAGTGGGTTTCAATTTTGGTCACTACCGGTTTGCTTGCACGTACACGCGATGCTTCTGCGCATGCACAGAGACATCCGGGCGGGTGGGTGGAGCCTCCCCCGCCACCGCTACCAGGTTCGCCCAATCCGGGGGCGGGTGAACCAGTAACAACCCACTACTGTTATGACAGTTTTTCACACTTGCAATTGTTGCAGCATCTCCATGGTCACATGATCCAAATCCAGATGCTTGGCAACTGACTCATATGTATGCCCAGAGTCATGTGATCACCTTTTGCAACCTTCTGACAAGCAAAGTCAATGGGGCAGCCAGATTCACTTAACAATCATGTTAACACCTGCAGTGATTCACTTAACAACTGTGGCAGGAAAGGTTGTAAAATGGGGCAAAATTAACTTAACAAGTGTCTCATTTAGCAATAGAATTTTTGGGCTCAATTGCAGTCATAGGTCAAGGACTACCTGTACTTGTCTGTATATGGGAATAATAAAGCCAGTGTAACTGCCCACCAAGTTATATTATTCTTAATTAATTCAGATTGTATTAGAAAAAACTGCTTGGCACCTTCACTGGTCATAATTCTTTCACTGGAAGACAAAATGGTAGGTCCCCAACCCCCATTGGTAACCGGGCCACACACATTGTAAGTGAGTGCAAATGAGTGCACAAAACTCCATTTGCACAAATGGCATTTCATATATGAGCCTGCTTACCCACCACTTGCATGCAACCACCCGTCTCCCCCCACACCCCACTGCTGCTGCTGTCGCCACCAATCCACTGAGTCAAAAAGGTTGGGGACCACTGCTCTAAAGAACACCTTCACCTGTTTTGATCTTGGCCTTTGAGGATGATCAAGTATAGCGATCTATTAATAGTACAGACCATGAAAATACCATTACTCCCAAATCATACAAAAACATAGGAAAAAAGAGGCAGTACATATTACTTTAATAAAATTCACATACTAGGTTTCTACTGGTGATTCTCACAGACCTATCTAATGTATACTCATATATGTGAGCAAGGGGTTGAACTAGGTGACCTCCAAGTCCCTTCCAACTCTGTTACTGTTACCTGTTACACACTCTTTTAGGCAGGTACAATAAGCTAAATCCACCAGACGGGTTTTCCATTTTACACAGATGAATTTGAAATTCATCTAGAAAGCCCAAGAAAGATGACGGAGCCAGATGTTCCTTTCTTTCATCCAAAGATACTGCCAACTTTAAGTTTGCATTCTGCTTCTCTGAGTCCTATTTTCCAGATCTCTGAATGCCTGTGGAGGTTCATTGTTGCTATTGAAAAATGTTTTTGTACCTTAATTGCCATTCAAGGAGGCTATTCTTAGGAAGGATAGCTGCCAGGGAGACATTCTCTCCTCACAGACTGCAATCATCACAGCGTGTTTCTCCAAGTGATAATTATATCTTAAAAAGGAAAACCTGATAACATGTTTTCTAAGTCAGAAGGAGGATTTTTAGGGGAACCTGGTACCCTGGGAAAATTGACCTTGTTCTCTGTGTGAAGTGATGTTATCTGGAAATCACTTATTCTGCTGCATGGTAATTAAGCTTGTGGAAGAAACCCCTTCCATTGGAAGTAAAAAGAGAAATGTGTTTATTGTCTTCTTTAAAAAACAATTAATAATCAGGGCATTGTGCTCTCCAAGTACATCAGATCCTGGTCTTACGTTTCTTTAGTTGGTTTCGTGTCACAGCATCTTATCACAGAGAAAGACAACAGAAGCTGTAATAGAAGAAATCCTTTTAATATCCCTGCGTCTACATCTTTCTCTTTCAAGTTTTCCCTTTGCCTCCTCTACATTTGAATCTTCTCATCCCCATAACCTTTCTTTCTATCATCCATCTGTACTTTCCTTCCTAATTATTTTTAATATTCCTTTTATTTCTGTTGAATACTTAATTTGGAGTGAGCGTAGGCATCACTCAGGTCCGCCAGAACGGCAGGAAAATAGTTAAATCTCATTGGCTGAGCCATCTGACAGCTCCCTATAAAAAGGCAGGCTGTCAGATGGGCCAGCCACTGGGTTGTTCCGATCTACTTGATTAAAGAGCTGTTCCTGATACTCAAGCTGTGTCCTGTCTCTTCCATCGCCCGGACTTAACACTGGCAATGAAGGTGGGATCAGAAGAGAGCTGAATAACAAAAGAGCTGATCGTGATCAACGCCCCGTGGCAAAAGGAGTCGGGTAACAGTCAATCGCAGCCTCATCGTAGTAGAGTCGAATTTGCATCAGCCATCAAAATGACCACCCATGTTCCACCAGCTCTATTCAACCCAGCCACGGACCAGTGGGATTCATATGTGCAGAGGTTCGAATGCTTCATGGAACCTAATGACCTCCTCAGTCTCTCTGACAATAGGAAGAGAGCACTCTTTCTCAGTTATTGTGGCTCAGGCATATTTGACACGGATAAAGTATTCATCACACCTATGACCATACAAGTAGTACCCTGGGCGACACTACAGAATGCACTTCAAGCGCACTATGTACCAGTGCAATCTAAGTTTGTGAGGTGGCGTGGATTCCACCGCTGAATCCAAGAAGGCGAGATCGTCAACCAGTATGTGGTGGTGCTCAGAAAGGCCACAGCCCATTGTGAATGTAGAGAGCTGGACAACATGCTGCTAGAGCAACTCATCAACAGAGTGAGGGGTATCAGTTTACAAAGGCAGCTGTTAGCAAAACCTAACCTCACTCTGCAGACCACGCTTAGATGAAGCCAGAGCAACCAAGTAATCTATTAAGTCAGCAGCAGTTCTTCAAAAATCTGGCAGCTTGCCAGTTTCGCACCAAGCTGCCACTGTACACCGTGAGAGCGCTGAGTGCGAAGAATCAACCAATGACGAAGATGACATTTGTCACCTTCCTCATAGAAGGTGACAAAGGTGGCAGAGAAGAAGAAACGCAGCCCCGAACCCGACGAAGGGCAGCCATTACGTGTCAGGTTTGGGGGCAAACACCCAGGGCAGCTTGCGAGGGTTCACCATGTGACATGGAGATTGACATTGGATCATCCCTCATCATAGTATCCTGGGCAACTATCAAGAAGGTGGTGCCAGGGATATCAAAGAAGGTCATAAAACTGCAAAGAATCTTACTCAGAGACTATTAAGGAAACCGGAACCTTCCAAGTGACATTCAAAGGGTTTTCCAGACCCCTGAAAATAACTGTGGTTGGTGGTGCACTATCAAGCCTGTTCGGCTTGAACTGGTTTGAGGCCCTGGGCATGGGAATGACCACAATCAACACTGTCCACGATGACAGTGCGGACGAGCTGATCAGAGAATTTGAGGACGTTTTCTTTTTTTTTAAAAAAAGTTTTATTGGTTTTATTCTTTTCTCCTCTCCCACCTTCACCCACATCTTTCTTTCTTTTTTTTTGAACAGAGTGTTGGTCGTTTCTTATCTTATACAATTAGTCAAATTCAAATACATTTTACTCAATTACAATTTTTGTCAATATCGTCTTTCCCCTTTCCTTTTTTTTTTTTTAATATACGTCAGTATTTCTATACTTGGATACATAAACATCTTCTTCATTTATCCCTAAATTCTAACTTTACTATTTATATACTGTATATTTGTCCTTTTTTATTCTTAAACAATTCATTCTTTTTCTTAATATATTTGTATTTGTTTGTTCAGAGCTGCCTTTCTTCCACTTCATCTTTTTTTTATTGTACAGCAATCTTTCTCCTCAAACCTAGCCTCTCCCTCTTCTCCTTCCAACTTTCTTTCCCCACCTTCTTCTTCTCTTCTCTACTTCCCCTTCCCTTCTCCTTCTCCTCCTTTCTTCCCCCATCTTACCTTCTCTCCTACTCTGCTTTCCCTTCCTTTCCTTCCTCCCTACTCTTCTGTCCCTCTCTCTCCTTCCTCCTCGCTTCCAATTCCTTCATTTCTCTCTATTGCTGTATTCATTTTCAATTTACTGTTTTCCATTGTGGAGTTCAGGCAGCCCCGATCCCTTATCTTTTTAATTATTAACAATATATTTCATCTTGTTCTCTTTTTTCCTTCAAATCTTTACTCAAACAATTTTCTAATCCCTTATCTTTTTTACTTTTACCAAGATATTTTTTCTGCTTTACTTCTTGCAAGTATAACATTTAAATCATTTTTATCATTTCAATTTCATTCAGTTTTACATTCAATTTCTACTTTTCTTTTCCTTTTTCGTATCTTTTCATTATTAATATTTTGTATCTTAAAATCATGAAATCTTTGCCCTTTATTTCCCATTATTTTCCATCCCTTTCCCCTCTTTCTTATATTTCCACTGTAAATCCCAATGTAATCATTTATGTTTTTAATATTTTTTCTTCTCCTCCACCCTCTTTTCCTTCTTTTCCTTTTGTTTTCCCTTCTTCCTTTCTTTTGTATTTTAAAATTCTGCACTCTCCTGTTCTGCCCTATATTTCCCATTGTTTCTCCTTCCTCTTTCCTTTTCTGTATCTTTTCATTGTTAAGAGAAAAAAGCCAGTTTTCACATCTTCTTTCACCTTTATATACCACCAATCAGCTTATAATCCAATCCAAATTGAATCCAAGTTCCAGATTTACATTTCCATTTGTCAATCACTTTTAATTCTTTATTTGGGTTCTTCTATGGTGCGCTTGCCCTTCTCACTTTCTCTTTCCATCCGCCATCTCCCTCTGCCACTATTTAGCCGCAATTTCCACGCCAGGGTAATTTTAGTAATAGTTTAGTAGTTAAAAATATTTAGAATTTTCTTTTTATTGTCTGTGGGTTAGCCAATCACTCACCCAACACCAGCACTCTGTTCAAATCTTCCCTCCTGCACATCGTTTGCTCCAGAGGCTCCAGCTTCATGGCAATTCACTCTGATCACCGCCCCCTGTCACCGGCTCGGAGAGAGATTCTTGGGCTATCCGAGGGACTTTCCTGTCCCTCTTTAGACACCGAGCTACCTCTCTTTCTTCATTGTCCCTACAGGACAGCTTCAGTCCAAAGACCTCCCTGATGATGGTTTATCTGGCTGGATTTTGCCAAGCTCGTCGGAGCCTGGCATTTTCCCAGCCAGTAACACCGCGCCGCTTCCGGATTCTCGCCCCAGAATTTGAGGACGTTTTCAACGGCAGCCTGGACAAGTATAGGGGAACACCTATATCATTCAGTTTAGATCCAAATATTGCTCCCATCCGATTGAAGCCTTGAAGGGTCCCCCTTGCCCTCAGGCCCAAAATTGATAGTGAATTGGGTAAACTAATTGGCCAAGGGTTCCTTTAACCAGTCGATCATGCCCGGTGGGAAACTCCGATAGTCACGCCGATCAACGTGATAGCTCAGTCCGTGTCTGCGCAGACTACACATGTATAATAAACAAGGCCTTACAGCAGAGCGCCTATCCCGTACCAAGAGTACAACACTTGCT
This sequence comes from Pantherophis guttatus, assembly GCF_059756535.1. Lineage (NCBI taxonomy): Eukaryota > Metazoa > Chordata > Lepidosauria > Squamata > Colubridae > Pantherophis > Pantherophis guttatus. Next base: position 120,620,896 of record NC_142065.1, on the reverse strand, counting down.
GCAATCACTAGGGAAAGGAAACACATTAGCTAAACTTGACCTGGCACAAGCATACCAGCAATTGCCAATCAATGACACTATGGCCGAGGCACAATCAATTGTGACCCATAGAGGGGCATTCAAATGCCGCCGTTTGCAATTTGGCGTAAATGTGGCACCAGGACTGTTCCAGAGTATCATGGAACGCTTATTACAGGGAATTCCCAGGGTAGTGCCCTAGTTCGATGATGTCCTGGTGTACGCTGTGAACAAAACCAAGTTGCTCGACTATTTAAGAAAAGTCCTTACATGGTTTAGAGAGGCCGGCCTCAAAGTAAAAAAGGGAAAATGTCAGATTGCAGTGCTTAGGGTCACGTTTCTCGGTTACCTGATAGACGGCTCTGGGATACACCCCACAAATAGTAAAATTACAGCAATTAAGGAAGCCCCCACCCCAAAAAATAAAACGGAACTGCAGGCATTCCTGGGTTTGTTAAATTTCTATAGTGTGTTTCTGCATAGAAAGTGACTGTTGCTGAGCTGTTCCACTGGTTTCTTGACAAAAAGGCAACGTGGACCTGGGGCCGGGCCGAAGCTGCCACTTTTGCAGCTGTAAAAAGACTACTGTCATCTGACACCATTCTAATCCAATACAGCGAGACATTATCCCTTGTCCTGATATGTGATGCCTCCGTTTGGGGTCGGGGCGGTCCTCAGCAACAGAATGCCCAACGAGGCGCCAATTGCATTTTATTCCAGAACTCTGGCTGCGGCCAAGTGGAACTACAGCCAGCTGGACAGAGAGGCCCTGGCTGCAGTCGCTGGTGTCCGGCGGTTCCACGAATATCTCTATGGGAGAGACTTCGAACTGATCACCGACCATGAGCCATTGCTGGGCTTACTGGCCGGGGACCATCCCACACCCACTGTATTGTCACCACGAATGACCAGGTGGACAATATTTCAAGCAGCCTACAGAGGACTTCCGGTTGGTGATTTGCAGCGACAGGGTGTTGAGTGAGAGCTCGCTGCTCCTCAACACCTTTTAACATCGCGTTTTGGGGATCCCCTCAGGGGACGCAGGACCCGGAGAGCCCTGCGGGCAAAAGAGGAAGCCAGGCAAGCGGGAAGTGGGTGCGATCACCTCTCGCTGGACCAGGCGGCTCTGCCTAACCAACGCGGTGAGCCGGCCATTGATGGCGGGCGCGAAGCAGCAATAGCCAACAAAGACGGGAAGCTAAGAAGAAGATCGGAGGTGCGGTGACAGATTCAAGCCTATTCCCCTATACCTACGATCGTGCGGCAGAGAGGGGATCGGTGGTGTCGGGAGAGGAGTGCTCGGAGCGGCGAGAGGCAGAGACGGAGAGGGTGGAGCAGCTTGTACTCCCGGCGATCCGACAAGCCGAAGAGCAGACGAGAAAACGGGGAGAGTGGATTGCGTCTGCAAGGAGCTTTGGAGAGTGTGGTGTGGTGAGAAAGTAAAAGAAAAAGGAAAGACTATTGGTGTGGCTGGCTTTTGGTACTGGGATTGAGTGGAAGAAAGCAGAAGAAATACAGTGATTAGCTGTTTGAGGCTTTTAGCAAACAGGAAGTGCTTCCATTGAATCAGAAGAGTGGAACAGCAGCGGTTGAACAAGAAGACGCTCTGGCAGAGACTATTACCATCGAGTTTGGTTGGAGCCCAGCAAAGTGGGAAATTGAAGATTTCCTATTTGTACTCTAAAATTCCGTAAATACTATAAACACTATAAAACAATATACTTATACCCATATATTTATATGTTTATATCTTTCCTACCTTTCTCTTGAGTATATGTGATATTAATAAGTGAACTCTGTTTTCCTCTCTAACTTTATAATTTTATAATTAATATTAATTAGATCTCTTAAGCCATTTTATAGATATATACAAAAAAAAGGTTGATTATATATGAGAATTTAGATTTCTATAATTATTACTAGTTAAGAGAAAAAAGGGTTGGATTTGCATCTTACTAATTAAATTATTATACAGGATTTTATATCTACTTATATTTATTGTAATTTATTTATACCTATTTATACTTATTTATATCTATTATATCTATTTATATCCAACCTTTATTAAGATCTGAACTTAGAATTTATTAGTTCATTAACTCATTGTGGTCAACTTATACAATTTAGAATATCTATCTGTATTTATCTATATCAATACTACCCATTAGGAACTGAAATTAGAATTTATTAACTTAAAATAATTACTTGTATTGCTAGCCTATAACAATTTATATATATTACTTACCCTTTTCTAAGATTGAATTTAGATTTTATTAAGTAATTAATTGATTTGTATCGATATTTTGTCTACCTATTTGGAGGAGAACTATATAATTATATAATTAGTGATTGTTAATTGCTGGAAACTTTATAGCAGCCCGCTACAGTATTTTGGAAATTTAGAACCTAGTATTAACTGGAACTTATTGAGAGTGTAGAGAGGACCAATAAAGGAGCGAAATAAAGGTCTAAGAAAGCTCCTCAGAGAAAACGTGGCAAGTGCCACTGGATGAGAATTTGGAGAAAGATAGAGGAGATAATAAGAGATCAAAAATTGGTTCTGAAAGAAATGGCAAGTCTGACCTCCACAATTGCAAAAACTGCTAAAAAAGCGACATCTATACCTACCCTAGCGATGTCTTCCCCAGCCACCCAGAAATCAGTAGAAGGTCTCCAGAAACTAGACAAACCCCCTATAACTCCTACACTGCAAACGGTACAAACATCCCTCCAGTCAATCCAAGAAACAATGCTTGCGATGCAAGAAAAACTTTTGAATAGTCACTCCGAATTAAAATCAGACATCCATGCTCTTGATTTTAAAATGAATGAGATTCAAACTGCTATTGCTAGTAACGAAAATAGAATTTTAAAAGCAGAACAAAGAATTGAAAAAAACGAGAAAAAACTGGACACAGTAGACCAAACTTTGTCGGCACAAAACAAAGAAACGGAAGACGCGCTGATCCAACTTGAGATGGACAAGGCCTCGTTTTTCTTGCGTTTCCAGAACATCCTGGAAGATAAAGATGAGGATTTAGGTGACAAGATAGCGGAGTTGATTGCAGAAACTCTGCAGCAAGACAAGCAGGAAATAATTCGTGAGATGGATGAGGTGTACAGGGTCCAGACAAATTACGTAAGAAGAAACAGACTCCCCAGAGAGGTCCATGTGCGCTTTGCTAGAAAAAAAGTTAGGGATATCCTGTATAACATAGCTCGGGAGGAAAAAATTACCTATGGGGGAAAAGAAATTAATATTCTGAAACAAATTCCGAGAAGAGTGAGGGAAAGGAGGAGAAACTATAGGTTTTTGACAAATCATCTAAACAGGAGAAATATAATTTTTAGGTGGCTTTTGCCAGAAGGACTGCAAATTTCCTGGCAAGGGAGGAAAATAAGAATTGATTGTCTAAGTGATGCCCAAGACTTTTTAGAACAACTAAGGGGAGGAGAGGAGGAACAAACCAGTAAGGAGGATAACGAGATAGTAAATACGGAAGAAGAGATATCCCAAGAGCAAATTACTAGGGAAGACATAGAAGAGGAGAAGAAAAAGGAGGATACTGAGGAAAGAGGGAAAAAATCAAGACCAGTGAGAGCAGTAACTTTAAAAGGTAAATAAGAACAAGAGACTAGAAACTAATTTCAGGAATGAACGATACCAAGATCATATCGGTAAATGTGAATGGATTAAACGATTACAAAAAAAGAAGGATAATATTGTCGAAATTGGTGAAACAAAATCCCGATATTATCTGCATCCAAGAGGTCCATATAAAAAAAGATGAAGCTGAATATTTAAATTACTGTAAATTTGGTAAAGTATTTTCCTCACTAGCTGAGAAAAGGAAAAGGGGGGTTGCTATCTATGTTAAGAAAGGAATAATGGCAGAATGTAAATATAAAGATGAAAAAGGGAGAATACTCATAGTTGAAATAATGAGAGGTAACTCTAGACTGCTATTAGTAGGGGTTTATGCACCGAATAAAAAACAAGGGAAATTTTATAGGAAACTGCAGGAACAGTTGGCAAATTGGGCACATCTTGAAATATGTATGCTAGGGGACTTTAATGGAATTGTAGATCCAAAGCTTGATTATAAGTGCGATATAACCAAAAAGAATAAAAGATCTCCCTTACCAAAGTTTTTTTTTGATTTGGTGGATGAGATAAATTTAATTGACATGTGGCGTACCTTACACCCCCAGGACAGACAATATACATTTTACTCCATCCCACAGAACTCCTGGTCCAGAATCGATATGGTTTGGGTTACTAGAAAATTGGCATTAGAAATTAAGAAAGTTAACATGGACATCAATACTTGGGCAGATCATAAGCTCCTCGAAATTAGATGGTCTCATGATACGAAGAAAATACAACAGAGATGGAGCTTAAGGACCAATCTCCTAAATGAAAAAGAGTTCACACTCAAATTGAATGAAGAAATCAAACGCTTCTTCTTAGAAAATGGAAATCGAGGGACAGCCAAAGAAATTGTGTGGGACACTATGAAGGCCTATGTCAGAGGAGTAGCCATCTCATATACTGCCTTTAAAAATAAGGAAAAAAGAAAGAGTAGAGAAGAACTTACTCAAAAATTATTACAAACTGAGGCTGAATTACAGCAACGACCGGGAGATGAGGCGACGAAACAACAGTGGTTGATGATGAGACATAGACTGAATCTATTGGACCAGGAGGAGATAGCTCAAAAAATAAGAAGATCTAAGCATTATTGTTTCGAGAACGCTAACAAGTCGGGGAGATGGCTCGCATATAAATTAAAAAAAGAGAAGGAAAAAAACCAAATACTAGCTTTAGAAGACCCACAGGGCATCCTGTTGACGAAGGAAGAAGACAAATTAGAAAGCATAAGAAAATTTTATGAATGTCTTTACAAAAATGAAGGAATTGAGTTAAACAAGGTAGAACAGTATTTGTTGGAAGCCAACCTTCCTCAAATTCCGGAAGAAGAAAAGGAAATGTTAAATGAAAAGATCACCATAGGGGAGTTAAGAACCGCCTTATCCAAAATAAAGAAGAACAAAACCCCAGGCCCTGATGGTCTCCCCGGAGAATTATATCAAAAATTTGATGATGCTCTGAAATTGGAATTGTTAGAAATTTTAAATGATGTTATTGCTGGTATAACAATCCCAGACTCCTGGAGGGAAGCGTACCTGACGATCATTCTGAAAGAAGGTGCCGACCCGAAGCAGATCTCCAACTATAGACCTATCTCACTGCTTAACGCAGATTACAAATTATTTATGACTATAATAGCGGAGAGATTCAAGAAAATTTTAAACCGATGGATACATAAGGATCAAAATGGTTTTCTCCCAGGGAGACAGATTAGAGACAATCTGAGAACAGTCCTAAATACTTTTGAATATTATGAACAACACCCTGGAAAACAGATGGCTTTAATGTTTGTCGATGCCCAAAAGGCATTCGACAACCTGAATTGGACCTTCATGATAAACCAAATAGATCTAATGGGATTCGGGACTAACTTTAGGAGGATGATAGAGAATATTTACCAAAATCAGAGGGCAAATATATTAGTTAACGGAGGCAGAACCCAGACATTTCAGATCCAAAGAGGAGTTAGGCAGGGATGTCCCCTATCCCCCTTACTTTACATTCTAGCATTAGAGGTCTTACTTAGAAGGATTAGAACTAATGAAAATATCAAAGGCTTGAAGATTAGGAAGGAAATATTTAAAACACAGGCTTTTGCGGACGACGTTGCCTTCATAATAGAAGACCCATTAGATACCAGCTTAAAATTAATGCAGGAAGTTCAGAATTATGGAGAAGTCGCGGGCTTTAAACTTAATAAGAACAAAACCAAAATAATTGTGAAAAATATGACAAACCTACAAACGAAAGAATTAGAAGATTTATTAGGCCTCCAGGTAGTTAAGAAGATAAAATATCTGGGAATATGGATTACGGCGAGACTCTCTTCTTTAAAAGATGATAACTATATCCCGTTATTGCAGAAAACTAATCAAGATCTTGATAGGTGGAGGAGGCTTAAATTGTCCCTGACTGGTAAAATTGCGGCGATCAAAATGAATATTTTACCGAAATTTCTATTTCTATTTCAAAATATACCGATATCACTAGATAAAAATTTTTTTTTGGATCTGAATAAACATATCAGGAACTTTCTGTGGGAGGGTAAGAAATTGAGGATTTCTCTCAAGACACTTCAAGGGAAAAGAAATTTGGGAGGGTTCGGGCTCCCTGACTGGGAATTATATCAAAAGGCGGCAAAAATAATTTGGATAAAGGAGTGGATCAAATTACAAGAAGGTAGAATCTTAACACTAGAAGGACACGATCTCCTTGAAGGATGGCACGCTTACCTCTGGGATATAAAGGATAGGAAGAAAACTCATTTCCATAAACATAAAATTAGAGAGACATTGATTCGTACGTGGCTGGAAATTAGACAGAAGATATATACCAAGGTTCCTAGCTGGTTGTCGATTATGGATGGTCTAGTGGCCCCAAATAGAAGAGAGAACTATAAAATGGGCACATATAAGGATATCTTGGATGAAGAAGGGAAGCTCAAACCCTTGGAAGTACTGAGGGACCAGGGGTTTATTCTAGATTGGTGGAAATATCTTCAGATTAAGTCTAGATTTCAAGAAGATAGAGATAAATGTGGTATTGAAATGAAATATGGATATTTTGACAAAATTATTTGGGGACCAGATAAGAAAATGCTATCGAAAATCTATAACTTTATATTAGATGAGGATAGAGCCGAGAAGATAGCTAAAAATCAGCTAAGCATTTGGGAGAAAAATTTAGGATATGGCCTTAATTTCAATGACTGGGAGATAGCTTGGAACAGAAATCTCAAAATAACGAAATCGGTAACATTCAGGGAAAATCACTACAAAATGCTGCATAGGTGGTACCTAGCCCCGGACAGGCTGGCCAAAATATTTCCAAATTCTTCTGCTTTATGTTGGAAATGTGGAAAGACGGTCGGCACCTTTTACCATCTGTGGTGGACTTGCCCTGAGACCAAAAAGTTTTGGTTAAAGATTCGACTCTGGCTCTCGGAAATAATGGGACAAGAGATAGCCCTGGCCCCGGAATCCTTCCTCTTAGGTATGATTGAAGATGGCCTCGACAACAATAAAACCCAACTGGCAATTCAAATTATTACTGCGGCTAGATTAGCCTTTGCGAAACTCTGGAAATCCAACTCTACCCCCTCTGAAGAAACATTAATAAATAAAATTCTAGAGTGCGCAGAGATGGCCAAATTGACAAGCGAGCTAAAAAATGAAGAGAATTTTAAGTACTACGAAGTATGGGGAATTTGGTATAACTGGTTAAAGAATAGGATAAAAATATGATAATAGGCTACGATTTGTTAGACACCCGAAATGGACTTAATTGTATAGAAATGTAGAGAATTGTATAGAACTGCATATTGTATAGCTATGGATGGAATTCATTTAATGTTTGATCTATGAAATGTGTAAACATTGCACCTCGGATCAAGATTGTGATTGTACATTGTCTTTTTAAAAATTGGAAAATTCAATAAAGTATTTAAAAAAAAAAAAAATATTTCAAGCAGCCTACAAGTACCGGCTGGTCCACCGGCCCAGAAAAACCATAGGCCACATGGACGCACTCAGCCGGTGCCCACTTCCTTACCTGCTCGAGGACCCTGCTCCTGTCGCATCAGTACTGTTGATTGAGGACATTGCTTCTGGCCCCGTTACCACAGCCAAAATTGCCAGGCATTCGTCCAAAGATAAGAATTTGGTACAAATTTTAAACTATGTTTGGAGGGGGTGGCCTAAGGGTCCGGGGAAAGGAGAATAGAATAGAATAGAATAAAACTTTATTATGGTCATCGACCAGCAATAGATGTACAATAAATTAAAAATAATACATTAATCATGAATAACATCATCTCTGTTATGAAAATACATGATCTCAAACCTAATTTACATGCGTATAGAGCCAATAAGTATATGAGTAAATGTATTGTTATAAATATCTCAAAAAAATTGGCACCAGTTGACATTATAATTCAGTAACCATTTTTTTTCTTGTGGACATTGCAGCGACACAGAATTAATGACTTCCGGTTTGCAAGCTTCGGCGACGGCGGTGTTTTTTTAAAGACCGCCAGCCCCGCCGCCTGTAGAGCCGCCCCGCGAACGAGGAGCGGCTCGAAAACTCCGAAATCTTGAGGATTGTAGGAGAAGAGACAGCAGGGCACAGGTTGAGCCCCTGTAACCCCCCAGGGAATTGTTTCTGGGGAGAAAACAGGCGCGGCTCCCTCCCAACCTGCGGAGACTCCGGGCGGTGTGGGACGATTCTGCCTTCAGCAGAACAAGCCGGCAGCAGCAAACTTTTAAAGTGAAAGGAACCAACCTTAACAAGCAGCGGAAATACTAACTTGAATCCAGAAACTTGAAAATTGCAAGTATTAGTGCTTTGTTGACTTTTTAATTCAAAAGAGAAAGCGAGTGAGTGAAAGTGATTTGAAAAAATATGGCGCCCAGCATTTGAGTTAACGAGCTAGTGAAAGTGAATTTGTGAAGTCATCCTGCTTTGCTACAAAGTTACAAAGCTGCTACAAAGTTGCTCTATTTAAAGAAAAAATTCCTTTTTCTAAAATTTGACTTTGCTTTACTTCAGTTTCATTTGACTAAATCTGGGGGACTTTTTTAGAAGTTTCTGTGGAGGAGGGAAAGGAAAAGGAACTTCCCTCTTCAGAAAAACTAGCCTACGTGGCAGGATGGCTTCAAAGAAGCAGGAAGGGAAGGCAACAGGGGGGGGATCCCCTACACATAAACATGAAACGCAGCTTCCCCCTGCTCAACAGCTACAGACTCAGAAAAAAGAGTTTGATGTGGGAGATTTAAAAGAATTTATTTCTAAAATTTTGGATGATAAATTTCAAAAATCCCAACAGGAAATAGATGACAAAATTCAAAAGTCTCATCAGGAAATTATGCAGGAAATTAATGAAGTTAAAGATATGGTGAAACAGAATCAAAATAAGGTGACCAAAAAAATATCAGAAGTTGCGTCTGGCCTGGCAGAATTTATTATCAAAGTTGATTCTAAAGTGGAAGAATTTAAATCAGAAGTTAATGTCAAGATGAAAGATAATGACTATAAGATTTCTGATGTGGATGATAAAATGCAGAAAGTCGAGAACGAAATTGTTATGATGCAATTCAGGGCAATGGAATTCGTTATACGGCTTCGAGGAATCCGAGAAGATGACAGACAGGATTTGAGACAGGTCTGCTCTGAGGCCTTGGCTGTGATTTTAAAAATTAATCCTGATGTGGTTTTTTACAAAATAGATAAAATTTACAGAGTGAATTCTTGGGTGGCCAGACAAAGACAACTGCCTAGAGATGTGGTCATATATTTTACAGATAGAGCAATAAGGAATGACATCCTGCAAAAATCCTTTCATACTTCTGTACAAGTGGGGGGCTCACAAATTGGAGTCTATAAAGAGTTACCACCTAAAATGTTGAAAACCAGAAAGGACTTTGGCTTTCTTGTTAAAGAATTGCAAAACCAACAGATACCATTTCGGTGGGATGCCCCAACTGGTATAATTTTGAGATACAAGGGAGAAAGACATCGCTTGAACACTGTGGAGAAGGCGGAGCATTTTTACACTACTATTTTTAAAGAAAGAACACCATCTCCGCGTACATCCACAGTTCTGGAGATTAAGGAGAGTGATAAGAAGCAACTTCAACAAGAACTTCAAGAACAGTCTAAGCAGGAACCAGAGGAAACGCAGGGCGCTGAAGGAGGTTTTCTGGATGAGCCTTTGCTGGAATCTTCTCCAATTTTGGACCCGGTTCAGATGGTTGAATTTAAGGATCAGCGTATAACTCGAGCTAAGTCTAAGCAACTTAAAGAAAAGCAACAACAGGAAAGACAAGATAAAAAGGGAGCTAAGAGTACTACACAAGAGACTGGAGCCATGGGGGGAGCAGGACCAAAGATTCTGGAAGACATTCAGTTATTCTGCTCTTTGCTCCAGAAAGATAAAGATGACGATTAAGTGTTTATCTTGGAATGTGAATGGGTTGAATTCAGCACAGAAAAGGAAGAAATTATTTGCATATTTGAAACAATTTAATAATGATATAATTTGTCTACAAGAAACGCATATTACAGTTCAAGATCAAAAATATTTGATAAACTCCAAATTAGGAACGCATTTTATATCTTCAACTTTGCAAAAAAAGAATGGTGTGGTTATTTATGTAAATAAAAAATTTTCGGCTAAAGTTATAGAAGCAGATGAAGATGGTAGGTTTGTAGCAATTGAATTATTTACAACAAACGACCAAATTCTTCTGATTGGAATTTATGCTCCCAATCAACAACAGGATCACTTCTACAAAATGTTACATACTAAAATACTGCAATGGGATTATAGATCTATTTTAATCATGGGAGACTGGAATGGAGTAATTGACTCCAAATTAGATAAAAAGAGTTTGGCGAAGTCTAGGATTAGGCTACCACAGACCTTTTTTGATATGAAAGAAGATTTGGAATTAAAAGATATTTGGAGAATACACAATCCAAAAGAATTGGACTATACTTTTTTTTCAGATAGACATAGATCCTTCTCTAGGATTGATTTCATTTTGTTGTCAGATGATTTACTTGTTAAGACAAAAAGAACAAAGATTTTTCCAAGAACTTTGACTGACCATAGCCCAGTATGGATAGAAATTGAGATAGGCAAGACTGAGAGATGCTCTTGGAGATTAAATGAGAACTTGTTCAGATATGAAAAAAATATAATAGAACTTAAAAAGCACTTGAAAGAATTTTTTGAAATAAATTTGAATAAAGGCACCCCAATAGAAATTGTCTGGGATACAAGTAAAGCTTACATGAGAGGGGTGCTTATCTATATGAACTCTAAACATAGACTGATTCGACAAAAGAAAAGATCTGAATTGGAAGTAGAAATAAAGAATAAAGAACAGTTACTTATTAAAAATCCAACAGATGAAAGAATATGTGGTGCTATAAAACTTCTGAAAGACCAATTTCAAATGCTTATGGCGGAACAAGTTGCAATAAACTTACAATATGCGAAGCATAATACATTTTGTAACGCTAATAAACCGGGCAAATGGTTGGCCTATACATTGAGGAAAAAACAGAGTATACGGACTATTGATAGTATTGATATTGGAGGGAAAGAAATTTTTCAACAAAAATTAATTAAAGAAGCTTTTGTGGATTATTATACTAACTTATATGCTAAAGAGGATGTGCAGAATGGACTTATAGAAAAATATCTAGATGATAAAAGAGTTATAAAAATTACTGACCAACAAAAGGAAAGAATGAATTATCCTATAACAGAGGAGGAGATAATAGTAGCAATTAAACAATTAAAAACAGCTAAAGCTCCTGGTACGGATGGCTTGACTGCAGTCTATTATAAAACTTTGCAAGTCGAAATGGTGGAACAACTTAGAGATCTATTTTGCAATATTCAACAAGGGGATAAAATACCCCCATCATGGACAACAGCTTACATATCTTTGATACCAAAAGAGCAAGCCGGTCCTAAAAAACCGGAGAATTATAGACCAATATCTCTTTTGAACTCCGACTATAAAATTTATGTGAAAGTATTAGCCAACAGGTTGATGCCAGTAATTCAAAAGGTGATTCATGACGACCAAGCGGGATTTATCGAGGGAAGATACATGAAGGACAATGTAAGGCAAGTAATAGATCTATTGGAATATCTTGAGAAGAACAAACAGATCCCTGCAGTGCTGGTTTTCTTGGATTCAGAGAAGGCCTTTGATAGAGTGGATTGGAATTTTCTACTAAAGACTTTAAAAAAGATGAACTTTGGGGATCAATTTGTACAGGCGATTTCAGCAATTTATCAAGAGCAAAAGGCACAGATTATTATTAACGGAAGCTTGACAACAGAGTTTAAAATTGAAAAAGGAACAAGACAGGGATGTCCGCTGTCCCCACTTTTATTTATTTTAACACTAGAAGTCTTGTTAAATACAATACGGGACTCTAATATCTTGAAAGGTATAACGATAAGGCAAGAGGATTACAGAATAAAGGCATTTGCAGACGATCTAGTTGTTACCCTAACACAGCCAATGGAATCAATAATCCTGATGAAGGACATTATACAAGACTATGGTAAAGTTTCAGGTTTTAGACTGAATCACAAAAAGACTAAGATGATAGTTAAAAATATGACACAAGATCGTAAACACGAGCTTGAAAGGAGGGCAGGTTTTGAGGTTGTACCAAGGGTAAAATATCTAGGAGTCCAGGTTGCAGAATCAAATATGAAATTGTTTCAAAATAATTATGAGGTGTTGTGGCGAGAGGTGCAGAAAGATATGGAGACTTGGAAAAAACTGCAACTGTCTCTACTTGGAAGAATAGCAGCAGTTAAGATGAACATTTTGCCAAGATTTCTTTTTTTGTTTCAAATGATTCCGGTGCTTAAAAGTGATAAACAATTGAAAGTGTGGCAAGCTGGAGTGAATAAGTTTGTCTGGAACGAGAAAAAACCGAGAGTGAAATTGAAAATTATGCAAGATGTTCCAGAAAGGGGAGGTCTTAAACTACCAAACCTACAGCTATATTATGATGCAGCAGCTTTGACTCTAACAAGTGATTGGTTTGGAAGGAAAAAGACTGGAATATTGAATGTAGAAAGTTTTGATCTTGAATTTGGATGGCATGCCTACTTATTTTATGATAACAAAGTCGACAAAGTATTTAAAAGCCATATACTTAGAGACTCTTTGATGAGAGTTTGGAAGAAGCACCGATTCAAATGGGATTATAAAATACCGCTATGGCTGGATCTTGGTCATACTTTGTGGAATACAAATATAATGTCACTCGGGGGGTTTTTATATAAAGAGGTTCTTTTTACAGATGCGGGCAGATGGCAGCTGAAGACACTACAGACACTGTTGGCTGAAGGGATTAATATAACCTGGCTACAATATAATCAATTGCAATTGAGATGGAAAGAGGAGCAAAAAACTGGTATTATGTTGCATGAGGAAGAATTGGTTAGACACATAAAAGAGAAAGGTCCAATGCATATTAAAAGGCTTTATAATGTTTTGTTAGAAAGGGATTCAGAAACCGAACTAGTTAAAGATTGTATGATTAAGTGGGCTCAAAATTTTGAAGAACCAGTGATGTTGGAAACATGGGAAAAAATTTGGGTTCAGAACGTTAAATTTACACAGTCACAGAATTTGAGGGAAAATTTCTATAAAATGTTTTATAGATGGCACTTAGACCCCAAAAAGTTATCATGTATGTACCCTAATGTTCAGCCAAAATGTTGGAGATGTGAATGTTTGGATGCTACGTATTATCATGTTTGGTGGATCTGTAGGAAAGTTAAGGCTTTTTGGATAAAAATTTGGTGGGTCATGCAGAATGTTTTGAAGAAAAAAATTCAATTCTCTCCACAATTGTTTTTATTGGGTATAGTTAAGGGTTTTACATTGGGTGAAACAAAATTGATATTGTATATGATAACAGCAGCAAGATTGTTGATAGGTAAATACTGGAAGAATGAAGACTTGCCCACTATTGAGGAATGGACTTTGAAGATGGCCAGTTTTGCAGAGATGGCGAAGATTTCAGCATACTTAAAAGATTGTTCACAAGAGACTTATGAATGGGAATGGAAAAAGTGGATAGAATATGTTCAGAACAAATATCAAACTAGGAAGTATCAAATAGCTTTTACTTGAAAATAATGTATTAGAAATTTTTTAATGTAATGAAGATAAAAAGAGAAATTATAAGGGGGAGGGAGGGGTTCAAGTTTTATACAAGTTTTATACTAAGGGGGGTTTTGTATCGGATATGAGTATATTGTGTGGAAGTCTGGGGGGAGGGGAGGGTTAGGGAGGGTTAGGGAGGTTTGGAAGTTTGGGGTGGGTGGTGGGGGGGGAAAAAGGGGTGAAAATGTAATTGTAAAACTTTTGCAATAAAAAAAATAATAATAATACATTAATCATGAATAACATCATCTCTGTTATGAAAATACATGATCTCAAACCTAATTTACATGCGTATAGAGCCAATAAGTATATGAGTAAATGTATTGTTATAAATATCTCAAAAAAATTGGCACCAGTTGACATTATAATTCAGTAACCAATTTTTTTCTTGTGGACATTGCAGCGACACAGAATTTTGCCACTGCATGCGTGATAGCCGGATTTGAGTCTTGGAGGAGAAAGCCTATATAAAAGTCGTCTGTCCTCCCTGGCCATCTCTCTAGTAAGGGGAGAATGTATATTGACCTACATACTCTGTATAACTCACAGTACAATAAAACATGTGAGATATCTTCGACTTCTCCGTTTCCACATATGCATACCTGTTCTGCTATTGGTGTTCTCTTGTACCTACCCTGGAGAAGTGCTGAGGGGAGAATATTAAATCTGGCTCTGAAGAAAGCTATTCTTTGTTTTGGGAAGATCAGATCATTTAGATATCCTGCTGATTCCCACACACCCTGCTTGATTCTGTCCCTACTGTGAAGAGGCAACCTATTTAGTTCTTCTTGGAACTCCATGTCCTTCATTCTATCAATTACCACTTGCTTTGCTTTGTCAAAGCCAAGGGACATTAGGAATACCGATGAGAGCCCATAAGAGCCCAGCTTGTCATCTATCGCCTGTTTCCAAGGGGTGGGGAGAGTTGTCAGTCAGCACTAGCAGGGACAGTCCCTCTGGAAAGAAATGAATTTTTAGCCAATAAATGATCATCATCTTCCAGGCTCTTACCTGAATTTGAGGCATACCTGTCTCAATTCTTAACTGGGCATTTGGAGTTCCTTTGGGTGCAGCTAAGATGGCTCGCAGGAATTTGGTTTGTATAGTTTCTAGCAAGTTTTTCTTTGCAAGGATTCCTGTTTGTGCCCCATAAAGAATTTGCGCCAATGTTTTGGCCTCAAAAAGTTTTAAGGCAGCAGGTACTAATTGACCTCCGCCTATATAAAAGAAATGTTCAATTGCATTTGAGGACCTATTGGCTGCTTGTAATGTCTGCTCCAGATGTGCCTTCCATGTCCCTTGCGACCCCAAGATATCTAAATGTCTTAATCTGTTCCAATCTGTGTCCTTCAATTTTCCAGGAGTATTGTCTGGGTCTTTTAGCAAAAACTAAAATTTTTAATTTATCAAAGTTAAGGACCAACTTGTTCTGTCTATAGAAGCCAAGTGTTGCCCTAATTGCTCTCTTCAGTCCTTTGCATGTTTGTGAAATAATAGCAGCATCGTCAGCATATAGGAGAATCAGGATTTTGTGTTGTGCTATGTTAGGAGGATGTAGATCAGGGTTCTGTAAAAGATCAATCCTGGAGTTAATATAGAAGTTAAAAAGGGAGGGAGACAGGATGCAGCCCTGCCACTCCCCTTTTTGAACCCTTACTGGGCCAATTAAAGTCCCTTGAGGATTACACCACACTTTCAAGGTGGAATTGGCATACAATTTTTGTATGAGGAAAAGGAGGCATTTATCGATTGTAGTGCATTTTAATTTCTCCCATAGGGTGTTCCTGAATATTGAATCAAAGGCCTGCTTAAAATCAAGGAAGGCCACATAGAGAGAGGATTTTTTTTTTTGTACGTATATTTTTGCACCAGATGGTGAAGTATCAGGATATGATCCACTGTAGATCTTCCTTCTCTAAAACTGGCTTGTTCATCCTTGATTATCCCCCCTGAAATTAGCCAATCCTGGAGTTTATAGTTTAGGTGTTTAGCATACAATTTACTAATAACACTCAAAAGACTAATGGATCTATAATTTCCTGGATCATTTCTATTACCCTTTTTATAGATTGGTATAATAATTGCTAATCCCCAATCTCTTGGCATACGGCCCGTTTTATCTATAAATGTAAACAGCAATGCTAAAAGTGGGGCCCACCAACTGGTGTTCTTTTTTATTATTTCTGAGGAGACATTATCAGCACCAGGTGCCTTATTAGCCTTAAGGGATTCGATCAGCCGGGATGCCTCTTCTGGTGTGATAGGGGGCCAGTAAGCAGTTTGGTCCAAACTAATTTGGCTCTCCTTAGTTATATAGTTGGGATCTGTATATAACTCTCTAAAATATTCTTCCCAGGCCTGAATCAGTACCTGATTGGGGGTAGGGGGGATTTCCCCAATCCTCTGGTGATGTACCAAAAAAGGGATGTATTTTTTGTCCTGACTGATGTAATTAATCTCTGCCAAGACTCCTTCAAAGCCGCACTTTTCTTTTCTTTTAGGAGGGTCTTATATTGTGCCTTCAACTGTTTTGAGAAGTGAGTGTGATCCTCAGAAGGGGCATTTTTCTTCTTTTTTTTACTTTTTCTATACTCCTGGCAGGGGAGATACCTTGATCACAGGGAAAGGGGAATTGCAGCCATTTTATGTACACCAGCACGAATTGTCTGTTGTTAAAGGTTTCTGTTGGGGGGGGAATGGGTAGTTATACCCCCTAAACTAAGACGAGATGTGCTAGAGGTCTTGCATGAGGGCATCCTGGGATAGTCAGGATGAAGGCGTTGGCAAGGAGCTATGTCTGGTGGCCTAATATGGACTGGGAGATAGCCGAATGGGTAGCTACCTGCACACCTTGTCAGGAATCCCAACCAGCATCTCCCTCTGCCCCGGCAAAGGAATGGGAAACACTGAAAGCACCCTGGTCACGGGTCCATATAGATTTTGTGGGACCAGTAAAAGGCCAAACATTCCTGATTCTTGTGGACGCATACTCTAAGTGGGTAGAAATAATACTCATGTCAACGACTACAGCAGAGGCAGTCATCCAAATATTATGGAGGCTTTTTTCCACTCACGGCCTCCCAGACGTATCAGTCTCGGACAATGGGGCCCAATTTACAGCCACTCAATTCGAAATATTCTTCACCGAGCTGGGAATCAGGCACGCCCTTGTCACACCCTTCCATCCAGCCAGTAACAGGCAGGCCGAATGGATGGTGCGATCAGCTAAAGAAGCCCTCTCAAGAATGGACCCAGGAGATTGGCAAACCCAGATTGACAAATTTCTTCTAGTCCAACATCACCCCTAGCACAGCTACAAATAGAAGCCCCTCAGAATTGCTAATGGGCCAGCAAATCCAATCACAATTAGGCCACATACACTCAAATTATATCACAGAAACACCCCCCAATTCTACAGGGAAAATCAGATCCTTTAACATAGGTGACCAGGTATACGGAATTTCATTGGCTGAGTCATCTGACAACTCCCTATAAATGGGCAGGCTGTCAGATGGGCCAGACGCTGGGTTGTTCCGATCTACTTGAATAAAGAGCTGTTCCTGTTACTCAAGCCACATCCTGTCTCATCCATTGCCCAGACTTAACAATTTCCAAACTTTTTCATGGCAGATTGCACAATTTTACATAATGCTGCAGCCATTTTAATTTACTGATTTAATTTTAAGAAATTAAAATTAAAGATCTGCAAGATAGCAACATCTAGCCACATCATCAAATTCTGGAATTTTAATAGTAATTTTAAGCATCATCCATTTGAGTGGGGAATAGCTTGCGTATCATCTATAACTTCATGAATATTTTGGCACTGATAGACAATTTCTCTATTTCAGTGAAACCAATTACCTAGAGCGGGTGCCAGCAACCTGCAGCTCCAGAGCCGCATGCGGCTCTTTGAGTCCTCTGCTGTGGCTCCCTGTCGGGTGATCCCACCACTGGCTGTCCCCACCCCTCACCCTCCCCTCCCAGTCACTCCTCGCCTGGCCTGAGAAGGTAAGGGCAACGGCGGGGGATGGAGAAGCAGGCAGGGCAGAAACAGAGAGATACAGAGAGAGGGGGAGAGAAGGGGGGAGGGAGGGAGAGATGTCAAAAGGGTTTTATGGTTCCCGGTGTTTTTTAACAACCAGTTCTCTGCCCTAATGACCAGCTGGGTAGGCATGGCTAGGGGGACATGTGACTGGTGGAAATGACGTTGAGTTGGCCACACCCACCCAGGTTTTGTGGCTCACCGTGTTTTCTTTTCTGTGGGAAACGGGTCCAAATGGCTCTTTGAGTGTTTAAGGTTTTGTATTGGTATGTGTTTTAGTTCTGGCTGTGCACCGCCCTGAATCCACTTGGAGAAGGGCGGGATATAAATTGAATAAATAAATAAGGTTGCAGACCCCTGACCTAGAGAAATGATGAATCCCCTACTGTATTTGTTCTGGTGGAGGCAAAATACAGGGTATTATACAATATCCAGAAAATGGCTTATCTAAATTTATTATTTGGTGATTCTAAAAAAGCATTAATTTCATTTCCTGTAATGTGAATGGGAGAAATATGGTTAGTTTTCTTTTAAAATGTTAGTCTCACACATGAAACATCAGGGCCAGGCATATTTTCCAAGTAAAATAATATCAAACTTTTTTCTGATACACTGTTTCCCATTTTATTTCAAAACCTATCTGGGGCAAAATACATTGATTGCCACCATAGCTCCAGAAGCTATTAATTGGGGAAGCAATCCCTTCCCCAATTACCCAGCTCTGCCTCCATTTTGCCAGTGGTCATCTAAACTGAGAGATGAGAAGTTATTGAAGTCATACCCTGTGATTATGACACTTTAGAGTCTTCATTCCAGTTTACAAATCTGTGATGTCCTTGGAAATTCTCTCCCAAGATAACCTGAGGGTATTTCAGCATACACAAGGGAGCTCCAAGCACATGCTCATTACAGATTGTCCTGTATCACTTGCCAAAGCTGCTGAACCTAGACAACCTTTAGCATATTGTAGAAAGTTAGTACCCACCCCTCTCCTAGAAGAATGAAATATTTTGAGAAATATTTAAAAAGGTAAGATAAAATATTTCCTCTAAAAGAGAAATAAAAATCTTAAGGGAGACAGAAACTCAGAGCCCCACTCCCTGCCCCAAGCAGATACTAAACTGAGGCCAGATTTTAGAAATGCAGATTTGGTAATCCATTACCAAATTACTCCCTGCAGCAAGGTCTGAACAAAGGTAGGGTTAGCCCTGAGCCACAATAGGAATTGCCCAACAAGCCCCTTCATTGCATCAGCCAAACTTCAACCAAGCTTAGTTCAGACAAACTCGTAGGATTTGTACATGGCACTATGGAAGTCTGACAACAGCCAATAGAATACATGTTCTTACAAAGGAAAGGAAGTTCAAGTACAAAGCCCAAAAGAAGGCATAAAAACCCCTCACTCTCAACTCCATGTGGTCAGCTGCCCAGAACCCATGTGGTTGGCGGTTCTGTCCATTATTAAACCATCTTTCCAATCAACCTCCACACCCATTTTGTCTCCAGTGCCTTTCTCACGGCTTGGAACTGGAACTGGATATTTCTTCTTACAAATGCAGAAAAGACAGATGAATCCCCGCCTTCTTATCAATACCAACTAAGCTTCCCCTGTACCCATACAAGCCAGCAGTGCCATTTACATGTGACCTCTGGAATCTTTGCTGGCCAAAGTAATTGATCACTGTGTTTTAGGCTAGGTAAGCTAGTGGTACCATGTTTTTCCCTATAATTATAATGAAGAAAAGGAGAAGCAGATGCAAAAGGGAACAGACAGTGGCAAGTAAGCTAATACAGCTGTCTTACTTCCCATATGATGCTTTGGCCAATTAGTGTCACAGGGAAGTGAGGTAATGGATAATACTATTAGCCTACATTGGGTAAAAAAGAACTTTCTGATAAGCTGTTTTGGGTAATAAAGATAAAAGTTTGAGAAGCATTGTCTTTACAGAATTTTTCAAGTCTGAAAATACATCTTCTCACACCATCTCCTTTATAGCCAGAGAAGAGAAGCTAAGGAGGGTCTCTTCTGACCCTCTTGCCCCAGCCACATTCTGCTACAGGCTAAGCTGCCTTTTATCTGACTGTTCCCGTGGTTGCATCTCAGTGCCGACTCCCAAGGTCATCCCCACACACCATTACAAGAGCTATAAAAGAGAATCCAACTTTTAACAAAAGTAGGTTCTCTTTATATGAGTATTTGGTGTGTGTGTTTTTTATGTTTGTTAGTTTTTCCAAAAATAAATTTGGGGGGAAAATCAATAGACAATTAGAGAACTAAAAAACCAATTCAGATTGTCTTTTGTTTGTAGACATTAAGACACAACTAAAATTTGAATTTATATTCAATATTTAAATATTGGGTGCTGACCTTTCTACAACTGCATATATTTTTTTGTTTTAAACCGATCATAAGTAAAAATTAATGAAAATGTATATTCTGTTGTTGTTAAAATAATAGTGCATTTTTTACTGTTTATTGAAGAACAAACTTGATTTAATACAATTTATGGCAATGGCTTCTACCACAACATGGCAAAAACATCCTGTGGACATTTACAAGTAATTTTTAATTATTGTACAAGAATGTATCTGCTTCATACATTATTCTACCATTATTTCTTTTTTAAAAAAAACCTAATTGTGTTAATAGCATGTATTTTGTAAAAATAAAATAAAATCCTTTCTCTTTATATAGTAAGTAATATAGTTAAGAGCCATGGTGGCGCAGTGGTTAGAATGCAGTATTGCAGGCTAATTCTGCCAACTGCCAGGAATTTGATTCTGGCCAGCTCAAGGTTGACTTAGCCTTCCATCCTTCCGAGGTCAGTAGGACTCAGATTGTTGGGTGCACTTAGGCTATTAGTCTAGGTGCTATTGCTATATATTTAGGTTATATCAGTGCACTTTTATTATAAATGATTATGGAACCTTCTTGACTAATGAATAATGTGATTTAAAACATAAAGTTGAGTCTTCTGAACTAGCAGCAAATTATTTAAAGGATTATTTGAATTATATGACTTATTTAAATTACATTTTATTTATTTATTTATTTATTTAAACTACAACATGATTTTATTTAAATTACAACCTATCTAACAAAATGAAGATGTACAGAAAAAGTAAGGTTTTACACTTAAGCGAGAAAAACCAAATGTGCAGGTACAGATTAGGTGAAACCTGGTTCAATAGCAGTAACTGCAAGAGAGATCTTGAAGTCCTAGAAAACAATTGCTGAAATATGAGCCAGCAGTGTGCTGCAGCTGACAAAAAAGCCAATGCAATCCTAGGCTGCATTAACATAGGGATAGAATCAAGATCGCTTGAAGTATTAATACCGCTTTGTAATACCTTGGTAAGACGGTACTTGAAATATTGCATCTAAAAGATATTGAGACTCTAGAAATAGTGCAGAGAAGAGCAATAAAGATGATTAGGGGGCTGGAGGCTAAAACGTATGAAGAATGGTTGCAGGAATTAGATATGTCTAGTCTAGTAAAAAAAGGCTTAGAGGTGACATGATAGCAACGTTCCAATATTTAAGGGGCTCCTATAAAAAAGAGGGAGTCAACCTATTTTCAAGAAACAATGGATAGAAACTAACCAAGAAGAGAAGCAACCTAGAACTAAGGAGAAATTTGCTGTCAGTGAGAACAATATAGCAATGGAATAGCTTGCCTTCAGATGTTATGGGTGCTCTATCACTGGAGGCTTTTTAAAATAGACTGGACAGACATTTGTCTGAAATGGTATAAAGTCTCCTCTTGAGGAGGGAGTTGGACTAGAAGAGCTCCAAAGTCCTTTCCAACTTTGTTATTTTGTTATGATTTAAATCAAATTTGCCCTGTCAAGAGGGCATATGAACATCTGAACTGAACATTTGACTGGCTTTAAAGCTGAGACAAATAATTTGAAACAGATATTTATTTTACTGATGTTTATTTACAGATTTTGGGAGCCTTTGGCTTGGTTATTTTTACTAATAAATTCTTGTTTTTCATTAACCCCATCAAGACTCAAAAAAATTGCCCCTGGCTTTATCATACATTAAGCAATGAATATGTTATATAGAGAACCACAATTTTTGCTGAGACAATGAAACAATAAAAAGGCCAGGATATTAGTATCTCAGTTCTTGCTTATATATTATCAATATATACCCAGACTCATACAGGTAAAGCTATAGCAATTGTTGTAGGAAAATGAATTATTCAACAAGTTGACAATTATTACTCCTACCAAACTCCATCAATATAATAGTAAATTCTCAGGAAATAAATGGTTCCAGTTATAGCTCGAGAGGAGCCATGATTAAAATGCCTTCTTATTTTTGGACAGCAGTGAGTTTTACATGCTTCAATCCTAGATTTATTTTTCTTTCTATTATTAGCTCCTGCCAGGAATATTACTAGTATTTTTACACCCAAAAAAACTTAATACTAAGGGCATTAGATCAGTCATTAGCATCCTCAAAGTTTTCATTTAAGAAGACTCTGGCTGGAAAGAATATTAGCTTTCACTTGGGGCTAAGACCTGGGTATAGAACTTCCTCCGGATGAATGACTATTCTAGAATTCACGGTTCTAGAGCAGGAGTAAAATGGCTAGAAAAATCATGTTCATGCAAATACTTGGGTTGGGAAACATATAAACCAAAAATGACTCCGAGAAGTACCATATAATTATATCCAGAGGTAGAGGGCTCCTGCCACTGCCAGGGATATTACTGTCCACCTCAATCAGTCCTAAATACCTGGATGTCAAATACTTCTGGCCAGTACTACTGTTCTGGCAAGCAAACCATCCTCTTTTCCAGAAGAAATAATAGGGATTCAATAGGTAGGGAAGCAGGGAATACATGCAATGTGCTGGGGATGGGGATTTTACCGTATATACTCAAGTATAAGCCAATCCGAATATAAGCCGAGGCACCTAATTTTACCACAAAAAACTGGGAAAATAAGCCTAGGGTGGGAAATGCAGCGGCTACTGGTAAATTTCAAAATAAAAATAGATACCAATAAAATTACATTAATTGAGGCATCAGTAGGTTACATGTTTTTGAATATTTATTTCAAAGAAAAACAGTAAACTAGCTCTGTAAGTGCATAGTGTAAACTACACTATAACTAAATTACACAAGAGAATGTAGTATATATACCAAAAATAATTCAATAACAATTTAATCTGATACATTGGGTTAAGTGATGTAGGGCTTGATCTAATTTCAGGCAAGTTCAAGCCTCTGTTAAGAGATACCTGCATTCTCTCTCTTTCTCCCTTCCTTTTTCTTTTCTTTTTTTCTCTTTCTTTGTCTCTTTCTTTCTTCTCTCTCTCTTTCTCCCTCCCTTTCTCCTTTCTCCCTTTCTGTGAAGAACCCCAGAAGGTCTTTGGTAGGAGGAAGAAAAGCCAGACATTTTGAAACATTTTGTAGCTTACCCTGAGCAAGGATAGCTAGTGCAGGCACTTACAATAAGCTCTCAACTCAAGTTCAGTGAACTTAGGGATCACCAAACAGTGAGGATGAAGTGTGAGTAAAAGGGTTTACCCTTCCCTCCCTCCCCACCCTCTCTCTTTCTCTTTCTTTCTTTCTTTCTTTCTTTCTTTCTTTCTTTCTTTCTCTCTCTCTCTCTCTCCCTCCCTTTCTCCTTCTCATCTGGCATTCTTAGAGGTCCACTATTGATTATTGAGCAAGGATAACTAGCAGCCAGCCTATTACAATAAGCTCTCAACTCAAGCTCAGTGCATGTGGGGATCTCCCTAAACAGTGAGGATTTGTTTCTTTCTCCCTTGAAGCCCCCCACCAGCCTGTTTTTGCTTCCAGGTGACTACCGGGAGTCTTGCTAGGCACACACCCCCACGCCCCATTTTGGCCTTAGCAAGCCTCCCTGCAGCCCCTGGAAGCCAAAACGGGTTGCAGGGAAAAAGGCATTTTTTCCTCACTCGAGTATAAACCGACGGAGGCTTTTTTCAGCATAAAAAATGTGCTGAAAAACTCGGCTTATACTCGAGTATATACGGTATCTAGTAGATTACCCTGTTTCAGTTATTTCCTTGCTGGCTATCAATTAGTAACACTATGTACTAATGGAAAGCAAATCATAAATGCAAACCTTAGAAATCTGTTACTGGGGCTTTAAATGTGCCTGTACTTTTTATAGTACATACAACTCTGTATAATAGATATTGTGTACAGTATATACAACTTTGTCCAGTAGATTCTTCTGTGTTGGCTGCAATCACAAATCCGCAGAAAATGTTAGAAATGGGTCTGTAAATTAACATATAAAAGACCATGGTGATTTAGTCTCCCAGAGAAAATAGTGTGAATAATTGCATATAATGCGTAAGTGGGCAAAGCTAAAACAAGCAGATGAATCTGTGTACTGTGGTAGAATATGTCTGCCCTATAAGTAGAAAAACCAAGAAGTCAATGTTGTATACATCCAAAACTACTTTTATTGGAATAACCATAGCGACAGAATCTTGCAGGCCTGGATATGTTTGTCCCTCTCTCAGTTTACCTTCATATGAATTAGGAAGGGGCTTTTCTGAGACCTTTTCTCAAATTAGTTTCTTGGAAGGGACTCAAGACTTTCTTGTCTGATTGTAGCCTTTCTAGCAGATCTTTCCCCTGTCCTTCAAGTCCATTCCCTATTCCCTCTACAGAAAGTTTCCTTAAGATGGAAATACTAAAGTATTTCAAATTGAGCAACTGCTGGAAGAAAAGTAGTAGATAACATATGGTCTGTTGTGAGGACTGAATGTTTGTCAATAGAAGCAAAAATGGAGGTGTGTAAAAATGTGTTTTTGTCCACTTTGTTCTATGAAACTAAAGTTGGGTATGGGAAAAGAAAGTTCACTGAAGTGGTTTAATAACATACAGAAAATGCCTGAGATTTGAACTGTAAAACTAATATTTGATAAAATATTAAATGATTAAGGAGAAGAGCAAGAAATTTATGGTTGGGTTGATTTGATGAGATTCTACGAAGGATAACAGGGAGGAATTTGTTCTTCATAAACTGAAACACATAAAGTGATTTATTGACATACTGGAAGCTTGAATTATTTGCAAGGATAGGAAGGAATGGAGAGTTGGTATGAATTGGATATAACTATTTCTTTTTCACTATTGATTTTGGGGCTTTTATTTCTTTAACTTATTACTTCTTACTCTTTTCCTTTGCTTTGCAAAATACAATACTATTTACCAGTACAGGAAAAGAATGATGTTCATGAATCCATTTATGCACGGCTAATTTAGAAGATTATATAATTTTCTTGCATTGGTTCATTCCTCAGTTTGCCTTATTCTGGCAAAATATCTTAATGCAAGTATGGGATACAATTATGTTTCTGTACATTAACTATAAGAGTTTTTCTCCAGTATAACACATTCTAAATATATTTTTAAGAATGAATTCTACATTCATATAGATTTGCCAGCACAACTGCTTCACAAATGAAGTGGCCAAGAGTAATACACCCAAGTAGAAAGGAAGCAAGATGGCATTTGCTTAAGCAACTTGTCTATGCTCTCTGCCTTTGGCTTGTTGTTGTTGTTAGTTGTGAAGTTGTGTCCGACCCATCACGACCCCATGGACAATGTTCCTCCAGGTCTTCCTGTCCTCTACCATCCCCTGGAGTCCATTTAAGCTCATGCCATCTGCTTCAGTGACTCCATCCAGCGACCTCATTCTCTGCTGTCCCATTCTTCTTTAGCCCTCAATCATTACTAGCATTAGGCTCTTCTCCAGTGAGTCCTTTCTTCTCATTAGGTGGCCAAAGTATTGGAGGATCTGGCCTTCTAAAGAGCAATCAGGGTTGATCTCCTCTAGGACTGACTTGTTTGTTCACCTTGCAGTCTAAGGGGCTCACAGGAGTCTTCTCCAGCACCATAGTTCAAAAAGCCTCAATTCTTTGGCGCTCAGCCTTCCTTGTAGTCCAACTTTCGCAGCCATACATTGCAACTGGGAAAACCATAGCCTTGACTATACGCACTTTTGTTGGCAGGGTGATGTCTCTGCTTTTTAGTATGCTATCTAGCTTTGCCGTAACTTTCCTCCCCAGGAGCAAGCGTCTTTTAATTTCTTTTTTTTTTATTGAAAACTTTTATAAGAAATACAAACATTTTCACCCCCCACCCCTCCTTCCCCCCCCTCTCCCCCACCCCCCTCCCTAGACTTCCCAGAACAAGCACAGGGTATAGCATTCACAAACCAAAAACTAGAATATGCTAACAAATTATTACATTTCATATTCTCCCTAGGTCCTTAACTCCTTATAACTCCAAAAAAAAAAAAAAAACAAACCACCAGATATAAACTACTTAAAATTATTTCATTCATAAGCTATATGAATCTTCTTATTCGGATATTTCTTCTGTATATAATCAATCCATCTTCTCCATTCCGATATATATCTCTCATTTGAATGATCTTTAAGATATGATGAAATTTTTGCCATTTCTGCCAAATGCACAACTTTTAATGTCCATTCCTCAATGGTGGGTGGATCTTCCTTCTTCCAGTACTGTGCCACCAGTAACCTGGCAGCCGTTATTAAATTCAAAACCAGCTTAGTCTCTATTACAGTACAATCCGTAACTATTCCCAACAGAAAGAACTGTGGTGTGAATTTAATTTTTTTCTTCAAAATGTTTTGAATAATCCACCATATTTTTATCCAAAAAGCCTTAATTTTTTTACATGTCCACCATATATGAAAATATGTAGCATCTTCACACTCACATCGCCAACACTTGGGTTGTAAGTTTGGATACATACAAGCTAGTTTTTTTGGATCTAAATGCCATCTATAAAACATCTTGTAAAAATTCTCCCTTAGATTTTGTGCTTGTGTAAATCTTACTTTTCTAACCCATATCTTTTCCCATGTTTCCATCGTTATTGGTTCACCTACATTTTGTGCCCATTTTATCATACAGTCCTTAACTAAATCTGTTTCTGAATCTATTTCCACTAATGCTTTATACAACCTTTTTATATGCATTTGACCTTTATCTCTTATTTGCTTTATCAAATTCTCATCCTGCTGCAAAATACCAGTTTTTTGGTCTTCTCTCCATCTGGCCAGCCATACTGAAACCAAGTCTTAATAATCCCTTCTTCTCTTAATTGCTCCATAGATTTTAATTGTAATCTGACTCCTTCCTTATAGAGGAGTTCCTTATATGTAATCTTATCTTGCTTTTGGGTGCTGTCCATATTGGTAACCTATCATTTAATTTATATTTATACTTTTTCCAGACACGCAATAGAGCATTTCTTAATATATGACTTTTAAAAGTCTTATCTACTTTCTTGTCATACACTAAGTAAGCATGCCAGCCATATACCAAACCATATCCTTCAATATTCAATATCTCTTCCTCCGTTAGGTTTATCCAGTCTGTGATTGCTGAGAGGGCAGCGGCTTCATAGTACAGTCTTAAATTGGGCATCTTAAGGCCACCTCTTTCACGAGTATCTTGCAATATCTTTTGTTTAACTCGTGGTTTCTTCCCTGCCCACACAAATTTATTTATGCCCTTCTGCCATTCCTTCAAGTTTTCATCCTTTTTAAGTATAGGTATCATTTGAAAAAGAAATAAAAATTTTGGTAAGATATTCATTTTTACAGCGGCTATCCTTCCCAGCAAAGACAGTTGTAGTTTTTTCCAGTTGTCCATCTCTTTCTGTATTTTGTGCCATAATGGTTCATAGTTGTACTGATATAATTTCATATTTGCAGTCATAATATAATAATTATTCAAATATATCAAAATTCCTCGCATATATGCTTTACTTGCATCCCATACCATTTCCATAGATGTGCCCTTTTGCATATTCATAACAAAAAATTCTTTCATGAGTTTTTTACACTCTTTTATATTTTCTTCATACCTAAACAAATTGTCATTTAACCTCCAGGACCTCCTGGGCCCTTTCCCATACTCCAATTCCAGCCAAACTGGACTATGGTCTGTCAATGTTCTTGAGCAAATCTTCGTATTCTTCACCCTAGATAAAAGATCATTAGTAATTAATATAAAATCAATCCTTGAAAAGGAATGATGTCTGTCTGAGAAAAAAGTAAAATCTTTTTCTTCCGGATTTCTTTCACGCCAAATCTCTCTCAACTCCCAATTATCCATCATTTCCCAAAACGCTTTGGGCAATTTTGCTCTTGTTAACACATTTTGTTTAGGTCCCTTCTTGTCTTTTTTAACATCCAAAACACCATTCCAGTCCCCTAACAGGATACAAGTTTTATATGCCCACTGTGTCAATTTCGAGTGTAGTAAATTATAAAAATTTTCTTGTTGTTGATTCAGGGCATAAACTCCGATTACAAGTATTTTTTCTCCTTTTATTAAAAGTTCTATCACTAAAAATCTTCCTTGGTCATCTGCTTCAATTAATTTAGCAACTAAGTCTCTTTTCAGATATATAACTATTCCATTTTTCTTTTCTGGTGCTGCTGCTACATAATGTGTACCAAGTCTTGCATTTATCAAATATTTTTGATCTTGTATTCTTATATGAGTCTCTTGTAAGCAAATTACTTCGTTCTTAAATTGCTTAAGATAGTGAAATATTTTTCTTCTTTTCTGTGGAGAATTCAGGCCGTTAACGTTCCAAGTCAAAAATCTAGGTGAAGGAATATATCATAAGTAGAATTGTAGAACGTCACTCTGAAAAAATGCTTAAGAAGAAATTACACTCTTTTTGTGTATATGTTGTATAAATGTTTGTTGTGTATATGTTACGTATGTCTTTTTTAATATTTATATTCAATAAAAACTACTTTAAAAAAAATCTAGTTCCCATCTCTGGGCCTTTGGAGCCTCTGGAGCAAATCCTGATGATCTGATCTCATTTGAGTTTTAGGGTCTTGCTCCCCCCCCCACTGCTCCTGTTTTAGTAGTATCTTGGATCATTTCTTGAGTTACCATCTGGGATTGTTGCTGTCTTAATTCTTCCTTGAGTCTAGCTGTCACCAATCTGGTCTGTCTTTGATCCTTTGGCTCCTGCGATAAATCAATTAGCGCCAGCTCTTGAGCAACCATTTGAATTTGTAATATTTCTTCTTGACCAGCCAAAGCTCCCCCCTGAACTACTGTCAGTAGCTCTTCTGTCTCACCTTCCATTACTTCCTTCTTTCTTTTGCCTTCTGCTGATTTAGTTGATTTGGGTGTGCCAGCCTTTAATACATTTATATAAAAATCTCTTGCTTTCCAAATTGTATTAAGCCGATGCCTCTCTCCTGAGTAAGTCACCACTAGTCCAGTTGGCACCTCCCATCTGTACTGTATCTGGCGTTTTCTCAGTTCATCCACCAGAAAAGCATACTCCCTTCTAGCTCTCAAGATCTTAGGGGGGATTTCTTTCATTGTCATCATTTCCTGGCCTTCCACCCGAAGCTTGTTTTTAAAAGTAGCCTGTAAGATTTCATTACGTACTCTCCTTGTAGTAAAGTATATCACAATGTCTCCTGGTAAATGTTTCTGTCTAGCAACCCAGGAATTAACGTGGTACAGCTTGTCCATCTGCCAGCCCAGATCATTTTTGGACTCCCCCACCAGCGGTGCTAATGCCTCTGACATCATTTCTTTCAAGTTCTCTTGTTTATTCTCCTTCACCTCTCTGAATCTTAAAGCGAATTTCATATCTCTGTATTGTATCATTGTTACATCATCTTCAGCCCTTTGAATTCTGTTTTGGGCTTCTCCTAATTTACTATCCAAAATTTCCAAAGATTGTTTAATTTCCTCAACTCTATCATCCACCATTTCAATATTGCCTGCCAAACACTTAAATGCCATTAATATATCATCCCTAATCTTCTGATTGCGTTGCAATCTCATCTGACACAGCCTGTATTTTTTCATTAGTTTCCTTAATTTTTTCATTAGTTTCCTTAATTTTTTCATCAATCACATCAACAATTTTATTTTGGGTGACTTGGAGGGCTTGTTGTAACATTTCCAACGTTAAAATCTGTGGATCCGCTGGAGGAGCAAGAACTTGTAATCTAGGAATATGAGCTGGGGAGCTGCCAGCACTCCCCGTTCCTTTAGCGGGAACAGTTTTTACAGACTTTGAGGCCATTTCTAGTTTAAAATTAGTCTTTATATTTAATCAGAGCCAAAAAGAAAAGTTCCTCAAAAGATTTCCCAATATTAATTAACGTTTAAAGTCCTCCTTCTGTCAACACAAAAGCTTTTTTTTTTTTTTAGGCGAAGGACTGCCAGCAAAACGAAATTTTTCCTGTAGCTTTCCGTTTCCCCTGCCCTTTCAAGCTTCAATCGCCATTTTATTGCAAAGTGCTAAGTAGTTACTTCCGAAGGAGGCTCAAGACTTGGAGTTAGGTAAAAAATACTTGCAGTCTGATTTCTCCTTGCTCGTTCCGCCGGCTGTTAGTTCAAGATGTTGATTCCCTCATTTCCATTCAACAAAATTGGTTGCAGCTTCTAAATCTGCTAATTAGCGGAGACGTCTCTGGTCTGGAGCGGCTTGACAGGCTTTTAGGGAGCGCGCACCCTTCGCGCCCCAGGATCTTTCCTAGGGCATTCGGGGGGGCTCTACCTCCACCTGCCTGCTCTTCTCTCTCCCCTTTGCCCGGGGAGAGAATTCCAAGCCTCCAGACAGCGTTTGTCGGCTGTTCTGGGGCTTTAACGGAGCCAGGGAACGGACACTCTCAAAAGAATGTCTTCGAGGCTCGCGGAGCCAACAGGAAGTCCGCGTCTTTTAATTTCTGTAGTTCCCATCTGCGGTGATCTTGGAGCCCAGGAAAATAAAATCTGTCACTACCTCTATTTCTTTCCCATCTATTTGCCATGAATTGAGAGGGCCAAGTGCCATGATCTTAGTTTTCTTAATGTTAAGCCAGCTTTTGCACTCTCCTCCTTCACCCGCATCAAAAGGGAGACTTCCGGTTTGCTGCTGACCGCCGCCAGATGTTCCCTCGGGATCGTCAGCTTCCATTGCCTGTTAGAGCCGCCTTCACAGCGGAATGGCGGCTCGAAAAAACTCCATGAGGAAACGGAGATAGAGCCGGTAGGGGTGGGTAGAACTCTCTGCATAGTCCCAAAGGGTTTTTTTTTACTTTTGGGACGGAGTGGATGAGATGCCCCATATCCCCAGCCGCAGCTCCGGGCTTTGGGAGACCTCTGCTAATGCAGAGCCAGGCGTCAAGAGCAAGCCTGCGAATTTAACAGATTATTCAAAGAAAATGTGAGCTGGACCTGTAATACTGAATCGCAAGTATTTTACTTATCTTTTAAAAAAACTACTTAAGAGAAAAGAGGAAAGGAAAGGGGGGGGAAAAAGCCCTTTTAAAATGGCGTCTGCCGCGGCTGGAGAAGAGGCTGAAAGGGAAAGTCTTTCCGTTTTCTATTATTACAATGTAGCGGAATAAATACCACTGGCTACATTTGCAGACAAAACTTCGCTCCTGTGTTTTTTTTTCTCTTTTTTCTCCCTGGAGACTTGACATTGTTCTTGATTGGAAAGAAGTCTTTTTTCTTGTTTTTTTTTTCTTTTAACAAAGCTTGCCTGGGCGGAAACATGGCACTGAGACTTATAAAGTCAGACAAACAAGTAGTGGGGGGGGATTCCCCCACTAACAATTTAAAGGAACAAGTTTTAACTCTCCAGTTTCAGAAACCTGATTTCAATATAATAGAATTTCTCTTGGAGAAGATTGAAAGAAGGGATGAGATTGTGAATCAGCATCTTGAAAAATTTAAGCAGGAAATTAAAGAAATGGTGAAATCTAAGTTTCATTTTTTGGAGCGAAAAATTTTAAAAGTGGTTAATGGTTTTTCAGAATTTATGATACAGTTGGATACAAATATTAATTTACTAGAGTCTAAAATGGAAGAAACTCAAGATAAATTGGACAATAGAATCCAAAAAATTGAAAATGATTTGATAAACACTCAGGATAATAGCTCAGAAGAAAAACCTAAAATGGAGGCTGATCAAAAGTCTGGTAACGTAGAAAATCTGCAACAGAGGATTGAAAGAGAAGTTCTAATGGTACAATATAATTTTACAGAATATGCGATAAGACTGAGAGGTTTGCAGGAAAATAACAGAGATGATTTAAGGAAAATATCTTCTGAAATTCTAGCTGGGATTTTAAAGGTTCAACCTGAGGACGTGTTTTGTAGGATTGACAGAGTTTACAGAATAAATTCCTGGATTGCCAAGCAAAGGCAACTGCCTAGAGATGTGGTGATTTATTTTACAGATAAAGAAATTAGGAATAATATTGTGCAAAATTCCTTCAATTCTAATTTGCAATTGTATGGAAGAAAGATTTGGATTTACAAAGAACTCCCACCTAAGATATTAACGGAAAGGAAGAAATTTGGTTTTCTGGTGGCTGAGTTAAAAAAGAGAAATATCCCATTTAGGTGGGACGCCCCAGTTGGTATCATATTGAGATATCAAGGAGAAAGATACCAGCTAAATACTGTGGAAGAGCGGAAGAATTTTATCAAAATAGGTTGAAAATGAACTTAACATCTTCAGGTATAATACAGGATAAGCAGAAGGAGCTGTAAATAAAGGGAAAATATCGAATTACAGAGACTGTACCAGATAAATTGCCTTTGGATTTTTCGGATACCCCAGCTGGATTATCTACAAATTTGAGAGAAGTGGTATCTGACTTTAACGTGATGACTTATCAAATCAAGGACAAGCATGGAAACCAACTAGGGGATATACAAGGGATAAAAAAGAAACATGAGACACAAAAACAAAACCAACAAGACCAATCTACAAAGCAGAATGAAAACCGATTAGTTGATACACAATCTGTAGAAAGGAAACCAGGATCGAAATCAAACCCACAAAAAGAAAAGAAAAAAAGAAATAGGTTGCATCAAAATAGAAATTTCTAAATCAAGCAACAGTGAAGCCAGTGACTTTAAAAAATGAATGAGTATGTGAAAATATAGAGGAGGCGACGTATTGGTCAATATTATCCTGAGGATAGTGACAGATCTCTGCATTGCCGTAATCTTGGGGTGTGAAAAGAGCCTTAAACTGATGGATTTGAATTATCCACTTTGGAATTCCTTTTTTGTGCTGATAAATATATTATAATCATCTTGAATCATAAGGCAAGAGAATTATGCTGGGGCAAGCAGAAGATCAGGTTGTTACCCACTACGATGATGGGAATCAATAATCCTGATGAAAGCCACCATTATTACTATATGGAATATAATTATAATGTCACTCGGGTGGTTGTTTTTACTTTTATACATATAAGAGGATATTTACTACTGATGGGGGCGGATATGATTGAAGATTTTGAATAAACTGTTGCATCAGCAAGCTATGTTACCCTATTATGGATGATGGTCCTAACAATCCAGTGGAAAGACTTTCAAGAAGATATTACATGGACTATAAATTTAAAGTCATTGTCTTTTCCTTTTTATTTAGATATAATGGAATATATATACATATATTTTTAAGTAGCGTGGGCAGTGAATCAAAGATATTAAGAATTGTTGTGTATGGTAATTTTGCAGGACAGTGGGTGAATAAGCTAGGTTGCAGATTGATTAGTTTAAGAAAAGGGATTTTTAAGTGATATATTTAGAGGAGTGGAGGAAATGGATAGAGTGGAATAAATGTTAAATTAGATTTTATGGGGAAGGCCGCTTTGAAATGTTATAGTAATACATACAGAAGATTAAATGTTAAAGTAGGATTTATTGTATAGTTTTAAAGCGGAAGGTGGTTTTGATTTGATTTGTTGTAATAATATATAGATATAAGTTTGGGAGAAGAAAAAAAAAGGGCAGATTACTGCCAAATTGGGAGTTATAATACTATTATGCTAAATTAGAAGTTATTTTACAATGTTATAGTATAATGTCTTTTTTTTCTTTCTTTCTTTCTTGAAATGTATGGATAAAGGGGGATGTTATAATATTAATAATATTTTTAGTAAGTAAAGGTCAGTATTTAGAGGAGGGAGTAAGTAATCTGTTATGAATTAGGTTTTTTGTTACGAAGAAGTCACAGGGGGGGATGGGTGGGGAGGGGGGGTTAGGGAGGGGGAGGGGGAGGGGGAAAAAAAGGGGGGAAAATTTGTATTTGAAAACTTTTTCAATAAAAAAAAAAGGCTCTTCAGTTCCTCTTCACTTTCTGCCATTAGAGTGGTATCATCTGCATATATGAGGTTGTTGCTATTTCTCCTGGCAATCTTAATTCCAACTTGTGATTCATCTAGCCCCGCCTTTCTCATGATGTGCTCTGCATATAAGTTAAATAGGCAGGGTGACAGTATACAGCCTTGCTTAACTCCTTTCTCAATTTTGAACCAATCAGTGGTTCCGTGTCCAGTTCTCACTGTTGCTTCTTGATCCACATATAGGTTTCTCAAGAGACATATAAGATAGTCTGGTACTCCCATCTCTTTAAGAACTTGCCACAATTTGTTGTGATCCACACAATCAAAGGCTTTAGCATAATCAATGAAGCAGAAGTAGATGTTTTTCTGGAACTCCCTAGCTTTCTCCATGATCCAGCGTATGATTTAGATTCAGATTTAGATTTTATTGAACTTCTATACCGCCCTTCTCCCAAAGGACTCAGGGCGGTGTACAGCCATATTAAAATACATATAAACCACAACATTTAAGAACAATTTAAAAACAAATATATAAAATTTGGCCCACGAAATTAAAAACTAACAAACACCCAATTTAAAAATTCCTATTAGGCCAGCCCAGCTTGTTGGAATAAAAGAGTCTTCAGGGTGCGGCGAAAGGTACGCAGGTCGGGGATCATACGAACCTCTAGGGGCAGCTCATTCCAGAGGGTTGGTGCCCCCACAGAGAAGTCTCTCCCCCTGGGTGTCGCCAGTCAACATTGTTTGACCGACGGTACCCTGAGGAGCCCCTCTCTGTGGGAGCGTATTGCCCGGTGGGAGGCTATCGGCGGCAGAAGGCGATCTCGTATATACCCCGGTCCTAAGCCATGGAGCACTTTAAAGGTGGTAACCAACACCTTGAATCACACCCGGAAGACCACAGGGAGCCAGTGCAGCTCGCGCAGGTGAGGTGTTACATGGGTGCGCCATGTCACCCCCCATAATCACCCGCACAGCCGCATTCTGGACCAGTTGGAGCCTCCGAGTGCTCTTCAAGGAGAGCCCCATGTAGAGAGTGTTACAGTAGTCCAGACGGGATGTGACAAGGGCATGAGTGACCGTGCGCAGGGCATCCCAGTCCAGAAAGGGAGGCAACTGGCATATCAGGCGAATCTGATAAAAAGCTCCCCTGGCCACGGCCATCATATGATCTTCCAAAGACAGCCAGGAGAACACCCAAGTTGCGAGCCCTCTCTGAGAGGGCCAAGATCTCATCCCCAATAGTCAGTGATGGAACCAGCTGACTATACTGGGACACCGGGAGCCACAGCCACTCAGTCTTGGAAGGGTTGAATCTGAGCTTGTTTCTCCCCATCCAGATCCGCACGGCCTCCAGGCACCGGGATATCACATCAAGGGCATCATTGAGATAGTATAGTATAGTTTATTGAATAGCCCGAAGGCCTTTTCAAACAAAACAGAAGAGAAAAAGGGAAAAAGATAAAACAGTTACAAAAATAGCAATCTAAAAATATGATAGATGACATTAAAATTTTACCATATCAAATTTCAATAGCTAAGTTGCCAAGACTAGAAGACTAGATAACCCAAATAGGATAGCTCCTCTCTAACTGAGCTCATCTTTCTTACAATCGATAAAATTTTCCTTGATATAACTGGCTTGTATTGCCGTCAACTTTTTAAGGTATCGAGTGATCGCTCTTACCAGGGGAGGAGAGTCAGCCCTCAACAGAAATGCTAATTTTTGGCTTATATTCTAGTGGGATCATTGAGATAGTCTGGGGTGGAGATGTACAGCTGGGTGTCGTCAGCGTACTGGTGGAACTTCACCCCGAAACCACAGATGATCTCACCCAGCAGCTTCACATAAATGTTGAACAGAAGGGGCGAGAGGACTGACCCTTGTGGCACCCCACAAACAAGGCGCCTCAAGGTCAACCTCTGTCCCCCTGCCAACACAAACTGCGTACGGTCGGAGAGGAAGGAGGAGAACCACCACAAAATGGTGCCCCCCACTCCCAACCCCTCCAATCATCGCAGCATGATACCATGGTCGATGGTATCAAAAGCCGCTGAGAGATCTAATAGGACCAGGACAGAGGAACAGCCCCTGTCCCGAGCCCTCCAGAGATCATCAACCAATGTGACCAATGCCGTTTCCATGCTGTACCCCGGCCTGAAGCCCGACTGGAACGGATCTAGATAGACAGCTTCATCCAGGTACTGGGGAAGTTGTCACGCCACCACACTCTCAACAACCTTCGCAACAAAGCAAAGGTTGGAGACTGGACGATAGTTTGCTAATACAGCTGGGTCCAGGGAGGACTTCTTGAGGAGGGGCTTCACCACCGCCTCTTTCAGAGAGGGAGGGAAGAAACCCTCACTCAAAGAAGCATTAATAATCCCCTGGAGCCAGCCTCATGTAACCGCCCGGGAGGCCAGCACCAACCAGGAGGGACCCGGGTCCAATAAACATGTGGCAGCGCTAAGCCTACCCAGAATCCTGTCCATGTCCTCGGGAGTCACAAGGTCAAACCCCTCCCAGATAACATTCACAAGACCCACCTCCGTCACCCCATCTGGATCTACCCAATCAGAGTCCAGGCCTCCCTGAATCTGAGTGACTTTGTCATGCAGGAATTGCACAAAATCCTCAGCCCTGCCCTGCAAGGAGTCTTCCTCGCTCCCAGATGAAGGAGGGAGCGGGTCACCTTAAACAGGGCTGCTGGGCGGTTCTCTGCAGACCCGATAAGAGCGGAAAAATAGTTAGATTTTGATGCTCTTATCGCCACTAGGTAGATCTTAATATAAGACCTCGCCAGTGTTCAGTCAGATTCAGAGCAGCTGGCCCTCCAATCGCTCTCCAGGCATCTTTTCCGGCGCTTCATCTCCCTCAGCTCCTCGGAGAACCAGGGAGCCACCTGGGATCGGCACCGGGTCAGAGGCCATAAAGGCACGACGTGGTCCAAAGCTCCAGCGGCCGCCCTATCCCAGGCGGCCACCAGTTCTTCAGTCGAGTAGTGAGCCAGAGCCTCAGGGAATGGCCCAAGCTCCGTCAGGAACCTATCCGGATCTATCAGCTGCCTGGGGCGGAACCACCTTGTCGGTTCCGCCTCCCTACAGCGAGGTGTGGCGGTACAAAAGTCAAGTCGAAGGAGTGAGTGATCTGACCATGACAAGGGTTCAATAACTATATCCCCTATTTCTAGATCACTCAACCACTGACCTGAGACAAAACACAAGTCCAGAGTGTGTCCCACCATGTGAGTAGGGCCATGAACTAACTGGGTCAGGTCCATGGCCATCATGGAAGCCATGAACTCCCGAGCTGCCCCAGATGCTTCACCGACAGATGGCAGATTGAAATCCCCCATGACCATAAATCTGGGGGTATCAACCACCACCCCGGCTATCATGTTGAGTAGCTCGGGCAGGGCCGCTGCCACATGGCAGGGAGCCAGGTACGCAATCAGCAGGCCCATCTGCACCCCACGACCCCACTTCACAAGGAGGGACTCACATCCGGCTATCTGAGGTACAGTGGCTTCCCTTGGACAAAGACCTTCCTTAATAATAACCGCCAACCCCCCCGCCCCTTCCCTGAGCCCTCGGCCGATGGAATGCACGGAAACCTGGTGAGCACAATTCAACGAGGGGAACCCCCCCTTGACCCAACCAGGTCTCCGTAATACCCGCCAGGTCCACACCCCTCTCCTGCACAAGATCACAAATGAGGGGGGCTTTATTTACAACAGACCTGGTGTTGCACAACATCAACCGAAGGCCCAGGCCCTGAGGGTCTGAGCAACCCAGGGAACAAGAAGAGCATTGGGGGCTGGAGCGTGCAATTGCTCAAAGATAGCGAGTGCACACTCCCACAACACGATATGGCCCCCTGCTCCCACCATATCTGCCCCTCCCACCCACAGTCCGGATGGAACAGCCCTCACCAGTATGGAATCTGGCCCCCTCCCTGACCCCCAACCCCACACCCCCAAAGCCAAAGCCCCTTGCCGGACCCGGACCCAACCCCGATGGGTTGCCCCCCAATCCCACCCTGGTCGTATCCACAACACCCTCCCTCCCACCCCTTAAAAACCTAGTTAAAAATTTATACAAAGAACCCCTTTTAAAAACCCCAATGCCTTCGTGCCACCTCTCGGGATCCCAGGACCCGTCCTTGAGGTATTTCTTGGCAAGGCCAATGGGCCACATCCAGGAATGGGGGGCATTCCTGAGGGCAACCAATTCCGCGCTCGTATAGGACCGTAAAAACGTCATCGGTCAGAAAGGCGGGTATGACAATGGAGAATGAGGTCACAGATGTAAGATGTAAGGCCAATAGTCCAGTCCAGCAGTCAATCATCCATTCCCGATGTTCTCTCACAACACCCAGGAGTGCCAGGAGATGACCACCATCTCCATCCTCTCACTACGGCGTGGTACTGTTAAGGCACTGAATGGACCACCCGAGGCCAAGTACCACAGCAGCGAGGTCTAGATCAGCAAACAAGGGCCTCCGCCACAACTGCCCTCTCACGGCAGGCGGATATCAGCCCCTCGGGGATTGGTATGTTGGCAATTTGATCTCTAGTTCCTCTGCCTCTTCGAAATCCTGCCTGTACTTCTGGTAGTTCTCAGTCCACATACTAGCTTGTAGGATTTTGAGCATAATTTTGCTAGCATGTAAAATGAGTGCAATGGTGCGGTAGTTTGAACATTCTTTGGCATTGCCCTTCTTTGGAATTGAAATGTAAACTGATCTTTTCCAATCCTGTGGCCACTGTTGAGTTTTCCAAATTTGCTGGCATATTGAGTGTAACACTTTTACTGCATCGTCTTTTAAGATTTTGAATAGCTCAACTGGAATACTGTCACCTCCACTAGCTTTGTTGTTGCTCAGATTTCCTAAGGCACATTTGACTTCACATTCTAGGATGTCTAGCTCAAGGTCAATGGCCACCCCAGGGACATTAAGCTCGTTCTTGTATAGTTCTTCTGTGTAATTTTGCCACCTCTTCTAAATCTATTCTGCCTCTGTTAGGTCCCTGCCATTTTAGTCCTTTATCATGCCCATCTTTGCATGAAATGTTCCCTTCATATCTCCAATTTTCTTGAAGAGGTCTCTGGTCCTCCCAATTCTATTGTTTTCTTCTATTTCTTTGCACTGTTCATTTAAGAAGGCATTCTTATCTCTTCTAGCTATTCTCTGGAATTCTGCATTCAATTGGATGTATCTTTCTCTTCCTCCTTGCTTTTTGCGTCCCTTCTTTCTTCAGCTATTTGTAAAGCTTCCTCAGACAACCATTTTGCTTTCTTGCCTTTCTTTTTCTTTGGGATGGTTTTAGTTGCTACCTCTTGTACAATGCTGTGAACATTGTCCATAGTTCTTCAGGCACTCTGTCTATCAGAGCTAATTCCTTAAATCTATTTGTCACCTCTACTGTATATTCATCATTGATATGAATATCAATGGCCTAGTGCTTTTCCCTACTTTCTTCAATTTAAGTCTAAAGTTTGCAACGAGAAACTCGTGATCTGAGCCACAGTCAGCTCTTGGTTTTGTTTTTAATGACTGTACAGAGCTTCTCCATCTTTGGCTGCAGAGCACATAGTCAATCTGGTTTCTGTGTTGACCATCTGGTGATGTCCATGTGTAGAGTTGTCTCTTGGGTTGTTGGAAAAGAGTGTTTGCTATGACCATCGTATTCTCTTGACAAAATTCTACCGGCCTGTGCCCTGCTTCATTTTGTACTCCAAGGCCAAACTTGCCTGTTATTCTGGTTATCTTTTAGCTTCCTACTTTAGCATTCCAATCCCCATGATGATAAGGACATCATTTTTGGGGTTAATTCTAGAAGGTGTTGTAGGGCTTCATAGAACCAGTCAACTTCAGACTCTTCAGCACTAGTGGTTGGGGCATAGGCTTGGACTACTGTGATGTTGAATGGTTTTCCTTGGATTCGAACTGAGATCATTCTATCATTTTGGGGATTGTATCCCAGTACTGCTTTTCCTACTCTTGTATTGACTATGAAGGCTACTCCATTTCTTCTGAGGGATTCTTGCCCACAGTAGTATTACCTGATGGTCATCTGAATTAAATTCACCCATTCCTGTCCATTTTAGTTCACTGATTCCAAGACATCGATGTTCAGTCTTGTCATCTCTTATTTGACCACGTCCATCTTGCCTTGATTCATGGATCTTACATTCCATTCACATCCAGCTTGCCTTGATTTATGGATCGTACATTGCCTTTGGCTACTAATTGCTATTTATATGATATCATAAAAGGCTACATTAACTATCCAAACAATTGCTAGTCTATTGGGTGGAAGAAACACAAAAAGAAGAGAAAGCAGAGAAAAGGAGAAAAAATTACAAGCTGTATAAGGTAGGATAGGCAAAAGGGGGAAAAAAACACCCAATCCTGGACTGCACCCATTAAATCAGTAAAACAGCCAAAAATTGAGGAATTCCTTCTGCCCAGAAGTATTGTAGGTAAAACCATTCCTAATTCTATTCGAACCTCAACAGATTTGGGGGCGCTTGAGTGGGATTTCAAACAAATAGAAAAAGACAAGCTAGCTGAGCATTTTAATTCTCTCCCAACCCTTCCATCCACCCTTCTCTCTAACTCATTTCCATAAACAACAAGACAACATAGAGCCAGGACTGGAAAAATATGTTTTTAAAGGGTGGCTCAACCAAACTTATGGCTAAACCTTCTTTACAGCACAATTATGCCCATTTTTGAGCAGTTAGCCTTATTAGTAAAAATCTAGACTCACTGAAGAGCAGCTTTGAAGCTTTTGTTCATAAGCATACTGAAAGAAACTCTGCTTTTATTGAAGCTCATGAGAAAGATCTGGATAAACAACATTCAGAATCAAACCACATTATAGGCAGCGAATAAATTTTAAGAGTCCTAAACAACCTCAGATTAATAAACTGTTGAAGCAGATAACAGTGTCCAAGCCAAAATCTCCATCACAATAGAGACAAATAACTGCTACTTCTGCCTGTCATACAACTCTGAAGCACATTCATTCCCTGCAGCCAAATCCAATTGTGTTACATATATTAATGAACAGCCTAAATTTCAGTTGCTGGATCACAAGAAAAACAATCTTAATTTATCTGTGACAGTTTCAATAATGTGAGCCCCAGATAATGAATCTCTGTGCAGCTGAGAGTCTGCAACCTTACTCTGGAAGTCAGTGGATTTTACTGACCTCCAAACAAGCTACCATATTTCATATACTTTTTAAAATGATGTTGTATCTTGCTGATTTTCAAATTTTCCGTATTTGAGTCTTCCAACTTAACATCATGGGTAAGATATTGCCTGCTATTGATAATCCTTCTCCCATCTATGCCTTGGGCAAAGGATGATTCTGGGGATCAATCTGATAAGAGATAAGAGTTCAAGGATGTTGTAGCAAAAGCCAGCCTAGCAGCAGTTTTGGCATTTTGCCTAAGAACAAACAAAATGATACCCTACAAAGACTCAACAGGCCAATGCAGTCCTTAATGCAAACTATGCTACTGCTGAACCTATTATTAATCTTAGCAATTAATGCAACTGGTCTTTCAACTGATGCCATTAGTTCTCAACCACTTCCGTAGCTGAGAAGTCTTCAGGCATAGATAAATGTCCTCAAATCCTTCAAGCGCCCTTTCAAAGGAAGTTGATTCCCACCCTTATTTATTTATTTATTTATTAAATTTGTATACCGCCCTACTCCCGAAGGACTCAGGGCGGTGAACAGCCATAAAATAAAACATATAGATACAAAATTTAAAATAGAGATAAAACAAATTAAATAAATTTGGCTGAACCATTTTAAAACTCCAATAATTTAAAACCAAATTTAAAATTCCCATTTAAAAGAGGAAAATTTAGGTCAGGCCAGCTTGATGAAATAGGAACGTCTTAAGCGCGCGACGGAAGGTACGCAGATCCGGGATCCTCCGTATCTCCGGGGGGAGCTCGTTCCAAATAGTATCAATGCTTCTGTTTTGCCTCTCCCTTCCAGTTCAAATAATTCTGATGATGTAATAATAATTCATCCATCTATCCATTCAATTTATAAGGTCTCCCATCTCAAATATATGACTCTGCACACTAACAGAAAATAAATACAAGATTCAAACAATATATTTTCTTTTCCGAAAGGATACTTCTCAGACTTAAAGTTTCAAGCCTTTCAGTATGTGATTCTGTTTCCTTTCAGGCTCTTGCCCTCTCCAGGATCAATTGATTGCTAACTGAACAAGCTACGGTAACTGGTTGCATCTTTAGTGAGGCAGATGGGGAGAGATAGCCCTCACTGGTTATCAGGATTATACATTCCCTTCCTTGCTCTGTTGCTTTGCACCACTGCATCCATTTCTCTCTCTCTTCTTGTGTGCATGGAACAGATCAGAGGGGTTAACCAAATACTTAGATTCTTCCTTTGTCAAACCTTTATCTAAATTTGACAATAGATTTATTCCAGGAACTTAAGTAGTTGGCCAGATTGATACTAATGAATTCTTACTCTCACTGTTCCAAGTGAAAGGGGAGATGGAAGCAAAAGAAGTCTAGCCTTTGGAATTTCTACAGGTAATTTTGGCTGAACATTATCCCTCTTCTCTTTTGCTCATGGAGGGAT
Source organism: Pantherophis guttatus (assembly GCF_059756535.1). NCBI lineage: Eukaryota > Metazoa > Chordata > Lepidosauria > Squamata > Colubridae > Pantherophis > Pantherophis guttatus. Next base: position 120,578,162 of record NC_142065.1, on the reverse strand, counting down.
AGCAGTTTTATTACAATTCTACCAGTTTAAAATGTTTTTGATCAATATCTACCTATTTAGTCCTCTCCACTCTCATAAGCAGATCAACTATGTTTGGTACCAAGTTGCAAAATGATATTGAGAAATGTATGAATCTTTATTCTCAAGCTCATACTTCAGTTGGGAGTGATTTTAATGCAGAAAAGATTCAGATGATCGAACTCTGTATGCCCCTTTCCAAGATTATCCTAAGGAGACCAATGAGGGCTATCTCTCCCCACCTGCCTTACTAAAGATGCATCCAGTAATTTTGCTTGATTAAATTAGCCAACCAATTTTATTTGTACATCTTGAATAATAATATTTCTGTGTAACCAATCTGCAGAATTTACCTACAGTATTGGTCAGAATTCCAAATGTCAATTTTTCACCATTGCTTTCTTTCTTACAATTTACTTCAAAATAGGGTAGATAAAAATCAATGATTTAAAAAAAAAAAAATCAAAAAAATCAGATTTTTTTTAATTTAAATCGGATTTTTTTGATTTAAATTGGATTTTTTTGATTTTTATCAAATTTATTTTAATAAAAAACTTTTGGGGTAAAAATCTATTGCAAGATAGTTTTCTATTTAAGATACATAAATAATTTAGTTTATTCAGCATGAAATGGAGCTTAGTTATGTAGCATGAGGCTGTATATTCTGCAACACTGGGACTATCGGTAAATCAACAGTGGGTCAAAGGAGTAGCAGAGATGACAGTTGCTCTTTAAAAATTATGATTTAAATCGAGTTGATTTAAATTAAGCCTTTTTACTAGTGATTTAAATCATGATTTAAATTGTGATTTAAATCAACTCGATTTAAATCAAATCCACCCTGCTTCAAAACATTAATAAAATGATAGCTAAACCATGGACAGATAGCAACCATCACTCATTAACCCTCAATATTGAAATAATATCTATTATTAAAATTCAGATTGCCCATTGTCGATACTGTAATAGTAAAATTAAAAGCAAGACCTTATAGCCACTAAAGTGTTTTATTTCACTAGATTATTGGGATTTCAAAAAGAAATGGTGATGTTGAACAACTTGATCATTACCCATTATACATCTCTTGTCCATATCCTATAAGAACAGATTTGCAAAACTAGACATACTGTCCATGTTAATATCAGGTTCAAAGACTGGTTTGATCAGGATAGGTGAATTGTGGGTATATTTTTTCAAGATTCTCTTTGGGACTTTTGCTTTATATATAAAAAAGACCAAGGGTGGGTTCTAACCAGCTTTACTATTGGTTCTCTTTGTGCGCGCGCTTCACACACGATCACCTCTTTGGTCGCGCACTTTGTGCACGATTGCCACGCGCAGGTTCGCTTCACTCACCTGCGCGCCAAACTTGTGTTTTGCGCAAGCGCATTGCAAATCTGCCCAGCTGAGGTGCGGCAATCCACTCTGCCGCACCTCTCAGCTGGGCGAAAAAAGAAGAAATATAAGGTCGGCATAACGCAGGGGTGGCGGGAAAGCCCAGCTCCCGAAGACAGAGAACCAGTTCTGTGACATAATAGCATCACTGCTACTGGCTCGGCCAAACCGGGCCAAACTGGGAGCAACCCACCACTGAAAAAGACCCTTCTTAAGCGCCCCTTGTCAAATTAATGAAGAAACAATATAAGATCCTTTTGCCATCTAAAGAAAATAATGTTTTATAGGCATTCTGGCAGCAACTAATTCTGGCAGCCTAAGATAAAACCCATTTTATCAATTGATATTCATTGTCCATGTAGACAGGCTTCTTACAGTACAATGTCTGTCTCCCATAAATAAGACATGATCTTTATGTTGGTATTACTTTTATTTGGTGTATATATATTTTGTATGTATTATGATAGTTTGTTTCATAAAACACATAGTTCTAACACCAATCACGAGTGAGATTGTCATGAAAACTTAATATACTGTTTTTATTTATTTACCAAATTTATACACTGCCCATTTCACTATTAAGTGACTCTGGGGATTTACAAACAGAAAACATAAAATCTATACAAAAATAGATAAGTTAAAAAACAAAGCTAAGAATTAAAAAGGTGGAGGGAGTTCTCTTAAGCCACTAACCACTCCTAGGTTTTCATGCCATTATTGGATTCACGCTAATTGATAGTCTTAACACTCTTCTGGAAGGCCAGAATAGTGAGAGCCAACTTCTCTTGATAATCTATACTCCTGGTGACGAATCTATGGACGCGTGCCAGAGCTGGCACGCAATATGCCATAGGGCGGGTGTCAGCAGGATCTTTTGTCCCTCCACTGCGGCTCCCTATTGGGTGATTCCACCACTGGCTGGCCCCAGAGCTGGCACGCAGTATGCCATAGGGCGGGTGCTGCAGGATCTTTTGTCCCTCCACTGCGGCTCCCTGTTGGGTGATTCCACCACTGGCTGGCCCCGCCCCTTGCCCTCCCCTCCCAGTCACCTCAAAGGAGTTTTTGAGGGTTGAATGCTGAGAGGCACAGATTTCTTTCGCCTTCTGCATTCCCACCCCATGCTGAAGCGAACCAAATGGGCCAGGGTCTCCCTCCCCACTAAGTGGCCCTGAGTCTGCTTGCAAACTCCGCTGAGTGTGGCTCCAAACGTTCAGTGAGCACGTCTCTCACGCAAGCGCATCCCTCCCGGCCAGCACCATTGCTGGGACGGGGAAGGTGTGCGCCCTGCTTGTCCGCTCTTGCTGACCAGAGGTGGGGCTCTAAGCCGCCACCTCCCAGCCAGAGCACCACATATGTTTGCTTGCTGGTCACCTCCAAGGAGGGAGCTGTGCTCAGGCCACCTGGGCCCCCGCTGCTGGGGGAGACAGGGAGAGGGAAGGGGGGTGTCTCCCCGACAGGATCCAAGATGAAGTTTCCTTATTTTGCATGGATCCCCAATGCTTTGCCTGCCAGCCTCCACTCCCCCTCCACAGCCCAATAGGTAGGTAGGTAGGTAAGTAGGTAGGTAGAGGGAGGGAGGGAGGGATGGGTGGATACAGAGACAAAGACAGAGAAAGAAAGAGACAGAGAAAAATATAGAGAGAAAGGGAGAAAGGGAGGGAAAGAGAGAGAGAAAGAGAGGGAGGGAGGGAAAGAGACATAGAGATAGAAAGAGAGATAGAGAGAGGGAGGGAAAGAGAGAAAGGGAAAGAGAGGGGGGAAGAGAGAAAGGGAAAGAGAAATATTACAATTGTTTTTCTTTTTTATTGTTGCTAAACATAATATTTCAAAAGCAGGAAAAAAATGAAGAGGCATTAAAGTGCATTTATCATGTTTTTCTCAGAACAATTAGCTGAACTATGCCTTATCATTATTTTAGGTTAAGTAGTAAAACCTCATTATTCAGGCTAAATTGCCGTGTTGGCACTTTGTGATATATAAGTGGGATTTGGGTTGCAGTTTGGGCACTCAGTCTCTAAAAGGTTCGCCATCCCTGATCTATATCTTGAATTGGGCCTAAAAGCAAACCAGCACTCAATTCAGCTCACAGAGCAGAAGTGTTATATCTACAACCCTAAACACTTCAGGCCACTGCATTCTGCACCAGCTGCAATTCCCAGATACTTTTCTACTGAGAAATTTTTAATTCAAAGAAAGTAAAATACAAAACACCAAAATATTTTTTTAAATGACAAAAGAATGAAAAACAACAAAGACTTTTTCTTAAAAAGAAAAAGTGTCTTAAAAAGAGGGGGGGGAAAGATTAACCCATATACACATAATATCCTCCTAGTTGAAAGCTGATTAAATTAATACAACAGTGTTAATTTCTCACCCCTTATGAAACAGACCAAAAGAATCTTTAGCTGCTACACTACTAAATCTGTTTACAAATTGTTAGCCTGTCATGTACATACTATATTAATAACAAAATAGTTAACAGGAAAAACAACAACAATATATATTATATAAAAGTATAAAAATAATAAGAATTATTAACAGTAATAAAAGGCAAGTTTAAAATTCCAAAACCCTCTGTTAACAAACTGCTATTGTAATCAACTCGTAGAAAATTTACCAAAGCTTCAATCCCAAATCATCCCAAATATTTAGTCCCAGATCAAATATCCACATTTGTTTCTTAATACCATCGCTTATCAACTATTGATTGATGGAATACAATAAGTCCAATGTCCAAAGCCAATCTATCTTCCCCCCAAAAATGAGATAAGATCATTCCCCAATTAAATATAAGTCAATTTCCCACTCTCCTTCAAGCCCCTTAAAAAAGATACATTTCCCACTTCTTCACCCGAAGAGTTTTCTGCTATTATATAAAAGCACAGGGTTGAGCTTCAGGAAGGTATATGAAGTCAACTCTGTTATTTTTGATTCTATATTTCTTCCTGGCCAATTTACTGCTGAGACAACACATTCCTTCTTAATGTTTTCCACAGTCTGTTTTGTTTCTGAGTCTATATTTCTTTCCAACGAGTCTACTGCTTTGAAAACAAGTTCTTTTTGTGGGTTTAAAGTATTCAGGGTAAGTTTCTTCAGAGTGTTTTTCATGGTCTTTGTGAGTTCATCAAACCTTTTAGAAAAAAATTCAGCTAAAGATTGCATGTTGCTAAACAATCTCTGTCCCCCCCCCCACTCCCAAATGTCAGCCTCTTCCTCATCTCTGTATTCCAATATGCTGTTGCTCAATGCAGTAGATCAGTAAAGCAGGGAATAAGTAAAAAAACAACAACCCCAAAGAAGATATTTTCTGATTATTTTGATCCAAAAACTTTTTGCAGGTTAATAAAATAGATCTCATGCAGTGAATATTTAATGATATGTTGTTCAAATATGAACACTTTTGCCATCCAGAGGCACATGCCGTGTTTCCATACAGAAAAGCAGAAGTTGACAAGATCAGTCAAATAACTCAAAGAAAGAAAGAAAGCAAACAAACAAACAAAAAACAGATTGAAATAAGTCAGCATTCATCCAGTCAATGAAAAATAAAGAACAAAAGCAAAAGTTCAAAAAGGGAAGTTAAAAGTCCCAGGCATACTTACGAAAACATTATGTTGGTAGAAAGAGATGTAAAAAACATTACTGACTTTCCAGCTGCTCCCACAAGGAGCTGCAATTTTCAAGATTCCCACATCCTGGGTGGGTCCACAGCCATCCAAAAGTCATCCTGAGTCATTCGTAAGTACCACATTCAAATCCAAAGGGCAAGTCTGCCAAAGTACTAGTTCTGGCAGCAAACACAGCAGATTGTAAGTCAGAGAAAGAAAGTCTCTTACTCTTTAGCAACCATCTAGGGGAGGAATCAGTTTCCAGATACTTTTCAAGGGTAGCCCCATGTAAAGAACATTGAAGTAAACCATAAGGCAGATGACCTGGGCATGAGTAACTGAAAAGTCTTCCTAATCCAGAAAAGGAGGCAACTGGTGCACAACATGGAATTGAGCCCTCTTAGCCATGACTGCCACCTGCTCCTTGTATAGGAGTCACAAGTTCAGGAGGACCTCCAGATTTCATACTGGGTCTATCTGGGGCAGTGCAACCCCATCCAAGATCAAAGATGGAAGAACCCAAGATACAGAAGACCCCACCTCCACCTGCCACCATTCTGAGTTACTAGGGTTTAGTTGAAGCCTGTTGTTCCCCATCCAGAACCCCACAGCCTGCAAGCACTGCAAAAGAATATCTACTACATTGCTTAATTCACCTGGGATAGAGATGTACAACTGGGTATCATCCACATAATGATGATATTACATCCGATGGTGACAGATGATCTCACCCAGTGGCTTCATATAGATGTTAAAGAAGAATAGAGAGAGTACTGAGCCCTGCAGTACCCCACAAAACTGGGGCAGCTCCCGATCAACTCTGATTGGGACACACTTCAGATCTTAAAGGGAGAGTTAAATTCATCAAATATTGATGTACTGTTTTGATGCAATTGTATCAAAAGAAAGTAATATCCTAAATAACATGCATGCATAAGGGTTTCTTAATAGACTTAAGGGTTAAGAGTGAATTAAAGAGCTGAATATCCCAAGATTACCTCACCAGTTAACTGAGAGCTGGTTCAAACAGGGGCAACTACAAAGGTAAATGCAGGAATTAATAAGATGACTTGAAACAAAGGATAGCAAGTCCTGTGAAATAAGTAGCTGTCAGAATTCCAAACAGTGAAAAAGAGTCATTCTATGACAGGTGACATTTCAGTGAGGAGTCTCTGAAGAAAGACCTCTTGGCACAGTTATGAGAAAGGAAGGGCTTGTTCATAAAATTGCACAAATGCCCAGATCTTTGGGATGAAAAGAATACAATGATGGCTTGATAAGAGAAAGAACTGAGTTATAAAAGGGATAGATTTGTCAAAGGTGGAAAGGGATGCATTAGGTACAGGGGTACAGCAGAAAAATTGCTTCCTTTTCTCCTTTACCCTGCAGAATCATATGGCTGGCAGCAGTGTTTTCTTTCCCCGCTCTTCTCCTCTTCCCCCCCCCCACATTCCTTTGGCCATAGTCATCAAAGGTCTATTGGCAATCAAACCACTAAAGTTTTTCTAAGTTTGCTTTGCACATGTTTGTGAAAACTAAATTGAAGAATAATTAGTTGAAAGCACCATTTTGCATTCTCTCTCTACTGGTAGTTTAGAGAATTCATATACAAAGCACTATGGCTTCCTCAGATTAGAAGGAATGTACAAACAAACAAGGAGTTCAATGTGTAGGCTGCAGCGTACATTAGTAACAAGAGCTTATTTCCAACTAAACATGCTTAACTTTATAGTCTTAAAGTGCATAAATTGTTTATGAAATCTTTAGCATTACTGCCAAATGAGAACATATCAGAGAAACTAAATACGTTTACTTTAATGAGCATCCGTATCACCTGCTTTGAAAATCTTGTTTTAAACAGTATAAAGCAGTATAGAGAGACTGTTTATCCATCCTAGAGCATTGTGTTTTCTGAATTCATTCAATGAAGATAAAAGATAATCTGCATTTTAAAACAAAAACCATTAGAACTGTTTTTCCTGAATACAGGAGAAGTCAACATTCATGAAAAATAAATCAAGACAAGTTAATTGATAAACAGGAGATTATGAAATGTATAGAGATCATTCATTTGAATGTTTTTTTTCCAAAAAGCCACTCACAATGTATGGATTTTCTGCTTCTATAATATATCTTTCTGTTAGTCATAGTACAGAGTTCATGAGCTAAAAAGGCAGGTCTAGAAAGTCTATGGCACCAAAAGGTCTCTCTTTTAATCATCTTAACTGGAAGAAGAAAAAATAAAAAACAGGAAGAGAATATGCTTGAAAATAATCAAATGCCAGAGGCCGTGTATGTGAAAAATACAACATATAGTACTGGCACATGACACTAGGTATCCAAAACAAACCTAAAAAACCAGACAATCCAATTTTAAAATGTCTTCTACAATCTTACTGGGACAAGTAAACTGGGAACAAATGATAAAGCATTAGATTTCTCAGTGTTTCTATTGCTGTCCTAAAGCAGCTATGTCTCCAAATGTGACCAAAGCAATGGCACTGATAAGCAACAACCTTTTCCCATTATGCCATTTTCCAGATTGAAATCAGTCATCCAAGTAAAAGCTACCCTCAGTGCCTCCCACCTTTTTCAGAACAAATAGGTGCATGCGATACATGTGATTCAACTGAACAAAAGACATTCAAAAAAGCAATTAAAATCCATTCCTAGGTGGTGCTCCAGTGAAATCTAGAAAGTCTGGACACACTAAGCCATTATGTTTTCTGAGTCTGGATGCATTGTAACTTTTTTGTCTTGGCTCTTAACTCCATTGCTTTTTCAAATTCCATGAAAACTAATAGGTCTGCAGCAACAGTGAAACTTTATACCTTTATTTCCCATGCACTAGTTCAGCAAACTCAGGACACACTGCCCTGGAACTAGGAACTTGCTGTTTAATAGCCTGATCCAACATCAGTCACAACACCATCACGTAAATGTCAATGAAATCTAGAAAAGGTATTCAGAAGTCTAGGATTTCTAGAACTTTCAGAACAACAGGTGAATGTTTGAACAGGTTAGCAAGCAGCATCTTGTTTAATGATAGGTATTATATTTTTAAAATATGTCATCCGTCTCCAATTGTGAATCTCTTGGCCATGAACCTTACTCCATTACTTCCCTCAAACAGCAATTATTAGGGACAGAAAAGACACAAGTGAGGCAGATAAATTTAAAGCTGACACTGCTGTCAGAGTTCAGTAGGCAGAGAGACATAATTCCAATAGAAAATTTCCCCGTAAGAGGCGATGACTTCTTTCCATACTTTTCACCCCAAAGACAAAAAGAAAAGGAACCGGCATGAAGAGCGCCACAGAGAATCGCTCCCTTTCACAATGCAGCAATATGTACGGAGAAACGCGAGCGGACCTCGCGGCATTAAAGACGCAAGGGGGCTCGGCCCTAGAACCACAAGGCGGCCGGGGGACGGGGAGGGGAAATGGCGCGCCTTTGCTAACCGAGGCTGGCAGCCCACCGGCGAGGCAACTTACTCACCGCAGTCGACGCACAGGATCCGGCCCACGTCCTTCTTGAGGTTCCTGCCGCTGGTGTCCAGCGGGGCGAAGGAAGTCTTGAAGACCAGCGGCTGCTCGGTGGGCTCCAGGAAGAAGATGTAGCGGTGGTTACGCTTGACTTTGAAGCAGGGCGCCGGCATGGAGCCCACGCGGATGAGCTGCTCCCTCTGGAGCCCACCGCTGTTGAGGGGCCACAAGTCTAGGACCTTCACAAGAATGCCGGACGTCGGCGTTTCGTCCCTGCTCCAGTTGCCCGTTGCCGGTGTCGGAGAATCCGCTGCCGCTGGCAGCGCTTGCACTTTGCCCTCCAGCACCACGGCCGCCGAGTACGCCTGGTCCTGCACCGAGCGCAGACTAGGCGAGTAACAGGCGAGCGACACGCCAATCAGCAACAGAGAAAAGCCGGGCGCCGCCAGAGCGCTCCTCATGCCGAGACAGCCGCAGCCCAAGAGCCTCTCGCCCCTGGCCCTCGTCCTCCTCGTGCTGCCCAAGCCGCCGGCCCAGGATGGGGAATGCCGCAGGCCGGCTGTCCCGCTCCTCCACTTCCTGCTGTTGCCGCCGCCGCCGGCGGAGCTCTTCTAGTGGTCTCTGCTCCCGCCGCTGCTGCACCGAGCCTCCCGGTCCTCGCCTTCCGTCAGGAACGGCACTGAACAGCAGCACCAGTCCTGCCGCATCCAGCCGGGCCATTTGCAGGACGCCGACGCGGCTCCAGCTGCAAAACCGGAAGCGGCGTAAGCTCGGGCCCAGCCGCGGAGCTACGCAGGGGCTGCGGAACCCTTCCCTCCTCCCTCCCGAGGAAGACTCCGGTTCCGAATACCTAAGAGAAGGGCGGCCGGAGGGGGGCGGCTTATCTCTGGCCCACTCAGGGGAGGAGGAGGGCGGGAGGCTCCTTCATCCGCGCCCCGCGCCCTACCTCCTGCATCAGGTCAAGGAGACCGGCAGCTGACCCTCATCCTGCCTTTAGCAGCACCGCCGCCAGCAGCGCGCATCTCAGCTCGCCGAGCGTGCCTCCCTCCCTGCTGGAGAGGGCGCGGCCGAAGATGGTGCGAGTCTCCCGTGCGATTCCGCCCCGGTTTCACCTACCTCTAGTCCATGCTGTGGAGGACACCCTCGATTCGCCGGCCTGAAGGCGGCAGCCACCTGCTTCACGGAGGACGCGAGCCGCAAGCGCTGCAGTAAGGTGGGCGAGGCGGGCGAGCTCCAAGTCTCGGGGGGTCCCATTCAATTCGTAAGAAGGAACAGCGCGAGAATTCGACTGCCGGGCCTGCATCGGGGGACAGCCGAGTGTGGGCAAGGGTGCGGAAAGAAGACAGATCGCGCGCGCCTTACCCAAACACACGCACAGTACACCGGCGAGCCGAACTGCATTCCGGGGACGCCCCTCCCGGAAGACTCGGCTGCCCATCTGTTTGCAAACGCCGTAGTCCCTAGGAATTGGAAGGGAGCTTCCCTGGTCCCCAAGCTGAGGGCCTTGTCGTAGCAAACGCCGGCGCCTCTCGCCGAGCTGAACTGGCTGGGCGATTTGTTTTCTCGGCCAAGTTCACCGAGAGGGGAGGGCTTTGGGAAGGAGGGATCCCCCTCATTTGCATTAGTTGCTGCCCAGCAGAATTCCCAGCGGACGGGCGTCCACCCCTCACCGATTGACCACCGCGGAGAGAATTAAAAGGCTACTTTGGAGCGGAATCAGCCCAAGGGAGCCGAATTACGGAGGAACCCTATATATATTATTTCGCTAGCGAGCCCGGCCCAGAAATTTAATAAATATTCTTGCCAGAGATCCTGGTTTCTAAAAAAATCTTTAGTATTTGTGTCAGTCAGCTTTGCAAGTAAACTACGGAGGTCATTCAGAGGTTTACAATGGTCTGCTATAGTTGGATTAATCTAGATCTATTCTTGCTGAATGAAAACTCATTTAGTTTTTGTAGTTGAAAGAAGAGGAAAGAAAAATAGGTTTTTTTCAGTATTATATACACTTGTTAAAGATTACAAAGTTTCCCTTTGTATTTATCCTGAAAAATCTTAAATATCACAAGCCAGCCAATAAAAACATTTTCTGTTCTTTTCATCTAAAAATACATTAATATGTCATTTGACTGTAAACATTTTAGTGAAAAATTTCTTCAATTGTTTGCACTTTACAAACTTGTTTAAGGTAGTGCATAAGTTAGAAATCTAGTTCTTTGACCAAGAAAGAAAAAAGTTGTTTGCATTCATGGACATATTCAGAAGTTTAGGTTCATTCCATAGCGAATAAGCCTCTGAAGGTAAAATCTTGCCTGTATACAGTGTTGTCCACCACAGACATGCTAATATAAAGAAATGGAGGAACTTTTGGTATTCTTTCAGAAAATTTATTTCTGGAAAACTGATTGACCAATCCCAGTATGGCTATTTCAGCAGCAGGGTGATCTGGAAGAAAAAACAAAATAGTGTTCTAGGATTTTCCCAGAAGATTCCATTCTTATAACAGTATATTTATGCATTCCTATGCTTGGGTTAAACCTTTCCCCCACTTTCTTAGTAACCCAACAAAATTTGGTGATATTTTTGATATCTGTATTAAAATAAGTTAGGGAAGAAACAAAAGCAGTACTTTTTTACTACATTGAAGGAGATAGTGATCCTTTAAAAAAGCAATATGCAGAACAGTGAAAGAGACTTGATTGCAGAGAAGACTTAATTAACCCAACATCTGCTGGATGACAACCTTACAAAATGGAATTGGTTTTTCTGATAACTTTATCCTTCAGAGGTTGGAGGAAGGCATGAAAAGATCAGCTATTTTTCACTTTAAACCCACCTGTAGGAAAACTTAGGGTCTTTCTCCTTTGCTGAGTTAAAGTGCTGACCACTCATTCTTGAGTCGGCAGAAAATTATACTGAGATTTGCCAATCCCTATTCTGAGCCTCTTGCTCATTTTAAAAGTTGCAGCAGTGGTGAAAAATCTTAATATAAAAACCTGTCAGCAAGTACATTTTGGAGCAGCCAGAGCTTCTTTTGGGGGGAGGGGGCAGTGGCATGTAAAGCATATCAGAAATGTCTTAAGCATAGGGCATATGTCCCTCTTGCAGTAGCTTTCCATTCCCTTAAGATTCACTGCTGAGCAAAGGCTCTCCTGGCCATAGCCTTTATCTGCTGCTCAAGCAGGAGCCAAGGGTCCAAGACCTGCAGAGCAAATATAACATAGTATTAACATAATTATAACTACTATGGATCCATGTTTAAATTTTAAAAGTTTGGAAAAGATGAAAATGATGCTTTTTTTCTTGACTGCTCGCTCTACTTTCCTTCTCCTATAAAATATTTATGATTTTTCTATTCATTTATTTAATTGGAAAGAATTCATATTTTCTGTAAGATAGAGCGTAATATGATTAAGAACTAGATTATTGAAGGAAAATCTAGGAGATCTATGTATCTTGATGGTTACAACTTTCAAACTGTAAGTTCATTTTTTTCTTCTTAAGTGTGTAGTGTTTTACTTACAAACATAAGCAGTATTTGAAGAATAATGCATACATTCAAAGAACCTCTTGAAAGAACCTCTGTTGTGGTACAAAATTCTTAAATACAATAGGGTATTGAAATTCTTTAAAAAGTATGGGAAAGAAGACTTGGGATGTAAACTTGATGAGTCAGTTTGGAAGTTTTTAATTCCCATGAAATTTATCTTGGTTAGTCATCTAAAATTGATTGTACAATAATTTACAGATGGCAGTATTGTCCTTTAAAATAATGCATTTATCAAAACCTGTTTTTGGAGATGTTGTAATCAACCTAAGACATGCTATTATTTCTGATGGCAGTGTGTATTTCATTTTTGTTGAATGTTTATACAAATTACCCCAAAATTCTTGATAATTTCAGTTTTTTCCTCAAACACTGCTAAGAAATTCATTCAGTTCCCAAATCCCATCAGTTAGTAGGTACACACAGTCTACTGCCACACGCTCAGGATAATCTTCTTTTTCTCTTATTGATGTCACTTTTTCTGCTACTTTAGTTTGATTACTGTTTTTTTCACATCAAAGCCTCATGCAATGCTAAATCCAATTTTAGAATGTGTCATGTCCACAATAGTACAATCATTACCTCCTAAAAGAGACTATTCAACAATTAAAGAAAAAAAATCACTACTTCCAATATCCATTGTACTCATCCACAATTTTTTTTTTAAAAACTTGCTTTTCTTATATAATTAAAATCAATTTACTTAATAAAAAGCTTTCATGAAGTCCTTTGGAGAACTCAGATGCATGCTTGCTATTTTGTGATATTTTTATTTGTCTTTAGAAATAAGCTGTCGAACAAACTTTAGAACTTTTCTTAGGGATGAATCTGGTCATGTTTGTTTTCTGAGTACAAAGTAACATTTGTGTATTTGCATTTATTTATCAAGCAATATTTGTATATTCAGATATTCAGATATATGAAAAACACATTTTCCACCTGTTATAAAATTAGTATTTGTTAATGTTAAATTATCACTTCCAACTACCACTAGATGGTAGTGTATACAGTTTGTTTTATTTATAAATATATTTCCAATTTTCATAAAAAAGATCAAATTATAGAGTCATAGGATGGGAAAGGACCTTGGAGGGTGTATTCTGTTCTGTCTCACGCACAATGGATTGGTTACTTTTTAAATATTTTCCCTACCAATGCTTATTTTAGAATCTACACATCTTCAGCATCTACCTATCTTTTACATTTGAAATGGGGGCAGGATGAAATGACTTTTAATGACAACCCAGTATAGAAAATCTATTGGCTGAGAAGCTGAAGATGAGAAAGTTATATAAACCTTCTTATAATTGTGGAATAGCAACTATATTTATTATCATAATAGATATCCTGGTGGAACAAATAACAGCAAGCAGGTTGAGGCAGCACAGAAGTGTGAACAATTACTATAATACAATTGCGCAGAATTCTTTATTTCTTCTGAACACAACCACATGTTCAACAATATTGTAACTTTCTGTCAGTCCCAATTTGTCATAAAATTTAACTAATGTGCAAAATTTGTATAATTGTACAATGGGCTTCTTTTAGCAGAAGATTCTCAAGGCCCACTTGCCTACATTAGATTCTTTACTGCACACAAGAAAGAAGCCATAATCAAACAGATGAGATGCTACCTGCAGTCAAAACATTCATATAGGTCTCTGTTCCAAGTTTAAACTTTATGCTTTTTCCTCTTGCCTGTTAACCAATGCTTGTTGGTAAGTTAACCAACACATAGCAATTCATTTCATGGCCATGGGAGAAAGTATAGTTCTAGTCATTCCATGGAATCTATTTCTTGGTCTGCTCTACCTCAAAGAGCTAACAGGACATCTGGCATTTAGGAAAAGTACAAGGCCAGGGTTAAGTTCACAAAGTAACCTAAAGACCACCCACATTATCTATTTCAACCAGAAAAGATATGAGGCATAAAACAATTGACTGTCTTCTTCTCAACTGGCAGGATATGCTTTATCCTGTTCATGATATCTATCAGGCATATTTAAAACCTAGTACGCTATTCATTAATGCCATTAGATGTGGGTAAGGGGATATCACTTATTTCGTGATTGTTCTAATCAGCATTTTGAGATTTTTCATGGGATTAGTTCACATTTGGTTGTTTTATAGGCCTGGCCTTACTAGGATCACACAGAGTTATTTATTATTTGTCCAATGAAAGTATCTCACCTATATTCTCTGGATTAAACTATGTATCATGATTTGATTTTTGTAGATTAGTTCCTGGATTTACATCAATATATCCAAGAAGTTAACAAGGTTTTTTTCTCCCTTTAACTCAAAAATGGATATTTGGCAGTTTTTTTACTTTCTTTCATTTACAGTCAGTGTTGGAATGCCTAAGAATGATAGATTTCAAGTAAGAATATTTGTGCATGAAACAGATAGTGTTCCTCTCAATGACAGGCTCTTGGGCTCCCTATGTAAACAGATCTACATCATATAGAGCTTTAAAGATGATCACTAGCTTCTTAAATTGACTCCTGAAATTTACTGCCAACCAGTGCATGGCTAAAAATTTCACTGCATTCTCCATCAGTTCCAAACTGTCTTCAAAGACAGCCTCATGTAGACCAGGGTAAAGAAGTCAAGATATGTGGTGATAAGAGCATGTGTTACTGTCACCAAAGCTTCCTGGTTCAGGTAGGACGATAATTGGTGCAGTGGCTTTAAGAAGACAAAAACTCTCCTGGTCATATTTTCTTTCTGCTGTTCCAGCTGAAGCTATAAATCCAGGACAGCTCCAAGTCACAGATATTCTGTAGGTGATGTACAATAATTATGTAAAATACAAACATATGTTTCTGGGTTGTCTAGATGTTTATAGATAAATAGTACCTCCAACTTGCTAGGTTCTCAACCAGTTTCTCTAAGCTTCCAGGTATAGAAGCTCAAGATTCCATAGCATTTCCACCTCAGATTGGGATGGTGAAACAAAGTTTAGTGTTATATAACTTTTGTGTTTCTCTACTTAAAAAACTATTTTTATTATTAAAAAAAAAGAAAGAAAATGTCCATCTACTTGCTTCAGGTAAAGCACACCTGCTTCTATGTCCTTTTTTTAAAAATGAAAGAGAAAAATAAAAATGACTCTGGGCTGTCCTCTAATGTCTACTTGATCCCATTTCTACTGCTAAGTAGCAAATAGCTGAGCCCATAGAATGGAAAGCTAGTAGTCCTATATTTCCTCTCCCAATAGATCGCTGGGTCCTTGCATTGGCTCATCTCCTTCTTTGAAGTAGCTGCTTAGCACTACCAGGGAATGCCTTATCTGATACTCACCCCTGAGGCTTGATACAGCTCTCACATCATGTGCACCCTCTGCTGCCTAGTTGTGGCTATAAAAGGGTGGATAATTTTTATAATGTGTAGAACTAGAGAAATTAGCCATTTTCTCTTAAACTCGGAAGGCAGATTACATCTGAATTTGTTTCTATCCATTTAGACCATCAGAGCTTCCAGATATTGCAGTAGGACTTTCATAACATCTCCATTTAGTCCTATTGTTGCAGTGTACAGTCCAGTATCATCAAGATACTTTTTATTACAAATATCAAATCTATTATGCCCCCTGAAGGAGCAATGATAAATTTCTTAGAAAGATCATGCTTGTCTCCCAACAAATGTTTGGAAAAATAATTTCAAGCCATGCCTTTTTCCAGCTCTGCAATTTCTTTGAGCAGTATTTTGCATATCTTCTTGAATGGGTGACAGTAGACACTAACAACAGCATTGATTTTATTCACTCCATCATTATGTTTCTATAACATTTAATCAGTCAAAAAATACAGTATCACTAAATTCATTCATTTGGATTTCAGAACAGTTTTAGATACATTTTAGATATGTTTGCTATATTTTATCATGCCTCATTCCCAGGGCCGGATTTAGATGAAAAGAGGCCCTAGGCTATTCCACTTATGAGGCCCTTTCACCAGTGGTGGGATTCAATTTTTTTAACAACATGTTCTGTGGGCGTGGCTTAGTTGGGGGTGTGGCTTGGCAATCATGTGACTGGGTGGGCGTGGCTAGCTGGTCACGTGACTGTGTATGCGTGGGTAGCTCGTCATGTGACCAGGTGGGCGTGGCTATGTACATAGGGACTACTCAGAGGGCTGAAAAAAGTCATTTCTGACTGGGCTTAGCACTTTTGACCAGTCCTCACACTTATGACCATCCTCACATTTATGCCCGTGCAGCTTTCTTAACAACCATGTCACTCATTTCACAACTGCTTCTCTTCACCATGGTGACAAGATAGGGCAAAAACGTAAAATGTGAGGACAGTCGTAAGTTCGAGGACTGGTCAAAAGTGCGAGGACCAGTCAAAAATAACTTTTTCAGCCCTCTGAGTAGTCCATATGCACAAAAGGACTACCCAGAGGGCTGAAAAAAGTGATTTCTGACAGGTCCTCGCACTTTTGACCGGTCTTCGCACTTATGACTGGTCATCATTTATGCCCATTGTAGCATTCTTAACAACCATGTCACTCATTTCACAACTGCTTCTCTTCACCATGGTGACAAGATAGGGCAAAAACGTAAAATGTGAGGACAGTCGTAAGTTCGAGGACTGGTCAAAAGTGCGAGGACCAGTCAGAAATAACTTTTTCAGCCCTCTGAATAGTCCATATGCATAAAAGGATACAGCAATAGAGAGGGATGAAGGAAGGGAAGGGAAATTAGAGTAGGAGTGAGGGTAAGAGAGGGAGGAAGAGGAGGAGAAGGAGAAAGGAAGAGGAAGTAGGGAGGAGAAGAAGAGGGGGAGGAAGAGAAAGTAAGAAGGAAAGAAAAGAGAGAGGTGGTAGGTTTGAGGAGAAAGATTGCTGTACAATAAAAAAGATGAAAGGGAAGAAAGCCAACCCCAAACAAATATAAAGATATTAAGATAAAGAATGAATTGTTAAATTTTAAAGAATAAAAGAGAACAAATATGAATAAATAACAATAATTAGAAACACACATACAAACATACAATGTATTTTCTTTGAACAGAGTATTTGGCTGGTTCACAAATTTAAACAGTGTTTAGTCATTTCAATTAAATTTACAATTTCTATATTTCCTTTTTGCCATATTTATTCCTCATCTATTTTTGTAAAAAACCAATATTACCCTTCATCCTCATCTCTAATCTTAATCAAATTCAATTTTTCCCTTCTATTCTATATTATACCCCTTCCCATTGTCATCTATTTTTATATCCATCCTCAGATTGGTTAATTATGTAATATTAGTTGTTTAATATAAATTCAACATTTTAATATAAATCAATTAGTTATATAACTACCTTTTTTGTATATTAATCAGTATGAACATGAATATTCCAATTATTTCCATGCAATCCAATTTGTTACAAATCAATTAATTATATATACCAATAATAATAAACCAAATAATTTCCCCCATATATTCCTCCAAACCACAACCATTTCTGCTTTCAGAAATATACAATTAATAGTATCTCAATTATTACAATTCCCTAGTTAAATAGAGCTTTTTTTCTTTTGTGTTTTAAAATCCTGAACTCTCCTCTTTTTCCCTAAATTTCCCATTGTTTGCACCTACCTTTTTTGGTGAAGAAAAAGAAAAGAATTCTGCCTGCCTAATTTTCCAACCTTGCAGCAACAGCAAAGCAGTTTCAGTTTTGTTTCTCAGCATAGCTAGGGGGAAAAAATCAGCACTCTTTGCAAGGAAGCAGAAGAGCCCTTAGCAAAACAGCTGAGACAAATCAGCTGAGAGCCGGGAGGCCAATTAGCCTATGCTGAAGCTCCGTGGGCCAATAAAATTACAAAAAAACCACCGAACCCTTTGTTAAATTGCTGGCTCCCCCGCCCCTCGCCCACCACTATTTATTGGCAATAAATAGTGGTGCGGAGGGGCGGGGCAAGCCAGCAATTTAACAAAGGGTTCGGCTGCACCACTGGCTCTAGGGCGGCCCTTTGAAGCCCCGCGGCAAGAATTTGAAGTTTTTTTTTCCTCTAGCCATCGGAGGCAGCAATAGATGGGGAGTGGGCGGGGTAAGCGAACGGCCGGCGATCCAACAGAGCAGAGAGTGAGGGTGAGTGAAGGCGTGGAAGCTGCTTTCTCCATCCTGCTCTCTTGCGTCCGGAGCCCACGTGGATCCCAGGCAGTGGAACTCAGGCTAGGGAAGGGGTGGGCAATTGTGGCTCTTTTACAACCTGTGGCCTTCAACTCCCAGAATTCCTGAGACAGCCAAGCTGTCTCAGGAATTCTGGAAGTTGAAGTCCACAGGTTGTAAAAGAGCCACAATTGCCTACCCCTGGCTACGGTAGGCTGGCGCCGCGCGGGTGGGAGGCGAGGGGCGGGCGAGCCAGCAATTTACAAAGGGTTCGGCTGAACCCCCTAGAACCCCCAGAATCCCACCACTGTGTAGGCCCCTCTTGATCTTGAGGCCCTAGGCTGAAGCCTAGTTAGCCTATAGGAAAATCCGGCCCTGCTCATTCCTTATTGGTTCTGATCCTTTTATTGCTATGTTCTAATTATGTGATTTATATTTATTATTTCAATGGTTTGTATTTTCCAGTGTTTTGCAATTGTCATCTTTACTATAGTTAATAAATATATTCTACTATTTGTATGTATTCTGCTATAACCAGTAAGTTTGTCATCAAAAACTCTTCTTCATGATCTTATAAAATATTGATCTTGTTGAAATAAAATGAAGCATTTTTTCTCCATGAATTAATTAATGAAGATAAAGGATATCATCAGTTTAGAGACTTTGACTCCCTGCTTCATGTAACTTGCAGATGAATTAGACAAATGCAATATTTCTATTTCAGCACATGATATCTTACTAAACAAAAATATACTTTTACAGAGTATATATTTTGCTCTTAATTTTAATAATGTTAATTTTTAATTCTGATTTTTAGTTTTATATTGTTTTATTTATGCATTATTTGTTGGATTACTGTATACTGCCCAAAGTCACCTTTGTTGAAATGGGCAGCCATATAAATCAGTCAAACAATAATGAAACACTAAAATATTTGAAGATTGATTGGTGTATATTGATCTCATTTAAAATCAAAGGAATCTCTTCAATACTATATAAAACCATTACCAAATATATAAAAGGCTATCTTGAAAGTGTTTAAAAATATGTGGAGAGGACTTGAGATTAGAAATTGATCAATCAGTGTGGAATTATTCTGGAGGAGTACACTAAGGAAACCAATTAAGAATTGGTTATTTATGGAGAGAGATGACGCTTTGAAATTTGTACTCTGACAGTATCAGGACCCTGGAGAGTTCACATAACATTTTGAAGCAATTTCTATCGGCTTGAGACCTACAGCACATTTTGTTTGTGGCAAAAATGAAAAATGAAAAGATTGTACAGGACTCTAAAAGTGAATGACCCCCCCCCCCAAATCCACAGCTGTCTCTGAATTTGGGGTTTTAAGAAGTGAAACAAGATTTAAGCCACTCATTTTGTCCTTTAACCATCCTCCAAACTCCCAACAAATTAAAAAAGCAACCTTAGGGCTGAGGTGGAGATCTGCTTTATACACATACTTTACAGGCTGTGCTAAAGTTTTGAAAGACGAATTTTATCCCAGTGCTTTAGGGACAGGACACATAATCTAGTATATGACATACAAATCTATTTAGATACTGTAGGTTAAAACTGACCACAAAAATAATTCATAGAAGATAGTGTGCAGCTTTAAAAGTGCAATATATTATTCAAGGTCTCTGTAGATTGTGTTTGGGGGTTGCAATCAAATATACTAATTTTTAATACTAATATAATACTAATATTAATATTATTAAGAGCCTTGGTAGTACAGTGGTCTAAGGCACCCTATTATTAAGCTGGTTATCAAGACCAGCTGCCTGCAATTACTGCAGGTTCGAATCTCGCCAAGGCTCAAGGTTGACTCAGCCTTCCATCCTTTCTAAGGTAGGTAAATTGAGGACCCAGTTGTGGGGGCAATAAGCTGACTTTGTATAAATATACAAAAGGATGAAGGCTATTGCTGAGCACATTGTAAGCCGCCCTGAGTCTCCGGAGAAGGGCGGCATATAAATCAAATTTAAAAAAAAATTATTAACAAATATAGCAATAGCAATAGCACTTAGACTTATATATCGCTTCATAGTGCTTTACAGTCCTCTCTAAGTGGTTTACAGAGTCAGTATATTGCCCCCAACAATTTGGGTCCTCATTTTACCAACCTCGGAAGGATGGAAGGCTAAGTCAATCTTGAGCCGGCCAGGATCAAATTCCTGGCAGTCGGCAGAATTAGCCTGCAATACTGCATTCTAACCACTGCGCCACCAAGGCTCATATATTAATATTTATGCTTGCAGTCTAAACTTAATTTTGATTTTGGCTGAAGATTTTGAGAAAGTTGAGAAACACACAGCTGCCTTTGGTAGTTACTTCCTGTGTAGTTTTACTGATCTCATTTTCAAAGACTAAAAGAAAAAGATGCATTATAAAAATTCAGGAAATTAAACTTAACTAATACAAATTATAATTCATATATACATTTGATAATTTATATAAGTTAAGTTTAATTTCCTGAATTCTTAAAATGCACCTTTTTCTTCAACAATCTGTCCTTGGTGGATACTGGAGCATTGCCAGTGTGATGTTTATTTATTTTTCAGAAACTCCTAGATCCTTTTCAAGAACTGATTTGATGTGGATTTCTAAGAATCTTGCAAATAGGATATCCTGAACTTTTAGTTAATACATTTCCTGACCATATCCTTATCAATTTGATATTTAAGAGAAAATCTTCGACTTTTAGATGGAGATTAAATGAAATGTTATTACAGAAACACTTGGTGATGGATAAGTGCAGGAAGAAGCTAACTGCATTCTTTGGTGACAACATAAAGGGACAGGCTTCAACCATTTGGGACAACAATAAAGCTTTTATGAGAGGGGTTTTCTTTATCCAACATGATTGAGAGTTAATAAAGACGTTTCAAGAAAAAGTGCAGCCAGTTTGGATAAAATTAAAAAGAATGAAGTTTTACAAAAGACAGCAACAAATGTAACTACTATATGTCAGATTAAACTTCTACAATAACAACTCTCTATGCTAACTGTAAGGGAAATAGAGACAAAATTGAAATATGTGAAAGAGAAAATGATAGAAGCAGATATTAGTGAACAATATGAGCATACAGAAATCCCTTTTTATTATTTTAATTTGCATAAAGTGTAATATATTTACTGAGGAAAAATTGAGGAAAACCTTAAAAAACAAAATTTATCAAAACTTTTACAATCCCAGAGGCAAATTATGGGGATAACAGATAACAGAATGACAGTTTGAAGGGACCTTGGAGGTCTTCTGGCCCAACTCCCTGCTCAAGCAGGAGACCCTATAACCGTGATGGCGAACCTATGACATGTGTGCCACAGGTGGTATGCATAGCCATATTGGTGGCCACGCAAGCTCAATGTCAACTTGCAAAGCTTTCAAGTTGCCATGAGCAGGAGGGAGGGAGAACTGATAGAACTGATTGGTTTCCCTACTGAAGTGCATTCCATACATTCTTCCTGACCGCAATCAGAAGGAGGATGTTGGATTTCACAGCCAGCCAAAGTGGTTAATTGGAGAATGTGATTTATGACATGGCCAGAGAGGAGGGGAGAGACAGGGTCATAGGGGAACGTAAATCTACGTGGGATTAGTTCTAACTGCATCCGGATATTGCAGAAATGGTGCTCCTAATAAATGACTGTATTTCTTTTGAAGTTCGGCTCATGGCTCATGAATTAATTAGGGCATCTTTTGGAAACTTCACACTCAGCTCCTTTTCAGGCCTTCTGGGCCCATAAGAAGTAGGGAAAGAGGCTATTTCCTGCCTCCGGAGGACCTGGGGGGGGAGGCCCATTTTTCTCTCTCCAGAGCCTCCAGAGCCTTTCTAGGAGTCTGGGGAGGGCGAAAATGGCCTTCCCCACCACTACCCTGGAGGCCCTCCAGTGTTAGTAATCTTGTATTCCTCAAATTAATCCACTCTTTCGCCCACTGCTTGGTAGTATAGCTCCCAATCCAGAAGACTGAAACCTCCTCTACTCTTAACATCATGTAGCATTTTTAATTTTATTCTTCACTTTTTTACCTTGCCATAAAATTTTAATATTATCTTATTTAGTTCTTCAAAATATTTTCCCCCAGCTTTATTGGGATTGTCTGAAACGGGTACAATAATCTCAGCAAGATATTCATCTTAATTGTAGCTATTCTACCCAATAGGGACAATTGTAAGGTTTTCCAGTTTTCCAAGTCCATTTTAATTTGTGCTTTCAGTTTATCGTAGTTATCGTCTTTGAGAGATACACATCTTGCTGTTAATTGGACTCCTAAATATTTAACTTTCTTTACAATCTGCATGTTCATCATTCGTGTAAATTCTCTCTCCTGTTTATCTGTAAAGATTTTAACCAATATTTTCATTTTCTCTTTGTTTATTTTCAGTCCTGCAATTGCACCATATTCTTCTATCTTTGCACTTAATTTAGGTCCTGTTTCCTGTGGATCTTCTAGAATAAGCCCCAAGTCATCAGCGAATGCCTGTAATTTATACTCCTCCTTCTTTATTCTCATGCCTTTTATTTCACTATCTTGTCTAACGTTTCTAGCTAATACCTCTAAGGTTAATATAAATAACCTTGCCTTGTACCTTTCGTTATATTAAAGTTCTCAGTCATATCACCGTTTATAATCACCTTTGCTGTTTGTTTATGGTATAGTGTCTTAATCATACTAATAAATGTTTCTCCAAAGTCCATATGTTTTAATTGTAAGAACATAAACTGCCAACTCAAATTGTCAAAAGATTTCTGTGCATCAAGAAAAATCAATGCCATCTGCTTTCCGGAGTGCATCTCATAGTATTCCAATGTATTCAGGATCATCCACATATTATTTTTAATTTGCCTTTTGGGTAAAAATCCATTCTGATCTACATTACAAAGTCACAAGAATCTTTTCAGTCTTCTTGCAATCATTGAGGCATAAATTTTATAGTCTACATTTAACAATGATATCGGTCTATAGTTTTTTATTTGTAATATATCAGAGTCTTCTTTAGGTATCAGTGTTATAATTGCTTCTGTCCATGTTTTGGGAATCTTTGTTCAAACAATGCTTGTTGTAGACTTCAAGTATAAATAGACCTAAGGTATCTTGTAAGTACTTATAAAATTCTGCTGGTAAGCCATCTGGTCCTGGTGTTTTGTCATTTTTTTGCCTTTTAATTGCTTCCATTAATTCCATCATTGTTATTCTTTCCTTCAACACTGTCTTCACTTCTTCTGACACTTTTGGTAAGTTGGCTTCTTCCATATATTGTTTAATTTTATCTTCTACTATATTTTCTTTATTGTATAGTTTTTCATAAAATTCTTTTTTTCTTATCTTCATTTTTGGGTCAAATTGTACCTGTCTCATCTCACAGTTTATGTATCAATTTCTTTTCTTTCTCTTTTTTAAGTCTGAATGCTAATCATCTCTCCGGCTTGTTTGCATTCTTGAAAAAGTTCTGTTTGTCTGCTTTAATTTTTTGTGGCAGTTCCTCTTTCTCTAAAATATTTAATTCAGGTTTTACTAATTCCATTTGGTTTTTACCATTTAGTTTTTGTGGATTTCTCTGCAATTCCAATTCGAGTTTTTTATAGTCTTCTTCTAATCCCTTTCATCTTTTCTTCTTCTCCTTAATTTTCCTTCCTATATAGGAGATCGCTAATCTCCTAAAATATGCTTTTGCCATATCCCATACATTTTGCAGGGATGTTTCTCCATTTTTATTCTTTTTAAAAAAGAAATCCATTTTCTTCTCCATTTTTTGTATAAACTCTTTATCTTTCAGTGCTGACTTCTTTAATGTCCATCTTGGTTTTCTTATTTGTCCTTTCCATTTAGCTTTTATTGAATTATGGTCTACCCAAATATTTGACTCCACTTCTACCATGTTCGAGAAGTTTGAACTTGTGAGGTTTTCTTTTACAGCACGTTTCCCTGGACACAACGGTAAGGAAAGCAACAGAGCTTGAAAGGTAAGACCTGAATCCTGCTTCTCACCTGCCCCACCTGCCACCCCCAAATTGCATCCCTAAAGGAGGCAGGTGGCTAACCAAGTGGCAGAAGCCCTGCCATGCCCAGCAAGGAGGGGAGAAGAGATGGCAAGGGGAGCCACGTCTCGCTCCACGCGTCTTGCTTCTCCCCACCCCACCTGCCACCCCTCTCAATAAAGAGACGGCGGGGAAGGGAAGCAGCTATTGGGGTGGGTGGGATGTGTTGGGCAGCTCAGTCGGTGCAAAGAACAGGGAGGGGAGGGCATGTCCCCCCTCCCCCCCTAGTCTCACCTGAACTCATTTTAGTTGTGCGGCAAGCAACCAGAGGAAATGGCAGGACCGGCTGCGCATGCGTGCAAGTAGTTGGTGGGGGGGGCTTATTTTGAGGGGGTGTCTTATATTACCACATGCGCTGAAAAGCCCGATTGGGCTTATTATCCGGACATGTCTTATTTTTGGGAAAACATGGTACTTTTTGTATATTCTCTTGCAATTCCGATGACATCCATATCATGTCAATTCTTGACCATGATTTATGCATATTTAAATAGAAAGTGTATTGTTTTTTCTCCAGTTTGGATTCTCTCCAAGCATCTTTAATTCCTATTTTCTCTGTCATTTTGAAAAAGGTCTTTGGTAAGGTTCTCCTAGCTTTTTGGTTTCTTTTACTACTTTTATAGTCTAATTTTACATCAACAATTGCATTGAAATTTCCTACAATACAAATGTTATCGTACTCCGTTTCTATAATTTTCTTATGTAGTTGTTCATAAAAGACTTCTTGCTTGGTATTTGGTGCATATATTACTGTTAATAGTGTCCATTTAAAATTTATCATTACTTCTACCATCAGAATTCTCTCCTCTTCATCTTTGTAGATTTGTTTTGATTCTATTGATTCTTTGATGAAGAGGGCTACCCCTCTTTTTTTCTGCTGTGCTAATGAGGCATGTAGTTTCCCTATTTTAGGGTTTTCCAAAAGTTTTTAATGGTCATTTTTAATATGTACTTCCTGGAGACAAATCAAATCTAAGTTCAATTTTTTTAATTTGTTAAAAAAAATTCCTTTTCACTAACTGTTTTGAAGAACAATTTTTACAATCAGAAAATGATGAATTCTATTTTATAAGGAGATGTAATGCCAGAATCTTGGAAAGAAGCCAATATTGCTTTCTTACCAAAGGAAGGACAAGGTTTAACTTTTATTAAAAATTATAGGCCACTTTCTTTATTGAATAATAATTTTGAAGTGTTCTCATCAATTTTAGCAACCATTTTTTTGTAAAAAAAAGTTTTTACAAGAGTTTATCCTTGAAAATCAATGTGGATTTTTACCTAAAACTCAATTAAAAGATCATGTGACATAATGCGTTGAATGTAATAAAATATTTACAGCAATATAATGAAAAACAAACCACATTATTTTTTTTAGATGCTGACAAAGCTTTTGACAATTTGAACTGGTCCTTTAAAGTTCTGGAAAAGACAGATTTTGGTGAGAATTTATTTCACAGAATCAAGTCAATATTTACATCCCAAAAGGCATGAATTATAGTTATTAATGATTTGATTTAAACCATATAAAATCCAAAAGGGACAAGATTATCCTTTGTCTCCTTTGTTGTTTATTTTCATTTTTGAAGATTTGAATAGAGACATTAGGCAAAATGAGAAGATAATAGGCTTAAAAATTAAAAATAAGACCTTTAAATTGAGAGCTTTTCCTGAATATTTGGTTTTGATTTTACCCCCTGAAAGGGATTGAATCTTGAAAAAAATTGAAAGAATTTGGAATGTTAGCAGGTTTTAAGAGTAATAACAAAAAACAAAAATGTTGTTTAAAAATATGACTAGAAAAAAATCAAAGATGTTTGATGAAGAAATCTGGTTTTCTAACATGTCCAACTCCTATTTTCATATAATAAAATTGACATAAAAATGCTCTTACACATTATTCTTTTTATTTCCTCCAAAACAGAATATATTTTAAGCAGCATCCCGTCTTTTGGATTGTGGCTGTAGATTTAGACATACGTAGCTCTGGATATCACAAGGCCTTATTGGGGGCCACAGATGTCAAAGCTATCTCTCCCTCTGTAGATGTAAAGACAGGGTGTCATAAATGGGGTTGATCTAGTCCAGAAGTGTCAAACTCGATTTCATTGAAGGCTGCATCAGGGTTGTGTTTGACCTCGGAGGGCCAGGGGTGGTGGTTGGTGTGGCCAGGGGTGGGCATGGTCATGGTGGACATGGCTGGGGTGGACGTGGTCATGGTGAGCATTTGACACAGGCTCAAGATGCATTTTTCCCCTTCTTTTCTTTCTTTCCACAATTCTTTACTATAATCATTTTCCTATCTCTTCTACCAGATATTACTGGCAAACATTTATTACTTATTCTTCATACTCCACTAAACTTTTTATTTCTTTTCCAGGCAGCAAAGCTATTTATACTATTGTATTTTTATTATTCAATTAATAATAAAAATACAATAGCACAAAAAACATGATAATACAAGACTTAACAGCAGAGGTAAATTTCCAAGATAGTAAATAGAAACAGCTGTCAATTATAGATTGTTGATTGTAGATTAAATGGACCTACACTACGTAAAATCTGGCATTAAACTGTAGTATTAACATAGGATGTTGCTTGTTTTCTATCCAGATCAGGCACTTACTTGAGGCCACATAATTGTAATCCAGTCCAATCCAGTCCTCCTGTAGCACTGCCTGCCGAAAACGGGCCACGCAGAGTGTAGTAGTAGTTTTTGGCTGGCAGAGCGCTGCTGGAGGCTGGAAAGGCCAGAAATGGGCCACGCGGGGGCCACGTGGCGCCTCCGCATGGCCCGTTTTCAGCTGGCAGAGTGCTGCAGGAGGCCGTGGAGGCTGAAAACGGGCCACAAGGGGCCACACGTCCCCCCCCATGGTCTGTTTTGGCCAGCAGAGGCATCGTGGGCTGATCCTTTGATATTTCCAGGCCGGCCCTGCGGGCCAGTTTTAAGCACCCCACAGACCGGATCCAGTCCAAGGGCCTTGAGTTTAACACCCCTGATCTAGTCTAAATAGTGATCTTCCAGACTAGGGCCAACCTTACCTGCCACCTCTCACTCTTCTAGCATTAGTAATTTGTGGTATTGCAGCATCTCCTCTTTCATAGTGGAACTAACTTTTCCAGAGAGGTCATCTGTGATCCTGGGTTCATAGTAGGGAGCTTTAAGGGAACTTCAGCCTCAGTGGAGTTAGGAACTGATTCCATTTCTTCCAAAAATTGGCAAGGGGAGTGGCTTGTGTGCTACAGGTCCTTCCAAATTATTCTCCTTGTCATCCAGCTTGTTCTTTTGCTGCTACTGCTGCTGCTGCTGCTGATAGATCAGGATTTCAGTGGCCACCATGGACAAGGCTACGATGGTAGCTAAGAAGTCTCCAATGATGGCTCTATTGGTGGCTGTGCCAGTCATATTGGGCTTCTCCTGGACAAGAACAAGTTACTGCATCAAAACTTGCCCCATGTAATTGGTGTTGGCAGCTAAAGGTGTTTCTCATTAATCAATGACTTCCACTGACTTTGGGTGCAGTCCTCTGGATGTGGTCCAGGAGAAATCTTAACAGGGTGGGATTTCCCCTCATGCTGCAGATGAATGTGGCCTCATTGAGGGTCAGATACCAGTTTTCATCGTAGCCCTCTATGCAACCTCAGGAACATTCAACATGGAAAGCCAGGGACAGACTCATGCTGTGGCAGTTCAACAAGGCAGGTGATCTGTTGCTTGTTGGCTTCCTTGGTGAGAAGCATGTTGTAGTGGCTGATGACAGTGACAGTGCCATCGGAGTTGTTTATCTGCTTGGCACTGAAATTACCATGCAGCTTCAACTGCCAGGTGATGCAAGCTGGCAGCTTCTCATTTGTGGATGTGCACACAGCCATAAGCTGCTTTGTGTTGCTAGCCTTCACTTCCTCAGCTCAGTGTTGCCTATGGGTTTGGCCAGGATAACCAGGTTGTTGGTTTCTACTTCATTGCCATTGAGATATGTAGCAACTTGCATATGTAGGTGACTTTATCCATCAAGAAGAGGTGTTCAACTGCCAGTATGGCATCTATCAAGCAAAATGTGAGAAAACAAGATCCGCCTTCTCCATTGGATAATTTTGTTCATGCGATAGATTGTAGACAACCAGTCTCTGTTATTGCGATTTTGTAGGGCAGGACTGCCTTCTTCCCCAGGTAGCTGGTGACCCCATTGTGGACTGTCACTTGCTGGATGAATACAATAGAGGCAGCTTCAGAGGTGCAAGCGAATGGCGGTGGAGAAGGCGAGCAGTAGTAGTGGGTCCTCCACTGACGATGGTGCTCAATACTTGGCTGCACCGCAAATCTACCTCAGACACTCCAGAGTGGCTAAGAAGAGAAAATGTCGGGTTTGAAGGGTACGCTGGAGGCAACAGATTAAAAACCTGAACTACTGACAATGAAGGTGACTGTGCAGTTTGGAATAAATAAGACATCTTGAAGGAAGGGGTGGAAAAAAAAACTTTTATTTAAAAAAAAAACATGTCCATTAACAACTAACTGAAGAACATTTAGTATTTCTTATATATATATCTATATAGCAATTGAAGTATCTATAATTAAATATAATTAATATCTACTTTTGACTTATTATATATTTAGATAATGCTTATCTTTATTTACATATACATATACATATATTGAAATATTTATAACTTGTATTAATCCATAATAATCTTTGTGTATCTATATATTTATATATTTAATTCTGCATATTAATAGACCCTCACTTAATTGTAAGTGAATAGAGAAGTATACATAGAGATATAGAAATATATCCAAGGTTGCTAACTGTAATGGTAATAGAAGTTTAGGAAGGAAAGAATACATTTATGAAGTATTGATTACTATTGATTTGTATTATTATTGATTTATATATTTATATAGTATACATTATATTATATTATATATTATATATTAATAATTACTAATCAAATATTAATAGTGTACTAAACAATTGTTAGAAATTGGAATTTACTTAATTAAGGATTTTATCATAGTATAATAAGAGATTATTGGGGAACATTATAACAGTTAAAGGGAAAGAATATAAAGGAAATACGATAGGATAAAGATTGGAAGAGAGGAATAAAGAAATACGGCTGATAAATACACACACACACACACACATATGGTATTGTGGAAAAACTTTTTTAGAAATATCAAAATGACAAGCCCAACTACCACAGTCACCAAAATAGGGGGGGGGGGAATAACTTCAATGACGGCTTCCCCCTCAGGATCAAAGTTGGCAGAAGCCATGTTGGGAGGAGAAAAAGTGGGCTCTACCATCAATTTACAATATATGCAGTCAACCTTATTTGCGATACAAGAAACAATGTTAAAAATGCAGGAAGTCATGACAACCAATCACAAAGACATCAAGAATGACATGGGAGAAGTAAAGGGGGAGATAAAGGAGGAGATACGAAAGCTAGATGATAAAATTTGTACAATGCAGGAGATGATAATTAAAAACGAACAAAAGATAAAGTTGGTAGAGGCTAAAACGGACCATATGGAGAAAAAAAATAGACATAGTAATGAATAAAATGATGGCAGAACATAGAGAACTGGAAGGAGCCATAATAAACTTGGAGATGGAGAAATCAATGGTATATCTCCGCTTTCAAAATATCCCAGAAAACAAGG
Source organism: Pantherophis guttatus (assembly GCF_059756535.1). Taxonomy (NCBI): domain Eukaryota; kingdom Metazoa; phylum Chordata; class Lepidosauria; order Squamata; family Colubridae; genus Pantherophis; species Pantherophis guttatus. The sequence goes on along the minus strand of NC_142065.1, from coordinate 120,548,299 downwards.
AAGAAAATCTCCCTGCACTGATGGCTAAGCTACTAGTGGAAATATTGCAAAAAGGTAAACAAGAATTGGAAAATGAAATTGATGAGGCATATAGGATCCACACGAATTATGCACGGAGGAATAGACTCCTGAGAGAAGTCCACGTTAAATTTGTCAGGAAAAAAATAAGAGATGAAATATATAGTAAAATACGAGAAGACCCACTGATGTTCAATGGAAAGGAGATTACTATACTGAAATAAATTCCAAAAAGAGTAAGAGACCAAAGACGAAGTTATCATTTTCTCTCTACACAATTACTATAATATAGAGTGATGTTTTGATGGCTCATCCCAGAAGGAATGTTGATAACATGGCAGAAGAAAAAATTTCGGATTGACACATTAGAAAAGGCTCAGGAGTTCTATGATCACTATGTAAGTGGGGAAGACGAACAAGATAGCAGGGAAGAAGAAGGAGAAAGTAAAAGCCAGGAAGATCAGATTTCGGAAGAAAAAATTGTAGAACAAGACACAAGAGACCATAAGGAAGTACAGCGTCAAGTACGGGAAGGAGCCAGAACCATAGCACAGACCGAGAACAGAGCGAGGAGAGGACTGAGATTAATGGATAAGTAAGAAGATGGAAAATGGAATAAAGATGGTGTCACTAAATATAAATGGCATCAACTCAGCTACTAAATGTAAACAAATACTATCAAGATTACATAAAGAGAAAATGGATATCATCTGCCTCCAGGAGGTACGTATTAAGGAAAAACATAGTGATCTCATAAAAAGTCCTAAATTAGGGGAAGTATTTTCGGCATTGGCACAGAATAAAAAAAGAGGGATTGCTGTATATATAAAATATTGGTTAACCCCTAGGAAAATATTTAGTGCCAATAAATTGGATTATAAAACAGTGAAAGAAAACAAAAATAAAAGATGAAAATTACCAAACGCATTTTTCGAAATGGCAAAAGAGTTTAATCTAGATGATGCATGGAAACAATTAAATATACAGAAAAAACAATACACTTTCTTTTCTCGTCCACATACCTCATGGTCTCGCATAGACATGGCTTGGATGAACCCAGAATTGATCAATATTCTAGAAGAGATGGATATCATGCCGAACACTTGGGCGGACCATAGTCCCTTAGTATTAAAATGGAACGGTAGGGGAAAAAAGAAGAGATGGACATTAGATCAAAGAATTGTATATTAAAAAGTTTTTTATTTTAAACACATTAAAAACAAAACATAGACATACAATATTTATAGAAAAATAAAAAAGAAAATATCACTTTTCTTTTCAGCTAAGTGCAGTGATCCATTCTTTCTATATATCAATATTTACAGATATTTTAGTATTAACTTATTTAACATTCATTTTCTACTTTCTATCATTCCTTCTATCTTATCAGTTGATCGAACACATTTTCCCTCTCCTTTCTTCATTCATTTATCTTATTTCCTTATTTTTCAACCATTCATACTATCTACTCCATACCTTGTAGTATTTTTATTCTTCTTTTCCCTTAATTTCTTTAGTTAGTTTATCTAATTCTGCGCATTCTAGAATTTTCTTAATTAAATCCTCTTCGGATGGTGAGTTTTCTTTCTTCCAATATTGCGCATATACAATATATATGCCGCAGTCAGTATATGCAATATGAGGTACTGTATTTCTTTAGTATAATTTTCTATCGAGATTCCTAACAAAAACTGTTCCAGTTCTCCCTCTATTGAATTCTGAATTATTTCTTCTATCCAAGTTTTAATTTTCGTCCAGAATTCCTTTGCAATTGGGCATGTCCACCACTGATGGTAGTATGTTCCATAACTAGTCTTGCACTTCCAACACTTCGAGGAGTTGCTAGGGAACATTTTTGCAATTCTGGCTGGGGGGAGATGCCATCTATGAAACATTTTCATCTGGTTTTCCTTGTATGCCATTGCAATTGTCAATTTCATATTCGTTCTCCACATCTTCTCCCACTTCTCTAATTCTATCACATGGTTAAAAATTTTTGTCCATTTGATCATTGTGTTTTTCACTGTTTCCTTTTCCATTTTATGCCACAATAGAAATTTATATAATCTACTGATTGGTTTTCGTTCATTCCCTAATAGAATTTTATCTAGTTCAGTTTGTTCTAGTCGGACTTGATCCTTTTTTATCTCCTCTGTATACTTTAGATCAAAGAATTGTAAAAGAGAAACTTATTCACAAATAATGGAGAAGGAATTAAAGATGTTTTTTAAAGAGAATAGGAATGAAGATACTACAATACAAAACCTTTGGGACACCGGCAAAGCTTATATGAGGGGGATAATTAGTGTGTATATGGCAAGGAGAAACAAAGAGAAGAAGGAACAACAAACATCAATATTGGAGAAGCTGAAAAAATTAGAATTATCACTTCAGAAAGATCCCCAAAACAGGGAAATCAGAAAGGAAATAGAGTTAATGAAACATAAAATTAATATACTATAACAGGAAGAAATGATAAGGAGTATAAAATTGGCAAAACAAAACTATTTTGAATCGGCAAATAAACCAGGGAGATGGCTCGCCCATAAATTGAAAAAAGAAAAAGCTAAAAAAATGATACAATATTTATGAGATGAGCAAGGAAATTTGCACCATAGAATTGAGGGGGAAAAAATATTATTCAAAATTATTTTCAAATACTGTATAGTCAAGAAAACATTAAAGAAGAAAATATAATAAATTACCTATAGGAGAGGAATTTGCCAAGTATAACGGATGAAGATAGGGAAATGTTGAATGGGGAAATTACTTTAACAGAGTTAAGAGAGGCAATTAAAAAACAGAAAAATAACAAAACACCAGGGACAGATGGAATTCCGGCGGAAGTATATAAAAAATTTCAGGAAGTTTTGGAAGAAATTATGTTGGATATATATAATGAGGTATTAGAGAAAGCCAAAATGCCAAATTTGTGGATGGAGGCATATATAGCAGTAATTCCAAAAGAAAATACGGACAATCAATTCATTCAAAACTATAGGCCAATCTTGCTGTTAAATGCCGACTATAAAATCCTGACAACAATAATAGCAGAAAGAACTAAAAAAGATATTAAATAAAATAATTCATTCGGATCAAAACGGGTTTTTACCCAAACAACAAATTAAAAACAATACAAGGATTATTTTGAATATTTTAGAATACTATGAGGTGCATCCAGAAAAACAATTGGCAGTAATAATGATAGATGCACAAAATGTGTTCAACAACTTGAATTGACAGTTTTTAATTAATCAATTAATCGGGATGAAATTTGGTGAAAAATTTATAGAAATGATTAAGACCATTTATTCTAAGCAAACAACAAAATTATGGTCAATGGAGATCTTACAGAAAAAGTAGATATAAATAAAGGGGTTAGACAAGGCTGTCCATTGTCCCCCTCTTATTCATCCTTTCATTGGAAATATTATTGGTGCTGGTAAGGGGAAATAAGGAAATAAAAGGGTTAAAAATTAAAAGAGAAGAATACAAAACACAGGCCTTTGCAGACAACATGGCATTTATATTAGAGGACCCTTTGGAAACAGGAGAAAAACTCCTACTAGAAATAGAGAAATTTGGAATAGTAGCAGGCCTGAAAATAAATAAAAACAAAACAAAGGTAATTACTAAGAACCTCAGGCAAGGCCAAAACAAGAAATTAGAGGAAGAACTAGGAATTCAAATTGTCAAAAAGGCAAAGTACCTGGGCATTTGGCTCATGACAAGAACATCTTCAATAAAGGAAGACAACTACTCAAAATTATTGCAACAAATTTTAAAAGATTTAGAAAATTGGGCAAAACTACAAATTTCTTTGATTGAGAGAATCGCCACGATAAAGATGAATATCTTACCCAAAATTTTATATTTGTTTCAAACAGTACCTATAAAATTGGGGAAAACCTTTTTTTGATAAATTGAATAAAATCATTAGTAAATTATATGGTTAATGAAAAAACCAAGAATCAAAATTAAAATGTTACAAGATACCAGAAGTAAGGGTGGCTTTGGCCTTCCAGACTGGGAACTGTACTATCAGGCAGCAATAATGTCATGGCTCAAGGAATGGATAAATCTAAAGAATGGAAGAATTTTAACAATTGAGGGTCAAGACTTGCAGAAAGGTTGGCATGCCTTTATTTGGGATGGGAAAGACAAAACCCATAAATATTTCCAGAGGCATCAAGTGAGGGAAGTACTATTAGAAACTTGGATGAAAATTAAAAGGAACTTCTATCCAAAAATCCCAAAATGGGTGTCGACAATGGAAGTCTTGGTCTACCCTAATTTAATTGATCTCAACAAAATAGTAACATATAAGGAATTATTAGATAGATTAGGGAATTTAAAATCTAGACAAAAATTATTGGATGAAGGAATTAAAATTGATTGGTGGTCCTATTTACAAATACAAACAAAATACAAAAAAGATTTAGAACTATATGGATTCCAAACTGACCAACAAGAAATGGATAAAATATTACCTGGGACCAATGAGAAAATAATTACCAAAATATATAAATGCCTCCTTCAATTCAAAATGGAGAAGAAAATGGCAAAGGAAACGATAATTTGGGCGAAAAACTTTGGGTATAATAATTATGGGAAAAATTATGGGGAACAAATTATAAGATGACATTGTTGGCCGCCTATAAAGAAAATATTTACAAAATGTTTTATAGGTGGCATTTACCCCCAGCAAGATTGGCCAAGATATCCCAAAAAAATGCACCAAATTGTTGGAAATGCAATCATCAACATGGGACATATTTCCACATGTGGTGGACATGTCCCAAAGCAAAGGCATATTGGTTAAAAATCCAAAAATGGTTAGAGGAAATGACAGGGGAAAAAATTGCTATGAAACCTGAACTATTTTTATTGGGAATTATAGAAGAGAAGATTAGGAAAGGAATTTATTACCTTATACTTCACATAATTACGGCCGCCAGAATTTCATTTGCACAAAATTGGAAACACAGATTTGCTCCATCAAATACGATGATCATAAAAAAAGGTGCTAGAATGTGCAGAAGCAGATAAATTAACAATGGAACTAAAAGACCGAGAGTAAACGATTTATTACGAGACATGGAATAGATGGTATAACTGGTTGGAGAAAGAATCCAAAATCAATGTATAAATGTATAAACGTAAGAGAAGATATTAGAGAGGAGTGAAATTATTGTATAATAGATAGGTATAAATTGTAGTAAATATAGAAATTAGTAAGTAATATATAAAATGTATGTGTATATAGTTGGTTAAAAGATAAAATAGATATTATCAAAGATGCCGATATCGGAAAGCTGTAAAAATGTAACAAGGATGTTAAAGATGTAAACGTTGAATACAAATTATTAAAAAAAAAAAAAACACTTTTTTTCAGGATTTCTTGTGAGCCTGAAAATAAGTAGAGATGCTGCTAAAGCTAAAGTTCATGATAATTGATAGTTGACACTGTCATTGTCAACTTTTAATGATCACGTGGATAGATTTTCTACACGGAGGTCTCTCCCCAGCCTTCTTCAGATTTTATTTTATTTATTTAAAACATTTATAGAGCTGCCCATTTTTCAATAAATCTGGGGATCTCCCAATAAAAGATCTCCTAAAGGATTGGATTATTGCAACACACTGCATGAAGCTACCCTTGAAAAATATCTGGAAGCTTCAGCTGATGTAGAATGCGGCCATGCGAGCCATACTAGGTGCACAGATAACACATCTGCTCCATGAATCACTCTTGGTGCCAGTTTGCTTCTGGGTCCAATTCAAAGTGTTGGTTATTACCAGTAAAGGCATACATGGCATAGGACAAAACTGCCTATAGAACTACCTTCACCCCGTCACATCAGCCCATCCCACTCATTCAGGCAGGGAAGACATCCTACAGACACCGTCAATCAAGGAATTTCCACTGTTGAGAAGATGGCCTTTTCTGCCGTTGTTCCTGCATTGTGGAAAGTTTTGCCCCCAGAGGTGAGGAAAGCCCCCAATCTTTTGGCCTTTCCCTACGGGATCAAAACTGGGCTGTTTATCCTTGTGTGGGGGACACAAGATCTATTCAACTATGGGACTGGCTGGCCCCATGAGAACTCCCTGCGTGTATTAACAACTTATAACTCCACTTCTTAGACTTCTTCACCTTCCAAAATTTTATGTTGTTGTTTATATAATTTTAAAACTTTTAACCCTAAATTTTTCCAATTTTAGTGTTTAATTTTATTGATGATATTGTATACCGTCCAGAGCCCCTCTCCATGGGAGATGGGTAGTTAAGAAATTAGATAGATGATAGATAGATAGATAGATAGATAGATAGATAGATAGATAGATAGATAGATAGATAGATAGATAGATAAGATAGATAGATAGAGAAGATAGATAGAGGTGCACTTACCATCACCGTAGTTGAGTCTTTCCATCCTGCAACTGGTTATCCCTTTCTCTTTCCTTCTACTTTTCTTAACATTAGAGCTTTCTCCAGAGAGTTGGGTCTTCAGATAATGTGTCCAGAGTAGATAATGTGAGTATGCTCATTTATGCCTCAAGTGAGAAAACGCTTTTTATTCAGCCTCTTCAAAATTGGTCTCTTATTTTCCAAAGCACCAAAGGGCAAAACAAGAAGCAATGGTTGGAAATGAACCAAGGACAGAAGCAACGTAAAAAAAAGGAAAGATTTCCTAACAGTGAAAGCAATCAATCAATGGAATAGCTTGCCTTCAGAAGTTGTGGGTGCTCCATCACTGGAGGATTTTAAGAAGAGACTGGACAGCTGAAATGGTGTGGACTCTCCTGCTTGAGCAGGGGTGTTAGGAAATTGTTATTACCCAACTGGTTGGTCAAGAAATATATAAACCAACATTGTGTGTTTGTAACTAAATGTATTATGTAGCTTTAAAAACTGTGTTGCATCATCCTGCATCCTGATTGGCTGATCTCTGTAGCCAATGTACTTAAGGAGAACTGAATTATGGTTTGTGGGGACACTACACCATTTTACCTGCTGATATGCTGTAACTCTATATTTGATCTCTCTGCATGATCATTGCTTGATCATGGTTATTTATTGTTTCTCTAATATTTATTGACTGTTTTTATATTGAACTGTGTTCCTGAATGAAACTAAAGAAGATCTGTTTTTATTGTATTTTTCTACAACTGATAAGAAGACTTTATATTGGAAAATATCCCTGGACTGATCTTTATCTCACTTTATATGTGTATGACTTGAAATGTTTTTGGACTATGATTTTGCTTTTTCCCTAAAAGTAAAATATTATCAAAACCCAGTTTGTTTGTATGTGAACTGTTATTATCCACAATCATTCTCAGTCACTTTCGTGTGTAAACTCACAGGATACTCTGCTCAATAACCCATAACATCGGTTATTAGCCAAGAATATCCTTAACAAGGGGGTTGGACTAGAAGACCTCCAAGGTCCCTTCCAGCTGTGTTGGGAAAATTTCTCAATTTTTCCATATGTAGAGAGCTGTGGTAGCGCAGTGGTTAGAATGCAGTACAGATAGTCCTCAACTTATGACCACAATTGAGTCCAACATTTCTGACACAATTGTTAAATGAATTTTGCCCTATTTTATGACCTTTCTTTTTTTTTTTTTTAATTTTGATTTATATGCCGCCCTTCTCTGGAGACTCAGGGCGGCTTACAGTGCCTTCATACTTTTGTATATTTTATACAAAGTCAGCTTATTGCCCCCACAAACTGGGTCCTCAATTTACCTACCTTAGAAAGGATGGAAGGCTGAGTCAACCTTGAGCCTGGCAAGATTCGAACTTACTTTAATTGCAGACAGCTGGTGTTAAATTACAGTGCGTTTAGTCTGCAGAACTATCCAGGCTCTTGCCACAGTTGTTGAGTGAATCACTGCAGTAGTTGAATTAGACACACGGTCATTAAGTGAGTCTGGCTTCACTTTGCTTATCAGAAGGTTTTGCTTATCAGAAGGTCTCAAAAGGTGATCATGTGACCCTGGGAAACTGCAACCATCATAAATGTGAGTCAGTTGCCAAGCATCTGAATTTTGATCACATGACCATGGGGATGCTGCAACATAAGTGTGAAAAACATCCAGAAGTCACTTTTTTCAATGCCATTGTAACTTTAAATGGTCACTAAATGAAAGTTTGTAAGTCATGGACTATCTGTATTGCAGGCTAATTCTGCCAGCTGACAAGAGTTCAATTCTGACTGGCTCAAGGTTGACTCAGCCTTCTATGCTTCCAAGATTGGTAAAATGAGGAGCCAGATTGTTGGGGGCAATGTGTTGACTCTGTAAACCGCTTAGAGAGAGCTGTAAAGCACTATGATGCGGAATATAAGTCTAAGTGCTATTGCTATGTAGTAAGTATACTTCTACTGAAGTACACAACCTCACTGGTATGGCTGATTTTTAACATGTAAGTGGATGATGCTGTGCCATTGACTAGTTTGGATAATGCTAGTTTTTTAGTCCATAAGCATCACTTCCTCCTTTGTCTCATCCTTATCAACTTATCTCCGTAAATGCAACTTAATAAAACTAAATAAATCCAATGGCAACAGTTAACTTTATGCACACACCTTATTAAGGCTCTGGCTTAAAAATATTTAGTTCTTCCACCTTCTCCAGGTCTCAAAACTTCCACTGAACAAAAGGAGTAAAGGGCCTTCACAGTATACACTCATAAATCAGCCATTATCTTCTCAGCTGTACTCCTTTAAACTCTTTCCAAGTTCTTTCTCAGTCTTCAATCATAGGGCCCTTCCTCTCCTGTCCACCTTCAAAGGCCTCTCAAGTCTCTTAACCAAACGTCCAAGCTCAAAGCTCCTCTGGAAAATGTCCAATTCCAAGTCAAATACAGTCCAATCTTCAGGAGAAAACCAAGGGAAATAACTCATGTTTCATAATCTCTTAAATTTCATAATCTTTAGATTGTTATATTTTTTAAAATCCATTCTCTGCGATGGCCCGGAGGAGGCAGAAATTCAGTGTCCATCGTCCATTCCTGCAAGCTCCACCCCTTAAAAGGTCAAGAGCTCTTTTTGGATGGTCAGATGTCAAAACGCAGCAAAAGTGTGGAAAGTGTTTGGCACAGACCAAAGTAGGCCTTAGACCTTCAGAGTTACGCCTGAAAAAGCCTTAGAAATAGAAGGGAGGAAAAAATTGCCTGATAAATCACTGACTCAATCAGATAAATTTGATGTTCTCTTACAAGAGTTAAGAGAAATGAAGAAAAATATAAAGGAGGATTTGAAGCAAATAAATGATAAAATGGATAGTATGGATGTAAGAATAACAGATTTGGTAAAACAAATTCGGGATATGACACAAAATATTACAGAAGTGAGAACTCAGATTGGAGAACATGATAGGATGTTAAAAAGCCAGATGACTATGATGCATCAGGTGAAAAAGAGTTTGATCAAGATACGGGACTGTCAGCACCGCTCAAATTTACGGATACATGGATATCCAAAGAAAAGTGAAGAAAATGAAGCAAAGTTGATCCAAGAAGGATTAGGCTACCTCCCAGATATCCCCTTTACAAGATATGATATTGATGTAATACATAGAGTTGGCCCAAAAAGGTGGGGAAGAAAATTGCCGAAAGGCATTGTGATAAGATTCTGGTCTTATGCAAAGAAAGAGCAATTGATGCGTAAATTGCAAAATATGGCATTGATAGTGTTTGGGGGTCATAAGATACAAGTTTTTCCAGATTTAAGTAGTGAGACGGAAGAGAGAGATGCATTGACAGAGTTTGTCAATTACTGAAGAAAAATAGCTGGGATTATCCAGTTTTTTTGAGATTTCCATATGGTGGAAGATTTTATAGAGTTGAAACAAAGGAGGAGGCAATGGAGAAATTAAGGGAGCTCAGATTTATTAATAAAGAAGAGTTCATGAAGCAAATCCAGAAAATGAATGAGATGTCGAAATTCTCAAGAAGGGAGATGGAGAAGAAGAAAGAAGATCTATGGGAGAAAGGGAGGCTGGATGAAAGAACAGGAGTTACAAGTTCGCTGTAGAGACAGTATATAAATATTTGTAATAGTTATATTAAAGGATATGTGTTACAACATATGTTTGGGTGTTGAATTAGGGTAAAGATGGTTAAGGAGTGAGCGACCGAAGTCCATGTATGGATGGCTCCTCTTCTCTCCCCTGGAGGCCTTATGCAGCAGAGAGGAGGAAGATCCCCTGATGAAGGGAAGGGGGACATATATGTATGTCAGCCCCAGCCCTGCGATGGAACTTGGGGCTACCATTCATGTGGGGATCACCATTCCGCTGCTGCACACTTTTGCTGACAACCCTTACTGTGTGCCTGCCCTCCTGGGTCGTCAGCCCCAACGCGTGCCTCTCACTTCAACTTCCCAGCCGCATGCTAGATGACCTCAGGGTCATGCACTGAAACAGTTTATCAACCTTATCACTTTAAGGAAAGATGGAACCGCCAGAACAACTGAAGTGGCCTATGATGGATTGGGGAGGAAGAAGGAGGATACAGGGTAAGTGGATAATTGAGTGATTGCACTGGGGTGGAGCTGTATACTGTATACTGATTAAAAGGTGATGGAGAGCATGGAGCGTCAGTTCCAACAAAGATTCTTTTCTGTAACAATTTAAGGTGGTCAGTTAGTACCGATATCAGGATAAACAGACTTGGTTACTGCTTTTGCGTACTGAGGTTTATTTTTTCAGTCTTTACGGAACCTGACAGATTGATAGAACTCACTTCAAACAGCGATGGCTGAGGAAACTATTCCAGGCCTAGAAGCAGCAGATCTGGGGGAGTCTGTTGCAGAAACGGAGGTAACTGTGGTGGGCGTGGTGGGGGATGGGGCAGAGGCTATGATGGATGTGCAACTAAAGGAACAGCCAACTGTGGCCCAGGGGCCATTGGAGGTGTCAGAGAGGCTACCTGAAGGCTGCGGGGTTGCTGGGACATGGTGGTTGGTCTCTCTAGAGCATGGCGAGCCCCAGGTCTCGACTGCTGCAGGACCTGACCATTAGGCACACATTTTTCCCAATGGAGGGAGCAGAGAATCTCGGAGGACAACTGGAGTTACCCCATGGCTGTGGATAGGCAGACCATTGAGGTCCTGCAAGAAATGTATGGGGCTGCTGGGTTTCAGGGTCCAGGACCAAGAGATGGTTGGTATAATACCCCTCCTGCACCCCGGCTTTTGCCTCAACCACACCAACTGGGAGGAGTAGATAGAGGTGTCCAGTCCCTGGTGGTGTCCAGCACGTTGGACCACATCACACCTTGACCTCATCGGCCCATAGGCCACCCATGGAACAGGCACGAGTTGGCAGGGAAGGTCATGGTTTAGGTGGGGAGGGCCTTGGGGACTACAGAGACTGCCAGATGCATCACCCAGCGGTGGGACTGGGACCGGCTCCGCAAGTATTGGGCTGTTGGGACCCACTGACTATTAGAGCAGCCTTCAATGGAGAGTCGGGGAGGGTGGCTTTGTTTATTGGCCAGGTGTTGAACCACATGGACAGGTATGGACACCTTTATACCTCCCACTGGGATCATGTGATGGCAGTAATGACTGCAATGGAGAATGAGGCTGCAGAGTGGGTGGCCAGCCTCTATGGAGAGCGTGAGGCAGAGCTGGGGGACCTGGGTCTTTTCCTGAATGCTCTGCAAGAACGTTTCGAGGATGAGACTGTAGCACTTCAAGCTGAAGGAGACCTTTTAAGGATTAGACAAGGAGGTTGGCCCTTTAAAGACTACATCTGGGACTTCCACCGTTTGGCGAGTCAGATACAGGGCTGGCCTGAGCGCTTATTAGTGCACCACTTTAAAAGGGGACTTTGACCGAGTACTGAGACAGGCATGCATGTGCTGAGGCTTACCACACCGGTTGCAGGCATGGTATCAGGCCGTTACATAATTAGACACTGAGTTTAAGGAGGACCGTTTGCCCAGAACGTGGGGCCCTCATGCTCCAAAGGGCTCATTTAGGCCTAAAGAACCGGTAGTAAATCAACCCCTGGAATCAGGAACTAAGGCTCCGGCTACAAGAACGGGACAGATAGTCTGGCCAGGCCACCACTCACATGCTTTCGCTGTGGGAAGCCAAGGCATCGGATGGCAGAGTATACTACGACGGTCACAAGATCATCACCTGGAACTACCAGTCTGAAGCAAAGTACAGCTTGGAAATCCATCAAGTCCTGGTTAGAGATGTCACGACTGACTCGCCAAACTACGCCATCGACCCCAGGAAACGTGATAAACCCTAAGCAGAGGTTCCAGACACGAGTGGCAGCGAGAAGGATGGGGATGTGGATCCCATGGTGAGTAACCCCATCCGGCTATTTGTGATCCCAGTGGTACTTGAGGCTGCTGGGAGATGCAAGTGTACAGCTCTTGTAGACACTGGTTGTACCTGATGCCTCATAAATGCTGAGGTGGCCAACAGGCTGGGGGTTACTCTGTACCGGTTGGCCCAACCTATTAGATTCAAACAATTATTGGGGGGCCAGCCGGCTACACATTTAACGGGGAGGATGGCTCTAGAGATAGGAGACCATCGAGAGACATTATGCTTTTTCATTGTTCCAAAGATAACTGAGGATATAGTACTTGGACTGGTTAGATAAGTGGGGCCCCACTATATGGTGGGGGTGGTGGTAGGCATCTGAGGCTCAGCATAGGACCCACACCACCAGCATATGAAGACAGATGTTCGTCCCCAGAGCAAATCACCAATGGGGAGAGGAATAGGGCACCAGTGAACACCACCATGGAAGTGGGTTACCCTGTGGAATATAAAGACCTGCAAGCAGTTTTCAATGAACAGGAGTGTGACAAACTACCTCCTCATAGGGCCACTGACTGTGGAATTGAAATCCTCCCTGGGGCTGTTCTCCCAAAACCTAAAATGTACTCAATGACACCCCCCCCCAGGAGATGAAAGAAATGAGGGCCTATATTGACAAAAACCTAAAGAGGGGGTTTATTCAACCTGCCAGGTCCAGGGTGGCAGCTCTGTCCTGTTTAGAGAGAAAAAGGATGGGGGTCTTCGTTTATGTGTGGATTTCAGGGGCTTTAATGCAGTTTGTGTAGAGCATCCTTATCCCCTGCCACTCATGAAGGACATGTTGGCCAGATTAGCAGAGGGTGGGATTTTTAGGAAACTGGACCTCTGAGAGGCATACTATAGGGTGAGGATTAGGCTAGGGGACAAGTGGAAGACCCCTTAACTGTCCTCTGGGTAGTTATCAGTTCAAAGTAATGCCTTTTGGGCTGCAAGGGGTTCCTGCCGTGTTTATGCAGCTGATCAATGAGGTGCTGCATGAAAACCTGTACAACGGCGTCTTAGTATATCTCGATGACATCTTAATATACACAAAAACGATGCGGGAGCACGTAGTGTTGGTCCGGCAGATCCTCAGAAAACTCTTGGAAGCCCAGTTATTCATAAAACTGTCTAAATGCAAATTTCACAGAAAGCATTGGACTACCTGGGGTTTCGTAACTCCCACGCAGGGATTGAAACGGATCCTGCCAAAGTTAAGGCAGTACTAGATTGGCAGGCACCCAGAACTAGAAAACAATTGCAGAGCTTTTTAGGGTTCGCCAATTTCTATCGTCAATTTATTCCTGTATTTGCATAGGTGGCCCTACCGGTGACCGATCTTCTCAGAACAAAAGGCATAGCTCGGAAACCTCGACCTGGTAGTTCATTGTGCTGGACTATTCAGTGCCAGCAGGCTTTTGAGCAGTTGAAAGCTCTATTTGCGAGGAAGCTGGTGTTGCATCATCCCGATCCAGCTATCCCTTTTGTAGTCCAGGCCAATGCCAGTGATGTGGCAGTGGCTGCGGTCCTCCTTCAAACCAATAGAAAAGGGACCCTCCAACCCTGTGCTTACACATCACGAAAATTAACAGAAACTGAGAGAAACTGGCCTATTTGGGAGAAGGAGGCATTTGCCGTCTGATGGGCGTTAACTACATGGCGACATCTGTTGGGGGGGCTGCCGTTTGAAGTGTGGACAGACCACAAAAACCTGGAGGCCCTGAAAAACCCCACGCCGTTTATCACCAAAGCAGGTGCAATGGGCTCTCTACTTCAGAAGGCTTAATTTCACCCTGAAGTATATCCCAGCAGGCAGAAATTTCCTAGCCGAAGCATTGTCCAGGAAGCCCCAATATGAAAGTACTTGAGAGGAAATAATACAAGCCATGATCTCTCACCAGTTAGCAGATCCACAGGTCCCTCAGGGGGTAGCTCATGCAAAGCCATCTATTGATATAGCCCAGGCAGTTCAGGTTGCTCTAGTCAAAGATGAGTTCTACCAGAAGAACCGTGCTCTGTTTACACATTGAGACAGATTCATTTGGAAGGGTACCAAATTATATGTACCCCAGGCAGTATGATTAGAGGTTTTACGCCAGTGCCATGATGTCCATTCAGCGGGCCATTTTGGCTTTGTGAAAACATTGCACCTAATTAACCACCAATTTTGGTGGCCTTCCATGAAGCGGGATATCGAGAATTATATAGGGAGCTGTACTATCTGCGCTACCAAGAAAAGCCGACCTGGCAAACCTGTTGGATTTATACAACTGGTAGCTAACCCCACACAACCATGGGAGCAGGTCGCGATGGATTTCATTGTGGGATTACTGGACAGTTGCAGTCACAATGTAATATAGACTGTCATAGATCTATTTTCGAAGCAGGCTCATTTTGTAGCCTGCTCCCGTCTCCCTTCCGCTAGAAAGTTAGCTAGGTTATTCGTAGTCCATATATACCGACTACCCGGTATACCAAAAAGGGTTATATCAAATTGAGGCGTTCAATTTACTGCCCAGTTTTGGAGGGACTTCTTAACCAGAGTTGGGTCAACGCAAGGGTTGAGTTCGGCTTTCCACCCAGCAACCAATGGGGCTGCAGAATGGACAAATGCCATGATTGCAAGATACTTGCGCTGTTACATAAGACATAGACAGGATGATTGGGCCGACTGTCACTGCGTTATTTTATTTGCCAGCTGAACTCATCATTCCTGGACTGTCAGACTCTCCGTAGCTTGCCAACTTCTTATCAGTAAGCTACGTGTTTCCGTATCCACCCACATTCCTTCACTTGCTTCACACACTCTTTCCTTTGTTCTCTTTCCAGCAAGGTCCGGCTGAGATAGCCGGCAAGAATTACTTTCAAAAATGTAGCAATTAACTTTTCTTAGTTAGTGAGGTGTTTTATTTTCTTTATAACAAATAAATGAGTTTTATTAGAAACTTTTCTTCGCGTTTCTTTTTCAGAATATTGCAACAAGGAATAAGCCTCGATTCATCTCCTCTAAATAAACCAGGGTGATTAGTCCCAGAGCCAAACATGGGATTAATAAATGCCCTGACATCTGGTAGCTCGGACGGTTTGATTTATGGCTTTTTTCCTTGTTTTGTTATTTCTGATAAGAGCGCATAGGCAATTAGTTTTTAGCTACTGAGGTACGCTAATTATTTTTGCTAAGATGCCGAAACAGAAGAAAAAAGGCAAAATGAAACTAAGACCACTCTTCGTAAATGATTTGATTGATCTTTCCAATGAAGAGGTGGCAGACAGGAGATTTTCAGATTTCCAGCCCCTTACTTCAGCCACACACCTGGAACAAGAAGCCGTGGGAACAGAAATGGAGGGAGATAAGACAGAAGCTGTTTTTGAAGATAACGTACTGGAACTGAGGTCAGTGACGTCTTCTTCTGAATATGCCAGCTCTCAAACTGTCTCCCCAGAACCTTCTGAATTTGTAACGCTCGATGCAAGGCCAAAGCAAACTGCCGAGCAAAATTACTCCCATGCAGAGAGAGAAACAATTCATTATTCTCCTTGAAGCTCTAAGCTCACCCTGGATGAGCTGGCTATGAAAGCCTTTCGTGACCGTATAAAATTCTATGAACAGGAGCTATCCCAGGCAAAAATGGCTATATCCATGCTTGAGCAAGATAAGGGAGATAACTTAAGATTTTCAAAAAGCGCCATATTGTCTTCTTCCTCGGAGCCAAAGACACTCCCTCTGGTGGATTCTGTGTCAGTCCAATTAAGACAGAGGGCACTGCATACGTCACATGAAAGTCTCCCTGATCAAGTTACATATAAACCTGCCACGCAATCATTTCTTGTAACTGGGCTGCCCGAAGCTAAAGGTGCAGCACCATCTGCTGGCAAAAGTAATTTACTACAGGAAGCTGAAATGCCACAAGTGTTTCCACAGGCCCAAACTCAAACACCCCCTGGCGGTGTTGGTGTCCTTTTAGAAGAAACACAGGCACGCTTTATGAAGCAAAGGCAAATGACTGCATCTCCAGCAGGTCATGCCAATATTGCAGATCAAGCACAAATGGCAACTGGAATACAGCAGATTCCAGTGCATCAGCCACAGCAGCTACAAATGCCTGCATATGTGCCCCAGCCACAAGTGCAAATAGGGCCATCTCCTGACCCACCTCCAATGGCACAACCAAGACCATTTTTAGGTCCACAACAGGCACAGCAAATACCACAGGCATTTCTGCCAGCACAGCCAGCGTACCAAGTGCAGGCTCCTTACCAGGCATTTTCTGTCTCTCCACTAACTGGTGAGTCAAAACTAAAAATGTCAGGACACAATTACAAAGCCTGGGTCAGTGAGATTACACTATTGCTTCTTAGAGAAGGCACCCACTGCATGGTATTTAATCCTCCTGCTCAACCTTGGGATTTTGCAATACGAGATCTAGAGATAAGGGCTCGCACAACATTATTGATGTCCATGGATACTGAACTGCAGGTCACTTTTCCACCAAATACAACAGCCCAACAAATTTGGGCTGAATTGGACAATTGCTACAGGCCTATCTCAATTGAATCTTCATGTTTACTCATGTCTGAACTCCACGGTTCGAGATTGAAACCCGGTGAACAAATTGGAGGACATTTGACCAAACTGAAAGGAATCAGAACAGAATTGAGAGAAAGAGGCCATAACATTGAAGATATTCAAATGATCAGCATCATTATTAACTCTTTGAACTATGAATGGAAAGATGCTGTTACAAAAATTAACCAAGTCCCAATTGCTCAACGCACAGTGGACAATGTTTGTAGACTTTTAATTGAAGAAGAGGCATTCATGTTGGCCACGCCACACTTGAGAGGACCACCCGCATCAAAAGCTCCAGCTAGACGCCCCTTCCGAGGAAGGACCTACGCTCCAAGGATGCCAAGATGCTACACCTGCAAACGTGTGGGACATGTCACCCGGGATTGTCCCCAACGAGTTCCAGCTCCTGTCACATACCAGCCCAGAGGAACAGATTCCAGAGGCAGAGGCAGAGGCGGAAGACAAGGTCGTCGTGGTCCCCGGCGTGATCCACAAACTCCACTCGCCACATTGGCTTTAACCAATGATCCATAACCTCAACCAGAGTACGACAGACGACTCCTGTGGACTTTGGACAGTGGTGCAGCATTGCATGTTACCTACAGAAAGGAACTTTTCACAGAAATGCACGAGCCTGAACCTGAACTACATGAACTTTAGTCTTTTTCCAATCATCCTTGTCAGGTCAAAGGAAAAGGAACTGTTTATGTTGAAGAGCTCGATGCATTCATTCCTGATGTTTATTACATACCAACAGCAACCTGTAATTTGCTTAGTCAGTGTCACTTGTCTAGAATGTTAAAGTTCCAGGTTCACCACCTTGAAAAAGCAAGTTACATAGTTAAAGATGGAGATATTGTTGCTGAAACCATATTAATTGGTGGTGTTTATTACTTAAAGCCAAAGCCTAAAACACAAACACAGGCAAGTATAAAAACTCCAAAAAGGGAGAGCACAGGCCCAGATAGAGATGCTCCAGAGAGAGATCCTGTTGCTATTCCTAAGGCTCCTAAAGCCAACAAAAAGAAAATTGGTAAACAGGTTGCTCAGAGCAAGCCTGAGGTTCCTCATAAAAATGTTAATGTTGAGAATTCACTAACAGGTAAACCTTTGCATTACAGGTGTATCCATAAATGGCATAGAAGATTGGGGCATGCCAGTTTCCGTGTTCTTAGGAAGATGCCGGAGTTCGCAAAAGGTTTGGATCTAAAGGGGTGTAAGGTGTTTTTGGATTGTGCTGTCTGCAAAAAGGCAAATCCAAAGCAGCAGCCATTCCCAAACACGCTACACGCCTGTCAACACGCATTTTTGATTTGGTTCACATTGACATAGTTGGTCCTTTCCCGCCATCATTTGGTGGTAGAAAATATTTTCTAACAATTGTTGATAATTACTCTAGATATGGATATGGATATCCTATGATAGAAAAATCAGAGACTTTTCAGTCTTTAAAGACTTTGCAGCCCTTGTTTCTACCCAACACCAAGTTCGCATCACCAGAATCCAGAGTGATCGTGGTGCCGAGTTCATGTCTCAGCATTTCCAGGACTGGATGCGTAAGAATGGAATTATTCATCAGACGTCGGCGCCTTACACACCGGCTCATAATGGAGTCGTAGAACGAAGACAAGGGGTACTGCAAACCATGATGCGTTGTCTCCTAGAAGACGCCAACCTTGGTAAGATATACTGGAGTGAAGCTATCAAGTACACAAATTACATTGTCAACCGTACTTGGAGCAGTGTAACAAATCAGACTCCTTTCTTCATATTGTATGGCTACAAGCCCGATCTTAAAAACATCCATATTTTTGGTTCATATGCTATAGTGAACATTCCCTTAGCTCAAAGAAGAAAAGGAGGTCCAACAGCAAAGAGACTGAGATTTATGGGTATTGATGATAACTCAAAATGGAGCAGATTTATTGACTCTAAACATGCAATTGTGATTTCCCAATCTGCTAATTTTGAAGAAGATATTGACTGGTCCAGGATTCATTCCAATGATCCTGGAGTCTATTTTCCCAGAGATGATACTGCTGATGCCACGCAGATTGATGATCAAGATTCCACTGATTCTTCTCAACCTGATGTTCCGTCTTCGCAAGCCGCGGATGCTGACGCTAGTGACGAAAGTGAGGATGAGGACGAAGCAGAAGAAGATTGGACAGTTGTTCCGAGACGTTCCAAGAGGGCCACAAAAGGAATCCCTCCACAACGATATTCTTGGCAACTGACAAAAGCACCCTTGCCTTTGATTTGCAATGTTACACTTCCACCTGATAATTTCACACAAATGAAGCAGCTCCCTGATTCAGAGCAAGACAAATGGTATGAAGCAATGCAGGTTGAAATGGACAGTCTAAAGAAACTCAAAATATTTACACCTGCAAAACCTCCAGCAAACAAAAAGGTCATTGGCACTCGATGGGTCTACAGAATCGAAAAGAAACCAAATGGTGAGTCATTGTACAGGGCCAGACTTGTAGCTCAGGGTTTCGCTCAACGTTATCCTGAGGACTACACAAATACCTACTCACCGACAGTCAGAACTGAGAGTGTAAAAATTGCTTTAGCAACTGCAACTATCCTTGGTTTAGAAGTTTTCCAGTTTGATGTGGACACAGCTTATCTACATGCAGACCTAGACGAAGAGATCTACGTGAGAAGTCCTCCAGGATTCCGACAGCAAGAAGGGGATACCTGGTTCCTAAACAAAAGTCTTTATGGTCTGAAACAATCCGGTTTAATGTGGTATTTATGTCTTACTGACAAACTAAATTCAATGGGCTTTATTAAGTCCGAAACTGATGAGTGCGTGTTCACAAAAAGATCTAACGATGCATATGAGATAGTTCTTGTTTATGTTGATGATATTGTTTATATCGGTCCAAATAAGCAAATGAGTGAGATTTTTGCCAAAGCTTTGCAGAGATATTTCACAATGAAATCATTAGGTCACATTAGCACTTATTTAGGTGTTCAGATTGAAAAAACACAGAAGGGGTTTAGTCTTTCACAAGAAGATAAAATTGAACAAATTTTGCATCATTGTAACATGAAAGATGCTAACACAACAAAGACACCCATGCAAACAGATTTTCACAACTTGACACAAGAAGCAAGTCCTGAGTTCGAGGATCAAACACTTTATCATTCAGTCATTGGGTCACTGTTATACATTAGTAGTTGGACCAGACCCGACATTGCACTTAGTGTTAATCTCTTATCTCGACACGTAGATAAGGCAAAACAGTTTCATTGGACATGTATTAAGAAATTATTGAGATACCTAAAATACACTAAACACATGAAGTTATTGTTAGAACCAACACATACTGATTATGCAGAATTAAGTTGTTATGCAGATTCTGATTGGGCAAGTGATAAGAAATCACGTAAAAGTACTTCAGGTTATATGATGTTCTTAAATGGATGTCCTGTTTATTGGCAAGTACATAAACAGAATTTTGTTTCTTGTTCATCTACTGAAGCTGAATATGCTTGTGTTTCAGATGCATGTAATTCTCTAATTTGGTTTGATGCTTTAGTCACAGATATCTGGACACACCCGATCAGACCGATCACCGTGATGGAAGACAATGAATCGGTGGTTTATATTTCTGAATCACATTTTACAGGTTCTAGGTCCAGACACATTGACATCCGTTATCAAAACATAAAACATTTAGTGAAAAAAGGTTTTGTCAAAATGCAATATGTATCTACACATGATCAAATTGCTGATATGCTCAACAAACCACTTCCAGCAGCTCAACGTGAGTATCTGCGTAAGAAGATGTGCCTTATTTGATGATGTACTGATATTCGCTCAACTGGCAAAGAAGGGGAATGTCACTGCGTTATTTTATTTGCCAGCTGAACTCATCATTTCTGGACTGTCAGACTCTCCGTAGCGTGCCAACTTCTTATCAGTAAGCTACGTGTTTCCGTATCCACCCACATTCCTTCACTTGCTTCACACACTCTTTCCTTTGTTCTCTTTCCAGCAAGGTCCGGCTGAGATAGCCGGCAAGAATTACTTTCAAAAATGTAGCAATTAACTTTTCTTTGTTAGTGAGGTGTTTTATTTTCTTTATAACAAATAAATGAGTTTTATTAGAAACTTTTCTTCGCGTTTCTTTTTCAGAATATTGCAACAAGGAATAAGCCTCGATTCATCTCCTCTAAATAAACCAGGGTGATTAGTCCCAGAGCCAAACATGGGATTAATAAATGCCCTGACACCGACCTCCTTCTGTATGCCGAGGTTACCTATAACAATGCCATATATAGTAGTACAGAGTTTACTCCCTTCTGGGTGGCTACAGATAGGGAGTTTGTTCCGATACCCCAATGTCCCCGGGGTGGATCCTACAGATGTGGGAGTTCAAAAATGGGTGGAGCAAACCCAGAGTGTCTGGCCGATCGTACAGGAAGTGCTCCAATGGTCTACTAGAAAATATAAGCAACAAGCGGATAGGAAACAACAACCTCATCCACCCCTCCAAGTTGGTCAGAGGATCTACCTATCGACCAAATACTTGAATTTAGGCCTTCCCAGTAAGAAACTGGGACCCAAGTATATAGGCCCATTTACCATTGAACAGATTATAAATCCAGTAACTGTTAGGCTACGGCTACCCCTATTATTAGGGAAAACCCATCCTGTTTTTCATTGTAGCCTGCTGAGACCTGTAAAATCAGCCCACATAAGAGGGGTCCCAGATGTACCACCGCCTCTCATGGACGGTGGCCTACAACATGAGGTAGAAGAAATATTAGACACCAGACTGCATAGGGGCATCCTACAATACCTCATTTTGTAGAAAGGATATCCCTGGTCCGAGGCTTCATGGGTTCGGAAGGGTAATGTTACCGCCCCATGGTTGTTGCCAAGTACCACTGTCGGTAGCCAGACAAGCCGGGGCCTCTATCATCTTAAAGCACTCACTATTGTTCCTATGTTTTAGACACCATCTCCGTAGTAGAGGGGGACATATGTCAGCCCCAGCCCTGTGATGGAACTTGGGGCTGCCATTCGCGTGGGGATTGCCATTCCGCTGCTGCACTTTTGCTGATGACCCTTACTGTGTGCCTGCTCTCCTGGGTCATCAGCCCCGAGGCATGCCTCTCACTTCGACTTTCCAGCTGCATGCTAGATGACCTCAGGGTCATGCACTGAGGCAGTTTATCAAGCTTATCATGTTAAGGAAAGATGGAGCAGCCGGAATAACTGAAGTGGCCTGTGATGGATTGGGGAGGGAGAAGGAGGATACAGGGTAAGTGGATAATTGAGTGATTGCACTGGGGTGGAGCTGTATACTGATTAAAAGGTGATGGAGAGCATGAAGCGTCAGTTCCAACAAAGATTCTTTTCTGTAACAATTTAAGGTGGTCAGTTAGTACCGATATCAGGATAAACAGACTTGGTTACTGCTTTTGCATACTGAGGTTTATTTTTCCAATCTTTATGGAACCTGACAATATGTTTATGGGTGGGTAAGAGATTATTTACGTTTTGGAGTAATATGTATATTGTGTAGTATTAGTTTTGTAAGATTTATATTAGAGCACATATGGAGACCAAAGGGAATATGTAATATGAGGAATAGATGGAGAAATCATTGAAGGTAGCTACATGGAATGTACATGGCTTGGGGGGAAAATATAAATGAGCAAAAATTGAAAAATCAATTAACAAAGAGAAAATAGATATTGTATTTTTACAAGAAACACATCAAAAGAAAGAAGGGGTGAATGAACTTAAGTTATACTGGGATGATGTATATGAAAAGGCATTTGGTACATCAAAAGCAAGAGGGGTAGCAATCATTGTAGCTAAAAGATGTGAATTTATGATAAAAACCATAAAAAGGAGTGAAATGGGAAGATTTCTTATTTTATAATTCAAGGCTTGATTTATGGACAAGAGGTTACCTTAGCAAACTTGTACACACCTAATATAAATCAAAGAGAGTTTTATAATAGGGTATATAAAGAAATAGAAGAAGTCAAAAAAGGTTATGTGATAATGGCAGGTGATTATAATATGGTTATGGATATTGGAATTGACAAATCCAATCCATCAAAAGTAGAAATAAAGTATAATAATAGAGATTTAAGAAAATGTATTAATAGAAATAGACTAAAAGATGTTCGGAGTGAAGTACATGGTAATCAAAAGAGTGATACATATTTTTCTGGTAGACATAAAAATTTTACAAGAATAGATTACCGTATTTTTCAGACTACAAGATACACTGGTGTATAAGACACACCAAGATTTTGAAGAGGTAAACAAGAAAAAAAGTTTTTACCCTCCCTGTTCCCCAGGAGCACTTTGTAGGCCTCCCAAAACCTCTGAGCGCCCTGTTTTTGCAAAAAATGGGCCCATTTTTTACAAAAACGGGACACAAGGGGCGGGGCTTCTGGAGGCCAAAAATAGCTGTACTCGGTGTATAAGACGCACCAACATTTCCACCCTCTTTTAGGGGGGGAAGTGTGTCTTATACTCCGAAAAGTACGGTATATATTTGTAATACCCGAAATATCTAAAATAATGAGAGCAGAGATAAAAATAATTAAAATATCTGATCATGCAATGGTAACTATGGATATGGAAATAGATTTTGATTATAAACAGGCAAGTAGATGGAGAATGGATTTGAGGATTTTTAAAAATAAAGAGATTTTAGAAAAAAATGGAAAGGGAATTAAAAGAAATATGTACTATAAATGAAGAGGGGAGGTAGTAATACAGGTGTAATATGGGATGCAATAGCGCGAGGTTTAGGGATAAAATACTCTTATAATATAAAAAAACAAAAAGAGAAATATATAAAATGGTTGGAGGAGGAAATTAGGGAACTAGAGAGTAAATATATAAAAAGTAGAAAGAATAGGATTATGTTAGAACTATTAGCCATAAGAAAAGAGTTTCCAAATATTGAGATAGAATAGGTTCAAAGAAATCTAATATATTTAAACAGGGAATTTTATGAAAACAGTAATAAAAATTCTAGAATGCTGGCTAGAGCCACACAAGCTAAAAATGCAAAAAGCCTGATTGGAGTAATAAAGAATGATAAGGGGGAAAGATGTAATATGATGAGAGAAAAATTGTTGATATTTCGGAAGTTCTTTGAAAAGCTATATAAGGGAAATGATGTAAATGTGAATGAGAGTCAGACATATATAGAAAAGAATTTAAACTGTAAAATTCAAGAATGCAATAAAGAAATAATGGAATCACAAATAGAAGAAAAGGAAATAGTGGAAGTTATTAATAAATTGAAAATAGGTAAGGCACCAGGGTTAGATGGATTAGGCGTAGAATATTATAAAAAATTTAAAGGGCTATTGGTGCCGAAGATGAAGATAATGTTTAATAAAATAATGGAAGGGGAAAATATTCCATGTTCCTGGAAGCAATCCTTGATAATACTGATAGCGAAACCTGGTGAAGACCATACAAACCCAGGATCATATAGACCAATATCCCTTATTAATCAGGACGCTAAGATTTTTACAGCAATATTGGCAAATAGATTGAATATATTTATAGAGAACTATATTAAAAATGACCAGTGTGGATTTATAAGAGGCCGACAAATGTCAGACATAATAAGAAGGGTATTAAACAGAGGTTATTATATAAAGAATCAAAAATTGAAGGCAGATATATTAGCATTAGATGTATTTAAGGCCTTTGATTGTGTGGAATGGCCTACATTGAAGATAATAATAGAGAAGTTAGGTTTTGGGGGGAAAAATTAGACAAATGATAAATCAACTATATTCAGAGAATAATCGAGTATAGCCATAAATGATGGTGTTAAAGAGACAATAACCTTAAGCCGGGGAATGAGACAGGGTTGCCCTTTATCCCCAGTTTTATTTGCATTATTGATGGAGGTTTTGGCAAATGCAATTAGGGAAGATTCATTGATTGAAGGAATTGGTGTACAGAAGAAAACTAAAATAAATTTATTGGTAGATGATACATTATTAACATTTCAAAATCCTGTAGTTATCAGAGAGAGGATATATTTACATCTGAATGAATTTGGGAAATATAGTGGATTACAAATACACTAGGAAAAATCAGAAATAATGTTATATAAGTGGAGGTATTGAAAGGAAAATATAAATTAAAAATAGTAGATAGTATTAAATATTTAGGTATTGACATCCCGAAAAATATTCAAGAGTTAAAGAAAATAAATTATGAAAAGTTAAAGAAAGATATAAAAGATAAAATAGATAAATATGAGAAAGTAAAATTATCGTGGTTTGGAAGAATTGCAATGATAAAAATGAAAGTTTTACCAAAAATTAATTTTTTGTTTTGGATGATCCCAATTAAATTTTCGGATCAAGAATTAAAGCAAATACAGAGGTTGCTGGAGGTGTATTGTAATGGAGGTAAGAGAACAAGAATAAGTAAAGCATTATGATATGAACCATTAAAAAAAGGTGGGCTGGTTCTTCCAAATATTAGAAATTATTGGGTAACTAATGAATTAAAGGTGGTCCCAGATATTATAGTAGTAACTAGAGATTTAATATGGAGGGATATAGAGTTGAACGAATTAAGGGAAATAGATGATCCTATAGAAATATATTGGTTTAAAAAGGATATTTAAAAAATTGCTAAGAGGATCCAAAATCCCTTTTTAAAAAATTTGATAGAATTATGGAAAAAATAGAGATATCAGCTAATGCCAGGAATTTCTCCTTTAACACCAATAGTGGAATTGGAGAAATTCCCTAAGATCAAATTGAAAGAATGTATTAGTAAACTAAAAGAAAATCAGATATATAAATGGGAAGACTGGAAGAACAAGATAAAGAATATAACACAACTAAATAATGTTTTAGCAGATATTAAATTAAATTGGTTGAAGTTAATACAATTAGAGAAATGGATAAAAGTAGAAGAAAGATTAGAGGAGAAAGATAGACAGTTAACAAAATTTGAAATGATTATAAAAGAATGTGAGGTGAATGAAGAATATATAAGTAAAGGAAGAATTGGGAAAATATATAGAATATTAACTGAATTAGAAGAGCAGGAAAAAACTTTCAAATTAATTTGGGAATCAGATTTAGGAGAAATAAATGATAATGATTGGAAAAATATTTGGAATAGAAGAGTATATAAGAATATGTCAGTTAGAGTTAAGGAAAATGGATATAAGGTGATATGGAGGTGGTACCTAACACCACGTAAATTAAATCAAATAGATGGTAAATATACAAATAGTTGTTGGAGGTGCAAGAAAGAGGTTGGAACATATAAACATATGTGGTGGGATTGTGATAGTGCACAAAAAATATGGGACATGCTGTTTATAGAGAAATTAGAGCACTTTTGAATGTAAATTTAGACGTGTCACTGAGAATTGCATTACTGTTGCTGGTGGAAAAACGGGATATAAATGAAACAAAAAAGGAATTGATTGTAAATTTTTTAATGGCAGCTAGATTAGTGATGGCTAAATATTGGGGACAAAATTGGGATATTCAAAGAAATGAGTGGTATAATGAAATTTGGAGTATGGCAACAAATGATAAATTAACAACAGAAATTAAATTTAAAAAAGGGACGAGCAAAGCAAAGCATATTTCATTATAATGAAATATGGGGGGATTTTATAAAATCAGTGTTGGTGGAAAGCAAAGGGAATAAACCTACTCAAGAATATATGTTGTTTTGTAGTGTTTTGTAGGATTGACAGAGCTTATCGAATAAACTCTTGGACTGCCAAGCAAAGGCAATTGCCTAGAGATGTGGTAATCTATTTTTCAGATAAAGAAATTAGGAATAAAATTGTGCAAAATTCCTTCAATTCTAATTTGCAATTGTATGGAAGAAAGATTTGGATTTACAAGGAACTCCCACCTAAGATATTAATGGAAAGGAAGAAATTTGGCTTTCTGGTGTCTGAGTTAAAAAGGAGAAATATTCAATTCCGGTGGGACGTCCCAGTTGGTATTATATTGAGATATCAAGGAGAAAGATACCAGTTAAATACTGTTGAAAGGGCGGAAGAATTTTATCAAAATAGGTTGAAAATGAATTTAACGTCTTCAGATATAATACAGGATAAGCAGAAGGAGCTGGAACTAAAGACAGAGACTGTACCAGATAAATTGCCTTTGGATTTATCGGATACCCCAGCTGGATTATCTACAAATTTGAGAGAAGTGCCATCTGATTTTAATGTGATGACTTATCAAGGCAAGGACAAGCATGGAAACCAATTAGAGGATATACAAGGGATAAAAAAGAAATGCGAGACACAAAAAATTAGGATGGAGGTCAAACCCACAAAAAGAAAACAAAAAAAGAAATAGGTTGTACAAAAATAGAAATTTCTAACCCAAGCAACAGTGAAGCCAGTGATTTTAAAATATGAATGATTATGTGAAAACATAGAGGAGGCGACATATTGGTCAATATCATCCTGAGGATAGTGGCAGATCTCTGCATTGCCGTAATTTTGGGACATGGAAAGAGCCTCAAATTGATGGTTTTGAATTATCTATTTTGAAACTTCTTTTTGTGTTGATAAATATATTATAATTATCTTGAATTATAAGGCAAGAGAATCACATTGGGACATGCAGAAGATCGGGTTGTTACCCAATACGATGATGGAAATTAATAATCCTGATGAAACCCACAATTATTATTATATGGAATACAATTATAATGTCACTCGGGTGGTTGTTTTTACTTTTATATATATAAGAAGATGTTTACTACTGATGGGGGCAGATATGATTGGAGATCTTGAATAAACTGTTGCATCCGCAAGCTATGTCACCCTATTATGGATGTTGGTTTTAACAATCCAGTGGAAAGACTTCAAGAAGATATTATATGGACTATAAATTTAAAGTTATTGTCTTTTCTTTTTTTTATTTAGATATAATGGAATATATATATATATATATTTTTAAGTAGTGTGGGCAGTGAATTAAAGATATCAAGAATTGTTGTGTATGGTAAATTTGTAAGACAGTGGGTGAATAAGCTAGCTACAGACTGATTAGTTTAAGAAAAGGGATTTTTAAGTGATACATTTAGGGGAGTGGAGGAAATGGATAGAGTGGAATAAATGTTAAATTAGATTTTATGGGGAGCCCGCTTTGAAATGTTATTAAAGTAGGACTTATTGTATAGTTTTAAAGTGGAAGGTGGTTTTGAATTGTTGCAATAATGCATAGATATAAAACACTATTATGCTAAATTAGAGTTATTTTATAATAGTTATAGTATAATGTGTTTGTTTTTTTTTGTTTTGTTTTTTTTTCTCTTCTTCTTTTCTGAAATGTATGGATAAAGGGGGATTTATAATACTTTTAGTAAGCAAAGGTCAGTATTTTGAGGAGGGAGTAAGTAATCTGTTATGAATTAGGGTTTTTTTTTTGTTACGAAGAAGTCACAGGGGGGGAAGGGTGGGGAGGGGGGGTTAGGGAGGGGGGGGAGGGGGGGGAAAAAGGGGGAAAATTTGTATTTGAAAACCTTTTCAATAAAAAAAAAAAAAAAAAAAAAAAAGAATATATGTTGTTTTGGAGGGGATAAGGGTACAATTGGAATATATTGTATATCTTTTAGTTGTTATAGACGAAGAAATATGGGGAGGGGGATGGTCTCTGGGTTTTTTTTCTTTTTTCCTTTTTCTTTCTTTTTTTGTATTTAGATGTATATGTAATATGTTTGTATTATTTGTATTTAATTTTTTTTTAAAAAAAGATGCTAGATTTTTGCCAGATGTATAATAAGTTGTAATTGTTCATTTAAGATCCCGTTATACTCATCTTTCTTCAATGTAGTCATTTTCAGATCTGTTTTTTATTGCATCATACACTTTATCTACCATTCATTGCTAATCATTCATGTACTCTCAGCCACTGCACAGCATCACCTACATAACAAAAAAACACATATTCATGCCCATAAAGTCACCACTAGGGTTCATTATATATTTATCGATAAACACATTCAGTAACCATGGGGACATTACACAATTTTGTCTTACTTCCTCACTCAATGTTGAATCATTCACTAAATGGTTGATGAATTTGTTATTTGCATCCTTTTATACAATTGTAAAAAGCAGAAGAAACATGAATGCATATAACAAAGAAAAATAAATAATAAAAAACAAATAATGCAAATAAACAAACAAAACCTACATATAATAGAACAAATAATAACAGGTATGTGAAAATTACTAAGATTCAGTTTCTAAACATCCAATTGAATCTTCAGCAAATGAAATCTAATTGTCCAGTTTTTCCTTTATGCTGATAAAAGGCCAATTCAAAGTGTAAAAGTTAAAACATTTTATCAACCACCCTTTGGTATCTGTTGCACAAACATAATAAATCTTATGTTTCTTTATTGACAAGTAAATTTAAAATAGTTCAATAAAATATTAACATTTTTAAAGTGATGGTTCACCGTGGTAAGAAGATTTAGCGAAAACCAAGCAATCAAAAGGCATGGCCAAAATACCCTTTCTGAACATCTGTTAGGGTTGTAAAGAATCCAGTAAAGTTGAAAAGTTTTTTGATGAATTGATCTTATCTTAAGATAATATGTAATTAACATTTTTAAAAAATGAAACCATTAATTTTATAAAATCAGGGATTCCAATTCTCTCTTCTTCTAAATTGTTTGTTTTAGTAGGCAATTTCAAATTTCTCATAAATCATTATTTTAATAAAGTTTTTAAATTGTCAGTACAACTGAGTGGTTGGTTAGGCTCTTCAGAACACCTTATATACTATATTCAGAACTGCAGAGGTCTTCAGAGACTGCCACAGTACAAAGAAAGATTATACCAGTTATGAACATATTGGAATGCATCGCCATTCAGCTCTTTTTGGCAAATTCTCTGTGTAACACATCAAAGTTTTAAAAGTATAATTAATTGTTGATTAACAGTTACAAGGATGGATGACTTACAGTTGACGTCGCAGCGCTGTCGGATGCAAAATCGAACTGAATCCATTCATTGGAGGACCCCATAAGGGGCTAAAGTCACCCTGTAGAGGTGACGAAGAGTGAAGGGGTGCCCTGCAGGTCGCAGAGAGAAGTGGCTCTCCTGCTTGGCCCAGGGCTAATTCCCTCTCAGCTGACAATGAAGAGGAGTGACAGACTATTGAGCTATGCTGGGACTTATTAAAAGCGGGGGGAAATAAGTGGGTTTCAAAAAGAAATGGTGTCGATGTTTCAAAGCATTTATGATATCATGACAAGGAATCACAGGGAGATAATGCATTTAATTAATAACATAAATGGGAAGCTAGAAAGTGCTCCACAGGGATAATGAATAATGATAAAAAAACCTAGGAAATAAAGGAGATAATAGCGAGACCAGGGGAAAAGATAGAATGAACAAAGCAACAAATAAAACAAGAAGATAAGAAAGAGAAGGCAATAAAAACTTATGAAGCAATTCAGGGAAAATATATGCTAAAAGATCAAAAACTGATACTTGGATAAACAGAAAAATATCTTTGAAAAGAAAATAGAGATTTGGGCAGATCCTCTGGAGGCTTGGCAGCAAAAGATAGTAGAGAGGGAAGAAATACCTAAGCTAACCAGGAAAGAGGTAGATAGTGGTGAAAACCCAAGGGAGGAATTTGGGAGGCAAGTTAAAAAATGAATAAGAATTGAAATATTAAAACGGGCAAGAGATGATGGATAGAGGAAATGTTATGTAACACAAGATTGGCTTTATTAGGAGCTAGAACAGAGGCAGAAACAAGAAATAGAGGGAATATTATTATGCAGATTTTTATATACTAAAAGTAATAACTAGATATAAAGATTAAATGTTGAAAGATGGTGACACTATGTATGTTTCAATGATATTCTTATTGTCATTGGAATGGGGGACTAAAATGTTGAACAACTAAATAATGAAGTATAACAAATATGTATAATAACATCATAATTACATAAGTATGATCTAAATAACAAATAATATTAACACTACCATTACTACTTGTATTTAAATGAATGATACCCAGATGCCTCACTGTTCATGTATTGATATTGATATATATTCAAATATATATATATATATATATATATATATATATATATATATATATATATATATATATATATATATATATATATATAACATTTATATATATAACATTTATATATGTTAAATAATTATCTATACATTTCCTGCTAGACAGAAAGTCACATTGCCCTGCCCCAAGCTCATTGCTTCCACTTCCAGCCCTATTTCTTGGGAAGCTAGAAAAATGTGGGATAAATAGTACCATCACCAAATGGGTCTGTATTTGGCTGACAAATCGTATTCAACATGTAGTCCTCAAAGGAACTACATCTACATGGAGGAAAGTAAGCAATGGAGTATGCCAAAGTTCTGTTTTGGGCCCAGTACTCTTCAATATCTTCATAAACAATCTAGATGGGGGAACAGAAGGGCAACTCATCAAATTTGCAGATGACACTAAACTGGCAGGAATAGCCAATACCCCAGAAGACAAGCTCAAGATCCAAAAAGATCTTGACAGGACTTGAACATGGGCCCTATCAAACAAAATGAAAACCAACATAGATTAAAGTAAGGTTCTACACTTAAGCAAGAAAAGCCAACTATAGGTACAGACTATGTAAAAGTTGGCTTAATGCCAGTAATTGTGAGAGGGATCTTAAGAGTCCTAGTGAACCATCATTTAAATATGAGCCAGCAGTGGGGACAGCAGCCAAAAAATCCAAATGCAATCCTAGGCTGCATTAATAGAATCACGATCCAGTGAAGACTTTACAAATAGTAAGGCCACATTGGAATACTGCTTCCAGTTCTGGTCACTACAATATTAAAAAGATGTTATGAAAAGTTGTTGCAGAGAAAAGCAACAAAAATGATCAGGGGGCTGGGTACTAAAACATATGAAGAACAGTTAGAGGAATTGGGTATGTCTAGTCTAATGAAAAGGACTAAGCAGTGTTCCAATATTTGAGGGGCTCCTACAATGACGAGGGAGTAAAACTATTTTCCAAAGCACCAAAAGGCAAGACAAGGAACAATGGATATAAACTAACAAAGAAGAGAAGCAACCTAGAACTAGCAGAAATTTCCTGACAGTGAGAACAATAAACCAATGGAATGGCTTGCCTTCAGAAGTTGTGGAAGCTTTCAAACAGACATTGGACAACCATTTATTTGAAATGGTATAGGGCAATGATGGCTAACCTTTTTGCCATCGCGTGCCAGGAGGGGGGAGCGGGGGAGGTTCATGCACACGCGTGCCCACCCCCATAATTCTATGTGCCCCACCCTGCGCATGCGCGCACAACCCCCCTCCCCCCCGCTCCTGGCACATGATGGCCAGGTAGGCCCATTTTTCTTTTCTCACCTGGCTCCAGATCCTCTCTATGCATCTGGGGAGGGTGAAAACAGCCTTCCCCACTCCCTCGGAGGCCCTTCAGAGGCCTGAAATAGCCCATTTCCCAACTCCCAGTAGGACAGGAAGTGACTTTTTTGCTTTCCCCAATCTCCAGAGATTCCTAGAGAGATCCAGAGAAGGGCGGCATATAAATCGAACCAATAAATAAATAAATAAATAAATAAATAAATAAATAAATAAATACATACATACATACATACATAAATACATACATAAATACATAAATACATAAATACATAAATACATAAATATCAATATAAATCGTAAGGATACAAGTAACAAAATTACAGTCATACAGTCATAAGTGGAAGGAGATGGGTGGTGGGAACGATGAGAAGATTAATAGTAGTGCAGACTTAGTAAATAGTTTGACAGTGTTGAGGGAATTATTTGTTTAGCAGAGTGATGGCATTCGGGAAAAAACTATCCTTGTGTCTAGTTGCTCTGGTGTGCAGTGCTCTATAGCGTCGTTTTGAGGGTAGGAGTTGAAACAATTTATGTCCAGGATGTGAGGGGTCTGCAAATATTTTCACAGCCCTCTTTTTGACTCGTGCAGTATACAGGTTGGAAGGCAGGTTGGTAGCAATTGTTTTTTCTGCAGTTCTAATTATCCTCTGAAGTCTGTGTCTGTCTTGTTGGCTTGCAGAGCCAAACCAGACAGTTATAGAGGTGAAGATGACAGACTCAATAATTCCTCTGTAGAACTGGATCAGCAGTTCCTTGGGCAGTTTGAGCTTTTTAAATTGGCGCAGAAAGAACATTCTTTGTTGTGCTTTTTTGATAACGTTTTTGATGTTAACTGTCCATTTTTGCTCTCTTTCCAGCTATTCCTCAGCTGGAGGAGCTCTGGCTGCAGCTCGGGGAAGCAATAGGCAAAACCTACTGTCCCCTTCCTGAGGTCTTTGGCTGGTGGAAGGCACCGGAGTCACAATTTTCCACTGTGTTGAAGGCAGATCTGACCCGCAATGGGTAACTGCAGCTTGTCTTTGCGCCGATAGTGCTAGTCACTACTAGTATACCCAGGTGAAGCTGGGCAGGGACTGAGTCCTCTCTGTTGTCCGTGCAGGTAATGCCAGGGGCCGTGGCTCGTGTTTGGAACCAGCTCTGACTTATGCCCCTCTCCGCCTGTGGTGGGAATGGCAGGGACCTCGGCTTTTCAATAGCTGGAGAGCTGGATCAGTTAGCCAACCTAATCGCTGTTCAGCAATTCCCAATCAATTTTCCCCTCTGCTCATGGTTCAGAGAGAATCCAGGAATCGATGTTGCTGATAAGCAGTTGTTTAGAATGTCTCTTCTGGCTGAAGACCAAGCCAAACTGGGGAGGTCACCAGGCAAGGAGGCGTCACCAAAAAATGATGACAGGCTCGGTCTCCAGGCAGAAGAGAGAGCAACACCCATTCCTGGATTCTCTCTCCCCAGTACAATGGAGAATTTATCAGACAGTGGAACTATCCATCCCATAGTTCCATTTTACCAGGAAGAAAGCCTTACTGAATCCATTATATTCATCACATACTCTTGCTCTACCAATATATTAAATAAACAACAAACAGAAGCATTAGGATTTAAACTATATTTAATAAACTGATTGTTTTTTTTAGCAATCAGCTTGTTCCCTTCTAAGTGTTTGGAAACCCTAAATGCTTGGTGATCTTTTCTACGATTTTCCCAGGCACTGATCTCAAGCTAGTAATGTGCCAGTGATGTCATTTAAAGATAACTATAGGAGTAAAGATAGAGTAAAGGACATGAAGATGATGGAGACAGATGAAATCCATTACCAAAGCAATGAAGTGCAAAAGTGACATAACAGCAAAACAAGAAAAAAGTGTTCATTACCATATAGTTTGTTTATTAGTCTGGCCTTTATCATTGGGCTGACAAGTATTTTTAATTTTAAGTATTTCTTTTTTAGGGACAATGTAATTGTAATACATACTCAAGTACCATATATATGAACTCATGCTTAAGATTATATTACAGATGTGATGCCAGATTGCTCCAAAATACAATACATTAGGTCACGGGATACAGACTTTTTTTTCAATAAGTGAATATTACTTCCCTTTTGTTTGCAAGTATTTTTAATTAATTTAACAGGTAAACAAAGCATTTTTTCCATGCAGTATCCTATGTATAGTTCAAATAAAATCTAACAAGCCCAGGGGAATA
Source organism: Pantherophis guttatus (assembly GCF_059756535.1). NCBI lineage: Eukaryota > Metazoa > Chordata > Lepidosauria > Squamata > Colubridae > Pantherophis > Pantherophis guttatus. Next base: position 120,513,730 of record NC_142065.1, on the reverse strand, counting down.
GAAAGGATGGATCCAGAAAAGGAAGAATGAACAATTGTTATCTCTACCCTCTGAACCCTGATAGGTCAATTGCTGATTCAACAAGATAATTCTTTTCTTATGCAAATATACAAACAGCCATCAAATTGTATATATTAATATATTACATGTTAACTGACCCAAAATATTGTCAATGGTGTTGCATGATCTGGGTTTTTGTATCACACTATTGGAATGACCTAGATCCCCTTTTTTCCTGTTTTCCAAAGCAATTTGCATCAGAATTGCTGAGGAAAACTGAGCAAATGTTAACATTATTCTAGCACTGATGGGGAACTTAACATCAAACATAGGCGACCTGTGCTTGTAGCTGCTTACAGCATCAGAAATTTAGCAAAAATTTAGCAAAAAAACCTGTTGCAAAACAGTGACAAGATTCAGCTTTTTTCTTTGCAAGGTAAACATTGTCTCCTTATCCCAATTAAATATTATGCCTCATTCTGTCCCCCATCACAGTTAAAAATAAAATGCCAAAAGATGCAGTTCCCACTTGCTAATAAATTGTCCACTGCAGCATTACATGGTCGAAGTCTCCAAGATACAAAGGAGAGGAAGAATATATTTTTGACAGAAATGTCATACAGAAAGCTAAGTTTGAAAAGAAGAATAAGGATGACTGAATCATTAAGCCAAACAGATTGTATTTTAGGTTATTAATACTGAATTATGTAGAAAGCAAAAGGAAATGCTGACAAGAAAGAATGACTTCAAAATTTGTCTTTGGCCTTGTTCTCAAATCACATCAAGTCAAATTAGTTGTGGTTTATTTTACTTGATCTAACCGTCATGCCAATTGTAGTTTACCAGTCTGTCAATGTTACACAAACCATAAATATGAAATATTTTGTTTCAAATATCATTTTTAAAAGATTAGATGGTGCAAATATTAATGTGCTAAGTGTTTATGTGTGAATATTTCCTGCTAACAATCATTATCACCTACTAACAAGGTTACAATAAATTTATCTGCATCTTCCATGAGTCTGCAATACTCCCCCCCCCACCCCGAAATTATCAGACTGATGCCTATTCTGCATGGAATAGCCTTGCATTTGTCATATCTTCCCAAAGAAAGGCTACCCATCCCAAATGTGTCCTTTATATCAAAAAGGATTCATAAAAGTACCAAAACATAAACCCATTTCCCTACTATGAACTTAATGCAAAGTAATAATAATTAGGCCAAGTATCAGTTCAAGAATGACTGCTATTAAATCACTATAAGCCACAAATAGGGAAATAGTCTAAAAGAGAACAGTAGATCACATAATGCAAGTAGTGAATTATGGAACATCAGGAGAGCTATGCTATACAGTATACAGTATACAGTACTCATTAATGATCCATGACCATGTTCTCCCCACCTCCCTTGTAACAGTTAAACAAACCCTACTGTCATTAAGCATGTCATGTGACATTTGCAACCTCCTGCTAGCTTCTCCATTGACTTTGCTTGTCAAAAGCCAGCCAGCAGTAAAGATCACAATGGCCAATACAGGATGCTGCCATATTGTAACTCCAATCTGGTTGCCAAATTCCCAGATTGCGACTTTATGACCACCGACTGTCCTAAGTATGAGAACTGATCATAAGTAGCACTCATTCAGCCCTGTTCATATGAGTGCTGAATGAATGATTGTTAAACTAGGATTACCTGTAGTGTACTCTCCCAGGATGTTGTACAATAAAGGGCCATTAAAATGGGTGGAGTTTAGGCCTTCCAGAAACTGATTACCTAAAACCTCAATTATCCCTACTATTCTGATTAAAGTTCAGGAGAGTTGCAACCCAATCAGGTCTAGAAAGCTACACTTTCCTGGTTCTTTTTGTAGACATTAAATACTGTACAATATTCTTAAGCAGAGTGAGGGTGTTATATGCAGCTTCCTTCTCTGCAATCTAAAGACGCCCGCAATACTAAAATAACCCCATTTTTTGCTCCAAAACCGGAGTTCTCTTCAAAGCTGCGTTTCCACGATTGCCGAGGCTTCCTTTCACCAGAACTGTACAGAACAAGCACGAATCCTAATCTGCGCTTGCATGCGGTTCTTGTCGCAAGAAAATCCACCAATATGTTCTATTCTCTATTGATTTTGTGCAGCGCGGCGGGCGAAAAGAGCCGTAAGGGCGAAGCTTCGCCTTTGTTTTCCTACACCAAATGCAGTAACCCTTAACTGCATACAGCTACCGATCCCCTTTACCGCTAAGCGTAGGGGCCTTAGGCACTCTCCTCGGCTCAGCCCAAGCAATCCTTCTCCTGTACAGGCCCTCTTCGCTCAGCTGAGATAGGAGCGGAACGGAAGGAGGCGCTCTGACGACAATGTCAAATACGAGGCGCCGGTTACGTGCCTAATGACGCTACTCGCCTGCCACGACTCGCTCTGAGGCCGAGAGGAGAAGCGAGCTGAGCGGGCTGGAAAACCAGGGCTACCGAGGCCTGCTCTCCTCCAGTTCCTCCTGCAGTCGCCACCACGGCAGGGCAGGTGGTAAGCGCTGCACGACTCCCTCGGAGAGCTGACAAGCGGATCCAGAGCGGGAGGGGCGGGGATCTGCGGAGGAGCCTCCCTTCCCCCTTCTCTCCTTTGGAAGGATCGCGTCCGCTGGTTTGACGTTTTCCGCGCGGCAGTACCCGGGCTTCGCTTGGGGCGGGATGAATCGCTGTCTCATATTCTAAAATGAAAACTTCAATCCAGAATAATTTTTTCTGATATTACATACGACTCACATATTAAACGCCTGCCTTAAATACAGTAATCAAATACGTTGCAAAATTTATCTGTAGTTTTAACATTTTGTACAATTTTTCTAGGACTAAGCCTATCACATGTCAAGCAATTTACTTCCGAGTAAATATATAGCGGATCGGTCTGAAGGCTGGCAGGTAGTATTCAAAGGTGTCATCTTTGCAAGATCGAATATTATTGGCGAAATCCACTGATAATTCATAAGGCAGATCATAATGTTCATGTAAAAATTGTTATTAACATTAATAACCACCACACAAGCAGAAATAATTGTAATAATTTAGTACCCATCCCAATTTTCATATATTAGTATGAAGTTGATTGGATCTGTACAAGTGTGTATTGTATGTGTCTGCCCTCTTCATTTAACAAGCCAGATGATATGGCTGGGAAGTATATTTTCAGGGTGATGGTTTACATATATATTTAGAAATAAGACACACTGAGTCAATAAGATTTAGCTCAAGGACTTTATGTTAAATGATTGAAAGGAAGACATGTACAGAATTTTTTTTTAAAGTCAAAAGAGAGTATTCAGAAGCAAATTTCAGTTATTTTAATATATCTCTTTCTAGAGGTGCGTAGTATAAATAAAATATAAGTTTTAGACCTTGTATTTTATCACTTTGGAAACAGGTCTTGAGCATCTTTCTGAATGAACTATTTAAAATAAACATCAGAGACATGCAAAATATGCATATGCAAAATATCACTTAGCTGGGACAAAATATTTTTTCCAATTATTGAATTATTGAAATATTTTTTCTAAGTGGTAATATGATTGGGTTATTTTCTCTATAATTAAATTTTACTTGTGATAAATGGTGCCAGCTAAATAAAATAAAAATTTCAAATTATTGGCATTTTAAAGGTTAGGAAAATGCATTCTTGCCAACTTGTTATATTTTAGGGTAGCTTCTATTCATATATGAAATAATACAATCATATCTCTAAAATACTATTTTATAAGTAATTAAACTTTTTCAGATACAGCATGATAACAAGGAAAATTACCAGGGGTAAAAATATCCTGTTTCATAAATAGCATATCCCAAACTTGATTATTGGTTTCTGCCAATTGTGCAAGGAAACCTCTTGCTTTTTCTAAACTTGTTCTGAATATTACATGTTCCTATTAAAAATATAGGTGCAAAGGAGAGAAGGGTTTTTTTTTTAATCATTTCAGTGTAAACATGCTTCTCTTGTTGCAAATATTTTAGTCAATAATAAATGAGCAATATGATCAGATGTATTACCTCCATCTGTAACTATATCAAAAGATTAATAGAAATGTTAATAGCCAACAAGAAACTTGTTGAAGGTTTGACAAAAATACACCTTTAAAAATTGCTTTTACAAAGAAATAAAAAAGTTTAATTTTAAAAAAATAAAATAATTTTAATCCTCTCCAATGGTTTCAAATTTCTATTTTTATTAACTCTTTTTACTTATGGGGTCTGAAATATCCATTTAAATTCATCTGTAGAATTTAACTACATTGGAAATAATTATATACTTCATATTTTTACAATGTATGGTATTAATGCCAGAGATTTCTAAAATTTTAAAAGCCATGCATATTACATACATACATTTTAAGGCTTTAGCAATTTAATGTTGTGCAACTTTCTACAGCATTTTAGGAAAAGTTCAATACAGTTTTCCTGTTTTTAAAACATTTTGATTGTTGGTTTATTAGTGGTAAAAGTGAGGTTTTATATTATCTATAGAACTAAGTTATAATTATACATTAAAGTTGGTTTTCATTTTCACTTTGGCTATGGGTGTTTTATCAATGTTTTATTTTAATTTCTGCAGAGCACCATGACCTGGAGCAAACTTCCTTTAAGAAATCTCAATTTTATTGAAGCTTCAAAAGTTTTTGTGAGATCATGTTCTAAGATAGTAAGCAATCCCCAAATAATTGAGTTAGGTTGTTATAAATGTATGCCTTTATAGTAATGCTTGTTTTTATTAATTTAAAAATGTTCTTGGTAATTAAAGTCATATTTAGATACCAATGACAACAATATTGTGATTAAGATTATAAAATGAAGTTATATTCCCCTACATTTTGTTTCATTTGTTAAACATATCACATCCCTTGTGTATATGTGACTTATTATTTACATTCTCTTTTTAAAGAATAAAGCTAGAACTTTTGCAATTAAATTAATAAATATTTTTAATGCTTATTTAACAAAAAAATCTTCTTGTTGAAATATTTTTCATTAATTTTCACAGAAGAGATAGGAGTTAGGAAATGTATATCAGAATAAATAGTTGAAGCTAAACAATATATACAATCAAATACTTTCTAAACAAATACTATGTTTGTAGTGTATTTTAAAAGTATTTCAAATAGCTTTAACTTTTATTTTATGAAGCACATACAGATCTTAAATCTGAAAAGTCTTTATGCTTTTAGTAGTAGAAAATATTTGAAGTAGTTCTCTGTTCAGTTTATTTATAAAATTATCTGTTCTCGTGCTCATAGTCTGGGGTTCAACCTCTTATGAAAAATAAACTTTTTAAGCAAGGCTGTTAAAATGGAATTCCATTTCTGAAAAAAAAATAACTTAATCTAAGTTATGTAAACTGGTATTTATTAGAATCAAAATACCTATCAAAGTGTCATTATATATTGGGTATCCATTGAAATATATTTTTAGAACACGTATAATATGAAGCATAAAAAACTAAATTTCATCCAAGATTTGGATTTGCCGAATTGGCAATAGAATCTTTCTTATTTTTTATTGTATAATTATTGGGAACTTTAATACTGTAGATTTTAAAAATGACCTGCACGCATGCCTTCCTAGTTCAGTAATGGTTCTCTCCCAGCCCAGTGGGATTTTATAATCTGTTGCCTCCTTGGTTATCAAAGGGGAGAAAGTTGGTGCTTATACAGGTAGTCTGAGAGGTTAGCATCTAGTATCTTAATATATCTAATCTTAACCGGACCTGTTTTTAAATGCCTTTCCACATTGCCTCACAGAGAAAGGCAGTGCAGCTTGGTTTGCTAGATAACCGATTATCGTAATTGGGGAATATATCCTGATAGCTAAAAAATAAAGAAGCGCTAGGTATCTAGCATATTTTAGCAGATAGAGGACCCGGATTGTGGGGGCAATAAACTGACTTTGTATAAATATACAAAAGTATGAAGGCTATTGCTTAACGCTTTGTAAGCCGCCCTGAATCTCCGGAGAAGGGCGGCATATAAATAAAAAAAAAAGATATATTTTCGGTGATAAAGAGAACCAGTCAAACCTGCCCAGCCCACTCTTAGCTGACATTGCTGAAGGTACTAAGAAGACGTTCCGGGTTTTCCTTGCGGGGAATGCGTAGCAATATAGGAGGAAGGGGCGGCACTCTTAAAAACTCCAAGTGGCCTCCGGGGTGGATCTCACCTTCTTCCCGGCTTGCTCGTAAGACCTCAGCTTGATTCCGCTGAGGCGGGGTCCCGGTCACGCCGCCCAGCGCCAAGAGGGAACGGGCGAGTAGTCTGCCCGCGACTTTCACTGGGTTTTGGGATGTCAAGTTGTAGCGCAAACTCCAGGAATCGTTCTGAACCCGGGAGCAAACGGCAGCGAGGAAAGACATTGTCCATCGTCGGAGCTGCAAGGATGGCCTGAGTCTGAATTATTGACGCGCTAAAGAGTTAGCGCTTGCCTCTACCTTTCAACCTAGCAGATGCCGGCTTTCGACCTTCCAGGAGTCGAATGCCCGTGAGAAGTAGCCCGTTGGTTATTTTTACTTAAAGCCGTCTGGAAAAACTATTTCGGGTATTCGTTTGCTTTGTTTTCAAGAAGTAGTGCAGCTTCCAAATACTTAAGAGTTGTCCTTGATGGAAATGTGGTGCTTTCCAGCGTGGACGGTTTAGAATATGCAGTTTGTAGATACTAAACCAAAGGCTGACTTGGCCGAGGTTGCCTCTTAAATTTTCTCATACCATAAAAAGAACCAGGAAGAAGGAAAGCAAGGCTTGGAAAGCTGCTGTGTGGTTCCAGTGGTAGTTTTTGTTTCAATGAATTGGTCCAATGTCTAATCAGAGGAAAAGAAACTTGTCTTGTGAGATTCACTCAGAACTATTGTGGATATGCGCACAGAACTATTATGGCATATATTCTCAATATATTCTATATATTCTATTATAAAGTGCAAAATAGCAAAAGATTGTGGCATCTTTCTGCCTCAAGTTAATAGATAAAGATGCTTTGATGTATATAATACATTCCATGTTAGGGCAAACATTCTGGTTTCAGGTTTTTAATGTTTCTTTATTCCTTCACCTTGTTTTATAAAGAGGCTATTTTCACTTTAGTCCTGAACTTGAGTACAACTGAAGAAGTAGGGTAAAATTCCCTATTAAGAAAAGCTAAATAAATTCCAGGATTTAGTTTGAAGAGAAGAAAATTTAATTTAGAAATTGTAACATTATGAGCAGCAAGACTTTACTGCTGAAGATTGGTTGTTTTCACGATCTAGAGCAGAAAACATCTAAGAAAAGATTAGGCTGGGCTCAACACCCATCTAATTCAACTGCCCTTTACTGTTCAAATTTGACAAGGAGAGCAGTGCAGACCACTTTGAGAAACAGTAGCAGGAGAATGGATTTTTGATTTAATCTGGAAAGTCTATTCTGTTTTGGAAACTGCTTGGACCGTCTGCTGGGAGGACAGCATGATTTCCACACAAAATGACCTTCCTAGTGTGATCCCTCCAAATTCATGCCTTCTCTGGAATCAGTCGAGGTGGGCAAGCATTGTAGAAATTGCTCAAGGTAAGTACAGCCTCTTTCCCCATTTTGCAAAGTAAGGTACCTGGGAAGGTTTTGGAGTTTGACGGGCGGTCTGGTCTATGAAAGCAATTAGAGAGGAGGGGGATGTTTTCTAAATTCTTTGTATAACAATGTAATCCTGAAAGTAAAGGTTGCTCTATTATAAAACACCCTAGGAAAGCACCCTAGGAGCCGGCGAGTAAAAACCCTTGAAGTCATGCAGTTTTCAATTGGGGAGCTTTAGACAGGCGGGAAATGGTGCGAATTTCAAAACGAACGTGCTATGGTATCGTAGGAATGACCCCGACACGTCGGAGGAGGGTGGCATTGATTTATGCTTTCAAAGGATTAAGTTGGCTCAAGGAAGAGGTAGTGGGATCGCAGGTTGCCTCTTGCGGGGTGCGGACTCCTCCCGGCTCTCTCTTCGCTTGAACACTTCGCCTCCCGCAGACGGGCGGCAATTCCTCCTTGGGGACGGCGGGCGACAGAAGGGTCTGCTTAATGGGCCAAGAGGCGGGATGAGGAGGAGGCAGGGGGAGCTTCCTTCTCCGTCCGGTTTATGTCCGCAGACAGACCTGAGGCATACGCCGACTTCTGAAAGGGGGAAGAGGAAAAAGAGTTACTCTGATGATGCGTCCGCGTATTCGCGTTTGATAGTAGATCGACCCCCTCCCCTCATCGGCTCCATCTCCCCCGAGGGAGAGGCGGCAGCGGCGGCGGCCTCAGTCGGGGTGCGCGTGAGGAGGGAGGGGGAATCCAAGCGCGCGCGAGCCGGGGCCGGGCGGAGTCTGTGTCCCTGGCGAAGCTGGCCTGGCGCAGCGCGAGGGCGGGTGCGGGGTCTGGCCGACTGCTAACGGGCGGCGGCGCCGGTGGCGGCGCAGCCCGAAGAGAAGAAGGCGCGATAGCCGAGCGGAGGACGGGTGGGTGGGGCCTGAGTGCCAAGAAGCGAGCGCCTCCCTGCCCTCGCCCAGTCTAACCCAGCGAGGCGCTGCCGTCTCCGATCCCCGGGCACCTCTCCTGGTCCTCGCGCTCTCGCGCTCTCCTCCTCTCCCCGTTCCTCTGCCCAGTCGCGCGCTTCCCCCTCTGCCATGTTAGCCGCTCTCTCTCTTTCTGTCTCCTCCACAGATCTCGCGAGAGCGGCCGGCTGCTGCTGGTGGCTGCGGAGGGGGTTGGAGCGGCGGCGGCGGCAGGAGCAGTAGCGGCGACGGGCGGCGGCGGCGGCGGAGGAGGCGGCGGCGGCCGGGAGGCGCAGGCAGGCAGGCGGGCGTCGGGTAGCCCGAAGGCATCATGGCGGATAGAGACAGCGGCAGCGAGCAGGGCGGCGGCGGCGGCGGGGCGCCGGGCACGGGCCCTGGCGGCGGCGGCGGGCCCGGCAGTAGCGGCGGCGGCGGGGTGGGCCTCCAGCACGAGACGCAGGAGCTGGCCTCCAAGCGGGTGGACATCCAGAACAAGCGTTTCTACTTGGACGTCAAGCAGAACGCGAAGGGCCGCTTCCTGAAGATCGCGGAGGTGGGTGCTGGAGGCAGCAAGAGCCGGCTGACGCTCTCGATGTCAGTGGCGGTGGAGTTCCGCGATTATCTGGGCGACTTCATCGAGCACTACGCGCAGCTGGGGCCCAGCCAACCGCCGGAGCTGGCGCAGGCCGCGGACGAGCCTCGGCGGGCCCTGAAAAGCGAATTTCTGGTGCGCGAGAACCGCAAGTATTACATGGATTTGAAGGAGAACCAGCGCGGGCGATTCCTGCGCATCCGCCAGACAGTCAACCGCGGCCCAGGCCTCGGCTCCACACAGGGCCAGACCATCGCCTTGCCAGCGCAAGGGTTGATCGAGTTCCGCGACGCCTTGGCCAAGCTCATCGACGACTACGGCGTGGAGGAGGAGCCGGCCGAGCTGCCCGAGGGCACCTCCTTGACGGTGGATAACAAGCGGTTCTTTTTCGACGTGGGCTCCAACAAGTACGGCGTTTTCATGCGGGTGAGCGAGGTCAAGCCCACCTACCGCAACTCCATCACCGTCCCTTACAAGGTGTGGGCCAAATTCGGACACACTTTCTGCAAGTACTCGGACGAGATGAAGAAGATCCAGGAGAAGCAGAGAGACAAGCGGGCCGCCGCTGCCGCCGCATCCTCCTCCGGCGGAACAGAGCAGCAGCCAGAGACCGAAATCAGCAGCAGCACCGCTATCCCCACTGGCCCGCCCGGAGCCTTGCTGCAGGCGGAGGAGCCAGAGGAGGATTGATCTCCATCTATCTTTCCTCCCTCCTCTCCACATCCCTCCTTCCCGTTTGGCTGCCTCCTCCCTGCCCTGCTGCACAGAGACACTGGTAATAATGACAACAACACACAGAGAAAGACTTTATACTGTAAGGGAGAGAAAGAGAGAGAAAACCAACATCCACAAGCCGAAAATAATGCATACCGTTAAATATACCTGTTATAACTCCAAGGGGAGCACCATCTACCTATCCACCACCAAAACTGACAGCCGAGCAAGCAACTTCTTTCTCTCCACCCCATCGCTGGATTGTTCCTTCCACTCTTGCTCATCGTATAAAACAGTAAGCAGCTGCTAAAAACAAACAAACAAAAAAAAATTACAAAAAAAGTAATAACATTATATAAGATGAACTGTGTTTCCTACTTGATTAAAAAAATATAAAGAACTGAGTGTTTATTTCCCTAATTAACCAAGAACTTTTGTACACGTTTAAGCTATTATTAAAAAAAAAGTGTTTGCAAAAATGGTCAAGATTAAAATATTGCTGAATTATATTAAAAAAGAGAAAATGTCCTTTTCATGTTGAGCTAACATTTGACTTTAGCACAAAAAAGAGATATTTTAGAACACGTAAAATAATATTTTTAGTTTTTCTTCTCATTTTGTTACCAAATTTCAAAACCTTTCATGGAGGTTATTATAGTATATTTGACACCCTATATACCTGTGATTAGAGATGTGTATATATATATGAGGGCTAGGCATGCTGTGTGTCTGAGCTTTGTCTAAATGTTATGCAGAAGTCTGTAGAGTTAAAAGGTACGTAGGTTTAATTCATGCAAGGTAAACAATAAGTGCTCTCTTTTATACAATATGCATTGCATCTGGACCTTAAGCATATAAAATGGTCAGTGAAACTTCTGTGAACATAAAGAAAAATATTAAAAAGGCATTTAAATGAAATTTGCTAACTTGTGATTTTTATGGTTTGAACCAAAGTTATTCAAATAGTAAAAAGAGAGAGAGAAATGATCTCCCATATTTTTCTGCACCTGTTTGGTTTACAACTAAGTAGGTATCTTGTCATTGTTGTGTATATGAGATGTAATTGTATTGTTCATAATATATATATTTTTATGAAGTGTACTTAAAGTACTTTAACATGCAGCGATTTTCAGTATGCCTTTTTTTTCAACAACAGGTGGTAAGAGTTTTTTGTGTGGCCACTAGCACTATTTTAATTTGTTCAGTCTCAGTCAAAACTCGAGCTTATGTTAGTGCTAACTAACTTGTGTAGGCCTGTCGTAGACATCAGTTGAACATGATTATGATGTAATCCTACTGAGCCATGGATTTGAATTTCCTTTAAAAGTAAAAGCCAAGTTGGTGTGTTGTAAAGAAATTTTCATGTAGCTGTGGTGCTAGTTATTACTGGCTACATACTTTATTCATGTAGTATTGACTCCTCCCCCAAGTGTGCAAACCTTCAGTTATAATTATGTACTTTGTGTGATATATATTAAAGTTGTAAAGTATAAAAATAGTCTGAGAATACTAACCTTTCTGGAAGTGTTCTCCAACTTGCAATTATTTGTAGTAATATACTTTTACAGATTTTTCTTTAAAATATTTGTGCTTTTAATTGACTAACTACTTGCTGCTGTATAGTAAAATATTAATATATTTTTATCATTAAACTGCTGCATGACTATCATCATTGCAAGTGAAAAACAATAAATGATGCCTTAAAACATAGAAAAAATAGTTGGAATTCTGTAGGAAGAATGGACAAGACAAGAATCTTATTGATTCTTGAATTTCTGAGTGTATTCATTTTCTAAACTACTTTGACAAATTTATCAGTGTGGATTTAACTACTGTATGTAGGAAATTCTACCTGTAGGAACAGAACTGTGTTTTGGTTCTCATTGATTGTAAGAGATTGGGTCTAGGTAAGACAATGATGGTTCAAAAGAAATGTATGTTTAGTTAAAAAATAATCTCCTTCTTTACAGATGTATTATAAGTTATTAAGACAAATCTGTTTCAGTTATATCCTTTATTTCTAGTTAAATATATTTGCTAATGGTGTCTATATAGCACCAAATGTGCAATAATATTATAGTGGTTAGGAATTTTTTTTAGAATCACTGGAATTTATTACAATTGTTTTCTAAGATGCACTTTTCCATAAGGAAAAAGTAAGCTTCCATGGTGCACAATGTTTTCGGCTGCATGTAAAAACATTTGAGTGTCAGATTTGCTTTGTTTTAATTGAAGCATTTGTAGGCAGTTTCATACTGTATTTGAACTGTGATGTAGAAAGGACTGCATTTTCCATGCTGTAGGTAGTTGAAAAGCTTAAATGTTTTGATTTTTGCTATTTTATTTGTAAGTTCCACTATTCCCTACAGTGTCTAAAGTTTTAATTCTAGAGATTGGCAGAAGCGTTGTTTTTAGCAATAACTTGTTTTGTATGGGGAGAGGGACAGTCTTGTTCCATTTGAATTAAATCTGAATTAAACTTCTGTAACAGCAAAATACTCAACTCGGTTTTAGAATGGACATAGACAGTAGACCTGTAAAGAGAGTTTAAGTGAGTACTTTGCTTCTCAGGGTGTGATCATACATTTTATTTGCCCCACTGTTGCCTGTGACCAGATTTGTATAACATAACAAATGTATGTTTATCAAAGGCAAAAATAGAATGAAGGTACATAGTGTAGGCAGTTAGTCCTTACCTACCACCTTTGACCCTCTAAATCTGTTGTCTGATTCCAGGCAATGTTGAAGTTATTTTAGTCAACAAATATATGTTTTGTTTGTGCCTCTTTCCTGAGAGTCAAAGTTCAAAAATCTTTTCCTAGTCTGTGTATCTGAGAATTCAGTTTTTTATATCAGGGCTCTCCAACCTTGGCAACTTTACGACTTGTGAACTTCAACTCCCAAAATTCCTCAGCCAGCTCATGCACTGGCTGAAGAATTCTGGGAGTCCACAAGTCGTAAAGTTGTCAAGGTTGGAGACCTCTGCCTTATATGATGGAACAAGATGACATGTGAAGTTTATAATTCTACTTTTATTATATCTTAGTCCAGTTCCAGCAGAATTTGGTGTCTCATGTTGAAGAATCTGTTTTCCCCCATAGGCACACTAAATACTTTAGGACAGTGGTGGGATTCAGCCAGTTCACACCACTTCGGGAAAACCAGTAGTTAACTTTCTGAGCAGTTTGGCAAAATGGTTGTAGGAAGAAATCATTAGGGCAGAGAACCGGTTGTTAAATTACTTGAATCCCACCACTGCTTTAGCACCAGTTCAATATGCTGTTATTTGAACCATAAATTACCTTGATTTGAATTCATGTTTTTCCAGTTGAGGTGCTCAGTACCTGATAAAGGTACAACAACTCACAATTAAAATAAGCAATAGTGAGAGAATCTTGTTTAAAGGCCAGATGAATAAAAGTAATGGTATATTTGATCATATTTGGTATTTTAAAAATAGTATGTTCAAATGTGCCAAGCATCCAGCTTTTGGAAAACATGCCTTATTTTTCCTGAATATGTTTTCAGTGTCTTGTAGGAAAGATCCACAGTCATAATGATATTTTATATGAAATGCAAGAAAACTTGAAATCCACTGCAATATAAACACAAATCTGTTTTTGTTTTATTTTTAAATGAAAGGGGCACTGTCAAGTAACTTTTAAAATATGATCTCCCTTTCAGACTATCACAGCATGGCAATTGTGTTCATTTTAATTCCACTTGTTTTTTTTAAGTTGCTCTGTCTGAGAAATTAAATAAATGAGTTAAAATTAGACACTGTTGATTCATGCCTCTTTATTATTGTATGCTGTAAAATGCCATTTTCAGCCAGAGGGGGAGCTAAAGTAATTAAGAAATAATATTCACTGTAGAGCAGAAATTCTCTGAGTGCTAGAAAAAATTAGCAGAGAAGGACAAAAATAGGGAATGCAGCATTTATTAATCTATCAAGAATAAAAGGTGTAAGCAATTTTTGCATGCAGATAATGGAAGACTTACAAAAATGTAAACATAAAAATACTTGACAGTGTCACTTTTTAAAGTATAATTTCAGGGACTGCACCTGATTCTATGTAGCTTTCCTTGAGCAGTACTACGGGTATGAAACAGAAATACCCAATCAATATTTTGTAAAATGTTGTAGATCTGTCTTATTGTGCAGACAAGAGCCATCATTTCCAGCAATGAAGAAAATTTATGTGTGCCTATAGTAGGCCAGAAATATCATTTTAAAGAACAGCATTTTTTACTTTTAAAACATTGTAACACTGCTTTTAACAGCCAAAGCTGTGCAAATTATTGCACAACAAGCTGTGCAAATTATTTTATATAGTCACCTAATTAGATGGGATTTCTGCACTAACAAGTACATACAAGTTACCGGTGCATGACTTTTCATGCTGACCAATAGTAACAAATCAATTTTGAATTGGTAGACAGCACTTTTGAAACAAATAATCTTCCTGTAAGGGATGATTATATTTTATAACTATTTTCCAATAAAATAATATTTTTATCAATTTTATTTTATTTATTTAAAGTAATTTTTATTTTGAACTGTATAAGAATAACTGATGATCCCATAATGCACTGTTAATTGTCAAAAAGTTAGTTACAGTGAATTAGAATAATTGTATTGACATTTCAAAAATCTATGGAGATTCTAAATCATCCAGGTCATGGTTGTTCCAAAGGTGCTTTTCCAAAAGGCAACTGGATTTTCTTGGGGTTTTTTCATCGAAAATACTGATACAGATAAACCCCCAAGTGGCTTTAACAACTTTCAGAGAGCTAACAACAGACCCCTCAGAGTGCTAACAACCAAATGACTGCCAAGAATATAAATCCTTCCATTCCCCACCAGTCAGTTAGAACTGAAGAAGCTTCTTGGATGAGAAGTGAAACATCAAGGGAAAAAAAATCAAGAAAGTCCACTTGCCTTTTGGAAAAGCACCTTTGGGACATTGACATTTCAAATTTAAAATTAAATCTCAGCTATGTTTGATTTCTGACGTATTTTTTGTTTTATAAATTTACAGTAGAATCCTACTTCTGCCCATCTTCCTTCTGGGCATTGTACTTTCTAGTACCAGTGCTTATACTCTGTATAATAACCTCCAATTTGATACCTTCTAGGCACAAATATATGTTAGATTTATAGATTTATAAAACCAAGAATTCCCAGAAAGTTGTAGGTGCAACACATCTGGAGACCACTAAATTAAAGAAAGCTGCACATATATAGATAACATGTATACTGTATACGTAGCCCTCAACTTACAAGAGTTCATTTAGTGACCAAAGTTACAACATCAATGAAAAAATGACATGACAATTTTTCACATAACTGTTGCAGCATCCCCATGATCAAAATTCAGACAGTTGGCAACTGACTCATATTTATGATGGTTGCAGTGTCCCAAGGTCATGTGTTCACTTTTTTTGACCTTCTGACAAGCAAAGTCAATGGGAAACCCAGATTCATTTAATAACTGTGTTACTAACTTAACAACTGCAGTGATCACTTAACAACTGTGGCAAGAAAGATTGTAAAATGGGGTAAAACTCACTTAACAAATGTCTTGCTTAGCAATATAAATTTTGGGTTCAATTGTGATTATAAGCCAAGGGCTACCTGTATAACATAAACTTTCTATAAAGATGAATCTTCTAGTTACAGTTCCCTCATGCTTTCCTGGCAATAAGAATCTCAGGCTTTTCTTTAATCGAGTGGGCAACTCTAAATAAATCAGCAGTATAATTTCTTAATACTGGGAGATGGAAATTTAAAAAAGAAAATAAAAGAAAACCTTAATATAGACTTAAGAGAAAATTAATACCCATGAAAGACAAATAAAGAAATGCCAAAATATTTGGCCCTGTCCACAACTTTAATACAGTTACTTTGCTCTGTCCTCTGTAGTTCTCAGCCCCACTTTCCAAGTATGGTAAGTGTGGTCCCAAGTCATAAAAAGGCTGCTCAGCATATTCTAGGTTAATATGCATAATACTGCAATGTTCTTTGGAGTTCTTGGTACTCTCTGGAGTTGGTTGCTTGCAGACATCATGTTACCTTGTTGGGTCATGACACATCTGCAAGCAACCAACCAACCAACCTCAGCACCAAAAACTCCACAATTCTACCCTGAGCTTCATATATTCTATTATATTGCATTATTCATCTATTAAAACATTATAGAAATTTTTACAATTTCTTGGGTAGATAAATACAGCTAATTGTTTGTGATTTTAGGAAGGACTATATTTACTAAATATTTCTTCCTCTGTTACTTAGTATTGCATATTTAACAGTAAAAATGTTCGATTTATTAAGTCATTGAACTGTATATTTTTGCACAATACTTTACTATGGGCATTCTTAATAATTGAAATAATAATGTTTGAGTTGTTTCAGGTGAGAGACTGCTAATCTACCAGATCTTCCACCTTGTTCTCAATGTACTTGTTTTACAAATGTGCGTCTTCAATATATTGTTATCAGATATATAATTGCTTAGCATGATATAAGAATTAGACCACAGTCTGAATTGTTTAAGAATGCTGAGCATGGAAATTCTGGCACTCATGCACTTAAATGCTAGCATTTTTTTTTTTTTTTTAGTTCATGCACTCTTATATCTCAAAAAATTCTACTGGAAATAAATTAAAATACATTCACTTAGATCACTGCCTTTTCCTTCCTTTCAGCGCCAACCTCTGAATTAAGTGCCAAATTAAGTTTATTTATGAAACTTAAATCAGTTTGAAAAGAAGCATACTGTGCAGCATAGAAAGCTCCTGTTTGAGCAGTGAAAGACTTGTGCTCTTAATGGTCATGAAAATCTGAGTCCACACAACTTGTTAAAAGTGCAGATTGTTTAATCATGATGCATTGAGGTTAACATAAGGACTGAACTCCAATACAATAAACAGAAATCAAATAAATCACATTGTAGCATAGCATGCATGAATCGTGTACTTGGATCCACTTATTTCCATATTACAAGATTCTTTAAAAGTGCTGCAAACAGCATATTTTTGCCTCTAAAACAACTTTTCCTATTTTAAAAAAAAGCTAGAGAAGTTTTTTAAAATCTATAAAGACTGGGAATTTTCCTGTCATATTTGTTCATGTATTTTAAGTTATAAATAAGCTCAATCCTCTGCATATATTTTGAGAAATTGAATGAAACTCGCCCTAGTTGTACATAGTCTTGGAGGAAGAATTAAAATAATGTTATCTCTAACTATCTACAGTACTCTTTAAATAGTGAAAAGGCAAAATAAAATTGACACCTATTTTTTTCTCAAGGAAGAAAGAGTACTGGCAATGCAGGTGATAGCATGAAACCCCTCAAGGGATTTAAAAAATTAAATTCTAAGCTTTTAAAACTTAGAAAAAGTACCCTTCTAGCACATTTGTTATAGAAGGCATATATTTTACCTTGTGTTGTTCAGAGCAAGCTGTTTCCTAAAAACTGAAAAATCACTGCAGAGGGCTGTTACAGAACAACTTCTGCTGTCTAAAAAATTCAATGGACATTTCTGGAATTTCTATCTTAAAATTCTACTTTGTTCTGATAAAAACCATGAATGTACTGAATATATTTTATTTTTTATATGACCTTATAAAAATGATATAATGGGATTGCGTTCTAAGTATAGCTATATTTTCCTTCTCAATCCTTTTTCTGGTCTTCTAAATGAAAACACAGTGGGTATGACTTTTGTAATTAGTGCATCATAACCCTGACCTTTGCAGAAGATTTCTATCTAACACTGCTAGTTTCCATTTGATTGGCCATTTTATACAGTCATTTGACTACTCTAGTAGTTTACTAGAGTGATCATTTGACATCTCTAGTAGTTTTACCATTGACCATAACTCATATATTGAATCTGCCCTTAGATTGAATGGAAACTGCAGTCTATGTTAAAAATGATATTTAGGTCTTATTGAATGTTTGGAAAATGAATGCATGTTATTCCCATTCTGAAACAAGTGAATCCTCTAAGATTATTTTAGTTCCATGCTCCACTAAAAATCATACTGCTTGTATTTTAAAGTCATGTTCATTTTTCAAATCCCATGCTTAATAGAAGGATTAATGGGTTTAATGTATTAATGTATTTAATGTATCCAGGTATTTTTGATCACAGCTACTGGTGTTATCCATTTCACTGGCTATTTTAACTGACAGTTATAGAATTTTTGTCCAATATAAACCAAATTGTCTACTGCCTATCAAAAAGAACCTTGTAAATGTCTATATATTTTCATTAAATAAAGCTTGGTTCTGTGAAATTAAGTTAAAGGTACTGTATTGGCTGTCAAAAGCAGAATACTTTGCTTCAAAGTGTTCTTTATTTTCTGGGAAATTGGTCCTTTGTTAGTTTTCATTTGCCAATCAAGGTAAAGCTTTGTTGCTTAGGAAAGGAAATTCTGGCTCAGTGGTTTTACTTGGTAGACACAAAACAACAATTATATAAAATAAAATTATATATGCAATATTTAGTAGGAATGAATGAAGAAAGGCGATAAAAAGCCTCACAGGTATCTGAATATTAGGAATGATGTGATCAAAACTTTTATTAAATATCACTTGTCCTGTTCCATTTTTGTGGTTCCCAGAACAATCAATATTATTTTGGTATGTGACATACATTTTTATCATCTTCTCTCTCTTGTTTTTACAATAAAAATACAACACATCCATTTATCCCTAAAATTGATACTGTTTGGCACATTCAATAACAAGGTGTAGGGTTGTATAAACATATTATGCAGAATAACAAAGGTTGTTTCTTACCACTTCAAGGCCTAACTCACAAATAGTCAAATTTCTTTCAAAATGTCTAATTTGAATTTGAATAATTTTCTAATGTTAAATATTTGACACTTTTTTCTCTCACTCTGTTTTGAGGCAAAACTCTGTTTTGTTTTTGTTTTGTCAAGTCTGCCGTGTTTTTTAGCGATTAAGGACTTGTGCACTGTATTTTTATGCCGTTGCCAGTTTATATTGTTTGTCATTCCTTCATTCATATAAATTTATCTGCTTTAGTAAAGGAAAGACAGGACACATCTCAGTACTATCCATGGTGAGATATCAAAAAGTCAACGCAGCATGATCAAAGCCCCAGCTTTTTTATATAGTACTGTCAACACATCATCTTGACTTTTTAACCTCCTTCCCATAGGTGCCAATGGTAGTTCCCTATGACTTCTCAACAACTATGATATATCTGTATAACATTAATATCCTTGTCTTAGATTTTTGCCTGCATGTTTTTATAGGAAAATGATATATAATAGTTTGTGTTCTTAACCTGGGCTCCCTGTTGTTATAATGGGATGGATTGTTGTTTTAAGAGACTACTTCTTACCTACTTACCTCAAATATATTTCTAAGTACATAAAAATCACAGTTTGGTTCATAAGGGTACACAAAAGAAGTTACTATTCTTGGGAAGTAGATAAGAACAAACGTTTATAAATGTTTATTAATTTGCAGTTATACTATTTTATCTATGACATTGTATTGTAATTTATTGAATTTACACTACATTAAGTCAGAATTTTTAGACATGATTTTTTGAGCAAGCTGTGGTGATCTGATCTGCATATAATATGATGTCTGGCTATTTGGAATCAAAAAGAAAAAATGCTTTTACATTGATGTACTCCTTATATAGGTAGTCCTCAACTTATGACCACAATTGAGTCCAAAATTTATGTTGCTAAGTGAGAAATTTGTTAAGTGAGTTTTGTCCCATTTTACAACCTTTCTTCTCACATTTGTTAAGCAAATCACTGCAGTTGTTAAATTAGTAACATGGTTATTAAGTGAAACTGGCTTCTTCATTGATTTTGCTTGTCAGAAGGTCGCAAAAGATGGTCACATGAGTCCGGGACACTGCAACCGTCATAAATATGAACCAGTTGTCAAGCATCTGAATCTAAATCATGACCATGGGGATGCTGCAATGGTCATAAGTGTGAAAAATGGTCATAAGTCACTACCGTTATAACTGAACGGTCACTAAACTAATTGTAAGTTGAGGACTACCTTGTATATCATTAAACAAGGCCATCTTAAAAGATAATGATTGACAAATAGGATTTGAAATGATACCTTGAAAAAGATATTAATATTAGAAATAGAAACTTTCAGAATTTCATCAAATTGGAGAAAAGGTCAAAGCAAATTTCTGAAATTTATAATTGATAATCGTTTTCTTAACTTTTGCTTCTCGAATTTGATCAGCTTTTCTGTGCTAAATTATATATTGAAAGTATATCTAGATATATCCTAAGATATTTTTTTAAAAGAGGACCCATTATGAGTGTATACTTAACCTGTAGTACATGTTTTAGAAAACAATAACTTGAGTTATTAACATGCCATTATTTACTATTTTTAAGCACTTTTATTGGCATTAGCATCCTGAAGACCGCTGTTGAAGACACTGGAATATCTGCCACCCTTAATTAGGATTCTCTTATCCCATTAAAAAAGTTATTACTTTCCACCGTGTCCAATCTCAATCTTCTTTCTCCTCAAGATACCATAATCCCTTCCAGAGTCAGCCACCAAAAATTTACATTTTTTTTTGTTAGTTTTGCTGTAAGCATTTGATAGGGTTGTCTTAAGTTTCTTACCCTTCTCGGGACTTGTTTGAGCACCACAAGCTGTCTTCCTCATAACTCTAGTGAATCTTCTCTGGTCTTATGTAGAATCTCATCGCAGATCGATCTTTTAACGAATCTAATATGCACTCTCTAGGTAGATTATGTCTACGTGCATAATTTGTGTGGATTCTATAAATTTCATCCATTTCATTAATAATTTCTTCCTTTCCAATTCCTAATGCTCCTGCCAATAGCTCCACCATCATCTCTGGAAGGTTCTCATTCTTTTCGTCCCACACATTCTGAAATCATAGAAAATGGGCAGCCTTATCTATTTCCAATTGGATTATTGTCTGTTCGAGATCTCTATTGGCTTGAATTAATCTTTCTTCCATCTCCTCCACTTTTTTTTCTTCCCTTCCCATTCTATCTTCCATCTCCTGTAATTTTTGTTCATTTTTTATAATTTGTTGCTGGAAGCATTCAAATTTATCATCCATCGATCTCATATTTTCTTTCATTTCTCCTATGTCACTCCTTACTTCTCCTATCTCTCGTTTCAAGTCCTCATGGTTCTTTAACATAACCTCCTGCATTGTTTGTAGCATCTGTTGTAGATCCTTAAATGAGTTTGATCTCTCTCTCTGTAGCATTCCTTCAATAGATCTTTGTCCTGCTGGACTTAGTTCCATTGTTGTAGTTTGAGCTCCTTGCCTCCTTCCTGCACCAATTCTTGTAAAATTCGGGATACTTTCATTTCCAATACTGCTTTAAATTTACTTCCCCACTTCTTTATATTTCTCTTAGTTTCCTCCAGGACCCTTCAACTAACACTCTCAACTAGTTAATTCTCAATGCTTAACTTTGCAGCTTTCACTCTCTATTTTATGTTTTTAAATGTCTCGTTATGTATTCTTTAACTTCCTTTCTTAATCTTTCCTACCCCAACTACAGTCTGCAAACCTTTCCCTTAGTCAACAATTAATTAATAACAAAATCTATAATTGAATCACTTAATAATATCAATAATTAATGCAGTAGGTAGTGGAGCTAATAAAATAGTAGTCCAAAGATTGCATACAAAGAACAATAATTAGAGAGATGATTTCCTCTTGAAAATGTTCCACTACAACTATTTCATTAAATTTTTCACATCCAAATTTACTCCTTAAGTTTTCTCGATTTATAAGTCAGTTATTGGCAGGCCATCCAAAATAGGTCTTGTTTCTCTTTAAATTTCCTCTCCTTACTTAAATTGTCTCCAGTTTTTTCCTTGGCCAGTAGGTGTCTCTTGCTCCCTATTTTCCTAGTTAACAGTCAGTCTTA
Organism: Pantherophis guttatus; assembly: GCF_059756535.1. NCBI lineage: Eukaryota > Metazoa > Chordata > Lepidosauria > Squamata > Colubridae > Pantherophis > Pantherophis guttatus. The sequence goes on along the minus strand of NC_142065.1, from coordinate 120,491,940 downwards.
CTTCAATATGCCTGCGTTCTCCGGTTAGTCAGCACTTTCGCTCACAAGCTAAATTGTCTACTTAAATCAGCAATAATGATAAGTTTCCTCTTCTTCTTTTTTTTTTTTATAGAAACTTTATTGAGGTTTTTTACAAACAAAACAGAAATTTAAAAAAATAGAAAAAAAGAGGAACAAAACATTCAGACAAAGACATAAAACATATAAATATAATAACATTTTCAGTTACTATCAGATGTACAGTGTTTTAGCTATTTACATAAATAATACTTGGTGATATTTCAGCTCACTTTTAATCAATATTTTGCACACCTTTAGGTCTTCCTTTCATTTTATCATGCAACCACTTGAAAGAAGGCACCTTCTTTCACATGTGGTGGACATGCCAGGAAGTGAAAGGATACTGGAATAAAATTAGGAGGTGGTTAAATGAAATAATAGATGAAGATATTGAATTAACTCCAGAGATTTTCCTCCTGGGAATAATAAAGAAGCCATATAGAAAGGAAATGATACATTTAATGATCCATATAATTACAGCCGCCAGATTGGCATATGCACAGTACTGGAAAGAGAAAACTCAACCACCAGAAGAGCTTACAATTAAGAAAATACTCGAGTGCGCAGAGATGACTAAATTAACCTATGAATTAAATGATGAGAAGATAGTTTATTATTTGGTGTGGGAAAGGTGGTATAAGTGGTTGCAAGTTTCCTCTTCTTCTTTCCCCTCACGCCGCCAGTGATATCTATCGCATTGAAATGGTCTCTTTTTTTGGCCCCCACTTGCTGTTCACCACTTTACTTCGGAGGAAATTTCCTCCTTCCTTGGGCCTCCTTCTGACTCTTCCCTCTTTGCAATCCCCTGAGAAGATCTTCACCCCGGGGCACTCACAGAGGGCTGCCAAGATCACTTTCTCCCAGGTCCATCTCTCTGTTGTCCAGCTAGTCCACTGCTAATGTTGTCCAGCTGCCTGTTGTTGTTTCTTCATGGCCACCATTATGGGCCACCTTTCTTCCCCATTCGACTTCTCCAAGGCTTTCCTGCCATCCACACTCTCAACTGCCACTGAGAGGTGCTCTGCAGGGTGCCTCTTTCTTCCGATTCCCCTCCAAGGAATCTGGCTCCGAAGAATCCACCGATTGGATGGAAAAAGCTGTGTATTCGACTCTCTTAAATGGGGAGCCGTTTTGCACAGCTTTCACTTTTGTTTCACTCTTTTGTTTTACAGACAAAATTTTAGTAGTGAGGTTGAATTGGAGGAAAGAGAAAGAAGAGAAGAAGGAGAACTAGGAGGACAGTCACCAAATAGGGGGAATCCCAAATCAAGGAAAAAGAGAATGGGAAAGGAGAGAATGTGGATAACGGGAAAGACAATAAGGAATGTAAAGAAGTCAGACAAACAAGGGCAACAAGACCTAAGTATAAGTAGAGGTTTTCAAGAAGCATTAGCAATTCTATAATTAAATGTTAATGGGTTAAATTCTCCAGGGAAAAGGAAAAACTTCTTTAGTAAACTGTATAAGACAAATGTGGATATAATAGTGCTGCAAGAGACGGACATAAAAAAGCAGCATCAGTACCAATTAAAATGCTCTTAAGTTAGGAAAGATGTTCATATCTTCATTGCAGTAGAAGAAAGGGGGAATTGTAATGTATGTAAAAGAGTATTTTGGCCAAACAGATGTATAAAGACAAAGATGGGAGAATATTGATAATAGAATTAACGGTGGATGGGAAAAAACTAATGTTAGTTGGAATATACATGCCAAATGAGGGCCAAAAACTATTTTATAAGAAACTGTATAACATGATTAGAGACTTAGAATATGATAATTTGTGTATAATTGGTGATTTCAGATAGAGAACGATTGTAGATAGAGAACTAGACTATAGAAATGACAGACAAAAGAAAGGTGTTAGAAGGATATTACCTAATTCATTTTTCAAGATGGTGGAAGAATTAAGCATAAAGGATTGTTGGAGGGAAAGAAATGGGGATAAGAAACAATATACGTATTATTCAGGTAGACATCAATCTTGGTCTCGAATTGATATGGTTTGGGCATTGACGGATTTGAATCTGGGAATTGAGGAATTTAATATTGACATAAATTCGTGGGCAGACCACAATCCCATTAAAATTAAATGGAAAGGGCAAAAAAAGACGAGGTGGACCCTAAAAAAAGCAATCTTGAATCAAAATGAATTTAAATTAAAGATGGATGATCAAATGAGTTTGTTTTTTCAGAACCTGTGGGACACGGCAAAAGCTTTTATGAAGGGTATTGCAATATCATACATGGCCAAAGACAACAAACAAAAAAGACAACGGCAAAAAAATTTAGAGGAAGATCTTAGCAAACTGGAAAAAGAGCTGCAGAAAGAACCCATAAAACGGGAATTGAAACAACAAATAAACACAATTAAACACAAATTAAATATTGAAAAGGAAAATATGGCATAACAAACTAAAAGCATTAAACAATTTTTTTTTGAGATAAGCCAGGAAGATGGCTGGCTTATAGACTAAGAAAACGGAAAGAAAAGAACCAGATTAATAAATTACACAATGAAGAAGGAGTGTTAATTTATCAAAATGAGGCAAAGAGGAAGGTAGCGTATGAGTTTTTAAAAAACCTATACGAGGATAAGAAGAAGATAGAAGAAGGTAAGATAGTGCAATACCTACAAAAAACAGAATTGCCCAGAATCTTGGAGGAAGGTAAAAATTTATTAAATAATGAGATAACAGCATGGGAGATATCTGAGGCAATCAAAAAGCAAAAAAGTAACAAAGCCCAGATGGTCTACTTTCAGAAATTTATAAAAATCACCAGGAATTATTAAGCCCACTGTTATTAGAGGTGTACAATGATGTACTTAATGAAGCTAAGATACCTGAATCGTGGAAAGAAGCAACAATCACATTGATTCCCAAAGAAAATTCCGATTTGACTTATATTAAAAATTATAGGCCGATATCCCTACTAAATTCGGATTATAAAATCTTAATGATAATTATGGCAGACAGATTAAAGAAAATTTTAGAGAATTTCATTCATACTGATCAAAACGGTTTTCTTCCCGGATGGCATATAAGGAACAATATTAGGATTATCTTGGATTCGATAGAATACTATGAAGTCCACAATGAAAAACAGGTGGCATTGATATTCATTGACGCGCAAAACGATAACGTCAAATGGGACTTCATACTAGAACAATTAAAATATGTGGATTTGGGGGGAAAATTTATAAAGATGTTTAAAACAATCTATTCCAGACAAGAAGCGGTGATAAATAGGGAAACGACAAAGAACTTTTTAATCCAAAAAGGCACAAGGCAAGGTTGTCCGCTATCACCACTGCTTTTTATTTTATCATTAGAGGCTTTAATTAGAACAATTTGAGAAGACAAATCAAAGGTTTAAAAGTAAGAAAAGAAAGTTTTAAGGTACAGGCATTTGTGGACAACCTTGTATTTATTATTGAAGAGCCTGTACAATCTAGTCTTAGGCTGATGGAAATGCTGGAGGACTATGAGGAAGTAGCAGGCCTGAAAATAAACAAGGATAAAACAAAAATGATAGTTAAAAACATGACTGAAGAGCAAAAAAAAAAAAAAGAATTGGAGGGAAAGATAAATATTCAGACTACGAAAAAAATAAGATATTTGGGGATTCAATTGACAGCGAGATGCATTACACTTAAAGAAGATAACTATGACAAATTAATGGTGCAAATTAGGTCTGATTTGGAAAAATGGGGAAAATTACAGCTATCTCTAATGGGCAGGATAGCCACCATCAAAATGAATGTTCTTCCGAAAATGTTGTTTTTATTTCAATGCATACCAGTTCGGCTCAAAAAAAATTTCCTTACAAATTTGGACAGACTCATTTCAAAATTCATATGGCAAGGGAAACAACCGAGAATCAGATTCAAATTATTACAAGATGCTAGATAAAGAGGAGGATTTAGCCTACCAGACTGGACAAAGTATTATCAGGCAGCGGCGTTAGTTTGGCTAAGGGAGTGGATGCATCTTAAAAACACAAGACTATTGGCACTAGAAGGTCATGACTTACAGACAGGGTGGCACGCTATTCTTGGGAGGAAAAACGTTTAGTCCATCAGTACTTCTGGAGGCATTATATTGGAGAGCACTATTGGATATTTGGAAAAAAACAAAAAGAAATAATTATATGGAAATTCCTAATTGGATGTCAACATTAGAAATGTACACACATCCAAATTTGACAAAACGAGTGGGAGCTGTCACCTATAAAGATATTTTGAATGAGAAAGAGAATTAAAAGCGAGAAATACTTTAAAGGAAGAAGGAATCAAATTGGAATGGTGGGCGTATCTCCAAATTCAATCTAAATTTAGCAAAGATAAAAAGGAATGGGGCATAAAGCAAGAATCATCAGAATTAGATAAAATTTTATTTAGCAGGGAAGGAAGACCATAAGTAAACTATATCGATATTTATTAAAACAAGATATGATTGAGGATCAGGTGAAAGAAACGATGATAATTTGGTGTAAATATTTTGGGCACAATATCAATTTGGACAATTGGCAAAGTTTATGAGGAAAAAATTTAAAAATCACACTAGCAACTTCCTACAAGGAAAACCTCTGTAAGATGTTCTATAGGTGGCACCTCCCCACCACAAGATTAGCATGAATGAATAAGGGGAAATCCTCGATATGCTGGAAGTGTGGAGAGACTGTTGGGAATTACTACCACATGTGGTGGGAATGCCCAAAGGCGCAAAAATTTTGGAATTTACTAAAGAACTGGCTGGAAGAAATTTTGCTAACAGATATAGAGGTCAAACCGGAATTTTTCTTATTAGGAATTATAGAAAGAAAATATAAGAAAGATACAAATTATTTATTACTGCATATATTCACAGCGGCATGAATAACCCTCACTCAAAAATGGAAAGAGAAAGATATTCCAACTGAAGAGGAAATACTACTGAAAATCTTTTAACTGCACAGAAATGGACAGACTCACTTTGGAACTCAAGGATAAAAGCAAAACTAAGTACTACAAAATCTGGGAACAATTTTATGATTGGATAGATAACAAGAGGGCAGCCAAGATAAATGTATAGTGTTAGAACAAAAATATAGATGTTACAGATAAATGTATGTTTAAGAGATAAATAAATATACAGAAATAAGGGAAAAAGTATTAATATCATATATTATACTTAAATAGTGAACAAAGCTTAAGAACTATATGTTTATATGAGTACTAATATTATTGTAAAGTGACGGAAGATGTTTGGAACCAGTGATGTCATATCTATGACCAATGGTTTTTTAATTTTGTATTATTAATAAAAAACTTTTTAATTTTTTTTTAAAAAAAATTATTAGTTTGTTGAATTTTGTTGAATAATTAAAACAGAAAGAACTCTAGTTTAGTTTCAGGTTAAGTTATATCCCTTAGCTTATTCTTTGCTTTAATTCAAAGAATAGCTGTCATCCATTCCTATAAGGAACAGTTAAATGCTGTATTTGGAAGATTTTTATAAGGAAAATTTAAAAATAATGCATCTATTTTCAGTTACATATACTGGGATGTTAGCAATACTGATACTTTTCTTGCGCATCTCTCCTGTTAGTCTAAAAATGACTTATGTCCACTGCTATATTGAATTGCCATTCTTTTCTTTAATTTATTGTTTTATTATGGAGAATAAAATACAGTACAGTAAAACAAACAAACAAAATGAAACAAAGCAAAAACATACATTCAACCCTAACAACACCTAAAAAGAAAAAAATAGCATACAAAAAAGGAGGGAAAAGTGGTCAATTGGATTTAACATTTAACATGTAGGATCCACCCTGGCTGAAAAAAAGGTTGAGCTAAACATTACACTAATCTTCATATCTCTCTATTAACCATCTGTTATTAAATTTAACACGAATAGAATAGTCCACAAACGATTTCCAGTCTCTTATATATGTCTAGTCCATAATCTCTAATCAAAGCAATTAATTTCGCCATCTCCACTAATTCAGTCAATTTCAAAATCCATTCAACAGTCAGCATCTCTTTTTCTTTCCAGTGTTTTGACAAGTACAATCCTCGCAGAATACCACCCCAAATTATTTTTCAATTGGCTTATCCATCATACCTAAAAGAAAAGCTTCATGTTTCATTAATATTTTTTGCATTGTCACTGTCATTGTTTATCCAGTATGTTTTCACATATTTGCAAGACCACCACATATGATAAAATGAACCTGGATTTCGATTACATGAGATGATAGCCAAAGTGACACTTTATCAGCTAATCTTCTTTTACTGTGTTTCCCCGAAAATAAGACCCTGTCTTATATTTTTTTGAAACCTGAAATAAGTGCTTGGCCTTATTGCCATGCGCTCAAAAACCCGATTGGGCTTATTATCAGGGGATGTCATATTTTGGGGGAACAGGGTATACTTCCACCATATATGTGCAATCGGTTGCCTAATAAAATGAATTGTAAAGCCAGGGTTAACTTTTATTTTGTCATATCACAGATAGGCATGCCACCCAAATGTCAAATCAAAACCTTTGAGATTTAACAGCGTTGAATTTTTTAAAATTACCCAATCTTTTAATCATACCAGACAACAAGCATCATAATATAATATAAAATCTGGCAACCCAGACCTCCTTTGTTTTTAGAATCTTGTAGCAGCTTATATTTAATTCTTGTTATTTTATCTTTCCAAATAAATGTAGATATATGTTTCTGTCACTGTTTGAAAGTGGAATCTGTAATAAATATTGGTATAGTCTGAAATAGAAATAACATTCTAGATAGTATATTTATTTTAATTACTGAGATTCTTCTCATTAATGACAAATCTAATTTTGCCACCTATTTAAATTCAATTATATCTCCTTCCATATTTTACCATAATTATTTTTGTAAAGCTTAGAATTTTCCTCAATAAAAATCACCCCCAAGTACTGTAACTTTTTCACAACTTTAAAACCAGTTTTAAATTCCAATCTCTTCTGATCTGCCACATTTATGTTCTCATAACACATTCAATGTTTTCTAACGATTTCTTGCACAATCAATACCAAATTGTCGGCAAATGCACATTATTTGTAATTATGTGTGTTAATTTGTAGTCCTTTGCTCTGTTACCCTAATATCTTTATTTAACAGTTCCAACACTCTTAAATAATAAAGGGGATAAAGGACACCCGGTCTTGTTCCCTTCTGGATTTCAACTGGTTTTGTAAAGTCTCCATTCACCATGATTTTAGCTTTCTGAGTATATAGATGGACTTCAGACTCTGTATAAAGCCCAATCCAAAATCCATCTTTTCCACTATTTTAAACATAAAGGCCCAGTTTAAATTGTCAAAAGCTTTTTTCTGAGTACAGAAATACTAATGCAACCTGTTTGTCACTACATTGTTGTAAATATTCAATTATATTCAAAATTACTCTTACAGTATCTTTTAGTTGTATTTTAGGTAAGAAGTCACACTGGTCTTTATGTATATAATCCTAGATGTAAAGAGGTCATAGTCATTATTAAGGAGAGAGATTGGCCTATAGTTGTTTACAGAAGTTAAATCCAATCCTTCTTTGGGTATTAAAGAAATGTAGGCATCCTTCCAAGAGTCTGATATAGGGTTTCCCTGTAAAATAGAATTCATTAAGTCCTTCATTGGAAGAAATAATTGATCTTCAAAAAAATTTTAGAATCCGCTCGATAAGCCATCTGGTCCTGGAACTTTGTCTATTTTAGCTGTTTTAAGTGCTTCTATTATTTTGAAAGTTGTTATTGAACTATTCAAAATTTGCTTGTAGTTTTCCTGTAGTTCAGGAAGATTTTTAGTTGTGATATACTCCTCCATTGTATCTAAAGAGCTATCTTATTCTTTATATAGATTAGTGTAATAATTCAAAAAAAGTATTTGAATGTTTGGTTATCCATGTAAGTCTTTTTCCCCTCTTGAAGCTTGGTTATCATCTTCTTTTTTGTCTGTTTTCTTAGTTTGTATGCCAAACCATCTCCCTGATTTATTTGCATGTTCAAAAAAGTATTGTTTCAAATATTTAAGTTTATTTTCAATATCTGAAACAGTCAATAAAGAAATTTGTTATTCCAATAGTTTTAGTTGATTAAGTATGTTAGAATTTTCTGGTGAGTTCTAGAGTTCCTTCTTCAATTTAATTTCTTGTAATATAGTTTGGATTTTTTCATCCATCTTCCTCTTAATTGGTGTATTGTATTGTATAAAATATCCTTGTATCACAGCCATACAAGCAACCAATACTTTTGTCAAATTGGTTCCCTTACCTAAATTATTGGTAGGCCATTCTTGATGAAATCTGTTCCTTATCTAAAATGTTGCTTTTTTTTTTTTTTTTGCTAATTTTTCAGAAAAAACAAGGGAACCATTGTATATAATTTATGTATTACAACTTCTGTATTTAGGATAGGATAGGGTAGGGTAGGGTAGGGTAGGGTAGGGTAGGGTAGGGTAGGGTAGGGTAGGGTAGGGTAGGGTAGGGTAGGGTAGGATAGGATAGGATAGGATAGGATAGGATAGGATAGGATAATACAGTTGGAAAGGACCTTATAGGTCATCTAGTCCAGCTCCCCGCCCAAACAGGAGACCCTACGCCGTTTCTGATGACTGTCCAGTCTCTTCTTGAAAACTTCCAGTGATGAAACACCCACAACTTCTGAAGGCAAGCTGTTCCATTGCTTGATCGTTCTTACTGTCAGAAAATTTCCTCTTATTTCTAGTTTGATTCTCTACTTGATCAGTTTCCATCTATTATTCCTTATCTGGCCTTCAGGTGCTTTGGGAAATAGGTTGACCTCCTCCTCTCTGTGACAGTCACTCAAATATTGGAACACTGCTATCATGTCATTCCTGGTCCTTCTCTTCACTAGACTAGCCAAGCCCAGTTTCTGCAACCGTTCTTCATATGTTTTAGCCTCCAGTCCCCTAATCATCTTTGTTTCTCTTCTCTGCACTCTTTCTAGACTCTCAACATCTTTTTTATACTGTGATGACCAAAACTGGATGCAGTATTCTAGGTGTAGCCTTACTAAGGCTTTATAGAGTGGTATTAGTACCTCATGTGATCTTGATTGAATCCCTCTGTTAATGCAACTTCGGATTGCATTGGCTTTTTTAGCTGTTGCCACACACTGTTAGCTTATATTTAATTGGTTGTCCACTAAGACTCTAAGATCCCTCTCACAGTTACTGCTGTTAAGCCTGGTTTCACCCAATCTATATCAGGGGTAAAATGCTATCGGTTTGGACTGGTCCAGCCGAACCAGTAGCGATGGCGATGGATGGTTCGGAGAACTGGTAGCGGCGGCAGCGTGAGGCTCCACCCACCCACCTGGTTGTTGTTACTTCCTGGTTTTAACCAGAAAGTAACCTTTTTTTACCCTCTGCGCATGCGCAGAAGAGTTTGCACATGCGCAGAGGGTCCAAGTGCGCACATGATGGGAGCGCGCATACCAGCGGACCACACATGCGGGCGGGACGCGTGCACTTCCGAACCGGTAGGGAAGGTAAGTAGATTTTACCCCTGATCTATATGTGTACTTTTGTTTTTTCTTGCCTAAGTGTAAGACTTTACTTTTCTCTACATTGAATTTCATTTTGTTAGATAGGGCCCAGTGTTCAAGTTTGTCAAGATCTTTTTGGATCTTGAGCTTATCTTCTGAGGTGTTGGCTATTCCTGCCAGCTTAATGTCATCTGCAAATTTGATGAGTTTCCCTTCTATTCCCTCATCTAAGTTGTTTATGAAGATATTGAAGAGTACTGAGCCTAAGACAGAACCTTGTGGTACTGTTGCCTCACTTAGTTGCATTAAGTGATTATGTGATGGCCTCATTATTTTTAGAATTAAAAAGAAAAAAGTAACAGGAACAAGTTGGGCTAAGAACATTTGTCAATTTCTTCCTTTTTCATGTCAGAATTTCATGTTGCAGAAAACTATTTGAGGCAGTGTTAATTCTGATGTTTCTGCTCAGATGTATAAAATAGGTATAATGGTAGAGTCTTCAACATGTATCACAGTCAATAGAGTTGCTGAAATAACCATATAATTTTTATTCCTGGAAACAACATTATTTATTTCAATTTGTATGCTGCTAGATACAGAAATCCAATAAAAACATATAATAAATTCCAACATCCATGGTAAGCATCATTAGAGCCTTGGTGTCAAAGTGGCTAGAATGCAGTATTGCAGGTTAATTTTGCTGACTGCCAGGAGTTTGATCCTTACCAGCTCAAGGTTGACTCAGCCTTCCAGCCTTCCATCAATAAAATGAGGACCCAGATTGTTGGGGGCAATATGCTGGCTCTGTAAAATGCTTAGAAAGTACTGTAAAGCACTATGAAGCGGTATATACATCTAAGTGCTATTGTTATTGCCATTAGAATGACAATTGTAAATATTATGGTTTATTTATGATCTAAGTCTAAGACAACACCTGTAAAAAATGTAGAACAATCAAATAGAAGCAACCAAAATATAACTGAGCTGTTAAACTGAAATTTAAAAATGATGACAAATAATCACCCTACACTCTAAGGAACATCTCTGTCTAACTATTGTAGTTTGTAGAACATTAAAAAAAAGTCTTAAATCCAAAGTCTTAAATCCAAAAGTAGGCTATTCCATAATGCCAGAACAACTGAGAAACAATATGCTCCCTGACCTTCATGCCCTTTATTGCATTTGCATAAGGCAATTGTGTTGCAATAGAGGTCAACCTCTATTGCAGACCTCCAAGGTCCCTTCCAACTCTGTTGTTCTGTTAATAAATATAAAACTTGTTTTCACATACAGCATTGTATAAATTTAGGACGATAGCTTTGACTTAAACTGAGGTTAGTTATAGAAATAAATGATTTACAGCACTATAAAAATGATTCTACTTAATTCATATTTAGTAAGAGTGTCTGATAATAAATTTTAATCACTTTTCAAGGGTAAGTGTAGGCTTCATTTTAGAAACTAAGTACATAGTTTAAAAGTAAGTATAATAAATTGTTTTCAGATTAGCTTTCAGCAGCAATGGGATTAAAACAGGTACATAGTTGTCGAATGAACCAGATCTAGTTCAATTATTTATAGATATTATATATTATAACTTTGTATTATATATGTGTGTGTGTATTATATATATACAATAGTTTATCAACATCAGAATGCTATAGGTTGTCTGTCTCTGTCCTTATCACTATCTCTAACAACAGGTAATTTGCATTAGTAAAACTATTCATGTTTATTAGCTTGTCTTCAATAAAAAGAACACTAATAACCAATAACTGGCACATATATTTCTGACCTGAAATTCGACTTGAAATCGAAAAGTTTTTAAATTAAATAAGCAAATTTCAGTCAAGGCAGCACACAAAATTTAAAACATAGGAGGTGATAATGCTAACTTATTCTTCCTCACCTTTTTTTTGCTATCCATAATCTGAGAACAAATGAAAGCTTTCCAGCTATTTCAGGGAATAGCTATTTCTGAATGGTGACTTTAGCTTGTTGTCATGTTAGGCTTTTTTCCCCTACATTTACTTTACTCCAAATAATTTCACTTTTTTTTACTATTCCTCCTCTCTGTATAAATCACCTGGGTGATCTTGGCCAGTCATTCTCTCTCAGTCCAAATCTTCTCACAGGGTTGTTGTGAAGAATAGGAGTAGAATAATTAATTGGATAATTAACTAACTAACTAAGTAAGTAAATTTACACAGGTTTCTTTTCCACCTTGCTTTGAGCTACATGTCCCTTCTTTTTTTTTTTTTTAATTTGATTTATATGCCGCCCTTCTCCGGAGACTCAGGGCAGCTTACAATGCGTTAAGCAATAGCCTTCATACTTTTGTATATTTATACAAAGTCAACTTATTGCCCCCACAAACTGGGTCCTCAATTTACCTACCTTAGAAAGGATGGAAGGCTGAGTCAACCCATTTTTATATCCATTGTCTTCTTTGTCCTTGCATTCTTAGACAGAAAGGTAAAGGCTTAATTCTCTCTCTGTCTCTCTCTCTGTCTCTGACTCTGTCTCTGTCTCTGTCTCTCTCTAATATGAAAAAAAATGATTGCATGGTGATGGAAAAAGCATCATCTGAATAATACTGCAAAAATGAATGAAGGATGTCACAATCTCAAGAAAAGTCATAGGTTACCATTTACTAATTGCATTTAGCAAAGCTATTATGTTGGCAAATGAAAACTGAGACAACTTCATTGAAAAAAAATTGCATATAGTATTTGAAATAGATTTTGAAAATCATACTATATGGTTCCTGTGTTGATCCATTTCCCTTTCCCCTAAATAACTGTATAAATATGTTTCTGTTCTGATCCAGTGTTTCTCATTTTCACATTTCACTTTGTGCTTCATGATCTTCAAGAAACGGAAGATTGTATGAAGTAATCACACATTTAATATATTTATTTCTTGGTTGAATGGGTATATTCCAAACCTCCTTTTTCAGTTGATGCAGAAGATGAAAGAACCCAAGACAAGTGAAAAGCAAGAGGAATTAGTATATGTGCTATGCAGGAGCATAGTGCAAGTTCTCATGGTACAAGCCTGCAGATTGTATTCCTGTGCCATTCATGGATATAGTCTATATTTTGCAATATTTCAAAGTGCTTTTCAGAAATCATGTGCTATGTATTGATTGCATAGCCATTGCATAGCCATGCACAATTGAAATGCTAACAGGAGCAATTATCTTGAATTCAGTATTTAAAATATATGCTGCAGTACGATTTGAGTACAATAATATTGTCTAATTTTTTTTTCTCAATGAATATCTGTTTTACAAATGTTTTCAATGTTTTTATTTTACCTTGTGGAGATGCACAAATACTTTTAAGGCAAAACCCCCAAGCTTTACATTTGTAAGCTTAGAGTTTACAAATCCATTAGAGGGTCAGATCTGTCTCATTTTTTTCATTTGCACCTTTTTGCATGGATTGTTTTTTGAGTATGATATGTTGCTTTTCATTATTTTGACAAATTGGTTATTGAATAGAAGATAAGTATATATAATTATAACATAATTGAATTTGAAGATGGGCTTTAAAGAAGGATAAATAATTCCAATCTTGTTTCCTTCCTACTTTTTTTCATTATTTACCAAAACTGGATCCACCTCTGTCTTATTCCATGTCCTGGACAATTATGGAAATTTTTCACCCCCTTTTTCTACCATAGCTGAATCCACAAGCAACAACTTGTCAATAGTCAATATACTACACTGTTGTTGTCTCCCCTTTCTCACATCATTGCACAATAAGGGGCCTCATTGGTCCCATCATAGTGGCTAAAGACATTGTACTGTACATTTTTTCTTAAGAATAATTAAATGAATAATAATTACCTGATGTCCCCAGATCTACCAGGAGTACAAATCCCTAGAGTGAAGAAGAAAATTAAAGGTATGCTTAAAGTTGATCTGAAGATTCCATTTTCTGAACAGATAAATATCTTTGTCCAGTCTCAATTAAATCTCTGGATTTATATTCTCAAAAAAAAAAAAAATCAGAAGCAACTCGGGCTCATGGTTTGTAAGTTTTGATCCTTCTTAAGACTTTTGCTACAAAGGAAAAATTAAAGGGGTATGTCATTGGAAATGGAATATCTACTTGCATCTCCAAAGGCTGGCTATTAATAATAAAAATTTCTCCCTAACTGGGCCATGTATCTTGATTGCACCAGGTATGACAAGATGTTAAGAAAAATGTTTTTTAACCACATTATGCCACTTTAGCATCATAGAGGATCTGTCTAGGTTAATATCAGTGGGGCAATGAGAAGATTTTGTTTCTTTACAACAAAGTTTCCCAGTAGAACATTTTACTTTTTCTCAGTAGCTAGACAACTACTAATCTGTTGAAAAGTTAAACTTGCACTACCTACAAGTACATACATTAATTCAGAATCAAGATTCTCTTATCAGCCCTGTTCTTTGTTGTGCTCCTAGAACATATCAACATGCAATCTTCTGAAATAGACACATATTTTAGACATGTATTTGTGCAGAAGATACTTACCATGTTAGATTGTTGCATGCCTTCACAATGCTAAGAAAAGGCAGGTAAAATAATGTACAAAAAGGAAGAGTTTATTTTCAATTGCCAGAAATGTAGGGTTGGTTTTTTTGCAAATTTGCAATGTTTAATTAAAAGATAAATATAAATAAGATATGAAAACTGGATCCTTAGTTTTCTATTTCCAATAAAAGTGAAGACATAATGGCAATAATTAAAATGTTTATAATAACTTTGCTCTTTCATTATCTCCATAGGTAATAAGAAGCTGTGTAACAGTTAAGAATATTGATCTTACATTTTCAAAAACTAATCTGATCTAGAAATCTGATTTGGTTATCTGTTTTTTGGAAATGTATTGTGACGTGTTAAGTATATTCAGTCTATTTTAAATATTTGAATATTAAGTACTTTTATTAGGTATTAAAATCATGTCCAATTTAGTAGTGGGGGGATTACCTCTGTGGATTACCTATCTAATCTGATATATAATCAGTATATCAAAATAAATAAGAATATATTTCTTAAAAAAACCATTCTTCATAAATTTCCCTGAATACACAGCCATGCAATACTCTTATTAAGACTAATCAAATATGGACAAAATGATGTGTGATAGGAAATCTAATGTTGCAAATAAAAGTTTTGGTCTGACATGATTTTTTTTAAATGAACCAGCATGACTTACTTTGTACATTAAGGGAAAACCACTCTTCATATACACTCTAATATATGGTCTGTTTTTTCCTTCACATGAAGTGTATTTTCATAATTCTAATACGATCTTTGAATTTTGCATAGAAAGAAAAGCTTATTTTAAATGTTACTCAGCGTAAGCAGGCTTTGTGAAAATATTTTGAAAAGGAAAATGCTTATACTATTGAATAAAGTTTGTTTGCTTGCTTTTCAGTAGCACAAGGCTTCTGGTTTGGGACAGTAAGAGACCCAGGCACTATACTTTGTTGAGATTCCCCATACACCATATTCTGTCTGACTCACACACACACATTCTCTCTCAGTTTTTAAAAAATGATACACAAAATAGTTAAAAATGCAATAGTCTGTAGAAACTGGGGAATACGCTGACAATTTTTCCATATAAACCAATATTTACCAGTAATCTTGTGTTTCTATTTTTGTTTTTTGGCAGACTTTTACCAGTAAATATCGGTTTATTCCTGAAACCAGAAGCCCTAAACATATCTTTGTTTATAAGGTCAGTCTTCATTTCCTGTTTCTGTCCTTCCCCACTTATTTACAAATTCTGTTGTTTTTCAGGTTATGGAAAGTATGGAGTATTCTTTTTGTTTTCCTGCTTGCCACCATTTTTTTTTTTAAATTGAACTTTATTAAACGTGCAAACTGGAGTTTTGGGCATTCTTTTCATCTTAGAAAATGTTATATATAGTTATACTGAAGTCCAAAAGAACATTCAACTTAAATGTTCTTTATTTTAATATATAAAGTTGCAGAGTAAATTAGTCACCTATTTAATAAAATTCTTAGATGGGCATTGACTACTTACCAGTATATGTTAAACATATCATTCCAAAAAGTGTTAACATATAGTAATGAAGCACTGAGTTTAAAATAGGATTGTGCTTTAAGTGAATTTTGAAATAAATTTCTACAGAATCATTTAAATAAAAGTGGGATTGGATTTAAATAAAATTGTTGCCAATTCTACAGTGAGAGTAGCCAATACAGAATGACATTGAATTTATTGAATTCAATATATTGAATATATTGCAATATTTTCTGAACATTTGAAATGTTGGTGATACTTTATTATAGTATATTTAACTGAAATTACCTGCCAGCACCCTTCTTTCCATTAACTCTTGATTTTAAAGAACATGTATCAATATCTTTTTAATTTACAAATCAAATAGTCTCTATCAATGGAGCACTGATAACTTCAACAGTACCCTCATGTGCTTCTTGTCATCTGCTTCTGATATCTGAATGCCTGCAGTCCCATGGATGTATTGGGAATCTCATATATTGGCAATTGGGTTTAGGATTCCGTGTTCCTCTGCATAATGCTTTTTATGATTTCAAGCATTACACTAAATGGGTGGAACTATATAGGCTGTCATGCTGTGTGAATGCTGGGATGGCCTGTAGAATTGTGTAGCATTTATCATATTTGTTTATATCACAGTTCTTTCTTTTAAACGAAATCCCTTTCATTCTTGAATTTTCACAGTTTCTTGTCCCAATTGAAAACTAATTTTCCTCCCCTTTTGCAGCTGTCTTTTTGTGATTATGATTGTGCAATATTATTGGCCACAACTTTAATCTGGGCAATTGACACTGGTCCATCTTCAAATCATTCAGAAGACTTGAAGAGAACTCCTCTTTCTTCTCTGGAATTCAAATGTATATGTTTCATCTGAAATAAGTTATTTAAAAGTCAAATATCTTCAGTACCTATAAATTACAGTGCAATTCAAGAAGTTCCCAAAATACTATATTATGAGCCTTATCTATATAGATAATTCTTTTCATGATTTCAAATTGAAAGAAGACGTCGTTAATTAGGTATATCAGCTGTGGTTTTTTTAGTGTCAATATTGTAATTTTGTAATATTGTCAATATTTAATCAAATTGTTGCACAGATGCCAATGTGCTTCACTTTTCCATACTATATTTCTGTCAGCATTCAGATTTCTTAATTAGAAAGATACAGATAATTTTGTGCGCAAACTTTTCCCACAATATTAAAAATATCCCTATAGAGATACAGAGATACATACATACAACTGAAATTCTAAGCCCAATATTGTTAAATCTTTGTGGATTTATATCTTTATTGAGTGTCTGTTAACAAGGTAATCTGAAATTGTGAATAACACAATGATCGGGCTCACAATCTAATACTAAAGTTTCAAATACTGATTTGATAGGCTAGGTCTAGGACAATATATGGCAGCACCCAAACAAGGCCTTTTCTAGCTAATTTGCTCTTGTTACTTTCAAGTGTTAAAACAAGCCAGGATTTACCAAGTGTACATTTTTTTCACTGCAGACAAAGCAGAAACTAAGCCTTCAAATGAGTCAGGATTCATAAATCAACCTTAGCCCCTTAAAGACAGCATCTAATCCTTCGTTGTTAGAAGTATTTAATCATAGTCATGAGAATCTATTAATAAATTCCTGTTCCTATTTTTTTTCTCATTCTCACAATCAGGAGGAGGAAGCAAAAGTGATTATGCCACGTTTACCCAAAAACTGCTAATAGTTAACATGGTTTATTTTTCCATATGAAGGTTTTTTACTCCTGTATGTGCAAATCTGGCCAATGAAACAGGGTTTGTAAATATTTTTGAATAGATGCCATCAGAAAGATAATAAAAACTGACTTCCAAATTTGACAGAATAAAAACTGAACAATAGTTTAAAAGTAAATAATTTTGAATTAGTTTTAAAATTCTTTGGGCCTGAGATCCTCCCAATTTTCTGGTCTCTTGAATTCTTAACTTAGAATGAACTTGGCTCAAATGTAGGATTTGTCCCAAGGCTTTAGCACCTTGTGCACAGTTTAAACATTTCCAAACTGTTTTCTAGGTAAGAAGAATAATGGGAACTACTCTGGAAATCAGTGCTTGTTCTGAAAATCTTTTCTTCTCAAGATGAGGTACCTGCACAAATAATCCAGGAAGTTCAGAATGTTATTGTCTCTTGAGAAATAATGACTGCTGGATGACTTTTTGTTATCTGAATGTAGGGGTACTGTTAAAATTTATAACCACTTTTAAAATAAAGGGATTTCCTTTTTCTCACAATGGTGCACATCCTTGTATTTGAATGGAAAGATTTGACAGGGCAAAGTAATCCTAAATACCTTTCCTTTCTGGATATAGAATGTTTTGCACATGTCAATTTTCTGTAAAGAACAGAACAATGTTTCTCTTGTCTGCATATTTTTGCTAGTTAATAGTTATTAGATGTGCCAAGCTCCATTGGATATATTTTTCTGTAACTTCTGAAATTATTAAATAACCATATACTGTATGAGTGCACACATTAGAACACTGGAATGTTGAACTAAGCATTTTTATGTAAATAATTACTATTCTTCAGTTGCAGAATAAAACCTGGATATCATCTCATAACTGTTGTATTTTGCCCTAATGGGAAATGTTCAGACATTCTGTGATGTATGTACTTGTGCCACTGTTTAAGTGTAACTGCTAATTATAAATTGTAAACATGCTTGTTTCGTTGTTCAAAATAGTATTTCTTTTGTTGAAAATATTTTCAGTTAAATGTGAAAAGGAATTTATTTATTTTTTTAAGATTGTCTTGCAAGGTCTGTTTTCTCTACTTTTTTCCTAAAAAATAGTAGGGTAAAGATTGGAATTTTGTCTAGTTTTTCACTTGATAGACCAAAGTTACTATTGACACTGTCTTGCAATGCTGATCAAATGTATATCTTTTTGCACTTTAAATGAATAAGAAATGAGGAAAATCAAAGTGTCAATTGTACATACATTCACTGTACAGTGAATGTATACCATTAGTTAATCTGTTTTTAAACAGAATATTTTCCTTTGTGGGAAGGGGAATACTCAAGCAATGTATTTGCTAGTCAATATAAAGTGTTTACATGTAATTACTTAATAAATTATTTGATTTAAGATGGATCTTTCTGGTGATTTTTAAATGATAATACCTCGGTTTTGTCAGGGTATAAGTATTTAAAAATTGTATGGAATAATCTTTAGCACCTTGTGCACAGTTTAAACATTTCCAAACTGTTTTCTAGGTAAGATATATATTCATTTGATTAAAATTTTGAGGAAGGCAAAAGTCCTGCACTTGGGGCTGCGTGCAGAGAACTTTGCTTCACTATTTATTAGAGACCATACAGCCTCAAAAATTACTCTGCTTTTTTCGGCTTTTCTTCTGCATTTGAACAAGTCTGCTGGAATATGCATATTTTACTCAGTGAATGTCAAGTTGTAACAGTTGTTCAGGATATCCAACTAACTGGTTCGGTGGCCTATATTGCAGTAAATGTGTGGGCAGTTTTGTTAGTGAACCTGCTTTAGCAACTTATGATATTTTATTATGATACTATGCTATACCAGAGACAAGATCCCAAATGTTAAAATAGAATTCAGAAGTAAAGCTATTGTTCACTCTCTTGGTCCTATAATTGGGCATTTTTACATTTTCTTAAAAGAATTAACAAATATATCTTTGAATGTAGAAAAGCAGAGTGTAGATCTGTGTTCTTTTAATTCTTGCATAAATAAATTATATTCAGCAATAAAATGTAGACAAAATTAGAAATAATCTGTAGCAAAACTTTCCATCACATGTATTAACTTTGCTTGGAAGAGCAGCCCTAAGTAGGCAGAAGTAGAAACACTGCATCTCTATACAGAATTTCCCAAGTTCTGATAATTATGCCTAGGTTTAGTATGTAGATCCAGTTAGCAGCAGGGGGTGGCTATCTCATTCAGCGATGAACTGAAAATTATGGATTAATAGATTTTATGAAACTAAAACCAAATCTTATGCTACCATATCTATATGAGCTATGATGATGCAGTGGTTAAAATGCAGTATTGCAGGTTAACTCTGCTCATACTGCCAGGAGTTTGATTCCTTCGATCCTGACCAGCTCCAGGTTGACTCAGCCTTCCATTCTTCTGAGGTTGGTAAGTGAGGACCCAGATAGTTGGGGGAATAGATTGACTCTGTAAACCACTTAGAGAGGGCTGTAAAGCACTGTGAAGCGGTATATAAGACTAAGTACTATTGCTATTGGTATCTTGAGTGAACATATGAAAATATGTCAACAATTGGCTCTATCCTCATAGCTAGCGATAAGGATTCTGGATTTTCTCTTACCTTTCTTTAACAGATATTATTATAATACATGAACTTATTAATAGATTCTCATGAGAATAGAATTCAAATCCATCTTGTATTGGGTATACTTTAGGTTAACCGATCAACTGATTGATGAGAAAAGTGTGCTGAAGTCTCCAAGGTTTTATACAGTAAAGCTATAGAAGGAGTGGCTATAGAATACATGAAGGTTGTGGACTATATACCGATAACTGGGTCTAAATATAAATAATGATTTGAGATTAAAATTGAAATGTTGGAAATGTACGTGGCCATTACCGTAAAAGTTTAAATGTTGGCAAAATAAGCAAAGTGGTTATTGATATCAGCAGTAATTGATAACAATTAGGGCAAGGGAACAAAAAAGTAGCAAATTAACATCCTATTTTCAGTCCTTAGAGTCCCACCTTTTTCTTTTGGTGAATTTGAAGTGCCTTAAGGTTTACAGAGGCTTAACGCACTATTTATTATTTATTATTTATTTATTTATTAATCAAATTTCTATACCGCCCTACTCCCGAAGGACTCAGGGCGGTGAACAGCCAAGATAAAATACAGATAATACAAATATTAAAAAATCCCTTAAAATTATTAAATATTTCGGCCGAAACACAGATTAAAACACCCAATTTGTAAAATCACGAATTAAAAAATTTAAAAATTTAAAAGATGGGAGTTAGGCCAGGCCAGCTTGCTGAAATAGAAAAGTTTTGAGAGCACGGCGAAACGTGCGCAGGTCCGGGATCTTCCGTATCTCTGGGGGGAGCTCGTTCCAGATGGAACTGGATGAACTATTGAACTGCACTCCTTTAGGAGTCTTAAAACCTCAGTTTATAGGCCTATGCCCACCACTTTTGGAAAACAAGACTCAGTCAAAAATCTATTTCAGTCAACAGAAGTTTTGCATCTCTGAGTTATGATGTTATCATTTACTTCTTTTCTAAATGGTCACTGTATTTATTTCTATGTACATTTAGGGTGCATTTGAAATGTCAGACTGCAGTTTTTGAATTATATTTTATCTTCCTGTTAACGTTGTGTGGTATTCAATTACTGAACAAAATGTATAATTATATTTCATGACATCATAAAATCAACAGGTTTTATATGCATTAGGTAATTTCAGAATTTACCCAGACACTGATATCACTACATGAATTTGCCTTTAGTCCTCAAAATCTTGTGCTATAATAAATTTGTTAATAGTTTAAAGTGCTTAAGATACTCTGCTGGTGTTTCTACACAAAAAGGACATGGATATTTTCCTGAAAATGATATAAGAGTCAATCATG
This sequence comes from Pantherophis guttatus, assembly GCF_059756535.1. Classification (NCBI taxonomy): domain Eukaryota; kingdom Metazoa; phylum Chordata; class Lepidosauria; order Squamata; family Colubridae; genus Pantherophis; species Pantherophis guttatus. The sequence continues at coordinate 120,470,679 of NC_142065.1, read as the reverse complement.
TGCAGTAATGATTATGCTGAAAATTCATGGTTGTATGTTTGGTCCATTGATTTTAGTGAGGCAGCCTTTGTTTTTGAAAAGGGGAAAAGTTTTGAAGCAAAGCTGAAAAACATCCAAACATGCCATGATAAACCCTTGAACTTGGACAAGGTGTAGGCCTGCATAATCAAGATTGCTTGTCATCTTTACTCTCTTCAACTCTTTAAACATTTATTGACAATGTATTACTGTTAAGGTAATATTATTTCTAGAAACCAATGACTATTGTCAGTCAGATTATATAATGTCTCTCACTGGAAATGTGACAGAATATTAGATTTCCAGTAACAGTAGTTTGGCTTTATCCATATTCTTACTGTTATGTAATACAATTCTTCTGAAATCTGTAAAGTACACAGTGTAGGTGAAAGAGAGGATTTGGGTGTTCTGTTATTTCAATTGACATAAGATATCTTTTTCTTAGTATTAGAATTTAATCTGAGATGTAGGTATGTAATTACTACAATTCTGTTAGTTAATCTCTCTCATCAGCACAATGGCAACAAACTTAATTTTAGTCATAGACCATAAAATATAAAAAAAGGAAAATTACATTTTCCACTGAAATGTATAATTGCTACTACAATACTATAAAATTAACAATAAAATATGTAACAAATTCTTACTATTGATACAAAAATGTAAGATTAATGGAAGCCTCCGAAAGCCACAAACAGGGATGGAAAAGGTTTAGAAAAAAATAAAAGAATATTCTGTAAGGTTCCCCATGCTTGGTATCCTTAGTTATGTATTTGTGAATTTTAGATGCTGCAAGACAAACTCTACATTGTTCAGTTCCAGTGGTGGGTTGTTCTCGGTTCGCACCAGTTCACAAGAACCGGTAGTAAAAATTCTTAGTAGTTCGGAGAACCAGTAATAACATTGGCTGGCCACACCCCTGAACCGGTCCTCGGCCTGGTCGCCGCTCGCTTACCCTGCCCACCTCATCAGAGGCTTTTTTTAAAAAAAAACTTTTAAAAGCATTTTAGGCTTTTGAGGAGTTGTTTAATTGATTCCTACTTATTAATCCTTTCTCTTCTTTATTTTTAGCTTCTTGCGTCTCATTTTGATTTTTCCCTTCCACTGCTTCTTCTAATTTCTCATCTATTTCTTGAATATCATGTTCCTCTTTTTTCTGCAATTGTTGAGTGACTTCTACATTCATTTCTGTATCTTTAAACAATCCCCTTGTCTCCTTATTGTTCTTTATAGATTCATACACACCTTTTAGCATCAAGAATATTTCTTCATATGCCTCTATTATCCCCTGTAAATCCATTTTATAACAATTACTCAGTATATTTCTATAGTTCCAACGTCTCAATATTTAAAAACTCCTGCTTAATAAAATTTCATCAATCTCATAATTATATCTCCAAAACTCCTAAACTTTAAAATTCTTTAGTAAATTTATAGCCTTATAGTTTTCCAATTATATATCTTCCCAATTGTCCAGATTTTAAAGTCTTATTTAACTTTCCTTCTTTTCTCTTTTCTTCTATCACCTTTCTTTTTTTCTCGCATAGAATGTTCTGTTGAATAACATTAATAATCCAAATCCAATTAATCCACTAGATTCCTCCACTCTTTCAGATCCATAATCCAATAGCCAATTTAATAAAGTTTAGTTATTTGCAAGTTAGTTCCTTTTAAAAATCTTCAGAAGGGAAAAAAACTCATTAAATATTCTCGAATTATCTAAGTCGTCTTCTAAAATAAAGTCAAGGTCAGGACGTCTTCCAGATGTTATTACTTCTATTCTGTGTATTAGACTTCATGTGTATTGAGTTGACTTTCACTGAGTATACTGTGGCTATAGTGCTGTAATACTTCTCTTCTTCCAGTAGATGGCTCTCTTATTCCCAAATCCAATGTTAAACAGTCTGTCAAAAACAGCTGATTATCCATAAATCCAGGGTGTTTAAAAATACAAATAAACAAGACAGTTTCTCCCGAAAATCACCTTTCAAATTGTTTAAGCTTTTTTCAAGTTTTCTGTGTTTTAAAGCTTCCCTTGGGCTTCTTTCACCTCTTGATTTTCAGGGGGTTTTTTTTCCTCTGTATTTAGTCACCGCTTTCTTTCTTTTAAAATTCTTGTACTTAAATTTCTTTTAAAATTTCTTTTAAAATTCCTTTCCTTTAAAAAGAATTTCTTTTAAAATTCTTGTACTTAAATCAGGTCTTTAGAGTAAAAGTTGGTAATTATCTCACCCAGGTTCAATGGTCTGTCCATGAACTGCTCCAGCACAAATTTTGTGGTCCGGGTTGTCCCAGCTTGTGACTGCCAAAAATGGCTGTTGTCTCTGCTGTCGTTCGGGAGAGCTTGCTTCAGACCTAACGAGGAAATTGCGAGTTCCTCGTGATCAGCAGAGCAACTACCCTTTCTTTGCCACTCCTACAAGGTGGCTATGACCCCATTGGGTCTCCCAATAGCAGTTACCGGCTGGATTTCGCAAGGCTTGGCGGAGCCCTCTATTTTCCAGCCATTCTCGCTGCAATATCAACCAACCCCCCCCCCCCATTTTTTAATGTTCTCAAACCTGTTTGCATCATGGATTAGCACATACATTCTTAAATTCAAATTATTCCTTTTTTTCTCTTCTTAACAGGTACAAGCAATAAATCCAAAGTAGCATATGTTCTTAATATTACCCATTAACACAGTTTTGGAGACCTGTGTATGGTGTCATTTCTAATTAAAATGTTTTTTTAAAAAATTCTATGCTACATTTCTGGCATATTGTTAGTTGTTTTTTTAAGGATAAGGCTCTTGACTGTTTCTTTAAATGTTAGACTTTTTGATTAATGTAATTTATGACATGCTGAAGTCTATAACTGAAAAGAAATATTTCAGTATTTCTTGCTGGATCATCAGATAGCAACTGAAGGTCAATTTATGGTTTTATAACATAGTTTTAAATTTAACTGAATAGTACATAAAGCAACTTAATTTCAAATGTTTTAAAAACACCTGCTTTGGTGGCCGGCATTGGGCGATACGGTGTGGATTCTGGAGCTCCAGGAGAACACCGATATCCTAGCTGATTTTGGGGATCTCCAGGGATCATAGCTGTCTTGTGGAGACAGCGAAGAAAGAAGACGCTGGCTGGCATGGATAGGGAATGAGCAAGTTCCCTGAAATGCCAGCGTTAGTCTTCGAACCGTCAGCGAAGGAAGGCAGCCATTAAGGAGCTGTCACAAGCCAGAATGGCCACGATCAGAAAGAGGGAATGTAGAAGCGGTAATTGAACGGAGTATTGTTACCAGGTGTGTAATTGGCCAACTCACAGGTAAAAGAAAAAAAATCTTTGACTGCTTGAAAAAATTGTAGTGGAAGATTGGCAGCTAATTGGCACAGAAGGACTAAAGCGGAGAAGAAGAAAAAACTGGAATTTTAAAAATCAAACCTAAAGCCCTGTAAAAAATCTTCCATTCGGATTTAAAACTGGATTTGGAGGGAAAAAATAAGACAAGGAAAAGAAGATAGAAAAACATTTTTAAAAGCAGAAGAATTTAATGTGGAAAAGAGAAAGTGAAGCTTTTGTGAATTACAAGATGGCTACTTTGTTATGGAAACGATTGTGAATCAGAGAAAGACAGCTGCTGGCGGAGAGCATGAGAAAGAGGTGTGAGAGAATTCATACAGCTCTACCAAGATAAGAGAACAAAGGACAAAGACTGAAACAGTGCTGGCTCAAGTGAAGATCTGAATTGGACATTATTTAAAGGGGGGGGGAAGAACACTATATGGATTTGGAAATTTGAAATATATGTAAAGAAAAAGAATAAATTTAAAAATCTCAGCCTTTTAAATTGAAAATATGGAGAATTGGGAGGAGGAATATGAGACATTGAGGGAGATGTTTCAAAAAATCAAGCATTTAAGAAAGCATTTAAGGGAAACAAAGAAGCAGAGGATTGGTTAGAATGCAAAAAAAGAGAAAGAGAACAGAAGAATAAGAAACAAAAGAAGCAAAGAGATAATATTGGAGAAGAAATAACTGAAAATAAAGATAAAGATGATTACACTGAGTTTAGCAGTGACAGAATAAGAATGGATAAGGGAAAATACATCTCAAATAAGAAAAGAAGAGAAATAAATGGGGAAAGATTGAGAAAGAAAATTAATAGAATTAAAATTAAAGAAAAGAGGCTGAAGGGGAAATACAAGAAAAGGAAAAAGAGGAAGGTAAGGGAATGGGAGAAAGGGAGGAAAATACCAAGAAATGGAGTTGTGGAGAGATTAAGGGGAAATGGTTAAGAGTCAGTGAAAATGTTAATTTGTTAATAAAGAGATTGATGTTAGTGGTAGAAATTATATGTGAAAATGTTGTTAAATGAAATAGACCAGTAGGTGCAATGTGAAAGAAAGAATGATTTTGGAGAAAACATTAAATGGAGAGAAATAAGTAACATAAGCATTAATTGAAATTATGATGGAAAATTGAAACTGAATGTAAAATTGAATGAAATTGAAATGTTATTTACTTTTCAATTTACTTAAATGTGATTTAAGTGTTATACTTGCAAGAAGTAAAGAAGAAAAAACTATTGTTAAAAGTAAAGAAGATAAAGGATTGGAAGATTGGATAAACATTTAAAGGGAAAAATGGAATAAGATGAAATATACTGTTTATAATTAAAAAGATAAGAGGAATTTTGTGAAATATACTTGATAAATGAAAGATTGGGGTTGCCTGGACTCCATAGTGGAAAATATTAAATTGAAGATGAATACAGCAATAGAGAGAGATGAAGGAGGAGAAGAGAGGTGGAAGGGAAGAGGAAGGAGAGAGAGGGAAGGAAGAGTAGGGAGGAAGGAAGGGAAGGGAAATTAGAGTAGGAGAGAGGGGAAGAAAGGAGGAGAAGGGGAGGGGAAGTAGATAAGAGAAGAAGAGGAGGGGAAGAGAAAGTAAGAAGGAAAGGAGAGAGGGAGATGGCAGGATTGAGAAGAAAGATTGCTGTACAACAAAAAAGATGAAATGGAAGAAAGGCAATCCCAAACATATATAAATATACTAAGATAAAGAATGAATGGTTAAAAAATAAAAGAGAATAAATATGAATAAGCAGGAAAATTAGAATTTGAGGGCGAATGAAGATGTTGTTTATATAAGTAAGCAAAGAAATATTGAGATATGATTAAAAAAAGGGAAAAAAGAAAATTGTGGCAAAAATTGTAATTGAGTAAAATGTATTTGAATTTGATAAATTGTATAAAATAAGATATGGCCAATACTCTGTTCAAAAAAGATGTGGGTGAATGTGTGTGTGTGTGGGGGGGGGACCAATAAAACTTGATTTAAAAATAAATAAATAAATAAAAACACCTGCTTTGTCTTTACTTAACCCCCCTCTGAGTTGATCCAAGAAAGTTAAGTTTTTCTTAGATTCTGAAATAGCAATAGCACTTAGACTTATATACTGCTTCACAGTGCTTTACAGCCCTCTCTAATTAGTTTACAGAGTTAGCATATTGCCTCCAATAATCTGGGTCCTCATTTTACCGAACTCGGAAGGATGGCTGAGTCAACCTTGAGCCGGTGAGACTCGAACTGCCAAACTGCTGGCAGTCAGCAGCCAGCAGAATTAGCCTGCAGTACTGCATTTTAACCACTATGGCTCTATGACAGTGATGGCTAACCTTTTTGCTGTCGCGTGCCAAAAGGAGGAGGAGTGTGGGGGGGTCGCGTGCCCATACCCATAATTCAATGTGCCTTCCCCCCATGCATGTGCGCACGACCCCCCCATGCTCCCCATACTTTTAGCACGTGATGGCACAGTGGGCCCGGTAGGCCCATTTTTCATCCTCCCCAGGCTCCAGAGGCTTTCTAGGAGCCTGGGGAAGGCGAAAACGGCCTTCCCCAACCCCCCAGAGGCCCTCCGGAGGCCGGAAATGGCCCATTTGCCAACTTCCGGTGAGACCGGAAGGCCCGAAAAACAGCTGGCCAGCGCACGCATGCACACTGGAGCTGACCTAGAGCAACGTCACGTGCCCACCAATATGGCTCCACGTGCCACCTGTGGCACATGTACCATAGGTTCTCCATCATGGCTCTATGAGTTTCCTATGCTGAGACCATCTACTAAACTTGAGAATATGTTACTGTGAAAGTAGCTGGTGATCAATAACCGCACCCATTCTGCCCCCAGTTTTATTTTGATTTGATATGCATTAATATTAAGTAATACATAAATGAAAAATTATCTCTGAATTTTCATTTGGACTTGGATTTTAATCAGAAGTTATTTTTGCATTCTATTTTTAGTGGAGTCCTCGGTACTCTCTGATTTTAAGTGCAAGAGTTCTAGTAAACCTCATACAAGAGGGCATTACGTCATATAGAATCCATACCTCTTTGGACCAGGAGTTTAAGAAAAAGGAGGTGGAGTGTATGTATCATTCTAAAAATAGACTCTTTATATTCCTTCCTTCAATTCTACTGAGCTTTGGGGCCCAGCTACCTCTTAATCCTAATTCACTGCATATGTTTACCTAAAGTGCAGTGTCCCAAATTCTAGTAGAGTGTTTGAATTCCATAAAAAGATCTATGGTAATCAATAAAAGTAAAAACACAGAAAGGGCATACACTGTGTAAAAACAGAAATTATCCTGGCTCCCAAGGGGTGGTGGTAGAAGTCATCTAAAACTACATCACATGTTATTTCAAATAATAGCTGTATTTAAGAAACAGTGCAAGTAATTGAAATTATACAAGTCTGCCTCACAGTCCTCCAAATGGTCATACCAGAAAAGTCTGTGATTTTTACTATTATTCTGTTAATTTGGACTTTAACTCACTTTACCTAACTGTAAATAAAGACTAATTCTTATACTGTAGCAAAAAGTGAAAGAAAGGCTAGTTCCCCACCCCAAATGGGAACGTAATGTAGGTCTACTAAGAGTACAATAATGTAGGAAGAAGTTTTTCCCCTCATTTAGAAGGGTGTATATCTTAAGAGAAAACACACACACACACACACACACACACACACACACAAAACCAGAGAGAAATGTTACTGTTTTGAGAGGGTGCATGGCAGGATTTTGGTATTTGCTAGTTGCTGTTGAATTCCGGCAAGGAATGGCAACAGTAACAGTATAACAGAGTTGGAAGGGACCTTGGAGTTCTTCTAGTTCAACCCCCTGCTCAAGACCCTAAAACATTCTAGACAAATGGCTGTCCAATCTCTTCTTAAAAACCTCCAGTGATGGAGCACCCACAACGTCCAGAGGCAAGTCATTCCACTGATAATTATTCTTACTATCAGGAAATTTCTAAATATCTAAATTTAGAAATTTTCAAATTTCTAATTTCTCATTCTAAATTGGATCTCTCTTTGATAAGTTTCCAGCTGTTACTTCTTGTCCTGCCCTCAAGTGCGTTGGAGAATGAGACAACCCCTTTGTCTCTATGGCAGCTCCTCAAATTTTGGAAGACTGCTATCAAGTCACCACTAGTCCTTCTCTTTTTAAACTAGGCACACCCAGTTCCTGCCATTGTTCATCATATGTTTTATCCTCCAGTCCCCTAATCATTTTGCTGCTCTTCTCTGCACTCTTTCTAGAGTCTCAACATGTTTTTTGTATCATGGTAACCCAAACTGGATGCAATATTCCAAGTGTGATCTTACCAGTGCAGTATAAAGGAGTAGTAACATTTCATGTGATCTTGATACTATCCAGTGGTGGGTTGCTACCAGTTCACCCCGGATCAGGCGAACCGGTAGCAGTGGCGGGATTTATGAAGATGTTGAATAATATTGGGCCTGATCAGAGGCATGCCAGCAAAAGACAGCTGTTCTGTCCCTCTTTGTAATCTGTTGTAAAAGCTGGCATCCAGTGTTGTACTAAGAGCAGGGGCAATGGCAAGCAGCACATTCCTGTCTGATAAATATTGATCCCTAGAATGTCAATAAATCCATACATGAATTTATTTGGCATCATGAAAACCATTAATTTTATTCTGACATTTGCTTATATATGTGTTTCTTCCATTACAGCATTTCACAATACATAATATGGGAAATATATTATGTTGAAGAAGTTCTCTTATTTTTCTATATCTATTCAGTCCCATTTTTTGCTATTTTATATTAACAGAATTGAAATTCTGAGTATATAATTTAATTTATACCATTCAGCTTTAATTCTCAAGTAGATCTTTTGTGTTTTAGTGAAATTATATATCCAATATGTGGAATGACATATTGGACCAGAGACAAGTATATGAAACCTGGTATATACAGTTGCAATTACTATAATTTCTTTCTGTTCTAAATGGTTATATTATGAATTGGATCTATATGCTTTGAATTTATTTATAGGCTGGTATTTCAGCAAATGGATGCTAGGAGTTACACGAATCTTTGGTGAACGTGTAGATTCTAAATTTTTAATGCCAGATCTGCATGATATACTAGAGCCCTGAAAATATGCTCTCCTTTAAGTTGTTCTGAAGCTACAGTATTACATAGCAGGACTGTTGGAGGCAGAAACCTGGATTGATGAAGACTCTGTTATTATATTTCACCCAACACAAATGAGTACACTATATTTGCAAATGTAGACTAATTGACTTCTTTGCCAACTGGTCTCTCTTTTCTTTTTGCAGGTATATACATATTGAGTTCAGTGACCAGGAACTTATCAAACATATTTGAAATCATTTTATTTTACCCTCTGTGTTTTTTCTTTATTAACAGGGGACTAGCATTGCTACCAAGGTTGAGCATGTAATCTTTTTTTAATGCTTATTTTCTCTCTCTCTTTAAAAAAAGTGGTGCTTTTAATTTAGATTATATGCTACTGAAAAAGTCTGATAGATCTACTCAGAAAACTGAAAGAGAGAATATAAAGATGTAGAACAAAAAATCAAAGTGAAACATTATTAAGAAAGTGACCAAAATAGAAAAAAACATAAGACTTTTGTATAAGGAAACTTCTTAAAAGTAGCATGCAAACTGATAAATATGTACAGTATATATGTAAAACCAAGATTACCCAGTGAAATTCACATATACCTGCAGTGAAGTATTCCATGATAAACAATTCTCCCGGCCAGGTTTTTGTAATTTCTTCATCTGTTTTCTGCCAGCAAAAGATAATACAAAAATGTCTTGACTCTCCCTCTTTTGTAGTTTACATGATTCATATTGTTACTACTTCATATACAAACAGTAACTGTAATCATGTGCTTCAACCACGATCACATTTCCAAACTGATTTTGGGAATACTACAAATGCTACATCTTTTTGGAACGTCTGGAAAACATCAAGGTATAAATCTAACAAATAGTTAGACCTGTGAAAGTTTTCTGAAACTTTATTCTCATGTTGAACCAAATATATAACTTTATAGAATGAGGGATGATGTACTTTGCTTTTGGAGAGTAGGGAAAAGCTTGTTGAAGAGAAGGAAAATGTAATGGAAGATGAAGAGAGTATTCCTTGATCCTGCTTCCCTCATTGCAAGAATAGTTCTTTTAGTGGTCAGTTAAGTACTTGCCATTATTTCCAGAGCAAATATATACCATGAGAATATCTTTTCAAGCTAGATTCCCTTTAAGGTAAAGGTGTCTCCTGTCTACTCTGACTTTAGGGGGTAGTGCTCATCTCCATTTCTTAGCTGAGGGAACCAGCTACTAGCAGGGAAGAAAGGTGATAAAACAAATGAGAAATTCTACCTCCATATAAGAAACTCTTAGTATTTTTGGATGGTAAAAGCACAGACTTAAAGTACATTTATTTATCCCCAAAACAAACGTAGAACAAAACATAACGAAATGAAGTCATTTTCTCTAAACATGTACTCCAAAAGCAGAAGCATACAAAGTCCACAAGGAAAAACATACTGACCAAAACCCATGAAAGAAAAAAAAAAGACAGGAATTAGACAAAGTAAAGAAATCTGAGCAAAAAGGCTACTAAAAACTGGAAAGAGACGTATATACAAGTTATTTCCACAGGAAAAAAGAGGGAAACAGATATAAACAAAAAGTTCCTGCTGGAATCTGAACAATGAATAAAGTTGTCTTAATAAAAGAATGAAAAAACAAAAGAGCAGAATGTGCTGTTCAGCAGAATTGCAAACAGAAAGGAGAAGAGGCTGCCAGAGTTGTTGGTGAGGAAATGGGATGGTTCTACAGAAAAAGAAGCTGTATATTGGAAACATGATAAAAAAAAGGAGCCCTTGGCTTTAGAAAAACCATTATCTTCTGATTTAAGTGTAATTATTTATTTAGGGGGTATCAAGCCATTACATGAAATTAAAACTAAAGATAAAGTTAAATTCGCTACTCTGGTAGAAAAAAAGCATGAAATGAAACCAGGGGTTAAATGCTCCCGGTTCGGACTGGATCGCCCGATCCGGTAGCAATGGCGGCGGGTGGTTCAGAGAACCGGTAGCAAAAATCCCTGTGCGCCCCCCCCCCATGCCCAGCTGAGCTGCACGATCATCAGAGGCTTTTTTTTTTTACTTTTAAAAGCATTTTTTCTACAACCTCTTCCGACGAAAAAATGCTTTTAAAAGAAAAAAAAAAGCCTCTGATGATCACACGGCTCAGTGGGATCATCAGAGGCTTTTCAAAGCATTTTTTTCTGCAACCCCTTGGCCGAAGAGGTGGTTTTAAAAATGCTTTGAAAAGTCTCTGATGATCCCAGCTGAGTTGCCTGATGGCAGAGGGGTATTTTTTAAAAAATACCTCTCTGCCAATCAGGCAACTCAGCTGGAATCATCAGAGAGGCTTTTTAAAAAATACCTCTCTGCTGATCAGGCAACTCAGCTGGGATCATCAGAGAGGCTTTTTAAAAAATACCTCTCTGCTGATCAGGCAACTCAGCTGGGATTGTCAGAGAGGTATTTTTTAAAAAGCCTCTCTGACGATCCCAGCTGAGTTGCCTGATCGGCAGAGGCTTTTCAAAGCATTAGGAAAAAACCTTTTCCCTTTTTCCCTTTTTAAAATGTAAATTTTAATCTGTTTTAAATTATTGGGGTGTTTTAAATCTGTCTTGAGCCAAATTGTTTAATTCGGTTTTACTTTGCTTTTAAATTTTGTATTTATGTGTTTTATCTGTGGCTGTTCACCGCCCTGAATCCTTCGGGAGTAGGGTGGTATATAAATCAAATAAAATGAAAATGAAATGAAAAAATGAAATCCCAGCAGCAGCAACCTCCCACTCTCCCCTTTCTGCTAGCCCCCTTCTTTGCACAGGATCACCCAGCAGCAGAGACGGAGAGGGAGAAGGGGGCAGCGGCAGCCACTAGCATTGAGGGGAGAGTGCCACACAGAAACGGGAGCATACAGAAATGCTGCCCCCTTCTCCCTCTCTGTCTCCGTCTCTCTTTCACTGCATTCAGTTCATACTCAGTAAAAGTACCTTTCTCTACAAACATGGAGTTAGGGTTTTCCTTTCTTGAGTTTTGAACAGAGGCACGCCTGACACCAACTCTGCTCCTAGTCCTTCTTTTCTCTAGACTAGCCATATCCAAATCCTGCAACTGTTCTTCATATGTTTTAGTCTCCAGGCCTTTAATCATCTTAGTTGCTCTTCACTGCACTTTCTCCAAAGTCTCAACATCTTTTTCATAATGTGGTGACCAAAACTGGATGCAGTATTCCAGGTATGGTCTTAACTAAGGTTTTATAAAGCGGTACAAATGCTTCACGTGATTTTGATTCTATGCTTGTTTATACAACTAAGGATTGTATTAGGTTTTTGGGTTTTTTTGCTGCTGCTGCTGCACACTGTTGACTCATAATTAAATGATTGTCCACTAGGACTCAAAGGTCCCTCTCACAGTTACTGCTTTTGAGCCAGGTCTCACCTAATCTGTACTTATACCTTTGATTTTTCCTGCCTAAATGTAAAACTTTGCTTTTCTCCACATTAATTCATTTTGTTGGATAAGGCCCATTGTTCAGGTCTATCAAGATCTTTTTGGATCCCGAGTTTGTCTTCTGGGGTGTTGGCTATTCCTGCCAGCTTAGTATCATCTGCAAATTTGATGAGTTCCCCTTCTATTCCCTCATCTAAGTCATTTATGAAGATATTGCAGAGTACTGGGCCTAAGTCAGAGCCTTGTGGTACTTCACTGCTTACTTCCCTCCATGTAGACCTAGACCCATTAAGGACTACTTGTTGAGTACTGTTTGTCAGCCAGCTACAAATCCATCTGGTGGTGATGTTGTCTATTCCACATTTTTCTAGCTTTCCAAGAAGTAGGATGTAGTCTATTTTGTTGAATGCCTTACTGAAATCTAAGTATACTATGTCCACAGTATTTTCCTGGTCTACTAATTTAGTGTCTTTGTCAAAGAATGAAATAAGATTGGTTTGGCATGATCTGTTTTTAACAAACCCATGCTGGCTCCCAGTTATACCTTTATTTGTTTCTAGATTTTCACATATCTGTATTTGGTTCTTTTTCAGTATCTTCCCAGGTATTGATGTTAGGCTGATTGGTCTGTAGTTTCCTGGGTCTGTTCCCCCCCACTTTTTTTTTAAAGATGGAAACCACATCACCTCTTTTGCAATCACTCCTCAGGTAGTTCCCTGGTGCTCCAGGATTTTTGAAAAATATGGTACAGTGGTTCTGAGATAACATCTGCCAGCTCCTTCGGAATTCTGGGATGTAGTCTGTCAGTACCTGGTGATTTGAATCCAGGTAGAGCTGACAGGGGTTCTCTTACCATTTTCTTGTTTATTTAAATTTTTATTTCTAGTCTGCCTTTTACAGTTATGTTTTTGGTAAGTTGAGCTATAGTATATTTTTGCGTGAAGACTGATGCAAAGAATAAGGTAGGCAACTCTGCTTTCTCTTTGCTGCCTGTTACTTCCTTGCCATTTTCTCTCTTTAGTGGATCAACTTTTTCTTATTATTTATATGTTGAAAGAAACTTTTTTTTATTATCTTTGACATTTATTGCAAGTCTTTGTTCATTCTGAGCCTCTAAAGCAGGGGTGTCAAGCTCAAGGCCCGCAAGCTGCTTAGATCTTGCCTGTGGGGCTGGCCTGGAGGTATCAAAGGACTGGCCTGTGGTGCCTCTGCCGGCCAAAATGGGCCACGGGGGGGGGGGGTGCGGGGCAGTGTGTGCAGCCCATTTTCAGCCTCCATGGCCTCTTGCAACACCTTTTCTGGCCAAAAACGGGCTTTGTGGGGGAGGGTTGCACGACCCCCCTGCTGCCCGTTTTTGGTCGGCAGAGTCCTGCGGGTGGCCTGTTTTCGGCCGGCAGAGTGCTGCAGGAAGCAGCACTTTCTTCACCTTCTCTTTAGCAGCATCTGCCAACTAGAACTAGGTACTCTCCAAGATCTGGATGGCTGTTGTTCAGAAGAGCCAAAAACATCTGGCTCTTCACCCAGGTCTTCGATGAGAATGAGCCCTCTCATATCAGTGAGTTCGTTGTCTTTTATCTTAATCTTTTACCTGTGATTGATTTAATTATAAAGTTTTTTATTGTTGTGGGTCATTGAGAATTGGGTGGTATATCAATTTTGTAAATTATTACTAATATTAAGTCCTCCTCTAGGGCTGTGTCAGAGATAGTAACAAAGATTGATAGACTGTGGGACAGACAGTTTTTAGAGATATTTGGAAAAATTGTCAGTTCATTTATGCTCTGCTCCTATGCAAAAGAGTCAAGTCTCATAGAAGCTGGGGACTCTACATGTCTTTAATCTCTACATTATGGAATTGAGACTATTTGTGCCAAAAAGTAAATGTCCCTTTATCTGGAATAGCTGTTTTGAATGCAAAGGAAGAAAAATGCATCTTGAGCCTGTGCCAAATGCCCACTGTGGTGACGCCCACCATGGCCACCCCCACCCCCAGCCACGCTTCACTACCCCTGCCTCTCCGAGGCCAAGCACAACCCCTGATGCAGCCCTCAATGAAATCGAGTTTGACACTCCTGTTCTAGAGTGTGATCTCTAGAGTCTCTTATAAATTTTTTACGTTGTCTCTTATAAAGATTCTTATATAGTCTCTTTTAAATCTCTTATAAAGTATGACCTCTAGAATCTCTTATAAGTTACTATGACATATTAATTCTGTATGTCACACATCAAACATTATTAAATTTACAAAGTGCAATTACATACTGTATATTGTATTTAATTCAATTCAATTTAAATGCTAAATATTATTCTAAATATTAGCCCCTGACATGCTATTCCAGGCCAAATTAAATATTCAGGTTAAAAATAATTGCCTTCCCCCAAGGTAAATTATGAAGTTTGCCCTCCTGAATCTAATGGTCATTGGAAGTCCAGGTGTCTTCCATAGTGGCTGCTATCTTCTGCCACTTTCTAAGAATCATGCGCCAGCCAAGGCAATAACAATACAATAACTGCAGTTTGGCTATGATTAGTTAGATTGATAAACTCCACATTGGAGCATAGTAATATATTTGAGGAGTTTTCAAAAAGTTTAATAACCCAGCTGAATAGAGCCAGTGGCTGAAAATATATATCCTGCCATTACTCTCAGACAAACTCTGGGCAGTCCCACTGAGATAAAGCTGCCGGCAGTTGTAGTAAAAACCTCCCTATTTTGGCATTCTACACATGGAATGATCTCTCTAGTAAAGCTGACTCAGCACCACTTGGTTTCTTTTCATCATCTTCCCATGAGATTATTTTCATACTGCTGTTTTATGTATTTTAGTTTTGACTGTTTTAATGTTTGTTGTAGTCTTTTTAACCATTGTAATGTGAAATATCCTAAAAATACTTCAGATGGAAAATTGCATGCATGTATGTATATATGCTTGAATAAGGGGGGAAACATTAACAGAAGTAAGAAAGATCAGCTCAAGCGGCTCTCACTAGCCGCATAAGCAATATCATGAGCTAATAAGCAGATACTGGCTTCCTAAAATCAAATCTTTGTTGCAGCAGGGGACTTGATAGCCCAGGTGAGCTCAAGAGGAAGCCTGAGAGATGGAGTAACTGAGAACAGTCCCTTACTCAAAAGGATTTTCACCTTTTGCTTCTTATATACACCCATATTCACTTGCCACTGAATTGGCTTGACCTATTATGAAAATAAAACCAGAAGCTAAAAAAACCTGAGTTTCTGTTTCGTATTAAGAAAACAAATGTAATGCCAACCAGAATGCTCCTTGAACTCCCTGCTGGTGATACATTGTTCTTATTTCCTGAAATTCAAAAATAAAGACAAACAGTCAGCTGGAGAAGTAAATATGCCAATTATTGAGATGAAAGCAATAACAATGTTAGCCAAATCTGGAAGGAAAAAGACATTTTTAATGACAACAAAGATCAGAAGAGTTGATTATAATAGATCATAATTGTTTTCCTATAAGGTGAAAAGTAGAAAGAGAAAGGTGAACTCTGATACTCAGGAAGAAGGAGAAAAACAATACCTTCGAATTATGCATCTAACAATGATTACTAAGTACTGTGACTGCAAAAGAAGCAATCTGTCAATATATTCTGAAACAAATATTGACTGCTTTCTTTAGGTGATTATCACAAAGCAGATTTTTGGGTGTATGATGCGAATGGATTATTCACTAGAAAAAAATACTGTGCTTGTCAAGAATGAGGGAGGGAGGTAGATGAAGGGATAAGGTTGATGGACTAAAACTGTGTCACACTATTTGTTCTTGTTCAGCTTGTGATCCATCAAGACACACATATTGGTTCACTGATGCTGTTATCTAACATGGTATCCCCTATCCTATACTTATACCTTTGGTTTTATATCAACCAGCTAAATATAGTTTGGTGCTCTGAGGTTGCCAAGAAAATTCTCAACAACATCCTTGAATGCTTTCCAGGTGATTTTCTCTGGCCTTACTAACAGATCTTTGAACCACTTGTCATTGAGGATATATCTGATCTATGGACCAAAAAAAGTCTTTTTTAATTATGGCATCAGTTATTCTTGGAAACATCTGTCTCAAATAACAAAAGCATTCACCTTCTTTGTTTATCACTTTCATAATTTTTTTCATTTTTATGTGAAGCGGAAGCACCAATATCTTTGTTGAATCAACAAGTGGTTCATGCACCATATTTTCTGTCCTGGACCAAATTCTTTCGGAGTGGCAGTTTCTTTTTAATGTAATGCAGCCCTCTTGCACATCTGTCCCATTCACATATGTAACAACAGTACTTGATATATCTGAGCTACATGCCAAGCAGCAGAACCAACTACTTTTAGATCTTCAGATATTCCAGTTACACTTGGTATAACTGGATTTGCTTCAACAACAGTTCCATGTTTCCATATGTTTCTTTCGCAACCAACAAGTACTGAAGGATGTATATTGCAACATGAGAAGATTTCTATAAAATGGTATAATAGGTTAAATTATGGGTTATTTTCATGATTAGCAGCCAAAAATCTGTAATTCAGGAAACATTCAGGAAACAAAATCTTTGTTGTCCATTTGCCTTTCTTCAATCCTCATGCTTTATATCAATCCTCCATGGTTTAGGAGATACCGAAAGGGGCTTTGAGATAACATCCACAGGTTTCTTCAGGGCTGTCAGATGTAAATGGCCTGATCTGGAGATTCAATGTCTTACATACTCGGGGTGCCCATTCCATCTTTATGCTTAGATTGATTTGACATGGAGAAGGCTAGAGCAAAGTAGAAAATGCTTGCTTTCTCCCCTGTCATCTGTCATTACTATCCTAGCTTAACTTTTCTGCTATTCTTTTTTGGTAATTAAACACATTTCCAATATATGTCTCCCAGGGGTGGGTTCTACTTACCTTTACTACTGGTTCACATCGCGCACACACATGCTCTTCTGCACATGCGCAGAAGCTACTTATGATGATGTCCGGGTCAGTGGGCAGAGCCTCCCACTGGTTTTACTACCGGTTCTTGCGAACCAGTCCGAACCGGGGACAACCCACCACTGATGTCCCCTTAACTATTTATTCAGTTCTCAATGTATCCATATGGTCCCTAGATAGAGTTGTTGGTGGCTGCTTGATATCTCTGCTCTGCAAAACATTCTTTTAAATTTATTTTAATTTCAGCTGTAAAATTTCAGAATACTTTGTTTCTTAGGCATCCTCTGCAGTCCATGTTGACATTGTTAAGACAAACCACAGTATTTCTGTGTGTGAAATAAATGTATTGGCAATTGTGGAAGATCCCTGGTTCTGCCACAAGCGATAAATCAAAGAGTTAATTTTCTGCCTATGCAAGAAACTATCAGATTATTAGAGCATCAGAAACATCAACAAAACATCAAAAATGTTTTTATTTATGTACCCCTCAACTTCCTAAATTTTTGACCTAAAACTGTCATCCTACTAGTTTTCCAATGAAACATGAGGTGAAAAATTGGTCAACATTGAATTGATCAAAAAATCATACAGCTTTATTTTTTTACATAAGCATAGTCAGTTTTTAGAACAAAAATCGAGTTTCTTTTAAATCCAAAAGCCATCCATTAATACAAATCTATATTTCATGCCAGTATTTTACTTAGCAATTCAGCTTTTTATTCACTTTTGCAATATATAAAACTTAGCTGTTATATCTTTGTCCTTTCCTCATTATGGAAGATTTTATAAGGGCATAGTGGGGAGGGCTGAGAAATAATATGTTGCTCTCAGTCTTAGGAACAGAACCTCAGCTTTGTTGTAATATTGTGCAGTTTTGCAGATTAAAATACTATATATTGTATTGTTTGCTTAATTGCAAATGGCCCTATATATTGAAAAATTGATAATATATATAAGGACTGCTTGTGTAACTTTCAGTGAAAATTGGCATCTCTGTCAACAGCTGTCAATTAAAAACTATATGAAACAACTAGAGATTGTTTCCAAAATTATGAATATCAGGACTAGGGAGTCAGTGAGCAAAGAAAATATTAAATTGATAATAGTCATCACCACAGGCAAACTGTTTACATTTTGGTGCATCCCCACACAACAATGCAATCGTTCCTATTAAGCCAGCTGCTTTTCCCAAAAATTTAGTGTTACTATTAAAAATGTTTTGAGAATTTAATCCACTATTGAATATGAACATTAACTCTGTGACAGAGTTTACAGCTTTTCTAACCAAGCGTTCTCATGTTTTTATGTTCTGTGGACATTATCTTCTAAAGCTTCTGCACCCGGGATAAATTCTTTGTGTGTCAAATCACACTTGGCCAATAAAGTATTCTACTCTTATTCTATTGCAATTCCAGTAACTCCCACTCCACTCCACTCCATTCTTTCAAAAGACCTTTGCAGGACTGCTCAATAGCGCTTAGGACACCAATGGACCCAAATCCTTTATCTTCACAAACCACCAGGGGTCACTGGACCACTACTTAGTTGGAATCACGAGACAGCTGACGTCTTGCGGCTATTTGCTCTTTCCTCAGCTCAAACCAGTAAAAAAAAGTGCAAAATTCAGTACTTTTATAGCGTTCAAAGCACCTCACGTACTGCTCCTTATCAAGGGTTTGACAGGAAGTCTGTCGTCTAGTTATTGGCAATAACCTTATAGTTCATAGCGCGGAAAAAGTTTCCTTCCTGCACTGGGTTTTTGAACCTATATTAGGAAAGGGATGCAGGTACATGTAGTATTTTATTACCCCCCCCCCCAAAAAAAACCACATCCACTTCCTAACTACCATCTTAAGTCATAGATCAAAGACGTTTTGGAGTTAGATGACATCTAGATGAAATCAGCACTGGATCAGTATTTCGCCCCAATTCTAAGCGCTTTCTGGAACCTACTGAAAACAGATCTTTTCCAGAGGAAATTTGTGGACCGATGCCAGACTCTGCATGGGTTAATTCTGTAATTCGGCTTGTAGATTTTTTTTAAAAAAAATTATTTGCTCTTTTATCATTCAGTGAACCGCCGAGAGTCTGCTTGTGATTGCAGCAGGCTAAAATGTGATACTATAATAAACAAGTATGTTGTAAAGAACGCAGTCGTACAGCCAAAAGAAATGGGAGACGGGGTGGTTCCTGAATGCGTGACCTGCCTACCCCACTCCTGTTCCTTCTTTCGCCGCGGGATCCAAAAGACTGGACATTAGGACCACAAGGAGGGCCCTTCAATAAAAGCACCTTAAACCTCTCCCAACACCGCGGCCGCGGATGGGGGTTGGGGAGAGCTGTACGCACGTCCTGGGTGCAGCCGCGGGACAGCGCATGCTTCCAGGGTTGGCGCGGTGGCCCCACTGCAGCGCCCTCCCTTGCTGGCCGCCCGGTGACTGGAGCTCCTGGAGTGACGTCACGGCCGTGCGCACTTTGCGGTTGTATTGTTGAAAGCCGATAGATAGAAGGAAGGAGCAGGCAGAGAGCTCGCGGGGAGAGTGGACGGCGGAGGGCAACCTTCGTGAGACAGGTAGGCGCGGCTGCTGCTGTTGCTGCTGTTGGGGACGACGCGAGGGCTGGGACTGGAGGTTCGGCATCGCCGTTGGAGAAGACTCCTGGGAAGCTCCGGGTTTGGGGGTACGTGCATATCGAGCCTAGTCTGCCTTAAGACGCCGGGGAGCTGGAGACCAGATTCGGACCCTTATACTTGAGTGTGAAGGCCATTCGGTGGCTGCAGCTCTGCGGCTGCACTGGCGGCGGCTGCTGTGCTGGTGGCCTCTCGGTGGGGCTGCCTTTCTGGTTCTTCGCCCCAATTGGGCTCCTTTACTGGAACGGAGGCTTAGAGAGGCAGGCCAGGTTTGTGCTCTGCTAGTAATCATATCGCGGGGTTGAGGAAATCGTGGAGGAGAAGAAAGGCGAACACGTTTGGGGTGCCCGCCCGTACTTCGTCAGGTGTATCACCTCTGAAAAGGGACGCCACAATGCGGCTGTTACTCTAAAAGTACGGTTCTTCTGGAGCTAAGGAGACCATTTCCCCTGCCAGCATTTCCAGGAAGAGGGTGGGGGGAGGGGGGTGCGTTCTAGCTCCTTGTGACTTAGCGGTTTTACCAAGACCTCTTTGTTTGGAGGGCAGCAGGAAGAGGCCTCTGGGCAAAGGTTGAATCAAAGTGGCAGTAGGATGTACAATAACACTTCGTGGGTGGGTGGGGCGGGGCGGGGCAACTGTTGCTTATTTCTTTGAGAAGGATGGCACAGGAGGCTAAATAACTCGCTCTGTACTGTACTATTAATGTGGTACTGTAAAGCTTAGTCTGGCTTAGGGCCCAGTCGAGCTGTCTCAGCTTAAATTATTTTACAGGGTGGCCATGAAGATAAAAATCCAAGGGGAGGATGTGTGATAAAAAAAAGTGCAAAAAGTTCTTCAAGAGAGAGAAAAATTAATATTTTCACACACCCATATTAATATATAGCAATTTGAATAAGTGTGAGATATAATTTTGTTTTATTGTTTATTGAAAATGTTAGGTATGGGTAAAATTTACCATAATGCTCATGCCAGTGCTGATCTCATTTGATTGGCAAGCCTATATTACCCCATAGCCTTTCCTAATAACAGCCTTGGAGACGATTGGCCTGCAGAATACACCTCAATACTAGTAATTATGTCTCTTTATATAATCTTTTCTGTCTCCATTCCCCATCTTGTGACTCTTTATTTTTCTCCCCTTTGAATAAGAAGTAAAATTATGCTGTTTGCTTTTTCTTTTCAGATGCTTTCCTGTACTTGGGGAGGGTTCTCTTCCTGATTTTCTTTAAGATTTGAGATGAATATCTGTCTATCTTCCACCTATATTGCTTCAAAAACAAATTAAACAAATTGATTTTGGGTCAAAGATAAGATGGTCATTTGTTAATTATAGTCAATGTGTTCATTAATTGCTGTTACTGTGTGACTCATATATGCTGGATCCAGTTGTTCCTTAATTTAATTGCAGCTTTACAGGACACTTGTACATTTTTACTGCTGAACTTCAGTAGAAATGTTGTAACTTCATTATGAATCCATTATGGACTGTCACAACCATTGAGTTTCCTTTTAATCTTCTTCATTCCTGTGCTACTGTATTGATTTCAATGCCTCATATTTATTACCAAAGTATGTTTTCAATAACTGAATAACATGTAATGTTAAACTTAATTATTATAAAATAAGACCGAATAAAAGCCATCACTTGCACAGCAGATAAAATAGTATTTAAAAAAATAGTATAAAATAGAAGAATATATAAAAGAGAAGAAAAAAAATAAAATCATTGTTCATAAAAGTAAAAAAAAAACTATTAACAAAAAGGACTAAGAGGAAGAGATGCCTGACTTTCTCTCTTTGGTCTTGATGCCTTCCTGGAATGGGATAGTCATTTATGAAAGCAATATTGTATGGCTTTGTGATTCGTGACTTTATTCTGAAGATACAAGTGGTATCCTTTTGTGTTGAGGGTCATTGACAACTTCTTATAGGGAACATTAGTGAAGGAGTAGCAGTGTAAAGATGTAAGACAGGAAAGTTTGACTTTGGAAAATGTAGACACAAACATTGCCACCCTTCATTTAAGATAAATATTGGGGGTAGCTAAAAGATCTATTATGACCATAGGGATGTGTATGAGCAAAAGAAGTTGAATATTGGTATCAGCCTATTGAGCCCAAACCTATTATAATATTTATATCTCTCTGACTTGGATAACATGGGAGTCTTAAGAAAGACAAACTTTGCTTACTGTAAACTTGCTATTAACTATTGGTCTTGTGAAACTGGTTCATCAAGTGCATGGCTGAGCTATGTCACAACTGAAATAATAGTTACCTCTCTGGTTAGGGAATGAGGGGGTAGGTCAGTTTCAACTACTGGGGCCATCTGTTTCTCTTAGTACAACCTTCCTCATGAGGTTTCTGTTGTAAGAGTTAAATGAGTCCATGTAAGCTACCTGGCACTTCTTAGACCCTAAGACCTAGAGGAATAGCAGGTCAAGTATAATTAAGAAATAATTAAGAAGCAGAGTAGCTTTTGGCTTTCATATGTGACAGAAAATGCTGAGGAGTTCATGGAGGAAGGACCATCAGTTCTGCAAGGAGCTTTTCTGACCCAAACACATAGTAATCAGGTACATGGTGAAAAGATTTCTGCTAAAGGCTCATGGTGAATTAGATGTCTGTGAGGGAACACAGGCAGCATTATGGTGAGATTGGCAACCAGGCCTCTCTGGATAGATTGTGAGGTTGCCCATTTGCATTATGGACAGGTGTTCCTTGTGAGTAAACAGCAGGAACTGAGCTTTCTACAACAGATTCATGAGGTAGTTGGAAGTCAAAGGATTATATCCCACAAAGTTCTGCTGGACCTCATTTCTTAATCACTTTTGGAAATTGCCAATTATTTTTCAACTAGTGAGATCCTTCCAAGTGACAAGTTTTAGAGAATGCACTGGATTAGTTTCCTTTAATCCTTAACAAAAGAAGTTTAAAAATAGGTTTAAGGATATTGCTAACTTAAAGATAAATTTAAATTTTTTTTTGGAATAAGGTGATTAGAGCATTGATTAAATCATTGGTTTTGGAAAGTTATAAATGGACTAAGGGTTCAGATGAATTTGAAATAAGGTTTTGAAATTGATTGTGAGGATCCTTTCTATGGGAAAATGCAATTGTTTTGAATTCTTGAAAAAAAACATGGTAGGATGGGAATTTGAACAGTGGATGCTAGAGGACCAAAGATTACATTAAAACAGAAGAATGCTTATTTTTGACTATTAATACAGAATGGCGCAAAATACATCAAGTTGACCATTTCTGAGGATATTTCTGAGCAATGCATCCAGAAGTTAATCTTAAAAGTGTCTGCCATTATAAATAGATCACTTTTAAGACATGTTGTAGAACAGGAACAGATTTTACTGGACAGGACTAGGACTGATTGGAAAATGGATTTGAAAATGATAGGTTGAAATAGTGAAATGGAAGATATTACACTGGATATAAAAATGAAACCAGCGGATGCCTTAATAATTAAAAGGGATATGCAAGTATCAGGTGTGCCTCCTTTCAATAGTCAAGAAAGAAAAACCCCAACTCCATTTTCATTGAGAAAGGTACTTTTACTGAGTATGAACTGAATGCAACCATAGAAAAGCAAGATCTGAAGCATAGACATGAAAATCACAGATAGAAAGCATCTCCTCCCAACTGTCCAGCGTATATCATCCAATCCACAGGCCCTCCATGGGTCATGTGGGAGCACACGTCTGGCAGTGTCATCCTCCTGATATGCCACGACCGTTGACCTTGAAATAATATCAACTTGAAAGAATTGCAGCAAAGATTCACTTTCGTTTTCCTCCAGCATGCTTCCCCCCCAAGAATCCCCCTAGCACCCCTTCCCCTGTTCCCATGGCAGCCGATCAAGTAAGCATCGAAAGAGCGGAGGCTGACAGCAAGTGGCAAACTAAAAGAGTGACTTAGATAACTTTCTTATCTTAGATTTACAAAAGAGATCTGATAAAGTTCTGAAGGATTTTTTGAGAAATTGAAATTCTAGGACCGTGATGGCGAACCTATGGCACACGTGCCACAGGTAGCACACAACACCCTCTCTGTGGGCACGTAAGTCGTCGCCCCAGTTCAGCTCTGCTGCGCATGTGCGCACACCTCCCGCTGCCCAGCTGGTTGTCTGGTCTTTGCTGCGCATGCACGGGTGGTGGGGCACGTGCATGGGGTGCATGTGGGGGGCTATGCGTGTGGGGCTGGGGTGTGTGCAGGGGGGCCACGTGCGAATGTGCGAATGCACATAGGACGGGCAGGGGGCATGCATGCATGCACGGAGTGGGGTGCATGTGCAGGGCCTGTGCGCACATTGCATTTTGAGGGTTCGGGAATGTGCACACGCATTCGTGCACATGCTTTGGGCACTCGGTCCAGAAAAGGTTAGCCATCACTGTTCTAGGACATTATTTGAAGGGATTAAAGTTCAAGATTATTAAAAGAAAGGGGAAGTGATATAAAGTGGATTTAGTGGAATGAGGTTAAAATACAGGTATTCCTCGACTTACAACCACAATGGAAGGAAAATTTCTGTTGCTAAGCAAGGCACTTGTTGAGTAAGCTGTGCCCCATTTTATGACCTTTTTTGCCACAGTTGTTAAATGACTGCAGTTGTTAAGTGAATCATATGGTTTTTAAAAAACCATATGATTTCCCCTATAACTTTGCTTTTCAGAAGCCAGCTGGGAAGGTTACAAATTGTGATCACGTGACTCCAGAACAGTGAAACACTCATAAATACATGCCAGGTGTCAAGTGTCCAAATATTGTTTATATGAGGATGCTGCAATGGTCATAAGTATGAAAAATGGTCACAAGTCACCTTTTTCAGTGCTGTTGTGTTTGCAAAGATGAAGTCAGGAAAACTAAGTCTCAGAATGAAGTAAGATTTGCAACAAATGCCAAAAATAATTTTAAAAGTTTCTTTCAACATGTAAAAAACAAGAAAAAGTCAAGAAAATGATTGGTTCACTAATGGGAGAAGATGGCAAGGAAGTGACAGGCTCCAGGGAGACAGCAGAACTGCTTAATTTGTTCTTTGCATCTGTCTTCATGAAAAAGGAAAAGATAGCCCAACCTACCAAAAGCAGAACCATAAAAGACAGATTAGGAATACAAATTAAAATTGGTAAGAAAATGGAAAGACAACTCCTATCTACCCTAGATGAGTTCAAATCACTTTTGAATAGTTTTATTCTCCTTATGACAATCCGTGAACTAAGACTGATTCTTGGAAAACATGTTTTCAGAGTTTCAAATAATCTTGTATTCACTTGTATATTTATACTCCAAACACCAAATGTTTGAATTTCAACATATAGTACAGTTAGGGCCCATAGGTATAGTTGCAAGAAAAAGTATGTGAACCCCTTGGGATTACGTGGAGTTTTGCATGAATTGGTCATAAAATGTGCTCTGAACTTCATCTAAGTCACAACAGTAGAAAAACACAGTCTGCTTAAAATAATACTACACAAACATTAGATGTTGCCATGGTTTAATTGAACATAACATGTAAACATTCACAGTGCAGGGAGGAAAAAGTATGTGAACCTTTGGACTTAATAATTGGTTGACCCTCCTTTGGCAGCAATAACCTCAACCAAACGTTTCCTGTAGTTGCAGATCAGACCTGCACAACGATCTGGAGTAATTTTGGACCACTCTTCTTCACAAAACTGTTTCAGTGTAGCAATATTCTTGGGATGTCTGGTGTGAATCGCTCTCTTAAGGTCATGCCACAGCATTTCAATCGGGTTGAGGTCAGGACTCTGACTGGGCCACTCCAGAAGGCGTATTCTGTGCTGTTGAAGCCATTTTTATGTTGAATTACTTGTATGCTTTGGGTCATTGTCCTGTTGCATCACCTATCCTCTGCGGAGCTTCAGTTGGCGGACAGATGGTCATACATTTTCCTGCAAAATGTCTTGATAAACTCTGGAATTCCTTTTCCCATCAATGACAACAATCCGTCCAGGCCTTAAGGCAGCAAAGCAGCCCCAAACCATGATGCTCCCTCCGCCATGTTTTACAGTGGGATGAGGTTTTGATGTTGGTGTGCTGTGCCTTTTTTTCTCCATACATAGTATTGTGTGTTTTTCCCAAACAACTCAATTTTGGTTTCATTTGTCCACAGTATATTTTGCCAGTAGTGCTGTGGAACATCCAGGTGCTCTTTTGCAAACTTCAAATGTGCTGCAATATTTTTTTTGGACAGCAATGGCTTCCTCCGTGGTGTCCTCCCATGTACTCCATTCTTGTTTAATGTTTTCCTTATTGTAGATATGTCAACAAAAATGTTAGCATGTGCCAGAGATTTCTGTAGATCTTTAGCTGACACTCTAGGATTCTTCTTTACCTCATGAAGCATTCTGCGCTGTGCTCTTGCAGTCATTTTTTACAGGACGACCACGCCTAGGGAGAGTAGCAACAGTGCTAAACTTTCTCCATTTGTAGACAGTCTGTCTTACCGTGGACACATGAACATCAAGGCTTTTGGAGATACTTTGTAACCCTTTCCAGCTTCATGCAAGTCAACAATTCTTGATCGTAGGTCTTCTGAGAGCTCTTTTCTGCAAGGCATGGTTCACATCAGACAGTGCTTCTTGAAACCAGTAAACCCAAAACAGGTGTGTGTTTTTAAAGGGCAGGACAGCTGTCAGCAACACATCCAATATCATCACACTGATTGGAGTCAAGGTTGGCTCACTCCTCACTCCAATTAGCTCTTGGAGAAGTCATTAGGCTAGGGGCTCACATACTTTTTCCTCCCTGCACTGTGAATGTTTACATGTTATGTTCCATTAAACCATGGCAACATCTAATGTTTGTGTAGTATTATTTTAAGCAGACTGTGTTTTTCTATTGTTGTGACTTAGATGAAGTTCAGAGCACATTTTATGACCAATTCATGCAAAACTCCACGTAATCCCAAGGGGTTCACATACATTTTCTTGCAACTGTAAATAATTACCACCCGGAAACAAATCTGTTTTCTAGCTGTTCCAGGTTTTCCCCTGTATTATACTTACTGGAAGAGGAAATGAGATAAAAATTAAATATGAATTGCTTTGAAGGTTTACGAGTGTAGAGAAGAGAACTGACATAATCTACTGAGCAGTGTCAGGAAGATATTTACTTACAAAACAGTGAAGATAAAACTAAAAAAATTGGTAAACTTGCAAGGGTCACAGTAAAATCTGTTCTTACCTATTTCAAATTGCCAGTTTGTTTTTGTACAGGAGTAGAAAGCAAAGTACAATTGCTTAGTCATACATAGCAACATTGTTGATTGCTTTGGAATACAGAGCATCCAACTTTCCAATGCATGACTTTTTTTCTTTTTACTTATATCCACATTTGTGGTTCATTGATTGCATCCAGTATGATGTATCACTAGCAATGCATTGTAATAAATTTTGAAAATAATATTAAATATTTTCATTGTTTTTTTTAATAAATGAGCTTTAATATACTGTACAGGAATAGGCACCTTATTTATAATTTTATAATTTTAGTAATTGTTTTTATTTTAGGGTTGTCAGCCTGATATGGTGTTGATGCTTCAGCTAACATCATCTCTGAAGAATATGCACAGTTCTTTGTGGATAAAATTACTCAGACAGTTCTTGGCTTGATAACATTTTGGGTAGTACAGTATTTGACATGTAGGGCAATGACATCTATCTGGATCAATTTCATGTATAGTTCAGTAGGAATTATTCAAACGTAGTCTGACTTGTTAGGTCACCAATGGTCAAACAACTGCTATAATGTTGAAAACGGCAACATAAATATATCAAGTTGGCAGAATTATAGAATTAGATTTGAATCTTCATTTGGGACTCCCATGTCGATTTCTCTGATTCAGTGTTGTGTAGTAGGTAAACAATGCTTGAAATAGGTGCATTTTTTAAAATTTTTTAAAAAATTTGATTTATATGCCGCCCTTCTCCGGAGACTCAGGGCAGCTTACAATGCGTTAAGCAATAGCCTTCATACTTTTGTATATTTTATACAAAGTCAGCTTATTGCCCCCACAATCCGGGTCCTCATTTAACCTACCTTAGAAAGGATGGAAGGTTGAGTCAACCTTGAGCCTGGTGAGATTCGAACTTACAGTAATTGCAGACAGCTGTTGTTAATCACAATGTTTTTAGTTAGCTGAGCTACCAGGCCCGTTTTTCTTCTAATAAAAAGATATTTCATCTTTTTATTGTTTAATATATCACCAGCCAGTCTTCTTCGTTGGTCTGTCAGAGTTGTGCTTCTAAAATATAGCTGTTTCTATATCGCTGCTGTGGTATGGATAAAATACTTTCCTCTTGAGAAGCAGTTACTGAAATTTTTCAGTACTAGTAACCTTCTTGGGTAGGGCAGCTGCTTCTAGGGATTTTGAGCCAAGAAGCTGTGAAAAACAAAGCTGCTCTAGCAACTAAGGAGCCTTGGTGGAGCAGCGGACTAAAGCGCTGTTAAATAGCACTTAGATGCCAGCTGCCTGCAATTACTGCAAATTCAAATCTCACCAGGCTCAAGGTTGACTCAGCCTTCCATCCTTCCGAGGTAGGTAAAATGAGGACCCGGATTGTGGGGGCAATAAGCTGACTTTGTATAAAAAGAACACCGCTTGGGGGGGGGGCGGCAAAAGCCCTGCTAAGCAGGTATATACAAAAGTATGAAGGCTATTGCTTAACGCATTGTAAGCCGCCCTGAGAAGGGCGGCCTATAAATCGAACCAATAAATAAAAAATGATAAATAAATAAATAAATAAATAAATAATGACAGTACATGAAAAATTACCTATTAAAGAATATCTAACCAAAGTAGTTTTTTAAATAAGCAGAGGAACCAAGTGTTGTACTTTGGGAATAACTCAAATTTATTCCTCTTGAGATAATAATACAAAGTGTGTAAACAAAAGCTCACATCATTATTGCTTGCAAGCAGCAGTAAGACTTTTAGGGCTTATTAAGTTAAATGCAGTTACTTTCAAGTTCCCCTTCAACCTCAAAAAAGACAAAACCAGGAATAATTTTGGATTTGCTCACTTGTGTTGCAGAACTGTGTCCTCTGTACTATCAGAAATACAGAAAGATCAACCTTTGGTGGAAACATGGTCAATCTCTGCTTTATAGTTATGCTCAATTTTCTGTGCCAAATCAAACTTTGTTCTGTAACCTATATGAATTGAGCAATATGTAACACTCACTTAATGCAACATTTTATTCCAATCATAGGCTATTGGTTCCCTGAGGTGTCGCTTTGGAGGCAATACACCAGGGGTGTCAAACTGGCAGCCTGCGGGCCAGATGCATCATGCGCAGGCTATACCCACCCCAGCTCTGCAAAGGCAGAAAATGTTGTGATACGTCACGTGACACAATTGACTTTGACACCCATGCAATACACAATCCTTATGAGGGTTGCCTAAATACTTTTCTAGCTGATCACATCCATAAGGAATGACAGACTGCCTATCTCCTCCTTCAGCTTGTCATTCTATTAGTTGTGCTAACATACGCTATCTTGCCTTTCATCCCCTGCTCTAACAGTCCTTCCAGAAAGCAAAATTATTTTGGCCTAGTGATGCAGGAGATTGTGCTGCAGTAGTAGCTTCCAAACTATCTTGCCCAGAATATGCCTTTGTGAAGAAGTATTATTAGACTGAGGTATTGGGATTCCCGAGAGCAATAATTGCATCATTCTGAAGAAGCCAGCAAGGTCCTTCGAGATATTCCAGAGAAGCATTGATTACTTCCTTTGTTGCAGTAGGCATGCTTCTGGAATACTTTGCCACAATACAAGCCTGGTGCATCTGCTAGGGCTCTGCTTGATGGTAGGTGTGATCGTTTCCCTGTAAAAGGAAACAAGTACTTTGAGATTTAGAAAGAATACTTCTGTTGATGACAGTATATGGCTCCCTAGCTGTAAATGAAACATAAAATTAAGCAGGTTGCTTATAAGATATTAAAATCAGAATAGAACTGGAAGGGATCTTGGAGGTCTTCTAGTCCAGCTCCCTGCTCAAGCAGGAGATACTATAGACAAGTGACTGTCCAGATGAGTTACTGTCCGATCTCTTCTTAAAAATCTGCAGTGATGAAGCACCCACAGCATCTGAAAGCAAGCTGTTCCACTGGTTTACTGTTCTCATTTTTAGAAAATTTCTCCTCAATTTCAGGTTGCTTCTCTTCTTGATTAGTTTCCATCCATTGTTTCTTGTCCTACCCTCTGGTGCTTTGGAAAATAAATTGACCCCCTCCTCTTTGTGGCAGCCTCTCAAATACTGGAATACTGCTATCATACCCCCTGCCCCCCGGTCCTTCTTTTCTCTAGACTAGCCAAACCCAAATCCTGCAACTGTTCTTCATATGTTTTAGTCTCCAGGCCTTTAATCATCTGTTGCTCTTCTTTGCACTTTTTCCAAAGTCTCATCTTTTTTGTAATGTGACCAAAACTGGAGGCAGTATTCCAGGTGTGGTCTTACTAAGGTTTTATAAAGCGATAATAATACTTCACATGATTTGATTCCATGCCTCTGTTTATACAACCCAGGATTATATTAGCTTGTTTGGCTGCTGTTGCACACTGCTGGCTCATATTCAAGTGATCGTTCACTCCAAGATTCCTCTCACAGTTACTGTTTTTGACCCAGGTTTCAACTAATCTGTACTTGTATCTTTTTCTCCCACCTAGGTGTAAAGCCAGTGGTGAAATCTAAAATTTGTTACTATCGGTTCTGTGGGCGTGGCTTGGTGGGGGAGGTAATGTGACTGGGTAAGCGTGGCCAATTTTTTTTTTAAACTTTTAAAACCATTTTTTCTACAACCTCTTCGGCGAAGATGTTGTAAAAAAAATGCTTTCAAAAGGCTCTGACGATCCCAGCTGAGTTGCCTGATCGGCAGAGACTTTTTTTTTAAAATGCCTCTGAGGATCAGGCAACTCAGCTTGGATCGTCAGAGTCATTTAAAAGAAAAAAAGGATTTTTTTTCTTTTAAATGCCTCTGACGATCCAAGCTGAGTTGCTTGATCGTCAAAAGCATTTAAAAAATCAGGTAACTCAGCTTGGAATGTCAGAGGCATTTAAAAGAAAAAAACCCTTTTTTTCTTTTAAAAGCCTTTGAGGATCCCAACTGAGCCGCGCGATCATCAGAGGCTTTTTTTTTTACTTTTAAAAGCATTTTTTCGGCCGAAGAGGTTGTAGAAAAAATGCTTCTAAAAGTAAAAAAAAAGCCTCTGATGATTGTGCGGCTCAGCTGGGCATGTGGGGGGGCAGGGATTTTTGCTACTGGTTCTCCGAACCACCCGCCTCCATTGCTACCGGATCGAGTGATCTGGTCCGAACCGGGAGCATTTCACCCCTGTGTAAGGACTTGCTTTTTTCCACATTAAATTTCATTTAATTAAATTAAAATTAAAATTAATAATAGTTTACACATTAAATTTCATTTAATGTGTAAATTATTAATTTTAAATTAATTAAATGAAATTTAATGTGTAAATTATTAATAAATGTAATACATTTAATAAAATGTATGTTTCTTGTTTAAAAGTAGAATCCATTTCTGTATTTTTAGGAAACACATAAGTATCTTACATGAATTACGAAAATCCTCCACCATATCCTGGCCCGGGCCCAACTGCCCCTTACCCGCCATATACTCAACAACCATCAGGCCCTGGTCCGTATCCTGCTTATCAGCCGGGGCCTACGGGGCCATATCCAGCTGGTCAACCAGGCTACAATGGTTACCCACCATATGGATGGCAGAATGCTCCACCTCCAGGACCAGTCTATGCAGATGGACCTAAAAATACAGGTAATATAAATGCCTTGCATGAAATTGTATAGATTTCATGATTTATTTGTCTATCCAAGAGAAAGCCATTTTGATCTGGATGTATGATAGCATTTAATATATTTTTCAATCTTTCTGCAATTATATTCATAAAGATTTTATAATCAGTATTTAAAAGGGATATCGGTCTATAATTTTTTATCTGCTTTTTGTCTGATTTATTACAGATCTAATAAGTGGTTAAAATATGTTAATGAGAGCATGGTGTTCAAAGGATGTTTCTCAGTGTTGCTATAATTTTATCCAACTTGCCCAATTCTTTGAAAAAAAGGAAGGATTTCTTTTCTATGGAAAAGAATTTTGTTTTTTTACTATGTCTGTTATTTTTACCCTTATTTCTTCTCTATTCTCCAACTGATAGTGGTAAGGCTTGATCCAGAACTGGCCAACCTTTTCTCTACTCAGAAGTCAAGCAGGGTTAGACCTTGTTAGTATCTGAACAGGAGCCTACCAGGGAATTCCATAAGAGTGGATGATATTAATTAGGCAGCTTCAAGCAAAAATATTTACAGTTTGCTATGTGATATGAAGCAATGACACAATTTAATCTGCATATACTTTTATTATTATTAGGAGTACCGCAGTCCTTAACTAGATAATAAAATCCTTTTATAAACGGGGTTTTTTTTTTTTTTCAAATATAATGTAACCAAGGAATATTTTACTGCATACATTTGCTATAAATTGGAATTGGAAGTGAATTAGTGTGAAATAAGCTCTAATACTAATCTTTATTTAAGTGTTTTTCCTATTTTAGTTGTAACTGCCTGACATTAAATCACTTGTAAAGGTAGTGATTGGATTATAGATTATATAATTATTGCACAGGAATTAAAGAGAATTCCAGGCATCAGTAGATATGAAAATATTCATGAAGACATAGAGGAGGGTTACCAAGACTAGTTGGTGCTTCTTAATAGATGGAGATCAAGAATAAACAAACCAAACATTTTGATTATTGCAAATTTGGTTACTGTAAATCTTATCTGATTCTTGTGGATTTTATTTTACAAAATTAACTTGTAGATAGTCTCATGCTGTCTGCCTCTCTTCCTCTCATCTTCCCGGTTTAGCTCCTTGTTCTGAATGTGTCTAACAAGATTTTTCCCCCCAAAATGTCTGATACCTAAGGAACACATGTTGCATACAATGTTGTTTGGTCTTGTCTGGCCTAAGGGACTACCTCTGAAAATTCTGCATTCATTCTTAATGCAGCTTGACAAAAACATATTCAAGCTAATCCTGTGCTTAGGTAAGAATTTAAAATGAATAATAAATTCTCATTAATGGCCATTCCTTATTTATTATTTCACAGCTGAGTTTGTTCTAAAAAAATTGTTTTACTACCAATATTAACTTAGGTGATCCTTTCTTTTATAGACCACATTTCAGAGCAGTTATTAACAATCCTTATTTCTTCTAAGCTTAATCAGTAACTAATAATCTATATAGGTGGAAATCAAACACAAATAGTCATGATAGAAGCAAAGGTAACGTACCTCATTTTTAAATAAAACCACGCAAATTGTTTGTACAGAATAAAGTGGTACTTGTCACAAACGTCAAAGCCTACAGATTAAAAAAAGCAAGATTAACTCTGACCTACAGCGGATTAGATAAATTTCCAAGGAGGCTAGTAGTTTCAGTCAAAGGGTTTTATATATGTGCATATGTGTTTAAGATTTCAAAACCAATGCAGATATGGCAGAACCAGGTGGGGCGGAGGAGACTTTAGCCTTAGTTTTTATTTCCAAGAAAAAAGGGACCAGAAGAGTTTGATACAAAGTGTCCATTTTAGATTAGTTCAATTACAGAAAGTTCGTGGTGCTATCTCTGGACTCAACTGAAGGGTTTGTGAATTTCTAGCCTCATTTTTTCTTAATGATGTTCCCACAACTGTCATAAGTCAGGATAAGAGAATTCTGATTGGCTAATTTTTCAAAATCATGAACATAATTTCCTTTTGCTTAAGTGAAGGATTAGTGATGGCTGTTTGGAATATAGTCACGATACTGAGTGACGACATATCGAAAGGGGAGTCTGCTTTGCATTTGATGGTTCATAAACAAGTAGCTAAAAGGAAGTACAGGTAGTCCTTCACTTACAATCACAATTGAGCCCAAATTTTTTGTTGTCAAGAGAGGCAAGTTAAGTGAGTTTTATCACATTTTACAACCTTTCTTGCCTCAGTTGTTAACTGAATCACTGCAGTTGATAAATTAGTAACCTGCTTGTTAAGGTAATCTGGCTTCTCTATTGATGTTGCTTGTCTGAAGGTCACAAAAGGTGATCAGATGACTTTGGGACATAGCAATAGTATGAACCACTTGCCAAGTATCTGAATTGTGATCACATGATCATGGGGATGCTGCAAAGAGCATAACTGAAAAATGATCATATCACTTTTTTCAATGCTGCTGTAAGTTTGAATGGTCACTAAATGAACTATTATAAGTTGAGGACTACCTGTATTCTATAACATTACTCTTAAAGTCTCTTGCTTTTAATATATTATGCAATATGGAATAACAGAGTTGGAAGGGACCTTGGAAGTCTTCTAGTCCAACCTGCTCCTTAAACAGAAGGTCCTATGCTATTTTGAACAAATAGCTGTCCAATCTCTTAAAAACTTCTAGTGATGGAGCACCCAGAACTTCTAGAGGCAAGCCATTTCCCTGACTGTTATCACTGACTAGAAATTGCTCCTTAATTCTATGGTTACATGTGAGCCTGTAGTACAGTGGACTAAAGCACTATTATTAACATCTGCTGCTTGCAGTTACTGCAAGTTCAAATCTCACCAGGCTCAAGGTTGACTCAGCCTTCCATCCTTTCAAAGGTAGGTGAAATGGGGACCCAGATTGTGGG
Organism: Pantherophis guttatus; assembly: GCF_059756535.1. Lineage (NCBI taxonomy): Eukaryota > Metazoa > Chordata > Lepidosauria > Squamata > Colubridae > Pantherophis > Pantherophis guttatus. The sequence goes on along the minus strand of NC_142065.1, from coordinate 120,436,500 downwards.
GGCAATAAGCTGACTTTGTATAAATATACAAAAGTATGAAGGCTATTGCTTAACGCATTGTAAACCGCCCTGAGTCTCCAGAGAAGGGCGGCATATAAATTAAAGCAAAAAAAAAAAAAAGGCAGAAGTTTGGGGTAGCCCACTACAAGCTTTCCTCCTTATAGAGTTGAACTACATCAGCCCATTTCCAGTCCTCTGGTAGTTCCCCAGTGTTCCTGGTGATTTGAAGTCTGACTTATACATCCTTGTACCTCTTTCTTACTTTAACCAGCCCCTCTCATTGTAGAGAAAATGGCAAAACAGAGAAAAAATAATACAGGAAGTCCTCGACATAATCATTTTTTAGTGATCATTCAGAGTTACAACAGCACTGAAGAAAGTGATTTATGACCATTTTTCATAGTTATGACCTTTGCAGCATCCCCATGATCATGTGTTCAAAATTCAGATGCTTGGCAAGTGGTTCATACCATTGCTGTGTCCCAAGGTCATGTGATCACCTTTTGCAACCTTCTGACAAGCAAAATCAATGAAGTCAGATTCACTTAACAACCAGGTTACTAACTTAACAGCAGTGATTCACAATTGGAGCAAGAAATATTGTAAATTGAGGCAAAACTCACTTAACAAGTTTCCCATTTAGTAACATAAATTTTGAGCTCAGTTCTGGTTGTAAGTTGAGGACAACTGGTACAGAAATATGAGTAACATTATAACAGGAACTGCAGCCTATTTTACAACTTTGACTGAAATATCACAAATGGAGACAGCTGTGGCACATTACTCTCTATAATAGTGTGGGTGAGACAGAATGTACACTAGTCTGTAGTAGCAAGGGCAAAGGTGGAGGACTAGATTTGCTCCAGAATATAAAGCAGAAGGACTTAAAAGAGCTTCATTCTCTATGGCTCCCCATCTTGCCTTGCATACAGAAAAACACATATAAACCATAAAATGGGGAGCCAGTGTTTCATCATCAACCATCACCAAATCCACTTCAACAATCTCCTACCATTCTGTCTGGGAAAATAATAGGATAGTCAGGGCACAACCATTATCACAAGCGCTCCAGTAGGGATATTCACAGGGACTGGAGACTAAAGCATATGATGAATGGTTGCAGGAACTGGGTAAGTCCAGTCGAATGAAGAAAGGACTAGGGTTGATGACATGACAGCAGTTTTCCAATTCTTTAGGGGCTCTCACAGAGAATAGGGGTCAACCTATTCTCCAAAGCACCTGAAGCAAGACAAGAAGCAATGGATGAAAACTAAAACATTTTATTAACAGATATAATTTTCATATAATAGACTATAAGTAATTACTAGATGGAAAGATTAGAGGTTGAACGATAGTGTTACTATGTATGCTTAATATAATTGGCATTAAAATGGAACATTGAAATATTGAATACTCTAAAACTATCATGTATATCAATACTAGGATTATATAAGTTTGACTAATGTAACAAGTATTATTATTATCATTATTATTATTATGGCTGATGTATCAAAATGAACTATACCCAGAGGCCACCTGTTCATGTTTTCATACATGTATATTTAAAAATAAAAATCCAATAAAACTTTAAAAGAAAGAAAACTAATCACTTGTTTCCCAGCAATCAAATCTGTAGAGACTACTGTTCTGCAGTTCCCTTGCAAGGAGAACTGGAGCATATGTGGGTAATCTTTCATCCTTCCTTGTTCAGAGAGATTTTAAAGAACCGGTCTACTTGCTGGTTCTTCAATCTTTGCTGTAATCATCATCTCTGCTTTTTTGGAAATATACTTACTTGACATGCTACCCCAAGAAGTCCCAGATTTTTATCTTTTTCAAACAGAAATAGAACCTATGTATTTTAGAAAGACCTCATTGCATTTATGTTGTCAGAATGTGGTGAAGTTATGCTTACTTATGTTTATGTTTAATTCTATTGTTCCATTTTGGTAAGAAGCAATTTACCAGTATTAACTGAAATTTGAGATTTCATATTACATGGGAGTTGACTTCCAGAGAAAGAAAATGAACTTCTGGTTGAAATCTGTAGCTGAAGTGGGAGGTGAAGAGACTGGCAAGCTTAGAATCCCTGCAGGGCACAAAGTGACAGAGATCTCATACCCAAATTCCTAAAGTGTTCTAAAGAGAGTACAGTTTGCCTGATGAGATTCTTGTAGATAGGTAAATAGCAGTAAAGAAACTTCTCTGATCAGGTCAGGGTGTCATTCCTTTGTTCTGATACTTACTATTCAGCATTGGAAAAACAAAACATAAGGCTCCTGTTCAGGGCTTTGGAGAATTGATTAATATACAGGTAGTCCTCAATTAACAATGGTTTGTTTAACAGTAATTCAAAGTTACAACAGTCTCCAAAAAGTGACTTGCAACTCATTCTTGGAAGTTATGATCTTTACATCACCCCCATGGTCACATGATCAGAAATTGGGTGCTTGATAATTGGCTCATGTTGGAGTTGATCTCCAGACAAAGAAAATCAATGGTTGTAGTGCCTTGTGGTCACATGACATCCCAGCTGATTTTGGGTGTACGTATGCAAATACATGTATGGTTTTTTTCCTTGTTAAGCTTTTTTTTTTTTATAATTTTGTGTATTTTTTGTTTTTTGTATCTAGATTATGAAAATATATATGAAAAAAGGTGGAAATCGCTTTTGATATATAATATCAATCATATTGTCATAGCAGGGAAGGTTTGGTTCAGATCAAGTTGAAGCCAAACTCCCTTTAATGTTTGAACTTACATTATCATTTATATCAAGTAGGGGAACTATGGCTGCATTCTGCCAGTTAAAACATATTAATGCATTGAATGAATATTAATGCTTGGTTTGTTGATATTTTATAAGGGCATGCTTGTGTATGTGGGTATTATAAATTTGATAATTTAATTTTTAAAAAATAACAGTCCAAAGATTCAAAGTACAATGTATTTGGAAAATCTTTAGTTGATCCATAATATTTGATAAATGAAAACATTTATTAAAGCAACCACTAATAATACAAAAACACTTTTTTGTAGGATTTAGTTATTTCTTGCTGGTCACAAATATGGAGCATTTGGTAATAAAAATTGCTACAACTGTAGCAAATTTTGAATTTCCACTGAGGTATACAATACTTGACAAAACTATCCCCTTGATAGGAGATACTTCTCTTGTATAAAAAAGCATCTTCAAGTTTTATGTTACCTAATATGGTAAATATCTGGCTCCTCTTGGAGAGTCATCTACAATCTCCTATTTTCCATAAAAGTTGTAATCTTATTGGACTAAAAATTGGCTAATACACACTTTTGGAAAACTGTAAAAAATAAAGTTACAAGAAAAGTTTTTAAAAGTTAAAAAGAGAAAACAGCAAACAAAAGGGATATGTATTGTGTATCCGTATGTATATCAAAAACTTGAAAAGAAAATAAAATAATAATCTAAGACTTCCATATGAGACATAGCCAGTGATGGGATTCAGCTGGTTTGGACTGGTTCACTAGAACCGGTTGTTAACTGTTTGGTCAGTTTGCCAAACCGGCTGAAGCCTCATCCTGTTCAGGCCTCTGGAGGCCTCCCCCAGCCTGTTACAAGTCCAAAATGGAGCCTCCATGGGCCCTATCCAGCTCTCCTGGAGCCCGTGGGGGCCTTGGAATGCCTCCCCTGGCCTGTTACAGTCCAAAATGGAGCCTCTGTGGGCCACTTATTCCTCCTCACCCCATTTCCCATGGCTTTACTGTACTTTTCAAAGAGCTGCAGAAGAGACTGACCTACATGGCAGAATAGCCAAAGTCTTTTATTCAGAAGCTGATGAAGCTGTAAAAAGTGAGATGTAAGGAAAACAACTTTTCGTATCTGAATAAAAGACCAGCTTCTCTGCCATGAGGGCCTGCAGGCTCAGTTTGGGCCCAGTTGGCCGGCATGGAGCAAACTCCTGCTTGCTACTGATTGGCTAGATCGAATGAGCAGCTTCAGGGATTGAAGTGTGGCAGCCAATCAACAAGGGGCTTGGAGTTCAACCCAGTGAATTTTGCCATCAGCTGAATAAAACACTGGCTTCTCTGTCAGTGGGTCAGCCTCTGGACCTCTGGAGATCTTCAAAAAGTAAGTATTCCATGGGAAATGGTGGGGAGGAGTAGTGGAATCTGTGGTGCTAGCAAAGCAGGCCCAGTCTGTGGAGACACGGCGGGGCAGGATGGGGGGGAGCAATTGTGGGAACCCCAGGGGAGCATGAGGTATCTCAGTGGATTGGGGGAGGCCTTGGATGGCCTGCTCCAGCACTAGGTCCCACATGCTGTTCCCCAGCCTGAGATACCTCATGTGCATTTAAAGACCTGCCTATTCGATTAACAAATGTATTGGGGAAAGCAGGGAGTGTAACTGGAGGATTCCCTGCATAATGAGAGTGAGGGTCTCAGGGAAGTCCTGCCTTAGCACCTCACGAGTCCCGTGTCATGCCCACCCTGGCCATGCCCCCACAGTCACATGACCTCCCAGCCATACCTACCCAGCCGGACATTAGGATAGAGAACCAGTTGTTAAATTATTTGAATCCCACCACTGGACATAGTTCTTCTCCTTTCAAAGTGGAAGAATTAAAAACAGATTTTAGAATCTGATACTTCTTTAATTCGGGTGCTGCAACAATAAAATTCTCACCCAGCACTTTGGTCATAAAACTTTTTCAAGAAGTATCCAGCAACCAATAAACAAAAATGCTGGAAAAAAGAAAGAAGAATTGATGATCCCTTTCTGTTTAGCTGCCAGAGAAGCTTTACTGAGTTGCTTCTAGTATTGAACCATCTGTAAAGAAAGACATGGAAAAGTCAAAAGTCATCTCGGCTTTCCATTCATGGGGTCCCAACTACCATGACAAAAGCAAAATATCATCCTATATAATAGATTTTAATAACCTACAACAAGAGATTAGATTTTTGATCTAAATATATACTTGCACTCTTACTACGCTGTTAAAAGTTGTTATTTTTCTAAAAGCTGCTAAGGCTCTGATAAATGGAATATTTAAAAGTGTAAATTATTTCTGCAGTAATGACCTTGAGTTTCATCACCAGGTTTTCAACCACAGCATTTTTTGATCTAAAATATCTGGTTCAAATCCCAAGATTTTTTAATTGAAATTTTCTGTAACGGTTTTATCTGCAATACATTCAATGAAGCAGAATGGGAAAGCGCTTTTAAAAGCGCTGGGAGTGAGGGTCTCCCTTTAACTGGGATTGCTTTTGTTTTTCTATGTTCAGCCAAGGCAGTCTATCAGCAGGCAGCTCTTCCCTCTCTGTAACAAACATAGAATTTCATCCACTGACTGCTGGAGGCACCACATGGTAATGCTACTACACACAGATGATAGAGGGATCCACTCACTGACGGAACTAGAACACTTAACCAGTTATTCTTCTTCTGTATAGAACAGTGATGGCTAACCTTTTCCAGACTGAATGCCCAAAGTGCGCACAAGCGCACATGCACACACAAATGCGCGCATACCCAAAACCCCAAAATGCAATGTGCATGTGGCCTCCGTGCATGCGCCCCCGCAAATGCGTATGCAGCCCACATGCATGCACCCCGCAGCACTCCACCCCCAATGCATGCAATCTCCCTCATGCACCCGTGCATGCGCATGCAGGACCCCTGCATGTGCCCTACCACCCCCACATGCGCAGCAGAGACCTCCTGATGACCAGCTGACTCCTAGAGAGGCTCTGGAGGCTGGGGACAGCAAAAAATGTCACTTCCTGTCCCACCGGGAGTTGGGAAATGGGCCATTTCAGGCCTCTGGATGGCCTCCAAGGGAGTGGGAAAGGCTGTTTTTGCCCTCCCCGAATGCACAGAGAAGATCTGGAGCCAGGTGAGAAAGAAAAACCAGCCTACTGGGCCATTGCGTGCCAGGAATGGGGGGGGGAGGGGGTTGTGCGCGCATGCACAGGGTGGGGCGCATAGAATTATGGGTATGGGCATGCGCGTGCGAGAACCTCTCCCGTTCTCTTCCCCCCCAATTCTGGCACGCGATGGCAAAAAGGTTAGCCATCACTGGTCTAGAGGAAGAATTTAGTAGACTAGAGGTAGGATTGCAAAAGGAACCACAAAGATGGGAACTGAAGCAACAAATGGACTTAACTAAACACAAGCTGAATATTATTGAGAAAGAAGACTTAGCACAGCAAATAAAATGTACTAAACAAAATTTCTTCGAAAACGCAAATAAACCGGGGCGATGGTTAGCCTATAGACTGAAGAAACAGAAGGTGGATTAGCAAACTATATAATGAAGAGGGAAAGATAACATACCAAAATGAAGGGAAAAGAAATGTAATTTATGTGTTTTATAAGAAACTATATACAGAGGAGGAATGTAATATTGAAGATAAAATGTTACAATGTTTCCAGGAAGCCGAACTACCTAAAGTCCCAGAAGGCATAAAAATTATGTTGAATAAAGATATAACACTCTTAGAACTAACAGAGGCAATCAAAAGGCAGAAAAATAATAAAACGCCAGGTCCCGATAGACTACTGTCAGAAATATATAAAAACCTACAAGACTCTTTAGGTCCAACATTATTAGAGGTATTCAATGCAGTTCTAAAAAATGCAGATACCCACATCGTGGGAGGTGGCCACATTGATCCCAAAGGAGAATTTTGATTTGACACATTAAAAATTATAGGTCCATATCCTTGTTAAACTCAGACTACAAATATTCATGGCAATTATGGCTGAAAGATTAAAAAGGTTTTTGGATGAATTTATTCATGCCTACCAAAATGGTTTTTTGCCAAGAAGGCAGATAAGAAATAACATCAGGACCATATTAGACATGTTGGAATATTATGAAGTTCACAATGAAAAGTAAATGGCATTAATATTTGTTGACGCACAAAAAGTGTTTGACAATGTCAAGTGGGACTTTATGTTAAATCAACTAAGATACATGGAATTTGGGGAGAACTTTATAAATATGTTCAAGGCAATTTATTCCAAACAGGAGGCCAGAGTAGTAGTCAATGGCGAACCAACACATAGTTTCAAAATCCAAAAAGGTACAAGACAAGGATGCCCATTATTGCCATTATTGTACATATTATCCTTAGAAGTACTGACTAGAATAATCCAGAAAGATAAACAAATTAAAGGTTTAGAAATTAAGAAAGTAATTTTTAAAGTACAAGCCTTTGCAGATGACCTTGTGTTCATTATAGAAGAGCCATTAAAGTCTGGTGTGAGGCTAATGGAAGTACTGGGAGAATATGGTGAAGTAGCAGGTTTGAGGATAAACAAGGAAAAAACTAAATGTTAGTTAAAAATATGATTAAATCTCAAGAAATTGAACATTGGGAAAATAAACATCCAGACAGCAAAGAAAGTGAGATATTTAGGGATTCAATTAATGGCAAGATGCATCACATTCAAAGAGGATAATTATAGTAAATGAATCAATCAAATTAAGGTGGATTTGGACAGGTGGAAAAATTTGCAACTCTTCATGGGGAGAATTACAACAATTAAAATGAACATATTACCAAAAATACTTTTTTTATTCCAAAGTATACCAATAAGATTAAAAAAGGAGTTTTTTGGAAATCTAAATAAAATTATATCTAAATTTACAAGGGAAGAAACCGAGAATTAAATTAAAATTATTACAGAATTCTAAGGAAACTGGGGGATTCGGCCTTCCCAACTGGGAAAAATACGACCAAGCAGCAGCACTCATGTGGGTTAGGGATTGGATAAATTTAAAAAAGAGGAGGTTATTAACACTAGAATGCAAACAGGGTGGCATGCTGCCCTTTGAGATAGAAGACACAGGGCCCACCAGTACTTCCAGAAGCACCTCATTAGACGGGCTCTATTGGATGTTTGGGTAAAAATCAAACAACGAAATTACATGGAAATCCCAAACAGGTTATTGACGTTGGAGATGTTTGTACATCCAAACTTCATGAAATCAGGAAGAGTAGCACCAGGAACCTTCTACCATATGTGGTGGGTGTGTCCGAAAGCTAAGGACTTTTGGCACCAGATAAAATGATGGCTGGATCAAATCATAGATCTAAAGCCAGAACTCTTTCTATTGGGTATCACAAAGGACAAATATAATAAAGGAACAATATACCTAATGTTGCATATATTAACAGCAGCGAGACTGGTCTTCGTGCAAAATTGGAAAAGTAAATAGAGCCCCCCTGAAGAAGAGATAATAAATAAGATACTGACGTGCAGAAATGGACAGGCTGACTCTGGAACAAAGTGAAACAGAATATCATGAAATCTGGAATAAAATGTATCAATGGTTGGAGAGGAGAAGAAATGTCAAGATAGAGAAATATGGATAAATCAAGAGTTTAAGAATTATTATGTGATAGGTAGGAATTGTATTGGTATTGAATGAAATTTCTATAGACGAAGAGATTTATGTTGCTGAATTTTGATAGATTGTATATAGGAATATATTGAATATGAATTGTAGTTGTGGTAAAGGAAAAAAATGATGGAAATGTTGGAACCAGAGAAGTTGCACTAGGTCCAATGTTTTTATTTTATTTTATTTTTTTTAAATACTTTATTGAGTTTTCCAAAACAAAAAAGAAAATATATAATCTATCTCTCCTTTCGGAGGTGCAGTGTTTATACAATATAGTGAAACAAAAGTTAAAAAAAGGACTTCATCCTTAACTATACATTATTTTAAACAATATAACTATAATACATGTGCCAAGTCAAATTCTAAGGTCATGTTTTCATCTTATTGTTCAACCAGTGATACCAAATACCCCATACATCATAATATTTTGAGTTGTCCTCGTTTTTTAACTCACTTGTCAGTTTTGCCATTTCTGCGCACTCTAGGATCTTATTTATTAGAGTTTCTTCTGAGGGCATAAGTTTGTTTTTCCAGCATTTTGCGAAGGCTATTCTAGCCGCAGTTATAATCTGGATTATCAGTTGGGTTTTTTTGTTATTGAAGCCTTCTTCAGTTACGCCTAGGAGGAAAAGCTCTGGGGCTAGGACTACCTCCTGTCCCGTTATTTCACAGAGCCAGTGTCAGATTTTGGACCAGAACTTTTTAGTCTCAGGGCAGGTCCACCATAGGTGGTAGAAGGTGCCGACCGTTTTTCCACATTTCCAACATGTGGGAGAGAGATTTGGAAACATCTTGGCTAGCCTCGCTGGGGCTAGATACCACCTGTGTAACAATTTGTAATGATTTTCCCTAAACGTTGTCGATTTAGTTATTTTGTAGTTTCTATTCCAAGCTATCTCCCAATCATTAAAATTTAATCTATGTCCTAGATTTTTTTCCCAGATGTTCAGTTGATTTCTTGCTATGGACTCTGCCCTATCTTCATCTAATAGAAAGTTATAAATTTTTGATAACATTTTCTTATCTGTTCCCCAAATAATTTTGTCAAAATTCCCAAATTTCACTGCTATACCAAATTTGTCTCTGTCTTTTTGGAATCTTGAGTTGATCTGAAAATAGTTCCACCAATCCAAGTTTAGGCCCTGATCTCTCAATAGATCCAGCGATTTAAGTTTCCCTTCTTCATCGAGGATGTCCTTGTATGTACCCCATTTGTACTCATCTCTCCTGTTTGGTGCCGCCAAGGCTTCCATGATGGAAAGCCAGTTGGGTACTTTCGTATAGATCTTCTGTCTAATTTCGACCCACGTGCGAATAAGGGTCTCCCTAATTTTATGTTTATGAAAATAGGATTTTTTCTTATTCTTTATATCCCAAAGGTAGGAGTGCCATCCTTCTAGAAGGTCATGTCCTTCCAAGGTCAGGGTTCTCCTATCTTGTAACTTGATCCACTCCTTAATCCAGATTATTTTTGCCGCCTTTTGATATAGTTCCCAGTCAGGGAGCCCAAAACCTCCCAAATTCCTTTTCCCTTGGAGTATCTTAAAAGAAATCCGCGATTTCTTGCCCTCCCACAGAAAATTCCTGATATGTTTGTTCAAGTCCAAAAAGAATTTTTTATCTAAAGATAACGGAATGTTTTGGAATAGGAACAAAATTTTTGGTAGGATATTCATTTTAATCGCTGCAATTTTACCAATCAGAGACAATTTGAGCTTTTTCCATCTTTCAAGGTCTTGGTGTGTTTTCTGCAGAAGGGGGATATAGTTATCATCTTTTAATGAGGAAAGTCTCGCAGTGATCCATATTCCCAAGTATTTTATTTTCCTAACTGTCTGGAGGCCTAATAAATCTTCCAATTCTTCCTTTTGAAGGTCTGTCATGTTTTTCACTATTAATTTAGTTTTATCCTTATTGAGTTTAAGGCCCGCCACCTCTCCATATTCCTGTATTTCCTGCATTAATTTTCCACCGGATTCTAATGGGTCTTCCATTATGAGGGCTACGTCGTCGGCAAAAGCTTGGGTTTTGAATAATTCGTTCCTAATCTTTAATCCTTTAATATCATTGTTAGCTCTTATTTTTCTAAGTAGCACCTCTAGCGCCAAAATATATAATAAGGGAGACAGGGGGCATCCCTGCCTCACTCCTTTTTGAATCTGGAACAATTGGGTTCTGTCTCTATTCACTAGTATATTTGCCCTCTGGTTTTTATAGATGTTCTCAATCATCTTCCTAAAGTTAGTACCGAATCCCATTAGGTCAATTTGATTTATCATAAACGTCCAATTCAAGTTGTCGAATGCCTTTTGGGCATCGACAAACATTAAGGCCAGCTGTTTTTCAGGATGTTGTTCGTAGTATTCAAAGGTGTTTAAAACTATTCTCAGATTATCTCTGATCTGTCTCCCTGGGAGAAAGCCATTTTGATCTTTGTGTATCCACCGATTTAAATTTTTTTTGAACCTCTCCACAATTATGTTCATGAACAATTTATAATCTGCGTTCAACAATGAGATAGGTCTGTAGTTGGATATCTGTTTCGGGTCGGCACCCTCTTTCAAAATAAGCGTCAAATATGCTTCCCTCCACGAATCTGGAATTGTGATACCCGCCAGAGCCTCATTCAATATTTCTAGTAACTCTAATTTTAGGGCATCATCAAATTTTTGGTATAATTCCCCGGGAAGACCATCTGGGCCTGGAGTTTTATTCTTCTTTATTTTAGAAAGGGCCGTTTTTAATTCCTCTATAGTGATCTTTTCATTTAACCTTTTCTTTTCTTCTTCAGGGATTAACGGTAGATTAGCATCCAACAGGTACTGTTCTACCTTGTTTGACGCAATTCCTTCACTTTTATATAAACCTTCATAAAACTTTCTTATACTCTCTAATTTGACTTCCTCCTTCGTCAGCAAATTACCCTGGGAGTCTTCTAATACTAATATTTGGTTTTTTTCCTTCTCTTTTTTTAGTTTATATGCCAGCCATCTCCCTGACTTGTTAGCGTTCTCAAAACAATAATGCTTGGATCTTTTTATTTTTTGCGCCATTTCCTCTTGGTCCAATAAGTTCAATCTATGTCTCGTCATCGACCACTGTTGTTTGATCACCTCATCTCCCGGGCATTGCTGGAGTTTATCTTCAGCTTGTGATAACTTATTAGTGAGCTCTTCTCTAGTCTTTCTTTTTTCCTTGTTTTTGAAGGCGGCATATGAGATGGCAACCCCTCTCACATACGCCTTCATAGTGTCCCACACAATTTCTTTGGCTGTCTCTCGGTTTCCATTTTCTATGAAGAAGCGTTTGACTTCTTCGTTCAATTTCAGTATAAACTCTTCTTCATATAGCAGCTTAGTCCTTAGGCTCCATCTCTGTTGTATTTTCTTTGTATCGTGATGCCAGCTAATTTCAAGGAACTTGTAGTCTGCCCAAGCATTTATGCACATGTTGACCTTTTTAATTTCTAGGCCCAGTTTTCTGGTAGCCCAGACCATATCTATTCTAGACCAAGAGTTTTGTGGCATTGAATAGAAAGTAAATTGTCTGTCATGGGGGTGTAGGGTACGCCACATATCAACCAGGTTTATCTCGTCCACTAAATCAAAAAAGGACTTTGGTAGGGGAGATCTTTTATTCTTTTTAGTTATATCACATTTGTAATCGTATTTTGGATCTATTATTCCATTAAAGTCCCCTAACATACATATTTCATTATTTGCCCAATTTGCCAGCTGTTCATGTAATTTCCGGTAAAATTTCCCTTGTTTTTTATTCGGGGCATAAACCCCAACCAATAACACCTTAGAATTACCTCTCGTTATTTCTACTATAAGTATTCTCCCTTTTTCATCTTTATATTTACATTCTGCCTCTATTCCTTTCTTAACATAGATAGCCACCCCTCTTTTTCTTTTCTCAGCTAATGAAGAGAATACTTTACCAAATTTAGTGTAATTTAAATAGTTGGCTTCTTCTTTTTTTATGTGAACCTCTTGGATACAAATTATGTCGGGATTTTGTTTCGCCAATTTCGACAATACTATCCTCCTTTTTTTGTAATCATTTAAACCGTTCACATTTAACGATAAGATCTTAGTATCATTCATTCCTGTAACTATTCTCTAGTCTCTGGTTCTTATTTACCTTTTAATGTTACTGCTCTCACTGGTCTAGTTTTTTTCCCCCTTTCTTCTGTGTCTTCCTTTTTCTTCTCCTCTTCTATATCTTCTGTTGTGATTTGTTCTTGAGATGTCTCTTCTTCTGTATTTACTATTTTGTTTTCCTCCTTACTAATTTGTTCCTCTTCACCTCCCCTTAATTGCTCTAGGAAGTCTTGGGCATCGCTTACACAATCGATTTTAATTTTCCTCCCTTGCCAGGATATAAGCATTCCTTCTGGCAAAAGCCACCTAAATATTATACTTCTCCTGTTTAGTTGGTTTGTCAAAAATCTATAGTTTTTCCTCCTCTCCCTCACTCTCCTTGGAATTTGTTTTAAGATGTTCACTTCTTTTCCCCCAAAGATAATTTTTTCCTCCCTGGCAATATTATACAAAATGTCTCTCACTTTTTTCCTAGCGAACCGAACATGGACTTCTCTAGGGAGCCTATTCCTTCTCACGTAGTTTGTTTGGACTCTGTAGATTTCGTCGATCTCTCGAATTATTTCTTGCTTATCCTGTTGGAGAGTCACTGCAATCAACTCAGCCATCTTATCTCCTAAGTCCTCTTCTTTGTCTTCCACTATGTTTTGGAATCGCAAGTAAAATGAGGCCTTGTCCATCTCGAGTTGAATTAGGGCATTTTCCGTTTCTTTATTCTGCGCCAACAGGGTTTGATCAACCATGTCCAGTTTCTTCTCGTTTTTTTCTATTCTTTGTTCCGCTTTTTGAATTCTGTTCTCATTACTAGCGATCGAAATTTGAATCTCATTCATTTTAGCATCAAGTCCATGTATATCCAATTTCAATTCAGAATGGCTATTCAAAAGTTTTTCTTGCATCGCAAGCATGGTTTCTTGTATTGTTAACAGAGACGATTGTACCGTCTGCAGCGTTGGAGTTGCTGGGGGTTTGTCTGTTTTCTGTAGACCTTCTACTGCTTTCTGGGTGGCTGGAGATGACATTGCTAACGTGGGGATGGATGGCACTTTTTTATTGGTTTTTGCGATTGTTGATGTCAAACTTGGTCATTTCTTTCAAAAGCGCTTTTTGATCTCTAATTATATTTTCTATCTTTCTCCAAATAATCATCCAATGGCGCTTGCCACCTTTTACTCCGGGGCACTATCTTAAGTCCCAACCTCCTTAATTGGTTCCCACTAATCTCTTAATAAGTTTCAGGTAGAACTTGATTTAAAGATTACTATGATACGATGATTCTACGTTGCAGCTAACCACGATATGTAAAAGTAGGGTTCTTATAAGGCTAAGTACAGTCTTGATATAGTTTGTTAATGTAAATGACTTAATAAGTTAATAAGTTGAGCAGTTAATAAATTACGTTAATAGATTAGTTAATAAAATTTATCAATTCTCTCAATAATTCTTATATATCTAAGTTTAGCCCTTAATATGGAATACAATATTACTATAAAGTGAATATCAATGAAATAACTATTACCAATAGGAGTAAATATTTAAGATTAAATAGATAAAATAGATAAAATAAATATACCTAGATAAATATATATAAAATATCAATATTATATCAAATCAATTCAATAAATGCAAGTCTATATCCTAATATAAAGTTTTATCCAATAACTATTAAATAAGATCAATACTTAATTAATTAATCAATTTTATAAGTTCAATATTTCTTAACACTAAGGGAATCTACTTGATAGGTAATCTACTTGATAGTATAATGTAATTAATTTCTTTTTTTTTTTTTTTTTGGTAATTTTAAAAATACTTATCAGGGACAGAATCAAAGTTCTGAGTATTAAAGTCCCAGATACTCGAAAGAGCAGGAAGGGAAATGAATAAAAGTATATCTATGATGCAAAACGGTGATCGCCCAGCTTTAAGTCTTCGCCTCTCAGCTCTGCTAGGTTCCGACGCTTCTCAGTGGTAAACACTCACGACTAGAGCGTCTCCTTGTCAGTCCTCTGCTGTTTCAGTCTTCCACTTCAATGGACGCACTTCCTGTTTCTCCAACACTCTCTAGAGCTCTCAAAGGCAGATCGTGAATTTCTCCTTCTTTTTCACTTTATTCGCCAAACAGAACCCAACCGCCCCAATAGACTTTCCCTTTGCTTTTCCTTTCTCGCCGCACCATCTGGAGCTCTTTAAAAAAACAATCTGCTCCCTCTGTGACTCTCGTCAGCTCGTCGGGTTGTCGGGTCTCTGTAGTTGCAATCCGCTTTACCCTCTCCGTCGCCGCCTCACATCGGATCAAAACGCTCCTCTCCCGACAGCACCGACCTCCTCTTTCGGCGCTAGATCACTCCAGGGTATGGGAATAAGGTTTTAGAACTAACACCGCACCTCCGATCTCCTTCTTAACTCCCCGTCACTTGCCGGCTATTGCAGCTTCAGGCCGGCCATTAGCGGCCAGCTCACCACGTTGGATTGACAGAGCCGCCGGGTCCAGCGAGAAGTGGTTGCGCCCCACTTTCCCACTCGCCTGGCTTCCCCTCTTGTCCGCAGGGCTCTCCGGGTCCTGCGCCCCCCAAGGGATCCCCAAAACGTGATGAAAAGAGGTGAAGAGGAGCAGCGAGCACTCACTCCACACCCTGTCGCTTCAAGTCACCAACTGGAAGAGGTCCAATTTAATTTAATTAATTTAATTGTATATTTAATAAAAAAACCTTTTTTTAAAAAAAAAAAAAGGAAGGAAATTGAAGGTAAAATGAAAAATGCTGCAGACTGAGCTTCTTCCCAAAATGTTGGTGGGGATGGGCTATGTACATTGCTCAAGCAGAGATTTAACAGATACTGGAGACTCGGAAAGCTCAGGGGACAATCATTGCAAGCACAGTAGCTAGGTTTCAGATTTCCCAACTCTCTCATGACTTTGGCAACACAAATATATACATTTCAAAGAATAAAATACATGTAATACAAAAAGCAGGTGTGTGGGAAAATAATACAAGAAGTCTCACAAACTAATTATCCCAAGAATTCTGCCACTTACTCTTCAGTCAAGGCTGGAGAGAAGAGCCAGGTTGTAAGGACTTTTTAAACAAAGTCAGGGTGGGAACCATACAAATCTTTTGGGATATTGTCATTCCAGAGAGCACGTGTTATCACAGAGAAGGTCTTTCTGGAACCCATCAGATGGCACTATTTAATCAATAGGACATGCAGCATACCAGGCTGTGTAAGATGGGCATCAAACTACAAATCCCTAAACAGCACAATATCTGAAACAACGTACACTTTATACATTTTAACAATCTCCCTGCAGACATTTTCAGCATTAGTTATGCTTCATGTGATGCAAAACCCTACCTGTGTGGGAAATGAATAGTAGAAACACTCTGATCCAGATTTTTTAGTTGTCTTATTCTATAGAGACATCTATTGCAGCCTGATAACCACCAACAATTCCAGGTGATCCAAGTGTTTAGGGAAACTCTCCACTTGCTGATCTCATGACTAGTAGAAAAAATTCTTTTTGGCAATTTATGAATATGGCACTATTGCAAAGAGGAATACAAAATATGGGGAGATAGAAGTCAGAGGTCTTCCATTTTATTCAGTATTGTATTTTGTATTTATTTTGTATTATCAGAAGTAGTACAATACATATTTTTACACTAGTCTGATTGCTTGATTGCTAATTTCCTCTGTTTATGAGTGCAAATTCAACAAGCATTACAAGATACTTTTCTAATTAAATCCTGCTATGTTTGACTAATTCTCTGACTACCATTTCCTGAAAGTATGGTTCATTTGCACTGTTCATTCAGGCTCTACCATTTTCCTTTTCTTCTGGCTATGAAGCAGTCTTTTTGATTTCTGCAAAGAGAAATCATCTCGTCAGAATATAGTCAGATTGTGTTGAAATGTGAAGTGCAAGTCTCACTATATGATTTTTGGCATGAAATGTCATTTTATTTTGCATAACGGTGTTCAAGAGACTGCCACTGGAAGGAGGGTAGATTGTTTTTGATTTGGAATGTATATTCCAAAATAGATATTTTGGATGAAAAAGAGTTCTAAATAGGAAATAAAAATGTGTATTTTATTCAGGATTCGATTACCTTGAATCGCCTGCAGTCCGATTTAAATATAGTACACAAAATTGTCTGCTACAACATCTTGCCTGTCAACGACTTCTTCAGTTTCAATCACAATAATACACGGGCAAACAATCGATACAAACTCAAGGTAAACCGCTTCAAAGTCAATTGCAGGAAATACGATTTCAGCAACAGGGTGGTCAATGCCTGGAATGCTTTACCCGATTCCATTGTTACAGCCTCAAACCCTCAGTTTCAACCTCAAACTGTTTATCGTGGACCTCACTCCATTCTTAAGAGGTCCGTAAAGGGGGCATGCATAAGCGTACCAGTGTGCCTACCGTCCCTGTTTTACTGTCCTCATTTATTTGTATTTACTTCCTTTGTTTATGTTTATGTTCATACCTATACTTGTTATCTTGTACGTGTTTGACAAATAAATCTTGCTGCTGATCTCTCAACATTTCCAAATTGTTTTCAAAGAGCTGTTTGTAAATGCTTTCGTTCCCATCTTTTCCCACAGCATGAAATAAATAATTCGAAAATGTGGATATTGTCTGGTAGGCTGGGAAAAGAGTGGGTTGGGGCTAATCTCCCTCTTCCTGCTGCTTCCTTCATAATGAACTCTCTTGCATACTTGAACAGTATTGGTTCCCCACCAGTCCTCTGGAGTCTGCAGGGCGACTAATGGTCATTTTCATTAGTCATGAAGCAAAACCAGAAATCCAGTGATGGATTTCCCAGTTAGTTTTGACTTTTTAATATTTTGACTATAATAAATTTCATTATCTTGAAATATTTTCAGTTTATTAGTAACTTTACTGTTTACTAAATAAATCAGATGTTTTCCTTTTCCTGAATACCACTTGTAAATTGCCTAAATATTAAGTTACAAATAATGTAAAAAGCAAATACATTTTTGAAAATTTTTATGAGAGGAAAAACTGGAATTTCTCTATTAGTCCTCTGCCTTCAGCCAGGAGAAGAGGTCATCTGAAATGTCATGCAGTGAATCCCCTGGACATTAGCTTAGTAAGGCTTATAGTTCTCTTAGGAAAGTCCTTCTTTTGTTAGTAATTATTTTTTAATCACTGCTGCCTAAACTGTCCTTAATTTCATGCCTACATGTTTTCATCTCCTGAATACCATTTTCCTCTTCTCTCTTCCTCTATAAGGACCAAAATGCTACAGCATTTTTCTCCCATCTGGAATGCTTCCTTATTTCCAAATAGGGTTGTCTCTAATTGTGGAATTAGTTGGAGTCAAACTTTAAATCTATTTTTATTTCCTTGAGGGCCAAAAGAGACTAGCGATGCAGAGTGTCATCTTACGCTGGGTGCGTCCTAGTAGGAAAATCCTTTAAAGAAATACCTTTTACAATACTGCATAAGAATTGAAACTTGGAAATATTTCTTTGGACAAAATACAACCATAATGGTGACTGTGTTGTTCAAAATGTTGCAGGAAGAAATTAAGGCTGACTACAGTTTTTTATTCAACAGTTGGATTATTGGTTCTGATATTCTAGTAGATTTGATTTTGAAAGTACAAAACTTTCATTTGCAGACCTATTTGTAAAGTGCTTGGGTGCAGTCTTCCATTTTCTATTAATTTAATAACTTTTGAGTTTTCCTAATTTAGCTGAAAATTTTCTAGTGATTTCTTTGATCCTCTTGAAATTATCTTTTATTTTCCTTTATTTTCTCTTTATTTTACTCTGTTAACATTCCTGAATTAAATATATTTCCTTGTCCTTAATTAATGATAAAAGTTTGTATTCCTGTTATGCATTGCTTCTGTTCAAAGCTTCCATCCTGTTTTTGTTGCTATCATGGTAATTGCCCTAAAAGCCATTTGGATTTTTGAAAAATAGGATACAGTACTTCAAATAAATAATTGTAGATTACAATTTTTGGATTACAAAATTTAACTTTAAAGAGTCATTTAAAATGGCAGGGATAAGATCTATACCAATGTTGGCGAAACTTTTTGGAACAAAGTGCCAAAACAGGGGGCACGCACATGCATGCTGGAAACCAGAAGACTGTCAAAATACGAATGCCAAAATTCACCCGAGTGGCGGGGGCACCGGAGCTGTCAGTGGTGGGGGAGGGATGAGCCCCGCATGCGGTGGACCCTCCGCCAGCTCTACATGGCCTTTCAGGGATCCTCACATCTCCGTGTCCACCCCCCTGGTCCCCATCGGGATGGCGGGACATCTCCATTGATGACCCGGTTCCGCAGCCCTGGACAGGGAGAGAAAGTTGGGCAGAGAATGCCACCTCTTTCTGCTGGAAAGCGAGAGCCCCTTCCCAACCTCGGAGGGAAGGGGTGTCAGTGTTCCCGGGGCTCGGATTGGGAGGCCAGCAGGCGGGAGAGCTTCACCCCAACTCTGGCCGGGATGAAATGCCCCACCCAGCCCGCCACCAAGAAAAAGCCAGCACAGTCCTCTCACCCGCCACTTCTGGCAAGGGAGCACGACCACTTCCCAGCTGGTGCGCCTCTTACCCCGCTGCCGGACAGAGGTTCCTCCTGCGCGGACTCAGCTCCTGCACAGCCCCAGAAGAGCAGCAGCGGCAGCCGCAGAGCGAGGGGCAGGAGCAACCGGCCAATCCTCACAGACGCTTCCTGGCTGCGGGGCGGGCCCTCAGCGGCATCTCCATGCATGAGGAACTGTGCTCTCCTCCGGCCCTCCTGGGGCAATTTGCCTCCCCGATGGCAGCTCCTCCTCGCTGTTCCAGCATCCCGGCCGGAAGCGGCAGGGTGAGAACCACCACCACTCCCACGCCCCCACCGGCGGCAGGAGCCGCAGATGGGGCAGCCGGCCACCCAGCCAGCAAACACTGCCCCATGCGCCCGATCATGTCGGTGCCACAGGCTGGGGCCACGCAAGAAGCCCGCTTGGGTGGGGAGGGAGGGAAGCCGTGGCCCGCCCATCCTGGCCAACAGCTCTGCTCCCCTTGCTCTTGTGCATCAGCCAGCTGGTCTTCACACATGCAGGAGCACTGGAAATCCAAAGAGCAGCCGCCCGGTGCACAGGCACGGGCTGGGAAGATGATCTTCCAGTTTCCAGTGCACACATGTGAACCGGCCAGCTAGTCTTGGTGCGTGCATGTGTACCAGAAACTGGAAGACCAGGTGGCCGGCGTACATTACTTTGCTATTTGTTTGTAATATATAGCTTCTATGGTTTGAACAAATTTCTCTCCAAAGCCCATCTGTTTCAATTGTAATATCATAAATCACATTGTTGAAGGCTTTCTGTGCATCTAAAAACATCAAAGGCATTTGCTTTTCTGGGTGCACCTCATAATATTCAAAAGTATCCAGAATTATCCTCATATTATCCCTAATCTGCCTTTTCGGCAGAAATCCATTTTGATCCGAGTGTATATAATTATTTAAATATCTTTTAAATCTTTCTGCTAATATTGTAGCGAAGATTTTATAATCTGAATTTAGCAGAGATATAGGCCTATAGTTTTTGACTTCTTGTAAGTCGGTATCCTCTTTTGGAATAAGTGTAATATATGCTTCTAACCATGAGTTGGGTATTTCCTTCTTTAACAATACTTCATTCATAACTTCTAATAATGGGAAACTCAATGATTCCTGTAAGGTCGAATAATATTCCGCCGGTAGTCCATCTGGGCCTGGAGCCTTCCCACTTTTTTGTTTTTTGATTGCTTCGGTCAATTCCATCATCGTTATATTTCCTTCTAGCATCGTCTCAACATCTTTTGGAATCGGAGGTAAATTCGCCTTGTATAAATATTGTTTAATACTTTCCTCTTCCTCTAGTTTTTTATAGTAGTCTTGTACAATTTTTTTCTTCTCCTCATTTCCAAATCTAAGTTGTCCTGGTTCATCTATTAGTTGTGATATTTTCTTTGAGTCCCTTTCTTTTTTCAGTTTATTTGCTAGCCATCTGCCTGGTTTATTAGCATCTTCAAAATATTTCTGTTTAGCATTCCTAATTTTTTGTGCTAAATCTTCTTTCTCTATTAATCCCATTTTATATTTAATTATGTCCATTTTCATTTTAATGTCTTTTTTTTGTGGGAACTTCTGCAGTTCTTATTCAAATTTCTTATAATCATCCTCTAATGTTTTATATGCTTGTCTTTTCTTAATATTTATTTTTCTTGTATAGTCAATAATCAAGCTTCTGGGATAGGCTTTCATAGTGTCTCACAGATTCTGCATTGATGTATCCTCTTTTCTATTTTCTTTGAAGAAAAAAGCTAATTCTTTCTCCATTTTCTGTAGAAAGTCCTTTTCTTTTAATATTGTAGTATTTAGAGCCCATCTAAACCAGTGGTTCTCAACCTGTGGGTTGCGACCCCTTTGGGGGGTCGAACGACTCTTTCACAGGGGTCGCCTAAGACCATCGGAAAACACATATTTTCAATGGTTTTAGGAATAATTTTATGGTTGGGGGTCACCACAACATGAGGAACTGTATTAAAGGGTTGCGGCATTAGGAAGGTTGAAAACCACTGATCTAGACCTTCACCTTTGTCCTTTCCATCTCACCGTCATTGGATTATGATCTGCCCAGGTATTAGCCTCTATGGCTATTTCTTCTATGTTTGAGGTCAGTCCATTGTCAACCATATCATATCTATTCTGGACCATGATAAATGTCTATTAGAAGAAAAAGTGTATTGTCTGTTTTCTGCATTTCTTTCTCCAGATATCTTTCAAATTTATTTCCTCTAGAAATAAATACAGGTGGCCGGCGTACATGTGCATGCTGGAAACCAGAAGATTATCTTCCCGGCATGTGCCTGCGCACCAGGCGGCCGGAAGAGCAACAGCCGACAACTCGCGTGCCCAGAGAGATGGCTCTGCATGCCACTTCCGGCACGTGTGCCATAGGTTTGCCATCACGGATCTATACAATGGCAGACATGTATCTAGGGCTGTGGAAATGATGACAAGCCTGGAGTTCTTCGGATGTGTACCACCACTTCCAGGACTTTCTATTCATAAGCACTTGTGCCAAGCTTTCAATGATTGGCCATCCATGTACCAGTCAGCTATCTTGAGCCAGAAGGCCTGCCAAGAATGCAGTGTAGCAACAGTTGAGCGCATGAAGCCTAAGCCATTATTCAGTTGCCTGCATTTGCATAAAATATTGGAGTTAGACACGGTTCCTCAAGTTTTGATGATGTGTCTTTTCTTTTCTCAGTGTATGTTGTGGAAGAACAACGAAGAGACACCTCTGGTGAAAGTGCCTGCCTGACAGCATGTTGGACTGCATTGTGCTGCTGCTGCCTTTGGGACATGCTGACCTGAGATCCCTGAGAAGCAAAGCCTTTTGATACCTCTCTCTTGGAGTGCTATGCAGTCTCTTCCTTCTCCTCCTCCTCCTGCTCCTCTTGTCTCTTCTTTTCAGCAGCTTTTTAGTACTGTAATAAATGAGATGGCTTTGTCCAAGCATAACATGCCTGCCAGTTGGATGCATGAAGCTGAATGCATCCTTTTTTATTTGAGTGGAGAATCCCCCTCCCCTCTTCTTCTTCATGATTGTTCTTTAAATAATGTACTATATTTTGTTTGAAACAAGCTTTTACTATAAATTATGTATTCATAATTTACATGTCCTTAGAAATGGAGTAATATGCAATAATTTAAGGCATTTTTGGTTTTCTCTTACTTGCTTAATTTTCTGTTTTAATAAACTTTGTCCAATAAAATGTGATCCAGAAATTGGTAAGGCACAAATCAGTTTTTTTCCTCAAAACGTTTAGAACACTAAAAATGCCAGTTATTTGCATACTGGCTCTCAAAGATAGGATAAAAGATTATTCTTTTTGTGTCATCTATTATTATCTAAATAAGTGGGTGTGATGGTTAAACTTAGATTATAAAGAGGAAGATCCAGTTCTAAGTTTACCTTCAGCCAAAGAAGTTCACTGGATGATTTTTGGCTAGTTAATCTCTCAATTTAGCTTGTCTCACAAGTATGCTTGCAAGGAAAAATGGAAGATAACATTATTGGACTAACTACTGTCGAGGTAATGGGCATTTGCTTTTATTAGGATAGTCAAATTCATGAAGAATTACTCTTGAACTTGATGGGTCTCTCTTACTCCCAGAATAAAAACCATATGTCTTAAAGGCCAAGGCCTCCTGGATTCAATAGGAAAAGATGATTCTCAGGGCAAGTTAGCACCCACATATTCAACAACTATTCAAATC
This sequence comes from Pantherophis guttatus, assembly GCF_059756535.1. Classification (NCBI taxonomy): domain Eukaryota; kingdom Metazoa; phylum Chordata; class Lepidosauria; order Squamata; family Colubridae; genus Pantherophis; species Pantherophis guttatus. The sequence continues at coordinate 120,413,709 of NC_142065.1, read as the reverse complement.
AACTGCCTGTTTTCCTGGGTGTCTCAAAAGTCTGTGTGCTTAGTTGAGAGATATTCCAGCTGCTGTCTGACATCTAACCTAGATAGCTGCATGGTTACTAAGCAACAGTAGAAAAGGTTTTTCTGTCATATTCAAAAGCCTCACTTTCTTCCAAAAGTATAAAATCACCTTTTTTTCCCCTCAACACTCCAAGCTCAATATATCAAAAACTTCATGGACAAATTCCAAACTCTGAGAATTTAATAATTCATTAACATTCTTAACCTTAATGTCCATGCAAGGAATTGGTTTACCATGACAGTATCTAATCAAATAGCAAAATATATCTCTAAAACATGTAATAACATTCTTTAAATTTAATACATCTTGAATATAAAAACAATGGCCAACAATTCTTAAACATTTACTGGGGAGTCCAATAAACCCTACAAATAAGTATTTACTGAACTAATTTGATTTTTAAATTATTTATTAGAAATAAATTTGAAATTATATTTTTGAAATCTAAAACCACTGATGTTATAAAATATTTCTCCAATATAAATTTCTTGCAATTTATCCAAGTATATGTTTGTAATTTTTAATACATGTAGAATCCAATACATTTAAAATTTCAAAAGGCTGTGAAAGCTTCAGGGCTAAAGAATTAGGCAACTTTTGACTATATAGCAATTCAGCTAGCTTTGGTAAATTCAAATTCATTTAGCCCATGATTCCCCTCCAAATTGTTTCCCTCCCTATTTACAATAAAAATTATTTCAAAATGTCAGTTTTTCCAATAAACTTCAAAAAAGTCTTACCAGCTTATGAAAAATGATAAGATGCTATAGTTAGAATCAAGAAAATGCCAAAATATCCAAGTTTTCACTAAGAATTTCAAAACTAAGCCCACAACTGAATATAACTAAACCTTTATGATTTATAAGAAATATTTATGGGGAAACAATACAGCTTTTACTCTCAACATACATATTACTTGTTTTACCTCATTTATTCCCAAAAATTCAGGGATACTTTCATCCATCTCTTATTATCCCTTTCATTTGTGTAATAAAATTTGAAATACATATTTCTACTAAATTAAATTATCATAGATATTTAAATGAAAAGGATAAAAACCAGTGGTGAAATGCACTTAACTTCACTACCAGTTCGGAAATGTACGTCAGGTATGCTTCCTTCAATATCCAGGAAAGGAAAACCCAAACTCAAACATTTTGAAGAGATTAGTACTTTTACTGAATATGAACTGATCGCAACCCAGGTAAAGCTGGAAGTGAGCAAAACGCGCGAAATAGCATCTACTAAGCTTCTCCCCCCCCCCCCCCGTGTCCATTGGTCATCAGCCAATCCAAAGGTCTCCCAAAGGTCAGGTGGCATCACGTCTGGCAGCGTCATTCATCAGGAATGTAGGGCAGTTGGTCAGCCGTTCCCTTTGAAGATTCACTTTCGATTCTTTGGAAGACACGTCCTACAATGAAAAAAAAACACCTCCTGCATCTTCCCCCCCTTCGCCCCCATAACTAATCCCTCCCCCGTTTCTTATGGCAGCTGAAGCAGGCAAAGCTGAGGCTAACAATGTGAGTGCATGCACGCTCACTACACTCGCATGACCTCTTCTGCACATGCACAGAGCCTTCTGCTCATGCGCAGAGGGTCAAAAACAGGACGTAATGACATCCCAGCAGATGGACAGAGCCTCCCACCATCAGCCCTACCGGTTCATGCGAGCTGGAGAGATCTGGCCAGATTTCACCACTGATTAAAAAAAATCTTTTTTGTAATCAATAGGAATCTTGTTATCCATTGGAATATTAAAATTACCCCAAATTATTATATACCTAGGATATATGACATAATGCTGTAGAATTTCTACAAAATTGTAAAAAAAAATATTGAAACATTGAAAAACTGTCATTTGTATACAACAACTTATATTCTGTTTCATACTGCACATGAAATCACATTTTCATACAAAACTCACCTAAGATTCCAATACTAAATTAAATATTAAATGAAATCCCTGGCATGTGCATATTAATTATTATATAGAAGCGTTGGTCTTACCTGATACTGTACGCGCCTTCTCGTTGGGTGGAGATAGCATCCAGGAATGGGTTGACCTTGTTTGCTTAGCTGATTCGACTGAGTTTGTCAGAGCTGTTAGGACACACCTCTGTTGCTAGGGCTCCCCAGCTTTTGGCGAAGACAAAGGGATAGACTCGACGTGCCATGCTTGAAGATGTTTCCCTTACGAGCCGAGGACCAGACGGTCTACAGGGGGGGGCTGGATGCTATCTCCACCCAACAAGAAGGAGCATATCAGGTAAGACCAACGCCCCTTCTCCATAGTGGTGGCGGTAGCATCCAGGAATGGGACATACCAAAGCTGGCTGTCCTACGGGTGGTCTGCAGTCTGGTCCGAAGTCTCCTCCTCCGAATGGACGCTGAAGCCAAATGCCACCTCCTCCAAGGCGAAGATGTTCAATTTATAGTGCCTGATGAAAGGGGAAGGAGAGGATCAAGTCACTGTTCGACAGACCTCCTCCATAGAGGCCTGCGTTGCCCACGCCACAGTTGAAGCCGGATTCCAGGCAGAGTGTGCAGTTAACCTGGGAGGCCTTGGGAGGGCCTGCAGTGCATAGGCCTCGGCAATGGTGACCTAAGCCATCGTCCCACAATGGAAGGGGTGACCCTGTTGCCCAACGTGGCCAGCTGGAACTAGATAAACAGGGACACTGTTTTCCTCAGTTCAGCAGTCCGTTTAACACATATACGGAAAGCCCTCCTCACAACCAAGGTAAGCCACCTCCTTTTCAAGGGGTTGGCTGGGCCAGGGCAGAAGTTAGGCAATATCAGTTACTACGCCCTGTGGAACCAGGCGGTCACCTTGGAAATGAAGGAGGGGTCCAACCGCACAAACACTCTGAGTGAAAAACACAGGTCCTTCCTTACTGACAGAGCTGCCCACTCAGACACCCTCCTGGCCGTTGTAATAGCCACAGGGAAGGCCACCTTACTAGCTCCACTATTTGGCCTCCCTGCCTGTCAAATTGGGAGCATGAAGCTCCACTGTCAGTTGGTAAGGGTGGGAGCGTGAAGGCTCCACTGTCCGGTTTCCCTGGCTGTCAAATTGGGAGCGTGAAAGCTCCACTGTCAGTTGGTAAGGGTGGGAGCGTGAAGGCTCCACTGTCCAGTTTCCCTGGCTGTCAAATTGGGAGCGTGAAAGCTCCACTATCTGGTGGCAAAGGATTGCAATCCTGAAAGGACAATCTTGGGATTGGCTGGGAGAGAACCAGGCCTGCTACCCTGACAGCTGAGAAGACCACTGTCTGGCAGCTGGAACTGAAGGCCTCGCCGCTGAGGTGACCCCAGCGACTCAATCAGATGTTTGGGAGTCAGCTGGGTCAAACACTCACTGTCAGATCCCTAAAAGTGATACTGCCATTCAATTGGGAGAAGTGGGGGCCCTGGATTTGATTTATTAGCATTGCCTGTGTCAACAGATATTTTACAACCTATATCCTGGCGCCAAAGTGCCCTGAGATCTCCTTACCTTTGGGGAATGTTTATGACGGCCATGTGGGTTGTTTCACTTTAAAGGATAACAGATGCGAATGGGAATGCATGCTTATCTGGTTCTCAGGGCAGCTGGTAAAGAAAACATCTTCACACTTGTGTATTGGCTAAAATCTGCATTCTGACTTAAGGGAGGGGTCTCTACTGCTTTAATCTTACTTATCTTGCCTAAGGGTATTCAGTTGTTGCTTTGAATCCATTGCTGTCACTTCTGCTTAATAAAAGGTTCCTTTTGAAATACTCCATTTCAAGAGTCTTCACTTTCTTAAGTTAGAGGGAGAGGCAATCCTTACACTCATGAAGATTGAAGATAGTGCTGAAGAAAGGATCCAGGAATTTTCCTGTCAAAGATTTGGAGAAAAGCCTTGACATGTCTGTCCTAGCTGAGGGACTGAGTCAAAAGCTGGGGAAACCTAGCAACAGAGGGGTATGCTAACAGGTCTGACAGACTCAGTCCAATCAGCTAAGCAGATGAGGTCAACCCATTCCTGGATGCTATCTCCACCACTATGGAGAAAGTGATATATAATCACTTAAGCAGAGAGATTTCAAGATTAATTTTTATCCAATAATGTAGCCAAGAAATAAGAGTTAATGGAAATTCAATTTTCCCATTACCAGAAGCTTGATTTTAGCTATGTCAAAGGTTTTTTTTGCATCTAGTGATGTTGAAACAATGGTTTCATTTTTCTCTGGAGGCAATGATAATAAATTTCAATTCCCATATTATTAAAGATTTGACATCCTTTCATAAAATAAATTATGTGGAGTGACTTATTGCAGATAATACTTTCTGAAACAAATAATTGTAAAATCTTGGCATCAGTATTTAACCAAGAAATTGAACAACATCTCACATGATTCAAGGCTTCTCAGCAACTTTTAAAATAGTTGTCATACTGTATAAACCTTAGAATATTAAGTTCTTTATAAAAGATTCCTGGTATATCTGCAACACAATGGGAGCCAAATTTAGTTCAAATGTTTTATATTTTGTCTGAGGCAATCAACAAAGCGGTAACAAAAAGGGGAACTCTGATATAAAATGTAGGAAGCAAACACAACGTCAGTCAGAAAGGACTCAGATGCCTATACACTAATGCTCAAAGTATGAGGAACAAACAGGGCAAACTTTAAGTCCTAATACATGAAGGCAAGTATGACATTGTCATAATTGAAACTTGGTGGAGATGAAACCCATGCTTGGAAGGTACAGCTAGAGAAATTTAAATTGTTCAAAAGATACAGATCTAATAAAAGTCCTGGATTTATATTTACATATAAGAAATAACCACCTATAACTACAGCTATAGAAAAAAAAAAAAAACAAGGATGAGAAACTCCCTGAATACATTTGGGTTAATATAAAAGGAAAAGGGAATGTTTACAGGTTGTCCTCAACTTACAATAGTTCATTTAGTGACCTTTCAAAAAGTGATTCACTTAACAGCCTTGTTACTAACTTAACAACTGCAATGATTCACTTAACAACTGTGATAAGAAAGGTCATAAAATGGGGTAAAAGTCACTTAACAAAAGAAATTTTGGCTTCAATTATGGTTGTAAGTCTAGGACTACCTGTACTACAAACCAACCAACCAACCAGAGGAAACAGACAAACATTTTGCTAATCAACTAGCTCAGGTGTGCAGGAAACACTACAGTAGTAATGGGGCATAACTACCCTGACATCAACTGTGAGACAAACTCTGCATCAAGTGGGAGATCAAACAGGTTCCTGATGAACCTAGCAGACAACTATATCATCCAAAAGATAGAGAAGGGAATTAGAGGGTCAGCTATGCTGGACAATTCTTACTACTAGGGATGAAATGTTAGGATTGAGGTTTTTGGAACTTTGGGAGAGAGCAACATAATGGAATTCAACATAATGCAGACACAAGCAACAGAACAAAATTAAACTACTGTCTTAGACTTCAAGAGCTGGTTTCAACAAATTTAGAAAGAGCTTGGAATGAAAATCTTAAAGGGGAAAAAACTCAAGAAGCTTGGGAAACTATGAAAAATGAGGTTATAAATGCCCACTCTAACAAAATACCACTGAATAAGAAAAGTTAGAGATTATAGTTGCATAAAGATCTCTAATAAACTAAAAGACAAAAAGGATACAGTAAGTACAGAAAATGAAAATATGGACACATAACTAAAGCGGAATACTAGCAAATAGCCCATATCTGCAAAGGTGAAGTTAGGAAAGCTAAGGCTCAGAATGAATTAAGGTTCACAACACATGTCAAAAAATAATTTTATAAAGTTTCTTTCAACATGTAAAAAACAAGAAAAACATCAAGGAAATGATTGGTCCACTAATGTGAGTAGAAAGCAAGGAGGTAAGGGGCAGCAGGGAGAAAGTGGAAATGCTTAATTCATTGTTTGCATTTATTTGTCTTTACACAAAAGAGGGGGGGGACTCCAACCTAATAAAAATAGCACCATAAAAGACAGATTAGGAATGCAAGTCAAAAAGGCAAGAAAATAGTACAACAACACTTTCAGTATCCACTGCACACAAGTTTAAATCACCAGGGTCAGATGGCTTACATCCCAGGATTCTGAAGGAGCTGGCAGAGGTGATTTCAGAACTACTTTAAACCGTATCTTTGAAAAAATCTTGGAGCCCCAGAGAATTACCAGAGGACTGGAAAACAGCTAAAATGGTTCCAATCTTCAAAAAAGGGAAAAAAAGGGAACCAGGAAACTACAGACCAATCAGCCTTGGAAGAACCTGGATAAGATAATCAAGTAACAGATTTGCTAATACCTAGAAACAAACAAAACTATTACAAGAAGCCAACATGGGTTGCTCAAAAACAGATTATGCTGGACTTCCAGTTGACGTCACGGCACTGTTCAGACACAGGAAATGGGTCTCCGTGTTCCCTATGCTGAATTCTTCCTGTTCGTGGGCTCCAAGAGGAGCCAAAGCTGCCCTGTAGGGGCAGTGAAGAGAGGCACCCTGAGGTGTCGAGGAGAATCTAACCCTCTCAGCCACAGCAAGAAGAGGCAGCTAAAGATGGGACAACTGATGAACATCTAAGACTGGTGGTGGAGTGAAGTAGGTGAACAGTGACTGGAACTGGGGGAGAGGATTTAGACAATTTAGAACAATTTGCTCAGAATTATCTGTTTAAGCGGCATCTGAGCACTCTTGAGTAATTACCAAACCGGAAGTGAAGGGTGCAGGAGAGAAAAATAATTTTGAAATACACAGAAAATTGGACTCTTAAACTGGGAAGACGTGGTGCTGGGAAGGCATTTTAAAATGCTGGAATCATTTACTTACAAAACTTATTCTGCTTTTATAATTCTTCTATGATTAAAAGAATGCTGGAAATGTGGCAATATTGAAATTTAAACTGAGAGTGCCACCTGCACCTGAAAGGGAAAATTACAAGTCTGGAAATACTTACATGAAAGATTGAAAATATCTATTGGATTATTTTTAACTACCCTATGTTTACTGGAGACCCAAACATGAAAATAAGGACCTTTTTTAACTAAAGGGACCCCTGAATGTTATACAAGATGATTGAATTTGTAAAGGAGATGCAAAGAGGCTTTTGATAACCTCTGGGATTATTTAAATGGAATTGACTATTAAACTATGGGACATAAAGAACTGGGACTAGCGTACTTCTTGAAGGGCAACCTAAGGACTGAATAAATAGCCTTTGGACTGTTGGACAAAAGTGGAATACTTTTAAAATAAAAAAAGATGCTTTTTAAGGAAGAAAAGAGTAGAATTTAAAAGGAGATGGCTTTACTTTTTCAACCTACAAAAGACATCATGGAGAAAGGATTTAAGGAGATCATGGAAAAAAATGGGAAAAACTATATGAGAGATGATGAGCAAAGATCAAGACTCCCAGGAAAGAGAAGAATGAACAGAAGAAATGAAGGAAGAAGAAGATAAGGAAGAGACAACAATGGAAATAACAGTGATTGATGAATTATACCAGGGGGGAAATGTATTAAAAGAATTGGAAGATAACGCTTGAAAGGGAGATAGGGGCCCGGGCAGAAATTTTGGAAATTAGGCAGTGGAAGAGGGTAGAGGTGGGAGAAATACCTAGATTGAATAATCAAGAAGAGTTACAGATAGAGACAAAGATCCTAGAGAGGAATCTGGAAGGCAAATTTTAAAAAGCCTAGCAACTAAAGAATCGAAGTGGGCAAGAGAGGATGGATAGATGATTTCTTTCTTTTTTTCTTCTTTTGTTGTTCTGATTTGCTTTTGCTTTTCTCTCTCTTTCTTCTTTGCTTTCCCCTTCTCTTATTTCTATCTTATTCTACTAGTTTTATTTGTATTAGAATGTCTGACACTCAGATGCCACACTGTTCACGCATTGATGTGATGTTTGTAAAATAAAATAAAATATAAAATAAAATAAAATAATAAAATACTTAAAAAAAACAGATTATGCCAGATAAACTTTATTGCATTCGTCAACAAAATGAGTAAAGCGAGACAAAGTGAAATGCTGTGGACATAGTATACTTGGGCTTCATTCAGTAAGGCATTTGACAAAGTAGACCACAACCTTCTTTTAAAATAGAAAAATGTGAATTAGACCATTGGATAGATTTGTAATTGACTGACTGGCTGCTCTTAATGTGTAGTTCTTGGTGGGGTGCCCCAGGCTTCTATCTTTAGCCCAGTATTGTTGAACATTTTTCCAAATGATTTAGATGAGGAGATAGAAGGGGAACTCATTAAATTTGCAGGTGACACCAAAATAAGATTCATGATTAGAAGGATCACGACAGACTTGAATACTGAGCCCTATCTAACAAAATGTGATTCAGTGGAAAGAAAAGTTTTACACTTAGGCAAGAAAAACCAAATGCATGGATGTAGATTAGGTGGTAACTGGCTCAGCAGTAGTAACTGTGAGACAGATTCAGATTTCCTAGCGGACAACTACTTAAGTATGAACCAGCACTGTGCTGCAGCTGTGTAAAAAGCCAATTCAGTCCTAGGCTACATCAAGAGAGGGATAGTATCAAGATCACATGAAGTGTTAGTACCACCTTATACTGCAGTGGTAAGACCATTCTTGGAATAGTGCATCCAGTTTTGGTCACCACAATACAAAAAAAGATGTTGAGACTCCAGAAGGAGTGCAAAGAAAAGCAACAAAGTTATTTAGGGGATTGGAGGCTAAACCATACAACAGGGCTGTCATACTCCTGGCCCACAGGCTGGATGCGTCATGTGAGTTTGACACCCCTGCCATATAATGAATGGTTGTAGGAACTGGAATATTTAGTCTAACCAAGAGACTAGGGATGACATAATAGTAGTATTATTTGAGGAGCTGTCATAAAAAAGAGAAAGGCTCAGTAATTTAAGACACTGGGCTTGACAGCTGGAAAGCCAGCAGTTCAGGTTTGAGACCTGAGTGCCATGTGACAGGGTGAGTTCCCATCCTCACCCCAGCTCCTGCCAACCTAGCAGTTTGAAATCACACAAATGCAACTATATAAATAGGTTCTACAGTGGAAAGTTAATAGCACTCCATGACATTATGCTGGCTATGACTATGGATGTCTTTGGATATTGCTGATTCAATGGCCTTAAAATGGGGATGAACACCGCTCTCTGTAGTTGGCAACAACTAGCCCTAAAATCTGCAGGGACTCCTTTATTGTACTATAGAGAGGAGGGATTCAGTCTATTCTCCAAAGCAGTCAAGATAATAAGTAATGGATGGAAGTTTAACAAAGGGAGGTCCAAACTAGAATTAAGAAGAAATTTCCTGTCAGTGAGAATAATCAATCACTGGAATGGCTTACCCCCAGAAGTTGTGGGTGCTCCAACACTGGAGGTTTTTAAGATGAGATTAGATAGTCATTTGTTTGGGATGGTAAAAGGTTTCTTGGTAAAGCAGGGGATTGGACTAGAAGACCTCTAAGGTCCCCTCCAACACTATTATTTTTTATTCTGTATATCATCCTGTGAATAATCTGTCTCTTTAGTTAATATCAAATATTTCCTGTAGTTGTAGCTAGGTCTTCTGATTGGGCAACCAAGATTACTGGAAGATTTGTTTTATGTAAAAAAGCTTCAGTCTGTTCATTACATTAATTTTAAACAAGCAAGACATACTTTTCTATTTACCTACATAGTGCATGTTCAGAAATACAAAACCTCCTAGTATCTTGATTTAAGGTTAACTTAGTTGACAAAAAAAATGGTTCAGTCACTATTTCTGATCGTAGACTTGAAATGATGTCACTGGTTTTGAGGGGAAAACACAGATGATATAGATTAGATATAGACAGATGAGAGAGATAATATAGATGACTAGATAACCCATGACTTGTTGGATCATCCTTTCAAAGATACTTACTTACCTACCGCTAGTGGACTCTTGCACACTCTCCCCAACTGTCACTGCACTGCCACCTTTTGCACAGACAGAACTCATACTGCAGTTCTAGTGCACTTTCACTCACCCTAACCCTGAAACTTGCCATGCCTCCCTCATCCGTGCACATTCTGCCCAACCCGCACTTCACTCCTGTGCAGCCTTCCTGACCCACATACCATCTTTCATGCATCCCCATGCATCCTCCCTGACCCTTGTGGTCCCCCTCATGCAACCTCCCTGACTGGCACAACTCTCACATCCTTCCAATCCCTGTCATTTATCTCACCCTTCCCAACCCATGCAGGGCCTCTCACTCTGGCACACTGTCACATGCCCTCCCCGACCCTTGCTGTGTTTCATGTGCATCCTTAACCTGCATTTGGCCTCTCACGGCCTCCCTGACTCACACTGTACCTTCCCTGCCCCCTGTGCCCTCCCTTATTCCCTCTCCCATCTGGCAGCAGCCATGGGGCTGTGGTTCTTCATTGGCTTTCCTTGTGGAAAGTTGGCAAAGAGTGTTGAAAATGGCTAGCCACTGACTGCCGCTGACCACCACAGCACTGAAGCAACCACAACTTTTCCAAATTGCAATCTCACAGAAATAATAGGTCCTGGATTTTGGAACACTGTGACTTTGTAAGGCCATTTCAGCTACTTTATTAAAAAAAATGCTGCCCTATGATTGTTACCCAATTGAAAATACAGAGTTTTACTAGTATTTAGATAATATTTCACTGTTAGATGATAGAATTAGAATAAATTAGAATAATTTTATTTCTATACCGCCCTTCTCCCAAAGGACTCAGGGCGGTGTACAGCCTATTAAAGGCACAAGACAAACATCAATTAAAATTATTTAAAATTATTAAATAATTAGGCTCAATTTAAAACCCCAGAAATTTAAAACACCCAATTTAAAATTATGTTGATAGTCCAGCCTGGCGAAACAATAGGGTCTTGAGTGCACAGCAAAATACCCGGAGGTCGGAGATCTTACGCACTTCCGGGGGCAGTTCATTCCACAGGGCTGGGGCTCCCACAGAGAAGGCCCTTCCCCTGGGTGTCACCAGCTGACATAACTTGGCTGATGGCACCCTGAGGAGACCCTCTCTGTGGGAGCGAACTGGCCGGTGGGAGGCTATTGGTGGCAGAAGTCGGTCTCGAAGGTGAAGATGATTCTGTTTGTTGAGGGTTATATTTATATGTGGTGTGTGTGTGTATGTGTGTGTGTGTTTCAGATAAATAATCCCGGGAGTTATGGCTGTTATGATCTCCGCAGTTTGAGCCTGTTTTGGACTATGAGGACTGACCTGATCCCATTCTTTCCCTCTATTGAATGGAGGGTCACATCTGGGGATACAAGTCTTGGTGGAGTGGGTCTACAGCTGCTGTCTCAATTCCGGCTTTTTGGACGATCGTGGTTGACCAGCCGCCGTGAGAGGGGGGCTGGGTCACCCCCTACTGGATCGAAACAGCATTTTACTCCCGCCATTGCCGTGAGAGGGCAATGAGGTCCCATGTGTTCCATTGGAGCTCTATTGAAGTCTGGCATTTCACTCCTTCTGACTGTGATAACATCAAATTGTCCCCTGGTTATTGGCCATGGGTCATTACCTCCCCTTGATGTCCAGATGTACTCGATGAACAAACTCCGTGCTCTGCGAGGTTCCCCCCTCTCGCAGGTTTGGCCCTCTTCGTTATTGAGGGCCTATCTTGATGACGGGCTTTGGAGCCCCGAGAGATGGCATGCGGCAAAGAAGAGTTTGAGGGGTTTTTTAAGTGGGTTTTTTAGTGGGTTTTTAACAAAAATTTTAAGGGGTTCGGGGGGGATTAGGGCGGGTTTGGGGGGAAATCCACCGGGTTCAAGACCAGCCTCAGCGGAGGGCTGCGACACTAGGGATGCAGAACCAGAGATTGGGGAGGGGGTTGGAGTTCAACCTAGAGAGGGCTGTTCCATCAGTATAGTGAGTGGGAGGGGCAGATATGGCGGAAGCTGGGGACCACATCATGTTCGGGGAATGCACACTCGCTATCTTAAAGCGATTGCGCACTCTGGTCCCCAATGCTTTTCTCGTTCCCCAGGCTGTCCAGATTCTCAGGGCCAGAGCCTTCGGCTGATGTTATGCAATGCCAGGTCCATTGTTAATAAAGCCCCCTCATCCACGATCTTATTCAGGAGGGGGAGGCGGACCTAGCGAGCATTACGGAGACCTGGTTGGGCCAGGAGGGGGGAGTTCCCCTTGTGGATATATGCCCACCAGGCTTCCGTGCATTTCATCAGCTGAGAGCTCAGGCAGGGGCGGGGGGGGTGGTGGTTATTATAAAGGAAGGTCTGGATCCAAGGGAGACCACTGTTCCACAGATAGCCGGATGTGAGTCCCTTTTTGTGAAGTGGGGTCGTGGAATACAGATGGGCTTGTTGATCACGTACCTGGCTCCCTGCCATGTGGCAACAGCCCTGCCCGAGCTGCTCAACGTCATAGCCGAGGTGGCGGTTGATACCCCCAGACTTGTTGTCATGGGGGATTTCAACCTGCCATCTATCGGTCTGAGGTGGCTCGAGAGTTCATGGCTTCCATGACGGCCATGGACCTTACTCAGTTAATTCATGACCCCACTCACACAGGTGGACACACTCTGGACTTAGTTTTTGTCTCTGGTCAGTGGTTGAGTGGCCTTGATATAGGGGATATAGCCATTGAACCCTTGTCATGGTCTGACCACTCGCTCCTTCGACTGGACTTTCTAACCGCTGCACCTCGCCACAGGGAGGCGGCACCTGATGGATCCTGATAGGTTCCAGATGGAGCTTGGGCCATTCCCTGAAACTCTGGCTCATGACTCGGCTGAGGACCTGATGGCCACCTAGGATAGTGCGGCTGCCGGGCCTTGGACTGTGTCGTGCCTTTGCGGCCTCTGACCCGGCACCGAACTCACCTAGCTCCTTGGTTCTCCGAGGAGCTGAGGGAGATGAAGCGCCGGAAAAGACGTCTGGAGAGTAGTAGGAGGACCAGCCGCTCCGAATCCAACCGAACACGGGTGAGGTCTCACATTAAGACCTACCTAGTGGGGATAAAAGCGGCGAAATCTAGTTATTTTGCCGCTCTTATTGCGTCATCAGATAATTGCCCAGCCACCCTGTTTAGGGTGACCCGCTCCCTCCTCCATCTGGAAGCGCGGGATGACCCCTTGCAGGGTCGAGCTGAGGATTTTGTGCAGTATCTCTATGACAAAATCGCTCAGATTCAGGAAGGGCTGGCCTCTGACTGGGTATGTCCGGACGGGATGACTGAGGCAGGTCTTGAGAGTGGTATCTGGGAGGAGTTCGATCCTGTGGCTCCCGAGGACATGGACAGGATCCTGGGAAGGCTGAACGCAACCACATGTTTATTGGACTCGTGTCCCTCCTGGTTGGTACTAGCTTCCCGGGAGGTTACATGAAGCTGGCTCCAGAGGATTGTTAACGTTTCTGAGTGAGGGGGTCCTGCCGGCCGCTTTGAAAGAAGTGGTGGTGAGGCCCCTCCTCAAAAAGCCCTCTCTGGATCCGACTGTTTTAGCTAACTATCGTCCAGTCTCCAACCTTTGCTTCGTTGCGAAAATTGTTGAGAGTGTGGTGGCGCAGCAGCTTCCCTGGTACCTGGATGAAGCTAGACCCACTCCAGTCCGGCTTCCGGCCTGGGCACAGCACGGAAACGGCATTGGTCGCGTTGGTGGATGATCTCTGGAGGGCTCGGGATAGGGGTTGTTCCTCTATCCTGATCCTGTTAGATCTCTCAGCGGCTTTTGATACCATCGACCATGGTATCATGTTGCACCGGTTGGAGGGGCTGGGGGTGGGGGGCACTGTTCTGCGGTGGTTCTCCTCCTACCTCTCTGACCGGTCGCAATCTGTGTTGACAGGGGGGCAGCGGTCGACCCCGAGGCACCTTGCTTGTGGGGTGCCGCAAGGGTCGGTCCTCTTGCCCCTTCTGTTCAACATTTATGTAAAGCCACTGTGTGAGATCATCCGTGGCTTCAGGGTGGAGTTCCATCAGTATGCTGACGACACCCAGCTGTACATCTCCACCCCAGGCCACCTCAACGATGCCCTTGAAGTGATGTCCCAGTGCCTGGAGGCCGTGCGGGCCTGGATGGGGAGAAACAGGCTCCGACTCAACCCTTCCAAGACCGAGTGGCTGTGGCTTCCGGCATCCCGATATAGCCAGCTGGTGCCATCGCTGGCTATTGGGGGCGAATCACTCACCCCCACGGAGAGGGCTCGCAACTCGGGCGTCCTCCTGGATGCACGGCTGTCCTTAGAAGACCATTTGACGGCCGTGGCCAGGGGGGCTTTTTATCAGGTTCGCCTGATATGCCAGTTGCGCCCCTTTCTAGATCGGGACTCCCTACGCACGGTCACTCAGGCACTCGTCACCTCCCGCCTGGACTATTGCAACGGTCTCTATATGGGGCTCCCCCTGGGGTGCACCCGGAGGCTCCAGCTGGTCCAGAATGCGGCCGCGCAGGGGATTATGGGAGTGACGGGGCGCTCCCATGTAACACCTCTCCTGCGCGAGCTGCACTGGCTCCCGGTGGTCTTCCGGGTGCGCTTCAAGGTGTTGGTAACCACCTTTAAAGCGCTCCATGGCTTAGGGCCGGGGTATCTACGAGACTGCTTTCTGCCACCAATAGCCTCCCACCGGCCAGTGGGCCTCCTCAGGGTGCCGTCCGCCAGACAGTGTCGGCTGGCAACCCCCAGGGGGAGAGCCTTCTCTGTGGCGGCGCCCACCCTCTGGAACAACCTCCACCCAGAGATACGTACAATATCAGACCTCCGGATTTTTCGCCGGGCCCTGAAAACTTATTTATTTCAACTAGCCGGGCTGCCTTGATCCCACAGTTTTGGGTTAAATTTTAATTGATTTTAAATTGGGTTTGTTTTAAATTGCGGCCAAATATATTTAATTATTTTAAACTGTTTTTAAATTTTGTATATTTTGTTTTTATTTTGGCTGTTCACCGCCCTGAGTCCTATTGGAGAAGGGCGGTATACAAATTGAAACAAACAAATAAATAAATAAAATAAAATAAATAAATAAATAAATAAATAAATAAGAGAATGAACTTAATTAACATCTCTAACTCTGGCTGGCCATATGGTGCAGTCAATATATTTTTTCAGTGTCTGGAGGCTGCCAAGAGCCTGGAAGGGGAGTGGCCATGGATTCTGGGAGCTCTCGAAGCTGGGGACTTGCCATGTTTGACTCTGAATAGGAAGGTATCCCCAGACATACTGCAGATGGTGTTCAAACTGGGGGTTCTCTTAGGAGCCTAAACTCCTCTGCAAGTTATTATTAAATATAAATTTAATAAAATAAAATAAATAAATAAAGTAGCAGATGTAGCTAAGAGAGCTGCTGCACAGCTTCATCTTAGCAACCATTCTTAGACAGCAAGACTCTGCTCACAATCTCTCATCTTTAGTGACCTCCCATTGAGAGCAGTTCAACAGATTTTACATAAGGCTGACGTTGAAAACCACTAGAAGCTACAGTGGACACAGCAGCATGGTTTGCCTTGCTCTGTTCACCCACATAACATATATACTCCGCAGTTTTCTTTTATTGATATGTTTAGCTTAATAAAGGGAAAATGTACAATCACGTTTTTCCATTTGCAGATGTAGCAAATTGGCTTGTTCCAAATTAAAAAGCTTTATACTTCCTTTTCTTCATATACCTCTAGTGGAAAGGAAAGGTTTAACTGCTTTTGTTTCCTTCTAGTCCTCTAAACCTTTGTTTAGTTTGCCTAAATTTGCTCAATGTTTGTGCATATATACAGTACAGATTTAGGCAGTATAGCCAGAATAACTAAACATCTCACGACAATATAAAAAATAAAATGATCTCACAGCAGGTGGCAGCACTATCTATTGACTGGTTGTACAGCATTCTTTATAGCAAAAATTTATGCTTTATAGCAGAAGATATTCCAAATTCTGCAGAAAAATAACCGAAAGATAGCCAGTCAAGAACACCAAATTAAACAGGAAAACTGACAATTTTAAGAGTGCTCAATTTAGAATAGTGCCTCCATTGTCTGTCACTTTTTTTCTCACATTACTTTGAAATTAGTTTTGTACTTATGTTACTATGTATTTTTGCTAGGAGGTATAAGGTATATGAAGCACAAATCTACTGCTGAGAGATTTTATTCTCATCCTAACTTATTTTACAATTCCTGCATTAAAAACGAAAAATGAGAAAACATAGATCATGCTAAGTCTAGATTCATAGATCATGCTAAGTCAGAGATAGGCAATCTATAATGTTCCAGCTGTTCCTGAATTATATAGTTCCTGGCATCCTTGATCACAATATAATCTCATTGTCCTGGGAGTTGCATGCTTTGGCAATAGCTAGAGTCCCACATCTTATCATGATGTGTGAGTCTGGTCATCTCATATTTTCTCCAAGATCCCCCCAAGATGGTGTTTTGGGAATCTCTGATTTAGCATAATCTATGAATCTAGAGAAGGGATGCGGTGGCTCAGTGGCTAAGATGCTGAGCTTGTCGATCGAAAGGTCGGCAGTTCAGCAGTTCGAATCCCTAGTGCTGCGTAACAGGGTGAACTCCCGTTACTTGTCCCAGCTTCTGCCAACCTAGCAGTTCGAAAGCACGTAAAAAATGCAAGTAGAAAAATAGGGACCACCTTTGGTGGGAAGGTAACAGCATTCCGTGAGCCTTTGGCATTTAGTCATGCCGGCCATATGATCACGGAGACATCTTCGGACAGCGCTGGCTCTTCGGCTTTGAAACATAGATGAGCACCGTCCCCTAGAGTTGGGAACGACTAGCATATATGTGCGAGGGGAACCATTACCTTTTATGAATCTAGACACAGACATGAGCAATACAACTCTCATCCACAAGATGGCAGCAACCTTATAATATTGTACTATTACATTTATTTTTAAGACTGCTATCAATATAATAGCTATAGCTATCTGGCAGAAAGCTATAGGGAGATTTAAACACAAATATTTCCTTACTGAAAAGCTACTCTCACCTGTTCTGTGCCAGGTAAGAGTTCTGTGCTGTTCTGTGTTGAACCTTTCCAATCATTCCAAACTGCTTGTATTGTAAAAATCATTCATGCTCTAACCATTGCCATCTCAAAACCTAGCCGTCTTAGAAAACAGTATCTGTTCAGAGTATTTTTCTACTTCTTTCCATCGTCCTATTTTCTTTCACCAATTTTTACAAGCTTTCCAGTCCCTGAAAGCAGCAAAATGAAAGCAAGAACCTTACTGCTTTACCTGTCCCTAGTGTGTGCTGAAGTCTCATAATCTTTTCCCAATAGAACAATCCAAATCCACTGGCTTTTGCATGTCTTTCTACAGAAAAGCAAAACACCAATCTAGAGCTCCACTCTAACTGAATAAATGTTTTCAACAGAATAAAGTGTAGAAGATTGGGTCCTTTGTCATTCTAGTCTGTTTCAAGAAACAAATTTAGGGCAGATTTAGCAGTCATGGTATATAAATTAAGTAATTTATTAGTGCATCAAACTACAAGGTTGGGTTGACATGATGCAGCTAGTTACATAAACCAAGTTCTTCATATCTTACACATCTTTGAATGTTTTAACAATAGGGGTTCAAAATCTCTGCTTTCAACTATTCAGTCCAAACACAAGGAACTTATTGTGCTCTTCTAGCCGTGAGCATCTCCCGGATATTATCTTCAGCTTCTTTTACACTTCGTTCCAAATATGATTTCCTTTGCTGAAAGACAAAATAATAATAATAAGAATTACAAGAATAATAACAACAACAAAAATAATAATGCAGTAGCGATAATAGTAACAACAAGAGACTATAAAATAAGAAAAGATATGCCAACAGGCATTGGAATTAGCAAGAAAACATAAGCATAAAATATCAGCATAAAACAGAGAAAACATTTTAAGGTCCATTTAGCAAAATCTTTCTAAGCACTGCAAGTCAAACTCTGCTCTGAACTTTCCACACTGGTAAATGAGAATTGTCAAAATCATATTTAATAAAATGTTGTTCCATGCATTTGAGAAGTAAAGTCACATTAATGACTAAATAATTCTTCAGACACAGAAGTATCTAAAATATATTTATCATCAATATATAAAGAAAAATGTATACAGTATTTTACAATGACCTAAAATATTCAACAAATAATGTTATATTTTATAACTTTATTAAATTTATAAAGGAATATAAAAACAGAAATAATTTTTAAAAAAGAGAGAAAAAGAAAAATCTCTCACTTTCATCTTAAGAAATGAAAGATATAGAGACTCCTGCATATCCTGAGGAGTAGGTGACTCTTGCAAATTGTTTTGAAGCTCAGTTAATTCCTAATACAGAGCATTAACATTCTCCTCCTTTTTCATTAGAAAAAGTTACAACGGCACTGAAAAATGTGAGTTACGACCATTTTTCATAATTATGACCTTTGCAGCATCCCTGTGATCATGTGATCAAAATTCAGATGCTTAACAACTGGTTCATATTTATGGACTTTGCTGTGTTCCAGGATCATGTGATCACTTCTTGTGACCTTCTGACAAGCAAAGTCAATGGAGAAGCCAGATTCACTTGACAACCAGGTTACTAACTTATCAACTGCAGTGATTCACTTAACAGCTGTGACAAGAAAAATCGTAAAATTGGGCAAAACTCACTTAACAAATGTCTCACTTGACAACATAAATTTTGGGCTCAATTGTGGTTGTAAGTCAAGGACTACCTGTATTAGACTATATTAGACGTATCATCATCAGACAGGTAACATTTTCTAATTTTAGTTTCAATAATTCTATCTGAGTACACATAACTAAGCATGAAAAGACATTAGAAACCTTCAATCAAAAATAAATCTTATGGTGATTTTGAATTACTCAATATAACTATTATAATTCACGAGAATGAAGAAACAGAATTCATTATTCAAAGATACTAAACAATATTATGCTGATACTGTACATCATTCTTGTCAGAGGATCACAGATATTATTCTTCATGAAATAAGCTTATTGAGAGAACATAATCTCAGCTAGAAACTGAATACAGATGGCCACAGTGTATGATGACTTTATGCAAGATAATAGGCCAAAAATAAGACAAGCTTGATGAATATACATCAATGAACACATTCAAGAAGCACAGACACTCATTCTTCAGCAAGATTGCACTAAATGTTGTTTAGGAAATTAAAAGATTGACAATATATTTTGTGTTACCACCACCACTTCATTTCATTTCTTTTCATTTCTTGGATTTATATACCGCCCTACTCCCGAAGGACTCAGGATGGTGAACAGCCACAGAATAAAACACATAAATACAAAATTTAAAAACAGAATAAAACCGAATTAAACAATTTAGCCGAGACAAATTTAAAACACCCAATAATTTTAAAAACAAATTAAAATTTACATTTTAAAGGGGAAAGATTTAGGCCAGGCCGGCTTGATGGAATAAAAAACTCTTGAGAGCGCGACGGAAGGTGCGCAGATCGGGATCCTCCATATCTCCGGGGGGAGCTCATTCCAGATAGTAGGTGCCCCCACAGGGAAGGCTCTCCCCCTGGGGGCCGCCAGTCGACATTGTTTGGCCGACGGCACCCAGAGGAGCCCCTCTCTATGAGAACGTACCGGCTGGTGGGAGGCTATTGGTGGTAGCAGGCGGTCCCGTAAATAACCAGCTCCTAAGCCATGGAGCGCTCTAAAGGTGATAACCAAAACCTTGAAGCGCACCCGGAAGACCACCGGGAGCCAGTGCAGCTCGTGCAGGAAAGGTGTTACACGGGAACGCCACGTCGCTCCCATAACCACCCGCGCGGCCACACTCTGCGCCAGTTGGAGCCTCCGAGTGCTCCTCAATGGGAGCCCCATGTAGAGAGTGTTGCAATAGTCCAGGCAGGAGGTGACGAGGGCATGAGTGACTGTGCGTAAGGAGTCCCGATCTAGAAAGGGACGCAACTGGCGAATCAGGCAGACCTGATGAAAAATCCTCCCGGTCACGGCTGTCAAATGCTCTTCTAAAGACAGCCATGAATCCAGGAGGACGCCCAAGTTGCGAGCCCTCTCCGTGGGGGCCAGCGATTCACCCCCAATAGTCAGTGATGGCGCCAACTGACTATATCGGGACGTCGGAAACCATAGCCACTCGGTCTTGGATGGGTTGAGCCTGAGCCTGTTTTTCCCCATCCAGATCCGCATGACCTCCAGGCACTGGGACATTACTTCAAGGGCATCGTTGGGGTGGTCCGGGGACCACTCCTCTTTTTCCCCATTTCAATTTTCCCAACTTCCAGTGGGATATTCAACAGACTGTATATAGCACATAGCCAAAAATGCTGTTTTCCTGATTTTGGTTTACTTATTTGTTTATTTATTTATTTTAAAAATCCTCATAATTTAGTGCTAATGTAAACTCTACAACAAAATTGGCTAAAAGAAGAGTCCAGGGCAGATATGGCATACATGACTAGTTTTGTGGTTCACAACTTCAATCAGATATCATGCTATTTTCAGTACATTTCTACAAGACCATCAAATTTCAATACCCAGTAAAATCTATAAATAATTGCATTTAGACAGGAAAGAATTTAGGTAAGTCACTCTGCAGGAATTCCACACACCCAGGAAGTATTGATGAGTCAGACTTCAGAATGTCGGATTTCTGAAAACTGATTTCTTTTTTAACAGGAGTCTTACAGGTAGGCCTTGAATTACAATCATTCATTCAGCAACTGTTCAATGATTCATACCACTGAATGAAGGGATGTTACGAGTGTTGCAATGTCTGCAATGTCACATTCAGATGCTTGGCAACTAGCTTGCACTTACATGCTTTCTTCCCTCAGCTTGCCTGTGATTGCAATACAATGCACCCAGCATTCTCTTTCCACAGCCTCCCTGTGCTCATACACACATACCCCATACCCTCTTTCCATGTCTTCCTGTGATCTCTCTCTCTCTCTCTCTCACACACACACACACACACACAAAGACAGACATGCATACATGCACAGATCCTGCACTCTTTCCACAGCCTCCCTGCACTTGCACACTCACAAGCCCCCCCGCCCCATGCTCTTCCCATGATCCCTCACCCACAGGGAGACAATCCTCCCTAAACCTCTTTTCCTTGGCCTCCCTGCATTTGCACACCATAGTCCCCCTACAATCACATGCACCCTGTGCCCAAATTCCCCAGCCTTTCTAAGCTTGCACCACTGAGCACCCCCTCCCTCTCATACATGGCCTATGTTGGTCCTCCCCACAACCCTTTGCATCACCCCTACACTTCTGACCTTGGAGCCCCTCTGCTTCTTTCTTAAAGACCCACACATCTGGGATTAGACAATCAGGACTGCCACTACTACCTGATGTGGTCACATGACATCACATTTCACCACATCGCTTAGCAACACCAATCCCAGTCCCAGTAGCAGTTTTAATGTAAGGACTACCTATATATGTGTTTATTCTGCCAAATATTAAACTAGACTGGTGGACCTTGGATTCCTGTTTAAGTATAAAATAAGCCTTGTCACTGGGAATTTTGCCATTATATTGCCTTTGTATTGATTTATGTTATTCAAATTTATATGGCCACCCATCTCACAAAAAGCAGCACACAACAATAGAATAAAACAATATATAAAATCATTATACATATAAAAACATTATTAAAAATTCAAATATTAAAAAAATTAAATATACAAACTACATGGAGTAAATATATTAACTACAGAAGAGTCATCTAAGAATGTCTCTGATTCCTTGGGATCCCCAGGCCATGTGACATAATCAGGTCTTGAGGAACTGCTGGAACATTAACAGATATGGAGTTAACCTGACTTGGTATCTGCAACATGGCTGATGTAATTGGGGAGAGGGGGTCCCTCAGAAGAACCCAGTCCCATGCCATTAAAGTCTTTAAATGTTAAAAACAGCACCTTAAATTGGATCTGGAAGCAGGCTGGCAGCCAATGCAGCTCATGCATCAGAAGTATGATATGTGCTCTTCTGGAGATTGCCCATTCTGCTACATTCAGTATGGTATATTCAGTACCAGTTGAAGATTCCAGATACTCTTCAATGGCAGCTGCATGTAGAGCTCATTACAGGGAGTCCAATCTGCAGGTGATTAGGACATGAGTGACTGAGCAGAATCTCCTGATCCAGAAATGGGCACAACTGGAGCACTAGATGAAGTGGTGCAAAGGTCTCCAAGCCACAACTGCCAACTTGAACAAGAATTCTGAATCTAGAAGGAACCCCAGATTGAGCAACAGGTCTGTTTGGCAGGGGAACCTGTAGGAGGGCCGACACAATCTTGTAAATCTGGAAGTACAAACTTCCCAACTGCCATTTTTAACTGCTTTTTCATTAGGTCCACCAGAATGGAATTGTCTAAAGAAATGTCAGAGCTGCCATGCTTCGCTCACACCTATGCTTCGCTAGATGCCAGTCTGTCATAAGCCATGAGGGGAGAGAGCAGGGGCAACAAGGGGGGAGATTGAAAGGAAGATAGAGGGAAACCGAAAACAATCTTCGTGCCATCCAACTGCATCCCAAGACTGCGGACCTGGGAATGGAATATTAACACCTCTGCATCTGGCCAACCTTCGCAGGGACAGTTACCAAAACATCTTCTTCAAATATGACTGGAGAATGCAAGATAACAGGTAGGGTGGACCAGAGAAGAGAAAGTTAACTAGGGAATCTTTGTGCGCAAACTGTTAATTCTGGCTTTGCTCACTATAACCACTTGGCTTTTAGTAAAAGTAACCTTTTCGCTGCGAAGAGTCCAGATTTTTTTTCCTAAGGGACCAAGCTGGGCCAGATCTGACAAGAAGCTTCCTATATAGCTATATGACAGCATCTCTAAGGGTACTCATACTGGATTGGCCTATTACCTAAACACAAACAGATTCATTTATACATGAAGCACTGGAACCAGATGCTTGGATATGATGCACTTGCCTTGAATAAAACCCTCTGATGTAATGTCTTGTGACTTTTACCTCAAAATAAATAAATAAATAAAAAGACCTGGCTTAGAATGTCTAAATTTCTAAAGTTAACCTTTCTCATTTTTTACATTCCTCTGACATGCTTCAGGAAAATGATCTTGTGACTTATGATAGCATACTAGTTTATTTGAATTCTTTCCTTGGCCTCAAGAAGGAGAAAACGGCTTGTATCCCAAAATGAGATATCAGACAGGAGCCATGAGATTACTGTGGCCTGAACTGAGCTGCTATAGTTGCTGTAAGCATTAGGATTTTTAAATGCCTCGTTCGTCTCAAAGTAACTAAAGAATCATTTTTTAGACTTTTTAAAAACAAAGACTGTGAAATGTAATTAACATATTTAGAAAATACATAGTTTACTTTCAAAACTTAATCAAAAGATTTATAATAAATCCGACATTTACACATCGTAAATTAAAACTATAAATATCTCTTACATAAGCTGTTTTTAATTGAATTCAAATGGCACTATCTTAAAAGGTTAATAGTGAGCACACAAAGTATGCTATTGCAAACTCAAATTTATACATGTGAAAAAATTAGGAATAAATAAGCAAATATGCTCAGTAATATTAAGTTTTCTTTATATGTATTTCTCTCCCTTTAAAGCTACTGATACTTATAAATGCTCCAATTGCTTCATATTCTTCTTCAGAGAAAGGCTGGCTTTATGACAGGCCAAGAACTGAACGTTTAACAAACATCAGATGAAAATAAACCAGGGAAGAACCCAATCACATTTCTTCATACTCCAAACTCTGTCCAAGTTGTCTGTGTTACAAGGCATATAAATAAGCAATTTTAGATAGACTGATATGACCAAATTATTTATTTATCTAGTGGCTTCACTAATCTGTCAAGGCAGTTATCTCCAGTGATGGATCTTAAGTGAATTTTCTGTCTTCTGGGAAAATTTAAAGACAGGGCAGTTGGAATCAAAGTTTTCACTAAAAACACTGTAAATCTGCCAACTGGATGGCAATTAGCCTAGGTCCCCATTTTACTGAACTGTGCAGACTTGTCCTGAGATAATTTGTACACCGGGTCTACTATTCATTTGTTCCTAAAAGAGTAACACTGATATTCAGATGTATTTTTTGCCACTGGTTTCCTTTATTTAACTGCATTATTATTTCAATCAATTTAACATTATTACATTATCATACTCCTAATTTAGATTAGATTAACAGAGTTGGAAGGGACTTTGTAGGTCATCTAGTCCAACCCCGCCCAAGCAGGAGACCCTACACCATTTCTGACAAATGGCAGTCCAATCTCTTCTTGAAAGCCTCCAGTGATGAAGCTCCCACAACTTCCGAAGGCAAGCTGTTCTATTGGTTGATTGTTCTCACTGTCAGAAAATTTCTCCTTATTTCTAGGTTGAATCTCTCCTTGATCAGTTTTCATCCATTATTCTGTGTCTGACCTTCAGGTGCCTTGGAAAATAGCTTGACCCCTTCCTCTCTGTGGCAGACCCTCAAATATTGCTGTCATGTCTTCTCTGGTCCTTCTCTTCAGTAGACTAGCCATGCCCAGTTCCTGTAACCGTTCTTCATATGTTTTAGTCTCCAGTCCCCTAATCATCCTGGTTGCTTTTCTCTGCACTCTTTCTAGAGTCTCAAAATCTTTTTTTATAGTGTGGTGACCAAAACTGGATGTAGTATTCTAGGTGTGGTCTTACTAAGGCTTTATAGAGTGTTATTAGTACCTCACTTGATCTTGATTGTATCCCTCTGTTAATGCAATTTAGGACTGTGTTGGCTTTTTTAGCTTCCACTGTACAGTGTTGGCTCATATTTAACTGGTTGTCCACTAAGACTCCGAGATCCCTCTCACAGTTACTGCTATTAAGCCTGGTTTCAATAAGTCTGTATGTGTACTTTGGGTTTTTCTTGCCTAAGTGTAACACTTTATGTTTCTCTACGTTGAACTTCATTTTGTTAGATAGGGCCCAGTGTTCAAGTCTGTCAAGATCCATCTGGATCTTGAGCCTATCTTCTAGGGCAGGGGTAGGCAAACTTGGCTCTTTTACACCCTGTGGACTTCAACTCCCAGAATTCCTAAGACAGCTTGGCTGACTCAGGAATTCTGGGAGCTGAAGTCCACAAGGTGTAAAAGAGCCAAGTTTGCCTACCCTGTTCTAGGGTGTTAGCTATTCCTGCCAGCTTAGTATCATCTGCAAATTTTTAAGCTCCCCTTCTATTTCCTCATCTATGTCATTTATGAAGATATTGAAGAGTACTGGCAGTGAAGAGTACTGGCCCTAAGATGGAACCTTGTGGTACCCCCCTGCTTACTTCCCTCCATGTAGACGTAGACCCATTAAGAACTACTCATTGAGTACGGTTTGTCAGCCAGCTATAAATCCATCTGGTGGTGATGTATCTATCCCACTTTTTTCTATCTTACCAAGAAGTAAGTTGTGGTCTATTTTGTCGAATGCCTTGCTGAAGTCTAAGTATATTATGTCCACAGAATTTTGCTGGTCTACTACTTTAGACACTATGTTGAAGAATGAAATAAGATTGGTTTGGCATGATCTTTCTCCCAATTTCTCCCAATCTTTACAAAATAGATAACACTAGTATGTATGGCTGGATATATGTAATATATATTTCCTGAGTGAAACCTTTTCTTCTATAAGATTGTTAAAATAATGATGTACTTGAATTGCCTCAACAAATCACACTGAAGACAGGTTACTTAACATATCTACACTAATCATGCTAATCTTTTTGATACATTCATTTTATATTTTGTTAGCCCACCAGTAGACAGATCAGGAGTCAACTGCACAGGAAGGAAAATCTACTTTTATTTCAGATTGGATTATAGCAAGGGTATCAAACCTGTTCACATCGTGAACGTATCGTGAACATCGGCCATATCATGACATATTGCAATGTTTTTTGCCTTTGCAGAGCTGGGGTGGTCATAGCCTGCGTGGGCCACCAGTCTAACAGGCCTGGATTATAGCAACAGAAAGTTGCAAATCTGATTATGCTGTACCTCTGCCTTTTTTTATATTCATGTAAATTAGAGAGGTGAGTATCTGAGCTTCTTCCATATATTTTCTGCTTGTTGTGGACTTAGAATATGTTCTTCCTCTTATCACTACAAGCAGAGTAAACCAGATTAAAAAGCAAGGTGTGAATCAAGCAGGAATTTATGATTCATATACCTGAAACTTGAGGCATGATTATCAATTATGATTCAGAGCTTTGTCAGCTTTAGCTGTTTAACTGCCTTATTCAGTCAGTTCAAGAACAGTGGGTGGGGCTAAGATAATAATCTGCTAAGATTTTTTTTTGTTTTGTGTAGTAGTTGATGAGAAAAAGGAAAGATTAGTTAGAATGAGCAATTATATACTATGGGTTCTGAGACCATTACAGTTGGAAAGCAAATTCCTACCATCGAGTAACCAGATATGTTAGAGTTCAACTGCTACAATCCCCAGTTAAAAAAGGAGAAAATTATGACCATCTGACTATCGCAGTGAGAGGGTGATTGGGACATTGATCCTGCAGAGGTGCTCAAAGGCCTGGGACTCCTCCCACTGTGGTGAGAGAACAGTGGAGGCCAACTGTTCTTTCCACATGGTTCTACCATCTCCTTTACCATCTTTTATAGAACTTTATTGGACCCCACCCGGATTCCAGTTCCATTTAGTCTTCTTATTGGATGTATTTGGCGGCTGAGCTAATTGCACTGCGAGATGCCCCCCTCTCGCAGACGTGGCCCTCCACATTATCGAGGGCCTACCTCAAGGACGGGTTTTGGGACCCAGAGAGGTAGCATGTTTCAAAGCGGGGATTGAGGGGTTTTTTAATTAGGGCTTTTAATAATTTTTTGAGAGGAACTGGGAGGGTGACCAAGGAGGATGGGGGGGGGGGAATCCACCAAGGTCGGGGCCGAGCCCAGCACGGGGTAACAGTTTGCAGGGTGCTGGACGAGGGATTGGGGAGGGGATGGCGGGCTACCTTAATGAGGGATGTACCATCAGCACGGTGGATGGGAGGGGCAAATATGGTGGGAGCAGGGGACCATATCATGTGTCGGGGGTGCGCACTCGCTACTTGAGAGCAATTGCGCGCCTCGGTCCCCAAGGCTCCTCTCGGATACTAGGTGGCACAGTTACTCAGGACCTGGGCATCCGGCTGATGCTGTGCAATGCCAGGTCCATGGTAAATAAGGCCCCCCTCATTTACGATCTTATTCAAGAGGGGGGAGCAGACCTGGCGGGTATTACGGAGACCTTGTTGGGCCCAGAGGGAGGGCTCCCTCTAGTTGAGATGTGCCCACCAGGCTTCAGAGCATTCCATCAGCCGAGGGCCCAGGGGAGGGGCAGGGGGGGTAGCGGTTATTTTATTTATTTATTTTAATATTTTTTATTGAATTATAAACAAAAATATGAAGACAATACAAAGACAAACGAAATCCCACCACCTACATACCCACACCACATTCTACATATATGTTTTAGTCATCAACAGAATATATATTATATTACTTTATAAATTAGTAAAGAAGTAGTAAATTCTTGGTTCAAGTGTTTTAAATTAAAGATAATCTTGCATCTTCCCTGTATTCGTCTCCTATTTTTAATTTTTCACCCTATTTTCTATCATCTACATTTGTACTGATTTTCCTTTCCAGCCATTGGTACCATCGGTGCCACACAAGATAGTATTCACTTTCTTCCTTATCCTGGAGTTCCAGCGTCAATCTATCCATTTCGGCACATTCTGTTATCTTTGAGATTATTTTATCTTTGGTTGGGAGTTGATCTAATTTCCAATTTTCAGCAAACAGTAATCGTGCTGCTGTCAGAATATGTATAATAAAATATTTTGTCTCTTTGGTGTATTGTGCTGTTATCATGCCAAATAAAAAGAATTCTGGAGTGTTTTCTACTTGTAGGTTTGTTATTTCCTCAATAGTTTCCTTTATGTCTTGCCAGTATTGTTGGGCCTTCGTACATTTCCACCAAGCATGGTAATATGTCCCCTTTTTTGTTTTACACTTCCAACAGAGTGAGGAGGCGTTCGGGTATATTTTGGCTAATCTGGCTGGTGCTAGGTGCCATCTGTAAAACATTTTGATAAGGTTCTCTTTATAGGATGTGGCTCTTGTCATTTTAATGTTTTGTTTCCACAATTTCTCCCAATTTGCCAATTGAATGTTGTGCCCTATGTCCCTAGCCCATCTTATCGTATTTTCTTTTACTGTTTCTTCTAATAATTTGTATCTAAGAAGATAGTTATATATTTTGGTTATCAGCTTTTGTTCTGCCCCTTGTAAAATCTTGTCCAATTCATTCAGATTATTCGAGATTCCATATTGTTTTTTGTCTGCTATGTGTCTTGAGTGTATTTGGGTATAGGGCCACCAATCGATATTTATGCCAGAATTTTGAAGTTGCTGTCTTGAGATGAGTTCGCCTTCCTGGTTTAATAGGTCTTGGTACCGCATCATCTTTCCTATTTCGAGAGTGTTTGGATATATCAATGCCTCCATTGGGGACCACCATTTTGGTACCCTGGTATAATGATATTTCTTAATTTCCTGCCAAATCTTAAATAGTGAAGCTTGAATTATATGACGTTGGAAATACATGTGTTGTTTGTCCAGTCCGTCCCATAAGAAAGCATGGCATCCTCGTATTAAATCAAAGCCTTCTAAGTATAGGGTTCTTTTGTTGTCCAGTTTCATCCATTCTTTAATCCAGGTCAGCCCTGATGCCTTATAGTAGAGTTCCCAATCTGGTATTGCTAGGCCTTCTTTGTCTCGTGAATCCTGTAAAGCTTTGATCTTAATTCTGGCCTTCTTTCCCTGCCATATATAATTCATTATTGTTTTGTTGAGGTTCTTGAAAAAAATCTCTTCCGGGGTGTATTGGTATTACTTGGTATAGGTATAATACTCTTGGTAATATGTTCATTTTTATTGAGGCAAATTCTGCCCATCAGTGACAGTTGTAATCTGTTCCAAATTTTCAAGTCTTTTTTGATTTGTTTTAATAATTTAGTATAATTGTCTTCTTTAATTGTAGTTGCTTTTGCTGTCAACCAAATACCTAAATATTTTCTTTTCTTTACTATTTGGATTCCTAGTTCTTCTTCTAATTTCAACCTCTGTATCTGCGTCATATTTTTCGTCAGTACTTTCGTTTTCTGTTTATTTATTTTGAGGCCCGCAACTTCCCTGTATTCCTCTATCATTGTCATCAGCCTGGGTCCAGATAGTGTTGGGTTTTCCAATATGAAAATCACGTCATCTGCGAAGGCAAGCAGTTTATACTCCTCTCCCCAGATCTTGAGACCTTTAATGTCTTCCTCCTTCCTGATTTCAGTTAGTAAGACTTCCAATGCTATTATAAATAATAGGGGTGACATGGGGCATCCTTGTCGTACTCCTTTCTGAATGTCAAAAGTTTGTGTCACCATTTATTGAGATTTTGGCTGTTTGGTAGTAGATTTTTTTTATCAGTTTGAGAAATTTCTCTCCACAGTTCATTGACTCAAGTTGTATTGTAAGAAAGGACCAATTTAAGTTATCAAAGGCCTTCTGGGCATCGAGAGATATTAGGGCTACTTCCTTGTCTATCTTCTGATCGTAATATTCCAAAATGTTTATAATCGTTCTCAAATTGTTTTTGATCTGTCTCCTAGGTATAAAACCGTTTTGGTATGAATGTATGTATTTATGAATTATTACTTTGAGTCTCTATGCCAGTATTGACATAAATAGTTTATAATCCACATTGAGTAATGAAATGGGTCTATAGTTTCTAACTTGGGTCGGGTCTGAGTCTTCTTTGTGTATTAACGTAATAATGGTTTCTGTCCATGATTTTGGAATTTCAGCTGTCGATAATGCTGCATTGAAAACTTGTAGCAATGTTTCATCTATTACTTGTTGGGAGTGTTTGTAAAATTCGGTAGGAATTCCATCTGATCCTGGGGTTTTATTATTCTTTTGTTTTTTGCGGGCTTCGATCAGTTCAAACATTGTTATGGGCCGGTTCAGAGTCTCTCTGTGTTCTTCTTTGAAGTGGGGGGTAGCGGTTATTATTAAAGAAGGTCTCGGTCCGAGGGAGACCACTGTGCCACAGATTGCCGGATGTGAGTCCCTCTTTGTGAGATGGGTCATGGGGTTCAGATGGGCTTGTTGCTTACGTACCTGGCTGCCTGTCTCGTGGCAACGGCCCTGCCTGAGCTACTCGATGTGATAGCCACGGTGGCAGTTGATACACCCAGGCTTATGGTCATGGGTGATTTCAACTTGCCATCCGTTGGTGAAACGTCGGAGATGGCTCGGGAGTTCATGGCTTCCATGACGGCCATGGACCTGACCCAGTTAGTTCAGGGCCCCACTCATAGGGGGGGACACACACTGGATTTGACTTTTGTCTCTGGCCAGTGGTTGAGTGCTCTTGTTATAGGGGATATAGACATGAAACCCTTGTCATGGTCAGATCACTCACTCCTTCGTCTGGACCTTCGAACCGCGACACCCCGCCACAGGGAGGCGGAGCCAATTAGATGGGTCCGCCCCAGGCGCCTGATGGATCCTGATAGGTTCCAGATGGAGCTTGGGCCATTTCCTGAGGATCTGGCACACGACTCGGCCGAAGACCTGGTGGCTGCCTGGGATCGGGCGGCTGGTGGGGCCTTGGATCGAGTCGTGCCTTTGCGGTCTCTGACCCGGTGCCGATCCCTTGCGGCTCCCTGGTTTACCGAGGAGTTGAGGGAGATGAAGCACCGGAAAAGACGCCTGGAGAGTGGTTGGAGGGCCAGTCTCGCTGAATCTGACCGAACACTGGTAAGGTCACATATTAAGACCTACCTACTGGCGATAAAGGCGGCAAAGTTTAATTACTTTTCCGCTCTTATTGCGTCATCAGAGAATCGTCCGGCCGCCCTGTTCAGGGTGACCCGCTCCCTGCTCCACCCGGGAGCGCGGGAGGACCCCCGGAAGGCAGGGCCAAGGATTTCGGACAATATCTGTATGACAAAATCGCTCAGATCCGGGGGGATTTGGACTCTGACTGGGTAGATCCGGGCAGGGTGGCAAGGAATAGCCTTGAGAATGTTATCTGGGAAGAGTTTGACTCTGTGACCCCTGATGACGTGGACAGGATTCTGGGGAGACTTAGTGTGGCCACATGTTTACTGGATCCGTGTCCCTCCTGGTTAGTACTGGCTTCCCGGGAGGTTACACGAGGCTGGCTCCAGGGAATTATTAACGCTTCGTTGAGTGAGGGTTACTTCCCCACGGCCTTGAAAGCCTCTTGGTGGTGAGGCCTCTCAAGAAGCCTTCCCTGGACCCGGCAGTGTTAGCCAACTATCATCCTGTCTCCAACCTTTGCTTCGTGGCGAAGGTTGTCGAGAGTGTGATCGTGCGACAGTTTCCGCAGTACCTGGAGGAAACGTCTTATCTAGATCCATTCCAGTCGGGTTTCAGGCCCAGGCACAGCACGGAAAAGGCACTGGTCGCGTTGGTCGATGATCTCTGGAGGGCTCGGGACAGGGATTATTCCTCTGTTCTGGCCCTGTTAGACCTCTCAGGGGCTTTTGATACCATCAACCATGGTATCATGCTGCACCGGTTGGAAGAGTTGGGGATGGGGGGCACCATGTTACGGTGGTTCTCCTCCTTTCTCTCAGACCGGTCGCAGTTCGTGTTGGCAGGGGGGAAGAGATCGACCTTGAGGCCTCTTATATGTGGAGTGCTTCAGGGGTCGGTCCTCTCGCCCCTTCTGTTCAACATTTATGTGAAGCCGCTGGGTGAGATCATCTGTGGCTTTGGGGTGAAGTACCATCAGTACGCTGATGACACCCAGCTGTACATCTCCACGCTAGGCCACCCCAACGATGCCCTTGAAGTGATGTCCCAGAGCCTGGAGGCTGTGCGGATCTGGATGGGGAGGAACAGGCTTAAGCTCAACCCTTCCAAGACTGAGTGGCTGTGGTTCCCGGCATCCCGATATAGTCAGTTGACTCCATCACTGACTATCGGGGGCGAGTCTTTGGTCCCCGCGGAGAGGGCATGCAATCTGGGGGGAGTCCTGGATACGCAGCTGTCCTTGGAGGAACATCTGACGGCTGTAGCCAGGGGACCTTCTGTCAGGTTCACCTGATTCGCCAGTTGCGGCCCTTTCTTGATTGGGATTCCCTGTGCACAGTCACTCATGCCCTCATCACCTCATGCCTGGACTACTGCAACGCTCTCTACATGGGGCTCCCCTTGAGGAGCACCCGGAGGCTCCAACTGGTCCAGAATGCGGCCGCACGGGTAATCACGGGAGCCGCCTGGCGCTCCCACATAACACCGCTCCTGCGTGAGCTGCACTGACTCCCAGTGGTCTTCCAGGCACGCTTCAAGGTGTTGGTTACCACCTTTAAAGCGCTCCATGGCATAGGACCTAGTTATCTTCGAGACCGCCTGCTGCTACCGATGACCTCCCACCAACCTGTGCGCTCCCACAGAGGGCCTCCTCGGGGTGCCATCAGCCAAACAATGCAGGCTGGTGACCCTCAGGGGGAGGGCCTTCTCTGTGGGGGCACCTACCCTCTGGAATCAGCTGCCCCCTGATATAAGAAGAATCCAAGACCTCGGTGCCTTCCGCCGTGCCCTTAAAACTTTCTTTTTTCAGCAAGCCGGGCTGGCTTAACATATTTTTTAACACATTTTAAATTTTTTAATTGGTTTGTTATCTTAAATTGGGGCCAAATTAATATATATCCTTTTAATTATTTTTTAATGTTTGTATTGTATGTTTTTATCTGGCTGTACACCGCCCTGAGTCCCTCGAGAGAAGGTGCAGTATATAAATTCAAAATAAAATAAAAAAAATAAAAAAAAATAAAAGTGTAATAATGCATAGATTTTAATTTCATTTATAATTGTAAATTAGTAAATAGGGAACAAGGATCTAAGCAGCACTACTGGCTTCACAGGCATCCCTTTATTGTGAACAGTTAGAAAACTAGATAATAGCAGCCACAAAATTAAAAGTTTTAGAATGAAATTCCCTTAGTACCAGTAATTGGAAAAGGGGAGAAAACAGCATTGGTGGCCTTTGTGGATGATCTCTGGCAAGAGTGGGATAGGGATGGTATATCCATCCTTGACCCCTTGGTGGCTTTTGACACCATTGACCACAATATCCTTTTGGGTTAACAGCAGAGTCTAGAGGTGAATGGTGTAATATTGTGCTGATTCAGCTTCCTTTCTACAAGGCCAGACCTTGCTGGTATTAATAGGGAGCGAGAGGTTCAGCTCACAGTTACTCCTCTGTGGGGTGCTGCAGGGCTTGGTATTCTCCCCGCTCCTTTAGCATCTACATGGAACTGCTGGATAAGATCATCTAACACCATAGCATGAGATTTTTTCAGTATGCAGATGATATTGAGCTTCAGATCTTCATCCCTGGTGATCCAAGTGATGCTGTGGCTGCCCTTTCACAGTGCCTGAAGGCTGGGGGGTCTGGATGGAGGACAACAGGCTTCAGCTGAATCCTGGTAAGACAGAATGGCTGTGGATTCAATGGGCCCCTGGATTTGGATGTTTATCATCTGTAGTCCACGACAGGACTAAGCCCTTATTTGGATTGCAAGATCCTGTGCACAGACCCTGGTCATCTCTCAGTTGGATTACGGCAAAGGACTCTACATGGAGTTACCCTTGAAGAGTATTTAAAAACTACAGATGATGCAGAATGCAGTGGGATATGCAGTTCTGGGTGCATAGGGTGGTATATATAACACTGCTTTTGCATGAGCTGCACTAGTTACACCAGTTTACTTCCAGGTCCAATTCAAAGTGTTTGTTATTACCTTTAAAACCCTATATGGCATGGGTCAAGGTATCTGAGGAGCTGTCTCAGCTCAATGAGACTAGTCTGCTACGAGCCCCAAGCCCCAAGTAATTCTGGCCAGGTGGGTCAAGGAGAAGAACCCTGACCCTGCATAACACGCTACAACCAGAAATGGTTTTGCTGGTTGGCTCAGAACCGCAGTAGAGGTGCTCACTGCTGGAAGTGGCTGATCCGGTAAGTAGAAGATTTCATGCCTGATGTAAGTTAAAAATTAGAACTTACTGAATGTACAGGAAACAAGACATGAAATATTGAAATAATCTATTAAAAACAAAAAAAGAATGCTGGCAAGAAAAAGCATTATACGGTCATGCAGCAGAAGCAGAAGCAGTCTTTCTTTCTCTCCCCCAAACTCTGCCTCTGTGGATTCCAAATCCCAGCCAGGGCAGCGGCTGCTCTAGGAGTGTGCTTCCCACTCTATGGTGACGGTCGCTGGAGGCCTCCCCTTCCCACCTGCTCCTCTCCTCTCCAATCGGCGCGAGACACCGGGTAGCTGCGCCAAGGGCAGCCACAACAGACACAGCTCGGCCGACCCAGCCATGGCTAATGCTCCTCATCTGTGGCTGAGCTTGGCCGTAGGGGACCGCCGGGTGTCCACAGGTGGTGGCAACAGCAACACCTGCAGCGTTCCAGCCATCGCCGCTGAGACTTGTGCCCAGCTGCGGGACACGCCAGGCCTGCCATTGTAGTCCTCTGCGACTGCCCACCAGACATGGAGGCCTCTTTGCTGCTGGTGGCCGCCCTGCCAAGGAAGCCCTGGGGCAGCGATGCTTGCGCTGGGGCCTGCTGTGGCAGGCACTCCATAGCGCGGGCTATGCAGACGCGGCGCTTGGGCATGGGGGCAAGAGTGGGCGGGCCATCACCATCGTGCAGGAGCAAGCTGCTCCTTTACGGTCAGTGCTGCAACTGGCGAAAGGGGCGCAGGAGTTCGCAGGGATGTGGCTCCCTTGGGAGGGTTGGGGGGGTGAGGGACCTGTGTGTGTGTGTGTGAGAGAGGGGAGGCTTATTTTCAAGGGAGGGCGTATATTTAGGCCCACCCCAAAAATCAGGCGTGGCCTTATTTTCAGGACATGTCCTTTTTTGGGGGGAAACACAGTAAAAATCAAAACTGAAAGAAACCAGCTACGGTGGTCTCACTGTGTGCCATTCCAAAAATTTCAGACAGCACTCAGAATATCTGCACGCTGACAAAATTTCAGTCTGTCAATTACAAAAGGCTATACGGCTTGGCACTGCAAATATACTTACATTCTGACATCCTAGATTCTTGGAAAGAACTCAGTGTATATGAAGGCTAACAGCAGATAAAAGATCTGGCAGCTGTGATTTCACATTGCTGCGTATAATAATTATCTTCACCCACTAGTTCTCAATAATACATGCTCTTATTTTACTTGAAATTATAGCCATAACAGAGAAAAGTTAATAACAAAGATATTATGTGGATATGTGACACTTTTTATTACTTCAAATCATTTAATAAAATATGGTACCTATCTTACGGTAAAGCATAAGCAGCAAATTTAAATCTAGAATAGTATACCGTATTTTCCGGCGTATAAGATGACTTTTTAACACATGAAAATCTTCTCAAAAGTCGGGGGTCGTCTTATACGCCGGGTGTAGTTCTCCTGTAACCAGGCAGACCAGCCCGAAAGGCTCTGACGAGCCTTAAATGGCTCTGGCGATCCCAGCTCTGGCGATCCCAGCTCTGACAATCCCAGCTGAGTTCCCTGCAACTCAGCTGGGATCGCCAGAAACCACGTAAAAGGAAAAAAGTTTTTTCCCTTTTACTCTGAGGATCCCAGCTCTGACGATCCCAGCTGAGTTCCCTGCAACTCAGCTGGGATCGCCAGAAACCACGTAAAAGGGAAAAAGTTTCCCCCCTCCAGCTTGCTTACCTCAGCTGCTAGTCGCAACGCTTGCCTTGCTTTGCTTGCCTGAATCTATTCAGGCAACAAGCAACTCCCTGCCTGCAATCAAGCAAGGAGTTAGTTGTGGACTTCAACTCCCAGAATTCCTCAGCCAGCAAACCAAACCTGGCTGAGGAATTCTGGGAGTTGAAGTCTACAAGTCTTAAAGTTGCCAAGGTTGGAGACCCCTGTTCTATTGGGTAAGTTTTTTTCCCCTTTGGGAGCTTTAAAAAAAATAGTCAATTGGGGTTTTTTTAGTTGTTCTTTTTTAGACCTAGCCATTTAAAGTTTAGGAAGTTTTAAATTTAGCTTTCATATAAAAATAAAATAAAATAAAACAATATTTGTGCAGCTTTCTGAGATTTAGTGTGTTTCTGTAGTGTTTCACTCCAACTACACAAACACACAAAATCTCACAAAGCTGTATGTGGAATTTTGTGTGTGTAAAGTGTGAAAGTTGGTTTTTTGGACTTTTTGTGGCTGTATGAGGTTCCTGCTTGTTACAGGGGCCATTTTGGGTCTAGCACAGCTGCTTTTACATTGTAGGTGAGCCAGTTGATGTTTTTTAATTTTTATTTGGTGTGCATTGGAAGAGGGGCAGTCTTATATGGCGAGTATAGCCCAAACCCTATATTTTAACAGGAAAAGTTGGGGGTCATCTTATACGCCCAGTCGTCTTATACGCCGGAAAATACGGTAATTAAATACTATTAATTATATCCATAGGCTGGAACTATCATGGCAAAAACAGTTTCAAAGCAACATAGAAAGAATGAGATCTTTCCTATTGTTTCATAGTACAAGAATTCTGGTTAAAGAGTAAAGTGCTCTTAGCTTTATCACTTCTGTACATAAGAAGCATAAATAATAATGAGACTCTCAAACATGAAAAGATTCAAAAAAACAGGAAAACCATTTATCAAAAATGCCAAAGGTTGAACCTCCTTCACATTGCAAAATCAATCCAGCAAGTTACAGCCATCTCATAGCAACCTCCTTCTGTTTGTTATTTTTAGCTACCTAGTCTGAGAACACCCAGCAACTAAACAAGCTCAGAATAGTACAGAACAGAGAAATTATCTCCCACTAACAATAAAAACACACAGCCCTAATCACTTCCTTTCATAAGGATGAATTGATATTTTCCTTGTCCTTAGAGCATCCCACATTGTTTTCCCTGAAATATGACATTTAAATACAAAATAAAATTAGATAACTTTCTTCAAACTATATTTTGCTTACTTGTCAATTATGTTTATTAAAATAAAAGATTTTAAAATATATTTTTCTAACAACTACTATTTTTCAGGCTGCTCAAAACAAACCTCTTTCCCTTTAGAATTATAGTCATGATGCTTATGTGTATGTTAAAAAAATCAAAGTTCATTGGCTGTTTTTCTAGTGATCAAGACTAAGAAGTGGATATACAAATGATAAATTTGCATAATGCAATGGTACAACTAATAGCATTTGGGACAGGGCTTGTTTCAGTAAGGAACAATTTAGCAAACAGAAGCCAAGTCGGTATTTCTGTATTCTCACAGGGACTTACCAAAGAGGCCCAGGAACAATTTCTGACTTTCACAATTCACTGTGAACTATACATGTCAGATTGACTTGCAAAATTTCCTATAGACTTCATCAAAATTACTTGTGTTTTGAGTCTGCTAAAAGAAAGGGCAGACAAATTTACTGTGCACCTCACAGAAGGAAATGATCCAAATTTCAAGCAAAATCTCAGAGCTGCTTTTGAATATTTGGCAGAAAAGCAACAGCAAATTAAGAGTTTTGCAAGCTGAAACAAGGTAATCAAAGTGTTCTTAATCCATATTAAGTTTTAATTATTTACCAAAGATGAATAGCATTATTTGGATTTGAGAGACCAAAGACTTGTTGATGAAATGAGAGATGAATTAAGAAGATAAGGTATCTCAAAGAATTTAGAAGAGCTATTCTACAACTGGCTCTTAACTGACTGGCATTTGGTATGTACGGGTTACGGGTTGGGGTAGGGATAGCAGCCATTAAGAAAACATGAACTTAGCAAAAAGAGGCAGGAGAAGATGAGGAGGAACCTCAAAATTGCTCTGCCTTAACTCTCTTCAATAAGAGAGAGGAACAGCAAACTAAGCTTTCAAGATTCTGTTACGCTACACTATAAAAATAGAGCTCCTATGGTTATGAGATGTCCATTTTCTGATCCTCACTCCTCAATGGGCTAAGGGAAAAGAAAAAGAAAAAACTGTTGTGGGAGCAGGTAAGTAAAATTACATATACTTTCTAAAGTATATGAGGCAGCATACAATAAATAAGATCTTGGGGGGGGGGAGGAGCTAGAAAACTCTCAAGAGCATTGAGCACTTTGTCTTTGATGAGAGGTTTCTTCTTATGTTTCCAGAATTAGCAATGTTAACATTTGCACTAAAATACCACAGAGGGAAAGTTCCTATACTAATCCAATCAAATTATTAACTTTTAGTTATGAAAAAGATGGATATTTACTTTACATCAACTATCTGAAAATTAACAAGTAACAATGTTAACAAAATTATCTTTGCTATATATTTTGGAGCTCTATAATTCAAAATTCTTTAATAAAGGCAATATGATAGAACATGTTAAGAACATTGAATCTTATGTTTTCCAAAACCATATAACATTGGTTTTAGATTAAACAGGCTAATTGGAGCAGTTTATATTATTATACTCATGTAACAAAGTTACTAACACATGTGTTAATTTTTTGATGAATAAATTACTGAAGAGCTAATTTTCATAATTCTTTTGTTCAACTACATCACCTTTATCTTTACATACTGTTTGAATGAAGATAAAGTATTAGTAAGTCCACAGATGTATTTTAAAAAATGCATGGGGTGCACTTGTTTTTCACATAACTCACACATGTAAATTGTTTTACATTACCAGCATAACAAGAGCTTTTTCTAAACTTTCTCTGAGGATCCCACACACATAGTATTTTCTTTTGATTAATCTTATCATATGAACGATACTTAACGCTCTTTGAGATTATTAATCGCTTATATTTTATTTCTATAGAGTATTCATTTTATTCCAAAATTCATTCAAATAACTATTATCACCTTCCAGCAATAGGCAATCTGTAAGTAGATAATATACTATAGATGACTATAAAAAATACTGGTAACTGAAACTTCCATCCTGCAAAGGCACTTCATACAGATTAACCATATAGAATAAAGAATGCAAAATACATATATTTATACATATTCATGCATACAATCACTTTAGATATTCCAAACGTACCTCCAGTTCCTTAATTTTTTCTTCTGCTATTTTTTGTTTTTCTAAGAGCTGATTGTGAATTACTTCTTTGGGATGAAGGATAAACCTACAAAAGTATGAAGGGAGAAGAAAACAAAACAATCCATTTTATTCAACATTTACAGATACAGATAAATGACCAAAAAAAAGTTCAGGGTTGTTTTTGTATATTTTGTCTTCCTTTGAAAGAATATGTAATACTGTCTATGTAGCAGGAAATAATTAAAGATGACATGGATATAAGAACTGTTTATTTTAAAAAATTGCAAGTCAAAGGAAAAGAAAAGAAATTTCATTCAGGGCAAACTTAAAAAAAACGGAAAACATGAAAAACTATAAACAATGAAAAATAAAAAACAACAAATTTAGTAAAAAAAAAAACAATATTGGATATAGAAAAAATAATGACCAAAGCTTTATAAAGGAAACAGAAAAGGGAAGTTTTTTGAAACAGAAAAGGGAAGTTTCGGAACTCCACCTGAAACCAATGTGACCCATTTTTCTTATTAAAGTATGAAAAATTTCAGAAATTTAAAAATACATCTGCAGCAAATTCCAGATCAATGAACTTTTCTGTTGCTTCCTGACAAAAAAACAAGCATTTAGTCCAGAGTCCAGAAACAAATGAAAAAAAAATACTAAAAGATGCCTTTTTATCTTACAGCAAATGAGCCCCATTAAATATGTTATGTTTTTAACTACACTGTATGCACAATTATTAGGCAAGTGACTATTTTGACCATATCATCATTTTTATGCAATTTTCCACCTCCAAACTGTATAACCTTGAATGCTTATTGAGTATAAACGTATCAGGTGATGTGTATTTGTGTAATGAGGGAAGGTGTGGCATAAGTTCATCAACATCCTATATCAAGGTGTGCATAATTATTAGGCAGCTTCTTTACCTCAGGCAAAATGGGCCAAAAAGAGATTTAACTCACTCTGAAAAGTCAAAAATTGTTAAGTCTTTCAGAGGGATTCAGCACTCTTGAAATTGCTAAGATATTGGGGCATAATTACAGAACCATCATGTTTTGTTGCAAATAGGGTTGCAAGAAACATGTTGAGAAAAAAAGACACACATTAACTGCCAAAGATTTGAGAAGAATCAAACGTGAAGCTACCGGGAACCTATTATCCTCCAGTGCTGTCATATTCCAGAACTGCAACCTTCCTGGAGTGCCCAGAAGTACAAGATGTTCAGTGCCCAGAGACAAGGCCAAGGTAAGGAGAGACAAGGCCAAGGCAAAGAGCCTTGGTAGTACAGGGGTTTAAGGCACCCTGTTATTAAGCTTATTAAGACCAGCTGCCTGCAATTACTGCAGGGTTCGAATCTCGCCAAGGCTCAAGGTTGACTCAGCCTTC
This sequence comes from Pantherophis guttatus, assembly GCF_059756535.1. NCBI lineage: Eukaryota > Metazoa > Chordata > Lepidosauria > Squamata > Colubridae > Pantherophis > Pantherophis guttatus. The sequence continues at coordinate 120,373,201 of NC_142065.1, read as the reverse complement.
CATCCTTTCTAAGGTAGGTGAAATGAGGACCCAGTTTGTGGGGGCAATAAGCTGACTTTGTATAAATATACAAAAGGATGAAGGCTATTGCTGAGCACATTGTAAGCCGCCCTGAGTCTTCAGAGAAGGGCGGCATATAAATCAAATTAAAAAAAAAAAAGAGGATGAAACCTAACCACCACTGAACAAGACACATAAGTTGAAACGGCAAGACTGGGCCAAGAAATATCTGAAGACAGATTTGTCAAAGGTTTTATGGATTGATGAGATGAGAGTGACTCTTGACAGACCAGATGGATGGCCCCATGGCTGGATCAGTAACGGGCGCAGAGCTCCACTTTGACTCAGATGCCAGCAAGGTAGAGGTGAGGTACTGGTATGGGCTATTATTAAAGATGAGCTAGTTGGACCTTTTTTGGGTTGAAGATGGACTCAAAAACAACCCCCAAACCTATTGCCAGTTTTTAGAAGACACTTTCTTCAAGCAGTGATACAGGAAAAAGTCTGCATCTTTCAGAAGACTATGATTTTTATGCAGGACAATGCTCCATCACATGCACTGAAGTACTCCAGTGCATGGATAGCCAGTAAAGGCCTTAAAGATGAAAGAATAATGACATGGTTCTTGCCTTCAGAAGTTGTGGGTGCTTCATCACTGGAAGTTTTTAAGAAGAGACTGGACAGTTACTTGTGTGAAATGGTATAGGATCTCTTGCTTCAGCAGGGGGCTGGACTAGAGACCTTCCAGCTTTATTCTGATTCTCTTCTCACCTGACCTAAACCCTATTGAGAACATGTGGGCCCTTCTTAAATGGGAGATTTACGGTGAAGGAAAACAGTACACTTCTCTGAACAGTGTCCGGAAAGCTGTGTTGCTGCTGCACAAAAAGTTGATCTTCAACAGATCAAGAAACTGTCAGACTCCATGAATGGAAGACTTTTAACCATTAATTGAAAAGAAAGATGACTATATTGGTCAATGATTTGTTTTCTGAAATGTCAGAAATGTTTATTTCTACATTTTGAGTTGTTTTATTATTCTCACTTTAACAGATGCAAATAAAGGAGATGGGAAAATTTTCATTTTTCATTTAGTTGCATAATAATTCTGCACACTAATAGTTGCCCAATAATTGTGCGCACGTATTCTCCTAAAAGCCAAAACCTCACTTTTACTTTTTTAAATATTCAGGTTTGAGATGTATTAACATTTTGGATTGATTGAGAACACTGTAGTTATTCAATAATAAAATTAATTCACAAAAATACAACTTGCCTAATAATTGTGCACATAGTGTATATGTGGAGACAGATCTGGAAAAGATCATTACCTTTACATTCATTGTCCATATCAAAATCTAAGCAAAATCTAGAATACTAATCTCTTTTATGGTCTGCTCAGTTTTAACAAGAATGTTTCAAAATGATACTATATTTCTATGAAGTAGACCCTGGATAATTTCATATTGAATATCTTCAATTTGGAGATATTCAGATCTGCTTCAAATCTGTAGCACATTTATCACAATTTTTTAAATGATTTTTTTTCATGTGTGCATTTATAACTAAGGCTTTTAATGTGGGTGGTTTCTGATCCAGGATGTATTTTTCTACACCCTTTAAGGCAACCATTCTGGAAAGCCCTCTGCAGCCAGATCGATCCAGAGCTCTGTTATCGGCTGCAGAGGGCTTTCTGGAAGGGCCTCTGACAGCAAAACAAAGGTTGTGGGCGACATGCGCGAGTGGCAGCAAGTGGCTGCAGAAGACGGCTGGCAAGGCAAAGCAGTTATTGGGATGTGTGAGGCCTGGTAAGTAGGGCAGCTCCACCCCCTGATCCCCTCACCCCACCCCCTGCACCCAAGAATGGGTGGGATCTCTTTTTTAAAATAAAGTTTATTTCCATTTTTAAAAACCAATATTTTACATATATACATACAAAGTTATTGCAACGAATGTACACAAATATACATCTATACAAACACTACTGAAATCCATTTCATTTCCCTCTCTTTTCTTTCACCCAAATATACCATAAATTCCAACACTCATAATAATCAAGAGTCTTTCTGGTTCCTAAGTAATTTCGTTAACCGATCTGCCTTTGCACATTCTGAAATTTTCCAAATCAATTTATTCTCTGTAGGTATTAATTCACTTTTCCACTCTTGCAAGTATAATATCCTAACTGCAGTAGTAATGTGGAGGATCAAGTACCATTTTTTCTTAGTTATTTTGTCTGGTTTCATTCCCAATAAAAAAACTTCTGGTTTCAGCTCTATATTATAGCCTGTAATTTCCACTATCCGGTTCCAATATTTGCCTGCTTTGGGGCAGGTCCACCATTGGTGGTAATATGTCCCATTACTATTCCCACACTTCCAACATGCTGGGGAGGCTCCCGGAAACATTCTTGCGATTCTTGCCGGGGGAAATATAGACCATATATATTGCCGGGGGAATATAGACCATATATAAAATGGTAACCATTTTATAGATATTTTCGTTGTAGGGGGTTGCCACAGTAAGTTTCATATTCCTGTTCCATATCACATCCCATTTGTCCAGATTTGGAGAAAATCTGAGATTCCTTCCCCAGGTAATCATGGTATCCTTAATCACCTCCTCACCTATCCATCATACCAAGAATTGGTAGCACCTTGAAAGTAATTTCTTTTCGGTTCCCAGTAAGATTTTATCTAGCTCCTGTAGTGATCTATAGATTCCCTCCTTTCCTTTGTCCCTTCTGACCCTCGACTGTATTTGGGCATAAGCTCACCAATCTACCTTCTTGCCCTGGTTCGTGAGCTCCTCACGGTCTTCAGCTCCCCTTGGGGATCAAGCAAGTCTTGATAGGTCAATAATGTTTCCTTATTATATAATGCCGAGTATGTTATTGCCTCTAGTGGGGCAAACCAAATTGGGATCATTGAATAATACCTGTTCCTAACCTTCCCAAGATTCTAATAAAATTCTCCGAAGATAGTGTCTCTTAAAATGTCCACATTTCTTGTCCTTCTCTCTCCATAGAAAATGGTGCCAACCTTGACACAAATCATAACCCTCCAGTGTAAGAATCCTCTTCCTATTTAAAAGCATCCAATCTCTAATCCAAGTTAAATTAGCCGCTTAGTAGTAAAACTCCCATTTTGGTAAACCAAATCCCCCCCCCACCTGGTGCCTCTTGAAACATTTTAAGTTTTATCTGGGGCTTCTTCTTCTGCCAAACAAATTTCCTCACATAACTATCTAACAATTTAAAGAAGCCACTATCTAATCTCGCGGGGGCAGTTTGAAATAAATAATTCCATTTCAGGAGCACATGGGTTTTAATTGTGGCTATCCTACCAAGTAAGGAGAGTTGCAGGTGTTCCCACTTCTCTAGATCTATCTTTGTTTGGGCTAACTACTTTGTATAATTATCTACCATAATAGATGTATTTCTGGAGGACATCCAAACACCCAAATATTTTATTTTTTTCGTCACTTGAAGACCCAATTCTCTCTCCAATTCATTCCAACGATTCCATGTCATATTCTTTGTTATAATCTTCGTCTTCTCTTTATTAATTCGGAAACTTGCAACTCTACCGTAATTCTCAATCTCTTGGGAGTAAAACTAGAATCTAAGGGGTCCTCTACGATAAAAACCAAATCATCCGCAAAAGCCTGACTTTTATATTCTTCAGATCTCACTTTCAGCCCCTTTATTCCCTGATTTCTCCTAATTTCCCATAAAAGAGGTTCTAGTGTAAATATAAATAGAAGTGGGGACAGTGGGCATCCTTGTCTTGTACCTTTTCCAATTTCAATCTTGCCCGTTTCTTCCCCATTAATTAAAGCTCTAGTTAATTGAGTTGAATAAATTGATCTTATCACCCGTATGTAGTTGTCTCCAAATTCCATCCTGTCTAACAAGGCAAACATAAATCTCCAGCTGACCCTATCGAAGGCCTTCTGAGCATCAATAAAAATAAATGCTACTTCCTTATGCCGAAAAATCTCATAATACTACATTGCATCTATTATCATCCTCACATTGTCTCTTATTTGCCTTTGCGGCAATAACCCATTCTGGTCTCTATGTATATATTGGTTTAAGAAATTTTTCATTCTCCCCGCTAAGATTGAAGTGAAGATCTTATAATCAGTATTCAGGAGGGATATAGGCCTGTAATTGTGAATCAGCGATAAATCTGTTTCTGCCTTGGGAATCAGGGAAATATAGGCTTCAGTCCAGGAATTTGGGATCTTACCCTCCAAAATAATTCCATTAAAAACTTCAGTCATATATTGTCCCACTGTCTCAGAAATTTCCTTATAAAATTCCATAAGTATCCCATCTGTCCCCAGAGTTTTCCCTAATTTGTGTTTCCCAATTGCCTCTTCCACCTCCTTCTCTGCAATTTCCCTATTAAATATTTGTCTTACTTCTTCTGGCACGTTTGGAAGGTCCAACCTCTCTATATATTTATCCATCTCTTCATCTGATCCTTCCTCTCCCTTGTATAAATCCATGAAGAACTTCTGTACAATTCCCTTCATACCTTCCCCATCTGTTACCCATCTTCCATTCACATCCTTCAAACCATCTACTTTACTTCTTTCCCTTAACTTTTTAATTCTATAGGTTAGCCATCTTCCCCGCTTATTAGTATTTTCGAAATAGCCTTGTTTAACCCATCTAATTTTTTCAGCTATTTCCTCTTGGTCTATTAAATTTATTTTATGGCGGATTAAATTTTTTCCTCTATTAATGCCTGATCCATTGGTTTATTCCGCAATCCCTTTTCCACCTGTCCTAAACCATCTATTAAATTTGATCGTTCCTTTCTTTCCAGCCTCCACTTCTTTATTGTGTATTTTATTACCAATCCCCTAATTAACGCCTTATAAGAATCCCAGTTATTTTGCAAGCTCGTATCTTCTTTCTTATTCTCTATAAAGAAATATTCTGTTTCTCTCTTAATCCCGGTCAAAACTTCCTCATCCTTCAGCACTCTCACATCCATCTTCCATCTTTTCCTTTTCCTTTTCTGTTGGCCCCTTCATGTTACAAGCAGAGGACTATGATCAGCCCAATCATTAACCCCAATCTCTATCTCGGAAACATACTCCCCTAACTGCAGTGTCATCCAGGCCATATCGATCCGCGACCATGACTTATGCCTGGGGGAGTAGAATGTATATTGTCTTGTCTCTGGCTGTCGCTCTCTCCATATATTCTGAAGACCTACTTCTTCTCTCATCATAATTCCTTCATTTGGCAACCCCCTCCTATATGTTTTCTTCTCTCCCCCCGACATTTTAATACCCGGTAAATAATACAGGTTGTTATCTAATATGACATTAAAGTCCCTGATCAGGCAGGCATGGTCATAGTTTAATTAAATCAGTTTTTTATGTATACCTTCGTAGAAAGACTTCTGGTTCCCATTCGGAGCATAAATAGTAACCAATAAACATTTCAATTGCCTTATTTCTAATTCTATTAACAATAGTCTTCCCTCTTCATCTTTAAAAATTTCCTTAGACTTTAAATGGTCCTTCACATATATCACCACCCCCCATTTCCTCTTATCTGCCAATGAGAGGTACATCTTCCCAAGTCTTGAACACAGCAAAAGTTTCTCATGCGTTTTTTTTATATGAGTTTCTTGAAGACAAGTAATATCATAATTAAGTTTCGCTATGTTATTTAGTATTTTCCTTCTTTTCGAGGGAATATTTAAACCATTAACATTCAATGAAATGAGTTGCACCTCTTTCCCCATCCCACCTTTCTTCCCCTCCTCCTATTAGTCCTATTTTCCTAATACCTTTTTCTTGGTTTGCTGGGTTTCTCTTGGTAGGACTATCTCTCTGCCTCCCCCTCCTTTTTCCTCCATTTTCCCCTCCTTCTTCCTTTCCTCTTGATTTCCCACACTATTTTCTTCCCGTAACTCCTCTGAACTTCTACTTTCCTCCTCCCTTTCTAATTCCAGCTCCAGTTGCATAGATTTAAAATTATGTTCATAAAATTCCTGGGCATCCCGGCGGTTTTCTATTTTCGCTTTCCTATCATTTCATGTGAACATGAGGTTTGAGCATGTGCAAGATGGCGGCTGTGCCGCAAAGTGCTGCAATCTGATGGGGATGGTTTTGGGGCTCTAGGGGATACCACAGGGGCGCTTGGTCACCAGCGACCCCTGGCTTGGTCGGATGAGCTCGGGGCGAGGGTTTTGAGACCTTCCTCGCCCCTGGGTGTACCCGGAGTCGGCAATGGAGAGCTGTAGCCGCGCCGCTCCGATGCGACTGAGGCAGGAGAATGGCGGAATGGTGGCTTGTCGGCAGCGGTGAAGGCGGCAGTGTAGCGGTGAATGGAAGGCAGCCAGTTTGAAATCCACCCGCCCCACTCGGTAATCTTCTCAGCAGTGCTTTGGAGCCGGGGATGGCAGCGCTGGTATCAGTGGGGGTGGCAAAGTCAGCCGTAATATTTAATGGGGCCGTGGCACACCCCATTGAAGTACTGGACGCTGTTGCCAAACACCATCACCGGCAAAAAAGGGCTTGCTGGGGCGAAGCTGAGAGGGGTACAAGCGGCTTGTCTCGGGACTGGAGACGCGAGACCTCTTCACGGAAGACCTCTGGCGGCTGCAGAAGACCTGGAGGCCTCCTATGGCATTTAAAGGAGGCTGGGTCTGGAAACTGTATGTTACCCAGGAAGAACTGAGGAGGATAGGGTTGATGGGCGACAGAGGGGTTTTCCCCTGGTGCGCTGATACCAACCCCCTCCCCTCCTCCCGGGTATTATGTATGCTATGAAATGGGCTTACTATCTGCCCTTGACTAAAAGGGTTCTCCCCTCCCCCCCTCTTCCTCTTTCCTCCACTCCCCTTTTTATCGGGACTATTACTCGGATATGATCTTCGAGTATAAGACTACGCCAATGGACTATTCCATCTCTGTCCCCGGATTGACTGACGGACTGATAAGACTTCTCTCTCGACAATGGGTCAGCCAATGAAGCAACTGCTGTGGGGGTCTTTGTTACATCACGATTTCGCCACCGGGAGGAGTACTTTCCGATCTATGGTTGCTTGAGAGCCCCCCGCCGTGAGAGGGCGGGTTGGATGTCGTCCCCATTGGATTTAATCGTTAGAACCCCTCCTACTGTCATGAGAGGACAGTGGAGGTCCCAGTGGTGCCTCACTGAAAAATGGTTGCATGCTATATCTTTCTGAAACTATCATATGGACCCCTGATTATGCTCCTTGCCTCCATTGCTGTACCCGGAGATGTATACGACACTGGATCTTCTTGCGCTGCGAGATTCCCCCCTCTTGCAGATGTGGCCCTCCTCACTATCAAGGGCCTACCTCAAGGACGGGTTTTGGGACCCAGAGAGGTGGCATGTGAAAACTAGGGGGTCGAGGGGTTTTTTATACAAATTTTTAGTTAAACTTTTAAGGGGTTCCGGGGGGGAGGGCCGGATTAGTATTCGGGCTGTGGGTATGGGGGATAATTCACTGAGGGGAGGGTCTGGCTGTGAAGCGTGGCGTGGGGGGTGGGGGACCTGGGGTCGAGGGGGGGGTTAGAGCTTATCCGGATAGTATTTCGAACATCAATACTGTGGCTGGGAGGGGCAGATACGGCAGAAGCAGGGGGCCATATCATGTTAGGGGAGCACGGGCTCACTGTCTACGAGCGGTGGCACGCTCCGGCCCCCAAGGCTCCACTCGTTCCCCAGGTTGCACAGACCCTCAGGGTCCGGGCCTTCAGCTGATGTTGTGCAATAGCAGGTCTGTAGTAAATAAAGCCCCCCTCATTTGTGATCTTGTTCAGGAGGGGGGGAGCGGACCTGGCAGGTATTACGGAGACCTGGTTGGGCCAGGAGGGGGGGTTCCCCTCGTTGAAATGTGCCCACCAGGTTTCCATGCATTTCATCAGCCGAGGGCTCAGGGGAGGGGAGGGGGGTAGCGGTTATTATTAAAGGTCTTAGACCGAGGGAGGCCACTGTTCCTCAGACGGCTGGCTGTGAGTCCCTCCTTGTGAAATGGGGTCATGGGGTACAGATGGGTTTGCTGATCACGTACCTGGCTCCCTGCCCCGTGGCAGCAGCCCTGCCTGAGCTACTCAACGTCATCGCTGCGGTGGCAGTTGACACCCCTAGACTTATGGTCATGGGGGATTTCAACCTGCCGTCCATGGGTGAGACGTCTGAGGTGGCTCGGAGTTCATGGCTTCCATGACAGCTATAACCTGACCCAGTTAATTCATGGCCCTACCCACAGGGGGGGAAACACGCTGGACCTATTTTTTGTCTCTGGACAGTGGTTGAGTGATCTTGATATAGGGGATATAGTCACAGAGTCCTTGTCATGGTCGGATCACTCCCTCCTTCACCTTGACCTTCGAACCACTGCACCCCGCTGCAGGGAGGCGGAGCCGGTAAGATGGTTCCGCCCCAGGCGCCTGATGGAGTCTGACAGGTTCCAGATGGAGCTTGGGCCATTCCCTGAGGCTCTGGCACATGCCTCGACTGGAGACCTAATAGCTGCCTAGAATAGGGCAGCCGCTGGAGCTCTGGATCGGGTCGTGCCTTTGCAGCCTGTGACCCGGCGCCGATCTCATCTGGCTCCTTGGATTACTGAGGAGCTAAGGGAGATGAAGCTCCAGAAAAGACACCTAGAGAGCAGTTGGAGGGCCAGCCTTTCTGAATCCGACCGGACACTGGTAAGATCTCATTTTAAGAATTACCTAGTGGCGATAAAAGCAGCAAAATGTAATTATATTGCTGCTCTTATTGCGTCATCAGATAACCGCCCAGCCGCCCTGTTTAGGGTGACCCGCTCCCTGCTCCACCAGGGGGCGCAGGAGGACCCCTTGGAGGGTAGAGCTGAGGACTTTGTACAGTATCTGTATGACAAAATCACTCAGATTCGGGAAGACCTGGACTCCGACTGGGTAGTTCCAGGGGGGTTGACTGAGGCAGCTCTTGAGAATGTTATCTGGGATGAGTTTGATCCTGTGACCCCTGAGGACGTGGACAGGATTCTGGGCAGACTGAACGTGACCACGTTTGTTGGACCCGTGTCCCTTCCTGGTTAGTGCTGGCTTCCCGGGAGGTGACGCGAGGCTGGCTCCAGGGGATTATAAATGCTTCGTTGGGTGAGGGTGACTTCCCCGCCGCCTTGAAAGAGGCAGTGGTGAGGCCTCTCCTCAAGAAGCCTTCCCGGGACCCGGCAGTGTTGGCAAATTATCGTCCAGTCTCCAACCTTCGCTTTATGGCGAAGGTTGTTGAGTGTGTGGTTGCGCGACAGCTCCCCCAGTACCTGGATGAAACGACGTATCTGGATCCGTTCCAGTCGGGCTTCAGGCCTGGGTACAGCATGAAAACAGCTGGTTGAGTTGGTTGATGATTTCTGGAGGGCTCGGGACAGGGGTGCTCCTCTGTCCTGGTCCTATTAGATCTCTCAGCGGCTTTTGATACCATCGTCCATGGTATCATGCTGAACCGGTTGGAAGAGTTAGGGGTGGGGGGCACTGTGTTGCAGTGGTTCTCCTCCTTTCTCTCTGACTGGTTGCAGTCTGTGTTGGCAGGGGGGCAGAGGTCGACCCCGAGGCCCCTCATATGTGGGGTGCCATAAGGGTCGGTCCTCTCGCCCGACCCTTGTAGGGTTATTACTTTGTTCATCTGTATGGTTTTTGAAAATGCAGTTAAACATAATTGCAAACTTCAGCAGTTCTCATCTTTGAGCAGTGAAACTAGCATGTACAAGAACACAGGATGAAACAAAGTATAATCTGTAACATTTGCTGCTTGTATTATTCATGCATACGTGCATATTCTCACAAAAACCAATGATGTAATTACTAACCAATTATTGTGCCTTGGAGATTTGTTAACCAATAATAAAGTAACACGCATAGTAGGTGAGAACTGAGAAACTAGAAACTATATAAACTATGTCTGATGCTCAATAAAGTTGCTGTTGATTCTGCTATCCATGGATGTTTTCCTTTCAGTCATCTCACTCATCTTCAGTCTCCGGGAAACAAATGCAACACCTTTTGTTCAACATTTATGTAAAGCCGCTGGGCGAGATCATCCGTGGTTTTGGGGTGAAGTACCATCAGTACGCTGACAACACTCAGCTGTACATCTCCACCCCGGATCACCCCAACGATGCCCTTGAAGTGATGTCCCAGTGCCTGGAGGCCGTGCGGATCTGGATGGGGAAAAACAGGCTCAGCTCAACCCATCCAAGACCGAGTGGCTGTGGTTTCTGACGTCCCGATATAGTCAGTTGGCACCATCACTGACTATAGGGGGTGAATCGTTGGCCCCCACAGAGAGGGCTCGCAACTTGGGCGTCCTCCTGGATTCATGGCTGTCTTTAGAAGAGCATTTGACCGCTGTGACCGGGAGGATTTTTCATCAGGTTCGCCTGATTCGCCAGTTGCGTCCCTTTCTGGATCGGGACTCCTTACTCACGGTCACTCATGCCCTCGTCACTTCCTGCCTGGACTATTGCAATGCTCTCTACATGGGGCTCCCCTTGAGGAGCACCCTGAGGCTCCAACTGGCGCAGAGTCCGGCTGCGCGGGTGGTTATGGGAGCGACATGGCGTTTCCATGTAACACCTCTCCTGCGCGAGCTGCACTGGCTCCTGGTGGTCTTCCGGGTGCGCTTCAAGGTTTTTGTTACCACCTTTAGAGCGCTCCATGGTTTAGGAGCTGGTAACCTACAGGACCACCTGCTGCTACAAATAGCCTCCCACCGGCCGGTACGCTCTCATAGAGAGGGGCTCCTCTGGGTGCCGTCGGCCAAACAATGTCGACTGGCGGCCCCCAGGGGGAGAGCCTTCTCTGTGGGGGCACCTACTATCTGGAATGAGCTCCCGCCGGAGATACGGAGGATCCCGGATCTGCACACCTTCCACTGCGCTCTTAAGACCTTTTTATTCCATCAGGCTGGCCTGGCCTAATCTTTTCCTTTTTTCCCTTTTTAAAATGTAAATTTTAATCTGTTTTAAATTATTGGGGTGTTTTAAATCTGTCTTGGGCCAAATTGTTTAATTCGGTTTTACTTTGCTTTTAAATTTTGTATTTATGTGTTTTATCTGTGGCTGTTCACCGCCCTGAGTCCTTCGGGAGTAGGGCGGTATATAAATCAAATAAAATGAAAAATGGTTATTTTTCATTTGGTATCATGGGTATCATATATCTCAATACAGATAAACATATTATTACTCCTAGTTATTACATTTCATTTTCATTATTTCATATTGTTTACACATCTTTTACTATCGCACTTCAGTTCTAAATCTTTTTGTTCTTTCATATATCTATACATATGTACATATATACACATACATATACATATACACATACATATACACATACATATACACGTACATATATACGTACGTACGTACATACATACATATATATATATATATAAGTGTTTCCCCAAACAGTAATACCTTGGCTTATATATTTTTTGAACCCTGAAATAAGTGCATGGTTCTTTGATTCTCTATTTCCTGGAGACTTAATTTTTCTATGATCTGCTTTAGCTATTTACTTATCCAATCCTTTGCCTTCTTCAAGTGAAATCTGTAATTTATTCTTAGCAAAAAGTTGCAATGATGAGATATAGTTTTTACAAAGCAAAAAAGAGACCAGCACTACTTACCCTAATTACACTGCCTGTCTTATTATATCTAATACTAGCTGATAACCCGGCACTGCCTGGGTATTTATTGCCGGCTCCCCCCCCCCATGTATCTCTCTCCCTTCTCTCCCCCCTCTGTATTTCTGTGTGTCTGTCTCTCCCCCACTCTCTCTCTCCCCCTCTCTGTATTTCTATTTCTCTCTACCCCCTTTGTATCTCTGTCTCTCTCCCCTCGCTCTCCCCTTCTGTATTTCTCTCTGTGTCTCTTTCCCCTCTATCTCCCCTCCTCTCTGTATCTGTGTGTGTGTGTGTGTGTGTGTGTGTGTGTGTCTGTATCTCTCTCCCCCCTCTCTGATTCTGATATGATGTGTTGGGCAGGCCACAAGGCACTCTCGCACCTTGCGCAACACAGTGAACTTTAGCGCGCTTCACAATGGGGTTCCCTCCTTCTCCTGGAGCCCATTACAACATGGAGCAACAATGCGATCCTGCCCCTCTCGCCCCTAGCAACAGGATGTGGCTTACAGCTCTGAACCCGAAGCGGCGGGAGGGCTGCCTTGAGTGCAAATGTGATGCAAAGGTAACTACAGGATCATTTTGCTCCTGCATTAAGGCTCTGACCATTGCCTTGCCATGTCCCCAGTCTCCCCCACCCCGCAGCTCTTCAGCCGAGTGCAGTGGGCGTGAGCTCTAGCTCGAAGTGGCAGGAGGCAAAGGTTGCCTTGAGCACAAATGTGGCATGAAGGCAAGTACAGAGCCGCTTCAGTCCTGCACTAAGGCTCCGGCGATCCTCCTCCTCCTTCTCTCGTGACCCCTGGCCCACTGTGGTGGGGCCAGGAGGGTGCGCCGTTACCATGGCAACTACTGTGCTGTATAGCAGAATCCATTTTTTAAAGAAAAGTTTTATTAAATTTTTCTTTTACATACATATTTTATGAACAGAGTATTGACCGGGTCACATCTTTTACAACTTATAACATAATTATATATTGATTTTTACAACCTATTCCAATCTTTTTTGTTTTTCCAAGATACAACTTACATATTTCATTTTTGCCATATTATTTTTCTCTACTTTATCTTATCTTAATCTCTTCTTATACATAATATATGAACAGTATCACCATTCGCCCTTTAAATCCTGATTTCTTAGCGTTACTTCAATTATTTAATCTTATTTCTCCAATTTATAAAGTATATTTCTTATAATGCCCATCACATTTTTTGGTTATAAACAATAAACTTCATTTTATTTAATTTTTACATTGAAACACTTTAACTTAATTGATCTTCCACATCGTATCTTATCTCTTCTTAATACATAATAATATCACTATCACTATCTGCCGCAATATCACTATCCGCCGTTAATTCCTAATTTCTATTATGGCATCAATTAATTATTGCTTCATCATTTACAACATATTATTTCAAAATCCCCATCACACTTTTTTTTACATTTCCATTTTGTATCTTAATTTCAATTATTCAATAATTTCAATTATTTTCATAATTAAACCTAATTACCACTTCATATTTCATCTGCTGTTCCATTTTATAATACACAGTATACATATTTACTTTTTGCATTCACAATTACTAATATCAATACAGTTCCCTCAGATCTACTAATGTATACGTTATTTCCATTCTTCCTTTCCACTATTCTTCCCCTTTTAACCATTTTCTCTTGGTGTCTCCAGAATTCCATTTTTAAATAATTTTCTCCCTTCATCCCATTTTCTTACCTTCTTGCTCTTCTTTTTATTTTTATATCTATTGTGTCTTTTCTCCTGAATCCTTTCTCTGGCTTTTGAGTCCATCACTCGCTTAATTCGTCCCCCACTGTTACCTACTCTTTTCCCATTTCCTTCTCTTCCCTTAGATTGCTTTGGGGGGGGGAGAAATATTCCCCCCTATCCATTCTTTTCTTGCCACTGTAAATCCCAGTGTAATCATCTAACGTTTTGCTTTCAATTCTTTCTTCAACTTTGTTTTCTTGTTTCTCATTTGTTCTTTTTTCCTGTTTTATATACTCTTAACAAAATTTCTGACTTTTTATTGTCCTTTATTGATTCATACACATTTTTAAACATCTCAATTAATTCCTCACACATCCAAGACTCCATATTGTCAGTTTAAAAAATTACTGGTATTTCAACTTATGTTAATTAAGATTTAGGTCTCTTTTTTCTTTCCAGCTAATATCCAGTACAAATGTTTGTCCAATCCACTCCAATTTAACGCTTTATTATTGTCCACCTCCTTTAGAAGTCGAGACCAAGCAGCTTAAGACAAAACAAATACTCCTTAAAGTTTCTCACAGCTGTTATCATGATCAAGGTCACTGTAATTATTTCCTTGAATTTTAAGGCCAATCATTGTAGTGCTTTCTTTCCACCAGATGTCTCTCTCCCAATCCACAATTCTCAAAACAAAAAAAGTATCCAGTTTACACAAGTACTTTAAATCCACATAAAAAATACTTTCTCTCAAATTGCTTTTCCTTTTATTGTTTTTAATTTCTCCAAATTCAGTTTTAAATCCAGTTGTAAAATTTCCTTTCTTGGGCTTTAATATTTTTACCTCCTCTTTGTTCTTTCTTCAAACCTGTCAAAATTATTTCAAATCTTCATGAAAAAATAACTTTCCCTTGGGTTTCCTTTTCTCTTATTAGTTTTAATTTCTCCAAATCCAATTTTAGATCCAAATATAAAGTTTTATTTTCTGGGCTTTAGTACTTTAACTTCCTCTCTGTTCTTCTCCCTCCACTAAAATTCCCAAGTGCCAATTAGCTACTTGTTTCCTCGCCTGGACCTTTTAAATTTTTTTTTTTTGAAAAAAAAAATTTTTTTTGAAAAAAATTTTTTTTACCTGTGAGTTGACCAATCACTCACCCGGTATCAGTACTCCGTCCAAACACTGCTCCTGCACAAAATCTTATTCTGGTTGCCCCAGCTTCAAAGTGGTCATTTTAAACGGCTGCCGCCCCCGCTGCCAGATCGAAGAGCTGCCTCTGACCTTCCGAGGAACTTACCTGTTTCTCTTGGTCGCCAGATGCTCCCCTCCTTCACCATCCCTATAAGACGGTTCCAGTCCAAAGAACCCCCCAAAAGTGGTTTGTCTGGCTGGATTTTCGCCGGGCTCATTGGAGGCCACTAATTTCCAGCTAGTCTCACCGCGACACTTCCGGTTTCTCCTACAGTAGAATCCATTTTAAGGCACAACAGGCTGTATCTTAACAGAACACACACCCCTAGGAGTGCTAGGGGTGTCTTACCCCAACAGTATTTTTTTCCAGAGAGTAAGTCATCTGTGTACCAAGTTTGTTTGAAATTGCTCGAGGCATTCCAGAGTTATGCTGGAACATGCGTACATACAGCGATAGATAGATAGATAGATAGATAGGTAGGTAGGTAGGTAGGTAGGTAGGTAGGTAGGTAGGTAGGTAGGTAGATAGATAGATAGATAGATAGATAGATAGATAGATAGATAGAAGAAGAAGAAGAAAAGAAAAAGAAGAAGATGAAGAAGATGATTTGAATCAGCCTGCTTGAGAAATGAGAGCTGTTTACAACTCTAATATATTTACATGACTTAAGAAAAGAGAAATAACCATATGACTTCCAAATTAGTATTTTTGTATACCTAGACGGTTAATTGGATGGTAGATTTGTACCACTGCTCCTATTGCAATCTTTTATAAAAATGGTGGAATAACTTTAAAATAATGATTGAGACAAAATGGCAGTATTAAATGAAGACTCAGACAGGTTTTAAAAGACATTTTACTATTAACATGTACTATTAATGAATGATAGAAAAGTTCATAAATCTCTATTTTAAAAATGAAACAGGAAGAAAGGAGATGAAGCCATCTTCAAATTCCTATACGGACATCACACAAAAGAATGCATTTCTTTATCATCCTACCTATCAAGTAATGGAATAATGGCTAGAAGCCCTGAGTACTCAGATTTCAATTTAATAATAATAATGTATTAAATTTTTATAAACATTTACAGGTAGTCCTCAACTTATGACAATTGAGCCAAAAAATTCTGTTCCTAAGTGAGACATTTGTTAAGTGAGTTTTTCCCATTTTATGACCTATGACTGTGATGCGAACCTATGGCACATGTGCCACAGGTGGCACGCGGAGCCATATCTGCGGGCACACGAGCTGATTTTCAGCTGGCCCCACCCACACCACCCCTCCCCTCCCAGGAGTTTCCACACGGCCGTTTGGATGCCAGGTAAGTACAGGGCTCGCACGGAGGCTCTAGGAGGGCATTTTTGGCCTCCCCAGGCTCCAGGAAAGCTTCTGGAGCCTTGGGAGGGCGAAAAACGGGCCTACTGGAAGTCTGGAAACGGGCAGTTTCCGCCCTCCAGAGGCTTCATGGAGGCCTGTTAGGCCCAAAATGGGGCACGGGGGAGGTCATGTGCGCATGGAGGGGGGTTGTGCGTGCATGCGGGGGGATGGGGCACAGGGGGGCATTGAATTATGGGTGTGGGCATGCACACACGTGACTCCCCCCCCATGCTCCCCCCGCTTTTGGCACACAACGGCAAAAAGGTTAGCCATCATATGACCTTTCACAACAGTTAAGCAAATCAATGCATTTGTTGAGTTAATAACATAGGTTGTGAAGTGAATCTGGCTTCTCCATTATCTTTGCTTGTCAGAAGGTCGTAACAGGTAATCAATCACATGACTCAGGACATTGCAAACATCATAAATATGTGCTAGTTGCCAAGCATCTGAATTTTGATCATGACTATATGGATGATGCATTGATCTGTATGAAAAACATTGATAAGTCACCTTTTCCAGTGCCATTATAACTTCGAATGGTCACTAAATGAACTGTTAAGTAGACTACCTGTACATTGAACTTAATAAATTATTGACATTAATGTAAGCTTAGAACAACCTGAATTGTCTGAATTCCTAGAAATTACCCAGTATACTTCCTGATACTCAACATACAGTGGTATGTTGGTATTCATCATTAACTGATACTAGGAGGTTGGGATGAGTACCAGAAACGATGAGTATCAAAAACTTGTTCCTATAAAAAATAATATAGTAAGTCACAATGCAGCTGACACCAACAAGTTCTAGCTTGTGCATTGAGTACCAAACGAACGATGAGTACCAGGACAACATTTTTGTGTCAAATATGTTGAGTTTCAAAGCAGTTAAGTACCAAAGTACCACTGTATTCAGAGACTAGACAATTGTTATCGGTAGTTTAATTTGGATTAATGCAAGAAGGGGTTTGTATTAGTGATGTAATTGATCTTTTCAGTGCTGTGATTTTGAGTATCTCTTTCATGTTGTTATCACTTAACTTCAAAATATTCAGCTGTAGCTGAAAATTCATAATTACTGTTAAGGAAAAATATGCCAGCTTCCATTTACAGGTAGTCCTCATTTCATGACCATTCTCAGTTACAACAGTAATGAAAAAGTAACTTTAAGACCATTCCTTGCATCTATGATCTTTGTAGGTCTGTAAAGCAAAGAAAAACTGCAGTAAAACTGCAGTTTCACTTAGCAACCTCTTTGCAGTCCCAATTCTGATCACTAAACAATTACTATCTTATTAACTTCTTGAATTTAAATATGGAGTCTTGATATTACTCCTTTGTATCTCACAGTTAATAAACCATTTACTAGCTATGTTGTTGCTCTGTTTTTCTAATTGGATGTTTAGTTCCATTCCAAATTTATGTTAAGGGGCGGTGGTGAGGGAGAGACAGAGAGGTTGGGTTTTTTATATCAAGTCAAATTTTAGGAAACATTTAGTACAACTTTAGCTTTACAAACAGCACAGCTATTGCTTAAGTACCAAATTCCTATAGCACAAATTTGAAATGGAGTATATATTATATTAAGGCATAAATATTTGCTTTGGTCTATCAATTTAAAGATAAGAGAAATTAAACCACACAAATGTTTCTTATGTTAACATAATAAAGCACATAGCATTAGCAATCTTCAGAAAAGGTTTAGTATGATTAGACTCTGAACATCATAAAAAGATGTACAAGGCAAGAATATACAGATCAATTAGATACATACTTACATAGGAACAAAGCATTTTCTATGTAACATGAGGTTCATAACTGAATCTGATAAAAGTTGCAGAAATAGATTCAGAAAAATTATGTATATTAAAATTCTGTCTAATATTTCATTACCAATCACTATCTAGCAGTAATATAATTTTGTGTGCTATCTTCCGATATTTAGATTTGATAGGGATATTTTCAACAAAACCTATTTGCAGCTTCATAAAAGGAAAACCAGAAATACAAAGTAGAAGATGATAAATTAGTCTATGTTGCATGCAAGCAATATCTGTTACTCAGAGGACAGTTCAGCATTTTGGCTTTTTGCCAGTACATTTTAATTCAGTTAGTTCATTTCTTTTGAAAGACTTATGTAGCCCGATATAAGCATATACACTAATGTCGAGTTTTGCTACTTGGACTATTTGTGAACTGACATCAGTATTTTAATTTGAGTACTATGATGAATGTGTAAAATGTGTAATATTCTATCTCAATATTGGAGGTGTTTCTGATACACTCTTGGAATATGTGGATAATAAACAGAATTCATTTGAATTCATCCAAATAATGAAAATATCTATGGCCCATAGAATGTGTAAAGGCTGCAAAAAAGAGTGGTCTGAGACAGTGGGAGTGGTGTTTGCAATTAGGTGGGAGTTTCTGTTTATATTTCTTGATTTTTAATATTTTTAATTTGTATGCTATTATTGTAAATGAAGACTGATTTTGGAATGCAGCAATACAGTATGAGTTTTCTAAAATATACATTGTAATAAATTAAAGATCACAATCAAACTTATTTTTTTAAAAAACAAAAGTTCATTTAATTGTTCAGTTAAGGGAAGCTAATTCTAGAATTCTGGTGATGAGATAGTGGAGAACTTTCTGAGTTTTACAAAGTGCCAAGTGCACAAAATGTGCATTGTAGAAGTAACCTTCTGCACTTAGAGAAAGCCTCAATTGAACGCCTGGAAAAAATGTATTCTTGATATTATCCATGAGCTGTACTGATTGAACTAATTCTTTGTTAATTTTGGCTATTTGCTCAGGAAGAGGTCATGACAAGAATGTTTAGAATCCAATCTGTGTTATGAATCTGGTGAGGTATATCTTTGACAGAAGTGGTGCAAAATGGATGTTGTCTTATCTAAATGCCCGTTCTGCATAGCTGTGGGGCCAGAAGTCAGGAATGGGTTAACTCCATCATCTGTTCCGGACCGAGTCTGCAATTTGAGAAGCTCCTCCTCTTCCTCTTGCTTCCCAGATTTCTGATGGAGACTCTGCAGACTGGAGAGCTGAGCTGACAAGAGAACATTAGTAGCCACCCAGTCCCACGGTGAGGACCGGGAGAACAAGGGAGGGGCTAACTGCTGGCCCCACAGCTACGCAGAACGGGCATTCAGATAAGACAATGCCCATTCTACTAAAGCGTGGGGCCAGCAGTCAGGAATGGGACATGCCAAAGCAGACTTCCTATAGGGCGGGAGCCAACCAGGCCGGAGCAGCCACCACCGTATGGACCTGTTGTAAAACCCTACAGCTGAAGGCCGCCTCCGCCGATGCGTAGGCATCTAACTTATAATGGCGGATGAAGGGGGAAGGGGACGACCAGGTGGCCGCTTGGCAAGTATCCTCCAAGGAGGCCTGAGTGGACCAAGCGGCTGAAGTGGAAGCACTACGGGTCGAGTGTGCAGTGATACGGCGTGGAATTGGCAAGGACTGCAGCTCATAAGCCGTGGCAATAGTTGCCCAAAGCCAGCAACCAATGGTGAAGGAAGATATCTTATGACCCAAGGTCGCCAGTTGGAAGGACACGAAGAGACTCTCCGAACGCCAGACAGAGGCGGTTCATTTAAGGTAAATACGGAGAGCCCTGTGGACGTCAAAGGTATGCCAGATACGTTCTAAACGATGGGCTGGATTGGGACAAAAGTTTGGGAAGACCAATTCCTGAGAAAGGGGTATTGACCTTCGGGAGGAATGAAGGGTCCAAGCGCAGGACCACCCGGTCAGTATGAAAAATACAGAGGTCAGGTCTAGTAGAGAGGGCAGCTAGCTCCAAGACCCGGTGAGCCGAAGTGATGGCGACCAAAAAGGCCACCTTATAGGAAAGGTAGTGAAGGTTCACATCCCGCAGGGGCTCAAAGGGGCCCCAAGTGAGTGCAGAGAGCACTTTAGGGAGATCCCAAGTTGGGTATCTATGCAGGGTGGGAGGGCAGACGTTAGTGGCCCCCCTGAGAAATTGCCTAATCAGAGGGATTCTGGAAAGGGGCTCCAAGGTCCCACATGATAAAACAGACAAGAAGGCAGCTACCTGTCTCTGCAGTGTTGGGTGACAAACCTGACATCAGACTGGTCTGTAGGAACTCCAAGATCTGTTCTGTCGATGCCTCCGTGGGGACCAGGTCCTGCCGGACACACAAGCCACAGGAGGAAGACCAGGTCGAGTTGTAAATTTGGTTGGTGGCGTCCTGTCGTGATGCCTGCAAGGTGGCTATAACTCCGGAGGAGAGATTGCGGGACTAAGATCTGCCGCTCAACCGCCATGGGGTCAGTTTGAGCCATTCAACGTCTGGATGGAGCAAGGAACCTTGACTTAGGGTCAGCCGATCTCAGGGAAGCCACCACAATGGGGCCACCAACAGGGCCACCAGGTCTGCAAACCATGGACGACAAGGCCAATGGGGGGCGATCAAGATCAGATCAGCCTCCTCGTCCAGCATCTTCCGGATGACCTTGGAGATTATCACCAGAGATGGAAAGGCATAAAGCAGGTCCGGGGGCCAAGGGCTCCTCATAGCATCCACGCCCTCCACCCCTGGTGACGGGAAGCGGGAGAAGAATCTGCTTGTCTGGCTGTTGGTGCTGGAGGCGAAGAGATTGACTGCCAGGGCACCGAACCACAGGTTGATGTCCCTGAAGATGGAGGGGTGGAGACGCCACTCTCCTTGGTCCACTGTAGTCCTGCTGAGCAGATCCGCTCACGTGTTTGCTGTCCCAGAAATGTGGGAGGCCCGAATGGACTTCAGATGTCTCTCCGCCCAGAGGCCCAGGCGTTCGGCTTCCTGCATCAGACACCTGGAGTGGGTTCCCCCCAGGCGGTTCACGTGGGCCTTTGTGGCCACGTTGTCTATCCTGACTAGAATATGGCAGTCCTGCACGGTGTCCTGGAAGGCCCTCAGAGCCAGGTGAATGGCCCGACGCTCCAGCCAGTTTATTCCGTTGGTCAAGTTGGCTGGAGCTCACCGTTCCTGGGCAAAGCCCCAGCTGTAAAGACTGGCGTCTGTCATGAGAACTAGACAATGAGGGTCTCTGAAACCCCCGACCATCAGCAAAGAGTGAGGCAAACTTTGGAGGAAAGCCGAATCAATCGGGTAGAGGAGCTCTTGTGAGTTCCTTGATACAGAAAAAGGAACCACTGCAGAGTCCTGCAGTGGAGCCGTACCCACGGCACGATGCCAATGCACGACACCATCTTTCCGAGGAGCTGGGAAAGCAGCCTGACTGGAACGGGCTGTCCCGATGAAACTGTCCTGACCAGTGACCGCAAGCTGGTCAGACACTCCTGGGAAAGATAGATCTTGCACTGGACCCTATCTATCACTGCCCCTAGATGCTGAATGCGGGTCGTCGGAACCAGATGGCTCTTGGCCTTGTTGATGGAAAACCCGTAGCTCTGCAGGACCTGAATGGTGGTTTCCAGGTCCTGTCGCGCTGACCACTCCTAAACTGACTGGATAAGGAAATCGTCCAGGTAGAACTGGATCCTTATCGGCAGAGTCCAGAGGTGGCCCGCCAGCACCGCCATCAATTTGGTAAACACTCAGGGAGCCGAGGAGAGGCCGAAAGGAAGAGCCTGGTACTGGTAGTGATGAGCCGCATGGCAGAAGCCAAGGAATTTGCAATAGGCCAAATGAATGGGAACGTGGAGATAGGCCTCCGTCAGGTCTATTGACGTGAGGACATCCCCTTCCCTGATGGGACTCCAAAATGGTCTGTAAGGACTGCATCTTGAACCTTCGATAAGGAATTCAATGGTTCAAGTACTTGAGATCGAGAATAGCTCTCCATCCCCCCGAAGATTTCTGGACAAGGAACAGGCGTAATAGCCCTGTCTGAATTGCTCTGGTGGAACCAGCTCTATGGCCTGAATTTGCAGAAGACGATTGATTGCTGATTCCACCAGGTGCCTCTGTGACTGATCCCGCGAGAGGGGGCATAGGAGAAATCGGGTTTGGGGGGGTAGAGAGGAATTCCAGGGAGAGGCCAGAGCCGACCGTCTCCCTGACCCAAGTGTCCGAGGTGGACGCTTCCCACTGGCTGACAAACAGAGCCAGGTGGCCTCTGATGGGAAGGTCGGACAGTCGAGATTTGCGAAAGGGGCGGCCCCTCCCCCCCGAAAGGGTCTACGGGCCTGGCCCGTGTGTCTTTGACCCATTTGCCTGTCTTGGAACCTATCCCTACGGGGAGAAGAGAATCTAAAGGCCTCAGAAGTGGAGTAACCGGGGCTGGAGCCCCGAAAGGAATGAAAGGAAGAAGGATGGGAGTCCATTCTTCGAGACAAGTTGGGAAGGATCTTATGTTTATCCCTGGATTCAATGAGGAGAGGCTCAAGAGGAGCTCCAAAGAGTTGGCCCTCTGAGTAAGGAGATGACGCCAGACGCCATTTGCTTTTGGCATCTGCCTGCCACTGGCGAAGCCAGAAGAGGCGGCGGGATGTGATATTAGAGCCTATAGCCTTAGCCGCGAATCGTGAGGCGTTAAGTGTGGCGTCAACCGAATACTCCAGGGCGGCCAAAATCGTGTTCATATCCTGATGGGCCCTGGTATCAGAAACCGGCAATCTATCCTGTAACTGTTTGACTCACATGAGAGTGGCCCTATTAAAGAAAGAGGCTGCTGATGAAGCCCTAATGGACCAGGCAACCGCCTGGTGAGCCTTAGTAAGGGAGTGCTCAAGCCTTTTGTCCTCGGGTTGAAGACCTTTCTCAGGTGGCCCTGTGAGTACATAGGGAGAAGTGAGAGCGACCACCGGGGGGGGGTCCACAGTGGGTACCTTTAGAATAGAAGAAATGTCAGAAGCCATATTATAGGGATGTCTGTCCAAGGCATTAGGGTTAGGGCCCGAGACCGGGGCTGTCCACTGTCTCATGACGACGTCCTTGAACAGCTTTGGGCCCGGAATTTCCTCTGCCTCAAAGGTGGGTTCCTCAAATAAGGAAGCCGACGTGCCTACACCCTTCTCAAGTGAGCCAGCTTTGGGCGGTGAAATGCCCAACCTGATGGTGAGCTTGGCTTTGTGGAGGAGAGACCTGAAAACTTGAGGCTTGAAGAGGCCTACAAAGGAAGGCTGATCTGGAGAAAGATCCTCATCATCAGACAACCCTGGTTCCCCAAGGTCATCACCTGCTGTAGAGTCCTGACTGATAGAGGCCCTGATATACTCCTGGTCATGAAAATGGTCCAGGTCTACTCACCCCTGAGAATTCTGAAGTGCCCCCTGAGATCCGGCCTGATCTGAAAG
Organism: Pantherophis guttatus; assembly: GCF_059756535.1. Lineage (NCBI taxonomy): Eukaryota > Metazoa > Chordata > Lepidosauria > Squamata > Colubridae > Pantherophis > Pantherophis guttatus. The sequence continues at coordinate 120,349,940 of NC_142065.1, read as the reverse complement.
CCAGGAGCTGGTACTGCGCTGCGTCTCATTGGCAATGCCTCACTGGACTGCTTCTTGAATAAGGGAAGCTAAGACAGGAACAAGGGAGGGTTGAATCCCTGCTTCAGGTTGTGTAGCCTCCACCTGAGAAACCAAGACCCCCTGAGGAGTCTGGGGGAAAGCTAGATCCTCCTGCACCCTCTGCCCTGTAGGGGTCTCCTGGTGGTGCAGGTGAGGACAGAAGGGCCCTAAATAATCTAGCACTGGCCTCAGACTGTTCTGAGCAGGAAGAGGCCAGGTCCCCATCCGGGGACCAGGCTGCTGGAGGGGCTTGGGCAGAAGGAGATTCCTGGGTTGGAGCAGGGTCTGGGGCAGGGGCTTGGGTAACAGTAGTAGGACTAAACTCCTTCCTAGCGGCCTCTTTTATGGCCTTTTCTATGACCCGTTCCAGGGCCTGGTGCCGCTTGTTCTTCTCTCTTTCTGAAGATTTAGAAGGTATTTGAGGCCTAGGGGGTCTTAGCAGAAGCTTTGCCCCGTTTGGAAGGGCCCGGTTGCGAAGAACCGGCCAGCTCTGCTGAGGAGAGGTGTGAGGAGCCTCTCTTGGAAGGTCGGGCCGAAGAAGTCGAGGCCATCTGGGAAAAATTATCTTGAAGGACCATGAGGTGGAGGCAAAATGGCGGCCAAAATAAAAAGGCAGCTGTTGGAGAAGCCTCAGCAGAATTATCTGCCTTAGTAGAAACGCTAATGCCCCGCACTCTACTTGGAGATCAGGCAATCAAACAGGGTCGCCGGAATCGCTGGGGATAGTCCTTGAGCAATCGCACGAGGCATAGTCAATGTCGGCCCAACAAAATCACGGCCGAATCAAAATGGCGACTGCTGCAGGAGCCCCAGAAGGAGCCGCCGCCTAAGTTGTCCCTGCACGCTTCCTGAAAGTCCCGGGGCAGTTAAAACGGGCTTACCGGGCTGCAGCTGCGATCGTGGTGGAAAAGCAGCTGGTGACGATCTCTCCTGGATCCGCAGCGAAGCCCTTGCAAGAAGCCAAAATGGCGGCGAGTGAAAGCTTTCACTAACCGTTGCTGCTGTAAAGGCATGTGGACGAGCCCAGGGATACCGAACAAGGGTTTGCCAGCCGGCCAAACCTGCCGCTAGACGAAGCGGCTCTCAGCGGTATTCGGCTGAGGCCGTTCACGCTGGAAACACAGGATCTCAACCAGCTAGCCAGGAGATACTTGCTGAAACCGCCAATGTGGTCTTCAGCGGGATCGGGCGTGAGCCCTTTGCGCTGGTAAAGCAGGGCTCTATCAGGTCCCTGGGAGCCCTGCGAGGCAGTAAAGCCCAAGAATCCAGCCACAGGGAAATTTACCCCTAAAAGCTGTGGGAGCTCCCTTGTACTATGAGCTAAAGCACTGCCAAGGCAGTCAAGAATGGGCAGCTCAGCGAAGTCTGTCCGTTCAGATCAACTGAGTCTGAAATCTGGGAAGCAAGAGGAAGAGGAGGAGCTTCTCAAATTGCAGACTCAGTCCAGAACAGATGACGGAGTTAACCCATTCCTGAATGCTGGCCCCACGCTCTAGTAGAATTTGTATGTGTCAAGGAGCCTTTGAATAGATTCATCTTGTGTACCAATTAGTCATTCCTGGTCTGGGAGGTCTTTGTTCATAGTCACCCAGACCCTGGTCACTTCCTGGTTGGATTACTGCAATATGGTCTATAAGAAGTCTGCCCTTGAAAACTATCCAGAAATTATAATTGGTCCAGAATGCAATGGCAGTTTTGGACTCCCCATGATTTGCCATGTGCATTGGATTTCAGTTCTTTTACAGGTGCAAAATGAGGTGTTAGTTATCATCCATAAAATCTTACATGGGCTAGGACCAGGTTATTGGCTAGAATGACTTTCCCTAAAAGTATCTACAGTACCTATTTTACGAAGTCCGATACAGCGGGCATACTCCAAGCCCTTTCTCTTAAATGTTGCCATCTAACAAGGCCAAGCCAACACACTTTCTCAGTAGCAGTCCCTGCTTCTTGTAACATTCTTCCACAAGATTTGACAGACTACTACTTGTTTGGCCTTCCCAAAAGTCCTGAAGTCCTGGATTTTCCCACAAGAATTAGAGTAATGAGTCCTTGTTGGATATGAGGGATTTGTGTTTGGAAAGCAGAAGACAAATTTTATGTTGCTTTTAGATGTTTGTTTTATTATCATTAGTGCCCAGTTATGATACATAAAATGGGCACTATACAAATCTTTTAATCAAATAAAATTTTATCCAAACTGTCTTGTGTATTTCAGATCTAGGCCACCTCAATTTCTGTGTTTCTATTTGTCTTTCAGTTCAACAGAACAGCATGTTCCTTTTTCACTTGCCAAAAAGTTCTGCCCCCTAGTGATTTTCAGATGCTTATGTGAATATCTAATGCATTCTATATGAACTCTCTGTTCAGATAAGCTTGTATAGGAAGTATTCTGCTAGTGAAGTTACAAAGCCACTGCCAAAGCTCATTGTCCATCAAGGACTAACTTCATTCAGGGTGGGGCAAGCTATTCTGCAAAGTGCAGATCTTTCAAAGACACATCCAGTTCAAGTACTGAGGTGTGAAATATCCTGACATCTTTTGGGAGACAAACATTGCAAGCCTAGTGTCTAACTTCAGACTTGGCTTGCTGTCAATTTTCTACTTTAGATGATGGAGCAAGGGGAATTTAACAAAAATGGAACAATAACTATATATAGTGGAAATAGAAATAGCACTGACTTATATACCGCTTCACAGTGCTTTATAGCCCTCTCTATGCATTTTACAGAGTCAGCATATTGCCCTCCGCCCAACAATCTGGATCCTCATTATACCAACCTTGGAAGGATGGAAGGCTGAATTAACCTTGAGCCAGTCAGAATCAAACTCCTGCAGTCGGCATATAGTGGGAACTTTAAAGAGTCAGTTTGGCATAATAGTTAAGGCACCAGGCTAGAAACCGAGAGACTATGAGTTCTAATCCTACTTTAGCCATGAAAATCAGCTTGATAACTTTGGGCCAGTCATTATCAGCCCAATTCACCTCACAGGGTTGCTGTTGTGTGAGGAAAATAGGAGAATAAAGGAGTATTAAATATGTTAGCTGTTATTGATAAAAAAAAAATAAAGGGGGGAAATAGATAAATAAATTACCACACAGCAATTCTTGATTTTTAAGGAAACTTAACCAAACACATAATTTTAAAAAAAGAGTTTCTTATAAACAGAGTAATAAGAGGTAGGAGTGCTGGCAGAAACTAGCCATGAAGAGAAAGGAGTGATATGCAACAAGCATCTATTAAGCCTGCTCAAATGGATTCTTTCCTTACTTTTAACAAACCAACAGGCTACTAGAACCAGCTATTCACAAAAAAGATTTTATAAATATTTATTTGGCTTGGCATAATATTTATTGCAGGTCTATTTACAAAAGTTTATATTACTTGCAAGCTGCTTTAGAAAGATTGCTGTTCTGAAAGCTATATATAATACATTTTATATATAGATATAATAAATTTTAAGAGATAATTAATCTAGCAGACCAAGATGATTCTGTCTGAAAATAACATTAAATTTAATATACATATGCAATTTTGGGGGGGGGGGGAAGAGAGCAATTACAGAATGGGGGATATTTGGTTTGATTAAAAAAAATAAAACATACCTCAACGAAAGAAGAGAAATATAAATCATGATTTCAGGGTGGATTTGATTTAAATCAAACTGATTTAAATCATGATTTAAATCACTAGTCAGTAAGGCTTGATTTAAATCATAGTTTTCTACATAAAGACTAATTCTTGCTGGTATAGCTTTAATATGCAAGTAGATGAAGATTTTTAGAATAACAACTTTTCATATTAGTTGTTTTTATCCCCAGTTTAATAGGTTAATCATTCATATTTGGACAACTTTTCTGTTGTACTTAGGAAGGAGAAAAATAATCATTACCTTAATAATAACAATTTAAATAGATTTATTCAACTGAAACAATAACATTACAGCATATGTTATTTGCTTAAACAAACATCCATATTTGTTAACTAATTTGGCTAAACAATATATATATATATTAAGAAACTTAGACTATTAGCCCAGCCTACTCATGAAAAACTTAAATACTGTCCTCTGTAGCTCACTCGTCATCTTCATCTTCTTCTTTGTTCACAATCTGGAAAAGAAAAACAAACTTTCCTGCTTTATCGGGTCCCACACGATTTCTCAATTTAGAATGAATGAGTCCAAAGGAAGAGAATATTCTTTCAATGCCTGCAGAAGAAGCTACTGCTGTTAAAAGTAAAATCATTACTTGAACAGTCTCTAAATCCAAGTGCTTAAGTGACTTCCACCAGTTCACAGGTGTGACTTTCTTTAAAATATCTTCAGCAAACATATATTTCTTGAATGGTTCCCCCTTAGCTTTGAAGTTTATTATAGTTGGCATTACAGATGGATGATTGCTGGATACCCATGTCATAGCTAACTCCTCTTTCTCAGCACTTAAGTTTTGACCCCGATACTGGATATTGACAATATTTGCCAAAAAATGAGCTGGAGACGGTACTTGTCCCATTCTTTTTTTTTTAATGCTTGTAATTTAATTCTGTCCATGTGTAGTTCTGTTTTTAAGTGTTCACTCAGTTCCTTCCAAATTTCAACAGCATCAGCAATAAAACAGCTATTTTTCTGTATTTTATTTAAAGCTTCAGAGATGGGTTTCAGGATGCTCAGCATATGTTCAACATTTCTCTTAAGCCCAATGTTGAGGATTTTGGCCGTGACAGTGCCATCTATTTTATCTCGATTTTCTTCACAAACTGTCATCAGAATAGGCCAGTTCTTGATATACTGCTCAAAACAGTCCACCACAGAGTTCCATCTAACATCTTGTGGGAGCGTTAGCTTGGTTCCACCCATCCTTTTCAGAGCTGCTGCAGCAAAATGATTGTTACAGAAGTATTTAGCAATTTCAACAACATTAGTCTTTATTTCTGGAACACTTAAGTCTTTGACTAAGAGATGCAGCAAATGAGCACTGCAACCATATGTTATTAGCTTTGTATTCCCTTCCTGCTCTTCTAAATTTCTTCTCATCTTGGATACATTTGCAGCATTGTCTGTGACCAAACTGCGTACTAGACATTTGAATTTTTGTTCACGTTATTATAGTTTTTACTGCCACTTCTTGTAAGTATTCTGCTGTGTGTGCATTTCCTGACATATCAATTGTTTGTGCAAGGAAGACTTTCCCTTCTTCTGTTGTTATACAAGCACATACAATAGGATCATTGTGGACATTACTCCACCCATCAATACTTAGGTTAACAATTCTATCCTCCAGAGCTGTTGCACATTGCTCCATTTCTCTGTCATACACTTTATCCAGCAGTTTTCCTGCAACATCTGCTCTGCTGGGTGGACTGTATCCTGGTCTGTGACTGAACCATATTAATGAAATGTGGGTTCTCAGTCAGACGGAAAGAAGAGTTCGTTGCATAAACAAACTGGGTAATTTTTTCATCAATTAACTCTTTTTCTAATCTGCTAGTTTTTATCACAAACTTATCTATGGTGGTTCCAGGAGGGAAGGGTTTTTTCTTTCTTTTAGGTGATAGTGATATGTGGCTGTGGGTGTCTGATGATGATGATGCTAATGAAGCACTATCCTGGACGGATAACTCTGAAACTGTAGAACAGGAGGATGGTGATCTTGAAGGTGGAGAGTTTCCAGAATCCATGAATTCCCCTAAACAAAAAAGTCAATGCTGTTATTTTATTGTTTATACAATTTCTGCTTATTGTACACAGCACTGCCCCAAAAGGAATATTTGTTTTTCTTCATAACTGAGCCAATTGACAGTAACATGCAGTAATAATAAGAAATATAATTTTCAAACATGACAGTTCAAGGCAGTCTTTAGAAATATGATTCAATAAAAATGTTTACCAACCTGAAGATCCTAGCTGTTCAAATGTGTTTCTTTGGTCATCTTCATCACAGCACTTCTCATGATGTTGCCGCATTCGGGCCACCAGGCCTTGCATTTCTTTGTTGCAGTGTTTGCAGTTTGCATGCATGCCTGCCTTACCGATAGGTAAAGGAACTTCATTAAAATATTGCCAAACTGGGTCTCTTTTACGGCCTGCTGCCATTATAGGTTTTTTCCTCCAAGGAAAGAACGTGATAAACCTCAAGTCATACACACAAAAAGATCCAAAGACTTGTCTGTCTGTGGCTGTGCAGTATTGTGCTCAGAAAGTTTCACTTTCATTTTGTACTGCTTGTCTGCTTGCCCCTTCCTCCTCACACTTAGTTTCACTTTCTTCTTGTGCAGATCTATTCCACTCCAAACAATCAGAAAAATATTGTTTCTATTCTATTCACTGAACTTCTTGAAACTTAGCACTGAAGGGGTTAATTCTGTATTCATAGATTTGTAGAACAATAGGATTAAGGTCTTTTTCTCAACTCTGTTCATGTTATAACATTTTTGCTGTGAAGAGGAGGCATGTGATCTTTGCGGAGTCAAATTCAGTTTTGAGAACTGCAAAAGTAAACCAAGCATCTGTGATAATATCGTGTAGGCAGAGAAACTGCCCAATAATCTTACAAAAACCTCTGGAAGAGCATGACATTGTAAATAGATTAATGGAATTTATTTACCAAAAAATTAAACATATACAGCCTTATTCTACATAATTAAAAAACTAATCTTTATTTCATGATGGAATAACCTTTGGATGGTAATATATTTTCCTCAAAAAGCATTTTATTTAAAAAAATCTGATTTAAATCAAAAAAATCCGATTTAAATCAAAAAAATCTGATTTTTTTATTTTAAAAAAAATCATTGATTTTTATCCACCCTACATGATTGCCAAAAATGTGAAATAAAGGCTCACATCAATAAAATTAAACTGCCCAAATTAAGGGACATAAATATTTCCATTCTGTTCTGCTCTAGTCAGATTCTATATTAAGTATTATCTAGTTTTAGCATTACCTGTTAAAAGGGATTCAGACAAATTGAAACAGATGCAAATAAACAAATTGATAGAATATTAAAAACCAAATCTTATGAGAAAAAAATCAGAGTACAGTTTTAAGAAAATATGACAGAAACTGTCTCTGATAATATTCTTCTAATACTTGAGGAAAGATCACATTGAGGAAGTATTACCTGCCCTATTATTCCAGAGAGCAAAACACAAAGCAATAGTTTTGAATTACAAGAAAGCAAATTCCACTTGAATATTAGGCAACACTTCATTCCAATAAATTGTACAGAACCAATTCTTTAGAGAAATGCAGTTTTCCCTTGCCTGAGGAGAAGAGGCCAAATGAGAGATGCTTTAATAGAACTAGTTTGGTCTAGTGGTTAAGGTCTGAGGCTAGAAACCAGGAGATTATGAATTCTAGTCCCACCTTAAGCCTAAAAGCTGGCTGGATGACTTTGGGCCTCTCAGCCCAATTTACCGTACAGGGTTGTAGTAGGTATGAGTTATTTATAAATTCCTGCACAGAACAAAGTTTGAGTCCAGTTCGTTTCTATGATTCTGTAATTCCTAACTAACTACAGAGCAAAAATATATACTGGTACTTAAAATATTTATTTAAAGAAAAACCGAACCAAAAATATTTTTGAAAATTTATATATTTGCTTTCAGTAACCTAAACATTCTGGTTAAGTTCACATGTTATCTTGAGTGAGTTTTAATTTATACTTCTTTAATAAACAACCATACAGTATATATGTATATAGCAAGTTGCCAAAGTCTCAGCCAAGACTCAAAAGAAAGAGCCAATTTCAGAATCAGAATAGAGCTGGAAGGGACCTTGGAGGTCTTCTAATCCTGTTCAAGCAGGAAATCTTAAACCATTTCAGACAATTGACTGACCAATCTCTTCTTAAAAACCTCCACTGATGAAGCACCCACAATGATTGAAGGCAAGCTATTCCACTGGTTAATTGTCCTCATCTCAAAGAGTACCTTTCTAGCTGATCCTGGGATCAGAGAATGTGTCAAAAATTCAAAAAGTTGGATTGAATTACTTACAGGGTAGAAGTGTCCTTATGTGCACAGAATTGCACACCAGATAGCAGCAAATGTAAGACATTCAGTTTGAATTATCTGATGCCTACAGGGACTACAATCATTATTGCTTTTGTAGTTTGCAAATCTTGTATGCTCACTAGCAGTTTCTTGTGCTCTTGAGAAGAGATTACTTATTTGGTTACTTCAGAAAGTAGATGATTGGAAATAAATATGAAAACATTTCAAGTACTTGCTTTGCTTAATGGGTTTATCACTGATTTGACAATTATAGGAAATAATAAAATTATGAAAGCTTGGATCCTTGTTTTAGTAAGGACATTAGTAAGACATGTACTATTGTATTACTAATGTCTAGGTTGTCCCTAGAACAAAAGAATTCTACTGTTCCTTGGCATTCATGAAGGCCAACTTGGTGACATGGGTGAGGGCTGGAAGCTAAAATTGAGTTTTGCAAGGGATGTCATATTTGCATCCATTCTTTTGTATAAAGTTTGCCCTATGTAGAATCCAAGGGACATTGATGAAAGATACGGTAGTACTATCACACTGGAGGAAAAGTAATGTGAAGGTGTATAAAAGCAAAACAGTAATTTCCAGATTAGAAACAAAGTTAAAGCAAACAAACTTTGTTTTAGCAGTTAATAGATATGTCTCCTGATAGAAATCAGAAAGATGCTGTATGCATTAGACACATGTAACATTAACCATGGGAAAGACTCTTATCCATACAATGCATTACAGAAGGTACTGCTGATCGCTGTCAGGAATCTTCTAAGACTCCCTATTTTTAGCAGCCGTTGCCCCTCTAAAAGACTCAAACCATCTTTGCAAATGGTCAATTGTTATTTTTTTTAAAGTACAAGAGCATGGTAACCAATCAAGATCAAAGTAATCACACATGGTAGACAATCCCTTACCTACCATTTTTGAAGCACTCAAGATAATCTAATATCCCACCTCATTTTCGGTTCAGACTAATAACTGTTTAACCATGAGACAAACATGCTAATTCATATGATATGCAAAACCATGATTATACTAAATAAATCAAGAATAAATGATTCTACAAATTATGGTTAATGATCTGTTTAAACCCTAGTCTTGGTATAGATGATATGCTCAACTCAACTCCAATATTGATAGCTGTGTCATACAAATTTGGTATAAATGTTGCAGAAAAAAATGAGAAAACAAGAAAACTGAATGTAAATAAGATAAATGACAAACAAGAACCATTACTTACATTCGTCCTATACCTTCATACATCCTCGTTTCTTCAGCCAAAGTCATGATCTCTGTGTCTGTAAGATGTGCATGCTTTTTTGTTCTGTTCAGCTGATCTATTTGTATATCTGCCAGTTTCACCTTTTGTTGGGTTTCAATGACCTTAGCTTGAAGTTCAGAAAATGCCTGACATGGAAAACAATACAAATGTAGCTTTTTAAAAAAAAAAAAAAAGAATCTGTGAGTCTTCATTCTTCACAAAAACCTCTGTCTCTTTATATAGGTTGTCCTTGACCTACAACCACAATTGAGCCCAAAATTTCTGTTGCTAAATGAAAAACTCACTTTGTTAAATGAATTTTGCCCCCTTTTTAACAACCTTGCTTGCCACAGTTTTTAAGTAAATCATTGCAGTTGTTAAATCAGTAAAGTGAATCTGGCTTCCCCATTTACTTTGCTTGTCAGAAAATCGCAAAAGGTGATCACATGATCCTGAGACATTGCAGCTGTCATAAATATGAGTCACTTGCCAAGCATCTGAATTTTGATCACATGACCAGGGGGAATACTGCAATAATTGTAAGTGTGAAAAATGGTCACAAGTCACTTTTTTTAGTGCCTTTGTAACTTTGAATGGTCATTAAATGAACTGCTGTAAATCGAGGACCACCTGTAATGCATATTTTCATTTTTTTAGCAGCTATCTAACTAGTCATTTATTAAAAGAGAAAAGCCAGGATAACTTCAGAAAGTCTAATGCATGAGTAGCAGCTGACACCATGGTTAAAAACGGCAATAGAGCAGACCTCTTTTCTCCCTACTGCAATCCCTACAGCATGTACTGTATATTTAAACATCAGATAAATTAAAGAAACATGCAAAATATGCACCAAACATCAAAAAATATTAAAGAAAAAAACCAGTAACAACACGGGGTGAAAACGAATATGCATGTATTTTTAATTATATCTAGAAGCGAGAAACAAATATATTCCAATCATCAAATAGTAAACTGGTATAACACTTTTTTAATCAGGTTAAATAATTCAGATAATGGTGTGAAAAAATGGGAATTGCCCACCAGGGCCTGCATCACAGCTTTGAGGATATAGTTTACCGGTAAGAATATTTACCATGCATTATATAATTGTAAAAACAATTCTGCAAGCTAATGGTGAGTACTACGCATTCTGCTGTACATTTGCTCTACATTCTACAAACTCCTTTATAACTGATTCATACAATGTACCAAGCAAAAACCATATTATTTTTAGTGCAATGTATAAACAGCTTTATATCCTCCAGTTATGTATGGACTCAATGAGCTTTATCAATCTGTGGAGATTTTTACTTGCTATGATGGTTTAATTTATTTCTTCCACATAAAAAAGCAGATCCTGAAGATTCAAATTGGGTAATATATTAACATTTAAAAAGATATGAAAAGTTTTGTAAGTCACAGTTAACTAATGTGCTTGTCCATGCAGCCTAAAGGACAGATGAAATCAGAAGTATAATCACCTTATATTTTTCCTGCAGAAAGGTGATAAGTATTATAATTTATTACAATAATTTGAGAGAGTTTGATCCAGGCTGAAAGATTCATTAGGTGACCGGTACTATAAATGTGCCCTGGTTTGATATTGAAACTGTTAGAATTACATTTTGGGACAAGTTAGCTTGGTTTGATTTGAAATACTACAGATTTTAAATTTATTTTTATGTTTGATACAATCTCTGTAGGATTAAATATGTGAATGTTAAAACATATCTCAACACCTCCCCAAAACGTCTACAGCTATACGTTTGCTATATAGATACAAAACAAAGTAACCTAATTTAAATTTGATTATCACCTGACAAGTTTTGAAATAGAATTAAATATGCTTTCCCCCTTTTATTTTCAAAATTTGATACAAAACGAAATTTATAGCCAAAAGATTTAAATTTCTTCCAAAACGTTCTTCTTAAACATTCTCAAACAGGCAATGACACTAGCTTAAATAGAAAATGAATCATATGAGAAATAAATTGTTGCCATAATTCCATTCATAGATAAAATGCTTCCAAATATATATTGCTGGGGGAAGGGAAACAGGTATGAAAAATTCGTAGAGACCATTCGCCAACTTGAGGAGAGGGATCACATGAACCCATCAAGAAGAATTTGGTGATATTCTATGAAATCACAAGGCATCGCACTCGACTCGAAGGATCAACCAAGAATAATCTATTAAATATTAAGAAGTCTGATATTCTTAATGCATAAGTGCCTAAAATTCCTAGAAGACCCTCTCTAGAGGCAACACCAACCACCAAAACCCAAACGAACTCTTCTGATAATGGGCAACAACCACCCTAACTTCCAAATTCCTCTTACTTTCAGGAAACTCCCAGCCCTATTTTTCATTTTCTTTACCTTTTTCAACTCAAGATCCACGGGCGCCGCCATTTTAACTAGTGCAAAAACCAGCTACGCATGCGTATTAGGCAACAGCTTTAACGGACGGCATAACGGTCCTTTGTTCCTGTTCAGTCGAGACATGCGTAGTAGGGATCGATAGATGACGGCTAGTTTAGAGCGTGGCACGTTTGGGTTTTGTCTACGCTTCTGTTTACCCGCAAATTCACCTTATATGCCGATAAAAATACACAAGCTTTTTTCTTTTCTGTCAAAACAACAGCTCCTTCACTGGTTCCCATATAAAAAACATTGTATATTCAGTTAAGACAGTCGCTCCCCAACATTGGTATAACACCGCGAAGCGTGTCCTGCAATCACACCCGTTCCACCCCTCTGCTTTCCTTGTGTTTTGCAGCTAACAAGTTATACGGGCAGTAAATGAATGCAGTCTTGGAAGTTCACGCTGGTTCATCTCATATTTATGCTAGTTTGTGTTATGGTATGCTGGGTCTGGTTTATACATTGTGTTAAATTATTCAGGCATGATTCATTAAATAAGAGATATCAAGCCATAAACCATTGTTAAGTCACAATGGTTTGGTCACACACTTTACTAAGCCAATACTTCAACAAATCACATTATGGTTTACAGTAGCATACTTAATCATTTTTTATTTAATAAATTACAGTAACTGAACTCAACATACTAAGCCACATAAATCACATTTTGGATTACAGTAATGTGCATTGTGTGTATGTCATATTTAGCTGGATGTTTATTCAGAGCTTGTTTAATAAATTTGCAGAGTATCATTTTCCTTTCAGTAATTTTTCCTTAAATTTAAAATATGCTTTTGTCCTAATTTTCCCTAACTATGTCAGGGAAAACAGCCTTTATCTCAGCCTTCTGTTAATGCTGCTATAAATATATTTAACATATTTTCCAATGCAGTTTTGCTAATATGTTTTGTCATGTTCTTGAGCTATATCTCATCATTTTTATCTGTTTTATTAAAAAAACAAACTGAATATTTATTTATTTATTTATTTATTGTTTATTGGTTCGATTTATATGCCGCCCTTCTCCGGAGACTCAGGGCGGCTTACAATGCATTAAGCAATAGCCTTCATACTTTTGTATATACCTGCTTAGTAGGGCTTTCGGACCCCCCTAAGCGGTGTTCTTTTTTATACAAAGTCAGTTTATTGCCCCCACAATCTGGGTCCTCATTTTACCTACCTCGAAAGGATGGAAGGCTGAGTCAACCTTGAGCCTGGTGAGATTTGAACTTGCAGGCAGCTGGCAACTAAGTGCTACTTTAACAGTATTTAGTCCACTGCGCCACCAGGCTCTTGTAATAATTTATTGTAATAAATTCAGGGATTTGTAAAAATGTACTTGAAACAGATGGTTTATATTGTCCATGCTTTAACCAAAACATGATTTGGATGCTTTGTTCAAGGAGTCAAATCAAAATAGGGTTTCTTTGTTTTGTATACCATTCCAAATACTATTGTTCTGGGTAAAAGGGGTTCTGGGTGTTCTGTTTTACTTGCTTTGATTGGAAGTTGCTTTTTCAGAATGTTACTTTTTAATTGTCAGAGCCAAACAACAAAAAAGACTGGTCACTTCTATGTAACTGTCACTTAGCATTATGGAATTTTGGAGCAAAACAGTAGCAGTCATTCAAGGAACATGTATCATAGAAGAAGCCATTCTGGATGCAATTGCTGTGATCTGACAGTGATCTGTCAGAAGAACAAAACAACAAATTTAAGGTAAAGGACAATAAGATTCCATGCGGAAGTGGTAGTGAGCCTTGATTTTCTTGTCTCCCTTCGAGATAACTGCTATAGCACCTTTATTTTCAGATTTGACTCAGTGTGACGGCTTGAGAAAAAGGATTAGTTTCCTGTTCCTGTTCCCTTGCTTTTCAAATCAGTCCTCTTTTAATTGTTCAAAAGAATATTTCTTTCCGCTCAAACAAACACTTTCCCCAAATGGGGGCCTAATTCTTCCAATTTGTTTTGGAAAAACTGGCATTAAAGCACTACTGCCTACTAGTGTGTGTGTGTATGTATGAATGTATGTATGTATGTATGTATGTATGTATGTATATTGTGTGTGTGTGTGTGTGTGTGTGTGTGTGTGTGTATATGTATACACAGTCAGGTCCATAAATATTGGGACATCGACACAATTCTAACATCTTTGGCTCTATACACCACCACAATGAAGTTGGAATGAAACAAACACAATGTGCGTTAACTGCAGACTGTCAGCTTTAATTTGAGGGTTTGTACATCCAACTCAGGTAACAGTGTAGGACTTACAGCAGTTTGTATATGTGCCTCCCACTTGTTAAGGGACCAAAAGTAATGGGACAATTGGCTTCTCAGATGTTTCATGGCCAGGTGTGTGATATTCCCTCATTACCCCAATTACAATGTGCAGATAAAAGGCCCAGAGTTCATTTCAAGTGTGCTATTTGCATTTGGAATCTGTTGCTGTCAACTCTCAAGATGAGATCCAAAGAGCTGTCACTATCAGTGAAGCAAGCCATCATTAGGCTGAAGAAACAAAACAAACCCATCAGAGAGATAGCAAGAACATTAGGCGTGGCCAAAACAACTGTTTGAAACATTCTCAAAAAGAAGGAATGCACCGGTGAGCTCAGCAACACCAAAAGACCTGGGAGACCATGGAAAACAAGTGTGGTGGATGACCGAAGAATTCTTTCCCTGGTGAAGAAAACACCCTTCACAACAGTTGGCCAGATCAAGAACACTCCAGGAGGTAGGTGTACGTGTGTCAAAGTCAACAGTCAAGAGAAGACTTCACCAGAGTGAATACAGAGGGTTCACCACAAGATGTAAACCATTGGTGAGCCTCAAAAACAGGAAGGCCAGATTAGAGTTTGCCAAACAACATCTAACAAAGCCTTCACAGTTCTGGAACAAGATCCTATGGACAGGTGAGACCAAGATCAACTTGTACCAGAGTGATGGGAAGAGAAGAGTATGGAGAAGGAAAGGAACTGCTCATGATTCTAAGCATACCATCTCATCAGTGAAGCATGGTGGTGGTAGTGTCACAGTGTGGGCATGTATGGCTGCCAATGGAACTGGTTTTCTTGTATTTATTGATAATGTGACTGCTGACAAAAGCAGCAGGATGAATTCTGAAGTGTTTCGGGCAATATTATCTGCTCACATTCAGCCAAATGCTGCAGAACTCATTGGACGGCGCTTCACAGTGCAGATGGACAATGACCCAAAGCATACTGCAAAAGCAACCAAAGAGTTTTTGAAGGGACAGAAGTGGAATGTTATGCAATGGCCAAGTCAATCACCTGACCTGAATCCCATTGAGCATGCATTTCACTTGCTGAAGACAAAACTGAAGGGAAAATGCCCCAAGAACAAGCAGGAACTGAAGACAGTTGCAGTAGAGGCCTGGCAGAGCATCACCAGGGATGAAACCCAGCGTCTGGTGATGTCTATGTGTTCCAGACTTCAGGCTGTGATTGACTACAAAGGATTTGCAACCAAGTATTAAGAAGGGAAAGTTTGATTTATGATTATTATTCTGTCCCATTACTTTTGGTCCCTTAACAAGTGGGAGGCACATATGCAAACTGCTGTAAGTCGTACACCGTTCACCTGAGTTGGATGTACATACCCTCAAATTAAAGCTGACAGTCTGTAGTTAACGCACATTGTGTTTGTTTCATTCCAACTCCATTGTGGTGGTGTATAGAGCCAAAGATGTTAGAATTGTGTCGATGTCCCAATATTTATGGACCTGACTGTATATATATATGGACAGATATTAAATAATAGACCTCTCTTTCTGTTTTAAAAAGAGGCTTTCTTTTAAGTTTCGCCCCATTCCATCCCATTAAATTTAAGGCTAGCTAGCTTCTACATTCTCCAAAATACATCCTGCCAAAATAAATCATTTTTTAAAAATGAATTAACCTTTATAGAGCAAATTAGAAAAAGGCTTTTGGTTTTGGAGAGGAAGCAACTTCTGGTAGGAAGTTTAGATCACTACTAACTGTCTGATAGCTACTTTTAACTACTGCACAAGCATTTTGTGTGCTGAGTAGCAATAAGGAGAACTCATAGAAGAGAAGCCTGAAATTCAGGAGCCAAGGCAGGTTTGTCAGTCAGTCCAAAGATCAGATTTCACAAAAACTACACACTAAGCAGGAAATCAGACAGTTGTTTCCAATGGAGAAACAGGGATCAGGCTGCCTCTTAAATCATGCTGAAGCCAGCTATCTTAAATTAAAATAGTTTCTCCCTGAGCATTCAGCATCTTTGTTCTACTCTCTGCTCCATTCATCGAGTGTGAGGGCTTGGCAGCCATTCCTCATCATCTGACTGCTCCAACTGTTCTAATGATATCTGTGTTTGATCAAGTGATTCATGGCTTGATGTCTCCTGAGGCTAATACTCCACAGGTTCAGCTGGAGCAGCTCATTCAGAGTTTGAGTCCTGGACCATGACAGTCAGAAGCCAAGAAATCTTGCCTTGGCCAGCAGTGCAGAACTTTTTGTTCTGTACCCTTTGAGTAAACCAGAAAAAATTGAGGAGGATTTTAATGTACATTTTTAAATATAGAAAAAAGCATTTAGTCCTAATAAACATCTGTTGTTAATAAAATAGAAATATAACATTCACTTATCCATGAGTTGCTAATTTCATCAAATACTTAGACACAGTTTGAAAATAATTTATGGAGCAAAAAAGCCAGATATCCTGCAGTGCACACAAAGACAGAAGAAACAGTAAGGCACAGGGACTATTAATACAATTAAACTTAATATTAATAGACTAAGTGGAAGGGGAGATGCTATTTTTTCATGAATCTCCATTTATTTGGAGAACATGTTTTCAGTTATTTTGTATCAAATATATGATGCTGGGCTTGCTGCACCTGCTGCTGCTGCTGGCCTCGTGGGGGCTCTTTGCCCTCCTGGCTGTGCTGTTCTCAGTCACCCTGCTGGGCTGCTCCTGGCTGGAGTGGGAAAAGTCAGCCCAGATCTATGACCTCCGGAGCAGCTTCCCCTGCCACCAGCCTGCCAGAACCTCTTTGCCAGTAGTGGTTGGTGGAGCCACTCCACCTCGCCCGCTGTCGCCTTCTGGCTCCACCCCTTCCCTGCCCTGTGTGGCTTTGGTGGGAAGGAGCTTTGTGGTGGCCCTGCAGTGGAAGAGGAGGGAGGGGGAGATGCAGGGTTTTTAAGTAGCCAAAGTGCCATGCCTGCTTAGAGTTGTGACTCTGCCGAAGAATTTGGAGTCGCAGACTTATAGGCACGTACAACTTTGAGCCTTTCCAGGCTAGTCCATCCTTTATGGTCTGTGCCTCCTTGTTGTCATTGTACCACAGGTCAGCTGGCAGTTCATCTCTTAGGTTTGGGTCACCATACCTTCGCTTGTAGCCCCCTGTCTCCTACCTTGCCCATGGGTCATGGCTTGCAAGGTAGGTTAGGAGGGGGGAATCATGGTGTGAACCACTTCCTCGTGTTTGCTATTGTACTGTGGCTTGCGCGATAGGGCATCTGCCAGGAGGTTCCCCCCCCCCGGGATGTACTTTATTTTATTTTTATTATCCTATTTATATGCCACCCTTCTCCTGAGGAACTCAGGGCAGCTCACAGAATAAAACAACCCAACAATAAATAGAATTAAAATGTTAAAATCCGATTTAAAAACCCCAAATGCCCCAAATTAAAATGCACGGCAGATCAGGGAATTTGCTGAAAGAGCCATGTCTTTAGGTCAGCGCGGAAGGTGTGGAGGTCGGGGGCTGTCCGGAGCTCAGTGGGTAAACCATTTCAGAGGGTCGGTGCGACCACAGAGAACGCCCTCATCCTGAGGGCCACCAGTCGACACTGTCTGGCCAATGGGACCCGGAGGAGGGCAGTCCTATGTGACCATACTGGGCAGTGGGAGGCCGGTAGGAGGTAGTCCTGCAAGTACTTTAGCTCGAAATAGAACCATTTCAAGTACTGTGCCCAGCAAACTTGGTTTGGAGGAAGCCTTTGTGGAGTCTTGAGCACCTCTAAGTTCTTATGGTCAATCCACACTTCAAACAGAATGTGACTGCCTTCAAGAAAGTGTTTTCATTAGGAGGAGCTGACGTCGCAACGGAACGGTCGGCGGATTCCTGGGCTCCAGGATCGCTGCCGAAATCACCGCTGTTGGACGGTCCTCATTGGACCTCACAGTCTTGTTTTGACTGTGATAGTGGAGGGCACATCCTGACGATCCCAGGGACACCACAAAGTCCCTGGTTGATCCAGGAGAAGCCCTTTTTCTAAGAGTGGGGTGGCAGCCATAGTAGCTGCTGAAGTTGGGACAACTCCGGAAGAAGAATAGAAGGACAGTGAGTCAATGCGGTGAGAGATTTTTGATTTAAATCAATATAAAGAACACCCTGAGATTGAAGTGGAAATTAAATTGGAGATAGAAGGAAATTAAGCGGCGAAATTAAGCTGGAGTTATTTTTTATTCTCAAATTATTTACACTGGTGGAGTTATAAATCTTTGTTTTGTTTTTGACCGGGACTGGACTGAAAAGGATTGACAGAATTGAGAGCTTTACATTTTTAAAACCTTGTGCCTTTTATTCAAAATATTTTTCATTTGGGATTTAATTTTTCTTTTTACTTTTCTGAAGATTATTTTAAATTTCTATTTGCTATTTTACTGACAAAGAACTTTTGGATTATATTAGGGGGAAGACAGGAGAGTGTGTAATATTGCCATCTACTGGACTGGAAACTTTGTTGTTGTTTTTTTATTTAAGTAGCAAGTTGAAACAATTGTATTATATTGTTGCTACATCTCAAGGACTCTGAACTCTCTTGTTGATAAAATAGTTGGAAGCACATCTGAGGAAGTTGGAACTATCTGTATTGTTTACTCAGATGCTCTTCGGGGAACTATCAGAAGTAGGAGTCAAAGGCAGAATGAGAGATTTGTTAATGTTTGGGCAGAAGCACTGCAGAAGAAAGTGAAATCTTCTTCTATTATTTTTTTTCTTTTGTTCCTGTTAAGTGATAACTTTATTCAGAAAATGGAGAGAGAATTGGCTTTTTTCTTCAAGGAGAATAGGAAAGAAGATACATCAATGCAAAATCTTTGGGATACATTGAAGGCCTATGCTAGAAGTTTGATAATGGATTATACAAGGAAAAAAATGTTAAGAAAAGACAAACATATACAATATTGGAAGATGACTACAAGAGATTTGAAAAAGAACTTCAGAAATGTCCACATAAAAAAGATGCTAAAGTGACAATGGATACAATAAAACATAAAATGGATTTACTGGTGAAAGAGGAATTAGCTCAAAAAATTAGAAGCACTAAACAGAACTACTTCGAGAATGCTAATAAACCAGGAAGATGGTTAGCATATAAGTTGAAAAAAGAGAGAGAATCAAGAAAAATAATACAATTAATCGATGACCAAGGACAAAGTAAATTCAGAAATAAAGAAAAAAAAATATACAGGACTATTATAGACAATTGTATGAGAAAGAAAAGATAGAGGAAGAAAATGTGATACGATATCTTCAAAATGCAAATTTACCTAAGATTCCTAAAGATATTGAGGAGATGCTAGAGGGAAACATAACAATGATCGAATTAAATGAAGCAATTAAGAAACAAAAGAATGGAAAGGCACCAGGGTCAGATGGTTTGCCAGCGGAATATTATAGGACATTGCAGGAATCTTTGAGTTTCCCATTTCTAGAAGTTATGAATGACATGATGACTAAGAAGGAAATACCCAAATCATGGTCTGAGGCATATATTACATTGATTCCTAAGGAGGATACAGACTCTCAACAAATCAAAAATTATAGACCTATGTCCCTGCTAAATTCTGACTATAAAATTTTTGCTTCAATATTGGCAGAAAGACTCAAGAGATATTTAAATAATTTTATACATTCAGATCAAAATGGGTTTCTGCCAAAAAGACAAATTAGAGATAATATGAGAATAATTCTGGACACTTTGGAATACTATGAAGCCCACCCTGAAAAGCAAATGGCTTTGATATTTTTAGATGCACAGAAAGCTTTTGATAATGTAAATTGGCATTTTATGTTGCTCCAAATGGAACAGATGGGTTTTGGCAGAAAATTTATTCAGGCAATAGAAGCTATATATCATAAACAAATGGAAACAGTAATGATAAATGGAGAATTGACAGACTCTATTGAGATAAAAAAAGGTACCAAACAAGGTTGTCCATTGTCCCCTCTGTTGTTTATATTAACACTAGAAGTGCTAAATAGAAGTATCAGAGAAGAACAAGAGATAAAAGGAATGAAAATTCGAAAAGAAGAATACAAATTGCAAGCATTTGCAGAAGGCGAGGATAAAATTAAAGTTATTACAAGACGCTAGAATGAGAGGGGGGTTTGGTCTACCTAATTGGGAACTTTATTATCAAGCGACAAGTTTGATGTGGATCAAAGAATGGATAATGTTAAGAAATACTAGATTACTGAATTTAGAAGGTCATGATTTGTTGATGGGGTGGCATACTTTTTTATGGTATAAAGGACAAAAATACAGGGGAATTTTAAAAGACATCATATACATGAGGCTTTGTTATTAAATTGGGAGAAGATTAAAAAACAACACTATTTGAAAATTCCAGTCTGGGTATCAACGATTGAAGCATTTTCATATTCAGTAATATTTAGAAGGGAGCAAATTGTTAAATATAGTGAATTAATGGATGAAAAGGGAGAACTTAAATCGAAGCAAGAACTGGAAGAACAATGTTTTAAGATGGATTGGTTTTCTTATCTGCAAATACGTTCTAGATATGAAGAAGATTTTAAATAAGGTTTTTATGATGTTATGACTAATTTAGATAAGATCTTAAATGGGTTTTGATGACTATGTAATTAAAAAATTATATGGTTATTTATCAGAAGTAAAACTGGAAAAAGAACAAGTTAAAGAAACAATGATAGCATGGAGGAAAAATTTTGGCCATGGAATTGATTTAGAGAAATGGCAAAAATTGTGGTTGCAAAATTATAAAATGACAATGTCTACAGCATATAAGGATAATTTGTATAAGATGTTTTACAGGTGGCATCTACCCCCGACGAGAATAACCAGAATGTTCAAGAATAAATCGGAGAAATGTTGGAAATGTCATCAGATTCCAGGATCATATTACCATATGTGGTGGACATGTGCAGAAGCTAAAAGATATTGGACTAAAATCTACACATGGTTAGAAAAAATGACAAAGAAACACACTGACTTTAAACCAGAGATATTTTTATTAGGGATTTTACCAGAAATGTATAATAAAGAATTGAGATGTTTAATTCTGAATGTTTTAACAGCGGCTAGAATTGTATTTGCTAAAAATTGGAAAAAGAGAAAATACATACTGATGATGAAGTTATTAAGAAAATTATGGAATGTGCTGAAATGAGTAAATTGACATTTGAAATTAGAGAACAGGAAGACAAACAATACTATTTGATATGGGATTTGTTTTATCAATAGCTAGATAATAAAGCATGGAGATGAAGTATAAAATATGAAATTAAGGTAATGACAAAATATTTAAATGTTTTCATATGGGAGATAAGCCTTTGTTAAATAATTGCTAAATGAGAATAATAATATAAAGGGATATATAAAATTGTCAAATAAGAGAAATTAAATGATTTGTAATCTTGGATATGGGATTAAGCACAAAAGAATCTGAACCGATCGACACACTTTCTGTGATTGTATTGAATGATAGTTGTTTTTATGTTTTGTTACGTTTAAAAATAAAAAAAATTCAAAAAAGAAAAAGAAAGTGTCATCAGTTCAATAGAGCCCAATGGACCATGTAGGTTTCCTTCTCCCACACGACCCATCTCCTCTCGGTCTCTGTCAATTTTTTGGAGGTGTATGTGCAGGATTGCAAGTTCTCATCAGCATTCTTCTGGAACTGCTGCGATGGCCACGTCGCTGGCATCAGCATGGACAATAATGGACTGTTCTGGATCAGGTTGCCTGAGGATTGGCTCCTTGGCAAACGGCCCTCAGCGTTTCAAAAAACCACCATAACTAAGGCGAATAAGAAAATAATTTCAAATCAAGCCTCCCTTACAGCATCCCCTGCCCAACAGAGATCTATAGAAACCATGCTTGGAACAAAAAAAGAAAAGATGGGCTCTATCTCTAGTATACAAAATATTCAGTCAATCTTGGCAATGATACAGGAGTCGATGAATAAGACCCAAGAAATGATTGCTAATAACCATGAGGAGACAAAAAGAAATCACGATGATTTGAAATCCGATGTGGGAAAGATAAATGGCAACATAAAGAAAATGGATGACAAGATAGAAAGGATTCAGCAAAACATTGCCAAAAACGAACAAAGGATTCAAAAGACAGAATTCAAAAAGAAACAGATGGTCAAGAAAGTAGAAATGCTGGAACAACAGCAAATAGCAAGTAATCGAGAGCTCGAAGACTTACTTACCTACCTGGAAATGGAAAAGGCATCATTCTATTTAAGGTTCCAGAATATAACAGAAACCAAAGAGGAAGACTTGGGAGAGACTATGACGGAGATCTTTGCTGAAACAATACAGAGAGATAAAGATGACATAAGAAGGGAGATCGATGAAGTTTACAGGGTGCATACAAACTCCCAAAGGAAGTGCATGTCTGATTTACAAAGAAAACGATAAAAGAGGAGATATATTGAAAAATGAGAGAGGACGCAATCTTCTACAAAGGGAAAGAAATAATAACACTGAAACAAATCCCGAGACGTGTAAGGGACCAGAGGAAAAACTACAGCTTCCTCACAACACAACTAAACAAACACAAAGTGATGTTCCATTGGCTGTTACCAGAGGGCATCTTAATCTTGTGGCAGCACAAGAAATTTAAGATAGATAGTCTGGAAGGAGCCCAGGAATTCTTTGACCAACACTTTGTCCTGGAAGGAGATCAAGAACCCAGAGAAGAACCAGAGAATAAGAGCCAAGAGGAACAATCCATAGAAGAAATAGAAGAGGAACAAGAGGAAAAGAGAAGACTGGAGAAAGAAAGACTGGAGAAAGAAGGAGCAAGGGGAAAAATGCAAAGAATAACAAGAAACACAAGGAAACTAAGACAACAAATAAATAGGAAGAAAAATGGAACAGGAAATAAAAATGATTTCGATTAATATAAATGGGTTAAATGCCCCAACTAAAAAAACCCGGACATTTACCAAATTACAAAAATTGGAGATGGATATAATAAACCTACAGGAAGTCCATATCAAAAAACAACACCAACAGATATTAGAAAATACAAGATTAGGAAATCTTTACACTTCACTAGCAGAACAAAAGAAAAGAGGCATTGCAGTTTACATTAAGAAACATTTAAAATCAAAACAGATATATGCAGACGAGGAGGGAAGAGTTTTAATGATTGAATTACAAACGGAATTAAAAACAATATTATTGATTTCGATTTACGCACCAAATGAGAATCAACGTGCCTTCTTCAAAAATATACACAACAAAGTAAAAGATCTGGACTGTGGAAACATTTATATTATAGGTGACTTCAATGCAATCTCAGACACAGAAAAAGACTATTGGAGTACCAAGAAAAATAAAACTAGGAAAAAGACCCTCCCAGATACTTTTAAGGAAATGGCGCAAGAACTATGCTTCCAGGACGCCTGGAGGGAAATAAACAAAGAAAAAAAACAGTATACCTTTTACTCCAATCCACACTCATCCTGGTCCAGAATAGATATGGCCTGGATGACTACGGATCTTAGGAAAGACTTAGAAGAAATAGAAATAATGACAAATATTTGGGCAGACCACAATCCGGTAAAAATAATCTGGAAAGGCTATCGGAAGAAGAAGAGATACTGAGATTTTGAAAGACAAGGACTATCTACAAATGATAGAAAAAGAAATGAAAATATTTTTTGAGATTAATATTAAAGAGCAAACTTCCCTCCAGAACTTATGGGACACGGCAAAAGCCTATATAAGAGGCCTGACAATAGCATACTTAGCAAAGAAAAACAAGGAAAAACAACAGAAGAAAGACAATTTATTTTTTTTGTATCTATTTATTATTGAAAAGTTTTTTTAAAGAAAAACAACAATTTTCCCCAACCCCTTTTCCCACCCACCCACCCCCACCAACCCCTGTCCCCCCTCCCCCCCGACTTCCCAGAGCAAAATACAAGGTATTTCAATTAACAATTAAACTAACAAACCCCCCCTTGACACCTTAACTCCACAAGTAACATAATTTTAAGATTTAACATTCACTCATAAGCTATTTGATATTTTCTAGTCTGATACTTATTTTGAATATAATCAATCCATCTGCTCCATTCCAGCATATATCTTTCTTGAGTATAATCCTTCAGATATGCTGAAATTTTTGCCATTTCAGCTAAATTAGCAACTTTCAATATCCACTCCTCAATATTAGGCAAGAAGTCTTTCTTCCAATGTTGCGCTATCAACAATCTTGCTGCTGTTATTAGGTTTAAAATCAATTTAGTCTCTGATACTGTACAATCCATTGTTATACCCAATAAAAACAATTGCAGAGTAAATTTCAATCTTCTTTTCAGGATATTCTGCATCACCCACCAAATCTTTATCCAAAATGCTTTGATTTTCTTACAAGTCCACCATATATGATAATAAGTTGCATCATCACAATCACATCTCCAACATTTAGCTTTCACATTAGGATACATACATGATAACTTTTTAGCATCTAAATGCCATCTATAAAACATTTTATAAAAATTTTCCCTTAAAGTTTTGTGCTTGTGTAAATTTGACATTTCTAACCCATATCTTTTCCCATGTATCCATCATCACTGGTTCCTGGAAGTTTTGTGCCCATTTTATCATACAATCCTTAACCAATTCTGTTTCTGAATCTATTTCCAATAATACATTGTACAACCTTTTAATATGCATTTGACTTTGATCTCTAATCTGCTTTACCAAATTTTCCTCATGCTGCATAAAACCAGTTTTTTGATCTTCCTTCCATCTAGCTTGGAGTTGACCATACTGAAACCAAGTATAGATTATACCTTCTCCTTTCAATATCTCTAAAGATTTCAATTGCAATTTACCCCTTTCCATGACAAGGAGGTCTTTATAAGTAATCACCTCCTGTTTTTGTTCTATACTTATATTTTCAATTGCATGTCTAGGATTTGCCCATATAGGTACCTTATAGTTTATCTTATATTGATACTTCTTCCAAACCCTCAACAAAGCATTTCTAAGTATATGAGCTTTAAACACTTTATCCACTTTTTTATCATATAACAAGTAAGCATGCCATCCATATAACAAATCATAACCCTCCAAATTTAAGATTCTCCCTTCAGTTAAGTTAAACCAATCACTAATTTGTGACAAAACTGCTGCTTCATAGTACAATCTTAAATTAGGCATTTTAAGACCTCCTACATCTTCATATAAAAGATGTTCACGTACATCTTTTATAATTTTCAATTTTATTCTTGGTTTTTTCCCAGCCCAGATAAAAGTATTAACCTCTTTCTGCCATTCTTTCAAATTCCCATCTTTCTTAAGGACTGGTATCATTTGAAACAGAAATAAAAACCTGGGTAGCACATTCATTTTAATTGCTGCTATTCTTCCTAGTAGAGATAATTGTAACTTTTTCCAATTCTCCATTTCCTTCTGCACTTTTTGCCAAAGAACTTCATAGTTATTTTTGAATAATTTTGTATTTGAGGCTGCAATATATACTCCTAAATATTTAACCTTTTTAACTATTTCAAACCCTGTTAATCTTCCTAAGTCTTCTCTTTGAGATACAGACATATTTTTAGTTATCATCTTTGTCTTGTGTTGGTTAACTTTAAATCCTGATACCTTTCCATATTGACCTATTATATCCAATATGTGTGGAACCGACTCTATTGGTTGAGATAAAGTAACAACCAGGTCATCTGCAAACGCTCTTAATCTGTAATCTTGCTGCCTAATTACAATTCCCTTCAATTTATTAGAATCACGTATCTTATTCAACAACACTTCCAAAGTCAAAATAAACAAAAATGGAGATAGGGGACAACCCTGCCTTGTTCCTTTCTCAATTTTAAAAGCCTCTGTTAAACCTCCGTTAACTATTATTTGTGCTGTTTGCTCCTGGTATATTGCTCTAATTGATTGTATAAAATACTCCCCAAAGTGCATATTTTCTAATATTTTAAACAAAAATTGCCAATTCAATCGATCAAATGCCTTCTCTGCGTCCAAAAATATGAACGCTGCAGAGACTTGGTTGTTTTTTTCCAGATATTCCAACAAGTTCACAATTTGTCTAACATTATATTTCATTTCTCACCCTTTTATAAACCCTGACTGATCATTATGAATTATTTGTTGCATAACTGGCATTAGTCTATTAGCTAATATCTTAGCAAAAACCTTGTAATCAGTATTCAACAATGAAATTGGCCTAAAGTTTTCCGGCTTTGTACAATTTTGATCTTTCTTCGGCATCAATGAGACAAAAGCTGTTCTCCAAGAGGGTGGAACTCCTCCTCCTAATTGAATTTTATAAAATAAAACTTTAAGCGGTTCTACCATTTCAGACTGTAACTTCTTATAGTAAACAGCTGTTAGTCCATCTGTTCCCGGAGCTTTACCTACTTTTAACTGCTTAATTGCTCCAATAATTTCCTCAGAGGTTATTGGCTGGTTCAATCTTTCCCTCTGTTCTAAAGTTAATTCAGGAATATCCTCTTCCTTTAAATATTTATCTACATCTATACCTTGAATTGGATCACCAGCATATAACTTTGTGTAAAAATCCAAAAATGCCTTTTTAATCATACTCTATTGATAAACTTCCTTACCTCTAAATTCTGTCTTACCAATAGCTCGTGATTTTTGTTTTTTCCTCATCATGTAAGCCAACCATCTACCTGGCTT
Source organism: Pantherophis guttatus (assembly GCF_059756535.1). NCBI lineage: Eukaryota > Metazoa > Chordata > Lepidosauria > Squamata > Colubridae > Pantherophis > Pantherophis guttatus. The sequence continues at coordinate 120,323,232 of NC_142065.1, read as the reverse complement.
ATTGGCATTGCAAAATGTATTATGTTTAGCATATTGTAAACTAGTTGCCACTTGGTCAGCCATTAGCATATTAAATTGCTCTCGTAGAATATTTATTGCCTCTTTTACCTTTTTGTCTCCTGGATTAAATATAAGTAATTGTTCTTTCTTTTTTATTTCCTCCTCTATCTCTTTCCGCTTCTTTTGTTGTTTTAATCTATATTTATTATTCAAATAAATTAATGTTCCCCTCATGTAAGCCTTACTTGCATCCTATACCATTTCCATGGAGGTACCTTTATGCATATTATTAACAAAAAATTCTTTCATTTGTTTTTTAAGCTCTTTCACATTTTCTTCATATCTAAATAAATTTTCATTTAACCTCCAAGACCTCCTTTCTCCCCTCTCCTGTTCCAACTCCACCCATACCGGACTATGATCAGTTAACGTTCTTGGGCATATTTTCGTCTTCTTCACCCTAGAAAAGAAATCATTTGTAGTTAATATGAAATCAATCCTAGAAAAGGATTGATGTCTATCGGAAAAAAAGGTAAAGTCTCTTTCCACAGCATTCCTTTCTCGCCAAATATCTCTCAATTCCATATCTTCCAACATATCAAAAAAAGATTTAGGCAGTTTAGCACGTGTAGATAACTTAGATAAGCTTTTTTTATCTTTCTGTGTGTCTATTACACCATTCCAATCACCCATCAGCATTAAAGATTTATAATCTCATTGTATAATTTTAGTGTGTAAAAATTTAAAAAAAATTTCTTGCTGTTGATTAGGTGCATATATTCCAATTAAAAGCATTTTCCCATTCTGTGTTAATAGTTCAATTGCAATATATCTGCCTTGAGCATCTGCCTCAACTAGATTAGCTGATAATCCTCTTGTGACGTATATGACTAAACCATTTTTCTTCTCTGGTGCTGATGCCACAAAATGTGTATCTAGTCTCGAATTTATCAAATATTTTTGATCTGAAAATTTAATATGCGTTTCTTGCAAACAAATAACATCGTTCTTAAATTGTTTCAAGTATTGAAATACTTTTTTCCTTTTTTGTGGTGAGTTTAAACCGTTGACGTTCCAGGATAAAAATTTAGTTGCCATCTTTGGCTCCTCAAAGCTTTAAAAGCATCAGCTGAACATCTTCCTCCATCTTATTCTTCAGCCTAGCCCCACCCACTGCTTCTGTTTTCTGGATTTCTTGAGTTGAGTCTTGAGACTGTTGCATCAATTGTTTTTTATAAGTTGCTCTTGTCAGTTGTTGTTCTCTTGGTAACTCTATCTTCTTAAGTGGCTCAAGAGTTGGTGGTGGACCCCCACTCTGCAATGGATCTTCTTCCAAATTGATTCCTCCAGCTGCAACTTCAGCATAAGTTTGTATCTGCCCTCCATCTTTTTCTTGTTGTATCATCTCCATTTGTTTTCTGCTCCCCCCTGGCGAAGGTGGATGTCCAGCCTTTAAGACTTTGACATAAAAGTCCTTTGCCTTCCAAACTGTGTTTAAACGATGTCTTTCCCCGCCGTGGGTCACTATTAAACCATATGGGACATCCCATCTGTACTGCATTTGCCGGTTTCTCAATTCATTCACCAAAAAGCCAAAGTCCTTTCTACCTCTTAACATTTTAGGGGGAATCTCTTTCAAAACCACCAATTCCTGTCCAGACACTTGGATCTTATTCTTGTATGAAGCTTGCAAGATATCATTTCTGATTCTCCTAGTTGTAAAGTAAATCATCACATCTCTTGGTAGCTGCCTTTGTCTTGCCAGCCAGGAATTGACCCTATAAATTTTGTCAATTTGAAAAGCCACATGTTCTGAACTTTCATTAAGTATCTCTGCTATAGCATTAGCACAAATGTCTTTTAGATTTTCACGGCTATTTTCTTTTAAGCCTCTGAATCTCAGGGCAAATTCCATTGATCTGTATTGTAACATAACCAATTCATCATCCACCTTCTCTGTTTTTGTCATGATTTCTCCTACTTTAGTTTCCAGATTTATATTGGCTTCATCAATTTCATGTACTCTCTCCTCAATCTTTAGCAGGTGATTTGCCAATCCTGAAACTGCAAAAACAATGTCTTCTCTTATTTCATTATGTTTTTCCTCCACCACATTTTTGACTCTCTTTATTTCCTCTGCAAATTCTTTTAATTTCCCATCCATCATTACAGTTTGGTTATTCAAGGCTCCTGTTATAAATTCTTTAAGATTTTTAAAAGAAGCCTCTTGTGTCTGTGTATCAGCTGGAAGTTGTTGCTTCTGTGTCACCACTGACACTACAGGCGAACCTCCTCCCACCTTAGAAGTTGCTGGCTTAACTTGCTTAGCAGCCATTTTATTTTAAAAAGTCTTATTTCTTTTTACTGCCACAAAGTTTGTAAACAATCTTCAAAAGTCTAATTCAAAATTGTTCAGAACAAATAGTCTTTTTTCCAATGAGTTCTCAGTTCCCAACACTTTCCTCTTTTAATGCAGAGCTCTCAGCAAACACTTTCGTTACTAACTTTCACTTTCCGCTCTGCTCATAACAAGGGCGTTCCCTCCAGCCTCCAGCTCAGGAAAATTCCGTTTGACACAATGTACACAAGGAGTTAAGCTTTGTTACTTTTAAATGCTTGCTCTCTTGCTTCCGCTCTGTCTGCTTCTTTCACAATCAATTGAACTCATGTTTCGCTGGCAGAATTGGACACGACGTCTGGCTCTGGCTAAGCAGAGTCGCCACGGATCCGGAGCGTTAGGTGGGCTGAACTGGGGAGCTCTCACCCTCCAAGCCCCTGGCTTTATTCCAGGAGCTTTTGGGGAGCTCTACTCACCCCCACTGGCTCTCCTCTCCTTCTTCTCCTGAAGGAGAGTTTTTTCAAACTGCCGGACAGCTGTTTAGCGCTGTCAGGGCGGTTTTACGAGATCGCGAGGCTGGCAGTCTATGGAGACCATCCAACGACGTCCACGGAGCCAACCGGAAGTCTCAAGAAAGACAATTTATTGAAAGATCTTTAAAAATATGAATCTGAGCTACAGAATGAACTTCAAAACCAAAGGATCAAAGGAAAAATAAATTTGACAAAACATAAAATAAATCTGATCACACAAACAGAAGTAGCCAGAAAAATCAAATCAATAAAACAAAACCATTTCAAATACGCGAACAAGACAGGACGATGGTTGACGTACAAACTGAAGAAAGAAAAAGAGAGAAGGACAATATATCAATTACAGGACAACACAGGAGATATATATCATAGGAACAAGGATAAAAAGAACATAGCCAAAACATTTTTCCAAAAACTGTATGAACAGGAAGAGTCCTCAGAAGAGGACATCAAACAATATTTAAATGAAGCTGATATCAAAGAACTAGAAGAAACACATAGGGACCTACTGGACAGACCAATTACGATGATGGAGTTAACAGAGGCCAGGAAAAAACAAAAAACAAATAAAACCCCGGGACCGGATGGTATACCTGCAGAGTTTTACAAATCTTGCCAACATGTAATAGATGAAATTTTACTTGAAGTCCTGAATGATGCACTTCTGGAAGCTATAATTCCTAATTCCTGGACAGAGGCCATCATTACACTGATACCAAAAGTAGAGACAGACCACACTCATATTAAAAATTACAGACCGATATCACTTTTAAATGTGGACTACAAATTATTTACATTGATTATCACAGAACGACTCAAGAAAATAATTAACAAATATATTCATCCCGATCAAAATGGCTTTATCCCAAAGAGACAGATAAAAAACAATATGAGATTAATAATGGACGTATTAGAATATTATGAAATAAATTCAGATAAACAAGCGGCCCTAATTTTTTTAGATGCACAGAAGGCGTTCAACAACCTAAATTGGAAATTTCTTGTACTGCAATTGGAAGCTATGAAATTCGGCAACAAATTCATAAATATGATAAAGAAAATTTATTCCACCCAAACGGCAAAAATAACAATAAATGGCAACTTGACGGAACAATTTCCAATATCAAAAGGAGTGAGACAGGGGTGCCCTCTGTCCCCCCTGTTATTCATATTAGCCTTAGAAATTCTCTTAAAGGAGATCAGAAGAGATAAAGAAATAAAAAGTCTGAAAATCAAAGGGGAAGAATACAAACTCCAAGCCTTCGCCGATGACATGGTATTCATCATAGAACAACTGATAACAACTGGCACTAAATTATTAGACAAAATAGAAAAATACGGGCGTGTAGCGGGACTCAAAGTCAATAAACAAAAAGCAAAGATACTAACAAAAAATCTTACTAATCAACACGAAAAAGAATTAGAAGACCAATTAGATATACAAACGACAAAGAAGGTAAAATATCTAGGAATATGGCTCACGAATAAAAACTCATCAATTAGAGAAGATAATTATGATAAATTGGCAAGACAAATTTAAAAAGATTTAGAAATTTGGAAAAAACTACAATTATCTCTTTTGGGAAAAGTCGCCTCAATTAAAATGAATGTTCTACCTAGAATTTTATACTTTTATACTTATTCTAAATTTTATACTTATTCTAAAACCGGGAAAAAACTTCTTTAAAGATTTTAATAAATTAATAGCAGATTACATATGGCAAGGGAAGAAAGTAAGAATTAAAGCAAAACATCTACAGGATACAAAAGAAAGAGGAGGACTGGCACTACCGGACTGGGAGACATATTATAAAGCATCAGCACTAATTTGGATCAAGGAATGGATGGAACTCAAAAATAAAAGATTACTGACTTTGGAAGGATTTGACCTACAAATGACCTGCATGCATTTCTGTGGGAGGGCACCGATAACAGCATGGATATTTTCAGAGGCACATCGTCAGACAATCACTATATCAGACATGGCAGGGCATCAAAAAAACACACTACAATAAGATCCGGAATGGCTATCAACCATGGAAGCCCAGGTCTATCCCAATGCTATGGACATCACCAAAATGAGAACTTACAAAGATTTACTAAATAACCGAGGGGAATTAAGAACAAGAGAAGAATTGAAGGAGATGGGTATGGATATCAACTGGTGGCCATATCTACAAATAAAATCAAAATATAAGAAAGATTCGGCTCAATTTGGATTCCAAAAAGGCCAATACGAATTAGATAAAATTTTACAAGGATCACAGCATAAATTGATTTAAAAAGTCTATAATTATTTACGAGGATACAAATTAGAAGAAGAGGTGGTCAAAGAAAACATGATAACTTGGGCAAAGAATTTCGGCTACAATATTCAATTAGATAATTGGGAAAAACTATGGACAATAAATTATAAATTAACAATGTCGGTACCATATAAGGAGAATCTGTACAAAATGTTCTACAGATGGCACCTTCCACCGGCCAGACTGGCAAGAATGTTTCCCAACACCTCTCCAACATGCTGGAAATGTAAACTTTATAAAGGAACCTACTATCACATGTGGTGGTCCTGCCCAAAAACAAAACAATACTGGCAAATGATCAGAACACAAGTAGAAGAAATCACACAACGAAGATTAGAAATGAGGCCGGAAACCTTTCTATTAGGTATAATAAATGGACAATATGAAAAGGAAATAAAATACTTAATCATTCATATAACAGCAGCACGAATAATTTTTGCACAAAATTGGAAGAGTAGTGACACACCATCAGAAGATAGAGTAATTAGTAAAATCATGGAATGTGAGAAATGGACAGACTCACAAAGGAACTACAAGATAAAGAAGAACACGACTACTATCTAGTATGGGAAAAGTGGTACACTTGGTTAGAAAATAGAAAAAGGAAAAAAGAATAGGGAGCAACTGGAGTTACACAAATAGGAACATAAAACACTAACATAAGTTAACAGTGAATTATAAAGATAGATAGATGAGTAAGACCAAACAAGAAAGAGTCAAAACACAAATAAGAACATGTATTACAGTTGTGATACCTCTGACAAAATGTATACTCGAACTCTTTGTTTACATGTTTTGTATGTTTTGTTGTTACTCGTTTTATCTTGTTTGTACTTTTAAACAAAAAAGAAAAAAGAAAAAAGAAAAAGAAAAATGCAGGCATTGCATAGCTCCCTGCCCAGGCCCTCCTTAAAAATGTGCACTAGGAGGCGTTCAAGCCAGTACCACAGTTTTCCAGCAAGTCTCCAATATTCTCTGATGTACTCTTTGGCTGGGTGGCCCCTCTTGCTTGATCGCCTCAATTTCAGCCTCCGCTTCCTGGCCGTGGGCCATATCCTCAAACCTTTTCCTCAGTTCCTGTAGGAATTTATCAATGTTCCCTAGCTCAGGGGTGGCTTCAGCGTGCAGTTGGGTCACCCATTCCGCAGCTTCTCCCTCCAGGTTCTCGGTGATGATGGTGATTATTTCCTGGTTGTTAGGGTAGTTGTCCCCATAGCGATCAATGTGAGCCCACACCCAGTTCAGGTAGAAGGCCAGCTTATCCGGGCTCCCATCAAAAGCAGCTCTGAAATGTGGCAGGGTGGCAGGCCGGGCTGGAGGAGGAGGAGGCAGTGGCACTGGAGCCAGGGCAGGCATCCACTGGGCTTGAACCCATTCTTTCTCTGGGTAGTAAGCCCAACCAGGTGGCACCTGCTATGCTGGCTGCAGCTGAGGTTGTCTTAGTGGGCTAGATGGTCTCAGATATCTAAGCGGGCTCCACTCGGTCCGGGGCTCGATTGAGCCGAAGGTGACGGCAGTGGGCTGGCCGCACGGATTGTAGAGGTGGTTGACTAGTACCAACTGGGGAGATTCAGTCATGGGCTAGACTGTGCTGACGGGAGTGATGGAGGAGTCACAGCTCCTCCATCGATCCCCTGAGGGGGGGGAAAACAAAGTTGGTGGGTTCAGACCACTCTCTTGTTCAGATTGATGTTAAGTGCCTGATGCCGCCAAGGCTCAGCTGGCCTAATCGCTCCAGCAGTGATCCCAGGGTTTGGTGGCAGGCTGTGGCGTGGTACCTATAATCCCCAGATTCACTGAGGTCTACAGGGCCCATAGACCTCCACTCAAAGATCGTCGTTCTTGCCTCAATCAAGGTGATTGGGCGTTCTTCCACTGGCACCTGGAATGTAGCCTGGCAGCCAATATCTTCCTCTGCCTTGTACAGCCCCCAAGCAGCTGGCCATTTGGTATGGACTTTGGGCCAGACGCCCACCTGGCACGCGACTTCTGCCACCACTTCCTCCACCCGCTGAACCTCCGAGGGGGTCAGCAGGCTTTCTAGGGCTCCTCCGCAAGCTCTGCAGTTGCCCATGGCATCTCCAATCTTCTCTTCCATCTTCCCTGAGTCTTCCTGCTGCCTGGGTAGACCGGGTAAGCAGCCAGGGCTCAGGACCCTGGATAACAGCTCCGGTTGGAGCTTGGAATTTAGCAGAATTGGTTTAATGTCAGGGTTCCAAGTAATAGACCCATAGCAAGCAAAATTCCAAGACAGGTGGATTCCTCAAATAATAGCTTTATTGGATATATCATATTGGCACAGATCTGGTGAGAACTGACTCTGAAGATTCCCGTGGTTTTCAGCTAATTAAAAGTAAAAGTTTGTCACTTTCTCAAAGCAATCAACCATATGGTCCAATCACATCACCATCTGGTTGCCTGGTGACATCACTTCTCCTTCCTCTGACCAGGTGTGAAAATGTCCTTGGTTCCCAAGAGAAAGTATTTTGTTTTGGCTACAAAAGCCCAACTATCTCAAATGCCCCCCTCCCTATCCCTCAGCTCCAGTGTGGCAATACTGAAGCTTCCAGGATGGCTTTGGTCAAGTCAGCTTCAGGGTTAGGGTTAGTTGACAGCAGGCTCAGCAGCCAGGCAGAGACATGGGGGGGGATCAGGTGATCCCCATGCTCCGCATGGCCTTCTGGCTCATTGTACAGTAGCAGCAGCCTAAGCAAGACCCGAGCTCCAGGCCTGGCGGAGCCCAAACTGTGGTTTCTGCTTGCTCCAGAGCAACAAGGTGAGCTGCAGAAGAGAGGGGCCCTTGCTTGCAAGGTTGCCTGGCATCAGAAACACCTCCAGACGCCCAGAGAGAGGGAACAAGAGGCAGCTCCCAGCCCTTACTGGCTCAGCCGATCCATGACACCGTGATTAAGGGGATGAGTTGGATTCATGCCAAGCACGTGGTGTCACTTTACCCACATTGCCAATCCCGCCACTATGCCAAATTGCACCACACATCCTACCCCACACACAGACCTGGTCACTGGAGCCATGCTGGTGGGGCAGAAAGGGGATGAGCCTCCATGAGGTGACCGGGGAAGGGAAGAAGCCGCCATGCTAAGCACTGCCTCAGGGATCGCTGCCCATGTTTGTGAGGGGACACATGGTTGGGCAGGTGGTTGTTGGATGTTCCTGGCCAAAGGACATGGGCGGGGGGAATAACTTTTCTCTTCTAGCTTCATTGCCCCTGCCTCTGATGGTGGGAGGGTACAATTTCAGCTCAGGCCTTCAATTTAAGTAGGTGTCAGGTTTCGATGCTATCTCAAAATAAATGAACTTCCAAACTGCTGATCTTTAAGGAAATTTTCTCTTTATTCGAGCACAGCCATCTGATCCTGACTCTTTTCGCAGTCAGTACTGACCTTTGCCCCCAATCCCTCCCTTTCCGATCCCCAATTCTCTGCTTCTCATTGGCTATCTTCCAAGTCACTTTCCTGATTCCTTCTTCGTCAGGTCACAGGAATGTCTCCCCCCTCCCCATCTCCAAGGAGACCGAATCGTTAAAGGGATTTAGCAGGCAAAAGTTCAGGCTTCTCCTCCCTTTTCTATGTCAGTTCTGAGACGCTGACATCCGGCCCCTCTCACTTCACTCTCCCAGTGAGGCCTGCACGAGACAAACAACAAGTTTAGTACCTTTACCCCGTCCGAGGGTGTGTCCCACCCCCTCCCGGCTTGTCCGGGTGATCTGCATGGAATTTAGCTATAAGGCGGTCAGCTTGAATGTTCGTGCTCTTCACCCAGGAAGCTTCTGACAAGGGGTAACCCTTCCACTTAATTAAGTATTGGAGGCACCCTCTGTGCCACCTTGAATCAAGAATTCGCTGTACTTCATAGTGGGTATGGCCTCCAATAATCAAGGGTCCTGGGGGGTCACGTGGCACTGGCCTTAAAGTTGACCCTACCACAGGCTTCAGGAGGCTACTGTGAAAAACGGGGTGTATCCTCCCTAGTAACCAGGGCAACTGCAATTGTACTGTAACCGGGTTGATTATTTTCACTATCGGAAATGGTCCTATGAATTTCGGGCCCAGTTTCCTGGTTGGGAGTCTGAGTCTTAAATACTTGGTGGAGAGGTAGACCTTCTCCCCTACTCGGAATGGCCTTTGGGGGGCTTGGTGCTTATCTGCTTGTTTCTTATAAGACCGTGCCACCTTGCCTAATGCCTTCTTGACGTTCTCCCAGGCTTCTCTCAGCATTACCATCCATTCGGTCAAGCTAACTGAAGAAGGAGGTTCCCTTGGGTACTCTGGCATGGGGATGAAATCCATGCCACTCACTATCTTAAATGGGGTTAGTCCTGTACTATTGTGGACAGCATTGTTATATGCGACCTCCGCAAACGATAAGAGGTCCGCCCAGTTCGATTGTTGGTAGTCAACGTAGCACCTCAGGTACTGCTCTATCATGGCATTCAATCTCTCCACCCCCCCATTGGTGCTCGGGTGAAATGCTGAGCTGAGGCTTGGGATGATCCTATGGATCGAAGGAATTCTCCCCAGAACTTTGCTATAAACTGGACACCTCGATTGGAGATGATTCTTCTGGGTACTCCGTGCAGGCGGTAGATGTGTTTCACGAACAGTTTGGCCAATTGGTGGGCTGAGGGTAGTCTGCTGCAGGGTATGAAATGTGCCTGTTTGGAGAATAAGTCTATTACAGTCCAGATCACTGTGTTTCCACCGCTCCTCTGCAGTTCGACTATGAAGTCCATAGCAATCTCCTCCCATGGCCTTGACAGTTCAGCTACTGGCTGCAGCAGCCCCGAGGGTCTTCCTGGTCGGGTTTTCATCATGGCACAGATGGTACAACTTTTTACATAGCTGTCTACGTCTTTTCTCATGTGGGGCCACCAAAACTGTCTCCGTGCTAAATGCAGAGTCTTTAGGAAACCGAAATGCCCCGCTGGTTTAACATCGTGACTCCTCTTGAGGACCAGGGTGCATAGAGTCTCTGGGACATAAAGTTTCGTCCCTCTCCATGCTAGGCCATCTCTCTCTTTGTCAAGAGATGTTGATTGTCTCAGAACCTGGGATCCGCCAACGTTTCTGCCTTGAGCCTTGTCGTCAGGTCACTTGCTGGTTGCCCCTGCTGGTCGCGATGCTGCCGTCTGGTGGTTACCTGACCCACTCCTTGGGCAGAGGGGATGATGGCATTCACCACCTGCTCCCATTCACTGTTGTATTGGGGCATTCGGGAGAGAGCATCGGCCAGAAAGTTCTTCCCCCCTGGGATGTGCTTCAGCTGGAAGTTGAAACGATTGAAGTATTGGGCCCACCGGACTTGCCTGAGCGATAACTTCCGTGGGGTCTTGAGGGCCTCCAGGTTTTTATGGTCAGTCCAAACCTCGAATGGTGTTTGGCCTCCTTCTAGCAGATGTCGCCAGGTTAACAGCACCCACCTCACTGCGAACGCTTCTTTTTCCCACGCCGCCCATCGTCTCTCTGTGTCGGTGAGTTTGCGGGATGTGTAGGCACAAGGTTGTAGGTCCCCCTGGCTGTTCTTTTGGAGTAGGACTGCCCCCACTGCCACATCACTGGCATCTGCTTGGATGATGAAGGGTTGTTCGGGGTCAGAATGCTTCAAGACCGGTTCTTTTGCAAACATTTGTTTTAGTGTTTCGAATGCCTGTTGGCAGGCTGGGTCCCACTGTAGAGGTTGTCCCGGGCGGGGTTTCACTGTTGGACTCCCTGTCTTTAGGAGGTCCATCAGAGATTTGGCAATTCTTGCAAAGGAGGGGATGAATTGCCTGTAGAAATTTGCAAACCCCAGGAAGCTTTGCAGTTGTCTGCGGGTGCGAGGGGGTCGCCAGTCTAGGACTGACTGTACTTTAGCCGGGTCCATCTCTATCCCCTCGTTTGACACTCGGTAACCTAAGTAGTCTAGCCACGATTGGTGGAACTCACATTTTGACAGTTTGACATAGAGGTTCGCTTTCAGCAGTTTTTCCAGCACTTTGCGGACGAGGAGTATGTGTTCGTCTATGGTCTCCGTGTAAATGAGAATGTCATCTAGGTAGACGAGGACCCCCTTATAGAGGTGGTCATGTAGAACTTCATTTATCAATTGCATGAACACCGCCGGGGCTCCCTGTAGCCCAAATGGCATCATCTTGAATTGGAAACTTCCCAGGGGGCAGTTGAATGCTGTCTTCCACTCGTCTCCTTCCCTGATGCGTATTTGGTAGTAGGCTTTGCGGAAGTCTAGTTTGGTGAAAATCTTCCCCTTGGCCAGGTGGGCTAGCATGTCTTTCATGAGGGGGAGGGGATATAAGTTGTGTACGCAGACCGCATTGATATTGCAAAAGTCAACTACCAGGCGCATAGAGCCGTCTTTCTTCTCTTTGAAAAGAACCGGTGCTGCGACCCGCGGTTTGGCTGGCTCAATGAAACCCCTTCGTAGGTTCTTGTCTATGTAGTTTTGCATTTCTTTCATTTCATGGGGCATCATGGCATACAATTTAGTTTAAGGTAGTTTCGCCCCAGGGATGATTTCGATGGCGCAGTCAGCATCATGATTGGGGGGTAGGATGTCACACTCGGTCTTGCTAAATACCTCTGCTAGGTCTTGGTACTCTTTTGGGATATGTTCTGCTTCATGGGAGCTGTTGGATGTGGCCCCCAGCTGCTTCGCAGTGCCCTTTGGGAGGGGCCCTTGTGTCAGCGCCATCTTCTTTTGTTCAGGCGGGAGAAGTTGGGGCTCAAGTGTGGGGGGTGTCTGTCCTGGTTGGAGCGGCAGAGGTTGGGGCCCCTTTGCTATCCTCAATCTGCGGATCCCCTCTTGCCACCAGATGATTGGACCCCACTTGTCTAGCCAGGAAAGTCTCAGTATGATTGGATCAGTCATCTTGGGGGCTATTATGAACCGAATCGTCTCCCAGTGATCCCCTAGTTCTAGCTTCACTGGCTCAGTCAGGTGTGTGGCATAAGCTCCGCCTATTAGGGTCCCATCAACTTGCTCAAATCGAATTGGGTGGTTGAACTTCTTAGCTCGGATCCCCAATTTTAGGACTGTGGATAGATTAATCAGGCACCTAGTGCAGCCTGAATCTATCAGGGCTTGGAAAGTCTCTTAGGCCCCTGTTTTTGGGGCTGTTAGGTGTATGGGGAAAAGGAAAGGGTGGATGGGTCCACTCATCATTGGGTCGTCTTCACCATCGTCCTTGCTGTCATACGAGTTGGGGGATTGGTCTCCATCATCTGGGACTCTCCTTGTTTCAGTCAGGTGGGCGAAGACCTCTGTGCCTGGGGGGAGATTTCGTGGCTCATTGGTGGCTCGCTTGGGCCCCCGTTCCCGTCGTGCCTTTGGCTGTGGGTTTGGCCTCAGGCCTGGGGTTCCACACGCTGCTGCTAGATGGCCCATTCCCCCACATCTGTAGCACCTCATTGGGCTCCGCGGAATGAAAGGCCTTTGGGTAGGCCATAGTGCCGTGGTTCCTTGTCTGGTATGTGGTCTCGGGTCCGATTGGTATCTTTCCCTGACCTCTGGTTGCTTTAGCATGTCGTTGGCGCGCAGCCCCCTTTCAACTTGCATCGCCACCCGGAACCATTCGGAGAGTCGGTTCGGGATGTCCCAATAAGCGGTCACTTGGGCGATCTGCTTATCTAGGCTTGTTCTGAAAAAATACACTAGTAGTCACTCTGGTAGGGGAGGTAAGGTGCCAACGACTCTTCTGAACTCATGAATGTGCTCCTTGATGGGCTTCCCTCTCTGCATTAGGTTTCTGAGTTCGTCTTCCACATAGGGGTCCTCCCCTGCTTCCTCGAACCTAGCCCGTAGTAGTTGCAAGAAACCATCTGCGTCTTGCAGTTGGGGGGCTCTATTCTTGTAGAGGGCTGCTGACCAACTCTTTGCTTCTCCCTCCAGCCCTTCTGAAATGGCACTGACTAGGGCTCTGGGGAATGGATAAAGGTGCCCATAGCGCTGGATATAGATCTCAGCTGCGTCGAGGAACTGCGCTACCTGGTCTGGATCCCCATTGAACTTCCCTCTGAACTGAGGTGGCTCCGCCCTCGGTGGCCCCTCCTCCCATAGCGGGGCTCTGTGAGCCTGTCTAGGGTGCCGTTGGGCTTCTTCCTCATCTCTCATTCGGGGGCGGGGGGGCGATGCCTTGCTTAGGCTGGTATGCTTGCTGGGTAGAGGAGGAACCCATGGATGTACACTGGGATTTTCTTTCCTTCTGGTGTGGGAGGGGGGAGGGCTGCGCTCCCGTCTATGGTGACTTAGTTCAACAGGGTCGGCTGGCCTCCCCCTTTCTTTGGGCCTGCAGGATGGACCCTCTTCCAGTCTGATGGCACGTTCAAAATCTTGCTTTAATTTCTCCATGGGGCTCTCAAGTGGCAGCTTTGAAGCTTTCTGCTGTCTGGCTTGCTGCCAGTCCCATAACCAGTCCGCCCTTCCCAATTCACTCAGAGGCTTCCCCTTACCTTTAGCGTCTGGAAAGGGGAACTCAGCTTCTGCAGATATTGGCAAAGTCCATCAAGGTTCATCATTTTTTCTTCTCTTGGGCTGGAGCACGATCATCTGACCTTGGTAATTCTGTGGCAGTGGTGGAGGAAGGGGGGGTTGCAGCTTTGCTGGAGGAGGGGGTGGCCCCGTTGCATCCAAGCTGGCTGGAGTAGGGAGGGGGAGCTGGTTCACAGCCACTTGAAGTAAGCTTTCAGTAGAGAGTTGGCTTTCTGCCATGGCTTCGGAACCTTGGCGCCACTCCGTCCAAACATCTGGCACGGAGCTGGAGGGCTGGAGGTTTGCCAGTTTGGCTTGGAAAGTTGTGAGAACTGACCGTCTGTCAGGTTTCGATGCTATCTCAAAATAAATGAACTTCCAAACTGCCGATCTTTAAGGAAATTTTCTCTTTATTCGAGCACAGCCATCTGATCCTGACTCTTTTCGCGGTCAGTACTGACCATTGCCCCCCAATCCCTCCCTTTCCGATCCCCAATTCTCTACTTCTCATTGGCTATCTTCCAAGTCACTTTCCTGATTCCTTCTTCGTTAGGTCACAGGAATGTCTCCCCCCTCCCCATCTCCGAGGAGACTGAATCTTCAAAGCGATTTAGCAGGCAAAAGTTCAGGCTTCTCCTCCCTTTTCTACGTCAGTTCTGAGACGCTGACAGTAGGCTTCTGAATCAGTATACCCAGAAGCAAGGTAGAACACCCTCCCTTTAGTTACTTTTTTTTTTGCAGTGTTTTATTTTCTGCCCTTGGGTCTAACCTGTTTGGGCAATTTACACATCTGTCATGCCTGCCCGCTCTGTCCTACCGTCTCTCTGCTTGCCTGCGGCTGCTGCCAGACATTCACCACCTCCTGTGCTGGCCACATCAACCTCCCTTTCACTAGGGCTTATTTTTGGTGTAGGGCTTATATTAGGTGCACCCTTAAAAATCAGGCTAAGGCTTATTTCAGGATAGGTCTTATTTTCGGGAAAACACGGCCTCATGGCTGTGTGTTACATCTGATTTTGGGATTACCAAATGGACTCGATTATGATCTCTGCCTCCATCGTTGTAACCTAAGATGTATACTACCTCTGATCTTCTTGCGCTGCGAGATTCCCCCCTCTCGCAGACCTGGCCCTCCACATTATTGAGGGCCTACGTCAATGACAGGTTTTGGGACCCAGAGAGGTGGCATGTGAAAAAAAAGGGGGTTGAGGGATTTTTTAAATAGGGTAGCGGGGAAGCTTTTAAGGGGATCCAAGAGGGGGGGGGTTGTAGAGGTGGACCTGGGGGGGTCCATATAGCCACTGTAAGGGGTGATGGGTTGGATGGGCACAGCGGAGGGGAGGAGGTTGGTAGTGTGACTGGTAAACTGGGGGGCAAAAGAAAGGGCAGTTTAATTGAAACTATGAGTGGGAGGGGCAGGTAAGGCGGGTGCAGGGGGCCACATCAGATTCTGGGGGTACGCATGCGCTGTCTGCGAACGATTGCACACTCCGGCCCTCAACGTGCAACTCATGTCCTGGGTTGCACAGGATCTCAGGCCCTGGGTCCTCGGCTGATGTTATGTAATGCCAGGTCGGTAGTTAATAAAGCCCCTCTCATTTGTGATCTTATAATGGAGGGGGTGCGGTCCTGGCAGGAATTACAGAGACTTGATTGGGCCAGGAGGGGGGGTTCCCCTTGTTGAAATGTGTCCACCAGGTTTCCGAGCATTTCATCAGCCGAGGGCTATGGGGAGGGGCGGGGGAGTGGCGGCGATTATCAGTCTTTGTCCGAGGGAGGCCACTGTTCCTCAGATAGCCGGATTTGAGTCCCTTTTTGTGAAGTGGGGTTGTGGGGTACAGATGGGTTTGCTGACCACTTACCTGGCTCCCTGCCACGTGGCAGCAACCCTGCCCAAGCTACTCAACGTTATCGCTGGGGTGGCGGTGGATACCCCCAGATTTATTGTTATGGGGGATTTCAACTTGCTATCCATCGGTGAGGCGTCAGAGGTGGCTTGGGAGATCATGGCTTTCATGATGGCCATGGACCTGACCCAATTAGTTCAAGGCCCCACTCACACTGGGGGACACACTCTGGACTTGATTTTCATCTCTAGTCAGTGGTTGAATGATCTTGGCAGAGGTGATTTAGTCATCAAACCCTTGTCATGGACAGATCATTCTCTCCTTCACTTAGACTTCCAAGCCGCTTCCCCCCGCTGCAGGGAGATGGAACTGACCAGATGGTTCCATCCCAGGTGCCTGATGGACCCCGAAAGGTTCCTGACGGAGCTTGGGCTGTTTCCTGAGACCCTGGCACACGACTCGACTGAAGACCTGGTGGTCGCCTGGGAGAGTGCAGCCGCCAGAGCTTTGGACCGCGTCGTGCCTTTGCGGCCTCTGACCCGATGCCGATCTCAACTGGTTCCTTGGTTCTCCGAGGAGCTGAGAGAGATGAAGCATCGGAAAAGACGCCTAGAGAGCATTTGGAGGACTAGTCAACCCGATTCTGACCAGACACTGGTGAGGTCTTATATCAAGACCTACCTAGTGGCGATAAAAGCGGCGAAATCTAACCATTTTTTCGCTCTTATCGCATCAGCAGAGAACTGCCCAGCCACTCTGTTTAGGGTGACCCACTCCCTTCTTCGGGGGGGGGAGTGCGGGAAGATCCCTTGCAGGGTTGAGCTGAGGATTTTGTGCAATTCCTACATGATAAAGTTGCTCAGATTCGGAAAGGTTTGGAGTCCGACTGGGTGAGTCCAGGCGGGGAGACGGGGGTAGGTCCTGAGAATATTACCTGGGAAGAGTTTGACCCTGTGGCTCCTGAGGACATGGACAGGATTCTGACTAGGCTTGGTGCTGCCACATGTTTATTGGACCTGTGTCCCTCCTGGTTGGTACTGGCCTCCCGGGAGGTTACATGAGGTTGGCTCCAGGGGATTATAAATGCTTCTTTGAGTGAGGGTGCCTTTCCCGCCACCTTGAAAGAGGCGGTGGTGAGGCCCCTCCTCAAGAAGCCCTCCCTCGACCCATCTGGTCTGCAACCTTCGTTTTGTTGCGAAGGTTGTTGAGAGTGTGGTGGCACGACAGCTTCCCCAGCACCTGGATGAAGCTGTCTATCTAGACCCGTACCAGTCGGGCTTCAGGCAGGGGTACAACACAGAAAAGGCATTGGTTGCATTGGTGGATGATCTCTGGAGGGCTCGGGACAGGGGTTGCTCCTCTGTCCTAGTCCTATTAGATCTCTCAGCAGCTTTTGATACCATCGACCATGGTATCATGCTGCAGCAGTTGAGGGGGTTAGGAATAGGAGGCACTGTGTTGCGGTGGTTCTCCTCCTTCCTCTCCGACCATTCGCAGTTTGTGTTGGCAGGGGGGCAAAGGTTGACCTCGAGGCACCTCGCTTGGGGAGTGCCACAAGGGTCGGTTCTCTCGCCCCTTCTGTTCAACTTTTATGTGAAGCCGCTGGGTGAGATCATCTGTGGTTTTGGGGTGAGAGTCCATCAGTATGCTGATGACACCCAGCTGTACATCTCCACCCCAGACCACCCCAATTGATGCCCTTGATATGATGTCCTGCTGCCTGTAGGCCATGCGGGTCTGGATGGGGAGAAATAGGCTCAGGCTCAACCGTTCCAAGACCGAGTGGCTGTGGCTCCCGGCGTCCCGGTATAGTCAGCTGGTGCCATCGCTGACTATTGGGGGTGAATCTTTGCCCCCCACAGAGAGGGCTCGCAATTTGGGTCCTCCTGGATGCACGGCTGTCTTTAGAAGAGCATATGACGGCCATGGCCAGGGGGGCTTTTTATCAGGTTCACCTGGTACGCCAGTTGCGGCCCTTTCTGGATCGGGACGACTTGCGCACGGTCACTCATGCCCTTGTCACCTCATGACTGGACTACTGTAATGCGCTCTACATGGGCCTCTCCTTGAAGAGCACTTGAAGGCTCCAACTGGTCCAGAATGCAGCCGCGTGGGTGGTATGGGCGCGACTCGTTGTGCCCATGTGACACCTCTCCTGCGCGAGCTGCACTGGCTCCCAGTGGTCTTCCGGGTGCGATTCAAGGTGTTGGTTACTACCTTTAAAGCGCTCCATGGCTTAGGACCCGGGCACTTGCAAGACTGACTTTGCCACCAATAGCCTCCCACCAGCCACTCCGCTCACACAGAGAGGGACTCCTCAGGGTGCCATCGGCCAAGCAATGTTAGCTGGCGACACCCAGGGGGAGAGCCTTCTCTGTGGGAGCTCCTGCCCTTTGGAACGAACTGCCCCCGGAAATACACAAGATCTCCGACCTCCGTGTGTTTCGTTGTGCCCTTAAGACCCTACTGTTTTGCCAGAAAGGGCTAACTATGTAATTATTTTAAATTGGGAGTTTTAAATTGGGGGTTTTAATCTGGGCCGAAATTGTGTAATATTTTTAATGATTTTAAATTTTGATATTTGTATATTTTTTGCTTTAATAGGCTGTACACTGCCCTGAATCCTTCGGGAGAGGGGCGGTATTAAAATAAAATTATTATTATTATTTATTATTATATACCATACCACATTACCCATGTTTCCCCAAAAATAAGACAGGGTCTTATATTTATTTCTGGCTGCTAGGAGAGAGAGGGGCATGAGGGGAGCCCCTTGGCCAGCCAGGCAGCCAGGCCCTTCCTCCAGGTGGCAAGGGCAAGATAATTTCTGGTTGCCCAGGCAAAGGTCAAAGGTGGTTGGCCTCACTGTGGGGGTCATGAGGTGCAGGGGTTAGGGCGCATGGAACAGCTCCACCTCCCTGCCACCTGCCTCACCTGATCTTGTGGCAGTGGCAGTGGCACCAACATGCCACGTGGCTGCCTGCCCCACTGGGGCCATGAGTAACCAGACAGTGGGATGGAGTGAGCAGGCAAGTGGGCTCCTGCTGGACATGGCTGCTACTGTTGGTGCTGCCACCACGAGGTGAAGCAAGTGGAGGGACCTGGGAGGCCTGGCTGCAGGGGCCCTGAGGTGCATGGGTGCACGATGTGGGGCAGCTCCAGCACCCCATTTGCTTCGCCTCACCTTGTGGAGTCTGCTCTGTTACAGCCATGAGCAACCAGACGATGGGACAGAGTGCGTGGGATCCTAACTGGGGCTTATTTTGGGGGTAGGGCTTATATTAGATGCATGCTAAAAATTTTGCTAGGGTTTGTTTTCTGGTTGGATCTTATTTTCAGGGAAACACAGTATTCATATATGTATTATATGACTATATAATAAAATATGTATTATAGAAACTTCTAAACTTCTGTTATAAAGTAATTTACATGATGTACTAAGCCATAATGTGTCTAAGAATAACAAGTCATCTGAATCAGCACCATAAGGTAAATTTTGGTTAGGCCAAGTTGCCTTGATTACTTTATGATTATGTATCTAATACATAATTACAAATGATTTATCTTTTATTTATCATGGAAACTGATCAAGGAGAGATTCAACCTAGAAATAAGGAGAAATTTTCTGACAGTGAGAACAGTCAACCAATGGAACAGATTGCCTTCGGAAGTTGAGGGTACTTCATCACTGGAAGCTTTCAAGAAGAGACTGGAGAGCCATCTGTCAGAAATGGTATAGGGCAGTGATGGCCAACCTTTTTCTCTTTGGGTGCCAAAAAAAGCGTGCGCGCGTGTCACAGCACGCGCACGTGCTGGCACCCATAATGCAATGTGCCCCATGCATGTTCGCATGACCCCCACCCCCATGCATGTGCATGTACACATGACACCCCCTGTGACCCCCGCCCCCTCTCACATGCATGCAAGGGGTGGGATTCAAAAATTTTAGCAACCAGGAGGAACCGGAAGCATTGCAGTGAGACTGACTGGAAAACAGCAAAGCTCCAACGAGCTTCGCAAAAATCCAGCCAGACAAACTGCTGTCGAGGGGGTGTCTTTGGACCGGAACTGTCTTGGAGGGACGGTGAAGAAAGAGAGGCACCTTGGAAGACCATGAGGAACAGGCAAGTTCCTCGAAGGGTCGGAGGCAGCTCTTTAATCCGGCGGCGGGGGTGGCGACCATTAAAACGACCGCTCTAAGCTGGGGCAACTGGACTAAGATTTGTGCAGGAGCGATGTTTGAATGGATATTGTTACCGGATGAGCCATTTGGCCGATTAAAAGGTAAAAAGAAATTCTTTGGGAAAAGCTTAAAAGAGGTCCCAGTGTGAAATGAGCAGCTAATTGGCACTTTGGAATGTTAATTGGAGGGAAAAGAACAAAGAGGAAGTTAAAAGACTAAAGCTCCAAAAAGAAAATTTTCTACCTGCATTTAAAATTGAATTTGGAGAAATTAGAAATAATACAAGAAAAAGAAAACTGAGAGAAAGCATTTTTTAACAATAAAAGGAAAGCAAATTGAAGAGAAAGTATTTTCTATGTGGATTTAAAAGTGATATGTTGTTGCCTGGGGATTTGTGAACTGGAGAGAGAAGAAAGCATTACAATGAATGGTTTAAACATTGAAGGAGTACTTGTTTAAACAGCTGGATTCCGACCTTGAATAGAAGTGAAAAAGAACAAAGCCCTAAACTGGAATGGTCTAGATAAATATTTGAATTGGATACTATTTGGAAATATACAAAAAAGAGAAACACTATATGGACTTGAATTTTAACTATATATAAATTAAAATAAAAAAAATTGAATTGACAATATGGAACATTGGGAATATGAGGAATTAATGGAAATGTTTAAGAAGGTGTGTAAAGTGTTTAAGGGTGATAAAGAAGTGGAAATCTGGTTAGAATACAAAAAAAAAAGGAAAAAGAGAATATAAATGTGAAGCAAGAACATAATGTTGAAAGGAAAATAATTGAAGATGAAAAAATAGATGATTACACTGGAATTGACAGTGAAAAACAAAATGTGGATGGTGGGAATATCACCCAAAAAAGAAAGGAAGAGAAGGAAATGGGAAAAGACTGAGGGGGAGAATTAAAAGGGTAACAATTTTAAAAATGAGAGAAAGGGTTCAGGGGAAAATAAATAAATAAACAATAAAAAGAAGAAGAAGAAGAAGAAGAAGAAGAAGAAGAAGAAGAAGAAGAAGAAGAAGAAGAAGAAGAAGAAGAAGAAGAAGAAGAAGAAGAAGAAGAAGAAGAAGAAGAAGAAGAAGAAGAAGAGAATAGGAGAAAGGGAGAAAAATATTAAAAAGTGGAATTTTCGAGAGACCAAAAGAAAAGGGGTAAAAGGGGAAGAATAATGGAGAGAAGGAAGGGAAATAAAGCATTTATTAGTTGATTTAAGGGAAATGTATTGATAGTAGAAATTTTATGTCAGACGTAAACAAGAAGAAGTATATAGTTTATTGTAAAATGGATCAGCAGGTGTAATATGAAATGTAGATTGGTTTAAATATGAAAATAATGGAAATAAAGATACAAAATTGAAATGCTAGTAAATGATGTATGTAAGAAGTAAAAAAGAAGAAATATATTGTTTATTGTAAAATGGATTAGCAGATGCAATATGAAATGAAGATTGGTTTAAAAGTGAAAATAACTGAAATTAAGATATAAAATTGAAAGGCTACTAAAAGAGGAAAATAATTAATTGATGTTGGAATGAGAAATTAGGAACTAAGGAAAATAAGAGGTGGAAGGTTAATTAAGTTAAAAGGTTTCAATGTAAAAATGGAATGAATTGAAATACATTGTTAATAATTTTAAAATGTGATGGGTACTTTGCAAAATATAGTTAATAAGAGGGAAAAAAATCAGGGTTGCCTGGATACCATTGTGGAAAATATTGAATTGAAAATGAATACAACAATGGAAAGAGAATGGAAGGAGGAGGAGTGAGAAGAAGGAGAAGAGAGGAAGGAGAGAGAGGAATAGAAGAAAGGGAAAAGGGGAGGAAGAAAGAGAGGGATAATAAGAGTAGGTGAGAAGGTTAGAAAGGGAGGAAGGAATGGAGGAGAGGGGACGGAAGGGGGGAAGGAAGGGGAAGTAGAAGAGTAGTAGGAGAGGAGGAAAGAGGAAAGTAGAAAAGGATAGAAGAAGGGAGGGAAAAGAAAGAGAGGAGAGGAGAAGAAGAATTGTTGTAAAACAAGAGAGATGAAATGGTAGAAAGGCAACCCCGAGAATGTTCAAATTTATTAGGATGAAGAATGAATTAATATGAAAGTTAAATGGGAATATATATGATTAACAATGGATAAGATACGATAACTAATTGAAATAATGTTAAGAAACTAGGATTTGAGGGCGGATGGTGATGCTGTTTATATAATAAGTATAGAAATATTAAGATAAGATAAAATGTATGGAAAAAGTATATTTTGGCAAAAATGGTAACTATGTAAAATGAAATTGGATATGATAAGTTGTATAAGATATGATACGGTCACCTGAAGTAAAAACAGTTCAAAAAGCAAACATTGCTTGAAGCTTGTGGGAGGAAGAAGGTCCAGCAACAGCAGTCCCGATGATAGCTTGCGTGCTACAAAACAGCAAAAGGCAAGCATCCGTGGGAGTCTCTCTGTAGCGGCGTCTGGAGTCCTTATCTGCATTCTTCTCCCATCTGCGGCATTGCAACAAGCTTCCTGCAGGAGCTGTGCATTTAGGCCTAGATCAGACTAGGCCCAGGTAGCAAGCGAAAGGTCCTTGCTTATATTGGGAGTCAACCTGCAATTAACTAGGGCGGGGAAGGCTTGCAGGTAATTGGCAACAGCAGATGGCTTGATTAAAACCATACTGTTTGTGAGTAGGCAGATAGCCACAGCAATCCTGGAAACACTCGTGACAATCCCCTTCTCTGCGGCTATTTGACTGGTTAACAAACATACATTCTACATTGGGTACATATATACATCAATGGTAAGTACATTCACATAGCCATCGACATTTTTCCCAGAAGATAGAGGTGTTGGTCACGGGGCAGCGGTTTGGTAAACACGTCCGCTACCTGTTCCTTGGTTTCACAATACACAGTCTTAATGAAACGTTGATACTCTGTTCATAAAATATGTGTGTGTGTGAAAGAAAAAAATCAATAAAACTTGATTAAAAAAATTTTTTTAACAACCTGCACCACGGCAGGGGGGGGCATTTTCATCCTCCCCAGGCTCTGGAGGCTTTCCTCAAGCCTCCAGGAGGGCGAAAACGGCCTCCCCCAGGCTCCAGGCTCCCTCTGGAGGCCAGAAATGGGGCCATTTTGCACTTCCAGAATGCGCACCCCACTCTCCCTGTGATCCCCCTTGCCCCCCGGACATACAAGTGTACCCCCACACATGCACGCATGACCCCTGCACATGCACGACTGACCCCCTGCACATGCGTGTGCGACCCCCCCACATGCATGTGCATCTCCTGCATGCGCCCCTCCCCCTGAGCATCCCAAAAATCAGTTGGCCGGTGGGAGGCACCCGCGCGCATGCGCAGTGGACGTGAGCTGGGTTATGGCTCACGTGCCTGCAGAGAGGGCTCTGCATGCCACCAGTGGCACATGTGCCATAGGTTTGCCATCACAGACCTACATGGTCCCTTCCAACTCTGTTATTATATTTCTAAATGACAGTATTCAGTTTGCAGCTACAGCTTCAAGTAAGAACCACCACAAGGGTATCTAAGACACTGACTGATACTGAAAACAACCAATAAACATTTTTGTCTAGGATTTGGTATATCACCTGAACAGCAGCCATAGCTCTTTTGCTATGATTAGCACCATATGTTGCTAAGTGTTTCATGCCTTTGCAATGAATGTTTTGCAACTAGGTTCACAGAACCCAGCTACTGCCCTAAATCATAATTTGTTTGTCCATAGTTTGTTGAATACTTCCCATTTCCTTGGTTCATGTTCCAAAACCAATCAAATCACATTATAATTTAGTGTGAAGTATGATCCCAACAACTAGCTTATTAGTATTCTCCTCCTTGCTGCAAACAAGGGAAGAAAACTAGGACAGCCTTTAGCTGACAGGATTAAAATTTGCCAACTTCTTCACTCAGCAGTATACAAAGAATGTAATTGATGATGCATGTTTTGACCTATAAAACTCCTGTTAACTATTAAAGTTGGAGACACCAAGTGACAATTATTTTCTATGTGCCAGAAAAGCCATGTAGGAGGGTTTTGAATGGTTGATCTATGTAAATTCAGTTCTCTGAAAGGAATATTTGTCAGAGCTTGACCTTTTAGGGCTTCTTCAAATATAAGCTGAACATGGAAGGGACAAATCATTGAAATGAATTTGGCCCAGAGAACCAAGACCAAGTCTGGTTAAAAGTTGTTTGACTGTTTTTGTTTTCTTCTTAAACATACATTTACAACATAGAAGGTATTTGAAAAATTGGATGACGTGATTTTCTGACTTATTTTTTCTACAGTTAGTATCCAGATAGTAAAAGCCAGCATCTTACTTTGATAGTATCTGAAAGCTGGAACCATTAAGAGCTGCCATGCAGGGTTTCAATTTAACAATGACTAAAAGTGAAGGGTGCCAACAAATGAATAATTAATTGCATTAATTTCCTACAATACATAGAAGAATTTTCATTGTAATGTCCTCATCCCAGAATTATCTGTGGTTTTAAATTGTGAGATCTGCTAAGATCTTCATAGTGGTAATAGCCTTTTAAGATTTAAGCTAAAAAAAAAAAACTTAGCAAATACCTTCTTTGAAGGAACTGAAATGCTCTTGACTTAGTACTTAAAGAAGAGCTCTTCTTCATATTTGTATAATTACCGGTATTTTAAACCACTTACTACTGTGTCTCCCTGAAAATAAGACCCTGTCTTATATTTTTTTGAACCCCGAAATAAGTGCTTGGCCTTATTTTTGGGGGGGTCTTATTATTTTGGGGCACGTGGAGCAAGATGGGGTTCCTCTTGCTGTCTTACCTGATTTTCAGCTCTGCATTTAAATATTTTTGGGGGTAGGCTTATTTTAGTGCATGCGCTCAAAAGCCTGATTGGGCTTATTATCTGTTCAGAAGTCAGGTCAACTTTATACATATGAATCTAATATAGACATTTACAAAGACAGATTAGAAAAGAGGTGTTATGCTATGAGAACTGTGTGTCCTCAGTGCCAAGAGGATCCTAGTGACACAAACTTCTTGTGCGATGGGTTGTCATTTCAAAATAATTTGTAGACATACTGAAAATAACACTAATTCCCTTAAAAGTAATTATACTTTTGCCATCATTTAGCTTGAAAATCCAAGAAGCATGAATAATTTAAAGACTCTAACTCAATGTTTATCAAACTTGGTGACTTTGTATGGGCTTCCTAGCTGTGCAATTATGGGAATTGAAATTCAAATATTTTAAAATTGCTGTTGTTAAGAAACTGCTCTATCTCAACAACTTGAATTTGAAAAGGAGGGAGTCTTCTATTGGCAGAATTCAAATTCATCTAAAGCAAATAGAATCCCAGTCCCTCAGATTGATCTTTTGAACACCCTGGATTTAATTTTTTGGTACATTCTCATCTATGCCATTACTAAAACCATAACAATATTCAATGGTAAGTTGGAAGAGGATGCAAAAGTGGGTGGGGAGGAAGCTGTGTTGAACTTTATTATTATTGTTACTTTGTTGCTGTTGCTGTTGCTGCTAGAAAATCAGCAGGTTTTCAATCAGAGAAATAATCATGGCTATGGCAGATTATTTACTTTTAGATATCTGTGCTATCTTGTTTGACTCTGTCCCAGTAGCAGATATGCTGTTTTTCAAGTTAAATGCAACAGGAAATCTGATGCTGTCTGCCGCCCAACTAGTAATAGCCCTTGCTGCTGATGGTAGGAGGGCAGGCCTGACATTGCTATTTAATCAAATAGTCCACTATTTTCAAGGACCTGTTCATTATCCTGGCTTGGAAAGGGGATAATGCCTATGGAGTTTCAGCAATTTAGGATTATGTGCATAGGCATCACCTCAGAAATGAGATTTTATGGGTGATAGGGATGGATAGCAGCAAGACTAGTGCCTGTCGTTCTTTCAGGCTGTTTACTGCAGTTGTCTAGGACTACTGGTAAGTCATCTATTTTGGAAGCTGAATGTGTTTTTAAGACTCTGAACATCCATGCAATGTTATATCCCTATAATATTATTTATTATTCTTTTTGGTATTCCTTGATTTTTCAATTATCCCGAGTGTATCAACAATTATCTTGCTCCTTGACCTTTTCCAATTCCAACTCATTTATTTATTTTTTATTTAGAAAATTTATATTGCCACCTACTTGCACATGGTGACTCCAGGTGGCTTACAGGAGATAAAAATACAATATAAAAGAAATAAAAATAATAGGAAAGAAAAGGAGGTACATGTGCACCGAGATCTGCACATAAACCTTGAATATTTGACATTTCTCTTTCCACGTAGGGATGTTGGATGATCCTAACCATTATTTTGCTAGCTTTTAAAATAACAATGTTGTGTGGTAATTTTCACACAATATCATTAAGTCTCCTTTCTTTAGTATTCATATAGACTGATTTTTTCCAACCCAACTGTATCTTTCTCCAGATTTTCTAAAAGGATTTGGTTACATCCTTAACAATTTTTTTTTCTGTTGTTTGCCATTTGGGTATTCTCTCAATTCCAGTAACCTTCCAATCTGATAATGGGCAAAGTGCTATAAGAGCTCTTCTAGTTCTTAGACCTTTTGATTTCTTCTAAGATATTTTGCATTTTGACATTACTGTTCAGAATTTCAGTATACCCCTTCCATGTCTACATGATCCTCTTTGAATCACATATTTTCTATCCAGTAGTGTCTTTTAGAATCGGTTTTTTTTCTGAGCAGAAATATTTTTGAAGATTTTCCTTGTTTTTCCTTATCTGTTTATACCTTTGAAGACAGATGTCTCTTATTGGTAATTTTCACCATCTTTTTTTTTTCATATAATTCAAATTCAGAATAGAGCTAGAAGGGACCTTGGAGGTCTTCTAGTCCAAACCCCTACTCAAGCAGGAGATCCTATACCATTTCAGATAAGTGGCTGCCCAGACTCTTAAAAACCTGCAGTGATGAAGCATCCACAACTTCTGAAGGTAATCTGTTCCACTGATTAATTGTTCTCATTGTTAGGAAGTTTTTCCTTAATTTCAGGTTGCTTTTCTCCTTGATTACTTTCCATCCATTGTTTCTTGTCCTGCCCTTTGGTGCTTTGGAAAATAAGTTGACCCCCCTCTTCTTTGTGGCAGGCAGCCCCTCAAATATTGGAACACCACTATCATGTCACCCTAGTCTTTCTTTTCTCTAGACTAGCCATACTCAAACCCTGCAACCGTTCTTCACGTTTTTTATCTCTAGGCTTTTAATCATCATAGTTGCTCTTCTCTGCATTTTTTCCAAAGTCTCAACATCTTTTTTATAATGTAGTGACCAAAACTGGATGCAGTATTCCAGGTTGGTCTTACTAAAGTTTTATAAAATGGTACTAATGCTTCACATGATTTTGATTCTATGCCTCTGTTTATACAACCAAGGATTGTATTAGCTTTTTTTGGCTGTTGCCGCACATTACTGGCTCATATTTAAGTCATCCACTTTTCTAGTATATATGTTGCTTTTTTGTACCTTTTTTGTTATAGAATCTTCAACTTTTTGTTATTTGATTTATCCATCTTGATTATCATTAATGGAATTTTACACCATCTATAAATATTTTATACCAATTTTATACCAATATAGCTTGGAGGGAATTTTATTGATTTGTTTCCTCTAGCTCTTTACATTGTTACTCTATGATTGCTTGTTTGAAATTTTGCATCCACTTTATCATGAAATTCTGAATTTATTCCATCTCCAGGTTATATTTGAATAAGAATTAGTAAATATGACCCAATAAATATATTGTGGTTGTGTAGAAACATTTCAAATTCTCTTCAACTTTCTCAAAGTCCCTCCTTTTTTTGATGAGATCAATTTTTACTCATTACCTTCATTGCTGTCATTAATCTGTAGCAGCATTTTTTTCTAAAAGTATCTAATTCATTCCCATTTCTATTTGCTGATGCTTAAGAAGTTAATGTGTATTCATGTAACCTTTAAATGGCAAATTTTCTCATATCAGTGTTTCTTACATTCCATGTCCCTACTGTAATTCTTTCTTTGCAGCTTCAGATTTTCTTTTCTTGTATGATATATCAACAATTAGACATTCAGAAGGCTTCAACATACCTATATCATAAACATCATTGGTACTGCAAAAGATCCTTCTTCAGTATCATGTTGTATGTCATACAACCTGAGGAATCCATCACCAGGCATTCTATTGTTAATCATGTAATCTTATCTATCCATGTGATGTAATTGTTAAAGTACAGGAATGGTTACTATTATTACCTTCTCCCATGCAATATGTCATACCATTTGTCACTAAAGTGATCATCTGCTTCCAGCATCTTCTTATATTGCTGTTACCTAATATAGATGTCTGCTTGCTTTAGCTGGGCAGCTGAGATGACTGCCATGCCTTGGGTAACCTTATTGGAGTATACCGTATCTTCTTGGTGTATATTCCTGATATTCTTGGCTCATCTCTCTCAAGACCTCACCACCATGAAGAGGCAGCATTGGAAATAGAGGGAAAATATTCCGCAGAGATTAAATTAAAATTTTTTTCTCATTTTCCTAAACTGTATTTATACTTAGCAAATCCTTTACATGTAATTCTTGACTTATGACTATTTGTTCAGCAAATGTTTGATACCACAATAGTGCTGGATTTACAACTCCTGGCCAAAGTTATGGCTGCTTATGTTCATGTGAACAAACTTTGGGCACTTGGCAATACACTCTCCCTTATGACCAATGGTAGGAAGCTGCAGTGCCACTGTCTATTTCCCCCCATCCCATAACACTGGGTGCCCAGAGGACTTGGGCCTGCTTCCTGCCCCACTGGGTCCACACCAGTGGTGGGTTGCCCCCAGTTCGCACCGGTTCTATAATAGAACCGGTAGTAAAACCGGCGGGAGGCTCCGCCCACCAACCCTGACGTCATCAAAATGCTTCTGCGCATGCCCCGTTGCGAACTGGTAGTAACGGTAAGTAGAATCCACTCCTGGTGCACACCCTCCTTTTCAGTCCCTGTCATGCTCACTTATCTTTTCTGTAGATCTCCTTTGATAAGTAGCTGATTCACCCCTCAGCCTCTTTATACAATACAGCAGTTGTAAGCTGAGGACTATCTATATTTGATTTTTTCTCTGACAAAGCAAGAGTCTGACATCACCAGACTAGTAAAGCATTTATAAAGGTCTTCAAACATGAAGGATAAGTATCAGACAAAAATGCGAAAAGAACTGTCAAATATTCTTTCATTATGGCCACCTGATATTGTGATTTGCAGATTGATGTTCACAATTTGGGGAAGAAGTTTGATAGTGAGATAGAACTGGTTTATCTCCTAAAAGCCTTCAAATAAACCATAGCACTGCTGTAAATAGGCTACTTTGGTGCTGAAAATGGCCAATGTGATATGAAGTGCTGCAGCAATGGCATGTAGTCTACAAAGTACCTATCCCTGAAATAACTGATAGAATCTCTTAAAATGATGCATCCTTCACAATTTCTGATATAAAAGTGCTTGCTCTGGAGGTATATGGTGCCTTTATTATTTATTGTATGGCATATGATACATTTATTGTATGGCATATGATACATGGACTAGCAATATAAATTAACATTTCAACTAGAACATAATAAAATATACATGTCAAAACAATCTATGTTCAAATATCAATGTCTAGACCATCTAACCATTGAAGTACAGTGTTGTTTATATTTAAAAAATCAGATACTGGACCGGTATAGGCCCTCAGTTTATCATGCTGAGATCTATAGATATATGGTGCAATGTTATCTTAAGTGATAAATAATTTCCTGATGATGCTATTCTAAAACACACTGGTATTTTTCTAGTCCTCTTGTACAGAAATTTGATTTTAGAGATAAACAATACTTAAACAGTTTCATATTTGTCTTTTTTTTTTTAAATGGTAGAAGTCAAACTGGAACTAGAATTCAATAAAATCTGGGGATTATGTAGAAATTTAAGGCATAATGCCTAATTGGTTCTTTGTTGTTTTGATTTAGTGTGCTCTATGAATGAAGTCATTGTGTTTTGTAAAATAGGATTTATATCTTAGCATTCTGCCATCAACTAATAAGATACAGTTAAACAAATTATGAATGTGCAAAAAGTATGAAACCCGCCATTTTGCCAAATACTCTTATAAATCCCTCTCTTCTTATCAACCACCTGTCTCACTGTGACACATGAACCAGCTTAGCTGTGCTGCCCTCCGTCTACTATGAATTCAGGGAAAAAGAGCATGAAACTCTGCACAGTTGCCAATGTAATCAGGCACCCATAACAGATAATCTATTTCCTAGTTAGTTGCAGTCCTTGTGTCAAGCTTCAAAATACTTTTGCTGTTGCAACTATTATTGCATCTCAGCTTGCCAATGAATTATGGGGGGAGAGAGAGGGAAAGAGAAAATAGCCCAAACATCAAGATGTCAGCATGAGAACCAAGGACATTTCGGCAGGTGTTTACAGAAGCCAAACAACACTTTTCCACAACAATATCCCGAGACATATTGGACAATGTGACCTGAGCTAATTGGGGGATTGTGGAATGTGAACTTTAACTATAGGGGTTAGCACGGGAAAGCCTTAGATCTGGTTTTGCCTTCAAACCTGCCAAAATGATGCACTCAATAAAGTTTTTCAAAAAGAGACTTGATTGTCTCAATCGTGCTTGCTTTGGTTAGGTTTGTCAGTCGGAACCTTGACAGTTTGTTTATAGAAATTACACTGACATGGCAGTTGTGGCTACTATTACCCACCAACCATCCATACTGATCAAATGTAAAGGAATGAATGGCTTTATTCCTCTGAAAAGTATTATGACCATAAAGATCATAAAGACCAAGTGTTCACCTTGGAAGCTATATGCCTTCTTTTTTGTCTCTCCACCTACCTACCCTTTAATAGAGAGATGATGGGAGGGACAGGATTAAATCAAACTAGGCCTACAAAAATAAATGTACCCTTCAGGGTTGGTCCATAGCTTCAAAACTAACCTGTGTTGTTCCCGATTACATGAGACCAGAATCAGACACTGACCTGAAGGAAGAAAAACCTCTATGAAATTGGAAAAATTATCTTGGATTCATGCCTGATCCAAGTTATTTGTACATGCTTGTTTGAAACTGTCTCCCATTTCCCTATGTGGAGGAAGCAGGGTAGGAAAAGGCTCTTTGTGCTGATACTGACAATGCCTGGGAGAGAACAATGTTGTTAATTCAGTACCACTAGTTGTTGGCTTGAAATTATTATCATATTTTCCCACATGCTTATGAAAAAGCTTTGGCTTATAAACAGTTTGACTATTGTTATTTTCACTGGTTAGAAACAGAGGAAAGTTTCATGGCCTATTACTTATCTGGTGGTCATTGTTAATCACCCACCACGAGCATTAATGAAAAAATATGACGATTTGAAAAAAAGTTCACCATTAGCTAAAAGAATGATATCACCAAGCCATTAAATAAGGAATTTGTGGCAGACACCGAAGGAGAAGGAGGTCTTAGTGATGATAGTTAAAGGCACACAAAGGGAGAAAGGCTAAATGAGCACTGCAATGTTGTTGCCAACAAAAAGGTCGCTTAGCAGTAAGCAATTTTCTGAAATCTTTGTCAGATTAGATGTTAACAAAATGCTGAAGTGGAGCAGAAAATCAACCAGAATGAAATTAAAAACACAATCTGAAAAGTTTAATTGATCCTTAAAAATAAAATCTGCAAATGAACCTAATGAAAGAAATGAATTTCTCCCTCCCACATACACTTTTAATTTAGATAGTGTGTTATTGGAATAAAGATTTGACAAAGAAATTGATTTACAAGATAAATAAAAGATAAATTAAAATGCCAGTGATGCTTACTTATTTACTGTTAAAGAGTGTTAGCAGTGTGAGAGACATGGTTGGGCATTTGCCTGTCCTACATTTCTCTCCTAAAGTCTATAGATTTTTTTCCCCATCAAATTTCAAATACAAATGGTTTCTTTGTAATTTTTCCCCACATTATCTTACTACCAAAGGTTGATAAACTACATTCAAGCTTCTTGATAGAATAGGACTACTACTTCACAGGAACAGTAGAGCAGATTTGCCCAGATTTAACATTTTAACTGCAAAGAAACTACAGGTTTCTTTGTATTGTCTCCCCTGAACTCTGGCCCAGGTCTCTCTAGTGGGAGTTCACCAGATATTAACTTCAAACCCTTTATTTTTCAAGACTTGACTTTTCTGCTCTGTATTTCTTTTTGCTTCCATGTTTTCTGCTAATTTGTTCCACAGAGTGAACTTCTAGTAATAGCTCTTCCCGCAGTTCTTGTCAGCTCAGATTTAATTTTCCCTCCAAACCAACTTTCAGTTGAATGATAACATAATGTATGGATTCAACTGTTTAATTTACTTGTAGTCATTTGATTTGATTTTAATGGCTCTTAAAATTGATAGCCCACTTACTAGTTATTGGGGACATTTCCTGAAAATGGAGCCTATATCTTGGTGTCAGAACCAGCTACTAAAGCAGGCTGAATCTGGATCAAGGTGATCTATGAGAAAAAGTATGATTTCTACTGGAAAACACAAGAAAATGCAAGCACCCTATATCACATGGAAGTCTTCAAAGGCTTGTTGTTGTCCAGCAGAGCTCCAACCCACTGTAGGACTGCCCCCTCTCATCTAGCCATGAGATTCCGTGCCTCTGTGACCACTTTTCCCTTAGCTGCTAGAGTACAGAGCTTCATCCAACAGCTTTCTTTTTTTGGTCACCAGAATATGAACACCTTAGAAAACCAAATGCAGATATTCCATGAGGCTAATATTCCATGAGACTGATATTCCGTTCTGCATACCAATTTATAGGATTTGATTTCTCCTCTGTTAAGACTTGATATGCTGTGAGTAGAACTGGCCTCTAGAGAATGACTTGTTTGCTTGCTCAAACTGAGGTTAGGGTTGAAAGAGGAATTTATACAATCCCATACACCTTCTGTGATGCAGGCAGATTGATTCTGTTCCTCAGTTCTTCTACCATTAACCAGCCAGATGTTTTGCCATCCAGCTACTTTGGAAGTTCATTGTCAAAAATGCTGGCTGCTTGGAGATATCTGGGCAAGAGCAACAAGTAACTAAGGGAAGAATGGGGAGGGCTTCGTCTCAGACAGACTAGAGCACGTAGCCATGGTGCAAGGGAGAGGGAAAGTCAATGGGAAAGTTGGTTAACCAGCTGCTACCCACAAAGTAACCTGTGTTATTTTCATGTGGGCAATTACATTACCAGCCTTATTGGCATGATGCAGTAAAAAGACAGCAATGGGAGCTATATTGGTTTTCAAAACAACATACAGATTCCTTCACTTACAATGGTTCATGTAGTCACCGTTCAAAGTTACAACAGCACTGAAAAAAGTGACCTGTGACCATTTTTCACACTTATGACCATTGCAACATCATGGGGATCATGGGATTTACATTCAAATGCTTGACAAGTGGTTCACATGTATGAAGGTTGCAGTGTTCCGGAGTCATGTGATCACCTTTTGCGACCTTCCGATAAGCAAAGTCAATGGAGAAACCAGATTCACTTAACAACCATGTTATTAATTTCAGAACTGGAAATGTTTTTTAACATATTTTTTAACGGATTAACAGAGTTGGAAGAGACCTTCTAGTCCAACTCCCTGCTCAAGCAGGAGACCCTACACAATTTCTGACAAATGGCAGTCCAATCTTTTCTTGAAAATCTCAAGTGATGAAGCTCCCACAACTTCTGAAGGCAAGGTGTTTATTGGTTGATTGTTCTCACTGTCAGAAAGTTCCTCCTCATTTCTAGGTTGAATCTCTTCTTGGTCAGTTTCCATCCATTATTCCTTGTCGGGCTTTCAGGTGCTTTTGGAAAATAGCTTGACCCCTTCCTCTCTGTGGCAGCACCTCAAATATTGGAACACTGCTATCATGTCTCCCCTGGTCCTTCTCTTCACTAGACTAGCCATGCCCAGTTCCTGTAATCGTTCTTTATATATTTTAATCTCCAGTCCCCTAATCATCCTGGTTGCACTCCTCTGCACTTTTTCTAGAGTCTC
This sequence comes from Pantherophis guttatus, assembly GCF_059756535.1. NCBI lineage: Eukaryota > Metazoa > Chordata > Lepidosauria > Squamata > Colubridae > Pantherophis > Pantherophis guttatus. Next base: position 120,289,445 of record NC_142065.1, on the reverse strand, counting down.
AACATCTTTTTTATAGTGTTGTGATCAAAACTGGATGCAGTACTCTAGGTGTGGTCTTATGTATCTCTATAGTGGTATTAGTACCTCACTTGATCTTGGTTGTAACTGTTAATGCATTTTAGGATTGCATTGGCTTTTTTGGCTGCTGCTGCACACTGCTGGTTCATATTTAGCTGGTTGTCCACAAGACTCCAAGATCCCTCTCACAGTCATTGCTATTAAGCCTGGTTTCACCCAGTTTATATGTGTACTTTTGATTTTTCTTACCTAAGTGTAGGACTTTACTTTTCTCTACATTGAATTTCATTTTGTTAGATAGGGCCCAGTGTTCAATTCTGTCAAGAACCACCTGGATCTTGAGCCTATTTTCTAGGGTGTTAGCTATTCCTGCCAGCTTAGTGGCACCCCACTGCTTACTTCTCTCCATGTAGACTTAGACCCATTAAGGACTACTTGTTGAGTATGGTTTGTCAACCAGTTGCGAATCCATCTGGTGGTGAAGCTATCTATCCCACTTTTTTCTTCAATGATTCACTTAACAAATGTGGCATGAAAAGTCATAAAATAGAACAAAACTCACTAAACAAATTTCTCACTTAACAACATAAATTTTGGGCTCAATTGTGATAAGGACTACCTGTTCCTTCCTTCCATCTCATGGATAGGAGGAAAATACATTGATATATGTGAGTGGGTGGGATTACAGATACTAGTGACAATTCAATCTGAGATTTCTGGAATATTTTCTTATGAGAAAAAAATGTTATCTTTTACTCCTCTAAACTTGCATATGAAGATGATTATAAGTCTCCCAGCTAATAATTCTGCTTTTAACACAATCTTTCTCCTAATAATTGACATTTTCAATCAATACTAGCTGGATTAAAATGCAATGTCATGGTATAGTTCATTCTGAACTAGTTTGTTGAACAAACCATGTATAACATGCTAAACCACACTCAACAAGCCACAGTGGTTGAGTTCATAGTATCATGATTAGCAAAAGCAAAAGAAACCACATTATAGTTTAGCATACTACCTGGGCTCATCCTCAAATGTATTTTTCAGTTGACATAGTCCATTAGAGAATGTGAAAGCAAAAATCATTAGTGTAATACAAACCTACAGTATGTCTCAGATAGCAGAGTGGCATAAAGATGGAAACAGTACCCCCATCTCCTGTCATCTGCACAAGCTGTTATAACTGTACACCCAGATAGCTAGAACTAAGGGCAGTAGTTACTACCGTAGAAATGCTTTTTTTTTTATCAACCTGAACTTTTTACCAATTGTGGTTTCTCTTTAAGAATGCATTTATAAAAGTTATGCTATAGTACTTAACAGTTATATGGGCTGCTTTTAAAATCAGCTTAGAATAAGATAGCCAACACCAGTTGAAACCAGTCTTGGATTCCCCTCCCCTCCCCCTCCCTCTTCCAGCAAATTTGTGTTTGCAGTGAACTTCCACTTTCCAGAGACAGTTACTACATTCTCATGACACACTTAATATGGTCAATAAATTTATCCATTTTCTGACTTCACAAAATACATTGAACCCTATATTAATCAAAGGGATTGATAACATAAATAGACAAGTATTAACAAGTTTAGTGGTGTCTGAAAGTATTAATTAGATGTTTAACTGGATTGGTTAATTGTATTATTGCCCACAGCCAGTCTTTTTTGCAGCTTTAAAGAAGTTTTCTGCCTGGGACTTTCGTATTGCTTCAGTCTATTTGTTTTTAAATTATTTATGGCATTATGTTCCTGCCCCCAACTATTCCTTGCTGTTCTTTTCTGACCTCAGAAGCTAAGCAGGATCAGGCCTAGTGAGAACTTGGAATAGGATCCCTTCAAGGAGTATCATGTTATAGTCTAGAGTTGGCAGTGAAATTTCATTCTGGTGTGATATAGAGTGTTGATGCTTCTCTGTATAATTATTTATATTCACCATTTTACTGTCTGTTTTTTTCAATTATTATTGCTGGAAATCTGTTATTATAGCTTAGTAATAGAAATGAAACAATGTATTTCAGGCTGATTTTGGGAAGGTATCTATAGGTTTAAGAGCAAGAATGGGAGTGATTTGCCCTTCATAATCTTCCCATTCCTAGTCTCTTTTTTTCATTTTGAAGAAAAAAATGAACAAAAGTGCCACTGAAATTCAGCAACTCAATCTCTTGAGTAATGGTGGATCAAATGCAATCATCTTAACGGTGGGTTGCCCATCCCTTTCATAAAGCATAAATTTCATTGATGAAATTCCTTTCATTTCAGACCACCATTCTTCTGAAATGGGATAGATTTTCCTGCTTGAGCAGGGGATTGGACTAGAAGACCTCCAAAATCCCTTCCCACTTGATTATTCTGGAATGAAAACACTTCAGTAGATATAACAAACCCAGATTATCTGAGAATTTATTTTGATGATTAAAAGTTGACTGAATGAAACACATATGTAAAATATGAACATTCAGCAAAGAGTTATTTTATGTTAGGATGTTTTAAAGGAGCAAATATGACCAGTAGAACAGATTTTACAACTGTAGAGATAAATGAATCAGATTAACAACTGTTTTTCCTTGCTTTATGCAATTTTGCTATTATGTGCTTGATCATTTTCAGCCAAAATTTGTTTTATGCAAAACTAAATATCACTATTATGTGATTTATACCAGCAATCAATTAGTTCCCAAAATGTGGAAATATGCCAGGACTTATTCCTGTCCAAAGCTGAATATTTTTCATCCCAAATCCCTTTCTCAACCATTCACACATTTACTGTACTATGTCCCTTTTATTGTATATTCCATTTTCCACTTATTTCTTTAACTGCAGTAACTACTATTGTTACTATGGAACCAAAATCATAATCAAATTGTCCAAATCCTTGTCTAAAACATCAGTGACTTGCTTTATGTGAAGTTTGCAGAGAACATAATCTTAGCAGAAAGTGAAGGAAATCTGTTATATGCTTATATCCAATGATAATTTAAGGGATATTAAAGAAAGCTTATTAGAAAATTCTGAACAATGGAATTAAAAAACTAGAACTACTGTTAAATCTATTAGCTAAAGATGTAAATGCAAACAAATGAGAACAGAGCAAAGGTTATTTGAAAGTATGCTTTCACAGAAGCTGTATGAAAGAACAAGTTCATTAGCAAGGGTTCTTTTCTTGAAAAAAATAAAGTAAATGAAGCTTTAGAATAGCAAAGGGATTAGGAACAAATAAATGCTAAAGGTGCTACATATTATTGATGAAAGAAAAAAAGCAGTCATCTATAAGGTTGACTTCTCAGTGGTTATCCTGAAATACACAGTACCTTTATGAATGTGTTAGAAACAAATTCCCCAAGCAGACCTAACAATAGTGTTAGGGAAAGGGAAATGGATTCCTACAGGGAAAGAAAGCTGAGAGGAAATTACAATCAGAATAAAAAACAAAGACAAAAATTGTTTTAGATCTAAGAAAGCCAGATATTGGAAGAAGCAAATTCAATATTGAAAGCAAAGTGATATAAAGGGTTTTACAAAGAACTAGAGAAATTAATTAAAGGTATAGTGACACAGGTGTGGAGTACTGTAGTGTTTTTAGTACACAGCATTTGATTAACTGATCTTGATTCTACAAGATTATATACTGAAGGATTTACTTTATTGATAGCAGTAAAGCAGAAAATGCTAGAAATTTTAAAATGTAGTACCTAGAGAAATGCCGTTATTATCCTGTAATTGTAAAATATGTCCTAGGTTTCAGACTTGAGAAAGCTTGTAGAATAATAAGTTTAATAATGAAAGGATTCACCATTCAATTTAAAACTAGTGAATGTATAATTCCAAAGTAGTTAGCTGTTTTGAAGTGCTTGCATTAAGAATAACACGGGGAAAAATAATGAATCACAAAAAGAAAAAAGATGCATCAAATGAATATTCAGTCAAAAGTCCTTTGGAAATGGGAAAAGCAGAGCCAGATGTGCAGCTTCAATGCTTCCCACAATAATCTAGGACAAAAGATTTGAAAAAGACACTTGGAAGAACAAAACAAAAAGAATACAGAGATGTAAACAGTATGCAACTTTTCTACAGCCTGGATACAGTTTTATAATACAGAAAATAAAGAAGACAACAAGCACAAAAAGCAATTTAAACCCATTATAATGGATGTTTATGAGTGAGAACGGCAGCCCTCCCTGCTCTGGGAATGGAATATTACAATCCCAAAATGATTGCACTGGTGGCGCAGAGGTTAGAATGCAGTACTGCGGCTAATTCTACTGACTGCAGGTTACCAGCAGTTTGGAAGTTCAATTCTCAGCAGCTGAAGGTTGACTCAGCCTTCTATCCTTCCGAGGTTAGTAAAATGAGGACTCAGATTATTGGGGGCAATATGCTGACTCTGTAAACAGCAGTATATAAGTCTAAGTGCTATTGCTATTGCTATTTGCATTTAGCCTGTGTGTATTGCTAAATCATCCTAATGACTTCTTAGCTTGTAGTCCTTTGTCAACAGGATCCTGAGTGATCCTTTTTGAAGAACAGAAGAAAGAGAACAAATGCATCCTGGATAAAGAATATTCAACAGGATAATGATCCTGCCAACGAAAGGATTTGAACACCCTACAAGACAAAAAGGGGGCACATCTGGGCTTCTACACTCTGGAACTGATATAGATGGAGAAAGAATATCGAGCCATGTTAGTAATAGACTTTAGTCAAGGCAACGGTCAGCCCTGAAGCCATTTTGGGGGCATCTTCAGGGCTGCCACAGGAACGCCGGGTGGAGCTGTGGGAATGTAAGGGGGGAAGTAGAGTTACCTGGCGGATGTGTAGCCAAAATAGCATTCTTTCCTGTGGGAGCCAAGGACATTGTACCAGGTGTTGGAAGGGCATGGACCAGAGCCAGCCAGAGTTGGGACTGCGACCTGATTGGACCATGTGATGGACATGTGATCTGGGGGCAAGAACTTTGGGTTTTGATTTGGGTGGGGAAAACCCTGGGTCCTTCAGAGCCATGCCAATATGATATCCCAAATAAAATTATGCTTTGAGGAAATTCTAGGCCTCAGAGTTTTGATTGCTTTGTGATTTTTACTTGGAACCATGACAGCAACACTACAAAGGTTGCTCATTTGCTGAACAGGATGAGTAGGATGATAACTATGCAGAGATTTGTGATATCCTAAAGAGATCACGCTATCAAATATTAACTACATAAAAATATGGGAGAATCTCTTCATTATTATGTAATTCAAATGAGTTTAGATGATTAACCCCTATTGGTTGAGAAGATTTGATGGACTTCAGGAAAACAAAAGCTAAATTAGGTACACTGTACTACGTAGGAATGGAAAACAAAAGCCACCTCCTGGAATATTCCTCTTTCCTTTTCACCCTTCTGCCACCTTACCTGCTGTCTGTCAGCTGCTACTATAAGTTATCTGGAAAAGAATACACATAAATGTAAGGTTTCCTTTTTAATGTGGCATTATACAAAATGTATTATACAAAAATGTTTCACTCTGCTATGTAAACATTCAGTTCAATGCTTTAGCATAAAGCTTAAGCATACATCATAAAAGAAGCAAAACTATACTACATGCTAACTCATAAAGAGTTTACAATGGTTTACATATCACAGCAGGTGGTTTCATGCTAATCTAATTTAATTATAGTTTAGCATGTAAGATACCCCTTATTTAGATTACATGAGATAAAAGGCAAATCTCTTGCTAATTTAATAATGTTGTATCTAAATTGAATACATCCATGCAAAAAAATCCCACCCCAAAGTATAACTTTCAGCAATATACAAAAATAAGTATGTCTGAAAGAAGCTTAAAGTAAAACATTTCCCCTAGCTTCTGCATTATTCTTACTCATTTGATTTTTACTTGGGGTCAGAAATGAATCGGCAAAATTCAGCTTTAGCTCCTTAGTAGTAAATCCACCATGGGCAATGTATATTTGTTATCATTTGCAAAAGAATATAGGTGTGCTTAACACATTTATAGTTTTTGGTTCATTCTGGAAATGGTCAACTTCCATCCCTCTCATTTGGAACTTGAAGCACCTGCTCCAAGCTCACTACAGAGATGTTTTGAACACTTCCAGAATGTCTAGCCTCCTTCCTTCCTTCCTTCCTCCCTCCCTCCCTCCCTCCCTCCCTCCATATGCTGTCACAATCACAGGACTCTTGGTGGCTAACAAGAACATACAACAGCATATAAAAACATAAGAATAAATCAAAGAAAGCAAAACATCTGCTTTGAGGTTCAAATGCTTTGCATTCTGACCTAAAATGTCTTTAGAAAAAGCACTATGCAGAATTCAGCATTGTCAAACCATCAGTAATACAACTGCAATAGAGACAGGATTAGATAACATTTTTAAAACTGCTCTAGAGGAAATATTCTGAGGTTTTCAGAATGCCAGATTTACTAAAGAATCAAAGATTTGCCATAAGAATTTTAGTCCAGACTGCATATATTTTGGCAATTGTTAGATATTATAAGATTGCATCAGTAAAAACAGTTGCTTTTCACTTTTAATCTCTAAATCAGGATTCAAGTGCCAGCAAGCATAAGAAAGGTTATTTATTAGAGTGGTACACTGCGCAATACTCCTGTCTTTCCTGTTGATTTCAGGACTACAGGATTAAGTCTTAAATAAATAACATGTACATTGTATCTAAAATAAATATATAACTTAAAATGAAGCATCTTGTTAAATATTTTTTGGATTAAATAAAGTTCAAGAAGTAGATCTCTTCAGGAGAGTGTTTCACAGTTTTTCAGAGGACTATTCAGCAACAGTTTTGTAAAGAATCCAGTTGCCTGGTTCATGCCAAAGTCATTTTCCACTGGTAAGAAGACAAATTTCAAATCTTCTCGGGTTGTAGCTCCACATTGTGAACAGGTCCTCTGCGAATAAATGTGGTTCTGTCTCTCAGAGAATTCTTTCAATTTAGAGATATGATTTGCTTCTTTAACAAAGCATTATTTCCTTGAAAACAAAGTTGTTCTCATTCATACAAGTTCCTCTTTAAGCGTGTCCTAGAAAGAGTATTATCCATTCAATTGTGAATGTAGAACTTGTTTCACTGCTTAAACCTGAATTTGTAATAAAAGGATGCCTCAAGTTAAAACAAATCATTTACACATCATTTATAATACTAATTTTTAATGATTCTACACTGTAATATTGACAGCCATCTCCAAACAGAATTACGATAAACTAGAGCTATTTCAGGGTTAATGCAGACTAATTAGCTGGAGGCTTATATTGATGTATTCTCAATATAGAATTCAGCAGAACTAATGACATTCAACCTGCTAACTCCTACAGCAGATCCAGTTATACCCTCTTAAAGGACTTAATCTGATCAGGGAAATCCCATCAGAGGATTATGTGTATCTTCAAAATCCAAGATCATCTTAAAGGAAATGGCCTCCAAGGAAAAACAGAATATTTATTTTTGATACTCTAAAATGTGATCTACAGTAGCTGAAGAAATGCAATGGAAATGGGAAATAGCAGCTGCCAAAGAATGGCAAAGAGGGGTAAAATACTGTATATGTAAAAAAAATGTGCCTGAGCTGCAGAAATTTTCAGGAAAAAAAGTAATAAGTGCCTGGATTGCCATAGCAAAGTAGTTGACTGGTGTCAAGCCCTGTGAGGCAGACAAACTCAGAAATCAAGACTACTGAGATTTCTGGAAAGACCTATATTGTTGGTAGAATAAAGCACAGAAACTAGAAAGCCTGCTAAAGCAGCTCTCCAGATAAACTTGGACATGGCATAATTAAGACAGATTTACTCTTACACTTTTCCCTCCCTTGGGCTGAGGTGTCTCTTTTGTAACAGTTCTATTTCCTCTCCCATGCCTCACAACTACCGTAGTTCATCACAACTAGGTAGATCCCAGTGAGACAAAATGCAACAGCAGGAACAATCAGTAACATTTACTCTGGATTCTCAAAGTTGTTTCTAAAGAAATTCTTATGATTAACCCAGTATGATAAGCATTTCCTTTTTATGTTTATCTGCCACATAAGAGGAAAGAACCAACCCATTAAATAGTCTCTCCTCATACCAACAAACAGAAGGCCAAGTTTACCCAGATATTATATGCTAAAAGGGTTACCTTGCAGTTCTTGGACAGTTCATTGATTGACAGTGATGCCCAATTTAACCTTCTCTTCATTCTCTACATCATATACTCCTTTTTTGTGACATCTAGAAAATCGGAAAAAGAGGAGCCAAGATTAAAATTCTAAATTTACACAGATATTCAAAGAGGCCCTATCGTTGTTCCATTACTAATCTTGAAGATATGGGAAATCTCAGCCTGCATTTTTGGTAGAACCACCACAAAATATTGAATTCTTTGCACTAAAACTGGACTTTAGTCCTTTACTAGCTGGTTCATGTGAGGTGTCCTGACTGCCACTCAATAATGAAAAAAGTAATTTAATATAATTTCTAAAGTCATGTGGTCAAAGCAGAAGAACAAAAACAGGATTCAAATTCTCTGCATGTTTATCAACTATTTGTCATAAAGATATAATCTGCCTTTCTCAGAGGTTGTATTGAAATCAAATTAAGGCGAAACAGAATTTTTAAAAATCAGTTAAACTCTGGTATACTCTGTAGAAAGGCTTAGGCAAATATATCAGTTTAAGTTTCCATTCAGAAAAGATCCTTAAGGTTGATAGGAAGCTGAAGCAGGCAAGAGCTATAAACATTTGTGCATATTTAATAGAACTTATTGGATCTGTCAATCTTTTCTGAAGCTCAAATTCCATAAGGTAAAGGTTTTCTCTGCCAGTTATGCCCAACACTAAGGGGCAGTGCTTATCTCCAATTTACAGCCAAAGAGCCAGCATTGTCCAAAGACACTTCCGTAGTCATGTGGCCAGCATGATTATATGCCAAAGGAACACAAGAATACTGTTACCTTCCCACCAAAGCAGTATCTATTTATCTACATGCATTTACTCTTTACTGCTAGTTGGCAGGAGTGGGGCAAGTAATTGAATCTCCCTCCATCATGTTGTATTTGGTCTCAAACTGCCAACCTTCTGATCACAAGCCCAGCGTCTTAACTGCTCAGCCACCACGCTCCTTCAGATTCCATAGAAATCCTAAAGTTAATTTGCTTTGGAGACACTCAGAAAATGGTCACAAAGCACATGCTGTATTTCTATCATCAAAGTGCTATAGGCTTGGATAAGAGGCTATAGATCAGCGGTTCTCAACCTGGGGGTCACGACCCCTTTGGGGGTCGAATGGCCATTTCACAGGGGTTGCCAAAGCCCTCTCTCGCCCCCCCCACACCTTCACTCACCCTCACCCTCTGCCTCTGTTGGATTGCCCGGTCGCCGTTCGCTTACCCCGCCCACTCCCAATCTATTGCTGCCTCCGGAGTCCCAGCTGATGGCTAGAGGGAAAAAAAACTTTAAATTCTTGCTGCGGGGCTTCAAAGAGCTAGCTGCAAAGAGGTAAATTCCTGGAGCAGATTTTTTTTTCCCCCTAGCTATGCTGAAAAAGCGAAATTGAAAGTAAGCAGGCTGCAACGTGACAAAATGAGGCAGAGAGATTTCTTTTTCTTTTTCCTCACCAAAAAAGGTAGGTGCAAAACTGCAAACAATGGGAAATTTAGGGCAAAAGAGGAGAGTTCAAGATTTTAAAACACAAAAGAAAAAAAGCTCTATTTAACTAGGGAATTGTAATAATTGAGATACTATTAATTGTATATTGTGTTGAAAGCAGAAATGGTTAAGTTGTGGTTTGGAGGAATATATGGGGGAAATTATTTGGTTTATTATTATTGGTAAATATAATTAATTGATTTGTAAGAAATTGGATTGCATGGAAATAATTGGAATATTCATGTTCATATTGATTAATATACAAAAAAGATAGTTATATAACTAATTGATTTATATTAAAATGTTAAATTTGTATTAAAACAACTGTATTACATAATTAACCAATGTGAGGATGGATATAAAAATAGATGACAATGGGAAGGGGTATAATATAAAATAGAAGGGAAAAATTGAATTTGATTAAGATTAGAGATGAGGATGAAGGGTAATATTGTTTTTTTAAAAAAATAGATGAGGAATAAATATGGTAAAAAGGAAATATAGAAATTGTAAATTTAATTGAAATGACTAAATACTGTGTTGGAAGAAATATCCTTCTGGGTTCTGCTCCAAGTGGGGAAAAAGACACTGGAAACATGGAGACTGCTTGGAAAGATGGTTTAATGGTGGACAGGATCACATGGCTTGATGGGGCCCATTGTGTTAGTTTCTGTTGCTATTGTGTTGCAAATGTCCTTTGACAAAGGATTGACTTTCTGCCTCTGGCCCATTAACAAAGGGTGGGGGGCAGGAAGTTGGGAGCTGCTTTGTCTGTAAAATATGCTTCTCCATTTCTCATCCAGGTAGGGAAATATAATATTCTGCCTTTTTAATATTTCCCAAAATATTTCATTCTTCTAGGAAAGGGGTGGGTGGTAACCTCCTACAACTGTTTAAATTTGTGAACCGGCCAAATACTCTGTTCAAAGAAAATACGTTGTATGTTTGTATGTGTGTTTCTAATTATTGCTAATTATTGCTATTTGTTCTCTTTTATTCTTTAAAGTTTAACAATTCATTCTTTATCTTAATATCTTAATATTTGTTTGGGGTTGGCTTTCTTCCCTTTCATCTTTTTTATTGTACAGCAATCTTTCTCCTCAAACCTACCACCTCTGTCTTTTCTTTCTTTTTTACTTTCTCTTCCCCCCTCTTCTTCTTCTCCCTACTTCCTCTTTCTTCCTCTTTCTCCTCCTCTCTTCCTCCCTCTCTTACCTTCACTCCTACTCTAATTTCCCTTCCCTTCCTTCATCCCTCTCTATTGCTGTATCCTTTTATGCATATGGACTACTCAGAGGGCTGAAAAAGTTATTTTTGACTGGTCCTCGCACTTTTGACCAGACCTCGAATTTACGACTGTCCTCACATTTTACGTTTTTTGCCCTATCTTATACCATGTTGAAGAGAAGCAGTTGTGAAATGAGTGACATGTTGTTAAGAATGCTGCACAGGCATAAATGTGAGGATGGTCATAAGTGTGAGGACCAGTCAAAAGTGCGAGGACCTGTCAGAAATGACTTTTTTCAGCCCTCTGAGTAGTCCCTATACATATAGCCATGGCCACCTGGTTACATGACCAGCTAGCCACGCCCACCCAGTCACATGACCTCCAAGCCACACCCACAAAATAAGCCACGCCCACAGAACCAGTAGTAAAAAAATTTAGAACCCACCCTTGAGGAACTGTATTAAAGGGTCGCGGCATTAGGAAGGTTGAGAACCACTGCTATAGATAAAACATAAACCTCTCAGAGAGCCTTAGAAAAACAGAGATTATGCATACATTCTTCCTTCATGAGACCAGATTTCCAAATCATCATAAGTTGAAGGCAGTTCTATGACTCTAATGTAAATGAAGCGGGCTCTGATAGATGACCACTGGATAACTTTCTATTCACTCTATTCTAAAAAGCAATGCATCCGGTTGGAAAAAGTACAAACTCAGCCAAAATCCTTTTGATACTTTTAGGAGGCCTCTAAATTGTCAGAAGAAAGGAACATTCTAATGACATACATCTTAAAGGTTGGTTAGGTCAAGGGTATCCACATGAGCTGTAAGTCATTTATCAACAGAAGATAATTTGAATCTATGCTCCAGTAATGTACAGAAGAATTATGATTGTTTGGCAAGAATAATATGAAACTTTAGTAATTAGGAAATGTCAATTAAATATAACAAATGTATATGACCATATAAACTTCTGAGTTAACAGAATCCTTTGTTTGAAAATGTATAAAACTGGGGTCTCAGGATCATAAAGTTGTTCAAAGCATCATGTAAAAACTGGCTCTGAGCCTATTGCGCAATAAACTGTCTCTGACTAACCTAAGAATGTTATTTGGTCTCACCATTCCACAACAACTCCACACGTCTCAATCCTATTAAACTACTTGCCTCAGCATCAATAATACTGCAATGATGATAAGACACAGGGATGACAGAATCACTGCTGTAACTGCCAGGATAGTTGTACGATCGTAACCATCAAAGCGGTTTTCCACTGGAAGGCTAAGAGCATGGCACCTCTCCCCATGGTAGTCTTCCTGGCATCTAGGAATTAAGAATTTTAAAAATCAATACATGAAGCTTATTCCATAGGGCTGTAAAAACATGTGTTATTGATACATTTTGCTACTTTCATTTAAGTTCAATGAAAGAAAAGCTTTGTTCCCAATGTATAATCCAGTCTCTTCTCCACATTTTTCTTGTTGAGATTTTCAGTTCTGACTGTAATGCACACCCTATGCAGATTGTTTTATATATTGACGCCCTAAGCATACATATTAATTCATTCAAGAGTGAAAAAATATTTACAGTCAACAAATTAATTCTACAAAAGTTTTTTTTCCAGAAGATTTCTGAAAATCTAATTAGGTTTTAACCAGGCCTAGCTGTAGAGGATACTCTTATAAACAGAAGTAATTTGTTATTATTGTCATTTAGAATTGTTATTGTTTTCTTTATTTTATGTGTGTCATTTATAATTCTGTAGAACTGTTATTGTACAAGGAATTTATAAAACTACAGTACAAATGCCAACTTGCAGCTCCACCAGAGGGACAGGAAGTATCAAAACCTTTATAAGGCAGAGGTAGACAATGTGATGCCCATGAACATTAATGTGCCCCAGACACCTCATCGCTTCCCAATCTTTTTCAAATATTATTTTAATATCAAAATATCACGCAGGCATGTAACAAAATAAAGTATTTGCCTCTAGTATCTTGTTAATTGGCAGATAGGATCTGAAGAAGCTAATTCACCTTCCAGCCAATGCCTTTTTCCCTCTGCGGTTAGTCACTCATGATTTTCTCAGAAGCCTGTTTCTCTGGGAATTGGCCACCTCATGAGTTCAACTCTACCTGTTGCATATCCCCCCTGCTGTAAGACCTAAACATTTATTCTCCAATGATCAAAGAATAGGCTTAGCAAGGTTCATAGGTTCATAGGTTGCTGATTCATACTTTCTCACTGATTATTTCTCACTTTATTACTTTCCATAGTAAGAAAAGTTAAAATATTTCTTTCAAACAGAAATATGCTTCCTAAAAAGAATGTATTTGCATGACATGCTAAACCATATTGAGAGTAGACTTAGTTTCAAAGTCACAAATAATATGTCTGTAAATACTTTAATATTTTAAATTCTATTTTTATGGAAATGTTCATGCATACATAAGCAGACACACACGTCAAATTCACATTTGCAACTAGAATGTGAGTTTGCATTTACATACTGTAACATAATAGCAGTAGTAGGGTGATTCATAATGCTGCTTGGTGAGTTTTATAGCATTGTTTGTCCTAATGAAAGGTGTACATTTACATAGAGAGCTGTTGCAGAAGTTTTTCTTCTGTTTTAATTTCATTGTGTGTATTCTTACGTCCCTTTCAAGGTAGGCAAGGTCAGGAAACTGGCGCTATTAAGAGTCTTGGATAATGGTTAGGATATTGTAACAGAATCCTGAAAGCTGTCAAAGCTTTCCCTACTTCAACTTACTGTATACCTGACACAGTCAAAGTGAGGGTAGTTTTAAGATTCTTTCTCATGCTTTCTATTGTTCCAGGACTTGGAAATGAGATATGAGAATATCAAAAGTGGTTTTTATTTTGAAAAGTGACTGGATTGATTTTTGAGGAAAAACAAGATGTTTCGCTTCCTATCCTGGAAACCTCATCAACTGTATTGGATGGTGTTCGAGATGGAAGGACAATTATTGACAATTGAGATTGGGGGGGGGAATAGGTGCTGACAGGATGGTGTGGGGAAATGGAAAGATTGTATGTTCTTTGCAGTCAACTGGTCTTACTCTCTGACAATCATTGTGGTTACTTGGGGTTTTAACTGAGTCAGATGTGTAGAATCTTCTTGGAACAGTCAATAGGATTGTGTTGTAAACTGGGGATAAATTGAGAGTGTCTTATCCCTCCTCCTCTGTTGAGAGAGGGCTGCTCAATTTTAACATAAATGGCCCCCTTTACCCCTCTTTCAAACCAATTGTCCTCTCTATCCAAATGTGGACTTTGCTGGCTTCAAAAGAGTGGCCCCTATTTTCCAAATGCAGATGGACTGATGACTCTTGTCCGGATGGGTTAGATTTCTTATGTTGTGCCATGCACTTGTGAAGTGCTCGCTTTGGTTCAGATGTACAGATCTGCACACGTCTCACTGCATTGCATTGCATATAATACATTGCTCTCTTTGTGTCTAGCTGTTTTATCCTTGGGGTGGACAATGTATTCTTGGCCTTAAAATGTACAGGTATGTGATGTTGATTGAAAATCCTCCAGGGCTTTTAAGATATTCCAGCTACATATGGAATGACAATTTGCTTTGGTTGTTACTCTCTTCCTTGTGTGTAGTAGAGCTCATGCTGGGTCTTTTTTTAGGTTTGATGAAGGCCAATTAGGATATCCACAAGTTCCAAGTTCTCCTTGGTGTGTTTTTCAAAGTAAAAACCATTTTTGATACAACTATGACCAGGATAATTGAGACTCCTCATAGACACAGCTCTGATGAGAGTTAAACAATGCTTTATTTCATCTTCTGGTTCTAGGTATAGAGGTGCAGTGGCAAAACAGACACAATTGTTCCCATTACAACATTTTAACAGCTCCTGGGATAGCTAAAGAGGAATTAGCAGTGGTTCTCAATTTATGGCCATTTATTTAGCAACCCTTCGAAGTTATGATGGCACTGAAAAAAAGTGATTCATGACTAGTCCTCACACTTACGACCAGTATAGTCACAATTGAGGAGTTTGGCAACTGGTATTTATTCATAATGCTTGGAGAGTCCTAGATTCATGTGATACCATTTGCAACCTTCCCAGTTGGCTTCCAACAAGCAAAGTCAATGGGGGAAGCAGGATTTACTTAATGACTGTATGATTCACTTAACATCCATTGCAAAAACCACATTAATAACTACCTTATTTAGCGACTGAAGCTCTATCCCAATTGTGGTCTATCTATATTTATAGTAAAATGTGGCTGAGCAAAGGATTTGCCTGGCCACTATTCATGTGATTTGTGCAGTGACACCCAATAGGAATTCACTACTTTTGTCAGAGTGATGAAAGCTGCATCACAGTATCATACCAGAATTTCAATCCCTCCTATGTGTGTACATGATGCATATGTGGCTTAGAATTGCAGCTTTCTCTGACATTCAAGTCAAGCACTATATAGCTCCAGACATCACTTGTCCATGTTTGTTGCACCAAACCATCTATCTTCATGTCATCTGGCAACCTAAATCAACTGTCATTATAGAATGGCAGAATAATAGAATTGGAAGGTACTTTGGAGGTCTTCTAATCCAACTCTCTGCTCAAGTAGGAGACCCTATACCATTCTGGACAAATGACTATCCAATCTCTTCTTAAAACCCTCCAATAATGGAGCACCCATAACTTCTGAAGGCAAGTCATTTCACTGATTAATGTTTTCACTGACAGAAAATTTCTCCTTAATTCAAGTTTGGATCTCTCTTTGATAAGCTCTTATCCTGTCCTCAAGTGCCTTGGAGAATAGGTTCCCCCTCTTCTCTGTGACAGCTGCTCAAATATTGAAAGACTACTTTCATGTCACCCCCAGTCTTTCTTTTCATTAAGTTAGACATTCCCAGTTCCTGCAACTATTCATTGTATGGTTTACGCCCCTAATCATCTTTGTTGCTCTTCTCTGCATTCTTTCTTGAGTCTCAACATCTTTTTTGTATCGTCATGACCAAAACTAGACACAATACTCCAAGTGTGATCTTACAATTGCAATATAAAGTAGTACTGACACTTTGTGTGATCTTGATACTGTCCCTCTATTGATGCAGCTTAGGACAGCATTGGCTTTTTTAGTAGCTGCAACACATTCCTGGCTCATACTTAAGAGATTGTCCACTAGAATTCCTAGATCCCTCTCACAATTACTCCTGTTGAGCCAGTTGCCACCTATTCTATACTTGGGTTGGCTATTTCCCCCAGCTTGATGGTGTCTTCAAATCTGATGACTCTCTTTCTAACCCTTCATCTAAATCATTTATGAAGAAGTTGAAGAGTATTGGGCCTAAGACAGAATCCTGTAGTATCCCATTGCATGCTTCCCTCCATGTAGATGTAGTTCCATTGAGGACTACATGATGGAACCCTGACATTTGGTTGGATAGCCAATTGTGAATCCATCTGATGGTGGTATTGTCTATCCCACATTGTTCTATCTTAACAAGAAATAGGCTGTGGTCTACTTTGCCAAATGCCTTACTGCAGTCCAAGTAAAGTATATCCACAGCATTTCCCTGATCCACTAATTTAGTCACCTTATCAAAGAAAGCAATAAGGTTTGTCTGATATGATCTGTTTTTAACAAACCATGCTGGCTTCTAGTGATTGTTTTCTTCATTTCTAGGTGCTTACAAATCCACTGCTTCATTATTTTTTCTAGAATTTTCCCAGGTATTGATGTCAGGCTGATTGGTCTGTAGTTTCCTGGATCATTTTTCCCCTTTTTTTGAAGATGGAACATCAGCTCTTTTCCAGGCCTCTCTTGGTTTCCCGGTGCTTCAGGATCTTTGAAAGATATGTGTCAGTGGTTCCAAAATCATATCTGCCAGCTCCTTCAGAACCCTGGGATGTAATCCATCTGGTGTTAGTGATTTAAACTTATCTAGAGTGGATAGGTGTTATGTTACCATTTTCTTGCTGTATTAGTTATGTGTCACTCTTTCCATATTTTATACTTGTCATTTTTGTTTTTCAGTTTATTAGAGAATTCCTTATGCAACCATGCTGGTTTCGTCTGGGGGTCTCTTATTGTTCTTCCTCAGTGGCAATATTGTGCTAGACTGGGATTTTATGATCTCATTTTTCAGAGTTTCCCAAGCTTCTTGGTTGTTTTCCCCTTTAAGATTTTCATCCATGGAATCTCTCCTAAACTCTCTCTAAGTTTAAGATACTAGTTTGACTTTGTTCTATTGCTTGAGTCATCTATCATCTTGGGGTGAGGGAAGGAGGGATAGGGAATATATTTTTCAAATAAATCCAAACCATTTCAGTAATATGTAATCAAAAGAGCATCAGGTTCAGATCCTCTAACTTACAAGGCACCAAAACAGTGCTAATGAAACCCAGATACAGAGACCTGTATTAATATTCTGACCAGTTTCATGCGTACCAATTTTTCCATTCTGAGTAAAAATGTTTCTGGTACTTCTGGTTCCTAATTTCTAAAATGGCTAAGATTGTCCTTCTGAAAGCAAAATTTCTGGACATATTGACAGTTTTTAAAAATCTAGAATCTACATGGCCCACATGATATTTTGGGACCTAATATACAATGAATAGGAAATATAGATCTCTTCTATGGAAGAAAAAAAAAGAATATGACTTTGCAAAGAATACCAAGAAAAACTTCCTGTGCTTTTTCTCAGTAAAACTTTAAGTACTAGATGATACTATAAATTACAGTATGTAAAGGAATATCCTGCTATTCTTAATCTTTTTTTTTTTTTTTAAAAAAGAGTTTCAGTATACAACTTTCCTCTCTTACTATCGGTATGAACTTCTAATTCATTTAACTGGAAAATAAATCTGCAATATAGCTATTGTTTTCCCTGTATGCAATTAACTATTACAGGATATAAATAGTATCAATAACTTACATACAAGATGGAGATTTAAGTTTCTTAATATATTTGCATTTTCCATGAATACAATAATCCTTGTATTTTCCCAAGCAGGGATCTCTTTTCTTTCCCTTTCCTTTTCTCCTTTTCTTCCCTCCGTTATTTGGAGTCACAGGTTCTTGCGGCTTGGACATGAAAGCAACTGGAAAAAGAAGGAAAACACTAATTTTACATTATGTGTTAGAACATTGAAGCATATCCCAGGTATTATAGCTCAAATTAGATTAGGAATATTAGCGCTTGCATTTTTTTCTAGAAAATTAAGTTATGTACCTCTCTCCCTAAAAATGGAGTTTCATCTAAATATTCATGGTAAGATGAATAAGCTATAATCTTGTGTTCTCCCCAAACACATTTTGCAAAATGTCCAAGATCCATGTTGTCATTTGGATACAACCAATATTGCCTGAATGACAGCTGAAGAATTCAAGTAGAAGAATCTGAGACTCACATAAGCACAATGATTCCTATTATCTCTAATCACAGTGCAACCTCAAGAGCTTTCTGGCATTATTGCAATTTTCAGTTATACATTTAGGATTCATACACACATTCAAAACATTCAGAAAAGGCATACAGAATTACATATGCCAAGGTTTGCTTTGTTCATGCTGATCACCACAATGCAAAGAAGCAAGAGATTGTACTGCTCTTTGCCTTTAACTTTTCTGGTTTTTTTCCTAATGCTGTTCACAGTCTTCCTAAAGCAGGTCTACCCCAGTTAACCAATGGCTGACTTATGGCATGCTAAATTTACAGTGGAGTCATACATAAAGTTAAGTTGCTTTTCCCATGCAACATGTTATCAAAAAAAGGACAACATGCATCAAGAAAATGGCAGGACAAGATCTAAAGGAAAATAATTAGTAGGAAAAAAAAGATTAAGAGCCCTGTTTATAATGTTCCTTCTGCAACAACAAAAGTGTATCATTGTGTAAAATTACAATTAAAGTGTGTTGATTTTCATTGTGTAATGGTTCCATGAAACCAAGCTTGAGGCAGAATAGGCATAACACATTCAGCAACATAACTGGCAAAGTAAATAGCTAAGTCATTTACTACAACAAAAAGAAATCATTCTTATTGAGCAAACTTGCAATTGCTCATAACTCCCAATAGGTAATAAAGGTAGGAGGCATGATAAAGAGCAGAGGTGGCACAGTGGTTAGAGTGCAGTACTGCAGCTACTTCAGCAGATCAGCAGATCAAATCTCACCGGCTCAAGGTTGACTTAGTCTTCCATCCTTCCAAGGTGGGTAAAATGAGGACCCAGATTGTTGGGGGCAATATGCTATTTAGTATACTGTCTTTGGTGTAAGCCGCCCAGAGTCCTCGGAGAGTGGGCGGCATAGAAATATGAATAATAAAATAAAATAAATAATAATGATTACCTAATTACCTAATCTCAAAAACACTAAGCAGAGTGGGACCTGGTTTGTGTTTGGATGAGAGACAACCGGGAAGCCCTCAGAAGAGGGAGTTGAAAAAACATGGAAGAAAGCAATAGCAAAGCATTTCTATGGGGTTATCAAGAGTAGATGAGCTTCACTTGAGGAAGTTTTTATTTATTTTTTTAAAACAAGTTTTATTGATTTTTCCTTTCACATACATATTTTATGAGCAGAGTATTTACCGAATCATATCTTATACAACTTGTCACATCCAAATACAATTTACGTATTTCAATTTCTGCCAAAATATTCTTTTTCCCTACTTTTTTATCTTGTCTTAATACCTTATTATACCTTAATACCTTATTATAAAAACAGTATCACCATCCACCCTTCAAATCCTAATTTCTTAATATTATTTCAAGTAATTATCTTATCTTATCCATTGTTAATCATACATATTCTCTTTTAACTTTCATATTAGTTCATTCTTCATCCTAATAAGTTTGAGTATACTCAGGGTTGCCCTTCTACCATTCCATGTCACTTATTTTACAACAATCCTTCTTCTCCTCTCCTCTCTTTTCCTTCCCTCCCTTCTTATATCCTTTTCTACTCTCTTCTTTCCTCCTCTCCTTTCCCTTCTCTCCTTCCCCTTCCTTTCCCCCACTCCTCCTTTCTTACTTGAGGAAGTTTTTAGAGTATAGATCACGCATGTCAAACTCGTTTGTATCATGTGACATATCGTGATTTTTTTGCTTTTGCAGAGCTGGGGTAGACATGGCCTGCACGTTATGCATCCGGCCCTTGGGTCGCCAATTTGACAGGACTGGCTAGATCACTGCTTATCATTCTGACCAGTGGTGAAATCTGAACTGGTTTGCCACCGGTTTGCTGGTTACGCATGCGTGGTGTGCGCCAAGCGCAGGTGCATGTGCAGTGCGCACCAAATGCATGCTGCACACATATTCGCAGTACGCGCCAAACATGATCTGTGCATATGCATAGTGCACACCAAATGCACGCTACATGCATGCATGCACAGTGCACACCAAATGCATGCTGCGTATGCGCATGTGCAGTTTACACCAAATGTGTGCTGCGCACGGAAAAAGGAGACTTGGGAAGGTAAGTAGAACAGTGAGGGGAGGAAACAGCTGTGCCGTGTGAATTAGATTCACTAGTAAGCAGGATTTCCTGCTTTCTAGCAAATATAAATCACACGGCACAGCTGATGGTTGGAAATACCGGTTCGAAGGAACCAGTAGCTTTTTTTTACTAACAGTTCACCCGAACTGGTAGTTTTTATCACTACCAGTTCACCCGAACTGATGCGAACCGGTAGCATTTCACCACTGATTCTGACCCCAGCTATAGATCATTACCTAGTTCAACTAGGAAAGGGTAGGGAAAAGTGGAAGTATTGAACTATTCTATTATCCACTATATATCTATTAGATCTCCAGAAATGTAAATGAAATATATAGCACAGTTCTCAAAAATCAGAAGGAAAGCAGGAGCACTTTGAGTGATTTTTAAAATCTCTGTATGTACACACACACACACCAGGAGTTGAGGACTCTTAATGACTAAAACAAACAGGTCAGCTGAGTAGACAGTCTTAACTATATGGAAAGACTGGATCCAAAGATATGCTGAATAGTCAACCTAGTTAAGAAGAGCAGCTCAGTGTTCTTCCCACACATTTGCTATGACTATTTCATGGGCATCACTATTTGGCAGAAAGCATGCTAGGGTCTCAAGACATAAATAGGCAAAGGGGATGAAATGGAAACCCAAGCTAGACGCCCCCAGATGGTACAATTTCGCCCTAGTGACTAAACTCAGTAAGGTAAGAAGAGCCACACTGTGTGGGACAGGAACTGTGAGTCATTTGTGGATCCTCTCATCAATTGACAGCATTTACAGACTGGAAAATTAATATTTCTGTCTGGACAGACCCACACATAAAGTAATTAACATGTGGGGATAAGCAATAGGTTCTATATGGCCAGGACCATTATTCACCAGCTAATCCTTTCTCAAATTTCCCAGTGACTTTAATTCTATACAGTAGTGAAAATGCCAACTAGGCTTACTTATTTTATTATATTTAAGAATACTGTTGCCATGGAATTTCAATGCTAGAAAATGTTTCCCTTAGATGAAGGAAATTTTGTCAATAGGATGAGGAGGGGGAAGAGGGAGGGAAATACTGATGTCACCAAGTTTGTAGATCCTTAGAGGAAAATTAGTGAAGGAGAAAAAATAAGCCCAAAACATATTACATCTCTATAAAAGTGAGAGCACCAACTAGCAGTAGATTATATATTGTTCTGCTATTAAAAATGCAGAACAACATATATGCTACAAGTGGCAGGATTTGTGGAAAATAAGTGGCAATATTTCACTAGAGCATATAAAGCTGTGGGTGGGAGAAGTAGCAGGTCTAATAACAGATAATTGAAATGTGTGACTGACTCAAATTAGGGCCTCTAGGGTAACAGTTCGGAACATATAAATGAGAAATGGGTATACTGTGTATATACGTAAATGACAATAAACTTTATATATTATGAAATGACTACATTATCAATCCATTCTGACATCAAGCAAATTTCCATGGAAAATTTCATTGCAGTTCCCATGCTTGTTCTTAGGAATCATTCCTGTTGCTAGATTTACAAACATTTAAAGCAGTTCAACAAACATGTCTCATGGCTATCACTGAAATACAGATGCTTTAATTTCTATTATTCTATTATAAAAGTGCAACATATGGACTTGTTATATAGTCCATCCCGAAATATATTTACTTATGTTTACAATTCAAACACTCCCTAGAATTTCCTTGGCTTTTTTCCAGTTCTTTAAACAGAGATAGGATCAAAGACATCATCCACAAAAAATAACACAGTAACATATTTCACTTATTTATTGAATTTATATAGCCTTAAAATGTATTTATAAATTTCAGGTTGCCTCTGCTGAAATCCTGTCTGCCCTTCCCTTTTCATCTATTTAAAACTGAATGAGGTTATTAGGAGCCAATGTTGTCCTTTATAGTAAAATCGTATTCCATAAATTGGAATGATGTCCCAAGGCTTTGAAGATATTCACCAACCAGCATCAGCAATCCCAATTTCTGTCATTCAAAAACCACAAGGGTTCAAAAGTAGGTATGATTATATATACTGATATAAGTAAGCAAAATCAGTAACTGCCAGCCTATGTAAGTAAAATCAGTGATCTCTAGAAATAATAGATATGCTCCTTCTTCAGAGAGCATGCAAGGTTAACAGTCTTTACCAATAATTGGTCGCAGTGATCTTCCATGTACATACATACATACATACATACATACATATATATATATATATATATATATGCTGCTTACAGCTACAGCCATTTGTACAGTAATAAGGAAATAGTACCATTCTGAGCCATACCTTGAGGAAGATCGCTTAAGGTATCTTCTTTGGATAACAAAACATTTTTCTGTCTTATATGTTCCAAAGCTTTTGGGGATGGGCGGAGATGGAGATTTGTCAAGTCATCTCTGTTTTCTCTCCTGGGAGTTTCATTCTGGAGTATGCCAGTCCCCTCCCCATTCACCAGGATGGCACAAACTACAAGTAGAATTAAGGACATTTCAGTACTCTCCGGAAAAAGAAAAAAAAATTAGACATTCTAATATTACCAAATGTTGGAGTCAAAATCTAAAATGATTTAAACAAAGCTGAAATTCATCATGTAATTCTCTCACAGAGCAGCACAAATCAACTTAACATTGCAGGAGGGGCAAAGATATTTATAGAACCATAGTGCAACACAAAAACAAAGGTATGAACAAAACAAGATATAAATGAAGGCCAGATTCACTTACATGTGAATGGCACACAAATGCACTAAGTATAGTAGGTGTTCTCATATTTTCAAAACCACATGCCCAGCAAATACACATAGACAAACATACTCTGCTCCTAGTCCAATTTTGTAACACAAGGACAGCATAGACTGGGATGCTTCCATTCCTCTGGGCAACAATTTGCCTAGTAGACTCAAAGACATAGCAACTAGTGGAAAAACATTCTGATCTGAAAATACTTCCAAGCACCTTTTTAAAATTAGGATAAATTTAACCAACAGAGAATCAACGCTGTTATAAAATTCGTGTAATTTAAAAATTACATTTACATTTACTCTCAATTGTTACATTTACTCTCAAATGTTACATTTACCCTCAAAGGTTCCAGGGAATTCGATAAGGGTAAGGGGACTCAAAACGCATCCCTTTACTATATAAATAATACACCCATCCCAGCGATTCAATGCTATCATATAGCCCCATATTAGCTATCAAAACAAGCTAAATATGGCAGTGGTGGAAAGAAACTCTGACCCGGCAGGCAGCTTCTCAGAAAACAGCCAAGCAACTGTGTGAATGGACTACCAATCATGTTTTATTTTATTTTCGGTGCCATTACCAGGCAGAAATAAGTCTCGTATTCGCTTAGGCGAGAGCATGTATTGCGACCAACGCAACTTTGTAACTTAGAGCTCCCAGCTATTTCGTCCACGCAGCGACCCTTTCACCCTCCTTCCAGGACAAGGCGCGTTCTCGAACATTCACGACCAGGATTTGTGTTTGGGTCCATTCGGGCGCAAAGTCATCCCGTCCCCCTGCTTACCTGCCGCCAGAACAACGCTCGAGATCATCACCGTTCCTGACAAGGCTTGCCAACGCCGCTCGCTTCGCTCCTATCGGGCCCGACGGGGGGCTGTAAAGGCGGGCCTTTTCCTGGACTCGCTTCTTAAGGCGGAGTACGCCAAGTAGCCGGGGCGGGCTTGTCCGGATATTGCGGCGACTGTTCCCGGGACCAAGACAAAGCAGACTCAGCCCCGTGCAGCGCCGACCGCCTAACTGCCAGGCTGATTCGAAGTACAGTCACCCAGCGCCACTAGGAGAGCAGCTCCCAGCTGGAGGGGCCGGGCCAGCCCAGGCAGGGCTCGACAGTGGACGCCACGCCCACTCCCTGGGCGCGAGCGCGGGCCCTCCTGCGGTGCGGTCGCCGGGAAGGAGTTCCTCGCCCTGCCCTCGGGCGCGGCTGCTTCCTCGCCCGGTTCCATTTCGTCTGGGAAAATGGCGCTTCCCCGACTTTTGGGAGGGCCAGAGTCTATCCTTCGCTCTTTAGTCGGTGATCCTCTGAATAGTAGGTGCTACAGGTGGAACTGTCCGCGCCCGCTCGGGTTCTGAGACATTAGCAGTTTCAAGAAACCACACAGTTCAGTTCCCTCGCGGATGTGTGTATCCCTTTTCCCGATTGCTAATACACGTTTAGGTTTTGGTAATTTAAAAATACACTATGCTCTTCAACGACGTCATCTACCAAACCTGGAACGGTCATGGCCTACCTTATCGGGATATTTTCAGCAAAGTGAAATCAGAAAATGTTGGTTACAGACTCTCTAGTCCGGAGTGGTATTTTGTACTGACTTTTAAACTGCTAAGCCAGGATAAAATGACTCAAAGTAATAACCCTTTTACTACAACCTTATAAGGCAGGTCCTGTATCACAGATAGGGTAGCAAGCTTCTGCTGCCACCTCTGCCCCTTTTGGTAATAGTGGGGTTGTGGGGCTGAGCGGACTGGGATTTGATGGACTCATGGGAAGAGTCAGAATTGGATTATTTCTGTGTAACAGAAAAGTGTAGGAGCTTGAAAACACAAGGTAATTTCTTTTACTTAAGATACCTTCTTTTTACTTAAGATACAACCCACTTGTCGCTGGCTGGGGTCATCACACATTTTTCTTCTTCACAGCATGATTTTAGAAAGCCAAGGATATAGATTAACGTTCCTCTGTTCAGTTCATCTTGGATACTTAAGTGTCTTGGCATTACATTACAGGTTTTATAACCACATGCCCAGCAAACTCACACAAACAAACACTCTGCTTCTACTCCAGCTTTGGTAACACAAGTACAGCATAGGCTGGGATGGTTCTATTCCTCTGAGCAGCTATTTGCTTACTCGATTCAGGGACTTAGCAAACCAGGTTTACATGATTCTTGTCCAGCATAGCTCCTTAATGCTGAGGCAGCTAATAATGAGGCAGTCTAATTGGATTTCTCTAGGAAGAAATTCAACACCTCTTTCAAAGAAATGGTTTCTATTCTTCATAAGTAGGTCACAGTGATGTCCTTTTAAAGTAAGTTGTTCTTGAATTAAATGATGCTAATAATTATTATTATGGACCAGACATTCCTTACTTAAGTGGGAGATCATGGTGGGAGGTCATGGTATGTGGATATTCCTTCTTGAAAAGTTATTCTCAGAAAGCATTGCTGGAAGCCTCAATTTCAGTTTCTAATGACTTCTGGCCTGAAAGGTGACTGAGGACTTCTTTGCTGTCTCCATGATACTATGGATGACTTCATCTGGAATTTTGGACTGTTAGCTCATCAGTCTGTGAATGACACACTACCTCTCCAAGCCTAAAACAGCAGGGGAAGTGATTAACTGAGGCAGTCTAGGAATGGTTGGGGGACATACTGACAGGTTGGAGATGTCAAGGATGTTGACCATCTAAAAATTAATTCAATTACTGTTTGATTGGATAAGGTACCACTTTTCAAAAAGAGTAAAGGCTGGCATGTCATGTGTGTATGGTCTGAATTAATTTTTTTTCTTTGCATGCTTAAGTGGTAATAGTTGGAAAGGGCAACTTTTACTAACATTTAATCAATTGCCAACTCTGAGTCATTCAGAAAAAATGTGGTCACTCTGATCAGCCTTGTTTCTGTGCTGACATGGTTTTGTTTCCTTAGCATTCTTCTAATTCCTTTCAACTTTATTGAAAACATTTATTTTGACAGCAACAAGTTTAATTAAAGCACTGGAGAACTTTTACAATCACACATCTTTGTGGCATTTAGGCTGCTTCTAATAATGGTCTTGTCCAGCTCTGGGCTTTCAGTTTCCTTTCCTCATGAACTAACATGACAATGTTTACTTTTTATCCATGGTGAAGTACAATATTTATTAAACCAATTAGATTGTTACACAATTTCTTATTTCCAAGAATTCTTTATCAGATCTGGTGACAAAAACCCAGGAGTTGAGTAGCTCCTTTCCCCACTAACCAATTTTATTAAAAGGCTTTCATGATGTGAACCTCACTTCATCAGCATATTCTAAAATGTTGGAATGTTTCTGAAAAAGAATCTTAGTCAACTGGACAAGTTTTGCTTATCCTATCTGGTGGCGATGGAGGTGGCGAAGCGATCATACTTCTCCGCCCTCATCCCCCTCTCCGCCCTCATTGCGTCCGCAGATAATCGCCCGGTCGCCCTGTTCAGGGTGTCCCGCTCCCTCCTAAATCAGAGGGCGGGGGACGATCCTTTGCAGGGACGCGCCGAGGAGTTTAGTCAGCATCTGCTGGATAAGATCGCTCGGATTCGGGATGGCCTGGACTCTGACTGGGCAGGGGCTGATGGTGAGGAGGCAGCTGGTCTTGTGATTTGGGAAGAGTTTGATCCTGTCACCCCTGAGGAAGTGGACAGGATCATGGGAAGCTTGAGTGCCACCATGTTTGTACTGGACCCGTGTCCCTACTGGCTTGCTTATGCGGCCTGTGAGGTGACACGGGATTGGATCCAGGCAGTAATAATGGCATCCTTGGATGAGGGGATCTTCCCTGCCACCCTGAAAGAGGCGGTGGTGAGACCCCTCCTCAAGAAACCTGCCTTGGATCCAACCAAATTGGATAACTTTCGTCCGGTCTCCAACCTTCGCTTTGTAGCGAAGGTTGTTGAGAGCGTGGTGGCACGGCAGCTCCCATTGGCCCTGGAGGATACAGACTACCTGGATCCATACCAATCGGGTTTCAGGCCAGGGTACAGCACGGAGACGGCATTGGTCACACTGGTGGATGTTCTTTGGAGGGCTCGGGATGGGGGATATTCCTCTTGGATCTTTCAGCGGCGTTTGATACCATCGACCATGGTATCTTGCTGCGACGGCTCGAGGGGTTGGGAGTGGGAGGCACCGTTCTACGGTGGTTCTCTTCCTATCTCTCGGGCCGTACACAAGCTGTGTTGGCAGGGGGGCAGAGGTCGGCTATGAGGCCCCTCACTTGTGGGGTGCCCCAGGGGTCGGTCCTCTTGCCTTTCCTGTTCAACATCTATATGAAGCCGCTTGGGAAGATCATCCATGGTTTTGGGGTGCGGTATCATCAGTACGCTGATGATACCCAGCTTTTTATATCCACCCCAAACCAGCCCAGTGATGCCCTCGATGTGATGTCCCGCTGCCTGGAAGTGGTACAGACCTGGATGGGGAGGAAAAGGCTTTGACTCAACCCTGCCAAGACCGAGTGGCTGTGGGTACTGGCATCTTGTTCCGATCGAGATGTTCCATCGTTGACCATCGGGGGTGAGGTGTTACCCCCTGTGGATAGGGCCCGCAACTTGGGTGTCCTCCTGGATTCACGATTGTCTCTGGAAGACCATGTGACGACCGTGACCAGGGGGGCATTTGCCCAGGTTTGCCTTGTGCAACAATTGCGCCCTTACTTGGACCAAGATGCCCTACGCACCATTACTCACGGACTGGTCACCTCCCATCTTGACTACTGCAACACTCTCTACCTAGGGCTGCCCTTGAAAACCACTCAAAGGCTTCAGCTGGTGCAGAATGACACTCCCATGTTACACCCCTCCTGCGTGGCTTGCATTGGTTACTGGTTGCCCTTCGGGTGAGGTTCAAGGTGCTGGTTATCACCTATAAAGCCCTTCATGGCCTAGGCCCGGGATATCTGTTGGACCCCTTGTAGCCAGCACCCAGTGCATTCCCACAGAAAGGGCCCCCTCAGGGTGCCGTCGGCCAGACAGTGTCGGTTGGTGAACCCCAAGGGGAGAGCTTTCTCTGTGGGCACACCCACCCTTTGGAACCAACTTTCATTGGAGCTCCGGATGGTCCCTGACCTTCACTCGTTCCACTGCGAGTTGAAGACCTGGTTGTTCCGTAGCTTGGACTGATGGGTTTTTTTTAATGAATTTTAAACTGTTTTAAATTCAATTTTAATTTTATATCATTTTAATAAGGAATTATGCATTTTACCATTGTGAGCCGCCCTGAGTCCTCGGAGATAGGGCGGCATATAAATTGCATAAAATAAAATAAATAAATAAATAAAATATATAATATATAATATAAAATATATAATCTAGAAGAGCCAGATAGAAACGGAGATCATTACTTTATATCAACTAGCTAGCAGATTATTGGTTTTTAGACTTGTCTATATTAAAAGATAAATATTATTTATCATTCTCCTCCTCCCTCACCTGACAGAAATTATACTTACCACATATTAGAAGAAATTATTAAACCCTATCAGACTAAAAAGACCATAGTCAGTTTTTATAAATACCTGTTACCAATTAAACAATCTGATATGCAGATTTTAAAGACAAAATAGAATTAAGGCCTGGAGATCCCCAACTTCTATATACTATTAAAAGATTACTGCCTGTAACCTTTAACTGAGTAAAATAGTGCATTGCAGGGCAAAATGTTTGAACCAAGGTATCTCAAATGGATTAATTTACAGAATGTTTCCAAAATTGGGAACCCATGACACTCATAGAATTGAAATTTGGCAAATTTTATAACACATTTTATGATATAAAAAATATCATCAAGCATGTTATGACATAATACAAATGGTCATTAAATATTTTCTGTGATCAGCTGCTGATGTTTGACGGCTATACAGTTCAACACAGGCTACTTTCACGGCAGACGCATCTCTGAATATCTCCCTTAATTTTTAAGAACCTTTCAAGTACGTTAGAAAATCTTCCATTGTTGAAGGCACTGAGGAATCTGGTAAGGGGAGATCTCTGAAACAACCCAAGGAGTCATGGGTTGCCTATGGTAGTTTTATCAAAACAATGAAAAAATGTTTAAATACTATTACCAAAAACCTCACTAGATCTTAGAGTAAGGCTTATACAACAAAAACAGTATTTCAGAATTATTGGACCCTATTTTGTTTGTACAAAAAAAAGGAATGAGCAAAATTATTGTGTTGTTGAAGATGCAACCAGAAAGGTGCTTCATTAAAAAAAATATTTTTGCAATGTCCTAAAGTTATGATGTTTGGTAAGAAATGATTACATATACTAATTTGACTCTGAAATAAATTTTAATATTTTGGGATTCATACTATTCCTTATTTCTTTCCGTGGTGCTTTTAAATCAATAGCATGACTGAAAGAAATCCATAAATTCTTAACCCCCATTTGCCAGATCCAGAAATACTTCCTTTCTTCCAGCTGGATATTCAGGCAATAAGATTGAGATGACTGCTGGGATCGGAGCTTATCACCGACTTGGCTAAAGGCCATCTTAAAATGACTTGCAGCAAGGAACAAAGAAATAGCTATAAAACATTTGTATTTCCAAATCTGGGGAAAGTTCTTGGCAAGCTCCACCCAATACCTACCCTGAAAGAATGTTCCATCACACTTACAGGTATTGACACATAGATAACAAGAAGGTGTGGGAAAGTCCTTTTTATATTGATTAAGTATTCCTCAGGAAATAAAGTATGTTTGAAGTGCTTTTGAGAATACATTAATAAAACAGTACTCTTCCTGCATGTCATATTTGTTGATATAACAAATTATTAATCTTACTGTTAATATTGCTAGCACTGTATTTATATTTATTTATAAAATGTAAAATATAGAAGCAATATAAAAGCATAAAAACAACATAAAAGCTATATATAATTTACATAGAAAATTCCCAATTTCCTAAACACCCAAAATAGTGAAAAGATAAAAGTTTTACAAACGAGAGGTTGAAAGATTTCAATTTGAACAATTCAATTCAAACCTTTATTATCAGAGTACAACATGTGTACAATGAGATTAGCTGAGCCTCCCTTCGTGAACCCCCCCCCCAACACAATACATCTCACACAGGGGTGAAATGTAAAATTTGTTACTACTGGTTCTGTGGGTGTGGCTTGGTGGGGGGGTGTAATGTGACTGGGTGGGCGTGACCAACTTTTTTTTTTATTTTAACTTTTCAAAGCATTTTTTCTGCAAATGCAAAAAAATGCTTTGAAAAGCCTCTGCTGATCAGGAACTCAGCTGGGATTGTCAGAGCCTTTTCAAAGCATTTTTTAAACCACCTCTTCCGCTGAAGAGGTTGCAGAAAAAAATGCTTTGAAAAGTCTCTCTGACGATCAGGCAACTCAGCTGGGATCGTCAGAGAGACTTTTAAAGTATTTTTTTCTGCAACCTCTTCTGGGGAAGAGGTGGTTTAAAAAAATGCTTTGAAAAGACTCTGACGATCCCAGCTGTGTTGCCTGATTGTCAGAGCCTTTTCAAAGCATTTTTTTAACCACCTCTTCCCCGGAAGAGGTTGCAGAAAAAAATGCTTTGAAAAGCCTCTGAGATCCCAGCTGAGCTGCGCGATCATCAGAGGCTTTTTTTTTACTTTTAAAAGCATTTTTTCGGCAGAAGAAGTTGTAGAAAAAAAAGTCTCTGGTGATCGTGCGGCTCAGCTGGGCATGGGGGGGGGCGGGGTGTTATGTCCTTATATGGGCATCCCCGCCGGATTGGCTAGTCCACCAGCGGGAGATTTGAAGATCTGTCATTGGCCGGCTTGCCTGCCGACTCCCTTCATAAGGCGAGCCCGGCAGCACAGCCGGGAGTTCTGTTTTCCATCTTAATAAAGTGCTGGATGGACCACTCGTTGCTCGCGTATTCTTTTCCCTGCGCCAATCTAACGCTGGCGACGAAGGAGCTCTAGAACCACAGCAAAGAACCTCGTGGCACGATCGCCACCCAGCCCGACTCAACAGAGCAAGTCACTGAGCTGGAGTCACTTAGAGCTGATAGCACTAGAACCATGGCAGCACCACAAATCTCGCTGGCACCGTTCAACCCCGATCAGGAGAAGTGGAAAGCCTACATGATTAAGTTCCGCCAATTACTGACCAGCAACGGCTATGAAGACCTGGAGGACAACTGCAAACGAGCCTTGTTCCTGGCACATTGTGGATCGGCAGTCCTGGAGATGGCCATCGACCTCGTGGAACCCCAGGACATTGAGGCCATGGCGTGGAGCGACCTCCAAGACGTTCTCCAGAAACACTACGCTCCAACTGGCACGCCGACGGCGAACAGATTCACCTTCAGCCAATGGAGCCAGCAGGAGGGCAAATCCATAAAGGACTTCGTGGCAGCACTACGGAAGTTGGCTGCCAACTGCGAGTTTGACCACGTGGACAACGCCATCCGAGATTGCATCGTCTTTGGGATGTGGGACATTTCCCTGCAGAGAAAGTTGCTGAGCAGGAGAAAGGTCTCGCTAAAAGACGTAATTGAAGAGGCCACAGCCGCAGAAACATCGGAGGTGGCAGCGATGCGGAAAACCAAGGCAGTCCACAGAATTAAGAAAGCTCCCCAGACCTCATCCGAGGAATCCACCACAGGATCCGAATCGGACGAGGAACTGGCGGTCCATAAGGTCTCCAGACCACCCAGACATGAGACCACTCAAAATGGCTGAGGGGAGAGCTGTGCCAGCTGCAACGGCGACCACGTGAGAGCCAGATGCCGGTGGAGAGATGCGACCTGCCGCCGTTGCCAGCGAAAAGACCACATCGCGGAGGCCTGCAGAGCTCCAGTCTGGGAGAAAGCCAAGCCGGAAAACCGCGATCACCAGAGGACATCCAGACGGTCCTACCAACCAAGGCGCGAGGGAGACGGGTACCCGCGAAGCAGAGCAGTCCACCAAACCACCATTGCCCACACCGATGACCACAATGCCACGAAGTTCATCATGACGGTGCACGCGGAAGGGACTCCATGTGCCATGGAAGTAGATTCGGGCTCAATCTACTCCATTATGGACTGGCAGCAGCTCAAAAAATTGAAACCGCGAATTTCAAAGAGCCAACTGCAGCCGCTACATGCAAGGCTCGTCGATTTCAGCAGAAACCCCATCGGGGTCCTGGGGAGAGCTTAACTGAGCGTCAGCTACCACGGCTTCAAGGGTGACCTACCCATCACCATCGTCAAGGACAGCCGCCCAACCCTGCTGGGAGTGGAGTGGTTCGAGCCTCTAGGGCTCTCAATCAGAGGAATTCATCAAATTTGGCAGGATGAACTCGACAAGCTTCTTGGAGAGTTCAAGGATGTCTTCGATGGCAAGCTTAGATAAATTTTTGGGGAAACCCATTTTTTTCAATTTAGACACCTCAATCACTCCAATTCGGCTCAAGCCTCGCAGGGTTCCATTTGCAGTTCGGCCTAAGGTAGACGCTCAGTTGGATAAATTGATCACCCAAGGCATATTTGAACCGATCGATCATGCTGCATGGGAGACCCCCATTGTGACCCCACTGAAGCATGATGGGTCTGTGCGCATCTGCGCACAGACTATAAATGCACCATTAACCGGGCATTATAGTAGAGCGCATACCCAGTTCCAGTGGTGCAACATCTGTTGCATTCACTCGGGAGTGGGACCATATTCGCGAAACTGGACCTGGCCCAGGCTTACCAGCAACTGCCAGTTGACCAAAAAACTGCGGAGGCTCAGACTATTGTCACCCACCGGGACGCATTTAAATGCAACTGCCTCCAATTTGGAGTCAGCGCAGCCCCTGGCATTTTTCAATCAATGATGGAGCCCCTTCTACAAGGCATTCCAGGGGTGGTGCCGTACTTTGATGATGTACTAATCTCTGGCATCTCCAGAGTTCAACTCTTGGAATGGCTTAGGCTCACCCTGAAGCGGTTCCAAGAGAAGGGCCTGCGTGTGAGGAGAGACAAATGCATCATTGGGGTCCAGGAGGTCAAGTTCCTGGGCTATTTAATAGATAGCACTGGCATACACCCCACAAAAATCTAAGTCAAGGCAATTCATGAAGCTCCGGCCCGCAAAAACAAGCCAGAGCTTCAGGCTTCTTTGGATTGCTAAATTTCTATAGCATTTTCCTCAAACAGAAAGCCACGATTGCTGAGCCACTCCATCGCCTTCTGGGAAAAGCGGCCCCTTGGAAGTGGGGCAGAGCCGAGGAAACCGCTTTCAATAACGTCAAAGGGCTCCTATCCTCGGACAGTGTGCTGATACAATATCACGAGACGCTTCCGCTGGTATTGACCTGCGATGTGTCTCCATATGGGGTTGGGGCTGTCCTCAGCCACCGATTGCCCAACAACACGGAAGCCCCCATCACCTTCTCTAAGACTTTGGCGGCAGCTGAGCGCAACTACAGCCAGCTGGATAAGGAAGCCTTGGCCATAATGGCTGGCATCAAGCGCTTCCATGAATACCTCTACGGGAGGGCATTCGAAATCGTCACGGACCATACACCACTCCTCGGACTATTCGCAGGTGACAAACAAACACCGACATACATGTTGCCCAGGATGACGCGCTGGGCCATTTTCCTCGTCGGGTATTCATACATCCTCACGCACAGACCTGGCAAAGCCATCAGCAATGCATATGCCCTCAGTAGGTGACCAACACAGAAGCCGGTGGAAGACCCCGCACCCACCCTCGGCCTTTTCCACATCAACGGAGACCTGCAGTGCCCGGTATCTTCCACAGACGTGGCAGCCCACACAAAGAAGGAAAAGACCCTCAGACAAGTCATGTCCTGGGTCCTGAGGGGTTGGCCAACAGAAAAAGTGGGCAAAGAGTTCAGCCTGTTCTCAAGGAAGCAGCAAGAACTCTCAACAATGAAGGGCTGCCTACTCTGGGGCGACAGAGTAGTGCTACCGCAACCGCTGCAGAAGAGGACCCTGGAGATCCTTCACAATGGACATCCAGGGATCGTGAAGATGAAGGTGCTGGCCAGGAGCTACGTCTGGTGGCCCACCCTGGACAAGGACATTGAGCAATGAGTCTCCAAATGCACCCCGTGCCAGGAGGTCAGACCAGCGCCAGCACAAGCCCAACCCGCAGAATGGGAGACGCCTAGTGCCCCCTGGTCCTGCATTCACATTGACTTTGTGGGGCCTGTGGCGGGCAAATACCTCCTCATCGTAGTGGATGCATTCTCCAAGTGGCTGGAGGTCATCCAAATGCCCACCATCACCACCAAGGCAACCGTCTGGGCTCTGCGCAGACTCTTCACCACCCACGGCATTCTGGACGTCCTGGTGTCGGACAAC
This sequence comes from Pantherophis guttatus, assembly GCF_059756535.1. Taxonomy (NCBI): domain Eukaryota; kingdom Metazoa; phylum Chordata; class Lepidosauria; order Squamata; family Colubridae; genus Pantherophis; species Pantherophis guttatus. Next base: position 120,255,008 of record NC_142065.1, on the reverse strand, counting down.
GGGCCACAGCTCACCACCAAGCCGATGGAATCGTTCCTGGCCGAGCTGGGCATCCGCCATGCCCTCATTGCCCCATACAGATCGGCTGGAAATTGGCAAGCTGAGAGGATGGTGAGGCTCACCAAGGAAGCTCTCACCAAGATGGGCACTGGGGATTGGCAGGAGAGAATCGATAAATTCCTCTTCACACAGCATATCACCCCGCACGCCACCACACACAGAAGTCCAGCCGAGCTACTCATGGGGAGGAAGCTGAGGACACCATTGGACCGGCTACACCCGCAGTACAACCCCCAAGAACCAGCGAGCGCAACCCGACCGCCGCACACCTTCACCGAGGGAGACCCGGTCTATGCTTTCAACTTCCGTGAGCCTCCGAAGTGGCTGAAGGGCGTAATCAGCCGAACAACGGGCCCGAGGTCGTACCAAGTAGAGCTGGGAGACGGGCAGATCATCAAACGCCATGTTGACCAGCTCCGGGAAAGGTGGAGGGAAAGCAGCGGAAACGGCGGAAACCAACCTGATGAGGTAGGCCTACACCACCCAGATGAGATAGGCCTGCGCTGCCCCGATGAGGTAGGCTTACCACAACCAGATGAGGTAGGCCTGCGCCACCCCGACGAGGTGGGCCTACAACACCCAATCCAGGAAGACCTACCACACCCTGACGAAGTAGGCCTACAACACCCAGACGAGGGAGGCCCCCAATACCCCGGCAAGGTCAGACCGCTCCAAACCGGCGGGGCAGGCCAACTACCACCACCAGAGTGCGGGGACCCCCAATGACAACCACAACAGCCCCAGTGACAACCGAGACCAAGGACCCAGATAAATAAAATAAATAAATAAATAAATAATTTTATTTCTATACCGCAGTTCTCCCGAAGGACTCAGGGCGGTGTACAGCCTATTTAAAAACACAAAAAACACGACAACAATTTAAAATTTAAAATCATTAAATAATTAGGCTCCAATTAAAATCCCAGAAATTTAAAATACCCCAATTTAAAACGTTATGTTAATAGCCCTGCCTGGCGGAACAACAGGGTCTTCAGAGCGCAGCGAAACACCCGGAGGTTGGAAATCTTTCGTATTTCGGGGGGCAGTTCATTCCACAGGGCTGGGGCTCCCACAGAGAAGGCCCTCCCCCTGGGTGTCGCCAGCCGACATAACTTGGCTGATGGCACCCGGAGGAGACCCTCTCTGTGGGAGCGGACTGGTCGGTGGGAGGCTATTGGTGGCAGAAGTCGGTCTCGAAGGTACCCGGGTCCTATGCCATGGAGCGCTTTAAAGGTGGTAACCAACACCTTGAATCGCACCCGGAAGACCACTGGGAGCCAGTGCAGCTCGCGCAGGAAGGGTGTCACGTGGGCGCAACGGGTTGCACCCATAACCACCCGCGCGGCCGCATTCTGGACCAGTTGGAGCCTCCGAGTGCTCTTCAAGGGAAGCCCCATGTAGAGAGCATTACAATAGTCCAATCGGGAGGTGACAAGGGCGTGAGTGACCGTGCGCAAGGCGTCCCGATCCAGAAAGGGCTGCAACTGGCGAATCAGGCGAACCTGATAAAAGGCCCCCCTGGCCACGGCCGTCATGTGCTCTTCTAAAGACAGCCGTGCGTCCAGGAGGACACCCAGATTGCGAGCCCTCTCTGTGGGGGGCAAGGATTCACCCCCAATAGTCAGCGATGGCACCTGCTGACTATATCGGGGCGCCGGAAGCCACAGCCACTCGGTCTTGGAGGGGTTGAGTCTGAGCCTGTTCCTCCCCATCCAGGCCCGTACGGCCTCCAGGCAGCGGGACATCACGTCAAGGGCATCGTTGGGGTGGTCAGGGGTGGAGATGTACAGCTGAGTATCGTCAGCGTACAGATGACACTTCACCCCAAAACCACGGATGATCTCACCCAGCGGCTTCACATAAATGTTGAACAGGAGAGGCGAGAGGACCGACCCTTGCGGCACTCCCCATGCGAGATGCCTCGAGGTCGACCTCTGTCCCCCTGCCAACACAAACTGCGAGCGGTCGGAGAGGAAGGAGGAGAACCACCGCAAAACGGTGCCCCCTATTCCTAACCCCCTCAACCGCTGCAGCATGATACCATGGTCGATGGTATCAAAAGCCGCCGAGAGGTCTAATAGGACTAGGACAGAGGAGCAGCCCCTGTCCCGAGCCCTCCAGAGATCATCCACCAACGCGACCAATGCCGTTTCAGTGCTGTACCCCTGCCTGAAGCCCGACTGGTACGGGTCCAGATAGATAGCTTCATCCAGGTGCCGGGGAAGTTGTCGTGCCACCACGCTCTCAACAACCTTCGCCACAAAACGAAGGTTGGAGACTGGACGATAGTTGGCTAATTCAGCCGGGTCCAGGGAAGGCTTCTTGAGGAGGGGCCTCACTACCGCCTCTTTCAAGGCGGCAGGAAAGGCACCCTCACTCAGAGAAGCACTTATAATCCCCTGGAGCCAGCCTCGTGTAACCTCCCGGGAGGCCAGCACCAACCAGGAGGGACACGGGTCCAATAAACACGTGGCGGCACTAATCTTACCCAGAACCCTGTCCACATCCTCGGGAGTCACAGGATCAAACTCCTCCCAGGTAACATTCTCAAGACCTGCCCTTGTCTCCTCCCGTGGACTCATCCAGTCGGAGTCCAAGCCATCCCGAATCCGAGCGATTTTATCGTGCAGGAATTGCACAAAATCCTCAGCGCGACCCTGCAAGGGATCTTCCCGCACTCCCCCCCGGAGGAGGGAGTGGGTCACCCTAAACAAGGCGGCTGGGCGGTTCTCTGCAGATGCGATAAGAGCGGAAAAGTGGTTAGACTTTGCCGCTTTTATCGCCACTAGGTAGGTCTTGATATAAGACCTCACCTGTGTCCGGTCGGAATCGGATTGACTAGTCCTCCAAATGCTCTCTAGGCGTCTTTTCCGACGCTTCATCTCTCTCAGCTCCTCAGAGAACCAAGGAGCCAGTTGAGATCGGCATCGGGTCAGAGGCTGCAAAGGCACAACGCGGTCCAAAGCTCCAGCGGCCGCCCTTTCCCAGGCGGCCACCAGCTCTTCAGTCGAGTCGTGTGTTAGGGTCTCAGGGCACGGCCCAAGCTCCGTCAGGAACCTTTCGGGTTCCATCAGGCGCCTGGGACGGAACCATCTAGTTGGCTCTGTCTCCCTGCGGCGGGGGACGGCGGTAGGAAAGTCTAGTTGGAGGAGCGAATGATCTGTCCATGACAAGGGTTTAATATCTAGGTCCCCTCTACCAAGATCATTCAACCACTGACCAGAGACAAAAATCAGGTCCAGAGTGTGTCCCCCTATGTGAGTTGGGCCTTGAACTAACTGGGTCAGGTCCATGGCCGTCATGGAAGCCATGAACTCCCGAGCCGCCTCTGACGCCTCACCCGCGGATGGAAGGTTGAAATCCCCCATGACGATAAGTCTGGGGGTATCAACCGCCACCCCGGCAATGACGTCGAGTAGCTCGGGCAGGGTCGCTGCCACGTGGCAGGGAGCCAGGTACGTAGTCAGCAGACCCATCTGCACCCCACGGCCCCACTTTACACAGAGGGACTCACATCCGGCTATCTGAGGAACAGTGGTCTCCCTCGGACAAAGACTTTCCCTAATAATCACCGCCACTCCCCCACCCCTCCCCTGGGCCCTTGGCTGATGAAATGCACGGAAACCTGGCGGGCACATCTCAATGAGGGGGACCCCCCCCTCCTGGCCCAACCAGGTCTCCGTAATACCTGCCAGGTCCGCACCCCCCTCCGAAATAAGATCACAAATGAGGGGGGCTTTATTAACCACCAACCTGGCATTACACAACATCAGCCGCGGACCCAGGGCCTGAGACTCTACACAACCCAGGACACGAGTCACGCATCGGGGGCCGGAGTGCGCAATCGCTCGTAAACAGCGTATGCGCACCCCCGACACTTGATATGGCCCCCTGCGTCCGTCATACCTGCCCCTCCCACTCATTATTTCAATTTCACAGCCCTTCCTGTCATCCCCCTGCTTCCTGGTTAAATTCCCTTTCGCGACCCTCCTGCTGCAACTAATCGACCCATCATCCCGCTCAGTCGCTATCTGGACCCCCCCAGGTCCACTTTTACAACCCCCCTCCCTCCCGGGTCCCCTTAAAATTTTTTTAAAAAATTTACCTAAAAAACCCCTCAACCCCCTCTTCGCTACATGCCATCTCTCGGGGTTCCAAAGCCCATCATCAAGATAGGCCCTCGATAATGTGGAGGGCCAGGCCTGCGAGAGGGGGGAGTCTCGCAGCGCAAGAAGGTCGGCTTTTTGGAGCATCAACCGAACCAAAGATGGGAAAAAGGCCAGTCCGGGGGTCTATCATAGTCCAAAGGGATAACTGAACATAAAGATCACAAAATGTCCATTTGTAGAGCTGGACTCCACTGTCCTCTCACGACAGGGAGAAAGTCCAATGTTCTTTTTCTCCAACGGAGGCTAATAGCTAACCGTCCTCTCACGACGGCCGGTCCCGTTACAAAAGGTTAACGGGAACAATGTTCTATCCTCCCCGTTGGGATACAAAAATCTCTCAGTTCTTTCAAATGGTGTTCAGTCTCTCCTCCCAGCGAGGGCATGAGTGGAACATAGTGGGGGGGGAGTGTCCAGAGCGTAGTAGTTCGTAAGCCCCTCCCCCCATAAAAAGGGGAGGGGCGGGAAGGCAGGGGGAAGGAGGGGGGGGAAACAATATCCCCAGAGGAGGGTAACATCTCTTCCTCTGCTGATCTATAAGTCCAGGCCTCCTCACTTCGGCTTCTCCTCTCCACTCTCAGCAAACTACCACTGCAGTATTCTGCGGCAGACGTCGCACCGGAGCCAGTGTCACCCCCCACCCCAGCACCATAACAGATGCATGGGGGGGGCAACCAGCGCCGCCAACTGGCCTCCACCGCCAGCACCACCTTGGCTCTGTTGTTTTGAGTGGGGGGGAGGGGAGGAGGGGGGGCATCGCCCCACGGCCGTTCGCACCGCCGCCGGAGCCACCGTCCCCCTCCAGCCCCTCTTCTCCGATGGAAAACAGGACCGCAGCTAGATGACTCTTTGCGGCCACGCCAAGCTGCTCCCACCATCGCTGCTACCGCCATTCCCGCTGCTGCTGCCGCCGCCATCACCGCCATTGCTTTCTTGGCGCCCTCAGCTGTTCTTCGGCGCCCTCAGCTGTTTTACGGCACCCTCACCGCCGCCACAACCTCGCGGGGCTCCAGGCAGTTCCATAGCACCCAGGATGGCCTCACAGCGTCACCACCGCCGCCGCCGCCGCCGCCGCTGCCGCTATCAACCCTGCGGCGCTCCGCGGCATCCTTGGCGTCCCCAGCACCCTTCAGGGCCTCTCCCGAACCGCTATCCCCTCGCTCCAACCACGATGTCACAAGGGGAGCGAAAATCCTCCCCAGGTTGGGCAGGGGCTCTCCTCACTGGGGCTCGGGGTCGCAGATGGATTTAGCGACCCTACACCCCCCGAAAGATGACGGCGGACGCCCCTAGCACTGAAACCCAGCCACCGGCGGACAGGAAAAGAGCCATCGGCTTACCGAGTTCCGGGCGTCCAGTCCTGATCAGCAGCGAGTTGCAGCGGCTGAGGCATCATTCCCCGGGGTCGCCGGAGAGTCCCGAGAACCCAGCCGGAGGTGCTGGGCCTGAGCCCGCACACTTGATGGCTGAGTTCCAGATGGTTCCAAGGCGGGAACCGGGAGAGACAAGAGCCTCGTCTACATGGGTCGATAACGAGGCAAGAAGTGATCTGCGCAGGTCAGATAGGACGGGGAGGTGCTCCTCCTACCTGCGCGACTATGTCACATATGTGGCAAATGGAGAGATGGACTAAGAACTAGGAGGGGAGGGGTGTTATGTCCTTATATGGGCATCCCCGCCGGATTGTCTAGTCCACCGGCAGGAGATTTGAAGATCTGTCATTGGCTGGCTTGCCTGCCGACTCCCTTCATAAGGCGAGCCCGGCAGCACAGCCAGCAGTTCTGTTTTCCATCTTAATAAAGTGCTGAACGGACCACTCGCTGCTCGCGTATTCTTTTCCCTGCGCCAATCTAACACGGGGCACAGGGATTTTTGCTACTGGTTCTCCGAACCACCCGCCGCCATCACTACTGGATCGGGCGATCCGGTCCAAACTGGGAGCATTTCACCCCTGATCTTACAGTGAAAGACAAAAAAAAAAAAAAAAATCCCTAGCCCAGTAAATCCTACTAACAAACACTCAGTCCTATTGCACCATGTGAACTTATTGCACATTGTGCCGGCCCTGCAAGTCAATCATACTATGTTGTTGTAGAATTATTTTTCATTCAGGAGTCTGACAGAGACAAACACTGTGTATAGCTGTTCTAATCAAAGTATTTGTCACCATCCTGCATTGCGGAGGGGACTCAGTCACTTTCCGAATCCATCTCGGCATACTGATAGTGGCTAGCGCGATCAGTGCAGATCCAAGCCGCCGCAGCAGTTGTTCTCCATGAACCAGCCTGCATTGATGAGCTGGAAAATAGTGGCTTCTGTGCCCTCTACCAGCCACCAGCCTCAGTAGACAAGCAGGGACAATAGGGATTTCCCTATTCCTTCCCCAAGCGGCAACCAGGGCTCCTTCAGCTGTCAAATGAGCACAGCCCAAAAGCTGCTTTTCAGCCTATGCGAGTGGCAGGGGCTCTAGGGCTGCAGAAAAAGACACCAGAAGGCACCAAAAGGCCATTGAGAAAGAAATGGCCAAGGCTAAGAAGGCTGCAAAATTACAGGGCTCAGGGAATGCTCCCCAGGGAGGAGCTGTCATTTCCCACCCATTTGAAGAGCAACCGTTGCAGCCTTGCAACATAACAAGCCTCTCGCAGCCAGCCTGCTATCACGCCTGGTCACCAGATGGTGCTTTCTCCTATTTCAATGGAGACATTTGGAAATGCTGAGGTTTCTACCAATTCAGACTCTAATCTGTCTGCAACAGGTACAGGAAGCCAAGTTCCTTCCTTGAGGTCAAGGCTAACCCCTGAAGCAACTTTCACCCCCACTGGGCGGAGCTTTGCCCAAGGGAGGATAATGGATCAGAATTATCTGATCATTTAAGAATGGTTATCTCTCAGGCAATAGCACAGGGGATAGCGGCAGGTCTGCAGCAAAGGAGTCAGCCCTCCTCCTTGGCCCAAACCATCCCCCATGGCCAGATCCAGCAATTGGCACCCATGGCGCAAGGGCCCTGGAGAGACTATCAACATGCTCATCCTCAGGATCAATCCATCTGGAGCGCAGACTCATCCTGTGAGGAGAACCAGGTTCTGACTTTGTCAGAGGAAGAAGGGATGGCTCCTGAGCCATCACCCTTCACTGGTCTCGTTCAGCCTGACTTATTCAAGTCATTATTGCACAAGGCCAAAAACACAGCCAATCTGGGAGCTGATCCTGCCCCAGAAACAACGATGGCGCCAGTGGATTCAGGTCATATGCTCTTCTCAGAGCCGACCATTATAACAGATAATTCCCTCGCCCAAGCTCTTTTTGGATGTCATCCAAAGGCAATGGGCCAGTCCAGGAGCGGGACTTCCCCCGACTGGGACTGAAAGGAGGCTCTACAATGTAGCCCCTGATCTTTCAGAGGTCCTGCAAATCCCGACAGTAGATGGCCCAGTGGCTGCCCTAGCTTCAGCCACTGTCATACCCACAAACACAATTGACTGCCTCAAGACAGATGACAAAAAAATGGAAATGGCTCTCTGTAGAACTCACCAGATGGCGGCCTGGACTATAAAAGCCGCAACTGCCGCTTCATTTTTTAATAGACCACCTTGCTCTGGCTTTGCCAGATGCAAGCAAGGGTTCCTCTTGAGGATGTCAGGCTTCACCAAGACATCAGTAAATTGGTGGTTGCTGCTGAGTTCTCAACCGATGCCACCCTGAATGCAGCAAAGTTCGCATCTAGAGCTATCATTTCCTCAGTAACTGCCCGTCATCTTCTATGGCTTCAGCATTGGCAAGCTGATAACAAGAATAATTGGAAGTTGGCATCTGCTCCCTTCATGAGCAGCAAGTTATTCGGGGAGGCTGTAGACCCCATCCTGGCTGAGTCTAAGGACAGGGGCAAGGCTCTGCCTTCCCTGTATAGGCAAATCAACCGGTGTCCCTTGCCCTATTTTCGAAGGCTGCCCCTTCAGCCTTCAGACTCGATTTCAATCAGCCCCAGAGGCTTTACCTTGGTAGACAAAATAGACAACCTGACAGGTCACAATTTCAAAACACAATATCAAATGGCTGGAGCCCAGCGTGGCACACCTGGCTCTCAGGCGATTCTAGAGTACTGTGGCTGGGCAACATGTTCTGGTCTTGACAGACAACGTGGCCACCAAGGCCCACATCAATCGCCAGGGGAGTACCCATTCAAGGTCTCTCATGGAAGAGGCCGAACACCTGGGCCTCTGGGCGGAGACACACCTTCTGTCCATAAGGGCAGAACACATTTCGCGCAGGAGTGGGTTCTACTTACTGTACCTTTACTACCAGTTCACAATGGTAGTAGCTTCTGCGCATGCGCAGATCGCCAATGATGACATCTGGGGCAGTAGGTGGGGCCTCCCGCTGGTTTTACTACCAGTTCTTGTGAACCGGTCCGAACCGGGGGCAACCCACCACTGATTTCAGCAGAGCAACAATGGACCATTCAGAATGGTGCCTACACCCAATCCTATTTCAGGAACTGACAGATCGCTTCGGCGTTCCAGTCCTAGGCCTATTTGCCTCACCTTGCAACATTCAACTGCCAAGGTTCTTCAGCAGGTTTGCGTCACCGGTGGCGGAGGGAGTCAATGCTCTCTGCAGTCTCTGGCCCCGGCCTGGGGGCTTCTGTACGCCTTTCCTCGCCTCCCGCTAATTCCAGTGGTAATCAGGAGAGTGTTGATGGAAAGGGCAGAAATCTTATTATTGCCCCCCCCCCACATTGGCCCAGAAGACCATGGTTTGCCAACCTGGTCAATCTGTCAGTGGCTCGGCCCTGGAGGATACCTCAGGATAGAATCTTCCTCAGCCAGGGAGCCCTCATCCATCCGGATCCACAGTGGCTCCAGCTGACCGTCTGGCACTTGAGTGGAGAGTCCTGAGTCAGGACAACCTTTCTTCCAGGGTCATCTGAACCATACTGGCCTCTAGAAGGCCATCCACCGACAGGGTATATGATGCTATCTGGAACGCCTTTTGCACCTGGTGCTCCAGGACAAACACTGATCCTTCTTCGGTGCCAGTGGCTCAAGTCCTGGAGTTCCTCCAGGAAGGATTGGACAAAGAGTTGACACCTAATACCATCCGTAGGCAGGTGGCAGCACTGTCTTTGGTCTTGTCATGTGGGAGTCTGGAGTCTCTCACCAAACATCCTACCATGCACAGGTTCCTCAGGGGTGCTACGAACTTTCCCATCAAGTTTTTATTTTTTAAAAATTTATACATATCATTATTTATTTTATTTATTTTTATTTCTTAGATTTCTATGCCGCCCTTCTCCTGTAGGACGTGGGGCAGCTCACAGAATAAAAAACATATAACAATAAATAAAAACTAAAAACATCCAAATGTAAAAACCCCAACAACTAAAATCTCATAACAGATCAGGGAATTTGCTGAAAAAGCCATGTCTTCAGTTCAGCGTGGAAAGCGCGGAGGTCGGGGGCTGTCCGAAGCCCAGTGGGTAATTTATTCCAGAGGGTCGGTGCAGCCACCGAGAATGCCCTTATCCTGGGGGCCACCAGCCGACATTGTCTGGCCGATGGCACCCGGAGGAGGGCAATCCTAAGTGACTGCACTGGGCAGTGGGAGGCTGGTAGGAGGTGGTCCTGCAAGTACCCCGGGCCCATGCCACGTAGGGCTTTATAGGTCAAAACCAGCACCTTGAAGCAGATCCGAAGGGCCACCGGTAACCAGTGCAGCTTGCGCAAGAGAGGTGTTTCACGGGAGTAACTGGAGGCTCCCCTAACAACTCGCGCGGCCGCATTCTGGACCAGTTGAAGCCTCTGGGTGCACCCCAAGGGCAGCCCCATGTAGAGGGCATTGCAGTAATCCAACCAAGAAATAATGAGAGCATGAGTGACTGTACGAAGGGCATCCTTGTCTAGGAAAGGGTGCAACTGGTGCACTAGGCGAACCTGTGCAAAAGCCCCCCTTGTCACGGCTGTCAGATGATCCACCAGGGACAGCCGAGGATCAAGGAGGATGCCTAGATTATGAACCCTTTCAGAGGGAGTCAGCAACTCCCCTCCCATCTGAAGTGGTGGGGGTACTAGATCAGGAGACGCCGGCATCCACAGCCACTCAGTCTTGGAGGGGTTGAGTCTGAGCCTGTTCCTACCCATCCAGACCCGTACCGCCTCCAGGCACTGGGACATCACGGAAAGGGCAACACTGGGTTGGTCCGGGGTGGAGATGTAGAGCTGGGTATCATCAGCATACTGATGATACCTCACCCCGAACTACGAATAATCTCACCCAGCGGCTTCATATAGATGTTAAAGAGCAGGGGGGAGAGAACCGACCCCTGCGGCACCCACAAGTGAGGGGCCTCGGGGAGGATCTCTGACCCCCCGCCCAAACAAACTGCGTACGGCCCGAGAGATAGGAGGAGAACCACTGTAAAACAGTGCCTCCCACCCCCAGCCCCCGGAGCCGTCGCAGTAGGATACCATGGTTGATGGTATCGAAAGCCGCTGAGAGGTCAAGTAGCACCAGGATGGAGGAATAACCCCCATCCCGGGCCCGCCAGAGATCATTCACCAGGGCGACCAATGCCATTTCCGTGCTGTGTCTGTGCCTGAAGCCCAATTGGTATGGGTCCAGGTAATCCGTTTCCTCCAGGAATTGTGGAAGTTGGTACGCCAGCACAGACTCAACAACCTTCGCTATGAAGCAAAGGTTGGAGACAGGACGAAAGTTGTTCAGAGAGGCCAGATCCAGAGCAGGCTTCTTGAGAAGGGACGAACCACCGCCTCCTTAAGTACAGCAGGGAAGACCCCATCCCTCAAAGAAGCGTTGATAATTGCCTGGATCCAGTCTCCAGTCACCTCCCTGGTTGCCACAGCAAGCCAGGAGTGACATGGGTCCAACAAACAGGTGGCAGACCCCAATCTACCCACAATCCTGTCCACTTCATCAATGGACACAGGGTCAAAGTCAACCCAGATGTTACCTTCAAGACTTGGTCCCACTTCCGCATCGGATCCCGCCCAGTCAGAGTCCAACCCTGTCTGGATCTGAGTGACTTTGTCTTGCAGAAATTGTACAAAATCCTCAGCTCTGCCTTCTAAGGGCTCCTCCCTCACTCCCTGATTAAGGAGGGAGCGGGTCACTCGAAACAAGGCTGCTGGGCGATTTTCTGCAGACGCAATGAGAGCAGCGAAATAATCACGTTTCGCCGCTTCCATTGCCACAAGATAAGACCTAATATGGGTTCTTAACTGTGCTCGATCAGATTCGGAACGAGACGATCTCCAACAGCCCTCTAGGCGTCTCTTCCGACGCTTCATCTCCCGCAGCTCCACAGAGAACCATGGAGCTACCTGGGATCCGTGTCGGCGGAGAGGCCACAGAGGGGCGATTCGATCCAGCGCCCTGGCGGAAGCCCATTCCCAGGCATCCACCAGGGCCTCTGGTGAATCACAGGCTAGGTCAGTGTCCCAAGCTCTGTCAGGAACCTATCAGGGTCCATCAGGTGCCTGGGGCAGAACCAACGAGTCGGTTCCGCCTCCCAGCGGTGGGGGTTGGCAGATGGAAAGTATAACTTAAGGAGGGAATGGTCAGTCCACGACGGGTTGGATAGAAAGTTCACCCCTACCCCGAGCATTTATCCACTGCCCAGAGACAAAAATCAGGTCGAGTGTGTGACCACCATTGTGAGTTGAGCCCTGTACAACTTGAGTCAGGTCCATGGCCGTCTTGGAGGCCATGAACTCCCAAACCAACTCAGAGGTCTCACCGGCTGACGGGAGAATAAAATCTCCCACAACCATCAGGTTGGGGAGCTCAACCATCAGTTCGGCTAAGACCTCGAGCAGCGCGGGCAGGACTGAAGATACGCAGCTGGGAGACAGGTACGTAATCAACAAAGCCGACTGTACCCCAGGATCCCATTTCAACAGGAGTGATTCACACCCGCCTATCTGAGGGACAGTGACCTCCCTAGGTCTAAGACCTTCCCTTATGTGGATGGTGTGATGTTTGAGTAGCATACATTTCAATACAGATAAACATATTCATAATTATTACATTCCATTTTCCTTATTCCATAATATTTACCCCTATCTTTTACACAAAATTTTTATTTTCATATAAATATTAACAAATATACAATAACTTCTAAACCGATATGCTTTAACGTCCACTGTATTATCTTTCGTTATAATTTAAATAGAATAACCCTCAAGTAGAAAAAATACGAAATTGCTCATCTGTTTTCTCCTGTGCACCATATTTCACCCAATTTTACAACAACAATCCAACTCCTTTCCTCTTCTTTCTCCTCCCTCTCTTCCCTTCTCCCCTCACTTTCTGTCTACTTCCCTCCTTCCTTCTTCTCTTTTTCCCTCTACTTCACTCTCTCCTTCTCCTCTCCCCTCTCTATTTCCCCTCTCTCTTGTTTTCTGCTTCCCTCTCCTTCCCTTTCTACTCTTCTCCTCCCCTCCTCTTCCCTCTCTTCCCCTCTCTACCCTTACTCTTTCTCCCCTCTTCTCCTACTCCCTTCCACTCCACTCCATTTCCCTCTCTCTTTTCGTTGTTGTATATAATATTCCCAATACCTACAGAATATGGTGTATTTTCCAATTAATAGCTCTTTCAACTATAACAATTTCTTAGTTACATTCAAAAATAAAAGAAACAGACTTAATCACTTAAACGTGTAATTGATAATAATAATCATAATTATAATATCATAATATTGATTAATCTTCATGTTAATTTTACACACATCATCATTCTAATATGCAATTACAGTATTATTCTTTTAATACTAACATCACTTCATTGATCAAATAATATACTGTCTGAATAGTAGTTTCTTACATCCTAACATTTCAAGTTTACCACCATTTTCATTCTTTGTATCTATTTTTCATGTTTCTTTTCCTAACTTATTTGTGATACATTGCTTTACACCCTTCCATTTTAAACTTCCACTAATATTCCCCCCCCCTCCACATTATTATATTCAAGGACATGGTACTCTGTTTTGTTATTCATATTCCCATTATTTAACTCTTCCTCTCTGTATATTTTAAAGTTTATTAATATACATAAATATATCTACTTTCACATTACCTACACAATAGTCATATTTTATACACTTTTAATAATACCATCATTCAACCTCTCATTTCCAATTAATAATGAATTCTCATTCATAATTTTCCAGTTTCATATCTATTTGTGGTAATGTTTATCCTAATATTTATATTAAATACCAACTAATTGTCAAGCCTATATCATTCTAATTTTAATACAATTATTAACATATAATCATGACATAACTCTTTTTCTCCCCTTAACTATGATCTCTTATCCACATCCCATCCTTTAATCCTACCTTTCTTTTGACTTGTCTTCCCTGTTTTCCTCTTAAGTCTTTTATACCATCTACTTTGAAGTTTATATTCTGAATTCATAATTTAATTTTTTCTCCTTGCCCTGTATTTTCCCACTATTTAATTTGAAAACCTTCTGCTCTAAATCCTATCATTTCCCTCCAAACCTCTTCCCGTTCCTCCCATTTTAAAAAAAAACCTTTTAAAATGTTTCCCCCGTTTTAATTCCTCAATTCTTATTAATTTTAATAGTGTCTCCTCCTTGTTATCTTCATTTTGCTGGTTTCTCAGTTCTAATTCCCCTTCTGTTCCAACTGATGATTCCATTCTTTCTTTCTTGTCCTGGTCTTTGCTCCTTGTCTCTTGTATACAATTTTCCTGTCTTCTATCTATATGTTCAAATCAGGGATGGGTTCCAAATTTTTTTACTACCGGTTCTGTGGGTGTGGCTTATTTGGTAGGCATGGCTTGGTGGTCATGTGACTGAAGGGGCGTGGCCAACTTAAAGTCACTCACAGCAAGGTAGGGCGGCACCTTGCTGTGAGTGACATCAAGTTGGCCATGGCCACTCAGTCACATGACTGATACTGCAGACACAGGGTGATTTCCTACGTACCTTCCCCCCACCTTGGGCTGACAAAATAAAAGCCTGCCTGCCGAGCAGCCCGAACTGGAAAACGGGGGTGACCCTTCATGTCTAGAAAAACAGCCTTTCTTTTAATCACCTCATCAAACCACAAACGCCTCTGATCAGGACTTTGGTCTCTGACTAACAGCTGGAGGTTCCGGGCCCCCTGTATCTGGAGGGCCATCTCTTGTATCTCTCACAAGGTAGACAAAACCTCACCTGGCCCAGATGTTGCCGTCTGTGGTTTGGGGGTCGAAGACGGCCTGAGTTTTCACCATCCCCCTGCAACTTCCCTACAAACAGAAGATCCGGGTATTGGGGGGGGGGTTTGGGAGTTAAGGGGCCTCAGCGAAGCCATTGACAAAGGCAGAAAGGGGACTTTTCAGTCCTGGGGGGTGGGCAGTGCCCCTCGGCTGCCCTTCCATGGGCTTCTTGGCAAGCAGCTGCCAGGCAGGAGGACCACTGCGATAGGAGTGCTGGGTCGGACGAAGAGCGGAGAAGTGACTAAGGGGGGGGAGAGGAACAAAGCCCTCTCTACGTGGATGCACATAAAAAAGGGGTGAGATTTTGACAAACTTCCCCCCGCCCCAGGGCCAAGAAGAGATTCGCTTCCCTCTCGTCCTCGCCCTCCCAATTTCCAAGAGCCTCCAACTTTGTAGCTACTGATGCTCCTCGCCTCTCCTGTCCTGGAAGTGGAACTGGGTGCCGTTTCCTCCCCGCTTGATGGCTGCAACCTCAGAGCGGGGAGCCAAGCCCTGTCACCCAGGAGAGGACCATGAAGGGGCAAACACACACAAGCCCCTGTTGCCTCCGCTGCCGCTTCTTTTGCGTTGGCTTCTTGCCCCTCTTAAAGTTGATTGTGAAGAGCTGGAAGACACTTCCTTAGATCTCCCCCAAGTCATTGTTAGACTATCAGAGATCTATGAAAACGTCTTCCAGCTCTTCACTATCAACTTTAAGAGCTGCGAGAAGCCAACACAAAAGAAGCAGCAGCAGAGGCAACGGGCTTGTGTGTGTGTGTATTTGTTCCTCCATGGTCCTCTCCCAGGGAACTGCCAGGGCTTCACCGCCTCCTTTTCCTCAGAGGGACTGTCTCTCAAGTCCTTGCGAAGGGACACACACACACACACGAGACGCCCTATCCTGTCACCTCTACTGCTGCTTCTTTTGCGTTGGCTTCTCACCGCTCTTAAAAGTTGATCATGAAGAGCTGAAAGACATTTTCATAGATCTCTGATGCTCCAACAATGACTTGGGGGAGATCTAAAGAAACATTTTCCAGCTCTTCATGATCAACTTTAAGAGCGTTGAGAAGCCAGTGCAAAAGAAGCGGCAGTGGGGGCGACGGGCTTTTGTGTGTGTGTGTGTGTGTGACATCCGGCCACCCTCGCCCAGCACTGCCACTGCCGCTGCCCCTCTCACCTCCAGCACAGCGGCTCTGTCTCCCCGAAGGGCCACCCACCCACCCACCCACTGGTCGGGCCGGAAGCATGGTAGGGCCATGGGGAAGGGAGCTAGCTAGCTGGGACATGCTTGCCTATCTTCCCGGTGGCCCCTGTGGCCAGGCCTGCTTGCCTGCCTTCTTCCCCTACCACTGCCTCTTTTTTCGTCTGCTTACCTTCCACGGCGGCTGGTTCAGAGTTGGGAAGGCAAGCTGACTTGAGTTTTTGGCAGCCCCCCAGCCAGCTGGTGCTGTGGAAAGCAGCTGGCCAGGAAGCCTCCGAAAAGGCTTTTTTGCCAGCCACTTTTTCCGCATCTGCCGTCGTCGCCATGTTCTTTGCGCATGCACATCCCATTGGACTTGCAAGGCAATGGGATGCAATGCACAAAGAACATGGCGGTGATGAACATGGCGGCTGGGTGACCGGTTCAGGGGTGTGGCCAGCCAGCCATTACTACCGGTTCTCCGAACGATGAGATATTTTTACTACCAGTTCTCCTGAACCGGTGCGAACCGAGAGCAACCCATCACTGGTTCAAATATTTCCACCATGTCCTTGTGTAGTTCCAGGATAAGGTCCTTAATGTCCTTAATGTTTTGAATCATTAACTCCATTTCGTTTGAGTCTCCACAATCATCAGTTCAGAAACCAAACCTCCAAGTCAAATTTAAATGTCTCATCAATGTTCAATCAAATCAATTAGTTACTTCAGGGATCCTCCACTCCTCAAGTCATTTTTGTATATCCAATAGTATTTAGGGGTCCCCAGACACAAATTATTTTTTAATATTCCAGTCTCCAGTGATTAGAAGGTAAATATGTATAGTTCAACAGTTATTTACCTTCATTTCAATATTTACTCCCAAGTTGCAAAAGTTCACTGTCATCAGCAGATGGCGATCTTTACTTCACTCTGCTGCCTCTCTGCTTTTATTTTGACTCTGCTGCCGCTCTCCTTTTATTTTAACGTCCAATTTATTTCTCTTGCTTAGTTTAACTTATAATTCCATTACTTATGGCAAATTATTTGAAGAAAAGGTAGGTTTATAGTTCCAGCATCTTAATATGCCTTCTTATTATCATGCCTTTTGTTTTGGGGATTTCATTTCCAACTTAATTTTCTTTTTAAACAAATATTTACTTCTTTAAATTTCTAATATGCTTTTTCACAATAGTTACACACCGCTGTAACAAATTGTTCTAAAAGGTATTCCCCTTAAATTTTAGGAGGGTCTTGCTTCAGCTGTAAATCTTTTCTTACCCAGACGACACACCATTCATTGTTTTTCTGCTCCTGCACAAACTTACAGTTTCTGGATGTTCCCCAGCTTCATGGCAGCCATTTTAACTGATGCTGCTCCTAATCTTCGGATGCTACAAATTTGAGGCCCCCTGTGGTCCACAGGTACCCTACCTGGGACCTGATGAAGGGTTTGAATGCCCTCACTGAGGGACCCTTCGAGCCACTTAGATTGTCTAGCCTGCGCTTCCTCACATGTAAGGTGGCCTTCCTTGTTGCCATCACATCGGCCAGATGGATCTCAGAACTGGCGGCCCTTTCTGTGAGGAAAGAACTATGTATTTTCCACCCTGACAGGGTGGTCCTGCGGTTGGATCCCTCCTTCATCCCCAAGGTGAATTCCTGTTTACATAGGGCCCAGGAACTGATATTGCCTGACTTCTGCCCTGGGCCAAAACACACCCTGGAGAAGAAATGACACACCTTGGATGTGAGAAGGGCCCTCCACATTTATATTATGAAGACTTCTCCCCTAAGGAGGACAGAGTCCCTGTTTTTTTCCTTCTAGCCCTCTACACTGGGACAAAAGGTCATTCCATCGACTGAGGAACGGTGGATTTGGACATGCATTGCCAAGGCGTATGAGCTTCAGGCTCTTCCAGTGCCTCTGAATGTGATGGCCCATTCCACCAGGAGTGTGGCCACAACAGCAGCGTGGGCGACACAGGCTTCTATAGAGGAGGTCTTTCGAGCAGCGACATGGTCCTCTCCATCCCCCTTCATCAGACATTACAAGTTGGACGCCTTTGCTTCGGTCGAAGCGGCCTTTGGACAGCAAGTCCTCCAGAGGATCCACACTAGAGGGGGACTGAGGATCAGACTACTTCCCACCCATAAAACAGGCCGGCTTTGGTAAGTCCCATTCCTGGATTCTCTTTCCCCAGCACCATGGAGAAGGAGCGTCGGTCCTACCCAGTGGTGAAATGTAAAATTTGTTACTACTGGCTCTGTGGATGTGGCTTGGTGGGGGGTTAATGTGACTGAGTGAGCGTGGCCAATTTTTTTTTTTTACTTTTAAAACCATTTTTTCTACAACCTCTTTGGCCGAAGAGGTTGTAAAAAAAATGCTTTTAAAAGCCTCTGATGATCCCAGCTGAGTTGCCTGATCATCAGAGGCTTTTTTTTCTTTTAAAAACGTTTTTTCTACAACCTTTTTGGTGAAGAGGTTGTAAAAAAAATGCTTTTAAAAGCCTCTGACGATCCCAGCTGAGCCACACGATCATTAGAGGCTTTTTAAAAAAAACTTTTAAAAGCATTTTTTCGGCCAAAGAGGTTGTAGAAAAAATGCTTTAAAAAATAATTTTAAAAAAGCCTCTGATGATTGTGTGGCTCAGCTGGGCATGGTGGGGGGAGGGATTTTTCCTACCGGTTCTCCAAACCACCCGCCATCATCGCTACCGGATCGGACGATCCAGTCCGAACTGGGAGCATTTCACCCCTGGTCCTACCTGAACGCTCCTTTTCATGGCGCTGGGAGAGAGAATCCAGCTCCACCCTGACTAACATCTGGTCCACACTCCAGGAGGGGCTCATGTTTTCACAGGTCACAAGCCTTATCATTGCTACGCCTTCGCCAAACTGGTAGGTTACCAGGCAAGGGAGGTGTCACCAAAAATGATAAAAGGCTAAGTCTCCAGGCAGAAGAGAAGAGTAACACCCATTCCTGGATTCTCTCTCCCAGTGCCATGAGAAGGAGCATTCGGGTAGGACCAATGCCCCATTTCACCCCTGCTTTAGGTAACCCTAACTGTAACTGTGCCAAAGTGAAACTAACCTTTAGATGACCCCAACTGTTTTGGAGGGAAATTTAAAACATATTTGGGTGGGCTTTTTCTAGTTCTATGATTGGTTAAGGCCCTGAGGGCCTAGAGTATAAATAACAGGTATTTGGTTCTTGCCTACTGAAGCCCACTACACAATAGTGGTGATGAAGGTGGGATCCTGCAGGGGAGAGAGCTGCTGCTAACTAAGAGACTGAAGTCACTGGGTGATAGGCTGGGTAATAAAGCCCCAGCAGGACTAGTCCTCACCCCCACCTGCCAGCAAGCCACACTGGAGGCACGCTGAAATCACTGGGTTTCATACCAGGTAAAAAGCCCTGGTGAGACCATGCTCCCCGCCCTGCCTTCCAGTAAGACACACTGGAGGCACAGACGCACCTGAGGGATCTGTCCCCAGGACTCCTAAGTGCAGCCCAGCTCCACCTGCAGTAAGACAGACATTAACCAACCACAAGGGCCTTCTCAAAATGGCTAAACTGGGAAGACTTAACGAGTTCAACATTACTCACCCAGAACAGTGGAGCTCATACGTCTCCTGAGTAGACAACTATCTCTGGGCTAACCAGATCATGGACGATGGCCTGAAGGCGGCAACCCTGTTATGTGTCTGTGGACAAGCCACATTTAATATCGCTGAAAACTTGGTAGCACTGGCAAGCATAGAGACAATGGCCTATGCAGACCTCAAGAAAAAATTAAAGGAACATTTTGAGCCTAGACTCTCGGTCATCGCCCGGCACCATGCATTCGAGCAACGAGAACAAAGATCCGGGGAATCTGCAGCAGAGTTTATGGCAGCCGTTCACCAAGCTTTGTGCCAATGTGAGTTTCCTGATCTGGAAGACTGTTTCAGAGACAGGTTCATTTGCGGCCTCAGTAATAGTGAATTACAGCAGCATTTATTCACCATGGAGAAACTGACTTTACAAGATGCATTGAAGGAAGTAATGGCAGATGAGGCTGCTGGAGGGGCCATAAAGACTCTCTGGCCACCAAAAACACACACCAGCCCCACAGCGATCACCAAGAGACTGCAGAAGGCTTGGAGGAGGTCAGTGAGAGTGACGAAATCGACCGCTTTCAGAGAAAGACACCCAGATGGTCATGCTCCACAGAGCAAGTAATTCCCCCACAGAGCTGCGCAAGCTGCGGGAGAAAACATGAAAGAGCAGAGTGCAGATTCCACACAGCTATATGCCGTGCCTGTGGGAAGCAAGGGCACATTGCCAGAGTTTGCAGAGGTTGTCAGGGGGAAACAAAACCTGCGACACAGCAGCACAAGTGGAAAAGGCCCCCAGGACAGAACCGAGTTGAATACTGCTCGGGAAGGTGTAGCATCCAATGCACAGGGGCCCAACACTCCATCAAAGAAAAGATAAAACTCCAACTAAAACTTAAAAGGGTCCCATGCTCCTGTCCATTATATTGTCCACGACTTTCGACCACATTTGCAAATGTAGCCAATGGCGAGTCCCGCTCAAATCATTGAGTTTAGTGCTAACAGACTTCCAGAGTCGCCATGTTCCTGTAAGGGATGAAGATACCATTAGGGTACAATTTAGAGAGTTTGAGATAGTGGTTGTAGGGGCCGTGCACCAGCCTCATAGGACTGGACTGGTTCGAGGCCCTGGGCATCAGGGTAACGGGCATTCATTGAAACCAAATAGCCGATCTAGAAGCGGTATGCCAACAATACCCTGATGTATTCAGTGCTGAGCTGGGACAATACAGAGGGGCATCCATTTCACTCAACCTCGATCCAGCAGTAACTCCAATCTAATTAAAACCGTGCAGGGTTCCCTTTGCATTGAAGCCTAAAATTGATGTGGAACTAGACAAGCTGGTACAACAGGGAGTGCTCTAACCTGGGGACTGTAGCCATTGGGAGACTCCCATAGTGACCCCAGTTAAGCCTAATGGGGATGTTCGCGTCTGCACAGACTACAAGTGCATCAAAAATAAGGCACTACAACAGCATATCTACCCTTTACCAGTGGTAAGCCACATCCTCGCCTCGCTCCAGGGAGGCAGAATCTTCACTAAGCTAGACCTCACCCAGGCCTACCAGTAGCTGCCGGTGGATGACGCTACCACAGAGGCCCAGACAATAGTCACACACAGAGGTGCATTCCAAAGGTGCCGCTTGCAGTTTGGGGTAAACGTAGCACCAGGGTTGTTCTAAAGTATTATGGAACGAACACTGAAGAACATTCCCAGCATCTGCCAGTATTTTGATGATGTCTTGATCATGGGGGAATCAGCGGCAGTCCTGGTGGAACATCTCCATGCAGTACTCCAACGTTTCCATGAGGCAGGCTTAAAACTCAAGAAGGGAAAGTGCCAGATCGGTGTGGAATCCACAGTATTCTTGGGTTTCCGCATCGATGCTGCTGGAATCCACCCATCTGAAGCAAAGCCCCCACACCAAAATCCAAGGGGAAACTTCAAGCATTCCTGGGCTTGCTCAATTTTTACCACTCTTTCTTACCGCATAAGGCTGCTCTGGCAGAACTGCTACACTGCCTACTGGACAAAAAAGAACCCTGGGTCTGGTCAAGCACTCAAGACAAAGCATTCAAGGCAGTAAAATTGTTGTTATCCTCGGACTCCGTACTAGCTCATTTCAACAAAACTCTACCAGTAACACTAGCCTGTGATGCTTTGCCATACGGCATTGGGGCAGTACTAAGCCACAGGATGCCAGATGGTAGAGAGGCCCCCATTGCATACTATTCTAGAATGTTATCATAGGCTGAAAGGAACTATGCCCAGATAGACAAGGAAGCCCTCGCCATAGTGACTGGCATTAAGAAGTTCCACAATTTCTTATATGGATGAACCATCACCATCTTTACGGACCACAAACCTCTGCTTGGTCTCTTCACAGCCGACAAACAGACATCACAGGTCCTGTCACCATGAATGCTACAATGGTCAATTTTCATGGTGCATACTCATACCGGCTAGTCCACAAGCTGGACAAGGAAATGGGCTATACCAACACTCTTAGCCGATTGCCTCTACCACAGACTGAGCCAGATCCGGCCCCAGCTTGTCATAATCTGGTGATCCAGGACCTGCCTGAAGCACCCCTACATGCAAGGGATGTTGCAGCTGAAACAACCACGGACAAAACGCTTAGCTGCATTTTCAACTGGGTATTAAGGGGATGGCCAGAGGCCCGGCCTGGCCCTGAGTTCCAGCACTATGCTTCATGGAAAAATGAACTGTCGGCCCACAAGGGATGTGTGCTGTGGGGCAGCAGCGTCATCATTCCACCCAGTCTTTGCTCCAAGGTGCTGGATTCCCTACATGAAGGGCATCCAGGAATTGTTTGGATGAAGGCTCTAGCCAGGAGCTACTTGTGGTGGCCAGGCCTGGACAAAGACATTGAGAATCAAGTAAGGTGTTACCAGGCCTGCCAAGAAACCTGACCGGAGATGCCACAAGCACATGTGTACCGCTGGGAGACCATGCACATCCCATGGTCTCGCGTTCACATTGACTTTGCAGGCCCTTTCCAGGGGCAGGTGTTCCTGATAGTAGTGGACAGTTATTCCAAATGGTTAGAAGTGGCACCAGTCTCATTGATGACAACAACCAGAGTCATCCGAGAGTTGCACCGGCTGTTCGCCACACATGGTCTGCCAGATGTGATCGTGTCTGACAACAGGGCACAATTCATGGCAGAAGAGTTTCAGTCATTCCTCAATACCAACATGATTCGGCACATAACATCAACTCCATTCCACCCCGTGACCAACAGTCAGCCCGAACGAATGGTCAGGACCACAAAGAAGGCGCTCAAGCAGATGACGACTGGGGACTGGAATCACTGCCTGGCAAACTTCCTCCTGTGTCAGCACATGACTCCCTCTACAACATCAGGTCGCAGCCCAGCGGAGCTGAGGTGGGGCTGCCAGCTCACAATGAAGCTCAACTGACTTCACCCAGACAGAATAGTGGCAGAGATGACTCAGCCAATCCCCCACAGTACTTACAGCTGGGTGACTTGGTCTGGGCCAAGAACTATGGGAGTGGGTCATCTTAGGTGGCAACAAAAGTAACTAAGGTAACGGGTCCTTTGTCATACAAGGTTACTCTGGGGGATAATCATACAATCAGACACCACATTGATCAGTTACGGCATTGGCAACCCAGGGCAGTCCCGGATGAGGATCCCAAGGTTTTATCAGATCCAAGAGAAAACTGTTTCCCTCTGAGTCTGCCTACACCACCTGTGGCCACCTCCAGAGAGACGGAGATACCAAGGGCCATAGAGCCGCCACCACTCACAGGCGACCAAAACGGCCATCAAGACTCTGTCCAATTGGAGATGGACAATACTCCAATTCAATGGGACTTTCCAGTAACATTGTGATGATCCACCAAGATCCGTGGGCCCTCAGCCTATCTCAAAGCCTATGAATGGTGAACAGACTGAGTATATGAACTATCCTAGGGGCAAGGGGTGTTATGTATTGAATGTATATAGTTGTGTTAAAATGAAATTAATCTTTAGATGACCCCAATTGTCATCTAGGGAAATTTAAAACATTTATATTTGGGTGGGCTTTTTCTAGTTCTATGATTGGTTAAAACCCTGAGGGCCTAGAGTATAAATAACAGGCATTTTCCTGCAGTTCCTCAGTTTCCTTTTTGAGTCAATAAATACTGTTGCAGCTATGCTGGTCTGGTTCTTGCCTACTGAAGCCCACTACACAATACCAGGTGCTTGTTATCATCTTTAAAGCCCTACATGGCATGGATCCAGGTTACCTGAGAAACCATTCCACCCTTATCAGACTGGCCTATTCCAACCATGCTAGCAGAGGAAGCATGCTGCATACCCTGTTGGTCAGGGAATTCTGGCTGGTGAAGTCCAAGAGAACAGCCTTCTCTGCCAAAGGTTCCTGCCCTTTGGAACATCTTGCCTCCTGAGGTGAGATTGGTTCCTACCCTTCTGTAAGGGCCTGAGTTGGCTTGGCAAATTTAATAAATAAATAATAAACCATAGAGGCTACTTGGTCATTTTAAACTTTTTGGAGAAGGTGTCGTTCCTTCCAGGGTGATCCTCCATTTGACTAAACAGATGAACCACTCACAAACAGTGTATCTGACTGAATCTCAATTTATTTTCCCTTATTCAACCCATTACACTGCCCAGGCATTGGTTTAAAATGCTGACTCCCTCACCTTTATTAAAAGAAGAACAGGTAAAGCTAGGTATCATCTGCATGTTACTAATAGCTCAGCCCACATTCTTCATAATTTCTCCCAGTGACTTTATGCATTTTAAAAGAATTGAGATTTCAAAAACAGCCCTCAGCAATACCAAGCCATAATTATCATGGATAATATAATCATAATCCCACTCACCGGGAGCTATGCTGGTGGATGTTTAGCTACTAACAGGTTCAACCATACCAGTCTTAGAGAAGAGGCCCAAAAATATAGTCTTTACACAATCCATTTTTAATAGTGAACACACAAAAGAAAAATTCCATAATGGATTGCTCATTCATTGCTCAATCCTTCAATTGCAAGAATTAGGAAAAAACATGAGAATGAAGAATACCAAATAAATGAAATTTTTGAAGAGCAACATAAATTTTTATTAACTTCTCAGTCAGATAGTTATAATGAAAGATATGAAAACATTGAGCAAAAGAAGAAAACATCAGCTCTGGCAGATAAACAGAATAGAAAAAGTTTTCCACTATGAAAAAAGATGAGTACAATATATATTAACTACCATAGTTCAGCAACAATTTCAGGCTATATAATGATAGCCTTCCTCCAGCTATTATCTGATTTCAGCATCTTGCCAATATGATGAAAATTAGTGAAATGCCATATATAAATACAGGCTACAAACCAAATTAGAAATTCTACATTTCCAATCAAGCAATTATATAAGAAAAACAACATAGTTCGGTGTATTCTTAGTGAATTATCAGGGTTTGGCATTATTTCATGCTTCTCTAATCACAAAATAACGAATAAAAAGTTTTTTCCAAAATTAGCCACTCTTAAAAACAGCTATAGAATCCTGGCTTCCATGAAAAACATTTGATTCATCCTTGCATCTCCCTAACGTCAGCATGGATATATCCCAGTGTTTTTAAGTGACACTACCTCATGACATGCTTTCAGCTCATCCCCATTCCAAATCTGAGGCAGCTTGAAGTCACCTTAGCCATTCCAAAAGTAGCATTCTCCCTCTTCCTGCACAATGTGGATGTGATCCAACATGTTTCCTTGATGCTGCTGCTGATGGAGACAGGTCCAGGACTCTGCCCATCTCTCCTTGGTCACACTGGGCTGCTGCAAATGCACCCTCCTGTCTTTAGTTGCTAAGTACTGCCCTCTCCTGGCCTGCAGGAGAGACTGGGTGCCTAGCTTTGGCAGAGACACCTGCCCACCTAATTCCTAGTAAGGTTTTCCCTGGGCTCCTTATTCACACAGCTTTAATGCCTTTGTGAAAGAGTGCCAGGGCTAAAGGGCATAAAAGGTCAATCTAAACTAGGAAACAGTTTCTGCCAGCTGTGTGTCACTGTTTCTGTCACCAAGACATGCATTACAGAGGTTTTTGCTGTTTTTGGCAACAAGGTTTTTTTTTAACTTTTTCCTGCCTTTGTTATTTTTGTAGAGTGGGGTAGCCCCATTTCCCCACTCCTACACCATTTTCCCTCCCCACAGATTAGCAGTGCTGCTGCCCACAGCCTTGTGATGCCAGCATTACCACTTCTTTGTAGCATTTGTTTCCTCACACTTCATTCCATGCTTCTCCTTTATGCCTATAAACTGTTAGCCTGGCTATTTCTGGACAGGATCTTAGTGCTCTTTTAAATGAGCACTAGACCTATGTTCAGAAATAGTCCAACTGACAAGTCACAGGTGTGTTACTGGGGTTTGACAGAGGGCTAATTCTGGTTTTGAAATCACCAGCCTACCCACTCGGCACACATTAAGGAAAGTGATTGGCAAATGTCTTTTCCAAAGCAGCAGCTCACTCTGATCTCATTAATGGAGCAGAGTCAGGCTCAAGCTTTGGGGTGGAAACTTTTATGCTGAAATGAGAGGTTGTACTTTATCTGGCTATCTGGCTGTTCCCTCAGTTTCAGTCTATTTCTGAAGTATCACAAGGTACTAAGATAGCCAAGCAGAGCTTTCCAAACTGAAGACAATGGGAATGTTTAGGACTATAGACCTTTTCCACATGGAAAGCGAGTGCCTGTTACCTCTCTACCAAGCTTATCTGGTGTCAAGCTTCAGTTACAGAAGCAAGAAGTGCAAGCAGTGCAAGCCACATCTTTAGATCAGGAGAAATCCCTAGGGCAATCACATAACAAATTGAACAAATAGTGCATCATTTTCTCTGCAGAAAGGAGAGAAAGAGAGAGAGGGGAGAGAAAGAAAAGGGGCGGGGGAGGATTCTACCATAATTCCTACTTCTTTTTTTTTTTTATTGAAAAAGTTTTAAAACAAACACAATTTCCCCACAACCCCCCTCCCAACCCCCCTCCCCCTCCCCGACTTCCCAGAGCAGAACACAAGGTATTTCTATTGACCTTTAACAATAAACTAAATTGCATAACCAATCATTAAACTAACACCCCCTAAAAAAAATTCTTAACCCCCCATATATAAAATCCTATTTCTTAAACATAATACTTCTAATATCACTTATATAACGCTTATACAAATAAAAGAGATCATTCATAAGCTATTTGATATTTTTTGGTCTGATACTTATTTTGTATATAATCAATCCATCTTCTCCAGTCCTGTATATACCTTTCTTGTGTGTGATCCTTCAGATATGCTGAAATTTTAGCCATTTCAGCTAAATTAGTTACTTTCAATATCCAATCATCAATAGTAGGCAAAAAGTCCTTCTTCCAGTGTTGTGCTACCAACAATCTTGCTGCTGTTATCAAGTTCAAAATCAATTTAGTCTCTGCAACTGTACAGTCCGTAGTTATACCCAGTAAAAACAACTGTGGAGTAAATTTCAGTCTCTTTTTAAGAATATTCTGCATCACCCACCAAATCTTTATCCAAAATGCTTTGATTTTTCTACAAGTCCACCATATATGATAATAAGTTGCATCATCACAGTCACATCTCCAACATTTAGCTTGCACATTAGAATACATACATGATAATTTTTTAGGATCTAAATGCCATCTATAAAACATTTTATAAAAATTTTCTCTTAAATTTTGTGCTTGTGTAAATTTCACATTTCTAATCCAAATCTTTTCCCAAGTCTCCATCATTACTGGCTCTTGAAAATTTTGTGCCCATTTAATCATGCAGTCTTTAACCAGTTCCGTCTCAGAATTTATTTCCAATAAAACATTATACAACCTTTTAATATGCATTTGTTTTTGATCTCTAATTTGTTTTACCAAATTCTCCTCATTTTGCACAAAGCCAGTTTTTTGATCTTCCTTCCATCTAGCTTGAAGTTGACCGTACTGAAACCATGTATAAATTATACCTTCTTCTCTCAGTATATCTAAAGATTTCAAATACATTACCCCCCTTTCCATAATAAGAAGCTCTTTATAGGTAATCACCTCCTGTTTTTGTTCTATACTTATATTTTCTATTGCATGTCTAGGATTTGCCCATAAAGGTATCTTATAATTTAACTTATATTGATATTTTTTCCAAACCCTTAACAAAGCATTTCTTAATATATGAGCCTTAAATACTTTATCCACTTTTTTTGTCATATAACAAATAGGCATGCCATCCATATAACAAATCATAACCTTCTAAATTCAAAATTCTCCCCTCAGTTAAATTAAACCAATCACTAATTTGTGATAAAACCGCTGCTTCATAATATAATCTTAAATTAGGCATTTTGAGACCCCCTCTTTCACGTGTATCTTGTATAATTTTCATTTTTATTCTGGGTTTTTTCCCAGCCCAAATAAAAGTATTAACACCTTTCTGCCATTCTCTCAGATTTTCATCTTTCTTAAGCACAGGTATCATTTGGAACAAAAATAAAAATCTAGGTAAGACATTCATTTTAATTGCTGCAATTCTTCCCAATAAAGACAACTGTAATTTTTTCCAATTTTCCATATCCTTCTGTACCTTCTGCCAAAGAACCTCATAATTGTTTTTGTATAATTTTGTATTTGAAGCTGCAATGTATACCCCTAGATATTTAACCTTTTTAACTATTTCAAAATCTGTTAATCTTGCTAGTTTATCTCTTTCAAGTATAGTCATATTTTTAACTATCATCTTTGTCTTATGTGAGTTAACTTTAAATCCCGATACTTTCCCGTATTGTTCAATTATATCCAATATATATGGAGCCGACTCTATAGGTTGGGATAAGGTAATAACCAAGTCATCTGCAAATGCTCTTAATAATTAAATAAATAAATAATTCCTACTTCTAAATTGACATAGATGTATATTACAAACTATTCTAAAAATACGAATTCCAGGTATATTAGTAAAGAAAGAAGCAGACATCCTGCGAGCTCTGGAACTTAAAAGTTTACTAAGCTTTCATCAGCCATCTGCTGACATCATCAGAGCATTAAACTATCATTACAGAGATTCTGCCTTTATATGCCATTAATCAATTTGGCCCTTGCACGTGTAATAGGCCCTTCCAGCCGTCTCCCACTTGTAATCAGCTGTGTTGTTTTTGCTGTCGTATTGCTGGATGATGGAGGCTTAATTCCTACTGTTTCCTCCCTTCTAGCTTGCTTATCAGAGGGGGATGATGTTAACCTGTCAACCATTGCGATTTGCTGCCTAGTCTGTGACCTCGTGGTCGGCCAGGTTCGTTTCTCATTAATCCTATCTGTTACAGCTTGAGACAGCCCTGCCAGGTTGCTCTGTGTTTGGTCAGGACTAACTATGCTTTCACAGGCTGAGTCTGCATGCTCAAAGGTGGGGGGGGGTGTGTGCCTTTGGTCTCTGCTTACTGATGGAAAGCCCTCTCTGTTCCTCCTGCAGGGTCTTTCCTGGTGTCTCAAAGCCAGGAATAGAAATAGATGTATATTTATATTCACTTTTTTTTTAGGCTTTATATTCTTATTTTCCAACCATACGGCTATAATAAAATTATTTAATTTGATCTGATCAGCTTTGTTGTTCACACAGATAAATCCCTTCACACAAGTTTTCTCCAGTGAATAAAGCAGGCAACACCAACATAGCACTCATGTGCAAATAATCCTTTTTATGCAGATGAGTCTTGTACAGGCTACAAGGCTTACTCACACTTTCTAATCTAGAGAAGCTGGATGAAAACCTGGTCAGTCAAGTCCACATAACAGCTGTTAAAGAAATGTTTAATCACAGTAGATAAGACAGAAAAGGAGAGCATTTTAAATTCCAAGTTAAACAAAATGTGTCTTGATCCACTAATTATTTCTGATATTCAGAATTAGAATCAGAATTGAGCTGGAAGGAATCTTGGAGGCCTTCTAGTCCAACCCCCTTGCTCAAACAGGAGATCCTATAATTTCAGACAAGGGATTGTCCAGCCTCTTCTTAAAAACTTCCAATGATGAAGCACTTACTTTTTGTAACAAAGATTTCCTTGCTTGCATTTTTTAAAAAACCACCCTCAAAACTGAGACACACATCAAGAGGTAAAGTTTTTCAAGTTCCTAATTAGGCAATAAACAATTATTGTATTAGGAAGGGAACATAAACATTAAATCCGTTTGTAAGAACCTCCCTCATTTCTCCTCAGTGTTAAAGCACCCAATAATATAAACATAAGGTTCATTCATGTAGCAATGATAATCTGCTTTTTTCCCATCCTTAAACTGAGAAAAATATATTGGTATAAAATATGAGAGCCCCCTACCTGTGAGTTTATCAGTTCTTCAGCTCTCACAGAATATAAGACTGACTAGTTTCAGGGTAGCAATTGGGGTTTTCTTGCCATCCTTTCCTAACCTGGTCACCACCAATCATTACCCCTCATTGTGAGAGAGAGATAAGGGGGCAAGCACAGCAGACAGGCAGTCTTCCCAGCTTTCTGGGATTCCTTCTTTCCTGTAGATTCACTTAGCTTGAAGAATGTTGAGCAATTAAGAACACGTCTCTAATCTGTTGACTTGAATCCCTGCCAGTGGGAGTCTGGCTCTGCAACAAGCAGCTATCAAAAAGCCAGAGAAAGTTTCCTATTAATAACTCTAAAAAACTCTTTTAAGAGCCACTCCAAGATCATGGATGTGGATATAGTGTGAATATAGTCTTCTTAGACTTCAATAAGGCATTTGACAAAGTAGACCACAGGCTACTTCATGGTAAAATAGAAAAATGTGGGAGAGACAGCTTCACCACTAGATATTCAGTAGTGAGAAAAGTAAGGTCCTACACATAGACAAGAAAAAACAAATTCACAGGTATAGAATAGGTGTTCCTTGGCTCAACAACAGTAACTGTGAGAGGGATCTAGATGTCCTAGTGGACAACCATTTAAGTATGAGTCAGCAGTGTGGAGCAGCTGCCAAAAAAGCCAAATGCAGTTCTAATCTGCATCAACAGAGAGATAGATCATGGTGATAGTACAGCTTTATATCACACTTGTGAGGCTACACTTAAGACTCTAAAACTAGAGTGCAGAGAAGAGCAACAAAGGCAATTAGGGTTTGGAGGCCATTTTGGGTCTAGCACAGCTGCTCCTACATTGTGGGTGAGCCAGTTGTGTTGTATTGTGTTGTGTATGTGTAAAGTGTGAAAGTTGGTTCTTTGGGCTTTTTGTGGCTGTATGAGGTTCCTGCTTGTTGCAGGGGCCATTTTGGATCTAGCACAGCTGCTTTTATATTGTGGGTGAGCCAGTTGTGTTGTGTTGTGTTTTGTAGGTTAAAAAAGGGCAAAGAAGTGACATTGACTTGGCCACACCCACCTGACCAACAAGCCACGCCCTCCCAGTCACCTTACCACCAAGCCCCACCCACTAATTAAGCCACGCCCACAGAACGGTAGCAAAAAAATTTAGATTTCACCCCTGGAAACATATGATAAGAAGCAATCATAAAGGAAATTCAGGGTATAAATATTCACAATATAGATGAATTCAGAGGCATGCACTGAAGCAGTTTCTCACCATCCATCACTTTAAGGAAAGACGGAGCAGCGCAGAACAACTGGAGTGGCGGGCAATGGATTGGGAAGGGAGAGGGAGGATATGGGTTAATTGGATAATTGAGTGATTGCACTGAGGTGGAGCTGTATGCTGCTTAAAGGGTGATGGGGAGCATGGAGCATCAGCTCCAACAAAGATTCCTTTCTGTAACACTTTAAGGTGGTCAGTTAGTACCGATATCAGGATAAACAAACTTGGTTACTGCTTTTGCGTGCTGGGGTATGTGATCTAAGAGCAAAAAAGATGATAAGGAGTTTGGAGGCTAAACCAAATGATGAGGGAACTATGTAAGTCTAATCTAAATGACTAAAGGTGATATAGCAGTCTTCCAGTACTTGAGAGAAAGCCAAAGAGAAGAAGGGGTTGATCTATTCTATAGATAATCAAAAAACAGATCTGCAAACAACTAGACTCAAATAAAGTTATAAGTTATAGTAGACAGCATGGGTTTGTTAAAACAGATCATACCAAACCAATCTTACTTCATTCTTTGATACAGTGACTAAATTAGTAGACCAGCAAAATGCTGTGGACATAGTATACTTAGTTTTCAGTAAGGCATTTAACAAAATGCCTACTTCTTGGTAAGCTAGAAAAATGTGGAATACACAACATCACCACCAGATGAATTTGTAGTTGACTGACAAACTGTACTCAATGAGTAGTCCTTAATGGTACTACATCCACATGGAGGGAAGTAAGCAGTGGGGTACCACAAGGCTCTGACTTAGGCCCAGTACTCTGCAATATCTTCATAAATGACTTAGATGAGGGAATAGAAGGGGAACTCATCAAATTTGCAGATGATACTAAGCTGGCAGGAATAGCCAACACCCCAGAAGACAAACTCAGGATCCAAAAAGATCTTGATAGACCTGAACAATGGGCCTTATCCAACAAAATGAATTAATGTGGAGAAAAGCAAAGTTTTACATTTAGGCAGGAAAAATCAAAGGTATAAGTACAGATTAGGTGAGACCTGGCTCTAAAACAGTAACTGTGAGAGAGACCTTTGAGTCCTAGTCACTTGAATATGAGCCAGCAATGTGCAGCTGCAGCCAAAAAAGCTAATACAATCCTGGTTTGTATAAACAGAGGCATAGAATCAAGATCACATGAAGTATTAGTATTGCTTTATAAAACCCTAATAAGAGCACACCTGGAATACTGCAACCAATTCTGGTCACCATATTACAAAAAAGATGTTGAGACTTTGGAAAAAGTTAGAGAAGAGTAACTAAGATGATCAAAGGGCTGGAGACTAAAACATGAAGAACAGCTGCAGGATTTGGGTTTGGCTAATCTAGAGAAAATAAGAATTAGGGATGACATGATAGCAGTATTCCATTATTTGAGAGGCTGCCACAAAGAAGAGGGGGGTCAAATTATTCTCCAAAGCACCAGAGGGCTGGACTAGAAACAATGGATGGAAACTAATGAAAGAGAAGCAACCTGAAATTAAGGATAAACTTCCTAACAGTGGGGACAATTAACCAGTGGAACAGCTTGCCTTCAGAAATTGTGGGCGGACTGTTACTGGAGATTTTTAAGAAGAGACTGAACAGTCACTTGTCTGAAATGGTATAGGTTCTCCTGCTTGAACAGGGGGCGGACTAGAAGACCTCCAAGGTCCCTTCCAGCGTTATTCTATTCTATTCTATTCTATTCTATTCTATTCTATTCTATTCTATTCTATTCTATTCTATTCTATTCTCCAAAGCACCTAAGACCAGGACAGGAAGTAATGGGGAAAATCTAGAACTAAGAATAAATTTCTTGACAGTGAAAAAAAATCATTGGAAAGGCTTGCTTCTGGAAGTAGTGGGTGCTCAATCACTGGAGATTTTCAAGAAAAGCTATTTGTCCAGAATGGTATAGGGCCGTGATAGCGAACCTATGGCACGCATTCCAGAGGTGGCACACAGTGCCCTCTCTGTGGGCACGCGAGCCGTTGCCCCAGTTCAGCTCTGCTGTGCATGCACGCACGCCTCCTGCCGGCCAGCTTGTGTTCAAGTTTCTGGCGTGCATGCACGTGGGGGCTGTGCGCAGGCATGCGTGGGGGTGGGGTGCATGTAGGGGGGACACGTGTGCATTGCATTTTGGGGGTTCGACTGCACTTTGGGCACTCAGTTCAGAAAAGGTTAGCCATCACTGGTATAGGGTCCCCTGCTTGAGCAGTGGGTTGGACTAGAAGACCTTCAAGATCTCTTCCAATCCTATTATTCTACATTCTTTGTTCTAAGCATGTCATTGCTGTTTTACGAGGACAGACTGACAGAATCTGTGAGAAGAGGTACTGAATGATAATATCAAGAATGTATTTTGGGGGAAAATGGACACAAGAAGAAAAGTGAAAGGAATAGGAGTGAAAAATTGCAGGAAGAGAAAGTATGAAGAAGTGTTCAAGGATAGATGAAAGCATATTACATGATAACAAATTCACCATGGTCTCAGTAACCAATCTAACCCCAGATTGGGAATTCAAAGACTTGCAGAACTCTTGCAGGGAAAGTGAAATATTGTATGACAGAAAAGGGTGTGAATTATTTGAAAGCTCTACCTAGAGCAGGGGTATCCAATCTTGGCAACTTTAAAACTTGCTGGGGAATTCTGGGAGTTGAAATCCACAATTTTTAAAGTTGCCAAGGTTGGAAACTCCTGATCTAGAGATAAAAACTAAAGCAGATAGATATGTCTACGCAGGCAATACTTGATAGGTTGGCAATAGTTGAACAGGTGAGACATTATTGATATCATGTTAAGCTGTACAAGTGCCGGTAGAAAAAGGGTTGGGAGCAGTGGTGAAATCCAATTTTTTTTTACTACCGGTTCTGTAAGCGTGGCTTAGTTGGCGTGGTGTGGCTTGGTGGGCATGGCTTGGTGGGCATGGCAGAGGAAGGATATTGCAAAATCTCCATTGCCACCCCACTCCAAGGGAAGGATACTGCAAAATCCCCATTCCCTCCCCACTCCTGGGGGAAGCATATTGCAAAATCTCCATTCCCACCCCACTCTGGGGCCAGCCAGAGGTGGTATTTGCTGGTTCTCTGAACTACTCAAAATTTTTGCTACTGGTTCTCCAGAAACTGTCAGAACCTGCTGGATTTCACCTCTGGTTGGGAGTATGTAGTTTGTTATGAAGAATGGATATTGAAAGTACCGGTAGCACAAACGGCTAAGATAACACTTCTGCCCACTTGGTTATAGAGGAATGAGAGTTAAGAATGTCAAGAGAAACATAAAAGTAATTCGAATGCAGTGGTAATAAGATAATGTATCTGACAAAACAAGCAACAGAGTCAAGAATGAATAAGTGATGAGGAATGTGGATTGAAAACAAAAGTGAAAGACAAAAAAAAGGTACCTTGGTCCTAATGAAAGAATAGATTCACAAAGCAAAAAATAGGAAGTAAGAGAGAAAATGGAAGATGGAGAAAGTCAAAGTTGGATAGAGTTGATGAGAACCTCAGAGAAAAGACAGGTAACACTTGTTACATATACTGTATGTAACAAATAGCACTATATGGAACCGTGTATGGAGATGGTGGCAATAGGAATGTGTTGCAAGGACAGAAAGGGGTGGAGAGGCATAATTAATGTTGCTGTCATAAACTTATTTCATACCTTCCTTTAGCTTACTATTTCTTACTCCTTTTCTGCTGCATAATGGGAAGTCTTAATGCATAATTCCTTTTACCCTGAAAGGGAATTGGATGTTGAGTAACTAGCTGTACAGATATATGTTTGTCACAACATATTACTTGGATTTTCAAATGCTATGAAATAGTATTCGGAATAACTCTAAGCAGAAAATATGAAAAATATTTAAGAAATGACAGAAGCAATTCCTGAAAAGATACTAATACTTGTAAAAAGTTACTTGGGGAGGGGGGGAATTAACACAGATATACAAGTGTGTGGCATTGCCCTGCCATCTTGTGGTTGCTATAAAATTCAAACTCCCTTTTAGTGATTTTGCTAGTTTAGCATACATTTTTTTCTTTAGTAAAACTTCTTTAGTTTTAGAACAAAGAAATTGAAGATAATTCTTCTCCAAAGACCTGTAGCAACCTCTCAGCTTTTCATGAACAGTTTAATAACAATGGAAGACAACAACAACAAAATGTTCTTGTTACTTTCAGGGTGTGGCATAAAGCATTGCCTATACATTGTAGACTATGCAACTGGGAAAGGGGAAGCAATGGGAGGCTGCCCTGGGCACATAGGCATGAAAGTCTCTGATTATCTCTTGCAGGTCTCTCTAAGATAGGAGATAAAGCTGTATTCCATGAGTATGTTTGAACAGCAGTTTCCAGAAACTAAATCAGGATATAGAGTCTAATCAGGATATAGAGAAAGAATGAGTAGACTGCCACTTCCATCTCTCCTCCAGATCAGCCAGCTGTTGCTAAGGGTGACAACCAGAATAGGAGGTCTTTTAAGTTGGTACCCAACTTCTAATCAAGGCTAGAAAGCTAATATTGATTTTTCCAGTGTTCATGACTCTTATCTTCTTGCAACAAGCAAAGTAAACAATTTGTGTTGGGTGTATATTTCACATTGGTTATATGCATACAAGATAGGCAATCCATCTATGCTGTTGCCCAAAATTGTGGATATAAAATGTTTGTGGTTTTTAATTGCTATTTTGTCATTGTTTCTTCCCTTGTGCTGCTGATCCCAGACTCCCCTTTTGATTTCACACATCAAACATCATACTAATTTCAAATCCAAGTTTTGCGCAATATGTGAACCCAGAGTTGGTAAATATGCTAAGCCATAATGTGATTCACTTGGGTTGTACAAATTTAGCTAAGGTGATTTGGATACATATTGATTATTCTCAGTGCAATTCAGGGGTGAAATGCTACCGGTTTGCACTAATTTGGGTGAACCGGTAGTAAAAAAATGCTATTGGTTCATTCGAACCGGTATTTCCAATGATCAGCTGTGCCGTGTGATTTATATTTGCTAGAAAGCAGGAAAGTGTTCCCCCACCCTCGCTGTTCTACTTACTTTCTTAAGCCTCCTTTTTCTGCATGAAGAATGCGTTTGGCACACACTGCGCATGCGTGAGCAGCAAACCAGTGGCAAACCGCCGAGGATTTCACCACTGCAATTTGTAAACCAAATAATAGAGGACATGGAGATAAAGCTTCTCTGTATAGTGATATTATGAAAAATTAAGTAAGACATGGGGAGGTTTTAATCAGGTCCATGGCTTCCTATTAATAATGGCTTTGAACCTGTATCACCTCTGATCTTCTCTCTACCCCCAAGTCCCTTGGGTATCAGTCAGATGTTTTCTACCTAAATCAAATGTGTTAAGTATTTGTCCAATCACAGCTTTGTTTACATTATTCTTGATACAGTACAGGATATGGCTTCATTCCTACTGACCCAGAAAATGGGATATAAGAGTCCAAAAAGAATCCATTATGCTCCCCTTCCTTTCACACTCATATGCTTACTTGCCAGCCTCTTCAACACAGATAGAAGAATGCCTTCAGAACTGCACAAGTTTGATTTGATTCAGACTTCTTTCCTTCAACATGGCCCATATTGTAAAATACCACATAATCCTATTTATATACAACATGGCATAGGACAGTACAAAACTTTTCAGGGGAAGATTTTAAAAATGCTTATGGGTCAAAGGCCAAGAAGTAGAACTCTTCTATGTAATGCACTTCCATGGGAAGTAGCTGATATATTCAAGGTGCATTCAGTGAAGGCTAGGAAGAAGAATCTGAGAAAACAGGAAAATTGTATCTCAAAAGCATTTGGCAGAAGGAGGAAATATTTAGGCTGATAAAGAGAGCCAGTTTGGTGTAGTGTTTGGGTGCTGGCCTAGAAAACACTTCTAGTCCCACCTTAGGTATGAAAGCCAGCTGGGTTACCTTGGGCTAGTTACTCTCTCACACTCCAACTCACCTCACAGGGTTGTTGTTTTGGGGAAAATAGGAAGTATAAGGAGCATTATGTGTGTTTGCCATGAGTTATTTATAAAAAAAGTAAAGATGGGATAAAAAATAATAAATAAAATAAAGACAGATTAAGGAGATTAAGCATTGTGTAATTTGTGAATTGCCCAAGACATAAGACTACCAGACAGAGACTGAACAATTGTTATAAATCATCCTGTCTCACTTCATCTTACATTGTTTTGTATAGGATCTGTTTCATGCTAGGTGAATTCAATGCATTATTTAGCAGCTTAAGGTCATCTTAGAATTTGTTTTTGTTAGCTTTGTGACATTTGAGTGTTTTGAAATTGTCAGCTGAATTAGTAATTCTGCTGCAACACCAAACAGAAATGTTCTTAATAGGTTATTACTTCTACTTTTTTCAGGTGCTCATGTTTAGCACGTAATAATGCCATTATGTCTCACAGTGAAACATGTTTGTTACATTTGCTGGACACTTTCCATCTTTATTCTTAACCCCACCCCACTCCATGAGATGTATATTGTTTACAATAAAAACACCTGATATTTTGGTGCATGCAAACATATTTGAACTATACACATATGATGGTTTCTTTACACTATCCCTTTGTAGCAATCTTTAGCATTAGCCCAGAGCTGTTTGTTATGTCTGCCTTTGTAGGTGTGTTGTAATTGCACACAGAAGTAAGTTGTTTTATTTTTGGTCCCAAACCAGCAACATCATTTTCAGTACATAAAATGTATGAAATGCAGCTACAGAAGAAAACATCTATTTAATAAGTAAATCTGTAAGAATCTTTTAGTGGATTTTATAAGCCAGCACACAAAATGTAACTATTTTGTATACTATAGCAGATTGCTTGTGTGAAAAAAATGTAAGAAACTTTTAAAAATGTGAATAATCAGGAAGAGCCAATAAAATAAATCTCTCTTTTTCCCCCTCCACCTCAATCTCTCCCAGATGCTTTAGGAATATAGATAATAACCTTTTTACTGTAATATAATGAACTGGATAATGAACTAAATGTGTATGGAGGACTCAAGATGTGAGGAGCATTGACACAAAATACAACTGATCACTTAATTCATTTTATGAAAATATTTTGGAAGAAAAGTTCAAGTGGTAAATGCATAGGAATACTTGCATTTTCTTGTAGATATATCAACAGATCTTTATATATTTATGCACAAAAGACACACACCTCTTATTGAAACTATATATTGTAACTTCACATTGTCAATTTTGGCTAATATGCCACTTGAAACCCCATTTAGCCCAGATGGCTTAATGAAGGTGACTCATGTCCTGATTGCATGGTTGGAGTTGTGGTGGCACAGTGATTAGAATGCAGTATTGCAAGCTAACTCTGCCCACAGCCTGGAGTTTGATTCTGACCCGACTCAGGGTTGACTCAACCTTCCAGCCTTTGGAGGTGGGTAAACTCAGATTGTTGGTGGTAATATGCTGACATTGTAAACCGCCAGTAGGTTCTGTAAAGCACTATGGCGCAGTATCTAAATTCTAAGTGCTATTGCTATTGCATTATTTCACTGGAGCTCACAATGGGGTTGCCCTTGGAGAGGACTTTTAACTGCAGCTGGTACAGAATCAGAGGTGGGTTTCAGCAGGTTCTGGCCAGTTCTGGAGAACCGATAGTGGAAATTTTGAGTAGTTTGGAGAACTGGTAGTAAAAATTCTGACTGGCCCCGCCCCCATCTATTCTCTGCCTCCCGAATCCCAGATGATTGGGAGAAAATGGGGATTTTGCAGTAACCTTCTCCTGGATTGGAGAGGGAATGGGGATTTT
Organism: Pantherophis guttatus; assembly: GCF_059756535.1. Lineage (NCBI taxonomy): Eukaryota > Metazoa > Chordata > Lepidosauria > Squamata > Colubridae > Pantherophis > Pantherophis guttatus. Next base: position 120,216,368 of record NC_142065.1, on the reverse strand, counting down.
ACAGTATACTTCCCCTGGAGTGGGGTGGGAATGGAGATTTTACAATATCCTTCCCCTGCCATGCCCACCAAGCCACACCCACAGAACCGGTAGTAAAAACTTTTGAAACCCACCACTGTACAGAATGTAGCAGCCATCCTGTTGATTGGACAACCTGCTGTTTCAGGATAACATTAATCCTTAGGTTGCTGTCTTGGATCCCAGGAGGCTCTCAGGCTTAATTCAAAGTGCTGGTTTATCAGGTAGAACTAGATCATAACATCTACCACCTTGGCAGATTTGAACTTGCTCATCTTGTCTGAACATCTCAAGGTGTTATGGGGAATTACCCTCCCCCAAAGATTGCATATGTGTGTGCACAAGGCTGCATGCCTTCTGTGTTGTAGTTCTCATAAAGCAGAATACACTTTCAGAGATACATTTGGCCTCTTTCCTTTTTGCATTTCACAAGGCCTTTAAAGCCATATTATTCCAATGTACCTTCAGCTTGAATGGTTTGATTCTAAGCATTCCTTGTAGGTGATATGGTATTGCTTTTATTTTATAGATCATTTCTTTTACTACTTTTTTGTTTGCCACCTAGATTTGCAGTTGGTTTGACTGGTTTACAAATATGATGAGTAAATAGAGGGAAATTTCTAGCGGCCTTCTCAAAAAAGGCTTCCCCATGTTTAATCCAGAATATTCATCCTCTCCAGGTTGCAATACTAAAATATGGGTGTTATGTAAATAGGTTTGTTTGGCGGGAAGTTTGAATTAACTGACCCTCAGCTGATTGGCTGACCACTACTGTTGTAAGGTATATAAAGGGAGCTGGCTCCCAGGTTGAGTTGCTGGAGTCTCACCATATAATAAAGAGCTGTGTCACGAACTACTCTGGCTTGCTGCGTCCTCATTCACCCCACTTAACATTGGCGACGAAGGTGGGATTTTGAGGCCAGAAGCAGAGGAGAGCTGAAGCCACACTTGAGAAAGAGCTGAAGCCACGTTCAGAGAGGGGACCGGAGACCACAACAGAATCCAGACAGGCGAGCGAGCGGAGCACAGGAGAATCCCCGAAACGATGTCTGTGTCAGGTTTCGGTGCTATCTTGAATAAACTTCATTCTCAAGCGCAAGCTGTCTAATGAATCATTTTATTTTTAAGAATAGCAGAATCCGACATTTCTGATTCAAATTGCAGCCAAACTGGCCCCTCCTTCCAACCCCCTCCTCTTCCGCTCTCCAACCCCAATGTCCCATTGGCCATCATACAGATCCATCTCTACATCCCGGCACGTTCTTTTCACAGGAATGCAGCCCCCATCCTCGTCTCCCAGGAAACACTATCTGTACATACAAAACTAGGTAAAAGTTCATCTCAGCAATAAATCAAGCTTCCGCTCTTTCTGCTTCAACTTGTTATGTCAGCGCTGGAAGAAAGCCTAATTTGGAACGCTGACATCCGGCCCCTCTCCCTTCACTTCTGTGACATCACCTATCCCATAGGGAAAACACAACAAGATTAGTCTCATCAGCCCCTCCCTGGCTGTGCACCCCCCCTCCCGGCTTTCCCGGGTGGTCTGCATGGAATTTTGCTATAAGGCGATCAGCTTGAATGTTTGCGCTCTTCACCCAGGAAGCCTCTGACAATGGGTAACCCTTCCATTTAATTAAGTACTGAAGGCGCCCCCTGTGCCATCTTGAATCAAGAATCCGCTGCACTTCGTAGTGTGTTTGGCCCCCAACAACCAGGGGCCCAGGGGGTTCACGTGGCATTGGCCTTAAAGTAGACCCTACTACAGGTTTTAGAAGGCTACTGTGAAAAATGGGGTGAATTTTACCCAAAAGCCGTGGCAACTGCAATTGCACTGTAACGGGGTTGATTATTTTTATTATAGGAAATGGTCCTATAAATTTTGGGCCCAATTTCCTGCTCGGAAGTCTAAGTCTCAAGTACTCAGTGGAGAGGTAAACTTTCTCTCCCAGCTGAAATGGTCTTTGGGGAGTTCGGTGCTTATCTGCTTGTTCCTTATAAGATTGAGCCGCCTTTGCCAGCGCCCTCTTAACATTTTCCCAAGTTTGTCTCAACATTGCCATCCAGTCGGTCAAACTGACTGAGGAAGGGGCCTCCCTCGGGTATTCTGGCATGGGAACAAAATCCATACCACTCACTATTTTGAACGGGGTTAGCCCCGTGCTGCTGTGGACAGCATTATTATATGCAACCTCCGCAAAAGATAGGAGGTCTGCCCAATTGGACTGCTGGTAGTCGACGTAGCATCTTAAATACTGTTCTATCATAGCGTTCAGTCTTTCTGCCCCCCCCCATTGGTGCTCGGGTGAAATGCTGAGCTGAGCCCTTGGGATGAACCTATGGATCGTAGGAACTCCCTCCAGAACTTTGCTGTGAACTGGACCCCTCTGTCGGAAATGATTCTGCTGGGGACTCCATGTAGGCGGTAAATGTGTTTCAGGAACAGTTTGGATAACTGACGGGCTGAAGGCAGTCCACTACAAGGAATGAAGTGTGCCTGTTTGGAGAATAAGTCTATTACAGTCCAGATCACTGTATTTCCACTGCTCCTCGGTAGGTCTACTATAAAGTCCATTGCAATCTCCTCCCATGGTCTTGTTGGTTCAGCTACTGGTTGCAACAATCCAGGCGGGCACCCTGGCCTTGTCTTCATCGTGGCACAAATGGTGCAGCTTTTTACATAACTGTCTACGTCCTTTCTCATGTGTGGCCACCAGAACTGCCTTCGTACTAGGTGCAGAGTCTTTAGGAACCCGAAGTGTCCTGCTGGTTTAACGTCGTGGCTCCTCTTGAGAATCAGGATGTGTAAACTCTGTGGGACAGAGAGCTTTGTCCCCCTCCATGCTAGTTCATCTCTTTTTGTCAAGAGATGTTGATTGTCCCGATACCAGGGGTCGGTCAGCGTTTCATTTTTTAATTTTGCAGTTAAGTCACTTGCAAGTTGGCCTTGCTGGTCACGTTGTTGCCATCTGGTGATCACTTGGGCCGCAGCTTGGGTGGAGGGGATGATGGCATTCACTACCTGCTCCCGCTCACTGTTGTATTGGGGCATCCGGGAGAGGGCATCAGCCAGGAAATTTCTCCCTCCTGGGATGTGCTTAAGCTCGAAATTGAAACGATTGAAGTATTGTGCCCACTGCACTTGCCTGGGCGACAGTTTTCATGGGGTTTTTAGAGCCTCTAGGTTTTTATGATCAGTCCAGACTTCAAATGGTTTCTGGCCTCCCTCTAGAAGGTGCCGCCAGGTCAACAAGGCCCACCTTACTGCAAACGCTTCCTTCTCCCACGCCGCCCATCGCCTCTCCGTATCGGTGAGTTTGCGGGAGGTGTAGGCGCAGGGTTGTAGATCACCTTGGTTGTTCTTTTGGAGTAACACAGCTCCTACTGCCACATCACTTGCGTCTGCTTGGATGACAAAAGGCTGTTCCGGATCCGGGTGTTTTAAGACAGGTTCTTTCGCGAACAGTCCTTTTAGCATCTCAAATGCCTGTTGGCAGGTCAGGTCCCACTGTAGGGGTTGTCCTGGGCGAGGTTTCATCGCTGGGCTTCCTGTCTTTAGGAGGTCCATCAAAGGTTTGGCAATCTTCGCGAACGAGGGGATGAATTGTCTGTAGAAATTCGCAAAGCCTAGAAAACTTTGTAGTTGTCTGCGGGTGCGAGGGGGCTGCCATTGTAGAACTGATTGGACCTTGGCTGAGTCCATCTCTATCCCCTCATTTGATACTCGGTAGCCCAGGTAGTCTAGTCGTGATTGGTGGAAATCGCATTTTGGCAGTTTGACATATAGGTTTGCCCGTAGCAGTTTTTTCAGTACTTGGCGGACGAGGGGTATATGTTCGTCTATGGTCTCCGTGTAGATAAGAATATCATCCAGGTAGACGAGGACCCCTTTGTAAAGGTGTTCATGTAAAACTTCGTTTATTAACTGCATGAATACTGCCGGGGCTCCTTGCAATCCAAAAGGCATTACTTTAAACTGGAAACTACCCAGGGGGCAGTTGAATGCTGTTTTCCATTCATCTCCTGCCTTTATGCGTACTCGGTAATAAGCTTCTCGAAGGTCTAGTTTGGTGAAAACCTTCCCTTTAGCTAGGTGGGCTAGCATGTCTTTCATGAGGGGGAGGGGGTACAAGTTGTGTACGCAAACAGCGTTGATACTTCGAAAGTCGACCACCAGTCTCATGGAGCCGTCCTTTTTCTCTTTAAACATGACCGGCGCCGCTACCCTTGGTTTCACTGGCTCAATAAATCCCCTTTGTAAGTTTTTGTCTATGTAGTCCCGCATTTCCTGCATTTCTCGGGGCGTCATGGCATACATTTTAGGTTTGGGTAGTTTCGCTCCTGGGATAATCTCGATGGCACAATCGGTCTCGCGGTGGGGGGGCAGAATGTCACACTCGGCCTCACTGAATACCCCCGCAAGGTCTTGGTACTCCCTTGGGATCTGGTTTGCGTTATAAGCGGTGGTGGGTGCGGCTGCCAATTGCTTTGCTGCACCTTCTGGGAGGGACCCTTGTGTTGGTGGTGTTTTCTTCTGTAGTGGAGGGCTGCTTTGGGGTTTCAGCGTGGGAGGGAATTCTTCTGGTCGGGGCGGCAAGGGTTGGGGCCCCTTTGCTATTCTCAGCCTGCGGGTTCCCTCTTGCCACCAAATGATTGGGCCCCATTTGTCGAGCCATGAGAGTCCCAATATGACTGGTTCTGTCATCTTGGGGGCTATTATGAAGCGGATCGTCTCCCAGTGATCTGCGAGTTCTAGTCTCACGGGTTCAGTCAAGTGTGTGGCGTATGTCCCTCCCACTAGGGACCCATCAACTTGCTCGAAGCGAATTGGTTGTTTGAGCTGTTTAGCTCGGATTCCCAATTTTAGAACTGTGGGTAGGTTGATTAGGCACCGTGTGCTACCCGAGTCTATTAGGGCTTGGAAAGTCTCTTGGGCCCCTGTTTTGGGGGCTGTTAGGTGTATGGGGAAAAGAAAAGGATGGACGGGTCCACTCACCATCGGGTCATCCTCGCCTTCGTCTTCCGTGTCATAGGGTTTGGGGGACTGATCTCCCTCCTCTGGGATTCCTCTGGTTTCGGTCAGATGAGCGAAAAACTCAGGGATTTGGGGAGCTTCCCGCGGTACATGGGTGACGCGCTTGGGCCCTCGTTCCGGTCATGCTTTGGGTGGTCCCGGTCTAGGTGTTCCACATCTTGCTGCTATGTGGCCGCTTCCTCCACATCTGTAGCATTTCAATGGGCTCTGTGGGGCAGTTGGTCTGTAGGAGGGCTGTGATGTTGGGGTTTCTCGTCTGTTGAGTGGCCCCTGGTCTGGTCGGCCTCTCTCCTTTCCCTCTGGCAGTTTTGACGTGTCACTCGCCCGCAGCCCTCTGTCGACTTTTATTGCTACCCGGAACCATTCAGCGAGTCGGTTTGGGATGTCACGATAGGCAGTCACTTGGGAAATTCTTTTATCTAGGCTTGTTCTAAAAAAATACACCAGCAATCGCTCTGGTAGGGGAGGCAGTGTCCCAATGACTCTCCTGAATTCACGGATATGCTCTCTGATGGGCTTCCCCCTTTGCATTAGGTTTCTGAGCTCATCTTCCACATAGGGGTCCTCCTCCTCCTCCTCATAACGGGCTCTCAATAGTTGCAAGAACCCATCCACATCTTGTAGCTGGGGGGCCTTGTATTTGTAGAGTGATGCTGACCACCTCTTTGCTTCTCCCTCCAGCCCTTCCGAGATAGCATTCACTAGGGCTAGGGTAGAGGTGTCCGAACCGCTCTATGTATATCTCAGCTGAATCCAGGAATTGGGCGAGGTTGTCTGGGTCACCATCGAACTTCCCTCTGAACTGGGGTGGCTCCTCCCTCTCTGCCCTCTCCTCTCTGTGCTGAGCTCTGGAGGGCCGGCCTTGGTGTTGATAGTCCTCTGCCTCATCTCTCATCCTGGGGTGGGGAGGTGCTGCCTTGTCTGGGCTTCGCTGCCATTCCCATCCCCAGCTCGCCCTTCCCAATTCACTTAGGGGTTTTTCTTTATCTTTTACATTTGCAAAGGGAATTCCGCCTCTAAGGCTTTTGGCACAGTCCCCGGGTACTTATCTGCCTCACGTTTCTTTGCTTGAAGTTCTGCAGGGAGGGAAGGCGGAGAAAGTTGAACCTTTGTATTTTCCAAGTTGGCTGGAATCACGACCGTTTCTGCTCCTCCCGTTTCTTGAAGCAGGCTTTCCTCCGAGAGCTTGGCTTCAGCCATAGTCCATCCGACCAGATGTCTGGGAGGGAACGGGATGATTTAAACTCAGCCAGCCTGGATTTGGAGGAGAGTTTGGCTGTCTGTCAGGTTTCGGTGCTATCTTGAATAAACTTCATTCTCAAGCGCAAGCTGTCTAATGAATCATTTTATTTTTAAGAATAGCAGAATCCGACATTTCTGATTCAAATTGCAGCCAAACTGGCCCCTCCTTCCAACCCCCTCCTCTTCCGCTCTCCAACCCCAATGTCCCATTGGCTATCATACAGATCCATCTCTACATCCCGGCACGTTCTTTTCACAGGAATGCAGCCCCCATCCTTGTCTCCCAGGAAACACTATCTGTACATACAAAACTAGGTAAAAGTTCATCTCAGCAATAAATCAAGCTTCCGCTCTTTCTGCTTCAACTTGTTATGTCAGCGCTGGAAGAAAGCCTAATTTGGAATGCTGACATCCTGCCTACACCCTGCCAGCACCTTTTGACCCCAAGGAAGAGAAGTGGGGATCCTACATGTCTCGGTTTGAGTGCTTCATGGTGGTGAACGACTTGCAGGGGCTACCGGACGTTCGGAAGAAAGCCCTGTTCCTGAGCCACTGCGGGCCAAGGGTCTTCGATACAGCCGAAGCATTGTCAGAGCCGAATTCAGTCCACAACATTTCCTGGTCGACACTACAGACCCTGCTGAAAGACCACTATGCACCAACGCCATCGAAGTACATCCAACGCTATGATTTCCGGCAACGGCTACAGCAGGAGGGCGAATCGATCAGCGAGTACATCGCTGCCCTGCGTAAGGCCGCAACCCAATGTGAGTACCGAGACCTGGATGAGATGCTCCCTAGAGCAACTAATTTGCGGAGTGAGAGATAGCCGACTCCAGCGAAGGCTGCTTGCGAGGTCAAACCTGACCCTACTCATTGCGCTAGACGAGGCCAGGGCACAAGAGTCGTCAACAAAGGCTGCAGAGAGACTAAAGAGCTCCCACGTAACCAGAACAATGCAAAAGACGGCACCAGTGCACCGAGAAGCCACGAGCACCGCGAGCGAAGGGGAGTCTGAAGAAGAGGTCTACCGCACCGAGCAGTCCCGCACAGCCCACAGGGAGCCCAGAGACAGATGCGCCAGCTGCGGAGGGTCCCACTCACGTCAAAACTGTAAGTTCAGGGACGCCATTTGCCGTTCCTGTGAAAAAAGGGGCCACATCACTTGGGTCTGCAGATCCAAGGCACACCAGAGCTACAAACCACGTGGCCAACCCTTCCAATCAGAGCCGGCACCACACCGAAGGCCCAACAGAGATGGCGGAAACCGGAAGGGCGCAAAATTTGAAGACGCTGGGGCCTACACCATCCGCATCGCAGAGACCTGCACCTTGCCCGGAGAAAAGACCTACACCACGGTCGAGATCGAGGGACGGGAGTGCCAGATGGAGATCGACACGGGATCACCGATATCCATCATGTCGTGGGAAAACCTAAAGAAAATCATCCTCAGCGCACGCAAGCGACAGCTCCAGCCACAGCAACGCAGATTGAAGGACTACCAGGGGAACCGCATACCCGTCGAAGGAAGAGGCGAGTTCCAAGTACAGTACGGGGAGTTTACCGAGAAACTGCCCCTCACCATAGTCAGCGACAACCTCCCAAGCCTCCTGGGCATGGACTGGTTTAGAGCCCTAGGCATGGGATTCACCGGAGTGAGAAACGTTCGAAGCACCCTGAAGGAAGACCTGATGCAGGAGTTCCAAGACGTGTTCGACGAAAGGCTGGGCAAGTATGTGGGGACCCTGATTTTGTTTAACCTCAACCCCAATATTGCACCCATCCGCTTAAAGCCTGGGCGGGTACCGTTCGCCCTGAAGCCCAAAATTGACATTGAACTGGACAAATTAATCAAACAAGGGGTGCTTGTTCCAGTCGACCACGCCAAATGGGAGACCCCAATTGTTACGCCGGTAAAGCCGGACGGATCAGTGCGCATATGCGCTGATTATAAATGCACAATTAATAAGGCCCTGCAGCAGAACGCCTATCCAGTGCCCATCGTTCACCATTTGTTGCATTCCCTGGGCCCCGGCAAGATCTTCGCAAAACTCGATCTTGCGCAGGCGTACCAGCAACTGCCAGTAGATGGCGCTACCGCAGAGGCACAGACTATCGTAACCCACAGAGGGGCCTTCAAGTGCACCCGCTTGCAATTCGGAGTAAGCGTAGCCCCCGGACTTTTCCAAAGTACCATGGAGCGGCTACTACAAGGGATCCCCGGGGTGGTGCCCTATTTTGATGACGTGCTCATTACCGCCGACAATGAGCAGCAATTAAGAGAAAGACTGAGGGGAGTCCTAAGGAAATTCAGGGACGCAGGACTCAGAGTAAAACGAAATAAATGCATGATCGCAGTTCCCTCAGTCGAATTCCTAGGGTACAGGGTAGATGGCACCGGCATACACCCCACAGAAAGCAAGATCAGGGCAATCAGAGAAGCACCCACCCCCAAAGACAAGGCAGAGTTACAGGCTTTCCTGGGACTATTAAACTTTTACGCCATCTTCCTTAAAGACAAGGCAACAGTGGCAGAACCCCTACATAGACTGTTAACCAAGAAAGCCACATGGAAATGGGGGAAGGCTGAAGACAGTGCATTCGCCGGCATCAAAAAACTGTTATCAGCTGAAAGCTTTTTAATACAATACAATGCAACGCTTCCCCTTGTTCTAGCATGTGACGCGTCCCCATTCGGGGTGGGAGCCGTCCTGAGCCACAGACTCCCGAATGGCCTAGAAGCGCCCATTGCGTACTACTCCCGGACTCTATCAAGCGCCGAGCGAAATTATAGCCAGCTCGACAAGGAGGCCCTCGCCGCCGTTTCGGGAGTAAAGAAATTCCACGAGTACTTGTTCGGGAGGGATTTTGAACTAATCACCGACCATCGACCGCTCCTGGGTCTCCTCGCGGGAGATCGACCAACCCCGGCAGCACTATCGCCCAGAATGACACGCTGGGCCATCTTCCTCGCAGCATACTCCTATCGCCTGGTACATCGACCAGGGGCGGACATGGGCAATGCGGACGCACTCAGCCGATGCCCACTACCTGACGGCCTAGAAGACCCCACACCCGGCATCCCCATCCTGCTAATAGACGTTTTGGACTCTGGGCCCATAACATCAGCCGAGGTTGCGAGAGCCTCAACCAAAGACCACGTGATCCGGACAGTCGCAAGTTGGGTCATGAGGGGGTGGCCGGAAAAGACTGGGAGCGGGGAATTTAAACCATTCGCGGGAAAACGGGACGAGCTGACAATGCAAGGGGGGTGTTTGCTATGGGGCGATCGGGTTGTTATTTCTTTACGTTTACGGGAAAAGGTTTTAACATTGTTGCATGAGGGGCACCCTGGGATTGTAAGAATGAAGGGGCTAGCCAGGAGCTACGTCTGGTGGCCCAGCATGGACACAGACATTACCGAGTGGGTGGGGAGATGCCAGCCCTGCCAAGAGTCCAGATCAGATCCACCAACGGCGCCCGTGAGAGAGTGGGAAAGGCCCCAGGGACCCTGGTCCAGGATACACATTGATTTTGCAGGCCCATTTCACGGACAGACCTTCATGGTCGTTGTAGACGCATTCTCCAAGTGGTTGGAGATCAAGCTAATGAAGGCCACTACCACCGACGCAACCATCAGGGAGCTGAGACAGTTATTCGCCACCCATGGGTTACCGGACATCCTAGTGTCAGATAACGGGCCACAATTCACCGCGACACAATTCGAGGGCTATTTAGCAGGACTAGGGATCAGACATGTCCTTTCAGCCCCGTTTCATCCGGCCAGTAACGGACAGGCAGAGAGATTTGTAAGGTCAGCAAAGGAGGCCCTTTCACGTCTAAGCCCCGGAGACTGGCAGGAAAGGATAGATAAGTTTTTAATAGCGCAGCACTCCACACCCTGTACAGCCACAGGCCGAAGCCCGGCAGAACTATTAATGGGACGGAAACTCCGAGGAATACTAGATAGGCTCAACCCCAATTACTCTCCAGAGGTGTTCAAGGGGGGGGGAGAGGAAGCTTAGAGAATTCACCATAGGAACACCGGTTCACGCTAGAAACTATGGACAGGGCCCACTCTGGGAAGCCGGGACAATCACAGAAATAACGGGGCCCAAATCATACAGGGTAGATATGGGGGACGGGAGAGTTTGGCGCAGACACATTGACCAGCTTAGAAAACGGGTGACCACAGACACCGACGACAAGTTAGACGACCCCATCTCTGACCATGACTACCAGCCAGAAGCACAAAACACGAGCCCGAGTAGAGCGGAGGACTTAGCTGAGGATTCTGGTATCCAGCGCCGCCCCATCGAGGTAGTCCAAACAGCCGGAGAAGTCGCCGCCCACGAGGAGGTCCCGGAGGCCTCATTGGCAGAGCAGGGAGAAACAGAAAGTCCCTCCGACCTGCTCGATGCCGCCCCTCCGACTGAACCGCGCAGGTCAACTAGGACTCGTACATGCCCTAGTCACCTGAGAGACTTTGTATGTAAATAACACCCCAAGTGACTTCTGGGAGGGGAGGAGTGTTATGTAAATAGGTTTGTTTGGCGGGAAGTTTGAATTAACTGACCCTCAGCTGATTGGCTGACCACTACTGTTGTAAGGTATATAAAGGGAGCTGGCTCCCAGGTTGAGTTGCTGGAGTCTCACCATATAATAAAGAGCTGTGTCACGAACTACTCTGGCTTGCTGCGTCCTCATTCACCCCACTTAACAATGGGGAAGGATGAGATTTCATACATAAACTAAGATGCTAAATACAGCCCAATGTAGGTTACTTCATTAGAATTATAGCACAGAAGAAAAACCTAAATACTTCCTCCCCTTTTTATTACCTTAAAAGGGAGAGAGAGGGGATGTTAAGAAATATGAAATACAAACAAACAAATGAGATGAGAAATTTAACATCAGTTTGGTCTAATTTGATTCTACCCTATCTGCTAAATGAACAGTGCTCAGATCCAGAAAACACATGCTTTCTCTTGTAAGTTTGATAACAACTATAGTTTTTGGCAGTGATTTGCTCTCCAAACTTGTTTCAATTTAGTTTCTGAATGTTTCGTTACCAGACTACATAACATCAGCAGCAGGATTTTCTTGTCCTATTCTCCTTAGCTTATAAATGTCTTGTGTGCTAGTGTGGTCAGTTGGTCATGTGATTGACTGTTTGTTTGGAGCTATATTTAGATTCTGAGCAGCTGATTGGTTCTCTTGTTCGATCGATCGTTCAAATGGTCTGGTTTCTTACATATTCATATGCTGGATCTATTGAAAAGGTTTTCAAATACAAATTTTTCCCCCTTTTTCCCCCCCCTCCCCCCCCTCCCTAACCCCCCCTCCCCACCCTTCCCCCCCTGTGACTTCTTCGTAACAAAAAAAAACCCTAATTCATAACAGATTACTTACTCCCTCCTCAAAATACTGACCTTTACTTACTAAAAGTATTATAAATCCCCCTTTATCCATACATTTCAGAAAAGAAGAAGAGAAAAAAAACAAAAAAAAAACAAACACATTATACTATAACTATTATAAAATAACTTCTAATTTAGCATAATAGTGTTTTATATCTATACATTATTGCAACAATTCAAAACCACCTTCCACTTTAAAACTATACGATAAGTCCTACTTTAATAACATTTCAAAGCGGGCTCCCCATAAAATCTAATTTAACATTTATTCCACTCTATCCATTTCCTCCACTCCCCTAAATGTATCACTTAAAAATCCCTTTTCTTAAACTAATCAGTCTGTAGCTAGCTTATTCACCCACTGTCTTACAAATTTACCATACACAACAATTCTTGATATCTTTAATTCACTGCCCACACTACTTAAAAATATATATATATATATATTCCATTATATCTAAATAAAAAAAGAAAAGACAATAACTTTAAATTTATAGTCCATATAATATCTTCTTGAAGTCTTTCCACTGGATTGTTAAAACCAACATCCATAATAGGGTAACATAGCTTGCTGATGCAACAGTTTATTCAAGATCTCCAATCATATCTGCCCCCATCAGTAGTAAACATCTTCTTATATATATAAAAGTAAAAACAACCACCCGAGTGACATTATAATTATATTCCATATAATAATAATTGTGGGTTTCATCAGGATTATTAATTTCCATCATCGTATTGGGTAACAACCCGATCTTCTGCATGTCCCAATGTGATTCTCTTGCCTTATAATTCAAGATAATTATAATATATTTATCAACACAAAAAGAAGTTTCAAAGTAGATAATTCAAAACCATCAATTTGAGGCTCTTTCCATGTCCCAAAATTACGGCAATGCAGAGATCTGCCACTATCCTCAGGATGATATTGACCAATATGTCGCCTCCTCTATGTTTTCACATAATCATTCATATTTTAAAATCACTGGCTTCACTGTTGCTTGGGTTAGAAATTTCTATTTTTGTACAACCTATTTCTTTTTTTGTTTTCTTTTTGTGGGTTTGACTTCCATCCTAATTTTTTGTGTCTCGCGTTTCTTTTTTATCCCTTGTATATCCTCTAATTGGTTTCCATGCTTGTCCTTGCCTTGATAAGTCATCACATTAAAATCAGATGGCACTTCTCTCAAATTTGTAGATAATCCAGCTGGGGTATCCGATAAATCCAAAGGCAATTTATCTGGTACAGTCTCTGTCTTTAGTTCCAGCTCCTTCTGCTTATCCTGTATTATATCTGAAGACGTTAAATTCATTTTCAACCTATTTTGATAAAATTCTTCCGCTCTTTCAACAGTATTTAACTGGTATCTTTCTCCTTGATATCTCAATATAATACCAACTGGGACGTCCCACCGGAATTGAATATTTCTCCTTTTTAACTCAGACACCAGAAAGCCAAATTTCTTCCTTTCCATTAATATCTTAGGTGGGAGTTCCTTGTAAATCCAAATCTTTCTTCCATACAATTGCAAATTAGAATTGAAGGAATTTTGCACAATTTTATTCCTAATTTCTTTATCTGAAAAATAGATTACCACATCTCTAGGCAATTGCCTTTGCTTGGCAGTCCAGGAGTTTATTCGATAAGCTCTGTCAATCCTACAAAACACTTCCTCAGGTTGAATCTTTAAAATCCCAGCTAGAAATTCAGAAGATATTTTCCTTAAGTCATCTCTGTTATTTTCCTGCAAACCTCTAAGTCTTATTGCATATTCTGTGAAATTATATTGTATCTTTAGAACCTCTTTTTCAATCCTCTGTTGCAGATTTTCTACATTACCAGACTTTTGGTCAGCATCCATTTTAAATTTTTCTTCTGAACTATAATCCTGAATATTTAACAAATCATTTTCAATTTTTTGAATTCTATTGTCCAATTTATCTTGAATTTCATCCATTTTTGACTCTAGTAAATTAGTATTTGTATCCAACCGAATCATGAATTCTGACACTTTTAAAATTTTTTGCTGCAAAAAGTCAAACTTGGATTTCACCAATTCCTTAGTTTCCTGCTTAAATTTTTCAAGTTGCTGATTCACAATCTCATCCCTTCTTTCAATCTCCTCTAAGAGAAATTCTATTATATTAAAATCAGGTTTCTGGGACTGAAGAGTTAAAACTTGTTCCTTTAAATTCTTAGTGGGGGAATCCCCCCCACCTATTTGCTTGTCTGACTTCACAAGCCTCAGTGCCATGTTTCCGCCTAAGCAGGCTTTGTTAGAAAAAAAAAAAAAAACAAGACAAAAGACTTCCAGCCAGCAACAATCCTCCAGGGGAAAAAGAGAAAAACAAAAACAGGAGCGGAGTTTTGTCTACAAATGTAGCCAGTGGTATTTATTCCGCTACATTGTAATAATAAAAAACGGAAGAACTTTCCCTCTCAAACTCTTCTCCAGCCGCGGCAGACGCCATTTTAAAAAGAAACTTTTTTCCTCTTTCTCTTCCTCTATTCTCCTAAGTAATTTTTAAAAGATAAGTAAAATACTTGCGCTTCAGTATTACAGGTCCAGCTCACATTTTCTTTGAGTAATCTGTCAAATTCGCAGGCTTGCTTTTGACGCCTGGCTCTGCATTAGCAGAGGTCTCCCAAAGCCCGGAGCAGCGGCTGGGGATATGGGGCATCTCATCCGCTCCATCCCAAAAGTAAAAGAAAAACTTTTGGGACTCTGCAGAGAGTTCTACCCACCCCTGCCGGCTCTATCTCCGTTTCCTCATGGGAACGGAGTTTTTTCGAGCCGCCGTTCCGTTGTGAAGGCGGCTCTGACAGGCAGTGGAAGCTGACGATCCCAAAGGAACGTCTGGCGGCGGCCAGCAGCAAACAGGAAGTTTCGCTGGATCTAGATCAATATGCTTGTTAATGTTTGTTAACCAATCACACAACCAACTGACCACACTGGCACACAAGACATTTTTAAACTAAGGAGAATAGGAAAAGAAAATCCTGCTGCTGATGTTACGTAGTCTGGTAATGAAGCGTTCAGAAACTAAATTGAAACAAGCTAAGAGAACAAATCACTGCCAAAATCTAAAACTGAGCTACAAGTATTTTCTATTATAGTTGTTTGGTGTAATGATTAAAGACACTGGATTAGAAAGTGATAAACTTTTAGTTGTAGTCCTGTTTTAAGCACAAAAGCCAGCAGGATGACTTTGGATCAGATACACATGCCCTGCTCCAGAAAGTAGGTACTGTTGAGCCAAGAAAACATGAGTTTGTTCCTGCATTTCTTAAGAGCCAGGGTTGATCTGATTGACCAAAACAGTTGTCCCTAGAAGAATTCACACTGTAAAAAGTATCAATCATCCTGATCTCTGTGAATAGTGTTAATGAGACCATAATTTTATTACTTATTTACTTAAATGTTATGGTCATGATTTGAGCAGGGAGCTTCAGCTTCCCTTATTACATGGATTTAGAGGGGGTGGATCTGTGTCTGGTCTTAGTTCAGCCATCCAGAAATACAGTTATGGCCAGGTAAACATTCCCAGGCAGTTGCCTACATCTCCTCCACATCGGGCAATTCATTGTTATTCAAAGAGCCCCAATTTCTCTACTTTTTGGAAACCTTTCAGCTTTCCCTGCATTACAGGATCAGATGTGTCAGGTTTCTACTCTTTTTTTCCTACCCCCATCTTAACACTTTTCTTGTCTCAAATTTCTCTGCTTCGCAGGACAGCTTGCCCTGTGCAATGCTTCAAATAGTGTACAGTTGTAAACAAGCCTGAGCCTCCTCTATGTGAGGTGAGCAGGCTCTGATCGAATGGGCAGAATGGAGCTGTCTAAGTGAGCTCAGACTGGTCTCTTCAGGGCTGAACCTCTCTCCCTTGCAATATTGTTTGGGGTGGTGCTGCCATTTATTTTTGTGGATCTGGTCTGAACAAGCTCCAGTCCCTTATAAAGGCAGGATGATTTGTTGGCTCTGTTCAGCTTCTGCTCTATTGGGACCAAACAGCTTGACAAAGAGAGGAGTGGGAGGCCCAGAAACAGTGTGCTGAAGGAAGAGTTGTCGGCCCTAATCTCAGAATGTTTGAAACAAGGCGAATGGGTGCAACAGGGGACTGTCTCACAGAAATGACAGGAGATTTAATTTCTCAGTCTGACACGAAGAGCAACTGCAGCAGCGCAGACCGGGCACCCTCCAGCATAAATTCTGTGGTCATCTGCCAAGCAGTTTGCAGAAGTATCTTCAGCTCTAGCACATCTTCAGCAGCTGAAAGGGTTAGGCTGATCCTGAAACAGGAGGAGAAGAATGAAGACGCAAACTGCCCTATACTATTTATACAGCTCTCCGAGCTCTTCAGTACAGCTGAAGGACAGGAATGGAGGCAAACTGCCAGGTAAGTCCCCAGAGACAAAGGTAGAGATAAAACCCATCCTTTACATGCAGGAGGCACTCTTTTACTGGGGTCTAAGTCTAGGACACTTGCCTAGTTGCCCTTAGCTTGCAAGGATGAAATGGTGCTAAAAAGGAGTGGGACTGTCAGAACAAGGCCCTGAATCTGAACACCGGGATCCTATTCAAAACGAAACAAGTTAACTCACTGCATTTTAAAGCTACACACAAAAGTGTTACCAATAAAACCATTTTAATCCAGAACCTACAATTACCCGTCTCCTTCACTGGTGGGAAGTTATGCTGCCTCCCTTCATGTTTCCCTGCTTTTTTCTCTTTGCATGCATAGATGCTAACAGAAGACCTTTCGTCATGTGCACTTCGATATGGGGCAAAGGTGCTCTGGCAGCAGCTCTTCTTTGCTACGTGCCAATAAGTTGCTTTCATTTCATCCCAGTAGTGAATGAGAGATCCTGAAGTCATCCTCAGGCATATCAAATTAAAGTAATAATTCCCTCCTTATTGCAGGCATGTGCAAAGGCAGCCTCCCCCCATTATCTTGGAATGCACTGATTGGGAACAATATTGGCATGATAGGGACTTGCAAGGGGGAACCCAATTACATGTCAAGCTAGATATCTCCTAACTAAGGTATGGATGGACAGCACTGCAACTCAGTGATGAAGAAATTCCCTTAGAGCAGTGAAGTGGCCTGTAAGAGGCAGGATTAGGGAACTGATCTGCCACTGCTTTCCTCCTGGAAATTTTTATCAACTTCTCAAGGTCTGAGCTTATTTAGTTTCTGAACCTAAAAGAAGTCAGATCAGTCAGAAGCTGTCACCTCTTGGAACCTGCAGACTGAATCAAACTGACCTTAACAAGTTCTGTATCAATGTATGTAACTAACTTAAGTTGAACCATCCTCCTCCTCCCCTGTAAGGGTTTTTTAAAACCATATTTAAAAGAGCATAAACCATGAAAGATAAAACACATATAAAGTAGAACACAATTAGTAAGATGCAGATAAGTAAAAAATGTATCTAAAATTTTGGTAATAATATTGTTTTCAATATATCATTAACTGCTCACAAATGCATGGACTTATCATTTTTAAAGGAAACTAAAATTGCTGTTAGATGTAAAACTAAGAAGGCCTGGTTAACAAAATATAAATCATTACCTATAGTGTGAGCTATAATCAATTGGAACAAGACTAAAAATCTGATTTTCCATAAGATTGAAACTTTAAACACAGAAAAACCCTATAATGGAATCCCTATTAAACTGTAGTCAAAAAATGATTTCCATTTAATAATGGAAATTCTAATTCAATTTTATTTATTGATTAGCCCTTTGGGCCATATCAAGTGCAGAATTACAAAGACAAATCATTACA
The DNA here is from genome assembly GCF_059756535.1 of Pantherophis guttatus. Classification (NCBI taxonomy): domain Eukaryota; kingdom Metazoa; phylum Chordata; class Lepidosauria; order Squamata; family Colubridae; genus Pantherophis; species Pantherophis guttatus. The sequence goes on along the minus strand of NC_142065.1, from coordinate 120,198,866 downwards.
AAGGTTTGGTAAAACAAATTAAGTAAGATTGGAATAACTCGCAATTAAAATACAATTAGAATAAAATACGATCTAAAATAAAATCGGGATAAAATACAATAATTTAAAGTACCATTTAAATATAATTAAATTTATATTATAATGTCACCCCTGCATCTACCCAATCAGTGTTAACTGCTCTTAAAATTACATTGTTAGATCAAGTGATCATTCTTACAATCTACCGCATTTTGCTGCACCAACTTTGTCCTCCTTCCCATCAACTTAGAATTATTTTACATCACATTTTTAAAATGTAAAGTTATTTTCACATTGAAGCATACATCCAGAACTTGGATAACCATTCTTTCAAAAAAGGAATTGAATATTCTTTCCAATAAGTAGCATATAAAACCATTGCGGTACTTAAAATACATAGAAGTAATACCAAAGACAAATTCCTTTTGTGTCCAATCACACTTGGCCAATAAAGAATTCTATTCTATTCTATTCTATTCTATTCTATTCTATTCTATTCTATTCTATTCTATTCTATTCTATTCTAGAAGCAATTCTGTATAATTTGAAGGAATGTCTGGTTTAATAAAATTTAATCAGAACATTACAAAATGCAAATGGAATTCAGCTTTCAAATTTTGTTTAATTCTAATAGGAATTATTTCCGTAAACTTTTGAGTTTGCCACCTTGCCACCAAATGTGGGAAAAAAAATCCAACCTATATTGAATTCCCAACATTTTTAGAAAACTAATTCCTCATTTTAATGATGAAAACTAGAGTAATGTGCCAGTAATAGAACATACTGTACCAATTTACTCTATGTGTACTATTTGGAGAGGGGTTTTTTTGCCCTTCTTTCATTAAAATTCCCATTGTTTCATCCCTATTACTACATTCAATTTTTACATACATTTATAATCATGCAATCTTTGATCTCTTCTGATGCTGAGTCATATTTCAGTAATAGTTTAATAAATTAAGGCCAGTAACTTTTCAAAATTGAACATTAGATTCCCCCAAAATCTCACGTGAAGTGAGACATTAAACCAATGGAAAAAGGGGAGTTGTAGGGAATGATGTCAGTTTTTGGAATTCCAATGCATACACACGAATGCCATCAACTTTTAGGCATTCTAAAGGTTAGTCTAAAGCTATGTTATTCTAACATGTTTCCTTCCTTTCCTTGTGTTCTATGTACAGGTAGTTCTTGACATATGACCACAATTGAGCCCAAAATTTCTGTTATTAAGTGAAACATTTGTTAAGTGAGTTTTGGCACATTTTATGACCTTTCTTACCACAGTTATTAATTGAATCGAAGTTGATGAGTTAGTAACATGGCTGCTAAGTGAATCTGGCTTTTCCATTGACTTTGCTTGTCAGAACGTTGCAAAAGGTGATCACATGATCCTGGGAGGTCATAAATATGAACCAGTTGCCAAGCATCTGAATTTTGATCACATGATCACGGGGATGCTGCAAAGATTGTAAGTATGAAAAGTGATCATAAGTCACATTTTTCAGTGCCATTGTAACTTTGAACAGTCATTGAAGGAACAGTTGTAAGTCGAGGACTACCTGTACTGTGAAATCATTTTCTCCATCTTTTCTATAACTGGATTTCTAATGTGAAAGTCATCACAGTAGACAAAGAAATGGAATTCTATTAGCGTTCTTTTTTTTTTTTAAACATATAAGTATAATAACATTTTCAATTACTATCAGATGTGCAGTGTTTTAACTATTTACATAAATAATACTTGGTGATATTTCAGCTCACTTTTAATCGATATTTAACACACCTTTAGGTCTTTCTTTCATTTTATCATGCAACCACTTGTACCACCTTTCCCACACCATATGATAAACTATCTTCTCATCATTTAATTCATAGGTTAATTTAGTCATCTCTGCGCACTCGAGTATTTTCTTAATTGTAAGCTCTTCTGGTGGTTGAGTTTTCTCTTTCCAGTACTGTGCATATGCCAATCTGGCGGCTGTAATTATATGGATCATTAAATGTATCATTTCCTTTCTATATGGTTTCTTTATTATTCCCAGGAGGAAAATCTCTGGTGTTAGTTCAATATCTTCATCTATTATTTCATATAACCACCTCCTAATTTTATTCCAGTATCCTTTCGCTTCCTGGCATGTCCACCACATGTGAAAGAAGGTGCCTTGACCATGGCCGCATTTCCAACAGTTGGGATGTATATTGGGGTATATTTTTGCTAGTCTGGCCGGGGCTAAATACCATCCATGGAACATTTTGTAATGGTTTTCCTTGTATGCCACCGCTCTGGTCAATTTAAGATTCCTGTTCCATGCCTCCTCCCATTCCCCAAAATTTATATCACGCCCTGTATTTTTCTCCCATGCAATTATTTGGTTCTTTGTGACATCTTCAAACTTATCGTCGCCTAGTAAGTAATTGTATAGTTTTGCCAGGATCTTTTTATTTGTTCCCATCAGGACTTTATCCAATCCATTTGGTCCAAGTTCTAAACCGTATTGTTCTTTATCTCTCTGGTATCTGGATTTTACTTGTAAGTAGGTCCACCAATCTAAGATTATTCCTTGCTCTCGTAAGGTGTCATTTGGTTTAAGCCTCCCTCCTTCGTCTAAAATATCTTTATATCTGCCCATTTTCTCCCTCTCCCATCTATTGGGGTGGGTCAGGGCCTCCATCGTTGAGAGCCAATTTGGGATTTTTTTGTAATATTTTTGCCTGATCTGGATCCATGTTTGTATCAAGGAGTCTCTGATTTTATGTCTATGGAAATGTGTCTTCCTTTTCTTCTCCGTGTCCCAAATGTGGGCGTGCCACCCTTTTTGCAAGTCATGACCTTCTAGGGTAAGTATCCTCTCATTTTCCAAGGTGATCCAGTCTCTTATCCAAACTAGCTTAGCTGCCCTGTAGTATGTTTGCCAATCCGGGAGTCCAAATCCGCCTATGTCTCTTTTGCCCCTTAAAATTTTAATGGAAAATCTCGGTTTTTTCCCCTCCCATATAAATTCTCTGATGATTTTGTCTAGTTCTAGAAAGAATTTTTTATCTAAATGTATCGGTATATTTTGGAATAAGAATAATATTCTGGGGAGGATGTTCATCTTAATTGTGGCTATCTTGCCCAAAAGTGATAGTCTTATTTTTTTCCATCTGTCTAGGTCTTGTTTCATTTTTCTAATTAGGGGGGTATAATTACGTCTTTCAGGGTCTATTAGCGTTCTTTGTTATGTTGCATAGAGTAGATTCATCCAGGTGAAAAACTCATTCTAGATCTGAAGATGCTTCATCAGCTTTGGTGTGCTGAAATACACCCAACTTTCTTTTTAGTATTAAATATTTCCTTTTCCTTTTAGATAAGGTGGTGGACAAGATGTTAATGGACATTTTGACCCCTGAGTAACAATAGCACTGGTGCAGAAGTAAATGATGGGTAGGATACACAACTAGAACTGCACAGCACTGTGGCAAATGCATATGTGAAAGGTTCTGACTGGAAAATGTCCCAGTGGTTTTGGTGAGAAGAAGCTTGGCTTGTTTCTATGCCCTTGGTACAAACTGTCTGTAGTCACACAAACTGCATAATAGCAAATTAGCTCCAGCTAATCTACAAAGTGTGCAGCCAGACACTCCAAGTAGCCCTTCCCTCAGCCAAGCATTGGCAGTTCAGCACCTCAACCACTGTTTTTAGAAACCAGCCTGGCCCACTGCTGTTTCAATGAAGGTCAACTGCTTGCTGTTGACCTCAGCTGAGCTGTGCGACAAAGGTTCAGTCTTGATGTCAGGCAAGAGATTTTGCACTCAGACATGTTAGACCTCCTATTGATCCTACCCCAGTCTCAATGATAATATCCTTCCCAGGGCCAGAACACAATCAATCAGGGCAGGATGGGACCTTATTGTTGCTAATGTCTTTGGAAGGGGCAGATCTTTTCTCCTGATTCTTCATTGGTTTATCAATGGTAAAATAGATGCCTAAGGTCTATTTGTGGGGAGGATATTCTAAAAAAATTACTAGTAATTCAGCAAATTCCTGACAGATTTCTTTAGAATGACAGTGTTTTGGTAATTACAAGAAAGGATCCTAGAAATGCCCATGCTCAGTTTAGAAACTTCCTCTTCCTTGAGCTTGAGAGATGGGAACCCCCCCCCCCAATGATATATAGTATATTTATTTGAAAAGTAATGCTTTGATGATCCATGATCTGGTGTGCTATCAAATTGGTGTCAATTACTAGTGATCGATAAATAAAAAATGGAAATATAAATTGTCCTATGAACAAGGGATTTAATTACTTCTTTAATTAAGGTATTTTATTGCAGGTGGATAAAGTTTGAAGAAAAAGTAGAAGATGGAGGAGAACGTTGGAGCAAGCCTCACGTCACAACTCTGCCCCTTCATAGTTTGTTTGAACTTAGGACCTGTATAAGAAAAGGAGCTGTTCTTCTAGACTTGGAAGCTGATAATTTTAAGCAAATAGTTGGTATGTAGAAGTGTAAGGGAAAAAAATCTCTCCTTCATGAGGCATCTTCTATTCTGGAACAAAATCAACTTCTTCAATGAAAACATTACTTTCTTAATTAGTGTTTGGCTCAGTGTAAACTTTGGCATTGCATGGTTTATATACTGATTTAACATGGTTTATTTCTGGGCTTCTGCATTGATGAAGTTCTGCTGAAGTAAAGAATTTAAATGTTTTGCTTAATTTCAGATAAGTTTATATGCAATGAACCATTCAGCTGAACATGGCCATTTATTCTGATCAGTTAAGGAAAATTTGAATAGGAGAGAGAGGATCTCAGTATGGTCTCTCCCTAGTTCTTTAGGGGAGCTTTACCGTTTGCAAGGGCTTCTCTCAATGTAGAAATTAAGAAGAAATAGGCAATTATGCAGCTCTGTCAAAGTGAAAATCCAAGACCTGTATATAATTCACTGTTGGAGCTGGGAAAGTGAGTAGGAATTTCATTTCATTCTATCAACAGTCACTATTGTGCTGTATCATTAACTAATTCAATAAGTTACTTTTGGTTGGATCCATTTGATGTTCATTTTTCTACAGTTCCATTTAAAGCTTTGCATTTACTTATGTAATATTATGCAAAACTTTAATGGTATAATGGAAAAGAAGTACACAGGAAAGATACACTGAGAATTAGTTTACAACTGAGATTTTTTATTCTTGTCACCTGCAAACTTCTCTGTTCACTCAGAGCAAAATGCAATCCTCACAATGACAGGGAAGAGCCAGAAGAATAATTTTCCCAGCAGCAGCAAGAAACAAAATGACTCAAGAATCTTGAACTTCCAGTAGCCTTGTATCTCAGGACACCTTCTTGTTCCCCTTCTTGCTTGTTCTTGTGCACTGTTAAATCCTTCTACCACTTTTTCTAAAGAAGCAAGGGATGATGGCTCTCTCACTTTTTTGCATGGAGACACATATGTTTCAGGCAAAAGTTAACATAAACTTGGTTGGAATCCTCCAGTTCATTTACTTGGGCAGTATTTAGCAGAATGTATGTATATGAATAAACCCGTTAAAATATCTAGCCATGGATGCTTTAAAAAGCACAAGTACTTTCCTCAAAAATATGCATGGTATGAAATGTCGGATTATGTGAATTATTTTCTTATAAGGAACAAGCAAGCTAACAATAAATACAGCCTAATCAAGAAACCACCAAAAACATTCCCATGAACACTGATAGGGCAAGCCACTAGAACATAAAATGATAGCAGAACCCACTCCTTTCTAGCACTGATGATGTTACCTAGTTTGGCAATGAAATGACTGCAAGAAAACAACTATGCTCAGAAAGCACCAAGGGCATATTTCCTTATGGTGAGAGAAAAAAAGGAAAAAAGAACTGTTCTTGTAGAAAGTAGGCTAAAGCCTTCAGAGCACAAAGAGAGAGAGAGAGAGAGAGAGAGAGAGGAAAAACTGAGGAATTCCCTTACTTGCCATCTCTGTTTCTAATGCCACTAGGATAAGTAAAATAAAATATGCAAAGTATCTATGCTTCTTGAGTTGCGTAGTCAACACAGCATGCTATAGTGTATTCTCAGGAACTAGAAAGACAATGTAATCTGTCCCAAATCAGAGTTACAAAATTTTTTTCAGTCTGCTCCATGTCAATCCAGAAGCAGTCCTATTCAAACATGTCTCCAGACCCACACTGTGATTTGGAAAAACAGAAACACCCTCATCTCTAAAGAACTAGTTTGCTTTACTGTACTTTATTATTCTAATCAAATTTGATGGAAAGCCATGGCATGCCAAACCTACATAATGGGTTTGCATATCACATTAAGCCACAGTGAGGTTTCTTTGGCTTTGGCTTAGAAAGTTAAACAAACCTCAGCAATGTGTTTTTAAACCATAGCATAGTCCATTGTGGAAACTCCTCTTTGCGGTTTATTCAGTATAAAATAGATACTACAGCATGTAAATCAGGCAATGAGTCTGATTTACAACAAATGGCGCAGGAAAGTTAGATACATTTCAGAAACTCCATCCTACTGTGTTCACTGGGGAGTATTTTTCCTGTTACACTAAATCTTAACAGTTGCAAGTTTAATTTAGTAAGGGAATCTATGCTGTTATTGAAATTGTTGGATTTCCTTACCTCCAGTTGAATCAGTATATGGATTTATTTCTATTTTATTAAATAGAATGCTATTAAGAGTTAATTAGCTCTATACTAATTAACATAGAGTTTTTGATACAAAATGCCTTTCAATAAAGTTGAAAAGGTAGATACGATTGCAGAAAAGAAAGTGATTTAGTAACTTCAACATGTGTTCATTTTATGTTCAAGAGAAAGTGATTGAGATCCAGATAGAGAAACAGGCCTTCAAGACGGAACTCTTGAAGAAACTTACCTATGTCTTACTCCTCAAACCTTATCATCATGTAACCAAATCTCAACTGAAGATGCTGTTTGAAATGGGCGTGTCCCCTTGTGCTGGTAAGTAACTAGCATTTTTTTTCGTACTGCCAATTCAACTATGAAGCTTAGATGCTATGTAGCTACCCCCTCTTGTGTCAGACATAAGCAGCAGGAAAAATTCCATAGTTTAACACTAATGTTTGCCTGTTATTGGTAGCAGTATAGCATTTGCTCCAACTTTGATCAGCACATTTTAAAACTATGCATCCCATGCTAATCTATTCTAAAAAGTATTCTTCCCAATTTCTTGTCCCTGAAATTACAACATCAAGAAATAAGCATGCATTATAGAGATGTCCCTAGATACCTAGAGCATTGACAGAATGGAATGGAAAGGACTCTCCAATCAGAAGACAGAGTGCAATAAATAATTCTTACAATGCTAATATACAACCTGGACCTTTTGCAAAATTAGGCAAAAATTCTGAAGGCAGATGAATGTGAAGATGGTAAAGCAGAAAGCAGTACAAATTGAAGTAAGCAAGAATAGCATGTGCAAAGGTTCAGTATGTTGTTAAAATGATTATAAATTGGATTAAAATAATTAAAAAGACTTGAAGGTTATAATTAATTGTAATTAAAATTGCAATTAGAGTGGAAGTAACATAATATTTAAGCTACACTATATATGAAACATCATTGATCTTTTCTTTTTTTTAAAAAAATGTTGCAGATAGGGCTAACAGACATTCAGATGCAAAGTGTGAGGTCTCAGAGGTACCATTAATGGAACAGGTAAGCAATGGTGTTAAATGTAAAAATGGTGAGGGGGAGTGATACAAAGGTGGGGCTATCAAGTGAAGAATGTTCCTATAAGACACCCAAACAGCAAAATTAGACACAATGGTCCAATGGTCTAACTAGAGCGTGCGATCCCATTGTGAACCGGTAGTAAAGGTAAGTAGAACCCACCCCTGCTTGTAGGTTACATTTTCTGAAGCTGACATACAGTAACTCGAAACTGTGGTTAAATAAACAGTCATAAGTCAAGGAGTACCTTATATCAATATATCACTTTATAAAAATTCTCTTTGAGTGAAGAGCTTTTTCTGTGCTGTTCACAAGGCTTGCATTCTTACTTCCTGTTATAAATGAAGTACAATTAATGATGATCAGGCTGTGTTAATGGCAGTGGAGGTTGACAGCATTTTCTCAGGAATACTCAGAAATATTCTAGTATCTTGCTGTTGTTTTCTGCATTCTGGAAATTTGCCAACTCTGATGAACTGCATCTGATGAAATAAGCAATGGTTCACAAAAGGTTATGGCGTTTAATATAATTAGTCTGAAAATTAGTCTCCTACTGGTTTTTGATTTCTTGTTCTTAATTTCCTTTCACTGCAGGTAAAAAATCGGTTTAAAAAGAAAATTCCAGCTGGAACCGAAGTGGCCAACATTCTTGTAGGAGAAGTCTCTTTCCTAGAAAAGCCCTTCATTGCTTTTGTACGCCTGCAAAACTCAATGCTTCTTGGAAGCTTGACTGAAGTTGCTTTTCCTAGCAGGTAATCCAGAAAGAATAGAAAAGGGGTCAGATTATCTTTGTTAAAGCCTTCTAGTGTGTCCCCTTGTGCTGGTAAGTAACTAGCATTTTTTCCTTACTGCCAATTCAAATATGAAGCTTAGATGCTATGTAGCTACCCCCTCTTGTGTCAGACATAAGCAGCAGGAAAAAGTCCATAGTTTAAGACTGATGTTTGCCTGTTAACTAATTCTAGTGGGTAGCAGATTTCAGGCCAATACTGTATACTTGAATGGAGTAATTTGTTAATTAGCATCAAGCATCTCAGATCAAGCTACCTTTGGAAATTAACAGACCCAACTATCTTCTGATATATAACCAGAGGACTTCAGTCTGCTCACTCACCACACTTAAACATTCAGTTGTGGCAGTTGGATGTTGCCTAAATTAATTAGTATATCAGCCAGATAAAATGTGTCTGCATCAATGCATCTCTGCTTCCTAGTCTTCCATCCTCCAAGTGATTAGGTATGTTCAGAAAGAAGCTATGGGGAATGCTTAATTTGAATTCTTGCCTTGTGCAATGATTGGACCTAATATGATTTTGATCATTTAAGTGATCCTTTTCAATTTCTGGCCTTTCTGAAATGTTGTTCTTAGTGCGTGGAAGCACAAGCTAAGTTGCTGTTCATATCCCAAGCCTAACAGACATTGGCTGAGCTCACATTGGCTGGGTTGGCTGAGTTTTGGGACCCGGAGAGGTGGCATGTGAAAACTAGGGGGTTGAGGGGTCTTTTACTCAAATTTTTAGTTAAATTTTTAAGGAGTTCTAGGGAGGGGGAGAGTTTGATTGGAATGGGGGTTGTGGGCATGGGGGATAGCCCACTAAGGGGAGGGGCAGGCCTGGCAAGAAAGCACGGCGTGGGAGGTGGGGATCCCGGGGTCGAGGGGTCGAGGGGGGAGTCAGAGTTTGTCCGGATAGTGCTTTGAACATCACTACCGTGAGTGGGAGGGGTAGATATGGCGGGAGCAGGGGGCCATATCGAATCAGGGGAGTGCACACCCACTGTTTACGAGTGGTGGTGCGCTCCGGCCCCCAAGGCTCCACCTGTTCCCCAGGTTGCACAGACCCTCAGGGCCCGGCCCTCCAGCTGATGCTGTGCAATGCCACGTCCGTAGTAAATAAAGCCCCCCTCATCTGTGACTTAATTGGTGAGGGGGGAGCGGACCTGGCAGGTATTACGGAGACCTGGTTGGGCCATGAGGGGGGGGTTCCCCTCATGGAAATGTGCCCGCCAGGTTTCCTTGCATTCCATCAGCCGAGGTCACAGGGCAGGGGTGTGGGAGTAGCGGTTATTATTAAAGAAGGTCTGAGACCGAGGGAGGCCACTGTTCCTCAGACGGCCGGCTGTGAGCCCCTCCTTGTGAAGTGGGGTCATGGGGTTCAGATGGGCTTGCTGATCACATACCTGGCTCCCTGCCACGTGGCAGCAGCCCTGCCTGAGCTCCTCAACGTTATCACCGCAGTGGCGGTTGATACCCCCAGACTTATGGTCCTGGGGGATTTCAACCTGCCATCTGTGGGTGAGACATCGGAAGTGGCTTGGGAGTTCATGGCTTCCATGACAGCTATGGACCTGACCCAGTTAATTCATGGCCCTACCTACACGCTGGACCTGATTTTTGTCTCTGGACAGTGGTTGAGTGATCTTGAGATAGGGGATATAGTCACCGAGCCCTTGTCATGGTCAGATCACTCTCTCCTTCGCCTTGATCTTCGAACCGCTATACCCTGTCGCAGGGAGGCGGAGCCGGTAAGATGGTTCCGCCCCGGGCGCCTGATGGAACCTGATAGATTCCAGATGGAGCTTGGGCCATTTACTGAGGCTCTGGCACACGCCTCGACTAGGGACCTAGTGGCTGCCTGGGATAGGGCGGCCTCTGGAGCTCTGGATCGGGTCGTGCCTTTGCGGCCTCTGACCCGGCGCCGATCTCGCCTAGCTCCTTGGTTTACTGAGGAGCTGAGGGAGATGAAGCGCCGGAAAAGACACCTAGAGAGTAGTTGGAGGGCCAGTCTTTCTGAATCCGACTGGACACTGGTAAAATCTCATATTAAGAATTACCTAGTGGCAATAAAAGCAGCAAAATGTACATATTTTGCTGCTCTTATTTCGTCATCAGATAATTGCCCAGCCGCTCCGTTTAGGGTGACCCGCTCCCTGCTCCACCAGGAAGCGCGGGAGGACCCCTTGGAGGGTAGAGCCGAGGATTTTGTTCAATATCTGTATGACAAAATCACTCAGATTCGGGAAGATCTGGACTCCGACTGGGTAGTTCCAGGGGGGTTGACTGAAGCAGGTCTTGAGAATGTTATCTGGGATGAGTTTGATCCTGTGACCCCTGACGATGTGGACAGGATTCTGGATGGACTGAACGCAACCACATGTTTATTAGACCCGTGCCCTTCCTGGTTAGTGCTGGCTTCCCGGGAGGTGACGCGAGGCTGGCTCCAGGGGATTATAAATGCTTCGTTGGGTGAGGGTGACTTCCCCGCCACCTTGAAAGAGGCGGTGGTGAGGCCTCTCCTCAAGAAGCCTTCCCTGGACCCGGCAGTGTTGGCTAACTATCGTCCGGTCTCCAACCTTTGCTTTGTTGTGAAGGTTATTGAGAGTGTGCTTGCGCGACAGCTCCCCCAGTACCTGGATAAAACGACGTATCTGGATCTGTTCCAGTCGGGCTTCAGGCCTGGGTACAGCACGGAAATGGCATTGGTCGCGTTGGTTGATGATCTCTGGAGGGCTCGGGACAGGGGCTGCTCCTCTGTCTTGGTCCTATTAGACCTCTCAGCGGCTTTTGATACCATCGACCATGGTATCATGCTGCACCGGTTGGAAGAGTTAGGGGTGGGGGGCACTGTATTACGGTGGTTCTCCTCCTTTCTCTCCGACCGGTTGCAGTCTGTGTTGGCAGGGGGGCAGAGGTCAACCCCGAGGCCCCTCATATGTGGGGTGCCACAAGGGTCGGTCCTCTCGCCCCTTTTGTTCAACATTTAAGTGAAGCCACTGGGCGAGATCATCCGTGGTTTCGGGGTGAAGTACCATCAGTACGCTGATGACACCCAGCTGTACTTCTCCACCCCGGACCACCCCAACGATGCCCTTGAAGTGATGTCCCGGTGTCTGGAGGCCATGCGGATCTGGATGGGGAGGAAAAGGCTCAGGCTCAACCCATCCAAGACTGAGTGGCTGTGGTTTCCGACGTCCCGATACAGTCAGTTGACGCCATCGCTGACTATTGGGGGCGAATCGCTGGCCCCCACGGAGAGGGCTCGCAACTTGGGTGTCCTCCTGGATTCACGGTTGTCTTTAGAAGAGCACTTGATGGCTGTGACCGGGAGGATTTCTCATCAGGTTTGCCTGATTCGCCAGTTGCGTCCCTTTCTGGATCAGGATTCCCTACACACAGTCACTCATGCCCTCGTCACTTCCCGCCTGGACTACTGCAACACTCTCTACATGGGGCTCCCCTTGAGGAGCACGTGGAGGCTCCAACTGGCGCAGAGTGCGGCCGCGTGGGTGGTTATGGGAGCAATATGGCGCTTCCGTGTGACACCTCTCCTGCGCGAGCTGCATTGGCTCCCGGTGGTCTTCCGGGTGTGCTTCAAGGTTCTGGTTACCACCTTTAGAGCGCTCCATGGCTTAGGACCTGGTTATTTACAGGACCGCCTACTACCACAAGCAGCCTCCCACCGGCCGGTACGCTCTCATAGAGAGGGGCTCCTCCGGGTGCCGTCAGCTAAACAATGTCAACTGGCGGCCCCCAGGGGGAGGGCCTTCTCTGTGGGGGCACCCACTATCTGGAATGAGCTCCCCCCAGAGATACGGAGGATCCCGGATCTACGCACTTTCCCCCGTGCTCTTAAGATTCTTCTATTCCAGCAAGCCGGCCTGGCCTAATTTTCTCCCCTGTTTTAAAATTCTTTTACATTGACTTCCGGTTTCCTTGTCTTCGGCGACGGCGGCGCTCTTTGAAGCTCCGCCAGCCCCGCCGCCTGTAGAGCCGCCTCGCGATCGAGAAGCGGCTCGAAAACTTCAAAATCCTGAGGATTATTGGAGGAGAGATAGCAGGGTACAGGTCGAGCCCCTGTAACCCCCCAGGGAATTGTTTCTGGGGAGGAAACAGGCGCGGCTCCCTTCCAACCTGCTGAGACTCCGGGCGGCGTGGGACGATTCTGCTTCTGCAGAACAAGCCGGCTGCAGGAAACTTAAAGCGAAAGAACCTGCTTTAATAAACAGCGAAACTACCTGAATCCTGAAATTTGGAAACGCAAGTATTAGCACTTTGTTGACTTTTCAATCTGAGAAAATGCGAGTGAGTGAAAGTGCTTTGAAAAAACATGGCGCCTAGCTTCAGAGTTAACGAGCCAGCGAGTGTGGATTGGTGAAGTTACTTTGTTTTGCTACAAAGTTTCCAAGTTGCTACTAAGCTGCCTTGCTTGTTACAAGAGAAATAACTCGGAAATTTTTTCCCTTTTCAATATTGGACTTTGCTTTATTTTAACCCTTGTTTGATCAAATCTGGGGGACTTTTTTAGAAGTCTTTGTGCAGGAGGGAAAGGAAAAGGAACCTCCCTCTTTAGAAAAACTAGATCACGAGCCAGGATGGCTTCAAAGAAGCAGGAAGGGAAGGCATTAGGGGGGGGATCCCCCACACACAAACAGCAAACGCAACTTCCCCCTGCTCAACAGTTACAAACTCAGAAAAAAGAATTTGATGTGGCAGATTTAAAAGAATTTATTTCTAAAACTTTGGATGATAAATTTCAAGAATCACAACAGGAACTTCAAAAATCACATCAGGAATTTCTGCAGGAAATTAATGAAATTAAAGACATGGTGAAACAGAACCAAATTATGGTGACCAAAAAAATATCAGAAGTGGCGTCTGGCCTGGCAGATTTTATTGGGAAAGTTGATTTTAAAGTTGAAGAATTTAAATCAGAAGTTAATGTTAGGATGAAAGACAATGATTATAAAATTGATGAAGTTGACAATAAAATGCAGAGAATTGAAGATGAGATTGTTATGATACAATTCCGGGCGATGGAATTTGCCATACGGCTTCGGGGAATTCGAGAGGAGGAAAGACAGGACTTGAGACAAGTTTGCTCTGAAGCCCTGGCTAAGATTCTACAAGTTAATCCTGATTTGGTATTTCATAAAATAGATAAAATTTACAGAGTGAACTCTTGGGTGGCCAGGCAAAGACAATTACCCAGAGATGTGGTCATATACTTTACTGAGAGAGAAATTAGAAATGATATCCTGCAAAAATCTTTCCACACCTCTATACAAGTGGGGGGCTCACGGCTTGTAATTTTTAAAGAGTTACCTCCTAAAATGCTGAAAGCTAGAAAAGAATTTGGTTTTCTTGTTAAGGAATTGAAAAATTTACAGATACCCTTCCGGTGGGATGCACCAGCTGGGGTAATTTTCAGATATAAGGGAGAAGGATATCGGTTGAATACCGTGGAGAAGGCGCAACACTTTTACAGTACTATTCTTATGGAAAGAACACCATCTCCACGTACATCTACAGTTCTGGAGATTAAGGAGAGTGAAGAGAGGCAACTGAAAGAACAGTCTAAGCAGGAATTAGAAAACGTGCAAGGTGCAGAAGGAGGTATTCTGAGTGAGCCATCGCTGGATTCTTCTCCAATTTTGGATTTGATTCAGTTGACTGAAGTTAAAGATCAACGTATAACTAGAGCTCAATCCAAGCTACTTAAACAGAAGCAACAACAACAACAGGAAAGACAAGACAAGAAGGCAGTTAAGAGCACTGCACAAGAGATTGGCGCTATGGGAGGAGCGAGATCGAAGCTTGTGGATGAACTTCAAGCATATTGCTCCGCGCTCCATGAAGAGGTCAATGACCTTTAAGTGTTTATCTTGGAATGTCAATGGGTTGAATTCAGCACAGAAAAGGAAAAAATTATTTACATATTTGAAACAATTTAATAATGATATAATATGTTTACAAGAAACGCACATTACAACTCAAGATCAAAAATATTTGATAAACTCAAAACTAGGAGCACATTATATATCTTCAACTTCGCAGAAAAAGAATGGTGTGGTTATTTATGTAAATAAAAAATTAACAGCAAAAGTTATAGAAGTAGATCAAGATGGTAGATTTGTAGCAATTGAATTGTTTACAGCAAATGGACAAATTCTTTTGATTGGAATTTATGCTCCCAACCAACAACAGGATTATTTTTACAAGATGTTACATACTAAAATATTGCAATGGGACTACAGATCTATTTTAATTATGGGAGATTGGAATGGAGTAATTGATTCTAAATTAGATAAAAAGAGCTTGGCAAAGTCTAGAATTAGATTACCACAGACCTTTTTTGATATGAAAGAAGATATGGAACTAAAAGATGTTTGGAGAATACATAACCCAAATGAATTGGATTACACTTTTTTTTCTGATAGACATAGATCTTTTTCTAGGATTGATTTTATCTTGTTGTCAAATGATCTACTTGTTAAGACAAAAAGAACAAAGATTTTTCCAAGAATTTTGACTGATCATAGTCCTGTATGGATAGAAATCGAGATGGATAAGGTTGAGAGACGTTCTTGGAGATTAAATGAGAACCTGTTTAGATATGAAAAAAATATAATAGAACTTAAAAAGCATTTGAAAGAATTTTTTGAAATAAATTTGAATAAAGGTACCCCAGTTGAAATTGTTTGGGATGCAAGTAAAGCTTATATGAGAGGGGTACTTATCTACATGAATTCTAAACATAGACTGTTCCGACAAAAGAAAAGATCTGAGTTGGAAATGGAAATAAAGAATAAAGAACAGTTACTTATTAAAAACCCAACAGATGAAAGAATACGAAGTGCTATAAAACTTTTGAAAGATCAATTCCAAATGCTTATGGCGGAACAAGTTGCAACAAGTTTACAATACGCGAAGCATAATACATTTTGCAATGCTAATAAACCGGGCAGATGGTTGGCTTACACATTGAGGAAAAAACAAAGTATACGGACTATTGATAGTATTGATATTGGAGGGAAAGAAATCTTTCAACAAAAACTAATTAAAGAAGCTTTTGTGGATTATTACACTAAACTATATGCCAAAGATGAGGTGCAGAATGGACTTATAGAAAAATATTTAAAGGATAAGAGAGTTACAAAAATTACTGATCAACAAAAGGAAAGAATGAATTATCCTATAACAGAGGAGGAGATAACAGCAGCAATTAAACAGCTAAAAACAGCCAAAACTCCTGGCACGGATGGTTTGACTGCAGTGTACTATAAAACTTTACAAGCTGAAATGGTGGGACAACTTAGAGATTTATTTTGCAATATTCAACAAGGGGGTAAAATACCCCCATCCTGGACAACTGCTTATATATCTTTGATACCAAAAGAACAAGTTGGTCCTAAAAAACCAGAGAACTACAGACCAATATCTCTTTTGAATACAGACTATAAAATTTACGCGAAGGTATTAGCCAACAGGTTGATGCCAGTAATCCAAAAGGTGATTCATGAGGACCAAGCGGGATTTATTGAGGGTAGATACATGAAGGACAATGTAAGGCAAGTAATAGACTTATTGGAATATCTTGATAAGAATAAACAGATTTCTGCAGTGCTGGTTTTTTTGGATGCGGAGAAGGCCTTTGATAGAGTGGATTGGAATTTTCTACTAAAGACTTTAAAAAAGATGGGCTTTGGGGACCAGTTTACACAGGCAATCTCAGCAATTTATCAAGAGCAAAAAGCACAGATTATTATTAATGGAAGTTTGACGACAGAGTTTAAAATTGAAAAAGGAACAAGACAGGGATGTCCGTTGTCCCCACTTTTATTTATTTTAACATTGGAAGTCTTGCTAAATACAATACGGGACTCAAAAATTTTGAAAGGCATAATGATAAGGCAAGAGGATTATAGAGTAAAGGCATTTGCAGATGATCTGGTGGTTACCCTATCACAACCAATGGAATCAATAATCTTGATGAACGACATTATACAAGACTATGGTAGAGTTTCAGGTTTCAGAGTGAACTCAAAAAAGACTAAAATGATAGTCAAAAATATGACACAAGATCGTAAATATGAGTTTGAAAGGAGGGCAGGTTTTGAAATTGTACCTAAGGTAAAATATCTTGGAGTTCAGGTTGCAGAATCAAACATGAAATTGTTTCAAAATAACTATGAGGTGTTGTGGCGAGAGGCTCAGAAAGACATGGAGACTTGGAAAAAGCTGCAACTGTCTTTACTTGGAAGAATAGCAGCAGTTAAGATGAACATTTTGCCAAGATTTCTGTTTTTGTTTCAAATGATTCCGGTGCTTAAAAGTGATAAACAACTGAAAGTTTGGCAAACTGGACTTAATAAGTTTGTCTGGAACGAGAAAAAGCCGAGAGTGAAATTGAAAATTATGCAAGATGTTCCAGAAAGAGGAGGCCTTAAACTTCCAAACTTACAGTTATATTATGATGCAGCAGCTTTAACTTTAACAAGTGACTGGTTTGGAAGTAAAAAGGCTGGAATATTGAATGCAGAAAGTTTTGATCTTGAATTTGGATGGCATGCTTACCTATTTTATGAGGACAAAGTTGATAAAGTATTTAAAAGTCATATACTTAGAGACTCTTTGATGAGAGTTTGGAAGAAGCACCGACTCAAATGGGATTATAAAATACCGCTATGGCTGGATCTTGGTCATACCTTGTGGAATACAAATATAATGTCACTCGGGGGGTTTTTATACAAAGAGGTTCTTTTTACAGATGCGGGCAGATGGCAGTTGAAGACATTGCAGACACTGTTGGACGAAGGGATTAATTTAACCTGGTTACAATATAATCAATTACAACTGAGATGGAAAGAGGACCAAAAAACTGGTATTATGTTGCATGAGGAAGACTTGGTTAGACATATAAGAGAGAAAGGTCCAATGCATATTAAAAGGCTTTACAATGTTTTGCTAGAAAGGGATTCAGAAACGGAATTAGTTAAAGATTGTATGATTAAGTGGGCACAAAATTTTGAAGAACCAGTGATGTTGGAAACATGGGAAAAAATTTGGGTTCAGAATGTTAAATTTACACAGTCGCAGAATTTGAGGGAAAATTTCTATAAAATGTTTTATAGATGGCATCTAGATCCTAAAAAGTTGTCATGTATGTACCCTAATGTTCAGCCAAAATGTTGGAGATGTGAATGTTTGGATGCTACGTATTATCATGTTTGGTGGACCTGTAGGAAAGTTAAGGCTTTTTGGATAAAAATATGGTGGGTCATGCAGAATGTTTTGAAGAAAAAAATTCAATTTTCTCCACAATTGTTTTTATTGGGCATAGTTAAGGGTTTTACACGGGATGAAACAAAATTAATATTGTATATGATAACAGCAGCAAGATTGTTGATAGGTAAATATTGGAAGAATGAAGCTTTGCCTACTATCGAGGAATGGACTTCGAAGATGGCCAGTTTTGCAGAGATGGCGAAGATTTCAGCATATTTAAAAGATTGTTCACAAGAGACTTATGAATGGGAATGGAAAAGGTGGATAGAATATGTTCAGAACAAATACCAAATTAGAAAGTATCAAATAGCTTTTATTTGAAAACAATGTATTAGAAATATTTTAATATAAAGAGACAAAGAGGGAAAATTATGTAGGGGGGTTCAGGTATATATATCAGTGTTATTAGTTATGAGTACATAATAGGGAAGTCTGGGGGGGGGAGGGTTAGGGAGGGTTAGGGAGGACGGGAAGTTTGGGGAGGGAGGTGGGGGGGTGAAAAAAAAAAGGGGTGAAAATGTAATTGTAAAACTTTTGCAATAAAAAAATAAAAATAAAATTCTTTTACATCAAAATTTTAATTTGTTTTAAATTATTGGGATTTTTTTAATTGTCTTGGGCTAAATTATTTAATCTGGTTTTAATTATATCTTTTAACTTTTGTATTTATGTATTTTAATTTGTGACTGTTCACCTCCCTGAGTCCTTCGGGAGTAGGGCAGTATATAAATCTAATGAAAGACAAAGACAAAGACAAAAAAAGACAACACAAGACTTATTGAACAAGCCTGAGTTCACACATAATGTAAATAATAGAATAGAATAGAATTCTTTACTGGCTAAGTGTGATTGGACACACAAGGAATTTGTCTTTGGTGTATATGCTCTCAGTGTATTTATTTATTTATTTATTTATTTATTTATTTATTTATTTATTTATTTATTTATTTATTTGTTTGTTTGTTTATATTTATTTATTTATTTATTTATTTATTTATTTATTTATTTATTTATTTATTTATTGGTTCGATTTATATGCTGCCCTTCTCCGGAGATTCAGGGCAGCTTACAATGCGTTAAGCAATAGCCTTCATACTTTTTGTATATACCTGCTTAGTAGGGCTTTCAGCCCTACTCTTTTTTATACAAAGTCAGCTTATTGCACCCACAATCTGGGTCCTCATTTTAGCTACCTCGAAAGGATGGAAGGCTGAGTCAACCTTGAGCCTGGTGAGATTCGAACTTGCAGTAATTGCAGGCAGCTGGTGCTAGTTAACAGCACTTTAGTCTGCTGCACCACCAAGGCTCTTATTGCATTCTTCCTTGTGATTATATGGCTGTTTAGACAAACAGACTCAAAAGTTCTTCCACATTAAGAATGGACTCATCAGTGCAGTAACCAGGCATCTAAACTCTGTTTTCCATTCCAAGTCTTCCAATGCCTCCCACTTTCACAGTTATTTAGCTGTGTGTAGGATTCTGGTCTCAATGTTCAAGGAAAATGAGCATGGGCTGTATTTATTACTGACTTCCTTACTTTCTTGTACACTGCCCATTCTCAAAGGCTCTGCATATAGTGGTGCCATTTATGACTTTTGTGTACTTGTTTTTAGATTCCTCTTTATCCTGTTGGGTCCTAGAGCCAGACTGAAGGCCTACCATGAAATTGGCAGAGCAATGGCAACTCTCTTAACAGATGAAGTAAGTTTGGTTGCTGCTGAACTTCCTTTGTCAAGTTAGGATAGAGTAGGATGACATTAATGCCTAAAGGGGAAGACAGCAATTGTTCAATATGTCCAAGACCAAGACTTCTAGTTGCCAAGTAAAGGAGTAGATTAAATCTGGCCATAGAAGGCTTGTCTTTAATTTATTATTCCATACTTCCTTGTCTTGCTAGATTTTCATTCAAACTGTGGTATGAACAAAGTCTGATTTCTTCAGCACTGGAAGCAGAATAATATAATTTAATAAATCACAAGTCATCCTCCATTCCATTTCTAGTATAAAAAAATTAATTCTAGAAGCAGCGAAGAGCAATAGCAAATATCTTTTTAACAGGGGAACGTGACAAACACAAGATTTGGCTTGAAACCTGATTCAGAAAATTGTCTAATTTACCTTTGACTGATTAGGAGGCTAATGAATTTGAGTTAAAAGTTGAATCTAAATCTCCTTTCAGAAATCTGAAAGTTTATGACTCCCACTCTGTTGTTTGATATTTTTATTTATTTATTTATTTTTATTTATTTTTATATGCCGCCCTTCTCCCGAGACTCAGGGCGGCCTACAATGCGTTAAGCAATAGCCTTCATACTTTTGTATATTTTATACAAAGTCAGTTTATTGCCCCCACAAACCGGGTCCTCATTTTACCCACCTTAGAAAGGATGGAAGGCTGAGTCGACCTTGAGCCTGGTGAGAATTGAACTCGCAGTAATTGCAGGCAGCTGGATGTTAAATGCTGCCTTAGTAGGAGGCATTAGCCTCCTACGCCACCCAGGCTCCTATCTCCTATATCAAAAATAAAAAGCTTTTCGTGGGGAAAAAAGCATTTGCAGGAAAAGCATTAAATATATATATATTTCTATATTTTAAGGGTCGTGGATATTAAGAAAATCAAACATTTAACTCATTATAAACTATTAACTCTGCTTGGTATACATAGGAGATATTTCTCAAAAAATTCTTTAACAGCGGAGATGAGATGCAGTCTTGGACAGAGATTGGTTTTGAAATCAGAGGCCACCCTTTAAATAACATCTAGATCACTAGAAGAACTCCGAGATCCATTCCATATGATTCTATGAGTCAATACTGTAAGAATGAAACTGGTCATGTAGTCAGTAGTGTGTTTCAAATCCCAGCGCTACCGGTTCGCTATTGGTAGCGTGCAGGTGTGCACGCTTGCTTTGCAGGCGTGTGGCGCTTCTGAGCATGCACAGAGCATTTTTGATGATGTTTGGGCGGATGAGCAGAGCCTCCCGCTGCCGCCACTACTGATTCGCCCAAACCGGGGTAAACCTGGAGCAACTTACCACGGCATGTAGTACCTCTTAGTATTCAGTAGCTAATATAACATCTAAATCGCCCTTTAGAAGAAGGCAGTTTTTGCAAAAAAAACCATCCAATATTGAATCAAACCTCTAGTATGAGGATAAATATAGAAAAAAAGGAAGGTGCACTGGCATAGCTCCATAAGTTAGACATGGTATAAAATTTGGACAAATGAAGCATGGAATTGGAATTGATTTCTCAACACATGTTTATATAATTGTAAATATAAAGGAACTCATATACTCAACCTGAATCAGAAATGAAGAACCTGTATTTAGATCAGAAGTCTAACTACCCAACAGTTATGTAAACAAATATCAAACATCAATTCAAGAATAGATAGTACTTTAATCTCACTTAACTTTTGTTTACATATTAACAAATACACAACTGAAATTACAATCAGTTATGTTTCACTACTGTTAGGTATTTATAATCCATTGCCTTCATTACCTTACAGTTTAAAATAGAGATTAAATGTTTTCTTTCTCAAGAAAACAATTACACAGAAGCAAAATTTTATTATATAAAACATCATGAAAAAATTATCAAAAAATATTTCAGAAGTGTGACCAGTAGTAAAATTTAAAATATCAAATAGCAGTTTTTTAAAAAATGGACACTGTTTGCAAACCTGATGAAGAATATTTACATATAAAATATTAAGAGTTTTTAGGATTGAAGATATTAAAAGTGAGACTTAGAGAAATGTAATCATTTTAAAATGTAGGTATTATGACTTTGGAAATCATTCTTCAATTTTTTTAATTTTTGTGATTAGAAAAATATAAATCTCATTCTACTAGTATAAAAATCAGGCCCCAATGAGCAAAGGAAAATATTCATATAATGCTTTTTATAGAATAATTTTCCAATTATGGGTCTAGTATCATGTGATATTAAAATCACTCATTATTTTCATTTGTTATTCCAATGGCTAATGGCTCTGAGCATCTATAAATCAGGTTATAAACATAAAAGTATAAAATCAAAATCCGAACATATATCAACCTAAATAAATAGGAAGAACATCACTTCATGTCCAATAGCAAAGGAGCAACATTGCAATAACTTGAACCCAGCCTTCTTGGATGGGCACCTATTCCCAGGAAACGGCAGTCTTGCAGATATTTAGGATCTGAGCTATATAGGACTTTAACAATAACTACCAGCACCTTGAATTGTACCCAGAAGTCACCCTGCAACCCTTTGTACCTCTGGAAATAGCAAGGCCATATGAGCATGTTATGTAAACCATTGCATTAGCTGCCATTTCCAATTGCTCTTCAAAGGTAGCCCTATTAGAATGTGCTGCAATAATCCAGGCAAAGCCAATTGCTTACACAATCTGCCTAACCAATATTATTTCATAGTTGCTCTGTACTGTTTCACCTGCTATTTTGCAAATTTGGACAACCCAGATTCTTTTTGCAATAACTTTGCAAAAGTTTGGTCTAGTGGTTAAGGCATAAGGCTAGAATGCCAGAGACTGTGAGTTCTACTCCTGCCTTTGCCATGAAAAGCAACTGGGTGACCTTGGCCCAGTCACTCTCTCTCAGCCAACTTACCTCACAGGGTGGTTGTTGTGAGGACAATAGGAGGAAGAAGGTATCTTCATTGCCTTGAGTTATTTGTAAAAATAATAAAGGTGAGATATAAAATTTTAAAAAACCTTAAATGGGTTAAAAACTTGATTGGCTATGTATAATCCTAATTTCCCATTACATATACAAAAAAAAAAGTGCTACTTTTAGACTCAAATTTATCCTATAGTATAAAAATGTCATGTGAAGAAGGGTCAAAATTTTATAACCATCTTAATAATTTCCAGATATGACTTGCAGCTTTTACAATAAGGTAAACATTATTGTAGTAGAAGAACATACAATAAGGTAAAGGTTCCCCCACACATGCATGCATGCATGCTAGTTGTTTCTGGCTCTAGGGGCGGTGCTCATCTCCGTTTCAAAGCCGAAGAGCCAGCACTGTCCGAAGATGTCTTCATGGTCATGTGCCGGCATGACTCAACGCCGAAGGCACATGGAGCGCTGTTACCTTCCCACCGAAGGTGGTCCCTATTTTTCTATTTGCATTTTTTACGTGCTTTCGAACTGCTAGGTTGGCAGAAGCTGGGACAAGTAACGGGAGCTCACACTAGGGATTTCAACCACTGAACTGCCAACCTTCTGATTGACAAGCTCAGCATCTTAGCCACGGCATCCCTCAAAAATACAATAGACTGTAATAAAATATATTATATCATGTTATGAAAAGGAAATTTAATAATTTTCTAATTGGAGCTATAGTGCTATTTTTACTTAAGCATCTGCATTCCATTAAAGCAATTAAAATAAATATGTATATCTACTGCTAAAAGTGAAAGACATGAAAGTAGCAAGTAAAAGTTTCCATTAACTGCAATTTAGGTAAAAATAATCTAGGAATCTTTCCCCATACACTCAGTGGCATTTAATTGTATTGATTTTCTTCTGGGATAAAAAAGATGAATTTATTGTCATAAGTTTCCTGTACATAACTATTCCCCTAACATTAAAAGAATTTAAACAATTAAAATTCCAATTATTTCAAATGTCATAGATGCCTTAAAACATATAGATAATACATCAGTCTTGCTTCCATTATTTGAATTTCAGTGAAACATAATACTGTATGTCATCTCCTTAAGATAGCAATTTGTATTTACCGTACTTTTCGGAGTATAAGACGCACTTCCCCCCCCCCATAAAAAGTGGGTGGAAATGTCTGTGTATCTTATACAGCAAATGTTGCCAAAGCCCCACCCACCCTTCAGCCCCCACCCTTCAGCCTCTGTCTCCCAGCAATTTACCTCCTTGCAGCAAAGAGCAAATAGTGTGGTCAGCTTCAGCACAGCCTGATTTAGCACCAGCAGCTAATTGGCGGTTGTTTGGCCTCCCAGAATACAGCCTATCAGCTGTTCCAGGCTGCGGGGATCGCTGCCACCCATCGCCACCATCGCCGCCCATCACCGCTGTCACCTATCGCCGCCTCTGTGCATCCCATTTTTGGCCCGTTCCAAGTGGCAGGATTAGGTGGCGGTGGCAATCCCTACTGCCTAGAATGGGCCAAAAATGGGATGCAGGAAGGCCAAAAATAGGGCGCATGGAGGCGGCGATAGGTGACAATGGCAATGGGCGGTGGCGGTGCCAATGGGCGGTGGTGATCCTCGCAGCCTGGAATTCTGGGAGGCAAATCCAACCTCCAATCAGCTGCATGTACTAAATCAGGCTGTACTGAAACTGACCATGCTGTTTGCTGTTTGCTGCAAGGAGGCAAATTGGTGGGAGGCAGAGGCAGATTTTTTTTTCGTTTTCCTCCCAAAAGCTAAGTATGTCTTATACTTCGGAGTGTCTTATAGTCCGAAAAATACAGTAATTCTAGCTATTCAAAATGTCTTCATTTTCACGAGTTCTGTGAAAAAGCATTCAACCCCTTCTGGATTTTCTGGATTTTTTTGTACTTTTGCCACTGAATGTTATGAGATCTTTTTGTAGATCCTACTGAAAATTTGAATGAACAAATGCATCAACATTTGGTTCTTGTTTCTTTCATTGCTGAAAGAGGAAAAAGGAAGGATTAAATCAAATAAATGAATGAACAAATGAAGTTGTACCAGATTTGTTACTTTATTGCATAGTTTTATAAATTCTGTGGATTAAAACCTGGCAATCCTTTTTCCAAGTCTTTCTCTCAAGCTATGTAAGATGAGCTGTGGTCTGCTTTGCTAAACCAAGGAAGCCATTTCACAAAGCTGTTTCCTCTTACCGTGCTATTCCTGCTAAAAGGAATACCTAGAACTAATGATATTGCCTTCTAGCTTTTTCAGAGAATTGCTTGGAAAGCAAAAGATACTGAAGACCTCATTGCAGGAATTGATGAGTTTCTGGATGAGCTGACTGTCTTACCACCAGGCAAATGGGATCCAACCATTCGAATTTGTCCCCCAAAAAGTTTGCCCTCACCACATAAAAGGTATCTTACTGAAAAGAGATGCAGATCGCATTTGACAAAACTAAGGAAATCTAATTAAAATTTAGGTGGAAAGTTGTACTATTACATGCTTTATCTGGATATAAATCTATATATTCCCCTTTCTGGACCGGGACGCCTTGCGCACAGTCACTCACGCCCTTATTACCTCCCGGCTGGACTACTGTAATGCTCTCTACATGGGGCTCCCCTTGAAGAGCACTTGGAGGCTCCAACTGGTCCAGAATGCGGCCGCATTATGGGTGCAACTTGTTGTGTCCATGTAACACCTCTCCTGCGCGAGCTGCACTGGCTCCCAGTGGTCTTCCGGGTGCGATTTAAGGTGCTGGTTACCACCTTTAAAGTGCTCCATGGCTCAGGACCTGGGTACCTATGAGACCGCCTTCTGCCACCAATAGCCTCCCACCGACCAGTTTGCTCCCACAGAGAGGGACTCCTCCGGGTGCCGTCGGCTAGGCAATGTCGGCTGGCAACACCCAGGGGGAGAGCCTTCTCTGTGGGGGCACCTGCCCTTTGGAATGAACTGCCCCCGGACATACGCAAGTTCTCTGACCTCCGAGTTTTCCGCTGTGCTCTTAAAACCCTGTTCTTCCGACAGGCAGGGCTAGCTTCATAATTGAGTTTTAAATTCAGAATTCATAAATTTTTGGGTTTTTTAGCTAATTGGCCTTGAATGTAATACTTTTAATAATTTTTAAATTTAAATTGTGATATTTGTATTGTGTTTTTACCTGGCTGTACACTGCCCCGAGTCCTCCGGGAGAGGGGCGGTATAGAAATAAAATTATCCTATCCTAATTATCCTATAAGCATCTATACTTATGTGTTGCTGAGATGCTCCATTTTCCCAGCTCTGTACCTGTTGCTGAAAAAAGTGCTGTTCCTCCACTTATCAATCTGCAATCCTAGCTGGCTGAAGTTATGAAAATGTCACAGTTTCCGTTTATATCCAGAGAATATATTTGTGTCACTCATGATATGCAACTTACTTAACCATATGAGAAATCTGTTTTCTCATGCAGTTCGACTATTTCTTAGAAACAAGATCATATGAAGAAGCATGTGGCTCTGCTGTTTTACTTTGATACACTATGATAAGACGATAATAAAATTCCCTACAGTGCTACTTCAGAATATATATGAATCCCACATTGGCTTTCTCTGATATTGTGTTTTGATGCGTTGCATAGATAGTGAGTTGCATTGGAAGTAACAGAAATAGCTCGAGTTTGGTTGTAAGAACCAGAATATGATATTTAGCTCAGAATCAGTCACCATCATTATAATATGGCTTGTGTGTACACAAAATATTATATACTATACTATCCCTGTTACATCCTCAGGATCTCCATGCGCATCCGTGACTGGAGTCCTCATGCTAATGGAAACAAATCTGTTGTGGATGACCGACAGGCTCATGGGCACCAGTACATAAGTGAAGAGCTGGAGAAGACTGGAAGGTAAAACTCACAGAGGTTTGGCTGGGGAAATTAAAGCATGGAGGTCTCTCTCTTCATTGTATAGCTGCAGGGGAGAATCATACTGTCCTGAAAAGAAAGTCAAGTTGAATTCTCTTCTATCCTTTCCCCAAGGGTACAAGTTTAGAAAGAAATATAAGTTATCCAAAGTACACATATACAGTATACATATACATATACATTTAAAAAAAAATTAAAATTCCTTTTCTTGCAGGCTATTTGGAGGGTTATTAAAGGATATCCAGCGAAAAGCTCCTTGGTATGGTAGTGACTTCTCTGATGGCCTCAGCATCCAGTGTCTCTCAGCCATCCTTTATATCTACCTGGCTACAGTCACCAACGCAATCACCTTTGGAGGAATGCTTGGAGATGCTACAAATAACATGCAGGTCTGTACAAAAAGCTGGTAGCCTACAATCCTTCCATTACTTTTCCTCACTGCATCAGTCTGCATTTCTTTAGTTTTATATACATTCCTACCAATGTTTGTAGGCAAACAGTTTCATATTGTTATGTAGTTATGCCATTTGGCTGACTTGTATCCATCATTTGAGAGCTGGTATGCTGCTAATGTTCAACCAACCAAAGCCGTGTGCTTCCTCATATGATCTAGGGTGTCCTGGAAAGCTTCCTGGGTACTGCCTTCGCTGGTGCATTTTTCTGCTTATTTGCTGGGCAGCCTCTCACCATCCTGAGTAGCACTGGGCCTGTCCTTGTCTTTGAGCGTCTTCTGTTCTCCTTCAGCAAGTAAGTAGCACTTCATATTGGTATGCATGTTGGGAGCAAGCCCTCATGAATTCTCTTTCCTTGAGCCTTATCAAGGTGACTCAGGATCATATAAGATTTGCAATGCCTGTGCCTGTTGTCTAGCCAATACTCATGCTTGCAGTTTGGATCTGTCATTCTGTCTTACCACCTCTGACTTGAACACTGCTACTTGTTGGTAATTTAGAACAAAACATAATTGCAGTAAAGTCAAAATGGATTTAATATCTCACACAACATTTTAGTGATTGATATACCATATTTTTCGGAGTATAAGACGCACCTCCCTTTTTTGGTTTTTTTTTTTAAGTTTTTTTTTATTTTTTAGACAAACACACATACAAACATACAATATATTTTCTTTGAACAGAGTATTTGGCTGGTTCACAAATTTAAACAGTGTTTAGTCATTTCAGTTAAATTTACAATTTCTATATTTCCTTTTTGCCATATTTATTCCTCATCTATTTTTTTTAAAAACCAATATTACCCTTCATCCTCATCTCTAATCTTAGTCAAATTCAATTTTTCCCTTCTATTCTATATTATACCCCTTCCCATTGTCTTCTATTTTTATATCCTTCCTCACATTGGTTAATTATGTAATATTACAATTGTTTAATACAAATTCAACATTTTAATATAAATCAATTAGTTATATAGTATTTTTTGTACATTAATCAATATGAACATGAATATTCCAATTATTTCCATGCAATCCAATTTCTTACAAATCAATTAATTATATTTACCAATAATAATAAACCAAATAATTTCCCCTCTTATGTTACTCATTTTCACATTTTAAACTCTCCCAATAACCCACATAGTTTTGCCCATATAATTCTCCAAATCACAACTTAAGCATTTCTACTTTCATCACAATATATAATTAAAAATATTTCAATCATTACAATTTCCCTAATTAAATTTAAAAATGTTCTAGCTGTTATCCAAGCTACAATTTAATCCTTTTTTACTTTCACCACCATATACCATTAAAGGTATTTCAATTGTTACAGTTTATACTTATTCATATTTCTAAAAAAAATAAAAAAAGATCTCATTTCTTTTTCTTTTTCTCCCTTCCCATTTTTATTTTTGCCTTTTTCATTCTCCTTTGTTTCTTTTGTGTTTAAAATCTTGAACTCTCCTCTTTTGCCCTAAATTTCCCAGTTTGTACCTACCTTTTTTGGTGAGGAAAAAGAAGAAAAAGAAATCTCCCTGTGTCTCTGCCTAATTTTGCCTCGCTGCAGCAAACAGCAAACAGCCTGCTTTACTTTCAGTTTCGTTTTCAGCATAGCTTGATTAGTACAAGGAAAAGAAAATCTGCTCCAGCAATTTAGCTCTTTGCAGCAAGCAGCAGAATCCTGCGCAAAACAGCTGAGAGCAAATCAGCTGAGAGTCGGGAGATGATCTAATCAACTTGTGCTAATTAGTCTATCCTGAAGCTGAAAGGAGCTGTTTTTTCTTGCTGTTTGCTTGCAAGGAGGTAACTGCTGCGAGGCACAGGCCAAAGGGTGAGGGCCAGTGGGTGGACAGAGCTACATTCGGTATATAAGACAGCACCTAAATTTTCACCCCCTTTTTGGGGGTACAAAGGTGCATCTTATACTCCGAAAAATACGATACATCCAGGTCAACTTGCTTTGATAAATCTTACTAAGGTATGTCAAACCAGGCTATTCTGCAAGAGTGTTAAGTGGAACATTTATAAGGCTGGTTTAGCCAATCAGCTTGCAGCAAGAAAATCACCAAGCTTCTCTTTCCAACATGATCGTGCAAATTAATTCTGAACTGGTCAAGTGGGAGGATACCAAATATGACAGCAAAGCCTTGCTCATCCTTAAAGTTCATTCTTCCCTTAAATAGAATCTTCCCATTATAATAGGCTATATAGTTAAACCATCCAGCAAGACCAAGAATGCACTAGTTGGGTGTAATAAGAGTTGCATTCAAGCACTTCGGAAAGTTAAGCTTGTAGGAAAGGGTGCTCTTGTACAAACATTGTCAATATATCCTGATAGTGTGTTCTGAATATTCAATGTATTCTGATAATGTAACTAAGAAGAAGCAGTGACTCCTGAGCTCCAACACTGAAGAAAAGGCATGTTCTTCCCTAATGGAGGCATTCCACTGCCCTCAATTTATTCCCTGAAATCATTTGATGGTTGCTATAAAAATTGATACTGGCACTTCATTTCACCCTTTTTTGGTAACTTCCCAAATAGGCGAGTCAATCTGCAAGGCAATAAAAGCCAGTTACCAATGGGAATTCATTATTGGTGATTGAATCTGGTCTCTTAATAGGCAAAAGAGAGCCACTCTAAGGGAAATTCTTCAGTTTAACCTGAGATTTGGGGGTAGTCCTGCTAGAAATGGATTAATTGTCTGGCTAAGAGCTCAGGCTTCATTTTAGAAAACTAACCTGCTTAGAAATCTGACTGTTTTGGCTCTTCCCTCCTCTCAGAGACCACAGCCTGGATTATTTAGAATTCCGCCTCTGGATTGGCTTGTGGGTGGCCTTCTTT
The DNA here is from genome assembly GCF_059756535.1 of Pantherophis guttatus. NCBI lineage: Eukaryota > Metazoa > Chordata > Lepidosauria > Squamata > Colubridae > Pantherophis > Pantherophis guttatus. The sequence goes on along the minus strand of NC_142065.1, from coordinate 120,169,239 downwards.
GGCCTTATCCTGGTGGCTACTGAAGCTAGTTACTTGGTGCAGTATTTCACACGCTTCACTGAGGAAGGCTTCTGTGCCCTCATCAGTTTCATTTTCATCTATGATGCTGTGAAGAAGATGCTGTCCCTGGTGGAACATTACCCTGTCAATTGGGAGTATAAAATCAATGATATCACCTTGTATAGCTGTACCTGCCGTCTGACTGAGACAGGTAATATGAGCAACCAGTGATGTTATGGTGAGAGGATGGGCTAGTGATAGTGATCTTTAGATGGCAAGTCATCAAGAATTCTTAACAAATACATGGAAAAGTAACTGTTAACATATTTATAAATTATAATATACAGGTAGTCCTTGATTTACACAGTTCATTTAGTGACTGTTTGAAGTTACAATGGCACTGAAAATGGTAACTTATGATCATTGCAGCATCCCCATGGTCACATGATCAAAATTCAGACACTTGGCAACTGACTCATATTTATGATGGTTGCAGTGTCCCGGGGTCATGTGATCACCTTTTTGTGATCTTCTGACAAGCAAAGTCAATGGGGAAGCCAGATTCACTTAACAACCATGTTACTAACTTAAAAACTGAAGCAATTGACTTAACAACTGTGGCAAGAAAAGTGGTAAAATGGGGCAAAATTCACTTAATAACTGCCTCACTTAGCAACATAAATTTTGGGCTCAATTCTGGTCATAAGTCAAAGATTATCTATAACACACACACACACATATATACATCATAACTTCAAGACAATTAGCAACATAAAATAAAAAGTATAAAACAACTGTAAAAAAATGAAATCTATTTCAAGTACAAACTAAACTGAATTTAAAGATTCCACCAGTGGTGAAATTCAGCCAGTTATATCCAGCTCAGGCGAACCGGTAGCACCGGCAGCGGGAGATTCCACCCACCCGCCCGGACATCATCACGTCCCATTTTTGATCCTCTACGCATGTGCAGAGGTGTTGCACACGAGCGTAGCAAGGACACACACCTGAGCACTCACATTTGCGAACCAGTAGCGTAGTAAGTAAATTTCACCCCTGGATTCCACCAGTGCTTGGGGCAACGTAGCGTGACCATGCATTACAAATCTTAATAAGTAAGAAAATATTTACAAGTAGGTATTAAAAATGCAACATGGGTATTTGTCAAATATAGCTGAGATATCAACCCATCCCATCCCCAAATCTTGATGCAATCAGTAATACCTTGTTTCAGATAGTCACCAACATACTTCTGGGTTGATCTTCAGTGGTTTATTTTTATGTTTTCTCTGTCTTGCACTTGTCCCTGTTAGTAGATCAAGGCAGCCTAAACCAGTCCCCCAGCTGACACATGCCAACTGGAAGTGCTAAAAGGGTTCTCCCATACCTCAAAGAAAAGCTCTGATTGGCCTAAGCAGCCTAATTGGACTTGAAATCATCCACACAGAAAAGCAGGTACCTGCACAGTTTGATCCACTTCTATCCAAGTATGTTAGTCTCCTGCATTTAGATAGTCCCTAGCTTTATAAGCAAAGGTTCCTCTGTTTTACATCTTTCAGTCATTTTCTTTTTGGAAATCCAGTATTTCCTTAATGTTCTGAGTAGAGGCTGGAGAATATAGTTTGTGGATATAGCTAGATTGCAGTACCAGTCCCCTCTTCTATGATATGCTACTTTTCTGGTTTGTCTTGCATTGTTCTTTTTAAATATCTTTAAATAACAATGTCCACCTAACAGCTGGCCATGCTGCAACCAGTTTTTAGAGTTATGGCAAGAAACAATATGCATCTTTATTATGTTACCAACCTGTTTTTGAACACATATTTAAGATGCCACAAAACAGACATCCAAAAATTCTGTCAAGTTCTTGCTTTTTCTTACCCTCTCCGGTCCTTGCATTGCACAAATCAGAATGAACTGCTGATATCTTGGATGATTGTTTCTTGCAGACAACTCCTCTGTCCTGAACCAGACTCTGTTCCCTAATCTCAGCAGTTTTGAACAGGTAACAAATAAAATTATTTTCATTTATTAAAATGACTGGACAGGGGAAACCTTTACTTTTGTTTTTAATACTGCATATAGGAATGAAAGATGAAGCAAAACCATATATTGTATGTATTGCAAAAGGCCAGGCAACCACTAGATGGAAACAAAGGAATACAGTATACAAGACTTGGCTACTACCCTAGAAAAGAATGGAAACTGAGATATAGGAAGGGCATAGCATGTTGTGATTAGCATATTTTGTGCAGATGAGATTCTGTATCTCTTGGAGTACTGCAGTCTTTTTGCATGATAACTGGGATGTGTTGCCCTTTTGGTTGTTGTTGTTTTGCTGCTGAGGACTTCTCCACCATTACTGCTGCTGATTCTGTATCATTTGAGAAAGTCACAGCCACATACATATCAGAAGACTATATGTACCAGTAGTGTTAGAAGCCAAAGAGCACACAGATATTTTTTTAAAACAGTCTCCTTTCCTAGCATACGGAACTCGCTACGCAGATTGACAGTAGGTTGTTAAAAGTGAAATTCCAGATGATCAGTGAGGACAGGTTCTCATCCTATGCTGAGACTATCATGCAGAAGCTGAGAAAGACAGACTCGGGGTTAACCTGCAGTTGCAGCCTGATTAGCTCTCTTTTTTCTAAGCTCTACTTCCTGCACTGAAGAAGTAGAGCATGTGTTCTTGTGGCTCCTCGACCTTTTTGTGCTTTCCACCCAGTTTACCCAGGAGTGAGAGAACCTGGGAATTAGACTGTACCTGGCACTGAATTCCTCTTGAAGAAAGCTATAGGGAAGGGAGGACATGTAGGCTGCTGCCCCATTTCTTCCTTGGGCTCATCTTCTGAGGGTTATATTAGGCTTATCTATTGGCAGATTCAGAAAATGTTCCTAGTGGTTTGTATGTGAAACACATAAACACGTGATAAACCCCTAAAAACAGTCTTAAAAATTGGCCATACAGGTCCTTGATCATTTATTTAGTCATTCATTTATTCATTATTCATTTGGAAACTATTCAAAGTTACAACAGCACTGAAAAAAGTGACTTATGACTGGTTTTCACACTTACAACTTTGCAGCACCTCTCTAGCCACATGATCAAAATTCGAATGCTTGGCATGTATTTATGATTATTGCAGTGTCCTGGGATCATTGCAACCTTTCGACAAGCAAAATTAATGGGGAAACCACATTCACTTAACAACTTTGTTACTAATTTAATAACTGCAGTGATTCAGTTAACAACTATGGCAAGAAAAGTCATACAGTGGGGCAAAACTCAACAACTGTTTTGCTTAGAACCAGAAATGTTGGGCTCAGTTGTGGTCATAAATCAAGGATTACCTATAATGTAATATTGTATATTATGTAGGTTAGGCAGGTATGCACTTTGTTTGTTTGTTTGTTTACTTTTTTGTTTTACTGTTTGTTTGTTTACTTGCTTAATCTAAACATGGGGAACATTTTTTTAAAAATGAGGCTAGATTAAAAACAGAGAAAGCAATAATCCAATACAGAATTTAAATGCCTTAAAAATGTAAATCAGTTATGACACAGGACAAAATACCAGCCACATTCCCACAGCAAATGAAGATGGCAGCATATTAACCTGTGCTTGATCAATGATCCCTCTTCCACTTTAGCTAATAATATAATTTTCTCTCATATTCAGCTGCAACTTGACCCAGTCTGGAGTCTTGCAGACTGGTTGGATTACAGTTTCCTGAGTTCCCAGCTTGTTTAGGCCACTGGAAAAAGTCTAAATATTTTCTTAAGAGTGGCGGTGTATACTCATTACCTGGACAAACAGGGATCTTCCTCTGAGGCCAATCCTTTCTTTTTCACAGCAATCAGATGTGGAACCTGGGAACTGGTCCCTCCTGACCAAGGATCAGTGTATGCAACTAGGGGGCCATCTAGTGGGCAACAGTTGCAACTACATGCCTGACATCACTTTCATGTCCTTCATTCTCTTTCTGGGAACAGTGTTCTGTGCTATGGTCCTGAAAAAATTTAAATCAAGTCGCTATTTTCCCACTGGTGTAAGTAGCTATCTATCCTATTCTATCCATTACATGTTGATTGAATTTATGAAATAAATCAATATTTCCTTCTTGTGAGTAAGCTTGTATACGTACTCTGTCTTCGTGTAATGGCTACCCTGCAACATGTTCAAGTAGTACCCGAATTATCCTACAATATGATGGGAGCTACAGTTAAACGTAATGGAAAATACCAGGACAGTGATGGCCTACCTGCATAGTAAAAAAGTAGAAACTTGCAGGAAATAGGGACGAGGTAGAGAATGGACATAGAGGAAAAGATCATGGGTATGCCTCCTTCTTCCTCATTCACATTCCCTCTGTCTTTATTTCTCAGAGCTCCCTTCCCATCTCATCAGTTTGATTTTCCATTCTTACCTATCTTGATTCTCTCTTTGGGTAGAAAGAGAGTAGAGAACGGTAAAGAAAAAAGTTGTATGTTCTGTACTAACCTATGGATTGAAAAGTTTATGTGATGAATAGCTGCTGATTGATGAGAAGTGTGTTCGATTGCTTATTGTGAGTGATTGTGATTGCCTCCTGCTGGGCAAGCAGGGGTTTCTTCAGGGACTATAGAAGATACATAAGGCAAACAATTCCCAGGAGCAAGCTCATTAAAATGGCAGATGGTGGGCTGGCAGGTATTTGGGAGTACAGATTGGATTTTAGCAGGGGTGAAATTCAGCCGGTTCTATCCGGCTCGGGTGAACCGGTAGTGGTGGCTGTGGGAGGCTCCGCCCACCCACGCAGATGTCATGACATTGCTTTTTTGTGACATTTTAAGTCTCTGTGCATGCGCAGAAGGCTTTGTGCATGCATGGATGATGGTGTGAGCAAAGCGAGCCCGCATAGTGCGCACACATTTGCGAACAGCTAGGGAACGTAAGTGAATTTCACTCCTGGATCTTAGTTAATGTTATTTCCAGGAGCATGTAGATTTAAAATGGATTCAGAGTTCTGTTTTTAAACTTTAATACAAATAAGAATCTCAGACTCAAAACCAACTTTATCATCATCTTCTTCTATCATGCATCTATTCATCACTCATTGAAAAGCATACAAGAGAAACAAAATAGTAGTAATCACAACAGCTAAGCATCAGACGTGACATGCACGCCATCACCCAGGATTGTTGTTTTAGCTCCCAAAAGCCTTTGCAAACTTCTTCTGAAGCCATTCAGTCTTTGCCACATGCAGTATATATTCACTTCATGATTTGTAGAAATGAAGAAATATGTCCCACATTGGGGCTTTTTAGTATAAAATATTTTAGTCCTGCATAATTTTTGAAACTCTAGTAGTTACTTGAGATGAACTCTAAATTGTTATATTTGTTTTGTGAATTTTATGCCTTTTTTTTTTTAAATGAAAATTTGCAAATTTGCAAATGACTCCAAGCGGTGGCAAATAGCCAACATCTTAGAAGATAGGCTCAAGTTCCAGAAGGATTTGACAAACACTAGACTCTGTGCAACAAAATGCAGTTCAGTGGTGAGAAAAGTACAGTCTTATGCTTAGGAAAGAAAAACCAAATGCACAGATATAGGATAGGTAGTACCTGGCTCAACAGGAGTAACTATGACAGGGGTCTAGATGTTCTAGTGGATAGTCAGTATGAGCCAGCAGTGGGCTGCAGCTGCCAATAAAACAACAATGCAGTACTAGACTTCAGCAACAGAGGAATAGTATCAAGTTCACATGAAGAACCAGTACCGCTTTACACTGCACTGGTAAGATCACACTTGGAATACTGTGTCCAGTTGTGGTCACTATGATACAAAAAAGATGTGGAGACTTTAGAAAGAGTGCGGAGAAGAGCAACAAAGAAGATAAAGGGTCTGAAGGCTTAGAGCACATACTAAAGGGTTATGGGAACTATATATGTCTAATTTAACAACAACAAAAAAGGACTACGGTGATTTGATAGCAGTTTTCTAATATTTCAAGGGCTGTCACAGAGAAGAGGGGATCAGCCTATTTTCCAAAGCACCTGAGGGTAGGAAAAGAAGTAATGGATGGAAACTTATCAAGGACTTATCAACCCAGAATTAAGGAGAAATTTCCTGTCAGTGACAAGAACAGTGACTTACCTCCAGAAATTGTGGGTGCTCCATCACGGGAGCTTTTTTAAGAGATTGGACATCCATTTATCCAGATTGGTATAAGGGGTTGAACTAGATGATATCCAAGGTCCCTTCCAACTGTGTTGTTCTATTCTGTTATTCTGTTATTTCACTTCTTAGGTAAGGAAGCTAGTGGGCGATTTCTCCATTATTCTGGCAATCCTCATCTTCTGTGGAATTGATGCTGCTCTTGGATTAGAGACACCAAAGCTTCTTGTGCCAAACACATTCCAGGTAAGATTAGTTCATATCAATGAGACAAAAGAGCTCTTAGCTCAGCCTTAGAATAGCCTCCTTCAAGCTAATCTCAACTCCTGATGACTTCATACCTTTAGTCACTTCCAGTTACTGCAGATTTCTAGGCAACATTACAGAAATTGTTTATATTGTCTACTTTTGTCAGGCATTTATTGATGTTCCAATTTAACGTACAACTCAGAGTATTTCAGGTACATGCTTCTATGGAATGTTAGAAAAGTAAGCAGATGGTATTCTGCTGTGATTATATAAAATGTAAACAATCTGCATCCATGTTCCATACTTGTTCAGTTGTCCATACAGACCAGTTGGTAATGCAGCTATTTCTTGTGTAATCCTTAACAAAACAACTCTGTATGAATATTTTATTGGTAGAAAAAGGCACTTCAATTTAAGTAAGTGTAAAGTAACCCACTCTTGTTAACAAATCCATTACTAGAGTCTAAAATAAATAACCATGAAAGAGAAGTTCAGATAAGTTCATAGTCTTTACTGACTATATAACAGCTGTAAAAAGGTTAATTTCTCATTGCTTACCCATATGTCAAAATGATTTATAAACAAGTTAAAAAGTACTTAGTACCAATCCTTGAAGTTTATTTATTTATTTATTTATTTTATCAAATTTATATGCCGCCCTTCTCCCGTAGGACTTGGGGCGGCTCACAGAATAGAAACAACATAACAATAAAATAGTGCTAAAACAAGCCAATTTAAAATCCCCAGACAATTAAAACCTTGCGGCAGATCAGGGAATTTGCTGAAAAAGTCATGTCTTCAGGTCGGCGCGGAAAGTGCGGAGGTTGGGGGCCGTCCGGAGCCCGGTGGGTAACCCATTCCAGAGGGTCGGTGCGACCACAGAGAACGCCCTCATCCTGGGGGCCGCCAGCCAACATTGTCTGGCCAACGGCACCCAGAGGAGGGCAGTCCTATGTGAGCGCACTGGGCGGTGGGAGGCCGGTAGGAGATGGTCTTGCAAGTACCCCGGGCCCATGCCATGAAGGGCTTTATAGGTAAGTACCAGCACCTTGAAGTGGATCCGAAGGGCCACTGGCAGCCAGTGCAGCTCACGCAGGAAAGGTGTTACATGGGAGTAACGGGAAGCTCCTGTAACAACCGCGCAGCCACATTCTGGACTAGCTGGAGCCTCGGGTGCACCCCAAGGGCAGCCCCATGTAGAGGGCATTGCAGTAATCCAACCGAGAAATAATGAGAGCATGAGTGACTGTATGGAGGGCATCCCTGTCTAGGAAAGGGCACAACTGGCGCACCAGGCGAACCTGTGCAAAAGCCCCCCTTGTCACGGCCATCAGATGATCCACCAAGGACAGCCATGAATCAAGGAGGACACCAAGATTACGAACCCTTTCAGAGGGAGTAAGCAACTCCCCCCCCCCATCCAAAGTGATGGCGATACTAGATCATGAGATGCCGGTATCCACAGCCACTCAGTCTTGGAGGGGTTGAGTCTGAGCCTGTTCCTGCCCATCCAGACTCGTACCGCCTCTAGGCACTTAGACATTATGGAAAGGGCATCCCTGGGTTGATCAAGGGTGGAGATGTACAGTTGGGTATCATCAGCATACTGATGATACCTCACCCCGAAACTGCGAATAATCTCACCCAGCGGCTTCATGTAGATGTTAAGTTCTCCACTATTTACTTCACTCATTGAGAAACTCTTCATTTATTTGCTTTTTGAGCTTTTAAACAGCAGTCTATAAAAACACAGTATTAGGGTTAGGTCCTCTTATTCCATAACTGCTACATTTACTCAAGAGCCAATGTAGAAGAACTTTGTCTAAACCTTTTTGAAAATCCAAGTCTTTTCAGGGCCATCTTTGTTTACATTTTCAGTTGTTGCTCTAAAAAAAACTTGGTGAGGCAGGATTTACCTTTGTGGAATAAATGCTGATTTTCATTCAACAAGAATATTCCCTTTATGTACCTTGTTATTTTTTATTATAGTTTCTACCTATTTAACTGGAACAGACAATAAATTTCCTATATCTCCCCTGGGCCCCTTTTTAAAATTGATGGCACATTAACTACATCCCACAATGACATTCCCTGGCACTGGGCCTGCTTTGAATGCCAACTTATTTCTTGCTAAGTCAGCAATTTCACATTTATATTCTTTAGGAATCCTAGAGTGAATGCTATTAGGACCAGGTGATTTTTTTAGAGTGCAGTTTCTCAAGATATCCCAGAGCAGCATTTTGTAAAGTGTGTTGTATGGAACCCTAGGGTTCTCCGAGAACTTGATGAGGTTCATGATAAATTGATATGAGAGGGGATGTTAACTTGCCCCATGATATTTGGCTTTTAACAGGCAGATGATTCTGTTATAGGATCATATATTCAATCTCAGAGCATAGATAACTGATGTTTGCCTCAACAAACAACTCAGTAATGGAAGCAATTGTTTTCTAACTACTTTGTTACGGCATATTCTCCAAACACATTCAAGACACATCCATTCATATGCACGCAATATAGCTACAAAAAGGAAAGAACAAGAGGTAGGTGGAGAGAGAGAAAGGGACCGAGATCTTCTCCTCTACTGGTCATGTGGATAAAAGAGTGTTGCGAGATTTTAAGAGTTCCTTAGGGGAGAATTTCAACATTTCAACACCATATTTTATGGTTTATATTATTCACAAGTCATGGAATCTGTGCTGATTGTAACTACAAGTGTCAAGTTTCAAACTTTGTTCTGGCCATGTATCTTTCCATCCTATTGTGATATATCAGTTCCTTAAGGGAAAAAAATATTGGGTCAGGGTTAAGCTTGTAAAATGTTTTAATCATAGTTGACTGTCAGATGAGAGGGGGGTTGGGTCACCTATTGCCGGATCGAAACAGCGTTTTACTCCCACCACTGCCATGAGAGGGCAGTGAGGTCTAGTGAACTCCATCTAAATCTGGCATCCCTCTCCTTTGGATTATTACATCAGTGAAATGGACCCCCTGGCTATCGGCCATTGGCTATTGCCTCTTCCTGATATCGGATGTATTGGACGAATGAATTTCGTGCACTGCGAGATTCCCCCCTCTCGCAGGCCTGGCCCTCCACGTTATCGAGGGCCTATCTTGATGACGGGCTTTGGAACCCCGAGAGATGGCATGCGGCAAAGAGGAGATTGAGGGGTTTTTTAAATGGGTTTTTAATCAAAATTTTAAGGGATTCAGGGATGACCAGAGTGCGTTTGGGGGGTAACCCACCAGGGTCAAGGCCGGGCCCGGCGGGGGGCTGCGGCATTGGGGATGCAGGGTCGGATACTAGGGAGGGGGCTAGAGCTCAATCTAGTAAGGGCTATTTAATTAGTACTGTGGGTGGGAGGGGCAGGTATGGTGGAAGCAGGGGGCCATATCATGTTTCGGGAGTGCGCACTCGCTATCTTCGAGCAATTGTGCACTCCGGTCCCCAATGCTTCTCTCGTTCCCCAGGTAGCACAGAGCCTCAGGGCCTGGGCCACTGGCTGATGTTGTACAACACCAGGCCCGTGGTAAATAAAGCCCCCCTCATCCATGATCTTATTCAAGAGGGGAGAGTGGACCTGGCGGGTATCACGGAGACCTGGTTGGGTCCAGAAGGGGGGGTGCCCCTTGTTGAAATGTGCCCACCAGGTTTCCGGGCATTCCATCAGTCGAGAGCCCAGGGTAGGGGCGGGGGGGCGGTTATTATTAAAGAAAGTCTATGTCCGAGGGAGACCACTGTACCACAGATAGCCGGGTGTGTTGTGGCCCCGCCCTCTGAGCCTGTCCCATCGGAGGAAGAAAGCTCCGAGCATGAGGAAGAGGAGTCAGCCAGGCCTCCCTCTCCAGGCCCCTCCCCTCTGGCACTGTCTCAGGTGCCGGCCGAGGGAGAGGAGATTAGCAGGGAGACAGGTGGCTTGGATGAGAGCGAGGGAGAGACATCATTCCTGGACGCATGCCTCCGAAGGCGTGATAAACGATTGCAGCAGCTCAGGAGGCGTGCTAGGGATTAGAACTGAGTCACTGGACCACACCCCAGAGACTATATAATACAGGGTGGTGGCCAGCGATCCCTGTGACGAACAAAAGTAAACCTTGGATAGTCACTAAAGCCTCGTCCAGAAACTGCTGAGAGGAATATTATTCTGTTTGGACTTTTGTACGCTAAGTATCTTATCTTTCTGTTTTGTGGAAATAAATGCACTTGGCAGACGGTGTGTAAATCGCTGCCAAGTTGGAGATAAAGACCTAGGTGTGTGCCAAAGTGTTTCCTTAACCCTCGGCTGGCTGTGTTTGTGTGTGTGTGTGGACGGGGACAGATCAGGGTGTGAGTCCCTCCTTGTGAAGTGGGGCCGTGGGGTGCAGATGGGCCTGCTGATTACGTACTTGGCTCCCTGCTGCGTGGCAGTGGCCCTGCCCAAGCTGCTTGACGTGATAGCCGGGGTGACGGTTGATACCCCCAGGCTTATGGTTATGGAGGATTTCAACCTGCCATCTGTTAGTGAAACGTCTATGGCGGCTCGGGAGTTCATGGCTTCCATGACGGCCTTGGACCTGATCCAGTTAGTTCATGACCCTACCCACATAGGGGGACACACTCTGGATCTGATTTTTGTCTCTGGTCAGTGGCAGAGTGATCTGGAAATAGGGGATCTAGTCATTAAGTCCTTGTCATGGTCTGATCATTCTCTCCTCTGCATGGACTTTCAAACCGCTACCCTGCGCTGCAGGGAGACAGAGCTGACTAGATGGTTCCGTCCCAGGCGCCTGATGGACCCTGACAGGTTCCTGATGGAGCTTGGGCCATTCCCTGAGGCTCTGGCTCATGGCGTGACTGAAGAACTGGTGGCCGCCTGGGATAGGGCAGCAGCTGGCGCTTTGGACCGCATCGTGCCTTTGCAGCCTCTGACCCAGTGCCAATCTCAGTTGTCTATCTGGTTCTCCGAGGAGCTGAGGATGATGAAGTGCCGGAAAAGACGCCTGGAGAGCGAAGGGAGGGCCAGCTGCTCCGAATCTGACTGAACACTGGTGAGGTCTCATATTAAGATCTACCTAGTGACGATAAAAGCGGCAAAATCTAATTATTTTTCCGCTCTTATCAGGTCTGCAGAGAACCACCCAGTAGCCCTGTTTAAGGTGACCTGATCCCTCCTTCAACTGGGAGCAAGGGAAGACCCCTTACAGGGCAGGGCTGAGGATTTTGTGCAATTCTTGCATGACAAAGTCACTCAGATTCGGGAAGGCTTGGACTCTGATTGGGTAGATTCGGATGGGGTGACGGAGGTGGGTCTTGAGAATATTATCTGGGAGGGGTTTAACCCTGTGACTCTCGAGGATGTGGACAGGATTCTGGGTAGGCTTAGCGCTGCCACATGTTTATTGGACCCCTGTCCCTCCTGGTTGGTGCTGGCCTCCTGGGCAGTTACACGAGGCTGGCTCCAGGGGATTATTAATGCTTCTTTGAGTGAGGGTTTCTTCCCGCCTTCTTTGAAAGAGGAGGTGGTGAAGCCCCTCCTCAAGAAGCCTTCCCTGGACCCGGCTGTATTAGTGAACTATCGTCCAGTCTCCAACCTTCGCTTTGTTCCGAAGGTTGTTGAGAGTGTGGTGGGCGACAACTTCCCCAGTACCTGGATGAAGCTGATTATCTAGACCCGTTCCAGTCGGGTTTCAGGCCTGGGTACAGCACGGAAATGGCATTGGTCGCATTGGTTGATGATCTCTGGAGGGCTCGGGACGGGGGTTGTTCCTCTGTCCTGGTCCTATTAGACTTCTCAGCAGCTTTTGATACCATCGACCATGGTATCATGCTGCGACGATTGGAGGGATTGGGAGTGGGGGGCACCGTGTTGCGGTGGTTCTCCTCCTTCCTTTCCGACTGTATGCAGTTTGTGTTGGCAGGGGGACAGAGGTCGACCTCGAGGCGCCTTGTTTGTGGGGTGCCGCAAGGGTCGGCCCTCTCGCCCCTTCTGTTCAACATTTATGTGAAGCCGCTGGACAAGATCATCCATGGTTTCGGGGTGAGGTTCCATTAGTACGCTGACGACACTCAGCTGTACATCTCCACCCCAGACCATCCCAATGATGCCCTTGACATGATGTCCCGGTGCCTGGAGGCCGTGCGGATCTGGATGGGGAGGAACAGGCTCAGACTCAACCCTTCCAAGACCGAGTGGCTGTGGTTCCCGGCATCCCGGTATAGTCAGCTGGCTCCATCGCTGACTATTGGGGGTGAGATCTTGGCCCCCTCAGAGAGGGCTCACAACTTGGGTGTTCTCCTGGATGCGCGGCTCTCTTTGGAAGAGCATATGACGTCTGTGGCCAGGGGAACGTTTTATCAGGTTTGCCTGATACGCCAGTTGTGTCCCTTTCTGGACCAGGATGCCCTGCGCACAGTCACTCATGCCCTCGTCACGTCACGTCTGGACTACTGCAACGCTCTTTACATGGGGCTCCCCTTGAAGAGCATTCGGAGGCTCCAACTGGTCCAGAATGTGACCACGCGGGTGATTATGGGTGCGACCCGTCGCACCCACGTGACACCTCTCCTGCGCAAGCTGCACTGGCTCCCAGTGGTCTTCCAGGTGCGATTCAAGGTGCTGGTTATCATCTTCAAAGCGCTCCATGGCTTAGGACCGGGGTATTTATGAGACCGCCTTCTGCCATCGATAGCCTCCCACTGGCCAACTTGCTCCCACAGAGAGGGGCTCCTCAGGGTGCAATCGGCCAAACAATGTCAACTGGCGACACCCAGGGGGAGAGCCTTCTCTGTGGGAGCACCAGCCCTTTGGAATGAGCTGCCCCTAGATGTACGTATAATCCCCGACCTGCGCACCTTTCGCCTTGCCCTGAAGACCCTCTTATTTCAACAAGCCGGGCTGGCCTAACATAAATATGAATTTTGAATGGGTGTATGTTAGTTTTATTGGGTTGTTTTTAAATCTTGGGCCGAAATTATTTAATTGTTTTTTAAACTGTTTTTAAATTTTATATGCAATGTTTTATCTCGGCTGTACACCGCCCTGAGTCCCGCAGGAGAATTATTATTATTATTATTATTATTATTATTATTATTATTATTATTATTATTATTATTATTATTATTTGTGGGCCAAATTTTTGTATATTTGATTTTAAGGGTTTTTTAAATTTTGTAATTTATCTGTCTTTTAATATGGCTGTACACCGCCCTGAGTCCTTCGGGAGAAGGGCGGTATAGAAATCTAATAAAAGTTAAAGTTAAAGATCCCTAAAAATGATACTACCATTCAATTGGAAGAAGGGGGAGACTTGGATTCTATTTAATAGCATTGCCTGTGTCAATAGATACTTTACAACCTTTATCCTGGCACCAAAGAGCCCTGAGATCCTCTTAATGTAGAGGAATGTTTATAATAGCCATGTGGGTTGTTTCACTTTAAAGGATAATGGTGTGAATGCATGGTTGCTCGGGTTCTCAGGGAAACTAGTAAAGAAAACATCTTCACACTTGTGTATTTAATAAAACTAAACTAAACTATTGGCTAAAATCTACATTCTGACTTAAAGGGAGGGGTCTCTACCGCTTTAATCCTACTTGTCTTGCCTAAGGGTACTCAGATCTTGCTTTAAACTGGGTTGCTATCATTTCTGCTTAATAAAGGGATCCTTTTGAACTATTATGTTTCAAGAGTTTTTACTTTCTTAAGTTGGAAGGAGAGGATCACCAGGATGATCTATCATGTCATGTTTGGTATTAATGAGGCATCTGCTACTTTTAACATTTTGGACCATCAAATATTCCTGTCACAATTTTCTTTAGTAGTGTTTTGCAGTGCAGTGTTCTCAACCTTATCTATTTGCCTGATATTTTCTTTCTTTGGATTTAAAGATATCATTTTCTTATTTTGAATTAGATTTTGACTAAACTTGAATGTTAATGCCTTGTTTCCCCAATTTATGATCTTTCTTTGTAATCCATTTAAGTAGGGCAATCTAGTACTCATTAAAGCCTTAATTGTAAAAGGATATCTAGATACAATGACTTAACAAGTGCAACTATTAAGTAATTACTAATCCAAGACTAATATAAGTGTAGGAAAACTGAGGTATAGACCTTCACTCCATTGGGGCTTCTTTGCAATCTGGTATTCACCCTGATAATGATGCTATTCATGTGAACTAGAGGACCATGGCAGAGTCTGAAGACGGTATCTATGATAAAAGTGTCAGAAGTCAGTAATTGGGCTACCATATCTGGCCTGCAAAATTCAAAAAGCGACTAGATTCATCAAAATCTCTGTGGCTATCTAGCAATTACCTGAATTTTAGCAGCCCCAATATGGTAGCCCTACATATATTTTGTGCCAAGTCATATAAACTGCTGACATTAGCTAAGAAATTATTTGTTAACCCAACCTTAATTCTGCTTGAATTTATGCCCTGTGATTCTTGCTGACTTGTCTTTTAACTTTATAGTTCAATATATATAATTACCTGGTTTTTGATCTTTTAAAATATCAAACTTCCTTTGGCAATATAATAATGCGAGTGCAGGTAATATATTTTATAAGTAACTATTTCTTTTTTTTCCCTCTTAAAATTAAGAGAGAGATTTCCTAATTCTGATAAGAATGTTTAAGCCATTGAGTTCTGGAACCAAAATGATTGCTACATCATTGTACTTTGTATGTAAAGTACAGTAGTAGCCAAAATTGTGCAAACTTTTTGGGAAAAGTGTATTTTCTAAAACTAGCTAATAACACCACTTTTTTTTGGAGTAGTACCATAAAATTATATAAAATTATATATCAATGGAAAGATAATTTAATCAAGAATGTAATGCAATAACTTTTATGAAGGATTTGCTATTAGAATAGCAGTTACAGTATAAAGAAGAAAACATGTAGAAAAAATAAGATATACAAAAATTATCACGTCAGTTAATACTTAATTGAGTAACCTTTAGCATGAATTACGACCTTAAATGTCTTCCCATGGAGTGAATCAAGTCTTTTAGTTCTGCAGCTGTTATAATGTGAAACCAAGATTGAATGATTGCATCTATTAACTGGGTTTTATTGCTGGGTCGCTTCTGACTAACAAGTTTCTTTAGTCGGCTCCATAGATTTTCAGTTGGGTTAAGGTCTGGGCTATACCCAGGCCATTCCAGTAGTGGAATATGATTATCCTGAAATTCCAAAAAAAAAGTGGTGTTATTAGCCAAACCTCAAAAATACACTTTTCCCAAAAGGTTTCCACAATTTTGGCCACTATTGTATATGCTCTATATTTTATTAACATAAAGTACACTCACAAACACACTTACAGTATTAGGTACACATATTATTGTATACAAAGTATATTTCTATTAATTATAAAGTACATAAAGCTATTTTAAAGCTGGGGACATAAAATGTACACAAAACAAATGCATTTATCAAACAATTCCATTTTTGAAAAATCAGATAACTATAATAATTATCCATAAAATTGAAACAATCTTTCTACAATTTAATCAGCTGGAGCTATCATTCAGACTTGATAGTTTCTTTCTTGATTAGACAAGAATTAAGGTGCAGATATACTTTGCCAAATACTTTAAGAGGCAATGCTTATCTGTTTGCTATCTACTCCCAACTCATCCTGTGGCTTGCTAACTTTTTCCAATTATTCCCTCTGCAGCCTACAAATCCCAAACGAGACTGGCTTGTGTTTCCATTTGGAGCAAATCCCTGGTGGATATACTTAGTGTCTTCAGTACCTGCCATTCTAGTTATCATCCTCATCTTCATGGATCAACAGATAACAGCTGTCATTCTCAATCGCAAGGAATATAAACTGCAGGTCAGTATTTGGTTGGGCTCTGTAATGTAGTAATGCTTTAGTTTATTGGAAAATCTCTCTTAAACACACAGATATTGAACCATAAACTGAGGAACAC
The DNA here is from genome assembly GCF_059756535.1 of Pantherophis guttatus. Classification (NCBI taxonomy): domain Eukaryota; kingdom Metazoa; phylum Chordata; class Lepidosauria; order Squamata; family Colubridae; genus Pantherophis; species Pantherophis guttatus. Next base: position 120,152,908 of record NC_142065.1, on the reverse strand, counting down.
CAGAATAATTGTTGAGACTAAACTTGTGTTTCAAAGACAATTATGTAATAAACAGGTTTTTAAAGCCAAGTAAGTTTATATGGCATGTTTTCATATAATCTGGACTCATCTTTAAAGGGTTTTATAGAGCATATTGGAAATGGTTTAAAAAGGGGCTGCATACTTCATCCATTCTGCCTTCCAGGCTTATTTATTTTTAAAAGGAGGAACAAACTTAGCATATTGCAGATTGTTCATTTTGCTCTCTTTGTGTTATTTTTCACTACCATAGTTGCTGGTGTGAAGAAACCCATGCTTCCTTATTTGTAAAAGCAAATATTGGAAGAAAGGAAGAAGATAAAGCATTAGTTACCAAAGCAAGAAACAGAAATAAATACGTTTCCAAATTTAGTAGGCAATATATAGCAATAGGAATAGCACTTAGACTTATATACTGCTTTACAGTGCTTTACAGCCCTCTCTAAGTGTTTACAGTGTCAGCATATTGCCCCCAACAAACTGGGTCCTCGTTTTACCGACCTTGGAGGTGAAGGCTGAGTCAACCTTGGCCTCATGAATTTTGAACTGCCAAATTGCAGCAGCCAACAGTCAGCAGAAGTAGCCTACAGTACTGCATTCTAACCACTGTGCCACCAGGGCTCATGTAGAATTTCTTAGTACCATATGCAACATTTTTTGTTTTATATTCCTAAGGAAATGGTATTGATGTACGAAATCTTACATAAAATTCTCTAACCCTAATTTCACTCTAGGCAGTGAAATTCTGGAAACATAATCAATTACACAACTTATAAAAATGTTATTGTTCCAAATCAGTTAAAGGAGTCATAGTCTAAAATAGAAAACTTTACCATGCATTATCCAGCCCACATCTCCTAGTGCTATCTCCAATGTTCTCTTGCAGAAAGGGGCAGGATTTCATCTAGATTTCCTCTGTGTTTCCCTGCTGATGATTGTTACATCGTTTATGGGCTTGCCCTGGTATGTGTCCGCCACAGTCATATCTCTGGCGCATATGGACAGCCTTAAGAAAGAAAGCACTACCAGTGCTCCAGGAGAACAGCCAAAGTTCCTTGGAATCAGGTATTGGAAGTAGATCGCAGTTTTAAGGATTCAAAAATGGAGGTTTTATTATTTGTCATTATTCTCTATATTCTACACTAGCCTTCTCCAACATGGAAATATATACAACATTCAAAATCAATATTCCTGCAAGCTATGCTCTCTTTGGGATTTGAAGTTTTAACACATTTGGAGAACACCAAATTAGGGAAGACCATATTAAATAGTAGGAAATGATTGATTGGGCCCCACCCCATTTTGCTGGATAACATAATGAAGGCACTGGGTGGGATTGGCAGATGACTGATTTAGGAAGATTGGGATTGATTTAGGATTTATGGGATTGGCAGATGGCTGAAATATGAAGGCCTAATTTAGAAATACTCTTCTTACAGGGAGCAAAGAGTTACAGGATTGATGGTCTTTATTCTCACAGGATTGTCTGTGCTTCTTGCTCCGGTGCTCAAGGTGATTTTTAAAAAGTATTCGTATAAGTATTTAATGCATAGATCTGTTATTTCATTTCCCATTGTTCATGTGAAGTTTTGATTTTGCTGTCTAAAATACTTTGGTAGCAAACTGAATTCAGCTGCCTGAATTTCAGCCTAATGTATTGCTGGAAAGTATTGGGACAGAAAAGGATTGGTTATGGGATTTGTTCTCATTTTCATGGATTAGAGTGAAAAATGCAGACCAGCCAGGTGTGTGATTGAGATTGTTTGATTTCTCTTTGAAGGAATGGTTCCACTGTATGCTGCATTGAGCAGAACCCTATTCTTCAAGCACTGTGCTTTTGGGTGCCACAATTTGAGAGACTCAGACAAACTGGAACAGCTACAGAGAAGGGCAACATAAATCAGCAGGAACCTGAAAACACAATATTACAAATATTAACAGAAAATACTACACAGGAAATACACTGAGGGGAAAGGGGGGTTTGGAAATCATGTTCCTTAGATAAGCTGTGACATATATAAACTTTCTATCCCTCTCTGCTTTGAAAAGTTAAGGGAAGGCTGACTGAATAGACCATTTTGATAGCCAAATTCTTACAGAGAAAGATGACCACAGGGAAGGGAAAAATACCTGAAGAGATGTCATGTAAAAGAAGGCAGAAATGTTACTGTTTAGTATCCCAGTGAAGGACTTGAAAAAGCAAACACTGGCAGTGATGTTTTACTGACTTTAAAGACAGTCTTTTGTGACTCATACTTTAAATGTGATTAATTTTCTTTCTTTCATATCCCAAGTTTATCCCAATGCCTGTGCTGTATGGCATTTTCTTTTATATGGGTATATCTGCACTTAGCAGTATTCAGGTGAGTGCAAAAAAGTTGTAGAAATACATTCTGCAGTGTTGGGGAGGATGAAGGTTAATTCAATCAGCAGAGTATATAGTATTTTCTAAGACATATACAGTAGTCTGAATAACGCGGGAAGGCTCTGTCTATAATTAAGGTCTCCTGGATGTTTGTGTGCTCCTTTTCAAGAAGTTGTGGTTTTTTTTTTTTTACTTGCTTGTTTTGTGTCTTTGAAGCAGTTTTGACTCCTGGCCACTGTCTGGACTAGCCCCTGTAGTTTTCTTGGCCAGATTTTCAATAGTAGTTTGCCACTGTCTTTTTTCTATGGCTGAGAAGGAGCGACTAACCCAAGGTCACCCAGATGACTTCATACCCAAGGCCAGATTAGAGTCACGGTCTCTGGTTTCTAGTCTGCTGGGTTAACTACCAAAAAGAAGCCCGCAGTGCTAATAAAGCAGAAGAGAAATGCATGCAAGAGGTACTTTTAAAAATAAAGCTGGAGCTCAGAGCTAATGTGTAAGGAGAGGGGCCAGATTAGCCCTTGATTCACTTACTATTCCCGATCTGTAATTTCAATTGTAAAACGTGGAGCAAGCCATGCTTAGCCAAGCAACCCTGAAATTTATTGGAAATTCTCTTTTTACATCTTAGAGCTAATATAAGTAACCCAATTCCAGGCAGAGATGAAATATTCATTCATTTATTTTCCTATGCCTCACTCTGAGTGGCTTATAAATCTCCCCAAATGGTAATATCATTAAAACATAACAATGCGTAATAAGTAATCAGCAATGTGTAATAAGTAATATCTCACATCAGCATGTGAGGTATTACTTATTACACATTGCTGATTACTTATTACGCATTGTTATGTTTTAAAATCAAAAGAAACTCAAAAGACTCCTTCAGCTCCCAGGAGCCCCCTGAAATAACTTGGGCAGGTCCAAACTGATATCAGAGAGAGAAGTGGGCAGCCATTGATTCCTACTGGGGAGCTTCCACTATATTTCTTGCTTTCATTTTTTCCAGTTCATGGAGAGACTTCAACTCTTGTTGATGCCTGCTAAACACCAGCCAGACTTCATTTATCTACGCCACGTTCCACTATGCCAAGTGCATCTTTACACCTTCATTCAGATCTTCTGCCTTGCTGTTCTGTGGCTTATTAAGTCAACTGCAGCTGCCATTATCTTCCCTTTAATGGTAAGAGCCCTTAGACATGAATGTCTTGTAGTATAACCATATATTATGGAGAGAATGAGTGAATCTGCCCAATATCTTTTCCTATGTACAGAAAAGCCTTTTATTGTCCACAGCATTCTACCTCCTATTACAGACTTGTACAATCCTAAATTTACTCAACTGGAGAAAAACTAATTTCACCTAGCCATACCCATTTATTGTCAGTTATTTTCTGAATATGTATCAGATATACTGGATTTTTTAAAATATACATTAATATTTTACATTGATATTTTGAAATAAACATTCCATTGTTTTAAAATATCTGTTCTATCAGATTTTTAATTCAAACCTGAATTTTAATCTTGATGTAATTATTAATGTTTTAAAATGTTGTAATTATTTGTTTGATTGTTCATACACATGTTTATATATTGCATATTTCAAAGGATGCAAAGCAGTTTACTGTATAACAAAAGAAGGAAATACAAATGTATAACCAACGACTCCAAACAAATACAAATAATGATCAGAATAAACCTCATACCTAAGGCAGCCTTTCCATGTCTGGTTCAGTAGTGGGCTCCACTTACCTTCACTACCGGTTTGGAATCAGGAGTGTGCATGCGCATGCGCATGCGCTTGCTTTGCTTGCATGCAAGGCTTCTGCACAGAGCGTCCGTGATGATGTCTGGGCGGGTGGGCGGAGCCTCCCGCCACCACCACTACTGGTTCGCCCGAACTGGTAGAAACCCACCACTGGTCTGGTTACTGTACAGTACAAAACAATCCTCAATAGTTTTTTAAAAGTATTTTAGAAATATTTTTACTGTAAAGGGCATTGTGTAACTCAGGAGACAAGGTGTCCTCAAAAAGGGCTAGATCAAGACATAGTAAAATAAAGGTAAGGTAAAGGAGTCTCTGGGGATTTTACTCTGCTAGTCATTGCCAACTATAAGGGGCAGTGCTCATCTTCAAGGCCACTGTACCAACACTATCTGAAGACATTTCTGTGGTCATGAGGCCAACATGATGTCATAGAGCGCTGTTATCTTCCCAGTTTAATGGTATCTATTTATTTGCATTTGCCTGTTTTTGAACTAGTAGGTTGGCAGAAGTTGGGGCGAGGATGGGAGTTCATCCTGTTGCATGGCATTCAGGTCTCCAGTCAGTTTCCAGCCAACCAGCCCAGCATCTTAACCACTGTGCACCATGCTACCCTTAGATCAACCACTTCAGAATGGGGCATACAATCATCTTCTACAAGGGAGAACTCAGTGGTGGGCTGCTGCCGGTTTGGACCAGTTCTAGAGAACCAGTAGTTCCGATGATCAGCTGGCCCCGTCCACCTACCCCCACCCTATCCTGTCCTATATTTCCTTCTTTCTGGCTCAGCTGATTCACGCGGCACAGTTGATTTCCGTGCCTCTGCTGTTCTACTTACCAGGGCTGCCATAGAAGGTAAGCAGCTGAGCTTCAAATTGCTGTATTTTGAATGCTGCACACATGTGCATCAGGCACTCTTGTGCACAAAGTGCGTGCTCACAGAACTGGTTGTTAAACCGGTTGCAGCCCACCAGTGGGAGAACCCAACTCTTTCTTTCAAAAAAGAGATGGTCTACCCATATGACCCAGATAGGTTATCATTTTGCTCACAGGTGGCAGAGTTCATGCCATTAAGAGACTGACCTCATTCTTGACCTTCACAAATTAAAAAAAAATGCTAGATAGTCTAGTAAGATGTTGCCTGGCCCCCACCCAAGTAGTTCCCAACTCTGAGTGAAAATGAATAATTCTATCTGTGAAACAGGTCCAAATGTCACAGCAATCTGCAAGAGGATTGTCACCTCTCTTTTTTTCTAAAGGAACAGGTAATCTTAAACAGAGTCACTGGATGTGAATCTACATGTACACTAAACATGAAAAATGCTAAGTATGTTCTTAAATGTGGTTATGGAACTTCATTTGGTCAAAGTGACTTTATTTTCTACCATTCTAGGTGTCTATTCATTTTATCTTCTATAGCTCCTTGGTTGGAGGCAATCTCATGTTAAGGCATGTAATAAAACTACTCATAAGACTAACAATATGCACAAAACTAGAAAGCAAGCTGACATGGCAGAAAACTGATAGTAATATTAATCTTGAATCCATATTGAGGTAAAAGCCAGGTCTAACTGACTGATGGCAACATCCCTGGCCTCCCTCAATTAGCTTTCTGTGATGCAAACCAGATCTGTACATACATACATAATTTCACCCCACATAATCCTATGGCACCAACATGCATTCTCCAACAGCATCCTGAGCCAATAACACCTAGCCATCCTATTATTTGGTCAAAGGGGAGCAGAAGTACCAAAAGTATGGGGACCTGCAACAACTTGCCATCATGCCTCCTGTGTCCATAATGCCTCCTGTGACTCATCCCCATAGAAATATACTCTTCTATCACATCAGCTTCCTAGGGCTCACCCCAAAATTCAGCCCAGGGATGACTACTGTTATTATTTAACAGATTAACAGAGTTGGAAGGGACTTTGTAGGTCATTTAGGCCAAACCCCCACCCCCCAACCAAACAGGATACCATACACCATTTTTGATAAATGGCAGTACAATCTTTTCTTGAAAGTCTCAAGTGATGAAGCTCCCACAACTTCTGAAGGCAAGCTGTTCCTCTGGTTGATTGTTCTCACTGTCAGAAAATTTCTCCTTATTTCCAGGTTAAATCTCTCCTTGTTTAGTTTCCATCCATTATTCCTTGTCTGCCCTTCAGGTGCTTTAGAAAATAGCTTGACCCCTTCCTCTTTGTGGCAGCTGCTCAAATATTGGAAGACTGCTATCATATCTCCCTGGTCCTTCTCTTCAGTAGACTAGCCATGCCCAGTTCCTGTAACTGTTCTTCATATGTTTTAGTCTCCAGTCCCCTAATCATCTTCTTTGCTCTTTTCTGCACTTTTTCTAGAGTCTCAACATCTTTTTTTATAGTTTGGTGACCAAAACTGGATGCAATACTCTAGGTGTGGTCTTACTTATCTCTATAGTGGTATCAGTACCTCACGTGATCTTGATTGTATCCCTCTGTTATTGGAATTTAGGATTGCATTGGCTCTTTTGGCTGCTGCTGCACACTGCTGGCTCATATTTAGCTGGTTATCCACTAAGACTCCAAGATCTCTCTCACAGTTACTGCTATTAAGCCTGGCTTCACCCAGTCTATATGTGTACTTTTGGTCTTTCTTGCCTAAGTGTAGGACTTTACTTTTCTCTACATTGAATTTCATTTTGTTAGATAGGGCCCAGTGATCAAGTCTGTCAAGATCCATCTGGATCTTGAGCCTATCTTCTGTGGTGTTGGCTATTCCTGCCAGCTTAGTATCATCTGCAAATTTGGTAAGTTCCCTTTCTATTCCCTCATCTAAGTCATTTATGAAGATATTGAAGAGTACTGGGCCTAAGAACCTTGTGGCACCCCACTGCTTACTTCCCTCCATGTAGACCTAGACCCATTAAGGTGTACGGTTTGTCAGCAGTTGCGAATCCATCTGGTGGTGATGCTATCTAAGCTTTTTTCTAGCTTACCAAGAAGTAGGTTGTGGTCTACTTTGTTGAATGCTTTGCTGAAGTCTAAGTATATTATGTCCACAGTATTTCGCTGGTCTACTAATTTAGTCACTATGTTGAAGAATGAAATAAAATTGGTTTGGCATGATCTGTTTTTAACAAACCCATGCTGATTGCTAGTTGTTACTTTACTTGTTTCTAGATGTTGGCAGGTCTGGTTTTTTTATTATCTTTTCCAGTATCTTCCCGGATATTGATGTTAGGCTGATTGGTCTGTAGTTTCCTGAGTCAGTTTTTTTTTCTTTTTTGAAGATGGGAACCACATCAGTTCTTTTCCAGTCCTCCGGTAGTTCCCTGATGCTCCAGGATTTTTGAAAGATGATGTGCAGTGGTTCTGAGATGACCTCTGCCAGCTCCTTTAGAACTCTGGGGTGTAATCCATCAGTCCTGGTGATTTGTGTTCATCAAGATAAGACTGGTGTTCCCTCTCTCTCTCTCTCTCTCTCTCTCTCTCTCTCTCTCTCTCTCTCTCTCTCTTTTTTTTTTTTTTGCTTATTTTAACTTTTATTTCTAGTCTGTCTTTTACAGTTATGTTTTTAGTAGGTTGGGCTATAGTTTCTTTTTGCGTGAAGACCGATGCAAAGAATGAGTTAAGCAGCTCTGCTTTCTCTCTGTTCCCCGTTACTTCCTTGCCGCCTTCTCTCTTTAGTGGACTGACTGTTTCTTTGATTTTTTTTCTTGTTATTTATATGTTGGAAGGAACTTTTTTTTTATTATCTTTGACTTTTGTTGCAAGTCTTTGTTCATTCTGAGCCTTTCCTTTCCTGACTTCGTCTTTGCAGATTCTGGCTATCTGCTGATATTCTGCCTTAGTTGTGTGTTCCTCTTTCCATTTTTTGTACTTGACTTTTTTGTCTTTCAATTTGTCAGAGAGATCTTTGTGCAGCCATGCTGGTTTCTTCTTGGATTTCTTGTTTTTCTTTCTCAGTGGTATTGTGCTGGTCTGGGCTTTTATGATCGTACTTTTCAGTTTCCCAAGTTTCTTGAATTGTTTTCCCTTTAGGATTTTAGGAATACTTAGGGATCTTTCCCAAGTTCTCTCTGAGTTTATTAGAATCAGCTCTTTTAAAATCTAAGACTCTGATGTCATTATGTTCTATTGCTTGTGTTGAATTCTAGTATGACATGGTCACTCTCACTCAAGGTTCCTGCAGTTTCAACTCCCTCTATCACTTCTTCTCTGTTTGTAAGAATTAAGTCCAGTATGGCTGTCCCTCTAGTTCCCTCTTCTACCTTTTGGACAACAAAGTTGTCAGCAAGGTTGGTTAGGAACCTATTTCATTTCTCATTTGGTGCAGAATTAGTTTTCCAATTGATATCAGGGTAATTGAAGTCTCCCATTACTATTGTAGTGTGTTTCCTACATATATTTGTTAGTTTGTTGGCAAAAACAAACATCTATTTTTCTGCATGATTGAGTGGTCTACGGTATGCACCTATGGGCCAGTGGTGAGTTGCTACCGGTTCACCCCAGATTGGGCGAACCCGCTAGTGGCAGTGGCAGGAGGCTCCACCCACCTGCCCGGATGCTTCAGTGCATGCGTAGAAGCTTCTGCACCTAAGCATCGTACGCACGAGTGTGCGTGCACACCCGAGCGAACCGGTAGCAAACTAAATTGAAACCCACTACTGCTATGGCCATGTCATTCTTTTTTTCCTTTATATTAGTCCATATGCATTATAGGAGGTTTTCTTCTTTTGTTTCATGCATTTCTGTAGCAATATAGTGATCCTTTACATACAGTGCAACTTCACCTCCTCTTTTAAGGGGTCTGGGTTTTTTGAACAGTTGGTATCTTTCTATCAGTATGTTCCAGTCATGGGTTTCATCCCACCAAATTTCTGTTATTTCAACTATAACCTATCTACCTTCATGTATTAGTAGTTCGAGTTCATCCTGTTTGTTCCCCAGACTTTGTGCATTTGTATATAGGCACTTGAGATCTTTATGTCTGACACCGGGTATGCTTTCTGTGTCTCTTATTTGGTGTTTGAGTTTGTCTTCCTTCCCCTCCCTTTTTACTTCATTTTTTGACTTGCTTTCTAGGGGTTTTTGCTTGGAATTAGGTCCTGGAGATCCTAAAGATTGGTCACCCTCCCCCCTCAATTTTAAAACCCTCCTGATAAATTGAGCCAGTCATTTTCTGAAAACATTCTTCCGAATCTTTGTGAGGTGTAACCCATCCCTTGCCAGTAGCCCATCGTGGAGGTAATGCAGACCATGGTCCAGGAATCCAAAGTTTTTTTGGTGACACCAACCCTTTAGCCAGTGGTTCACTTCCAGAATTCTTTATTATTCTCTTACCGGATGTTGTCCTTTCATTGGCAGTACAGATGAAAAAAACTACTTGTGCACCTAAGTCCTTGACTTTCTTGCCTAGCTGCTCATAATCATTCAATATTGTTTTCAAGTCCTTTTTTGTGTCAGTTGTCCCTACGTGTAGTAGTAGAAAGGGTAGTAGTCTGTGGGTTTTATTACTTTGGTTAGGTTCTTGGCCACATCTTTGATTTTAGCTCCAGGGAGACAACATACAACTCTGGATAGACTGTCTAGTCTACAGATGGCAGGTTCTGTTCCCTTGAGAATTGAATCTCCTATCACCAACACTCACCTTTTTTTCCCTAGGAAGGTTTGGGGTATTTTTCTATCTATCACCGAAGCATTTGATGGTGTTACTTTTTTAGGTACATTTGATGGTGCTTCTTTTCTATCTGTCTGCATGTTTTCTTCTAGTGAGAGTCCATGAAATCAATTGCTTAGCACCAGTGGGGCTGCATCAGAGGGGTTTTGTACTAGGTTTGTGTTTTTTCTATGAGTGACATGTTTCCATCTGTCATCTTCTTCCTCTCATCTTTCCTATCACCCATCTCCTCCCACTTATCCTTAAAATTTATATTGACTGTTTCCTAGTATGATTTGATTGCTTATTTGTTCCCTATGACTATCATTAAGTGTTGTACCTTATGATTCTTGATGAATGTATCTTTTCTTTTATGTACACTGAGAGTGTATGCACCAAGACAAATTCCTTGTGTATCTAATCACACTTGACCAATAAAGAATTCTATTCTATTCTATTCTGTTGTTCTATTCTATTCTATTCTATTCTATTCTATTCTATTCTATTCTATTCTATTCTATTCTATTCTATTAAGAGATAAATTCTTTTAGAGGTTGTTTGATCATTATTATGTGCAATTTGGGCATATTCTTCTTGCAAGGTTTGGGGTTTCTCATTTTGTGGGTTGAGTTTCAGAGTGGTTAGAGTTTCCTCTAGACCCTTTACTTTTTCTTCTAGGAACTTGATTACATTTGGTACATACATAGTTTGGGTATTCTATGGGCATACGTGTATACATGGAACATGTTCATCATCTGAATGTCTATGCCACTAATTCCCATATATTCTAACTGCAGGATGCAATCAATCAATCAATCAATGAATAAATAAATAAATAACCCACATCATTCTGTTCATCTTCCTATAACAGGATGAAGTTAAGCTAAACTTCTGCATCCCTAAAATACTTTCTGCAGAGGCATTTTTACAGCCCTTCAAAAACTAAATGAAAGACTGAGTATCTGAGGGGTGAGGCAGGGGTGAAATGCTACCAGTTCGGGCCGGTTCACCTGAACCAGTAGTAAAAAATGCTACTAGTTCACCCAACCAGTAGTAAAAAAAGTAAAAAAAAAGTTCTGACGATAAGCTGAGTGATGCGTGATCGTTGGAACTTTTTTAAAAAAACTTTTTTAGCACTTTTTTTACTACCGGTTCTCTGAGCTGGTAGTAAAAAAATGCTTTTAAAAGGTAAAAAAAAAAAAAAGGTTCCGATGATCATGCAGCACAGCTGTGATCATCGGAGCCTTGTTTTTTTACCTTTTAAAAGTAATTTTTACTACCTATTTGCTCGAGCCGGTAGTAAAAAAATGTTTTTAAAAGGTAAAAAAAAGGTTCTGACGATTGCGCAGCACAGCCAGTTCTCTTTTTCAACATTTCAACTGTAAACTCCTTGGACATTTTTATGCATTTTTATATTCTGCAGTGATGTTGTATATGCAGTAATAATGTTATTTAAATTATTAATAATTACAAGCAGACTAATTTTATGTGATGATTATCTCACCTTCTAGCTACTGGCTCTAGTAGGTATTCGGAAGGCAATGGAATACATCTTCTCTCTACAACATCTGAGTTGGTTAGATGATAATATGCCAGAAAAAGACAAAAAAGAGGAAGAAGAAAAGCTGAAGCGGATACAAGATGAGGATGAGAGTGACAGTGAAGATGTGAGCATGGTTAAAGTTTGGTGGATGAACAAGATTGGGAAAGGGCTAAACTGGGTAGTAATTAGAAATTCTTTCTGCACCACCATCTCAAAATCCCAGTGTAAAATACTGAAAAGTAAGATGTGTAACTTGTTCATGGGCAGAGAGTTCCTATCACTCCCAGGCAAATCCTTCAGAAGTCACTTTCAGAATGATGGAGCTGTAATCTACAGTATATTAGTCTAGAATTAGCACATTAGGTCAATCCCTGTTTTGAGGTCAGAGAAAATTAGTTAATCAATATTGGCCATAATTAAACTACATATAGTTGTGGGATTGTAGGATCTAGATTTCCTTTCATATTTTTGCTGTCATTTACAATATTCAAAAGCATGTAATGTGCTGTGTTTGCACATCTGAATAAGATGTTCTCTCATTCACAACATGGGCATAATATCCTTTGGGAGGATAAAATGGTGGCATTTCTGTAGGTAGCCTCTTGCAGCCTTCAGTTTTAGCTATCAGAAGATATACTTGCTTGGCTGGTTATCAGCTTGGATTTTGTTTTTATGTTTATCACCCTAACTTTTATCAGCATTCCTTTCAGGGCCAATATTATTTTGATTTAGCAGAGTAATAGCTATGCCCTTTTTCTGGATAATATTAACCGCTGATGACTAGCTCCAGCTCCTAGGTACTCTTCACTGTTTGCTTCACAAACAACTCACAAGATACATCCTTTGTTTCTTACAATCGACAAGATACCATAACAGAATAACTTGGAGGTCTTCTACCCAATCCTCTGCTCAAGCAGTCTCTCTTCCAGGACTGCGCCCGCAGACTGTAGTTTTCAGCAAAGTAGGACTGTTGCAAATCACAGTTAGAAAAAAGCTAGCAATTGTCTGGAATGTAGATTAAGTATTTCCAGATACTACAGACTGAGGGATAAAATATCCTTTCTGCAGAAAGGATCTCTCAGTAAGGTGACTTTTTCTCCACTATATCTTTGTCTCTTCAGAAGTTATAAAATCATTTTCTGAGGGTGGAGGAAAATACATCAAAAGCATGAGCGAGTACATATATTGCTTCTCTCCTTCTAATAGCTGTTTCTTTGATTTTAGTCTGAACTTATGTACCAAGAAAAAGGACCAGAAATCAATATCTCTGTGAACTAGATGAAGAGATATCCATCAGCTGACAAGCCAAAGATGAACATGGACAGTACATAAGAATATTTTTAAAGAAGGCATAACTTACTGGGAAGTTTAGACTAAATAGAGAATAAGATGTTTACTATGAATATGAAAGTCAATCAATTGTGGGACTATTCAGGTGAAAAGAACTTGATCCTTAACAGTTCCCATTTCTTGCTGTTGCACAAAGAGTTTGGAAGTGAGGAAAAAATACACGCGAAGAGAAAAAACTGGCTGCCTCAAAAATCTGGTTTTATTAGGGTAGCAAAGCAAACATCCTGCATTTTACTCTTCCTCACATAGGTTTTGCCAGATTCATTCTTACCTAAAAAGATGCTATGATACAAGCTTGCCAATATTGCCATTGGCAATATTGTATCACTGTGATTGAAGGCAGAACATACAAGCTCTCCGACGGTGGCACTTAGCAACTTAGCCAGAGATACTAAGGCAGATACAGCCCATGTATGTCTGATAAGGCAGATCTCCATTTCTGGCCTGAGGAACAAGGAACATCACTGTTTTATTTTTCCCCTGTGCATGTACAAGCAATTGTAGTTAAGTAATTCCTGTTGATGCCATCACTTTTTGACGCTTGGATATGTTTGTATCTCATATGTTTGTATCTTTGCGGCCTCTGACCCGACGCCGAACCTGCCCGGCCCCTTGGTTTTCCGAGGAGCTGAGGGAGATGAAGCGCCGGAAAAGACGCCTAGAGAGTGGTTGGAGGGCGAGTCGCTCCGAATCCGACCGAACACTAGTTAGGTCTCATATTAAGACCTATCTAGTGGCGATAAAAGCGGCAAAGCGTAACCACTTTTCCGCTCTTATTGCATCGGCAGATAACCGCCCAGCCGCCTTGTTTAGGGTGACCCGCTCCCTCCTACATCAGGGAGCACGGGAGGACCCCTTGCAAGGGCAGGCTGAGGATTTTGCACAGTATCTGCACGATAAAATCGCTCAGATTCGGGAAGGCTTGGACTCTGACTGGGTAGATCCCGGCGGGGTGACTGAGGCTGGTCTTGAGAATGTTACCTGGGATGAGTTCGACCCTGTGACTCCTGAGGACGTGGACAGGATCCTGGGGAGATTAAACGCAACCACATGTTTATTGGACCCGTGCCCCTCCTGGCTGGTACTGGCCACCCGGGAGGTAACACGAGGCTGGCTCCAGAGGATCATAAATGCTTCTCTGAGAGAGGGTTTCTTGCCTCCCGCCTTGAAAGAGGCGGTGGTGAGGCCCCTCCTCAAGAAGCCTTCCCTGGACCCGGCCGTTTTGGCAAACTATCGTCCGGTCTCCAACCTTCGCTTTGTTGCGAAGGTTGTGGAGAGTGTGGTTGCGCGACAGCTCCCACAGTTCCTGGATGAAACCGTCTATCTAGATCCGTTCCAGTCCGGCTTCAGGCCTGGGTACAGCACGGAGATGGCATTGGTCGCATTGGTGGATGATCTCTGGAGGGCTCGGGACAGGGGTTGTTCCTCTGTTCTGGTCCTGTTAGACCTCTCAGCGGCTTTTGATACCATCGACCATGGTATCATGCTGCGCCGGCTGGAGGGACTGGGGGTGGGAGGCACCGTGTTGCGGTGGTTCTCCTCCTATCTCTCTGACCGGTCGCAGTCTGTGTTGGCAGGGGGGCAGAGGTCGACCTCGAGGCGCCTTGCTTGCGGGGTGCCACAAGGGTCGGTCCTCTCGCCGCTCCTGTTCAACATTTATGTGAAGCCGCTGGGTGAGATCATCCGTGGTTTTGGGGTGCGATGCCATCTGTACGCTGATGACACTCAGCTGTACATTTCCACCCCAGACCACCCCAATGATGCCCTCGAAGTGATGTCCCAGTGTCTGGAGGCCGTGCGGGTCTGGATGGGGAGGAACAGGCTTCGGCTCAACCCTTCCAAGACCGAGTGGCTGTGGATGCCGGCGTCCCGGTATAGCCAGCTGGTGCCATCGCTGGCTATTGGGGGCGAGTCACTGACCCCCACAGAGGGGGCTCACAACTTGGGCGTCCTCCTGGACACACGGCTGTCTTTAGAAGAGCATATGACGGCCGTGGCCAGGGGGGCTTTTTATCAGGTTCGCCTGATACGCCAGTTGCGCCCCTTTCTGGATCGGGACTCCTTGTGCACAGTCACTCATGCCTTGGTTACGTCACGCCTGGACTACTGTAACGCTCTCTACATGGGGCTCCCCCTGAGGAGCACCCGGAAGCTCCAGCTGGTGCAGAATGCGGCCGCGCGGGTGATTATGGGAGCGATGTGGCGCTCCCACGTAACACCTCTCCTGCGCGAGCTGCATTGGCTCCCGGTGGTTGTCCGGGTGCGCTTTAAGGTGTTGGTTCTCATCTTTAAAGCGCTCCATGGCTTAGGGCCAGGGTATTTGCGAGACCGCCTGCTGCTACCGATAACCTCCCACCGGCCAATACGCTCTCACAGAGAGGGCCTCCTCGGGGTGCCGTCGGTCAGGCAATGTCGGCTGGCGGCCCCCAGGGGGCGAGCCTTCTCTGTGGGGGCACCCGCCCTGTGGAATGAGCTGCCTCCTGGAATACGATTGATCCCGGACCTCCGGACCTTCCGTAAAGCCCTGAAGACGTTTTTATTTCATCAAGCCAGCCTAGCCTAAATGGTTTTTAATTGGGATTTTAAATTTTATGGATTTGGGGTTTTAAATTTGGGTAGCCAATAATTTAATTCTTTTAATTATCTTAACTTTTGCATTTGTATGTTTTTTAATTTTGGCTGTTCACCGCCCTGAGTCCCTTCTGGGAGAAGGGCGGTATACAAATTAAATTAATAATAATAATTAATAATAAAGATTGCTTAATAGGCTGAAAACGTGTCTTTCACTCTCTGGTATTAGTTGCTGTTATAGGAGCAGAACGATAAATTAAGCAAACACAGCAAAAGACAACTGAGGGGACATGTTGAAGAAATTCAGATATTACACAAAATTGGTTCTTCTTACAGATGCCTTCATCTTGTGGATATTACCTTATCTGTTTTATAAGCTGCTTGGAAGACCTTTGATCTGGAAGTCATCTTATAACTACTGAAGAGGATAATAATAATAGCATGCACATGCATTTCCTTGCTTACGCTGTACATTTAGTATTAAATGACTTTCAGGAAGTCATATCCAATCACATATTAGTTCCCTGTTATTTTTCACCATTAGCTGATTCATAGCATGTATCATAAATACAGAATGTGAGGTTCTTGATATGCAGTTTGGAAGTTATATACAGAATATAAACAACTAATACTGAATGCACAATGAAACAATCAAATCACTTTTCTTCTTTACATACAAAATTTCAAGCTGTTGCCTTTAAGTTGTGCTTCTTGATAATTGGAGGAGGAGAAGGCAGCATTTTCAGATGTTTTCATTTACACAATATATGATGGGTCTCATAAAGATGTAAAGCAGAGTTAAATGTTTTGAGAAATTTAAGCACAAACTGAAAACTGCTTAGGCATTCTGTGACATTGCTTGTACACTCAGTTAAGTATGGGTTAGTTAGGTATGGGTCATGTATTTATTGCTGGTTTATTATATAACCTGAGTTAATCTGCTGATGAACAGAATTCATACAACACATTAACTCAGCATCAATGTATGAATCCAGTCTGTGTCCCTCAGATGTATTTTGCTGTGGCATGCCTTTATTTATTCATGAAGCAATGGTTATTTCTGGGTTGCCTGCATTATTTAAAACTCCCTAAAGTTATGCTAAATAAAATTTGTAAAAGAAATATTGTTGCAAAATTTCCTTCATTTCCTAGTATATTTTGAATTCTAGTTCTTCCTAGTCTTCCTCATTATTTTTTTTCCTGTTGGAGAAATTCATAGTGGTTATCAGAAATGCTTGTTGTGACCCTTCAGAAATTTGTCCAGTTAAGTGTTAACTTTGATTTTTCAGAAAACCTTTCATCTGTAGATGATAAATGCAAGCAATATGTTTCTTGCACTGAGTAAGAAAGGCCTGTGAAGCCATGGTTGAATTCTATTTTGCAGTATATTAAGATTGATTTTGCAAAAACAAAAGTAAATTGTGAAAGCTCTTGAAAGTTCTTCTTACAAAAACCATGTTGACGATGCTTACTTTAATGAATAATTTGTCGTCATCAGCTATTCAATCGTGTCTGACCCTTGGCCACTCCATGCCCCTCCGTCCCGGACCCTCTCCATGGTCATCCCGGTGTCATTCTTTATAGTGTCCAGCCAGCAGGTGCTAGGGCAGCCTTTTCTTCTTTTTCCACTGATCACTTCCAGAATGATTGACTTTTTGAATGAGTCAGCTCTCATGAATAATTATAATACATTAAATCCAGTTCTTTTATCTTTCAAAACACAGATCTAGTTACTATTGAAAGAAACAATAAGAAATTATACCCAGAATCATTATTTTAGCAACAGGCTCCTTAAAAACCTTAATTGTAGGTAGATCTCAACTCACAACCACAATTGAGCCCAACATTTCTGTTGCTAAGTGATAGATTAGTTAAGTGAGTTTCTTTCTTTCTTGCCAGAGTTGTTAACTGAATCACTGCAGTTGTTAAGTTAGTAACACGGTTGTTAAGTGAATGTTGCTTTCCCATTTACTTTGCTTATCAAAGGGCTGCAAAAGATGATCACATGACCCTGGCCAGTTGTCAGTTGCCAAGCATCCAAATTTTGATCACGTGACCATGGGGATGCTGCAATGGTCATAAGTGTGAAAAACAGTTGTAAGTCACTTTTTTCAGTGCCACTGTAACCAAATGAATGATTGTAAGTCCAG
This sequence comes from Pantherophis guttatus, assembly GCF_059756535.1. NCBI lineage: Eukaryota > Metazoa > Chordata > Lepidosauria > Squamata > Colubridae > Pantherophis > Pantherophis guttatus. The sequence continues at coordinate 120,135,503 of NC_142065.1, read as the reverse complement.
GATTACCTATATTTATGTTCTAAAAACCCTAAAAGACTTTTCTAAATAATCCAAGAAAGTGTGAAGAAGTTAGAATGACCCTCTGATCAATTTAGTGATAGTAACATCAAAATTAGGAAAAAGCCAACTATTGGTTAAATCTTTAAATACTGTTAAGAAAATAATAGGATTGGAAGGGGCTATTATCAGTTCAGGAATCCAAATTGAATCAACCCCAAAACAGCAAATTGGTCAGAATCCACTTTCTGGGATATGGACTGAAGTACCTCTTCTCCATCACCCCAGACACTAGAACAAAAATTAAGGTTCTTTGTGAAAGGAAGCTTATCTTATTGTAACTGGTTCCACTGTCAAATTAGGAACTCTTGCTGTTACGGAGGTGTTTTTGATTTTATTGTTTATTTTAATAATTGGTTTGAATTTGCCTAGCTATAACATATAGTGGTACCTTGGTACTCAACTGCTTTGAAATTCATTGAATTTGGTACTCAACATATTTTGTCATTAAAATGTTATCTCAGTACTCATCGTTTGTTTGGTATTCAATGCAGGAAGCTAGAACTTGTTGATGTTGGCTGCCTTATGGCTCACTATGTTATTCCTTATGAGAAAAAAATGGTACTCATTGTTTTTGGTACTCATCACATCTCCCAGAACCAATTAATAATGAATACCAAGGTACCATTGTAAACCCATTACTTTTTGTTCTACTCTCTGGCATGATAGAGAAGAGCTGCTTCCGTCCCTGGCTCAGGAAGTCATGCTTTCTAAAGGCTAAATAATGCTTGATTTTTCAGATGCTTTATGAAACAGTCCTTCAATATTGCCCTGTTCAACAAAGCAAAGATAGATGCATTTTTAAAAAGTCTCTTGCCTTATGCATTATTTATCCTTATCCCTTACTATTTCGTTTCATTCAAGATATCATAGCAGTGGGATCTCATTTGCTCCTGCCTCTTTTGAGTCCAGCTTGTACATCTGGCAGTTCTTGTTTCACATACTGCTGAAGCAGGAGTGAGTTCTAAATTTTTTTACTACTGGTTCTGTGGGTGTGGCTTATTTTGTGGGTGTGGCTTGATGGTCATGTGACATTTTTTTAGGATTTAGCAGAGGTACTGGTCTACAAGGCTTTTAACTGCTTGCAGAGCTGTACTGATCTACTCATTTGTTTTTGGAGGCACCGATCTACCACCACACTGCCTTTTAAAACTGATCAGCTGTAGGACAGCCCTTTGAAGCCCTGCAGCAAGAGTTGAAACAGTTTTTTTTTCCTTCTAGCCAATCAGCTGGGACTCAGGAGGCAGCAATAGATTGGAGGTGGGACCAAATAAAAGGTAAGAATAACACGGGGGGGGGGAGGTGGGGGGAGCGAAGGGCCCACCTCCTGAACAAAGAGAACTGGTTCGGTCATATTGTCACCGCTACCGGCTCAGAGGAACCGGGCCGAACCGGGAGGAACCCACCACTGTGCTGAAGTCTAGTTTGTAAAATCTTGAGCATTACCTTAGTAGCATATGGGGCAAGTGCAAAACATTTAAGTAGTTTTAATATATTTTTTTAGTATGCTGTATATTGGGACTCCCCTTCATGGATTACTGCCTTGTTGTGGTGAAGGGGCTTGCATAGCTCAATGAGCTATGCCGTGCAGGGCCACCCAAGAAGGACAGGTCATAGCAGAGAGCTCTGACAAAATGTGATTTACTGGAGAAGGAAATGGCAACCCACTCCAGTATCTTTGCCATAAAAACCCCATGGAGAGTACCAAAAGGCAAAAAGATATGACGCTGGAAGATGAGCCCCTCATGTCGGAAGGTGTCCAATATGCTACTAGGGAAGAGCAGAGGGCTAGTACTAGTAGCGCCAGAAAGAGTGACGCGACGGGCCAAAGCTGAAAGGACGCTCAGCTGTGGATGTATCTGGTGGTGAAAGGAAAGCTAAAGTAGGAAGTCAAAAGATAACCAGAATAACAGGCAAGTTTGGCCTTGGAGTACAAAATGAAGCAGGGCACTGGCTGATAGAATTCTGATAGAATTCTTCAAGATAATATAATAGTCATAGCAAACACTCTTTTCCAACAATCCAAGAGACGACTCTACACATCGACATCACAGATGGTCAACACAAAAATCAGATTCACTATGTGCTCTGCAGCCAAAGATGGAAAAGCTCTATACAGTCAATAAAAACAAGACTAGGAGCTGACTGTGGCTCAGATCATGAGCAAAATTTAGACTTAAATTGAAGAAAGTAGGGAAAAACACTAGGCCACTCAAGTATGAACTAAATTATATCCCTGATGAATATACAGTAGAGGTAACAAATAGACTTAAGGAATTAGCTCTGATAGACAGAGTGCCTGAAGAACTATGGACGGAGGTTCGCAACATTGTACAAGAGGTAGGAACTAAAATCATCCCAAAGAAAAAGAAAGGCAAGAAAGAAAAATGGTTGACTGAGGAAGCTTTGCAAATAGCTGAGGAAAGAATGGAAGCGAAAGGCAAGGGAGAAAAAGAAAGATACACCCAGTTGAATGCAGAATTCCAGAGAATAGCTAGAAGAGATAAGAATGCATTCTTAAATGAACAGTGCAAAGAGATAGAAGAAAACAATAGAATAGGGGGGACCGGAGATCTCTTCAAGAAAATAGGAGATATGAAGGGAATGTTTCATACAAAGATGGGCATGATAAAGGACCAAAATGGCAGGGACCTAACAGAAGCAGAAGAGATTAAAAAGAGGTGGCAAAATTACACAGCAGAACTATACAAGAACAAGCTTAACATCCCTGAAAACCACAATGGGGTGCATTGATCTCGAGCCAGACATCCTAGAATGTGAAGTCAAATGGGCCTTAGAAAGCTAGAGAGTTCTAGAAAAACATCTACTTCTGCTTCATTGACTATGCTAATGCCTTTGATTGTGTGGATCACAACAAATTGTGGCAAGTTCTTAAAGAGACGGGAGTATCAGAACATCTTATTTGTCTCTTGAGAAACCTATATGCGCATCAAGAAGCAACAGTGGGAACTGGACACAGAACCACTGATTCGTTCAAAATTGGGAAAGGAGTCCGGCAAGGCTGTATACTGTCGTTGTGCCTATTTAACTTATATGCAGAGCACATCATGAGAAATGCCTGCAGTCCCCATCTGCGGTGATCTTGGAGCCCAAGAAAATAAAAACTGTCATTACCTCCATTTCTTCCCCATCTATTTGCCAGGAATTGAGAGGGCTGGATGCCATGATCTTAGTTTTCTTAATGTTGAGTTTCAAGCCAACTTCTTCACCTGCATCAAGAGGCTCTTTAGTTCCTCTTCACTTTCTGCCATTAGAGTGGTATCATCTGCATATCTGATGTTGTTGATATTTCTCCCGGCAATCTTAATTCCAGTTTTTGATTCATCTAATCTAGACAGCATACTAAAAAGCAGAGACATCACCCTGCCAACAAAAGTGCATATAGTCAAGGCTATGGTTTTTACAGTTGAAACGTATGGCTGTGAAAATTGGAACATGAGAAAGGCTAAGATGAAACTCAAATATTTTGGCCGCCTAATGAGAAGGAAGGACTCACTGGAGAAGAACCTAATGCTAGGAAAGATTGAGGCCAAAAGAAGAAGGGGACGACAGAGAACGAGGTGGCTGGCTGGAGTCACTGAAGCAGTAGGCATGAGTTTAAATGGACTCCAGAGGATGGTAGAGGAAGGTCTGGAGGAATGTTGTCCATGGGGTCACCATGGCTCAGACATGACTTCGCAACTAACAACAACAACAAATATTGGGACCAAGATATTAGTGGGGGTTTTTGCGAAACTTGATTTGTATTTGCAACTGGGGGGGGGTGTTAAGTTGATGGATGCATTATAGTAAAATCCTAGATGAGAACTGTCCCTTAGGACTCCAGGATATTGACACTGGTTAATGTTGAAAAGGCTAAGCTTGTTAATTTTTATATAGAGTCCCCCCACCACCAAAGAAAATCTAGAATAGATAGGGAAGTTGAAAAAATATCCTGATGGAAAAAAATGTACATGAGCAAAAAATTAATAATTGCCAGAGAATAGTGATTTTTTAAAAAATCATATAATTTACAGTGGCATTGTATAAATCTTATAAATCAAGAGATATCAAAGGATTTAAATAAATATTTATGGTTCAACTTTTATACTTTTAAATGGCTTTAATTGGAACTTGATCAATTCTATACTTTGAATATTTTTTTTTATTGAAAAGTTTTACAAAGAAAATTTTTTCCCGCCCTAGTTCCCTCCCCACCACCCCCACACCCCTTCCCACCCTCCCATCCGACCCTCCCCCCCAGACTTCCCAGAGCAAAATACAGGGTATTTCTGTTAACAATCATATGCTAAATTAACCTAACTATTCTTAAACTGCCAAATCCCCCCCGAAACCTTAACTCCACTATTGATAACATAATACTTCTAAAGTTTAACATTCATTCATAAACTATTTGATATTTTCTTGTCTGATACTTATTTTGAATATAATCAATCCATCTTCTCCGTTCCAATATGTATCTTTCTTGTGTATAGTCCTTCAAATATGCTGAAATTTTCACCATTTCCGCTAAATTCGCTACTTTCAGTGTACATTCTTCAATAGTAGGCAAAGAGTCCTTCTTCCAATATTGCGCTACCAACAGCCTAGCTGCTGATATTAAGTTCAAGATCAGTTTAGTCTCTAATACTGTACAATCCGTCGTTATACCCAATAAAAAAATTAAGGAGTAAATTTCAACCTTTTTTTCAGAATGTTCTGCATCACCCACCAAATTTTTATCCAAAATGCCTTGATTTTCTTACAAGTCCACCATATATGGTAATAAGTTGCATCCTCAGATTCACATCTCCAACATTTAGCTTGTAAATTTGGATACATACATGATAATTTTTTAGGATCTAAGTGCCATCTATTAAACACTTTATAAAAATTCTCTCTCAAATTTTGTGCTTGCATAAATTTAACATTTCTGACCCAAATCTTTTCCCATGTTTCCATCATCACTGGTTCCTGAAAGTTTTGTGCCCATTTTATCATACAATCCTTAACCAATTCCGTTTCTGAATCTATTTCCAATAAAGCATTATACAACCTTTTAATATGCATCTGACTTTGATCTCTAATCTGTTTCACCAGATTTTCCTCATTTTGCATAACACCAATTTTTTTATCTTCCCTCCATCTAGCTTGAAGCTGACCGTACTGAAACCAAGTATAAATTATCCCTTCTTCTTTTAATACATCTAAAGATTTCAATTGCAGTTTACCCCTTTCCAAAAGAAGAAGCTCTTTATAAGTAATCACCTCTGTTTTTTGCTCTATATTTTCTATTGCATGTCTGGGATTTGCCCATATGGGTATCTTATAATTTAGCTTATATTGATACTTTTTCCAAACCCTCAACAACGCATTTCTAAATATATGACCCTTAAACACTTTATCCACTTTTTTTTCATATAAAGCATGCCATCCATATAAAAAATCATAGCCTTCTATGTTTAACATTCTTTCTTCAGTTAAGTTAAACCAATCGCTAATTTGTGATAAAACAGCTGCTTCATAGTACAATCTTAAATTAGGCATTTTAAGACCTCCTCTCTCACGTCATCCTGTATAATTTTCAGTTTCACTCTTGGTTTCTTCCCACCCCAGATAAAAATATTAACCCTTTTCTGCCATTCCATCAAATTTCCGTCTTTCTTAAGCACTGGTATCATTTGAAACAAAAATAAAAACCTAGGTAATACAATCATTTTTATTGCTGCTATCCTTCCCAGTAATGATAGTTGTAGCTTTTTCCAATTTTCCATTTCTTTCTGTACTTTTTGCCAAAGAACTTCATAATTGTTTTTAAACAATTTCGTGTTTGAGGCTGCAATATATACTCCTAAATACTTAACCTTTTTAACTATTTCAAACCCCGTTATTCTCCCTAAATCTTCTCTTTGAGATATGGACATATTTTTAATTATCATCTTTGTCTTGTGTTGATTTACTTTAAATCCAGATACTTTACCATATTGACCTATTATGTCCAACATATATGGAGCCACTTCTACAGGTTGAGATAAAGTAACAACCAGGTCATCTGCAAACGCTCTTAATCTATAATCCTGCTGTCTAATTACAATTCCTTTTATTTTATCAGAGTCACGTAGCTTATTCAACAAAACTTCTAAAGTTAAAATAAACAACAATGGCAACAAAGGACAACCCTGCCTTGTACCTTTCTCAATTTTAAAAATATCTGTTAAGCCTCCATTAACTATTATTTGTGCTGTTTGTTCCTGATATATTGCTCTAATTGAGTGTGTAAAATACTCCCCAAAATGCATTTTTTCTATTATCTTAAACAGAAATTGCCAGTTCAATCGATCAAATGCTTTCTCTGCATCCAAAAATACGAACGCTGCAGGGACCTGGTTGTTTTTTTCCAAATATTCCAATAAATTTATAATTTGTCTGACATTATATTTCATTTGCCTCCCTTTTATAAAACCTGATTGATCATTGTGAATTGTTTGTTGCATAACTGGCATTAGTCTATTCGCTAATATCTTAGCAAAAACCAGTGTTTATAACCAGTGTTCAAAAGTGAAATTGGCCTAAAATTTTCAGGTTTGGTACAATTTTGATCTTCTTTCGGGATCAGTGAAACAAAAGCTGTTCTCCAAGAGGGTGGAACTCCACCCCCTAATTGAATTTTACAAAATAGAGCTCTAAGTGGTTCTACCATTTCAAACTGTAAGTTCTTATAATAAACAGCTGTTAATCCATCTGTTCCCAGAGCTTTCCCTGATTTTAACTGCTTAATTGCAGCAATAATCTCCTCAGAAGTTATTGGTTGATTCAATCCTTCCCTCTGTTCCAATGTTAATTCAGGAATATTCCCTTCCTTTAAGTATCTATCTATATCTATACCTTGTATTGAGTCACTAGCATATAACTTTGTATAAAATTCTAAGAAAGCCTTTTTGATCATATTCTGTTGATAAACCTCCTTACCTCTAAATTCTATCTTACGAATGACTCGTGATTTCTGTTTTTTCCTCAACATATAGGCCAACCACCTACCTGGTTTATTGGCATTACAAAATGTATTATGTTTAGCATATTGTAAGCTAGTTGCCACCTGATCAGCCATTAACATATTAAATTGCCCTCGTAGTATATTTATTCTATACTTTGAATATTGAACACTTTTAAAATCTAACAGATCTACTGGGAATGGAGAATATGTGTTAAATTATTGGTTTCATGTGTGAACTGAATCAAAGTAAGATAATGCTGAAAGAGATAATCCATAGCGATTATAATTAAATTAATTTAAAAATTGGTTTTGAAATCTTGGTTACTTATTCAAGAAATTTGGCTGTATTCTTTACTTTACAGAAAGTGATATTATTGAAACAATGCAATATGGATAAAATTCCCATACAGGGATATAACAAATTAAGGGTTTGGGTTTTTTTTTACTATGTTAAAAATTTAATTACCTGCTTACCAATGACTTTCAAATTGCTGCTGGTATTGTAGCCGATACAGTCCAACAGTGTCTAGCAGTGGTGGGTTTCAAATTTTTTTACTACTGGTTCTGTGGGTGTGGCTTGATGGGCATGGCATGGCTTGGTGGGCGTGGCTTGGTGGACATGGTTTGGTGGGCGTGGCAGGGAAAGGATACTGTAAAATCTCCATTCCCACCCCACTTGAGGAGAAGGATACTGTAAAATCTTCATTCCCTCCCCAATCCAAGGGAAGGTTACTGCAAAATCCCCATTTCCTCCCAATCAGCTGGGATTTGGGAGGCAGAGAATAGATGGGGACAGGGCCAGTCAGAATTTTTACTACCGGTTCTCCGAACTCAAAATCTCCGCTACCGGTTCTCCAGAACTGGTCAGAACCTGCTGAAAGTCACCTCTGGTGTCTAGTTGAAAACAAGCCTTTCCACCTCAGCAGAGAGGAAGCTGCCCAAATAGCAGAACAAAAGATCAGCTCCTAATTAATAGTATGATTTGTAAAACTGCAAAAGAAAGAATAGTAATTTGAATGTAACTTGGATTAATTACAAGAAAACATTCAACTACTTGACACATGATTGGATAATCAGCAATTGCCAACACTATGTCTCGATCGGTCTGGTATTGGTCCCCATAATGGTCAATGTGGGACCAAATCTGGTTAGGAAATAGGCCAGCTTCTCCAGGGTTCTGTCAAACGTTGCTCTGAACTGAGGGGGAGGGGCAACTGGCAGTGCAGGTTGCAGGACCAGGGCCAGCTGTGGAACTGGGGCTGGCATCCACTGGTACTGCACCCACCCTTGGCTGGGGTAGAAGGCCCAGCCAAGGGGGATTTGGTTGGCAGGAGGCAGGCTGATGGCTGGCTGGTGAGGGTGGGGGGTGTTGGGTCTTGGCAGCCCCAACAGTTCTTCACACAATTCCAGGATGGACTGGCCCAGCAGCCCTCACTGCTGCATGGCACCAACACCTGCAGGAGCTGTCATGCTGGTGGACTGGGCCTGACAAGGGAGGCTAAGGCGTGATCCGCTCCCTGCCAAGTGAAACGAAGCCGATATTTCACTCTGGATGGTCGTGGCTCCTGGGCCCAGGAAGGTGAATATGGGTTGTGCCAGGACCCAGCCAGGCTGGCCAGTTGTGAGAGGCTGTGTGATGCTGCCCATGCTGAGTTGGTCAAATCACTCCGGAAGACCCGCTAGAGACTGGCTCCGCGATGGCAGCAGGAGACCCCATTCTCTGGAATCGTTGGGCTCAGGAGGCCTCATCGCCCTCTACTCGAAGGTCTGGGTGTGCTCCGCTCTGCTCGTTGCAATCCAAGGTTCCTGTAGTGTCGCCCCAATTGCCTACTCCTGGGGTGGTGCAGCTCCGGCAGCTTCACCCCATACGGAAGTATCCATCTGAGCAATCTGTCAGGGCGCTGGCTTTTTGGGCCGGGCACCGCTGAAGCTCAGCCTCTGCGGCCTCTGCTGCTGCTACCACACTCTCGGAAGGGGAGTAGATGGTCTCTAGGACAACCTCTGAGGTAGCCTCGGTAGCGCCTTCCATAGTTGCTGTCTTCTCCTCCATCTTCCCTGAGTCTTTGCACCACCCGGCAATCAGGTTGACACTGGGGCTCAGGACCCTGGACAGCACCCCATGAAGCAGGGAGCTGGGTTGAGTTTTTAAAGAGATCCAGGTTAATGTCAGGGTTCCAAGTAACACCACCAACCAAGTGGTTGCTTTAAGGCAAGCATTTCCTCAAAGTTCCATTTTATTAAAGATTTCATATTGGCACATCTGGAAAAACCTAAATCTGAAGTCTCCCAGGCTTTCCCCACCCCAAAGGAAATCCAAGTCCCTTCCCCTGCACCCACATGTCCATCACATGATCCAATCAGGCCACCAGCCTAACCAGAGTAGCTTCCCAGTCATGCCTCTCCAGGTGCAGGTTGAACATCCTTGACTCCCAGTGAAATAATGTTGTTGTTGTTATGGTTATACATCTCACCCCATTGCCATCCAATGGACATCTGTAAATTTTGTTTTAAGTGCTAGCCTCCAGTGTCTATATTAGATGCATTGCCTTTAGACTTTCACTGGTCTGAACATTTTACAAGATATATAGCAGTGGTCATTTGCAGTGATAAAGTTCTGTCCATCAATGTTTTGAACAAATAACTGATGAGTTCTAAACAAAAACAATTGATGAATCCGATTTATGCTTTCTATTCTTACTTTTTTCTCCTTGTATTCCTAGGAGTGAAATGATATGCTCCCTTTTCATTTTCAGATGAAATGAATAAATACTGAAATAAACATTATGGAGATTAACAACAAATCCCAGTGAGATAACTGAAGTTCAGTTTGAGGCAGGGCAGAAAAAACCAGATATTTTCAAAATTACAGGCAATGTCTGCTGCAAAAACATTTTGAATAGTTGGCTATGATCCATCAAGGAAATTTACAAGTTTTAATGCTGTACCAAAAGGTTTGTTTCTGTTTGGTGTATGCATAGACAGGGGAAAGAAAAGAAACAACCAAGAAACCTGGTGGCTCCTGGCCCATTTGTGCCAAGTCATTGACAAACAAATATCTCATCTGTGTTACCATTCAAAGCAAATAAGGGAGAAAGCATTTCTTCCTTTCCATATGTTAAACAGAAAACAATGGAAAAGATAAGGACAAGAACACAAACACAAAGTTGTCTTTACACACAAAGTGTTTAACAGATTTTAAAAAAAGACTGCAGTTGGGCAGATATACCGAGGACTTTTTCCAAGAATCTTTCAAATATCAACTTACATATATGTTTAGCTAAGTCCAGAAAAACAAACAAAAGTTCAATATGTTTAATTTATCTTAGTCTTGATGAAAAATTAAATACATAAAAGTTTACATTTAGAGAAAGAAACTGAACAATATATATGTTGGAAGAAATGTCCATCTGGGTTCAGTTCGAAGTGGGGAGAAAGACACTGGAAACATGGAGGCTGATTGGAAAGATAGTTTTATTGATGGACAGGACCACATGGGTTTTAGGTCCCGGCAGCTGAACATATGGAGAGAGAGAGAGAGAGAGAGAGAGAGAGGGAGGGAGGGAGGGAGGGAGGGAGGGAGGGAGGTATTTATACCCTCTCTTGGACCTTGCCCTTGAGCTTCCTGTTCCCGTGCAAGAAATGTATTCTATTAGTTGTAGTCACTCCCATGTGGAGTCGTTTGTCTGAGTCACGTTTGGTGGAACCTTGGGGTGATATAATGTCCTCAGGTGATTTTGCAATGCAGTGAACCCTGCTGTTAGATGGATAGAGGGCTAATTCTATTATGTCCTGAGGGGTCATGTCTTAATCCCATCACCCTGGAGCTGGAGGACTTTTGTCTTGTAGATAGGCTGGCCCAGCCTTAATGTGCACCAAATATCTGCTGGGGGCAGGGAGCTGCAGGGAACTGCTTAGTCTTTAAAAACATGTTTATTCTTTTCTCATCTAGGGAAATATAATATTCTGCCTTTTTAATATTTCTTAGAATATTTCATTCTTCTAGGAGAGGGGTGGATTCTAACTTTCTACATATAACATCCCTATTGCCCATTATATGTAGTATCTAAACAGATGTAGACCTTTTTGCTGTTTAGTTATAGATTCTTGTTCTCATATTGGCTAGCACAAGGGTTCCCAAACCCGGGCCGTAGCCTGTTCAGAACTGGGCCACAGAAGCTGGGAGAGTGTGCACAGCTCCACTTGCACAAGCAGTGGGCGAACACATGCATGAAGCTCCAGTTGTGTGAACAGTGGGTGCACGTGCCCCCCATTTGTGCAAATGGAGCTAACACATATGCTCGCCCCTGCAGAACCATTCCCTTTCCCTCCCCCAGTGGTCCGCAAAGTCAAAAAGGTTGGAGACCACTGGGCTAGCATGACCCAAAGGAAGTTAAACTCATTCTGTATTTTTATATGCAATATAATTCTGTTTTTATGTTCTTTTATTCCTTAGCTGTGTGCAATTAAGGTACATCAAGAACTTACAAAATGCTTGTACAACAGTTCTGCTTCTCCTTGTTAAATTTTGATCTTTCATATATACCCCCTCTCTATAATATGGTTATTATTTTCAGTTAAAGTGAAAAAGTGAATTTTTGGCCATTTGAGAGGTAGTAGATTACAGAGAACATTCTCTCATTGCAGAAATTAAAGCATTTCCTTGATTTCTTTATGGTTTCCACACCAATCCAGGAATAATCTTGGGAGGCAGTTGGAGATTTCCACAGTACAGCGTGGTACTATGGTAGATATTCTCTTCCAAGATGTGAAGTATTCTCAGAAACCCTATCTCAGTGGCCTATGTCTGATTTAGAGGATGAATACTGCCTTGCCCTTTGAACTTTGACTTGCAATAGACTATCAAAACTGAACATACACTGTATTTATGGTATATATGTATCCTGAAGGGTTTATGGCTATTAGTTGGCTCCAAACTGAGGATTTAAGGCAAGCCAAGAGGTTAGATTTACTCAGATAGGTACAATCTGGCTGAAGGTTAAATTAACTATATCCAGTCAGCTGGACTGTGGGAATGGAACACCGAACTTATAAATATTCCTCTATAACTGAATGGTGCCATTGCTCCCCTTGTAAAATAAAAAATGGACTCTTTAATTTAAAAAAATCAATCAAGGATGAGCTTTTAGAAATTATACATAGAAAACACTAATATATTTATTTTATTTATTTATTTATTTAATTTGTATACCGCCCTTCTCCCAGAAGGGACTCAGGGCGGTGAACAGCCAAAATTAAAAAACATACAAATGCAAAAGTTAAGATAATTAAAAGAATTAAATCATTGGCTACCCAAATTTAAAACCCCCAAATCCATAAAATTTAAAATCCCAATTCCATAAAATTTAAAATCCCAATTAAAGACCATTTAGGCTAGGCCGGCTTGATGAAATAAAAACGTCTTCAGGGCTTTACGGAAGGTCCGGAGGTCCGGGATCAATCGTATTCCAGGAGGCAGCTCATTCCACAGGGCGGATGCCCCCACAGAGAAGGCTCGCCCCCTGGGGGCCGCCAGCCGACATTGCCTGACCGACGGCACCCCGAGGAGGCCCTCTCTATGAGAGCGTATTGGCCGGTGGGAGGTTATCGGTAGCAGCAGGCGGTCTCGCAAATACCCTGGCCCTAAGCCATGGAGCGCTTTAAAGATGAGAACCAACACCTTAAAGCGCACCCGGACAACCACCGGGAGCCAATGCAGCTCGCGCAGGAGAGGTGTTACGTGGGAGCGCCACATCGCTCCCATAATCACCCGTGCGGCCGCATTCTGCACCAGCTGGAGCCTCCGGGTGCTCCTCAGGGGGAGCCCCATGTAGAGAGCGTTATAGTAGTCCAGGCGTGACGTAACCAAGGCATGAGTGACTGTGCACAAGGAGTCCCGATCCAGAAAGGGGCGCAACTGGCGTATCAGGCGAACCTGATAAAAAGCCCCCCTGGCCACGGCCGTCATATGCTCTTCTAAAGACAGCTGTGTGTCCAGGAGGACGCCCAAGTTGCGAGCCCCCTCTGTGGGGGTCAGTGACTCGCCCCCAATAGCCAGCGATGGCACCAGCTGGCTATACCGGGACGCCGGCATCCACAGCCACTCGGTCTTGGAAGGGTTGAGCTGAAGCCTGTTCCTCCCCATCCAGACCCGCACGGCCTCCAGACACTGGGACATCACTTCGAGGGCATCATTGGGGTGGTCTGGGGTGGAAATGTACAGCTGAGTGTCATCAGCGTACAGATGGCATCGCACCCCAAACCACGGATGATCTCACCCAGCGGCTTCACATAAATGTTGAACAGGAGCGGCGAGAGGACCGACCCTTGCGGCACCCCGCAAGCAAGGCGCCTCGAGGTCGACCTCTGCCCCCCTGCCAACACAGACTGCGACCGGTCAGAGAGATAGAAGGAGAACCACCGCAACACGGTGCCTCCCACCCCCAGTCCCTCCAGCCGGCGCAGCATGATACCATGGTCGATGGTATCAAAAGCCGCTGAGAGGTCTAACAGGACCAGAACAGAGGAACAACCCCTGTCCCGAGCCCTCCAGAGATCATCCACCAATGCGACCAATGCCGTCTCCGTGCTGTACCCAGGCCTGAAGCCGGACTGGCATGGATCTAGATAGACGGTTTCATCCAGGAACTGTGGGAGCTGTCGCGCAACCACACTCTCCACAACCTTCGCAACAAAGCATATAAACAATGTAATCAAGGAAAATTTCTTTCAAATTGGAAGAGGGATAATTCAAAATCATACTCATAGACCCCTTCTTCCAAGGATTCCCCAGTAAAAGTAATTATGATACTAGCCAGGCTGTACCTCCTGACATAAACTAATCTGCCTGGTTCAGTAGTACCTAGTCCTTACATAAAGGAACTTCACTTCAGCACAGCTCTAGGAAAACAAAAAGTATGAAGCATTGTTTGCCCAGGATCTAGAACTTAGTAAACCTTGTGCCAATCCTAAAACAAAAGAGATACATGGCTGTATACCTGTACAGTATTTCCTGTGGAGAAGGTTTTGTGGTTAATGAAACAAATGAAGCTCATCTCTGGATTTAAAAAAAGGAGCTAACTGGGAAAAGGAGAAAAGGCAACAATGAGAGAAAGAGACAAAGAGAGGTAGGTACCATGTTTCCCCAAAAATAAGACCCACCCCAAAAACAAGGCCCAGCCTAATTTTTTGGGATGGGCCTAATATAAGCCCTACCCTGAAAATAAGCCTGGGGGATGGGCATGTGCAAATACAGATAAGTCCAAGCATGGAGGTAGAGGCGGGGGGAGAGAACAGATGATCTGGACATGCTGAGTGGCTGCCTGACTCACAGGAGGCTTGCGTGGTGGCATTGGTAGCAGGCGGAGGCAGAGGCATGGGGGATGGGGAGGCAGGTGATCCTGACGCCCCGTGCAGGTGTTTGCTTGGCGTGGCCACAGGCAAGCTGAGAGATGGTGGGACAGAGTGGGCAGCAAGTTGAGATAGCCTCTGCCTCTGCCTGGCTCCTGTGTGCACTTTTCGCCCAGAGGGAGATGAAGCTTTGTCTGCTTGCAAAGGGGACACTTTGAAATGGAGCTAATCGCTCCATTTCAAACTAAATGGGATGTTTGGGAATGGAGCAAATTGCTTCATTCCTGTGCCCCGTAGGCAACCAAACACCTTTTGCCTGAATGGAGAAATGTGGAGACTCAAAAGCTTCGTGTGCTTGCAAAGGGGACAGTTTGAAAGGGAGCAATTAACTCCATTTCAAAGCATCCCCTTTGCAAGCAGACAAAGCTTTGTCTCCCTCTGGGAGAAAAGTGTTTGGGCAGCTACCAGCGGACACCCTTGCCATCCCACTGTCTACTTGCCCACGACCTCAATTGGGCCAAGCTCTCAGCATGCCCCCACCTCTACCTACCCTGCAAGGAGAATGAAGAGCTCCCACAAGGTGCCACAGCCGAGAAGTGTCCCAGCAGCAGCTGGGCCAGCAGGCAGGGCAGGTAGAGGGCAGGGCGTGCCAAGAGCTTGGCCCATTGCAGCCATGGGCAAGCAGACAGTGAGTGGGATGGAGGGCGGGGTCAGTGGTAGCTGCACTCCCATTCCTGTCAGTCCCCGCACTTGCTGCCTCCTGCACTTAAAAAAAATAACATATCCCAAAAAATAAGGCCACGTGCTTATTTTCAAGCCCAAAAGAAAATAAGACTGGGTCTTATTTTTGGGGAAACATGGTAGATAGGTCTGGAAACAGGTGTTATTGTTCTTCCAATTTGAAATTTTTTTTCCTTGATTACATTGTTTATATTAGTGTTTTCTATGTATTAATTTCTATATCTTTGATTCCTCAAAGATATTTAAAATTTCTGATAGTATAATATTTTATTTCATTCTTTAAGTCCCAATATTAATTGACATGAGTCTGGTTTCTTTTGTTTTGCTTATTAGCTTTACACTCTCCAGTGTTCACTTTCTAAAATAGCCATTTATCTTATTATGACTTGAATAAAATGTTTTTGCTGATGACATTGCATTGATTATATGTAATCTCTTAGGATATTCCTTAGAATTATGAAGTTTTGCAATTTTTGGCACATTAGCAGGCTTATTAATTTGTCTATGTCAGAATTTAAATATCTCTATGACAATAGGAAATGTATTAAGCAAATGATCAGGAAATAAAATCTGAAAACATCCTTTCACCTATCTTCATGTTTATATTTCTGAAACAATTTAAAAATATTCTTAAAACAATTTCAATTAAACCACAATTTATTAATTATTCAATTGGGGAAATGAAAGTGATCAAAATTAAAATTATTGTGGCATGGTAAAATAGGTGCAGTAAAAAAGTCTCACTAATTCCTTGTTTCTTACATCACTTCCAAACAATTAATATAGTGTGTGTGTGTGTGTGTGTGTGTGTGTGTGTGTGTGTATACTAATACACATAAACACGCCTATCTGTAAAAAAAATGGCAGAAAAGCTTAGTAACCATTTACAAAATGGCAAGAATATATAAAAACACTAGCGAAGGGGGTCTTGGAATGCCAAATATTAAATCCTATTAAGAAACTAGCCATATCAATATTCTTAGTTTGATGAAGTAAAAAAATTAACAATTTGATTAGTGAAGTAATGTATGACAAAAATACTAAATATTCAAAATTCATTTCCTCTGAATATGTTCCAAATTTAGAAAAAATGGGACTCAACTCCTTGAACCTTTTATATTTCACCATGGCTTTTATGTTGATAAAAGTAAACAATATGTAAGTAGTGCAATGGAAGGACTTTAATATTTAGAAGATTTATATGAAAGGATCATTCCTAAAGTGGATTACAATTACAAATACATTTGGGAAATTTGCTAAAATTTGTCCACTACCCAGTTCCAGTTTCCTATATAACGTAATTAAATATGATTTTTTGTGTGTGCGTATTATTTCTATACATCTATATTGTGGATAGCTCTACGTGGCACACATTTAAGCTACTGGTTAAATTGTATCTCTAGAGGAGCATCTTAACCATAACTGAAAATTATAGTTATTCACACATTCCAAATCTATACAGGAAAGCTAATTTATAGTTAATTCCATTTCCTACCTGTGGCTGCAAAGCAAAACTGGAATAACCAAAAAGCAAGGCTGCCTCAGCCACAGTATTATCTCCCTTCTCTTCCTTGATCCCCCCATCCTTGAATTACAGAATAACAGAGTTGGAAGGGACCTTGGAGGTCTTCTAGTCCAACTACCTGCACAAGTAAGAGACCTTTTACCCTTCCAGACAAGTGGCTGTCCAGTCTCTTCTTAAAAGCTCCCACTAATGAAGTACCCACAACTTCTGAAGGCAAGCTGTCTGACTGATTAAGTGTTCTCATTGATAGGAAATTTCTCCTTAATTCTAGGTTGCTTCTCTCCATGATTAGTTTCCATCCATTGCTTCTTGTATTGCCTTCTGGTGCTTTAAAAAACAGGTTGACCTGTCTTCTTTTTGGCAGCCCCTCAAATATTGGAGTACTGCTATCATGTTGGCCCTAGTTCTTCTTTTCACTAGACTAGACAAATCCAATTTCTGCAACAATTCTTCATATGTTTTAGCTTTCATCCCCCTAATCATCTTTGTTGCTCTTTTCTGCACTCTTTCCAAAGTCCCAACATCATTTTATATTGTGGTGACCAAAACTGGATGTGGTATTTCATGTGGGGTCTTACCAAGGCCTTATTAAGTGGTACTAACACTTCATGTGATCTTGATTCTATCCCTCTTTTAACGCTGCACTGGCTTTTTTGGCAGCTGCAGCATACTGCTACTCATATTTAAGTGATTGTCCACTAGGATTTCTATTTCTATTGATCCAAGTTTCACCTAATCTGTACCTGTACATTTGGTTTTTCTTGCCTAAGTGTAAAACATTACTTTTTTCTACATTGAATTTCATTTTGTTAGATAGGGCCCAGTGTTCACGTTTGTCAAGATCCATGTGGATCTTGAGCTTATCTTCTGAGGTATTGGCTATTCCTGCCAGTTTAGTGTCATCTGAAAATTTGATGAATTCCCCTTCTATTACCCCATCTAAATCATTTGGGTACCTTGTGGTACCCCACTGCTTACTTCCCTCCCTGTAGCTGTAGATTGTAGTCCATGTAGATTGGCACAAGGGGGGATTCTTCCAACTGATTCGCAAAGACTCCAACTCTTGAATAGCCATCAAACAGCTTATGAGATCTGCCTCAAAAGGGCAAATGGCTTCTTCATGCTTAATATCAAACTTTGCTCAGCATATTGTGCAAACATCTTTTGTTTGGTAAGATATACTGCCATCTACAGTCTCAAAAATGATTTTTCTATCCTTGCAAAGATTTACTTTACGTATTTGCTTTTCCAGGATAGATAGCCTTCAACAGAGGTATTCCTTGAACTTGGGTCTCTTTCACAATACTAAACTGGATCATTGCCCCAGATAGATAACTTTGTCAGGCTAGTTGTTGAATCTTTTCTGTGCTATTTATGCCTCCTGCACTTCCCTTGGTTGATTAATGGAATACCCAAAGGGCAAATTTCTTGCAAAAATGATTGGGACTGGGAATGTAACACAAATATTTTCAGGAAAGTGCAAGGAAATGCTTATTAGTGGCACTCAGCTTTTTGTCACTATTTCTTTTCTTTTTTTAATAAAGTTTTTTATTTTATAACATATAAAAATTCCATTTTCAATTAAACAGTATGTTGTCTGGGTACAAATACTTTTAGAAAATAATAATCAAAGTGTTTACAACAATGTTCATTGCATTGGTATTAGTTCTGTAATAATAATAGTAATAATAATAATAATAATAATAATAATAATAATAATAATAATAATATTTGCTTAACCATTTTAACAAACCTCCCTTGTTTTATTAATACTTTTCTTATATTTCCATGTTTCTAACTTCTGTTTTTGTCGGCTAACCATTGATAAAATAAATCCCATGTCAAAAAGTATTCAGTTTTTTTCCCCCTTAAATGTAAGTGTTAATCTATCCACTTCTGCAGATCCCATCTGCAGGGATCTCTTTACTTTTCCATTGTTGTGCAAATATAATTCTGGCTGCAGTTAATACATGTAGGCTCAAATATGTATTCCCCTTATTATAATTATCTGGAAGAATACCCAACAAAAATATTTCTGATTTCAAATCAATATGTTGTTTTACCATTTTTTTGAACCATGTATGTATTTTTGTCCAGTATTTTTTTGCTTTTGGGCATGTCCACCACATATGATAGTACGAACCAGGTGTCTGATGACATTTCCAACATTTTGTGCACATATCCTTAAACATCTTTGATAACCTTGAGGATGGAAAATGCCAACTATAAAATACTTTATAAAGATTTTCTTTATATGCAGTTGACATCATTAATTTATAATTCCTATCCCACAATTTCTGCCATTTATTTAACTCTATTGTATATTTTTAGCCCATACTATCATTGTCTCCTTTACTTCCTCATCTTCCATCTTGATACTTAATAAATAGCTATATATTTTCTTTATTAGTTTTTCATCTCTCCCTGTTAATATCTGATCTAATTCTGTTCTTTATAAAAACCATACATTTTAGCATCTTTCTCATATTGAGATTTTTATCTACACTTGAGGCCACCATGTTATGTTAATCCTTTGACTATTCAGTTCTTGTTTACTTTGAATACCTTTTCATTCAAAATGTCCTTGTATAGTGTAATGTTTTCCATATTGATAACATTTGGATGAATCAGTGCCTCAATTTTGAAAAGCCAGACTAGTATTTTCAAATAGTATTCTTCTTTAATTTTTACCCATACTGATAATAATCCATTTATAATATAATGTCTTTGAAAATAACCATGTATTTTATTTTTCCCATACCATAAAAAGGCAGGCCAACCCAGTTGGAGATCATGTCCCTCCAAAGGCAATAATCTTTTGTGCCTCAAACCAATCCATTCTTTCACCCATGTAAGTACCAAGGCCTGATAATACAACTCCCAATCTGGCAACCCAAAAACCCCTCTGTTTTTAGAATCTTGCAGCATTTTCAAACTTAACCTTGTTTTTTTCCCTTGCCAAATATATTTTAATATTATTTTATTTAATTCTTCAAAGTATTTTTTTCCAGCTTTATCGGTATTGTTTGAAATAAATATAATAGTCTCAGCAAGATATTCATTTTTGGATTAGTTATTTTTCCTATCAATGACAGTTACAGGTTTTTCCATTTCTCTAAGTCTGTTTTAATTTGTTGAGTCAATTTATACTATGTTTCCTTGAAAATAAGCCCTAGTGAAGTGGGTGGGCATGGCAAGCACAGAAAGCAGCCTTTCCCTTCCCCGTCACCTCATGGCTGCTGGGCCCCTTAACCCAGATCAACTGATCCAGTGAAGGCTGGGAGTACTTTCTCTCCAAGTGCCTGGAGATGTTTCCAGTGCACTCTTGCTAGCCCCAGCCCTGCCCATGGCGCCAGGCAACCTTGCAGCCAAGGGCCTCTCTGTTCCGCAGCTTACCTTGTGACCATGGAGCAGATGGCAACCATGGTTTGCACACTGCCAGGCCTGGAGCTTGGGTGTTACTTACGCTGCTGCTATGATGAGGCAGAAAGCCATGCAGCCTGTCGGAATTGGCTCCCCCACTCTCCTCTACCTGGCTGCTGCTGCTTGAGAAAAGGACTGTAAAAGACTGGTTTATTCAGTAAACTAAGGTTTGAACAGACTTTGTGTGTGCTGCGTTCTTTGGGATCCATAGCTGGGGCAGAACACTATTGAGTTTCATCGTGGCCCCTGGAATGGAAAGGCCCCTCTTACTCGGATTACCTTGGCTCCGGAAATGGAATCCTCACGTGGGACTGTTCACTCATCCTAGCCAGGGAGGAGGGGAGGAAAAAAACCCTACATAGCCAAGGCTGCAATGGAGATGACAGCAGTAATGGGCAAATGCATAGCCGGCAAGGAGAAAATCCCAAAGGAATATTGGGACCTCAGAGAGGTGTTCAGCAAGAGGGCTTCGGATGTGCTCCCACCCCATCACCCTACGGACTGTAGTACAGAGATCCTCCCTAGGGTAAAAGTCCCTAAGCCAAAAATCTACTCAATGACCCTGCGTGAGTTGAAGGAATTGCGAACTTTTATTGATAAAAACTTAAAACGGGGCTTCATCCAACCAGCTAGGCCATGAGTGGTGGCCCCGGTGTTGCTCTGTGAAAAGAAGGATGGCTCTTTTCATCTATAAGTGGACTATAAAAACTTAAATGCCATATGTGTAGAAAACGTTTATCCACTTTCCCTACTGAAGGACATGTTGGCTCATCTAGCCAAAGGAAAGATCTTCACTGAGCTGGACTTGAGAGAACCTTGAGAGTTCGAACTTGAGAGTTCGAATTAAAAAAGGAGACAAATGGAAAACCGCTTTTAATTGCTCTTTGGGTTGTTTCTAGTTTAAAGTACTACCGTTTAGATTACAAGGAGCCCCAGCTGTGTTAACACAATTGATAAATGAGGTGCTACATGAGCACCTTTACAAGGGGGTTCTGGTTTACCTAGATGACAATCTTATTTATACTAAAACCATGGATGAATATGTAAAGTTAGTGCGGTCAGTCCTGAAAAAACTCAGGGGTGATGAATTATATGCCAAATTGTCAAAATGCAAATTTCACCAAACTAAAATTGACTATTTGGATTATTGCATATTGCATGAGGGGATAGAAATGGACCTGGAGAAAGTCCGGGTGGTCGTGGACTGGGCACCTCCCACACCCGTAAGCAGCTACAAAGTTTCCTAGGCTTTGCTAACTAATCTCCTAAAAACAAATGGAGAAGCTAAACCAAAGCCTAGCCATCCCCTTGAGTGGACCATGGAGTGCCAAGCAGCATTTGAGAAATTGAAACAGTTATTTACAGCCGAATCCATCCTTAAACATCCTGACATGGAGGCCCCCTTCATAGTCCAGACTGATGCCAGTGACGTAGCTGTGGGGGCGGTACTATTACAAGTTAATGATGATGGGATTTTACAACCCTGTGCCTACACCTTCCGGAAATTAACTGATACTGAATCGAGATGGGCAATATGGGAGAAAGAGGCATTTGCAGTCCGATGGGCCTTGCTGACTTGGAGGCATTTCCTCGAAGAGGCTAAACACCCTTTTGAGGTGTGGACTGACCATACAAACCTAGAGGCCTTAAAAATGCCCTGATAATTGTCACCCAAGCAAGTCCATTGTGCCCAACACTTTAATCATTTTAACTTCTCTTTATGCTATCTTCCTGGGGGAAAGAACTTCATGGCGGATGCTCTATCTAGATTACCTCAGTATAATAGCACCCGGCCGGAAGTGATTTGCCCGGTGATTCCCTCCAAGCAACTGGCTGCCCCCATAGTCACCAGAACCCAGAGGAAGGTGGACCTTGATCTTCCCACCAATTTATGCGAGCAGCTAAAAGGAGTGCTTAAAACTGATGACTTGGTCTTCTTGTTAGTTGAGAAGTCGTGTCCGACCCATCACGACCCCATGGACAATGTTCCTCCAAGCCTTCCTATCCTATCATCCTCTGGAGTCCATTTAAGCTCACACCTACTGCTTCAGTGACTCCTTCCAGCCACTTCATTCTCTGCCATCCCCTTCTTCTTTGGTCCTCAATCATTCCCAGCATTAGGCTCTTCTTCAGTGAGTCCTTCCTTCTCATTAGATGGCCAAAGTATTTGAGTTTCATCTTCAGGATCTGGCCTTCTAAAGAGCAGTCAGGCTTGATCTCCTCTAATTTAATTGCCTTGCATTCCAAGGGACTCGCAGGACTCTTCTCCAGCACCATAGTTCAAAGGCCTCAATTCTTTGGCACTCAGCCTTTCTTATGTTCCAACTTTCACAGCCATACATTGCAACTGGGAAAACCATAGCCTTGACTATACACAGGGTTGGCAGAGTAATGTCTCTGCTTTTTAGTATGCTGTCTAGATTTGCCATAGCTATCCTCCCCAGGAGCAAGTGTTTTTTAATTTCTTGGCTGCAGTCCCCATCTGTGGTGATCTTGGAGCCCAGCAAAATAAAATCTGTCACTACCTCCATTTCTTCCCCATCTATTTGCCAGGAATTGAGAGGGCCAGATGCCATGATCTTAGTTTTCTTAATGTTGAGTTTCAAGCCAACTTCTTCACCTGCATCAAGAGGCTCTTTAGTTCCTCTTCACTTGCCATTAAAGTGGTATCATCTGCATATCTGAGGTTGATATTTCTCCTGACAATCTTAATTCCAGCTTTTGATTCATCTAGCCCCACCTTTCTCTTGATGTGTTCTGCATATAAGTTAAATAGACAGGGCGACAGTATAGAGCCTTGCCGTACTCCTTTCCCAATTTTAAACCAACCAGTGGTTTCATGTCCAGTTCTCACCATTGCTTCTTGACCCACATACAGGTTTCTCAAGAGACAAATTAGATGGTCTGGTACTCCCATCTCTTTAAGAACTTGCCACAATTTGTTGTGATCCACACAATCAAAGAATTTAGCATAGTCAACAAAGCAGAAGTAGATGTTTTTCTAGAACTCCCTAGCTTTCTCCATGATCCAGCATATGTTGGCAATTTGATCTCTAGTTTCTCTGCCTCTTCGAAATCCTGCCTGTACTGCCAGTAGTTCTCGATCCACATACAGCTGGAGCCTAGCTTGTAGGATTTTAAGCATAACCTTACTAGCATGTGAAATGAATGCCATGGTGTGATAGTTTGAACATTCTTTGGCATTGCCTTTCTTTGGAATTGGAATGTAAACTGACCTTTTCCAATCCTGTGGCCACTGTTGAGTTTTCCAAATTTGCTGGCAAATTGAGTTTAGCACTTTTACTGCATCGTCTTTTAAGATTTTGAATAGCTCAGCTGGAATACTGTCACCTCCACTATCTTTGTTGTTGCTAGATTTCCTAAGGCCCATTTGACTTCACATTCTAGGATGTCTGGCTCAAGATCAGTGACCACCCCATTGTGGTTTTCAGGGATGTTAAGTTCGTTCTTGTATAGTTCTGCTGTGTAATTTTGCCACCTCTTTTTAATCTCTTCTGCTTCTGTTAGGTCCCTGCTATTTTGGTCCTTTATCATGCCCATCTTTGTATGAAATGTTCCCTTCATATCTCCTATTTTCTTGAAAAGATCTCTGGTCCTTCCTATTCTATTGCTTTCTTCTATTTCTTTGCACTGTTCATTTAAGAATGCATTCTTATCTCTTCTAGCTATTCTCTGGAATTCTGCATTCAATTGGGTGTATCTTTCTCTTTCTTCCTTGCCTTTCGCTTCCCTTCTTTCCTCAGCTATTTGCAAAGCTTCCTCTGACAGCCATTTTGCTTTCTTGCATTTCTTTTTCTTTGGGATGATTTTAGTTGCTACCTCTTGTACAATGTTGCAAACTTCCATCCATAGTTCTCCAGGCACTCTGTCTATCAGATCTAATTCCTTAAGTCTATTTGTCACCTCTACTGTATATTCATCAGGGATATGATTTAGTTCATACCTGAATGGCCTAGTGCTTTTCCCTACTTTCTTCAATTTAAACCTAAATTTTGCAACGAGAAGCTCATGATCTGAGCCACAGTCAGCTCCTGGTCTTATTTTTACTGACTGTATAGAGCTTATCCATCTTTGACTGCAGAGCATATAGTCAATCTGATTTCTGTGTTGACCGTCTGGTGATGTCCATGTGTAGAGTCCTCTCTTGTGTTGTTGGAAAAAAGTGTTTGCTATGACCATCGTATTACTTTGACAGAATTCTATGAGCCCTGCTTCATTTTGTACTCCAAGGCCAAATTTGCCTGTTATTCTGGTTATCTTTTGGCTTCCTACTTTAGCATTCCAATCCCCCATAATGATAACACACATTTTTTGGTGTTAATTCTATAAGGTGCTGTAGGTCTTCATAGAACCGGTCAATTTCATCCCCTTCAGCACCAGTGGCTGGGGCATAGACTTGGATTACTGTTATATTGAATGGTTTGCCTTGGATTCTAACTGAAATAATTTTGTCATTTTGGGAATTGTATCCCAGTATTGCTTTTCCTACTTTTTTATTGACTAGGAAGGCTACTCCATTTCTTCTGAGGGATTCTTGCCCGCAGTATACCTGATAGTCATCTGAATTAAATTCACCCATTCCTGTCCATTTTACTTTACTGTTTCTTAAGATGTCGATGTTGTCATCTTGTCATCTTTTGTTTGACCACGTCCATCTTGCATTGATTCATAGATCTTACATTCCAGGTTCCTATGGAGAATAGATCTTTACAGCATCGGACTTTCCTTTCACCACCAGATACATCCACAGCTGAGCGTCTTTTCGGCTTTGGCCCAGTTGCTTCACTCTTTCTGGCGCTACTAGTAGTAGCCCTCTGCTCTTCCCTAGTAGCATATTGGACACCTTCTGACCTGAGGGGCTCATCTTCCAGCGTCATATCTTTTTGCCTCATGGTACTGTCCATGAGGTTTTCATGGCAAAGATACTGGAGTGGGTTGCCATTTCCTTCTCCAGTGGATCACATTTTGTCAGAGCCCTCTGCTATGACCTGTCCTTCTGGGTGGTCCTGCACAGCATAGCTCATAGCTTCATTGAGCTACACAAGCCCCTTTGGCACGACAAGGCAGTAATCCATGAAGGGGATGTGTCAGCCTCCACCTTTTTATTGCTTGCTTGCTCGGCTGCCATTGTAATGGGGGGGAGGGGGAGCTGTTTGAATGTCTGGGAGGGGGGAAGTGAGCTGGTGGAGAAAAGGGGAGAAAGTTTTCCTCAGCGTTTTCTCTGCAGCTGGGAAGAGCTCTGATAACCACCCAAGGTCAACCATCGTGGCATACCAGGAGGATGGCACCATCGGAAGCTGCACCCCACATGACCCCTTGGGGGGATCTGGATTGGATAATCCTGACTGGATGATTGGGGGGAGGGTTTTAAGGATGGTTACTATATGTGATTTTCGCGCCTATTGCCTCAGACCTTGCTTTTCTTTGGTTGCATTCAGTTCATACTCAGTAAAAGTACCTTTCTCTATGAAAATGGAGTCAGGGTTTTTCTTTCTTGAGTATTGAAAGGAGGCACACCTGACAGGATGGTTCTTATCACACTCAAACGAGTGCACTATTCGTGATGGCCTAGCATGGGTGGACGCTAAACTGTATGTCCCCGCCAGTTTTCGGGGGACTATATTACAAAAGGCCCATGACTCGAAAGCTGATGGACACTTTGGGTTCGTGAAGACTTTACATTTAGTTAAACGGCAGTTCTGGTGGCCCTCTTTGAAAAAGGGCATAGAAGCTTACATCGCTAGTTGTCCTGTGTGTGCTTCTGCAAAGAGGCCACCTAGAAAGCCGCCTGGACTTCTCCAGAATGTTGCTAGCCCTAGTGCCCCGTGAAAGGAAATATCCATGGACTTCATCATTGAACTGCCTGAGAGTGGGGGAAATATGGTCATTTGGGTGGTCATGGACTTATTTTCCAAGCAAGTGCATTTTGTACCCTGTTCCAAGATTCCCACTGCAAAAATGCTAGCTAAACTGTTTATTCAACATGTGTATAGATTACACACGGTTTCCAAATGCATTATTTCAGGTAGGGAGGTACAATTCACCTCCCTCTTCTGGAGGGAGTTCCTGAAGGTGTTAGATTCTGCCCAAGGCTCCACCCACTACCCTCAAACTAATGGGGTCTGTGAACATACTAACTCGGTTCTAGAAAAGAATCTTAGATGTTGTATAAATTATCAGCAAGACAACTGGGCCGACTTATTGCCTTTTGCAGAGGCCACTTATAATAATTTA
This sequence comes from Pantherophis guttatus, assembly GCF_059756535.1. Taxonomy (NCBI): domain Eukaryota; kingdom Metazoa; phylum Chordata; class Lepidosauria; order Squamata; family Colubridae; genus Pantherophis; species Pantherophis guttatus. The sequence goes on along the minus strand of NC_142065.1, from coordinate 120,109,161 downwards.
TTTATTTATTTATTTATTTATTTATTAAATTTATATCCCGCCGTTCTCCCTGAAGGGACTCAGGGCAGTGAACAGCCGAGAATTAAAATAACATGCAATATAAAAGTTAAAATAATTAAAAATAAATTAAATTAAATGGCCGCCCCAATTTAAAACCCCTAGCAATACAATTAAAAACCCCTAAAACCTATTCAGGCCAGGCCGGCTTGCTGAAATAAAAACGTCTTCAGGGCCTTACGGAAAGTGCGGAGATCCGGAATCAGCCGTATTCCGGGAGGTAGCTCGTTCCAGAGGGCGGGTGCTCCCACAGAGAAGGCCCTACCCCTGGGGGCCGCCAGCCGACATTGCTTGACCGACAGCACCCTGAGGAGGCCCTCTCTGTGAGAGCATATTGGCTGGTGGGAGGTTATCGGTAGCAGCAGGCAGTCTCATAAATACCCTGGCCCTAAGCCATGGAGCGCTTTAAAGGTGAGAACGAACACCTTGAAGTGCACCCGGAAGACCACCGGGAGCCAGTGCAGCTCACGCAGGAGAGGTGTTATATGGGAGCGCCATGTCGCTCCCGTGATAACCCGCGCGGCCGCATTCTGGACCAGTTGGAGCCTCCGGGTGCTCCTCAAGGGGAGCCCCATGTAGAGAGCGTTAGTGTAGTCCAGGCGAGAAGTGACGAGCGCATGAGTGACTGTGGATAAGGAATCCCGACTCAGAAAGGGGCGCAACTGGCGTATCAGGCGAACCTGATAAAAAGCCCCCCTGGCCACGGCCGTCATATGCTCTTCTAAAGACAGCCGTGTGTCCAGGAGGACGCCCAAGTTGCGAGCCCCCTCTGTGGGGGTCAATGACTCGCCCCCAATAGCCAGCGATGGCGCCAGCTGGCTATATCGGGATGCCGGCATCCACAGCCACTCAGTCTTGGAAGGGTTGAGTTGAAGCCTGTTCCTCCCCATCCAGACCTGCACGGCCTCCAGAAACTGGGACATCACTTCAAGGGCATCATTGGGGTGGTTTGGGGTGGAGATGTACAGCTGAGTGTCATCAGCGTACAGATGGCATCGCACCCCAAATCCACGGATGATCTCACCCAGCGGCTTCACATAAAAGTTGAACAGGAGTGGCGAGAGGACCAACCCTTGTGGCACCCCACAAACAAGGCGCCTCGAGGTCGACCTCTGCCACCCTGCCAACACAGACTGCGACCGGTCGGAGAGATAGGAGGAGAACCACCGCAACATGGTGCCTCCCATCCCCAGTCCCTCCAGCCGGTGCAGCATGATACCATGGTCGATGGTATCAAAAGCTGCTGAGAGATCTAATAGGACCAGAACAGAGGAGCAACCCCTGTCCCGAGCCCTCCAGAGATCATCAACCAACGCGACCAATGCCGTTTCCGTGCTGTACCCAGGCCTGAAGCCGGACTGGCACAGGTCTAGATAGACGGTTTCATCCAGGTACTGCGGGAGCTGTTGTGCAACCACACTCTCAACAACCTTCGCAATAAAGCGAAGGTTGGAGACAGGACAGTAGTTAGCCATAACAGCTAGATCCAGAGAAGGCTTCTTAAGGAGGGGCCTCACCACTGCCTCTTTCAAAGCAGGCGGCAGGAAACCCTCCCCCAAAGAAGCATTTATAATCCTCTGGAGTTAGCCTCGCGTAACCTCCCGGGTAGTCAGTACCAGCCAGGAGGGACACGGGTCCAGTAAACATGTGGTTGCGTTTAACCTCCCCAGAATCCTGTCCACGTCCTCAGGAGTCACAGGATCGAACTCATCCCAGATAACATTCTCAAGACCCGCCTCAGCCACCCCGCCGGAATCTACCCAGTCAGAGTCCAAGCCTTCCCGAATCTGAGTGATTTTATCATGCAGATACTGTGCAAAATCCTCAGCCTGCCCTTGCAAGGGGTCCTCCCGCACTCCCTGATGTAGGAGGGAGCGGGACACTCTAAACAAGGCGGCTGGGTGGTTATCTGCCGATGCAATAAGAGCGGAAAAGTAATCATACTTTGCCGCTTTTATCGCCACTAAATAGGTCTTAATATGAGACCTATTTAGTGTATGTTCGATCGGATTCGGAGCGACTGGCCCTCCAACCACTCTCTAGGCATCTTTTCCGGCGTTTCATCCCCCTCAGCTCCTCGGTGAACCAAGGAGCTGGGCAGGTGCGACGCCGGGCCAGAGGCCACAAGGGCACGACACGATCCAAAGCCCCGGCAGCCGTCCTATCCCAGGCGGCCACCAGATCTTCAGTCGAGTCGTGAGCCAAAGCCTCAGGAAATGACCCAAGCTCCCTCTGGAATCTCTCCGGATCCATCAGGCGCCTGGGGCAGAACCACCTAATCGGTTCCACCTCCCTGCGGTGGGGTGCAGCGGTCAGAAAGTCCAGCCTCAGGAGAGAATGGTCCGACCATGACAGGGGCTCAATAGCTATATCCCCTATAATCTGGCCATTCAACCACTGACCAGAGACAAAAACTAAGTCCAGAGTGTGTCCTCCAGTGTGAGTAGGGCCATGAATTAGTTGTGTCAGGTCCAAGGCCGTCATGGAAGCCATGAACTCCTGGGCCACCTCAGACGCCTCACCGGCTGACGGCAGGTTGAAATCCCCCATGACCACCAGTCTGGGGGTATCAACCGTGACTCTGGCAATAACGTTGAGAAGCTCAGGCAGGGCCGCTGTCACGTGGCAGGGAGCCAGGTACGTGATCGGCAGGCCCATCTGCATCCCATGGCCCCACTTCACCAGGAGAGACTCACATCTGGCTATCTGTGGTACAGTGGTCTCCCTCGGATCAAGACTTTCCTTAATGACAACCGCCACTCCCCCCACCCCTGCCCTGGGCCCTCGGCTGATGAAATGCTCGGAAACCTGGTGGGCACATTTCTACGAGGGGGACCCCCCCTCTTGGCCCAGCCAGGTCTCTGTAATACGCGCCAGGTCCGCTCCCCCCTCCTGAATTAACTCGCAGATGAGGGGGGCCTTATTAACCACGGACTTGGCGTTGCACAGCATCAGCCTAAGGCCTGGGCTTTGAAGCTCTGGACAACCCGGGAAACGAGACGAGCCTTGGGGGCCAAGGCATGCCACCACTTGAAGACAGTAGGTGCGTGCCCCCCCAACACGATATGGTCCCCTGCTCCCGCCGTATCTGCCCCTCCCAACCATGGTCCTGATGGAATCTCCCTCTTCCATACTTACACTAAGCCCCTCCACACCCGGCTCCACACCTCCCAGTTCGTGCCCCTGTGCCAAGCCTGACCTATCACCCTCCCTCCCCACCCCCCTCCCCAAACTCCTTAAAAATTTACACAAAGACAATTTTAAAAAACCCCTCAGCCCCCTCTTTGCGGCATGCCACCTCTCGGGATTCCAAAATCCATCATCGAGGTAGGCCCTCGATAACGTGGAGGGCCAAGCCTGCGAGAGGGGGGAATCTCGCAGACCAAGAAGCTCCGCTGCTGCGTACATCTTGCCGCAGGGATGGGGTGACCGTCCCCTAAAGGGTCCATACAGAAAAGTCCGAGGGAGAACATAAGAAGACAGGAGCCACAGAAGGATTCAAGACCCAGTCCGCTGTTCTCTCACAACAGAGGCCAAGTCCATCTCCAGGTCGACACAGTCCAAGGGGAGTGGGAGGGATAAGTCATACCGCCCTCTCACAGCGGCTTGGCCCGATGGTCTGCCCCCTTTACTGGTGAGATGGAAGTAATGGTCCAACTTGCGCACTCGGCACCCATAATATAGGTCCAAAATCCACCCTCTCACGGCGGATTTGATGGTCCATCCCTCTGCCAGCAAAGTATAAAGTGCAGGTGCCGAATGATGGTACAACAGAAACAGTGCAGCACCCAGGATATAAATCCCCAATCTGCCCTCTCACGGTGGTTTGTCCGATGGTCATTCCCCTGCCAGCAGGTACAAAGTGCAAAGTGCAAAATAGCTAATGCCATCTCAGCCCCATTCCATTGATAGTAGCACTGGTTTCACCCCATTCAAAGTGGCTTCTGGTCAGGACTTTGTACCCATTCCAGAGCTACCATAGGAGAAGCCCCACATCCCTTCACTAGTGGAATGGATTGAGCAGCTTCAGTTTATCTGGTCTTTTACTCGTAAGGCATTAGATGAGGCTCATTGAGCACATAAGAAATATGCTGACAAGAAAAGAGCTATGCCAAAAGACTACCAGCTTGGGGATAGTGTTTTCTTGTCTACTAAGTACTTACAGACTACCTAGAAGTCAAAGAAATTGGGGCCTAAGTATGTGGGTCCTTTCCCTATTGTAAGGATTGTCAACCCGGTCACAGTACAGCTAGAGTTACCAAAAACCCTAAGAAGGATTCACCCTGTGTTTCATGTTAGCTTATTGAAACATGAACATACCTCCTCTCTCTGACTGGATCAACCTACCCCTCCTATGCCCCTGTTCATAGAAGGAGAGCAGCACTTCAAGGTCAAAGAGATTCTAGATTCCAGGAAACATAGGGGGAAAGTGCAGTATTTGGTTGCCTGGAAATATTTTCCTCCTTCTCAATCTGAATGGGTGAATGAGCGAGATGTCAGAGCACCAAAACTTTTACAACTGTTTCACACTAAATACCCTGAAAAGCCTTAGTCTTCTTATTGTAAAATAGCTTGTACATTGGGTTGTTACTGTTTTTCTATTTTGTCTCTTTTGTCTTGCGTTTTCCTCCAGGGCTAACACCTCTACTGCAGGAGGACCAAATGTCAGCCTTTATGATGCTTGCTTGCTATTGGCTGCCATAGTAATCGGGGGGGGGGAATGGCATTTGGATGGGGGATGTGAGCTAGAGAGAGATGCCCTATGTAAACAAAAAGGAAGGATTGCTCCCATGTTCTACTGCCAGGCTGTATGGACTTGTTTATGCCCAGTCAAGGTCAACCGTCCCGGATTACCAGATGGGCGAAAACACCTGAAGATGTGGCCCACATGACACCAATTGGGTTGGGGATTGGACATTTACTCTGGGCCTTTGGGGAAGGGATTTGGGGATACTTTCAATATGTAACTTTCACACCTTTTGCTTCAGATCTTGCTTTTCTTTCATTGCTATCATTTCAAACTCAGTAAAAGTACCCTTTCTCTACAAACATGGAGTTGGGAGTTTCCTTTCTTGGGTTTTGAATGGAGGCCCGCCTGACAGTAGCTCTTTGCACTTATATGGAAGCTAAACAGACAAAATAAACAGAACCTGGGAAACAGCAAGGAATTCATCCCTCCCCATTTTTTTCTGAACTCTCTTATGATTTATGACTTATGAGCTTTTGTTTTTGAACTCTGTGGCTTGGTGGCCCTATGTGGATTACAAATCTATCAAGAGAAGAAAAGAACAGTGTTTGAAGAACTTGGAGACTAACAAACAATATTTTTTGGATTACAACCATAGAAAATGTGAAATTACAGACCAATCTCTTTATGTTGCGTCACCTGCAAAGTCATGGAATCAATCATTAACCAATCTATTATCCTACACCTAGAGACAAACAATCTACTTTCTAACAAACAATTCGGTTTCAGAAAAAAAATATCCTGTAATCTACAACTACTACATTGCAAAAACATATGGACTACACATCTCGATCAGGGCAAAGCAATAGACGCAGTTTACATAGACTTCTGTAAAGCTTTTGATTCAGTGATACACGACAAATTACTTCTAAAACTAAAATTCTATGGCATTTCTGGACTCCTTCATAAATGGATAGCTGCCTTCCTGTCAAACAGACAAGTGGTCAAAATAGGAAGTGCTCTATCAAATCCTGTACACGTTAATAGCGGTGTTCCCCAAGGCAGTGTCTTAGGACCTACACTCTTCATACTTTACATAAATGATCTTTGTGATCATATTAAAAGCAACTGTGTTCTCTTCGCTGATGATGTTAAAGTATTCAACACCACTGACAATGCCACTACCCTTCAAAAAGACCTTGACTATGTGTCAGATTTGTCTAACAAGTGGCTTCAAATCTCAACCAACAAATGCTCTGTCTTGCACATTGGCAAAAAAAAATCAAAACATAAAATACAAATTAGATGGACATGACTTTGTAGATGACCCTCACTCTGTCAAGGACCTTGGAGTACTTATTTCTAAAGATCTAAGTGCCCGAGCCCACTGTAACAACATTGCCAAAAAGGCATTAAGAATTGTTAACCTAATCTTGTGTAGCTTCTTCTCTGGTAATGTTGAACTACTAACTAGAGCATACAAAACATTTGCTAGACCAATTCTTGAATACAGCTCATCTGTCTGGAACCTGCACTGCATATCGGACATAAATACAATTGAGAGAGTCCAGAGATTTTTTACGAGAAGAGTCTTCCATTCCTCTAACTGCAATAAAATACATTATGCCACCAGACTTCAAATTTTGGGCTTAGACAACTTAGAACTACGCCGACTTCAGTCTGACCTAAGCATAGTACATAAAATTATCTGCCACAATGTCCTTCCTGTCAATGACTACTTCAGCTTCAACCACAATACACAAGCAAATAATAGATACAAACTCAAGGTAAACCATTCCAAACTCGATTGCAGAAAATATGACTTCAGTACAGAGTGGTCAATGCCTGGAATGCACTACCTGTTCTGCCCCAGCTACAGACCCCAAAGAACGCAGCACACACAAAGTCAGATCAAACCTTAGTTTACTAAATAAACCAGTCTTTTACAACAACGGCTGTTAATTAATTGCATTAACAGCCGCCAAGAATTCAAAGAATAATAACTGAAAGCTTACTATGGTTGGCAGATGCCCAGAAGCAATTTGCAGGAAGCTGATAAGATAAGCAAGACAAGACATGAAGGTATATGAACTAAGCTATTCCCTGCAAATTGCTTCAGTCGGTGTTCCTCCTTAAATAGGCTAAGGGAGTGGCCAATTAGCCCCAAGCCTTACTCTCGAGGAGACCTCCTCCTGAGGAGCCATTCCTGCCTTTTGGCAGCTCTGCGCGCCTGTGCATCGAGAAGAGGCTTCTCCTCTTTGTCCTCTTCACTTAAGGGAGCTTCTGGAGGTTCTGAAGGGCCTGGCTGAATCCCCACCTCTGGCACCACATCTTCTCCAGCCTCCTCATTGTCTGACTCGAGTGCCAGCTGCACAGGCTGCTGGCGCAGCACCACATCAGCCTCCTCGCTGTCTGAATCAGCTACTAGCTGCACAGGCCGCGTACGGGCCACAACACTACCTGACTCTGTAGTTTCTTCCACAAACCCCCAAAACTTTAACCTTAAACTGTCTACTGTTGACCTCACCCCATTTCTAAGAGGTCTGTAAGGGGCGTGCATAAGTGCACAAGCATGCCTACCGTCCCTGTCCTAATATTCCTTTTTACTTACTCTTTTCATGTATTTAAATTATGTTTCTACTTTTATCTGTTATCTTATATATGCTTGACAAATAAACTTATGATTATGATAATGAAATTACTTGGAGATTGAGAATAAGAAGAGGGGGAAAAGAAAAAGGGATCTGATCATGGTTTGACTTGTGAAAATATTTTTTAAAAGTGGGAAGTGGGTTGGAGAGGGAGGAAATATTAGTATAATATTTGAGTCATTATTGATTATCTCTTTTAAATTCCTTAAAGTTTTTTTAGATTATCCAAAATGACAAGTACCTCAAACTCAAGTAAAGTTAGGGGGGGAATGCATCTGCACCATCAGCAGCAGCAGCAACAGCATCTAGTCCAGCAAGTCAAAGATCTTTGGATAGCATGTTGCAACAGGAAAAAATGAACATGATGCAAGCAGAAATGAAATCAATGCTCCAACTACTTCAAGAAGCCACAATTAAATTTTTTTGAAGACATGAGGTAAAGAATGGAAAAGATGGATGATAAAACAGAGAATAGTCAACAAATAATAACTAGAAATGAATAACGGATCCAGAAAATAGAAATCAGAAAAAACAGAGAAAAAAATAGAAGAGATGGACAATAGACTTAAACAGGCAGATAAAAATCTTGAGAGAACAGTAATTACATTGGAGATGGATAAAGCTGAATACTTCTTGAGGTTCCAGAACATCGAGGAAGAAAAGGGGGGGAACCTCGCAGAGATAATGGCAGAACTGTTGGTGGGTGCCCTGGAGGTGGATAAACAGGAGGTGCTTGCTGGGTTGGATGAAATATTCAGAGTATATACATTTGCCAAGGAACAAACTTCCTAGAGAGGTACATGTGAGATTTACTAAGAAGGCAATAAGAGCGGAGATACTTCAAAGAGTAAGAGATGAACCACTGAAATATAAAGGGAGAGAAATAGGAGTCCTGAAACAGATCCCTAGAAGAGTAAGAGACACAAGAAAACAATACCAATTTTTGACAACTAATTAAACATGAAGTAAATTTCAGATGGCGGATATCTGAGGGAATACTGGTAACCTAGATGGAACAAAGACATAGACTGGACTCCATTGAGAAAGCAGAGCAATTTTATGACCAGCAGTTTGGGTCATATGAGGAAAAAAGAAGAAGAGAGGAAATAGATGATAAAAAAGAAGAGAAAGCATCAGGAGAGGGAAACGCACAACAAAAAGAAGACAAAAGAGAATGAGAGGAAAGAGCAGAACAAGAAGGCACAAGGATAAAAGAACAGAGAGAAATAAGAGTGACTAGAACAATAAGACCTACCTACAAGTAAAGCTATGGAAGAAGAAATAAAACTGCTATCAATCCACATAAATGGATTGAATTCTCCTATGAAAAGGAGAATTTACTTTTAATAAATTAGAAAAGCTAAAGCTAGATTTAATTTGTCTTCAAGAGGTCCACATCAAAAAACAACACAATAAATTATTGGAATACCCTAAAATTGGGAAATTATACTCTTCACTAGCACAGCAAAAGAAAAGAGGTGTGGCCTTATATATTAAAGAAACAATAAATGCTAGACAAATATTTGCAGATGAAGATGGGAGAATTTTGATGGTGGAGGTAACAATGAACTATAAAGAGATACTTTTGGTAGCAATATATGCACCAATGATATAATAAACAAGATTTCTATGAAAAACTACACAAGAAAATTACAGAATTGGAATATGAAAATATTCCTGTGGTAAGAGACATTAATGCAATTGTAGATGCAGAACCAGATTGGGGAAAATATTATCAGGCAGCAGTATGGATAAGTGAGTGGATGCATCTCAAAAATACAAGAATATTGGCATTAGAAGGCCATGATTTACAGACAGGATGGCATGCTATTTTATGGGAGGAAAAGCATAAAGTCCATCAGTACTTCCGGAGGCATTATATTAGGAGGGCTCTATTAGATATCTGGATTAAGACAAAAAGAAGTAATTATATGGAAATTCCTAACTGGGTGTCAACTTTGGAAATGTATACTCATCCAAATTTTAATAAATTGGGGGGGGTTGTCACCTATAAAGATATTCTGAATGAGAGAGGATAATTGAAAGCGAGAAACATTTTAAAGGAAAAAGGAATTGAATTGGAATGGTGGGCATACCTCCAAATACAATCTAAATTTAGCAAAGACAAAGAGGAATGGAATATAAAGCAAGAATTATCACAATTAGATAAGTTTCTATTAAGCAGGGAGGACAAGACCATAAGTAAATTATATTGCTATTTATTGGAACAAGATATGATTGAGGAACAAGTCAAAGAAACTATGATAATTTGGAGTAAATATTTTGGGCATAGTATTGATTTGGACAATTGGCAGACTCTCTGGGGAAAAAATTAAAAATTACATTAGCAACTTCATATAAGGAAAATTTATATAAGATGTTTTATAGGTGGCACCTCCCCCCCCCCAAGATTAGCACGAATCAATAAGGGAAAGTCTTCAGCATGTTGGAAGTGCGAGGTGGCTCCGGGGAACTTCTATCATATGTGGTGGGAATGCCCAAAGGCAAAGAAATATTGAAATCTGATAAAGAGTTGGTTGGAAGAAATTTTGTTTATAAACATAGAAGTCAAACCAGAATTTTTCCTTTTGGGAATGACAGAGGGCAAATACAAGAAAGACATAAATTATCTACTACTGCATATACTTACAGCAGCATGGATAGCATTTGCACAGAAGTGGAAAGAGAAAGATACCCCAACTGAGGAAGAGGAAATAAAAATTTTCAACTGCACAGAAATGGATAAACTCACCTTGGAACTCAAGGATAAATGCGTAACATTGTACTATAAAATCTGGGCAAAAATCTATGAATGGTTAGATAAAAGGAGGATAGCTGAGACAAATGTGTAGTGTTAGACTAGAATTATATACATTATTATAGATAAATATGTATGTGAATTGTATAGATAGGTATATGTAGGTATAGATATGTATAATTGTATAGGAATAAGGTATAAATTACTATTATTATACTATGTTTAAATAACGTATAAGGTGTAAAGAATATATTATTATATTATCATTAGTATATTATGTATTAACTTAAAGTGTTGGAAGATGCTTGGGATCAGTGATATCATATCTATGTCCAATGTTTTTAATTTTGAACTACTAATAAAAAACTTTTTAAAAAGGTAGAAGTCTTCAATGCAATTGTAGACGCAGAACTTGATTACAAAAGCAGTAAAGTAAGCAAAAAAGCTAGAAAAACACTTCCAAAGACCTTCTTTTGAATGGCGGAAGAAATAGGCATTCAAGATGTATAGAGAGAGATATACCCTAAGAAAAACCAATATTCATTTTACTCAAATAGACATATGTCTTGGTCATGAATAGATATGATATGGATCTCACCAGAGTTAAAATCAAATGTGCAAGAAATACAAATAGAAACAAGTGTTTGGGCAGGACAGAACCCAGTGAAAGTTAAGTGGGAAGGACAAAAGAGAAAATATAGATGTGTAGAGGTAAAAGGTCATGGTGTCAGGCTGAGAGCAGCACACTGCCTTGGCTCAGACGCTATGTATATTGCCTGCTGATTTGCATTATCTCACCTTGCCTTTACTATCAGGAGGATGCAGGATGTGAATCCTTGCCCCCCACAGAGAGGGCTCGCAATCTGGGTGTCCTCCTGGATGCACGGCTGTCTTTAGAAGAGCATATGACGGCCGTGGCCAAGGGGGCCTTTTATCAGGTTCGCCTGATCCGCCAGTTGCAGCCCTTTCTGGATTGGGACGCCTTGCGCACGGTCACTCATGCCCTTGTCATCTCCCGGCTGGACTACTGCAATGCTCTCTACATGGGGCACCCCTTGAAGAGCACTCGGAGGCTCCAGCTGGTCCAGAATGCGGCCGCGCGGGTGGTTATGGGCGCAACTCATTGTGCCCACGTAACACCCCTCCTGCGCGAGCTGCACTGGCTCCCGGTGGTCTTCCAGGTGCGATTCAAGGTGTTGGTTACCACCTTTAAAGCGCTCCATGGCATGGGACCCGGGTATCGTCGAGACCGACTTCTGCCACCAATAGCCTCCCACCGGCCAGTTCGCTCCCACAGAGAGGGTCTCTTCAGGGTGCCATCAGCCAAGTTATGTTGGCTGATGACACCCAGGGGGAGGGCCTTCTCTGTGGGAGCCCCAGCCCTGTGGAATGAACTGCCCCCAGAAGTGCGTAAGATCTCTGACCTCCGGGTATTTTGTTGTGCACTCAAGACCCTGTTGTTCCGCCAGGCTGGGCTATCAACATAACAATTTTAAATTGGGTTTTAAATTCCTGGGGTTTTAAATTGAGCCGAATTCATTTAATAATTTTGAATTATTTTAACTGATGTTGTCTTGTGTTTTTAATAGGCTGTACACCGCCCTGAGTCCTTCGGGAGAAGGGCGGTATAGAAATAAAATTATTCTTATTCTTCTTATTCTTATTCTTAAGGGGGTGAATAGTATCTACCAATTAAAACACTGTTGCTGTTTGCCTTTTCTGCTTGTAAAAAACTGTATAAAAAAGCAATAAACGCTGCGAAGGAGAGACATCTTCACATAGAGCAAATGCCTGGATCCTGATTTCTACATCTGGCGTCCGAAGCAGGGACACCCTCTGTGGGAAGCAACACTCAACATACTTATCATCATCTGGTATAGACCTCTGGTGCACCTTCATCCTCCGGGATACCTCAATGGTAAGAATGGGTTGCAATCTATCTCAACATCAGCAAATGCATATGCAGGAACTCAGATTCCTTTTGCACAAATCTGCCATGTCAATGTTTGAGACTGACATAAGGAAGTTGGTGACAGAGATAGTAAAACATTGTCCCTGGTATCCGGAACGGGGGACGCTCCGTTTACATGACTGGACAAAGATAGGGCATACTTTACATCTTGAACCCTGGGCTCCAGTGCAAATATTACATCGATGGTATCAATGCTGAGCAGCAATAGAAAAATTTGGCTCTGATGCTTCAGCAGGGCAACAGTTAACTAGAAGCCCTCCACCTGATTATGATCAAGTTAAAATTGTCACCCCAAAACCATCTCTAATTGAACCATCAGCTCCTCCTGAAGGAGTTAGTTCTATTGCTGCTCCACGGCTGCTGTACACCCCCATTAGGCAGGTTTTAGAGGAACAGTTAGACAAAGGGGGAAATATAGAAGAAATTGCTGATATGCTTTCTGTTTGTCCAGTACGCATTACGGGACAAGTAGATCAGAATGGGGTTCAAATAGTGGAATATCATCCTTTGTTTTATGCAATTTTAACAGAATTTAGAAAAGGAATTAGAGATATGGGATTGGGAAGTACCTATATGCAGGGGATGTTAGAAGCCCTGATGAGAAATCATATCTTAATACCTGAGGATTGGAAAACTACCTTTCGCATGTTGCTTACTCCAGCACAATATGTAATTTGGGACAGTGAATTTAAACATCAGTGTGCCATGCGTGCCCGCCACTGAGGGGGAGCATTTATTCCTGATCAATTGTATGGATCTGGTCCTTTTGCCCCAGTTGATGCTCAGATTATTCTACCAGCTGCCACTTTACAAGTTTCTTCTGAATGTGCTTATCGAGCCTTCAGAAAAGTGCCTGTCTCTGGCAAGCCTCAACAAGCCTTCCCTAATATCAGACAGAAGGCTAATGAGCCATATCCTGATTTTATTAACAGATTGCAGGATGCTTTACGGCAACAGATAGACAATCCCGAAGCTCAGAATGAGTTGCTGATGAGGCTGGCAAAAGACAATGCCACTTCTGAGTGCCGAAGAGCAATTGTTGGGCTGGGAAAAGATCCTGATTTAGCAGATATGATTAAAGCATGTCAGGATATAGGAACATCCTCTTACCAAACCAATTTGTTAGCAGCCGCTTTATCACAAGGCAGCAAACCTCAAAGGAAAGTGTTACAATTGTGGCAAACCTGGTCATTTTAAAAGGGAGTGTCGAAATCCAGGGGGGGGACATGTCTGCAACATCTCGCCCTCTCTTTCATCAGGGATCAAATCCTTGGTATATGATGACATTTTAATTGGAGCACGAAAATACAATCTAACTGGCTTTCTGAAATACAAAATGATTTATATGTCTTTGGATTGCAAATTGCCCCGGAAAAAATACAGTTGCACACTCCTTATCTGTATTTAGGATATAAAATGTTGCAGTCTTTTTCTGCTCTGGCTTTTCCTCGTTTAAGTCTACCCAAAGTTATTTCCTTGGTTAATTTGCAACAATTGCTGGGTATTATTAATTGGGTTCACCCATATTTTTCTCTGCCTACACATTTACTTAGTCCCTTATTTGATTTATTGACTAAAGGAAAAAAGCTTGGAGATTTAATTATAGTTCTGTCTGTAGTACTTACTACAGTCAAGAAAAATAATATTTTGACTTCTCAGTTTGTGGATCATATCCCTACACCTCAACGAGGGGAAACAGCTAATCATGTTATTTCTCTTTTTTTTCTGGCTATTACGGCTTTGGGTAAGCCCTCTTTAAAAACAGATAATGGGCCTGCCTATTCTTCACAGGCTTTTTCGTAATTTTGTACAACCTGGAATATTGTTCTTACTCACTGTTTTCCCTATAATTCCACGGGTCAAGCCATTGTGGAATGTGCTAATAGGTCCTTTAAGGACTGCCTTCACAAACAAATAAAGAGGGCTCTCGGGTACCAAATTTGTAATGGATAACACAACAGGTTACAAAAGTATTACTTACCTTAAACCAATTGAATTTTTCAATTTCTAATTCGACTGCCTATCAGAGGCATTTTCTTTTTTTTTTTATTGAAAAAGTTTTAATAGTAAAACAAACAAAATTTCCCCACAACCCTCCCACCCAACCCCCCTCCCCCTCCCCGACTTCCCAGAGCAGAACACAAGGTATTTCTATTAACTTTTAACAATAAACTAAATTTCTTAACCAATCATTAAACTAACACCCCCTAAAAAAAAAAATTCTTAACCCCCCATAGATAAAATCCTACTTCTTAGACATAAAACTTCTAATATCACTTATATAGCGCTTATACAGTTAAAAGAAATCATTCATAAGCTATCTGATATTTTTTGGTCTGATACTTATTTTGAATATAATCAATCCATCTTCTCCAGTCCTGTATATACTTTTCTTGTGTATGATCCTTCAAATATGCTGAAATTTTAGCCATTTCAGCTAAATTAGTTACTTTCAATATCCAGTCATCAATAGTAGGCAAAAAATCCTTCTTCCAATGTTGTGCTATCAACAATCTTGCTGCTGTTATCAAGTTCAAGGTCAGTTTAGTCTCTGCAACTATACAGTCCGTAGTTATACCCAGTAAAAACAACTGTGGAGTAAATTTCAGTCTTTTTAAAAAAAATATTCTGTGTCACTCACCAAATCTTTATCCAAAATGCTTTGATTTTTCTACAAGTCCACCATATATGATAATAAGTTGCATCATCACAGTCACATCTCCAACATTTAGCTTGCACATTAGGATACATACATGATAATTTTTTGGGATCTAAGTGCCATCTATAAAACATTTTATAAAAGTTTTCTCTTAAATTTTGTGCTTGTGTAAATTTCACATTTCTAGTCCAAATCTTTTCCCAAGTCTCTATCATTACTGGCTCTTGAAAATTTTGTGCCCATTTAATCATGCAATCTTTAACCAGTTCCGTCTCAGAGTCTATTTCCAATAAAGCATTATACAACCTTTTGATATGCATTTGTTTTTGATCTCTAATTTGTTTTACCAAATTCTCCTCATTTTGCACAAAGCCAGTTTTTTGATCTTCCTTCCATCTAGCTTGAAGTTGACCGTACTGAAACCATGTATAAATTATACCTTCTTCTCTCAATGTATCTAAAGATTTCAAATACATTACCCCCCTTTCCATAATAAGAAGCTCTTTATAGGTAATCACCTCCTGTTTTTGTTCTATACTTATATTTTCTATTGCATGTCTAGGATTTGCCCATACAGGTATCTTATAATTTAACTTATATTGATATTTTTTCCAAACCCCCAACAAAGCATTTCTAAGTATATGGGCCTTAAATACTTTATCCACTTTTTTGTCATATAACAAATAAGCATGCCATCCATATAACAAATCATAACCTTCTAGATTCAAAATTCTCCCCTCAGTTAAGTTAAACCAATCACTAATTTGTGATAAGACCGCTGCTTCATAATATAATCTTAAATTAGGCATTTTGAGACCCCCTCTTTCACGTGTATCTTGTATAATTTTCATTTTTATTCTGGGTTTTTTCCCAGCCCAAATGAAAGTATTAACACCTTTCTGCCATTCTCTCAGATTTTCATCTTTCTTAAGCGCAGGTATCATTTGGAACAAAAATAAAAATCTAGGTAACGCATTCATTTTAATTGCTGCAATTCTTCCCAATAAAGACAACTGTAATTTTTTCCAATTCTCCATATCCTTCTGTACCTTCTGCCAAAGAGCCTCATAGTTATTTTTATATAATTTTGTATTTGAAGCTGCTATGTACACTCCTAGATATTTAACCTTTTTAGCTATTTCAAAATCTGTTATTCTTGCTAGTTCATCTCTTTCAAGTATAGACATATTTTTAATTATCATCTTTGTCTTATGTGAATTAACTTTAAATCCTGATACTTTCCCATATTGATCAATTATATCCAATATATATGGAGCCGACTCTATAGGTTGAGATAAGGTAACAACCAAATCATCTGCAAATGCTCTTAATCTATAATCTTGATGTCTAATTACAATACCCTTCAATTTTTCTGAGTCACGTATCTTATTCAATAGCACTTCCAAAGTCAAGGTAAACAATAATGGGGACAGAGGACACCCCTGCCTTGTTCCTTTCTCAATTCTAAAAACCTCTGTTAAACCTCCATTGACAATTATTTGTGCTGTTTGCTGCTGGTATATCGCTCTAATTGATTGTGTAAAATATTCCCCAAAATGCATTTTCTCTATTATTTTAAACAAAAATTGCCAGTTCAAACGATCAAATGCTTTCTCTGCATCCAAAAATATAAACGCTGCAGGGACTTGATTATTTTTTTCCAAATATTCCAGTAAGTTTACAATTTGTCTAACATTATATTTCATTTGTCTCCCTTTTATAAACCCTGATTGTTCATTATGAATTATTTGTTGCATAACTGGCAGCTAGTATCTTAGCAAAAATCTTGTAATCAGTATTCAAAAGTGAAATTGGCCTAAAATTCTCAGGTTTGATGGAATTTTGATCCTCCTTTGGAATTAGTGAGACAAAAGCTGTTTTCCAGGAAGGTGGTACTCCTCCTCCTACCTGTATTTTATTAAATAAGATTTTGAGTGGTTCTAACATTTCAAATTGTAAATGTTTATAATAAACAGCTGTTAGTCCATCTGTTCCCGGAGCCTTACCTATTTTTAATTGTTTAATTATCCCAGCAATTTCCTCGGAAGTTATTGGCTGATTCAATCTCTCTCTCTGTTCCAGCGTTAATTCAGGAATATCTATCTTTAAATATCTATCAATATCAACATCTTGAATTGCATCTTTAGCATATAACTTTGTATAGAACTCCAAAAAAGCCTTTTTTATTAAATTCTGTTGGTAAATCTCCTTACCTCTAAATTCTATCTTGTCTATAACACGTGATTTTTGTTTTTTTCTCATCATGTAAGCCAACCATCTCCCAGGTTTATTAGCATTACAGAATGTATTATGTCTGGCATATTGTATGCTGGTTGCTACTTGCCCAGCCATTAACATATTAAATTGCTCTCTTAAAATATTGATCATATCTTTTGCCTTTTTGTCTCCCGGATTAGTTATAAGCAATTGTTCTTTCTTTTTAATTTCCTCCTCTATCTCTTTCCGTCTGTTTTGTTGTTTTAGTCTATATTTATTGTTCAAAAAAATTAATGTTCCTCTCATATATGCCTTACTCGCATCCCATACCATTTCCATCAAGATACCTTTATTCATATTGTTAACAAAAAATTCTTTCATTTGTTTTTTAAGTTCACACAAGTTATCTTCATATCTAAATAAATTCTCATTTAACCTCCAAGACCTCCTTTCCCCTCTTTCCTGCTCTAGTTCCACCCAAACCGGGCTATGATCAGTTAAGGTTCTTGGACATATCTTCGTATTCTTCACCCTAGAAAAAAGATCATTTGTGGTTAATATAAAATCAATCCTAGAAAAAGATTGATGCCTATCTGAAAAAAAAGTAAAATCACTTTCCAATACGTTCCTTTCTCTCCAAATGTCTCTAAGCTCCATATCCTCCAAAATATCAAAAAAAGATTTAGGCAACTTAGCACGCATGGGTATCTTGGAAAGACTTTTTTTATCTTTCTGGGTATTTATTACCCCATTCCAATCACCCATTAAAAGTAAAGATCTATAGTCCCATTGTAGTATTTTAGTATGTAAAAGTTTATAAAATTTGTCTTGTTGTTGATTAGGTGCATATACTCCAATTACAAGCAGCTTCCCATTCTGTGTTATTAATTCAATTGCAATATATCTACCTTGAGTGTCAGCCTCAATTAAATTGGCCAATAAGCCTCTTTTAACATATATAACTAGGCCATTTTTCTTCTCTGGTGCTGATGCCACAAAATGTGTACCTAATTTCGAATTTATCAAGTACTTTTGATCTGAGGATTTTATATGCGTTTCTTGCAAACAAATAACATCATTCTGAAATTGCTTCAAGTAGTGAAATATTTTCTTTCTTTTTTGTGGAGAATTTAAACCGTTGACATTCCAAGATAAAAATTTATTTGCCATCTCTGGGCCCTCCAAGCTTTGAGAGCATCAGCTGAACCTCCTCCGCCATTTTGGACATCGGCCTAGCTCCTCCCACTGCTTGTGTTTTTTGGACTTGTTGGGTTGAATCTTGAGGCTGTTGTGCCAGATGTTGTTTGTAAGTGGCTCTTGTCAATCGTTGATCTTTTGGCAACTCTATCATCTTTAATGGCTCAAGGGTTGGTGGTGGACCCCCACTCAACAATAAATCTTCTTCCAAATTAGCTCCTCCAGCTAAAGCTTGAGCATAGGTTTGTGGTTGCCCTCCATCTTTCTCTTGTTGTATCATTTCCAATTGCTTTCTAGCACCCCCTGGTGAGGGTGGCCGTCCAGCCTTTAAAACATCAGCGTAAAAATCTTTTGCCTTTCCAACTGTGTTTAGGCGATATCTTTGCCCAGCGTATGTCACTATTATCCCAAATGGGACATCCCATCTGTACTGGAGCTGCTGGTTTCTTAATTCATTCACCAAAAAACCAAACTGCTTTCTGTCTCTTAACATTTTAGGAGGAAGCTCTTTCAGGACCACCAGCTCTTGTCCATCCACTTTAATCTTGTTTCTATAAGAAGCTTGCAGAATGTCATTTCTAATTCTCCTTGTTGTGAAATAAATCACCCCATCTCTTGGTAACTGCTTTTGTTTTGCCAGTCAGGAGTTAACCCTATAGATTTTGTCCATTTGAATTGCCACATCTTCTGGTCTTTCTGAAATCAGCTCTGCTAAAGCATTGGAACAAATATCTTTTAAATTTTCACCACTCTTTTCTTTCAAACCTCTCAGCCTCAGGGCAAATTCCATTGATCTGTATTGTAACATAACCATTTCATCATCCACTTTCTCTGTTTGTATCATAACCTCTCCTAATTTAGTTGCAAGCTCCAAATTAGCATCATCAATTTCCCGTACTCTCTCCTCAATCTTTAACATATGATTAGCCAGTCCTGAAACTGCAAAAACAATGTCATCTCTTATTGCATCATGTTTTTCCTCCACCACATCTTTAATTTTCTTTAACTCCTCTGAAAATTCTTTCATCATTTCCGCCTGATTGTTCAGGGCACCCATTATAAATTCTTTAAGGTCTTGTGACTGTGTATCAGCCGGAAGTTGTTGTTTTTGAGTCACTACAGGGGAACCTCCTCCCACTTTAGAAGTTGGTGGCTTTAGTTGTTTAGCAGCCATTTTATTTTAAAATGAGCTTTTTCCTTTTACAGCCACAAAGTCTTAAAATCAGTCTTACCATGTCTATTTCAGAGTTTTTTCAAAATAAACAGTCCTCTCTTCAAACTATTCTCAGTCCCCAGCAGTTTTCTCTTCAGGCAGAAGACTCTTAACAAGCAATTTCCCTTTAACTTTCACTTTCCCTTCTGCCCATAACAAAGGCTTCCTCTCCAGCCTCCAGCTCAGAAAAGCTCCGTTTGCAACAATGTATTCCTGGAGTTAAGTTCTGTTTCTTTTAAAAAGCTTGCACTCTTGCTTCCGCTCTGTCTGCCTTGTTAAAAATCATTAGAACTCACTATTTGCCGGCAGAATTGGACGCGACGTCTGGCTCTGGCTAGCAGAGGCACCAGCGATCCGGAGCAATGGGAGGGCTGAACTGGGGAGCTCTCACCCTCCGAGTCCCTGGAATTAATCCAGGGACTTTCGGGGAGCTCTACCCACCCCCTCCGACTCTCCTCTCCTTCTTTGACCAAAGGAGAGTTTTTTCAAACCGCCGGACTAGCAGTTTAACGCTGTCAGGGCGGTTTTTACAGATTGGGTGGCTGGCGGTCAATGGAGACCGTCCTCGATATCCATGGAGCCACCGGAAGTCCAGAGGCATTTTCAACAAAAAACAAGCTTGCCTCCTCCTATTATCCTATTATCGGGCATTACCAGACAAAACATGGTTAGGACCGATCCCTTTGATTACTTGGGGGCGAGGCTATGCTGCTGTGCTTATCCCTATAGGTCCTTTGTGGGTTCTAGCACATTGTGTTCGCCCAGCCAAGGATGTCGTGGCACCAACTCCTGAATCCTATCTCAGAGATGGCCAAGGTGACACTACAGATGGCGCAGCGACCAATCTGATCCCGTCATGCCAGTCATCCAGTGACATGGGGAGATGTGAAGAATTTGACCACCAAAGCACAGGCAGTGCTGCAGCAGCAACAAGTTGAACAAACACCCGAGAATTTGTGCGCTGCCATTTTTGCGGTTTTAACTGCCAATTCCTTAGCCATAATTTGTTTGTGCTTAATTGTTAATAACTGTACTTTGGCAACCGCAGCTGTTATTCCACCTAAACAGTCGAACAATGAATGAAACGAAACCTATGGGTGCAGCTTGCAAATATCACAAAAACTGATGCCTTTTGTTTGTCTGAAGCTTATGATATGGAAAATTTGCTTTCTACATGTTTAATTCCTGTCTGTACCCCTGCTACTGTAATTCAGAACCTTACTGGCTTGGGTAGGTATTTGTTAGAAGGGAACTTTAACTATAAGACTATAGTTAGTTGTGGGGGTAGCTGCATATTATCCACCTCCTAACGCAAGTGATTTGCATACTCCAGTGGTGGCGGTCCCTGAAAATGTAACATGTGTAAAAATGGTTAATTGTACTTCTTCAAGCAAAAACCCTCACTGTCTTCACATTAGTTCACCTGTCTTAAATTGTACAGCTTTTGAAGAGACTTCCTTTAATTTTGCCCATGTTTGGCTACCACAAGGGTATTTTTTTACATGTGGCCAAGAAACCTTTAATTATATTCCTGCTAATATTAGTGAAGCACAGTGTTGTCTTACCCGGTTGATTCCTATTTTGCTTTCTAAACAATAACTTCACTCGAGCCGTAGATGACACTTGTGACTCTGAAACAGCTTTACTTAATCAAGCACAATACGTAGCATTGGCTGTATCTATGGTGGGTGTGCCAGCACTTGCTGTTCACGCTCATCTGAATATTAATGCTATGGCATGTAATCTAGCAAAAACCATTAGTGCCACTTCTTCAGCGATTTCAGCAATCAACCATGAGCTGCAAGCTTTTAGAAAAGCTATGCTTCAAAATCGCGCTGCTGTTGATTATTCTACGCCAGGATTTGGGTTGTGAAAGTTTTGAAGGACTTTGCTGCTTTAACATTTCAGATGAGTCACGAAACATTCAGCATCAACTTAACATTTTACATAATTTGGCCTCTGATTTAAACATTGACACTTTAGGATCTTGGTGGGAAAGCCTTTGGTCTTGGTTACCTACAGGCTTATTGGGAAACATCCTACGTTATTCAGTCATCATTTGTGCTATTTTGATTGGTGGGTGCTGTTTTGTTCAGTGTCTTCCTTCTTTTTGTGCATTTCACCCCAAACCCCCTCTTACGCTGCCTCAGGGTCAGGTTTATGCCTTGTATAAGCAACTGCAGGGAAATTCCTCTCCTGATTATGATGCCCTGACAAACAAAACAAAACAGAGTGAGATGTAGAGGTAAAAGGTCATGGTGTCAGGCTGAGAGCAGCACACTGCCTTGGCTCAGACGCTATGTATCTTGCCTGCTTGTATGATCTCATTCTGGCTCTGATTTGCATTATCTCACCTTGCCTTCACTATCAGGAGGATGCAGGATGATGTCATCTTAAGGGTGGTCAATAGTATCTACCAATTAAAACACTGTTGCTGTTTGCCTTTTCTGCTTGTAAAAAAATGTATAAAAAAGCAATAAACATTGCAAAGGAGAGACATCTTCGCACACTTTCTTTTTTTTTTATTGCAAAAGTTTTACAATTACATTTTCATCCCATTTCCCCCCCCCAACCCACCCCAACCTCCCCAACCACCCTAACCCTCCCAAACCCCCCCTAACCCTCCCCCCCGGACTTCCATAGAATATAATCCAATCAAAACCCCTTTTTTATAAAACTTGAACCCCTCCATCCCCCATATAATTTTTCATCTTCACAGAACTCAAATATTTCTATCTTTATATAATACTTTCAGTGAAAAGCTATTTGATACTTCCTAGTTTGATATTTATTCTGCACATAATCTATCCACTTTTTCCACTCCCATTCATAAGTCTCTTGTGAGCGATCTTTTAAGTATGCTGAAATCTTCGCCATCTCTGCAAAACTGGCCATCTTCAAAGTCCATTCCTCGATAGTGGGCAAAGCTTCATTTTTCCAATATTTACCTATCAATAATCTCGCTGCTATTATCATATACAATATCAACTTAGTTTCACCCAATGTAAAACCCTTAACTGTACCCAATAAAAACAGTTGTGGAGAAAATTGAATTTTTTTCTTCAAAACATTCTGCATAACCCACCAAATTTTTATCCAAAAAGCCTTAACTTTCTTACAAGTCCACCAAACATGATAATATGTAGCATCTAAGCAGTCACATCTCCAACATTTTGGCTGAACATTAGGGTACATACACGACAATTTCTTAGGATCTAAATGCCATCTGTAAAACATTTTATAAAAATTTTCCCTCAAATTCTGCGACTGTGTGAATTTAACATTCTGAACCCAAATTTTTTCCCGTGTTTCCAACATCACTGATTCTGCAAAATTTTGTGCCCACTTAATCATACAATCTTTAACCAATTCAGTTTCTGAATCCCTTTCTAACAAAACATTGTAAAGCCTTTTAATATGCATTGGACCTTTCTCTTTTATATGTCTAACCAATTCTTCCTCATGCAACATAATACCAATTTTTTGGTCCTCTTTCCATCTCAGTTGAAGTTGATTATACTGTAACCAAGTTAAATTAATCCCTTCGTCCAACAGTGTCTCTAATGTCTTCAGTTGCCATCTGCCCGCATCTGTAAAAAGAACTTCTTTATATAAAACCCCCCCGAGTGACATTATATTTGTATTCCACATGATATGACCAAGATCCAGCCATAGCAGTATTTTATAATCCCATTTGAGTCGGTGCTTCTTCCAAACTCTCATCAAAGAGTCTCTAAGTATATGGCTTTTAAATACTTTATCCACTTTGTTTTCATAAAATAAGTAAGCATGCCATCCAAATTCAAGATCAAAACTTTCTATATTCAATATTCCAGTCTTTTTCCTTCCAAACCAATCGCTTGCTTGGGTCAAAACTGCTGCTTCATAATATAACTGTAGGTTTGGAAGTTTAAGACCTCCCCTTTCTGGAACATCTTGCATAATTTTCAATTTCACTCTCGGTTTTTTCTCATTCCAGACAAACTTATTCAGTCCACTTTGCCATTCTTTCAATTGTCTATCACTTTTAAGCACCGGAATCATTTGGAACAAAAAAAGAAATCTTGGCAAAATGTTCATCTTAACGGCTGCTATTCTTCCAAGTAAGGACAGCTGCAGTTTTTTCCAAGTCTCCATATCTTTCTGTATATCTCGCCACAACACCTCATAATTATTTTGAAACAATTTCATATTTGATTCTGCAACCTGAACTCCTAGATATTTAACCTTAGGTACAATCTCAAAACCTGCCCTCCTTTCAAGTTCGTGTTTTCGATCTTGTGTCATATTTTTAACTATCATCTTAGTTTTTTTCTGGTTCAATCTAAATCCTGATACTGTGCCATAGTCTTTTATAATGTCTTTCATCTGGATTATTGATTCCATCGGCTGTGTTAGGGTAACCACCAGATCATCTGCAAATGCCCTTATTCTGTAGTCCTCTTGCCTTATCACTATTCCTTTCAAAATATTCGAGTCCCGTATTGTATTCAACAAGACTTCTAGTGTTAAAATAAATAACAATGGGGATAACGGACAACCTTGTCTTCTTCCTTTTTCAATATTAAAATCTGTTGTCAAACTTCCATTAATAATAATCTGTGCCTTTTGCTCTTGGTAAATCGCTGAAACTGCCTGTATAAATTGATCCCCAAAGTCCATCTTTTTAAAAGTCTTTAATAGAAAATTCCAGTCCACTCTATCAAAGGCCTTCTCCACATCCAAAAAAACCAGCACTGCAGGGATCTGTTTATTCTTCTCAAGATATTCCAATAAATCTATAACTTGCCTTACATTATCCTTCATATATCTGCCCTCTATAAATCACGCTTGATCATCATGAATCACCTCTTGAATTACTGGCATCAACCTGTTGGCTAGTACTTTTGCGTAAATTTTATAATCATTATTCAGAAGAGATATTTGTCTATAGTTCTCCGGTTTTTTAGGACCTACTTGCTCTTTTGGTATCAAAGAAATGTAAGCTGTTTTCCATGATGGGGGTATTTTACCTCCTTGTTGTATATTACAAAATAAGTCTCTGACTTGTTCCACCATTTCTGCTTGCAAAGTTTTATAATACACTGCAGTCAAGCCATCCATTCCAGGAGCTTTAGCTGTTTTCAATTGTTTAATTGCTGCAATTATCTCCTCAACTGTTATAGGATGATTCATTCTTTCCTTTTGTTGGTTGGTAATTTTTGTGACTCTTTTATTTTCTAAATATTTTTCTATAAGTCCATTCTGCATATCATCTTTAGCATATAGTTTAGTGTAATAATCTACAAAGACTTCTTTAATTAATTTTTGTTGAAAAATTTCTTTCCCTCCAATATCGATACTATCAATAGTCCGTATACTCTGCTTCTTCCTTAATGTGTAGACCAACCATCTGCCCGGTTTATTGGCATTACAAAATGTATTATGTTTCGCATATTGTAAATTTGTTGCAGTTTGTTCCGCCATAAGCATTTGAAATTGATCTTTCAGAAGTTTTATAGCACCACGTATTCTTTCATCTGTTGGATTTTTAATAAGTAACTGTTCTTTATTCTTTATTTCTACTTCCAGTTCAGATCTTTTCTTTTGTCGATTCAGTTTATGTTTAGAATTCATATGAATTAGTACCCCTCTCATATACGATTTACTCGCATCCCACACAATTTCAATTGGGGTACCCTTATTCAAGTTTATTTCAAAAAATTCTTTCATCTGCTTTTTAAGTTCTATTATATTTTTTTCATATCTAAACAAATTTTCATTTAATCTCCATGATCTTCTCTCAGTCTTTCCAGTCTCAATTTCTATCCATACTGGGCTATGGTCGGTTAGAGTTCTTGGAAAAATCTTTGTTCTTTTTGTCTTAACAAGTAAATCATCTGATAATAAAATAAAATCAATCCTAGAGAAAGATCTATGTCTAACAGAGAAAAAAGTATAGTCCAATTCTTTTGGATTATGTATTCTCCAAATATCTTTTAGTTCCAAATCTTCTTTCATGTCGAAAAAAGTCTGTGGTAATCTAATCCTTGACTTCACCATGCTCTTTTTATCTAATTTGGAATCAATTACTCCATTCCAATCTCCCATGATTAAAATAGATCTATAATCCCATTGCAATATTTTAGTGTGCAAAGTTTTGTAAAAATGATCCTGTTGTTGATTAGGAGCATAAATTCCAATCACAAGAATTTGGCCATTTACTGTGTGCAGTTCAATTGCTATAAACCTGCCGCCTTCATCTGCTTCTATAATTTTAGCTGACAGTCTTTTATTTATATAAATGACCACACCATTCTTTTTTTCCAAATTTGAAGCTATAAAATGTGTTCCTAATTTTGAATTTATCAAATATTTTTGATCTTGTGTTCTGACATGAGTTTCTTGTAAGCAAATTATATCATTATTAAATTGTCTCAAATATGTAAATAACTTCTTCCTTTTCTGTGGTGAATTCAATCCATTCACATTCCAAGATAGAAACTTAATCGTCATGTATACTTTTTTGAAGCGACAAGCAGAATTGCCGAATATCTTCCGAAGTCTTCGGCTTTGCTCCCCCCATGGCTTCACTTTCTTGTGTAGTACTCTTGACTCCCTTTTTGAATTGTTGTGCCTTAGGTCTTTCCTGTTGTTGCTTTTCTTTGAGTTGCTTGGAAATTGCACAAGTTACACACTGGTCTTTGGCTTCAGCCATCCGAGCTAGGTCCAAAGCCACATCTCTTGTAGACAAAATTGGAGAAGATTCTAACAGGGGCTCCTCCAAAAAACCTCCTGTAGCACCCTGCATTTCCGCTGGCTCTGGTTCCACCTGCTTAAGCTGCTCTTCCATCTCTTGCTGAGGTTGTTTCTCCTTGTCACTCTCCTTTATCTCCAACACAGTAGATGTACGTGGGGATGGTGATCTCTCTTTAAAAACAGTAAAGTAGAAATGTTCCGCCTTCTCAACAGTATTCAATCGATATCTTAAGGGTGGTCAATAGTATCTATCAATTAAAACACTGTTGCTGTTTGCCTTTTCTGCTTGTAAAAAAATGTATAAAAAAGCAATAAACATTGCAAAGGAGAGACATCTTCGCACAGAGCAAATGCCTGGACCCTGATTTCTACATAGATGGACGTTAAATCAATCAATATTAAAAGATAAGGAATTCATACAAACTATGGAAAATGAAATGGACTTTTTCTTTAAAGGTAATAGGAAAGAAAAAACTTCACTGCAAAATGTATGGGACACTGCTAAGGCATATATTGGAGGATTAACTATAACATACATGGGAAAGAAAAACAAAAGAAGAGACAAAATCAAAGGATACTAGAAGAAGAATACAAGAGACTAGAGATTGAATTACAAAAAGATCCACAAATAAATAAATATATATATATATGCAAAAAATTAAAATCTCAGGTGTTTTCCCACGTCATGTTAAATAAGTTGGTTAAAATGTTTAAAATTCTGGTTAAAATCCTAGCTTAAAATCTTCTAAAAATCCTTACAGAGCATTCTGCAAGGTCCTTTAAAACCTTAGCTAAAATCGACTTCCGGTTTCCCTGTCTTCGGCAACGGCGGCGCCTTTTGAAGCTCCGCCAGC
The DNA here is from genome assembly GCF_059756535.1 of Pantherophis guttatus. NCBI lineage: Eukaryota > Metazoa > Chordata > Lepidosauria > Squamata > Colubridae > Pantherophis > Pantherophis guttatus. Next base: position 120,082,158 of record NC_142065.1, on the reverse strand, counting down.
CCCGCCGACCGTAGAGCCGCTTCGAGACGAAGAAGCGGCTCGAAAACTTCAAAATCCATAGGATTGAGGAAGTAGAGATCGCAGGGCACAGGTCGAGCCCCTGTAACCCCCCAGGGAAGTTTCTGGGGAGAGAACAGGCGTGGCTCCCTTCCAACCTGCTGAAACTCCGGGCGACGTGGGACGATTCTGCTTTTGCAGAACAAGCCGGCTGCAGGAAACTCACAGCGAAAAGAACCAGCTTTAATAAACAGCGAAATTACCTGAATCCTGAAACTTGGAAACGCAAGTATTAGCGCTTTGTTGACTTTTTAAACTGAGAAAAATGCGAATGAGTGAAAGTGCTTTGAAAAAACATGGCGCTCAGCCTTAGAGTTAACGAGCCAGCGAGTGTGGATTGGTGAAGTTATCTTGCTTTGTTACAAAGTTTCCAAGTTGCTACAAAGTTGCCTTGTTTGTAATAAGAGAAACAAGTGGAAAATTTCTCCCTTTTCAATATTTGACTTTGCTTTACTTCAACCTTTATTTGATCAAATCTGGGGGACTTTTTTAGAAGTCTTTGTGCAGGAGGGAAAGGAAAAGGAACTTCCCTCTTTAGAAAAACTAGATCACGTGGCAGGATGGCTTCAAAGAAGCAGGAAGGGAAGGCAACAGGGGGGGGATCCCCCACACACAAACATGAAATGCAGCTTCCCCCTGCTCAACAGCTACAGACTCAGAAAAAAGAATTTGATGTGGGAGATTTAAAAGAATTTATTTCTAAAACTTTGGATGATAAATTTCAAAAATCTCAACAGGAGATAGATGATAAACTTCAAAAATCACATCAGGAATTTATGCAGGAAATTAATGAAGTTAAAGATATGGTGAAACAGAACCAAAACAAGGTGACCAAAAAAATATCAGAAGTGGCATCTGGCCTGGCAGAATTTATTGGGAAAGTTGATTTTAAAGTTGAAGAACTTAAATCAGAAGTTAATGTTAAGATGAAAGACAATGTGTCAGCACTCCAACTTATGCTCTCTTCCAGTGCTGTCATGAAGACCAGAAGTGCTGAATTATTGCTGAGATGAACTTTTACCTAGTTTTCTGCATGCAAGAGATAGGGTTTTCTGGGGGATGAGGGTGGGGGTCACATTCCTGTGAGAAGTACGTGCCAGGACGGAGAGATGGATTGGCTAATGGCCAATGAGAAATCGGGTTGGAGAGCGGAAGAGGAGGGGGTTGGAAGGAGGGGCCAGTTGAGCTGCAATTAGCCTCAGAAATGTCGGCTATTTCTGTTCTTAATAAAGAATGATTCATTAGAGACTGCGCTTGAAAATGAAACTTATTTTAAGACAGAACCGAAACCTGACACAATGATTATAAAATTGCTGATGTTGACAATAAAATGCAAAGAGTTGAAAACGAGATTGTCATGATACAATTCAGGGCAATGGAGTTTGCTATACGGCTTCGAGGAATTCGAGAGGAGGAAAGTCAGGATTTGAGACAAGTTTGTTCTGAGGCCCTGGCCAAGATTTTACAAGTTAATCCTGATGTGGTTTTTCACAAAATAGACAAAATTTACAGAGTGAACTCCTGGGTGGCCAGACAAAGACAATTACCTAGAGATGTGGTCATATATTTTACAGATAGAGAAATAAGAAACGATATCCTGCAAAAATCCTTTTACACTTCTGTACAAGTGGGGGGCTCACGAATTGGAATTTATAAAGAATTGCCTCCTAAAATGCTGAAAGCTAGAAAAGAATTTGGCTTTCTTGTTAAGGAATTGCAAAATTTACAGATACCTTTCCGGTGGGACGCACCAGTTGGCATAATTTTCAGATACAAGGGAGAAAGATACCGTTTGAATACCGTGGAGAAGGCACAGCACTTCTATACTACTATTCTTAAGGAAAGAACACCATCTCCACGTACATCTACAGTTTTGGAGATTAAAGAGAGTGAAGAGAAGCAACCTCAACGAGAACTGCAAGAACAGTCTAAGCAGGAATTAGAGGAAGTGCAAGGTGCAGAAGGAGGTTTTCTGGATGAGCCCTTGCTGGAATTTTCTCCAATCTTGGACCCGGTTTGGATGATTGAAGTTAAGGATCAACGTATAACTCGAGCTCAATCTAAGTTACTTAAACAAAAGCAACAACAACAACAGGAAAGACAAGACAAGGAGGCAGTTAAGAGTACTGCACAAGAGACTGGAGCCATGGGGGGAGCGAGATCGAAGCTTTCGGATGACCTTCAATTATTTTGCTCTTTGCTCCAGAGAGAGGGTGATGATGTTTAAGTGTTTATCTTGGAATGTTAATGGGTTGAATTCAGCACAGAAAAGGAAGAAATTATTTACATATTTGAAACAATTTAATAATGATATAATTTGTTTACAAGAAACGCATATCACAACTCAAGATCAAAAATATTTGATAAACTCCAAACTAGGAACACATTTTATATCTTCAACTTCGCAAAAAAAGAATGGTGTGGATATTTATGTAAATAAAAAGTTAACAGCTAAAGTTATAGAAACAGATGAAGATGGTAGGTTTGTAGCAATTGAATTGCCTACAGCAAATGGCCAAATTCTTCTGATTGGAATTTATGCTCCCAATCAACAACAGGACTATTTCTATAAGATGTTACATACTAAAATATTGCAATGGGATTACAGATCTATTTTAATTATGGGAGACTGGAATGGAGTAATCGACTCTAAATTAGATAAAAAGAGTTTGGCAAAGTCTAGGATCAGATTACCACAGACCTTTTTTGACATGAAAGAAGATATGGAACTAAAAGATGTTTGGAGAATACATAATCCAAAAGAATTGGATTATACTTTTTTTTCTGACAGACACAGATCCTTCTCTAGGATTGACTTTATTTTGTTGACAAAGTTATTATCAGATGATTTACTTGTTAAGACAAAAAGAACAAAGATTTTTCCAAGAACTTTGACTGACCATAGCCCAGTATGGATAGAAATTGAGATGGACAAGGTTGAGAGACGTTCTTGGAGATTAAATGAGAATTTGTTTAGATATGAAAAAAATACAACAGAACTTAAAAAGCATTTGAAAGAATTTTTTGAAATAAATTTGAATAAAGGTACCCCAATTGAAATTGTGTGGGATGCAAGTAAAGCTTATATGAGAGGGGTACTTATCTACATGAACTCTAAACATAGACTGTTCCGACAAAAGAAAAGATCTGAACTGGAAATAGAAATAAAGAATAAAGAACAGTTACTTATTAAAAATCCAACAGATGAAAGAATACGTAGTGCTATAAAACTTTTGAAAGACCAATTTCAAATGCTTATGGCGGAACAAGTTGCAACAAACTTACAATATGCGAAGCATAACACATTTTGTAACGCTAATAAACCAGGCAGATGGTTGGCTTACACATTGAGGAAAAAACAAAGTATACGGACTATTGATAGTATTGATATTGGAGGGAAAGAAATCTTTCAACAAAAATTAATTAAAGAAGCTTTTGTGGACTATTATACTAAATTATATGCTAAAGAGGAGGTGCAGAATGGACTTATAGAAAAATATTTAAATGATAAAAGAGTTACAAAAATTACTGATCAACAAAAGGAAAGAATGAATTATCCTATAACAGAGGAGGAGATAATAGTAGCAATTAAACAGTTAAAAACAGCCAAAGCTCCTGGCACGGATGGCTTGACCGCAGTGTATTACAAAACTTTGCAAGCTGAAATGGTGGAACAACTTAGAGATTTATTTTGCAATATTCAGCAAGGGGGTAAAATACCCCTATCATGGACAACAGCTTACATATCTTTGATACCAAAAGAACAAATCGGTCCTAAAAAACCAGAGAACTATAGACCAATATCTCTTTTGAATACAGATTATAAAATCTTTGCGAAAGTACTAGCCAACAGGTTGATGCCAGTAATTCAAAAGGTGATTCATGATGATCAAGCGGGATTTATCGAGGGCAGATATATGAAGGACAATGTAAGGCAAGTAATAGATTTATTGGAATATCTTGAGAAGAATAAACAGATTCCTGCAGTGCTGGTCTTTTTGGACGCAGAGAAGGCCTTTGATAGAGTGGATTGGAATTTTCTACTAAAGACTTTAAAAAAGATGGACTTTGGGGATCAATTTATACAGGCGATTTCGGCAATTTATCAAGAGCAAAAGGCACAGATCATTATTAATGGAAGTTTGACAACAGAGTTTAAAATTGAAAAAGGAACAAGACAGGGATGTCCGTTGTCCCCACTTTTATTTATTTTAACACTAGAAGTCTTGCTAAATACAATACGGGACTCTAATATCTTGAAAGGTATAAAGATTAGGCAAGAGGATTACAGAATAAAGGCATTTGCAGATGATCTGGTTGTTACCCTATCACAACCAATGGAATCAATTATCTTGATGAAGGACATTATACAAGACTATGGTAAAGTTTCAGGTTTTAGATTGAATCCAAAAAAGACTAAAATGATAGCTAAAAACATGACACAAGATCGTAAACATGAGCTTGAAAGGAGGGCAGGTTTTGAGACTGTACCTAAGGTAAAATATCTAGGAGTTCAGGTTGCAGAATCAAACATGAAATTGTTTCAAAATAACTATGAGGTGTTGTGGCGAGAGGTGCAGAAAGATATGGAGACTTGGAAAAAACTGCAGCTGTCTCTACTTGGAAGAATAGCAGCAGTTAAGATGAATATTTTGCCAAGATTTCTTTTTTTGTTTCAAATGATTCCGGTGCTTAAAAGTGATAAACAATTGAAAGTTTGGCAATCTGGAGTGAATAAGTTCGTCTGGAACGAGAAGAAGCCGAGAGTGAAATTGAAAATTATGCAAGATGTTCCAGAAAGAGGAGGTCTTAAACTTCCAAACCTACAGCTATATTATGATGCAGCAGCTTTAACTTTAACAAGTGATTGGTTTGGAAGTAAAAAGGCTGGAATATTGAATGCAGAAAGTTTTGATCTTGAATTTGGATGGCATGCTTACTTATTTTATGATGACAAAGTTGATAAAGTATTTAAAAGTCATATACTTAGGGACTCTTTGATGAGAGTTTGGAAGAAGCATCGACTCAAATGGGATTATAAAATACCGCTATGGCTAGATCTTGGTCATACTTTGTGGAATACAAATATAATGTCACTCGGGGGGTTTTTATACAAAGAGGTTCTTTTTACAGATGCAGGCAGATGGCAGCTGAAGACATTGCAGACACTGTTGGACGAAGGGATTAATTTAACTTGGTTACAAGTTAATAATTACAAGTTATAATCAATTACAATTGAGATGGAAAGAGGACCAAAAAACTGGTATTATGTTGCACGAGGAAGAATTGGTTAGACATATAAGAGAGAAAGGTCCAATGCATATCAAAAGGCTTTATAATGTTTTGCTAGAAAGGGACTCAGAAACCGAATTAGTTAAAGACTGTATGATTAAGTGGGCACAAAATTTTGAAGAACCAGTGATGTTGGAAACATGGGAAAAAATTTGGGTTCAGAATGTTAAATTTACAGAGTCGCAGAACCTGAGGGAAAATTTCTATAAAATGTTTTATAGATGGCATTTAGATCCTAAAAAGTTGTCATGTATGTACCCTAATGTTCAGCCAAAATGTTAGAGATGTGAATGTTTGGATGCTACGTATTATCATGTTTGGTGGACCTGTAGGAAAGTAAAGGCTTTTTGGATAAAAATTTGGTGGGTCATGCAGAATGTTTTAAAGAAAAAAATTCAATTTTCTCCACAACTGTTTTTATTGGGTATAGTTAAGGGTTTTACATTGGGTGAAACAAAATTGATATTGTATATGATAACAGCAGCAAGATTGTTGATAGGTAAATACTGGAAGAATGAAGCTTTGCCCACTATCGAGGAATGGACTTTGAAGATGGCCAGTTTTGCAGAGATGGCGAAGATTTCAGCATATTTAAAAGATTGTTCACAAGAGACTTATGAATGGGAATGGAAAAGGTGGATAGAATATGTTCAGAACAAATATCAAACTAGAAAGTATCAAATAGCTTTTATTTGAAAATAATGTATTGGAAATATTTTAATGTAAGGAGGTAAAGAGAAAAATTATACAGGGGAGGGAGGGGTTCAAGTTTATATATAAGTGTTATATTAAGGGTTTTTTATGAGTATGAGTATATTATAGGGAAGTCTGGGGGGGAGGGGAGGGTTAGGGAGGGTTAGGGAGGTTGGGAAGTCTGGGGGGGGAGGTGGGGGGGAAAAAGGGGTGAAAATGTAATTGTAAAACTTTTGCAATAAAAAAAAAAACCTTAGCTAAAATCCTACCAGTACCAAGTTTTTATAAGAAAAACTTTTAAGTTTTTAGAATTAACAAAACATAAGCTGAATCTAATAGATAAAGAAGAACTAGCACAAAAAATTAGAAGCACTAAACAAACTTTTTTGAAAATTCAAATAAACCAGGAAGGTGGCTGGCATATAAATTGAAAAAGAAGAAAGAAAAAAAATTGATACATCAACTAGTGGATGATGAAGGAACTCTTCACCATCAAACTGATGATAAAAAGAAAGTGATTCGAAACTACTATGAGAAACTATATGACCAAGAGTTAATCTCAGAAAATAAAATAAAACAATTTTTAGAAAAAGCGGAATTACCTAAAATACACGAAACAGTGAAAACAATGCTAGATGAACGTATATCAATGATGGAATTAACAGAAGCAACCAAGAGGCATAAGAATGGAAAAACACCAGGTCCGAAAGGATTGCCAGCAGAATTATATAAAGACTTATGAGGTAAGTTTCTGAAGGATGATCTAATTAATTCATGAGCCTCAAGCCAAGTTTCAAAAGAAATCCAGTTATTTATTAGGAGCAACATTTCGGCAATTACCCAAGCAGAGTCAGCTTTGCCTCCACGTAATTTAAGACCCCCTATGACCCTGTTTCCCCCCTCCTCCCTGGGTGTGTCATAAATCACATTCTCCAACAGGATCTCCACAATGGAGGCATTGATTCATCCAAATGTTATTGATATGGAAAATATTACTAGATATAAAGACATTTTGAATGAAAAGGGGGAATTTAAAACTAAACAGGAATTGAGTGGTCAAGGGATTGAGATAACATGGTGATCCCGAGATGAAAAGGATGCTAAAATGTATGGTTTCTATAAAGAATTAACAGAATTAGACCAGGTATTAACAGGGACAGATGAAAAACTAATAAAGAAAGTGTATAGCTATTTGTTAAGTATTAAGATGGAAGAGATAAAATTAAAAAAAAGGAACAAATAAAAGAGACAATGATAGTATGGGCTAAAATTTTTGGTTATCCGATTGAGTTAGCCAAGTGGCAGAAACTATGGGATAGAAATTATAAATTAATGATGTCAAGTGCATGTAAAGAAAATCTTTACAAAATGTTTTATAGATGGCATTTTCCACCCTCAAGGTTAGCAAAGATGTTTAAGGATATGTGCGCAAAATGTTGGAAATGTCATCTGACACCTGGTTCATACTATCATATGTGGTGGACCCAAAAGCAAAAAAATACTGGACAAAAATACATACATGGTTGGAAAAAATGGTAAAACAACATATTGATTTGAAACCAGAAATATTTTTGGGGGGCATTTTACCGGATAAGTATAATAAAGGGAATACATCAGGGGTGAAATGCTACCGGTTTGCTCCAGTTCGGGCAAACCGATAGTGATAAAAACTACCGGTTCATGCGAATAGGTAGTAAAAAGATGCTTTAAAAAAGTTTTTAAAAAAGGTTCCGATGATCCCGCAGCATAGCTGATTGTCAAAAAAAAGCATTTTTTACTACCTACCATGTTTCCCTGAAAATAAGACAGGGTCTTATTTTCTTTTGACCATAAGCGCACCAGCGTGCCTACTGTCCCTGTCCTAATGTTTTCTTTTATTTGCATCCTTTTCATGTATTTATAATTATGTTTACACTTGTATCTGTCATAAAATACATGTTTGACGAAAATAAAAAAATAAAAAATAAAAGTAAACTCTACTGTGCTGTCCAGTAGAAGCCATTTTATGGCAGTCCAGTAAAGCCATTTTAAGGCACAACAGGTTGTATCTTAACAGAACACAGATCCCGAGGGGTGTTAGGGGTGTAATTTAATTATCTTCCTTAATCGTTAGACATCTTGCTATCAGTGAATCCCAATGTCAGCGTTCCAGAAAAAACCCCACTCCAAATAAAGACATGAAAGCAAGCATTTTCCAAAGTCTTCTTTACCCTAAGTATTTTACTTTCTTAGTAATCTGAATATCTATTCTCTTCATTAACTCTTTTTTCTGTTTATCTGTAAGATTTTTCACTAGGATCTTACTTTTCTCTTTATTTATTTTCAGACCTGCCACTTCACCATATTCTTCTATTTTTTTTTATTAGTTTAGGTCCTGTTTCTTGTGAATCTTCCAAGATAAAAACTAAATCATCTACAAATGCCTGTATTTTGTACTTTTCCTTTTTTATTTCCATGCCTTTTATCTCTGTCTCTTGTCTAATATTTCTATTTAATATTTCCAATATCAATAGAAATAATGTCAATAGAGACAAGAGGCATCCTTGTCTTGTACCTTTCTTAATGCTGACCCTCTCAGTCATATCTCCGTTTACCATCACCTTTGCAGTTTATAATATATCGCCTTAATCATATTGATAAATCTCTCCCCAAAGTCCATATCTTTTAGTTGTGCTAACATAAATTGCCAGTCCGCATTATCAAACACTTTCTGTGAATCTATGAAGATCAGCACCATTTGCTTCTCTGGATGTGCTTCATAATCATACTACATGTGCAAGATGGCGGTCGTGAGGTGAGGTGCTGCGGCTGGATGGAGGACTTTCTGGGGCTCGAGGGGGTGCTGCAGGGGAGCTCGACCATCAGCGACCCCTGATTCGGTTGGATGGCTTCGGGGCGAGGGTTTTGTGATCTTCCTCGCCCCTGGACGCCCCCGGGGTCGGAGGCGGCAAGGGAGAGTGTGGCCGCGCTGCTCCGACTCCGCCGCCGCCGCCGAGAGCCGAGCCGAGTGGAGAGTGGAGAGCGGTGGCGCTCTGGGAAGGAGAAGGAGAAGGAGAAGGGAGAGCGGAGCCGAGCCGAGCGGAGAGTGGAGAACAGAGATATGGAGATGTGGCTTGCTGGCGGTGGTGGGGTCAGTCAGCGGAGGGGGCGAGGGTTTTTGAGATCTCCCTCGCCCCTGGACATGCCTAGAGGTGCTGGCGAAGAAGTTGGCCGCGCTGCTCCAACGCCGCCGCAAGTGGTGCTATGGTGGTTTGTTTGGCGGCAGTCGTTGGCAACGATAGTGGCAAGGTGAAGGGGGAAGTATGGCTGTGGGGCAGCGAGTGGTGGCAGCCTGTTGAAATTTCATCTGCCCCACTCAGGAACTTCCTCAGCGGCCCCTGGAATCCGGGAATGGTGGCGTGGATATCAGCGGGGGTGGTGAGGCCGGCCCCAACATTAAACTGGGCCATGGCACACCCCATGGAAGTACTGGAGCTGTTCTCAGGCCCTATTGCCGGAGAAAGGGGGCTTGCTAGAGGGTGAAAACTGAGAGGAGCATAAAGGACCGGAGAAGAAAGACCCCCTCCCGGGATATCTTGGCAGCTGTAGAGGACCTGGAGGCCTCCTGTGACATCCAATGGAGGCTGGGGTTCGGATTTGTTATCCCGGAAGAACTGAACTATCTGAGGAATGTAGGGCTGGGGGGCGATGGAGGAGTTTTCCATCACATAGATACCAGCCCTTTTCTCCTCCCCCTCCCAGGTACTGTGTCTGCCTAAATGGGCTTATTATTCGCCCTAATTGAGGGAATTTTCTCTCTCCCCCCCTTTTCTTCCCCTCCTCCTTCTTCCCCTTCCCTTCTTTCCCTTTTTCACCGGGACTTACTCGAATATGATCTTGAGTATAAGACTTTGCCAAGGATTTTCCATCTTCGCCCCTGGCGTGACTCATAGACTGACTGATAGACTGATAAATCTTTCTTCCAACCATGGTCAGCCAAACTGATGCAACTGTTGAGGGGTCCTCTATTACATCATGACTCTTGTCTGTGGGAGAACTTTTTCAATCTACGGCCCCGTGGGGTTCCGCCGTGAGACGGCGGGCCGGAGATTGCCCCATTGGAGGAGATAATTTAGGACCCTCCTGCTGTTGTGGGAGGACAGTTGAGATAACAACAGCACATTGATGAACAATTGGCTGTGTTACATCTTTTGTGAAGTCCCCTGTCTGAGCTTTGGGCCTCCATCGCTGCATTTTGGAGATGTATACGACTGCAGATCTTCTTGCGCTGCGAGATTCCCCCTTCTCGCAGATGTGGCCCTCCTCACTATCGAGGGCCCACCTCAAGGAAGTGTTTTGGGACCCAGAGAGGTGGCATGTGAAAACGAGGGGATTGAGGGGTTTTCTAACAAAATTTTTAGTGAAATTTTTAAGGGGTCCTGGGGAGGGGGAGGGTCAGATTGGAATTCGGGCTGTGGGTATGGGGGATAACCCACAAGGGGGAGGGTCGGGTCTGGCAGTGAAGCATGGCGTGGGGGATGGGGGACCCGGGATCGAGGGGGGGGTTAGAGCTTGTCCGGATAGTTTTTTGAACATCAGTACTGTAGGTGGGAGGGGTAGATATGGCGGGAGCAGGGGGCCATATCGTGTTAGGGGAGTGCGCACTCGCTGTCTACGAGCGGTGGCGTGCTCCGGCCCCCAAGGCTCTACTCGCTCCTCAGGTTGCATAGACCCTCAGGACCCAGGCCTTCGGCTGATGCTGTGCAATGCCAGGTCCGTAGTAAATAAAGCCCCCCTCATCTGTGATCTTGTTCAAGAGGGGGGTGCGGACCTGGCAGGTATTACGGAGACCTGGTTGGGCCAGGAGGGTGGGGTTCCCCTCGTTGAAATGTGCCCGCCAGGTTTCCAAGCATTCCATCAGCTGAGGTCACAGGGGAGGGGTGGGGGGTAGCGGTTATCATTAAAGAAGGTCTGAGACCGAGGGAGGCCACTGTTCCTCAGACGGCCGGCTGTGAATCCCTTTTTGTGAAATGGGGTCATGGGGCTCGGATGGGTTTGCTGATCACGTACCTGGCTCCCTGCCACGTGGCAACAGCCCTGCCCGAGCTACTCAACATCATCGCCGCGGTGGCGGTTGATTCCCCTAAGCTTATGGTCATGGGGGATTTCAACCTGCCGTCCATGGGTGAGACGTCAGAGATGGCTCGGGAGTTCATGGCTTCCATGACAGCTATGGACCTGACCCAGTTAATTCATGGCCCTACCCACACAGGGGGAAACACGCTGGATCTGGTTTTTGTCTCTGGACAGTGGTTGAGGGATCTTGATATAGGGGATATAGTCACTGAACCCTTGTCATGGTCAGATCACTCTCTCCTTCGTCTCGACTTTTGAACCACTGCACCCTGCCGCAGGGAGGCGGAGCCGGTAAGATGGTTCCGCCCCAGGCGCCTGATGGAACCTGACAGATTCCAGACGGAGCTTGGGCCATTTCCTGAGGTTCTGGCACACGCCTCGACTGGAGACCTGGTGGCCGGCTGGGATAGGGCGGCTGCTGGTGCTCTGGATCGGGTCGTGCCTTTGCGGCCTCTGACCCAGTGCCGATCTCAATTGGCTCCTTGGTTTACCGAGGAGCTGAGGGAGTTGAAGCGCCAGAAAAGATGCCTAGAGAGTAGTTGGAGGGCCAGTCTTTCTGAATCTGACCGGACACTAGTAAGATCCCACATTAGGAATTACTTAGTGGCGATAAAAGCAGCGAAATGTAGTTATTTTGCTGCTCTTATTGCGTCATCAGATAATCGCCCGGCCGCCCTCTTTAGGGTGACCCGCTCCCTGCTCCACCAGGAAGCGCGGGAGGACCCCTTGGAGGGTAGAGCCGAGGATTTTGTTCAGTATCTGTATGACAAAATCACTCAGATTCGGGAAGATTTGGACTCCAACTGGGTAGTCTCAGGGGGAGAGACAGGGGCAGGTCTTGAGAATGTTATCTGGGATGAATTTGATCCTGTGACCCCTGAGGACGTGGACAGGATTCTGGGTAGACTGAACGCGACCACTTGTTTATTGGACCCATGTCCTTCCTGGTTAGTACTGGCTTCCCGGGAAGTGACACGAGGCTGGCTCCAGGGGATTATAAACGCTTCGTTGAGTGACGGTGACTTTCCCACCGCCTTGAAAGAGGCGGTGGTGAGGCCTCTCCTCAAGAAGCCTTCCCTGGACCCGGCAATGTTGGTAAATTATTGTCCGGTCTCCAACCTTCGCTTTGTTGCGAAGGTTGTTGAGAGTGTGGTCGCGCAACAGCTGCCCCAGCACCTGGATGAAACGACGTATCTGGATCCGTTCCAGTCGGGCTTCAGGCCCGGGTACAGCACGGAAACGGCATTGGTCGTGTTGGTTGATGATCTCTGGAGGGCTCGGGACAGGGGGTGCTCCTCTGTTCTGGTCCTGTTAGATCTCTCAGCGGCTTTTGATACCATCGACCATGGTATCATGCTGCACCGGTTGGAAGAGTTGGGGGTGGGAGGCACTGTGTTGCGGTGGTTCTCCTCCTTTCTCTCTGACCGGTCGCAGTCTGTGTTGACAGGGGGACAGAGGTCGACCCCGAGGCCCCTCATATGTGGGGTGCTGCAAGGGTCGGTCCTCTCGCCTCTCCTGTTCAACATTTATGTGAAGCCACTGGGCGAGATCATCTGTGGTTTCGGGGTGGAGTACCATCAGTACGCTGACGACACCCAGCTGTACATCTCCACCCCGGATCACCCCAACGATGCTCTTGAAGTGATGTCCCGGTGCCTGGAGGCCGTACGGATCTGGATGGGGAGGAACAGGCTCAGGCTCAACCCATCCAAGACTGAGTGGCTGTGGTTTCCGACGTCCTGATATAGTCAGTTGACGCCATCACTGACTATTGGGGGCGAATCATTGGCCCCCACGGAGAGGGCTCGCAACTTGGGCGTCCTCCTGGATTCACGGCTGTCTTTAGAAGAGCACTTGACGGCCGTGACCGGGAGGATTTTTCATCAGGTTCGCCTGATTCGCCAGTTGCGTCCCTTTCTGGATCGGGACTCGTTACGCATGGTCACTCATGCCCTTGTCACCTCCCGCCTGGACTATTGCAATGCTCTCTACATGGGGCTCCCCTTGAGGAGCACCCGGAGGCTCCAACTGGCGCAGAGTGCGGCCGCGCGGGTGGTAATGGGAGCGACATGGCATTCCCATGTAACACCCCTCCTGCGCAAGCTGCACTGGCTCCCGGTGGTCTTCCGGGTGCGCTTCAAGGTTCTGGTTACCACCTTTAAAGCGCTCCATGGCTTAGGACCCGGGTACTTGCGGGACCGCCTACTACCACCAATAGTCTCCCACCGGCCGGTACACTCCCATAGAGAGGGGCTCCTCCGGGTGCCGTTAGCCAAACAATGCCGACTGGCGGCCCCCAGGGGGAGAGCCTTCTCTGTGGGGGCACCTACTATCTGGAACGAGCTCCCCCCAGAGATACGGAGGATCCCGGATCTGCGCACCTTCCGCCGCGCCTTAAAAACCTTACTATTTCACCAGGCCGGCCTGGCCTAATTTTCCCCCTCTTTTATAAAAGATTTTTAAAATTTTAAATATCTTTTAGTATTTCATATATTCAATTTTAAATTGGTTTTAAAAGTTTGGGGTTTTAAATTTGTCGGGGCCAAAATTATTTAATTTGATTTTATTCTATTTTTAAATTTTGTATTGTATGTGTTTTTATTGTCTGGCTGTGCACCGCCCTGAGTCCTTCAGGAGTAGGGTGGTATAGAAATCTAATAAAATAAAATAAATAAATAAATAATACTCCAATGTATTTAAAATTATTCTCATATTGTTTTTAATTTGTCTCTTAGGTAAAAAGCCATTTTGATCTGGATGTATAAATTGATTTTAAAATCTTTTTAGCCTTTCTGCAATTATTGAAGCAAATATTTTGTAATCAGCATTCAATAAGGATATCGGTCTATAGTTTTTTATTTGTTGTAAGTCAGCATCTTCTTTCGGTATGAGAGTAATATATGCTTCCATCCATGAATTTGGTACCTTTGCTTCTAATAAAGTTCATTGAATACTTCCAATATTGGGATACTTAAAGTGTAAACTCATAAAGCATTCCAGGCCCGCTTTCAAGTTGCTATAAGCAGGAGAGGGGGAAGAACTGACGGAGCTGTTCAGCTGCCTTGAACGAAAGCACATTCCACACATGCCTTTCTTCAGATTGTATCCCAGGTTACTGGAGCCAACAGGAGGAGTGTGGCTTCTACAGCCCGCAAATGTACTCTGTTGGAGAATGTGATTTATGACACGCCCAGGGAGGAGGGGGGAAACAGGGTCATAGGGGGTCTTAAATTAGGTGGAGGCAGAGCTGACTCTGCTTGGGTAATTGCCAAAATGTTGCTCCTAATAAATAACTGGATTTCTTTTGAAACATGGCTTGAGGAGGGGTGTGGCCAGTGCCAGCAGTGGTACAGCAAATTCTGGGGCTCCTGGAAAATGCTGATATCTCAGCTGCCCTAAGGGAATCCCCAGGGATCATAGCTGTTCTGTAGGGACAGTGAAGAACGGAGGCACAGGCAGGCACGAACAGAGAAGTCGTGAGTTCCTTGAAGTGTTTGCATCAGCCTCTGACCCAGCAGCAAGGGAAGACAGTCATTAGGAGCTGTCAATAGCCGGGCGGCCACACGCAAGAAAAGATGGAAAAAGAACGAGGTGATCATCTGGGTGAGAAACTGTGGTCTTGGAAACAAGATTCCTTTATATATTTAACTTCTGAACTTTTAAAACTATTTTACTTGAGAAAATTGGCAAAGAGGGAGAGAAGGGAGTGGAAAAAGGCTACCTCCCCACCTCCAGAACAGCTGTGAAGAAGCGGAAGCCATTAATAAAAGCTAATTAACAAAAGCTGAAAAAGTAATTTAACAAACTGAAAGCAGATTGGGAAAAGAGGCATTTTTGGCTAAAGAACTATAATTTGAAAAGTTGAATTTGGAGTTTTGAAGCTGGGGGTTTATTTTTTTCCTCTCTTTTAAGACTATTTTGAATTGCAGAGAAAATTAAAGAGATATATTGGACAAAGGAAAAGATGAGAAGGGAGTGACCTTGGGATGTTTTGGAAACTGGCAAAAAGATTTTGATAAGAAGTGGTCTTGTGACTTTGTAACAGAAGGGGGAAGATATAGAAGGACAAAAAAGAAGAAAGAAAGTTGTTTTTTCCTTTCACTTGATGGAGTTATAAATTTTGTAAGATTTTGGAATAGTGGTATTTTGGAATATTTTTTTTTCTTTCTGGATCTTCTCTTTTTGTGCCTTTTCCTTTTCCTTTTTCCTTCTAGAAATTCCCTGTTCCTGGACTTAAAAGACTTCATTGGCAGGATTTTTGTTTTTTCTATTTTTTAATTTTTTGGGGGGGGGAAGAGATATATTTTTCATCTTTTTATTGCCTGGTTGGATATTTTGGCGAAACACCTGGGTTTTGGACTAGTGAATTTTTATTTTTGCACTGATCTGGTTTTATCTTTTCTTTTTTTCCTCTCTTTCTTCCCTTTTTTTTCTTTCTTTCTCTTTCTTTCCATTTTTTCCTCTATTTTTGCCCTTTTGGGCTGTTTGATTGTTCTTGGCTTTTTGTATGGTTTATGGATCAAATCTATGTGGATTAGGGTATCAAGAACCTGAAGAGTCTGATTGGACATTTTGAATTTAAAGAAATCGAGTATTTGGATTATAAAATTGGGTAGTAAGATTTGAAAAAAAAAAGAAGATGAAGAAAAAAACACAACATCTATCATCACCATCAATGTCAACAATGCCTGGTACTACAGGGCAAAAGACAACAGAAATTGCATCACAGCAAGAGAAAGTCAACACAGAATTTAAAAATATGCTACAAACTATATATGAAGATCTTAAGACAAGATTAGACAAGGTAGATGGGAGAATGAAAAAAATGGAAGGAAATATGGAAAAAATGGAAGAAGAAGTTAAAGAAGTTAAAGAAATGATAGGGAAAAATGAACGACGATTGCAGCAAATGGAAGAAAAAGCAGAAGCAACGGAGAAAAAAGTTGAAGAGATGGACTATAGACTTACAATTACTGATAAAAATCAGGAAAAAACAATTATAATCCTGGAGATGGATAAAGCTGATTTTTATTTAAGATTTCAAAACATTGAAAAAGAAAAGGGAGAAAATTTAGCAGAGAAAATTGCAGAGATACTAGCAGAAGAAATGGAAGAAAGTAAGGAAGGGATATTAAGTGGAATCGATGAGATATACAGAGTGCACACAAGATATGCGATGAGACATAATCTACTTAGAGAAATTCATGTCAGATTCACCAAGGAAACACTGAGAACAGAGATATTGCAATTGATGAGAAACACGACAATAAAGCACAAAGGGAGAGAAGTAGTGGTACTGAAACAAATTCCAAAAGAGTGAGAGATCTGAGAAAAGAATATCAATTTTTCAAGGAACGTTTGATAAAGAGAGGAATAAATTTTAGATGGTTGATTGCAGAAGGAATATTGGTGAACTGGCAAGAACAAAGATACAGATTAGACTCAGTAGAGAAAGCAGAGTTATTTTATAAACAATACATAGATGTCCAAGAGGAAGGAAGGTTGAGGGAAGAAAAAGGGGATGAACAACAGGAGGAGAAGAAAGAACAACCAAGAGATACAACAAAAGAACAAGAAGAGAGAGCGTTAAGAGGAGCGAGGGCGAAAGAAGTTAAGGAACTAAGGGAGATAAGAATGACTAGATTGACAAAACAAATAAATAAATAACAAATGAACATTATATGGAAGTATCAATGTGGTTTTCAACAATAGATGTGTTGACACACCCATATATGATTAACATGGATAAGATTGTATAAAGACATTTTAACAGAGAAGGGAGAATTAAAACAGAAACAAGACTTAGAAAAACAAGGGATTGAGATTGACTGGCATACACGGCTGCAGATACAATCAAGATATGATAAAGACTAGACTTCCAGTTGGTGTCGTTTGGACAAAGAAAGGGGTTGAGGAGCTAGCTCTGTTTTTCGCCCCCCCTTTTTTGGTGCTGGAGTGATCCTGAAAGGATACACAAAGCCCGAAGGGAAGCGTATTGGAGTGGGGATACTCAAGGAGCAGTTTGGCAATAAGCGATCGCCAGCGTGATGGAGAGAAACCCCATTGAGCCCAGCAATCGAGAGGCTGACATTTTTCAATGGTGGCCCCAAAGTCCTGACAGCCAGCAAAGTGGGAAGCAAGATCGAATGACAGCTCGTGGTGAAGAGTAATGAGAGGTCAGTGCAAAAGAATTTGTGTTACAGAAGATTAGCGAGAAAGAAGGTTCACACCTCATTGTGAAGATTGATTGATCGTAACCCGAGAAAGCTGGAACTTTATGAGCAACTGGCGGGGTCAGAAGACCAAAGCAGCAGAGAAGATCTAGATTCTAACTCTCAAGAAGACCAAGACCAACCAAAAAATAAAGACGAAGAACAAGAAGTAAAAGAAACCAACCAACAACAAGAAAGAGAAGAGCCTAAGACAGCGAATAGAACAGAAAGGGAAATAAGAACAAACAGAAGACAAAAAACGAGATACAATTAGGGTTATGGAAAAAGAGGTGAAACTCTTATCTATCAACATAAATGGACTAAACTCAATGACAAAAAGAAAAAGGATTTTGGCAAACTTAATAAAACAAAATGCAGATATTATATGTTTACAGGAAAGACACATTTTAAAAACAGACGAAAAATATTTAGATTGCCCCAAATTAGGAACTCTGTTTACAGCTTCTGCAGATCAGGAGAAAAAGAAAGGAATAGCTGTCTACATTAAAGAAGAGATAAAGGCAAACTTAATAGTTGCAGACTTCAAAGGAAGAATTCTGGCAATAGAAATACAGATAAATTTTTTAAAAAATTTATTAGTGGTAATTTATGCCCCCAATGATAATCAAAAAGAATTTTACAAAGCCCTATATGATAAAATTATTGAATTAGAAAGAAAAAATATTTGCATCATAGGAGATTATAATGCAATAACAGATTATCAAAAAGACTACAATGGGGGAAATAAGAAAGGGGGGAAAAAAGAGAACTACCTAAAATATATGTAGAAATGACCAAAGAATTAAATTTAATAGATATATGGAGAACACTAAATCCAATTTACTTTCTATTCAAACCCCCATCAGTCATGGTCACGCATTGACATGGCTTGGATGAGTGGAGAACTAGCAGAAGAAGTGACAGAAGTAGAAATTTTACCGAACTCGTGGGCAGACCACAACCCACTCAGAATTAATTGGAAGTGTAAAAAAAAACCAAGGAGAAGATGGATGCTAGATTCTCAATTATTGAAAGATGAGGAATTGACCAAGAAAATTAAGGAAGAACTAAATTTTTATTTTAAAGAAAATAATAACCAATATACAACGACCCAAAACTTATGGGATACTATGAAAGCTGTTATACAGGGAATTATAATATCCTATGTTGCAAAAAAGAACAAAGAAAAATATGTCCAACAAAACAATCTACTTCAAGCAATCAAAAAATTAGAGACCAAATTACAGAACAGCCTTCAAAATTCCCAACTACAAGAACAATTGATTTTTCATAAACACAAATTCAATTTAGTTGATCAGAAAGAATTGGTTAGAAACTTGAAGGCAACCAAACAAATATATTTCGAACAAGCAAACAAGCCAGGAAGATGGCTATCTTATAAACTTAAAAAGGAGAGAGAGAAAAGAACCATCTACCAACTACAAGATGAAAATGGAGATTACCAACACACAATAGAAAAGAAAAAAGAGATCACATATAAATATTTTGAGGATCTCTATAAGAAAGAAAGAGTAGATGAGGATCAGATTAGGGAGTATCTAAGAGAAAAAAGAACCCGAGAAATAAAAGACGAACTGAAAGAAACTCTGACTAAGGATATAACTAGGATGGAATTAATTCAAGCAATCAGATCCCAGAAAAGTAACAAAACACCGGGCTCCGATAGTTTCCATCAGAATTTTATAAGGTAATAGAAGAACAAGTAGGACCAATAATGGTTGATCTATACAATGAGGTATTAACATCAGCTAAAATGCCAGATTCGTGGAGGGAAGCATTAATTTCGCTAATCCCAAAGGGGGATACAGATGCCAAACTGATACAAAACTATAGACTATATGAAATTTGCTGCTATCTTTGATTGGTAGGATCTTAACTATCAAGATGAATATTTTGCCTAGAATTTTGTACTTATTCCAGACAATTCCAATCAGTTGGGTAAGGAATTTTTTGTAGATTTGAATAAAATGATGTTGAAATATATTTGGCAGGGAAAGAAGGCGAGGATAATATTAAAGTTATTACAAGATGCCAAAATGAGGGGTGGTTTTGGCCTGCCTAATTTTGAACTTTATTACCAAGCAGCAAGTTTAATGTGGATTAAAGAATGGATAACTTTGAGAAACACCAGATTATTGAATTTGGAGGGACATGATTTGTTGAAGGGATGGCATGCCTTTTTATGGTATAAAGGAACAAAAATACAGGGGTACTTTAGAAGGCACCAGATACGAGAAGCTTTGTTGTTGAATTGGGAGAAGGTTAAAAAACATTATTATTCGAAGATTCCAGTCTGGTATCTACAATTGAAGCTTTTTCATATTCAGTAATATTTAAAAGGGAACAAATTGTTAGGTATAGTGAATTATTGGATGAAAAGGGTGAACTTAAATTAAAGCAAGAACTGGAAGATCAGGGATGTAAGATGGATTTGTTTTCATATATGCAGATATGCTGTAGATATGAAGATCATCTCAAACAAGATTTTTATAATGTTTTGACTAATTTAGATAAGATTTTAATGGGATCTGATGATCATGTAATTAAAAAGCTATATGGATATTTGTTAGAAGTAAAATTGGAAGAAGAACAAGTTAAAGAATCAATGATAGCGTGGGGGGGAAATTTTGGTCATGGTATTGATTTAGAGAAATGGCAAAAATTGTGGTCGCATAATTATAAAATGACAATGTCTATAGCATATAAGGAGAATTTGTATAAGATGTTTTACAGGTGGCATTTACCCCCGATGATACCAGAATGTTCAAGAATAAATCGGAGAAATGTTGGAAGTGTCATCAGACTCCAGGATCTTATTACCATATGTGGTGGACATGCGCAGAAGCTAAGAGATATTGGACTAAGATACACACATGGTTGGAAAAAATGATAAAGAGACATATTGACTTTAAACCAGAGATATTTTTATTAGGGATATTACCAGAGACATATAATAAAGAATTGCAATATTTAATTGTGAATGTTTTAACATCGGCTAGAATTGTATTTGCTAAAAACTGGAAAGGAGAAAAGATACCTACTGATGAAGAAATTATTAAGAAAATGATGGACTGTGCTGAAATGAGTAAATTGACATTTGAAATAAGAGAACAGGAAGATAAACAATATTATTTGATATGGGATTTATTTTATCAATGGATAGATAATAAAATATGTAGATAAATATGAAATATGAAGTGGAAGTTGAGGTAAATAAGTGAAATATTTCTTTATGAAAATTAGCTTTGGTCATATATTGATATTTTGAAGAAGGGATTGAGCACAAAAGGATGTTAACCGATTGATACACTGTCTGTAATTGTTTGGAATGATGATGATTTTATGTTTTATTTTTGTTTTTAAAATAAAAAATTGTTTTTTGAAAAAAAAACTATAGACCAATCTCTCTGTTAAACGTAGACTATAAAATATTTGCTACTATTATTGCCAACAGATTAAAGAAAATTTTGAATGACTATATACACTTAGATCAAAATGGTTTTCTTCCAAATAGACAAATCAGGAATAATTTAAAAATAATAATGGACAGTTTAGAATATTATGAAGCCCATCCAGAGAAACAAGTGCCTTTGTTTTCTTGGACGTCCAAAGGGCATTTGACAACCTCAATTGGCAATTTATGATTCAACAAGTTTATGATATGAATTTTGGCACTAAATTTGAGAATATTATAACAGCAATATATTCGATACAAAAAGCAAAAATTATAATTAATGGAGAAAACACCCAAACTTTAAATATAGAGAAAGGAGTTTGACAAGGTTGTCCCCTATCTCCTCTGCTCTTCATACTGTCACTAGAAGTATTATTAGAATGAATTAGACAAAATTCAGAAATAAAAGGATTGAAAATCAGAAATGAAGAATATAAATTGCAAGCATTTGCAGATGATTTGGCTTTTATTATCGAAAAGCCAATAGAGAAAGGACAAACATTAATTAAGGAATTAGAAAGATATGGAGCTGTAGCAGGACTGAAAATTAATAGACAGAAAACGAAAATTCTAGCGAAAAATTTAACAGAACTACAAATAACAGAATTGGAAAGAACACTTGGACTCCAAATAACAAGAAAAATCGAATACTTAGGTATATGGTTGACAGCGCACTGTAAATCGATAAAGGAGAATAACTATAACAAACTATTACAACAAACAAAAAAAGATTTAGAACTATGGACTAACATGCAACTGTCACTTTTAGGAAGAATAGCAATCATAAAAATGTCTATAGTACCAAAATTTCTATACTTGTTCCAGACCATCCCAGTTAAATTAGGAAAGACCTTTTTTAATGACCTTAATAAAACAATAGCAACATTTATTTGGCAGGGCAGGGGAAAAAAACCCAGAATAAAAATAAAATTACTACAAGATCTGAAGAGCAGAGGAGGATTTGGATTGCCAAACTGGTAATTATATTATAATGCAGCAACATTAGTTTGGTTAAAAGATTGGATCAATTTGAAGAATAAAAGAATACTAGCTATAGAAGGTCATGACATGCAGAGAGGATGGCATGCCTTTCTGTGGGAAACAGGACCTACAAAACAACAATACTTCCACAGACACTTGATTAGAGATTCGCTAATAAATAATTGGATTAAAGTTAAAAAGAAACACTACATAAAAATCCCAACTTGGCTATCCACAATGGAAGCGATGATCCACCCAAACAATTTAGATTTGAACAAAATGTTAAAATATCAAGACCTATTAGATAACCATGGAAAGTTAAAAACAATACAGAACCTCCAAGAACAAGGGCTACGAGTTGACTGGTGGGCTTATTTTCAATTACAAAATCAATATAAACCAAGATAACCAAGATATAAAAGATTATGGAATATATCTTAAACCACAACAATTAGATAAAATTTTATTAGGACCAGACAAAAAAAATATTACTAAAATTTACGAATATTTTCTGGAAGTAGAACTGGAGGAAGAAGTAGTGAAAGAATGCATGATTGCATGGGGTCAGAATATTGGACACAACATAAAACTATCAGATTGGGAGAACATATGGAACAGAAACCATAAACTAGCAAAATCAGCAGCATATAAAGAAAATGCATATAAAATGTTCTACAGGTGGCACTTACCCCCTTCGAGATTAGTGAAAATGTACCCTAAAATGAGCCCCATATGTTGGAAATGTAAAAAGAAAGAGGGAACATACTACCATATGTGGTGGTCCTGTCCTGAGACTCGAAAATATTGGCTAAAAATTAAAGATTGGCTACAGGAAATTACTAACGAACAATTAGAATTAGAACCGGAACTCTTCCTATTGGGGATCTTCAAAAAAAAAAATGTGAAGGGCACAAGATATGATAAAGACTTGAAACAATATGGTTTTAATTTGGGGGAATCAGAGTTGGATCAGATAATGACTGGAAAGGATGAAAAAATGATTAAAAGACTGTATAATTATTTGTTGCAAATTAGATTGGAAGATGAAGAGGTAAAAGAGACAATTATAACATGGGCGAAACATTTTGGATATGCAATAGAATTAGAGAAATGGCAATACCTATGGGAAAGGAATTATAAATTGACAATGGCAACTGCATATAAAGAAAATCTATATAAAATGTTTTATTCATGGCATATGCCACCAGAAAGATTAGCAAAGATGTTTAAAGATAATTCAGCCAAATGTTGGAAATGTTTGCATTTGCCAGGATCATACTATCATAGTCATGTTTAGAAGCAAAAAATTATTGGTCTAGAATACAGAAATGGTTGGAAGATTATATTACGTAATGTGAAGTTTCCGAAAGATGCCCTAATTAATTAATGAGCCATGAGTCATGAGCCAAACTTCAAAAGAAATACAGTCATTTATTAGGAGCACTATTTCGGCAATATATGGATGCACTTAGAACTAATCCCACATAGATTTATGTTCCCCTATTACCCTGTCTCTTCCCTCCTCCCTGGCCATGTCATAAATCACATTCTCCAATTAACCACTTTGGCTGGCTGTGAAATCCAACACTCTCCTACTGATTGCGGTAAGAAAGCATTTTTGGAATGTAGCTTCAGTTAGGGAAATCAGTCTCCCTCCCTCCTGCTCATGGCAACTTGAAAACTTTGCAAGTTGATACATAAATCTATAGAATTAAAACCGGAGGGTTTTTTATTAGGTATTCTCCCAGAGAGATATAGTAAAGAAGATGTGTATTTAACTATACATATAATAAGAGCAGCAAGAATTGTATTTGCACAAAATTGGAAGACAGAAAAAATTCAGTCAGAAGGTGAAGTAATAAAAAAAGATTTTAAACTGTGTGGAAATGAATAGATTAATTCTAAGAATAAGTGATAAAGGGGAATCAGTGTATTTCAAGAAATGGGGACGATTTTAAATATGGTTAGAAAAGAAATATGAAGATAAGAGGATAAATGATTTAGATAATAGAAAGTTAAACGAGGGAGAGAATAAAAAAGAAATAGAAACCCAGATGACACCAGAGTAAATGAAAAAGGGGATGGGAGGGGGGGGGGGGAAGAAAGAAGATAATAAGAATAAATGTACAATTATGATGATAATACTGATAGAATAAATCTGAAAAGAAGTTGAAAGAAAGTATATACTATTAGAATATAGGAGTTGCTCGGATACCAAACAAGGAGAATATTCCACAGCAAAGAAGATAGAAAGGAGAGAGGAGTAGAGGGTAGGAAGAGGAGAGGGAGGGAGAGGAATGGAAGAAAGGGAAAAGGAGAGGAAGGAAGGGTAGGGGACAGGAGTAGCAGACAAGGTGACAAGGGGGAAAAGAAGAGAGGAGTGGGGAAAAGGAAGGGGAAGTAGGATGTGGTAGGAGTGGAGGAAGGAGAAAGCAGGAGAGGAGAGGAGGGAGAGAAGGGAAAGAGGAGGAGAAGGAGATTTGTTGCGAAATGAGGGAAGAAAGGGTAGAAGAGCAACTCCGAATGTAATTAAAATGCCTTATTTTAATGCTTTCTTTAAGGAAAACATGTATATGTATGATTAATTAAGTATAAGAAAATGTACATTTTATATTATGTGTATAAGAAATAAAACTGAAAAACTTTTCAAAAAAAAAACTTGGCTTGAGGCTCATAAATTAATTAGGGCATCTAATTAATTACAATTTACAATTTACCTTATAAGTCTTTATATAATTCTGCTGGCAATCCTTCTGGACCTGGTGTTTTTCCATTCTTATGCCTCTTGGTTGCTCCTGTTAATTCCATCATTGATATACGTTCATCTAGCATTGTTTTCACTGTTTCATGTATTTTAGGTAATTCCGCTTTTTCTAAATATTTATTTTATCTTCTGAGCTTAACTCTTCGTCATATAGTTTCTCATAGTAGTTTTGAATCACTTTCTTTTTATCATCAGTTTGATGGTGAAGAGTTCCTTCATCATCCATTAGTTGGTATATCAATTTCTTTTCTTTCTCCTTTTTCATTTTATATGCCAGTCATCTTCCTGGTTTATTTGCATTTTCAAAAAAAGTTTGTTTAGCGCTTCTAATTTTTTGTGCTAGTTCTTCTTTATCTATTAGATTCATCTTATGCTTCGTTAATTCCATTTGGTTCTTTATATTCTTTTTTTGTGGATCTTTTTGTAATTCAATCTCTAGTCTCTTGTATTCTTCTTCTAGTATCCTTTGATTTTGTCTCTTCTTTTTGTTTTTCTTTCCCATGTATGTTATAGTTAATCCTCTAATATATGCCTCTAATATATATGACAGACAGCCTACAAAGTTAGCTAAGACCCCCACCGCCTGGGAGTCTTGTTGTAGCGCGGGAATAATGAGAGGCACAAGCAAGCTAGTGACAACAGCTCTTTAATTCAGGGTGAGACTTCAGCAAAAGAATACAGGCAACAGCCCTCCTTATATACAGTTTTGAAATAACCGTTAACCAATCACAAACATTCTACCATTCAAATCTCCCACACAAAATGGATACATACATAACACCCCTCCATTCCCAGAAGGCACTTATTGTATCTATTTACATATTTACATACAAAATCACGCAGGTGACCAGGGCATGACTTCACTCTGGTAGACCTGCGCAGTTCAGTTGTTGGTGAGGCGTCGAGCCGGTCAGAGGGACCTCCCGTCTCCGCCAATGGAACCTCCTGGATTTCTCCAGAGGCGTGGTCATCCCCGGCTGGGAGTGTTGACTTGTCGGGGCAGCACTGGAGCCCAGGCTTACCCGATAAGTAATCCGGTTTACTCGGGCTTGAGATAGCTGTTTTGGGGAAACTTTGGAAGTCAGGTTCAACAATATTTGGATTGTCATAGGCTTTACAATCTAAACGTTTATGCAATTGATCTATGTGCCTTCTCCAAATTTTGCCTTGCCCCACGTCTACAGTGTATGATTTCGGGCCGGTGATTCCTACAATGGTTCCCCCTATCCATAGTGGACTGCTAGCATAATTCCTTGCGAATACTGGGGTCCCTATTTGAAATTGTCTTAAACCTATTTCTTCCCCCTTGAAGTTATCTTGGGAATAGTTGCAATGTAGACGATTGAGTGTGCATCTAAGTTTCCGACCCATTAAAAGTTCTGCTGGACTGCGCCTTGTGGCAGTGCATGGGGTGGCATGTTGTATAGTTAAGAATTGATCGATACGGGATTGCCAGCCCCCCGCATCGAGTCGGGAGAGGGCTTCTTTGGTTGTTCTTATGAATCTCTCTGCAAGGCCATTAGAAGCCGGATTGGCGACTTGAGGCGACAGGGTGTTGGGTGAGCGATCGCTGCTCCCCTACACCCCTTATCACTGCGTTTTGGGGACCCTTTAGGGGCGCAGGTCCCGGAGAGACCTGCGGACAAGAGAGAGAGCCAGGCGAGCGAGAGTGTGGGGCGCAACCACCCCCCACTGGACCCGGCAGCTCTGTCGAGCCAACGCGGTGAGCCGGCCATCTAATGGCTGGCCTGAAGCCACAATAGCCAGCAAAAAAGACGGGAGCTAAGAGGAAGATCTGAGGTGCTGTGCCAGATTGGATACCACTTTTCCATACTTTGAGGCGTTTGGCGTGGAGAGAGAGGTCGGCGGAGTCGGGTGAGGAGTGCTCGATGGTGTGAGGCGGCGACGGAGAGTAGGAGTGGATCGTATTGGCGGAGACCCGGCAAGCCGACCAGGAATACGCAGGGAGTAGTTTTACTTGTATAAAGAGCTCTGGAGGTCGTGGCGAGAGGGAGAGGAAGACGAGTGTTGATGCGGCTGGCGCTGTGATTAAAAGCGGAGCGAAAAATAAACAAGAGACTGATCTTCTGATCTTCTGAACTTTTATTCTTGTGAGTACCGTAGAGAAACAGGAAGTGCAGCCATCATTGAGCCGAAGGAGGGAGTTAGCAGAAGATTGACAAGAGGATGATCTAGCAGCAGGATCTACCATAGAGAACTGCCGGAATGTATTGGGAGCAGGTGGAGAGCGGAGAGTAGAAGATTTATGATTTGGCTGACATCACTCATGTACAACTAAAGATATATATAATTGGTGACATTCTGATTTTCATTTTCCACGTCTTTTGATAAACTGATTAATTGGATCTCTAATACTGGAACTTCGATTATCTCCTGAACAATAGTATTAATGAGAATTAATTATAAATGGTTAAGGAATATAGAGTATAGAATTCAAACGCTGATCTTATCTTGCTGCTATTAAGTATATTTATATATTTATATATTTATATATAAGGACTCGGATATAAAATTAACAAATTAATTATATAATCACATCTATTATATTTATATTTATATATATAGTTATTTAAATTTATACCTATCTAGTTATATTTATCTACATTTATTTATTATAGATTACTTATTTCTATAGACAATATTTATTAATTTATTTATATTAACTTCATATATCAAGTTTTGAATATTGACATATAAGAATCATTTGCAGCATTTATTAATTTACTTATATTAATTCTTATATTAAGATCTGAATTTAGCTATACAATAATTACAATATTTATAAGATTTGATTTAAGGAAGATATTTTGATGAATTGAGGAATTGATCCTAATTAATTAAGATAGCAAATCTCTTAATAGATTTAAGAAGAGGAATTGATAGAGCAAATAGGGGCAAAATTATTGAATGGTCATTTGGAAAAATATTGAGAAAATCATAAAAGAACAAAAGATAACGCTGAAAGAAATGGCAACAATGACTTCGACAATCTTGAAATCTGTCAAAAAAGCTCCATCTAACCCTACTCTAACAACACTGTCCCCGGTAATCCAGAAACCCTTAGAAGGTATACAAAAGTCAGATAAGCCACCACCAACTCCAACTCTTCAAACAGTACAATCTTCTCTATTCCTGATTCAAGAGACCATGTTAGCAATGCAGGAGAAATTGCTAAATAGCCACTCTGAACTAAAAACGGATATTCATGTTTTGGACGCAAAAATGACCGAGATTCAAGCCTCTATCGCGAATAATGAGAGAAGAATTCAAAATGTAGAACAAAGGATGGAACAAAGCGAGAAAAAACTAGACATGGTGGACCGAACATATGCGATACAAAACAAAGGAATTGAAGAGTCCCTGTTACAGCTGGAAATGGATAAGGCTTCATACTACCTTCGCCTCCAAAACATCTGCGAAGAGAAGGAAGAGGACTTAAGCGATAAAATAGCCGGGTTGATAGCAGATGTCCTTCAACAGGACAAACAAGATATTATCAAAGAACTTGATGAGGTCTACAGGGTTCAAACGAACTATGTAAGAAGAAACAGACTCCCCAGGGAGGTCCATGTGAAGTTCGCCAGGAAGAAAGTGAGGGATATTCTCCTTAATATAGCGAGAGAAGAAAAGATTGAATTCCAAGGAAAGGAGGTGAATATCCTGAAACAGATACCTAGAAGGGTGAGGGAAGTGAGGAAAAACTATAGGTTTCTGGCGAGCCACTTGAACAGAAGGAATGTTATATTTCGATGGATCCTGCCAGAGGGGATAATAGTATCATGGCAAGGAAGAAAAGTTAAAATCGATAGCTTATCCGAAGCACAAGACTTCCTAGATCAACTAAGAGGAGGGGAAGAAGAACAGATTAGTAAAGAAGAGATCGATAAGGTAAACATGGAAGAAGAAACCTCACAAGAGCAAATTACAAAAGAAGATATAGAGGAGGAGAAGAAAAAAGAAGAAGCGGAAGGACAAGGAAAAAAGACCAGACCAGTAAGAGCAGTAACGCTAAAGACAAATAAGAACTAGAACCCGGACACAACATAAGAAATGGATGGCCTAAAAATCTTATCCTTAAATGTCAATGGCTTGAATGACCACAAAAAAAGAAAGATAATCCTATCAAAATTGGCAAAACAGAACCCAGATATAATTTGTTTACAGGAGGTTCACATAAAAGAAGGTGAGGCAAATTGCTTAGAATTTATTAAATTTGGCAAATTGTTTGTGTCACTAGCGGAGAAAAAGAAAAGGGGTGTGGCGATATATGTGAAAAAAGGAATCGAGGCAGAATTAAAGTATAAAGATACTAAAGGGAGAATTCTAATGGTAGAAATTAGGAGAGCTAATGCAAAAATGATATTGGTGGGAGTATACACTCCAAATGAGAAACAGGGACAATTTTATAAAAAACTACACGAACAATTAGGGAGTCGGGCCCATGCTGAAATATGTATGTTAGGCGATTTTAATGGAGTTGTTAATCCACTGAAAGATTATAAAAGTGGGGAGAGAAAAAGAAATAAAAGATTACCTCTACCAAAAAGCTTCTTCGATCTTGTCGATGAAATTAATTTAATTGATATATGGCGCACTTTACATCCTCACGATTCCCAATATACTTTTTTCTCAAACCCACAGAATTCTTGGTCTAGAATTGACATGGTATGGACTACTAGAAAATTAGGTTTAGAAATTAAGAAAGCGGATATAAGTATAAATACCTGGACAGATCATAAACTTCTTGAAATACATTGGCACCATATTAACAAGAGAAGACAACAAAGATGGAGTCTAAGGTCCAACCTTTTGAATGAAAAAGAGTTTATAATAAAATTAAATGAAGAAATTAAGCGCTTCTTTATTGAGAATGGCAAGCAGGGTACGGCGAAGGAAATTGTATGGGATACCATGAAAGCGTATTTGAGAGGAGTAGTGATATCGTATACGGCGTTCAAAAATAAGGAAGAAAGGAAAGTTAGAGAGGATTATAATAAGAACTTAGAGGAAGCAGATAGTAAACTACAACAAAACCCGGGAGACGAGATGGCCAAACAAAAATGGATGATGGCAAGACATAACCTTAACATTCTGGATCAGGAAGAGTTGGTGCAAAAAATCAAGAGAATAAAACACTACCACTTTGAGAACGCCAACAAGTCGGGAAGATGGCTGGCATATAGATTAAAAAAAGAACAGGAAAAAAATCAAATTCTTATACTAGAAGACATTAATGGGGATATTTTGACAAAAGAAGTGGATAAGTTAGAAAGAGCGAGAGAATTCTACGAAGCCTTATATAAAGAGGAAGTGATTGACCCAGACATAATTGTACAATACCTGATGGAAGCTAACTTGCCACAGATAACAGAAGAAGAGAGAGAAATGTTAAATAATAAAATCACAATAGAAGAACTCAAATTGGCTCTCGCCAAAATAAAGAAGAATAAAACACCAGGTCCAGACGGTCTCCCGGGGGAAATCTATGCAAAATTTGAGGAAGAACTACAATCAGAATTGTTAGATATATTTAATGAGGTACTAGTTGGTACAAGAATCCCAGACTCCTGGAAAGAAACTTATATTACCCTCATATTGAAAGAAGGTGCTGATCCAAAACAGATAGCAAATTCTAGGCCGATTTCTTTGTTAAATTCAGATTACAAATTATTTACCAGTATAATTGCGGAGAGACTAAAAAAAATTCTAAATGGCTGGATTCATAGTGATCAGAAAGGATTCCTCCCAGGGAGGCAAATGAGGGATAACGTGAGGACAGTAATAAATGTTATAGAATACTATGAACAACACCCGGAAAAACAGCTGGCGTTAGTGTTTTTGGACGTCCAAAAGGCATTCGACAATCTAAATTGGAAATTCATGATTAACCAAATTGATTTGATGGGATTCGGGACAAATTTTAGAAAGATGATTGAAAATATATATTATAAACAGAGAGCAAACATATTAATAAATGGGGATAAGACACAGACATTTTGGATACAAAAGGGAGTTAGACAGGGATGCCCCCGTCCCCTCTACTCTTTATAATGGCACTGGAAATCCTACTCAGAAAGATTAGAGACAACAAAGAAATCAAAGGATTACAAATTAAGAAAGAAAATTTTAAAATACAAGCCTTTGTGGATGACGTGGCCTTAATAATGGAAGATCCCTTGAAATCTGGTCCCAAGGTACTCCAGGAAATACAACAGTATGGAGAAGTCGCTGGCTTTAAGCTTAACAAAACTAAAACTAAAATTTTAGCAAGAAATATGACGGAGATAAATAAGAAGCGGCTAGAAAAGTCCCTTGAACTTCAAATAGCAAAGAAAATAAAATATTTGGGAATCTGGATCACTGTAAGGTATTCCTCCTTAAAAGAGGACAATTATAGTCCATTACTACAAAAAATAAAGCAGGACATAGATAGATGGAAGAAACTAAAACTGTCCTTTACAGGTAAGATTTCAGCAATTAAAATGAATATTCTCCCCAAAATTATATTTCTATTTCAAACCATTCCAGTGAATCTTGATAAAAAATATTTTCTAGATTTGGAAAGGAAGGTGCGAGACTTTTTGTGGAAAGGGAAGAAGGCAAGAATTGCATATAAAACACTGCAAGGGAAAAGAAGCATGGGCGGCTTCGGATTACCTGATTGGCAAGTTTACCAGAAAGCGGCCAACTTAGTATGGATCAAAAAATGGGTCTCATTACAAAATAAGATAATCCTGACGCTAGAAGGCCACGATCTACAGGCAGGCTGGCACGCTTATTTATGGGGCCCAAAGAACAAAAAGAAATCATATTTCCACAGACACAAATTAAGGGAGACTCTGATCCAAACATGGGAAGAAATTAGACAAAGATTTTATACGAAAGTACCAATTTGGCTCTCAATTATGGAGGCATTGATTACTACTAATAAAAGGGATATTGTGAAATTTGGCACGTACAAAGACATATTAGATGAAAATGGCATTCTTAGATCACGAGAAACACTAAGTAATCAAGGTTTTAATTTGGACTGGTGGAGCTACATGCAGATAAGTTCTAGATATCAAAAAGATAGGGATCAATTTGGTATAGAGACGAAGTACAACAATTTAGACAAAATTATGTTGGGGATTGAAAAGAAAATGCTAGTCAGATTTTATAACCTCTTATTAGGCGAAGACAGAGCAGAAGGGATAGCCAGGAATCAACTAAGCATTTGGGAAAAAAATATTGGCCACAGACTAAATTTCAACGACTGGGAGGAGGCTTGGAATAGAAACTATAATCTTACTAAATCAGCAACTTATAGGGAGAACCACTACAAAATATTTCACAGATGGTATCTAGCCCCAGCTAGATTAGCAAAAATATTTCCTAGCGCCTCAGGAATTTGTTGGAAGTGTGGAAAGGAGGTTGGCACCTTCTTTCATATGTGGTGGTCCTGCTCGGAGACAAAAAAGTTCTGGACAAAAATACGAACTTGGCTGCGAGAAATAGTGGAAGAAGATATAAAATTATCTCTGGAAATTTTTCTACTAGGAATGACAGGAGATGGACTCTCTA
This sequence comes from Pantherophis guttatus, assembly GCF_059756535.1. Lineage (NCBI taxonomy): Eukaryota > Metazoa > Chordata > Lepidosauria > Squamata > Colubridae > Pantherophis > Pantherophis guttatus. The sequence goes on along the minus strand of NC_142065.1, from coordinate 120,049,985 downwards.
AGGACAAGACACAACTAATTATACATATTATAACAGCGGCCAGATTAACCTTCGCAAAATACTGGAAAGATAAACAAATCCCTCCAGAGATGACAATAACAAATAAAATTCTAGAATGTGCAGAAATGGCAAAATTAACTAGTGTTCTTAAAGACGATGAGAATTCAAAATTTAAGGCAGTATGGGAAAGGTGGTACAAATGGTGGAATAATAGAACAAGACTATAAGGATATGCCTATTTCTAATAATGATAGATTTGAAGATACTTGATGTGTATATAATGTATATATGTAATCGCACGATACCTCAGATGTTACCTGAGATTTGATATTTTCTTTTTTAAAAAACCTTTTTTTTCAAAAATCAATAAAGTATTTAAAAAAAAAAAAGAAGCCGGATGAAACGGAGCTGACAATGCGTGTCTTATTCCTAACTCGGCCAGATAGCTTTCAAACTGCGTCACCGTGAATTGGGGCCTGTTATCTAATACCAGGGTGTCTGGTAACCCGTGGGTTGCAAATAGCTTCCTGAGAACCTTGATTACCGCCTCGGAAATGGTTGACGGCATTAGGGCTATTTCCAACCATTTGGAAAAAGCGTCAACAATTATTAGAAAATTCTGCCCGTGGAATGGCCCTGCAAAATCAATATGAATCCTCCCCCATGGTCCCTTAGGCTTCTCCCACTCTCTAACGAGAGCTACAGGGGGATCCGGTCGGGACTCCTGGCAAGGCCTGCATTTCCCAACCCATTCCGTGACGTCCTGATCAAGTTGTGGCCACCACACATAACTCCGAGCCAGACCCTTCATTCTGACTTTACCAGGGTGCCCCTCATGTAGCAGTTCTAAAACCCTATGCCTCAACTGTGAGGGAATGACCATCCTATCACCCCACAATAAACATCCCCCTAGCATAGACAATTCGTTCTTTTTGGCAAAAAACACTTGAAATTCCCCATTGTCCACCGTAGTTGGCCACCCTCTCATGACCCAGCCCATAACAGTTCGAAAAACAGTGTCTTTAGTAGATGCCCTTGCCACCTCGCCAGACAAGATAGGCCCCAGGGATATGACATCGAGCAACAAGACAGGGGCTTCCGGTGTCGGGTTTTCCAACAAATCAGGCAAGGGGCATCGGCTGAGGGCATCAGCATGGTCCAGAGTCCAGCCCGGTCGGTGGATGAGCCGATACGAATAAGTGGCCAGGAAAATAGATCACCTGGTCATCCGGGGGGAAAGAGCAACCGGGGTTGGTTTGTTGCCAGCCAAAAGTCCCAACAATGGCTGATGATCCGTTACTAGTTCAAAAGTCCGGCCAAACAAATATTCGTGAAATTTTTTGACCCCCACCACAGCCGCTAAGGCCTCCCTGTCCAGCTGGCTGTAATTTCGTTCTGCACTGGACAGGGCGCGAGAGTAATATGCAATGGGCGCCTCTAACCCATTTGGTAGTCTATGGCTCAATACAGCGCCCACTCCAAAAGGGGATGCATCACAGACAAGAACAAGCGGCAATTCCGAATTGTATTGGATAAGAAAACTGTCTTCTGACAAAAGTTTTTTGACAGCCTTAAACGCAGCTGCTTCAGTCTTGCCCCAAACCCAAGAAACGTTTTTTCCTAACAATCTTTGTAACGGTTCTGCAATGATGGCCTTATCCTTAAGGAACATAGTATAAAAGTTCAGAAGTCCCAGAAATGCCTGTAATTCAGCCTTCGACTTCGGTGTGGGTGCGTTTTGGATGGCCCGTACTTTGCTCTCTGTGGGGTGAATGCCGTGCCGTCAATTCAGTAACCCAGAAATTCTACAGACGGTACTGCAATTTTACATTTAGTCTTTTTGAGTTTTAGTCCCGCTTCTCTAAATCTGGTGAGCACTTGCCTAACTCTTTCTCCAAGCTGCGCCTCATTTTGGCCACTAATGAGGACATCGTCAAAATACGGTACAACCCCCGGAAGTCCTTGAAGTAGGCGCTCCATGGTGCTTTGGAAAAGCCCTGGTGCAATGATAACCCCAAACTGTAGTCTAGTACATTTGAACGCACCTCTGTGCGTTACTATAGTCTGCGATTCTGCCGTAGCATCATCTACTGGCAGCTGCTGGTATGCCTGCGCAAGGTCTAACTTAGCAAATATCTTGCCAGAGCCCAGGGAATGAAGCAAATGATGGACGATCGGGATTGGGTACGCGCTCTGTTGGAGCGCCTTATTGATCGTGCATTTATAATCAGCGCAGATTCTGATTGATCCATCTGACTTGACTGGCGTGACTATTGAGGTTTCCCACTTAGCTTATTTATTTATTTATTTATTTATTTATTTATTTATTTATTTATTTATTTAATTAATTAATTAAATTTCTATACCACCCTTCTCCAATAGGACTCAGGGCGGTGCACAGCCTAAGTAAAAACAGAGCATACAAAATTTAAAAACAGTATTAAAATAATTAAATATTTTGGCCGTAATTAAAACAACCCAATTTAAAATCAATTTAAAATTTAGCTCAAGCCAGCCCAGCTAGTTGAAATAAATAAGTTTTCAGGGCCCGACGAAAAATCCGGAGGTCTGTTATTATCTGTAACTCTGGGGGAAGGTTGTTCCAGAGGGTGAGCGCTGTCACAGAGAAGGCTCTCCCCCTGGGGGTCGCCAGCCGACATTGTCTGGCGGACGGCACCCTGAGGAGGCCCACTCTGTGTGAGCGTACTGGCCGGTGGGAGGCTATTGGTGGCAGAAGGCGGTCTTGTAAGTACCCCGGCCCTAAGCCATGGAGCGCTTTAAAGGTGGTCACCAACACCATGAAGCGCACCCGGAAGACCACCGGGAGCCAGTGCAGCTCGCGCAGGAGAGGTGTCACATGGGAGCGCCTCGTCGCCCCCATAATCCCCCGCGCGGCCGCGTTCTGGACCAGCTGGAGCCTCCGGGTGCACCCCAGGGGGAGCCCCATGTAGAGAGCATTGCAGTAGTCCAGGCGGGAAGTGACTAGTGCCTGAGTGACTGTGCGTAGAGAGTCCCGATCTAGAAAGGGGCGCAACTGGCGTATCAGGCGAACCTGATAAAAAGCCCCCCTGGCCACGGCCGTCAAATGATCTTCTAGAGACAGACGTGCGTCCAGGAGGACGCCCAAGTTGCGAGCCCTCTCCGTGGGGGCGAGTAATTCGCCCCCAATAGCCAGCGATGGCGTCAGCTGGCTATATCGGGACGCTGGAAGCCACAGCCACTCGGTCTTGGAGGGGTTGAGTCGGAGCCTGTTTCTCCCCATCCAGGCCCGCACGGCCTCCAGGCACTGGGACATCACTTCAAGGGCATCGTTGGGGTGGCCTGGGGTGGAAATGTACAGCTGGGTGTCATCAGCGTACTGATGGAACTCCACCCCAAAGCCACGGATGATCTCACCCAGCGGCTTTACATAAATGTTGAACAGAAGGGGCGAGAGGACCGACCCTTGTGGCACCCCACAAGCAAGGTGCCTCGGGGTCGACCGCTGCCCCCCCGTCAACACAGATTGGGACCGGTCAGAGAGGTAGGAGGAGAACCACCGCAGAACGGTGCCCCCCCAACCCCGCCAACCGGTGCAACATGATACCATGGTCGATGGTATCAAAAGCCGCTGAGAGGTCTAACAGGACCAGGATAGAGGAGCAACCCCTATCCCGAGCCCTCCAGAGATCATCCACCAACGCGACCAATGCTGTTTCTGTGCTGTGCCCAGGCCGGAAGCCGGACTGGAGCGGGTCTAGATAGACAGTTTCATCCAGGTACCGGGGAAGCTGTTGCGCTACCACACTCTCAACAACCTTCGCAACGAAGCGAAGGTTGGAGACTGGACGATAGTTAGCCAAAACAGCCGGATCCAGAGAGGGCTTCTTGAGGAGGGGCCTCACAACCGCTTCTTTCAAAGCGGCCGGCAGGACCCCCTCACCCAAAGAAGCGTTAACAATCTTCTGGAGCCAGCCTCGTGTCACCTCCCGGGAAGCCAGTACCAACCAGGAGGGACACGGGTCCAATAACCATGTGGTCGCGTTCAGCCGTCCCAGGACCCTGTCCATGTCCTCGGGAGCCACAGGATCGAACTCCCCCCAGATAACACTCTCAAGACCTGCCTCAGTCATCCCGTCCGGACATACCCAGTCAGAGGCCAGCCCTTCCCGAATCTGAGCAATTTTGTCATACAGATACTGCACAAAGTCCTCAGCTCGGCCCTGCAAGGGGTCATCCCGTGCTTCCAGATGGAGGAGGGAGCGGGTCACCCTAAACAGGGCGGCCGGGCGATTATCTGATGATGCGATAAGAGCGGCAAAAGAGCTAGATTTCGCCACTTTTATCGCCTCTAGGTAGCTCTTAATATGAGACCTCACCAGTGTTCGGTCGGATTTGGAGCGGCTGGTCCTCCAACTACTCTCCAGGCGTCTTTTCCGGCGCTTCATCTCCCTAAGCTCCTCGGAGAACCAAGGAGCTAGGTGAGTTCGGTGCCGGGTCAGAGGCCGCAAAGGCACGACACGGTCCAAGGCCCCGGCAGCTGCACTATCCCAGGCGGCCACCAGATCCTCAGCCGAGTCATGAGCCAGAGTCTCAGGAAATGGCCCAAGCTCCATCTGGAACCTATCAGGGTCCATCAGGCGCCTGGGGCGGAACCACCTGGTCAGTCCCGCCTCCCTGCGGCGAGGTGCAGCGGTTAGAAAGTCCAGTCGAAGGAGCGAGTGGTCAGACCATGACAAGGGTTCGATGACTATATCCCCTGTATCAAGGCCACTCGACCACTGACCAGAGACAAAAACTAAGTCCAGAGTGTGTCCACCCCTGTGAGTGGGGTCATGAATTAACTGAGTGGGGTCATGAATTAACTGAGTAAGGTCCATGGCCGTCATGGAAGCCATGAACTCCCGAGCCACCTCAGATGGCAGGTTGAAATCCCCCATGACTAAAAGTCTGGGGGTACCAACCGCCACCTCAGCTATGACGTTGAGCAGCTCGAGCAGGGCCGTTGCCACGCGGCAGGGAGCCAGGTACGTGATCAACAAGCCCGTCTGTACTCCACGACCCCACCTCACAAAAAGGGACTCACATCCGGCTATCTGTGGAACAGTGGTCTCCCTCGGATCAAGACTTTCCTTTATAATAACCGCCACCCCCCCACCCCTGCCCTGAGCTCTCGGCTGATGGAATGCTCGGAAACCTGGTGGGCACATATCCACGAGGGGAACCCCCCCCTCATGGCCCAACCAGGTCTCCGTAATACCTGCCAGGTCCGCTCCCCCCTCCTGAATAAGATCGCAAATGAGGGGGGCTTTATTTACCACGGACCTGGCATTGCACAACAGCAGCCGAAGGCTTGGGCCCTGAGAGTCTGAACAGCCTGGGATACGAGAAGGGCTATGGGGACCGGGGCGCGCCACCGCTCAAAGATAGCGAGTGCGCCCCCCCACCACATGATGCGGCCCCCTGCTCCCACCATATCTGCCCCTCCCACTCAACACATTGATAGAAAAGCCCTCGACAGAATGGACACTAATGTCCCCCTTACCCCCGGAATCCGCACCCTCCGTGGCCCTACTCACAGCTGGGCCGGACCCCTTCCCCCGTGGGTTAACCCCCAAACCCACACAACCCTCCCACCCCTTAAAATCCCTTAAAAATCTATCAAAAAGTTTCCCTAAAAAAACCCCTCAATCCCCTTTTTGCAGCATGCCACCTCTCGGGGTGCCAAAGCCCGTCATAAAGGTAGGCCCTTGATAAAGTGGAGGGCCACACCTGCGAGAGGGGGGAGTCTCGCAGAATAAGAAGTTCTGTTGGCGAATACATCTAATCAATCAGTTAATTAATTAATTAATCTGGGGGAAGTCCACGGCCTGGGGGTAATCCAGATAGTCCAAAGTCTGGGGAGGGACATTCAATCAATTCCAAGTCAATAAATTCAATAAATTCCACTGCTCTCTCACAGCAGTGGATAGAGTCTTAAGCCATTTCAAGGCCAGATGTTAACACCAGCTGCCCTCTCACGAAAGCTGGGAAGGGCAGAAACCGCAGTCATCGTCCGGCTCCATACAAGGCTTGAAATCTGAGATATCTCACTCTACAACTGGGGGGCTTTAATAGCAGCCACCAATTTACAGCTTGATCTACAGGGACCAGCACCCCTTGCTTAATCAGTTTGTCAAGCTCTGCGTCTATTTTTGGTTTTAAGGCAAATGGTACTCGTCTTGCCTTTAACCTAATCTGGGCTACATTAGGGTCTAGGTTAAAAGAAATAGGGGTCCCCACGTACTTGCCTAGTGTCTCTCCAAAAACGTCCTGGAACTCGTGCAGGAGGCTGTCCTTTAGAGACGGTCCGCCGAGGCTGTGGACACCCGTGAAGCCCATGCCGAGGGCTCAAAACCAACCTAGGCCCAGGAGGCTTGGTAGCGACTTGCTGACGATCGTCAGGGGAAGCTCCTTTTGGAAATCACCGTAGGTGACCCGGAAAGTGCCCACACCTTCCACAGGAACTCGGTTTCCTTGGTAATCAAGGAGGCGAACTCGTTGCCGTGAAACTGGTTTCTCTGGAACTTCGGTAGAAGTGACTTAAGCATTGCCCAGGACATGATTGACAGGGCAGACCCGGTATCGATTTCCATGTCGCATGGTCTCCCTTCAATCTCTACTCTGGTGTAGACCTTTTCCTCTACAGACGTGCTGGCTTAGCCGATTCTCGTGCTGTAGGTGTCTTGCTTTTGATTCTCGCGCCGTTTTCTCGCGCCGCCATCTTTGGTTGGCTGATTTGAACGTGTCGGTTCTGATTGGTCATTGTGGTCACGTGACTTGTTACTTCTAGGATATTGAGCTCTACAGACTCTAGCCAAATGGCCCTTTTTTCACATCGCCTGCAAACAGCATCTCGATATTTACAGGACTGTCTCTCGTGAGCTCCACCGCAGCTCGAGCAGTTTTCTCGGTGACGATTTTGCTCGCCTTTCTTTTTGTCAGTGTGGAACATGTCCTCGTCTGACTCTTCTTCCGTACTGGTCCGCGCCTCCTCTCAATGAACAGGTGTTGACTTTGGGGCGTCTTTACCCAACTGTGGATGTTATAGTGCTTCAGAAACCTTAGTGGACGCTTCGTGCACTCTTGCTTCGTCAAGCATGCCAGCTAATGTCAAGTCTGGCTTTGCGAGCAGACGCCTCTGTAAACGAGTGTCTCTAACGCCACAAATCAGTTGTTCAAGGAGTGCGTCTTCAAGATCCCGGTAGCTGCAATGCATTGCGGCTTTTGGAAGGGCAGCCACGTATGCGCTGACCGGTTCTCCTTCTTTTTGTACTCGTTGCCGGAGCTCGTAGTGTTGTACAAACTTCGAAGGAACGGGAGCATAGTGGGCTCTCAGATTTGCTTGCAGGACGTCCCAGGGGACCGTCTGAACCGGTGTAGGTTCGCAGAGAGATTCGGCCATCTCGAAAAAGTCTGGCCCGCAGTGGCTCAGGAAGAGAGCTCTTTTCCGATTTGCCGAGAGACCTTGCATCTCACTTGCTTCCAGGGAACACTCGAACCTGGTTAGATACGACCTCCATTTCTCTCGGGTCGGATCGAAGGGTTTTGGCGGGATGTAGGCAGACATCGCAGTATGTCTCCGCAGTCCGCTCGTCACCGTGGCTGAAACTCAAAGCTCTTTTTGCTTTGCTTCTTGTGGCCTCAATCCCACCTTCGTCGCCAATGTTGTAGCGCGGGAATAACGAGAGGCACAAGCAAGCTAGTGACAACAGCTCTTTAATTCAGGGTGAGACTTCAGCAAAAGAATACAGGCAACAGCCCTCCTTATATACAGTTCTGAAATAACCGTTAACCAATCACAAACATTCTACCATTCAAATCTCCCGCACAAAATGGATACATACATAACAAGTCTGACCACCAATCAGAATGCATTTCTTACACAGAAACAGGAAGCTCTAGGGTGGGGCCCAGAGAGGGCATAAAACCAGGGCACTCTCAGCATCTCAACCCTTTTTTTCTTCACCCAACATCTTCAAGGCATGTAATTCTGTCCATCATTAAAACCATCTTTCCAAGCAGCCACCATGTTTCCAGTGTCTTTTTCCCCACTTGGAACTGAACTCAGAAGGATATTTCTTCCAACACTTCCATATAACTTTTATCGGATTATGATCTGCTCAGTTACTTGTTTCTATATTTCTTGTATATTAACTCTGCTGACATCCATAACATGTCTATTATTGACCAAGGCATATGCCTATTTGAGTAAAATGAATATTGGTTTTCCTTGAGATGTATCTCTCGCCACGCATCTTGGATGTCTAGTTCTTCCGCCATTTTAAAGAAAGCCTTAGGAAGTGTCTTCCTGGTTTTTTAATTTACCTTTCTAGTTTTGTAATCCAATTCCACATCCACAATTGCATTAAAATCTCCTAGTATACATATGTTTTCATTCTCCAATTCTATTTTCTTGTGAAGTTTACCATAAAAGTCCTCTTGATTAGTATTTGGTGCATATATTGCTATTAAGAGTATCTGTTTATTATTCATTGTTATCTCCACCATCAAAATCCTCCCTTCCTCATCCATAAAGATTTGTTTAGCTTGTATATAACTTCCCAATTTTGGGATATTTCAATATTTTATTATGTTGTTTTTTAATGTGAACTTCTTGCAAGATTATGTCTAATTTTAATTTTTTTAATTTATTGAACACCCTTTTCCTTTTTATTGCCTAGTTTAGTCTATTTATGTTAATTGACATTAATTCTGGTCACATTGTAGGTGCCTGCCAAGTGCAATTTCATGAAACTGGTATTTCCTGAAGATGGTCAACATATTTGAATTAAGAGGCAGTGAGTTCTATCTTTGATAGAGTTCAGAAGTCATGAACAGTCTTCAAGGGATTATCTTTCCTGGATATGAAAAATATATGCAGATGTGGACTGGTGGAAGAGCAAATAAATCCTTTCTTCAAGTTGTCAACCAGAAACTTTTAAAGTGCTGAATTCCTGAGGAGACATGGGATATTGTTTCCTAGCTGGAAGTGCGAATGGGGGCTCCATCTGCAAACTGCATAGTTTTCTGGCAAAGAAGGGGATCCAGAGAACGGAGATGATGGGAAAGTTTGCAAACAGTGCTGTTGACATCTTTGAAACTAAAAAGAAATTGTTCCTTGCTCTGTATATCTGGATTATGGATTTGCAGTCAATCAATCAGTGCCCAGTATAATGGGAACATATTAGTAAATTACAACATAGGAGGAGTCAAAGTAAATTCTGCTCACAATGGTTTATTGTAGATTACAGAATTTGGATTACCATCTAAAAAGGTAACCATTTCAACTTTGAACATGTTAACCTTGAAATTTCAGTTACAAAAGTAAAGGTAAAGAGCCTTGATAGTACAGTGGTCTAAGCACCCTGTTATTAACACAGCTGCCTGCAATTACTGCTGGTTCGAATCTCTCCAAGGCTCAAGGTTGACTCAGCCTTCCATCCTTTCTAAGGTAGGTGAAATGAGGACCCAGTTTGTGGGGGCAATAAGCTGACTTTGTATAAATATACAAAAGTATGAAGGCTATTGCTTAACGCATTGTAAGCCGCCCTGAGTCTCCGGAGAAGGGCGGCATATAAATCAAATTTAAAAAAAATATATAGAAATGATGCTTAGGGAATAAGTGTGAGATCTGACTGTCTTGGGTGAACAAAAAAAAAATCATTGTAAGGAAGCTAAAAGCATTTAAGAGAATCCAGATTTGCCACACTGATCTATTTATTTTTAATATCTTTTTTGGTCCTGTATAGGTTTCTGAAGCACTCTCTAATCAAATTAAAACATAATCCAAACCAATGAAACTAAAAACCATAGCCAATTAAAATATAAATTTATGTAGGTGGGAAACCAGTGGAGAAGCTGTTTTGATTTACATTTGTTTGTTTGGATAAAGGGGGCCCTTCCTCTCCACCTGAAAAAATAACATTCATTTTTTGTTCCTTTCTACATGCTTTGTGAATGGAAACAAGCAGATGTGTGCTCCCTGGCTTTTGCAGTACAGACAGTTCCGTGCATCATCTTTACAACCTGATTCACATGTTGCTTTACAGCACAAGGTGCCCAGGATCCAATTGAAGTGCTCTCTTCAAACTAAGTTCCTCTGTTTACAGAAGTAAGTACTTGGGCACATGGCAAGAGATAAAAAACTAAAAGCAGACATTGCTCAGGAAATAGCTCTGCCTTGTGCTCTTCCAAGTTATTTTCCTGGCACAATACTGGTTTATGAATCCAGGTTTTGACTGCACACTAAGCTTTAGGCAGTAAAATTATGAAACGTGAGTAATGACCTCTCATCTAACTAATCACAAAGGGAGCACGGTTGTAACTTTGAAAAGGTCAAACGGAATCCTTTACAATTTTTTGCTAACACGATTACTGATTGAATTGGCATATCACACTAGAGTCGACCATGGTTGCTTAATTATAGTTCGTTAAGGAAAACAAGTAGAGTGTTTCGAATATTAGCCATCAAATCAGACCTCAGGTTCACTTTCCAAATCATTTTTGCCCAATCGCCTTTTGCTAAGGAATGGTTTGAAGTGGAATGCATATGCTGCAATTAACAGACACACGTTCTTTCCTATCCTGACGCTATTTTTTTTTTTAAGCGGGGGAGTTTGATTTCTCCGGTCGAACATTTTAGTGGAAAGAGAGGAAGTTGGAAAAGAAAGAAAGCATACACCAATCGGACCCCGCCAAGAAGAGAAGGCTATGATTGATGCTTATTCTGTTTAATCAAGTTTAAAGGTATTTCGAAATACCGTTGTCTTAGCCACTCAGATAACAAAATTTGGAGGCTAGAAATTGATTGACATAATAGCTATCTAATAATATCGAAGCAGTTTCAGGAAGCGAGCTTGCAGGACAAGTGGTGGGCGGGCAGTCTAAACCGCCTCAGCGTGTACTCTCAAAGTATCTTGCTGGTGGGAGGGTGAAGGAGCGCGTGACGAGATTCTAGAGTGACAACCATTTTATCCAATGGGGCTGGAAGCATCGAGAGAATGTGACCAATGGAAAAAGCGAACTGGATTGGCGAGGGCAGCGCGGTGACTGTGGGTTAGATAGGGTGTGAGAAGTTAGTGGCGCTGCTGCTGTGAGGGGACGGAGACGGCGTTTCCCCCCCCCTCCCACGGCTGAAGCTTGGATCAACGCGCGATGCTTACGGACGGCACAGCCGCCCCGACTCCCACCGGCGATGAGGAAATAGACTCGGTGACGCCCCGTGCTGCCCCGGCCGCCATCGTTGAGGCCTCCACGGCCGGGCCTAACCCGTTGGGGTTGCGGGCCGTGCGCCTCTTCGGAGAGGCTGGGCCCTGTGGGCCGATAGGCTCGGCAACAACTTCGGGAGAGGCCGGGGCTGCTGCCGCCGCTGCCGCCCTCGACTTTAAACTGGCGGCCGCTGTCCTGAGAAGTGGGGGCGGCGGTGGATCTGGCAGCGACGAGGACGAAGTGTCTGAGGTGAGAGAGGCCTTCGCTCCCGCCAGGCTATCCGCGGAGGATGGTCGCCGTCTCGAACGGAGCTTCCTGCCGCGCTGGGTGCCAGCCCCGCCCGTCAAGCTCCGGGATCCTTTCTGCAGGCCCTTCTGGTCGCATAAAGGAGGGTGGAGACCCAGCCAGACGCCCCAACACCCAAATCGGGCCCCGGTTGCTTCTCCGATTTTAGTAGTAGGAGGGCCGAGGCCTGCTCTTCTTTCTTGATTCATTGTGTAAAGGGAGAGCAACTGGAGACGAGCCCTACTCGCTCCTTATTAGCCCGTCTCTCTCGCCTTACCTGTTCAGGTCTCGATGATGGCGGAAGCGATCTTCGCTTTCTGCAGAATCTTCTTTCCCGCGCCTGCGAGGGTTTTTATTGTGGAAAGTTGTGCTAATTGCTTTTTCGAGGCTGGCGAGAGATCTGAGAGGATAAGAAAACCTTTTTGTGTTAGTTTTAACGTGTAAATTTAATTCAGATCCGTTTGACTGGAATTGTACTGGTCTTGATAGTTTCGTGTGTGCTTAGATGCAATTGAGGATTCCTTCTCAATGTATGAGTCTAAGCTGCATGTATTTAAGAATGAATGCCAGAAAATTCAGATAGATGATAGTCTGATCTGGATATTCATATGGCTTCTCACATTCAAACTTAAATGTGCCTAACTAGACATGTAGGAGCATCATTTACAGTAGTTTGTACATAATTGTGTGGTTTATTTCCTGAAACGAATAATTGCTTTCAGGTATGTGTGTGTGTGGGGGGGGGGGGCAGCAGATACTATTTTCACCCTGAATATTATTTCTAAGGAGGTATGTGGTAAATGATGTGTTTATTGAAATTTGTTGCATTATTTACTTTCTATTTGTAGCTTCACATACGAAGATATTATAAAATCTTTTAAAAGACCACAGAATAATAGTGATCTTAATAGGAAATTCTGAAGGCATTTATGTGTGGTATAGAGGATGCCATTAGAATTAAAAATTAATTGCAAATATTTGTTGCAAAATTAAGATCTGTTTTCCCAGAAGGATTTAGATAGGATAGCATTAATACATTTAAAGAAAAAAGATTACAGGTAGTCCTTGATTTACAACCATTCATTTAGTGACCATTAAAGTTACAGTGGTACTGAAAAAAGTGACTTAAGACTGTTTTTTACACTTAACAACTGGTTGCGGTATCCCCATGGTCATGTGATCAAAATTTGGATGCTTGGTAGCTGGTTCACATTTATGAAATTTGCAATGTCTCAGGGTCATGTGATTACCTTTTGCAACCTTCTGATGAGCAAAGTCAATGAGAAAGCCGGATTTACTTAGATTTACTAAACAAGTGCCATGATTCACTTAACAACTGTGGCAAGAAAGGTCCTAAAATGGGACAATTTACTTAATCTGTCTTGCTTAACAACAGAAATTTTGGGCTCAATTGTGGTTGTAAGTCAAGGATTTCCTATAATTCATTGTTCTCCAATCTAATGTTTTTCAGAATTATTGAACTCTCACAATAAACTTTCCACAATAAAACTCCTTTAGGAATTTTTGCACACGTGGATGGCACTAGATTGGGCAAGGTTTAATTCATTGGTGCTAGTGCTTGGAAGATAGAATAGAATTCTTTATTGGTCAAGTGTGACTGGACACACAAGAAATTTGTCTCCAGTGCATAAGCTCACAATACTTATTGTACATAATTGAGTACAAATTCTCAATTCCATCCATATGAAACAGAAAAAATAGTTACAGAACAGTCAAGAATATTGTTACATGGCTCTCTACTTGATTTTTTAAAATGGAAATTGATGCTAATTTGATGAGGGCCAGATTATTAAAGCTAACCAGATCTTGGTTTAGTTCTCTGAATTTTATAATGAGCTACTGCAAACAATTTTCTTTAAGCATTTGTCTTTTGAAGGGGATCTTTCTCAGCAGCCTGGTGTTGGATCTGTATACAGAGTGATACAACTGTTAAAGAGAAATGATTATTAAAATATAGGCTATGTATGTTCAATTTACATGGAAATAGTACCGTAAATTGCTATGGCTGTAAGATTTTGAAGTGGTCTGCAGAAAAAGAGCTTTGAAACCAACTTTAGTTTCTATATCAAAAATGTAGATTTCAGTTGTTAATTATTTCATTTTTCATGTTTAGTATTCTTAGGATCAAAAGCTATGCCATGGCCCTGTTTATATTTTAACTTATAATATTTCCTCGTCAGCTTGCCTGTGAATAATCTTCTGTATGACTGCTTCAGATTATTAGTTTGGGTATGATGTTTTACAGTGTCCATGCACATATATGATTAGATATTTGTTGGGTCTGGGGGTTTCATTATTACCTTACTTTGGGGGGGGGAGGAAGCAGCTTTTCAGGCTTGCTAGTCAGACATTTGAAGGTGGGCCATTGGTTAAAATTATGGCCAAGTCAGAATTTAAAATCACAAGTTATAGATACGTTTTGTAGAAAAGTACTCATTTTTGTAGGCCTAAATGACACATTTCACATCTGAGATTAATATAAACTTAATTTACCTTTTCAGATACTTAAGCTGGTTCACTCTATGCTAAACCATAAAATGATTCAGTTTTGAATCATAAAGTAATTCTTGTACAAATCCAGCTATTATAATAAACCAGGGTTTACAAATCTTAATTTAATAGTGCAAAACTAAAATACTAACAAATGACCATGCAAAGGTGGCTGATACACCAGCCAACATAATAAGTGACTAGTAAACTGACTGATTGTAGTTTGCTATATTAGATGATACAGTACCCACTTTACCTGTAATTGCATGAATCAGTCTGGGTTGGTCTTGCACATTGTATACTCACTGAAATAATAGAATTTTAGGATTGGAAGGGACCTTAGAGGTCATGTGATCCAATCCCCTGTCCAATGCAGAACTCTGACCATCCCAAACAAATGGCTATTCAGTTCTAGGAAACCTCTAGTCATGGAACACTACAGTTCAGGAGGAGACTGTTCCATTGCTTAATAGCTCTCACAATTAAGAAATTCCTGATTTCAGATTTGGATCCCTTACTGTAAACTGCCACCCATTGGAAGCTCTTATTTTACTCTTGGTTGCTCTGAAGAATACATCAACACTCTTCTCTGTGTCATTCCTTCATATGTATTGGAAGACTGCTGTCTTATCCCCTATTACTAAGGTGACCAGATTTTAACATTGGTAAAGACGGACACCATTGTGGGCGTGGCTTATTTTGTGGGCATGGCTAGCTGGTCATGTGACTGGGTGGGCGTGGCTAGCTGGTTATGTGACCGGGTGGCCATGGCTATGTGTATAGGGACTACTCAGAGGGCTGAAAAAAGTCATTTCTGACAGGTCCTCGCACTTTTGACTGGTCCTCACACTTATGACCATCCTCACATTTATGCCCGTGCAGCATTCTTAACAACCATGTCACTCATTTCACAACTGCTTCTCTTCACCATGATGACAAGAATAGGGCAAAAGTGTAAAATGTGAGGACAGTCGTAAGTTTGAGGACTGGTCAAAAGTGTGAGGACCAGTCAAAAATAACTTTTTCAGCCCTCTGAGTAGTCCATATGCATAAAAGGATACAGCAATAGAGAGGATGAAGGAAGGGAAGGGAAATTAGAGTAGGAGTGAGGGTAAGAGAGGGAGGAAGAGAGGAGGAGAAGGAGAAAGGAAGAGGAAGTAGGGAGGAGAAGAAGAGGGTGGGGGGAAGAGAAAGTAAGAAGGAAAGAAAAGAGAGAGGTGGTAGGTTTGAGGAGAAAGATTGCTGTACAATAAAAAAGATGAAAGGGAAGAAAGCCAACCCCAAACAAATATAAAGATATTAAGATAAAGAATGAATTGTTAAACTTTAAAAAATAAAAGAGAACAAATATGAATAAATAGCAATAATTAGAAACACACATACAAACATACAATGTATTTTCTTTGGACAGAATATTTGGCAGGTTCACAAATTTAAACTGTTTAGTCATTTCAATTAAATTTACAATTTCTATATTTCCTTTTTGCCATATTTATTCCTCATCTATTTTTTTTTAAAAAACAATATTACCCTTCATCCTCATCTCTAATCTTAATCAAATTCAATTTTTCCCTTCTATTCTATATTATACCCCTTCCCATTGTCATCTATTTTTATATCCATCCTCACATTGGTTAATTATGTAATTATGTAATACAGTTGTTTAATACAAATTCAACATTTTAATATAAATCAATTAGTTATATAACTATCTTTTTTGTATATTAATCAATATGAACATGAATATTCCAATTATTTCCATGCAATCCAATTTCTTATAATCAATTAATTATATTTACCAATAATAATAAACCAAATAATTTCCCCCATATATTCCTCGAAACCACAACTTAACCATTTCTGCTTTCAACACAATATACAATTAATAGTATCTCAATTATTACAATTCCCTAGTTAAATAGAGCTTTTTTTCTTTTGTGTTTTAAAATCTTGAACTCTCCTCCTAAATTTCCCATTGTTTGCAGTGTTGCACCTACCTTTTTTGGTGAGGAAAAAGAAAAAGAAATCTCTCTCTGCCTCATTTTGTCACGTTGCACCAAAGACCCTGCTTTCGCTTTTTCAGCATAGCTAGGGGAAAAAAAATCTGCTCCAGGAACTCTTTACACTGATCACCTGTAGGGCGGCCCTTTGAAGCCCCGCGGCAAGAGTTTAAACAGTTTTTTTTCCCTCTAGCCATCAGCTGGGGCTCAGGAGGCAGAATGAAAAATTGGGACTTTTTTAAAATGCCGCGGGACGCGGGACAAATTGCTGAAAATCGGGACTGTCCCGCCAAAAGCGAGACGTCTGGTCACCTTACCTATTACCCTTCTCTTTTTAGGCTAAACATATCAAATTCCTTTAACTGTTTTTCATAGGATTTAGCCTCCAAGTCCCTTACCATTTTTATTACTTTTCTTTGCACTCTCCAGTTTCTCAGCATCTTTTTGTCCTACTGCAACTGTGCACCATACAGTCATATATCAGTTCTCATGATTTTGTCATACCTCTTGGTACAGCCTAAAACTGCATGCTGTTTTGGTAACTGCAGTATATTGCTGTTCATGCTATGATGAGAAAAATACATAGGTGAGCGGGGTGTAGATAATTGCAGGAAGAAAGTTAATTGAATTCTTACTGTTCCCTTTCTATTCTTAAAATCACTTAAAGTTGCATTTCATGGGGTAGTTCCCTGTTTAAAGGAAGATTGCAACTGGGATCTGCCACATCACCCACAAAGTGGAGTTTTTTTTAAAAAAGAGAACACTAAGGAGAAAGCAGCTTTTTTCTGCCAATTATCTACCTTCTCTCCCCCCCCTCCATCTGATTTCAGAGCTAGATTCCAACTGGGAGGAAAAGCTTAGAAAACAAACGGAGTAAGTGAGCCATGTGTGAGGGAGGCTAGGATTTACTCACCATACCACTATGAATTTGACCCACTATTAAATATGTAATTGTACACAATTGTTTAAATGTTACTGTCCTATATTTGCTGCCATCATATTTGTACTAGAGAAGATTCTTAAAAGCTTCAGTCTGATTATCCATTTAGAAAAGTTTATTCATCAAGGCAAGGACTTGATTCAAACAAAACATTAATCTATAATGTGGCTTGCTTGTTTGTAACTGAAAATTTGAAACTAGCAATTGGCATTTCTAAACTCTGATGTGTCTTTAGTGATTATGTCAAGGAAAAAATCCTCCTGAGCGCTCCACAAAATGTCAGGGTTCTCTCAATGCATTTAGAAACCATTTATCCATTGATTTGATGCACTTTTTTCAATAACATTTAGCAAAATAATTGGGTTTGTGTTGGATGAATTCAAATTCTAAATACCAAACAACTAAACCGTTCATAAACTCAATGAATGTAAATGTAATCTGTGATCAGTACTTGTCAAATCTATCTCTTGAAACAATCAGTAGATCTTTACAAAATGCAATTACAGTAGTTCCTTGTTTTTTCTTAATACCTATTATTAAATAGTTTTGTTATAAACCGTATTTCCATTTGCACTTTGGTAGTAGCTGCATCTGAGCCAGTTTGATGGCTCAGGCTAAGGCATCAGTCTAGAAACATGGAGATCATGAGTTCTAGTCCTGCCTTGGGCATGAAGCCAGCTAGTTAACCTTTGGCCAGTCGTTTTCTTTCAGCCCTAGGAAGGAGGAAAATTGGAGAACTTTCAATTTTTATGACAACATAGATAGAAGATCAGTATTAACTTATGAGGCAGTGGTGAGCCAAGGACCTGAATTTACTAGCAGTGGTATGAAGTGGCTTGCAATATTTTCTGACTTTCACATTTTTATGAATGTGAATTTTTATGAACCACCACCACCCCACTAAATAAGCAGAATCTGCTTTTTTTTTTTTTTTGCATAGAACTATATATGTTTTAGCATGGAAATCAAGTTCCTTGGTTCAGAATTCTTATATGTTTTATTAAATCAAACCAGATTATGCATTTTATTGTTTATGTATATGCTCTATTATCCTTACAAATAATTCCAATGTGGGGATATAGTTAACTTTTAAAAAATAAAATGTTTTAAAAGCTACAGTTCAAAAAAAATCCAGTAAAAACATTAAAATGTTTTACCCATAAATTCCTTAAGTATCTGAAACAAGGCAACAGTGCCAAAAAAAGTGCAGAATTTAATTAAGCTTAGGTGAACAGATACAGTGAATAAGATGTTTTTCTCATATTGCTAATATAGTGAACTGTCAGATGTGATTCTTTCAAGAAGGCATCATCATTAAATCTTTTAAGTGATGAGCAGGTGTCTCAGACAGCAGGTGCTCCATCAGATATTTCTAAATATTGTATTTGTATATCATCCTGAAATTAAAGTAATGGCTAACTAATAGCCTGTTGAAACCCTTTAGAATGAGTATGACATGACTGGCATGGTATGGGTGAGCATAGCCTTTGCATATTTTGTGTAAACTATAACTTATGGAATAGCTTGATCTGGTCTTGGAACTTTGAATGGATTAGTGTGGTCAAGTTATTCTTGGTCAACAAAGGCCATTATTGGAGCTTGAAGAAAGCACTCCATATTATGGAGTTTCACAAGCCTAAAATCTGCCCCGGTAGTAAAGCCCAATACTTTTGTGTCTCTTCATAAATGAGAATAATTGCAGAATTCTTGGGTAGTAATTTAATAAGGTTGGAAATAGGATTTGAATTTACAAAATCATTTTTAGCTTTTTTTGTAGTCAACCTATACTAGTCAGGGACTTGAAAGTTGAAATTACTATTTTTACAGTCATGCTTTAATATAGTTTTAGCATCTAATGGCAGATTACTGTTTAGTCCATCTCCTTGAAATATCAGTAAGATCAGCATAGTACAATTCCTTACAAAAATGTAAAAAGAGTTTTAACAAATCTGTACTGTTTAAGATTTGTCTCTAAAATCCTAAAAAAGAGTTTACTGCCGAACTAATCAAACAAGTTAATTTATATTTATATAAGAATGCAGAGGAAATGATAGGATGAAACTTAGCTTTAGTGTTGCGGATGCTTGGATTGCTCTGATCAGTGACAAATTAAAGTCAGGTTCACTTCCTAGCAAGCCTCGTACCAAAGATGCAATCAGAGCTATATAAATACTTATACGTAAGGGGCAGGGCAATAGAATCAAATGTTTCCAATTAGGTATTTCTATTTAACTTTTTCAGGCAAAAGCAAAGACAAATACAGAGGAAAACTGATAAGCTAGAAGCTGCTTTTTCAGTGTCTTTTTACACATATAACCATAATTAACAAGATAATCTTACTGCAGCAAAGATAAGTTTCATTTATGAATTGACAATGAACAAAAATCTCAACTGAAATTATACCACAAGGATAGACCATAGAACACCGGACTAAATCAACTCTTTAATGTGCATAGTTCTTAAGGAAACACTGTAAAGCAGCTGACATGTTTTTACTTCAAAAACAATACTGACATAGTTGTAGGAGTACCTCCTACAAAGTATTTTGTATATGTCTTCCCAGGTGTTGAGGTTGAGAAGGCAACCACCAAGTATTTCAATAATCTTATGCTTAATAATTTCCCATCCTTTTCCCATTTTTTTAAAAAAACATGACTTAAGATTTTTATAGTTCTTTAGATTACATTAAGTGTAATTAACCCAAGTACCTAGGGAGTTTTTCTCAAGACAATAGATTTTTCTGGAGGATTACATCATTCTATGCCACGGTGTGTAGTGGTCTGCCAGGAAGCTTGAGGATGTACTTTGCTAGATCAGCAAATCTTACGATCAATGCAATTGTATAAAAATTAAATACATTTATTCTTTTTTGAGTAGGTATTGCTTTAGACAGATTTCTTCCATTGGCTCTAAAAATTACACTTAGTGTTCAGATGTTATTGCATAGTTTTTGAACAACTAGCAAGTATTTCTTTATGGAGGGTATGCCAATTTCCTCTAGCTTTTCTCCAGATATGAAAACAAAATCACATTTCTTAAACTTATCACATGCTATATATGAATCTTCATATGTGAGATTATGTATTTTCCAGCTGAAAAATTAAACATTGATTAAAATAACTTGGCAATATCAACTTGAACTTTTTAAAACCTAAAAATGTTCGAACAGAAAATAGGGCAGAATTATAATAATACATTAAACTTGTATGCTACCTGATATTGAATCTGGATGGCTCACAACAATCCAACAAAGAAATAAAAATCAGTAAAGAATAGATAAAAAATAAAACATCCGAGGCATTATGAAAGGGGTCCACCTCTTCAAAGGCCTGAGTGAAAAGCCAGTTCTTTACAGATCATCTAAATGACAACAAGGCATCATGTGACCACAACAGATTTATGACCTCACTTCAGTGGTTGTCATTATACAAATCACCCAAGATTGTTAAGCAAGACATCCTGTGACTTTGCAATTTTACTAGTGACTTCTCCATTGACGTTGCTTATCAGAAGCTGGCAATCAAGTGCACAAAGATTAATCGTGACTGTGGAACAGTGCAATGTTTGTAAATGTTACTAGTGGTGAAGCACACGAATTTCGCTTATGTGACTGCAGGGACATTGTGACAATCATTAAGTGCAAGGATTGGTCATAAAGTTTTTCAGTACTGTTCTAATTTAAACAGTTGTTAAGCAGAACAATCATTACATGAGGACTACCTGTTTCCTCAGGTCTGGATGGCCTATACCTGTGATGGTGAACCTATGGCACGTGTGCCACAGGTGGCACATGAAGACATATCAGTGGGCACGCGAGCTCAGCTCCGGTGTGCATGTGTGCGCTGGCCAACTGATTTTCGGACCTTCTGGGCCCACCAAAAGTAGGGAAACGGGCTGTTTCCTGCCTCCGGAGGGCCTGCGGGGTGGTGGGGAAGGCCCGTTTTTCTCTCTCACTTGGCTCCAGAGCCGCTCTATGAGTTTGGGGAGGGCAAAAACGGCCTTCCCTGTTCTGTCCCCGTCTCACACACGCACACCAGCAGTCGACCAAGAGTTAAACCAGTAGACAAGAATTTCCTTTGATAACAGAATTGGCAGCAACCCAGTGGCTGCTTTCCAACAGTTTTTTACTTACAAAGGGAGGTTTATCTCTTCCGACCGAAAACATCAAAGTCCACAAAAGCCAAAGAATAGTCAAGTCCATCCAAAAAATCAGTCCAAGCAGAGCATATAACAAAGTTCCAGAAATGCAGAATGACTTGCTAGCTTTCAGTTTTGTCCGTCACAAAGCCTGAATGGCCACCACACCCCCTTTTATCCCCTGTGGGGTGTGGTCCAGTGACTCAGCTTAATCTCTGGCACTCCTCCTTCTCTGTTGCATGCGCTTGTCTTTCCGACGCTGTCGGGGATCCAGCCAAGATTTATCTCCGTCGCTGTCTAACTGCGGCTGCTCGGAAATGCCTGGCTCCTGGCCTATCTCTTCTCCTTCAGAAGACACCTGAGGCATTGCCAGAGAGGAGGGTCCTGGAGAGGGAGGCCTTGCCAACTTCTCTCCTTCACTTTCGGAGTCTTCTCCGTCCGATAAGATGGGCTTGGGGGTCGGAGTCACAACATTCCCTGCCTTCCCTGGAGGCCCTCTGGAGGCCAGAAACGGCCCGTTTCCCAACTTCCGGTTGGACAGGAAGTGACACCCCCCCGGGCACGCGATGGCAAAAAGGTTAGCCATCACTAGCCTATACACAGAGTCACTGACTCTTGGTAGAACTCAGTTGGAGACAGTTCCTCCCCATCCAAACCTGCATAATCCTTGTCCTGGGACTGTAAATATTAAAATATTGTAATGTAGATTAGCAGAATTTTCTGAGCTTCGATTAGCCCTTTCAGCGTTCCTAGCATAGAACAAAACAGATTGTTCAAAGATATGTTCTAACCTCAGGACAAAGTGAGAAATTCTCTTCAACATAAACTGTTCTTATATCCCAAAATTATTTTTTTTAGTAATTCCACATCATGGCGACTTGGAGTGCAGTATGTAATGAAACATAGATTGTATCTTGTGCTATTTGATAATGCTGTTTGTGGGCAAGGAGAATTAGGGAGAGTCCATTAACTACCTGTTCTGAGTTTGAGAATAATTTTGAACTGTTTGCAGAGAGATGTAAAATCTTGGGTTTTACAAATATGGAGTCAACTGTTATCTACCCAGGCATTCCCTACCCTGTTTTGCAAAAGTTGGTGATACAAGAGAACCAGTTTGGTAGAGGTTAAAGTGATGGTGCAAAAACCAGGAGACTATGAGTTCTAGTCCCACCTTAGACATGTAAAACCAGCTGGGTAATTTTGGGCCAGTCTCTCTTTCTCATTAAACAGGATTGTTGTTGTGGTGAAAATAGGAGGAGAAAGAAATATTAAGTATGTTTGCTGCCTTGAGTATTTATAAGGTAATAAACATAGGATTCTAAAATTCAGATAAATAAATAATGCATATTTAATTAATAATTATAGGAAGTATTGACAAGGGAAGAAAAAACCTTTTTATCCATACTTTCCGATAACAATTTAGGGATTAGAAAGAAGTTTCCTTTGCTTGATTCACAACAAGATGGTAGTAAAGGGTCCAGAATGCAGTTTCAAGGACAGTATTGTATGCAATTGCTTTTTATTTATTTATTTATTTATTTTTCATATTTGTATACCGCCCTACTCCCGAAGAACTCAGGGCGGTGAACAGCCATAATAAATACAAATACATATAGAAGTTAAAAACTATTAAGAAACAGATTAACAGATTTTGAGCTGGATATAAAAGATCTACACCCATTACAGAATACAGATCAGCAGAGTTTAGACAAGATGCCTTGTGAGACTGCTTTAGCATTTGCATAGGCATCTCCCTCCCTCCCTCTACACACACACACACACACACACACACACACACACACACACACACACGGATGCGGTGGCTCAGTGGCTAAGACGCTGAGCTTGTCGATCGAAAGGACGGCAGTTCAGCGGTTCGAATCCTTAGTGCTGCATAATAGGGTGAGCTCCCGTTACCTGTCCCAGCTTTTGCCAACCTAGCAGTTCGAAAGTACATAAAAATACAAGTAGAAAAATAGGGACCACCTTTGGTGGGAAGGTAACAGCGTTCCGTGCGCCTTTGGCATTTAGTCATGCCGGCCACATGACCGAGACATCTTCGGACAGCGCTGGCTCTTCAGTTTGAAACGGAGATGAGCACCGCCCCCTAGAGTTGGGAATGATTAGCACATATGTGCAAGGGGAACCTTTACCTTTATATACATATACATATACATAGATACATACATATGAGAGAGAGAGATTGCAGATTATTTCTTATGTACCAACTCTACCTATAAATACCCCATATATCATTTTGCAAAGATATATGGGATAATTATGAATAGTAGAACATAACACCATTATAAATTTAATCTCAGTTTCAGTGATGTCTTTGTATTTTACCTCTCCCATTTCATGGTCAGGTGGTGGAGCAAGAAGATAATCTGCAAGTGTTTATAATAGATTCTTTTAAAAGTTTTTCTGTATATGCTTATAAATCCATCACAGTTAATCCAATTTTGGAGTGTATTTTAGAACCTAAAATTTTTAGCTTAATCATGAGTATATATATATGTTCAAAATAAAACCAATATTATAAAAGTATTATTTTCTCAATGAAGATCACAATGAAGATTGTGATCAATCTTTGATCATTGTGATCAATCAAAGATTCTCAATGAAGATCACTTAGTATCTATCGTCTCATCCTTCCTAGTACCTATCTCTTCCCACTTATGACTATAACCATGTTGCTTGTGTCTTTACAGTTTATATTGTTTTATTTGTTTCCTAGTATGATTTGATTGCTTATTAGTAATCTATGACTAATAAGTGTTGTATCTTATGATTCTTCATGAATGTATTTTATTTTTCTTTATGTACAAATTCCTTGTGTGTCCAATCACACTTGGCCAATAAAGAATTCTATTCTATTCTATTCAAACTGTTAAAGAAAAGGCAGAACTATCACACAGAAATGATAGGCTGCATTTGATAGGTGTTACTATTTTGCAATAAGTGTTAGAAAACTAATTGTTTGATATAGGAATTTTAAAAATGTTTACAACATTTATAAAACTCATTTTCTTCCTTGGCCTCGTTTCATCAGTTGATATTTCTTAGTACGTACAAATCCCCTCTTTAATTTATTGGCCATATTGTGTAAAGCAAGGGATCAAGCTCTTGTCTTGAACTCCATTGTTCTCTACAATGGAACACTTGAACCATTTCAAGTATTGTTTTGTTTGATTATTTGATTATAGAATACTCAAAGAATACTCAAAGATTTTTGTTCTGTGAACACAACCTACATGAAACATTCCAATGGAATGCTTCAGTAGAGCTGTTTTTTTCTCAGCTCAGCTCCTCCCCCCCCATTTCATGCATGCTCTACCGTGTTTCCCCGAAAATAAGACAGGGTCTTATTTTCTTTTGAACCCTGAAATAAAAGGCTTGGCCTTATTATTGGGGGTCTTATTATTTTGGGGGTGCTCATGGTTGCTGCTCTGTTGCACTCCTGTGGCAGCACAACACTGCTGCCCGAGGCTGTGCTTGTGTTCTCACGTCCCTGTGCCTGGCTCTTCAGGAGCCTGCTTCCAAGAGAGCAGCTGCCCGGCACCTTTTGCCACTTGGTGCCCACCCAGCGGACACCCCCCTCTCTGGCCAGGCAGAGCGC
Source organism: Pantherophis guttatus (assembly GCF_059756535.1). Taxonomy (NCBI): domain Eukaryota; kingdom Metazoa; phylum Chordata; class Lepidosauria; order Squamata; family Colubridae; genus Pantherophis; species Pantherophis guttatus. Next base: position 120,025,264 of record NC_142065.1, on the reverse strand, counting down.
CACTCACCGACCGAGCGGTATCCTAGGATCACTATGAAGGTGAAGCTGGTGAGCACCAGGTCATTGAGGAGTCCGTGCCACTGCCATCCCAGCACTGAGGCTGGCTTCCTCTGTGGTTTCCAAACCCTGGCTGGAAGCTGCTGGAAGCGGAGAAGAGGCCGGTCGGGTCAGCTGCCTGCTGCTGAGTCTTCAGGAGCCAGGGCAGAGAGTCTTCCGGCAGCCGGGGCAGAGAGGTGTTGAAGGGTAAAGGGAGCCGCAGCCCCGCATGGGGAGTCCATGCCGCCACCATCCCAGCACTGAGGATGACTTCCTCTGCGGCTTCCAAACCCCGGCCTCTTCTCCGCTTCCAGCTGGGGTTTGGAAGCCGCAGAGGGGGGTGTCCACTGGGTGGGCACCAAGTGGCAAGAAGTGCCAGGCTGTTCTCTTGCGAGCGGGGCGGGAATTTTCAGGCAAGGTGGATGGATGGATGGATGGATGGATGGATGGATGGCGGGTGAGCACCAAGAACTCTGGGGTAGCTCCCAATCAGCTCAGCTGATCCACGGGTTGCCATTAAGGAGTCCAGCTGCCATTAGCTGACCGGTGAAAGGGAAGGGCTGCCTTCTGTGCTCCCCACGCCCAACCCTTCACTAGGGCTTTTTTTCAGAGGAGGGCATATATTTAAGCCCACCCCAAAAATCAGGCTTGGCCTTATTTTCAGGACATGTCGTATTTTCAGGGAAACACGATACTAAAAACACTTTTTTACCTATTTAAATAATAAAAAATACAGAAGCTGTTAATTTTAAAATACCTTTGTATTTTTACTAAATGTAATAATGAACTGTTCCATGGGATAGCAACTACAAAGATTTATTCGTTTGAAACTCAGAAATGTTTATATTGTACATGTTACTATTTATAAAACAATACATGTTTTGGACATGAAAGATTTCTCCAATGGCACAAAGAATATTTCTGTATTAGCACTAAATTGTACCTAGAATTCTTCCCATGTCAGTTCAAACCACATTTCTTTCTTAAAGTAATTCATAAACAAATACTAATTAACTCATAGAGTATCTAGTCTTCCCTTTTCTAGTTGATAAAACATAAGGAAAAAGAGGAGAGGGACATAGTAAACTTGACAGAACATAAGAGTACTACTGGACTAATAGTGAATTTTGTTCTTCATAAAAATGTAAATACTTATATTCACATTTTGTAGTTATTAGAAAGTTGGGTAAAGAAAAGAGGTTTTTGCATGCTTAATGTGGGTTCTAGATTTCTGAACTAAGGAAGCAACTTTATCCCAGCTTGCAGCCCACTTAAATCTGTTAAAATTATTCTAAATGCTGTGTTATATATGATGCATGGTTTGGTCAAGTAATAACATTAAAATTCACTAAGAGTAAGTGAGAAGCTTCAATGGAAAAAAAAAGAAGTGATCATGGTGGTGGTGTGTATGGCAAAGTTTGGGCTTAAACAGTAATGATAAGAGTAGCAAAGTATGTATGTTTCTATTGTTTCTACAGATTTCTTCCCTTTAGCCCTTTACAGATAACCAGACTCTTTATAGATATACTCATTTATATCCACTTCAAAGATACGACCACATATATCTGCTCAGGATTAGATATCAGTTGGGCATAACTAGAAGTTTATAGAGTGGCATCTTGAAATCTCAAGATTCTTCGGAGCTTGAGGAACCTGCATAAATACGTTAGATCCTTATACTACAAAAGCTCTGCCATCTATGCACTGGACCTATGGCTAGGGTTGGTATAGTTAGCTGGATATGAGAAATTTTCAATGCCTCTTTGAGGTACAGTGATTTAATATTAGTGTTGTAAGATATTTTAATGAGATCTCTCTTGATCTAATCAGGTTAGACAATGTCTGCTAACCTTGAATCCCTTGTTTTTGAAGTAGGTTTTTAAGGTGGTGGAGAATTAACTGACAGCATGATTATCGCAGAATTGTTTTTAGTAAGATTTACTAAATTCCAGGCACTAAATGAACAATTTCTCATTTAAAGCTAGTATATCTCCACATTTGGGCAGAGAAATTTGATTTTTTAAAAAAGAGCCTTCCTTTGTTCCAGTAAGGAACGAGTCTTGAATTTGCACCTGGCTGTTTTTCATAACGGTCTCATGACTGGTTTAATTCTTATAGCATCTTATCCCTCGAGCTCTCTTCCTCTCCTTCTTAGGATGTGGAAAGTCTGTATTTCCATACTCCAGGAAAAATCTACAGTTGAACCATAACATCAAATAATCATTAGAGGAAATTGATAATCTAAATGGATGGAGAGAGTATGGTCTGACTAGATTATTCAATTCTGTTTGATGCCATCAGCCATTATGTCCCTCTGTCAGTTTCACTTTTATCTTAGTGGCCAACTATCAGATAGTAATGGAGGAAAAGCAATTGAACCTGTGTTTCCTGTCTCCCAAGCATTAAATCACTGGGACAGGAAATCCCTGTTAGGCATCCTCAGATGTACGAAGTAAAGAAGATGACCTTGATGGAAATATGCAGGAGTTGCTGCCTAGGAACAAAGAGCTAGAGCACTCTCTAAGCCCCAGAATAGCCAGATAACATACAGAAGAGACTCAGATAGATGCTGCCCTAATTCATTGAACTATATTGATATCAGCCCCACTAAATGGGCCAGATTGCAAGTTCAACTCCACCTTTGAAAGTACATTATTGAAATTGATTATTATAACAGAATCTTACAAGTCTGATTGTGCAATACAACTGCCTCCTTTTGTAGGGGTCCTTTGCCTAACTTCAGCTGGTGTGGGAATTATAGCCCTTCTAGAATTGTGAGATGTTGGAGATCTGCATGTAGGTGGATTGTTATAGCTTGCTCTGCATGGTAATTTGATGATGATAAAAAGTTAAATTGGTATCGAATGGAACAGGCAAGCTCCCAATGGATGAACCCCTCCATTACAGAATAATTGCTATTTTGTGCTTACTGGAGTCAGTGATTTCAATTCAAAGTACTGGTCATTACCTGTAAAGCCTAACAAGATTAGGTAGCAAAATATTTTAAGGGTGAGCTTGTTGAAAATGTTTCTTCCCTTCCATCAGATAGCTGAGAAGGGGCCTACTTAGAATCTTGTCCTAATCAGACAGCACAGTAACAACATTGTTATAAAAGTAATTTGGTAACTAATGTCTGCATTTATAACTTTCACAGGTCCCCTATCAAAATGGCATATGCTGCCAATGGATATCCCCTACCCCCCTTTTTAAAAGAGTCTTTGATGTTTCAGATGTTTAGTGGAAAAGGAATTTAAAAACTTGCTACTTTTTATTCATTATATTTGGTTCATTGTATTTTGAGATTGCTCAATTGAATTATTAGATTGGATTAAACAAATTTGATGAATGAATTGATTTTTTTGGCAAGGAGAAATGTCATAAGGTTTTAATCTTTCAAGAAATCGTTATTTTTCTACTTTTTCCGAGTAGCTGAAATTGTACCATTATTGCTCCTTCGAAACAAATGTGTTTAAAATATATAATTTGAGAGCTCGGAAATACAAAAATGCATTTGTATTTTTATACAGGTAGTCCTCAACTTCTGACATAATTGAGCCCAAAATTTCTGATTTAATTGAGACATTAGTTAAGTGATTTTCCCCCCATTTTATGATCTTTTTTTGCCACAGTTAAAGTGAATCACTGCAGTTGATAAGTTAGTAACCAGATGGTTAAGTGAATCTAGCTTCCCTATTGACTTTGCTTCTCAGAAGGTTGCAAAAGGATAACATGATCTTGGAACACAGCAACGGTCATAAATATGAACCACTTGCCTAGTGTCTGAATGTTGATCATGCGATCATAGGGATGGTACAAAGGTCATAATTGTGAAGAATGGTCATAAATCACATTTTTCAGTGCCGTTGTAAGTTTGGATGGTCACTAAATGAGCTGTTATAAGTCGAGGACTACCTGTCTTGCTGTTTTAAGTGGTACAAGTAATCCTCAACTTACTATCACATTTGGGACTAGAATTTCTGTCATGAGGTGATGCAATCATAAAGTGAAATGCCACATGGATGCATTACTTAGTGATCACAATCCCAGTTTTTTGTCATTAACTGAGAGCCCCCTCGTCTAAGACATCTGGGGCTTGGCCCCTTCCAGCTCTGAGCCTGAGTATGGTAAGGGATTTTTCCAATTCACCTACCCATCTCTTCCCATCTCTGCCCTTTGTTCCCTGCACCTTGCCTTGCAGGGTGACATGCAGCTCTAGCCCAGTCCCAGCCGCAATTGCCCTTGCAACCCTGCACTCAAAGCCCCCGGCCATCCTTGGCTGACCTTTGGCATTTTCTTTCTTTCTTCTACTGACCATGCTGGACTGGCTGTTGGGCCCGGACTGGCCTTGACTTCGGCTGAGAAAAAAAGCAGCTCCTTTGCAAAGACCTTAAGATTCCAAAAACAAACCTCAAAGCAGTCCTCTTGCAAAGAGCAAGGATGGGGCTGATCAATTTTTTTTTTGTTTTTGGAACTCAAAGCTTAGCCCTGCCAAGAAGGTCTATGCAGAAGGACTTTTTTGTTCCTCAGCCAAAGCCCAGACCAGGCTGGACCACCAGTCAGGGTGGGCATCCCTGGTCAACTGCGAGAGCAAGAAGATGCTGAAGGGTGGATGGATGGCAGGTAGAGGGAGCTGAAGTGCCCCTGTAGTTGCAAGTACAGGTGGTTGTAAATTAAAGACTACCTGTAAAGAGTTGGTATATTGATAGGCAATATGAAAATTCAGGATTTACATTTATAAAGTAAAAATATTTCCAGGTGACTTAAACAACTGAAAAATAGAAAACTTTTAGACATGCTAATGAATTTAGGAATTGTTTGGCAGTAGCATTGCGTATTTTATCTGAAATTTTCCATTTTTCTAATGAAAGACCAATTCTCCATATACTAATTTTTCACTTTAAAAGACCAAGCACAGTTTAGATACAGTATATCACAGAAGTGAGTACACCCCCTCACATTTTGTAAATATTTAATTATATCTTTTCATGTGACAACACTGAAAAAATCCTGAAACAAAAGTGGAGGTGCGCAAGGTCTCTTAACATCCACCAGCTCCGTGATGTCTTCATAGAGGAATGGAAGAGGACTCCAGTGGCAACCTGTGAAGCTCTGGTGAACTCTATGCCCAAGAGGGTTAAGATAGTGCTGGAAAATAAAGGGGGCCACACAAAATATTGATACTTTGGGTCCCATTTGGACATTATTACTTAGGGGTGTACTCACGTTTGTTGCCAGCAGTTTAGACATTAATTGCTGTATGTTGTGTTATTTTGAGGGGACAGCACATTTACATTGTTACACGAACTGTATACTCACTACTTTACATTGTAGCCAAGTGTCATTTCTTCAGTGTTGTCACATGAAAAGATATACTTAAATATTTACAAAATGTGAAGGGGTGTATTCACTTCTGTGATATACTGTACATTATTTTCCTTCTAGCAGGTCAAAGAATAATACTGATGTTAATCATAATTTGGAGGATCAGGAGCAAATACTGTTTCTTTTATCTCTCCTGGGTAATCAAATAAATAATACATCAGATCCACCAAAATGTGTTTTGGACAAGCCATTCAAACATTTCATATGCATTAGAAGAACATTATCAGCAAAATACATAATAATATGGGCCTTGCCTTACAAAAGCAGCGCTATTAAATTTTCTGGACTGGTTGGCCTACAGCAACAACAATAGGTTGACTGTTGTTAACATTTTAACTTTTTAATATTCTACGCACACTTAGTCTAAAAAAGTTGGCCATTGTTTTATAGTGAATCAGAGTTAGTTAATTCAGGAAGAAAAGAAAGCCTACGTTTTGTCTGTATTTTTTTTTTAAAAAATTGTATACCATGAGTACTTAAAGCAGTATTACAGGTAGTACAATCCATTTAGTGACCGTTCAAAGTTACAGCAAACTGAAAAAAGTGATTTTTGACTGTTGCAGCATCCCCATGGTCACGTGATCAAAATTCAGACATTTGGCAAATGACTCACATTTATGACAGTTGCAGTGCCCTAGGGTTATGTATGGGGAAGAAATGGAGGTAGTGACAGATTTTATTTTCCTGGGCTTCAAAATCACTGCAGATGGGGACTGCAGCCAAGAAAGTAAAAGACACTTGCTCCTGAGGAGGAAAGCTATTGCAAATCTAGACATCATACTGAAAAGCAGAGACATCACCCTGCCAACAAAAGTGTGTATAGTCAAGGCTATGGTTTTCCCAGTTGCAATGTATGGCTGTGAAAGTTGGACCATAAGAAAGGCTGAGTGCCAAAGAATTGAGGCCTTTGAACTAGGGTACTAGAGAAGAGTCCTGCGAGTCCCTTGGACTGCAAGGCGATCAAACCAGTCAATCCTAGAGGAGATCAACCTTGACTGCTCTTTAGAAGGCCAGGTCCTGAAGATGAAACTCAAATACTTTGGCCACCTAATGAAAAGGAAGGACTCACTGGAGAAGTGCCTAATGCTGGGAAAGATTGAGGGCAAAAAATGAAGGGGACGACAGAACGAGGTGGCTGGATGGAGTCACTGAAGCAGTAGGTGTGAGCTTCAATGGACTCCAGAGGATGGTAGAGGGCAGGAGAGCAGGAAAGGGCAGGAAAGCCTGGAGGAACGTTGTTCATGGGGTTGCGATGGATCGGATGCAACTTCTCAACTAACAGCAAAGGGTTATGTGATTATCTTTGCAACCTTCTGACAAGCAAAGTCAATGGGGAAGCCAGATTGACTTAACAACCATGTTACTAACTTAATAACACTAGTGATTCAGTTAACAGCTATCTCACTTAGCAACATATATTTTGGGCTCGATTGTGATCATAAGTTGAGGGTTACCTGTATTCTATCTGAAATTTCATGCTTCTGTAATATTTGTCTGGAAAAGTAAAATTCTTATGAGAGATGAGATAGGATATTTTAGTAACATATCTCCCAGTTTTATATGTTAGAATCAATTTTTATATTCTTTTTCTTCAAATAGGTTGAATCATTTATTTTGGACCAAGAAGATCTGGATAACCCAGTGCTTAAAACAACATCTGAGATATTTTTATCAAGCGCTGCTGAAGGAGCAGACCTACGTACAGTGGATCCAGAAACACAAGCAAGATTAGAAGCTTTATTGGAAGCAGCAGGTAAGTTTTTAAAAATTGGCAGTAGTTTTTGAGGAAATAAATATCATAATACTTAGCAGTTTAACAATTTGAGATTAAAGCTAGGAAGAGAAATTGAATTTCTGGAATTAAGCAATTTTTTAGAAGAAGTGTTTTTAAGGAATGCAAGAAGTAGGAACAAACTAACTTTTTAAATAGATTTTTCTAAAAAGAAGACATGGTTATCTCAATTAAGATGCAGATAGCATATTTCAAATAATGTAAAATTCTAGGACCATAAACATTTAAGTAATTCAGTAACATTCTTTTCTCAGTGCAAGGAAACATTGACAGGTGGCTGTTCTGTATCTGGTTGAAAATATCTAGTGAAAGGAAGCTCATTCTTCTTATAACTGCTTCTACTATTGAATTCTAAAAACTTCTGAGAACCTTTCTAAGATTTAATTAGAAAATACCTTTTCTAAATCCATAAGTCTATAAAGTAGCAGAAAGAGAACAGGAAAGGTTTATTTGGGGAATGTGTCCCCAAAAGAAGCCTTCCTCTTCTCCTTCCAGTGCTTTGATAAGGGAGAAGAGGGAGTCAAACACATTTCTCAACGTAGCGAGAAGGAGAAAAGAAAAGTTTAGGAGTTGTTCAGCGAAATAGTTCATTTAATAACCACCACAATTTACATCTTAATGGCAGGTCCATTATGGTCATAAATAAATCATAAATCAAGGACTAACTATTAATTTGCTAATATTTCTCAAAACCTTTAAAAATGTAGGTTTTGTCACTCTGTCTACTTAGCAAAATTAAGAGACAGATCATCATAATATTTTGTTAGGTTAGTTGTAAACTGTTAGTTACAGCTTGTCTGCCAGATACAACCACAGCAAACAGTACTGTCCTACCATTTGGTGACGTTTTTGTTGTGTTTGGATAAGTGCTGGCTGCAAAAATTGTCATTCAGATTTGTAGCAGGAAAAAATAGTATTGGTTGGCAAACTGAACATTAGTAAGTGGTGACATTTGAAATATGGAAAATAGAGGAAGGATTAAAAGACAGAAATTGGACGTTGGTCTTACCTGATATGTCCTTTCTCAGCATGGGGAAAAACGTCAGTCAGAGTGGGGCTACGTCCCGTCCAGCCAATGACCGAAACCTTTGAAAGCCAAGGCACCGCCCCTTGAGGCCGCCCCAGTTCTTCGTTGAGGCGAAGCAAAGGACTCGAATGACGTGTCCTCCTGAAACGATAAAAAAATTAATATCACCCCCCACCACCACCACCACCGGAAAGTACCCAGGGTGGGGCTGACTGACGTTTTTCCCCATGCTGAGAAAGGACATATCAGGTAAGACCAATGTCCATCCTCCATCGAGAGGGAAAAACGTCAGTCAGAGTGGGGACTTACCAAAGCTCGATGTCACCCGGGAGGGAAGGTACTGGTCTGGTAACCGTCAAGCGAGATGCACCGACTGGAGGACCCTTCTTCCGAATGCAGCATCCGCAGAGGCGAAGGAATCAACTTTGTAATGCCTTATGAAGGGACTGATAGTGGTCCATGTGGCCGCTCGACAAACCTCCTCGAGGGAGGCCTGAGTCGCCCAGGCTGCTGATGTAGAGGCGCTCCGCGTCGAGTGCGCAGTGATGGAAGGAGGAAGCAGAGAGTCAGATTGACGGTAGGCTAAGGCTATCGCGGCTCTTATCCAGCGACCTATGGTAGCACTTGAGACGCGAGTCCCTAGGGAGGAAGGGAGGAAGGCTACAAAAAGGGCCTCCGTCTTACGATGACTTGCAGTCCGTGCTATATAAATCTTCAACGCACGGCGGACATCTAGCGTGTGCCAAGATCTCTCCAGCCGATGAGAAGGGTGAGGGCAGAAGTCCGGGAGGACGAGCTCCTGCGCTCTGTGAAATGGCGAGTTCACTTTGGGCACAAACGAGGGGTACAGCCGAAGTATCACTCTATTGGTATGGAAGATGCATAAGTCAGCCCGCACGGAGAGGGCTGCCAGTTCCGAAATCCTGCGGGAGGAAGTGATTGCTACTAAAAACGCAACCTTGAAGGACAAGAAGCGAAGGGAAACAGAGCGGAGAGGCTCGAAGGGAGGGAACATGAGTGCCTTAAGCACCTTATTGAGGTTCCATGTAGGAAAACGATGTATTGTAGGAGGCCGCAAATTGGAAGCTCCCCGGAGGAAACTAGTGATGATTGGATGATGGGAGATGGAATCCTTTGAACAGCAAGACAGAATTGAAGCAATGGCGGCAACTTGGCGACGTAAGGTGTTGGGTCGCAGACCTTTGTGAAAACCCGCCTGAAGGAAAGTCAAAACATGGAGGATTGAGGCTGAAGTGGGCAACACTGGAATAGTGGAACACCAAGAAGCGAAAGACCGCCACGTGGCCTCATAAATTCGCACTGTAGAAGGTCGGCGAGCTGCTTGAATTGTGGAAATGATGTCCGAAGGAACCTTGGCCTCCGTTAAGAGGAGCCGCTCAACCGCCAAACGGTTAAGCGAAGCGAGCCCGGGTCCGGATGTATGAGAAGGCCCTGGGACAAGATGACCTTGGAGGCAGGCATTGTCCAAGGGGGGGCCACGGAGAGGTTCATCAAGTCCGCAAACCATGGACGCATTGGCCAGAAGGGAGCCACTAGCAGAAGCTGAGCCCGCTCTTCGAGTAACTTCCGTATAACCCTGGGAATCACAGGGAGAGGAGGGAAGGCATACAGCAGTCCCGACAGCCAAGGGCTGCGGAGGGCGTCCGTGGCTTCCGCCTGGAGGTCCAGGAACCTGGAAAAATAATGGGGAAGACGATGATTCGAACGAAAAGCGAACAAATCTAGGACAGGGCAACCAAATCTCAAAATGATGTCTTGGAAAAGCTCCTGGGAGATCGACCACTCGCCCTGATCCACCTGCGACTGACTGAGAGAATCAGCTTGGATGTTGTCGGAACCCGAAATGTAATCAGCTCTGATGGAAGCCAGGTGCTCCTCTGCCCAGGCGCCCAGCATACGTGCCTCGTCCATCAAGAGGCGAGATCTAGTGCCCCCCAATTTGTTAACATGGGCCTTAGCTGTCGCATTATCAGTAAGGACCAAGACATGTCTACCTTCCACGAGATCCTGAAATTGCAACAGAGCGAGACGATGGCCCGCAATTCCAACAAATTGATACTGAGCAGGGCTTCCTGAGGAGTCCACCGACCTTGGGCCATACGATGGAGAATATGAGCTCCCCATCCAGATAGACTAGCATCTGTGGTAAGTTGGAGTCTCTGAGGTTCCCTGAAGAAAGATCCCCGGGACAAGGCCGGCGAAGTCCACCAGTGGAGTGAGTGGAGAACCCGGTCCGGCTGTCGAATGCGACGGGAAGAGGCCTCCAGGTTAGCACGTTGAAATGGCAACAAAAGCCACTGAAGCTCTCTACTGTGCAGACGAGCCCACGGAGTGATGCCGAAGGAGGACACCATCATGCCCAACAGACAGGAAAGAACCAAAACTGTTGCTGTGCCCGCAGATAACATTTAAGGGCTAGGGCACGCAAATTGGACTGACGGTCCGGAGATAAACAAACCGTAGACGAAACAGTGTCAATTAAGGCACCTAAGTGAAGAATCCTAGTAGAAGGAGACAACTGGCTCTTGGACCAATTTATTGAAAAACCATGGTCCTGAAGCGAGGCTAGGACCAGGGACAGGTCCTCATAAGCTACCCGAAGAGAAGACATAACCAAAATGTCATCCAAATAAAACTGAAGATGAACTGGGTGGGAACGGATGTGTCCAATTAAAGAGGCCATAATCTTTGTAAATACCCTAGGGGCCGAAGACAGCTCGAAGGGCAAAGCCCTATATTAGTAGTGAGTTCCCTTAAAAGCAAAACGGAGGAAACGACGATACGAGGGCAAAATGGGGACATGAAGGTAAGCTTCTTGAAGGTCAATAGAAGAAAGAAAGTCGGAGGTGCGGATAGATTCAAGAATAGATGAGAGAGATTGCATTTTGAACCGGCGGTATTTAATGTGCCGGTTCAAAGATTTCAAATCTAAAATGGGCCGCCACCCCCCAGAAGCCTTCTGGACCAGAAAAAGGCGGGAATAAAAACCATGGCCTTGTTGAGAGACAGGGACCCGTTCAATGGCATTAATCTGTAAAAGATGGTCAATCGCCTCCGACACTAAACCTGACTTCACCGGGTCCCTTGATATGGGACAAGGAAGAAAACGAGAGGGAGGGGAGGAGGAAAACTCTAATGCTAAACCAAAGGCAATGGTGTTAAGCACCCATGCATCAGAAATGGAGGACGCCCAACGCTCCCGAAACAGTGAGAGACAACCTCCAATCGGAGATTAAAAAATCTGTTTATCGAGCTCTGCGAGTCCAACGACCCCCCCTTCCTCCCCGATATGCTCTCCGAGGGGGAGCCCTAGACCCTTGTCTAACCTGGGAGTCCGGTTGAGGTTTTGAAGGGAAGGGTCGCTGGGTCCGAGATGGGAATGAGGAAGAACCAAAGGTACGAAAGGACTGAAATCTTGAAGTTGAAAAACGGGAATCAGACCGACGAGTAGCAGGAGGAAGGATTTTGCACCGATCCCTGGTCTCAACAAGCAAGGGCTCCAAGGCCGAACCAAAAAGTGATCCACTGGGATATGGAGCAGAAGCGAGTTGCCATTTACTGCGCATGTCGACCTGCCAGTTTCTGAGCCACAAGAGACGGCGAGAAGTGACATTGGAGCCTAAAGCTCTGGCCGAGAAGCGGGTAGAATTCAGTATGGCATCCGCTGAATACTCGAGCGCAGCCGCGATCTTATTCAGGTCCTGGTGTGATCTTGCATCTGAAAGAGGAAGCCTGGCCTGCAATTGTTTAAGCCATAGCAAGGCCGCCCTGTTAAAGAAAGAAGCCGATGTTGAGGCACGAATGGACCAGGCCGTAGATTGATGCCCTTTCAGCAGGGTCTTTTCAGCTCTCTTGTCCTCGGGTCGAAGAGAGTCCTCAGGAGGACCCGTGGGATGAGAAGAATCCGTTAAAGCTACTATGGGAGAATCCACCTTGGGGGCTTGTAAAATATCTGAAAGCGGAGGAGCCGAATTATAGAGGCGCTTATCCAAGCCATTAGGGCTAGGGCCAGCCCCTGGCAATGTCCACTGACGCTGGAGCACGTCGGTAAACAACTTTGGAGCTGGAATAGTCTCGGGTTCACTGGTAGGTTCTGCAAACATGGCAGCCGCTGGATCTGCTGTAGAGGAGGAAGGAAGCGCTGGGGGAGAAGATCCCAAACGAGTGACGGCAATAGCCTTAAAAAGGAGGGATTGAAATAGCTGTGGCTTGAAAAGGCCAATAAAAGCAGGTTGATCAGGCCCCAATCCTTCGTCATCCGACCAGGCTTGATCTTGATAATCCTCCCCTTCTGAAACCGACTCATCTAAGGAAACTTGTAGGTCAGATCACTCCTGATCTAGCAACCTATTCTGGCGAATCTCAGAAAGAGGTTGAGAAGGGGAAGGCACTGCGGGAACAGCTGGTGCCTGGTTAAGGCATTCAGAAATAGTTTGGTGGATCGCCCTAGAAATGAGCGCCTCCAAAGAATCCGCCATAGGAGTGGATGGCAGAGAAGGCGGCGGTGGTGGAGGTGAAGGAGTAGGAGGTAAGGTCCCAGGTTGACCAGAATCAGGTAGGGTCTGGAAAAGCCTCTGTGGTTCTGATGGGGAAACCGTTTGAGGATCCCCTAGAATATCAGGGGATAAATCTCTCACTGAACGAGGAGAGAGTGACACAGAAGGAGGTCGAGAGACACGTCGTTCGGATTCCAAGGCCTGGGATTGGGCTCTCGAAAAAGCTTTCTCAATTGCCTTGTGCCTGCGTTGTTCCTCACGAGAAGCCCCGGGTTCTTTCAATTGAATATTATTATTCTTTGAACGAGATTTTTTGTTAGGAGGGGGCATTGAGGAAGATGATCCCTCAAGGGGATCGCTGGGATGACGCCTGCGAGAGGAATGTCCTGAGGTACTTTGCATGGCGGCCGCCATTTTAAAAGCCGTAGAGCATCTGCGAATGGCGCCAAGAAACAAATGGAGGGCAAATCCTTGTTAAACGGCAAAATCCCCAGCTCAGACGGCGATCCGTAAAGTCGCAAGCCCTCCGGCTATAGCCGACCTCTAGAAGCAAGGTGAGCCTCCGCTCCAGCCGAAAATGATCGCACGAACCTCCGCCGCCCGATCCGATCTAAAAGGGAGGTTTTTCTTCGTCGCTAGCCAAAGGGCTATAAACGCGACTCAGGTGGCGGCGGGAAGCCTCCGGCGGCGGGAAATAGCTGCTTGGACAATGCCTTTTAAACGCAGCAATGAAATAGCTCGAAAAAAGTCTCCAGCTGACAGGCGCGAAGCCTGCAGTCCGAAAATACTTGCCGATGGAAGCAGGACTCGGAAATCGCTAAAACGAGCAAGAAGTGAGGGAAATCAAGTTCTTTAGAGGAGGACACGTCCTGTCAGGCGAAGACCGAGACGAAGAACTGGGGCGGCCTCAAGGGGCGGTGCCTTGGCTTTTAAAGGTCTCGGTCATTGGCTGGACGGGACGTATCCCCACTCTGACTGATGTTTTTCCCTCTTGATGGAGAAAACATAAGGAAACAATTGTTTAGCTTCATCCATAAAATATATAATGAAAAATGGATACAGTGGATTTGTTCATATTGCAAAGAGGGAATTGGAAAGTTCCTCCTCCCATCATTGAAGATTTTTAAGAACAGATTGGACAACCATTTGTCTGAAATGGTATAGAGTCTTCTGCTTGAGAAAGGAGTTGGATTAGAAGACCTCCAAGCTCCCTTTCCAACCCTTTTACTTTTTATTCTATTTTATTTATGCTATCATAAAGCATGGTGTCACCACTTAGTGACAATACTGACAATTCTATTACAGAAATATAACGTAAAATTAACATAGTCATCAAGTCAGATGTTGTGATTATCTGAGTTCCTTGCTTAATGATGGCAACAGGGAACCATCAGAATTGTCACTAAGTGGTACCATCTCATGACATCACACTTTATGACAGCATTAATTAGCAATAGAAATTCCAGTTGTCATTAAGAGAGTACTACCTTGTACAGTATATCTATTCACAATATATTAACTTCGTATAGAGCAGTGGTCCCCAACCTTTCAGGCATCAGGGACTAGTTCTGTGGAGACAGGTTTTTCCGTGGATCGGAGGGGGCATGGTTTCGCATGCTGCCTGCATCCTGAAAGTGGGGCTTTGCTTGTGGATCGGTGCCTAGGGACCCATGGTATAGAGTATTCATTTTCATTTATGGTTGTCATGCTTTAATTATATCAGAAGTGTACTTTTGAGGTGTTATTTACGTGAGCTGCCTTTGAAAAGTTTCTGGAAACGAATGAAGAGTTGAAGAACTTGTGGTTCTCCTGGCTGCTGAACTTCCCCTCCCAATATTATTCAGAATTAACCATACTAATAGAAACAGCTGAGAATTATAGTTCAATAACATCAAGAATGTCATACCCACCCAATTCTAGTTTCACTTGTTTAGAATGCCATAATCTGCTTGTTGAATGGATCAATTACTTAATATGTGACTCCTCTAAGATATGCCTGCAAAAATGGAGTGTCATTTTATAACTGGTAGTTCTTATTTTTAAGGTTCTAAAAGGCTTGGGGCTGTATAAGAATGGATAAACCTTCTCGTGCATACCTGCATATTAAGATACTTTTCAAAACATCTAAATCTGGTACCTGGGCTGTTTTTTCAGTAAATATAAGTGAACTGAGTTCCTGGTTGCATTTTGGATATAATATAGTGAATATGGTTTTGGGGTGCTTGTGTGCAATATTGTGGTTAAAGCTATGTATCCTATCCATTATAATGTCTTGCTGATACTTGAAACTTTTTGAATCTGCAATCTCTGTCCCATATGACCCTTAAAATATTTGTAGGAAGAAAATGGTTATTGTAGCATATTCAGAGGAACTATGTTGAGATGATGAACATACTGCAAACCAAGGGCAGTTAAAACTATAGGAAAGTTGATTAGAGGTAGTTTCTTAACTTTAAAAGGTTGCCTTTTTAACTGGTATGTTCTCCACTGTGTCGGGGAGAGAGTTCAATGGAATGGGTTTTCACTCCTCAATCATTTCCTGGCCATGCCCCCCTTTGTCTGCGCATGTCCCAGTTTTGACTCAGCCTTCGAGAGAGCGGATGTATGAGCAAAGTGCTGGAGAGGAAAGAGAAAGCATTCCATTGGACTTCAAACAGTAAGATCGGCTCCAGGATATTAGACAGCCATAGGAGGGCCAACAAAGAGGCAGCTTCGGGTTTCATCGACCCAGGCTGACCCGTAAAGGGGCAGCGACTCCATTCCCCGGAGCGCAGAAAACTCCACAGCAACTCCAATTCCGGAGCGCAGAGAATCTCGTGGCTGACTTCCCGTCTTAGCCTGGCACAGCAGCTAGCCCTCTCCCTCCCCAGCAAGGACAGCAGTGGCAGTTCGGAGTCACCAGCAACTCCACCTGCAAGTGGGGGGGGGGGGTGTTTCCCTATGGCAAGGCGCAGGGACTTAAGGCTGACTTAAGTAGAGGTGATAAGAGCAGGGGTGAAATCTAAAAATTTTTGCTACCGGTTCTGTGGGCGTGGTGGCAAGGTGACTGGGAGGGCGTGGCTTGTTGGTCAGGTGGGCGTGGCCAAGTCAATGTCACTTCTTTGCCCTTTTTTAACCTACAAAACACAACACAACACAACTGGCTCACCCACAATATAAAAGCAGCTGTGCTAGACCCAAAATGGCCCCTGCAACAAGCAGGAACCTCACACAGCCACAAAAAGCCCAAAAAACCAACTTTCACACTTTACACACACAAAATTCCACATACAGCTTTGTGAGATTTTGTGTGTTTGTGTAATTAGAGTGAAACACTACAGAAACACACTAAATCTCAGAAAGCTGCACAAATATTATTTTATTTTTATTTTTATATAAAAGTAGCTAAATTTAAAACTTCCTAAACTTTAAATAGCTAGGTCTAAAAAAGGAACAACTAAAAAAAAAACCCAATTAACTATTTTTTTAAAGCTCCCAAAGGGGGAAAAAACTTATCCAATAGAACAGGGGTCTCCAACCTTGGCAACTTTAAGACTTGTAGACTTCAACTCCCAGAATTCCTCAGCCAGCTTTGCTTTGCTGGCTGAGGGATTCAGGGAGTTGAAGTCCACAACTCCCTGCCTGCTTGATTGCAGGCAGGGAGATTCAGTTGCTTGCTGATGCAATGGATTGCAGGGATTACAGCAAGGTGTTGCGACCAGCAGTAAGGTAAGCAAGCTGAGAGGGGGAAGGGGGAGGGATTTTTGCTACCGATTAGCAGGCAACTCAGCTGGGGTCGTCAGAGCTTGGCTCATTAGAGCCATTTAAAAGAAAAAAAAGGCTCTGATGATTGCACGGCTCAGCTGGGCATGGGGGGCGGGGGCAGGGATTTTTCTACCGGTTCTCCAAACTGTCCACCGCCATCGCTACCTACTGACCCGAGCCGGTCTGAACCGGGAACATATCACCCCTGGATAAGAGCCCGAGATAGAGAAAATGGCAGCCCACGTGAAATTGGAATCACCGGAGACAAGCGGGGAGGATCAGAGGTCTCCTGAACCAACTCCCAACTTGTCCCAAAGCTCTAAGCTTGCCACCAGGGCAGCAAGAGAGCAAGAGACAAAGGCTCCTTCCCAAAGGACTACAAGGGCCGAGGAAAGAGACGCCTGAAGGCATCACAAGGCCATTGGTAAAAGGATCGTGAGGGCCGAAAGGGAAGAGGAACAAAGGGGAGGATTTCCCCTGAAGAAGAAGGGATTGAAACTTCCCGCGTTTCACCTGGGCTGCTCCAAAAACAGCCAATGGTGGTGCAGCAATGTATCCTTTGTCCTCAATTAGTACCACTAGAGGTGTCAAGAATCAATTTCAAGGGAAACCTCTGTGGCAAGAAACTAAGATTTGTGCTGCTTCAAGCCTGTTGCAAAAGGCAAGCAGCGATGTTTTCTCTGCTGTAATTCTGTTGCAGGCAGAGGATCAAGAGGAACCTCATGTGAAGAGGGGGAGGTTGGCTCCAGAAGCCACATTTACCCCAACAGCCACAGGCCTCCTCCCAGAGGGACCCCAAGGGCCAGAAATGATGATGCAAATGGAGAGAATGATTTCTGCTGCCATAGGTTCTCCTGTCAAGGAACCCATCCAACTGACCTTCACCACTGATGCCAGCCTTTTTGGCTGGGGGGGGGGCACACTGCCAATCTCAGATAGCACAGGGACAGTGGTCACAACGAGATATCAAGAACAACATCAATTGGCTGAAACTCAGAGCAACCCACCAAGCCCTGAAACAATTTCAGGAGATGGTCATAGGGAAACACATTCTCATCCTGATGGACAATGTGACCATCAAGGCCCACATAAACTATCAAGGGGGCACTCACTCCAAAACACTCATGCAGGAGGGCAAACAGTTAGGACTATGAGCAGAGAGACATCTGCTCTCCATCAGAGCAGAACACATTTCAGGGGTAGCCAATGTACAGGCAGACTGGCTCAGCAGGGCCAGGCTCAATCAGTCAGAGTGGCGACTGCATCCAGACCTGTTCAGGGAGCTGACGAGAAGGTTCGGGGAACCGATCCTGGCCCAGACACTGGTGGTTCGCAAACCTGGTCAGTCTGTCGGTATCTCGGCCCTGGAAGATACTGCCGGACAGGATCTCCCTCAGCCAGGGAGCTTTAGTGCACCCAGACCCACATTGGCTACAGCTGACCATCTGGCACTTGAATGGGCAGCTCTAAGACTATGTAAACTCAATGATAAAGTCATACAAACCATACAGGCTGCCAGGCGGCTCTCTACAAACACGATCTACAATGCAACATGGAGGACCTTCAGTATATGGTGTTCCAGAATGGATCTGGACCCAATGAACACATCTATACCTAGGATACTAGAGTTTCTCCAGGAAGGGCTAGACAAGGAACTCTCCCCTAGTACCTTATGTAGACAGACTGCAGCTTTAGCTTCAGTGTTGTCATGTGGATTCCTTGACACAACATCCATTGGTACGCAGCTTCATCAAGAGCGCAACCAACCTGAAACCACCAGTGGTACACAGATATCCCACTTGGGATCTATCTAGGGTACTAGAGGCTCTCACCTCAGAACCATTAGAACCACTAAGGACATGTAGCCTAAAAATGCTTACTCTCAAGGTAGACTTTTTAGTGGCTATCACCTCAGCCAAACGGATATCAGAGCTAGCAGCCCTCTTCATAAGAGAGGACCTGTGTATAGTCCACTCTGTGGTCCTATGTCTGGATCCATCTTTTCTTCCTAAGGTGAATTCCTTGTTTCACTCTAGGCAGGAATTAGTATTACCAGACTTCTGTCCAAACCCAGCTCATGCCCAGGAAAAGAAATGGCACACCCTGGATGTGAGTAGGGCTCTCAAAACCTATATCAAGAGAACAGCCTCTTTTAGGAAGACAGAATCTCTTTTTGTATCGTTTCAGTCTTCCAAGCTGGGCAACAGAGTGACTCCATGAACCATAGGCCGGTGGCTAAGGTCTTGCATCACCAGGACCTACGAGAGCCAGGGCCTGCCACAACCAGGTTGAGTAACAGCCCACTCGACAAGGAGCGCAGCCACTACGGCAGCATGGAACACACAGACTTCCATAGAGGAAATATGTAGGGCAGCAACATGGTCTTTTCCATCCCCATTCATAAGACATTACAAACTGCATGCCTTCGCTTTTGCCAAAGCGGCCTTCGGCAGGCGAGTGCTTCGGAAAGTACATATGGATAGGGGGAATCAGGACCAGATTGCTACCCACCCTTAGGACTGCCGGCTTTGGTATGTCCCATTCCATTGGACACTCTACCGACACAGTGGAGAAGGGGCATTGGTCTTACCTGACACGCTCCTTCTCAGTGTAAGGGGACAGAGTCCAACCCCACCTGGCAGCCATCAGGGTCCAGGACAGAACAGAACCAGCACTGGAAATTGTCAAGTCAATCACTACAACTTCATCAAAACTGGGACATGCGCAGATGAAGGGGGCATGGCCAGGAAATGATTGACATAGCCTCAAGAGGAAGCGAGGAGCAAAAACCCATTCCATTGGACTCTCTCCCCTTACACTGAGAAGGAGTGTATCAGGTAAGACCAACACCCCTTCCCCTTCCCTAGAAATCTTCTAACAGGTGTTGAGTAAACATTTGTCCAAAATATTATACTAGAATAGATCTTGTACTAGTAGGATCATAGATCCACTAAGCAGAGAATTGGAAAAGAGGAGCTTTAAGCATTAAAGCTTTAAGATCCATTCTACCTTTTAATGGTTTTAAGAAATAAAGTGTTCTTACGTGCCTAAAAAATAGGGAAGTGACAGTTTTTACTGCCTCTGCCTATTAAAAGCCAACTGGGATGGCAGTAAGGAAATGCATAGAGGGATTGGGTGGGCTGATAAGGAAATAAAGTGGTAAATGTGAGTCACAGTAATAAGAATGAGGGACAGGTGGATTTTGGCAAACAATAGGAATGTGAACTGAAACAGAAGTGGTTAACATACCGTACTTTTCAGAGTACAAGACCCACTCCCCCCCCCGTAAAAGAGGGTGGAAATGTTGGTGCTTCTTAAACACCGAATATAGCCATTTTTGGCCTCCCGAAACCCTGCCCCACGCATCCAGTTTTTGCCAAAAACAGGCCTGTTTCTCACAAAAATAGGGCCTGCAGAGGGTTTGGGAGGGCTGCAGAGTGCTCCTGGGGGCTGGGGAGGGCAGAAATGCGATGCATGAAGGGTTTAGGAGGCCAACAACAGGCCCATTTTTTGCAAAAATGGGGCGCACAGACGGTTTGGGAGGCATGCAGAGTGCTCCTGGGGGCTGGGGAGGACAAAAATGCGACGCATGGGGGGTTTGGGAGGCCAAAAATGGGCCCATCTCTTGATGTAGGTGCAAAGGGCTCTCCTAACATTGAAGGCGTGCCATTTCTTCTGTAGGGAGTGGGTTGGTCCTGGACAGACGTCTGGCAAGATTATTTCCTGTGCCCTATGGAACAAGGAATTCACCTTGGGAAGGAAGGAAGGGTCCAATCGCAGAATCATCCTGTTTGGATGAAATATGCAAAGGTCCTCCCTTATAGAGAGGGCCAGCAGTTCAGATATTTGTCTGGCCGAGGTGATGGCCCCGAGGAAGGTTACCTTGAAAGTGAGGAAGCGTAAGCTGGCTGATTATATTGGCTCGAAAGGCGCCGAGGTGAGAGTTTGCAATACTTTAGGCAGGTCCCACGTGGGGTATCTCTGTACTACGGGGGGCTTTAGGTTAGCCGCGCCTCTAATGAAACTGCATACAGTTGGGTGTTGAACGAGAGACTCCAGATCCCCACAGGATAACACTGAGGCCAGAGCTGCTACTTACCTGCGTATGGTATTAGGGGACAAGCCTAGTCCCTGCTGAAGGAATTCCAGAGTTGGGCAACTGAAACAGAGGTGGGATCAATGTGAAACTTGGAACACCAGTCACAAAAGGTCCTCCAAGTTGAGTCCTAGATTCTGTTAGTCAAAGGCCTCCTAGAGGCCTGGATTGTCTGTATGACTTCATTGGAGAAGTTACTTTGCCTCAGGATTCTCTGCTCAAATGCCAAATGGTCAGTTGGAGCCATTGTATATCTGGATGAACTAAGGCCCCCTGACTGAGGGAGATTCGGTCCTGGGGAATTCTCCAGGGTCTGGATACCGACAGACTGACCAAATCTGTGTACCACGGACGTCTGGGCCAGTGGAGAGCCAGGAGTAGGACCTCTGCCGTCTCTACTAGCACCCTCCTGATTACCCCTGGAATGAGGGGGAGAAGAAGAAAGACATATAATAGCCCTCGGGGCCACGGACTGCGGAGTGCATTGACCCCCTCCACCCCCGGTGTTGCAAGCCTGGTGTAAAATCTGGGTAACTGGGCATTTGACGGGGAGGCAAACAGATCCAGGATCAGAGGGCCGAACTTTTCTGACAGCTCCCTGAATAGCTGTGGGTGTAGGAGCCACTCTGAGTGGTCGACCGTGGTTCTGCTGAGCCAGTCCACCTATACATTTGATGTCCCTGAGATGTGTTCCGCTCTGATGGAGAGAAGATGTCTCTCTGCTTAGAGGCCCAGTTGTTCGGCCACTTACATGAGAGATCTGGAGTGGGTACCCTCTTGGCGGTTGATATGGGCCTTGGTGGTCACATCCATCAGAATGAGCACATGGTGTCCAGAGATTGTGTCCTGGAACCGACTGAGGGCCAAGTGGGCTGCCTTGAGCTTCAGCCAGTTGATGATGTTCCTCAGATCTGCCTGGGACCACTGCCTTTGCGCCATCTGGGACTGGAAGTGGGCACCCCAGCCAAAGAGACTGGCATCTATGGTGATGGTCATGCAGCTGGATTCCTTGAAAACACATCCCTTGATTATGGCCTGGGAC
Source organism: Pantherophis guttatus (assembly GCF_059756535.1). Classification (NCBI taxonomy): domain Eukaryota; kingdom Metazoa; phylum Chordata; class Lepidosauria; order Squamata; family Colubridae; genus Pantherophis; species Pantherophis guttatus. Next base: position 120,003,628 of record NC_142065.1, on the reverse strand, counting down.
ATCCACCACTGGAAGGATTGAAGTACATTTGGTGGTACCTGAACTCTGGTATTTGAATTGCTCCTGCCGGACCTTTGGTAGGGCAGGAAGAACTACTGTAAGGTTCTGGCGTGCAGGTGTGCCCAAGGGACAATTGCTATGCAGGATGCCATTTTGCCCAGGAGTTGTGAGAGGAGGGCCAGGGACACTGTTCGGTCTGCCTGGATCTGACGCCAATTTCTTTATACTGACCTGACGCTCCTGGGATAGGAAGACCTTGCACGACCTGGTATCTATGACTGCCCCCAGGTGTAGCAGTTGGTTTGAAGGAGCCAGGTGGCTCTTGTCAAAATTGACGGAGAATCTGTGATCCTGGAGAACTTGGATTGTGACTCGCAAGTCCTCTGTTGCCCGGAGGTGAGCGGAGAACTGTATCAGTATATCGTCCAGGTAACATTGGATGCGCACTGGAATTGCCCTGAGATGTGCCAACAGGGCCTCCAACAACTTGGTGAAAGTCCTGGGCGCTGACGATAGCCCGAATAGTAGGGCTTTGTACTGATAATGTTGGCCCACGTAGTGAAATCGCAGGAATCACCGGTGGGATGGCAGGATAAGTACGTGGAGGTATGCCTCTGTTAGATCTATGGATGTTAGGAAGTTGCCTTCTCGAAAGCTCTCCAGGATTGACTGAATGGACTGCATCTTGAATCTCCGGTAAATTAGATGTCTGTTCAATCTTTTCAGGTCCAGAATCACTCTGCAAGGACCTCTGTCAAGGTCTTTGGAACTACAAACAGGATGGAGTAGAACCCCTGTCCCTGTTGGTCCTTTGGAATCGGTTGAATGGCTTGGATGTCCAGCAAGTATTAGACTGCTGCCTCCATGAAGCTTCTTTTTGTCTTGTCCCTTGATATGGGGCAACGTATGAAAAAACTTGGGGGTGTGGAGAGAAATTTGAGGGTGAGACCTAGTTTCACCATATTCAGGACCCAGGTATCTGTCATGGTTGCTTCCCATTGATTGGCGAATAGGCTTAAGCGGCTGCCAATGAGAGGGTTGGATCTGCCATCACTTGGCACAGCGAAAGGGACGACTGCTTGTGCCACAAAATGGTTGCTTGCCTTGGAAGTGTCTGTTTCTGTCTCTGAACCTGGATCTATCCGGTTGTCAGTCTTGTCTGTGGGCATATGCCCTGTGGGATTGAGAAATGTAAAATCCCGTGTCTGTAGGCCGAAAGGAAGGCCGATGGAAATAAGGTGAGGTGCAGTGGTCAGCTTGTCTGTATAGAGAAGGCAGGACCTTTCTCCTGTCCTTAGTCTCCACTAGAATGGGCTACCCTTAAAGGGAGCAGAGGCTAGCTTCTACTTATACTTCATGTCCGCCTGCCAATGGCGGAGCCATAGTAAGCGATGGGCCGCCGCCGAAGAAGGAATAGCCCTAGAAGCAAATTTGACAGCATTCAAGGTGGTATCCACCGAGAATTCTGTAGCCGCTACCAGTTTGCTAATGTCCTAGTGGAAGCGGAGGTCACCATGGGGAGCTTTCTTTTGCATCTGGCAGAGCCAGAGCAATGAAGCCCTGTTGAAGAATGAGGTGGCTGATGTACCTTACGGAAGGTCAGTTCCACCTTGTTATCCTCTGTCTTCAGAACATCCTCAGTGTTGTTAGACAAGATGGTGGAGGATGTTAAGGTCGCCACAGGGCCATCTATAGTTGGTAGTTGCAGTGTCTTGGAAAAGTCCAGGGCCACATTATAAAATCTCTTGTCATTTCTGCTTGGGAGAGGATATACCCCCGGTTGGGCCCATTGTCTTAGGATCACATCCTGGAATAGTTCAGGTGATAGGATTTCCTCGCTCTTAGCAGTTGGCTCTGAAAAGAGCAACTCACTTGGGTCCTCTAGGTCTAATGCTAACTCCAGTGTAGCTGGGTCAGCTCCCAGGTGCGCTGTGGTTTGGCCTTAAATAAGAAGGTTTTAAAGAGCACTGGGCGAAAGAGCCCTGCGAAGGCCGGGGGTTCTGGAGCCATCCCCTGATCCTTAGAGAGTTCCATCTCTTTTTGGTCCTCATCTCCTGAGAGCAATACCCCGCTCTGCATGGAAGAAGGGAGTGAGTGAGACCTTTGGAAAGTCGCCAAATCTCTTTGATGCTGAGAAGCCATATATTGGTCTTGATATAGGGGAGATTCAGGTGGAACAGAAGCAGCCTGACGTCCCTGCTGTAGGCCTGCTATGGCCTCTGAAATCATACTTTTCATCTGGTCAACAATTCCAGGATTTATTCTCCTGTTGGCGAAGTCCTGGCGCTGTGGGTGTAAAGGTGGCCTCTGATGCAGCTTTCATCCTCTGGAGGTGGATCAGCAAAAATCTCATTGCCTTCTGATGAAAAGGATGATTGAGGGAATTGCTCTCTGGCACCATCTGGCGACCCAACCTGAGATCATAGTGGAATCTGTTGCTTTACATCGATTGGCCGGCTTAACTGCTGGGCTGGTAAAGCGTGGGAAAATTGAACCATTTCCTCTCTAGGGGGACTTTCCCCCCTCCTTTAGTCCGCTTCTCTCTCAGCCATGTCAATTCTTTTGTCAATGGCCTCTGATTCCTCCAAGCGTCCTTTTCCTCAGCTTTTGAAGCTCTTTGGGAGGAAAGGGCTTTTGCCTTTAATTTGGAATTCAAGACTTTGGCCCTGCAGAGCTTTTTGGATGCTCTGGGTCTGAGCTGGCAATCCCTGGTCTTTCTCACTCAGCCATGGCATTCCTGGGCTCATGGCGTCCGCCATGTTAGCTTTCTGTCCTACCCACCCCCCCAGACAGTGGCAGGCTTGTTCCTAAGCGGAACCTTGCTGCCGTGGCTTTTCCCATCTAGCCGCTTCGGAGTATGCACTAGGCTTCAGCCGGGCACTGACTCCAGCCCTCTTCGATGCCTGTGGGAGCTGGGTAGGGACCTTGGCTCTATTCTGGAGCCAGAACAATAGCGGCTACGCCGTACGGACCGGGGAGCCATCTGGGATGAAGGTGGCTGCGCTGGACAGGCCGGGGAAGCCAATCATGATGAAGGTGGCTATGCCAGGTAGACTGGGGAGCCAGCTAATGAACAGACGGGGTGGCTTTGCCGGATGCAGTCGTGATGAGGGCGGCTATGCTGGGCAGACTGGGGGAGCCGCCTGATCAGAAGGGGTGAGACAGCTATGCCGGACAGACCAGGGGAACCAGCCTAGCCATTCACTGTCTGTAAAGGCTTACACGGAGCTGGGACCTTACTGTAAGTTTCCAGAATCCAAGGAATAACTCCGTTCTTTGTTCTAAGAGCACTCTTCTGCATGTCTCCTCTGAACAAAGACTGAGTCAAAACTGGGAATGCACAGGCAAAAGAGGCATGACCAAAAGATTGATTGACTCAGTCTCCAAGCAAGCAGAAGAGCAGAGTTAACCCATTTCTTGGATTTTCTGCTCAGCACACTGGAGAAGCTCCATCATAACCTCTGTCAGACTCATGCTATGTTATTAATATATGTCATAATAATTGTAGTATATTGATAACGTTTCCTTTTTTCTTTTGGTTGGACATATTTTATTTTAATTTTTTATTTATTTATTTATTTTAAATTTATATACCGCCCTTCTCCCTGAGGACTCAGGGCGGTGTACAGCCAGAATTATAAAACATAAAATACAAATATTAAAAAACAATTAAAATATATATAAATTTGGCCCAAAATTAAAAATACAAACCAATTAAAACATTTAAAATTTCTTCTTAAGCCAGCCCAGCTTGCTGGAAAAAGTGGGTTTTAAGGGCACGGCAGAAGGCACTAAGGTCTTGGATTCTCCTTATCTCTGGGGGCAACTGATTCCAGAGGGTAGGTGCCCCCACAGAGAAGGCCCTCCCCCTGGGGGTCACCAGCCTACATTGATTGGCTGATGGCACCCTGAGGAGGCCCTCTCTGTGGGAACGCACGGGACGATGGGAGGTCGTCGGTAGCAGCAGGCGGTCTCGAAGATAGCTAGGCCCGATGCCATGGAGCGCTTTAAAGGTGATAACCAGCACCTTGAAGCGCACCCGGAAGATCACTGGGAGCCAGTGCAGCTCGCGCAGGAGCGGTGTTACATGGGCGCGCCATGCTGCTCCCGTCACTACCCGCGCTGCTGCATTCTGGACCATTGGAGCCTCTGAGTGCTCTTCAAGGGGAGCCCCATGTAGAGAGCATTGCAGTAGTCAAGGCGAGAGGTGAGAGGGCATGAGTGACTGTGCACAGGGAATCCCGATCAAGAAAGGGCCGCAACTGGCGAATCAGGCGAACCTGACAAAAGGTCCCCCTGGTTACAGCCGTCAGATGTTCCTCCAAGGACAGCTGCATATCCAGGAGGACTCCCAGATTGCGAGCCCTTTCTGCGGGGGCCAAAGACTCGCCCCCAATAGTCAGCGATGGAGTCAACTGACTATATCGGGATGCCGGGAGCCACAGCCACTCAGTCTTGGAAGGGTTGAGCTTGAGCCTGTTCCTCCCCATCCAGATCCGCACAGCCTCCAGGCACTGGGACATCACTTCAAGGGCATCATTGGGGTGGCCTGGGGTGGAGATGTACAGCTGGGTGTCATCAGCGTACTGGTGGTATCTCACCCCGAAGCCACGGATGATCTCGCCCAGCGGCTTTACATAAATGTTGAACAGAAGGGGCGAGAGGACCGATCCCTACGGCACTCCACAGAGGAGAGGCCTCGAGGTCGACCTCTGCCCCCCTGCCAACACAAACTGCGACCGGTCGGAGAGAAAGGAGGAGAACCACCGCAACATGGTGCCTCCCACCCCCAATTCTTCCAGCCGGTGCAGCATGATACCATGGTCGATGGTATCAAAAGCCGCTGAGAGATCTAACAGGACCAGAACAGAGGAGCAACCCCTGTCCCGAGCCCTCCAGAGATCATCAACCAACGCGACCAATGCCGTTTCCGTGCTGTGCCCAGACCTGAAACCGGATCTAGATAAGATGTTTCCTCCAGGAATTGTGGGAACTGTCGCGCGACCACACTCTCCACAACCTTTGCCATGAAGCGAAGGTTGGAGACAGGACGGTAGTTGGCCAATATTGCCGGATCCAGGGAGGGCTTCTTGAGGAGAGGCCTCACCACCGCCTCCTTCAAGGCAGCGGGGAAGTGGCCCTCACTCAGCGAAGCGTTGATAACACCCTGGAGCCAGCCTCGTGTAACCTCCCGGGAAGCCAGTACCAACCAGGAGGGACACGGGTCCAGTAAACATGTGGCCGCACTAAGTTTCCCCAAAATCCTGTCCACATCATCGGGAGTCACAACGTCAAACTCCTCCCAGATAACATTCTCAAGACTATTCCTCGTCACTCTGCCCTGATCTACCCAGTCAGAGTCCAAATTCCCCCGGATCTGAGCGATTTTGTCATACAGGTATTGTCCAAAATCCTCCGCCCTGCCTTCCAAGGGATCCTCCCGCACTCCCGGATGGAGCAGGGAGCGGGTCACCCTAAACAGGGCGGCCGGACGATTCCCTGATGACACAATAGAGGTGGAAAAGTAATTAAACTTTGCCGTCTTTATCGCCACTAGGTAGGTCTTAATATGCGACCTTACCAGTGTTCGATCAGATTCAGCGAGACTGCCCTCCAACCGCTCTCCAGGCGTCTTTTCCGGCGCTTCATTTCCCTCAGCTCCTCGGTGAACCAAGGAGCCGCACGGGATCGGCACCGGGTCAGAGGCCGCAAAGGCACGACTCGGTCCAAGGCCCCACCAGCCGCCCGATCCCAGGCGGCTACCAGGTCCTCGGCCGAGTCATGTGCTAGAACCTCAGGAAATGGCCCAAGCTCCATCTGGAACCTATCAGGATCCATCAGGCGCCTGGGGCGGATCCATCTAATTGGATCCGCCTCCCTGTGGCGGGGGGCAGCGGTTCGAAGATCTAGGCGAAGGAGTAAGTGGTCTGTCCATGACAAGGGTTCCATGTCTATATCCCCAATAACAAGACCACTCAACCACTGGCCAGAGACAAAAATCAGGTCCAGAGTGTGACCTCCCCTGTGAGTAGGGCCATGAACTAACTGGGTCAGGTCCATGGCCGTCATGGAAGCCATGAACTCCCGAGCCACCTCAGACATTTCACCAATGGATGGCAAGTTGAAATCACCCATGACTAAAAGCCTGGGTGTCTCTACTGCCACCGTGGCTATCACGTCGAGTAGCTCAGGTAGGGCTGTTGCCACGCGGCAGGGAGCCAGGCACGTAAGCAACAAGCCCATCTGAACCCCATGACCCCACCTCACAAGGAGGGACTCACATCCGGCTATCTGAGGCACAGTGGTCTCCCTCGGACCCAGATCCTCGTTAATAATAACCGCCACCCCCCCGCCCCTCCCTTTGGCCCTCGGCTGATGGAATGCTCTGAAGCCTGGTGGGCACATTTCGACCAGAGGGACGCCGCCCTCCGGGCCCAACCAGGTCTCCGTAATACCCGCCAGGTCCGCTCCTCCCTCTTGAATAAGATCGTGAATGAGGGGGGCCTTATTTACCACGGACCTGGCGTTGCACAGCATCAGCCGAAGGCCCAGATCCTGAGTATCTAAGCCACCTAGTGTCTGAGCGGAGCCTTGGGGACCGGGGCAAGCAATTGCTCTCAGATAGCAAGTGCGAGCCCCCGACACATGATATGGTCCCCTGCTCCCGCCATATCCGCCCCTCCCATTCACTGTGCTGATGGAAAATTCCTCCTCCGGATAGTCCTCCAGCCCCTCCCCAATCCCTCGACCTGCACCCTTCAAACCGTCCCCCTGTGCCGGGCTCGGCTCTGACCCTAGTGGGTTCGTCCCCCCAAACCCTTTGGTCTTCCTCCCTGTTCCCCTTAAAAAATCATTATTCCCACCCCTTAAAAATTTCATTAAAAATTTACGTAGAAAACCCCTCAACCTCCTCTTCGCTGCATGCCATCTCTCGGGGTTCCAAGACCCGTCATCAAGATAGGCCCTCGATAATATTTCCAGGACTGAGAGAAGTAATGGGCAATCCATAGGTTATATATAGCTCCCTAGTATTCTTAACAATTATATTGCCTACATGTAGTGGCAAAATTATGCTATGATCCATAGGAGCATAGGGTTTTTTTAAAAAATAGTAAATCAGACAAGGCAACAATTATACTTAGCTGAATTTTGTTGAATCCTTCCCCCTCCTTTTCTGAGCTAATTTAAGTCAATGGCAACAAGGATAGAATCTTTACCCACTGTCTTATTAGCTAGTGCACTTTCTCTAATTTCAAGATTTCAAGGAAGGAAGGAAGGAAGGAAGGAAGGAAGGTAGAATGAACATCAAATACATTGATCTAATTCAGGACATTTTAAATGGATTTTTCAAGCTTAGCACATTCTGTACACCTAGAAAAAGAGATGACACAGTAATGCAGACCTCTCGGTTTGAGATTTTCTATAAACATTGGAATTTCTTCCAGATTTGATAGCTAACTTGATAGCATGCTAGCAGTATGGACTAGAAGGAAATGTGGGGTATTAGGAGGATTCAGGGTAGGTTCCCATTACTTGTGAATTGGCTGAATGAGGTGCGAAATAAAAAGGATATTAACTTTGGCTTCAACCATTTTATTTCATGAGTCATATGCATGCATTCCTTACCATAGACTTTGTTTGCTAGAGATAGATTCTTGATCCTAACAAGGTTTCTGTATATAAATAAATATTTGCCAGCATACTTCAGATCATTGTTTGAATGTTTAAAAATATTCTTGCTCTAGAGCAACTTGAAATTTAGTACAATTCTTATATAAAAATTTGGTCTAGATCCCTTATGAGCTATAAGTGACACAATGAATTATTTTCCAGTGGTAGTATCTTTCTTGAAAAGTTCCTTTTATTATGAGATGATCTACTGGGACCAAGGGAAAATTAAAAACATTTAATTTTTAAACAAATCTTAAAGAATTTGTAATTGTTAAGTATGAAATAAATAAAATTTGCATTAGAAAGATGTAAAATCTATATTTCTCTACAGTGGAAAACTTTTAATAGTAGTACATGTATGAATGAAATAAATGTATTAATTAAGAAAGGTAAGGGATAAAGGAAAATAGCTAATGTACTGCAAAAAAATGGATCCAAAATTAATTATCCTCAGCTTTTTATAATGAATTACTACATAAAATCACATCAATTTCTAGCATTCACTGTAAGTATGGCTAATTCTGCATCCAACTCATAGTGATCTAAAATAGTTCTAATCATCTTAAACTTCTAGGAAATGGATTAATTTATATAGGTGCATGTAAACATCTTTTAATTTGAATCCTCACCAGTCTTTGTACTACCTGAAAATTTGGGAAAACTGTAGTTAAAAAAATAATTGAAGCCTTATATTCCATGACCCTGAGCCCTTCTCCTCCTTTATTTGACTCCTTAGGACTAGATTCTATGGAGATTCTCAGTCATCCAGGTGATGGTGATCCCAAAGGTGCTTTTTCAAGAGGCAGCTGGACTTTCTGGTTACCAGAAAGTCCAGTTGCCTCTTGAAAAAGCACCTTTGGGTCTTCAGGTCTAGGTTTTCCATAAATGTAGCAGCTAGAATTATATGCAATGAGGATTGTCTTAGCCAGCTTTAGTGGGTTTTTAAATAATATATTTAAGCAATTGAACATTTAGTTCTTTGGCATGTTTGCTACTGGTGCTAACTAATAATGCATGTGGTTGAAGTCTAAAATAGTGTCTCTGCATTTTTTGTGTGGCTTTCATACTAATCTGATTGATGAACACTCATACGCTGAAGGGATTGGTAAATTGTCCACTGCCGATGGTAAAGCCTTCGCAGATCCTGAGGTGCTCCGAAGATTGACTTCTTCTGTCAGCTGTGCATTGGATGAAGCTGCTGCTGCACTGACACGGATGAGAGCAGAGAACAATCACAATGCAGGACAAGTGGACAAGTATGCACATTTATTTGTTTGTTTGTTTGCTTGTTTATGTGTTTGGCAGGGAAAAGTAGCATTTATGATACAATAGTTCAAAGTTTAGAATATCTTGTAACTTATGGTTTTGAGTTCAGCAACTTAGAACTAAAGCAGATATCTAGATTTGCATTTCAGAAGTATAACTAGAATTATAAACTGATTTAGGGGTCATGTTTATAGTTTTGGCCTATGCAGAAGATTTATTCCAGAATTGTATGCTTATTTCATAATTACAGTTGTGGGTTCTCACACTGCCACAGTGGCAATTATGAAAAAAGATGTCATCTTTACTTGTCTAATTTATTTCCTCCTAAGTCTTCAGTTGTTATTTCTTCTGTGTAATGTTTTGGGGATTTTTGAATGCATATGTGTTTTTGACATAAATTGTAAAACAAATGTACACAATTTAACTGTTTTTCTTTTTGCAGTAATGTGATAGGAATACTGTTATTAAAGAACTCTTGAAATAATACATTAGATAGTACAATTATGCAAGCGGACAGTCATCAGTATTTTGAATTTTGAAGATAATTCCACCTAGGAAAAGAAGTCAATGTAGTTAATATATTTTTTACATTTACTGACTGCATACACTGTTTAAATACCTGCTGATTTTAACTATATTAAGCTGCTATAATCTTACAACTTTCTTTCATTCAAACAAGAATTTTAGTAATTTGAGAAATTCATCTAAAAGCGAGGTTATAGCAGGTAGCTATTTAGCTTCTGGTTGAACACATTTAGCAAAGGGAAGCTCTCCACCTCCCTAGGAAATTGGTTATACAGGTAGTCCTCATCGTACGACTACAATTGAGCTCAAACTTTATGTTGTTAAGTGAAAAAATAGTTAAGTGAGTTTTGCCCCCTTTTATGACTTCTTGCCATATTTGTTAAGTGAATCACTGCAGTTGTTAAATTAGTAAAACAGTTGTTAAGTGAATCTGGTGAATCTGGTTTTCCCATTGACTTTGTCAGAAGGTTCAAAAGGGATATCACATGACCCTGGACAATGCAACCTTCATAAATGTGAATCAGTTATCAAGATCTGAATATAAATCACATGACCATGGGGATGCTGAACAGTCATAAGTGTGGAAAATGGTCTTTTTTCAGTGCCATTGTAATTTTAAATAGTCATTTAATGAACTGTTGTTAGACAAGGACGACCTGTACTTCTGACCTTCTCTTACTGTTAGAAAACTTTTTTAACATTTAATTGAAATCTGCCTTTCAATAATTCAAATCCATTAAACCACATCTTGCAACTTGGAGTGATAGTGCTAATCATCTTATGACATTGTTTGAAGGCAAACAAAAATATTTTTGTAACAGTTATACATTCCAAATTCTTCCTGTTTCTCCTCATAGGACTTCGTTGATCATCTTTATTACCTTCCTCTGAACCTCTTATATAATATGACTTAATTGTGCAAAGAATTAGATAAAGTGCATGGAATGGTGTCTGACCAATCTGGAATTAAAATAAAATAATCATTTCCTTTGATTTTGGAATTACATTAACATTGATACAGTTAGTTCCATACTTTTGTTCACAAATATTTTATTAAGTCAGTTTTTTTCTATACCTGTGCATTTGATTTTTACTTTCTAAATTCTTATTCTTCATTAAGAACCCCAAGCTAATTTTTTTTGTTATATCATATATATTTTGTGTGCTTCCAAACCATACAACCATTAATTAAAATATTCCCAAATTGAATATTTTATTTCCTGCTGCCATGATTAAGTTTTAGGAAGGAAGGTACATTTCAGGAGAAGAAATTTATTGCTCAATTTTGTTCTGCTTAGGTATAGCTTCACTTTCTATTTCCCCCTCCTAGCCCTTGCATTTATTTATTTGTATCCCTCCTTTATTATTTTTACAAATGATTTAAGGCAGCGAACATATCAACACACCTCCTTCCTCCTATTTTCCCCACAACAACCCTGTATGGAGGGGTGGGCTGAGAAACCCTTCCTCCTTACCTACATCAGTTCTCCCAGCTTAAATTCTTCATATTGACTTTGCACTTTTAGAAAGAGTCAGTTAGCAAATCTGTCAACGTCTCTCCATTTTAGGAAGCATAATAAAATGTAATTAGCAGGTACTTTAGAACTGTATATTATATTTTATACATTTTTTACAAAATAAGTTAAGAAAAAATCATATAAATTTAAAATTTGGATTTAATAAACAACACCCTTTATTTTATTTAACCTGCTTACTAGTAACATTTGTTTTTTAAATTGTCTTATGTACATTTGCATTATTCTTCCATTGCAAGATACTTTCTTCCCCTGAGAGTGAAAAAACAGTAAATTACTTTCATGAACTTAACAGAATGAGCTAGAAATAAAGCTTCCTGTTCAAATACCTTTGAACTAGAGCATTCTGAATGATGTGTAGAAATATAAATCTCACATATATGATTGTTGGATATCTAAGTAAAGGTTCTTATTCTTCCCAAGTTTAGATATTTCATTTTTTTCTGGAATAGTATGAAATGAGGCACTATTCTATTTTGGACGGGAAAACATTGAGCTAATAGTTGCTAGGTTACTAAGCCTTTTTAAAAATATTTCATTAACCAATTTCTTAAACATATCAGCTGTTCTTAAATTAAGATTAACAGTGACTAATTTTATACAATTTTATTACAAATATATCTTCTAGTCGCAGTTTGGCAGAAGCTTGTTCTGATGGGGATGTAAATGCTGTTCGTAAATTGCTTGATGAAGGAAGAAGTGTAAATGAACATACAGAAGAAGGAGAGAGTTTACTTTGTTTGGCTTGTTCAGCTGGATATTATGAATTGGCACAAGTGAGTAGAGTTTTCCACACGTTTTCTAGACTTTTTGGTGCAAATGTAGCTAGATTGCTAAAGGGCCAGCCACCAGAGTGCAGAATAACATCTATATTAAAGTTGCTGCATTGATTGCCAGTAGAATTTTGAATCTAATACAAAGAGCTGGTGGTTATTTTTAAAGCTATATACAAGTGCAGTTCTGGAATATATTGGACAATGATTGCCAGAATTGAACCTGCCTGTCCACTCTGATTTTAGAGAAGCCTTATTCAGAGTCTATCCTCCTTTTGAGATACATGGGGCATGGATAAGATGATAAGCACTGCCACTTTGTGGAAGACTCCTCCAGAAGTACTTGCAATCTAAAAATAAGTTAAAATCTGTATTATTTCATTCAGACTTCAGCCCCTGCTGATTGAGGGTATCTGGAGATTTTGATCATGACATTATTTTTACATTGTTTTTGTTTTGTTTCATTTTGTTCAGTGTCCTTTGAGATTGAATGGGTTATAAGTAATGTAAATAAATAATTAAATCGTAAGATGAAAAGTTATCTGCGCAAAGACTATTGTGCAAATGACCAGCACGGAGCTGATGTGCAAATGACCAGCACAGAGCACAACATTTTTTTGTAGTTAAACTACTGATTCTTTCGAATTATTTAGAAAATAGCTAAAGCTTTGAGAATAGCAGGAAAGAAATAAGGCTAACACGTTTAATTTGTGCAGGTGTTGCTCGCCATGCATGCAAACGTTGAAGACAGAGGGAATAAAGGAGATATAACTCCACTCATGGCAGCAGCCAGCGGAGGCTATGTGGACATTGTAAAACTGCTCCTTGTTCATTGTGCTGATGTGAATGCCCAGTCATCCACAGGTAAGGTTTTATAAAATAAATGAGAAACAATTAATTTTGGGTGCAAGTCCCAGTTTCCTATTTGCAGCCTTGTATTAGATTTCTGCTACAAATAGAATCATATTTTAAAAAGTAATGCTAAACATGAGAAATAACTTGTCATCAATGTTTTAACGTCAGATAAAAGTTGAAGAAGAAATTAAGTATTATCTAAAATATTTGAAAAACAGCATCACACATTTTGAGAAAAGATAAATGGATCTATTGAGGTTTGTTAAATCCAATATTAAATTGGTCTGATTATGAAACATTTGATCCAGATCTAAGAAACAATTTTCAAGTGTAAACATGGCATAGTTTGCTTGGAACTGAGGAATAAAGACATATTAAAATGCATTAACTGCATTTTAATATTTCTGCCAATTCAATCAGAGACAGTATATCAATGAAGAAATTGAAAATAACTTTTTCAAAACATAGCAGGGATGTTATTAACTTAAAATAGACTCTATAAATTTTTTTCATGTAGTATTTGGAGCAAGATTGCCCTTTGTTTCTAACTGATGTTGGAATACTTCCAGAAATTTAATACCCTCCTAGAAGGTGATTTATTTAAATTGTTGATACTATAGAAAGAATCAGCAGGCAAATATACTGTCCTTCATTCTGCATATATATTATTTGCTCTAACTCAATTTGTCTTTGGGCAGAAAGAAAAAACAATTACCAGTGTAAAAAAGATTTTTAGTTTATACATTATACATATCCCTATTTGTGACTGAGTCTAAGATGTTGATTTTGATTAAGATTCACATTTTCTATGTAAGAACATTTTCTATACAATTTTCTATGAATAGTGTCTATAATAATCAATTCTGTGGCCAGAATTCTTCTTCATTGGAAATTTCACTTACGGAAATGCTAATCTCTAAAGATTCATGTTGTTTGGCCTTACATCATATTAGTTATGTGCAGGACCCACTATTTTGGGAATGAAACTACTTAAAAATCCTGTAACATTCTGTTTTTCTTTCGGTCCAGATCATATTGATCTGGTTGTTCTGAGAGTGATCTTCCAGTATGTTCTGGAAGTTCATCTTCCCAATTTGGAAAGAAACCTCAGGATACCTCCTTTCAAACACCCTCCCCCCCCCATCCAACCTACAAACAACATCTTCTGAAGATCTGAAAAAGTAGACTTTGTACATTCATAGTTCTATGATTGAAAGGCCTTGTTTCTTTCTATCTCATTTTTTCTGGTTTAAAATTGCTCAACTAGTATTACAACATATTCGGCATTGGAAGAAAAGTTGTGCTGATGCACTGGGTGGGAAGTCAGTTATGGGATTAAATGTCCAAGATTAATTGTCCAAGTTTCTCAAACTTCCGCTTGATTTAATAGCTTGACAACTTTTAAATCTATTTCATTTATTTCATTGCAAGCTATCATGCCACAACATAACTTTGGGAATTATTATTCCAAAATTGGTTACCGTACTGCCACTGTAACATTGCTAGTAATTTTACATTTATGATTTTATTGTAAGCTGCCCAGAGTTGGCTTTGGATAGTGAGATGGGCTGAATATAAATTTAAAAAATAAAGTTTCCAAACATTGGAAGTAAATAAGCTAAGGAGTATATTGATATGCTTGGGAAGGGTACTATCAAACAAGTGGATATAGACTTGTAGACCTAAACATAATTTATGGTAGCAAAATAATGCAAATGTTGCTAAATATACATGTCTTAAAATTGTAGGTATATAAAATACATTAAGAGTTAAATGTAACCCTTAGATGTTTCTTTCTCTTTTAGGGAACACTGCACTCACTTATGCCTGTGCGGGGGGATTTGTTGACATTGTCAAAGTCTTGTTGAAAGCAGGAGCAAATATTGAAGATCATAATGAAAATGGACATACTCCCTTAATGGAGGCTGCCAGTGCAGGTCATGTTGAGGTGGCAAGAGTACTTCTGGAATACGGTGCTGGAATCAACACTCACTCTAATGAATTCAAAGAAAGTGCCCTTACACTTGCTTGTTATAAAGGTATGGAATTTTGAAGAACTGTATATATTATAATGATACAGACATGTACTTTAATCAAATCTATAACAGATTTCCAATCTTTATAAAGAAATAGAGCACATTAGGAATTTGGAGAGCCTATTGCACTTTGGTGATCAGCACAGTAAAAAAAAAAAATCTCATCATTTACAAAAAGGAAATTAGCAGTGTTTCATGTAGTAATACTTTCTACACCACTACTTATTTAAGTTTTTAAATGCCAAACAGAATTCTGGGCTGCAGCTTATTGTTACTTATATTTTCTAGAAATGCTAATGGTAAAGGTAAAGGTTCCCCTCACACACATGTGCTAGTCGTTCCCAACTCTAGGGAGCGGTGCTCATCTCTGTTTCTAAGCCAAAGAGTCAGCGCTGTCTGATGACAATTCCGTGGTCATGTGGCCGGCATGACTAAACGCTGAAGGCGCATGGGACGCTGTTACCTTCCCACCAAGGTGGTCCCTATTTTTGTACTTGCATTTTTACATGCTTTCGAACTGCTAGGTTGGCAGAATCTGGGGGAAGTAATGGTAGCTCACTCCATTATGCAGCACTAGGGATTCGAACTGCTGAACTTTCTGATTGACAAGCTCAGCGTCTTAGCCACTGAGCTGCTGGTCCCCTTAGAAATGCTAATAAGTATGTGCAAATCCCAGAAGCATTTTCAGAAATAAAAATATGGATGACATTGGTTCCTTAGCACCAAAATAGTTTTTCATATAAAAAATAAAATAATAGTAAAAATGACAATGAAAGACTCTACAGGCACCAGGTTAGCGATTCATGAATTTGTTCAGATGGCATGATTGGATTTCTTTGGCATGGAATTTATTATAGAATATACATAGTCCTGAACATACATCATAGCACAAACACTTCGTTTGTTTGTTTAATACCTGCCGGTCTTATTCTTGTGATTCTAGGCAGCACACATTTAAAGACCAAAAATCAAACAATACAATTAAAACCAAAACTATAATAAAAAAGGGGAGGGAGAGTACATTCTGAATTTAAATACAATTCAACCACTTAATGGACTGCATACTTCCATAGGATCACTAGGCCCAGTGGCAGAAGCATGTTTTTAGGATCTTCCAGAAGACAAATAGAGTTGGCCTCCAGAAATAATACAACCCTGTTTGGGCTAATTGACAGTCTTATGATCAGAAAAGTACCCAAACAAGTAATTGTTTAATAGTCATTTGTTTAAGGAAGACTGCATAGTTAGGAAATCATTTAATATAACATTTTATAACTGAGAATGCCTCTATCATGCTGCAACTGATAAGCAGCTTTCAGGACTTGTTGTGGAAAATACCTTCAAGGAATTGGTTCAAATTAGAAAACAACAAAATTAATGTAAAATGTTAATAAGACATTATATCCTACAGCTAATGATTCATTTGTTTTTTATTTTGCACTTTGAAGGTCACTTAGATATGGTTCGTTTTTTGCTTGAAGCAGGAGCTGACCAAGAGCACAAAACGGATGAGATGCACACTGCTTTAATGGAGGCTTGTATGGTAAATCTCCAATGAAATAAATCTATTTTGTTGAGGATCTATTCTCTATCTTTTCCTTTCTGCCCCCCACCCAAGAAGACTTGATTGGAAAAATGTTTATGCAGGATAATTATTCTGAATTATTTATTTATCACATGCATTTAGATTTAAACGTGTAATCTTTTGTATTGGAGTCATGGTGGCACAATGGTTAGAATGCAGTATTACAGGCTAAGTCAACTCACTTCCAAGGTCAGTAAAATGAGGACTCTGGTTGTTGGGGGCAATATGCTGACTCTGTAAACTGCTTAGAGAGGGCTGGAAAGCACTGTCAAGCAGTATATAAGTCTAAATGCTATTGCTATCTCTAGTAGCATATAGTGTTAACACTATTGCTATTTTTCTTAGAATGGTAGATGCATGAAAAGCATAGGCATGCTGTCACTTATACAGATAGTTCTCGAGTTACAAATGTAATGGAGCCTGCCAATTGCATTTGTAGCCCAAGGTTTCGTAGGAGTAATTGTGTAACTTGACCACGATCATTCCCTGCTTTCGCCCATTCATTCGCTAATTGAATGTGTGGGTCGTTAAGTGCACATGAGGTATCTCAAGGTGAGGAAGGCCATGGGGGCCTAGCGATGGAACAGGCCACCTTCTTCAGACCACCCAAGGTCTCCCCGACCCCCTGGGATACTCATGCTTCCTCCCCAGGGTCCCAACAATTGTTCCCCCCCATCCTGCTCTGACGGGTCACTTATCTTGTGAAGATCTGTCTTCTCTCATCTCTCCTATGGTTTCTTTGCCTGCTTGCAGTCTTGGTGCGAAGAGCATTTTGAAGACGAGACTTTGGGATAGTGAAATCCCTTGCTTGAAGCCTCCCATCGGCTTGTAAACGCTCTGTGCCAAGACTGGGATGTTGCGAAAGATGTTTGCAAGCCGATGGTAAGCTTCAAGCAGAATTCCTGAAACTTTGGTTTCCTAGGTGCCAAGCCCATGAGGCAGCATGAAGGGACCGAGATATTGGCTACATCAGAAGCAATTATATTGGGCGGGATGGGGGGTTTGTCCTTAGGGCTACTAAAGCAGTGGAGTGACTCCTAGTCATGACTTCTGGAGCAGGGATGGGAGAGAATGGAAAAATTAGGAGAAATTGTATTTCTGTATTTGAGGCTTTTCTTTAAAAATGGGGTGGGTGGGATAAAAATTGCTTATGAAATAATTCTAAATACTCTTTAAAATAGTTAATATTTGAAAACATTAATCTATATTTTTAAATTAGTGTTTTTCTTCACTAATAAAAATTAATACATTTATGATTATTAACTAAATATGATTTGTTTGTTGGGGAGGGTTGTTTTTGTTTGTTTTCCAGAAATGTTACTTCTTGAATAGTTCCTGATACATTTTCTAGCACAACATGAATGCCTAGGTTGCCATCAAAATGGATTCTGTCAGGGAGATATGTCACAGAAACTAAAAATTGAGTTCCTGCAAGAAGTAAAATGTTTTGTTTCATTAAATACCCATGCAAAATTATGTTACTGTTTTAAGAAGTAGTTCACAAATTGTGTTTGCAATTATGACTGAATACAGTCTTCTTTTTTCATTCATATCATATAGAACAATTCCTTGGAAGGATATTTGTGTCACCTTTAATTTTTTTTTAATAGGATGGGCATGTAGAAGTAGCTCGTCTGTTGCTCGACAGTGGTGCTCAAGTGAACATGCCTGCCGATTCATTTGAATCGCCACTAACACTTGCTGCTTGTGGTGGTCATGTGGAATTAGCAGCTTTGTTGATAGAAAGAGGAGCAAATCTTGAGGAAGTTAATGATGAAGGGTATACGCCATTGATGGAAGCTGCAAGGGAAGGTCATGAGGAGATGGTGGCTCTATTACTGGCACAAGGTAAGAGAAGGTGACCTCAAATATAGCTTAATAATTTTTCTGGTTCCCATTATCAGTTTTTTAGGAAGTAATATGATTAGCAAAATATTTTTGTTGCTAATACTAATTGTATGGAAGATACTCGCTCCATTTGAATATAACTTTCATGATATTTTAAATTTTTCTTTTATCCTGCCTTTTATAATTTCTACAAATAACTTAAGATGGCGAACATAATATTCTTTCCTAAATTTCCCAATGCTGTGTGTGTGTGTGTGTGTTATATAATATATCTTAAAGCATGGTCTGAATCCAACTATAGGTGGTAGTATTGTAATTACCGAATAAGCTAATTGCACAGACAGTTATTTGAGATTGGTTTGTTTTGTTAATTATAGTTAAGCTTGACCAGTGAGTCTGATGAATTCAAGCTTAAACAATGTTATACTATGATTTAATTTCTAAACTGTTCAAACTTGGGCCAATAATATTAACTTATAAATACTTTTTTTATTTGTAGTTTGAAGTCTAATACCATATCTCGGTACCTTCCAGAAACTTGAATTAAAATGGCTATTAACTTTGCACAGAGATAAGAGATGGTCAGATATGAGGGCAAAAACATTTATGTGGCAACATTTTCTACCCTGTTTCCCCCCCAAATAAGACATCCCCTGATAATAAGCCCAATCGGGCTTTTGAGCGCTTGGCAATAAGGCCAAGCGCTTATTTCAGGGTTCAAAAAAATATAAGACATAGTCTTATTTTCAGGGAAACACAGTATATAAATGTGGGCTAGAAAAAGTAAATGCAGAAGTAAATTGGAATTTGTTCAGCTGAAATGGAAATGCATCAAAAACTTAAGCAGTTTTGATTAAATTGAATATACCATTCTTGTCCATTGTGCCTTTACTTACACTGAATGGATTGGCATATGTCTGATCAGTGCTGCATGCACTGTTCTGTTTGAAGGAATTATGGATTAGCAAAAGAGGAGGGTCTCTAGAGGGTTCTTTGCTTTGCAATTGGCACCTAGGTTGATGATAACAATTTAAAATAATGATTGACAACCTATGCCTTTGGGCTGGATGTGACTGTCACTTGAAGTTATATGTGTTGTAGTCCCAAAGAGAATTATTATATCCACCTTGCCCATTGTGGTCCTAAAAAATGAAGGGCACTACCTCAGCATGGACAGAACAACAAGTCCTTTATCTGTTTATTTTTTTAATTCAATTATTAAAATTTTATGCTACCCATATCCCCTATAACGTGACCTTTACCTATGATTAACGAGTATGAACTCTGAGGTAGAGAAGGAAGAGGAAATTGCATCAGTGGTTACTCTTATTGCGCAACTCGTCTGAGGGGGGGGGACCAAGCAAAAGGCAGAAACACACCTCCACCCAGTTTCCCCCTTCATAATCTGCCTGCCCATTACTCTCCTTTTCGTCCTCCTGCCTGGAAAACGGAGGAGGAGGAAGTAGCAGCAGTCTCTGGCCAGTATATCTCTGACTGCTGCTTTAAGATTAAAAGCTTCGCTGGTATACTTCCTTGTTTAAAACATTATACACATACACAAAATTCACAGCCTAATACTTATAGCCACTGCTAAAGAAGTAAAGAAGAAATGGAATGCAAATGTTTTTATTTTTTAATAATTTTAATAATCATATAATTATTGTTTCATAGGCGCTAACATAAATGCACAGACAGAAGAGACACAGGAAACAGCTCTAACTTTGGCATGCTGTGGAGGATTTTCAGAAGTAGCTGATTTTCTCATTAAGGCAGGAGCTGACATAGAACTTGGTTGTTCTACACCTTTGATGGAAGCAGCACAAGAGGGCCATTTAGAGCTGGTGAAATACTTACTAGCAGCAGGTATGTTTGTAGGTACAATTCAAAGTCTTAAGGAAGAATGACTTCATGGCCTGGTTCAGTTTTATGCTTAGCACTATTCCTGGCATTTAGACATAATAAGGCACGAGATGGGCAGCACACAAATCAAATAAAACAATAAAATAAAATAATAGCTGTCCTATTATGGAAATAAGAATTTGGGCTTGATTAAATCATATGGTGGCAAAAACAACAGTACGTACATAGGTGTTTTGTCTTGAAAGTTGCTTCAGGATCGCACAGTAAAACTACAAAAGAGCTGGATTAGGATCTATTGATGGGGTGTGTGTGGAGAGATTTATGTGATTATTGTAATTATTTTCCTTTTAAGTTTTTTATTTCTCTTTAATTTCACCATTTAAAAAATCTGAATTTTTATTTCCTGCTCTGGAAAGGATCCTTGGAATTTAAAAAGGACATTCACTTAATGATGGTTTGACAATGGTCTCCAAAAAAGTCAATTATGACCTTAAATTCAAACTTAAGTGTGTCACCCTATCACCGTGGTCCCATGGTCACAATTTGGGCACTTGGGGTCCGGCTGGTATTTATAATCCATTGTAGCATCCTGCAGTCACCTGATTATGATTTTGCTAGTTTGTGGCAAAAAATGGAATTGGATTCACATTTACGACCACATGATTAGACATACAGTCTCATGGCTCAACTTACAATCATGGTAAAAATTGGTGTAAAATTGGGTACTGTCACATGATGACTCAACTTTACGACTGCAATGATTTGACAGAAATTCCAGTCCCAATTGTGATTGTAAATGAAGGATTACCTACAGTGGTGGGATTCAAATAATTTAACAACCGGCTCTCTCCCCTAATGACCGGCTGGTGGGTGATGATGGGCGTGGCCAGGGGGTGTGACAGGCAGCACTTGGCCTCCTGCACCCCTCTGGGAGCAAAAACGGGCTACAGAGGGGCTGCGCTGCACCACCACCACCACCCCCCGCGCTCCGTTTTGGCCCTAGTAGGCCTCCCTGAAGCCGCCTGGGACTGAAAACGGGCTGCGGGGGGGGGGAGATGGGCACCCCTCCGCACCCCGTTTTGGGCCTGGGAAACCTCCTTGCACTTATCTGGGAGCCAAAATGGGCTGTGGGGAGACTCCTGGAAGGGGTAGGAAGGGGCGGGGCCAGCCAGCAATTTAACTACCAGTTTGCCCAAACTGGTTCGAACTGGCTGAATCCCACCACTGATTACCTATATGTGTAATCCAGTTGTTTTCAACTCTTAGCAAGCACATAGATTTATGTAAACTGGTACAGTAATGTAAAACTTTTTCATCCAACTAATACTTCTGAAGAAAAATACTCTTCCAAGAAAAGCAATTCACAATGGTTGAATTGGAACAAAATGTTAGAAGGGTGTTTAGATAAAGTAATATTAAATAATATTCCTTTGGCCTTTCTGATTTTCCAGTATAACAACAAATATGTTTATTAGATCATAGAGTTTATAAAGATCACAGTAGTAGAACCACTGGAAAGTATTTCTATTTACATATCTGTCTGATTAATAATTCCAAAATTTTTCTGATATTTTAAATTCTACAATAATGCTTAGAGGGATTGAGAAATGCATACATATATAATACATTACAAGAATATCCAGTAGTAATATTTAATATGCAGTCTACTATTAGTGATAACCTTTAAAATGTTTTTATAATCTGATAAATGGTTTTTTTTAAAAAAGTGGAACTTCTTCTACTTATGTGTATCTGAATCATTTTAGTACATTCTAGATGAAACCACATTGACAAACAATTTTTATTTATAGTTCCTAAGCCCATTCTGATATCAATTCATTGATTTTCATCAGGTGCTAATGTCCATGCTACAACTGCAACAGGCGACACTGCTTTGACCTATGCTTGTGAAAATGGACACACTGATGTTGCAGATGTTCTACTTCAAGCTGGTGCAGATTTAGTAAGATTTTAACATGTCTTCAAAATATTCTCAGTTTAATTCCCTGCCATTACTCACATTTCTTTGCAAATGATACGCAGACAGTGTATAGATGCAGTGTAAATTACATAGTTATCTGGAAATATGATCATAGATTAACAACCTATGTTTTGCTGTGGCTTAATTTATCCCACAATA
The DNA here is from genome assembly GCF_059756535.1 of Pantherophis guttatus. Classification (NCBI taxonomy): domain Eukaryota; kingdom Metazoa; phylum Chordata; class Lepidosauria; order Squamata; family Colubridae; genus Pantherophis; species Pantherophis guttatus. Next base: position 119,981,534 of record NC_142065.1, on the reverse strand, counting down.
TTCCACCAAATATTTCATCATTTTGTAATCATTTTATCGATTTTCAAAATAGTATTGCTTTAGGCACATCTCTATAGAGATTCTCAGTCATTCAGGTCATGGTTGTCCCAAAGATGGTTTTTCAAGAGGCAACTGGACTTTCTTTTTTTTTTTTTTTTTTGAAGACACATGAAATTTATACTTTTTTTCATTTTCTTATATCCGTTGCCTAAAAAAAATCAACAGCTCATGTTTTATTGATTAAAGCTTGTTCTTGTTCCAGCTCTTATCCATTTATACCGTGTTTTCCCAAAAATAAGACCCTTGTCTTAATTTTTTTTTTGTCTCCAAAAGAGGCATTAGGTCTTCGATAGCCCTGCCCAGCAGGAGCCCGTGTGGCTGCTGCCAGCCAACTTCTGCGGCCGCTTGCTGCCACTTGCACGTGGTGCACAGCGCCCCCTGGCCTCTGTTTTGCCATCAGAAGACTTCAGGAAAGGCCTCTGCAGCCGAGAAACAAGCTCTGATGGCGAAATGGAGGTCGGGTGGCTCTGCACGTCCAGAGCTCGTTTCTCGGCTGCAGAGGCCTTTCCTGAAGGCCTCTGATGGCGAAATGGAAGCCAGGGGGCGCTGTGCACTTCAATCTGGAGCTCGTTTCTCAGCTGCAGAGGCCTTTCCTCAAGGCCTATGATGGCAAAACGGAGGTCGGGGGTGCTGCACGGGTCAATCCTGAGCTTGTTTCTTGGCTGCAGAAGCCTTTCCTGAATGTTCTGCCCCAGCTACGGACCCCAAAGAACTCAGCACACACAAAGTCCATACAAACCTTAATTTACTAATTAAAGACTACTAATGAGCTTTCTTAGTAGTAGTTCGAACACAAGTACAATAAATCAGTCTTTTCCGAACAAGGGCTGCTAATTTAACTTCATTAACAGCCGACAAGAATCCAAAGAATAATAACTAAGTTCTGAGGCACAGTATTTCAGATAACCATAATCTTACTGTGGTTGGCAGAATGCCCAGAAGCAATTTGCAGGAAAACTGATAAGAGAAAAACAAGAGCCGAAATCAAACGTTTCTGTAATCAAGACTCAAAGGAATGTGAACGAAGTTGTTTCCTGCAAATTGCATCAGTCGTTGTCCTTCCTTAAATAGGCTAGGAGAGTGGCCAATTAGCCCCAAGCCTTACTGTTGAGGAGACCTCCTCCTGAGGAGCTACTCCTGCCTTTTCGCAGCTCTGTGCGCTCATGCATCGAGAAGAGGCTCCTCCTCTTCTTCCTCTTCACTTATGGGAGCTTCTGGAGGTTCTGAAAGCCCTGGCTGAATCCCCGCCTCTGGCACCACATCTTCTCTAGCCTCCTCATTGTCCGACTCGAGTGCCAACTGCACAGGCTGCTGGCGCAGCACCATACCAGCCTCCTCGCTGTCAGAATCAGCTACTAACTGCACAGGCTGCTGACGGGCCACAACCCTATCCCTCACCGCAGGGCCCTTCCCCCAAGTCTGTTGATCCGGATGCGGTCGGGACGGGAACTGCTCATGAAAGGCGCATATAAGATCTGGAGCATGAATAGAGGTCGCATCCTCCCATGTGAAGTCCTCCGGCCCATACACCTTCCACTCGATGAGGTATTGGAATCGACCCTTCATCCACCGGGAGTCTCAAATGCTAGCAATCTTGTACTCAAGCGATTCATCTCTGTCAAGGGGCGCTGGCTGGGGACGGTCAAGTTGGCGGAGCAGACACGTAGGCCATTTGGGAACCAGGAGGGATTGATGAAACACAGGGTGTATCCTCAAAAACCGAGGCAGGATCAGGTGGTAGGCCACTGGATTGATGACCGCCTCCACAGGAAAAGGCCCAATGTAACGATGGTCTAGTTTTCTGACTGGCAAGTCTGAGGGGAGATGCTTCGTTGACACGCGATCCCCAACAGTCAACGGTGGTGTTGCGGTCCGCAACCCTTTTATAATCTTCCTTGGCCTTGTCGAGATATTGTTTCACCAGTTGATGAACGGCCTGTAACTCAGTCAAAAATTCATCCGCTGCTGGAACTGGGGAGTCAAGGGGCGTGAGCGGGAAGAAACGCGGGTGATAGCCCAGATTGGCTAAGAAAGGGGTGGTTTGAGTGGAGGTCTGCTGGGAATTATTAAAAGCAAACTCCGCGACTGCTAAGTATTCTGTCCAATTGTCCTGTTGCTGATTGACAAAGCAGCGCAGATATTGCTCTAATATTCCAATGACTTTTTCAGTCCCGCCGTCAGTTTCGGGATGGTGAGCCGATGACAAGGCGATCTTGACATCTAAGGCCGTCATCAGCCCTTTCCAAAACTGAGCGGTGAACTGGGTCCCTCAGTCCGACATGACCCTATCCGGTAGGCCGTGTAGCCAAAAGACATGTTGGATGAACATGCGGGCGGTGGTGCGAGCTGTCAGCAATCCTTGACAGGGAATGAAATGTGCCATCTTCGTCAACATACCCACCACTACAAATATGGTCATGAAACCCGAAGATGGGGGCAAGTCCGTTAGAAAGTCCATCGAGATGACACCCCAGGATCTCTCTGGTGTCGGCAAGGGCTGAAACAGTCCTGGGGGAGCGCACGTGGCCGACTTGGCCTGTTGACAACGGATGCAGGACGTCACGTACCTCTGGACATTGTGACAGAGACGAGGCCATCAGAAAGTCCGCGACACTAGGTTGAGGGTTTTAAACAGACCGAAATGTGCCACCACACAGTGGCACTGGGACAATATAAGACCCCGAAGCAGCCTCGATGGTACATAAAGTCTCTCCCGGTACCTCGAGGTTGTCGGTAAACGTCCAGGGAGAGTCGGGCCCTATTTCACGCTTCCGAAGATCGACGTAGGCGTCCTGCCGCTGGGCCTCCCGGATCTGAACCCGTAGGTCGACAGGTTCCTGGACTGCAGCGAACGACTCAACTGGAAGAATTGTCCAAGGTGGAAGCGGGTCCTTGACTTGGGCATATTCGGGTTTCCTCAAGAGCGCATCTGCCCGTTGATTGCGCCCACTCGGAATGTACATCACCTTGAAGTTGAAGCAGGTAAAAAAGAAGGACCACCGGATATGTCGTTGATTGAGTTTCCGCGCGGTCTGCAGAAACTCCAGATTCTTGTCTGTCTGGACTTCCACTTGATGTCGGGCTCCCTCGAAGTGATGTCTCCAGGTCTCAAACACGGTCTTAATGGCCAATATCTCTTCTTCCCAGATAGTATAATTGTGCTTGGAAGGATTCAGTTTCTGGGGATAGTATGCGCAAGGGAAAAGAGTACCGCTAGCCGCATGAGCCTAGAGTAACACCCCTCTGACCACGATATCCGACATGTCCGTTTCCACCACAAACAGACGGTGAGGGTCAGGATGCTTCAGAATCGGCTCTTTCATGAAGGCCTGCTTTAAGGCCAGGAAAGCCTGCTGCTCGGGGGTGCCCCACCGGAACAGGACTTTCTTCTGCAGGAACCGAGTGAGGGGCGCAGTCAAAGTGGCGAAGCCAGGGATGAATGTCCGGTAATAATTGGCAAACCCGAGGAGTCGCTGGACATCTTTCATCCGACGAGAAGATTGCCAACTTCTCAATACCTCGACCTTGCTCCGATCCATCACTATGCCCTCAGGAGAAATGCGATGGCCCAAGAAGTCTATTGTAGTCTGGTAGAATTGGCATTTCTCCAGCTTCACATATAACTGGTGTTCCTGAAGCTGTTGCAAGATCAGGCGGAGATGTTGGAGATGACTTTTCCGGGATGTTGAGTAAATCAAGATGTCATCTAGATAAACCACGACAAACTGGTCCAAAAGATCCCGGAAAATATTGTTCATAAAATGCTGCAAGACAGGGGAGTGTTGGTTAATCCAAACAGCATGATTGTGTATTCAAAATGGCCATATCTTGTGCCGAACGCTATCTTCCACTCATCCCCTTCTCGTACCACAACCAGATTGTAGGCGCCGCGCAGGTCCAACTTGGTAAACATGGTATCCCCCCGGAGTTTCTCTAAGAGTTCAGGAATCAAGGGCAAAGGATACCGGTTACGCACCGTAATGGCATTCAGCTTACGGTAATTGCAGCACAGACACAAGTCTCCGGTTTTCTTCTTGACAAAGAGGACCAGAGCGGACAAGGGCGATGACGAGGGCCGAATAAAACCCTGGGCCAGGTTTTTGTCCACAAATTCCCTTAACACAGCCAATTCAGGGTCCAAAAAGAATACAACCTCCCTACAAGGAGCAGTGCATCCGGAATTAAGTCAGTGAGACAATCGTACGACCGGTGTGGGGGCAATTGGTCCGCTTCTTTCTCGCTAAAAATGTCCACAAAGTCCGAGAGGTCGGCTGGCAAAGATACCGCAGATGGACCCTGCACCTGGCCTGCGTATACTTGGCGAGTATGATCCACACATTGCAGGCTCGGGAATGACATGAAATTCTGGGACCAAAGGATGTGTGGATCATGAGTCCGAAGCCAAGCCAGCCCCAAAACCAAAGGAAAATGTAATCCGGACGTGACATAAAATTGAATGGCCTCCTCATGCTTACCGATGGTCAGATGCATGGGTTGAGTGGCGGCCTTAATCAGCCCGGACAGAAGCACCTGACCATCAATGGTCTCCACGACCATGGGAGGATCCACTGAACACAGGGGACCGGCAAAGTGATTAACAAACGCCTCGTCCATGAAATTGGTCGTCGCGTCGGAGTCCACCAAAGCATGAGCCGGGATTCCTTGGGGGTTATTGGCAATGAAAACTTTGGTGTTCAAAATCAAATGACGAGGGGGTCCGGAATCCACCTCTGCAGAACGTGAGCCGGTGTTGGTATGTGCCCGACCCAGGGTTTCCCCTAGATCAGGCTCCAGCCATTTCCCGACAGGGTAGAGTGTGACTGTGGTGCAGGGCCAGAAGCGTCGCTTCTTGGGGCAAGAGGCAGCAAAGTGTCCAGGCTCCCCACAATATAAGCACAAGTCCCCCTGCCCGTCTTCTGTCTTTCTCAGCTATGGACAGGTGGAGTCTGGCTGCACCGATTTCCATGGGCTCCTCCCTTGGAGCCAGATCCTCACGAACAACTGGGTTCACACGGGGTTCCTGAGGGCCACCGCTGTAACATCGCATCAATTCTGAGGCACAGACGAACCAGCTCGTTAAGAGTCGGAGGAATGTCCACTCTAGCCAACTCATCCTGTAACGCCTCCAACAAACCCTCCTGGTTTGTGCTGGCAGAATGTGTATTTTGGAATACATCCAAAAGTGCTGCCTCGTTCCAGGCCGAGTCCTGGCTTAGCAAAAGGAATTCGCTAATGTATTCCTGTAGGGGTAGCCGGCCTTGCTTCAAGGACTTCAACCGTCTGGTGGATGTTTGTGCTTTGTTAGGGTCCTCATACATTTGCCGCAAGTGCTCACAAAACCCCCGAAAGTCATTAACGCAACGGACTGTTCTGGACCAACAGGGGCATGGCCCAACGAGCTGCAGAGCCGGAGAGCAGGCTGATATCCGACTTTATCCCGGTCATTGGGAAAATCCTCAGCTTGCAAACTCATGAATAAATTGCATTGTCCAAGAAAAGCCGGAAACATTTCCAAATTACCAACAAACGTATATGGCACAGCTACCGGGCAGTTTCGAGGAGGAGGAGGAGGAGGAGGAGCAGATGAAGCCATTTGGGCTTGAAGCTGAGCCAGCTGGTCAGCCATCAAAGCTAACTGCTGCCGAAGCTGTGTGTTCTCTTCACTCAGCTGCTCCATCTTAATCAAGGTTTGTGTGTGTGTTTTTAGGCAGGAAACGAAATGTTCTGCCCCAGCTACGGACCCCAAAGAACACAGCACACAAAAAGTTCCTACAAACCTTAATTTACTAATTAAAGTTTACTACAAGTAAACAAGTACAATAAATCAGTCTTTTCTGAACAAGGGCTGTTAATTTAAGTTCATTAACAGCCAACAAGAATTCAAAGAATAATTCAAAGAACTCAGTTCTGAGGCACAGTATTTCAGATAACCATAATCTTACTATGGTTGGCAGAATGCCCAGAAGCAATTTGCAGGAAAACTGATAAGAGAAAAACAAGAGCCGAAATCAAACGTTTCTGTAATCAAGACTCAAAGGAATGTGAACGAAGTTGTTTCCTGCAAATTGCATCAGCCGTCATCCTTCCTTAAATAGGCTAGGGGAATGGCCAATTAGCCCCAAGCTTTACCGTCGAGGAGACCTCCTCCTGAGGAGCCACTCCTGCCTTTTCGCAGCTCTGCGCACTCGTGCATCGAGAAGAGGCTCCTCCTCTTTTTCCTCTTCACTTACGGGAGCTTCTGGAGGTTCTGAAAGCCCTGGCTGAATCCCCGCCTCTGGCACCACATCTTCTCCAGCCTCCTCATTGTCTGACTCGAGTGCCAACTGCACAGGCTACTAGCGTAGCACCACACCAGCCTCCTCACTGTCGGAATCAGCTACTAACTGCACAGGCCGCTGACGGGCCACAACACTGAAGGCCTCTGACAGTGAAACGGAGGCCGGGGGTGACACATGCAAGCGGCAGCAAGAATCCTCAGAAGAAGTAGGTTGGCAAGGCGAGGCAGGTGTTGGGGCGTGGGATGCCTGGCTGCAACTGTCCTAAGGTAAGTAGGGCAACTCCACCACCCCCATCCCCACCCTAGCTTGATTTTTATCTGTGGGCCTCGCTCCACCTCATGCAACCAGGTGCAACGGAGTGGGTAGGGTCTTAACTAGGGTTTATTTTGGGGGGTAGGGCTTTTATTGAATGCACATGTAACAAATTAAGCTGTGTCTTATTTTCGGGAAAACACGGTAAATAAATTCCCCCTTTCCTTGAGATAGTCACACCCCTACGACTGTCTCATTTGTCAGTTTCCTCCCCCCCCAACCCCTCACACCTTCCTCAGCACTGTTTTCGGAGCTGCCTCTGGAGAGGTGAGGTGCAACCCAAGGAATCCCCATTGGCAGTGGGATGGCAGACGCTCGCCCCTTGCCGAACGGCCAAGGAGGGGCCCTGCCGCTGCCTTTCAGCCTTCTGGCATCCTTCCCCTTCCTCAGTGAAAGCCCTCTGCAAGGACTGCATGGTGGAGAGGTGCCGGGTGCTGCGACTGAAGAGCCGGCTTAGTGAGTACTACAAAGCCGTCTGCAACCTCCTCAAAACAGTGGGCAAGGGGTGAACGGCTCCCACCAGCCGCACACCCCATTTTTTGATTGGGGGAGGGGAAAAGCCGGCCTCGTCCAGGATGGCGCACCCCCCCCCCCCATCTTTCAGCCTGGGTCCTGCCCAGTATCTCTTGTAGAAGTAGTCGGCTACGTTCTCTGAGACCCACTTGATGGTGGAGATCTTACCCAGGGCAGCCTGAGAGTGGGGGGGGGGCAGAGTGCCAGAGCATCAGCACCCCCAGCTCCTCCACCTCTTCTCCTACAACACCAACCACGGCGCGTGCAAAGTTAAGAGCATGCATTTTCCCCTCCCCTTCAAATGACTGATCAACCCACTCCCATTCCCTGATATGCAAAGCGCTTTTCTCCCCGAATCCACAAACGCGGCATGCGGCTGGTGCTGCCACCTAAAAATGCTTTTCTCCCTGGTTCCCTGAAGCACATTGCAGGGGAACCGGCTGCCGCCTGAAACATGGCTCTGCGAATTGCATCTGGCCAACGGGCGGCAGTGGCTGGAAAGGAGGGATGTTTCACTTTAGGGGATCCCAGGCGCAGAGAGGGTTTAGGCAGCGGTGGTGGCGGCTCACATTGCTGGGGAGTGAAGTCATCGTGGCCATTGTCTGCCCTGAGCTGCCTGCTGGGCGGCCATAGGGGGTACCAGCCGCAAACCATGAGGCCCGCCTTGTTCGCCGAAGCCACCGGGCAGATTCCCCCTCTCCCAGACTGTCCCGAAGAGGCTCGTTCCTCAGGCAGTGCCCCGACCCAGATCCCCGCCGCCTGGAACCGCCCGAAAATGCAACGCGCGGAGGATGAAAATGTCTGAAGGGTGGGTGCTGGTGGGTGGGCGGGGCTACAGTCAGACTATAAGACGCATCCAGATTTTCACCCTCTTTTTTTGGGGAAAAAAGTTGCGTTTTATAGTCCAAAAAATACAGTAAGTTTTTGCTAGGTCAGTCTCTTTGAAAAACACTTGAAACAAATGAAATATTGAGATGACAGCTGAGGAAATCAGAATGCAACATGTACTTCAAGAGGACCTTGGTCTTACTGGGTTTAAGGTATAAAATAGATAAGGGTTATTTTTAAAAGCGTAGTTTCTCTTCCTTCTTCTAAAATATGCTTCTCCCAAACCTAGCCTTAAGGTTTTTTGTTTGTTTTGTTTGTTTTTATTAAATTTATATACCGCCCTACTCCCGAAGGACTCAGGGCGGTGAAAAGGCACAAAATAAAATACATAGATACAAAAGTTAGAAACATAATTAAAACCAGGTTAAATAATTTAGCCCGAGACAATTAAAAATCCCAATAATTTAAAACAAATTAAAATTTCGATTTTAAAAGAATTTTAAAACAGGGGAGAAAATTAGGCCAGGCCGGCTTGCTGGAGTAGGAGGGTCTTAAGAGCCTCGTTCCAGATAGTGGGTGCCCCCACAGAGAAGGCCCTCCCCTGGGGGGCCACCAGTCGACACTGTTTGGCTGACGGCACCCGGAGGAGCCCCTCTCTATGAGAGCGTACCGGCCGGTTGGAGGCTGTTTGTGGTAGTAGGCGGTCCCGTAAATAACCAGGTCCTAAGCCATGGAGCGCTCTAAAGGTGGTGACCAAAACCTTGAAGCGCACCTGGAAGACCACTGGGAGCCAGTGCAGCTCACACAGGAGAGGTGTCACACGGGAGCACCATGTTGCTCCCATAACCACCTGCGCGACCGCACTCTGCGCCAGTTGGAGCCTCCGGGTGCTCCTCAAGGGGAGCCCCATGTAGAGAGCGTTACAATAGTCCAGGCGGGAAGTGACGAGGGCATGAGTGACTGTGTGTAAGATTATTGTCCAATTTAAAAGATATCTCCTGGATAGAATAGACAGTTTCCTGTGTCTTTTGAAAAATGAAAAAATAGGAATTTTCTCTAGAAAAAAAGTTTTCTCATGAACCAATTTTGTATATACACCATTGTGTTGAATTAAGTCTTTTGTTTAGAATGTGACTTCCTATGGCAGAATTAAGTGATCGTTATTGCATAGGGTTACTGGAAAACAGTAAATAATTTTAAGCTCATAATGGGATGTAATAATGTTTGTTAGTCTGGTTATACTTTTTAATTTTTTTTAATAAAAAATAGGAACATGAATCTGAAGGTGGAAGGACACCATTAATGAAGGCTGCAAGAGCTGGTCATCTATGCACTGTACAATTTCTTATTAGTAAAGGTAAGTAATACCTTTAAAGGGATTGCTTGATATATTTGAAGTTTTTAAAGTTTTATTATATTTATGTTTATTATATATTTAAAGATGAGGTTACTGTCTAATTTTGGAGTTAATTAGATATACCATAGTTAATTGATTATATCAAACTCTGTTTATTATTATTATTTTATTATTATTATTATTATTAATATTAATATTAATATTAATATTAATATTATATATTATATTATATATAATTAATAATAATTAATATATTATAATTAAATTTTTATACCGCCTTTCTCCTGAAGGACTCAGGGCGGTGAACAACCAAGATTAAAATACATACAATATGAAAATTAAAATAATTTAAAACATAATTAAATCAATTTGGCTTCCCCAATTTAAAACCCCTTACCCATAAAATTAACCAGTTAAAAATTTTAAGCCAGCCCCGCTTGCTGAAATAGAAGTCTTCAGGGCCTGGTGGAAAGTACGGAGGTCCAGGATCAGTCGTATCCCTGGGGGTAGCTCGTTCCAGAGGGCGGGTGCCCCCACAGAGAAGGCTCTCCCCCTGGGGGCTGCCAGTCGACATTGTTTGACCGACGGCACCCTGAGGAGACCCTCTCTGTGGGAGCGTATTGGCCGGTGGGAGGTTATTGGTGGCAGAAGGTGGTCTCGTAGATACCCAGGCCCTAAGCCATGGAGCGCTTTAAAGATGAGAACCAATACCTTGAAGCATACCCAGAAGACCACCGGAAGCCAGTGCAGCTCGCGCAGGAGAGGTGTTACATGGGAGCGCCATGTCGCCCCCACAATCACCTGCGCGGCCGCATTCTGGACCAGTTGGAGCCTCCGGGTGCTCCTCAAGGGGAGCCCCATGTAGAGAGCATTACAGTAGTCCAGGCAGGTGACCATGAGTGTCCATGAGTGACCATGCATAAGGAGTCCCGATCCAGAAAGGGGCGCAACTGGCGTATCAGGCGAACCTGATAAAAAGCCCCCCTGGCCATGGCCGTCATATGCTCTTCTAAAGACAGCCGTGCATCCAGGAGGACGCCCAAGTTACGAGCCCTCTCCGTGGGGGCCAATGACTCGCCCCCAATAGCCAGCGATGGCACCAGCTTGGTATATCGGGACGCCGGCAACCACAGCCACTCGGTCTTGGAAGGGTTGAGTCGGAGCCTGTTCCTCCCCATCCAGACCCGCACGGCCTCCAGGCACCGGGACATCACTTCAAGGGCATCATTGGGGTGGTCTGGGGTGGAGATGTACAGCTGAGTGTCATCAGCATACAGATGGCACTGCACCCCAAAACCACAGATAATCTCACCCAGTGGCTTCACATAAATGTTGAAAAGAAGAGGCGAGAAGACCGACCCTTGCGGAACCCCACAAACAAGGTGCCTTGAGGTCGACCTCTGCCCCCCTGCCAACACAGACTGTGACCGGTCGGAGAGATAGGAGGAGAACCACCATAAAACGGTGCCTCCCACTCCCAACCCCTCCAGCCGGCGCAGCATGATACCATGGTTGATGGTATCAAAAGCTGCTGAGAGGTCTAATAGGACCAGGACAGAGGAGCAGCCCGTCCCGAGCCCTCCAGAGATCATCAACCAATGCGACCAACGCCGTTTCCGTGCTGTACCCAGGCCTGAAGCCGGACTGGAACGGATCTAGATAGACAGTTTCATCCAGGTACTGCGGGAGCTGTCGCGCCATCACACTCTCAACAACCTTTGCCACAAAGCGAAGGTTGGAGACTGGACAGTAGTTTGCCAAAACAGCCGGGTCCAGAGAAGGCTTCTTGAGGAGGGGCCTCACCACCGCCTCTTTCAAAGCGGGAGGCAGGAAACCCTCACTCAAAGAATTGTTTATAATCCTCTGGAGCCAGCCTCATGTAACCTCCCAGGTAGCCAGCACCAGCCAGGAAGGACATGGATCCAGTAAACCTGTGGTTGCATTCAACCTCCCCAGCATCCTGTCCACGTCTTCAGGAGTCACAGGGTCAAACTCATCCCAGATAACATTCTCAAGACCCGCCTCAGACATCCCGCCTGAACCTACCCAGTCAGAGTCCAAGCCTTCCCGAATTTGAGCAATTTTATCGTGCAGATATTGCGCAAAATCCTCAGCTCGCCCTTGCAAGGTGTCTTCCCGTGCTCCCAGGTGGAGAAGGGAGCGGGTCACCCTAAACAGGGCAGCTGGGCGGTTATCTGCCGATGCAATAAGAGCGGAAAAGTAATTACACTTTGCCGCTTTTATCGCCACTAAGTAGGTCTTAATATGAGACCTCATTAGTGTTCGGTCGGATTCGGAACGACTAGCCCTCCAACCACTCTCTAGGCGTCTTTTCCAGCGCTTCATCTCCCTCAGTTCCTCGGAGAACCAAGGAGCTGGGCAGGTTCAGTGCCGGGTCAGAGGCTGCAAAGGCACGACCCGGTCCAAAGCACCAGCGGCCATCCTATCCCAGGCAACCACCAGGTCTTCAGTCGAGTCGTGAGCCAGAGTCTCAGGGAATGGCCCAAGCTCCATCTGAAACCTATCAGGATCCATCAAGCGCCTGGGGCGGAACCATTAAATCGGTTCCGCCTCCCTGCGATGGGGTGTAGCGGTCAGAAAGTGAAGCCTAAGGAGAGAATGGTCTGACCATGACAAGGGTTCGATGACTGTATCCCCTGTATCTAGGCCATTCAACCACTGACCAGAGACAAAAATCAAGTCCAGAGTGTGTGCTCCCATGTGAGTAGGGCCATGAATTAACTGGGTCAGGTCCATGGCTGTCATGGAAGCTATGAACTCCCGAGCCACCTCAGACGTTTCACCGATGGATGGCAGGTTGAAATCCCCCATGATCAAAAGCCTGGGGGTATTTCCCGCCACCCTGGCTATTACATTGAGGAGCTCGGGCAGAGCTGCTGCCACGCGGCAGGGAGCCAGGTACGTAATCAGCAAGCCCACCTGCATCCCATGACCCCACTTCACAAGGAGAGACTCACATCCGGCTATCTGAGGTACAGTGGCCTCCCTAGGATCAAGACCTTCCTTTATAACCGTCACCCCCCCACACCTACCCTGAGCCCTCGGCTGATGAAATGCGCAGAAACCTGGTGGGCATATGTTTACGAGGGGGACCCACCCCCTCCTGGCCCAACCAGGTCTCTAATACCCGCCAGGTCCGCTCCCCCCTCCTGAATCAGCTCGCAAATGAGGGGGGCTTTGTTGACCATGGACTTGGCGTTGCACAGCATCAGCCTAAGGCTCGGGCTCTGAGGCTCTTGACAACCCAGGGAACGAGAAGAGCATTGGGGGCCAGAGCACGCCACCGCTTGAAGACAGCAGGTGCGTGCCCCCACAACACGATATGGCCCCCCTGCTCCCACCATATCTGCTCCTCCCACCCACAGTACTGATGGAATCGCCCTCCTCCCTACCAACACTAACCCCCTCAACTCTCCACTCCGCACCTCCCATGACGCGACCCTGTGCCGAGCCTGGCCTCCCTCTTAACAAATCACCCTCCACACACCCCTCCCTCGCCAAACAACCCTCCCCCCCAAAACCCCTAAAAAGATTGGCTAACGACAATTTAAAAAAACCCTCAACCCCCTCTTCGCGGCATGCCACCCCTCGGGGTTCCAAAGCCCATCATCGAGGTAGGCCCTCAATAGAGTGGAGGGCCAATCCTGCGAGAGGGGAGAGTCTCACAGAACAAGAAGCTCAGCTGCCGAATACATCTTGCCACAAGAGGATAAAAGTGACCATGTCCCAAAGGGTCCAGATGGAGAATAAAAGGTCCAGGGGAGAGCAAATACGATGGAGCATCCAAAGTCCAAGGTCCAAAGTCCACTGTCCCCTCACAACAGTGGGCAGAGTCTCTTGCCATGTCGACACAGCTCAAGGGGGATACAGTCCAACCACCCTCTCACAGTGGTTGGTTTGGTGGTCAGTCCCCTCTGCTGGTGGGATGGAAGTAATGAAGGAATGCAGTATCAAACACAGCCCAAGGGGCTAAAGTCCAAGACCATCCTCTCATGGTGGTTGGTCTGATGGTCAGTCCCCTCTTCTGGTGAGATAGAAGTAATACACCAGCTCCCATAGCATCCCAACGTATTTGACAATCCTCCAAACGGCTAAGGGGAAGGGCTGAGATGGAAATGAGCCAGATTTCGGCGTCAGTAAGTCAATAAAGCGTCAGCCAGTCCGAGATGGATATAATGCAAAAGGGGAAGAAGATGGAAAATAGGGGGTAGATGGCCTCCAACCCCCAGCCCCCAAAATCCAAATGGAGGCCTCCCAGTGTCTGTGAGGAGCTGACCCATCAGCTGGGCAGCTCTCACGCAAGGTCCTAGACAATCCCGGACAGTAGATGTTTCTCTGCCACGTTGACCCCATTTACCACATCAGTAGGGCTGACAGCCAACGCTCTCCTCCCCACCATCGTCAGATGGTCGCCATTGCAACTGCAGCCGTCACCGCCGCTGCCTCTGCCAGACAAAAAATTCTGGCAGCGTCCCAGAGCTCTCCAGGGAGTCCGGCAGGCCCCAAGGCACCCAGAAAAACTCCAGGGCCTGGGGCTATTGCCGTGCCGCAGACGACTCCAGCGGACCCGTTGCCGCTGCTGCTCCGACCTCCGAACAGACTCCAGCTCGAGGAATGCCTCCGTCACCGCCCAGCTGCTATGATCCGCTTTCTTAATGTTTCTCTTAACAAATCAGTAACACGTATCAGTCTTACAATCACTATATAAATATAGTATACAACTGAAAGAAAGTACTTCCCTAAGGCAATAGATTGGCTGAATGCATATTATTACAGGAGTTTCCATAAGTGTTTGTGAAAATCTAACAATGTCATAATTGAAATAATTTTTCCAAAATGTCCATCTAAGTTAAATCCAGAAAGAAACCATTTCTAATCTGGCAATTATAAAACAACTTTGCTCTTTCCTAAGTAGCTCTGAAAATACTTCAGAATCAGAAGAGCTTACTGAATTAGATTAAGGTGCTAAAATCAAAAAAAAGATTTATTTAAATTATTTTTTTTCAAAAAGAAGATATAATCTTTTCTGGAAGACAAAATCGCTCAACTTCGTTCCCCGTTAGATGCCGGTGTGGTTGCTGGTCCAGTGGAAGCCCCTAGGGCAGGTTCTTGCCCTTTTATCTGGGATTGTTTTGACCCTGTTGCTCCTGAGGAAGTGGATAAGATTCTAGGGAGTATGGGTGCAAGCACCTGTGTTTTAGAACCTGGCTTGTGAAAGCTTCCTGGGAGGTGACAGGCGGGTGGGCTATGGTGGTGATTAATGCTTCCCTACAGGAGGGGGCAGTGCCCCAGCATTTTAAAGAGGCTGTGGTCCACCCTCTTCTTAAGAAGCTATCACTGGATTCCACCCTTTTGGATAATTTCCAATTTGTCTTCAATCTTCCTGTTTTGGGGAAGGTGGTTGAAAAGGTGGTTGCACGGCAGCTCCAGAGATTCCTGGATGAAACGGATTATCTATACCCCTACCAGACAGGATTCAGGACTGGATATGGGAAAGAAATGGCGTTGGTCATGCTTTTGGATGATTTCTGGCAGTAGCAGGATGGGATAGTGCATCCATTCTTGCTCTACTTGACATCTTGGCAGCTTTCAATACCATCAACCATGCTATTCTTCTGGAGTGGCTTCGGGGGATGGGAGTGGGAGGCCCTGTGCTATCCTGGTTCACTTCCTTCCTCTGAGGCCGCTCTCAGTCAGTGTTGGTAGGAGGGGAAAGATCCAGCCCTCGCTCACTGCTTTGCGGCATCCCACAGGGCTCTCTCCACTCCTGTTCAACATTTATATGAAGCCGTTGGGTGAGATCATCCGTCACCATGGACTGAGGTATCATCAATATGCTGATGATACTCAGCTGTATGTCTCAGCCCGTAGTGAGTTAAGCGATGCTGTGTCCTCCCTCTCGTAGTGCCTGGAGACTGTTAGGGGCTGGATGAGGAGCAACGGGTTGAAACAACCCTGGCAAGGCTGAGTGGCTCTGGGCTTGGGGTTCAAAGGCCCATGGAAAATTACCACCTTTGGTCTTGGATGGGGTGGCACTACCTCAAACAAACCTTGTGCATAATATGGGTGTTCTCCTGGGTTTGCGACTCCTGTGCGAAGAGCAGGTGGTGGTCGTGGCCAGGAGGGCCTTTGCGCAACTGTGAATTGTGCACCAGTTACGGCCTTTCCTGGACCAACAATCCCTACTCACAGTCACTCATGCCCTAGTGTACTTTCCGTCTTGACTACTGCAACACGCTCTACATAGGGTTGCCCTTGAAGAGCATCTGGAAGCTCCAGTTGGTGCAAAATTCAGCGGTCCGCAAGGTTATCTGAAGGATCGTCTCTTGCCAGTCACATCTACCAAACCCGCTAGAGCAGAGAGGCAAGGAATGTTGCGGGTCCCATCCCCTGGGAAGATACACCTGGTGGGACCCAGAAGAAGGGCCTTCTCCATGGTGGTTCCCTCTCTCTGGAGCATCATTCCCCCAGAGATTAGAATGGCCCTCACTCTAACACTCTTCCAGAAAGTGCTGAAGACCTGATTCTGCCAGTGGGCCTGGGGAACCCAGAGCGGAATGGAGCGCATTAAATGGCTTGTGTGATGTATTGTCGCCGGGGTGGGGGGCTATTGTATTATTTTATTATTAATTTTTTATATATGATGTTTTTATATCCCTGTAAGCCACCTTGAGTCATCATGTGCAAATAGGCGGCAATATAAATTTTCTAATAAATAAAAAATAATCTGAGGATAGGCAATCCAATTATTCATAATTTTTTCTTTGGATCTAGGCTGCTTAGTGTAAAACCTCTTCTAAAATATGTAAAACCCTCCCATTGTTCTGTTTTCATTTCAAAAGTAATGATTTCCTGTAAACAAAATAGTTTTAAATCTGAATGCTAAGTAAAGATTACCTGCACTAATTTATTAATTAGAACTTTTCTTTAATTGTATCTTCTGTCATAGGTGCCAATGTTAATCGGGCTACAGCTAATAACGATCATACAGTGGTATCACTGGCATGCGCTGGGGGCCATCTTGCTGTTGTTGAGCTATTACTAGCTCATGGTGCCGATCCTACTCATCGTCTTAAGGTACTCCAAATAATTTAGTTTATTATTAAATTTATTAAATATTATTAATTGTCTAAGAAGTAAACAATCCTAAAATATTCTAACTATAACAGTGATTTGATAATATAATATTGAAAATTTGATGTCACAGTTTTCAGTTCTACTTATTTTCTACTCAAATTTATATCTTAGGATGGCTCAACTATGCTTATTGAAGCTGCCAAGGGTGGTCACACAAATGTTGTTTCCTACTTATTGGATTACCCAAATAATGTTCTGTCAGTTCCAACTACAGACATGACACAACTCACACCACCATCTCAGGATCAGTCTCAGGTCAGTGTTTGTCACTTGAAAACAGCTTTTTGCCTTTACAGAATGAGATTAATAAAAATATAAATTTAAGTAAAAATAAATTAGATAAATTGAATTCAGTTAATTTCTGGATATCTTAAAATACATCTGCAATTTCTTATATCTGACTCTGGAGATAATTTGAGCCAGAGTACTGTATATGCTTCCATATGTTTTCTATATTTTAACTATAGAGAGATTAGAGAGCCAACATAGAAGTAAAAGTAAAATAGGTATATAAATATAAAAATGCAAATGGAATGCATTTTTATATTGTAAACTCCCAATTTAGCACAGTTCAGTTTAGTAGACTTTGGATTGAACAGACAAAATCTATGTGCTTTTTATACACCCATAAGTTTGTTTTTATGAATATATAGAAGTTTCAGTATAATGGACTTTCAAATAGTGAATGCTTCTTTCTCCAATTGGTACATTAAAATGAACAATTGTTATAATGGTAACTGAAGGCATTGATAATATAATGCAAAGATCTTCAACAATCTTCTTTCCTTTACTAGCTTGTGTTCTTTTATGATGTGAGTTCAGGTACTGCATGCTGATTATAGAATATATAGCCTAGATCAGGAGTGGGCAACTACCACACCTTTACAACCTGTGGCATGGCTGGCTCAGGAATTCTGGGAGTTGAAGTCCACAAGTCGTAAAGTTGCCATAGTTGCCCACCCTGGCCTAGATGATCACTGCATAATCTATAAAAGTTAGCTCTATCATTAAGAATATCTAAAATTGGGATTAAGTTATTTTGCAGCAAATAATATATATTAATATATAATAGATGTTACAGAGTGAAAGAAGTAAAATCCCAAAGAAACATTTGAACATATCTGTGCTTTGGAAATCAAAGATGAATAAAATATATTGATTTAATCTTCACTTTGTATTTAGGATTGTGATGGCCATCTTCATTTTACTTAAATTATCCTTTTATATAACAATGATTGATTGTACTCTCCTTCCCTGGCTTATAGAAACATAAAAAACGTTTTAATGCTACTTCACAATTTCCTATTTACAATCCTATTTCTTTCATAGTATTTTAGGCATTGTGTTTAACATATAAGAAATAATGAATGAGAAAAAATATAGAGGTAGCTTATACAAAGACAGAAAAACTTAATTCAAATGGAGCAACTTTTATGATAGAGGTGAAGTGATGGAATGACTTTAGTACTGCTAAAAGCTAAACAAAGGGTTATATGAATAATACAAGTAAACCTAGAACTTTAAGTCAGAGTAAGACTGTTCTAAACATGTTGGAATAATGTATAGATTACAATTTACCATTGACATGTTGGTTTTCTCTTGAGTTGATTTTACAGGTTCCACGTGTACCAATGCATGCACTTGCCATGGTTGTACCTCCCCAGGAACCCGACAGAGCTCCTCAAGAAAATCCCCCTCCACTTTTGACTCTCCAAAAAGGTTAGTAAGTTATCTTTCTTAGAGTTTATGGAATGTTAATATTCTGATTTGGGCATTTAGGGGATGAGTGTATTACTATTTGAAACTATTTTGTACAAATTTATCTTAACCATTAATAATAGGAAGTATTGAAAACAATGGCAGGATCCATACTTTAAATTGTACTAGCTAGGGACATTGGTAAAATAATTTATATTTCACTCCATAGATTTAGATTTTAGAGAGTTTGTTTAAAGAATTCATTCTATCATCTATAATGATCAAAATAATGCAGTATACATTAAATGAAATGTATTAGTAAAAAAGTGAAATGAAATCTGAGATCTGGCAGGATATATAAAATTACTTTCTACAAGAGTAAATTAAAATTGGAATGTTTAAGAAACAAAACGTGATGTGCAAACAGGACTAATAGTATACAGGACTAATAGTGTACAGGACTAATAGTGACTAGATGGGGGTTGAATAATCTAGTAATTTTTAAGCATTTTAAGTAAAAGCTGTTAATAAAATATGGAAAAATTCTCTCTATATATATTATTTAGATGATGTTTTTCTTAAATACTCAGAATATTTGGGCAAGATATCCATACCTGTATATTCTATGCTTGAAATCTGCAGTCATTTTTTCAAAGAAAAAAAAAATATTTGGATTATGCAAATTCAGCATATTTCAGTTATTTATTAAATCAGTTTTATATGCTATTTCCAATTTTAATACATATACAAATTGGGAGGGGGTACTATACTCAATTACTTGAGTATATACATTATTAACACCAATCATATGGACTATATATGGGTGGGCAGCTGTAATAAATTAATAACAATAATACTTAACTTTAGAAACATGAGTAAATTCTACTCATGATCCTAAATACTACTCATGATCCTATATATTACTTTTTTACATGAGTTCTGAAATCTAATGAAAATTGATGAACAAATGCGACCTTTCCTAAAATGGAAAGGTTGCAACCAGCGCACACTATTCTGTATGTAAATTTATAACTTACACAGCATCTGATGTTGTTCCAAACCTGCAGATTAGCTTGGGCCTATATGGGCAATTAATATTGGTAGAGCAATGATTTAAGAAGATTAAATGAGCTTCCTGCTTGACTTCTATTTCAATCACTATGCTGCTGAATTTTAAAAAAAAAATTTTTTTTTTAAATTAAGTTAATAATTTGGACAAGTCTATTCATTTGCTATTGATTACCTGCAGCATTAATACATGGTGCTGTAAAGCACTGCAATGACATGTAAAGTGGCATGAGCACCTACCTGTTGCATATTGAAGTAGCTATGGCTTTTCTGGGTAAACCTGCATTTGGTTTAAGGAGGCAAATGCTACATTTATATTGCCACATGCTGCAGAACTTTTTGCCCCCTTCAGATCTTAAGACCTCTAATTCAGGAAAAGAGTGGCTGAGTTTTGCTCTTCAGTTCCACAGTCTGATATATTTCCCATGTTAGAGTTAATTACAATTGTAATTCATAATATCTGAATTTTTATATCTGAAAGAGCAACAAGCTGGGAAAGTTTGATTAAAGAAATTCATACTCTTACAATTGATAGCTGTCCCTATATCTGAAGATCTTTTATGTTTTATCGAAGCAAGATTCCTCCCACTCCACCCCACCCTGTATGTAATGAGCATATTGGCTGGCATTTCTGTTTGATAACAAAATTTAAGCCAAGGTTTCCATTTTCACTGAGAGTTTTTTTTTAAAAAAAAATTAGCACTTCAAAAAATATACAAACAAATATAAAAATGACATTAAAAAGATTTTAAAAAAGAAAAGAATACCCAGTGTTGCTTAGATTTTCATAGGATAGAGGGTTTTATTTGATTTATTATGGATAAATGACCCATAAATATATGGTAAACAGATATTTCTGTGAGGGAGATATGTACTTTCAAATTAGATTTTGAAATATTTGGTTTTCAGACAAATATATTCTTGTATTTCTGTAGTTAACAAAAGTGTCAATATATATTATATTATCCCACATCTTAATAGTAAGGTAAAGGCTACCCATAATGCAGTCCACCAAAAAATTGCCCAAGGCAATTATTATTAAAAACCTTTCAAAAATTTATTTAGCTAACAATGGAATGCATATTTTATGCTTTTTTAACATTTTAATTTGTCTCCTTTTAATATGTTTATTGTTCTAATATTTTTTGCTGTATGCCACCCAGAATCACTTCTTAAGAGATGGACAGCCATTTGAATTTGATAAATAAATAAATCATAGTTAAATATAGATTTTCAACATCTGCTTACGCAAACAGCCACAGATCTGAGTTCCCAAAAAGAAGCAAGAATAGATACATTTCATTATCTTACACAACTAATATAATAGTGACAAATAAACCCACTTCTTTGTCTGTGGTCTTGATTTTTTTTGCCTAATGCATCTGACAATACATAATTTTATATTTGGAAGGCAAAAGTTCAAACTGCAGGCAAAACAATATAATTTTTGCATTTGGCAGTTTGAAAACTCAACAGCATAGCAGCTGTATGCACAATGCACTGGAACAATGCATATTTGATTTTGAAATCTGCCCTAGAAGAACAGCCTGTCTCAGAACATTCAAAGATGACATATTACTGCTGGTATTTTTTCTTATGCCCAAAATGGTTTCTAATCTCTGTAATATAATTAATGATCCTCCATGCATATCCATTTCCTCTCCTCAGTTAGTACATTACAATAGTGTTCATATCATCAGGAAAATAACAGAATAACAGAAGGGATCTTGTATGTCTTCTAGTCCAATCTCTTGCTTAGGCAGGAAGCCCTATACCAGTGATGGCTAACCTTTTCTGCACTGAGTGCCGAAACTGGAGCGCACACCCCGGAGTGCCAGAACCTGTAAGAGAGCAGCTGGCTGGTGCGCATGCACATTGCGGGCAGCTGCTCTTCCGGGTTCTGTTGAACGCTGGACAGCTGGCCGGCACGCATCTGCGCACCAGAACCCGGAAGAGCAGCTGCCCGCCACATGCATGCGCACCGGACCAGCTGTCTGGCACACATGCACGCGACGGAACCTGGAAGAGCAGCTGACGATGGTGTGCGTGCCCACAGAGAGGGCTCTGTGTACCACCTCTGGCACACATGCCATGGGTTCACCATCATAGCCCTATACCATTTCAGACAAATACGTTTGTCTAGTCTCTTCTTAAAAACTTTGAATGCCTCTAAAATATGTCACAGCAGTTGCTGAGAATCCCAAGATTGAGATTAAGATGCAGGGCAGATGATAAATCTTTGACTATTCTGAAGAGTTCTGCTGAACAACAACCAAGAAAGTAGAGGAGGTCACAGAAGAAGCTACTTTGTGGTCTTTGCTGCCATATGAATGGGTCGACTGTATGGGCATATGTCTGATGAACCATTTGCATTCTAGCTATGTCATCCTTACAGTCCCCATCAGAACTTGTCAGAAAACCAGGGAGAACCCTGGACTCTCCAGGCCTGATGTGATACTGGTTGCCTAGTAAGATGTCAGAATGCAATTTTTGTATTGAATTGTGGGTTGCAGCTTTTTAATTAGTGCTAATTCTATTCTCAAAATATAGAGGTATAGTTAAATACTTAATAAGATTTATAATACAAAAAATAATTTGTTTAGGCTAGTGATGAGGAGTTTGTGACTATACGTTTTTGCTCTCTGAACTGGAATACAGAATAGCAGAATCTTACACAAAAATATCTAATTATAATGCATTTTTTAAAAAAAACAACCAGTGTTGGAAACAGGAACTAATAAAATATGTTGATAGACTCAAAATCATTTTTTGTTAAATGATTGAAGAATGAGAGGAATTGGCTACTCGGAGCCTTAAATTTAATTAATTTTTCTGATGTCAACTATGATATAGTAAAAAATGTAATAGAAATATTTAATATACCTCTAACAAAAAGAAACCCACAGATAATGGAACATTGTATATGTTCCACAGTTCTTAGAAGAATTAACTAATGTTTATGAAGTGACAGAACCACAAGTTATAAATTGATTACCGTGTTTCCCCGAAAATAAGACCCTATCTTATATTTTTTTGAACCCTAAAATAAGCGCTTGGCCTTATTGCCATGCGCTCAAAAGCTCGATTGGGCTTATTATCAGGGGATGTCTTATTTTGGAGGAAACAGGGTAATAGAACCAAAAAATTATCCTGGTTTTATCTTTTTAAATGTTATTGGAAATTTGAAAAAAAAAAGTTAATTATTAATAATAATGTAATTAGATAGAAGCTGAAATGAGGTTGATGAGAGGAAGGTATATATAAAATACATGGAAATATCCCTTACCATAAGTTTTCAGTGGAACAAAATAATACATTTTTTAAAAGTTGATCATCATTGGGCTATCCCAGATAACTGGATTAGTAATTCACGAATGTCTGCAACAAATAGCTGGCAAGATTGCTATAGTTACCTTTTATTTTATATGATTTCATTTTAGATTTCTGCCAGATGTTGAATGTAGTTTTGGTACAATACTGTATTTGAATTTTGTGTCAATTGTGTGAACTTTCTTTCTGTTTGTTAATCTCTCATCTACTCCTTATTTGTATTGAAGAATTAGATGCTTATTCAATAATTTGCTGTATTGATTACTTTTCTGGATTATTCAAAGAATAAAGTTTGAGATACTTCTTTAGAAGTATTTGTATATAATTTCAGATGTGAAATTAACTTTAGCAAAAGCACCTTTTTGTTTCAATTAGTTCAGTATGCTGTATTGTGAAACTTTGCTGGAGATTTTTTTTTAAAAAAAATAGCTCCCTGGTCAATGAGAAGACATTATTACTAAATTATTACTAAAGTTCCACTATTTCTGTATCAGGAAATATCTACAAGAGGTTCTCTGGAAGGGATACGAATGAAGCTGCACACAATCTGATTTCATTAGTAGGAAATTAGTGTCTTGTAAGTTAAGGTTGTTGGAGGGATAGAAGAAGTCTCATTGCCTTGCCCTTCCCAGTGACACTTTTTCAGCATTCTGAAAAAGAAGACACAAGCTGCATGGGGAGGAAAATTTAATGCATGTGAACTATATCCTGGAACCCCTGCTATTTTAGGGAACAAAAATATTTACTTATTTTCAAGTTTCATAAACAAAGGATTAAACTTGAATTGTTTCTCTACAGCTTTTTAAAAGGTGAGATGTGAGTGACAGTCATTTCTCATTGAAAAGATTTTCCTTTTTTAGCAGGTGGACTCAAAGAAAAGTACTATTTTAGAGATCTTGATTCCTCCTGAGTAGTTAATTTTGTTTCAATAGATTTTTGTAAAGACTACCAGTATACTGATTGTGAAATAAATGTGCACTTCATAATTTTGACTTGAAATATCCAGTTGAATTAAAAAGTTTGGGCAGCCCTTGTTAAATTGTGTTTTTAGTTGATCCTTAAGTGAACAGAAATGGCACAATATTTACATTATGGTTTGTGTGCAGTTGTTTGCAGATTCAGAGTAAAGGAGCAGTAAATATGAACTTTGCAGAAGTTTTGGCAGCCTTTTAATTGATTTAGTGCTGCTACTTTTAAAGTAAAGTTGTAAAGTTGTTAATAAGATCCCACAAGATGATTGACCCATTAGAGAAAACACAGGAAAAGAAATTCTCTGAACCTTTATCAACCAAAATCTCTTCAAAGCAAGTGTGAATGAAGATAAATTCACCCTTCTTAAGAGATAGAAGTGATGTGGAATTATCAAAGTCAAAACGACAATTTGAAAGAAAACACTGCTAGAGCTGCCTGAAAATTGTTCAGATCTTCAAAAGAGAACTATAGACATAATTATAAACAAAGTGTTTGTAAAGGTTAGTTAATGTTGGAAGTTGCTGTCCACAGTGTGGCTTTTCTTACACAACTGTTACGTGCATGAGAGAATTTTCAGAAGGATACCTTTGCTCCAGCCTCATGATAAAAGTAATAATACAATATTTTCAAAAAAAAATATTGCTATTCCTGAAGTGTTTACAAATAAAGTGTATGAAACGAAATTGAACTGTTCAGCTATACACAATAAAAGGGGGAAAAGGATATGAAGCATTTTGGGTACACTTTGCTAACTTAAATAAGGGGATTTCTCTATTTTGCTTCGAGGATGTGTAACAACCAGTGGCATGGGAAATATTGCTAAGGGTGGCTAGAAGTTGATGTCCCACAGTCAGTGGGAAAAAAACCTCAAACTTTAAATCAACTGTGTATTAAAGATTACTATCTGAAATCAGTCTTGAGGCATTTACAAGAAAAAAAGATAAAAAGTTTTGGAATAATCTTCACAGTCCTGGGATATTATTGAAAATCTGGGGAATCTCAAAACATGCAGGTGGAAGGAAATTTAAGAATGCTCAGATTTCTGAGTTAGAAGATTTCTGCAACTGAAGAGTGAGAGAAATTAAAAAACCAAGAATATAAAAGGTTTTTGGCTGACTACAGGATAAGTTTAGAAGTGTTACTAGTGCAAGGTAAAAAAAGGTAAAGGGGTCCCTATGGATTGTACTCCACTAGTCGTTGCTGACTATAGGTGGCAGTGCTTCTCTCCATTTCAAGGCCATTGAGCCAGTGCTGCCTGAAGACATCTCGGTGTACATTTGGCCAGCATGTTGTTACGGAGCGCTGTTACCTTCCCACAGAAGGTAGTCCCTATTTATCTACTCGTATTTGCAGGCTGTTGAACTGCTAGGTTGGCAAGAGCTGGGGCGAGGACGGGAGCTCACCCCATCCCATGACACTCGGGTCTCGAACCAAGAGCTGCTAGTTTTCCAGCTGACAAGCCCTGCATCTTAACCACTAAGTCACCACACCACCCTACTACTGCAAGAGGGTTTGTTAAAAAGAACTGAGTGGTAGGGTATCCAAATTATTTTGATTGCTCTAGTTACTATTTCCTTCTTTTGAATCTGTAAACAAATGTACATAAAGATATGTAGTATAGCTTTAATATTAGAAACTTCAGCTGTAGTTTACATTGTAGGCATAGGTCTATATTTCTGTTGATCTCTTTACATTGTCAAGATCTTAGTGGAAGAAAGAATTAAGAGTTAAAAGTGAGAACTGACATATATAAAAATATCCTGATTCAGTGAGTTTCTGTAGTTTGAGAACAAAATTGTTCAGTTTAATTGTGGTGCAGCAGATTAAGTAATAGACTTTCTAAATCAAGAATGTTATAGGAAAAAGAATAGATTCATACAAAAGACAACTAGATACAAAAGACAACTAGAAACACAAAATAGCACATAATAATAGGAAGAACCACAGAAGTACCTATTAGTCTTAATAAGGTATAAGGGTTTTAAGATTGCTTAGTTTAGGATATTTACACTTTTTTTAAAAAAAGGAAAACTGTAAGAACATGGCTAATGGCAAAGTTTCTATTGACTTTGTATAATTAGTATTTTTTTTAATATGAATTGTTCATTTTCTTTAGAAATATAGAACTCAGTATCTACACATTGATACAATTTTATATAACCTTGGAGCAGTGAAATCAAATTATATATATATATATATATATATATATATATATATATATATATATATATATATATATATATATATATATATATATATTTGTCTTGTATACTATATAATAATATAATTTCTTGAATATGTATAAAGGTCCTCCTAAAATTCTTTGTTTACCCTAGAAAATATTTGATTCATTATGAATATTTTTTTAAAATTTTTGGATATTAGCACCAAATGTATTAGCTTGTGAAAAATATTTAGAATTTGGACTTTTGAACAATAAAGCTCCTATACCAGAATGGCTTGTATTTGCATGGAGGTTGAATTGGTGGTAATTTCTTGTTAGATTAGTTTGTGTTGCATTTGTAAACCTGCACAATTTTTCAAAAATCTATATTGTTTTTGCATTTATTTAGCACTTCTCTAAAAAAAAAAAAAGATGGGTGAGAGTGAATATCTGAGTATTGCAACTGTTTTGCAAGTTCCGTTTGAGTTTCCAAGTGTAGTAAATAATTTTCTGGTAGCCTACATTTCAGACAGAATCTTCCTTTGAGTATTAAAATTAAAGCAGGGGTCCATATTTAAACTCCCATCCAATGTTTTAATGTCTTTTCTGTTTTTGAGTAACGGCTTTGGTCTATTTTATCTTTAAATGATTACATTTGGGTGGGAAAAGATTGTGGGAGATATGGGTGAACTGCAGCATGGCACTTTTTCAAACATTTTTCGTGTGCTTAGGTACATCCAAGCAGAAGTCAACTTCCCTTCAGGTAGCAGATCAGGAACTACTATCACCTTTTCACCCATACCAGCCTTTGGAATGTATAGTAGAAGAAACTGAAGGCAAGCTCAATGAACTTGGACAGAGAATTAGTGCAATTGAAAAAGCACAACTTAAATCATTGGAGTTGATTCAAGGTGAACCTTTGAATAAAGATAAAATTGAAGAGCTCAAAAAGAACAGAGAAGAACAAGTACAAAAGAAAAAGAAAATACTGAAGGAGCTGCAAAAGGTGGAAAGGCAGTTGCAGATGAAAACACAGCAGCAATTTACCAAAGAATATTTGGAGACCAAAGGTCAGACAGACGCTCCCCTTACTCAGCAGCAGCAGTGTCCACATACAGGTGTCCTCCCAGAACTGGAAGGAAATGAGGGCCTTCCTGGGGATAACCTTTCAGGGTTGTCACAGGTTGACAGTGTCCTGCATAAAGATGAGCAACAACACTCTCCTTCATCTCCTGAGCAAACTGAGTTTGCCCCTCTTCAGCCTCTCGCAACACCACAGTGTAACTTTTCAAGTAACATAGGTTGTAATGGGACAGATTCTTTTGAACTTCAGAAAGTATTAGGTAATCAGCAAACTATAGGACAGCAGCAACCAATTGCTGGACATGTTCAGGGACTGTTAGTTCAAGAACCAGATGGATTAATGGTTGCTTCGCCAGCACAGACGCTTACCGACACTCTTGATGACCTGATAGCAGGTGGGTTGAGAAATGTATCTTTTCTTGAATAAATATGTGTGTTATTAGTTTCTTTTGTTCCCATTATCTTTCGCAAAGTTTTCCCTTATTGTTTTTACAGTTTTTATTAGTTTTAATGTTGGCATTCAGTTATATCCAACTTTTTGGATTGTTTAATCCAAAGCAAAATGTTTTGCTTTATTGGATTTTTACTGTATTGATCCATTTGGTTTTCATTTCTGGTGTAATAACTATTACGGGAATCTTTTCAAGAAAATATGTCAGTTTATAGAATTGTGCAAATAGTTGATCAGGCAACATTTGTGAGAAGATAGTATTTTGGTGAATCTGATTCTTTGTAGGGGCTCTCTTCATAATCTCTAGATAGCATTCTCAAGTTGACATTGTTTGATTCAGAGGAATTTTTAGTTGAATTATATATCAATAGAACGCAATCACTAATTACTTATTTATGTTATGTAACTGTAGAATGTCATAAGCCTATAGTCAGTCATAAGATGGAATAGTTTTGAAAAGCATTACTCCACTAATTAAAGATAAAGACCAAAAATACTTGGAAGTGAATGAGGGAATGAGAATAGGTTATATTTGATAATAAACATGGGCTTTATTTACTTACCCATTTTGTACTATTTGCATGTTGTCCCAATCATAGCTATCCCATCAGGATAACACTTCAAATTAGGATATTTGGACTCAAATGATAGATTAGTCCCTAGAGGTAAATAGACAAGCAGAGTCCCCCCCTCCTTCATACTCACACTCTCACTCTCTCTCTCTCACTCATAGGGACTGTGCTGAATAGAATCAAAATGCCCATTGATTAGCATATTTTCTCATAGTAGCCAACTAACATGAATGGGAAACTCCAAAGCAAGAGTAAACCCAATCCAGAAGTGGATATTGCAAGACTTGTTGCTTCTGTTACTAATAGTATATAGCTATTTTATCTGGCTAGCAATTGATAATTTTATTCTCCATAAAATTGATGAATCCTCTTAAAGGATACATACAACTTGGTGTCATTACTACATATTATGGTATCAAATGGTAGTGCATTGTGTGCTATATAAAGAAAAAAAATCATTTTATTTGTACTAAATCTATCACCATTCTTTTTCACTGGATGACTTTAGAAAGAGCTGTCCCCTTTAGAAAGAGTTGTTCCCAGTCAAATTTCTTTGATTAGCAGTAGTTTAATCAGCTGCCTGAGGTAGGAAGATGGTCTTTGTTCACCCATTAAGGCTGCCCCCAGCTTCTCATGCATTGGTAGAGGCACTGCCACGCTTGCTGATGGGTGGCTAATTGTTCTAGAAAACTGTGACCTAAATAAAATGAAAATAGCTGTTGTAGGAGATGGATTAGTATGGCAGTGGGTCAGCTTTTAGCCTCAATTAGTTTTTATTTTTGGTCTGTCTTCAAAGTGGCTGATTGATTTCACCTAATGATAAGGTTTATTCTAATCAGTTTTCTTAAATTATTGTATCCGTTAAGAAGTAATTCTGCAGGTGTTTGTTTTTTTAATGGTAAACAACATTCCATATTTTGGGAGGTTTTGTAACTGAAAAATGAAATTAAAAATGTATTAAACAAATGAATAATTTTGGAAAATGGAAAAAATACAGGTATTATACTGACAGGTGGAGGAGTCATAATTCCTTACATGAAAATGCTTTCATTGAATTCTATTCTAAGTTTTTTTTCTGACCAGCACAGGTAGACC
The DNA here is from genome assembly GCF_059756535.1 of Pantherophis guttatus. Taxonomy (NCBI): domain Eukaryota; kingdom Metazoa; phylum Chordata; class Lepidosauria; order Squamata; family Colubridae; genus Pantherophis; species Pantherophis guttatus. Next base: position 119,952,595 of record NC_142065.1, on the reverse strand, counting down.
TCACTTAATTATGCTGATTGGGACCAGAAATTCTGCCGTTAAGCAGCATTGTTGTAAGACAAAAAAACCTCACATAACTGCACCACTTAGATCTGATGGCAGTTCTGGCAGTCCCGATTGCCATCATTAAATGAGGGTCCAATAATTAGTATATCAAGTTACGATCACATGAGATTCTTGCTTAATACATAAGTTCTTAAGCAAGCATCTCATGTGACCTTGACTTGCAACTACTTGCCAGTTTCTACATTGACTTTGCTTGTCAAAAACCAATAGGAAAAGTCACAAATCGCAACTCTCCAAATAATTAGAAAACCTTACCAGTTTATTGTTAGTCATAAGAAAACCTTAACTCAAAAAAATTTATAAAGAACTTCAAAAGTACTAGTGCCAATGAAAATCTACAAGGACTTTGTTGATTGCATCTGGTGAAAACTGACCATTTATTCCTATTCACTAATTTACTTTCAATCTCTTGTCTGATTAACAGCTGAATTTGGTTTAGATGATTGGTTTTATCAAAAGCCTTTGTGTATCTGCCAGATTACCCCATCCATATTTTGTTGAACCTTTCAAAAGAATAGTAAAGAATATGCCATGATTTAATTTACCAAATTTATGTTGGCTATTCTTCAACAAGACTTAAATCTTTAAAATACTTTCAGTGGTCTCTTTTTAGTATTATAACATGTTCAACAATTCTAAAACAATTTACTTTCAGATAAATTTTAATTGAACTTTGATTAGAAAAACAGTTCTATCTGTTGTTACTACTTTTGCATGAACTGTTCAGATTCCGTCCCTCAAAATAATGATTTAGGCAATGGTTTCTTTTCTATTTCTTTCCAGCAAAAAGAATTTAAACAATTCTCTTATCTATGTTATTTAGTGTTTAGCCCTTTTTAATATTCAGTAAATTATTTATTGTATGTGTAGGTTAATCTGGTGGAAAGTTAATAATTTAACTCCAAACCAAATACTTAAGAATTATAAAGGTAGCATCTAAAAATATAGGCAGTTCCAATCAGGTTAGTTTAAAAAAAACCTGGGGTGTTCAAGTCTGATAAATTCAATATTTCTAGATATTGAGAAAATCAAGGTATCGCTCCAAGGGCTCCAATAATTAGTATATTGATTTTTACCCCACATACATTCAACTTTCACCTGAAAGTCCTGATATTTTGTAATTTTTTCCAGTCATTTTTCCTTACTCCTAGCATCACCTGGAGTGGCAACACCAATGAACCAGACTTTATTTTCAAAAACTGTTATATCGGGCATGTTATAAACAAGATGCCTGTCTGTTTGGATCTTAAAGTTTCATAAAACCTTAACTGAATAATAGTAATTATTATTTGCTCACAAGAATGTGAAGTCACATTTGCCAGTACTTTATTTTGCATTGTCCTTCATACCCATCAAGTTCTTTCCAAGAACCTAGGATGTTGTAATGTATTGGTATAGTATATATGTGGATTCAAGCCTTTTATAATTGACGGGGAAATTTTGTCAATGTGCAGATTATCCAAGTGCTATCCAAGATTGTTTGGTGTGGCATCCAGTGTGCCAATAATCACTGGGACCACCAAAGCTGGTTTATGTCATAATCTTTCAACTTCAGTTTTCAGATCTTAATACTTTGTGATCTTTTTCAATTCTAGTCTACTATCCCCTGGTATTGCCACATCAATTATCCTTAATTTTTCCTTTTCAATCACAAACATCTAGTATGTTATGGGCTAAGTCTATCAATCTGTACTTAGAAAGCCCACAATATTTTAACAACATTTTCAACTACTTTTTCAACTGCTTGTTTCCACCAGTTTTTCATTACAGATACATGATAATTTTTACAGATGTTCCAGTGAATCATTTTGATGACTGTGTTACACTGTTGCTTATAATCAGTTTATGAAATCCTTTTGCAAGAGCTGAGCATATGATCTAATATTCTTCTATTTCTTTGCACAATTTGCACATGATTTTTCAATTCTGAAACTTTGCTCGTGAGCACCTAAAATCATGCCTTCATTTACTTTTTTTTAATGTTCTAGTTATAAACCATTGCCAGGTTTTATATTTATCTACTTTCCCCTCTTTTTTTCTTTCTTTTTTTTTTAGAAATTGGCCGTGTACAGTAGTGTGTTTTATTACCAGCATTCTGTTTGTGTTTTTATTACGTTATTCAATATTCATTTTTTATTTCCTCTGCATTTAGTAAATTCCAATTTTTAACTGGCATCAGTGGCTTTTTTTTTTCATAATCAATTTACACTTTTCTTCTTCAGTACTTTGTTTGACCTGTGCCTCCATTATTATTATTATGTATTTAAAAATGTATTGACCTTAATATTCTTGCAGTATTGCCCTTAAATATTTTATTCTTTTGCATTCCTCATTAGCTGGTTCCTGCATTTCTTTAGAAAACTTTCTATTTTATAAAAGTAGACTTTCATTTTTATGGCATTTTGAGGTCGCTTATTAATCCTAATGATTTATTAAAGTTTTTCTCACTTAAACTATACATTATTGCTGAGGTATTATTGTGGATTTGAATAACTCCCATTGTTGAGATTTTTATCCCTTGGATTTTTAAATTCCATTCTGTTACTGGTAGTCTTTGCATTACAACCATAATGGAGCCTACTCATTATGGTTGTCAGTCATAACAATCATAAAATGGGTCAATCACATGACCAACCCAATTTAATGTTTTTTGCAGCAGTTAAATGAGCACTGCAATCTTAAGTGCAAACACTGCATTCATTAAGTGAACTCATTGTTTGAAAACTGGAAATACCAGCTTTATGCAAAACTATAGTAAAACGCAGTCATGTGACCACAAGTCCCTGCAAATGGCCATGAATGTGGCCATGTTGCTGAGCACATAAATTCAATCACATGACAGGGGAATTGTTGGAACTTCAGATCCAGTTCGTAAGTGCCCATTTTCAGGTAAGTCACTAAGCAACTGGTCAAAAGTTGACGAAAGATTAAATTCAGAATCACTGCTCTTTTTGTCAGTTTGCTGACCAACCTTTCTAGCACAAAACCATTTAGAATATCATAAAGTTCAGGGAGAAGATTTTATCTTGCCATTGTAAATGGAATATGTGCCTAGCATACCCATATGAAAGTCAGCATGGTTCCTCATAGTCCAAGATACTCTTCATTCTTCTTGATAAATTGGGGGACTCTTTAAGGTATTGGGGTTGCTGACCCAAGTTTTTACCATTGCAACAGTGTTCTCATCAGAAAATAGAATTATCACAGCTTCTTGGGCAAGGCCTCAAAATGTTGATTAGTTAGAAAAAGATTTCTTCTCTTTATCCTGGCAGAGTCACAGTGGGGACATATATATAAAAGATAACTCCCTCTTCCCTACAGACAAGAATAATTTCAGTAATTTAACACCTTCTCCAGTATTTCAATAAAAAAGTATGTCTCATTCATTATCAATAATGACATTATAAAAAACCTCATCATTCAATTCTAATTGGCAAAAGTCTCTTAAGAGCTCCCAGAAATAGTAATGTATATATTTTAACCCAATCAAATAAATCCATTTTGTAATCCAATTTATCACTTTCTTTAAGCAATAAAGCAAAAGAAATATTTTCCCATTTATAAACAGATTTTTAAAGCCTTGTCATTCAGTCCTTGTAAAAAAGAAAGTTCAATAGCTATGAGACAACATAACATATTAACCAAGATTGAATGAATCAAATTCTTTGCTTACTTTTCTGGTTCTTTAATCCCATCAAACTGTGTCCCCCAATAATTTTTTATCATTTTCTCTTTGTTTCTTCTCCAAAACAGCTTGTTTAGTTTAACACATCCCCCTTGTAAATCCAAAATAAGATTTTCTGAGTCCACTCCTCTGTTTTATTATTAATATATCCCCTTTAATTATTAAGACACCAGTTGGTTTTGTTTGTAAATCCATCTTTTCCACATCAATCTTATATTCTAGTATTTTTAAATCCATTTTCAGATTCACAGCATCTTTTTCCATTTCACTTTTATAATCTGGCATTTTTAAAAAATCCAAATCCACATTCAAATAAGTTTGACCCTCTGTTGTTTTTCTATATCCTCTGTTACAGTATCAGACAAATTTGTAAGTAATCTTTGAGTAAATTCTTCCCAAACACTTAATTTCTTCTGTAGTCAGATAGTATGGCACCGTTGAATTCATGGTTTATTTTCCTTTAATTGTAATTCTTAGCTCTCTCTAATTCCCTCTAATCAACCTTCAAGGTCCTTCTTATCTGTTTATCTTCCAATCAACAAAATTTTCCCACAAGAGGATTTCTTACAATTAATTTCAAAATGAAGGCAAATATACATGTCCCAGTGTAATGTTGCAGGATCCAATCTGAGCTGGTCACCGGAACTAGGAACATTTTAATTTCAAAATCTTTAGATATTCCTTATTAAGTGTTAAAACACCCACAGGGTCCATCAAGTCCATTTAGCCTCAGAATCAACATTCTATTTGCTGTTTAATCCTTAAACCTACATAAAACTTATTTCTTCTAAGATAGGAGATTCTCCCAGTAAAATAAACCTTGTCCTTCCAAAACTTCTAAACATCTAGAAAAAACATAATAAGCAGCTTCCTAAAGTTGTTAAGGGGGGAAAAGTTAAACCCAATGTCTCTTTAAAGGTGCCGAACTGCACCTTAGGCAATGATTTTCCTTCAGTTCTCAGAGTTGTCTGGAAATCACTATTTGCAATCTCTTCATATAGAGATTCTGTAAGAAGCAAAGTTATGGGTGATCCCTTTTCTTCTTCTCAATTCAGAGAGGAGTTCCAAGGTTCACCACTTCCTCATTTACTATTGTTGGCTATGTGAAAATGAAGTCATGTTCCAAATGAGGAGTTCCCCCTTTATTGATGCAAAAATATGTTCATTCCCCAAAATACATTTGTTATAAGACGCCATATCGCAATTTTTCAGAATGAAGCCCTCCTTTCATGAGACTGTAATATTCCGTAAAAGTGTCTTTTAATTGTCTTTGTTGGGACAAGAACATTTTCATAACATCTGAGATTCGGGATAGTATGCAAAATGGGTCTTAGACCCATACTTACTTTTATATTGCAATTTGCTTATAGTATTTATTTAATAAGGCTATGGGAAAGCATGGTACATGACCAGATTTTAAAGTTTAAGGGAATATTAAGGGCAAAATGAGTTTTATAAAGCTTAAAGTATATAATTTGCTCATTTAAAATCTCCAACCTATAGTTGAGCCAACTTTGAGGTCTACCCATTTTGGGAGTGTGACGCTTAATATGCTTCATAAACAATCAAATTGATGAAAATGGGTTACTGGTCTATGAAATAAGAAAAACGACTCACATCACATCAGCCCCGATTAGTGATTTGCATAAGGCTATTCAGTCATTTTCTCCTTTTTTCTTTAATTATACTAGAAAGCAATAAAAGCGTGAGTATCAAAATTTCTCACGGAATATAGCTACCTTCTTTGTGGTCTCTGCATATAAGATATTTGTAATGTTGCAGGGCCTTTATTACAGCTAAAGATTATTTTCAAGAGGAAGGACATTGTGTGGTGCATGTAGTTATGCTGTGATAAAATTAAAAGTTTTACTGGTAGTCCTCGATTTATGACCATTACAGAGCCTGGCCATTAGAGTTGTAAGTTGTGATGGTCAGTTAATCTGATCACCTCACTTAGTGACCACATTTCCTGCTGTCCCCATTGCAGTATTCAGATTTTCTAAATGCTGAAAGTGTGGCTGCCAAATGCAACTCTTTTTCTTTCAATACTCCTAATCTGGGAGTTTTGAAATAAAAAGTTGTCTCCATATGCCAGATAGTTGAGTCAGCACAGATATTGTTATAAGAGCCTTATATTAACAGCTGAACAGATTCAGGAACAGTTTTGTGAATAGAAATAACTTTTTATTTAGGCAGCCCATTTGTTTGCAGAACTTACTATTTAATAGCAAATTTATTTGTATACCTAATATTTACTGTTTTTATGTTAGTGTCAATTTGGGAAATCAAAATTAAATTATCTAACATAGTTCTGCTTTTCCCCTGGTTTTTACTTTTACAAAATATGTGTTTGATACCATTCCCTTCCTTCAAATCCCTTGTCAGACTTCAGTTCGAGGGACAACCTACATAAGATTGATTGTAGCCACTTATATTCATTAATGGAGAATATGAAAAAAATAATTCCATAAGAAAGAGTAATCCATCTGGCATCTCCAAAGTGTTTGGGAAAGGGCTGCAGACTTCCCATTTCCCGAAGTGCAGTGAAAGAAAATAAAAAGAGGTGATACAATGAGACCATGCTATTAGGAAACAGTTGTAACATAACCTAATGCATTCTTATTATGTGAACAAGATGGATTGAGAAGAATTCATAAAACAATAGTTTAAAGAAAACAGTATGGAAGGCTTTAGTGGTATGTAAACAAGTGTCCAACAACTTTTTGTGACTCAATTTTCTAATGGGTAGATAGTGATCTTAATTCTCCTTGAATAGTTTTTTATTCAAAACTTTGTTAAAATAACTCAGTTTCTTAACTTTTTTAAGAAACACAAAAGTATTTAAATTTTAAAATAACTTGATTTAGGGATTTCAATTTTAAGATGTTTGTACACATTTTGAAATCAAATGTTTGATCTGCTAAACTAATTGAATTCTTAAGTTCAGCAGCATAAAACTCACAAATAGGTATCAGTTACACATTTAAGTTTGTCCTGTCAACTACTGTTGACAGCCAATATTATGAACCTTATTTGAATATTTGTATATGCATTAGAAATGAAAAAAGATGTAGACGTTCCTGTTATACTCTTACAACAAATCAGGTATGCTATAATAGCAAATTAAATAAATAACATTTTGCTACAAACTAATTGGGGTTCAGTCATATGTGTTGTAAAATGGCTTTGGCTTCTTAAAAAGATTTGTTCTTGATCTCTATTTTAATACATTTTTAATGTTGACTTGGACACAATTTATCTCTAAAATGTCTTTAATAGAGTGTTTATAGTTGAATTGCAATGACATTTATTGCTTGTTTTCTCATGCATTCCACCATATTCCACTTGTGTTTTAGTTGTACAGAATTTTGTGTCAGATTTTGAAAGAATATTTTCACAACTTTTGGGAGGAAGCAATGGATAAGCAATTAACACTTTTGCTTTATCGTGATTATTATTATATTAAGTTAAAATGATTCAGGATAATAGTTTCATCTAATTCAAATCCAAAAATGTGAACTATAAAAATGCCTGCTTAAATGAACATTATTTAAGAAATGAAGAAAATGCTTTGTGAGAAAATCTGCTGTGACTTTATAACAATTTGGACATAAGCAGAACCTTTTGATGTAGTCCTTGACATGACTGTTCCTATGTCTAGGCAGATGCAGGCTTCAATAAAGTCCTTTATTGAGCTACTATCTCAGGACAAATGGCCCTACAACAGCCAGTAAAACTCCACCCCAAACTTTCCTGAAGGCAGCCACCCACAGTCAGTGCAACACAGTCCCACAAACTAAAGCCAATAGTCACCAGAGCCGATTCACAAAGCAAGGAGGAAATCGTAGTCGAAAAACAAGATCCAAAGTTCACAAAACAAGCTCTAGTCCACAAGCAAGGTTGAAGTCCACAAGGCAGAAACATCTGAAGCAGAATTTACAAAGGCCAGGGAAGTGTCAAAGCAAAACAATCGTTCCTGACAAAGACATCCTCCCCCAGATTCTGATTAAATCATCTCAAGCCAGGTATTCCTTGTGAAGAAGAGCAGGGTAGCCTCCTCACCAGAAGCCTTGCAGACCTTATCTCCATGCCCTCGGATCGGGGTGTGGGGAGAGCTGTTCCTCATCAGAGGGAATCTGCTGCCTCATCATTACTGCCTGCCTACAGCTGATCCTCCCTTGCATTTGTGAGGGCAAGCAGCTCCCTGTCCTGTTGACTATCTTCCCAAAGCCGGAGGAGCCTTGGACTCTCCAGATATTCCAGGGGAGACTTGCCATCCCCATCAGATGGTCCTAGTTCCAACTCCTCCTCCTCTGTACTGGAATCCAATGGGACTATGATAGTTTGCTTAACAGTGGTTCAAATTTACAACAATCTTGAAAAAAGTTACTTATGACCTGTCCTTGAAGTTATGACTGTTGCACTACCCCCATAGTCACACAGTTGCAATTTGAGTGCTTGATAGCTGGCTTGCATTTATGATAATTGTAGCATCCCAATTATGGTCATAAGTTGAGGACCACCTGTAGGTAGATGAAATAGTTTGCCAGTTTTCATTGATGGTGCTTTCAGATATCTATTTATTGAATGCTTTGAGATAAAATGGTTCAAATTATTACAATACATCGTAATTCTGTGTTATTCATCCCTTAGTCATATATGCAGTATTTTTATCCTATATCTGGTTTATACATTTTTTGCTGCTATACTGAGCTAAGTTCTTATTTCATGTGTGCCTGTGGTACTACAGGTAATGACTTAATGACTATTTGAAGTTTTAATAGTGCTGAACGAAGGGACTTAATACCATTGCCCAAAGTTGTGATTGTTTTAGCCTCTCTTCACCATTGGGATTGCAATCTGGGTGCTAACTGGATTCCAAGTGCCCCAGGATCATGTGATCACCATTTATTTATTTATTTATTTATTTATTTATTTATTTATTTATTTATTATATTTCTATACCACCTTTCTCCCGTAGGACTCAAGGCGGTGTACAGTCAAGAAAAATATAGACACACAAACATCATAAAATTGCTAATTAAAATTATTACTTAGTTTGGTCAATTAAATAAAACCCAGAATTAGATAACATTTAAAAAATCATTCACATGTTCATATGTTTAGCCCTGCCTGTTGGAACATCAGGGTCTTGAGGGCACGGCGGAAAGCACGGAGATCAGGGATATTCCGTATCTCCGGGGGCAGTTCATTCCAAAGGGTTGGAGCCCCCACAGAGAAGGCCCTCCCCCGGGAGTCGCCAGTCGACATAATTTGACTGACGGTACCCTGAGTAGTCCCTCCCTGTGAGAACGAACTGGTCGGTGGGAGGCTATTGGTGGCAAAAGACGGTCTCGTAGGTACCCAGGTCCTAAGCCATGGAGCGCTTTAAAGGTGATAACTAACAACTTGAATCGCACCCGGAAGACCACCGGGAGCCAGTGCAGCTCGCGTAGGAGAGGTGTTACATGGGCGTAACGAGCTGCGCCTATAATCACCCGCGCGGCTACGTTCTGGACCAGTTGGAGCCTCCGGGTGCTTTTCAAGGGGAGCCCCATGTAGAGAGCATTACAGTAGTCCATACGGGAGGTAACTAGGGCATGAGTGACTGTGCGCAAGGCGTCCCGATCCAGAAAGGGACGCAACTGGCGGATCAGGCGAACCTGATAAAAGGCACCCCTGGCCACGGCCGTCAAATGATCTTCTAAAGATAACCGTGAATCCAGGAGGACACCCAAGTTGCAGGCCCTCTCTGTGGGGAGCAAGATCTCATCCCCTATTGTCAGTGATGGTACCAGCTGACTATACCGGGACGCCGGAAGCCACAGCCAGTCAGTCTTGGAGGGGTTGAGTCTGAGCTTGTTTCTCCCCATCCAGATCCGCACAGCCTCCAGGCAACGGGACATCACAGCAAGGGCATCATTGGGGTGGTCTGGGGTGGAGATGTATAGCTGTGTGTCATCAGCATACTGATGAACACCCACCCCAAAACCACGGATGATCTCGCCTAGCGGTTTTACATAAATGTTGAACAGAAGGAGTGAGAGGACTGACCCTTGCGGCACCCCACAAATAAGGTGCCTCGAGGTCGACCTCTGCCCCCCTGCCAACACAAACTGCGAATGGTCAGAGAGGAAGGAGGAGAACCACCGAAGCACGGTGCCCCCTATTCCTAACCCCTCCAGCCGGTGCAGTAAGATACCATGGTCGATGGTATCAAAAGCTGCTGAGAGATCTAATGGGACCAGGATAGAGGAGCAACCTCTGTCCCGAGCCCTCCAGAGATCATCCACCAATGCGACCAATGCCGTTTCCGTGCTGTATCGTGATCTGAAGCCCGACTGGAACGGATCCAGATAGACAACTTCATCCAGGTATCGGGGTAGTTGTCGCGCCACCACACTCTCAACAACCTTCGCAACAAAGCGAAGATTGGAGACTGGACGATAATTTGATAATATAGCCGGGTCCAGGGAAGGCTTCTTGAGGAGGGGCTTCACAACCGCCTCTTTCAAGGCAGCGGGAAAGATACCCTCACTCAGAGAAGCATTTATAATCCCCTGGAGCCAGCCTCGTGTAACCTCCCGGGAGGCCAGTACCAACCCGGAGGGACACGGGTCCAATAAACATGTGGCAGTGTTAAGCTTGCCCAGAATCCTGTCCACGTCCTCAGGAGCCACAGAGTCAAACTCTTCCCAGATAACGCTCTCAAGACCTGCCCCCAACTCCTTCCCTGGATCTACTACAAAAATCTATTTGTAGTCTTCCCTGCCAGCTTCCCCAAAAGTTCAATGGGGATGCTGGCAGGGAACGTTGCAAGCTGCTGCTGCTTGCTAAGAGAACTCCCTCATGTTTCTTGGGACTGGCTAAAAAAGCTCCATGCTGAAATCCAAGCAGCACTTTGGCACGGATGATTTCGGCCAACCTCCTGAGAACAAGAGGACTCCCTCTCATCTCTAGAAGAGGATTAGTCTTTTCCCCTCCTGACCAGCTCCTCCCTCCATAGTTCACTATGGCAGTCTGGCAGCGAATGTGAAGGCCAAGCCTATGATGGCAGTTCTGACAAGGACAGTGCTGGCCTCCCAGGGCCTCCCTCACTTCCCTGAGGCACTACATACTCCTTATCTGAAACTCCTCTCAATGACGTGAGATTGCTTAAAGACTGCAACTGGGAGTTTCCTAATTGTATTTGTTAAGCGAAGCAGTCATATGACATCTCAGTTAATGACCATTCAGTGATGATATTATGGTTCCAATTGTGGTCATGAGTCAAGGATTATGTGTAGCTTCCTCAACCTGGTGCCTTCCACATATTTTGGAACCATCAAGATCCAATGGCACAATCAGGATTTATAACATTTCAGTTTTTAATATTTTCTGAAAGCATGTATTTCAGAAGAAAAGTGTTTGCAAGTGCCAATGCTATGACAGAGAAATAGTGTCTTAAGAGCTTACTCCAAAAAAGTAGGGAATTATTAGAAAATTCTCTTTGAAATTTCATAGCAGGCAGGTCAAGATTGGATGAAAGGCAATCCTGGAGATAACTCAGCAACAAGCAGGACTTGAACAGTCAAAAACAAAACTTTGAATTGCACATGAAAGCTAATATGCAGCTGGGATTTAGCATATTGATGTCACTTGGTCATAGTACCAACTACTACTAACATATGTGCTGCTGCACTGTAGACTGATTGAGTCTTCTGAATGTTCTTCAAAAATAGCCTAATGTGGCATATGTAACAGCAGTCCAAGTGGATGGTGGTGAGAGCATGAGACACTCTAGCAAGATCATTTCATTCTATATAAGGTTGCAAAGGGCTATAGCCTTAACATAGCTATACCACATAAACCATTAGAGAACCCCTAGTAGCCAATTGGCCAATCTAAACAAGGTAAGTTGAGTGATAACCTATCAGTGCAATGAGAGAAGATAAGTAGTTAGGCTTCTCCTTCCTTACCACCACAGACTAAGCTCATACTCAGTTTGTACCATGCTCCTGGATTCATGTTCCCTTAACAATACTCTAGGTGTGTCTTTCTACTGCTTTATTTTCTGGAAGACTTCAGTAAACCAAACATTTGCAAATTGCTATTTCTGGAATAAAGTCCCTGGTTATAAGCAGGCTGCTTTTATTTCCATTCCCCCTCCCCAGTTGCATCTGATAAAAGGATTTGAAACCTGGAAAGATAGATCTGTAAGAGGGAGAGATCATTGCTTTTGCCAAACCTGGTTTTAATAATACTAAATTTAAAATAAATGCACATGCACAAGCAAGTCATGATGATGAGAGGTCTCACTGGAAACACACCTGGCATTTACTATCAATAGCCTGATTTTGTATTATTTGTAGTAAGTGAGCCAGGAGTTGGGAAATAAAATAAGTGGATGGCCACATACATAAGTGTATGTATAAAATATATTCCTTATCTGTTTGAAATGTGGACAAGATAGTTTCACAGTCACTAAGTATAAACAGGCATGGTCCAGATTTTTCTTATACCACTCACGCTTTTTAGGATTTCCCTGACTTTTTTATTTGGACATTTGATTTAGAGTGTTAAATTAAAATTCCTTCTTACACATTTCAGGAACAAGAGGGTGGTTTTGTATTTTCTTTAACATGATTCATGAATATAATAACAAAACATGTCAGTCTCTTTGAAAGATGTTCTTCATGCAAGAGATATTGAGCATGTCGTTTTTCCTTCCCAGCTGTCAATAGCAGAGTGCCTACCGGCTCCAATTCCTCACATGTCATGGATTCGGCTACACCTGAGTCCTGTTCACAAACGCTCAGTATGACTTCTCAGTCTGTGGTTCCTACATACCCTTCTGTTGATATTGATGCCCATGTGAGTAATGTTGATTACTGATATAGCTATATCATTTGAAAACTATTTTGGTTAAATTACACAATAATAACACAATTTAATACAATTGAAATGCATTTTTTCCAATCTTAAGACGGAGAGTAATCATGATACTGCGCTGACACTTGCATGTGCTGGTGGGCATGAAGAACTTGTCTCTGTGTTGATAGCCCGAGGTGCCAGTATAGAACATAGAGACAAAAAGGGTAAGTTATTAAAGTGCTGCTATTTATCATTGCTTTTATTTTGAAATTAGGCATATCCAATCAAGCATCCCATTGGTTTTTCATAACTTTCTGATGACTCGCAACATTTGTGTTTTTTCCTAGCTGATGATAAGTATTTGGGCAGCAAATCTTTTTTTCTATATGCGATTTCAAGCCTTAATTAAATGGGTTAGGATTTCAAAAACATGTTGCTTCTGTTTCTCCCAAATGTTCAATCACAAACTCAGAACTTTTATTTCAGTTTTGTATGTAGTGATCTTGATTGCTACTGTATTGAGAATTACTAATTTTGAAACACTCTGGTTTTACTGTCAGCATAACTTAACTTTGATTCTTGTTTTCCAAATGGCTTCTAATAATAGAATCATTTCTGTTAGGGTTTACACCACTAATTTTAGCTGCAACTGCTGGACATGTTGGTGTTGTAGAAATACTTCTAGATAAAGGTGGAGACATAGAAGCCCAGTCTGAGCGTACTAAGGACACACCACTTTCATTAGCATGCTCTGGTGGCCGTCAAGAAGTAAGTGTTAACATTTAAAAAAACAACTTTACATATGTTTCTGTTTAACTACTATAGTCATAGTTTGGAAGAACAGGATCTAGCATCCTCATAGTATGTCTCCTCATTTGGTACCGTATTTTACTGCATATTATAGTTATTGCATTTCTTAAATTATGAAAGCATGTATTGATTCTCCAAACCCACCCAGGTTGGGTGGACATCATCATCTTAGAATATATCCACATATGCTGTATGCTTCAAATATAAACAGTTTCCTGTATCCACAGCTTGTTCACAGATGCTTCCCTTAATGCTCTCCAAGTTCTTTGCTCTATTTCACTTTTTAATTTTATTATAACCATTTTATTTATTTTTTAAATGGGAATCTGACATGCTACAAACAAAAAACATTCTTTGAATATAAAAATGCTGGATGCAAGTTATGTGTTAAGCTTCTAATTGTTTCCACTTGCATCCTCCCTCCAGGTGAATAGGACTGAAGGAGGGGGTTAGTCTAGGGTCCTCTAAAATAGTCCATATCAGCCCCAAGGGTCTATCAAAGGGGTTGATGTTGTTATTATTTACAGTGTAGATAGTGTTTATTAAATTATTTTTATATAATAAACATTTGGGGATCGATGAACAATCTGAAATTTCATGAAAGAAGTCAATGAGCTGAAGAGGTTGAGGACTCTTTTAAGGAATAGAAAGTGGCATTCTGGTTACTCAGTGTTTTGCAATTAGTTATGGTCTCTGTGGAGCCATTTTATGATTTAGCAATCCCTCCCTTGCTGCCATATTGCAAGACTACAACAGTGAGTTCTCAAAATTTCAGATCTGCCAACCAATCCAAAAAGATTGGGAAACCTCAATTAATTCTGAAATTACATGGAATGTATGAGCATTGTACATTCCATGTAATTTCTCAGATTAATATGAGTCTCCGATGTTTTAGGACTGATTTCTTGCACATATTTTGCAGCTATTTTAAAAAAGACTGTCCTGCAGTCCATTCTATAATCATGTAAATTTAAAATTTTATTCATAGAATAGGAATTCAGTAAGGCAGAAGTATGAAAAGTAAAGATTTGACCTTAACCTGTTTGTTTGTTTGTTTGTTTGTTTGTTTGTTTGTATCCTGCCTTTATTATTGTTACAAATAACTCAAGGTGGGAAACAAACCCAGCACACCTTCCTCCTCCTATTTTCCCCACAACAACAACCCTGAGATGGATTGGGCTGAGAAAGAATGACTGGCCCAAAGTCACCCAGCTGGCTTTCATGGCTTTCATGATTAACTTACTATTTAATGTTATATATACATCATAATTTTTCAATGACCTTTTCCATACTTTTGTTATGCTCTGGAGCAGTTTGTTGCCAGATTTAAAACTCAATGTTTATCCAGAGCACATTGATGCTATTGTCAATTTCTGATAGTGTTAATAATATTCGATATTTCAGGTGGTAGATCTTCTCCTAGCACGAGGAGCAAACAAAGAACACAGAAATGTATCTGATTATACTCCTCTAAGTCTTGCTGCATCTGGTGGTTATGTTAACATTATTAAGATACTACTCAATGCTGGAGCAGAAATTAATTCAAGGTAATTGGTTTAGAAAGATTTTGGATTCTCTGATGAATATAACATAAAGTAGGGTTGAATTCCATAGATTTGTTGGTTTTATCCATTCAGACATACTGAATAAACTTGATCTGTAGATGACCTTTTTTAAAATAGTAATTTTATTTTTTAAAATTACAATTGCAGTAATAAAATATTAGTGCAAACTACAAACAAAAGAATATGAAAGACAGAATAGAAGTTGAAAAAAGAAAAATAAGAATATAATAAAAATATATGAAAAAATAAGTTTTCCCTTCATTATATTTTAGTAACTTAAATGCTCTGAAAGTAGAACAAATGATCTCTTATTCCCATATGCCATCTCTTATCTATAAACAAATCCACAAATCTTTGCATTTTAGTCCTAGTGTCAGCAAAAGTCCATTAAGAATTACCAGGGATGATAACATACTTATTTTAGCCTTAATCAAATAAATCAATTTTATATTCCTTCCTTTTGCTTCTAATGATTTATTCCCTTCAAATAATTTGAACTTGATTTTTTTGCCTATTCTCACAAAATTCTTTGAAGTTTTAACAAGCCTCTTTTATAAAGCCAATATAGGAAAAATTATCCAGGTCATTCTCTTGATTGATTATTTGTATATCCTTTTTAATTATTAAGACATCAGCCAATTGCTTTTGTATGTCCAGTGCAACATCTTTTTCCATGTGATTCTGGAAACCTGCCATTTTCAAATCTACTTTCAAATCAATCTCAGTCTTGCCAGATAAAACCTGTTCTTCTTCCATTAATAACTTTTTAATGCAGACTGTAGAAGGAGACACTCTTAAAATTAATTTGAGTCCATTGTTCAACAATATTCTTTAAAATGTCCAACATTAAAATGTTTTGTTTCATTCTGTTGAATTTGAATGTTCTTTAATTGTAATCATTAGTTTCTTTGACTTCCTACTAGTGACTAATTTTTAAAGCATCAGTGTTTTTTCAAAAAAGAAGTTTTTTGAAAAAAAAAATCCCCACAGGAAGAATTCATCATAGTTAATCTCAGATTCTTATTTCAAATTTATCTGAATTTTTAGTCCGTTCATAACCTTCTAAAATCAAAGTTTTAATCACCCTTTTGCTATTTATTCTCTTTTTTTTCAAGTCCTTAGACTTAAATTTAAAACTTCTGTAACTAAAAATGGAAGGAAATTCATCCGCTACTGTAAAACCTGTTGATCCAAAGGTTCCAAAACAGTTAACAAGTAATATCCAAAGCAATTAGAACAGAAAATATGTGAACCCAGTGTCCTTTCCAAGACATGGATTTCAGTTTAAGCAAGATAATTATTGCAGTCTTTTGACAAGGAGCAACTAACTGCCTGTGTACCTCTGGGTGTTCTCTCCTTGATCAAAGAGGTATTTTTGAAGAACCACTGCTACTCACTAGCTCTTCATTCAACTGTTGCCCTTGACTCCACTTTCCATGGAGCCATCTTTAGTTGCTATTGTGATTTGTAGATATGCTATGCCAAGATTTTCAGAATTCCATCCAGTACTTGTATGTTGCTAGTATTCTTAGCATATTTCAAGTGCTTTTTGTTCTTCGTTTCTGTTACTTTATATTTTAAAATTTAGCTGATTTTTATATAGTGTACTTTCCAGCAGTGAAATGAGGATGTATTTTATTACACAATTTTATTACTCAGCTTTTCATAAAATAATTATACTGAAGAAATATTTTCCTCTACATTTTGTCTAGATTATGCCATTGTTATATTTTATTTATTGGCTTTCTTTTTTAGGACTGGGAGTAAATTAGGCATTTCTCCCCTGATGCTGGCAGCTATGAACGGTCATGTTCCTGCAGTAAAACTATTGCTTGATATGGGTTCTGATATTAATGCCCAGATTGAAACCAATCGGAATACTGCACTTACTTTAGCTTGCTTCCAGGGCAGAGCAGAGGTAGTCAGTCTGCTTTTGGACAGAAAAGCCAATGTTGAACATAGGGCAAAGGTAAGCAATCAATAGATTTCTTTCTCAGTTGAACTTTGATGAGCATGATTTTGTAATAAAAATTAAAATTGGGGATTGTCAAAAGAAAGTTGCCAGTCACTTTACCTGAGAGGTTCACCTGAGTGACCTCGGGGATATGGAGTGATTTAAACAAATAGGACTATGAGTGGGAGGCCCATAGGCAGTTTACCCACGATATAAAACCCACAGTATAAAATATTAAAGCAATAAATATTAAAATTAAAATTACCAACAAAGTAGCCAATATATAACAGGGTGAAGGTGTAGTCTTTTCTTAATTTACTAACCACCTCCAGCATGGCATGCCCTTCCCCCCATAAGAACTCAGCCCAATTGGTTGAGCCAAGTTTAAAACCCTTCCAGAAGGCCCAGGGGCTGGAGGTAAATTTCACTGCACAATATTCCAAAAGCAATAGCAGAAAAGGCTGTTCTCCTGAACACAACCAGCTGGAATTCCTTGACCGACAAGTTCTGCAGCAGGCCCAACAATGCATAACATATGCATTTTTTCATAGACGTTCTTTTATCATCTGTAGATGAAATGGATGGCACACAAATCTAATACATACATACATTATTTACCCTCTAGCAATATTCATGCACACTTATGGAAGGAGATTATGTGTGCACTTTTAGCAGCAAACACTACTTGTAAATGCTTAGAAAACATAATAAAACATAATGCTCAGAGCTCTACATTAGTTGAGAAGCAAATGGTTTTCATGTTTAATTTACCCACTGATTCAAGATCCCAGGAGACTTCCTTCTAGGAGACATCTGGATTAAGGTCCAGCATTAAATAAAAGGCTGATAATTATATAACATTGCTTTTGGTGGGAAGGTCTATCAAGGTTCTGGCATTTTCAATACACCTAGGAGTATTGTCCAGGTATATACCCTGTTTCCCTGAAAATAAGACCTATCCCAAAAATAAGCCCTAGCATGTTTCTTTGTGTGCGCCTAATATAAGTCCTACCACCAAAATAAGCCCTACTTAAGAGCCTGGACAGCCAGCCACCTGCCCATTCTGTTTGGTTGCTTGCGGTGCTGCAGCAGCAAGGCGGGGTGGTAGTGGAGCTGCCTCACGCGTCCTGCACTGGCTTACCTCAGGGCCCCCACAGCCAGGCCATCCACACCATGACACTTGCTTTGCAGCGACAACACGAGCACCAGCAGCCATGTACAGCAGGAGCCCTCGTGGCCACTGGCCCACTTCTTCTGCTTGCTTGAGGCTGCAACAGAGCAAGAGCCTGAGTGTTGTGCTGGTGCCGTGGCTGCAAGGCAAGGCAGGTTTTGGGGTGTGGATGGCCTGGCTATGGGGCCGCTGAGGTAAGCCAGCTCCACCACCCCCTGCCCCACCTCATGGATGCTGTACCAGCGCATCACTTGGCCTCCTCCATTGAGGCCTCAAGCAAGCAGAAGAAGTGGACCAGCAGCCACACAGGGTCCTGCTGGATAGAGCTGCCAGAGCCGCCACTGCGAAGTGTGTGTGTGGCCTGGCAGGGGCCTTGAGGTAAGCCGATGCATGCATGGTGCAGCTCCATCTCCCTGCCTCATGATGGCAGCACTGGCACACTGCATGGCCTCCTGCCCCGCTGTGAGCAAGCAGAAGTGGGTCTCCTGTACATTGAGGGGGGGGGGAGAGAGACACGCCCCGAAAATAAGCCCTGGTGCTTATTTTGGGGCCCAAAAGAAAATAAGACCCGGTCTTATTTTTGGGGAAACACGAGTACTGAACTCGAGGAAGAGAGGGATTTTCCTTAATTTGCTCTGTAGAGGCTTTGGAAGAGTGATTTTTCTGTTCTGTGTTATAGATATTCCAAAACAAAAATAATGCAGGTAATAGATAGAAAGTATTATGAAAGAGTTTAGCTATCCTCTTTTAATGTTGATTGGACTGAAGTGTTTTTGGACTTGGAATTGAAAAGAGTTAGTAGTAATTTATTCATATAAGTTTGAATTTCAAGCAAGTTATTTTAAACAGACTGGACTCACACCTCTCATGGAAGCTGCATCAGGAGGTTATGCAGAAGTTGGAAGAGTTCTTCTTGATAAAGGAGCAGATGTCAATGCTCCTCCTGTGCCTTCTTCAAGAGACACTGCTTTAACTATTGCTGCAGATAAAGGCCACTACAAGTTTTGTGAGCTCCTGATTAATCGGTATAGTATTTTCTGTTATATTAGAATTGCACAACTTGAACTACATGCAATCCCCCCAACCAGTCTGATCTGGCCCTGCTCTTCCCTTCTACTGCTTAACTTCAGTGGCAAATTTGCATTTCTTTGTGTATCCTCCCCCATGCTTTCTATCCTTGCCCTCACATGTTTGTCATTATTGCTGTTGCCTTTCTAGGTTTTGTCCTTTAATTTGTGTGTCAGAGCACCCTTGCACCTTGGCAAAAGCAAAACTTTCTTCAGCAAGTATGTTCTGTGCCACCATTGGCCAAAAAACCATTTGTATAGGGCAAACGCAAACAGATTTATTTTTGTTTAGAAATGAGGCCTTTTGTAATAAATTTGCCTCAGCTGGCCTACATTTGGGGTTTGTTTCTGTGTTGTTGTAACTATTGGCCCTTCCCATTTAAAACCATTTCCCAGGTTTTTGTTTTCAATGTAATTTGTTTAGTGGCTGTTTTTTTTCAAAGGTACAATGCATGCTAGGCACTTTATTCCTCCTGTTCTGTCCCCGTACCACGCACACACACCCACAGATGCCCCGGAGTTAATAAACCACACGACAAAACTCTTTGATGATAAAGCTGGCAGCAACCCAGTGGCTAGCTGCCAATTCAGACTTTACTCACACAAAACAAAGATTAGACTGCAGCATTCCGATAAAACAGGCAGAGTGTCAATAATACAAGGATTAGTCCAAATGCAGTCCGATAAAGCAGGCAAAGTCCAGTAACGCAGAGATCATGGAGTATTTCCAGTTTTTGCTCGTCACAAACTGAACCGGCCATCACACCCACATTTATACCCTGTGGGGTGTGGTCCAGTGACTCAGCTAATCTCTGGCACGCCTTCCCCTCTGCTGTGCACGCTTCTCTCTGCGCCTCTGTCAAGGGTCCAGCCAGCACTTATCTTCCTCGTCGCTGTCCACCTGTGGCTGCGGGGACGTGCTTGGCTCTGAGCCTATCGTTTGGCCTTCGGTCCCCTCCGGAGGCATTGCCAGAGAGGAGGGTCCTGGAGAGGGAGGCCTTGCCAACTCCTCCCCCTCACTCTTAGAGTCTGCATCTGTCGATAGCCCAGGCTCAGGCAACGGAGCCACAAAACCTCCTTCATTTATTCCATCTTTATTGACCTGCCTTATCTCCTCATTGAAGAGATTGATCATTTCCCCTTGCCCAATTTAATTTAAAACTGAGAGATGGTAGAAGAAGGGAAAATCAGTTTTCGCACTTCAGACTAATGATCTCAAGTTAGGAAGTTGGGAACTGCTGTGTCCAAGCAACCCCAACCTTTCTTTCATTTATTAAATATCTTTCTCAAAATTATTCTTATCTTGTTAACAATATATATTTATAATTCACATCTTAATCAGAATTTTATTATAGGGGGATTGTAGGAGAAGTGGGTTATTCTCATAAATTAAATTTTCATTAAATCATACTCTTCATTCATTAGTTTGACTTCCATAATCAGATCTAAATAATTTAAGTTATCGTAATTTACTTTTCATTTACATTCTAATACCCCAGTACTTTTTGAAAGAGTACTGGATAGCTCAACAGACAGAGCTCTGTAATTTAACACCAGCTGTCTGTAATTAAAGTAAGATCAAATCCTGCCAGGCTCAAGGTTGACTCAGCCTTCCATCCTTTCTAAGGTAGGTAAATTGAGGACCCAGTTTGTGGGGGCAATAAGCTGACTTTGTATAAATATACAAAAGTATGAAGGCTATTGCTTAACACATTGTAAGCCGCTCTGAGTCTCCGGAGAAGGGCGGCATATAAATCAAATTTAAAAAAAAAAAAGTATAGTTTAGAGACAAATCTGAATTATTATTTGTATCTTGCCTTTATTATTTTTACAAATAACTCAAGGTAACAAATTTTCAACACACCTTCATTCTCCTATTTTTCCTACACCAACCACCATGTGAGATGAGTTGAATTGGGCTGAGACAGAGTCACTGGCCTAAATCCAAGATTTAAACACACCATCTCCCGCTTTCTAGCCTGATGCCTTAACCATTAGACCAAACACATGAAATATTTATTTCTAATCTTTTCTTGTGGCATGTATATGTTGATAATTAAAAGCAATATGGGGGCAATAAACTGACTTTGCATAAATATACAAAAGTATGAAGGCTATTGCTTAACGCATTGTAAGCCGCCCTGAGTCTCCGGAGAAGGGCGGCATATAAATTAAAGCAAAAAAAAAAAAATGTTAACCAGGTGCCATTGATGTTGTTTTTTTGCAAAGTAAAATTTAATTTCAACTGGTATATGAATTATTTAATCCAATAAAATCTTATTTCCTTTTAGGGGAGCACATATTGATGTTCGCAATAAGAAAGGAAACACACCACTCTGGTTGGCAGCAAATGGTGGTCACCTTGATGTAGTGCAGCTACTTGTGCAGGCAGGAGCTGATGTGGATGCTGCAGATAATCGGAAAATCACACCCCTTATGTCTGCATTTCGCAAGGTAATTTTATTTGATGGTTTTCAGATTGGAATATTTGGAATTGAGGCGAACTGCAAATATTTGAATTACTGAATCTTAATTGCTATTACACACTTCTTTTTAGGTCATTGCATACATTTTATTTCATATCTCATTGATTGTTAAATGTACAAGTAATCCTCAACATAAAACCACAATTGTGCCCAAAATTTCTGTCACTAAGCCAGATAGTTGTTAAGTGAGTTTTGCCCCATTTTATGATCTTTCTTGCCACAGTTGGTAAGTGAATCACCGCAGTGGATAATTTAGTAACAGGCTTGTTAAGTGACTCTGACTTCCCCATTGACTTTGCTTGTTAGAAGTTCGCAAAAGATGATCATATGATCCCAGGACATTGCATAAATATAAGCCAGTTTATATGAACCAGTTGCCAAGCATCCAAATTTTGATCGCATGACCATGGGAATACTGCAATAATAATAAGTTCTTAGATACTTTGTCCATGTTAATTTGGAAGGGGGGAGGAGGAAGAGAAGAAAAGAAGAGAAGGGAAAGAAGGAGGAGAAGGATTCTGAAAGAAGAAATCAATGGTTGCACCAATAGTAATAGGAATCTTTGGAGCAATACCCCAGAGGTTGCCTAGATACATGGAAATTTAAAACTTCTTAGACCTGAATATTCTGACTTCAAAAAACCACCTTACTCTCGGACATGCCTGCCCACTCAGATGTTACCTTAGCAGCTCTTAGGTTCTTGGTTAGCAGTTGAACTGTTAAATCAAATTGAAGATTAAACCTTAAATAATAATAAATCTCCTGAAAGTTTTAATCAGGATTTTTCCCAAAAATTTCTTTCCATTCCCCAAAATCAAAGGCTCTCCTATAAATTGAAACACGTCTCTTAACATTTGTTTTCCAGTTAAATATAATGACCATTCCCCAATCTCCATCAGTCTTATTGAAAGAATCCATTTCATCAATCATCAGTTCTGCTAACTTTGAGTCTTTAAGATCCATAGACTCTTCAGTTATCTCCAAGCAACCTGCCTTCAAACCAGACTCCTGCTTCGGGTATGCCAGCAACAAATTAAGTTCCAATCCATCCGATCTTGGATTCGACAGTTGTTGCTTGCATCTGAGTATCATCTTTAAGTTGATTTAAAACCATTGTTGTGTTACCAAACGTTTTGACTAAAATTTCAAATAGGTCTTGTAAGTTGAAAAGCATTTTGTTTTCAAGGCTTCCCCAATTGTCTTTAATTGTCTTTAAGATAATTTATTGTTTCCATTTTGTTTTAGTTCAAGATTCTTCTGTATTAAACTTCTACAGCCAATCATAAACAATTTTCAGAGACAGAGGAGACACTATAACGAGCTCAAATACCATTGAAAAGATCTCCCTGTAATAAAAAGATACAAGGAAAAATCAAAAATTAAATAAATATTTAATTTTAGAAGTAAATAAATTACAAAATCCCTGTAGTGAAAGTCCAGTAGAAACACAAATCATTACCAATCCCTTTCACTACCCAAAAAAATACCATTGCTTCCATGCTGGCAAAGCAAAACTAAAATGATTTATGACAGTTATCAAGCAGTAAGAGAAAGCACAGGAAATTCATGTAAAACACTGCAATGGGTTAGAATAATACAGTATTCAATTCAGAGTAGAGCTGGAAAGGACCTTAGAAGTTTTCTAGTCCAACCCCCTGATCAAGCAGGAGACTCTATACCATTTTGGACAAGTGGCTGTCCAGTCTCTTCTTCATCAGTGAAGAAGCACCCACAACTTTTGTTCCAATGGTTAATTGTTCTCACTGTTAGGAAGTTTCTCCTTAATTCCAGGTTACTTGTCTCCTTGATTGGTTTCCATCCATTGTTTCTTGTCTTGCCTTTTTTTTTTTTTTTTAAATTTGATTTATATGCCACCCTTCTCCGGAGACTCAGGGCGGCTTACAATGCGTTAAGTAATAGCCTTCATACTTTTGTATATTCATACAAAGTCAGCTTATTGCCCCCACAAACTGGGTCCTCATTTAACCTACCTTAGAAAGGATGGAAGGCTGAGTCAACCTTGAGCCTGGTAAGATTCGAACCTGCAGTAATTGCAAGCAGCTGTGTTAATAACAGGGTGCTTTAGACCACTGTTCTACCAAGGCCCTTAGCCTTCTGGTGCTTTGGAAAATAAATTCTTTGTGGCAGCCTCTCATATACTAGAACACTGCTATAATGTCACTCCTAGTACTTCTTTTTCTAGACTGTCCATATCCAGTTTCTGCAACCATTCTTCGTATGTTTTTGTCTCCAGGCCTTTAATCATCTTTGTTGCTCTTCTCTGCACTTCTTCCAAAGTCTCAATACTTTTTTTTGGAATGTGGTGACCAAAATTGGATGCAGTATTCCAAGTGTTGTCTTTCTAAGACTACATTCAATCTGGGAATTGGAATTGGAATTGGAATGAATAGAATAGAATAGAATAGAATAGAATAGAATAGAATAGAATAGAATAGAATAGAATAGAATAGAATAGAATAGAATAGAATAGAATTTTTATTGGCCAAGTGTGATTGGACACACAAGGAATTTGTCTTGGTGCATATGCTCTCAGTGTACATAAAAGAAAAGATACATTCATCAAGAATCATAAGGTACAATACTTAATGATAGTCATAGGGTACAAATAAGCAATCAAATCATATTAGGAATTTAATTTAATACGTTAAATCACACACCAATTAACATTTAAAAATAAATCTCAAAAAGAAATATTAAATCATGCTGTTAAAACCAAGGTGGGCTTAAAAACCAGAAAGCCGAGAGGAAATGATGCTCCTACCAAGAATTGCAATCAATTAAGATTCCTCATCAGGTAGGTCTACAGCCATCTGAGAGTCATCTTGAGTCATTCCTAGTAACTCCTATTGTTCTGCCTGGCAGAACAACAGGGTCTTCAGTGCGCAGCGAAACACCCAGAGGTCGGAGATCTTACGTATTTCCGGGAGCAGTTCATTCCACAGGGCTGGGGCTCCCACAGAGAAGGCCCTCCCCCTGGGTGTTGCCAGCCGACATAACTTGGCCGATGGCACCCTGAGGAGACCCTCTCTGTGGGAGCGGACTGGTCGGTGGGAGGCTATTGGTGGCAGAAGTCGGTCTCGAAGGTACCCGGGTCCTATGCCATGGAGCGCTTTAAAGGTGGTAACCAACACCTTGAATCGCACCCGGAAGACCACTGGGAGCCAGTACAGCTCGTGCAGGAGGTGTGTCACGTGGGCGCAGCGAGTTGCGCCCATAACCACCCGCGCGACCGCATTCTGAACCAGTTGGAGCCTCCGAGTGCTCTTCAAGGGGAGCCCCATGTAGAGAGCATTACAATAGTCCAACCGGGAGGTAACAAGGGCGTGAGTGACCATGCGCAGGGCGTCCCGGTCCAGAAAGGGCTGCAACTGGCAAATCAGGCGAACCTGATAAAAGGCCCCCCTGGCCACGGCCGTCATATGCTCTTCTAAAGACAGCCGTGCGTCCAGGAGGACACCCAGATTGCGAGCCCTCTCTGTGGGGGGCAAAGATTCACCCCCAATAGTCAGCAATGGCACCTGCTGACTATATCGGGGCGCCGGAAGCCACAGCCACTCGGTCTTGGAGGGGTTGAGTCTGAGCCTGTTCCTCCCCATCCAGACTCGCACGGCCTCCAGGCAGCGGGACATCACATCAAGGGCATCGTTGGGGTGGTCTGGGGTGGAGATGTACAGCTGAGTATCATCAGCGTACAGATGATACTTCACCCCAAAACCACGGATGATCTCACCCAGCGGCTTCACATAAATGTTGAACAGGAGGGGCGAGAGGACCGACCCTTGCAGCACTCCCCATGCGAGACGCCTTGAGGTCGACCTCTGCCCCCCTGCCAACACGAACTGCGAGCGGTCGGAGAGGAAGGAGGAGAACCACCGCAGAACGGTGCCCCCTATTCCTAACCCCCTCAACCATTGCAGCATGATACCATGGTCAATGGTATCAAAAGCCGCTGAGAGATCTAATAGGACTAGGACAGAGGAACAACCCCTGTCCCGAGCCCTCCAGAGATCCTCCACCAACGCGACCAATGCCGTTTTGCATTACCAGATTAGGTAACATCATCATTGTAGTGCAGGGGTGTCAAACTGAAGGCCCGGGGGCCGGATCTGGCCTATGGGTGCTTAGATCTGGCCCGTGGGGCTGCTCTGGAAACTGCGAAGGACTGGCCTGCAGTGCCTCTTCCAGGAAAACAGAGCTCCATTTTTGCTGGCAGAGTGTTGCAGGAGGCTGGCGCTGCCCGTTTTCTCTGGCAGAGCACTCAGGCCACCACAGGCACCCCTGGCAGGACTGACATCATGCTGGCCACACCCACCCCAGCCCCCCAACGTCAAACACAACCCTGATACAGCCCTCAATGAAATCGGGTTTGACACTCCTGCTGTAGTGCATCAGAACAATCTGTTTCACTCTCAGATATGTCATACTTCTCATTTGAAATGTTTTACCTATTGTTTTTATTTTATATTTTTATTTCATTTGTTTGGATATGTTTAACTTGAATTGTACTATAGGTAATCTTCTACTTATGACAACAACTGAGCCCAAAATTTCCATTGCTAAGCAAATTAAATAAATTTTGCCCCATTTTATGATCTTTCTTGCTATAGTTGTTAAGTGGATCACTGTAGTTGTTAAGTTAGTAAAATGGTTACTAACTGCAAACATCATAAATACATGCCAGTTGCCAAGTGTCCAAATTTTGATCACGTAACCCTGGGATTTTGCAATGGTTGTAAGCGTGAAAAACGATCATAAACCCCTTTCTCAGTGCCATTGTAACTTCAAAAGGTCACTAAACAAATGGTTTTAAGTTGAGGACTACCTGTATTTCTTTTCTTTTATGTGTTTATTGTACTTTATTCCAGGAGCTTTATTTAAATAAATAAATAGTGATAGACAAGCTGTCTTTTGGAAAATATTAGTGTGATCTTGTTATTGAGAAAATCCTAATACATCTCTGGGTCTTTCACTGAGAATGTTATAGCACATTATAGTATTATGTCCTGATAATCCAATTCTATATAATGTATGGAAATACTCTAATTTTGCATAAATCTCCAGTTCTTTATCTATTCAAGTTTCTATGTGTAGAATAAGAGACTTTCGTTTTCTATAAAGTTGATATGTTACTCTTGCAGAAAAAAAGTACTCAAAATAAAAGAAATATATTAAATTGGCACAATCTAGTATGATATTATAAGTGTTACAGAAGAACTGCTTCCAATTTCATATAATTAAATCATTCTTTTTTAGGGTCATGTGAGAGTAGTTCAATTTTTGGTGAAAGAGGTTAACCAGTTTCCTTCGGATATTGAATGCATGAGGTACATAGCAACTATAGCAGACAAGGTGAGTGCCAAGAAGCTAGTAATTGTACTGAGATAACTTGAGACTTCACCTGTAAAATATACGTTTTGTATAGCAATATTTTGCATTGCTGCTATCATTTAGCTAAGATAAAAAATAAAATCTCTTTCAAATGAAGTAACAGAAGAACAGAGTTGGAAGGGACCTTGGAAGTCTTCTAGTCCAGTCACCAACCGGAGGTCCATGGACCATTAGTGGTCCGCAAGAAAATGTTGGTGGTCCACAGCACACCCTGGTGGAGGAGCTGCTATGGGATGACCAATGGGCCAGTCCTGGTATCAGCGTTCCAGAAAAACCTCTGCTCCAATTAAAAAGTCTGAGGCAAGCATTTTCTCATAGTTCCATTTATTAGAGTAGGTATACTGGCACATCTTGGGAAAACCTGAATCTGAGAGTTCCGGGTTTTCCCTCAGTAAATCAAAAACCCCAAAACCACCCCCTCATTCATCAGTCGATCACATGCTCCAATCACTATCCATTCCATCTCGAGACAGCACTCCAACCACTCCTTCTCCAGATGCAGGCTCATCCTGACCTTGACCGACAGGAAGAATACTATTTTGTCTAAATACAAAACCCTCAAATAAATCCCCCCTCCTATTTTCCCATACATGAGAAGGTGGCAGCTTGGAAGCTTCCGGCCTGATATGGCTTCCAAAACTGACACTGACTAGAGCTCTGGATTATGGGACCGGCCAGGCAGCTCGTGGTGGGGCTGGAAATCACCGTAGAGGGAGGTACGTGCAACTTGCAACTTTGCAGGTGGTGAACATGCAAAGAGTAGGGCAGCTCTCACCGGCCAGAACAAGATAATGGTGCTCTTGTGGCAAGAGTGGGTGGCGGTGCAGACGGGCCAAAGCAACGGGTGTCGGCAACCTGCGGCTCTTTCGTCATCCTGCTGTGGTTTCTTGTTGGATGATCCTGCCACTGGCTGTCCCCGCCCCTCGCCCTCCCAGTCACTCCTCGCCTGGCCTGAGAAGAGAAGGGCGGGGGATGGAGATTCGCTCCATATTTCAGAGCGGGAGCGAAGCTTCATCTCTTGCTGGGTCTTGCGGGAGTTTCTTCTAGCCCTTGTCGGTGCTATACACACCTCGGTCGCGCCAGAGAATCAGCAAGAGTGAGAGGAGAGAGGAGAGAGAGATACGGGAGAGAGGAAACAGACAGAGAGAGAGACAGAGAAAGAGAGATGAGGGGGAGAGAGACATGAGAGAGAGAAAGAGAGATACTGAGAGAGAGACAGAGATGAGAGATACTGGTGTTTTGTTTTCTGTGGGAAACGGGTCCAAATGACTTTTTGAGTGTCTAAGGTTGCAGAAACAGGCAGCCAAGCTAAGTGCCTGAAGGGCCCCATCCCGTCACTGGGAGTCCAGGCGCTTCAGCGAGCGGCGCGCTAGATTCATATTAGTGGTCAGCAGGATTTAAAATTATGAATTTAGTGGTCCCTGAGGTCCGAAAGGTTGGTGACCCCTGTTCTAGTCCAACCCCTACTCAAGCAGGAGATCCTATACCTGTGATGGCGAATCTATTGCACACGTGCCACAGGTGGCACGCATAGCCATTTCAGTGGGCACGCCAGCTTAGCTCTGGCGCACATGCGTACACCGGCCAGTTAATTTTCGGGCCTTCTGGGCCCACCAGAAGTAGGGAAACAGGCTGTTTCCTGCCTCTGGGGGGGGTGGGGAAGGCCCTTTTTTTTTTCTCACCTGGCTCCAGATCCTCTCTATGCATCTGGGGAGGGCTCTGGAGGCTGGGGACTGCAAAAAACCTCACTTCCTGTCCCATTGGGAGTTGGGAAATGGCCTGTTTCAGGCCTCCGGAGGGCCTCCGAGGGAATGGGAAAGGCTGTTCTCGCTCTCCCCAGATGCTCAGAGAGTATCTGGAGCCAGATGAGAAAGAAAACGGGCCCACCGGGCCATTGCGTGCCAAGGGGGGGGGAAGGGGGGGTTGCATGCACAGGGCGGGGCCCATAGAATTATAGGTGTGGGCACACACGAACTTCCCCCATGCCCCCCCAGCACGCGTTAGCCATCACTGTCCTATACCATTCCACACAAATGGCTGTTCAGTTTCTTCTTAAAAATCTCCAGTGATGGAGCAAGACATTCCATTGATTAATTGTTCTCACAGGAAATTTGTCCTTATTTCTACTGTGTTTCCCTGAAAATAAGACCCTGTCTTATATTTTTTTGAACCCTGAAATAAGCCCTTGGCCTTATTGCCATGTGCTCAAAAGCCCGATTGGGCTTATTATCAGGGGATGTCTTATTTTGGGGGAAACAGGGTAAGTTGGTTTTTCTTGATTAGTTTCTGCCCATTGCTTCTTTTTCTGCCATCAGGTGCTTTGGAGAATAGGTTGATCCCCCACTCCTTTGTAGCAGCCCTTTAGATGTTGGAACACTGTTATCATGTTCCCCCCCCCCCCTTATTCTTTTCGTTAAATAAGACACATCCAATTCCTTCAACCATTCTTCATATGTCTTAGCCTCCAGTTCCCTACTTTTCTGCATTTTTTTCTAGAGTCTCAACATCTTTTTTATATTATGGCAACCAAACTCGATGCAGTTTATTTATTTATTTATTTATTGGTTCGATTTATATGCCGCCCTTCTCCGGAGACTCAGGGTGGCTTACAGTGCGTTAAGCAATAGCCTTCATACTTTTCTATATACCTGCTTAGTAGAGCTTTCGCCCCCCCCCCCAAAGCGGTGTTCTTTTTTATACAAAGTCAGCTTATTGCTCCCACAATCCGGGTCCACATTTTACCTACCTCGGAAGGATGGAAGGCTGAGTCAACCTTGAGCCTGGTGAGATTTGAACTTGCAGTAATTGCAGGCAGCTGGCAGCTAAGGGCTATTTAACAGCGATTTAGTCCGCTGCTCCACCAAGTGGAAAAGGCAATGTTCCAAATGTGGTCTTAAGCTGGTATTATCACCTCACATGATCTTGATGCTATGGCTCTTGTAGATGCTCTATCACTGGACATTTTCAAGAAGAGATTAGACAGCCATTTGTCCAGAATGGTACAGGGTCTCCTGCTTGTGCAAGCGTTTGGACTAAAAGACCTCCAAGGTCCCTTCCAACTCTTATTCTGTTCTGTCCATATTCGTTTTCTTGATAACAATACAGAATTTGTCGTTATTTTCTTTTGAGGTATTAATTAGACATACAGCTGTAGAATTGCCTGGTTTTCTCCTGTACTAGTACTGATCAGACCATACCATGTTTAGGTTCTATAGCTGAACAACAAGAGCCATTTCCTGCACAAAATAGCTTGTTAATGTAATTGAATTTAATAGCAACAGAGAAAAATTGCCCATAAAATAAATATCAACGGTTATAGATTTTCTGTTTGCATACACCAAGCATTCTTTCTCACAAACTGCTTTCATACACCAAACCAGCTGTACACACTTAGGTTTTCCTTTCTTCTAGGAGAAACAACACAAAAGAAGTGGGGAGAGATAGAGATCTGTGATAAGGGAAAGTATAGTAAAGTAGAGACTCTGTATATGTCATGGTAAGGGACTATTGAACTTAAGCTAATGAGTAATAAAGGCCATCGTCAACACAATATAAATTAGCCAACGAAATTGTACATCATAGCAAGTTCTTAACGCTTATTATTAAAATCTATTCTGACTTGGATTAATCTCATAAAACTGAATTATAGATTCTGTAAGTAGATCCAAATTTTAGATATGGTGTGAATAAATTATAATCTAAGAGAATAGCTTCCTGTTTGAGTAGAAATCTATGAGCGATTTACTTTTAAGGAAGAAAGTTATATCAGACATCAAGGCATATTTCCACAGTTTGGTTAATTATTCTTCCATTGAAGGCAGCCAGAGCCTTTTCAGTGCATGTAAATTTTCTGTAGTAGTTACCATATATAGAGCTAATTCAATATACTTTCGGGAGAGTTGTGGGTGCTCTCTTCCTGGAGGTTTTCAAGAAAAGATTTGAAAACATTTATCTGGGATGATAAAATGATTCCTGCCTTGGATAGGAGGTTGGACTAGAAGACCTCCAAGGTACCTTTCATCTTCTTCTATCTGTCTATATATATAAAAGACTATATGTATGTATGTATGTATGTTCTAGCATAACTCTGGAACGCCTCGAGCAATTTCAACCAAACTTGGTACACAGATGACTTACTCCCTGGAAACAAATACTATGGGGGTAAGACACCCCTAGCACCCCTAGGTGTGTGTGTTCATTCCAGCATAATTCTGGAACGCCTCAAGCAATTTCAGGATTGGGATATAGAAATAACTGGGCAATGCCGGGTTATCAGCTATGATTCTATAAAACTGGACAATGGGGCAAAGATAGGTGCCTCAACAAAGAAAAAAGAAAAGAGAAACCTTATTTTAAAAGTTTAAGCTTTCAAATCAAAATCAACTCTTCATGACTTAATGGATACATTCATGCAGTTATCTTTATAATAGTGTAGACATGTTTTGTCATTGTCTTTTTGCACAATGCTTTCTGCATGTGATCTTGCTTATAGCCCTACTATTCCTTTGTAGTTCCTCAGCTAAACATTCCTTGGGCTGGATAGCTTACTTCCAAGAGAAAAGTTAATAAAGTGTTATCATTTTATTAGTTTTATTTAGCAGCTGTCATTTATAAACTTTCTGGAAGGGCTTAATCGTACATCCTCATTTGTAGTTTGCACTGAATATTAACATTCCCTTTTACACCACAAGAATGAATTCCTTACAGCAGGGGTGTCAAACTCAAGGCCTGCGGGCTGCATCCCACCCACGATGTGGTTGGATCTGGCCCATGGGGCTGTCCTGGGAAATGGGGCTGGCCCACGTTGCTTTGGCCAAACCCACCCCAGCCTGGCGGGCATGCATGCAAAAATAAAGCATCAGGCCTACTGTGTTTCCCCGAAAATATGACCTACTCAGAAAGTAAGTCTTAGCTTGATTTTTACATGTGCGCCCAATATACGTCCTACCCCCCCCAAAAAATAAGCCCTAATTAAGACCCCGCCCACTCCAGGGTGCATGGGTAAAAATTAAACTAGGGTGGGGATGGGGGAGTGGAGCTGCCCTACTACTTATCTTTGGATAGTTGCAGTCAGGCCTCACACACCTCGCCCCATTTCTTTTGCTGAAGGCCTCTGTAGCTGATAACAGAGCTCCAGATCGATCAGGAGCTGTTGTCGGATAGAGAGGCCTTTCCTAAAGGCCTCTGTAAGCAGTAGTTATCGGCTAGAGCAGCGGTCACCAATTGGTGGTCTGTGGACCACTGGTGGTCCGCGAGAAAATTTTGGTGATCCACAGAAAAATTATTTGCTGCAGAGAGTCTCCCCCTTCTAGGTCTTTTTGTGTGGGTCAGAGGGGGGAAGAAATTCCTACTTGGGGTCTGTTTCAGCCTCCTGGTGCGGGGCTTTGGGTGAAGGCTGGAGGAAGTGCCTCTGGTGGGGAAGGGAAGGGGCTCTCCTTCTGCAGGGCCAGCCATCAAAGGAAGTGCCGATCCACCCCCACCTCTT
Organism: Pantherophis guttatus; assembly: GCF_059756535.1. NCBI lineage: Eukaryota > Metazoa > Chordata > Lepidosauria > Squamata > Colubridae > Pantherophis > Pantherophis guttatus. The sequence continues at coordinate 119,920,044 of NC_142065.1, read as the reverse complement.
GGGAGGCCAGGCCAGCGAGCAGCCAGGAGGCGAGGTTAAAAAGCCAGGTATCTCCAGATATTTTGCTGATAAACTGATTCACACAGAGAGACCCTCTCTGTTCATTTTGTAACTTTAGTGTTTCCTAACCTTGGCAACTTTAAGCTATGTCGATTTCAACTCCCAAAATCTCCTAGCCAGTTTAGTAGGGAGAATTCTGGGAGTTGAAGTCCACATAGCTTAAAGTGGCCAAGCTTGGGGAAAGCTGCTAGAGAAATGATCAGCTCTATCTGTCTCTCTGGCTTGGGGCTAACAAGCCATCTCAGCTCAATCACATGATCACCCAGCTGGCCACACCTAGTGAACGGTATCAAGCTAGCCATGCCCAGTGAGCAGTGGTCAAACTGGCCATGCCCACCCAGTCAGCCACAACCACCACCACTACCCCCCCGTCCCGTCCCCCCCGAGGTCAACCATAGCCTTGATGTGGCCCTCCATGAAATTGAGTTTGACACCCCTGCCTTAGAGAGAGCAGAGCATTAAAATGTACATTAAATATACAATGCTCTTTTAGTTACTAAAGATAATTTAGATTTTACCTGACTTTTAAAACTTTTACCTGAATCCCTTCCCTTTTGAAGGGAGGAGGGGGGAATCAAACCATACCCTAACTAGATAGTTAACTTCACAGATATTTATATCTATGATGAGTTATACATACCTCTTTCTAATTCTTCAAATTGCTGTCATATTTCAGTGGCTTTAAATGGCTTATTTATTTGTGGAGTAATGTTAATTGATTTGAATTGATTTAATTATTTGATAGTGAAATTTAGTTTAGTGCAAGTTACTGTGAATATATTTTGAGTTCTCTGTCTTACATTTCTGCAAAACATTTTTAATTGAAAAGGAATTGTTGAAAAAGTGTCATCAGTGTGTTGAAACCATTGTGAAGGCTAAGGACCAGCAAGCAGCTGAAGCAAACAAGAATGCAAGCATCCTGCTGAAAGAGCTAGATTTGGAAAAGGTGAGATAGACAATTTCATCATGTTTCTTAAATAACATTCTATTTACAGATAGTCCTTGAGTTATGACTGCTTACTTAATGATGTTGTGAATTAACAAAGGTCTTTGAAAAGGGTGCTTTACAGCCTGTAAAACATTTCTGACCCTCACAAAACATTACCCAAGCACAGTGACAAACAGGCATGATCTAAGTGCTTAGCAACCTTACAAACAGTTGCCAAGTGTCCCACAATCTCTTCCAGTTTCTCCAGAAAGTCAGCAGGGAAGCCAGTAGGGAAAATTGCAAGATGCTGCTGCCTGCCAAGAGGACTCCCTTTTGTCTCTGGGGGCTGACTGAAAGAGCTACCGTATTTTTCGGAGTATAAGATGCACCAAGATTTTGAAGAGATAGGTTTTTTAAAAAGGTTTTTGCCCTCCCTGGCCCCCAGGAGCAGTCTGCAGGCCTCCCTCTGCGCATCCTGTTTTTCGCAAAAACGGGGTGCGCAGAGGGTTTGGGAGGCCTGCAGTGTGCTCCTGGGGAAGGGCAAAAATGGGGAGGTTCTGCTCTCCCCAGCCTTCAGGAGCACTCTGCAGGCCTCCCAAACCTTTTGCGCACCCTGTTTTTGTGAAAAACGGGCCCATTTTTTGCAAAAATGGGACAAGCGGGATGGGGCTTCGGGAGGCCAAAAATGGCTGTATTTGGTGTATAAGACACACCAACATTTCTACCCTCTTTTAGGAGGGAAAAAAGTATATCTTATACTCTGAAAAATACGGTAATTCTCAAAGGATTCAACTCCATGCTTGCTTGCACTGAAATGAAATTCTTCAGCAGGCAGTTCTTTCAGCCAGCCCCCAGAGATTTGAGGGAGCCAAAATGCAAGCAGGATTTTCAGTCACTGAACAGAGGCAGCTCAGTAAAGTGAGCACAGGCAGCTTCAAGATGGATGGAGGATGCTCTGGAGGCCTTACGCAGGCTGTTTCAGCATCTCTATTCAGGAGCTGAAAATCCTGGGTTTTGGCAGGGAGGATTTTCATCTCCTCAGCGAAAAGGCAGGTAAGCCATGTGGGGTGCATCAGGGAAGGAGGGGAGGTCCTGTGCATGCCATGTGCAAGTGTCTTTCCCCTCGTGGGCTGAAAATCTGGCTTGAATTTCAGCACAGCGAATTTTTACCTCCTAGATGGAGAGAGAACAGTTAGCCTATTCTGAGTGTACTTACTATGAACTCCGGTTAACTTTACTTTACTTTTACTTTTATTTGATTTATATACCGCCCTACTCCCGAAGGACACAGGGCGGTGAACAGCCAACAATAAAATACATACACAAAATTTAAAAAGCAGAAATAAAATTGAATTAAATAGTTTGGCCCAGACAGATTAAAAAACCCCAATCAATTTAAAACAAATTAAACTTTGAATATTAAAAATATTTAAAAATATTAAAAATTATTTAAAAAGAGGGAGAAAGTTAGGCCAGGCCCGCCTGGTGCAATAAGAAGGTCTTAACAACCCCAAGCTTGCTTAATAACTGCAACCAAGAGTATCAATATCAAGTTTGTTGAACAAAGCAGTCACATGACATTTTGCTTAATGTCTGCTTTGCTCAACAAATTGTGGTCATTTATCTGAATAGTGAAAAGCCATTATATTTTGATACCATAGATGCAATAGAAAATCTGAGACTGAATAATGTATTCTTTTTCTTTTATACTTTATTCAACAAAAATTATATTCTGCACTAATAGCTACAATATCTCTTAAAATTGTCCCTAACAAAGAAAATTGTTAGATGGGTAATATTTTATTCATATATCTTATTAATTTACATGCCACCTTGATCACAAAATGACTCTAGACATGTTATACAATAGAATAAAAACAAGACAAAAGAACAAATTTAACATTACAATACATGGCATTTATTGTGAAAGTATAATTAAATATATTCCCAACCTAAACATGAAGAAACATAAGAACTAAGACAGCATATATTATCAGTACCTTGATGGACTTTTATGAATGTCCAGCAATCAAAATTTTAAGCTGCAATTTTTTTGTTACTAAAAAAGTAAGTGTGTAATTGAAAAAATTAACTTAAAAATTTTAAGCAAAACTTGATTGTCTCAGAAAAGCTGATTAAATAAGCTTCATTAGAATGTAAATCTGAACTAATTCATAAACATATATTAATAAGTCCCAAGTAAATCTTGGGGCACAGTTCGATGGCTTGTACACACACTAACTTGAATTTCTGTTTGTACGCAAGCATTTGTTCTACCTCAAAATCCTGACAGCCTTGTTAACCATTATAGACTCCAAGTTAGTGTATGGAGGCTAACAGAATTTTCTCCTGCACAGCCTGAACAAGCCAGTAACAAAATCAGAATTTTCTATAGTTGCTGCTTTAAGGGAAAAATATGAAATAAAATAGCGTTTCTCAACTCAGCAACTACCGTGTTTTCCCAAAAATAAGACCCTGTCTTATATTTTTTTTGAACCCTGAAATAAGCCTTATTGCCATGCGCTCAAAAGCCCGATTGGGCTTATTATCAGGGGATGTCTTATTTTGGGGGAAATGGGGTATAAATGTGTGGACATTGACTCCCAAAATTCCAAGAATAAGATGGGAAAATACAAATCTTCCTTTATGATGAAAAACTGGATGTATTATTTCCAGTGAAAAAGTTTCATGTCATGAAATTACAAGTTTCTATTGCTTTTTATTTTGTATAGATTTAATTATTAAAGGAAGTTTTTTATTTGTTTATATCCCAGCCTTAACTCGAATGAAATTGTTTTATTATTGAAGGGGAAGTCACAGAAAAGATCTAGGAATACCTAACTTAAGATACAGTCAGGAAGACTCAGATACAAATCCACTCTTAGCGATGAATATTTACCAATTGTTTCTAAGTCAGTCGCTATCTCTAAGACCAAAAGATTACAGACATTTATTTTTGTGGAGAAAAACTGGAAATGAAAATTTGTGGGGAAGTGGGGAATATACTTAAACAAATACATAACCTGTAACCAATACTTGAGAGGCTAACATAACTGCTGTATGGTTTGTTGAACGAAGGGAAATAAATGGGAATAATCCCACACTCTTCACCTATTTGTGTTTGCATTACATTGAAAACATTAAGAAACAATTCTTAGTATCAATATATACTATACATTGTCAATTTTTATAGTCAAGAGAAGAGAGTAGAAAGCAGGCTCTTGCCGCAAAAAGAGAGAAGAGAAAAGAAAAGAGAAAGAAGAAAAAAGAAGAACAGAAAAGAAAACAAGAGGAAGATGAGGAACACAAACCAAAGGAAACGCTAGAGCTTCAAGAAGATGAAGAGGAAGAGGAAAATGATGACGATGGTGAGGGGCGCAATTCATACTCTCTTGAAATCATAAATGGCATTCTGATGTTGATGGACTGCAATTCCAAACATATTTCCATTATTTGGGAACCAAACATTTAGCCCTTGGTTTAAATTATGTATTCTTAAATGTACCTATACACCCTGAAATGTAAATGGCAAGTCATTAGAATAGGAAAGCATCTTTTGCATCATATTGCTTGCTAAACTACCATCAGTTATATAGTGTATTTCTCATATTTCTTATGTAACAGTTTATCTAGGTCAGTGATGGCTAACCTTTTTGCTGTCGCGTGCCAAAAGCAAGGGGAGCGGGGGGGGGTGTCGTGCACATGCGTGTCCATACCCATAATTCAGTGCCCGCCCTGCGCATGCATGCACGACCTGAAGCCTCCAGAGGCTGGAAATGCCCATTTCCAGACTTCCAGTAGGCCCGTTTTTTGCCCTCTCCAGGCTCCAGAAGCTTTCATGGAGCATGGGGAGCGTGGGGAGGCCGAAAACAGCCTCCCTCACCCCTCCCAGAGCCTCCATGCGAGCCTTATACTTACCTGGCATCCAAAATGGACTGCGTGGAGACTCCTGGGAGGGGAGGATCAGCAGGGGCGGGGCCACCGAGAATCAGCTGGCCGGTGCGCACATGTGTGTTGGAGCTGAGCTAGGGCAACAGCTTGCGTGCCCACAGATATGGCTCCGCGTGCCATAGGTTCACCATCACTGATCTAGGTCTTTCAGACAGAGATGTTTTGCTGTGTTAAATATTTCTCAATTTGTGTGATACTGCTTTCTCAGGATACTCGTGACCTGATAAAATTTTTATATGACCATAGTGGCTGGAAACCACCCTAGCATATCTTTCTATAGTATGAGTAATGTGAATCCTTGCTGCAGCTCTTCTGAAATTCTAAGAACAAAGGGAATATTAGAGCAGTTTCCCATTTTGGACTAAGTTTAAAAAATAAATCCAAATAATGCTTTTTTCTCCCTGTTATGAGTTGTACCTTCTGCCCTAAATTTTCTGGCTTAATTATTTATTTCTCACTTCCAGTAATACAATGCATTTTTAATTGTCAGTTTTCATAAACTTTCATTTTGTTTTCAATTTCTTACCCTTATATTGGTCTTCTGATAAATATAAAACTAAGAAGCACCTTCTTAAGTAACACGTTTTCAGAAAAATGACCTTTATGCTTTCCATTTCCATTCAAGGTCATATTAAAAAGCGAAGTTCCCCCAAAATCCACTAAATTCTCATGTATACATCCATATAGTTTTCTTCCCAACAATGTAGAAGTGATTTGCCATTGCCATATTTTGGGGTATTCGTTTTTTCAGATCAGCAGCCTAAATTACCATCTAAATTTTGGTGGTCTCCATCCAGTTATTAACCAAGTTTAGTCTGGTTTAGCTATTTCAGGATCAAGTACCAGGATCTTTAGAGTCTGGTTTAAGTTAGAGAAAAATATTCCACTTTGGACACTGTGGTACAAAACAATGCAGTCTGTATTATGTTTCTAAAAGTCACTTTTCTAACTATCAAATGTCTAAACTTTTATAATGTGCTTGTTTTAGTTGATTCAGAAATTCCTTTAGAGCCTCCAAGTGCAACTACTACAACTACTATTGGAATATCTGCAACTTCAGCTACTTTTACAAATGCTTTTGGCAAGAAGAGAGCCAATGTGATAACAACTCCAAGCACAAATAGAAAAAATAAGAAGAATAAAACGAAGGACACTCCTCAAAATGTGCAAATAATTTTGCCAGATCAGCATATAACTCTAGCACAGCAAAAAGCAGATAAAAACAAGATTAATGGTGAGCCAAGAGGTGGTAGTGCTGGTGGGAATAGTGATTCTGACAACTTAGACAGCACGGATTGCAATAGTGAAAGCAGCAGTGGTGGTAAAAGCCAAGAACTGAACTTCACTATGGACACACATTCTTCAGGTGATAAGCGATATGCCTCTGTACTGCTCCCTTCTCAGGAAGATAAGACTAACTCCTCAGTTTCCAAAGTACAAACCAGGTAAGTTATGAATCTTACTTTGTGAACTTCCTTAATGCTCTAGAATGACTCTTTCTCCTCTAACCTTCAATGCATCCCCCCCCCCAAAAAACCTAATGTTTTGGGTGCTAGAAGTGAAATGGTTCAAACATTATAGATCCCAAAATGTTGATTATGGAATTTCACTTTGGCAATTCTTTCTAATTATAAACAACACAGAAACTATTGTTGACTAAGACAAAATGTGCCAGTATATCTATTTTCAACTTGAAGAAAAGAAAGACTATACTGTATAATAATAATAATAATTATTGTTGTTGTTGTTGTTGTTGTTATTCAGTCAAGTTTTGACCTGACTCTTAGTTCTTTCTGTCTGCTTCTTTTTCTTATATTTTGTGTTGCTCCATTTCAAACTTTCAAACATTTTCATTTGAGGAACCAATTAAGAAAAACATACTGCGATTCTTCTAATATAAGACAGCATACACTTTTGCTGGATTTGGCCTAGTAAGCATTAAATTTAATCTTTACTGCATTATGCTAAGACTGAGATTCCCAAACACCCTTCATTCATGGCACCCTTCATGTCTCATCACACTGCAGTTTTGTGTAATGTCCAATATAAATGATAGTCCTTGACTTAACAATGCGCACTCGCTATCTTAGAGCGATTGGGGAATGCGCACTCGCTATCTTAGAGCGATTGCGCATTCCGGTCCCCAATGCTTTTCTTGTTCCCCAGGTTGTCCAGATTCTCAAGGCCAGAGCCTCCGGCTGATGTTGTGCAACGCCAGGTCCGTTGTTAATAAAGCCCCCCTCATTCACGATCTTATTCAGGAGGGGGAGGCGGACCTGGCGGGCATTACGGAGACCTGGTTGGGCCAGGAGGGGGGAGTCCCCCTCGTGGATATATGCCCACCAGGCTTCCGTGCATTTCATCAGCCGAGGGCTCAGGGCAGGGGCGGGGGGGTGGCGGTTATTATAAAGGAAGGTCTGGATCCAAGGGAGACCACTGTTCCACAGATAGCCGGATGTGAGTCCCTCTTTGTGAAGTGGGGTCGTGGAGTACAGATGGGCCTGTTGGTCACGTACCTGGCTCCCTGCCACGTGGCAACGGCCCTGCCCGAGCTCCTTAACGTTATAGCCGAGGTGGCGGTGGGCACCCCCAGACTTGCCATCATGGGGGATTTCAACCTGCCATCTATCGGTGAAACGTCTGAGGTGGCTCGAGAGTTCATGGCTTCCATGACGGCCATGGACCTTACTCAGTTAATTCATGACCCCACTCACACAGGAGGACACACTCTGGACTTAGTTTTTGTCTCTGGTCAGTGGTTGAGTGGCCTTGATATAGGGGATATAGCCATCGAACCCTTGTCATGGTCTGACCACTCGCTCCTTCGACTGGACTTTCTAACCGCTGCACCCTGCCGCAGGGAGGCGGGACCGACCAGGTGGTTCCGCCCCAGGCGCCTGATGGACCCTGATAGGTTCCAGATGGAGCTTGGGCCATTTCCTGAGATTCTGGCTCATGACTCGGCTGAAGACCTGGTGGCCGCCTGGGATAGTGCGGCTGCCCGGGCCTTGGACCGAGTCGTGCCTTTGCGGCCTCTGACCCGGCACCGAACTCACCTAGCTCCTTGGTTCTCCGAGGAGCTTAGGGAGATGAAGCGCCGGAAAAGACGCCTGGAGAGTAGTTGGAGGACCAGCCGCTCCGAACCTGACCGAACACTGGTGAGGTCTCATATTAAGACCTACCTAGTGGCGATAAAAGCGGCGAAAACTAGCTATTTTGCCGCTCTTATCGCGTCATCAGATAATCGCCCGGCCGCCCTGTTTAGGGTGACCCGCTCCCTCCTCCATCTGGAAGTGCGGGATGACCCCTTGCAGGGTCGAGCTGAGGATTTTGTGCAGTATCTGTATGACAAAATCGCTCAGATTCGGGAAGGGCTGGCCTCTGACTGGGTATGTCCAGACGGGATGACTGAGGCAGGTCTTGAGAGTGTTATCTGGGGGGAGTTCGATCCTGTGGCTCCCGAGGACATGGACAGGGTCCTGGGATGGCTGAACGCGACCACATGTTTATTGGACCCGTGTCCCTCCTGATTGGTAATGGCTTCCCGGGAGGTGACACGAGGCTGGCTCCAGAAGATTGTTAACGCTTCTTTGGGTGAGGGGGTCCTGCCGGCCGCTTTGAAAGAAGCGGTGGTGAGGCCCCTCCTCAAGAAGCCTTCTCTGGATCCGGCTGTTTTGGCTAACTATCGTCCAGTCTCCAACCTTCGCTTCATTGCGAAGGTTGTTGAGAGTGTGGTGGCGCAACAGCTTCCCCGGTACCTGGATGAAGCTGTCTATCTAGACCCGCTCCAGTCCGGCTTCCGGCCTGGGCACAGCACGGAAACGGCATTGGTCGCATTGGTGGATGATCTCTGGAGGGCCCGGGATAGGGGTTGCTCCTCTATCCTGGTCCTGTTAGACCTCTCAGCGGCTTTTGATACCATCGACCATGGTATCATGTTGCACCGGTTGGCGGGGTTGGGGGTGGGAGGCACCGTTTTGCGGTGGTTCTCCTCCTACCTCTCTGACCGGTCGCAATCTGTGCTGACGGGGGCAGCGGTCGACCCCGAGGCACCTTGCTTGTGGGGTGCCACAGGGGTCGGTCCTCTCGCCCCTTCTGTTCAACATTTATGTAAAGCCGCTGGGTGAGATCATCCGTGGCTTCGGGGTGGAGTTCCATCAGTACGCTGATGACACCCAGCTGTACATCTCCACCCCAGGCCACCCCAATGATGCCCTTAAAGTGATGTCCCAGTGCCTGGAGGCCGTGCGGGCCTGGATGGGGAGAAACAGGCTCCAACTCAACCCCTCCAAGACCGAGTGGCTGTGGCTTCCGGCGTCCCGATATAGCCAGCTGACGCCATCGCTGGCTATTGGGGGCGAATCACTCGGCCCCACGGAGAGGGCTCGTAACTTGGGCGTCCTCCTGGACGCACGGCTGTCGTTAGAAGATCATTTGGCGGCCGTGGCCAGGGGGGCTTTTTATCAGGTCCGCCTGATACGCCAGTTGCGCCCCTTTCTAGATCGGGACTCCCTACGCACAGTCACTCAGGCACTCGTCACTTCCCGCCTGGACTACTGCAACGCTCTCTACATGGGGCTCCCCCTGGGGTGCACCCGGAGGCTCCAGCTGGTCCAGAACGCGGCCGCACGGGATTTTGGGGGCGACGAGACGCTCCCACGTGACACCTCTCCTGCGCGAGCTGCACTGGCTCCCGGTGGTCTTCCGGGTGCGCTTCAAGGTGTTGGTGACCACCTTTAAAGCGCTCCATGGCTTAGGGCCGGGGTACTTACGAGACCGCCTTCTGCCACCAATAGCCTCCCACCGGCCAGTACGCTCCCACAGAGTGGGCCTCCTCAGGGTGCCGTCCGCCAGACAATGTCGGCTGGCGACCCCCAGGGGGAGAGCCTTCTCTGTGGCGGCGCCCGCCCTCTGGAACAACCTCCCCCCAGAGCTACGTACAATAACAGACCTCCGGATTTTTCGTCGGGCCCTGAAAACCCATTTATTTCAACTAGCTGGGCTAGCTTGAGTCAAATTTTAAATGGATTTTAAATTGGAATGTTTTAATTACGGCCAAAATTATTTAATTATTTTAAACAGTTTTTAGATTTTGTATGTTTTGTATGTATGTCTTGTTTTTACTTTGGCTGTTCACCGCCCTGAGTCCTACATTGGAGAAGGGCGGTATAGAAATTTAAACAAATAAATAAATAAATAAATAAACAAGTTTGGTAAGTGACTGTTCGAAGTTACAATGGCACTGAAAAAAGTGACTTATGATCATTTTTCACACTTATGACCATTGTAGCATCCCCATGGTCATGTGATCAAAATTCAGATGCTTGGCAACTGACTCATTTATGATGGTTAGTGTGTTCCAAGGTCATGTGATTACCTTTTGCAACCTTCGGACAAGCAAAGTCCATGGGGAAACCAGATTCTCTTAACCATGTTACTAACTTAACTGCAGTGATTAAGTTAACACCTGTGGCAAAAAAATGGAGCAAAAGTCAACAACTGTCTCGCTTAGCAACAGAAATTTTGGGCTCAATTGTGATCATAAATTGAGGATTACCTGTACTGCTGGGTTTCTCTTGAAATTTTAAATATCCTGGGGCACCACCATGAGTTCACTATACTGCTCTGTAATGCTGCAATATACTTTGGGAACCACAGTGCTTTAAAAAAAATTACAGATTATAATTACAATAGTAAAAACTAATGTAAATGAAAAGAGAAAAGAGTAAAAATAAAAAATAAAAAGGAAGAGAGGAAGGAAGGAAGGACTTCCAACTTTCATCACACCTGTGTCCCATCATTTCAGTCCTGGTGTCAGTAAAAATCCACTAACGGTCTCCATTTGTAACTTTCTGAAATCAAGGTCCTAATTAACTTTTTGCTAATTTTTATTTCAACTTTTTAAAGTTTTAAGATTGTAATTTTGTCTTTCATTAGATTGAAGGTAGACTCATCCAGTTATAAATCCAAAGATTTCTAATGAGTAGATAAAATTGATTTCCTAATGTGATTTGAAAAGGAAGTATGCAAACTTAAGTGTCCTTTTAAAGTTGCTGGCTGTGGTTTGAGCAGGATGCTATTCCCTCCCAGGGCTATTCTCCCAGTGCTCAAACCTGTCAAAGACTGCTGTCTTGTGGTGGTCTCATGAGAGCAATTCTCTGTAGTACTTGTGGGTGATCTCCCATTTTCTTCATGCATCGGCTCCACTTTACACAGAGCCATCTTTAATCCATCATTTCTTCCTTCGGAACTCCAGGAACTGCAGTTTTATTAACTTCTGATGTGACTAAAAACAAAATCTACAGATAACTTGATATAAAAATATATTTACGGTTAAATATTTCTTGTATTTCTGCCTGAAATATATTTGTAATCGAAGACCAAAATATGATATAAATGTAATTTAGATCTCACCACTTTAGTATTTGGTAGAAGGATACTTGGTTTGGTAGAAGGATACTTGATTACTTATGATTTTGATTTCTTTTGTATTTTCCTGTGTATTTTCCTTCCACAATTCAACAATTGTGTTATATTTTGTACAGTTTTAGAGCTATGGAATATTTACACCCATTTTAAAAACCCTGCTTCATGTTGCTAAAGAATCTGGGAGAAACTATTCTTTATTCCACCAATGTCTTTATGAAATTTAGAGTCCTTCATGCTCTTCATCTTAAATAGATAAATGCTCTGGTGGCCTTATTTAGGGTACATGTCTGGGCTGCAGAAATGCAAACAATTTTTGCTGCCAATCATTAAATGGCAGCAAAGAGATGTAGAAAGTTCTTAAAATTTTTTCCATCTAATTGTAGTCTGATTTTATAACCCATATACAGGAATAAAATAGCATTTAGCAATCTGATTCTTGCCTCTTCATGCTCAGCGTGATACCAGTTTGGAAAGATTAAATAAAAATACATCACCTTGTATTCTCATGAGACGATCTCATGCATTACCACCAGTGGGTATTTTCTGTCCCAGTAATCCTTCACATTCCTTAATGTAAATATTTCAGACCTCTTACACAAAGGGACCATTGAACTCTTAGCAGAAAATTGCTTGGCAGAATTTTTTTTCTTTTAGATATTTCAGAATATCTCCAAAGATCTTATTTTTCAGCCAACACTGAGTTTCTATAAAACAAGTTTTACTGAAAAGTTTGCAGGCATGGCCATTTGCAAAATTTTGAAGAAGTGTAAAGCTACAGTATAAGGTGTTTTATTATATTACAGTTTTTATATTATATGAAGGACAGGCATCTTATAGTTTTCCCCTGTATGATATATTTGATAATGATTTTGATATATTGTTCAGCAATGCTTTTGTGATTTGCTCAGTACTAATTATCTGGCATATCCATGAGAGTCACTGTAATCTCTGTTGTATTGATTCAGCTACTTAATCTAGTAAAAATTTCACTGTCAAAGTTTCATTTCTGCTTAGTATGTCAGTATTTGTGATATCTCTTTCAGTCAGACAGTACTTACTGAGGTACAGTCACTGTTCTGCCTACACCAGATAATTTTTCTAGGCAACCATAAATCATTTATAGGCAGAACAGAAAAAACAGAAACAGAAAATCATTTAATTAAAACATTTTTTAATAGTCATTTGGGCAAACATTACAGTCCTCCAGCCTATTTCATGGGCTCACAGGTTCTTTGGTGATTGATATAATGCATTAAGGCCACTGCGCCAGTTAGTAACTACGTAGTAGGTACTGTAGAAAGAGGCATGCCTTTCTTGCATGTCCTATGAGAAAAATCTCAGCTTTCGAATATTGTACAAGTAGACCTCAATTGAGCTCAAAATCTCTGTTGCTAAGTGAGACATTTGTTAAGTCAGTTTTGCTTCATTTTATGACCTTTCTTATCACAGTTGTTAAGTGAATCATTGCAGTTGTTAAGTTAGTTACACAGTTGTTAAGTGAATCTGACATCCCTATTGACTTTGCTTGTCAGAAAGTCGCAAAAGATGATGACAGGTCCCTGGGACATTACAACTGTCATAAATATGAATCAGTTGCAAAGCGTCTAAATTGTGATTATGTGACCCATGGGGATGCTGCAACAGTTGTAAGTATGAAAAACAATCATAAGCCACTTTTTTCAATACTGTTGTAACTTTGAATGGTCACTAAATGAACTTTTATAAGTTGAGGACTATCTATACAATGGTTCTTTTCACCAGAGAGGTAATCTGTATGTACAATTACACAAATGATCATTTGAAGAAGAAAAGGTAAAAGTAAACAATTCTATTACATGTAAGTAGATGTTTTCCAGGGTTTAGTTACAAATAGTTAATTACTGCATTATCTTTATGTTTAGAGTTGAAGGAGAAGCTAATTCAAGCTTAGCAACAAATTATAAATCAGTATCCTTGCCTCTGACATCTCCAAATATAAAACTGAATCTGACTAGTCCAAAAAGAGGCCAAAAGAGAGAAGAAGGATGGAAAGAAGTAGTAAGAAGGTATGTTTTCAGCTTCATGAAATGAAAGTCATATGCGAGTGTGTCATTTCATGTTGGTTGCATATTAGCTCAGTTTCTCCTGCTAGTGAGTAAACTTAAAATATATACTTAGAATTGTAAACTCACTCACTTCTATACTGGACCAGTGTTGCTTCTGGCTAGCCAGATATTCCTATAAGGTACAATGCAGTTGCATGCTGGGAGCAATGGATTCTTTGCAAGTTCTGAAGGAAGTCATTACTGCATCTGACCATATTAGGTAACTTTTGTTCTGTCTGCAGCCTTACCTTTCTAATTAAGATTCCTGAGAAGATTGTGCTTTGAAGAATTCTGAAGGAAGTGGGTATCTGGCCCCCTTTTGGTCGGGTTTCCTGCCTCCTGTTTTCCCCACATCAACAACCCTGTGAGGTTCATTAGGCGGAGAGATAGTGAATGGCCCAAAGTCATCCAGCTGGCCATCATGCCTGTATCTGGGTTTTGGGATTAAAATCTGTAGTCTATTTTTTTGTTGTTGTTGTTGCCTATGAAACTGCTTTTTTTATTACTTGACAGGCAAGTGGGCAGAGTTTTGAAAGAGACATCTCCTAGCAACACTCTACAGTCGACTCCAGTTGAACAATTTCAGTTGCAAAGGGGAGGACGCTGCTGTTCAGGCGCAAAAAGGTATACTGGGGTGCACTCAATTTAAGATTGTGTATTGGACTGTAAAGAGAGTTAAGAATAAGTAAAAAGCAAAGTTAAGATTGAAATATTGATGCTGTTTAGCACCGTAGCAATTATTGCAGTGAGGAGCATTAAGAGTCTGTTATCATATTTTCAGATCGCTGTATGAAAGTTAAGGAGAGTAAGAATTTGGAATCCGTAAGAGGAATAGTTGGGAATTTTAACTTTTATAACTGTTGGAAGCTTTTAATATATTTTTAAAAAAATTGAAATGAGTAAATGATTAGAGCAAAATATCATTTCAATAAATGAGTAAAAGTAATATGAATACCTTTTAATTTTGAAAGTAAAATTTAAGTATTCCTGCTGCTGGCAATGTGATCAATAGCTATATAGATAATTGAAATTGTTTATAGCATTGTAATTGTGCAAATAATTTTCTGAAATACTGTATGTCTAAAATAATTTGCAGTTTCAAAATACTTGTTTCCAGTTTGGTAATAAACCTTGATACCTGTAAGAAATTTCAGAGAATAAGAAAAATCTTGATCTGGAATGCAGAGGCAAAATTAGTGTTTGAAAACCTCTTAGAATTCTTGAATCACAAGGTTTAGGCATGAAATCTAACCGACATCAATATCACAATATAGACTAAATCATCTCAGATAAGAATCTACCCTGCCCCTTCCATGTTAATCCTGAACACATCCAACAATCAGGAACCCATTATCTCTTTAGATAATTAGTTCCATGTTGGATCCACTCTTATTATTAAAAGGCTCACCTAGCATTCAGTCAAGATTTGCTTTCCTATAATTTTGAAATATTTATTTATTTATTTATTTATTTTTAATTTGATTTATATGCCGCCCTTCTCCGGAGACTCAGGGCGGCTTACAATGTGCTCAGCAGTAGCCTTCATCCTTTTGTATATTTATACAAAGTCAGCTTATTGCCCCCACAACTGGGTCCTCAATTTACCTACCTTATTGACCTAATTTATGGGCATTAAGGATCAAGCTGTGGTATTCTCTTACTTGAAGAGTGCTATAAAATTCCTCTTCATTTGTATTTTTGCAGCTTCTGGTTTCCAGTCTCTTGATCATTGTTCTTGTCCCATATAATCATATAGAAATGCAGTGACTGTATGTAGATATTTCACAGCTTTATGGCTTTCAAATTATATGGTATATACCACGAGATTTGGTTTAAATTTATAGTGATTATGGAGTTTGAACATTAACTGTAAAGATCCTGGCTGGGAATAAAGAAGAGAAGTGAGATGAGCTAGTCTTCTAAAATTCAATAATTTAAGTATGAGTTAACTTTAGTAGTAATCACTTTAAAAAAATCAAATTAACTGAAGATTCACTTCAAAAACTAGAAACACCTTTGATAGTAATTATTAAGTTAAAAGAGCAGTGCTTTGAGTTTGGCTCTGTAAATTTAATAGATTAAAAAATTCAACAGATTGTCCACCCCCCTCCCCCATTGTGCATTTATCTATAGTGCAGAATTTGTTAATAATAAAGCCTGACAACAATCATAACTGAGGATTTTGTTCAGTATCTGCACGATAAAATCACTCAGATTCAGGAAGGCCTGGTCTCTGACTGGGTAGGTACAGGCGGGATGATGGGTGCTGGTCTTGAGAATGTCATTTGGGATGAGTTCGATCCTGTTGCTCCCAAGGACGTGGACAGGATACTGGGGTGGCTGAACGCGACCACTTGTTTACTGGACCTGTGTCCCTCCTGGTTGGTGCTGGCCTCCCGGGAGGTTACGCAAGGCTGGCTCCAGGGGATTATCAACGCTTCATTGAGGGAGGGTGTCTTGCTGTCCACCTTGAAAGAGGCGGTGGTGAGGCCCCTCCTCAAGAAGCCTGCTCTGGACCCAGCTGTTTTGGCTAACTATTGTCCGGTCTCCAACCTTCCCTTCTTGGCGAAGGTTGTTGAGAGTGTGGTGGCGCGACAGCTTCCGGGGTACCTGGATGAAGCTGTCTATCTGGATCCACTCCAGTCCGGCTTCCGGCCTGGGTACAGCACGGAAACGGTATTGGTTGCGTTGGTGGATGATCTCTGGAGGGCTCGGGATAGGGGTTGCTCCTCTATCCTGGTCCTGTTAGATCTCTCAGCGGCTTTTGATACCATCGACCATGGTATCTTGTTGCACCGGTTGGAGGAGTTGGGAGTGGGGGGCACCGTTTTGCGGTGGTTCTCCTCCTATCTCTCTGACCGGTCGCAGTCGGTGTTGGCAGGGGAGCAGAGGTTGACCCCGAGGCGCCTTGTTTGTGGGGTGCCGCAAGGGTTGGTCCTCTCGCCCCTTCTGTTCAACATTTATGTGAAGCCGCTGAGTGAGATCATCCATGGCTTTGGGGTGGAGTTCCATCAGTACTCTGATGATACGCAGCTGTACATCTCCACCCCAGGCCATCCCAACGATGCCCTTGAAGTGATGTCCTGGTGCCTGGAGGCCGTGCGGATCTGGATGGGGAATAACAGGCTTCGACTCAACCCTTCCAAGACCGAGTGGCTGTGGCTTCCGGCGTCCCGATATAGCCAGCTGGTGCCAACGCTGGCTATTGGGGGCGAATCATTGGCCCCCATGGAGAGGGCTCACAACTTGGGCATCCTCCTGGATACACGGCTGTCTTTGGAAGAGCATATGACGGCCGTGGCCAGGGGGGCTTTTCATCAGGTCTGCCTGATTCGCCAGTTGCGGCCCTTTCTGGATCGGGACTCCTTACACACAGTCACTCAGGCGCTCGTCACTTCCCGCCTGGACTACTGCAATGCTCTCTACATGGGGCTCCCCTTGAGGAGCACCCGGAGGCTCCAACTGGTGCAGAATGCGGCCGTGCGGGGGATTATGGGAGCAAGAGGGCGCTCCCCATGTGATGCCTCTCCTGCGCAAGCTGCATTGGCTTCCAGTGGTCTTCCGGGTGCGCTTCAAGGTGTTGGTTACCACCTTTAAAGCGCTCCATGGCATCGGACCTGGGTATTTGCAAGACTGCTTTCTGCCGCCAATAGCCTCCCACCGACCAGTATGCTCCCACAGAGAGGGACTCCTCAGGGTGCCGTCAGCCAGGCAATGTTGGCTGGCGACCCTCAGGAGGAGGGCCTTCTCTGTGGCAGCACCTGCCCTCTGGAATGATTTGCCCCCGGAGATACGAAGGATACCAGATCTGCGGGCCTTTCGCCATGCCCTAAAAACTTTTCTTTTCCATCAAGCAGGGCTGGCGTGAAACCCTCCCCCCCCCTTTTTTTTTTTTTTTTTTTTTAGCTCTTTTTAGCTTTTTAAGTGTAAATTGGGTTTTAATTGGATTGTTTTAAATTGTGGGCCTAAACTGTATAATTCTTTTAATTGATTTTAAATTTTGTATTGGTATGTTTTTTATCCTTGGCTGTGCACCGCCCTGAGTCCAATAGGAGAAGGGCGGTATATCAATTGAAATAATAATAATAATAATAATAATAATAATAATAATAATAATAATAATAATAATAATAGCAACCTTTAATGTTTAGGTCAAAAAAGCTGTCTGTTCCAGCATCGGTTGTGTCTCGAATAATGGGAAGAGGTGGGTGCAATATCACAGCAATTCAGGATGTTACTGGTGCTCACATTGATGTGGACAAGCAAAAAGATAAAAATGGAGAAAGAATGATCACCATAAGGTAGAGTTCATAAAATTTTGCTTTGATTTTCAGTTGGATTAAATTGCACTAAATAAGAATTGTGTTTTACAAATGACATAACTTTCTCTGTTTCAGGGGTGGAACAGAATCAACAAGATATGCAGTACAACTTATTAATGCCCTTATTCAAGATCCTGCTAAGGAACTGGAAGATTTAATTCCTAAAACTCATATAAGAACACCTGTTTCCAGCACTAAATCAATCCATACCAATTTTTCATCTGGCGTCAGTACTGCTTCAGCTTCAAACAAAAACTCATTTTCTATTGGAGCTTCATCTCTTGTCACGTCTCAGTCGTCAACACTATCTACTTTCCAGTCTGCTAACAAATTAAGCAAAAATGTCCCAGCAAATGTGCGCTCTTCTTTTCCAGTCTCTTTACCTTTAGCTTATTCCCATCCTCACTTTGCTTTATTGGCTGCTCAAACTATGCAACACATTCGACATCCTCGTTTACCTATGGCCCAGTTTGGAGGCACATTTTCAACATCTCCAAATACTTGGGGACCATTCCCAGTGAGACCAGTTAACCCAGGCAGCACAAATAGCTCTCCAAAGCATAACAATTCAAATCGCATAGGTAACCAGAATGGTAGTATTTTACAGTCTGAACCTACAGGTTTAGCTTCTAGCAGTCCTGGTAGTGTCTCTTCAGCAGTTCCATCCTCTCAGCCACTTTGTGTGACAAATAATCGGACTCCATCATCAGTCAGGAAGCAGCTGTTTGCTTGCATTCCTAAAACAAGTACCATGACGACAGCAATCTCAACTGTGACAACAACATGTAGCACACTACCTTCAACTTCTCCTGCACATGAAAATACTGGGAATGTTCCCACTACATTTCTACTCTCTAATATTCCACAGGCACAGCAATCTGCACTTAAACCAGATGCTATTCCTTCTGTTTCAGTACCCAAAGAAAAGGCATCAGCGCCAGAACAATCTGTTGGCATTGCATGTGTGTCATCATCAGTTGCTACTAGCAGCAGTATCACATCTTGCAGCAGCCCAGGAGTCCTAGAGTCATGCACATCCAGCAGTCCTGCACCTCCAGATAATGTCCCAAATGAAACACTGCCAGCTAATATGCCTGAATTAAGTCCTCCCATAACTATGCCTTTTTCTTCAAGTTCAGAATCCACTCCATTAACTTTATCATCACCGAGATCGGTTGCTTCGGAAAATCAGGACAATGGTAACTTACCTCAGTTAGCTGTACCAGCACCAAGAGTTTCTCACAGAATGCAACCTAGAGGTTCTTTTTATTCAATGGTACCAAATGCAAATCTCCATCAAGAAACCCAGTCTGTTTTTGTTACAAATGCCGTACCTTTAACACCGTCTCAAGGTCCGTCTACTACAGTTCACTTATCATCACCCATGAACATTATGAATGGTTCTCAGATGCATATTAATCCATCAAACAAGCCTTTGCCTCCTACCTTTGGGCCAGCAACACTCTTTAATCATTTTAGTAGTCTTTTTGATAGTAACCAGATGCCAGCTAACCAAGGATGGGGAGATTGCCCACTGTCCACACGAGCAGCAGCAGATCAATCTTTCACTGTCCAGTCTACTTTCTTAAGTAACTCTGTATTGGGGCACATGGAAAGTGTACATCCTGATAACTCTAAGGCTCCAGGGTTCCGACCACCTCAGAGAGTTTCAACAAGTCCTGTAGGTAAGTTGCTAAGTTTCCATATGGAAAGGAGAATTTGTCTCTGCAGTGTAACTGAAATGCTGTAGAGATTCTCAGCCATCCAGGTCATGGTTGTCCCAAAGGTGCTTTTTTAGGAGGCAACTGGGCTTTCTTTTTTTCTTTGAAGATGTTTCACTCCTCATTCAAGAAGCTTCTTCAGCTCTGACTGGATGGTGGGGAATGGAAGGATTTATATTCCTTGCAGACAGCTGGTTATCTGCATCCTTTTATTGAAGCACTTGGAGGTTTATCTGTGTCCTAAGGGTTATCTGAATAGTGCTAATGATTCCTGTAGTCTGCAATTTTTCTGGAATCTGTTCATATTCCCACACAATTTGAAGGGTATTCATCCCGAGTGATGTTGGAGGTATGAACGGATTCCAGAAAAATTGCAGACTACAGGAATCATTAGCACAACTCGGGTAACTCTGAGGAGACAGATAAATCTCCAAGTGCTTCAATGACCCTCTAAAAGAATGCAGATGACCAGCAGTCTGCAAGGAGTATAAATCCTTCCATTCCCACTATCCTGTCAGAGCTGAAGAAGCTTCTTGGATGAGAAGCAAAACGTCTTCAAAGAAAAAACAAAAAATCCAGTTGCCTTCTGAAAAAGCATCTTTGTAACTCAGACTATTTGCAGAAAATTATCGCTTATCCTGAGCCAAAGAAATATGGAAACAGATATTATACTGGATCTTTAGCTATTTTTATTTGGCTGATATCATGTAAGGTGATTTAATTTAATTAAAGGATCTGGGAATTAAGTTGAAGCATAATAGTAAATCAACCCATGAATTGATGAACATTTTGACTTGTTTTAGAAATTACTTAATTTTTTTTAGATTTGTATCTAACTTTGCTATTGCCTCTTCAGTCTGATTATCATTCTCTACTTATACGATTTGTTATTAGTGTTAAGCTGCCTCCCTCAAACTAGAGCTGTCCAGCTGTTGAGTAATAGTTTGTATATTCCTAGGAAGCAGTCCTTAGTGGTTGCAGTAATAGTTTTAGTCCAGCTTGTCTAGTATGGGGAAGGGTGCTGTGAGGCTGATTTGCTGTTTTAAAATTTTCAAAATGTGGGGGAAGGGAGATGATAAAAATCTGCTGGAAAATGCATACATCACGGTCATCTGAGACCTGTAAGAAAATGTTGCTGCATAAAGTGCTTTCATTTACTCCACTGATCATTCAGCCATACTCTGCCTGAACTATATTCTTCTGTGTGATTTTTCATATTTTACACATACACATTTTCTCAGTTGTTAACAATCCTCTTGCAGAGAAGAATTATCATTTTGGCTAGTGGCACTGGAAATGGAAACATATGCCCTTGAAGTATTTTTTAGAACTGTATCCCTAGCAATCATAGTACTTTTGATTCTGAAAATTAGTTTGTCTGCACTTTCTAAAAGTATAGTATAATTTTTTTTGTGGAACTTTTATAATATTTTTTCTTTCATATGACTCAAACTTTGTTTATATCCAATTATACCATTACAGTGTAGGTTCAGTGGTAACTATATAATTATTATAATGATAGATACAGCTGTACCATCTTTTACTTTTACATCAGATTAGATCAAATCTATTTACCTGTTAGGGGAGATTTTTTTCATGGTTGGCTTTTTTATTTTTTGGTTGGTTTATATATTTTTTATTTTTTAATTTAAACATTTCATCTTCCATTAAACAGTGTGTTGTCTGGTTACAAATATCCCTGTGCAATAACAATCAAGATTCACAGAATTCATTACATTGATACTGATTCTCTAATCTTACAATAATAATAATAAGCATAATAAACCTATTCATTTCTCCCTCTTAACGTATCTTCTAATAAGAGTATAATAGTAATATTAGACACAATAGTCTTATCAAACATATTAGCAAAAATCATAATATTGTTTGTGTTTATATATTTTCTGTATTTCACTAATCTCCATTTATTTCTAGCTTCTGTTTTTGTTCTCCAGCCACCCATAAAATAGCTCCCATGTCATATAGTATTCAGTTTGTTCTTTCTCCTGTATAGCCAACGTTAATCTATTCATTTCTGCACATTCTAATATTTTCCTAATCACATTCTCCCTCTTCACTGAAAAGGGAGAATTGTATTGTGCAAATACAATTCTAGCCGCAGTTAATACATCTATAATTAAATAGCAAAATCCCCAACAAAAATATTTCTGGTTTTAAGTCAATGTACTGCTTTGTAATCTTTTCCAACCACCTTTGTATTTTTCTCCAATATTTTTTTGCTTCTACACATGTCCGCCACATAGGATAATATGACCCAGGTGTCTGGTGGCATTTCCAACATTTAGCAGATTTATCTTTAAACATCTTTGCCAATCTCGCCGGTGCGAAATGCCATCTGTAAAGCATCTTGTACAAATTTTCTTTATACAGAAATATTGTTTATATAAATATTCTTTATATAAGTTGACATTGTTAACTTATAATTCCTGTTCCATAACTTCTGCCATTTGTCTAGTTCTATTGTGTAACCAAAAATTTTTGCCCATGTTATCATTGTCTCCTTCACTTGTTCATCTTCCAATTTAATGGTCAATAAATAATTGTACAGCTTTCTTATCAATCTTTCTTCTGTCCCTGTTAACATCTTATCTAATTCTGTATATTCGCATATCTGGTATGAATTCTAAATGTTTCATCAATTCCATCAAGTATTTTATCTTTAGTCACTTCTAAGGTGCCAGCAACTCTGCTAGTATCTCTGGTAGGTTCTCTCACTTTTCTTCCTCCAAGTTCTGAAACCGCTGGGAAGATTTTTTTTCATGTTATGTACCTGCAATAGTTCATGCTTCTACATTAATGCAGTACATGGTACTAGATCCTTCCTATATGTAGTCTTATGTTTCTGTAAATGATTTTTCTGTTTTACTTGCTTTTTCGTACAGGTTTATTTCAGGTGAATATCATAATATAATAGGATGATGGGTTTTTTAGAATTTCAGGAGGAATATTTCATTAACTTTTAACTTTTAATTTAAACCCATGTACAATATTCATTTTCATGTTTGATCAAAAGCGCTTGATTTGTTGTCTGTGGCTTTTCTATTATTTTGATTTAAAAGAATTGGTTTGTTTGTTTATTACAATATAGGCTGCCAAATCCTAAGGACTCTTGGCAATTTACAAGAAAAATACACAAGAAACAGTATACTGTACATAAACATATACAAATAAAAAGTTTATAAATTAATGAAAACATAGTAAATTAAACAATTATAAGCAAACCCAAAGTAGAAGCAAGGCCAAAATGCCTTCCAGAAAAGCTCTGTTTTGAGCAGTTTCTGGATGGCAGTCAAGATGAGTTCCATTCCCAAGTCTCCTGGGAGGCCATTCTAAAGGAGCACCACAACCTCTCAAAAGCAGGATCACCAAACCTTGGTCAATCAATCTGTAGTAAGTCTCTGGTAATATTGTTTCCCAGTTAGATCGTTCTTTTGTGATTGTCTTCTTTGTGATCTACTGTATATGGATGAATAACAAGCTACATTTTCTGGCAAGGACAGATGTTTTACATGAGAATATTGTTTTTGTAAATGATTCATATTATAGATAATATATATCTTATTAAACAGAAGAAAAATGATTTAGTTTGAATTTAGGGATCTAACCAATAGTAACAGATAAATGGTGGTGTTTGTAACTGTATTTCTTTCCCAGTCTGACATATCAGAACTCTTTGCATAAATTCCTTTCTAACCAAAACAGTAGAATTGAATTGAAATAATTGAATTATTTCAATCATCTACCATTCTGTCCTTTGTCAACAAGTCAGAGAATTGTTCTTATAACCTGAATAGCATAAAAATGTTGAAAGAACAGTTTGGTCTTAATTGGAAGGCAAAAATCTTGGCATATTTAATAAGAAAAGAAAGAGTCAGATGATGGTGGTAAAGATGTGGATCAAACAGTTTATAATAGGCTTCTGTTTTTGGCCTTCTGTTTTTCCCATGGAATTTCAAAAATAGATTTGTATATTCTGCATCTGCTTGCAAACCTAACCTACATAATAGTTACCAATGCGTGAATAAATAAAACAATTTAAAAGACTTGTCTGTTAACATGTTCACGACTACAAAAACATTCCACAGAATAGTTATGTGATTCTTGGAGGACATACAGTGGGCATAAAAGTCTATACACCCCTGTTAAAATGACAAGTTTTTGAAATGTTAAAATATCAGGCCGAGATAAGTCACGGTCTTATAAAGCATCAAAGGGATAAGCTATATAGTTCAATTGAAAACAATGTGAAATTCCCTGTTTTCCCCAAGTATGTATGTATGTATGTGTGTGTGTGTGTGTGTGTGTGTATATATATATATATGTCAAATCAATGTGTGAACAGTGTGACCTGGGCGCCATACATTTCAATACAAATGAAATTGATCAGATTAAGCATAATTATTACATTCAATCAATTTATATATTTCTAATCACAATACACATCTATGTTAGGTTACAGTCTATCACTATTCAATTATTCCACATTTTCTCATTCTTACTTTCATTTTATAAAATAAAAATGTATACATTAATATTCCCCTTATTTCTATCACTTATTCTAGCTTTTAATCATGTCACCCTTTATTACAAAACTTTTTCTTTCTTTCCTGTCTAACTTCTAATCATGTCATGCTTTAAAAGAAAGAGGGGAAGGCGAATCAGAAAAATAAACAAAAAAATCATCTATTCATCGTCTCTTGCCCGGTTCAATCTTTAATTGCTATGCTTTGGGGCGGGGGGACTTGCCTCCCAAATTCCTTTCTTAAATTTTTGGTCTATTTCTTGGATGTCCAATCTAAGTATTCCCCCTACCTCTACCCTCTTCCACTGTCTAATTTCTAGAATTTCTACCCAGGCCCCTGCCTTCATTTCAGACATATCTTCCAACTCTTAATATGTTTTCCCCCTGGTTTAATTTATCAATCACTATTATTTTCATTGTTATCTCCTCTTTGTCTTCTTCCTTCTTCATTTCTTCTTGTGACTTCTCCCTTTCCTGGATGCCTTGGTCTGTACTCATCATCCCTTGTATGGCATTTTCCATTTTTTTTCCCATAATCTCCTTAAATCCTTTATTCATAATGTCTTTTGTATTTTGAAAGAGTAAATCCATCTCCTATGCAATTCCATTCATTTCTTTCTTTTTTTTAAATAGTTTTTATTGAATATAAATATTAAAAAAGACATACGTAACATATACACAACTAACATTTATACAACATATACACAAAAAGAATATAATTTCTTCTTAAGCATTTTTTCAGAGTGACGTTCTACACTTCTACTTATAATATATTCCTTCACCTTTCTGTAATCTAATAATATTTTTATTACATATATATGTATCAATCAGTAATATATCCCCTATATTTTTTGTATATTTCTAATTTTTAACCAATTATACCAATTATTCCATATTTTATAATAGTCTGATTCTTCTTTTTCTTGTAATTCTTTGGTTAACCTATCCATTTCAGCGCATTCTAAAATTTTCCCTATTACTTCTGTTTCACTTGGTATTTTTTCTTGTTTCCAATTTCTTGCGTAGGTTATTCTTGCAGCAGTTAATATATGAATTGTAAGATATTTGATATCCTTAGGGTATGATTTGTTAAATATTCCTAATAAAAATGTTTCTGGTTCTTTTTCAATCTGTGTTTTTGTTATTTGTTCCAACCATTTTTTGATGTTAGACCAAAATTTCTTTGCTGCCGGGCACGTCCACCATAAATGATAGAAAGTCCCTTGTGCCTTTTTGCACTTCCAACAAATTGGGCTATTTTTAGGTTGTATTTTTGCCAATCTGGTTGGAGACATATGCCACCGATAAAACATTTTCAGTTGATTTTCCTTGTACGCCGTTGCTTTCGTTAACTTTAGGTTTACCTGCCAGAACTTTTCCCATTTTTCCAAAGGTATTGTGTGTTTGATATTTTGAGCCCACTTAATCATCGTTTCTTTGACTGTCTCTTCTTCCAATTTATAGCGTAGGAGAAATTTATAAATTCTACTAATTAATTTATTTTCTGAATCTAATATAATTTTATCTATTTCTTGTTTTTGATTATAAATTTCATATGTTTTTATATACTCTCTATATTTGGATTGTATTTGAGTGTAAGTCCACCAGTCTATTCCTCTGTGTAAATCTATCTCCAATTGTTGTTTTGTCTTTAGTTTGCCTTGATAGTCAATTATATCTTTATATATCTAATTATTTTTGTCTTATCTGTTAAATTTGGGTGTCTAATTGATTCAGCCAGTGCTAGCCAATTTGGTATCTTCATATAATGTTGTTTTTTAATTTTAAGCCAAATTTGTAATAATGAGTTCCTTATTGTATGTGTTTTAAAATATGAATGTGTTTTGTATTTCTCATCCCACATAAAGAAGTGCCAGCCAGTTTGAAGTTCGTGTCCCTCAATTGTTAAAGTTCTAGAGTCCTTTAATTCTATCCAATCTTTGACCCACGATAGTACTGCTGCTTGGTAGTATATCTCCCAGTCAGGGAGTGCAGCTCCTCCTCTATCTTTTGTATCCTGAAGCAGTTTAAATTTTATTCGTGGCCTTTTCCCTTGCCAAATAAATTTAGATGTTATTTTATTCAGCTTTTCAAAAAACGGTTTATCTATTTTAATTGGGGTGACCTGAAACAAATATAAAAATTTAGGTAATATAATCATTTTGATGGCCGAAATTCTTCCTAGGAATGAAATGTGTAAATTTTCCCATTTTTCTAAGTCTTTCTTTGTTTGTTCTAGTAATTTATCATAATTGTTTTCTTTAATTGCTGATGTTCTTGTAGATAAGCAGATTCCTAGATATTTTATTTTTGTTGTTGTTTGGATTTGTATATTATCTATCAAATCTTTTGTTTGGATTTCCGTAAGGTTTTTAACAATTAGCTTCGATTTACTTTTATTAATTTTTAGTCCAGCCACTTCTCCAAATTCTTCTATTTTTTGGAACAAATTAGGTATAGATTCCATAGGATTTTCTGTCAAAAACACTAAGTCATCAGCAAAGGCTTGAACTTTGTATTCTTCTCTATTAATCCTTAAACCTTCAATTCCTTGATCTTCTCTAATTTTTTTCAACAGGGTTTCCAATGATAGAATATATAATAAGGGGGAAAGTGGACAGCCTTGTCTGACTCCTTTTGTTACATTAAATTTGTCTGTTATGTCATCATTCATAATTATCCTTGCTGATTGCTTGGTATAGATTTCTGCTATAATTTTCCCAAATTTTTCTCCAATTTGCATATTTTGTAGTTGTTCAATCATAAATTTCCAATTTTGGTTATCGAAGGCCTTTTGGGCGTCAAGAAAAACCAACACTGCCTGCTTCTCCGGGTGTGATTCATAGTATTCTAAAGCATTAAGTATTATTCTCATGTTGTTCTTTATTTGGCGTCCCGGCAGAAATCCATTTTGGTCTGGGTGTATATATGTATTTAATACTAATTTAATTCTTTCTGCCAAGATTGCTGCAAATATTTTGTAATCGGCATTCAATAATGAAATAGGTCTATAGTTTTGTATTAACTGGAGATCTGTGTCTTCTTTTGGAATGAGTGTTATTATGGCTTCTGTCCATGAATTTGGTATCTTGGCTTTCTCCATAGCTTCATTATATAATCGCAACATATTCTCTCCCAATACTTCTTGCATTGTTTTATATATTTCTACTGGTAGCCCGTCGGGACCTGGTGTTTTATTGTTTTTTTGCTTTTTCAGTACTTCATCTAGTTCTAATTTGGTTATTGGCCTATTGAGAGTAATTCTTTGTTCTTCTGTGATTTTTGGCATTCCTGATTTCTCTATGTACTGTTTTATTTTATCTTCCTCTATTTTCCCCTGATTATATAGATTCGCATAAAATTTCTTAATAATATCTTTTTTGGTCTCTTTACTATGTTGAATTTCTCCTTTATCATCCTTCAATTGGTATATCATTCTTTTTTTCTGTTCTTTTTTCAGTCTATAGGCTAGCCATCTGCCCGTTTTATTTGCGTGCTTGAAATAGTTTTGTTTCGCCATTTATATTTTTTGGGCTAGTTCTATTTGGTTTATCAAATTTAATTTATGCTTAATCATTTCCCATTCTTCTCTTATTGTTTTGTTCTGGGGCTTTTCCTGGAGTTTTTGTTCTATTTGTTTTAGGTCTTTCTCTAATTTATCTAATTGTTTTTTCTTCTCTTTATTCTTTTTCCTCGTATATGCTATTACTAGGCCCCTTATATATGCTTTTAAAGTATCCCATGTGTTTTGTAAAGAGGTTTCCTCTATTTTATTTATCTGAAAGAATATTTTTACTTCCTTTTCTAACATCAAATTAAATTCTTTTTCTTTACATAATCTTTGGTTCATTGTCCATCTCTTACGTCTTCTTTCCCCTTTCCAGTTTATGAATAGTGGATTGTGGTCTGCCCATTGGTTTGTGCCTATCTCAATTTTTTCTACTTCTGTTTTGATACTTGGGGTCATCCATGCCATGTCCAGTCTTGACCAGGAGTTATGCGGATGGGAGTAAAAGGTGTATTGGGCTTCTTCTTCATGTGTTTCCCTCCATACGTCTGCCAAGTTTAGTTCTTCAGCCATAATAAATAATTCTTTTGGAAGTATTTCTTTTTTCTTTTGTTTTTTTCCCCCAGTTTTGTAGTCTTTCTTTGCATCTACTATTGCATTATAATCCCCTATTACACAAATATCATATTCTAATTCTACTAATTTTATATGTAGGTCTTTAAAAAAAACCTGTAGTTTTTGGTTAGGTGCATAAATCCCTACAATTAACATTTTCCTTTTTCCTATTTCTAATTCAACCATCACCACTCTACCTTGCTCATCGGTATAAACTAGTTTAGATTGTATTTTTTCTTTTACGTAAATCACTACTCCTTTTTTCTTTTTTGGGGCCAGAGATAAATATAATTTTCCTAATTTGGGGTTTTCTAGGATTTTTTGATAATCTTTTTGAATGTGTACTTCTTGCAGACATATCACATCTGCTTCTAATTTTCGTAATTTTGTGAAAATTTGATTCCTTTTCTTTGGGGCATTTAAGCCATTAATGTTTACCGAAAAGAGTTTGATCTGTTCATCCATTGCCTATTGTATCTGTTTTTGGTGTTTCTTGTTTCCATCCGTTCTCTAGGTTTTGCACCTTCTCTCTGTTCTCTTTCTTTTTCTTGCCTCTGTCTTATTTCTTTTTCTTCCTTTGTTTCTATTGGTTCTTCTTCTTGACTTTTACTATCTGTTTCCTCCTTACTTTCCTGTTCTACTTCTAGTCTAAAATGTGTGTTATGAAATTCTCTTGCCTTTTCTAGAGTGTCTATTTTATATCTTTTGTCTTCCCACGTAATTAAGATCCCCTCTATTGGCAGCCATCTATACATTATCTTGTATTTGATCAATAGTTGTGTTAAAAACTGATATTGTTGTCGTAGATTTCTTACTCTTCGGGGTATCTGTTTTAAAATTATAATTTCTTTTCCATTATAGATCACCGTTTCTTCTC
Organism: Pantherophis guttatus; assembly: GCF_059756535.1. Classification (NCBI taxonomy): domain Eukaryota; kingdom Metazoa; phylum Chordata; class Lepidosauria; order Squamata; family Colubridae; genus Pantherophis; species Pantherophis guttatus. The sequence goes on along the minus strand of NC_142065.1, from coordinate 119,891,006 downwards.
TAGATTTCTTATAGACTTCATCTCGGATTGATTTTTTAAAAAATTTAACATGGACTTCTCTCGCCAATCTGTGTCTTCTTATATAATTTGTTTATACACGATAAGTTTCTTCCAATTGTCCTTTTATTTCTTCTGGCTCTTTTTGTATCATTCCTGCAATAATCTCCATCATCTTTCCTTCTAAATCCTCATTTTTTTCTTCTGGAACGTTTTGAAAACGCAGGAAGTATGAGGCCTTTTCCATTTCGAGCATGGCCAAGGAGTCTGACATTTCTTTGTTTAGTTGTAGGGTTTTTTGTTCCATTGCTTCTACTTTTAATTCCACGTGATCTATTTTTGTTTCCGTTTTCCTAATTCTCTGTTCATTTTCTGCTATAGAATTTTGAATGCCCCCAATTTTATCTTTCATGGTCTTAATATCTTCCTTAACTTCTCCTAATTCATTTCTAATCTGCATGGAACGTTCTCATTTCTTCCTGATTTTCAGCTATTTTTTCTTGTTTGAAGCAGTGTTTCCTGGATCTTTTGAAACATATCTTGTATTACATTAGGTGCCATTTCCAGTTTTTCTTTTTCTTTTTCTTTCCCCATCATGCTATCTATTGTTTTTTGTTGTGAGGGGGAGGGAGTCATTACTAACGTACTAGTTGTAGGTTTTTTCCCTGTCTTTGTTATGGTGGATGTTGTATACATTTTTAATATTCGTGTAAAGCTTTCCAACCTTAGCATCAATTATTAAGTTATTCCTTAATATCTCTTTCCCCCTCCAAATACTACTTATACACCACACAACTTATATATAGTTATATTATATTATATTGCCAGTTATCCCGATTAAGCAATTAATTCTTGTTCACAGTATAAATCTATTTACTTATCAATCAAGATTTTAATTTAATTTTCTTATTTTCCTAATTAGCAATCTTTTCAATTACCCCCTTTTTCAATCAGTCTATCTCAGAGATACAGTCAACTCATCTGTTATTTTATATAAAAATCAGTTTCGCTTTAACAATAATTCCTTGTCTAACTACAATTCCACAATACAATTTATAGCTATAAAAATATTGTCAACTTATATATTTCTTTCAAATATTAAACTTATTAACTAATTAAACAGTTCAAAATTAATAATTCACTTAATTTTTATTTTCTTTAGTCCTTATTGTCTTCTTGTTTTACCTCTCTCAGTCTGTTCTTTCACAATCATGAAAAACGCAATCTGTGTTGTCTCAGTCTTTTTTTTTTTAATTTCTTCTCCCAGTAATCGGATCTCTGCATTCAATTTTCAAATCTTTTTTTTTTAAACTTAAGTTCTTATTATCCAAAGTTATTTGTAAATCCAGAGTTCGAAATCCCGACAGATCTTCTGTATCCGTGAAATTCACCACTTAGTCCGGTATTTCAGTCTCTGTATTCGGTTTCCGATGTTTGGGGTTTGAATCAGTTATAATTCCCAAGATCAAACAGCTTGTCTCTATATCCACAAAGTCCACAGGCTGCTCCCTTTGATCAGCTGTAAAGGTCCGCAGTCAGACCGCTTCGAGCACTATTTCTCCTTTTCTGATGTTTTGCTTAGTCATTCTATGGGATTCTCTCTTCCGCGCTGTAGTTATTTCCCCTTTTTTCCTTCTCCTCTTGTATCGCCGCTGTTGTACTCACTTGTCTTTCTCTGATTCGATTGCGCGTCCCGTTTGCCGTCTCTATTGTAGGTGATCTATCTGACAGTCACTCGGAATTGCTTCCACTTTTTGCTTCGATCTAGGCGGGCGCCATCACTCCTGTCCGCCGATAAGGCCGACTTCTTCTCCACCAATTTAAGAGGTTGATCGCTCGACCTCCCTGATGACAGCGCAACACCAGGGGGCTTCGCGAATTCCTCTTTCGTTTCCCGATCCCTCCAAGTTCGGGAATGCCCCTAAAGAGCAATTAATGAGGAAATTTGGGTTTCAGAGACGGAGCCTCCGTTTCCTCACCCGTTCGTGATGACGTCACCGCCGGAAGTTCTATTTCTTTCTTTTTAAGTATCTTATTTTGTTTTTAAAAAAGAATAATTTTTATCCAATAGTTCAAGAGCTATTTATTCAGTCTTTGAATTACCCTTTAAGGAGTACACTAGTCCCAATTCTTTATGCCTCATAGGTTAACAGTCAGTTCCATTTAAATAGTCCCAGAGGTTATCAAAAGCCCCTTTATGTCCTCTTTGCAAATTCAATCCTCTGGTATGATATTCCAATGTCTCTTTAATTGAATCACTTCCTCATTTTCATATTTGAATCTCTAGTACTCATAGGATAACTAAAAATAATCCAATGGAATTTTCACTTTCACTGTCTTTCATATAAGTAGAAGGCATGTAATTTTCTTTTTTGTCAGCAGATGGCACTCTTCACTTAGATTTCAGTTTACTAGTCCCTCGTCATTTGGTTATAAAACACTTGTGAAAGCAGAATAATTGCCTTTCATTTCCAGTTAGATATTTCTTTAGAGTGCCCCTAAAATGCTTAAACGCCACTTTAAAACATAGTTCTGAGCAAATAATTCTGAATTGTTTCTTTGAGTTAGATTTAAAGCGAAAGAAAAATCCTCTCTCCCAGTTCCAGCACGGCTCACCTTCTTCTCTCCAGCACCAGTCTTAGCTGTTGTTCTTCATTTGTCCCAGCTTTGTAGCAGCCATCGTTAGGCAGCTGCTTCTTTTTGCCGTGGCTGAGAGGGAGAAAAAACCCCGGGCCAGACAGGAGAGCTGCAACTCTCCCCAACTTCATAGGGTGCGCCTCGATGCTTCACCGTCCCCACAGGGCGGCTCTGGCTCCCTCTGGAGCCCACAAACAGGAAGAATTCAGCACAGGGAACACAGAGACCCGTTTCTTTGTGTGTCTACCACCGCAACGTCAACCAGAAGTCACAGTCTGAAATTCTTAAAGGGGAAAAATAAAAATAAAAACTTTTAATATCATGGTTGCATAAATGTGCACTCCTCTTATAAATGGGAATGTGGCTGTGTTCAAAATGAATCAATCACATTCAAACAGATGTTAAATAGTAGTCAGTACATACCTGCTATCAATTAAAGTGACTGATCAAGCCCATATAAAGTTCAGCTGTTCTAGTAGGACTTTTCCAACATTTATTCAGTTGCTTCTTACAGCAAAAATCGGGGTCTTACAAAGCATCAAAGAGATCTCATTGGAAGATATCAGTCAGGAGAAAGGTATAAAACATTTCTTAAGTATTGGATATAATGTTGAACACAGTGAAAACAGTGATCAACAAATAGAGAAAATATGGCACAACAGTGACATTACCAAGAATTGGATGTCCCTCCAAAATTGATGAAAAAACAAGAATATAAATAGTCCAAGCGGTTGCCAAGAGACCTACAGCAACATTTAAAGGAGCTGCCAGAATTTCTGGCAGGTACTGGTTGTGTAATATATGTTACAACAATACAACGATGTGCCTGGCTGTGGGATAGGGTAGCAAGACAGAAGCCTTTTCTTACAAAGAAAAATATCCAAGTTCAGGTACATTTACAAAAATCTACATCAAGTCTAGCAAAAGCATGTGGGAAAATGTGTTATGGTCTGATGAGACCAAGGTTAAACTTTTTAGCCATAATTCCAAAAAGTATATGTGGCACAAAAACAACTCTGCAGATCACCAAAAGTACACCATACCCACAGTGAAGCATGGTGATGGCAACATTATGCTTTGAGGCTGCTTTTCTTCAGTTGGAACTCGGGCTTTAGTCAAGGTGGAGGAAATTATGAACAGTTCCAAACATCAGTTGATTTTGTACAAAACCTTCAGGCCTCTGCTGAAATGCTAAAGATGAAGGGGAAATTCACGTTTCAACCCAACAGCCCAAAGCATACTTCCAAATCAACAAAACAATGGCTTTACTAGAAGAATATCAAAGTTCTGGAGTGGCCCAGCCGGAGCCTGGATCTGAATCCACTTGAAAATCTGTAGGGTAACCTGAAAAGGGCTGTGCACAGGAGATACCCTTGCAAACTGACAGTGTTTTTGCAAGGAAGAATGGGCAGAGATTCCCAAGGCAAGCTGTGCCATGCTAATAGGCTCCTACCCCAAAAGACAAAATGCTGCCATAAAATCAAAAGATGCTTCAACAAAGTATTCTTTAAGGGTGTGCACACTTATGCAGCCACGTTGTTGTAACTTTTTCATTGTCTCCCCCCCCCCCAAAAAAAAAAATATCAGTTTGTTTTTCAGTTGAATTGTGCAGCTTATAAGTTATATTGAAGGTGGGGAAAAATTCTGAAATGTTTTATCTTGGTCTGATTATTTTACATCGTAAAATCCTGGCGTTTTAATAGGGATGTGTAGACTTTTTATGTCCACTGTAGATAACAGTGCTTAACAAAAAGGATAACTAAAACAGATAAACCTGTGATTTAAAGGTAAACTGTTGCTAGATAAAGGATGTGAAGAAAAGAGCCTAGCCTCAGATCTACTGAACATGATTTTGCTGCTTTTGCAGGCAGAAACTTCAAGGGCCTCCATTGTATAAAGAACAAATACCAGAATTGTTTGTATTTCACTCACATTTTAAATGGGCCCTTTATAGGCTGTTTTTTTCTGAAGCTTCCCCAGTACACAGATATTCTCTGTGGAATATCAACATTGACAGTCATGAATTCTCCAATGGATTCCTTGGCAACTTGTTCAGTTAAGTAAAGTAAAACTCTATTTCCAGCCAGAAATTGTTTGAATTGTTAGAGGAGAGTGGTATTTTTCACATGGATAAAGCAGCCCTGCTTCCTAACCATTCTTTCATGCCAGAGATGAACTTCACTCTTCTTGAGTGTTTTTGCTCAATATTACCATACTTACAAGAATGTGGTTATTATAGGCCAGTGATGGCTAACCTTTTCTGGACCAAGTGCCCAAAGCGTGTGGCCGAAACCCCAAAATGCAACGTGCGCACGGGGGGCCCGCACATGCGTGCGCGGCCCTCCCGCATGCGCCCTGCACATGCGCGGCACCTGGCGACCAGCTGAACTGGGACAACAGCTCGCGTGCCCACAGAGACGGCACTGTGTGCCACCGGTCCGCCATTACGGTTATAGGCTGTAATATACTGTATTTTTCGGAGTATAAGACGCACCTTTTTCCCCAAAAAAAAGAGGGTGAAAATCTGGGTGCGTCATATATACCGAATGTAGCCCCGCCCACCTGCTGGCCCCCACCCCTCGGACGTTGTCAGCCTCCGCGCGTTGCATTTTCCGGTGGTTCCAGGCAGCGGAGATCCTCACTTCCATTCGGATTTTGATAACGAGCAGCACAGATCTTTTTATCCGTTTAAAACAAACTATATCACTCTATGCACATTTAACTCGGGGTGGGGTGGGGGATGATTTTCATGGGGGCAAAAGAGGGACATGATACCGAAGGCTCCACTCGAGACGCCCCCATCTTCCTACCTATAGCCATAGGCACTTAAAGCCTGGCTTTCTTGCAGCAAGGCCCGATAGAGACCCAACACTTCAGTCCTCCTGGGCGCTGCCATCTTGTAAACACAGTGCTGGGCTTCCAGGCAAGCTCTGCAAGTTTGTTGCCTCAGTCGCAGCCTGATTCTGCAAGCGGCCCGGGAAGTGCGGAGGTCAGGACTCATTTGACGAAGCGGGCGCTTCTGCGCAAGAGATGTAAGGCAAGTTGGCTCGCCACCCAGCCTGCCCCTTCTCCAGGCGACCCAGGCGGAGGGCGGTCAGCTTCTGCCCGGGAGTCGGATCTGGCCAGGAGGAAAGAGAAAGTCAGTCTGCGGAAAAGGAGGAGGAGGGCACGAGGCTCTGCGAATTGCATTGGGGAATTGGGGAGAAAAAAGAGCATTGCCTCCATGATGCTCATTTTTGGCAATCCCCGTTGCCTGGAACTGACCGAAAATCACCTTTCCAGGCGATGGGGATTGCCAAAAACGAGTATCGTGTTTTCGGTCTCCGCACGCTGGGAGATGGGCGGCGCGTTTTCATGAGGGCATGCGGCACTGTGAATTGCATCAAGGAATCGGGGAGGAAAACACCGGAAAATGCGATGCATGGAGGCGATGCTCTTTTTCCTCCCAATGCAATTTGCAGAGCCTTGCCTTACGCCCCCTGTGCTACCACCTGAAAACACTTTCCTCCCTGATTCCAAAAACCGGGCGTGCAGAGGCAAAAAAAAGAGCATTGTGTTTTCGGGCAGTTCCAGGTGGTGGAAATCGCGGCAACATTGTTTTCGGGTGGCAGTACCTTGCCTTGCACCTCCTGCACAGTGCCCGCTTCACCAAACGAGTCCTGACCTCCATGCTTCCCTGGGCCGCTTTCGGAATCAGGCTCCAACCGAAGCAGCAAAGGCGCAGGGGGCTTGCCGGGAAGCCCGGCATTGTGTTTACGAGATGGCAGCATCCAGGAGGACTGAACTGCTGCATCTCTATCAGGCCTTGCTGCGAGAAAGCCAGGCTTTCAACGCCTACAGCTATAGGTAGGAAGACGGGGGCATCTTGAGAGTGGAGCCTTCGATGCCAAGTCCCTCTTCTGCCCCTATGAAAATCATCCCCCACCCCACCCACTCCAGTTATCGCGCGTAGAGCAATAGAGTTTGTTTTAAATGGATAAAAAGATCTGCTACTCGTTATCAAAATCCGAGTGGAAGTGAGGATGCTGCTGATCCTGATGCTGGTAGGCAGAGGCAGAATTATTTTTTTCTTGTTTTCCTTCCCAAAAACTAAGGTGCGTCTTATAGTCCGAAAAATACAGTATATTGAATTTTCTCTAGATAGGGCACCAGAGTTTGGGAAATCTGAAGCAATGTTTATATTTTTTTCAAGAAAGTCAGAGAACACTAAGCTTTCCACATCTGCTTTTTCTAGGCAATTAACTATGTCTAGTACTGTCCTATCAAATCATGGATAAATAGCCACCAGTGGTTAATACTGCTTTTATATTTAGGAAAATGGCAACTATAGCTGCCTTCCAAAGTGATTTTCCTTTTTAAGATGTTTAGGGAGTGCTTTCTTGGTTCCAAAATGTTTCTTGAGCTTCATAGGCGGTATTTTGACTCACCGCTATTCTTCCAAGATCAGCTTCAAGAAACATGTGGAGAGAGAAAATTTCTGCCATAGTTGTATATCTACAGGTAGGACATTTGGGAATTGTCCTGGAATTTTTTTTCCCTATGAGCCTATTTACTCTTTTTAAAGCTTTAGCCAGCTATCCTCAAACTCCCTGCACAGTCATGTTTTGAGATAGAATTTTTTAAAGAAGATTTGACAGTGGAATTGAGGGGCTATCCTGCTTTTCCAGTCTGATTATGGGAGGCAGGATAGTTCCTTCCACTGGCACAACTGGCAGTTGTGGATCACACCTACTCTTTCCAGTAGAAGATGCCCAAAATGTGAAATGCCCTTTGTGAGTCTCAGAAAATAGAATTTCACAATAAGTCCAAATGTCTGCTTTGTTATTTACTCTTCAGTGATTATAGGGTGGTAGTGATATCACCGAAGGTATGGTTCAATACATTGTTGTTGTTTTTAATGAGTGTGCAGGTGTGCTTTAAAGTGGGAATTGGATATTTTAAATCTTGAGGAAACATATATATTTTACCACACGATCATCAAGAAAATAAAATAAAATTAGTTTTCTAGCTACTTTCATAGAACCATATTAGTTTACGGTGACAAATAAGGAAGACCCTTTTTTAACTAACAAATTTGTTCTAAGTAACAAATTTATGGAAAGGCCTTCATGAGCTTAAATTATTAAGATTTGTTAGTTGGAAAAGATGTCACTAGACTGTTATGCTTCAGACAGTCATTTTCTGTATTCTAGTAAACACAGAGTTAGAATTGCCCTGGATAAGATTAGGGGTTGCAGGAAGCCCTCAGAAATTTTGATAAAATGTCAAGAAAACCACTGAATGCAAATAGATTTTCAGAAAGGAAGAGTAACCAATCATTGGTGTGAGGAAAAAGTACAATAATATTTAAAAATGGACATGTAAAGCAATTACTGTATATTCTTGAAATTCTAGGATAATGATTTTATTTTTTCTGGGAATCAGTAATGATTTGATCAGATGGAAATATAAAAATAGGCAAATCTTGAGGTCTCTACAAGCAGACTTTTTGTGTAATTACCCAAATACTAACCAATATTTATAATCAGAATCTAGTGATTTTGTGATGGTCCTGACGAATCTGCAGTTACTGTTTTGCTCAACACAAGGACCTAGAGAGATAGCCACAATAAAATCATTACATATATTCAAGAGCTGTTATGTGATAACATAAAGCTTTGTTGACCATATAGACTTGCACTATACCATTCAAAAGATTCCAAGGACATTTTTCACTCCACTTTCAAAACTTTACTATAGATACATGAAAATCATCCATGGGTCTACCTTAAGTCAGAATTTTGAGTTTTTTCCCCAACCTTTGGCATTAAATCTTTGATCTGGACCATGAAAGTTACATTCCTTATTTCTGAAGTGAATCAGATTCTAGAGTTTTCGGTTTATTTATTCTGCAGACCGCCAAGCCATTTCAGCCTGTAATAACCACTGTTGGTTTGATATGAAATGTTTTTGGTGATAGTAATCAATTTTATTTGCTAAATTAATGAACCCTGTGCTTGATCCATTTTTTCAAACTGTCATCAAGACTCAGAGCTGAATTTTCTTTCCACAAATTGGACTCCTCTTGTGTATCACCCAAGAAATTATCCTTCTCATATTGTATAGATGACGTACAACAAAAGCTTCACAACTTAAATGTTTATCATATCCTTTTTAGTCAGATCAAATCTTTTTGCATGTCATAGCACCATACTAGAAAACTAATTTCTGCCTATTATTTTCCTTTGGTTATGGACACAAATCAGTAGGTTACCTTCTGATGCATTAGTTCCTTCTGTCTGTGCTTAAGGGCCATTCAAAGGCAACTATTATACATGCTGCCTTTGCCAAAGGTGTATCACCATAATACATCTGCCAGGCAGCTGTATGGAATTTTCCATCTTTTTTCATTTATCACTATTATATAGCTGTCCATACAAGCACTACTGTTTCCTTTCATAAAGACATTTGCTCTTGATCTTATTATATATTCCATTATGTAAGCTTGCTATCCTCTGATGTATGATCCCCAAAGATCATGAAAAATAATTGCAAGTTAATTTTCAATAACTCTGGTTCTTCAACCACTCTATGCATTCTCACAATCTTTGTTACAGAGGTTAATTTGTTATGTTTATCCCACCATATCAGTATTGGAACTGAAGAAATTGCTAACTCTCAGGGTCCTGCCAGACTCTTAAAACTTTCCTCAATATTGGTATGTGCAGCCACAAAGCCTTATGTAAGCTCATGTTATTTTAGTGGCACAAACTAAATCTTGAGAAAGGACAGGAAACAGGAATTAATACTTTCAACATATCAAAACTGAGGTCCTCTTTGTAGAAAGTTCTCAGTGTTTCATTCCTAGTAGCATGTGAGAGGCAAACAGATAATTATTGTTCCTAAAATCTAATAGATCCTGATTAATTATGTCATTCCTTGTATATGAGTAGATAGTATGTGTATCATGCACAGTCTTCCTTTTTGAATCACAGTGATCCCCCTTTTTCAAAGGCCAAATAATATAGACACATTCCTTGCAATTATGTCAGAGCTCACTAGATTACTTTTGGTGGTCCCTTGTGAGATTGGAAGTTGAGTTGCAACTCCCAGCTTCTGAAATAATGTCTGCTGTACCATTTTGAGCTGATCTTTCTCTATATGCACTCTGTAAGATTATTATTTCTATTAACTTATTAATATATAGTCTAACAAATGTGAATGTATGCATCAAAGTATTTGCAGTTAGATCTAATATTGCTGTCCCACTATGAAGAAAAATTAAAATTGCAAGTTGCATATATCTGTCTTCTCAAGATCAGTGGTTATTTTAGAATTTTGACTACAAACTTGAGAATGCTAGTTTATTTTTTGTATTTTAGCTTGCCATGTAGAGTTTGGTATTATATACATATATTTCTTTTTTTATCTTAAATATAGCTTGAGGGATATAGTATTTGGTAATAAACAATTCAGAGCAGGATGCTTCTTAAATATCTTTCTAAAAGCTCTTTAAATAATTTAATTAAATTTCAGTGAGAGAGATTAAATTTGTATGCCACCCATCTCACTGTCCCAAGATTTTTGTTGTGTTCTCTGAATATTTTTTTCCTGAACTTCATGTAAGTTATACAACAGATAACGTATTCTTGATCTCTGGATTTATTTTCTCAAATATACTTGAACTAATTTTAGATTTCTTTTCTCTAGATCCATCCAGCAATTCCTCAAACTCTTCTTCAACACCTATGGCAGGTTTTTCTGCAAACATTCAAGGAGCACGGGTTTATCTTCAAGGACCTGTTGGGACTCCCAGTTTTAACAGGCAACATTTTTCTCCCCATCCTTGGACAAGTGCTACAAATTCATGTAGGAGCTTTGATGGTTTGTCTAATTCAGCCTATGAGTCTGTTCATATAGCCTTTTACTTATTGTGTGATTTTGTTTGATTGATGAGGGAAACTGGCAGCTAAAAGACAGAAGATTTCTAAATAGAATTAAACTGTTATCCTTAAATCTGAACTGTGCATGAGACTGAAGGGCTAAGATGAAGGATAGTTTCAGGTTTCCCCTTAGTATTTTCTGCCATATACAATTTGTAGTACTAAACCCTTCTCTGCAGTAAAATAAGGGATAGTGCATTACTTTTCTTATACTGGTTACTCTAATAGTAAATTATAAATTTGAAGGAAACATCCATAGAATTGCACATCACTTTTAGTTTTTAAAGCTTTAATTATCCTGCAAAAAAGGATAATTTAAATATATCCTTTATTCTTTCAAAGACAATATTTTAATAAAGTCCTTTATTCAAAGATTGTCTTTGAAAAAAATAAAGGATATGTTTACTTAAGTTATCCTTTTTTGCAAGATAATTAAAGCTTTAAAAATTAAAAGCAATGGGCAATTCTATGGATTTTTCCTTCAAATTTGTAAGTTACTACTGGAGCAAACTTAATCTTAAAGTTATATATACATTGAACCTATGAACTGAATCTCAAGTATCAACACACTTCAGATATTGTTGTCATTGAAGAATGTATAATCAAAGATATAATAACTGGTGAATCTGAAGCAATCTCTGGCTTGGCAACCACCTCTTCCTTATTCTCCTGTTTTTGCTCAGTTATTATTCACTGACCAATTAAGGAGAGGTTAAAATCTGATATCACCATGCACAATCATGAAGAATTGGTGTGAATGCTGAGAAGAGGAGGGGAGTCTATGCCTAGCTTAGCCTACAGCCCCATCTGCTACTGGCATTGAAATTAAATCAAAAAATAGGCTGCAGCATAAAAGCTATCCACCCCTGAAATAATTCCTACAACTTTATTGCTTAATAAAAGCTATTTTATTTATTTATTTATTTATTGGTTCGATTTATATGCCGCCCTTCTCTGGAGACTCAGGGCGGCTTACAATGCGTTAAGCAATAGCCTTCATACTTTTGTATATAACTGCTTAGTAGGGCTTTCGGCCCCCCCAAGCGGTGTTCTTTTTTATACAAAGTCATCTTATTGCCCCCACAATCTGGGTCTTCATTTTACCTACCTCAAAAGGATGGAAGGCTGAGTCAACCTTGAGCCTGGTGAGATTCGAACTTGCAGTAATTGCAGACAGCTGGTGCTAGTTAATAGCACTTTAATCTGCTGTACCACCAAGGCTCTTTAGAAATGCAATTCATTGTTATTTTAACAATGAATTGCACTGTGGAGACCTGTTCCATCCATTAAACAGTTTATCCTTATGTCTACTAAATTAGAATTAAAAGGGTTTTTAATATCTTTCCCATAAGGAGAAAATTAAATATTCTAGATAAGCCTTCATATTTAATAAAGCAAGAGAACTGTTTTTCCATCAGGTGAATCACCTATTCCATCAGTTTCCTCGGGATCATCTTCTCCTCTTTCAGCTGTATCTGCACCTTCTAATCTGGGACAGCCAAAATCAGGGAGCACAAGTCAAGATCGAAAGGTGCCACCACCTATTGGAACAGAACGACTTGCTAGAATTAGGCAAGGAGGTTCTGTAACCCCTATGCCCCTGGGAAGCAACTTCACAGCTCCTGTCGGACACAGTGGCATCTGGTCATTTGGCGTTAACAATGTTTCAGGTGAGATCATATTTAAGAGGAAGAGAAAGCTAATTTGGAGACTAATACAAGTAGTCCTCAATTTACAATCAAAATTGAGCCCAAAATTTCTGTTGCTAAGTAAGAAATTTCTTAAGTGGGTTTTGTCCCATTTTATGATCTTTCTTGTCACAGTTGTTAAGTTGTTCAGTTGCTGCTAGTAACAAGGTTGTTAAGTAAATTGGGCTTCCACATTGACTTTGCTTGACAGAATGTTGCCAAAGGCACAAAAATGGAGGGACACTTTGATCCCCACAATGGACGAATGACTGCAAATGGAGTTAGCAGAGAGGGCTAAACTGACTTATTTGATAAAAGAAAAAATGATAATTACTTTTGTTTCTACTTGGAAACCGCTTCTGGACTTTGTGCTTGAGGTGGAAAAAATGAAACTTTGATTTTAGGTTTACCAATTAGATAGGTTTGTAGATATGGCTAGTTTATATTATTATGTAAAAGTAAAAAGTTGAGTTTTGATGTTACTATCTTATTTTATTGCAGCAGAGGGAGTTAGAAGTCAACGCCTTTTCTTACTTTTCCCTTCTTTTCTATACTCTTCCCTTCCTTTTGCCTTCTATTTTTCCTATTACTTGTTTTTGTATTTTTGTATTTTATACTATAAACTAATAAAAGTATAAAATCGAAAAAAAATATTTAAAAAAGAATGTTGCCGAAGGCGATTACATAACCCTGGGACACTGCAAGCATCTTAAATATGAGTCAGTTGCCAAGCACCTGAATTTTGATCACATGATCATGAGGATGCCACAATTATCGCAAGTGTGAAAAATGGACATGTGTCATTTTTTTTCAGTGCCATTGTAAATTTTGAACAGTCACTGAATGAAATAGTGTAAGTTGAGGACTACTTATACATAGAGAACCAAAAATATCTTGAGGGTTTTTAGCTTTTTCTGTAACTGTAAGATACAATAAAGATGTTAATCATCTTGCAGGGCTTGATCATATTCACTTGCACCATCTCTTTCCAAGTATAAAAAGGTGGTAAAATATCCTGTAAGAGAATAGAGGAGTGTTCCTCAGAAAAAGAGTTGCTGAGGTGGATGAAGAAATGTAATTGTACACTTGTTTAAGTTAGCACACAACTGAAGATGACACAAGGAAAAAGACTTTGGGAGATGGAAAGAAAAACACATTTTGGATTTTTAGATATAGGAAAAGAAGGAAGACATTGTTTCTTTGAGGTACAATAAAGTAAAATGATGAAAGATTTATCTGCTGAGAGCTGGATTTTTTTTCTTGACTACTGCAAACATTTTCACTAAAGAGACAAATTACTATGTCTCTTAAGTAGCATGTGTGCTCCTTGGCAGAAAAGATTACTGCATTGATTTAGCAAAATAAAGAAGCTGTTTTTAGCTGCTAGTATGAAATTCTCTGGGCAAAGACTGGAAAAAGTGACAGTTCTATTTTCATAATAAGATTAGAGATGAAACTACAAAAGGATTTTCCAGGCATTTGTCCAATTTTTAATAAGTGCTTTTTTTATCTTTTTAGAAGGCCTATCCAGTTGGTCCCAGCCTGTAATGGGAAATCACGCAGTGCATCAGCAACTCTCTGATCCAGGCACTTTTTCCCAACATCAACCAATGGAGAGAGATGATTCTGGAATAGTGGCTCCCTCAAATATTTTCCAGCAGCCTATGCCAAACAGTTTTGTGGATTTCTCTAAAGTACATTTTAGTGTATTTTTCAGTGTATTTTAATGTATATTTTCTCACATACATGCTGCATTTTCTACAAAATTTCTACAGTAGAGTTAATAAGTTTCATTTCCTTTCCATACTTTTTGCAAGAGTATTTTCATCGAAATTTTCTATCCCAGACACTTTATTTGAAAGTTTCAAAATCCTTGCACAATTACCTAAATAAATTTTAAACTTTTTCTCTAGTCATTATACTTACAGAGATAATACAGTATTATTCTGTTTCACTCAGAATAGTTGCTATTAAATCCAGTTTAAAAGGGCAATCAGGTGTCAGTGATACATGAGTTAATTCTAAGAAAAGGCAATATTCAAATCCAAAGTGGGCAAGGATGCTCAGGAAAATAGGTGTGTATTTAAGAATGTATTGATGGGGAATGACCATTCATTGCTGTCCTGTTCTCAAAAGTGCTGCAATTCTCCAGAATCCCTTTAAATTATTATTAGAAATAACATTTAAGTTACAAAGGAAGCTTTGGAACCTTAGATTAGAGGAAGGAATTTGGGGATCAGCCAAATAAACAGGACTTTATTGAGTTATATTAGTTTTACATAAATGAAAATAAATTGGCACTATATGAAAAATGTATCTCCATCCAAAACAGGTTTAAAATGTATCTTTAAATTGTATGAAAATCTGGGGAATATTCTTAATGCCTTTTTGTATGTTTCCTAACCTTTTAGAATGTTACAGACTTCTTCCATTGTCTCATTCTGTTGTATTGCAACAAATAGAAAATGCTTTGGAATAAGCTTCTATCTTTGTATCTTTACTTACTACTTATAAATAATTGTAGGCCAGGTTCTGTCCTGTTAGATGTAAATTATTACTCCTTTCCTGTTCCAGGGCCTACCAATTTCCATGTATGGAGGCACTATAATACCCTCTCATCCTCAGCTTGCTGATGGACCAGGTGGTCCTCTTTTCAATGGACTTCATACTCCAGATCCAGCATGGAATCCCATGATAAAGGTTGTTCAAAATTCAGCAGAATGTACTGATGCTCAGCAGGTGCAGTAATCATCTTTTAAGTTCAAACTTTTGCCTGAAATAATAAAATTGAACATGAGAGCAGAGATTCTGTTTTCCAAGCTCATGCAAATTAGTACAAATTAAATGTGAGCCTATGAGATAAGAAACTGAGAGACTTTATACACAATGCCAGTTTGGTGGCCTTGCACCAGTCCCTCTCTGTCAAGCTTAGGAAGCAGGCATTGCCAAACCAGTTCTGAAAACTTGCCAAGGAAACTACAGGGACTGGTCCAGGTAGTCACGAAGAATCAAACCTGACTCAAAGGCATGCATGTGCGTGCGCGCACACACATCTTAGATCATTCCAATGTGATTATTCAAATTAGATTTCTGGATAAATTACTGAAAGCCATGACCTCTTAAAATCAAGTCACACTAAAGGGTAACAGCTGGTAGAAACTACTTAAAAGTGAAATATTACTTTATGATGATTAGGTTTCTAAATTCTGGTCACTTTTCATAGTATCAAAGGTTTAGAAGTCTTCTAATACAACCTCCTGCCCAAGAAAGGAGTTCTTTAACCATCTCGGACAAATGGTTGTCCAATTTTTTCTTGAAAGTCTCTAGCAAGTGAGCACTCAAAACTTTGGGAGGCAAGCTATTCTAGTGCGTAATAGTTCTTATTGTCAGGAAATTCCTTCAAATTTCCAAATTGGTTCTCCCTTGACAAACTTTCACTCATTGCTTCTTGTCCTACTCACAAGTGCTGTGGAGAATAAATCAACCCTCTCTTTCCTGTTGCAGCTGTTCAAGTATTGGAAGGCTGTTATCATGTCTCCCCTCAGCCTTGTCTTTGTTAAGCTAAAAATATCTAGTTCCTTTAACCATTTCTCATAGATTTATCCCCCAGACCCTTTATCATCTTTTTTGCTCTTCTCTGCACTTTTTCTAGAGCCTCGGTACCTTTTTTGTATTGTGCTGATGAGATCTGGATGCAGTATTCCAAATATGGCCCCACCAGTGTGATATAGTACTATCACCTTGCATGATCTTGATGTTATCCCTCTGTTGACGCAGCCTAGAACTGCATTAGTTTTTTTTGACAGCTACAGCACACTGCTGACTCATACTTAAGCAGTGCTGCATCAGGACACACAGATCCCTCTCATAGGCTGTTAAGCCAGGTGCTATCTTATCCTGTACCTGTGCATTTGGTTTTTCCTGCCTAAGTGAAAATTGACCTTACTTACCTTGCCATTGAGTTGCATCTTGTTGAATAGGGCCCAATATGCAAGTCTGTCAAGATCCTTCTGAATCTTGAGTTGATCTTCCAAAGTGTTAGCAGTTCCCCCAGCTTTGTGTCATATGCAATTTGTTTCTGCAATTTGCAGAAGTTCCCCTTCTGTTCCTTCATCTTTATTTATGAAAATGTTAATGGGCAGAACCTTGAGAATCCCTACTTCATGCTTCGCTACACTTAGAAGTTTTTTTCTTTGAGAACCACATGCTGAGTGCAGTTGATCAGCCAACTGCAGATCTATATGTTGGTGTGATATCTATCCCACATTGTTCTATCTTGCCAAGAAGATGTGTTCTACTTTTTCAAATGTCTTAAATTATTAACTACACTGTATTCATAGCATTTCCTTGGAAATTTGAATTGGAATCGAGCTTAATTAAGCTAGGTGCTTAGATTTGGGATCTTCTAAATGTAATTTTCTTTAATTAATGCAGTGTTGTTCCAAGTATTCCATGAAATTAATACTCTCGTTTTATGTTGTTTTTCCCATTGTAGATTTGGCCTGGTACCTGGGCACCTCACATTGGAAACATGCACCTCAAATATGTCAACTAATCTAGGAGGGCCTATATTTCCTTTTCTTTTACTTTTTTTAAAACTTTCTTTGGAGAAGTCTCTGACCTTGGAAGAATTTGGGATTTTTTTTAATGTGCCTAACTAAACTATTTTTTCCACTGTGGGCTGTTACAAGGGAAACTTGTTAGCCCATTGTTATAAGAACAAAATGAGTTACCTATTCAGCTGATTCTGTTCTCCAGTTAGTTTAGCCATTTTGAACTCAAATCGGATAAAGCTAGTGCTTTTGGCTAAACACTACTGAATGCTACTTGTATGCAACAGAGAACTAGGTGATTACATGATTTCAACCTTTTAGGGTGGTAAATACATGTATAATTGTTTACATACTTAAAAGGAAAATGTTGAGTAAATTTCATGTCGTATAGTGGCTCTACTTTATGTAGCCTGTATTAATGTGAAATATTTACCTGAATATTCAATAAAAAGATGAACATTACAAGATTTTGTGTACTAATCTTAATATATTGATTGAATGGTAATACCCAGTGGTATTGAATTTAAATCTGAGAATTAAAACATTTTACTTTTTTAACCTGGATAAATTAGTATAATATTTGCAAATTTTTTAAAGGTTTTCCTCAATTCATCACTGTTAATTATATTAACAACTATGGATCTTGCTAAATGAGGCCATCAGATTGAACTATGAGTAAAATATATGCAAAAGTCCCTGTTTAATAGCATAATTCTAATGAAAGCAATGTTATATTCATCAGGAAAAGATGAATAAACAGGTATTCAGAACACTGAAATATTTCAGATTAAGGTGCTTTTGAAATGAAGTAAAATGACAATTATTTTAAAATATTTCTCATATTCATCTTTTTAAAAAGCTCAGTCCGTTTTATTACATGTAGACCATTACACAATGTTTACACAGACATGATGCAATCCATTTTACAGTGAATTCCATGTAGCTGCAAGACTGCCATGGCAAAAGTAATCACAATGTTAGATTTCGAGAATATGATAATATAATAAAAAAACATTTTTGTACTCAACACAGTTTAAAAGATAGGCACATCTAAAGTATCTGATCCTGCATAGGGAAACAATCTAAACTTTAATCTGAACTGGCAGCATAAACTATTTTTTGTGCAACAGTATCTTCTATGGATCACTGCCATTCACAATTCAAAAAAGTCTGTGGGGTATATCTGCAAAATTTTTGGTGAGAATCTTTTTATTCATGACAATGCCACTCTCAGAACTATTAAGGTGGTTATGTCCTCCTAAAGTTTCATGTAGCTACCCTGAAGGTTTTCCCAGGTTGTCAGGGCATGCACGTGCATATGCAAAAAAATGTTACCATTGGAATAAGTAGCAAAGCATGACTTCAGCAGTAATGCAGGCAGTCTTCTGTGCATTCATAGCTACAGAATAAGAATGGCCAACATGTCTTTAATTTGACTCTAGGATCCTTTATTGTTCACCATTGGCCATGCTTGTTACAACTGCTGAGAACTTGAATTTCAAAATAGCAAATTTCATAATCAAACTATAAAATGGTGCTTATGCCAGAAGTCACATGGTGACTGTTGTACTGCAGTAAAAATTAGAAAATTTTGTGTGCTAAGGGACAAAATTATAAATGAAGATCTGTTCCTTAGTTTTTAATTCTGAAACAGTAGGTTTTTAATCCATAAAAGCAGCTTTTAAATAAAAAGTGCTTTGATTGCCCTAGTGAATGACTTGTACTTGAGGAAAGAGAGTATAACTCTGCCAATTCTCTTGGACCTCACAGCTTCATTCAGAACTATAAATCATGAAGATTTACAGTACGTACACTGAGCTGGGTTCATTCATTCATGACAGAATTAAATCACTGTCACAGCTGTAAAAAGACTAGATGGTCAAAACAAGCTACATTTTAATTCTCATGGAATAAAAGTATTGTTGGTAATATTGCTTGATTTGGGGATTGGATATGCTACCTTTGAGCGTTCTTCTTGGAGATACAAATGATATATGTTGCAAGGAGTATTGTTATAAAATAATTTCTGAACATTGATTTGCTAATTATTTCAGGCTAAATTATACTAAAATGCTCTATACAGCTATTGGTGAAAAGGGTGCAGCCAGACCACTGATGCCGTACTTCTATTAAATTAGTTTAGCTTAAGGATATTTAAAGACTTAAAACAGTTTGAAATTTGGATCCCTTAAAAATCATTTTCTAACCTAACTTTTTGCCTATGTGTCTCACTGGTCATCTAGGAACTATTTCAGATCCTTTAGCTAGCTAATAGTAGTACGATAGCTGTTTACAGTGGAATACAAGACTGAAAAGGTCCTGATGTTTGAGAATGTGAAAATTATTGATTTTAAAATGCAAAATTAAAAAATACCACTTTTATAAGTTATTGTTATGCTTTTAACATTGAGTTGCCTGAACAGCAAAACTGACAGCAAATAAATTTGAATAAATAAATCTATCCTTGTGTGAATATTTAAGATTCTTTGATCTTCAAAGGGAGAAAACTACTGCCTTTCTAACAGAATAAAAATGTGTCTGCTGTCAGATTCTAAATGTTTTTTTGATCACTTTTGCTTCATAGTGCCAATAAGCTTGGAACACACTCGGTCAAAGATTAAATATGAACCTTACACTCAACTAAGCTTTTGAAAATTTGCCTATTTTTTTTGAAAAATAAAGTTTGTATACTATTTTATTCTGGTTCCTTTCCAAAGGAAGAATGGAAGAACTATTGATCCTGTCCATTACCTCTGTAGAATGGCATAGCTACCTTAGACTGCTCTTATTTTTGTTAAACTCTGGAATTCACAAGAATATTTTCACATTCTCAAATATCAGGACCTTTTCAAAATAATTATTTTTTAAAATCTTTTTGGATTAAAAAGATTAAAGATTTTTGCCTATGTTAAAAAAGATTTTTTAACCCCTTTTTGGAAGGGGTTATCCTAAAACAGAGAACCTGCAATATAGGTATAGGTTCCTTCATTTTAAAAAATCTTGATTGTCCTAAATCATATCAAGCAGCTTGCCTCAGATTATGGTACCAGCTGCAACTGTATCTCTTTCCCCTGTGAGCAACTAGGTGAGGGAGGAGTTAGGAGTGATGAGTAAGGTACGGATGAATAAGGTATGGATGAGTCAAGAGACTCAGATTTGTAACTAGAAAAGAATATTTTGCTTCTAAAGAATCTCATATAGAATGTTGATTGGATGTACTCATGATAATTTCAGTTAAGAAACTGAACACTAACACTTCCGGTGTTGGGTGTTGAAATAGGTGGCAAAACCAATGCCTGCCATTTGTTCCGAATACAAAATTTATAGCACCCACAGTCTTAAAGATTAAAAAATAGTCACTTTGTTTCTCAGTAGCTTAGTACTAAAAACTACATTACAATATCTGCATTAACAATGAATATTCATCGTATAATGTGAATTAAATATATATCTCCTGTGAATCATGAAGAAAATATGAATCTGAAAACTAAAATGAGAAACCACAGAAAATATTCGTAAGCAAGTAACAGTTTATTGAAGAACCAGGGACCTGCATGTTTTATCAGGTCAAGGAATGGTATCAGCAGAGGAAATTGTCCCAGTAACATACCATGTTAATTGGATAAACAAGTGCTGGCACAAGAGGACTGATAAAAAAAATGATTAAACTGAATCCTGGAGACCTGGAGAGGAAAACCAATGTACTGCATTGCGGTGTAGTGGTAGTATTGCTGCAACAGCCACTATTAAATCACCATTACACAGATCTAACAAAAGAGGAGATAGAGTTGCATTATATATAAAAGATCACATCTCTATAGAAATACACAAAATCAAGGATGAAAACCTAGAATCCATATGGGTCAATATAAAAGTGGGGGGGAACTATATTGCTATAGGAGTATACTACAGGCCAACCAATCAAGCAGAAGAAATAGGTGAACTCTGCTAATCAATTAACAAATGTATGTAGGAAATGTACCAGTAATGGGAGACTATATCCTGATATCAATTGGGAGACAAGCTGCAGCAAGTGGGAGATCAAACAAATTCCTAAGCAATTTAGCTGACAATTTTGTGATTGAAAAGATAGAGGAGGGAACTAGAAAAAAAACTATACTGGACCCAATACTTACTAGTCAAGAAGTGATCGAGGGAGTTGCCAGAACCTTGAGTGAGAGTGACCACGTCATATTGGAATTCAATATAATGCAAACACAAGCAACAGAATATAATCCAACCAGTATTTTAAACTTCAAAAGAGCTAATTTTAACAAACTTGAAGCCTAAGCAAAATTTCATCGATAAAAATCCTAAAGGGGAAAACAAATCAAGAAGTGTGGGAAACACTGAAAAATATGATCCTAAAAGCCCAGTCCAACACAATATCACTAAAAAAAGAAAAACAAGAAATCCAAGAAGAAACCAGTATGGTTGCAGTTTATCTGATAAACTGAAAAACCAAAAGGATAAGTACAAAAAATGGAAAGAGGGACACATAACTACCGTATTTTTCGGAATATAAGATGCACTTCCTCCAAAAGAGGGTGAAATGTAGCCCACCCGCCAGCCCCCACCCTTTTGCAGCCTCTCAAACGGAGAGCCTCTCAAACGGCCTCCAAAAGGTCCGTTTGAGAGGCTGCCTTTGCAAAGAGACGTTCCTTTGCAAATGGAGCTTTTGGAGGCTGCAAACACAGCCTCTCAAACGGAGAGCCTCTCAAGCAGATTTTTTTTTCTTATTTTCCTCCACAAAAAATAAGGTGCATTTTTTTTATTATTATTATAACATAAAATGACACTACAAGTCATACATTTATATATATACTCTTAACAGCTATTTTGTGATGATCTAGTATTTAGATTTTCTCCCTTTTCCTTTTCTATTAATCCAGTTTCTTCTTGTCCCCTTTTAATTACAATTTATTAAGACCCCTATTAACTTTATATTTTCTATTCATTGACATATTCATTCTTTCCTTTTTTACATTTCACCCCTATTTTTCTTCTCCGTTATTCCTATTCCTATTCTCCAGTCACTTATACCATTTGTGCCAGATTATATAATATTCCATATCCTCTTTTTCTTTAAGCTCTTTTGTTAATTTATCCATCTCGGCACACTCTAAGAGAGCGGTTCTCAACCTGGGGGTCGCGACCCCTTTGGGGGTCGAACGGCCATTTCACAGAGGTCGCCAAAGCCCTCTCTCGCCCCACCCCACACCTTCACTCACCCTCACCCTCTGCCTCTGGTGGATCGTCGGTCGCCAGTCGCTTACCCCGCCCACTCCCAATCTATTGCTGCCTCCGGAGTCCCAGCTGATGGCTAGAGGGAAAAAAACTTTAAATTCTTGCCACGGGGCTTCAAAGAGCTGCCCTACAGCTGATCAGTGTTAAAAGAAAACAAATGAATAGACCGGTGCCTGCAAAAATAGAAAAAACAGCCCCTTTCAGCTTCAGCATAGGTTAATTACCATAAGTTGATTTGATCAGCCTCCGGACTCTCAGCTGTTTTGTGGAGGGCTCTGTTGCTAGCTAGCTGCAAAGAGGTAAATTCCTGGAGCAGATTTTTTTTCCCCTAGCTATGCTGCAAAAGTGAAATGGAAAGTAAAGCAGGGTCTTTGCTGCAATGTGACAAAATGAGGCAGAGAGATTTCTTTTTCTTTTTCCTCACCAAAAAAGATAGGTGCAAAACTGCAAACAATGGGAAATTTAGGGCAAAAGAGGAGGTTCAAGATTTTAAAACACAAAAGAAAAAAAGCTCTATTTAACTAGGGAATTGTAATAACTGAGATACTATTAATTGTATATTGTGTTGAAAGCAGAAATGGTTAAATTGTGGTTTGGAGGAATATATGGGGGAAATTATTTGGTTTATTATTATTGGTAAATATTAATTGATTTGTAAGAAATTGGATTGCATGGAAATAATTGGAATATTCATGTTCATATGGATTAATATACAAAAAAGATAGTTATATAACTAATTGATTTATATTAAAATGTTGAATTTGTATTAAACAACTGTATTATATAATTAACCAATGTGAGGATGGATATAAAAATAGATGACAATGCGAAGGGGTATAATATAGAATAGAAGGGAAAAATTGAATTTGATTAAGATTAGAGATGAGGATGAAGGGTAATATTGTTTTTTTTAAAAAATAGATGAGGAATAAATATGGTAAAAAGGAAATATAGAAATTGTAAATTTAATTGAAATGACTAAATACTGTGTTGGAAGAAATATCCTTCTGGGTTCTGCTCCAAGTGGGGAAAAAGACACTGGAAACATGGAGACTGCTTGGAAAGATGGTTTAATGGTGGACAGGATCACATGGCTTGATGGGGCCCATTGTGTTAGTTTCTGTTGCTATTGTGTTGCAAATGTCCTTTGACAAAGGATTGACTTTCTGCCTCTGGCCCATTAACAAAGAATGGGGGGCAGGAAGGTGGGAGCTGCTTTGTCTGTAAAATATGCTTCTCCATTTCTCATCCAGGAAGGGAAATATAATATTCTGCCTTTTTAATATTTCCCAAAATATTTCATTCTTCTAGGAAAGGGGTGGGTGCTAACCTAAGGTGACCAGACGTCCCGCTTTTGGCGGGACAGTCCCGCTTTTGAGCAATTTGTCCCGCGTCCCGCGGCGTTTTAAAAAAGTCCCGATTTTTCACTCTGCCTCCTGAGTCCCCGCTGATGGCTAGAGGGAAAAAACCTGTTTAAACTCTTGCCGCGGGGCTTCAAAGGGCCGCCCTACCTTGATTAGCTCGGCTTCCCCCTCTCAGCTGATTTGCGCAGGGCTCTGCTCTTGCTAAATTGCTCAGCAGTTTTTTTTTTCTCTTTGTGCAAACCAAGCTCAAAACGAAACTGAAAGTAAAACAGGCTGTTGGCTTTGCTGTTTGCTTGCAACGTTGGAAAATTAGGCAGCAGATTTATTTTCCTTTTCCTCACCAAAAAAGGTAGGTGCAAACAATGGGAAATTATTTAGGGCAAAAGAGATTTTAAATTCAAGATTTTAGATTCAAGATTTTAAAACACAAAAGAAAAAAAAGCTCTTTTTAACTAGGGAATTGTAATAATTGAGATACTATTAATTGTATACTGTGTTGAAAGCAGAAATGGTTAAGTTGTGGTTTGGAGGAATATATGGGGGAAATTATTTGGTTTATTATTATTGGTAAATATAATTAATTGATTTGTAAGAAATTGGATTGCATGGAAATAATTGGAATATTCATGTTCATATTGATTAATATACAAAAAGATAGTTATATAACTAATTGATTTATATTAAAATGTTGAATTTGTATTAAACAACTGTATTACATAATTACATAATTAACCAATGTGAGGATGGATATAAAAATAGATGACAATGGGAAGGGGTATAATATAGAATAGAAGGGAAAAATTGAATTTGATTAAGATTAGAGATGAGGATGAAGGGTAATATTGTTTTTTTAAAAAAATAGATGAGGAATAAATATGGCAAAAAGGAAATATAGAAATTGTAAATTTAATTGAAATGACTAAACACTGTTTAAATTTGTGAACAAGCCAAATATTCTGTTCAAAGAAAATACATTGTATGTTTGTATGTGTGTTTCTAATTATTGCTATTTATTCATATTTGTTCTCTTTTATTCTTTAAAGTTTAACAATTCATTCTTTATCTTAATATCTTTATATTTGTTTGGGGTTGGCTTTCTTCCCTTTCATCTTTTTTATTGTACAGCAATCTTTCTCCTCAAACCTACCACCTCTCTTTTCTTTCCTTCTTACTTTCTCTTCCCCCCACCCTCTTCTTCTCCTCCCTATTTCCTCTTCCTTTCTCCTTCTCCTCCTCTCTTCCTCCCTCTCTTACCGTCACTCCTACTCTAATTTCCCTTCCCTTCCTTCATCCCTTTCTATTGCTGTATCCTTTTATGCATATGGACTACTCAGAGGGCTGAAAAAGTTATTTTTGACTGGTCCTCACACTTTTGACCAGTCCTCGAACTTACGACTGTCCTCACATTTTACATTTTTGCCCTATCTTGTCATCATGGTGAAGAGAAGCAGTTGTGAAATGAGTGACATGGTTGTTAAGAATGCTGCACGGGCATAAATGTGAGGATGGTCATAAGTGTGAGGACCAGTCAAAAGTGCGAGGACCTGTTAGAAATGACTTTTTTCAGCCCTCTGGTTAGTCCTTTTGTGCATATGGACTACTCGGAGGGCTGAAAAAGTTATTTTTGACTGGTCCTCGCACTTTTGACCAGTCCTCGAACTTACGACTGTCCTCACATTTTACGTTTTTGCCCTATCTTGTCACCATGGTGAAGAGAAGCAGTTGTGAAATGAGTGACATGGTTGTTAAGAATGCTGCACGGGCATAAATGTGAGGATGGTCATAAGTGTGAGGACCAGTCAAAAGTGTGAGGACCTGTCATAAATGACTTTTCAGCCCTCTGAGTAGTCCCTATACACATAGCCATGGCCACCGGGTCACATGACCAGCTAGCCACGCCCACCCAGTCACATGGCCTCCAAGCCACGCCCACACAATAAGCCACGCCCACAATGGTGTCCTTCTTACCAATGTTAAAATCTGGTCACCTTATGCTAACCTCCTACAACTGTTTAAATTTGTGAACCGGCCAAATACTCTGTTCAAAGAAAATATGTTGTATGTTTGTATGTGTGTTTCTAATTATTGCTATTTATTCCTATTTGTTCTCTTTTATTCTTTAAAGTTTAACAATTCATTCTTTATCTTAATATCTTAATATTTGTTTGGGGTTGGCTTTCTTCCCTTTCATCTTTTTTATTGTACAGCAATCTTTCTCCTCAAACCTCTGTCTTTTCTTTCCTTCTTACTTTCTCTTCCCCCCCCTTCTTCTTCTCCCTACTTCCTCTTCCTTTCTCCTTCTCCTCCTCTCTTCCTCCCTCTCTTACCCTCACTCCTACTCTAATTTCCCTTCCCTTCCTTCATCTCTCTCTATTGCTGTATCCTTTTATGCATATGGACTACTCAGAGGGCTGAAAAAGTTATTTTTGACTGGTCCTCGCACTTTTGACCAGTCCTCGAACTTACGACTGTCCTCACAATTTACGTTTTTGCCCTATCTTGTCACCATGGTGAAGAAAAGCAGTTGTGAAATGAGTGACACGGTTGTTAAGAATGCTACAATGGGCATAAATGATGACCAGTCATAACTGCGAAGACCAGTCAAAAGTGCGAGGACCTGTCAGAAATCACTTTTTTCAGCCCTCTGGGTAGTCCTTTTGTGCACAGGGACTACTCAGAGGGCTGAAAAAGTTATTTTTGACTGGTCCTCGCACTTTTGACCAGTCCTCAAACTTACGACTGTCCTCACATTTTACGTTTTTTGCCCTATCTTATCACCATGTTGAAGAGAAGCAGTTGTGAAATGAGTGACATGGTTGTTAAGAATGCTGCACAGGCATAAATGTGAGGATGGTCATAAGTGTGAGGACCAGTCAAAAGTCCGAGGACCTGTCAGAAATGACTTTTTTCAGCTGTCTTGAGTAGTCCCTATACACATAGCCATGGCCACCCGGTCACATGACCACCTAGCCACGCCCACAAAATAAGCCACGCCCACATAACCGGTAGTAAAAAAATTTAGAACCCACCCCTGATTGGGGGTCACCACAACATGAGGAACTGTATTAAAGGGTTGTGGCATTAGGAAGGTTGAGAACCACTGCTCTAAGATTTTTTTTATCAACTCTTCTTCTGTTAGTATATTTTCTTTTTCCCAATTTTGTGCATATACTATACCGGCAGCTGTTATGATGTGTAAGATCAAATATTTTATTTCCTTGGTGTATTTTTCCATAAATATCCCTAATAAGAATGTCTCTGGTTTTCCGCTCATAGGTTGTTCTATTATTCTACTATAGCGAGGGTCCAGCAGTCATTACAGGGTTAACTTGGAGTTGACTGAGTCAACTAAGTCCGCAATTTGTGAAGCTCCTCCCACATCCACTGGCTTCCCAGATTTTAGACTCAGTCGTTCTGGTTAGACCTATTTTGGCTGAGCTGGGAATTATTCTTTAAATTAGATAATAATTCCTTTTGGTAGTTAGTTTCTTTCCTTCCTTGCAGGATTGCAGAGCTCCCAGGGACCTGGTTGAGCTCTGCTTTCTCCAGCGAGACGGGCTCATGTCCAATACCGCTGAGGACCGCTTTTTACAGCGGTGGGTCTGCCGGCTGGCAGACCCAATTTGGCGACCCTGTGGTGTTGCTCCATACGCATGCTGGCTGTGGCTTACTCCGGACTCAGCAGGCCTGGAGAATCAGTGGTCCATGTGAGGCTTCTCCAGAGGTCTTTGCAGGCAGCATTGGAGCTTGGCAAGTCCGTTCCGGCTCGCTTCGGAGGGCTTTTTTGGGGCGTTTCCCCCCCCCCCCACACCTTTAAAGGAGCCTTGCCTTTGCGGAGGTTTTAGTAGCTTTTTGTGGTGGTGGCCATTTTGGGTTCCCTTGCAGGGGCGGCCATTTTGGTCTATACTCCACTGAATACCGGCACAGGAATTTAACCTCTTTCCAGCCGCTTCAAGACACGCCTTTCTATGGTTTCCAAGCCTCCCTCTCGCCCTTCTAAGAGACCGGCTCCATCTCAGCCCTCAATTTCCTCATCTACCCGTTTGGATTCGGGCCATTCTAAAAGGAGCAAGGTTGCTTCCAAAGCCCAGCCTGCTCAGAAAGGGTCTCAATCTAGTGAAAGGGTGGAGGCTCAAAGACATAAGTCCCTGGAAAGGGCAATTGAGAAACCAGTACAGCAGGCCACTAGAGGGGAGTTTCTCCAGTCTCCGGCCATGGAGGCTTCTGCTGTGGAGCCTATTGCTTCTCCTAATCAGCCTGGAATGGCTTCCTGGTCTCCAGATGTGAGCACAATTCCTCCTTCTCAAGCTGAGGCTAGTGCTCTTTTGGGGGCTGTTCAGCATTCTCCTCCACCTCCCCATATTTTTCCTGTTGTTCAGGTTATAGCTTCCCCTCAGGTGGCCCCTCAGGCTCCAGTCTTAATTCCTCAACAGGAATCAGTTCAGTCTCCTCCTGAACCTATCGCCACCCAGGGAGAGACTTCTCTTCCTCCTTCTGGGATGGTTCCTAGCCAACCTCTTGATTTAGCAGCCCTTATTCAAGCAGCTGTGCAGCGGGGCATTGCTGCAGAAATGCAACGTAGAACTGGATCTTGGGTTTCAGAACAGGTCAGGACTCATGGGGCTTTACTCACTCAGGGTTCTGCTGACCTTGAACAGGCACAAGAGCAGGATTATTCTGGAACCTATGCCAGTCAGGGGTCTGCTACGGGGGAGGAGCTAGATGAGCCTGGTTTATCTGATGATGAAGATCTTTCTCCTGATCAACCTTCATTCGTTGGGTTATTTAAACCTCAGGTTTTCAGATCCCTTCTCCACAAGGCCAAATTAACCACTGGCCTGGGTCTTCCTTCACAGAAGCCTGACTCTTCGGGTGTGGAAGCAGGGGCCTCCTCTTCCCTATTTGAGGAACCTACTCTGGAAACGGAGGAAATCCCAGGTCCCAAGATGTTTAAGGATGTCATTACTAGACAATGGTCAGCCCCAGTTTCCGGGCCTAATCCTAGTTCGGTGGACAGACGCATTTATAATCTGGATTCTAACATCTCCTCAATTTTGCAGGTTCAACAGTGGATCCTCCTATTGTGACTCTATCTAATTCTTCAGTGCTCACAGGCCCTCCGGAGGAAGGCCTCCGTCTTGAGGACAAGCGTCTAGAGCACTCCCTGACTAAGGCTCACCAAACGGCATGGGCCGTTTGGGCTTCTTCGGCAGCCTCTTTCTTTAATAGGGCTACCCTTATGTGGGTTAGACAACTGCAGGGTCACTTACCTTTGTCTGATACTAGGGCTCTCCAGGATAACAATAAAATTATAGCGGCTCTGGAGTATTCTGCAGATGCCACTCTTAATGCCTCCAGATTTGCAGCTAAATCCATTGGTTCCAGCATCACCTCTCGCATTCCAGGATGAGCTGGAGGGCGTTCACGTTCTAGTCAGGAAAGACAACGTAGCAGCGAAGGCCCACGTGAATCACTTAGGGGGAACGCAGTCACGATGTCTGATGGAGGAGTCCGACCTGTTGGCCTTTGGTCGGAGAAACTCCTGGAATCCATCAGAGCCACCCACATCTCCAGAGCAGCGAATGTGCGAGCAGATCTTCTCAGCAGGGCCACAGTGGACCAGGGCGAGTGGCGTCTTCGTGCAGCCATCTTCCGCCAGATCTCCCGACGGTTCGGGGCTCCAGCTGTCGACCTGTTTGCCTCCAGCAAGAATCATCAGACGAGCAGGTTCTTCTAGCGGTTTCCAGACCGGGGGGCAGAAGCAGCAGACGCCCTTTGGAGTCCCTGGCCACCGGGGCTTCTGTACGCCTTTCCACTGTTGGCGATTCTTCCCAAGTTCATCCAGAAGCTTCTCGTCGAGGAGGCCGAGCTGATCATCATCGCCCCCCATTGGCCTCGCCGTCCTTGGTTTGCGGACCTGGTGGCTTTGTCGGTGGCTCCTCCTTGGCGTCTTCCCCAAGACAAGAGAGCTTTCAGTCAAGGAGATCTTCTGCATCCAGACATCGAGTGGCTTCAACTAACCGCATGGAGGTTGAGGGGCAAATCTTCCGCAATCAAGATCTCTCGACTGACATCATAATTACCGTTCAGGCATCTCGTCGGGCTTCCACGAACCACATTTACAACTCCACCTGGCTGTCCTTCTGCCGTTGGTGCTCTCGCTCTGACCTGGTCGCTATAGATGCCTCAGAAGAGCATCGGGGCATGCGAGGAGGTGGCTCTCCCACACGCTGGCAGATTTCTTCTCAGGGTACCAGCGCAGAAAGAGGGTGGAGTGGGATTGCCCCGAAATCGTGACTATACCAATTGGAGAGGGAAGCCCGTCAGCGTGGTGTAAGAATTCTATTTTACTAAGTTAGCTCCAAGCTGACTGAACCTCCTGCCTAAGAAACATATAAGATTTGCCATTTACTGGGGGAGTGGCTGAAACGGAGAAACGGCTGTCATGTAAACTTCTTGCTGCTAGCTGTTATTTCCCCCTCAGAAGCGGTTATTGATCTCCCTTTGAACTTTGATATTATCAAAACTTCATCTTCTCCCTTTTGATATTGCCTGCATGCAGGAGACCCATATAAAAAAAGATCAAAACCATTTGTTAGAATGCCAGGCATTGGGTAAAACTTATACCTCATTAGCAGGTCAAAAAAAAAGAGGGATAGTGGTATATGTACGACATCATTTGAAATCCCAACAGGTTTTTGCTGACCAGGAAGGCCAGATTCTCATGCTCGAAATAAAAATTGCCCAGTGGAAGTCTTTATTGGTTTGTATTTATGCCCCTAATGACAATCGGAGGACTTTTTATCAAAACTTATATGTTAAACTGGGGGAACTGGAATATGAACATATCTGTTTAGTGGGGGATTTCAATGCTGTAATGGATAGAATGCAGGATTATGTCCCGGGAAACATACAAGGAAGGTTGAAGGATATTAAGAGAACATTACCAAAAATATGTAATGATTTAAGGGAGGAATTTGGATTACAGGATATATGGAGGTTGAGAAATCCCAATAAAAATCAATATACTTATTTCTCTCCCAGACACCACTCGTGGACCTGAATAGATATGATATGGATGTCTCTTGAGTTGAGGGGGCTGGTCTCGGAAGTGGAAATAGGACCCAACCAGTGGGCAGACCATAACCTGCTAATGGTAACTTGGAAGATCCCACATTGTAGGAAGGGTAGATGGAGAATGAATATAGGTATTCTGAAAGATGAAGAATTTATGAGTAAATTTAAGAAGGAGTTATATCTTTTTTTCCAGGAAAATAAGAAAGAGGATACTTCAATATACAATACATGGGATACGGTTAAGGCAGTGATGAGGGGATGGTTAATCAAATATATGATTGATAAACGTAGGGCGGGTAAGAAACACTGAGACAACCTCTTGAATAAATTACAACAGATGGAAGAAAGGATGCAAAATGGATTAACCCAGACAACATTGATAGAGGAAAGGGAGTACTGGCAACACCAGATTAAATTATTAGATCAAGAGGAATTAGCAAATAAAATAAAGTGGACTAAACAAAATTTTTTTGAAAGGGCGAATAAAACAGGAAGATGGTTGGCTTACCGGCTTAGAAAGGAGCAGGAACAACGGAGAATAGAAGGGCTGAAAGATGTAATTGGGAATCTTCATTGTACTAAGGAAGGCAAGAGAATGGTAGCTCAGGATTTTTTCACACAGCTTTATCAGAAAGGAGAGGAAAATATTTGTGAAATTCGGAAATATTTGGAAAAGACAGACTTGCCTAAAGTCTCGGAAACAATGAAGGAAATTCTTAATGCGGAATTTACGATGGAGAAAGTAGAAACAGTTATGAAAGCACAGGTGAATGGCAAAACCCCGGGTAGAGAGGGCCTTCCAGTTGAATTATACAAAATAGTGTTTGATGTGGTAGGAAGACACATGACAGATTTATTCAATGCGGTTATGAAAGAGGCTCAGGTTCCAGTATCTTGGACTGAGGCTTATATTTCTATTATCCCAAAAGAAGGAACTGATCTATCTCTTATTAAGAACTATAGACCAATATCATTACTAAATTCCGATTATAAGATATTTGCGGGGGTTCTTGCAGCCAGGCTTAGCTGCTTCCTTAACCAATTCATTCATTCAGACCAAAACGGCTTCCTTCCTAATAGATATCTACGAGATAATCTTAGAATTATTATGAATCACTAGAATTTTTCGAAAATCACCCGGATAAACAATCAGCTTTAATTTTTGTTGATGCCCAAAAGGTGTTTGACAGAATCAGTTGGGAATTTATGATTTCTCAATTGGAATATATGGAGTTTGGTGGGAATTTTATTCGGGCAATTCGAGCTATTTACCGGGAGCAGACTGCAAGAGTTCTCATAGATGGAGAGGAGACTTTGTACCTCTCAAATTTGTAGAGGTACAAGACAGGGATGTCCCCTTTCCCCATTGCTATTTGTATTAACTTTAGAGCCCCTGCTTAGAGAAGTGAGAGGAAACACGGAAGTAAGAGGAATGAAGATTAGGCAGGAGGAAGTTAAAGTCCAAGCTTATGCAGACGATCTTGTATTTATCTTGGATCAACCACTGGACTCGGGCCTGAAATTATTATGCTTGATTAGAGAGTATGGGAAGGTAGCGGGATTACTGATGAATGAAGAAAAAACTAAAATCCTAGCGAAAAATATGACTCAGATGCAAAAGCAACAGCTGGAGCAGTTAATGGGTTTAAGAATAACAAATAAAATTAAGTATCTGGGTATATGGTTGACTGCCAGATGCTCCTCCATAAAGGAGGATAACTATCTTCCTCTTTACAGCCAGATGCTCAGAGACCTAGAAAGATGGAAAAATCTCCAGCTATCAATTTTGGGAAGGGTGGCAACCATTAAGATGTGCGTGTTACTCAAATGGTTATTTCTATTCCAAACAGCCCCGGTAAGGTTGAATAAAGAGCTTTTTACAAATTTGGATAGGAGTATATCTAAATTTATCTGGCAGGGAAAGAGGCCGCGGATTAGACTTAAAATGTTACAAGAACCCAAAAATAGAGGAGCATTTGGACTCCCAAATTGGGAGCTCTATCACCAAGCAGCGAACTTGATTTGGGTGAAAGAATGGATGGTCCGACAAAAGAGACGACTTTTGACATTTGAGGGAGCCGGTCTTCAACATGGCTGGCACTATTTTCTATGGCCGGGAGCATCCGGCCACCCTAGACACTTTGATGATCACTATTTACGTAGGACGCTTGGGTACACTTGGGAAAAGGTTAGAAGAAGAGTATATTCAAAAGTTCCATGTTGGATTTCGGCGCAGGAAGCTCAGATTTACCTGACATTGTATAAAGGGGAGAAAACCTTGACGTATGAAGTTTTCTTGGATGTTCAGGGTAATCCGAAGTCACAAGAATTATTAACTCTTCAAGGATATAAGATCGACTGGTGGTCTTATTCTCAAGTGCACTCCAGGTATAAAAAAGATTTATATAGTGAAGGAATCTACCGTAAAAGGCAAGAATTGGATAAGATCTTATTAGAAGGAGGGAAAGGGATACTATCTAAATGTTATGCATATTTATTGTCTCTGCAGATAGGACAGGATGTAGTGAAGGATTGTATGATAGCATGGGGGCGAATTTTGGATATCCCCTTGACTTCCAGGAACGGGAATAGATTTGGTTGAAAAATATGAAATTAACTATGGCTTCTTCATACAAAGAAAACATATATAAAATGGTCTACCGGTGGCATCTCCCCCAGGCGAGATTAACTAAAATGTTTCCCGGGACATCTGCCTGCTGTTGGAAGTGTGGTTACAGTAATGGAACTTATTTTCACCAATGGTGGACCTGCCCGCAGGCGGTTAAATATTGGAAAAAAATACAGCAATGGATTTTGGAAATTACACGGATTAATTTGGAATTAAGGCCCGAGATTTTCCTATTGGGGGCAAAACCTTTGAATGTTAAATTAGTTCTTGTTGATTCACATTATTACTGCAGCAAGATTAGCGTATGCGCAGGAGTGGAAAAATCAATACTTACCGATAGATTTGAAAATAATATATAAAATTAATGAGTGTGCGGAATCAGATAGATTAACTAGATTGATCAATGGTAAAAAAGATTCAGAATTTTATAACAGTTGGAAAGTATGGTACGATTGGGTACAGAAAAGATGGGGTAGAATAGATATATGATGATGTATATATATGATGGCAAATATGCAGTGGTGGGATTCAATTTTTTTAACAACAGGTTCTGTGGGCGTGGTTTAGTTGGGGGTGTGGCTTGGCAATCATGTGACTGGGTGGGCATGGCTAGCTGGTCATGTGACTGTAGGCGTGGCTAGCTGGTCATGTGACTGTGTAGGCGTGGCTAGCTGGTCATGTGACCGGGTGGGCATGGCTATGTGCATAGGGACTACTCAGAGGGCTGAAAAAAGTCATTTCTGACTGGTCCTCGCACTTTTGACCGGTCCTCACATTTATGACCATCCTCACATTTATGCCCGTGCAGCATTCTTAACAACCATGTCAATCATTTCACCACTACTTCTCTTCACCACGGTGACAAGATAGGGCGCAAAACGTAAAATGTGAGGAAAGTCGTAAGTTGATCAAAAGTGCAAGGACCGGTCAAAAATAACTTTTTCAGCCCTCTGAGTAGTCCATTTACTACTGGTTCTGTGGGTAATGTAACTGGGTGGGCATGGCCAATTTTTTTTAAAACTTTTACTTTTAAAAGCATTTTTTCTACAACCTTAAGAGGTTGCAGAAAACAATGCTTTTAGAAGCTTCTGACAATCAGGCAAATCTGCTGGGATCGCCAGAAGCTTTTAAAGGGATTTTTTTTCCTACAACCTCCTCGGCTGAGGTTGCAGGAAAACATGCTTTTAGAAGCTTCTGATGATCACACAAATCTGCTGGGATCGCCAGAAGCTTTTAAGGCGATTTTTTTTCCTACAACCTCTTCAAAAAATCCCTTTAAAAACCTCTGACAATCTAAGCTGAGTTGCCTGATCCTCAGAAGCTTCTAAGAGCATATTTTTTCTGCAACCTCTTCAAGCTTCTGCCTTTTCAAGGCAAAAAAGGGCGAGGTGAGGGACACACGTGTGGCAGTGAGATATTCCACAGCTCAAACCTCCCCCCACCAGAAACCTTGGAAGATTTCCTGTCTCTAAACTCTAATTTTGTGCTCAATTGTGGTCATAAGTCAAGGACTATCTCTGCCTTCCTCGGCATGGCAGCCTTGTCCTAGTAAACTCCTTTTCCTTTCTGGCAATTTTCCTCTCTGTTGGAGGCACCAAAACAATCTAGATGATATAAGGTTTCCTGCTGGAGCAGGGGGTTGGACTAGATGGCCTCCAAGGTCCCTTCCAGCCCTAGATTGCTATCCTGTTTCAAAGCATCTTCTGAAACCACATCTAGTGCCATGGTTTGTGGTCCTTCCTTCCTGCCTTTCTCTTCTTTTTTTCTCTTTCTTTCTTTCTCTCTCTCCCTTCCTTCCTTCCTTCCTTTCTTCCCTCCTTCCTTCCTTCCTTTTTCTCTCTTTTCTCTCTCTCTCTTCCTCCCTCCTTTCCTTTCCTCCTTAAATGCCAGCAAAACCCACTACTTTGCTCCTAAAATGGTCTAGGGCAGAGGTCCCCAATCTTGGCAACTTTTAGACTTGTGGACTTCAACTCCCAGAAATCCTCAGCCAGCAAAGCAAAGCAAAGCTGGCTGAGGAACTCTGGGAGTTGAAGTCCACAAATCTTAAAGTTGCCAAGGTTGGAGACCCCTGCCCTAGGAAAACAATCCACGTTGCTAAAACAAACAAACAACCCACATTGCATCTGTTTTAGGGGAGGAGGTTCAATTCATTGCCCAGTTGGAAGACTGAAATGAAATGCTCCAAGCTGACAGCATTGCTTCTAATGACATTCGGCTCCAGATCAGATTGGGCTTTTTTTTTTTTTTTGCATGAAAGAGGAACACAGCGAATGAAAACAAAAAACAAGCCTCCGATGTGAAACAAATTAAAGCCTCTTTCTCTCCTTCCCTCCCGCTGCTTCCCTTTTACCTTTGTTTAATGCTCTGGAAGTTTTTCTCTCCCAGGCAAGAAGCAGCAGGGGACAGAAGCAGCAGCCACTGACTTGCAGACCAAATGGAGCCGTTCACATGTTCTCCGGCAAGCTGCTTTCTCTACCCTGCTCTCTTGCATCTGGAGCCGGTGGGGAACCACATGGCAGCCCACGTGGATCCCAGGCAGCGGAACTCAGGCTAGGGAAGGGGTGGGCAATTGTGGCTCTTTTACAACCTGTGGCCTTCAACTCCCAGAATTCCTGAGACAGCCAAGCTGAAGTCCACAGGTTGTAAAAGAGCCACAATTGCCCACCCCTGGCTAGGGTAGGCTGGCGCCGCGCAGGTGGGAGGCGGGGTGGGGCGAGGGGCGGGCGAGCCAGCAATTTAACAAACAGTTCGGTGTGCTGTGGGGCCAATAAATTACAAAAAAACACCGAACCGTTCGGCTGAACCCCCTAGAACCGGCAGAATCCCACCACTGCAAATATGTATGTATAACGGAATGATTTTATATTTATGGACAATGTAATCACATTATACCATGGTGGCAGGATTGTATATTTTATTGGTGTATAGAATATATTAATAAAAATTATTTATTAAAAAAAAAAAAAGAAGAGCAGGTCCTGGGGTTCCTTCAAGTTGGGTTATCTTCAGGTTTGGCTCCTAGCACCCTGCACAGACAGGTGTCTGCCCTTGCCTCGATTTTGACTTGTGGGTCTTCACTGCCCCTTTCCAGACATCCCCTCATCAGGCAATTCCTCAGGGGGGCCTCTAACCTTCGCCCTCCTACTTTACACAGATACCCTACCTGGGATCTCCCCAAAGTTCTTTCTGCCCTCACTCGTCCTCCCTTTGAGCCCTTGAGGTGGGTGGGTTTACGGTTTCTTTCTTATAAGGTGGTTTTCCTGGTTGCCATAACCTCGGCTCGCAGGATCTCTGAATTGGCAGCTGTCTCTTCTCGTTCGGACCTTTGCATCTTCCATTTGTACCGAGTGGTTCTCCGATTAGATCCTTCCTTCTTCCCTAAGGTTAATTCCCCATTCCATAGAGCTTCGGAACTCATTCTTCCCAACTTCTGTCCCTCACCTTCTCATCATAGGGAACGGACCTGGCACACTCTGGACATTCGTAGAGCCCTCAAGATTTACCTTAGGAGGACTTCTTCGTTCAGGCGTTCAGAGAGTCTCTTCGTTTCTTTCCTACCTTCCTCTATGGGTCTGAGGGTTTCCTCTCCCATCCTGGGTCGGTGGCTTAGGGCCCTATTACCACTGCTTACGAGGCTCAGGCATTGCCAGTGCCTTCCCGGATCACTGCTCATTCCACTTGTAGTGCTGCCACATCCGCGGCCTGGGCCACTCAGGCATCCCTGGAGGATATTTGCCTGGCAGCCACATGGTCTTCCCTTTCTCCATTTATTCATCACTATAAGTTGGATGTATACACTTCTGTGGAGGCGGCCTTCGGCTGCCGAGTTTTGCAGCAGGTGCTTCAAGGGGATTCTCTTTCAGACCGGTAGTTCCCCCCCAATAGAGGTTCTGCTTTGGCATGTCCCTGTAATGACTGCTGGACCCTCGCTATAGTAGAATGGACGTTGTCTTACCTGAACGTCCCTTCTGCGTAGCAGAGGGTCCAGCAGTCATCCCCACCCTATCCAGTCCTTCTTCTTCTTCGTGTTTCGTAGTGGTGGTGGGATTTCTTTCTGTTCTTTGTTGTGGTTTCCCAGCTCAGCTATTCGGTCTGCAGAATCTCCCTCATCAGAAATCTGGGAAGCCAGTAGATGTGGGAGGAGCTTCACAAATTGCAGACTCAGTCATCACCGGAACTCCAAGTTAACCCTGTAATGACTGCTGGACCCTCTACTACGCAGAAGGGACGTTCAGGTAAGACAACGTCCATTTTCTCTAGCCATTCTTTGATTTTAGCCCAGAACTTCTTTGCAGCTGGACATGTCCACCAGAGGTGGTAGTATGTTCCATAGCTCTTACATTTCCAACACACTGAAGATTTATTTGGAAACATCTTTGCAAGTCTAGCTGGGGGTAGATGCCATCTACTAAACATCTTCAACTGGTTTTCCTTGTATGCCGTGGACATTGTTAGTTTTGTATTTATTTGCCACATTTTTTCCCATTTCTCCAATTCTATTATGTGGTTAAAGTTTTTTGCCCATTTAATCATTGTATCCTTAACTATTTCTTCTTCCATTTTATATCACAGCAAAAATTTGCATGTTCTACTGATTAATTTCTCCTCTGTCCCTTGCATAATTTTGTCCAATTCATTTTGTTCAGTGTATATCGCATTTAATTTTGTGTCTTCTTTATATTTCGACTGAATTTGCGTATATGTCCATCAATCGATTTCTCTATTTAGATCTTGTTCCAATTCCTGTTTGGTTTTCAGATTTCCTTGTTCTTTTAATATATCTCGATATCAGGGGTGAAATGCTACTGGATCGGACCGGATCGGCTGATCCGGTAGCGATGATGGCCGGTAGTTCGGAGAACCGGTAGCAATGGCAGCTGGAGGCTCCGCCCACCCACCCAGAAGTCATTACTTCCTGGAAGTGGCCCAACAGGCAGAAGTGACGTGCCCAGAGAGAGACTCCGGCCTTGCCCTGGAGCCACCACCTGCTCGCCCTTCGCCTTGGGTCAGAGGCCAGGGCCCAGGGATGTGCCATTCACCGAAGCCCCGGAGCCGCCATCTGCTCGCTGCCTGCCTCAACCAGGTCAGGGAATGCACCATTCCCCGACTCAGGCCTTGCCACGGAGCCACTGCCTGCTCGCCCTTCGCCATGCGGTATATCCTACTGCTCATCTTTCTCCCGCAGCTGGAAGGCAAGCGCTCAAAAGTTACCGGAGTCACTCCTTCTTGAATCACATTATACCATGGTGGCAGGATTGTATATTTTATTGGTGTATAGAATATATTAATAAAAATTATTTATTAAAAAAAAAAAAAGAAGAGCAGGTCCTGGGGTTCCTTCAAGTTGGGTTATCTTCAGGTTTGGCTCCTAGCACCCTGCACAGACAGGTGTCTGCCCTTGCCTCGATTTTGACTTGAATGTGCCACCATCGCCGCTCTGGTCCATGCGCCAGCTGCGCAAGCGCACACCGTTTATTTAATTCACTCATCAACGGCAGGTTGGGTGTGCGCTTGCATAGCCAGCGCGTGGACCAGGGCGGCGATGGTGGTGGCACATTCAAGGAGAGTGAGCGACTCCGGTAACTTTCAGGCGCTTGCCTTCCCTGACAGCCAGCCGGGGAGAAAGGTAAGGACACACCACTTGGCGATGAGAGAGCGGGCAGCGGCTCCGGGGCAAGGCTGGTATCGGGGAATGATGCATTCCCCGACCTGGTTGAGGCAAGCGGCGGCTCCAGAGCCCCAAGGAATGGCACATCTCTGGACCCTGGCCCCCGACCCAAAGCGAAGAGAGTGGGTGGCGAGTGGGTGGCAGAATAGAAATTTAAAAAGTTTTCCTTCCGGGTTCTGTGGGCGTGGCTTGGTGGGAGTCTTGTGACTGATTAGGCGTGGCTGTGAGTGACACCGAGTTGGCCATGCCCACTCAGTCACAGGACACCCCCCCCCCACCAAGCCATGCCCACAGAACTGGTAGGGAAAAAATTTAGATTTCATCCCTGCTCTATATCTTGTTATCTTGTCCCACTCAGTTAAATTTGGATGTTTTAATGGTTCTGTAGGTGAAATCCAAATTGGTATTTTTGTGTAATGTTTTTTAATCTTGATCCAAATTTGTAGCAATGCATTCCTTAGTATATGTCTTCTAAAGTAACCATGTATTTTATATTTTTCGTGCCAAAATGGGAGGCAGAGCCAGATTTTTTTTTCCTGTTTTCCTCCCCCAAAAAAGTAGGTGCATCTTATACTGCGGAGCATCTTATATTCTGAAAAATACTGTAAGTCAGAATATCAGCAGAGAGCCAGAATCTGCAAAGGCAAAGTCAGGAAAGCAAAGGCTCAGAATGAACAAGACTTGCAACAAAAGTCAAAGATAATAATAAAAAAAGCTACTTTCAATATATAAATAACAAGAAAAAAGTCAAGGAAACAGTTGGTCTACTAAAGAGAGAAATGGCAAGGAAATAACAGGCAGTAGAGAGAAAGAGTGTTCTGACCCAGCTCCCAAAACACCACAAACCCTCTGACGTGAATTCAAAAGATTCCTTTATTAGGATTGCTGGCAGCCTTGGCAAAAAGTTCCTCTCGCAGGGTAACAAGGCCGGCCTGCCAGAAGATGAATAGTTGTCTGCCACATCTATTCATCTCCGCCCCCTGCCTTTTATCCCCAGAGCTAGGGTGGATCTTAGCTAGCAGCAGTGGCTCTTCCTTCCCCAGGATTGCCCCATGGCTTTCCACTGCTCTCCTCTTCTCTGCCTTCTGCACAGCCACACATCAGGCACTGGACCCAGCTATTCCTCCTCTTCATCAACCACCTCCAGACCTGGGGACTGTTGACTCTCCATCTGAGGGCTGACGGATGGCCCAGGCTCCGCCTTTGTCTCTCTCTCTTTGCCAGCTCCATTCCCTCTTCTCCCTCGGAGCTCTTGGGTTGCCCTGATGCAGACTCTAACTCCCATGCCGCCGTCTCCTCTGATTCGGCTGCTGGAGGGGCCAGTGGCCGATAGGCCAAAACACAGAGCTGCTTAACTCATTCTTTGCATCAGTCTTCACACAAAAAGAAATTATATCCCAACCTACAAAAAACAACTGTAAAAGAGAGACTAGAACCGTGATGGCGAACCTATGGCATGCATGCCCAAAGTGACATGTGGAGCCATGTTGCCTGGCACGCGCGGCGGCGCCCGTTCCTCTTCTGGGTTACTGGCGCGCATGTGCGTGCAACAATCAGCTAGCCTTTTACTTGTGTCAGAGCTGGTCTCCCATTTTCCGGCATGAGCATGTGAGCTGGCCAGCTGATCAGTGTATGCGCATGCATGCCAATAACCTGAAGACTTGCCAGCCGGCGTGCATGTGTACGCTGGAAACCAGAAGTACATTTTCTGGCATGCGCTCACCAGCTGATAGGTGCATGCGCAGCAGTAATCTGAAGACTTGCCTGCAGTAAAGAAGAAGAAACCTGAAGAAACTGCAAGTACATTCTCCAGCACGCACACACCCCTGGGCAACTCCTATTCCTGGTCTTGGCCCAGACAAAGTGCTCCCTTTTTGGCATGTGGTGCCCAGTATGCAGTGCCAAAAAGTTCACCATCACTGGACTAAAAATAAAAATTGAAATAAGCAAAAAAATGGCAAAAGAACACTTGTCTCACCTTGATGAATATAAATCACTGGAACATGATGGATCCCAGAGTTCTGAAGGAGCTGGCAGATATTATCTCAGAACCATTGTATCATATCTTTAAAAAATCTTGGGAGTGCTGGAGAACTACCAGAGGACTGGAAAAGAGTTGATGTGGTTCCCATCTTCAAAAAAGAGGGGAAAAAAATCCAGGAAACTACAGACCACTCAGCCTAACATCAATACATGGAAAGAAACTGAAAAAAAAAAATAATAATCTGTGAACATCTAAAAACAAACAAAATTATAACTAGAAGCCAGCATGAGTTTGTTAAAAACAGATCATGCCAAACCAGTGTTATTTCATTCTTTGACAAAATGACTAAATTAGTAGATCAGCGAAATGCTATGGACATAGTATATTTAGACATCAGCAAGGCATTTGACAAAGTAGATCACAACCTACTTCTTGTTAAGCTAGAAAAAAGTGAGATAGACATCACCACCAGATGGATTTGTAAGTGGCTGGCAAACCGTATTTAATGAGTAGTCCTTAATGGTACTACATCTACATGGAGGGAAATAACAAAACAGGTTTTGTTTTCTGTTTTGTTTTTTCTTTTCAACAGGCACACTTTAGAGAACAGAAGGTGGAGTGAATTCTGCAAGCAAACATGGAACAACACACTTATTGAGAAAATAAAAATAAATAGGAAGACTTTACAGTAGCTATATGAAGAAACTGTTTAGATTTAACACCAGTATGGCACTTAGGATTCATTATACAATTTAAAAGTAGTATTTGCAAGATTGCTATTTTTAACCTGTCATCTTCAAAAAGTTGCACTTCTTAAACAAGTGTTTAATTCAATCAAAAAAATGTTCATTGATTATGATGTGATCAAGTTGGAAAATGCAACTTTGATTATAGCTGTAAAAGAAATAAAATTATTCCTCTAGTGGTTAAGAAGTCAAATCTCCCTGGACCAGATTGCCTTTCAGACAGGGTCCGTTTTCATATTGGCCAGTTCCTAGGCTCAGCAAATCTTATAAGCATTCAGATCCAAACAGGTTGACTCCTTGCTCATGCTCTATTGCAGTGGATCTCCTCCAGGCAAGTTCTTTGTTTCAGCAATAAGCCTTTTGACTCCAACCATCCACTGGCATACTTCAGCAACATGGTCCACCATTAGCGAACGATGAATCTCATCAGCTTCATCCCAATGCTGACTCTTGAGCTCTGAAAAAAAAGTAAGAAAGCATCCCAAATCTTATACAGTTGCTTTCAATCTATAAAATATAACCATAAATATTCCAAAACAATTTTAAAACAACACATCACACTTGGAATTTCTCAAAGGCACATAATTGCATCAATTATGTTTATTGGACCCGTGTCCTTCCTGATTAGTACTGGCTTCCCGGGAAGTGACACGAGGCTGGCTCCAAACGCTTCGCTGGGTGAGGGTGACTTTCCCGCCGCCTTGAAAGAGGCGGTGGTGAGGCCTCTCCTCAAGAAGCCTTCCCTGGACCCGGCAATGTTGGTAAATTATCGTCCGGTCTCCAACCTTCGCTTCGTGGCGAAGGTTGTTGAGAGTGTGGTCGCGCAACAGCTCCCCCAGCACCTGGATGAAACGACGTATCTGGATCCGTTCCAGTCGGGCTTCAGGCCCGGGTACAGCACGGAAACGGCATTGGTCGCGTTGGTTGATGATCTCTGGAGGGCTCGGGACAGGGGGTGCTCCTCTGTCCTGGTTGATCTCTCAGCGGCTTTTGATACGATCGACCATGGTATCATGTTGCACCGGTTGGAAGAGTTACGGGTGGGAGGCACTGTGTTGCGGTGGTTCTCCTCCTTTCTCTCTGACTGGTCTCAGTCTGTGTTGACAGGGGGACAGAGGTCGACCCCGAGGCCCCTCATATGTGGGGTGCCGCAAGGGTCGGTCCTCTCGCCTCTCCTGTTCAACATTTATGTGAAGCCGCTGGGCGAGATCATCCATGGTTTCGGGGTGGAGTACCATCAGTACGCTGACGACACCCAGCTGTACATCTCCACCCCGGATCATCCCAACGATGCCCTTGAAGTGATGTCCCGGTGCCTGGAGGCCATACGGATCTGGATGGGGAGGAACAGGCTCAGGCTCAACCCATCCAAGACCGAGTGGCTGTGGTTTCCGATGTCCCGATATAGTCAGTTGACGCCATCACTGACTATTGGGGGCGAATCATTGGCCCCCACGGAGAGGGCTCGCAACTTGGGCGTCCTCCTGGATTCACGGCTGTCTTTAGAAGAGCACTTGACGGCCGTGACCTGGAGGATTTTTCATCAGGTTTGCCTGATTCGCCAGTTGCGTCCCTTTCTGGATCGGGACTCGTTACGCACGGTCACTCATGCCCTTGTCACCTCCCGCCTGGACTATTGCAACGCTCTCTACATGGGGCTCCCCTTGAGGAGCACCCGGAGACTCCAACTGGCGCAGAGTGTGGCCGCACGGGTGGTAATGGGAGCGACATGGCGTTCCCATGTAACACCCCTCCTGCGCGAGCTGCACTGGCTCCCGGTGGTCTTCCAGGTGCACTTCAAGGTTTTGGTTACCACCTTTAAAGTGCTCCATGGCTTAGGACCTGGGTACTTGCGGGACCACCTACTACCACCAATAGCCTCCCACCGGCCGGTACCCTCCCATAGAGAGGGGCTCCTCCGGGTGCCGTCAGCCAAACAATGCCGACTGGCGGCCCCCAGGGGGAGAGCCTTCTCTGTGGGGGCACCTACTATCTGGAACGAGCTCCCCCCAGAGATTCAGAGGATCCCGGATCTGCGCACCTTCCGCCACGCTTTAAAGACCTTACTATTTCACCAGGCGGGCCTGGCCTAATTTTCTCCCTCTTTTATAAAAGATTTTTAATTTTTAAA
This sequence comes from Pantherophis guttatus, assembly GCF_059756535.1. Taxonomy (NCBI): domain Eukaryota; kingdom Metazoa; phylum Chordata; class Lepidosauria; order Squamata; family Colubridae; genus Pantherophis; species Pantherophis guttatus. The sequence goes on along the minus strand of NC_142065.1, from coordinate 119,847,363 downwards.
TATCTTTTAGTATTTTATACATTCAATTTTAAATTGGTTTTAAAAGTTTGGGGTTTTAAATTTGTCGGGGCCAAAATTATTTAATTTGATTTTATTCTACTTTTAAATTTTGTATGTATGTGTTTTATTGTTTGGCTGTGCACCGCCCTGAGTCCTTCGGGAGTAGGGCGGTATAGAAATCAAATAATCAAATAAATAAAAATAAACAATGACCGGCTGACGCAACAGCTTGGTTCACTGCATTAGAGAAGAACCAAGTCTTCAGCATCTTATGAATGGCCATCATGCCATCCCAATCTCAGAGGATACATTGTTCCAGAGGACAGGTGCCATGACAGAAAAGGGGTATTTCCTGGGTCCCATCAAATGACACTAGGGACCCAGAATACACTTGCCTTGTCAAATATTGTGGGATGTGAAAAAATGGTTGGAGACCAGCAGTCCTAACAGCTTTATAGGTAATAGCCAACAGCTTGAATTGCTCCCAGAAGATGCTGGAAGCCCATGCAGCTCAGGAAATATATTATATGAGTGTACCACACATAACTAACTGCACCACTGCATTTTGGAGCAGTTGCAGCTTCTAAGTGATTTGCAATAGGACCTCTGTCTAAGAACAGGTATACTTTGCACATAGGAGGATTCTGTGCAAAAACAGTAATCCTTTCCTCTGCGACCCTCTGAAGTTGTAATCTCACCACCAACTCAAAAACCTTCCTCTAAAAGGGAAGACTGGAGACAAGATTAAAATTATCTAGTATCATTGGGTCCAGCAATGGTTCTTTGAGAAGCAGACATATCATTGCCTCCTTAAGTGCGAGTGGGACTAACTCCTCACTATTGCCAAATTGTATGTTTTATCCCATTAGGTCTTAACTAGGCAGGAAGGATATGGATCTAAAACACATGAACTGAACCCTAAGGATTATGACCACCCTTAAGATCAATTGGCTCAAACTCTTCCCAAATAACGAGATAAGATCAGTCAATTTCACTGCTCAGGGCAGACCTAAGTGACTTTTTCCCATCAGATGCCCTCGAGCTCTTATATCTGCCCTGCAGGTGTTTCCTGACCACTCTCTTCCCCAAAAGGATTGGGTCAACTAAAACAGGATCTCTTAACAGTAATTGAGGAAACCGAATAAGAGTAGAAAAACTAGTGACATTTCCCTGCTCTGTTGGCCACAGAAAGGGTTACTAAAGGCTCTTATCCAACTTCACTTATATTCATTTCCTCCAATGGCATTCTGAAGCCACAGTGGTACAATCTGAGCCAATGCTACTGTTGCCCTTCAATTCCAAACAATGAAAAGTTGTCAAAGAGCTTGAGGGACATTCCCAAATTCTAAAACCCAAAAGGGTTCATTAGGAACCTGAGGCAGAATAATAAAATAGATTCTGCCTCCATAATAATCAATAGCTAAAAATAAACAGGAAAAATAGTCCTAGTCAACTACCCTTTAGCAGCATCACACATTGCTAAGAAAACTGTTTTTGTTTAAATATGTGCAGAGTTCCCTCCGATGGAATTTTGCCAGTTCTATCAAAGCAGTATTTCTGCTACCTCTAGCACAATACACAGCTGAGGCTGAAGATTACAAAAAGAAACCACTACTGTGGTATAGCAGGCCATAGGTATATTCCTTACCTTCTGTCAGAATTCCCATCCTTTTTCTTACAGGGGAAGATAATTTGCCTTGTGTCCACATTTCCTGCAGAATTACCAAGCGTTTATGGATATCATCACAAACCTGTTTCTGAAAACAGAAGCAAATTCTTATCAGGTATCTACTTTGGGGATCATATTTATAAATTCTAGCCACAGCAGAAGGCCATTCTCATGGTCCTTTCCTAAAATGCAGGAAAAGCAAAGCATTCAATAATGCTATGATCCGACCAAATCAACAACTCTGGAATCATTTGCTTACATACATTTTTACCCTCTCAGCTAATCCCACTGCAGCCTCTTGATGTACAGCCAGTGCCTAAAGCTTACCTATAGAGACTTTATGACAAGAATAGAATTAAAACATTGTAAAGATCACACACAAAAAAATTCATGTTGCATGCCACATTTTAAACCAGCTGTCACAAGTTTTGAGATGTGGGTTTCTTTAGAATTTTGTAAATATGTTGTGGAACTTTTTAAAAAAATAGATTACTTTTTATATAACAATAGATAGAAAAGGCTCTCTATTGAGCTACAAATACTAATTTTCTGGAAGACTGATAGCAATAGCAATAGCACTTACATTTATATACTGCTTCATAGTGCTTTACAGCCATCTCTAAGCAGTTTAGAGTCAGCATATTGCCCCCAACAATCTGGGTCCTCATTTTACCCACCTCAGAAGGATGGAAGGCTGAGTCAACCTTGAGCCTTAGATCTGCCAAACTGCTGGCAGCCAGCGATCAGCAGAAGTAGCCTGCAGTACTGCACTCTAACCACTGCGCCACCACTGCGCCACTCTATTGGATATTCCAATATAACCCTCCTCTAAGATCATATAAATGAACTTTGGTTTTGCCTTAATTGCAATAATCCTTTTTAAAGATGAAACATCATCATCGATATTGCAAACTTTGAGTTACAAAAAGAAGGAAAACATTATTTTAATAGGAAAACAACTACAGACAACTTTAGGTTAGCTCTCCAATGGCAGGGACTGAAACGGAGATGGCATGAGGTCATCTGCCTTAAAAACAGTTAGAGCCATCTTAGTGTTACAGTAAGTAAGACATGATGATGAGACACAAACAACTTCATTCTACAGTAAAATCCTCGAAAAGCTGGTAGCGCTCTCACCTGCACAAAGCTCCTACAGTTGTTCAGAGCCTCATGCAAGGAAGAAAGCACACCCTCTATCTCATATTCCTTGTCAGTCTCTACAACAGATGGTGTTGTGGCATCTGCTCTCTGAAAAGAGGTTGGTGGTCCAGGAGGATGCAGGTTCAGAGACTGTGGGACAAGCAATCCAACTGTGAGAGTAGACACAGATTGTGTTAAAAGAAAGATGTGTACAGCATTAATCCACTTTAGTGCATGGAGAGAAAAAATGGGCCTTAAATTAAAAAGATGGCAGATAAATTAAGCATAGCTGCTTTGGCAATACTAACCCCTTAGAATCGAATACATTTACCCCAATTTTGGCCATTCTTGGGAACTGCACGTAAATAAAAACATTGGAATGGAAACCTCTAAATTAGGAAATAAGAAAATAATCTCGAAAGAGGCACTGGGAGATCTGTACTGCTGCCAAAAAAGCTACATGTGTTCACGAAGTCGCAGAGTTGTTTCCAGCATGATCTAGCAGACCGAAACCAAGAATCAGAACAAAATAAGAGAGAATGGGAAAAGTAATCTGCTCTCTCCAGGCACAAAAAGCGATGCACACTCCTAAAAATAAAATAAAATACTATTATAGCGCAGTATTTTTACAGATTTTCAAACCGTCTCCAACCTGGGCTAGAGGCAATTGGGGGGTGCGGCACCGTTTCGGGCTCCTTTCCTTCACTTGCCGCCGCCACTCTTCTCCGGAAGTGACCCCGCTGGGTCAAGCCGCTGGAAAGAGCCGGACGCTGCTGTAGCCCATAGGAGAATTCCGGGGGGTCATTCCAGCCGCGCTGCTGGTTCCCTGCAAAAGAAACAGACGATCAGCCGCCAGCCTCGCGAAAAAAGCACCACGTTTTCTCCGCCACGCAGCTCACCGGGCTTAACATAGAGCTCCGCCATCACCGCACTTCCGCCCGGCGCGCTTGCCTAAATGGCGAGCGGCTCTCCCACAGCCCATTTCCCGTCGTCCACGGTGACGTGGCGGCCTCCTGGCAGTCTTGGGGGAGGGAAGTTGACGGAGGAGGAGAGAGGGCGTGGCCCTGCGGTCCGGCTCGGAGGACGCTGACGCTCCGTGATGGTTGATACATCCAGAATGGGGCATTCCGGCTAGGGTGGCCTTGGCGTGCCTGAAGGTCGCAGGCGAACGAGGGGCGAAGACCATTTTGGAGGAAAAGACGGAGCGAGAAAATGCTTTCATCCATTTCGTTCAGTTTTCATATAAAATGCAGAACTTGGTATCAAACATGTCAGATGTAAATGCCTTATTCTCTAATGTGTAAATAGTATATGAACGGGGTATCAGGGGTTAACTTATTCTCCACTTCTTAATGTATTCATAATTTACCACTCCCACATATAGCTCCACCCATTGTATATATAAGGAGCTACATGCACCCTTTTCCTTGCTTCTATCTGTGAATATTCAGTGAATATAGAATGCCTATTGTAAATAAAAGGAAATATATTTAAACCTTTAACTCTTACTAATCTTATTGAGTCTGATCCTGAAAATATTGCAACAAGCTGGTAGCAGAGGATGGTTAATTGACTCAATAAAAACTTAAAAATGTCTAAGAAAGATAGGCCCAACACCAGGGCCTACAGCAAAGAAATGGAACCAGAACAAGAAATAATCAACGAATCCACAAACGCAATTTCGAGAGAATCCGAAGAATACACCACTGAAGACGAAGAAATAATAGATGAAAATGATGACCAGGAGGAAATCGAGATAGAGAATAACGAACTCAGGTCAGAGATATTAAAATTATTAAAGAGCCAGAAGAATGATGAAAGCCTCATCGCGAACCTCCAAGATATGCTGAAGAACAGCGGAGCAGCGAGAGAGAAAAACATCACTAATGAAAAGTCTAAAGACCCAAAAATAGTGAGTGATATGACTGCAGAGAAAATCATTGCGAGGAAGAAAAACGGTGATCCCGCGCGAAATTTTGAATGGCAGCCATCTTGGTTTCAACAGGCCTCCAAGATGAGCGAAGCAGAGCCAATCAAAAAGCTCAATTCAAAATTTCTGGCGCGAAAAACATTACCAGACAACGAAAATGAAAAAGAAGATTCAAACACCTCAGAAGAATCAGAATCAGAAAGTGAAGGTGATTCAACAAACTACCAAATAAAATCGGCAATGAAAACGCTTTTTGCCGCATTTGGGCCAAAACTAAAAATTACTAAAAAAGCTAACGAAGAAGCAAGCGAGCAAGCCAATGCCTCAAGACCTGCCCGCTCCCATCCTGACTACGAGAGCGCTGACGCCCGAACCCAGAGAGCCCTGCCGATACCGCCCTACGCCACAGACCGAAGCAAGCACCAACGCCCTCAAAAGAAGAGGAAGAACAGCCGCCGTCGTCAGGACTCCCAAAATCGAACCAGAGACCGATTCGTCCGAGGAAGAGCAGAACGAGCAAGCCGCAATGGGGAGAACCTTCCACGACGACTCCAAAGAAGAAATGGACAACGCGCATGCGCAAGACTACGCAGACGGCCCGGGAAGACATGAACTGACGAGAAGACCGCGCAGACTCGTTGCGAGCATCCCCACGCCGTTTTGCAATTTTCTACATTTACGAGACCACGGACTACCTCAGGTTGTAAGTAATGGACCCAATAATGTCGGAAATTTACCCAGTGACTTCCCGAAGCTAAGGGTTGATGGCATTAACTTGCAAGAATGGTATCAACAGCTCCAGGTTGTCTTTATGAAGGAAAGCTTACTATTTTTTATCACTAGTCCCCCAAAAAGACCTTGGACTCTAAAAATAGATTGTTTACACCATAGAGCATTTTTCCTAATAATATCTAGTGTGTCCCCTGCAATGTATCACAGCATTAAGCCAAATCTGACTGTTTCAGAAATTATTCAATGCATGTTTAATTTGTTTCACAGTGATAGTGTAGCTACCACCACAAGGATGTCTAAAGATTTCTTTTCATCTAGGATAAAACCAGGGGTTTCCATAAGTGAGCATTTAATATCTTTAAACAAAATAAGAGCTGAGCTGCATTTGAGGGGGGAGGTGATTTCAGACCAAACAATGAAAAGTGTTATTATCAACTCACTTGATCCATCATGGGACAATTTTATGTCACATTTAGACACAATCAATCTAGGATACTTATCCATAGAAAGTCTATCCAATAAATTGATAGCAGAAGACAATTCAAGAAGAAATCGTTCTAGCAATCACACAGAACACAAACCATATAGGAAAGTAGCTTTCCAAGAAAAATATAATGAAACATTTAAATGTCACAATTGTGGATCCAGGGAACACAATAGAAGAGATTGCCCCAAGATTTCAAAGGAAAGACATAGGTCAGAATATAGAAACAAATACAATTATAGACAGTCTTCCATGGATAGACATAGATATAGAAGCCCACCAAATTACAAAGAGAATAGAGGGGGCAGAGATAATTCAAAGGATAGAAAATCTGGTTCACTGAATGGGTTAAATAAACAAGACAACACTAACATACAGCAAAATGAGAACAATAATTGGCTTATTGATTCTGGAGCAACTAATCACACCACTAATAACAAAAATATATTGTCTTCATTTACAGAAGATAAATTTGTAATAAAGGTAGCTAACCAAGAAAAGGTTCAAGTAATAGGTAGAGGGAATGTAACCCTGCCTGGTCTAGGAAAAATAGAGGGGGTATTGCTAATACCTGAAATACCTCATAACATACTAAGTGCCATAAAACTAAGTAGAGATTCTGACATTAACATTGTTTTTTCAAAAGGAAAAGCGACTTTAGAGAAGAATAAAATAAATATAGGCACTGTGATGATTAAAGGAGGCCTACCTTATCTGATAACAAAGGAAAAATGGCTGCATAACATTGATTCAAATATGGGACATTGTATTGAAGTAGATGATGAAAATATTAGCAACAGTGATAATGATGAATGTAAAATATCTCATGATCACATAGATGCACACAATGAAAAAAAACCAAAAATAGGTAAGCCAATTCATGATGAGTGTGCTCACATCTTACATAGGAAGTTAGGACATGCCAGTTTTCCTGTAGTACAAAAAATGACTGAACACGCAGAAGGTGTTAAAATAAAAAATTGTGAAAACTATTTGGAATGCTCAGTATGTAAATCTACAAAACTAAAAACTAGTCCCAGGCCAAGAAAATCTACTAGATCAACTAACAAAATTTTTGATTTAGTACACATGGACTTAGTTGGTCCATTAACTCCATCAATCACTTATAGAAAACGTTACTTCTTGACAATAGTAGACGATTATAGCCGCTATGGATTTGTTTATACATTAAAACACAAAGATGAAACCTTTCAAAAATTTAAAGAATTTTACAAACGCATAAAAACACAACACAATATCAAAATAAAACAAATCATGACAGATAGGGGATGTGAATTCATGTCTAAAGAATTCTCCCAATGGTTAAAAGACAAAGGAATGTTACATTACACATCTAGTCCATTTTCTGCGTTCCAGAACGGGATTGCAGAGAGGAAGAATTCAACATTACAAACCATGATTAGATGCACATTGGAAGATGCTGGCTTAAGCAAACAATTCTGGTCAGAAGCCTTACATTATTCAAATTACACACAAAATAGAACCTGGTCCAGCATTGTAAATAAGACACCATATGAAGTGATGTATAATAGGAAACCAAAATTAGCACACATGCACATATTCGGAGTCACTGCAGACGTACACATACCTAAGCAATTAAGAAGAAAGGGAGAAAACGTATCCAGAAGACTCAGATTTATGGGATATGAGACTGGCACTAAAGGGTACAGATTCATTGATAATAATAACAAATTTATAGTCTCCAGAACAGCTGTGTTCCATGAACAGGCCAACTGGTCTAAATTACATCTTAATGAAATATTTCCAAATAAATACAAAGATACAAAATCTCATGAGAAAGGGACCATAGAAAAGCAAAATATCAACAAATATAAAAACAAAACCAAAACTTGGACAAATAGCCAACACAAAATAAAGACAGACACACTAACAAAAAAGGAAGCAAGATATTTGCATGATAACGATAGTAAACCTGAAAAAACTATTAGAAACACCAGAAATCAAATGCCAAATAAATACAAGGATTATATAATGCACATGGATGGTGAGCCAACAACACCTAATACATATGAGGAAGTGTTAAAACTCCCTCGTGAAGAAAAAGAAAAATGGGAATTAGCGATGAAAAAGGAGATGGAAAGTTTACAAGGATTAAATGTATTTACACCTGCAATTGCACCTAAAGATAAAACAATTATTGGTACCAGGTGGATATATAAAATTAAGAACTTAGAGGGAGGCAATACTCTATACAAAGCCAGACTAGTTGCACAAGGTTATGCACAGAAATATCCGGAGGACTATACTGACACGTATTCCCCCACAGTAAGAACAGAGAGTGTCAAAACAGCTCTAGTGGTAGCATCAGCACTCAATCTTGATGTATTTCAATATGACATACAGACTGCGTATCTACACGCAAAACTAGATAAGGAAATATACGTAAGAGCACCTCACAGTCAATACACAAACAAAAATGAGATTTGGTTGTTAAACAAGAGTTTATACGGGTTAAAACAATCTGGTAAACGATGGTATGATTGTTTAGTAAAAGTACTTAAAACCATGGACTTCAACGCTACCACTGCTGATAACTGTTTCTTTGTCAAAAAGGGTGATGATTACATTGAATTTGTATTGATTTATGTGGATGACATTTTATACATAGGAAAACATAAAGAGAGAAGAGAAACTTTTGTAACTAAGCTAAATGAACATTTCTCGTTAAAATCCCTAGGCAAAGTAAACAAATATCTTGGTGTTCAAATTAATAAGACTAGAAGGGGATTCAAACTTACTCAGAGAGATAAGATCATAGAACTTTTAAATAAATGCAATTTAAACAATGCCAAACCTTATGATACTCCTATGCAAACTGATTTTCTAAGAAATACTGATAGATCTTCCCCCGAATTCAAGGATAACACATTTTATAGATCAATCATAGGTTCACTTCTTTATATATCTAATTGGACAAGACCAGATATCGCCTTACCACTCAATTTATTATCCAGACATGTCAGCAAACCAACAATGTATCACTGGGAAGCTGTTAAAAGAATTTTAAGATATCTGAAAAGTACACTAGACTTTTGTTTAATGTTAGAACCTAATGACAATAAAGAACCAAAGCTTACATGTTACGCAGATGCGGACTGGGCTGGAGACACCTCATGTAGAAAAAGTACATCTGGTTATATATTCCTCTTAAATGACTGTCCAGTTTACTGGTACACTGGTAAACAGGAACTAGTGGCCACTTCAACGACAGAAGCGGAATATGTTTGTTTATCCAAAGCTGCAAATAACCTTGTATGGTTTAATGATTTAATTTCAGATGTTTGGAAAAAACCTGCTTTGCCTTTTGTTATGCATGAAGACAATAAAGCAGCCATTGAAATATCTAGATCTGATGCTATTGGACAAAGGTCCAGACACATAGATATAAAATTTAAACATGTGAGACAATTATCTCAGGATGGATTTATCAAAGCAGTGCATTGTGATACTTCAGAACAATTAGCTGACATATTGACAAAGCCTTTACCTTCTAAGCAACATAAATATTTAACTTCTAAGTTGTATGTTTTGTATTGTCCTGAATCTGAATGTAATTGGTGTTGCATAACGAATCGGCATTTAGAGGGGGATTTGTCAGATGTAAATGCCTTATTCTCTAATGTGTAAATAGTATATGAACGGGGTATCAGGGGTTAACTTATTCTCCACTTCTTAATGTATTCATAATTTACCACTCCCACATATAGCTCCACCCATTGTCTATATAAGGAGCTACATGCACCCTTTTCCTTGCTTCTATCTGTGAATATTCAGTGAATATAGAATGCCTATTGTAAATAAAAGGAAATATATTTAAACCTTTAACTCTTACTAATCTTATTGAGTCTGATCCTGAAAATATTGCAACAAAACAACTAAGCATTTTTTACTTTGTAAGCCGCCGCTGCCACCTGTGGTAAGATGGGTGATCAATAAAATTTACAAATAAATAGGAATAAAATACAAAACAGAGAATTTAGCTCGTAAGCGTGGGCCTGAAAAAAAGTCAAATGAGACTCCACGACCAATCCATCGGTTGCCTCTCTGGAGGGGGGTGGGGAGTTTGCAAGGGAGGGTCGAAGTTCCACCTGTTTTTTTAGGAACGTCACAATTTTTTTTTACTACACTCGACATTTGTCTATATAGCCTGTTTAAAGAAACATATCTTACAAATATAAGCACCGCAGGGATTTGGTTGTTCCTTTCCAAATATTCCAATATATCAACAATTTGTCTTACATTATTTTTCATTTGCCTCCCTAGTATAAAACCAGATTGATCAGCATGGATATATGAGAAAGAGGGGGGCTGAAAATGCCCAATTTAAAATTATATTACGAAGCAGCTGTCTTATCAGCATTTATTTATTTATTTATTTTATTATATTTCTCCTGCGGGACTCAGGGCGGTGTACAGCCAGGATAAAACATAGCATGTAAAATTTAAAAACATTTTAAAAAACAATTAAATAATATTGGCCCGAATTTAAAACAACCCAATTAAAACCGAAATTCGATTAAAAACTAAGAGGATGGGATCAAGCCAGCCCAGCTAGATGGAACAAGTGTGTCTTCAGGGCCCGACGAAAAGTCCGGAGGTCTGATATCGTGCGTATCTAAGGGGGCAGGTCATTCCAGAGGGCAGGCGCTGCCACAGAGAAGGCTCCCCCTGGGTGTTGCCAGCCGGCACTGCCTGGCTGACGGCACCCTGAGGAGGCCCTCTCTGTGTGAACAAACCGGTCGGTGGGAGGCTATCGGCGGCAGAAGGCGGTCTCGCAAATAGCCCGGCCCTAAGCCATGGAGCGCTTTAAAGGTGGTCACCAACACCTTGAAGTGCACCCGGAAGACCACAGGATGCCAGTGCAGCTTGCGCAGGAGAGGAGTTATATGTGAGCACCCCGTCGCTCCCGTAATCCCCCGCGCGGCCGCGTTCTGGACCAACTGCAGCCTCCGGGTGCGCCCCAAGGGGAGCGCCATGTAGAGAGCATTGCAGTAGTCCAGGCGGGAAGTGACGAGTGCTTGAGTGACCGTGCGTAGGGAGTCCCGATCCAGAAAGGGGCGCAACTGGCGTATCAGGCGAACCTGATAAAAAGCCCCCCTGGCCACGGCCGTCATATGCTCTTCTAAAGACAGCCGTGCGTCCAGGAGGACGCCTAAGTTGCGAGCCCTCTCCGTGGGGGCCAGTGATTCGCCCCCAATAGCCAGCGATGGCACCAGCTGGCTATATCGGGACGCCGGAAGCCACAGCCACTCGGTCTTGGAAGGGTTGAGTTGGAGCCTGTTTCTCCCCATCCAGGCCCGCACGGCCTCCAGGCACTGGGACATCACTTCAAGAGCATCATTGGGGTAGCCTGGGGTGGAGATGTACAGCTGAGTGTCGTCAGTGTACTGATGGAACTCCACCCCAAAGCCACGGATGATCTCGCCCAGCGGCTTTACATAAATGTTGAACAGAAGGGGCGAGAGGACCAACCCTTGTGGCACCCCACAAACAAGGCACCTCGGGGTCGACCGCTGCCCCCCTGTCAACACGGATTGCGACTGGTCAGAGAGGTAGGAGGAGAACCACCGCAGGACGGTGCCCCCCACCCCCAGCCCCTTCAACCGGTGCAACATGATACCATGGTCGATGGTATCAAAAGCCGCTGAGAAGTCTAACAGGACCAGGATAGAGGAACAACCCCTATCCCGAGCCCTCCAGAGATCATCCACCAACACGACCAATGCCGTTTCCGTGCTGTACCCAGGCCGGAAACTGGACTGGAGCGGGTCCAGATAGACAGCTTGGAATGCACGGAAGCCTGATGGGCACATATCTACGAGGGGGACTCCCCCCTCTTGGCCCAACCAGGTCTCCGTAATACCTGCCAGGTCCGCTCCCCCCTCTTGAATAAGATCACAAATGAGGGGGGCTTTATTTACCACGGACCTGGCATTGCACAACAGCAGCCGAAGGCTCGGGCCCTGAGAGACTGAACAGCCTGGGGTGCGAGAAGGGCTTTGGGGACCGGGGCGCGTCACCGCTCGAAGATAGCGAGTGCGCGCCCCCACCACATGATACGGCCCCCTGCTCCCGCCATATCTGCCCCTCCCACTCAACGCGTTGATGGAAAAGCCCTCAACAGAATGGACTAATGTCCCCCTTACCCCAGGAATCCGCACCCTCCATGGCCCCATTGATAGCTGGGCCGGACCCCTCCCCCCACGGGTTAACCCCCAAACCCACACAACCCTCCCGCCCCTTAAAATCCCTTAAAAATCTATCAAAAAGTTTCCCTAAAAAAACCCTCAATCCCCTTTTTGCAACATGCCACCTCTCGGGGTGCCAACGCCTGTCATAAAGGTAGGCCCTTGATAAAGTAGAGGGCCACACCTGCGAGAGGGGGGAGTCTTGCAGAACAAGAAGCTCTGTTAGCGAATACATCTAATCAATCAATCAATCAATCAATCAATTGGGGGAAAATCGACGGCCTGGGGGTAATCAAGATAGTCCAAAGTCTGGAAAGGGATATTCAATCAATTCCAAGTCAGTAAACTCCACTGCTCTCTCACAGCAGTGGATGGAGTCTTAGGCCGCTTCGAGGCCAGATGTTAATTAGTGACTGGATTAATTTAACAAATGGAAGGATTCTGAACATTGAAGGGCTTGATTTGGTTTACGGTTGGCATGCTTATTTAGTGTATGATAAAAAGGTGGATAGAGCATTTAAGAGCCATATATTGAGGAATGCTTTATTGCATGTCTGGAAGAAATATCAATATAAGTTAAATGAAAAGATACCTATATGGACAGTATCCAGGCACGCAATAGAGAATACGAGTATAAAAAGCAGACAGGATGTAATTACATATATAGATATTCTTAATATGGAGGGAGGTATACTAAAATTAAAACCTTTGAATGTGTTGAAAGAGGAGAAAATAATTCAAACTTGGTTTCAGTATGTACAACTACAAGCCAGATGGAGAAAAGATCAGAAAATTGGTATTATACAAAGTGATGAAAATTTAATAAAACAAACTAGAGACCAAAGTTCAATACATATAAAAAGATTGTATAATATATTGATAGAGATAGATTCAGAAACAGAGCTAGTTAAAGATTGTATGATAAAATGGGCGCAGAATTTTGAACAACCAATAATGATGGAAATATGGGAAAAAAATATGGGAAAGAAATGTGAAATTTACACAAGCGCAAAACCTAAGGGAGAACTTTTATAAAATGTTTTATAGATGGCATCTAGATCCAAAATACTATCTTGTATGTATCGAATGTACAACCAAAATGTTGGAGATGTGATTGTGAGGATGCTACATACTTTCATATTTGGTGGACATGTAAAAGGGTTAAAGCGTTCTGGATAAAAATTTGGTGGATTTTACAAAATATTCTTAAAAAGAGGTTAAAATTTACACCACAGTTGTTTCTGCTGGGTATAATTACGGATTGTACGGTTATAGAGACTAATTTGATTTTGAATTTAATAACTGCAGCAAGATTGTTGGTGGCACAATATTGGAAGAAGCAAGATTTACCTACAATACAAGAATGGACAATGAAAGTAACGAACCTAGCGGAGATGGCAAAAATTTCGGCGTACTTGAAGGAACATTCAAATGAAAGATATTTAAGGGACTGGAGAAGATGGATAGATTATATCCAAAGTAAATACCGGAATAAGAAGTTGCAGATAGGTTATGAATAAATATGTAGATATTTGGTGTGTTTCTAGGTAATTAAGTTAGCAGGGTAATTAGGGAATTGAAGGAATAAGAGATGCTGAATGTTATAATTATTTAGATTAGGAAGGATTATGATTGTTGAATGTTATACCCTGTAATTTGTTCTGGGAAGAGAGGGGGGGAAGGTGGGCGGATGGGAAGGGGAAGGGGTGGTGGGAGGGGTAGTGGGGGTAAGGGAGGGGTGGTGGGGATAAGGGAGGGGAAGGGGGGTAGGGAAGGGGGGGAACAAACATGTAAACTTTCTGTAAAACTTTTTTAATTAAAAAAAAAAGGAACATATCTTACCATATTTAACACGGATACTGTAACCTTTAATAGAACATTCCATAATTCCTATCATCTTTGGGGAGTCTTTCTCCCATTCACCCATACAGACTGCTCTCATTTGTCAGTCAAATTTTTATTATGATCTTTGACCAGCATAAGATAGAAATCTCAGTACAACCACAGAATATAAGAATAATGTTTAAAATGTAAGTATTTTAAATAAAAAGTCTTCAAATAAAAAAATGAAATAAAATTTAAAACAGGGTAATTTACAACAAAAGATATTTTAACAGTAGCAATACAAATATAATTGAGTTTAGTATCTTTAACAACAGGAAATTATTATGTAAAAGTACGCTGGAAATTTGACTACTGCACCAAACTTTGCAACACTATGTTACTGAGTTGTCAGAAAATAAAAAAAAAGAAAATTGAGTTGAGGAAAAATGTGACAATTAGAATACTAAGCCTCCATCAGCTCAGAAGCTTCTAAACAGGGTTGATTGCATCTCCCTCAAACAAGCCAAAGAAAGAGAGTGAAAAAAGCAAACCAAATAAAGGTTCCTGTCAGCCTCCGCTTTTGCTACTTTGGCTGCCATAGGAACCGGGAGAGGGGAGAACTAGGAAGCTTGGGGGGGAAGCATGCTGGAGGAGGGGCGTGGCTTCGGAAGAAACGAAACCAAATCCTTGGAGTGGCTATCGGGTAACCGTCGTGGTATTCCTGATTGATGACGCTGCCAGACGTGCTTCCACCTGACCCTGGAAGACCTTTGGATTGGATGATTTACGTTGGACAGTGGGAGGGGATGCTTTCTATATGCACTTTTCGCGCCTATTGCTTTAATTTCAGCTTAGCCATGGTTGCGTTCATTTCATTTCTAGTAAAAGTACCTGTCTCTATAAATCATGGAGTCTGGGTCATTCTTTCCTGGATTTTGAAGGAAGCACACCTGACATTAAAAGACAATTTTGGTGGCCTGCACTCAAAAAGGACATAGAGGCATATGTAGCTAGTTGTCCGGTGTGTGCCTCAGCTAAGAGAACTCCGGGGAAACCGCCCGGTTTGCTTCAGAGTGTGGGGCAAGGCTGAATGCCCCTTGGAAAGAAATATCCATGGATTTTATTGTGGACCTACCAGAAAGTGAAGGCTGCACTGTCATTTGGGCGGTAACGGACCTGTTTTCCAAACAAGTGCATTTCATCCCATTCTAAAATCCCTTCAGCTAAAACCCTTGCAAAATTGTTTATTCATCATGTTTACCGATTACATGGGGCTCCAAAACGTATAATTTCGGACAGGGGTGTACAATTTACTTCCCACTTTTGGAAGAAGTTTTTAAAGTTGATAGGCTCCGCCCAGGGGTTAAGCTCCGCCCACCACCCCCAAACTAATGGGGCTTGTGAGAGAACCAATGCCATGTTAGAACAATACTTGAGATGTTACGTAAATTACCAGCAAGATAATTGGGTGGACCTATTACCATTTGCAGAGGTGGCGTACAATAACTCCATACATAGCAGCACCGGATTCACTCCGTTTAAGGTAGCATCTGGTCAGGAGCTTGTGCTGATCCCTGAGCTACCACAGGATGACCCACAGAACCCCTCTTTGATTGAGTGGATAGAACAGCTACGGGGTACTTGGGCAGTAACTCGAAAAGCTTTAGATGACGCACGTCGAGCACATAAAACCCAGGCTGACAAAAAAAGGTCCCCGGCACAAGTGTACCAAGTGGGTGACAGGGTTTATCTTTCCACCAAATATTTACAGACTTCCCAGAAATCAAAAAAGCTTGGTCCCAAGTATGTGGGTCCTTTCCGAATCACTAGACTCATAAACCCAGTAACAGTTGAATTGGAATTGCCAAAAATTCTGAGACGAATACACCCTGTATTTCATGTCAGCTTGTTGAAACCAGAACACTCATCCCCTTTGCGCCCTGACCAAAGTTCTCCCCCAGGCCCTATACTGATAGAGGGGGAACAACATTTTGAAGTTAAGGAAATTCTAGACTCTAGGAAACACCATGGTAAAGTGCAATATCTGGTGGCCTGGAAACATTTTCCTTTATCTCAAGCTGAATGGGTAAATAAACGGGATGTCCGGGCGCCCAGGAAAGTACAATTGTTTCATACCAAATACCCTGATAAACCGTAATTTCGGTGTTGCATTTTTCTCTTCCCTGTTTAGGATTAACATCTCTTCTGCAGAGGGGCCGAATGTCAGCCTCCGCTTTTGCTACTTTGGCTGCCATAGGAACCGGGAGGGGGGAGAACTGGGGAGCTTGGGGAGGAAGCATACTGGAGGAGGGGCGTGGCTTCAGAAGAAATGAAACCGAATCCTTGGAGTGGCTATCGGGTAACCGTCGTGGCATTCCTGATTGATGACGCTGCCAGACGTGCTTCCACCTGACCCTGGAAGACCTTTGGATTGGATGATTTACGATGGACAGTGGGAGGGGATGCTTTCTATATGCACTTTTCGCGCCTATTGCTTTAATTTCAGCTTAGCCGTGGTTGTGTTCATTTCATTTCTAGTAAAAGTACCTGTCTCTATAAATCATGGAGTCTGGGTCATTCTTTCCTGGATTTTGAAGGAAGCACACCTGACAGTTCCTCTGTGGATCCAGATTGTTAGTTTATGAGGAACACCTGTAACACATAAGGTGTGAGGGCTTACACTCTTGGGTAAAAATATAAAGAGGCCTAACTAAAGACTTTCATTCTGTAATCATGATGTTCTACTTAAGAAGTGATCTTGCCCAATGACCTCATCATAACCCTTAGAAAATAAGAAAAATAGTGCAAATTCAAGTGAGGGCAAATTCAAGTGAGGGCAGTTTTGAGTTACGTGATTCCTTGTACTTGAAAATCATCTATAATTGTTAAGGAAGCAAGGCCTGTGGGAAAACTGAATCCTAAATCACCAGTTAAAGTACCTTTCATTTAGATTAGACCCATTAGAATTAGAATTAGATTAATCAGAAATAAAAGCAAGAAACTGAACTGTTGCTTAAAATAATTAAAATTGGGCAAGTTTAGAAAGTCTTATGTGTACTCCATTCAGGAGCTGTACTATCAATTTAACTTCACATAATTTGTCGGTGTATTATCTCTCTCTCTTGTACAATACTTTTTTTTTTTTTACTACCAGTAGCACTCTTGAGCATTCAGTACTACATAAGAGCCATTTCTGTTACTAGAAGTTTGGAAAACTATACATTCCAACTATATATAGCCGTGATGGCGAATCTATGGCACGTGTGCCAGAAGTGGCACACAGAGCCATCTCCCGGGCACGCCAGCCATTGCCTGTTGCTCTTCTGGATTCTGCCACCTGGTCTTCGCATGCACGGGACTGCTGGAAAACGGAAGAGGGAAGCTGAGCTTCTGGTTTCCAGCGCATGCATGCACACCAGCCAACTGGTCTTTGCATGCGCATGCATGCCAGAAACCAGAAGCTCAGCTTCCCAGTGCGCACATGCACACAGGGAAACTGCTCTTCTGGTTTCTGGTGCTCCCATGCGTGTGTGCTGGGGAGCTGCTCTTCTGGTTTCTGGTGCTACCCCTGCGCGCAAGTGCGTGCTCCCATTTCAGCACTCAGTGCTGAAAAAGTTCGCCAACACTGATCTATAGCATGGAATTTGCTTCATTTTGTGCCCATATATATTCCATTTATGAAAGTTTGATCTCTTTGCAAAGACTGTGACTTTAACTATAATTGATTTTTAAGGAATCTTCCTCACAATGTGAAATGTATTGGCTGGATCAAGGACGATGGACAATGCGAAGATCATGTAATTAACCGTTTATTAACAACAGCTGGGCTAACTGCCACAGCTATAACTGAAACTGCTTGGAACTCTGCCTGACAGCTCTTATAAAGCCAGCTGTCAGGCGGCTTAACCAATCAACGAACAGAACGTTACTTTAACCAATCAACGAACAGAATGTTACTTCCTACTTCAGCAGACTTAATACATTGCACCCCTTTCCACCTGGATGGCGCATGCGTAGTCCTGGAGGTATGCCGGTCGGTGCCGGCTTCTGATCGAACGTCTTAACCCTGCCTCACTCACAGACTCTTGCAAGGAATTACTTTCCCCAGCAGTTCAAATAACTACAGGTACGTTACTGCTTTCGACCTGTGCTTCAATTTCTCCCTCGGGGTTTGTATTGTCCGAAGTAATCTGTCGGCTCAAAATCTGTTGCTCAGCATCTGGAAGCTTCTCAGCTTCTGGTATGCCCCTTAACCCCTGGCTGAAACTTTCTCCTGCCTGGTTCTCTCTTTCTGTTATATCATGTTCAGTACCCCATCTGACCCATAGCTGGTCTTGGTGACGTCTCCAAACCTTGCCTTGTCCCATATCAACCTTATATGAGCATGGACCTGTAATATCCACCATCTTACCTGGTAGCCATAATGGCTGACCCCCATAATTCCTGGCGTACACTTTATCACCCACACCAAAAGGTTTAGATGTCCTATTTGAATCCAAAGGCTTGGCAGGGACGTAACGGGGGTGTAACCTAAAATTGTATGCAATTTTGGTAACACCAAAATTGTATGCAGCCGGCGACCCATCAGTAATTCTGCCGGACTCCGATTGGTAACCTGACAAGGGGTGGTGTGTTGCACTAACATATACTCCGCTATACGGTCATGCCATTTCCCTGGTCCCATGCGGCCTAATGCCTCCTTTGCGGATCTCACAGCCCTTTCTGCAAGGCCCTTACTGGCCAGGTGGTAAGGAGAGATAAGTGCATGCCTGATACCTAATTGGGCAAGGAACAACTCAAATGTGGTAGAAGTTAATTGGGGCCTATTATCTGACACCAATAGGTCGGGCAACCCTTGGGTTGAGAATAGTGTACGAAGGGCCTTTATGATGGCTTCTGAGGATGTTGAGTGCATAAGTATCAGTTCCATCCATTTAGAGTACACGTCAACCACCACTAAAAAAATTTGACCATGAAATGGCCCCACAAAGTCTATATGAAGGCGGGACCACGGGCCAGTGGGGTCTTCCCATTCCGTGGGCTTACCCTTAGGAGGCATTGGCCGAGACTCTTGACAAGGGCGGCAAGTGCCCACCCAGTCGGTGATACATTGATCAAGAGTAGGCCACCAGAGATAGGCTTTAGCTAGAGCCTTCATTCGGACTATTCCTGGATGTCCGGAATGCAATGATTTTAACACAGAATCCCGTAAAGATTTTGGAATCACCACCCTGTGTCCCCACAATAAACAACCCCCCATGGTAGATAATTCTGTTTTACGGATAGTGTACGGTTTCCACTTCATGTCCACGGGCCCTTGTGGCCACCCCCTTAGCACGCAGTCCATGACCGTGGAGATCTCTGGATCGCGGGATGAAACTTGAGTGATGTCAGCCGCCGTCAAAACGAAAGGTGAGTCTTCAATCATCAGGACTGACGAGGCGGGAGCTGGGTCAGAAAGCAACGTTGGCACCGGGCACCGGCTGAGTGCGTCAGCATGGGCCAGATTCTTGCCTGGCACATACAGGAGCGTGTAGTCGTAGGCGGATAAAAACACAGACCACCTGGTGAATCTCGGGGATAGGAATTGCGGAGTTTGACGGTCAGCTGCTAGTAGACCAAGCAGAGGCTTATGATCTGTCACTAGTGTAAAAGGTCGACCATATAGGTAATGATGAAACCGCTTGACTCCAGCTACCAATGCTAGAGCCTCCTTGTCTAGCTGTGAATAATTTTGCTCCGCTGAAGCCAAAGTCCGGGAGAAAAATGCAACGGGGGCTTCACGGGAAATGGTGACTTAAGACTGCTCCCACCCCATAAGGAGAAGCATCACATGCTAGCACGAGGGGTAGGGACTCGCAGTAGTGAGCGAGGACAGAGTTTGAAACGAGTATACGTTTGACATTAGTAAATGCAGCGGCTGCAGTTGAATCCCACTTCCAACGAGTCCCCCGGTTCAGCAAACGATGCAAAGGTTCTGCAATAGATGCCTTGTGTGGTATAAAAATTGCATAAAAGTTTAAAAGGCCTAAGAAGGCTTGAAGTTCGGCCTTGTTGGTGGGAGCAGGGGCATGTAAAATAGCATTCGTCTTAGACTTCGTAGGGTGTATACCCTTACCATCAATTAGGAAACCCAAGAACTCGATTTTGGAAGCAGCTACAATACATTTGCTTTGCTTAACTTTGAGCCCCACTCTCTGGAATTTGGTTAGAACTGATCTGAGTCTTTTAAGGAGTTTGGTGGTGCTGGTGGCCGATACTAATACATCGTCAAAGTACGGTACAACCCTGGGAATTCCATGAAGTAAACGCTCCATCATGCTCTGGAAGATTCTCGGGGCGACTGAAACCCCAAATTGGAGGTGGCAGCAACGGAAAGCACCCCGGTGTGTCACTATAGTTTGTGCGTCCGCTGTTTGGTCCTCCACAGGCAGTTGTTGATATGCCTGTGCTAAGTCTAATTTAGCAAATACGGAGCCACTACCCAAGGAGTGCAACAAATGTTGCACAATAGGAACGAGGTATGCATGCGCCTGTAATGCACGATTAATTGTTGCTCGGTAATCTGTGCAGATGCGCACTGAACCATCCGCCTTCATGGTAATAACAATGGGGGTCTCCCATGATGCATACTCAACAGGCTCCAGGATATGTTGTGCTATTAATTTGTCAAGTTCAGCATCCACCTTTGGTCGCAATGCAAACGGTACTCTTCATGGCTTAAGGCGGCGAGGCTGCACTTGAGGGTTGAGACTGAATGAAACCGGTTGTCCAGTGTATTTTCCTAATTCCTCAGAGAAAACTGAGGGGAATTCATTACATAATATGTCCAGTTCAGCTGATGAGATGGCATTAACCCCTTGTATAGTTAGACCTAATGCATCGAACCAATTAAGGCCCAACAGGCTGGGGAATTTTCCTTCCACAATGACTAGTGATAATAATCCACTAAACTTCTTAAATTGTACTCGGAATGTGCCACTTCCGACAATCGGAATGTTGGCTCCTTGGCAATCTTTTAGCAGGAGATGGCAGGGGTCTAGTTGTTGTTTAGCCAGTTTCGGAACTAGTCGTTTAATTGTACTCCATGACACCAAGGATGTAGCGGAGCCGGAATCAACTTCCATGGTGCACGGTTTCCGTTAGATGAATACTGTAAGGCAAATCTTCTGCTGGCTCAACATATTTGGTGGTGTTACTAAATTCACATCAGAAGAAGATCGTTGGTTACTATTACGAACTTTAGACATATTAGGACGATATTGTCAGCCCCCATCCTGCAGCACATGTGATTTGAACTGTGGCTCTGCATACTCTGGCAAGATGACCTTTGCGGCCGCAGCGGCGGCACTCTGCGTTTTTTAAAATGGCAATTAGCGCGCAGGTGATTTCCTCTGCAGCTGAAACATGCGTTCAGCCCCCTTGACATGCTAGTTGGGCCAGAGTTTTGTTTTCTAGACTCTTGAAGATGGCACACTTCAAAGTCACCATCAGAATCTGACAGATTCTCATTTGTCTCATTTACAGAAAGACTCATTTACGGAGTCTTTTTCCATCTTAGGTGGAGTATAGCCACGGGGCAACTCGGCTAGTGACAATGCTGCCAGTTCTGCAGCACACGCCTCATCCAATGCCATTTGAAATGTGAGGTCGTGATTCGCAATCAGACGCCTTTTAAGACTTTGGTCCCTGACCCCACTGACAAGTCTATCGAGGAGATAATCTTCTAAATCAAAGAATTCACAATGCCTGGCCGCCCTCCTCAGAGCCGCAACATATGATTAATAGTCTCTCCAGGGGCCTGATCACGATGGTAAAAGTGTTGGTGGCGGGCTATTCTTGAGGGGGCTGGTGCGTAATGTTTTTTTAATTTTTTTATAAAGTCTTCCCATGTTCCTGAATGTACAGATTGTGGGGCCATTAATGTCATTGCAGCATCAAACATTTCAGTACCACAGATCTGCATATTTACCAGCTTAGGTGTACAGAATAATATAATAACTATCAGGTCCCATAGATTCCTATAGGGACGCTGTCATTCTGCTGGGAGAGGGAAGGCCTAGGGCAGGGGTGAAATCTAAGATTTGTTACTACCGGTTCTGTGGGTGTGACTTGGTGTGTGTGTGGGGGGTAATGTGATTGGATGGGCGTGGCCAACTTTTTTTTTTTTTTACTTTTAAAAGCATTTTTCTACAACCTTAAGAGGTTGCAGAAAAAAATGCTTTTAGAAGCCTCTGAAGTTCAGGCAACTCAGCTGGGATCACCAGAGGCTTTTAAATGCATTTTTTTTTCCTACAACCTCTTCGGCTGAAGAGGTTGTAGAAAAAATGCTTTTAAAAGCCTCTGACGATCCCAGATCAGCCGTGCGATCATCAGAGGCTTTTCTTTTTTCTTTTAAAAGCATTTTTTCGGCCGAAGAGGTTGTAGAAAAAATGCTTTTAAAAGTAAAAAAAACAGTCTCTGATGATCGTGCAGCTCAGCTGGGCATGGGGGGGGCACAAGGATTTTTGCTACCAGTTCTCCAAACCCGCTGCCATCGCTACCGGATCGGGCGAACCGGGAGCATTTCACTCCTGGCTTAGGGGGATCTCTGTATGGGGTTTCTGTTTCTATTTCTTGCTTTGCTTTACTGTAACTTTCGGGCCCCTGGGAGGGGGAAAGGAATGTGCCTTGAGCAGCTGCCTTATCACATCTCTGGAGAAGAACAGCAGCATTGCCTTGGAGACCAGCGTTTATCACCTTCTTGGCCTGAGTTTCCCATTAACATCTTCACACGATGATGTCTTTGGGAGGGGCTCTGTCTGTAATGACTTAATCTAACATTTCAAGCAGGAAAAATTACTTCCTGTCTACATCTCTTGTTGTCACAATCTTCCAATAAAAGTTTCCTTTTTTTTTTACGTTTCATTTACTTTATTTGAATAAAATAAAAATTCCATTTCAATCAAACTGTTGTCTGGGTACAGTTGTTTTTAGGCAATCGTAATCAAAATGTTTACAATAACATTCATCACAATGACATTGGTACAATAATAACAATAATATTTTGTTTGTATTTTATCAAATTTCCATTTTAACATTTTTATGTCCCTGCATTTCTAACTTCTGTTTTTAAATAAATCTCATGTCAAAAAGTATTCAGTTTCTTCTTTGTCCTTAATAGTAAGTGTTAGTCTATCCATTTCTGAACATTCTAATATTTTCTTAATTACACTCTCATATGTCACGATCTTGTCACACTTCTATTGTTGAACATATACAATTCTACCTGCAGTTAATACATGTAAAATCAAATATATAGTCCCTTTGTCATATCTTTCCAGGAAAATGCCCAATAAAAATATTTCTGGTTTCATATCTATATGCTGTTTTATCATTTTTCCAACCAAGTATGTATTTTCGTCCAGTATTTTTTGGCTTTTGGACATGTCCACCACATATGGTAATATGAACCATGTCAGGGTTCCAAGTAACACCCCCAACGAAAGAAAACTCCGAGGCTTGAGTTTCCTCAAAGTTCCATTTTATTAGAGATGTCATATTGGCACATCTGGGAAAACCCTAATCTGAAAGCTTCCAGGTTTTACCCACCCAAAAGAAAGTTCAAGTCCCTGCCCAACACCCACATGTCCATCACATGGCCCAATCCAAGCACCGTCCCAACTGGAGATGCCTCCCAGTTCCAGCCGTCCAGGGGCACGGGCAAGATGTCCTTGACTTTCTGAGAAAGGAATGTTATTATGACAATATATCACCATGGCTCCATACAATCCTCCCTCCCAGTTTCCCACAGTAGTAGATGTGGCAAGCCTGAAGGCCCAACGAAAAAGATGGCTTCCAGGCCTGACAAACCAGGTATTTGGTTGCATTTCCAACATTTAGCAGATCTATCCTTATACATTTTTGCCAGTCTTGTTGGTGCAAAATGCCATCTATAGAACATTTTATACAAATTTTCTTTATAAGCAGTTCACATAGTCAATTTAACATTTCTATCCCACAATTTCTGCCATTTGTCTAGTAGTTTTATTGCATGTCAAAAAAATTTAGCCCAAACAATCATTGTCTCCTTCCTTTACCTGCTCACTTTCAAGTTTGATGCCTAATAAGTAACAATATATTTTCTTTATTAGTTTTTCATTTGTTCTGGTTAATATCTGGTCCAATTCTGTTAACTCTTTATTGAAACCAGACATTTTAGCATCTTTCTCATATCGAGATTGTATCTGCATTTGTGGCCATCATGCAATGTCCATCCTTCGACTACTAAATTCCTACTTGGTTTTTAATTCCCCTTTTTCATTCAAAATATCTTTATATCTTACAATTTTTTCCATGTTAATAACATTAGGATGTATCAATGCTTCTATTGTGGAAAGCTAGAGTGGTATTTTCAAGTAGTGTTCTTTAATTTTAAGCCATACTGATAACAGTGCATTTCTAACATAATGTCTTTGAAAGTAACTATGTATCTTATTCTTCCCATACCATAGAAAAGCATGCCAGCCTAGTTGAAGGTCATGTCCTTCTAAAGTTAATAGTCTTTTATGCCTCAAATTGATCCATTCTTTCACCCATGTAAGTACAATTCCCAATCTGGCAGCCCAAAGCCCCCTCTTTTTTTGGAGTCTTGCAACATTTTCAAACCTATTCTTGCTTTTTTTCCTAGCCAAATATATCTTAATATTATTTTATTTAGTTCTTCAAAATATTTTTTCCCCAATTTTATTGGAATTGTTTGGAATAAATATAATAGTCTTGGTAAAATATTCATTTTTATAGTAGTTATTCTTCCTGTTAATGACAGTTGCAGATCTTTCCATTTCTCCAAATCTACCATGTTTCATTGAAAATACGACATGTCCTGAAAATAAGGCCAAGCCTGATTTTTGGGGTGGGCGTAAATATATGCCCTCCCCTGAAAATAAGCCCTAGTGAGGCCAGCACAGGAGGCAGCCTTTCCTTTCCCCGGTCAGCTAATGGCAGCTGGGCCCCCGAATTGTGACCCGTGGATCAGCTGAGCTGATCGGGAGCTGCCTCTCTGTTCTGTCTCTCCCCAGTGTTCTTGGCGCTCGCCTGCCTCCCATCCATCCATCCATCCCTCTTGCCTGTAAACTCTCACCCCACTCACAAGAGAGCAGCTGCCCGGCACCCCTTCCCTTGTAGTGCCCACCCAGCGGACAACCCCCCCTCTGGCCGGGCAGAGCACCACTCACCGACTGAGTGGTAAGTGGCCGGTTGGGCTATCTGCCTGCTGCTGAGTCTTCCAGGAGCCTGGGCAGAGAGTCTTCTGGCAGCGGCCACTCTGGGAGTGTGCTTCCCATTCTATGGTTCCAGCTCCATGCGGGGCTGTGGCTCCCTTCACCCTTCGCTGCCTCTCTGCCCCTGCTGCCAGAAGACATGGCAGCAGGCAGCTAGCCCGACCAGCCTCTCTAGGAGTCTCTGGAGGCTGGGGACAGCAAAAAACATCACTTCCTGTCCAACCAGGAGTTGGGAAATGGGCCGTTTCAGGCCTCCGGAGGGCCTCCGAGGGGGTGGGGAAGGCTGTTTTCGCTCTCCCCAGATGCATAGAGAGGATCTGGAGCCAGGTGAGAAAGAAAAACAGGCCTTCCCCACCCCCACCCCAGACCCTCCAGAGGCAGGAAACAACCTGTTTCCCGACTTCTGGTGGGCCCAGAAGGCCCGAAAATCAGTTGGCCGGTGTGCACATGCTCACCAGAGCTGAGCTGGCGTACCCACTGATATGGCTACATGTGCCACCTGTAGCACGTGTGCCATAGGTTCGCCATCACGGCCCTATATTATTTCAGACAAAGTCTCTTTTTAAAGGCCTCCAGTGATAGAGCACCCACAACTTCTGAAGGCAAGCCATTTGATTGGTTTATTGTTCTCACTGTCAGGAAATGTCTCCTTAGTTCTAGGTTGTGCCAGGGCTTCCTACGATCAATCCCTAGGAAAGACGACCCTTGACTCCATGGATTCAGAGAAAATGTACTTTTACTAGGAAAGAACTGATTACAGCAAAAGTCAGGCAAGGTCTGTGCAAAGAGACAAATTGAAACTAACCCCAGAGCCCGCCCACCCCAGAAGCCACGCAACCAGAGTTCAAACATCAGCCAAGAAGATGTTTGGGGAGCATCTCTGGTCCAGGTGCATCACTCCTCTTTCGTGCATGCCGATCACAGGGTGGTTGGCCTTGAAGACGTTAAACAACCCCAGGTGGCCTCCCTGAGTCCAGGCCTCCCCATTGCTTCTCAGAAATTCCAGTTTCACCTTCTGCACACTTCCCTTCCCAAATACTTATTGCTTCCTCCCCACCCCACTGTTTCCATGGCAGCTGGCAGCAAGCTTGAAGGAAAGTGAAGATGACCAGGCTGACATCCCCCCACCCCCATAACAGAGGCATTAGCCCTAAAACAAGAAAATAACAAAGACATAGGTAAAGCAATATAAATCAAGTAAAATCACTAATCCATCGAGGGTTTATCAGGGTATTTTCTGTGAAAGATTTGGAGGAGTTTAGGTGCCCAGACATGTTTAGAATCTATCCACCCAGATTGCGAGGGAGTGAAATGCTTCCATGCAACTAGGTATTGGACTTTCCCTTTAGGACTCCTAGATCTAGAATCTCCTTAATTTCAAAATGCTGCTCTCCTTCAATTAAGATGGGCACCCTGGGGGCGGGGGGGGGGCATAAGGTGCAGGGCAAAGAGGAGAAACAGTTTCAGGTTTCAATAAACTGCAATGAAACAAGGGGTGAATACGTTTAAGGTTCTTAGGCAATTCCAATTGTACTGTACTGGATTAATTATTTTAATGATGGGGAATGGTCCAACATATTTAGGACTTAGTTTCTTAGACTGTTGGATGGACTGTAGATATTTTGTGGAAAGGTAAGTCCTATCACCACTTTAAAATCTTTTGGTTTCACATCTTTTTTGTCATTTTGTTTCTTATGGGCTCAACGTGCATCTTCCAGCACCTTACTGGCTACTGGTTAAGTGTTTTGGAGTTGTGCTATCCACTCCACCAAGGAAGGTATTTGAGGTTTCTCTTGAGGCAATTCTGGCATATCTACAAAATCCTGACCAGAGGCTACCTTAATCAGGATAAACCCTGTGCTACTATGCATTGAATTATTGTATGCCACCTCTGCAAATGTCTTGTTGGCTTAAGGTTAGGGTTACTTAGTTCTCTCACATGCCTCATTAATTTGAGGATGATGGGAGGAGCTTAAGCCCCGGGCAATCCCTAACAGTTCAAATTCATGCCAAAACTGTGATGTGAACTGTGAACTGAGATAATGAGATAGTGCATTCAGGAGCATTATGCAACCTATACATGTGTCATACAAAAAGCTTGAGTAATGTTTTTTGCAGAGGAGATTTTGGGGCAAGGGACAAAAACACCTGTTTCAAAAAAAGATCAGTAACAACCCAAATAACAGTGTCCACCCCACTTTCAAGCAGTTCCACAATAGAGTCCATTAATATTTCTTTTATTTAAGATCTCAGGCTCCTTTTTCTCCTGAGACCTAGTGGTTACTGGGGCTGCTTCAAGGGGATGACTGGTTGAATCACTTCAGCTTTAATACTATTGTATTGAGGCAACCTGGACAAAGCATTGCCATAAAAAATTTCCTCCTGGAATATAGCACAGAATGAAATTGAACCAATTAAAGTATTGAGCCTAGTGGACTTGTTTAGTGGATTACTGGCGTGGGGTTTTCAGAGCCTCCTGATTTTTATGATCAGTCCACACCTCAACAGTGCTTTTGCCCCCTCTAGGAAATACTGCTAAGTAAGCAGGGCCCACCACACTGCATATGCCTCCTTCTATACTGTCCACCTCTGTTCAGTCTCAGTAGTTTTTTTAGAGGTGTACACACAGGGTTTTAGCAGGCCCTGGACATTCTTTTGTAACAGCATAGCCCCCACAGCTACATCACTTGCATCCGCTTTTTACAAAATGAGAAGTTGGGTCAAGATTGTCAGCTGGATCTCCAGCATGAGTTTCTGCAAAGTACTTGCCATTGGCCGCCATAGAAATGGGGAGGGGGGCATGGGCATTTGGGATGGGGAAGCGAGCTGGTGTATAGTAGTCCCATGAGAACTGGAAGGGAGGTTTGCACTCATGAATTATGGTGCTGCTGAGTGGAGTTGTTTATACTCTGTCAAGGTCAACTGTCCTGAGACTTCAGATGCAAGAAATACTTGAAGGGGAGCTTTCCCACAACACCATACTGGATGTTGGTTGGACTCTTGGTGCTGGACCCTGGGGGGAGGGATTTGGGGTGACTTTCAACGTGTAATTTTCATGTGTTTTGAATCAGATCTTGCCTTGCTTTCACTACTATCATTCCAAACTTAGTAAAAGTACTTCCTCCCCTATTCAGTGGAGTTGGGGGTTTTCTTCCTTGAGTTTTGAATGGATGCAGGTCTGAGAAGGGTGCATTAGCACAGGCTGTGACACAAACAGCCCTTTCAGTTTTTCACACTTCGCTTGGCACTTCATAGTCCACTTAAATGGCTGATCCGGCTTCAGTTTGCCCTCATCTTCAATTTTTAAAAGGTTGCTGATTGGTAACATGATTTTTGTGAATGAAGGGATGAATTGCCTATAGAAATTAGCAAATCCTAGAAAACTTTGCAATTGCTTCCTAGTGCGGGGAGGTGCCACTCTAACACTGCCCACATCTTTTCTGAGTCCATTTCTACTCCTTCATGAGATATATGATAACCCAAGTAATCAATCTTAGTGAAATTCACATTTAGAAAGCTTGGCATACAATTCAACTATTCGGAATCTTTTTAGGACCACCCGCAGCAATTTCACATACTCTTTAATAGTTTCAGTATATATTAAAATGTCATTCAAATACACCAACACCATGTTGTACAAGTAGTCATGCAACAGCTCATTGATCAGTTGCATGAACACAGCTGGGGCCCCTTGCAAACCAAAGGGGAGTACTCGGAACTGGAAACACCCCAGAGGGCAATTGAATGCAGTTTTCCATTTGTTGCCTTCCCTGATCCGAACCCAGTAATAAGCTTCCCACAGATCTAATTTAGCGAAGATTTTGCCTTTGGCCAGATGAAGGATAAGCATGTCCATCACCAGGGTAGACATTTTCTATGCCCACTGCGTTTAGTTCCCTATAGCCAATGCAGAGATGAAGAGTTCCATCTTTTTTCTTTATCCTTTTTATATTTGGAGTTAATCTGAGCATAAGACCACCAATCCAATTCCATTCCCTGCAAAGCTAATTCGGTTCTTGTTTTTAAGCAGCCTTGGCTATCAAGCAACTCACGATAAGATAAATGTTTTTCTTTATTATATAACGAAGTATATGTTATGGCTTCTAGCGGGACCAGCCAGGAGGGGGTCAGAAGATAGAATTTATCTTTAATTTTCCTCCAAGGATAAAGAGCAAGGAGGTATAGATAAGACCCTGCAGGAGCTAGATAAGATCATATTAGGGAAGGAAGAAAAAATGCTAGCTAAGATTTACAAACTTTTAATAAGTCATTGGATAGGAGACGAAATTGTCAAAGACTCAATGATTGCCTGGGGGAGGAATATTGGCCACTCAATTGATTTGATGAAATGGGAAGAAATTTGGTCTAGACAATTGAAATTTTTGATGGCAACTGCTTATAAGGAAAATTTGTACAAGATGGTGTACAGGTGGCACCTTCCTCCTGCCCGATTATCCAAAATGTTTCCTGGACTCTCCCCCAAACTATTGGAAGTATGGGGAGCTAGGTACTTATTTTCACGTATGGTGGACCTGTCCCAGGGTAATTGAATTTTGGAAACTTATTCAGAGGTGGTTGTTAGAAATTACTGGATACAAATTACAATTGAAACCTGAACTTTACTTACTAAACATTAGGCCAGATAAAATAGGCACTAACAAATGGTATCTGATTGTATGTATTACAACTGCAGCAAGAATATGTCTCACCCAAAATTGGAAGGGAAAAGACCTACCGTCTGAAGATTTGATTTTAGGGAAAATTATGGAATGTGCAGAAGCCGATAGGCTAACAAAAATTTTAAGAGATCAAAAAGATTCTGTATATTTCCAATGTTAGGACCTATGGTATGTTTGGTTAAATAACAGAATAAAAAGAGGACAATGTTAGTTTAGTTTTTATTTCTCATTCGTATATTTGGGCTGAAGGTAATGTATTGTGTAAGGTTCTCACCACGATCTGTTTGTTGATAAATTTTCTGTTTGTATTTTTTTTTAACGAAATAAAATTCATAAATTAAAAAAAAAAAGAGTTCCATCTTTTTTCTCATGGAACAATACCGGTACTGCTACCTGCAATCTAGCCGGCTGAATAAAATCCTGTTTTAAATTTTTATTTATGAAGGTGCGCAGCTCTTCTAGCTCTTGCGGAGTCATTGAGTAAAGTTTAGGTTATGGGAGTTTAGCCCCAGGAAGGATTTCATTACTACAATCAGAGGGGTGATGAGGTAGAAGTGCATCAGAGCCCTTCTCACTAACCATATCCCATAGACCCCAGCACTCCTTAGAGATCCTGGGCTCCCTTTTTGGGTGCTCCTTTGTGACTTTCCCTAGCTCCCTTGGTTCTTTGGTTTTCTTGCCTCTGGGCATTGGATTCTCTTCCCCTCTTTTGACTGCCTTATGCCAGAATTTTAAGAGCCCTCTCCTCCAGTTCACATAAGGGTACCATGTCTGGAGCCAAGACAGTCCAAGCAGGAAGGGGATGTCCATTCCTAGCACAACTATAAAATTCAGAATCTCTGTGCTTTCTCATTCTCATTTCCATTGGCTCAGTTATAAAATGAGCCATGTCCCACCTATCCACTGTCCCATCCAGTTGGCAAAAAGCTATTGTTATCTACAGTTGTTTGGGGTCTCCCCTATACTTCACTCCCAATACTGAGAGCTTCGGGGCCTGGCATCTCCGAGGGGCAGCTCCTGCAGGTGCAGGGGCTTGCAGAACAGCAGGTGCTGGTGGCAGCATCACTGGTGCTGGTGCCAGTCCAGGTGGAGCAGGTGCAATTGTCACTGTGACTGCCAGCACAGCAGCTCCATTCCTGGCTTGGCTTGGGGTAATTGGAGGAGCCTGAGCGGTCATCTGCGTGAGAGTTTCCTGGGCTCTCCGATTCTCAACCACCAGGTACTTGCAACAGATACAGGGCATGGCTCAGCATGGCATCCTCCAGATCCGCATCAAGAAGGGGGACTTCGCCTCTGTCCCCCTCCCATCATTCCTGCCTGTGGGAACCTCTGCTACCTCATGTAAAAGTTACCCCAAGGGTTGTTCCTTTGTCTTCCTTTCACCCCATGCCCAATGACTATCTGGGTCTGACAGGTTCCTTGTCAGTGTCTAGTTCCCCCATCCATCTTGTTTTGTCTTGGACATGGCGCAGTCTGGGAGGAGACCTGCCTGGAGCCCCGGGTTCCTCCAGTTTGCCTTTGTGGCTGAACATTTAGATGCTCAGTTCCCATGGTAAACTGCAGCCTCCAGGTTGACCATTAAAGCAGACCTTGCCTAATGTCAGGGCTTCCACCAATCGATCCCTAGGAAAGATGACCCTTGACTCCATAGATTCAAGAAAAGGTACTTTTAGGGGAGTTCCGGTTTGGAGTCGCGGCGAGACAGTTGGGGAAATAGCGGGCTCTGATGAGTCCCACGAAAACCCCAGCTGTCAAACTGCCGCCGATGGGTCTTTGGACCGGATCCATCCTGCAGGGACGGGGGAAAAGGAGGGGCACCTCGGATGACCAAGAGGAACAGGCAAGTGAGTTGGCAGCGGGGGGAGGCAGCCATGGTGGCTGCCATGAAACTGTGACAACCAGGCTAAGAAAAGTGCTGGAGGAAAGCGGATTGATATGGAGCTCTTTGAAGCTGGGTGAGTGACAACAAACCCAGGCTTGTAACAATGTGTGGAGCAATATTATTACTTAGAAGATTCCTAGCCTAAAATAGCGGCTGTGCAACAAAGGGGCTTTGGAAAGTTTTAAACAGCAGCCTTAAAGAGACAAAGACCCGAGAAACAACTAATTTTTGTATAGAACTAAAGGAATTAATTATTGAGATATGGTAAAAAGACTGGATACTTTAATTTGAATTGGATTTAAAAAAAAAGATTTGGTACTTTTAAAATTAAAAGAAGAATTGCACAAAATGGATGCTTGCATGACTAATGGAAATGTGGATTGTAGAGAGACACCATCTGGTTTAAAAAGGAACTTTGTAACTTTTTTCTTTTTGTTATGGAAAATTCTGAGTTCTACAAATAAAAGCCATGGGACTTTGTGGAGGAGTCTTTTTTTCCTGTCTGCAGACAGCTGGATTTTGGTGAAAAGAAAAGGAACTATAATGGAACTCCTATAGTTGAAATAACAATAATTAAAAATTGGCGCAGGAACAAAAGAAGGAATAAGCGCAGGCCCAAGAGAGGGAGATATGATACATTATATCTGGAATAAAAATAAGAAAAAGATTTAATATGATTTATGGACAAAACTGAAAATTTTGAAAATGGAGGGAATATATGTTTGCAGGCAAGAAAATGAAGAAGTAAGATAAACACGACTGGAAAAAGAAAAAAGAAGATTTAAACAATGTGATTTAAAATAAAATAATGTAAAGGTGGATTGTAATAATAAAAAGGGTGTCGGGTGTGCTTCCTTCAAAGTCCAGGAAAGAATGACCCAAACTCCATATTTTATAGAGAAAGGTACTTTTACTAGAAATGAAGTGAACACAACCAAGGATAAGCTGAAATTAAAAGCAATAGGCGTGAAAAGTGCATATAGAAAGCATCCCCTCCCACTGTCCATCGTAAATCATCCAATCCAAAGGTCTCCCAGGGTCAGGTGGAAGCCCGTCTGGCAGCGTCATCAATCAGGAATGCCACGACGGTTGACCCGATAGCAACTTCAAAGATTCAGTTTCGTTTCTTCCAAAGTTTCGTTCTTCCTCCAGCACGCTTCCCCCCCAGGCCCCCAGCTCTCCCCCCTCCCGTTTCTTATGGCAGCCAAAGCAGTAAAAGCGGAGGCTGACATAGGTTTTTTTTTTTATAGAAATTAAGAATGTTAAATGGGAATTTTTTGTCAAAGGAATTGATGAATATATTTAAAGATATGTTTGAAGCAAGAACCATGTTTTAATGTTAAATTGTTATGAAAAAGAATAAGGATAAGTATGATTAATTTAAAATGTTAAAAGGAATTTATATATACATTGAAAGGTTTGACTTAAGCAAGAACCATGTTTCAATGTTAAATTGTCATGGAAAAGGATAAGGATAAATATGATTATCTGAAAATAAGCAATGTATAGATGGATGGGAACAACAAAGAAAGGATTAAGAAGGGATCAATAGTTAAACCAACTATGATTATGCTGTGTTTAACAGCCAAAAAAATAAAGATATGCTGTGTAACAGTCAGAAAATAAAAAGTGCTATGCTGTATTTAACAGCATGCTCTGCGCATGCTCCAAGATGGCAGCCTCCAGCTGATCCTCCGTTGCCGGAGGGGGTAATTTTCGGCATTTTTCGGGGGTTTGGATGGGTCAAGCTTCTTTTCTTGGCCCGACCCAGCTAGATGAAGATGTTCCAGTCCCATAGAGAGCCTTTACGAGCTTGTGCTCTCCAGAACATCTTCGGGACTGAGAAGAGCCGAGAGGAGTTGATGTGAGGGCGGACGCCACTGGGAGGCCTTGGCGCCGACGATTGGGGTGGTGGCTGCAACTGCGGCTACTTGGCGTGTTGCTGGGGGCAGCTACAGCAGTGATGGCAGCCAGAATAGCGGCAGCAGCGTTTACGGCCGCGGCGGCAATGAGGCGGCCTTTGTCAGATCCCTGGGGGCTCATGGAGGACTCGGGGGATGATTTGGCTGCTGGCGGCGGCGGCGGCGGTGCAGTGGCGCCGTTGGGACAGCACCGAGAGAAGTCAGCCTGGTCATATCATCTGTGGTGGAGAGTGAGAGGAGCTCTCTGGCGGCTTATCATCCTAGAATTGCTCCGGATGGGAACTTTGGAAAGATCTGGGAACCTGGGAGCAACTATATGTCTTATAGGATTGCTGGAAGATCTGAAAGAGACTTGGAAGGGCTGGATGGCCACGGACTAGTGGCTGGTTTGTTGCCCTATTCGGTCTCCTTTTCCCTTATGGCCTGGTTTCAGGCATTATTTGGTCATCTGCCATCCGGACTATTTCCATCCGCCATGAAAAACTCTTCCCTGGCCTTGAAAAACCCTCCCTGGATCCATCTTATCCTCTCTTTGTTACCATCTTTAGTCTGCCCCCCTCGTCTTGGCTCTATATTCCATCTCATACCTTTTAGCCGTAAGGAGAGTTCTTGGCCTTTGGATTGTGGGTACTGAGGGAGCCTGGTTCACTGCTGCTGTTCTGTTACCAGAGGTGACAGTCCATCTTTTTAATGCCAGCCACCGTGAGAGGGTGGTTTTTGGCATCTTTATCCTGTTTTTTTCTGAACGGCTGAGACTCCTTTTTCACTGCCATGAGAGGGCAGTGGACTCCAGATGACTCATACCCAAAGGCTCTGTATCTTCTCTCCAGGACCATTTTTACTGTCAATCATGATTGAATCCCCAGCCATATATCATCTTTACCCCAGGCTGTTTTTAGATGTATTTGGTGTTGCGAGACTCCCCCCTCTCACAGGTTTGGCCCCCCACACTATCGAGGGCCTACCTTGATGACGGGTTTTGGAACCCTGAGAGGTGGCATGCAGCAAAAAGGAGGCTGAGGAGTTTTCTCTCTAAATTTTTAATTAAATTTTTAAGGGGTTCTGGGGGGGAAGGGTTGGATTGGAACTAGGGTTGTGGGTTTGGGGGATAACCCACTGAGAGAGGAACTAGGCCCAGTTGGGGGGCATGGCACGGGAGGTACAGGGTTCCGGGTCGATGAGGGGGTTAGAGCTTGTAACGAGGGCCAGTACATCACTACTGTGAGTGGGAGGGGAAGATATGGCTGGAGCCAGGGGCCAAACCTGGTTCTGGGAGTGCGTGCCCGCTGTCTTCAAGCGGTGGTGCACTCCGGCCCCCAAGGGTCCTCTCGTTTCCCAGGTAGTCCAGATTCTCAGGGCCCAGATCTCCGGCTGATGTTATGCAATGCCAGATCCATAGTAAATAAAGCCCCCCTCATTTGTGATCTAGTTCAGGAGGGGGGAGCGGATCTGGCAGGAATTACGGAGACCTGGTTGGGCCAAGAGGGGGGGTTCCCCTCGTTGAAATGTGCCCTCCTGGTTTCCGCGCATTTCATCAACCGAGGTCACAGGGTAGGGGCGGTGGGGTGGCGGTTGTTATAAAAGAAGGTCTGAGACCGAGGGAGGCCACTGTTTCTCAGACGGCCGGCTGTGAATCCCTTTTTGTGAAATGGGGTCATGGGGCTCGGATGGGTTTGCTGATCACGTACCTGGCTCCCTGCCACATGGCAGCAGCCCTGCCTGAACTGCTCAACGTTATAGCCGGGGTGGCGGTTGATACCCCGAGGCTTATGGTCATGGGGGATTTTAACCTGCCTTCCATCGGTGAAACGTCTGAGGCGGCGCGGGAGTTCATGGCTTCCATGACGGCTATGGACCTGACCCAGTTAGTGCATTGCCCTACTCACATGGGGGGAAACACTCTGGACTTGGTTTTTGTCTCTGGTTAGTGGTTGAATGATCTCGATATTGGGGATATAGTGACTGAACCCTTGTCATGGTCGGATCATTCCCTCCTTCGCCTTGACCTTCGAACTGCTACACCCCGCCGCAGGGAGGCGGAACCGATGAGGTGGTTCCGCCCCAGGCGCCTGATGGACCCTGATCGGTTCCAGACGGAGCTTGGGCCGTTTCCTGAGGCTCTGGCTCACGGCTCGACCGAAGACCTGGTGGCCGCCTGGGATAGGGCGGCCGCTGGAGCTTTGGATCGGGTCGTGCCTTTGCGGCCTCTGACCCGGCGCCGATCTCGCTTGGCTCCTTGGTTCACCGAGGAGCTGAGGGAGATGAAGCTCTGGAAAAGATGCCTGGAGAGCGGTTGGAGGGCCAGCCGGTCTGAATCTGACCGAACACTGGTAAGGACTCATATTAAGACTTACCTTGTGGCGATAAAAGCGGCAAAATGTAACTATTTTTCTGCTCTTATTGCATCATCAGATAACCGCCTGGCCGCCCTGTTTAGGGTGACCCGCTCCCTGCTCCTTCAGGAAGCGCGGGAGGACTCCTTGGAGGGTAGAGCTGAGGACTTTGTACAGTATCTGTATGATAAAATCGCTCAGATTCAGGAACATCTGGACTCTGACGGGGTAGATTCAGGGGGGAGGATGGAGGCAGGTCTTGAGAATATTATCTGGGAAGAGTTCGATTCTGTGACTCCCGAAGACGTGGACAGGATACTGAGTAGACTGAATGCTGCCACATGTTTATTGGACCCGTGTCCCTCCTGGTTGGTGCTGGCCTCTCGGGAGGTTACACGAGGCTGGCTACAGGGAATTATAAATGCTTCTCTGAGTGAGGGTGTCTTTCCCGCCGCCTTGAAAGAGGCGGTGGTGAGACCTCTCCTCAAGAAGCCTTCCCCGGACCCAGCAATATTGGCGAATTACCGTCCAGTCTCCAACCTTCGCTTTGTTGCGAAGGTTGTTGAGAGTGTGGTAGCACGACAGCTCCCTCAGTACCTGGATGAATCGGCTTATCTGGATCCGTTCCAGTCGGGCTTCAGGCCTGGGTACAGCACGGAAACGACATTGGTCGCATTGGTTGATGATCTCTGGAGGGCTCGGGACAGGGTTGCTCCTCTGTCCTGGTTTTATTAGACCTCTCAGCGGCTTTTGATACCATCGACAATGGTATCATGCTGCACTGGCTGGAAGAGCTAGGGGTGGGAGGCACTGTGTTGCGGTGGTTCTCCTCCTTCCTCTCCGACCGGTCGCAGTCAGTGTTGGCAGGGGGGCAGAGGTCGATCCTGAAGCCCCTTGTATGTGGGGTGCCACAAGGGTCGGTCCTCTCGCCCCTTCTGTTCAACATTTATGTGAAACCGCTGGGTGAGATCATCTGTGGTTTCGGGGTGAAGTACCACCAGTATGCTGATGACACCCAGCTGTACATCTCCACCCTGGACCACCCCAATGATGCCCTTGAAGTGATGTCCCGGTGCCTGGAGGCTGTACGGATCTGGATGGGGAGGAACAGACTCAGGCTCAACCCATCCAAGACCGAGTGGCTGTGGTTTCCGACATCCCGATATAGTCAGTTGGTGCCATCACTGAGTACTGGGGGCAAGTCATTGGCCCCCACGGACAGGGCTCGCAACTTGGGAGTCCTCCTGGATTCACGGCTGTCTTTAGAAGAGCACTTGACGGCTGTGGCCGGGAGGGCGTTTTATCAGGTTCGCCTGATTTGCCAGTTGCGTCCCTTTCTGGATTGGGACTCGTTAAATATGGTCACTCATGCCCTCATCACTTCCTGCCTGGACTACTGCAATGCTCTCTACATGGAGCTCCCCTTGAGCAGCACCCGGAGGCTCCAGCTGGTCCAGAATGCGGCCACGCGGGTGGTTATGGGAGCGACGGGGCGTTCCCATGTGACCCCCCTCCTGCGCGAGCTGCACTGGCTCCGGTGGTCTTCCGGGTGCGCTTCAAGGTTTTGGTTACCACCTTTAGAGCGCTCCATGGCTTAGGACCGGGGTATTTACGAGACCGCCTTCTGCTACCAGTAACCTCTCACCGACCAGTACGCTCCCATAGAGAGGGGCTCCTCAGGGTGCCGTCGGCCAAACAATGTCGACTGGTGGCCCCCAGGGGGAGAGTCTTCTCTGTGAGGGCACCTGCCATCTGGAACGAGCTCCCCCCGGAGATACGGAGGATCCCGGACCTGCGTGCTTTTCGCCGTGCCATCAAAACATTTCTTTTCCAGCAGGCCGGCTTGGCCTAACCTCTCTTTTAAACTTTTAAACTTTTAAAATTCTTTAAATTTTAAATTTGTCTTAAGAATCTGGGGTGTTTTAAATTTCATTTTCCGGGCCAAATTATTTAATTGTATTTTAATGCTTTTTAACATTTGTATTATATGTATTTTATCTGGCTGTTCACCGCCCTGAGTCCTTCAGGAGTAGGGCGGTATACAAATTCAATAAATAAATAAATAAATAAATAAATAAATAAATAAATAAATAAATAAATAAATAAAATAAACAGCCAAACAAAAATGATAATGCTGTGTAACAGCCAAAACAAAAATGAATATGCTGTGTAACAGCCAAAAAATAAAAAAGAGTATGCTGTGTTTAACAGCCAAACAAAAATGGTTATGCTGTGTAACAGCCAAAACAAAATGGTTATGCTGTGTTTAACAGCCAAGAAATGAAAATGATTGGTTTAAC
Organism: Pantherophis guttatus; assembly: GCF_059756535.1. Taxonomy (NCBI): domain Eukaryota; kingdom Metazoa; phylum Chordata; class Lepidosauria; order Squamata; family Colubridae; genus Pantherophis; species Pantherophis guttatus. The sequence goes on along the minus strand of NC_142065.1, from coordinate 119,808,977 downwards.
AACAAAGATAAAGATAAAGATGCTGGTTATATAGCAAAAATAAAATGTGGTGGGATAGCCAAAATAAGGAGGAATATGTTGAGATTAATAGTTAAAATAAAATGAATAAGTTAGATTTAATAATAGAAATAAAGATTATAAATGTTGAGCTCAATAGTAAGAATAAAATGATTATGTTGGAATTTAATATTTTATTAATGTTTATAATAATTGTATGATTTATACTTTAAAAATTGAATCCATCTGAGCAAATGAAAGAGACAAAGGTAAGGTGACCAGATTTTAACATTGGTAAAGAGGGACATTGTGGGCGTGGCTTATTTTGTGGGCGTGGCTAGCTGGTCATGTGACTGGGTGGGCGTGGCTAGCTGGTCATGTGACCGGGTGGCCATGGCTATGTGTATAGGGTAAGGTGAACAGATTTTAACATTGGTAAGAAGGACACCATTGTGGGCGTGGCTTATTGTGTGGGCGTGGCTTGGAGGCCATGTGACTGGGTGGGCGTGGCTAGCTGGTCATGTGACCGGGTGGCCATGGCTATGTGTATAGGGACTACTCAGAGGGCTGAAAAAAGTCATTTCTGACAGGTCCTCGCACTTTTGACTGGTCCTCACACTTATGACCATCCTCACATTTATGCCCATGCAGCATTCTTAACAACCATGTCACTCATTTCACAACTGCTTCTCTTCACCATGGTGATAAGACTGGGCAAAAAATGTAAAATGTGAGGACAGTCGTAAGTTTGAGGACTGGACAAAAGTGCGAGGACCAATCAAAAATAACTTTTTCAGCCCTCTGAGTAGTCCATATGCACAAAAGGACTAACCAGAGGGCTGAAAAAAGTCATTTCTGACAGGTCCTCGCACTTTTGACTGGTCCTCACACTTATGACCATCCTCACATTTATGCCCATGCAGCATCCTTAACAACCATGTCACTCATTTCACAACTGCTTCTCTTCACCATGGTGATAAGATAGGGCAAAAAACGTAAAATGTGAAGACAGTCGTAAGTTCAAGGACTGGTCAAAAGTGCGAGGACCAGTCAAAAATAACTTTTTCAGCCCTCTGAGTAGTCCATATGCATAAAAGGATACAGCAATAGAGAGGGATGAAGGAAGGGAAGAGAAATTAGAGTAGGAGTGAGGGTAAGAGGGGAAGGAAGAGAGGAGGAGAAGGAGAAAGGAAGAGGAAGTAGGGAGGAGAAGAAGAGGGGGGGAAGAGAAAGTAAGAAGGAAAGAAAAGAGAGAGGTGGTAGGTTTGAGGAGAAAGATTGCTGTACAATAAAAAAGATGAAAGGGAAGAAAGCCAACCCCAAACAAATATAAAGATATTAAGATAAAGAATGAATGGTTAAACTTTAAAGAATAAAAGAGAACAAATATGAATAAATAGCAGTAATTAGAAACACACATACAAACATACAATTTATTTTCTTTGAACAGAGTATTTGGCCGGTTCACAAATTTAAACAGTGTTTAGTCACTTCAATTAAATTTACAATTTCTATATTTCCTTTTTGCCATATTTATTCCTCATCTATTTTTTTAAAAAAACCAATATTACCCTTCATCCTCATCTCTAATCTTAATCAAATTCAATTTTTCCCTTCTATTCTATATTATACCCCTTCCCATTGTCATCTATTTTTATATCCATCCTCACATTGTTTAATTATGTAATTATGTAATACAGTTGTTTAATACAAATTCAACATTTTAATATAAATCAATTAGTTATAAAACTATCTTTTTTGTATATTAATCCATATGAACATGAATATTCCAATTATTTCCATGCAATCCAATTTCTTACAAATCAATTAATTATATTTACCAATAATAATAAACCAAATAATTTCCCCCATATATTCCTCTGAACCACAACTTAACCATTTCTGCTTTCAACACAATATACAATTAATAGTATCTCAATTATTACAATTCCCTAGTTAAATACAGCTTTTTTTTCTTTTGTGTTTTAAAATCTTGAACTCTCCTCCTAAATTTCCCATTGTTTGCAGTTTTTCACCTACCTTTTTTGGGGAGGAAAAATAAAAATAAATCTCTCTCTGCCTCATTTTGTCACATTGCACCAAAGATCCTGGTTTCGGTTTCGTTTCTGCAGCTTAGCTAGGGGGAAAAAAAACTGCTTCAGGAACTCTTTACACTGATTGCCTGTAGGGCGGCCCTTTGAAGCCCCGGGCAAGAGTTTAAACAGTGTTTTTTTCTTCTAGCCATCAGCTGGGGCTCAAGAGGCAGCGGGACTCAGGAGGCAGAATGAAAAATCGGGACTTTTTTGAAACGCTGCGGGACGCGGGACAAATTGCTAAAAATCGGGACTGTCCTGCCAAAAGCGGGACGTCTGGTCACCTTAGACAAAGGGAATGATAATTGGTTAAGATTTAAGATTTAAGTAACGGATTTTTGGGGATAATGGCATAGTTAAATAATAGATTTGAGGGAAATAACTGAGTAAAATATTAAGTTGTATTAATTGAAAATTAAGATTTGTTAGTGATTTGTATGAATTTGTGACCAGATCAAGAGCTTTGTTTTGAAAAGATGTGTTTTATGTTTATGTTTTAAAAATAATAAAAAACTTTTTTTAAAAAAAGAAAAGAAAAGGTACTTTTACTAGGAAAGAACTGTTTGCATCGAAAGTCAGGCAAGGTCTCAAGTAAAAAGCGCGTAAAGAGACAAATTGAAACTAATCCTAGAGCCCATCCCCCAGTAGTCAGGCAACCAGAGTTCAATCATTGGTCAAGAAGACATTTTGGGAACATCTCTGGTCCAGGTCCATCACTTCTCCTTCGTGCATGCCGATCCCAGGACAGTTGTCCTTGAAGATGTTAAACAACCCAACCTGGCCTCTGTGATTCCAGACCTCCCCATCGCTTCTCAGAAATTCCAGTTTCACCTCCTGCACATTCCCCCCCCCAAAAAAAACCCATTGCTTCCCTCCCATATCATTTCAATGGCAACTGGCAGCAAGCTTGAAGGAAAGCGAAGATGATCAGGCTGACAGGTTGGTTCTCTCCTTGATGACTTTCCATTCATTGCTTTTTGTACTGTCTTGCCTTCTGGTGCTTTGGAAAATAAATTGACCCCTCTTCTTTGTGGCAGTCCCTCAAATATTGAACAAAATGACTAAATTAGTCAAAAGAATGAAATAAACTTGTTTGACATGATCTGTTTTAGACAAACCCATGTTGGCTTCTGGTTATAACTTTGCTTGCTTCTGGGTGGCTTTTTTTTTGTTTTGTTTTTTGTTTTGATTTATATGCCGCCCTTCTCTGGAGACTCAGGGCGGCTTACAATGCATTAAGCAATAGCCTTCATACTTTTGTATATTTATACAAAGTCAGCTTATTGCCCCCACAAACTGGGTCCTCAATTTATCTACCTTAGAAAGGATGGAAGGCTGAGTCAACCTTGAGCCTGGGGAGATTCGAACTTGCAGTAATTGCAGGCAGCTGAATGTTAATAACAGGCTATTAGTCTGCTGCGCCACCAGGCCTCTTGTGTTTACAGATCTGTTGCTTGATTATCTTTTCCAGGATCTTCCAGACTGATTGGTCTGTAGTTTCCTGGATCCTTTTTCCCTTTTTGAAGATAAGAACTATATCAGCTCTTTCCCAGTCCTCTGGTAGTTCCCCCGTGCTCCAGGATCATTGAAAGATGTGGTTCAATGGTTCCAAGATCATATCTGCCATCTCCTTCAGAACTCTGGGATGTAATCCATCTATTTCTGGTTATTTGAACTCATCTAGAGTAGACAAGTGTTCTCTTACCATTTTCTTCCCTATTTTAATTTGAATTCCTAGTCTGTCTTTTATGGTTTTCTCTTTGGTAGGTTGGGCTATTTTTTCTTTTTGTGTGAAGACAGATGCAAGAAAGAATTAAGCAACTCTGCTTTCTCCCTGATGCCCATCACTTCCTTGCCATCTTTTCCCATTGGTAGACCAATTGTTTTTTTGACTATTTTCTTTTTATATGTTGAAAGAAACTTTTTATTAGTTTCTTCAAATCTTTCAAATCCGCTTTTCAGTGTACAGTTCCAATAAGTTTTAGTGTTTAATTTAGTTTGCCTTATGAATCTTCAAAAATCTCAGTAAATATTTCCCAGCATCCAAATCTCCTACTAAGATAAAGTCAAGGTCAAGTAGCTTTCCATCACTTTCCTTTGAATTTTAAACGTTGCAGTAATCTTCCTCCAGGAGATGGCTCCCCTGCTCCCAATTCCAATGATCCACAGAGTGTAAAAGTCAAAAACAGCTGATTGTCATCCAGTCAGGGGAGTTAGAGATAGAATTGAGAAAAGCAATTTCTCCCAATGGTCACTTTTCACAATGTTTGGCTGTTCCAGGCTTTCTATGCTTTAAATTGTTCTTTAGGTTTTTCTTTTTCTTCTAAATCTTTAATCTTCCTCTTTAGTTTTTAATCTTTAAACTTTCTCCATAAATCCAATCGCCACTTTTTTAATGTTTGGAGATCATTTTTTGGAACTTTTAACTTAGGTTAAATTTCTAAGGTAACAGTTGGAAATTTTCTCACCCAGTTTCACTACTCTGTCCACACACTGCTCCAGCACAAGATCTTAGTGTCCTGATTGTCCCAGCTTGTGACTGACCAAAAATGGCTGTCGTCCCTGCTGCCATTCAGGAGAGTTTTCTTCGGATCAATGAGGAAATTGCGGTTTCCTTGCCATCAACGAAGCGCCTCTCCTTTCTTCACCACTCCTCCAGGGTGGCTTAATCCCATAAGGTCTCCCAGCAAGCAGTTGCTGACTGCATTTCACGGAACCCAGTGGAGTTCCGCTATTTTCCAGCCATTCTCACCATGTCGCCAACCGGAAGTCCAGTTTCCCAAGCTTCTTGAGTTGTTTCCTCTTTCAAGATTCTCTTCCATGGAATTTTTTCCAAGCTCTAAGTTTGTTAAAATCAGCTCTTTTAAAGTCTAAGACACCAATTTTATTGTATTCTATTGCTTGTGTCTGCATTATACTGAATGATATGACAGTCACTCTCCCACAAAGTTCTGCAACTTCAACCCCATCTATCATTTCTCCCCTCTTAGTAAGAATTTGATCCAGTATTGCTCTCCTCTACTTCCCTCCTCTACCTTTTGGATGACCAAGTTGTCAGCCAGGTTATTTAATTGTTACACATCAGTAATAAAATTATTGCTTTTTAAAAATGATGCCTCTTTGAGTTATATGTGAATTGTGACAAATGCCTCTGAGAAGGGAATTACGGTAATTATATGTCTGTTGGCATAATATTTGTCTTGAATATAATCATGAAATCATTATTAAAATCTAATAAACACAATCTTGAATCATTACGTACAGTTGAGGCATAGAATCAAAATCACGTGAAGTATTAGTATTGCTTTATAAAGCCCTAGTAATACCACACCTGGAATACTGCAACCAATTTTGGTTACCACACCACAAAAAAGATGTTGAGACTTTGGAAAAAGTTCAGAGAAGAGCAACTAAGATGATCAAAGGCCCGGAGATTAAAACATATGAAGAACTGTTGCGGGATTTGGGTTTGGCTAGTCTAGAGAAAAGAAGAATTAGGGGTGGCATGAGTATTCCAATATTTGAAGGGCTACCACAAAGAAGAGGGGTCAAATTATTTTCATTTCATTTTTCATTTCATTTTCATTTTATTAGATTTCTATACCGCCCTACTCCCGAAGGACTCAGGGCGGTGCACAGCCAAACAATAAAAACACATACAATACAAAATTTAAAAAATAGAATAAAATCAAATTAAATAATTTTGGCCCCGACAAATTTAAAACCCCAAACTTTTAAAACCAATTTAAAATTGAATATATAAAATACTAAAAGATATTTAAAAATTTAAAAATCTTTTATAAAAGAGGGGGAAAATTAGGCCAGGCCGGCCTGGTGAAATAGTAAGGTCTTTAAGGCGCAGCGGAAGGTGCGCAGATCCGGGATCCTCCGTATCTCTGGGGGGAGCTTGTTCCAGATAGTAGGTGCCCCCACAGAGAAGGCTCCAGTCAGTCAGTCCTGGGGGCTGCCAGTCAGCATTGTTTGGCTGACGGCACCCGGAGGAGCCCCTCTCTATGGGAGCGTACCGGCCGGTGGGAGGCTATTGGTGGTAGTAGGCGGTCCCGCAAGTACCCGAGTCCTAAGCCATGGAGCGCTTTAAAGGTGGTAACCAGAACCTTAAAGCATACCCGGAAGACCACCGGGAGCCAGTGCAGCTCACGCAGGAGGGGTGTTACATGGGAACGCCATGTCGCTCCCATTACCACCCGCGCGGCCGCACTCTGCGCCAGTTGGAGCCTCCGGGTGCTCCTCAAGGGGAGCCCCATGTAGAGAGCGTTGCAATAGTCCAGGCGGGAGGTGACAAGGGCATGAGTGACCGTGCGTAACGAGTCCCGATCCAGAAAGGGACGCAACTGGCGAATCAGGCGAACCTGATGAAAAATCCTCCCGGTCACGGCCGTCAAGTGCTCTTCTAAAGATAGCCGTGAATCCAGGAGGACGCCCAAGTTGCGAGCCCTCTCCGTGGGGGCCAATGATTTGCCCCCAATAGTCAGTGATGGCGTCAACTGACTATATCGGGACATCGGAAACCACAGCCACTCAGTCTTGGATGGGTTGAGCCTGAGCCTTTTCCAAAGCACCAGAGGGCTGGACAAGAAACAATGATTGGAAACTAATCAAAGAAAGAAGCAACCTGGAATTAAGGAGAAACTTCCTAACAGTGAAGACAATTAATCAGTTGAACAGCTTGCCTTCAGAAGTCATGGGTGCTTCATCAGTGGAGGTTTTTAAGAAGAGACTGGACAGCCACTTGTCTGAAATGGTATAGGGCAGTGATGGCTAACCTGGGGACAGCAAAAAAATCACTTCCTGTCCCACCGGGAGTTAGGAAATGGGCCCTTTCAGGCCTCCAGAGAGCCTCCGAGGGAGTGGGAAAGGCTGTTTTCGCCCTCCGCAGATGCATAGAGAGGATCTGGAGCCAGGTAAGAAAGAAAAACTGGCCTTCCCCACCCACCCCTAGGCCCTCCGGAGGCAGGAAACAGCCTGTTTCCCTACTTCTGGTGGGCCCAGAAGGCCCGAAAATCAGCTGGCCAGCACGTGCATGTGCGCCAGAGCTGAGCTGGCATGCCCACTGATATGGCTATGCATGTCACCTGTGGCACGTGTGCCATAAGTTCACCATCACGGGTATAGGGTCTCCCACTTATCTGAAATTGTATAGGGTTTCCGGCTAGAGCAGAGAGCTGGGCTAGAAACTGCTAAGGTCCCTTCCAGCTCTATTCTATTCTAATATCTTTGTCCAAAACTGTTGGATCTAAGTCAGCAAAACTTGGCTCATTTACACTATATATATTCAACCACTCATTTGAGCACCAGTAGAATTGTCAGGAGACGGAGACCAAACATAAAGCAAATATAGCTTTATTATATATTAGTACTTTAGTTGCACAATGTAGATAGATAAAAAGTATCACTGAGGTAGACTTGAGTCTATCTTCATCCAGGATTACTTAATAAGTGAAAGAAAAGGAATTATATCAAGAATGAAACGTAAACATAAAGTGTAATGCATTTGAGATCCATCCTTCTTCCTACCAGTGTCATCTATCCATTGTATAGATCTCATAGGTAAGTGATCTAGTACTCATTTTCACAATGCTAGTGTAACAGGCATTCAATACTACATCTTTTGAAAAAGAAACCTTTCTTTTTATTATTTCTCTCTTGTAGGAATCATCAATATTGGCTCATCAAATGATGATCTGAGTCTAGATGATGCTTCCAATTGAAGTGAGACTGGTAGAATGGACATGTTATAAATAACAGTCATGTATGCAAGAACTATGCATGCATAGTTTCTTACAAACATTTTGTTAGAAAGCACTGGGATTATGTGCATCATTTGATCTGCTTATTGTGGTCAGGTACTTGTTTCAGAAGAGTTGTTTCCTAGTATCTGTATGATTGGCAACATTGATGATGTTCAAATGTTAAAATATGAATGCAGATTTTATTAAATTTTAAAAAATATTCAAAGGGAAAATATACAAAACTAGTACAGTGAGAACTATGCATGGATTGATAAAGTATACTAATTAGAATATTAATTATTCCATGAAAATATTGAGATTTGTGGTCCAAACACATTTGGGTCGCATTAGCTTGGAGAATATTGTTGTCAATTCTTTATTACTTTTCCAGGAATAACTTCAGATCAAGAATTTATATTAAACCAAGCATGTATCTAGAGAGTCAACAGGTTATTTTTCTTCTCTTGAGCCTGTTTTCCAGTGTCACATTCCAAGAGTTCAAACTACAGCTAAAAAAAGAACCATGTTAATCTCAATAGCTTCAACTATATAAAAAAAAGTGTTGTTACTGAATGAAGATGAATTGGCTGCTTTGCTCAGATTTATCAATCCCTGGGCAATTGGAGCAAGACTTTACGTTTACGCAGTGATTATGATGTTGCTTGCTCTTAGCAGCAAGCAGCACCTTCAAATGTTTTTGTGCAGCATTGCTTCTCCCCTGCCCCCCTCCCCCTCCCCCACAAGCTTGCCTCTCCCACAGAGTATCTATGTAGCAAAAAACTGCAAGAAATATGCATAGCATGTCCAGAATCTCTCAGGATCCTTCTTTAGGATCCAGTCTTGTTTGGCTGTATTGGTTTTTCGCTCAGTGAAGGAGTTTCACAAACAAAATTATGCTAGTTACATTCATAGCTTGGACATCAGAGGACAGTGCCATTAAGGGTCATCTGGGACCACCAGTCTTTGTTTTCATCTTAGGAAGTGTGTAGCATAGAATGTTTTTGGCGGAAGGTTTCAAAGAAAGAGAACATTCCCCTCTTGCACGTTGTGGCCCCACTGCTGGTTTTCGGCAAGGAGGGTCCTGTGATGGGAAATGAACAAATGGGTGAATCAAGCGACATTGTCCTTTTCAGCTTCATAATGGAGTGTGAACTACTTTTTGTTCTCATTCGTGATGCCACTAAGCATTTTTGATACTGGACCTATCAAAGAAACACATAAATTGCAGTGAATTTAGAGAGTATATAACCAGTCATGATTTACAAAAACCTAAATTAACGTGTGTTTTTTGTCCTAAAAATCTTCTCCCTATCATATAAATGGCAAAGACTCATTCAATTTCCTGTTGACAAAAAGATAAAATATGGCAATAGTTTACCGTTGCCTTAATCTGTAATATCTTCCTTCCTTACTTCTCAAGCTAGACTACAAACCTAAGATTCCTTGTTGTCTCCCATTCCAATTTGACTAGGTTCAACCTTGCTTAGCTTTTTCAAGTTCAGCCAAGATGTTGTAAGAACATACAATCCAATAAATTATTTGGAGAAACCTGAATATGTAAAATATTATGGTTTAATTTGAAAATAATCATTCAAAATTCTGCAGCTGAAATTGGCCAGGTATTTTATAATTCACCTATATAGTGATTAAAACTAAGTTCAATTATTTGGTGATATTCTGATTTTCTGGCTAGATTGTTATCAGATACGATGCATAGCAATATTATACCAAACGATCTCAACAAAAAGATTGATTTCACTGATTCTTTGGATGCTCCATAATGTTTAATTAAAGTCTGATTTTCTTTCTTTTTTCCCTAGAGCTAGGCTTTAGGAAATGGTTCTGGCAGAATGGTTTAGAAGTCTTCACTTAGAATAAAATATTTCAGGTGTTTTATTCTAGATGGCAATATGCAATAATAATTTCATCTTTTGGACAAGACTCTTGATCTTTTTATCTTCAAGTATTTCAAGAGTGGTGAATACTGAGCCAGAAAATAATGTCTTGAGTGTAATGGGGAGTGATTAAGAATGGTAGGAAGATAAAATGTATGCAAGCTTAAGAGGAAGCTTCTTTAGAAGACTAATACTTTTCCTGAAATCTGCTCTGGTTTGTTTTATTTTCACAGCATTTACCATACACGCAGCCTGTACTGCTTCCGAAATGGTTCCAGCATCTGGTTCACACCAAAAGGCTGTGCATTGGAAATGTTGTTTCCCCATGTCAGCAATAAGTCCAAATGTGTGGGCATCTCTCCCAATCCCAATAAAAGTCACGTAGCGTACTTGACATTCCCAAATGCAGGAATCTTCCTCCTCTTCAGCCTTAAAGAATACAGAATGATCCAATCAGATTACACCAAGGGTACTCACTGCATTTTATTCCAATTGTCCTCCAGGTACTAGTTGCAAGCTTTAGGTGTTCTTCACACAGGAATCAAATTTATACTTTATTTCTTTCTTTTAAAAAATCCCTATTCCTAACACAAAAATGAATTATGTGATCAGTCTCATCAATGTGATGCAGTGAATGTGATGCCCTGGCAAATTCAAACAAATCACATTATGGTGTATACATCCAGCAGTCAGGGCTTGAACCCTCTAGTTCAGGGGTGTCAAACTCAAGGCCCGTGGGCCATATCCAGCCCATGGGATGCTTAGATCTGGCCTATGGGGCCACCATGGAAACAGCAAAGGCCCAGCCTGTGGTAGCTCTGCCAGCAAAAACATAGTTTTGAAGGGCCGCATGCAGCCCTCCCAGGCCCCATTTTTGGCTATAATGGCCTCCTGCAGCCCTCTGCCAGTGAAAACGGAGGCCGGAGGGGCACGCCCTCCAGGCTCCATTTTCACTGGTGGAGGGCTAGCAAAACAAACTAAAAACAAAATAAAAGGAGAAATGTTTCCTCTTTTGCATTTGAATATGCAAGAAGTGACAGGTAAGGAGAAAGGGAAAGAGAGAGAAAAAAAAGAAAAGATGGAAAGAGAGCAAGGAAGGAAAAATAAGGAAAGAGGGGAAGGAAGAAGAAAGGAGAAGGAAGAGAGAAGGAAAAAGAAGGAAGGAAGGAAGGAAGTAGGAAGGAAGGATTATGAGAGTGAGGGAGAGTCTGAGGGAAGTCCTGCCTTCGCACTTGACCACTACAGGTGCCCTCATGAGTGACATTGAGCTGGCCATGCCCACCCCGCCACACCCACCCCAGCCCCCCAAGGTCAAACACAATCCTGAGGCGGCCCTCAATGAAATTGAGTTTGACACCCCTGCTCTAGTTTATAGTTTAATGTAATATATTAAAAGTAAACATTATTGGAAGAATAACAAAATAGGACTGAATGTTTTGTAAATGTACCGTAAATTCCATTCTGAAGAAAGCAATACTTAGTGCTCATTGAAACCAGTGGAACAAATAGGATGTAACTGTATCTGGATTTATCAACCAACTCTGAAAACTAATATTCTTGAGCAGCTTAATAAAGGTCAAGACTGACCCTTTAACATTTGTTATTGGTTTTTCAATTTATATTTAATAAATTAGGTTGAACTATAGACAAACCCCAACAAAAGTTAAGGATACTGAAGTTCTCAGTGAGAGAGATTAATGGAAGTGCTTAATATTCTAATGAAAATCAGTTGAATTTGTAACATACAAAGCTAAACATATTAAAGTCCAACTGACCTCTATGGGATAATTGACTATAATTGACTCCCACTGGAATCAATGGATCATTGAAATATTTGTCTTTGGAAGCATCATTTAATTCTGACACCAAATGGCTAGCACAGATTAAAGAACTACTGTGGAACCTTAAGCTTTCTGACCTGAGAATAATTCTATTAAATTTAGTAAGATTTCAATAAACCTAGCTATAACTTTACTATAAAGCTGCTAATATATGTAAGTGCCAGTTTTCAGCAAAAAATGACAAAAATAGCAATAGCACTTAGCACTTATATTCCCCTCCATAAAGTTCTGCTTTACAGGACTCTCTAAGTAGTTTCCAAATGTAAACTGCCCCCAACAATCTGGGTCCTCATTTTACCAACCATGAAGGATGGAAGGTTGAGTCAACTTTGAGCCCATCAGGATCAAACACCTGACAATGAGCAGAGTCAGCATGTAATACTATATCCTAACCACTGAGCCACCATGGCTCAAAAATCATGGTTACATGACTGTAGGACATTGCAAACAGCTGGGCCCTGTAGCCAAGTGCCCAAAATGTGACTGGGGGGGGCATCATAACTTTGAATGGTCACTACGTGACCAGTTGTGAGTAGAGGACTACCTGTAATCATTATCTAGATTTTGCAACCAAGATCTGATTGGGGTCAGCAATTTATGGCCAATGGGCCAGATATGCCCACCAGCCAAAATCATTCAGCTCTTGGTCCCAAAAAGAAATATACTTTCCCAACCCACAACAGAGGGAGAGAGAATGCTCACCACCTCATCCAAAAATGGCAGCAGCATAGTCTCTGGCTCCTTTGTAGAAAAAGGCTGTCAATCCCTACTCTTAAGTAATAGCATTCAATCAATGGTGCTGAGAAAAATTCCAATTATCAGTTTTTCAGTCAAGTATCTTCTTGGTTGATTACTTGGTTTCTGGGATATGCTGATGAAACAGGCCATAACACATATAGGAGACAGATAGCAAGGTCATACTCAGACATTTGGTGAAAAGAGAAAGATTCCACTGTGTACAATATCACAAAGAGTCTTACTTCAGTCTGATCTGCTTGCATCACTGAGTCTGAAACACTAACCACAGCTTGAATCCACTGCTCATGGTTACGGCTGCCCATCAGAGTTTCAATGGCATTATTTAGCACATCAATCCCTAAAGTGCCAAGGCAGGAAAGAAATGAATAAGACAAGCCATTTTTCACCATTAGCTGCAGAATAGGTAATTTCAGGATCCAGGGTCTGAATTCCAGAACTCCAGTCAAGGCAACTTGGCTGCTTAAGATTCCTTCCAAGGCCAAAGATGAGGAAAGGTTACTAAAGAAACCATCTGTTTTGAGATATTTCAAGAGAACAGCTAGTTTGAGAGAAATATCCATGTATCCAAAAGAAATGTAGTAACTTTAAACATTGAGATTTCTACCATTTCCTTTAACCTCACCCTACAGCTTTAACCACTACACATTATAGAAACATTATAGGCACAATAGCAAGACGACAAGATAAATTTGTTGATTTCTTGACAAACAGCTATTAAAGGGATTTATTATAGATTTTTATATTTAATTTTTAAGGTGAAGTAGAACATAAAAGAAAAACAGTATTTAACTCTTCATTCCTTAATCAAATCTATGCACCAACCTGATTCCTGTCACTTCCTGTCAACCCTAACATGGCTTTAACTCAAAAGCAAAATACAATACGAACAAAACCAATGGATTTTCATGTAAAGTTCCAAGATCTCAGTTGCAAAAATTAGAGTTAGTATTTCACTTTGCTGCCATTTACTGGGTTAGTAAATAGCTGCAGATATTTCTAAGTCAGAGCTGATAGTGTTATTGATATGGTTAGTGTATCCAGCATGAAGAAGAAAGCATTATTGCACAGGAATCTCATCAACATAATTATTCTTTTTCCATATACCTGGCAAGATTCCTGTAAAGCATAAAAATAAACTGTCTAGATTGAATTTGCTTATGCTTCCTGTGAATATAATCGCTTCTCAACTTGCCAAAGATTTGGAGGGAGGGAAGGGGAAGATGGAATGCAGAGACTGCAGACTTCAGACGGGCGAGCCAAGCACCCACCAAAGACACTTCTGCAGGTGTCGGCCAAGACATAAACTGTTCTCAAAACAAAAGGACAATTCATAAGTGGACAATGTGACCTGTCCAGTGGGAGGAGGGGAGAAACCTATTCTTTTAACTATGCAGGATTGCATGGGAAAAGTTAGAGCAGCAGCCCTGGGTGCTGCCAGCCCCAGAGGGATTACTGCCCTACAGCAGAGGGGTACATTAGACCAGGGCAGAGCCAGTCCCTGAGGGGTGACCGCTACTCCACACGGGGGAGCCAGCCAACCTCATGTGCCCCTGGTAGCTATGGGTTTTGAATCCCAGTCGTTCCCACATGCAGTGGAGTGGTCATCAGGATACTGGTTTGCCCCGGGGCACTTGGAACCTCCGCTGATAAGTGCCATGTTCAATGGGAGACTGGAGAAGTTGGCCTTTTTCCTGAACCAGATGTGGAGCCACATGGACTTGTATGGACCAGTCTACCCGGACAATGTTGCATGTATGAACGCCATTGTGACCAGCCTGGAGGGAGATACAGCAGAGTGGGCAACACAGCTGCACGACGAGGGACTTCCCAAGCTGGGGAACCTTGGCACCTTCCTAGAGGTGAGTCTGAGATCCACACTATCAAACATGGGAACAGGCCAGTGACCGAGTACATCCAGGAGTTTTGGAGCCTTGCCAGGAAGCTGAGGGGATGGCCAGAGTGGTTGAGAGACTTCATAGACAAGAACCTAGCCAGGGGATTCATCCAGCTAGCAAAGTCCTGAGTAGCAGCTCCCATGCTGTTTAAAAAGAAAAGGATGGGTCACTGAAGCTGTGTATGGATTTCCACAGAATCAATGGGGTCTGTGTGGAGAACATGTACCCTCTCCCCCTCATGAAGGACATGCTGGGTTATCTGTCCAAAGGGAAGGTGTTCACCAAGCTGGGCCTAAGAGAGACATACTACTATGTTTTCCTGAAAATAAGACCTTGCCTTATTTTATTTTATTTTTTTGAGCGCTTGGCCTTATTTTTAGGGAAGCCTTATTATTTGGGGGCGCATGGAGCAAGACAGGGCTCCTCTTGCCGTCTTACCTGATTTCCAGCTCTGTCTCCCTAACCCTAACCAGAGGAAATGGTGGGGACCGGCTGCACATGCATTTAAATATTTTCGGAGGGGGCTTATTTTAGCGCATGCGCTCTAAAGCCCGACTGGGCTTATTATCAGGGGATGTCTTATATTTGGGGAAACACGGTATCAAGTGAGGATTTAAAAGGGGGATGAGTGGAAGCCTACATTTAACTGCCCCTTGGGGTATACCAATTCAAAGTGATGCCTTTTGGTCTACAGGAGCACCTGTTGTGTTCATGTAACTAATAAATAAGATGTTGCATGAGAATTTGAACAAAGGGGTTCTGGTGTACCTGAACAACATCCTCATCTACTCCGAGACAATAGAAGAGCATGTGAGACCGGTGCGCCAAGTGCTTAGAAAACTCCTTGATGCTAAGCTGTGTGCCAAACTATCGAAGTGTGAATTTCACAAAACCAGTCTGGACTATTTAGGTATTGGGTGTCATTTGAAGGAATAGAGATGTACCCAGGGAAGGTGAAAGCCATTTTGGAGTGGCAGGCCCACTGAACTTGAAAACAGCTGCAGAGTTTCTTAGACTTTGCTAACTTCTATAGCCAATTCATTCCCTCGTTTGCCCAGATCACCTTGCCAATCACAGAGTTGCTCAAAATGGGGTATGTGCAAGGATGGAGGGCAGATTGAAGCCTAAGCCCAGCCAGCCACTAAATTAGACAATGGACAGGTGGCGTTCGAAAAGCTCAAATGCCTCTTTGCACCAAAGCCGGTCCTAAAAGATCCAAATCCAGAAGAGCCATTCGTGATACAAGAGGATGCTAGTGATGTGGCAGTGGGGGCAGTTCTCCTCCAAAAGAATGCTGAGGGAAAGTTGCAACCCTGTGCCTACACATCTCACAAACTAAATGAGACTGAGAGACGTTGGGCAGTATGGGAAAAAAAGGCTTTTGTGGTTTGATGGGCCCTGCTAACAGTGGAGGCAGTTCTTAGAGGGCAGTAAGGTCCTCTTTGAAGTTTGAACCAATCTCAAAAACTTGGAGTCCCTGGGAATCCCCCATAAGCTCTCCCTGAAGCGAGTACAGTGGGCCCAATATTTTACTGTTTCCCCGAAAAGCAACTAGCATTGATCTTCTTGGATACACAAAAAGCCTTTGACAACATGAATTGGCAGTTTATGATATTACAACTGAAAAATATGAATTTTGGAGAAAACTTTGTAAAGATGGTTCAAACAATATAGTCCAACCAAACAGCAAATGTGATAATAAATGGAGAAACAACAGGAACATTTAACATAAATAAGGGCATAAGACAAGGATGTTGTCTATCGCCTCTACTATTCATATTAACTCTAGAATAGAGTTAGAATAGTCCTACTTAGACAGCCCAGACAAGACCAGGAAATAAAAGGTCTGAAGATAAAAAAAGAGCAATACAAAGTACAAGCATTTGCTGATGATTTGGTATTTATTCTGGAGGAACAACTAGAAACAGGACCCAAATTAGTAAAAAAAAAAATAGAAGAGTTTGGTGCAGTAGCAGGACTTAAAATAAACAAGGAAAAGACCAAGATATTGACAAAGAACTTTACAAATAAACAGAAAAACGAATTGATGGAAAGGATAGGAATGCAGGTAACTAAAAAAGTTAAATATTTGGGAATCTGGCTAACAGCAAGATGTATATCTATCAAAGAAGATAACTATACTAAATTAATGCAGCAAATAAAGACGGATTTGGACAAATGGAAAAATTTACAACTCTCGCTGATCGGAAGAATAGCCACAATTAAAATGAATACCAAAAATTTTATTCTTATTTCAAGTAATTCCGATAAAGTTAGGGAAAAACTTTTTTGAAGATCTAAATATATCGATAACAAAATTTATCTGGCAAGGAAAAAAACCAAGAATCAAATTAAAAATGCTACAGGATACTAGAAATAAGGGAGGATTTGGGTTACCAGACTGGGAGTTGTACTATCAAGCTTCGGTGCTTACATGGCTAAAAGATGGATTAACCTAAAGAATAAAAGGATATTGGTGATAGAGGGACATGACTTACAATTGGGTTGGCATGCATTTATATGGGATGGAAAAAACAAAACACACAGCTACTTCCAAAGACACCAGGTTAGAAATGCTCTGTTATTAGTATGGGGAAAAATTAAACAGACTCACTATATGAAAATATCAGTCTGGCTATCCACAATGGAAGCACTAATATATCCTAACGTGTTAGATCTGGATAAAATAGTAAGATATAAAGATATATTAAATGAACAAGGGAAATTAAAAACGAAACAGGAACTAAAAAAATCAGGGAATTGACTTGGACTGGTGGCCTTATATGCAAATACAGACGAGATATATGAAGGATACAGATAAATATGGATTTTATATATATTGGATAAGATACTACAGGGGACAGATGAAAAACTGCTAAAGAAGTTTTAGAATTATCTATTGAGCTTTAAAATGGAAGAAGAATTAGTAAAGGAAACTGATAATATGGGCAAAAACTTTGTGTACACTATAGAATTAGATAATTGGCAAAAACTGTGGAAAATAAATTATAGATTAACAATGTCAGCATCATATAAAGAAAATGTATGTTGTATAATATCATGTTTCTATTTTTTTCCCCTATGGGCTATACTGTATGAATAAGAGAAAAATGGTCATAATTAGGATATATAACATCATGTATAGTTAAAAAGGTGCTGATACAACCAGTATATCACTGTTTCAAAATTGAAATTGTGATATACTATGAAGAAAAATGTAAAATAAAAATAATAACAAAAAAAAAAAATACTTTTACTGTTTCGATTTCAAACTGAAGTACATTGGGGGGGGGGGATTTCCTGGAGGATGTGCTCTCCCAGATGCCCCAATGCAAGAGCATCCAGGAAGAAGTGGTTAATTCCATTATACCTTCCAAGCAGCTTGCAACCCAGGTTTCCATGAAGCAGCAGTCAAACTAGAGTCTTGGACTTTAAGAGAGCTAATTTCAATAAACTTAGAGAGAGCTTGGGAAGGATTCCATAGATGAGAATCCTCAAGGGGGACTTCGGGTGATGCTGTCGGGGCGGCACAGAAGGAAAAGGATGAGCTCCGTCCTTTGCAGCTGATTTTTCTGCATTGGGGACCCTTTGAAGGCGCGTGGAGCTTGTAGTGCTGCGCGAAGCAGAGGGGAATCCCGGAGTTCAGCGTGGCAGTGGGCAATTGCCCGCTGAAGCAAGGGAAGCCCTCTTTAACCCGGCGAGAAGATGTTCTGTCATTCTATCAGATATGGCGGACCTGAGGCCATGACAACCCACAAGAGAATCGGAAGCAAGTATAGTCAGCAGACTGTGTCTATTTTCCCCAATGAGAAATTCTCCTATGTGTGGTGATTGGATCTGTCAAAGTAAGTTAATTTAAAAACTATTCGGGCAAACGGAAGAGACTCTGATTGAAACTTAGCAGCGACTGAGAGAGACGAGCTGTGATTCATCAAAAAAAAAAAGGAAATTGCTGAGGGAGGAAAACGAAAAGGAAAGTGGGATTTGAATAAGACTGTAAGCGTGGGGTGACTTGCAGCGACAGGGTGTGGAGTGAGTGCTCGCTGCTCCTCTTCACCTCTTTTCATCACGTTTTGGGGATCCCTTGGGGGGCGCAGGACCCGGAGAGCCCTGCGGACAAGAGGGGAAGCCAGGCGAGTGGGAAAGTGGGGCGCAACCACTTCTCGCTGGACCCGGCGGCTCTGTCAATCCAACGTGGTGAGCTGGCCGCTAATGGCCGGCCTGAAGCTGCAATAGCCGGCAAGTGACGGGGAGTTAAGAAGGAGATCGGAGGTGCGGTGTTAGTTTAAAACCGTTTTACATCATAGATATACTTTTATTCATTTCCCTTCCTGCTCTTTCGAGTATCTGGGACTTTAATACTCAGAACTTTGATTCTGTCCCTGATAAGTATTTTTAAAATTACCAAAAAAAAAAAAAAAAAATTACACTATACTATCGAGTAGATTACCTATCAAGTAGATTTCCTTAGTGTTAAGAAATATTGAATTCATAAAATTGATTAATTAATTAAGTATTGATCTTATTTAATAGTTATTGGATAAAACTTTATATTAGGATATAGACTTGTATTTATTGAATTGATTTGATATAATATTGATATTTTATATATATTTATCTAGGTATATTTATTTTATCTATTGAATCTTAAATATTTATTCCTATTGGTAATAGTTATTTCATTGATATTCACTTTATAGTAATATTGTATTCCATATTAAGGGCTAAACTTAGATATATAAGAATTATTGAGAGAATTGATAAATTTTATTAACTAATCTATTAACGTAATTTATTAACTGCTCAACTTATTAACTTATTAATTCATTTACATTAACAAATTATATCAAGACTGTACTTAGCCTTATAAGAACCCTACTTTTACATATTGCGGTTAGCTGCAACGTAGAATTATCGTATCATAGTAATCTTTAAATCAAGTTCTACCTGAAACTTATTAAGAGATTAGTGGGAACCAATTAAGGAGGTTGGGACTTAAGATAGTGCCCCGGAGTAAAAGGTGGCAAGCGCCATTGGATGATTATTTGGAGAAAGATAGAAAATATAATTAGAGATCAAAAAGCGCTTTTGAAAGAAATGGCAAGTTTGACATCAACAATCGCAAAAACCAATAAAAAAGTGCCATCCATCCCCACGTTAGCAATGTCATCTCCAGCCACCCAGAAATTAGTAGAAGGTCTACAGAAAACAGACAAACCCCCAGCAACTCCAACGCTGCAGACGGTACAATCGTCTCTGTTAACAATACAAGAAACCATGCTTGCGATGCAAGAAAAACTTTTGAATAGCCATTCTGAATTGAAATTGGATATACATGGACTTGATGCTAAAATGAATGAGATTCAAATTTCGATCGCTAGTAATGAGAACAGAATTCAAAAAGCGGAACAAAGAATAGAAAAAAACGAGAAGAAACTGGACATGGTTGATCAAACCCTGTTGGCACAGAATAAAGAAACGGAAGATGCCCTAATTCAACTCGAGATGGACAAGGCCTCATTTTACTTGCGATTCCAAAACATAGTGGAAGACAAAGAAGAGGACTTAGGAGATAAGATGGCTGAGTTGATTGCAGTGACTCTCCAACAGGATAAGCAAGAAATAATTCGAGAGATCGACGAAATCTACAGAGTCCAAACAAACTACGTGAGAAGGAATAGGCTCCCTAGAGAAGTCCATGTTCGGTTCGCTAGGAAAAAAGTGAGAGACATTTTGTATAATATTGCCAGGGAGGAAAAAATTATCTTTGGGGGAAAAGAAGTGAACATCTTAAAACAAATTCCAAGGAGAGTGAGGGAGAGGAGGAAAAACTATAGATTTTTGACAAACCAATTAAACAGGAGAAGTATAATATTTAGGTGGCTTTTGCCAGAAGGAATGCTTATATCCTGGCAAGGGAGGAAAATCAAAATCGATTGTGTAAGCGATGCCCAAGACTTCCTAGAGCAATTAAGGGGAGGTGAAGAGGAACAAATTAGTAAGGAGGAAAACGAAATAGTAAATACGGAAGAAGAGACATCTCAAGAACAAATCACAACAGAAGATATAGAAGAGGAGAAGAAAAAGGAAGACACAGAAGAAAGGGGGAAAAAAACTAGACCAGTGAGAGCAGTAACATTAAAAGGTAAATAAGAACCAGAGACTAGAGAACAGTTACAGGAATGAATGATACTAAGATCTTATCGTTAAATGTGAACGGTTTAAATGATTACAAAAAAAGGAGGATAGTATTGTCGAAATTGGCGAAACAAAATCCTGACATAATTTGTATCCAAGAGGTTCACATAAAAAAAGAAGAAGCCAACTATTTAAATTATACTAAATTTGGTAAAGTATTCTTTTCATTAGCTGAGAAAAGAAAAAGGGGGGTGGCTATCTATGTTAAGAAAGGAATAGAGGCAGAATGTAAATATAAAGATGAAAAAGGGAGAATACTTATAGTAGAAATAACGAGAGGTAATTCTAAGGTGTTATTGGTTGGGGTTTATGCCCCGAATAAAAAACAAGGGAAATTTTACCGGAAATTACATGAACAGCTGGCAAATTGGGCAAATAATGAAATATGTATGTTAGGGGACTTTAATGGAATAATAGATCCAAAATACGATTACAAATGTGATATAACTAAAAAGAATAAAAGATCTCCCTTACCAAAGTCCTTTTTTGATTTAGTGGACGAGATAAACCTAGTCGATATGTGGCGTATCCTACACCCCCATGACAGACAATTTACTTTCTATTCAATGCCACAAAACTCTTGGTCTAGAATAGATATGGTCTGGGCTACCAGAAAACTGGGCCTAGAAATTAAAAAGGTCAACATGTGCATAAATGCTTGGGCAGACCATAAGTTCCTTGAAATTAGCTGGCACCACGATACAAAGAAAATACAACAGAGATGGAGCCTAAGGACTAAGCTGCTATATGAAGAAGAGTTTATACTGAAATTGAACGAAGAAGTCAAACGCTTCTTCATAGAAAATGGAAACCGAGAGACAGCCAAAGAAATTGTGTGGGACACTATGAAGGCGTATGTGAGAGGGGTTGCCATCTCATATGCCGCCTTCAAAAACAAGGAAAAAAGAAAGACCAGAGAAGAGCTCACTAATAAGTTATCGCAAGCTGAAGATAAACTCCAGCAATGCCCGGGAGATGAGGCGATCAAACAACAGTGGTCGATGACGAGACATAGATTGAACTTATTGGACCAAGAGGAAATGGCGCAAAAAATAAAAAGATCCAAGCATTATTGTTTTGAGAACGCTAACAAGTCAGGGAGATGGCTGGCATATAAACTAAAAAAAGAGAAGGAAAAAAACCAAATATTAGTATTAGAAGACTCCCAGGGTAATTTGCTGACGAAGGAAGAAGATAAATTAGAGAGTATAAGAAAGTTTTATGAAGGCTTATATAAAAGTGAAGGAATTGCGTCAAACAAGGTAGAACAGTACCTGTTGGATGCTAATCTACCGTTAATTCCTGAAGAAGAAAAGGAAAGGTTAAATGAAAAGATCACTATAGAGGAATTAAAAACGGCCCTTTCTAAAATAAAGAAGAATAAAACTCCAGGCCCAGATGGTCTTCCCGGGGAATTATACCAAAAATTTGATGATGCCCTAAAATTAGAGTTACTAGAAATACTGAATGAGGCTCTGGCGGGTATCACAATTCCAGATTCGTGGAGGGAAGCGTATTTGATGCTTATTTTGAAAGAGGGTGCCGACCCGAAACAGATATCCAACTACAGACCTATCTCATTGTTGAACGCAGATTATAAATTGTTCATGAATATAATTGCGGAGAGGCTCAAAAAAATTTTAAATCGGTGGATACACAAAGATCAAAATGGCTTTCTCCCAGGGAGACAGATCAGAGATAATCTGAGAATAGTTTTAAACACCTTTGAATACTACGAACAACATCCTGAAAAACAGCTGGCCTTAATGTTTGTTGATGCCCAAAAGGCATTCGACAACTTGAATTGGACGTTTATGATAAATCAAATTGACCTAATGGGATTCGGTACTAACTTTAGGAAGATGATTGAGAATATCTATAAAAACCAGAGGGCAAATATACTAGTGAATGGAGACAGAACCCAATTGTTCCAGATTCAAAAAGGAGTGAGGCAGGGATGCCCCCTGTCTCCCTTATTATATATTTTGGCGCTAGAGGTGCTACTTAGAAAAATAAGAGCTAACAATGATATCAAAGGATTAAAGATTAGGAACGAATTATTCAAAACCCAAGCTTTTGCTGACAACGTAGCCCTCATAATGGAAGACCCATTAGAATCCGGTGGAAAATTAATGCAGGAAATACAGGAATATGGAGAGGTGGCGGGCCTTAAACTCAATAAGGATAAAACTAAATTAATAGTGAAAAACATGACAGACCTTCAAAAGGAAGAATTGGAAGATTTATTAGGCCTCCAGACAGTTAGGAAAATAAAATACTTGGGAATATGGATCACTGCGAGATTCTCCTCATTAAAAGATGATAACTATATCCCCCTTCTGCAGAAAACACACCAAGACCTTGAAAGATGGAAAAAGCTCAAATTGTCTCTGATTGGTAAAATTGCAGCGATTAAAATGAATATCCTACCAAAAATTTTGTTCCTATTCCAAAACATTCCGTTATCTTTAGATAAAAAATTCTTTTTGGACTTGAACAAACATATCAGGAATTTTCTGTGGGAGGGCAAGAAATCGCGGATTTCTTTTAAGATACTCCAAGGGAAAAGGAATTTGGGAGGTTTGGGGCTCCCTGACTGGGAACTATATCAAAAGGCGGCAAAAATAATCTGGATTAAGGAGTGGATCAAGTTACAAGATAGGAGAACCCTGACCTTGGAAGGACATGACCTTCTAGAAGGATGGCACTCCTACCTTTGGGATATAAAGAATAAGAAAAAATCCTATTTTCATAAACATAAAATTAGGGAGACCCTTATTCGCACGTGGGTCGAAATTAGACAGAAGATCTATACGAAAGTACCCAACTGGCTTTCCATCATGGAAGCGTTGGCGGCACCAAACAGGAGAGATGAGTACAAATGGGGTACATACAAGGACATCCTCGATGAAGAAGGGAAACTTAAATCGCTGGATCTATTGAGAGATCAGGGCCTAAACTTGGATTGGTGGAACTATTTTCAGATCAACTCAAGATTCCAAAAAGACAGACAAATTTGGTATAGCAGCGAAATTTGGGAACTTTGACAAAATTATTTGGGGACCAGATAAGAAAATGTTATCAAAAATCTATAACTTTCTATTAGATGAAGATAGGGCAGAGTCCATAGCAAGAAATCAACTGAACATCTGGGAAAAAAATCTAGGACATAGACTAAATTTTAATGATTGGGAGATAGCTTGGAATAGAAACTACAAAATAACTAAATCGACAACGTATGGGGGAAAATCATTACAAATTGTTACACAGGTGGTATCTAGCCCCAGCGAGGCTAGCCAAGATGTTTCCAAATCTCTCTCCCACATGTTGGAAATGTGGAAAAACGGTCGGCACCTTCTACCACCTATGGTGGACCTGCCCTGAGACTAAAAAGTTCTGGTCCAAAATCCGACACTGGCTCTGTGAAATAACAGGACAGGAGGTAGTCCTAGCCCCAGAGCTTTTCCTCCTAGGCATAACCGAAGAAGGCTTCAACAACAATAAAACCCAACTGATAATCCAGATTATAACTGCGGCTAGATTAGCCTTCGCAAAATGCTGGAAAAACAAACTTATGCCCTCAGAAGAAACTCTAATAAATAAGATCCTAGAGCGCGCAGAAATGGCGAAACTGACAAGTGAGTTAAAAAACGAGGACAACTCAAAATATGACGTATGGGGTATTTGGTATCACTGGTTGAACAATAAGGAAAACATGACCTTAGAATTTGACTTGGCACATGTATTATAGTTATATTGTATAAAATAATATATAGTTAAGGATGAAGTCTTTTTTTTTAACTTTTGTTTCACTATATTGTATAAACACTGCACCTCCGAAAGGAGAGATAGATTGTATATTTTCTTTTTTGTTTTGGAAAACTTAATAAAGTATTTTAAAAAAAAAAGACTGTAAGCGTGAAAATGAATGTAGGAGAGAGAGCGGAGGACAACGGTGAAAATAAATGGGAAGATTTGGAGTATTGGGGAAAGTGACATCAGAAAGAACAACTGATGATTTTCAACGAGAAAAAGTGAAGTGAAGAGGAAAGGAAAGGAAGTGACTAGGCTAAATTGGATGCTACCAGCAGAAGTAAGAAAGCCAAGGAAAAGCAGTAAGAGAGCAACTGGAAAAAAGAAGGAGAATGGCAAGGATAAAGAGACTTGAACATAATATAATATGATATAATATTAAGTAATTAAATAAAAAAGAGAACAGTGGTGTTGCGGAAACGAGAGTGAGATCAGTAAAGAAATTGGAACATCTGGGGGGGAGGAAAAAAATTGAATGTTATAACAGAGGCTTTGTCTTGTGAGGAATATTGACAAAACAGATAAATTATAGACAGTGATTAATGACTTGGAAATAGAAATTCCCCCTTTTCTTCCTTTTCTTCCTTTGAATAATTTTGTTGGCTCTTGTTTTGATATTTGATATTCTTCCTGTGGTAAGATCATATTTAAAAATATATAGATTAAGTGTTATTAGTATTATTAATAATTATTGATTATTTAGATTATAGTGAAGAAATCAGATTCAACAGATAAATAGTTATAAACTTTTATAAATTCTTGTAAATTAAATATTTAAGAGTAGAAATACCGATTATATTAATTATATCCATATAATATAGTTCAACTCACTATAAGTAATTAACTAAGCAATTAATTTGTAACTGGATTGTAATTATATTGTATGTTGGGTTATTGATATATAATTGTAAATCTCTGATTAAGTAATTAAGGATAATACAATAGAAAGAGAAACTAGAGTGTAAAATATATATAAACTATAAATAATAGATAAGCAATTCAGTGACAACAGTGGATGGTAATTTGGGCAAAAATTTATAATATTCTGGGAGAACAAAGCAGAATCTTAAAAGAAATGATTAGTATTACTACCACAACCTTAAGAGCAGGGAAAAAGGCGGCATCAAATCCGATGGTGGCGATGGCCTCCCCATCGAGCCAGAAAACAATAGACATGATGCTCCCGATAGAAACCTAATACTAATTTATCGGTTCAAATGATGCAATCTACACTGATTACAATACAGGACACCATGATGAAACTTCAAGAGACAATGGTTAAAAATCATGATGACCTGAAATTGGATATACAAACATTAGATACTAAAATGGATTCAATTCAACAGGCAATACAAAAAAATGAACAAAGAATTAAATCAGTCAAAATGAAAACAGAACAAACTGGAAAAATATTAGAACAGGTAGACCAAAAACTAATGTTGGCAAATAAGGATTTGGAAAATTCCCTGATAGATCTTGAGATGGACTGAGCCTCTTTCTATTTGAGGTTTCAGAATGTAGTTGAAACAAAAGAAGAGAATTTAGAGAAGATAATGGCGGAACTGATTGCTGAAGCTCTGCAGAGAGACAAACGAGATTAGGAATGAATTTGATGAAATATATACCGAGTTCAAATTAATTATGCAAGACGTCACCACTTCTCAATAGAGGTACATATTAAATTTGTACGCAAAAAGATTCATGAGGATGTATATAAAACTACAAAAGAAGAACCAATATTCTATAAAGGAACAGAAATCATAACACTAAAACAGATTCCCAGATGGATACGAGAACAAAGGGGGGATTATAGGTTCCTAGCATAACTTCTGAATACAAAAAAAAAAAATCTATTTAGGTGGATCATCCCAGAAGGAATGATAATAACTTGGCAGGAGAAATAAAATTAAAATTGACAACTTGGACAAAGCCCAAGAATTATTTGATCAATTGACAGGGGTGGAGGAAACTCAAGCAGCAGAGAGCAATTGGAGATACCTAGTACAGAAGAACAAACACAAGGATCTGGAGGTGAGGAAATGGAAGAAAGAACTAGGGTGACAATGGAAAACCGAGATGAAGGAAAGGAAATTAGGATCAGACCACAAAGAACTACTAGCAACCAGAAATCAGAGACCGACAGACAAATAAGAAAATAGAGAAAAGAACCCAACTACTATCAATAAACATAAATGGACTGAATGACCAGACAAATGACCAGACAATGCTTAATGCATTGTAAGCCGCCCTGAGTCTCCGGAGAAGGGCGGCATATAAATCAAATGAAAAAAAAAAAAAAAGGAAAAAAGATACTTTGAAAATTAATGAAACAGAATGTAGATATAATATGTCTCCAAGAGGTACATATTAGAAAACAAGATAAATACCTGGAATACAATAAATTAGGGAACTTGTTTGCAGCATTATCAGAAAAGGAGAGGGGTAGTGGTATATGTCAGAAAAGAAGTAATAGCTAAAGTAATTTATGAGGATCCCAAAGGAAGAGTACTTATGATTGAAGTGATAAGAGGAGAAACTAGGATGTTATTAATTAATTTTTTCACTCCCAACAAAAAACAGAAAGAATTTTATAGGAAACTGCATGATATGATTATTTGAGGCAGACTATTCAGATATATGTATAGTGGGTGATTATATCTATTATGGAATAATAGATATAAGAAATGATTATATTTGCAATAAAAACAAAACAAAAAAAGAGGAATGTAGTACCGAAAACTTTTTTTTAATATGGCTGAAGAATTGAATCTAAATGATATATGGAGGTTATTAAATCCCAAAGAAATTTTTTTTACTTTATTCTAATCCACATGATTCCTTTTCAAGAATAGATATGATATGGGCAAATAAAGAAATAATTAAAGAAATTGAAAATATAGAGATTCTCCCTAATGACTGGGCAGACCATAACCCCCTGAGAATAATAATAATAATAATAATAATAATAATAATAATAATAATAATAATAATAATTATTATTATTATTATTATTATTAATTTAATTTGTATACCACCCTTCTCCCAAGGGGACTCAGGGCGGTGAACAGCCAAAATTAAAATACATACAATACAAAAGTTAAGATAATTAAAAAAGATTAAATCAATCGGCCTCCCATTTTAAAACCCCAAGTCTATAAAATTTTAAAAATCCCATTAAAAACCCTTTAGGCTATGCCGGCTTGCTGGAATAAATAAGTCTTCAGGGCCTTACAGAAGGTACAGAGATCCGGGATCAGTTGTATTCCAGGAGGTAGCTCATTCCACAGGGCAGGTGCCCCCACAGAGAAGGCTCTCCCCCTGGGGGCCGCCAGCCGACATTGCTTGAGTGACGGCACCCCAAGGAGGCCCTCTCTGTGAGAGCGTATTGGCCGGTGGGAGGTTATCGGTAGCAGCAGGCGGTCTCGTAAGTACCCTGGCCCTAAGCCATGGAGCGCTTTAAAGATGAGAACCAACACCTTAAAGCGCACCCGGAAGACCACCAGTGCAGCTCGCGCAGGAGAGGTGTTACATGGGAGCGCCACGTTGCTCCAGCACCACGTCGAGAATGACTTGGAAAGGCCAAAAAAGGAAACGGACTCTAGGAGATGGACTCTAAATACACAAATACTACAGGAAAAGGAATATTTAGAGAAAATAGAAAAAGAACTTATTCCTAGATCTTATTCCTAGACGTAAATAAAAAACGCCACACATCATTACAGAATTTATGGGATACATTAAAGGCATTTATGAGAGGAATAACAATAGCATATACATCGATGAGGAACGGGGGAAAAAGCAACAGCAGGATATACTATTGAAAAAATTAGAGTATCTAGAAAATAAATTTCAGTTAAACTTAGATGACCTCCAGGTTAAAGAAGAATTAATATCAGTTAAACATGAACTAAACTTAATTGAACAAATAGACCATATCAAAAAGATTAAATATATGAAACAATATCAATTTGAAAATGCAAATAAACTGGGGAGGTGGTTGGCATATAAACTTAAAAAAGAAAGAGAAAGCAGGATAATTTACCAATTACAAGATGAGGTGGGCGATTTACAAAATAGCGAGGAAGAAATTAGAAGGATAACATTAGAATATTTTGAAAATTTGTATAATCAAGAGGAAGTGGAGATGGAAAAAATAAATACTTATTTACAAGAGGAAGGTATGCCCAGGTTAGAGGATGAAAAACAGATGGGATTAAATAGAGAGATCTCTTTGGAAGAACTAAAAGAAGCAATTCACAGACAAAAAAATAATAAAACTCCGGGACCTGATGGGCTACCAGGTGAATTTTATAAAAAAAATGGGGGAAATATTAGAACCGATACTCTTAGTTTTGTATAATGAAGTATTGTTGGAAGCAAAAATGCCCAACTCATGGAGAGAGGCATACATCACAGTCATCATGAAAGAAGGTACCGACCCAACCCAGATTCAAAACTACAGACCAATTTCTCTTTTGAATACTGATTACAAGATCTTTATGACCATTATGGCAGGAAGGATGAAAAAAATATTTAATGGAATTATCCACTCCAATCAGAATGGCTTTCTCCCAAAGAGGCAAATTAAAGATAATACAAGGACGGTTTTGAATTTATTAGAATATTACGAGGCGCATCTAGAGAAACAAGTAGCCCTTGTTTTTCTGGATGCGCAGAAAGCCTTTGATAATTTAAATTGGACGTACATGATAAAACAAATTAAAGAAATGAAATTTGGTACTAAATTTGAACAGATGATTGAAACAATTTATTCCACACAAAAAGCAAATATTATAATTAATGGGGAAATTAAAAATCATTTGAGATAAAAAAAGGAGTTTGCCAGGGATGCCCGTCCTCAATGGAAACGCATCTACATGGAGGGAAGTGTGCAGTGGAGTACCCCAAGGCTCTGTTTTAGGCCCAGTACTCATCAACATCTTCATCAATGACTTGGACAAGGGGATAGATGGGGAACCCATCAATTTTGCAGAAGACACCAAGTTGGCAGGAATAGCCAACACTCTAGAAGATAGGCTTAAGATACAGAAGGATCTTGACAGACTTGAACTATTGGGCACTATCTAACAAAATGAAATTCAATGGTGAAAAAAGTCAGGTTCTACATTTAGGCAAGAAAAACAAAATGCACAGGTACAGTATATGTGGTACTTTGCTCAATAGTAGTAACTGTGAGAGGGATCTTGGAGTCCTAGTGGACAACTATTTAAATATGAGCAAGCAGTGTGCAGCACTGCCAAAAAAGCCAATACAGTCCTAGGCTGCATAAACAGAGGGATAGAATCAAGATCACGTAAAGTGTTAATACCACTTTATAATGCCTTGGTAAGACCACACTTGGAATGCTGCATCCAGTTTTGGTTACCATGATGTAAAAAAGATGTAGAGACTCTAGAAAGAGTGCAGAGAAGACCAACAAAGATGATTAGGGGACTGGAAGCTAAAACATATGAAGAACACTTGCAGGAACTGGGTATGTCTAGTTTAATGAAAAGAAGGATTAGGGGAGACATGATAGCAGTGTTCCAATATCTCTGAGGTTGCCATAAACAAGAGGCAGCAAAGCTATTCTCCAAAGCACCTGAGGGTAGGACAAGAAGCAATGGGTGGAAACTAATCAAGGAGAGAAGCAACTTAGAACTAAGGATAAATTTTCTGACAGTTAGAACAATTAATCAATGGAACAACTTGCCTGGAAGTTTTTAAGAAGATGTTGGATAACCATTTGTCTGAAGTGGTGTAGGATTTCCTGCCTAAGCAGGGGGTTGGACTAGAAGTCCTCCAAGGTCCCTTCCAACTCTGTTATTCTATTCTATTCTATTCTATTCTATTCTATTCTATTCTATTCTATTCTATTCTATTCTATTCCCATTCCAAGACCGAACATTGATGTCTTGGAATCAGTGAACTAAAATGGACAGGAATGGGTGAATTTAATTCAGATGACCATCAGGTATACTACTGCTGGCAAGAATCCCTCAGAAGAAATGGAGTAGCCTTCATAGTCAATAGAAGAATAGGAAAAGCAGTACTGGGATACAATCCCCAAATGACAAAATGATCTCAGTTCGAATCCAAGGAAAACCATTCAATATCACAGTAGTCCAAGCCTATGCCCCAACCACTGGTGCTGAAGAGGATGAAGTTGACCGGTTCTATGAAGACCTACAACACCTTCTAGAATTAACACCAAAAGATGATGTCCTATCATCATGGGGAATTGGAATGCTAAAGTAGGAAGTCAAAAGATAACCAGAATAACAGGCAAGTTTGGTCTTAGAGTACAAAATGAGACAGAGCACAGGATGGTAGAATTTTGTCAAGAGAATACGATGGTCATAGCAAACACTCTTTTCCAACAACCCAACAGACGTCTCTACACATGGACATCACCAGATGGTCAATACAGAAATCAGATTGACTATGTGCTCTGCAGCCAAAGATGGAGAAGCTCTATACAGTCAGTAAAAACAAGACCAGGAGCTGAATGTGGCTCAGATCATGAGCTTCTCGTTGCAAAATTTAGGCTTAAATTGAAGAAAGTAGGTAAAAGCACTAGGCCACTCAGATATGAACAAAATCATATCCCTGATGTATATACAGTAGAGGTGACAAATAGATTTAAGGAATTAGATCTGATAGACA
Organism: Pantherophis guttatus; assembly: GCF_059756535.1. Classification (NCBI taxonomy): domain Eukaryota; kingdom Metazoa; phylum Chordata; class Lepidosauria; order Squamata; family Colubridae; genus Pantherophis; species Pantherophis guttatus. The sequence continues at coordinate 119,778,070 of NC_142065.1, read as the reverse complement.
GAGTGCCTGAAGAACTATGGACAGAGGTTTGAAACATTGTACAAGAGGTAGCAACTATAACCATCCCAAAGAAAAAGAAATAGAGTACTACTTAGCATGGCAAAAATGGTATATCTGGTTGGAGAAAAAGTTAGAAATACATTCATAGGGACACTAAAGAATAAGGTCAACTTTAAGACAAAAGTTTGAGTGCCAATTAAGGAATGTAACAATTTTAAGGATGGAATGTATATTAATGCTTTATACGTAAATATGTAAATATACAAATATATAGATAAATAAGGAAAAATAGTCTACCGATGTGACAACTTTAAGAGCAAGTCGTAAGACTTGATTGATGTTCGTTTGTTTTGTATGTTGTATCGTCGTATTTATGTTTGTTTGTACTTTTTAACTAATAAAATTTATTAAAAAAAAAACTATAACCATCCCAAAGAAAAAGAAATGCAAGAAAGCAAAATGAGCTCTGGTGGCTCAGCAGACTAATTAACATCCACTTACATCTGCTGCCTGCAATTACTGCAAGTTCAAATCTCACCAGGCTCAAGGTTGACTCAGCCTTCCATCCTTTCTAAGGTAGGTAAAATGAGGACCCAGATTATGGGGGCAATAAACTGACTTTGTATAAATATACAAAAGTATGAAGGCTATTGCTTAACGCATTGTAAGCCGCCCTGAGTCTCCGGAGAAGGGCGGCATATAAATCAAATTTAAAAAAAAAATAAAAATAAAAAATAAATGGCTGTCTGAGGAAGCCTTACAAATAGCTGAGGAAAGAAGGGAAGTGAAAGGCAAGGGAGAAAGAGAAAGGTACACCCAATTAAATACAGAATTCCAGAGAATAGCTAGAAGAGATAAGAATGCCTTCTTTGCACTGAACAGTGCAAAGAAATAGAAGAAAACAATACAATAGGGAGGACAAGAGATCTCTTCAAGAAAATTGGAGATATGAAGGGAATGTTTCATGCAAAGATGGGCATGATAAAGGACCAAAATGGCAGGGACCTAACAGAGGCAGAAGAGATTAAGAAGAGGTGGCAAAATTACACAGAAGAACTATACATGAAGGAGCTTAATGTCCCTGATAACCATGATAGGGTGGCCACTGACCTCGAGCCAGACATCCTGGAATGCAAAGTCAAATGGGCCTTAGGAAGTCTGAGCAACAACAAAGCTAGTGGAGGTAACAGTATTCCAGCTGAGCTATTCAAAATCTTAAAAGACGATGCAGTAAAAGTGCTACACTCAATATGCCAGCAAATTTGGAAAACTCAACAGTGGCCACAGGATTGGAAAAGGTCAATCACAAACACTGTAATTTGGACCATCATGGATCTGTTCTCCAAGCAGGCCCACTTTGTGGCATGCCCCAAGCTCCACCCAAAGATTGGCCAAGATGTTTGTACAACACATCTACCGATCGCATGGAATGCCCAAACATTGGCTTGGACTGAGTAGAGTTTACAGTGGAGTTCTGGTGTGCATTCGTAAAGCTGATAGGGTCTTCCCAGGATCTTAGCTCTAGGTTTCATCTGAGTACAAATGGAGGCTCAGAATGAGTTAATGCAGTGGTAGAGCAATGCCTACGTTGTTATATTAACTATCAACAGTCCAAGTGGACTGAGCTCTTGCTATTTACAGAGGGAGCATACAATGATTAAATGCATAGCAACACAGGCTTCACCCCATTTAAGGTAACCAATGGTATAGAGTTCATACCTATGCCAGAGTATCCAAAGGAGCCTCTATCCTAGTAACTCTCAAGGAGTTACTCCCTAAATAAAGCATGCAAAGATGTAAAGAAGGCCTTAGTGAAAGCAAGGAAAGGGCAAAAACAACAAGCAGACAAAAGGAGAGCTCCCTAAAAGGAGTTCAAGGTGGGGGTGGAAAAGTGTACTTATCCACAAAATACCTAAAGTAAAAGCAACCTTGTAGGATGTTGGGCCCCAAGTATATTGGTCCATTTCATATTGTGAAAATAATCAATCCAGTCACAATAGAGCTATTGTTACCTATTATCTTGGGTATTGTAGCTTGCTAAAACCAGCCCAAGGGTCTAAGATAAGACCGGTGGGGTAAGAAACCCTGGGCGCGATCATAGTGGGGGGAGAAGAACACTATGAGATAAAAAGGATCCTAGATTCTACTTATTACATGTGGAAATTGCAATATCTAGTGCAATGGAAAGGATATCCAAGGATAGAAGCAGAATGGATTAAAGCCAACAATGTTAAGGAAGTCCGGCTAATAAACAGGTTCCATTTGAAATATCTTCAGAAACCAGGGGGAGATGTAAAGAGGAATGGTATGTTAGAATATTCATGACATATTGTAAACTTATTTCATGTATTATTGTTATTATTATTATAATTATTATAATTATAATTATTATTAATAATAATTATTAGTATTATTTCATGTATCATGAATAGGCATAGCAACTAAGTCAGCCAATTGGGAGCTGAAACAGACTGGAGTCAGGGCATGTCTTAGTCTGCAGCTTCTGATTCTATGCAGAGAAGAGAAACTGAAACCAGTGTGTGTGAACTTGTCTGCTGATCTGAGCTGAAATTAAACTGTGAATCTGCTGTTGGTATTGTAAATTTATTTCATGTATTATTGTGTATATAAATAAGTTAATGAATCCTGCTGCATCAGTTTATCTGTGTGTGCTTCTGGATTTGTTTTTTGTAAAAAACTCTTGACAGGTTATGGGCTCAGAGCACACAGAAGACTGCATTGTAATTAAGCTGTGAATGATTGCAGGATGGCTGCTGGTTTTTTTTTTTTTAACTTGATTTATATGCCGCCCTTCTCCGGAGACTCAGGGCAGCTTACAATGCGTTAAGCAATAGCCTTCATTCTTTTGTATATTTTATACAAAGTCAGCTTATTGCCCCCACAAACTAGGTCCTCATTTTACCTACCTTAGAAAGGATGGAAGGCTGAGTCAACCTTGAGCCTTGGAGAGATTCGAACCAGCAGAAATTGCAGGCAGCTGTGTTAATAACAGGGTGCATTAAACCACTGTACTATCAAGGCTGAAGTTAATCAAGGCTGTTGAAGTTAAGGAGAGCTCTCTGCCTCGTTTGGGACAGAAGAACTATATTATTTGGGCTGCAAAGATGGAATGTTTCCTGAAGGCAAAGGAGCTCTGGGATATTGCTGTAAATCCAGCACAGGTTCCATTTACAACTGCAGAGCAGAGGCAGCATGATAAAGCAATAACTTATATAATCTTGAGTTTAGAAGATGAACAATTTCTCAATGTAGCTGATTTAAAGACTGCAAAAGGGGTCTGGCTGAAATTAAGAAATGTGCATGTGAGTGTGTCTGCATGCAATATTGTTCAATTATCAAGAAAATTATACAGAGCCTGTTTGCAACCAGGAGAATCTGTGGAACAGCATTTTATACAAATGCAAACTTTATTTGTGGAGTTAGAACAGTGTGGGATGCAGTTTCCTGAGTCCCAGAAGGCGCTACTAGTGTTAAACAGTCTTGATGAAATGTGGGACAGTGTTTCTGCAGTGTTTGAGTGCAAACCAGAACAGGAGTTGCGTTTGGAGGCTTTAAAGGCTTGTTTGATTGCTGAGGAGCAGAAACGCCATTATAGAAAGAGCCACAAGGAGGAATTCCTGAGGTGGGGGCCCAACGAGCAGAGAGAGAAGAATGGAAAATTCCATAGACTGGCTGTCTCCAGGGAGTCAAGCAACAGGCAAGACATCTGCAAAGAGATAAGTAGCAGCAGAAGATATCAGATTACAGCCCAGCAAAGACTTTGCAAGCAGAAACAACAGATGTGTTTCATTTCTGGTGAAAATACACATTTAAAGAGAGACCGTTTGCAAAGAAGTTATTTGAAAGACAAGAATTATTTGCAAGGAAAATTGCAAGAGGGACAGGTTGCTGTTGCAAGAGTTAGCTGTTGCAATAGCAGAGACAAATGGTGTCAGGTGTGCTTCCTTCAAAGTCCAGGAAAGAATGAGCCAAACTCCATTATTATAGAGTAATGTACTTTTACTGGAAAATGAAATGAACGCTCCAAGGAAAAGCTGAAACTAAAGCAATAGGCGCGAAAGTTGCATATAGAAAGCATCCCCTCCCACTGTCCATCATCAATCACCCAATCCAAAGGTCTCCCAGAGGTCAGGTGGAAGCACGTCTGGCATCGTCATCAATCAGGAACGCGATGACGGTTGACCCGATAGCCACTTCGGAGATTAGGTTTCGTTTCTTCAAAATCCTCCAGCACACTTCCCCACCCCACAGTCTCTAATTCTCTCCCACCCTTTTCTTATGGCAGCCAAAGCAGTAAAGGCGCAGGCTGACATGTGGTTGATTGACAGTGGGGCAAGTCAAACAATTGTTAACAATTCTAAATTGTTTTCCAGGATGGATCCAGCTACTGGAGATGCAGTAACCTTGGCAAATGGCCAGAAGGCTAAAGTCATTGGAAGAGGCAGTGTGCAAATTCCATATCTGGAAAAGAGGTTTAGTGATATATTATGTGTGCCTGAAATCAGGGGTGAAATCCAGCAGGTTCTGACAGGTTCTGGAGAACCAGTAGCAGAAATTTTGAGTAGTTTGGAGAACTGGCAAATACCACCTCTGGCTGGCCCCAGAGTGGGGTGGGAATGGAGATTTTGCAATATCCTTCCCCCAGGAGTGGGGAGGGAATGGGGATTTTGCAGTATCCTTCCCCTGGAATGCAGTGGGAATGGAGATTTTGCAGTATCCTTCCCCTGCCACGCCTACCAAGCCATGCCCACCAAGCCACACTACGCCCACAGAACCATAGTAAAAAAATTGGATTTCACCACTGCCTGAAATGGAGCATAATTTGCTGAGTATCTCTAGTTTAGACAAGCAAGGATTTGAGATGACATTTGCAAATGGGAGGTGTCTCATAAAGAGAAATGGAAATGTATGTGCACAGGGCATAAAAGAGGATAATCTTTATGTGTTGCAGGGACAAAAGGTTCAATGTGCCCAAACATTTGGAAATGCATCACATGATTCATGTGTTCATCTCTTGTACAGGAAGCTTGGCCATGCCAGCTTCAGAGTTTTGCAAAGGATGGACCAGTTTGCAGAAGGATTAAATTTAAAGGGATGTAAGGCATACTTGGACTGTGCAGTGTGCAAATCATCAAAGTCCAAAGCATTCCCAGTAAGCAAGAGTAGCACAAGGCAGACAACAAGAGCTCCAGAGCGGGTACATGCAGATTTGGTTGGGCCAATGCAAGCCAGTTTGGAAGGAGCAAAGTATGCGCTGGTCATTGTAGATCAGGGGTGGGTTCTACTTACCTTCACTACCAGTTCGCAACGGGAGCACGCGCATGCTTCTGCACATGTACAGAAGCTTCTGCGCATGTGCAGATTGTCAATTATGTCCAGGCAGGGTGGGCGGAGCCTCCCGCCGCTTTTACTACCGGTTCTATAGAACTGGACAGAACCGGGAGCAACCCACCACTGTTGTAGATGACTACAGCAGGTTTGGGTTCCGCTATTTACTAAAGAATAAAATAGACGTGCTACAGAAATTTAAGTAATGAGTAAGCTTTGTGGAAAGAAGGTATAAACAACAGGTATGTCAACTGCAGACTGACAGAAGTTCATGTCAGCAAGTTTTCAACAGTGGTTGGGACAGTTAGGAATAAAACACAGAAACACAAATCTGTGTACAGCAGCTGAGAATGGTGTTGTTGAGAGACGAAATGGAACCTTACAAACCATGAAGGACTCACTGCTGGAGGATTCTAGTCTGAGCAGGTCATATTAGGGTGAAGCCATCTTGACTGCTAATTAATTAATAGGCTGTGGAGTTCCTCCATTAATGATACTCCATATGAATTGCTATATGGGAGAAAACCATCTCTGGCACATTTACGGGTTTTTGGAAGTAATGCGCGGGTTCATATTCCAAAAGCAGTTAGAAGAAAGGGACAACCAATCGGGGTGGATTTCCATCAGTACGCTGATGATACTCAGCTGGACATTTCTACCCCGGGCCACCCCAATGATGCTGTTGAAGTGATGACCCAGTGCCTGGAAGCCGTATGGATCTGGATGGGGAGGAACAAGCTCAGACTTAACCCCTCCAAGACCGAGTGGCTGTGGTTTCCGGCATCCCATCATAGTCTGTTGACGCCATCACTGACTATTGGGGGTGAGATCTTGACCCCCTCAGAGAGGGCTCGCAACTTGGGCATCCTCCTGGACTCGCAGCTGTCCTTAGAAGACCATCTGACGGCTGTGGCCAGGGGGGCTTTTTATCAGGTTCGCCTGATTTACCAGTTGTGTCCCTTTCTGGACCGGGACTCCTTATACACAGTCACTCACGCCCTCGTCACTTCCCTTCTGGACTATTGTAATGCTCTCTACATGGAGCTCCCCTTGAAGAGCACCAGGAGGCTCCAACTGGTCCAGAATGCGGCCACGCAGGTAATTATGGGAGCGACTTGACGCTCCCATGTAACACCGCTCCTGCACGAGCTGCACTGGCTCCCGGTGGTCTTCCGAGTGCGATTCAAGGTGCTGGTTGCCACCTTTAAAGCGCTCCATGGCTTGGGACCTGGGTATCTACGAGACCGCCTTCTGCTGCTGATAGCCTCCCATCAAGCAGTATGCTCCCACAGAGAGGGGCTCCTCCGGGTGCCGTCGGCTAGGCAAAGTTGGCTGATGATCGCTAGGGGGAGAGCATTCTCTGTGGGGGGCCCTACCCTCTGGAATGAGCTGCCCCCGGAGATTCGTAGGATTCCCGACCTGCGCTCGTTGCGCCCTAAAAACATTATTATTCCAACAAGCAGGGTTGGCCTAAATAATAATAATATTTTACTATTTTAATGGGTTGTTTTATTAGAGTTTTCGGCCAATTTATTTAATTGTTTTAAATTGCTTTTAATTTTTATATTGTCATGGTTTTATTTCTGGCTGTACACCTCCCTGAATCCTTCGGGAGAAGGGCGGTATAGAAATTTAATAAAATAAATAAATAAAAATAAACCAAAGGCTAGAAAGCTCAGGTTTGTGGGCTATGAGCCAGGCTCAAAAAGCTACCACTTTAGCAATGGCAGCAAAAGAATAGTGATTTCCAGGTCTGCTAGCTTTGCAGAGCAAAATTGGAAAAGAATTGATGCGAATTTTTGGAATGATTCACTTAGTGACGGTGATCCACTTAGTGACAGTAGCTCACTTAGTTATGGTAACTCACTTAGTGATGTGTCAATGTTCAGGGAGGAGAAGCTGAAAAAGACATGAAGCAAGAGAGGCTTGAAACACAGGAGCAGTCAATGCCACGCAGGTCAGAGTGATGGAACAAGGGGATTCCACCTGACAGGTATTCTGCTAGTAAAGTTAAAGTGTGTAATGTATGGTATGAGCCAAGAAACTATAAGGAAGTGTTGGCATTACCTAGAATTGAATAAGAAAAGTAGAAAGCAACCATGGACAAGGAAATGAAATCCATGGCTGAATATAAAGGGTTCACATCTATGACTTTGCCACAGGGTAGCAAAGCTATAGGATGCAAATGGGTATACAAGAAGAAAGTACTGCCCAATAATGAGGTCCAGTATACAGCAAGGTTAGTGGCACAAGGTTTTTCACAGATGAAAAATGTGCACTATGATGAGGTATTCACGCCAACTGTAAAGAGTGAAAGCATAAGCCTCGCACTAGCATTGGCAGCGGCACATGGCCATAAAATTTGGCATTTTGACATAACCATTCCTCAATGCTGAGTTAGAGGAAGAAATTTACATGGTTCAAGTACCAGGGTATGAAAGTAAAAGGCCTAACACGGTGTATGAATTGAACAAGGCCATTTATGGGCTGAAGCAGTTAACCAGGAATTGGACTATTTTTTTAGATACTGCATTGAAGGGTCTTGGATTCAAGAGTTGCAAGGCTGATGGTTGCATATACACTGGAAAGTTACAAGGTGGGGATTGTCAACTATTAGCATTTGTGGATGATCTCTGTTTCATTGCAAAGGATGTATCACAGTAAAAGGGTTCTCAGGTATTTGAAGGGAACTGTGAATGTGGGTCTTCAAATACAGGTATCTGAAGAATATTAAGATAATTTGATTATATCTATTCCAGTCATCAAGGGAGGAGTGTTAGAATATTCATGACTGGGAAGACATGGTAACCAGGTCAGCCAATGAACAGGCATAGGAACTAAGTCAGCCAACTGGGAGCCGAGACAGACTGGAGCCAGGGCATGTCTTAGTCTGCAGCTTCTGATTCTGTGCAGAGAAGAGAAACTGAAACCACTGTGTGTGAACTTGTCTGCTGATCTGAGCTGAAGTGAAACTGTGAATTTGCTATTGGTATTGTAAACTTACTTCATGTATTATTGTGTATATAAAGAAGTTAATGAATCCTGTTGCATCAGTTTATCTGTGTGTGCTTCTGGATTTCTTTTTGCAACAAACTCTGACATGGTATGAACCCATGATGTTAATATGTGATTGATATTTTGTAGGTATCCCTTCTTTCCAGGGGGCCAGCATGTCAAGATTGAATTTGCTTATGCTTCCTGTGAATATTATTGCTTCTCAACTTGCCAAAGAACTGGGGGAAGGGAAGGGGAAGATGGAATGCACAGGCTCTAGACTTCAGAACGGATAGCCAAGCACCCACCAAGGACACGTCTGCAGGTGTCGGCCAAGACATAAACTGTTCTCAAAACAAAAGGACAATTCATAAGTGGACAATGTGACCTGTCCAGTGGGAGGAGGGGAGAAATCTGTTCTTTAACTATGCAGGATTGCACAGGAAAAGTTAGAGCTGGTTTTGCTTCCTTTGGTGCTGAAATGATGTACTCAGTAAAGTTTTGCTTTTGGGATTTCAAAGTTCCTGAAAATGGCTATGTTTGTTGGGTTCATTAGTTGGACTGTTGACATAAACCGCCAATTGCAACTTATAATTTCATAGCTGTAAAAAGGCTTATAAAATAAACAAGATTATACCTTACAATATTTATGAAGCAGCTATAAACATAAGTTGCAGAAGTCATTAAGAAATACGTACCCATAGATTTAGATACTGGTAAGCTGCCGATATAGAAAGCTTTGTATTTCTGAACAGACTCTCTCACAACATCCAATATATCAGCTGCAGGAACAAAAGAGAGCAGATTTGTTCCAATCTGTTGTTCAGAAAATAAATCTTAAGGCATTGGAAATAAGAAGATACTGAAACATGTCACTTAATGGGGCTCCCCTTGAAGAGCACTCGGAGGCTCCAGCTGGTCCAGAATGCGGCCGCGCGGGTGGTGACACCCCTCCCGCGCGAGCTGTACTGGCTCCCAGTGGTCTTCCGGGTGCGATTCAAGGCATAGGACCCGGGTACCTTCAAGACCGACTTCTGCCACCAATAGCCTCCCACCGGCCAGTTCGCTCCCACAGAGAGGGCCTCCTCAGGGTGCCATCGGCCAAGTTATGTCGGCTGGCAACACCCAGGGGGAGGGCCCTCTCTGTGGGAGCCCCAGCCCTGTGGAATGAACTGCCCCCGGAAATACGTAAGATCTCCGACCTCCGGGTATTTCGTTGTGCACTCAAGACCCTGTTGTTCCACCAGGCTGGGCTATCAACATAACAATTTTAAATTGGGTTTTAAATTTCTGGGGTTTTAAAATTTAGCCGAATTCATTTAATAATTTTAAACTATTTTAACTGATGTTGTTTTGTGTTTTTAATAGGCTGTACACAGCCCTGAGTCCTTCGGGAGAAGGGCGGTATAGAAATAAAATTATTATTATTATTTATTGGTTAATCTTTAGTGAGATTCACAGCCTTTGAGGCTGGTTAATAGCTCAGCAGCTCGAGTCCTAACCAAGGACCTAGGAACTGTTAAGGTATCGTTGGAGGATATAAGCTGTTCCGAGTAAGGTGGTTTTTTGTAGAGTCAAAATGTTCAAGTCCGGCAAATTTAGAATTTCTAAATAGCGGGGTAACCCTTTGGGTATTGCTCCGAGGGCTCCAATTACAATCGGGACAACACACGATTTCTTTTTCCACAGTCGCTCAACTTCAATTTGTAAGTCCCAGTACTTTGTGATTTTTTCTTGCTGCTTATCTTCAATTCGTGCATCACCAGGTATTGCAATGTCAATGAACCATACTTTTTTCTTTTCAACTATTGTTATGTCAGGTGTGTTGTGGACCAAGTGCCTGTCAGTCTGAATCCTAAAGTCCCACAAGATCTTGAGTTTCTCATTCTCTAAAACTTTCTCAACCTGATGTTCCCAGTGGTTTTTGCTGTACTCAAATCCAAACTTCTGGCACAATTTCCAGTGAATGATTTTAGCAACACGGTCATGGCGTTGTAGGTAGTCAGTTTGTGAAATTTTGCTGCACCCACTGATCAGGTGGTCGACTGTCTCATCTTTCTCATTGCAGAGGCGGCATTTGCTGTTGGTGGTAACATGTTGAATTTTTGCCTTCATACAGTTTGTGGCTAGGGCTTGTTCTTGAGCTGCCAAAATAAAGCTTTCTGTTTCTTTTTTCAGTACTCCTGATCTTAACCAGTTCCAAGTTAGTTTCTGGTCAGCTTTGCCTTCAATACTTTTCAAGTATTGGCCATGCAGAGCTTTGTGTTGCCAATTTTCAGCTCGCTGCTCAATTACTTCTTTCTTATATTCTGCTTTTGTTTTAGTTATTATTATTATTATTATTATTAATATTAATATTATTAATATTATTATTAATATTATTATTAATGAGTAATCAAGTGTTTCCTCATGATCCTACAGTAAGTCTCACTGAGTTCATTCATTGGTCCTTAAGAGTGCCATCAATCTAAGAAATGGAAATTTTTATAGGAGGGATCAAATGCTGCATTGCATGTTATAATAAGGGGGCAGTCAAGAGCACATCAGTTCCTTCATTGTTTGAAAACAAAGAATACCAATGAAACTCCTCTTCAGACTGCCAGAGACTTCAGTCTGGCGGTAATTCTTTCAGCTCTGTTTGGGGTTAAAGGTGACCAGCAGATGTGTTCTTCACTGACCATCTCTCTGATTTCCCACCCATTTCCTGAATTCTTCTACAATTATAGCAGATATTCAGTTGTGTATTTTCAAACTGGACAATATGGTAATTTGCTGTTTACTGTGTACTGTAGTTCATGATGCATCAGGAAAGGTATGAGAGACCTCGGATCCTACTCAGTGAAATGATTTACCACGCATAAGAGTCTGTGAAGATCAGACAAAATCCATTCAAAGATAAAGACACCAAGCAACAAATGCCAAGGTGAAATTCACCAAATCATCTTTATATAGCGAAAATGCTGCTTTGTTATTCAATCTTTCATCCCAATGCAGAGGTTCTTTCTGGGGTAAGGTGGCAAAGAGTAGTGGTTCCTAATATAAGAGCCTAAGGAATAATTACTACATTTCTGTAATTGTGAGGAAAAGTAAAATGCATGTAATTAAAGAAACTTGGTCTAGAATCTTGTTACCTTGCAGAGATATGTCATTTGGAGAAATAGATTCAAGGGTGATGGATCGAGAGAGGCTGCTACTTGCCACTGCTTGCTCAGCCATAATCTATAACATAGAAAAATGCCATTACAGTTTAAAGCCTATGTTAGTATGTTATTATAGTAAAGCTGAGGAGCAAAGTGCAAGGGCTCCAACTGTATAGGCAGAAATAAGAACTCAAATAACAAGTCCCACTCCTTCAATAAATGCAATCTGATCCTCTTATTAGTTGAGCTTACTAACAGGTTCACAAGCTTAATTGACATTTTGCTGATTGACTATCAACCACTAGAAGTCTGGTTCTGGCGAAGCCTCTAAGAGCATGGTTCAAAATATTTTTTTCAAATCATCAACCAAGTGGGACCTCTATTGACTAATGTTCACAAAATGAGACCAAGCTGCACAATATCTACATTTTGATGACTACCAGGGATGTTCACAAAGTATAGTAAATATTATGTACATTAAAAAAAGTTTCAATTATTTGACAAAATCCATTATTTAAAATTGGCATTCATCCTTCAGGGGAATAGCAGCAAAATAATGGCAATGCATCAATCAATGCTTCCTCTCAATGTCATAATTGGAAGCAGGATGTGTTCTTGCATGCTGCTTCCAACTTTTGTCAACTTGCTAAGAAGATGTCTTCTCAACATACCGTTTGACTTCTAGGGAGCTCTAAATAGTTAAGATTGTTCCAGATGGTAAAATAATCAATTTTGCTTTCCACCTGGGACAGCTTGAGTCCTTAGTAGATGCTATGTATAAGGGCTCCATGCTAACTCTTTTTCTTCATTCTACAGCTTGTACCCAGTAGATTCATTCATTGATGTCATGTCACGATAACCTAACTTAGGGCTGAAACCAAAGTGAAAAGTGGAAAGCCAACCTGCCTTTCCCAGTAATCCTCTGTGTTTGACATTCCCTGCTGTGCCCTCTTGCCTTTATTTTCTGCTATTGCTACCTCCTCTTTATCAAGCATTCTTCCCCTTTACATCAGTTTGTGAAATAGATAGGAATCTCACAACTTGAACATTTTCCTTCCAATAAAAAATAAAATATTACAATAATAAAAAGTAACCCTCTAACACCAACTGATGGTCCTCTAGGTTTGAAATGTTATTAGCCCCTCCCCCTTTCGGGAGAAGTGACCAAGCACACAAGCTATAATTTAAAAAGTCAGAAACAAGAAAACATACAAGTGTTATTTCAGTTTAACACCACATCTAATTACAAGTTTAGGAAATAAGGCATTTAGTTCTGTTAAATCACACAGTGATTGCAGCAAACATGAAGAAATGAGACAGTCATAGATGCATGGTAGGCAGGATCTCCTGCTCAAAGAAAATAAGATGGAACAGTTTATATAGAGAATAGAAAATACTAGAAATAAGAATCATCAGCAAAAAAAAGGCAACTTCAATCGAATAGTAGATAAGTGCTGTACTCCCAAGGCCAAAACACTCCTTCCTAATAGTTTTTAACTACAGCACAATAATAACCAATGATTTAAAGAAGCCTGTCCTGAATTGCATCACTTATTCCTAAAACCACCAGTTTAGCAATGTAATGTGACTGCAAAAAAAGGGCAAATGCAGTGTTAGAATACAGCTTCCAGGATTTCGAGGGAACAAATGGTTAACTATAGATGATATTGCTATCAATGCAACTTGGTCCTTCCTTAATCTCTTCTAGAATGAAGAGATGGTGAGCAATAATTCAGATTTTTTTTCAGACTGATTTTTTAAAAAATTGGATAATGATTTGATCATTTTATTTCACAAGAAACCTTATACATAATTGTGAAGCCTATAAGAACTCAATCAGCTCTAATTCAATTAGAATTAAAAATATATGTATTTATTATATGTACACATAAACTCTCATAATAATATGCTAAGATAGAGATATGTGGCATGCAAAATTTGCTATAGTATAATGTCTAGTGTTTCTTACTATTGGCCAAAGTGACTGAAGTTGTTGGGAATTATAGTTCTGTAATATTTGTAAATGGTACAGGTGCCTACCCTTATTGTAAAAGAACCATTATTCCTATTATCAAATAGATTTTTGAATTGTGGTAATAAACTTTTTATTCAGGTTAGTTTTTTTCAACTATCAAAAATATTTAAGCAACCACATATATTTCCCAATACATATAAAATAAAATTTATTGTACAGAATATGGGCTAGACCTGTGATGGTGAACCTATGGCACTTGTCCCACCTATGTGGGACCGGAAGTTGTCAAATGGGGTGTTTTCGGCCTCTGGAGGACCTCCGGGGACAGGGGGGAAGGCCATTTTTGCCCTCCCCAGACTCCTAGAGAGGCCCTGGTAAGAAAGAAAAACGGGCCTACCAGGCCATTGTGTGCCAGGAGGGGGGACAGGGGGGTCACACGGGCATGCGCAGGAGTGGGGCATATAGAATCGTGGGTGTGGGCACGCGTGGGCACGACCCCCTCCCTGCCCCCCCCTTTCTGGCATGCGATGACAAAAAGGTTAGCCATCACTGGGCTAGACTCTCTGAAGTCTAGATGGGCAACCCCACAGAAGGTTGTGGAAAATAAAAGGGCTAAGAACCTTGGGATTTTTAGATCCAGGCAGACAGGCAGGTACTGGCTAATCAACCGGACATTATTTATTTATTTATTTATTTATTTATTTATTTATTTATTTATTTATTATTTATTTATTTATTTATTTATTTATTTATTTATTTATTTATTTATTTTTTATTTATTTATTTATTTATTATTTATTTATTTTTTATTTATTATTTATTTATTTATTATTTATTTATTTATTTATTTTTGCGATTTATATGCCACCATTCTCCCGAAGGACTCAGGGCGGCTTACAACAACAATCAATAATACAAATCACAAAATAACAAAATAAGTTAAAAAACCCTTAAAAACCATATTTAAAATTATTACAGTTTGTGCAACCCCTAGCAGATCAAGTTATTTGATGGAAGAGCCATGTCTTCAGTTCACGGCGAAAGGAGAGGAGGTCCGGGGCTATTCTGAGCTCGATGGGCAAATCATTCCAGAGGGTCGGCGCTCCGACAGAGAATGCTCTCCCCCTGGGGGCCACCAGTCGACTCTGTTTGGCCGATGGCACCCTGAGGAGGCCTGCTCTGTGGGAGCGCACGGGACGGTGGGAGGAAGGCAGAAGATGGTCCTGCAAGTACCCCGGGCCTAAGCCATATTAGGGTTTATAGGTAAGCACCAGCACCTTGAAATGGACCCGGAGAGCAACCGGCAGCCAGTGCAGCTCGCGCAGGAGAGGTGTTGCACAGGAGTAACAAGGTACTCCGGTAACTACCCGCGCGGCGGCATTCTGGACCAGCTGGAGCCTCCGGATGCATCCCAAGGGCAGCCCCATGTAGAGGGCGTTGCAGTAATCCAACCGAGAAGTAACAAGGGCGTGGGTGACCGTGGCGAGGGCATCTCGGTCTAGGAAAGGGAGCAACTGGCGCACAAGACGTACTTGTGCGAAGGCCCCCCTGGTTACGGCCATCAGATGGTCATCCATGGACAGCCGAGAATCCAGGAGGACACCCAGATTGCGAACCTTAGCGGAGGGGGTAAGAGTCTCCCCTCCTATCACTAAAGATGGTACCTCTAGATCCCGAGATGCCGGCATCCACAGCCACTCAGTCTTGGATGGGTTGAGTCTGAGTCTGTTCCTACCCATCCAAGTCCGCACCGCCTCCAGGCAATGGGACATGATGGAAAGGGCATCCCTAGGGTGATCCGGGGTGGAGATATAAAGCTGAGTAACATCCGCATATTGGTGATACCTCACCCCAAAACCACGAATGATCTCACCCAGCGGCTTCATATAGATATTAAAGAGCAGGGGGAGAGAACCGATCCCTGAGGCACCCCACAAGTGAGGGGCCTCTGGGAGGATCTCTGACCCCCCGCTGATACAAACTGCAAGCGGCCCGAGAGATAGGAGAACCACTGCAGAACAGTGCCTCCTATCCCCAACCTCCTGAGTCGCTGCAGTAGGATACCATGGTCGATGGTATTGAAAGCCACTGAGAGGTCAAGAAGGACCAGGATAGAGGAACAACCCCCATCACGGGCCTGCCAGAGATCATTCACTAGGGTGACCAATGCTGTTTCTGTGCTGTGACCTCGCCTGAAACCAGATTGGTAAGGATCCAGGTAGTCAGTTTCCTCCAGGAATTGAGGGAATTGCTGTGCCACCACGGACTCGACAACCTTCGCTAAAAAGCGGAGGTTGGAGACTGGACGGTAGTTATTAAGGGAGTCAGGGTCCAGGTTGGGCTTCTTGAGGAGAGGGCGAACCACTGCCTCTTTGAGTGCAGTGGGGAAGATCCCCTCCCTCAGCGAAGTGTTGACAACAGCCTGGATCCAGTCTCCGGTCACCTCCCTGGCTGTCGAAACAAGCCAGGAGGGACACGGGTCCAATAAACACATGGAGGTCCCCAGCCGACCCATAATCTTGTCCACTTCATCCAACGAAACAGGCTCAAACTCAACCCAGATGTCCCCGCCAAGACAAGCCCCAGTCTCCTCAGTGGATTCTGCCCAGTCAGAGTCCAGCCTGATCCGGATCTGAGTGATTTTATCTTGCAGAAACTGCGCAAAATCCTCAGCTCGGCCCTGCAAGGGGTCCTCCCTCGCTCCAAGATTAAGGAGGGAGCGGGTCACCCTAAACAGGGCGGCTGGGCAGTTTTCTGCAGATGCAATGACAGCAGCGAAGTACTGCCGTTTCGCTGCTTCCATTGCCACAAGATAAGACCTAATATAGGTTCTTAGCTGTGTCCGGTCAGATTCGGATCGGGAGGACCTCCAACCACCCTCCAGGCATCTTTTCCGATGCTTCATTTCCCTGAGCTCCACAGTAAACCATGGAGCCGCCCGGGATCTGCGTTGGATCAGAGGCCGCATAGGCGCAATTTGATCCAGGGCCCCTACCGCAGCCTGTTCCCAGGCCGCAACTAGGGCCTCGGAGGAATCATGGATTAAAGAGGCGGGAAATGGCCCAAGCTCCATCAGGAACCTTTTGGGATCCATCAGGCACCTAAGGAGGGAATGATCGGTCCATGACAGGGGGTCGATGGATAAGGTCCCCTCCCCCCAAACATTTATCCACCGCCCAGAGAGAAAAATTAGGTCGAGTGTGTGTCCTCCTGTATGAGTTGGGGCCTGTACAATCTGAGTCAGGTCCATGGCCGTCATGGAGGTCATGAACTCCCACACTAACTCAGATGTCTCCCCGACTGAAGGCAGGTTGAAGTCTCCGACAACCAAAAGCTTGGGGAGCTCAACTGCCAACTTGGCCAAGACATCTGGTAGTGCAGGCAGGGCTGAGGCTACACAGCTGGATGATAGGTACGTAACCAGCAAATCCGACTGAACTCCAGGATCCCACTTCAAAAGGAGCGATCCACACCCGCCAATCTGAGGGACAGTGACCTCCCTAGGACTACGACCTTCCCTAATAACAACCGCCCACCTGCCCCTCCCCTGGAGTCGCGGCTAATGTAATACTTGGAAGCCTGGGGGACACAAATCAGAGAGAGGGACGCCTCCCTCCGTCCCTAACCAGGTCTCGGTGATACAAGCCAGGTCTGCTTCCTCCTCATCAATAAGATCTCAGACGTATTTCTTTTTTTTTTTCTTTTCTTTTTGTGGGTTTGGTTTCCATCCTGGTTTCCTTTCTACAAATTGTGTATCATCTGGTCGGTTTTTATTCTGCTTTGTAGATTGGTCTTGCTGATTTTGTTTTTGTATCTCATGTTTCTTTTTTATCCCTTGTATATCCCCTAATTGGTTTCCATGCTTATCCTTGCCTTGATAAGTCATCACATTAAGGTTAGATGCCACTTCTCTCAAATTTGTAGATAGTCCAGCTGGGGTATCCAATAAATCCAAAGGCAATTCATCTGGTACAGTCTCTGTAATTCGATATTTTACCTTTATTTCCGGCTCCTTCTGCTTATCCTGTATTATACCTGAAGATGTTAAGTTCATTTTCAACCTATTTTGATAAAATTCTTCCGCTCTTTCAACAGTATTTAGCTGATATCTTTCTCCTTGGTATCTAAATATAATACCAACTGGGGCGTCCCACCTGAATGGAATATTTCTCTTTTTTAACTCAATCACCAGAAAACCAAATTTCTTCCTTTCCATCAATATCTTAGGTGGGAGTTCCTTGTAAATCCAAATCTTTCTTCCATACAATTGCAAATTAGAATTGAAGGAATTTTGCACGATATTATTCCTAATTTCTTTGTCTGTAAAATAAATCACCACATCTCTAGGCAATTGCCTTTGCTTGGCAATCCAGGAGTTAATTCGATAAACTCTGTCAATCCTACAAAACACTTCGTCAGGTTGAACCTTTAGAATCCCAGCTAGAAATTCAGAAGATATTTTCCTTAAATCCTCTCTATTATTTTCCTGCAAACCTCTTAATCTTATCGCATATTCTGTGAAATTATATTGTACCATTAAAATCTCTTTTTCAATCTTCTGTTGCAGATTTTCTGCATTACCATACTTTTGATCAGCATCCATTTTAGGTTTTTCTTCTAAGCTATTATCCTGAGTGTTTGTCAAATCATTTTCAATTTTTTGAATTCTATTGTCCAATTTATCTTGAATTTCTTCCATTTTAGACTCTAGTACATTAGTATTTGTGTCCAACTGTATCATAAATTCTGTAAAACCATTAGCCACTTTTGAGAGTTTTTTCTCCAAAAAATCAAACTTAGATTTCACCAATTCTTTAATTTCCTGCTTAAATTTTTCAAGTTGCTGATTCACAATCTCCTCCCTTCTTTCAATCTCCTCTATAAAAAATTCTATTATATTAAAATCAGGTTTCTGAGACTGAAGAGTTAAAACTTGTTCCTTTAAGTTGTTGGTGGGGGAATCCCCCCCCCTTCTTGTTTATCTGACTTTATGAGTCTCAGTGCCATGTTTCCGCCCAGGCAGGCTTTGTTAAAAAAAAAAGCAAGAAAGACTTCTTTCCAATCAACAACAATATCAGGTCTCCAAGGGAAAAAAAAGAAGAAAAAGACACAGGAGCGAAGTTTTGTCTACAAATGTAGCCAGTGGTATTTATTCCGCTACATTGTAGTAATAAAAAATGGAAGGACTTTCCCTTTCAGCCTCTCCTCCAGCCGACGCCATTTTAAAAGGCTTTTTTCCCTCTTTCTTTTCCTCCTCTCTCTTAAGTAATTTTTTAAAAAAAAAAATCAGTAAAATACTTGCGGTTCAGTATTACAGGTCCAGCTCACATTTTCTTTGAGTAGTCTGTTAAATTTGCAGGCTTGCTTTTGACGCCTGGCTCTGCATCAGCAGAGGTCTCCCAAAGCCCGGAGCGGCGGCTGGGGATGCGGGGCATCTCATCCGCTCCGTCCCAAAAGTAAAAGAAAAACTTTTGGGACTCCGCAGAGAGTTCTACCCACCCCTGCCGGCTCTATCTCTGTTTCCTCATGGAAACAGAGTTTTTTCGAGCCGCCATTCCGTTGTGAAGGCGGCTCTGACAGGCGATGGAAGCTGACGATCCCAAAGGAACGTCTGGCAGCGACAAACAGCAAACCGGAAGTCACCGGAAAAAAAAAAAAAAGAAATAGGTGGCATAAAAATAGAAATTTCTAAATCAGGCAACAGTGAAGCCAGTGACTTTAAAATATGAATGATTATGTGTAAACATGGAAGAGGCGACGTATTGGTTAATATCATCCTGAGGATTGTGGCAGATCTCTGCATGGCCGCAATTTGGGGACGTGAAACGAGCCTTAATCTGATGGATTTGAATTATCCACTTTGGAATTTCTTTTTGTGTTGATAAACATATTATATTATCTTGAATCACAAGGCAAGAGAATTATGCTGGGGCATGCAGAAGATCGGGTTGTTACCCACTACGATGATGGGAATTAATAATCCTGATGAAACCCATAATTATTACTATATGGAATATAATTATAATGTCACTCGGGTGGTTGTTTTTTACTTTTATACATATAAGAAGATATTTACTACTGATGGGGGCAGATATGATTGAAGATCCTGAATAAACTGTTGCACCAGCAAGCTATGTTACCCGATTATGGATGTTGGTTTTACCAATCCAGTGGAAAGACCTCAAAGAAGATACTATATGGATTATAAATTTAAAGTCATTGTCTTTTCTTTTTTTTTTATTTAGATATAATGGAAAATATAGACATATATTTTTAAGTAGTGTGGGCAGTGAATCAAAGATATTAAGAAATGTTGTGTATGGTAATTTTGCATGATAGTGGGTGAATAAGCTAGTTAGTAGATTGATTAGTCTAAGAAAAGGGATTTTTAAGTGATATATTTAGGGGAGTGGAGGAAATGGATAGAGTGGAATAAATGTTAAACTAGATTTTATGGGGAAGGCCGCTTTGAAATGTTATAGTAATATATATAGAAGATTAAATGTTAAAGTAGGACTTATCGTATAGTTAAGTGGAGAAGTTATTCTATAATGTTATAGTATAATGTCTTTTTTTTTTCCTTTCTTTTCTCTTTTCAGAAATGTATGGATAAAGGGGGATGTTATAATATTAATAATATTTTTAGTAAGTAAAGGTCAATATTTAGAGGAGGGAGTAAGTAATCTGTTATGAATTAGGTTTTTTTTTTGTTATGAAGAAGTCACAGGGGGGGATGGGTGGGGAGGGGGGGTTAGGGAGGGGGAGGGGGAGGGGGGAAAAGGGGGGGGGAATTTGTATTTGAAAACTTTTTCAATAAAAAAAAAAAAAAGATCTCGTACGAGGAGGGCCTTATTCACCACGGATCTGGTATTCAGGTATACCAACCAGAGTCCAGGGGTCCGCACTCCATCACCGCTGGGGGGGCAGGATGGGCCAAGGGGACAGGAGAGCCCCACTGCTCGAACACAGCAATGGGGCTCTCCAAACCCCCTCCTCCCACCAGCCCTGCCCTTCCCCACAATCACCGGGATTGAAAAACCCTCTCTCCACCGAACTTCTTCGTTCCCCCCCTCCCCCCTCCCCCCACAACCGTCTGACGGGCCAGGTTGCTGAGTTGCAGGAGCTGCCCCCAGCTCATCTCTCACTACCCTCCTCCCGGGTCCCCTTAAAATTTGATTAGAAACCCTAATTAAAAAACCCCTCAGACCATGCTTCGAGGCATGCCACCACTCGGGGTTCCAAAACCTGTCCTTGAGGTAGGCCTTCAGTAAAACAGAAGGCCATGTCCGTGAGAGGGGGGCATCTCGCAGAGCAAGGAGGTCCGCTGCAGTGTAGGCCAGAATTAAAACATATGAGGTAGATGAAAGATGACATTAAGCACCCTAGATGGTAGAAAACAGGAGGGAGGGGCACATACAATACAGACTGGAGATGGAACCAGAACTGGGCAAGTCCATCGCCCTCTCACAACGATGGGAGCGTCAAAGCTGGAACGAATGTATCATGGTAGTAAAAAAAGACTGGAAGACAGCAGTGGTGATAGATGTAACAGTGCCAGGTGACAGCAACCCCAGAAAGAAGGAATAGAAGTTTGAGAACTACCAGAGAATGAAGGAGGAACTGGAGAAGAAAGTATAGGTAAAAGTGGCCCTAGTGGCAATAGGGGCTGTGACTTCTAAGTTAGGAGACTGGCTCCAACAGATCCCAGGAATGACACAAGAGCTGTCCAGAAGAGTGCAGTACTAGAAAAAGCTAAGATGCTGTGCAGAACTCTTGAAATCCCAAGACTCTGGTAATCTATATATATAAAAGTGAAAACCACTCATGGGTTAATCATGAAATCTCCAGAACCGTAAAGCCTACAAATGTGAAATTTGCCATGTATGTTCCTCTTCATTTCTAGGTGCTCACTAAGAAAGGGTTTTTCGAAATGACCATCAGAGAATTAGTATTTCCTATATTATTATAACATGCTCTGATGCTAATTAGACGTTCTACTCCCCCTCCCAACTTGAAAATAACTCTGGAGAGAATGGGATAGAATAGGACAGGCTTCTGTGGGACAAGCCTCATGGAGAGAAGGGACTAGAAAGCCTGAGGGAGAGAAGGGGATAGGATAGGAGACGTTTCTGTGGGGCAAGGCTGAGGGAGAGAAAGGGGATAGGAGGGGATCTATGGGGCCAGCCTGAGGTAGAGAAGTGGGTAGGATAAAAGAGGCTTCTGTGGAACCAGCCTGAGGGAGAGGAGAGGAGAGGCTTTTGTGGGGCCAGCCTGAGGGAGAGAAGGGGAGAGGCCAGGCTCCTTCCTGTCTCCTTCTTGCTCACACAGCAAATACTGTTTCACTTTCCAAACAGGCCTCTGATGCTAAGGAGTTCTACTCTCCCTCCCCACCTGAAAAGAAATCTGTTCCAAATGCAAAACACAAGCAGAGGAGAGGAGTTTCAGTTTCAGTTTTACTTTCACAACAGCAACCAGGGGATAGGATAGGGGAGGCTTCTGTGGGGCAAGCCTGAGGGAGAGAAGTGGGATAGGATAGGGTTCTGTGGGGCAAGGCTGAGGGAGGGAAGGGAAGAGGAGAGGCTGATCATAACTACTCATTAATTTTCAAGGTGTAAATGTTGATTTATCAAGCGAAGCATGGGTATCCAGCTATATATTATTTTCTCATTAAACAAGTGAATCAGCTCTTGTATACTGAATATATTGTAGCTGTAATTGTAATGTATATGTGTATGTATATGTGTGTGTGTGTATGTATACACACACATATACATAAACATACACACGTATATGTAATATTATATACATATGTTTATATGAAATGTATATGCAAATATGTTTATGTATTATAAATATATAAATTATAATTATTTTTCAGTTTAGAATAAATTAGTCCAAGGGAAGAAAAGAATTTATATGGGTAAAAGGAGCAACTGTTCATTAATTGGATTTAGCCCCAATAATTTGTTTTCAAATGGGTGATCTTAAATTTGCTGAATCTATGCAGATAAATGAGATTATTTCTGTATAATTTTCATTTTCTTGAGAAAGATAATTTTAGATTCATATTTTCCTTTTAAATAAATACAATCTACCTACATCTTTACTGAAGCTACTTCATTCATTCAATTTTACATATATTGACTTTCTTTGTATTTTCATTTTAAGAATAAATGTGAAAGAATGAGATTAATCACATTTGCTCCCTCTTATCTACCCTAGGATGATATCACCAAGGATGTTCCTAGAGTGTAGTTAGAAGTTGTGATTGCTGTTTCTGATATCTGATGATAAGGTGTTTGAAGTGTCTTATCAAGAACTCCTTTCACTTTCCAAACCCCTTTAAAAACTTTAAAATTGTATTTGTACTTTAAAAAATCAATTAAGATGTTAAAAGTCTGGTTTTTGTTGTTCGTTTTTAAATATCTCTATGACAAAATCACTCAGATTCGGGAAGACTTGGACTCTGACTTGGTAGATTCAGGGGGGATAGTGGAGGCAGGTCTTGAGAATGTTATCTGGGAAGGGTTTGACCTTGTGACTCCCGAAGACGTGGACAGGATTCTGGGTAGACTGAACGCGACCATATATTTGTTGGACCCGTGTCCCTCCTGGTTGGTACTGGCTTCCCGGGAGGTGACATGAGGCTGGCTCCATGGGATTATAAACGCTTCATTGAGTGAGGGTGACTTTCCCGCCACCTTGAAAGAGATTGTGGTGAGGCCTCTCCTCAAGAAGCCTTCCCTGGACCCGGCAGTGTTACCTAACTGTCATCTGGTCTCCAACCTTCGCTTTGTGGCGAAGGTTGTTGAGAGTGTGGTGGCGCGACAGCTTCCCCAGTACCTGGATGAAACGGTTTATCTGGATCCATTCCAGTTGGGCTTCAGGCCTGGGCACAGCACGGAAACGGCATTGGTCGCATTGGTTGATGATCTCTGGAGGGCTCGGGACAGGGGTTGCTCCTCTGTCCTGGTCCTGTTAGATCTCTCAGCGGCTTTTGATACCATCGACCATGATATCTTGCTGCACCGGTTGGAGGAGTTGGGGGTGGAGGGCACCGTGTTACGGTGGTTCTCCTCCTTTCTCTCCGACCGGTCGCAGTCTGTGTTGGCGGGGGGGCAGAGGTCGACCCCGAGGCGCCTTATATGTGGGGTGCCACAGGGGTCGGTCCTCTCGCCCCTTCTGTTCAACATTTATGTAAAGCCACTGGGCGAGATCATCCGTGGTTTCGGGGTGAAGTACCATCAGTACGCTGATGACACTCAGCTGTACATCTCCATACCGAACCACCCCAATGATGCCCTTGAAGTGATGTCCCGGTGCCTGGAGGCCGTGCGGATCTGGATGGGGAGAAAAAGGCTCAGGCTCAACCCATCCAAGACCGAGTGGCTGTGGTTTCCGGCATCCCGATATAGTCAGTTGGCGCCATCACTGACTATTGGGGGCGAATCTTTGGCCCCCACGGAGAGGGCTCGCAACTTGGGTGTCCTCCTGGACTCACAGCTGTCTTTAGAAGAGCACTTGACGGCTGTGGCCAGGAGGACTTTTCGTCAGGTCCACCTGATTCACCAGTTGTGTTCCTTTCTGGATGGGGACTCCTTACGCACGGTCATTCATGCCCTCGTCACTTCTCGCCTGGACTACTGCAATGCTCTCTACATGGGGCTCCCCTTGAGGAGCACCCGGAGGCTCCAATTGGTGCAGAGTGCAGCCGCGCGGGTGGTTATGGGAGCGACATGGCGTTCCCATGTAACATCTCTCCTGCGCGAACTCCACTGGCTCCCGGTGGTCTTCCGAGTGCGCTTCAAGGTTCTGGTTACCACCTTTAGAGCACTCCATGGCTTAGGACCTGGATATTTACAGGACCGCCTGCTACCACCAATAGCCTCTCACCGGCCAGTACGCTCTCACAGAGAGGGGCTCCTCAGGGTGCCATCGGCCAGTGTCGGCTGGCAGCCCCCAGGGGGAGAGCCTTCTCTGTGGGGGCACCTGTTATCTGGAATGAGCTCCCCCCGGAGATACAGAGGATCCTGGATTTACGCACCTTCTGCCGCGCCCTCAAGACCTTTTTATTTCAACAGGCTGGCCTGGCCTAACTTTCTCTTTTAAACGGTATATGAGTAATTGTAAATCTGTTTTTAAATATGGGGATGTTTTAATTCACCTCGGGCCAAATTGTTTAATACATTTTTATTCTGTTTTAAATTTTATAATCTGTGTGTTTTATCTTTTTGGCTGTTCACTGCCCTGAGTCCTTCGGGAGTAGGGCGGTATATAAATGTAATAAAATAAATAAATAAACCATTAGTTCTTCCGCACAATGGTGCCATGTGAGACAGAAATTGTGGATAACTACAAATTGGTACTGTTTGGTGCAAAATGAGAGAATCATACAAATATAAAGGGGCTTTTTAGACCATCGTCCAGCCCCCTACCCAGTAGATGAAGCCAAATTAAGGCATCTTCAACTCTGCTTGGATGCATCCAGTGTTGAGGACTCTACTACTTTTCTTGATTATTGGTTCTGCTATAAAACCTTTTTACAGTGAACAGTTCTTCTTGACATTCAGTTGGAATCTGCCTTCCTGTTGTTTAAATTCATTATCCATTGTCCTGTACTCTGGAACCAGTGGAGGGATTCAGCCGGTTCGGGCCAGTTCGGGCATAAAAAATTTGGCTGGCCCCTCCCCTCCCCACCCCACCACTACTTATTGGCCTCGCATGCCTTGGCTGGTGCCTCAGTGTTACACTGCGGCATAGCTGCAGCTGCTCTTTGGCAGCCTTGCCTCCACCACGTGGCCATGCAGCCCAGCCTACTTGCCTGCCTTTGCAGCGGCCTACAGCGCGGCGGCCTCCTGTTTGTCTGACGTAGCCTGCTCCCAACTGCTCCAGCAGCAGAACAGGTAAGCCGGGTGCCCCCTTTGGGAAGCGGGACTGGGAAAGGTGGTCGACCTGCATCTGCCCGGCCACTGACCATGGCCTACTTCCATCTGATCGCCATGGCTTTGTAGGCCTGTGCCTGCCTCCTGCCCAGGCGGCACAGCCTCGAGCTGTGGCCTCGAGTTGTAGGCCTGCACCCGCCTCCCACTCTCCCCTACACTGGCTGGGAAGCTGCATGGCCGTGCTGGCTGGGAGAACACTCTCCCCTGCCCTGGCTGGGAAGCCACACGGTTGTGCTGACTAGGAAAACAAATTCCCCAAGGATTTCTTTGCCTACCTGATTTCCAGCTCCTTCGCATTTCTCGCCATCGTGTGCAGGGAAATGGAAGTTTGTGTGGGGCTAAAAAAAATGTTCAATCAATCAATTCCAACTTCTCACGAAAGAAAAAGCTCCGTCAGCAGCGAACAAAACAAGCCCATTGTGCCACGCCTCCTCCAGCAGCCAAGCACGCCCAGCCATGTGTGGCATTTCCTCAAATGGGCTGTCTATGTGCACATGGGGTGTTTAGAGAGAGAGAGCAAGAGAGCTCTCCAGCCTCTATTTGTGTGTGTGTGTGAGAGAGAGAGAGAGAGAGAAAGAGAGGGAGGGAGTGATCTGTGCTTCAGCTGAGGCATCCAAACTTCCGGCAGCGGCGGGGGCAGCTTCTGAGCATCCTTCCCCAGTCAGCCAGCTCCACCTGACCTACTTCCTGAGTCTTGCTGTTCTCCTCGCCCCCCCCTCCCTACTCAAGCAGCGGCAGGCTCTGTGGGACAAAAGGGCCTCTCATTTTTCCCACAGCATGGCGTACGCTTGCTACCTATGCTTGTCTGCTTACAAGCAGTGATCTTCTCTCCTTTTCTTGGGACGCTGGTGCGGGCACCATGCATCATTTGTCGGAGCTGAGCAGGGAAGCCACTGTCACGCCACTCCCCCTTGCTTCCCCGAGCCCCGAGGCCATGTGCTTCCTGTTATCAGTTTTCTAATTTTGCAAACGAGTTCATTATTACTTACATTAATAAAACTGATCTTGATTACTTACTTTGTCAGTATGTTATATATACATACATATATAGAGCCTTGGTGGCACAGCAGACTAAGTGCTGTTAAAGTAGCACCAGCTGCCTGCAATTACTGCAAGTTCAAATCTCACCAGGCTCAAGGTTGACTCAGCCTTCCATCCTTTCAAGGTAGGTAAAATGAGGACCCGGATTGTGGGGGCAATAAGCTGACTTTGTATAAAAAAGAACACTGCTTAGGGTGGGGGGGCGAAAGCCCTACACTAAGCAGGTATATACAAAAGTATGAAGGCTATTGCTTAACGCATTGTAAGCTGCCCCGAGTCTCCGGAAAAGGGCGGCATATAAATCGAACCAATAAGCAAATAAATAAATAATGAGTACTATATTATAATCTATGAGAGAGATCAAGCCAGCCAAATGATTAACATTTAATTAGTACATGCATTCATTTGAAAAAAAATATGTATTTTTGTTTTAAATACCTCCTATATATGTTTTCATTGTTTTTTCTGGTGACCCAACATCCTGTTTTGGTAAGCAGTTTAGTGAGGTCTTTTAATGAAACTTCTTAACAAGGGGCCTCCAAGCTTTATATAGCTTAGGGCAGTGATGGCTAACCTTTTTGCCATCGCGTGCCAAAAGCGGGGGGAGTGGGGGGCATGCGCGCATGTGTCCACACCCATAATTCAATGCGGTGGACCCCCCCGTACATGTGCACATGACCCCCCTGCGCTCCCCCACATGTGGCACGTGATGGCACAGTGGGCCCGGTAGGCCCATTTTTCACCCTACCCAGGCTCCAAGAAAACGGAATCCCCCCCCCCCCGAGGCCGGAAACAGCCCATAGGCCAACTTCTGGTGGGACCAGAAGGCCTGTTTTTTGCTCTCCCCAGGCTCCAGAGTGTTTCTAGGAGCCTGGGGAGAGCAAAAATGGCCTTCCCCACCACCCGGAGGCCCTCTGGAGGTCAGAAACGGCCCATTTCCAGCCTCCGGAGGGCCTTTGTGGGGGTTGGCAAAGGCCATTTTCACCCTCCCCAGGCTCGTAGAAAGGTTTTGGAGCCTGGGGAGAGCAAAAAACAGGCCTTCTGGTCCCACTGGAAGTCAGCAAACGGGCCATTTCTGGCCTCCAGGGGGCCTCCGGAGGGGACGAAGGCCATTTTCACCCTCCCCAGGCTCCTAGAAAGCCTCTGGAGCCTGGGGCGAGTGAAAATCGGGCCTTTCCACCCTCCCCGGAGGCTCTCCGGAGGCCAGAAACAGCCTGTTTCCTGACTTCCAGTGGCTTGGAAGACCCAAAAATCAGCTGGCTAGCGTGTGCATGCGTGCCAGAGCTGAGCTAAGGCAACCCTTGCATGCCCACCAATATGGCTCCACGTGCCACCTGTGGCATGCATGCCATAGATTCACCATCATGGCTTAGGGTAATATTTCTCAACTTCAGCAACTTTAACTAGGTGCACTTCAACTCCCAGAATTCCTCAGTCAGCATTGAGCTCTGGGGATATATGAAGTCATTCAGCACTGAATTCTGGTAATTGAAGTTCACACAGCTTAAAATTGCCACGGTTGAGACACATTGGCTTAGGCCCCCACCAAGTCTATATCTGGCACTGCTTGAATGTTTCAAAACTAATTCATTAACTTTTCCTGTGGTGTTTTAAAAATTTCACTCCACTGTTTCCCCTTTTCTTTTTACTTGTTCTGATTCTATGTATTTGTTTATTTCTCCCAAGTTGCTCTGTTTTTGGTATGAATATCAAAAACAGAGCAACTTGGGCGAAATAAAACAAATAAACAATTTTATTTTCTTTCTTGCATGCTTTGCTATTTGTAGTGATCTGCTGTTTTTTACTCTGAATATAATTGCCTTCTTTTATGCTGCCCTGACCACAAGGGGCACTCATGTAACTGGTTTTATTCTTATTGCAACTCCACAGAAGGAAATAGCCAGATGTCATTCTACAGGGTTCAAAACCTTTCTCAAGAGGTCCATTCATAGACATTCACATTGTAGATAACTATAGATATCATCTAAAGCTATCCAGGTCTAACACATACCAGTATTCATATATATATTATATCATTATGCTAATTCCTTCAATGCAAATTAATCCCCAAGCATTTGTTTTAAAAAATGAAATAGTACTTATGCCTTTAGATTTGTCTCTTATCCACATATGAATGCACTGTACATTTCAGATAAGCCCCCAAGAAATATAGCTACTATAAAAGTTGCTTTTCCTTTCTTCCCTAATCCTTTGGTAGAATTTCACTAAGCATATCCTGTGTATTTTTGTCCTTCTCCTCTGCTATTGAATTCTCAGATAGAACAATATTACTCTTTCATGCAATTTTCTGTGTGAGATTTGAAGTATTTTCATTTCTGTTTCATCCAGTTTCTTGTCTGCAAATATAAATTGTAGAAGAGAATATCTGCAACTCAGACTTGGAGTGTGGAATTCTTGGTGCTCTCTAAACTTGGTTATTAGTTGGCAGATGTTTCATTACCCAACAATGTAACATCAGTGTGATGTTATCTACCGTATTTTCCCCAAAATAAGACCTATCCTGAAAATAAGACCTACCATGTTTTTGTATGTGTGCACCCAATATAAGCCCTACCCCAAAAACAAGCCCTACTTAAGCCCCTGTGCAGCCGGCCATCTGCCCATTCCACCTGGTTGCTTGTGGTGCTGCGGCCACGAGGTGAGGTGGGAGGGGGAGCTGCCCCATGCGCCCCGCATTGGCTTACCTCAAGGCCCCCGCAGCCAGGCCATCCCACACCCCAACACCTTCCTTGCCTCACAGCGACAGCTCCACCAGCCCCATCCAGGAGGACCTTGTGTGGCTGCAGGCCCACTTCTTCTGCTTGCTCGCATGGCCGCAACAGAGTAGGAGGCCAAGCGGTGTGTTGGTGCCATGGCCACAAGGCAAGGCAGGTGTCAGGGCATGGATGGCTGGTCTGCATGGACCCTGAGGTAAGCCGGTGCGGGGCACGTGGGGCAGCTCCACCCTCCTTGCCTCATCTTATGGTTGGTGCACCAGCACATCACTCGCCCTCATGCTCTGTTGCAGCCATGTGAGCAAGCAGAAGAAGTGGGCCAGTGACCACGCTAAGTCCTGCTGGACAGGGATACTGGAGCTACCACCATGAAGCAAGGCAGGTGTCGGGACATGGATGGCCTGGCTGCGGGGGCCCGAAGGTAAGCCAGTGCAGGGCACGTGCGGCAGCTCCACCCTCTCTGCCTTGCAGCAGTGGCACCAGGACATCACACAGCCTCCTGCTCCACCATGAGCAAGCAGAAGAAGTGGGCCTCCCATGTACTCTTAAAGTACATGGGGGAAAAAAAACATCCTCCGAAAATAAGCCCTAGTGCTTATTTTGGAGCCCAAAAGAAAATAAGACCAAGTCTTATTTTAGTAGAGACATGGTAGTTGGATAATGAAAACTTTGTAACAAACAACTAAGCTCAGAAAGCACCAAGATGCTCACAACATAAACAGTTTGCAACCATTCAGAACTACAATAAAATGTTGCAGGATGTAAACATTTATACTATAAGCAGTAAAAGTGCTGAGGACACCAATGAATCAGATGATATCACAAAGGTCTGCAATATCATCAGCAACTTTCAAACATCGACCATTTCTCCTGATGAAATCATCAACATTTCCTGCAACAGCACTGGGTTCAAGAACAGCAACGGCTCGGTGGCCCCATGCTTCTGCAGAATCTTTTGCAAGAATGAAACCAACAAACATAAATTCATCTACACAATAAACTCACTAGCAAAAAGCAATACTAACCATAAAAAACTTCGCTCATGGCCCGACCTATCAATATTAGGGCCTGGTGGCTCAGCAGACTGATAACATTGTGATTAACACCAGCTGTCTGCAATTACTGTAAGTTCGAATCTCACCAGGCTCAAGGTTGACTCAGCCTTCCATCCTTTCTAAGGTAGGTAAATTGAAGACCCAGTTTGTGGGGGCAATAAGCTGACTTTGTATAAATATACAAAAGTATGAAGGCTATTGCTTAATGCATTGTAAGCTACCCTGAGTCTCCGGAGAAGGGCGGCATATAAATAAAAAAAAAATAAAAAAAAAATTACAACGTGCCACACCTGCGAGCTCCGCTCTGAGCTTAAAAGACGCCAGGACCAAGGAGAGACCGATCTATACATCGACTACTGTGCTGACTGTATCAAACACAAGACCAGCTTCACACAAGACCCAACAACCACCCCCCCAACAACCAAAACTAGGCACCACGCCCCCAGCTTCTTTCAGGTCCACCACTACAGACCTTAAATGCAAACTACTAAACACAAGAAGCCTTGCAAACAAAATGCCTGAATTCCTCTTACTACTAAATGTGGCCCTTTTCAATCTTATCTTTGTCTGTGAGACGTGGTTGAATATATCCATTACCACAGTATGTGACTATAATGTTTTCCAATCTGACCATGAAAACCGTCGTTGTTGAAAACCGGTGTTGTCATCTTCTATAAAAAGTCCCTAGATCTGGACTTCTGCTGGCTCCGCGAGCCTTGAAAGACGTTCTTTTGAGAGCGTCTGCTCCCTGGCTCCGTTAAAGCCCCAGAACAGCCGACAAACGCTGTCTGGAGGTTTGAAATTCTCTCCCCGGGCAAAGGGGAGAGAGAAGAGCAGGCAGGTGGAGGTAGAACCCCCCCGAACGCCCTAGGAAAAATCCTGGGGCGCAAAGGGCGCGCGTTCCCTAAAAGCCTGTCAAGCCGCTCCAGACCAGGGACGTCTCCGCTAATTAGCTAATTAGCGGAATTAGAAGCCGCGACCAATCTTGCTGAATGGAAATGAGGGAATTAACATCTTGAACTAACAGCAGGCGGAACGAGCAAGGAGAAATCAGACTGCAAGTATTTTTTACCTAACTCCAATGCCTAGAGCCTCCTTCGGAAGTAATCACTTAGTACTTTGCAACAATATGGCGATTGAAGCTTGAAAGGGCGGGGGAAACAGAAAGTTACAGGAAAAGTTTCGTTTTGCTGGCAGCCCTCTGCTTGGGGGGGAAAAAAAGCTTTTGTGCTGACAGAAGGAGGATTTTAAACGTTAATTAACATTGGGAAATCTTTTGAGGAACTCTTCTTTTTGACTCTGATTAAATATAAAGACTAATTTCAAACTGGAAATGGCCTCAAAGTCTGTAAAAACTGTTCCTACTAAAGGAACTGGGAGTGCTGGTAGCTCCCCAGCTCATATTCCTAGATCACAAGTTTCTGCTCCTCCAGCGGATCCACAGACTTTAACGTTGGAAATGTTGCAACAAGCTCTCCAAATCACCCAAAATAAAATTGTTGATGTGATTGATGAAAAAATTAAGGAAACTAATGAAAAAATTAAGGAAACTAATGAAAAGATACAGGCTGTGTCAGATGAGATTGCAATTTGCAATCAGGGGATTAGGGATGATATATTAATGGCATTTAAGTGTCTGGCAAGCAATATTGAGATGGTGGATGACAGAGTTGAGGAAATTAAACAATCTTCTGAAATTTTGGATAGCAAAATAGGAGAAGCTCAAAACAGAATTCAAAGGGCTGAAGACGATGTAATAATGGTACAATACAGAGATATGGAATTTGCTTTAAGATTTAGAGGGGTGAAGGAGAATAAACAAGAGAATTTGAGAGAAATGATGTCTGAGGCATTGGCACCGCTGGTGGGGGAGTCCAAAAATGATCTGGGCTGGCAGATGGACAAGCTGTACCGTGTTAACTCCTGGATTGCTAGACAGAAACATCTACCAAGAGACATTGTGATATATTTTACTACAAGGAGAGTACGCAATGAAATTTTACAGGCTACTTTTAAAAACAAGCTTCGGGTGGAAGGCCAGGAAGTAATGACAATGAAAGAAATCCCCCCTAAGATCTTGAGAGCTAGAAGGGAGTATGCCTTTCTGGTGGATGAACTGAGAAAACGTCAGATACAGTACAGATGGGAGGTGCCAACTGGACTAGTGGTGACTTACTCAGGAGAGAGATATCGGCTTAACACAATTTGGAAAGCAAGAGACTTTCATACTAATGTATTAAAGGCTGGCACACCCAAATCAACTAAATCACCAGAAGGCAAAAGAAAGAAAGAAGTAATGGAAGCTGAGACAGAAGAGCTCTTGACAGTAGTTCAGGGGGGAGCTTTGGCTGATCAAGAAGAAATACAAATTCAAATGGCTACTCAAGAGTTGGCGCTGATTGATTTCTCGCAGTTACCAAAGGATCAAAGACAGACCAGATTGGTGACAGCTAGACTCAAGGAAGAATTAAGACAGCAACAATCCCAGATGGCAACTCAAGAAATGATTCAAGATACTACTAGAACAGGAGCAGTAGGGGGAGCAAGATCTAAAACTCAAATGAGATCAGAGCATCAGGACTTGCTTCAGAGGCTCCAAAAGCCCAGAGATGGGAACTAGATTTTTGACTTGGAACGTTAATGGCTTGAATTCTCCACAGAAAAGAAGAAAAATATTTCACTATCTTAAGCAATTTAAGAATGAAGTAATTTGTTTACAAGAGACTCATATAAGAATACAAGATCAAAAATATCTGATTAATGCAAGACTTGGTACATCTTACGTAGCAGCAGCACCAGAAAAGAAAAATGGTATAGTTATATATTTGAAAAGAGACTTAGTTGCTAAATTAATTGAAGCAGACGATCAAGGCAGATTTTTAGCGATAGAACTTTTAGTAAAAGGAGAAAAAATACTTGTAATCGGAGTTTATGCCCCGAATCAACAACAAGAAAACTTTTATAATTTACTACATTCAAAATTGACACACTGGGCATATAAAACTTGTATCCTGTTAGGCGACTGGAATGGTGTTTTGGATGTTAAAAAAGACAAGATGGGACCTAAACAAAATGTGTCAACAAGAGCAAAATTGCCCAAAGCGTTTTGGGAAATGATGGATGACTGGGAGTTGAGAGATATCTGGCGTGAAAGAAACCTGGAAGAAAAAGATTTTACTTTTTTTTCAGATAGACATCAATCCTTTTCAAGGATTGATTTTATATTAATTACTAACGATCTTTTATCCAGGGTGAAAAATACGAAGATTTGCTCAAGAACATTGACAGACCATAGTCCAGTTTGGCTGGAATTGAAGTATGAGAAAGGGCCTAGGAGGTCCTGGAGGTTAAATGATAATTTGTTTAGGTATGAAGAAAATGTAAAAGAGTGTAAAAAATTTATGAAAGAATTTTTTGTTATGAATATGCAAAAGGGCACATCGATGGAAATGGTATGGGATGCAAGTAAGGCATATATGCGAGGAATTTTGATATATTTGAATAATAAATATAGAAAGAAACAGGGGACAAAAAGAAAAGAATTAGAAGATGAGATTAGTAAACAGGAACGGGCTTTAGGAGCTAATCCAACAGATAAGAAAATTAAAGAGGCAATCAATTTATTGAAAGGTCAATTTAATATGTTAATAGCAGATCAAGTGGCAACTAATTTAAGATATGCAAAACATAATACTTTTTACAATGCCAATAAACCAGGCAGGTGGTTAGCATATTTGTTAAGGAAAAAGCAAAAATCAAGGACAATAGAGAGAATAAAATATAAGGGTAAAGAGGTTTATGAGCAACAATTGATTAAAACATCTTTT
Source organism: Pantherophis guttatus (assembly GCF_059756535.1). NCBI lineage: Eukaryota > Metazoa > Chordata > Lepidosauria > Squamata > Colubridae > Pantherophis > Pantherophis guttatus. Next base: position 119,744,012 of record NC_142065.1, on the reverse strand, counting down.
TTAGAGTTTTATTCGAGGCTGTATACTGGTGATAAAATTAAAGATATAGATATAGATAGATATTTGCAGAAAGAGAATATTTATACAATTTCAAATGAGCAGAGGGATAGTTTAAATCAATCGATAACTTCTGAGGAAATTGCATTAGCAATTAAGCAGTTGAAAGTGGGTAAAGCTCCTGGGACGGACGGTTTGATGGCTATTTACTATAAAACCTTACAGGAGGAAATGATAGAACTGCTGAAAGAATTATTTAACAATATACAACAGGGAGGAGAGGTACCTCCAACTTGGAAGACAGCATTTATTTCATTGATCCCAAAAGAAGGGCATGACAATACAGATCCTAAAAATTATAGGCCAATTTCATTATTAAATACAGACTATAAGATATTTGCAAAAATTTTGGCAAATAGATTAATGACAGTCATGCAGCAAATGATTCACCATGATCAAACTGGTTTTATAAATGGTAGACAAATGAAGGGTAATGTAAGGCAAATTGTTAACTTATTAGAGTATTTGGGAAGGAACAACCAGGTCCCCGCAGTGCTTGTGTTCTTGGATGCTGAGAAAGCCTTTGATAGATTGAATTGGCAATTTTTACTTAAACTAATAGAAAGGATGCAATTTGGAGAACAATTTGTACAATCTATTAAGGCAATATATCAAAAACAAACAGCGCAAATAATAGTTAATGGTGGTTTAACAGATGTTTTTAACATAGAAAAAGGAACAAGGCAAGGCTGTCCCTTGTCCCCGTTATTGTTTATTTTGACGCTGGAAATTTTATTAAACAAGATACGCGAGATGAATACAATTAAGGGAATTAAAATTAGACAGCATGAATACAAGGTACGAACATTTGCGGATGACCTGGTTGTTACCTTAACCCAACCGGTACAATCGATTACAGCCTTGATGGATATAACCTGCTTATACGGACAAGTATCTGGTTTTAAAATAAATGCAGCTAAAACAAAAATAATAGCTAAAAATATGGTTAGGAGCCAAAAAGAAGAGATAGAAAGGTTAACAGGATTTGAAGTAGTTAAGAAGGTTAAATATCTGGGGGTCTATATTATGACTGCAAATACGAAATTATATCAGTATAACTATGAACCATTATGGCACAAAATACAGAAAGAGTTGGACAACTGGAAAAAACTACAACTGTCTTTGCTGGGAAGGATAGCTGCTGTAAAAATGAATATTTTACCAAAATTTCTATTTCTTTTTCAAATGATACCTATACTTAAAAAAGATGAGAATTTGAAGGAATGGCAGAAGGGCATAAATAAGTTTGTGTGGGCAGGGAAGAAACCACGAGTCAAACAAAAGATATTGCAAGATACTAGAGAAAGAGGTGGTCTTAAGATGCCCAATTTAAGATTGTATTATGAAGCTGCTGCCCTCTCAGCAATCACAGATTGGATAAACTTAACGGAGGAAAAGATATTGAATATTGAAGGATATGGTTTGGTTTATGGCTGGCATGCTTACTTAGTGTATGATAAGAAAGTAGATAAGACTTTTAAAAGTCATATATTAAGAAATGCTCTATTGCGTGTCTGGAAAAAGTATAAATATAAACTAAATGATAGGTTACCAATATGGCCAGTACCCAGACACGCGATAGAGAACATAAATTTAGAGCAAAAGCAAGATAAGATTACATATAAGGAACTCCTTTATAAGGAAGGAGTCAGACTACAGTTAAAATCCATGGAACAATTAAAAGAAGAAGGGATTATTAAGACTTGGTTTCAATATGGACAGCTGCTGGCCAGATGGAGAGAAGATCAAAAAATTGGTATTTTGCAGCAGGATGAGAATTTGATAAAGCAAATAAGAGATGAAGGTCAAATGCACATAAAAAGGTTGTACAATGCATTATTGGAAATAGATTCAGAAACAGACTTAGTCAAGGATTGTATGATAAAATGGGCACAAAATGTAGGTGAACCAATAATGATGGAAACATGGGGAAAGATATGGGTTAGAAATGTAAGATTTACACAAGCACAAAATTTAAGGGAGAATTTTTACAAAATGTTTTATAGATGGCATTTAGACCCAAAAAAACTAGCTTGTATGTATCCAAATTTACAACCCAAGTGTTGGCGATGTGAGTGTGAAGATGCTACATATTTTCATATATGGTGGACATGTAAAAAGATTAAGGCTTTTTGGATAAAAATATGGTGGATTATTCAAAATATTTTGAAGAAAAAAATTAAATTTACACCACAGTTTTTTCTGTTGGGAATAGTTACGGATTGTACTGTAATAGAGACTAAGCTGGTTTTGAACTTAATAACAGCTGCCAGATTACTGGTGGCACAGTACTGGAAGAAGGAAGATCCACCTACTATTGAGGAATGGACATTAAAAGTTGTGCATTTGGCGGAAATGGCAAAAATTTCATCATACCTTAAAGACCATTCAAATGAGAGATATATATCGGAATGGAGAAAATGGATTGATTACATACAGAAGAAGTATCCGAATAAGAAGATTCATATAGCTTATGAATGAAATAATATTAAGTAGTTTATGTTTGTTTTTTCGGAGTTATAAGGAGTTAAGGACCTAGGGAGAATATGAAATGTAATAATTTGTTAGCACATTTTAGTTCTTGGTTTGTGAATGCTATACCCTGTGCTCGTTCTGGGAAGTCTAGGGAGGGGGGTGGGGGGAGGGAGGGGAAGGGAGGGTGGGAAGGGGAGGGGGGGTTGAGGGGGGAAGGGTGGGGGGGTGAAAATGTTTGTATTTTTCATAAAACTTTTCAATTAAAAAAAAAAAAAGTCCCTAGATCTGAAAAAGATTCAAGTTACACAGGAGCTTGCTCTTCCTGAGACCATTGTCTGCCAACTGTCCCTAAATACCAAACTTTGCTTTTTACTATGTTACAGAGCCCCTGATTACGACCTCAACCATGCAAACAAGCTAACTGCACTACTAATGTGGGCAGCTTCCTGCTCACACCCTATTATATTTCTTGGTGACTTCAATTTACCTCTAATTAATTGGACCCTAAACAAATGTACAACTGAACCGATACATGCAACCCTGTACAATACCGTTACTACTCTGGGACTGGATCAATTAGTAACAAACAACACTAGACTCAACAACTGCCTTGATCTCATCTTCTGCAACAGTTTAAACTCAATTTATGGGCTACAAATAAAAGAACTTTTTTCCAACAGTGACCACAGCATGATTGACTTTTGTCTCAATTTATGTCCTTGCAGAGAAGAGCATAATGACAGGACTCCAAATTATAACTTTAAAAAAGCAAATATGATCTCAGAGTTGTTGACCTCTCATCTCTTGATTGGCACATTCTATTCACTGGCTGTAATACTGCTGAAGACCATTTTAAACTTTTTTGTTCGAAGTCAAAAGAGTCATTAAACTATACATACTAATAGTAACCCCTAAAGCCAGAAAAAACAAATTACCCATAACAATAAGGAAGCTCCAATCCAAAAAAAAAAAATCTCTTTGGCAAAAAACCAAAACTGGCTATGTAGCTAACTTTAAAAGCTGCTATAAAACCTTATGCCGTCAGATAAAGGCAGAATGCCCCAATTACTACTGCAAACAAGAGGAACAGTTGTTACACACAAAACCCACCCGCGCCTTCTATAATTTCATAAATAACAAACTTAAAGACTCGAAAACCATGCCACCCCTAAAAGGGCCTAATGGGAAAGACTGTAATGATGAAGCCGTTAAGGCCAATCTCTTCAACACGTTCTTCAGTTCAGTCTTTGTCAACAGCAATGGCTCATGCCCTACATTTCCTAGTCGTATCACAACTAATTGCAACAATATGCTATGTATTGATTTTACAGAAGATAACGTTGAAAAGGTATTATGCAACTTAGAACTATCTCTATTGGCCGTGATGGATTATATGCTTACTTCTTGAAAAAGTTTTCCACTGCCATAGCTGAACCACTAAGCAAATCTATGAGATATCTTTCAGAACCAGCTCCTTGCCCAACCTATGGTCATTAGTCACAGTCATTCCTATCTTCAAAAAGGGAGACCCCAGCCTAGTTGAAAATTACAGACCAATCTCATTATGTTGTGTCATAATGCAAAGTCATGGAATCAATCATAAACCAATCCATTAACACACACACACCCACTTAGAGTCAAACAACCTACTCTCTAACAAGCAGTTTGGTTTCAGAAAAAAATTGTCCTGTAATCTACAACTCCTACACTGTAAAAACATTTGGACTACACAATTCGACCAGGGTAAAGCAATAGACACAATTTACATAGACTTCTGCAAAGCCTTTGATTCAGTGGTACACGACAAACTACTGTTAAAACTACACTCTTACGGCATTTCCGGATCACTGCACAAATGGATAGTTGCATTCCTGTCAAACAGGCAACAAGTAGTCAAAATAGAGTGACCTATCAAACCCTGCACCAGTTAACAGTGTTGTCCCCCAAGACAGATTCTAGGACCCATTCTCTTTCCAATATACACAAATGACCTTTTCAATGATATTATAAGCAACTGCATCCTCTTCTCTGATGACGTAAAACTATTTAACACCACCATCAATACTGCTGCCCTACCAAGCAACCTAGACTATGTGTCAGAATGGTCAAACAATTGGCAACTTCAAATCTCAACCAACAAATGCTCTGTCTTACACATTGGCAACAAAAACCAGAACACCAAATACAAGTTGGGCGGATACAACCTCGTAGATGACCCTCACTCTGTCAAGGACCTAGGAGTACTCATTTCAAAAGATCTAAGCCCTAGAGATCACTGTAACAGCATTGCCAAAAAGGCATTAAGAGTTGTTAACCTAATTTTGCGAAGCTTCTTCTCCAGTAACATTGTACTGCAAACCAGGGCATACAAAACCTTTGCCAGACCAATACTTGAATACAGCTCGTTTGCCTGGAATCCACACTGTATATCAGACATTAGTACAATTGAGCGAGACCAGAGGTATTTCATGAGAAGAGTACTCCACTCGTCTTCTCGCAATAGAATACCAGGCTTGAAATTTTAGGCCTGGACAACCTAGAACTACGCCACTTACGGTCTGACTAAGCTTAGTACACAAAATTGTCTGCTACAGTGTCCTACCTGTCAATGACTACTTCAGCTTCAACCGCAATAATACACGGCAAACAATAGATACAAACTCATAGTAAACTGCTCCAAATTCGATTGCAGAAAATACAACTTCAGCAACAGAATCGTCAATGCCTGGAATGCACTACCTGACTCTGTTGTTACATCCTCAAACCCCCATAACTTTAACCTTAAAATGTCTACCGTGGACCTCACCCCATTCCTAAGAGGTCTGTGTGCATAAGCGCACCAGCATGCCTACCGTCCCTGTCCTACTGTTCCCATTTATTTGTACTCGTTTCTTATGTTTATACTTATATGTTTATATGTTATGTTTATACTTATACTTATTTTCTCATACATGCTTGACAAATAAATAAATAAAACAAATAAATAAATAAGAATAAACTCTCCCACTGCTGCCAGGTATAGCAACAGAAAGCTTGTAACAGACACAGTAGCAGGTAATATTGGGGGGAAGTAGGAACGAAGGGAAAAGATGCCAAGCAAATATTCTGGAATTGTTTCTGGCCCCTTTTCCAGCCATGGCCACAGGGCGGTCTCTAGCTTCTTCTGTGTAATGAAGTAATGTGTCATACTGGTATGTGTGTGTTTCTGCTTCCCCCTCCCCCTCCCCATTGTTTCTGTGTGTATGCACTAGGAAGCATGAGTGGACTGTATATGATATAATCCAAGTCGTATAATCTGAGGAGGTGGTCCAAGCCACAACATATCAGAGGGATCTTTAGGGAAATCTTTCTAGTATTTTTTGTTTCTGCCCTCCCAACTTCATCTTTCAATTTTCAGAAAATTATCATGCAGAGATAGACTGGCAAATCTTTGCTCCCTTTAAATAATTTTCCATTGATTTGGAAAATATATAAAGAGACTAAGATTATTTTAATACTCATTTTGTCTCCCACTCCTGCAGAAGAAAACATCAGTGACGTCTGTTACTTAGTTATAGTACTGAAAACTCTTGACGCTGCACTAAAAGTACATCTCAGAACCACAACCTTTCCATATGTAGCATATGTGTGTCTGGGTGCACATGCACATGATGTATTTGTGTTTGTGTGTGTGTGTTTACGTATAAATGTAAAGAACTGTGCTACAAGTCAGGAGGGATACCTTGGAGCACATTTCATGCAGAGCTTTGGCAATAGCCTTGCCAGGCACATTGCAGTGGAAGACATGGCACTTCAGCACACACGTGTCCTTGTCACTGGCCACGAAAGCAAAATCCCTGCAAGGAGAGGAGAGCCCAATGAGCAAGAGCAGGGCTCCAAGCACTAGCTTTGCTTCAGGAGGAAGAGGGAAACTTACCTGTCCCTTGATCAAGCATAGCATGTAGGGGGAAAAAAGAACGGTTAATGAAGAGTATCTGAAGCACCTACCCTGTTAATAGCTTGGGAATAAATGGTAATCCCACATGATAAGGGTAGAAAGATCCCATGGGAAAGTCAGGGTGGTGGTGGGTAATCCTAAATTTTTGCACCCAACAACATCTATAGCTTAATAACTCACTAGATACAACACGTAGACTGAAAAGTTGCCCTTGGAGTTTGGTTTCAGTAAGAAGGTCTCCTTTCTCCAAACCACCCGTCATTACTCACCTGCCTTTGTTGCAGCCCACCCCCCAAACACGAATATTGATGATGGGCTGGCAGTGGATGAGGCTGTGATCCAAAGGATCCACCAAGTTCATTGTGTCCTCCTTGAGAATCATCACCATGTTTTGACCCTGTTAAGGAAGGCCAAGAAGTGTGAATGGTGCAGGAATGAAAATCCCTCTGTTTAAGGCATGTTTAGCAAAAGCTGTAATAATGGGGATAGACTGGGAGGACTATCCTATGATAGATTAAAAAGGAAAGTTCCTTAACATAACATCTTCCTATCACTGATAGGAAGAATAGCTACCATTAAAATGAATATTTTGCTGAGATTATGATACTTGTTAAACAATTCCAATAAAGTTGGAAAAAATTTTTTTTGAGGAACTGAGTAGATTAATGTCAAAATTCATTTGGCAAGGGAAAAAAGCAAGAATAAGTTTGAAATTGCTACAATATTCTAAAAAGAGAGGAGGTTTTGGGTTGCCAGATTGGGAGTTATATTACCAGGCATCTGCACTTACATGGCTGAAAGAACGGATAAATCTGAGACATAGACAACTATTAATTTTGGAGGGACATGACTTGCAATTTTGGGTGGCATGCCTTCCTATAGTATGGGGGGAAAAATACACAGATACTTCCAAGGACACTATTTCAGACATACATTATTGTTAATATGGGCAAAAATTAGAGAAAAGCGCTATTTAAAAATACCAGTCTGGCTTTCCACAATGGAGGCACTGATACATCCAAATGTGGTTAACATGGAAAAAATCATAAGATATAAAGACATTCTGAATGAGAAAGGGGAACTTAAAAGTAAACAGGAATTAAATACTCAAGGGATTGATTTAGCATGGTGGCCATATATACAAATACAATCAAGATATGAGAAAGATGTCAAAACATATGGTTTTTATAAAGAACTAACAGAATTAGATCAGATCCTAACAGGAACAGATGAAAAGTTAATTTAAAAAATTTACAACTATTTACTGAGCATTAGAATGGAAGAACAACAAGTAAAAGAAACAATGATAGTGTGGGCTAAAAACTTTGGCTACTCAATAGAATTAGACAAATGGCAAAAGTTGGAGAGGAATTATAAATTAACAATGTCAACTGCATATAAAGAAAACTTATATAAAATGTTTTACAGATGGCACTTTCCACCGGCAAGACTACTAAGATGTTCAAGGATATCTCTGCTAAGTGCTGGAAATGTAACAGACACTGGGCTCGTATTACCACATGTGGTGGACGTGCCCAAAGGCAAAAAAAACCTGGACAAAAAAACACATTTGGATAAGAAAAAATGATAAAGGAACACATAGAATTAAAACTGGAAATATTTCTGTTGGGTATCATACCAGAAAAATATAATAAAGGGAATATGTACTTAATACTACAGGTGTTAACAGTGGCTAGAATTGTATTTGCACAACACTGGAAGAGCATAGAGATCCCTACAGAAGAGAATGTAATAAAAAAAAAAACCAGAATGTGCAGAAATGGATAGATTAACACTAAAAATTAAAGACAAGGAAGACACTGAATATTTCTTAATATGGGATTCGTTCTATCAATGGTTAACGAGCAGAAACAGAAGTTGGATTTGAAAAAATATAAGAGAATGACTAATTTTGTAAAAATAGTTTATCAAATGGATGAGTAAGCTCTATATGTTTATTATCAATGTTATGATGAGATATCATTGTTACTATATGATTATTACTATGTTATGAATGCTATTGTTATTATGACGATGATTATTGTTCAAACTAACTATACCCAGACAACACACTGTTTATACATCTGAGCTCTCAGCATAAATTTACCTATGTTCATTTACAGAGTCTTTAGATTTAGAATTATATCACCAAACCATTCTAATATAAATCTAACACTGTAATCTACTCTTGAACAAAATAGAGCACCTGTGTTTTCACTATTTTGTTTTTGTTTTGTTTTGAAGAAGGCACAAATGAGAGACAGTTTGGTGTGGTGGTCAAGGTAACCAGGCTAGAAACAGGGAGACTGCAAGTCCTGCCTTGGGCACAAGTGGGTTGCGTTGCCTTGGGTTAGTCACTTGGGTCAGTCCTAGGAAGCAGGCAATGGAAAACTGCTTCTGAAAAGCTTGACAACAAAACTGCAGGGACTTGTCCAGGCAGTTTCTGAAAATTGGTCACGCTGAATGGAAGGGGCGGGGGGGAAGGGAACAAATGCATTCATTTTTTATTCAAGCTTATTCAAGTGTTTTGTCCTATTCCAGCAGTTGTCATTGCAGTGTTGCTTTGCCTTCAAAATCTTTTGAATTTTCCTCCTCAGGTGGGACCAATCACTTCCCTGTTGGGATTGGCTTAGACCAAATGGGAAGGTTTGGGGGCGAGGGGAGGAGTTTGGAATGAAATAGAAGGATTTAACAGTACATACTCTAGGTATATGGAACTGGATCTCATTGTAAAGCTGTTCATGTGCTTCAAATTCCTTTTTGCATAACTTTTTCAGATAGACACGTAAAAGCAGAAGGAGCTAATTTCTGAGCAGGAACTTTTATTATGGTGCTTTCCCCCTTATATTCCTGTTCCTCCCCAGTCTGTTTTAGTTTAGTCTATGGAAAGTTGGGTTAGGGCATCTTGGGAACTAGTGGTCTGCTGAGTTTGGCCCCGTTTTTGGTTTTCTTCCACATTTCCCTACAAGTAGCCTTACCAGGATTTAGTTCAGGATTAGTTTAGTTCAGGATTTTCAAGGGTTTGGATCAATTGGCTTTGATCAGTGGGAAACTCTTGCTTATTTTTTCTTTCAATTGAGCCACTCCAATGGCTTCCAATATTTTCTTCATCTCCAACTTTCCCTATCTCCAACTCTACTAACTTGCAACTGTTTCTCTGACAGTTATATTCATACACTCTAGGTTTTCTGCTGGGGTGAACTTTCTGTTAAGAAGCAGGCTGCATTGACGGCCTCAGGGGAGGCGAGTTTGGCCATGTCAAATTCCCCTACTGCCCAGCTGTTCATAAAATTGTCCTCTGCTGCCATATATATTTTGAAGAAGGGGCTGTGCCAGCCCACACTTTACTGATCAGCTGATTAAATAATAAAACATCAAATAGGTTTTTATTTCCTGGCTATATCCCACTGTGATTCTTCTTGGTATAAGCCATTTTGTTTAACTTACTAGTTTGATTTTCTGTTCTCAAGGCTGCACTTTTTGTATTGATAGAAACTGAAAATAAAGCTCAATTTGGAAAGTCAACATGCCCTAGGTTCAAATGTAATGATATCAGCCTACAATGGAAGAGAAAAAACATGTTTGAAAACAGGAGTGGAAACACTCTCTGGTGCCAACCTTCACCCAGGCCAAGGGACAAAAGAAAACCCCAGAATAGTTGGGTCCAAGAAATTAATGGCTACATTCCAAATGGGGGACAGTGGAATTTGGCAAAAGAAAACAGGTGATATCTTAGGAGCAGATCTTTTTCCCTGGGGTTATATACCTTAGGCACTCACCTCACCCCATCTATCAGCAGGACCAAAATTGTCACAATTGTTTTGGGAAAGTTGCTGGATGCAATTATTTACTGCAATACTGCTTTTGCCTGGTGCCAAGTCCTCCTCAGGAATCTCAACCCAGCCTAGGGAGCGCACAACGAAACACTGGGAAAAGACAGAGGGAGGGAGGGAGGGAGGGAGGGAGGGAGGGAGGGAGGGAGGGAGGGAGAGAGAACATTAATAGGCATCAAACATAGCTAATGATTCTCCAACCCTCTTTCAGCTATTTAACAAATCTTATGTGTTACTGGACCCCTGAGCTACATAGAGAAAAAAATTGCTTCCCCAATCCAATTTCCAGCCCGCTGTGTGTAAAATTGGAGACTCCCAATGCAGGGGTATAATGCTGTTGGTTTGGACTGGATCACCCGATCCGGTAGTGATGATGGCGGGTGGTTTGGAGAACCGGTAGCAAAAATCCCTGTCCACCCCCCATGCCCAGCTGAGCCGCGCGATCATCAGAGGCTTTTTTTTTAACTTTTAAAAGCATTTTTTCTTTGACTAAAAAAATGCTTCTAAAAGTAAAAAAAAAAGCCTCTGACGATTACGCGGCTCAGCTGGGATCATCAGAGCCTTTTAAAAGCATTTTTTTACAACCTCTTCGGCTGAAGAGGTTGTAGAAAAAGTGGTTTTAAAAGTAAAAAAAAAAAAAGTTGGCCACGCCCACCCAGTCACATTACCCTCCCACCACCAAGCCACGCCCACAGAACCGGTAGTAACAAATTTTACATTTCACCACTGCCCCAATGTATCCATTGCTAACTCCATCCAATCTCCAGTCTTTATAACAGCAAACAATTTTTCTTCCTATTTAAGTAATAATGAAATAATGGAAAAGCTTTAATGTTTTCTGTTATTCATTCAGTATCCTATTATATGGGGACCCCAAAGGATCATGAAGCAGTGGGGTTGGTTGGTGCCCTGAGAGCCCTCCTATTGCCTTTTTAATTGATTTTAACAAGGTTTAATTATTCTTGCCTCCCTCTAAAATTTAATTTTGAAATTTTAATTTTAACATTTTAATTTTTATACATACAAATTTAGGCACAATGTTAGAATGCAATTTTGCAGGCTAACTATTCCCTCAGTCAGGAGTTCAATCCTGATCAGCTCAAGGTTGACTCAGCCTTCCATCCTTCCAAGGTCAATAAAATGAAGACCCAGATTGTTGGAGGCAATATGCTGACTCTGTAAACTGCTTAGCGAGGGCTGAAAAGCACTGTGAAGTAGTATATAAGTCTGCAATTGCTATATATTGTTTTTCTATTCTACTGTACGCTGCCCAGAATTCCTCTTTAAGGGAGATAGGCAGTTCAGAAATGTAATACGGGGGTGGGGTGGGGAGAAAATGTGATAGATAGATAGATAGATAGATAGATAGATAGATAGATAGATAGATAGATAGATATAGATAGAGCATCTCAGCAGTCTGTTAATGTTAGTGAAGCAGTCACTAAGTGACATCCAAGTGTGATTATTATTATTATTATTATTATTATTATTATTATTATTATTATTATTTTATTTCTATACCGCCCTTCTCCTGCGGGACTCAGGGCGGTGTACAACCAAGATAAAACATTGCATATAAAATTTAAAAACAATTTAAAAAACAATTAAATAATTTCGGCCCAAAATATTAAAAACAACCCAATTAAAACCAAATTCAATTAAAACTGAGAGGATGGGATCAAGCCAGCCCAGCTAGATGGAATAGGTGTGTTTTCAGGGCCCGACGAAAAGTCCAGAGGTATCTCAGGGGGTAGGTCATTCCAGAGGGCGGGTGCTGCCACAGAGAAGGCTCTCCCCCTGGGGGTCGCCAGCCGACACTGTCTGGCCGACGGCACCCTGAGGAGGCCGTCTCTGTGCGAGCGAACCGGTCGGTGGGAGGCTATTGGCGGCAGAAGGCGGTCTCGCAGATAACCCGGCCCTAAGCCATGGAGTGCTTTAAAGGTGGTCACCGACACGCTTATGATCTTACTTCAGCTTTGCTTTATTTAACAGCCTGCAAATGTCATAAATGTGAAGTTTGGTCATAAAGTTACTATTTCATCACCATCATAAATGCAAAATATTGCTATATTAAACAGTCGCTAAACGAGGACAACCTGTACTGTAACAATCTTCATTTTAGAAAAGGCATTTCTTTAATGTGTGAAATAAAATAAATACTTCCAACTTCTTTATGTACTTTACATTTTTATATACTTTATATCAAACTGGTGGCCCGTGGGCTGGATGTGTCTCACACAGGTCACGCCCACCCTAGCTCCATGAATGGGGAAAAATCATAAAACGTCACGTGGTTTACACTCGTGGTTTACATTAAAGTAAAGTCTGTTGATTTCTACCAAATCTTTTGAGCATTTTTTCATCTTTTAGTAATTTGTTAGCTTGTATTACAGTGTTTATTTTATACTCTCTCTCCTTTACATGGTCTTTTATATGAACAAAGTTGTCAAAGGTTGTTAAGAAGATTGCAGTTCTAAGTTTACCCAGCAACATATCCCACTGACCTACATTTGATTGGTCATGTACAATACTGACCTGAGTATGCTGTAAAGGATATTAAGGATGCACTATAGAGTATAGAATTGATATTCCATTAGCAGAGCAATACAAAAGGGTGATATAATCTTGCTCCTCTAAAATGAGAGTTCCTTGTGCTTATAAAGATTAGTCCCATGTGCTTTTTTCAAGAGACAACTGGACTTTCTGTTTTTTCTTTGAAGACGTTTCACTTCTCATCTAAGAAGCTTCTTCAGCTGTGACTGGATGGTGGGAAATGGAAGGATTTATATTCTTTGCTGATAGCTGGACATTTGTATTCTTTTGGCAGGTCGTTAAGGTCACCTGGAGGTTTATCTGTGTCATCAGGGTCACCTGAGTGGTGACACATCAAGGAAGACAGAAGCCTTAATGCTGAAGTTTACAGAAAACCCACTCACACAGATCAATATTTACATTTTGAATCCCACCACTCACTGGAGCACAAATTGGCAGTCATCAGAACCTTACATCACTGAGCTGAAGGCCTGCCTACCAGCAATGATGGGAAAGAAAAAGAACGTAAACACATCAAGGAAGCACTCAGAACATGTGGCTATCCCAAGTGGGTCTTCATTAAATCTCAAAAAAAACCCTACAGGAGCTCCTCTGTAACAGACAATGTCAAGAACAATAAATGAAGCACATTGTCATTCCATACATTGCAGGCAGGGGTTGGTTCTACTTACCTTTACTACCAGTTTGCAATGGGGCCGCGCACGCATGCTTGCTTCGTGCTTTTCTGATGACGTCGGGGTTGGTGGGCGGAGCCTCCTGCCAGTGTTAATACTGGTTCTATAGAACCGGTGCGAACTGGGGGCAACCCACCATTATTATGTATGTGCACATTTCAAACCCAAGAATACACTAAGGCAGAAGCTTGTCCACCCCAAGGATAAAACACCCAGACACAAATTGAGCAACATGGTATATGCAGTACAATGCAGTGAGCCATGTCCAGATCTGTACCCTGGGGAAACGAAACAACCACTTCATATATGCATGGCACAACATAAGAGAACAAACCCACCAGGACTAGATTCAGCAGTCCATCTGCATTTAAAGGACACAGGCCACTCTTTTGAAGACAACAAATTCCATATTTTGGACAGAGAGGATCGCTTTAAAAGAGGGGTTAAAGAGGCCACCTATGTCAAAACTGAACAGCTCTCTCTCAACAGAGGGGGAGGGATACGACATCATCTATTTCCAATCTACAACACAATCCTTTCAACAGTTCCAAGAAGGCTCCATACCAATTTGCACCACTGAGGTGACCCTGATGACACAGATAAACCTCCAGGTGACCTTAACCTGCTAAAAGAATGCAAATGTCCAGCTGTCTGCAAAGAATATAAATCCTTCCATTTCCCACCATCCAATCACAGCTGAAGAAGCTTCTTGGATGAGAAACGAAACGTCTTTAAAGAAAAACCAGAAAGTCTACTTGCCTCTTGAAAAAAGCATCTTTGGGATAAACATGACCTGGATGACTGAGAATCTCCATAGACATTTATAAAGATTAGGTTGTCCTTGGCAAGTTCAAAGAAGGGCAAATCCATGACATTTTAAAAGGACAATACTAAACTCATTCTATTTATCCATTCAGCAGCTGAGCTGAATGACTTAATGTCCCACACTACCCCAGACTGTACCTTGGAGCCAGGTTCTGGATTTCCCTGATGAAGATCCTCCTTGTGCCAGGCCAGTGATGTCCTGCAACAGGGTAAACAACCAAAGTGGCAATACAGGAATTCTCAGATAAATAAGACAAGTTTCTGTTCATTCTCAGAAATGAGAGGCAAATTACTGTTGACTTTACTTGCCAGAACGTCTCAAAAGGTGATCATATGACCCCAGGACACTGCAATTGTCATAAATATGAATCAGTTGCCAAGCATCTGAATTTTGATCAGGCATTTTGATCACATGGCCATGGGATGCTGCAACAGTCATAAGTGTGAAAAATGGTCAAGTAACTTTTTTCAGTGCTGTCATAACTTAAAACGGTCACTAAATGAACTACTGTATGTCAAGGACTACCTGTATTTAGCATACCATTCTATTTGATTCCAAATGGTACTGGATGTGGCTGAATATTTATTGCAGGGAACAGACAGATCTTGTAGCTGAAATGTTTTCTCTTTGATCTAGAACAGCAGTAAACTTCTATATGAATACAGGTAATCCTCTACTTATGACCAAAATGGAGCCTGCCCATTACAGCCACATAGTGATGTCATTAAGTGAGGCACCCATATGATTGCCTCAGTTAATGACCCTCATTCCTACTCCCTGTTAAGTGACCGTGTGGGTCGTTAAGCAGAGCATGTGGTGCTTCAAAGGTGGAGGAAATCCTGGGAGACCTAGCACAAGCCTAGGCCTTCACTACAGCACCTCCCCAGCTCACTCGTGAACTGCCCTGGTCCTCACAAGGCCTCCCCATCTCTCTACACCACTTCCCACCCCTCAAGGTCCCCACAAGCCTTGGGTCTGCTTTTCCACCCTACTGGATCTCCATAGACCTTGGGACTGCTTTCCCATCCCACTGAGCCCCACACCCTCCTTCCCACCCCAGACACAATTAGTCACTTACCTTTTATTGCAGCATCCCTACAGTCATGTGATTGAAATTCAGTTGCTTCGGTAACTGAATGTATTTATGACAGTTGCAATGTCCCAGGGTCATGTGATCATTCTTGCAACCTTCTGACAAGCAAAGTCAGTGGGGAAGCCTGATTCATTTAACAACCATATTATTAACTTAACAACTGCAGTGATTTACTTAACAACTGTGGCAAAAAAGGGCGTCAAATGGGGCAAAATTCACTTAATGACTGTCTTGCTTAGCAATGGAAATTTGGGGCTCAATTGTGGCTGTAAGTCGAGGACTACCTGTACCTAGCACCTCACATTAAGGGGCTTGCATTTACAAGCCTACCTCTTGGAGAATGAAGTCACTGGACTTGGGATAAGTGTCTCTGTTGGCACACATCTAACCACAGCAGATTGAAGGTCCTGCATAAGAACAGAAAATAAACTCAAGCTTGTTTATTTGTGAGACTAAGGTCCCACTTTTTATTCACAACTCAAGACAGTTCTCCCCCAATTTTCCCCTCAATTATCCTGTGAAGTAGGTTGGACTGAGAGAGAATGGCTGCCCTACAGTTGCCCAGTTCAACATCGTGATTACTGATTCTCCTGATAATTTGTTCATCAGGAAAAAATATGAAGATACTATTTCAGGGCTCATCTGAGCAGAACGTTATGTGGGAATTATTTCAAGTCATGACTTAGTCTATCCTCTCCAGAAAATCAAAGACCAAAGGAAGCAACAATGGTTTCCCTTCATATTTTACATATTCTTCTTTTTCTTCTTTACTTCCTCTTTTATTGCTTCAGGTGTATTTTATATATAATCTTTATGTTTTATATATAATTTATATATAACTTTATTAAATTTATCAGTGTAAAATACAAATGAACATGAAAATAGTGGGAAAGGGGGAAAAGGGGAGAGAAGTGTAGGATGAAGTGGAAAAAAAGAAAAAAAAAGCATTAACTTTCAACACTTTTCAGTGGAGTAGAATGAACATAATAACGTTACAGCCTCAACTTTTAATTTGCATACTTAGTATATACTAGCCATTTCTATAACAAAAAAACCCCGTCTAATCAGTAAATTCCAAAGTCAACATTTCATTTTTTTTTCTATTTCAAGTACAAAATCCAGAAGCAGTTTCCTGGTAGAAACAAAGATGTATTCTTTTCTTTGATTAAAACAGTTACTGTAATTTGGTCATCTCCACTAGTTCCATCAGTTTCTCCAACCAATCTTCCATTGTGGGAATTAATATATATTTCCATTTTTGCACCTAAAGCATTATCACTACTGTGAACATGTAAAACAACAAAAGTTCCTTTTCCCCCCCCAAGTTCTTTGTCTATTACAGGGAGGCTAACTCCAGGATATCTCCATTATTTTCTATGGACTGTTCTTACTTTTATCCTATAAATAAGGTAGAGGGGAGAGCCAGTTTGGTATAATGGTTAAGGCTCCAGGCTAGAAACTGGGAGACCATGAGTGCTAGACCCACTTTAGGCACAAAACAGCTGGGTCATCTTAGTCTAGTCATTTTCTCTCACTCCTAAGAAGCAGGCAATGGCAAACCACCTCTGAAAAACCTTGCCAAGAAAACTGCAGCAACATACAGTATAACTTAACTGAATTCAATAAAACCTACTACCAGGCAATTGTGCATAAGATTACAGTTTCACTCTGTAATGAAACTTCATTTGTACCAATAGGTATTGGAAAGTGCTTGGCTTACAAACAGAAGAATATCCATAGAGTCATGGCTGTAATGGAGCCGGCCCATTATGATCATAAGTAGTTGTAAAATAGATCAGTTGTATAACTACCCCAATTTTAAGATCTTTATTTACAGCAGTTGTTATGTGAGCCACCATGGTCATTAAGTGAAATCCATAATGTTAATGTTGTGGCCTGTCAGTTGCCAGCGGAGCTGGCGGCAGACTCGGACAATGAGGAGTTTGGGGAGGAACTTGGGTCAGTTCTGGAGTATGGGGAAGGCTCTGATGAATGCTCTGCATTGGACACAGAGATAGAGCTAGGGCCGTCTGACATTTCCCAGCCACTGGAGAGGCAGCTGCCTTTGGAGGCTAAGATAAATGGGGAGGAAGAACAACTGGGGCCTGTTCCAGGTGTGCGTATGCACAGAGCTATTAGGAGAGGAAAACAACTGAGGACAAGGAGTCCGAGGACTGAGGACCCAGGAAGCAAGGCACACGTGAATGCTGACTGGCCCCTCCCTGGCTGGGGAATAAATAGAAGGAAAGGGGAATGGTGGTCATAGGAGACAACAGTTTGGATTTCTGAAGATTTGGCTCATTGTGTTTCGTGCCTCAGAGACTGCTTGCCAGAACTTAATTTGCAGCTTTAGGGCTGGGAGCTCAAGGCCTGGCAATTATCACAAGGAACTGATAAGGTCTGTTACTGCAGTTAACACTTTGAAGGACTATTGCCTGGACTTCTTGGTGTGTGAATGACATTAATTCACAGGAGATAAATAAAGAGGGGGTTTTGGGACAAGGAGTCTGTTTCTTGTTTCTGCTAAGGCTAGGTCAGAACAGTTACATTGATTAATCGTTCTCATTTCAGAAAATTCCCCCATTGGATCTCTCTCTGATGGGCTTCCACCCATTGCTGCTTCTCCTGCTCTCAGGTACTATGGAGAACAAATCAATGCCCTTTTTTAGTGACAGCCCTTCTAGTACTGAAAGACAGCTATCATGTCACTCCTAATCTTCTCTTTGTAAGGCTATACATACTTAATTCCCTTAGCCATTCATCACACAATTTATCCTCCAAATCCTTTATCATCTTCGTTTGTCTTCTCTACACTCTTTCTAGAGCTTCAGCATCTTTTTTCTATTGTGGTGACTAGAATTGGATGCAATATTCCAAGTGTGGCCTCAGAAGTACAGTATAAAGTGGTACTATCACTTTCTGTAATCTTGATAATATCCTTCGGTTGATGCAGCCTAGGACGGCATTGGCTTTTTTGGCAGCTGCAGTACACTGCTGGTTGATACTTGTGATAGTCCACTAGGATATCCACTCACAATTATTACCATGTTTCCCCGAAAATACAACCTACCTAAAAAAACAAGCCCTAGCCCAATTTTCACGCCTGCGCCTAATATAAGCCCTACTCCCCAAAATAAGCCCTAGTTAAGCCCCGCCCATCATCTGGTTGTATGAGGTGAGGCAAGGTGCAGGCATAAAAATCAAGCTAGGAAGGGGTGGGGTTGGAGCTGCCCCACGCACCTCACACCCACTTACCTTAGGACTGCTGCAGCCAGGCCTCCCAGGCCTCAACACCTGTCCCGCTGCTGCCCAACTTCTGCAGCCACTTGCAGCAGCTCACGGCTTGACGCCACATGGCGCATTGCGCTGGTGCCACTGCTCACAGCAGAACACCACAAGGCTCGTTGCGCCAGTTCTGCTTGTGCACCAGTTCAATGTGCCATCCTCCTGCCATGAGCGGTGACACAGGCACAATGAGCCACATAGTGGGCACCAGTGTGACGAGCCATGCAGTGCCTGGTTGCGAGTGGCTACAGAAGAAGTTGAGCAGTGGCACAACAGGTATTGAGGCATGGGAGGCCTGGCTGCGGCAGTCCTAAAGTAAGCGGATATGAGGCGCATAAGACATACCCTGAAAATAAGACCTAGTGCTTATTTTGGGCTCAAAAAGAAAATAAGACTGGGTCTTATTTTCGAGGAAACACGGTACTATTCAGCCAGATCCGACTATTCCATACCTGTGGATTTGCTTTTTCCTGCCTAAATGCAGGAGTTTACTTTTCTCACCACTTTGAACAGTCACGAAGCAACCAGTCATTGAGTCAAGGACTACCTGTAATGGGAACTGCTCTATCCCTCTTACTGGTATTATGATGATGATTGTGATTATTATTCTGTTGCTTTGCATGTACATTGAGAGCTTCTGCACCGGAGACAAATTCCTTGTGTGTCTAATCATAGTTGGCCAAATAAAGTATTTCTTTTTTATTATTTTATTTTATTTTATTTTATTTTATTATTTTATTTTATTTTATTTTATTTTATTTTCTAGTCTAGTTATTATTCTATTCTATTCTATTCTATTCTATTCTATTCTATTCTATTCTATTCTATTCTATTCTACTCTACTCTACTCTGTCTTCTCTTCTTCTCTTCTCTTCTCTTCTCTTCTCTTCTCTTCTCTTCTCTTCTCTTCTCCTCTCCTCTCCTCTCCTCTCCTCTTCTCTTCTCTTCCACTCCACTCTACTCCAGAAAATGTAATGGGTCAAACAAATATAATCAAATTAAATTAAAATACTAATGCTATTTCTTTTGAACATTGTTTTGAACGGTGATTGAGTTGCTCCACACAGGTTATGCCCTTGAAATGATAGATGATTTTGGCTTTGAAAATCAGAAATCTCTTTCTGATTTCTAGGAAAAAAAGGAGATCATACAGACCCATTGGGAGAATTGGAAGAACTGAATTAACATGCTATTTTTCATAATATTTCACATTTCTATCCACTGTAAAAGATTTCTGCTTGCATTTATTGACACACACGAACAAAAGGGCAAAATTATGGTGGAATGAGTCCCCAGTTGGCGAACAGCAAGAATGGATATACAAGCAGCCCTAACCTATGGTTTGTTTTTTCAGTTTATTCGATGTCAAAATGGTTGGGTTTACATATAACATTAAGTAATTCTTAATTTACAAGCCACAATACTTGAGATTATCCAATACAACTAGTCCCAACTCAAGTAAATCACATGCTGCTGTGAACCCAGAGTGTATTAATGATATGGTTTATAATAGTGATGGTGATTATCCTGCAGCCTCCAAAAAGAGCGGGAAAGCACTCCCCATTCTTGTACACTTTTTGGAGGCTCCAGAGGCCACCACCTCTGTACACCACCTTCTCATGCAGTACACCACCTTCTCATGCAGCCCCAGACATGTCATCAAAAATGACATGGCACATCATTTGTGACATGTGTGTCATATGCCAGTTTATAGTAATAGGACTGATAATAATAGAACTAGTAAATAATAATAGAACTGATAGTGTGTCAAAGAGTACCGTTTCTGGAAATGCAGCTTCCCCAGCATGACCAAGACCAGAAGTACGAGAAGGGTGTTGCCACTGAGTGGTTCCTGTGGGCACATGCCAGTAATAGGTACCAGAAGAGTCATGGATTTTCCTCCATCCCGAAGGAAGGTCGAGCTCTCCTTCCATGTTTTGGTCATTCCACAGGTTATCTAAAAAGAAAAGATATGCTGATTCTAAAATAGAAGTTTAATTTCGAACCATTGGGATAATATTAAAAAGAAAAGTAAATCAAAATGTTATTCAGTTTATCTTTTTTTTATTTTAGAGCTGGGGAAATTCATTTTGTGGTTAGTTTATCATTTCAGTTGAATCAATGTCTATAGTTTCTTCCCCTAACAAGCTGAAGCTAAAAATTACTACTCATGATTATACCACAGAAGCTGAAAAGCAGTTGAAAGCCACTTTAAATAATACAATACACAAATTAGACATGTTGTTTATCCTTATCTCCAATCATCCCAGCCCTACCCAAAGATCATCCAAAACATACAGCTGTTTTTATATCAAGACATCCATGATTAATCTTTTAAAATGCTCAGACATGCCTGCAAGTACAGTTCACACTGCCAAGGAAGCACAGGAGGTGGCAATCAGATTACCCATCTGTGATTGCATTTTAAATTATTGTATACCCAGTTATTGATACGACTACATGTGGACAACTCCACTCACTTGCAGGACTCCAGAAGAGAATGTTCAGGGTCAATTTTGGGGATACACCTTGACCTGTGTAGATGATTGCTCTTAGAATAAAATAAAGCAGCTTCCAAATAGCAACTGTTTTATCTGCATCAGCCCCAGAATAGATTCCATGTAAATGCACCTGTATATGCAATATGCTGTTCTGGAAAAGATAGAATAGATAAATAGAATTCTTTATTGGCCAAGTGTGATTGGACCCACAAGGAATTTGTCTCTGGTGCATAAGCTCTCAATGTTCATACAAACAACAAAGTGATAGGTCATATATCATTGATCATAATTGCAATAATTAATCATAAGATACAACAATAAGTGATAATCATAGGTATCAATAGGAGAAGGTAGTAGGAAAGTTGAGAAGATAAGAAAGATGAGAAGAAGTTCTGGAAAAGCCAGAGTTTAAGCACAGTCTTTCAATTAATCAGTTATGTGAGCACAGAGAGATCTAACTTCTAGGGCAGGAGTGTCAAACTTACGCTGTCACATTGTCATCATTGTCACGTGACGTATTGGGACTTTTCGCCCCTATCGCTAAAATGGGTGTGGGCATGTCCAGCGCATGACGCATCTGGCCCGGAGGCTGGGAGTTTAACAGCCCTGTTCTAGAGTGATCAACAAAACTTAATTAATAATTTAGTAACTGACTCCCAAATGAATCCCAATGATGAATTCAAAAAAGTTGGGTGATTGGATGTCTGTGTTCAATGAGAATTGGTCAGGTGAGAATTTGTTTGGAGGTGGCCCCATTAACATTGTAAAACTGAATTTTCAAAAACCATGTTGTTCATCAGGAAAGGCTCCTGAATGAATTTAGCAATTGTGGGAGAAGATCTGTCCTTTTATGAATGCTAACTGGTTAAAAACAGAAAGCCATACATAAGAATCAGCAATTTTCTCAACAGATCTGTCTTGAGCACAGTGTTTTTAAATGTGTTCATAAATAATCTTGATTTAAGGAGCCAGTGTGGCATAATGGTAAAGGCTAGAATGGGTGCAGAGAGACTTGGATTCTAATCCTCCTTCAGCACAGAAGGCAGCTGGGTGATCTTGGGACAGTTTCCCCCTTAATCAACAGCAGGCTCTACGGCAAGCTGGCTGAAAAACAAAACTCTTCATCACATCCTGTACTGATAATTTCACTGTGTGAAGTAGGAGAATGCTGTGCAAAACAGGTAGACCCTAAAGTCAAGCAGGATCTTTAGCTTAGAAAAAAAAGCAATGGAGGGATCACAAGATAAAAAGGGTATAAAGTCATGCAAGACAAGGAGAAAGAAGATGGAGAAACTATTTCTCAGAAGATTAGGATTAAGATTTATCCAATGAAGGTGATTGGAAGTAATATTTAAAGACAAAGGAAAACTCTCACATTGCACAAGAGTCAACAGTGCGTGCACAAAGAGGTGATTGTGCACGAAGCGCGTGCACAAAGAGAACCAGTAGTAAAGCCGGTTAGAACCCACCATTGCTGCAATTGCATGTTTTATAGTATAATACTGTTTAATGAAGAAGTGTAAGTATGGTGATATTGTGAGCAAAATACTTATTAATGAAGACTGAAGTAAAAACGTTATTTATAACTGGGTTTGTGAAACAAGGAGAAACTGATGAAAATATTTCAAATTATCCACTGCAAAAATCTCTTAATAGATAAAATATTTTAATGTAGCTCTTAAGCACATAATCAGCACTTCATTTTATACTGGATTATACAATCCCGCTGTTTAGGATGAAACCATAAAGCCTTAGGAAAAATCTCCAGAGATCCACATAAGTGGTTTCCAAATTGGCATAAAATTGTTAAATATATGCCTGGAGAATCATCTTAGGAACAACAGTATATTTAATTGTAATAGTTTTGCTCAGATTCTTCACTAGTCACTATGTTATTTGACAGATAAATTGATCCATTGTTTTTGTAACAAATAAACAATAATTTACCCAAATTCAGTAAGTATGCGGTTTTACACCTGTGCTGTCAAAAGAAATTCAAGAAACATTTAAAGTTTTTAAATGTTTGTTGAATTTGTGATCATATGGCAGACTGCTTTAAACTGGGTTAATCTTATTGAGGTAATTAGGTTGAAATTACAGAGTTTGCCTAATCAAGCTCTCATTGCCAGATCTCATTAAAAATCTTTGGGGTTTCAAAAATACAAATGTATGGTTCCTTATCCCCTACAGTAGTGGCCAAAATTGTGGAAACCTTTTGGGAAAAGTGTATTTTTGAGGTTTGATGGCTAATAACATCCCCCCCCCTTTTTTTTTGGAGTTTCAAGATAATCATATTCCACTGCTGGAATAGCCTGGGAATAGCCCAGACCTTAACCCAATTGAAAATCTATGGAGCTGACTAAAGAAACATGTTAGTCAGAAGCGACCCTGCAATAAAACCCAGTTAATAGAAGTAATCCTTCAATCTTGGTTTCACATTATAACAGCTGCAGAACTAAAAGACTTGGTTCACTCCATGGGAAGACGTTGTAAGGCCGTAATTCATGCTAAAGGTTACCCAACTAAATATTAACTGACGTGATAATTTTTGTATATCTTGTTTTTTCTACGTGTTTCACTTTTCTTCTTTATATTGTAACTGCTATTCTAATAGCAAATCCTTCATAAAAGTTATGCATTACATTCTTGATTAAATTATCTTTCCATTGATCTATAATTTTATGGTACTACTCAAAAAAAAAGTGGTGTTATTAGCTAGTTTTAGAAAATACACTTTTCTCAAAAGGTTTCCACAATTTTGGCCACTACGGTAAGTTTGATGTCTTAGAGTACTTTTCTCAATAATGACCCCTCGCCATTTCATATGTCCAGTGTAAAAACAAAGAACATTCTGGGCTACATATGCTCAAGTCTAAATCCTTTCCACTGTGATTGGTCTACAACCAGTTGATACTCTGTGATCTTGTGAACTGAGGAGCAGGGAAATCTATTTCAAACCAAGAAGCCTATATGTAAAATGTATGCCAAAGGGTTTTCTTTATTTTCAAGTAAGTGTTGTTTCCTGGGGTCTGCCTGGACTGCTTGCAGTTTTCTTGGCAATGTTTCAGAAATGGCTTGTTTTTTCTGCTTCCTAAGGCTAAGAGAATGGCTGGCCTAAGGTCCCCCAGTTGGTTCTGTGACAAAGGCAGAACTAGAACTCATGGTCTCCCAGTTTCTAGCCTGGTGTCTTAACATCAAGTCACCAAGTGAAAAGAATGTCTTATATATTCGTGATAGCAAATGTCTCAATAATTCTCTCTACTTCTCTCTTGTTTTCTTACTACTAGGAACCCTTGCTTTCAACAAAACTGATTAACCAGGATGTAAGTTTCAGCCTTGTGAATTAGAGGAATGGATAAAATGATTACATTCTTCATACATTATTTCTTATTTGTGAAATCCTCTTTGAGCTTGGTTATTTCTTACAGATGTTTCATTACACAACTAAACAATATCATCAGTGCAAGTGAATGTGGAAGACTACATCTCCACCAAAACTGGCAGGAAGAGGAAATTTACCATATATAAACAGGGAACAACACAACTCACTCTCACACTGATGATATTACCTAGTTGGCTAATGAAATTTCTGCAAGCAAGCAATCTAGCTTAGAGAGCATCATGGACTTCACAGTTCAACCCTGAGCTACATATATTCTCTTTTATTGGAGTGGGTGGAGTTTTCCCTGCCAAGTTTTGGTGCGGGTATGGTTTTCTCCTTGGTAATTTCTTGATTAGAATACCGTTTTCTGCTGGTGCTGCTAGAGAAAATGTTTCTGGTCTTTTGGTTGCTTTCTTAACTTTTTTTATTCTCTCTTTTGAATGCTGTGGAAATATAGTTTATCTCTACATGTTTATTGATGGTATTCAATAAAAATGTCATCAATAGACAATTAGAAATAAACCATATCATCCAGGAATTCCCTACCAATTTTGGATTTGGCTTGGATTTCTTTTTTTAATTTGGCTTTGGATTTCTTATTTTAATTATTTAAATACAGAAAAAAATTGGGAGGTGCTTAAAATGGGGAAAAGGGAAAATGACTCATTCTGGCTTTTACATATTATTTAGCTGCAAATAGAAAATTTTATACAACAAAAAGAAAAGGAATAAAGACATTGAGTGCCTAGGAAAAAAATTAATGTAAAACTATGTGCTACTACATCCCAGCCTTATTTCTTGATACAAAGTTTATTTCACACAACAAACCTTCATTAAGATATACCTGCATAAACACATGCATAGATTGTAATTTTAAATACATTTATTTGTACTTAAATGAAATAATTCATTTAAGTACAGTAGAAGAAAGAATATGAATGCAAGTCAAAATATGCAAGAAAATGGTAAGAGCAAACCTATCCAATCAAGATGAATTCAAATTATCAGGATCAGATAGATTACATCCCATGGTTCTGAAGGAGCTGGCAGATGTGATATCGGAACCACTGACCCAGGGGTGAAATCCAGCAGGTTCTGACAGGTTCTGGAGAACCGGTAGCAGAAATTTTGAGCAGTTCAGAGAACCAGTAGCGGAACCTTTAAGTAGTTCGGAGAACCGGCAAATACCACATCTGGCTGGCCCCAGAGAGGAGTGGGAATGGAGATTTTGCAATATCCTTCCCCCAGGAGTGGGGAGGGAATGAGGATTTTGCAGTATTCTTCCCCTGCCACGCCCACCAAGCCACACCACACCCACCAAGCCACGCCCACAGAACCGGTAGTAAAAAATTTTGGATTTCACCACTGCACTGACCCATATCTTTCAAACATCATGAAGCATTAGGAAGCTACCAGAGAACTGGAAAAAAGCTGATGTTAATCCCATCTTCAAAAAAGGGGAAAATGATTAAGGAAATTACAGACCAATCAGCCTGATATCAATATCTGGAAAAGTCCTTGAAAGGATAAGGATAATCAAGCAGCAGATTCTCAAGTACCTAGAAACTAGCAAAGCAATTATGGGTAGTCTTCAACTTACAACAGTTTGTGTAGTGACTGTTCAATGTTCAACAGCATTGAAAAAAGTGACTTAGGACCATTTTTCATAGTTATGATAGTTGTAGCATATCCATAAAGGTAAAGATAAAAGTTTCCCTCACACATAGGTGGTATTCATTCCCGACTCTAGGGGGCATTGCTCATCTCCGTTTCAAAGCCAAAGAGCCAGTGCTGTCTGAAGACGGCTCCTTGGTTATGTGGCCGGCAGACTAAATACCAAAAGTGCACGGAACGCTGTTACCTTCCCACCAAAGGTGGTCCCTATTTTTGTACTTGCATTTTTTACGGGCTTTCTTTTTTTTTTTAAATCAAGTTTTATTGGTTCCCACACACACACACACACATTCACCCACATCTTTTTTGAACAGAGTATTGGCCATATCTTATTTTATACAATTTATCAAATTCAAATACATTTTACTTAATTACAATTTTTGCCACAATTTTCTTTCCCTTTTTTTAATCATATCTCAATATTTCTTTGCTTACTTATATAAACAACATCTTAATTCGCCCTCAAATTCTAATTTTCCTGCTTATTCATATTTATTCTCTTTTATTTTTTAACCATTCATTCTTTATCTTAGTATATTTATATATGTTTGGGGTTGCCTTTCTTCCATTTCATCTTTTTTGTTGTACAGCAATCTTTCTTCTCAATCCTGCCATCTCCCTCTCTTCTTTCCTTCTTACTTTCTTTTTCCCTCCTCTCCTGCTCCTCTCTACTTCCTCTTCCTTTCTCCTTCTCCTCCTTTCTTCCTCCCTATCTAGCCCTCTCTCTTACTCTGATTTCCCCTCTCTTCCATCCCTCTCTCTTCTCCCCTTCTCTTCCATCTCTCTACTCTCTACTCCTCTTTCATTTCTCTCTATTGCTGTATTCATTTTCAATTTAATATTTTCCACTATGGTGTCCAGGCAACCCCAATCTTTCTCATTTATTAAAAATATTACTCGAAATTCCCCTCCACTTTTTAATTATTAACAAATATTTCAACTTATTGCATTTTTTCCTTGAAACCTTTGTTAAAATAATCTTCCAACCCTTGCTTTTTTCCCTTTAACAATGTATTTCTTCCGTTTTACTTCTTACAAGTCTGTCATTTACATCATTTACTAACATTTCATTTTCATTCAATTTTACATTTCAATTTCCATCTTAATTTCAATTAATTCTTTTGTTGCTCTTATTTCTCTCCACTTAGTGCTTCCTCCAACATCAAAAACAGTTTATTTTTTTTCACATTTCATCTACTGATCTACTTTACATTAAACAGTATTTTCACATATAATTTCTACAACTAACATCCTTCTCTTTATTAACATATTAATATTTTCACTGACTCTTAACCATTTTCTTTTAAACTCTCCACAATCCCATTTCTTGATGCTTTCCTTTCTTTCTCCCATTCCCTTACCTTCTTCCTCTTCCTTTTCATATATCTCCCTTTCTGCCTCTTTTCTTTAATTTTCACTCTGTTAATTTTCCCTCAATATTTCCCCATTTATTTCTCTTCTTTTCAGTTTTGAGATGTATTCTCTCTTATCCATTTTTATTCTATCACTGTTAATCCCAGTGTAATCATCTATCTTTATTTTCATTTATTTCCTTTTCAATATTTTCTCCTTGTTTCTCTTGCTTCTCATTCATCTTTTCTCTTTTTTCTTGCATTCTAACCAATCCTCTGCTTCCTTATTTCCCTTAAATGCTTCTCTTATTTTTTCAAATATCTCCCTTAATATCTCACATTCATCCTCCCAATTCTCCATATTGTCACTTTAGAAGGCTAGAATTTTCCAATTTATTATTTTCATTTACTTATACTTCTAGTTTCAAAGTCCATGCGATATCTCCTTTTTCTTTCCAGATAGTGTCCAGTTCAAATGCTCACTTGAGCCATCACAATCTCAGTCCTTGTCTCTCTGCTTCTCTTAATCTTTTCAGCTGTATACTCCTATGGCTCTTTCCCACAATCTCTCCTCCAGCAGATGTCTCTCTTCAATTCACAACTCTTTCAGCAACAAAGTATCCATTTTAAAACACCCGTTTCCTCTCTTCCGAGTTAAATCTTTTTATTGTTTAAAAAATGTTCCTCTGTCTCCTTTTCCCTTGTCTTGTTTTTATTTCTTTCAAAATCCAATTTAAAATCTAGATGGAAGATTCCTTTTAGGGCTTTCATTTTAACTTTAAAGAAAAATCAAATACACGGATATAGAATAGGCGCTACCTGGCTCAATAGTAGTAACTAGTGGACAACCACTTAAGTAAGAGTGAGCAATGTGCTATAGCTGCCGGAAAAGCCAATGCATCAACAGAGGGAAAGCACCCAGATCAGGAGAAGTAATAATACTGCTCTCTACTAACTGGTAAAATCATACTTGGAATATTGCATCCAGTTCTGACCACCACAATGTAAAAAAGATGCTGAGACCTTAGAAATTGTGCAAAGAAGAGCAACAAAGATGATAAGGGGTCTGGAAGCTAAACTGTATAATGAATGGTTAAGGGAACTACGATAGGTATGTCTAGCTTATTGAAGAGAAGGATTAGGGGTGATATAATACCGGTAGCTATCTTCAAGTACTTGAAGGGCTGTCAAGAGGGGATTGAATTATTGAATTATGCTCCAAAGCACATGAGGGCAGGACATCAACTGGCAGATCATTAAAGAGAGAACCAATCTAGAACTAAGGAGAAATTTCTTGACAATGAAAACAGAAATTTGCTCCCAGAAGTTGTGGGTGCTCCATCACCAGAGATTTTCAAGAAGAAATTGGACAACCATTTGTCTGGAATGGCATAGAGTCTCCTGTTTGAGGAGGAGGTTGGACTAGAAGACCCCCAAGGTCCTTTCAAACCTGTTATTCTATGTTTTATGATAGAGTATGATAGAGTATCTATGTTTAGTGATAGAGTATTAAAAACATACTTATTTTAATAAAGATAACCAACTGGAAGTCTCTGAGTTGACTTCAGTCCTGTAACAATTTTATATTTTTACATGCAAAATAAGGTAGGGGGCAAGATTTCATATTTTCAATAACTTAGAAGTACAGTTTTCTCCAAGCTAAACTCAGTTGCATGCATGAACATATCAAAGTGGTTTTCATTCATAGGGGAGTGCTTTTAACAATGTCTTTTGTCAGGATGCCCTTTTCAACTTCCCAGTGTAGCCCAGAATTCTGTAATTTCCTAATGGTCTCCCATCTAATCACCACCAGGTCCAGTCCTCTATAACTTATCAAGATTAGCCAAATAATAGTATCATTATTACAATTACTGACCAGCATTTCATACAAATGTAAGAAATTGCAAGGCTCAGAGTACAATACAAAATGTTTTCTAGAAGTTAAATTATATAAAGTGGTTCAGAGAATGAAACACTATAAATACAAACAGTAAAATACTTTAAATATAAACATATAAAGCTAGTTAATTAAATTATAACATTATTTTATGAATAAAATACTTACATGCTAAGTATACTAAGCATGCTACTAAGTGTGTGAACCTTATCATGATCCATGAAATATGAGAAATAACAGAAGGTATAAAACATAAAACAAGATAGGCACTAAAATATTGATATTTATGAAATCCTAAAATTAGGGAACTAATTTGCTGCATAAAGTAATGGAAGCTAAATAAATTCTGTTTCTTTCTTGAATTCTTAGGGTTCTGGTCCAACTATAAAAAGCAAACAAGATTATTCTCTGATCAGGTGGAACTTCTATTAGCAAGTGGAATTATGACTCTAAGTTGCAAGTTGCTGAAGAAATCCCACTGAGGAAACATATGGACTAGAGTCTCATGTTCCTCTGGGGAACAGGGGCAGGCTCATTTTGTCAAAGGGGCATAATTATATCTTCCCCCAATACTGCAGAGAGCAAGATATTAAAGTGGACTATGGAAAAAGCTCTACAATGTATTGGGCAGTTAGTATTGAATAACTAATTTGCTGCATGAACAGTTTCCTCTGTATATTCTTCCAGTATTGATCACCTGATTTACCCGGCTCTACTCAGAGAACTGTGTCAAATACCTGCTGCTAGATTGTCAGTCTAGCTCTTGGTAACGTAATGGCTAGAAGGGCTTTACATGACTAACTGCTCTTGTGTAAAACATTTTGAATTCTGGCTTTCCAGAAAAAGGAAACATTATCCAGAACAACTGTGACAACCAGGGACTCTCTGGAAAAGTGAAGCTTAAGCCAGAAATAAAGCTAGCATATATAGGACCCTAGCTATAACATTTAAAACTTTGTAATGTTATACACTCACACGCAGGATGCAGTGGCTCAGTGGCTAAGACACTGAGCTTGTCAATCGAAAGGTTGGCAGTTCAGCGATTCAAATTCCTAGTGCCACGTAATGGGGTGAGCTCCTGTTACTTGTCCCAGCTTCTGCCAACCTAGCAGTTTGAAAGCACGTAAAAAATGTAAGTAGAAAAATAGGGACCACCTTTGGTGGAAAGGTAACAGTGTTCCATGCGCCTTTGGCGTTTAGTCATGCCAGCCACATGACCAAGGAGACATCTTCGGACAGTGCTGGCTCTTCGGCTTTGAAATGGAGATGAGCATCGCCCCCTAGAGTCGGGAATGACTAGCACATATGTGCGAGGGGAACCTTTACCTTTACCCTCACATGCATATACACGCTACACCCCCCATTCACATATGGGGCAAAAGCTTCACTTTTATGAAGTCATAAAGTCATCAGCTATGAGACTGTTAAACTCATAACAATCTGGGACAAACCACAATATGAAAAATCAATCCAGGAAAGTTGCTCTCCAGATAAATAGACTGAGATATTAAATATATCTAAATTCTAATGCAACAGTAAGAGCATAGTTGATGTATTGATATTGATGAGGTTTTCATAGTTAGTCAGGATTTTAAGACCTTTCTGAAGAGACAGCATTTTCATATTTATTTCTATTCTGAATATGCAAAAAAAAAAAATTAAAAAGGGAAAAACATTAAGGAAAAAGGTTACACTGCTAAGGAACCAATGGAAATGGTTGAACTGAACCTACTTTCCTACCCTTTTTTTTCAGCACCACGGAAAGCTGTCTAAAAATAGGTCGTCAAAAAGGGTGGCCCAAAAGAAAGACGAACCCCGTAAAACTGCACATTACAGGAAATGGATTTTGCAAAGCTGCCCTCTCGCCTCCCCCGTTGTCCCCTCTTACTTTCACCATGGAAACCAATTATGAGTGTCTTCACATTGATGTGGGACAAGAGGTGAGCATCTTTCTCCCCGACCAGCAGGCGGCAAAGGTAACCACTTGCGTTTAATAATAATAATAATAATAATAATAATAATAATAATAATAATAATAATAATAAAGGCAAGGTACATGGCACATTGAGGCAACGACATCATCTGCTAAAAGCGGGAGGCTGGAAGCCCCGTCCTTTTCATGCCATGCCATGCCCATCTGGACGCCGACATGAGCCCAGAGGCTGACGCCCCAGCCCAGGACGAGTGCACGAGGGTAGCCAGATAGGAATGGCCCCATCAGACCCCCTGCCCATTCTCCAATGAGGAAAGGCAGCCCTGACGTACTTTCCAAAACCCAGACGCGCACACCCATGTCCTAGTGGGGAAGTCAATCGAAAGGCACCCAAAGCCACTGCTTTCTTCGGTCTTGGCCAGCCGCATGGCCGGCGAATCCGAAGTTGCTCCCATCCTATCCCACTTGAGGCCGCCGCGTCCCACCTCCCAAATAGGTGCTCTCGCCTCCCTTCTCTCCCGCCGCGCCGGTCCTACGGCTGCTACTCTCACCATCGCAGTTGACCAGGATGATGGCCAGCATGTAGTCCTTGCCCAGCATAGCTGCCTCGCTCGCTCCGGAGGCAAGATGTTGTGCAACCCGGCGGGGAAGGAGGCAGCAGCGATGGTGCGGCAGAGGGTGACGCCGAGTTTGGCCTCGGTGGGCGGAGCCGATCCGATCCAAACCGAGTCGAGCCAAGGAGAGAAGGAGGGGCGGAGGGTGATGATGCCAGCATGCAATGTAGCTCGAGCCGGGCCAAGTTCAGTGGGACTTCTGTTCCGTGAAGGAAGCCCAAGCTGGCAGCACCACCTACAGGCGACAGGGCACATTGATGTCTTCCGACCCTGCGGATTGCAACAATCCGAGGTGGGGAAAGAAAGTAAAAGGCCGATCTGCTGAACCAAACGCTGATCTTCCTGTTGTCATTTGATGTTTACGCTAATGCCACTTGAAACCACGTCCAAATCGGACAGAACGGTCTGGTGAAACAGTGAAGGTGTTGAATTTAGAGTAATTCCAGTCCACCGACGCTCATTGGATATATTTGGGGAAGTCGCTCTCTCTTGGCCCCACCTCAATCGCGGGGTTGTTGTGGGAAAAAAATAACAGAGGGAGCGCTAGGTGCGCCGCCTTGAACACCCGAATGAAAAAGCGGAAATGAAAAAAATACATTAATAGAAGAATGTTGAAGATGCTTTGGGGAGAGAGTAAGACAGAATGAAAGGAGTCGGGGGGGGGGGAGGAAGAGTCCTCTACATTCCTGAGTTCTCGAGAGGAAGATGGGGATTTAAATGCAAGGACAACCGCGGAAGATTTGCATCTTATAGCGTCAGTCAGTCCTTAAATTTTCTATGACTTAGTGAACTCGATTGGCTTGATTAACTTGAAAATTGATACTCAGGCCTATTCCGAATGACTTTGGGATTATTAAAAAGTTGGTAAACGAATAATGCTAAAAGAGTTACAAACCTTCAATCGTATTCTTGTTTACTTGTGACACATGTTTATTTCAATTACAAAAGTGCCTATTCCAGCCCCTTGCGTACTGGATTCATCTAGCTTTTAAACCGCTTTGTTACACTGAATTTCAAACATGCCCTACCAATTAAGATAGTGTGACTTCAACGCAGCATCCTTTGTCGGCTTTTGCGTTTGTATGGACATTGACAACCATATTAAAATCCATATTTCCCCATTCATTTTCATTTAAAAAAATCCAAACTAAGCCTACAGATACCGAACCCACAAGAGCGGCACTCTCTTCTGCGCATTTGCAGAAGGAAGGCGAGCAATTTCCGGCTAAACATGGCGGACGATAAGGTAGGCGCGCGGGCGGAAGCGTCTTGTTGGCTCCGGGTTTTCACTCGCGATCGGTCTTTCTTCCCTCGTCCCCCAAAGTGATATCGGCGGAGATGGGCAGCTGCATTGGTCAACCTTCAACTTGTCGTATTTTGTTAGACATCTTGTTTTTGCAAGCTGGCTTTGGACCCGAATCGGGTAGTCCGTGAAAATCGAATCCCAAGAAATCAACTTTGGGGATTCGCGTTATTTAGACACCTTCCCAAACCTATTTATCGAACTCCAACCTTCATATTTTTGGCCACCTAAAGCCAGAGCAACTACGATTTTTGCTGCCCCGTGCAGAAACTCGTGGAGTTGGAATTCGTCGATCTTCATAATCGTGATAGTCACAGAACTGGCTTTTTTTGTTTTTGGTTTAAGCATGGATCCTCATGATATTTTCATAATGTTTCACCTTAGTTGACGAAAGGTATCCCCCAAGGGCCATATCACAGATACAGCTGATTTGTAGTTTAATGGTAAGCCCTGGAGGGCAGCCGTTCTCTGCATTAATTCATATGATTCGTGAGAACCTATGCCTAAACTATTTATTTTTGCATCACCTAAAATTTTATTCATTCCTTAAATTTGGTGGTGCCTCACTGCTGAAAAAAAATCTCTCACAATATAGTGAACACAATAAACAGATAGGAACAAGATACAGAAGAATAACAAAAAGCATATTTTAAAAAGGTTGGAATCTCTTACTCCTTTGGTTTTGATTTTGCATATGGATTTGAGAATGGATTTTGTGGAACTCCCACATTAAAATTTAAGTAATTCATTAGGATTTGTCCCGAGAATCCATGTTTTGTGTCATAATTCCACAAAGTACAGAATCGATGTAATAAAGTTATAATTTGATGGTGATTTTGGAAATACTGTACTGCTTTCAGTCTAGACTATCCGTCTACATGCAATCTTTAATTAATTAGCCAAATTTTATTATGACAAGTTATAAATATGTTTGATAAGTGCAACTGTAGCAGCTTTTCAATAGCTTTATGTTGCATCACTATCATGGTCTCAGTCTGTGAAGCTGTCTATGTAGCCTATTACAGATTTTCTCCCGCTCTCCCAGCAGGTGTGCATGGGATTCAAGGGGGGACAAATTTCAAAAGCAGTATTGTATCATGGCAATGCAAACTCTATTTCTGTCGTATGTACCTATATCTGTACTCCTGTACAAAACGGACAAAGCTTACAATGAGATTAGTATTCATCATTTTGATGAAAAGATTGATCCTGTAGAATAGAATAATAAAATGATTGGCCTCCCCCATAGTTCTAGGCATGCTTTGATGGAAGCAGCATATTCTCATTTCTCCTAAGTACTTCGAACCTCCGAACTTCCATCTTTGAACTATGAATAGGTAGGATCAGGGGTGAAATGCTCCTGGATCGGACTGGATCGCCCGATCCGGTAGCGATTTTTCCCTGTGGTTCGGCAATCCGGTAGCGATCACCGCCCAAGTGTCATTACTTCCTGGTTTTAACCAGGAAATAATTTTTTTTACCTTCTACGCATGCGCTTCCGAACCGGTAAGGGAGGTAAGTAGATTTCACCCCTGGGTAGGATGTTAGTTGGGAGTTGAGATATAAGGGGAAGTGGTTAATGGGAGTGCCTGTGTTAAGCTGTATGTCTGAATATAGGTCTTTCCCCCTAAGACCTGGTCATATACGTGATGCAAACCTTGGTAAACAAAAGTTGCCTGCTGCTGGTAGTAACTAATATTTGAAAAATAGTCCACTAATGAATTCTTATTTCCTGCTCTGAAAAGCATATAGTTAAATTGTGTTACATGAATGTACAGTATTGTTTTTGATCTTATGCTTTTGGAGAAAAGTCAGACACATTTAAAAAAAGACCCAGTATCTTCCTGATGTAGTAATAGTGATAGATTCACACAGATTTCAAATTCTTGGAATTGCTGGACTGCTTTGGTCCTCAGTTCTTTGCTTTCTGGAACAGAGATATTGAAATAGATTGTGCATGCAATTTGGAATATGCTTTTTTGTTTCCAATATGTAGGATTCTCTGCCAAAATTGAAAGATCTTGCTTTTTTGAAGGATCAGTTGGAAAGTTTGAAACGAAAAGTTGAAAATGAAGTACAGGCTGGAGTGGGACAGGTAAAAGAATGGAGTTGCTTTGTTTTCCCAGTAAAGGCCTTTCATTTGCTACAGGATGCTTAATTATAAATGTCAACAAAGTATGATTTGCTGATTAACATCCTGTTAATATTCCATCAAAAACAAACATCCTAATTTGTAAACCATAGTAAACATACTATTATCACCCATCTACTCACCCCCAAATGGAGATTCAACTGTACTGGACAGCCCTTCATTTCCTTTAAATTGAGAGTTTACTGTATAGTTTATCTGTTAATGCACCACAATATTTATTTAATGTATCCAACATAACTTCCTCCTATTTTCCCCACAACAACAACCCTATGAGGTGAGCTGGGCTGTCTGGCCCAAGGTCACCCAGCTAGTTTTCATGATTTTTAGGGCTATATAAAGAACGTATATTATGATTTATTCATTAATACATTATTAATGCAGTGGATAATGTTTGATTGAAATATAAATAGAAAACTCTTCTTGATCTCTGTCAGAAATAGCCCAATTAAGTATTTGCTTATTAAAATTTAATTCAGGTTTTGAAATATAGAAAGAAATAAAAGGACATCATGAGATAAGATCAATTGTCCAATTATTTACAATTCAAGGCAAATAGGTTAGGACTAGAAAGTTCTAACTCTTAGTGAAGCCACATAAAAGGTTTCTGTAATTTCTCCACAATTTCTCCACAATACCATATGCACAATACCAAATGAAGAAACAGGAGTATACCAGTTTCTACTAATAATCAATAATTCAGGTTCTGGAGATGTTTGTGATCCAAAGGGCATGTCTAAAGGCCAATTATACAGCAAATAATTTGTCTTGTTTCAATAATGAGAAAATGAATCCAAGTTTCTAAATTCTTATATATGGAAATCTTTTAACTATATCTGTCTCCTAAAATTCAATAGTTAGGTCCACTCCACTGCATGCAATTTAAACAGTCCTATCATTAGGAAACAATGTATTTGTTGTTTAATGCCTCAATTAGTAGTTGTCTGCAACTGGAATCAATATATGTTTAGTTAGTAACATTATATTAGCTTTGAATTCTAGAGAAAATATGTGAATTTTAGTTTAGCTCAGAAACCTTATCTTTTTCTTTTTTCAACAGGATGGTTCTTGGCTGGCTTCTCCATTTGTCAAAGGATTTCTTGCTGGATTTGTTGTAGCCAAACTAAGATCTTCTGCAATCATAGGCTTTTTGGTGGGGAGTTGTACTGGAGTGTTTGCGGCTCAGACCTATGCAATTCCTGATGTTGAAAAGACAGTCAAAGACTATTTCAATTCATCCAAGAAAAGATCAAACTAGAAATGCAACAATATTCATGCAACAGTATACTCCAGGGGAAAAAATAATCTTTCGGCTTTTCATTTCTTTCAGTTCTACATAGGTCAAAACATTTAGCTCCACTTTAGACCTTATTATTAACTGGAAAAGTGTTTTATAATGAACAAATAATAACATTTCAGCAGGTCTGCTTTTTAAGGTTTTCAGTTCTAGAATGAAACTGATGCTGCTTGCTTCAACTGTCCTGGGGTTTAGATCAGATGAAAGCCTGGGTTTGGATAGCAAAGCAGTCTCTCTCTGATGGAGCAAAAAGCAATTGATACGGCATGCCTGCTATAAATGTGCCCATGCCAGGAAACACAGTGTGAGATACCAACTTTCTCCTAATCATGTATATATATTATACTGACATATGCATTTCATTTCTTTGCTGATTTGAGTCCTTCTTTGTACAAGCATCTACTTGCCACAAAGATAGTGTAGATTTCTTTTTTAAAAAACAAACGGTGCTTCTTCCCTTTTCTCTATACATCCTGAAAATTATCACTGAATATTGGTTGTCTTGTTGTTGTTATATTTTTGGTATTGTATTAAGTGGGTATTGCTGATCCTGATTTATCTCTGGTTGCTTTATACTCCTTTTTTTAATTTTAATGGCTAGAGTCTTTGCCACCTCTATTTTACTTTTAATTGCTTTAAAGAAATCATTCTTCCTGCACCAAAGACTGACTCAGCATAGGCAACCTGCCCTTTTGGTACTTAGGAGCCTTGTATGCAGCTGGAAGCCCTCGGTGCTCTCTATATGACCTGCCTTTGACAGATGGCTACATATCACTCAGTTTAAGCTTTCTTAACTTCAGTTAATCTTTCTAGATCCCATGCTTCTTGATATTTCAGTTATCTCTAGTGAAACTCTGCTGAAGATACAAAATCTTAATGAATCTCCAGAATCACTTTCTTTCTTCATGTATTTGTTTACTTGTTAAACTACCTTTTACTTAAGAGTTTAAGGCAGTAATCAATGCCCCTCTATTTCCCCCATAACAATTCTATGGGCTACATGAGAGTGACTGCCCCAAAGTCTTCTGATGAGCTGCTTTAATCAGTTTTCCAACATTACACTATACACAAAAACAGACTTTTTCTTTTTTGTTTTGCTAAATGTGGTAATTCATCTGTCAAGAAGCTAAGCAACTGGATTCCTAGAAGGTGTCTCATTTGAGTATATTTATTATATACTAAATCTGTCCATGAAATAATGTGTTTGTGTATATGCATGCGCATGCATTTGTGTATGCCCATAAAAGGGCTGTCGTAACTGGGTTGCAACACACACACAGCCAATAGATGACAACAAAGATTTGATGAATTCTTGCACTGCTTTCTCTCTGAAATATAGCTGTAGATACATAGAGCTACTGTTTTAGCATAGAGCTAAGTTGCAAAATATGGATGAACCCTGGATGGCAGCAAATTTTGTGCAAGATATCATTGAATCAAGTTCAGATAGTTCAAAGCATATTGTGGGAGGAAAAGGCCACAATAAAGTATCAGATTTTATGTAATTCAGTTATGTTTTGTACATACATATATATACACACATACCTTCAGTTTATGAATATATATATATTCATTATATATATATATACACACACACACACACACATATATATATATGCATGCATGCATGCATGCATGACTTTTGGCCATAAATAAAAATTATTGATACTAATATTCAATATATAAAAATGACTATGAATGGAATGGTTTATCATAAAGTATAATCCCTCTCTAAGATAACAGTTTTACCTTAGTTCTGTTTAAATTCTGTTTCAATCTTTAATCTCCTTAATCCCTGATGATAAAAGCAGATTCTTGTATAGAAGCCTATTTTTTTTTCCATATGGGGTAAAAGTGCCTGGAACTTTACTTTTGTCTGCCAGATCTTCATTCCAGAAGGCATTAAGAGATTGTTTTGTTTTAATGCATGGTCATGATTTTGAAGAATCTGTTATGATAGTAAGAAAGTGGGACCTTAGAAAGCATTTTCTGGCTACCTAATGGCCAGATTTCTGAATCTTCAGAAGGGAAAGATTTATGTTTTTTTATAAGTAGCACTAGAATATTGTCTCCAAGATGTCCATCTCTATCCCTGCAGTTTTTTTATCATACTTGGAGTTGTGTTGGAAGACGGTAGGCTCACCCAAGTGCCAGTTAATCACTCTCTGATGGGAGTATTAGAATTTTGTTCTTTTCTAAAGATTCAGTCTAACACAAATGTCTTATAAACATTAAGGTGATTATGTGCCTTTTGCAAACTGGTTTTGTTATTCTGTATTTTTTGCCTTTATAAAGAATGTATTGCTCCCAGATACTTTCCAAGAATAGATACAACACAAGCAACAACCAAACACAGTTCTTTTCTGTTCCATAAAGTTTTCCTAATTTTTCTTTCCTGGATTTGCTAAATAGTTAGCATGTTTAAAACCACAGGTTTAAGTGCTTGCTTTTCCAAATGATGTTCAGAAATGTTTTTATTTAAATTCAATTCCTTATCGTTGCCCTGTAGAATGTAGTCATATTTTATATTCTTTTTTTGGCCAAGTAGTTTTGAACTTCCTTAAGTTGTTTTTTATTATTTTGAGTATATCATGTAATTCTGATATCATTAGCATTTCTATTATCCTGTAGCCAAATTAATAATTGCAAACAATCAATAATTAGAAATAAGACTATACAGTATTTCCATTTATACTCACCAGATGCCTTGTGTAGATTTCCAAAATAAAGTATTATGTTTCTTTCTTCGGTAAGTACTTAATTTATCTAGAGCATTCTTGATTTCTGATAAACTTATCAAAAAGGATATTTTTTTACAGCAGTGTTGTCACTTCTGGGAATTTTTAAAAACTTGATAGGATTGAACATGGTTTAATTCAGTGTCGAAGTTCAGTGTCACCAAACAATATCTAAACTGGAATATGAAAATGTTTACTGTTTGAATTGTATTTTTGTTCATTTGTTATAAGGGAAACTATTAAGAATTTTTTAAAATAATAATGATGTGAAATTTATCAATGAATGGTTAATAACAGTGGGGGTTTTTTTTATCACCCAGTATATTTGCTTAGCTTCAAATGTTATCTAAAAATTTGGAATGATGAAGCATAATTATCCCACTATGTTATAATTATCCCTTTTACCAGTTAAGTGTTAAGTGCTTGGAATGCTTTTTCCCCCTGACATAATACACAGTGGGGGTCCTTTAAGGAGAGTGGCAGACTGAAGTGAGCAAAGAGCAAGCAATGGCATAAAAGCAAAGAGGCCACACCTGCTTCCATTGCTCCATCCTGGGAAAGTATCTTGTGTTTACTGTAAGCCAACAACGCTTTCATCTCTGTAAGTCTACCCATTAATATTGCTCCATGTTAGCCACTATTTTCCTTTTGTAAGCCTCTACAGACCTGGATGTTACCCCAGGGGTTCAGGCCAATAGGTTAGACTAACCTTGTTGGTATGCTTTTTATGAGGAAAATGTTATTCTCCAGGTGCATGGATTATTTTTTTCATTGTCTAATCTTTGTATATTGCCCATAGTCACTGTTCTGAGATGGGTAGCTATATAAATTAATGAATGGGTGGTGGCATGGGTTAGGAAGAGTGTGTGGGTGCCCATGAATTGCAGCATGGGTCAGAGAAGATACATAGGGATGCAGGTGGGGAGAGGCAATGCAGGTCAGGGAGGATGTGTGTAGTGTTCAAGAGGTGTGTGGGTCAGTGAAGGCATGCAGGAAGATGGCACAGGTTGGTAGAGTGCATGGGGAACGGCATGGGCCAGGAAGGGTGTGTGGAGGTTCCTTCCTTCCTGTTTCTTCTTCCCTTCCCAGCAAGCAGGTAAGTGGCTGCTGCTGGATGGAGGAGGAAGCAAGGAACTGCAAAGCTGGCTGGGAACTGTCATAGAACTTTGGAAATGAAGATCAGTAGCAGCAGCCAGTAATATTGAAGTATTCACAACTTCTCCAACTTTCATTCCCTCAAGAGTCCTGGATCCCAGATTTTGGATGCACATTTTAAGTTAGACCGTTTGAGGTACCTTGGTTCCAAAATCATCCTATGTTGCACCATTTTGCCCAGTTAAAGGTCATGAAAACTAGAGTTTTAGTAATCTATAAATTGTGAAAGTTCTTTGCAGTACTTTCATTTTGCAAATTAGAACTGTTGTTTTGCTGACTTTTGTAGCCAATTATTCTCTGCATTGGTTCCAGTTCTGCTGGCTTTCTGTTTTGAGTACAGTTTGGATGTCTTGCAGAAATCCATCTGCCTAGACCTGGGGCTTAAGTGTAGAAATCAGGGTCCAGTCATTTGCTCTGTGCGAAGATGTCTCTCTCCTTCGCAGCATTTATTGCTTTTTTATACAGTTTTTTACAAGCAGAAAAGGCAAACCAGCAACAATGTTTTAATTGGTAGATACTATTCGCCCCCCTTAAGATGCCATTATCCTGATGGTGAAGGCAAGGTGAGATAATGCAAATCAGAGCCAGAATGAGATCATACAAGCAGGCAAGATACATAGCATCTGAGGCAAGGCAGTGTGCTGCACACAGCCTGACACCATGACCTTTTACCTCTATATCTCACTCTGTTTTGTTTTGTTTGTCAGGGCATCGTAATCAGGAGAGAAATTTCCCTGCAGTTGCTTATACAAGGCATAAACCTGACCCTGAGGCAGTGTGAGAGGGGGTTTGGGGCGAAATGCAGTGATACATATATTACAAAAAGAGGGAAGACACTGAACAAAACAGCACCCACCAATCAAAATAGCACAAATGATGACTGAATAACATAGGATGTTTCCCAATAAGCCTGAAGGTAGCCAAGACCAAAGGCTTTCCCACCAAGATCCTAAAGTGTCAATTTTTAAATCAGAGGCCAAATTATGTAAAATATTAAGTTGATGCTGAATGTTCTGTGACTCATCTGAAATGTTAAAGCAACAAAGTCGTTCAAAATTTTCACAACCCAAATGCTGGTGTAGAAGCAAATAATCAACAGCAGCATGATTTTGAAGAATAGCTTTTCTAAAAGCTTGCAGCTCATGGTTGATTGTTGAGATCGCTGAAGAAGTGGCATTAATGGTTTTTGCTAAATTACACGCAATAGCATTAATATTCAGATGAGCACGAACAGCAAGTGCTGGCACACCCACCATAGATATAGCCAATGCTACGTATTCTGCTTGATAAAGTAAAGCTGTTTCAGAGTCACAAGTGTCATCTAGGGTGACCCCATGCCGAATATGGCTCGAGTGAAGTTGTTGTTTAGAAAGCAAAACAGGAATCAACCGGCTAAGAACACTGCGCTTCACTAATATTAGTAGGAATATAATTAAAGGTTTCTTGGCCACATGTAAAAAACCACCCTTGCGGTAGCCAAATATGGGCAAAATTAAAGGAAGTCTCTTCAAAAGCTGTACAATTTAAGACAGGTGAACTAATGCGAAGATAGTGAGGGTTTTTGCTTGAAGAAGTACAATTAACCATTTTTACATGTTACATTTTCAGGGACCGCTACCACTGGAGTATGCAAATCAATTGCATTAGGGGGTGGATAATATGCAGCTACCCCCCAATTAGTTATAGTCTTATAGTTAAAGTTCCCTCCCAACAAATACCTACTCAAGCCAGTAAAGTTCTGAATTACAGCAACAGGGCTACAGACAGGGATTAAACATGTAGAAAGCAAATTTTCCATATCATAGGCTTCAGACAAACAAAAGGCATCAGATTTTATGATGTTTGCAAGGTGCACCCATAGGTTTTCTTTCATTCGTTGTTTGAGCGAATGTTTAGGTGGAATAACAGCTGCTGTTGCCAAAGTACAGCTATTAACAATCATGCACAAACAAATTATGTCTAAGGAATTGGCAATTAAAACCGCAAAAATGGCAGCACACAAATTCTCGGGTGTTTGTTCGACTTGTTGCTGCTGCAGCACTGCCTACGCTTTGGTGGTCAAATTCTTCACATCTCCCCATGTCACTGGATTGGCACGACGGGATCGGATTGGTCGCTGCACCGTCTGTAGAGTCACCTTTACCATCTCTGGGATAGGATTCAGGGGTTGGTGCCACGACATCCTTGGCTGGGCGAACACAGCGTGCTGGAATCTAGGGGCAAGCACAGCAGCATAGCCTCGCCCCCAAGTAATCAGAGGGACCGGTCCCAACCATGTTTTATCTGGTAATGCCTGATAATGTACCAGAGGAGGAGGCAAGCTTGTTTTTTGTTGAAAATGCCTCTGATGGGCAGTTGAATTAGAAATTGAAAAATTCAATTTGTTAAAGGTAAATAATATTTTTGTAACCTGTTGTGTTACCCATGACAAAGTTGGTACCCGGGAGCCCTCTTTTTTTATTTGTTTGTGAAGGCAGTCCTTAAAGGATCAATTAACATGCTCCACAATGGCTTGACCTGTTGAATTATAGAGGAGACCATGAGTAAGAACAATATTCCAGGTTGTACAAAATTGCAAAAAAGCCTGTGAAAAATAGGCAGGCCCATTATCTGTTTTTAAAGAAGAGGGCTTGCCCAAAGCCGTAATGGCCAAAAAAAGATGAGAAATAACATGATTAGCTGTTTCCCCTCGTCGAGGCGTAGCCCAAATTGCTCTGGAATAGGTATCAATAGATAAATGAATATATTTCCAGGGAGCCAAAGAGGGAACATGGGTAACATCCATTTGCCATAGTTGATTAGAGATGAAACCATGGGGATTAACTCCTGTGTCCCCCAAGGGGGATGCCCCAGAACATTGGGGACAGGATGGAACAATTTGCTTGGCTTGATCTAGTGGAATATAGCAAGCTTGTGCGAGCCCCTTGGCATTTTGATGGAAAAAGAATGACTAAAAAACGGATCTGTGAACAAAGTGGGTAAAACATGAACAGCAGCATCAGCGTGACTTGTCTTCAGAAAGAGGACCAGGAAGGGACGAATGACTGCGTATGTGAGGAACAAAGTACAAATGTTTCCAGTCTTGTAATAGTTGCTGCAAAGTGAGAAATAGGGCCATAAGATTGGAATCAATCCTAGGCATGATATAAGCACCTGGAAGATTAAAAATAAGTTGACACACATACTGAGAGTCAGAGATCAAATTAAAAGGCTGTTGGGAAAAAGTGTGGAAAGCCAAGATAGCAGCAGACAATTCTGAGCGTTGAGGCAAAAATTGCACTGCAGTGTAGGACACTTTCCAAGTATCATCATGAGGATCCTTGTAAGCAATCGCACCTCTTGTTCATCCTCCATCAGAAAAGAGCTTGCGATAATGGAGAGGGAGAAAGCAGTGGGCGAACAGGAAAGGAGGAAGTCATTAAACAAGTAAGCCGAGGATCTTTAGGCAAA
Source organism: Pantherophis guttatus (assembly GCF_059756535.1). Lineage (NCBI taxonomy): Eukaryota > Metazoa > Chordata > Lepidosauria > Squamata > Colubridae > Pantherophis > Pantherophis guttatus. The sequence goes on along the minus strand of NC_142065.1, from coordinate 119,699,834 downwards.
TGATATGAAATACAACCAACATAGTCAGTTAGAGCACACTGAAGAAATAAGTTATTCTGAAAATAAAAGTGATTTTGGGATAGGAACAACAATATTTATTAAATCAGTCCCATTTCTACGACAAACTCGAGTGCGCCCCAAAGTTATAATTTCAGCAATGGCTTGGATAAATGGCAAAACATTTTGGGATGGTGTATGGGGCAAATAAAGCCATTCAATACAATATACTTTTTGCTTTTCTAAAACAGCCAATACTCCCGTGGGCAGCTTACTAGTAGGTAATATTAAAAGAGATAACTGACAATCTCTATGAATTCGATCCACAAACTGAGTACTCAAGATGTCATTAATTTGCTTGACTGTAGCAAGTGCTGCAGACGGAACTATAATGAGGTTTCCAGGCTGTTTTCCTTTAGTCAATAAATCAAATAAGGGACTAAGTAAATGTGTAGGCAAAGAAAAATACGGGCGAACCCAATTAATGACACCCAGCAATTGTTGCAAATTAACCAAGGAAATAACTTTGGGTAGACTTAAACAAGGAAAAGCCAGAGCAGAAAAAAACTGCAACATTTTATGTCCTAAATACAGATATGGAGCGTGCTGCTGTATTTTTTCCGGGGAATTTGCAATCCATAGACACATAAATCATTTTGTATTTCGGAAAGCCAGTTAGATTGTATTTTTGGCGCTCCAATTAAAATGTCATCCATATAATGATATACCAAAACCAATGGATGACATTTGCGAAAAGGGGCTAATGCCTCAGCAACATAAAATTGACATAATGTGGGACTATTCAACATTCCCTGTGGTAAAACCATCCAGTGATAACATTTATTGGGTTCTGAATGGTTCACCGCAGGGACCGTAAATGCAAACCTTTCCTGATCAGAGGGACATAAAGGAATGGAAAAGAAACAATCCTTTAAGTCGATTACCATCACCTCATGATCTTGGGGAATCAAATTAGGATTTGGTGTCCCGCACTGCAAGGGGCCCATAGGTTGAATACATGCATTCATGGCGCGAAGATCATGTAAAAAACTCAATTTGCCACACTTCTTTTTTATCACAAACACAGGTGTATTCCATGGACTAGTGGACGGCACAACATGACCAGCAAGCAGCTGATCTTTTACTAACTGGTGGAGAGCCGTTAATTTTTCGTGTGACATGGGCCATTGATCAATCTACATCGGCCCTTTAACCGTCCAAGTCAGGGGAGGGCAGTAGTTTCAGTCCTCCAAAGTGAGGGTGGCCCCCAATTTACTGAGCAGGTCGCGCCTCCAAAGGCTGACATGAATATCTAATATAAAGGGCGGACCTGAATGACCCAATCTGAATTAGGCAAGTGAGCTGAAAGAAATCGTGCACTTTGACGACCCCCCCACACCCCCCACACTTGGGCAGGGCTCAGTTGGCCAGGCAGCAGGCCACTGCTTGGCAGAGATCACTGAAACATCCGCTTCAGTGTCCAAAATCCCTTCAAAGGGCTTAACCTGCAACACAATGATCTGACGGGGCCGTTGGGATGTTATCAGGGTAGTGATGGCAGCTATGATAGAAGTGGCTGGGTCAGGAGAACCAAAGCCACCTTCACCTCTCTCCTTTTGCTCTCCCCCTGCCGGGACAAAATAAAGCAAAAACAGGAGTTGAGCAGGGCTTGTATAAATGGGCAAAGTTTGGGGCAAATTGGTCCACAATTGAACATAAATAATCCCAGTGTAGTCGGAATCTATCACTCCAGGAATGACAAAAATACCTTTTTTACCCATGCTTGACCATGGAAGGATAAGCCCTACATAATTTTCTGTTAGGGGCCTGATAATTGGGATGGAATTACTTGAACCTCCCCAGGAAATTTAAAATTCACTTCCTCCTGCAGTATCAAATCAATACCAGCACTACCTTTTGTAGCTGCAGGAGTATTTTCTGTTGTTGGTTTGTTGTCTCTGTTTGGCCTGGGGCCAGAGACCGGCCTCGCCGGCCGTTTCTTGAATGACATTCGCTTGCCCAATGATAACCTTTCTGACACTTTGGGCATTTTGTTTTTGGTTTTGATCCCTGATGAAAGGGAGGGCGAGATGTTGCAGATATCCCCCCCCCCCGGATTTCGACATTCCTTTTTAAAATGACCAGGTTTGCCACAATTGTAACACTTTCCTTGAGGTTTGCTGCCTTGTGATAAAGCAGCTGCTAACAAACTGGTTTGGTAAGAGGATGTTCCTATATCTTGACACGCTTTAATCATATCTGCCAAATCAGGATTTTTTTCCAGACCAACAATTGCCCTTCGGCACTCAGAAGTGGCATTGTCTTTTGCCAGCCTCAGCAGCAGCTCATTCTGAGCTTCAGGATTGTCTATCTGTCGCCGTAAAGCATCCTGCAATCTGTTAATAAAATCAGGATATGGCTCATTAGCCTTCTGCCTGATATTAGAGAAGGCTTGTTGAGACTTGCCAGAAACAGGCACTTTTCCGAAGGTTCGATAAGCACATTCAGAAGAAACTTGTAAAGTGGCTGCTGGTAGAATAATCTGAGCATCAACTGGGCAAAAGGACCAGATCCATACAATTGATCAGTAATAAATGGTCCCCCCAAGTGGAGGGCACGCATGGCACACTGATGTTTAAATTCACTATCCCAAACTACATATTGTGCTGGAGTAAGCAACATGTGAAAGGTAGTTTTCCAATCTTCAGGTACTAGGATATGATTTCTCATAGTGGCTTCCAACATGTCCTGCATATAGGTACTTCCCAACCCCATATCTCTAATTCCTTTTCTAAGTTCTATTAAAATTGCATAAGACAAAGGACGATATTCCACTATTTGAGCCCCATTCTGATCTACTTGTCCCATAACGTGTACTGGACAAATAAAAAGCATATCAGCAATTTCTTCTATATTCTCCCCCCCACCCCTTATCTAACTGTTCCTCTAAAACCTGCCTAATGGGGGTGTACAGCGGCCGTGGAGCAGCAATAGAACTAGCTCCTTCAGGAGGAGCTGATGGTTCAATTGGAGATGGTTTCGGGGTGACAATTTTAACTTGATCATAATCAGGTGGAGGGCTTGTAGTTAACTGTTGCCTTGCTGAAGCATCAAAGCCAAATTTTTCTATTGCTTGACAGCATTGATACCATCGATGTAATATTTGCACTGGAGCCCGGGGTTCAAGATGTAAAGTATGCCCTATCTTTGTCCAATCATGTAAACGGAGCGTCCCCCATTCCGGATACCAGGGACAATGTTTCCCTATCTCTATCACCAGCATCCTTATGTCAGCCTCAGATGTCGTCACACCAGACTTGTGCAAAAGGAATCAGAGTTCCTGCACATGCATTTGCTGATGTTGAGATAGATTGCAATCCATACTCACCACTGAGGGATCCCGTAGGATGAAAGGTGCACCAGAGGTCTATACCAGACGATGATAAGTACGTTGATTGTTGCTTCCCATGGAGGGTGTCCCTGTTCAGGCGCCAGATGTAGAAATCAGGGTCCAGTCATTTGCTCTGTGCGAAGATGTCTCTCTCCTTTGCAGCGTTTATTGCTTTTTTATATACAGTTTTTTACAAGCAGAAAAGGCAAACCAGCAACAGTGTTTTAATTGGTAGATACTATTCGCCCCCCTTAAGATGCCATTATCCTGATGGTGAAGGCAAGGTGAGATAATGCAAATCAGAGCCAGAATGAGATCATACAAGCAGGCAAGATACATAGCATCTGAGGCAAGGCAGTGTGCTGCACACAGCCTGACACCATGACCTTTTACCTCTACACTTAAGTTGGACTCCAAACTCTGCAGTGGGCCTTCAATTCCCTACCTATAAAGAAAATGTCTTTACTTAGCCCCTCTTCCATTATATCCTGTGGCATTCAGTTATCAAGTGAGTGATATTGAAAAAGAATGGCAGTACTTTGTACAGTAGCAGGAAGTCCCAGTGAAAGTGACTTCAGAAGCACAGTTAAACTTAAAAAGAGCAGCAGAGCCCAGCAGATCAATAGCAAACTAGGGGCAACTGAGGCCCAGATCCTGGAAAATGCCAACAAGGCAGCCCCCTAGTTTTTGGATCCAAGATGGCGCTGCCAAAGGCTGCCTCACTGAAATGCTCTCTAATGGTTTCTTTATTTTTAATTATTCTCTGCGACTCACTACGGATTTCTTACGAGACCATCTGCTAAAAATTAAGCAATATTTCTTTAAGGAGCAGCTTTCTGTGATCTCACACTCCCCCCCCCTTTACAAACGCGGAGGAGATTCTAACACAGGAAGAAGCAATTTCCCTGGAGCCATGGATTTCCCAAAAAAACAAACAAACAAACAAATGGGGGAAGCGAAGGAGAGGTAAAAGGGTGGGAATTTTAAACAGATTAAGGAATAGGAGAAATAAAACTCTGCCTTCAATTTTCCTAACCAACGTACGTTCACTTGCTAATAAGATGGATGAAATACTCCTTTTAAACAAATACAATTCTGATTTTTACAATTCAGAAGCCCTATGCTTCTCTGAAACCTGGTTAAATGAATCAATTGAAGACAGCAGCCTGCATATCCCAGGGTTTCAGATACAATGATCAGACAGAATTGCAGAAACAACTGGTAAAAAGAAGGGAGGAGGCTTATGCTTATATATCAACAACAGTTGGTCTCAGGATATAATTATAATATATAAATTCTGTGATGAAAACCTAGAGACATTAATTATCAACTGCAAACCATACTATTCGCCTCATGAATTTTCCTCATTTCTTCTAATTGCTGTTTATGTCACTGGCCATTATTTTGGGAGATCTAAACAAGGCAAACTTAAGGAAAGAGCTACCAAAATACTTTCAGCATGTCAATTTTCCCACTAGAGGCAAGAATATTTTAGACCATTGCTACACAACACTAAAAGGTGCTTATCGGTCTTTACCACAAGCAGCTGTAGGATGCTCTAATCATTGCATGATTCACCTTGCTTACAGGCAAAAACTTAAAACCACAAAACCAACAATTAAATCAGTGAAGACTTGGACTGAGGAGGCAAAGTTAAAGCTACAGGCTTGCTTTGACTGCACTGATTGGAATATTTTTGAAGATACCTCTGCAGACCTGGATGAACTCATACATACTGTAACATCATATGTCAGCTTCTGTGAAGACCTATGTGTACCGACCAGGAACTTGTGAATATACAGTAACAACAAACCTTGGTTTACAGCTAAACCTAAGCAGCTACATCGTTCCAAAGAGGAAGCCTACAGAAAAGGTGATAAAATGCTGTACAATCAGGCCAGAAATGTATTAACAAGGGAGACCAGAGCAGCAAAAAGAAGCTACTCTGAAAAGCTAAAGAATCAGTTCTCAACAAATGAACCAGCAAACATGTGGAAAACTCATAAAAATATCACCGGCTATGGCAAACCTTCCCAGGCTGAAGGAAACAACAACTGGCAGATGACCTGAATGTGTTTTACTGCAGGTTTGAAAGGAAACTACAGCCACCTATCTCCACAACCCCCATCTCAGACACACCAACAACAGCCAAGCCTCCTACAACTGACCCCATCCCATTGGGTGCACAACCCCTAGTGATCACAGAAAAGGAAGTGCAAGACCTATTTCACAGACAAAAGCCAGGAAAAGCTCCAGGCCCAGACAAGATAACTCCATCTTCACCTGTATCTTCAATAAATCGCTAGAGATGTGCTATGTTCCTTCTTGCTTCAAATGCTCTACTATCATCCCAGTGTAGAAGAAGCCTACCATCAAGGAACTGAATGACTACAGACCAGTTGCTCTAACATCTGTAGTCATGAAAACCTTTGAAAGGCTAGTGCTGTCCCACTTGAAAACCATCACGGATCCGCTGTTAGACCCCTTGCAATTTGCATACTGAGAAAATAGATCAACAGATTATGCTGTTAATATGGCTCTGCTCTACATCCTACAACATAAGGGTCCTCTTTGTAGACTTTAGTTCAGCATTCAATACCATCATTCCAGACACTCTTCTAACTAAGCTAAAGCAGCTACAGGTACCTGAACACACTTTTAAGTGGATCATAAGCTTCCTAACAAAGAGGAAGCAGCAAGTGAAGCTAAGGAGAATCACACCAGATACCTGTACAATTAGCACAGGGCCCCCCCAAGCTGTGTGCTCTCCCCACTTCTCTCTGTATACCAATGACAGCATCTCTAATGATCCATCTGTTAAACTACTGAAGTTTGCAGATGACACAACAGTGATCGGTCTCATTCAAGACACTGATGAATCTGCATACAAATGGGAGGCTGAACAACTAGCCTCATGGTGCGACTGGAACAATCTGGAACTGAACACACTCAAAACCGTAGAAATGGTGGTAGACTTTAGGAGAAACCCTTCCATACTTCCACCTCTCACAATACTAGACAACACAGTATCAACAATAGAGACCTTCAAATTTCTAGGTTCTACCATATCGCAAGATCTAAAATGGACAGCTGTTGTGGTTTGCCCGCAGCCTGCGGAGCTGGCAGCGGAGTCGGACAGCGATGAGGCTGAGGAAGAACATGGGCCAGTCCTGGAGGCTGGGGAAGGCCCGGATGAGGGCTTTGCATCGGAGACAGAGATGGGGCCAGGGCCATCAGGGAGTGATGTACGGACACCGGAGCCTCCAGAGGCTGACAGTGGAGAGGCAGAGGAACAGGAGGAGACTGTTCCTAATGCACGTATGAGAAGAGCTGCCAGAAGGCAAGAGCAGCTAAAGCAAAGAGGACAACTTGGGAGTAGGGCCAAGAGATGATTGGCCCCTCCCATAAGGCTTAAAAGACCAGCAATGGCTCTTGGGCTCTTTGTCGGAAAACAACGTTGATAGTATTGCTGCACTTATCTCTTGTTGGCGTCTTCTGCTTTTGAACTTTTGCCAAGAGAAACCTTTGGCAGTTTACCTAATTATACCAAGGTTGGTTATTAGACTGAAGAATTTGTGTTATGAAGAGTTTGTTTTAATTTAGTTTGGACTATGCTGAGAATGAGTTAATTCTGAGTTAATTCTCAGTTGTTCTAATAAAGTCTGTTTGTTTTGGAACTGTTTGCATCAATTACCCAGGCTTGGGCCTGGGTCACGACAACAGCTAACATCAAAAACGTCATCAAGAAAGCACAACAAAGAATGTTCTTTCTGCGCCAACTCAGAAAGCTCAAACTGCCCAAGGAGCTGCTGATCCAGTTCTACAGAGGAATTATTGAGTCTGTCATCTGCACCTCTATAACGGTCTGGTTTGGTTCTGCAACCCAACAAGACAGACACAGACTTCAGAGAATAATTAGAACTGCAGAAAAAACAATTGCTACCAACCTGCCTTCCATTGAGGACCTGTATACTGTATGAGTCAAAAAGAGGGCTGTGAAGATATTTACAGACCCCTCACATCCTGGACATAAACTGTTTCAACTCCTATTCTCAAAATGACACTATAGAGCACTGCACACCAGAACAACTAGACACAAGAACAGTTTTTCCGGAACGCCATCATTCTGCTAAACAAATAATTCCCTCAACACTGTCAAACTATTTACTAAGTCTGCACTATTAATCTTCTCATCGTTCCCACCACCCATCTCCTCCCACTTATGACTGTATGACTGTAACTTTGTTGCTTGTATCCTTAAGATGTATATTGATATTGTTTCCTGATTGCTTATTTGTACCCTATGACTATCATTAAGTGTTGTACCTTATAATTCTTGATGAATGTATTTTCTTTTATGTACACTGAGAGCACCAAGGCAAATTCTTTGTGTGTCCAATCACACTTGGCCAATAAAAAAAATCCTATTCTATTCTATTCTATTCTATTCTATTCTATTCTATTCTATTCTATTCTATTCTATTCTATTCTAATTCTAATTCTAATTCTAATTCTAATTCTATTCCCTAGGCAGCCCAAATCTGGAATGTGAAAAGATGAGAAAGGACTCAGCCTGAGCAGAAAAGGACTTTATTTTCTTTGCTTTTTACAGTTGGGAGAGCAGCAGGTGAAGCCCTAATCATTAACCCAGGGGTCTGCAACCTTAAACACTCAAAGAGCCACGAGGGCCTGTTTCCCTAGAAAACAAAACACCGGGAGCCACAAAACCTGGGTTGGGGTGGCCAACTTGATGTCACTCACTCCCACCCAGTCACATGACCCCCAGCCACGCCTACCCAGGTTTTGTGGCTCCCCATGTTTTCTTTTCTATGGGAAATAGGTATCTCCACTGTCTCTCGCCCTCATCTCTCTCTCTCCCTTTCTCTTTCTCATCTCTTTTTCTCTTTTTCTCTATCTCCCTCTCTCCTTTCTCTCATCTGTCTTTCTTTTTCTCTCTATCTCCCTCTCCCTCTCATCCTCTCTCATTTCTCTTTCTCTTTCATCTTTCTCTTTTTCTGTCTCCCTTTCCCTTCCTCATCTCTCTCTCATCTCTTTTTCTCTCTTATCCTCCTCCCTCCCTCTCTCCCTCTTTCTCTCATCCCCCATCTCTCATTTCTTTCTCTCTCTTTCTCTCTCTCATCTCTTTCTCTCTTTCTGTCTCCCTCTCCCTCCCTCCCATCTCTTTCTCCCCCTCTCTCTGTATCTCTATGTCTCTCTCTCTGTGTGTGTGTGTGTGTGTGTGTGTGTGTATCTTGCTCTCTTTTGCTCCCGCTCTCTCTGTCTCCTCTCACTCTCTTGGAAAGCCCTGCGTGCTCTCCTTGGGGCTTTTCACTACCCATTTTTCTTTCTTCCTTTTGGAAATCTGGCCTGGCTGAGAAATGAGCGAACCCACAGCAGAGCTTCCCTTCTCTTCCCCCTCCTCGTCCTCTCATGCACACCTCCCCCGGCCCCGCCAGAGCCAGCCAGAGGGTTGTGAGAGGAGGAGGGGGATGGGTGAGCATCTTTGGTGAGGGCCGAATTGAGCCGAATCTGTCTCCCCCCTCCTCTCTCTCGCTGCCTGAGTGGCAGGAAACTGTAGGCGGCTACTTCTGGGTTTGCTCTCTGTCCCAAGAGAGAGAGAGAGAGCTGCCAGGGGTGAGTGGGGCAAGGAATGGGCTCCAGGAGGAGGAGGGGATCCAGTCTCCCCCATTGTGAAGCACACTTTTGCTGTGCTGCACAAGGCATTGCAAGAGCAGCAGGCAGGCCATGGAAGGGGTAGTGGGTCTTCCCCCCACCCACCCCGCCAAAGGAAAGACAGCCAGGCTTCTCCTTCTCTTCTACCCTTTCCTCTGCTCTCTTCCCCCCATTCAATCCTACTTTGGGACAGAGGAGCATGCACTGGAAACGTGTGTTGGGGTGACGTCAGAGTGTGTCTTCTAACCCTCTGATGCTCGCCCACAATTCTCCACACTCCTCCAGGCCTGGCTTGCTGAAGTGGGGAGCAGTCCTGACACCTCTGATTACCTCCCCCCCACAGCCCCAGCCATTGCAGCCCAGGGAAGGCACAGGAAATGAAAGGAAGCAGAAACATAGCTCTTGCTGGGGCAAAAGAGCTGAGATCGGGGAAGGCACAGGCAACAGAAAGTGGCACATTTGAAAGGCAGCGAATAGCGTCCCGCTGCAAGAGCCGTGCTGTGCCTCTCCACCATCCAACTTGCCAATGGGGGCACTTCTGCTGGGCCATCTACTCCCCCCCACTGGGCTGTTGTGCTCAGTGCCCAGCGGGGGAAGGGACAGTTCCCCACACCGTTCCCTTCTTTCTCTTGGCCCCGCCAACAAGGGAAGAGGAAGGCCAGGCTTGGGGGATGGCTCCCACCCCACAGGATCTGCCCCCACCATTCTCTCCCAGCACTCTTTACTGGCGGCAAATATATCACGACGAAGGGAGAATGCTGTTGCCTCACAAAAGCAAGTGCAGGGGTGATTCACTCCCGCACTAAGGTTCCATGCCACTGTCACGACAGGACGATGGCTCTTTCATCCCTGTGCCATGACAGAGTGGCAAGGAGCCACAGCAGAGGGCCCAAAGAGGCACATGCAGCTCCAGAACCACAGGTTGCCCACCCCCGGTTTAGCCCCTAGGAGTTTCTTCAAGGCTTGGTGCACTAGTTTAGTGTGCTCTTCTAGAGTTTCACTGAATATGAGAATGTTGTTCAGATAGACTAGAACACCCTTGTAGAGGTGCTCATGCAGCATTTCATTAATCAATTGCATGAAGACTGTAGGGGCGCCCTGTAACCCGAATGGCATCACTTTAAACTGGAAGCTGCCTAAGCGGCAGTTGAAAGCAGTCTTACACTCTTCCCCCTCTTTGATTCGCACTCGGTAGAATGCCTCTCTTAGATCTAGCTTGGTGAACACCTTCGCTTTCGCCAGGTGGCTTAGCATGTCCTTCATCAATGACAGGGGGTAGGTATTTTCCACACACACTGTCTTAATTCCCCTAAAATCAATGCAAAGCCTCATCAATCCATTTTTTTTTCTTTAAACAGCATTAGGGTGGCCACCTTAGATTTGGCAGGCTGAATGAACCCTCTAGCTAGGTTGGTGTCAGTAATTCCTCAGCTCATCCATTTCCCTGGGGGTGGGGGGTGTCATGGAATACATCTTTGGCTTGGGTAGTTTGACTCCCGGTACAAACGCCTATTGTGCAGTCGATGGGTCAGTAGGGTGCTGCTTTCTTGCTCGCTGAATGCAGCAGCCAACTCTCAATACTCTTTTTTTTTAATTGAAAATTATTAAAAATTACAGGAAAAAAAAGCATAGCAATATGGATAGAATTGCAGAGAATAATATAATACATATAGAGTTTTAAAGTATCAATTTTCACCTAGAGATAGTACAAAGCTCCATTAAACCAACTCATCAAAAGAAAGAAAAGTTTATCCAGAAGAAAAAAATTCTCAATTGCCATGCAATGCTCCTATAAATATTTACCCACGTTCACACTAAGGTTAATATTTTCATTCTTCTTAAGATTTATTTTTTTGAAGCCAAGCATACCACCTGTCCCAGCTCCTATATAACCCCGATTCTTGTTTATCTCGCAAAAGTCCAGTAAGCTTGTCTGTTTCTGCATAGTCCAAGATCTTTGCGGTTATCTGTTCTGTCCCCATCCCACACACGCACCCCACAGACGGCCGGGAGTTAATAAGCCACACGACAAAATCTTTGAAGATAAAGCTGGCAGCAACCCAGTGGCTAGCTGCCAATTCAGACTTTACTCACACAAAACAAAGATTAGACTGCAAGGATTCCGATAAAGCAGGCAAAGTTTCAACAATACAAGGATTAGTCCAAATGCAGTCCGACAAGGCAGGCAGAAGTCCAGTAACGCAGAGATCATGGATTATTTCTAGTTTTTCCTCGTCACAAACTGAACCGGCCACCACACCCACATTTATACCCTAGGGGATGTGGTCCAGTGACTCAGCTAATCTCTGGCACACCTTCCCCTCTGCTATGCACGCTTCTCCCTGCGCCGCTGCCGAGGATCCAGCCAGCACTTATCTACTTCGTCGCTGTCCACCTGTGGCTGCGGGGAAGTGCTTGGCTCTGGGCCTATCTCTTGGCCTTCAGTATCCTCCGGAGGCATTGCCAGAGAGGAGGGTCCTGGAGAGGGAGGCCTTGCCAACTCCTCTCCCTCGCTCTCAGAGTCTGCATCTGTTGATAGCCCAGGCTCAGGCAACGGAGCCACAACATTAACGTAGCCTCCGATGGCGTACTTTTGGATTTCCATTCTTGCGCAAACAAGATCCTGGCTGCAATGATGATGTGGAGAGCGAGATACCAATTGGATTTGTTTAAATTCTCTGGTTTCATGCCTAGTAAAAACATTTCCGGGTTCAATTCTATCCTACATCCTATGATTTCTAAAATCCATTTTTGAATTCTAGCCCAATATTCTTTTACTCGGGGACAGGTCCATCAACTATGAAAATAAGTTCCCATAGCGGCGTTGCATTTCTAACAAACCAGAGAGGTTCCTGGGAACATCTTTGATAATCTAGCCAGAGGCAGGTGCCATCTATACAGTATTTTGTATATATTTTCCTTATAGGAAACCGACATTGTTAATTTTAAGGTTTTCCCCCAAATTTCTTCCCATTTTTCAAGTTCAATCGAATATCCCAAATTTCTCCCCCAGGCAGTCATTGAGTCCTTGATAACCTCCTCTCCAATCCAATCCATTAAGAGGAATTGGTACAGTTTGGATAATACCTTCTCATCCTTCCCCAACAAGATCTTATCAAGTTCCTGTAGGGAATTATAGATTCCTCCCTTGTTTTTGTCCTGAGCTGTCCTGGATTGGATCTGATTGTATGTCCACCAATCTAACTCATAGCCTAATTCCACCAGCGTATTTCAAGATTTTACTTTGCCTAAAGGATCCAACAGAACTTGGTAAATTAATGGTTTATTTCTGTTATAAAGATCCGGGTGTATCATCGCCTCTAAAGAGGAAAGCCAAATCAGAGTCATCAGGTAATATTTATTTCTTATTCGATCCCAAATAGTCATCAAAACCTTTCGGATAAAGTGGTCCATAAAGTATTTATGTTTTTTGGGCCTTTCCTGACTCAGATAATAATGCCACCCCTTTTGCAAATTGTGGCCTTCCAAACTAAGGATTCTCCTCCTCCTCAAAGCAATCCAGTCTCCGATCCAATTTAAGACAGCTGCTTGATGATAAAGCTCCCATTTAGGTAGGCCAAATCCTCCCCTGGAAGGGGATTCTTGAAGCATTTTCAATTTAATCCTTGGTTTTTTGTTCTGCCACACAAATCTACGTATACATTGATCTAAAGATTGAAAAAATGTTGTATCTAATAAAACTGGGGCTGTCTGAAAAAGAAAAATCCATTTAGGCAGGATATATGTCTTAACTACTGCAATTCTACCTAATAATGATAACTGTAATCCTTTTCATCCTTCCAGCATTTCTTTAGTTTGACCAAGTAGTTTCTGGTAGTTATCTTCTTTAATGGTCGAGCATTTGGATGAAAGCCAAATGTCTAAGTATTTCAATTTTTTAACTATCTGAATCCCTAGTTCTTCCTCTAACTGCACTTTTTGATTCTTCGTCATATTCTTAATTAGAATCTTGGTTTTATCTTTATTTAATTTAAATCCCACTACTTTCCCGTAAGCCTCCAACTCCTGGAGCAAGATTGGTCCTGATTCCAAAGGTTCTTCCAAGACAAATATCAAATCGTCCGCAAAGGCTTGGAGCTTAAACTCTTCCCCTCTGATTCTTAGCCCTCTAATTCCTTGGTTCCTTCTGACCTCATTCAATAATAACTCTAGGGTTAAGATAAATAAAAGTGGAGATAATGGGCACCCCTGTCTAGTACCTTTACTTATATAAATCTTTTCAGACTCTTCCCCATTAATAAGTATTTTCGCTGTCTGTTTTGCGTATACTGTCCGGATTGCCCTGGTAAATCTTTCCCCAAATTCCATTTCGCTCAACTGTGCAAAGAGAAAGTTCCAGCTCACTCTGTCAAAAGCTTTTTGTGCATCCACGGAAACCAGGGCCACCTGTTTATCAGAATTATACTCATAATATTATAGTATATTCAATATAGTTCTCACATTATCTTTCAATTGTCTGTGAGGTAGGAAGCCATTCTGGTCTCCGTGGATGTACTCATTCAAAAAAAATTTTAGTCTCTTCACTAAAATCGCAGAGAATAATTTATAATCGGAATTAAGCAGGGAGATCGGCCTGTAATTTTTGATCAGAAGCGGATCAGTGCCTTCCTTTGGGATTAATGTAATATACGCTTTGGACCAGGAGGGTGGCATTTGACCAAAGACCAGAACCTCATTAAACACTTCAGTCAAAAATTCCCCCAAAGTCTCAAGGAGGGCCTTATAGATTTCTACTGGAAGACCATCCGTACCTGGGGTCTTTCCCCCCTTTTGTTCCCTTAATACTAACTCTACTTCCTTCAAGGTAATCTCTCCATTCAATATTTCTTTCATTGGGAGTGGGACCTTCCGGGAATCCACTCTAGCCAAATACTCTCTAATCTCCTGATCCTGTTCATCTCCAGCTGTATACAAGGCAGCAAAATATTCTTGTGTTATTTTTCCTTTCCCTTCCTTATCCGAGACACATCTTCCCGTTTGGTCCTTCAGACAAACTATCCTATATCTCTCCTGTTGCTTCTTCAGTCTATAGGTAAGCCATTTTCCCGCTTTATTTGCATGTTCAAAGTTCCTTTGTTTTGCCCATCTAATTTTAGTAGCCAATTCTTCCTGATCTAATAAATTTAACTGGTGTTGGGTTATTTTCTTCTCCTCAACTAGTTTTAAGTCCCCTGGGTCTGCCTGCAACCTCACTTCCACTTTCTCCAATTCACACATCAATTTACTCCATTTCAGTCTCTGGGTCTTCCCAGAGACTACTCCCCTGATCACTGCCTTCGCCGTATCCCAGATAATCTGGGGACTAGTATCTTCCTTCCTATTGACCCTAAAGAAAAAAGCCATCTCCTCCTTTAGTTTTTGAAGTAGATCTTTGTCTTTTAATACTCCTACATCCATCTTCCATCTCTTTATTCTGCGGGCTCCTCTCCATAATATTTTCAACGGGCTATGGTCTGCCCAGTCATTAACCTCAATTGCCACATCTAACACCTGGTCACATAATCCTACAGTCATCCAGGCCATATCTAATCTGGACCAGGAATGGTGTCTGGGGGAGAAATAAGTACTCTGTTTCTTTCCCGGATTTCTGTCCCTCCATATATCTCTCAGCCCTGTTACCTCTCTAATCTGTTTACAAATTTTTGGCAAAAGCTTCCTCCTCTTTTTCCCGGCTTTACCTCTCTCTGGTATATAATCCAAATTTGGCTCTACTACCGCATTAAAGTCCCCGAGCAGACAAATATTGGCGTAGTTTACCTCTAATAGCTTCTGATATAATTTCCCGTAAAAGTTTACTTGGCATCCATTTGGGGCATAGATTCCAACCAACAAACATTTCTTTTGGTCCATTGTTACCTCTACCATCAGGACTCTACCTTTTTTCCCGGCATAAATTAATTTAGATTCTAAGTGTCCTTTTACATATATCACTATTCCCTTCTTTTTCTGATCTGCCAGGGAGGCATACAAATTTCCCAGTCTTTTATTCTCCAGTATCGTTTTCTGGTTTCCTTTTACATGAACCTCCTGCAAGCATATCATATCATAATTTGCTTTTGCCAACCAGTTAAACACTCTCTTTCTCTTACATGGATTATTTAAACCTTTAATATTAGCTGAAAATAAGGATACTTCCACCTCTCCTTTTACCATCCTCCTTACTATTTACTTATTACTTGCTCTCTTTTTTCTTTCTGGTCTGTTGGGTTTTCCTCGGGGAAAGGGGTTCTTTCCTTCCTCCAGCTCCTTCCCTTTCTATCTTTCTCCCCTTCCCATCTGTTTGTTCCTTAAGGTCTTCATCCTCCTGTAGGTCTTCTAAACTTTCAGTTTCCACTTCTCCCTCAGACTCCCAGTCATTCACCTTAAAATTTAGCTCATAAAAATCTCGTGCATCTCTCAAGTTCTCAATTTTAATCCTCTTGTCTCGCCAAGTTATCAATAAACCTTCTGGTATCAACCTATACAGAATTGCATTTTTCCTTAATTGCATCGTCAGAAATTGGTATCTTCACCGCTGTTCTCTAACTTTCCTAGGGATTTGCTTTAAAATCATAATTTGTTGTCCTTTATATGATATCACCTGGTCCCTTGCTTTCCTATAAACTTCCTCCCGTATGTCCTTCTTACAAAATCGGATATGAATTTCTTGAGGCAAATTATGTCATTTGCATATCCCGTAAATACCCTATAGGCCTCATCAATGTCTTTCATTATTAACTCTTTCTCTTTTTCCAAGATTTCAGTTAAGATACTTCCAACTACTTCTCTCATACATTCTTCTTTATCTTGAACCACGTTCTGCATTCTTAGGAAAAAGGAGGAGCGTTCCATCTGTAAGAAGATTATTTCTTCTTCCATAGTCCTTGTAGTTGTGGCCTGCTCACGTTCCAATCCCGCCAAGCGTTCTTCATATCTATTGGTACGGACTTCCACTTCGTGAAGTCTTCCCTCTTGTTTAACCATTGCCTCTCGCACTTCTGTCAATTGTTCATTTAATATTTTAATGTCTCCCCACACCGCTCCCATTTCACTTCTCAAATTCATTGCTAAGTCCTCAAAAATCTTCATCATTCATTGCCACCCCAGCGATGCCCTTGAAGTGATGGCCCAGTGCCTGGAGGCTGTACGGATCTGGATGGGGAGGAACAGGCTCAAGCTCAACCCTTCCAAGACCGAGTGGCTGTGGTTCCCGGCATCCCAATATAGTCAGTTGAGTCCATCGCTGACTATCGAGGGCGAGTCTTTGGCCCCCATGGAGAGGGCGCACAATCTGGGTGTCCTCCTGGATACACAGCTGTCCTTGGAGGAACATCTGATGGCTGTTGCCAGGGGGACCTTTTGTCAGGTTCGCCTGATTCGCCAGTTGCGGCCCTTTCTTGGTCGGGATTCCGTGTGCACAGTCACTCATGCCCTTGTCACCTCTCGCCTGGACTACTGCAATGCTCTCTACATGGGGCTCCCCTTGAGGAGCACCCAGAGGCTCCAACTGGTCCAGAATGTGGCCACGCGGGTAATTACGGGAGCTGCATGGCGCTCCCGCATAACACCGCACCTGCGCGAGCTGCACTGGCTCCCAGTGGTCTTCCGGGTGCGCTTCAAGGTGTTGGTTACCAGGAATAGTTACGGATTGTACTGTAATAGAGACTAAGCTGGTTTTGAACTTAATAATGGCTGCCAGGTTACTGGTGGCACAGTACTGGAAGAAGGAAGATCCACCTACTATTGAGGAATGGACATTAAAAGTTGTGCATTTGGCGGAAATGGCAAAAATTTCATCATACCTTAAAGACCATTCAAATGAGAGATATATATTGGAATGGACAAAATGGATTGATTACATACAGAAGAAGTATCCGAATAAGAAGATTCATATAGCTTATGAATGAAATAATATTAAGTAGTTTATGTTTGTTTTTTCTGAGTTATAAGGAGTTAAGGACCTAGGGAGAACATGAAATGTAATAATTTGTTAGCACATTTTAGTTCTTGGTTTGTGAATGCTATACCCTGTGCTCGTTCTGGGAAGTCTAGGGAGGGGGGTGGGGGGAGGGAGGGGAAGGGAGGGTGGGAAGGGGAGGGGGGGTTGAGGGGGGAAGGGGGGTTGAAAATGTTTGTACTTTTTATAAAACTTTTCAATAAAAAAAAAAGGTGTTGGTTACCACCTTTAAAGCGCTCCATGGCATAGGACCTAGTTATCTTCGAGATCGCCTTCTGCCACCGACGACCTCCCATCAACCCGTGTGCTCCCACAGAGAGGGCCTCCTCGGGGTGCCATCAGCCAAGCAATGCAGGCTGGTGACCCCCGGGGGGAGGGCCTTCTCTGTGGGGGCTCCCACCCTCTGGAATCAACTGCCCCCAGAGATAAGGAGAATCCAAGACCTTCGTGCCTTCCGCCGTTCCCTTAAAACTTTCCTTTTTCATCAAGCCGGGCTGGCCTAACAAATCCTTTTAAATGATTTTAAATGATTTTAAATTCGTATGTCTTTTTAAATTTTGGGCCAAATTGAGATATTTCCTTTTAATCTGTTCTTAATCTATGTATTATGTATTATGTATTTATGTGTTTTTACTTGGGTGTACACTGCCCTGAGTCCCTAGGGAGAAGGGCGGTATATAAATTTGAAGTAAAATAAATAAAAAAATAAAAAATCATTACCTGTTGCATCGTCTGCATCATTCCCTGTAGATTCTGTAACGAGGGGGACTTTCCCAATGTATTTGCATCTTCTATAGATTTAGATGACATTTGGAGTGAGAATACCGGCGATGACACCGAGGGGGGCAGTAAAGCTTTCTTGCTCCCTTTAATAACCGTTGCAGCCGCTGCAATGGACATCTCTCCTTGGGGTCCTCCTTGATTTTTATTTGGAGACCAAAATTTCTTCCAACCCAGCATACAAACTAAGTTTGCTCCACTTTCCAGCTTACTTAGTCTTTCTCTTCCTCATATTCTCTATTTATCAATTAATTTAAATCAATCCAATATATACAATTAATCTGCAATTTTTAGCCGATCTATTAAGTATATAGATATATAAATTATTTTCCACAATAACAATAGTAGATCAGTCCCCTCTGTATATAGTGTAAATATAGTATAAATCTGTTTAAGTTTCTATTCAGCCTAATACATCATTCAGACCTGATCAGTTAATAAGGGTTGAGGAAAGGAGGGAGAGTGCTGTCAAAGTTTAACCAAAAAGGAAAGGAAAAAGGAAAAGGGGAGGACCAAATCTTTAGATTTTAGACTTCCTCCGAATACAATCACGATATTCTTTTGGAGTTTCCAAGTCTGCCACTAGATGGAGTTGCTGATCTTATATTGCCGACAGTTCCAGGCAAAGACGTTTCCAGCTACAAACATAGAGTATCAGAAAGCTAGTAATTCAGCTTGGAAAGGGAGATTATTAATAGTTTGTCCCGGATTTATAAATTTATGATAGAAAAAAAAGTCCATAGCAAAATCTAATAATCCAATCAAGGAGATAACAGATACAAAAGAGAGAAAAATTACACCCCACTACCAGCTCTTCTCCTATTAAGTAGGCAGATTTCTTCACCGTCCGGGTTACTCTCTCTCAGCCGCTGATCAAGTGAGGCTATTTCACCTCACAGCTTGTCCCAGCAATTAGAGCTTCACACACTCTCTCTCCAC
This sequence comes from Pantherophis guttatus, assembly GCF_059756535.1. Classification (NCBI taxonomy): domain Eukaryota; kingdom Metazoa; phylum Chordata; class Lepidosauria; order Squamata; family Colubridae; genus Pantherophis; species Pantherophis guttatus. The sequence continues at coordinate 119,681,097 of NC_142065.1, read as the reverse complement.
ACTTCTCACCTCCGGGTTCAGCATTGATCACACAATAAATCCAATAAATCCAAGTTTTCCAACTCTCCAACTCTCTGCAATCGGCTTCCTATCCAACACGATGAGTCATTCCTTTGGGGTCGCCATTCCCCGGCGCCCTCTCCTTGACTTCAGAGACCAAAAGAAGATCAAGCCTTCAGCGTGCGGGATCACCACATCCACGTGCACCCTGCACTCCTCACTCTCCCCGCTCCCTCTAGGGGCGGTTTCGGCAGAAAAAAAAGCCGTCTGAATCAAGGAAAAGAAGATCAGATCAGGAGCTCTTTTCCTATCCTTCTTCTTCTTATGCTGACGTCACCGGAAGCCAACTCTCAATACTCTTTAGGGACTTGGGGGCAACCAGGTGGCAAGACAGTGATGGCGGCTTTCTCACAGGGGTGGGGCCCAGGTGACAGATCTGCCGGTGGGACCTGGTCACCGGGGTGGGGCAGCAATGGTCCCACTCCTATTTTTAGCTTTCTGTAGCCATCCTCCCACCCCACTTGTCCAGCCAGGCAAGACCCAGAATGATTGACAAAATGGAGGAGCTCCCAGTAGCAGCCCATTTCCAGTTTTACTGGCTCGATGACTAAGGTGGCTGGGACTCCACCTATTAATGTCCCATCGACTTACTCGAAGCGAATGGGGCACGCCAGGGGCATCATGCTTATCCCTAGCTTCTGGACAATAGAGAGGCTGATTATACACCTGGTGCACCTGGTGTCTATGTCCCCTTGGGCTCCCGTTCTGGGTACCACTATTCAGGACCTTATGGTAAAGGGGCGCATGGCTTCACTTACCATTGGGTCATCTTCGCTGCTCTCACTGCTGTCACTCATGGCAGCCAGTGGGGCTTCTGAAACCGGAGTCCCCCCCACTTTGCAGAGGGTGGGGAGGAACCTCAATTGCTTGCTGTGAAAATCTTCCCTTGTCTGCTGGCTTGGGTGGGGTCCTCTTTACTTTGGGCCCCGCTGGAGTCTGGACCTGGGGAACCGGCACCAGGGCCAGACACTCTGACACTCGGTGGCTTTGTTGGTTGCACCTGAAGCACCTAATGGCTGCCGTTGGGGCCGGCCTCTGCTCCTCTGGCTACTTCACCCCAGTTCGGTGTCCCAGTTTGGTGTCCCAAGGTCCACTTAGGTTTTTTGTGTGGCACAGCTTTCTGGTGAGGGTGAATCTTGAGGTCCATGACCACTGCCATCCGGTATCACTCCTGTATTTGCTTGGGGACCCCTCAGAAGGTGCAAGCCTGCCAGAGATCCTGGTCTAGGGCTTCCTTGAATTGATGGACAAGGAGGCACTCTGGCCAGTCTAGCAGTTTTCCCACTACTCTTCAGAATTCCCATACTAGCTCCTTCGCAGGGCAGCCTTTTTGCTTGAGGTCTCTGATCTCAGCTTCTGCCTCTTGCCCTGGGCCATGTCTTTGAACTGGGTCCTCAGTAGCTGCAAGAATTCATTGGCGTCCTTGAGTTTGGGAGCCCCCTCGTCATGTGGTTGGGCCACTCACTTGGCCGCTTCATCATCCATGTTGACAGTGGCCAAAATCATCTCTTGGTCAGACTGGTACTGACCTCCATAGCAATTGAGGTGGGACCAGATCCAATTCAAGATACAGGCCAGCTTCCCTGGACTCCCATCAAAAGTAGCTCTGAAGCGGAAGGGGTGTGGCCAGTGCCAGTGGCGGTACAGCAAATTCCGGGGCTGATGCTGATATCTCAGCTGCTTTAGCGGATCCCCAGGGATCATAGCTGTCCTGTAGGGACAGTGAAGAACGGAAGCACAGGCAGGCATGAACAGGGAAGTTGCATCAGCCTCCGACCCAGCAGCAAGGGAAGACAGTCTTTAGGAGCTGTCAAAAGCCAGGCGGCCACACGGAAGATAAGGGAGAAATTAGACTTCTATACTGCCCTTCTCCTGAAAGGAAAGGGTGGTATAGGAAAGAAAGGAAGGAAAGAAAGAATAAGGAGTGATGATAAAATGGAGTATTGTTACCGAATGAGTGATTGGCCAACTCATAGGTAAGAAGAAATTTTTTTAAAATTTTTTAAAAGAGTCCCAACCTGAAATAAGCAGCTAATTGGCATCTGGAAATTTAAAGTGAAGGGGGAAAAAAAGAGGAACTTTAAAAATGAAAGCCCTAAAAGGAGAACTAACCACCTGGATTTAAATTGGAAGAATAAATTTCTTGGAAGAAATTAAGAATAAATATAAAGAAAAAGAAATTGAGAGAAAGCATTTATTTAACAACAAAAGGAACTAATTGAAGAACAGAAAGCACTACTTTTGTGGATTTACAATTGATATTTTTGCCTGGGGATTTGTGGATTGGAGAGAGTCATTTGCTGGTGGAAAAGAAATATTGCACTTAAATCAAGGTGAGAAGCCGTATGGGGAATATTTGTTTAAATAGATGCAGTAAGATTACAAAAAGAACTTGAAATAATAAAACCTTGAACTGGGGAGACTTAAAAGGACTATTTGAATTGGATACTATTTGGAAAGAAGAAAGAAAACAAAAAAGACATTAAATGGACTTGAATTCGAACTATATATAAGTGAAAATAAAAATAAATGTAAAAGTTATTTCTTCTTAAACTGAAAATATGAAAAATTGGGAACATGAGTACGAGGAGTTGAGGGAGATGTTGCAAAAGGTGCAAGAAGCTTTTAAGGGAAACAAAGAAGCGGAAGATTGGATAGAATACAAAAAGAAAGAAAGAGAAAAGATAAATGAGAAGCAAAAATATAATGTGGGAAAGAAAATAATTGAAGGAAAAAATACAGATGATCACACTGAGATTAACAGTGATAAAATAAAAACAGAAAGAGGGGAATATCTCTCAAAAAGAAGAAAAGAGAAGGTAATGGGAAAAGAGAAAGGGGGAGAATTAAAAGGATAATAAAGTTAGAGAAAAGATGCAGGAAGGAGAATATAATAAACACAAAAAGAAGAAGAGGAAGAAAGAAATAAGTGAATGGGAGAAAGGGGAGAAAGTATCAAGAAGTGGAATTCAGGAGAGTGTAAAAGAAAATTGTTAAAAGGGGAAAGTAAAAATGTAGGAAGGAATTAAAGCACTGATATGTTGATTTAAGGGAATGGCATTAGTAGTAGAAGTTGTATGTAAGAAACAAACTGGAATAAATTTATAGATTACTGTAAAAGGGAATACTTAATTGAAATTAATACATAAAATTGAAATGAAAGTAAAGAAATGCGTGCTAAATATTGAAAAAACAAAGGAAATTGAAGTAAGAAAAGAAATTGAAATGTTAAATAAATGATGTAAGAAATTGTTGTAAGTAGACCAGCAGATATAGAAATGGTCTACATCAGTGATGGCTAACTTTTTTTCCTTCTGGCGCATGCACGTGCCCACACCCATAATGCAATGCCCCTTCCGCATGCCCCACCTCTCTGCACATGTGCGCGACCCCCCCCGCATGCGCACGCGACCCCTGCATGCACGCACAACCCTCCCACTTTTGGCCTCACATCCCAAAACAGCACTGGGGGAGAAAGCCTTTACTTTACTTTACACTGGGGGAAGCTTCCAAAACGGCTGGGGTGGGGTGGGGAAAGCTTCCAAAATGCTGGGAGTGGGGGGGAAGCTTCCAAAACGGCTGGGAGGGGCAAAAAAGCCTTTGCCTCCCAAAATAGCTGGGGGAGAGAGGGAAAAAAAGCCCTTGCCTCCCAAAATGGCTGGGAGGGGGGGAAGGTTCCAAAACGGCTGGGAGAGGGAATAAAAGTCTTTGCCTCCCAAAACAGCTGCGGGGGGAGAGAGAAAAGCCTCACCTCCCAAAACATCGCTGGGAGGGGAATCTCTGGAGATCTGGGAAGGCACAGGCAGCAGAAAATGAGGAGAAAAGTAGGTCTCCCCAGGCATGCCGCTTGCAGGGCAGACCCGAAAATCAGCAGGCCAGTGGGATGCGCATGCACAGTGGAGCTGAGCTAGGCGATGGCTTGCATGCCCGCAGAGAGGGCTCTGTGTGCCACCTGTGGCACATGTGCCATAGGTTCGCCATCACGGGTCTATATGTTAAAATATCAGGAAGTAATTGAAATATTAGGAAAAGAGAAAAATAACTATTGAAATGGAAATAAGAGGCGAAAAGTTAATTAAGTTGAAAGATTTTAAGGTAAAAATGAAACAAGTTGAAACATAATGTTAAGAATTTTAAAATATGATGGGAATTTTGAGGAATATATGCAATAAAGGGAGAGAAAAACGGGGATGCCTGGACACCATAGGAAAAAAACACTGAATTGAAAATGAATACAGCAATAGAGAGAGATAGAAGAAGGAGTAGGGAGATTGAAGGAAGGGAGAAGAAGAGAGAGGAACAGAAGAAAGGGAAGGGGAGAGGAAGAAAGGAAAGGGGAATAAGAATAGGAGGGAAGGTTAGATGGGGGGAGGAAAGGAGGAGGGGGAGAAAGGAAGAGGAAGTAGAGAAGGAATAGGAGAGGAGGGAAGAAGAACGTAGGAAGGATAAAAGAAGGGAGGGAGAGGAGGAGAAAGAGAAGAAAGATTGCTGTAAAACAAAAAAGATGAAATGAAAGAAAGGCATCCCCGAACACGTTTAAATATATTAAGATAAAGATTGAATTAATAAAAAATAAAATTAAGGAGAATGTATATGATTAAAAATTGGAAAAAAATAGAATTTGAGGATGAAAGAAGATACTGTTTAGAAAAATAAGAATAGATAAATTAAGATTTGATTAACAAATATGGAAAAAGAACACTTTGGCAGAAACTGTAACTAAGTAAAATATATTTGGATATGATGAATTATATATGATATGATATGGTCAATACTCTAATTCAAAAAATATGTGGGTGTGTATTGGGGGGGAACCAATAAAACGTCAAAAAAAAGTGGCTCTGAAGCGGAGGGGGACCAGTGCCAGCGGTGGTGGCAGAGTTGGAGCCAGTTGGGGAGCCTGCACTGGCACCCATTGGCATTGGATGCATCCCTGGACCCAGCCAGGAGGGATCTGATCTGCTGGCAGCAGTCTGAGGGAGAGCTGGCAAGGTGGGCTGCCTGGCCTCAGTAGACCCATGGCCTCTTGCTGCAGTCCCAAGATGGCCTGGCCTAGCTTGAGCTGTCATCCTGGTAGATCGGACCCAACGAGGGAGACTAAGACGTAATCCACTCTGTGCTGAGTGAAACAAGGAGAAATCCCGTTCTGACTGGTCATGTTCCCCTGACCTGGGAAGGTGAAGGTTGGTTGGGCCAAGACCAGGCCAGGTTGACCTCCTGGGAGGAGCTGGCCCAGGTTGCCATCACTCAGCTGGCCAAATCTTTCTGGCGAGCCTGCCAAGGACTGGCTTCTCAATGGGGGTGGTTGGATTCCCCACTCTCTGGACTCACTGAGATCCAGGGGTCTTGAAGCACTCCACTCGAAGACCGTGGCTGAGGTGATTTGGGGCTCCTGGAACACCAGGCGGCCGGCTAGGTCCTCTTCAGCCCGGTACAGTTCCCGGTGCACCGGGAATCCGATACTGTCTCCCAAGCCGCCATCCCACTGGTCGAGCTCCTGAGCTGATGGCCAGGTCACTTGCTCTTTGGGCCTGGCACCAAGTTGGCATTCGAGCTCCACTGCTGCTTCCGCCTGCTCAACCACCAAGGGGAAGCCAAGGCTCCCGGAGCTGTCTCCGCATGCTGCTCCAGTTCCCGTGGCTCCACTGGTGTCGGAGGATTTCTCCTCCATCTTCCCTGAGTTTTCCCGCTGCCCAGTCTCCCGGTAAGCAGCTGGAGCTCAGGACCCCGGACAGCAGCCCCGCAAGTGTGGGGAGCTTTTTGGTTGTTTTTATAGGAAGAGTCGGGTTAGTGTCAGAGTTCTAAGTAATAACCCCAAAGCTCTGAGGTCTAGAGTTTCCACAAAGCATAATTTTATTTGGGATATCATATTGGCACAGCTGGTGAAAACCCGACTCTGAAGGACCCAGGGTTTTTCCCACCCAAATCAAAACCCAAAGTTCTTGCCCCTAGGTCACATGTCCATCACATGGTCCAATCAGATCGCAGTCCCAACTCCAGCTGGCTTTGGTCCATGCCTTTCCAACACCTGGTAGAACGTCCTTGGCTCCCATGGGAAAGAATGTTATTTTGGTTACATATCCCCCAGCTATCTCTACCGCCCCACTTACATTCCCATAGCTCCATCCGGCCTTGCTGTGGCAGCCCTGAAGATGCTCCAAAAAATGGCTTCAGGGCTGACAAACTGGATAAGTGACTTTAGGCCAGTCACCACTTCTCTCAGCCCAACCCACCTCACAGGGTGTCAGTCCTGGAAGACTGGAAGGTTTGTTGTGGAGAAAAATAGGCAGCAAGAGAATTAGGTATATTTGTTGTCCTAAGTTAGCCAAAAAAAAAAAAAAATGACAGGACAAAAATCTAATAATAATGGTGTACAAGATATAGAAATATATCTATCTTTTATAGAAATAAGGCACAGTAGAGATAAGACTGAGAAAAAAAATGCAAGACTAACAAAGCAACTAGTAATAAACTATAGAAATAAATGTATATATCCTCAGGTTTTTTTTTAAAGTAAATATTTGTGCACAATACAATCTTTCCTGTAACAAAAGAGGGGGAAAAATAATGTCTGTATAATGTCTGTGTATCATTCTCCAGATCTGTAAGATCACATTAGAAGGGAAAGGTGATAGAAACTCTGTTGATATCTGCCATCACAAATGTTTAAAAAGGAGACAACATGCCATTTGTGGTTTCAGAGCTAAATGAGCCAGGTTTATTGCAGGTCAAAACATATGGAATCTTATACTCACTCAAAGCCAGCTATAGACAACATAAAGAATCTACAATATCCACAAATTTGGAATATTATCAATACTCCAAAATATAGTTATTGTTGAATTATAATGGTTAAAACTATTATATCACTTTCCAATTTTTGATAACCCCATATAAATTCAATATAAGGTGTTTGAATAATAGAAGAAAGTTCAAATTTCATTATATGGGCATTGCATGAATACTAAGATTTTATCAAACAAATAAGTTGAAATGCACATCATGACCTTTCTAAAATTGGAAATGATTGTGGTCCTCAGCACAATTAAAAGTTGAAGATAAAAGGAAATATTTAAAAGATTTATTATATGTCCCTAATAAAACAAGAGATTTAAAAATATCTAATAAAAGATTTTATACTGCTATAGTCTATTGGCAAGCTACTCAAATCAGGGCTATAATTATGTCCTGTTGTTTTTGGAAAAAAGTGTAATGTGACCTGGTCTTTCTTAGTTGTGAATGTTTCTCATTCTTAAAAAGAATCTATATATGACAAAGAATTACAGCAATACACATGACATAAAAAACATTGTTGAGTAGTAGATCCAGAACCAGTATGCAGTTTTCCTATATGGGGTTGAACAAATATAGTATATTGCTTAATTCCTTTATTTAAAAGCTAATAATTTACTAAGTTTCTTAAGTATTCCTCAGTAGGATACTACAGTATATCTAACAGAAAACAGAAAACAATCAAAAGGATAGGATGCATTTCAAGTTCTTTTAAAAGATTTTTTAAAAAAAACCATTTTTATTATTTTTATGAATAACTCAAGGCAGCAAGCATTACCTAATACTCCCGTCTTCTAATTTTCCTTACAACAACAACCCTGTGAGGTGAATTGGACTGAGAGAGAGAATGACCTGCTCAAAGTCACTCAACTAGCTTTCATACCTAAGCTGTGACTAGAACTCATAGTCTCCTGGCTTTTAGACTGATTCCTTAACTACGGTGGCTTAATATTTTTTTTCACCTACCATTAAAATATTCAGTGTTAGCTAGAGTAGTTCTTTATATGAAGTGTATGCAATAAAATAATTTCAAACCATTCCTTTTGGAACATCCATAAAACTTATTTTAAGCCATCTCTTCTTCCATCTGTCTAGTAAACTGTTGATCTTTCACCAAACTACTTTTCAAAGGCTACTTAGAAGAAGCTGTTTTCAGATACAGCTACAGTACCAGTGGTGGGTTACTACAGATTTGTCCCAGATTGGGTGAACCGGTAATGGCAGCAGCGGCAGGAGGCTCTGCCCACCCGCCTGGATGCTTTTGTGCATGCGCAGAAGTGTTGCGCATGTGTGTGTGTTGTGATCCACCAGCAGCCTGTGGAGCTGGACAGTGAGGAGGCTGGGGAGGACAATGGGCCAGTCCTGGAGTCAGGGGAAGGCCCGGACAAGGGCTCTGCGTCGGAGGCAGAGATGGGGCTAGGGCCATCTGGGAGTGATGCACGGACTTCAGGGCCTCCAGAGGCGGATAGCAGAGAGGCAGTGGAACAGGAGGAGCCTGTTCCTAGTGCATGCATGCAAAGAGCTACCAGAAGGCAAGAGCAGCTAAAGTAAAAAGGACGACTCAGGAGTAAGGCCAGGAGATAATTGGCCCCTCCCAGAAGACTTAAAAGAGCAGCAATGGTGTTACAATATTTTGAGGATCAGACTCAATAATAAATTCAGAAGTATTTTTCTTCAGTTAAAGAAGAGTTTATTCATAACAGGCATTCTACTTGTTCTGTCAGATTTTTACAGTGAGAAGCAAGCATGAGGTAAAAGCATTCTCTATTTATATCAAAGGGGAGGAGTCAAGGGTGGGGGTGATTACATATGAATACATTAAAGGAGGAGGAATAAATTAACTCTTAATATCCTGTACATATATACATATCTCTTGTTATAGAATAAGGCATTTACTTATGACAAATCCCCCTCTAAATGCCGATTCGATATATAACAATGATTGCATTCGGATTCAGAGCTATATAGTACTTGTAATTTTGATGTCAAGTATTTGTGTTGTTTAGAAGGTAAAGGTTTAGTTAATATATCAGCTATTTGTTCTGAGGTTTCGCAGTGGATTGCTTTAATGAATCCATCCTGAGATAAATGTCTGACGTGTTTAAATTTGATATCTATATGTCTGGATCTTTGACCAATGGCGTCAGATCTTGATATTTCTATAGCTGCCTTATTATCTTCATGTATGACAAATGGTAGTATTGGATTTTTCCAAATATCAGATAATAAATCATTAAACCATACTAAATTATTTGAGGCTTTAGATAAACAGACGTATTCTGCCTCTGTAGTGGAAGTCGCTACTAAATCTTGTTTCCCAGTGTACCAGAATATTGGGCAACCATTTAAAAATAATACATAACCTGAGGTGCTCTTTCTACATTTGATGTCACCTGCCCAGTCTGCATCAGCGTAACTGGTGATAATAGGTTCTTTAATATTATTGGGTTCTAAGAGTAGGCAGAAATCTATGCTGTGCTTTAGATATCTTAGTATTCGTTTGACTGCTTCCCAATGATACATAAGTGGCTTACTTACATGTCTAGATAATAAATTAAGTGGCAGAGCTATATCAGGCCTGGTCCAATTAGATATATACAAGAGAGAACCAATAATTGATCTATACAATGTATTGTTCTCGAATTCAGGCGAAAATTCATCCATATTCCTTAAAAAATCAGTCTGCATAGGAGTATCGCAAGGTTTGGCATCTCTTAAATTGCATTTCTCCAGAAGTTCGATAATTTTATCTCTCTGAGATAATTTGAATCCCTTTCTTGTCTTATTGATTTGAACTCCAAGGTATTTGTTTACCCTTCCTAGCGACTTTAAAGAGAAATGTTCACTTAGTCTGGATACAAATAAGTCTTTCTTTTCTTTATGTTTGCCTATATACAAAATATCATCCACATAGATTAACACAAATTCTAATGATTCACCTTCCTTTCTAACAAAAAAGCAATTGTCTGCAGTTGTGGCTTTGAAATCCATATTTTTAAGCACGCTGACAAGACATTCATACCAACGCTTGCCGGATTGTTTTAATCCGTACAAGCTTTTGTTAAGTAACCAGATCTCATCTCTGTTTGTACATTGGCTATGAGGTGCCCTTACATATATCTCTTTGTCGAGTTTTGCATGTAAGTATGCAGTCTGCACATCATATTGAAAGACATCAAGATTGAGTATAGCCGCTATGACTAAAGCTGTCTTAACACTTTCAGTTCTTACAGTGGGAGAGTATGTGTCAGTGTAATCCTCAGGATATTTTTGAGCGTAACCTTGTGCGACTAATCTAGCTTTATATAATTTATTACCCTCTTCTAAATCTTTGATTTTGAATATCCATCTGGTGCCTATAATTGTCTTGTTCTTAGGTGCAGGGACTGGTGTAAATACACCTAATTCACGCAAGCTGTTCATTTCTTTTGTTATGGCTAATTCCCATTTTTCTTTTTCTTCCATGGGAAGTTTTAACACTTCCTCATATGTGTTAGGTGTTGGTATCTCGTCATTCACACACATTATATAATCCTTATACTTATTAGGTAATTGGTTTCTGTTGCACCTGATTGTTCTTATTGGTATGCTCTCATTATCGTGTAGATATCTTGCTTCCTTTTTGGTTAATGAATCTGTTTTTATCCTGGTGTGGTTACCTGTCCATGTTTTGTTTTTGTCATCATGTGTGTTATGTTCATGTTTCTCTCTTTCTATTCTGTCTTGTTGTTTAATGTTTGGTTTAGTATTTTGGATTATCTCGTTAAGATGTATCTTAGACCAGTTGGCCTGTTCATGAAACACTGCTGTTCTTGAGACTATGAATTTGTTATTACTGTCAATGAATCTATATCCTTTTGTGCCTGTTTCGTATCCCATGAATCTAAGCCTTCTGGATACGTTATCTCCCTTACGCCTTAATTGTTTTGGTATGTGTACGTCTGCTGTAACCCCAAATATGTGCATGTGTGAAATTTTAGGTTTCCTATTGTACATCACTTCGTATGGTGTTTTATTTAGTATGCTAGACCAGGTCCTATTTTGGGTATAGTTTGAATATAGTAATGCTTCTGACCAGAATTGTTTTCCTAAACCAGCATCTTCTAATGTACATCTAATCATGGTTTGCAGTGTCGAGTTTTTTCGTTCTGCTGTACCATTTTGAAACGCAGAAAATGGGCTAGTCGTGAAGTGTAGCATTCCTTTGTCTTTTATCCATTGTGAGAATTCTTTAGACATGAATTCGGATCCCCTATCTGTCATGATTCGTTTTATTTTGATATTGTGTTGTGTTTCTACACGTTTGTAAAATTCTTTGAATTTTTGGAAAGTTTCATCTTTGTGTTTTAAAGTATAAACAAATCCATAATGGCTATAGTCGTCTACAATAGTTAGGAAATATCTTTTTTTGTATGTGATGGATGGTGTTAATGGACCAACCAGATCCATATGTACCAGATCAAAAATTTGGTTAGAGGTTCTTGTTGCCCTTTTTGGTTTTGGGTTAGTTCTGAGTTTTGATGATTTACATACTGAGCATTCTAAATAGTTTTTACAATCCTTTATTTTAACGCCATCAGCATGTTCAATCATTTTTTGTATTACAGGGAAACTTGCATGTCCCAATTTTCTATGCAACATGTGTGCACATTCATCATGAATTGGTTTGCCTATATTGGGCCTTTTGTTATTGTGTGTATCACTAGTGGGTGTGTCTTTGTGATTATAGTGTGTTTTGGGTTCTTCATTGTCATTGTTGTTATTATGTTCACTGTCTATGTTAATTTCGTCATCAGTGTTTGCATTAATGTTATGCAACCATTTATCTTCTGTTACAAGAAAGGGTAGACCCCCTTCGATAATTACACTATTCAATTTAGTCCCATTCTTTTCTAGTATTGCTTTTCCTCCAGAGAAGATTATATTTATGTTGAAATCTTGGCTTAATTTCACTGCACTAAGTATGTTATGTGATATTTCTGGTATCAACAATACCCCCTCTATTTTACCCAAACCAGGTATATTTACATTTCCTTTCCCTATGACTTGAACATTTTCTTGATTGGCTACTCTTATCACAAATTTATCATTTGTGAATGAAGACAGTATTTTCTTGTTATTTGTTGTATGATTAGTCGCCCCTGAATCTATGAGCCAAGCATTATTTTTTGATTTTTGTGTGATGACATCGTTATGTTTATCTAATCCATTTAATGATCCTGATTTCCTATCCCTTGAATTATCTCTATCCTTTCTGCGTTCTCTGTAGTCTGGGGAGTCCCTATATCTGTATCTATCAATAGATGATTGCCTGTCTTGATATCTACCCCTATAGTCACGGTTTTGTCTTTCCCTATGAAACATGGGGCAATCTCCCTTAGAGTGTTTTCTGGATCCACAATTGTAACATTCAATTGTTTTTTGGTGATTCTCTTGGAAGGCTATTCTTTTTGCCTGTCTGTGTTCTGTGTATGCATTGTATCTACTTTTCCTCAAATTATCTTCAGCTATTAACTTGTTTGACAGACTTTCTATGGATAAGTATCCTAGATTGATTGAGTCTAAGTGTGATATGTAGTTATCCCATGATGAATCTAATGAGTTAAGGATAACGCTTTTCATTGTCTGTTCTGATATTATTTCTCCTCTTAGATGTAATTCTGCTCTGATTTTGTTTAAGGATATTAAATGTTCACTTATGGTGGTTCCAGATCTTAATTTGGCTGAAAAGAAATCTTTAGACATCCTAGTGGTTGTTGCTACACTTTCACTGTGAAACAATTTAAACATGCATTGAATTATTTCTGAAACAGTAAGATTATGCTTAATACTGTAGTACATGGCAGGTGATATGCTAGAAATTATTAAATAGAATGCTCTGTGATGCAGGCAGTCCATTTTTAGAGTCCAAGGTCTTTTGGGAGGATTGGTTATAAAAAATAATAAATTTTCTTTCATAAAGACAACCTGAATTTGTTGACACCATTCCTGTAAGTTGATGCCATCAATTCTAAGTTTTGGGAAATCACTGGGTAGATTCCCAATATTATTATTCCCACTACTTACAACTGTGGGTAGTCCATGGTCCTGTAGATGTTGAAAATTGCAGAATGGTGTGGGTATTCTGCTGATGAGCTTGAGAGGTTCTCCTTCTTCATAAAGTTCATTGTAGTTCTCTGTGTTCATCTGCGCATGCGCGTTGGTCATTTCTTTGCTGAAGCCGCTGGGAGAGGTTCTCTTTGCTGTAGCTCCCTCGTAGTGCTCTCCTTCTGATGATTCGTCTGTATCTGTTTCTGACTCTTCAGAAGAATAAATATATTTTTTGTTATTTTTTGTGTTTTTTCGCGCCAGAGTTTTTGAATGTTGCATTCTGATTGGTTCAGCCGTGTTCATTTCTGTGGCCAGTTGAAGAAAAGATGGCTGCCTTTCAAAATTTTGAGCGGGACCTCTGGTCTTGCTTCTGGTCATTTTTTCTTTCGTTGTAGGTTCGCTCACCATTTTTGTATTTTCGGGTTTGGCTTTTTCAATGTCTTTTTCTCTCGCTGCTCCGTTTTCTTCCAAGAAGCCTCGGAGTTCCGCGATGAGTTTGTGGTCATCTTTTTGACTTTTTATTAGCCTCAGTATCTCCGATCTGAGGTCTTTGTCTTTTATTTCGTTCTCTTCTTGGTTGTCGGTTTCATCTGCTGTTTCTTCGATGTCTGTGGTGTTATCTTCAGATTCTTTGATTGTTATATTTATTGGTTCGTCGATCATTTTGTGATCTGTTTTTGTTTCTTTATCATTTGCCCTGGTGTTGGGTCTTTCTTTTTTGTTCTTGAGGTTTTCTTTCTTAGGCATGTTGGATTTTATTGAGTCAGTTCAACCATCCTCTGCTACCAGTTTGTTACAATATTTTGAGGATCAGACTCAATAATAAATTCAGAAGTATTTTTCTTCAGTTAAAGAAGAGTTTATTCATAACAGGCATTCTACTTGTTCTGTCAGATTTTTACAGTGAGAAGCAAGCATGAGGTAAAAGCATTCTCTATTTATATCAAAGGGGAGGAGTCAAGGGTGGGGGTGATTACATATGAATACATTAAAGGAGGAGGAATAAATTAACTCTTAATATCCTGTACATATATACATATCTCTTGTTATAGAATAAGGCATTTACTTATGACAAATGGCTCTTGGGATCTTTGTAAGAAAGCAACTTTGCTACATTTGTTTCTTGTTGGCGTCTCTTACTTCTGAACTTTGTGGGATTTTGCCAAGAAAAGCCTATGGCAGGGTGCCAAAGAAGACAAAGGTTGGTGATAAGGCCAAAGGACTGTTTATGAAGAATTTGTTTTGGAATTAATTTGGACTAAGCTGAGAATGAAGTAATTCTCAGCTGTTGTAATAAAATATGTTTGTTTAGGACTGATTGGTCTGGTAATAACTACTTGGGCCTAGGTCACAACAGCGTGCACACCCACGGGCTAACCGGTAGTAACAGGTTTTGAAACACGCCCCTGTACAGTACAAGCTTCACTGAAGCTTGTTCTCAAACAGCACTTACAGTAGTAACATATGTTCCTTTTTTTTTAATTGGACACTAAATATCCTTTAACATTTTTATTCCAACTTGTATAAGAACAGGACATGAATTTGGAAAAGATAGATGAATATCTACAAAAACAACAATTATCAAAACTTTCACAAGCCCAGAGACAAACAATGAATGAATGTATATTGGAAATGTAACTACAAAGAGGGTACTTTTTAATACTCTCTGGTGGACTTGTGATAAAGCCAAAAAAAAAGGAACCAGATTTTTATCTTAATTCATAGAATTCTTAAAATAAATACAAAACCAGACATTTTTTTTACAAAGAAATGGACAAAGAACTTGAAAGAAAATTTGGAATTTTGTTATTATACTGTATATGTTGACAATGGTGAGAATTTTATATGTGCAAAGATGGAAAGACACGCTAATTCCCACAAAAGAAGAAAGGATGATAAACATGATAAGAGTTGGCAGAGATGACAAAACTGACTGTTTTAATTAAAGAAAACAATTCATCTAGCTTTGTTTCTATTTGGAAACTACTCGACTTTTTGCTTGAAACTGGGAAAAAATGAAACTTTGATTTTAGGTTTTGATGATTAGAATGATTTTGTTGCCATAGAAATGGCCTGAAATGTTGTGAAATGTAAAGGTTGAGGTTGCAATGTCTTTTTTTGTACTTTATTGTTCTGAAAAAAATTGGAAATCACTATCTTTTTTTCTTTCTTTCTCTTTGCATCCTTCCCTATCTTTCTTAGTTTTCTAACTTTTGTTTTGTTTTGCATTTTTCTTATAATAAAATGTAACTTCAGGGTATTAATTGGAATATGGGGCCTTCTTATTTGATTTTTTAAATGTATTAATCGAGTTACTTCCACATTACCAACTGCTTATATGTCAATTATAAAATAATATTGTACATGTGAAATAAGTTGCATCTTTTCAGCTTATATACTCCAACTTTCCTAAATTTCTTCATAGAATATGCTTCTATTCTTTTTGCAAAATGGGTTTTTCAAAATTGCAATTAACATGAAAAAGTAAAAAAGTTATTGAAAATATGCACCCCAATCCTTTGAATATTTTCCTGTGTTAAAAATTACTGGACTGACAGGCAGCAGATCACCAGAGGCATGGGGAGGTTCAGTGTGAGAATTCCATCCCACTTTATTCTTTGTGTGTTTCTTCCCATGCACAAACTTTTATTTTTCACTTTAACCCCTTGGAAGTTAATTCACCATGCTGAAGTGTAAAGTACTCTTTCATTCTTTGACAAAAGAGTTGTGAGTTCCTACCATCCATTCAAACATCCCTCATGACTGTGAGGAGAATGACTAGTAGTGATTGTTCTACCAGCTGGTGAGTCTTGATGACAAACAAATGTCAACATGTAATATTTTCAAAAAAACTCATGCTGTTTACCTCTATCTCTATCTCTATCATTATAATTTCTGAAAAATACTGAACAAATCTAGCTCTTTCATTTACATGATATTAAACTGTGTTCTGAGTACAAGCACTGCAATTAGTATTCTCATAGCTATGCTAGAAGCAAATGAAGAACAAGAGAAAGACACATTAATAGTTTGACTACTGAGCCTTGACTGATCAGAGTCTTGTTGCAATGTAGTAGTGATAGAGGTACATCTTTTATCAGATAGCCCTGATAAATAGGAGGGGACTCACATACATAATTTTGAGGCCAATCAAGCAGCAATGTTTCTTTGGCTGCTAAGTCTTGGATTTCCCTGATATAGTAAGTACAAGAACAGTTATACAGGTTGTGGCCAGCCTTTAAGCTCTGTAAATGTTTCAGATACAATAAATCCTTGCTCCGTAACCTTGACATGCAGTTTCCATCTAAATTCAGGATCTCCAGATTAGGAAGCTGATGGACTGATGGGAATGTCTGTAGCCTATTATACAAGTAGAGCTCTTTCAAAGCAGAATGTGAGAAATCTAGAGTAAAGATGTTATTGGCACTCAGATCTAATACTTTACTGTTGGGAGACAGTAATCTATCCATACGTTCTAATCCTGTGTTAGACAAATTAAAAATCTGAAGTGATTGTGGCCACATACAGTGGAAAGGGAGGACTCCAGGCAGGAAGTCATTCTGACTCAAACTTACTAAGTGAGTAAGCGTATCAAAATTACTAAGAGTCTTGCACAAAGTTTCATAAGAAGTCAAATTATTGTGATTTAGTTTTAATACTTGGAGCTGTGGGAAAACACCTTTGCAGAATGTTGAGTTTATGCTTTGATCCTGAAAATTATTTCCTGAAATATCCAAAAAATGTAATGCTCTGAATATTCTGCCAATCTTACAAGGAATAGATGCAACTTGTGACTCTGTCAACGTCAGATTTTCCAGGGTCTCCAGCCACCTCTTCAGATTGAATATATCAAATCTTTCATCCAGAGGGGCAGCAATCACTTTGTGGAAACGCAGAGAGGTAACTTTTAGATTCAAAGACCTTGTATATTGCCAGTGTACAGGTCTAAGAAAAATGCAATTAACAAATTCAAGTTCTGAAACAAGACGTGTATGGGAAATGAATTCCAGGTCACCTGGTAACATAATTTCCGGTACAAAGAGGTCAGTAAAGATGAGCTTTCTTACCTGCAGAGCTTGCAGGATGTCAATTATATTTGAATTTGGCTTCATTCCAGAAAAGCCTGCAAATTGTTCCAGATTTCCTCCTTTGAGTTCATACTCAGCAGTTAGAAGGCATACAGCAATATTTTTTAATTCTGACTGATTTAAAAGTGAACAAATGCAGCGCTGCTGGACCTCTACAAAGATACATCTGCCTTCTGCTTTGAGAAGCTTCAGTTGCAGAAGAAGGAAGAACATGAAGGGCTGAAATCGGCACATGATATAAAACCTATAAAGAGAGAAAAGCCTCTGCATGATTTTCTAATCAATGGATTATTATCTTTCCATCCTTATCTGCATGGATAGAAAAGAAAGGTCTGTCAACATGGAAACAGCATGTATTAACAAACATTTCAAGTTTTATATTTTGTCTTTCCTGAATTATTTTCCTGGCAATGATGAAAGAGGTAATATAAAATTTAAAACATATCTCTAGAAACACCCAGGGATAGGATATTTAACTTTCCCTGGGGTTTCTCTCAAGAGATAAAATAAACTTTCTTGGCAAATGTGATTAACATAAATGTTTCACAACATTTCACAACATTGGAAACATAACTGTTGCTGGGGAATGGTTTCATATTATGTAGCCTTAGGGAAAAAAAAGATTACAATACTTTAGAGAATATGTGCAAGCATGCAGTTCTGATAGGAGAAAAATTGGTAGGAGAAAAAATAAACTGCAACAATAAAACAAACTACTTACTGTGTGATATGGATTTTAAAATCTGTTTCTGCACAATCTATAAATTCTTCCTGCTACCAGGCTGTCCAGTTTGTTGGAGAAACAAAATTAATCTTTCTTAATGCAACACTCTTCCTTACTGACAACTGCTATTTCTTTTTCCAGGTATAATAAAGATGGAAGATAAATTGCTTTTACTTTACCAACTGTAGATTTTACTTAACAGCCCACCTCAACATACTTCTTTTGTTTGAACTGCACTTCAGAAATTATGAACATGTTTATGAGTACTTGATGTTCCTTCACTAGCCGTTTGAGAAACTCCCACTGCAGGATATGGTGTAAGCAGCACTATTGTGTAAAAAAGAAAAAGAAAGTTAGCAATTAGAAGCAATATATAATCGGGATTTCTGCATTCAAATCACACTATCTCAGATTTTTGACAGAAGCCCTGCTGTCAATCACAGACATGGACAGAAGACAGAATTTCCACAGCTTAGCTGTAGTTTTATTTAAATCCATTTTAATTGGAATTTCACTGGGATATAATACTGAGACTACTTGGATCTCACCTCCACAAGGTGGACCTGACTAAGAAACCTATGCCATATGGATCAGAACTACTTTTATTGTAACAGCTATAGAATAGTAAGAACTTTTGCAAGTCTGAATGTGCTTCTCTCCTCCCTTACTTTATTTTTGGTAAAGTAGAGAGGGGCTAATCTGAGGTGTTTTTCCAAGTTATTTTCTTGACCCAGGCTGAGATCCTGCTTATGTGACTGAAGAGTTGGTAGCAACTCTTTCTCCTCTCTTTCAGGGCCATTCCCTATGTCCTCTAGATTGGATTTCCTGATGGATGACCTATGCTCCTGGAAAATAGATGGGACATGTATGACCCTGCTAGATCTTTTGGACCTCCTGATGGCTTTCAATAGCATCAGTCATGATATATGTTAGGGCCCTCTGAAGGCTCTAGGGCCTAGGCCTTGAATGTCATCATTTCGCAGTGTTGTGATCTAGGCTTCCTGAGTCATTAAAACACACGAGTAGTCCCAAAAACCTTTTTTATTGCAACAGCTGTGAATTACATTCATTCACAGCTGAATCCCAATTAGTTGCAAAAAGTCCTTCAAGAGAAGTCCTTTGGGATAATCACCAACCTTTATCTCCCTTGACATGCTGCCAAAGACCTAATTGGCAAAGCCACACAGAGTCCAGAATCAAACAGAGATGCCGACTGGGAACAGAATTAACAATGTTGCTTTCCTGCAAAGGGCCCACATGCCTTTGCTCCTCTTTTAAGCCTTATGGGAGGGACCAATCATCTCTAGGCCTTACTCTCAATTTGTCCCTTTTGTTTTAACTGTTCTTGCCTTCTAGCAGCTCTGCACATGTGTGCGCTAGGAACAGGTTCATCCTGTTCCTCTGCCTCTCTGATGTCCGACTCTGGAGGCTCCGGAGCCACGCATACCTCCCAGTTGGCCCTGGCCCCATCTCTGCCTCTGATGCAGAGCCCTCATCCAAGCCTTCCCCAGACTCCAGGATTGGCCCATGTTCCTCCACAGCCTCCTCACTGTCCAACTCCGCTGTCAGCTCCACAGGCTGCTGGTGGACCACAACATGCAGTAGTTCTTCCCATTGGGACATGTCCAGAAAATAATGTCCCGCAAAATCCTGGCATCCTGGGGTATCACCGGAAGCGTCGCGGCAAGACAGTCGGGGAATTAGCGGCCTTTGATGAGCTCCACAAAAACCCGGACTGACAAACCGCTGTCGAGTGGTCTTTGGACCAGAACCGTCCTGTAGGGACGGGGAAGAAGGAGAGGCACCTTGGAAGACCAAGAGGAACAGGCAAGTTCCTCGAAGGTCAGAGGAATTTCTCTCTAAATCGGCAGTGGGGGCGGCAGCCATTGCGGCTGTCATGAAGCTGAGGCAACCGGGCCAAGCAATGAGCAGGAGCAGTAAAAGGAACAGAGTTTTGAAGCTGGGTGAATGACAGCAAACCCAGATGAAATAACAGCACTAAAAAGCTTTTAAATTTGGAAAAACCCCAGCGAGAAATTGGCGGCTAAAGGGCACAGGGGAAAAAAAGAGGAGGTCGGAAGCAGAATTTAAAGGGATAAACACCCGAAAAGAAAATTGACTTTTGGAAGGAAATTATTTGGAGAACATCAAAGATTAGAAGAAATAACCCTAAATATGGAAAAAGGATTGGAAAACATAAGCAGATCCTTTTTTCCTCTTTTTTGAAGGTTAAGATAAATAAAGAGAACTGAAATAAGCCCCTGTAACAGAAGTGTTTTTATAAATTGAACAAATATAAAGAAAAAGAGAGAGAGAAGAAAGTATTGCTTAATTGGGACTGGACTAGATTGAGTGGATATTTTTAAAGTGAAAGAGAAGAAAAGAAACTAGTAAAATTGTTAACTGAAACAAAATGGATACCATGTTAAATTACTTATACGAATTGTGGATTGTAGAGAGACATCTTCAGGAGGAAAAGAACGGTGCAACTTGTAACTTTTGTTTTGGAAAATTCTGAACTCTGTTTGAGATAATGGTGGTGAGAACTTTGGGGGAGGATTTTTCTGTTTGCAAACAGCTTGACTTTGGAGGGAAGAAAAAAAAGACAGAGATCTTTAACGAGATTTTTAAAATTGGAATAAGACTAATTTGGAAAGAGTAAAATGGAGCAAGAAATTAGAGAGGTTATTATAATGATGTATTCGACTTTGAAAACGGAAATAAAGGAAATGAAGACATTGTTGCATGGAAAATCAAAATCTGAGGACTTAAAAATTGAGATAGAATACGTTCAATCTGACAAGGATTTAAAGACAGAGATACAAGATGCAGAGATTGAAAACAAAGAAGAAGATAAAGACAATGAGATTAATTATGTAAAATTAACTGAACATGACAGTAACAATAAAAAGGAGATTTTTGGAGATTATATTGAAATTAACAATGGGAAAAATAAAGAGGATGGGAAGAGACAAAGCTGGATAGAGAGATGGAATAGAAAAAACACAAAAAGCTTAGATGATTACACTGGGATTAACAGTGGAATGACAAAAAAAGAGAGGAAAAAGTTGGAAAATACTAGGAAATATAGGGCAAAATAGAAGAGTCCAGGACTTTGATTTACAAAATGATTACATTGAGGTTAACAATGATAAAACAAGAGAAAGAGAAAAGAGAGGGGAAACAATGGGACAGATAGGGCAAAATAGGGGAATTCAAGAAGTTAGAACACAAAAGAAAAAAAGGGGAAAGAAAAGGGTAAAAATAAAAAAAAGGAAGAGAGAAAGAAGAGAGAAATGAGAAAAGAATATGTTACAGATACTTAGAATTAAAATATGGATTGAAGCTAAAATATTTGAAAATTAGATTATGTAAAAAGAAAAGATATTAATGGACATAATGAATTAATTTTTATTAAGATGTTGGATGGTATTATTTGAGAAAATTGATGGGTATAATAATTGGGCTATTGTTTAAATAACTATAACAATTGTAATAATCTGAATATTCTCAACAATACATTTATTTAAGCAAAAAAGAAAAGAAAATTGAAATGATATAGGACCGTGATGGCGAACCTATGGCACGCGTGCCACAGGTGGCACGTGGAGCGATATTAGTGGGCACGCCAGCTCAGCTCTGGGGCACATGTGCGCGCCGGCCAGCTGATTTTTGGGCCTTCTGGGCCCACCAGAAGTAGGGAAACAGGCTGTTTCCTGCCTCTGGAGGGCCTGGGGGGGTGGGGAAGGCCCGTTTTTTTTTCTTACCTGGCTCCAGATCCTCTCTGTGTATCTGGGAACGGCAAAAACAGCCTTTCCCACTTCCTTGGAGGCCCTATGGAGGCTCAAAGGGCCCATTTCCCCACTCCCGGTGGGACAGGAAGTGACTTTTTTTCTGTCCCCAGCCTCCAGAGACTCCTAGAGAGGCTCCTACAGACTCCTAGAGAGGCTCCTACAGACTCCTAGAGAGGTTCTGGAGGCTGGGGGCAGCAAAAAATGTCACTTCCTGTCCCACCGGGAGTTGGGAAATGGGCTTTTTCAGACTCCCTAGGGCCTCCAAGGGAGTGGGAAAGGCTGTTTTCACCGTTCCCAGATACACAGAGAGGATCTGGAACCAGGAAAGAAAGAAAAACGGGCCTACCAGGCCATCATGTGCCAGGAGCGGGGGGGAGGGGGAGGGGGTTGCGCACACATGCGCGTGGGCACGTGCGCGCGCGACCCTCCCCCGCCCCCCCTCTCCTGGCACGCGATGGCAAAAAAGTTAGCCATCACTGATATAGGATTATAATTTAATTAAATAAGACTTATTTAATTAGCTTTTATATAAATGGTATTGTTAAATAAACAGAATTTAGGGAAATAATTGGGAATTGTATTATGTTGCATTATTTGAATTAAGAACTCTGTTTAATTTTTAAATTGGTATATTTTTAAGATTAGAGATAAGATTTAAATTTGATGAAGTAATAATTAAATAAAGATTTAATGAATATTATATGAAGTAATAATAAAATGTAGGGAAGCTTTAGAAATTGAAATAAGATTCAGAAATATAAATATGTTTGAACTGTATTGTTAATAGTGAGAATTTAGGATAAGAATTGTGAAATGTATTATGAGGTATTATTTGAATTAAGATTTAAGGTGGATTAATAGAAGGGAAACCGTTTTGATTAAGTTGAGTAAGCTTACTATAAGATGGGTAATGTCAAGTTTCGAGGTCGTCTCGGTAATAGTTGAAATATGTGAGCCAAGATTAAGAAATAAATGTTATGGCAAAAATAGAATATATAAAATTGTGTTAAAGATGGAACAAAAAGCTGAACAAATTTGTGACCAGATCAATGTATTGTATGTTTGTCTGTGTGTTTAAAAATTTTTTTAAAAAAATTGCAAAAAAAATAAATAAAAATCCTGGCATCCTCTGTGCGATTTTATACGGTACTGAAATGGAACTGCTGAATGAGAAGATTCAGAACTTTTGGAGTGAAAAATCTCCCCGTCTTCTTATTCCAACCAGTTTCTTTTTTTAAAAAAAATATTTTATTTGTTTTTAAACATCTTAAACATAAAATACTTAGAAGAGCTAAGAGCTCTTAAGAGCTAACATAAAATACCTTTAAGAGCTAAGGTTTGGTCCAGTATTAGATAAATACAATTGCCCACACTTCTTTAACCAATTTGATTCCAAATTTCATCCATTTACATCTTTAAAAAGAAAAGAAAAAACATCAAATCACCAATTTTTTATCATACAATCTAACATCTTATTCTAAACACTTGGCATTCTATTGTATCACCATAAATCTTAAATCACAAATAAACACAGCTCCTTTTTATATACAATTTTTCATTTCCAAATAAACACCATTCTAAATTTTTCCATTTTGTCAATCAGAATTCCATATATATTCCTTAATCTTAAACCCCATTTCATCAAATCTGTATTTTAACCTGTATTGATTTACATCTAATTTCCTTAATCTTGTCATGAAATACACTTCTCATTTTACATAAAATCACTTCAGAATCGTTTCACATTATCATTCATTCCACGTTTCCATCCATAATTTTATCTAATTCCCAATCTATTTTATTTTGGCTGATTTCCAATGTATTCTCCATTACTCCTAAATCTATTATTTAGCTGGTTCACAACTAAATTAGTTATTTTCCAGCATATTCTCCTTGACTCCTCTCGCTGATTCCCAGTATATTCTCCTCCACTCCTGAATCTATTATTTAGCTGGTTCACAGCAAGCTGTTTTCCAGCATAGTATCCTCCACTCCTTCTGCTGATTACCAGCATAATCTCCTCCACTCCTAAACCTATTTTTGCTGATTACCAGCATACTTTCCTCCACTCCTAATTCTACTTATTTGGCTGGTTCATAGCATTTTGTTTTAGCTGTTCTCCAGCATAGTATCCTCCACTCCTTCCGCTGATTGCCAGCATAATCTCCTCCACTCCTAAATCTATTGTCGCTGATTACCAGCATGCTTTCCTCCACTCCTACATCTATTATTATAAATGTTTTATTTTAGCTGGTTCACAGCATATTACATAGGTTGCTTTTTCAACATGTTCTCCTCCATATCTCCCACCAATTTAAAATAGAAACATGTTACAACAAATATCTTCTCACATATTCTCTCCTGGATTATAAATTTTCCTTAAATTCGTCCCATTTCATATTTATCCTTATTTTTCTATGAAAGCAACATTTTTATCCGCCTTGAAATCAATTTTCTGTAATTATTAAATCTATAAATAACTCCTGTTCATATTCAAAATTCATTTAAATATTTAAAACATCCTATTCTCTTTTAATCATTTATATTCTTGTTTCATGACCAGATTGATATATGTATATCTAAATAGTCAAATTTAAAAGGAATGGAAATAAAAAGTAAAAAAGCAAGAGACAACAAGAAAGAGAGGAAAGAAAAAGGTAACAAAGAGGAAAAGAAAAAAAGAAAAGAAAAGAAAAAGAGAAAAAGGGAGAAAGGAAAAAAACACCTCCTATTAATATTCAAGCTTCATGTAAAAATTTAAACATTACATTTCCATTTTTAATCAGGCTATTTTATTTTTCTTATCTCACAACCAACTATATTCTATTTTTCCCTTTCCCCATCTGTCCAAAACTGTTCCTTTTCAAGTTCAATATTGTCAAAATATTGCAACGCTCTCTACATGGGGCTCCCCCTGGGGTGCACCCGGAGGCTCCAGCTGGTCCAGAACGCGGCCGCGTGGGGGATTATGGGGGCGACGAGGCGCTCTCATGTGACACCTCTCCTGCGCGAGCTGCACTGGCTCCCGGTGGTCTTCCGGGTGCGCTTCAAGGTGTTGGTGACCACCTTTAAAGCGCTCCATGGCTTAGGGCCGGGATATTTACGAGACCGCCTTCTGCCACCAATAGCCTCCCACCGGCCAGTACGCTCGCACAGAGTGGGCCTCCTCAGGATGCCGTCCGCCAGACAATGTCGGCTGGTGACCCCCAGGGGGAGAGCCTTCTCTGTGGCGGCGCCTACCCTCTGGAACAACCTCCCCCCAGAGATACGTACAATAACAGACCTCCGGATTTTTCGTCGGGCCCTGAAGACCTATTTATTTCAACTAGCTGGGCTAGCTTGAGTTAAATTTTAAATTGATTTTAAATTGGATTGTTTTAATTTACGGCCAAAATATTTAATTATTTTAAACTGTTTTTAAATTTTGTATGTCCTGTTTTTTACTTTGGCTGTTCACCGCCCTGAGTCCTATTTGGAGAAGGGCGGTATAGAAATTGAAACAAATAAAATAAATAAATAAATAAATAAATAAATAAAATTAAGAACTCTGTAAAGTTTAGTTCTTTTGTAACATCTATTCCATATATAGTATCATCATCCCTTCTTTTTTTGCTGCGCCATTTTCTTTTGTTGCCACACCTGCTAGTTCAATTTGAATTGTTCCATTTTATTTCTTCTTTCTTCCCCTCAATAAAACCACCAATAGACAGACTGGGAATCCCCAGAATCAAATCTCCTTGGTTGTTCAAAATAATCCAATTTAGGTAGCAAGACACATTGTTTCTCTTTCAAGCCAAAAGCAATCCACAATTTACTTTCCCTTTGTCGCAGCAATTCTCCATTTTGTCCATTATATAATTGTCCGCTTGTCCTTTCTCCTTAGTTTTTAAAGATTCCTGTTTATCGCCTCTCCCCTCTTTCTCTCTCCAAAAGTAGTCCATTCCAATTTAAAGAAATTTCAAAGTTTTCTAACTTTCCAACAGACAGTCATTCCAAATCAATCCATGATAAAAGTAACTTCTTGATGGGTCTCTTCCTCCTGCAAATTATCTTGTCTTTTTGCCCCAATTATCTGTAGCCGCTAATTAAGGCTAAGGCTCACTTGTAAAAGTCTATTTTTTGAGCGCTGTTCCCGTCTGGGCTAATATCACTCACCCAGCTTCCAAACACTTCGCTCTTTTTTCTCCAATCTTCCACCTGCACAATGCTTCTCCGGTTTGTCCCGGCTTCGAGGCAGCCGACATGGCTGCCGCATCCCTGCCGCCGACTCAGAGGGTTTCCTCCGGCCCCGAGGAACTTGCCCGTTCCTCTCGGCCATCCAAGATGTCCCTCTCTTTCCCCTGTCCCTATAGGACAGGATTGGTCCGCAGACCTGTCGGCAGCAGCTCAACAGTCGGGGTTTTTGCGGGGCTCATCAGAGCCCCGCTATTTCCCCGACTGGATCGCCGTAGCACCAAACCGGAAGTCTTATTCCAACCAGTTTCTTGATGGGCTATCTGCGGAAGAATAAACTGAAATTAAATCCAGAGAAGTAGACGGTCAAGAAAAAAAAACAGACTTGGGGACTTCAGTGTAATTGTTGATTGATGGATTTTTTGAAAGCAGTGGTGACTAACTTTTCCCTAAGCAAATACAACAATCCAGTAGCAGAACCCAGTTGCCCAAGGAAGGAAGCACATTGCTAGAATCCCATTTTTATTCCTCAAAATCATTCAATTAGGGCTTGGCAGATCTATAAATGGACTGCATGTTCTCATGAAAAATATTGCATCCTAGAAGAAAATAACCCAACTAGCATGTGATGAAGTGCAGGTCAAATCCTCTCTATTGTTGCTCATTCTAAGAACGTGCTATTCCATGTGTCATTTCCATTTTTGTTTTCTTACCTATGCACTGAATTCAAAAATCTTTCTAATCAATTGGTAGTGGCTAGAATGTCTCACTTAACCATAAGGATCCCAGTGAAAGCATTAACTTAACTTTATTCCTCCCTTGAAAATTTTTGCCTGAGAGTCTTTTAGTACAATGGTAAGATAGATAATGGATCAGGTAAAATTCCTCTGGTTCTACCTTATGTGACAAACTCTGAGATTGATCAGGAAGAGGACCAGAACTGGACTTGCTACTTTCTCCACAGCACTTTTCCTTGAATGTTCTTATAAAGATGTCCAGCATTTTTGTGGCCAGTTTCAGGTTAGCAATACCAATCAATCAGAATAGAGCTGGAAGAGACCTTGGAGGTCTTCTAGCCCAACCCCCTGCTCAAGCAGGAGACCCTATACCACTTCAGACAAGTGATTGTCCAGTCTCTTCTTAAAAACCTCCAATGATGAAGCACCAACAGCTTCTGATGGCAAGCTATTCCACTGGTTAATTGTCCTCACTCTTAGGAAGTTTCTCCTTAATTCCAGATTGCTTTTCTCCTTGGTTAGTTTCCATCCATTGTTTTTTGTCCTGCCTACAGGTGCTTTGGTAAAAAAGTTGACCTCCTCCTCTTTGTGACAACCTCTCAAATACTGGAATACTGCTAGCATATCATCCTTAGTCCTTCTTTTCTCTAGACTAGCCAAACTCAAATCCTGTAACTGTTCTTCATATGTTATAGTCTCCAGGTCTTAGTTAATCTTCTATTCACTTTAATCAAAGACTAAACTTCTTTTTTGTAATGTAAAACTGGATGCAGTACTCCAGGTGTGGCCTTATTAAAGCTTTATAAAGCGGTAATACTTCATGTGATTTTGATTCTATGCCTCTGTTTATACAACCAAGGATTGTATTAGCTTTTTTGGTTGCTGCTGCACACTGCTGGCTCATATTTAAATAATCACCCACTAGGACTCCAAGGTCCCTCTCACAGTTACAAGTTTTGCCTAATCTGTATTTGTACCAGCGGTGGGTTGCCCCTGGTTCGGACCGGTTTGCAAGAACCGGTAGTAAAACCAGTGGGAGGCTCTGCCCACTGACCTGGATGTCATCATAGGTGATCATAGGTGATGTGCAGAAGCTTCTGTGCATGCGCAGAAAAGCGCGTCGGGGCGCAATATGAACCGGTAGTAAAAATAAGTAGAACCCACCCCTGATTTGTACCTTTGGTTTTTCCTGCCTAAGTGTTAAACCTTGATTTTCTCCACATTACATTTCATGTTGTTGGATAGGGCCCATTGCTCAAGTCTGTCAAGATCTTTTTGGAACCTAAGCTTGTCTTCTGGGGTGTTGGCTATTCCTGACAGTTTAGTGTCATCTGCAAATTTGATGAATTCCCCTTCATCTAAGTCATTTATGAAGATATTGAAGAGTACAAAGACGCCTAGAGAGCTGTTGGAAGGCTAGTCTTTCTGAATCTGACCGAACACTGGTAAGATCTCATATTAGGAGTTACCTAGTGGCGATAAAAGCAGCAAAATGTACTCATTTTACTGCTCTTATTGCATCATCAGATAATCGCCCGGCCACCCTGTTTAGGGTGACCCGCTCCCTGCTCCACCAGGAAGCGCGGGAGGACCCCTTGGAGGGAAGAGCCGAGGATTTTGTTCAGTATCTGTATGACAAAATCACTCAGATTCGGGCAGGTCTGGACTCTGACGGGATAGATCCAGCAAGGGTAACGGAGACAGGTCTTCAGACTGTTATCTGGGATGAGTTTGATCCTGTGACCCCAGATGATGTGGACAGGATTCTGGGTAGATTGAACGCGACCACATGTTTGTTGGACCCGTGTCCCTCCTGGTTAGTGCTGGCTTCCCGGGAGGTGACGCGAGGCTGGCTCCAGGGGATTATAAATGCTTCGTTGGGTGAGGGTGTCTTTCCTGCCGCCCTGAAAGAGGCAGTGGTAAGGCCTCTCCTCAAGAAGCCTTCCCTGGACCCGGCAGTAATGGCTAATTATCGTCCAGTCTCCAACCTTTGCTTCATTGCGAAGGTTGTTGAGAGTGTGGTTGCGCGACAGCTACCCCAGTACCTGGATGAAGTGTCGTATCTAGATCCGTTCCAATCGGGCTTCAGACCTGGGTACAGCACGGAAACGGCATTGGTCGGGTTGGTTGATGATCTCTGGAGGGCTCGGGACAGGGGTTGTTCCTCTGTCCTGGTCCTGTTAGACCTCTCAGCGGCTTTTGATACCATCGACCATGGTATCATGCTGCACCGGCTGGAAGGGTTGGGGGTGGGAGGCACCGTTTTACGGTGGTTCTCCTCCTTTCTCTCTGACCGGTCGCAGTCTGTGTTGACAGGGGGGCAGAGATCGACCCCGAGGCCCCTTATATGTGGGGTGCCGCAGGGATCAGTTCTCTCGCCCCTTCTGTTCAACATTTATGTAAAGCCGCTGGGTGAAATCATCCGTGGTTTCGGGGTGAAGTACCATCTGTATGCTGACGACACCCAGCTGTACATCTCCACCCCGGACCACCCCAACGATGCCCTTGAAATGATGTCCCAGTGCCTGGAGGCCGTACGGATCTGGATGGGGAGAAACGGGCTCAGGCTCAACCCATCCAAGACCGAGTGGCTGTGGTTTCCGACGTCCCGATATAGTCAGCTGGCGCCATCGCTGGCTATTGGGGGCGAATCATTGGCCCCCACGGAAAGGGCTCGTAACTTGGGCGTCCTCCTGGACTCACGGCTGTCTTTAGAAGAGCACTTGACGGCCGTGACCGGGAGGATTTTTCATCAGGTTCGCCTGATTCGCCAGTTGCGTCCCTTTCTAGATCGGGACTCGTTACGCACAGTCACTCATGCCCTCGTTACCTCTCGTCTGGACTATTGTAATGCTCTCTACATGGGGCTCCCCTTGAGGTGCACCCGGAGGCTCCAACTGGCGCAGAGTGCGGCCGCGCGGGTGGTTATGGGAGCAACATGGAGCTCCCATGTAACACCTCTCCTGCGTGAGCTGCACTGGCTCCCGGTGGTCTTCCGGGTGCGCTTCAAGGTTCTGGTTACCACCTTTAAAGCGCTCCATGGCTTAGGACCTGGTTACTTACAGGACCGCCTACTACCACCAACAGCCTCCCACCGACCAGTACGCTCCCACAGAGAGGGGCTCCTCCAGGTGCCGTCGGCCAAACAATGTCGGCTGTCGGCCCCTAGGGGGAGAGCCTTCTCTGTGGGGGCACCGACGATCTGGAATGAGCTCCCCCAGAGATACGGAAGATTCCGGATCTGCGCACCTTCCGCCGTGAGTTGAAGACGCTTTTATTTCATCAAGCTGGCCTCACCTAAATCTTCTCCCTTTTAAGTGTAAATTTTAAATTTTTAATGTATTTTAAAATTATGGGTATTTTAAATTATGGGTATTAATTCAGCCAAATTTATTTAATTCATTTTATTCGATTTTAAATTTTGTATATCTATGTGTTTTATTTCATGGCTGTGGACCGCCCTGAGTCCTTCGGGAGTAGGGCGGTATAGAAATTCAATAAAATAAATAAAATAAATAAATAAATACTGGGCCTAAAATGGAACCCTGTGGTACCCCACTGATTACTTTCCTCCATGTAGATATAGTACCATTAAGGATGACTTTTTGCATATGTTTGTCAGCCAGTTACAAATCCATCTTGTGGTGATGCTGTCTATCCCACATTATTCGAGTTTACAAAGAAGTAGGTTGTGGTCTACTTTGTCAAATGTCTTGCTGAAATCTAAGTATACTATGTCCACACCATTTTGCTGATCTACTAATTTAATCACTTTGTCAAAGAATGAAATAAGATTTGTTTGGCATGATCTGTTTTTAACAAACACATGCTGGTTTTTAGTTATAACTTTATTTGTTTCTAGATGTTCACAGATCTGTTTTTGTTGTTTTTTTATAATAATTTTTATTCAACATTTACATCTTTAACATCCTTGTTACTGTCGAGCCTCGGTTGGGTCTCGCCATCACTAGGGAGGACGACGAGGAGGGGGCAAGCTGTTGGACTCTCCGGGGGCGTGTCATCAGCTGTTTGAGAAGTCTTTACCACCCGCACACAAAACGAAGCAAACTCTTTCATCGGAGATGGGGGGGGCATGGTGTTTGCAGATGACGCTGCCTTGTGCTGTAACAGAGGCGCGCTCCTCCTACAGGCCAGCTTGAGGAAGGAGGGATGATGTTGACTGTTTGATTGTTAATTGATTTATTGTGCTCCTCCTTCAGGCCAGCTAGGGGAAGGAGGGGTGATGTTAACTGTTTATTTGCCACTTGATTTATTGCTGTATATATAAAAGGCGCTACACTGCGATTGCGTGTAGCGCTAACTTTAAACCTTGTTTCCGGCTTGTGCCTTTCTCCTGCCTGTGTTTGCTGTGCTGAACCTAATTAAAGGATTGCAACTGCTTTATTCCGTTCTGGTGTTGGCTTGTTTCCAGAGCAGTTGGGTGGACTGGCCGAGAGAAAGTTAGCGCTCCCCCACTCACCAATTTCAACTGCCTACGTTCCCTAGCTGCAGTCCGGCGAGAAAGGCTGTCGGTGATGGCAGAAGGGACGGCGCTGGGTGATTCGGAGTTGGAGGTCCCTCTAGAGGCTGACGTGGAGGAGGTGGTTGTGGAAGAGGAGAAGCTACAAACTGCAACCCCTCATCAACCGGTAGTCAGACCCAAGCTGTGCCAGCCACGTGAGGAGGACTGTGTGGAGACGGCTGGTGCGCAGAGTCAAGGGCTAGACGCTTCGGGACAGGTTTCCAGTGGGGGCTGGTGGCCTAGTTCTACTCATACCGGGCTCCAATGGCCATCTACCCCCCCATTGGGTCCGTCATTTAGAGGTTGGCGGGAGAGACGTTGGACAGACGAGGAAGAGGCGGATTGGGGCTATGATAATACAGGGCCTGAATCCAGTGCTATGGATGCCATAAGAGATCGGTTTGGAGAAGGGAGTTTCCGGGACGCCCCGTCTTGGCAACCCTGGGCCGCTGGGGCGGAACCGTTACAAGGCAAGTCTTGGCAGGATGAGGGCCTTTCCAGGCCAGAGGCTCGGTTTCGCATCGCTAGCCCCAAATTCCGAAGGGAACAGGAAACAGGAAAAGGAAAGGGCCAATTCGAAGACCGGGACTACCACCTGCCTAAGAGGGAGGATAGCACCAGGGGCTCCGAACAGCCATCGACCAGAAGAGAGGTAGGAGCTGGAAGGTGGGCACAACGTCCTGTGGGGGAACGGAGGCCCGTTGGAGATCTGAGGAGAGATGGGGAGAACAGACCGCCTGTACCACCCCCAGCATGGATCCCGGTTCCTGGGATGTGGGCACCACCTCCAATCTGGGGCCCTCCTGCACTGCAAGCCACCTTTGACGGGAGCCCAGACCGTGTGGCGTTGTTTTTAAGCCAGGTGGTTAGTCATCTAGACCAGTATGGTCGCTGGTATCCATCACAATGGGCCATGGTGGTAGCCATTACAGCTGTGTTAACCGGTGATGCAGCAGACTGGGTGGCGGGATTACATCGCAACCATGCTAGAGAACTAGTGGACGTGGGTAGGTTCTTGCAAGCTCTCCGGTCTGCTTTTGAGGATGACTCCAGTGTACTAATTGCGGAAGGAGATCTTGTAGCCCTCAAACAGCGGGGTGTTCCTGCATGTACGTGATTTCCGGAAAATTGCTAGTCGCTTAAGGGACTGGCCCGAACAGATGCTAGTCCAGCAATTTCGGATGGGGCTGGATCGTGAGTTACGTCAAGCCTGTGCGTACCGAGGCCTGGCTCCACGCCTGGCTGTTTGGTTTAAAGCCGCTATTGAACTGGACATTACACTCCGGGAGTTTAGGCCTCGGTCGGAAGTTAATGTGGGACAGAGACGGGTTCCCACGGAGAGGGCCTCAGAAAAGCTGCCAACCACGCGGGTTCAAGTACCTCCGCCCAGCAGCGTCCTACCTGAAAGGTCTCAGCGACCGGCGTTTCGTTGTTTTCGCTGCAATCAGATAGGACACAGAGCGACTGAATGTCCTGTACCTCCGGTACGAGTACAAACCCGAAAGCCGGCTACGGGGGTAGTGACCAGAGGCCGACCACGGCAGCCACAAGAACGTACCCAAGCACTTCAAGGACCAAAGTCCATCGTAGATCATCAGGTTCGTGATATTACACCAACCACTGTGGCGGGGAGATTCCCGGTGGTGTCAGGGGACAGTGATGACAACGAGCCGGAGGACCCTATGGTGAGCAAAACTGTGTTCCCTTTTGTCATACCTGTGGTGCTGAGGAATCCCCGAAGCACAACGGGTTTTCAGTATGGTGCTTTAATAGACACTGGATGTACCCGTTGTCTGGTGCGGAGAAGTGTGGTGGATGCTCTGGGCCTACAGATAAAAAAGCTAAAAGTTCCTGTGAAGTTTGAACAGATGGACGGGTCATTATTGGGGGGGGGGGCACCTGCTAACCACGTAACTGAACAAGTGTTGTTGGTGATAGGTGAACATCAAGAGTCCATCCAGTTTATTGTGGTTGAAAAAATGATAGAGCCACTTATTCTGGGTCTCACATGGTTAGATAAATGGCAACCTCACATCTGGTGGGAGGGAGGTTATCGTAAGCTTAGAATCCCTTTGGGACCTGCTGTCCCGTCCCCTGCTTCTTCAGTGGGACAGTCGAATGAGGGACAGGACAATAGCTGTGCCTCCACAGAGGTGTTGCTTACACCGGACTTTCCTATTGTTTACCAAGACCTTTCAGCCGTGTTTAGTGAAGAGGAATGCGAAGTACTACCCCCCCATCGGACTACGGATTGCGCTATCGAGTTGGTGCCTGGGGCTAAGTTACCGAAACCTCGGATGTATTCCATGACCCAACAAGAATTATCCAAGTTACGACAATATATCGACAAAAATTTAGCTCGAGGTTTCATCGTCCCTAGTAGATCTAGGATGGCTGCCCCAGTCTTCTTCAGGGAGAAGAAGGACGGTGGGGTTCGGTTATGTGTTGACTTCCGAGATTTGAATGGAGTATGTATAGAACATCTATACCCCCTTCCGCTTATGAAGGATTTGTTAGCTCCGCTATCTACAGGACGGGTATTTACAAAACTCGATTTACGGGAAGCGTACTACCAAGTACGTATCAAACAGGGCG
The DNA here is from genome assembly GCF_059756535.1 of Pantherophis guttatus. Classification (NCBI taxonomy): domain Eukaryota; kingdom Metazoa; phylum Chordata; class Lepidosauria; order Squamata; family Colubridae; genus Pantherophis; species Pantherophis guttatus. The sequence goes on along the minus strand of NC_142065.1, from coordinate 119,647,522 downwards.
ATGAATGGAAGACCACTTTTAACTGCCCTCTTGGTAGCTACCAATATAGAGTTATGCCGTTTGGACTTCAAGGCGCTCCAGCGGTGTTCATGCAGCTTATCAACGAAGTTTTGCATGAACATTTGTATAGAGGAGTTCTTGTTTATTTAGACGACATTCTAATATATACGCGCACCTTGGAAGAACACGTTGTGTTAGTCCGTCAGGTTTTAGAGAAGTTGTTAGCGGCTAAACTGTTTATAAAGCTTTCGAAATGTGAGTTCCATAAGTCGAAGATAGATTACCTCGGGTACAGGATCTCAAGCGATGGGATAGAAATGGATCCACGTAAAGTCCAAGCTATAGTTGAGTGGCAAGCACCGAAAACCAGGAAACAACTCCAAAGTTTCCTTGGTTTCGCGAATTTCTATCGCCAATTCGTCCCTGCATTTGCCACTATAGCACTACCGTTAACAGACCTGTTACGCACTAAATCTCCTGTGATAAAACCAAGACCAAACCAGTTATTGCAGTGGACAGCTCAATGTCAAAGTGCCTTTGAACAGTTGAAATATCTTTTTACCAGAGAACCGGTACTTAAACACCCTGATCTGTCTCGTGAATTCATCGTTCAAGCCGATGCTAGCGACGTTGCTGTGGGAGCTGTGTTGCTGCAAAAAGATGAACAGGATAGGATACGCCCTTGTGCTTATACCTCACGTAAATTAAACACCACAGAGCGAGGGTGGGCGATCTGGGAAAAGGAGGCCTTCGCTGTCCGTTGGGCTCTACTTACGTGGCGTCACATCCTGGAAGGGGCTACTATCCCATTTGAGGTATGGACAGACCATAAAAATTTAGAGGCATTACAAACGCCTAGACGTCTGTCCCCAAAACAACTACGCTGGGCACAATATTTTCGAAGATTCAATTTCAGACTCAAATATGTGCCAGCAGGAAAGAACTTCCTCGCCGATGCACTTTCTCGTATGCCACAATATAACAGTAAGCGTGAGGAAGTAGTGGAATCTCTTATACCACCTATTGAGAGTGGGCATGCGGTTGCGGCGGTGTTACGGAAAGAAGCGTCCTTCTTAACGAATCTTTGGATAGCTATCAGCCAGGATACATGGGTAAATCAAAACCAAACGTCAGTAATCTTACGAGATGGATTAGGGTGGAATGGGGATCGTTTATACATTCCAGAACCGCTTCGAACTACAGTTTTAAGATGGTGCCATGATGCCAAACCAGCAGGTCATTACGGTTTCCTTAAAACACTTCACCTGATTAGACATCAATTTTGGTGGCCACGAATACGTGGTGAAATTGAACGTTATGTTAAATCGTGCCCCACATGCGCGGCAGCAAAACCATGGTCAGGAAAACCACTCGGTCGATTACAATCGGTGGCTGATCCTAGTCGTCCGTGGGAGGAAGTGGCGATGGATTTTATAGTGGACCTACCGCCCAGCAATGGACATACCGTTATTTGGACAGTAATAGACCTATTTTCAAAGCAGGCGCATTTTATACCCTGTCGGGGTTTACCATCTGCCCGACGATTGACAGACATGTTTATACAACATATCTACCACCTTCACGGGGTCCCGAAGCGTATTATATCAGATCGGGGTGTCCAGTTCACTGCCCAGTTTTGGAGATCTTTCATTCACAGGATAGGATCCACTCAAGGATTAAGTTCAGCCTTCCATCCCAGTACAAATGGAGCAGCTGAACGGGCTAATGCCGCTGTGGAACGATATCTACGTTGCTACATTTCGTATCAGCAAACTGATTGGTCTGCCTTACTCCCGTTCGCTGAAGTCGCGTACAACAATATCAGCCACCGTAGCACGGGATTTTCTCCTTTCCAAATCATCTATGGAAGAGAATTCCCTGCCATACCTGAGGTAGAACCTCCAGCTACAGGGGTATCTACACATTCCGGTTGGGCCGACAAGATCCGACAAATGTGGCCAGCGATAAAAACGGCGCTTCAAAAAGCAGCAAATGAATACAAACTTTATGTTGATAAGAAAAGAGCCAACCCAAAACCGTTTTCTGTAGGGGATCACGTGTATCTATCGACAAAATACTTGAAATTACGATTACCTAGTAGGAAACTAGGTCCCAAATACATAGGTCCTTTTCCTATAATACGTGTGATCAACCCTGTCACTGTCATGCTTAAGCTACCTTCACTGTTAGGAAAAATACATCCTGTTTTTCATAGCAGCCTCCTTAAACCTGTCAAAGAGGAAAGGCCCACACATCAGCCTGTTTCCCCGGGACCGAGTCATTCAGATCAATATGAGATAGATAAAGTATTGGATTCACGTCTACGTAGAGGCAGGTTACAGTACTTAGTATGGTGGAACGGTTATCCACTAGCACAAGCATCTTGGGTAGCAGCTCCAGACGTTCATGCCGACCGGTTGCTCCGTCGGTATCATCGTAAATATCCAAATAAACCAGGTCCCAGTGGGTAGAACGGTTGCTATGCTAACATCTTTATTTTATTTCCTGCAGGTGGACTCCTGGTAGAGAGGAGCTGCCTGCCGAGCCTCGGTTGGGTCTCGCCATCACTAGGGAGGACGACGAGGAGGGGGCAAGCTGTTGGACTCTCCGGGGGCGTGTCATCAGCTGTTTGAGAAGTCTTTACCACCCGCACACAAAACGAAGCAAACTCTTTCATCGGAGATGGGGGGCATGGTGTTTGCAGATGACGCTGCCTTGTGCTGTAACAGAGGCGCGCTCCTCCTACAGGCCAGCTTGAGGAAGGAGGGATGATGTTGACTGTTTGATTGTTAATTGATTTATTGTGCTCCTCCTTCAGGCCAGCTAGGGGAAGGAGGGGTGATGTTAACTGTTTATTTGCCACTTGATTTATTGCTGTGTATATAAAAGGCGTTACACTGCGATTGTAGCACTAACTACAAGCACTAGCACTGCAAGTGTAGCACTAACTTTAAACCTTGTTTCCGGCTTGTGCCTTTCTCCTGCCTGTGTTTGCTGTGCTGAACCTAATTAAAGGATTGCAACTGCTTTATTCCGTTCTGGTGTTGGCTTGTTTCCAGAGCAGTTGGGTGGACTGGCCGAGAGTTACATTTTTACAGCTTTCCAATACCGGCATCTTTGATAATATCTATAACCAACTATATACACATATATTTTATATATTACTTACTAATTTCTATATTCACTACAATTTATACCTATCTATTACACAATAACTATTTCGTTCCTCTATAATATCTTCTCTTATGTTTATACATTTATACATTAATTTTGGATTGTTTCTCCAACCAGTTATACCATCTGTTCCATGTCTTGTAATAAATCGTTTCCTCTCAGTCTTTTAATTCCATTGTTAATTTATCTGTTTCTGCACATTCTAGCACCATTTTTATGATCATCGTATTTGATGGAGCAAATCTTTGTTTCCAATTTTGTGCAAATGAAATTCTGGTGGCCGTAATTATGTGAAGTATAAGGTAATAAATTTCTTTCCTAATCTTCTCTTTTATAATTCCCAATAAAAATAGTTCAGATTTCATAGCAATTCCCCCCCCCCATCATTTCCTCTAACCATTTTTGGATTTTTAACCAATATGTCTTTGCTTTGGGGCATGTCCACCACATGTGGAAATATGTCCCATGTTGATGATCACATTTCCAGCAATTTGATGCATTTTTTGGGGATATCTTGGCCAATCTCACCGGGGGTAAATGCCACCTTTAAAACATTTTGTAAATATTTTCTTTATAGGCGGCCGACAATGTCATCTTATAATTTGTTCCCCAAAACTTTTCCAAATATTCTAATTCAATATTATACACAAAGTTTTTCGCCCAAATTATCATCGTTTCCTTTACCGTTTCCTCCTCCATTTTGAATTGAAGGAGGCATTTATATATTTTGATAATTATTTCTCATCGGTCCCAGTTAATATTTTGTCCATTTCTTGTTGGTCAGTTTGGAATCCATATACTTCTAAATCTTTTTTCTATTTTGTTTGTATTTGTAAATAGGGCCACCAATCAATTTTAATTCCTTCATCCAATAATTTTTGTCTAGATTTCAAATTTCTTAATCCATCTAACAGTTCTTTATATGTTACTATTTTGTTAAGATCAAATAAATTAGGGTAGACCAAGGCTTCCATTGTTGACACCCATCTTGGGATTTTTGGATAAAAGTTCCTTTTAATTTTCATCCAAGTTTCTAATAATACTTCCCTCACTTGATGCCTCTGGAAATACTTGTGGTCTTTGTCTTTTCCATCCCAAATAAAGGCATGCCAACCTTTCTTCAAGTCATGGCCCTCAATTGTTAAAATTCTTCCATTCTTTAGATTTATCCATTCCCTGAGCCATGACATTACTGCTGCCTGATGGTACAGTTCCGAGTCTGGAAGGCCAAAGCCACTCTTACTTCTGGCATCTTGTAACTTTTTAATTTTGATTCTTGGCTTTTTCCCTAGCGACATAAATTTACTAATAATTTAATTCAATTTGTCAAAAAAAGGTTTTCCCCAATTTTATAGGTACTGTTTGGATCAAATATAAAATTTTAGATAAGATATTCATCTTTATCATGGCGATTCTCCCAATCAAAGAAATTTGTAGTTTTGCCCAATTTTCTAAATCTTTTTGAATTTGTTGCAATAATTTTGAGTAGTTGTCTTCCTTTATTGAAGATGTTCTTGCCGTGAGCCAAATGCCCAGGTACTTTGCTTTTTTGACAATTTGAATTCCTGTTTGTGAAAGTGCCTGAGTCGAAGCGGCAAAACGCATTTCTGGGCAGTGCCTTCCAACGGATGTTAGCTTTTTCTTTTTTTTTTTAAGGGAAATTACGCAAGCTGAATTGAGAACTATAAACTTTTATTGTTGGTCCTTTTGAGTGCAATAATAAGCTGTCTCAGCTTTAATTGTGGATTGCTGTCCCTTAATCTTCATTACAGACCCTCTTGGCAAAAGTGGATAAATAAAACTTATTAAAAATGGCGACCCAACAATCTTTAGAAATGCAACAAGTTGCTGTGGCCTTAACTAAAATTGGTGAAAAGATATCAGGACTGTCAGATAGTATGGATAATATGATATTGGAAATTAAAAGAATGAAGCAAGAAATGAATGAAAATTTTGCAAAGCAAACAGTAGAAATGACAATAATTAAAGATGAAATTGAGCAGATTCATACACATGATGCAAAGATAGATTGGCAAATTGGAGAAATCTTTTTTAAAAATGAACAACAAGATAAAAAAAATTGTCTTTTGGAAGAAGAAGCGAGGAAATATAATCTGGTTATTCGAGGAATTCAAGAAGAAAAAGTGGACAATTTGAAACAACGAGTTTTAAAATGGCTCAATGACCTGGATACACAAATCACATTTACAGCAACAAATCTGGCAAGTGTTTTTAGAATTGGGTATAAAAGACAAAACGGCTTAAATAGAAATGTACTTGTCAGATTTGCAAATCTTAGTGACAAACTGGAAGTGATGGTGAAAGTGAGAGAGATGGGTGAAGCTTTGAAATTTGAGGAGAAAATTATTCAAGTCTTTCCGGATATATCAAGAGAAGAAAGAGCGTGGAGATTTTTTTTGAAGCCAATTACAAAGGTTCTGAGAGACAATGGAATTAAATATAACTGGAGGCCGCCACAGCAACTAAATTTTTTTTATAAAGGAAGAATGCAAATAATTACTTTGGAAACAGATGCAGTGTTATACTTACATGAACTTGGATTGATTGTAAAGTATGAGGACATAACAGAGATAAAAGATCAAATGCTCAAGATGGGTGGAACATATGCAAAAACATCAACACCAGAAGAAAAAGGGGCTGCTGGAGGACAAGACCCTAAAGGATTAAAGCGGAAGGAAATCTCACCTGCGATGGTTGAACAAAAGAAAAGTCGTGATGATATAATGGGAGATGGAGCGGATAAGAAATTGAAGGATCTTGAAAAAGAATTGCAGGAAGCTGAGTGCGGGGAGAAGTTACCACCCTTTTCTCTGAGAGATGAATTTAAGTAGACTACCCGAAAGAAGTGACCCGGCCATTAGCACGTCCCCTCTCCCCCACTCTCTTTATAGAGGCAGAAACCAATTGAGGATGTGGGGGACGAAGATTGTTTGTTAATTAATGTTTGATGTGTCTTTTGCCCCTTTTTATTTTTTTTATTTTATGTTGAATGTTGTTTGGAATGTGGGAGATTGGTGCTGGGATCTGGGCACAGAAAGGAAGAGGAGGGGAAAGGATTAAAAAAGTTACAGTTTAAATGGGTTTAATAAAAATAATGACATGGAATGTGAAGGGTACAGGGAATCAGATCAAAAGAAGACGATTGGAACTTAAAATTAAAAGAGATCTACCAGATATATTATTTTTGCAAGAAACCCATCAGAAATCTGAAGGCTCAAATAAAATGTATATAAAGGGTATGCAAATTTATGAAAAATCTTTTGGAACTTCAAAAGCTAGAGGAGTTGCAACATTGATATCAGATAGGGTATATTTTGAAAAAGAACAAGTAATCATGGATGAAGAAGGAAGATATGTAATAATTGTGGGAAATATTAATGAGGAAAAAGTGACATTGGTTAATTTATATCTACCCAATGAGAAGCAAAAAGAATTTCTTGAAAAAATAACTAAAATTTTGGAAATTGAAAGTGTAGGGAAAGTAATTGTGGCTGGGGATTTTAATTTAATTAGAGATAAAATAGATAGTACTAACCCCACTCGTTGTGGAGGAGCAAATAAAATGGGGACCTTAAATAAATTGATGTTTCGAAACGGCGTGGTGGATGCCTGGAGAGAAGTGAAAGGAACTGAAAGAGTGTATACTTTTTACTCTAAGATACATAATACATATTCAAGAATTGACTATATTTTAGTTTCTAAAGATTTGTTGAATAATGTGGGTAAGATAGATGTGGGAATTTTTAAGGATTCTGATCATGCAGAAGTTACGATGGAAATAGATTTTAATTTTGAGAAAAAAGGAAGTTGTTGGAGATATGATGAAAAACTGTATAAAAATGAGGAGGATAAAAAATGGATATTTAAAAAATGGGAAGAATGTTGGAAATAGAATGATAATGGAGAGGTTAAATTTGAAATTGTTTGGGATGCGATGAAAGCAGTGTTTAGAGGGGAAAGTATCAAGTTATCAAGCAGAAAATATAAAAATTATAAAAATAAAATTGAAAAAGATAAAAGCCAGATTAAGGAATTGGAGAATCAATTTTTGCTTACTAAAGAAAAAATTTTTTTGGAGGAACTAAATTTGCTAAAAAATAAATTGATAAAAGAAGATATAGAATTGGTAAAAAAAGAATATGAGATATTTAAATAGGAATTTTTTTGAATTTAGCAATAAAAACTCTAAGTTATTGGCAAGGATGGCGAAAAATAAAAGAGAGAAGAGAGAAATTGGAGCCTTGATAGATGATAAGGGTATAAGATGCTATAAAAAATTAGAAAAATGCGAAGTGGTCAGGAATTTTTTTCAAAATTTATATTCGAAAAAATTAATTGATCGGGAAAAACTGAAGTTATTTAGAAAAACATGTTGTGAAAATTGACCAAACATATAAAGACTTGATGGAAGAAGATATAACACAAGATGAGATTAATGGAGTAATACAAAAAATAAAATTAGGGAAAGCTCCAGGTGAAGATGGATTACTTGCTGAGTTTTATAAAGAATTTAAGGAAATAATAATACCAAAATTGCAAAAACTATTTAACGGAATTTTACATGGTGGAGAAGTTCCGTTGTCATGGAATAGAACGGTGATATCTATAATCCCTAAACCAGATAAAGACTTAGAAAGGATTGAGTCCTATCGGCCCATCTCCTTAATTAATCAAGATGCAAAGATATTTACCGCCATTATAAGTAATAGATTAAGTAGATTTATAGATAGATATATAAGTTATAACCAAGTAGGCTTTGTGAAGGGTAGATACATGAGTGATATTGTCAGAAGAGTATTAAATATTATAGATGTTGCTGAATATAATGCTGATAAAATAGGTATAGTATCATTAGATATTTTTAAAGCTTTTGACTCTGTACAATGGGAAACTATTAAAACAATTGTTGAGGTACTAGGTTTTGGTAATAAGTTTATACATGTTATTTCAAAACTGTATCAAAAAAGTAGTGCAAGAGTGAAGGTGAACGGAAGGCTGACAGAAGAGATAAGATTGGAAGCGGGTACGAGACAAGGATGTCCCCTGTCTCCAACATTATTTTTATTAGTTATGGAAATTTTGACTAAAATGATAGAAAAAGATGAAGAATTGGAAGGGTATAAGGGATATAAATCTGTATGCGGATGATACTTTGATTATTTTAAAAGATATAGAGAAAGATTTGAAAAAGATACATAAGCATTTGGAAGAATTTGAGGAAATGACAGGTTTGAAAATAAATTGGTCAAAATCTGAACTATTAATGAATAATAATGGTAAGGAGTGGGAGAATATGCAAGAACAACTTGGGATAAGGATTAAAAAAACATTGAAATATTTGGGCATAACACTTTCACTCAAAGTTAAAGAAATGAAAAAACTAAATTATGATGTGGTGATGAATGAAATTGAGAAAAAGATAGATAAATATAAAATGATAAAGTTGTCTTGGTTTGGTAGAATTGCAATGTGTAAGATGATGTTGTTGCCAAAGTTCAATTTTTTATTTGAGATGTTACCGTTAAACTTGACAGAGAAAGATATTGAAGGATATCAGAAGAAATTGGATAAATTTTGCAATGGTGGGAAAAGACCTAGATTAGTGAAGAAAATGTGGTATCAAAATCAAAAGGAAGGTGGATTAGGAATCCCCAAACTACTCAATTATTATTGGGCTTATGCTATTCGGACTGTGGTAAAAATATTTAAAGGTGAAGATAGTCATTGGAGAGATTTAGAATTAAAAGACATCCAAGAGATTTGGCTCAACATGGTTTTTAGATAAAGCAAAATCAAAATGTGTAATTAATAGCTATTGGTTAAAGGGACTGAGTAAAATTTGGAATAAATTTGTTAAAATTTTAATTCCACATATAATTTTCTTAGGGAAGACAATTGAAAATTGGCCGATTAAAACTAATATAAGTCGTGATAGGGTAATGGAAGATGAAAATATACAAACTATAATAGATTGGTTAAAAACTTCAGAAAATGAAAGGAGGAAAAAAGAAATCATTGAAAAATTGGGTTTAGGCTGGTTTGAAAAAATACAGATAGAAAAATGGACTAAGAAGGTAAGGGACAATTGTTCGATAAGTAGAAGTAAAACTGAATTTGAACATTTAGTATTCCAAATTATGAAAGATGAAATTGGGCTAAAGGGACTCGTTAGTAAGATATATAAGATTATAAATTTTGATGGAAAACCACAAAGGGTGATGAAGATGAATTGGGAAAAAGAACTTAATATTAAAATATCAGATTTAGATTGGAATGTGAATTGGAAGAGTAGAATTATGAAGACTTTATCTGTAAGGATTAAAGAGCATAATTATAAGGTTGTTTGGAAATGGTATTTGACTCCATTAAGATTGTCATTGATGGATAACAAAATTAGTAAATCATGTTGGAGATGTGATATGGAATTAGGGATTTATGAACATATGTGGTACAAATGTGATAAAGTTAAAAAGTTTTGGCAACAATTGGAGGAAATGATATTTGAAATGATGGGGAAAGTAATAATATTGAGACCAGAAACTATATTACTGTTGATAATTAAGGAAATAGAACCAACAAAATACGAGAAAGAATTGATTAGAATTATGATTATAATGGGTAGAATTATAATAGCCAGATATTGGAAATTAGATGTGAATTTTAGAATAGAAGAATGGTATTGTGAAATGTGGAAATTAGCTCTAAACGATAAAATGACATGTGATATTAAAATTAGAAATGGTGACTATAAAGAAGATATTTTCTGGAAAATTTGGAAATCATTCGTGGACTATGCGCTGGGAAAATTGGATGCTTCGGTACCTGTACCCCGAGAACGTGGATTTTGGCGATCATGAGGATATATCCGAAGAACCAAATCTTCCTTTCTTATGTATAGCACAGGGTGAAGTATTGTATATGTTGTTTGTAATGTTAGTAATTAAAAAAATAAAAACAAATAAAAACAAACAAACAAAAAAAGACAATTTGAATTCCTAGTTTTTCCTCTAATTTCTTGTTTTGGCCTTGTGTGAGATTCTTGGTAATTATCTTTGTTTTGTTTTTATTTATTTTCAGGCCTGCTACTATTCCAAATTTCTCTAGCAGGAGTTTTTCTCCTGTTTCCAAAGGGTCCTCTAATATAAATGCCATGTCGTCTGCAAAGGCCTGTGTTTTGTATTCTTCTCTTTTAATTTTTAACCCTTTTATTTCCTTATTTCCCCTTACCTGTGCCAATAATATTTCCAATGAAAGGATGAATAAGAGGGGGGACAATGAACAGCCTTGTCTAACCCCTTTGTTTATATTGACTTTTTCTGTAAGATCTCCATTGTCCATAATTTTTGCTGTTTGCTTAGAATAAATTGTCTTAATCATTTCTATAAATTTTTTGCCAAATTTCATCCCGATTGATTAATTAAAAACTGCCAATTCAAGTTGACAAACGCCTTTTGTGCATCTATCATTATTACTGCCAATTGTTTTTCTGGATGAGCCTCATAGTATTCTAAAATATTCATGATAATCCTTGTATTGTTCTTAATTTGTCGTTTGGGTAAAAACCTGTTTTGATCCAAATGAATTATTTTATATAATATCTTTTTTAGTCTTTCTGCTATTATTGTTGCCAGGATTTTATAGTCGGCATTTAACAGCGAGATTGGCCTATAGTTTTGAATGAATTGATTGTCTGTACTTTCCTTTGGAATTAATGCTATATATGCCTCCATCCATGAATTTGGCATTTTGGCTTTCTCTAATACATCGTTATATATATCCAACCTAATTTCTTCCAAAACTTCCTGAAAATTTTTATATACTTCCGCCGGAATTCCATCTATCCCTGGTGTTTTGTTATTTTTCTGTTTTTTAATTGCCTCTCTTAACTCTGTTAATGTAATTTCTCCATTCAACAGTTCCCTATCTTCATCTGTTATACTTGGCAAGTTCCTCTCCTGTAGGTAATTTATGATATTTTCTTCTTTAATGTTTACTTGACTATACAATATCTGAAAATAATTTTGAATAATATTTTTCCCCCTCAATTCTATGGTGCAAATTTCCTTGCTCATCTCGTAAATATTGTATCAATTTTTTAGCTTTTTCTTTTTTCAATTTGTGGGTGAGCCATCTCCCTGGTTTATTTGCCTATTCAAAATAGTTTTGTTTTGCCAATTTTATATTCCTTATCATTTCTTCCTGTTGTAGTATATTAATTTTATGTTTCATTAACTCTATTTCCTTTCTGATTTCCCTGTTTTGGGGATCTTTCTGAAGTGATAGTTCTAATTTTTTCAGCTTCTCCAATGTTGACATTCGTTGTTCCTTCTTCTCTTTGTTTCTCCTCGCCATATATGCAATAGTTATTCCCCTCATATAAGCTTTGGCAGTATACCATAGGTTTTGTATTGTAGTATCTTCATTCCTATTCTCTTTAAAAAACATCTTTAATTCCTTCTCCATTATTTGTGAATAAGGTTTCTCTTTTACAATTCTTTGATCTAATGTCCATCTCTTCTTTTTCCCCCTACCTTTCCATTTTAATACTAAGGGACTATGGTCCACCCAAGTGTTCAGCATGATATCCATCTCTTCTAGTTTATTGATCAGTTCTGGGTTCATCCAAGCCATGTCTATGCAAGACCATGAGTTATGTGGATGAGAGAAGAAGGTGTATTGTCTTTTCTGTATATTTAATTGTCTCCATGCATCATTTAGATTAAACTCTTTTACCAATTCAAAAAATGCATTTGGTAATTTTTGTCTTCTATTTTTGTTTTCTTTCACTGTCTTATAATCCAATTTATTGTCTACCATTCCATTGAAGTCCCCTATCATACAAATATTTTCACCCTCTAATTCCCTTAATTTCCTGTGTAATTTATTATAAAATTTTTCTTGTTTTATACTGGGTGCGTAAATTGTTACTAGCAGAATTTTCCTATAATTTGTACTTATTTCCATTATTAAAATTCTTCCGTCTTTATCACTAAATATCTTCCTAGGGTTTAACCAATCTTTTATATATACAGCAATCCCTGTTTTTTTATTCTGTGCCAATGTTGAAAATACTTCCTCTAATTTAGGACATTTTATGAAATCACTATGTTTTTCCTTAATATGTACCTCCTGGAGGCAGATGATATCCATTTTCTCTTTCTGTAATCTTGATAGTATTTGTTTACATTTAGTAGCTGAGTTGATGCTGTTTATATTTAGTGACAGCATCTTTATTTCATTTTCCATCTTCTTACTTATCCGTTGATCTCAGTCCACTCCTTGCTCTGTTCTCGGTCTATGCTCTGGTTCTGCCTCCTTCCCTTACTTGATGCTCTACTTCCTTATGGTCTCTTGTGTCTTGTTTACATTTTTTTCTTCTGAAATCTGATCTTCCTGGCTTTTACTTTCTCCTTCGTCTTCACCGCTTATATAATGATCGTAGAACTCCTGAGCCTTTTCTAATGTGTCAATCAAAATTTTTTCTCCTGCCACATTATCAACATCCCTTCTGGGATGAGCCATCAAAACATCACTCTATATTTTAGTAATTGTGTAGAGAGAAAATGATAACTTCGTCTTTGCTCTCTTCCTCTTTTGGGAATTTGTTTCAGTACAGTAATCTCCTTTCCTTTGAACATCAGTAGGTCTTTGTGTGTTTTACTATATATTTCATCTCTTATTTTTTTGCTAACAAATTTGACATGGACTTCTCTCGGGAGTCTATTCCTCTGTGCATAATTCGTGTGGATCCTACATGCCTCATCAATTTCATTTTCCAATTCTTGTTTGCCTTTTTGCAATATTTCCACTAGTAGCTCAGCCATCAGCGCAGGGAGACTTTCTTCCTTGTTTTCCAGGATATTTTGAAAGCGGAGATATAGCATCGATTTCTCCATCTCCAAATTTATTATGGCTCCTTCCACTTCCCTATGTTCTGCCATCTTTTTATTTGTTACTATGTCCATCTTTTTTTCCATATGTTCCGTTTTAGTCTCAACAGACTTTATCTTTTGTTCATTTTTAATTATTGTCTCCTGCATTGTACAAATTTTATCATCTAACTTTCGTATCTCCTCCTTTATCTTCCCCTTTACTTCTCCCATGTCATTCTTAATGTCTTCGTGATAGGTTGTCATGACCTCCTGTATTTTTAGCATTATTTCTTGTATTGCTAATAAGGTTGACTGCATATGTTGTAAATTGACATTAGCGCCCATTTTTTCTCCTCCCAACATGGCTTTCGCCAACTTTGATCCTGAGGGGGAAGCTGTCATTGAAGTTATTTCCCCCCCTCTATTTTAGTGACTGTGGTAGTTGTGCTTGTCATTTTGATATTTCTAAAAAAGTTACATATATATATATATATATATATATATATATATATATATATATATATATATATATATATATATATATATATATATATATTTGTTTTCTGAGGTTTTCGCGGGTGTTTGTATGTAGGTTTTTGGTTATTCAGGTTTTCTCCTGCGTAAAATTGAAAGTGTCTTGGCGACATTTCGACGAAGTCTCATTCGTCATCTTCAGGCTGGTGTTTTCGGCTTCGTGCTTCTAGGAGCAATGTGTGATCGCAGCTGTTTCTTCTTTTTAACTGCCAGTGGGGGTGTGAACTGATTGGGTGGGAGCTTGGCTGTGTTCTGATTGGGTGGAGGTGTGTTCTGTTTAGGTAAGGGCTTGGTTGTGCTCAGGTTAGTCTGAGTTGCAGGGGGATTTGAGCTGGTGAGCTGCATTGCTGTTGTTTGGCTTCGTGTTCGTGCCACATCTTCATGGTGGGTGTCAGTTTGCTTCATGTATGGATTGGAGGGGTTTAAAGTGACTAATGATGCAGCTGTGGTCTGGCTTCTGGTTTGGGGTCATGCCTCATCGGTGTGGATTTGGGTTTGTTTTTTGCGTGGATGTGTGGTGGTGACATCCTGTGTGGTTTTCGTGAGTGTGGGTTTGGTGTCATTCTTAGTGTTAGGGACTCGTTTGTCAATAAGGGCGGGTTTCCAAATGGCTGGTAGGTGGGAGGTATCATCTCGTTTATTCATGCTGTGTGGGAGTTTTTCTATCTCTTGTTAATGGACATAAGAGTTTGTTGGTTGTTTTAAGAAAAAAGAAAGGTTTTTTTTCACCCCTTCCTTCAAGATGTCTTCTTTATTCCAAACTGCACAGTCACCTTCGTTGTCAGTAGTTCAGCTTTTTAATCTGTTGCCTCCAACATATCCTTCAAACCCAACACTTTCTCTTCTTAGTCCCCAATAACAACATCCAGAGTTATAAAGTTTCTTCTAGCACCAGAAATGTAATGAACACGTTCCAATCCACTCCTCTGCTCCAGTCACCACAATAAGTTCTTTCCTTGTTTGATAGCTCTCAGTCTCCGCTCCCACCACCGTCTTGCCACTCAAGCTCCTCCTTGGAGTCTCACTGTTACATATATAAATAGCAAGTGAAGCCAGGGATGTAGGCTTCACTCAGGTCCGGGTTTAGCTGGACATTTGCATGCCCACCACTGATTGGTGGATTCAAACGGGGCCCACCACTGATTGGTGGATTCAAATGGAGGGAAATGTAAAGCGTTGTCAGTGGCTGAATCAGTGGGACTGCTCCCTTTAAAAGGGAGTGCTGCCGGCTAAGCCTTTGCAGAAGTCACTAAATAAAGAGCTGAAGTTACTGCCTGTCCTCCTGCCTCTTCATTGCCTCCCATGATCAAATACTGGTGACAAAGGTGGGATCGAAGAGGACAAAGGACTCAGGCTGAACAGAAGGAGCAACACGTGGTATCCACCATTATCCAGCAGCTGAACCATTGCATCGATTCCAGGATGATGTCTTACACTCCACCAGCTCTATTCAATCCGGCTAAGGAAACATGGAAGAAATACATGTGTCGATTCCATTGTTTCCTGGAAGCCAACAACCTGCTAGGACTCTTGGACAACCGAAAAAGGGCACTTTTCCTGAGCTACTGTGGACCCAAAGTCCTCGACATGGCTGAAGCTGTTTCAGAACCCGCTGACCTGAAGACCATGCCGTGGCCGACATTGCAAGAAGCATTCTGGGCTCACTACGCTCCTATACCCTCTCCGATGGTTTACAAGCATGAGTTTTACCATCGGAACCAAGAGGAAGGTGAGACCATTAATCAATATGTTGCAGCCCTAAGGAAGACTGTGGCGCACTGTGAATTCAGTAACACAGAGGAAGCCATGATGGATAGATTGGGTTTTGGACTCAGAGACCTGCAATTGCAAAGGCAATTACTATCCAGGCCGAATCTCACATTCAAAATCACTTTAGAAGAAGCACAGGCAGCTGAAG
This sequence comes from Pantherophis guttatus, assembly GCF_059756535.1. Classification (NCBI taxonomy): domain Eukaryota; kingdom Metazoa; phylum Chordata; class Lepidosauria; order Squamata; family Colubridae; genus Pantherophis; species Pantherophis guttatus. The sequence goes on along the minus strand of NC_142065.1, from coordinate 119,632,003 downwards.
CCACAGATCGAACGGCAGCGGCAATCCAGAAGATGGAAAGCACCAACGGGCAGCCGAAAACCACCAGTGTGAACCAGCAGTGCTGGGAAACTGATGACTCTACCAATGATGATGAGGACATACATCAGACGCAGTCTGAGAAGAGACTTGCAAGGACCGAGATGAGGGAGAGACCGCAGATGTGCGCGGGCTGTGGACAAAATCATCCCAGATCTACTTGCAGGTTCTGGGATGCCATTTGCCAGAGATGCGAAAGGAAAGGGCACATTGCCAGAGCATGTCGAGCCAGCCACCCAGCCATGTACAGACCTCAACAGACCATGTGGCAGACTGAGAACCCAGACAGACCCAGGAGAGCACAGTTCCAAAGGAGCAGCCACTGAAAAGAGAGAACCGGAGACATCAAGGAAGCCCATTAGACAACTATCAGCCATTCCAGTGGCAACAAAGGAAAAAAATCCACATCGAGGTATGCATTGAAGGACACCCATGCAAGATGGAAGTGGACAAGGATCATACCTGACAATCGTATCCTGGCGGACAATCAAGGAAGCAGTTTCCGGGGTGAGAAAGACACAGCTAAAACCTCAAAGGATGATCTTAAAAGACTACCAAGGGAACCGGATTCCTGTGCTGGGAAGCAGCTCTTTCCAAATCAGCTTCAAAGAATTCTCTGGCCAGTTGCAGATGACCATCGTGGACCATCGTGGACCTACCGAGCCTGCTGGGGTTGGAGTGGTTCGAGGCCCTGGGCCTGGGCATGATGGACATCCATGTCATCCATGATGATGACATCAAGGACTTAATGAAGGAGTTCGCAGAGGTATTCGATGGGACTTTGGGCAAGTACATGGGGAAACCCATATCTTTTAACCTTGACCCCAATCTAGCTCCTATTAGAATGAAGCCTAGGAGGGTTCCCCTTGCTCTCCAGCCCAAGATAGATGCCCAATTAGACAAGTTAATTGCGCAAAAGATCTTAGAGCCCGTAGACCACGCTAAATGGGAGACCCCGATAGTCACCCCCATGAAACCAGATGGCTCTGTCCGTGTCTGCGCTGACTATAAATGTACCCTTAATAAAGCCCTACAACAACACGCATACCTAGTCCCAGTGGTTCAACATCTGTTACACTCACTGGGACAGGGAAAATTTTTGCAAAGCTTGATTTGGCACAAGCATATCAGCAGCTGCCGGTAAATGATGCTATGGCAGAAGCACAAACAATTGTAACTCACCGCGGGGCATTCAAATGCCACCGATTACAATTTGGGGTAAGCATGGCCCCTGGGCTATTCCAAAGTATAATGGAACGCTTTTTACAAGGCATTCCCGGAGAAGTTCCATATTTCAATGATGTCCTCATATCAGGGGGCAGCAAAGAAGAATTATTACAGAGGATAAGGGAAACCTTAAGGCGGTTTAAAGAAACTGGGTTGAAGGTAAATAAGGAAAAATGTAAAATAGCCGTGCCTAAGGTTGAATTTTTAGGATATCTCATTGAAGGGTCAGGGATACACCCCACTCAAAGTAAGATAAAAGCTATTAAGGAAGCTCCCACACCACAAAATCAGACGGAGTTGCATGTGTTTCTTGGACTTTTAAATTTTTACAGTATTTTCTTGCCACAGAAGGTGACGGTGGCTGAACCATTGCATAGAATGTTAGATAAGAAAGCCAGTTGGAAGTGGGGACAGAAGGAAGCCGCCGCTTTCACAGCACTAAAGAACTTATCAGCACAGAGTTTTCTCATTTAGTATGCCCCTAATACTAACATGTGATGCATCACCATTTGGAGTAGGGGCAGTGCTTAGCCATAAGATGCCAAATGGAACAGAAGCACCTATTGCGTTCTACTCAAAGACACTGTCATCAGCAGAAAGGAACTATGGTCAGTTAGATAAGGAAGCACTGGCAGGGGTTAAACCCTAATGTACTAGAATCTAAAATGGAAGAAATTCAAGATAAATTGGACAATAGAATTCAAAAAATTGAAAATGATTTGATAAACACTCAGGATAATAGCTTAGAAGAAAAACCTAAAATGGATGCTGATCAAAAGTATGGTAATGCAGAAAATCTGCAACAGAAGATTGAAAAAGAGATTTTAATGGTACAATATAATTTCACAGAATATGCGATAAGATTAAGAGGTTTGCAGGAAAATAATAGAGATGATTTAAGGAAAATATCTTCTGAATTTCTAGCTGGGATTCTAAAGGTTCAACCTGGCGAAGTGTTTTGTAGGATTGACAGAGTTTATCGAATCAACTCCTGGATTGCCAAGCAAAGGCAATTGCCTAGAGACGTGGTGATTTATTTTACAGATAAGGAAATTAGGAATAATATCGTGCAAAATTCCTTCAATTCTAATTTGCAATTGTATGGAAGAAAGATTTGGATTTACAAGGAACTCCCACCTAAAATATTGATGGAAAGGAAGAAATTTGGTTTTCTGGTGAATGAGTTAAAAAAGAGAAATATTTCATTCAGGTGGGACGCCCCAGTTGGTATTATATTTAGATACCAAGGAGAAAGATATCAGCTAAATACTGTTGAAAGAGCGGAAGAATTTTATCAAAATAGGTTGAAAATGAACTTAACATCTTCAGGTATAATACAGGATAAGCAGAAGGAGCCGGAAATAAAGGTAAAATATCGAATTATAGAGACTGTACCAGATGAATTGCCTTTGGATTTATTGGATACCCCAGCTGGACTATCTACAAATTTGAGAGAAGTGGCATCTAATTTTAATGTGATGACTTATCAAGGCAAGGATAAGCATGGAAACCTACTAGGGGATATACAAGGGATAAAAAAGAAACATGAGATACAAAAACAAAACCAACAAGACCAATCTACAAAGCAGAATAAAAACCGACCAGATGATACACAATTTGTAGAAAGGAAACCAGGATGGAAACCAAACCCACAAAAAGAAAAGAAAAAGAGAAATAGGTGGCATAAAAATAGAAATTTTTAAATTAGGCAACAGTGAAACCAGTGACTTTAAAATATGAATGATTATGTGTAAACACAGAAGAGGCGACGTATTGGTTAATATCATCCTGAGGATTGTGGCAGATCTCTGCATGGCCGTAATTTGGGGACGTGAAATGAGCCTTAAACTGATGGATTTGAATTATCCATTTTGGAATTTCTCTTTGTGTTGATAAACATATTATATTATCTTGAATCACAAGGCAAGAGAATGATGTTGGGGCATGCAGAAGATCGGGTTGTTACCCACTACGATGATGGGAATTAATAATCCTGATGAAACCCACAATTATTACTATATGGAATATAATTATAATGTCACTCGGGTGGTTGTTTTTACTTTTATACATATAAGAAGATATTTACTACTGATGGGGGCAGATATGATTGAAGATCCTGAATAAACTGTTGCACCAGCAAGCTATGTTACCCGATTATGGATGTTGGTTCTACCAATCCAGTGGAAAGACCTCAAAGAAGATACTATATGGATTATAAATTTAAAGTCATTGTCTTTTCTTTTTTTTTATTTAGATATAATGGAAAATATAGACATATATTTTTAAGTAGTGTGGGCAGTGAATCAAAGATATTAAGAAATGTTGTGTATGGTAATTTTGTATGATAGTGGGTGAATAAGCTAGTTAGTAGATTGATTAGTCTAAGAAAAGGGATTTTTAAGTGATATATTTAGGGGAGTGGAGGAAATGGATAGAGTGGAATAAATGTTAAACTAGATTTTATGGGGAAGGCCGCTTTGAAATGTTATAGTAACATATATAGAAGATTAAATGTTAAAGTAGGACTTATCGTATAGTTTTAAAGTGGAGAAGTTATTCTATAATGTTATAGTATAATGTCTTTTTTTTTTCCCTTTCTTTTCTCTTTTCTGAAATGTATGGATAAAGGGGGATGTTATAATATTAATAATATTTTTAGTAAGTAAAGGTCAATATCTAGAGGAGGGAGTAAGTAATCTGTTATGAATTAGGTTTTTTTTTGTTATGAAGAAGTCACAGGGGGGGATGGGTGGGGAGGGGGGGTTAGGGAGGGGAGGGAGAGGGGGAAAAAAAAGGGGGGGAAATTTGTATTTGAAAACTTTTTCAATAAAAAAAAAGAAGTCAATTTGATGCCCAGCATAATGGCCGAAGCAGTAATTAGGGTATTAAGGAAGGCATTTTCCACTCACGGGTTACCCAATGTCTTGGCATCAGATAATGGGGCACAATTCACCACCAGACAATTTGAGGTGTTTTTAGCTGAACAGGGCATACGGCACGCATTGGTTGCACCATATTCGCCAGCCAGTAATGGGCAGGTCGAACGAATGGTTAGAGCGACCAAAGAAACACTAGCAAGAATGGGCCCTGGGGATTAGCAAACCAAAATAGACAAATTCCTATTAATGCAACATATAAACCCTAGCGCGACCACGAATAGGAGTCCAGCTGAGTTACTCATGGGAAGAAAGCTAAGATCCCCGTTATAGCACAGACACCCCCATCGATTCTACCAGTAAAGTCAGGAGCTTCCAGGTAGGGGATCTAGTATATGCTCACAATTATGCAGGGACCCCTGCCTGGTTAAAGGCAAAAATAATTAACATTATGGGTCCCAAGTCATAACAGGTAGAACTAGAGGATGGAAAAGTTTGGAGAAGGCACAAAGACCAACTCTAGGGACGAATAGGGAACTCGAGCCTAAGACAGTTCGAAAATAATCAGCCCCAAACCGAACATGAAAAGACCATAGAAACAGACAGTGCCCTGCCCCAAACAGGATACAAAACAAACATAGATTGCAGCCTACTTTACCCAGACACAGGGGACCTACTCTCAAGCCCAAGGAAAACCTCACACCCACCTATAGGGCCAAGAGGCCAGCGACATGATTCTGGGGAAGTAAGACAGGCTGGGTCTGCCACGCCCACAGAAAGTTTCCAGGAAGTTCCATTCCAGGGAGTGGGAGCGGCAGCAGGCCTGACTACCCAGGCCGCTGCTGCTAACTTGAATGAACCGCGCAAATCAGGTAGGAACCATCAACGCCCCACCTACTTACGTGACTATGTGTTGTAGACCCCGATGATTGGGTAAGACTATTCCAGAGGGGAGGGGTGTTACATATGTAAATAACAAGTGAAGGCAGGGATGTAGGCTTCACTCAGGTCCGGGTTTAGCTGGACATTTGCATGCCCACCACTGATTGGTGGATTCAAACGGGGCCTGCCACTGATTGGTGGATTCAAATGGAGAGAAATGTAAAGCGTTGTCAGTGGCTGAATCGGTGGGACTGCTCCCTTTAAAAGGGAGTGCTGCTGGCTAAGCCTTTGTAGAAGTCACTCATTTAAATAACTGTTTATCCTCCTGCCTTTTCATTGCCTCCCACGGTCTAACACTCACTTTGCTGCTTCTCTTTCAAGTCTTTTAACAATCTCTGAGAGTTTTCCCTTTCTGGCACTTTTATTCTCCTCTCTCCGGTTCTTCAAGCTGCTTTCCACTATTCACTCCCTGTATAAATCATTGGGACATCATGCCTCTGGATCCGCCATTCTCATGCAGATTTCTTCCGTGTGTATCCGGAGGGCTCTTCTCGCTGAACAGGTGCTCGCACTGCTCCACATTCAAACTCTGAAGAAACCCCTCCACCTCGCCAATCCCTCCAGGATCTGACCTGGCAAAAAAAGCTTCAAAAACATAAAAAATCGGGTACAAACTAGCGGAGCCCCACTAGTTTGCCTTGCTACAGCATGACGTCACAGTTGGAAGTCTACAGATCTGTTTTTTGATTATCTTTTCCGGGGTCTTCCCAATTATGGATTGGTCTGATTGCTCTGTAGCTTCCTGTGTCTGTTCCCCACCCCCTTTTTCAAGATGGGAACCACATCAGCTCTTTTCCAATCCTCAGGTAATTCCCCGGTGTTCCAGGATTTTTGAAAGATATGGTACAATGGTTCTGAGATAACATCTGCCAGCTCCTTCAGAGCTCTGGGATTTAAACCATCAGGTCCCGGTGATTTATATTCATCAAGATCAGATAGGTGTTCTCTAACCATTCTTTTTTTTTTTTTTGCTTATTTTTAATTTTTATTTCTAATCTGTCTTTTACAGTTATCATTTTTTACCCTTAGGATCCCATGTACCTTGCAAAAATGATGCAGTAACTAGTTATGCCTCCCCCTCCCCCATCATACACATATACATTGCTACCAGACTTTGGCTAGTCAGATATCGTCTGAAGAATAGCTGAGGTTGTAGGCACACAAGAGGTGGAGAGAAAATGTCTCAAGCTGCAGATATTACTATACTTCTTATCTTCTGCAACTGCACCCTACAAGTGATCCTATTCTCCTACAGTAAAATGAAGCAGAGCAGGCAGACTGTACAGTACTACTTGTGCCCCGCGCGCGGCCCCGCTGCGAACCGGTAGTAAAGGTAAATAGAACCCACCCCTGCATGGTCCCCTTGGAATGGGCACAGAATCCAGAGGATAAGGAAATCCCAGGGCCATCCAGCAATGGGGGTGGGGTGACAGGACAGAAAGCTGCCTGCAGGAACAGATCAACTGCAGAGGACCAGTGAAGATGACAGGCTCCAGACCACCTCTGACGAGGAACAGCTGCCTCCCTCACCCAATCTGTGGTTGTGAAGAGCAGAGGGAGGCACAGAATAGGTTGGTGAGGTTTGCTCACAAGGAAGCAGACCCGCCCCTCCTGATAAGGAACACATGGGGAAGAGTGATTTAACTGGACATTGGGGAAGGTGTGTTTGTCAGGAATACCTGTTTGCATTGGTGTGCACCTTCTTGGCTTTTGTGGACTCTGTTTCTTGAAGCATAGACTGTGTTTTTGGATTCTGAAACTTGGACTTGTGGACTTTGGACTTGCTTTCCTGCCTTTGGAATTTTGGACTTTGTCAGTGGAAATAATGTTGAAGAAACAGTGACAGATAACATTTGAGTTATCCCATGTGGAATTGTCCTGCAGCAAATTGTCACATGGCAAGTTGGCCACAGCCAGCTTGTGATGTCTTGTGATGAGTTGGTCACAGCAAAATGGCCATGGCAAGATGACCGTGGTGGGTTGGCTGCGGTGAAATGGCTGTAGCGAGTTGGCCCATTCTGACAACAAGGCGTTTATCTTTGTGCTGCTTTGCATTTTCTGGAAAGCATTTGGTCAACTTTCTGGTTTTAGAAGTAAGACTGGGTAACTCTCTATGGCTAGACACACTCAAACAGCTTTTTTCTTGCAGACATTTCATTACCCAAACTAAATAACATAATCAGTGCTAGTAAGGAGTGCAGTTTGCTTAGTTTACAGTGCATTCAGACCTCCTTCACTTTGTCAATTTCGTTATGCTGCAGCCTGATTCTACAGTTGTTGAAATTCATTTTTTCTCATTAATCTACACTCAGTACCCCATAATGACAAAGTGAAAACAGAATTTTAGAAATGTCAGTAAATTTATTAAAAAGAAAAAACAAAAGCGAAGGGGGTCTGAATACTTTCTGAACACACTATATATACTACTAGCACTGACAGGGCAAGTCACTATTATTCACTCTTTAAAAAGTTTTGTCTTTTTAAAACAAAAATGTTTAATTATGGTAACTCTAATATAGTTTACAAATAGAGAACTACTCCATTTTGAAACCTTTACTGAAGACCTCAATTGTGCTTTTTAAAAAACTATACAATATTTTCATGTAATCACAGCATAATTTTTTATAAAATATTATATAACTAGTGGTGTTATTTTCCATTTCATTTTAAATGATTCTCAGCATGGGATTGGCTTCTCTCACAGCAACTGCACTCGTTATTTTCATTGAGCTAATTACAGTACTATTACAGTACTGTAATAGTACTGTAGTACTATTACAGTACTATATGTACTGTAATATGTAATATATGTACTATAATATGATATAATATGATATAATATGATAATATAATATAATATAATATAATATAATATAATATAATATAATATAATATAATATAATATGTAATAATATGTACTATATGTAATGTAGTAGTATTACAGTACTACAGTACTAATTACAGACAATAATGCAGGCATATTAATGATATCCTGTAGAGATCACTTGTAAGGGAAAAATCATCTTTGACCTCTGCTGATAGCCAGAACCATGTCATTTTGTTACTTCCTCCTTCTGAGATATTTTTTTACTCAACCTGTTAGTCTATCTTACAGCCCAATGGTCCCAATCCAAGAACTAACTAGGCCTGACTCCATTCAGTTAGGCTTGGCTTGGTGCAACATGTTTAAATATACCACATTCATGCCCATTGTCAATTATTCTCCCTGGTAGCTTTTAGAAAGTTGTTAAAAATGGAACTCTACTTGTGTCTCATTTTTTTCTCTTACTATGGTTATGCAAATTGGATTGCGTATTTTAACTCATAGAGAAAATCTATGTGGTTATGAGAAGTCAAAAATGGCTTGATTGCACATAATTAATCAGTTGCTTTAATTCTGTTCTTGTTTATTGTTAACATTGCGAATTCTGACAGTCACAAAATTAGAGGGTAAAAGTTGAATACACAAGTAATGTAATGTGGGAGAAAGTATTGTTTTTACAGAAATTAATACACTGTATTATCTAATCTCATAAATGTTGCTTGAGCTTAAAACTGCATGTAGGACTAAGGGATAAGAGGCCCTTGGTATGTTTAGAACTGGATTTGTTGGTAACTAGAGACAAGCCCTAGAAACTAATAGTTATTAGAGATAAATTGTAAATAAGGGGCAGGGGGAAATGTATTCATTTTAGGCGCCTCGGATAGATTGTGATGGCCTGAGTATTTAGCCAATGAGGAAAAGGTGGGAGGTAAATCTGTGACAGTGATAGGGAATATAAAGAAAGTATATTGATGGCTTACAGGGACGCAGTGGCTCAGTGGCTAAGACACTGAGGTTGTCAATCAAAAGGTCGGCAGTTCAGCGGTTCTAATCCCCAGTGCCGCATAATGGGGTGAGCTCCTTTTACTCATCCTAGCTTCTACCAACCTAGCAGTTCGAAAGCACATAAAAAATGCAAGTAAAAAAATAGGGACCACCTTGGTGGGAAGGTAACAGGTTTTGTGTGTCTTTGGCATTTAGTCATGCCGGCCACATGACCACGGAGATGTCTTCGGACAGTGCTGGCTCTTCAGCTTTGAAACAGAGATAAGCATCACCCCCTAGTGTCGGGAACTAGCACATATGTGTGAGGGGAACCTTTACCTTTATATTGATGGCTTAAGGTGTGTTCACTGTACCTGCATGTACATGATACACCCTCTTTGCAAAGTAGTAATTACTACTTTTATAAGTTTTGGCTTGCAATAATTTCAAAACGTAGACAATGAATCCCACACCACTTAATCATTTATGAACAAATTAAAAAGCAAATTCTTTTAAAATTGTCTGATCTCTAATTGACATTACACAACATAAAACCTGCATTTGAATTAAAAGCAGAAACATTCTTTTCTCCATTTTTTTCTTCATAACAACAATCCTGTAAGGTAGATTGGGTTGTGAGTGAGATGGAAAGTTACCCTCTGATATCCTGGTGATATCTGACATCCTTTGAGTTTCTGTGGCTGAGGCTGAATTAAAATAGGTTTGGAAGCAGTAGTGGGTTTCAAAAATTTTTACTATCAGTTCTGTGGGCGTGGCTTGCTTGGTGGGCATGGTTTGGTGGTCATGTGACTGGGTGGGCATGGCTTGGTGGTCATGTGACTGGGTGGGTGTGGCTTGGTGGTCATGTGACTGGGTGGGAGTGGCTGGGTGGTCATGTGACTGGGTGGGCGTGGCCAACTTGACATCACTCACGTCAAGGGTTAGGGTTAGGGAGTCTCTCCTTGTCTCAAAGGCCTCAATGAGATACAATTTCCCTGTCTATTTATTTACTACTACCAGGGGTGAAATCTACTTACCTTCCTTACCGGTTCGGAAGGGCATGCTCTGCGTTAAAACCAGAAAGTAATGACACTCAGGTGGCGATCGCTACCGGATCGCTGAACCACAGGGAAAAATCGCTACCGGATCGGGTGATTTGATCCGATCTGGGAGCATTTCACCCCTTACTACTACTGAACATCCAAAATATGCTATTTAATCCTATGTATATATGCCATATGTGTACATACATATTACATAGCATAGTGTGTATAGGCACACAAAAAGGTACATTATCTAGAGGAGAAGGGGCATGGCCAGCATTGCAGCAACACAATGAACTTTGGGGCTCTGGAGAAGCATTGATATTCCAGCTGTTTTGGGAGTCCACAGAGGATCATAGCTATCTTGTAGGGATGGTGAAGAATCGAGGCATGGGGTGGTGTGAACAGGGAAACCGCAAATTCCCTGAAGCACCGGTGAATAGCCTCCGACCCAGCGACTGGAAAGACAGCCATTGGGGGCTGTCTCAAAGCTGGGGAGGCCACACAGAAAGAGAGAAGAAAAAAGTGAGGTGGATCATCTGGGTGAGATTGAATTTGTTATCTTGAAAACAAGATTCCTATTTTCACTTTACTCCCTGGTTTTTAAAAGTTATAACTGAAGAAGAACGGCGAAAGTGGAAAAGGAAGGGAGTGGATGTAAGGCTGCCTCCCCACTTCCGGCAACAGCAGCAAAAAAGCAGTAGCCATAAAATAAAGACAATTTTAAAGTTTGAAAACGGATTTGAAAAATAGAAAGCAGATTGGGCAGAGTGGTTTTTTTCCAAAACTAAAATACATATGAACTTTAAAATCGTGAGATTTATATTGGAAAGATCTGAATTAGATTAATTATACTTATGATTAGGGGGAGTAAACTGCAGTGCCATCTAGTGGCATAAGAGGAACTATTGGAAAATTAACTGAGAGAAAAATAAGGAAGACGATATGAAATGGAATGACCTTGGGCAATGTTTTTAAACTTGGCAACAGAGTTCTGATAATAATTGTCTTGTGACTTGGCGGGGGGAAGAAAACCCGCCAGCTGTATAATAGACTAAATATCCAGATGCTTTCCCTCTATTTTCTGGATCTATAATTTTTTATTTTTGGATTTCTTTTGACATTTGGAAATTTTGGAATTAAATTTTTGAATATTTTTTAAATTCCCCTTTTTACCTTTCTCCTTTTTAAATTTTTGTTTTTTGCTTTTCCTTTTTTACTTTCTTTCTCCTTTTTTTGGCTCCTTTTCTATTTCCTTCAAATCTATGTGGATTAAGGTAACAAGAACCTGAAGATTTTGGATTGAATTTTAATTTTGATTTTGACTTGGATCTTAAATTTGGATTTAATTTGAAAGCAGAATTTGATTGCTTGGTGGTGGAACAGAGTGGAAATGGATTGATTCCAAGATAACAAACGTAAATTACAATTAAATTCAATATTTGGATTATAAATTTTGTGGTTTGAAAACAAAGAACAAGATGAAGAAAATAACAGCACATTTATCATCACCATCAATAACAACAGCTTCCAGCTCCACGGCACAAAAGATAGTAGATACTACAACACAACAAGAGAAAGCTAATATGGAATTAAAAAATATGTTACAGGCAATGCATGAAGATCTTAAGGAATGAATAAACCAAGTAGAAGAAGAAATAAAAGAAGTCAGAGATGATGGGGAAAAATGAACAATGACTGAAGATAGTAGAAGAGAAAGCAGAATCAACAGAGAAAAAAGTGGAAGAGATGGATTATAGACTACAACAACAGACAAAAATAAGAAAAGATAATTATATCATTGGAAATGGACAAGGCTGATTATTATCTAAGATTCCAAAATATTGAAGAAGACGAAAAAGGAGAGAATCTACCTGAAAAAATTGTGGTGATATTAGCGGAAGTAATGGAAGAGAGTACAGAAAAGATATTAAATGGGATTGATGAGATTTTCAGAGTACATACAAAATATGCAATGAGAAATAATTTGCCTAGAGAGATACATGTCAGATTTACCAAGAAAACATTGAGAACAGAGATTTTGCAGCTTATGAGAAATATGATGATAAAACAAAGGTAGAGAGATAGTGGCATTGAAACAAGTTCCAAGAAGGGTCAGAGACTTAAGAAAAGAATACCAGTTCCTGACAAAATGTTTGATTAAAAGAGGAGTGAGTTTAAGATGGTTGGTTCCAGAAGGAATCTTGGTGAACTGGCAGGAACAGAGACATAGATTGGATACAATCTATGGAACTATTTTATGAACAATATATAGGATTCCAAGAAGAGATATTGAGAGAAGAAAGAGGGGCTGGATATCAGGAAGAGAAAAAGGAACAACCAAAAGAGACAGCTAAAGAAGAAGAAGAAAGAGCAGTAAGAGAAGGAGCAAGAGCAAAAGAAGCAAAAGAACAAAGGGAGATAAGAATGACTAGATCTACTAAACAAGTAAATAAGTAAGATATGGAATAAGAAATAAAAATGATATCAATAAACATAAATGGACTAAATTCAGCAATAAAAAGAAGAATATTTAATAAATTAGAGAAGTTAAAATTAGAGATAATATGCTTACAAGAAGTCCATATTAGAAAACAACATAAGAAGTTTTTGGAGCAGATTAAATTGGGGACATTACCATATTTTTCCGAGTATAAGACACTCCAGACTATGCACCTACCTTTTTTGGTGAGGAAAACAAGAAAAAGAAATCTGTCTCTGCCTCTGCATCCCAGCAATTTTGCCTCGTTGCAGCAAACAGCAAATAGCCTGCTTTACTTTCATTTTCGTTTTCAGCATAGTTTGATTAGCACAAGAAAAAAAATCTGCTCCCAGCAATTTACCTCCTTGCAGCAAGCAGCAGAGGCCCGCACAAAACAGCTGAGAGCAAAGCAGCTGAGATTCGAGAAGCCGATTCAATCAACTTGTGCTAATTAGGCTGTGCTGAAGCTGAAAGGAGCTATTTCTTCTTGCTGCTTGCTGTAAGGAGGTAAACTGCTGGAAGGCAGAGGCCAAAGGATGGGGGCCAGTGGGTGGGTGGGGCTACATTTGGTGTATAAAACGCACCTAAATTTTCACCCCCTTTTAGGGGGAAAAAGGTTTGTCTTATACTCTGAAAAATACGATATATACAACACTTGCTTGTCAGAGTAAAAGAGGAGTAGCACTATATATTAAAAGGACAATTCAATCCAAACAAATTTTTGAGGATGAGGAAAGAAGAGTATTAATGGTAGAAATAGTAATGAACCATAAAAAAATATTGTTAGTAGCGATATATGCTCCAAATGAAAATCAAGAAGAAATGAAAATTATGTGAAATTACATAGAAACATAATAGAATATGAAGATGAAGATATGTGTATAATAGGAGATTTTAAGGCGATTGTAAATAATGAATTAGATCACAAATCCACAAAAATGAATAAGAAGTTAAGAAAGACTCTACTTAGAGCATTTTTTACAATGATAGATGAATTGAGCTTGCAGGATGCTTGGAGAAGAAGATATCCAAAAGAAAAGCAGTACACATTTTACTCAAATACATGTCGTGGTCAAGAATAGATATGATGTGGATGTCAACAGAATTAATATCTAAAATATACAAGATTGATATAGAAACAAGTACATGGGCAGACCACAACCCAATAATAATGACATGGAAGGGGCAGAGGAAAAGAATAAGATGGACATTGAATAAAAAACTATTAAATGAAAATAATTTTCAGCAGCATGTGGAAAAAGAATTGACCTATTTCTTTAAAAAAAATAAAAACGAGGATACATTATTACAAAATGTGTGGGATACCAGCAAAGTGTATATTAGAGGACTAACAATGACTTATCTAAGAAAACAGAACAAACAGAATAGACAAATACAAAAGGAACTGAGGAAGAGTATAAGAAGTTAGAGATGGAACTACAGAAAAATCCACATGATAAAAAGACTAAGAATTTGATGGACTTGCAAAAACATAAAATGAATTTAATGGAAAATGAAGATTTGACAAATAAAATAAAATCAACAAAGCAAAACTTTTTTGAAAATGCAAATAAACCAGGATGATGGTTGTCATATAAAATGAAAAAAGAGAAAGAAAAGACCTTAATAAACCAACTAGTAGATCAAGATGGGAATATATGCTACCAAAATGAGGAAAAGATAAAAGTAATTGAAAAATATTACAAACAACTATACCAGCAAGAGACAGTTGCAGAGGGAAAGATAGAACAGTATCTAGAAAAAGCTGGAATACCCAAGATTCCAGAAAAATTAAAAGTTATTTGAAGAAAGAATATCAATGATGGAACTAATAGAGGGAATTAAGAGACAAAAGAATGATAAAACACCAGGACCGGATGGATTACCAGCAGAGTTATACAAAATGTTGCAAGATGTATTAAGTAACGTATTGTTGCAGGTATTTAATGACTTATTATTAGAAGCTAAGATCCCAGACTCGTAGATGGAGGCATACATAACTCTTATACCAAAAGAAGAATCAGATCTTCAACAAATAAAGAATTATAGACCAATTTCCCTATTAAATGCGGATTACAAAATTTTTGCATCAATCATGGCTGAAAGACTAAAGAGACTACTAAATGAATTTATACACACAGATCAGAATGGTTTTTTACCTAAAAGGCAGATTAGAGACAATATGAGAATTATACTGAATACATTGGAATACTATGAAGCGCATTCAGAGAAACAAATGGCATTATTTTTGAATGCACAGAAAGCATTTGATAATGTGAATTGGCAATTTATGATAACACAATTGCAAATGATGGACTTCGGGGATAGGTTTATAAATATGGTCAAAACTATATACAAAGGACAATCGGCAAAGGTAATTGTAAATGGCGAAATGATAGAAAAAGTGGATATTAGAAAAGGAACCAGACAAGGATGTCGGTTATCGCCATTATTATTTATATTGACATTAGAGATTTTAAACAGAAGGGTAAGACAAGAAATAAAAGGAATGAAAATTAAAAAAGAAGAATATAAATTGCAAGCATTTGCAGATGATTTAGTGTTTATTATGGAAGATCCTAAAGAAACAGGCCCATAGTTACTGGAACAAAGAGGAATATGGAGCAGTAGCAGGACTGAAAATTAATAAAGGTAAGACAAAAATTTTAGTTAAAAATATGATAGAAAAACAAAAAAAGGAAATAATGGAGAAACTAAATATTCAAATAGTGAAGAAAGTGAAATATTTGGGCATTCAGCTAACTTCAAGATGTGTAACCATCAAAGAAGATAACTACTATAAATTGATAAATCAAATTGAAAAAGACTTGGAGAAATGGAGAAATTTGCAATTATCATTAATGGGAAGGATAGCATTAATTAAGATGAACATATTACCAAGAATCTTATTTCTCTTCCAAACAATACCAATAAAGATTGAGAAAAAGTTCTTTGAGAATTTGAATAGGACAATGTGGAAATATATATATGGCAAGGGAAAAAAGCAAGAATCAATATAAAAATGTTACAAGATTCTAGAATTAGAGGCGGGTTTGGACTTCCAAATTGGGAACTGTATTACCAAGCGGCAGTGCTAACGTGGATTAAAGAATGGATCTTATTGAGAAATGCAAGACTATTGACTTTGGAGGGACATGATTTGCCACTAGGTTGGCACGCTTTCTTATGGTATAGGAAAAACAGGATACATGGATACTTCCAGAGACATTATGTAAGAAATGGTTTATTAACAATGTGGGAGAGAGTGAAAGAAAAACATTATATGGAAATACCAATGTGGCTTTCGACGACGGAAGCTTTGACACATCCAAATATTATTAATATGAAAAATATTGTTAGATATAAGGATATTTTAACAGAAAAGGGAGAACTAAAACAAAAACATGAGTTGGAAAAGCAAGGGATTGAGACAGATTGGTTTACACATTGCAAATACAATCAAGCTATGAAAAAGATCTTGAACAGTATGGTTTTAATATGGGTAAATCAGAATTGGATGAGATACTGATGGGAACGGATGAAAAAATGATTAAGAAATTATATAATTATCTACAGCAAATTAGATTAGAAGATGAAGAAGTAAAAGAAACAATGATAGCATGGACAAAATTTTTGGCTATACAATTGAATTAGAGAAATGGCAACAACTATGGGAAAGGAAATTATAAATTAACAATGGCAACAGCATTTTTTAGATTTTATAGTTTTATAGATGGCATATGCCACCAGAAAGGTTAGCAAAAATGTTTAAAGACAAATCAGCTAAATGTTAGAAATGTCATCAGTCGCCGGGATCATATTATCATATGTGGTGATCATGTAAGAAAGCAAAGAATTATTGGATTAAAATACAAACATGGTCAGAAGGAATGCTACACCAGTGTATAGAGTTAAGACCAGAGACATTTTAATTGGGAATTTTACCGGAGAAATATGGCAAAGAAGATACATATTTGACTATACATATAACAACAGCAGCTAGAATAGTATTTGCACAAAACTGGAAAGCAGAAAAAAAACCATTAGAAGGAGCGATAATAAAGAAAATTTTAGAATATGCAGAAACTAACAGATTAACATTAAGAATAAAAGATAAAGAGGAATTGGTGTACTTCAAGACATGGGGACGTTTTTATGATTGGCTAGAAAAGGAATATGAATAAAAATAAATGAGAGAAAAGACAAAAAAAAATAGAAATCCAGATGACACCTGAGTAAATGAAAAAGGAGGAAGGAGGGGGGAAATGAAAAATGAGGTAGTATATAAATGTACGTTAAGGATGATATATGTCTAACCAGCAAAATAGAAAAGAAATTGAAAGGAAAATGTGGGTAAATATAAGATCGGGGTTGCTCAAATACCATCTTGACAAAATATTGAATTGAAAATGGACACAACAATGGAGAGGGAAGGGAGAGAGGAATAGAGGGACAGGTAGGAAGGAGAGAGGAGAAGGGAAGAAAAGAGAGAGAAGAAAGGGAAAAGGAGAGGAAGAAAGGGAGGGAAAATAAGAGTAGGAGATAGGGTTAGAAAGAGAGGAAGAGGGGAGGAGTGGGGGAAAGGAAGGGGAGGAGTGGGGGAAAGGAAGGGGAAGTAGAGAAGGAGAGGAGGAAAGAAGAAAGTTGAAAAGAATAGAAGAAGGGAGGGAAGGGTAAGAGTGGAGAAAGAGAGGAATGGTTGCTGTGGAAGAAGGGAGATATGGAATGGTAGAAGAGCAACTCCGAATGTATTTTAAAGTTTTAGGATGAAGAATGAACCAATATGAAACCAAAAGATAATATGTGTGATAAGAATGGTTACACAGATCGTACATTTATATATGTTTTATGAGAAATAAAAATAAAAATCTTTTATATAAAAAAAATACATTATCTACTATATATACTGTATGTGTATGTACACACACACACACAGAGCTCTTCTAAAACTATACACATTCAACCTCACTTACTGGGAAAAACACACCCAGAATCCACTTTCTGCCCCACATTTAACTATAACTACTGTACATTAGAATATTACACACGCCTTCAGATGTTCTTCCCTAGCTTGCACATGACTGTTAGAGCCAGGAGAAGTCATGGATTGAGTAAAATGAGGTGAAATTCACTTAACAACGCTCTTGCTTAGCAACCAAAATTTTGGGCTCAATTGTGGTCATAAGTCAAGGACTATCTCTGCCTTCCTCTGCATGGCAGCCTTGTCCTAGTAAACTCCTTCTCCTTTCTGGCAATTTTCCTCTCTGTTAGAGGTACCGAAATAATCCAGACGATGTAAGGTTTCCTGCTGCAGCAGGGCATGGGACTAGATGACCTCTGAGATCCCTTCCTTCCAGCCCTAGATTGCTGTGCTGTTTCACAGCATCTTCTGAAGCCATGTCTAGTGCCAGGGTTAGTGATGCTTCCTTCCTCTTCTCTCTCTCTCTCCCTTCCTTCCTCTTTCTTTCTCCTTTTTCTTTCTTTCTTTTTGTCTCTCTTTCCCTTCCTTCCTTTCTTCTTCTTTCTTTCTTTTTCTTTCTTTCTTTCTTGTCTCTCCCTCCCTCCCTTTTTCTTTCTCTCTTTCTTGTCTCTCTCCCTCTCCCTTTCTTTTCCTTCCTTCCTTTCTTTTTCTCTTTATTTCTTGTCTCTCTCCCTTCCTCTTTCCTTTCCTTTTTCTTTCTTTCGATTCTCTCCCTTCCTCTTTCTTCCTCTTTCTCTCTCTCTCTTTCTTGTCTCTTTCTCTTTCATCTCTCTCTCTCTCCCTTCCACTTTCTCTTTCTTTCTTTCTCTTTCTTTCTTCCTTCTCTCTCTCTTACTTCCTCTTTCTTTCTTATCTCTCTCTCTTTCTCCTTCTTTCTCTCTTTCCTTCTGTCTTTCACCTGCTGGCCAGCCTGGGCCGGAAGCGGCACATCCCCAGTCATGGGCTGGATGTGGGCAGCAGGACCCAAAGCAGAGGGGAAGGCAAGCAGACGGCAGTTGCCCAAAGGCCCCGCAAAAGCCAAGTGTGCCAGGCCCAAAGGCGAGTGAGCTTCGCCATGTCCCCCCAAGGCGGCTCTTTGGTTGAGCGCAGAGGGTCTCCCTCCCCTGCTGCCAGCGTCAGACTTACCTTCTAGATTTCCACATGCCTCCGCCGGCCTGAATATGGGATCCCTTCAGATCCCAATGGAGCCAGCGCGTGGCTGTCCATGAAGGTAAGGTAAGGCTGACGGCGGGCGACCCTCAGGGGAGACACCACGCTGGAGCCGAGACTGCTGCTCCGCTGCAGTGCAGCTCTGGGACATCTGCCCTCCCTCCCAGGGCTGCCGTGCCAAGCTCCAGGTGGGGACAGGTGGCGGCGGTGGCTGAAAGGGGAGTTCCAGGCAGCGGCAGGCTGGGGGCGGTGACAGCGGGTGAAATGGGAACTCCAGGCGGCGCCAGGCGGGGGGCGGGCAAAATGGGAGCTCCAGGTGGCAGAAGCTGGTGGTGGCGGCTGAAAGGGGAGCTCCAGGGAAAACGCAAGCTTTCCAGATGGGACTTACAGGAGTCCGACTCCCATAGCGTAGTGCTCCGAAAGACTCTCTCTCCCAGGCAAGAGCAGCAGGGGGGAAAAGCAGCAGCCACTGACCTGGACAGCACATGATGGAGCCCTCCACGTGTTCTCTGGCAACCTGTTTTCTTTCCCCCACTCTCTTGCTGGGAGAGAGAGAGAGAGTTTTTTGCAGCACTGCTCTTTGGGTCCTGGTAAGTCCGGAAAGCACTGTGCCAGAGAGAAACAGGATTCAACCTGTTTCTCTCTGCCTGGCTTTCCGGATGGGACTTACACTTACGGGACCCAAAATGCTGTGCTGTGAAAGACGCTCCCCCAGCAAGAGAGCGGGGAAGAGAAAACAGGTCGCCGGAGAACAATACTCCATGTGATCAGCAGCTGTTTCTTCTCTCCACCACTCTTTTGTTGGGGGAGTGTCTTTTGCAGCACTGTTGTGACCCAGGCCCAAGTAAGTAGTAGGAAAATCAGTCAGTGAAAAAACAAACAAACTTTATTCGAACAGCTGAAAATTACTTCATTCCCAGCATTGTTCAACTAAATTAAAGCAAATTCCTTCTAACAAATTCCTCAGTCCTATCGCAAACCTTGTCCAATTAGGCAAACTGCCAAAGGCCTTTCTTGGCAAATGTTCAGAAGTCACAGATACAAAAATAAATACAAGACGTAGACGAAGAAGACAAAGCTACCAACGTTGTTTTCCGGCAAAGCCCAAACGCCGTTACTGGTCTGTTTTAAGCCTTATGGGAGGGGCCAATCATCTCTTGGCCCTACTCCCGAGTTGTCCTCTTTGCTTGAGCTGCTCTTGCCTTCTGGCAGCTCTTCTCAGGCTCCTCCTGTTCCTCTGCCTCACTCCTATCAGTCTCTGGAGACTCTGGAGTCCACACTTCATTCCCCAATGGCCCTGGCCCCATCTCTGCATCTGACACAGAACCCTCATCCGGGCCTTCCCCAGCCTCCAGGACTGGCCCATGTTCTTCCTTAGCCTCATCACTGTCGGACTCCGCTGCCAGATCCGCAGGCTGCTGGCGGACCATAGCAAGCACAGCACTTTGGGGACTCATCCGGAAAGCCAGGCACAGAGAAACAGCCAGGTTAAAGGCCAGTACTTTCAGTGCCCATGAAGAACCAAGGCTTGGAGGTAAGGAGGACCACTCCTCGGCTCTAGCCATGCGTTTTCAAGCCCGGGTTGCTTGGAGTGAAAAGCTATTGCAATAGCCCAGGCTTGAAAACACATGACTGGGGCCGAGGATTGGTCCTCCTTAACAACAATGTTCCTCATGGGCGCTGGCATGCCTTCCTCTCTGCCACCAGCCATGGGACGAAGGTAAGGTTGCAAGCCTGGTGGGGAACAATGGGGGGCCGGCGGCAAGCTAGGCTGCAGGTAGCGCGGCCTGGAATGGAGCCGCACCAGGCTGTGGCAGCTTAGCCAGTCACATGAGCTCGGTGGGGACTGTGGGGGGCCACAGCAAGCTCCAGGGAGGGGGGGCCCTAACGGAACTTACCTGTAGGCAGGAGGAGGCAGCTCAGTTGGGGCGCAGGGCAGGCAGCACATGGAAAGGCAGCTTAGGCAGGCAAGCTGCCCGGGAGGTGAGGAGTGACTGGGAGAGGTGGGTGGGTGGGGTGAGCGAGCAGGCGATGACCAGGCGGGTGGGGCAAGCAAGCGATAACCAGGCAACCAGCTTGGGGGTGTGGCCAGCCAGCAGTCGCTACTGGTTTGACAACCCAGGCCAAATTACCGCTACCAGTTCACGCGAACTGGTAGAAACCCACCACTGGTTGGAAGGGACCTTGGAAATCTTCTAGGTAGGCCCATCCCCTATACCAAGAGACCTATACCAATCTGAATAAATGACTGTCCAATCTCTTCTTAAAAACCACAAGTAATTGAGCATCCAGAGCTTTTGGAGGCAAGTTATTCCACTGATTAATTGTTCTCAGTGACAGGAAATTTCTCCTTAGTTCTAGGTTGGATCTCTCTTTAATGACCTTCTACACATTACTTCCTGTCCTGTCCTCAGGTTTTTTGATGAAGAGGCCAACTCCCTCTTCTCTGTGAGTGCCCATAAAGTACTGAAAGACTGCTATCATACTACTCCTAGTCCTTCTCTAGTCCTAGACATAGTCTCCTCAATCATTCATCCTATGGTTTAGTCTTCAGTCCCTTAATCTATGTTATTCTTCTCTGCACTCTTTCTAGTATTGTAGTGACCAGAATTGGAAGCAGTATTCCAACTGTAGTTTCACCTATAAAGTGCACTATAAAGTAGTACTAGAATTTCACATGAACTTGAAACTATTTGTTTATACAACTGAGGACTACATTAGCTTTTTTGGATGCTGTGAGGTCACTCTTACAGTTATTGCTATTGAGCCTGGTGCCATTTATTTTATATGTATGCATTTGGCTTTTCTTGCCTATGTGTACTTTTCTTACCACTGAATTGTATTTTCTTAGATAGGGAATGTGTTCAAGTCTGTTAAGATAGTTCTAAATCTTGAGTCTATCTTCCAAAGCAGCAGTCCCCAACCTTTCTAGCAGATAGACCCTATTATTCCAGCAAGCTGGACTGACAGGATAAAAGTTTTTTAAATTGGGTTTTGATAGGGGTTTTAAAATGATCTTAGTTGGATGTTTTAAATTTGGCCGAATGATTGAATTATTTTAACAAGCTTTTAATTTTTGTTGTACATTGTTTTTACCATGGCTGTTCACCGCCCCGAGTCCCTTGGGAGAAGGGCGGTATACAAATATAATAAACTAAACTAAACTAAACTAAACTAGCACCAGCACCAGTTTCGGAAGAAAAATTATCTTCTACAGATAGGGAGAGGGGAGATAGTTTCGTGTGCAGCCTATAACCCGTGCATGCACAGATGAAGGTTTGCTCACTCACCTGCTGCTTGTGTGGCATAATTCCTAAGAGGCCACAAACCAGTACCATGGCCCAGGTATTGGGGATCTCTGATCTACTGTTAGCTATTCCCCCTCCCCCGCTTTGTGTTATCTGCAAATTTGATGAGTTCATCTTCCATCCTCTCCTCTAGACAGGAGTGGAATCCAGCAGGTTCTGTCAGGTTCTGGAGAACCGGTAGCGGAAATTTCGAGCAGTTCAGAGAACTGGTAGTGAAAATTTTGAGTAGTTCGGAGAATCGGCAAATACCACCTTTGGCTGGCCCCAGAGTGGGGAGGTAATGGGGATTTTGCAATATCCTTCCCCTGGAGTGGGGTGGGAATGGAGATTTTGCAGTATCCTTCCCCTGGAGTGGGATGGGAATGGAGATTTTGCAGGATCCTTCCCCTGGAGTGAGGTGGGAATGGAGAGTTTGCACTATCCTTCCCCTGCCATGCCCACCAAGCCACGCCCACAGAACCAGTAGTAAAAAAAACCTGGATTTCACCACTGCCTCTAGATCATTTATGAAGATGTTAAAGAATGCTGGGTCCAAGAAAGAACCTTGTGGTACCCCACTGCATAGCTCCCTCCGTGCAGAAGGAGTTCCATCTGTTCTATCTTACCAGAAGTAGACTGTGGTCTGTTTTGTCAAATGCCTTACTGAAGTCCAAGTAGAGTAAACTATGTCCTCAGCATTCCCCTTATTCGCTAATGTAGTCACTTTGTCAAATTACATTGTCAGATTAAGTTGTCAAATTAAAGTCTGGGTGTCCCACCTTTCATCCTAGTTCTCTACTTTCACCAAAATATCACATTAGTCTCCCCCCCACTTCTGAGACAGTCCCGTGGCACATTATAATCCTCCAATCTACAGTCCCCCCCCCCCATCTTCAGTTCCTTTCTCCGGGCGTGCCGATATCAACCAACCCGAACACGACTCCACCCCTTTCTGCTACGCAGACGTTCCACCGCTGTGTGAAGCCCGTGTCCTCACGAAAAAGGCTGTGGAAAGCCGACGTGGGTCGGAGTAGGGAGGTTGCTCGTCTTGGTTTTGTTCTTCTAGGAACGGCGTACAGCAGTAGCCCTTTGTACCGGGAAAAGGCCTTCCGGAAAAGATTATTGGAGACAACTGCTCCGTCATGCCCCATTTCTCGTTTGGCTCTCTTCGAAAGCGCTGAGGAAAGGTAGACTGGCCTTGATAGAGCGCCTCTTACTTACTCGTGTGAATGCGACGTTAGGAGTCCTAGTATAGAAAACGAATATATAAACACAGAGCCCAAATCAGAACTGGAGCTGACTAAGCTGAACTTTAAAGAGAGAACTCCATCCCATGCCATAGTGCTGTATCTGATTTTAGCTACTGTTTCTATTCGTCTATTCTCGGGTTTTCATGATGGCTGCTTCGGTACCTGGAACGGCTGGTCCGAAAAGCTGGAAGAGAAGTTGTTACCGCTGGCATGGATGCAGTGTTGAGCACCTGAGAACTTGGTGGAGAGAGAAAGAAGCAGGTAATTGTGTTTCTAATTTCCTTATTTAGTTTTGAACTGAGGCAATTCATTATTTTTTAGCCCACTTAATGTATGTTGTCATTTTAGCATGATTCCATCCAAACATTTAACATAGACAATATTAAAAAAAAAGTCAAACTTACTAAATGTCTCAAAAGATATCCATTTTTTGATTCATTTATACAAACTTCTTTAAGCTTTCATTATGCTTTCCCCTTGTCAATTGCATTTTTATATAATTGAACCGCTGGGTAATCTTGTATAATAGCATTAAACTATTCTTTTCACTCTTCCTTTTATACAAGGGCACTTTGATAATTTTACGGTTTTATTACAGCTCTGAGAAGTGCTCGGAGGCTAAAACAGTTGTTCAGTAAGCGGCGTTTAGGTGAAGATAAGTCATCCGATGGAGAAGTTGAAATGGATGGTGAGACAGCAGCTTTTTTATCAGAGGAAGAGGTAAGATATACATCACTAAATGAATTGGAATTCACTGCAGTATATTCAGTTCCACTCTTTGGGTTATCAACTTTCTGAAAACTTACCTCAAGTACTGGTGGCCATTCTCCAGAGATTGCTTTAATGCCCTCCCTTCAGCATTCTTAAAGAGTTACATTACATGCTATCAGATGCTATCATGAGTCAGTGTCAATATCTCTGTAAGCTGCCTTGAGTCGCGTAGGCGGCAATATAAATTTTTGAAAATAAAATAAATAAAAATAAAAATAATGACTACATAGATAGACCTTCTCCAGGGTGATGTGTCCTC
Source organism: Pantherophis guttatus (assembly GCF_059756535.1). NCBI lineage: Eukaryota > Metazoa > Chordata > Lepidosauria > Squamata > Colubridae > Pantherophis > Pantherophis guttatus. The sequence goes on along the minus strand of NC_142065.1, from coordinate 119,607,871 downwards.
AACCTGATCCTTCAGGTCTTTCAACAGTGCGCACATCATTGCTACAATCAAGTCTGCTCACCTTATTTCTCTCTCTCTTTTTACCATTCCCAGCATTATTATGTTTGTTAAGTGAGTTTTGCCCCATTTTACAATCTTTTTTGCCACAGTTGTTAAGTGAATCACCGCAGTTGTTAAATTAGTAACACAGTTGTTAAGTGAATCTGGCTTCTCCATTGATTTTGCTGGTCAGAAGGTCGCAAAAGGGATCATATGACCCTGGGATACTGCAATCGTCATAAATACAAGTCAGTTGCCAAGCATCTGAATTTTGATTACATGATCGTAGGAATGCTGCAATGATCATAAATGTGAAAACAGTCATAAGTGACTTTTTTCAGTGCTATTGTAACTTTGAACAATCACTAAATGAATTGTAAATTGAGGACTACCTGTATTCACTATTGAACAGAGGGTGTCTTTAGGTTTACAATTGATGGCGAGCAAAGGTTTTATCAATATTTCTGGTATGCCAACTGCAGTTGTTAATGAGTTGATCCATTTTGGACAGTCATTCAGGCTTTAGCTATAGCAATCTTGATTTTCACAACCTCTTATTATCATTTAAGTGGCCATTTATTCCTTAAGTGAAAATTCTGGATTGATTTGTTCTATGATCCATTTGTTTTCTTGACAAAAAAGTCTCTCTCCTGTTGCAAAATATGTATTTTTGCCTTCCATATCAAGTGGAATAAAAACAAGCTTCCATCTCAGATTTGGTTTCTCTGTAAAGTTTTGTGTTGATTCAGTATTGCTCACTGGCAGGTTTCACAGCTTTTAAAAAAAATCCAGAGAGGAACAGAAGACAGAACAGCCTCTATGCAAATTCTTCGACAAGGCCTACAATACAGAGAAATCCAGCAGAAATTTATCAGGTTAGCTGATGTACACATCCATTATAGAATGATACAAGTATAAATTGCTTCTTTGGTTTGATAGAATCAACTAAAACTTTATACTGTCACATTTATTTGGGTAAGAGGCCTTTTTCCCCAGCTGGATTGTTTTCAGAAGGCAACGTGCTAGATAACATGCTGCCTCAAAGGCTTTGATCTTGACCTACCATATATGCTTGTGAATAGCTTACATATAACCATTGGGAAGTGGTTATTTGGTAAGATATGGCTCATTATTTCAATGTCTAGATTCAGGAGCATTTAGCTTACTTATTTCAGTGTCTAGATTTAAGAGTATTACTAGCTTAATAGTTTTAGAGCTTTCAGGAAATTTTCCTGTTGAATCCAGAAGGCATCTTTAATGTGTGTCTTTCAAAGCAGAGCATATCATTGAAAGTACTACAGCCTTTTTTCTGCATTTAGTCTTGAAGTCTGCATTTGTTAGTAAATTTTATATGTATTATAACTTCGTCATTGAGTCAGCAAATAGAGTTTAAAGGAATTTGTTGGAACTTAAGGGAGATTAAGTTTAATTTTCACTCTAAATCAAGTGTTTGCACTTGATCTATATAACAGTCTGGAATAGGAAGCAATACTGGTAAAAACCTTCCTAAAAAGAAAAATATAAGATATACCAACAGGAGTCTGTCTTTCTTGGTCACTTGGTAAGAAAGGCATTGCTTTGGTTCCTTCCTCCTAAATATTTACGTCTGTCTCTGCCATTCCTGCAAGACATAATACTTGGTTGATTTTGTTTTTCTCTTCACAAGATTCATTACTTTTTCATTTTGATTCTATAAATGATTGCCAAAATAACATTTACTGGGTAAACAATATACCGTGTTTCCCCAAAAATAAGAACCTGTCTTATATTTTTTTGAACCCTGAAGTAAGCACTTGGCCTTATTGCCATGCACTCAAAAGCCCGATTGGGCTTATTATCAGGGGATGTCTTATTTTGGGGGAAACAGGGTAGTAGCATAATTTTTTTCCCCTTTTTAATATTTATTGTAACTTTCTGTTGCCACACTGGAGGATTTTTTAATTTCTATAGGATATTTTGTACATACATGGATGAGTGTGTACAATCTTGTAATATTTGAAAATAAATTGTCCCCTTTCCTAATAACTTGCAATGTGGAAACACTATTTTGCTTGGCAGAGAAAGAGAAAATTTAGAAGTTTGTATATAAACATTTAATTACAAAACATTCATGTTTAATATGTAGAGGAGCACCATTTTCTTGGTTAATTATAATTAACTTTCAGTCCTCAGTAAGAGGTTAGATATTAATTTTGTCTTAGGTCAGAATTAGGAATTCAGTTCCAATTTATACAAGGGTTAAGAAGTTGAACTACTACACCTACTACTGTTCAGTGTTTTGAATGTAGATAATTTTGTTCCTTCGCCTTTTCTTACATAGGAAAAAAAATCAACAGCTTCAGAAATAAATGTTATGAATGGGGAAGCAGTTTGCAGCCCCAGCAGTACTGTTTGTTCCCCTTTGTTCCACCTGGCTGATATACTTCAAACCTACAACAGATAACTCAAATTTGGAAGAGGAAACACAAACCAAATCTTTAAACTTTATGATCTATGTTCAAAAATGTACATATTGTATTCTAATCCAGTTCTGGGGAGGAGAATAAATGCAGTCAGGTTTTTTGTTGTTGTTCTGGTTCCATAAATGCTATTCACTTTTGCCTCTTGGGTTGTAATGGTATGTAGGAATAATCTTGAAAGACAGAAGGTACTAGATGCTTGCTAGTTTTCTGGAAAGTGAAAGTAAAGGAGGCGAGGAATACTTTCAGACTTGTAATACTTTCAGATTTGTTATTGTAGCCTTATAATAGCTATTATTAATACTCATAGTTTGTGCTTCTTGTCTGGACTAGCATGAAGGGCTGACGAGTTAGATTACCTGTAACTGTTCTACCGTAGGATACTTTCAACTGGGCATTGCTTTCCTTTGCTTAGACATATCCAACAAGGATGCAATGTAACAGGAGAATATATATGTTTTAATTGATAGGTTGGAGGGAAATATGTCTGTGCTGATTGGCCTATTTACCAGCAATCTAGCCAATCTGCAGATGGATGCAGCTTGCTGTTTACACGAACTTTCACTGTCTACTGATCCTGCTGTGGTCGAAGCATGCTTGCCAGCAACCTCTTATCTCCTGACTTACCTCTCTGGACACAGTGTAGCTCTCATGGTAAGATGGATTCTTGTGCTTTATAGCTCTTACTTCTGTTAAGCCAGAAGTAAAATTTAAATTTCCAAATATTTACTGATCTTACTCTTGTTTGCAGTTCTTGTTCATAAAGTTGCAATTAGAGTGAACATAGGGGAGGAACATACTCTTTCCTAATGTATTTCAGGAGTTGTGTTTATACACATTAGGGAACTTAGTAGTTGAGATGAAAGCTGTGAAGAAATACCTTCTACCTCAGGGCATCATCCCAGTGTTGGCATCCTGTATCCAGGTGAGTATCAAATATAATTCTTGCCCAGCCATTTTGAATATCAGTTTTGGTTTATGAATTACTTTTATTTATTATATATTATTCCTGATACAAATGTGAAATTTTCCTTCATTTAAGTTACATGATAAGTTACTTGATTTAAGTTACACTGAGAAATAATGACTGGCCCAAGGCCTTCCAATGAAGTCCAAGACTAAATGGGTATTCCTAGTCTTGATTGAATGCCTCAACTACTACAATGCACTCATTTTTCATTCTCCATGACTAAAAAAAAATGAAATCTCCTTTTTCTGTAGCATGTGCAATATCTTACAGTTGCTCAAGACATTTAAATAATTTTCAAAGAGGATATCTTCCTTTTTAAAAAAATATAGCTTGTTACTGTATTACTAAGAGTTGCTTAACTTATTGAGAAACTTCTGAATATTTCTAAAAGAGTATATTTTCTGAGATAGTTCTTGTATAGGTAACCTTGTCCACAGGTCCAATATATTATTTTCTGCACAAAACTATTAGAAATGCTACTGAATATAGGCAACTGAATTGTCAGCATTACAGCTTTTTCTTCACTGACTTAGCCCAATTTACCAAACAAGAAAATATTTGTGGGGTGTTTCCGTACAATTTGTGGGATACTTAGAACAATCTGTTTTCTTGTATATGCATTGCTATTCTCTGCTTCCTTCTCCAACTGCCTCTTTGACCCTAAACTATTGGATGATAAGTTGGATTGTTTGATTTCAGTCTTCTCATGTGACGATACAAGAAGGTGTTGGCTATGTTCTTTCACAACTCTTGCAATCCAAGGAAGCTGCAGCTGAAATCATACCGTAAGTGAAATTCCAATTAGGAATTACATGCTTATGTAATTATGTGATGCCCATTTGGATCCAAATACCATTTTTCAGTTCCTCCTGCCCTGATTGGACATTGGCAATGTCAAGCTGTGGCATGAGGGCTGTTCAAGGAAGTATGTCTCTTGGAAACTGCTCCTGCAGCAACAGTGTCCTGGGTGATGTGGGACAGTGGTGAAATCCAAATTTTTTTACTACCAGTTCTGTGGGTGTGGCTTGGTGGGTGTGGCAGGGGAAGGATATTGCAAAATCTCCATTCCCACCCCACTCTGGGGCCAGCTAGAGGTGGTATTTGCCGGTTCTCCGAACTGCTCAAAATTTCCGCTACTGGTTCTCCAGAACCTGTCAGAACCTGCTGGATTTCACCCTGATGTGGGGCAAAAAATGTGGGGTGCTTCTCACTAGCCTCTAGTAGGGTGCTTCTCATAGGTAAGCTGTCTCTTGCTGGTCACTCGCACAACCTCCCCATAAAAAAGAAGTAATCTGTTTTCGCCTTTTCATTTATATCTTCCTTGGTCTTAAGGTAAAGAGTACACTTTTAAAATTTATTCTTAATCGTGCTTGGTTAGATAAGTCCTGCAGTTTTCTTGACAAGATTTTTCAGAAGTGGTTTGTCATTGCCTCCTTCCTTCAACTGAGAAAAAGTGACTGGTCTAAGGTTACCAAATTGTCTTTGTGCCTAAGGCAGGACTAGAGTCTCCCTGTTTCTAGCCTTATTCCTTAACCAGTACCTACATACATTTTAATGCAGAGAATCCAAATGTAGTAGCCCTGTAAAATTGTATATAAATTCTTGCTGCATTTATCAAGGCCTCAATAGTACAATGTTTTTTTCTACACGATATAAGCTTCTGTGATACGATCGTACTTATCTGACTGCTTAGTTCTTTGCTTAGTAATTAAATAAGATTTTCTTTTTTGTTTGCAGGTTGCTCTTAGAATCCACCCTTCCTCAACGCATGCTTCACTTGGTTTGTTCCAGGCTGGAAGATGGAATAGGAACTGCAGTGGAATGTGCATGGGGTCTTCACTACATTATTTGCAGGTAAATATATTTTGTGGACAATGAAGGTCTCAAATAGTAGTCAGCATATAGAGGGGAATAAACGTTAAGCAGAGGCTTAATTTTTCATTCCAGGCTTTGTAGGTAAATCATGAAAAAAAAAACTGTCAACCCTGGTGTCATTGTGGGAGGAGTGGCCATTAAAGAATTAATTGATCTTCTTAGCAACCGAGGATGGGGAAAATGTTGAGCAAAAGACAGTTGGTAGCAGGACTAATTTTTAGACAGAATTTAGTTATAGGCTTTCCCTAAGGAAAAAACATTGTTATTTTAAGTAGGAAATTAGATTAGCTCATGTGCTAGATTAGTACTCTTCTGTTGTTTTTTTTGAAGGGGAGAGGGTGTGTCAGTAAATAGAAAACAGAAGAAAACAATCCCTTTGATAGGATTCTATTTATAGTTCTGTAAGTACATTGGATAATTGTACACATTGATTTACAATAAAAACAACACAGAAGGTTGATCCTTTGGCATCATATCACTGGATTTTTAAGATGATATAATTATGTCAGAAAATCAGGAAAAAAAGAGGAATTTTCAATCTGCCTGAAATCAGAGCAAGAACAAAGAAAAACAGAACCAGCTACCAGTACAATTGAAAAATCAGGAGAAAAAGAGCTTGGTTTATATATTTACAAGTGCTTTTATTCTGCTTCAGGGGGAAAAAGCAACCTGAGTGCCTTAACAAAAACAAATGCAATACCATACACATTAATATAGTTTCAGTAGTAAAAGTCATATTGACAACATCATTTATAATGCTCAACTACATGCTAGCTACATATTTTAATTTCTGAATGCTCGCTTAAATACAATAACTGAGTTTTCACCAATTTTCACAATGAGGATGCTGATTTTATTTCCAGTGAGAAGCAGTTCCCCATCAAGAAACATGCTTCCTTCTAAATCCCCTGCTCTTGCCCCTTGAGGGTGGAGGATAGGGAATTTTAATATCGTTCCTGTGCTGTACACCTTGGGTGAATAGATTCTGCTTGGAGTAAGCAGCCATACATACATCTATGCCCCAAAACATAAAGGCCTTTATTACTAGTACCTTGAATTGTACCAGAGACAAATTGGTAGCTAGCACAATTCCTGAAGTACTGGTATTGTGAAATATTATTAGGAGATCTCCATTAACAGACAGCTGCATTTTGTATCAGCCAAAAATCCTGTATGATAGTCCCATTTTGAACCAAGCAAGCCACTTTGATGTACTACTTAAAGGCAGCGGTCTAGAAATTCGGACACTCTGAGTTCTAATCCTGCCATAGACACAAACCCAGCTGGGTGGACCAATCAAATTTCCAGCCCTAGGAAGGAGGCAATGGCAAACACTTTTCCAAAAATGTTGCCAAGAAAACTGCAAAGACTTCTCCATTGACATGAAAGTACCTTCTACCCACTAACCACTTTGAATAGATAGTCCATTTGGTAGGTGATGAGGGCATGCCTGCTTGATGGAAGCCCTGTGGATATGTTGAAATATGAGCAGGATTCACCCCGTTATAGCCAGTTCATCTGTCTTACTCTAATTTTAGACCATATTCTATGTCCTGCATTCTGGAATAAGAATAGAATAGAATAAAGCTGGGATGGACCTTGGAGGTCTTCTAGTCCAGCCCCCTGCTTAATCATGAGAACCTATACTATTTCACATAAGTGACTGTCTAGTCTAGTGACTGCCCACGATTTCTGAAGGCAAGTTGTTCCATTGGTTAATTGTCCTCACTGTTAGTAAGTTTCTCCTTAATTCCAGGTTGCTTCTGTCTTTGATTAGGTTCCAACCATTGTTTCTTGTCCTGCCCTCTCATGCTTTGGAGAATAATTTGATCCCCTCTTCATCGTGGCAGCCCCTTAAATATTGGAATACTGCTATCATGTCACCCCTAATTCTTCTTTTCTTTAGACTAGCCAAACCCAGATCCTGCAGCCGTTCTTCATATGTTTTAGTCTCCAGGCCTTTGATCATCTTAGTAGTTGCTCTTCTCTGAACTTTTCCAAAGTCTCAACATCTTTTTTGTAGTATGGTGACCAAAATTGGTTGCAGTATTCCAGGTGTGGTCTTACTAGGGTTTTATAAAGCAGTACTAATACTTCATGTGATCTTGATTCTATGCCTCTGTTTATACAAACCAGGATTGTATTAACGTTTTTGGCTGCAGCTGCACATTGCTGGCTCATATTCAAGTGATCATCCACTAGGACTCAAAGGTCCCTCTCACAGTTACTGTTTTTGAGCCAGGTCTCACCTAATCTATACTTATATCTTTGATTTTTCCTGCCTAAATGTAAAACTTTGCTTTTTGCCACTTTAATTTTTTTTTTTATTGCAAAAGTTTTACAATTACATTTTCACCCCTTTTTCCCCCCCGCCTCCCCCCCCAAACTTCCCAACCTCCCTAACCCTCCCTAACCCTCCCCTCCCCCCAGACTTCCCTATAATATATTCATACTCATAAAAAACCCTTAATATAACACTCATATATAAACTTGAACCCCTCCCTCCCCTGTATAATTTTTCTCTTTACCTCATTACATTAAAATATTTCCAATACATTATTTTCAAATAAAAGCTATTTGATACTTTCTAGTTTGATATTTGTTCTGAACATATTCTATCCACCTTTTCCATTCCCATTCATAAGTCTCTTGTGAACAATCTTTTAAATATGCTGAAATCTTCGCCATCTCTGCAAAACTGGCCATCTTCAAAGTCCATTCCTCGATAGTGGGCAAAGCTTCATTCTTCCAGTATTTACCTATCAACAATCTTGCTGCTGTTATCATATACAATATCAATTTTGTTTCACCCAATGTAAAACCCTTAACTATACCCAATAAAAACAATTGTGGAGAAAATTGAATTTTTTTCTTCAAAACATTCTGCATGACCCACCAAATTTTTATCCAAAAAGCCTTAACTTTCCTACAGGTCCACCAAACATGATAATACGTAGCATCCAAACATTCACATCTCCAACATTTTGGCTGAACATTAGGGTACATACATGACAACTTTTTGGGATCTAAATGCCATCTATAAAACATTTTATAGAAATTTTCCCTCAGGTTCTGCGACTGTGTAAATTTAACATTCTGAACCCAAATTTTTTCCCATGTTTCCAACATCACTGGTTCTTCAAAATTTTGTGCCCACTTAATCATACAATCTTTAACTAATTCAGTTTCTGAATCCCTTTCTAACAATTAAAGTGGCTTTTTGCCACTTTAATTGATTTTGTTGGATAAGGCCCATTGTTCAGGTCTATCAAGATATTTTTGGATCCTGAGTTTGTCTTCTGGGGTGTTGGCTATTCCTGCCAGCTTAGTATCATCTGCAAATTTGATAGGTTCCCCTTCTATTCCCTCATTTAAGTCATTTATGAAAATATTGAAGAATACTGGGCCTAAGAGAGAGCCTTGTGGTGTTCCACTGCTTATTTTTCTCCATGTGGATGTAATACCATTAAAAACTACTCATTGAGTACAGTTTGTCAGCCAGCTACAAATCCATCTAGTGGCGATGTTGTCTATTCCACATTTTTCTAGTTTATCAAGAAGTAGGTTGTGGTCTACTTGTCAAATGCCTTACTGAAATCTAAGTATACTATGTCCACAGCATTTTGCTGATCTACTAATTTAGTTACTTTATCAAAGAATGAAATAAGATTGGTTTGTCATGATCTGTTTTTAACAAACCTGTACTGGCTACTAGTTATAACTTTATTTGCTTCTAATTGTTAGTAGATCTGTTTTTTGATTATCTTGTCCAGGATCTTCCTAGGTATTGAGATTAGGCTAATTGGTCTGTAGTTTCCTGCGTCTGTTTTTTTCATTTCTTGAAGATGGGAACCATATCAGCCCTTTTCTAATCCTTGGGTACTTCCACAGTGCTCCAGGATTTTTGAAAGATATGGTACAATGGTTCTGAGATAATATCTGCCAGCTCCTTCAGAACTCTGGGATGTAATCTGTCAGATCCCGGTGGTTTATGTTTGTCAAAGTTAGATAGGTGCTCTCTAACCATTTTCTTGCTTATTTTAATTTTTATTTCTAGTTTGTCTTTTATAGTAGTTTTTTTGGAATGTTTGGCTATAATTTCTTTTTGTGTGAAGACTGATGCAAAGCATGAGTTAAGCAGCTCTGCTTTCTCTCTACTCCCTGTTACTTCCTTGCCATCTTCTCTCTTTAGTGGATCTACTGTTTCCTTGACTTTTTTCTTGTTATTAATATGTTGAAAGAAACTTTTTTAAAATCATCTTTGACTTTTGTTGCAAGTCTTTGTTCATTCTGAGCCTTTGCTTTCCTGATTTTATCTTTGCATGTTCTGGCTATCTGCTGATAATCAGCCTTAGTTATGTGTCCCTCTTTCCATTTTTTGTACTTGTCATTTTTGTCTTTCAGTTTGTCAGAGATCTTTGTGTAATCATTCTGGTTTCTTCTTGAATTTCTTGTTTTTCTTTTTCAGTGGTGTTGTGCTGGACTGGGCTTTTATGATCACATTTTTCAGAGTTTCTCATGCTTCTTGAATTGTTTTCCCCTTTAGGATTTTCTTCCATGGAATCTTTACTAGGCTCTCTCTGAATTTGTTAAAATCAGCTCTTTTAAAGTTTAAGACACTGGTTGGATTATTTTCTATTGCTTGTGTTTGCATTATATTGAGTTCCAGTATGATATCGTCACTTTCATCCAAGGTTCCGGCAACGTCAACCCCCTTTATCACTTCTTCTCTATTAGTAAGAATTAGGTCCAGTCTAGTTCCCTTCTCTATCTTTTGGATGACAAAGTTGTCAGTGAGGTTGGTTAGGAATTGTTTGATCTCCCACTCACTGCAGAATTTGTTGTTTAGAATGGAATGATATAGATGTTTGTGTATTGAGGTCAATACATATTATGAATACCAGAATTGATATCTCCACATACCTAAACTTCTATTTAGATTATTATGAAACAAATCCATTACTTTACAGATCTGGAATAAATAGAAGGTATATTCTAATTTCTTTCTTATAAGGTAATATAAACCCAAAGAGGTAAGCTTCTAGATAATAGATCAGAGTTGCTAAGAAGCTTCTACTCGAGCTAAATCAGGATTTGTCTTTATCCAACACTGTGTTCTGCCCCAGCTACAGATCCCAAAGAACACAGCACACACAAAGTTTGTACAAAACTTAATTTACTAAAATAACTCAGTCTTTTTCAAAACAAAGACTGTTAATAAACTTTCTTAACAGCCTACAAGAAACCAAAGATAAAGTAATAACAATCTTATGAAGGTTGGCAGAAAGCCCAGAAGCAATGTGCAGAGAATCCAGACGCGAAGTAGAGTGAACTAAAGTTGTTCCCTACAACTTGCTTCAGTCGGCGTTCCTCCTTAAATAAGCTAAGGGAGTGGCCAATTAGCCCCAAGCCTTGCTCTCGAGGAGACCTCCTCCTGAGGAGCCACTCCTGCCTTTTGGCAGCTCTGCGCGCCCGTGCATCGAGAAGAGGCTCCTCCTCTTCGTCCTCTTCACTTAAAGGAGCTTCTGGAGGTTCTGAAGGCCCTGGCTGAATCCCTGCCTCTGGCACCACATCTTCTCCAGCCTCCTCATTGTCTGACTCAGGTGCCAGCTGCACAGGCTGCTGGCACAACACCACACCAGCCTCCTCGCTGTCAGAATCAGCTACAATCCGCACAGGCCGCTGACGGGCCACAACACACTGCGTTTCTTACATTCCATGGGTTCCACTCAGATTGTGAAGATTCAAAATCTGGTGTGCCTGAAAAATGAATGTGGGAAGGATTACAGTAATGGAAAGGAGAAACATTGGGATGTATCCATGTTGCTGAAATAAAATACTTATCTTTTGGTTTCCTTCTATTTGTAGCCAAGTGAACAATTCATTGCTGATTTCCCAAAGGACCGTGCCATCCCTAGTGCAACTGTTGCTGGAATTGTCCTCTCTGATAGCAACAACTTCTGTTGAGGGTCTAGAATTGGTAAAGTGAAAAGGAAATACTATATATTGGATTTACCAGACTAAGACTCTGAAACTTTTTTCTGAATCTTATCTCATTTTATTTTACCTTCAGTTGATATGCCCTGTTGTGCGGTGTGTTGGCAATCTTCTTGCGGAAGACAAAGCAAATAATGATGAACTGCTAATAAAGGAAGAGTGCCTTCTGAAGGCCTTGTTTATCTTTATGCAGTATTTCCTGCCCAAACACACCTTTGTTGTAAGCGAATGTTTGTGGCTCTTGAACAACCTCACTGGTAGGTCCCTTGAACATGTCTCAGATATTCTGGTTGAGAGAGCAACAGGATTGCTAGTCTTTCTTTTGTTGTCATTTAGACTCTTCCAAAGAGTAATAGCTTTGATAATACTAAGAACTCAGTTAAAAGAATTGGTTAGAATATTAACTGCCTAATTTTAGAACATTACAGATTAATAAAAACGGTGCATATTGTAGAATGATAGAGCATCCTTGCTCAGAGCAAAATCAATTTTTGAGAAGTGGTAAGCAAATACAGATAATCCTCAATATATCGATGAAGATTCTCAGTCATCCAGGTAGAACTGTTTTGAAGTTGAGGCATGGCAACTGAACTTATTTTCTTGTTGGTTTGAAACGTTTTATTGCTTATCCAAGTAGCTTCTTCAGTCTGAGCAAGTTGGATAGGGGGAATCTGAGGAGACAGAGGACATGCCCTAGCTGGTCCCTCAGGAAAGTAAGTCTCTTGAATCCGTTAAGTTGAATCAAAAGAACTTTTACTTGAGAGAGAGTGATTTCAGGAAAGCAAGGTGGAATCTGAAAAGTCCTGTGCAAAGTACACAGCAATTCTTTTGTTTCCCCAAACCCAACCTCCCTGACCAGTTTACCAGTAGCCAATGTGAGGCTGCAAAGTTGTTATGGGAACTCTGAGGTACTAGGCAGATAACAGTTCACCCTCAGGGCACGTATCAGGCTGTAACAGGCTGGGAGTCTGCTCCATCTCCAAAGATGGAGCAGATCCCATCCCTAATTCCCAAGCAGTTACAGCAAAAGCAAAAGCATGTGAAAAATGCCAGCTTCCCTCCCCGCTCCCAACAGAATGGCAGGACACGATGGTGGACCTGACAGTACCAACTCTTAAAATTCTTAGGCGGTCATTAAGTGGGGCCTCCCTGGAGAACTGTGGTCTTAAACTTGCTGGGACTAATGAAAGAGCAGCATAAAAAATAGGAGACAGGTTGTGTCTGAAGTCCACTTCTGTTGTGCCTTGTGGCACTGTAGAAATGGAGAGCTACAGGAAACCACCACACAGAGCCCAAAAACTGCTGTTTGACTCCCACCACTCACTTCAACATGAAAGTCTAAGAGTCATCTGGACATTACATCACAGGCAGAAAACATTTCACCTCCAGGAATGCCTAAAAGAAGGAATACAGGCATCTGAGGGCAGCTCTCTAAGGCTTGTGGGTATTGAAATTGGGCCTTTATTAAATCAGCATCTGGATCCAACAAAAGAACCACAGGTAAGCTGAGAGTCAGAGTCTGTGGAAGAACTGGACCTTCCTTACATGGCTGGTATATTAGAGAAGCTAAAACCAATATTTGAAAACCCACATACCTGTGTTTTTCAATCCCCACCAACACACTGACACAGGCTTGTCCACCCTAAAGATTGGACACCAAAAAATAAGAGCAATATATGTATGCAGTTCAATGCAGTGAGGAATGTTCAGAGCTCTACATATATGGCTCAGCACAGGAGAATCAGCACCAGAATCAGCAGCATTCCTTCATTTAAAAGAAAAAGGACATTCTTTTGAGGACAATAAGGTTCACATTTTGGACAGAGAAGATAAATGGTTTGAGAGACAAGTAAAGGTGTCCAGTTATGCCAAAGTCAAAAAGCCTTCCCTCAATAGAAATTGAGACCTTAGACACAACCTGTCCCCCATTTTGTGTGCTGCTCTCTTATTAGTCCCCAGGAAAGTTAAGAGCACTTCACAAGTTCACCAGGGAGGCCATACTTAATAATGCCTAAGAATTTTAGGAGTTGGAATAACTTGCTCTGACTGAAGAAGCTACTTAGATAAGCAATGAAATGTTTCAAACCAACAAAAAAATAGTTAGTTGACATGACTCTACTTCCAGACAGGTAGTCCTCAATTTACCAAAATTGGGACTGGAAAATGTATTGTTAAATGATGCGCTTGTTAAATTATGGCACTGCATCCACTTTTATTACTTTTTGCCATAGTCATTAATTGAATCAGTATGGTTATTAAGCAAGACATCACATGACCCTGATTTTCCACCTTTCCTGCTAGCTTCCCCATTATCTTTGCTTATTGGAAGATGGCTAGGAAGGCCACAAATTGCGATCGCATGACTGCAGGTTGCTGCGACTGTTCTAAATGGGAGTTGGTTGCCAAGAATCTGAATTCTGATCATGTGACTGGGGGTGGATGGAGTAATGGTCATAATTTCAAGGACAAGTCTTAAGTCATTTTTTAGCATGATCATAACTTTAAACTATCATTAAACAAATGGCCTAGGTCAGGGGTCCTCAAACTTTTTAAACAGCTGGTCAATTCATGGTCCCTCAGACTGTTGGGGGGGAGCGTATGCTGGGTGGGCATGGCTAGGTGGTCATGTGACTGGGTGAGCATGGCCAATTTAGCAGTCCAAACAATACACACACATTAAACTTTAATTTGTTATGCTCCTGGGGGTGAAAAGCAGGTTAATGAAGCTGCCTTGGGATGTGTATGATGGACTTCTGTTTGTGTGTGTGTCTGTCCCTCCCTCTCTATCTCTCCCTCTGTCTCTCCCTCTCTCTCAGTGGAGGCCGGGGAGGCCAAAGACGGCCCCGTTTTTGGCCTCCTGAGGCCTTTGTGCCTCCCATTTTTGGCCTCCCAGGCTTCCAGTATCACTCTATTGCCAAAAAACAGGCCCGTTTTTGGCCTCCTGAGGCCTCCACATGTCCCATTTTTGGCCTCCCCAGCCTCCAGTAGCATTCTGCCGCCCAAAATCAATCCTGGTTTTGGTCTCCTAAGGCCTCTATGCATCCTGTTTTTGGCCTCCCTGGCCTCCAGAAGGCGGGTGTGGGCTGGTGGGTAGGCGGGGCAATATGGGCGGAGAAGCCTGGTGGTCCCACACGGGCCAGATTAATGGCTTCGGCGGGCTGTTTCCAGCCTGCGGGCCTTAGTTTGAGGACTCCTGGCCTAGGTCAAGGAGTACTTGTAAATGAATGGCTGATTTTTCTGTACTTTTTTCAGTCCACAGCACCACATCTTGTTCTGTTCTGCTAAGCCTGGAAGCCTTTTCTGATCTGTTGAAGCTGTTATGTTCTTATCAGGTGATCAGCTTGCTGGTAGGTAAAAATATTGTTTCTAAAATATTGTCACTGTGAAAAATCTGGAACTGCGTATTCACAATTTGATGCAAATATGTTTTAGTGACATTTTTGGCAAGGTTAAGTTAAAAGACATGCATGAAACTGTTTGCTGTGCCATTAATCAAAGCAAAATAGCTGCTTCAGTCAACTGATCTTTACACAATATACAGGGACAGTGCAAAAGGAGTGTGGACATCCGTAAGAGTATTGGGGAAGGTTGGCAAGAGTGTGTGAGAGGTGTAGCATGGGTCAGGAGAGCGCAAGGGGAAGTGCAAGTAGTGTGGGTTGGGGAAGGTGCAAGGATGGCATGAGAGGTTCATTATGGATCAGGGAGTGTGTGAGGGTGTGCATGCACAAAAAGTATGGATCAGGGAGGAGAGGGTGCATGAGAGGCATGAGTTAGGTAGGGCGCAAGAGTGTATGCAAGAGGCATTGATTGTGGAGGATGTGAAAGAGGTACGGGTTGGGGTGGGTGCACAGGAGGCATAATACAGGTCAGGGTTGTGCATGAGTGTGCAATAGATTAGGGAGGATGTACACAGGCCATTATGGTGCAAGTGGAGAAGGGCTGGGGAAGGATGCAAGTGTGTGGGACTTACCCCAGCAACTTGCAAACTTTTTTGCAAATGGTTGAAAATGGCAATCAAGTGATTGCAAGATACTGCAACCCATTATAAGTGCAAATCAGTTGTCAGTGCACAGATTGCAATATGACCATGGCAGTGCTGGGATAGTCAGAACTACCAAGGACTGGTCGTAACCATCTTAACTTTATAAACAGTTGCTAAACAAATGATCATAGGTTGAGGTCTACCAGCATATTCCTATTTCTGTAGATTAGAAATGTTCAGCTATTATGGGCTGGTGGGCACATTTGAAAATTTCATACTTTGGATATGCTCAGATCACCATCTCCTTGAGTTACCAGGATGTTACCTCAGCTTATATTTGTCTGTTTGTTTGGACCTTTCAAGCAAACTATTAAAATTAGTTTATTGAGTGTGGATAAAAGAATCCAACTGCTGCAGTTAGAGCCAAATTGGGAATATATCCATTTTTATTTACTCAAAAATTAGGAAATATAATTATTGGTTGAAAATTACTTCATGGAAATTGAGATTCCCAAACTTGTGACCGTTAGAAATATACTAAGGTTCATTTAGATGCCACTTGGATAGTACTACTTATGCATTATATAAGGAATTATAGGTTTCCCATCTCTTGTTTAGGTGTATCTGGTCAAGTTCAGAAAATAGTTGCACAAAGAATCTCTTGATACATTATAGGAGAATATATTGTTACTCTCAGTAACAAGGATGGATGAGCTACAAATATAATTACATACACATTAATTTTCAAATTGAAATATATTTAATATATTTAAAAGCCCCCAAGTATCTTAGGGAATTTACCTGTGTGAATTTGAACTAAACACAACGTGGAAGATTCAGTAAAGTCCCTTATCATGAATATACATTTTATCATATAGAATGAGATTATTATTTTCAACTGTATAGAAGACTAACGGTTCACTGGTACCCCTTATCTTAGAATAACATTTTATTGTGATCAGAACACAAATATTAAACACCTCCTTTTGAATAAAACAGTGCAGGTGAGAGCCATATATATGTAAATCAGATTGAGGTAAATTGTTAAGGTGGTAAGTACATATGAATGCAGTTTTTTATTTATTCTTATGGCTTAATTCAGTTTTTAAACTCTGTGGCTAATCAATAGTGTTGTTGGCTTTCATGTGTGAGGATCCAGATACATTGATACTGTGTCCTGAATCTTAGTGGAAAGGCAAGAAATCTTTGTAAACAGTGTTACAATATTTGAGGAAAGTTTTTAATATCAGTATAAATTGATATTGATAACTGAAGTTACTCATCTTAGTTTCTTGTTCCATCTTCCCCTTTAGGTTCTAACAGTGTTATGCAATATAGCAGCCAAGGGTGCTGCCTACTGTGAAATGCTGCATCAAAAAGCTATGCTTCCTTCTCTTGTAAATATCCTTGTTGTTTCTGATGTCCAAGTAGTAGGCCAAGATCTAGAACTATTGCATCTCATCTTCCTTTACTGGCCAAAGGTAGACTTTAATGCATTGTGTATCACAGTATTATTATATATTTTAAAAGTCCAAGATGTACTAGCAGTTTCAATACTAATGTGTATATTCTTTCACTCTATCAGGCTGCCATTGACTTTGTAAATCATTCTGGACTACATGCCTTACAGCAGCATCAAAATAACCTACATTTGCAAGAGCAAGTCAAAGTGCTAATTCAAACAGCTAGCCAGATAACTGCTGTCCCTCAAAATAATCCCCTTGGAACTGAAAATCTTCATTTTACTTCCTTACAAACTTGAAGCAATTACATATTAATTTGTTGCCAACAAATTTTAAACAATACCTTTTGAATAGCAGTGTACTACTAAATCTCTCATGTCTGTATGATTGTTTGTAACCTTCAATTAAGCAAAATGTTGATCATAGAGCAACAATTTTTGAATCAATTTACCTCAAATGGGTTAATTTACAGAATGCATCCCTATGCTCGTGTTTTCTCTCACACACACACATCCATATCCACCAGCACCTTTCCTTTCTGAGCATTTGTGCTCACATGCACCTTCCATTTCTTTTCCCTTCAGCTGAAAAATGACAAAGCATTGTTAAAAAAAGTATATGTATTAAGGCATTCCAGGAATTCTGTAACAATTAGCACAATTAATAGAAATGTTTAAATAAGCAAGATAAATACTCATTTGTTGTTATTTGTAAGAATTTAAGATTTCCATTTGGATTTAAACTTTAAGTATAATGAATGTAGTGTTCAAATATGTCATTAATACTTTGCCAAAGTCCTGCATTCTAATTTGCAAATGTAACATATTTTTCTTCATTAAATTGGTTGTTATATATGCTTCTAATATTTATTTGATTGGATGACAGAAGCCAGCAAAAATGGACCAAGTTCGAAATAGACTGGATATATCTGGTGAATGTGGAAAAAACCTTTCCAGGAAAAAAAAAATCCACCAATTCATCATTTTGGGAGAGTCAATTGGACAGCAATTTAATAAATTCAAAAGTTGCTGATTTGCATTTTAAACTCCCCTTCTTTCCGTGATGTGATCCAAACTGGAGCGAATGTTATTCACCATGTGTTTCCCAATGCATACACACACACATGAAGGGAAGTGTAAAATCAGAAGAATGAACACAAATTCTTATGGACACTGCTGTTAAATGTGTGGGAAAGAATTCTAGAAGCCTTGTTCTAAATGTTTTCACTACATTGCTTAGATTGCCCTGGTACATATGTTGATCAAAACAGGACACATTGTATATTACTTTATTTGTAGATCACAATTAATTACATGAAAATTACAAACAAAACTATATATTGTTTTAGAATCAAGAATACAGGATTATCTTCATATTTTGCTATTAACAGCATTCTCCAAGGCTTTGGCAACTTGGTCCACATTTAGGTTATTCAGTGCCATGCTCTTTTCTAGACCAAAGGCTGTAAAAAAGCAAATTTGTTTTTAAAAAAACATAGACTTCAAAGATAATTTTAAGGTTTCAAAACACAGTTGTGTTTTTAATCTATAAGTCTTTTTACAAGTGAATTGCTTACCTAAAAGATTTGCTAATCCAATTAAAAGAAAAGCCTATGAGGATAAAATATATATATATACAATACTGTTTTTCTAAAACGTTTTCAGCTGCCACTGAATGGTACAAAAAAAAAAAAAAAAAAAAAGGCTGCGCCAAAGGATACACTGATGAAGATATTTTTTTTTGTGATGTGCCAGCAGCACTTTCTATAATACAGGTAGTCCTTGAACTACAACCATAATAGAGTCTGCCTATTATGGTCACAAAGATAGAATTATAGAATAACAGAGATGGAAGGGACTCTATACCATTCCAGAGAAATAGTTGTCCAATCTCTTACTGAAAACCTCCAGTGATGAAGCACCTACAAACTCTGGAGGCAAGCCGTTCAACTGGTTATTTGTTCTCATTTCTCCTTAATTCTAGGTTGGATCTCTCTTTAATAATCTTCCATCCTTCACTTGTCCTGCCCTTGGGTGCTTTGGAGAATAGTTCAGCCCCTCTTCTCTGTGACAGTCCCTTAAGTATTGGAAGACTGCTATCATGTCATCACCAATCCTCTTCACCAGACTAAATATATCTAGTTCCCACAACCATTCATCATACAGTTTAGTCCCAGATCACTAATCCTTGTCATTGTTCTCACTCTTTCTAGCCTCAAAATCTTTTTTGTATTGGGGTGACCAGAATGGGACATAATATTCCAAGTGTGTCTTATTAATGCATTATAAAGTGGTACTATCACTTTGCATTATCTTGATACCATTCCTCTATTGATACAGCCTAAGACATTGAGGAGAGGTTTGCAATCTCCTGATAACCAGCTGATAGGGGCAGAAAACTTCCAAAGGAGTCACCATTTCCACAAGTAATTGTCTAGGTACTGAAATTGACAGCTGCGTCTTCCAGGAGGCATCGGGAGTAGTGGCCTAAGCACTGTGAGGTCCCAGCAGTACGGGATGGGGGAAAGAGGTGGGGGGTGTTGCAGCATCCTTGTGATCAGGGTGCTGCAGCTGCTGTAGATTTGAAACAGTGCTATATGTAGCTTTTGGGGGGGATCATAACTTCAAATGGAGGTTAAGTGAGCTGTGTATCTCAAGGAGTACCTGTGATCTGCATACAACTCATTTTCATAGGGTTGCATTTATATATACTCTATTGCAGGGGTGTCAAACTCAAGGCCCGGGCCCGGATCTGGCCTGTGGGATGTTTACATCTGGCCCGTGGGGCTGCTCTGGAAAAAGCGAAGGACCGGCCCACAGTGCCTCTGCCAGCAAAAACCATTTTCGCAGGCAGAGGGTTGCAGGAGGCCGTCACAGCCGAAAATGAAACTTGCAAGTGCTGCAGACGGCCCTCCTAAGCTCCATTTTTGCTGGCAGAGGGTTGCAGGAAGCCGTCGTAGCCGAAAACAGCTTGGGAGCCCGTTTTCGCTGGCAGAATGCTCAGGCCGCCACAGGCACCCCCGACACGAGTGGCTATGCCCCCCTGGGCTCCCCAAGGTCAAACTCTGGTGCAGCCCTCAATGAAATAGAGTTTGACACCTGTGCTCCATTGCCTATCTTCTTGGTGCATACAATACCCAGAACATCAACCAATATCTGGCATATCATGCTATGCCACCAAAACTCAAAATGCACACAGTACATGTGGCATGAGTGCAACCTTTAGGATTTTTAGCTGGCTTGTTAAGCATGTTATATGAATACAGCCAAAGCTGAAATTCACATATGTTCCTAGTCATTTTGCTTCATCAATTGTTCAATTTTAAAATAATGGTGTATTAGAAGATAAGTAAAAATTGTGTAAAAAAAAAACTAACAGTAGCATCTGTTTTTGTCTATGATTCTAACATAGAATCCTTTCTGCCAGTTATTCTATACAATATTGGTTCCTGCCAAATTCTTTCCCTCTGTTGCAAGAATGTAGAATTCAACTTAGGTTTGTCAATAGTATTATGTAATAGAATTAACACAAAACTCTCTATTGAATCTCTAACTTCTGTTTGTAATACTGTATACAGGGCCGGATTTAGATGAAAAGAGGCCCTAGGCTATTCCACTTATGAGGCCCTTTCACCAGTGGTGGGATTCAATTTTTTTAACAACAGGTTCTGTGGGCGTGGCTTAGTTGGGGGTGTGGCTTGGCAATCATGTGACTGGGTGGGCGTGGCTAGCTGGTCACGTGACTGTGTAGGCGTAGGTAGCTCGTCATGTGACCGGGTGGGCGTGGCTATGTGCATAGGGACTACTCAGAGGGCTGAAAAAAGTCATTTCTGACTGGGCCTCGCACTTTTGACCGGTCCTCACACTTATGACCATCCTCACATTTATGCTCGTGCAGCTTTCTTAACAACCATGTCACTCATTTCACAACTGCTTCTCTTCACCATGGTGACAAGATAGGGCAAAAACGTAAAATGTGAGGACAGTCGTAAGTTCGAGGACTGGTCAAAAGTGCGAGGACCAGTCAAAAATAACTTTTTCAGCCCTCTGAGTAGTCCATATGCACAAAAGGACTACCCAGAGGGCTGAAAAAAGTGATTTCTGACAGGTCCTCGCACTTTTGACCGGTCTTCGCACTTATGACTGGTCATCATTTATGCCCATTGTAGCATTCTTAACAACCATGTCACTCATTTCACAACTGCTTCTCTTCACCATGGTGACAAGATAGGGCAAAAACGTAAAATGTGAGGACAGTCGTAAGTTCGAGGACTGGTCAAAAGTGCGAGGACCAGTCAAAAATAACTTTTTCAGCCCTCTGAGTAGTCCATATGCATAAAAGGATACAGCAATAGAGAGGGATGAAGGAAGGGAAGGGAAATTAGAGTAGGAGGGAGGGTAAGAGAGGGAGGAAGAGAGGAGGAGAAGGAGAAAGGAAGAGGAAGTAGGGAGGAGAAGAAGAGGGGGAGGAAGAGAAAGTAAGAAGGAAAGAAAAGAGAGAGGTGGTAGGTTTGAGGAGAAAGATTGCTGTACAATAAAAAAAATGAAAGGGAAGAAAGCCAACCCCAAACAAATATAAAGATATTAAGATAAAGAATGAATTGTTAAACTTTAAAGAATAAAAGAGAACAAATATGAATAAATAACAATAATTAGAAACACACATACAAACATACAATGTATTTTCTTTGAACAGAGTATTTGGCCGGTTCACAAATTTAAACAGTGTTTAGTTATTTCAATTAAATTTACAATTTCTATATTTCCTTTTTGCCATATTTATTCCTCATCTATTTTTGTAAAAAACCAATATTACCCTTCATCCTCATCTCTAATCTTAATCAAATTCAATTTTTCCCTTCTATTCTATATTATACCCCTTCCCATTGTCATCTATTTTTATATCCATCCTCACATTGGTTAATTATGTAATATTAGTTGTTTAATATAAATTCAACATTTTAATATAAATCAATTAGTTATATAACTACCTTTTTTGTATATTAATATGAACATGAATATTCCAATTATTTCCATGCAATCCAATTTCTTACAAATCAATTAATTATATTTATCAATAATAATAAACCAAATAATTTCCCCCATATATTCCTCCAAACCACAATTTAATCATTTCTGCTTTCAGAAATATACAATTAATAATATCTCAGTTATTACAATTCCCTAGTTAAATAGAGCTTTTTTTCTTTTGTGTTTTAAAATCCTGAACTCTCCTCTTTTTCCCTAAATTTCCCATTGTTTGCACCTACCTTTTTTGGTGAGGAAAAAGAAAAGAATTCTGCCTGCCTAATTTTCCAACCTTGCAGCAACAGCAAAGCAGTTTCAGTTTCGTTTCTCAGCATAGCTGGGGAAAAAAATCAGCACTCTTTGCAAGGAAGCAGAAGAGCCCTGAGCAAAACAGCTGAGACAAATCAGCTGAAAGCCGGGAGGCCAATTAGCCTATGCTGAAGCTCCGTGGGCCAATAAAATTACAAAAAAAACATCGAACCCTTTGTTAAATTGCTGGCTCCCCCGCCCCTCGCCCACCACTATTTATTGGCAATAAATAGTGGTGCGGAGGGGCGGGGCAAGCCAGCAATTTAACAAAGGGTTCAGCTGCACCAGTGGCTCTAGGGCGGCCCTTTGAAGCCCCGTGGCAAGAATTTGAAGGTTTTTTTTCCTCTAGCCATCAGCTGGGACTCCGGAGGCAGCAATAGATTGAGAGTGGGCAGGGTAAGCGAACGGCCGGCGATCCAACAGAGCAGAGAGTGAGGGTGAGTGAAGGCGTGGAAGCTGCTTTCTCCATCCTGCTGTCTTGTGTCCGGAGCCGGTGGGCAACCACGTGGCAGCCCACGTGGATCCCAGGCAGCGGAACTCAGGCTAGGGAAGGGGTGGGCAATTGTGGCTCTTTTACAACCTGTGGCCTTCAACTCCCAGAATTCCTGAGACAGCCAAGCTGTCTCAGGAATTCTGGAAGTTGAAGGCCACAGGTTGCAAAAGAGCCACAATTGCCTACCCCTGGCTACGGTAGGCTGGTGCCGCGCGGGTGGGAGCCGAGGGGTGGGCGAGCCAGCAATTTAACAAAGGGTTCGGCCGAACCCCCAGAATCCCACCACTGTGTAGGCCCTTCTTGATCTTGAGGCCCTAGGCTGAAGCCTAGTTAGCCTATAGGAAAATCCGGCCCTGACTGTATATTTCTTTTAATAGATTAAGCCAACATGTGCATATATTCTGTTGATATCAACTATATGTGAAAATGGGACTTCCGGTTTGCTAGCCTTCGGCGACGACGTTGCCTTTTTAAGGACCGCCAGCCCCGCCGCCTGTAGAGCCGCTTCGCGATCAAGAAGCGGCTCGAAAACTTCAAAATCCTGAGGATTGTTGGAGGAGAGATAGCAGGGCACAGGTCGAGCCCCTGTAACCCCCCAGGGAACTGTTTCTGGGGAGGAAACAGGCGCGGCTCCCTCCCAACCTGCTGAGACTCCGGGCGGCGTGGGACGATTCTGCTTCTGCAGAACAAGCCGGCTGCAGTAAACATTTAAAGCGAAAGGAACCAACTTTAACAAGCAGCGGATATACACTTGAACCCTGAAACTTGGAATCGCAAGTATTAGCGCTTTGTTGACTTTTCAATTTAAGAAAAAATGCGAATGAGTGAAAGTGACTTGAAAAAATATGGCGCTCAGCATTAGAGTTAACGAGCCAGCAAGTGTGGATTGGTGAAGTCATCTTGCTTTGTTACAAAGTTACAAAGTTGCTACAAAGTTGCTTCGCTTGTAACAAGAGAATAACAGAGAAATTTCTCCTTTTTCAATACTGGACTTTGCTTTACTTTAGTTTTTATTCGAATAAATCTGGGGGACTTTTTTAGAAGTCTTTGTGGAGGTGGGAGAGGAAGAAGAACTTCCTTTTTTAGTAAAACTAGCTTACGTGGCAGGATGGCCTCAAAGAAGCAGGAAGCGAAGGCAACAGGGGGTGGATCTCCCACACATAAAACACAGCCTCCCCCTGAACAACAGACACAGACTCAGAAAAAAGATTTTGATGTGGGAGATTTAAAAGAATTTATTTCTAAAATTCTGGATGATAAATTTCAAAAATCTCAACAGGAGATAGATGATAAACTTTAAAAGTCACACCAGGAATTTATGCAGGAAATTAATGAAGTTAAAGATATGGTGAAACAGAATCAAAATAAGGTGACCAAAAAAATATCAGAAGTGGCGTCTGGCCTGGCAGAATTTATTATTAAAGTTGATTCTAAAGTTGAAGAATTTAAATCAGAAGTTAATGTTAAGATGAAAGACAATGATTATAAAATTGCTGATGTTGACAAAGGAAAAAACAAAGTATACGGACTATTGATAGTATTGATATTGGAGGGAAAGAAATTTTTCAACAAAAATTAATTAAAGAAGCTTTTGTGGACTATTATACCAAACTATATGCCAAAGAGGAGGACTTATAGAATGGACTTATAGAAAAATATTTAAACGATAAAAGAGTTACAAAAATTACTGATCAACAAAAGGAAAGAATGAATTATCCTATAACAGAGGAGGAGATAATAGTAGCAATTAAACAGTTAAAAACAGCCAAAGCTCCTGGCACGGATGGTTTGACTGCAGTGTATTACAAAACTTTGCAAGCTGAAATGGTGGAACAACTCAGAGATTTATTTTGCAATATTCAACAAGGGGGTAAAATACCCCCATCATGGACAACAGCTTACATATCTTTGATACCAAAAGAACAAATCGGTCCTAAAAAACCAGAGAACTATAGACCAATATCTCTTTTGAATACAGATTATAAAATCTATGCGAAAGTATTAGCCAACAGATTTGAGCCAGTAATCCAAAAGGTGATTCATGATGATCAAGCGGGATTTATTGAGGGCAGACACATGAAGGACAATGTAAGGCAAGTAATAGATATATTGGAATATCTTGAGAAGAATAAACAGATTCCTGCAGTGCTGGTCTTTTTGGATGCAGAGAAGGCCTTTGATAGAGTGGATTGGAATTTTCTACTAAAGACTTTAAAAAAGATGGATTTTGGGGATCAATTTATACAGGCGATTTCAGCAATTTACCAAGAGCAAAAGGCACAGATTATTATTAATGGAAGTTTGACAACAGAGTTCAAAATTGAAAAAGGAACAAGACAGGGATGTCCGTTGTCCCCACTTTTATTTATTTTAACACTAGAAGTCTTGCTAAATACAATACGGGATTCTAATATCTTGAAAGGTATAATGATTAGGCAAGAGGATTACAGAATAAAGGCATTTGCAGACGATCTGGTTGTTACCCTATCACAACCAATGGAATCAATAATCCTGATGAAGGACATTATACAAGACTATGGTAAAGTTTCAGGTTTTAGATTGAATCCAAAAAAGACTAAAATGATAGCTAAAAACATGACACAAGATCGCAAACATGAGCTTGAAAGGAGGGCAGGTTTTGAGACTGTACCTAAGGTAAAATATCTAGGAGTTCAGGTTGCAGAATCAAACATGAAATTGTTTCAAAATAACTATGAGGTGTTGTGGCGAGAGGTGCAGAAAGATATGGAGACTTGGAAAAAACTGCAGCTGTCTCTACTTGGAAGAATAGCAGCAGTTAAGATGAACATTTTGCCAAGATTTCTTTTTTTGTTTCAAATGATTCCGGTGCTCAAAAGTGATAAACAATTGAAAGTCTGGCAAACTGGAGTGAATAAGTTTGTCTGGAACGAGAAAAAGCCGAGAGTGAAATTGAAAATTATGCAAGATGTTCCAGAAAGAAGAGGTCTTAAACTTCCAAACCTACAGTTATATTATGATGCAGCAGCTTTAACTTTAACAAGTGATTGGTTTGGAAGGAAAAAGACTGGAATATTGAATGCAGAAAGTTTTGATCTTGAATTTGGATGGCATGCTTACTTAAAGTATTTAAAAGTCATATACTTAGAGACTCTTTGATGAGAGTTTGGAAGAAGCACCGATTCAAATGGGATTATAAAATACCGCTATGGCTGGATCTTGGTCATATTTTGTGGAATACAAATATAATGTCACTCGGGGGGTTTTTATACAAAGAGGTTCTTTTTACAGATGCGGGCAGATGGCAGCTGAAGACATTGCAGACACTGTTGGATGAAGGGATTAATTTAACTTGGTTACAATATAATCAATTACAATTGAGATGGAAAGAGGACCAAAAAACTGGTATTATGTTGCATGAGGAAGAATTGGTTAGACATATAAAAGAGAAAGGTCCAATGCATATCAAAAGGCTTTATAATGTTTTGTTAGAAAGGGATTCAGAAACTGAATTAGTTAAAGATTGTATGATTAAGTGGGCACAAAATTTTGAAGAACCAGTGATGTTGGAAACATGGGAAAAAATTTGGGTTCAGAATGTTAAATTTACACAGTCGCAGAACCTGAGGGAAAATTTCTATAAAATGTTTTATAGATGGCATTTAGATCCCAAAAAGTTGTCATGTATGTACCCTAATGTTCAGCCAAAATGTTGGAGATGTGAATGTTTGGATGCTACGTATTATGTTTGGTGGACCTGTAGGAAAGTTAAGGCTTTTTGGATAAAAATTTGGTGGGTCATGCAGAATGTTTTGAAGAAAAAAATTCAATTCTCTCCACAATTGTTTTTATTGGGTATAGTTAAGGGTTTTACATCGGGTGAAACAAAACTGATATTGTATATGATAACAGCAGCAAGATTGTTGATAGGTAAATATTGGAAAAATGAAGCTTTGCCCACTATTGAGGAATGGACTTTGAAGATGGCCAGTTTTGCAGAGATGGCGAAGATTTCAGCATATTTAAAAGATTGTTCACAAGAGACTTATGAATGGGAATGGAAAAGGTGGATAGAATATGTTCAGAACAAATATCAAACTAGAAAGTATCAAATAGCTTTTATTTGAAAATAATGTATTAGAAATATTTTAATGGAACGAGGGTAAAAAGAAAAATTATAAAGGGGAGGGAGGGGTTCAAGTTTTTACACAAGTTTTATATTAAGGGGGTTTTTTTTCTCTTTTTTTTTCTCTTTCTTTACCAGATATGAGTATAATATAGGGAAGTCTGGGGGGAGGGGAGGGTTAGGGAGGGTTAGGGAGGTTGGGAAGTTTGGGGTGGGTGGGGGGGGAAAAAGGGGTGAAAATGTAATTGTAAAACTTTTGCAATAAAAAAAAACTATATGTGAAAATGGTTTTGGCTTAGAAACAACTGCATATCTGCAGAAAACCTTCTGATTTTTCTTTTTAACAATATATTTCAAGTAAAATGTTTTAGAGATAAATAACAAACCCTAGTGAACAAACAATTGAACAAAATGTTTCTATTGTTCTTGTAAAAGAATATTTTACAGAAAAGCCCTTTCTAACTCACCATATCTAGCCCAAAGCATAGGATGAACATTGGAGCACTCTCTGATCAAGATGGGGAAGTTTGGGTTTGCCTTCTTCAATGTGACATAGTGCTGTTCAATGAAATCTCTGCAAAGAATTCAACAAATAGAATAGAATACAATCAGTTCAAGTATTTTATTCCATTCAATTACCAAAATTCCAAAAAGATGTGTATTGATTCTATCTGACTCAGTTTTGATTCACTTTTAAGGTTCAATATTTTAATACTTTAAAGTTTTATATTGCTGTTTTTATGATATTGTAAGCTGCCCAGAGTCTCTCCATAGTGAGATGCTTAATAAATAAATTTAACAAATAAATATTAATCACAGAATATGCTACACTTTACTTCAAAGTAATGTTTCAAAATTTACATATATTTATTTGATTTACAGCTCACCTTCTGTACAGGAACACACCCTTCTATCTTTCCCCACAACAGAACTCTTGAGATAGGTTGTACTGAGAGAGAGCACAACAACTGATCCAAAGTCAGTTTACTTTGTACCTGAACACTACACACATACAGAAGCCAAATCATATTTTTGTCTAGCACAGTGTGTGAATCCAGCTCATATATTTTAATTCACTGTATCATGCAAACGGATATTAGAATAGCTGGAAAAAAAAACATGGTTTTTCTGTAATGGGTGGAGGAACATTAGATCACTCTGAAATTCTTCAGACTTAGAAATATGTTTAGGAAACACCCCCCTCCCAGTAAAAAAGAAGGCTGACTGTCCTTAACATGATTCACCCTTAAATCCATCTTTTAAAAATCTTTCTTTTATTGTCTGTAAGGAAATCAAGATTTTTTTAAAATCTCTTCTGCCTTGAAACATAAGTAAGGATTAGGATTACCCCCCCCACCCCGGGCTACCTCCTACAAGGCTTAATAGCAGCCCAGGTGGCACCTCGCGATTTTCTCCCTGCCAGTCTATCCACTCAGGAACTCCTAAGGAAGCAGCCACGCCAGGACCCACTTCTCAAAGGAACTTTTGTTTCCTTGATACCTTGTATACCAGGTATCTCCAGTGCTTCTAGTCATTTACTCTGGGACGGCTACTTCGTGCAGCCAAACAGACTGAAGCGTACTAAAAGTCTATAATGCACACAACGCCAAGCTCGGCAATACTACCGGTGTTCACCATATCGGTGATGCGCAAAGCCAAGCAGCGAAGGGATAAGCGGGACAGCTTCCATGCCCCCCTCCACAAAGGGGTCGGATAAGATCCCTGCTCGCCTCTCACCTACCGGACTCCCTGACTAGCCGCCGAGTGCTGGCAAAGGTGGATCCGAATTTCCTTGAGATTCTGGGCAAGGCTGCCCCCAACAGCTCGGACGATTGCGGCGGCCGCCATGGTGACCGCCAGCCCTAAAGGTCCCGCGGGCAGTGGGCGTTGCTGTAGCCAATCCGGTGCTAAGCAGAAGACCGACGCTTAAAGACGCGGTCAGGATAAGAAGCGCGCGAGATATTATGGGTAATGAACGCATAGTTCTTTGCTGCCGCTTATAAACCTATAACAGTTTGAAGAGATACAAAACTCATATCTTTTTCTTAATTTAAAGCTGTATCTGGCTGCCCAAGTTCTGGAACTGAAAACTGAAAACTAGAATCATAGGACTGAAAGGGACCTTGGAGGTCTTCATCCCTGGAGGTTTGTAAGAAAAGACTGGACAGCCGCCTATCTGAAATGATGTAGGGTCTCCTGCTTGAGCAAGGGTAGGAGACCTCCAAGATCCCTTCCAGATCTCAGCTCTATTCCGATTGATTGTTCTTCTAGCCGAAATTCCTGCCCAAGGTAGGAAACCCTATTGCAAACCGAACAGATGGCTGACCAATCTTTTGTTGAAGACTGGAGCACCCACAACCCCAGGACGCAAACCATTACACTGATTAATTGGTCTCACTGTCAGGAAATTTCTCCTTAGTTCCAGTTTGGATTTCTCTCTTACTAGCTTCCACCGATTGCTTCTTGTTCTGCTCTGGAGGTCTTTGGTGCTTTGGAAAATAAGTTGAACCTCTCTTCTCTGTGACAGCTCCTCAAATACTTGAAGACAGCTCTCATGTCGCCTCTACTGCTTCCCTTCGTTAGACTAGATATAGCTCAATCGTTCCTCGTTCGGTTTAGCCTTCAGACCCCTTAGCATCTTTGTTGCTCTTCTCTGCACTTTCTACGATACTGGGATCTAGCGTTTTTTACTACGCATAGAAATCAGCGAAAAATTAGAAGAGCAGCGATGGAACGGCTGATTTATGTAGAAAGAAATGCGGCTGCAAAGCGAGATTAACATTTTTGTAAGCAACCAAACAGGGCTTAATAGGCCCAGGTCATCCAAAATCCGAAAGATCGATTAGATTGTATCTTTGCAGTCTATATCGCAAAGTCCTCTATAAACGTTATATATTGTTTTAAAAAGTGATGCATTTAAGTTTATAAACATTTAGGCAGAGAACCCGCAAAGCCGTTGAAATCAACTTACAAAATAGCCAAGTTCATTTAAAGTTCCCTCAACCTGCAAAAAGTGATGTTTTTCAGTGTTAAAATAAGACTTGATGAAAATGGGTGTTTTTGCTGCAATCTGTTGAATAGACATGCTGAAGTCTTAGATTTGCCTGTTATTTTTAATGAGAGATCATTGAAAGAAAGGCTAAACTTGATTCTGAAACTGAACCCGGAAATAGTCTATCTCGATGAGACTATGGATGAACTATAACATATCTCTAAGCTCCCGGAGAGTTTCCGCGCAGTGCACTGCGGGTTAAAGGTGCCTTCCCTGCGCGGTGCCTTGTGGGAAAGAGGCAGAGATCCGTGGAGCTTGTTCGTCACCTCAGTTGGAGCCGTTTATATCTCAAGAGAAGCGACAATGCCGGAGCGAGACAGTGAGTGTCACCTTAAAGCCTGCGGGGGGGGGCGGGGGGGGGTGAGAGGGAGTCGGCGAACTGGCCTCGGACTTTTTGTTGCTGGCCTCCCTTTTCAAATAAAGGGCCAGCGAATATATTCTGAGGGATCTATGGCAGCCTGCTGTCCCTTCTCTGTTTTATTCTTGAGTGGCCGATGGGCTCAATCCATACAAAGGGGGCTGGGAGGGGGTCTTGTCTCCCATGTGATGGGTACAACAAAGCAATCCCTAATGAACGAGGGACCCTCTCTCTGAAAAGAATGGACGGCCATACAGTAGGGGGCTTTTCGATTCTAATTACTGCTTTGAGGGGGGGAGCTTTATAGAGTCAGATGGGGAAAAGACCATTGTGTGAAACCCAGCAGGAAGGTACAGCGATAACAGAGACTATTTTTTTCCTTATCTTAATTTTTCAAAATTTAAACCTTCACAAATATAAAGTCCTCTTCTCACTTGAATTTTTCATCAAAACACCTTGGTCTTTTTATTTTGTACATAATAATATATTATCTGTAGGAATAATAATATTTGTGTCTTAAAATTTCTACCAGAAATTGATGATTTGTGATTTGTTTGCTAAATTCTTGCAAAACATGCCACACTTTTTCCTAAATTGTATATTCTCTACTTTGCTCTGTATGGTACTACATTGGATATAAAAAAGGCGAATTTTCAGTCGGGAAACCTGAGGAAAAAATGAAGAGAAAAGCAAGGGTTACTTACACGAAGTACTACCTGTTCAATTACAATTTCAGAATTGAATATGATCACTATCATCAGTTTCTATTTCTTATTGGAATTCATTTTTATGGACTGGTGAAAACCAAAGTTTTGTTTGTATGGGAATTATTTTTCACCCTTTTATATTTTACTTTACCTCTTGATTTTTCTAAACATGGCCAGATTCTTAAGCACTTATGTATTATAATGCTTCTGTGGGATTTATACACATGACTTTTGGGGAATCTCTCGTTTCTTCTGTCTTCAAGGAATCCCGAAGCAATTCCAAATAACTATAGGTATTGCAAACAATCATATTACTTTCTGCTATTCCCTTGATTTTACTTGCATAGAAAATCTTTGGTTGCAATTTCTTAAGGAAAAATTTCTGGTAGAAATTTTAAGACACAATCTTAATATTCCTACAGATAATATATTATTATTTATTTAATAATATAATTTATTATGTACAAAATAAAAAGACCAAGGTGTTGTGACGAAAAATTCAAGTGAGAAGAGGACTTTATATTTGTGAAGGTTTAAATTTGGAAAAATTAAGATAAAGAAAAAAATAGTTTGTTATCGCTGTACCTTCCTGCTGGGTTTCACACAATGGTCTGTAGACTGCAAGAAAGCTAATACTGTTCTGGGCAAGTACTTTCTTGAATCTCTTAATTTTTCCACACTGTTAAATTTTGGAACTGGCTGAAAATCAGTTGCATATAAGGTATTTCTTAATATTATTTCTCTGCAGATATTTTCTGTATGAAAAATGTCACAATAGATTATTCGACTGAAATGTATACTTATCTTTCAGATATGTTATGTTGACATAATTCTCTTTCTAGGTGAGCCATTCTCTAACCCTTTAGCCCCAGATGGCCATGATGTGGATGATTCTCATTCTTTTCATCAGTGAGTAGAGCTTTTAATTGTATTTTAAGATACAGCTTTCAGTATTACAGACCAATTTTTTTCCCATATACATTGCTAAGGGAATCGAGCACATTTTCCTCCAACAGTAGGGTTTCCGTATCCTATACATAGAACTTTGAAGATTGCTAATTGTTCTCACACTTGTGTGGAATGCAAAATGTTAGCAGTACCACTTAATATGTATAGGATCGGAATCCCTGCTTCTATCTCCAATTTATACGGAGGAAAAGCAAGCCTTGTCATAGGAGGGATCTTTGTCAGTGCTGATTGGAATACATTGGCAAGCAAAAACTTGGGCATATTAGCTAATGAGATTACAAAGGGCCAAAATAGTGTTTAATGTTGTAAGCTGCCTAGAATTGCCTTGCAACAAGATGGCAAACAAATTTAATAAATAAATAAATGATAGATAGATAGATAGATAGATAGATAGATAGATAGATAGATAGAGGCATTTTATCCAGTGTACTTTTGATAATGAAATAAAATACCATCTGACCAAGCAAACAATAAGGGTCCAGTAATGTATTGTGCTTTGGACCTGTAACATTTTGATTTTTTCTAGATCTCTCTGTTTTTTCTGACCAATTTTCATGCTATAATCAGTGAGCAAATCAAGAGACATCACAAAGTAATTTTCTTACTAGCAGGGATTGTGGCAAATCTATATACAGTGTATGGGTATAGTAAGTGAATATTGTATAGGGGCATTTAGTTTTTCTTTCTTAATAAATTATGTACTATGAGTTGCACATTTTTGCAGTATTTCAAATGCTTTAATTTCTCTAACCTTTTCAGAGTCATTTGGAGTCAGGTGGCATACAAATTTAATGAATAATTATAGTCAGTAGTTACTTATTCTGTTTTTATGCACTTTTATAAGCAATTGTTTTTGTGATAGGTCTAAATTGACCAATGAAGACTTTCGTAAGCTTCTTATGACTCCACGGGCAGCACCAACATCTGCACCACCTTCAAAATCTCGCCATCATGAGTAAGCATGCAATTTTTGTACTTTTTATCAAATTTACCAAATACATTTTAGCTGATGCATAACTATCTTATACTAGTTCTAATTTAATCTCGTTATCTATAAAAAAAATACATGCATAACTAATATATCAAAATAATTGAAATACACACACAATAAATGCTAAAATCAAGACTAGACTACTTGAATAAATAAAATTTGCAAAAAAAAGTAATGTTTTTCAGAGAATGTCATGTACATTTTATCCATGTAGGAATCCTGAAAAGTAAGATTTATTAGTTTTTATAAACTGGCTACATGATGATGTTATTATTTTGAAAGCATTTTTCCTGAAGGCATTTATGGTTTCCTCTGAGGTGAATAAAGAGTAAACCTTCATTATTGCTAATATTATTTTGGAATTAGAATTTACATTTTATTGCAGTTTAATCATAGAATATTATGAATATTTTTATTCTTGTTCTTTTTAGAATGCCCAGAGAGTACAATGAAGATGAAGATCCAGCTGCCCGGAGGAGAAAGAAAAAAAGGTAATAGAGACTGGTTCCTGAAGTTTCCAAAAGAGCTGATGCATTTTTGAACTGGAGGAAGAACATATTGCTGGATAAATGGAGCTAATAATTTTGCTTCTCTTTTAGTACTTAATATAAGCATGAATCAGACAATATATATGTTATTTCTCTGTATGACTAATGTAGGTCTAGGTTAACAATGAAACGAAAGTGGCAATCAGCATTACTGGTGTTTAAAAAGTATTCTTAGAATACCATGTTTTGTTTGCTTAATTTATTTTGGCCTTTTTTCTTTTTTAAAATGTCAGCTATTATGCAAAACTACGCCAGCAAGAGATTGAGCGAGAGAGGGAATTGGCTGAGAAATACAGAGACCGTGCCAAGGAAAGACGCGATGGTGTCAACAAAGATTATGAAGAAACAGAACTAATCAGTACAACTGCCAATTACAGGGCAGTAGGACCCACTGCAGAGGCGTGAGTACAGTCACAGTTATTGCCATTCTGGCTGGAAATACAATATAGTGCTTACCTTAAACCATTTATTTTTATTGTACTAGGGATAAATCAGCAGCAGAAAAGAGGCGGCAATTGATTCAGGAGTCCAAATTCTTGGGTGGTGACATGGAACACACTCACTTGGTGAAGGGACTTGATTTTGCTTTGTTGCAAAAGGTGAGCCAGAAAATGCAACAGTGCATAACAATTCACATCTTAAGGAAGTTCTTGCCCTTATTTGTGCTGCTGCTCTACCTAAAAATATTCCATATATCTAAGGGGTTGGGGTTTTTTTGTGTAATTTTTCCTATCTTTTTCTCAATTATATAATTGCAGAAATTGGTTGAAATAAAGAAGAATTTGTTCAGGGTTATTTTTCAGTGGTTGCTACTAAAGTATATTATATCAATTACATATTTTGCATAGAATACATATATTTCATGTATGAAATATCTGCATTAAACATCTAAATAACCTTTTTTCCATTTGCCACTACTTACTTCTCCCTCTCTCCTTAACCTTCCTTGCCTCAGCAATCCTGAGAGCATGGAAGATTGCTTTTTCTTGGTTGCTAATAACAGTAAGTAAATAGTACTTTTGAACAAGGCTATTATGCAGGGAGATATTTTAAATTTCCTGATAAGTTATGAAGTTTTTTTTCCTGCTGCTCATAACAGTGGAAAAACAATGGTGGCTGACCAGCTGGGTGGTAGTGGAAAATGGTAGATTCAGATCTGCAGACAGTGGTGAAGACCTGTTGGGAGCCAGAAGTCTGTTCCTATTTAATCTTTTCGGAATCTATATTAATAAAATAATACAATTTTAAAGGAAATGTATTTCTATTCAGGTACGGGCAGAGATTGCCAGCAAAGAAAAAGAGGAAGAAGAACTAATGGAAAAGCCCCAAAAAGAAACTAAGTAAGTAGGGATAAGAGAGTTCTGACCTATGAGATTTTAGGCTGAAAGAATAGTAGTCCAGCTACTCACATGTATTTCATTGCTTCTTTTCTAGGAAGGATGAAGATCCAGAAAATAAAATTGAATTCAAGACTCGCTTGGGTAAGGTTGTTCAAACATTTTATTTATTAGATATACATTCTATTTTTTTCTCCAGATGCTTGTGGTAACATATATAATGCCTTCCTTCCATTTTTTTTTCTGTCCAACAACAAGAAGGCCTGTGATGTAGGTCTGGCTGAGAGAGACTCATCCAGAGTCACCCAATGAACTTCTGTGTTTGAGAGTGAACTTGGATCATCTTGATCTTAGTCCAACTTATATATTTTTTACCTAGAATTAGATGTTATGAACATGTACTGTGAGCAAGTTTATTCTGTTTCTATGAGTTCTTAAATAACCTGAGGGTGAAAATATTTTTTTTTTCTAGGCTTGGGTTTATGTGCTTTGAAGAATGGCTTATTGGAGCAATGGCTGCAGTGTCTTGGTTTTAGTTCTGACAATATCATAAAAACATACTGTGGCTTGTTTAGCTTAATGTATTGTGTAAATATTCATGAATCCTCTTTTTTGCTAGGCCGTAACATCTATCGGATGCTATTCAGGAACAAGGCATATGAGCGGAATGAGCTCTTCCTGCCAGGGCGAATGGCTTATGTGGTGGATCTTGATGATGAGTATGCTGACACAGATATTCCCACAACTTTGATTAGAAGTAAGGCTGATTGTCCAACCATGGAGGTAATTGACCTTATTGCTGTGGTAATGCTTTATGAGCATTATATGTCGTATATGAGTTATCAGAGTAGTGATTCCTGTGATTTATCCTTCTAGGCCCAAACCACATTGACTACAAATGATATTGTAATTAGTAAACTGACTCAGATTCTTTCCTATCTGAGGCAAGGCACTCGTAATAAAAAGCTCAAGAAAAAGGATAAAGGTAAGCATATGTGTTTAGAATTCAGACTTGCATATCTCATTTTACATGATGAACATTAAAAATTAACATTCTGTTAACATTTGATTGTCAGAATGGTAACGGAGTACAAAACTTAGATTTTACATTGCCCTATATGTTGATGTTTCACATTAGGGTGGAAAATTTGTTTAAGATGGGGATTATTTCTTTTTCAATCTGAGGAATAGACACTTGCATGATCAAAGGGTGAAAAGATTAAAATAAATTGGGTATCATATCATATAAAAATGCACCATTGATGAAATGCTACAAGACATTTGCAAAAACATATTTTTATCACCTAAAAGAAATAATGTACCATAGGTACAGAAGTAAGTGTAGTCTGATTGCTCTGTATTTGTAGGGAAACTGGATGAGAAGAAACCCCCAGAGGCAGACATGAAGTAAGTATAAGTACATAAAGTGCTTATCCTTTGGGGTTGGATCCTTCTCATTGTATTTGGAACTATTTTCAGGAAGCTGCTGCATTCTTGCATGGTCCTCAGTTTGGAAGGAAGAGACAATGTCTCCTGCATGAGCAGGGGGGTTGGACTAGATGACCTCCAAGATCCCTTCCAACTCTGTTACTGTTACTTCGAAAGGCTGCTTAAAGTGAACTAATTTGGCTTCCCCTTCAGGGTTCAGGAGCTGAATTGTTTAAAAAAGAAGATATTACCACCTTGGAAGCAAAAATGTTTAATAGAAAGGAATAATTTATGATCAGTGATTCTTATGCCATTTTCTGAGACTTATGTGTATTTGATTTATCTTTTGCCTTTTTAATATGTGCTTGTCTGATGAAAAGTATTTTTGAAGATATTGGTGATTATGTACCGTCGGCGGCAAAAGTGCCACGAGAAAAGGAACGAGAGAGATACAGGGAACGGGACCGAGAACGGGAGAGAGAGAGAGACAGGGAACATGAGCGAGATCGTGAACGGGAGAGAGAAAGGGAACGTGAAGAGGAGAAGAAGAGGCACAGCTACTTTGAGAAACCTAAAGCTGATGATGAGGTAAGCACACATCTATATCTGTCTGTCTGTCTATCTATCATCTATCTATCGCATAAAAGTGAGACTTT
Source organism: Pantherophis guttatus (assembly GCF_059756535.1). Lineage (NCBI taxonomy): Eukaryota > Metazoa > Chordata > Lepidosauria > Squamata > Colubridae > Pantherophis > Pantherophis guttatus. The sequence goes on along the minus strand of NC_142065.1, from coordinate 119,571,106 downwards.
GTCAGGCCCAAAATTCAGTTAAGTTTAATTCTTTACTTGCTTACACCGAATGGACAGGATCTTGCCAAACTAAAACTGTAACATTCTAACCTACTAGATGAATCCTAAGAGATTCTAGAGTGTGGTTACCCTGAGCCTCTTTCTCCCCCCTCCCTCCAATGTGGGATTGTCTAGGCCTCTATCTGGGAAAGTGCTTATTGCCAAAACTCTCCCCCACTGCTCCTGCAGGTGACATTCCATCACAGATATTGTGTTTTCTGTGGCTCTTTGATCAGGACTGTGTATTACCATTATAAAACAGTTTTGAAATCTTTTGTAACTTTAATGTAGTTACAATAAGTAAATGGAAACAGTGAATTAAATTGAATATTATTTGTACAAAATTGTCAGTAAAATTGTAGAAATAATGGTCTTGTAGTATTTTACTCTATTCTCAAGTACTTCTCAGATGTTAGTTGCAGAGGTACATGAACTTTCAGCTTCTTCTCAGTATCTGGCACGTGGGCACAAAATTCTGCACTATATGCATCTTTTGAATTCATGGAACAGTTTATCTTACGTTAAGTAACTAGCCTTCATCTTGATTGTTTATTTTGAAAGTAATGTGTTTATTTTCTTTTCTCCATTTAGCCTAATGATATAGACAAAGGTAAGTTCTTAAGTTAACCTTGATTTAAAAACTGGCTGCAAGCAGGAAAAATACGATTGCTAAACAAAGTATCTCTGCAATTGCAGATTTAAGAAGAAACAAGTTTTATCCCAGTCATTCAATATCACTAGAGATTTATCTCCACTGAATATTTAGAAAATCTAATACAGTATGACTGGGATTCTTTTTTTAGCTTGATGGCTAGCCATGCAAGAAAGATCTTTAAAAACATATATTTTAGTTTGCTTGTATGATTATTTCCATATTTGTGGTGAATTTAAAGGCTGATTTACATATCACAATAAGCTAACACTGACTTTTTTATATCCCTTAAATTTTGGATTTACTGATTCCAATCTCTATACAGTAATGGCACGCAATCAAGAGGATCTTCTATGTCTCCTTATCTCCTCTTAGTTTTCAATAAGATTCAGCTGGAACAGTATTATTTCTATCAAACTGGTCAATAATTTCTTTCTTCTTTCTCCTTTTTTTCAGGACCTGGCTCAGCCAAAGAGTTGATTAAATCAATCAATGAAAAGTTTGCTGGTGCTACTGGCTGGGAAGGGACAGAACCATATCCTTTACATCTGTATACTGAAGGAGGGATTCTAGGTTTAGCAGCTGCTGTAGGGTTTTTGGTAAAACAGATGTCTTTTATATAAATTTCAACCTTTATTTAAAAAATATTTTGCTTTTGTATCTTGAGAAAGCTCCAAAAGAACACCATACATGTAGTCCAAGACTTAAGATGACATTTGAAACCAGAATCTTGATGGTCCATTGAAATAGTTGTTAAGAGAGATCTTGCATGACTGCTTTGCTCAATGACTGCAATCCTGGCACTCTGGGTTGCAGTCATTAAGCAATCTTGCAAGTTGTTAAATGGAGGAGTCCCAGGTAAGGAATGCAAGGTTGCCTCAGGAGTGGGGGAGGCCCTAGGAGCCCAGTGTAGGCCATGTGTGAGTTTGGCTAGGTGCTGCAGTGCAGTACAAAACCACAACCACTTCAGGAAGCCTCAGCCAGCCCAGCCCAACCTTACAATGCGGCATTCAGTGTCATTGCCAGGGTTGGTCCTGGAGTAGAGGTCTGGGGTCTTCACAATCTTGGCCAGCTGCTGCTGCTCCCAAATTTCAACTTCAGCCCTCATGCTGCCACTGCTGTTGAGAAATACTGTCTCAAGCTCCACACTGTGGCCAGCCACCCTGCATTCTACTCCGCTTCAGTTGTGTTTCCCATGCTGCTGATTGCCAGGATGCCAGCATAGAAAAGATAGGAGCCATTCTCTTAATACTTCAGACGTTTCCCTGATTTTTCTTTTTTTCTTTTTTTTTTTCCATTTCCCACATATGGGGCTGATTGGTGCTGGTGTGGCTGGCTGCAGTATGGGGCTTGAGATAGCAATTCTCTATGGTAGAGGCAGCATTGAGATTGAAATTGAGGCCTAACAGTAGGACAGCTGGCTAAAACTGTTGAAGGCCCTGACCTTTATGTAGGATTGTACCTCAGGGATTGGGGGGGGGGGAATTGCAGTGCCCATGTGGTTGTAAGTGCAGGTGGGCTGGGCTGCCAAGCATCCAAATTTTGATCACAAGACTGCAGGGGTGCTGCAGTGGTCATAACTTTGGGCACAGTTGCAAGTCCATTTGGCACTGTCATAATTTTGAATGATCATCATATGAACGGTTGTAAGTCAAGGACTGCCATTAATATATGGTCTATGGCAGTGGTCCCCAACCTTTTTATCGCCGCGGCCCGCTGAGCGCGCGCAGGGGTGGGGACACGGCCCAGGAGCCTTTGCGCAGGCCCATTGCGCACGGCCCAGGAGCCTTTGCGCAGGCCCATTGCGCACGGCCCAGGAGCCTTTGCGCAGGCCCATTGCGCACAGCCCAGGAGCCTTTGCGCAGGCCCATTGCGCACGGCCCAGGAGCCTTTGCGCTGCAGCGTTCCTGTCCCCCGGCCGCTGCGTGGCCCGGTGCCAGGTACTCCACGGCCCGGCACCGGTCCGCGGACCGGGGGTTGGGGACCACTGGTCTATGGAAATATACCATATTTTCCGGCGTATAAGACGACTTTTTAACACATGAAAATCTTCTCAAAAGTCGGGGGTCGTCTTATATGCCGGGTGTCGTTCTCCTGTAACCAGGCAGACCAGCCCGAAAGGCTCTGACGAGCCTTAAATGGCTCTGGCGATCCCAGCTCTGACGATCCCAGCTTTGCCTGCTAATCAGGCAATTCAGCTGGGATCGCCAGAGCCATGGAGAAGAGAAAAACTTTTCCCCCTCCAGCTTGCTTACCTTAGCTCAGTGGTTGGGGGTCAAACAACCCTTTCACAGGGGTTTTGATGGTGGTGCAATACAGAAAAACGAGCGCAGCCCTCGCCATCCGGAATGAATGGTGCTGTTGTGGCGGTGGGGGAGGGGGCGGCAGAAGCGGGAAGAAGCGGCGTTTGCGATGGCTGGAAGCTGTGGGAGTGAAGCACTACTTTCATTTGTACGGCAGCAGCATTCCGCCTTGGTATATTTGTGTCAGGAGTGGCGCAAGGCAGCCTTTGTTTCCTGCTGCCTGGGACTCAGAGTGGTAAATGGCGTCTGATCCGGAGAGCTGCTGGATTTTGCTCTCTAATCCGGATGCCAAATCGGCCCCCTGCAAACTCTCGTCTCTCGAGGAGCGCTCCCTGAAGCGGGCTGGAAACTTTGGTTGGACTGCTTGAGAGAGGAGAGCTTGCAGGGGGGCGATCTGGTGTCTGCAATGGAGAGCAAAATCCAGCTTTTTCTCTCAGCTGTAAGAGCGCTGTAAGAGCGGCAGCCCTCATCTCCTAATGCTTGGGACTCGGAGTGGTAAATGGTGACTGGTCCGGGGAGCAGCTGGATTTTGCTCTCTAATCTGGATGCCAGATCAGCTCCCTGCAAACTCTCGTCTCTCGAGGAGCGCTCCCTGAAGCGGGGCTGGGAACTTTGGTTGGACTGCTTGAGAGAGGAGAGCTTGCAGGGGGGCGATCTGGTGTCTGCAATGGAGAGCAAAATCCAGCTTTTTCTCTCCGCTGTAAAAGCGGCATCCGGCTTTTTCTCTCTGCTGTAAGAGCGCTGTAAGAGCGGCAGCCCTCATCTCCTAATGCTTGGGACTCGGAGTGGTAAATGGTGACTGGTCCGGGGAGCAGCTGGATTTTGCAGTCCCAAGCATTAGAAGATGAGGGCTGCCGCTCTTACAGCGCTCTTACAGCGGAGAGAAAAAGCCGGATGCCGCTCTCCATTGCAGACACCAGATCGCCCCCCTGCAAGCTCTCCTCTCTCAAGCAGTCCAACCAAAGTTTCCAGCCCGCTTCAGGGAGCGCTCCTCGAGAGACGAGAGTTTGCAAGGGGCCGATCTGGCATCCAGATTAGAGAGCAAAATCCAGCTGCTCTCCGGATCAGACGCTATTTACCGCTCTGAGTCCCAAGCAGCAGGAAACAAAGGCTGCCTTGCGCCGCAAATATAGCAAGGCAGAATCCTGATGCTGCACTTTCAGCAGACAGATGAGGGCTGCCTTGGCCATCGGCTGGCGCAAATATACCAAGGCGAATGCTCATGCCGCACAAGTTCAAGTAGTGCTTCGCTCCCACACTTCTTCCGGCCCTCAGTCTCTCAGGGAGATGCTTGACTTCCTCTGAGCCCCAAGACACTGGCTGGCCCATGAGATGAGAGAGAGAGAGAATGAGAGAGAAAGAGAGAGAATCAGAATGAGACAGAGAGAGAAAGAGACAAAGAATGAAAGAGAGAGAAAGACAGAATGAAAGAGAATGAGAGAAAGAGACAGAGAGAATCAGAGAGAGAGAGAGAGAGAATGAGAGACAGAGAAAGAGACAGAATCAAAGAGAACCAAAGAATCAGAGAGAGAATGAGAGAGAGGGAGAGAAAATGAGAGAGAATCAGAATGAGAGAATCAGAATGAGAGGGAGAGAGTGGGGAGAGAGAGAGAAAGAGGGGGAGAGAGAAAGAATGAGAGAGAAAGAGTGGGAGAAAGAGAAGGAGGGAGAGAGAAAGGGGGACAGAGAGAAAGAGAATGAGAGAGAGTGGGGGGAGAGAAAGAGAAAGAGAGTGGGAGAAAGAGAGAAAGGGGGGAGAAAGAATGAGAGAGAAAGGGTGGGAGAGAGAAAGAATGAGAAAGGGGAGAGAAAGAAAGAGTGGGGGAAAGAAAGAATGAGAAAGGGGGAGAGAGAAAGAAAGAGGGGGGAGAGAGAAAGAGAGAATGAGAAAGAGTGGGAGAGAAAGTAAGAGAGAGAGAAAGCGAAAATGAGAGAGAAAGAGAGAATGAGAGAGAAAGAGTGGGAGACAGAGAGAGAGAGACAGAGAGGATGGAGAGTGCCTGAAGGACCCCATCCCGTACTGGGAGTCCAGGTACTTCAGCAAGCGGGGCACTGGATTCGTATTAGTGGTCTGTGAAATTTAAAATTATGAAGTTGGTGGTCCCTGAGGTCCAAAAGGTTGGGGACCCCTGGCCTAAGACCATCGGAAAACACATATTTTTGATGGTTTTAGGAATAACTTTATCGTTGGGGGTCACCACAACATGAGGAACTGTATTAAAGGGTCGCGGCATTAGGAAGGTTGAGAACCACTGCCTTAGCTGCTTGCCTTGCTTCGCTTGCCTGAATCCATTCCATCAGCAAGCAACTCCCTGCCTGCAACCAAGCAGGCAGGGAGTTGTGGACTTCAACTCCCAGAATTCCTCAGCCAGCAAAACAAAGCTGGCTGAGGAATTTTGGGAGTTGAAGTCTACAAGTCTTAAAGTTGCCAAGGTTGGAGACCCCTGTTCTATTGGGTATGGTAAGTTTTTTCCCCCTTTGGGATCTTTAAAAAAAAATAGTTAATTGGGGGTTTTTTTAGTTCTTTTTTAGACCTAGTCATTTAAAGTTTAGGAAGTTTTAAATTTAGCTTTCATATAAAAATAAAAATAAAATAAAATAAAATAATATTTGTGCAGCTTTCTGAGATTTAGTGTGTTTCTGTAGTGTTTCACTCTAACTACACAAACACACAAAATCTCACAAAGCTGTATGTGGAATTTTGTGTGTGTAAAGTGTGAAAGTTGGGTTTTTGGGCTTTTTGTGGCTGTGTGAAGTTCCTGCTTGTTGCAGGGGCCATTTTGGGTCTAGCACAGCTACTTTTACATTGTGGATGAGCCAGTTGTGTTGTGTTGTGTTGTGTTGTGTTGTGTGTGTGTAAAGCGTGAAAGTTGTTTTTTGGGGCTTTTTGTGGCTGTGTGAGGTTCCTGCTTGTTTCAGGGGCCATTTTGGGTCTAGCACAGCTGCTTTTACATTGTGGGTGAGCCAGTTGATGTTTTTTTAATTTTTATTTGGTGTGCGTTGGAAGAGGGGTAGTCTTATACGGCGAGTATAGCCCAAACCCTATATTTTAACAGGAAAATTTGGGGGTCGTCTTATACGCCCAGTCGTCTTATACGCCGGAAAATACGGTATATAAAAAATCCTTGCTTAATGACCAGTTGCTTAGTGACCTTTTAAAGTTATGACAGGCACCCCCTGCAAAGCTACATACAACCCAGTTCCAAAGTTCTGACAGTTGCATATCCTATGTGATCACATGATTGCATTTTAGGCATTTGGCAAGCAGCACAGCTTTATAGCTGGTCACAGTGTTCTATAGTCATGTGACCACAATTTACGAAGTTTTATGCTGGTTTCTGGCCTTTTTGTCCAGTTTCCAGTAGAAAACACCCATAGCTTCAGAGTGATTAACTTAAAAACCACAGTATTCGCTGCTACAACAAAAGTTATAAAATTGGGCCAGTTATATGGGTACCATGACTTACAACTGTTAGGACTTAAGAATTGAGTCCTACAGCTTGGTCTAACTCCTGAGGGAAAGCTCGGATCTGAATATGGAGTGTGTTTTGGACTTTTCAGACCTTGGGGAACAGGAATATGTGTTTCTTTTTCAAAACAGCTCTGTCTCAAGAGTGACGTTTTCTGGCTGAAATGAGAAATTCCAGACTCCATTACAGTTGTATGTTGAAGGCTACCTATTGTTTCCAGTGGAGTGACTGGAAGAGATTCTTGGCTCCAGTGAAATTGATGTGCTTGTTAGTATAGCTTGTGAGAAAGAAAATATTGACTGAACAGCTTAAGACCTTTTTAATATTCTGCTTGTTCTCGAATTCATGGTACTTGCTTATTAGATAGAGACAATCTTGTCCTTTTCAAGACTTTTGTTCCTTATCCTTTAATACATTAAAAAAAACTGAAGATAAAAAGCAACTGGGTGATTTCTTCGGAATGCTAAACAGCTATGCTGAATGCTACCCTGCAACGTAAGAATATTATGTATTCAACATTCAGAGGACTACTGATATAGGAAGAGAAGTAACATCAGCAAGTTTTAAAATTTTGGAATAGTGGAACATAAATTTCAAATTAAAAAAACATTCAGACCAGGAATGTGAAATCTTTTTGGCTCAAGGACCATGCACATTTTCTTGGCAAATTTTGACAAAATAAAAGCATTTATGTATTTAAAATGTCAGGGCCAGAGGCTGATAGGGCTAATTCATTATCATATGCACATGCTTGGAAAATATTTGGCCTTATACTGAAGCATTAGTAAAATCTAGCTAATGAAGTTAAATAGTTTGTAGATATTCAAAACAGTCTTGCAATTGTTTTCTATCAGTGTGCGCATTCACATACAATACATTTGCTACTCAACTGAGTTATAAATGGGCACAGTAGTGGGCTAGGAGAATATAACTTTTTTGAAATAGTCTACTATATAGATGCTGACTGAAGTCCAATTTTTCAGTATTAGATTTTACCACATATATAGAATATAAACTAAGCAGAGAATTCCAGATTTGTTACTGCTGTATCTCAAAATATAACTTTGAATGGGATTGTAAATATAGTTACTGCCAATTTTGTGTTTTTCCTAGAATGGATGCCATGGCTGTAGATAGTGATGAAGAAGTAGATTATAGTAAAATGGATCAGGTATACCATCGATAATTTTAAAATAAGTATTTTTCTATGGTGTAATATTTCCATAATGAGTCATTTGGAATCTGCATACTATTAAAACTCTACATGTTTGTGTGTAACCTTTAACAACAAAATGGTACATCATAGGGCAATAATTTTTGAACCAAGGTACCTCAAATGGATTAACTTATAGATTGTTGTCACAATTCAGAATCCATTACTCTCATGCAATTGAAATTTGGCAAATGTTATAAAACATTTTATGACATAATACAAAATGACATAAACCACCTCCTGTGGTCAATTGTGCTGTACAGTTCAACATGGGCTATTTTCAAGGCAGATACATCTCTGAATATCTCCCTGAATATTTAAGTTTTTTTTGTAGTGAAGGCAGAACATTAGCTCTGCCATTGCTGAAAGCATTGAGGAATCTGATAAGGAAATAGATTTGAAAAGCTGACCCAATGGATCAGCTTTGTCTAGTATATATTTATATTGAAATTTTTCATGGGAACCTGGCAACTTTAACTTTCTAGCTTCACTTGCAGCTGAATAAGGTGCCACAATGGATTTTACCATGTGAGATAAAATATTTTAATGCTTTTGTCTATATATGTGTGTGTGCATATCCACTGCAAAAATTCTCTAGTCTAGATACTTTATTCTTGGAAGGTAACATTTTTGTTTATTTTTCTGCATCAAAATTAGTGATTAAGTATTCTAAAATATGGAGCATTCAAAATCAGTTTCCTTTACTTTCAGCCTAAAGTGGTACAGTTGTTTTTACTACATAATTCTACTACATTTGTCTTTTTCTCCTTCCCCAAGGGAAACAAAAAAGGACCTCTGGGTCGCTGGGACTTCGACACACAAGAAGAATATAGCGAGTACATGAATAACAAGGAGGCTTTACCTAAGTGAGTTTGCAAGTTGTTTTTAAGAGTAGGAAGATAGACGGTATTATAGGATATATTATTTATAAATAATAGGATTCCAGAAAACCCTTAAGACCTGTCTCTGTCCCCAGGCCGAGGGTTAACGTGATGTGATATATTAATTGTACCCCTGTCATATTATTTGTATTGCACTCTTTGTTCTAGTTGTTTCAGTCTGGGCTTCCTGTTATGTGGTTTTTAACTATTTTATCTTTTTATGGATTTTATAACCCACCCAGAGTTTTCTGGAATGGGTAGCCATATTAAGTTAATTAAATTCAGACTTCCGGTTTCCCTGTCTTTGGCGACGGCGGCGCCTTTTGAAGCTCCGCCAGCCCCGCCGCCCGTAGAGCCGCTCCGAGACGAGGAAGCGGCTCGAAAACTTCCAAATCCGTAGGATTGAGGAAGAAGAGATCGCAGGGCACAGGTCGAGCCCCTGCAACCCCCCAGGGAAGTTTCTGGGGAGAGAACAGGCGTGGCTCCCTCCCAACCTGCTGAAACTCCGGGCGACGTGGGACGATTCTGCTTTCGCAGAACAAGCCGGCTGCAGGAAACTTAAAGCGAAAAGAACCAGCTTTAATAAACAGCGAAATTACCTGAATCCTGAAACTTGGAAACGCAAGTATTAGCGCTTTGTTGACTTTTTAAACTGAGAAAAATGCGAATGAGTGAAAGTGCTTTGAAAAAACATGGCGCTCAGCCTTAGAGTTAACGAGCCAGCGAGTGTGGATTGGTGAAGTTATCTTGTTTTGTTACAAAGTTTCCAAGTTGCTACAAAGTTGCCTTGTTTGTAATAAGAGAAACAAGTGGAAAATTTCTCCCTTTTCAATACTTGACTTTGCTTTACTTCAACCTTTATTTGATTAAATCTGGGGGACTTTTTTAGAAGTCTTTGTGCAGGAGGGAAAGGAAAAGGAACTTCCCTCTTTAGAAAAACTAGATCACGTGGCAGGATGGCTTCAAAGAAGCAGGAAGGGAAGGTAACGGGGGGGGATCCCCCACACACAAACATGAAACGCAGCCTCCCCCTGCTCAACAGCTACAGACTCAGAAAAAAGAATTTGATGTGGGAGATTTAAAAGAATTTATTTCTAGAACTCTGGATGACAAATTTCAAAAATCTCAACAGGAGATACATGATAAACTTCAAAAATCACATCAGGAGTTTATGCAGGAAATTAATGAAGTTAAAGATATGGTGAAACAGAATCAAAACAAGGTGACCAAAAAAATATCAGAAGTGGCATCTGGCCTGGCAGAATTTATTGGGAAAGTTGATTTTAAAGTTGAAGAACTTAAATCAGAAGTTAATGTTAAGATGAAAGACAATGATTATAAAATTGCTGATGTTGACAATAAAATGCAAAGAGTTGAAAACGAGATTGTCATGATACAATTCAGGGCAATGGAGTTTGCTATACGGCTTCGAGGAATTCGAGAGGAGGAAAGACAGGATTTGAGACAAGTTTGTTCTGAGGCCCTGGCTAAGATTTTACAAGTTAATCCAGATGTGGTTTTTCACAAAATAGACAAAATTTACAGAGTGAACTCTTGGGTGGCCAGACAAAGACAATTACCTAGAGATGTGGTCATATATTTTACAGATAGAGAAATAAGAAACGATATCCTGCAAAAATCCTTTTACACTTCTGTACAAGTGGGGGGCTCACGAATTGGAATTTATAAAGAATTGCCTCCTAAAATGCTGAAAGCTAGAAAAGAATTTGGCTTTCTTGTTAAGGAATTGCAAAATTTACAGATACCTTTCCGGTGGGACGCACCAGTTGGCATAATTTTCAGATACAAGGGAGAAAGATACCGTTTGAATACCGTGGAGAAGGCACAGCACTTCTACACTACTATTCTTAAGGAAAGAACACCATCTCCACGTACATCTACAGTTTTGGAGATTAAAGAGAGTGAAGAGAAGCAACCTCAACGAGAACTGCAAGAACAGTCTAAGCAGGAATTAGAAGAAGTGCAAGGTGCAGAAGGAGGTTTTCTGGATGAGCCCCTGCTGGAATCTTCTCCAATCTTGGACCCGGTTCGGATGATTGAAGTTAAGGATCAACGTATAACTCGAGCTCAAGCTAAGTTACTTAAACAAAAGCAACAACAACAACAGGAAAGACAAGACAAGGAGGCAGATAAGAGTACTGCACAAGAGACTGGAGCTATGGGAGGAGCAAGATCGAAGCTTTCGGATGACCTTCAATTATTTTGCTCTTTGCTCCAGAAAGAGGCTGATGATGTTTAAGTGTTTATCCTGGAATGTTAATGGGTTGAATTCAGCACAGAAAAGGAAGAAATTATTTACATATCTGAAACAATTTAATAATGATATAATTTGTTTACAAGAAACGCATATCACAACTCAAGATCAAAAATATTTGATAAACTCCAAACTAGGAACACATTTTATATCTTCAACTTCGCAAAAAAAGAATGGTGTGGTTATTTATGTAAATAAAAAGTTAACAGCTAAAGTTATAGAAACAGATGAAGATGGTAGGTTTGTAGCAATTGAATTGTCTATAGCAAATGGCCAAATTCTTCTGATTGGGATTTATGCTCCCAATCAACAACAGGACTATTTCTATAAGATGTTACATACTAAAATATTGCAATGGGATTACAGATCTATTTTAATTATGGGAGACTGGAATGGAGTAATCGACTCTAAATTAGATAAAAAGAGTTTGGCAAAGTCTAGAATCAGATTACCACAGACCTTTTTTGACATGAAAGAAGATATGGAACTAAAAGATGTTTGGAGAATACATAATCCAAAAGAATTGGACTATACTTTTTTTTCTGATAGACACAGATCCTTCTCTAGGATTGACTTTATTTTGTTGACAGATGATTTACTTGTTAAGACAAAAAGAACAAAGATTTTTCCAAGAACTTTGACTGACCATAGCCCAGTATGGATAGAAATTGAGATGGACAAGGTTGAGAGACGATCTTGGAGATTAAATGAGAATTTGTTTAGATATGAAAAAAATACAACAGAACTTAAAAAGCATTTGAAAGAATTTTTTGAAATAAATTTGAATAAAGGTACCCCAATTGAAATTGTGTGGGATGCAAGTAAAGCTTATATGAGAGGGGTACTTATCTACATGAACTCTAAACATAGACTGTTCCGACAAAAGAAAAGATCTGAACTGGAAATAGAAATAAAGAATAAAGAACAGTTACTTATTAAAAATCCAACAGATGAAAGAATACGTAGTGCTATAAAACTTTTGAAAGACCAATTTCAAATGCTTATGGCGGAACAAGTTGCAACAAACTTACAATATGCGAAGCATAACACATTTTGTAACGCTAATAAATCGGGCAGATGGTTGGCTTACACATTGAGGAAAAAACAAAGTATATGGACTATTGATAGTATTGATATTGGAGGGAAAGAAATCTTTCAACAAAAATTAATTAAAGAAGCTTTTGTGGACTATTATACCAAATTATATGCTAAAGAGGAGGTGCAGAATGGACATATAGAAAAATATTTAAACGATAAAAGAGTTACAAAAATTACTGATCAACAAAAGGAAAGAATGAATTATCCTATAACAGAGGAGGAGATAATAGTAGCAATTAAACAGTTAAAAACAGCCAAAGCTCCTGGCACGGATGGTTTGACTGCAGTGTATTACAAAACTTTGCAAGCTGAAATGGTGGAACAACTTAGAGATTTATTTTGCAATATTCAGCAAGGGGGTAAAATACCCCCATCATGGACAACAGCTTACATATCTTTGATACCAAAAGAACAAATCGGTCCTAAAAAACCAGAGAACTATAGACCAATATCTCTTTTGAATACAGATTATAAAATTTTTGCGAAAGTACTAGCCAACAGGTTGATGCCAGTAATTCAAAAGGTGATTCATGATGATCAAGCGGGATTTATCGAGGGCAGATATATGAAGGACAATGTAAGGCAAGTAATAGATTTATTGGAATATCTTGAGAAGAATAAACAGATCCCTGCAGTGCTGGTCTTTTTGGATGCAGAGAAGGCCTTTGATAGAGTGGATTGGAATTTTCTATTAAAGACTTTGAAAAAGATGGACTTTGGGGATCAATTTATACAGGCGATTTCGGCAATTTATCAAGAGCAAAAGGCACAGATCATTATTAATGGAAGTCTGACAACAGAGTTTAAAATTGAAAAAGGAACAAGACAGGGATGTCCGTTGTCCCCACTTTTATTTATTTTAACACTAGAAGTCTTGCTAAATACAATACGGGACTCTAATATCTTGAAAGGTATAAAGATTAGGCAAGAGGATTACAGAATAAAGGCATTTGCAGACGATCTGGTTGTTACCCTATCACAACCAATGGAATCAATAATCTTGATGAAGGACATTATACAAGACTATGGTAAAGTTTCAGGTTTTAGATTGAATCCAAAAAAGACTAAAATGATAGCTAAAAACATGACACAAGATCGCAAACATGAGCTTGAAAGGAGGGCAGGTTTTGAGACTGTACCTAAGGTAAAATATCTAGGAGTTCAGGTTGCAGAATCAAACATGAAATTGTTTCAAAATAACTATGAGGTGTTGTGGCGAGAGGTGCAGAAAGATATGGAGACTTGGAAAAAACTGCAGCTGTCTCTACTTGGAAGAATAGCAGCAGTTAAGATGAATATTTTGCCAAGATTTCTTTTTTTGTTTCAAATGATTCCGGTGCTCAAAAGTGATAAACAATTGAAAGTTTGGCAATTTGGAGTGAATAAGTTCGTCTGGAACGAGAAGAAGCCGAGAGTGAAATTGAAAATTATGCAAGATGTTCCAGAAAGAGGAGGTCTCAAACTTCCAAACCTACAGCTATATTATGATGCAGCAGCTTTAACTTTAACAAGTGATTGGTTTGGAAGTAAAAAGGCTGGAATATTGAATGCATAAAGTTTTGATCTTGAATTTGGATGGCATGCTTACTTATTTTATGATGACAAAGTTGATAAAGTATTTAAAAGTCATATACTTAGAGACTCTTTGATGAGAGTTTGGAAGAAGCATCGACTCAAATGGGATTATAAAATACCGCTATGGCTGGATCTTGGTCATACTTTGTGGAATACAAATATAATGTCACTCGGGGGGTTTTTATACAAAGAGGTTCTTTTTACAGATGCGGGCAGATGGCAGCTGAAGACATTGCAGACACTGTTGGATGAAGGGATTAATTTAACTTGGTTACAATATAATCAATTACAATTGAGATGGAAAGAGGACCAAAAAACTGGTATTATGTTGCATGAGGAAGAATTGGTTAGACATATAAGAGAGAAAGGTCCAATGCATATCAAAAGGCTTTATAATGTTTTGCTAGAAAGGGACTCAGAAACTGAATTAGTTAAAGATTGTATGATTAAGTGGGCACAAAATTTTGAAGAACCAGTGATGTTGGAAACATGGGAAAAAATTTGGGTTCAGAATGTTAAATTTACACAGTCACAGAACCTGAGGGAAAATTTCTATAAAATGTTTTATAGATGGCATTTAGATCCCAAAAAGTTGTCATGTATGTACCCTAATGTTCAGCCAAAATGTTGGAGATGTGAATGTTTGGATGCTACGTATTATCATGTTTGGTGGACCTGTAGGAAAGTTAAGGCTTTTTGGATAAAAATTTGGTGGGTCATGCAGAATGTTTTGAAGAAAAAAATTCAATTTTCTCCACAACTGTTTTTATTGGGTATAGTTAAGGGTTTTACATGGGGTGAAATAAAATTGATATTGTATATGATAACAGCAGCAAGATTGTTGATGGGTAAATACTGGAAGAATGAAGCTTTGCCCACTATCGAGGAATGGACTTTGAAGATGGCCAGTTTTGCAGAGATGGCGAAGATTTCAGCATATTTAAAAGATTGTTCACAAGAGACTTATGAATGGGAATGGAAAAAGTGGATAGAATATGTTCAGAACAAATATCAAACTAGAAAGTATCAAATAGCTTTTATTTGAAAATAATGTATTGGAAATATTTTAATGTAATGAGGTAAAGAAAAAAATTATACAGGGGAGGGAGGGGTTCAAGTTTATATATAAGTGTTATATTAAGGGTTTTTTATGAGTATGAGTATATTATAGGGAAGTCTGGGGGGAGGGGAGGGTTAGGGAGGTTGGGAAGTCTGGGGGGGAGGCGGGGGGGAAAAGGGTGAAAATGTAATTGTAAAACTTTTGCAATAAAAAAAAAGTTAATTAAATTAAAATTATTACAACTAAATTCGTACTACATTTTGTAGAATGCCTCTCAGGATGCCTCATGTAAAAGCTGAGAAAGTAGATCTTAGTTTTTTTGCATCAAAACTAGCTGAATCACAAATTCCCCATCTGTACTTGACTTGTTCCTTTTATTTTAGAGCAGCGTTCCAGTATGGAATCAAGATGTCTGAAGGCCGTAAGACACGTCGTTTCAAAGAGACCAATGACAAAGCTGAACTAGATCGGCAGTGGAAAAAGATTAGTGCAGTAAGCATCTTAAGCTATATTTATTTAATAACATTTGTTTTGTCCAGCATAGGTTGTAGTTTTCTTTAAGGTTTTACACACACACTTACAGTGTGTGTAAAGGATTTTACATTTGGAAAGGATTGTGTTCTGCTATTTCATTCAGTTTCATGCATAGAAATAGGATATATTTTTAGGTCCTTGCAATTCTGTGTCAGGGCTTTCAATCAGAATGTGACACCTAATAGCTTCTTTATGATCAAAATTCTGATGCCTAAAAGTTATCTTTATATTGTGGGAGCAAACTAAACTTATTCACGTGTGCAATAGAATCAGTATCCATTCTACCAGAAAGCAGCTGCTCTATTTGATTTTCCTGCTGTTCACATGATCTTTTGCTTGAAAGTTAGGCATTCCAAAAATAAATGCTTTAATGTCATATACAGAATACAGTGATTGTATTCTCTTTGCAGATCATTGAAAAAAGAAAGAAGATGGAGGCTGATGGGTTAGTATAATTGCTTTCACTTGAAAAGTTAATGTGATGTGAAAAGTACACATGGAGCCATCTCTCTCATATATGTTACCTTGTATGTATTCAGCAAAGTCCAGCTACTCATTTGCAGGAGATACAGTACATGGGTGGTCGGAAGAATATTAATTACTTTACCTTCTGCATTTTTTTGTTCTAAGATATGCTTTGTTTTTAATACTGTATGTTTTGTGTGTGTATGTGTGTTTTCTGCTAAAATGCCCCATTTTACAGCATTTCATATAAATGTCTAATTTCAGGGTTGAGGTGAAGAGACCAAAATATTGAAGCTGCCAGGAGGCTTTGATTCCTTCAGTTGTATTCCGAAAGCTCAGCTCTAGTGGAGATTTGATTCTGATGGAATAGTCACTGGAACAAGCCCACCTTGCTTCCTGCTTACATGTCAAAACGAAGGGCAGCACCTGATTGCAGTGAAACTTTTTAGATACTTTTTTCCTTGTCTACAGCACATCTTCCCCAGGGGCTTGCACTTTGGATTTGTACTGCAATAAAAAAATTGTTATAATGTTTATGTTAGAGTTCTTATTGTGCTCCTTGAATGCATGACATTATGGGGCAGGTACAATTTAGGAGGGTTTTTTTTTATACAGAATGCAATATGAATGTTCTTGTCAGTAGTGTTTGCTATGTAGAAATACATATGAATTTACATAGTATATTCTGCCTATTAGGAAAAATCCTTTATTTCCATTGTTACTTACTATTTCTGAAAGTTTCTGCCTGTCTTGAACTCCCTCAAACATTGTCATCTTGTGGGACCAAGGAAGTATGCCTTCTCTGCCACTGCCCTCTGGAACAGCATCCTCCCGGACACCAATAGCAGCCTTTCTCACACATTTTTCACAAATCTCACACATTTACCATTCAATAACTGTAATTTATTAAATATGTAGAGAATAGCAACACTGACAAAAAAAAATTAATCTTTAACTATTGGAATCCAACAACAAATAGGAAAACTTGCAGAAAGCTTAAGAATGGAAAGCTGTAAAACCAATCTTTAAAAATTATTAGTGGGGATTAAATAACTGATATTTTCAGAGCTAATGCTGTAAATCCTTCAGTGGAAAGTATTATTGCCTCTTCATTCATGATCATTAAGCAAATATTTGCATTGTTTACTATTTATATTGGATTAATATTCTATTAGTTTTAAAGACTTAATTGTGGCAATTTTAGTTCTTCGTTTAATTAAAATATTTGCATCTTATTATTTATTATTGCTGCTAACTCTGGGAATCCAAATATACAGTTTAAACAGTTTAAAAAACATGAAGTATGACAATGCAATCCAGACTAAAAACAACCATACTACTAAAATCTTAAGAGTGCTCTAGCAGGGATGTCAAACTGGCGGCCCATGGGCTGGATGCATCACACGCAGGCTACGTCCACTCCGGCTCGGCAAAAAAGTTGTAATACGTCACGTGATGTGATCGAGTTTGACACCCGTGCTCTAGAGGAATGCTGTCTCCAGGCTTGGAACAGAGCCAGGTCTTAAGGGCATTCTGAAACCCAAGGGGAATTGTTTCACCTTTATGTAAAACAGTTCAGTATTTTGTCTCCCAAATATTGAAGCCCAGTCATTCATAAGAACCACTCTAGAGTCTTTTGTAAGAACCTGATTCTCTGGATTAAGTCATAAAGAGAAAATGCCTATTTTCTTCTTCATTTACACAATGACCACAAAGTCTGAAGAAAAAAGCTGTTTCACATGTTTTTTTTTTAAATAAGTAGTTGTGTACTCAGTCTAACAAAAAGTATCAATTAAATAAAAACTATCCTATGAAAATAGATATGCAGTTCCTTACTGTCATCTCTCTAAAGACAAATTACTTTTAGAGAAACCAGGTTGGGGTTAATGCAAATTCTGATAATGTTTTCTAGGCTAATTGCAGAATTCATTATAGGATGAAAAGGTTGCTTTTTAATATTTATAGTTAGATAATTGTCAATCAGCATCCATGAATTCTTATAGTCCAACTACAAGATTCTTCAAAACAAATACAAGATCTTTATGTGAACTATATAATAAATATACTGGTAGTTAAATAAAATTTGGATTTTTTTGTAGTTCATAGCACTATCACCCAAATTACCGGTATATCTTTTAAATTCATAATATGTTCATAATATATATGAATTAAAACAGAATTTGGCAATCTTTTTATTCTTTGATTTCTAAAGGTGAAGCATGTGACACAAAGGCTGTTACAATTTTAGACCACAATCGAATGGACTTTATTGATTGAACATTTGGAAATATCACCGTATTTTTCAGAGTATAAGATGCACCTTTTTCCCCCCTAAAAGGGGGTGAAAATTTAAGTGCATCTTATACACCGAATATAGCCCCGCCCACCCACTTGAGCCAGGCTAAGATTCGATATTGGGATAAAACTCAAATATTAGAAATCCAAATCTTTGGTCAAGACAGAAGTGCCTCTCCCGTGCCAAGGTGCTGAGATGACAAATGGTATTTGACGTAGGTACAGAATTGTAAAAGGGCAAACTGACCCTAACCAGATACATTCTGTTGTTTAATGTTTATTGTACCCCAAATGTCATGTAGATTTCAGAGAGAAAATACTGTTTCCCTTACTGTCCTCTTTACTGCTTGTGAGGCGTCTTTTAGCCTCTTATCTCCTTTTGTTATGTCTTGAGCTCCGGAGCTGAAAACCTGAGCCTGTGGGAACAGGGCTGTTATGTCTTTCCTAGAGATAGATTAAAGGGTAGCTTCTACGTGTGAAATGCATCACTCTCTGTAATAATTTTGCCTTTAAACTGTATAAATACATGGCCAGAAGAAGCCATCGGCGTTCAGACCCTTAGCTGTCTTTGGACTGTTTGAACCTTGCGCAAATAAACTCCTGCATTGAAGAGCTTGCCCAGTCCGTTATTTTGTCTACAACAGCTGGCAACTCCGCCGGGACTAGGTGCAAGGCGATATTTCACTGAGGACCGTTTCGACCCCTCGGGACCATCGGGAGGTCGCTCCTGAACATTCTCCAGGCGCCACGGAGATACATCTCCGGGAGACAGACGCGATAACCCTGTGGGCCCGACGGTGCTCTGATCGAGTCCAAGAACCCTGCGGTGCAGGAAAGGTGGTCTGAACAAATTCCTGGCCAGGAATCTACGGAGTGGGAGCGTTTTAAGTAAGTATATTGTAAAAGAATTGTACCTGCTTCATTTGAAAGCAGAAGGAGGGAATTGATCACTCCCTCGGACTCGGGGTAGGCTACCCTAATGAAGTCCATGTCAGGTTGTGTGGGTGGTTAAGCCGTCGCATTTCTCATTAGTGGCTGTGAGTTTCCGGGGCTATGAGTCGACGGCAGTGTGGTAGAAGGGATGGGGTTCAGAGCGTGCCGAATACTCCGTTGGCATGCATGTTAAAAGGTTTTGACAAGTATTTTAGCAACCCTTCCTATCCGAAAGGATCAAAGGGTCAATTAAAATTCTTATGTAAATATGTGTGGCCACAAAGGGAGATGGGCTGACCCCCTCCCCCTCAGGGATGGTTAAGGGAAGAAACAGTGGATAAGTTGTGGGGAGTGATTGCAGTGAATCAGGATAAATATCCTGATCAATTTCAATATATTGATCAATGGGTGAGAGCCCTGTTGAAAAAAGCTGAGGATTTATTGCAATGTAGGGCTGAAACAGTCGGGTTATGTGTATCTGAGCAGGCAGGAAAAGTAAGGGGGCTGCTGGAGGGAGCGGAGGAGGAAATCAGAGGCGTATGAGTGATCCTGGCGTGAAGTCAAAAGTCAAGGGGAGTCATTCGCCTAGAGGTAGCAGGCAGAGTGAGGGAGAGGGGGATGATGATGATTTGGAGGCTGTGGGGGCTGTAGGTGGAGAAGAAAGAGCAGGAGGCACGGATGAATAAAAAGGCTGGTTTGTTGGCAGGGGCACTGCGAAGTGGGATGCAAGGGGGTTTTTCTCCCCCCCTTCCTTTGGAGGGGAGAAAGAGGAAAAGAGATGCTTTTAAAACTTTTTTTCTCCTTTCTGGTGGTTGTCTGTTTGTTTTTTTAAACAAAATAGGCTGTACCCTGAGTCCTTCGGGAGAAGGGTGGTATAGAAATAAAATTATTTGGGAAAAGGAATTACTTGGGAAAAGGAATGCCCAAGACAGATGGTGAGGAGTAGAGGGATGAGAAGAGCGGATTTTGGGTCAGGGATGCGTGGGCAGCTCTCTGGGAGAAGGGGAGAACGAGGACAGAGGAGAGGTTTGAGTAGAAGGCTGGACAGACAAGTTCAGGTTGGGGTTTTGGTAGAGGATTTGGAGAGGGCGCAGGGCAGCAGAAAGCGGAAAGTATTGGATTGGCAGACATGACTTGGTCAGATTAAGGGGGACCAGGCTTGGAAGAACCCCCGCCTGAGCCATTAGTTACAATGAAAATAGGGGGTCAGTACAGAACGTTTTTGGTAAATATGGGAGCAGGAAGATCAGTTGTAAATAAGCAGATTGCAGCCCCCCGGATCCCATAAAATCCAGGTTCAGGGGGTATCAGGACAGATTATGGGGCGGCAGGTCTTGAAATCAGAGATGTGTGATTTTAAGGAAGCTGAAATCCAGTATGAATTTTTGTACATTCCTGAGTGCCCTATTCCATTGCTAGGCAGGGATATGCTGAGCAAATTAGGGGCAACAATTTCTTTTGATGAAGATAGTTAGAGAATGACCATAAGGCATTCTCCGGAGGAGATTTGGAGGTTGTTTGATGTGCGCTGAGGATAATCTGCCGGGTCTTGCAGCTTGCCACCCTCCAGTGGGGGTGGAACTAAAACCTGGAGTGGAGTCTGTGAGTATAAGGCAGCGTCCCGTTTCTTGGGAAGCTATTTGTGCTATTTATGAAAGCATTCAGAGATTTGGAAGCGTGGTTTTTGGTGCCTATTTAGTCCTCCTGGAATACTCCAATTATCCCAATTAAACAGTTAAATGGGTCTTACAGCCTGGGGCACGGTAACTTTACACCCGGCCGTGTTGAATCCATATACCCTGTTAAGTTTAATTCCACCCCGGGCTGAGTGGTTTTCTGTTATTGATTTAAGGGGTGCATTCTTTACAATTCTCATTCATCCCATAAGCCAGCCACTGTTTGCATTTTGAGTGGGAGAATCCTTATACAGGAATGAAAATGCAAGATACTGGGACTCGGCTGTCTCGGGGATTTAAGACCTCCCCCACATTGTTTGGAATAGCGGTAGCTAGAGACTTACAGTATTATGTGCCTCAACAACCAGGAGACACAATTGGGTTGGAGGTAACCAACGTGGTTGGGGATGTGAAGAATGGCCTGCAGAGCGAATTATTGAGGTTTAGGGACCAGCTACATGGGCGGAAGATGGCATGTATGACTATCGGACCCCTATATACATTCTGAACCGTTTCATTCGTCTGCAAGCGGTGGTTGAAATCATCACCAACGACACTGTAGAAGGTCTTACTCAATTAGCTAGGGAGAGTGTCAAATCAAGGACATATCTTATGCAGAATAGGTTAGCCTTAGACTATTTGTTAGCCAAGGAAGGAGGGGTATGTGGAAAGTTTAATTTGACTAACTGCTGTATAGAAGTTGATGAAAGCGGAAAGGTTATTAAGGAAATAACAGACAAAATGGTTGAAATAGCTCATGTGCCAGTCCAGACTTGGAAAGGTCTTAATTTACAGGATATGTTTTCAGGATGGTGGTCAAAGTTACCGGGCCTGCAGGCCATTTTTGGCCTGGTGGGATTAGTGGCTGCAGGGTGTATTTTTCTCCCATGTATTTTACCTCTGTTTGCTAACACTATTAAAAGTCTATCCTTGCTGGTGGAACGTAAGACAACTGCTCAGGTGATGGCTATGTGGGATTACAAACGGCTCCAGCAGGAAGAGGACCTATGGTGTGACTCGTCTGGATAAACAGATGAGTCACAAAGGGGGGTATGAGCCAGGCTAAGATTCGATATTGGGATAAAACTCAAATATTAGAAATCCAAATCTTTGGTCAAGACAGAAGTGCCTCTCCCGTGCCAAGGTGCTGAGATGACAAATGGTATTTGACATAGGTACAGAATTGTAAAAGGGCAAACTGACCCTAACCAGATACATTCTGTTGTTTAAAGTTTATTGTACCCCAAATGTCATGTAGATTTCAGAGAGAAAATACTGTTTCCCTTACTGTCCTCTTTACTGCTTGTGAGGCGTCTTTTAGCCTCTTATCTCCTTTTGTTATGTCTTGAGCTCCGGAGCTGAAAACCTGAGCCTGTGGGAACAGGGCTGTTATGTCTTTCCTAGAGATAGATTAAAGGGTAGCTTCTACGTGTGAAATGCATCACTCTCTGTAATAATTTTGCCTTTAAACTGTATAAATACATGGCCAGAAGAAGCCATCGGCGTTCAGACCCTTAGCTGTCTTTGGACTGTTTGAACCTTGCGCAAATAAACTCTTTCCTGCATTGAAGAGCTTGCCCAGTCCGTTATTTTGTCTACAACACACTGACCCCCACCCTTTGGCCTCTGCCTCGCAGTACTTACCTCCTTGCAAGCAAACAGCAAGAAAAAACAGTTTTCAGCTTCAGCACAGCCTAATTAGCACAAGTTGATTGGATCGGCTTCCTGACTCTCAGCTGATTTGCTCTCAGCTGTTTTGCGCAGGCTCTGCTGCTTGCTGCAAAGAGGTAAATTGCTGGAGCAGATTTTTTTTTTCCTTGTGCTAATCAAGCTATGCTGAATGTCACTGCGTTTTTGTATTTACCAGATGAGCTCATATTTCTGGACTGTCAGACTTTCCATAGCTTGCCAAGTCCTTATCTTTGATCCACTGTGCATGTCCGCATTCCTTCACTTTCCTTCTAACTTTCTTTGTTCTCCTGCCAAGAGGTCCGGCTGCAGAGGGGTGGCCGGCAGGAACGTTGCCAAAATGTAATTATTTTAGATAGTGAGATGTTTTACTTTCTTTATAACAAATAAATGAGTTTTTCTTAGAAAATATATCTTCGGGTTTATTTTCTTAATGTATACTTGCAAGGAAAAGTCTCGATCCACGTCTCTAAATCAAGGTGCGATTACCCAAAAGCAGAATGGGATTACTTAGCACCCTGACACCTGGTAGCAGAACGATGGTTGATTTATGGCTTTTTCCTTGCTTGTTACTTTTGATGATGAGCGCATAGGCAATTAGTTTTTAGCTACTGAAGTAAGCTAATTATTTTTGCAAATATGCCGAAAAAGAAGAAAAAGGGCAAAATGAAACTCAGAGCATTCCCTATTAATGATTTAAACCTCTCCTACGAAGAAGAGGCAGAAAGAAGGTTTTCAAATTTCCAGCCGCTAGCCTCAGCCACCCGGCTAGAGGGAGCCGTGGGAGTAGAAGAAACGGATGAAATGCTCTTACAAAGGCTTCAGGAGGAAGATAAAGGCAGAGCTGCTTTTGAAGGTAATGTGCTACGACCGAGGTCGGTGACACCCCCTTCCAATTATGCATGCTCTCAAACAGTCATCCCAGAACCTTCTGAATTTGTAACGCTTGGTGCAGGGCCAGAGTTTCTACAAATGGCCGAGCATTTTCACCCCCACGCAGAGAGAGAAATAATTCATTATTCTCCTCAAAGCTCTGAGCTCGCCCTGGATGAGCAAACTATAAAAGCCTATCATGACCATATAAAATTTTTTGAACATGAGCTATCCTAGGCAAAAATGGCTTTATGTATGTTTGAGCAAGATAAGAGAGAGTCTTGTGTTTTTAAAATCTCTGAAAACGCCATTTTGTCTTCTCCTTCGGAGCCAAAGACACACCTCCTGGTGGATTTTGTGTCAGGCCAATCAGAACAGAGAGCTGTGCACATGTCACATTTGTCACATGATGTTCTCTCTGATCAAATTACATATCATGCCACGAAGACAGAAAAATTTTCTGAGCTGCCCGAAACTAAAGGTGCAGCACCATCTGCTGGCAAAAGTAATTTACTAGAGAAAGCTGAATGCATTACAATTTGAGAGAGCAATTACAATTGTTGCAGAAGACTTTATCAGAGATGTCCTTAACTCATTCAGATATTCAGGCTACAATGCCACAAGTGTCTCCACAGGCTCAATCTTCAGCACCCCCTGGTGGTGCTGGTGTCCTTTTAGACGGCGCACAACAACGCTTAATGCAGCAAAGGCAAATGACTGTGTCTCCAGCAGGTCATGTTAATATTGTAGCTCAAATGCCACAGCTCCAACCACAAATGCATGCACACGTGCCTCCAGTTGTACAACCAGGGCCAATTTCTGGTCCACCTCCAGCACAACAAGCACAGCAAATACCACAGATATTTTTACCATCACAGCCAGCATACCAAATGCATGTTCCTCACCAGACATTTTCTGTTGCTCCACTAGCTGATGAGTCGAAATTAAAGATGTCAGGACAGAATTATAAGGCCTGTGTCAGTGAGATTGGATTGTTACTTCGCAGAGAAGGTACTCACTGTATGATTTTTAATCCTCCTGCTCAGCCATGGATTCCTGCAATAAGAGACTTAGAAACTAAAGCTTGCACAACATTATTGATGTTCATTGATACTGAACTGCAGGTTACCTGTCCGCCTGATGCAACAGCCCAACAGATTTGGGTCCAATTGGAAAATTGCTACAGGCCTGTTTCAATTGAATCTTCATGTTTGCTCATGTCTGAGTTCCATGGTTTGAAATTGAAACCTGGTGAACAAATTGGAGGACATTTAACCAAACTGAAAGGAATCAGAAGAGAATTGAAAGAAAGAGGCTACAATATTGATGATATTCAAATGATCAGCATTATTATTAACTCATTGAATTATGAATGGAAAGATGTCATTACAAAGATTAATCTAGTGCCTATTGCTCAACGCACAGTAGACAATGTATGCAGACTTTTAATTGAAAAAGAAGCACTTATGCTCGCCACGCCACATTTGAGAGAACCACCCGCATCAAGAGCTCCAGCTAGGCGCCCCTTCCGAGGAAGGACCTACGCTCCAAGGATGCCAAGATGCTACAACTGTAATCGTGTGGGACATGCCCCGAGTTCCAGCTCCCATCACATACCAGCCCAGAGGAACAGATTCCAGAGGAGGCAGAGGCAGAGGCGGTAGACAAGGTCGTCATGGTCCCAGGTGTGATCCACAAGCTCCACTCGCCACATTGGCTTTAGCCAATGATCCACAACCTCATCCAGAGTACGACAGACGACTCCTGTGGACTTTGGACAGTGGTGCAGTGGTGCATGTTACTTACAGAAAGGAACTTTTCACAGAGATGCACGAGCCTGAACCTGAACTACGTGAACTTTATTCTTTTTCAAATCATCCTTATCAATTCAAAGGAAAAGGAACTGTTTATGTTGAAGAGCTCGATGCATTCATTCCTGATGTTTATTACATACCAACAGCAACTAGTAATTTGCTTAGTCAGAGTCACTTGTCTAGAATGTTAAAGTTCCAGGTTCGCCACCTTGAAAAAGCAAGTTACATAGTTAAAGATGGAGATATTGTTGCTGAAACCATGTTAATTGGTGGTGTTTATTACTTAAAGCCAAAGCCTAAATCGCAAACACAGGCAAGTATACAAACTCCAAAAGAGGAGAGCACAGGCCCAGAGAGAGATGCTCCAGTAAGAGATCCTATTGCTACTCCAAAGGCTCCTAAAGCCAACAAAATGAAAATTAGGAAACAGGTTGCTCAGAGCAAGCCTGAGGTTCCTCATAAAAATGTTAATGTTGAGAATTCACTAACTGGTAAACCTTTGCATTCCAGGTGTATCCATAAATAGCATAGAAGATTGGGGCATGCCAGTTTCCATGTTCTTAGGAAGATGCCGGAGTTCGCAAAAGGTTTGGATCTAAAGGGGTGTAAGGTGTTTTTGGATTGTGCTGTCTGCAAAAAGGCCAAATCCAAAGCAGCAACCATTCCCAAACGCGCTACACGCCTGTCAACACGCATTTTTGATTTGGTTCACACTGACATAGTTGGTCCATTTCCGCCAACACTTGGTGGTAGAAAATATTTTCTAACAATTGATAATTACTCTAGATATGGATATGTATATCCTATGAAAGAAAAATCTGAGACTTTTCAGATCTTTAAAGACTTTGCTGCTCTTGTTTTTACCCAACACCAAGTTCGCATTGCCAGAATCCAGAGTGATCGTGGTGCTGAATTCATGTCTCAGTGTTTCCAGGACTGGATGCGTAAGAATGGAATTCTTCATCAGACGTCGGCCCCTTACACACCGGCTCACAACGGGGTCGCGGAGAGACGACAAGGAGTCCTGCAAACCATGATGCGTTGTCTCCTAGATGACACCAACCTTAGTAACCCATACTGGGGTGAAGCTATCAAATATGCAAATTACATTGTCAACCGTACTTGGAGCAGTGTAATAAATCAGACTCCTTTCTTTATGTTGTATGGCTACAAGCCCGATCTCAAAAACATCCATATTTTTGGTTCATATGCTATGGTGAACATCCCCTTAGCTCAAAGAAGAAAAGGAGGTCCAGCAGCAAAGAGACTGAGATTTATGGGCATTGATGATAACTCAAAATGGAGCAAATTTATTGACTCTAAACATGTAATTTTGATTTCCCAATCTGCTAATTTTGAGGAAGATGTTGACTGGTCCAGGATTCATTCCAATGATCCTGGAGTTTATTTTCCTAGAGATGATACTGCTGATGCTGTGCAGATTGATGATCAAGATTCCACTAGTTCTTCTCAACCTGATGTTCCATCTTTGCAAGCCACGGATGCTGATGCTAGCGACGAATGTGACGACGAGGACGAAGCAGAAGAAGAATGGACTGTTGTTCCGAGACATTCCAAGAGGGTCACAAAGGGAATCCCTCCACAACGATACTCGTGACAACTGACAAAAACACCCTTGCCTTTGATTTGCAATGTTACACTTCCACCTGATACGTTCACGCAAATCAAACATCTTCCTGATTCAGAGCAAGACAAATGGTATGAGGCAATGCAGGTTGAAATGGATAGTCTAAAGAAACTTAAAGTGTTTACACCTGCAAAACCTCCAGCAAACAAAAAGGTCGTTGGCACTCGATAGGTCTACAGAATCAAAAAGAAGCCAAATGGTGAGTCACTGTACAAGGCCAGACTTGTAGCTCAGGGTTTCGCTCAACGTTATCCTGAGGACTACACAAATACCTACTCACCGACAGTCAGAACTGAGAGTGTAAAAATTGCTTTAGCAACTGCAACTATCCTTGGTTTAGAAGTTTTCCAGTTCGATGTTGACACAGCTTATCTACATGCAGACCTAGATGAAGAGATCTACGTGAGAGGCCCTCCAGGATTCCAACAGCAAGAAAGGGATACCTGGTTTCTAAACAAAAGTCTTTATGGTCTGAAACAGTCTGGTTTAATGTGGTACTTATGTCTTACTGACAAACTAAATTCAATGGGCTTTATTAAGTCCGAAACTGATGAGTGCGTGTTCACAAAAAGATCTAACAATACATATGAGATAGTTCTTGTTTATGTTGATGATATTGTTTATATTGGTCCAAATAAGCAAATGAGTGAAATTTTTGCCAAAGCTTTGCAGAGATACTTCACATTGAAATCATTGGGTCATATTAGCACTTATTTAGGTGTTCAGATTGACAAAACACAGAAGGGGTTTAGTCTTTCACAAGAGGATAAAATTGAACAAATTTTGCATCATTGCAACATGAAGGATGCTAACACAACAAAGACACCCATGCAAACAGATTTTCACAACTTGACACATGAAGCAAGTCCTGAGTTTGAGGATCAAACACTTTATCGTTCAGTTATTGGGTCACTGTTGTACATTAGTAGTTGGACCAGACCCGACATTGCACTTAGTGTTAATCTTTTATCTCGACACGTAGGTAAGGCAAAACAGTTTCATTGGTCATGTATTAAGAAATTATTGAAATACCTAAAGCACACTAAACATATGAAATTATTGTTAGAACCAACACATACTGATTATGCAGAATTATGTTGTTATGCAGATTCTGATTGGGCAAGTGATAAGAAATCACGTAAAAGTACTTCAGGTTATATGATGTTCTTAAATGGATGTCCTGTTTATTGGCAAGTGCGTAAACAGAATTTTGTTTCTTGTTCATCTACTGAAGCTGAATATGCTTGTGTTTCAGATGCATGTAATTCTCTAACGTGGTTTGATGCTTTGGTCACAGATATCTGGACACACCCGATCAGACTGATCACAGTGATGGAAGACAATGAATCTGTGGTTTATATTTCTGAATCACATTTCACAGGTTCTAGGTCCAGACACATTGACATCCGTTATCAAAACATAAAACAATTAGTGAAAAAAGGTTTTGTTAAATTGCAATATGTATCTACACATGATCAGATTGCAGACATGCTCAACAAACCGCTTCCAGCAGCTCAACACGAGTATCTGCGTAAGAAGATGTGCCTTATTTGATGATGTACCTGATATTCGCTCAACTGGTTTTTGTATTTACCAGATGAGCTCATATTTCTGGACTGTCAGACTTTCCGTAGCTTGCCAAGTCCTTATCTTTGATCCACTGCGCATGTCCGCATTCCTTCACTTTCCTTCTAACTTTCTTTGTTCTGCTGCCAAGAGGTCCGGCCACAGAGGGGTGGCCGGCAGGAACGTTGCCAAAATGTAATTATTTTAGATAGTGAGATGTTTTACTTTCTTTATAACAAATAAATGAGTTTTTCTTAGAAAATATATCTTCGCGTTTATTTTCTTAATGTATACTTGCAAGGAAAAGTCTCGATCCACGTCTCTAAATCAAGGTGCAATTACCCAAAAGCAGAATGGGATTAATTAGCACCCTGACACTGAAAACGAAAATGAAAGTAAAGCAGGCTGTTTACTGTTTGCTGCAAGGAGGCAAAATTGCTCAGAGGCAGAGGGAGATTTCTTTTTCTTCTTTTCCTCACCAAAAAAGGTATTATACTCCGAAAAATACGGTAAATCATTTTTGAATGTATATTGACTAGATTATTTTATTAAATGAAATGCAGGTAGTCCTCAATTTATGACCACAATTCAGCCCAAAATCTATGTTGCTTAGTGATAAATGTGTTAAGTGAGTTTTGCCCCATTTTATGACTTTTCTTGCCATATTTGTTAAGTGAATCACTGCAGTTGTTAAATTAGTAACACGGTTGTTAAGTGAATCTGGTTTCCCTATTGCTTGTCAGAAGGCTGAGAGGGGATCACATGACCCCAGAACCGTCATAAATGTGAGTCTGTCAAGAATGCGAATGTAAATCACATGGACCATGGGGATGCTGCAATGGTCATAATTGTAAAAAATGGTCATAAGTCACTTTTTTCAGTGCCATTGTAACTTTGAACAGTCAGTAATGAACTGTTGTAAGTCGAAGACTACCTGTAGTGTTTTCTGACTCGGTTATATCATCTATAATGGGACAGTACTGAAGCATTTATTCAAAATCTAATTATTATTGTGCCTCACATAAAAAGAAGCAATGGTTGGCTAAATATTTATAGGAGGAATAGAATTATTAACTCTGTATATCCATACTACTTCATGAACCATCTAAAAATTTTGTCATTGCTAAATAAGAATTTAACCAGCTTTATGTTTTCAGAGCAAAAATTTTATTATATGGTACCAAATAAAGGGAATGAAAACAGAGAGAAGATTTAAACACATTAAAAGCATCTATGTACCATCTATCATCCAAAAAGAGCCAGATGGTGCAGTGATTAGAATGCATTCTGTAGGCTACTTCTGCTGCCTGCCACCTGCCTACATTTTGGCAGTTTGAATCTCACCAGGCTCAAGGTGGATTCAGCCTTCCATCCTTCTGAGGTCAATAAAATAAGAACCCAGATTGTTGGGGGCAATACATTGACTCTGTAAACCACTTAGAGAGGGCTGTAAAGTACTGTGAAGCGGTATATAAGTCTAAGTGCTATTGCTATTTGGGATATAGATGGGAAATTCGTACAGATTCCAATCTATTAATCAGTTGTGTTCTGAGAATTAGTGTAAGCAATATTTTTCTAATTTCTCATTAATAGAAACCATCTGTTTCCTTGTATGCACAGCAGCAATTACTATATTACCTATGCAGTAACAGGTCAGGCAAGCTTAGTGAGTGGAGCTTCTTAAAGATTATGAATTCTTC
The DNA here is from genome assembly GCF_059756535.1 of Pantherophis guttatus. Lineage (NCBI taxonomy): Eukaryota > Metazoa > Chordata > Lepidosauria > Squamata > Colubridae > Pantherophis > Pantherophis guttatus. The sequence goes on along the minus strand of NC_142065.1, from coordinate 119,541,347 downwards.
AGCATAAGCAAAGGAGTGTCACCACATTGTCTACCCTCTAGAAAGCATCTTGCTCAATTGTCGTTAGTTGCACAGTCGTGTCCAACCCATCGTGACCCTATGGACAACGTTCCTCTAGGCCTTCCTGTCCTCTACCATCCTCTGGAGTCCATTTAAGATCATGCCTACTGCTTCAGTGACTCCATCCAGCCACCTCATTCGCCAATAGGTTAATCTATAAGAAAGACCTATAGCTATGCAACTGTTCCAACATCTGGCCAGATCTTGGCATTGGTTTCCCAAAACAGGAGTGTTAAAGAATGGCATATGCTGTATTACTGACTGAGCTAATAGAGAACAGGTGTTTTCCAGCCCTCAATATATTAAACTTACTGATTCGAACGGAAGCGTCACAGCGAGACAGGGAATTTGCGGGCTCCGATGAGCTCTGCAAAAACCCAGACTGATGAACCGTCGCCAAGGGGTCTTCGGACCAGAACCGTCCTGTAGGGACGGGGGTGAAGGAGAGGCACCTCGCAAGATCAAGAGGAACAGGCAAGTTCCTAGATGGTCAGAGATAGTTCTCTACGACTTGGCGGCAGCCATTGTGGCTGTCAGGAAGCTGGGGCAACCGGACTAAGCATGGAGCAGGAGCAGTGAATTGAACAGAGTTTTTGGAGCTGGGTGAGTTTTAGCCAACTCACAAAAAGGAAAACAATTTTTTTAAAACCTGAAGACCCCTAGCGAGAAAACGGCGGCTAATAAGCATGGGGGGAAGAAAAGAGGATATTGGAGCGTATCTTTAAAGAGACAAAAAAAAAAAACAACCCGAATAGAAAATTGACCTTTGAACAAAACGATCTGGAAAATAATGTGGAAAATCTTAAAAATGAAAGAAATTACCCCAAGATTGATTAAAGGATTGGAAAAGAATAATTAGATCCTTTTTCTCTCCTCTTTCTTGTGAACTTAAGAAAAACAAAATGAGAATGGATAATAAGCCTTGTAACAGAAGTGCTGTATAAACAAAAGGAAAAAAGAAATGAAAAGAGCTGTTTAAATTTGGACTGGATTACAAAATTGATTTGGTATTTTTAAAGCTAAAAAAAAAAGAAAGAAAAAGAGAAACTGGTTAAGATTGTTAATATAGTGAAACAAAATGGATACTTGTTAGATAACCGGAAATTGTGGATTGCAGAGAGACATCATCAGGAGCAAAAAGGAACACTGTAACTTGGTTTGTGTTTTGGAAAATTGTGAACTTTACAGATAACAGCTGTGAGAACTTTGGGGAGGACTCCTTTGTATGCAAGTGGCTTGACTTTGGGGGGTGGGGAAGGAATACTACTGAACTTTTGAAATTGGAACAATATCAACTTAAAAAGAATAAAATGGCACAGGAAATTAGAGAAATGATTAAAGCGATGTACTTGTCATGGAAAATGGAAATAAGAGAAATAATTACAATGATACATGGGGGATCAAAATCTGAGGACATAAAAAACGAGAAAAAACATATGCAAGCTGGCAAGGAAACAAAGAGGGAGAAACGAGACACAGGCTGAAGATAAAGAAGATAAAGAAAATGAGACCAAATGTGAAAATGTATTTGGATATGAATATGTGGATAGTAATAATAAAAAAGAGGTTTTTAAAGATTACATTGGGATTAACAATGAAAGAAATAGGGAGGATAGAAAGAGACAAACATGGAAAGAAGAGTGGAATAGAAAGGATATAAAGAATTTAAATGATTACACTGGGATTTAGTGTGAAAAAATAAAAAAGAGAGAAAGAGGGTGGAAAACAATAGGAAATATAGGGCAGAAGAGAAGAATCCAGAACTTTTTTTTTTTTATTGCAAAAGTTTTACAATTACATTTTCACCCCTTTTCCCCCCCCCGCCTCCCCCCCAAACTTCCCAACCTCCCTAACCCTCCCTAACCCTCCCCTCCCCCCAGACTTCCCTATAATATATTCATACTCATAAAAAACCCTTAATATAACACTCATATATAAACTTGAACCCCTCCCTCCCCTGTATAATTTTTCTCTTTACCTCATTACATTAAAATATTTCCAATACATTATTTTCAAATAAAAGCTATTTGATACTTTCTAGTTTGATATTTGTTCTGAACATATTCTATCCACCTTTTCCATTCCCATTCATAAGTCTCTTGTGAACAATCTTTTAAATATGCTGAAATCTTCGCCATCTCTGCAAAACTGGCCATCTTCAAAATCCATTCCTTGATAGTGGGCAAAGCTTCATTCTTCCAGTATTTACCTATCAACAATCTCGCTGCTGTTATCATGTACAATATCAATTTTGTTTCACCCAATGTAAAACCCTTAACTATACCCAGTAAAAACAATTGTGAAGAAAATTGAATTTTTTTCTTCAAAACATTCTGCATAACCCACCAAATTTTTATCCAAAAAGCCTTAACTTTCCTACAAGTCCACCAAACATGATAATATGTAGCATCTAAACAATCACATCTCCAACATTTTGGCTGAACATTAGGGTACATACACGACAATTTTTTGGGGTCTAAATGCCATCTATAAAACATTTTATAAAAATTTTCCCTCAAATTCTGCGACTGTGTGAATTTAACATTCTGAACCCAAATTTTTTCCCATGTTTCCAACATCACTGGTTCCTCAAAATTTTGTGCCCACTTAATCATACAATCTTTAACCAATTCAGTTTCTGAATCCCTTTCTAACAAAACATTATAAAGCCTTTTAATATGCATTGGACCTTTCTCTTTTATGTGTCTAACCAATTCTTCCTCATGCAACATAATACCAGTTTTTTGGTCCTCTTTCCATCTCAATTGTAGTTGATTATATTGTAACCAAGTTAAGTTAATCCCTTCGTCCAACAGTGTCTGTAATGTCTTCAACTGCCATCTGCCTGCATCTGTAAAAAGAACCTCTTTGTATAAAACCCCCCCGAGTGACATTATATTTGTATTCCACATAATATGACCAAGATCCAGCCATAGCGGTATTTTATAATCCCATTTGAATCGGTGCTTCCAAACTCTCATCAAAGAGTCTCTAAGTATATGGCTTTTAAATACTTTATCCACTTTGTTGTCATAAAATAAGTAAGCATGCCATCCAAATTCAAGATCAAAACTTTCTATATTCAGTATTCCAGTCTTTTTCCTTCCAAACCAATCACTTGCTAGAGTCAAAGCTGCTGCTTCATAATATAACTGTAGGTTTGGAAGTTTAAGACCTCCTCTTTCTGGAACATCTTGCATAATTTTCAATTTCACTCTCGGTTTTTTCTCGTTCCAGACAAACTTATTCACTCCAGTTTGCCACACTTTCAGTTGTTTATCACTTTTAAGCACCGGAATCATTTGAAACAGAAAAAGAAATCTTGGCAAAATGTTCATCTTAACTGCTGCTATTCTTCCAAGTAAAGACAGCTGCAGTTTTTTCCAAGTCTCCATATCTTTCTGCACCTCTCGCCACAACACCTCATAATTATTTTGAAACAGTTTCATATTTGATTCTGCAACCTGAACTCCTAGATATTTTACCTTTGGTACAATCTCAAAACCTGCCCTCCTTTCAAGCTCGTGTTTACGATCTTGTGTCATATTTTTAACTATCATCTTAGTTTTTTTCTGGTTCAGTCTAAAATCCGAAACTTTACCATAGTCTTGTATAATGTCCTTCATCTGGATTATTGATTCCATTGGCTGTGTTAGGGTAACAACCAGATCATCTGCAAATGCCTTTATCCTGTAATCCTCTTGCCTTATCATTATACCTTTCAAGATATTAGAGTCCCGTATTGTATTTAACAAGACTTCTAGTGTTAGAATAAATAACAGTGGGGATAACAGACATCCCTGTCTTGTTCCTTTTTCAATTTTAAACTCTGTTGTCAAACTTCCATTAATCATAATCTGTGCCTTTTGTTCTTGGTAAATTGCTGAGACCGCTTGTATAAATTGATCCCCAAAGTCCATCTTTTTTAAAGTCTTTAATAGAAAATTCCAATCCACTCTATCAAAGGCCTTTTCCGCATCCAAAAAGACCAGCACTGCAGGTACCTGTTTATTCCTCTCAAGATATTCCAATAAGTCTATTACTTGCCTTACATTATCCTTCATATATCTACCCTCGATAAATCCCGCTAGATCATCATGAATCACCTTTTGGATTACTGGCATCAACCTGTTGGCTAGTACTTTTGCATAAATTTTATAATCAGTATTCAGAAGAGATATTGGTCTATAATTCTCCGGTTTTTTAGGACCTGCTTGCTCTTTTGGTATCAAAGAAATATAAGCTGTTGTCCATGATGGGGGTATTTTACCCCCTTGTTGAATATTACAAAATAGATCTCTAAGTTGTTCCACCATTTCTGCTTGCAAAGTTTTATAATACACTGCAGTCAAACCATCCGTTCCAGGAGCTTTAGCTGTTTTTAATTGTTTAATTGCTACTATTATCTCCTCCTCTGTTATAGGATAATTCATTCTTTCCTTTTGTTGGTCAGTAATTTTTGTAACTCTTTTATTATCTAAGTATTTTCTATAAGTCCATTCTGCACATCATCTTTAGCATATAGTTTAGTATAATAGTCCACAAAAGCTTCTTTAATTAATTTTTGTTGAAAGATTTCTTTCCCTCCAATATCAATACTATCAATAGTCCGTATACTCTGCTTTTTCCTTAATGTGTAGGCCAACGATCTGCCCGGTTTATTGGCATTACAAAATGTATTATGCTTCGCATATTGTAAGTTTGTTGCAACTTGTTCCGCCATAAGCATTTGAAATTGGTCTTTCAAAAGTTTTATAACACCACGTATTCTTTCATCTGTTGGGTTTTTAATAAGTAGCTGTTCTTTGTTCTTTATTTCTACTTCCAATTCAGATCTTTTCTTTTGTCGAATCAATCTATGTTTAGAGTTCATATAAATGAGCACCCCTCTCATATAAGCTTTGCTCGCATCCCACACAATTTCAATTGGGGTACCTTTATTCAAATTTATTTCAAAAAATTCTTTCAAGTGCTTTTTAAGTTCTATTATATTTTTTTCATATCTGAACAAGTTTTCATTTATTCTCCAAGAGCGTCGCTCAGTCTTACCCATCTCAATTTCTATCCATACTGGGCTATGGTCGGTCAAAGTTCTTGGGAAAATCTTTGTTCTTTTTGTCTTAACAAGTAAATCATCTGACAACAAAATAAAGTCAATCCTAGAGAAGGATCTATGTCTGTCGGAAAAAAAAGTATAGTCCAATTCTTTTGGATTATGTATTCTCCAAATATCTTTTAATTCCAAATCTTCTTTCATATCAAAAAAAGTCTGTGGTAATCTGATCCTGGATTTCGCCAAACTCTTTTTATCTAGTTTAGAATCAATTACTCCATTCCAATCTCCCATAATTAAAATAGATCTATAGTCCCATTGCAGTATTTTAGTATGTAACATTTTATAGAAATGATCCTGTTGTTGGTTGGGAGCATAAATTCCAATCAAAAGAATTTGGCCATTTACTGTAAGCAATTCAATTGCTATAAACCTACCATCTTCATCTGCTTCTATAATTTTAGCTGTTAGTCTTTTGTTTACATAAATAACCACACCATTCTTTTTTTGCAAAGTTGAAGATATAAAATGTGTTCCTAATTTAGAGTTTATCAAGTATTTTTGATCTTGAGTTGTGATATGAGTTTCTTGTAAACAAATTATATCATTGTTAAATTGTCTCAAGTATGCAAATAACTTCTTCCTTTTCTGTACTGAGTTCAACCCATTCACATTCCAGGATAAACACTTAATTGTCATCTTTATCTTTCTGAAGCAACGAGCAGAATAACCGAATATCTTCCGGAATCTTCGGTCTTGCTCCCCCCATGGCTTCAGTCTCTTGTGTAGTACTCTTAGCTCCCTTTTTATATTGTCTTTCCTGTTGTTGCTTTTCTTTTAGTTGCTTAGATTTTGCACGAGTTATACGCTGATCTTTAACTTCAACCATCCGAACCGGGTCCAAGATTGGAGAAGATTCTAACAGGGGCTCCTCCAAGAAACCTCCTACAGCACCCTGCGTTTCCTCTAACTCCACCTGCTTAGACTGTTCTTGCAATTCTTGCTGGAGTTGCTTCTTGTCACTCTCCTTAATCTCCAACACTGTAGATGTACGTGGAGATGGTGTTCTTTCTTTAAAAATAGTAGTATAAAAATGCTCCGCCTTCTCCACAGTATTCAAATGATGTCTTTCTCCCTTATACTTCAAAATTATGCCAGTTGGGGCATCCCACTGGAATGGTATCTCTTGTTTTTTCAGTTCGTTTACTAGAAAGCCAAAATCTTTTCTGGCTTTCAGCATTTTAGGTGGTAGTTCTTTGTAAACTCCAATTTGTGCGCCCCCCACTTGCACAGAGGTGAGAAAAGATTTTTGCAGGATGTCATTTCTTATTGCTCTGTCTGTAAAATATATCACCACATCTCTAGGCAATTGTCTTTGTCTGGCCACCCAGGAATTCACTCTATAAATTTTGTCTATTTTGTAAAAAAACACATCAGGATTAATTTTTAATATCACTGCCAAGGCCTCAGCCAGGGCCGGATTTAGATGAAAAGAGGCCCTAGGCTATTCCACTTATGAGGCCCTTTCACCAGTGGTGGGATTCAATTTTTTTAACAACAGGTTCTGTGGGCGTGGCTTAGTTGGGGGTGTGGCTTGGCAATCATGTGACTGGGTGGGCATGGCTAGCTGGTCACGTGACTGTGTAGGCATAGGTAGCTCGTCATGTGACCGGGTGGGCGTGGCTATGTGCATAGGGACTACTCAGAGGGCTGGAAAAAGTAATTTCTGACTGGGCCTCGCACTTTTGACCGGTCCTCACACTTATGACCATCCTCACATTTATGCCCATGCAGCTTTCTTAACAACCATGTCACTCATTTCACAACTGCTTCTCTTCACCATGGTGACAAGATAGGGCAAAAACGTAAAATGTGAGGACAGTCGTAAGTTCGAGGACTGGTCAAAAGTGCGAGGACCAGTCAAAAATAACTTTTTCAGCCCTCTGAGTAGTCCATATGCACAAAAGGACTACCCAGAGGGCTGAAAAAAGTGATTTCTGACAGGTCCTCGCACTTTTGACCGGTCTTCGCACTTATGACTGGTCATCATTTATGCCCATTGTAGCATTCTTAACAACCATGTCACTCATTTCACAACTGCTTCTCTTCACCATGGTGACAAGATAGGGCAAAAACGTAAAATGTGAGGACAGTCGTAAGATCGAGGACTGGTCAAAAGTGCGAGGACCAGTCAAAAATAACTTTTTCAGCCCTCTGAGTAGTCCATATGCATAAAAGGATACAGCAATAGAGAGGGATGAAGGAAGGGAAGGGAAATTAGAGTAGGAGGGAGGGTAAGAGAGGGAGGAAGAGAGGAGGAGAAGGAGAAAGGAAGAGGAAGTAGGGAGGAGAAGAAGAGGGGGAGGAAGAGAAAGTAAGAAGGAAAGAAAAGAGAGAGGTGGTAGGTTTGAGGAGAAAGATTGCTGTACAATAAAAAAATGAAAGGGAAGAAAGCCAACCCCAAACAAATATAAAGATATTAAGATAAAGAATGAATTGTTAAACTTTAAAGAATAAAAGAGAACAAATATGAATAAATAACAATAATTAGAAACACACATACAAACATACAATGTATTTTCTTTGAACAGAGTATTTGGCCGGTTCACAAATTTAAACAGTGTTTAGTTATTTCAATTAAATTTACAATTTCTATATTTCCTTTTTGCCATATTTATTCCTCATCTATTTTTGTAAAAAACCAATATTACCCTTCATCCTCATCTCTAATCTTAATCAAATTCAATTTTTCCCTTCTATTCTATATTATACCCCTTCCCATTGTCATCTATTTTTATATCCATCCTCACATTGGTTAATTATGTAATATTAGTTGTTTAATATAAATCAATTAGTTATATAACTACCTTTTTTGTATATTAATATGAACATGAATATTCCAATTATTTCCATGCAATCCAATTTCTTACAAATCAATTAATTATATTTATCAATAATAATAAACCAAATAATTTCCCCCATATATTCCTCCAAACCACAATTTAATCATTTCTGCTTTCAGAAATATACAATTAATAATATCTCAGTTATTACAATTCCCTAGTTAAATAGAGCTTTTTTTCTTTTGTGTTTTAAAATCCTGAACTCTCCTCTTTTTCCCTAAATTTCCCATTGTTTGCACCTACCTTTTTTGGTGAGGAAAAAGAAAAGAATTCTGCCTGCCTAATTTTCCAACCTTGCAGCAACAGCAAAGCAGTTTCAGTTTCTTTTCTCAGCATAGCTGGGGAAAAAAATCAGCACTCTTTGCAAGGAAGCAGAAGAGCCCTGAGCAAAACAGCTGAGACAAATCAGCTGAGAGCCGGGAGGCCAATTAGCCTATGCTGAAGCTCCGTGGGCCAATAAAATTACAAAAAAAACATCGAACCCTTTGTTAAATTGCTGGCTCCCCCGCCCCTCGCCCACCACTATTTATTGGCAATAAATAGTGGTGCGGAGGGGCGGGGCAAGCCAGCAATTTAACAAAGGGTTCAGCTGCACCACTGGCTCTAGGGCGGCCCTTTGAAGCCCCGCGGCAAGAATTTGAAGTTTTTTTTTCCTCTAGCCATCAGCTGGGACTCCGGAGGCAGCAATAGATTGAGAGTGGGCAGGGTAAGCGAACGGCCGGCGATCCAACAGAGCAGAGAGTGAGGGTGAGTGAAGGCGTGGAAGCTGCTTTCTCCATCCTGCTGTCTTGTGTCCGGAGCCGGTGGGGAACCACGTGGCAGCCCACGTGGATCCCAGGCAGCGGAACTCAGGCTAGGGAAGGGGTGGGCAATTGTGGCTCTTTTACAACCTGTGGCCTTCAACTCCCAGAATTCCTGAGACAGCCAAGCTGTCTCAGGAATTCTGGAAGTTGAAGGCCACAGGTTGTAAAAGAGCCACAATTGCCTACTCCTGGCTACGGTAGGCTGGTGCCGCGCGGGTGGGAGGCGAGGGGTGGGCGAGCCAGCAATTTAACAAAGGGTTCGGCCGAACCCCCAGAATCCCACCACTGTGTAGGCCCCTCTTGATCTTGAGGCCCTAGGCTGAAGCCTAGTTAGCCTATAGGAAAATCCGGCCCTGGCCTCAGGACAAGTCTGTCTCAAATCCTGTCTGTCATCCTCTCTGATTCCTCGAAGCCTTATAGCAAATTCCATTGCCCTGAATTGCATCATTACAATTTCGTTTTCAACTCTCTGCATTTTATCATCAACATCAGAAATTTTATAATCATTGTCTTTCATTTTAACATTGACTTCTGAGTTAAATTCTTCCACTTTAGAGTCCACTTTAATAATAAATTCTGCAAGGCCAGATGCCACATCTGATATTTTTTTAGTCACCTTGCCATAATCCTGTTTCACTATATCTTTGATTTCATTAATTTCCTGCATAATTTCCTGTTGAGATTTTTGAAGTTTATCATCTATTTCCTGTTGAGATTTTTGAAATTTATCATCCAAAACCTGAGATATAAATTCTTTTAAATTTTCAAAGTCGAAGTCTTTTTTCTGAGTTTGTTGGACAGAGGGAAGCTGTGATTCATGTTTGTGTGTGGGGGATCCCCCCCTGCTGCCTTTCCTTCCTGCTTCTTTGAAGCCATCCTGCCATGTAGGTTAGTTTTTCTGAAAAGGGAAATCCTTTTTCCTTTTCCACCTCCACAAAGGCTTCTAAAAAAGTCCCCCAGGTTTAATCAGATAGAAGCTAAACTGAGCAAACTTAGATTTTAAAGAAATTTTTTTTCCTCTTCTCCTATTCCTCTGTGTTACAGGCAGAGTAACTTTGTAACTGATCAAAGTAGCTTCACAGAATCACTTTCACTAGCTTGTTAGCTCAGCTGCTGGGCGCCATGTTTTTTCAAATCAATTTCACACGATCATACTTTCTCTTAATTTAAAAAGTCAGCAAAGCATCAATACTTGCAGTTTTCAAGTTTGGGGGTTCAAGTTGATACTTCCGCTGATTATTAAGGTTGGTTTCATTCAGATAAGACGTTTGCAGCAGCCAGCTTGTTCTGCGGAGAGCAGAGTCGTCCCACGCCGTCCGGAGTCTGGTAAGTTGAACGGGAGCCGCACCTGTTTCCTCCCCAGCAGCGATTCTCTGGGGGCTCACAGGGGCTCAACCAGTGCCTTGCCTTCTCTCCTCCTGTAATCCTTCGGATTTTTGGAGTATTCAAGCCGCTTCTGGGTATCGAAGCGGCTCTACAGACAGCGGGGCTGGCGGTCCTTAAAAGGAGACCGTCTTCGCTGGCAGCGAACAAACCGGAACTTCCTAGAATCCTGAACTTTGATATACAGAATGACAATATTGGGTTAAACAGCGGGCTAAACAGTGGTGAAATAAAAAAAAAAGAGAAAAGAGAGAGGGAACAATTGGAAACATAGGGCAAAATAGGAGAGATCAGGATTTTAAAGTGCAGGAAACAAGGGGAAAGAAAAAGGTAAAAATAAAATTGAAAAGGGAGAAGAGAAAGAAATGAAAGAAGAATTTGAGGTATACATTTAGAATTGAGATGTGAATGGTAGCAAGAAATAATGGTAAAGTATAATATGGTGAAAATGAATTGTACAATAATTGGCATATTATCATTTATATTTTTGAAATCTAGATAATGATGAATTTTGTTTTTGTTTCTTTTTTGAGAAATATGAATAAGTTTAAAATGTAATAATTGAAATACTGTTAATGGTTTATGGTGGTGTGTATAAAAATGATCAAGTGAGGATTTGAAACAATACATAGGGGAAGCAAGTAGAGGATAACAGTCAGAATATTTTTAAATTTAATTAAGGAAATTATAATAGATGAAATATTTTTAATGGTATATTGTGATGAAAGTAGAAATGATTAAGATATGGTTCTGAGGATCATATGGAGAAATTATTTGATGTATGAAAATGCCTTGGTAGTACAAGGGTTTAAGGCACCCTGTTATTAAGCTGTTTAAGACCAGCTGCCTGCAATTACTGCAGGGTTCGAATCTCGCCAAGGCTCAAGGTTGACTCAGCCTTCCATCCTTTCTAAGGTAGGTGAAATGAGGACCCAGTTTGTGGGGGCAATAAGCTGACTTTGTATAAATATACAAAAGGATGAAGGCTATTGCTGAGCACATTGTAAGCCGCCCTGAGTCTTCGGAGAAGGGCGGCATATAAATCAAATTAAAAAAAAATAAAAAATGGAACTAATTGGAACTAATTGTTTATACTCTTTTTTTTTCTCTTTTTCTTTAAGTGTTTGAATATATAAATGGAAAAGATATTTATATAAGTAACTGATTATATTAAAATGTTGGACTGTATTACTTAAGAAAATGTAAGTTATAATTTATTTTTATTTTATTTTATTTTATTTCCAATTTATATACCGCCCTTCTCCCTGAGGATTGAGGGCGGTGTACAGCCAGAATTAAGAACATGAAATACAAATATTAAAAAACAATTAAAATATATATAAATTTGGCCCCAAAATTAAAAATCACAAACCAATTAAAACATTTAAAAATTTCTTCTTAAGCCAGCCCGGCTTGCTGGAAAAAGTGGGTTTTAAGGGCACGGCGGAAGGCACTGAGGTCTTGGATTCTCCTTATCTCTGGGGGCAACTGATTCGAGAGGGTAGGTGCCCCCACAGAGAAGGCCCTCCCCCTGGGGGTCACCAGCCTACATTGTTTGGCTGATGGTACCCTGAGGAGGCCCTTTCTGTGGGAGCGCACGGGTCGATGGGAGGTCGTCGGTAGCAGCAGGCGGTCTCGAAGATAGCTAGGCCCTATGCCATGGAGCGCTTTAAAGGTGATGACCAACACCTTGAAGCGCACCCAGAAGACCACCGGGAGCCAGTGCAGCTTGCGCAGAAGAGGTGTTACATGGGAGCGCCATGCTGCTCCCGTCACTACCCGCGCTGCTGCGTTTTGGACCAGTTGGAGCCTCCGGGTGCTCTTCAAGGGGAGCCCCATGTAGAGAGCATTGCAGTAGTCAAGGCGAGAGGTGACGAGGGTGTGAGTGACTGATCAAGAAAGGGCCGCAACTGGCGAATCAGGCGAACCTGACAAAAGGTCCCCCTGGTTACAGCCGTCAGATGTTCCTCCAAGGACAGCTGCATATCCAGGAGGACTCCCAGATTGCGAGCCCTTTCTGTGGGGGCCAAAGACTCGCCCCCAATAGTCAGCGATGGAGTCAACTGACTATATCGGGATGCCGGGAGCCACAGCTACTCAGTCTTGGAAGGGTTGAGCTTGAGCCTGTTCCTCGCCATCCAGATCCGCACAGCCTCCAGGCACTGGGACATCACTTCAAGGGCATCATTGGGGTGGCCTGGGGTGGAGATGTACAGCTGGGTGTCATCAGCGTACTGGTGGTATCTCACCCCGAAGCCACGGATGATATCGCCCAGCGGCTTCACATAAATGTTGAACAGAAGGAGCGAGAGGACAGATCCCTGCGGCACTCCACAGATGAAAGGCCTCGAGGTCGACCTCTGCCCCCCTGCCAACACAAACTGCGACCGGTCGGAGAGAAAGGAGGAGAACCACTGCAACACGGTGCCTCCCACCCCCAACTTTTCCAGCCGGTGCAGCATGATACCATGGTCGATGGTATCAAAAGCCGCTGAGAGATCTAACAGGACCAGAACAGAGGAGCAACCCCTGTCCTGAGCCCTCCAGAGATCATCAACCAACGTGACCAATGCCGTTTCCGTGCTGTGCCCAGACCTGAAACCCAACTGGAACGGATCTAGATAAGATGTTTCCTCCAGGAATTGTGGAAACTGTCGCGCGACCACACTCTCAACAACCTTCGCCATGAAGCGAAGGTTGGAGACAGGACGGTAGTTGGCCAATATTGCTGGATCCAGGGACGGCTTCTTGAGGAGAGGCCTCACCACCGCCTCTTTCAAGGCAGCGGGGAAGTGACCCTCACTCAACGAAGCGTTGATAACACCCTGGAGCCAGCCTCGTGTAACCTCCTGGGAAGCCAGTACCAACCAGGAGGGACACGGGTCCAGTAAACATGTGGCCGCACTACGTCTCCCCAAAATCCTGTCCACATCATCGGGAGTAATAGCATCAAACTCCTCCCAGGTAACATTCTCAAGACTATTCCTCGTCACCCTGCCCTGATCTACCCAGTCAGAGTCCAAATCCCCCCGGATCTGAGCGATTTTGTCATACAGGTATTGTCCGAAATCCTCCGCCCTGCCTTCCAAGGGATCCTCCCGCACTCCTGGGTGGAGCAGGGAGTGGGTCACCCTAAACAGGGCGGCCGGACGATTCCCTGATGACACAATAGAGGCGGAAAAGTAATTAAACTTTGCCATCTTTATTGCCACTAGGTAGGTCTTAATATGCGACCTTACCAGTGTTCGATCAGATTCAGCGAGACTGGCCCTCCAACCGCTCTCCAGGCATCTTTTCTGGCGCTTCATTTCCCTCAGCTCCTCAGTAAACCAAGGAGCCGCCTGGGATCGGCACTGGGTCAGAGGCCGCAAAGGCACGACTCGGTCCAAGGCCCCCCCAGCCACCCGATCCCAGGCGGCTACCAGGTCCTCGGCCGAGTCATGTGCTAGATGCTCAGGAAATGGCCCAAGCTCCATCTGGAACCTATCAGGATCCATCAGGCGCCAGGGGCATATCCATCTAATTGGGTCCGCCTCCCTGCGGCGGGGGGCTACGGTTCGAAGATCCAGGCGAAGGAGTGAGTGGTCAGTCCATGACAAGGGTTCTATGTCTATATCCCCTATAACAAGACCACTCAACCACTGGCCAGAGACAAAAATCAAGTCCAGAGTGTGACCTCCCCTGTGAGTAGGGCCATGAATTAACTGGGTCAGGTCCATGGCCATCATGGAAGCCATGAACTCCCGAGCCACCTCAGATGTTTCACCAATGGATGGCAAGTTGAAATCACCCATGACTAAAAGCCTGGGTGTATCTACTGCCACCGTGGCTATCACGTCAAGTAGCTCAGGTAGGGCTGTTGCCACGCGGCAGGGAGCCAGGTATGTAAGCAACAAGCCCATCTGAACCCCACGACCCCACCTCACAAGGAGGGACTCACATCCGGCTATCTGAGGCACAGCGGTCTCCCTCAGACCCAGATCCTCGTTAATAATAACCGCCACCCCCCCGCCCCTCCCCTGGGCCCTCAGCTGATGGAATGCTCTAAAGCCTGGTGGGCACATTTCAACCAGAGGGACACCGCCCTCCGGGCCCAGCCAGGTCTTCGTAATACCCGCCAGGTCCGCTCCTCCCTCTTGTATAAGATCGTGAATGAGGGGGGCCTTGTTTACCACGGATCTGGCGTTGCATAGCATCAGCCGAAGGCCCAGATCCTGAGTATCTAAGCCACCTAGTATCCGAGCGGAGCCTTGGGGACCGGGGCAAGCAATTGCTCTCCAACAGCAAGTGCGAGCCCCCAACACATGATATGGTCCCCTGCTCCCGCCATATCTGCCCCTCCCATCTACCGTGCTGATGGTACAACCCTCATAGGTATCGTCCCCCATCCCTTCCCCAATCCCTCGTCCAGCACCCCCCGAATCGTTACCCTGTGCCGGGCTCGGCTCTGACCCTGGTGGATTTCCCCCCCCATCCCCCATAGTCGTCTTCCCAGTTTCTCTAAAAAGATTATTACAAACCCCCCTCCCAGAAGCCCTTAAATTCTTAAAAAATTTCCCTAGAAAACCCCACAAATTCTTCCTTGCTCCATGCCATCACACAGAGAGGGATTCCTCAGGGTGCTGTCAGCCAAGCAATGTCGGCTGGTGACACCCAGGGGGAGAGCCTTCTCTGTGGGAGCTCCTGCCCTTTGGAACGAACTGCCCCCGGAAATACGCAAGATCTCCGACCTCCGTGTGTTTCGCTGTGCCCTTAAGACCCTACTGTTTCGCCAGGCAGGGCTAACTATGTAATTATTTTAAATTGGGAGTTTTAAATTGGGGGTTTTAATCTGGGCCGAAATTGTGTAATATTTTTAATAATTTTAAATTTTGATATTTGTATATTTTTTGTTTTAATAGGCTCTACACCGCCCCGAGTCCTTCGGGAGAGGGACGGTATAGAAATAAAATTATTGTTGTTGTTGTTGTTATTATTATTATTATTATTATTTATTATTATTATTATCATCATCATCATCATAAAATTAATTATTTTGATGGATATAAAAACAGATGACAATAAGAAAGGGTTTAATATAGAATAGAAGGGAAAATTGGAATTTGGTTACAGATGAAAATGAAGGGTAAAACTGGTAAAAAATAGATGAAAATGAACACTATGGCAAAAAAGGAGGTATAGAAATGGTAATTTTAGTTGTAAAGATTAAAAATTGTTTAAATTTGTTAACCGGCCAAATACTCTGATCAGCAAAAATACATTGTATGTTTGTGTGTGTGTATGTGTAAAAAATAAAGAAAAACTGTTTACAAAAAAAATATATGTCCCTGTTCCCAAACAACAGGGACATGCTTCACAAAAAAACATTCTATGTTTATGCCACAAGCAGAGGTTGTAATAAGTGATATGGTTTAGGGTAGAATGTCCATTAGATGGCCCGCCCAGTCCAATTCTCCTGTCCAATGTAAAAATACAATTTATGTACACTATAAAGTATAGAAACCAAAGATACGAAAGATGTAAAGAAGGGGAAAACATAATGTTTAAAAAACTTAGCATTTAAATGCAGCATTATACAGTTATATTGATTAATCTTTACAGTGCAAATGAACCATTTTGTAAAGCAGTATTGATTCAAGATAGTAAATTTATTATAAAATATATTGTAAAAGAATAATCTTTTTTGCCACAACCCAAAATGATATACAATACACTTTGCTATATAATTCAATAACCCATGAAATATATTTAATATTCTTATGACTAATACAGCTAAAACGTGAACCAAATTGTGAAATCTCGAGATCTTTAAATTGCATATACCACTCATTAGCAATTTTAAACAATTCAAATTTACATTGTTTTAAATTGAAATGTTTTAAATTCTTAATTGGCAATAATCTGATCAGTATTAATACTGCTAATTTATCCCACGCCATGACTTTAAAAAATTACCAGTCCCAGTATCTCCCTTTGCAGCCTGGAATTATGGAAATTCAGGGGGATTTTAACAAAAAAAATTTCTGTCAAGACAATAGCTTTTGGAGTTGATCAACTGGATTCTCCAAGGAGAATCTATAAAATGCAAAATGTATGCTCCGGGGTAAAACTATAAAGACAGGAAAGTTTTTAAAAAAACCATTATAATAGCTGTAATTTTTATAAAGTTTTTTTCTTTTAAGCAGATATTTGCCAGTAATTGTTCTCATTCATTCTAGGTTCTCTGAAAGGCCCAATGACTATTACCGTGCTCCTTCATTTCATATCACATCTCACATTCATTCATGTTACACAATTTTCCCCAAACTCATCACTGATTCTTTATTATCAGCAGGTTATAGGTGCCTAGTACAAATTAGTGACAAAAATGATTAAATGTGTGTTATAACATCACAATGCAAATCAAAGTTTTTCAGACTTCTGCCCTAATTAGGTGCAAGAATGCAAGTCACGTTTTTATTGTTCTGATATTGTGTCATTTGTCATAAAAAATGTACTGATATTGTGTCATGTGTCATAAAAATGTACCATAAAAAAATCTGATTACCATGTATTTGTTTTTGTGTAATTTATCCAGGAGAAGGTGGAGCAAGAGACTTTGAATCTTTCTTGCATTTGATAATACTTGTACCATGGTATCAAAATTTGTTGACAGTATCATGTCAAGATATTGGAGTTGAATTTAAATCTGGAGAGACCTGGGTTGACATGATTCCTCTTGTGGGAGAAGTCCATGATTTTTAAGTTTTAGACTTCAGGGAGATGCAATCACTATGTGAGCTATAAAAATAATCGGAAAAGAATTTTTCTAAATGTGGCTTTTTGTTAAGACTCAGCAATAAATATTTGCCTTTGAATTTCAATCTTTGTTAAGTGAGAATGAAGGAGCTTTGCAAACCACAGATATAAAGAAAAGCTCCCATTTCTTTGTCTATGAGATTCTCAGTCATCCAAGTCATGATTGTCCCAAAGGTGCTTTTTCAAGAGGCAACTGGACGTTCTGATTCTTCAGAAGCTTTTTGGATAAGAAGCGAAAAGTCTTCAAAGAAAAAAACAAAGTCCAGTTGCCTCTTGAAAAAACATCTTGGGACTCCCATTTCTTTCTTTCTCCAGAAAGATTAGTTTCTGTTTGTCTTTTAAAGTCCTTGGCTCCGACCAAGGAAAGGAAAGATCAAAACCTATAGATTTAGTAGTCAACATTCTTGATAGGGTTGGTAATTAGGGGATTAAATAAAAATCTTCCTTCCAATTTTTAATCGTTTCTTACTTTTTCTGATGGTTGGGTCCCTGCTGTGCAGTAAACAATATCGACACTGCACATAATGTATGGCTACTTCGGTACACAAAATAACTACAACAGAAGACCAACCTGCATTTCGATAATAAGCACGTCACTTTCTCCTTTCAATTTCCTGGGCTTCCAGAGGAAAAGTGCTCGCCCCGCCTCTCCTTTTGCTGCGCAGGCGTCCGCAGTTCCCAACACGCTTGTGCCCCCAAGCCGACTGCTGTAGTGAAAATGGCTGCGCCTGACGCTGTAAGTATACCACCCTTGTCCTCACGTGGACTTCCCTTTGCCGGGAAAGAGGCCTGCGCGGCTTCCTGTGTCATGGAGCAGCGGTCTGGGAATGTAGGCTTAGGCGATCGAGGAGTAGTCTGTGCGGGAGCTTTGGTGCAGTAGGAATATAGTGCTAGAGGCTATCACGGGATTGCCTTAGAGTTATTGAATTAATATTTATTATTTAGATCCTCAGTTTCGGCATTTCTTCGCGTTTTATGGGACATAGATTACCCTTTGTCCTGAGCCCCAATTCCAAGTATAGTTTTATGGGGAGTAAAGATGGGGAGCTCCCGGCACCGAAGCGGTACAAAAGAAGCACCGGAAGAGGTTGCGCCAGGCAAACCGAAACTGACTCCCTCTCCAGGCTTCCCTACTCTAGCTGTCTCTCCCCCCTCCCCGTCCCCTCCTCCCTGGTATGTATGCATACATGCACGCACGTGTGTACGTATAAATTTATGGAATAGCCTTTACTTGTATAAAGAACTCAAATGTTGCATAGTTCTAGGAGCACTTGATAAAAATTTGGTAAAAAGTACCAGAAACAAGTAAATCAGCTGAACTGTTCTCACGTATTGATCGCTGTTCCTATTCTCTGTGTATGTGTTTATGGCGCTGTAGGCTGATATGATCGTATGTACTGTAGTGATGGTGCTGGAAAATAACCATAAGATTAATATGGTTTTTATTAATACATTAATAAAAAATTGCTAAATCAGTGATGGTGGCTAATGAAATATTGAAAAGAGGATAAAAGGATTCAAAAGCCAATTGGTCTAGTAGTGGTTAAGAAATTGGACTTGAATGTGTACTTCTATAACTATCTGGTTTGGTACAACAACCAAACAGGAGAGGTACAGAGTTCAATGGTTAGCTAAGACTGTAGAAAGAACAATTGCAAGCATCCTGCCTTCCACAGAAGACCTGTATATTGTGCAGGTCATAAGGAGGGCTGAGAAGGTATCTGCAGACCCCTCACATCGTGAACATAAATTGTTTCAATTCCTCCCCTCAGGACAGCACTACAGGGCATTGCAGGCTAAAACACGGAGACATAGGACAGTTCCCTCCCCCTACCCCCCCATCACTCTGCTGAATACCTAATTCTCACAGAACTGTCTAATGTCTATGTATATTTACCCATGTAGTCTGTAGTATTATTGTCTATCCTTATTATCTTCCTTTCTCCCTCCTTTTATTGATGATGATTCTGTTGCTTTGCATGAATACTAAGTGCTTCTGTATCGGAGACAAATTCCTTGTGTGTTGAATCACACTTGGCTAAATAAAGTTCAATTAATTCAATTCAATCTGGGGAAACTTGGGTTGACAGGATTCCTCTTGTGGGAGAAAAATCTAGGGAAGCCTCAGTGGAAAGCAATTTAACTTCTGAAAAAAGTTGGATATGAACTGAATAAACAAACATGAATATATAGTATATGGACTCTGTTAATTACATTAGTAAAGGACTATAAAGATACTATGAAGATTTGATTACTATATCTTATTGTCTACTCCATCCAGGAACATTCAGATGAGAAAGAACTTGGACTGGAGCCTAGACTTCATGATACTCCTGAAGACATTTTCTTTGAGGCAGCAGTAAATACCATTGACTTTCACCCCTCCCGGGACATCATAGCTATTGGAGATGTTGACGGTGATGTCTATGTGTGAGTTCAACTTCTCAGAGAAGTGCACTGGTTGAGCCTTCTTCTTGGGTCATGTATATGGAGATTGTAGAAAAATCTCCCTGGTGCATCAGTAGTTCAATAAGATGGATCTGTGTAAATGTTTAAGAAAGACAAGAAATGTGTGTTTCCATTGTTAGATTTTATGCAGTTGACTAAGAGAAAAAGAGGATTTATGCTTGTATGGTTACAGATTGAGAGAGAGAATGTATATCCATCTCTCTGTATAGAAAAAACATATTTGAAAGGAAGTATCTGTTTAAGAGTATCTCTGTGATGGGTAGTAACAGGAAATGTTTGTAAAACCATTTCCTCACTTGAGATCTAGAGAACCTTGTGGTTTCTTCCAGACATTCCAGAGCTAGTACAGAATCTGTCCTATTTACTGTTATGCTGGGCTGAGTTTAGAAGATCCTGTAGTCACTAGTAGAAATCATACCAAAAAGACAAATAAGATGTGTTGGAGAAAGAGAATATGTAGATGTTGATGTGTGTGATTGTGTATGTATTTATTTAAGCAAGAAGTTGTAATTATATACATGTAGTTAAGAAAGAGGACAGGTTGGTCATTTGGAGAAGGAGACCATTCTACTTTTTTTGGAGGTAGGGGTATTAAGGTGAGTGATTTAAAAGAGAAAGAAGATATCTGTATGTTGAAGAAGTACCTGTTCCTTACAGGAGAGTGGCTCTTTGTGGCTGAGAGCCATGCCCCCTTATCCAAAGTGGAACCAGAGAGACATTAAGGAGAATTTTGGAGAGTAGATATGAGATAGAGCTAGTATGTGGCTAAAGAAGAATAGTTGAGAGTAAAAGACTGCTGTGTATGTATGGGTGGTAATCTCTGTGTAGGATGATGAGGCCTGCTTAAAAAACTGTCTGTCATTGATAGAGGAGTTCTGTGCATAATTGAGAGGAACAGAAGCTTTGTGTACAATTAAGAGACTGAGCGTGTGTGTTTATCTGTAGCTGACAAAGGCAACTGTAGAGGGAAGAAAGCATAGGAAGGGCATCTGTATGACTGACTAAAGCAGGGTTGGCAAACTTGCATCGTCATGGCGGTGTCACGTGATGTATCAGGACTTTTCTCCCCTTTGCTAAACCAGGCATAGGTTTGGCCAGTGCGTGATGCATCCGACCCACAGGCTGTGAGTGTGACAGCCCTGGACTAAAGTCTTTGGGGTATTTGGGTGGATGTCTTTCTGAGAGAGGGGGATCTATTTTTGTGAACAGGCCAGAAAATGTGAAGTTGTGAGAGGAGATTGCAAGTGATCAAAAGAGTTTTGATCCAAGTGTGGCTGAGAGAAAGAAGATGTGGATAGAAGTGCTGGGTATGGTTGAAAAAGGGAGACTGTTTGTAGCAGGACCATCCACAATATTTTATGTGCTAGAAAGAAAATTTCTGCTTATGTGTGAGAGATGGAGAGGATATCCCTGCCTTTATTAATGGGAGATGGGGAGAGAGAGAGAGAGGGAGGGAGGGAGAGAGAGAGAGAGACAAGGGGTCTGTGTACTTGTGACTAAATCAATCAGATTAGAGCAGACAGAATCTGTTGGCTTGGCGCAAAAAAGACATTCAAAGTGCCAAAACATGTTTGTCCCTCTACCGTGTTTCCCTGAAATTAGAACCTGTCCGGATAATAAGCCCAATTTGGATTTCAAACGCACGCGCTAAAATACCCCCCCCTAAAATAACCCCCCCCCAATACTTAGACACATGCGCAGCTGCTGCGCAAACAACACGATGTAAGGAGGTGAGGCCAGAGAGGGGAATGTTGTGGTTCGCCAGCAGCCTGCGGACCTGGCAGCAGAGTCAGATAGTGAGGAGGCTGGGGAGGACAATGGGCCAGTCCTGGAGTCAGGGGAAGGCCCGGACGAGGGCTCTGCATCAGAGGAAGCGATGGGGCCAGGGCCATCTGGGAGTGATGTGCGGATTCCGGAGCCTCCAGAGGCGGACAGCAGAGAGGCAGAGGGAGCCTGTTCCTAGTGCACGCATGAGAAGAGCTACCAGAAGGCAAGAGCAGCTAAAGTAAAAATGATGACTCGGGAGTAAGGCCAAGAGATGATTGGCCCCTCCCATAAGGCTTAAAAGACCAGCAACAGCTCTTGGGCTCTTCGTCGGAAAACAACGTTGATAGATTTGTTTCTTGTCTTGCTGTATTTATTTCTTGTTGGCATCTCCTGCTTCTGAACTTTTGCTAAGAAAAGCCTTTGGCATGTTGCCAAAGTAGAAAGGTTGGTGATAAGGCCGAAGAACTGTGTTATGAAGAATTTGTTTTGAATTAGTTTGGACTATGCTGAGAATGAGTTAATTCTTTTATGTTCCAATAAAATCCGTTTGTTTAGAACTGATTGCGTCTGATAATACCTACTTGGGCCTAGGTCACAACAGGGAAATGGAGGGGGAACATGCCCCACATGCACCTGCCTTCCACATGGAATTGCCTCGCGGAGGCCGCTCCCACAAACCCTAGCTCGTGTGCCCCTTCTCTTAGTGGCGGCCGCAAAGAGCGGCTGCAAAAAAACTCTTGCCAGTCCTAGACCTGTCGATCTGGGACTGGGGGGAAGGGGACTAGCGCCCGAGCTCTGAGCAGTGGCCGGTGCGGGCTGCCTGCGCAGCTATGAAGCGGGATCGGTGTGGCCATTTCTTGCCTGCAGCATTGCCAGCGAGGATCAGGTCAGAGCTGCCGCTGCCACCTAAAATCAGCAGGCCAGATTTGGTGAGCCGGATGCACCGCTGCCACTTGGGAGAAGAAGAGAGAGACAAAGTGCTGCGAGAGAGCCCATTTCTCACGTTCTTCTCTTCCCGGGCGGTGGCAGCGCGTTCAGCTGCCCGAATCTGGCTTGCCGATCTCAGCCGGCAAGGGGGAGTGGCAGGTGGAGAGGGGTGGGGCGGCGGAGAAGCGAGATGTACGGAGCGAGACAGGGCTCCCATTGCTGTCTCTTCTCTCCCCCTCGCCAGGCATGGCAAGAGCTGGAAGTCAGATAAGACATGCATCTGTCAGATCTCTAAAAGTGATACTGCCATTCAAGTGGAGGAAGGGGGAGACTTGGATTCGATTTACTAGCATTGCCTGTGTCATCAGATATTTTGCAACCTATATCCTGGTGCCAAGGAGGCCTGAGATTCCCTTTACCTGCAGGAATTTATATGATAGCCATGTGGGTTGTCTCACTTTAAAGGGTAGTGGTGGGAATGCATGTTTGTTCGGGTTCTCAAAGGAAATAGTAAAGAAAACATCTTCACATTTGTGTATTGGCTAAAATCTGCATTTTGACTTAAAGGGAGGGGTCTCTACCACTTTAATCCTACTGCTTTGCCTAAGGGCATTCAGATTGTGCTTTAGCTGGATGGCTTTCACTTCTGCTTAATAAAAGAATCCTTTTGAACAACTACGTTTCACTTTCTTAAGTTGGAAGGAGAGGTGATCCTTACAGCATCTCACTTCTCCGCTGTGTCTTACCTGACTTCCAGCTCCGAAAAAAGTGTTCAAAATGGGCTGGAAAAGGCCTGAAAATGGAGTGCAGAGAGGCCAAAAACTTTTTTTTGTTGATTTCCTCTTCTAAATTTAGGTGCAGTGTGTCTTATAGTCTGAAAAATATGGTATGTATTCAGTATAAATGAGGTATGTGTGTACGAATGGTAGCAAGAGAAGATGGTTGGCTATATCTGTATTGGTTAAAGGTAGGCACTATTGGGTGCAGGAATTATTTGAACAGGTGCCTGATGCTTTCTTTCCATTTTAAAATCATAATTACAGATACTCATACTCCTGTTTGGAGGGTGAAAACAAAGAACTTTGGTCCTCAGGTCATCATTTAAAATCCTGCCGGAAAATATCCTTTTCGCAAGATGGACAAAGTGAGTGCCCTTTGTTTGCTGCTTTTATGGTTTTTATAATGTTTTTTGAAATACAGATAGTGCTAAGCCCGCAAGGAGAATGACAAGCTTTAAATTAAATTCAACAAAGTTAGTTCATATGCTGATTTCATCTTTAAGTAATAATGCTTCCATATGACGAACTGCACCAGAAAGATGTCAAGGGCACATGTACAAAGACATCAAAGATATCTTTGAAAAGTTGGCATAAATATACTCCATGAAGTAGATGCCACAACTCTTTGCTGAAAGGAGTTTTTCTGCAGCAGGAACAGATGAGGCATTCCAAGAAAGTTAAAATGCCTGGACAGCAGATGTGCATTTAGATACATTTTGTGTCCTATAATTTCTATAGGCATGCTTGATCCCTGAATCATGAAAAGATTATTCTAAGTATTTAAAACAATTTACTTGCTCTAAACAGTGCCCATTTAGTTATATCTTTGGTCTTTCTACGAACACCAATATTTTGGTTTTATAATATCTATAAATATATGATATGAAATACATTTTATAAATCTAAATATAAAATGAATGTTATTTATAAAATAAATATAAAATTAGTAGGAAACAAGCACACAGTGCTGTTTATAAACCTATTGGGGTGAGCAATGGGCATTATTTTTCAGAAATAGTGTACACTTTAAATTGCTTCGAAGATCCAAGATAGGATACTTCACTTGCAGTGGAAAACTGATAGTTACATTCTGTTTGGATATCTTGCATAGTCATGAAAAATCCAACTAGAAGAAACATACCAAGTATAGCTTATCTACTTTGCAGTAGTTATAACAGAACATGCCAGGTGTTTTTTGATTATGTAGCTGATAATATAGGAATCTTTTTGAATCAAGAAATGGCCAACTAGAATGGCACAAGCTGCCTTTCTTTCTGGATTACAGATTGGTAAAGGCTAATGCCTTCAGATTACCTAAAAAAAAGAGAGAGATTAATTTTTTATAAAGGATGTTACATATGTGCAAACCCCATAACCCTCACTCAGGGTGAAGCACTGAAGTACAAAACAGTTAGAAAAAGCCCTTTGGAATTTGATCATGTCATGGTATGGGCTCTCCCCCTCTGTATTCCAGGGCTTTTCACAGTATCCAAGGATAAATCTATCCATATCCTGAATGTGGAGGAAGGCCGTCTTGTGATACGATTCTCCAAGGCTCACAAGTAGGTATCTGAATTATTTACTAGCCATTCTGTAGCCTTGGTAATGAAGCATTTACTGAGGTGCTATATTTTCTACTTACAGTTCTTTATTTCCTTTGTGTTAAGATTCTTGAGCATGAGTTATTTATATATCTCTATATCTCTATATCTATCTATCTATCTATCTATCTATCTATCTATCTATCTATCTATCTATCTATCATGCTTTAATTAACTCAAGGTAGTGAACATATCCAACACAGCTTTGTCCTATTTTCCCCTCAACAACAACTCTATGAGGTAAGTTGGGTTTGAGAGAAAGTGACTGACGCAAGGTCTTTCATGGCTAATGTGGGACTAGAACTCATGGTTTCCTGCTATCCAGCTTGGTACCTTAACCACTAGACCGGGTGTTGGCAATCTGCAGCTCTCGAGCCGCATACATTTGGGCCCTCTGCTGTGGCTCCCTGTTGGGTAATCCCACCACTGGATTCTACTCTTTAGAATTAGTTAATGGTACCTTTGAGTAGAAGAGTTATATGAATAAGGGTTCAAAAATGGGAACAGCTCTACAAATAAGTTATAATGTTGGCTCTTCTACTCTGAAATTTCCACAGCTCAGCTTTGAACAGCCTATTGGTGATAGATGAGCATTTGTTTGCCACAGGAGATGACAGTGGAGTGTTGAAAATATGGGACCTGCGCAAGGGCACATCCATCATGGAAATGAAGCAGCATGAGGACTACATCAGTGATATGATCCTAGATAGAAACAAGAAGCTGCTTCTCACAACCAGGTACTACATTCTCCTGTTCATTCAGTAGACCAATAAGTTACATTTGTATGTTTAGAGTGCAGATGTTTTACAGCAGTTGTTCCTACGGGAAAGATTAAAAGCTTTTAGATAAAAACTATCACCATCTCTTTTGGCGTTATTCTTTTCACTGTTGTAATGGCATTTCACATAAATACAGAGTTATCTATAGCCAGCTCTGAATTGCTAGTGATTATAAATAAAGTTTTTATTAGAATTTGTCAGAAGGCAAATAGATATGTATAAAATTTAGTGATTTAGGAATGGAATGTTCTGGAGAGGTCCAAAACATTCCATTCCCCTTCTGGAACATGCCATTCTGGAGCAGACCAGCAATTTCCAGAAGTAAATTCCTGAAATAGTTTGAAGTATCTCAAAAACTGGAAGTCACTCAGAACATCATACTCAAGCCATCTAACTACTACTAGATAATGGAATTTACTTTCAAAAACTGAGGAGATTTTATATGAGAAAAACAAGAGAGCAGAACATTTTTAGAATTCTCCAGAATTCTCCATTTCTGTCATATTCCAAATAAAGTTTGCTTTATAACTAAATATTATGTACCATTCTATTTCTCGCAGTGGAGATGGAACAATGGGAGTCTTCAATATTAGGAGAAGGCGCTTTCAGCTTCTCTCAGAACCTCAGAATGGAGACTTAATGGCTATATCTCTGATGAAAGTAAGTTCTATTATCTTGCTGCACCTTGGAAAAAAGGCTGTTTGCAGATATGAACCAGTAAGTTACACTATTTCTGAGATGGATGATAGCAAGGTCTTTATGAGAGCCAATTTGGCATAGTGGTTAAGGTATCAGGCTGGAAGCCAGAAGGCCATGAGTTTAAAGTCTACCTTGGATACAAAACCAGCTGGGTGACCTTGGACCAGTCAGTTTCTCTCGGCCCTAGGAAGCAGGCTATGGCAAATCACTTCTGAAAACTTTTAAAGAAAAATGCAGAGATTAGTGCAGGAAGTCACCAGGAGACAACAGGACTGAAAAGGACTTTTAAAAAAAGAATTTAAAGTATTTTCCTGCATTAGTATGATGTTTGATGTCTCTATTCAAGGTAGTATGCTTTAAGCTTTTGATAAATAGGGTTTTTCTATTTTAAATAGCTTTCAAGACCTAGTTCTTAATAACAACAAAAGATATGCTGCTTTTTTTCTGGCTAAACTATGTATTATTTTTCTCCTGCTCAGAGGGGAAGGAAAGTAGCCTGTGGCTCCAGTGAGGGAACGATTTACCTCTTCAACTGGGATGGTTTTGGTGCCACCAGTGACCGTTTTGCACTGAAGGCAGAATCCATAGACTGCATGGTTCCCATAACTGAGAGCATTGTGTGCACAGGTTCCACCGATGGAATCATTAGGTGAGACTGTCATGAGACAAGAAGTTCTTGTGAGAGATGCTAATACTGGAGAGGTACACAAAAACACAGACTGGCTGCAAATGAAACTAGGTAAAATAAGCTCTTCTTAGCAGATGGCCAAAAGCAAACTATAATTTCAAATAAGGTATGACAAAACTCAATATTAAGAGATTGAGAAGATGATCCTTGAAAAATTCTGCCTAGTTTCCTGGGCCAATATATGGCAATATATATATATATAGAAACTAGCTACATAAGAGAGGCGTGCCAGCTCAGTGGTTAAAGAAGCTGGGCTTGTTGGCTGGAAAATTGATGGCTCGGGTTCAAGACCCGAGCGCACGCAACAGGGTGAGTTTCCATTCTTGCCCCAGCTCCTGCCACCTAGCAGTTTGAAAGCATGCAAATGCGAGTAGATAAGTAAGTACCACTTTGGTAGGAAGGTAACAGTGTTGCATGCACCTCAGTGTATAATCATGCCAGCCACATGACCATGGGAGCATTTTTGGACAAACCTTGGCTAAAAAACAGAGATGAGAACTGAATTGAACACTGGTAGGGGAAACCTATGCTTTTATATAAGGGATTATTTTTTTCTAAAAAAGAACTTGGGATATGGCTGGATACCTCTCTCCACAAAGGAACTGGCATTCATTTTGGTAATTAAGCTTTTCTTTGTTTCAGGGCAGTAAATATCTTGCCCAATCGAGTGATAGGAAGTGTCGGGCAGCATATGGGTGAGCCTATTGAACAGCTGGCTAAATGTCATATGGGCCAATACCTGGCCAGCTGTGGCCATGACCAAAAAGTGAAATTCTGGGACATCTCTTCACTTAGTTCAGTGATTGTGGATGATTATAGAAAAAAGAAGAAAAATAAGCAACTGAAGCCTTTAAGTCGCAAAGCATTTGGCAATGGGGAAGATTTCTTTGCAGACTTGAAAGAGGTGGCAGCAGACTTGGAGAAAGAGGAGAATGGTGGACTTTCTGAGACTGACAGCGACTGAAAGACTCACATTGATCTGATTAGAGGCTCATTCCCTCGAAAGGACATTTTGGAAAAACTCAGCTATGCTGTATTTTTCATATTTCAGGATAGTTAAACTTGTGCTCTGTGGGCAAAGCCTTGGTAGCCTAATAGAACTAATAGTACAGAAGAGAGCTAAGATTGCAAGAATTTTCCTAGCTCAGAGAGAAATGGGAGAACATGGTTGCCACTGAAAGGGGAAAGGAAATGTTATCATATGTGGACAGTTAGAATATTAAGAAAGATTTTTTTATGTATCAGTAGAGTTCCTTGCAAACTTCTGTTTCCTCCATGGAGTGATTCTTTTTTTTTGCCACCTGAAATATTTAGGAATCAGGCTATTGCTCCACCTAACAAGTGGATTCCATTTCATTGCTATGGTAATGAAACAGGGATATCACTTAAACTCAGAAGAAAAGAGATTTAAATAATGGATTAAAGTTCATAATGGAACTTGGGAAGTTTCTAAATTATTGTTTTTCTGGGGTTTTATTTAAAGAATAAAAATAGGATATGAAGATGCATCAATTTAATATATTTGTGAACTACCTCAAGTGGATTATAGTCAACAGCCTGTTTGGTCTAGTGGTTAAGGCACCAGGTTAAAAACCAGGAGACTGTGAGTTCTAGTCTCATTTTAGGCATGAAAGTCAAAGACTTCGGGCTGATCGCTCACTCACAGTTCAACACACATCACAGAGGAGTTGTGGGGAAAAAGGAGGGAGTATTGTATGTGTTCTCTGCCTTATGTTATGTATTATAAAAATAATACAGGTGAGATATAAATAAAAAAACCCAGTTAAATACATTTAAGCCCTGTAAAATAAGACTTAATTTAAAAAGAAGAAATAAAACAAACGTTGAAATGCTAGCCTTTCTTACAGGATTTATGCAGATGATGCATTGGTGAAGGATGAGATAGAATATAGAATAATAGGGTTGAATGGACCTTGGATATCTTCTAGTCCACCCCCCTGCCCATTGCAAGAGATTCTATAATCTATATCATTCTGGACTTTCTTTGTTTGATGGAATGGGTATAATGTATTTTATTGTTTGGCTGTTCACCGCCCTGAGTCCTTCGGGAGTAGGGCGGTATACAAATCAAATAAACTAAACTAAACTAAACTAATGTGATCATAGAAAGAATAACAGAATAACAAAACAGAATAATAGAGTTGGAAGGGGCCCCAGAGAACCTCCAGTAGAACCCCCCCCAAAAAAGCAGGAGATGGTCCACTGTTCCCTCCCATGAATTGGCACCCCATCAATTCCAGTAGAGAATAGTTGAAGATACCATAAGAGACCTTCTGGTTATGTAGTTATTTGCTTGTCCTTTTTTTCCTTGGTTTGTGTTTATGGGTACCTTTTCAGAGCATTTCATATCTAGAGATCTTGTGCTCACATTTCAACATTTTATTTCAGCTGAAAATGCTGCCACTGAAATCTCACCATTTCACTGTAAATTTTTAAGTATGGTATTTTGAGTTTTGCAATAGAAGACTAGGGAGCTTAGAGCTGCCAACCACTATTCCAGAGGAAGTAAGTACAGGATAAACCTTGGTTTTGTTTAAGGTACATATATTATTAACCCTGAAGTTGGCCGAACTATGGCCATTTTCTTTTAGTAGCTTTTCTCTAGGGAGGTTTCTCACTGCTTCAGAGCTGACACAGCCTGAGCAAAGGGGCCAGGGAGGGTGTGTGTGTAGAGATAGCTGGGGTGTTGTAGCCTAAATAAAATTCTTTCCCCTGGGAATCAAGGACATTGGTGCAGATGCTCGAAAGGTGGAGACAGGTCACCTAGCTAGTAACTGAACTACATGCTGATTGGACCATGTGACTGAAAACTTTAATTGGGTGTAAAACTGGTGGGAATTTAGAGCCAGTTTTCCACCAAGAATGTGCCAATTTGGTATGCCCCAATAAAATGTTCTTTGAGGAATTTGCCTGTCTCGGAGTTCTTATTGAATGAGATGTATTACATTAAACCAGCTCTCTAAACTCTAAAGCTCCAAACCAGAGTTGCTGTCCAGGGTCTTGAGCTCTGGCGGCTTTTCTGGGCTACCCGGGCAGCGGAAAAGGCTCAGGAAAGATGGAGGAAGGAACCGGAGAAGCTCCGTGTGCTGGCGGGGCCTGCTGCGGAATTGAGGAGAGCCTGACATTCCCCTCAATGCCCGAGTGAGCAGCCATAGCTGAAGTTGAATGCCAACTAGGGGCCCGGGCGAAGGAACAATTCCAACTACCAGCTTCCAAAGAACTTTACTGAGTGGAGGAGGACCTAGAATTCAAACTAGCCTCTCAGGACCAGATGTGGGAGAGACCAATCACATCCACAAAGGAAGCGAGAACGACGATCCTGGAGTGGAGGTCGACGGGACCCCTAGATTCAAATGAGTCGGTGGAATGGAAGTACCAGGCTCATAGCCAAACCCTGGAGGGGCTGCCTGAAAGATTCAAGCAGATGCATCTCAGCAGCATCGGCCAGCAGCAGTGTACCGGTCACACAATAACCGTCCTGGGCCAACCTACTTTCACATTTCCTGCACATGGGGACCGATCTACCCAGGGCGTGGTGCCTCAACCCCTGCATATGGTGCAACCCAGGATGCAACCAAGTCTGCCCAGGAGGGACCAGTCAACTCTTCCGGCGACCTGAGCTACCAGCCCTCCACAGCCGCTATCAGCTTGCTCGAGCCCCAGCTCCTATCTGAGCCCGCCTGGGCACAGAAGACCAGCCGGCCTGCTAGGTCAGCCATGACTGCCGCCGGCAGGGGTAGCCGGTTGGGCATATTACCCCGGAAAGGGCTGGGTCCAGGTCCAGGCCCAATGGATCCCAGCCCCACAGGTTGCAGTGCAACTGTCAGCCATGCTGCAGTCACAACCACCACTGCTGCAACCCCAAGGAGAAGCCCCATCGTGCTTTCGAGCAGTGTTTGATGGGAACCTGGACAAATTGGCCTTCGTAAACCAAGCGTGAGCACACATCAACTGCTATGGGGACAGCTACCAAGACGACCGGGAAATTGTTTCCACCCTCACTGACAACCTGGAGGGGGAAGCATCAGAATGGGTGACCCAACTTCATGATGAGGGGGCTCCTGAGCTAGAAAATGTCGATGACTTCCTACAGGAACTAAGAAGCCAATTTGAGGACGTATCCCATGGGCAAGAGGCAGAGAAAAAAATCAAGAGAATCAGACAGGCCGTGCGGCTAAGGAATGCATCCAGGAATTCCGAAGAATTGCTGGGAAGCTGATACGGTGACCAGAGCTGATGCTGGTCCATTGCTTTAAAGAAGGTCTGGACAAGGAACTGCTTCAAATCTACCTTTGCCGGGGAGTCCCAGATTGCATCCATGACTGGTATTGGACGGCTGTGGCTATGGACTTAGAACTATGACGGCATCAGGAGACCCCAGAGAGGAAGCCTAAGAGACAAGCCTAAGAGAAAATGAATTATTCCTGTAAAAAGTATAACCTAAGTAACGCCATATTTAACCTTTATATAATCTTGTAAATTGCATATGTCTTGTAACATTATTGACACTTCCTGTCTTCCTAATCTTCCATGTGATCCTTCTGTTATTTTCTTTTGTTTTTTCACATGACAACAAAGTTTCCAACAGGTAAAGCATACAAGTACACATTTGATACAGATACAAGAGATAAGACATATGATTACAATGATAATGATACCTACAAACAACTCCTTTAACCATGCAAAGCTGGGTAACCACGATGTTAATAAGTCCCAAACTCCTTTAAAAGCAGTGTTTTCGGTTACATGGGTTAAATGTGTAATAGTGTTACTTTTTGCTAAATCACAAGCTAAATGTCCAAGTTGCAGTTGGTTATATTGTGTAGATATCCATGGAAACATTCCTAAACTTTATTCAATACTACTACCTCATCATTGCAGTTAGTGTCGAATACTTCATATAGTGTATCTCTTCTACCTCTTTATACTCCTCTATATGGTCCATTACTAGTATGGTCATAAGATTCTATTTAGCATATTGGTGTTATATGCCATTTAATAGGTTCTACAGGAACATATATAATTAAATGTGGTTCTTTTTCTGGCTTCGGGATTTCCTTATGTCCATGTTCATGTCCATGTGCTTCGTCTACAGTTTCTAACATACCATCATGTGTAGTCACCTTTGTAGCCACCTTCTGAGGAACACGGTTACTATGATAAAGACTTGTATTCATCATTTCATAATAGAATTCTGTATTATGATTTATGTCCTTTATTTGTGCAACGGCCATTACAGTAGTTAAACGGCCAATGGTACAAAGACCACCTATTGCATGTGCAGGTATTTAAGCATAAGCATACAATTTACAAAAGATAAACCACCCTCTAGGTAAATATAGAACCTGGCCCGTAGCTTCTATTTCCTCCACCTCAGAAGAGTGAAACACTTGTTCAGTAGGCACAGGAACATATATTACCTTTTCCTGCTTTTTCTCACACAATTATATCACACAATCATAAGCTGGCAATATCGTCTTTACTTCAATTACAAGTTTCTTCTGGTTAGTCCATTTAGCAGGTTTTTGTGGACTCCCAAATCACTTGTCATAAATTATAATTAATATTCTATGGTAATTTGTGCTTTTTCAAATAAAAACTTCCCAGGAACTGGCACTCCCACAAAACATGTTGACATTATATCAGAGACTGTAGTCTCCCTTTTTATACAAAAGGATGAACTATTGAGAGCTACTTTCATCAAGTCCAGAAAAATATTCCCTTCCTTCTTATTAGGCTCTCTCGCTTGTCTAATATATCTTGTTGGTGCTTTAAGATATCCAACAGTGCATCTTCCCTTCCATATAAAAGGTAATTTGGCCAATGCTATATTTCCACATAAAAACATAAGTTTGGAGGGAACTTTCAATTCAATATATGGTACATGTAGCCCTTCCTCTGTAATCCTAAATTTCTATAAGAAGGAATATAATTACCATATCGATCAGTGCATTGACTGTATAAGAATTCCATTTTGTTTGAGAGATCTTTGTACTGGGGAACTTTTCATATGTACGGTTGCACCTGGGATACAGTACACCATCATCAAAAGGTGACCTAATACAAATCCCATCTTCATCTGTAGTTTCTATCAGGGTTAGTGGTGTTTGCATCAGGGAATAGTGGTGCTCAAGTTCGGTATGAAAACATAGCTGCTGCCACGTTATGGGATAACTAGGCAATACAGCCAAAGTCCCCATTCTTGTCTGCACTTATAGTATAAGATTCCACAAAGTAATGAATATTATCACAACAAACCCCATTTTCCTAGTGGACTAGGCCCCCTGTTTCGAGTATGTTTTAGATGTGTAAAAGCTTAAAAGCTTACCATTAGACTTCAAGTCTTTCAGCCGATCATAGGGAACTTACACCCACCGGATACCACAGCATTAATTTACACCATTCAATTGTCTGTCTTTCTTTCTTTCTTTCTTTCTTTCTTTCTTTCTTTCTTTCTTTCTTTCTTTCTTTCTTTCTTTCTTTCTTTCTTTCTTTCTTCCTTCCTTCCTTCCTTCCTTCCTTCCTTCCTTCCTTCCTTCCTTCCTTCCTTCCTTCCTTTCTTTCTTTCTTTCTTTCTTTCTTATATTTCTATACCACCTTTCTCCCGTAGGACTCAAGGCGGTGTACAGTCAAGAAAAATATAGACACACAAACATCATAAAATTGCTAATTAAAATTATTACTTAGTTTGGTCAATTAAATAAAACCCAGAATTAGATAACATTTAAAAAATCATTCACATGTTCATATGTTTAGCCCCGCCTGTTGGAACATCGGTCTTGAGGGCACGGCGGAAAGCACGGAGATCAGGGATATTCCGTATCTCTGGGGGCAGTTCATTCCAAAGGGTTGGAGCCCTCACAGAAAAGGCCCTCCCCCTGGGAGTCGCCAGTCGACATAATTTGACTGACGGTACCCTGAGTAGTCCCTCCCTGTGAGAACGAACTGGTCGGTGGGAGGCTATTGGTGGCAAAAGACGGTCTCGTAGGTACCCAGGTCCTAAGCCATGGAGCGCTTTAAAGGTGATAACTAACACCTTGAATCGCACCCGGAAGACCACCGGGAGCCAGTGCAGCTCGCGTAGGAGAGGTGTTACATGGTGTAACGAGCTGCGCCCATAATCACCCGCGCGGCTACGTTCTGGACCAGTTGGAGCCTCCGGGTGCTTTTCAAGGGGAGCCCCATGTAGAGAGCATTACGGTAGCCCATACGGGAGGTAACTAGGGCATGAGTGACCGTGCACAAGGCATCCCGATCCAGAAAGGGATGCAACTGATGGATCAGGCGAACCTGATAAAAGGCACCCCTGGCCATGGCCGTTAAATGATCTTCTAAAGATAGCCATGAATCCAGGAGGACACCCAAGTTGCAGGCCCTCTCTGTGGGGAGCAAGATCTCATCCCCTATTGTCAGTGATGGTACCAGCTGACTATACCGGGACACCGGAAGCCACAGCCACTCGGTCTTGGAGGGGTTGAGTCTGAGCTTGTTTCTCCCCATCCAGATCCGCACGGACTCCAGGCAACGGGACATCACAGCAAGGGCATCATTGGGGTGGTCTGGGGTGGAGATGTTTAGCTGTGTGTCATCAGCATACTGATGAACACTCACCCCGAAACCACAGATGATCTCGCCTAGCGGTTTTACATAAATGTTGAACAGAAGGGGTGAGAGGACTGACCCTTGCGGCACCCCACAAATAAGGTGCCTCGAGGTCGACCTCTGCCCCCCTGCCAACACAAACTGAACGGTCAGAGAGGAAGGAGGAGAACCACCGAAGCACGGTGCCCCCTATTCCTAACCCCTCCAGCCGGTGCAGTAAGATACCATGGTCGATGGTATCAAAAGCCGCTGAGAGATCTAATAGGACCAGGATAGAGGAGCAACCTCTGTCCCGAGCCCTCCAGAGATCATCCACCAACGCGACCAATGCCGTTTCTGTGCTGTATCGTGACCTGAAGCCCGACTGGAACAGATCCAGATAGACAACTTCATCCAGGTATCGGGGTAGTTGTCGCAGCACCACACTCTCAACAACCTTCGCAACAAAGCGAAGGTTGGAGACTGGACGATAATTTGATAATATAGCCGGGTCCAGGGAAGGCTTCTTGAGGAGGGGCTTCACAACCGCCTCTTTCAAGGCGGCGGGAAAGACACCCTCACTCAGAGAAGCATTTATAATCCCCTGGAGCCAGCCTCGTGTAACCTCCCGGGAGGCCAGTACCAACCAGGAGGGACACGGGTCCAATAAACGTGGCAGCGTTAAGCTTGCCCAGAATCCTGTCCACGTCCTCAGGAGTCACAGAGTCAAACTCTTCCCAGATAACGCTCTCAAGACCTGCCCCCGTCTCCTCCCCTGGATCTACCCAATCGGAGTCCAGGCCTTCCCGAATCTGAGCGACTTTATCATGCAGGAATTGTACAAAATCCTCAGCTCGACCCTTTAAGGGATCTTCCCGTACCCCCACCTGAAGTAGGGAGCGGGTCACCCTAAACAGCGCGGCTGGGCGGTTCTCTGCAGATGCAATAAGAGCGGAGAAGTAGCTAGACTTCGCCGCTCTTATCGCCACAAGGTAGGTCTTAATATAAGATCTCACCTGTGTTCGGTCAGATTCAGATCGGCTTGTCCTCCAATCGCTCTCCAGGCATCTTTTCCGACGCTTCATCTCTCTCAGCTCCTCGGAAAACCAAGGAGTTAGATGAGATCGGCATCGGGTCAGAGGCCGCAAAGGCACGACGCGGTTCAAGGCCCCAGTAGCCGCCCTGTCCCAGGTGACCACCAGGTCCTCAGTCGAGTCGTGAGCCAGAGTCTCAGGAAATGGCCCAAGCTCCATCAGGAACTTTTCGGGGTCCATCAGGCACCTGGGACAGAACCATTTGGTTGGTTACGTCTCCCTGTGGTGGGTGGAAGTGACTTGAAAGTCCATGTGAAGGAGAGAGTGATCAGACCATGACAAGGGCTTGATGTCTATATCCCCTATTCTTAGATCATTCAGCCACTGATCAGAGACAAAAATCAAGTCCAGAGTGTGATTCCCCAAGTGGGTGGGGCCTTGAACTACCTGCGTCAGGTCCATGGCTGTCATGGAAGCCATGAACTCCCTAGCCGTCTCCGACATCTCACCAGCGGATGGCAGGTTAAAATCCCCCATAACAATAAGTCTGGGGGTTTCCACCGCCACCCCGGCTATAATGTCGAGAGCTCAGGCAGGACCGCTGTTACGTGGCAGGGAGCCAGGTACGCAATCAGTAGGCCCATCTGAATCCTCCGACTCCACTTCACAAGGAGGGACTCACATCCGGCTATCTGAGGAACAGTGGCCTCCCTCGGGCAAAGACTTTCTCTAATGATTGCTGCCACTCCCCCACCCCTTCCCTGAGTCCTTGGCTGATGGAATGCACGGAAACCTGGCGGGCACATTTCCACAAGGGGAACTCCTCCCTCCTGGCCTAACCAGCTCTCCGTAATCCCTGCCAGGTCAGCACCCCCCTCTGAAATAAGATCATGAATGAGGGGGGCTTTATTTACCACTGACCTGGCATTACATAATATCAGCCGTAGACCCAGGGTCTGAGACTCTGAACAACCCGGGAAACAAGCAGTGCTTTGGGGGTCGGAGTGGGCAATCGCTCGTAAACAATGAGTGCGCATTCCCGAAACATAATATGGCCCCCTGCAGCCGTCATATCTGCCCCTCCCACTTACTATACTAATGCCCATCGCTTCATCCCCCTGCATCCTTGTCAGATTTCTGTCCCCATCCTCCCCACCGTGATCATCAGACCCATTACCCCTTTCAGTGTATTTATGGATCCCCCCAGATCCATTCCCACAATCCTTCCCAGAACCCCTTAAAATAGAACTTAAAGATTTATCTAAAAAACCCCAAAGCCGTCGGTTTTTTGCAAACCACCTCTCGGGGTTCCAAAACCCGTCCTCAAGGGCGGCCCTTGATAACTGAGAGGGCCAGACATGCGAGAGGGGGGAATCTCGCAGTGCAAGGAGCTCCACAGTTGAATACATCAAAGATAGGAGCGAGTTGAAGGAGATGAAGGATCATTTTCTTCTAAGAGTGTTAGAGATGGTTAAGACA
The DNA here is from genome assembly GCF_059756535.1 of Pantherophis guttatus. NCBI lineage: Eukaryota > Metazoa > Chordata > Lepidosauria > Squamata > Colubridae > Pantherophis > Pantherophis guttatus. Next base: position 119,504,523 of record NC_142065.1, on the reverse strand, counting down.
GGTAATTTAAAATAAGGGAGGAAATAGATGTTAAAGGAAGACCAGTATGTTACAAAATGTCAATACATCGGAACATCATCGCCCTCTCACGACGATGGGAAGTCTTGTGGTTGTAGTAAGTCCATCCAAAGGAGGTGGGGGTAGAGGTCTCAAAGGGTCGTCCTCTCACAGTGACCAAACCATTTGAAACAAACAAAGTGAAGGTGGTCTATCTCCCCATAATCCAAGACTCTCGATGTCTGTACCTCCTCCAGTCCTGATACCAGCGATGGCCGAGGATTAGATCAAAAAAGTAAGGCAGAGCCACTGGACAAAGTATTTAGGGTTAAATAATCAGGGTAATCTTGGGGAATAGGTGGTAAATAAAGCTGCAGATTGATCTAAGATTGCAAGTTAACGCTGAGTGGTCGTAATAGACCTAGATCTGATAAAGGAGAGAGGGACAGTTGAGGGGGAGAGTAAGTCATCATCTCCAGTTTGTAATCCTCAGTCCCTATCCATCACCTTGCTCAGGCTACTTAGTTCAATTAGTTTAATAAGTCCTCAGAGTTTCAAGAAAGAGGAGTGCAACAGATCCCTAGAGGTTGAAGGGATCCTAACATTTATAGCCTTTGCAGCATTGCCCTCTCCTCTATTAACAACGAGGGCTTCCTTGCAGCCTCCTGGTGTTGCCGTCGCCGTCGCTGCCATTAGCGCCATTCCCCTCGCCATTGTGGTAACCCCCCTTGCCGTAGACATCATCGCCGCCGTGTTGCTACATGCAGCGCCTATTAGCCCAGGCATCATTATCAACACCCTATCCGGAGTCGCTGTTGCCACCGTCTCGCCAACCATTTCATCAGCTGTATTAGACTCAGTGGTTGACCCGGTCGTGACAGCCAGGCTTTGATGTTGACATCCTCTGCACCGCCCTCAGTCTTTTTACCGACAAACAGCTGATCTTCGGGCTCGGCTAGGGTTTTATCCTTAGGCTCCATCCACAGCTCTATTGAGCCGAAAATACCTCAGCTTGCTGGGAGGGGGGTCTGTGGATGGTTAATTGACCCCCACACTCTTGAAAATGTCAAAACATCTCCCTCCTAGCCTCGGAGTTTCAGCTCTGAGCTGCCATTTTGTTTTGCAACTGTCAACGGAATCTTAATATTAATCTTAATAATCTTTCTTAATACAATCAATAACACAATAAAAACATTTATTACTCTCAACCAAATGTTCAGTTCAGTTCAACTATTCAAAGTTCCATTTGTCGGTAAAATAATCCATCAATCAGATTGGAAAGCTCCATCAATTGTCGGATATCTGTCTTCCGAAGGTTAATATAAGCAGGTTTGTTGCATCTATTTATACAATCCATCCATAAGGCAAGTCCACTGGTCCTTCAACTCTGGAGTAATGAATAATGAATCCAGCCTTTTTCCTTGGTCCTCACAGCCAACTCAGTGGTTAACAACACCTAGAATGGTCCTTCCCACACCGGCTGTAATTTGTTTTCCTTTATGGATTTTGTCAGGACCCAGTCACTGCTTTTGTAATCATACACTTGGAAATCAAGAGGTGGAGTTTGTGTCCGTAGTCCTTTAGACCTTAAATGAGAAAAACACTGGGACAGTCCCTGTATATTTTTTCTAAGAAAGACATCTTTAAGCTTTATTCTAGGCAGTCCCATACTCCCAGTATAGGATAAACCAAATATCATATCATATGGTCAAACATCTTTTCTTTAGATGGAAAAGAGATAAAGGCAAACATTTCATCCAAAGAACTTGGAGCTCCAACATTAACCTTTTCACTGAATGTTTCTATTGCCAATATTTTATTGCCAATCAATTCCCAATTGCTCCATTACCCTTATTACCTGGACAGTGAAATGTGTACCCCTATCGCTATCAATAATATCAGCCAATCCATATTTGGGTATTATTTGCTCCAATATGATTTTAACAGTCATCTGAGCATTTGCCTTTGCACAAGGAAAGGCTTCAAGCCATCCAGTAAAATAATCCATTATTACCAGCAAATATTTCAATGTTCCCACTTCTGGCATTTCAATGTAATCTAATTGGATTCATTGAAAAGGCCAAATGGTCAAATATCTACATGTTTACACATAATCATCTTTTTTATTCATACACAATATATTTATGTATTTGTACATAAAACCAATAAGAAGATAACCGTCCATCTTCCAATACTTCAGCAGTGTCTACATTCACTACTTCATATCCACTCATCCTCTTTTCCATTCTCCACCCAGGAAGACCCATCAATACATAACCACACAATTATGTTCCACATGGTCCCATTCCTTTCTCTCTCCCCTGACCGGAATTCAACTGGATTTAAATTCCTATTGGTCAAGAGAACCAAATTCTCTTGTGACAATAAAATAATCCCATATTTCAAAAGCCTAGCATTGGTGAGCCACCTTTGGGCTTTCTGAATCAGGTTTGTCCATTCCTGATGTGAACTACTCACCACCAATGCCCCACCAAAGATTAATTTTCTACTCTTCTCCACTGAAAATGCAGCAGCAGCTTCAGCTTGTATGCACAAGGGCCAACCTTGCAACACAAGATCCATCAATTTTGACAAAAATATTACAGGTCTCTTCTTCCCAGTCCATATGTGAACCAACACTCCTTTGGCTATGCCATCTTCCACTGCTACAGACAAGTGGAAGATTTTCCTTAAATCAAGCAAGCTCAACAATAGAGCCTATATCATTGCTTTCTTCAACTCTTCAAACCTATCTTCATTACCTTCCTTCCAAACAACTTCCCATGGCTTTTCTTCCAGCGATTTCTCATATAGGTATCATCAATAAATACTTAACTTACCCCACTTCAGGGGAATCACACCTCTATCACAAGTCAGCTAAACTATTTCCACAAGCTTCAGAGAAATGCAAAGCTTGATCTAATTCACAAGTCTGTACAGACTAACTTACAGGTAACTTCCTAGCTAGCCAGGACTTCCTAGCTAACCAGACCAAAAGTCCATCTCTACCTTCTACTAGTAAATAATTCTTCCCTCAAGAGAACATCCCTTAGGACAAGATCTAACATTTTAGATAAATATACCTATTAGTCTTTCCTTCCCACCTCTGGATTAAAATCCTCAAAATCCATTCCCTTATCTGGGCAACACTAAGTTAAAATAACATAGTTAACTATTCACCAGGCTATTCAATATCCAGGCTATCCTAGAAATCTCCTTAACTTCAAAATGCACAGACATAAAGACATAAAAGGGTGATAAAAAGAACACCTTCAAAAAGTAAAAAAAAATCACCTAATAGAGGTATTCTGAGTATTTATTTATTTATTTATTTATTTATTTATTTATTTATTTATTTAATTAATTAGATTTTTATACCACCCTTCTCCCACTGGATTCAGGGCGGTGAACAGCCAAGACTAAAAACATTGCATACAAAATTTAAAAAAAAAATTTAAAAAAAGAATTAAACAAATTTTGGCCCAATAAATTTAAAACACCCCAACTAAAATCAATTAACAATTAAAAATATCTAAGGGGTGTGTGTGTTAAGCCAGTCTGGCTTGATGAAATAAAAAAGTTTTAAGGGCACGGCGAAAAGCACGGAGATCCTACGTATCTCTGGGGGCAGGTTGTTCCAGAGGGCAGGTGCTGCCACAGAGAAGGCACTCCCCCGGGGGTCGCCAGCTGACATTGTCTGGCCGATGGCACCCTTAAGACTCCCTCTCTGTGGGAGCGTACTGGCCAGTGGGAGGCTATCGGTGGCAGAAGGCGGTCCCATAAATACCCAGGCCCTAAGCCATGGAGCGCTTTAAAGGTGGTAACCAACACCTTGAAGCGCACCCGGAAGATCACCAGGAGCCAATGCAGCTCACACAGGAGGCGTGTCACATGGGAGCGCCCCGTCGCTCCCATAATCCCCCACGTGGCCGCATTCTGCACCAGTTGGAGCTCCGGGTGTTCCCCAAGGGGAGCCCCATGTAGAGAGCATTACAGTAGTCCAGGTGGGAGGTGACAAGTGCCTGAGTGACCATGTGTAAGAAGTCCCAATCCAGAAAGGGACGCAACTGGCGAATCAGGCGAACCTGATAAAAAGCCCCCCTGGCCACGGCCGTCATATGCTCTTCTAAAGACAGCTGTGCATCCAGGAGGACGCCCAAGTTGTGAGCCCTCTCCATGGGGCCAGTAACTTGCCCCCAATAGCCAGCGATGGCACTAGCTGGCTATATCGGGACACCGGCAGCCACAGCCACTCGGTCTTGGAAGGGTTGAGTCGGAACCTGTTATTCCCCATCCAGACCCGCACAGCCTCTAGGCACCGGGACTTCACTTCAAGGGCATCATTGGGATGGCCTTGGGTGGAGATGTACAGCTGAGTATCATCAGCGTACTGATGGAACTCCACCCCAAAACCACGGATGATCTCGCTCAGCAGCTTCACATAAATGTTGAACAGGAGAGGTGAGAGGACCGACCCCTGCAGCACCCCACAAACAAGGCGCCTCAGGGTCGACCTCTGCCCCCCTGCAACACTGACTGGGACCGGTCAGAGAGATAGGAACCACCATAAAACGGTGCCCCCCACCTCCAACCCTTCCAACCGGCGCAGCATGAGACCATGGTCGATGGTATCAAAAGCCGCTGAGAGATCTAACAGGACTAGGATAGAGGAACAACCCCTATCCCGAGCCCTCCAGAGATCATCCACCAATGCGACCAATGCCGTTTCTGTGCTCTACTCTGAAAAATAATTGTTTCAAACTTTTAATGTTACTTCTCTATTATATAAATTTATTTAAACATCTCAAACATTTCACAAAAAGAAATAAAATTAAAATCGCAATTCAGAGCAGGACAGGAAATATATCTGCATAGCTGCCATATGCAGTCAAAAGCAATACTGCAGGATCAAGTCACCCATTCACCCCTCCTCTCTCTCAGACAGACTCAGCAAAGGAAAAAAAAATGTGTAAAAGGGAAAACAAACCGCACCTCCCGCCCCCCCTTTCCTACTATTCTCTTCCAAGACAAAAAGAAAGGGAAAATACAGGGAGGAAAAATACTTCTCCTTTCTCCATTCAACATCGCAAATGCCTCTTTCTAATTCTCCCACTTCTCCATGAGATCTTTCTCGTCTCTCTCTTTCTCATTCGAACATTTACTATTACCTTACCCTTGCCACTTACTGTTTCTTTATACAAAAGGAGATCTCTTGGGGGTTCAGCGCACAGACATTCACAAGTGTCAGGATCACCTTATCACTCCTGTGTGAGGGCTTTCCACACACAATCACATTTGTACTGCAATCAGACTTTTTAGTGTACACTAACATACACACATGCTTCCTCCCTGCCAACTAGTTAGTATAATTATTTCAGGGAGCTTTATCATTATTCTTATTATTATTTTACAAGCCAATGAGCTTTATTACCTAAACAACTTTTATGACACACAGACACCTTCACACATACATACCATTCAACAACATTTGCAGACTTGGAATAAAACCTGGGAAGGTTTTATCCCTTCAGATTCCCATTTTGTTTCCATCCTTGACATCTTGTAGCTTATTCCTCAAGCAGTGGAAAACCTTAGGATGTGGTTTCTAATGAAAAACATGATTTCGGGCCCTAACCACCACCTGCTTTCCACAGTTCCAAGCTCAAGCCAAGTTCACTTAATTAGCCAGCACACACATATCACTATCACTTCAAGAATAAATATGCACCCAAGAATAGTTAACAGAAATCACATCACATTAATCAAAGACAAATTATTCCCATTAAACCTTGGGTAGGAAGAACAATAAACCTTTTCTGCCTTTTTCAAGAATGATAAAGATCTATATACCACTGCAGTATTTCTACTCCTTCCACCCATAACAGCATAAAGCAAAATCATCCTTAGTCCCAACATCTGAATCTTCCCACTGGATATTTCTTCCCTAATTGTTTTAGTGAGCTTCTCACTCCTACTCAAAGTTACCCCTGTTGTTCTATCCCCTTAAGCACTGGACTACCTGTTTCTGCCCTGGGGATGTTCTATCTCTTCAAACAATAATTAATTATCACATTATTATACTGCGCAGTGTATGAACTCAACCAAACTTCCCTCCATCAACATAGTAAAAGGGATAAGAGGGACATAGAAGGAGTTTCCTTATTTATTTATTTATTAATCAAATTTCTATACCGCCCTACTCCCAAAGGACTCAGGGCGGTGAACAGCCAAGATAAAATACAGATAATACAAATGTTAAAAATCCCTTAAAATTATTAAATATTTTGGCCGAAACACAGATTAAAACACCCAATTTATAATGTTTCCTTCAGTAAATTTCTCAGGATCCTTAACAAATATTCCATGTCGGGGCCCCATAGTTACTTATCTATTTATAGCTAATGCTGATACTTCCCTCCTTGAACTCCTTTTCCCTTAAAAAAGAATCCACTCAACACGCTTAGCCTCTGGCCACTCCAGTCGCCCAGAAAATGGAACCACAGAGGAAAGCTCAGGTTAGCATGTTCAACGTGAGTACTAATCACATCTAATGCATCTCAACATACACATAGCACCAGACATTCAAGGAGTTAGACCACCCCAGTGAGACACCCTATAAGTACCCCGTACTTATACTCACTCTGGGTCAGTGCACTGTATTCCTGGTCTCGCACAGCTCAGACTTCCCTGCTCAGTTGTTCAGGTCCCCGTCACATCATGTTAAAGAAAAGCAATTCCCTCTGGAAAAGAACTACCCGTCCCGGATCGCTAAAATCAGTGAGAGTACCCACCAGTTTTCAGGTAAAAATTCCACTCAGAAGGAAGTCTTCAAGTCCCTGTTCAGGCACCAATTGTGAGATTTTAAAAAACAGCAAACCTCATACAAAAATGAAACGGAGACCATGAACAAGTAAAAAGCAGATTTATTAAAAATATATATATTAAGCTATATATATATTTCAAGCTTTTGCAAAAGGGTTCTCCCATGAAAGAGAGAGAATGTCTGACCACTGTGCTTACATGGTTTAAATACAGTTTTCAAAGTACAGCAATACAATGCGAACGGCCCCACAGGGAATTGGTTTCAGATCTTATATATCATTTTGGCTCTTCTTACATGTTCCACCCTGGAGTTCTCCTTTAAAAATACCCTACGAAAATACCCTTCACAGATGTTTCCATACTGATTGGTATGGATCATCAGGCTCTTCCTCTTTTTAGGCCATCCAGACCCAATTTGGAATGTACCAAAACATTTATTTCCCCAAAACAAGCATCACAGTTCTTCAAAACAAGCATCACAGAAACATCACAGTTCCCTTTTTCCTTTCCAAAATTTAATGCTAACTCATGTCCTAACTACCAGGTTATATAAATCAGATTATATAAGGGTTAAATATGGCGTTACTTAGGTTATACTTTTTACAGGAATAATTCATTTTCTCTCAACTGGGATGGCAAGCCAGCTCATGCCCAGTGGAGGAGCCACTTAGAGGGGCCTCCCTAATGCCCATAAAATGCTTCCGGTGTGGACATCAAGGCCACTGAGCATCTGAGTACCTGGCCCCAGCCCTCATGCGGCAAATGAGAGGCCAAACCTCTTCCTCAAAGCCAAAAGGATTGCAGCTGAAACCCGCGGAAAAATGGAAATTCATCCAGCAAGCCGTTGAGGTCTCTCCCCCCCCCCCAAGAAGGGGAAGAACAACTTTGGCCCCTGAGGTCCCGCCATTGATGAGCAGTGACATCAGCGACAATGGTGAGGACGACCTAATGGTAAGTGAAGCCATCCGTCCTTTCACAATTAAGTCAAAATTGGTGGGGCTAGATACGGGACACCAAGGTGAGGTAGAGGTCATCACAGACACGGGCTATAATTCACACAATGATCCCTTCCTCCCAAACAGCAGCGCAATCACTTGGTCATAAACCAGACAACCAAAACTAGAATTCGTCCCCATGTCCAAATTACCCAAAGAACCCACCTCATCCATGTCATTAAATGAATGCATGGAATCCCTAAAAGGATCGTGGGAAAATACTAAGTGTGCTTTGAGAGAGGTGGCAAAAGCTTATAAAAAACAGGCTGACAAACACAGGTCTCTCCAACTACAATTCCAGGTGGGAGAGAAAGTCTACCTATCCACCAAATATCTAAAATTAAAATTAGCCTCTAGGAAATTGGGTCCGAAGTTTGTAGGAACATTCCCCATAGTAAAGGTAATTAACCCTATCACAGTACAATTGAAACTTCCCCAGCTGTTGGGGAAAGTGCATCTGGTCTTCCACTGTAGCTTACTGAAGCCAGCAAGTTCACAGCTCAGGCCAGTAGATCGGACAGCCCCAAAGCCACTTATATTTGAAGGGAAAACATACTGAAATAAAAAGGACCCTAGATTCCAGAGGACACAGAGGACAATTGCAGTACTTAGTTTATTGGAAGGGATACCCTCTATCTGAAGTTTCTGGGGGGGGTGGGGGAGGATTGGAAAGTAAAAGCAGATAGATTGCTTAAGCAATTCCACAATAAGTACCCACGTAAGTGCTCTCCTGGAGGTGGGGTGGGAAGAGGGGGTTATGGACCTCCCCAACTAACCTCTCTCTCTCTCTCTCTCTTGCAGGAAACTGGCTATTTTCTTTTGGTAGCTTTTCTCTAGGGAGGTTTCTCTTCTCACTGCTTGAGGGCTGACAAGCCTGGAGCGAAGGGGGCAGGGAAAGGGGTGTAGAGATAGCTGGGGTGTTGTAGCCTAAATAAAATTCTTTCCCCTGGGAATCAAGGACATTGGTGCAGGTGTTTGAACGATGGAGACTGAGGTCACCTAGCAACTGAACTACATGCTGATTGGACCATGTTACTGAAGACTCTGAGGGGAAGTGACAAAGTTTTACTTTTAATTGGGTGTAAAACTGGCAGGAACTTAGAGCCGGTTTTCCACCAAGAATGTGCCAAATTGGTATGACCCAATAAAATGTTCTTTGAGGAATTTGCCTGCCTCGGAGTTATTGAATAGGATGTATTACTTGGAACCTTGACATATATGACAACAGCAAAAATTTGAGTTTTATGCTGTATATTTAAATGAAATTGCAGGTAGACCTCACTGACTGCCTCATATATTGACCACTTGTTATGGTATTAAAAATGGTTTTTGTGACCAATCCTAGCATTCCTGAGTGTTGCAGTAGCCCATATTAATGTAATCAGCATTTGGGCACTTTGCAACTGGCATGCATTTAGAACTGTCACAGCATTTAGAACAAGTCACATAATCACCACTGTATACTCTTCACAACTGGTTTGTGACAAGCAGAGTTAATAGGGAACGTAAAAGTAAAATTGTAAGTTACTGTGTGACCTTTTGCTCAATGACTGGTGCTTAGCAACTAGCATGCAGAATCTACCACCCCCATGAGATTCAGGTGAGGGGGGGCTAAAAACAGACCTTGAGAGCAGCCCTCTTGTTTAGAACATTGGCCTCACCTTTGCTTCCATTTCCTGCAAATTGTGGAAATCATGCTTGCAGAGATATTCAGCCTTGATCAGGATAGTTAATTGTATGAGCAACCTGTTTTGTATTATCTATGTTGATCTTTTTGTAACTTACATAAACCTTATAGTTGAATTGGATGACATAAAAGTACTATAATCTGAAATTATATGGGAATGGTGTGTTAAAGCAGTGTTGAGTAAGGATGCTAGTTCTCATGCATAGAATCATTAGGCCACAGGAAAGTGATATTTCTTCCTTAATATGGCCAATAGGACAATAAGCTCTTTTTTTAAAAAAAGATAATTGTGTGGAAAGCAAGAAACAGAACAATATACAAACATAAATTTCACAATGAAATCTTTAATTGTTATCAATAAAGCAAGTCATTATTTCAGAAAGGGACTACACATTTGTCAAAACTTTTTTAATATAGATATGCCCTACATATCAATTCCAGCACTGAAACATGCAGAGCAGCAAAAGACATACATTTCCCCCCTTAGATCCCCTTTACTATTTTCCATGTGGAATAAGCTTCCTCTGTTAATGCAGCATCTGCTTTAGTGTTGCATTTCAAAGGTGTCAGAACAAGGCCTCCCTGTGCAGTGCAAACTGGCTTCCAATATTGGAAAGGTTAAGTATTACAGATACATTCTTCCTTTCATAGAAAAAAGGATTTTTCCTACCCAGCAAGCACTAACAACATTCAGTACTATGATATCTCCAAGCTGCTCTTCTCCTAAGGCATCTGGCTGTAATGTAAATTCAAACTGTCAGAAATGAAAACATATTCAAATAGTAAAATATAAATGAAAATACTTGAACATAAAAGAAAAATAACCCACAATCTTAAAGGAAATTGGTCATTGCTGGATTTTAAATATTGTACAGACTACACCCACATTATATTATCCAGTAACCAACAGCTTGTCTTTTTTTCTAAAACTGCATAGACTGCTCCCAAAGTAACTATTAAATAATTTAGTGCACTGAAAATTCTAATCTTCCTATCAACATGAAAACCAGAACAAAAAACAATTCTCAAATCCTCCCACAAAAAATAAGACAAAAGAGATCCAGTACACATTTTCCATATGACTTGGCTCAGCGAAACCAATTAAAACAGCAAGACATACAAGCCTCATTAATTTGAAGAGTGATTCTTTTTTACATCACAGGGTACCCTGCTGGAAAAAGAAAAACTTTTAGGTGTTTTTTTTTTTTTTGATATTTCCAATCTCATTCTGCCTTTTTTTAAAAAAAATTAAGAAATAATAAATGGTATATATGTTATATGCCTATCATACTTGTTACTTTCCAAAAACATTTCACTGGTCTGAAAACAAGCTCATTACTTGCACATCTATTAACAATTAAAATTAGCTGTGCGGGATGATGCTAATCCAGAACTGAATAGAGGTAGTTGAATTATGACCATCACAGAGCTTGCTCATAATAATTGCAAGTCATAATGCTTGTAAAATGGATTGATCATGTGACTGACCCAATTTTATGTCTTTTTTGTGGCAGTCATTAAGCAATCACCGCAGTTCATGGGATGTTGTAAGCACCAGAAGTACAACCATGTGACTGCAAAGTGATTTTTGGAACTTCAGACCCTGGTTGCAGGTCTCCTTTTTCAACTCTGCCATAAATTCACACATGGAATTATTTGCAAAAAATAGATTTTTAAATTGGCTAACAATAAAACCATTTTCCAATTTGAGAAATACTTGCCAATGAGTTTTTTTGTAATTCTTAAGAAGGATCTATTCTAGAGCAACATTTAAATTGTTGGGTTCCATGACCAAACGTGGGCACTTCATGATATGGCTGGGACATGCACATGTGGTGCCCTAGCCTTCAAAAATATTGCTCACGTGTTATTCGACTGTCAACTCAATGCCCCTTTTAGGCTAAGTGTTTAACATCCCTGCTGGAAACCTGAATCTCAGATTGCCTCATTTGCTCCTGGGCTCTAATGGTATCCTTACAATTTATATTGATATTGTTTCCTAATTGCTTATTTGTAACCTATGACTATCATTAAGTGTTGTACCTTATGATTCTTGATGAACGTATCTTTTATTTTATGTACACTGAGAGCATATGCACCAACACAAATTCCTTGTGTGTCCACTCACACTTGGCCAATAAAAATTCTATTTCTATTCTAGACATTGTAAATAGAACTGGTAAGTTTATAGTGAACGCAACTCAGCTAAGAGCTATATTGCATTGATTAGAATATTATGTAAAGGTGATATGTTATCTGAGTGTTGATTTTTTGTATTTACCACATTTGTATTTTATTACTGTATTTTATCTATTTTACTCAGAATTACATCCTGTATTTTACTTTTATTTTCTGTGAAATGATCAGTTAATAAATTACCACTACTACAATAATTGCTTCCCAAATTAAACCATAAGCACACTTACCTAGGACTTTAAGTAGCTGCAAGGCCACAAAATACTTCACTTTTTCATGGTCTTCCAAGCCAGAGGGATCAGGCTTGATCCAAATGAACCCACTGAAGGGTGATGGATATTTTGGTATCACCACTTGATACCAGAACTGCAGCCAGTCTTCAGGATTCCTCTGCACACACTTTGTAAAGATTACAGGAGAACCCAGCTGATGCAGCTCACACTGCAGTTTTAAATAATCCAATACACTGGCTCTTGTTGGTAGCATTTGGCAGTCTATAGGCCTGGAAGATACTTGAGGAAGGACACTTCTGTGACTCCAGCTGGATGGCAGGGCCTTTAGATTACCTGGAACTGAGACATTATGGAGCTCCTGTTTAATAATAGGTGTTAGCCAAGCCACTTCAATTTGATCTCCACAGAGACACAAGCTACCTGCATAAGACAAAAAGCAATGTATATCTGAATTTCAATATAGATTGCTCCACATTTGGTTAATAATATGGCTAAACTTCAAGATAGTGGCATCAGAGTTTACATATACCGCAGTGATTCTGCTTCGCCAATACATAGGTTCTTCAAAAATGGGTGGGGAACTATGGCCTTTTTATGATTTGTGGACTTCAACTCCCAAAATTCCTGAGCAAGCAATTCTGGGAGTTGAAGTCCACAAGTCGTAAAAGGGCCATATTCCCCAACTCTGTCTAAACTCCAAACGATCTAGAACAGTGATGGCAAAATCTTTGGGCTTGGCCTGTTACAAATTCAGAAAGTGCCTACCTTGAATGATGGTGTATCACCCCCTGCCTCCAACAAGAGACACAATTCATAACAGAGTAATACTTTATTTAAATTTATTATTTAATAAATACTTACTTGTAAATGTCTATCTGAGGCAGTTCTAAGTCAAAGAACTCTTGTGGGGCCTTTCAGCCTCCAAAAAGAACAGGAAAGCATGCCCTGTTCTTGCATGCTTTTTAGAGGCTCCAGAGGCTGTGCAAGAGCAAGGCCCTCTTGTGCAACTTCGAGAGGGTCTGGAGGCCTGGCATGTCACCTGTGACACACATTATGTAGGTTCCCCATCAATTTTCTAGAAAAAGACAATGTAAATCTAGTAACCAGGACAACAGATTACTTTTGCCAACTCTGTCCAATATTTTTTCCTAAGTAATGAAGAGTTAGTTTGCTAAATTGTTCCCAAACATACTTATTTTGTCATCATACATTTTAAAAAGACAACAAATGCAAAAAAGATTCATTATACTCTATTCTGGGGGAGGGGAGAGGGGGTGCATAATTTCAACCTCATATTTGAGATTTAAACAAAGTTCATCCATTTATACCATCCTTTGTATTTTACTGTCAAACCTTTTTTCCTAACACTTCCAGGCACTTGGAAACTGTTTCCAAAGACTTTATTGCTGAGTTTTGCTGACCTCAAAGCTTCAGATGCATAGGAAATCTGCAGCTTTCCTGGCCATTTCCAGCACAGCACATGACAAGAGTAATTGGTTCACAGAACATCATGAGCAACATTCTTTTTCCAGTATGGCAAAACATAAAACAAACCTTCCACAAGATTTTTCTTGGCTATTGCAGCAGCCTGATGGGAAATGTATTTCACCTCTGCCAGCTGCCTCTTCTTCCTGAAAGGGCTAGCATGTAAGGAGATGCTTTGGAGTCCTGAGGTAAGTTCCTGCAGCATTGGCAGAAGGTGGCACTCTTTCAGCGAGGGTGCCAAACCATCAATGCAGAGCTCACACTTCTCGGTGCTTCTACAAACCAAAATGGGGGAGCCAGACTGGATTTCGAAGTTGTTGAGTAAAGCAATTGCTTCCTGGGCATTTCGACGGTTCATATATTTAGCATAGGCAAAGCCACGGTTAAGCCCACTAAATGTCATCATGAGACGAAATTCATAAAGTTTCCCCACGTTTTGGAAGAGAGGAATAAGTTTATCCTCATAGATATCCTGGGGGATTTTTCCTATAAAAACCTCTGAACCGGATGGTGGGGCATAGCCAGCCCATCCTGTGGAAAGAACAAGGAAAAGTCACATTATCAGCAAAGTATTTTCACTTCCCTGAAATATTTAGGAAAATGTTCCTTGTTCATATTAATTTGCAATACATGTAGATAACCTTTTGGCTGGCCAAGAAACACCATTAATATCTGGAAGAGGACTAAAGGCTGTAATAAGCAAGGCATATACCTTAAGGCAAGTTGTGGCATATAACTAAAGAAATAGGAAAGTTCACCAATGCCATTGCTGGCTATCCAACTGTACATTAATGCAAAATTAGATTACAGTATTAGTTTTTCTAAGTTTTCTACTCACCTGGTGGAGGACCACCATATTTTCTCTGCCCATTGACCTGCACTAACTGGATTCCAGTCTCTTTCACCCAAGTCAGAAGGGCAGCTTTATTAGCCTGGTTTATTTTTTCACTCCACATTTGAGATGGTATCTAGAATAAACACAAGTGCAGTGTAGTAACTATCTCTAATGGAAAGCATTATCTTGGGGACATTTTCTTCAAGTATTTCCATTGCAATTAATTGCCTTGATTTTAACAACACCATTTATGTAACTCTTTCTGAACATTCAGAGTACTTCAGGGGCATCATCTTTCAATCTTGTATGCAGGAAACTCATTGCAAGAATTAACAAGGGAAAAAGGCTTCTGCAGCCTACTGTCTGGTTTACTGTATTAGAATACAATAATATTCTATTATTATGGAATCAACCACTCAGCATGAAACTTGAAGAATTACTAGAGGGCGGCAAAATTGGACGAAAGGCGGGGCCTCATACATTTGCTCTCCACGCCCTTTAACTAAAGCGGGAACGTAAAACACGAGCGCGGTGTGAATTTGCGGCGATGTACTCCTAAGTAGACCCGAATAAAAGTCTGAATGGTAATATTAACGTAATACCGATGCGTAATTATGTATTGGTCAGTAAACGCATTAAAAACCAATAAAGCTGAGATTAAAATAACTGCACTTAACATGTTAGGCTAATCAGCGAGTTTACTAACGCTGAGGATCAGTCCACTGAATCATTTGCTGCAAAACCCTAAAACCAGCGCTACCAAGTACCTGGGTCTCCAGCATGCCATTCATCTTTGCCCCAAACGAACACCACTTTCACAAGCCTATCCTTCACTCGGGAGGTGTGGCGGCACCTTTTGTACTGGATCAGAACAAGGGCGTCTTCTGATTGGCCAGAATTAAGAGCCTCTCCTCTAGGCTGGGTGGGTCACTCCTTAGTGTTTCGCTGGATCATTTAGGACTAATTAAGAGCGCGAAGGCTGTTTGAGGCGCCGGCGAGACCGAACTTTCTTCGCGTCCCTGCCCTTCCCCGTCACTAGGAGGGTTGGTTGGGTTGAAAATATCTTTTACCACTGTAGCTGCGGGAGCTTTGCACAGGCCGGGCGCGGGGACAGTTTGATGGCTCTCCCCTTCCAGCTTGGTCCAGGCCAAAGTTACCGGCTGCTGGAAAAGGAAAGACCACACCTCTCCCGAGTTTCTGGCCAAACTTTCCTTCTCCAAAGGAAAGTGGATCCTCTTGATTTTCCATGTTTACATTACACAGCACATGGTTATACCGTGTGTCATGTTTTGTCCCACTCTGTTGTCAAGACAATTTGAGGCAAAGATACTCAAGAGTCACACTATTTCTATGTATGATTCCCAATTAAGGCATTATGAAAACAGATGCACATTACCAATCATTTTTACCATGGTAATGAAAAAGGTTCAAGAGACTATTTTGATTTCTCACAATTTAAAACCATCAAATATTGATCACATCTGCCTGCATGAACTGAGCCCTAGTAATTATGGGCTTTCCATAATTACAACCATTTGGGTTGTAAAAAAGTGTGTCCAAGGCATGAATCCTCTTCAGTAGCAGGATTTTTATACCAGATCCACAGCTCTCACAGCTTTTTGTCCCATTATTGCCTGGCCCTGCTCAGTAAATCACAGGGATGACTAATGAAAATGGAAGATTCAGATACTAAATTTTAATTCCAAGCCAAGGAATTCTGCTTCCTTTTAGATAGCTATGCAGTTTACCAGAAAAGTAACAATGTTGTTATATATCCACAGGATCTGTTCTTGGCTGGATCTAACATTGATGGGAAGCAGGGAATATAACTTGGTTTAGTTTAGATCCAGCCAGTAAGAACGTATCAGTCCCTTCTCCCCACCTTTTGTGCACTGGGCAGGTGTCTAACCTCAGCGGGCCCTTTAAGAGATTGTGTTTGTGTCTTTTCCCTAGAAGAAAAATGCAAGAGAACCATCCATTAATGCGTGTAGGTGGAGAGGCGGTAATGAAACTACCCGCCCGGGCAAGCACCACAGTCAAACCTTTGGTGGGAAAAAAACTGGGGCGTCTTGGGAACAGCGCAGCAGCAAGAGAAAACATTCCCCAACCAACAGCAATATCCTGCATTGGTTTTCCCAGCAAACTAGCCACATTCTGCATGGGTGGTCGCTGGTAGGGCGAGCCACAGCCCCTATGCACTTTCAGCTTCTTCCGGTAGCAAAGGAAGCAAATTTGGGGGTGCTCTCTTCTGGTTTTGGGGTACACCGTGGCTTTCTGTTGTTTCATTTCATTTTCATTTCATTTCATTTATTAGATTTCTATACCGCCCTACTCCCGAAGGACTCAGGGCGGTGCACAGCCAAACAATAAAAACACATACAATACAAAATTTAAAAAATAGAATAAAATCAAATTAAATAATTTTGGCCCCTACAAATTTAAAACCCCAAACTTTTAAAACCAATTTAAAATTGAATATATAAATACTAAAAGATGTTTAAAATTTTAAAAATCTTTTATAAAAGAGGGGGAAAATTAGGCCAGGCCGGCCTGGTGAAATAGTAAGGTCTTTAAGGCGCGGCGGAAGGTGCGCAGATCCGGGATCCTCCGTATCTCTGGGGGGAGCTCGTTCCAGATAGTAGGTGCCCCCACAGAGAAGGCTCTCCCCCTGGGGGCCGCCAGTCGGCATTGTTTGGCTGACGGCACCCGGAGGAGCCCCTCTATGGGAGCGTACCGGCCGGTGGGAGGCTATTGGTGGTAGTAGGCGGTCCCGCAAGTACCCGGGTCCTAAGCCATGGAGCGCTTTAAAGGTGGTAACCAAAACCTTGAAGCGCACCCGGAAGACCACCGGGAGCCAGTGCAGCTCGTGCAGGAGAGGTATTGCATGGGAACGCCATGTCGCTCCCATTACCACCCGCGCGGCCGCACTCTGCGCCAGTTGGAGCCTCCGGGTGCTCCTCAAGGGGAGCCCCATGTAGAGAGCGTTGCAATAGTCCAGGCGGGAGGTGACAAGGGCATGAGTGACCGTGCGTAAAGATCCAGAAAGGGACGCAACTGGCGCAACTGTTCCTCTAAGATGTGCTGCTTTCAACATGGACACTAAGTTGGTGGTTCTCAAGAAAGGCAAAATTCCCGACAGTTACTTTGGGTTCTCAGTAGCTCTGTACCATCAATTCCATCTGGAAAAATACCTGTAACTAGAAATGAAACTGGGCAGTGGGGTGGGGGGAGGCAACATTGCTTCCCTCCACTTTTTCAATTGGGGCTAATTCTATTCTTATGTGCAACCATGCTGGCTTGTATGCCGGCTGTCTCTCCCCCTCAAAGTTGCCTACGCCGGATTGGTGGAGGTCAAGGGAGTCCACATGGGATGGCAGTCGGGGGTGGGGCCTTCCCCTTCCCAGTCTGACAGGAGGCAGCCATGGCCGCCACCTGTTGCATATTGCCTGGCTCCGCTTTGCACAATTCCTCCTCGCAATGCTAGAGCGTCCCAGAGGAGCTGGGTACAGAGCGGGGCCAGGCAGGATGCAGTGGGCAGTGGCAGAAGCCTAGTGCCCTCCCTTTTGGGGGTGGCAGAGTGCTTTACTACCTCTGGGAAGGCGCGCCTAGACAGGAGTAGCCCGGTTGGCCCTGCACAGCAACCGCCATGATCCCCCTCCCTTCCCCGGCTCCTGAGGCCACTGCTACAGGTTTTTTTATAGCCCTCCAGAATTTGTGAATTTGAATTTTTTAGTTCGAAAGGTTTTGGAAAAGGGCTTCAGGGCAAAATAAATTAACTGGAAAACTCCCCCCCCCTTTTTACCATGTTTATGTCCAACTGTTTTATGAAGCTTCCAAGGTAGACTTGTTAATATCACAGGCAGAATACCCATTTAAGATCTCTGATCAGGATAACTGACCAAATTTGAGTAATGTAAGGCTGGATGTCCAGTACATTTCATTATTTTGCTTAAGTGGAAAAGACGAATGCAGAAAACATGGGTTGAAACAAGTTTTATTGATGTCAAATCATAGATTCAGAATGCCAATATTTTAAACACTGGAACAGAATATTGAAAATACCAGCCTTCATTTAAGATCCTTGATCTCGTAAGATTAAGTGGCTTAAAGAAAAATAAATTACAGCTTTGAAAAAAAAAAACTGATTTGCCACATTTATGAAGAATTTTGCTGATATTTTCAAAGGGAAATCCAATATTTCTAGAGAATATGTGTTCGCCTCTTTATTTCTTCCACAAGCTTTCTTCTGCAAATATCCACCTGCAAAGCAAAAGTATGGCTTAATTAAGGTATAAAATTATATACAGTATCTCAATACTTTTCTCACTGTACTTTAAAAGTATCACAATGTAACATTTATATAATCTATCATTTTCAAGCAATTCTTTTATTTCATGCAGCAAAAGACATGTCAAAAGTCAGTTACAGTTTTAATTACATTTTTGAAAGACTGTTCAATGCTGCATTTTAAAGGGGGAGCTGTGCTGATCTATGGTAGCCAAATATCAGAAGAAACCTGTTAGCATCTTTTCAGACTATCACATCTTATTAAAAGTCTCCTATAAACTGCTCATGTATCAGATCTATGGTGAAGTAAGTTGATTTGGACTGAAACTGGGACGGGTGGGTGGAGGGAGAGGAAGAGGGGAAGCCAGAAAACCGGGTAGTTAGGCAGATTACAAGTGAGGCAGATTACAATCAATTAGCAGTTTGTTGGGATCTCCACAAACAGTAGATTTTTAACATATTACAATTGCTGCATAAGCATCTTGTCTTCCCCCTTCCCAATTTAAACATCAGTTTAATCACTCCATGCATCTGATGAAGTGTGCTGCAGTTTATAACAATTTATGTCTGTCTAATAAAATGTCTTAGTTTGGAAAGGTACTAAGTTATTCTGATTCAAGGCTTCATGTGTCTCATGAAGCCTTGAATCTCTAACAGCTAATGGATTACTTTTTGTAGAATACAGTTGTGTAGAAACCTAGCACCCACCTCTCTGCTAGAAGAATGAAATACTTTTGAGAAATATTAAGAAGGCAGAATATTGTATTTCCCTGAATGAGAAACATGCTCTTGGAAAGCAGCCCCCACCTTCCCTAATAGCCCACAGCAGATGTCAGCATTTAAGAGATAGTTAGCTCTATTCATAAGCAAATTCCCTGCAACAAGGTCTGAACAAAGGTAGGATTAGCCCTCAGCCACAATAGGAATTGCCCAACAAGCCCTTTTATTGCATCAGCCAAACTTCAACCAAACCTGGGAGCTGAGGCAACCTACAGAGCCAGCTATTACCCCTACAACAGCCAACAGAATACATGTTCTTGCACAGGAACAGGAAGCTCAAGTTCCTTTGAGTGAATGTTGACTCTTGGTGACTCCCTGGACCAGTCTCTGCAGTTTACTTGGCATGATTTTGGGAAGTGGTTTGCCTTTACCTTCTATTTAGGGCTGAGAGAAAATGATTCATCCAAAGTTGCCTAGTTGGCTTTCTGCCATTTTATTTTCAAAAAATGTAATATAAATTTTTACCCTGAATCATTTTATTGTAGAACTTCCTTCTTGGCTTTTGATTGCTTTTAAAAAATTTATAAAGACTTAATCTATATGTGTCTTTTAAGTTGTTTAATTTCAGTATACACAGACAAATTCTTTAATTTTACAAGATAAAGACAAATCACAAATTCATCTGGGAAACTAGAAGATGCCCAACCACCCAAAACAAGAATATTCCTAGAATCTTGGCATTCCGATAGATCATCCATTAACAGACATATAAAGATTAATTTTGTTTAACAAGTATTAAAAGAAGAAAGTAAACACAAGCCAAAGATGGAAACAAACAGCCTAGAGCATATCCTTTCTTATCACATACTCAGCAATCAACAGTTAAATAAGAGGAACCAGAACAATCAGCTCAGATAATGCAATAAACTGAGCCAGAAAGGTCAATCAGAAATGGGTATTAATTAGCTATAACAACCCATTAAGATAGTCAGGACAAGTCACAGAGGATGGTAACTATTTTGGTAATGAAATATCTGCAAGAAGAAAAATAAGCTCACAGACCACAAAGAATATAATTATTCCTGCTTTTAGTTGAGTATTTATTCTGATATCAAGGTATAACCCTACAATAAAATGGCAGGCATACCTCTTCTCTAGTAACCACATCACGCAATTTGACAACTCCATCTTTTAACTCTTGTTCACCCAATATAGCAACAAGCGGAATTCCCGTTTCCTCACAATACTGCAACTGGTTTAGTAGTTTGGGATTTTTCTTATAAAGTATCTCTGCCTGGAAAAATGTAGAAAACAAAATAAAAGAAAAAGTTACTACACCATGATACCTTTCATTATTCTGGTTCCAAAAATTCTGGTCCTCATTGCTGTTTTCTCTGTAAAAACAACATTATAATGCATGTGCATTATGCAGACCGTTTAGTCATTGTTTCAGTTTTCTTCAGTTATATGCAATGCTGTGTTACAGGACACATTAAAATGAATAGGTCTGACTAATGTCCTGCAGGAAGTCATATATCCAGCATTTCCTACAATATTGCAACACACTAATTTCTATGTCAGATTTTTGGATAGATGTTCTTCAGAGGTGAACTGTTGCAATAAATAGTTCCACCTTTAGCTCAGAGTTGGCTTTTTGGATCAAGAGCTACACATCAATCTGTATAATGTGCAAGGTCTCCATTTTAAAAAAGGATGTGGGGGTAGGAAAAAGTAGAAAAGACCAGAGCACGTTAAAGAATGCACATTAACACTGAATAAACATATGAATAAATTAAATAGACTGCATTTGGGACTGGCCAGCCAGAAGGAAAATTTATAATATATATATATATTGACAGGCTTTTTTCTCTAATTCTAAAATACAGAGATTGTTCCCAAGTTGCTGAATTGCAATGGCAAATTTTATGCCAATTAAATGTTAGGCATGTGATATGGACAACACCTATCCTCATAGGGTACAATTTTTGGATTCCTCTATTCTTTTATTTGGTGATTTGCAAAAGATATTTAATTAAATAATGTTAGGCTCAATCAATGAACAAGAATTTGATTTTTTATAATCTGTAACATCCAAGAAAGCTTGATCCAATTAAATCTATAACATATGTGGCAAATCAAAGAATTTGTTTAATGTGTAATCTATAAATAACACTGAAGCACTTGAAATGCTCAGTTTGTATGAGAGGTTAGCTACTATATATCAGTTTCATAAAAAAAATACAATAGTATGCACAAAATAGAACTTTTGTTCCAAACTGGAAAGAAACCAGCCCCACTCTGAACGTTCCACTGGAATCTCCTAAACATTCAATTTTCCAATAGAATATTTCTATTTCATTTTGCTGGTTAATGACCACAATAACATTATTAGATTTGTTTCTATTTCACATAGTCCATTATAGTCTAACATAGGAAACTTTTGGAATTTGAAACAAGCCCTTAGGTCATAAAGATAATAAAAATTACTAGGATTTGTCAAAGTTTTATTCTACAGACTGCCCATTTCAGACTGCAGACTGCCCATTAGAATTTGTTAATGGAATGAAATTTTTAGACAAACTTTAAATAGTAATTTTTTAAATAGTGAAAACAGAATAGTCAATCGTACTTTTTGGAGGGGGTGTGGCCAGTAACGTGGCGGTATGGCAAATTCCGGAGCTCCGGGAAAATGCCGATATCTCAGCAGCTTTAGGGGATCCCCAGGGATCATAGCTGTCCTGTAGGGACAGTGAAGAATGGAGGCACAGGCTGGTATGAACAGGGAAGTCGCAAGTTCCCTGAAGTGCCGGCATTAGCCTCCGACCCAGCAGCAAGGGAAGACAGCCATTAGGAGCTGTCAAAAGCTGGGGTGGCCACATGCAAGAAGAGAAGGAAAAAAGAACGAGGTGATCATCTGGATGAGAAACTGTGGTCTTGGAAATAAGATTCCTTTATATATTTAACTCCTGAACTTTTAAAACTATTTTACTTAAGAGAATTGGCAAAGAGGAGAGGGGAGGGAGTGGAATAAGCCTACCTCCCCACTTCCAAAGTA
Source organism: Pantherophis guttatus (assembly GCF_059756535.1). NCBI lineage: Eukaryota > Metazoa > Chordata > Lepidosauria > Squamata > Colubridae > Pantherophis > Pantherophis guttatus. The sequence continues at coordinate 119,482,211 of NC_142065.1, read as the reverse complement.
TGAGAATTTCATAGTGCGACACATTTGTGCATTTATCAACTTGCCTACAAAAGTATACACAACACAACACAGAGCACATGGGGGCAACATTCCATTATGAATAACTCATGAATTCAAACATTGCCACAGTAAAGAATCTATATAAAGAGAGAAAAAAAGTAGTGTTGGTTGCCATTTTTTAATTTCCCAAATAGCTCAGGTTTAATTTTTCTTCCAATTTTACCCCTCTTCCCAGAAATAACTGTAGGCTCTTGCTGCTTTAGTCATACAGAAGAGGTTCAGGTTTATAATAACAGGATGCTACTTGTATTACTCTGATCTTTTATCTCCATCATGGATACTGCTGCCTCTTCCCATGAACTAGGTTTTGCAAATAGTAATGAAGATTAAATCCAGACTATTGGCTATACAGATATCAAACCCTGTGTCAGATCAATCTACGTGTCCAGCCATTCTGTTGGAAGGTGAGGGAGGCGGTTTGCTGGCATTTTAGCTTGCTTTTTGCTTTTCCTGTAACCACTTGAGAATTTAGGGAGTGGGAGCATCTTCGAAGACAGAAAGGGGGAGTGTCTTCGGAGACAAGAGTGAGCTCCCAGCCAGTTTTCCAAGGCTGTCATGTCCTTTTATCTCTTTGCACCTCAGAGATTCTCAAAATGATTTCACGGCAGTATATTGGTTACTGGTGGACTGGTCAGGAGGGTTGGGCTTGGGGAAATGAAACAATGCTGTTTGCAATGTGCAGGCTTTTTCAGATTTCTCCCTGTTCTCCTGTAATCACTTTTCTCTCAAAGTTCTTTTTGATTCAATTTAATGGGATTAAGAATCTTGCTTTCCTGAGGGGCTAGCTGAGGAAGTTCCTTACATTAAGCGAAATCTGCAAACTCAGTCAACCTGGAGAGGCACTCTGTCCTACTGTGGGGACTGTGCACATACTATCAGCCCAAGGCAGCAACCAGGAGGAAACTCTGAGTGCTGGAAGGAAACCTCATCCAGACTCCCCCTGGGCTGGACCTCTCCCAGTGGATGGAGGAGATCGGAATCTGGAAGACTCATCAAGATCCAGGTGATCTCTGGAGTCAGAAAGAAGGAAGAACCAAAGGGGTGACCATCACCTGAGTCAGATGAGGTGGCCAGTGGCGAGAGAGGCAATTAGAGCTGGAAGAGCTTGAGGAGGAGGAAGGCGAAGAACCTGATCAAGCAGGCCTAATAATGAGAGAAGCCATGCAGTTCATGATGAATGCCTTCCAAACCCTGAAGACACGCGAAGCACATGCCAAGGCTGCTGCCAGCAAAGGCCTAGCGAACCCAAGTGGGAGGATGGAGAGCGAGCTTCAGTGCAGATTTTGCTTAATGTAAGGAACTGCCTCAGCTAGCTAGACACCACGGCGTGGGTTTCGCCAACTTCTTACTACCACATGAGAATTAGGGAGGAGAATGAGTGGAAGACTGCATTCAACTGCCTGTTGGGTGCTTCCAATTCAAAGTCCTCCCATTTGGCCTCCAGGGGTCCCCGACAGTGTTCATGCAATTGATAAACAAGGTTTTACATGAACACCTATATAAGGGAGTACTGGTGTACCTGAATGACATTTTAATCTACACCAAAACGAAGGCTGAGCATGTGAAATTAATGAAGGCTATATACTCAAAAAACTGCAGGCTGCCAACCTATATGCCAAACTCTCCAAATGTGAGTTCACCAAAGCAAAATACTTGGGCTATCACATCTCACATAAAGGCATTGACATGGACCCCCAAAAGGTCCAAGCAGTACTGAACTGGGCTCCACCCTGAACCAGGAAGCAATTACAAAGCTTCCTACGCTTTGCTAATTTTTACCGCCAATTCATCCCATCTTTTGCATAGATTGCACTCCCTATCACAAACTTAAGACAAAAGGGGTGGGTGGATAATCCTAAACCTAGCCAACCTCTTAGATGGACTTTGGAATGCCAAGCAGTATTTGAGAAACTCAAATGGCGAGACTTCCGGTGGTGGCATCACAGTGGTGCAGTGGAAGGAGAACGGTTTCTGTTCTCCAACATCAAACTTTTCGTGTTTTGGGGACCTTTCGGAGCGCAAAAGCCTGGAGGGCATTGTAGACTAGAGGGGGAGTCCAGAGCATGGCGAAGTGAAGAGCGATCACTCGTTGCATGAAGGGACATCCCTGTCGGTCCAGTGCAAATGTGTCTGGCAGCCTGCTATGGCAGACCTGAGGCTGCGATGAGCCAGTAAGTAAAGGGAAGAGAATATTTTTTTCAACAGACGGTGTCATTTTAAGTGATTACTTCAAATACCGCAAGATTAAGGATCATTGCGAAAGATTGAGTCCGGTCTTTGCGAGTCAACAAGCTTTGCCAGTGGAGAGTATGAGCAGCGATTAGGCGGAAGGAGGAGTGAATCAGCACAATGTGTTTAACTGGCAAGGCGGCAAGGAAGAGAAAGTGTGAAAATTGTGAGGAGGCATGATTGTAGACACTGAGAGAGGAGGCACTGACTTGTAGAACTGAGAACTACGAAGAAGGTGAGAGAGCTGACACACTAGAGAGACAGTGAGAGAGATAGAAAAGGACAGGAATGGATTTGAAGGAGAAGAAGCGAAGACCGACATTGCCGTGACTCAGCATAGTCAGGAGGAGAGGATTGGCTGAGTGCTGGAGTTGCAAAAAGAAAGGAAAAAATCTCTTTTGATCTTATTTGAACCTTTGAACAGAGAATTTAAAGAGCATAGAGGCGAAAATAAAGTGTAAGGGGGAAGAAAAAACTATATAATCTGCTGGTTTCTTCATAGATCGTATCAAGCCTTCACTTATTTATGAACTTTATAAAATCTATAATATTGCATATTATTTACAAGACCAGAGTATAAGAGATTTGGGAGGAGTTGAGCGCTGTATTTGAAAGAAGACACCAGAGAAGACTCAAGATTTATACCCTCATGAACTTGATTGTCAGAATTTTAATGTATATTTAAAGTATTTTATAATTTCTTAGTGATTAAGTGAACAACTGTGAATTAATTTTTATATCTGGCATTAATTATTATATTAATTACATTAATCATAAATATTTGCAAGGAATATTAGATGGTATTAATATTGATAAAATTTATACTTTATAAAGATTGAAAACAGTTTTAACGATATTAGACATACATATAGATAATATAGCTTTTATGAACATATGATTGATTGGTAAGCTGAACTTAATTTGCTTAACTTGATTTAAATTAAGATTTATATCCCGGGATCAATTGGAGATATATAGTTACTGGACTCTTAATAGCTAATTTAACATTTGTTAGGTTTGACCTTTAAACTGATATATATATATATAGTTTTGTTTATTGTTTAAGATAGTTTGATAAATTAATATAGAGCATTGATATTGTTAGTTATCTCATTTGCATGCTTGTAGACATATAGAGAGATAGTGATATAGTTACATAGATATAGATTTTTCCTTTTTTTCTCTTGATAGTTGCTTTATACGCCAATTAGCTGACTAAATTGAAATCAGAATTAGAGATAGTTGAACAAACAGATAGTAACTGGTTGATGAAAGTGTGGAAAAATATTTATAAAATACTGGGAGAGCAATATAGAGTATTGAAAGAGATGACTAGCTTCACAACAACAACTTTAAAGACAGGGAAAAAAACAGCACCGAACCCAACGATAACAATGGCTTCCCCTTCAAACCAATGTCCGGCTGAAGGGCTTTCAAAGGCGGAAAAATTTACCGCACCACCTAATATGCAAACAATGCAAGCTGATCCAGGAAACAATGGTTAAGATGCAAGAAACTATGTTTAGCAACCATGGTGAAATGAAAGTTGATATCCAAAAATTAGATAACAAAATGAATTCAATCCAGGAAGCAATCCAGAAAAATGAACAAAAAATAAAAATTGTAGAAGCCAAAGCTGAACAAACTGAAAAAAAAGTGGATCAGGTAGATCAGAAGATGATGGCTCTAAATAAAGATCTTGAGGACTTTGTAATTCAGTTGGAAATGGATAGGACATCATTCTATTTGAGATTCCAAAATGTGACTGAGGTAAAAGATGAAGATCTTGGACAGATTATGGCAGAGATTATAGCAGAATCTCTGCAGAGAGATAAACAGGAAATTATGAACGAGATAGACAAGGTATACCGAATCCAAAAGAATTATGCTAGATGCCATAAATTGCCCAGAGAGGTCCACATCAGATTTGTTCGAAAGAGAGTCCATGATATAATATATAATATAACTTGAGAGGAACCCATGATCTATAAGGAAAAAGAAATTATCACACTGAAGCAAGTTCCCAGAAGAGTTCGAGAGCAGCGTAAAGACTATCGCTTCCTGGCTATACAACTGAATAAGCAAAATATTATGTTTAGATGGATAATCCCGGAAGGGATGCTTGTCTCATGGCAAGGCAAAAAGATAAAAATAGACAGTTTAGTGATGGCACAAGACTTTCTTGATCAACTGATGGCAACTGAAGAGGAGCAGAGCAGTAAAGAGGAGATGGAAACTATAAACCAGGAAGAACTGCTACATCATCGAGAAGCTAAAGAAGAGGTCCCAGAAAAGAAGAACAAAGAAGAAAGAGACAACCAGGAAATAAAGGGTAGTAAAACAAGAACTCAAAGGGTTACATGAGCAAACAGACTTTTAACACTAGGCAGCTAGATTAAAAAATGGAGGACTGGAAGTTTATATCAATAAATGTAAATGGATTAAATGCTGCAGCAAAAAGAAGACAAATATTCACAAATTAATCAAACAAAAAGCAGAGATAATATGCCTCCAGGAAATTCATATTCAGAAGCAGGATGAAAAATATTTGGAATATAACAAATTAGGGAAACTATATAGAGCACTATCAGAGAAGAAAAAGAAAGAGGTTGTGATATATATTAAGGGAGGAATTATAGCTAAACAAATTTATGCGGACCCAAAGGGAAGAACTTTAATGGTGGAAATAAAGAGAGGTTATACACCAATTTTGTTAGTAGTCATTTATCCGCCAAACAAGAACCAGGGGGACTATTGTAAAAAACTACATGAAAAGATAATTACGACAGGCTACAGGAATATTTGCATTGTGGGCGACTATAATGGGATAGTGGATACCAAAGATTATATTAGCGATAAAGATAATAAGAAGAAAAGAAATACTTTACCCAAAACATTTTTAATATGACAGATGAATTAAATTTAAGAGATATATGAAAAAAGAATTAGAAGATGGACATTAAACCCTCAAATATTAAATGAAAAGGATTATATAGAAAGGATAATGAAGGAATTGAGTTTATTTTTTAAAGAAAATAAAAAAACAACATACTTCCTTAACAAATTAACGGGATACCATGAAAGCCTACATAAGAGGGATAACAATAGCCTACAATGCAAAGAAAAATAAGGAGAAATGGAAAATGCATAATACAATTTTGGAAGAAATCGGAGATTGGGAGAAGTGACTCCAACAAAAACCAGGAGATGAAATAGTTAAGGAGAATTTGACCCTTGCGAGACACAAATTAAACTTACTAGAGCAAGAGGAAATGGCAAAAAATTTAAGATACTCTAGACAATTTTATTTCGAACACGCTAATAAAACTGGAAGATGGCTGGCCTACAAATTGAAAAAAAGAGAAAGAGCAGCGGATTATTCAATAATTAGAGGATGAGATGGGGACCATACAAAATAATGAGGAGGAGAAAAAGAAAATAGTACAAAATTACTATATAGACCTTTATAAAAAAGAAGAAATATCAATGGAGAAGATTGACGACTATTTAATGGAAGAAGAGATCACACCATTAGGGGAGGAAAAAAAGGGAACTGTTAAACAAAGAAATAACTTAATTGACCAAACTAAGTAATAATTTTAATTAGCAAATTTATGATGTTTGTGTGTCTATATTTTTCTTGACTGTACACCGCCTTGAGTCCTACGGGAGAAAGGCGGTATAGAAATATAATAAATAAATAAATAAACTCCAGAAGAACTGAGAACGTCAATTTCAAGACTTAAAAGTAATAAATCACCAGGACCGGATGGTCTCACAGAAGAAATTTATAAAAAACTGGGTGAAATTTTAGAACCAACAGTATTGGAAATTTGCAATGAAGCATTATTTGAAGTGAAGATACTAGAATCGTGGAGGGAGTCATATATCACCTTAATTTCGAAAGAAGGTACGATTAAGAATCAAATTAGAAATTACAGACCAATATCCCTGTTGAACATAGATTATAAAATATTTATGAACATAATGGCAGAAAGATTGAAGAAAATATTAAATGAGACTATACATCCTGATCAAAACGGTTTTCTCCCCGATAGACAAATAAGAGACAATACGAGAGTAATTGTAAATACCCTGGAATACTATGAAGCTCATCTAGAGAAACAAGTGGCCCTTGTTTTTCTGGACGCCCAAAAAGCCTTTGACAACTTGAATTGGTTATTTATGATCAGGCAAATCAAACAAATGAAATTCTGAATTAAATTTGAGAATATGATAGAGGCAATATATAAAGCACAAAGTGCAAGAGTAATAGTGAATGGGGATACTACAGATAAGTTCCAGATAAATAAAGGGGAACGTCAAGGGTGCCCATTGTCACCGTTATTTATTTTAAATTAGAAATATTATTAAACAGAGTTAGAATAAATTGAGAGATAAAAGGATTGAAAATTAAAAGGGAAGAATACAAGGCACAGGCCTTTGCAGATGATGTGGTTTTTATTATTGAGGAACCCTTGGAATCGGGCCCAATTCTATTACAAGAAATAGAAAAGTATGGGGAAGTATCAGGACTTAAAATCAATAAGGGGAAAACCAAAATGCTAATTAAAAACCTAACATCAATTCAGAAAAAAGAACTTGTTTGTTCAAATTGTTAAAAAAATCAAATATCTAGGGATATGGCTAACAGGGAGATGCTCATCCCTAAAAGAGGACAATTATGTGGCCTTGGTTCATCAAATAAAGAGAGAGCTGGAAAAGTGGGAGAAATTAGAAATATCGCTTCTAGGTAGGATAGCGTCGATTAAGATGAATATTCTACCTAAACTACTATACATTTTCCAAACGATACCCATCCCATTACACAAAAAATTCTTCACAGAACTCAACAAAATGACTACTAAATTCGTCTGTTCTGGGGAAAAAGGCAAGGATAAAATTACGATCGCTTCAAGATAGTAGAAGTAGGGGTGGTTTCGGTCTCCCAGCGTGGGAAATATACCATAAAGCAGCCATGTTAGTTTGGATAAGAGATTAGGTCAATTTAAGGAATATTAGAATTTTAACTCTGGAAGGACACGACCTACAAAATGGGTGGCATGCTTTTCTGTGGGATAAGAAGAATAGGATATACGCAAACTTTTTTAGACATAAAATTAGAAATGCATTGATAGAAACTTGGGAAGATGTAAAGAAGAAGCATTATATGAAAATTCCTGACTGGTTATCTACCATGGAAGCTATGATCCACCCCAATACAGTAGACATTAGTAAAATGATTAGATATACAGAAATATTAGATAATCAAGGAAGACTTAAAAGTAACCAAGTACTAAAAGAACAGGGAATCCACATTGACCATATTTACAAATACAATCCAGATATAAGAAAGACCCCCTCCCGGGATATCTTGGCGGCTGTAGAGGACCTGGAGGCCCCCTGTGACATCCAATGGAGGCTAGGGTTTGGATTTGTTATCCCGGAAGAACTGAACTGAGGAATGTAGGGCTGGGGGGCGACGGAGGAGTTTTCCGTCACATAGATACCAGCCCTTTTCTCCTCCCCCTCCCGGGTACTGTGTCCGCCTAAATGGGCTTATTATTTGCCCTAATTGAGGGAATTTTCTCTCTCCCCCCCCTTTTCTTCCCCTCTTCCTTCTTCCCCTTCCCTTCTTTCCCTTTTTCATCGGGACTTACTCGAATATGATCTTGAGTATAAGACTTTGCCAAGGATTTTCCATCTTCGCCCCTGGCGTGACTCATAGACTGACTGATAGACTGATAAATCTTTCTTCCGACCATGGTCAGCCAAACTGATGCAACTGTTGAGGGGTCCTCTATTACATCATGACTCTTGTCTGTGGGAGAACTTTTTCAATCTACGGCCCCGTGGGGTTCCGCCGTGAGAGGGCGGGCCGGAGGTCGCCCCCATTGGAGGAGATAATTAGGACCCTCCTGCTGTTGTGGGAGGACAGTTGAGATACCAACAGCACATCGATGAACAAATGGCTGTGTTACATCTTTTGTGAAGTCCCCTGTCTGAGCTTTGGGCCTCCATCGCTGCATTTTGGAGATGTATACGACTGCAGATCTTCTTGCGCTGCGAGATTCCCCCTTCTCGCAGATGTGGCCCTCCTCACTATCGAGGGCCCACCTCAAGGAAAGGTTTTGGGACCCAGAGAGGTGGCATGTGAAAACAAGGGGATTGAGGGGTTTTCTAACGAAATTTTTAGTCAAATTTTTAAGGGGTCCCAGGGAGGGGGAGGGTCAGATTGGAATTCGGGCTGTGGGTATGGGGGATAACCCACAAGGGGGAGGGTCGGGTCTGGCAGTGAAGCGTGGCGTGGGGGGTGGGGGACCCGGGATCGAGGGGGGGGGTTAGAGCTTGTCCGGATAGTTTTTTGAACATCAGTACTGTAGGTGGGAGGGGTAGATATGGCGGGAGCAGGGGGCCATATCGTGTTACGGGAGTGCGCACTCGCTGTCTACGAGCGGTGGCGTGCTCCGGCCCCCAAGGCTCTACTCGCTCCTCAGGTTGCATAGATCCTCAGGACCCAGGCCTTCGGCTGATGCTGTGCAATGCCAGGTCCGTAGTAAATAAAGCCCCCCTCATCTGTGATCTTGTTCAGGAGGGGGGTGCGGACCTGGCAGGTATTACGGAGACCTGGTTGGGCCAGGAGGGGTTCCCCTCGTTGAAATGTGCCCGCCAGGTTTCCAAGCATTCCATCTGCCGAGGTTACAGGGGAGGGGCGGGGGGGTAGCGGTTATCATTAAAGAAGGTCTGAGACCGAGGGAGGCCACTGTTCCTCAGACGGCCGGCTGTGAATCCCTTTTTGTGAAATGGGGTCATGGGGTTCAGATGGGTTTGCTGATCACGTACCTGGCTCCCTGCCACGTGGCAACAGCCCTGCCCGAGCTACTCAACGTCATCACCGCGGTGGCGGTTGATACCCCTAGGCTTATGGTCATGGGGGATTTCAACCTGCCGTCCGTGGGTGAGACGTCGGAGATGGCTCGGGAGTTCATGGCTTCCATGACAGCTATGGACCTGACCCAGTTAATTCATGGCCCTACCCACACAGGGGAAAACACGCTGGATCTGGTTTTTGTCTCTGGACAGTGGTTGAGGGATCTTGATATAGGGGATATAGTTACTGAACCCTTGTCATGGTCAGATCACTCTCTCCTTCGTCTCGACTTTCGAACCGCTGCACCCCGCCGCAGGGAGGCGGAGCCAGTAAGATGGTTCCGCCCCAGGCGCCTGATGGAACCTGACAGATTCCAGACGGAGCTTGGGCCATTTCCTGAGGTTCTGGCACACGCCTCGACTGGAGACCTGGTAGCCGCCTGGGATAGGGCGGCTGCTGGTGCTCTGGATCGGGTCGTGCCTTTGCGGCCTCTGACCCGGCGCCGATCTCAATTGGCTCCTTGGTTTACCGAGGAGCTGAGGGAGCTGAAGCGCCAGAAAAGACGCCTAAAGAGTAGTTGGAGGGCCAGTCTTTCTGAATCTGACTGGACACTAGTAAGATCCCACATTAGGAATTACTTAGTGGCGATAAAAGCAGCGAAATGTAGTTATTTTGCTGCTCTTATTGCGTCATCAGATAATCGCCCGGCCGCCCTCTTTAGGGTGACCCGCTCCCTGCTCCACCAGGAAGCGCGGGAGGACCCCTTGGAGGGTAGAGCGGAGGATTTTGTTCAGTATCTGTATGACAAAATCACTCAGATTCGGGAAGATTTGGACTCCGACTGGGTAGTCTCAGGGGGAGAGACAGGGGCAGGTCTTGAGAATGTTATCTGGGATGAGTTTGATCCTGTGACCCCTGAGGACGTGGACAGGATTCTGGGTAGACTGAATGCGACCACTTGTTTATTGGACCCGTGTCCTTCCTGGTTAGTACTGGCTTCCCGGGAAGTGACACGAGGCTGGCTCCAGGGGATTATAAATGCTTCGCTGGGTGAGGGTGACTTTCCCGCCGCCTTGAAAGAGGCGGTGGTGAGGCCTCTCCTCAAGAAGCCTTCCCTGGACCCGGCAATGTTGGTAAATTATCGTCCGGTCTCCAACCTTCGCTTTGTTGCGAAGGTTGTTGAGAGTGTGGTCATGCAACAGCTCCCCCAGCACCTGGATGAAACGACGTATCTAGATCCGTTCCAGTCGGGCTTCAGGCCCGGGTACAGCATGGAAATGGCATTGGTCGCGTTAGTTGATGATCACTGGAGGCCTCGGGACAGGGGGTGCTCCTCTGTCCTGGTCCTGTTAGATCTCTCAGCGGCTTTTGTTACCATCGACCATGGTATCATGCTGCACCGGTTGGAAGAGTTGGGGGTGGGAGGCACTGTGTTGCGGTGGTTCTTCTCCTTTCTCTCTGACCGGTCGCAGTCTGTGTTGACAGGGGGACAGAGGTCGACCCCGAGGCCCCTCATATGTGGGGTGCCGCAAGGGTCGGTCCTCTCGCCTCTCCTGTTCAACATTTATGTGAAGCCGCTGGGCGAGATCATCCGTGGTTTTGGGGTGGAGTACCATCAGTACGCTGACAACACCCAGCTGTACATCTCCACCCCGGATCACCCCAACGATGCCCTTGAAGTGATGTCCCGGTGCCTGGAGGCCGTACGGAGCTGGATGGGGAGGAACAGGCTCAGGCTCAACCCATCCAAGACCGAGTGGCTGTGGTTTCCGACGTCCCGATATAGTCAGTTGACGCCATCACTGACTATTGGGGGTGAATCATTGGCCCCCACGGAGAGGGCTCGCAACTTGGGCATCCTCCTGGATTCACGGCTGTCTTTAGAAGAGCACTTGACGGCCGTGACCGGGAGGTTTTTCATCAGGTTCGCCTGATTCGCCAGTTGCGTCCCTTTCTGGATCGGGACTCGTTACGCACGGTCACTCATGCCCTTGTCACCTCCCGCCTGGACTATTGCAACGCTCTCTACATGGGGCTCCCCTTGAGGAGCACCCGGAGGCTCCAACTGGCGCAGAGTGCGGCCGCGTGGGTGGTAATGGGAGCGACATGGCGTTCCCATGTAACACCCCTCCTGCGCGAGCTGCACTGGCTCCCGGTGGTCTTCCGGGTGCGCTTCAAGGTTCTGGTTACCACCTTTAAAGCGCTCCATGGCTTAGGACCTGGGTACTTGCGGGACCGCCTACTACCACCAATAGCCTCCCACCAGCCGGTACGCTCCCATAGAGAGGGGCTCCTCCGGGTGCCATCAGCCAAACAATGCCGACTGGCGGCCCCCAGGGGGAGAGCCTTCTCTGTGGGGGCACCTATTATCTGGAACGAGCTCCCCCCAGAGATACGGAGGATCCCGGATCTGCGCACCTTCTGCCGCGCCTTAAAGACCTTACTATTTCACCAGGCCGGCCTGGCCTAATTTTCCCCCTCTTTTATAAAAGATTTTTAAAATTTTAAATATCTTTTAGTATTTTATATATTCAATTTTAAATTGGTTTTAAAAGTTTGGGGTTTTAAATTTGTCGGGGCCAAAATTATTTAATTTGATTTTATTCTATTTTTAAATTTTGTATGTATGTGTTTTTATTATTTGGCTGTGCACCGCCCTGAGTCCTTCGGGAATAGGGCGGTATAGAAATCTAATAAAATAAATAAATAAATAAATAAATAAATATATATGGAAGATTATGGTATTGATAGGGAACCAAACCAATTAGACAAACTGCTGACGAGTCCAGAAAAAAACCTAATATCTACATTATATAACTATTTACTAGAATTTGACAGAGCAGAGGTGGTGGTAAAAGAACCAATGATTGCATGGGCCAAAAACATAGGGCACAGTATAAATTTGGATGAGTGGGAAATGATTTGGAATAAAAACTATATGTTAACAAAATCGGCAGCCTATAAAGAAAATCAATATAAAATGCTCTACCGTTGGCATCTAGCACCAGCAAGACTGGCTAAAATATACCCAAACTTAAGCCCCAAATTATCATTAAGGTACCTTCTTTCATGCCTAGTGGACAAGCCCCGAAGCGAGGAAGTATTGGATTAAAATACAACATTAGTTACAAGACCTAACAAATTGCAAAATTGAGTTGATTTTGGATACATTTCTCCTGGGTATACTAAAAACCAAATATGCCAAGGAAATAAGATACTCGATTTTATATATACTTACTGCAGCAAGAATTGCATTCGCGCAATATTGGAAAGAACATAATTTACCACCAGAGGGACTGATTATTCAAAAAGTATTTGAATGTGCAGGGGAGGAGGAGCTGACGTCATAACGGTACGACGGACGATCTTGTAGCTCCAAGATCGCCGTCGATATCTCCGCCGCTGGACGGTTCTTTTTGGACCTCACTGTCCCATAAAGACAGTGATAGTGGAGGACACATCCTGTTGATCCCAGGGACATCGCAAAGTCCCTGGCTGATCCAGGAGAAGCCCTTTTTTCCGGCGGCGAAGAGGCAGCCATTAAGCTGCTGAAGTTGGGACAGCTCTGGAATGGAAGAGATCGAGAGAAAGTGTGTTGGCTCAGTGAGAGACCTTTTAAATAGATTATTTGAGGAACACCCTGAGGTGAAAAGATGATTAAAATTGAAGGCATAAGAAGTTAAGCGGCGGAATTAAGCCTGAGTCTAAGGTAGCTTTTCCTATTTTTCAACTTACCTCTACTTGTGGATGTTTATGAACAATTTTATTCTTTAAATTGGACTGGCCTGGATTGGACTGGAGATTTCTGTTTTATTTACTTAATTGGTAAAATTTTAGTGCCTTTTTAGCACAAATTCTCTCTGGTTTTACTTTTTTATTTTTCTTTTCTCTCCATTTTCATTTTATCGGGTATTGGATACAGGAAGAGAAGGGAAAGTGGAGAAAATAAGTAACACTGCCATCTAGTGGATTGGAAATATTGTATCTTTTTTTTCCTCTGGTAAAAGTAAGTAACAACTGTGTTACATTTCAAGGACTCTGAGCCTATTCGTAAGATAGTGGGAAGAGCATCAAAGACTGTCTGCAGGATTGTTTACTCAGGTGCTCTTCTGGGAAACTATTAATGGCAGGAGTCTGAAACTGAAAAGAAGATTATTGCAGTGACTCTGGAAAGAGAGCTATAAATATTATGTGAGACTTAACAAAATAATTTTTGGGTATTATACAGTTGTGGATTTTCCTTTCAGACAGAAAGTTTATTTTTTCTCCTTTTTTTGTGTGTGTCACTTCTCCACTTCCCCTCTATTTAATTATTTTTATCCAGACTGTGATTTTTTGGAAGACTTCTAACTCTCTACATACACATAGATTTCTAACATAGAAGTAATTGACATAAAAGCAAACACCTGGGCAGATCATAACCCAATGACAATGAAATGGAAAGGTCAAAGGAGAAGATCTAGATGGACTCTAAATAATACAATATTAAAAGAAAAAGATTTTGTACAGAAAATGGAAAAAGAACTGGCTTTCTTTTTTAAAGAAAATAGAAAAGAGGACACATCAATGCAAAACCTTTGGGATACAATGAAAGCTTACGCTAGAGGTCTGATAATAGACTATACAAGTAAAAGAAATATTAAGAAAAGACAAGCTTATAAAATATTAGAGGATGACTACAAGAAACTTGAAAAAGAATTACAGAAACTTCCACAAAAAAGGACATTAAAATAAAAATGGACACAACTAAACATAAAATGGGACTAATAGAAAAAGAGGATTTAGCACAAAAAATTAGAAGTGCCAAACAGAACTACTTTGAAGATGCAAATAAACCAGGTAGATGGTTTGCATATAAATTGAAAAAAGAGAGAGAATCAAGAAAAATAACACAGCTAATAGACGACCAAGGACAAAATAGATTCGGGAATATAGAGAAGAAAAAAATTATACAAGATTATTATAGTAAACTGTATGAACAAGAAAATATTGAGGAAGACGACGTTAAATGATACTTGCAGAAAGCGAATTTACCCCAGATCTCCAAAGATACTGAAATGATGTTAGAAGGAAATATAACGATGATGGAATTAACTGAAGCACTTAAAAAACAAAAGAATGGGAAGGCACCAGGCCCGGAGGGATTGCCAGCGGAATATTATAAGACACTACAGGAAGCGTTGAGTCTCCCATTGTTAGAAGTCATGAATGAAGTTATATCAAAGATGAAACTAGTCAAGTCATGGTCAGAAGCATATATTATACTTGTTCCAAAGGAGGATACTGACCCACAACAAATCAAGAATTATAGGCCCATATCACTGCTAAATTCTGACTATAAAATATTTGCTTCAATATTGGCAGAAAGACTCAAAAGATATTTAAATAATTTTATACACTCTGATCAAAATGGGTTTCTGCCAAAAAGACAGATTAAAGATAACATGAGGATAATTCTGGATATTTTGGAATATTATGAGGCACATCCTGAAAAACAAATGGCTTTAATATTTTTAGATGCAGAGAAAGCCTTCGATAATGTGAATTGGCAATTTATTTATTTATTTATTTATTATTTATTTATTATATTTCTATACCGCCTTTCTCCCGTAGGACTCAAGGTGGTGTACAGTCAAGAAAAATATAGACACACAAACATCATAAAATTGCTAATTAAAATTATTACTTAGTTTGATCAATTAAATAAAACCCAGAATTAGATAACATTTAAAAAATCATTCACATGTTCGTATGTTTAGCCCCGCCTGTTGGAACATCAGGGTCTTGAGGGCACGGCGGAAAGCACGGAGATCAGGGATATTCTGTATCTCCGGGGGCAGTTCATTCCAAAGGGTTGGAGCCCCCACAGAGAAGGCCCTCACCCTGGGAGTCGCCAGTCAACATAATTTGACTGACGGTACCCTGAGTAGTCCCTCCCTGTGAGAACGAACTGGTCGGTGGGAAGCTATTGGTGGCAAAAGACGGTCTCGTAGGTACCCAGGTCCTAAGCCATGGAGCGCTTTAAAGGTGATAACTAACACCTTGAATCGCACCCGGAAGACCACCGGGAGCCAGTGCAGCTCGCGTAGGAGAGGTGTTACATGGGCGTAACGAGCTGCGCCCATAATCACCCGCGCGGCTACGTTCTGGACCAGTTGGAGCCTCCGGGTGCTTTTCAAGGGGAGCCCCATGTAGAGAGCATTACAGTAGTCCATACGGGAGGTAACTAGGGCATGAGTGACCGTGCGCAAGGCGTCCCGATCCAGAAAGGGACGCAACTGGCAGATCAGGCGAACCTGATAAAAGGCACCCCTGGCCACGGCCGTCAAATGATCTTCTAAAGATAACCGTGAATCCAGGAGGACACCCAAGTTGCGGGCCCTCTCTGTGGGGAGCAAGATCTCATCCCCTATTGTCAGTGATGGTACCAGCTGACTATACCGGGACGCCGGAAGCCACAGCCACTTGGTCTTGGAGGGGTTGAGTCTGAGCTTGTTTCTTGTTTCTCTTGTTTCTTGTTTCTTGTTTCTCTTTTTTCTTTTTTCTTTTTCTTGTTTCTTGTTTTTCTTATTTCTTCATAAAATTTATGCTTTTACAGCTGGTGCAGATGGGCTTTGGTAGAAAAGCCATAGAAGCCATATATCACAAACAAACAGCAAAAGTAATGATAAATGGAGAATTGACAGAGTCTATTGAAATAAAAAAAGGAACGAGACAAGGATGCCCACTGTCACTTTTGTTGTTTGTGTTAACATTAGAAGTGCTAAACAGAAAGATAAAGAAGAGATCACCCAAGAGATTACCCAAGGAGGTCCATATCAGATTAGCAAGAAAAACCATAAAAGAAAAGATCTATAAAATAATGAGAGAAGAATCAATTCAGTACAAAGGGAAGGAAATAATAACATTAAAACAGATTCTGAGGAGGATAAGAGAACAGAGGAGAAATTATAATTTTTTAACAGCACAATTAAATAAATACAAAATAATGTTTCGCTGGTTGATACCAGAAGGGATTCTGGTTTCCTGGCAAGATAAGAAATACAAAATTGATACTTTAGAGAAAGCAGAAGAATTTTTCGACCAGCACTTCATACTAGAAGAAGAACAGGAAACCAGATCAGAATCAGATAGCAAGACCCAAGAACATTCCACAGAAGAAATGGAAAGAGATCAAGAAGAAAGGAGAAGACTGGAAAGAGAGAAGATGGGGAGGGAGCGAGGGAAGAAACACAAATCATAACAAGAAACACAAGAAGGCTTAGGACAACGAACAGATAAAAAAGAACATTGGAACAAGAATTAATGCTGGTTTTAATTAATATAAATGGATTAAACATACTAACTAAAAGAACACATACATTCAAAAAACTATAGAAATTAGACATGGATATCATAAACTTGCAAGAAGTCCACATTAAAAAGCAACATCAACAATTATTAGAAAATAAACAATTAGGAACATTATACACTTCACTAGCAGAACAAAAAAAGAGGGGAACGCAATATACATTAAAAAAACATTTAATATATACGGATGAGGACAGAAGGATTCTGATGATAGAAATTATGCTGGAATCAAAAAATATACTATTAGTATCAATATATGCACCAAATGGAAATCAAAATGAATATTTTAAAAGAATACACAATATAATCAAAGATCTAGAATACGAAAATATATGCATCATAGGAGATTACAATGCAATCACAGATACAGGAAAGGACTTTCAGAGTAGTAAAAAGAATAAAACTAGGAAAAAAACACTCCCAGACACATTCAAAGACATGGCCCAGGAACTGTAATTACAGGATGTATGGAGGGAGATGAATAAAAGTAAGAAACAATACACATTCTATTCTAGCCCACACCAATCGTGGTCTAGAATAGATATGGCTTGGATGACCACAGAACTCAGGAAAGATATAAAAGAAATTGAAATAGCGGCAAACACATGGGCAGACCACAGCCCAATAATAGTAACATGGAAAGGACACCGAAGACAAAAGAGATGGATGGGATAAGGAAATAATAAAAGATAAAGAGTATGTGAAAATGATTGAGAAAGAAATGACTGTATTTTTCCAAATAAATATGAAAGAACAAACATCACTCCAAAACCTGTGGGACACAACCAAAGCTTACATAAGAGGTATAACCATTGCATACAAAGCAAAGAAAAATAAAGACAAACAACAAAGAAGAGAAAACTTATTAACACAACTTAAAAAAAAACGAATCAGAACTACAAAAAGAACCCCACAATAAAATAATCAAAGAAATAATAAATCTTATAAAACATAAAATAAATTTAATCACAACAGAAATAGCAAGGAAAATTAAATCGGCAAAACAAAACCATTTTGAACATGCAAACAAAACAGGACGTTGGCTGGCATACAAATTGAAAAAAGAAAAGGAGAAGAGAACAATACACCAGTTGCAAGATGAGGAAGGGCAAATATATCACAGAAACGAAGATAAAAAACGAATAGCAAAGAACTTTTTCCAGAATCTATATAAACAAGAGGAAATCCAAGAACAAAATATCAAAGGATATCTAAGTAATACCAACATTCAAGAATTAGAAGACACCCAGAGAGAGTTATTGAACAGACCGATCACCATGTTGAAATTGACAGAAGCAAGGAAAAAACAGAAAAACAATAAAACTCCAGGACCAGATGACATACCAACAGAATTTTATAAAGCATGTCAACATCCAATGGACGAAATTTTATTACAGGTTTTTAACGATGCACTTCTAGAAGCTAAAATCCCCCAATCATGGACTGAAACAACCATCACACTCATACCCAAAGAAGAATCAGACCCCACACAAATCAAAAATTACAGACCAATATCACTCCTAAACGCAGATTATAAACTATTCACATTGATCATAACAGAGAGACTGAAAAAAATTATTAATGAATACATCCATCCAAACCAGAATGGTTTTATCCCAAGAAGACAAATAAAAAATAACACGAGATTAATAATCAATGTACTCAAATATTATGAACAAAAATCAGACAAACAATTGGCACTAATTTTTCTAGACACACAAAAAGCCTTTGACAATTTAAACTGGAAATTTTTCATATTACAATTAGAAGCGATGGGATTTGGTGACAAATTTCTAAAAATGATTAAGAAGATCTATTCTTCCCAAACAGCAAAAATATGGATAAACGGAGAGATGACAGAACAATTTGAAATAGCCAAAGGAGTGAGACAGGGATGTCCCCTATCTCCTCTACTATATTATCATTAGAAATATTATTAAATGAGGTTAGGAAAGATAAAGAAATAAAGGGATTAAAAATCAAGAATGAGGAATATAAACTTCAAGCATTTGCCGACGATGTAGTATTCATTATAGAACAACCAACACAAACAGGAATGAAATTATTGGCAAAAATAGAATAATACGGAAAAGTGGCCAGACTTAAAATCAATAAACAAAAAACAAAGGCATTAACAAAGAATCTTACAAACTTACAAGGAAAAGAATTAGAGGACAAATTAGGAATACAAATAGTAAAATAGGTAAAATACCTAGGAATCTAGCTCACTAACAAAGGATCAACACTTAAGGAGGACAATTGCAACAAATTGGCAAAACAGATAAAAAAAGACCTTGAAATATGGAGCAAATTGCAGCTATCACTTTTAGGAAAGATCGCATCCATCAAGATGAATATATTACCAAGAATATTATACCTATTTCAAGTAATCCCGATAAACCCAGGGAAAGCCTTTTTTAAGGACTTTAATAAAATGATCACGGACTATATTTGGCAAGGAAAGAGGGAAAGAATTAAATTAAAACACCTCCAGGACACACGAGAGAAAGGCGGACTAGGGCTACCAGACTGGCAAATATACCAAAAAGCAACATCACTTATCTGGATAAGAGACTGGATAGAGCTTAAAAATAAACGGATACTGACAATAGAAGGTTTTGACTTACTGAAAGGGTGGCATGCATTCCTATGGCAGGAGAGAGATAAACAACATGAATACTTCCGGAGGCATATTATTAGAGAAACACTCCTAAAGACGTGGCTAGAGATCAGAAAAAACCATTACGATAAAATTCCAGAATGGCTCTCAACGATGGAAGCGCAAATATATCCCAATGCGATGGATATGAATAAAATGAGACCATACAAAGAATTACTGAACAGCAAAGGAGAGCTAAGATCATGAGAAGAATTGAAAAAACAGGGTACAGACATTGATTGGTGGCCATATTTACAAATAAAATCTAGATATAAGATGGATTCGGCACAATTTGGATTCCAAAAAGAACCGAACAAATTAGATAAAATTTTATTGGGAACAAATGATAAACAAATAACTAAAATTTATAATTATTTATTAAAATACAAATTAGAAGAGGAAGTGGTTAAGGAAAATATGATTATATGGGCAAAAAATTTTGGTTATAGTATCGAATTGGATAAATGGGAAAAATTATGGAAAGTAAATAGCAAACTAACAATGTCTGTACCCTATAAAGAAAACATCTATAAAATGTTTTACAGGTGGCACCTTCCTCCAGCGCGCTTAGCAAAAATGCTCCCCAACACTTCTCCAGACTGTTGGAAATGTAAAACACAAAAAGGAACATATTACCACATGTGGTGGTCCTGTCAAAAAGCGAAACAGTTTTGGAAGATGGTTAAAAACCAAATAGAAGAAATTATAAGTCAGAGAGTACCAATGAAACCAGAAACTTATTTATTAGGAATATTTACACCCCATTATGAAAAAGAAATAAAATACTTAATTACCCATATTTTAACGGCAGCAAGAATTGTTTTTGCTCAGAGTTGGAAATCGGGAGACATACCACAAGAAGATAAAATAATCCTAAAAGTGATGGAGTGCGCAGAGATGGATAAACTCACGAAAGAAATATAGGAAAAAGAGGAAACAGATTATTACCTGGTATGGCAAAAATGGTATGATTGGCTAAAGAAAAGAAAAATAAAATAAAAATAGGAACACAAAAAAGGAAATGAAATAGTTAGATAGGAATCAAGTACCAACTAAGAAAACAATAAATCAAAAAGGGAATTCAAGATAGTTATATAAGTAA
This sequence comes from Pantherophis guttatus, assembly GCF_059756535.1. Classification (NCBI taxonomy): domain Eukaryota; kingdom Metazoa; phylum Chordata; class Lepidosauria; order Squamata; family Colubridae; genus Pantherophis; species Pantherophis guttatus. The sequence continues at coordinate 119,461,940 of NC_142065.1, read as the reverse complement.
AGGTGTAGAAATATATATTGATGAATATAGTTTACCGATGTGACTATCTAAAATACAAGTTGTAAGACTTGATCTATGTTTACCCGTTGTGTATATTGTATTGTTTTATCTGTGTTTGTTTGTTTTTCCGTTTTAATTAAAATAAATAAATAATAAAAAAGAAAATTTGTATAAGATGTTTTACAGGTGGCATCTACCCCCGACAAGGATAGCCAGAATGTTCAAGAATAAATCCAAAAAATGTTGGAAATGCCATCAGATATCGGGTTCATATTACCATATATGGTGGACATGTGTAGAAGCTAAAAGATACTGGACTAGAATCCACACATGGTTGGATTCTAGTCAGAATTCTGGCCAAATGCAGCCTTGTGTTTTACACTTCCAGGAAACTCTCGGCAACCAAGGAGAGGTGGGCGGTATGGGAAAAAGAGGCTTACGCAGTACGTTGGGCACTCCTAACCTGGAGGCACTTCCTTGAGGGAAGCAAGGTGGCTTTCAAGGTATGGACTGACAACAAGAACCTAGAGGCACTAAAACCCCCTGGAGGCTGTCTCCTAAACAGGTGCGATAGGTGCAATACTTTAACTACTTCAACTTCACGCTGCACTACCTCCCAGGAGGGAAGAACTTCCTGGCCGATGCTTTGTCCCAAATGCCTCAATATAATTGCCTAAAGCAGTACTAATCAAACCACTACTTCCATGCAAGCAATTGGCGGCCCAAGTGACCACCTGGGCACAGGTGAAAGAAAACTGACAAGTTGACAACAAGGTAATGGCTGCACCTAAAGCTGCTTTGAAGGATGACAAATGGTTTCAAAGCCATGGAAACGTGTGTTCAGTCCTATATGTCCAAACTATATGTACTGGAAAGCCAGAGGCTGTTCCTGGGAAAAGTCATGATTCTAAGTCTGCTGCGCAGTTTGGCTTCGTAAAAACTCTACACCTAATCAAAAGACAGTTTTGGTGACCATCTCTGAAAAAAGACATTGAGAGCTATGTGGCAAGTTGCCCCATCTGTGCCTCTACCAAGTGTAGACAAGGGAAAACCCCTGGACTCCTTCAAACAGTAGCGGAGCCATCAGCACCCTGGACAGAGATCTCTATGGACTTTATCATGGAGTTTCCAGAAAGCTCTCGGAATACTATTATATGGGTGATAACTGATCTATTTTCTAAACAAGTGTTTTTTGTCCCGTCAGAAGATTCCCTCAGCACAGGAGTTGGCCAAAATGTTTTTATACCATGTCTAGAGACTACACAAAGCCCCCCAATGCATTATCTCAGATGGGGGTGCAATTCACCTCTACGTTTTGGAGGAAATTCCTTAAATTACTGGGAACTGATCAGAGACCGAGATCAAATCACCATCCTCAAACTAATGGAGGGTGTGAACATTCAAATTCAGTACTCGAACAATATCTTAGGAGGTGTTACATCAATTATCAGCAAGATAAATGCAAAATGCATGGCCATTAGTAAAGTAAATTCTGAGCCTGGAGGATGCTTGTGTGGATTATAAGAGGCCAACAAGAAGACCTGAACTTCCACCAACCCCAGAACCTTTAATGGTAGAAGGGGAGCAGCAGTTTGAAATCAGAGAAATCTTAGACTCCCGTAGATATAGGGGAACCCTTCAGTATTTGGTGGCATGGAAGGATTTCCCGACAGCTCAGAATGAATATGTTGACCATTGCCACGTTAGGGCCTCTAGACTTGTTAAACGCTTCCACAATCACTACCTGGACCCAAATGGCATGCCTTTCATTTTTTATTTCTTCTCTCCATGTTTGTTTTGTTCTGTTCTCCAGGACTAACATCGCTGTTTGGGGGGGCAGAATGTCACATCCACCTGCATGTCCTGCCATTCTGTTGAAAGTGTGGGGGGGAGGGGAGAGGAGGCTTGCTGGCATTTTAGCTTGCTTTTGCTATAATCGCTTGGGAATTTAGGGAGGGGAGCATCTTCAAATACAGAAAAGGGGGGGGGCGTCTTCAGAGGCAAGAGTGAGCTCTCTTCCAGCCAGTTTCCCAGGGCCGTCATGCCCTGAGGGTGAACTGTTATCTCTTCGCACCTCAGAGATTCTCAAAACAATGTATTCTTTACTGATGAAACACACCAACTAAACTTCAAACAATCAAATAACAAATGTATGCTATTTTATGGTTATCCTCACACAGGTAGCCCTTGAGATAAGACTATAATGGAGCGTGCCTATTACGGTACTATCACAGGTTGTGATGATCATTAGGTGAAGCATCTCACCTGATGACCTCCCCATCCCCGCTCTCCCCAATGAATCATTAAATTAATGCCTGGGTTATTAAATGGAGTGTGGGATGCCTCCTGGGTGGAGGTGATCCTTGGAGACCTAGCACAGACCCAGTCCCACCTGTCCTGACTCTCAAGGTGTCCCCCACTGCCTGAGATGCTATGTGCATCTTCCCACACACAACAAAGGGTCCCAACAGCCCTTTTCCCACTCTCATTGGGTCCCGAGGCTTGTGGCCTAATTCTCCTCAGGCCAAAAACCCTCCTCCTCACTTACCTTTTGAAGACCTTTGAGGCCTTCCAGAGCACTGGAATGGATTGCTTCTTTGTGCAGCCTCATGGGCAGTTCTGGAACAAGGGACAAACTGTTTCATTTTGCTGCCTTAATGAGGTCTGCACAGCGCTGCAGAAGCTTTCTACAGTGTTCAGAAGCTTCTGCAGTAATGTGCAGACCAGGGGTGAAATGCTCCCGGTTCGGACCGGATCGCCCGATCCAGGAGCGATGGCGGCGGGTGGTTTGGAGAACCGGTAGCAAAAATCCCTGCGCCCCCCTCCATGCCCAGCTGAGCTGCACGATCATCAGAGGCTTTTTTTTTTTTACTTTTAAAAGCATTTTTTCTACAACCTCTTCCGACGAAAAAATACTTTTAAAAGTAAAAAAAAAAGCCTCTGATGATCGCGCGGCTCAGCTGGGATCAACAGAGGCTTTTCAAAGCATTTTTTTCTGCAACCTCTTGGCCGAAGAGGTGGTAAAAAAAATGCTTTGAAAAGTCTCTGACGATCCCAGCTGAGTTGCCTGATCGGCAGAGAGGTCTTTTTTAAAAAATACCTCTCTGCCGATCAGGGAACTCAGCTGGGATCGTCAGAGAGGTATTTTTTAAAAAGCCTCTCTGACGATCCCAGCTGAGTTGCCTGATCGGCAGAGGCTTTTCAAAGCATTAGAAAAAATGCTTTGAAAAGTTAAAAAAAAAAAAGTTGGCCATGCCCACCCAGTCACATTACACCCCCCCCACCAAGCCACGCCCACAGAACCGGTAGTAACAAATTTTACATTTCACCCCTGCCTGTTAAGGCAGTAAATGGCAGCTGCCTTGGAGTTGTCTCTGCACAGCTCAGAGACACATGGCCTCTGCCTGCCTTCCCCAACATGAGGTCCAGAGAGCTTCAAAAGGTGAATGTGATCGGTGAAAGGCATGTGGGGAGCAGGTACAAGTGCTACAGGGTCCTGGCGAGGTGGGATGGGGGGGGGAAGAAGTGGAGGGGCACGGCAGCATCCCTGTGGTCAGTTGTAAGGGTGAATGACCACAGGGGCACTGCAACCCTTGTAACTTTGAAACAGGGTCGTATGTAATTTTAGAGTGTCTGTTATAACTTTGAATGTTTGTTAAGTAACCTGTTGTATCTCAAGGACTACCTGTAGTATTAGCCAAGAAGCTAATACCTGTTGCATTATAAGATGATGAAGCTGATGAAGCTGACACTGTTAATTGGGCTAAATTATCAGGTTTTAAATAGAACAGATTGCAGGTCTATATTACTGAAGAGCTATATTGCATCAGGCACTTAGGGTTCTTTGTGACGAAACTCAAGTATAGTTTAGAATTCTAATTATTGGCTTGACCCAGATGATTAAGATGCACCTTAATTCCTGAATCCCACAGCTGAGACACAAGCTTTAGTCTTTCTTCAAGAAGTTTCTTTTGAGCAGATGCTACAAGCACCTGGGTCTCTGTTGTTCGGATTTTCTCTTCAGAAGCCTGATGGAGAAAAAAAAGTTGAGGAGAGAGATTTATAGAAATACAATAAGAACATTACTGCAATTCATACATGGAACTCAGGTTTAAAACATTACCGATTTTTTGGGAGTATAAAACGCACTTTTTTCCCTCCTAAAAGAGGGTGGAAATGTTGGTTATACATCGAATACAGCCATTTTTGGCCTCCTGAAGCTCCGCCCCGCTCGTCCCATTTTTGCAAAAAATGGCCCATTTTTTTGCAAAAACAGGGTGCGAAGAGGGTTTGGGAGGCCTGCAGATTGCTCCTGGGGACTAGGGAGACCAAAAATGGCATTTTTGCAAAAAACGAGCCTGTTTTTCACAAAAACGGGGACATTTTTACCCTCCCCCAGCCCCCAGGAGCACCCTGCAGGCCTCCCAAACTCTCTGCGCACCCCGTTTTTTACATAAATGGGTGAAAAATGGACCCATTTTTGCAAAAAAAACAGGCCCGTTTTTGCAAAAAACGGGGTGCGCAGAGGGTTTGGGAGGCCTGCAGAGTGCTCCTGGGGGCTGGGGGAGGGCAAAAATGCAGTTTTTGCAAAAAGCAGGAAAAAAACGGGCCCATTTTTGCAAAAAATAGGGCATGCAGAGGTTTGGGAGGCCTGTAGAGTGCTCCTGGGAGCCGGGGAGGGCAAAAACCTTTTTTTTTCTTACTTACTTCTTCGAAATCTTGATGCGTTTTATAATCCAAAAAATACAGTACTATGATGGCTCCCATCATGTTGATGTTCCAAAGAAGCATCCAAACCTGGTGTTCTGTCCCGTCTCACGCACGCACACCAGCAGTCGACCAAGAGTTAAAATAAACCAGCAGACAAGAATTTCCTTTGATAACAGAATTGGCAGCAACCCAGTGGCTGCTTGCCAACAGTCTTTACTTACAAAGGGAGGTTTATCTCCTCCGACAGAAAACATCAAAGTCCACAAAAGCCAAAGAATAGTCAAGTCCAGTCCAAAAAATCAGTCCAAGCAGAGCATATAACGAAGTTCCAGAAATGCAGAATGACTTGCTAGCTTTCAGTTTTGTCCGTCACAAAGCCTGAATGGCTACCACACCCCCTTTTATCCCCTGTGGGGTGTGGTCCAGTGACTCAGCTTAATCTCTGGCACGCCTCCTTCTCTGCTGCGTGCGCTTGTCTTTCCGACGCTGTCGGGGATCCAGCCAAGACTTATCGCCGTTGCTGTCTAACTGCGGCTGCTCGGAAGTGCCTGGCTCCTGGCCTATCTCTTCTCCTTCGGAAGACACCTGAGGCATTGCCAGAGAGGAGGGTCCTAGAAAGGGAGGCCTTGCCAACTCCTCTCCTTCACTTTTGGAGTCTTCTCCCTCCGATAAGATGGGCTCGGGAGTCGGAGTCACAACACCTGGCTTGTCTCCCAAGCTTACTGTACAATGATTAAAACTTTCCAAAAGTATTGAAAAATCATAGAATGGGGTTGGAAGGGAACTTGGAGGTCTTCTGTCTAACCCCCTGCCCATGGCAGGAGATCCTATACCATTCCGGACTTTCTTTGGGATGGGATATATACATGTGATAATAGAAAGAATAACAGAATACCAAGACAGGATAATAGATCTGGAAAGGACCCCGGAGATCCTCCAGTCCAACACCCCAACCAAGCAGGAGACCCTATACGATTTCAGATAAGTGGCTGTGCAATCTCTTTTTAAAAACATCCAGTGACAGAGCACCCACAACTTCTAAAGGCAAGCCGTTCCACTGGTTAATTGTTCTAACTGTCAGGAAATTTCTCCTTAGTTGTAAGTTGCTTCTCTCCTTGATTAGTTTCCATCCATTGCTTCTTGTCCTGCCCTCAGGTGCTTTGGAGAACAGATTGACCCCATCTTCTCTGTGGCAGCCCCTCAAATATTGGAAGACTGCTATCATGGCGTCCTAGTTCTTTTCACTAGATTAGACATACCCAATTCCTGCAACCATTCTTCATATCCTTCAACCCCCTAATCATCTTTGTTACTCTTTTCTGCACTCTTTCTAAAGTCTCAACATCTTTTTCACATTGTGGTGACCAAAATTGGATGCAATGTTTTCAGGGTCCAGTGTTCAGGTCTGTCGAGATTCTTCTGGATCTTGAGCCTATCTTCTGGGGTGTTGGCTATTCCTGCCAGCTTGGTGTTATCTGCAAATCTGCAGTCCATTACTGACTCATATTTAAGTGGCTAGCCACTAGGACTCCTAGATCCCTCTCACAATTACTGCTGTTTAGTCAGGTATCACCTTTTCTGTACTTGTGCATTAGTTTTTTCTTAAGTGTAAAATCTTATTTGTTTCACCACCGAATTTAATTTTGTTAGAAAGGGCCCAATGCTTTAGTCCCGTGATGGTGAACCTATAGCACCCATGCCAGAGGTGGCATGCGGAGCCCTCTCTGTGGGCACGCCCGCTGTCACCAGCTGCTCTTCCGGGTTCCATTGCACGCATGTGAGTGTGGCCAGCTGCTCTCTTCCGGGTCCTGTCATGTGCATGCGCACCGGCCAACTGGTCTTTGCGCGAAGACCAGCTATCTGGCATGCATGCATGTGACAGAACCCAGAAGCATGCGCACTGGCTAGCTCCTCTCTTTTGGGTTCTGGGGCTCCGGCGCACGCGGTCCAGTATTGGCACTCAGTGCCGAAAAGGTTAACCATCACTGCCCTAGTCTGTCGAGATCCTTCTGGATCTTCAGCTTATCTTCTGGGGTGTTGGCTATTCCCTCATCTAAATTATTTATGAAGATGTTGAAGAGTACCGGGCCTAAAATGGAATGTTGGGGTATCACACTACTTACTTCCCTCCATGTAGATGTAGTTCTATTAAGGACTACACTTTTGAATGCGGTTGGTCAGCAAGTTACTAATCCATCTGATTGTGATGCTGTCAATCCCATATTTTTCTAACTTACCAAGAAGTAGGTTGTGATCTACTTTGTCAAATGACTTACTGAAATCCAAGTATATTATGTCCACAGCATTTCACTGGTCCACTAATTTAGTCACTTTGTTAAAGAATGAAATAGGATTTATTTGACATGATCTATTTTTGACCAACCCTTGTTGGCTTCTGGTTATAACTTTGCTTGCTTCTAGGTTTCACAGATCTGTTGCTTGTTTATCTTATCCAGGATCTTCCCAGGTATTGATGTCAGGTTGATTGATCTGTAGTTTCCTAGATCCATTTCCCCCACTTTTTTTGATGATGGGAGCCCTATCAGTTCTTTTCCAGTCCTCTGGTAATTCCCCAGTATTCCAAGATCTTTGAAAGATGTGATTCAGTGGTTCCAAGATGTCTGCTCTGCTTTCTCTACTGTCTGTTATTTCCTTGCCATCTTCTCTCTTTAGTGTACTATTTCCTTGATATTTTTCTTGTTATTTACAGGATATGTTGAAAGAAACTTTTTTAAAAATTATCTTTGACATTTGTTGAAAGTCTTACTTAATTCTGAGCCTTAGCTTTCCTGACTTCCTCTTTGCAGATTCAGATTCAGACTATCTGCTGGCATTCTGCCTTAGTTATATTTCCCTTTTTCCATTTTTTGTACTTAATTCTTTTTGTCTTTCAGTTGATCAGAGAGATTTTTGTGCAACCATGCTGGTTTCTTCTTGAATTTCTTATTTTTCTTTTTCAGTGGTATTGTGCTGGACTGGCCTTTTATGATCATATTTTTCAAAGTTTCCCAAGCTTTTTGAGTGATTTTCATAACATTTTCATCCATGGAATCTTTCCTAGGTTCTGAGTTTGTTAAAATCAGCTCTTTTAAAGTTTAAGATACTGGTTGGATTATGTTCCATTGCTTGTGTTTGCATTATACTGAATTCCAGTATTACGTGGTCACTCTTGCCTAAAGTTTCAGCAACTTCAACTCCCTCTATTATTTCTTCTTTGTTAGTAAGAATTAGATCCAGTATAGCTTTTCTTCTCGTTCCCTTTTCGATGACAAAGTTGTCAGCTAGATTGGTTAGGAATCTGTTCAATCTCTTACTTCTGCAGTTTGTCTCCCAGTTGATATCAGGGTATTTAAAATCTCCTGTTACTACTGTGGTACATTTCCTAGACACATTTGTTAATTGATTAGCAAAGAGTTCATCTATTTTTTCTGCTTGGTTGGGTGGCCTATAGTATAAGCCTATAGCAATGTTGTTCTTTTTCCCTTTTATATTGACCAATATGGATTCTAGTTGGTTTTCATCCTTGATTTTGTATATTTCTGTAGAAATGTAGTGATCTTTTTACATATAATGCAACTCCACCTCTTTTGTTAAATCTGGTTTATTTGAACAGTTTATATCCTTCTATTAGTACATTCCAATCATGAGCTTCATCCCACCAAGTTTCAGTAATGGCAACTTTATCATTTCTGCCTTCATGTACTACTCCTTCAAGTTCAGGGTTGGGCTGAGGACTTTGTACAGTATCTGTATGACAAAATTGCTCAAATTCAGGAAGACTTGGACTCTGACTGGGTAGATCCGGGAGGGGTGATGGTGGCAGGTCTTGAGAATGTTATCTGGGAGGAGTTTGATTTTGTGACTCCCGAAGACGTGGACAGGATTCTGGGTAGACTTAGCATGGCCACATGTTTATTGGACCCGTGTCCCTCCTGGTTGGTGCTGGCTTCTCGGGAGGTTACACGAAGCTGGCTCCAGGAGATTATTAATGCTTCATTGAGTGAGGGTGACTTTCCCGCCGCCTTGAAAGAGGCGGTGGTGAGGCCCCCTCCTTAAGAAGTCTTCCCTGGACCCGGCAATGTTAGTAAATTATCGTCCAGTCTCCAACCTTTGCTTTGTGGCGAAGGTTATTGAGAGTATGGTGGCGCGACAGCTTCCCCAGTACCTGGATGAAACGGTTTATCTAGATCCGTTCCAGTCGGGTTTCAGGACTGGATACAGCATGGAAACGGCATTGGTCGTGTTGGTTGATGATCTCTGGAGGGCTCGGGACAGGGACTGCTCCTCTGTCCTGGTCCTATTAGACCTCTCAGCGGCTTTTGATACCATCGACCATGGTATCATGCTGCGCCGGTTGGAAGACTTGGGGGTGGGGGGCACCGTGTTGCGGTCGTTCTCCTCCTTTCTCTCTGACCGGTCGCAATTGGTGTTGGCAGAGATCGACCCCGAGGCGCGTTGTGTGTGTGGTGCCACAAGGGTCATTCCTCTCGCCCCTCCTGTTCAACATTTATGTGAAGCCACTGGGTGAGATCATCCGTGGTTTCGGGTTGAAGTATCACCAGTACGCTGATGACACTCAGCTGTACATCTCCACCCCAATGATGACCTTGAAGTGGTGTCCCGGTGCCTGGAGGCCGTGTAGATCTGGATGGGGAGAAACAGGCTCAGGCTCAACCCATCCAAGACCGAGTGGCTGTGGTTTCCGGCGTCCCGATATAGCCAGTTGATGCCATCACTGACTATTGGGGGCGAGTCGTTGGCCCCCATGGAGAGGGCTCGCAACTTGGGTGTCCTCTGGACACATGGCTGTCTTTAGAAGAACATCTGACGGCTGTGGCCAGGGGACTTTTTATCAGGTTCGCCTGATTTGCCAGTTGCGTCTCTTTCTGGATCGGGACTCCTAATGCACGGTCACTCACGCCCTCGTTACTTCCTGCCTGGACTACTGCAATGCTCTCTACATGGGGCTCCCCTTGAAGAGCACCTGGAGCTCCAGCTGGTCCAGAATGCGGCCACGCAGGTGGTTATGGGAGCGACATGGCGTTCCCATGTAACACCTCTCCTGCACGAGCTGCACTGGCTCCCGGTGGTCTTCTGGGTGCGCTTCAAGGTATTGGTTACCACCTTTAGAGCGCTCCATGGCTCAGGACCTGGATATCTACGAGACTGCCTTCTGCCACCGGTAGCCTCCCACTGACCAGTACACTCCCACAGAGAGGGGCTCCTCAGGGTGCCATCGGCCAAACAGTGTCGACTGGCGGCCCCCAGGGGGAGAGCCTTCTCTGTGGGGGCACCTGCCCTGTGGAACGAACTCCCCCCACAGATACGGAGGATCCTGGATTTATGCACCTTCCGCTGCGCCCTCAAGACTTTCTTATTTCAACAAGCTGGGCTGGCTTAACTCTTTTTAATTGTTTAATTTTAATTTGTTTTTAAAAACAGGGGTATTTTAATTAGTATAGGCCAAAATATTTTTTTAATTGAAAAAGTTTTTCAAATACAAATTTTCCCCCCCTTTTTCCCCCCCACCCCCTCTCCTCCCCCCATGGCTTCTGCAAGATGAAATCCAAATTAATATCACATTATATAATACTTTACCACCCTTTTACACCACCCCCTATGTGCTAAACATTTCTTTCTAACATTATTATTATGTCCCCCGCATACTATACATTTCAAACAACATTCGGCTATGAAACTATATAATAAATCCTAATTTGGCATTTATTCTACTCATAATCCACCCCCATACGTGTATCTCTTAACACAAATCTTTTAAGTATATTAATATCTAAACATAACATCCCTTTTCCTAAACTAAGCAATCAGTAACATTACCTATCACCTTGTACCATATCAATTTTATTTCACCCACTTTCCTACAGGTCTACCATACACAATATATTTAATATCTTTATTCTTCTGCCCATATCACTAAAAGATATTTCCATATATAAATAAAACCCTTAAATTTGTATTCCATATAATATCTTCTGTAATGTCTTTCAACTAGATTGTTAATTCCATCGGCCATGTTAGGGTAACATCAAGTCCTGCTTCCAACAGTATATTCAGTATCTTCAATTACCATCTGCCCCCATCATTAATAAGTATTTCTGTATATGAAAAAAAAAAACCCGAGTGACTTTATATTTATATTCCATATGGTATCTTCTGTAATGTCTTTTGTCTAGATTATTAATTCCAACAACCACGTTAGGGTAACAGCCAGATCATCTGCATGCCCCAATTCCATAGTTCTCTTGCCTTGTAGCTCAACATATACGTAATCCATTTTTCAAAGAATCCAAAATAGAAAGTTCCAATCCGGTCAATCACAGGCCATCTTCCACATCCCAAAAGCACCAGCACTGCAGAGATCTGTTATTCTTCTCAAAATAGTATAAGTCTGTAATTTGCCTCAGCTATATTTTCATGTATCAGCCTTCTATAAATCCCGCTTATTATATGTAATCGTCTCTTAAATAACTGGCATTAATCTGTTGGCTAAAAAAGAATTGTAATTTAAATTTTTTTAGTTTTGTAGAACTTGCTTCTTCTTTTCTTAACTTGTTGTGGTTTAGATCTCCACCCTGGTTGCCTTTCTAGGACTTGTATATCAGCTGATTGAATTACATGCTGGTCTTTAACTTGATAAGACATCAAATCGAGATCCGAAGCCGCCTCTCTTGTATTTATAGGTGATCCAGCGATAGCCTCTGAAGGAGAATCCAAAAGCGGCTCATCCAAAAAGCCCTCTATAACTTGTCATTTTTCCATTACCTCCATCTCCATCTGTTTAGCCTGAGTTTCAATCTCTTGTTCATTTTGCTTTTCTTTATCCCCCTCCTGTATTCCTGACACTGATGACATATGTGGAGATGTTGGGCCCATTTTAAAAACCTTGTAGTAGAATTCTTCCGCTTTTTCAACAGTGTTTAATTGATATCTTTCTCCTTGATATCTCAATATTATACCAACTGGAGCATCCCACCTAAATGGGATGTTTTGTTTCTTTAGCTCAGTCACCAAAAATCCAAAATCCTTTTTATCTTTTAACATCTTGGATGGCAGCTCTTTATATATCCAGATCTTCTTTCCATTCATTTCTAGAGTGGAGTTAAAAGACTTTTGCATAATATCATTTCTTATTCCTTTATCAGTAAAATAAACCACCATATCTCTAGGCAATTGTCTTTGCTTTGCCACCCAAGAATTTACTCTGTAGGCCTTATCAATCTTACAAAATACTTCTTCAGAGCTGACCTTTAAGATCACAGCCAGAACTTCAGCAGACATCTTTCTCAAGTCCTCCCTGTTATTTTCCTGTATTCCTCTCATTCTGATCGCAAATTCCATGGTATAGGCCAAATTTATTTAATACGTTTTAAATTGTTTTTTAAATTTTGTTTAAAACTTGTGTTTTATCTTGGCTGTTCACTGCCCTGAGTCCTTCGGGAGTAGGGCAGTATATAAATCTAAATAAACTGAAACTGAAACTGAACCCTGTTTGTTCCCTAAACTTTGACTGTTAGTGTATAGGCATTTGAGACCTTTATGAGTGGTCTTGGGTATGTTTCTTATATCTCCTACTTTGTAACTGGGTTTTCCATTTCTATCTCATTATGTGGTTGGTTATGTTGGAGTTTATGTTTGGTATTAAGTCCCAAAGATCCTAAAAATTCTAAAGTTTGGGTCTTCCACAGGCATAAATATACATGAAACATATTTTACGAACTACAATAATGTTAGCTTCTGTTTTCATGACTGTTTGTTTTGCTACTGGGATGGGACTGCTTAACAAAGGGAAGGGCTACTTTTTCTCCACAAAGAATGTTGAATTTTCAGGTTACTTTTTAGGCGGTGCTTTGTTTTTATCCCTCAACTTCGTGCCTGGATTAAAAAAAAATGTTCCTATCTTTCCTGTTTCTTCCCTATCTTCTTACACTCTGTTATTGTCTCTTTCTTCAATTCAGTTCAGTTCAAATCAATGTGTTGGTTAAAGCCCTAACGTTATGTAATGTTATGGAGCCAGGCTATCTGAGGGACAACCTTTCCCAGGGGGAATCTACCCATTCCACCAGGCCAGATAGGGTGGGTCCCTTTCCTTAAATCTTGTCTTAGTAAGTGCTAAGGAGCACACTTTCTTTTTAGCACCCTCTGCCTTGTGAAACACCCTTTCCCCTGAGATATGTCTGCTTAATACAGCCTACTCACCTTATCTTACAAAATAGAAGTTTTTGCTATCTTTTTAATTATTATGTTATGAGCCATCCAGGATTATGGTAGGATCGGTGAAAGCATACGTCTTTTAGATCTGTCTATCTGTCTGAACAAATACTACACATTTGGTCATCTTATATGGTATGATGACTACTGTTGTAGAAATGGCTGTCATTGAGGGATAGTCATTTACAGAACATCAATTTCACTGAATGCAAATTAATAATGACAAGGGACAAACAATCTGACTGCAAATCAGGTCCAGAACTCAATACACAAAACATGAATTTGGACTTAGTTTTCTGAGACAAAAGCATTCATAAGTGGTAAAGAACACAGCCCACAGAGAGAAAAAACACTAGAGGAGATGTGGAGAAAATTTTGAGAAGGAAACATCTTATTTTCCTGACACTAACATTTCTGTTCCCTGATCAGAACAGATATCTGACCTGGGATATACTTGACCAGAGGTTAGAACATTTTGACTTCAAACATTTTACCCACTTCTAGAAAATCTAACCTAATCAGAGAGAAGCTTTCAAGTTAAAAAAAGCAAGCAGTCTTTACCTCCATTTTTTGTTCCATAATGGAAAAGACCCGTTCAATGCCAATGCTGACTCCAACACAAGGCACTTTCCGACCCTTGGGATCAAACATCCCTACTAACCCATCATAACGACCACCTCCAGCAACACTGCCAACACCAAGAGACTCCTCTACATGATCATTTGGTTGCTGGAGAAGGATAGCCTCATATATTACTCCAGTGTAGTAATCCAAACCACGAGCCAGACTTAAATCAAAGGAAATCTGTAAAACAATTTAAAACTCTCATAAACAGAACAGAAACACTCAGCTCAATGTAATTAGAAGAACAGAGAATAGAATATTACCTGGTCTGAAATGCCAAAAATATCCAAATATTTGAATAGCTGTTTCACTTCCTCAAGCCCTTCCTGAGCTAGTTTATTTTGTGACAGCTTTGGATCTTGGAGCAATTGTTCAATTAAACTGAGTCCACCTGTAGAAATAAGGCATATAGGATTGATGCCTGTATGAACGATTCAGCAGCAGTACTAAACCTTTATCCTTTCATTCAACTCTCTCGTTTCATGCAGTGCTATTTCATTTCTTCTAAAACTGGACTACAGTCATGTCAAAAAAAGTACATCCTCTGAGTTCTATGGTTTTTACGTATCAAGACATAGTAAAAAATCATCTAGCAATTCTTTCCCCCCCAAGTTTTTTATTTATTTTTTATTTTTTTACAACATATCAATGCTTGAACAGTGTGGCACCTGAGTGTCATACATTTTAGTACAAATAAAATAATATTCATCATATTTACTACATTTGACAAGCTTATATAGTTCTGGTAATAGTACACCTATTTATATTGAGTTATAATCTTTCATTATTTAAATATTCAGTATTTCAGTATGTTATTTTTATGCCAATCACCATATTCTGAGTGTCATTCCTTTTAATACAAATAAAATATTAATCATACTTGTTACATTTAGCAAGCTTATATGGTTGCAATAATAATACACATATTTATGCTGTTATAATCTTCCATTATTTAGTTATTCAATATTTCAATGTTATTTTTATGCCAATCCCCATATTATTCAAGCATATTTAATAATACCATCGTTCAAGTTCTGATTTCCCCTCTTGTTATTACTTCACATTATATAAAAATGTGTATTCCATTAATCCTTCTCTCTCTAGTTTCCATCCCTATTCTAACTTTTACTTGTCACTATTATATTTAAAAATATTCCCTTTTCTATCCATCATCTCTTGCCCGCTTTAAAGCTTTAATTGTTCATTTTTTAACATGCCTCTCATATACCTCTCTTGGATCTTTATCTCTATCTGCTTCCACATCTTGACCAATCATTTTAAACATTTCTCCCTTCTCTGCCCTTTTCCATTGTCTAATTTTCAAAATATCTACTCTTGTCCCTATCCCTCTTCCAAAAAAGTCTTCCTGCAACTCCAGTTCCTTTTTTAATTCCCTTAAAAATACTCTCCCCTCGGCTTATTTATCAGTCATTATTATTTTTGTTATCTCCTTCTTATCCTCTTGTTTTATTTGTTGGTTTGTTTCTTCTGTTTTTTCATCTACTCTTTCAATTGGCTCTTCCTCTTCCTGGGCGTCTTGGTCATTCTTTGTCCTTATCATGTTTTCCAGTTTTCCATCTATGCTCTGCATTTTATTCATAATCTCCTTATTTCTTGTCAAAGTATCCTTCATACTTTGAATTAATGACGCCATTTCTTCCCAAATTCCACTCATTTCTTCCTGGTGGAGCATCACTTTTAGTTTTCTTTTGTCCCTCTTTTGTCCAATAATCCAAAAACCATATATTCAAATCTAAAATCACTTCTCAAAAAGTTCAATATTCATAAATCTGTATATCCCAAAGCTGATCGACTTGTTCCTCTGGATAGTCCCAAACATTTTTCCAGAACCTGCATAAGTCCTTCTATAAATTCAGTCTTGTGTTGTAGCCTTCAGGGGTCACTTTAATAATAATGTCTTTCTTATTCTCATGTTTAAATCTCCAATAGCCAAGTATTTATATGCCTTCCTTTTGTCAGCAGGTGGCACTCTTAAGTCAAATTTCAATATTAACCAGTTTTATCCAATTTTATTGGTAGCAATCCAAAATATAAAGATATTAGTTTTTTGAGTAAATAGTTCCAGAATTTTGAAATGCCTACCCAAAACAACGCCTGTCCAATTTAAAAATCCAATTTTCTGTATTTTTAAAGGTTTTTGCCTTTCTCCCTTTGATTCTTTTTCCTTCAATTTTAAAATTCTTCTCAAAATGTTAAATCGCTGCTTTTAAAAATAGCAGTGAGCCTCTCTTTTCCTGGATATTCTTTTGGGGTTCAGTTTTAAATAAAAAGGATTCTTCTCACCCAGTTCCAGACACTGTTCACCGACTCCACTCCAGTTCAGTTCTTAGGTGTTCCTTGGCTGTCCCAGCTTCGTGGCAGCCATCTTTAGGCTGCCTCTTCTCCTTGCCGTGGCATAGAGGGGAAAAAAATCCAGGGTTCAGCAGGAGAGTTGCGATCTCTCCCGTGACCTCTCAGGGTGCCTCTCCTTAGCTTCGCCGTCACTACAAGGTGGATTTGGCTCCTCTGGGAGTCCACAAACAGGGAGAACTCAGCACAGGGAATGCGAAAACCTGTTCCCTGTGTCTGATATCACCATAACGTCAGCCGGAAGTCCTCTAGCAATTCTTAAAAGTAGATAAATACAACCTCAGATGAACAACATGATGACACCATGTCATCATTTATTTTACAAAAAGAAAGTCAAAATGGAGAAGCCATGTATGAAAAGCTAACTATACCCTTACTGTTTCCATAGATATGAAGAGTCTAAGTAGCAGCCAGATGCTGCTAATCAAGTATCCTTGATCAATTAATCATCACCAAGTGTGACTATCTCTATAAAAGCCAAAGTTTTAGGAGTTTGTTGGTCTCCAGAACTGAGGAGTGGGCTAACACAATGCCAAACAGAAAAGACATCAGCAATGATCTCAGAGAAGCAATTGTTGCTTCCCATCAATCTGGGAAGGGTTATAAGGCCATTTCCCAACAATTCAAAGTCCATCATTCTAAAGCAAGGAAGCTTATTTACAAGGGGAAAACATTCAAGACAGTTCCCAATTTTCTCTGCAGGGGATGTCCAAACAAATTCACCCCAAGGTCAGACTGTGCAATGCTCAGAGATATATATATATACACATATGTGTATGTGTGTGTGTGTGTATGTATGTGTGTGTGTGTGTGTGTGTGTAGAATCTGAAATGTAACTTATACACACACACATACACACACACGCATATATATGTATATATATATGTAGGTCTTTGGTTATTCGGGTTTTCTCCCGCATAAAATTGCTCCTAGAAGCACGAAGCCGAAGACACCAGCCTGAAGATGACGAATGAGACTTCGTCGAAACGTTGCCAAGAAACCTCCAATTTTACGCGGGAAAAAACCCGAATAACCAAAGACCTACATACAAACACCCGCGAAAACCTCAGAAAACGTATATATATATGTGTATATATACATATACTGTACATATATGTATATATACATACGTATACACACCCACATTTCAAATTCTACAGATCTCAGGTAGCATGTTGAATGTCAAAGTTCTAAGTGCACTTAGAAAAAGACTGAACAAGTACTGTTTGTTTAGAAGGGTTGCCAGAAGAAAGCCTCTTTTCTCTAAACAGAACATGGCAACACAGCTTAGGTTTGCCAATTTGCATCTGAATAAATCACAAGACTTCTGGAACACTGCCCTTTGGACAGATGAGACAAAATGGAGATGTTTGGTCATAATCACAATGCCACATTTGGTGAAAACTAAATACAGCATACCAGCATAAACATCTCATAAACTTTAAACACGGTGGTGGAAAAGTTATGATTTGGACTTGTTTTGCAGCCATAGGACTTGGGCACCTTACAGTCATTGAGTCGACCATGAACTCCTCTGTATACTAAAGTATTTTAGAGTCAAATATGAAGCCACTGCTCTGACAGCTAAAGCTTGGGTAACATTGGGTCGTGCAACACAACAATGAGCTCAAGCACATCAGCAAATCTACACAGAATGGCTAAAAAAAGAAAAGAATTAAGGTATTGCAATGGCTCAGTCAAAGTCCAGACCTCAACTCAATTGAAATGCTGTGTTGGGACCTCGAGAAAGCTATGCATAAACAAATGCTCACAAATCTCAATGAACTGAAGCAATGTTGTAAAGAAGAGTGGGTCAAAATTCCTCCATAACGATGTGAGAGACTGATAAAGTCGTATAGAAAATGATTACTTCGGATTATTGCTGCTCAAGGTGGGTTCTAAATGCTGTTGAATCATCCATGGCTTCTCCATTTTGGTTTTCTTTCTTAAATGATGAAACAATGTAATATGTCATGTGTTGTTGTTCATATGAGATTGTATTTACCTACTTTTAAGAACTGCTAAGGAACAAATGATTTTTACTATAGAAAAGAATTATCCTATCCTATCCTATCCTATCCTATCCTATCCTATCCTATCCTATCCTATAATTCTTATTGGCCAAGGATTAATGGACACACAAATATTGATAGCAAAACCATACAACTCAAAGGGGGTATACTTTTTTTCACATTATTGTATGTACAAATTGTGCAAGTTGAAGCAGGCATACTGTACAAGTAGTCCTTGCTTAACAACACTGAGACAGGAAATGCCCTTATAAAGTGATGCAGATAAACTGAAAACTATGTGACCATGCTGCTTGGTGATGGCAGTCCCAGTGGCCATAGTTAAACAAAAACCATGCAGGTCACTAAGCAAAGACCTCATGTAACCCTGGCTTCTGACTTCCTGTTGGCTTCCCCATAGACTACGCTTGTGAGAAATTGTTAGAGAAGATTACAAATTGAGATTATGTAACTATGAGACTGTGACAGCAAGTATGAAGTCTGGTCATAACTACCACTCCAATGCCATTATAAATTGAAGGAGTCCCTCTTTAAAGGAGATGGGTAGTTCAAAAATGTGAAAAATAAAATAAAATAAAAGGTTGCTGTATATATGATCTTAAACAAGGACCACCTCTATTTATATAGGTAGATCTGACTGACTGCCTCAATGTCATGTGCCGCAAATGTTCAAAGTTACGAGAATGATGAAAAAATAACTTTGTGATCTATGCATGCATTTATGATCTTTACAGCATCTCTTCCAATCCCCATTACACTCAGTATGCATTGTCCTGTGCTTAATCCATCTTTTTCCATCCACACAGAGCAGAGAGATTGGAGAGGAAGGGAATACAAGAGAGTGAAGAGCAATACAATGGGGAATACACATCGAAAGGAATGCTTTAGTGTTGGCAGCCATGAGTGTGCTCAGCAAACAGCCAGTATATTCCCCATTATGTGCCTTTTTATTTTCTTGTAAACTCTTATGTATCACCTTAACCAGTAATGGGATAGAAGAGAATGATATAAGTTTTAGGCCTGTAAGCCTTAGAGAACTAAAACATATCTGACCTGTTTTGATACTCACCATGAAGCCTTACATATCCACCAATATGATCTGCAATTTCTGGTGCCAATCCCTTTTCTCCAACCATCTCATTTTTTACATCTTCCCAAGCCATCTGTAGACAAGATCAAACTATATATACTCTGCTTCAATGAAGGATGTTTCTCTTCTATTATGCTGAGATATATATATATATATATATATTTGCTTTAATTTATATGCCGCCCTTCTCCGGAGACTCAAGGCGGCTTACAATGTGTTAAGCAATAATCCAGCATAATCTGGAATCATGTTGTTTCTTCCTGTTTTTTCTACTCTGATTCTAAACACTCTGAGTCTAGAAGACTGGTAATTTTCAGAATATTTTATTAAAAACATGTAACAAGATATTTCGTTAGCAAAAAGACTAAAAATGAAACAACCAATATAATAACTTCCTTTTAATCATATTTGGAATATTGTATTTAGTTCTGGCCACTATATCTCAAAGCTGTACAATAATGCTGGGAAATGTGCAGAAAAAGTCTACCAAAATAATTAGGGACTACCCTATCTTAACCTACAAGAAACTAGAACAATATTTGGGCCATTTTAGTTTACAAAAAAGGCTGATAAGAGGAAAATCTAATAGAAGTATATGAAATTGCACAGTATAGAAAATGGATAGGGAAGCTTTATTTCTTACTATCTTAAAATTGAAGTTATCTAATTAAATTTAAGACTGTTAAATTTGATAATTGTTTTACAAAGTAGAAACTACAGAATTTATTGCCATCAGAAATGGTGATAGCCAACTGTGTTTCCCTGAAAATACGATCTACTCAGAAAGTAAGCCCTAGCTTGATTTTTACACGTGTGCCCAATATAAGCCCTACCCCCAAAATCAGCCCTAATTAAGACCCCGCCCACTCCAGGGTGCATGGGTAAAAATTAAGCTAGGGTGGGGATGGGGGTTGTGGAGCTGCTCTACTACTTACCTTCAGATAGTTGCAGCCAGGCCTCGCACACCTCAGCCCATCTCTTCTGCAGCCAGCAAGGCTTTCCTAAAGGCCTCTGTAGCTGATAAAGAGCTCTGGATCAATCCGGAGCTGTTATTGGCTATAGAGGCCTTTCCTGAAGGCCTCTCTAACATGCATAAATTTATGGTTCATTCTGCTCCTGTTACAGATGCCTGATATGTACTCACTTTAGGAGCCTCCTTGCCTAACACGAAACAGCTGATTTGCAGGGGCGATCCTGCCGAAAGGCAGCTCCTAAAGCGAGCACAGATCAGCTGTTTTGCGTTATGCAAGAAGGCTCCTAAAGTGAGCGCAGATCGGCTCTTTCACATTAGGCAAGGCAACTCCCAAAGCAAGTGCAGATCAGCTGTTTCATGTTAGGCAAGGCAGCTGCTAAAAAGCGAGTGCAGATCAGCTCTTTCACATTAGACAAGGCAGCTCCTAAAAGCAGCCGCAGTTCAGCTGTTTCATGGAGGCCATGCAGGCTCCTAAAGTGGCTGCAGATCAGCTGTTTCACGTTAGGCAAGGAGGCGCGAGGCGGGAGGGGCAGTTCGCCCCCCACAGGAAAAAATGGGGGGGATAAGACCTTCCCGAAAATAAGACCTGGTGCCTTTTTTGGTGGCCCAAAAAATATAAGACCTGGTCTTATTTTTGGGAAATCTTGGGTTATATTGTTAAACAGAACTAGCCAGATCAATGAAGGATAGCTAGTAGTCTTTTTTTTTTTGTACATTAATTATTAAGTTACATGGAAGCATAATTCATATACCATTTCTCAACGAGTTCGTTGGATTTTCCAAAAGGAATGGCTATTCAGGGGCCTGAAGGTTCTCTTTAATTTATTAGTATCTTGTTATTAAATAGAGTTACAATTTTAGCCTCTACAATTTTAGCTTGTTCATCTATTCAGGCAACCTCTAATTTTTACTTGTCAAGTAAGCAAAGCTAATTACAAAGAAAATGAATAGTCCTTCTGAATTTTTAGGAGGTAAGACACAGTAGCAGTTATAAAATCAATAACCTCTTTTTTGAATTCAGTTCTCATAATAATTCTTCAAATCTGACTATAGGCTATCTTGAAATCAAATCTACCATTGCCATAAACCCAGACTGAGCTACAGCACGGAATTTTATAGATTTATATCTCCCAAGAAAATTGGCTTCTCTCTGTAGAAAGGTTTCTTTCTAAACACACACACATGGGGGAGAGAAGATAAGAATCTCATTTGGCAGAACTAATATTGCCAGTAGAAAATAAAGAAATGCTACCACATGAGTTTCTTCCATTATTATTGCAATTAGAGAAATACAGGTAATTCTGGAGTTACAACAGCAATTGGGACTACAACTTCCACTACTAAGCAATGTGGTCATAAAGCATTCACATGATCACATTGTTTAGCAATATCAATCTCTACAATCCCTGTTGCTGTTAAATGAGGATTAAGTTGGTAAACAAGCACATCCTCACAAATCCTACCATCTTCCAACAACAAAGTCAGTGGGGAAGCCTGGCAGGAAGTTGCAAGTCCCAGGCGGATTGCAAGCAGACTGGCAGGTAAATAAGTGGCTGCTGAGTGGGAGAAGAGGCAAGGGTGTGGGTGGGTGGGTAGGCATGTTGTGTGTACAGCAAGGCTTGGGGAGGGTATGCAGATGGTGGTGGAGGTGCATGTGGGGTGGCTGCTGCCAATAGGTGTGAGTCTGCAGATGGATGGGAAGACAGAGCATGAATGCTTTGAGGCGCGAATGGCTGGGGAGATATGGCACAAGTGTAGTAAGGGTTGGGGTAGCTGCTGCGAGGTGGGAGAAAGTGTGTGATGGTGCATATGTAGCTGAGGATGTATGATACAAATGCAGCGAGGTCAGGGATGAAATCCAGCAGGTTCTGGAGAACCGGTAGCGGAAATTTTGAGTAGTTCGGAGAAATGGCAAATGCCACCTCTGGCTGGCCCCAGAGTGGGGTGGGAATGGAGATTTTGCAATATCCTTCCCCTAGGAGTGGGGAGAGAATGGGGATTTTGTAGTATCCTTCCCCTGAAGTGGGGTGGGAATGGAGATCTTGCAGTATCCTTCCCCTGCCATGCCCACCAAGCCACGCCCACAGAACCGGTAATAAAAAAAATGGATTTCACCACTGAGTGAGGCTCTGGGAGGATATGTGAGTGTCCAGGGAGGTGTGATGGTGAGTACAAGACTCGGGAAGGGTGCATAGGTGGCAAGGGAGACACAAGCATGGCAGAGCTTGAGGTGGCTCATGCTGGGTAGAGGAGGGTGTATGGGTGCACGAATGGCTGGGGTGGTGCAGTGCAAGTGCATCTCTTAGCTATGTGAATGATTATTGCTTTTTTCAGCTGCTGTGTATTTTATTCTTTGTAAAAGAATAAAATTCTTTCCATGGTGGCCCAGTAGTTAGAATGCAGTATTGTAGGCTAACTCTGCCCACAAGCTGGAGTTTGATTCAGACCAGCTCAAGGTTTTAATCAGCCTTCCATCCTTCTGAGGTCTGTAAAATGAGGACCCAGATTGTTGGGGCAATATTCTGACTCTGTAAACTGCTCAGAGAGGGCTGTAAAGCACTATGAAGCGATCTATACGTCTAAATGCTATTTCTATTTCTATATGTATTTTTTACGGTAATCATTGTTCAATGAGTGTCACTGTTGAGATGGGCGGCTATATAAATTGATCAAATAAATAAATAAATAAATTTAAATATCTGGTGATCCTAAGAAAAAAGAGATTCTCAGCTTGAAGAAAAAATGGGAAACCATCTCAGCCACAGGTTGCAAAATTTTTTACTTTAGCAAGAACTTAAAACCTCCCAAAATCTGACAGGACTGTACTTTAACAATTCAATTTGTCCATGTACGAGCTCTTAATTTTTTCACCATTCTCAAACAGCAAATCATTGTTTATTCCACTTCTGAGAAAAATGTTTTTAGGAGTTTCCTGGCTTTATAGAATGGATGAACCATCTGTACTCTTCTAGCACAGCCATGGGAAAATCTGGAAGACTATGGATGAATCACCAAAAACATTTGAAAATCACCATAGGAGCCAAGGTTTGCAATGTGGTACCTATGGGTCTTATGACACATCTATTCTTCCCAGTAGCACCACAGACAATCCACTTCCTCTAACTACATGAGAAAGTTGTTTCAAATGTTAATATTAAACATGATTTTCTAAAATATTATAGTTTTTGAGATATAAACTAATAATAAATCAGTTATAAATAACATCACAAAGGCCTATTTTCAGAGAAATAAAAGTGTATAATTTTATGATTAAGTCAGGTGATCCTCCACTTACGACCACAATTGAGCCCAAAATTGATGTTGCTAAGTGAGACATTTGTTAAGTAAGTTCTGCCCCATTTTACGACATTTTTTGCCATAGTTGTTAAGTGAATCATTGTAGTTGTTAAGTTAATAACCTGATTGTTAAGAGAATCTGGCTTCTCCATTGACTTTGATGGTCAGAAGGTCGCAAAAGGGATCACATGACACTGCAACCATCATAAATATGAGTCAGTTGCCAAGCATCTGAATTTTGATCACGTGACCATGGGGATGCTGCAATGATCGCAAGTGTGAAAAATGGTCACGAGTCACTTTTTTCAGTGCTGTTGTAACTTCGAATGATCACTAAATGTAAGTTGAGGATTACCTGTACAGTTCTTAGAGGCACTTTTTTAGTAATATCTGATAGCCTATAAAGGAGAATATTTGTAGCTCAGGGTTGAAATGAGGGAATCCTTGGTGCTCTCTGAATATATGACGTTACCTAATTTGAATAATGGAACGCCTGCAAGACAACAACCAAGCTCAGAGACCACCAAGGGCTCCTCATATGATAACCTCTACTATCACTACATTATTCACTAATTCATTATTAGTTCTAATTTATAAATCTAATGCATTTGTATTTGTAGTTATGAAATTGGGACTGGGCACTTTGGAAAAAAGCATTGATATAATTTTGACATCAAACATCATTACATATTTCTCAAAACCTCTCTTTGCCCCCCCCCCTTAGGTTTCAGTGCATTCTTGAAGTTCAACATTATTGGTCAGGAGGTAGAATTTCTCTGTTGGCTAAGAGAACCATTTATCTAAGCTAGGGATTTGGATCTATAGCTCAGCTACACTGAAAGAATTAAATATCCCTTCCTTTATTTCTGCACATTCTAAATCTATAAATAGAGTTGAATTTTTCCCTCCTTAAATAATAAATGTTGATATAATACACACTTTTCAGGTTGGTTCTTTGAACTCTTATTTCTACTGGGAGACGAATCAGGACCCTGTGAACTGTCTTACTGGGTTTCATCAACTCCTTTGTTAAAAGGTATCTCATTGAAATCAAAACCACAAGTATTTATGCCTGATGGGGTTCTTTCTCATTGCAAAGCTTCTAGATTTAGAATGGACTGTTTATGAGTTTTCTTTGTCTATAAAACAGGGGTTTTATACCACTAGCACTCCAAGAAAACATCACTGAAATTTGGTAGCTGAATTTTGGTTTTCTGAAGCAATTTGGAAGGCCAGGAACCTAAGTATGGTCCCTGATTCCTCAACAGTTGTCCATCTTGACATCCTGATCGATCTTCTTGAATACAGAAGGTAAATTGTTGTCTTAATAATAAAGTTCTTACCTTGTCTAACTTGTCTACAGTGGAGCAAATGGTCCGGAATTTTATATCTGGAACCCCACAGACTGCAAACATCCCATCAAGGATACGTCGGTCATTGACCTAGAAGAAAACTGAGATGTTTTCAAGCAACAATTTCCAATAGATTTTGATCCTATTGGTAATATTACTGGACTATTTGCAGTTTGAACCCCAGACCATTGAGTTACAGTTATTCCAGTCTTTCACACTGGGCCATATACTAGGGATTACTGGATGTTTAATCTATTTTTATTTCTAGTCTTGGAAAATGTTGAGCTTCCTGGCAAATCTAATACTGCTTATTTGTATGCTTTTTGGTTACAGTGGATATAAAAAGTCTACATACTTCTGTTAAAGTGCCAGGTTTTTGAGATGTGAAAAAATCAATCCAAGTTAAATCACTTCAGAATTTTTTCCACCTTCAATGTAACATATAAGCTGTACAATTCAATTGAAAAACAAATTGAAATCTTTTAGTGGGAAAAATAACAATAAAATTGTTGAATGCAGTACTGCAGGCTAACTCTGCTCATATTGCCAGAAGTTTGATTCCTTCGATGCTGACCAGTTCAAGGTTGACTCAGCCTTCCATCCTTCCAAGGTCGGTAAAATGAGGACCTAGATTGTTAGGGACAATATGCTGACTCTGGAATCCGCTTAGAGGGCTGTAAAACACTGTGAAGCGGTATATAAGTCTTAAGTGCCATTGCTGTAAAATATAAACTAATACTCTGTTGAGGCACCTTTTGACTTTATGACAGCATTCAGTCTTTTGGGGCAGGAGCCTATCAATGTGGCACATCTTGCCTTAGGAATCTTTGTCTATTCCTCCTTGCACAAATATTCCAAATCTGTCAGATTGTGAGGACATCTCCTGTGCCCAACCCTCTTCAGACCACCCTACAGAGCTTCAATTGGATTCAGATTCAAGGTCTGGCTGGGCCATTCTAAAACTTTGATCTTTTTCTATGACGATCATCTTTTGTTGACTAGGAGGTATCTTTAGGGTCACTGTTATTTTGAAAGGTGACATTCCTCTTCATTTTTAGCATTTCAGCAGAGGCCTGAAGGTTTTGCGCCATAATTGGCTGATATTTGGAACTGTTCATAATTCCCTCCACCTCATTTCATCTGAAGAAAAGTAGCCCCAATGCATAATGCTGCCACTACCATGCTTCACTGTGGGTATGGTGTACTTTTGATAATATTATTATCAATATTATTTTTGCATCAAATATACTGTTTGGAACTATGGTGAAAAAATTCACCATAATTCACCAATTCCTCTTGGACGACCAAGAGAAACAGGCAAGTTCCTTGAAAGGTCAGAGGCAACTCTTCAAACTGGCGGCAGGGGTGGCAGCCATTAAAAACGACCGCTTTGAAGCTGGGACAACTGGAATAAGACTTTGTGCAGGAGGGGTGTTGGAACGGAGTACTGGTACCAGGTGAGTGATTGGCCAACACACAGGTAAAAAAGGAAATAAAAAAAAAACTTAAAAAGGTGTCCTGGCGAGGAAACGAGTGGCTAATTGGCACTTGGGAATTTTAATGGAGGGAGAACAACAAAGAGGAAGGTAAAGTACTAAAGCCCAGAAAAGAAAACTTTATATTTGGATTTAAAATTGGATTTTGAGAAATTAAAAATAATAAAAGAAAAAGAAACCCGAGGGAAAGTATTTTTTAATGAGGATTTGAAATAATTTTGACAGTTTTGAAATTTGAAGGAAGAACAAAGAGGAAGTTAAAATATTAAAGCCCAAGAAAGGAAATTTTAAAACTGGATTTAAAACTGAATTTAGAGAAATTAAAAACAATAAAAGGAAAAGAAATTTGAGAGAAAGTATTTTCTATATGGATTCAAAATACTTTTGCAAGCTGGATACTTTGTTGTTCTGAGAATTGTGGATTGGAGAGAGAAACATCTGCTGGTGGAAACAAAGCACTACAATGACTGGCTTGAAAATTGAAAGAAATAATAGTGACTTTGATCATTACAAGAGCTGTGAGAAATTTTAAGGAGTATTTGTTTCTACTTAAACTGCTTGGTCTCGACTTCAAAAGGAGGTGGAAAACAATAAAGTTTTAAATTGGAGTCGATTGGACAAACATTTGTACTGGATATCATCTGGAAATAAAAAAAAGACTATATGGACTTAAATCTTAATTAAATATAAGTTAAAGTATCAATAATTTTTTAAATTGACAGTATGGAGTCCTGGATGTGTGAGGAATTGAGATGCTTAAAAACGTGCGTGAATCAATAAACGGCAAGAAAAAGCTAGAAACCTTGTTAGAACACACAAAACAGGAAAAAGAGAATATAAATGAGAAACAAGAAAATAGTATTGAAAGTAAAGGAATTGAAGGCAGAAAGTTAGATGATTACACTGGGATTTACAATGGCAAAAAAAGAATGGATAGGCGGGAATATTTTCCAAAAAAGAATCAATCAAAGGGAAAAGAAGGAAATGGGAAAAGATTAGGTAAAAACTTGGGGCAAATTATGCAAGTAATAGACTCAAAAGTTAGAGAAAAGATTCAGGAAAAAAGATAATAAATATATATTAAAAAAAAGAAAAGAAAAAGGAGACAAGAGAATGGGATGAAGGGAGAAAATTATTAAGAAGTGGAATTCTGGAGAGACCAAGAGAAAACGGTTAAAAGGGAAAGAATAGTGGAAAGGAGGAAGGGAAATAAGGTATATATTAGTAGATCTAAGGGAACTGTATTAACATTAGCAATTGTGAATGTAAAAAGTAAATATGATGATATATATTGTGTATTGTAAAATGAACAGCAGATGAAATATGAAGTAATAATTTGGTTCAATTATGAAAATAACTGAAATCAAGAGATAAAATTGAAATGTAAGAAAGTGTGATGGGGATTTTGAAATATGTTGTAAATGAAGAAATAAAATAATTAATTGATGCTATAAGAAGAAATTAGGAATTAAGGGCGGATAGTGATATTGCTTATTATGTACTTAGAAGAGATTAAGATGTGGAAGGTCAATTAAGTTAAAGGGTTTCAATGTAAAAATTGAATAAGATGAAGTACATTGTTTATAGCCAAAAAATGTGATGGGGATTTTGAGAAATATACTTTATAAATGGAGAAATAAGATAATTAATTGAAATAATGCTAAGAAATTAGGATTTGAAGGGCGGATGGTGATATTGTTTATATATTATGTATTAAAAAGAGATTAAGATAAGATAAAAAAGTAGGGGAAAAGAATATCATGGCAGAAATTGAAATATGGAAATTGTATTTGGAAAAAACAAAGGAGATTGGAATAGATTATAAAAATCAATATATAACTATGTTATAAGTTGTATAAAATGTGACCCAGTCAATACTCTGTTCATAAAATATCTATGTAAAAGAAAAAAATTAATAAAACTTGTTCAAAAAAAATTTTTTTTTTGCCTTTGGGCATGTCCACCACATGTGATAGTATGAATCTGGTGTCTGATTACATTTCCAACATTTAGTGGACATGTCCTTAAACATCTTTGCCAATCTTGTGGGTGAAAAATGCCATCTATGAAACATTTTATAAAGATTTTTTTATAAGCAGTTAACATTGTTAATTTATAATTCCAATCCCCCAGTTTCTGCCATTTATCTAAACTCTATTGTGTAACCAAAATTTTTAGCCCATACTATCATTGTCTTCTTTACTTGATCTCCTTCCATTTTAATACTCAATAGATAACTATATATTTTTAAAATTAGTTTTTCATCTATCCCTTTTAATATCTGGTCTAGTTCTGTTGGTTCTTTATAAAAACCATACATTTTAGCATCTTTCTCATATTGAGATTGTATCTGCACTTGTAGCCACCATGCTATATCAATTCCTTGACTGTTCAGTTCTTACTTAGTTTTGAGCTCCCATTCTTAAATCCATTCTTCTGAGCTGAAAAAGCTTCTTGAATGAGAAGCGAAATGTCTTCAAAGAAAAGCCAGAAAGTCCAGTTGCCTCTTGGGAAAAAAAAAGCACCTTTGGGACAACCATGATCTGGATGACTGAGAATCTCCCATAGACACCTTATGCAACCATATTATTGTTAAGTTTTTTTATTTTTATTTCCCCCCTAAAAATTGTTTTCAATTTAATTGAAAAATAATAGCTTATATGCTATATTAAATGTGGAAAAATCTCTGAAGTGATTTATCTTAGGCTGCTTTTTTTATATTTCAAAAACCTGGCATTTTAATAGGGTTGGTAAGACTTTTTATATCCTCTGTAGATTCACCCAGGAACTCAAAAGAATATCTGTAACATTCCTTTTTCAATATTTACCTACAACAACTATGAGCCGTAGGCTGGACTGAGACCTGGAACTGGTTCCAAATCAGCCAGTCCTGTAGCTTCTATAGCTGAAGTTGTGCTTGAATTAAGATCCTTCTAAAACAGGGGTACCCAACCTTTCGGACCTCAGGGACCACTAAATTCATAATTTTAAATTCCACGGACCACTAATACGATCTGCCTAATGACCGGCTGGGTGGGCATGGCTAGATGGTCATGGGACTGGATGGGCGTGGCCGGCCTCTACTCACCCCTCCCCCGTCAGCCACTCCTCACCTGGAGCTCCTTAGGGCTCCAACAGGAAGCAGTTGCTGGAGTTAAGCAGCCACCACGAGAAAGAGTTGGCAAAACAGCTCAGTTCAAATTGGATCTGGCCGAGAAGGAGGCTCAGCAGAAGCACCTCACTGAGGACTAGGAGCATAGGCTTTCCAAGCAGAGGGAAGACCTGCGGGAGTGCAAGGCCAGGGACTGGTGTCTGGAGGCTCAGCAGGCTGAGATGGCCAGTCAGTTCCAGGCCATGATGCAGTCCCATCTGGCTCTTTGCCACCAGCAGCACTTCCCTCCAGCCCAAAGCCCTGCACCAGGAGGCTGAAGCAGACCCCCAGTCGGAATTTCTGCCCCCCCTCCGACCCACACAAAAAGACCCCGAAGGGGGAGACTCTCTGCAGCAACACAAACGTTCATTGCATGTATCCGGCCCAGGGGCCGTAGCTTGAGGACTCCTGATTTAGTGCAATATAAAAAATGCAAATAATTTTTCTGTGGACCACCCAAATTTTCTCGCGGACCACCAGCTGGTGACCGCTATTCTAGAACTTCTTTTATTTTTTGCAGGATCAAAATGAATGGCTGGGATATCAGTATTTATAAGTAAGCAGCAATAGGCTTACTACAAAATGTGGACAATTCTGCTGCCAAATACACACAGATTTAAAAATATGTCTCAATGATTAAAGTATACCACTTGTTGCCAGAAATCAAAGAGAAAATACAAGTATCAATTGATTATCATTTCATTTTTTCATTTTATTAAATTTGTATACCGCCCTACTCCCGAAGGACTCAGGGCGGTGAACAGCCATAAAATAAAACATATAGATACAAAATTTAAAATAGAGATAAAACTAATTAAATAAATTTGGCTGAGACATTTTAAAACCCCAATAAATTATTATTATTATTATTATTATTATTATTATTATTATTATTATAAATAATATTATAATTATAATAGATTATAATTGTTCTAATGCTAAAACCAACATAACTGCAAGAAAAAAGTAGATTCTGACCCAGGTCTTGTACTTACTTACCTTGATTAGAAAGTCTCCTATTTGTAGAGCACATAGAATCTCATGCACAATTTTCAGACACTCAGCATCAGGAATCATGATGTCATAATGGCCAGCAATGTCAAAATCCTGGGTTACAAATTGCAGATAAGAAAATCCCTGAAGTATAAGCTGTCCAGTAATGATTTAATCATTGGTGCTGCATTGCTTGGTATATAGGAACTATCTTTCCAAGTCTTGATATCAGAAAAGCAGAAACCTCTAGGATCTGACATACATCACACACTGAGGCAACTAGGGATTGTTTGAGGCTAAGCCTTCTACATCTTCCAATAATTACTTGCAATAATGCAAGTAATTGCATTATTGTATAGAAGATTCTGAAAAATGACCATAAAGAGGTGGGAATGGGTAAACATTCTCTGACAATTGCCAAATGGACTTACAGCATTGATGGGGGGAAGGAAAAACAAGGAAGCAATGACTTCCCAACCTCCTTGGCAATGTTTGGAAGAACTCAGAAAATGGCTACTCCCCAATTTTACTGCAATAGTACAATAAACTTTAGAATAAGACATACAGGTAGTCCCCAATATAGAATAATTGGGACCAGAATTTATGTTGCAAAGGAAGGCAATTGTTATATGAGTTGTACTCAATTTTACTAATCACTGCAGTTAAGTGAATCATGTTGTTAATAGAATCCAGTTTCCCCCATTGATTTTGCTTGTAAAATAACTTTTTTCATTCCTGTTGTAACTTCAAATGGTCACTAAACAATGGTTGTAAATCAAGGACTACCTGTATATGGTTATTATATAAAGAATCTATATATACTGTATTGTGTTACAATCATTTATTCTGAGAAAATTATACTGGCACTTATGGAGGCCTTTTCTAATGTCAATGGGTGAAAAATAAACATTCTTGTAGCAAGTATGGGAAATTCATGTCTCTGTGGGCAAACCTAACCACCTTCCCCACTAAGACATGCTTACATTTTCCAGAGTGCATGTGTTCAAGCAGAGTATACTTGTATGTGTAGGTTAAGATTTAAGGCACCCATTACAACTTTAAAAACAGGTTGTAACCTCCCAAAGAGGAGGCCCATTTTTCCCATCTAGAAAAGCACTTTAAGAGATAAAATTGCTGCTTATAGAAAACCTAAACATCATCCATAAATACCTGGGATATCATCTCTCTGGCCTCTGGCAGGAAAAAGTTCATAAATGTAACTAAACCAGTAAAAATCACATTTGGTATGATAATTATAAATATTTCAATTACATTAGCATTACCAGGTAAGCAATGTATCTCTTCCTTTTAAATCAACCACTTTAGCATACATATATGGACACATGTAATTATGGTAACGGATATAAGAGCATAGAATCAAAAATATAAATGTTACTGAAAAATTACCATGTATCTGAAATTAGAAAGAATTGAAATCTGTATTAAATACCCGAAATGCTGCATCTACAAGAATAGTATCAGTATCTGATATAGAATGATCTGCTCTCAGTATAAATGTACATTGCACATGCTATATTCCCCCCAAAGGCTGAACATTTCCATGGAAATTGATATGATAAAAAGAGAAACAATGTTGTTATCCCTGGGCTTGCTGCAGAATTGTTCAAATATATGATCACCTAAACTAAGGAGACAAAAATTGTTGCAACATTAGGAAATGCTACCCACATTTGTATCCAATACCATGGAGCTATGGATTTTACTGTGGAGAAAGCCAATTAGTCATGTACAATCTAATGGTAGTTCGCATGTACTTACACACTGATAGAACTCCCTGTAACGTCCCTTCGTCATGGCTGGGTTATCCCGCCTGTAGACTTTAGCAATTTGGTAACGCTTAATGTTGGTGATTTTGTTCATAGCCAAATAACGAGCAAATGGCACCTGGACAAAGAAGGCTAAGGAGAACCCTTGAAATCTTAAGGCAACCCATTTTTCTGTGGCTATTCTTCTAGAACAGAGGGGGAATCTAAAAACTTTTACAGGTAGTCTTCAATGTACAACCATTTGTTGAATGACTTCAAAGTTACAATGGCACTGAAAAAAATGATTTATGACCAGTTTTCACATGATCTTTCAAACATCTGCATGGTCACATGATCAAAATTTGGGCGCTTGGCAACTGGCATGTATTTATGACAGTTGCACTGTCTAGTCATGTGATCACCATTTGTAACCTTCCCAGCTGGTTTCTGACAAAGTTAACGGGTTCATTTAATGACTGCATGATTCACTTAACAACTGCAGTGATTTGTTTAACAACTGTGGCAAAATCATCATAAAATGGGCAAAAACAACAAATGTCTCACTTTGTAACATAAATTTTGGGCTTAATTGTGGTCATAGGTTGAGAACTACCTGTACTGCTAAGTAATTTCTCTCAAGCAGAAACTATTAACAATCCCAACAGGAAGATAACCCTTCTCTGAGACTTCTGAGTACATCAAAGATGCACCAAGGGATAATCATTATTATTTAAATTGACCCAACTCCCATCAACTCCCAGCAGTTTACAAATGATTTAAAACATGAAAAATAAGACAGTAAAAATAATAAAACAACAACAACAAAAAGCTAGAGATGGCAGAATAACAAAATGGATGAAGCCAAACAAAAACAAGCTGGCTTAAAAATTCCCACAAAGCCAGGTCATTGGACTCTCTGAAACACTAACAGGAAAGGAAAAAATGCACGAGGAGAAAAATGGGAAGTCAGGTCTAAAGTCTAAAGCTGTAACCTTATGAACCTTCCTCAATGTTTGGATATAACCCATATCTCAGCAATATAAGAGAGGTATCTTGTTCTTAAGTACCTATATAGAGGTATGCAATTATGCACATCTCTATATAGAGATGTGCAATTATGTTCCTCCTAAGCAGCTTGAAATATAGCTTCAGATAGCTATCATTATTTAGCAAACCTCTTTGAAAAATCTAAGTCTCACCATTGTGGAGGGCTTAACCATTTCTCTTAGAGTTCAGAAGAAAATATTATGCTCTTCTCTTTTTTTTGGTTTGTCACTTCAGTTTTTCTCTGTTCAGAAACAAATCTTTAAAACTGTACAATGGATTTACTCTGACCAGAACTACAAATCTAGATTTTATTTTATTCCTAACTGCTAACTTTATGTAGTTCAGCCAGTATTTGGCTTGATCCAATATGGAGATATGAAAATATGAAATTAATACCTAAATTTACCTTCTGCAAAATACCGGTAATAACACAGTCTTATATTACCTACTCAAAAGTAAACCTCACTAAAGTTGTTTTCAATATTCCTCAATGGAACATGCTCTCATATAAGTGAACTAGCTGGATACCCGTGTTTCGCTACGAAACTGTGATTGGGCTTGATAAATCAACACTTACAGCTTGAAAATTAATGAGCAGTTGATCGGCCTCTCCTCTCCTCTCCTCTCCCTCAGCCTTGCCCCACAGAATCCTCCTCTATCCTATCCCCTCCTCCCCCTCAGCCTTGCCCCACAGAATCCTCCCCTATCCTATCCCCTTCTCTCCCTCAGCCTTGTCCCACAGAAGCCTCCCCATCCTATCCCCTTCTCTCCCTCAGGCTTGCCCCCCAGAAGCCTGTCCTATGCTATCCCGTTCTCTCCAGAGTTATTTTCAAGTTGGGAGTGGGAGTAGAATTAATTAGCATCACAGCATGTTATAATAATATAGGAAATACTAATGCTCTGATGGTCTTTTCGAAAAATCCTTTCTTAGTGAGCACCTAGAAGCCAAGAGGAACAAACATGGCAAATTTCAAGTTTGTAGGCTTTACGGTTCTGGAGATTTCGTGATTACGGTGTGAGTGGTTTTCACTTTTATATACAGTATATAGATACACATCTGCCTACATGTAATTAAGTAACTTCATAGTTTTCTGTAAAAGCAGGCTGTGAAAATAATCCACAGAAATGGAATACTTTAGCAATGGATCCCAAGATATTTTGTAACTTCTGTTACAGTGGCATCAAATTGTCTGGATTCTTATATATTTCCCTTTCTTCAACTCTAGTTGAAAACTTATTTAACCAACAAGTTAAACTATCAAAATAAAGCTTCCAGTCTATGGACTGAGCTTGAATAGTTCTGATCCCAGAATATGGAATGTAAGTTCAAAATGCCTTCTTGCCATTTTATATTTAGGCCAGGAATACCAGGCCTTAGGATACAGTCAAATCATAGCGAAGCGATAGCAGCTCTCCTCCTTGGTCTTTCAGATCATAGATGAGCTTTGAGTCTTCTCCATATTTCCCTGTTAAGGTTTCCTAAAAAGAAAAGAATAGGAAAGAAGACAGGAAAAAGAAATAAAAAAGAACAGATAAGAGCAACAGTAAATCATGTTGTTACAAAAGATCAATAAAAATTCTACTCACAATGTGCTTACAAAGGTCACAATTACTGAATAAAAATAATAATACTGAATAATTTATATTCCTTTCTTCTACTTCCTATAATAGTAGCTTAAACAAAACAAAAACCCATAAAACAAAAACCAGTAAAATTAATCAATTGTAATATAAATGTCAAAATAATGAATAGCAGTGATATAAATAGGAAAGGAAGACCAGTGTAGGGAGGGCATTCCACCAGGTAGAGAGACCAGATTTTAAAGCAATTTACCTTTTTGCTTTACTTCATTGTGCTAAACCTTTAAAGCGAATGCATGGCAGATTTAACTGAAACACTGTTTCAGAGCCATGACAATACCACAGAAACTGGACGTTGGTCTTACCTGATACGTCCGTTCTCGAGTAGTAAGAAACGCCAGTCAGGCTGGGTAATCGGCTCCTTTATCCAGCGATGACCGGGTCTGCACTAATTTGAATAGCTCCGCCCTCTTCTCCAGTGTTTCGGCGAGGGCCATGGCGCAGACCGTCGTGTCTTCCTGAAATGATAGAGAATTAATATCCAAACCCCCCTCCCATCCATTCCGGAGGGCCGGACCAGGGGCGGGGCTGACTGGCGTTTCTTACTACTCGAGAACGGACGTATCAGGTAAGACCAACGTCCATTCTCCGAGGTGAAGAAACGCCAGTCAGGCTGGGGACATACCAAAGCTAGGTGTCACCAGGGAGGGAACTCCGGCCCGCCGGCTTCTATGAACGAAGCACCTCCTGCAGGACCCGGCGACCAAAGGCAGCGTCCGCAGAGGCGAAGGAGTCCACCCGGTAATGTCGAATGAATGGAGAGATCGACGTCCATGTTGCCGCCCGGCAAACCTCCTCCAGAGTAGCTTGGGTGGCCCAAGCCGCCGACGTGGCGGCGCTCCTAGTCGAGTGGGCCGTGATGCGAGGCGGAACTGGGAGATGTTGCTGTTGATATGCTGTGGCGATAGTGGCCCTGATCCAACGCCCTATGGTGACACTGGAGACTCTGGCACCGATGGAAGCAGGTTGAAAAGATACGAAGAGGGCCTCCGTTCTACGGAGAGGGGCCGTCCGAGAGATGTAAATCTTTAATGCTCTACGAACGTCGAGGAGATGCCAAGACCTTTCCAATCGATGCCCCGGCCGCGGGCAAAAATCCGGTAGCACGAGCTCTTGAGCTCGGTGGAATCTAGAGTTGATTTTGGGTAGGAATGCCGGATCAAGGCGGAGGACCACCCTGTCAGAATGAAAAATGCAGAGGTCGCTGCGGATTGATAGGGATGCCAGCTCGGAGATTCGGCGTGCTGAGGTGATGGCAACGAGGAAGGCCACCTTGAATGACAAAAAGCGGAGGGACACTTGACAGAGCGGCTCGAACGGAGACAGAGTTAAGGCATTCAGAACCTTGTTGAGGTTCCATGTAGGGTAGCGATGAATTGGGGGAGGGCGGAGGTTGACCGCCCCCCGAAGGAAGATGCGAATGTGAGGGTGACGAGCGACGGAATCCGGAGAATTGCAGGATAGAATAGAAGCGATGGCTGCCACTTGACGTCGCAGTGTATTTGGAGTCAAGCCGGAATCAAACCCGTCTTGAAGAAAGCAAAGGACTTGCAGAACAGAAGCTGACAGTGGATCAATGGAGGAGCGTCTGCACCACTTAGAAAACGATTGCCACGTAGCTTCATAAATACGTGAAGTAGACGGTCGGCGAGCCGCCTGCATCGTGGAAATCACTCTGGTAGGGATCCTGGCTTCCCCTAAGAGGAACCGCTCAGCCTCCAGGCGGTTAGATGGAGCCAAGCGGGATCTGGATGATGTAGAGCCCCTTGAGTGAGTAATATCCTGGAGTCCGGAATGCACCAGTGAGGTGCTATTGACAGTGACAGAAGATCCGCATACCAAGGTCTGCGGGGCCAGTGTGGTGCAATTAGGATGAGTTCCGCTCTTTCGTCCAACATCTTCCGGAGAACCCGGGGGATGAGAGGTAGAGGAGGGAAGGCATATAGGAGTCCTGTTGGCCACGGGGTGCGGAGAGCATCCGTGGCCTCGGCCTGAGGATCCGGAAAGCGAGAGAAGAACCTTGGGAGCCTGTTGTTCTGGCTCGAGGCAAAGAGGTCTACTACTGGGAGGCCAAAGCGGTCCGTGATGTCGTGGAATAGAGGGAGAGGAAGGCTCCATTCCCCGTGATCCAATCGAGAGCGGCTGAGGGCATCCGCTTGGAGGTTGGTTGTCCCTGATATGTGATCCGCCCTCAGTGAGGTGAGATGCGTCTCGGCCCACCGACCAAGGAGGACCGTTTCTGCTAGCAGGGCCCTGGAATGAGTGCCCCCCATTTTGTTTATATGAGCCTTCGTGGCCATGTTGTCGGTTAGAACAAGGACGTCCTTGCCCTCCACAAGAGATTGGAACCGAAGGAGAGCTAGTCGAACCGCACGCAGTTCTAGATAATTGATGTTGTTGCGGCGTTCTAGCCGGGACCACTGACCCTGGGCCATATGATGAAGGAGATGGGCCCCCCAACCTGTCAAGCTGGCGTCCGTTGTGAGGATCAGGCGAGGAGGTTCTCTGAAAAATGAGCCTTTGGAGATAGCGTCCGAAGTCCACCATCTGAGGGAAGAGATGACTAATCGAGGCAGGCGAATACAGGACCGTGAAGAGGCTTGACCCGCTTGTTGATGGGGAAGGAGAAGCCACTGGAGCTCCCTACTATGTAACCGGGCCCATGGGACAATCCCAAAGGTGGAGACCATCTTACCAAGCAGGCCGGATAACCTTAGGAGGGACGCTGATTTCTGTGAAATGCACAGATCGGCCGAGGCTTTAAGACTGGCCTGACGGTCGGGAGAAAGGAATACCTGGGAGGAAAGGGTGTCAATAGAAGCCCCAAGATGGACAATACGAGTAGATGGGGAGAGATGGCTCTTAGCCCAATTCACAGAAAAACCATGACTTTGCAAGAGGTTTAGGACAATAGAAAGGTCAGCGTGTGCAGAGGGGATAGAGGAGGACATAACTAAAATGTCGTCCAAATAAAATTGTAAACGAATAGGGAGAGAACGAATATGGCCAATTAGGGAGGCCATAATCTTAGTAAAGACCCTAGGGGCTGAAGACAGACCAAAGGGTAGGGCCCGGTACTGGTAATGGAAACCCATGTAGTGGAAACGGAGAAATTGGCGGTGAGAAGGGTGAATAAGAATATGGAGGTAGGCCTCTGTGAGGTCTATGGAGGAAAGAAAGTCACCAGGTCTAAGGCATTCTAGAATGGAAAACAACGTGTGCATCTTGAACCGGCGGTAAGTTATGTACCGGTTCAAGGCTTTGAGATCTAAAATGGCTCGCCAGCCTCCCGATGTTTTCCTTACAATGAAGAGGCGGGAGTAAAAACCCCGTCCCCGCTGGTCAGGGGGAACGGGTTGGATTGCCCTGATAGATAAGAGATGGGATATAGCAGAGGAAACCAAGGCCTGTTTAACTGGATCCTTGGAGAGAGGGCAGGAAAGAAAGAGTGAGGGAGGAGGTGAAGAAAATTCTAACAGAAGGCCTGAATTTATGGAAGACAAAACCCAAGCGTCAGAAATGGAAGACCGCCATTGGTCATAAAAAAGGGAAAGGCGGCCTCCAATTGGAGGATCCCCCTTGAATCTATCTGCCTCTCCGGGAAAACCGACCCCGACCCCCCCGAAAGGAGCGTCTAGGTGGGAACCGACCCCCCGTTCTGACCTGACTGTCGGGCTGGGATGATCTTGGCAGGAACGGACGCTGGAAGCGGGACTGGAAGGAGGAATCCGATGCCCGAAAGGACTGGAGGCGAGGATAAGGTGAGTAGCGGGAGTCGGAACGTCGATGTTGGGAAGGGAGGAACTTGCGTCGATCCCGAGTCTCGACCAGGAGAGGTTCCAAGGACGGACCAAAGAGATTTCCGGATGAGTAAGGGGAGGATGCTAGCTGCCACTTGCAGCGCATGTCCGCCTGCCAGTTCCTAAGCCATAAAAGGCGGCGGGAAGTGACAGAGGAACTCAGGGCCTTTGCTGCAAAACGGGTAGCGTTCAGGGTTGCGTCAGCCGAGTATTCTAGGGCAGCTGTGATTTTGTTGATGTCTTGTTGAACCCTGGAATCAGAGTGAGGTAAGTGGTCCCGGAGTTGTTTGATCCAGAGGAGTGCGGCCCTGTTGAAGAATGAGGCCGCAGAGGATGATTTAATAGACCAGGCAGCTGCGAGATGGCCCTTGATCAGCGTCTTTTCTGCGCGCTTGTCCTCAGGGCGAAGAACATCCTCTGGTGTTCCTGTAGGATGTGATGGGTTGGCCAAAGCCACGATTGGAGCGTCGACAGTGGGAGGCTGAAGGAGGTCAGACATTGCAGGAGCAGCGTTGTAGAGGCGCTTGTCCAGATTGTTAGGGCTTGGACCGGCCCCAGGCAAGGACCATTGATGACGAAGAACATCCAGAAACAGCTTTGGTGCTGGAATGGTTTCAGGGGCCACAGTCGGCTCAGCAAACAAGGCTGAAGCAGGATCAGCAGAGGAAGATGAGGACTCTGGAAGGGGAACCTCGCCAAGTCGGGTGGTAGCAATGGCCTTAAATAGGAGAGAGCGGAACATCTGAGGGCGGAAAAGGCCTATGAAGGGGGACTTATCTGGGCTCAGACCCTCATCCTCAGATAGAGCGGAGTCAGGGGCCTCCTCGGGCTCGGAGACAGCTGCTTCTTCCGTGGCCAGCTCTAAATCATCCTGATCCATGTCCAAAGAAGGATCAGCTTCAGGAAGATGGCGAAGGTCTCCTGTGGATTGGAGGACTGGAGCTGGGTTAGGAGACTGAAGGCCTGCCTGTTGGAGGCATTGGGTAAAGCCCTGGCGCATAGCCCTGATGAGGAGGGCTTCAAATGCCTCTGGGAGAGGAGGGATTGGATCCTGATGAAATGAAGGAGCTGCAGGAGCAGGCAATTGGGAGGATTGCAGAGGGGAGGGTGAAGGAACAGAGCCAGCCTCAGTCTGGAAAAGAGGCTCCTTGCCCGGTGGAAGGGCAGGTTCCAAGGGGGCTGGGCGATCAGGGGAAAGGCTTCTGACACTACGGGCTTCGTCTTGGACTGCCAGCCCTGCCAGCCCTGAAGATGAGGCCTGCCCTGCCAGCCCTGAGGATGAGGCCTGTGGAGGGAGGCGATCAGGTGAAGTGGGCCTTGTTCTGGAGGAGGCCCTGTTAAAGGCCTTCTCCATGGCTTTGTGGCGCCGCTGCTCCTCTCTGGAAGACGCTGGCGTGGCCTGGGATGAAGAGGTCTTACTGGCCTTATGAGACCTTGATGGCATGGCCAGGCTTGAAGGCCCTTCTAGGGGATCGGAGGAGGGCTTACGAGAGCGATTGCGGCCTCTTTGTTTGTCAGCCATAGCCCGAATTAATTTATGCCCCTTTAAAATGGCCGCCGTCCCAAGCGCGCCAAAAATAAACAGCCCAGAAACTTACAGACGAAAAGGCTCTGCTCCGTAGTTTATTCTCTGCAGCGTTCAGGCAAGCAATTAAGCAGAATCGCTAGCTCGAGGCTATTACTGCGATGTTTTTCAGGGAGCTTGCCGATCGTCAACAAAGGGCGGCTGCTGGGCTAATCGCCTTTGAAATGCAGCGCCGAGTAAAGGAGGCAGGAATTTACCGCTAATGAGGGAATCTGTCAGCCGACAGATTCTAAGCTGGAGCCCCGGCTAGCGGCAATCCAGGAAGCCTCCAACCAGGAAGAAGTTGATTAAATTTAGCCAGATACCAATTAGATGAAATTAAGTTGAAATTAGGTGGAATTCAGTAGAAAAAGCAAGCGAGAGCTGAAGACACGACTATCCAGTCAAGGACCGAGTCGAAACACTGGAGAAGAGGGCGGAGCTATTCAAATTAGTGCAGACCCGGTCATCGCTGGATAAAGGAGCCGATTACCCAGCCTGACTGGCGTTTCTTCACCTCGGAGAAAGGCACTTGTACATGGCTTTTTCTTGTATGGGTAGGAGGAAAGCCCATGCCTTCTAATATTTGGGATTAGTATTCTATAAAGGAGGATTTCCAGCAGATTTTATTTGGCTAATCATTGACAGCTCTAGAGGGCGATGCTCATCTCCGTTTCAAGGCCATTGAGCCAGTGCTGTCCGAAGACATTTCTGCAGTCATGTGACCAACATAACGGACTGCTGCTACCTTCCCACCGAAGTTGTACCTATTTATTTAC
The DNA here is from genome assembly GCF_059756535.1 of Pantherophis guttatus. Lineage (NCBI taxonomy): Eukaryota > Metazoa > Chordata > Lepidosauria > Squamata > Colubridae > Pantherophis > Pantherophis guttatus. Next base: position 119,421,028 of record NC_142065.1, on the reverse strand, counting down.
TTGCATTTGTATCCTTTTGAACTGCTAGGTTGGCGAGAGCTGGGGCAAGGGCGGTAACTCACCCCATCGTGTGGAGCTCAGGTCTCAAGCCTGGGCTGCCAGCTTTCCAGCTGACAAGACCAGCATCTTAAGTGCTGAGCCACCATGCCACCCTTTCATCTTATAGGAATTTGGAAAACATATTATGAATATATTAGCTAAACAGTGTTAAAATCCTCACTGATCACCAAAATATTCTTCTTCCCTAAAAGAAAATAGCAAGCAAAATTTATATGGTGTCCAAATGAAAATACATGCAAAGAAGAATGCCACAAATAATGTTAACAGTATTCCTGAGGTTCATTTTTGCAGCCTTAGTAATTACCTAATTACTGAGAACTGAAGTGAGAGTCTGAAGGTGGACGATGAATGAGCTACTGGCTTAAATGATGGAATCAGACAGATCCTATACTTATAAAAGACAGTTACAGCCGGAGAATCACAAAAGAACCAATTGGAATTTAGTATTGTTCCACATAAATTTCTCATAATTTTCCTAAACCTAGAGGATTTTTTAAGTATGAACACATAATTCATCATTTATACATTGTAAGTGATCTGATACCTGGTGCATTCTACATTGTCTCTGCAGGATATTTATATTTTGGTGGAATCAGTCAGTGATAACATTTAATGATCAGAATATTACTAGAGATAGTTACGAAAATATTCTTAAGAGGCTGTTGCTATATTTTCTGAAACTCAACTTCCTTTGGAGTTTTCAAATCTAGCCTTTAAAGAAAATGATTAGATAGAAATGTCTCTCAAACAGAGTGGATAAAAATTAATGATTTTTTTTTTAAAATAAAAAAAATCAGATTTTTTGATTTAAATCGGATTTTTTTTTATTTTTATCAAATTTATTTTAATAAAAAACTTTTGGGGTAAAAATCTATCGTAAGATAGTTTTCTATTTAAGATACATAAATAATTTAATTTATTCAGCATGAAATGGAGCTTAGTTATGTAGCATGAGGCTGTATATTCTGCAAAACTGGGACTATCGGTGAGTCAACAGTGGGTCAAAGGAGTAGCAGAGATGACAGTTGCTCTTTAAAAATTATGATTTAAATCGAGTTGACTTAAATCAAGCCTTTTTACTAGTGATTTACATCATGATTTAAATTGTGATTTAAATCAACTCGATTTAAATGAAATCCACCCTGCTCTCAAACTTTATTTATATTGGTCCTGAAATCAGACACACCTATTATTGTGTTTCCCCGAAAATAAGACCCTGTCCTATATTTTTTTGAACCCTGAAATAAGCACTTGACCTTATTGCCATGCACTCAAAAGCCTGATTGGGCTTATTATCAGGGGATGTCTTATTTTGGGGCAAACAGGGTATATGGTAGGAATCCAACGGGAAAGCCAAATTTCCTACTCAGATTTCCAGCAAATTCCAATTGAAAACATGGAATGTTTTCATCCTAGAAGAGAAAGCTTTACTAAGTGCATTCTTGCCTGGTGACTTGTTGTTCAGCCAAATTAGACCAACTGAGAAATTGTTTAATCCAAGAACAGACATGTCTCCAGGATTCATGAATAGACACAACTATGGTACTGAGGGAATGTAAATAACTCATAGATGAAAAAGGAATTGAAGGATTGGATTATCTCAGGAAGTTAAATCCTAGAAGTTGAATCCTAGTTAGCGATGAGAAAGGTGAGAATAGAGGTGAGATCACATCAAAAAAGAATTCCTGGTCCAGTGAGGGCAATGTGAATCAAACAAAGTATAAAAGCCCAATAACAGATATTCAATAGCTGTTACAAACTGACTTGATAAGGAAGGATCCAGATGAGGCGTTGAGAAGAAATCCAAGAAAAAAAATTATTAAAGTTTCACCAAGTAGATATTGTTTACCCAGTAAGGGCCAACATTAGGATTTTAGTCCATTCAAAGATTAATTTGTGTCCCTTGATTCTAGCATTGAGCAATTCTCTGGTCAGTCTTAGGGCTGTATGATTTTTAAGACTCAATACAATCAGTACAGCTATTATATTTTTTCAATGTTATCTTTTTTTATTTTGGCAATTTCACTCCTAATGTAATAGCCAACAACACAGTCAAATGGTCACCTATTCCCTCCTTATTATGTTCTACACATGTTGTTTTCTTGTCTAGAGTTCTCATTTAAGATAAGTTGTAAAAATGTACCATGACACTAAAAATGTGCCTTTACGTGGTTATGGCCGTGGTGGTGTGAGGACGTTTTCTCCACTTCGCAGGGCATTTTACGGAAGATAAATGTGGATTAAAGTGTTTGAAATGTACCGATAAGAGCCAAAATTTTATAAATTGTATCGGAAGAGCTACTGGCCCAGCAGACTGATTTTGGAATCGGTAGGTCACCCTGAACCACTCGAATTTTGAAGCCTTTCATAGCGTGGGAAAGTGGAAGGAGTGAGAGGTGACCAGATAGGCAGTCGCAATTGTGTATTTGGAGCAAATAGTTGCCTTTTGTTCTCATTATTATCGCGATCTGTGTTTGTTTTTGCTGTGGGGTAAAGGCACGGAACATCAAAAGACCGGTGGAAAGGGGGTTTTTTTGGGAAGAATATGTGAATTTTAAGTTGATCTTTTGTATGTGAAAGTGCCTGAGTCGAAGCGGCAAAACGCATTTCTGGGCAGTGCCTTCCAACGGATGTTAGCTTTTTCTTTTTTTTTTAAGGGAAATTACGCAAGCTGAATTGAGAACTATAAACTTTTATTGTTGGTCCTTTTGAGTGCAATAATAAGCTGTCTCAGCTTTAATTGTGGATTGCTGTCCCTTAATCTTCATTACAGACCCTCTTGGCAAAAGTGGATAAATAAAACTTATTAAAAATGGCGACCCAACAATCTTTAGAAATGCAACAAGTTGCTGTGGCCTTAACTAAAATTGGTGAAAAGATATCAGGACTGTCAGATAGTATGGATAATATGATATTGGAAATTAAAAGAATGAAGCAAGAAATGAATGAAAATTTTGCAAAGCAAACAGTAGAAATGACAATAATTAAAGATGAAATTGAGCAGATTCATACACATGATGCAAAGATAGATTGGCAAATTGGAGAAATCTTTTTTAAAAATGAACAACAAGACAAAAAAAATTGTCTTTTGGAAGAAGAAGCGAGGAAATATAATCTGGTTATTCGAGGAATTCAAGAAGAAAAAGTGGACAATTTGAAACAACGAGTTTTAAAATGGCTCAATGACCTGGATACACAAATCACATTTACAGCAACAAATCTGGCAAGTGTTTTTAGAATTGGGTATAAAAGACAAAACGGCTTAAATAGAAATGTACTTGTCAGATTTGCAAATCTTAGTGACAAACTGGAAGTGATGGTGAAAGTGAGAGAGATGGGTGAAGCTTTGAAATTTGAGGAGAAAATTATTCAAGTCTTTCCGGATATATCAAGAGAAGAAAGAGCGTGGAGATTTTTTTTGAAGCCAATTACAAAGGTTCTGAGAGACAATGGAATTAAATATAACTGGAGGCCGCCACAGCAACTAAATTTTTTTTATAAAGGAAGAATGCAAATAATTACTTTGGAAACAGATGCAGTGTTATACTTACATGAACTTGGATTGATTGTAAAGTATGAGGACATAACAGAGATAAAAGATCAAATGCTCAAGATGGGTGGAACATATGCAAAAACATCAACACCAGAAGAAAAAGGGGCTGCTGGAGGACAAGACCCTAAAGGATTAAAGCGGAAGGAAATCTCACCTGCGATGGTTGAACAAAAGAAAAGTCGTGATGATATAATGGGAGATGGAGCGGATAAGAAATTGAAGGATCTTGAAAAAGAATTGCAGGAAGCTGAGTGCGGGGAGAAGTTACCACCCTTTTCTCTGAGAGATGAATTTAAGTAGACTACCCGAAAGAAGTGACCCGGCCATTAGCACGTCCCCTCTCCCCCACTCTCTTTATAGAGGCGGAAACCAATTGAGGATGTGGGGGACGAAGATTGTTTGTTAATTAATGTTTGATGTGTCTTTTGCCCCTTTTTATTTTTTTTTTATTTTTTTATTTTATGTTGAATGTTGTTTGGAATGTGGGAGATTGGTGTTGGGATCTGGGCACAGAAAGGAAGAGGAGGGGAAAGGATTAAAAAAGTTACAGTTTAAATGGGTTTAATAAAAATAATGACATGGAATGTGAAGGGTACAGGGAATCAGATCAAAAGAAGACGATTGGAACTTAAAATTAAAAGAGATCTACCAGATATATTATTTTTGCAAGAAACCCATCAGAAATCTGAAGGCTCAAATAAAATGTATATAAAGGGTATGCAAATTTATGAAAAATCTTTTGGAACTTCAAAAGCTAGAGGAGTTGCAACATTGATATCAGATAGGGTATATTTTGAAAAAGAACAAGTAATCATGGATGAAGAAGGAAGATATGTAATAATTGTGGGAAATATTAATGAGGAAAAAGTGACATTGGTTAATTTATATCTACCGAATGAGAAGCAAAAAGAATTTCTTGAAAAAATAACTAAAATTTTGGAAATTGAAAGTGTAGGGAAAGTAATTGTGGCTGGGGATTTTAATTTAATTAGAGATAAAATAGATAGTACTAACCCCACTCGTTGTGGAGGAGCAAATAAAATGGGGACCTTAAATAAATTGATGTTTCGAAACGGCGTGGTGGATGCCTGGAGAGAAGTGAAAGGAACTGAAAGAGTGTATACTTTTTACTCTAAAATACATAATACATATTCAAGAATTGACTATATTTTAGTTTCTAAAGATTTGTGGGTAAGATAATAATGTGGTTAAGATAGATGTGGGAATTTTTAAGGATTCTGATCATGCAGAAGTTACGATGGAAATAGATTTTAATTTTGAGAAAAAAGGAAGTTGTTGGAGATATGATGAAAAACTGTATAAAAATGAGGAGGATAAAAAATGGATATTTAAAAAATGGGAAGAATGTTGGAGATTGAATGATAATGGAGAGGTTAAATTTGAAATTGTTTGGGATGCGATGAAAGCAGTGTTTAGAGGGGGAAGTATCAAGTTATCAAGCAGAAAATATAAAAATTATAAAAATAAAATTGAAAAAGATAAAAGCCAGATTAAGGAATTGGAGAATCAATTTTTGCTTACTAAAGAAAAAATTTTTTTTGGAGGAACTAAATTTGCTAAAAAATAAATTGATAAAAGAAGATATAGAATTGGTAAAAAAGAATATGAGATATTTAAATAGGAATTTTTTTGAATTTAGCAATAAAAACTCTAAGTTATTGGCAAGGATGGCGAAAAATAAAAGAGAGAAGAGAGAAATTGGAGCCTTGATAGATGATAAGGGTATAAGATGCTATAAAAAATTAGAAAAATGCGAAGTGGTCAGGAATTTTTTTCAAAATTTATATTCGAAAAAATTAATTGATCGGGAAAAACTGAGAAGTTATTTAGAAAAACATGTGAAAATTGACCAAACATATAAAGACTTGATGGAAGAAGATATAACACAAGATGAGATTAATGGAGTAATACAAAAAATAAAATTAGGGAAAGCTCCAGGTGAAGATGGATTACCTGCTGAGTTTTATAAAGAATTTAAGGAAATAATAATACCAAAATTGCAAAAACTATTTAACGGAATTTTACATGGTGGAGAAGTTCCGTTGTCATGGAATAGAACGGTGATATCTATAATCCCTAAACCAGATAAAGACTTAGAAAGGATTGAGTCCTATCGGCCCATCTCCTTAATTAATCAAGATGCAAAGATATTTACCGCCATTATAAGTAATAGATTAAGTAGATTTATAGATAGATATATAAGTTATAACCAAGTAGGCTTTGTGAAGGGTAGATACATGAGTGATATTGTCAGAAGAGTATTAAATATTATAGATGTTGCTGAATATAATGCTGATAAAATAGGTATAGTATCATTAGATATTTTTAAAGCTTTTGACTCTGTACAATGGGAAACTATTAAAACAATTGTTGAGGTACTAGGTTTTGGTAATAAGTTTATACATGTTATTTCAAAACTGTATCAAAAAAGTAGTGCAAGAGTGAAGGTGAACGGAAGGCTGACAGAAGAGATAAGATTGGAAGCGGGTACGAGACAAGGATGTCCCCTGTCTCCAACATTATTTTTATTAGTTATGGAAATTTTGACTAAAATGATAGAAAAAGATGAAGAATTGGAAGGGTATAAGGGATATAAGATAAATCTGTATGCGGATGATACTTTGATTATTTTAAAAGATATAGAGAAAGATTTGAAAAAGATACATAAGCATTTGGAAGAATTTGAGGAAATGACAGGTTTGAAAATAAATTGGTCAAAATCTGAACTATTAATGAATAATAATGGTAAGGAGTGGGAGAATATGCAAGAACAACTTGGGATAAGGATTAAAAAAACATTGAAATATTTGGGCATAACACTTTCACTCAAAGTTAAAGAAATGAAAAAACTAAATTATGATGTGGTGATGAATGAAATTGAGAAAAAGATAGATAAATATAAAATGATAAAGTTGTCTTGGTTTGGTAGAATTGCAATGTGTAAGATGATGTTGTTGCCAAAGTTCAATTTTTTATTTGAGATGTTACCGTTAAACTTGACAGAGAAAGATATTGAAGGATATCAGAAGAAATTGGATAAATTTTGCAATGGTGGGAAAAGACCTAGATTAGTGAAGAAAATGTGGTATCAAAATCAAAAGGAAGGTGGATTGGGAATCCCCAAACTACTCAATTATTATTGGGCTTATGCTATTCGGACTGTGGTAAAAATATTTAAAGGTGAAGATAGTCATTGGAGAAATTTAGAATTAAAAGACATCCAAGAGATTTGGCTCAACATGGTTTTTAGATAAAGCAAAATCAAAATGTGTAATTAATAGCTATTGGTTAAAGGGACTGAGTAAAATTTGGAATAAATTTGTTAAAAGTTTAATTACAGATATAATTTTGTTAGGGAAGACAATTGAAAATTGGCCGATTAAAACTAATATAAGTCGCGATAGGGTAATGGAAGATGAGAATATACAAATTATAATAGATTGGTTAAAAACTTTAGAAAATGAAAGGAGGAAAAAAGAAATCATTGAAAAATTGGGTTTAGGCTGGTTTGAAAAAATACAGATAGAAAAATGGACTAAGAAGGTAAGGGACAATTGTTCGATAAGTAGAAGCAAAACTGAATTTGAACATTTAGTATTCCAAATTATGAAAGATGAAATTAGGCTAAAGGGACTCGTTAGTAAGATATATAAGATTATAAATTTTGAAGGAAAACCACAAAGGGTGATGAAGATGAATTGGGAAAAAGAACTTAATATTAAAATATCAGATTTAGATTGGAATGTGAATTGGAAGAGTAGAATTATGAAGACTATCTGTAAGGATTAAAGAGCATAATTATAAGGTTGTTTGGAAATGGTATTTGACTCCATTAAGATTGTCACTGATGGATAACAAAATTAGTAAACAATGTTGGAGATGTGATATGGAATTAGGGACTTATGAACATATGTGGTACAAATGTGATAAAGTTAAAAAGTTTTGGCAACAATTGGAGAAAATGATATTTGAAATGATGGGGAAAGCAATAATATTGAGACCAGAAACTATATTACTGTTGATAATTAAGGAAATAGAACCAACAAAATATGAGAAAGAATTGATTAGAATTATGATTATAACGGGTAGAATTATAATAGCCAGATATTGGAAATTAGATGTGAATTTTAGAATAGAAGAATGGTATTGTGAAATGTGGAAATTAGCTCTAAACAATAAAATGACATGTGATATTAAAATTAGAAATGGTGACTATAAAGAAGATATTTTCTGGAAAATTTGGAAACCATTCGTGGACTATGCGCTGGGAAAATTGGATGCTTCGGTACCTGTACCCCGAGAACGTGGATTTTGGCGATCATGAGGATATATCCGAAGAACCAAATCTTCCTTTCTTATGTATAGCACAGGGTGAAGTATTGTATATGTTGTTTGTAATGTTATTTTAATAATAAAAATTTATAAAAAAAAAAAAGATAAGGAAGGATCCAGATGAGGAGGCGTTGAGAAGAAATCCAAGAAAAAAAACTATTAAAGTTTCACCAAGTAAATATTGTTTATCCAGTAAGGGCCAACATTAGGATTTTAGTCCATTCAAAGATTAATTTGTGTCCCTTGATTCTAGCATTGAGCCAATTCTCTGGTCAGTCTTAGGGCTGTATGATTTTTAAGACTCAATACAATCAGTACAGCTATTATATTTTTTCAATGTTATCTTTTTTTATTTTGGCAATTTCACTCCTAATGTAATAGCCAACAACACAGTCAAATGGTCACCTATTCCCTCCTTATTATGTTCCACACATGTTGTTTTCTTTTCTAGAGTTCTCATTTAAGATAAGTTGTAAAGATGTACCATGACACTAAAAATGTGCCTTTACCAATATCTGAATCTTGGCTTCAAAAAGCTTCAAAGCTGGGCTTCTCTAGAGAAAAAGAAGATAACTGCTGAACTCCTCCAAATATTCAGAGTGACCACAGAGATATGAGTATGTCACTTCCCTGACCTTTTTCATAGTTAATCTGTAATGACTTTCCCTACAAAGGTGGACTAGTGCTCCCTGGTTCTTCCAAGAGTCACTGGTGTTTGCAATGCTATGACAGCATCATCTGCATAAAGCAATAAAGGTCTACTAGTTTGCAATGAATATGAGTATGTTAAACCCTTCCTTGCATGAAGGCATCTATCATTGCATTAATATAGTAACTGAAAAGAAGTGGGGTCAGTTGACTTCATAGTGTTAATTTTATGTGTTTTTTCTTAGCCTTTTCTAACTTTTAGTTTTAGGTTTTAGTCCTAGTGCAATGCTGATTATTTTATTTATATTTAAGTGTAAATTGAGGACATAGGATAGGTTCTTAATACATAGGTTTCTCTGGAGAGGAAATCTCCTATACATCAGTAAATTCTATAAATTTTTCTTTAAAAAAAAGATTTGTATTAAAACTACTTAAATGTAAAATAATTAACACTGCATGGGCAGCACATTCATAACTAGAAATAAGTAGCATTGAGATCCAAGATAAACAGCCATAGCAGGAATCTGCAACTTTAATGGACACCGAAAACCTTTAGGATTTTGAAAAAAGTATCCCAGCAGCTTCTATAAGCTGGTTGAAGTCAATTTTAAATTATTGGAATCATCCCTCTGATGATCATGCATCTCACTCTCACTTAGGGTGCTCCTACTCTCCATAGTTATATTCTTTCTGCACATGCTCTTCTCCCTCATCTCCCTCTGTCTTTCCCAAGAAGCTTCTCTTCCTCTGCCTGTTGCCCCCTTCTCTCTAAAAAAATAATCATAATTAGGAAGATCATAGCTTTTCCAAATACTGAGAAAGCTAACTATGGACTCTGAGTTCAGGATATAAAATTCATTGGAGGAATTACTTCTTAGAATATGTTTATTTCTATTTTATTTTCCCTCAGTTATTTGAAAGTCATAGATTTGAAGGTTATTCATTAAATAAGAAAATATACTGTACCTCTGGTCTGAACTGGTACCATCCCTCACTTGTGCCATCTTACCTTTAATTCAAATACTGGAGTATCTATGGTCTCAGCGCCATGACGTTTGAAGCATTGAGTAATGATATTGAAGACTTTTTCCCTGATAGCCATCTGTTTGGGATTATAATCCCGAGTACCCTGAAAGCAAAAATGAAATGTTGGAAGAAAACCTCAGCAGTGTCCTATTAAAAGTGTACTACATTAAGAAAGTGTAGATGTGTGGCTTGACACAGAGTATATCAAAAGAAAACAATTCACAGTATATCTTTATTATTTGGAACTTTTAGCGCAGTTAAAATAGAAGAAGTATGGGAACAACACAATGCAGATTTTGAAAGTTATGTAACTATAAGGATGGGTGGAACTTCTCACTTTCTCTCATAACTTAAATAGTTTCTATTAATTATTCCACAGTAGTTGTAGGGCAAACTGGATTATGTTCCTCATTTAATACATACTAGAAAGATGTGCATAGGAAGTATCAAACAACTGTACAGTATCTGCAAAAATCTACTCACTAAATCTTGTGAGACTGATTTCTGAGTTAATATAAATTGGACTGCAATCAGATGGATTCTATCAGAATAAGCTTGTTTAATAGAAAGTTATAAATATTAAATTTAAATATGACAATGAAAATGAATTGTAGGTTGTAAAATTATTTATAAAAATTATTCGTAACAAAACATTAATAAGATTGACAGAACTGTTAAAGAATGCATACTGCTAGATTCTAAAGTTTTGTTTCCAGAGGCTATTACATGATCACCATTTTATCAGATTAACTGGAATATGAAAAAGTGCAAGTACCAGCTATTCATATATCAAACTATGACAATTTAAGAATTTTAAACTGCATTTCCGGTGGAAGTCTGGGAACTTACTGGTATCATGTTGTGCAACGCCAGGTCCGTGGTAAATAAAGCCCCCCTCATTTGTGATTTTATACAGGACGGGGGTGCGGACCTGGTGGGTGTTACAGAGACCTGGTTGGGGCAGGAGGGGGGGGTCCCCCTCATTGAACTGTGCCCACTAGGTTTCTGTGCATTCCATCAGCTGAGGGCTCAGGGAAGGGGCGGTGGGGTGGCGGTTATTATTAAAGAAGATCTTGGTCCGAGCGAGGCCACTGTTCCTCAGATAGCTGGATATGAGTCCCTCCTTGTGAAGTGGGGCCGTGGGGTTCAGATGGGCCTGCTGACTGCGTACCTGGCTCCCTGCCACGTAGCAGCGGCCCTGCTCGCGCTGCTCGACGTGATAGCCGGGGTGGCGGTGGATACCCCCCAACTTATGGTCATGGGGGATTTTAACCTGCCATCTGTCGGCGATACATTGGAAGTGGCTCGGGAGTTCATGGCTTCCATGACGGCTATGGACCTGACCCAGGTAGTTCATGGCCCTACTCACACGGGGGAACACACTCTGGACTTGATTTTTGTCTCAGGTCAGTGGCTGAATGATCTAGATATAGGGGATTTAGTCATCGAATCCTTGTCATGGTCTGATCATTCGCTCCTCCGACTGGACTTCTGTACCGCTGCCCCCCCGCCGCAGGGAGGCGGAACCGGTTAGGTGGTTCCGCCCCAGGCGCCTGATGGATCCAGGTGGATTCCAGAGGGAGCTTGGGCCATTCCCTGAGGTTCTGGCTCATGACTCGACTGAAGACCTGGTGGCTGCCTGGGATAGGGCAGCCGCCGGAGCTTTGGATCGCGTCATGCCTTTGCGGCCTCTGACCCGGTGCCAATCCCATGTAGCTCCCTGGTTCTCTGAGGAGCTGAGGGAAATGAAGCGCTGGAAAAGACGCTTAGAGAGCGGTTGGAGGGCCAGCCGATCCAAATCTGACCGGACACTGGTGAGGTCTCATATTAAGACCTACCTAGTGGCGATAAAAGCGGCAAAATCTGACTATTTTTCTGCTCTTATCGCGTCAGCAGATAACTGTCCAGCCACCCTGTTTAGGGTGACCCATTCCCTGCTTCATCTGGGAGCGAGGGAAGACCCCTTACGGGGTAAAGCTGAGGACTTTGTGCAATATCTGCATGACAAAATCACTCAGATTCGGGAAGGATTGGACTCTGACTGGGTAGTTTCAGGCGGGATGACTGAGGTGGGCCTTGAGAATGTTATCTGGGAGGAGTTTGATCCGGTCGCTCCTGAGGACGTGGACAGGATTCTGGGCAGGCTTAGCATGGCCACATGTTTATTGGAACTGTGTCCCTCCTGGTTGGTGCTGGCCTCCCGGGAGGTTATACGAAGCTGGCTCCAGGGGATTATTAACGCTTCTTTGAGTGAGGGTTACTTCCCCGCTGCCTTGAAGGAGGCAGTAGTGAGGCTCCTCCTTAAGAAGCCTTCCCTAGACCCGGCTGTATTAGCAAATTATCATTTAGTCTCCAACCTTCGCTTTGTGGTGAAGGTTGTTGAGAGTGTGGTCGCGCGACAGCTTCCCCAGTACCTGGAGGAAACGGTCTATCTAGATCCGTTCCAGTCGGGTTTCAGGCCTGGGTACAGCACGGAATCGGCATTGGTCACGTTGGTTGATGATCTCTGGAGGGCTTGGGACAGGGACTGTTCCTCTGTCCTGGTCCTATTAGATCTCTCAGTGGCTTTTGATACCATCGACCATGGTATCATGCTGCGCCGATTGGAGGAGTTGGGGGTAGGGGGCACAGTGTTGCGGTGGTTTTCCTCCTTCCTCTCTGATCGGTCGCAGTTCGTGTTGATGGGGGGACAGAGACCGACCTCGAGGCGCCTTGTGTGTGGGGTGCCACAAGGGTCGGCTCTCTTGCCCCTTTTGTTCAACATTTATGTGAAGCTGCTGGGTGAGATCATCCGTGGTTTTGGGGTGAAGTGCCATCTGTATGCTGATGACACTCAGCTGTACATCTCCACCCCAGACCATCCCAACAATGCCCTTGATGTGATGTCCTGGTGCCTGGAGGCCGTGCGGATCTGGATGGGGAGAAACAGGCTCAGGCTCAACCCATCCAAGACCGAGTGGCTGTGGTTTCCGGCGTCCCGATATAGTCAGTTGGCGCCATCACTGACTATTGGGGGCGAGTCGTTGGCCCCCATGGAGAGGGCTCGCAACTTTGGTGTCCTCTGGACACACGGCTGTCTTTAGAAGAACATCTGACGGCTGTGGCCAGGGGGACTTTTTATCAGGTTCGCCTGATTCGCCAGTTGCATCTCTTTCTGGATCGGGACTCCTAATGCACGGTCACTCACACCCTTGTCACTTCCTGCCTGGACTACTGCAATGCTCTCTACATGGGGCTCCCCTTGAGGAGCACCTGGAGCTCCAGCTGGTCCAGAATGCGGCCACGCGGGTGGTTATGGGAGCGACATGGCGTTCCCATGTAACACCTCTCCTGCACGAGCTGCACTGGCTCCCGGTGGTCTTCCGGGTGTGCTTCAAGGTATTGGTTACCACCTTTAGAGTGCTCCATGGCTCAGGACCTGGATATCTATGAGACCGCCTTCTGCCACCGGCAGCCTCCCACTGGCCAGTACGCTCCCACAGAGAGGGGCTTTTCAGGGTGCCATTGGCCAAACAGTGTCTACTGGCCTGCCCTGTAGAACGAACTCCCCCCAGAGATACGGAGGATCCTGGATTTACGCACCTTCCACTGCACCCTCAAGACTTTCTTATTTCAACAAACTGGGCTGGCTTAACTCTTTTTAATTGTTTAATTTTAATTTGTTTTAAAAAAGGGGTATTTTAATTAGTATAGGCCAAATTTATTTAATACGTTTTAAATTGTTTTTTAAATTTTGTACTGTATGTCTTTTATCTTGGCTGTTCACTGCCCTGAGTCCTTCGGGAGTAGGGCAGTATATAAATCTAAACCTCTTTTTTCTATTCTTTTGTTGTGTACCTCTTTTTTTTTTTTTTTAAAGAGGTCTTTGCTTCCTGGATTTAAATTTTTTTTGTGTGATTGGAAGGGTTTTTGCTTTTTCCATTTTCTTTTCCATTTTTTTCCCCGAGACTATATCTTATACTTTTTCTATTTTTTTTATTGTTTGGTTGGACATTTTGAGCGAATATCTTGGTTTTGGAATTTTTTATTGGTGGATTTTTTATTTTTGTTCTGACTTGGCTGCTCCTGTTCTCCTGTTTTCTTTTTTTATCTTTTCTTTTTTGGCTTTTTGGATGATTTTTTAAAGTCTTTCTACCTTTTCTTTTTATATGGATTAAGCCTATGTGGATTAGGGTATCAAGAACCTGAAGAATCTGATTGATTTGGGAGCAGATCTGGAATTTGAATTTGGGATTTAAATAAAGGAACAGCTGGAACCTAAGAATTGGATTATTTGGATTACAAATTGGGTGGTGTGATTTGAAGAGACAAGATGAAGAAAACACAACATTTATCATCACCATCAATATCAACAGTGCCGGGCACCACAGGGCAAAAGACAACAGAAACTGCATCATAGCAAGAGAAAATTAACATGGAATTTAAAAATATGCTACACTATATATGAAGATCTCATGACAAGATTAGACAAGGTAGATGGGAGAATGGAAAAAATGGAAGGAGAATTGAAAGAAGTTAAAGAGATGATAGGGAAAAATGAACGACGATTGCAGCAAATGGAAGAAAAAGCAGAAGCAACAGAGAAAAAAGTTGAAGAGATGGACTTACAATTACTGATAAAAATCAGGAAAAAACAATTATAATTCTGGAAATGGATAAAGCTGATTATTACTTAAGATTCCAAAATATTGAAGAAGAAAAAGGAGAAAATTTAGCAGAGAAAATTGCAGAGATATTAGCAGAAGCAATGGAAGAAAGTAAGGAAAGGATATTAAATGGGATCAACAAAATCTATAGAGTGCACACAAGATATATGATGAGAAATAATTTGCCTAGAGAAATTCACGTCAGATTCACCAAGAAAACACTGAGAACAGAGATATTGCAATTGATGAGAAACACGACGATAAAGCACAAAGGGAGAGAAGTAGTGGCACTGAAACAAATTGCAAGAAGAGTGAGAGACCTGAGAAAAGAATATCAATTTCTTACGAAATGTTTGATAAAGAGAGGAATAAATTTTAGATGGTTGATTCCAGAAAGAATATTGGTGAACAGGCAAGAACAAAAATACAGATTAGACTCAATAGAGAAAGCAGAGTTATTTTATAAACAACACATAGATGTTCAAGAGGAAGAAAGATTGAGAGCTGAAAAAGGGGATGGACAACAGGAGGAGAAGAAAGAACAGCCAAGAGAGACAATGAGAGAATAAGATGAGAGAGCGTTAAGAGAAGGAGCAAGGGCGAAAGAAGTTAAAAAACAAAGAGAGGTAAGAATGACTAGATCGACAAAACAAGTAAATAAATAAGAAATTAAAATAGTATCTTTGAATATAAATGGACCAAACTTGGCAATAAAAAGAAGAAAAATATTCAACAAATTAGAGAAGTTAAAATTAAAAATTATATCCTTCAAGAAGTACATATTAGAAAGCAACATAAAAAGCTTTTGGAGCGAATAAAATTCGGGACATTGTATGCAACATTGGCTTCTCAAAGCAAAAGAGGAGTAGTATTTTACATTAAACAGACAATCCAATCCAAACAAATATTTGAGGATGAGGAAGGAAGAGTATTAATGGTAGAAATTGTAATGAACCACAAAAAATATTACTTGTGGGTATATATGCTCCGAATGAAAATCAAGAAGAATTTTATGAGAAACTACACAGGAAAATACTAGAACATGAATATGAGGATATTTGCATAATAGGAGATTTTAATTCGATTGTTGATAATGAGTTAGACTATAAATCTACAAAAGTGAATAAAAAACCAAGGAAGACACTTCTGAAAGCATTCTATGTAGATGAACTAAGCCTACAAGATGCTTGGAGAAAAAGAAACCTAAAGGAAAAACAGTACACATTTTATTCAAATAGATATATGTCATGGTCAAGAATAGATATGATGTGGATGTCCACAGATTTAATATCCAAGATAGACAAGATTGATATAGAAGCAAATATATGGGCAGATCACAATCCAATAATGATGATATGGAAAGGACAAAAAGAATGAGATGGACATTAAATCAAAGCTTATTAAATGGGAAAGACTTTATACAATATATGGAAAAAGAATTGACTTTTTTCTTTAAAGAAAACAGAAAAGAAGATACATCATTACAAAATGTATGGGATACTAGTAAAGCATATATAAGGGGCTTGATAATGACATACGGGGGGAAGAATAAACAGAATAAATTGGAAGAGGAGTATAAGAAATTAAAGAAAGAATTGCAAAAAACCCCACAAGACAAAAAAATTAAAAATTTAATGGACTTGGAAAAGCATAAACTGAACTTAATTGAGAATGAAGACTTGGCAAGGAAAATAAAATCAACAAAGCACATTTTTTTTGAAAATGCAAATAAACCAGAAAGATGGCTGCCATATAAAAGGAAAAAGAAAAAAGGAAACTGATAACTCAATTATTAGATCAAGATGTGAAGACATGTCATCAAAATGAGGAAAAGAAAAGAAAAAAATAATTGAGGAATATTATAAGAAATTATATCAACAAGAACAGATATCAGAAGAGAAAATAGAACAATATTTGGAAAAAGCAATGACTCCCAAAATACCAGAAAAATTCAAAACAGCACTAGAAGAAAGACTATCAATGATGGAACTGGTGGATGGGATTAAAAGGCAGAAAAATGGAAAAACCCCGGGACCACACCCCGGGACCAGCAGAGCTATAAAAAGATTGCAAGATGTACTAAGTGATACAATGTTACAAGTATTTAATGACTTATTAATAGAAGCCAAGGTGCTGAACTCATGGACGGAGGCATATATAACTCTAATACCAAAAGAAGAAACAGATTTACAACAAATAAAGAACTATAGACCAATTAAATGCAGCTTACAAAATATTTGCATCAATTATGGCGGAAAGATTGAAAAGGTTACTAAATGAACTCATACATTCAGACCAAAATAGTTTTTTGCCTAAAACACAAATTAGAGACAATATATGAATTATATTGGATATATTGGAATATTATGAGGTACATTCAGAGAAACAAATGGCATTGTTATTCTTAGATGCACAGAAAGCATTTGACAATGTGAATTGGCAATTTATAACTATACAATTACAAAAGATGGACTTTGGTGATAGATTCATTAATATGGTTAAGACTATATATAAAGACCAATCGGCAAAAGTAATAATAAAAGGTGAAATGACAGAGAAAGTAGATATCAGAAAAGGAACTAGACAAGGATGTCTGTTATCTCCATTGTTATTTATCTTGACCCTAGAAATTTTAAACAGAAAAATAAGGCAAGATAAAGAAATAAAAGGAATGAAAATTAAAAGAGAAGAATACAAGCTACAAGCATTTGCGGATGATTTAGTATTTATTATGGAGGAACCTATAGAAACAGGCCCAAAGCTAATGAGGCAAATAGCTGGATTTGGAGAAGTAGCTGGATTGAAAATGGACGTTGACTTACCTCTGAACGTCCCTTTTCGGCACGCTGCGAGTCCAATCCATCGGATGGAATTTTCTTCCAGTTACTAAGGAACTGAGTGCAGATTTTTTTCATTCCCTTGGCTGACCACGCCCACACCGTATCACCAACGTCAGTCTTTCCTCACGAAGGCACAGGAACTCAGGAACTCAAAGTCTAAAAGAAACTTCAACATCAACTATCAAGGTAGGAAAAAACCCCAGGGACAGAAAGCCAAACAGGGTGGGTATGGATTGGAGTCGCAGCGTGCCGAAAAGGGACGTTCAGAGGTAAGTCAACGTCCATTTTCCAGCATGCTGCTCCTCCAATCCATCAGATGGGATTTACCCAAGCTCAAAGATTCCTGGCGGGAGGCTGACTGCTCCCTGAGTCCCGGTAGTCTGCTACTTGTTGCAACACTCTTCGACCAAAAGAAGCCTCTGCCGATGCAAAGGAATCTATTTTATAATGTCAAATGAAAGTAGATGCAGATGTCCAAGAAGCCGCCCAACAGATGTCCAGAATAGAAGCCTGCGTCGCCCAAGCCGTTGAGGCCGCCGCACTTCGGGTTGAGTGTGCATAAACTTTTCCCAGCACTGGTTGGTGTTTGTTGGTATAAGCTGTCGCAATGCAAGCCTTGATCCAGCGACCTACAGTAGCCAAGGATACTTTCCGCCCCATGGTGGCTGGGTGGAACGAGACGAGCAAAGCCTCAGTAAGTCAAAAGGACGCAGTTTGCCTGATGTATCGTCGAAGGGCCCTTCTAACATCTAGGGTATGCCAAGTTGACTCCTGAGGGTTCCTCGGGTCCGGACAAAAGTTCGGAAGTATGATCTCCTGGGACCGGTGAAACCAGGAGTTCACCTTTGGTGTGAAAGAGGGATCTAATCTCATCACCACGCGATCCGAATAAAACAGGCAAAGGTCTTTACGAACTGACAAGGCTGTTAGCTCAGATATTCGTCGAGCAGAGGTGATGGCGAGCAGAAAGGTAAGTTTGAACGTCAGGAATTTTAGCGGGACTGAGGCCAGCGGCTCGAATGGCGAAGCAGTGAGTGCTTGAAGCACTAACGGTAAGTCCCAAGATGGGAAACGATAGACTACCGGAGGAGAGATATTGACGGCATCATGTAGGAAACTTCGAATCCGGGGATTCTGTGACAATGATCGATGCGGCTCACAAGTCAGGATGGTGGCAAGAGCCGCCACCTGGCGCCTCAGGGTGTTAGGAGCGAGTCCCTTGGATAAGCCATCCATTAGAAAGTCCAACACATCTGGGATGTCGGCCGACGTAGGGTCCACATGGTGCGCCGAACACCAAGTTGCAAACGCCTTCCAAGTTGCCTGATATATACGAGTTGTCGAAGGGCGTCTGGCAGATTGAATGACGTCGATCACCAAGGCAGATAGCCTGTCCTTCCTCAGCAGGCGCCTCTCAAGTGACAGATGTTCAACCGGAGCCATTGTGGATCTGGATGGGCGATGACCCCCTGGCTGAGAGAGACAACATGCTGAGGAATTGTCCACGGTGGTGAGACGGACAGGCTCAGCAGGTCCGCGTACCACGGTCTGCGTGGCCAGCAAGGAGCCACCAAGAGGACTTTCGCCTGTTCCAATAACAGCTTCTGAATTACTTGAGGAATCAGAGGTAAAGGAGGAAAGGCGTAAAGAAGCCCGTCCGGGCAAATGCACCTTAAGGCGTTGCAGTTTTCCGCCCCCATGCACTGGTAGCGTGTGAAGAACCGGGGCAAGTGTGCGTTTTGAGGTGCGGCGAACAAGTCTACGAGAGGCTGTCCAAACGGCCGAACGATGTCTTTGAAAATGTCCGGATGGAGGTGCCACTCGGCCGGGTCGATGCGCTCTTGGCTGAGCCAGTCCGCTTGTATGTTTGACAGTCCGGAGATATGATCGGCTCTTAGGGACGCTGTGTGATATTCCGCCCAGGCTAGAAGTTCCGACTCGATCATTAGGCTTTTGGATTGAGTGCCCCCTTCGCGACTTATATGAGCCTTGGTCGTCCTGTTGTCCGCCCGGATCAACACGTGGCGACCTTCCACGACAGGACAGAAGTGGCGTAGAGCAAGGTGAACAGCTCTCAACTCCACCCAATTGATGCTGTTCGCCTTCTCCCCCAGAGACCAACGACCTTGGACAACCTGATCCAAGAGGTTCAAGCCCACAAGGCTGGCGTCTGATGTCAAGATGAGACGATCGACGTCGAGGAACACGCACCCTCGCAGTAGTGCAGGAGATGTCCACCACGTCAGGGACAACTGAAGCTGAGGAGGAAGACGGACCGGCAAAGGGGATGTGCTGCGTCTGGCCTTCTGAAACGGCAGCAGAAACCACTGCAGTGGTCTCGTGTGTCTGTGTGCCCAGGGAACGATATTGACACAGGACACCATTTTCCCCAAGAGTTGGGACAGTTGGAGAAGAGGAACAGTCCGCCGGGCTTTTATCTGAGACACTAATGTCCTGATGTCGTGGACTCGGTCCGGTGACAGGAAGACCTGGCCTTTGATAGTATCGATCACCGCTCCCAGATGAAGAATCCGCGTGGTTGGAACAAGGTTAAGCCGTGACTCTGAAAGACTCGTAACACTGTCTCCATGTCGTTTGACGCCTGGAGCGGGGACGAAGACAGGACGAGAACGTTGTCTAAGTAACATAGAAGACGAATCGGCAGAGATCTTAAAGATGCGGCCACCACCGCTACCAGCTTGGTGAAGGTCCTGGGAGCGGAAGAGAGTCCAAAGGGCATTGCACAATACTGGTAGTGATGGGAGGTACCTTCGATGAGCCGGGTGGATAGGGACGTGTAAATAAGCTTCCCGGAGATCCACTGACTGCAGGAGATCGTTGTGCCTGACGCAAGCCAGAATCGACGAGAGGGACTGCATCTTGAACCTGCGATACAATATGTACTTGATGAGTTGTTTCAAGTTCAAGATGCCCCTGTGTCCCCCCGAGGACTTGGTTACCAGGAATAGAGTGGAATAGAATCCCGTTGTCTCCTGATCTTTGGGCACCGGTTCTATCGCCCTGATGGCCAATAGATGAGCAATTTCTTCCTCCATCAGTTGTCGTTGATGTGCAAGGTGGGACACTGGACAGCGCTGGAAGCGACTGGGAGGGACTCCAATGAATTCGAGACATAGTCCGTGACGCACTGTGCGTCGGATCCACTCCTCGTTTGTCAAAAGTTCCCAGTGGTGGTGGAACAGATGGAGGCAACCACCAATGGGATCTGACAATTTGGAGTCATTTGCCACGTTTGGCTGCGCGGAAGCCACCGCCTTGAAATGGTCGTTTGGATGTTGCTTGAGATCGAGCGCGACGGAAGGATTGTCTGTCCGGAACGCGGTCCCCTCCTTGGGCAAAGGAGCATTGAGAGTACGACCCGCTGGGTACAGAGTATGGCCGAAAGGACTATCGATGACTGTAAGGCACATATTTACGTTCTGGCCTGCGAAAGGAAGATGGGAGAACCTTACGTTTGTCTTTGTCTTCCACCAGAAGTGGATCCAAGGCTGCACCAAACAGAGACGGAGCCTTGAAAGCTGAAGATGCCAGTTTCCATTTTCCCTTGGAATCCTCCTTCCAGTTGCGGAGCCAGAACAACCAACGATTGGTGATAGTAGCAGCCAGAGAACGGGAAGTAAATTTTGCAGCGTTTAGAGAAGCATCGGCGGAGTATTCCGTAGCTGCCACTATTTTGTTATCTTGGTGAATGCGTGTTTCAGTGGCAGGGAGACGCTCTTGCAGCTGGCGGAACCAAATCAATGACGCCCGATTGAAAAAAGATGTCGCTGTAGCTGCCTTGATTGCCCACGCGGCCGCTTGGTGTGCTTTTCTAAAGCCCATTTCGGTCTTTCTATCCTCTGACTTCAAACCATCCATCACGTCCACTGAAACCACTGAAGACGAAGAGAGGCTGGCAACTGAGGCATCTACTACTGGTAATGCCAAGATGTCCTCTAACTCTGTAGCTGCGCAATAAAGTCGTTTGTCTAAGCCGCTCGGGGCAGTTAAGGAGCCTGGTTGACCGAAGGCACTCTGGACTACGTCGGCAAATAGTGGAGGGCAAGGAACTACATCCTTGTCTGCTTTAGAAATTTGGAACAAAGCGTCATGCGTAGCTGAAGGCTGTGGGGCGAATCAGCAGCCGCGGCTGACAACAAACCAAATTGAGTGGTAACCTTTGCTTTATGCAAAAGGGATTTGAAGACAGAGGGCCGAAATAGACCAGTGAATACTGGTTTTTCTGGTGGAAGACCTTCGTCCTCGGAGAATTCTAAGTCCTCCTGACAATCATCATCGTCTGAAGAAACAGATTGTACCTGTGTTACGGTAGTTGACTTGGCAGGTGGAGAAATACGGGCAGGCACGGTGGAGCTGGACGTAGATGGTTGAATATTGCCTGCACCTTGATACAGACTGGCCGCCAGGCTAGCGCGTCCAACAACATCGACTGAAGGTCCAGCTGAGCAGTGGGCTCCTCCGGACGAAGCCCAGCAGCTGTTGGAGTAAAGGTAGCTGAAGGCAGCGGCCTGGAACTCGCAGCCTGGCCTATTTGAGGCGCCAAGGACACATTTGGCAAGGAAATAGAGACCCCCCCATGTGGCTTCCAAATTAGAGGCTGTAGGAAAATGGTGGTCAGAGGCCACAAATGTGTTAGGGTTAGTGGAAGAACCACTGTCCTTGGAGGCACGGGGGAAATTTTCTGGTTTCTTTGAAGCCTCAGAGCAAGATACCTGGCCCCTGGCCTTCTTTGCCTTTTCAAACTGTTTTTCAAGCGCCTTGTGACGCTGTAATTCAGACTTGTGACGTGACACAGGTTTCTGTGCTTTGGAAGCCTTGGACTTAGATTGTTTACGTCCAGCCTTGCGGTGACTTGGGACTGCAGGAGGAGAAACCTCCCGATCAGAATCTGATGAAAATTCAGCATCAGCCATTGGAATGACCAGCCGTAGGATCCAAGCCTAACCGTTAAGGTTGCAGAAATAATAACAGGTTGTGTCACTGTACAAACGGGGACTGATGCAGAACACAGAGGTCCTATTCTTGAATGTCCAAAATAGGAACCGAACAGCACCCCCAACTTGCAGGTCTCCAGGCACACTGGCTAGGCGCTCAACGAGAGCCAGAAACACCACTCCCCCAGTCGCAAGAGATCGCCCTTTGAAAGAGTCTAAAATGGCGATCGCTGAAATCCAGTCAGCAAAATGGCGGCCGCCGGGTCAGTGATGTCCAAAATGGCGACCGCAATGAAATTGAAGAGCCTGAAACCGCCCACTCAAACCTCACAAGGAGACACAGTTGAATGCGTCGGAGGCTCCTGGAAAGCACAGGAAAATGCCCGTAAAAAGTTCAGAGCCGTTGAGCTGAGGCGGGGCAGAACGTAGCCCAGATGGCGAAACAAAATGGCGGACGGCACTTCAAATTAATAAACGACGCCCCTGAGGAGATCAAGCATCACGAGCGGCAAATAACGAGCGCCTTGGGAGAAGCACAGGCGCTGACTGGGGATAAGCCTGGACCTCAGAGCATGCCCGATAGCATTGGCATTGACTCCGGAGCTGCCCGAAGAGATCGGAGCTTAGGCGCTCGTGGCAGACCCAGCTCACCAGGAAGCCAACGAATCGCCAGCGGCTAAATTAAACACGGATCCGCCCAGCCGGGTCGGAATCCGGATAACTGCCTGACAGATGAAGATCACAAGGGAAAGGAGCGGAACGACCTGGCGCCCCAGGCACGTTACCGCTCCCCCGGCAGTCTCACCAATCTCACGTAGCAGCTCCTTACACAGTGACGAGCAGAAAAAAATAATAAATTAAAATAATAAAAGTCAGCCAATAACAATTCAAATAAGCAGGAATGCAAAGCACAAGTTGTCTCAGAACTGAGTGAGAAAGACTGACGTTGGTGACACAGTGTGGGCATGGTCAGCCAAGGGAATGAAGAAAATTTACACTCAGTTCCTTAGTAACTGGAAGAAAATTCCATCCGATGGATTGGAGGAGCAGCGTGCTAGAAAATAAAGATAAAACAAAAATTATAGTTAAAAATATGAGAGAAAAACAAAAAAAGCAATTAATGGAGAAATTAGATATTCAAATAGTGAAGAAAATGAAATACTTGGGCATCCAATTAACCTCAAGATGTATCACAGTGAAGGAAGATAACTACTATAAAGTGAGAAATCAAATTGAAATAGACTTGGAAAAATGGAAAAATCTACAACTATCGTTAATGGGAAGAATAGTGCTAATCAAAATGAATGTACTACCAAGAATTTTGTTCTTTTTTCAAACAATTCCGATAAAGCTGGAGAAAAAATATTTTGAAAGTTTGAATAAAATGATGTGGAAATATATATGGCAAGGAAAGAAAGCAAGAATTAATATTAAGCTGCTTCAAGACGCTAGGGTTAGAGGAGGTTTTGGTCTACCAAATTGGGAAATTTATCAGCAAGCGGTGATGTTAACTTGGGTTAAAGAATGGATTCTATTGAGAAATACAAGACTATTGACTTTGGAAGGACATAATTTGCAACTAGGCTTGCATGCTTTCTTATGGTACAGAAAAAATAGTATACATGGATACTTCCAGAGACACTGTGTAAGAAACGGCTTGTTAACAGTATGGGAGAGAATGAAAGAGAAACATTATATGGAAATACCAATGTGGCTTTCACCAATAGAAACATTGACACATGCAAATATGATAAACATGGACAATATTGTTAGATATAAGGACATTTTAACAGAGAAGGGAGAACTAAAACAGAAACAAGACTTAGTCTGAAAGCTGGGAGGCAGCAGGAGGAGGAGGAGCCTTTCAACTATCAGACTCGATCTGGGCTGAATCGTGCCATTAACCCATGCATGACCACTGGCCTCTCCCTCGCTTAGAATAGAAGATGAAGAAGTAAAAGAGACAATGATAACATAGCCGAAAAACTTTGGTTAAGCAACAGAATGAGAGAAATGGCAACAACTATGGGAAAGGAACTATAAATTGACTATGGCAACTGCATATAAAGAAAATCTATATAAAATGGTTTATAGATGACATATGCTACCAGAAAGGCTAGCAAAAATGTTTAAAGATAAATCAGCTAAATGCTGGAAATGTTTGCATTTGCCGGAATCATATTATCATATGTGGTGGTCATGTACAGAAGCAAAAAAACTAGAAAAACTAGAAAACTAGGTCTAGAATACATATATGGTTAGAGGAAATGTTACATAAACCTATAGAATTAAAACCAGAGATTTTTCTATTGAGTATTTTGCCAGAAAGATATAGCAAAGAAGAAGTATACTTAATTATACACATAACAGCAGCAAGAATTGTATTTGCACAAAATTGGAAGACAGAGAAAATTCCGTCAGAAGGTGAAGTAATAAAAAAGATTTTAGACTGTGCGGAAACGAACAGATTGACGCTAAGAATAAAAGATAAAGAGGAATCGATGTATTTCAAGACATGGGAAAGATTCTATGTATGGATAGAAAAGAAATATGAATAAAAGTTGATAAATGATATAGATAATAGAAAGTTAAATGAGGGATAAGATAAAAAAGAAATAGAAACTCAGATGACACCAGAGTAAATGGAAAAGGGGGATGGGGGGAGGAAAGAAAGAAGATTATAAATATAAATGTACAATTATGAAACGATAGATTGGGTAAAATGGGAAACAAATTGAAAAGAAAGTATATATTATTAGAAAATTGGAGTTGCTCGGATATCAAATAAGGGAAATATTGCACAACAAAGAAGAAAGAAAGGAGAGAGGAGTAGAGGGATAGAAGAGGAGAGGGAGAGAGAGGAATGGAAGAAAGGGGAAGGAGAGGAAGAAAGGATAGGGGACAAGAGCAGGAGAGAAGGTGAGAAAGGGGGAAAAGAGGGGAGGAGTGGGGGAGAGGAAGGGGAAGTAGGGGAGGAGAGGAGGAGGAAGAAAGTAGAAGAGGAGAGGAGGGAGGGAGGGGAAAGAAAGTAGAAGGAGAAGAAGGTTTGTTGTGAAAAGAAAGAAAAGAGAGGGTAGAAGAACAACCCTAAATGTAATTAAAATCTCTTATTTTTATGCTTTCGTTAGAAAAAAAAATGTCTATATATGATCAATTATGGATAAGAAAATGTACATTTACAATATGTGTATAAGAAATAAAAATAAAAAACTTTTTTCAGAAAAAAATACATTAAATTATAAATTAAAATTTTATAAGATTAAGGAGGCGGGGCCAGCTGTCGGTCAGGGCTGAATCCAGCGGGGAAAGCCTCAGAGAAATCAGGCGGAGAGGGAGACGGCCCAACATGGTGGCTGTGAAGACCTGACAGGCGGACGAAGATTGGCGGTGATTTAGCAAGATGGTGGTGTGGCTGAGACTGAGAGAAGCAATCCCAACAACTCTGTGTGAGTGCTCAGGGGCAAACATCTCTCCGGATTCCAGGGCAGCAGTAAAGAGAAAAGGAGCCTGAGGAGGAAGGAAAGGAAGATTTCTCTCTGGGTAGAATAGCGGTGAAGAGAGACGCACAGGCAAAGAAAGGGCGCTTCACAGAACTGTGGACTAATTTGATTGGAAAAAGAAAAGGAATAGAGGAGTAGAGGAGGTTCTCTTTTGTGCAAAAAATTTTGAACTGAAAAAATCTGGACAAAGGAATTTATACAACGGAAGGAGGAAAGTGCTGATGAAACTGGCAAGGTGGACATTTGAATGCTGAGTAATCTGTCGGAGTCGAAGGAGACATCTGGTGGTCAAAGGGAAAGTGATACAATGAGAAGGGAAACTTGTAAATAAGAACTTGCCTGACTGTAAGATCTAACTTCAATATAATAAGACTGTGTGATTCTAAAAGACTAAAAGAATATACTTAATATTTGAATAGAATTATCCAAGAAGATTTATACACCTATACAGGTGAAACTCAAAAAATTAGAATATTGTGCAAAAGGTCATTTATTTCAGTAATGCAACTTAAAAGGTGAAATTAATATATGAGATAGACTCATTACATGCAAAGCGAGATAGTTCAAGCCTTGATTTGTCATAATTTTGATGATTATGGCTTACAGCTCATGAAAACCCCAAATTCACAATCTCAGAAAATTAGAATATTGTGAAAAGGTTCAATATTCTAGGCTCAAAGTGTCCCACTCGAATCAGCTAATTAAGCCATAACATCTGCAAAGGGTTTGTGAGCCTTTAAATGGTCTCTCAGTCTGGTTCAGTAGGAATCACAATCATGGGAAAGACTGCTGACCTGACAGTTGTGCAGAAAACCATCATTGACACCCTCCGTAAGGAGGGAAAACCTCAAAAGGTAATTGCAAAAGAAGTTGGATGTTCCCAAAGTGCTGTATCAAAGCACATTAATAGAAAGTTATGTGGAAGGGAAAAGTGTGGAAGAAAAAGGTGCACAAGCAGTAGGGATGACCGCAGCCTGGAGAGGATTGTCAGGAAAAGGCCATTCAAAAGTGTTGGGGACTTTCACAAGGAGTGGACTGAGGCTGGAGTCAGTGCATCAAGAGCCACCACACACAAATGGATCCTGGACATGGGCTTCAAATGTCGTATTCCTCTTGTCAAGCCGCTCCTGAACAACAAACAACGTCAGAAGCGTCTTACCTGGGCTAAAGACAAAAAGAACTGGTCTGTTGCTCAGTGGTCCAAAGTCCTCTTTTCTGATGTGAGCAACTTTTGCATCTCATTTGGAAACCAAGGGCCTAGAGTTTGGAGGAAGAATGGAGAGGCACACATTGCAAGATGCTTGAAGTCCAGTGTGAAGTTTCCACAGTCTGTGTTGATTTGGGGAGCCATGTCATCAGCGGGTGTTGGTCCACTGTGCTTCATTAAGTCCAGGGTCAACGTAGCCGTTTACCAGGAGATTTTGGAGCACTTCATGCTTCCTTCCGCAGACAAGCTTTAAGGGGATGCTGACTTCATTTTCCAGCAGGACTTGGCACCTGCCCACACTGCCAAAAGTACCAAAACCTGGTTCAATGACCATGGGATTACTGTGCTTTATTGGCCAGCAAACTCGCCTGACCTGAACCCCATAGAGGTTCAGGTATGGGGCATTGCCAAGAGAAAGATGAGAGATATGAGACCGAACAATGCAGAAGAGCTGAAGGCCGCTATTGAAGCATCCTGGTCTTCCATAATACCTCAGCAGTGCCACAGGCTGATAGCATCCATGCCACGCCGCATTGAGGCAGTAATTGATGCAAAAGGGGCCCAAACCAAGTACTGAGTACATATGCATGCTTATACTTTTCAGAGGTCCGATATTGTTCTATGTACAATCCTTGTTTTATTGATTTCATGTAATATTCTAATTTTTTGAGATTGTGAATTTGGGGTTTTCATGAGCTGTAAGCCATAATCATCAAAATTATGACAAATCAAGGCTTGAACTATCTTACTTTGCATGTAATGAGTCTATCTCATATATTAGTTTCACCTTTTAAGTTGCATTACTGAAATAAATGACCTTTTGCACGATATTCTAATTTTTCGAGTTTCACCTGTATATCTATATATATCTATACATAAAGAATTTATATGATTATGTAATTATACTTGATCATTAATGGATTTGGACTGAGGGGTGTTGTAAGATATTGGTATTTATAATATTTACGAAGTATTTAGGACATAGAAACTGAAGTACAATAAGATAGCCATCGTTCTTTGTTAAGATTGTTCGATACTGATTTATATCTATCATAGCTTATACATCAGGTTAAAGTGTAAGAGATTTGAATGGTAGTTATTGTTAAGAAGCAAACTGTGAAACAACGAAGTACGAAAGAGAGAATTTCGTTTCGGAGTGGCAGAGGAAAATCCAAGACTTGTAAACAAGTGGGAGGATTGGTTCAAGACATTGTTAAAAATGACAAGAATTCCTAATTTATCCAAAGTTGGCGCAGGAAGAAAACAAATATCCCATGCCTCATCACTTGAATCAAGTCCATTAGGCCAGAGATCAATAAAGGAACTGATGCAGAGAGAAAGAGCCAATTCATTTAAAGAACTGCAATCAATGTTACAATCGATGCAGGACGTGATGTTAAGGAATCATGAAGACCTGAAAAAAGAAATTGGGGAAGTTAGAAGCGATACTGGAGAATTAAAGGAGAAAATGAAATCAATGGATGGGAGATTTGAGACCTTCCAGGAACAAATTATGAACAACGAACAAAAATTATTAGAAATGGAAAAGAGGATGGGCAAGGAGGAGAAAAAAGTTGATGAAATGAACGAGAGATTAATACAGGCCAATAAAGATCTGGAAAACATCGTTATCCAGTTGGAGACAGAACAAGCAGCATATTACCTGCGCTTTCAAAATGTTAAAGAAGAAAAAAGTGAGGACTTGCCAGAAATGATGGCAGTCCTATTAGCGAAAGCCTTAGTAATTGGGAAGGATGAAATGCTGAATGAAATGGACGAAACTTACAGAATTCATACTAATTATGCAAGACGCCACAACCTCCTTATAAAGAAATCCATATTAGATTCGTTAAAAAATCAGTGAGGGACGAGATACTTCATAGAACCAGGGACGACCCACTAGAACATAGAGCAGCGGTTCTCAACCTGGGGGTCGCGACCCCTTTGGGGGTCAAACGGCCATTTCACAGGGGTTGCCAAAGCCCTCTCTCGCCCCCCCCACACCTTCACTCACCCTCACCCTCTGCCTCTGTTGGATCGTCGGTTGCCGTTCGCTTACCCCGCCCACTCCCAATCTATTGCTGCCTCTGGAGTCCCAGCTGATGGCTAGAGGGAAAAAACTTTAAATTCTTGCTGCGGGGCTTCAAAGAGCCACCCTACTCTCAGCTGTTTTGTGGAGGGCTCTGTTGCTAGCTAGCTGCAAGGAGGTAAATTCCTGGAGCAGATTTTTTCCCCCCTAGCTATGCTGAAAAAGCGAAATTGAAAGTACCCTTATTTTCCGGCGTATAAGACGACTTTTTAACACAGGAAAATCATCTCAAAAGTCGGGGGTTGTCTTATACGCCGGGTACCCGAATCTGAGTTGCTGGCGCTGACCGATGACATTATGGGAGCGCCGACAATATTGAGGGGAAACTGTACTCCGAATTAGTTCCAACCTATAAGAGGTGCCAGGCAGTGCACGGCCCCCGAGAAAGGAACGCGTCCCAACTCTACCCCGGAATTCGGGTCACCTTCCTTCCTTTCCCAGCGGTCCACGGTGAAAGCGGCGCTGTAATTGCTGCTGTTGCTGCCGCCGCTGAGGCTGCTTCTTCATCTCCGCCCGCTGCACCAGACCCAGCCCGGCCAGCACCGCCATGGCTCCTGCAGTCCAAGCGAACGCCAATCGCTGCCACCCACCATCGCCCCAACGGGAAGAACCGCCCGGCGGCGATTCCAAGGAGCCCGAAGCGAACATCCTGGAGCAGCGCGGGCCGGCCCGGAGGCTTAAACCCCGGGCGCCCAGGTGCCGAACCCCGCACAGCAGAAAAGACATGACAGCCGGTGCCCAGTTCCTTCTGCAGCCGTCCGGATCGGCGCCAAGCCAGGAAAGTGCGCTACGCACTCCCACCCTTCGCCTGCGAGCCCGGAAGAGTGGGGAAATGCAGAGCAATACCTCGTGGGGAAGGAGTACAGTTTCATTGGCAATCCTGCCCATCACTAACATTGCATTTAGACTACAACTCCCAGCAGCGCCTGTGGGAGAAAAGGGACGTAGAAGCAAGAAGGGGCAGAGCTTCCCCTCAATGTTGTCGGTGCTCCCGTCGCGTCATCAGTCAGCGCCAGCAACTCTGATTCGGGAAGCTGTGCCGATCTAGTCAAGGCTGCATGCTGCTGATGAACCCCCACTGATGGCGAGCCCCACCAGCATTCAGCAGTGGGGGTGAATGAATCAGTGGGGGTCAGCTGGGGAAGTCGGAGCGTCGATAATATCTCCCTGGATGCCTGGGGGAAGCTCCGCTCAGCAACCAGCTGGTTCCAGCATTCAGCAGCATGCAGCCTTGACTAGACTGGTGGGGCTCGCCATCAGTGGGGGCCAGCTGGGGAAGTCGGAGCGTCGGTAATATCCCCCTGGATGCCTGGGGGAAGCTCCGCTCAGCAACCAGCTGGTTCCAGCATTCAGCAGCATGCAGCCTTGACTAGACCGGTGGGGCTCGCCATCAGTGGGGGTCAGCTGGGGAAGTCGGAGCATCGTTAATATCCCCCTGGATGCCTGGGAGAAGCTCCGCTCAGCAACCAGCTGGTTCCAGCATTCAGCAGCATGCAGCCTTGACTAGATCGGCACAGCTTCCTGTCAATGTTGTTGGCGCTCACGTAGCGTCATCAGTCAGCGCCAGCAACTCAGATTCATGAAGCTGTGCCAATCTGGTCAAGGCTGCATGGGTGAAGGAAAAAAACCTGGTACAAAATAGCCCTCTTGCCACTACACGTAGCGTAGCCCATTACCTTGACAGGCAGATGTGCAGCCTGGCTCATAGGTATCTCTAGAGTACAGCAACAATACATACAGTACAGCAACAGTACATACAGTACAGTATACAAATAGCTAAGAGTCAAGACCCCATCATGGCTCCACCAGCAAGAAGAAAGAAACATGAAGCCAGTTTTAAACTTAAAGTTGTAAACTTTGCCATGGAACATAATAACTATGCTGCTGCAAGACAATATGGAGTAACAGAAAAGATGGTTCGGGACTGGAAAGCAAATGTAAAAGCATTAAAGAGTATGCCAAGGGGTAAGTGTGCATTAAGAAGAACTCGAAAAACATGTAGCAGACATGGTGAATGAGCATCGCCAAAACGGTTATGTAGTGACATGAAATAAAATACGTTTGTTTGCACTTCAGTGGGCCAAATCTAACCCAGATCACAGCAACAGATTTAAGGCCACTGTATCCTGGTGTACTAGATTCTTGGAAAGGCATAATTTGGTACTGAGGCAAAAGACAAAAATTGCACAAAAATTACCTGCAGATCTTGATGCCAAAGTAAATAGTTTCCATCGATATGTAATAAAACAGCGCAATAAACATGGCTATGCGTTAAGTAGTATCGGAAATATGGATGAAACTCCAATGAATTTTGATATGATTGGAAATAAAACTGTCCATCCAAAAGGTGAAAAAACAATTTTAATTAAAACAACAGGACATGAGAAGTCCAGTTTTACAGTGGTACTAGCATGCACAGCTGATGGCTCCAAACTGAGACCAATGATTATTTTTAAAAGAAAAACAATGCCGAAACTAAAGTTCCCTGTTGGTTGTTTTGTACATGTGAATGAAAAAGGCTGGATGGATGAAGAAGGGATAAAGCTATGGCTTGATAATGTATGGAGCAGGCGACCAGGTGGACTTATTCAAAAACGTAGTCTACTGGTGTGGGATATGTTCAGGGCTCATTTAACTCCCAGCACCAAGCAAAGGCTTGCAAGAATAAATACAGATGCGGCAGTTATTCCTGTAGGATTGACATCGTTGGTACAGCCACTGGATGTGCGCCTAAACAAGCCATTTAAAGATCGCATTCGAGAACAGTGGAATGAGTGGATAGTTAGCGGTGAAAAGTCATTCACAAAAGGAGGAAACATGCGTGCTCCACAGTTGGATGTTTTGTGCAAGTTTGTCATAAAAGCCTGGAATGATATTGATGCAGAAACAGTAATCAAGTCTTTCAAGAAGTGTGGCATATCAAATTCATTAGATGGTATGGAGGACGACTACTTGTGGCAAGATGAAGAGGAAGCCGAAGCTGAGACCACACCATTTGATACGGAATTAGATCCATATGATGACTGCCTTACAAATGTATCACAAGATGTCATTGATGTACTTATGATATCAGATGACGAACAGGAGGATTTTGAAGGCTTTTAAAGGGAAACAGTCACGCCAGCAAAACCTGTAAAAATAGCTTGCAGTTATGATGGGCGTTGCTGACTCGCCAGGGACTTGCCCGGCACTGGCTCTCTATTGTTATCTTCCTCCTATCATCATCAGTTCCAGTTTGGTTGACAGCTTAGAAAACAAACAGCATGGCAGCTCCCATGGGTTTATTGTCTTATTCTTCCTTTCAGCTTTAGAGTGAATTAGGAAAAATTTAATCCAATTGCACTGTTTTATGTTTACATCTTTGATGACAAACAGCCTTATGTTTATAAGTGACGGTTTTCCTGCTAAGTACCTGCATGTCATAAACATTTGAATTAAAATTACCATATTGAAATCAAATCTGATTTTTTTAATTTTTATTTGGTGTGCGTTGGAAGAGGGGTAGTCTTATACGGCGAGTATAGCCCAAACCCTATATTTTAACAGGAAAAGTAGGGGGTCGTCTTATACGCCCAGTCGTCTTATACGCCGGAAAATACGGTAAGCAGGGTCTTTGCTGCAACGTGACAAAATGAGGCAGAGAGATTTCTTTTTCTTTTTCCTCACCAAAAAAGGTAGGTGCAAAACTGCAAACAATGGGAAATTTAGGGCAAAAGAGGAGGTTCAAGATTTTAAAACACAAAAGAAAAAAAGCTCTATTTAACTAGGGAATTGTAATAATTGAGATACTATTAATTGTATATTGTGTTGAAAGCAGAAATGGTTAAGTTGTGGTTTCAAGGAATATATGGGGGAAATTATTTGGTTTATTATTATTGGTAAATATAATTAATTGATTTGTAAGAAATTGGATTGCATGGAAATAATTGGAATATTCATGTTCATATTGATTAATATACAAAAAAGATAGTTATATAACTAATTGATTTATATTAAAATGTTGAATTTGTATTAAACAACTGTATTACATAATTACATAATTAACCAATGTGAGGATGGATATAAAAATAGATGACAATGCGAAGGGGTATAATATAGAATAGAAGGGAAAAATTGAATTTGATTAAGATTAGAGATGAGGATGAAGGGTAATATTGGTTTTTTTAAAAAATAGATGAGGAATAAATATGGTAAAAAGGAAATATAGAAATTGTAAATTTAATTGAAATGACTAAACACTGTGTTGGAAGAAATATCCTTCTGGGTTCTTCTCCAAGTGGGGTAAAAGACACTGGAAACATGGAGACTGCTTGGAAAGATGGTTTAATGGTGGACAGGATCACATGGCTTGAGTTCCTGAACAGAAAAGGGGCAGATACAGTAAATCCTCAGGTTTTTATGCTCTCTCTGGCTTTGCATTTCTTGGGGCCCTGAAAGAGTATCCCGATTGGTTGTCAGACTCACAGGGGATGGGGGTCTTAGCTAGCCTTGCTGGCTGATGGTCACATGTGCTTCCCAGGTCACATGCTTCCCAGGTCAGGTGTGGTGAGTTTCGGTTGCTAGATGGGGCCCATTGTGTTAGTTTCTGTTGCTATTGTGTTGCAAATGTCCTTTGACAAAGGATTGACTTTCTGCTTCTGGCCCATTAACAAAGGGTGGGGGGGCAGGAAGGTGGGAGCTGCTTTGTCTGTAAAATATGCTTCTCCATTTCTCATCCAGGGAAATATAATATTCTGCCTTTTTAATATTTCATTCTTCTAGGAAAGGGGTGGGTGCTAACCTCCTACAACTGTTTAAATTTGTGAACCGGCCAAATACTCTGTTCAAAGAAAATACGTTGTATGTTTGTATGTGTGTTTCTAATTATTGCTATTTATTCCTATTTGTTCTCTTTTATTCTTTAAAGTTTAACAATTCATTCTTTATCTTAATATCTTTATATTTGTTTGGGGTTGGTTTTCTTCCCTTTCATCTTTTTTATTGTACAGCAATCTTTCTCCTCAAACCTACCACCTCTCTCTTTTCTTTCCTTCTTACTTTCTCTTCCCCCCTCTTCTTCTTCTCCCTTCTTCCTTTCTCCTTCTCCTCCTCTCTTCCTCCCTCTCTTACCCTCACTCCTACTCTAATTTCCCTTCTCTTCCTTCATCCCTCTCTATTGCTGTATCCTTTTATGCATATGGACTACTCAGAGGGCTGAAAAAGTTATTTTTGACTGGTCCTCGCACTTTTGACCAGTCCTTGAATTTACGACTGTCCTCACATTTTACGTTTTTTGCCCTATCTTATCACCATGTTGAAGAGAAGCAGTTGTGAAATGAGTGACACGGTTGTTAAGAATGCTACAATGGGCATAAATGATGACCAGTCATAACTGCGAAGACCGGTCAAAAGTGCAAGGACCTGTCAGAAATCACTTTTTTCAGCCCTCTGGGTAGTCCTTTTGGGCATAAATGTGAGGATGGTCATAAGTGTGAGGACCAGTCAAAAGTCCGAGGACCTGTCAGAAATGACTTTTTTCAGCCCTCTGAGTAGTCCCTATACACATAGCCATGGCCACCCGGTCACATGACCAGTTAGCCACGCCCACCCGGTCACATGACATCCAAGCCACGCCCACAAAATAAGCCACGCCCACAGAACTGGTAGTAAAAAAAATTTAGAACCCACCCCTGGTTGGGGGTCACCACAACATGAGGAACTGTATTAAAGGGTCACGGCATTAGGAAGGTTGAGAACCACTGACATAGAGGGAGACAGTTAGTAATATTAAAACAAGTGCCACGCAGGGTGCAAGAATTAAGGAAGTTGTACCAATTTTTGACATCCAAACTAATTAGGCACAATATTAACTTTGGATGGCTGACGCCGGAGGGAATCATGGTATCATGGCAGGAAAAAAGATACAGAACAGACACCATAGACAAAGCAGAGGAATTTTATAGCCAGAACTTTAGCAGTGAAGAAAAACTAGAAGAAAGAGAAGTAAGAGTAGAAGATGATATTAGAATACAAACTACAGAAATGAGAGAGCCACTAAATAGGGAGAAGGGAAATGGAAGAGGAGAAAGAACAGATGACAGCAACTACGATGAAAGCAGACCCAAAGAGATTAGATCAACATGAGCTATAAGACCTAAATATAAGTAGATATTTGCAAGAAGAAATATCGGCTATATCTTTAAATGTGAATCGATTAAATTCCCCCTCTAAAAATTTTTAGCAGACTCTATAACAGTGATGGCTAACCTTTTTCCCATCGCGTGCCAGGAAGGGGGGGGGCGGGGAGGTCGCACACGCACGTGCCCACACCCATAATTCTATGCGACCCATCCACCCCCCCGCCCACCCCGCTCCTGGCACGCAATGGCCTGGTAGGCCTGTTTTTCTTTCTCACCTGGCTCCAGGGCCTCTCTAGGCATTTGAGGAGGGCAAAAATAGCCTTCCCCACCCCTCCGGAGATCCTCCGGAGGCCAAAAATGGCCCGTTTGACAACTTTCAGTCCCATCGGAAGCTGAGCTCGCGTGCCCACTGATATGATTACGCGTGCCACCTTTGGCACGTGTGCCATAGGTTCGCCATCATGGCTCTATAAGATGAAATTGGATATAATAATTTTGCAAGAAGTATATATAAAGAAACAGCATCAACATTTATTGGTTCAGCCCAAGTTAGGAAAGATGTTTGCAGCACTATCACATCAGAAGAAAGGGGGAGTAGCAATGTATTTTAAAGAGGAAATTCTGACAAGACAAATTTATGAGGATGATGAGGGTAGGATATTGATAGTAGAAGCAATTTTGAACTATAAGAAAGTAGCCTTAGTGGGAATCTATGCCCCAAATGAAAAACAGAATCAATTTTACAAGAAATTACATAAGATTATCGGAAAGATGGAATACGATAAAATTTGCATTTTAGGGGATTTTAATGCAATAGTGGATAAACATTTGGACTATAAAAGCAATAAGATAAGAAAAGGAACTAGGAAAACATTGTCCAATAACTTTTTCAAAATGGCAGAGGAAATGAATATTTTTGGACAGTTGGAGGGAAAGAAATGCAGGGAAGAAGCAATTTACATTCTATTCGGGTTGACATGACTCGTGGTCAAGGATAGACATGGTTTGGATGTCAAAGGAATTAAACTTGGAAGTAGAAGAAATCGAAATTGAAAAAAATCTTTGGGCAGATCATAATCCAGTGACAATTAGATGGAGGGGGGGGGGAATAAGAAGATGGACATTAAAGAGAACAATTTTAAAACATAAAGAATTTAAATAAAAAATGGAAGAACAGATGAATATGTTCTTCCAAGATAATAAAAAGGAGGACACGAATATTCAAAATCTATGGGATACGGCAAAAGCCTACATGAGAGGGATTGCGATCGCCTATATGGTGAAAGAAAATAAAAAGAAAATACAGCGTCAAAAAGATTTGGAGGAAGAACTTGGTAGGCTAGAAAGAGATCTACAAAAAGAACCCAAAAGAAGGGATTTGAAGCAACAAATAGACATAATTAAACATAACTTGAATATGATTGAGAAGGAGGATTTGTCACAACTATAATACTCAAAACAAAATTTCTTCGAAAATGCAAACAAACCGGGACGTTGGCTAGCTTATAAATTGAAGAAACAAAAAGATAAAAAGTGCATTAGTAGATTATGCAATAAAGAGGGGCAGATAATATATCATAAAGAAAGGGAAAAGAGACATAATTCATGAGTTCTACAAGGAATTATATGCAGAAGAGGGCGGCACTCTCGAAGAAAAAAGCATTCGATGTCTCCAAAAAGCCGACTTACCTAAAGTGTCAGACGAAATAAGACTCATGCTGAACAAAGATATAACACATCTAGAATTAACAATGGCAATTAAAAGACAGAAAAATAACAAAACGGCAGGCCCGGATGGATTGCCTTCGGAAATATACAAAAATCTTCAAGATCCACTAAATTCCACCTCATTAGAAGTATTCAATGGAGTTCTTAGAGATGCAAAAATACCGGCCTCATGGGAGGAAGTAATCATCACCTTAATTCCAAAGAACAATTCGGATTTGACACTTGTTAGGAATTACAGACCCATATCTTTGTTAAATTCGGACTATAAGATATTCATGGCCATTATGGCCGAAAGGTTAAAAAGATTCTTAGATGATTTTATTCATAGTGACCAGAATGGTTTTCTGCCGAGGAAGCAGATAAAGAATAACATCAGAATCATACTAAACGTATTGGAATACTATGAGATCCATAATGAAAAGAAATTGGCCTTAATGTTTGTTCATGCGCAAAAAACCTTTGACAACGTCAAATGAGACTTTATGTCAAATCAATTAAAACTAATGGAATTTGGGGAGAATTTCATAAATATGTTCAACGCAATCTACTCTACCCAAAAAGCCAAAGTAGTTGTTAATGGTGAAACAATACAGAGTTTCAAAATTCAGAAAGGAACTAGGCAGGGATGCCCATTATCACCATTATTGTTCGTTCTATCCCTAAAGTACTCACTAGAATTATCCAAAAAGACAAACAAATAAAAGGTCTGGAAATAAAAAAGGAAATCTTCAAGGTGCAAGCATTTGCTGATGACCTTGTGTTCATTTTAGGAGACCCTTTACAATCAGGTGAGAGGTTAATGGAAGTATTGGGCGAATATGGGGAAGCTGCAGGTTTGAGGGTGAACAAGGAAAAAACCAAAATTTTAGTCAAGAATATGAGTAAAATGCAAGAAAAAGAATTGGCTGAGAAAATTAAAATACAGACAATAAAGAAAGTGAGATACTTAGGTATCTATTTGATGTCAAGTTGTACTACCCTAAAGGAGGACAATTACAATAAATTAGTGGATCAAATTAAGGTAGATTTGGATAGGTGGAAAAACCTGCAACTTTCCTTTATGGGGAGAATCACGAGTATATTTGGCAATTTAGTCAAAATGACTATATTGCCAAAGATACTCTTTCTATTTCAAACCATACCAATAAAATTCAAAAAGGATTTTTTTTTGAAATTTAAATAAAATAATAACTAAATATATTTGGCAAGGGAAAAAACCCAGAATTAAATTGAAATTATTGCAAGACTCGAAAGAAAGAGGTGAAATAAAGAGCCTTGGTGGTGCAGCAGACTAATGCACTGTTAAGTAACACCAGCTGTCTGCAATTACTGCAAGTTCAAATCTCACCAGGCTCAAGGTTGACTCAGCCTTCCATCCTTTCGAGGTAGGTAAAATGAGGACCTGGTTTGTGGGGGCAATAAACTGACTTTGTATAAAAAAGAACACTGCTTAGGGGGCCCCCGAAAGCCCTACTAAGCAGGTATATACAAAAAGTATGAAGACTATTGCGTAACGCATTGTAAGCCGCCCTGAGTCTCCAGAGAAGGGCGGCATATAAATCGAACCAATAATAATAATAATAATAATAATAATAATAATAATAATAATAATAATAATAATATGAATAATAATAATAATAATAATAATAATAATAATAATAATAATAAAAAACAATTTGGACTCCCTCACTGGGAAAAATACTATCAGGCAGCAGCACTGACGTGGATCAGGGTGTGGATTAATTTAAAAAACAGGAGGCTGCTAGCACTGGAAGGACATGACATGCAAACGGGGTGGCACGCGATCCTCTGGGACGGGAAACATAAAGCACACCAATACTTCCAGAAACACCTCATCAGAAGCGCTCTATTGGATGTTTGGATTAACCCTAACCCTAAGTAGAATTGTAGAATGTCACTCTGAAAAAATGCTTAAGAAGAAATTATACTCTTTTTGTGTATATGTTGTATAAATGTTTGTTGTGTATATGTTACGTATGTCTTTTTTAATATTTATATTCAATAAAAACTATTTTAAAAAAACAACAACTAAGCAACAAAATTATATAGAAATTCCCAATTGGCTGTTGACCCTGGAGATGTTTGTACATCCAAATTTCATGAAATTAGGAAGAGTGATCACGTATAAAAACATATTGAATGAAAAAGGAGAGCTGAGGTCTAGACAGGATTTACAAGAAGAAGGGATAGAACTAGAATGGTGGGCATATTTTCAGATTCAATCCCGATACATGAAAGATAAAAATGAATGGGGCACACAGACCGAACCGATAGAATTAGACGAAATCCTACAAGGGGCAGATGTGAAGATTATTAAGAAATTATATAAATATTTACTGGATTACGACATGATAGAAGAGCAAGTGAAAGAGACCATGCTCACCTGGAGTAAGAATTTTGGGTATGGCATAGATCTAGATAGCTGGCAAAAACTATGGGAGAGGAACAGAAAGCTTACCCTAGCCACTGCATATAAAGAAAATCAATACAAGATGTTTTACAGGTGGCATTTCCCACCCACAAGACTGGCCAAGATGTGCAAAAATTGCTCACTGAAATGTTGGAAATGTAAAACAACACTAGGCACTTTTTATCATATGTGGTGGGAGTGCCCGAAAGCCAAGGACTTTTGGCTCCAAATAAAACAGTGGCTAGAAGAGATGTTAAACCAGACAATAGATATGATGCCAGAACTCTTCCTTCTGGGTTCAGTAAGGGATAATTACAAAAAAGAAGAAATATATCTTACAGTACACATATTAACGGCAGCGAGGTTGATTTTCGCACAAAATTAGAAATGCAGAGAGAACCCGCAGGAGGTAGAAATAATCAACAAAATATTGACCTGTGCAGAAATTGACAGGTTAACAATGGAGCTCAAAGATAAAGTTGAATCAGTATATACATTTTATAAATGGCTAGAGAAAAGGAGGAATGTAGGGATAGAGAATTAGAAACAAAGAGTGAAGAAAAGGGGAGAAAAATAAAGAAAATAATATAAGAAATATTAGGTAGGAATAAATTGGATTTGAATAGATACGAAGGGAAAATGTATGTAACTGAAGTGTGATTGAATGTACAAAAAGTATATATGGAATATGCATGATGTTATATTGTAATATATACGAAAGAAAAGGTGTTAGAAAAGTATGTACCAGACAAGTCGCACCAAGTTTAATGTTTTTAAATTGTATATTTAATAAAATTAATTAAAAATTTTTTTTTTATAAGGTTATGTACTTTGTGTACTATTGGTATTTAACTCCAGACAAGTTGTCAAGAATGTATAACGGTCTTTCAAATCAATATTGAAAATGCAAATGTAAAAAAGGGACCATAGGTAAGTACATAAGTACAATAGGAGTGAACATGATTATACATCATGTAAATTATTCTGTAGTTCGGCAGGAAGGGTACTGGTGGTAGACGGCAGAGATGCCCAGCCGGAATGAGAAAGAAGGAAGGGAGCCTGCCACCAGCAAGACTGAGAGGCTCCTGGACGAATCCGGCAGTTTACAGCGGTATCGGGTATGAGCCCTTCACACTGTTAAGGGGGAGGCTCTACCAGAGACTGGGAGCCCCCAGCCCGATATACCAATGAGCGGTCTTCAGCGGGCTCGGGTGCGAGACCCTTCACGCTGGTAAGCTCAACCACAGAAATGGGAGCAATCTGGAAGAAAAAGTCTCATTTAATTCTGAGAACAACAGTCAGAAATGGGCAGCTCAGAACTCTGTGTCTTGTCCAAATCAGACCGAGTCTGAAAGCTGGGAAGCAGGAGGAAGAGGAGGAACTTAACAGCTAGCAGACTTGGTCCATGGACATCAGACGAGAGTTAACCCATTCCTGACCGCTGGCCCCATGATCAATGAGAAATTTACATTTTAGATTTAACTTATTGATATACTTGTCTTTATTATACAAATTCTTCTTTTTCATGTTCTTATACCAAGATTAAAATCTGCATTTATACTTTTCTACATAGTTCATTTTTCTGCTCTTACAACTAAGCAAAATAAAATTTGAGAATAGTGTTAATCCTTAGTGTTTTATGTTCTCTACCACTTATTCGGGGCAGGATGGAAGATTTACCATTCCTAATTTTCTGGTTTGGATAGATGCAATGAATTAGCATTGCCAACTAGGAAATAGACATGTAATTTGTACAGGTTGATATAAATGGTTAAATGTATGATAAATTGAGGAATTATCTGAATATTAAAGTAGTATAAAATGCAAAATAATCTAACAGCAGTTACACAAGATTCTGTTTTGTAATAAAATATCCTTAGTAGATATACTAGATTCTTCAATTATGAGAAAAAGAGAAAAATGAAGAAAAAGTTACACAAATGACAAGATTTAGTTAGTGAATACAATCATTCTATATATACAGGTAGTCCTCAATTTACAACTGTTCAATCCTACTACGGAAAATTCTTAAAGTGAATATAAGGAGAAATCCAGAGACTTTTCTTTTGGGTTTAATGGAAAAAGACCTGGAAAAATTTTTGGAACTTTGATGTTATATATGTTGATGGAAGCAAAACTACTGTACGCACAAAAATGGAAGGACATTTCAATCCTGACAATGGATGAATAGCTGCAAAAGTTGATGGAGTTAGCAGAGATGGCTAAGTTGACTGCTTTGATTGAAGAAAAAAATACAAATACTTTTATTTCTACTTGGAAACCGCTTCTGGACTTTGTGCTTGAGCTAGAAAAAAAACTTTGATTTTGTGTTTTACTGATTAGATAGATTTGTTGGTATAGAAATGCCTAGTTTAAATGGTTATGTAAAAGTAAAAATTTGAGGTTTGATGTTAATGCCTTATTTTACTGCACCAACGGGAGTCAATACCTTTTCTTTCTTTTCCCCTCTTCTTTTCCACATTTTTCTCTTCCCTATTTTTCCTATTTGCTTTTGTATTTTTTGCAATAAAAATTGTTAATAAAAAAAAGACTTTTAAACTGCAACAATTTCTTCACATACTCATTCAACTTATTTATTTATCAAATTTATATGGCCACCCAACTCACGGAAAGTGAAGTTTGGCGGTTGTACAACAATCCAGCAAAAACAGTAAATAAATTAGAAAATCATTAGTTAAAACCATTAAAATGAAGAGAGATGGATGGTTAAGAAATATGAAATATTGTATAAATAATTATAATTATTTAAAAGAATTAAATTTATAAAAGCAAAACTGAGATTTGATTGGTTAGTAGCAACAAGAAAGGAGAAACTATCTCTAAGTAGAAACTGTCCAATGTCTTCCTTTTGTTATGAAAAATCAAAGGAAAAAAGAGGAAGCACTCCTTAAAACCAACCTTTATTGCATTAAAACCTATGGGAGAATTACTATGGCTTTCTCAGCCAACGTATAGTCATTTTAAACAATTGCATGCAATCCAAGGCACCATAGTTGTTTACACAGGAAAACTCTTCACTATGGCACACATGGTAGATACAAAAAAAACCCCCAAAAAACACCACAACAGTACAGCCTTGGTGATGGTAAGAGGATGCCTAATGCTGATGTTCTGAATAATAAAGAAGATTCCACTTATGACAAATTAGAGAGTGTCATAATCTTATTTTATAGATTTTAGACAGTGTGCAATAGTTTTATATTACTCACCTGAGCCTGAAGTTCTCAGGTCATAACTTAAATAGGGAAGGCTAAACATTTAAAGAAAATGCATCTGGCATGACAGTCAAGCCTGATTTTTTAAGAACTGCAAAGCTTATAAACAGATGTATACATTCAGTTATGAAACACCAGCAAAATGTAGAAATTTGGTAATGAACTTTTTATATGCCTATAAATTTTACAAAATGTTGATGTCAACTTGCAAAGCTTTCAAGTTGCCATGAGCAGGAGGGAGGGAGAACTGATAGAGCTGATTGATTTCCCTAACTGAAGTGCATTCCAAACATTCTTCCTGATTGCAATCAGAAGGAGGGTGTTGGATTTCACAGTCAGCCAAAGTGGTTAATTGGAGAATGTGATTTATGACATGGCTAGAGAGGAGAGGAGAGACAGGGTCATAGGAGAACATAAATCTACGTGGGATTAGTTCTAACTGCATCTGAATATTGCCAAAATGGTGCTCCTAATAAATGACTGTATTTCTTTTGAAGTTCGGCTCGTGGCTCATGAATCTAGGGCATCTTTCGGAAACTTCACAGTTGAAATATATTCATTAGCAGCAATAGCAATAGCACTTAGACTTATATAGTGTTTCACTGTGCCTTTTACAGCCCTCTCTAAGCCGTTTACAGAGTCAGTATATTTCCCCCAACAAACTCGGTCCTCATTTTACCAACCTTGGAAGGATGACTGAGTCAACCTTGAACCTGGTGAGATTCGAACTGCCAAATTGCAGTCAGCTGGCAGTCAGCAGAAATATCATGCAGTATTGCATTCTAACCACTGCGCCTCTTTCATTAAAACCCTTTTTGTCAAAACTGTCAAAATCATTTTTACACTATGACTTAAGTGTAAGTGAATTAAAAGATTAGGGATTTTAATAAAATTTAGAGATTAAACTCTCATTTCAGTAAAATATACCTACTGATCATATAAACAATTACTGAATATTGCCAATCCATTGATAATTACCAACAGGTAGAGAACTTTTTAGCAATATTCGCATGTCTTTAGCATCACTTCCAGTATAGTGTGCAGTTACAGATCCGTAGTTTTGAAGTGCCTATAGAACTGTACATCTTAGCAAAATATTTTTGTTTTATTTTATAAAATTATATCATTTTATATCTCCCTTAATGATTGTGGTAAAAATGATTGTAAAAATGGGACTAGCCACATGATTTGCTTAATGACGGTGTCATGACGGCATTGCTTAGTGACCAAAATTCCAGTCCCAATTGTGGTCATAAGTCAAGGACTACCCTGTACAACTTCGCTAAGTATTTTGCTTACTGAACACTTCATTTAGCTTGCGAAGTACAATGAGATAGAAAACATGCTTCAAAAAAGTCTTTCCAGTGTTAGAGGTTAAAAGGAAGCTGGGCAAATACTGCACCCAGAAATTTGTATACAAAGGATAAATTTCTTCATAAAAAAAAATCTATTACAGTTGCAATAGATTCTAAAGCTGGGGCTTATGCAAATGAAAATCTAGTACATGTGTGGCACAGAGACCATAATGAAGAATCATCAAATTCTTCCTTGTTCCCAAAAAGTCTTTTTGGTAGAATAAAACTAAATACAGATAGTCCTTGACTTATGACCACAATTTCTGTTACTAAGCAAGACAGTTGTTAAGTGAGTTGTGCCCCATTTTATGACTTTTTTGCCACAGTCGTCAAATGAATCACTGCAGTTAAGTGAATTGTGCGGTTATTAAGAAAATCTGGCTTCCCCTATTACTTTGCTTGATGGAAGCCAGCTGGGAAAGTTACAAATGGTGATCATATGACTCTG
The DNA here is from genome assembly GCF_059756535.1 of Pantherophis guttatus. Taxonomy (NCBI): domain Eukaryota; kingdom Metazoa; phylum Chordata; class Lepidosauria; order Squamata; family Colubridae; genus Pantherophis; species Pantherophis guttatus. The sequence continues at coordinate 119,376,834 of NC_142065.1, read as the reverse complement.
AGACATACTGTCATAAATATATGTTAGTTGCCAAGTGTCCAAATTTTGAGCATGAGACCATGGGGATGCTGCAATGGTCATAATAGTGAAAACGGTTATAAGTTACTTTTTTCAGTGCTGTTGTAACTTTGAACAGGATTAAACAAATGGTTATAAATCAAGGACTACCTCTAATGTAAAGAGTTTACCTTAGGTGTCTTCAAAACAAATTTATGCTTGCCTTCTTCAGGATACATTGCTGACTTCATCTCTAGCAGCTTTGACACTTGCTTTGTGATCTGAAATATATTATTTTTAATCACTATAAATTACATATATACTAATTGCTACAATGCACAGCCTTTTTCTTTTTTGCTGCATATTGGGATAAGCCTCTGACCCAAGTATCCTTTTTCTATATTGTCTTACTGCACATTTAACTTTTTTTTTTCATGGCTCAACACAGCCACCACGTCTTCCCTCTTTAAACTTCTAAAAAGTTACTTAAATATGTAATTGTGATTAAAAATTGTGATTTTTAATTTTTGGGCCAAATTTATATATATTTTAATTGTTTTTTAATATCTGTATTTCATGTTCTTAATTCTGGCTGTACACCGCCCTGAGTCCTCAGGGAGAAGGGCGGTATATAAATTGGAAATAAAATAAAATAAAATAAAATAAAATAAAATAAAATAAAATAAAATAAAATAAAATAAAATAAATAAAATAAAATAAAATAAAATAAAATAAAATAAAATAAAATAAAATAAATAAAATAAAAATAAATAAAAGTGCTAAAGAAATCCAGAAATTTCCTAGAAAGCTAGTATAATAGGAAACACTTACCGTATTTTTCAGACTAAATGATGCACTTTTTTGTCACTCAAAGGGGGTGAAAATGTCTGTCCGACTTATAGACCGAATACTGTCAAAGCCCCGCCCAACCGCTGGCCGTTTTTTTTTTGCCTCCGCATGCCCCATTTTTGGGCCTTTTTTCAGCCTGTTTTTGAGGGCTTTTTTCAGCCTGTTTTGAAGCTTTTTTCAGCCCATTTTTGAGGCTTTTTTCAGCCTGTTTTCAAGGCTTTTTTTGACCAATTTATTTGGAAAAAATGGGCTGAAAAAAGCCTCGAAAACGGGCTGAAAAAAGCCTTGAAAATGGGCCAAAAAAGGCCCGAAAATGGGGCATGTGGAGGCAAAAAACTTTTTTTTCTTTATTTCCTCTTCTACATTTAGGTGCGTCTTATAGTCTGAAAAATATGGTATTGTTAACTAGAGTTGACTTAGAAATACCCAATATTACACCAAGAAAAACAAACATATACTATATGGATGATATTCTCTCCAGTTAAGACTATTTACTGGTGCTGTTTCTTTCTTTCTTTCCCAACAACATATAAGCATACAACTTCTTACAGTATAACATTTCATTTACATTTTTGAAAACCTGTTTATTTATTCTGCTTTTCAGATATACTAACCTAGCTTTGTAAGGATCAATTTTTCACCATATCCTTGAGGTATGCAAGATTAAAGTCACTGAAGAACTACATACATTTAATTATTACAAGAGCTTGTTCCATAGCTTTCTTTGTGATTTCCCCCTTGCTCATATTCGGCAAAGCACAACTAAAAGGGAAGAAATATAGCTAGTCCTCAACTTACAACAGTTCGCTTAGTGACTGTTCTAAGTTACAACGACACTGAAAAAAGTGATTTATGACTTATGACTTATTTATTTTTCACACTTATGAACAATACAGCATCTCCATGGTCACATGGTTTACATTCAGATGCTTGACAACTGACTCACATATATGACGGTTGCAGCATCCTGGAGTCATGGGATCCCCTTTTGTGACCTTCTGACAAGCAAAGTCAATGGGGAAACCAGATTCATTTAACCACCATGTTATTAATTTAACAACTGCAGTTATTTACTTAACAAATGTGGCAAGAAAAGTTATAAAATGGGGCAGAACTCACTTAACAAATTTTTCAGTTAGCAACATAAATTTTGGGTTCAATTGTGCTTGTAAATTGAGGACTACCTATATTTAATCAGCAAAGAATGGTAAATAGAGATGAGGAAACAGTTTCAATTGGACAGCGTAATGGCAGACTTCCAGGGCCAGTGCTTATTATTACAAAGATCTCTTTAGTCAACCTCAGGTCCTCCCGAGTACACAAAAACATCCATGTAATTTTCTTGGCAACCAGGGTTGGAATTTTGTTGCCTTCAGGGTTGGAATTGCTTATTAACTAAATAGAGCTGGATATTTGAACTTTTTTGTTAAAACCGAAATGAACTTGAAAAGAGAAAAGCGAATTTAAGGATTTGCCACCTTTAAAAGCCAGACAAAGAGATCAAACGGATTGCTACATAAATGTTTTAAAATGGTGATTGAAGCTGTGACTAAGTGAAAGTGTTGATTGTGGAAACTTGTTCTTTTCTGAAAAGAACCTATTTGACTTGTTACATATTGTGGATTACCTTGAAAAGAACTATGACTTTTTGAACTTTGGAGATTCCTATTCTGTCGTTTGATGGCTTTACAAAGAAAGAAGAAATACAATGTTTAATAAACTTTTAACTAACTAGTGCAGCAATAAAAGGCTTGACGCAGGACCAGAAGTCGAGAAGCTGATGTTTTACTGGAAACAGACTTTATAATGGAATCAAAAAGGATATGCAGAGTTTTAAGCGTGGAAGTATTGACTTTGAATTGAAATGCATATGGACAGATAAGGAAAAGAAAAAGCAAAATAGATAAATTGAATAGCAATGTTTGAATGTTTAATTGTTTAAATGGTTTAAAATTTAAATGAACTTTAAATAAAAACAAGAAGTGTTTATGGTAAACAAAGATAGAAATATTATAAAAATAGAAACGGGAAGCCAAGGTGACTAAAAGTGATATGTTTATAAAAGCATAACTTATTGTAACATGCTTAGTTTTAATTTGATAACAAAGTGGTGGATGATAATTATGATTGTTAATGATTTTAGATGATGTATTAAGGTACACAGATGGAAGTTATAATTGTGATTGCATTTAATATATGTTGGGAATGATTAATATTTAGAAATAAATGGGGATACACCCTGGAAGAGTACAGTTGGAAACAGTGGATTAATAGATAACATTTGGAAAAAGAAAATTTTAGTAAGTTAGTAGAATAGAAGTTGGAGTTAATGGAGGAGAATATGCTGAGAAATCAGCCAAATAATGAAATGCTGTTAATCAGCCAAATAATAGGTGGAGTTAAGGAGGAGAATGCTGTTAATCAGCCAAATAATAGGTGGAGTTAAGGAGAAGAATGCTGTTAATCAGCCAAAACAAAACATGCTGGAAATCAGCCAAAACAATGGAAAATGCTAGTAATCAGCCAAATAAAAGGGGGAGTTAAGGAGGATAATATCTCCAGATCTCCGCACTTTCCGTAAGGCCCTGAAGACGTTTTTATTTCAGCAAGCCGGCCTGGCCTGAATAGGCTTTATGGGTTAGTTTTTTAATTGTATAGCTAGGGGTTTTAAATTGGGGAGGCCATTTAATTTATTTTTAATTATCTTAACTTTTATATTGTATGTTATTTTAATTCTCGGCTGTTCACCGCCCTGAGCCCTTCGGGGAGAAGGGTGATAGATAGATATATATGTATATATATATATAAATAAATAAATAAATAATATGCTGAAAACTCAGCCAAAATATGCTATGCTGGAAATCAGCCAAATAATAGGTGGAGTAATGGAGGAGAATGAGGAGAATATATTGAAGAATAATGATTAATAAGGGGTGAAAAAGAAAATGTTGGGTAATAATTAAAATGAAATGGTAAATTTTGAGATCTTTGTGTAAAAGTTTAAGAACATGTTAGGAGAAAAATAGAAAGAAATTTTGATTAATAAATTGAAATAAAAATGGAGTTGTATAGACTTGGAAATTAAGATTTGTGGTGATAAAATTGTAAGGTAAATATATAGATTAATAGAATATATTGTCTTTGTGTTTAATGTTGATGCTAAAAGGAGCAAGGGATAAAACATTTAGATAAAGCGATGTTGAATTTTGACTTTTAATTGAATTTATAATTGAATATAAAAAGGAGCTTTGCCTTAGTAGATTAGGATGTATGATGAGATAACAGAAAAATTTATTAAGATGTTGGAATTTATGTTAAAATTGTTTGTTTTTCATTTGTTAAATTAGTGTACCCATTTGTGACCGGACCAAGACTTTGTTCTTGAAAAAATTTTCTTTTTTATGTTTATGTTGGAAAAATAAAAAATTCTTTACAAAAAAGAAAAAAAAAAAAACCCTCCAACTCCTGATGGCAAGCTGTTCCATTGGTTAATTGTCCTCACTATTAGGAAGTTTATCCTTAGTTCCAGATTGCTTTTCTCCTTGATTAGTTTCCATCCATTATTTCTTGTCCTGCCTACAGGTGCTTTGGTAAAAAAGTTGACCTCCTCCTCTTTGTGACAGCCTCTCAAATACTGGAATACTGGTATCATGTCACCCCTAGTCCTTCTTTTCTCTAGACTAGCCAAACCCAAATCCTGCAACCGTTCTGCATTTGCTTTAGTCTCCAAGACCTTTAATCATCTTAGTTGCTCTTCTTTGCACTTTTTCTCGAAGTCTCAATATCTTTTTTGTAATGTGGTGACCAAAACTGGATGATGTATTCCAGGTGTGGCCTTACCACTTACAAAGCGGTACTAATACTTCACGTGACTCATCTACCTTCTCACGTGGTCCGTAGTTTTACAAATTATTTGCCGCTGCATTGTGCGCTTTCAATATACTGTATCAAGAACCGATGCAGACATTCCCAAACAGCATGGTTCTTGCCCAGTAGAAATTATGAAAGCTGTCTCACCAGCCCAATCTACGCCTTAGAAGGGGTGATCTGTGACACCGTATGTTATGGACATAGAGCAAGTACAGGTCAGTTGGAGTGCTTCTTTCCTCCACTTTATGAAAATTATGGACCTCCGAAATCTGGAATACGGAAAAAGATTGTCCATGCAGTAGTCGCGTTCATCCTCTTACCTCTTCCGGGCTAGCCTTCTCCTGCTTAAGGCGCCGCACCGTATCTGCCTGCTTCCTCAGCGCCTCTTCCTCAGCCATGATGATGACACTCCTCGCCGACGGTAAAAATTTAAAAAAGGGAGAAAGGAGATAGCCGCCGCCGCCGCCGCCAACTCACTTCCTCACCCGCAGAATGAATTTACTCTTGCTCTCCTACGCATGCGTACTGCTTTGTGTTGAGGCAGCTAAATCTGCCCATACTGCCCAACTCAGTATGCAGCGGGCGAGATTGGACGAGTAGGAGCTGGATGATGCAACAGAAACTAGCGAAGAGAGGAAGTGACGTTGCTGCACTTTCCGTTTCCGTTTTCTTTCTCCAGGTAGAAGCCCTCGTTTTAGGAGTTGCGGTCCTGTTAATCTCTGTTGAGAAATAAGCTCCTTTGACGCCAAGAAGCCATACGTTAATCTTAAAACACATTTATAGAAGAAAAGTGCAGGAACTGTATTTGCACATTTTCATAGGTCATTTAACTACAATATAGGTACATAACACTACCATCATATAGTTTATTGGCTTTACATTGTGTTGTGTGATCTCATGCAGTTGCCATTATTTCAGGCAAACAAGGCTTATTGTAATCTATGAATCTAGGTAATGGCCAATTCTACAGAAGGGCCGTTTGGTGAGCAGTTACTTGTCTGGTGTCAGAACTTAATATGAAGCCACCATAAACTAGGGATAAGGAGGATTGCACAAAGGCAGAGGTGGACGGCAGCAACCCCCAAAGTATCCCATCTTTGAGATTTCCCTACCAAAATGTAGCAGTTTTCTCTGTATTTTTAAGAAACTATTTAGCATCGATTTAAAATACTCATTTTTTTAACCTCAGAACAAAAATTGCAAAATAATTTGGTCTTCCTTAAACTTATTATATCTGCTCTACTACATTATTAAGAGGAAATAGTCTAGACTATACATATGTAATTAGGGTTCACACTATATAAGATGCAGGTTTTAAAAAAATTATTTTAATACAATTCTAAATATCTTTGGTCTCGTGAAGATGATACAGATGAAGTTCATATCCGGTGCTCCGTATCTACAAAATACCTTTTTTTTTTGGTTTCTCCTTTAGGGTAACCACAGTTTTTCAAGGTTAATTTCACTTACTTTGGGAAATAAGTGATTGAGAAACCTACAGAATTTTAAGCCAAACAAAGAAAACATAATTAGTACATTGAACTCCTTTGTAGTGTCAAATGTGTATGCTCCTTTGAGGCATTATAAGAATATTGTGGAATATGTATGTAATGATAACTATGAAGGAGAAGACTTAACAGCTGGGTTCAGCTAGCAAGATGTTCCTGGAGAGTGATAAACATTACACTTATCAATTAGAAGCTTGTAGTAATACTTGTTTTCCACTATTGTCTTCTCAACAAGACTTGTTGCCAGGGAATGCCTTTAATTTAAGAGCTTTGGTAGTGCAGTGGTTAGAATACAGTACTACAGGCTAACCCACTGCTCACTCCAAGAGTTCAATTCTAAGCGGTTCAAGGTTGACTCAGCTTTCCATCCTTCTAAGGTTGGTAAAATGAGGACCCAGATTATTGGGGGCAATATATTGACTCTATAAACTACTTAGAAAGGACTGTAAAGCACCATGAAGTAGTATATAAGTAAGTGCTACTGCTATTAATCTTGGAGTATATATCTTTTGTTATTTACCAAAATTAACTATGCAAGAAACAGCTAAAAGTCAGAACAAAAGCTCTCCTATAACTGTATCAAAAAAGAAATGCTGTGGCTATTCCTACTGCTACTTTGCCAACCTTTTCTGAAAGAGGTCTTAACTCTTAACACAAAATGAGCTGAGCAAACCTAAGGCCAATTCATAGAAGAAAATATTTGTAGATCAAGGTTGAACTGTGTCACTAATGCTCTGAGCTTGGTTGTTTTTTTTGTTTGTTTTTTTTAAATTTGATTTATATGCCGCCCTTCTCCGAAGACTCAGGGCGGCTTACAATGTGCTCAGCAATAGCCTTCATCCTTTTGTATATTTATACAAAGTCAGCTTATTGCCCCCACAAACTGGGTCCTCATTTCACCTACCTTAGAAAGGATGGAAGGCTGAGTCAACCTTGAGCCTTGGCGAGATTCGAACCCTGCAGTAATTGCAGGCAGCTGGTCTTAAGCAGCTTAATAACAGGGTGCCTTAAACCCTTGTACTACCAAGGCTCTTTCTTGCAGACATTTCTTGCAGACATTTCTTGCAGACATTTCTGTCGAAGCGTGAATCAGCTTCGTTTCCCCCCCTGGGGAAACTGTAATTAATTAGAGGTGACTGGACCTTGTTTTCCATGGAGTATACTCTCAAAGAAAGAAAACCCGAAGTATATATTCTAAGAAACATTTTATTATAAAAGTACAAAACTAGATAACTACATCGTTACCAGCAGTTATCTCAGAGATGGACAAAGGAAAAAAAAGGAAGTTAGAAAAGAAAGAATGTAGACATGCGCAGTAGTCCAATGTCTCACAAGACCAGCCTTATCTCTATTACTACAGATTAGGTTCTCGGCCAGTCTACTGTAAATCTTAGAATGGGAGCTCAGCTGGCAAACACACAGAACGCAATGACAATTTCATTACCAAACTGGCACTGATAATGTTATCTAATTTGATAATGAACCAGCTGCAAGAAAACAACCAAGCTCAGAGAGCACCAAGAACCCAAGTGTTAGAGCCAATTGCATGCAGCTGAGCATTTACTTCTGCCCTCTTACTGAAACAACTTGCTTTCTGTTCTTCAGGCAGGTGATTCTAACTATATGAGTAAGCATAACCTAGAAAGTTGGGAGAATAAAAGACAGACTATATTTTCCCTGCCTTATTTAAAAGTCAATCCTACCAAACTGAATTGCCATATGTGAAGCAACTGCATGGCCCTCTTCAAATTGGTGCACAGTAAAATTTGAAAATGGTAAAAAACTAGAAGTGAAGCCGACTCAAGAAAGGATCTTATAAGAGATTCCTCATATGTCCATTAATGTCATCCCAAAGACCGGACTCTGTAAGTACCTTATAAATACTGTTTTCCCCAAAATAAGACATCCCCTAATAATAAGTCCAATCGGGCTTTAGAGCGCATGGCGATAAGGCCAAGCGCTTATTTCAGGGTTCAAAAAAATATAAGACAGGGTCTTATTTTCAGGGAAACACGGGACCTAAGCAATCTATGATTACTAAAGACCCTGTGATGACATTTAGTGGTACTATCTGGTTTTCATGAGAATCTGAACTAAGGCATAATGTTCAATGTAAACAAAGAGAGAGAGCATTTATTAGTACTCAGAAAATGTGCCTCTTGACCAGCTAAGGTCTTTAGAATATAAGCCTTTACATTATTAAGATAATGAACAACAGAATGAATTCAATTTAATTTCCCATCATACCAAGGAACATTTAGAAAATCCTAGATGGATACTAATCACATATTTGACCACACCTATATCCTCTGCTCAGCAACAAACCTTTTTTTTAGATCTGACATTTTTACCTGCAGAAATCCTTAGTGGTAGATTAGCCAAAATTCCTTTCTCCAAAATAATATGTCCCTATAATTCAATTTTGATAGAAGCCATTCATTTTCTGGTATTGATCATCTTAATTGTCAATCTTTTATTTGTCCTTTGTTTGAACATATGTTAGGTTAATCAACTAAGTTTTATCTTGCTTTCTCTTATCAGACAATAAGCTTAATATTATATGCAATATAGCTTGATTTTGTGTCACAGGTATTAAGGCATGAAAATAAATTTCAGCAGAATTAGATCTGAGGTAATAATATGCTGAAAGTCCTCTGATCCTGGTCAGAGGACTTTCGGCATATGTCCTCATTCAAAACACATTGACAATGTCTCCTCAAATGGCGACAAAATGTTTGCAACCAAATTGCCAAGCTCGGAGCTCAAACCAACAGCCTAACTACCAATCCAAGCTACTAATATTCAAACACATTTCAGTCTTAAATTTTAGAATGAAAACAATGAAGAACTAAGTGGACATAAGGAGAAAAGGAGCAGTTTTCTGCTGGTTGTAAAAAAAACAAGTGACAAGATTATACAAGCTTTTGCAAAGGCATATATAAATCATGATCTCCAGTTGACTGTGGCCTCCAACAGCTTTAGCAATATGATCCAAGATGAGGTATAATTTGAAGCATCTGGATGGCCATAATTCCCAGTGCTGTGAAGAACAATTAGCCAAATCTTGGCACAGGCAGTTTTGGATGGGACAGTGATATAAAATCACTAAGATATTCCTCATATAAGTGAAGCCAGAATGTTTTATTTCTTATTGTGTTTGTAGAAAAATTAGATTAAATAAAAATGAAGAAAGAAAACACTACGTAAAGTCTACTTTAGGGTCTACACTATATTTTCCCTGTTTCCTATGCTATTTGTGTTTTGAGTCTCAGGCCCAGGGTCCGCGGCTGATGTTGTGTAATGCCAGGTCGGTGGTTAATAAAGCCCCCCTCATTTGTGATCTTATTTTCGAGGGGGGTGCGGACCTGGCAGGTATTACGGAGACCTGGTTGGGCCAGGAGGGGGGGGTCCCCCTCGTTGAGATGTGCCCGCCAGGTTTCCATGCATTTCATCAGCCAAGGGCCCAGGGAAGGGGTGGGGGAGTGGCGGTGATTATTAGGGAGAGTCTTTGTCCGAGGGAGACCACTGTTCCTCAGATAGCCGGATGTGAGTCCCTTTGTGTGAAGTGGGGCCGTGGGGTGCAGATGGGTTTGCTGACTACGTACCTGGCTCCCTGCCACGTGGCAGCGACCCTGCCCGAGCTACTCGACGTCATTGCCGGGGTGGCGGTTGATACCCCCAGACTTATCGTCATGGGGGATTTCAACCTTCCATCCGCGGGTGAGGCGTCAGAGGTGGCTCGGGAGTTCATGGCTTCCATGACGGCCATGGACCTGACCCAGTTAGTTCAAGGCCCAACTCACATAGGGGGACACACTCTGGACCTGATTTTTGTCTCTGGTCAGTGGTTGAATGATCTTGGTAGAGGGGACCTAGATATTAAACCCTTGTCATGGACAGATCATTCGCTCCTCCAACTAGACTTTCCTACCGCCTTCCCCCGCCGCAGGGAGACGGAGCCAACCAGATGGTTCCGTCCCAGGCGCCTGATGGACCCCGAAAGGTTCCTGACGGAGCTTGGGCCGTTCCCTGAGACTCTAACACACGACTCGACTGAAGAGCTGGTGGCCGCCTGGGAAAGGGCAGCCGCCGGAGCTTTGGACCGCGTTGTGCCTTTGCGGCCTCTGACCCGATGCCGATCTCAACTGGCTCCTTGGTTCTCTGAGGAGCTGAGAGAGATGAAGCGTCGGAAAAGATGCCTAGAGAGCATTTGGAGGACTAGTCAATCCGATTCCGACCAGACACAGGTGAGGTCTTATATCAAGACCTACCTAGTGGTGATAAAAGCGGCAAAGTCTAACCACTTTTCCGCTCTTATCGCATCTGCAGAGAACCGCCCAGCCGCCTTGTTTAGGGTGACCCACTCCCTTCTCCGGGGGGGAGTACGGGAAGATCCCTTGCAGGGTTGTGCTGAGGATTTTGTGCAATTCCTGCATGATAAAGTCGCTCGGATTCGGGATGGCTTGGACTCCGACTGGATGAGTCCACGGGAGGAGACGAGGGCAGGTCTTGAGAATGTTATCTGGGAGGAGTTTGATCCTGTGACTCCCGAGGATGTGGACAGGGTTCTGGGTAAGATTAGTGCCACCACGTGTTTATTGGACCCGTGTCCCTCCTGGTTGGTGCTGGCCTCCCGGGAGGTTACACGAGGCTGGCTCCAGGGGATTATAAGTGCTTCTTTGAGTGAGGGTGCCTTTCCTGCCACCTTGAAAGAGGCGGTAGTGAGGCCCCTCCTCAAGAAGCCTTCCCTGGACCCGGCTGAATTAGCCAACTATCGTCCAGTCTCCAACCTTAGTTTTGTGGCGAAGGTTGTTGAGAGCGTGGTGGCACGACAACTTCCCCGGCACCTGGATGAAGCTATCTATCTGGACCCGTACCAGTCGGGCTTCAGGCAGGGATACAGCACAGAAACGGCATTGGTCGCGTTGGTGGATGATCTCTGGAGGGCTCGGGACAGGGGTTGCTCCTCTGTCCTAGTCCTATTAGACCTCTCAGCGGCTTTTGATACCATCGACCATGGTATCATGCTGCAGCGGTTGAGGGGGTTAGGAATAGGGGGCACCGTTCTGCGGTGGTTCTCCTCCTTCCTCTCCGACCGCTCGCAGTTTGTATTGGCAGGGGGACAGAGGTCGACCTCGAGGCATCTCGCATGGGGAGTGCCGCAAGGGTCGGTCCTCTCACCTCTCCTGTTCAACATTTATGTGAAGCCGCTGGGTGAGATCATCCGTGGTTTTGGGGTGAAGTGTCATCTGTACGCTGACGATACTCAGCTGTAAATCTCCACCCCAGACCACCCCAACGATGCCCTTGATGTGATGTCCCGCTGCCTGGAGGCCGTGCGGGCCTGGATGGGGAGGAACAGGCTCAGACTCAACCCCTCCAAGACCGAGTGGCTGTGGCTTCCGGCGCCCCAATATAGTCAGCAGGTGCCATCGCTGACTATTGAGGGTGAATCTTTGCCCCCCACAGAGAGGGCTCGCAATCTGGGTGTCCTCCTGGACGCACGGCTGTCTTTAGAAGAGCACATGACGGCCGTGGCCAGGGGGGCCTTTTATCAGGTCCGCCTGATTCGCCAGTTGCAGCCCTTTCTGGATCGGGACGCCTTGCGCATGGTCACTCACGCCCTTGTCACCTCCCGGTTGGACTATTGTAATGCTCTCTACATGGGGCTCCTCTTGAAGAGCACTCGGAGGCTCCAACTGGTCCAGAATATGGCCGCGCGGGTGGTTATGGGTGCAACCCGTTGCGCCCACGTGACACCCCTCCTGCGCGAGCTGCACTGGCTCCCAGTGGTCTTCTGGGTGCGATTCAAGGTGTTGGTTACCACCTTTAAAGCGCTCCATGGCATAGGACCCGGGTACCTTCGAGACCGACTTCTGCCACCAATAGCCTCCCACCGACCAGTCCGCTCCCACAGAGAGGGTCTCCTCAGGGTGCCATCGGCCAAGTTATGTCGGCTGGCGACACCCAGGGGGAGGGCCTTCTCTGTGGGAGCCCCAGCCCTGTGGAATGAACTGCCCCCGGAAATACGTAAGATCTCCGACCTCCGGGTGTTTCGCTGCGCTCTGAAGACCCTGTTGTTCCGCCAGGCCGGGCTATTAACATAACGTTTTAAATTGGGGTATTTTAAATTTCTGGGATTTTAAATTGGAGCCTAATTATTTAATGATTTTAAATTTTAAATTGTTGTTTTGTTTCTGTGTTTTTAAATAGGCTGTACACCGCCCTGAGTCCTTCGGGAGAAGGGCGGTATAGAAATAAAATTATTATTATTATTATTATTATTTAGTTATGGGATTGGTGGGGCTCTAAAGGGGTTAGGAAATGCCTTGGTCCTGGCTCCTTCAAATAACCGTTCCTGCAGTGGCAATTCACCAAATTGGGCGAACAGATCTGGGTTCGAGGTTCTCTGCTAAGTTTCTCTTTGATTGTAGTTGCTATATGATACTGTGAAAAGATACAGTTGCTTTAAAGAGGTGCAAACATGCACTATATTCATGCATTCCAAAGCACCAATCGGAAGTGTTTGTAGCTTACTCTGATGTTTCCTTTACTTGTACAATGAAGAGCAAATTTCCACTCTCTTAATTGATTTTTTAAATTTCATACAACAGCCAGGGCTTTGACAGTATCACTAAGGAGACATGAAAACACCCCAATTGCATTCCAAAATCATTTGGGACCATCTGGCACAGACCATTTAACTGATGCAATGTGCATAAGATAATTACACAATTGATCCATTTAAGATTAAGTATGGCAAGTGCATAAAACAGAACAAAAGACCTACAGTATTTATTACTGCATGTCTACATCCAGATATTAATTAGGGAAAGCTATATGATTTGAGCAGAAGTCATTACCATACTCTGAGGGAGATGGGTGATTTAGAAATAGGAAATACAAATAAGTAAAATCTAAGCATTCAATAAGCATGTCCTGGTAATATTTTTTTTCAACTGTGTTTCCATGATTCATATTGCCTTCATCTCAGCCCCAACCTAGGATTTAATAGAAACTTTATGCAGAACAAATTTTGGAATTTTTCACTTTCATTAAATAAATAGCAAGTTTGCAAACATGATTTACAACCAAACACAGCATTCCATTCTTCCCTTTTTCTGTTGGCTATTTTGAGTTAAGAGAAGCTGCTTGACATTTTAAACTGCAGAGCAATATGTAACTGGATATATAGACCCCCAATAATGTTGCTTGATTGGTGTGCGTATGGCGGAGGAAGGTACCTCTACTGTATATCTCTGCTCTTACCTATTTGTTAGAGTTAAGGAAGGACTCTGTTAATAGTGACTGTTACTCTGTGAGCAGGCTGCCAGTTGCCGTTTCTTAGGTTGGTAAAACTGCTGATCATCATATTGACACTCTTACTATAGCCATATGCAATAGGGTAGGCAATTATGTATCTATCTTTTTCATTTTGGTACATAACCCTTGACTACCTGAACCATTTTGTGAACTTCAGGCCACTTTCCAACAAGCTTTTTACAACATAACCGCTGCCCAAATCCAACTCATACTTGCCAGCTCTTTATTACTACTTCAACATTCAGTCTTGGTCTTAGTTATTAACCTTTTATTTGTTAGATTTATAACCCACATATTTGTACAATCCAAGGCGCATAGTACACAATATATTTACATCCTGTTTTTCCCAAACTTCCATTCTGTGAGATGAGGTGGTCTAAAAGAAAGTAACTGTCCCAAAGTCAGCCAACTAGTTTCCATGCCTAAGGTAACACTGGAATTCATGGTCTCCCATCTAACGGTTCATTAAAATGGCTCTGTACTTACTTTACTTGCATTTTTTCAGTTTTCCTTCCACCCCAATATCTTCAACCCCTCACTTCTTTCTCCTATGGGAATATGCACTATATGAAGCTAAACTATGCTGTTTCCCAGTGTGACTACATGTCAGGCCTTCAAGCCACACCAGCTCAAAAACAGGCATGGCAGGGATTCTTTGAATGCTCTTTGTTAAGAGTAACAGAATAATAGAATCTTGAAAGCTTGTTTCAGATTCTCTCTGTCCCATCTTATACTAAACAAAATCATGTTGAGTTTCCTTCTCTTAGGCCTGTGTAATTTTTTTCTACCACTCCTCCAATAGTTTCTTACTCCTGCCAACACTCCATCACCACCAATGTTTCTCTCATACCTTCCCCAAATTCAGTACTAAATTCCTTTATGACAAGTTAACAATCCACAGGAGACCACAATTGAATATAAGCTGTTACAGATGTCAGCTTTGGAAGCCATATTAGCACTAGAAGCTTCCAAGCTGCCAACTCCATGCACCTGGGAAAATAGGAGGGGGGGTTTAGGAGAGTGAATATAGTTAGAAATAATAGCATTCTTCCCTTCGGTCAAGATCATGGTGCTTATGCATCTAGAGAAGTGGTTGCAGGGATGGCTCAACTTGGGATGGATGATGATTGGACCATGTGACAGACTGATGAGTGAAGGGGCTGGATTTGATGTTTTGATTTACTGAAGGAAAACCCGGAACCTTCAGATTCGGGTTTTCCCAGATGTGCCAGTATACCTACTCAAATAAAATGGAACTTTGAGAAATGCCTGCCTCGGAGTTTTTACTTGGAGTTGGGGACTTTCTAGCATGCTAACATTAACCCGAATCTCTAAAATGAATAATGGCACCCCGAAAGGGGGCTGTCCGGGGTGCTGAGCCCTAGCATCAACCTGAACCTTGGGTGGTGTGAAGACTCAGCAAAGATGGAAGAGAAAGAGATCACGGAAGGAGCCATGGGGACTGATACCGGAGGACTTATCGAGACCCGGTATTCTCCTTCCGAAGTGGTGCGAGCCATTGAAGCGGCAGAGACAACATGAAGGCTGGGCGTGCGGCCCAAGGAGTCAGATTCCTGGAAAAGCTGCCAGTCTGACCTGACTTCAGAAAGAGGACAGGAGAGATTGCCTGAATCTTGCGCTGCGTCCAGCCCAAAGATGTCGCCCCACGAGCCAGAATGGAGTGATGCGACAGCTTTGGAATCAGGGGATTCCCGAGACTGGAACCTGTTGCCTCTGTCTTGAAGCCAATCATTAACTGGGCTCCCTGAGAGGTTTGAACGGATGGAAATGGGAAGTTATGCCCCCCTACACAACCTTCTCAAGTGAAATGGAGTTTAACACAACCCACTTTCACTTTTCCTGATCCAGGACCTGGCGGAGGAATTAGCGGCCAGCAGGCACCTTTCTACCCAGCCAGGGATGACAGGAGTGGCTCCGCATAGCTGGGCAAAGCAGCATTTGGGAGACAGCAAATGCAGCTAACAAACCCCCCTGCTGCCTCCCCTCACCAGCCTGCTTGCATTACCCCCTGCAGAATGCATCCCCCCAGGCTGGGGATTCTATCCTGACCAGGGGTGGGTCCAGTGCCATTGGTCGCCAGCACCTTCTGCTCCAATTTTCCAGGGATCCCGATGGGCCCAGTTTGCCCCAGCGATCCCAGAACATCAGTGGAGGATAATCCAGCAGCCGGCTGGAGCACCCCCCCCTCCTGCAGCCGCAATCCAGCAGCCAGCTGGAGCTCTGCTGCAGATTCCAGCTCAGCCTGCGGCACCCATCCCACCGCCCGCTGGGTCGCACCAGCAGCTCCCAGCCCTGCCGCCCGTCGCCAGGCTCAATCCACTTGCAAGACCACCTCCATCCCATTTTAGGGCCATCTTCGATGGTAAGCCTTACAAACTGGCTTACTTCCTCAGCTGAATCTGGGCCCATAGAGATCAGTATGGGGAACAATATGAAACTGATCGCGACTTAGTATCAACAATTTCAGAGGGGATGAATGAAGGAGATGCTTCGGATTGGATAGCCCAGCTGCACAACGAGGGAGCGGCTGAACTAAATGATGCTGAAGGGTTTGTTGAGCTACTCCAGGCCCAATTCGATGACCCTGACTGATTCAATGAGAACAAAGCCACAATAAAAGACATGAAGCAAGGTAATCGACCCATAAAATACTTTGTATGGAACTTTATACAGGTCACACGGAGCCTTGTCCATTGGCCGGACCGCATATTCCTACACTATTTTAAAGAAGCCATTGACCAAGGAAAGCGTGTGGCATCCGAGGGGTGCCAGAGCGACTGCAGGACTGGTATACCATGTCCATAGCTCTGAATAGAGAAATTTACCCCCTCCGCAAAACCCCAGCAGGGAAATCGCCTTGGAGAACTCTGGCTAGATGTCCACTTTCAAAGCCTGCTGAAATCCCTCCCACACAGCTGCCCAAGCGCACAAACCAGACTCCATTCCAACCTCCCTGAAGACAAGCTGACTGCAGAGTTAAAAACTGCGCTATCAGACTATGCCTAGTTCAAAGGAAACCAACCGGACTTAATGTTGCAGGAGGGACTGGCTTGGAAAGGGAGTAAGATTTATGTGCCCCGCTCCATGAGACTGCTAGTGCTGAAACATAGCCACGACTCCCAACTAAGGAGCCACTTTGAGTTATAAAAAACCCTCCATTTAGTTAGGAGGCAGTTCTGATAGCCAAAGATGAAAACCGACATAGAAGACTATGTTAGAAGCTGGGCTACCTGTGCTCCATGAAATCCCGACCTGGGAAACCCCCTGGTCTTCTCCAGCAAGTCGCAGAACGTACGCAAGCATGGGAAGAGATTGCAATGGACTTTATAGTCGAATTGCCAGAAAGCAGAGGAAACACAGTGATTTGGACTCTCATTGATTTGTTCTCCAAGCAAGCACACTTCACTGTCTGTAATGGGCTACCCTCTGCCAAAAAGCTGGTGAAACATTTCGTGAAGCACATCTACAGACTACATGGGGTCCCTCGAAGAATAGTATCAGATCAAGGGGTCCAATTTACTGCTAAGTTCAGGAAGGAGTTCCTAAGGTCCATTGGGTCGTCACAGAAGCTTAGCTCAGCATTCCATCCTTCGACTAACAGATCCGCTGAAAAAGTAAACACCATGATGGAACAATACATTAAATGTTATGTAAATTATCAACAAGAAAACTGGGCAGTTATTACCATTCGCAGAAGTGGCTTACAATAATGCAGTACACAGTAGTACAGGATCAACTCCTTTTCAAATAACTACTATATGGATTTTGTGCCTATGCCGGAATTGCCTAGGGAACCAGGGGTGAAATGCTCCCGGTTCGGACCGGATCACCTGATCCGGTAGCAATGGCGGCGGGGGGTTCGGAGAACCGGTAGCAAAAATCCCTGTGCCCCCCCCACCATGCCCAGCTGAGCCGCACGATCATCAGAGGCTTTTTTTTTTTACTTTTAAAAGCATTTTTTCTACAACCTCTTCTGATGAAAAATGCTTTTAAAAGTAAAAAGCCTCTGATGATCGCGTGGCTCATTTGGGATCATCAGAGGCTTTTCAAAGCATTTTTTTCTGCAACCTCTTGGCTGAAGAGGTGGTAAAAAAAATGCTTTGAAAAGTTTCTGACGATCCCAGCTGAATTCCCTGATCGGCAGATAGGCATTTTTTAAAGAGCCTCTCTGACGATCCAAGCTGAGTTCCTGATCAGCAGAGAGGCTTTTCAAGGCATTAGAAAAAATGCTTTGAAATTTTTTTTTTAAAAAAAGTTGGCCATGCCCACCCAGTCATATTACTCCCCCAGGCCACGCCCACAGAACCGGTAGTAACAGATTTTATATTTCACCCCTGTAGGGAACTACCCACTTCCATGTCCCTAACAGAATGGATGACCTCCTTGAAAAAGGGTTGGGAGGATACTAAGAAGGCCCTAGGAGAAGCAGCTGAGAAATATAAAACCCAGGCAGACAAACACAGGTCTCTCCAGCCACCTTTTCGAATAGGACATAAGGTGTATTTGTCAACCAAGTACCTAAGATTGAGGCTACCTAGCAAGAAATTTGGACTGAAATTCATTGGTCCCTTCCCTATAGTGAAGGTGATTAACCCTGTAACAGCCCAGCTTAACCTCCCTCGAATCCTGGGAAAAATCCATCCCGTATTTCACAGCAACTTTTTAAAACCAGCAGTGGGCTCTACCTTGAGACCCTTACCAGCTGCTCCCCCCCTCCTTTGATAGTACAAGGTGAAACCCATTATGAAGTCAAGAAAATTCTTGACTCTAGGTTGCAACGAGGTCAGTTACAATATTTAGTACACTAGAAAGGGTACCCTTTGTCAGAATAAGTTAGAAATAATAGCATTCTTCCCTTCGGTCAAGGTCATGGTGCTTATGCATCTAGAGAAGTGGTTGCAGGGATGGCTCAACTTGGGACAGATGATGATTGGACCATGTGACAGACTGATGTGTGAAGGGGCTGGATTTGGTGTTTTGATTTACTGAGGGAAAACCCGGAACCCTCAAATTCGGGTTTTCCCAGATGTGCCAGTATACCTACTCAAATAAAATGGAACTTTGAGAAATGTCTGGCTGAGAGTTTTTACTTGGGAGTTGGGGACTTTCTGGAATGCTGACAACAGATATACTTGTTTGTTGTGAAGTCAAGTGACAACAGGGAATATGATCAGATCAGCACTTATTGATCAGTTGAGCCTGATGAAGTAATGACCCCTCTCCTATCATCCCAGGGCACTCTCTTCCAGGTCCATTCTGTTTGTGGAGCTGGAAAATTAGGCCAAAGAATTATACCCTGCGTCTTGCAGATCAGCTCTAGGAAATGGTGAGTAAAAGCATGAGAATTCAGTTATTTCAAAAGAAGTACTTTTTGAAGAATGAAACTCTCCTATTTTATCATCGCATCTGTTGAGACACTTGATTTTGACAGATGGCTTAAGCAGCATGGCTAAGAGCTCTTTAAAAACTCTGCATGTTTGCAAAGCCATCGATCAACAGGCTACTACAGATTATGAGTTTTGCCAGATAGCTAAACCAATGAGTCAAAAACATTTATCAATCATTCAGAAATCTATCAGCACTGCTTTTTTACAACTGTGTAGTTAGCCGCAGATTTGGGAACTGACATACAAATCAGATTAGCAATGTAAGTGGAGAACATAATTAATGACAATAACAGCAAAGCTAATTCTTTTTGAAAGGCCAGGATACTTAAGCCTATGTACACAGCTATAGTGGATAAGAAAAGTACAATGAGACAAATCCAGTTCTCTAAATCTTGGTTTGTGTGACTAAAATGTGAAATATCATTTTATTACAAAAAAAGAAAAGAAATATTGAACAACTCCAGGTGCTTCACAAGCCTGCAGTATTCCATAAGAGCAGTATGTAAGCATGTAAGTAAGCCTTAGGAGCAGTATAAAATGTCAATTACATGAAATTAAGTATTGTATTTTTCCAATCTTCTCTTGATCTCCTCTATAAAATTCTCTCGAGGGACATTAACCTAAAAAGCAGATAATAGAGACTTGATTAGTGCAACTAATCAAAATAAAATATCTTTACTGAGGAAATTTGAATTGCAAACATGATCTCAGTGGTGTTCAAACAGCTCTAGGGAAGATTATTTCACAGCAACAGTTTCAAATTGACTCCATTAAATAACAACACCAACCTCTTTCCTAGTCACAACATCCCGAAGTTTCACTACTCCATCATTCAGCTCTTGTTCTCCAATGATGATTGCCAGTGGGATTCCTGTTTCTTCACAATATTGCAGTTGTTCAAGTAGTCTGGGATTTTTTTTATATAACATCTCTGCCTGAAAAATGTTAAGAAATGGAAAGATAAATACTGATAACATCAGTTAAGATATAGTACAAAATGATAGACTCAGAAAATTATTTAAGACATTTAGTAAAATACTAAGATATTTTTCATAAAACTGAAGGTTACATAGAGCAATAGCAATAGCAATAGCACTTATATACTGCTCTAGTGCTTTACAGCACTCTTGGAGCAGCTTACAATGTAAGCATATTGTTCCCAACAATCTGGATCCTCATTTTACCAACCTTGGAAGGACAGACCGCTGATTCAATCTCAAGCTAATGTGTGGGCAGAGCTAGCTTGCAGTACTGCATTCTAACCACTGCACCACTACAGCTTTTATAACCATCTTAGAACTCTGTGTAAGTATTTATCCCTTTTGGATCTTACGAATATTTGGAAAACTTTGCCACTATATATTAAAGCTTTCTGTGAATACTATATAAATAGTATTATGTAATTATAATAATATATAGTCTGAGTGAACAAACAGCAATGTTTATTTCATAAATTCAATAGGTGATCTGGCAATGTGGAAAAAGTATCATCTCCCTACTCTGATGTTGAAAACCCGCAGCTCTGGAGCCGCATGTGGCTCTTTGGGCTCCTTGCTGTGGCTCCCTGCCAAACTGGATCCCACCAATGGCTGGCCCCACCCTTCGCCCTCTCCTCCCAGTCACTCCTCACCTGAGAAGGTAAGGGCAACGGTGCGGATGGAGACTCGCTCCATATCCAGAGTGGAAGCAAAGTGGCCCCAGTACTTGCCTCTTCTTCCGGCCCTTGTTGGTGCTGCACACCTCAGTCGCTCAGGGAGATGTGCGACTTTCTCTCCATCCTGAGACACTGGCCCAGCCCGGCTGTGACTTACACCGGTGCTCTCACCGCCTCCATGGTCTGCTTGTTGCTCTTGCAGTGCCTTGCATAGCACACTTAAATATAGCGTGCTTCAGAATGGGGGAGATGGCATCCCCTGCTCCTGGAGCCCATTATAATGCGGAATTTTGGTCGCTCTGGGAGAGGACGAGTGGCGAGGCTAGCCAGTGGTGGGTGCAGCTGGCAGGAAGCCACAGCAGGAGGACAAAAGAGCTTCATTTATCTGGGAACCTGAAATGACTCTTGATTTAAATCATATGGTAAAAAGCACCCAAAGAAGAAGAACATCAGCCAAACAAAAAAACAAAAAACCAACCCAGAAACAGATGAGAGATGAGAGAAAGAAAATGAGAGAGAGATAAGAGAGAGAGAGAGAGAGAGAGATATACATTCCCCACAGAAAACACCGGGAGCCACAAAACCTGGGTAGGTGTGCCTGGGGGGTGTCATGTGACTATGTGACTGGGTGGGAGTGAGTGACGTCAAGTTGGCTATGCCCACCCAAGTTTTGTGGCTCCCGGTGTTTTCTGTGGGAAACTGGTCCAAATGGCTCTGAGTGTTTAAGGTTGCACACCCCTGCCCTAGTTCAATCAATACAATTAAAGAAATAACTGGTATCACTTTTGTGAGTACTTAATTTGACATTCAAAGTTGATTTGGGCCAGTGCTACCTTATAAACATCTTACAGATTTAACTCCTCTCAGTACTGTAGGCTTCTCTTCACACAAATGAGACATGCCATGTCCTGCTCTAAAGAAATTTCTGAAGACCTTCACAAAAAAAAGTTATTTGATGCTTATCAATGTGGTGAACTTTATAAAACTAGTCTGAGACATAGTCTTGAAATGGAGAAGATAGGGACAATAGTGAATCTCCCCAAAGAAAAGTACTGGATAAAAATAGGATTGAAAGGGAATAAGAAAGCAAAACCCATTGTCCATTGAAAATTATATTGATGCTCATCTGAAATTTGCACAAAAACACACCTAAATGAGTCTCCAGAACTGTGGAAAAATGTTCTGTTGACAGATGAGTTAAATAAGAAACTTTTGGCGCCATGTGAGTCTTATGCTGGAAGAAACCAAAGACTGCTTTTAAGTCAGTGTTAAAATTTATAAGGATGAGGAATTAAAACTTAGACTGTGAAACTAACTATAGATTACTCTCACATAATAATATCTCCATAAATAGACTCTTATGAGAGTGGGTCTTATGATGCTCTGACGTAGTTAAGAGATATGCTGGTGATAGTGTATTCTACCAGAAGAGTCACATATATCAGGCAGGCAGGTCTTAGAAAAAGAGCCAGACTATGTGTATTCATTGTCCCACTTAATATTGTGAGAAAACAGAAAAAGAATACAATACTGAATTGGGATGTGCTGACGATATGATACACTGCTGGAATTATTAACTGGACACATCAGTTTGGACAAAAAACCTCAAGAAAACTAATGAAATCACTTCACATTATATCCCCATAGCGATACTGATAGATTATACCTACCCTGCAGAAATATGGGCAGAGTTTTAAGTCAAGTAAGAAAGGCATTAATTAGCTGATTACATAAAAAACATTGTAAAAACTGATTACAAATAATGACATAACACAATTGCCAAAATGATTCAGTGGAACATCATATACCAATAATAAAAAATTGATGGAAACACGGAGTTAAAAGAGGAAAATGAGCAACTTAAAATATTGTGGGTTTTTCAAATATGAACTGATAAAATCTTGGCCATAGCACAGAGCATTTAAATGAGGTTGAAAAGAAGAAAGTGCGGGTAATTGATGTAGTAATATTAGGAGATATTAGAATACAAGACAAAGAATTAAAGATCACAAAGCATCAAAATCTGAAAATTGGAAGATTATGGTCATGATGGTCTTAGTAGTTATCCTTGCACTGGGTATCTTGTCAAAAAATGTTGGAGAGCACTTAGAAAATCTGCACATTGATAAAATTTATATCAATCAATTACAAAAAGTCACACTGCATCAATTCACACATGTACTAACAATACATTATGACATCCTAGGACCTAGGTTCATGGGAAGAACTCAATGTGTACAGAGCCCAACACTAGCTAAAAAACTGCCAGCTGTGATTTGACATTTTTTGTGTATATAATCATAGTAATAGGTGTCTTGGATGCAATTCTAAAACACCTGGAACACCACTTGAAAATCATTGGTGTTGATAAAATCATCCTCAGTCAATTGTAACTTACAGCCTATGACAATGCCCTTAACACCACATAACAACATCTGCCGATCCTTGGAGCACTCGGAGGCTCCAACTGGTCCAGAATGCGGCAGCGCGGGTGGTTATGGGTGCAAGCCGTTGCGCCCACGTGACACCCTTCCTGCGCGAGCTGCACTGGCTCCCAGTGGTCTTCCAGGTGCGATTCAAGGTGTTGGTGTCCCCAGCCTTGTCTGACCCATCACAGGTGCCCTGTGACGTGAACAATGCTCAGCGGGCCAGGTTGAGTTGGCCACGCCCACCCAATCACATGACCACCCAGCCACGCCCACCTGGTCCTTTGTGGGCAACCATAATGCTGATCCAGCCCTCAATGAAATTGAGTTTGACACCCCTACAATAGTGTAATAACTTCTCATTATTACCTTGATGCCAGCATTCCATAATTCAGATATTAACTTCATTCTGAATGCAAGGAAATTTTTCTGGGGAGTTGCCACCAATACTTGTGTCTCTGTTGTGCGGATCGTCTCTTTGGCCAGCTCAGAGGAAAGAGAAAAATAATCAGCATTATAACCAGAACTAACTAAAATTTGCAAACAAGCTGTAAGGTTCTGCCTCTACTCCCCAATCAAGAAAGTACGGACTCTTGAGACAGCAGCATTTCAAAAGGAACCTTTTATTGAAAGGGAGTGATTGTAAAACAAAAGCAAAGCAGGGTCTGAGTTCCCCCCAGGTAATTCCGTTAGGATAAAGTAGTTAGAAACCCCTCCTCTCAGTTTGATGTTGAATGAGCCAATCCACAGGTGCAGAGATGTTGTGGAAATGGTCATCCTGAGAAAGAGTTAAAGCTTCATTCCCCTGTGTTTCTTCTGTGAGGCTTCCAAACTGAAAGAAAACAGATGGCCTCCCCTCCCTTGTATATCCCCGAAGGTAAATCAAAGCACAGGGCAGAATAGGTGACAGGGTAAAAGTTATAAACTAGGGAATTACAGGATACATAGGAAAACAGGATAAGAGCAGTAAGTCAGTAAAAGGATCCGAAGTCCCCTCCCCATTTGAATGGCAGTATCACGATAGGGATCTGACACAAGCTCTGCTTGAATTGGACTTAATTATTGTTGGAAATATTCTTCAGACAGTTTCAGACGTTTCCACTTATTTCCAAAATATAGATATTATAAACCACTTGTTTATAGAGACAGTGTCTTATTTTTCTTATATAAAGCAGTTGATTCTTTTATTGATGGATGGAAAATTTAAAGCTTATCTTTCCTATGTGGAACACTGGAAAGTTAAAGCTGTGATAATAAGGAAGATGACCTTGACAGAAATATGAAAGAACCAATATCCAGGCAAGAAGGGCTGAAATGTTCTTTAAATCCTGGGAAGCAAGATAATTTTTGCAAGTGACTCAAGTAAACACCTCCCTTATACTCAATCGAGTATAAGAAAGAAGGGAAGTAAAGCACAATCAGATTCACAAGAGTCTGTTATTATAACCTACCTCAATAAACTATAATTAGATGTAGTTTTCTGTGAAACTGATTTTGGTATAGTCTACATCAGGATTCTCCAAATATTTCAGTCTGAAGGCCACATTGGACATTTTGTAAACATTTGAGGGGCCAGAGGAAAAAACCAATTCTTGATTTTATAAAAATAATAATTGAATGAATGTGTTTTATTTTGCTCAATGTGATATGATTCACAGTAACAGCAGAAAAAGAAATGTATTGACTTCCGGCGGTGACGACATCATGAGCGGGGTGAGGAAACGGTTACTGCCGTTTCTGGAACCCAAATATTCTCTAATAGAAGCTCTTTAAGAGCTTTCCTGATCCCGTAGAGATCGGGAAACAAGAGGGAAAGCCTTGAAGCCCCTGGACATGGCGCTAGAGTCAGAGGGGACACAAGACAAACGCCTCAAATCTGTTGGAGAAGAAGTCTACCCCCAGGGCAGACAGGAGCGATGGCGGCCATCTAGAGCGAAGCCAAGAGTGGAGAGCAGTTTTGAACGGCAGGGCTGAGTGGAGAATCCCCAGAATTGGTGAGATGAGGAGAAACGCAGATTAAGAGGGCACAAACTGATGGATTAACTTGTGGCGGCGATTTACGATAGAAGCGCAAAAGCCTGCACAGAACAGTAGTGAGAGGAAGCACAACCCCGCGGAGTGACTAAGCATTATTGAAACGAGTAACTTTAATACTCTGAAAAGTGGCGGAGAAATAGGAACCGGAGAAGAAGACACATCGTATAACTAAATAACTTACAGAACTCTGAGGGCTAAGACGAACTGAAAGGATAATAAAGCTGTCTATAGGACAAAATTGGTGTTAAAAACGATTGCAGTGATAAGACTAAGACGGAGGGTGAGAAATGTGGACTCGAACGGAAAGCAGGAAATAGCCATACTTAAGCCACTGAGGAGACTGGACTAAAAACGCTAAGTACTACTAAGAAAAAGGGGGATAACTTTTCTCTAGTTTCTATCTGTTAAGAGCTTGGACATATTGTATATATTGTACAGATAGTAAGTAAAGAGAGTAAAGAGAAATACTAAAGGGAAAGAGGAAATATATACTATAATTTATAATCTTTAAATACAGACTCTATTGTGAACTTATAGAACTTGGAAAAAGAGGATGGGGAATGAATGAATGAATTATAACCGAGATCGTTTGATTGGAAATATTGTAAAATAAGAGGTGAAAACTGATAGAATATTAACTAAGTACAGTTGATTGTTTAGTAAACAAAAATAGCGGGATCAAAGTGTGGATAGCTTATATGAATAGAAGTAAAACTAGATGAAGAATTGGAAGGAATAGAGGACAGAAAATTAACGAGTAAGAATTATATGTTAGCCTGGGAAAGTTTCTCTCGAGCATTAAAGATGTCAACAATATCTACTATAACGAAAACAGGGAAAAAACCAGTTGTAAATACTACAGTAGCGGTGGCATCACCACTACAACAAAAAACACTAGATAGTATGGTGGGAAAAGGAGAAAGAAAAATCAGAAATGACTTTAAATACCATGCAAAGTATGTTTTCAATGATTCAGGAAACATTATTAAAAACACAGGAAAAGATGGCAGAGAATCAGGAAGAAATGAGAAATTAATTTCCATGCAGAAATTAAAAATGAAATTGGAGAAGTTGGGGGGGGACATTAAAAATATGAATGATAGAATTGGAGATATACAACAATCAATAACCGAAAATGAACAAAGAATTAGAAATGCAGAAGCAAAAATAGATTTAGTAGCGACAAAAGTAGAGGCAATGGAACAGAAAACTTGTCAAATAAATAAAGAAATGTCTGATTAGCAATGCTCGAGATGGAAAAAGCATCATATTTTCTACGCTTTCAAAATATACCAGAAGAGAAAGATGAAGACCTAGGTGGAAAAATGGCAGAGATAATAGCAGAAATAATAGAAAAAGATAAATTGGATATAAAGGGACAACTGGATGAAACCTACCGTGTCCATACAAACTATGTAAGAAGGCACAGCCTGGCAAGAGAAATACACGTTAAATTTTCAAAACGATCAATTAGGGACGAGGTATATACGAAATCCAGAGAAGGGACGTTGACATATAAAGGTAAAGAAATCATAGTCTTAAAACAAATACCCCGAAGAATTAGGAATCAGCGTCAACAATACCAGTTTCTAACAAATCAGTTGAACAGATATAAAATAGCCTTTAGATGGCTAATACCGGAGGGGATTTTGGCCACCTGGGAAGATAAAAAATACAAAATAGATACGCTAGAGAAAGCAAGAGAATTCTACAATTCACACTTCAACCAGGAAGAAGATCAAGAAAGTAAAGAAGAAACAGAAAGTAGAAGTCAAGAAGAAGAGCAAATAGAGGCAATACAAGAGAAGGAAGTAAGGACAAGTCAAGAAAAAGAAAGAGAGGAGAGAGAAGGCGTGAGGACGAAAACGCGGATGGAAACAAGACATACTAAAAAGCAACTACATTAGACAATGGAAGAGGCCTTGAAACTTTTTTCCGTAAATATCAATGGCCTGAACGCATCGAAAAAAAGATTGCAAATTTTTACAAAACTATGAATAGGAGCCGACGTGACTTGTCTTCAGGAAGTTCACATAAAAAAAAGATACCAAAAAAATATTAGAAAACTCAAAACTAGGGAAATTATACACATCTTTGACTTCAAAAAAGAAAAGAGGAGTGGCGGTTTATGTTAAAGATTGGATCCTTTCGAAACTAATATACGCAGACGAAGATGGCAGAACAGTTATGATTGAGTTAGTACTGGAAAATAGGAAAATACTGTTAGTAGTAATATATGCCCCTAACCAAAACCAACAGGAATTTTTCAAGGGCCTACACAATAAAATAGTTGAACTGGAACATGAAGACATTTGCCTAATTGGAGATTACAATGCGATAGCAGACACGAAAAAAGATTATAAAACGAGTAAAAAAAGAGAAAAAAGGAGATACTCCCAAAAGAATTTTTTGACATGGCCATGGAAATATACTTGAGAGATGTTTGGAGGGAAACTCACGAAGATCAGAACCAGTTCACTTTTTACTCTCACCACCACCAATCTTGGTCCAGGATTGATATGGCTTGGATGACCACGAATATTAGAAACGGGGTGGATAAAATAGAGATAGAAGTAAATCAATGGGCAGATCACAACCCGATCCTGGTAAATTGGAAAGGAGTAAAAAGGTTCAGAAGGTGGACAATGAACCAAAGAATTTGTAAACAAAAAGAATTTAAAGAAATGCTAGAAAAAGAATTAGAACTGTTTTTCAAAATAAGTAAGAAAGAAGATACCTCCATACAGAACACTTGGGACACGGCAAAAGCGTACATAAGGGGCCTGACTATAGCATATATAGGGAAAAAGAACAAAGAAAAAAAACAACAGCTAGATAAACTTCATGAAGAATTAAAAAATATAGAACATAAACTTCAACAATATCCCCAGAACAAAAAGATAAAGGAAGAATGGAAAGCAACAAAACATAATTTAAACTTGATAATCAAAATGGATGTTGACTTACCTGAACGTCCCTTTTCTGAGCGCTGCGACCACTATCCATAGCTGGGTTTGTTCCTCAATTCTTGGCAACAACTGAGTGAGAGCTGTAATCAATTCTGTGGCTAGGCCACGCCTCCACTCCCATAAATCCCCAGTCGGAATGAAGGCGCAGCAAGCTGATAGGTTCGAAATTTTTTTTATTAATTAACAACTATAAAACCCCAACAGAAGGCCAACCAACTCCCAAC
This sequence comes from Pantherophis guttatus, assembly GCF_059756535.1. Classification (NCBI taxonomy): domain Eukaryota; kingdom Metazoa; phylum Chordata; class Lepidosauria; order Squamata; family Colubridae; genus Pantherophis; species Pantherophis guttatus. The sequence continues at coordinate 119,348,569 of NC_142065.1, read as the reverse complement.
CGGGGCAAGAAGTCTAACTGGGGAGGGAATGGATAGTGGTCGCAGCGCTCAGAAAAGGGTCGTTCAAGTAAGTCAACGTCCATTGTAGCTCCAGCAAGTTGATGCTGCAGTGCCGTTCCGTCTCTGACCACTGGCCCTGTGCCACTAGTGAAAACAGGTGGGCTCCCCAGCCGTGGAGACTGGTGTCTGTTGTCAGGACCAGCCTGTCCGGTTCCAGGAAGTCGCAGCCCTTGAGAAGCGCCGGCGACGTCCACCAAGCAAGAGCGAGGTGGACCTGAGGGGGTAAGTACACCTCGTTCTTTGAGTCTGCCCTGCCTGCTCGTTGGAACAGTAACAGGAACCATTGGAGCAAGCGGGAGTGTCTGCGTGCCCACGGTACGATGTTGAAGCAAGACACCATCTTTCCAGCAGGCTCGATAGGGTCCGTAATGGCACCTTCTCCAAGCCCAAGACCTGTTGGACTAGTTCGACGATGCTCCGTGTTCTGTCTGGAGCCAAAAACACCTGACCCCTGGCCGAGTCTATCACCGCACCCAGGTGTAGGATGCGGGTGGACGGAACCAGATGACTTTTTTCGAAATTGATGGTGAATCCTTGATCCTGGAATGCTTTTATAACTAAGTCCATATCCCTGACTGCTTGGTTCTGGGATTCCGACAGGATCAAAATGTCGTCGAGATAGCATAGGACCCGCACCGGCAGGGTTCTGAGTGTTGCTGCCACCACCGCTACAAGCTTGGTAAAGGTGCGGGGCGCTGATGACAGACCGAAAGGCATCGCCCGATATTGGAAGTGCTGCCCCGCAAACTCGAATCTCAGGAAACACCTGTGGTCGGGGTGAACTGGGACGTGTAGGTACGCTTCTCTCAGATCTACCAACTGAAGAAAGTCTCCGCGTCTCACACCCATCAAGATGGACCTTATCGAGTGCATTTTGAATCTGCGGTAGCGTACCGACCGGTTGAGGTGTTTTAAGTTTAGTATACCTCTCCAGCCCCCGGAAGGCTTTGGTACTAGGAAGAGTACGGAGTAAAACCCTTCTTGATACTGGGCTGTGGGCACTCTTTCTATGGCCTTGATGTTCAGCAGGTGATTGATTTCCGTGTTCATGAGCAAGTTGAGTTCTGGCAATGCTGGGATCTTGCAGCGTAAGAAGCGTGTGGGCGGTGGGCCAGAGAACTTGATGGATAGTCCCAGTGAGATGGTGCATTGCACCCACGCGTCCAATGTTGAGCGGGCCCACTGATGGTGGAATAGGTGCAGTTTTCTGCCTATGGGTCCCTGGCCCCGGGAGTCATTTGCCCCTCCTGAAGGGTTTGTACCCGGAGCCCCGGGCTGGGCGTTTGGCTGATTGTTGATTCCTGCTGCGGTCCTGGAACTGTCGTGAAAGCCGCCTCCTCCCTGGAACACGGAGCGTTGCAATGAAGGACCGCCTGGTCCTGCGCTAGTCCGAAAGGGCTGTCTTTGTGGGTAGGGAGTGTAACGACGCTCTGAGTGGCGGGATGAGGACGGAAGCACCTTCCTCTTGTCCTTCTCCTCAATGAGGACTGGGTCCAATGCCGCACCGAATAGAGACGGAGCCTGGTAAGGGGCTGCGGCTAATTTCCATTTCACTTTAAGGTCCACTTTCCAGTGGCGCAGCCAGAACAGTCTTCTAGACGTGACGGTGGAAGCCAAGGCTCTGGATGCAAATTTGGCTGAATTCAGGGAGGCATCTGCCGAGTATTCTGTGGCTGCTACGATCTTGTTTATGTCCTGGTGCAGCCTTGTTTCCTCTGGGGGCAGCCTCTCCTGCAGTTGACGAAGCCAGATAAGTGATGCTCGATTGAAAAACGACGTAGCCGTTGCAGTCCTGATTGCCCATGCCACCGCTTGGTGTGATTTCTGAAACGTCATTTCTGCCCGTTTGTCTTCGGACTTGAGTCCATCCACGGCGTCTGTAGAGATCACCGAATTTGAAGCTAACGCTGCCACTGGTTGGTCTACCGTGGGGAGTGTTAGTAGGTCCTCCAGTTCGGGGGCCGAGCAGTAGAACTTTTTCTCCTGGCTGCTGGGTGTAGTCAACGAGCTGGGCTGGCCCCAGGGAGTCTTGATTACTTCCGAGAACAGGTGAGGACAGGGGATAAAATCTTTTTCCTGTCTTGACACCTTAAAGAGTGCATTGTGGGGTCCCACTGGGGTCTGTGAGTGTTGAGGGTCTTCCCCGGGCACCCCCAGATTCGTCGAGAGCCTTGCCTTATGAAGGAGAGATTTGAATAGGGCAGGACGAAACCACCCCGAAAGGGGTGGGTTGTCTGGAGCCAGACCCTCGTCCTCAGAGAATTCCATGTCCTCCGGGCCTTCCTCCCCTTGGTCCGATTCCTCACAGGATTCAGCTTGTCCATGAGTGGCCCTCTGAGGTGGAGCTCTGGGCTCATGAGATCTAACCACTGGCACCTGGCAGGGGGCCTGTGCGTTTTGTTGCAACCCCGCCGCTAGGAAGGATGACAAGGCAGAGGAAAAGGCAGATTGCAGATCCATTGGGGACATGGGTTGCAGACCCTCCGGGGCCTGAAGTCCCGCCGCCATAGGGGTGAAAGTGGCTTCTGGTAAGCGACGGTGAGACATGAAGCCACTGGCCGCTGACACATCAGGCAGTGATGTGGACACCCCTTTTGAGAGCAACAGGGGTTGGGCAGCCGCGGTCGCTTCCTGGAAGGAGGGAAAGGTGGGCGCCAACTCCTGCTCCCCCCTCCTCTGCCCTGGGGAGATGTTGTGCATAGGGTCTCCCTCTGTGTCTGATACAAGGGCCGCTACCTCCTATATTCTGGCGGCCTGGTGTTCTGGGGCCTTCTGATGCCTCCTGGTGTCCTTTTCCTGGCCCAGCGTTGCCTTTGTCTTGTGGGTCCTGCGCCTGTGTGCCTCAGTCCGCTGACCCGTGGTTTTCTTGGAGACATTGCCACGCTTGCGAGGGGGGGACTCGCCTCCAGTTCCAGATCGGAGGAGAGTGGGGAGTCTGTTATTCTGCCAATGCCTCCCCTTATCAGCAGCCTGCCGGCTTGAATTCGGGTCTCTCCCCCCCCCGAGGCTTCTTAAGGTAAGGGGGTAACCGAGGGTGGCCCGAAGGTCCTACCCATGCAAGCTCCCCTGCGGATCTTAGGCCAGGCGGTGGGGTGACTTTGGAGGCCCGAAGGTCCTTCCAAAATGGCGTTGCCTGCCTCGTGGGAGCAGTGATGATTGGTGCGCGGTAGAGGGCTTAAAATGGCGGCCCAGGGGTCCGACCAAAGGCCGCGTGGTTGTAACGCTCCCCGCCGCTTCCAAACACCCTCTTCGCCCTCAGGTAGGGCTGGCCAGCATTCGTGGTCTTAAACTGGTGGCCCGAAGGTCCTACCAGCTGCCGCGTTAGCTCCGGTGTGATTAGGGCTTCCCGCCGCTTGTTTCGCTCACCTGATCACCAGCTGATTCGCTTCGCCGGCTGTTCGATGTCTCCGGGCTGAGAGGAACGCCGGTGTGTTGGAAATAGAGGCGGCGGTGGCAGCTGGTGAGCTCGCCCGCCCCTCGCAGTTCAAACCTTGGCGCGCGCACAGATCCCGAGTCCCTGGGGGGGGGGGGCTGGCGGGATACGCGGCGATTCGGCGTTCAAACGCGGCATCTGGAGCCCAGGCAAATCCTCGTGGCTTCAAAGGCTTCTATTCGTTCTCCTTCGCGAAGGAAGAGGAAAAAGGGGTAAGGAATAATCAAAAATAAAAGAAATGCCTAAATGAACCTAAGTTAAGTAAAAAGTCAGGAAAAACGGAGGCAAACTCCACAGCTCAAAATTTCACAACAGTTCTTGCCAGCAACTGAGTGAAGACTGGGGATTTATGGGAGTGGAGGTGTGGCCTAGCCATGGAATTGATTACAGCTCTCACTCAGTTGTTGCCAAGAATTGAGGAACAAACCCAGCTATGGATAGTGGGAAGCAGCGATCAGGAAAAAGAATTAGCACAGAAAATAAAAATGGCCAAACAGAATTACTTCGAATTTGCGAATAAAACAGGTAGATGGCTGGCCTATAGACTGAAAAAAGACAAGGATAAAAGAATGATATATCAACTTAGAGACTCGAACGGGGAAATCCACTATAGTAGGAAAGAGAAAAAAGAAATCATCCAGACATTCTATGCCAATCTATACAAACAAGAAGAAGTAGAAGTAGAAAAGATAAAACAATACATAGAAGGATCGGATATTCCTCAAATTACAGATGAACAAAGAGAAATGTTGAACAGACCAATAACTAAGCTGGAATTGGATACAGCACTGAAAAAGCAAAAAAACAATAAAACTCCAGGACCTGACGGATTACCGGTGGAACTATATAAAACGGTGCAAGAAACAATAGGAGAGATCATGCTGGAATTATATAACGAGGCCTTAGTAAAGACAAAAATCCCACGAACCTGGACGGAAGCAATAATTACTATCATACCCAAAGAGGACACTGATCTCCAACTAATTCAAAACTATAGACCAATATCTCTACTAAATATAGATTACAAAGTTTTTGCCATAATTATAGCAGAAAGATTCAAAAAAGTACTGAATAACTATATTCACCCGGACCAAAATGGATTCCTGCCGGGCTGCCAAATTAAGAATAATATGAGAGTGGTAACAAATGCACTTGAATACTACCTGGCTGTTGTGAGTCATCATAGAATCCCAGCCAGTTTCCTCTTCCTTGTCTGGCTGCCCTGACTTTGAACGGGGCTTTCTTTGTGAGGGGGCTGGGGGAGGGGAGAATATTCCAAAGGAGCCCTCTGGATCCACCCCCTGCAAAGAAAGCAATTTTCCAGCTGGCTGAAAGCTGGGGCAAATTTTAAAGGGAAAGATGTTTCCCTCTTCCTCATCCAGAAACCCTCCAGCTGATTTGCACAGACACACATTGGAGTCCTACTTTCCTTTCCAAACAGTGGTGAATATAACCTTGCTTTCTCTTCCTGTGCTGTTTGGAAAGGATCAGACCACAGCATGTGGGAGGAACTGGTAGGCCGGAAGAAACAATCCGGAGGGCTGGATGTAGCCCGCAGGCCATAGTTTGGAGACCTAGTTTGGCATCAATTCATTTACTCTGAATTATTTAGAGGGGCAGATGAATTGCATAATAAAGGACAATGCTTTTCAGAAAATTTACCAGAATAATGCTTTTTAAACTTTTTTAAAATTAAAATTGTTCTTTAAATGAAGGATGATCTATCTCATCCTATTTTTAGTATCATCCCCTTTTCTTGCTTTGTTCTCATTTACTTTGTCTAGTGCCCATTTGCCTAGCCAGTCTCTATACCACCCATTGCTTCTCTGCCCAGTACTATGGTACTATCCTGCCTGCCTAATGGATCTTTTATATTAAGGATGGCTCTTTTTTAAATTGAAAAATTTAAACCCAAACAGTTTGTAAATTAATCTGGATGCAATGTAAATGTCTATAATGTTAAAATAAGAAATAAGACCTTTTTTTATAGCTAACATTGGAATAGATTAGAAAAACGGGAATAATGTGTTCTAAGCCATCTTATTCTTTTTGTTATTTTAACAGGTGATTCAGTAATGGAATTTTTGAGCTATGACTGCTTACAAAAATCTAATTTCTTTCAAGGAATTCCATAACTATGCAAGCTTTATTAAAATACTTAAGGAATCAAGGCCTCTAAAGAACAATAAAAAAATGAAATTACATAAATCTCTTTAATGTGGCAGCAGAGTTGGAACAGCACACAGTCCCATAGATGATCCATCTTAATCTCTCTGTTTTCATTCCGTTATTATTTTTCTAGAGCTTCTCTAGATTGGCTATGGGTAATTCTTGATTGGCTATGGGTAATTCTTGTTTAATGTCTATTCATTCAGTGACCATTCAAAGTTACAATAGGGCTAAACAAGGGATACTTAAAACAGAAACTCATAGTTGTGGTTGTTGCATTGTCCCTGCTGACACATGCTCTCAATTAGGGCCTACATTACATTACTGTTGTCTCCAATCATGCAATTGCTACTTGCGACCTTCATTGCTGCCTTCTGACAAGAAAATAAATAGGGAAGCCAAGAGATTGCAAATGGTGACCATATGAATATGGAAGGCTGCAGTTGCTCAGGATTCACCTAACAATGGCAACTGGGGCTGCCACAACTGCTGTTGTAAGTCAGCATGCCTGTGTGATGTCACACTTTACAACTGCATCGTTTAGAAGCAGAGTTCCCACTTTCAATTACAGACTGTATGTAATACGGGGGATTGATCAGAGAGATTGAGAACAAGCAAGAGAGGGCAGTTGATTCAAATTGGATTGGTAAATATCTCTTACTGAACAGATGGTCTGAGCTAGTAGTTTCTAAGAAAAAAAATGAAATAATAATGCAATTCAAGATGCAATGATGGTCATATTGGACTAAAGAGAAAAGATTATGATCTAGACAAAAATCTATGATTCCACTTGGAAGAGCCTGGCTCATTGTCCCCTAAAGAGGCAGCTGGGAGCCTATTCAAACTGCCTTTGGGAGAAGAGTGCCATCACTCCCTTTTTCTTCTATAAAACTAGACTCTTCTATCACTCAGGTCGAGAAGTCTTTCTCAACCTGAGCAATCTGAGCAAATTTCAATTCCCAGAATTCCCAGCCAGAATAAAATGAGACTTGGAATATTTCAGATTGACTCGTCTCTTGTGATACCAATAGGATGTAATCTTTTGAACCAAGTCTTTTTGTGCAGATTCTTTCCAGAGAAATTCTACAGAATTGGTTTGCTGCCAGGAAGAGTGGAAAAGGCGTGACTACATGTGACTGGTCCCAGACCAAAGAGGCTGTTATATGCCATAGCCAGGTCCCAACCATTTCCTCAAAGCACAGAACAGGAAAGCAGGCAGGCGGCCAAACTCTGAGGAATATTTTAAAATACTAATGGGAAAGCTTCAATGCCTGAAGAGTTGGGGCTGTGCTATCCTTCATCCCACCCCCACCCACCAATTAGAGTTTGGACAGTCCTTGAATCTATTATTTCCTATCCTATAAATGTCTTTCACTTCCACACTTCTGCATTTGTATTCTGATCCCTATGCACAACTCTGAACTCTCGTTTATTTAACATCTTCTGATTAATAGACTTTACCTCATTATTCTTCTCTATGATAGAGAAGATCCTTTCAACACCAATGCTGAGTCCAACGCAAGGTACTTTATGTCCTTTTGAATCAAACTTTGCTACAAGCTCATCATAACGTCCACCTCCAGCCACACTCCTCAAGCTAAGAGACTCATTTAGGTGGCTATGCTTTTGGCACAATAAAACAGCCTCATAGATGACTCCAGTGTAATAAGCCAGACCACGAGCCAGACTCAGATGTAAGGAGACCTGTGAAACAGGACAAGAGGGCTTTTAATAGGAGCATATTTGACTGCCACAATTCACTTATATTTACCTAATACCACATTCCAATTCACCTGATCTATGATGCCAAATAGAGTAAGGTATTCAAATAGCAATTTCATGTCCTCCAGTCCTTCCATAGCCAATCTGTTCTGTACCAGTTTTGGATCCTTGAGAAGTTTCTCAATGAGACATGGTCCCCCTGCAGAAAAAGATGCATTTAAAGATGTAAGATATACTTACATTGTTTTCTATCACTTTCAGTAAATCTTACAATTACAATACTAACTCAACATTATTTCAACTTAAATCGAATCCAATGTTTGGAACACACAACATAAAGAAGACAGTACTTCACACAAATTATCTGCAGAATCATAGTCAATCTTACTCCAACTAGAGATTAATTATTAATACATTACAGAATGCCTATACTGATACTCACCATGAAGTTGAACATAATCACTAATACGATTGACACACTCAGGAGAAATGCCATCCTCTAGGATCATTTCATTTTTCACTTCCTCCCATGAGACCTGTGGAAGAAGTGGGGGAGGAATGCATTATCTAGGTTAAATAACTCATCTTTTGGCTTGTCACTGCGTTTTTTGTATTTACCAGATGAGCTTTTATTTTTGGACTTTCAGACTTACCGTAGCTTGCCAGTAACAGTAAGCTAACTGTGCATGTCTACATTCCTTCACTTTCCTCTAAAAAAATCTTTCTTTGTTCTCCGGCCAGGAGAGGTCTGGCCGGGGAAAGCTTTGCCAAGATGTAACTAATTAGCTAGTGAGATGTTTTATTTTCTTTATAACAAATAAATGAGTTTTTCTTAGAAAATATATCTTCGGGTTTATTTTCTTAAAGTATGCTTCAAGGGAAAAGCCTCGATCTACTTCTCTAAATCAAGGTGCAATTACTCAAAAGCAGAATGGGATTAATTAGCACCCTGACATGGCTAATGCATTTCTTTGCTCAAATAGCAGATAATTTAAACTGACAATTTTTTTCAATATGGGTAACATACAGACATAGGGAATGGCAATTTAACAGGATCCAAGTGAAATAATTATTTTTATTTCATGCATACCACATGAATGAGTAACGTTTTCAGAGCTGAGGACTATACTCAGGCTTCCATGTTCAAACGTGCCTGAATCCAAACAAATCCTGTCGATCCAGGCATACACTTGCTGAGTCTAGCAGTGCTAATTCACAAAACTGCACTTCAAGTAAGTACTTCCATGGCTGCATTCCTTACCCCCCTTCAATATGCACAACCACAAATTCTCTCTCACACAAACATGCTACATACACACTTCCATCACATATTCTGTTATCATTCTATCCCTCATGCGCCCTCCCATTTCCATATACATATCCTATCTCTTCCATGTTCCCTCATGTATGCATATCCTGCTACCTTTTGGATCAAATATAAAAATTATTATATTTTTCCTCTTGTCTATTTGTACCAATTCACTTTATTGCCTCTCCTACAAGCCCACCAAGATCATACTAAAGATACTTAACCTTATCCAATTTGTCAAGAGTTGAGCAAATCCCTTCAAATTTGATTTCTGGAATACCACATATTATAAAGATGCCTTGCAAAATGCGCCTGTCATTGATCTGGGGGAAACAGTAGAAATAAAAAAGAGATTAAAAAATAAATGCATATACTGAATAAATGCATACACAAGAAACAGCCAGTTTTTCTTACTTTGATAAGGAAATCTCCAACTTGCATGGCAGTTAAGATCTCATGTATGACTTTCAAACACTCTGCATCAGGAATCATAGGATCATATTGGCCAGCAATGTCAAAATCCTGGAATACAGAAAATAGCTTTTAAAAATCTCCCAAAAAACTAGGTAGAGTAATTGAATAACTGAAGTACTCAATAATTAAATCCTATTTTCCTGATGTGTGAAGTGACCATCTCACAAAGCATTCACTCATTTCCATATCTCAGTCATGGAATTTTCTCTGCTTCTTTGACAAGTTCAATTTAAAGGTCAAAGAAAGAAGACAGCTCCTCTGCCTTTCTGTTTTGCCTCCCCAAAGTGGAAAAATCTGCAGATACTCACACACTGGATAAATTCCCTGTAGCGTCCTCTCTTTATGGATGGGCTATCACGCCTATAGACTTTTGCAATGTGGTAACGTTTACATCGTTTAATTTTGTTCATAGCTAAGAAACGAGCAAATGGCACCTAGAAACATAGTTAAGAAAACTTGCCTATATCATGGAAAGTAAGCAAACAATGGGCAACGTTTTTCCACCTGAGAAATATTTTACTTTTTAACAAACAAACAAACAAAAAAAAAAAAAACAACTCCAAAAATCCCACACCTAGTTCTCAAGACTGCTAAAATACATCCAGTGACATCATTATAGCTACATTTCTAGTCTTTTTGAGTGTCAGATTTAAGATGTAAAATAGGTGTATAAAATCTCATACAGGCTCAGATCATGTTTTAATGACCACAACATTCACTTAATGACTGCAGTGTTCATTTAACGACCACTGCAAAAAATGTCCAAAAAATCAGGTCATGTGATGCCTTGACTTATAACCTTAACTCTTGGCTCAATTGAGGACTAACCGTATGTAGAAAGAATTCTCTATATCTTATCAACAGTTTCAAAGACTTTTACAGAAGATGACACACTGCACTGGCTCATGATGTTTAAATTGCAGTTTCACCCTAACATATTAAATTGTGAATGAGAACATCTTGGCTAACAAAGTAAATAAGAGCTCTGATCTGATATGCTCACCTTAAACAAATCAACTAGAAAGAGGAAGCTTCTTCTGAATCCCTTGAATTTTTGACCAACCTTCAATTACTGTTATGGGTCATGCAGTAATCTATTGTTATTCCACAATTCTGCCAGAGACAATCTATCTTTAAAAAAGTGGTTCTTGCAAGTTAGAATTTTTGTTAGGATACAGTTAAATCATATCGAAGAGAGAGCATCTCTCCTCCTTGATCTTCCAGATCATAAATCAACTTTGCCTCTTCACCATAGTTCTCTTGAAAGAGTTCCTTAAATGAAGGAAAAGAAAAGAAGGAAAAACATATTTTGTCATTTGTAACTCTATGTTCCAATCTCATGTATCATTTTATTAAAAGTTTTAAGCAAGATGAAAGCTAACACAAACTAATCGAAAGTAAGAAAAAAGAAATATCAAAGAAAGATGCAAGTAAAGGAAAAAAGGGAGAAATAGAAAAGGAAAAAGTATAAAGTAGCTTCCAATATTCTTCACAGCAGTTATAAATACAAATATATTTTAACTTCTCTCCAAAGTTATATTACTCCTCTTTCTATAATCTATCCTGTCCAATCATCAAAACTGTAAGTTACATATTCATTTTTTCATTTTTACAGAAAAGTCTATTAGAGACTTCCAATTGGCAATAAATGTAGATTTCTTTTTTCTAATCAAATAAATTAATTTATCATTTCAGGAAAATGTTAACTTTACCAGCCATTCCTCCATAATAGGCACTGTTGAATCTTTCTATCTTTGTGCATACAGTAAACTCACTGTGGTGGTTGAACATTTAAATAACCTTCCATGGTTTTTTTTCCTAATTGTTTATCCATTAATCCTAAAAGGAAAAGTTGTGGCTTCAAATAAATATTAACCTTTAAGATCCTCTGCATCAAAGTATGCATTTGGATCCATAATTTTTACCTCCTTTACATCTTCAAGCATGGTGAAATATCCCTTCAACATTTGGAATGTCTTTATATATTATAATTTTTCTAGCATCATATACCAAAGATAAATCATTTTCTAAAACATAAGATTGTAACACAGTATAAACTTCAATCCTTTTAATCTCATATTTTCCTACTGATCCATTTGTATATTATAACCAAGTCTTAGCCCACTTCACCTCCTTTATCCTATTCTCCATTTCAAATTTTAAAAATGTCTACATTTTAGCAATTACATGTTCATCATTTTTGTACACCTTTATATTTCAAATTCCATCTTAATTTGGCTCCATTCCGTAAGTCTTTTTGTCCATTCTAAAACTTCCAGATGACTGCAAATGGGAAAGCCATAATCTGTGTTTTAATCTTTCTGTCCATCCACTTCTGAGGGTTTGATCATAAACAGGTACCTTACCTGATTTGTACCAATATATTCTGTCTCTGTCTCTCTTGTCTGCACACATTGCTCTTTTCATCGATGTATACTAACAATCCTGCCCCCCCCATCATATTTTCCCTTATAGGGGCACCTATTTTCCTGCTAAAGGTTTCTTATAAGATATGTTCTGAAATATATTGACACATTACTTGCTATACTTATTATGGATGACTTTTGAAACTCTGGCCTTCTCTTGGGAGTACAGCAATGTACCACTTCATTGCTGAGCTACTAAGATAGGTAGTAGCTGCATTGGAAACACCTTGAACATATTATTTCTGGTAAGGCCATATGACTAAGAACTATGAATTACACGTAGTTGAAAAGGAAAGTAAGATACATCTTTCAATAATAGAAATGGAGAAATATTACAATCTTATAGTAGATAGAGAGTATCATAGGATAGATAATTCCCCATAATCAATCTAGAAGAAAAAAAATCATAGAATTTTGTCAATTCTTCATGATGGGAAAGAGCTTTCCTACTTAAGTTTGACAGTAACACCATATAATCCTATTTAAGAGGAATATTGAAAAAGAGGAAAATCAATTTATAGAAACAAACAAAAAGGAAAAGCTATCCTATTCTAACAGATGTGAAATCTAGAAGACACAAAATAATTGACTATAATAAAATTGCTCTTATCAGAGTGGGAGTAAAAATTATCTAACCACTGCAGAAGAACCTCACAGTAAATCTGATGTTCTATTTTCCAAGATGATTTATTTAAGAAAATGTATGTGGCCGCCCAACTCACACTCTCAGGTATTCTGGATGGCTTACAAAGATAAAAACCCAATATAAAAAATAGTAAAAAGCAAAAGTTTCCCCCCACCCCCAGGTAGGAGAAATAGATGGGAGGTAAAAAAAGGAGATTCCACGTGAAGTAGTTTCTCACCATATTAACTATGAAGGAGTTTCTCAATTAAGCATCTGCCAGCAACTCTGAGCAGGTAACCTTAAACATCCTCCCTCCCAAACTTAATAAAATTCTAAACAAGTCAGTAGAAATATGCATAACATTTATACTACCAGGCACAGTAATTTGCAAAGCACACAGACATACACTGATAGCTCATGTGACATCTTGGCCCAGTACCCAAGAGCCAGCAGAGTTAGAGCCATCTAGAACTTAGAGGTGATGCTGTTCCACAGGATAGGTGCAGTAAGATAGGTGCAGTGTTATTCTTAACACTGGTACACCACAGGGTTGCGTGTTGAGTCCCTTACTCTATACTCTTTATGTGCATGATTGTATTCCCACTCACGCTAGTAATACTATTACTAAATTTGCAGATGATACAACAGTGGTGGGACACATCTCCGGGGGGGGGGGGGCAGGGGGGAGGAATGAATCAGCCTATCGAGATGAGGTGGGCCGGTTGCTTTCGTGGTGTGGAAACAATAACTTGGTCCTTAACACCAATAAGACTAAGGCGCTTATAGTGGACTATAGAAGGAATAGACATCCAGCCCTTGCTTATCAATGAAGATTGAGTGGAGGAAGTGGCCAGTCTTAGGTTTCTGGGTATTAGTCAGAATTTGTTGCAAAAATCAAATCCAGAAAGCACATACAGGCAGACAGATGCAGCAGGATTCATTAACTTCTTTATATACATATTAATACATGAAGATAAATGTACAATACCAATATAGACGATTCTTCCAATGTAGCAGTTACAAGCAAAACACAAGGCAGGAGAGAACAGTTAGTTTTATTTCAGCAAAGCAGACAAGTTCACACTCACTGGTTTCAGTTTCGTTTCTCTGCACAGACTCAGAAGCTGCAGATTTATACACGCCCTGGCTCCAGTCTGTCTCAGCTCCTAAACAGCCCTCATTGGCTGACTTAGTTGCTATGCCTATTCATTGGCTGATCTATTCCAGTTTATGAATATTCATACTCTGACAGTGTTATCATAAAAGAGGACCTGACCTGCGACACTCAGATTGCAGCACTGATCAAAAGGGCCCAGCAGAGATTATACTACCTAAGATTTCTCAGGAAACAACAACTGAATGAAAAATTGCTGGTGACCTTTTACCGCTGCATCATAGAGTATTTTAACTTACTGTCACCTGTGTATGGTTTGCCAATTGCAGTGGCAGATAGCACAGCACTCCAGAGGGTTAACATCATTGCCCAGAGGATCATTGGTTGCCCTCTCCCCTCTTTGGAAGAACTTTATACCTCCCGCTACCTTAAGAAAGCTCAAAACATTCTTAAGGATCAATCTCAACCTGGGCACCCTTTTTTTTGAACTATTACCATCTGGCAGATGGTACAGGATAATAAAAACAAGGACAAATAGGCTGAAAAACAGCTTCTATCCCAGGGCAGTAACTATATTGAATTCTACTGTATAGTGCAATATTAATGCAATATCAGGGGTTTTCAATTCAATTGTATAGAATGTGAAGGATGTGTGTTTGTGTTTTACTTTTATAGTTATTATGTACACTGAAGATGGCATTTAATTTTGTTGTACGAGGTGCAATGATAATAAAGTAAACTTAACTTAAACTTAACGTAAGAGAAGACATGCTTCAGGGTCCAGCAAGACGGCAAAGAACATGCCAACCCAGTTTAAACTTTTCGAACCAACCCAGATAATTAAGTCAAGAGGTTTCCTCCAATACCCTTATCCTTTGCTATGAAGTTTTATAATTATCAATTGAAGCCTTAAATGCTAACCAGTAATCAGTGCAGCATGCAAACTATTGGTATTACACAGCATACTAAGATAAATCTAAAACTACCTATGCTGTTGCATTCTGGATAAGCTGTAGCTTGAGTGATCTTTAGGGACAGACCCATATTCAATATGTTTCACTCATCTAGGTTAGACATCATTAATGCCTGAGCGACTGTGACCACAGCCAATTTAGGAACTGGCAAAACAGATGAATCTCTACTAAGATAGATTTGCGCTAAGGTCCTCAAAACCAGGGTTATCACCTTCTCCTTGATCTGAAGCTTTAAATCCAGGAGAAATTCAGCAGAAGTCCCATCCAGAAATAGTGATGGCAGATCTCTGGGAACAAACCACAGTTACTTGATCTTGTCCAAGTTAAGCCAAAGTCTATTCTTCCCAATCCAGATTACCGCAACTTCAGAAACTGAGTCAGAACTTTAATGGCATCATTTGAATGACCAGGAGCTGAGATACAGCCAGATATCAGCATACTGATATGGCAGAACTAGATCTCCACTTACCCCAACAGTGACTGGAATTGGTCCTAAATACAGGAAGAATACCATTATAACAACTGTACTTCCCATCCCAACAAGCTGATCTAGAAGGATAGCATCAATACTAGTGAAAGCTGCTGAGATGAACTGCCCTCATCCCCACCCACCGTAGGTCATCAACAAGTGCAATCAGTGTCATCTCATTACTATGGTATACGAGGTCTGAAACCCAACTGGAAGGACACCAGATAATTCATCAAGACCATCTGAATATGCTGATTTGACCAGAAGCGTCGCGGCGAGACAGTCAGGGAATTAGCAGGCTCCAATGAGCTCCGGGAAAACCTGGACTGACAAACCGCTGCCGAGCAGTCCTCGGACCGGAACCGTCCTGTAGAGACGGGGAAGAAGGAGAGGCACCTCGGAAGACCCAGAGGAACAGGCAAGTTCCTTGAAGGTCAGAGGAATCTCTCTCCGATTCGGCAGCGAGGGCGGCAGCCATTGCGGCTGTCAAGAAGCTGGGGCAACCGGACTAAGTATTGAGCAGGAACGGTGATTGCAACAGAGTTTTTGAAGCCAGGTGAGTGACAGCCAATGAAATAACAACAACAAAAATAATTTTTAAATCTGAAACCCCCAGTGCAAAATAGTGGCTAACGGGCATAGGGGGAAGAAAAGAGGATATAAGCTGAATTTAAAGGGACAAAAACCCGAAAAGAAAATTGACTTTTGAATAAAATTATCTGGAAAAATTTAAGAATTAGAAGAAGTAACCCCAAAATTGGTTAAAGGATTGGAAAGAAAATAAATAGATCCTTTTTTTTGAATGTTAAGAAAAATAAAAGAGAATTGGACATTAAGCCCAATAAGAATAAAAAGCATAATTGGCATATTAATGACACAAAGATTGAGGAAGTTACCCAATATACCTATCTTGGAATTTTTTTTCCAGTGCAGGTGGTTGGACTCTGCACCATCAATACCTTTTTCAAAAGGTTAGAGCTGCGGCAAGCCTTGTATCCAAATTAAGTAAACGTATTCAACCTACCTCGATTTTACCAATTCGTAAAGTCTTTCAGGCTAAACTTGTTCCGATTATGCTCTACGGTGTCGAAATTTGGGGTCTTACAGAGGGCCCCATATTGGAGAGAACTCAAAATAATTTGTTAAGGAGGATGCTGGGGGTAAAAAATTCCACTTCAGCTGCAGCCGTCAGAGCTGAATTGGGACATTTTTCACTGCACACCTACACAATTACCAGGGCGGTAGTCTACTGGCTAAAAATGACTCAGATGGAGGCCAGCAGACTTCCCAAAATCTGCCTAGAGGAACAGATTTCAAATCCTCAAAGGTATTCCTGGCTAACTCGGCTGTCTGAAATATTGAATCGATATGGCGTAGGGTTCCTGTTGTGTGACACACTGAAGCAAGTTAAACAACGGATTAAAGATATACATGGGCAAATGGACATGGCAACTCTTTCAACTAATCACTCCCTTAAGCTTCTGACAGCAGTTAAAACAACTTTTACCCTGGAAAAATATTTACATCTAGAAATGCCATCAGTGGAGAGCTATTTGTCAAGTTTAGATTTGAACTTTTAGATACCAACGTTAAATTTGGCCGTTACCGGAAAATCCCGTATGACGAAAGAACATGTATATGTGGGGCAAACGTCGTGGAGGATACGGCGCATATAATATTTGAATGTAGGTTGTATGAGGAAGTAAGAAAACAATATCTGTCCCCAATTATAAATAAATTTCCCCACTGGAATGTAAGGCATAAATTATCATTTCTATTGAAGGCAGACTCTCCTCCCTTGGTAAGGGCTATCACTCGCTATCTTAAAAGGATGACAGCAATACGAGCCAGTTATATCGAAAAGAATTTAATTGATTGTAAGAAAGATGAGCTGAGTTAGAGAGGAGCTATATTATCTGGGATATCTAGTTTTGGAAATCTAGTTATTGAACTTTGATATTGTTAAATTTTAAATGTCATATATCATATATTTTTAGACTGTTATTTCTATAACTGTTTTATCTTTTTTTTTTTTTTTGAAAAGGCCTTCGGGCTATTCAATAAAAGAATCTGAGACATTAAGCCCTACAACAGAAGTGCTGTATACCTAAAGATAAATAAAGGAAAAAAAAGAGGGGGATAGTATTGTTTAATTTGGACTGGACTATAAAATTCACAGGGCAAAATAGAAGAGTCCAGGTCTGTGAAACACAGAATGATTACACTGAGATAAACAGTGGGATAAATAGTGGGGAGGTAAGAAAAGGAGAAAATAGATGGGAAACAATGGGAAATTTAGGGCAAAACGGACATTGCTTACCTGAATGTCCCTTCTGGGTGCGCTGCTGGAGAATCCAAAGCGTGGGATTATTCATAGTGTATTAGCCAGAGACTGAGTGTATGTTCCTTTAAATTTTGTCTTGGTCACACCTCCTGTGCTCGGCTGAGGTTAGTTTTGTTCACGAAGGCAGAATGAGGAGCCCAGATGAGAAAAGAAGAAAGTTGATCTGACCGGACCTGAAACACAGAAACTCAACAGGGTGGGTTGGATTCTCCAGCAGCGTGCCCAGAAGGGACATTCAGGTAAGCAATGTCCGTTCTCCAGCGCGCTGCTTGGAGAATCCAAAGCATGGGATATACCCAAGCAAATTCCATTAGGGGCGGGACATCTGAAAGGTCCAGGGTGGCCGTCAAAGCTCGAACTGATTGCAACACACGGCGACCAAATGATGCTTCAGCCGATGCAAAGGAGTCAACCTTATAATGTCTGATAAATGGAGACAAGGTTGTCCATGTGGCTGCTCTGCAGATTTCTGAAACTGAGGCTTCAGTTGCCCAAGCCGCGGTTGTAGATGTGCTTCTCGTGGAGTGGGGCAGGATTCTCCCTAGTAGGGGTTTGCCTTTGAGGGTATAAGCCTTACAGATGCACGCTTTCAGCCATCTCCCTATGGTGATAGAGGAAACTTTCTTGCCCAATGACGCCAGGAGGAACGAGACAAATAGGGCTTCGGAGTGATGAAAAGACGGTCCTTTTGATGTACCGACGGAGGGCCCTCCTACCGTCCAAGGTATGCCACTGTTCTTCTAACTGATGCCTCGGGTTGGGACAGAAATCCGGAAGAACAAGTTCTTGCGCATGGTGGAATAGCGAGTTGACCTTGGACAGAAAGGAGGGGTCCATCCGCAGAATGACTCTATTAGAATGGAAGACGCGCAGATCGTCTTTCACGGACAGGGCAGGTAGCTCTGAAATCCGGCGTGCAGATGTTATTGCAAGCAAGAAAACGACTTTGAGCGTCAGGAGAGGGAGCCCAATGGATCCCAATGGTTCGAAGGGAGAGGAAGTAAGGGCATGAAGGACCAGAGAAAGATCCCATGTAGGATAGCGGTGAACCACGGAAGGGCAGAGGTTGGAAGTACCCCTCAGGAAGCTCTGAATCCATGGGTTGTGAGAAAGTGAACGCTCATCGCCATCGGAGAAGATCATGTCCAGGGCCGTCACATGTCTGTGGAGTGTGTTCGGGGCCAGGCCCTTATCGAAGCCGGCGTGCAAGAAATCCAGGACATCAGAGACAGATGCAGTAGTCAGAACGAACGCCAAGTAGCGTTGTAGATCCTTGTCGTAGAAGGCCGCCTGGAAGCCTGGATGACTGAGATCATTCGCCCCGAGAAATTGTCCTTAGTCAGGAGGATCCTCTCAAGTGCCAGACGGTCAACTGCAGTATGACCCCCTGGCTGAGAGAGATCTTGTCCCCTGGAATCCTCCAGGGACAGGCGACCGAGAGCTCACTAGGTCTGCGAACCATGGCCTGCGAGGCCAGTGCGGAGCGACAAGGAGGACATCTGCCTTCTCCAGCAGGAGCTTCCGAATCACCCTCAGCAGGAGTGGGAGGGGAGGGAAGGCATAAAGCAGGCCCGGAGGCCAGGGGCAGCAGAGAGTGTCGACGCCTTCTGCCGTGGGACATGGGAACTGGGTGAAAAATCTTGGTAGTTGGGTGTTGTTCAGATGAGCAAACAGGTCGAGGACTGTCCGACCGAACCTGTCCGACAGTTCGTGGAAGAGGGACGGATGGAGGCGCCATTCCGTGTGATTGATTTGCTGCCTGCTGAGCCAGTCCGCTTGAAGATTGGCGGTCCCGGAGATATGTTCCGCCGTCAACGACAACGTGTGCTGCTCTGCCCAGGTGAGCAATCTGGTTGACTCTTCCATTAGGGGCACGGATCGCGTTCCTCCCTCACGATTCACATGTGCCTTTGCTGTCACTTTGTCCGTGAGTATCCGGACATGCTGACCCTCCACGAGGGGTTGAAACCGTAGCAGGGCAAGTCTGGCCGCTTGAAGCTCGAGCCAGTTGATGTCGTTGACTAACTCTGTTGGAGACCAGTGGCCCTGTGCCACGTGGGACTGAAGATGGGCGCCCCACCCCAGCAGGCTCGCATCTGTTGTGACCCTCACTCGTGGAGGATCCTGGAATAGGCATCCACTGAGCATGGTCATCGAGGCCCACCAGTGAAGGGAAAGGCGCACCTCTGACGGAATCCGAACCCGTGATCTGGAGTTGCTGCAGCGGGTTTTCTGGTATGGCAGGAGGTACCACTGCAGCGGCCGGGAATGGAATCTCGCCCACGGAATGATAGATATGCATGATATCATTTTCCCGAGCAGTGTTGACAGAAGAATCAGTGGCACCCTCTGAAGCGATAACACCTGAGCCACCAAAGAGCGGATGCTGAGGCGGCGGTCCTCGGACAGGAACACCATGCCCCGTTGTGAGTCTATGACCGCACCCAGATGTAATATGCGAGTGATCAGATGAAGATGACTTTTGTCGAGGTTCAATGTGAAGCTCTGTATCTGCAGGGAGTGTCTCACTGCTTCGAGATCTCCCAAGGCATTGTCGGGCGAGGACAACAGAATGAGGATGTTGTCCAGGTAACAGTAGAGTTGTACAGGGAGCTGCCTGAGGGAGGCTGCCACGGAGGCTAGCATTTTCGTGAATGTCCGGGGGGGCTGATGAAAGGCCGAATGGCATGGCCCAGTACTGAAAATGCCGATTGGCATAGGTGAATCGGAGGAAGCGACAATGTGCGGCATGGATGAGAATGTGCAGGTAGGTTTCCTTCAGGTCGATAGAAGGCATCAGGTCTCCTGGTCGAATGCAATCCAATATTGACCTTAGAGATTGCATCTTGAACTGATGGTAGATTATAAATTTGTTGAGCTCTTTGAGATCTAGGATCCCTCTCCAACCCCCGGAGCTCTTGGTTACCAGGAAAAAAATGGAATAGAAGCCGGTCCCTTGGTGTTCTGTAGGAATCAGCTCTATAGCGCAAATGTCCAGGAGGTGCTGGATTTCTGCATCCAACAACCTCCTCTTTTCCGGGTTTGCTGAAATGGGACATTGGATGAACCTGTTGGGAGGGTTGGAGCGGAATTCCAAGGTAAGTCCAAGTTGTATGGTTTGCAGGACCCAGGCGTCCGTCGTGGTCGATTCCCATTGGTCTTTGAAAAGATGAAGACGACCACCAATGGGAACAAACGATTGAGAGTCATTTTCCTCTCCTGAAGGGCCTACTTCCGGTGCCCCTGAAAGGTTTCTTGCATGGGGATGGTCTGAGACCTCTCTCGCGAAAGGAAGACCTGTCGGAGGGCCTGTTGAAGCCTTGGGAGTAGGAGCGGTATGGAAATGACCCACCGGGTCCAGAGTCAGCCCGAAAGGGCGGCCATTGAGCGTAGGGAGTGTACCTCCAATCCACCCGCCAATACGCAGAAGTCATCACTTTGCACTTGTCCTTGTCCTCAACAAGGATGGGATCTAGCGCCTCGCCAAAGAGGTGGCACCCTTTAAAGGGGGCAGATGCCAGCTTCCACTTAGATTTGATGTCTGCCCTCCAATGGCAGAGGCAAAGGAGGCGGCGAGAAGTTACAGAAGTAGTTAAGGCTCGCGAAGTGAACTTCGCAGCATCCAGAGAAGCGTCGGCCGAGTATTCCGTCGCCGCTAACAACTTATTAATATCCTGGTGCAATCTTTTGTCTTCAGAAGGCAGGCAGTCTTGCAACTGGCAGAACCAGATCAATGAGGCGCGGCTAAAAAATGAAGCCAATGTGGCCGCACGTATAGCCCATGTGGCAACCTGGTGATTCTTTTGGAGAACGAGTTCCGTCTTCCTATCCTCAGAGCGTAGGCAGTCTCCGACTTATTGGATAAGACTGAAGACGATGTCAGGTGTGCCACAGGAGCATCTACGGATGGTAGTTGTAGCATTTCTTGCAGATTAGGGGCCAAACAGTACAGCTTTTTGTCCAGAGCATTTGGCGCAGCCAGGGAGCCTAGAACTCCCCATGGGTGTTGGACCACCTCTGAAAAGAGTTGTGGGCATGGGATAGTCTGATTCCGCCCTAGGAACAGTGAAGAGGCTGTCATGTTGGTGTGAGGCGTCAGAGGAAGGCTGTTGGGTATCAGAAGCTGCCAAGTTGGTCAAGACCTTGGCTTTGTGCAATAGCGATTTAAAGAGGGACCGACGGAAAAGCCTGGTCATAGGGGGTCTATCAGAAGGTAGACCTTCATCCTCTGAGAATTCCGTGTCCCTGTGATCATCATCGTCCCAAAGTGAGTCTTCACTGTGGACGGAATCTTGATAGCTAGCATAGTCCTGATGATGATCCACGTAGGTTGGGACTTGCAGTTGAGAAGGTGGCAGTGAAGGGGGAGGGGGATGAATTGGAAGAGCCCCCACTGCTAGAAATCTAGAGATCGTTTCTGCCACAATCGAACATCGAGTGGCAGGCTCGAATGAGGGCCCTCCCCGGAACAAAGGCTGGCTGCAGTAGGTGTAAATGTGGCCTCCGGTGCAGGTCGTGCAGAGGATGCCTGGGGGAGAGATGGAGCCTGTGGATGCAGTAGATGACCAGCTGGGAGCACCGTGGCGTCCATACCACCTGCTGACTGTGGTATCATTACATCTGAGGCAAGGTTTTGATCTGCCTCCAAGAAGGTGTGAGCTGCTGCAATGGGCCCTGGGGCCACAGGACCAAACAGAGGCACCCTGAGGAGACCTGATGATTGGGCCCTTTGTTGGGCCAGGTCAAATTGGCGCTCGAGCCTTATGCCTCCGTTGTTCAGCCTTATCATTTGCTGAGGGCTGTTTGGTGCCTCTTGCTGTAGATGGCTCCGAAGCTGATGCTAAGTGCTTAGCACGCTTACTGGAACTCTTAGATTTTTTAGGTGGAGGAGGTGGAACGGCCGTGGCTGGGCTGTCAGAAGGCCAGATCAGAGGAAAGGTCATGGTCAGCCATTATGATAAGGTATAATAATCACTCTACTCTATATTGAATAGAATGAAGAGTGCTGAATCTTGATAGAATTCAATTATTGATTCTTTTTCTTTTTTTTTTAAATTTATGTATTTATATATTTATATATTTAAATTCACAGGAGCGACGCCCCAAGCGCCGTGGATGGGCAGCAGCCTGAAGAAATACAGCCAACAATAGAAGGACCTGTAGACCAGATGGTAAGTCAATGGATCGGCAGATTATGGTCAGAGGCTCTGGGACAGGACTTTGAATCTAGTGCCAGTAGAAGAAGAATAACTGTCCGGTAAGAGCTTTGCAATCAATTAGCGACTGGTGCACTCCTCCGCGCTCAGCTGGCAGTCAATTAGAGATCCAAAATAATGGCAAAGATCAGTAGCAAGCAAAGGACAACTTTCTGTAAATAGCGGAGCAATCAATTAGCTGCAGGCGCTCTCCTCAGCGCTCCGGTCACAGTCAAATTGAATCCAAAATGGCGCAGGGCGGGAATCTGCCGTTGAGCGCCTCTGCGGCCGGCCTGTCAGTAGTTCAAAGGCGGCCTGTCAGTAGTTCAAAGGCGGGAAACCATTCCTCGTCGCCCACAGCCTCCGCCGGTAGCCGAACAAAGCGCAAGATCGGGTAGAGGATCTAAAGCGCTGCCACGGTAAAAGCAACTGCACGAGCTATACAAACAACGCTCCCAGCGCAGCAAAGCCAGCAATTTACCTCAGAGTATGCCCTGTCAGTTGGCAGTGACTCTGGAGCCGCCCGATCTAAACAGAAATTGGAGCAAATTGATGGTGGCAGTTGTGCCGGCAAGCCGGGGAACCAGCTCACACACCGGCGGCAAAGTAATGACAGAGATGGCCCCAACGGGACAGAGCTCTGAAACTATGGCTGACAAGAATAATTAGGCCATGGGTGGTGGGGGGCCTGTAGCCGTCCCAGACGACTCACCACCTTCCTCAGCAGAGATCAAGTCCAAATAATAGGAGAAAGAAAGAAGGCTCCAGGAGAAATTAGGAAATCAATTTGAAGAATCCAAAGCGTGGATAAAACAACAGTTAGAAGCCAAATAGCAGTCTCTTCAGCTCGACTAAGTGAATAAAACTAACCTCAGCCGAGCACAGGAGGCGTGACCAAGACAAAATTTAAAGGAACATACACTCAGTCTCTGGCTAATACACTATGAATAATCCCATGCTTTGGATTCTCCAAGCAGCGCGCTGGAGAAGAGGAGAGTTCAAGATTTTAAAGCACAAAAGAAAAAAAGGGGAAAGAAAAAGGCAAAAATAAAAATGGGAAGGGAGAAAAAGAAATGAAAGAGAAAGATGTTATATGTATTTAGAATTGAAATATGAATTGTAGTAAGAAATAAATGGGAAATCATGATTGCAAAAATGAAATGAATAATAATTGGAATATTTGTATTTGTATTTGTATCTTTGAAATTTAGATAATGACAAGTTTTGTTTTTCTTTAAAATATGAATAAGCTTAAACTGTAACAATTGAAATACCTTTAATGGTATATGGTGGTGAAAGTAGAAAGGATTAAGTTGTGGCTTGGATAACAGCTAGAACATTTTTAAATTATATTAGGGAAACTGTAATGATTGAAATATTTTTAATTGCATATTGTGATGAAAGTAGAAATGATTAAGTTGTGGTTTGGAGGATCAAATGGGGAAAACTATTTGGTTGATTAGGAGAGTTTAAGATGTGAAAATGAGTAATATAAGGGGAAAGCTCTATTTAACTAGGGAAACTGTAATAATTGAAATGCTTTCAATTGTATATTTAGGATTTAGGATTTATTAGATTTCTATACTGCCCTTCTCCCGAAGGACTCAGGGCGGTGTACAGCCATATTAAAACACATATAAATATACAAAATTTAAAACAATTTAAAATTGAATATATAAAAATTTGGCCCATAGATTAAAACACACATACACCCATTCTAAAATTTGTATTAGGCCAGGCCGGCTTGTTGGAACAAGAGGGTCTTCAAGGCGCGGCGAAAGGTACGTAGGTCGGGGATGAGACGAATCTCAAGGGGCAGCTCATTCCAGAGGGCTGGTGCCCCCACAGAGAAGGCTCTCCCCCTGGGTGTCGCCAGTCGGCATTGTCTGGCCGACGGCACCCTGAGGAGCCCCTCTCTGTGGGAGCGTATTGGCCGGTGGGAGGCTGTTGCTGGCCGCAGGCGGTCTCGTATATACCCCAGTCCTAAGCCATGGAGCGCTTTAAAGGTGGTGACAAACACCTTGAATCGCACTCGGAAGACCACCAGGAGCCAGTGCAGCTGGCATAGTGTGTTGAAAGCAGAAATGGCTATAATTAATTGATTTGTAAGAAATTGGATTGCATGGAAATAATTGGAATATTCATGTTCATATTGATTAATACACAAAAAAGATAGTTATATATCTAACTGATTTATACTAAAATGTTGGATTTGTATTATCAAAGGAACTGTATGTTATAAAATAAGCAGATTTACTATTTTTATAAGAATTAAATAATTGCAACACTACATAACTAACCAATGTGAGGATAGATATAAAAATAGATGACAATGGGAAGGGGTATAATATAGAATAGCAGGGAAAAACTGAATTTGATTAAGATTAGAGATGAGAATGAAGGGTAATATTGGTTCTTAAAAAATAATAGATGAGAAATAAATATGGCAAAAAGGAAATATAGAAATTGTAAATTTAATTGCAATGACTAAACACTGTCTAAATTTGTGAACTGGCCAAATACTCTGTTCAAAGAAAATACATTGTATGTTTGTATGTGTGTTTGCCTAAAAAATAAAAAAAACTTTATAATTTTTTTTTTTAAAAAAAGACCATCTGAATATGCAGCCAGATGAAAGTTGTCCAGCTATTGTTTCTTCAGAAGGGTGGACCACTGCTTCCTTCAGGGCAGGCAGAACTACCTTCTCACTCAAGGATGAATGTATTACCACTTTGGCCCAACCTCCTTCCATCTCCTGGGAGGCCTTTATCAACCAGGAGACACGTTGCTATAATACACTCACAGCTCTGAGGATTCTGCCCATGTCCTTAAAGTTACAAACACAAACTCCCCTCCCAAATTAACCTAAACTATGTCACAATTACCTCAACAGGACCTGCACAGCCAGAATCCAAATCAGAGCAAATTCTAGATAAAATCAGATTTTATCAGTCAGATGTCTAGAATATCCTCACAGCAGTTTTTATAATGTTCCTGTAATCCTTTTGTCCCAGCCCAGGTCATCCTACCTAAGGCTGCTGGCTGACACAATAAGAGCAGAAAAACAATTACATTTTGCTCTTCTTATTGCCACAATATAATCCTTACTATAAACTCTTACCCATGTCCAGATGGACTCACTCCTAGTTTTCCTCCAGCAGTGTTCCAGGCATCTCCTTTGTTGTTTCATTTCCCATGGTTTTTGTGAAAAGCAGGGACTACTTCAAGATTCAAAACCGGAAGAAACCACATGCACAATCCAATATAAAGCTAGCTATAATCGTCTCATCCTTAAGACATGGTTAAGGCTTCATCCAAACTGCACCCCAAAGAAATTTCTTCAGGTTCCCTCTGAAACCCAGAAGAATCTATCAGGCGTCTGTGGTCGATTAAATAAGTAGGCCCAGACTCCCTGCAATGGACAGCAATACTAGAGAACTCCAGGCAACCGATAAGATGGACATGACAAGGGACAGATGTTGATCCTGACCAGCTCATATCGCCACTCTGCTGACACAAAAGTCAGGTCTCACATGTGACATTTGGTGGGTGTTAAGCCCTCAATGATCTGGATCAGGCACCTGGTGGCCATTAATTTCCCAAGACACTTCAATCTTGCGTTCCTCATAACCATAGTCATGTTCCCCAGCACCATTTTGCAGGTGAACACCTGTTTTGCGCTGCTGTAACCAGACAGCAAGAACAGTGAATTCTTTCCTCTTTTTTGTCTAAATTTATAATATTATATATTAGAGGAATTAAACTGATGATTCTAATTATATTAGAGAGAAAATGGCCAAAACATTTATTTCTTTTAGAATTAGAAATAATTTAGAAATAATTTATTTCTCTAAGAAATGAGTTGCTACCTTAGTAAAACTGTAATTTAGGATCAAATTACAACTTGGAAGAAAATGAAGATGAATTATAGTAGGATACTAGAATGAGGCGCTTGTAATTATGGCATCCAGCCACAAGTAGGGACATCATACTTACTTGTTACTTTGTTAGAAATGATAGATTATTTTTTTTTATTGCAAAAAAAAAAAAAAAAAGATAGATTATTAATAGTCTAGTACAGTGATGGTTAACCTTTTTGCCGTCGTGTGCCAAAAGCAGAGGGAGTGTGAGGGGCTCGCGTGCGCGTGTGCCCAACCCATAATTCAATGTGCCCCGGGCTGTTTCCAGCCTCTGGGGGTGGTGGGGAAGGCCGTTTTCACTCTCCCCAGGCTTCTAGAAAGCGGGCCTTCCTCATCCCCCCGGAGGCCCTCCAGAGGCCGGAAGGCACGAAAATCAGCTGGTCGGCGAGTACATGCGCACTGCAGCTGAGTTAGGGCAACGCTCGCGTGCCCAATATGGCTCTGCATGCCACCTGTGCCATAGGTTCGCCATCACGGGTCTAGTACAATCTCATTAATTTTTGGTTAAAATTATTTTTTTTCCTATGGATCTGGCTGTAAGAGAAATTATCTTTTCTTAAAAAAAAAAAAAAAAAAGGCTATTAGCAAACTCTATTAGCAAACCCTTGCTAATGTCTCTCTATTCCGTTTTGAAAAAGCCAGGAGTCACCTTAAGCAACATACATAGGATACTGATTTCCAAATGAATCTACTGTATTTTTCAGAGTATAAGACGCACCTTTTCCCCCCCAAAAGAGAGTGAAAATCTGGGTGCATCTTATACTCCAAATGTAGCCCCACCCAGCTTCTCAAACAGAGGTTTCAGAGACTGAAAAAAGCATCAGAAACAAAGCTTCAAAAAGAAGCCCCCAAACAGAGCTTCAGAAAAGAAGCCCCCAAACAGAGCTTCAGAGGCTTTTTTTCTGAAGCTGTTTTGGAGGCTTTCAGAGGCAGGAAAAAAAGTTTTTTCTGAAACAGAGTTTCAGAAGTTTCAGAGGCAGAAAAAAAAGCAAAAAAAAAAAAGCAAGGCACGGAGCTCACAACCAAGGAACCTGTTGCTAAAATTCACCTCTGGGAACAGCTGATTGGGGGTATTCCGGGAAGTCCGGAATACCCGGGCCAACCAGCTTTTTTCTTATTTTCCTCTCCAAAAACTAAGGTGCATCTTATACTCCGGTGCGTCTTATACTCTGAAAAATACAGTAGTTAAATATCCAACCCCACATTCCATGTTTGTTTCATAAGATCAAATGCCATCATCCTATCTTTTCTCCATTCCAAAATCAAAATTTCACAGGTTTTCGCCTTGGCCAGTCTCAATGCACTATCCTCTGCGGTATTGTGTCAGTATTATAAAAATATCCCTCTACATCAGTGGTTCTCAACCTGTGGTCTGCAGACATGGGGGGCGGGGGGGGGGCTCAATGTTGTCACAGGGGGTCTGCAAAGGCTTGAAATGATTTAAATCTTGCGTTACATCTTGATGGTCCATGGCCACAAAAGGTATTTAAAGGGTGTCCGTAGTGAAGAAAAAGTTGAGAATCATTGCTCTATCTATATCATATTATGCCCATGTGGGAAGAGCTTCATGGAATCCCATAGTCACATGCTCCTCTTTTACTCTCTTTACAAAGAATCTTGGATGACATTAATCTCATTTGGAAGAAATATCCTGGCAGAGAGTATTTATCTTCTTCCATTTTAAAATGACTCTAATGAATCTTCAGGTTGCTTGAATCTGTCTATTTGTCCCACACGCATGCATAGCTGAATAATATTATTTATATAAATAGCTGCTATATGTATTATTATTTTTTAATAATAATTTCATTATATTTTAAAGTAACGTTATGTATCCTAATGCTTACTTTTGCAGGTAGTCTTCAACTTAGGACCATTCATTTAATAATGGTTTGAAGTTATAATAAATTGTATGTTTTTTATTGTTATTTACCTCCCTAAAAGATTTCAGTTGAATTGTACAGCTTATACATTATATTAAAGTTGGAAAAAAATCTGAAATGATTTATCTTGGTCTGATTGTTTTTTATATTATAAAAACCTGGCATTTTAACAAGGTATGTAGATTTTTTATATCCACTGTATGTCTATATGTACAAGTAGTTCTTGACTTACAACCACAATTGGGGCCAAAATCTCGGTTGTTGAGCAAAGCAGTTATTAAACAAAATGCCCATATTACTGCTTTGCTCAATGACTGCAAATCTAGGCACTCCTGGCTGTAGCTGTTAAGTGATCTCATGGGTTGTTAAGCAGATGGAGCAAAAGAGGTAGTTGGCTCGCAAATGTTCCTGTAGCCTGCTTGGAGCCCTCGTGCATGGAAGGGAGGGGAGGGGAAATTCTTCAGTAGGCTGTAGGAATGGAGCTGAAATCCTGAAGATTTCTGCTCCTTTCTTGCATCCCCTTTAGCTCCTCTTTGAATGCAACCTTTCTTGCCGGCTTCTGATTGACTTCCTGGAGAAGCCCGCAGAAATGATTGCAAATAAGGATCACATATTTGTTGAGTGCTTGGCTTCCAGTTGCAAATGTGAGCCAGTTGACAAATGTCTGAAATGTCGGGGGAATGTGTGTATTTCATATATATTATGTTGTCTGGCTCTAAAGCCATGAATAAGATTAAAAACATTTTCCTCAAACAAAGTGAAGTACCAAAGACCAGCAAGAAGGATATGAAACAAATACACATTTTGGGAAGTACCAAATAAGTCAAATTTAAACAATCTGCAACTTACGACCACAACTGAGCCCAAAATTTATGTTGCTAAGTGAGAAACTTGTGAGTTTTGCCCCATTTAATTTTTCTTGCCACATTTGTTAAGTAAATCACTGCAGTTTTTAAATAAACAGCATGGTTGTTAAGTGAATCTGGCTTCCCCATTGACTTTGCTTGTCAGAAAGTCGCAAAAGATGGTCACATGACTCCTGGATACTGCAACCATCATAAATACAAACCAGTTGTTAAGCATCCGAATGTTGTCAAATATCCAAATGTAAATCATGTGACCATGGAAATGCTGCAATTATCATAAATGTGAAAAATGGTCATAAGTACGTTTTTTCAGTGCCACTGTAACTTTGAAAGATCACTAAATGAACTGTTGTAAATCAAGTACTACCGGTGTTTAACAGGTTGAAGAAAAATACGGTTTATAAAAGTAACCCAGTTATGAAAAAGGACAGAATGTGCTTAGAAAAAATACTTCCTGATGAAATAATTATATGAAATAATTTTTAGTTGGATAATTTATAATTCAAGATTTAAGCACTAAATTACCAGTCAAGATATAGTACTATAATGTATCATATTATGATATATTTTCATATATGACAACTTCCGTTGTGGAAGAGATGCTATTGCACAGTGATCTGTTTGAAATACATGGCTATAGTTACTATTTTTATTGCAAAACACACAGTATTGCTGTCATAAATTGATACTAAACATTTTATTATGACTTTATCCTTAGGAATAAAATTTATTTGGCTTACATTCATCTTTTTTAGTTCTTTAACACCTCACGTTATATTTGGAAAGGATAAATCTATCTTAGGGTATGCTGGAAATATTTCCTAGTATTATCCTAATCAAACCTGATGATTTTCATGTACTCCCAACATTATGATTCTACTTGTAAAATACATAGCTTAAAAAATATTTTGATGAAAATAAGGGACACTGTAGAATTTAAAGTGTTAAGGACCACTGCAACAAAGAATCATAAAATTGGATCAGTTATGTGATTGGTCTGCTTTACAACTGTCACAACTTATGACTGTAAAGGGCAGGCTCCATTACAGTCATAACTCAAGGTCTACCAGTATAAGGACACTACAGAACAAATACATTTCCATTTAAGAAACTATCCTATCTCCAGTTCTAAATTTCATTATTTGAAACAAAGTAGCAGCATAACCAATGAATTCAACAAAACAAAACAAAACCATCCTTCCTTCCTCCTCACCCATCACCATGTTTAATTAATTAAAATTAAAAAAGCTGTTTTATTCCAAAGAAATAGGCTACAAAAACCTTATAAGCAACAGCAAAATTATTACTTACTCTCACCTTTAGCTCAAACACAGGAGTGTCTATTGTTACTGCTCCATGACGCTTGAAACAACTAATTATGGTGCTGAAGATTTTTTCACGGAGAGCCATTTGCTTTGGGCTAAAATCCCTGGTACCCTAGGAGTTCAAGGCAAGGCAAAGAGGTTAGAATAGGGGTGTCAAACCTAATTTCATTGAGGGCCGCATCAGCATTATTGCCGGGGAGAGCGTGGCTGGGTGGTCATGGTCACCGTCGACTGGTGGGTATGGCCAGCTCAACATTGCTTGCGTTGGGGGCCGCCTGTGGGGGACTGGGCAGGCCTGTAGGGGATCCAGGTGTCTCCGGCGGAGGGGGGGGTGGGACCAGGGTTGGTGCTGGGGCGTGATCCATCAGAGGAGCAAAGACAGATGGTGGTGTTGTGGTGAGGCAGCTCAGCTGGTCGCTGTCACTGCCAGCCGCAGTCCCTGTGCACTCGGCCCCAGGCTGTCATGAGTGGAGCAGCAAGTAGAAGGCTTGTCCCACATGTATAGCAGAGCTGGAAAACGAGGTTGGCCAGCGAGGGCGCCACCCCCACCCCGCCCCAGCGGCACTGACAGCAGGTGGAGGTAGAGGTGCACAAGCAAAGACAGATGGTGGGACAGAGCAGGTGGATGGTCAGCCACCCAGCGGGCTGGATCACATACCTCCCCCCCGCACCTCTGCCTCTGCTTGGAGGGCTGGCCCAACTGTCACAGCCTCCCATCCCAACCTGTGCTGCGCGAGCTGAAGAGCCCCTGAGTGCGCCAGTTGAGGGGCTGGTGGGCTTCTGCTGTTGGACATTGTCGTTCCCTGCACGCTCATTGCCTCCTATATGCACGCTGGGGGAGTGTCCAGCTTGGATGGGCCATGGTCGGGGCAGCAGGGGCTGCTCCCTTGCTGTCTCTGGGGTAGCACAGTGGGCCAAATCTGGGTCCATCACGGGCTATATTCTGCCCGCAGGGCTTGTATTTGATATGTCTGGTTAGCACATGAACATGTCTGGAAGAGAGGATAAAACTGAAAAAGCAGAATGTGTGTGGGCATGTATTTATATATGTATATATGCATGTATATATACACGTATCTCTCTGTGCTTCTATATATGTGTACACACATATATTTCTATCTATGTACACATACATACGTACACACACAAAACTTATGCGGAAAGATGCAAGTTCATTTAAAGTGCATTTATTCCACTGAACAGAGTATCAGTGCTAATTCCAAGAAACCCTGGAGAGGAAAATAACACAGTAGATCCAGAAAGGTTACCACCATGCAGCATTACCTTGGGAACTTTGAGAATCAGGTTTCTTTTTGAGGCACCAGCATTCTGCTGGTGCGATAACTGTTTTTCTGCATCTTCAGTAACCTGTGAAAGAGCAGAGTAATACAAACATGATGTAGAAAACAAATAGCATTGATCTTCTAGTCCGTGTTATTGTCATAAAATTCAACTTGTAAAACACAGAATAAAAGAACTTCTGCACTTTCAATGATTATTCTGATTCTGTGTGGTATATTGGTTATGTTTAGTATTGGCATGAGTATGGAGATGGGAGACAGCTTCTTGTTGTCCATAAGCTAGGCAAACTCACTGCATGAATTTCTCTCAGCCATTATCTCAGAGCCTACTCAGGAGAATATCTCTTCCATTTTTTAAAAAGACAAAACTTTACAGTGCTAAGATATGTATTAATAAAATTGGCATATGATATTATACTTAATGTAAATATTGTTAACAAGCCCTCCTAAACATGTTGAAGTAACTTTGTAATACTAATTCAGATGATTGTCCAACTAGTCCAGGTTTATGTGATTAAAGAACTCCACATGTAATCTAGCAAAGTGATTTTTCCCAATCTAGCTATCTGGCATCTTTTAAATTGAAAGTAATAAATAAAACAAAGCCCATAATTTAGCATCTACAGATTAAGAAAGGGCTGCATATAATAATGGATGGAGAGGAGGCGTGGCTAGTGTCACAGCAAGACGACATGCTCCTGGGGGGCTCCCGAGGAAGCTGTTGATAACTCCGTTGCTGGGTGGTCTCTAGGGATCGAAGCTGTTTTGTAGGGATGGTGAGCAAGGGGAGCACATTCCGATGATCTCAGAAAATCCGCAAATTCCCTGATTGATCCGGAAAAAGCTCCCTGACAACTGAGAAGGTGGCCATTGCAAGTCGCTACGAAGCTGGGGCAGTCACAGCAAGAACGTGGAGGCGGAAGAAGGTATGATTGGTCTGGGTGAGACTTGTATTCTTTTGAAACCTTTTTAAAGAACCCCCTTGAAAGAACCGAGGAGAAGAGAGGGTGGCTTAAAAGGAGGAGGTGGAATTGGACTTTTCCTTCCACCTTTGGAAGAACAGCTGCGAGAAAGCGGGTGGAGCCAAAAGAAAGTTAAACTAAAAATTGGCTTAGAAAGAGCTGTTTGAAGAGCAAAGTCAGAAAACCGGACTAGATATTTTAATTTTCAAAATGGGGAATAACAACCAAGCTAAAAGTGACTATAAAAACTCCTTTTTTTAAAGGGAAAAAAACTTTCTTCTTTTCTCTCTCTCTCTCTCTCTTTTTTTTGGTCTTCCCATTTAACTGAACTGAGCAACAGTGCCATCCAGAGGCAATAGTGAAAATTGAAAAACATTAGAGCAAGGATGAGATGTGACCTTGGAGCCTGTGAATTAAATTGATAAGAAGTTGTTTAGATTGTCAGAGAGCGGAGCACTGGGAGCTTTGTTGTTGTTTTTCATCTGAATAGTGCAGCTCTTGGAACTTGAAAGGCGAAATAACAGAAACGGGCCAACGTGAAACTCTTTTTTCTTTTTTAGCTGACACTTTGAAATAAGGCTTTTATTTTTCTTTCTTTTTAAGTGGCTATTATCTGTTCTTCTATTTCTCCTATTTATATCTTTTTGCCGCCATATGGTAACGTTGTGAATTTTTCTTTTGGAATAACTGGAATTTGGGGGCCTGAGAGGTTGATTTGGATTATAAATTTTATTTTTCCTCTCTCTGAGGTAATTTGGATTAAGGTAAGAAAAACCTGAAGAAAAGAAGCAAGAAAAACTCTGAGATTTGGATTTGGATTACAAAGCTTTTTGGCTTCTCGTTTCTTTTTTGTCACCACTCTGGTTTTCTATTTTTCTATTTGTTTTTTATTTCATTGCGTTTTGCTTTTTTTTTCCTCTTGTTTTTTGGCAGGCCTATACTTGGACATAAATTGCTTGGAAATACAACGAGCTATATTTGGTGGATTACAAATATCAAGACATTACAAGATGAAGAAAACAACATCAGCATTGTCCTCAGTGTCATCCTCTGCAACTTCTAGCCCTGCTGGTCAAAGAACATTAGATTCTATGGCACAAGAAGAAAAAACCAATGCTATGCAATTAGAATTAAAGAATATGATACAAGTTCTTCATGAAAACTTGAAGGAAAGAATAGGCAAATCAAATGAGTGAATGGAGAAAGTAGAAGGAGAATTTAAAAATGTTCAAGGGATTATGGAGAAAAATGAGCAAAGAATGCAAAAATTAAAAGAAAAAGCCTAATTAACAGAAAAAAGAGTGGGAGAGCTGGATTATACACTAACAGCAGCAGACAGAAACAAAGAGAAGACAATTATCTCCTTAGAAATGGATCGAGCAGATTATCTGCGATTTCAGAACGTGGAAGAGAAAGGGGAAAATTTACCAGAGATAATGGCAGATTTGTTGGCGGAAGCAATGGAGGAAACCAAGGAAAGAATTTTGAATGACATTGATGAAATATTTAGAGTGCATACAAAATACACAATGAGAAATAACCTACCTAGAGGTGCATGTTAGATTTATCAAGAAAGCAATAAAAACAGAGATTTTACAGAGTATAGGAAACATTCCTATGAAGTACAAGGGCAGAGAAATAGTAGTGTTAAAACAAATACCAAGAAGAATTAGAGACCTGAGAAGAGAGTATCAATTCTTGGCAAAATGTTTAATTAAAAAAGGAATAAATTTTAGATGGCTGATACCCGAAGGAGCGTTGGTGACTTGGCAGGAGCAAAGACACAGACTAGACTCGATAGAGAAGGCAGAACAATTTTATGATCAATACTTGGGACCTCAAGAGGAGGAGAGACTGAGAAGAGAGAGAGAGATACCAGAAGAACTCAGGGAAGAGAGAGACAAACAACAAAAAGAAGCTGTTCAAGATTGGAAATAGCATTATGAGAAGGAGCAAGGGCATAGGAACCAAGAGAGCCAAGAGAAATAAGGACAACTAGAGCAACAAAATTCACATATAAGTAAAACATGGAAGAAGAAATAAAATTAACAACAATTACTATAAATGGACTGAATTCGGCAATAAAAAGGAAAAGAACTTTTAATAAATTGGAAAAATTAAAACTGGACATAATTTGTTCACATCAAAAAACAATATAAAGTTTTTGGAATATCCCAAAATGGGGAAACTATATGGTTCGCTTACACATTGAAGTAAGAGAGACGTTGTATTGTATATTAAGGAGGCAATAAAGGCCAAACCAATTTTGATGGATAATGAAGGGAGGATATTAATGGTGGAGGTAAGGATGAACTATAAATAAATACTTCTAGTGGCAATATACGCACCAAATGATAACCAAGAAGATTTCTATGGTAAATTATACAGGAAAATAATAGAATTGGAGTATGAAAACATGTATAGTAGGTGATTTCAATGCAATTGTGGATGTGGACTTGGACTATAAAACGAAAAAGATTAATAAGAAAGCTAGGAAAACACTTCCAAAACCCTTTTTCAAAATGGTGGAAGAATTAGGTATTCAAGATGCATGACAAGGAAGATTTCCAGAGAAAAGTCAATATACATTTTACTCAAATAGACATATGACTTGGTCCAAAATTGATATGTGGATGTCAGACAATTTATTATCTAATATACAAGAAATAAATATTGAAACAAGCACATGGACAGATCATAATTCAATGAATATTATATGGAAGGGACAAAAAAAGAAATTAAGATGGAAATTGAATCAAACAATTATAAACGAAAAAGAATTTTTACAGCATATGGAAAAGGAGTTGGTTTTCTTTTTTTAAGAGAATAGAATAGAAAAGAAAAAACTTCATTACAAAATGTATGGGACATAGCCAAAGCATATATCAGAGGACTGGCAATAACATACGTAGGAAAGAGAAATAAAAAGAAAAGACAAGCTCAAAAAAACCTATCATGTTTCCCTGAAAATAAGACCCTGTCTTATATTTTTTGAACCCCGAAATAAGGGTTTGGCCATATTATCGGGGGGGGGGGTGTCTTATTATTTTGGGGGTGCAGGAGACAGCAAGTATGACAGCACAACAGAGCCGCTTGTCAACTATTCGCTGGGGCAACTAAAGGTGGGAATCTCCCCAGCGTTCTTGGCACTTCCCCGCCTCCCATCCATCCATCCATCCCCCTCGCCTGCAAACTCCCGCCCCACTCCCATCTCTCTGCTGGGCGACCCCCGGCAGTCCCAGACGTCCAAAGCCTGCACCCGCCTGGCTCCCTTTTCCACAACACCCGGCCCTTTATCGAGGGGGGTGGCATGTGGGGCGGGAGAGAAGATGTGTGGAGCGAGACGGGGCTTGCTCCTCTTGCTGTCTCTTTCCCCCCCCCGCAAGGGGCCGGGGAGACGTGAGACACTCGTTTTACCTGCCTTGCAGCTCTGTCACGTGTCTCGCTGTTGTCTGCAGGCAAACACATAGGGTAAAACCAAATTTCTCGCGAGTTCGAGAAGTTTGATTGAACTCACGAGTTTTTTTTACCCTACGTGTTTGCCTGCAGACAACGGCGAGACACGCGATGGAGCTGCAAGGCAGGTAAGATGGCTCCGCACACCCCAATGGTACCTTAACAGCAGCCTGGCTTCTGCCCTTTCCCGCCGTGTCTTTGTCGAGGGGGATGGCAGGTAGGGCGGGAAAGAAGGGACATGCGTGGAGCGTGACGGGGCTCCTCTTGCAGTTTCTTCTCCCCCTCTCACCGGGCATGGCAGGGCTTCCTGCCCCAATTGGATGCAATTTGGGGGTGGCAGGTGGGGAGGGGTGGGGCTGGGGAGACATGAGACTCGTGTCTTACCTGCCTTGCAGCTGTCACGTGTCTTGCCGTTGTCTGCAGGCAAACACGTTGTAGGGTAAAACCAAACTTCTTGTGAGTTCGAGAAGTTTGATTGAACTCATGAGGTTTCTTTTACCCTACAACGTATTTGCCTGCAGACAACGGCAAGACACGCGATGGAGCTACAAGACAGGTAAGACACATTTCACGTCTCCCCAGCCCAACCTTTCCCCACTTGCCATCCCCAAATTGCATCCAATTTGGGCAGGGACAGGAAGCCCTGCCATGCCCAGCGAGAGGGAGATAAGAGACGGCATGATGAACGACCCGTCTTGCTTTATGCGTCTCGCTTCTCCCCCACACCCCTCAATAAAGAGCCACTGTGGAAAAGGGAGCCAGGTGGGCACAGGCTTTGGGCGTCTGGGGCTGCCAGGAGTCGCCCGGCGGAGAGACGGGAGCAGGGCGGGAGTTTGCAAGCAATCACTTCCCCTTTGCCTTCTCTCCC
This sequence comes from Pantherophis guttatus, assembly GCF_059756535.1. Lineage (NCBI taxonomy): Eukaryota > Metazoa > Chordata > Lepidosauria > Squamata > Colubridae > Pantherophis > Pantherophis guttatus. The sequence goes on along the minus strand of NC_142065.1, from coordinate 119,311,674 downwards.
AAAAGTGCTCCTCAGGCGCAGCCACTTCTGCAGGAGACTCGCGCCTCGTGCCAGCCTTCCAAAGGGTATCATAGCAGCAGCTATCCACAATTTGTTAACCTTTATTTCGCCCCGACCCACATAGCCCAGTACGGTCGGGATGAAATAAGTGTAAAAAAATTGTGGATAGCTGCTGCTACAGTATCCTTCAGAAGGCCGCTGTGAGGCACATGGGGCGCATCACTTGGCCTCCTGCTGCAGAAGTGGCCGCAATCCATGGCAAAAATGGCCGTCCTTGCTGGAGGGCTTATTTTCGTGGGAGTGTTAGAAAAGGGGGAACTTAAAATGAAACAGGATTTGGAAAAGCAGGGGATTGATATGGTATGATATACACAACTGCAAATGCAATCTAGATATAAAAAAGATGCAAAATTATATGGTTTTCATATGGAACTGACAGAATTAGATAAGATATTAACAGGAACAGATGAAGGAATGATAAGAAAATTATATAGCTATTATCGAATTAGAAGAAGAAGAAGTTAAAGAAACAATGAAAGCATGGGCAAAAAACATTGGACATATGATAGAGCTAGATAAATGGCAGCAATTATTGGATAGAAATTATAAGATAACAATGTCTACTGCATTCAAGGAGAATTTGCACAAGATGTTTTATAGATGGCATTTTTCACCTGAAAGACCGGCAAAAATGTTTAAAGATAAATCAACTAAATGTTGGAAATGCCATCAGACACCGGGATTGGATGTGGTGGACATTGTAGAAGCAAAAAAATACTGGGCAAGAATTCGTATGTGATTGGAGAAGATGACGCAGCAGTATATTGATTTAAAACCTGAGATATTCCTGTTGGGGATTTTACCAGGGAATTATAGTAGATATTGTATACTTGATTATTCAGGTAATAACTGCGGCTAGAATTGTATTTGCACAGAATTGGAAAGGTGAAGAGATTCCTGCAGTTGAAAACGTGATTAAGAAAATATTGGAATGTGCAGAAATGAATAAATTAACACTCACAATTAAAGGGAAGGAAGAATCCGATTATTACAATATATGGGATTTATTTTATCAATGATTAGAGAATAAATATGAAAGTAATGTACAGTAAAGTTAAATAAGAGAAATGTTATAATAGATATGTTAAGTATTAATATTAATATAAGAGTAGATATAAATAATGAATATGGTGGTATGCTTTTACTGTTATGACACAAAAAATTTGTACCCAGACGACACACTGTTTAATAAATGATGGAATGTTTTGTATTAAAAGAAAATAAAAAATTAAAATAATAATGAAGGATAAATAAAAATATTATATAAATATTTTTCAATTCCAATATTTTCAATTGATTTAGTTCTCAGTTAATAGAGCCATAAATCAAAGTAATTCTAGAATTCTAAGTACATAAACAAATTATACTAAGGAGAATCAAGTACTGCTAAATGATACACACCTGATTTGAAAGATGACTGGAAAACAGACGTAGGATGTGAAACTGTTCAGGTAAGTGCTGGGTTCGAAAGGAAGCAGTTCTTAAAACAGTGATCCAGTGCATGTTGGAAAGTTTAGATAATTACATCAGCTGCTGTAGTGCATCATTAGTACATTATTAGTACATCAGATATATGAAGTATTGCCTTCATTTTAGCCAAAGGTGAGCAGAATTATTATCTATAAAGAATAAGACATGCAAAGAAAATGAATAAATCATATTGGCTTAATGTTTAATACTGCAGCAAAGATGCAACATAATTACAGAGCAAAATAAAGCCTGGGAGGCAACATTTACATTCATTGATCACACACATAACTTTTTGACTCTTCCACTATAGAGCTTAAGAGGTATACCGAATCTATTAGGAAGATTAGGTCAAGGTATGATTAGCATAAGAATCACACAATAAACTTTATGACACAGTACAGTTTAGGTCTGGTATAATTATCACTCTTACTGCCAATACTAAAGAGATGAGTAACTTAAAGTACCTAACTTCTTCGTTGCAGCCCACACAGCCTCTATTGATAAAAATTAAGGGCGGGATTTCCCGCCATTTTGAAGCAGGAAACACACTTTTAGACACAGGAAGAAAAAAGATCCATTGAAATTACCTCTCCAAAGAAAAATCATGCCCAGGGGCGTGCTAAATCCCACGAAATTTGCATCACTTCCTTGTTACAAGCTATGCCGATATAAAAGGATTGCTCACTTCTGCAGTAGCCGAATCTTACAAACGTTGTATAATGTTAATCAGATTAAGGAATCGAGCGAGGCAAGAATGGCTACTAACGCCCAAATGCGTTTTTTGAAAAGTTAAACTGCCGTTTCACAAAACGACAAAGGGCTGTGCAAGTAAAAGTTCTAAGCAAGCAAGAATTTCCTTACCATATCACCATTCTCTAAAGTTCCCATAAAGTGCACGAATTGTTCAAAGGAAATTTTCTAAACCAATGAGAAAGTCCCTCTCGAAGAAAAAAGCTTAGGTCAACTTCATAAGACGACAGTATATTCCTCACCGGAAGTAAATCGTTTTCATTTTCCCAGTCACAGATTTAAAATGATAAACCAGTTTTGCTCAACCTTGGAAAAGTTTAAGATAGGCAGATTTCAAAGCCCAGAATTCCCAGGAAGCATACTGGCTGGAGAATTCTGGGAGTTGAAGTCCCCCTATCTTTAAGTCACCAAAGTTGAGAAATACTGCAGTAAAGTAACCATTTCACCCACCCTGCTTCGGTCTTCTGACATACGTTTCTGTTTATTTTAAATTTAAAAACTTAAACTAAAAACTCGGTTTCTTCTAATGCTACAGAAATGACACGTGCCATGAACACGTGGACAAACACAATCGTTTGAAGGTTTGCAACTACTAGAGTCTATTTAAAGCATAAAGTAAAAGCAAACCGCGTAGCGCGCGTTCCTTCAGCTTCCAGGTTTAGACTTGAGAGTATCCGACCAGCAGAAAGGCGCTACCGGGGGCGGAGAAGCCCCTGGTCGCTTTGAAAAAAGGCCGGGGCCTACCTAACCTTCCTTCCCACTCCCCGGGTGCCTCTGCAGCCAGCAAGCCCTTCCGACGCCTCGGAGCCTGCCCTTCCCGAGCGCTGGGGTGGGGGTGAGGATCGTTTTCCGGCTTCCGACTCTTCAGAGGCAAGATGGCGTCGAGCAGTGGGGTAGGTGATCGGTTTGTGTTTTATTCCCCCAAAGAAGGGAAAATACAGTTTCTGTTCTTGCTCATTTGCTGAGAATCGTAACGCAAAGTTGGTAAGGCCTTCCGTATAATTTCATCGGCGGAGATCTGGAGCGCCTCCTGTTTTTGAGGAACGTAAGAAAAGGTCCGACTTCAACTCTTGATAGGTTTGGCTGTGTTCTCTCCGCATGTCTGTAGCTGGGACCCCGAGGAGCCTCTGTAGGCTTGGCCATAGTCACACCAGCATTTTGGGTGATACAGTAGCCTCACGGACGGAAATGGGGAACCTCCCAGGATAAGACGATAAGGTGATAGGTTTCTTCGTTAAAGGAGGAAAATAAAAGGTTTGCTCCTGTGGCATGCAGACTTCATGGTTGCATACTCACTCTTGGATCCTGACTCCACAGCATCTAAAGGTGGCGATTTCTTTAATTTTAAATTATTTTTGTGCAAACAACTTGATTTTATTGCTTATGAATCTCCTTTTATTGGATATCACTTTATATGTGTGGGAGAAAAGTAGGGTCCACAGGTTTATGTAAGGTCATTGGCAGTTTTATTTTTAGTTACTTTTCTGTTGATTTCAAGTATGACATTAGCCACATAGTGGGTTCACTTCTAATGATAGACATCCGCTTGAACAGTGCACTAAGCTAAAATTTTAAACCATATAGAGTAAATACAGGTAGTCCTCAATTGTTCACAACAGTACAGAAAAAAGTGACTTATGACAGTTTTTCCCACTTATGACCATTGCAGCATCCCCAGGGTCACATGATCAAAATTTGGATGCTTGTCAACTGTTATTTATGACAGTTGCAGTGTCCTGGGGTCATGTGATCGATAATAATAATAATAATAATAATAATAATAATAATAATAATAATAATTTTATTTCTATACCGCCCTTCTCCCGAAGGTCTCAGGGCGGTGTACAGCCAATTTAAAAACACAAGACAAAACAATGATTAAAAATTAAAATAATTAAATAGATTTGGCCCGGTTTAAAACCCCGAAAATTTAAAATACCCCAATTTAAAATTATTATGTTGATAGCCCGGCCTGGCGGAACAACAGGGTCTTCAGTGCGCAGTGAAACACCCGGAGGTTGGAGATCTTACGTATTTCTGGGGGCAGTTCATTCACAGGGCTGGGGCTCCCACAGAGAAGGCCCTCCCCCTGGGTGTCACCAGCCGACATAACTTGGCTGATGGCACCCTGAGGAGACCCTCTCTGTGGGAGCGAACTGGCCGGTGGGAGGCTATTGGTGGCAGAAGTCGGTCTCGAAGGTACCTGGGTCCTGTGCCATGGAGCGCTTTAAAGGTGATGACCAACACCTTGAATCGCACCTGGAAGACCACTGGGTCACCTTTTGTGACCTCCTGACAAACAAAGTCAATGGGGAAACCACATTCACTTAACAAACATGTTACTAACTTAAAACTACAGTGATTCACTTAGCAACTGTGGCAGGAAAAGCTATAAAATGGGGCAAAATCCATTTAACAGATGTTTCAGTTAGCAGCAAAAATTTTGGGGCTCAATTGTGGTCATAAATCAAGGACTACCTGTAAAGTTATAGAGAGTTGGCATATTGTATTAAGTAAGAAACAATGGTTTACAGATAACAGGAACTGGGTTCATACATTATGAAGCCACAGAAATATAAACTACATCAGGGGTCCCCAACCTTTTGGACCTCAGGGACCACCAAGTTCATAATTTTAAATCCCGCAGACCACTAATATGAATCCAGTGCGCCGCTTGCTGAAGCGCCTGGATTCCCAGTGACAGGATGGGGTCCTTCAGGCACTCTCCCTCTTCTTTCTTTCTCTCTCCTTCTCTCATTTTCTCTTTCTCTCTCCCCCCCTTTCTCTCTCTCCCACGCATTCTCTGATTCCCTCTCTGTCTCTTTCTTTTTCTCTCTTTCATTCTGTCTCTCTCTCATTCTGTCTCTCTCATTCTCTGATTCTCTCTCTCTCTCTCTTTCATTCTGTCTCTTTCTCTTTCTGTCTCATTCTCTCTTTCATTCTTTCTCTTTCTCTTTCATTCTCTCATTCTGTCTCTCATTCTCTCTTTTTCACTCTGTCTCTTCTCTTCATTCTCTGTCTCTGTGTGTGTCTCATTCTGATTCTCTCTCATTCTCTGATTCTGTCTCTTTCTCTCTCTCATTCTCTCATTCTGTCTCTCTCTTTTTTCTCCCCCTCTCTCATTCTCTTTCCCCCCTCTTTCTCTCTCTCTTTTATTGTCTTTCTCATTCTCTCTCTCCCCCTCTCTCTTTTTCTCTCTCTCATTCTCTTTCTCCCCCACTCATTCTCTCTCTCTTTCTCTGTCCCCACTCTCTCCTTTTCTCATTCTCTCTCTCTTTCATCCTCTCTCTCATTCTCTCTGTCTCTTTCTTTCTCTCTTTCTCTCTCATTCTCTCATTTTCTCTTTCTCTCCCCCCTCTTTTCTACTCATTATCTCTATGATTCCCTCTCTGTCTCTTTCTTTTTCTCTCTCTCATTCTCTCTCTCTCATTCTTTCATTCTGTCTCTTTCTCTCTCCCCTTCTTTCTCATTCTCTCTCTCTTTCATTCTCTCTCTCTCGTTCTGATTCTCTCTCTGATTCTCTGATTCTCTTTCCCTCTCCCATCTCATGGGCCGTCTCATGTGTCTTGGGGCTGATTGGAAGTCAAGCACCTCCCCGAGAGATCGAGGTGCGCGGAGCATCAACAAGGGCCGGAAGAATCGGCTGTGAGATCCAGCAAGAAACAAAGCTTCACTCTCACTCTGGAATATGGAGTGAATCTCCATCCCCCGTCCCTTTTCCTTGCCAGGCGAGGAGTGACTGGGAAGGGAGGGCAAGGGGCGGGGACAGCCACTGTTGGTTAGCCGACAGGAAGCTACAGCAGGGGGAAGAAACAGCCCGGGGTTGCCACCACCCATTGCTTCGGCCTGCCTGCGCCGCCCCCCCTTGCACCATTGCCTCATTCCGGCCGGCGAGGGCTGCGTTGCAAAGTTGCAAATTGCACAAACCTCCCTCTACAGCGGAGATTTACAGCCCCACCATGAGCTGCCTTGCCAGTCCCATATTCCAAAGCTCTAGTCACAGGACTGGCCATTGCTCATCCTGGAGCAGCTCCTCCACCCTGGTGCGCCGCAGACCACCAAAATTTTCTCGTGGACCATCAGTGGTCCACGGACCACCAGTTGGTGACTACTGAACTACATTATCATGTAGTCTATATGCAGTACCAAAAAGGTTGGAAAATAACATGAATAGGATCATTGTGTGCTCTCTGCTCATTTTATCTCAAAAAGGATATTGTAGAATGAAAAGACAAGAAAATACTAAGAAATTTGACTCATATTATTCAATAAGCAGTCTATTTCTAGATGGCACATGTATCTTTCTTAGGCTTATCAATGCATAATGGCCCTGCTTGTACACATGCAGACACCAAGAGCTATTTATGAAGGAGCCACATGAGCCTAGAACAACTACCTGCTTCATTGATGCAAAGAAATATGCTATGTGCATGCTTCTACACTTTGGGAAGCAATTCTTTCGAAGGATTTGAGCCACCCTAGTATAATACTGTAAGGGAATGTTATGGCTCAGTGGTTAAAGATGCTGAGCTTGTCAGCTGGAAAGCTGGCAGACTGGATTCAAGAGCTGAGCACTGCATGACGGGGTGAGCTCCCGTTCCTGCCACAGCTCCTGCCCACCTAGCAATTCAAAAGCATTGAAATGTGAATATATTAATAGGTACCACTGTTATCTTCAGTGGGAAGATAACAGCATTTTATTGCCTTTGGCGTATAGCCATGCTGGTCACATGACCATGGACCATGAAATGTCTTCGGAAAATGTTGGCTGAAATAGAAATGAGCACTGTGCCCTAGAGTTGGATGTGACTGGATAGAGAAACCTTTACCTTTCAGTATGGTACTGTATATGTGCGCACTTAAATCAGAACACTACCTCATTGACCTACCTCAAAGACGGGACCCAGAAAGGTGGGGATCCCGGAGTCGAGGGGGGAGTCAGAGTTTGTCCGGATAGTTCTTTGAACATCAATACTGTGGGTGGGAGGGATAGATATGGTGGGAGCAGAGGGCCATATCGAGTTAGGGGAGTGCGCACTCGCTGTTTACAAGTGGTGGCGCGCTCCGGCCCCCAAGGCTCCACCTGTTCCCCAGGTTGCACAGACCCTCAGGGCCCGGGCCTTCGGCTGATGTTGTGCAATGCCAGGTCCATAGTAAATAAAGCCCCCCTCGTTTGTGAACTTGTTCGTGAAGGGGGAGTGGACCTGGCAGGCATTACGGAGACCTGGTTGGGCCAGGAGGGGGGGTTTCCCCTCGTTGAAATGTGCCCACCAGGTTTCCACGCATTCCATCGGCCGAGGTCACAGGGCAGGGGCGGGAGGGGTAGCGATTATCATTAAAGAAGGTCTGAGACCGAGGGAGGCCACTGTTCCTCAGACGGCCGGCTGTGAGTCCCTCCTTGTGAAGTGGAGTCATGGGGTTCAGATGGGTTTGCTGATCACGTACCTGGCTCCCTGCCACGTGGCAGCAGCCCTGCCCGAGCTACTCAATGTTATCGCCGTGGTGGCGGTTGATACCCCCAGACTTATGGTCATGGGGGATTTCAACCTGCCGTCCGTGGGTGAGACGTCGGAGGTGGCTCAGGAGTTCATGGCTTCCATGACAGCTATGGACCTGACCCAGCTAATTCATGGCCCTGCCCACATGGGGAGGAAACATGCTGGACCTGGTTTTTGTCTCTGGACAGTGGTTGAATCATCTTGAGATAGGGGATATAGTCACCGAGTCCTTGTCATGGTCGGATCACTCTCTCCTTCGCCTTGACCTTCGAACCGCTGCACCCCGCCGCAGGGAGGCGGAGATGGTAAGATGGTTCTGCCCCAGGTGCCTGATGGAACCTGATAGGTTCCAGATGGAGCTTGGGCCATTCCCTGAGGCTCTGGCACACGCCTCAACTAGTGGCCGCCTGGGATAGGGTGGCCGCTGGAGCTCTGGATCGGGTTGTGCCTTTGCGGCCTCTGACCCGGCGCCGATCTCACCTGGCTCCTTGGTTTACCGAGAAGCTGAGGGAGATGAAGCACCGGAAAAGACGCCTAGAGAGTAGTTGGAGGGCCAGTCTTTTTGAATCCGACTGGACACTGGTAAGATCTCATATTAAGAATTATCTAGTGGCAATAAAAGCAGCAAAACATACATATTTTGCCGCTCTTATTGCGTCATCAGATAATCGCCCTGACGCCCTGTTTAGGGTGACCCGCTCCCTGCTCCACCAGGAAGCGCGGGAGGACCCCTTGGAGGGTAGAGCCAAGGATTTTGTTCAGTATCTGTATGACAAAATCACTCAGATTCGGGAAGGCCTGGACTCCGACTGGGTAGTGTCAGGGGGGATGACTGAGGCAGGTCTTGAGAATGTTATCTGGGATGAGTTTGATCCTATGACCCCTGACGACGTGGATAGGATTCTGGGTGGACTGAATGTGACCACATGTTTATTGGACCTGTGCCCCTCCTGGTTAGTGCTGGCTTCCCGGGAGGTGACACGAGTTGGCTCCAGGGGATTATAAATGCTTCATTGGGTGAGGGTGACTTCCCCACCGCCTTGAAAGAGGCGGTGGTGAGGCTTCTCCTCAAGAAGCCTTCTCTGGACCCGGCACTGTTGGCTAATTATCGTCCGGTCTCCAACCTTCGCTTTGTGGCGAAGGTTGTCGAGAGTGTGGTTGCGTGACAATTCCCCCAGCACTTGGATGAAACGACGTATCTGGATCCGTTCCAGTCGAGCTTCAGGCCTGGTTATAGCACGGAAACAGCATTGGTCGCGTTGGTTGATGATCTCTGGAGGGCTCGGGACAGGAGTTGCTCCTCTGTCCTGGTCCTATTAGACCTCTCAGCGGCTTTTGATACCATCGACCATGGTATCATGCTGCACCAGTTGGAAGAGTTAGGGGTGGGGGGCACTGTGTTGCAGTGGTTCTTCTTTCTCTCCGACAGGTGGCAGTCTGTGTTGGCAGGGGGGCAGAGGTCGACCCCGAGGCCCCTCATATGTGGGGTGCCACAAGGGTCAGTCCTCTCACCCCTTTTGTTCAACATTTATGTAAAGCCGCTGGGCGAGATCATCCGTGGTTTCGGGGTGACGTACCACCAGTACGCTGATGACACCCAGCTGTACATCTCCACCCCGGACCACCCCAATGATGCCCTTGAAGTGATGTCCCGGTGTCTGGAGGCTGTGCGGATCTGGATGGGGAGAAACAGGCTCAGGCTCAACCCATCCAAGACCGAGTGGCTGTGGTTTCTGATGTCCCGATATAGTCAGTTGATGCCATCGCTGACTATTGGCGAATCGCTGGCCCCCACGGAGAGGGCTCGCAACTTGGGCGTCCTCCTGGATTCACGGCTGTCTTTAGAAGAGCATTTGACGGCCATGACCAGGAGGGTTTTTCATCAGGTTCGCCTGATTCGCCAGTTGCGTCCCTTTCTGGATCGGGACTCCTTACACATAGTCACTCATGCCCTAGTCACTTCCCGCCTGGACTATTGCAACGCTCTCTACATGGGGCTCCCCTTGAGGAGCACCCGGAGGCTCCATCTGGCGCAGAGTGCGGCTGTGCAGGTGATTATGGGAGCGACATGGCGCTCCCATGTAACACCTCTCCTGCAGTGCAGTGCGAGCTGCACTGGCTCCCGGTGGTCTTCCGGGTGCGCTTCAAGGTTTTGGTTACCACCTTTAGAGCGCTCCATGGCTTAGGACCTGGCTACTTACGGGACCGCCTACTACCACAAATAGCCTCCCACCGCCTGGTATGCTCTCATAGAGAGGGCTCCTCTGGGTGCCGTCGGCCAAACAGTGTCGACTGGTTGCCCCCAGGGGGAGGCCAGTTTCCTACTGGGTTCAATTCAAAGTACTGGTAATATGACCGATAAGGTTCTACATAGCATGGGACTGGATTATTTGAGGGACTGCCTCTTCCAAAAGAGATAACACCCATCCCATCAGATCCTGGCAGGAAGGGCATGTTGCAGGTCCTATCCACAGAGGAATGTCATCTGATGAGATGCAGTACCCATCTTTTGGAACATCATTGCATCTGAGGTTAGATTGGCCTCAACTTTGCTGGTTTTGCTGGAAACATGGCTTTGTTATCTAGCCTAGGGATACTGTAACTATGGATAGTGAAATAGATGGCATATAAATTTAATAATATACAGCCTGCAAAGTTGGCTGTATTGCTAAGGAAATAGAGTATGCTATCCCATAGATTATTTGTAATGTTTTTTAATTATTTTTATTTGGTTTTACAGTTTTGTGTTTTAAGTTTGTATGCTGCTCAGAGTTCTGAATGTGAGATTGGCAGCTATATATGTTCATCAAATAAATATATATATCATAGTCCCTCTTATCTCTTGTGGTTAGTAAGCATGGTAATGGAATACAGCTAAAGTAATAATTTATGTGTTCAACCATAAGCTGGATAGCGATCGCTTGAGATCCTTTATAATAATAAAATATTTATCAAATTTATATGCTGCTTTTTGTGAAATAATACTTTAAGAAAATGTTAAAATTCATTTATTTTTTTAAAAAATGATTTAAAACAAACTTTAATTTAAAAGATCTTTAATTTTTATCTGATTCTGTAATTCATTGAAACAAAATATTTCATACTCTCAAAATCTTCACTTATTTGGAATGACAAAAATCTTGGAAAAGACTGAAGTAAAGCTGCCACTATTCAGTCCAGCAAGATTTCAGTGCCTTGTGATCAACAGATAACAAGTGATATATTCCATATTAACTTTATCTGTTGCCTGTGTTTTTGCTATGGAGTTGGAAAGGTACATGACTTTGGTGGAGCTGAAAATCATGACTTTTGACCACACCAGTGGTGAAAACGTTGAAAGTAGGCCGATTATACTTACCATAGATTTATTTTTCCTCCTAGTCGATATAGAGAATTGGATGAGATGCAAATTATATACTTCCTGAATCTGGGTGCACAATAAATGTTAATGCAGAAGTGAGATGGAAGAGTGAGCGTGCCGCTTGAGTGCTTGGCGACAGAGAAGTAGTGAATATAAAATATGTCCTCTGGCTATGAAGTACAGTTCATAGGGCTTCAAATTAAAGCATTCCAAGAGATGGCTATCCAGTTTCTGGTTGAATATATCCAAGGAAGGAGAATTCACTCCTACTTAGTGCTATAATCAAACAGTTTTTATTTGGAAGGTTTTGATAATGACTAAATGTCTATGGAGATTCTCAGTCATCCAGGTAATGGTTGAAAAAGCACCTTTGGGTTAATAATGACTAGAATCTCTCTTCTTACAACTTAAAGCCATTGTTCTCTATCCTTCATTATGGGATACAGATAGTCCTCATTTAAGCACAATTGGAACGGAACTCCCTTGCTAAGCAACGTTACCATTAAGCAAGACATGTGACTAATGGACTTACAACGTCACTTCTGCTGCTTAAGCTGTTCTTAAGCAAGACATCACAACTTGCAATTTTACTGCCAGCTTCTTTATTGACTCTGCTTGTCAGAAATTAACTGTGAAGTACACAAATTGTGATTACATGACAGTGGGACACTGCAACAGTTGTAAATGCCTGTTATTTGCAAAGTGTTTGAATCCTGTTCAGGTGACCACAGGAATGCTTTGATGGACTTGCCATAAAGTAGAGTTGTAACTTCAGAATGATCACTAAATGGTCACTAAACAGAGCAGCTGTTTAGCAACGACTACCTGTAATCAGGGTGGATTTGATTTAAATCAAACTAATTTAAATCATGATTTAAATCACTAGTCAGTAAGGCTTGATTTAAATCATAGTTTTCTACATAAAGACTAATTCTTGCTGGTATAACTTTAATATGCAAGTAGATGAAGATTTTTAGAATAACAACTTTTCATATTAGTTTTTTTATCCCCAGTTTAATAGGTTTATCATTCATATTTGGACAACTTTTCTGTTGTACTTAGGAAGGAGAAAAATAATCATTACCTTAATAATAACAATTTAAATAGATTTATTCAACTGAAACAATAACATTACAGCATATGTTATTTGCTTAAACAAACATCCATGTTTGTTAACTAATTTGGCTAAACAATATATATATATTTTAAGAAACTTAGACTGTCAGCCCAGCCTACACATGAAAAACTTAAATACTGTCCTCTGTAGCTCACTCATCATCTTCATCTTCTTCTTTGTTCATAATCTGGAAAAGAAAAACAAGCTTTCCTGCTTTATCAGGTCCCAAACGATTTCTCAATTTAGAATGAATGAGTCCAAAGGAAGAGAATATTCTTTCAACGCCTGCAGAAGAAGCTACTGCTGTTAAAAGTGAAATCATTATTTGAACAGTCTCTAAATCCAAGTGCTTAAGTGACTTCCACCAGTTCACTGGTGTGACTTTCTTTAAAATATTTTCAGCAAACATATATTTCTTGAATGGTTCCCCCTTAGCTTTGAAGTTTATTATAGTTGGCATTACAGATGGATGATTGCTGGATACCCATGTCATAGCTAACTCCTCTTCCTCAGCACTTAAGTTTTGACCCTGATACTGGATATTGACAATATTTGCCAAAAAATGAGCTGGAGACAGTACTTGTCCCATTCATTTTTTTAATGCTTGTAATTTAATTCTGTCCATGTGTAGTTCTGTTTTTAAGTGTTCACTCAGTTCCTTCCAAATTTCAACAGCATCGGCAATAAAACAGCTATTTTTCTGTATTTTGTTTAAAGCTTCAGAGATGGGTTTCAGGATGCTCAGCATATGTTCAACATTTCTCTTAAGCCCAATGTTGAGGATTTTGGCCGTGACAGTGCCATCTATTTTATCTCGATTTTCTTCACAAACTGTCATCAGAATAGGCCAGTTCTTGATATACTGCTCAAAACAGAGTTCCATCTAACATCTTGTGGGAGCGTTAGCTTGGTTCCACCCATCCTTTTCAGAGCTGCTGCAGCAAAATGATTGTTACAGAAGTATTTAGCAATTGCAACAACATTAGTCTTTATTTCTGGAACACTTAAGTCTTTGGCTAAGAGGTGCAGCAAATGAGCACTGCAACCATATGTTATTAGCTTTGTATTCCCTTCCTGCTCTTCTAAATTTCTTCTCATCTTGGATACATTTGCAGCATTGTCTGTGACCAAACTGCGTACTAGACATTTGAATTTTTGTTCACATGTTATTATAGCTTTTACTGCCATTTCTTGTAAGAATTCTGCTGTGTGTGCATTTCCTGACGTATCAATTGTTTGTGCAAGGAAGACTTTCCCTTCTTCTGTTGTTATACAAGCACATACAATACGATCATTGTGGACATTACTCCACCCATCAATACTTAGGTTAACAATTCTACCCTCCAGAGCTGTTGCACATTGCTCCATTTCTCTTTCATACACTTTATCCAGCAGTTTCCCTGCAACATCTGCTCTGCTGGGTGGACTGTATCCTGGTCTCAGTGACTGAACTATATTAATGAAATGTGGGTTCTCAGTCAGACGGAAAGAAGAGTTCGTTGCATAAACAAACTGGGCAATTTTTTCATCAATTAACTCTTTTTTTTTTTAATTGAAAAAGTTTTACAAATACAAATTTTCCCATTTCCCCCCCCTTCCCTCCCTAACCCTCCTCTCCTCCCATGACTTCCCCAAGGTGAAATCCGTCCACATTATATTATATCATACTTTACCACCCTTCTATTCTCCCCCCTGTGTACTATACATTTCTACATAACAATAAGCTATTTTACCCCCTATATACTATACATTTCTACACAACATTCAGCTAAAAGCTATCTGGTACTTCCTAGTTTGATATTTATTCTGCACATAATCTATCCATTTCTTCCACTCCCATGCATAAGTCTCTTGAGTCCGGTCTTTTAAGTATGCTGATATCTTCGCCATTTCTGCAAAACTGGCCATCTTCAAAGTCCATTCTTGAATTGTAGGCATAACATCCCTTTTCCAATATTGACCAATCAGTAACCTAGCTGCTGTCACCATATACAATATCAATTTTGTTTCACCCACTGAAAAGCCCTTAACTATACCCAGTAAAAACAATTGAGGAGAAATTTTTTTTCTTTAAAACATTTTGCATAACCCACCAAATCTTTATCCAGAAAGCCTTTGCTTTCTTGCAGGTCCACCATATATGATAATATGTAGCATCTAAGCAGTCACATCTCCAACATTTTGGTTGAACATTAGGATACATGCACGACAATTTCTTAGGATCTAAATGCCACCTATAAAACATTTTATAAAAATTTTCCCTCAAATTCTGCAACTGTGTAAATTTAACATTCTGAACCCATATTTTTTCCCACGTTTCCATCATAACAGGTTCTGCAAAATTTTGTGCCCATTTTATCATACAGTCTTTAAACAATTCATTTTCTGAATCTCTTTCTAACAAAACATTATAAACCCTCTTAATATGCATTGGGCCTTTCTCTTTTATCTGTCTAACCAATTCTTCTTCATGCAACATTAATCCAGTTTTTTGATCTTCTCTCCATCTCAGTTGAAGTTGATTATACTGTAACCAAGTTAAATTAATCCCTTCTTCCAACAGTGTGTTTAATGTTTTTAGTTGCAATCTGCCCCATCACAAAAAAGTACTTCTTTATATAAACCCCCCCAAGTGACTTCGTATTTATATTCCGTATAATGTGACCAAGATCCAACCACAACGGTATTTTATAATCCCATTTGAGCTGGTGCTTCTTCCATACTCTCATCAAGGAGTTTCTAAGCATATGGCTGTTGAATACTTTATCCACCTTGTTTTCATAAAATAGAAATGCATGCCAACCAAATTCAAGGTCATAACTCTCTATATTCAGTATTCCAGTGTTTATCCTTCCAAACCAGTCACTTGCTTGTGTCAACGCTGCTGCTTCATAGTACAGTCGCAGGTTTGGAAGTTTAAGACCACCCCTTTCACGAACATCTTGCATAATTTTCAGTTTCACTCTTGGCTTTTTCTCATTCCAAACAAACTTATTCACTCCTTTTTGCCATTCCGTCAACTGTTTATCACTTTTAAGCACCGGGATCATTTGAAACAAAAATAAAAATCTAGGTAGAACATTCATTTTAACTGCTGCTATTCTTCCAAGTAGAGACAGCTGCAGTTTTTTCCAGGTTTCCATATCCTTTTGTACCTTTTGCCACAACACCTCATAATTGTTTTGAAACAGTTTTATATTTGAGTCTGCAACTTGAACTCCTAGATATCTCACCTTTGATACTATTTCAAAGCCTGCCTTCCTTTCCAATTCCTTCTTTTGATCAACTGTCATATTTTTAACTATCATCTTCGTTTTTTTCTGATTCAGCCTGAATCCTGATACCATACCATATTCTTCTATTTATTTATTTATTTATTTTATTTAATCAAATTTCTATACCGCCCTACTCCCGAAGGACTCAGGGCAGTGAACAGCCAAGATAAAATACAGATAATACAAATATTAAAAATCCCTTAAAATTATTAAATATTTTGGCCGAAACACAGATTAAAATACCCAATTTATAAAGTCACGAATTAAAAAAATTAAAAAAATTTAAAAGAGGGGAGTTAGGCCAGGCCAGCTTGCTGAAATAGAAAAGTTTTGAGAGCACGGCGAAACGTGCGCAGGTCCGGGATCTTCCGTATCTCTGGGGGGAGCTCGTTCCAGATGGTAGGTGCCCCCACAGAGAAGGGTCTCCCCCTGGGGGCCTCCAGTCGACACTGTTTGGCCGATGGCACCCTGAGGAGCCCCTCTCTATGGGAGCGTACTGGTCGATGAGAGGCTGTTGGTAGCAGAAGGCGGTCTCGTAAATACCCCGGTCCGATGCCATGGAGCGCTCTAAAGGTGGTAACCAAAACCTTGAAGCGCACCCGGAAGACCACCGGGAGCCAGTGCAGCTCGCGCAGGAGGGGGTTCACATGGGAGCGCCACGTCGCTCCCATAACCACCCGCGCGGCTGCATTCTGGACCAGCTGGAGCCTCCGGGTGCTCCTCAAGGGGAGCCCCATGTAGAGAGCGTTGCAGTAGTCCAAGCGGGAAGTAACGAGGGCATGAGTGACCGTGTTTAACGAGTCCCGATCCAGAAAGGGGCGCAACTGGCGAATCAGGCGGACCTGATAAAAAGTCCCCCTGGCCACGGCTGTCATGTGCTCTTCTAAAGACAGCCGTGAGTCCAGGAGGACACCCAAGTTGCGAACCCTCTCCGTGGGGGCCAATGACTCGCCCCCAATAGTCAATGATGGCACCAACTGACTATATCGGGATGTCGGAAACCACAGCCACTCGGTCTTGGATGGGTTGAGCCTGAGTCTGTTTCTCCCCATCCAGATCCGCACGGCCTCCAGGCACCGGGACATCACTTCAAGGGCATCATTGGGGTGGTCCGGGGTGGAGATGTACAGCTGAGTATCATCAGCGTACTGATGATACTTCACCCCGAAACCACGGATGATCTCACCCAGCGGCTTCACATAAATGTTGAACAGAAGGCGCGAGAGGACCGACCCTTGTGGCACCCCACATACAAGGGGCCTCGGGGTCGACCTCTCCCCCCTGTCAACACAGACTGCGACCGGTCAGAAAGAAAGGAGGAGAACCACCGTAGGACGGTGCCCCCCACCCCTAACTCCTCTAGCCGGTGCAGCATGATACCATGGTCGATGGTATCAAAAGCCACTGAGAGGTCTAATAGGACCAGGACAGAGGAGCAACCCCTGTCCCGAGCCCTCCAGAGATCATCAACCAACGTGACCAATGCTGTTTCCGTGCTGTACCCAGGCCTGAAGCCCGACTGGAACGGATCCAGATACGACGATTCATCCAGGTACTGGGGGAGCTGTCGCGTTACCACACTCTCAACAACCTTCGCAACGAAGCGAAGGTTGGAGACTGGACGATAATTTGCCAACACTGCCGGGTCCAGGGAAGGCTTCTTGAGGAGAGGCCTCACCACCGCCTCTTTCAAGGCGGCAGGGAAGACACCCTCACTCAAGGAAGCATTTATAATCCCCTGGAGCCAGCCTCGTGTAACCTCCCGAGAGGCCAGCACCAACCAGGAGGGACACGGGTCCAGTAAACATGTGGCTGCGCTCAGTCTGCCCAGTATCCTGTCCACGTCTTCGGGCGTTACAGAATCAAACTCTTCCCAGATAATACTCACAAGACCTGCCTCTGTCCTCCCCGCTGAATCTACCCAGTCAGAGTCCAGGTGTTCCCGAATCTGAGCAATTTTGTCATACAGATACTGTACAAAATCCTCGGCTCTACCCTCCAAGGGGTCCTCCCGCGCTTCCTGGTGGAGCAGGGAGCGGGTCACCCTAAACAGGGTGGCTGGGCGATTATCTGATGACGCAATAAGAGTGGCAAAATAGTTATACTTCGCCACTTTTATCGCCACCAGGTAGGTCTTAATATGAGACCTTACCAGTGTTCGGTCAGATTCAGAATGGCTGGCCCTCCAACCACTCTCCAGGCGTCTTTTCCGGCGCTTCATCTCCCTCAGCTCCTCGGTGAACCAAGGAGCCAGGCGAGATCGACGCCGGGTCAGAGGCCGCAAAGGCACGACCCGATCCAAAGCTCCAGTGGCCGCCCTATCCCAGGCGGCCACCAGCTCCTCAGTCGAGCCGTGTGCCAGAGCCTCAGGAAATGGCCCAAGCTCCGTATGGAACCTATCAGGATCCATCAGGCACCTGGGGCGGTACCACCTCAATGGTTCCGCCTCCCTGCAGCGGGGTGCGGCGGTTCGAAGGTCAAAGCGAAGGAGGGAGTGATCTGACCATGACAAGGGCTCGATCACTATATCCCCTATCTCAAGATCACTCAACCACTGACCAGAGACAAAAACCAGGTCTAGCGTGTTTCCCCCCGTGTGAGTAGGGCCATGAAATAACTGGGTCAGGTTCATGGCTGTCATGGAAGCCATGAACTCCCGAGCCACCTCAGACGCCTCACCGATGGATTGCAGGTTAAAATCCCCCATGACCATAAGCCTGGGAGTGTCAACCGCCACCGCGGCTATAACGAGCAGCTCGGGCAGGGCTGCCATCACGTGGCAGGGAGCCAGGTACATAACCAGCACGCCCATCTGCACCCCATGACCCCACTTCACAAGGAGGGACTCACAACCAGCCGTCTGAGGAACAGTGGCCTCCCTCGGACCAAGACCTTCTCTAATGACAACCGCCACCCCCCCGCCCCTCCCCTGTGTCCTCGGCTGATGGAATGCGCGGAAACCGGGTGGGCACATCTCTACGAGAGGGACCCCCCCTCCTGGCCCAACCAGGTCTCCGTAATACCCGCCAGGTCCGCTCCCCCCTCCTGAACAAGATCACAAATGAGGGGGGCTTTATTTACCATGCACCGGGCGTTACACAGCATCAGCCGAAGGCCCAGGGCCTGAGGGTCTGTGCAACCTGGGGAACAAGGGGAGCATTGGGGGCCGGAGCGCGCCACCGCTTGGAGCCAGTGGGCGCGCTCTCCCACAACCTGATGTGGCCCCCTGCTCCCGCCATATCTGCCCCTCCCACCCACAGTACTGATGTAATGTCTATCCACAGCACAAGCTCTAACCCCCTCCTTGACCCCGGTTCCCGCATCTCTAGTGCCGTGCTCTTCAGCCGGCTCTGGCCTCCTCCCCGACAGGTTCTCCCCCAAACCCATCGAACCCACCCCCCTCCCAGAAACCTTTAAAACCTTATCTAAAAATTTCCCCAAAAAACCCCACAATCCCCTCCTCGCCGCATGCCACCTCTCGGGATTCCAAAATCCGTCATCAAGGTAGGCCCTCGATAGTGAGGAGGGCCAAACCTGCGAGAGGGGGGAGTCTCGCAGCGCAAGCAGGTCAGCAGCCGTAAACATCGCACAAAACAGAGATGGACAGTCAACTGGTCAGGGCTTCACCAGATCGTCCAATAATACTGGGTCAAAGTAGATCTTCATATCAGGAGCTGTTTCACTGCCCTCTCACGACAGTGAAAGGGGCCAGTGACATCCCCCCACGTCTGGAGGATAATTATCCCAGTCACCCTCTCACAGTGACTGGGGCAGATGACACCGACAATAAAGTCACAATAGTCCATCCTTTCATCTGGCGGATGACAAACAGCCCCCTCAGCATCTGCACACCATTTTGCCCAGTTCTCCTCCAGTTTGGGGTCGCACAAGAAGCCAGCAATTTGTAAAGTTATTAAAGACAATGATGATAATCCCACAGGCACAAGTTCTTCCCTGGGATGAGAGTAGGGATAGCAGACAAAAAACCCAGTCCAAGTCCAAGGGTGGGTGGCCATCAAAGGCCAACACCCACCCATACCTGGGGGAAGAAGAGGGGGGAGGAGAAGCCACCCGAGGCGACCAATAGAGCCCTGGTCAGCCTCCCACCTCTCCTGCCCCAAATCTCCCCAAATCCCCAGTCTCAGCTCTGATGACAAAACAAACCCGGATAACCGGGGTCAAGGCTCAAAAAAGAGCAGATGGTAATCCTGAGGGCAAGGCTGTCCGAATTCCCCCATCCACCTGCTGCAAGCTCTTTCCTCGGCCAGATGATCCGTGGCTGTCATTGCCTTCCGCCGCCGCCGCCACCACCGCTGCCGCCGGCTCGCAACCGGCACCCTGGGCTCCCCATGGCGCCTCCAGGACCCCCGAAAAACGTCCGAAGAGCGTCCCAGAGATCCCTGAGGGGCGAGGGGGATGAAGGGCACCTCCAAGCCGCCGCCACCGCATAGCAACGCCGACCGCCGCCGAATGCTACGGCCTCCACTCCTCCCGACGCTGACAAGCCGGAAACAGCTGTTTTTAGCAGGCCGCCGCCCCATCTCCCGCAGCGGCTTCAAACAGCGAGTTCCGCCCTGCCCTGATATTCCGGAGGGCGAAAAAGCCCTCAGCAGGCAGGGCGGGCATTCCCCTCATTGGGACTGGAGCCGGAGATAGTTAAAGCGGCTCCCGAAGACCCCTGACACCAGCGACCTCTCCATCTCCTCAGTGGAGCTCAGCCGACCGCCGCCATCTTGGGACACGCCGGAAGCATTCTATAATGTCTTTCATCTGAATTATTGATTCCGTCGGCCGTGTTCGGGTAACAGCCAGATCATCTGCAAATGCCCTTGTTCTGTAATCCTCTTGCCTTATAACTATTCCCTTCAATGTTCTTGAGTCCCGTATTGTGTTCAACAAGACTTCTAGAGTTAAAATAAACAACAACGGGGATAACGGACAACCTTGTCTTGTGCCTTTTTCTATACTGAAATTTGTAGTTAAACTTCCATTAATAATAATTTGTGCTGTTTGCTCTTGATAGATTGCTGAAACCGCCT
Organism: Pantherophis guttatus; assembly: GCF_059756535.1. Classification (NCBI taxonomy): domain Eukaryota; kingdom Metazoa; phylum Chordata; class Lepidosauria; order Squamata; family Colubridae; genus Pantherophis; species Pantherophis guttatus. The sequence continues at coordinate 119,291,104 of NC_142065.1, read as the reverse complement.
GTACAAACTGATCCCCAAAATCCATCTTTCTTAAAGTCTTTAATAGAAAGTTCCAATTCACTCGATCAAAGGCCTTCTCCGCATCCAAAAACACCAGCACTGCAGAGATCTGTTTATTCTTCTCAAGATATTCCAATAAATCTATAATTTGCCTTACATTATCCTTCATGTATCTGCCTTCTATAAATCCTGCTTGATCATGATGGATCACCTCTTGAATAACTGGCATTAATCTGTTGGCTAATACTTTCGCAAAAATTTTATAATCCGTATTCAGGAGAGATATTGGTCTAAAATTTTCCGGTTTTGTAGAACCTGCTTCCTCTTTCGGTATCAAAGAGACAAAAGCTGCTTTCCATGAAGAGGGTATTTTCCCCCCTTGTATGCTACAAAATAAGTCTTTAAGATGTTCAATCATTTCTGCTTGTAGAGTTTTATAATACACCGCAGTTAAACCATCCGTTCCTGGAACTTTAGCTGTTTTCAGTTGTTTAATAGCAACAATAATCTCCTCAGCTGTTATTGGTAGACTCGTTCTTTCCTTTTGATCATTATAAATTTTTATAACTCTGTTTTCTTCTAGATATTTATTTATAAGTTCATTCTGTATATCATCTTTAGCATATAGTTTAGTATAATAATCTAGAAAGGCTTCTTTGATTAATCTTTGTTGAAATACTTCCTTCCCTCCATACTCAATACTACCAATAGTCCGAGTACTCTGCTGCTTCCTCAGTGTGTAAGCCAACCACCTGCCCAGTTTATTAGCGTTGCAAAATGTATTATGTTTCGCAAATTGTAAATTAGTTGCTGCTTGTTCTGCTGTAAGCATTTGAAATTGATCTTTCAAAAGTTTTATAATTCCTTGTAGTTTTTCATCTGTTGGATTTTTTATAAGCAACTGCTGTTTTTTCTTTATCTCCCCTTCCAGTTCTAATCTTTTTCTTTGTCGATTTAATTTATGTTTAGAGTTCATATAAATCAGTACCTCCCGCATATACGCCTTACTCGCATCCCAAACAATTTCAATAGGGGTACCCTTATTCAAGTTCATTTCAAAAAATTCCTTCATTTGTTTTTTAAGTTCATTTACATTCTTTTCATATCTAAACAAGTTTTCATTTACTCTCCACGATCTTCTCTCATTCTTTCCCATTTCTATTTCTATCCATACTGGGCTATGGTCAGATAAAGTCCTTGGAAATATCTTTGTTTTCTTTGTTTTTAAAAGTAAGTCAGCCGTAAGTAGAATAAAGTCGATCCTAGAGAAGGATCTATGTCTATCTGAAAAAAAAGTAAAGTCCAGTTCTTTTGGGTTATGCACTCTCCATATATCTTTCAGTTCCAAATCTTCTTTCATATCAAAAAAGATCTGTGGTAGTTTAGCGCATGACTTTGCCAAGCTCTTCTTATCTTTTTTAGAATCTATTACTCCATTCCAATCTCCCATAAGTAGGATAGATCTATAGTCCCATTGTAATATTTTAGAATACAATATTTTATAAAAATTTTCTTGTTGCTGATTAGGAGCATAAATTCCAATCACCAAAATTGGGCCATTGTCTGTAAAAAGTTCTATTGCTATATATCTTCCACAGTCATCTGCTTCTATAATTTTTGCTGGCAATCTTTTATTTATACAAATCACTACACCGTTCTTTTTCTCCAAATTTGAGGCTATAAACTGTACTCCTAATCTAGAATTTATCAAATATTTTTGATCTTGTGTTCTAATATGAGTTTCTTGGAAGCAAATAACATCATTATTAAATTGTCTCAAATAATGAAATATCTTCTTTCTTTTCTGTGGTGAGTTCAGTCCGTTTACATTCCAAGATAAAAACTTAATTGTCATTTGAAGTCTCCTGAAGCGTTAAGAGCATTTGCTGAAGTTTCTGTTCCAAACTAGTAGTCTTCGGCTTAGCTCCCCCCATGGCTTTGGATTTTTGTGCTTTACCATTGACTCCCTGCTTGCCTTGTGGTGGCTTAGACCTCTGCTGTTGTTGTTTCTCTACCATTTGTTTATAAGCTGCTCGAGTTATACGCTGGTCTTTAGCTTTATACAACATCAGGTCGAGATCCGCTGCCACTTCTCTTGTATTTTTAGGTGGTTCACCTATAGCCTCTAGAGGAAGATCCAGCAACGGTACATCTAAAAAAAACCCTGTTGCTCCTTGAGTTTCCGTTGCCTCCACCTCCATCTGTTTCCGCTGCTCTTCAAGCTCTTGTTCAAATTGCTTCTCTTTCTCACCCTCCTCTATACGTAACACGGAGGATGTACGTGGAGATGCTGCACCAGTTTTGAAAACATTGTAATAAAAATCTTCTGCTTTTTCAACAGTATTTAATCAATATCTCTCTCCTTGATACCTCAGTATTATACCAACTGGGGCATCCCATCTAAATGGAATTTGTTGTTTCTTTAATTCAGTCACCAAAAATCCAAAGTCCTTTCTATCTCTTAACATCTTAGGTGGCAGCTCTTTGTAGATCCCAATCTCCCTTCCATCCACTTGAATAGTAGAAACAAAAGACTTTTGTAAGATACCATTTCTTATTCTTCTATCTGTAAAGTAGATCACCACATCTCTGGGCAATTGTCTTTGCCTTGCCACCCAAGAATTCACTCTATAGACCTTGTCAATCTTGCACAAAATCTCCTCAGGGTCAACCTTTAGCATCACAGCAAGGGCTCAGCACAAACCCTTCTCAAATCCTCTCTATTGTTTTCTTTTATGCCTCTGAGTCTTACAGCAAACTCCATAAATCTAAATTGCATTGTTGTCACTTCATTTTCAATCCTTTGCGTTTTATTATCAACATTAAAAATTTTATGATCAGCTTCCTTCATTTTGGATTCTACTTCTGAACTAAGTTCTTCCACTTTTTTATCAATCTGAACAACTACTTCTGACAAACCAGTCACAACTGTCAGTATGTCCCGTTTCATCTTGTCATATTTTTCTTGAACCACCTCCTTAAATTCCTGTTGAGATTTCTCAAATTTCTGGTCCAAAACTTCATTCTGTTCCCTCAGAGCCACAGCAATAAATTCCTTCAAATCTTTAAAACCAATCTCCTGGGTTTGGCTCTGTGTCTGCAAACTTAAAGACTGCTCTTGTGGCTTGTGAGTGGGGGAGCCCCCCCCTGCAGCTTTAGCTGGCTTTGTCTGCTTTGAAGACATTCTTCCACGCAAACTGATTCTTTCTAAGAAAGAGGTCCTCCCTCCCCTCTCACCACAGAATCCTTTCAAAAATTTCTCCAGCTTTAGTCAAGTCTCAAGGGAGGAGGAACAGATCAAATCACTTTTACAAGAATTTTTCCCTTTTCTTCTGGCCAGCGCTGTTACTTTTTGTTACTTTGTAGCGCAATAGACACTCAGGCAAATCCACTTTCGCTTTCAGCTTTCCTTATTGCTAACGCTGGACGCCATTTTAACAAACTTTTACTTTCTCAGTTGTTAAGTTCATTCACAGGGCTAGTCAAAATACTTGCAGTTTAAGTTTGAAGTCCAGATTCCACCCTGTTTATTTTTAAGAATTCTCTTGGCTTTCGCTCGTTATGTTGGTCGCGTCGTCTGGCTCTGCTAAATGCAGAGTTGCCCCCGGAGTCCGGAGCCTCGGCGAGCTGGATAGGGAGCCTCACCCTGCTTCCTCCCCAGAAGCAAAAAAAGACAGTCTGGGGACTTCGTAGGGAGCTCTACCTTGTCTCGCCAGCTCTCCTCCCGATTCCTCTGGATCGCAGAGTTTTTCAAGCCACCTCTCAGCTGTGGAGGCGGCTCTTTACGGGCAGCGGGGCTGGTGGTCTTGAAGGGACCGTCTAGCGATGACGGCGGCGCCAACCGGAAGTCCAATTAACTCTTTTTCTAATCTGCTAGTTTTTATCATAAACTTATCTATGGTGGTTCCAGGAGGGAAGGGTTTTTTCTTTCTTTTAGGTGATAGTGATATGTGGCTGTGGGTGTCTGATGATGATGATGCTAATGAAGCACTATCCTGGATGGATAAGTCTGAAACTGTAGAACAGGAGGATGGTGATCTTGAAGATGGATAGTTTCCAGAATCCATGAATTCCCCTAAACAAAAAAGTCAATGCTGTTATTTTATTGTTTATACAATTTCTGCTTATTGTACACAGCACTGCCCCAAAAGGAACATTTGCTTTTCTTCATAACTGTACCAAATGACAGTAACATGCAGTAATAATAAGAAATATAATTTTGCTCAAACATGACAGTTCAAGGCAGTCTTTAGAAATATGATTCAATAAAAATGTTTACCAACCTTAAGATCCTGCCTGTTCAAATGTGTTTCTTTGGTCATCTTCATCACGGCACTTCTCATGATGTTGCCTCATTCGGGCCACCAGGCCTTGCATTTCTTTGTTGCAGTGTTTGCAGTTTGCACGCATGCCTGCCTTACCGATAGTAAAGGAACTTCATTAAAATATTGCCAAACTGGGTCTCTTTTACGGCCTGCTGCCATTATAGGTTTTTTCCTCCAATGAAAGAATGTGATAAACCTCAGGTCATACATACAAAAAGATCCAAAGACTTGTCTGTCTGTGGCTGTGCAGTATTGTGCTCAGAAAGTTTCACTTTCATTTTGTACTGCTTGTCTGCTTGCCCCTTTCTCCTCACACTTAGTTTCACTTTCTTCTTGTGCAGATCTATTCCACTCCAAACAATCAGAAAAATATTGTTTCTATTCTGTTCACTGAACTTCTTGAAACTTCGCACTGAAGGGGTTGATTCTGTATTTATAGGTTTGTAGAACAATAGGATTAAGGTCTTTTTCTCAACTCTGTTCATGTTATAACATTTTTGCTGTGAAGAAGAGGCATGTGATCTCTGCTGAGTCAAATTCAGTTTTGAGAACTGCAAAAGTAAACCAAGCATCTGTGATAATATCTTGTAGGCAGAGAAACTGCCCAGTAATCTTACAAAAACCTCTGGAAGGGCATGACATTGTGAATGGATTAATGGAATTTATTTACCAAAAAAATTAAACATATACAGCCTTATTCTACATAATTAAAAAACTAATCTTTATTTCATGATGGAATAACCTTTGGATGGTAATATATTTTCCTCAAAAAGCATTTTATTTAAAAAAATCCGATTTAAATAAAAAAAATCCGATTTAAATAAAAAAAATCTGATTTTTTTGATTTTTTAAAAAAAATCATTGATTTTTATCCACCCTGCCTGTAATAGACAGCAGGTTGTGATACTTCTTCATGTACTTGAAGATGTACTTGCTCTTCTATTACCCACTTTTTTGTAAAGGCAAATATATATCCAGTTTCCTCAGTTTTACTCCTCTAAGACTTAGTTTCAAATTTGTGTAATAAGCTCAGGAAGAGGGTAAATAGTTATATGTCAGAAATAGTGTAATTTGATTTTCTGCACCAGTCCTTCCTCAGACTGCCCACTCTATGCATCTGATAAAGTAAGCTGCAACTTACTAATACTTAGGTTTTTAAATAAAATTTGTTAGTTGGAAGAAGTGCTACCATACTCCTGATTTTTTTCCACCATAGACTAACATAGTTCTCCTACAAATCACCAAGGGGAAGATGTTTATTAAATAAGTCCATACGGCCACCCAACTGACAGTGACGCCAGGTGGCCTACAGCAATAAAAAGCTGCAATAGCAATAGCACTTAGACTTATATACTGCTTCTTAGTGCTCTACATCCCCTCTAAGCCGTTTATTGGCAGTATATTGTCCCCAAGACTCTGGGTCCTCATTTTACCAACCTTGGAAGGATGGAAGGCTGAGTCAACCTTGAGCTGGTCAGGATTGAATTCCCAACACACACATACACACCACTACCACCACCATCACACATTTAAGAAGATAAAATTCCCTTTCCAACTCTATAATATGAATAAATAAATATGAACAGAATTGACTGAACCTGAAATTGGTATAAACATTTTTTTCCAATGTGCCTCTGCTATGTAAAATATTTACTTCTTTAGCATAGATATAACACGATACTTTCCAATCATTTACACAGTGTTGTTTCATATTTGTTGACCTAGAGCTATTAGAACTGTCTTTTTTTTGCTGTTTTAAATGGTCAATATTTCTTCAGTACCTGATACTGTCTCTCAAGTTTTAGTGGAGTGTGTTTTTGAATGTATTCTTGCTTTACAAATGTTTTTGTTATTTTATAGTAACATTTGTAAAGAGTTGCAGGAGTCTTTCTATCTTCCTTTAATCTCACTTCCCTCTTTCATTCTTCTTCCACGGTTATATTTATGTATTTTTATCTTACCACTGCATTTTCTGTGATTTTATTGATAGCCATTCATTAGTTACCGTACTTTTTGGAGTATAAGACACACACCACCCCCCTAAAACTGGGTGAAAGTTGTGGTGCATCTTATACACCGAATATTGCTGAAGGCCCGCCCACCCGCCAGCTCCCACCCTTTGGCCATTTTTGGCCTCTGCACGCCCCGTTTTAGACCCATTCCAGGCTGTGGGGATCACCACAGCACATTGCTGCTGATCGCCACCTCCGCGCATCGCATTTTTGGCCTCTGCATGTTGTGTTTTCAGCCTCCACACGCCCCGTTTTTGGTCTACGCCCATTGCATTTTCAGCCGGTTCCAGGTGGCGGTTCGACCGGTCGAAAATGAGATGCGCAGAGGCCAAAAACGGGGCATGCAGAAGCCGAAAATGCAATGTGTGGAGGCTGAAAATGTGATGAACGGAGGTGGCAATGTGCTGTGGCAATCCCAGCAACCTGGAACAGGTCTAAAATGGAGCATGTGGAGGCCAAAAATGTGATGCGTTGAGGCCAAAAACGTGACATGCGGCGGCGATGGGCTTGGTGATCCCCGCAGCCTAAAACAGCTGATTGGCGGTATTCCGGGAGGCCGATCCAACCGTCAGTCAGCTGTCCATTCTAAATCAGGCTGCGATAATGTGCTGAAGCTGACCAGGCTGTTTTCTGTTTGCTGCAAGGACACTAATCAGATGAATACTGATGGATACTGGTAGGCAGAGGCAGAATTTTTTTTTTCTTGTTTTCCTCCCCAAAAACTAATGTGCGTCTTATACTCTGGAGCGTCTTATATTCCGAAAAATACGGTATATATTCTGCCTTTATTTTGTATAACTCAAACCAATGTGCATAATCCTGTTTTTTCCATAACAACAATCCTATGAGATAACGAGGTGATTATTTCAAGGTTGCCTAAGTTGTTTCTGTGTCTAATGATCCACAAGTATTCTTGTTGGACTGGTTTCTAGTCCAACACTTTTAACTTCTGCCTACATGAATACCTACATGACTTTCTTAAAATATTTTTAATCTATAAAATATCTGGTAGCATTTTTTTGTTTTAGTATTTTTTATTTATTGATCTCCTTCATGGAGGACATACAGACCTGTGTGAGGGAGGGCAGCCTAGCTAGGAAACAACCTCCAAAATCTCATCTAGAACTAGGAATTGGTAAACCATTTCTGTATTATTGCTGTATGGCTGTGTCTGCTAAGCCTAGCATGAAATGCTGTTGTGATTTCCAACAAACCGGTCTTTTGATTACATTGGAAAAGTTTTTTTGAAATTACAAGTTTGACAATTGAGTATTTAATTCCTTTCTACCTGCTTAGTTTAGGAATGCAGCTAAAAGACCTTCAAAAGACTACAGCTTCTTTTTATTATTTAGGAGAAAAGTGAAGCAGCTAGTAAATTGCTTTCTCTCAGGCATGGGAAACTTTGATTTATTATAGTATTGCTTCAGTGTAGTTCAATCTGGAAATACCCTCCTTGCCACCTTATTAATTTTTGCCTTGTAAATCATGTTTATTATTCTTCCTGGAAAAAAATAAGCAGTGATTTAGTTATGACAGGTTTGAAACTGCTTAACAAGCCCCAGAAATAAATGAAACAAGATTTTAAGCTGTTTGGGGCTCTTTTTGGTAGAATTTGCACTGGTTCTGTTTTAGGTTTTCGGCAATACAAAAGTAGGAGGAAACTTTGATTTTAGTACACCTTTTTCAATTGAAAACTTTCATTTCTGTGCACTCAATAATGTAATTGTAAAAAAGAAAATATGAAAATGTTGATGCTTTGAGACATAATATTTATGAATAGCCTGCATTCTCCCCTCACTCAACTGTTTTATCATGTTAAAATACCGCTATGTACCCAGTTTCTGAAAAAGTGATGTTTTTTTGAAGGCTGTTTGATGCCTACTCTCTTATTAGAACTGTTTGGATGTTAGGGACCTGATATAAGAATTTGGTAACCAACATGTCTTACAGGCAGTCCTTGACTTATGATCACAATTGAGCCCCAAATTTCCATTGCTAAACAAGGCAGTTGTGAATTGAGTTTTGTCCCATTTTATAACCTTGCTTGCAACAGTTGTTAAGTGAATCATTGCAGTTGTTAAGTTAGTAACTTGGTTGTAAAATGAATTTGGCTTCTTCATTGACTTTGCTAATCAGAAGGTTGCAAAAGGTGATCACATGACCCCAGGACACTGCAACCTTCATAAATATATTCCAGTTGCCAAGTGTCCAAATTTTGATCATGTGATCCTGGGAATGCTGCAACGATTGTAAGAGTGAAAAATGGTCATAAGTCACTTTTTTAATGCCATTGTAACTCAAGCAGTCACTAAATGAGTAGTTGTAAGTCAAGGACTGTCTGTATTTTTGGTGTATCATGCAGCTCCATAGTAAAATGAACAATTTAACTTTAGTAGAATAATAGATAGTACTCATGAATAAAGGCAAACATACATGTCCCCGGATAATGTTGCAGAATCCAATCTGGGTCGGTCACCAGGACCAGAGGATTTGTCTTCCGAGCTTTCGGACTCATGTTGGAGCCCTGACGAGGGTCCTGTTTCCCAGGCTTCAATCACTTCCCTGGCTGTTTTTTGTTGCCTGCATGGATTGCCTCTGTGACTATGTAGGACAGATGGGGAGGAAGATAATCACCAGATTGCAAGAACACAAATGAGCAGTCAGACGAGGAGACCTGAACTCATTGGTAGCCTCACGCTGCAATGAACAAGGACACACATTCAGTTTTACAGCTACTAAGATTGTTGGATGAGCAGGCATAAAAACAGCCAGGAAAGAGATTGAAGGCCTGGGAAACAGGAGTGCTGATTTACCACCAGCCTATCAAGTACTTAGAAGGTGAGGGCTGGGCAGCACAAGCAAACATCAGATATAATGACTTAAAAGCCAGCCATCAACACACCCCAATCAACATCTAAAAAGCCACATACAGAAATCATCTTGCTGGTGACTCCTTAATGCCAATCAGTCACAGCTGGAGTCAGTTAACATAAATAGAAATATCCCTGTGACACCATGATCAAGTACAAGATATTACTGGTATTAGTTGTTTAGTAATGATCAAATTCACTGAACTGATAATGAAAAAGACTATTGTAATCAAGTTACAACAGAATATGTCTGAACATATAATAACAGAACAAGTTAAAATACTGTAGTACAATTCTAGGTACCGTATTTTTTGGACTATAAGACACACCTGACTATAAGACGCACCTAAATTTAGAAGAGGAAAACAACAACCAAAGGTTTTTGGCCTGCCTTTTTTCGGACCTTTTCCAGTCTTTTTTTTGGTCTGTTTCCGGGGCTTTTTCTGGCCCATTTTCAAGGCTTTTTTCTGCCCGTTTTGGGGGCTTTTTTGGCCCATTTTTGAGGCTTTTTGTGGCCTGTTTTCGAGGCTCTTTTGGGGCTGTTTTCGAGACTTTTGTGGCCCATTTTTGATGCATTTTTGGCACATTTTTGAGGGGTTATTTGGCCTGTTTTCAAGGCTGAAATGGGCCAAAAAAGCCTCAAAAATGGGCCCAAAAGAGCCTCAAAATCAGGCCGAAAAAAGCCCTGAAAACGGGCTGAAAAAGCCCCCAAAACAGGCCAAAAAAGCCTAAAAAATGGGCCTGAAAAAGGCCCGAAAACAGGTTGTGCGGAGGCAAAAAAATGGCTGGCGGGTGGGCGGGGTTTCGGCAATATTCAGTTTATAAGACACACAAACATTTTCGCCCCCTTTTGGGAGACAAAAAAGTGCGTCTTATAGTTCGAAAAATACGGTATGTATGGTTTAGAGCTATTTGCTATATTAAAACAACTCTGCTTCTGTTTATCCCTAAACTTCCATAAACCTGTAATTATCAAAATGTCTTTTAATGTTAGTCCAGATAACTTTAGATACTATAGATGGATAGGCAATGACTCTGAAGGACAAAAGGGAGAGCTGCTATTGTGGCAGCATTTAGATAAGCAGGGCTTGAATTCCAGTTGAAGAAAATACCTTGAGGTTGCAAGATTGATGTCAGCCCAACAAGATAGACCTGAGTAAGAAACCAATGCCATATATATAGAGTGATGAAAAGCCTACACACCTTTGTTAAAATGCCAAATTTTTGAAATGTAAAACAATAAGACCAAGATATCACTTCAGATTTTTCCACCTTTCAATTGAAAAACAAATTGAAATATTTTAGAGGGAAAAATAATAACAAGAAACGTACAGTAACAATCATTAAATGAATGGTTGTAAGTCGAGGACTACCTGTAATGTTTTAGGCATTTTCTGTATAATTTCTTTAGTGTAGAAACTAAATAATGTTTAAAGAAAGAACTAAGGAAAGGTTATCACTTGATAAACAAAAGTGAGAGCTAGTGTGGTGTAATGGTTAAAGCATCAGGTTGGAAATGAAGAGACTATGAGTTTTTGTCCTGATTTGGGCATAGAGCCAGCTGGATGATCTTAGACTAGTCACTTCTCATAGACTTAGGAAGGAGACAATGGCAAACCACTTCTGAAAAATCTTGCCACGAGAACTGCAGGGATTAGTTGCCAGGAGTCAACACTGTTTCAAAGGCACCCTTCCCCCCCTCCCCCAACAATCCCAAAGTAAATGGGGTATTTGAAATCAGTTGCTACTTTATCAAGTCTCTTTATCATTGCATTCTGTGTGTTGTTGGGCTAAGGGATCCAGAATAGAAACTGATGCATGGAAATACATTGCTGAGCTATGGCAGGTTGTAGGGGAAGAAAATTATCTTACTGAGATTTCTAAGCTCCTACTGAAATCCTTGAAGCGAATTTATGATAGTGGAAAAATAACAAGCAGAGCTCTGACATTAAAATGTTTGTGTAGAAATGCTTGACTAATTTTAATTTTGATGTCTTAGTCTAACTATCCCTTAGGCTCAGGCTTAGTAACAATTTAAAGTTGTAAAACTTAATTTAAAATTAAAGCCTTTTTTCTTCTCATGCTCTAGGTAGGTGACAATAATTTGAGTAATAATAGGAATTAATATTTTTCAAAGCAAATTAACAAAGTATAAGAAATCTTCAAGCTATTTTTCCTCCTTATGATTAATATTAAAATAATACTCATATCATCCTGACCATCAGTGCTCATCTGATCAGAAGCTCTGAGTTATTTAGATGAACTGCCAGAGGGATGGATTTTCAGAGTGAGGGATTGTTTGCCAAAGGATATCTTGATCTCAGCTCTTTCTTCACTGTCTGGTACATAAACAGCATGTGGTGCCCATGCAGTAGTTGATTTTTACACACTGAACAGAATAATTAATCCATGTACTAGGTAAGCAAAAGCACCCAGTTTCATTATTTTTAAAACATAGTGCCTGCTTACTATGAACTGATGGTACTGTTTCTGTTACAAGGTTTAGAAAGTATAATGCTACTTTTTAACATTTGAGCCTTGAATTGAATGAAACAGTAGGATGGTGGTCATGTATCTGACAAAATCTTGAATAAGATAAGCAAAGGATTTATGAGCATTAGAAACAAACAAGGTGATTCTTAGAAGCCAGCTTGGGTTTCTTAAAAACAGATCGGGACAAACCTTGTTGTCATTTTTGATAAAGTAACTAAATTAGTGGACAAGCAAAATGCTGTGGACATAATATACTTAGACTTCAAGCAAGACATTGACAAAGTAGACCACAACCTATTTCATAGTAAGATAGAATAATATGGGATAGACCCATGATGGCGAACCTATGGCACGCGTGCCACAGGTGACATGTGTAGCCATATTGGTGGGCATGCAAGGTCAGCTCCGATGCGCATGCGTGTGCTGGCTAGCTGATTTTCGGGCCTTCTGGGCCCACCAGAGGTAGGGAAACAGGCTGTTTCCTGCCTCCGGAGGACCTTGAGGGGTGGGTGGGGAAGGGCTGTTTTTCTATCTCTCCAGCCTCCAGAGCCTTTCTAGGAGTCTGGGGAGGGCGAAAACGGCCTTCCCCACCCCCCGGGAGGCCCTCCAGAGGCCAAAAACAGCCTGTTTGCCAACTTCCGGTCCCACCGGAAATGGGACTTCCGGTCCCACTGGAAGTTGGCAAACGGGCCATTTTCAGCCTCTGGAGGGTCTCCAGAGGGCCTTGGGAGTGGTGGTGGGGAAGGCCGTTTTCACCTTCCCCAGACTCCTAGAAAGGCTCTGGAGTCTGGGGAGAGCAAAAAACAGGCCTACCGTGCCATTGCATGCTGGGGGGGGTGTTGCGCGTGCATGCATGGGGGCAGGGCCCATAGAATTATGGGTGTGGGCATACGCGCATGCGACACCCCCCCTCCTGGCACGCAATGGCAAAAAGGTTAGCCATCACTGGGATAGATGGTACTATAACCAGACGGATTTTCAATTTGCTGGCCAATCATACCTACGGATAATCCTTAATGGAACTATATCTACATGGAGGGAAGCATGCAGTGGGATGCCACAGGGTTGGCCTTGGGCCCAGTACTTTTCAGTATCTTTATAAATGATCTAGACAAGGGGATAAAAGAGGAACTCATCAAATTTGCAGATAAAACTGAGCTCAGGAAAATAGCTAATACCTTAGAACAGGGATGTCAAACTCTATTTCATTGAGGGCTGCATCAGGGTTGTGTTTGACCTCAGGCTGGGTGGGCCTGGTCTGCTCAATGTCACTCATGTCGGGGGCACCTGTGGTGGCCCGGGCAGGACTGGGGGGATCCATTGTCTCCAGGGGAGAAGGCGAGACCAGGGAGAGTGTCAAACACCTGTCCTCCAGAGGAGCCTCGCCATCCCTCTCAGGCCACAGAGACCCCTGGACAGTGGCGCAGGTGTCCAGAGCCCTAGGCAGCAGAAGGCCCCAATCTCCCCTGAGAGATTTAAGATTCTTCTTAGTCTCAAAAGATTTCAGGGCATGGAAAAGGAGAAACTCTGGCTGCCCTTCTGCTCCTTCCCCGGCGTTGACTCAAGGACACAACTGTGAAACCCATCCGGAGTCGAGAGGGGACTTTGAGACAGGGACGCGATCATCGCTCTGCGTCCTCCTCGGCTTGCAACAAATGGCTCGGGTGGGGCGCAAGAAGGCGAAGCCGGTCGAAGTGGCTGCTGAGCGCAGGGTGTGTGTGTGTCTCCTTGGGACGCAGAGAAGCCAGTTGGGTTTGGATTGCATGATGCTTTGAAAAGCCTCTGACAATCCCAGTTGAGCCGGAGGATCATCAGAGGCTTTTTTTTACTTTTAAAAGCATTTTTTAATCGGAAGAGGTTGTAGAAAAAATGCTTTTAAAAGTAAAAAAAAAAAGCCTCTGATGATCGTGCGGCTCAGCTGGGCATGGTGGGGGGGGGGGAGGCGCAGAGATTTTTACTACAGGTTCTCCGAACCACCCACCGCCATTGCTACCAGATTGGGCGATCCGGGAGCATTTCACCCCTGAACCAATCATAGTTCTAAATGTTATCTTGACATCTTGCCATGTCCAGTTCTTAGGATTTTTTTCTTATAATGAAAAATTCCATATAAGATGGAAGCTTAGTAGGTAATAGTTTTTTTCCGTGTCATAATTTAAGACTATCTAGATGTACTTCTATTGCTTTTTCCCTCTTCCATTTAATGACAACATTTTCATTTTGGTTGTATCTCCCTGCATTTTTCTTAAAACTACCGTATATAAATACTTCATTTATCAGATATCTGCTGCCTTTATTTTACTGTAGTTCACTTTAATAAGCAATTTCTACCTTCTTAGTCTAGTAATTTTCTCCATAGGCTAGTATTTATTTTAGTCAGGAATGGTATCACGGTCTTTTCTCGTAAAACAAAAGTAGTATTGTAAGAATATTAATAAGAGTAAAACATGTGTATCAGCAATTGTGGGTATCATGATGCCTCTAAATGGCACATATGGAAGTCCAAAGTGAAACAGTCATTTTTTAAAATGGATGAAATCTTGCGTATTCACCAAATCTTATCATGGTGAAATGTTCTCTCATAAGATCTCTAGACTGAAAACTCATGAGATTTCTGCCCTTTCAGACAGAAACGAAGCAATGTTTTAAATGCCCAGACACAAGATCATACAATGATACAGTTAGAAGGGCCATTCAAGCCATTGAGTCCCATTCCTTATTCAGGGCAGGAATCCTCACCAATGGCTGCCTAGTGTCCATTTAAACAAATCCAGTGAAGGGGAATCCTTCTGGGTAATTAATTCCACTATTGTTTTGGAATAATCCCTGACATTCAGTGATAATGTGCCTTCCTATAACTTTACTCCAGTATTCTGAGTCTTCCTTGTCTGAGAAAGAGAGAGCTAGACTTTTTTCTGTATAACATCCTTTCAGACATTTGAAGACTATAATCATAGCTGTCGTTGGTCCTCTCTTGTGAAGACTTAAGATGCTGTTCTGTGATGGACTTTGACTACAGAAAAAGTGGAACTATTATTTCTCATGATTTAGAATGGATATTTCTATTGATGCAACCTAAAATTTCACCATATATGTATACTGCCTAAAGAGATTGTTGACCCTTGTGGAATTCAGCTGTTGAAATTTAAAGAAAAGTTTTATTCCTTATCAGACCTTTTCAGTTCTGTAGCTTTTAGAATTTGACTGTAGCATATAATAGTTGAGGTTAATGCTTTCTGTATAAACATTGCCTGTTCATGCTTTTCCTGTGTAAGAGTTTTTAGAGAAAATGAATCTCCTACAAGCCAATAATTCATATTATTGTCAACACCAACCTTTTTTGTTAACTGGAACATTGCATTCTTTCAATCATAGGCTAAAAACTTAGACTTCCGCCGAAAGTGGGACAAAGATGAATATGAGAAGCTTGCAGAGAAACGACTTACAGAGGAAAGAGAGAAGAAAGATGGTTAGTAGTATGCTGACTATGCAATGCACGGCTCTGTTTCATTAGTAGTTGCTAAATCAGTTTGTAGAATGAAATGCAAAGGACAACATTTCAGAGAGAAGATTTAGCTGCCCAGAATCACCTTGCAGGGGAGATGGGCGGCATAATAGATCGATAGATAGATAGATAGATAGATAGATAGATAGATAGATAGATAGATAGATAGACAGATAGACAGATAGACAGACAGACAGACAGACAGACAGACAGACAGACACTTCATATTATGTTCTTTTAAAAATGGTAAAAACTTATTTCCTGTTTAATTTACTAATATTCAACAAATTAAGAAGTTAGGTTTATTTGATCTTAGAGTTGGGGGAATTAAAATTAAATGAAGAACTTTCTTGGGCAATAGAGGAAAAAATATCTACTGACTAAAATGAAGGTTTTATATTTCAAGGGTATATCAAACCATCCTCTCTATCTCTTTGTCTGTCTATCCTCATTAATTTTTTTAATTTATGTTTTAGGCAAACCAGTGCAGCCTATCAAGCGTGAGCTTCTGCGGCATCGAGACTACAAAGTGGATCTGGAATCCAAATTGGGAAAAACTATTGTTATTACCAAAACTACTCCTCAGTCTGAGATGGGAGGGTAAGGTGATAAAGATTTTATGTGCTAATGTACTAACATTTGATTAACAGGGAGGTTTAGCAACTAAACTTCCAGTACTCTTTTTCATAATGTATTTGGAAAGAGTGGGCAGGTGATCGAACAAACTGAAATGAATCTGAATCATGCCAAGGTTGATAATAGTAGCATCCCTCCAGATTGTGGATCGTACAATTTGTAGATATTTGAGATGGCTGTTGTTTACTCATTGAAATAAGTACACAGTTTAGGAGAGACATTTGATTCACCCTTTTTTATCAGTAGATTATTTCAGTTAACATAAGAACATAAGCAGTGTCCTGTTGGATCAGACCCATTGACCAGATAGCCCATCAGACTGTTTTCACAGTGACCAACCAGCTACACAAGGAAGCCTACTAATCTTCCAGCTGATGGCCTTTAAAGCCAGACACTGCCATCAAGGCTAAAAGTTATTGCTCCCCATGATTTCCATGAATTGATTTAACTTTTTTTTTTAAGCCAGCAAGCTAGCAGCTTACATAACATCCCTGGAAGCAAATTCCAAAGTTTAATTATGTGTTGTATAAAAAAATTGTCAATGGAGATTCTCAGTCATTCAGGTCATGGTTGTCCCAAAGGTGCTTTGGGGCAGCTGGACTTTCTTGTTTTTCTTTGAAGATGTTTTGATTCTTTTTTTTTATTATTAAACTTTATTAAGGTTTTTTTTTAAAAAAAACAAAAACAAAAACAAAAGAGAAATAAGAAGAAAAAACAAACAAACATTCAAACAATAACATAGAACAACATAAACATAATATAGATTTTCAATTTGTATCGGATGTGCAGTGTTTTAACTATTTACATAGATAATACTTGGTGACATTTTATCTCACTTTTAACCATTATTTAACACACCTTTAGATCTTTCTTTCATTCTATCATGCAACCACTTGTACCACCTTTCCCACACCATATAGTAAACTGACTTTTCATCATTTAATTCATAGGTTAATTTAGTCATCTCTGCGCACTCGAGTATTTTCTTAATTGTAAGCTCTTCTGGTGGTTGAATTTTCTCTTTCCAATACTGTGCGTATGCCAATCTAGCAGTTGTAATTATATGGATCATTAAATGTGTCATTTCCTTTCTATATGGCTTCTTTATTATTCCCAGGAGGAAAATCTCTGGTGTTAATTCAATATCTTCATCAGTTATTTCATATAACCATCTCCTAATTTTATTCCAGTATCCTTTTGCTTCCGGGCATGTCCACCACATGTGAAAGAAGGTGCCTTGACCGTGGCCACATTTCCAACAATTGGGATGTATATTGGGATATATCTTCGCTAGTCTGGCCGGGGCTAGGTACCATCTATGAAACATTTTGTAATGGTTTTCCTTATATGTCACCGCTCTAATCAATTTAAGATTTCTGTTCCATGCCTCCTCCCATTCCCCAAAATTTATATTGCGCCCTATATTTTTCTCCCATGCAATTATTTGGTTCTTCGTAACATCTTCGAACTTGTCATCGTTTAATAGATAATTGTATAGTTTTGCCAGAATCTTTTTATTTGTTCCCATCAAGACTTTATCCAGTCCATTTGATCCCAGTTCTAAACCATATTGTTCTTTGTCTCTCTGATATCTGGATTTTACTTGTGCATAAGTCCACCAATCTAAAGTTATTCCTTGCTCTCGTAAGATATCATTTGGTTTAAGCCACCCTCTTTCGTCTAGGATATCTTTATATCTGCCCATTTTCTCCCTCTCCCACCTATTTGGGTGGGTCAGGGCCTCCATCGTTGAGAGCCAATTTGGGATTTTTTTGTAATATTTTTGCCTAATCTGGGTCCATGTTTGTATCAGGGAATCTCTAATTTTATGTCTATGGAAATGTGTCTTCCTTTTCTTCTCCATTTCCCAGATGTGGGCGTGCCAGCCTTTTTGCAGGTCATGGCCTTCTAAGCTAAGAATTCTCTTATTTTCCAAGGTGATCCATTCTTTTATCCATACTAGCTTGGCTGATTTAACTTTTTTTTTAAGCCAGCAAGCTAGCAGCTTACATAACATCCCTGGTAGCAAATTCCAAAGTTTAATTATGTGTTGTATAAAAAAAATTGTCAATGGAGATTCTCAGTCATTCAGGTCATGGTTGTCCCAAAGGTGCTTTGGGGCAGCTGGACTTTCTTGTTTTTCTTTGAAGATGTTTTGATTCTTATCCAAGAAACTTCTTCAGCTCTGGATAATGGGGAATGGAAGTATTTATATTCCTTGCAGACAGTTGGTCATTTGCATTCTTTTAGAGTAGACAGTCGTTGAGGCCACTTGGAGGTTTAACTGTGTCCTTAGAGTCACCTGAGAAGTGCAAATGGAACTGGTTCCTGTAGTCTGCAATTTTTTGGAAATCAGTTCATACTCCCACAGCATTTGAAGGGGGTTCATCCCAAAGGGCATAGCTAAATGTCTATGGATGAACCCCCTTTGAATGGTATGGGAGTATGAACTGATTTCCAAAAAATTGCAGACTACAGGAACCATTTGCACTTCAGTTTGAGATGCAGACAACACAGACTCATCCCCAGCAGTGAAGGGACACACGGCAGAAAACATCCCGCCAAAAAGCACAGCTCCACACTCCTTTCAGCAGTTGGAAGAAGGCGCCACACCCATTTGCCCTACTCAGGTGACCCTGAGGACACAGATAAACCTCCAGGTGGCCTGAATGACTCTCTCAAAGAATACAAATGACCAGTTGTCTTCAAGGAATATAAATCCTTTCATTCCACACCATTCAGTCAGAGCTGAAGAAGCTTATTGGATGAGAAGCAAAGCATCTTAAAAAACAAAAAAAACAACAACCCTAAGGAAGTCCAGTTGCATTGGGAAAAAGCACCTTTGGAATATAAAAAAATCCTTTTGTTTATCCTGATTCTCCCTGAATTCATTTTCATTAGACTTTTTCTTATATTTTGGGAAGGGAAAAATAGCTTTTTCTTCTCCACTTTATTATCATGGATAATTTTGTACACATTAATCATGTCTCTTCTCATTTGCCTTTCTAGATTAAAAACCCAAATGTTGCTTTTCTCATAGGAAACTGCTCCAGCCCTTTAATCATCGTAGCCTCCATTATATCTATTTTGAGGTGCAGCAACCAGAACTGCATACAATATGAAGTTGCATCATTGATTTATACTTGAGTGTTATGATACAGCAGATACACACAGTGTCAGCAGCCTCATTGAACTGTTTAACATTATTCCAGGATATTTTTCCTTATCTGTCACTGCAGGCTCTGATCTCATTAGTTTGAATCAATAGTTAGGATTTTTGGCACCAATGTGTATCATTTTACATTTTTTAACCTTGATTGACTTCTGCCATTTTGATGTTCACTCTCCTAATATGAAAAGATCCTTTTGAAATTAACCAGTATTGGTTTAACAACCATATTCACTGGACTTGTTCTGTCTTTTCCTAGATAAAAAGGAACTCATGCAATGTGATAGGTAGCATATAAATTTAATAAAAATAAATAACTGATATTTCAATGGAAGTCAGGATTAATAACTGTAACAAATTAACTGCCCTGCCCTTGAAAGTTTTGGCCACTACAAATTATTTTCATTTGCCTCTGAGTAAATATAAATAAATATGTCTTAAAATAATATTGAGCCAGTGTTATTCTATAGGCTTTTGCTACCAACATACTTCTGAGTTTGATTCAAGAAGCTGATGTTAACACATGAAGTTGCATATTCCAACATTTTTCTTACATTGTTCTTTTTATACTGTATTATCCCATACACAGCATACTTCTGTTCTTCAGCTCAAGCCCTTTTCTTACTGCTAAGTCCGACAAAATTAGATCTATTGCACAAGAGATAAAACTGTTACATAGAGAATCTTCAGATTGTAGAATTAATTTGACCCTAAGATATATCATTCCTCTTCTCTCTACTGGCTTTTCAAGGAAAAGAATAAATGACATATCTTCTTTTTAATCTTCATTTTATAATTGTGATCTTTGTGCTTGAAACATATAAGTAATGTGACTTCCCAGAACTCATAATTGACATCTTCTAGAGCAAAGACAGGTTTTTCAATGGAAAGTGCCTCCTTGGCATATAGAATATGCTTCTAGTAGTGGTTCTTGCTTTTCCCCTTAGTTTTCTTCTGACTACTAGTAGCAGCATGAGAAAGATTCATCTCTGAATTTCAGTTCCTCTGATTTTTTTGTTCCTAATATTTTTTAATGAGTTTCATTTTTACAAAGAGCCGTCGAATATATATCAGAGTCCTTTGGTTTTGAAGAAGACATGGTGTTATACAGTTCATCTCTGGATTTGGAGGTGGCTCTCTAGTCCCAGTCTGGAAATGTAGAATCTAGCACATTGAGGGCACTGAAAATCCATTGTTGTAGTAACTGGGTGTTATTCTATAATTTCATGGTTATCTATCAAGTTTGGCAGTGTCTATCTTCAAAATTGATGGATTGATAGCATAGGGGGTCGCCAGCAGGTTCTGTCAGCAGATGCAGCTTTTAGTTCCCTTAGCTTGATGTCCTAGTGGTGTAGGTTTTCTTTCATGGTGTATTTGTAGCACTTAGCTGGTTGACCTCAAGGTCTCTTCCCAGATTCCAGCACACTAGAACAACTGGATAGGCATAAGGTGGTCATCCATTCTGATAACATATCCCACTCATATAGGCTCTGATAATTGAGATGCAATAGTTAGTAGTATGCTGACTATGCAATGCACTCAATGGCTAGTGGACTCTGCATGATCCATGACCTCCAGGTTGGAGGTACAACCTTGCCACAAATGCCAAAAATGGAGTAGAGAGCACAGATGTGAAACTTCTTCAGTTATTTGATATGTACAGAATCCATGACTCATGTCCATTTTGTTTATACTCATAACATTATGACATTACTCATGTCGTGGTTATCCAGGAGAAAATGAATAACCACAGCTCTATAGACTTTCAGCTTTGTGCTCGCTCAGGATTGTCATTAACATTGGTCTCAGGTATTGACACTGTGCATTCCCTATTGTCAGTGGATAAGTGTGGCTCAGTAATAACAGATGAGTCGGCCCCGTCCACTGGATATGGAGAGTCAGGCTGCTCAGCCACACGCAGATCCACACGATTGTGATGATAGAGAGTTCCTTCAACGTCCACTAGATAGGAGCGTGGTGCCACCTGTTATAAACATATACCCGTTTTCCAACGACCTGTTCAATCTCCCGGCAGTGGTCTCATACGGATTCGTTCCCCAATATTCAATTCTGGCAAATCTCTGGCTGATTTGTCATATCTTGCTTTGAATACTTGTCTCTTAAACTGTAACTTCTCTGGGACACCTTGAATCACAGAGGGCTCAAGCAATTTATTTGCCACTGGTAAGGAGGTCTTTAGTTTCCTTGATATCAGTCTCTGCGCCGGACTACTGTCCATGCCCTCAGCTGGAGTATTTCTCCAATGTAGAATGGCCTTCCACGGGTCTTTACCATCAAATTCTTAACAATTTTCACAGCTGATTCAGCTTTGCCATTAGCTTGTGGTTAATGTGGTGAGGAAGTCACATGCTCAAACTCCCACTCCACGGCAAATTTCCTAAATTGAAGACGTGCAAACTGAGAGCCATTATCAGAGATCACTTTATCTCGTTGGCCATGACGTGCGCTTTGAGCCTTGCATCTCCTAATAGTAGTGTCAGGTTCCAAGTAACACCCTCAACAAAAGACTCCGAGGCTTGAAGTTCCTGAAAGTTCCATTTTATTAGAGATGTCATATTGGGACATGTGGGAAAACCTGAATCTGAAAGCTTCCAGGTTTTCCCCACCCACAGGAAAGTCCCTGCCCAGCACCCACATGTCCATCACATGGTCCAATCAAAGCACCATCCCAACTGGAGATGCTTCCCAGTTCCAGCCCTCCAGGTGCAGGGCAAGATGTCCTTAACTCTGAGAAAGGGATGTTCCATACAGTCCCCCCCTCCCAATTTCCCGCACTAAATGTGGCAGGCCTGAAGGCCCAATGTAAAAGATGGCTTCCAGGCCTGACAGCCCCCCCCCATCAGAAGATCGTGTCCTGCAACGAAAGTAATACAGGACTAACCACCTCTCCTCCCCCCAGGAGGTTCCTTTGGCTTACAGCATTTATCATGGAATTGTTTTACTAGCCTGTCTGCTTTCACATCCCAGCTCTTAACCCAAGTAGCTTCAGACAAAGGATACCCCTTCCAATGTACTAGATATTGCAATCGACCCCTATACAATCTAGAGCAGTGGTTCTCAACCTGTGGGTCGCGACCCCTTTGGGAGTCAAACAATCCTTTCACGGGTTGCCTAAGACAATCGGAAAACACATATTTTCAATAGTCTTAGGAATAATTTTATGGTTGGGGGGTCACCACAACATGAGGAACTGTATTAAAGGGTCGTGGCATTAGGAAGGTTGAGAACCACTGATCTAGAATCTAAAATCTTCTTTACTTCGTAATGGGTTTCCCCTTGCACCATCATAGGCTTGGGGGGTGGTTGAGCCTGAGGTCTTAATCTGGACCCTATGGCTGGCTTAAGCAGACTGCAGTGAAAAATGGGATGCACATTCCCTAGAATGCGTTAAGATTAAGTTGAACTGTCACTGGGTTAATTACTTTCACTATTGGGTATGGACTGAAAAATTTAGGTCCCAGCTTCTTACTAGGCAGCTTTAGTCTTATGTATTTGGTTGATAGATAAACCTGATCTCCCACATGGAAGGGAGGCTGAAGAGATCGGTGTTTTATCTGCTTGTTTTTTATATGCCTCAGTGGCCTCTGCTAGCACTTTTTTAGTGTTCTCCCAGCCCTTTCTCAGTAACTCCATCCACTCAGTCAGGGTCATGGAAGAGGGGGGTTCCCTGGGCAGTTCGGGCATGGGTACAAAATCCGTGCCACTGGTGACCTGGAAAGGGGTTCATCCAGTGCTGCTGTGCACGGCCTTGTTGTAAGCCACTTCTGCAAATGGCAGGAGGTCCGCCCAGTTCTCTTCTTGGTAATCCAGATAGAATCTTATATATTGTTCCACCATTGCGTTCGCTTGTTCCACAGCTCCGTTCATACTCGATGGAAAGCCGAGCTAAGTCCTTATGTGGATCTGGCTGATCTCAGGAACTCTCTCCAAAACTTAGCCATGAATTGGATTCCTCAGTCTGAGAACCGGCAGGGTACTCCGTGCAGCTGGTAAATCTGTTTGATGAACATCTTCACCAGTTTTTTCGCTGATGGCAATCCAGAACAGGCTGTGAAGTGGGCTTCCTTTGAAAATAAGTTGATTACTGTACAAATGACTGTATTTCCCCCACTCTCTGCGAGTTCGACTATAAAGTCCATTGCAATCTCCTCCCAGGGTCGGCTGGGGCTGGCTACTTGCTGGAGGAGCCCAGGAGGTTTCCCTGGTCTCATTTTCATGGCAGCACAGGTGGCACAGCTTTTCACGTAGTCTTCCACATCAGCTTTCATTTTTGGCCACCAAAACTGCTTCCTGGCCAAATACAGGGTTTTTAAGAATCCGAAATGGCCAGTCAGTCTGGAATTGTGGCCGCCCTGTAGTACTTCCAGTCTCAAGTTGGTGGGAACATATAGTTTCAAACCCTTCTAAGCCAGTCCATCTCATGGTCAGGATTTCCCTTTTTATGAACCACAGATCGACTGGAAGCACTGCTTTCAGTGCTGATGTCAGCTTGTCCTGGCTGGGATCGGGTTGTCATCTGGTTTGGCCCCTGGTGGTGACTTGTGCAGCTGATTGCAAGGGGGGAATGATGGGGTGGACGGCTTTCCTGTGGCTATCAAATTGGGGTTTTCTTGAAAGGGCATCAGCTAGTAGATTCTTTACCGCTGGGAAGTGCTTTAGCTCGAATTTAAACCACTGGAAGTACTTTGCCTAGCGGATTTGTTTGGGGGATAGTTTCCTGGGTTTTTTTTTTTTTAGAGCTTTGAGATTTTTATGATCAGTCCAGACCTCGAAGGGCACTGTACCCCCTTCTAGGAAATGCGTCCAGGAGAAGAGAGCCAAGCGGGTCTCTGAGCTTTTTGGACACGTAGGCACAGGGCAGGAGCTGTCCTTGTGGGTCCTTCTGTAGGAGCAGGGCTGCCACAGCTACGTCGCTGCTGTCTGCTTGGATGATGAACTGTCATTCTGGGTCTGGGTGCTGGAGGATCGGCTCTTTGGCAAAGAGCTGTTTTAATTTTTCAAAGACTCTTTGACAGTCCATTGACCAGGCAAGTGGTTGGTTCGGCTGTGGTGCCACAGGAGGAGGGCCCATTTTTAACAGTTCTGTTAGGGGCAGGGCGACTTCTGCGAAGGCTGGGATAAATTGTTTGTAGAAGTTTGCGAATCCCAGGAACCTTTGAAGCTGTTTGTGTGTGCGTCGGGGCTTCCAGTCTAGCACCGCTTTCACTTTTCCTGGGTCCATCTCCATCCCTCCGCTGGATATTCGGTAGCCTAGATAATCTAGGGAGGTTTGATGGAATTTGCATTTTGACAGCTTCATGTAGAGTTTTGCAGCAAGGAGTTTTTTCAGCACTTGCCACACGTTTTACATGCTATTCGAGAGTTTAGCTGAATATGAGAATGTCATCCAAGTAACTAGGACCCCTTTGTATAGGTGCTCATGCAGTACTTCATTAATTAATTGCATGAAGACTGTTGTTGCTCCCTGCAGGCCAAACAGCAGGACTTTGAATTGGAAGCTGCCAAGCGGGCAGTTAAAGGCTGTCTTCCACTCATCTCCTCCTCTGATTCTTATGCAATAGCTGACTTCCTTCAAGTCCAGTTTGGTGAACATCTTGCCCTTGGCTAAGTGGCTTATCATGTCCTTCATGAGGGAGAGCAGGTAGGTGTTCTCCACACACATGGCATTAATACTGCGAAAATCAATGCAAAGCCTCACTCCCCATCTTTTTTTTCTTTAAATAGTACTGGGGCTGCGGTAAATCCAGTACTCTGGATTTTGCGGGTTGGATGAAGCCCCACGCTAGGTTAGCATCGATGTATTTTCTCAGCTCTTCCATCTACTTGGGAATCATGGAGTACAACTTTGCCTTGGATAGCTTGGCTCCCGGCACTAAGTCGATAGCCAATCTGTTGCACAGTGAGAGGGGAGGAAGTTGCAATCTTTCTCGCTAAAGACTCCCGATAGGTCTCGGTACTCTTTTGGCACCTGCAGGCTGCTGGGCAGTCCATCTGTGGCGGGGGCTGTGGCTTTGGGCTCGCTGGTGTTGTTGGGGTCTGTGGCATTTTGGCCTCACTCTGGCTTTACCAGTGGTAGTGGTCCGATGTCTAAATTTAGCTTTCTATAGCCGTCCTCCCAGGTGATGGTCGGGCCCCATTTGTCTAGCCACACGAGCCCTAATATGATTGATTCAGTCATTTTTGGAGCTATTTATTTTATTTATTTATTTTATTCGGCTTATATGCCGCCCTATCTCACAATGGACTCAGGGCGGCTCACAACAATAAAACACAAGCCACAATATAAAATAAAGACCAAAATCTAAAAAATTTAAAATTAACCCTTAAAACCAGTTAAAACCCCATGACGAATTGGATAAATTCTTTGTGATGGACCATTTCTAGTCTGACAGGTTCCATGACTAGTGTGGCAGGGGCTCCGCCGATGAGTGTCCCATCGATCTACTCAAAGCGGATGGGGCGCGCTAGGGGTTTCATCCAAATGCCTAGCTGCTTGACTATGGGAGGCTGATTAGGCATCTGGTGCAGCCAGTGTGTATGATGGCTTCTACTTCCCCTTGGGCCCCCGTTTCTGGCACTACTATTTTGGTTTTGATAGTGAAGGGGTGGATGGCTTCACTTACCATCAGGTCGTCGTCACCGCTGCTTCTTCCTTGGGCAGAGCTAGGAGCGGCTTCTCTGGCTGGAGTTCCCTCGACTTTGTTGGGAAAGAGTGGAGCCTCCACAGCCTGCTTGGCGATTCTCCCCTTGTCTGGTGGTTTCTGCGGGGTCCTCCTTGTCCAGAGTATGGCTAGAGTCTGGGCCTGGGGGACAGGGACTGGAGCCAAGCATTTAGAAGCCTGATGCCCGTGTTGACCACACCAGTAGCATTTGATAGTCCCAGACGGTGTGGGTGGTGGTGCGTCGGGCGGCTTGGCTGGGGATTGGCAACCTAGGGGTCTTCTCTCTGGTTTCTCTGTAGTTGGCTTTCTGTGGGGGTGGATTTGCAGATCCATGGCAATGGCTGTGGATGTCTGAATTACAGCTTGAAGAAAAGCCAGCCAGAGCTAGGTGGTCGCTGGGCATGGGAAGGATGGATCCTTCAGAGGGAATCCCCTTGGGGGGGTGACAGTTACCAGGCGCTGGCGGAGAGAGGCAGCTTGGCAGGAAGAAGACAAAGAAGACCTCCTGCTGACTCAAGCCTTGCAACTTCTGAAAGGGGCTTTTGAACGTTGGAAAGCCCATGAAAGGTATGCATTGCCGGCCCAGAGAGAGACTGAACACCCGGGGGGGAGCAGCGGCTGCAGCGAGCGCAGGAGAGGTTCCCAGGGTTCAGCCAGAGAGAGAACAAGCTGCTGGGGTTCAAGCTGCGGCTGCAGCCCAGGGCCCCCCTGGGGGGGGGGGCTGCAGGAATAGGGAGGCATCAAATTCCAAAGGTTCCTCCGCTTAACATAAAATACGGAAGGGACTCCAAGGGATTGGCATTCTTCCTGTCCCAAGTATGGAACCACATGGAGGAGTATGGGGAGGATTTCCCATCACTTGCTGCCCATGTGAGATGCGTCACTATGGCCCTGGAGGGAACTGCTGCTGACTGGTGGGTGGGCCTCCATGATGAGAATTCTCTCCTGCTGAGGAATTATGACCAGTTCATGATGGAACTCAGAGGGCGCTTTGCAGATCCCCTGGCTGAGCAGAAGACCAGAATCAGGATGAAGTCGATAACTCAAGGGCGGAGATCGGTGGCTGAATACACCCAGGAGTTTTGTGAGCTGGTGCGCCAAATGAGGGGGTTGTCCCAGGAAGCCCTGATGGAATGTTACAAGGATGGCCTCAATGAGGATGTTCACAGGGCATGCTGCTCGCGTGGGGGTCCCCGAGACTTGCAACACTGGTACGTGATGGCAGCTGATGTGAAAATTGACCTGATCAGGGATCGCTACCGGGGGAGAAGGCATGTCTGGAACAAGCTGTCCCCTGCCCCACAGAAAGAAGGCCCTAGAGCAGTGGTTCTCAACCTTCCTAATGCCGCGGCCCTTTAATACAGTTCCTCATGATGTGGTGACCCCCAACTAGGGGTGGATTCTAATTTTTTTTACTACCGGTTCTGTGGGCGTGGCTCGTTTTGTGGGCGTGGCTTGGAGGTCATGTGACTGGGTGGGCGTGGCTAGCTGGTCATGTGACCGGATGGCCATGGCTATGTGTATAGGGACTACTCAGAGGGCTGAAAAAAGTCATTTCTGACAGGTCCTCGCACTTTTGACTGGTCCTCACACTTATGACCATCCTCATATTTATGCCCGTGCAGCATTCTTAACAACTGTGTCACTCATTTCACAACTGCTTCTCTTCACCATGGTGACAAGATAGGGCAAAAACGTAAAATGTGAGGACAGTCGTAAGTTCGAGGACTGGTCAAAAGTGCGAGGACCAGTCAAAAATAACTTTTTCAGCCCTCTGAGTAGTCCATATGTACAAAAGGACTACCCAGAGGGCTGAAAAAAGTGGTTTCTGACTGGTCCTCGCACTTTTGACCGGTCTTCGCACTTATGACTGGTCATCATTTATGCCCATTGTAGCATTCTTAACAACCATGTCACTCATTTCACAACTGCTTCTCTTCACCATGGTGACAAGATAGGGCAAAAACATAAAATGTGAGGACAATCGTAAGTTCGAGGACTGGTCAAAAGTGCGAGGACCAGTCAGAAATAACTTTTTCAGCCCTCTGAGTAGTCCATATGCATAAAAGGATACAGCAATAGAGAGGGATGAAGGAACGGAAGGGAAATTAGAGTAGGAGGGAGGGTAAGAGAGGGAGGAAGAGAGGAGGAGAAGGAGAAAGGAAGAGGAAGTAGGGAGGAGAAGAAGAGGGGGAGGAAGAGAAAGTAAGAAGGAAAGAAAAGAGAGAGGTGGTAGGTTTGAGGAGAAAGATTGCTGTACAATAAAAAAGATGAAAGGGAAGAAAGCCAACCCCAAACAAATATAAAGATATTAAGATAAAGAATGAATTGTTAAACTTTAAAGAATAAAAGAGAACAAATATGAATAAATAACAATAATTAGAAACACACATACAAACATACAATGTATTTTCTTTGAACAGAGTATTTGGCCGGTTCACAAATTTAAACTGTGTTTAGTCATTTCAATTAAATTTACAATTTCTATATTTCATTTTTGCCATATTTATTCCTCATCTATTTTTGTAAAAAACCAATATTACCCTTCATCCTCATCTCTAATCTTAATCAAATTCAATTTTTCCCTTCTATTCTATATTATACCCCTTCCCATTGTCATATAATTTTATATCCATCCTCACATTGGTTAATTATGTAATATTAGTTGTTTAATATAAATTCAACATTTTAATATAAATCAATTAGTTATATAACTACCTTTTTTGTATATTAATCAATATGAACATGAATATTCCAATTATTTCCATGCAATCCAATTTCTTACAAATCAATTAATTATATTTACCAATAATAATAAACCAAATAATTTCCTCCATATATTCCTCCAAACCACAATTTAACCATTTCTGTTTTCAGAAATATACAATTAATAGTATCTCAATTATTACAATTCCCTAGTTAAATAGAGCTTTTTTTCTTTTGTGTTTTAAAATCTTGAACTCTCCTCTTTTCCCCTAAATTTCCCATTGTTTGCACCTACCTTTCAGGTACAATCCCCAATAAAAAAATCTCTGGTTTAAAGTCTATGTGTTTTTGTGTCATTTTTTCCACCCATGTGTGGATTTTAGTCCAGTATCTTTTAGCTTCTGTACACGTCCACCACATATGGTAATATGAACCTGTTATCTGATAACATTTCCAACATTTTTCCAATTTATTCTTGAACATTCTAGCAATTCTTGTCAGGGGTAAGTGCCACCTGTAAAACATCTTATAGAAATTTTCTTTATATGCAGTTGACATTGTCATTTTATAATTTTGCGACCACAGTTTTTGCCATTTCTCTAAGTCAATTCCATGTCCAAAATTTTTCCCCCAAGCAATCATTGTTTCTTTAACTTGTTCATCCTCCAATTTAACCTCTAGTAGATATCCATACAGTTTTTTTATTATGTTTTCATCAGTAAAAGAGCCTTGGTAGTACAGGGGTTTAAGGCACCCTGTTATTAAGCTTATTAAGACCAGCTGCCTGCAATTACTGCAGGGTTCGAATCTCGCCAAGGCTCAAGGTTGACTCAGCCTTCCATCCTTTCTAAGGTAGGTGAAATGAGGACCCAGTTTGTGGGGGCAATAAGCTGACTTTGTATAAATATACAAAAAAGGATGAAGGCTATTGCTTAGCGCATTGTAAGCCGCCCTGAGTCTTCGGAGAAGGGCGGCATATAAATCAAATAAAAAAAAAAAAAAAGTACCTGTTAAAATTTTATCTAAACTAGTTAAATTGTTATAGAAACCTTCTGTCTTATAATCTTTATCATGTCTAGACTGTATTTGCAAATAAGAAAACCAATTCATCTTTATACCTTGTACTTCTAACTCTTACAAAGATTTAAGTTCACCCTTTTCATTCAGTAATTCACTATATCTAACAATTTGTTCCTTTCTAAATGTTATTGAATATGAGAATGCTTCAATAGTTGATAACCAGACCGGAATTTTTAAATAATGTTGTTTTTTTTACCTTCTCCCAGTTTAATAGCAAAGCCTCTCATATGAAATGTCTTCTAAAATACCCCTGTGTTTTTGTTTCCTTGTACCATAAAAAGGCATGCCAACCCAGTAACAAATCATGTCCTTCTAAAGTCAATAATCTGGCATTTCTTAGCGTTATCCATTCCTTAATCCACATCAAACTTGTCGCTTGATAATATAGTTCCAAGACTCCTATATCTCTTCCAAGTGATACCAATTGGTCCGGGAAAAGATTTCTTTAAGGATCTCAATAAGACAATAATGAAATACATCTGGCAAGGAAAGAAAGCTAGAATTAAAATAAGATGCTTACAGGACACAAAGGAGAAGGGAGGCCTAGGTCTACCAGACTGGGAGCTATATTACAAGGCGGCGGCGTTGAATTGGATCAGAGAATGGATAGATCTATCAAATAGGAGAACGCTATACTTGGAGGGATTTGATCTGAGTCGAGGTTGGCATGCCTTTCTGTGGGAAGGCACAGACAAGCAACATCCGTACTTCCAGAGACATGTAATAAGAGGTGCACTATATAAAACATGGCAAGATATCAGAAGGCAACACTATAGTAAAATCCCACGATGGTTGTCGCCTATGGAGGCGCTAATTTATCCAAACACTATAGAAATAGGAAAGATGCGGAAATATCAAGAATTGTTGAGTAGTGAGGGAGACCTACTTACGAGACAAGAACTGGAAAGACGAGGCATTATGATTGATTGGTGGCCATACCTTCAAATTGAGTCAAAATATACAGCAGACCGGAGACATTATGATTTTCAAAGCCAACCAAGTGAACTAGATAAAATTTTAAAAGGCACAGATGAGAAAATAATATCTAAAATTTATGGATATTTAATAAGGTATAAATTAGAGGAGGAAACAGTGAAAGAAAACATGGTAAGCTGGGCAAGAAATTTAGGTCACAATATAGAGTTGGATAGATGGGACAAGCTATGGGCAGAAAATTATAAGATGACACTGTCGATTCCATACAAAGAAAATTTATACAAGATACTTTATAGATGGCACCTTCCTCCGGCACGTTTGGCTAAAATGTTTCCAAACACATCACCAATGTGTTGGAAGTGCAAGACACAAATGGGGACATATTACCATCTCTGGTGGTCTTGCAGGAAGGCACAACGCTACTGGCAAGAGATTAAGAGAATAATCGAAGAAACAACGAGGCAAAGTGTAGAAATGAAACCAAAACTCTTTCTATTTGGAATGACTACACCACAGTGTACCAAGGAGATAAAATATCTTACCATCCACGTATTGACAGCGGCACGTATAGTGTACGCTCAGAATTGGAAATCCGAGATAATACCAACAGAAGAAAAAATAATAACAAAAATAAATGAATGCGCAGAGATGGATAGGCTCACAAAAGAGCTCCAAGATAAAGAGAACACTGACTTTTATTTAGTTTGGCAAAAATGGTACACATGGTTAGAAAGAAGGATAGGGCCAACAACATAGGACATTAGGAGAACATAACTCAAGAATTGCAGAAATAGATACATGAGATGAGCCGTAGGATTGTATAAATAAATGGTTAATATGTTTGTAGAAAGATACTGCTGAACTTCAATGAATATATCAAGGTATAAGCAAGTGAATTTGTAAATAGTATGATTAAGGAAAATTGGTTAAATGGACATTAATCACCGATGCGAAGGTTTTCTAGAAGTTAGTCGATTGACTCTTTGTTAATGTATAAGTGTTTACATGTATTTGTGTTTTATGTTTGTTTATGTTAATAAAACTTAAAAAAAAAAAAAGATAATATAGTTCCCAATTAGGCAAGCCAAAGCCTCCTCGTATTCTAGACAGAATCCTAGAAAAACAATACAAAATTTTGAAGGAAATGACATCCACCACAGTTAAAACAAGAAAGAAGGTCACCTCAACACCAATTGGACTAACAGCTTCTCCAGCAACACAAAAAACATTAGAAGGGATGGTCTCGACTGATAAGCAAACTTCCACCATGAGTATGCAGACTGTCCAGACAACATTAGTGACAATACAAGAAACTATGTTAAAAATGCAAGAGTGTTTATCTAGAAACCATGAGGAAGCTAGGAGAGATCTGGACGAAGTCAAAAAGTCGGTCAAAGAAGATATACAAAAATTAGATGAAAAAATGGACTCTATTCAAGAGATAATACAAAAAAATGACCAAAGGATTACGGCCATAGAAAAAAAATGGAGCAAACAGAGGAGAAGCTAGAACTATTGGATGAGAGGATGACAAGCCTCAACAAAGATCTGGAGAACACGGTGGCACAGTTAGAGATGGAGAGAGCGGCATTCTATTTAAGGTTCCAGAACGTGAGAGAAGAAAGAGATGAGGACCTAACCCTAATAATGGCGGAAATGATCGCGAAAGCTCTACAACGAGACAAAGACGAAATTATTAATGAATTGGACGAAGTGTTTAGAGTACACACGAACTATGCGAGACAACACAAATTGCCAAGGGAGGTCCATGTACGTTTTGTGCGGAGGAAAGTTAGAGATATTGTTTTCAGAATAACAAAAGAAGAACCAATGTATTATAGACAGAAAGAAATCATAACATTAAAACAAATACCAAGAAGAATTAGAGAATGGAGAAAAGACTATGGATTCCTCACAACATTACTAAATAGAAAACAAATATTATTTCGATGGATAATACCAGAGGGAGTATTGGTCACGTGGCAGGGGAAAAAGATAAAAGTTGACTCCTTAGAGAAGGCACAAACCCTACACGATCAGGTGATAGAAGTAGAAAGAACAAATGGCAGAAGAGAAGAATTGGAAAGGAGAGGCAAGCCGAAACAAAGACGAGAAGACCAAGAAACCCCGTGTGAGGAGAGTATTAAGGAAAAGGAAAAAGAAGAAGAGGGGGAAATCCGAGAAGAAGAAGGAGTAACGACAAGAGCACAAAACCAGGCTAAGAAGTAGGACAGGAAGTAAAGGAACAAAAAAGGAAAAGACCAACTTTAAAGAATGGACCGGAATCTTAAAATTATATCATTAAATATAAACGGACTTAACTCGCCAGTTAAAAGAAATCAAATATTTAGGAGGTTAATTAAACAAAAATTAGATATTGTATGTCTTCAAGAAACCCATATAAGAAAACAAGATGAAAAATTTTTACAATGTAAAAAATTAGGGAAACCATTTGTATCCTTAGCAGACGAAAAGAAAAGATGAATAGCAGTTTTTGTTAATGAAGAGATAGAAAGTAGTTTAAAATATGCAGATAAGACAGGAAGAATTCTGATGATTGAAGTAAAGGTTAAAGGTAAAAGTGTGTTATTAGTGTTTGTATATGCGCCAAATAGTGAAAAAAAAGAATTTTATCAAAAACTGCATGAAAAGATTATAGAACAAAATATAGAAAATATATGTCTGTTAGTAGACCTTAACGCAATTGTAGATCCAAAAAAGGACTATAAGAGCGATCAAAATAATAATAATAAAAAGGAAAACTTGCTGCCAAAAACATTCTTTAATTTAACAGAAGAACTAAACTTAGTAGATATATGGAGGCTATATAACCCAAAAGAGGAAAGGTACACATATTATTCCAACCCCCACAAATCCTGGTCGAGGATAGACATGGCATGAGTTTCAAAGAGCTTAATACAAGAGATAGATACAGTAGAGATCGTAACGAATGATTGGGCTGACCATAACCCGATAACGATAGAATGGAGAGGGCAAAGAAAGAAAAGGAGCAGATGGATGATGAATGTTCAAATAATGAAAGATAAGGAGTATATTGAAAGGATAGAAAAAGAATTGAAGGGGTTCTTCAAAGATAACAATAAATATCAGACATCCCTCCAAAACCTGTGGGATACAACAAAGGTTTACATTAGAGGCTTAACAATAGCCTATAATAGTAAATGGAAAAAAGAGAAGGAAAATGAATACAATAAAATTAGAGAAGTGATTAAAAATTGGGAAGGGAAATTACAGGAAAGGCCAGGAGATGAACAAATAAGAACTAATTGGATGGCAGCTAAACACAAACTGAATTTACTTGACCAAGAAAAATATATTAATACAATGAAATTTCTAAAACAAAATCAATTTGAACAGGCCAACAAACCAGGGAGGTGGATGGCTTATAAATTAAGAAAAGAAAGAGAGAAACGAACAATTCATTAACTGCAGGATAAGGAGGGTAAGTTATGCCCGAACCTAGAAAAGAAGAAAGAGATTGCAACCCAATTCTTTCAAGAACTGTACACACAGGATAAGGTGCCAACAGAAGAAATAAATCAATATTTAAAAGAGGAGAGAATACCAGTGGTAACCGAAGAAGAGGAAGAGATACTCAATAGAGAGATTACCATAGAGGAACTGCAGGCAACAATTAGGAAGCAAAAAAACAATAAAACTCCGGTAACGGATGGGTTACCAATAGAACTATATAAAGGACTAGGGGAATCACTAAATTGGATATTATTAGAGGTTTACAATGAGGAACTGAAAGAGGCAAAGCTACCAGAATCTTGGAGGGAGGCATATATCTTGCTAATCCTGAAGGAGGGGGCAGATACATCACAGATAAAAAATTATAGGCCGATTTCCTTACTAAATTCAGATTATAAGATTTTTATGAATTTGATGGCAAACAGATTAAAGACACTATTAAACCATAGAATACATTCGGACCAGAACGGATTCCTGCCGGCAAGACAAATTAAAAATAATATAAGGACAGTGATCAATGTAATAGAATACTATGAGGTGCATCCAGAGAGACAGGTAGCCCTGATCTTTCTGGATGCACAAAAGGCGTTTGATGGGGTCAATTGGAGTTTTATGACACAACAAATAAAGGACATGAAATTTGGGGAGAAATTCGAAAAGATTATAGTCTCAATATACACAAAACAGAGAGCAAGGATATTAGTTAATGGGGAATTAACAAATTTTTTTGAAATAAGTAGAGGAGTACGACAAGGGAGCCCACTTTCACCACTACTTTTTATTCTAATGCTAGAAAATCTACTTAGAAGAATTAGACTCAATAAAAATATACAAGGACTTAAGGTTAAAGGAGAAGAATACAAGGTTCAAGCATTTGCTGACGACCTTGTATTCTTCATAGAAGATCCATTAGAAACAGAACTAAAATTAACAGAAGAAATAGAGAAATTCGGTAAAGTGGCAGGTTTAAAAGTGAATAAGGATAAAACTAAAATATTAACTAAAATTTTAACAGCAAAACAAATAGAAGAATTAGAAAAACAATCAAGATTACAAGTAGTTAAGAGGGTAAAATATTTAGGTATCAATTTGACAACTAGGAATGTGGCTATAAAAGATATTATGGGGAGTTAGTACAACAAATTAAAAATGATTTAGAAAGATGGGGCAAACTAAACTTATCATTGCTAGGAAGAATTGGGGTGATTAAGATAAATATACTTCCGAGGCTCCTCTACTTATTTCAAACTATTCCAGTTAAATTAGAGAATTTTTTTTTACAAATTTGAACAAAATAACTTCAAAATTCGTATGGGAAGGGAAAAAACCAAGAATAAATTTAAATATATTACAGGATGATAGATCTAGAGGGGGGTTTGGCCTACCAGCGTGGGATAAATATTATAAGGCAGCGAGTTTAACATGGATTAAGAATTGGGTCAATCTGGAGAATTACAGGCTACTAAAATTGGAAGGTCACAATTTGTTAAAGGGGTGGCATGCCTTTTTGTGGAATGCCGGGAACAAAACCTATAAACATTTTAAAGATCACATAATAAGAAATTCACTGATTGGCATTTGGTTCGAAATTAAAAACAAACATTATATGAAGGTTCCTGGCTAGATATCTGCATTGGAGGCGGCAACACACCCCAACACATTAGAACCCCATAAGTTATTCAGATATAAAGAAGTACTGGATCCCCAAGGAAGATTAAAAACAGGCAGGAACTCAGGGAACAAGGCATAGAAATAGATTGGTGGCCCTACATACAAATACAAATTAGATATAATAAAGACAATGAGGAAGGAGGAGTTGAAATAAATCCCAACCGACTAGACAAACTATTAGAAGCCAAAGATGGAAATTCGATTTCAAAGATTTATAAATACTTATTAGAGTTTGACCTAGCTGAAAATTTAGTCAAAGGACAAATGATAGCTTGGGCAAGGAATATTGGCAAAAATATACAATTGGAAGAATGGGAAAGGGTATGGGAAATCAACTATAAAATAACAAAATCTGTAGCATACAAGGGGAACCACTATAAGATGTGGTACAGATGGTACCTAGCCCCCGCGAGATTAGCGAAGATGTATGCAAACCTTAATCCAATGTGCTGGAAATGCAAACAAGCACAGGGAACCAACTTCCATGTCTGGTGGCTTTGCCCAAAAATTAAGAAATATTGGATAAAAATAAAAATTTGGATATCAGAAATAATTGCGGAGGATATTGAGTTAGAACCAGAATTTTTTTTGTTAGGAATGATTAAACAAAACATTAGAAAGGAAAAAAAGTACCTAATATTACATATGATTACGACAGCTAGGTTAGCCCTAGCACAAGTTTGGAAAACAGATCAATTGCCATCGGAGCAGCAAATAATTCAAAAAATTTACACATGTGCAGAAATGGATAGACTAACGTTGAAATTGAAAGATAAGGAAGACTCAAAGTATTTTAAGATATGGGACAGTTGGTATGAGTGGATAAACCAATGGAAAAGAAAGTAAAGTCAAAATTTAGTATGGAATTAAAAGTAATAATTATACACCGTCATTAACAGGAAAAAAAAAGGGAAAATTAGGTTTGTATATATGTGTACTTATATACATTATATATACTTTGTTTGTTGATGTTGTTTGTATTTTAAAGTTGTGAATGTTTTATATAATTTTATTCTTTTTTAAATTTAATAAAGTTTGTTTTTAAAACGAAAAAAAAGGAATTATCTGGAACAGGTATAATCTAGGCAATATGTTCATTTTAACCATTGCTATTCTCCCTATCAATGCCAGTTGTAAATTTTCCCACTTTGCCAAATCTATCTTTATCTGTTGCTTAAGTTTATTATAGTTATTCTCTTTGGGTGTATTGCATCTTGCTGTCAGATATATCCCCAAATATTTAACTTTATTTGTGACCTGCATCTTCGATATTTCCGCCAATTCTTCTTTTTGTTTTATTAACATATTTTTGTCAAGATCTTCATTTTGTCTTTATTTATTTTCAAACCAGCAACTTTTCCATATTCTCCTATTTTGTCTATCAATTTAGTTGTTGATTCTAATGGATCTTCAAGAATAAAAACCAGGTCATCAGCAAATGCTTGCAATTTGTATTCTTCCTTTTGAATCTTCATTCCCTTTATATCTTTATCTTCTCTAATATTTCTAGTTAGCACTTCTAATGTTAATACAAACAATAAAGGTGACAGTGGACAACCTTGTTTCATACCTTTTTTTATTTCAATAGACTCTGTGAATTCTCCATTTATTAATACTTTTGCTGTTTGTTTGTAGTATATGGCTTCTATGGCTTGAATAAATTTTCTACCAAAGCCCATCTGTTCCAGCTGTAATAATATAAATCACCAGTTCACATTATCAAAGGCTTTCTGAGCATCTAAAAATATCAAAGCCATTTGCTTTTCAGGATGTGCCTCATAATATTCCAATGTATCCAGAATTATTCTCATATTGTCTTTAATCTGTCTTTTTGGCAAAAATCCATTTTGATCGGAGTGTATGAAATTATTTAAATATCTTTTAAGTCTTTCTGCCAATATTGAAGCCAAGATTTTATAGTCTGAATTTAGCAGGGAAATAGGCCTATAATTCTTAATTTGTTGTGGGTCAGTATCCTCCTTTGGAACAAGTGTAATATATGCTTCTGACCATGACATGGGTAATTTCATCTTTGACATAACTTCATTCATGACTTCTAACAATGGGAGATTCAGCGATTCCTATAATGTCTTGTAATATTCTGCTGGTAATCCATCCGGGCCTGGTACTTTCCCATTCTTTTGTTTTTTAAGTGCTTCAGTTAATTTCATTATCATTATGTTTCCTTCTAACATCACTTCAGTGTCTTTGGAAATCTGGGGTAGTTTCACCTTTTGCAGGTATTGTTTGACACTTTCCTCCTCTATGTTCTCTTGCTCATACAGTTTTCTATAATAGTCTTGTATAATTTTTTTCTTCTCTTTATTTCCATATCTAATTTGTCCTTGGTCATCCATTAGTTGTATTATTTTTCTTGATTCTCTCTCTTTTTTCAGTTTGTATGCTAACCATCTACCTGGTTTATTTGCATCTTCAAAATAGTTCTGTTTAGCACTTCTAATTTTTTGTGCTAAGTCTTTTTCTATTAATCCCATTTTATGTTTAGTTGTGTCCATTTTTATTTTAATATCCTTTTTTTGTGGAGATTTCTGGAATTCTTTTTCAAGTTTCTTATATTCATCCTCTAATGTTTTGTAAGCTTGTCTTTTCTTAATATTTCTTTTCCTTGTATAGTTTATAATCAGGCCTCTAGCATAGGCTTTCATAGTATCCCAAAGATTTTGCATTGATGTATCTTCTTTTCTATTTTTTTTAAAGAAGAAGGCCAATTCTTTCTCCATTTTCTGTGCAAAATCCTTTTCTTTTAATACTGTGTTATTTAAAGTCCATCTAGATCTTCTCTTTTGTCCTTTCCATTTCATTGTCATTGGATTATGGTCTGTCCAGGTATTTGCTTCTATATCAATTTCTTCTATATTAAAAGTCAATTCCCTTGTCATCCATATCATATCTATTCTGGACTGTCGAAGCGTGAATCAGCTTCGTTTTCCTCCCTGGGGAAACTGTAATTAATTAGAGATGACTGGATCTTGTCTTCCATGGTGTATACCCTCAAAGAAAGAAAACCCGAAGTATATCTAAGAAACATTTTATTATAAAAGTAAAACAAAACTAGCTAACTACATCATTACCGGCATTTATCTCAGAAACAGACGAAGTTAGAAAAAAAGAATGTAGACATGCACAGTAGTCCAATGTCTCACAAGACCAGCCTTATCTCAGCTACAGATAAGGTTCTCGGCCAGGCTACCATAAGTCTTAGAATGGGAGCTCAGCTGGCAAACACACAGAACGCAGTGACAACCCGTTCTTTGTCAGTTGAGCGGACATCAGGTACTACCATCAAATAAGGCACATCTTCTTATGCAGATACTCGTGCTGAGCTGCTGGAAGTGGTTTGTTGAGCATGTCAGCAATCTGATCATGTGTAGGCACATACTGCAATTTTACAAAACCTTGTTTCACTAATTGTTTTATATTTTTGTAACGGATGTCAATGTGTCTGGACCTAGAACCCGTGAAATGTGAGTCAGAAATATAAACCCACAGATTCATTGTCTTCCATCACGGTGATTGGTTGGCTCGGGTGTGTCCAGATATCTGTGACCAAAACATCAAACCATGTTAGAGAATTACATGCATCTGAAACACAAGCATATTCAGCCTCAGTAGATGAACAAGAAACAAAATTCTGTTTTCGTACATGCCAATAAACAGGACATCCATTTAAGAACATCATGTAACCTGAAGTATTTTTACGTGTTTTCTTATCACTCGCCCAATCAGAATCTGCATAACAACATAATTCTGCATGATCAGTGTGTGTCGGTTCTAACAATTACCTCATATGTTTAGTGTACTTTAGGTATCTCAATAATTTCTTAACACATGTCCAATGAAACTGTTTTGAGACAAGAGATTAACACTAAGTGCAATGTCAGGTCTAGTCCAACTACAACAGTGATCCAATAACTGAACGATAGAGTGTTTGACCCTCGAACTCAGGACTTGGTTCATGTGTCAAGTTGTGAAAATCTGTTTGCATGGGTATGCGTCCTGTATTAGCATCTTTCATGTTGCAATGATGCAAAATTTGTTCAATTTTATCCTCTTATGAAAGACTAAACCTCTTCTGTGTTTTGTCAATCTGAACACCTAAATAAGTGCTAACATGACTTAAAGATTTCAATGTGAAATATCTCTGCAAAGTTTAGCAAAATTCTCACTCATCTGTTTATTTGGACCAATATAAACAATATCATCAACATAAGCAAGAACTATCTCATATATATTATCAGATCTTTTTGTAAACACACATTCATCAGTTTCGGACTTAATAAAGCCCATTGAATTTAGTTTGTCAGTAAGACATAAGTACCACATTAAACCAGACTCTTTCAGACCATAAAGACTTTTGTTTAGAAACCAGGTATCCCCTTCTTGCTGTCGGAACCCTGGAAGGCCTCTCACGTAGATCTCTTCATCTAGGTCAGCATGTAGATAAGCCGTGTCAACATTGAACTGGAAAACTTCTAAACCAAGAACAGTGGCGGTGGCTAAAGCAATTTTTACACTTTCAGTCCGGACTGTCAGTGAGTAGGTATTTGTGTAGTCCTCAGGATAACGTTGAGCGAAACCCTGAGCTACAAGTCTGGCCTTGTACAATGACTCACCATTTGGCTTCTTCTTGATTCTGTAGACCCATCGAGTGCCAATGACTTTTTTGTTTGCTGGAGATTTTGCAGGTGTAAATACCTTAAGTTTCTTTAGACTGTCCATTTCAGCCTGCATTGCCTCATATCATTTCTCTTGCTCTGAATCAGGAAGATGCTTGATTTGTGTGAACTTATCAGGAGGAAGTGTAACAGTAGAAATCAAAGGCAAGGGTGCTTTTGTCAGTTGCCACGAATATTGCTGTGGAGGGATCCCCTTTGTGGCCCTCTTGGAACGCCTTGGAACAACCATCCATTCTTCTTCTGTTTCATCCTCGTCTTCACCATCGTCGCTAGCGTCAGCATCCGCGGCTTGCGAAGACGGAACATCAGGTTGAGAAGAACTAGTGGCTGGAACATTTGCTTGTGGATTTTGATCATCAGACTGCGTGGCATCAGCGTGGCATCAGCAGCAGCAACTCTAGAAAAATAAACTCCAGGGTCATTGGAGTGAATCCTGGACCAGTCAGCCTTTTCCTCAAAATTGGCGGATTGGGAAATCACAATTACATGTTTGGAGTCAATAAATTTGCTCCATTTTGAATTATCATCAATACCCATAAATCTCATCGTCTTTGCTGCTGGACCTCCTTTCCTTCTTTGAGCTAAGGGAATGTTCACCATAGCGTATGAGCCAAAAATATGTAGGTTTTTGAGATCGGGCTTGTACCCATACAACATAAAGAAAGGAGTCTGATTTATTACACTACTCCAAGTATGGTTGACAATGTAATTTGCATATTTGATAGCTTCACCCCAGTATAGCATACTAAGGTTGGCGTCTTCTAAGAGACAACGCATCATGATTTGCAGTACCCCTTGTCGTCTTTCTGTGACTCCATTATGAGCCAGTGTGTAAAGGGCTGAGGTCTGATGAAGAATTCCATTCTTACGCATCCAGTCCTGGAAACGCTGAGACATGAATTCAGCACCACGATCACTCTGGATTCTGGCGATGCGAACTTGGTGTTGGGTAGAAACAAGAGCAGCAAAGTCTTTAAAGATCTGAAAAGTCTCAGATTTTTCTTTCATAGGATATACATATCCATATCTAGAGTCATTATCAACAATTGTTAGAAAATCTTTTTTACCACCAAGTGTTGGCGTAAAAGGACCTACTATGTCAGTGTGTACCAAATCAAAAATGCGTGTTGACAGGTGTGTAGTGCGTTTTGGAATGGCTGCTGCTTTGGATTTGGCCTTTTTGCAGACAGCACAATCCAAAAACACCTTACACCCCTTTAGATCCAAACCTCTCGCAAATTTGTTGGTATATAATAAACATCAGGAATGAATGCATTGAGCTCTTCAACATAAACAGTTCCTTTTCCTACGACCTGACAAGGATGATTGGAAAAAGAATAAAGTTCACGTAGTTCAAGTTCAGGCTCGTGCATCTCTGTAAAAAGTTCCTTTCTGTAGGTAACATGCAATGCTGCGCCACTATCCAAAGTCCACAGAAGTCGTCTGTCATATTCTGGACGAGGTTGTGGATTGTTGGTTAAAGCCAATGTAGCCAGTGGAGCTTGCTGATCACACCTTGGACCACAATGACCTTGTCTTCCTCCTCTGCCTCCTCTGGAGTCTGTCCCTCTGGGCTGGTACGTGACGGGAGCTGGAAATCGTTGGGGACAATCCCGGGTGGTATGTCCCACACGATTACAGATGTAGCATCTTGGCATCCTTGGAACGTAAGCTCTTCCTCGGAAGGGACGCCTCGCTGGAGCTCTTGATGCAAGTGGTCCTCTCAAATGTGGCGTGGCTAACATAAATGCTTCTTCTTCAGTTAAAATTCTGCATACATGGTCCACTGTGCATTGAGGAATTGGCAGTTGATTAATCTTCGTAATGGCATTTTTCCATTCGTAATTCAATGAGTTAATAATAATGCTGTTCATTTGAAAATTATCAATATTATAGCCTCTTTCACCCAATTCCTTTCTCATTCCTTTCATTTTAGTTAAATGTTCTCCAATATATTCACCAGGTTTCAATCTCGAACCATGGAACTCTAGACAAGAGTAAACATGTAGATTCAATTGAAACAGGCTGGTAGCAAGTTTCTAATTGGGCCCAAATTTGTTGGGCAGTTGCCTCAGGTGGAAAAGTAACCTGCAGCTCAGTATCCATGGACATCAATAATGTTGTGCATGCTTTAGTATCTAAGTCTCTTATTGCAGGGCTCCATGGCTGGTCAGGAGGATTAAACATCATGCAATGGGTACCTTCTCTACGGAGCAAAAATCCAACCTCACTGACCCAAGCCTTATAATTTTGTCCTGAACGCTTTAATTTTGAATCACCAGCCAGTGGAACAGTAGAAGTTGCCTGTTGAGGAAACACCTGTGGTACCATTGGAACAGGCACTGGTCTTGGCTGAGCGGGCTGTGCAGCTAAAGCCACTTGTGATTGAACCTGTGGTTGCTGTGCTCCATCTGGTGCTTGAGCTGCAATATCAAAATGGCCTGCTGGAGACGCTGGCACTTGTTTTTGCTGCATTAAGCATTGTTGTGCCCCATCTAAATTAGAAATTTGAACAAAAACGTCATCAGTACCACCAGGGGGTGCTGATGATTGAGCCTGTGGAGGCTCGGTTGAAGCCTGAAGAACTGATTGATTTAGGGACATGGCTGAAAAAGCCCGATGTAATTGTCCTAACTGCTGTTGTATCATTCTGTGCATTTCAGCTTTATCTTGTAAATTACTTTCACCAGCAGGTGGTGCTGCAGTTTCAGGCATCGCAGAAAACCTTTCTTCTCTATCAACATCATGTGAAATCTGAGAAGGGACAACATCACTAGGCACATGTGACGTGTACATAGCTCTCTGTTCTGATTTGCCTGATACAAAACCCTCTTGGGGGTGTGGCTTTGGCTTTGGAGAAGACAAGATGGAGGACTTAGGAATTTGAAAAAGACGAGAGACCCTCTTATCTGGCTTAAGTATAGAAACAAACACTTTTGCGTTGTGTAGCTCATGTTCCAGAAACTCTATTTGATCACAGTAACCTCGCACAACTTTATCATGCAGAGTTTCTTCAGAGGTAGGAGGAAAATAGTGAATATCACCTCTCTCTGTGGGTAAAGAAAACTCAGCCACTTGTGGAATTTTAGGTTTGGCACCAAGCCTTTCAAATTCCTGGGCTTCGATAGGAACTTCTTTAGTAATTAACTGGGGGCTTGAAGAAAGATAAGTGACTGACCTCAGCACGTCTTCTTCAAGAGCAGCTCCTCCAACAGCACCTCCTTCCAGTCTGGTTGCTGAAGCAAGCGGTGTTTGAAAAATTGAAAGCCTCTTTAAAATTCTTTTAGTCGCTTCATCAGAGAGATCAGAGATATCTATGTCTTCAGCAGACTGTGTTCTGTATTTTGTTTTCTTTTTCTTTCTTGGCATATTTGCAATAAATAATCAGCGTTCCGCAGTCGCTGAAAACTAATTGCCTAAATAGCCTATTCGCTTATCAGTTGAGTAACATCCAAGGAAAACAAAATAAATCAAACCAGCCCCTGCTACCATTGTCGAAGCGTGAATCAGCTTCGTTTCCCCCCCTGGGGAAACTAATTAATTAGAGGTGACTGGATCTTGTCTTCCATGGTGTATACCCTCAAAGAAAGAAAACCTGAAGTATATCTAAGAAACATTTTATTATAAAAGTAAAACCTAGCTAACTACATCATTACCGGCATTTATCTCAGAAACAGACGAAGTTAGAAAAAAAGAATGTAGACATGCGCAGTAGTCCAATGTCTCACAAGACCAGCCTTATCTCAGCTACAGATAAGGTTCTCGGCCAGGCTACCATAAGTCTTAGAATGGGAGCTCAGCTGGCAAACACACAGAACGCAGTGACAT
Source organism: Pantherophis guttatus (assembly GCF_059756535.1). Taxonomy (NCBI): domain Eukaryota; kingdom Metazoa; phylum Chordata; class Lepidosauria; order Squamata; family Colubridae; genus Pantherophis; species Pantherophis guttatus. The sequence goes on along the minus strand of NC_142065.1, from coordinate 119,246,998 downwards.
GGACCATGATAAATGTCTATTTGAATAAAAAGTATATTGTCTATTTTTTGCATTTCTTTCTCCATACACCTTTTAAGTTTATTTCCTCTATCATTTTAAAAAAGGATTTCGGGAGTGTCTTTTTACTTTGTTTTGTCATCTTCTGTGTGTTGTAATCTAATTTCTCATCCACTATACCATTGAAGTCTCCCATCAAGCAAATATTATCATAATCCAATTCAATTATTTTCGTATGTAATTTTCTATAAAAATCTTCTTGATTATCATTAGGTGCATATATTGCTATTAAAAGTATTTTCTTTTTGAAAAATATTTTTTATTGTTTTTTCCAAACATAAACATAAAATATATCTTTTAAGAACGAAGTCTTGATCCGGTCATACATAGATAGGTACAATCGTTTACATTTCTTTAACAAGCTCTAATCCCAATTTTCTAATTACATCTTTTAAAATTCAAAATCAATATTCAAATTTTTAACACAAATTCTAACATCTTAGTCTAAACCAATCTATTGTATCATCAAATCCTTAATTTCCAAATAAACTCTAGTCACTATTTCCAATTATCAATCAAAATTCTATCTAGCTTAATTCTCTCCCTCACATCTTTTAGTATAAAAATAAAAAATACAGATTTTAAAAATATTCTAATATCTTAATTTAAATATTTACCTTAAATTTTATCACCACAAATCTTGCTTCCTAAAATGTGTACAACTCTATTTTTATTTCAATTTATAATTCTAAATTTTATCTATATTCCTTAATCTCTAAATCCATTTCAACAAAACTTTAAATCTTAAACTTTAACAATTACACTTAATTGACCATATTCTCCTCCATATCTCCACCTATTTGTTTGACTGATTTCCAGTATATTTTATTTTAGCTGGTTACCAGCATATTCTTCTCCATCCCTCCAACTATTGTTTGGCTGATTTCCAGCAAGTTTTGTTTTAGCTGATTTCCAGCATATTCTCCGTACCTCCAACTATTATTTGGCTGATTTTCAGCATATTTTATTTTGGCTGATTTCCAGCATATTCTCCTCCGCCTCTCCACCTTTTATTTAGCTGATATCCAGCATATCTTGTACATTGAATTCAGTCACAATTATATATCTTATTATATCATCCAATAATACATTAATCATTCAAATTTGATCATATTTACCAGTCTCAACTTTGTTTACAATTTAAAATTAAAGCATATTATATCAGGCATATTCTCTTCTTGTTCTCTCATAGTTTATAAAATTTTCTTAGGTTTTTCTCATATTAATATATACTCTCATATTTTTATAAAAATCTCATTTTTTTACCACCTTTACATCAATTTTCTATTTTAATTACCTTCTGTTATTCTCCATCCTTATTATTCTATGCGCACCTCCTGTTTATATTTAAAAATCATTTGAACATTTAAGTATTTAAACATCATATTTTAATTTTATGTGTTTTATTTCTTCATGTCTCTATCTGTCCATTAGCATTCCGCATCAAAATCCATATTTCCATGTTTAAGACTCTGTAAATCACTTTAATTCTTTTGTAACATCTGTTCCTTATTAAGTCTATCAGTTCCTCTTCTTTTGTTCCTGGGCCACACCTTTTGTTCCTGCGCCAATTAATTTCAGTTTTAATAGTTCCATTATATTTCTTCTTTCTTTATCAAATCACCCATAGACAGAATAAAAATCTCCAAAATCCAAAAAGTCCAGTTATTTTCAAAGATCCAAACCAAGTAACAAGTCAGAGTATTTCTTTTTCACACAGAAGGCGAGTCTGCACAATCCACATCGCGTAGTCACCGCAATCTCCATTTTATATCCATTATGTAACCATCCATTAGTCTCTCTTCTTTTAACTTTTAAAGGTGTTAAGTCCATAATTATCGCTTTCCCCCTTTTTTTCTTTTTCCAAGAATCAAATCAATTCCAATTTAAAGAGAAACCCAAATTTCTGAAATGTTAATAGTAAATTCTACTAAGTCAGCCTGTACTAGGGCAAATTTCTTAATGGGTCTTTGTTTCCTCTTATTACTTTGTAGATCTTCATGCCCCACAAACCTACTGTCGGTGTTTAAGCTGGGGGTCTTATTAGTTAAAAATCCATACTTAAGTGTTGCTTCCCGCCAGGGTTGGTGTCACTCACCCGGCTTCAAAGTACATCGTTCTTTTCTTCTTTCCTCCTGCACAGTTCTTTTCCCGGCTTGTCACGGCTTCGTGTCAGCCGTCATGGCTGCTGCCCCCCACCGCTGACTCAGAGGGTTCCCTCTGGCCTCCGAGGAACTTGCCTGTTCCTCTCGGCCATCCGAGGCACCCCTCTTCTTCCCCTGTCCCTGCAGGACAGGTTCGGTCCGCAGACCCATCGGCGGCAGTTCGTCAGTCGGGGTTTTTGCGGGGCTCATCAGAGCCCTCTATTTCCCCGACTGTATCGCCGCAACACCAAACCGGAAGCTCCTTTATTAAAAGTATTTTCATATTGTTGTCTATTATTTTCACCATCAAAATTCTTCTATCTTCATCTGTATAAATTTGCTCCACTGGGATTGTGTCTCTAATATATAAAACAACTCCTCTTTTCTTACATTGTGGCAATGAAGTGAATATTTTCCCTAATTTTGATTGTACCAGTATTTGTTCATGTTGCTTTTTAATATGCACTTCTTGTAAACAAATTATATCAAACTTTAATTTCTCTAATTTATGAAATATCTTTCTTCTTTTAATAGCTAAATTGAGTCCATTTATGTTTATTGTAATCAGTTTTTTCTCTTCCATGTTTATGGAAGGGCTCAGGGCAGGGGCGGGGGGCGTGGTTATTATAAAGGAAGGTCTGGATCCAAGAGAGACCACTGTTCCACAGATAGCCGGATGTGAGTCCCTCTTTGTGAAGTGAGGTCGTGGAGTACAGATGGGCTTGTTGGTCACGTACCTAGCTCCCTGCCACGTGGCAACGGCCCTGCCCGAGCTGCTTAACGTTATAGCCGAGGTGGCGGTGGACACCCCCAGACTTGTCATCATGGGGGATTTCAACCTGCCATCTATCGGTGAAATGTCTGAAGTGGCTCGAGAGTTCATGGCTTCCATGACGGCCATGGACCTTACTCAGTTAATTCATGACCCCACTCACACAGGGGGACACACTCTGGACTTAGTTTTTGTCTCTGGTCAGTGGCTGAGTGGCCTTGATATAGGGGATATAGCCATCAAACCCTTGTCATGGTCTGACCACTCGCTCCTTCGACTGGACTTTCTAACCGCTGCACCCCGCCGCAGGGAGGCGGGACCGACCAGGTGGTTCCGCCCCAGGCGCCTGATGGACCCTGATAGGTTCCAGATGGAGCTTGGGCCATTTCCTGAGACTCTGGCTCATGACTCGGCTGAAGACCTGGTGGCCGCCTGGGATAGTGCGGCTGCCGGGGCCTTGGACCGTGTCGTGCCTTTGCGGCCTCTGACCTGGCACCGAACTCACCTAGCTCCTTGGTTCTCCGAGGAGCTTAGAGAGATGAAGTGCCGGAAAAGACGCCTGGAGAGTAGTTGGAGGACCAGCCGCTCCGAATCCGACCGAACACTGGTGAGGTCTCATATTAAGACCTACCTAGTGGTGATAAAAGCGGCGAAAACTAGCTATTTTGCCGCTCTTATCGCATCATCAGATAATCGCCCGGCCGCCCTGCTTAGGGTGACCCGCTCCCTCCTCCACCTGGAAGTGCGGGATGACCCCTTGCAGGGCCGAGCTGAGGATTTTGTGCAGTATCTGTATGACAAAATCGCTCAGATTCGGGAAGGGCTGGCCTCTGACTGAGTATGTCCGGACGGGATGACTGAGGCAGGTCTTGAGAGTATTATCTGGGGGGAGTTCGATCCTGTGGCTCCCGAGGACATGGACAGGGTCCTGGGACGGCTGAACGCGACCACATGTTTATTGGACCCGTGTCCCTCCTGGTTGGTACTGGCTTCCCGGGAGGTGACACGAGGCTGGCTCCAGAAGATTGTTAACGCTTCTTTGAGTGAGGGGGTCCTGCCGGCCGCTTTGAAAGAAGCGGTTGTGAGGCCCCTCCTCAAGAAGCCCTCTCTGGATCCAGCTGTTTTGGCTAACTATCGTCCAGTCTCCAACCTTCGCTTCGTTGCGAAGGTTGTTGAGAGTGTGGTAGCGCAACAGCTTCCCCGGTACCTGGATGAAGCTGTCTATCTAGACCCGCTCCAGTCCAGCTTCCGGCCTGGGCACAGCATGGAAACGGCATTGTTCGCGTTGGTGGATGATCTCTGGAGGGCTCGGGATAGGGGTTGCTCCTCTATCCTGGTCCTGTTAGACCTCTCAGCGGCTTTTGATACCATCGACCATGGTATCATGTTGCACCGGTTGGCGGGGTTGGGGGTGGGGGCACCATTCTGTGGTGGTTCTCCTCCTACCTCTCTGACTGGTCGCAATCTGTGTTGACAGGGTGGCAGCGGTCGACCCCGAGGCACCTTGCTTGTGGGGTGCCACAAGGGTCGGTCCTCTCGCCCCGTCTGTTCAACATTTATGTAAAGCCGCTGGGTGAGATCATCTGTGGCTTCGGGGTGGAGTTCCATCAGTACGCTGATGATACTCAGCTGTACATCTCCACCCCAGGCCACCCTAACGATGCCCTTGAAGTGATGTCCCAGTGCCTGGAGGCCGTGCGGGCCTGGATGGGGAGAAACAGGCTCCGACTCAACCCCTCCAAGACCGAGTGGCTGTGGCTTCCGGCGTCCCAATATAGCCAGCTGACACCATCGCTGGCTATTGGGGGCGAATCACTCGCCCCCACGGAGAGGGCTCGTAACTTGGGCGTCCTCCTGGACGCATGGCTGTCTTTAGAAGATCATTTGACGGCCGTGGCCAGGGGGGCTTTTTATCAGGTTCGCCTGATACGCCAGTTATGCCCCTTTCTAGATTGGGACTCCCTACGCACAGTCACTCAGGCACTCGTCACTTCCCGCCTGGACTACTGCAACACGCTCTACATGGGGCTCCCCCTGGGGTGCACCCAGAGGCTCCAGCTGGTCCAGAACGCGGCCGCGCGGGGGATTATTTGGGCGACGAGGCGCTCCCATGTGACACCTCTCCTGCACAAGCTGCACTGGCTCCCAGTGGTCTTCCGGGTGCGCTTCAAGGTGTTGGTGACCACCTTTAAAGCGCTCCATGGCTTAGGGCCGGGGTACTTACGAGACCGCCTTCTACCACCAATAGCCTCCCACCGGCCAGTACGCTCGCACAGAGTTGACTAAATTGACAAATAGGAAAAACTACCTTAGACTCAGGTTTAATTGTGCCGCTTAACTTCTTATGTCTTCAATTTTAATTATCTTTTCACCTCAGGGCGTTCTTTCAAAAAATCTATTTAAAGAGTCTCTCACCAACCTGACACACTTTCTCGCAATCTCTTCCATTCCGGAGCTGTCCCAACTTCAGCAGCTTAATGGCTGCCTCTTCACCGCCGGTAAAAAGGGCTTCTCCTGGATCAACCAGGGACTTTGCAATGTCCCTGGGATCAACAGGATGTGCTCTCCACTATCACGGTCTCTACAGGACGGTTAGGTCCAAAAAGGACCGTCCAGCGGCGGAGATATTGACGGCGATCTTGGAGCTTCAAGATCGTCTGTTATACCGTTGCGACATCAGCTCCTCCCCCTCTGAGGAACTTTATTGATAAAAACCATAAATGGGGCTTCATCCAACCGGTGAGACCGTGATTGGCTGCCCCGGTTTTGTTTCGGGAAAAGAAAGATGGCTCTCTTCACTTGTGTGTCGACTATAAGAACCTGAATGCGATTTGCGTGGAAAATGTCTACCCATTACCCCTTATGAAAGGCATGCTAGTTCACCTGGCAAAGGGGAAGATCTTCACTAAACTGGATCTGAGAGAGGCTTACTACAGGGTCCGGATTAAGGAGGGGGATGAGTGGAAAACTGCTTTCAATTGCCCCTTGGGTTGCTTTCAATTTAGGGTGCTCCCCTTTGGGCTACAGGGCCCCTCTGCAGTGTTCATGCAATTAATCAATGAGGTGTTACATGAGCACCTTTACAAGGGGTTCCTGGTCTACCTCAATGACAATCTTATCTACACGGAGACCATGGACAAACATGTGAAACGTGCAGTCCGTTCTGAAAAAATTCAGAGCAGCTGAACTGTACGGTAAATTGTCAAAATGTGAATTCCATCAGAGTAAGATTGACTATTTGGGTTACCGCATATCTCATGAGGGTATAGAAATGGATCCGGAGAAAGTCAGGGCAGTCCTGGAGTGGGCACCACCCCATACCTGCAAGCAGCTACAAAGCTTCTTAGGCTTCGCTAACTTTTACCAGCGGTTTATTCCAACATTTGCCCAGATTGCCTTGCCCATTACCAACCTCCTGAAAACCAAGGGGGAAGCCCTCGGAAATTGTTGCCAAAACAGGTCCACTGGGCACAGCACTTCAATCGCTTCAATTTCTCCTTGCGATACCTACCGGGAGGAAAGAACTTTATGGCTGATGCCCTCTCGTGTTTGCCTCAATACAATGGTGCATGGCTAGAGGTGGTCCGCCCGGTTATCCCTTCAAAGCAGTTGGCAGCTCCTGTTGTTACCAGAGCCCAGGCGAGAGGAGAACCAGACCTACCCACTAGTTTAAGGGAGCAGTTAAAAGAAGCGCTACAAACTGATAACGGGTTCACCTCACAGCAACGAGTGTACTGTTTGTGATGGTCTTGCATGGGTGGGGGCCAAGCTGTATGTCCCGGCCTGTCTGAGGGAGGCAGTGCTGCAACAGTCCCATGATGCCAATGTGGCCGGACATTTTGGGTTTGTTAAGACTGTGCATTTGGTCAAAAGACGATTCTGGTGGCCTTCCCTAAAGAAAGATATTGAAGCATATGTCACTAGCTGCCCAGTATGTGCTTCAGCAAAGAGGCCACCTGGGAAGCTACCCAGGTTACTCCAGATGGTGGCCAGACCGGGGGCCCCGTGGAAGGAGATATCCATGGATTTTGTTGTCGAACTACCCAAAACTAACAGAAATACAGTCATTTGGGTGATTACGGACTTGTTCTCCAAACAACTGCACTTTGTACCCTGTTCAAAAATTCCCTCAACGAGAACATTGGCAAAATTGTTTATTCAACATGTTTATAGATTACATAGGGTTCCAGAACGAATTATTTCTGATAGAGGGGTTCAATTCACCTCCCACTTTTGGAGGCAGTTCCTGAGGCTTTTAGGCTCCACCCAAGGTTTAAGCTCCGCCCACCATCCTCAGACTAATGGGGCTTGTGAAAGAGCTGATTCGATATTGGAACACCTCAGGTGTTATGTAAATTACCAGCAGGATAACTGGGTAGATTTACTACCGTTTGCAGAAGTGGCTTATAATAATTCCATACATAGCAGTACTGGGTTTACACCATTCAAAGTGTCAGGTCAGGACTTTGTGCCGATCCCGAAGTTACCGTAGGAAAAGCCTCAAATTCCTTCCTTGGTTGATTGAATTGAACAGCTACAGGTTACCTGGCCTGTAGCACGTAAGGCGTTAGACGAGGCTTATAGAGCCCATAAGAAACAGGTGGATAAGAAACGGGTTGCACCTAGGAATTACCAAGTTGGAGATAGGGTTTTCCTCTCCATTAAGTACTTACGAACTACCCAAAAGTTGAAAAAACTTGGGCCTAAATACATTGGTCCGTTTCCCATCGTGAGAATCGTAAACCCGGTTACTGTACAATTGGAGCTACCCAAAACCCTCTGGAGAATTCACCCGGTGTTCCGTGTAAGTCTGCTGAAACCTGAACATGCCTCCTCAATTCGTACGGACTCGACCCCCCCCCCCACAGACCCACTTCTCATTGAAGGGGAGCAACATTTTGAGGTCAAAGAAATCCTTGATTCCAGGAGACATAGGGGTAGGGTACAGTACTTGGTGGCCTGGAAACATTTCCCTTCCTCTCAATCAGAATGGGTGAATCAGCGAGATGTTAGAGCTCCTACACTTCTACAAAAATTTCACAGTAAATACCCTGATAAATCTTAACAAGTTGGGATTTATTTGTATTATGTGTATATTGGATATGGTGTCATTTCATTCTACTCTATTTCCATTTGTTTCCCTTTAGGACTAATGTCTCTTCTGCAGGAAGGCCGAATGTCAACCTCATGCTGCTTCCTTGCTTTTGGCTGCCATTATAACGGGAGGGGGGAGGTATTGATGATATTTGGGGTGGGGAGTGAGCTGATGGAGACGTCTCGGAAAAGGGAGGAATATTCTCGCTGGTTTTTTAGCAGCTGCAGAGGTCAACCATTCTGACATGCCAAATAGATGGGGTCGCCTGACCAGGGTAAAATTCCCACCCGGGAGGGATCTGGTCTGCTGGAGGTAGTGTGAAGACCGGTTGCTGGGGTGGAGTACTTGGTCCCCATAGCATTGCGGTCCCTGTAGCACTGAGCCGGGCTGGTTCAGTAAACTTTGTTGCTGCGCCATTTCCGCGGTGGCTGTCACTTCGGTAGACCAGCCTGATGCGTGTGGCTATGGAACCACCCGCTCCATGCTGAATGAAAGGAGGTTGGTGTCCCGCTCAGTGGTGCTGCAGCTTCCTGGCTTGGGAAGGTGAACATAGGTTGAGCCAGAGCCCATCTGGGCTGCTCGGTCCCAAGGGGTTGAGTGGTGCTGCCCATGCTAAATTGGCCGAACTGCTCCGGGAGGCCGGCCAATGACTGGCTGTGTGACGGTGGCGGGAATCCCCATTCCCAGGAGTGCTTGCGGCACAATTGCCCTGGCAACTTCCACTCAAGGGTTGGAATCTGTTCTGCCCTGCCTCCACTCATCTGCGGTTCCGACAGCATTGCCCCAGTCATCTCTTGGAGCAGTGCAGCTCCCCCCACAGGGTTAGATCCAGTTGTGCGGCTTGCTCGGGCACCATCTCTTTGGGCTGGGCACCCAGCTGGCATTCCCTTTCTGCGGCCTCCCCCCGTGACCGGGAGGATTTTTTATCAGGTCCGCCTGATTCGCCAGTTGCGTCCCTTTCTGGATCGGGACTCGTTACGCACGGTCACTCATGCCCTCGTCACCTCCTGCCTGGACTATTGTAATGCTCTCTACATGGGGCTCCCCTTGAGGAGCACCCGGAGGCTCCAACTGGCGCAGAGTGCGGCCGCGCGGGTGGTTATGTGAGCAACATGGCGCTCCCATGTAACACCTCTCCTGCGCGAGCTGCACTGGCTCCTGGTGGTCTTCCGGGTGCGCTTCAAGGTTTTGGTTACCACCTTTAAAGCGCTCCATGGCTTAGGGCCTGGTTATTTACGGGACCGCCTACTACCACCAATAGCCTCCCACCGGCCAGTACGCTCTCATAGAGAGGGACTCCTCCGGGTGCCGTCAGCCAAACAGTGTCGACTGGCGGCCCCTAGGGGGAGAGCCTTCTCTGTGGGGGCACCTACCATCTGGAATGAGCTCCCCCCGGAGATACGGAGGATCCCGGATCTGCGCTCCTTCCGCCGTGCTGTGAAGACCTTTTTATTCCATCAAGCGGGCTTGGCCTGATCTCTTCCCTTTTTAAATATGTAAATTTTAATCTGTTTTTAAATTATTGGGGTATTTTAATTTGTCTGGGCCAAAAAGTTTAATTTGATTTTATCGGGTTTTTAAATTTTGTGTATTTATGTATTTTATTGTTGGCTGTTCACCGCCCTGAGTCCTTCGGGAGTAGGGCAGTATACAAATCAAATAAACTAAACTAAACTAAACTAAACTTCCACCACGGCTTGGGAAGGGGTCTCGATATAGCTCGGCGAACCATCCCCTGTGGCTCCCTCCGTGGCTGCCTTGTTTTCCTCCATCTTCCCTGAGTCTTCATGCCGCCCGGGTCGACATTCGGGGCTCAGTACCCTGGACAGCACCCCGGAGCCCACGGAGCTGGTTTAACTTTTTAAGGGAGATTTGGGTTAATGTCAGGGTTCCAAGTAATACCCCCAATGAAAGAAAACTCTGAGGCTTGAAGTTCCTGAAAGTTCCATTTTATTAGAGATCTCATATTGGCACATCTGGGAAAACCTGAATCTGAAAGCTTCCAGGTTTTCCCCACCCAAAGGAAATTCCAAGTCCCTGCCCAGCACCCACATGTCCATCATATGGTCCAATGAAAGCACCATCCCAACTGGAGTTGCCTCCCAGTTCCAGCCCTCCAGGTACAGGGCAAGATGTCCTTGAGTCTCTGAGAAAGGAGTGTTATTATGACTATATATCACCCATGCTCCATACAAACCCCCCTCCCAATTTCCTACAGTAGTAAATGTGGCAGGCCTGAAGGCCCAATGCAAAAGATGGCTTCCAGGCCTGGCAAGCAGTTTCAGCAGACAAGTCAGGAAGAAGTTCAATTTCCCAGAAGTCTGAATAATGATCAACTAATATCAGATACTCTTTTCTTGCCTAGTTGAACAAATCTATAAAGATGACTTGCCAAGGACGTGAGGGTATTTCATGTGACATCATGGTTTCTTTTTGTTGCAAATGTGCATATTCATTACAAGTGGGACAATTGCTAACAAAGTCTTTGATTTTGCCATGCATGTTAGGCCAGTAAAGAGTATCACAAGCTTGTCTGTAGCATGCCTCACCCCTAATGTGGCTTGAGTGTATGTGCAATAACATCTCTGCTCTCAAGACTTTGGCACTATGACTCTTGGATCTTTGTACAAGATACCATTTTGTACACTGATCTCATCTCTGAAGGACCAATATTCCCTCACAATTGCAGGAACTGCCTCCTTCTCATCCAGCCACCCACTCAGAACGATAGTGTTCAATGCCTGTAAAGCAGCATCAGCGTCTGTGTGCTGCATGAGGTGATGTAGCCACTGCTTAATGACTTTGAAATAGTCTGCTTGATTGACTTCAGCAAAGAGGGATTGTTCCTGTTGCAACCAACAAACCATATGATGCTCGTACTCTTTTCTCAGTGACGCCTGATCTGGTATAGCCCTCCTCAGGGTATCACTGATATACATTTCATGTCCTGGCTTGTAGACAATGTTGAGCTTGTAATGCTGCAGTGTAAGCATCATGCTCTGCAAACGCTTGGGAGCACACAGAAGGGGCTTCTTGAATATGGCTGTTAGTGGCTTGTGATCAGTTTCAGCTGTGATTGTATCCCGGCAAAAAGATAATGATGGAAATGCTGACAAGCAAATACAATACTTAAATATTCCTTTTCAATTTGAGCGTAATTTAACTCAGCGGATGAAAGAGCCCTGGATGCATATGCAACTGGCTGACCTTCTTGCAATAGCAATAGCAATAGCAATAGCACTTAGACTTATATACCGCTTTACAGTGCTTTAAGCAGTTTACAGAGTCAGCATATTGCCAACAATTAGGTCCCCATTTTACTCACCTCGGAAGGATGGAAGGCTGAGTCAACCTTGATCCTGGTGAGATTTGAACTGCCAAATTGCAGGCAACTGGCAGTTAGCAGAAATAGCCTGCAGTACTGCACTCTAACCACTGCACCAGCATGGCTCAATAAGCAACATCTTAGGCTATTTTTGCTTGAGTCACTTTGAATTGTAACAGGCTTTGTGACATAGTATTTCAACACTGGGCAAGCGGTGAACATCGTTTTATCTCCTTTACTGCCTGGTCATGCTTGGGAAGCCAGTGCCAAGCCGCATCTTTATCCAGAAGACGTCTCAATGGCTGACACACCTCGTACAAGTGTGGCTGGAATTTTGCCAAATATGTGGCAAAACCAATAAATCTCTGCATCGATTTGGCATTGGCAGGCAGTGGCATGTCTACAATGGCTCTAATCTTATCCGGGTCAGCTTTTAAGTCTTGTGTGGAAAGGAAATTTCCATGGAAATGGACTTCTTGCACCTTGAACTGCAATTTCTTTGCACTGAGCCTCAGCCTCATCTATCTACACCAGTCTAGTAGTGCTATGAGCTTCTCATCATGGTCGTGCTCAGCTTCTTCATCTGTATCACCACAGCCAACTACAAGAATGTCATCAGCTATTGGCTTAATTCCACTAAGCCTACTTAATAGTTCATGCTGCTTTTGTTGATACACCTCTGGTGCTATAGAGGCTCCAAAGAATAGTTTGAGCCATCTCTTTCAGCCCCAAGGAGTCCAGAATGTGGTCATGTAGCTACTCTTTTCATCCAGTTTGCACTGTAAAAAAGGCATCACTGGTGTCAACGAGCGTGAAAACCTGTGGTTTGGGTAGTTTGTGCAAAAGGTCATCAAGTGTTGGCATTAGGTAGTGTGACCATTTCAGGGCCATATTCAGAAACTTGGGATCAATGCAAATTCTGATCTTCTCAGGCTTCCTAATAACAACCATGTTGCTTAGCCAGTCGGTGGGCTCAGATATTGAAGTAATATGCCCTTCAGTTTTATACTTGTCCAGTTGTACTTTGACCTGCGGCTTAATGGCTATTGGCACATTGCACGGGGTACATTGTACAAGCGAAATGGCAGGATCAAGTTCAAAATGAACCTCTCCTGGAACAGATACTGTGGGGCCCTCATTGTAGACTCGGAGGATTTGCTGTTTTGTCAGGGGCCTCACCAAAGGTTTTGAGGGGTGAATCCCAACATTGTATAACTCAGCTGGAATGGTGAAGCGCATCAAACCCAGATGCTCACATGTTGATCCTGACAATAGCAGTTTCTGATCGGCTTCCACAATCTCAAATTCAAGTTTGTGAATACTCCCACATATGCTGCATTCTGTTTGGAAAAGTCCCAATGATTCATTAGTTCCTCTGAATATAACTTCAGTTTGGTGCTACTAGGCCGAAGAGGTATCTCAGGTGCCAGTTTCATTTTGTCCTTTAAACTCATGACATCACATGCTGCACCTGAGTCCAGCTGGCAGGGTTGGGTTAGATTGTTAAATCTGAGATTTACAAACCATTTTTTGTCCTTAGACTGTACTGCACCAGTGCATTCTTTTATGTAAACCACATCAGTGGTAAACAAGTGTGCATCCTCAGGATCTGACATTTTCTCAATTGTGTGCAGCTTTCTCGCTTCCATTTTACTTGAGAGACACACTCCTGCAAAATGATTAGGTCTCCCATATGCTCTGCAGATTTTCCATATGCAGGACACTGCTTTTTCTCTCATACATGCATACTGTCACAGTACTTACATGATACTGGGTTGCTCCTAGGTGAATTGTGCAGATGAATTTTGCACTGGCGCTTGTGGTGGTGGTTCTTCAAGCTTAGCTGTCTTCCCAAGGTCTGCTGGGGCTTGTCACTTGCTGAAGAAGTCCAGGGGTTTTTCCAGGTCTCGGCTTCATTGTTGCACATGTGGCACAGCTTCTTACGTAGTCTTCCACCTCTGTTTTCATCCTTGGCCACCAGAATTGTCGCCTAACGAGGTGTAGGGTGTTCAGGAATCCAAAGTGGCTGGCCACTTTGGAGTCATGGCTGCGCTGGAGCACTTTGAGTCGCAGGCTTGCTGGGGCATACAATTTGGATCTTTTCCATGCCAGTCCTTCCCTCATTTATTTATTTTTATTTATTTTATTGGACTTATATACCGCCCTTTCTCCACAAGGACTCAGGGCGGCTCACAGCAATAAGCAACAACAAGTCCAGATTATTTCTCATTCAGGAGTCTGACAGCTCACGTATAAAAATTCAGCCTGTTTGTGTGGCTGGCTATACTTCTATATCTCCTTCCCGATGGTAGGAGAGTAAAGAAGTGATGACCAGGGTGAGAGTTGTCCCTGAGAATTTTCCTCACTCTTCTAAGGCAACAAGCCCTAGCGATCTCATCTAGTGGTATCGGGACAGCCCACAATGTTTTGTGCTGTGTTCACCACCCTCTGTAATGTTTTTCTATCCATGGCTGTCAGACCAGCATGCCATACTGTGATGCAATAAGTGAGGACACTTTCTATTGTGGACCGGTAAAAGGAGGTCATCAGTTGTTGTTCCACCCTGTTTTTATATAGAACCCTAAGGAAATGGAGTCTCTGTTGGGCCTTCCTGACCACCTGGATCGTATTGTTTTTCCAGGTGAGGTCTTTGCTGAGATGGACTCCCAGGAATTTAAAGGAGGAAACTATCTCTACACAGCCCCCCTCAATGTAAAGTGGGGCAGGTTCCTCTCTCTTCCTCCGGATGTCCAACACCATCTCCTTGGTCTTGCTGATGTTCAGGTGCAGGTTGTTTTTGAAACATGTGGAAAGTTTTTGAACCTCCCCCCTGTACGCTGTTTCGTCTCCACCTGTAATAAGACCCAGTATAGTGGTGTCATCTGCGAACTTAATGATCGCAGTAGATGGGTCTGACGGTACACAATCATGTGTGTACAGTGAATACAGGTAGGAACTGAGCACACAACCCTGTGGGGTTCAGGGGGGTGGATATGACAGACCCAACCCTCAGTGTTTGTGGCCAGTCCCTCAGAAAGTCTTTGATCCAGTCACAGATGGAAGAGGGAAAATCCAAGTCAGTCAGCTTTTCGATAAGGATGCTCAGCAGAATAGTGTTGAAGGCCGAGCTATAGTCTATGAAAAGCATCCTGTTCCCGGGTTTCTCTAGATGGCTCGCTACAGAATGTAAAGCAGTAGCTATGGCGTTGTCGGTCGATCTATTCCCCCTGTAGACAAACTGATATTTGTCAAAGTCCGGTGGGAGGCATGTCCTAAGGTGTTGGCGAACCAATCTCTCGAAGCATTTCATCACTACAGATGTTAATGCGATAGGTCTGTAATCATTTAGGTAGTTAATTGCTGTTTTCTTCGGGACTGGGACAATAGTGGCTGCTTTCAAGCATGATGGAACACAGGCCGTTTGCAGGGAGATATTAAAGATCCTTGTTAGGACCCCTGCTAATTGATTGGCACAATTCTTTACCACTATCCCCAGCACCCCATCTGGGCCTGCAGCTTTGCAAGGATTCACAGCCTTCAATACAGCTCTCACTTGGTGTTCATAGAGAGTGAGTGGCTGGGAATCCGAAGGCCGGCGGGCAGCGGCTATGGGATCTTGTCTTTTCACCTCATAGCGGGCAAAGAAGGTGTTCAACTCCTCTACCAACGAGGCATCAGCATTGACCATGTTCCTTGTGTTGCCTTTATAATTAGTTAGGTGCTGCAGTCCCTGCCACACTTGCTTCGGGTTGTTGTCTGCTAGATGGTTCTCCACCTTGTGTTTGTATTGTTGTTTTGCCATCTTAATGCCTCTTCTGAGGTTTGCCCTGGCCTCTCTATATCTCTCTGTCACCTGCCTTAAAGGCAGAATCCCAGCCTCTCAGAAGCATCCGTACCTCGGCAGTCATCCAGAGTTTACAATTCCCATAGACTCTGATGCACCTGTCTGCTGTTACACTGTCAGTGCACACTTTGATGTAAGAGAGTATGGCATCAGTATATTCATGCAGGTCTTGATGTTCAAATAAACTCCACTCAGTGGTTTCAAAACAGTCCTGCAGCTGACTGAGAGCGTCCTCTGGCCTGGTTTTAACCATTTTCATGGCTGGCTGAGTTCTTTTCCTGGGAGGGACATACTTTGGGCATAACAGGAGTGAGATATGGTCGGATGTACCCAGGTGGGGGGAGGGGGATTGCTCTGTATGCCTGTTTCAGGTTGAAGTACACACGGTCTAAAGTGTTCTTCCCTCTGGTGGAGAACTGCACATACTGCACAAACTTAGGGAGAACTGTCTTTAGGCACTCTTGATTGAAGTCCCCCGCAATGACAAAAGCGCCCTCTGGATGAGTTTGCTGCTGCCTGGAGATGACGTCATATAGCTTACAAAGTGCCATGCTGACATGGCCATCAGATGGAATATAAACAGCTATATTGATTATCACAGTGATTTCTCTAGGCAGATAAAATGACCTACATGTGACAGTCATCAGTTCCACATCTGGGGAGCAATACGTATAAGCCATTCTGCTGTTAACACACCAGTTACTGTGTATATAGATACAGAGTCCTCCTCCCTTGCTCTTATTGGAGTCGCCATTTCTGTCGAAGCAATAAGTAACATGGCTTGTCAACCCCACTGCCGCATCAGGTACAGATGGATGTAGCCAGGTCTCCGTTACAACCATCACACAGCTTTCACAGAGAAGCCTGTTTGCTGCCATCTGTAGCTCTGATTGTCAATTTTGTGGACAAGAGATCTGGCATTTGTCAAAAAGACACTGGGCAGTGCTAGTCTGTGAGGCTGCTTTTGAAACCAAGCCAGCAGACCAGCTCTGCAGCCGTGCTTTTATTTCCTCTTCTTTCGCTTTTGTCTGTGCCGACCTGACCTGACAACAATCCATGGAGATCCTGGAGGCCTCACCATGCAGTTCGGTATGTTGTAGGACTCCTGAAAATTGCTGGTAATTTCAGATTGATTTGCGACCCGATGTTTAGCAGCTCTGCGTGGGTGAAGGCAAATTTTGCCCCTTGCACTACACTGCGCATACACATTCATACACACATTATTCCAAGCACCACACACCAGTATCGGGAGCCCAGGGCCACTGAATGTGAACGCGCCACCATCTTATTGGTCTCCCTGTCCCAGAAAAATGGCTGATGCCAGGAGTGCGGATGTTTGGCTCTACTTAGTGAGTCTTCCAGTATCATGGGTGAGGGTATCAGTCTCCCTCGCGTAGCCTTTGGCCAGATGCAAAAGTCAAACTGGCCACCCCAGGCTCCCTCTTGGGCCCCCTGGGTTTCAGGCTCTCCTTTCGCCCCAGCATCTTCCATCTATTTTGCGGTAGTTTGGGTCTCCAGGTAGATTGCTGTTGCATATCTGGCTTAATGCATTCCATAGTATGACCTTAGAATGGCCGACAGCCCTCACGGGATGGCACAACATGTAGTTTCAATTCCCTTTATCCCAGCCCCTCCTTTACCACCCCGCAACTCCCTCCCCCTATTGCGTATGGCAGACTAGCATCTAACAAAGCACAGTTGACTAGCATCAGGATGGCAATCCTGATGATTACTTTAGGTGACTATGCATATTCTAAACTGTAGTCCTCTTTTTTTATTTCTTGGGACCAATGCTAGTTTTATTATAATTTTAAATCCTGTGGACCACTGGGGGTGGGGGGGGGGGAAGGCTCAGCCGCCTTTCAGGCCTACCTGTCTGCTTCTGCGAGGCCTTCAGATGGGAGGCCCAAGAGAAAGCGCCTGGTCCAGGCACACAGCCTGGAAACCTCTTTTGTGTTCCTTCTCTCAAGAAGCTTGGTCAATCTGAGTGAAGGAAAACGAAGACAGGCAGACTGACGGTGGCTTGCTGACGTTGGTGGGAAAGTCGGTCCCATATTCCAGAGCTGTGGTAGTCACAGGACTGGCCCATTGGTCATCCTAGAGCAGCTCCTCCACCTGGGTGCACCGGCCTGCAGGGGAGCTGCCTGCTCCTTGTCAGGCCAGTGCACCCGGGTGGAGGAGCTGCTCCGGGATGACCAAAGGGCCAGTCCTGTGACTACCACAGCTCTGGAATATAGGACCGAGCCGTGGTGGGGCTGGAAATCTCTGCCATAGGGGGTTGCACATGCAATGTGCAACTTTGCAGATGGTGCAGCATGCAAAAAGGAGTGCAGCCCTTGCTGGCCGGAATGAGATAATGGTGCTGTTAGGGGGGGGGGTGGGGGTAAGTGGGCCGAAGTGGTGGTGGTGATGGCTGGAAGGTGCAGGAGCGAAGTGCTATTTGCTTGGCATCAGCATTCCGCCTTTGCCATGGTATATTTGCTGGTGGCACCAAGGCAGCCCTTGTCTCCTGCCGCTTGTGGCTCAGAGTGGTAAACCGCATCCAGGAAGCACTACAGCTTTTTTCCATTTTATCATTTCTTCCCTACATTACAGTACCCTGTTCGTAACTGTCCTATTTTAAATTTAATCAGCATCAACCTAGAATCTTAACCGGTGCACCATTATTATTTTTTGCACAACATAATCAAAGCAATGCAGCAAAGAAAGCAAAGCTAACAAATCTCAGTTCCCCCGCTTCATGCTAAATTTCTTTTAAGAATTTCTACTCATTCCCATTTTAAATGTATAGGCATATTCATGCCTGGGATTTATCCACCAATCCAATACAAAGAGAAGTCTTTAAAGCCCGGTGTTTCTAAATCTTTGTTTTTAAATCGCACAGGCAAAAAAAGCAGGTTGGAAGCAAACGGAGGACTTGGGAAAGTAATGGTTGGGGAAAAAATCAATGAGAAAAACGGAGATGTCTGGAAAGGGACGGCCGATGTAAATAATAATAATTTTAAAAAATCACAATCAAAGGGGATTTGGGCAGCTAACACTGGAATAGCCAGCTTTGGAAAGCGCCAGCTGGGTACAAAAAGAGGAAGGGGTCTTTTTTTTTCCAGAAAGAGCCACAGAGAAAGAAGGGGAAAGAGCCAGTCGGCTTTGTGCAGAAAAATCGGGCAAAGATACCTCAAAGATATCTCCAGGAGGAAAAGGAGGAGGTTTCCTCCTCTTTCTCCTGGAACCGCTGCTGCTCTTCTTCCTTTTCTTCCTGGCCGTAGCCACCCAACCTCCGAAGATCCAGTATTTCCACCTCATACAAAAGGCTGACTGGGGGCAGAAGGATGGAAGGGGTGATGAGGGCTTTGTTGGGTCCCCTGATGGGGGATGGCTTGAAGTAGACGAAGGGCTCGGCTTGGCATATGAGAGCCGGTGCTGGGCTCAACCTGCTGGCTGGAGGGGAGTTGCTGTGGGGGACTGATGAGGGGGCGCTTGGGGCTTGGAGTGCTTGGGGCTCGGAGTGGTAAACCACGTCCAGGAAGCACTACAGCAGAGAGAAGCAGTCGGAATCAACCCTGGCTTTGCTGTCCATTGCAGATGCTAGATCGGCCACCTGCAAACTCTCATCTCTTGAGGAGCCCAGCCAAAGTTTCCCATGTCGCTTCATCAAGCGATCCTCGGGAGATGAGAGTTTGCAGGGGGCCGACCTAGCGTCTACAATGGACAGCAAAGCCAGGGTTGACTCCGGTTGCTTCTCTCTGCTAACAGGAGGCCAAGCTAACTGCCTGAAGGACCCCATCCTGTCTCTGGGAGTCAAAGTGCTGAAGCGCGAGCGGCGCAGGAAACCTTGGCTGGGCTCTTCGAGAGAAATGCAACGATTTCTCTGCGGACCACCAAATTTTTTTCTAAAGCAATGGTACGGTTGATGACCACTGTTTTACAGCAGGGGTGTCAAACTGGTGGCCCACAGGCCAGATGCATCACATGCAGGCCACGCCCACCCAAGCTCTGTGAAGGGGGAAAATGTCTCTATACATCATGTGACAGCAATGTGACACCGCTGGTTTGACACCTGTTCTTTAGAGGATCTCAATGGTCCCTTTACACAGGCAATATCCTCTTCCATGGCCTTTTACCAGGATCTTCCAATTCTGTAGTTATGTAGAACAGAAACTTGGTCCCAATCTTTTACCTTCATTAGACCCTATTGCTTTAATGTTCATGTCACGATACCTGCATCTTATATGTGAACAGTCTCGGTTTCCACTAGGTCTGGCACCTATCTATTGCAAATTGTTAAACTTGTTCCTTATTTATAAGGCTATGGCTTACCTACAGCTATTGTCACACTGTCTGTAAAGGAGGGTGCTTCTATTGCAAATCACAACAATAGTTTCTGTGTAGCCATATCACTTACATGTGGGAATCCATAGGCCATTCAAAGAAGCACATTCAGAGAAGCAGACAAAGTTTTTTAATGGGTATTTTATGTTTGCAAGCTTTAGGTAATTGTTCTTTTACTACAGAAGATGATAATAACGAAATATATATTTTATATTTGTTCAATGTATATATATATAAGCAAAACACACTTACGCCATAATCATGAAATCTCCAGAATCATAAAGCCTACAAACTTGAAATTTGCCACGTATGTTCCTCTTGGCTTCTAGGTGCTCACTAAGAAAGGATTTTTCGAAATGACCATCAGAGCATTAGCATTTCCTATATTATGATTAACACGCTCTGATGCTAAGGAGTTCTACTCCCCCTCCTCACCTGAAAAGAAATCTGTTCCAAATGCAAAACTCAAGCAGAGGGGAGGAGTTTCACTTTCAGTTTTAGTTTCACAGCAGCAATCTGGATTGGATAGGAGAGGCTTTTGTGGGGAAAGCCTGAGGGAGAGAAGGGGATAGGATAGGGGAGGCCTCTGTGCGGCAAACCTGAGGGAGAGAAGGGGATAGGAGAGACCGATCGTAACTACTCATTAATTTTCAAGCTGTAAGTGTCGATTTATCAAGCCCGATCACAGTTTCGTAGCGAAGCATAGGTATCCAGCTAGTAGATAAATAAATAAATGTATAGAAATACACTTGTGTATTATCATAGGCAGCCTCCAATCATTCAATAAAAATGCCATATAAAACATTAAAACAATAAATAGATATCTTAAATTGAAAATTTAGTTAAAATTAAGTTAAGATGGAGAGGAAAGGAACAAAGTATGCACAGGGAGGAGGTGTGGTGTTAGCTAATCCATTAGACATCTCCAGAGTGCCACACCACTATTAGGGCCCTAAACCAGTTGGCAGATCCATATCTTCAAGCTGTTTCTGAAGGCCAAAAGTATGGTTGTGGATCTCACCTTGGGAGCCATGATATTCCAGAGTGCTGGAACTATCGCAGAAAAGGCTCTTCTGAATCCCGCCAGCTGAAATTCCTTGACTGGCAAGCATTCTCTTTCTGCCAGTGTGGATGGGACAGTATAGTCACATCCAGGTTAGACAGTTTCTCAGATAACCTGGACCTATGCTTTAAAGGTGATGAATGCATCACAGTAGTTCAAGTAGCCTTGGAAAAAGGAACCAACCAGCACAAGACTGTGCCACCCAGTCCTAAATCCCACAGCCAGTCCAAAAGGATACCATGGTTAATGGTATCAAAGGCCACTAAGAGGTCAAGGAGATCAAGGAGGGATACACTATCCCCATCCTGCTCTTGCCAGAGATCATCAGTAAGTGTGACCAATGCTGTGTCTGTCCCATAAGTGGGCCTGAAACTGACTGGAAAGGGTCGAGATAATCCATTTCATCCAGGATCCTCTGAAGCTGCCATCTAAAAGGAAAGTGGGAGAATGGATGGAAATTGCCAGATAGATGAGATTAAGAGATGGTTTTTTTGAGAAGGGGTTGAACCAGAGTCTTGTTAAAAGGGCTTGGAAACGTCCCCAACTGCAGTGAAGAATTTATCACTGCCTTTACTCACCTGGCTGTCACTGTCTTGGATGCTTTCACCAACCTGGAGAGACAGGGATCAAATTGACAGGTGGCTGCACTGACAACATCAAGGACCCTCTTTACTTCATCAGGTGTTACAGGATCAAACTGTTCCAAGATAATTAAGATCTTTCCCCCAGCATGGAGCCACACCACATATGGATTCCATCTGGGAATGAATCCAAGTAACTCTGTCAGGTGTTCAACAAATTCTTTTGAAAATGATCGCCCAAGCAGGAGGGACTGGGTGATCCTGAACAGGACCACCGGGTGACACTTGCAGATGCAATAAGTGTGGAGAACTAATGTGATTTGCCATTCTTATTTCATGAAATAGGCCTTAGTAGCAGCTTGAAGCTGTTCCCCATTAGATTCATCCGTTATTTTCCTCCAGCAGCACTCTCTTAACCTCATTTCAGAAATGCAGCTCAGCTGTGAACCACAGGGAATGCTGGGAGCGATGGTCAAGAGAGACTGTAAATGTGCAATCCTGCCCAAACCCTTGGCTGGCCTTTGGTTCTAGGATATAACCAGAGCTTTGGCAGGACTGTGCAGCAAATCCCCACTTCCTAGAATATCCCCCTTCTGGAACTCATTTAGGTCCATCAGTCACCAGGACAGACCTCTTGAATGGGTCTGGTCACCCTGTGATGATGGTGGGGTGCCCTAAGAGAATCTCAAGGATATCAGGGCATGAGATGACCATGGTGGGGGAATAATTATAGATTCCCCCACCAGATCACATTGCCACTGCTCTGACAAGTTCATATTGGCATGTGACCACTGTCCTGAGTTGGACCCAAGATGACCTGGGAATAAGCCCATGGCCACCATGATAGAAGATTTTAATGAAAAGTGGTCGAAAATAAAATATGATAAAACTGGATGGTCTTTTCATGAAGACATCTCATTGCTGTGTTCCCTTAAGCATTCTAGTGCCATATCAGCCAACTTTGTAGAATGTCCTTGTATAGACTTACAAGTAGCTATAGCCTCCTATCATATAACCACAACTAATTAAATCTTTGTGTCTCAGAGCTGCATTTCCCCTGGAAATTGACAATAATGTTACAGTGTCATGTGGAATTGATTGCTAATTGCTGATAGCTTTTGAAGAATTACTTTCCAAAAGAAATTAATTACTGGGCTATTTAACCACATAAGCAGGAGCTTGCCAGTCTCCAAAAATCCTTCAACAACTAATTTAAGAGGCAAGGATTAGGCAAATACATAGGAGTAAAAATGCCATGTCTGCCCCAGCTTCAGAAAAAAATAATATTTGAATAGAAATAGTTTTAATAATTTGAAAAATATAAAGTAAACAGCATTGAAATTCTCCAAGTTACCTACTCAAGTAATTTTCCTATATTGGCACCCAGATTTCTTTTTTATAAGTTACTTGTTGTTTGTAGTTAAATGGAACGTTCCTTATCTATACCTTCCAGCACTGCACAAGGCTGTTATAAATAAAAGAGTTAATGACCTACAAGTTTCACTGACTAGATAAGCTGTAGTGGATAATGCATCTGCAACCATTCTAATGGATTATTCCCTAGTATATTATTAATAGAATCCCCACTCAAAGAAAAGTTTACTCTGCCACATAAAATCACTAAGCCTTTCTCCTCCCAGCCAATAAATTGTTTATATTTTTTAAGTATAGAAAAGTAGGATAATCCTTCCCATCAAAATAAAAAAAATCTAGTTCAAGATTTCCAAATTTTTAATCTAGATATGCCATTTAAAAATGGCAATGACATAAATACAGTCAAGACATGACGAGTAACATCTTGGGAAAAATGATTCAGTATTTGACAAGCTGGCTCTTAAAGCTTCCTAATATTTGACTAAAATAATTCATCTCTATGTCTTTTCCCATTAATCTATTATTAATGAGGACTGCTGCTGCTTTAACTTATTACCTGAAGATAATCTATGGACTGTTTGAACAAGAAAAAATGGGGTAAAATAATCAATTTATTTATAAATATTTGCCCCAAGAGAGTTACTTTTAAATCATGAGAATATGTCAACCTTAATTGTCTTAAATGAAAGATTTCTAAAGAATAAATTGCAATTCCTAGGGATCTTGAATTCAAACTTTCCTGGCCATTACTTAAATATTGATTATGCACAGAGGTGGGTTTCAGCAGGTTCTGACCAGTTCTGAAGAACTGGTAGCGGAAATTTTGAGTAATTTGGAGAACTGGTAGTTAAAATTCTGACTGCCCCCACCCCCATCTATTCTCTGCCTCCCGAGTCCCAGCTGATCAGGAGGAAATGGGGATTTTGCAGTAACCTTCCCCTGGAGTGGGGAGGGAATGGAGATTTTACAGTATCCTTCCCCTGTCACACCCACCAAGCCACGCCCACAGAACCGGGGTAGAACCGGTTCTACCACAGAACCGGTAGTAAAAAAATTTGAAACCCACCACTGATTATGCATAAGGTAAACTTTGACAATTCAGATAATCTATATTGAATGGAACTTGACATCTGTTCACATAAGAAAGGAATTTTTTTCATGATTCTTTTTCAAATGTTATTTAGGAAATTATATTTCTTGTATTCTATACTTTTTCAGTAGGCTTGATGACTATATTGGCAGGTGAGAGCACTCAGCCAACGTTTCCTGAGTTTAAAAGCTAAGTAGGGCCTCCTTCACTCCTCCCCCACCTGGAAATGCTGGGGCTAGACTAGCCCTAAAATCATCCTGGAATAGCAAGCCATTTCTTTATTGTTTTTAGGTAAACTACATGGTTGTGTCTGTGTAGTCTTTAAGAGCTGAGTGATTCAAAGACCTCTTTCTCTTTGTAGCATGTAGCTTTGTGCCACTTTAGATATTAAAATGTGCAGCTGGCATTGTAAAGATGCTCAGAAGTTTGTGAACCCTTTTGAATTTTCAATATTTCTGCATAATATCACCTAAAATGTGATCTATAATCCATTCAAGTCCTAAAACTAGATAAAAAGAACCCAATTAAATGATTCAAAACATTATACGTGTTCATTTGTTTATTGAGGAAAATGATCCAAAGCTACAAATCTGTATGTGGCAAAAGTATGTGAATCTTTGCTTTCAATAACTGGGAGATAACTGCAATTTAGTATTTCCAAGAACTGGATTAGCTCATTCCTCCTTACAGAACAGCTACAACTCAAGAAAGTTGGTGGGCTTTCTCATGTGAACTGCCCATTTCAGGTTCTTCCACAATATCATAGTCAGGATTTTAACTTGGCAAAACATTAATTTACTTCTGCTTTAACTATTCTACAATTTGTGTGTTTTGAATTGTTGTCTTACTATGTGACCCACTTCTTTTGATGGATAGATACCTTATAGGTGTAAATTTCCTGTAGAATTTGCAAGTACAATTCAGAATTCATAGTTCCATCAATGGTTGCAATCATAGTCTAAGCAAAAAAGCAAGCCCAAACCATGATACTATCATCAGCACATTTTGCAGATGGGATAAAGTTCTTACAGTGGAGTGCAGTGTCTGCCTTTCACCAAATGTAACACTTTTCATTCAAACCAAACACTTGCAAAATTGATGTCCACCCTTGCAGGTACAGGTAGTCTTGATTTATGATGATAATTGTAACTGGAATTTCTATTGCTAAGTGATGCAAACTTGTAAAGTGTGATGTCATGTGACTGCATCACTTAGCAATTGCAACAGTCCCGATTGTCATCGTTAACCAAATTCCAACAGTCTCTAGGTGAGTATACACTCTGATGCAAGGCTTGGTTCTGCAATTTGCCACATCTGCTGGCCCTGTCATCCTGGGCCCTGCTCATCCTGCCACCTCAACTGATAGTTACTGTCTTCTTCCTGTTACTAAAGAGATGTGCCTGGCCTGGGCCCTCATGAGGCAGCTGCTGGCCATGTCAGGCTATCTTCCTGAGGCTGTGTGTAGCTTTCGCTAAAGTCTTGATTTGTGCAAGGCACCTGCTCTCTGAGCTTCACTGAAAAGGGTGTGCAGAGCCCAGTGCTGGCAGAGGCGGCAGAGTGCAGAACAGCCAAAAGGGCAAAAATGTGGGGAGATAGGTTGGGGGGGCAGTTGAAGAGGAGGCAGAGGAGGCAATCCCTTATCAGCTTGAGGATGAGAGGAACCAAGCCTTGCATCGGGGTGTATACTCACCTAGAGACGGTTGGAATTTGGTTAACGATGTCAATCGGGACTGTTGCAATTGCTAAATGATGCAGTCACATGACATCACTCTTTACAATAGAAATTCCAGTTACAATTATCATCATAAATCAAGACTACCTGTACCTGCAAGGGCTGACATCATGCCAAAAGGGCAGAAATGGGACGATAAAATGGAGGGGCATTGAATCCTCTAGTCATAAATTCAGCAGGATGTCAGTCCCCCAAATTTAGATCACAAGACTGCAATCACTGTAAATTCTGGATTGGGCATAACTACCATTTGTTCAGTGCCACTGTAACTTGAAATGGTCACTGCATAGTCATTACGTGAGTGTTTTCTGTAGTCCAGACAAACAACTAATACCATTAGAACTAACACTACTTTTATTATGATGTTACAATAACCTCTCCTTCCTTACTTTTACTTTCCAGAAAACTAGAAAGGATCTCTTTTGAGGGACCATGCTCCCATTCCTTCTGTAGGCTGAAATATCTCTTATTGCACTGGCTATGAATCTTCTTCCTGCTGTCTTTTAAGGATATTCCTGCAGATGATTACAGAATCTGGGCAAAATGGTTAGGCAGGAAGTTTTGCTCATTCTTCCCTAAAAAGGAATTCTCTGTCCTAAACAAAACTGACCAATGTAGTGAGGGAGGAGAATTAATGATGTTTATCTCTACACCATAGGATGCAAAGTGGGTTCATGTCAATGGGATTTCTTCCCCTAAAATTCAGTGCATTGTTTCTGATGCTTCCTTTCTCAGAGTTCCTAAATAAATCCAGGTGCAAACCAAACCTGGGGCACAAAGAAAGGCTGCTCAGGACCAATGGTGTAAAAGGCTTGTGTTGGAAGGCAACACAGCTTTCTGCAGATGTGTCAGATCATCAGGAATATTGTCAAGTGTCCTCTGGAATTCTTCTAGAGCCATTAGGCACCTAGGATGGATGGTTTTAACATTTCTAGCCCTGGTGTGGTTCCAGGGAGACAGTTAATTTTAATTGAAGCAGGAAGTTATTAATTGTTGGCGTTATTACTGTGTTAATGTGGTACTTGCCAAAAATTCCAATTTCTTCCAAATAATCAGCTTTTATTATTGGCTAGGATTAAGCTAAGGCTATGTGGTCTTCAAGTGCCATGCTCCACCTTCTGCAAAAGAAACAAAATAGCAATGTCTTGGAAAAATGGCTGAGTTTGTCTCCCAATAAATGTTAGAGAAATTAAAGTTTTAGTAAACACTAATCTTGGTGTACTTACTATTCTCAAGAGTGGCATCATATTCATTCCCTTGGAGTTCTGTGCAGATTTGAATATTTTTAATATGAAATGCAAATCTTCCTTTCTTTTGCTCCTGATCCAGTCTCTTTTGAACAATTTATATCCTTTTATTGCGATGCAGTGATAACATGAGAATCATCTTGAGTAGGCCTTGTTTCCAGCGGAGGTATGCAGCATTTGAGAATTGAAGGCAAAGAGGTTTGGAGCATGCAGAAGTGCCCATATACCACCTGTCCCCATTCCTTAAACCTGGAGTATTGCATGGTCCTAATATATACCTAGTCATATTTTTCTTTGTGTCTTAAAAATTATAACATTCTCCTCCTTTATGTACCATATTCTGGGAGGCATCATATTTACAATAAGACTATGAATTCTGTGGGTGAGTTGTTCTTCCTGATGTTTCACTGCATACTCTAACTTAATAGCCTAGGAACTAGTATCACATTTCTTCCTCCGATATTTAAGTCATAGATCTCTAGTCCTCAGAGAGTTCAGTTTAAATTTTCACATCATGTTTCACATATTTTGTTCCCTTGGAAGGTGCAACCCATCTCATGCTAGTACTCTTCTAGCATGATTTCCATAGTAAGCAGGATTTTATATTCCATTTGGAGTTATCATCCATGGATTTGATTGGGTAGATGGGAACCTGACCCCCAGGTTCTTGGGCTTGTCTTGTGGAGAGTTAGGGGCAGTACAAAGGGAACTTGCCCTTGGTATTTAAAATTGCAGATAGGGTCAGAAATTTAAAGATGAGATCAAGTGTGGGCCTCATCCCCACATTATTATTATACCTTGACAAGAATGAAGTCCTTGATTGTTTAGCACAAAGATATACATTGCTTGCTTAAGCTGCTTCTACTTTCTTCTAATTTTGATGCTTTTTAATTCCTGTAGTTAACTGTCAATGGCCTGTGAAATGCTGTCAAGAGATACGGTGTTTTAAACCTCATTAGAGAACATTCCTTATTGCGACTTCAAAAAACCAATAGCAAGAATCAAGAGAGGTTGTTGCCATTGCATTTTTTAATTAGAGGACAATATTGTGCTACCAAGTCAGCCAAAGCCAGAGGATTATAGTATTGATCTTGAAGCAATGTCCAATCACCATCAACAAGTATGAGAGAGCTGGAATTGCTGATGTGTTTTTGAAAACGATAATATAGCTGGGCAATCCTTAGTCTCCTTTTATGCTTCATATATGAAACAGTTTAAATGTATTGTCCGCTTCACTTACTCAACCTGAACCTGAATTATTCACTGAAGATAAAAAAAAAAATATTGGAAGTGGGGTTGAAGAGAAAAAAGTAGAAAATTCAGCCATATATTTTTTAACAAAGCAATCAGGCTTAGTTGATTATTAACAATTACTAAATATACAAAGATTCATATAGATGCTCATCAATTATTTAATATAAAGAGTGCCTTGTATCCTAAGGTAGGAAATTGTATTCTACAGACATGGGAGATATCCCAGAATTTTTAAAATTATTGTTGTTATTTGCTCAATTTCAGGGGCATCTGATCTCAGTATGAGGCCTAGCAAATTGCTGATTGTATCTTGATTTTGCTTTTTTTAAATCTAAAACATTTATGTCTTAGGATTCATTTGTGGCATTTAATAAAATACCCTGGTGATAATTGATTTTATTAAAGTTGCAAAGAGAAGACAAATTTTATGTGCAGGACGTTTTTTTAAAGATACTAATGGTTATTGTTGAATTCATGTATTGTATAGTTGATTTGGTTTTCGCTTGGTATGTAGCATGAATCCTGATTCTGTGGCTTATAGATGTGTTTTGTTACAATTTAGATATTGTTTGGTTTGGGAGATCTATTCATTGACATTTATCTTCAGTGAATTGATCAATGTGGAGCAATAGAAGTAGCTTTGACATCTGACTCCTGACTCTGTTTTTGCTTTCGAGCCAGTTTTTAAACCACTTTTTTAAAAAAGTCTATACTGTAGCTATATACAGCATTTTTGAGATGGCATCGGTGCTGGATTCATTAAAAGCTACTAGGTTTCATCCCCAGGCCCTGCCAGTTTATCAGATAATTAAATAATCTATTTGAGAATGTGTACAAAAAGATAGGCAATAATTTAATGAAAAAAAGGATTTAAAGCATAGATTAAACAATAATGAAATACAGATACAGAATAACAGAGATGGAAGGTACCTCACAGGTCTTCTAGTCTATACCATTTCAGACAAATGGCTGTCCAGTCTCTTCTTAAAAACCTCCTGGAGCACCACAACTTCTGAAGGCAAACTGTTACACTGATTAATTGTTCTAATACTCCTTAATTTTAAGTTGGATCTCTCTTTGGTAATCTTCCAAACATTACTTCTTGTCCTGCTCTCAGATGCTTTAGAGAATAGGTTGACCACTCTTTTTTGTGACAGCCCCTCAAATATTGGAAGACTGCTAGCTATCATGTTACTCCTTGTCCTTCTCTTCCTTAGACTGGACATACCTCATTTCTGCAACTGTTCATTGTACGGTTTGACCTCCAGTCCCCTAATTATCTTTACACTCTTTCTAGAATCCCAATCTTTTTTGTACTATAGCGATCAGAACTGGACATAATATTCCAAGTGTAGTCTTACGACTGCAGTATTAAGCAGTACAAATATTTCATGTGATTTTGATACTAATCCCCCGGTTGATGCAGCCTAGGACTGTGTTGGCTTTTTTGGCAGCTGCAGCATATTGCTGGCTCATACTCTGGTAGTGGTCCACTAAGATACCTAGATCCCTCTCAGAGTTACTGCTGTTTAGCCCTATGCATTTGATTTTTAATAAAAGAGAATATTTGTAGCTCAGGGTTGAAATGAGAGTTCCTTGGTGCTCTCTGAGCTTGGTGGTTTTCTTGCAGCCGTTTCATTGCCCAAACTAGGTAATATCATCAGTGTTAGTAGGAGTGGGAGTTTGCTCTCAGTTTATACTCTAGTGACTTTCTCTGTCAGTGTTGGTGGGAGTGGTCTTGGAATTTTTTTGGTTGGCCTGTTTAATGTTCGTTTGTTTGGCAGTTCCTTGTTTGGATTATTGTTTATTGTTTACTTCTTGATTGTTGGTCTGATGTTAATCTGTGCTCATCTAAGTGTTGATTGCTGGTGGGGAGGTGTTTTGGTATTTCGTTTTGATATTTTTGGCTTGTTGATTGTCTCTTATGCATTGTAGATATTGTTTATATTTATGTGTCTATTGATAGCTAATTTGTCAGAATGCCAGGCTTCTAGAAATTTTGTACCCTGTTTCCCTGAAAATAAGACATCCCCTGATAAATAAGACCAATCGGGCTTTTGAGCGAATGCACTAAAATAAGCCTTCCCTCAAAAATAAGCCTTCCCCAAAAATATTTAAATGCAGTGTTGGAAATCAGGTAAGACGGCAAGAGGAGCCCCATCTTGCTCCCCGTGCCCCAAAATAATAAGACCTCCCCGAAAATAAGGCCAAGCGCTTATTTTGGGGTTCAAAAAAATATAAGATAGGGGTTTTTTTTAATAGTTTTTATTGAATATTTTACATTTTTAAAACCAAAAACATAATAGGAAAAGACAAAAAAAGAAAAAAAAGTAGACATTGTCTATCACAGACCTTACCGAGAAGTAGGCCTTGGTCTATTTTGTCAAATGCCTTACTAAAGTCTAAATAAACTGTGTTTACAGTATTCCCCTGATCCATTAATTTAGTCACTTTATCAAAAATGCTATAAGGTTTGTCTGGCATGATCTATTTTTGACAAACCCAGTTGATTTCTACTAATATCTTTGCTTGTTTTTAGATGTTTGCAGATCCGTTGTTTGATTATCTTTTCCAGGATCTTCTCAGATATTGATGTGAGGCTGATTGGTCTGTAGTTTTCTATTTTTCTCCTTGCAGATTGGAATCCTACTAGCTCTTTCCCAATCCTCTGGTGGTTCCCCAGTGCTCCAGGATCTTTGAAAGATATGGTTCAAATACACACATTAAACTTTAAAGTAGGATAGCACTGCAGGCTTTACAGTTACTTGTCACTTTATAAGAAGATCAGGAAGTCTTGAATGACAAATGAAATAAGTAAAACTTACATAAATTAATGAGAAACCTCCAGTGCATGATCTGAAATTTAAAGCTCAGTCCTTGAAGATAAAATGAAGAAAATAACAGCTAGTTTTACTGTTATGCAGAATGAAATAGATGATGTTTACTTTGCGATCATTTGGTTTTCGATGTCCTGAAAGAACTGAAAATTATTTTAAGCTGTATTTATTTATGAATTTTTTACTTGTAGAGTATGGCTGTTACAGAAAATTTCGTCTCATACACCACAATAATTAGGCTCATTTTGATGACAGTTATGCATTTTGACTTGGGGAATGCCATTTGCTGCTGTGCCTTAGGTACAAATTGATTATAATTAGCCATTGAGGACAAGGTCTGTTTTCAAAACTCCTATGGCCACTGAATATTGTTCCTCTTCTTTTTGTATTGTCTTTAGATATAAATATCAAATAACAAACTGAACCCCTTGAACTCAGTCAGCTCTTATGTGTACTCCAAGTATACTGTATAATAAGGAAGACTGAAACTGCACATACAGCAAAGAATAGGAGTCCAGAAAAATGTTTTATATAGAGGTAGTCCATGACTAATGAAGTCATGGTAGTCCGTGACTAATTGGGACCAGAATTTTTGTCGGTAGGTGATGTAGTCATAAAGTATAATTGCATCACTTAGTGACAGCAATCCCTGCAGTTCTGATTGCCTTTGCTAAACAAATCCTGTGGTCATAGGTGAGGCAACTTCCTGCTGACTTCCTATATCCAGGTAAGTGGGGAAACCAGCAGGAAATTGCAGGTGTCAGGTACTTGCAAACAAAGTGCCTGCTGCCAGGTAGGGGAAGGCAGAAGGGGGTGCATAGGGCTGTGAGACAGGTGCAGCAAAAGTTGGGGAAGGTACGGAAAGGTGCAAGGGGGACATAGCGGGGTTCAGGGAGGATGCATTGCAAGAGGCTATATGAGAATTCTGGGGATTAATCATAACCACCATTCATTCAGTGCTGTCGAGGACTATCTGAATGTGGAAGCTGCAAATTGATATAAGACATATAATCATAGGGCTGGAAGGGACCTTAGAAGTCTTCTGGTCCAACCTCTTGCTCAAGGCTGAACACATTTCTAACATCCCAGTTAATTTTTTGTCCAGTTTATTTTTGAAAACCACCAGTGATGGAGCACCTACAACTCTGAAGGCAAGCTATTCCATTGTTTAACAATTTAACAGAAAAGTTTTCCTTCTAGAATCTAGAAAGTTCTTTAACAAGCTTCCACCCATTACTTCTAGTCCTGCCCTCAGCTGCTTTGGAAAATAAGTTGACCCCCTCCTCCCTGTGACAGAGGGGACAGTTGGAAGACTGTCCCCTCTAATCCATCTCTTTGACAGGCTATACCTACTTAACTCCCTCAACTGTTCATCATACTCCTTAGTTTCCAACCCTTTATCATCTTTGTTGCTATTATCTGCATACTGCATACTTCGTAGGATCTTAGCATCTTTTTTTTTGTATGCAAACAATTTAGGAGATAATTTCCAAGATATTAGTACCAACCAGAAAAAAGGTGCTGTGGTTTAACTTGCTTCTGGAAACTTAATAATATTGTTGCTTTTGGGTGGGACAATTAATTGATTTGAAAATGTTGAATTAGCTATTTGATGATTGATTATCTTCTCCTTCTCCTCAGGTATTATTGTAATGTATGTGACTGTGTAGTGAAAGATTCCATCAACTTCCTTGATCATATCAATGGCAAAAAACGTATGTATAACATGTTTTTCATGTAGTAGTTTGATATTATTGTTGTTGTTTTGTTAGTATTATTAATCATCGCACAGTCAACCAGATGCTCAGACTGGGTTTGTCTTTTTTGTCTACCTATTAAGTCCTTACCAAGGACCTGGGATAGGCAGATGTGGATGTTTGATGGTGTTACAGATATCATCATAGGATGGAAGCTGTACCCAGTGAAGCTGCCTTTTGCAGTTGACTGATGGTGAATGTGTCAATGCCGATGGTGTTCAAGTAGTCCACTATCCAGACTATTTTGTCTTTCTTATCGACAATTGTTAAGTCTGGGGTGTTATGTGGCAAGTGTCTATCTGCTTGAATTCTAAAGTTCCAGAGCAATTTAACTTCATTTTCTTTGACTTTCTCTATTTTATGGTCCCACCAGTTCTTGCTTGCAAGCAAATGATATTTCTTGCAGATCTTCCAATGCACCATTGTTGCTACTTTGTCATGCCACCGCTTGTAGTCAGTCTGCAATCTTCTTGCAGCAGCTTACCAGGTGGTCCACTGTTTCTTCACCTTCTTTGCATATGTGGCACTTACTGTCTGTTGCTGTCTTCTCAATTCTGGCTTTGTATTCATTTGTCCTTAAGGAGTGGTCTTGTGCAGCCAGAATTAGTCGCTTGATCTCTTTCTTCAAAGTTCCTGCTCGTAACCATTGCCAGGTCTTGTTATTATCTGCTTTCCCTGCTATTTTTTTAATGTACTGGCCATATAGTGCTTTGTCTTCCCATACCTCCATTATCATTATCACTTTTCAATTTTACCTCCTTGTAGTATGTTGTTAAACTGCTTGGCAAGAAGTGGGTATAGACCAGGGGTGTCAAACCCACGTTGTCGTCATGTGACGTATCGTGACTTTTTCCCCATTCTCTAAAACTGGTGTGTGCGTGGCCAGCGTGTGATGCATGCAGCCTGCAGGCCACAAGTTTGACACTCCTGCATGACCATGCACTTCATCTTCACCTGGTGCTGACCAATTCTTGATCGTTCTTGCTCTTTTCCCTGCCATTTCTTCTATTATTACTAGTTCTTTCATTTTAACTTCTTTTTTATTCTTATCCACCTCTTTTAACCAAGCTGCATCCTTGTTGTATTTCTTTGGGTTATCCCATATCTGTGCCTA
This sequence comes from Pantherophis guttatus, assembly GCF_059756535.1. Taxonomy (NCBI): domain Eukaryota; kingdom Metazoa; phylum Chordata; class Lepidosauria; order Squamata; family Colubridae; genus Pantherophis; species Pantherophis guttatus. The sequence goes on along the minus strand of NC_142065.1, from coordinate 119,213,383 downwards.
GTACTGCACTGTTTCTTCCTTGTCAGGTACTGACTGATTCACTGCAGTTTCTCCATTGATGGATTGGTAGAAAAACATTTCTGATTGGATTGAAATTAGAGGTTCTGCCTATAATTTGCAATTTGAGCTTCGTATCTGCTGATCTTGGCTATAGCTGTTATTTGCTGCTTTATCATTTCCAGTGCTTCCTTGTTCTTCCTTGTTTCTAATTCTTGATTAGGTATTCTTTGGTCTTTTTGTTCTTCAGCTTCTTTTCTTTTCATCTGTTCTAGCTTGCTTGCATCTGATCTAACTTGCTGATCGTATTTTCCAGTCTAGTCTTCCATTTTTGTGGTGCACTGTTTGGTTTTGTTTCTCTGTTGACTTTGCATCCCAGGTATTCAGATATAACTGCAGCTATGCTGTACATTAGTTGGTTTGTTTCTTGCAGTGAGTTAGTGCTTATACTTGATATTGCATTATTTGCATCTTTTAACACTTGTGCTAGCTGTTTCTTTGGAACAAGCTTCAATGTAGGCAACCTTATTCTGATGTTTTGATGCTGTTCTAGATGCTCAGTTATTCTTTGTTTGAATTCTTTATTTCTTTAGTTAGAGGGCTTTGTTCTTCCTGAGGCAGAGGAGAGGGTGCCCAGTTTCCAAATGAAAACAATTTTATATCTGTTGGATCCTCTACTGCCAACTCCCCCTGGTTTGCCTCTACATTCTGAGTTATTTCTGGCAAGGCTTTGATTTCTTTGCCCCGGGTAAACCTTTCCAGTTCTTCCAATTCTGCTTCTGTGAAGACTTTATTTTGTATTATAAATTGACGTTGATCTGCTAGCCTCTGTTTTGTTATTTCTGATTCTGAATGTTGTTCTTTCCAGAACTGGTTCATTCGTTTCAAATATTCTCTTCTTGTTGGACTTGATCTGTAATAACAGATCATTATTTCTTTGTTTTCAATCCCTGTGTATTTGCAATGGGTAAGCATCTTTTCTTCCAATAGTTCTGCAGCTGCTGGCCCTAGTTGCTCAGCCAACAGTCCTGAGTCCTGTAGCCCATTTTTCACCAGATATCCAAGAACTCCCAACATCTAGCATGGACCTTGTTAACCCAGGTGACTTCCGAGCTAGTATGGCTTTCTGAAATTTACGTCTCACCATATTTTTTATGGGAGTGACACTCTTTGTCAGACTCCTCTGATGAGACCTGTCCAGTATGGTTGAACCTCTGGCATATCTCTCATCTTCCTCAGAGCACACAAGTCCCAGAACCACTTCAAGGTAGTGCCTTATTGGGGGATTATTATTGTTGTTGTTGTAGTTGTTATTCACACTGTCACTCAAATGTTTAGACTGGACTTGACATTTTTATCCACCCAGGAGTTAGGGTAGGTGGATATTGTTCAATGGTGTTAAAGGTATTGTAGCAGAATGTAAACTGTTCCAAGTAAACTGACTTTTGCAATTGATAGATTAGTCAGTACTGATGGTAGTCAAATGGTGCTCCATATGTTTTGGAATTGCACTCAAGGTGACTATTACTATTGGTACTATATTATTACAATAATAAAATAATAATAAAATTATCATTATTATTATTTATAAGTCTATGCAGCCCAATTCTAAATGATTCAGAGCTGTTCACAAGAATAAAAGAAATTACAGTGATTTCCAGCCTGGGTGTAGATCTTTGATCTTAGTCAATAGATAGTCATCATTTTGTTTGATTGTAAAGTAGCCATGAATGCAGGATTTATTCTGTGGGACATATTAGACTTACTAATCTATCTCATACAGAACCAATCCATTGATTGGTTCATCCTGTCTCATTATTGTTTTTCTTGATTCTCAGCAGTTATCAAAGATCTGAGAGACTCCAGTAACTTCTATATGCAATTCATGTATTCCTCTGTTAAGCTAATGGATCTTGAAGTGTGGTCTGCAGACCACCAAGTTCCAAGAGGTGATCCTCTACAGCTTCCTTATGTCCACCAGTCAAAGCTTGATCATTGCCCAAGCCCCACCTCTCTGGGCATGTCAGTGCTGGTGAGAGAGAGCCACTCTCCATCTCAGCTTCCTCCTTATGCATGTTCATGAGAATGGATCAATGGCTGGAAATTAGTTAATGAAACATATATGTAGCATTGTTTAGAATGCCACAGAGATTACCTGGGAGAAACTATACAGATAGGACTTCAATAGCATGTATACAAATATGCTTTATGTATGGGAAACAAAGATAACATAAGCATTTGGTAATTGGTTCTACCCCAATTTCCTGGAGTATAAGAGGGAGGGAAAGAGAACTGCTGTCAAACGTCAAGATTCTGTTACTATAGCCTGTATCAATAAAGTAATTTTAGTCAAATTTAGGAAGTTGGCTTTCTTGTCTGATTTATCTTAACATATCATGAATATTAAAATGTGAACAAATTTCAAGTGCAGTTACCATCTGAGCCTATATATGCTGTGCTGTGGTCTCTCACAAGCACCCCCAAAAAGAAGGTATGACTACCCTGATAATAAGTGCAATCGGGCTTTTGAGCACATGGCAATAAGGCCAAGCGCTTATTTCAGGGTTCAAAAAAATATAAGACAGGATCTTATTTTGGGGGAAACATGGTAGGAAATATAGTGATGGTTATCTAAAATCAGAATTTTATTTGCCCTTAGTACTTTGAGATTTCTGTTGCAGAATATTCTGAACTAGCAAATGTGTGGTAAATGGGTAAATGTTATGATATGGGGTATGTGAAATCATTCAAGTGAAAAATGAGTGTTTTCCTGGATTATCTTTCGGTACAAATTAATCTTAAAAGGCCTTTAAAATGGAGAAGATAGGAAGGCTTAACTAAATGCAACAAAAATTATCTTTGTGAACTCCCTTGCTCAGATGAAAATGTAAGGAGTGGTTAGTTAGTTTGTTTCTTGATGGATGACATCCAAATTTTGGGAATGTTTATTTGGTATTCAACAATTGTAGAAGTTGAACAGCAGGGCATTAAATTAATATTTGCTGCTGCTTTCTATGTCAGATATAATTCATGATTTAGGTTTTAACATACAGAGTTCCTTGCAACTATATTTATTATAATTTATTAATTATATATAATTTATTAAACTCTATAATTTATTAAGTAAGCAATTGATTTTCCTCCACCAATTTTGCCATTCTAGGGGTTTTTCCATATACCTAAGAAAACCCATTCTTTACTCCAAAGTAAAGTTAAGATGGAAACATATTCTATTCTGCTGCTGTTCTGACCTAGGCCTCCTGAATCAGTAAAACATACGAGTAGTCCCAAAAACCTGTTTTATTTTAACAGCTGTAAATTCCATTCATTTACAGATGAGTCCCAAATAGTTGTAAAGAGTCCTTTGGGATAAGGCTGATAATTACCCACCTTTATCTCTCTTGACACGCTGCCAAAGACCTAATTGGCAAAGCCACACGGAATCCAGAATCAAACAGAGCTTCAGACTTTAAACTTCACAGAATTAACAACGTTGCTTCCTGCAAAGGCCCATGTGCCTTTGCTCTTCTTTTAAGTCTTATGGGAGGGGCCAATCATCTCCAAGCCCTACTCCGAGTCGTCCCTTTTGTTTTAACTATTCTTGCTTTCTGGTAGCTCTGCGCATGCGTACATTGGGAACAGGCTCCCCCTGTTCCTCTGCCTCACTGAGGTCTGACTCTGGAGGCTCCGGAGGCAGCACATACCTCCCAGGTGGCCCTTTCTCTGCCTGCGACACAGAGCCCTCGTCTGAGCCTTCCCCAGACTCCAGGACTGGCCCATGTTCTTCCCCAGCCTCCTCACTGTCCGACTCTGCTGCCAGCTCCACAGGCTGCTGGCGGACCACAACAGCTGCTTCCATATTATTTGGTGGCCCAAGAAAAAAGAAAGGCACAATAATTTTTAAGTTTTGGGTCTTGATTGATTGAACAACAAGCATCCTTTTTATTATATAATGTGACCTTTTTCAATATTGAGGCATTCATTAACTACTTGAAATTTGAATGCTATGCTGGTTTTGTTATAAAAGTAGTCCTTGACTTATGACCATTTAACAACCATTTGAAATTATGACAGTACTGAAAAAAGTGACTTATAATCAGTCCTTGCACTTATAACTGTTCCAGCATCCTCAAGGTCACATAACTGAAATTTGGGTGCTAGGAAACCACTATGGGTTTACGAATGTTGTTGCATCCTGGTGTCATGTGACTGCCATTTTCAACCTTCCTAGGGGGCATCCAATGAGCAAAGTCAATGGGGGAAGCCAGATTCACTTAATGACCATGTGATTTGTTTAACAATTGTGGCAAAAAAGGTTGTAAAATGTGGTGCAATTCACTTAATGATTGCTCACTTAGCAGTGGAAGTTCTACCTCCCACCCCACCCCCCCAGTTGTGATTGTAAACTGAGGACTACCTGTAGTTCTTTGCCAGTAATCCTGGAATCCTAAAATCCTATAATCTTTACAGGTAACATTTAGAGGGCTTGAGATAAAATGTTCTCTTTTTCATCCATTCTTTCCCATAAACCACTTTCAGACTTCTTTAATTTTAGGATGTCTGCACATGAAGATCAAATGAAATAAGGCCACAGAGAGGCTTCCTCTATATACTATGTCTTTATCTGGAAAAATCTACTATCCATCATGTCTCTAAATTCCTCCTGTAAGATGATGCTATGGAGAGAGATAAAGCTTCTCTCTTTCATGAGCCATTCCACACAAATTGTTTGAGATATGGAGGCAAACTCCATGAGCTGTGGAGAATGACTTCTAGTTTTTTTTTCTGTAGTAATAGTCTCTGACCAATATATCATGGACTATGTGAGCTCATCCACTCTTGCATCAGAACTTCCCATTCAAATCCCTTTCCATCTCCCTCCCCATACATTAGACAACAGATCTTCACTGAAAGTTCTTCTGACCCATCTCGCAGGTATTGGGAGAGGTGAGTGGGAAAAATCTTGTTTGAACCTCTGGATTGTTTCCTCTGCTCACCAACTGCTAAATCTCCCATGAGAAAGAACAAGAGAGAAGGACAGATTAAGAATCTGCTTTGGTTACCTATGTACTCCTCACCATTAGGTCAATTGATATAATTTAATTATTTTTGTTGTTGTATTTTTCATTGTAATTTCTTTTGACTCCTTTAAGATGGAATATTAATAAACATAGTACATTTCCAAGTAATGCTGTTTTCTTTTTTCACATTCTTATGTGCCTGACTTTACCACTGTTTTTTGCCTTAATAAATCTTAAATGCCAGGTTGTTTTGCTTTTGAATTATTCAACACTGTGCCATTTATAAACTCATTCTGCTGTTTAGTAATTGCACATTTACTTGCAATAAATGTAGAGAGTTGTGAATGGTAAAGATGGAAAGCCCCCATAAGTAAAGAGAAAGCAAACACAATATTATATCCATATATTTATGTTAGCTGGATTTCTCTATAATCACTGATTAAAAGCTGATTTTTTGTAGAAATTTCATCCAGCTTTCCTTTCAATATAGAAGCCACAGCACAAGCAAAAGAGAAAGAACCCTGATTGCATTTCATACCATGGAAAACATAGAAACATTCTAGCTGACAGAAATAGATGGAATGTATTTATAGCCCAACTGGTTTAGGCCAAGAACCAATATCCTGCATCACACATTGACCCATCTGATTCTTTCAGAAATGTCACAATCATAGCTGAGATGGTGGTAGTTCTTTTCATTGTTTTCCCCTAGTAGTTTAAGCCATACTGCCCACGGTTTCAAAACTAGCAAACTGTCCTCAAGACCATTGATAACTTGTTCCTCCATAGACATTTGTCTGGTCCCCTTTAAAACCATTTAAATTGGTAACCATCATCATATCTATTATCAGCACGTTCCACACCTGAACTATACATTGCGTAAAAAGTATTTCCTTTTATTATTCTTGAGCCTCTCTATATTTAGTTTTAATAGAAGACTGCCATTGTAAAAGGGAGAGAACAGTATCTATGTCTTCACTTTCCACCATACATGGTTCTATATACCCCTGCCCTATTCCCTCTTGTTCCCTCTTCCTGCAGAACTAAAAAAATTCCAAAAGGTAGTCTTTACCTTAGCCTCCTGCAAAGGACAAGAATGGAATTCTCCTACCTCACTTCCAAGAAACTGTTAGGGTTTATACATATTGGCACTGAATTCCTGCCTCAGTGTAGCGATTTGGTAGCTACTGGTACTGTCTTACAGGGGAATGCTTTACCTGATACTCTAACCTCTGTGTGAAATAGACAAGGACTCCACAGGTGCCTTAGTATGCCTTATGGGCAAATAAAATAAAAGCTGAGAGTCGTGAAATTTGTAACATCAATTTCTGACCTTGTTGCATGAAACACATGATTAGGAAATCAGGTCCCCCTCCTTCTTTCAGAGAAATATCACTTTCACAAGAGATTAATAAAATTATGTATAAAATTACAATGGATAAGATAAGATATCCTTTATATCACTTTTTTTCTGTGAACACATGGGCACACATTAAAAATGAAATTCTGATGCTCTCTCTCTAAAGAAAATAAATATATACTCATACAGAGACATGCACACACGTAACCATATGAGATTTATTTATATATATAAATCACAAATATAAATAAAGTATAAATAAATAAAACATGATAAATCTCTGTCCCATTAGTGTTGGAGCACTGTTTACGGTGCTTCCAGGTTGAAAAAATTAGCCGGCAATATCACTGTTGCCAGGGTGTATGTGTGTGGGAAATCCATGAGGACTGCTTTCATGTCCCCATCAAGGAGCTGAAACGAATGACAGTAGCTCACCCCACCAAGCAGTAGCACTTGGGTCTTAAACACGGGCTTGCTAAACTCCAACGCAGCGACTTAACTATGTAAGCCACCATGCCCCTAACATGATAAATAAGTGCAAAATAACTAGAATATAAAAATCCCTTTTTAATTTTAAGCAGGGTGGATAAAAATCAATGATTTTTTTAAAAAAATCAAAAAAATCAGATTTTTTTTTATTTAAATCAGATTTTTTTGATTTAAATCAGATTTTTTTGATTTTTATCGAATTTATTTTAATAAAAAACTTTTGGGGTAAAAATCTATCGTAAGATAGTTTTCTATTTAAGATACATAAATAATTTAGTTTATTCAGCATGAAATGGAGCTTAGTTATGTAGCATGAGGCTGTATATTCTGCAACACTGGGACTATCGGTGAGTCAACAGTGGGTCAAAGGAGTAGCAGAGATGACAGTTGCTCTTTAAAAATTATGATTTAAATCGAGTTGATTTAAATCAAGCCTTTTTACTAGTGATTTAAATCATGATTTAAATCAACTCGATTTAAATCAAATCCACCCTGATTTTAAGTAGTCACATGTAAAATATTGGGCAAAAAGTAACATATAGGGCCATTCAAAACAGGTGTTCAAAGGAAAAAGGAAAAAGAATATGTATGGCTCTGGATAGACAACAAGATGATATTGATATACTTCTAATTTAAACTCTATTCCAGGTTGCACAAATGTTTACAATACTGGGTTTACATAGGTAAAATAAATATCAGAGATGATAAATTGCTAGAATCTTTAAGGATTTTAATTAGCACACACAAATTAAATATAATAGAATAACAGAGTTGGAAGGGAGCTTGGAGGTGTTCTAGTCCAAGCTCCTGCTTAGGCAGGAAATCCTACATCACTTCAAACAAGTGGTTATCCAATGTCTTCTTAAAAACTTCCAGTGTTGGAGCATTTACAACTTCTGGAGGCAAGTTGTTCCACTGATTAATTGTTCTAACTGCCAGGAAATTTCTCTCTAGTTCTAGGTTGCTTCTCTCCTTGATTAGTTTCCATCCATTGCTTCTTGTCCTGCCCTCAGGTGCTTTGGAAGCTTGACTCCCTTTCTTTGTGGCAGCCCCTGAGATATTGGAACATGGCTATCATGTCACCCCTAGTCTTTTTCATCAAACTAAACATACCCAGTTCCAGCAACCGTACTTTATATGTTTTAGCCTGCAGACCCATAATCATCTTTGTTGCTCTTCTCTGCACTCTTTCTAAACATCTTTTTTACATTGTGGCAGCCAAAACTGGATGCAGTATTTCAAGTGTGGCCTTACCAAGGCACTATAAAGTGGTATTAACACTTCACGTGCTCTTGATTCTATTCCTCTGTTTATGCAGCCTGGAACTATGTTGGCTTTTTTGGCAGTTGCAGTATACTGCTGGCTCATATTTAAATTAAAGGTCTAATCACAGATTCCTAACTAAATATACCTTTGAAAGAAAACATAGCTTTTATTATTTATCCTGAATTTTCTACAACTTAATTGATTCCGACCTTTAATCACAGGAGCAAGTTCCTTAGCTTTTTCTTAGCTGTGGTATGTTGCTTCTCCTTTTCCTGCTTCCTGGAGGAAAAAAATACCTGAAATTTCTCTTTGCCTACACTGCCCAGCTCCCCTCATACACAAACACACACACACATACACACACACACCGAGAGTTCTAAAGATGTTTATTCACACACACACACATAATAAGTCCATAGAAAGCACCCACTTTGCCCAAGTTCAGATTCCAAGCTCAGCATCACAAGAGTCACTGGGTAAATCGAGTCTAATGGGTACACATGAAGTCCAGGGAAATAATCCATGAGTCAAACAGGTGAGGATACATGACAAAAGCATACAAGGCAAAGAACTGGGCACGTTGCTCCAGCAACACTCAAGTCCTCAGGGCAGAATTAAGTAGGCAACACTGGTGCAGCCCTTCATGAGGGATGAGGTTGCCCCCTCGTGAGTAGTCTAGATGACCAGAGTTGCACATCTCTCCTCTCTGCCCTACATGTCCTTAGATTGGGAGGAGGTGTGGACTCCACCACCTCTTCATCGCTAACTTCTGACAGCTGCTCCTGGTCAATTCATTGCAGCTTGCCTCACTTAGCCTCAGCCTGTTGCTTATCCGATCAACCCAGGTGAGGTTGCTCCATCAGGCTAGCACTTTCTGCGCCCAATCTGGGCCATCAGATGACTGCACTTTCATCTGCTGACTCAAACTCATCATCCTCCTCCAAACACATGTCTGGAGAGGGATTCAGGAGTGGATCCATGACACTGCCCTCTCATAAATAAAAGCTTTCTCATTTGGAGAGAAAGAATGAGATTGTGAGGGAATCTCATTGTTAAAGTCCATCATTCCGGAAGATCCTGCTTGTTGGGGAGGAATGTATACAGAATTCCTTATCTGGGAAACAGCTATCAGTCTTGTGGATATCAGGTGATATCACATCATCCCCTTATTATAGTATTTTGATCAGATTTATTTGCCCACCTTTATACGATCCTTTTTCAGTGATGATTGGAGCTGTACATAATATTCCAAGTATAATTTTACTACAGATTTATATAAAGACCTCACTAAATATGCAGATTTTGCTACAATTCCCTTCTTAATTATTCCATATTAGACTTTGTCTTTTTTACTCTGAGATGGTACCTTCATTGAGGTATCTACCATGACTCTGAACTCCCCTTTCTCATCAGTCACTGCCAACACAGAGCTCACTAATTTTTTTTGTGAAATGTGGGGAGGGGAGGTTTTCCTATGTGTATTGTGAAGTTTGGTGCCTTGGTCATTGAGGTGTACTCACCCAGCTGGGGGATAGCATTTTAGAGCTTTTTCAGTCTGTTTGATTTTCAGTCCTAAACAGCCACTTAGGAATTATCCTTGCCTCTGAAAACTCTCACAAATCTTTAGTGAAGAATGTTGCCAAACACTTTTTAAAAGTACAAATAAATATACAAATAGTCCTTAGGTTATGACCATTTGTTCAACAACCATTCAAAATTCCAGTGACCCCAAAAAAGGGGAGTTATGATGGATCCTTCAAGTTCTAGCCATTGCTAGAACTCTGTGTGTCCCTCTACAGTTCCTCTGCAGATCACAATTTGTGACATTGCCTTCTGGCTTTTCACAAGCAAAGTCAATGGGAAAGCCAGGAGGAATTTGGAAGTCCCAATTTAATGACCTGCATGGTCTTTTTTGACAATGGCAAATGGGACTACTGGAATTGCTGTTGCTAAGTGATATATTCATGTGACATCACGGTTTATAATGACATGGCTTATCAATGTATGCTTGTTAACATCCTCAAAAAATCTAAAAGATTAAAACTTAATCACATTGAAACCACATTGTCTCTTACTTAGTAAGACTGAGTTTACATTAAATTGAACTACAGTTTTAAATAATTTTCAAGCACTAGAAAGAGATTTATCCCTTTCAATTTTGTTTTGAAGTCCTTTCTTCATTTCATCCATAAGCAGGTCTTTGATAGACCTTGGAGTCTTTTCGATCCTTTTTGCATTGATAAAATTAATGGGCAAAATGGTTGTCTTAAATCTTGCAGATGCTTAAGACATCTGTTTCATTGCCTAAAATCCCTAAAACTTTTAAAATGCAGTCTTTGACATTCTTGTGTAGATTGGTGCAGATCTTGAGCTAGTGGAAGTTGCACATTCCTAATTTGAATGTTATGCTGAATAATTTGTTCTAATAACTAAATACAGTTTGGTTCAATATAGTTTTATGTTACAGATGTGATTCTGAGCACTGTTTAGGATTAAACGTAATCTGTACAGAAGGATTTAATTCTTACAAAGAGAGAAGAAGTGATAGAGGGAGTTGAAACTGCAGGAACCTTGGGTGAGAGTGACCATACCATACTAGAATTCAACATAACACAAACACAAGCAATAGAACCAGAGATGATACCAGAGTCTTATATTTTAAAAGAGCTGATTTTAACAAACTCAGAGAGAACTTGGGAAAGATTCCTAAGTATTCCTAAAATCCTAAAGGGAAAAACAACTCAAGAATCTTGGGAAACTGAAAAATATGATCATAAAAGCCCAGACCAGCACAATACCACTGAAAAAGAAAAACAAGAAATCTAAGAAGAAACCAGCATGGCTGCACAAAGATCTCTTTGACAAATTGAAAGAAAAAAAGGACAAGTACAAAAAATGGAAAGAGGGACACACAACTAAGGCAGATAGCCAGAATCTGCAAAGACAAAGTCAGGAAAGCAAAGGCTCAGAATGAACAAAGACTTGCAACAAAAGTCAAAGATAATTTTAAAAAGTTTCTTCCAACATATAAATAACAAGAAAAAAATCAAGGAAACAGTCGGTCCACTAAAGAGAGAAGACGGCAAGGAAGTAACAGGCAGCAGAGAGAAAGCAGAACTGCTTAATTCATTCTTTGCATCGGTCTTCACACAAAAAGAAACTATAGCCCAACCTACCAAAAACATTACTGTAAAAGACAGACTAGAAATAAAAGTTAAAATAAGCAAAAAAAAAAAAAAATAGTAAGAGAACACCGGTCTGATCTTGATGAATACAAATCACCGGGACCTGACGGATTACATCCCAGAGTTCTAAAGGAGCTGGCAGATGTCATTTCAGAACCACGGTACCACATCTTTCAAAAATTCAAAAGCACCAGGGAACTACCAGAGGACTGGAAAAGAGCTGATGTGGTTCTCATCTTCAAAAAAAAAGGAGGGGAGGGGGAACCCCAGGAAACTATAGATCAATCAGCCTAACATCAATAACCAGGAAGATACTGGAAAAGATAATTTAAAAAAAATTGCCAACATCTAGAAACGAGTAAATAATAACTAGCAGTCAGCATGGGTTTGTTAAAAACAGATCATGCCAAACCAGTCATATTTCATTCTTCAACATAGTAACTAAATTAGTAGACCAGCAAAATACTGTGAACACAATATATCTAGACTTCACCAAGGCATTCGACAAAGTAGACCACAACCTACTTCTTGGTAAGCTAGAAAAAAGTGGGATAGATAGCATCACCACCAGTTGGATTCGTAACTGGCTGACAAACCATACTCAACGAGTAGTCCTTAATAGGATTATGTCTACATGGAGGGAAGTAAATAGTGGGGTACCACATGGTTCCGTCTTAGGCCCAGTACTCTTCAATATTTTCATAAATGACTTAGATGAGGGAATAGAAGGGGAACTTACCAAATTTGCAGATGATACTAAGCTGGCAGGAATAGCTAACATCCTAGATCGGGTGTTGGCAATACACAGCTCCAGAGCCGCATGTGGCTCTTTGACCCCTCTCCTGCGGCTCCCTGCCACCCAGTCGCGCAATCTGCTCTCTGCCCCAAGACACTGGCCTGACCCGGTCGCACAACCTGCTCTCCACCCCGAGAAGGTTTCTGCAGAGCCGCGCAACTGAAGCACCTCTAGCGTTTTCTCATCACTGCCTGCAACCTGCTGCTTTTTGCGATTCCGTGTCCTTTGCAGGCAGCTCAGCGCCAGCCGCAGTCTCCTTCGTGTCAGCTCAGGAATGAGGGGAACGAGGAAGAGCAGTAGCTGCCACTGGATGCAGGGAGGGAAGAGCTCCAGCTTTCCTGTGCAGCGCGGCCAGCTACTCACCTCAGTGCACAGTGGCGGCAGCGGGAGGAGTTGCCACCACCGCCGCTGTGATCCTGGCCCAGGAGGGTATCCCACTTGTGTACACATGAGAGAGAGAGAGAGAGGAGAGAGAAAAGGGGAAAGAGAGAAATGAAATGTCAGAGTTTAGGCAGCGTAACTAGTATTATGAGATAAACCCAGGAGCAAAACACAGCACACAGAGCCTTTAGATAAATAACAGTGGTTTATATACAGATAAATATTTACAGACTTATCCATGGTAAATACCTTATCATACAGGTACTGACACAATGGAGAGCAATTGAGATACACAACAAGAGAGAACATGAGGAGAAGGGAAATGCCCTCTAATGGCTTCCCTTATATAGGCAGCTTCTTACCCAGCTTCTTAAAGTGGAAGTAACCCTGCTGCCTCATTCCCATTGCATCGGCTTTCAGTTGCCTCCACTTACAACCTTCCACCAGCTTACAGCTATTAAATCTACATACCCTGACATGAGAAAATGATGGAAGGAGAGAATGAGAGAGAGAAAGAGAAACAAATGAGAGAGAGAGAGAGAGAGAGAGAGAGAGAGAGAGAGAGAAGGGGGAGAGAGAAATGAGAGAGAGCTGGAGGGAGAGAACGAGAGAGAGGGAAACAAATGAGAGAGAGAAGGAGAAAAAAGGAAGAGAGGGAGAGGAAAAGAAAAACAGAAATGAGAGGGAGAAAAAAGAGAGAGAGAAGAGAAAAAGCAAAATGAGAAAATAATGGAGGAAGCGAATGAGAGGAAAAAGAGTGAGAAACAATTGAGAGGGAGAGAGAAAGCTGGAGGGAGAGAATGAGAGAGAGAAGGGGGAGAGAGAAAGAAAAAGAGGGAGAGGAAAAAGAGAAAAACAAATGAGAGAGAGAGAAATGAGAGAGAAAAGGGGAGAAAAAGAGAAATGACAAAATGATGGAGGGAGAGAATGACAGAGGAAAAAGGGTAAGAAACAATTGAGAGAGAGAAGTGGGGGAGAGAAATGAGAGAGAGCTGGAGGGAGAGAGAGGGAAACAAATGAGAAGGAGAGAAAGAAAGAAAAAGGAAAGAAAAAGAGGGTGAGGAAAAAGAAAAAATGAGAGGGAGAGAAAGAAATGAGAGAAAAGGGAAGAAAAGAAAGAGAAATGAGAAAATGATGGAGGGAGAGAATGAGAGAGGAAAAGGAGAGAAACAAATGAGAGAAGGGGAGAGGGAGAGAGAAATGAGAGAGTTGGAGGGAGAGAAAGAGGGAAACATGAGAGAGAGAAGGAGGGAGAGAGAAAGAAAGAAAGAAAGAAAGGAGAGGGAGAGGGAAAAAAAGAGAAAAACAGAAATGGGAGGGAGAGAGAGAGGGAGACCCATTTCACACAGAAAATAGTATGTGTGGCTGGGGGGTGTCATGTGACTGGCTGGGAGTGACGTTGAGTTGGCCATGCCCACCCAGGTTTTGTAGCTCCCAGTGTTTTCTGTGGGAAACAGGTCCAAATGGTTATTTGAGTGTTTAAGGTTGCAGACCCCTGCCCTAGATGATAGGCTCAAGATGATAGGCTCAAGATAGGCTCAAGATTTTGACAGACTTGAACACTGGGCCCTATCTAATAAAATGAAATTCAATGTAGAGAAAAGTAAAGTCTTACACTTAGGCAATAAAAATCAAACGTATGCATGATGAAGCCAGGGTCAATAGCAGTAACTGTGAGAGGGAGTCTTAGTGGACAACCAGTTAAATACGAACCAGCAGTGTGCGACGTCAGCCAAAAAAGCCAATAGAATCCTAAATTGCATTAACAGAGGGCTACAATCAAGATCAAGTGAGGTACTAATACCACTCTATAAAGCCTTAGTAAGACCACACCTAGAATACTGCATCCAGTTTTGGCCACCACACTATAAAAAAGATGTTGAGAAGAGCAACCAGCATGATTAGGGGACGAGACTAAAACATGAAGAACAGTTACGGGAACTGGGCATGGCTAGTGTAGTGAAGAGAAGGACCATGGAGACATGAGAGCAGTGTTCCAATATTTGAGGGGCTGCCGCAGAGAGGAAGGGGTCGAGCTATTTTCCAAGGCACCTTAAGGCCAGATAAGGAATAATGGATGGAAACTGATCAAGAAGAGATTCAACATAGAAATAAGGAAGTTGTGGGAGCTTCATCACTGGAGGCTTTCAAGAAGAGATTGGACTGCCATTTGTCAGAAATGGTGTAGGGTCTCCTGCTTGGGTGGGTGGGGGTGGACTAGATGACCTACAAGGTCTCTTTCAACTCTGTTAATCTGTTAAAACTCCTTCACTACCTCTTGGAAGGCACAAACGTTTAGCATATCTGGATATTTGGTCTCCTTATCAGATAACATTCATTATGTGAGTGTAGTTTGAATCACAGAGGGTTTTTCCTATATCTTTCTGATGTCCTTTCTTTCTGAAACAGATTGAGCTTCTTAATTCCCGCTGAAAGGAGTAGAGAGTAGTATATCCTGCAACACAGGGATTCTATGGAAGAGTATGCTTCACTTTTGAGTTCTAGTTTACAAATTGCTTCTTTGAGACATAGAGCCACTCTGTGCAATAATTCCTGCCCTTTGTATGACTTATATCTCAACAAAAATATATCCAGTTGCTTCTCTCCATTTCACCTGATTTCTGTAATACTTGCCATATAACTGTTTTCTAGCATTAAACACATCTCATTTTGACTAAGGGACTTCTGGGATTTGCATACAAGTGCTTACACACAATATCTTCATTTAATTTTTTCCCATATGGCTTTCTTGATCAACTACACTAATTTTCTAGATCTGCACTAACCCTCCTCCTCCCCCCCCCCAAACCATTATAATAATTTATACTCTCATCCTCTGGAGTGGTTTCTTCCTATACCAAATGCTCCTTACATTCTGTTAGCTACCCCACCCACCCAGAATTAGTTTAAAAGCTGCTTTGCCACATTTTTTGATAATATGTGCCAGCAATCTGGTACCTTCTTTGGCCACTTCCCATTCGCAGAAGCCTGGTTTGTTCCCAAAGGTATTCTAATGCTTCACAAATCCAAACCTTTCTCCTAACATCTTCTCATCCAGGCACTAAGGCTGTTTAGTTCTGTCTGTTTAATGGGGCTGGCATGTGGAACTGATAGCATTTTAAAGGAATCTGCTTTGACAATTCTGGATTTCAGCATTCTACTCCATAAATATGGTTTCCAGGACTGAATGATTATTTTTGCTTTCATTAATGCCAATGTGTAACATGGCCACATGCTCTTCTCCAGCACTATCTGCCAGACATGGCACATTATACCCACGAGCTTTAATTCTGTCAACCAAGTCACCATGTGATTGAATGCCTAGCGCTTAGCCACCCATCTGTAGTAGAAGTTATAAGCGCAGCAAACAAATGTAGGTTCATCCCTTGTCATTTATGAACCATATCAGTACCATCAATATTATAAAGGAAGGTGTTCTAAAATGCATCTTTAAAAAAAACCCCACTCCATCCCCACAAGCCCAGGAATACTAATCTAACAGTATATAGACTTGGATAAATGGTTGGGGTGAGGATGGACCCTTATGGACATTATTCTAGAAGGATGAATAAAAACACAGCAAAGTTAAAAGAAGTCTCAAAGTAATATTTACAGCAAGCTTTATTTATTTGTGCAAAAATATTGCTCAGCTACAAGAAAACAATACATTCTGCATGTGTTGCCTGTTAAAGTATTGATAAGGTTTTTAGGCAATTCCAAAAATATTTAATTGGTTCCTACTTTTTCTAGATCAGAGGAACCTTGGTATGTCCATGAGAGTAGAGCGTTCTACTCTGGATCAGGTGAAGAAACGTTTTGAAGTGAACAAGAAAAAAATGGAGGAGAAACAGAAGGATTATGACTTTGAGGAGAGGATGAAGGAGCTCAGAGAAGAGGTGAAGTATTAACCAGAAATTAAACAGGACATGATTGTAATGGAATACCTCTTAAACTGATAGATATTCTATTATGATTATCTTGCTGAAGAGTCATTTTCACATTGTCTTTAAAAAAGATGTGCAGCAATAATGATGATCATCATTCTAGATCAGGGGTGTCAAACTTGATTTCATTGAGAGCCGCATCAGGGTTGTGTTTTACCTCGTGGGGCCCAGGGGGTTGGCCAGGGGGCCATGGCCAGCTTGATATCACTGGTCTTGGGGGCGCCTTTGGTTGCCCAAGCACTCTGCCAATGAAAACGGAATCCCAAGCTCCATTTCCAGCTGTGATGGCCTCCTGAAACCCTCGGCCAGGGAAAATGGAGCTCTGGAGGGCTGCATGCAGGCCAGTACTTCACTGTTTCCAGGGCGGCCCCATGGGCCAGATCTAAACACCCCGTGGGACAGATCCAGCCTGCGGGCCTTGAGTTTGACACCCCTGTTCTAGAGGGAATTAGATCTTTGTGCCAAATTCAGCATATTTACTATTCTGATATTGCCCCAAGAGTTGCTTGTCTTGAAAATGATCAGGAAAGTTATTTTTTTTTCTTGATTTCCCCAGTATAATAATGGGCTGAATACAGCATTCAAGATTTCTCTTACTGTATTTCATTGGCTTTGCAGCACAATCTGGTGAAATTGTGTATGAAGACTTCTAGTGATTAGGAAAACTATATATTTTGGATATTTTCCCCTCTTTTTTTATTTTTTATTTTAATTTTGATTTATATTCCGCCCTTCTCTGGAGACTCAGGGCGGCTTACAAGGCGTTAAGCAATAGCCTTCATACTTTTGTATATTTTATACAAAGTCAGCTTATTACCACAAACCGGTCCTCATTTTACCTACCGTGGAAAGTATGGAAGGCTGAGTCAACCTTGAGCCTGGTGAGAATTGAACTCGCAGTAATTGCAGGCAGCTGGAAGCTAAATACTACCTTTAACAGTAGCATTAGTCTGCTGCGCCACTCAGGCTCCTATGTGGGTTTTTTAAAACCCACATGTGACAAAAATTAGAATTATATGTAATATAGAAATATTATAGAGGCAGGTATATTGTCTGTCTTGTTCAGTACAACAAAATTGATTTTTAAACATTTATTATACCTAAAACTGGAAGATCTGAGAAAGATTTTCAGAAGTCATGGGACAATCTTTAATATCACTCACAGGTACTTGCACTTCCTAGAAACAAAAGAAACCATTTGACTTTATTGCATGCATATATACATAATTAATGAAGGTTAGAATATTAAGATAGTTTTGAAAATTATCTTTACTATTTAGCATAGAAGCACAATGGAGCAAGGAAGGAAAGAAGGGAGGAAGGCCTTGCAAAGCATCTTTTTTGGTTATATTTTATGCTACCTTCTGTCATTTGAAAGTGATCTAGAAGATGACCCCTTGCTTGTTTCCTTCCAACATCTCTTCTCCAGCCCCCTATGTTAATTAGAATGCAAAAGAGTGACTAGCCAAATCACTTAGAATTGAGTATCTGAAAGGGAACTTGAACCTGTTCTTCTGGCTCTTGAACCATTGCTGTAGGAATGAAAAATTGGGTTTTTGGCAAGCCATGGATTGATCATCTTTATAAAATGGGAGATTCAGAATTTGCTTTTGGAATTTTGGAAACAAGAAATAATATAGAAACTATGTATATGAATATATGACTTTATTCAGGTTGCCCTAATAATCACTTCAAGACATGTTTTAGATCTCTTGGTTGTGTGGGTAGTTAATATAAAAAAGTCCTGCAATGTCATGCAAGCTTTTGCAGCCTTAACAACTGCTGAGAAACCATTAACCAAAGTCCCACTTCAACATCTCTCAACCCAAGCATGGCTGCTTTCCAGGTCTTGCAATCTCACAGAACAACAAAATATTTTGATTAGAGTTGTGGAAGTCCTTTGATGCCAGAGCCATTCAAAACACAGCTTACGTTCTGCTGAGCAGCTGTCATCAGGCTGTTCCAAGAGCTATCAGCTGCTGACATTGCCTTCTGGCATCATTCAGCACCACATTTGTAACAGGGCATTATTACAGAAGCCATGTGATTGTTTTCAAGTAAAGCTGTATTTCTATCACTATTAATTTCAGATGAAGTCTTCAATGTTAGTTTAAAAATGGATGCTGACAGCACATGAGTGTTCTCCCATACAATCAGCATCTTCTCTTGGCACTTTGGTATTTGCACCTTTAGGTTGCTTTTCTTTCATTGTTGCTTTGGGATGAGCCATTTTTTCTTCCACTCATTTTGTTTCTTCTTCAGACCAGAAATTGCCTAATTTCTGAGGTTTGTCTTTCTTTTCAAAAATTTTGATTATGTAAGCGAGCTTGGATAAAAAGAGTTATTTCCTGTGTTTCAGGAGGAAAAGGCCAAAGCCTACAAAAAGGAAAAACAGAGGGAGAAGAAAAGGAGGGCAGAGGAAGACTTGACATTTGAAGAGGACGATGAAATGGCTGCTGTAATGGGTTTCTCTGGTTTTGGCTCAACTAAGAAAAGCCACTGATAAGCCAGAAACTGTATTTTGAATGGCTACTGTTTATGTCCTGATGATGCTTCAAAATCCTAGAAAGACTTTGCAAAGAATTTGTATCTAAATAACCTGATACAAGTTGGGAAACAATTCCACACTTCACATGTGGGGCTGATTCTGCTCTACCATAATTAAAACTTCCCTGGTTGAAAAGATAGTACCACATTTGCCTGTGTGTTGATAACTCTAAATCTCAAATAAAAATACTATCAAATAATATCTCCCCTCCCTTGATCCCCTGACAATATTTAAGGATACATCTTTTCTCAAGATCTGCTTGAAATGCACACACACTTTCACACAGACTTCTGTGGCGATTATAGAGTAATTTTTAAGCACTAAATTTCTCTTGGCCTTGTCTGCAGCTGCAGTTTTCCGGTGCAAGTTCTACTTGGTTTTTACTTTGTATTGTGTGCATGAGAGATATGCTACTGGGTATGCTTTTTTTCTTTTAATAAACTCATAAAAATCTAGTGCAGTGGGGTTTTTAAATTGTTTTATAAAGTGTTTATATATAGGGTGGGGAGAGGATAGATTCATATACACTATTATTTTCCAGAACTCACGGGAGAATATTATCTATATACTGAGCAAGTTATTGTCTGCACCATTAGCTTGCTGAAATGTTTTTTTAAAATATATTTAGTTAGTAACTTAGAAGGATCAAGGTTCTGGTTGATCTCCTTTCATTGATATAGATAGTAAATTATCTGAGAATTTGGTAAGATTAGGCTAATTTGAATTTTTTTTTTTTTCTGAAATAGCAGTAAACTGTGCTCTGCTCTAAAAATAGAGAAATTTCTCACCAAGAAAAAATTGCCCCAGTGGGATTGCCTGTATTTTAAAAAACCGAAATCTCCAGTTTAAAGATTTTCCAAGGTTAGAATAGTAAAATGCCCTTTGGACTTAATGCAAGTGTTGAGAAGGAATCCCAGATGAATCTCTTTTCTATTAAAGTAGAATGAGCCTTGCCAGTATTTTGCCACTGGCCATATTGAATAGATATCTCTGAGTTTTATCAGAACAGATGGGGGTTTGATAGAGAAGAAGGAGCTTTCTTGCCATCTTAATTCAGAGTGGAGAAATGTTATCAGTGCTGCTCTAGCTGCTGTTTATGCCCCATGTCATTTTCATTGCTTTCTTAATTTTAGTTCAGCCAACCCCACTGTGACTCATTCATCGGTTTAGGAGGATTTACATCTAGCATGACTGATTTTCATAGTCTCTCCCTTATAGTGATGGGATCATTGTTCTTGCTTTTCTCCTCACTTTAATTAAATCTTACGTTCTTTCAAATACAGGTAGAATAAATCCTACAATGTTTTCTGCTGTTTTAATTCCTTAATCTTAGACTGCTGACAGCTTCATTGCTTCAGATATTTTCACTTCAATTCAGATTATAATCCCCACTGAAGATGTCATTGAAATGATAAAAAGCCTGTAGCACGGCTAGCAGAGATTCAAATGCCCTTGGGACTTGATCCTTTAAAATAAAATTTAAAAAATACCTGCTTAATGTGCCTCAGATTCCTTTCATGCACCAAAGAGAAATGAACATTTAATTTCAACAACGTCCCTATTTGCATTCAAACCATAAAATAAAAAATGAAACCTATGACTAAATATTCTAGACAATTTGAAGAGAGGAAGTACAAAAGAAGAGTTACAATGCTGTGTTAATTCTTTTTATGCACCTTAAAATATGGAATGTTTTGAATAATTTTACCTAGCTAGCAGTGTTGCAACGTGCTCATTATTGTACCTTGATCCAATTTGGTTAGTACTGATGAGAAATAGTATAATCCAGGATATCTCTGATACAGGTTAGCAGTGAATATGCTGTCCTAGTATTCTAAACTTAATACTAGCTGTGTTAGTGTGAGTTTCAAAGAGATTCCTCTGTTCTACATATTGTTAAAAGCTGTTGCAATTGAAACACAGCCCTTTTATCTGCACTTTATGGTTGGGGAAAATCAATGACTACTTAGCTCTAGTGGTGGGTATATTAAATTTTAGTCTCAGATTGACTAGTACTTGCTGGGAAATAAATGTGAATGGCATTCATGTTTTGCTTATGAGTTCCCATATATGTTTGATCTTTATGAAATCAATGTTGTTCTAAATGGGCCTTTGATTTGATATAGCATTGTTCTTTTTGTGTTCTTGAAAAGGTTAACCTAGAGATATTTGCTGTTTTAAGGCATGCAGTACAGAAAATGGCACTAATGTACATTTTTCTACACGTAAGTTTTGATAATGTAGTTTGTCAAATTTTGAATAATTATCTTAATGAAGAATAACATACTCAATAAGCTACAGAATCATATCAATTGCTAGTTAATATGACAAGAGGAGAAGGAGCCCCTCTGCACAATATGGTGTGTATTTGTGTGCATCAGTTTGGGTAGAGAGAGGAATGTAATTTCCATGGTATTTTCTTCTCCGTTTCCTATTTGAAACCTTTTACCTATATTCAAGCCTAAGGGCATCTTCCTCCATGGGACCAGAGCATCTGCCTGCACATGCAGTATTTCTGCCAGTTTTTCCTATCCCAGCACTGGAGATTTTCTCCGAGTGGTGGTGGGGGGAATGTTTTTGTCTTGGGCACTTGCTGAGAGCAATGGAGTGTGTAGTGGGAGAGATACAGACTACTGCTGGATTCCCAGCAGCAGGAGCTGCCTCTAGAAATAATATTTAGACAAAAATCTAGAGAAAAGGTTTTTCTGCAAAGATCATTAACCCCCAAATCCCTGTTCAACTTTTTGTTTGCTGAAACTAGCCCTTTGATTTCCTGCTGATCAAATCACAGTTCTTTAGACCAACCGCCAATCATCCAACCATAGTTCATCTTTACCTGATCTGATTAAGCATGCTGGAGTTCCTTTGTTGTCTTTTTCATGTCTGTGTGTGCCATGTTCTTTCCAGGGAGCCAAGGACTGCATAGGCTGATTTGGGTGAATTTTTTTTATCTGATTCTGTCTTGAATGGATACTGATTTGTTTCCTCTTTGGTTAGGCAGAAAATGACTGAGTGAAGTCTGTATTATAATTTCTCACTACCGGTAGGCCTCACTTAATAACTACAACTGGACCCAAAATTTTGGTCATAAATTATTGCGGTCATTAAGTGGTCACCATGTGACCTGACTCAGTTTTACAACCGTTTTTAGTACAGTTGTAAAGTGAGTCACTGTTGTTAAGCAAATCACATAACCATCAAGTGAACCATGTATTTATTAAAGAAATCCATTCTCATGAATGCAAAAAATGTCAGAAACAGGCTAAAAAGGTCACAAATCGTTTCACGTGAACACAGGATGCTGCAATCAGTCATAAATGCAAGCCAATTGTCAAGCATCCAAAGTGTAATTATGTGATTGTGTCTGTGTGTGCACAGGCAGTCATAACTCCAAGAAAAGGTCATAACATTTTGAGATCCATTGTAATTTCAAATGGTTGTTAAGTGACTGGTCATTAAACAAGCATTACCTGTAGGTTCATTTTACCTCTTCTGTAAATGTATTGCTCTTCATGCAGATATATAAAGTCAGAATGATGCAAGTTTTGTTTTCCAGTTTTAACAGATCAGGAAATTGAAAATGCTTTGTATCCATTATGGGAATATTGATGATTAAGCTTGTGCCATTGTTTCTTCTTACTGTTGGTCCATCTAATCCATGAATGTGGTTGGTAATAACTGTAAAAATGACACATTTATCTCCTTTAACTACTGTTTTCCTCAATCAGGATGTTTTTTTTTTCTAAAGTTTCGTATATATGTACTTGTTCACAAGTACACAAGGGATTTTTAGCAAAAATGAAATTATAGAAAAACTAGGCACTAAAGCAAAAGCATATTTAAAAAAAATAACACACCTAATATGAGTATGTGTATGGGCAGAAAAAAACGCTGTAATTTTAAGGACAAATTCAAATATTTTAAATATATTTAATATTTCTATCCAGAAATTGTCAATATCACTAATAAATTATAACCAGATTTAAATATATTTATCCTACATTTTAGGATTTTTCAAAACTCTTTCAAAGATGGGAGAAAATACCTTGTTCAAAGCAGTGTGCTTTCTAAATTTATTTCAAAGCCCTTTTTAAAAATTAGATTTAGGTGAATTTTACATGATTGCAATACTCTAAATTAATTGAGATATATATTGAAGAAAATAGAGGCATGAAAGAAAAATATATTCTAAACACATCAAAAGGGCCTACTCTGCAATTCTGAAAGGTAGAGTTCTGATGCAGTCTTAGGCAGTGGTGGGATTCACTGGTTGTAACAACTTGTTCGCTGCGCGCGCACAAACTCACACTTCCATACATGCATATTACAATCGAAAGTTACCTTCTTCTGTATCCAGAGTGAGTAAAATAGCTGAGGCGTGACAATCCGCTCTGCTGCGCCTATTAGCTGGGCTTAAAGCAAAAGAAATATAGGTAGGTTATAGCACAGGGGTGGGTGGGCGGGCCCATCTGATCATCGGAGCGAACCGGTTCACTCTCAGCTGATTGTCAGAGCTACTGGTATGCCAAAACTGGTCAGAACTAGCTGGATCCCACCCATGGTCTTAGGTATGCCCACTCGTTTGTGAGCATTTTTTGCTACTTCACTTTAGCATGACTTGTTGCATTATTTTTGGACCAAGAAAGAGATAGCTTAGTTAAAGCCAGTCTGATTTTTTTTCTAAAACCTCAGAATATCTGGCAAACTGTTAATCTTTCTGTTTGTTTTTGCGGTGTTTAATTATGTATCAAGTTATATCAATCACTTTCTTCCCCATTTATTTGCCAGGAATTGAGAGGGCTGGATGACATGGTCTTAGATTTCTTAATGTTCAGTTTCAAGCCAACTTTTGCACTCTCCTTCTTCACCCACATCAAGAGGCTCTTTAGTTGTTCTTCACTTTCTGCCATTAGAGTGGTATCATCTGCATATCTGAGGTTGTTGATATTTATCCTGGCAATCTTAATTCCAACTTTTGATTCATCTAGCCCCACCTTTCTCATTATGTGCTCTGCATATAAGTTAAATAGGCAATTTTGAATGAGTCAGTGGTTCCGTGTCCAGTTCTCACTGTTGCTTCTTGACCCGCATATAGGTTTCTCAAGAGACAAATAGGGTGGTCTGGCGCTCTCATCTCTTTAAGAACTTGCCACAATTTGTTGTGATCCACACAATCAAAGGCTTTAGCATAGTCAATGAAGCAGAAGTAGATGTTTTTCTGGAACTCCCTAACTTTCTCCATGATCCAGCATATGTTGGCAATTTGATCTCTAGTTCCTCTGCCTCTTCGAAATCCTGCCTGTACTTCTGGTAGTTCTCGATCCACATACTGCTGGAGCCTAGCTTGTAGGATATGAGTGCAATGGTGCGATAATTTGAACATTCTTTGTTGTTGCCTTTCTTTGGAATTAGAATGTAAACTGACCTTTTCCAATCCTTTGGCCTCTGTTGAGTTTTCCAAATTTGCTGGCAAATTGAATGTAGCACTTTTACTGCATCATCTTTTAAAATTTTGAATAGCTCAGCTGGAATACTATCACCTCCACTAGCTTTGTTGTTGCTCAGATTTCCTAAGGCCCATTTCACTTCACATTCTAGGATGTCTGGCTAGTGACCAGCCCATTGTGGTTATTAGGGACATTAAGCTCGTTCTTGTATAGTTCTGTGTAATTTTGACATCTCTTCTTAATCTCTTCTTCCTCTGTTAGGTCCCTGCCATTTTGGTCCTTTATCATGGCCATCTTTGCATGAAATGTTCCCTTCATATCGCCAATTTTCTTGAAGAGATCTCTGGTCCTTCCTATTCTATTGTTTTCTTCTATTTCTTTGCACTGTTCATTTAAGAAGGCATTCTTATCTCTTCTAGCTATTCTCTGGAATTCTGCATTCAATTGGATGTATCTTTCTCTTTCTCCCTTGCCTTTCGCTTCCCTTCTTTCCTCAGCTATTTGCAAAGCTTCCTCAGACAGCCATTTTGCTTTCTTGCATTTCTTTTTCTTTGGGATGGTTTTAGTTGCTATCTCTTGTACAATGTTGTAAACCTCCGTCCATACTTCTTCAGGCACTCTGTCTATCAGATCTAATTCCTTAAATGTATTTGTCACCTCTACTGTATATTCATCAGGGATATGATTTTGTTCATATCTGAGTGGCCTAGTGCTTTTCCCTACTTTCTTCAATTTAAGCCTAATTTTGCAACGAGAAGCCCATGATCTGAGCCACAGTTAGCTCCTGGTCTTGTTTTTACTGACTGTATAGATCTTATCCATCTTTGGCTGCAAAGCACATAGTCAATCTGATTTCTGTGTTGACCGTCTGGTGATGTCCATGTGTAGAATCATCTCTTGGGTTGTTGGAAAAGTTTGCTATGACCATCGTATTCTCTTGACAAAATTCTACCAGCCTATGCCCTGCTTCATTTTGTACTCCCAAGGCCAATCTTGCCTGTTATTCCAGTTATCTTTTGGCTTCCTACTTTAGCATGCCAATCCCCCATGATGATAAGGACATCATTTTTTGGTGTTAATTCTATAAGGTGCTGTAGGGCTTCATAGAACCGGTCAATTTCATCCTTTTCAGCACCAGTGGTTGGGGCATAGGCTTGGATTACTGTGATATTGAATGGTTTGCCTTGGATTCAAACTGAGATCATTCTGTCATTTTGGGGATTGTATCCCAGTATTGCTTTTCCTACTCTTTTATTGACTATGAAGGCTACTCCATTTCTTCTGAGGGATTCTTGCCCACAGTAGTGTATACCTGATGGTCACCTGAATTAAATTCACCCATTCCTGTCCATTTTAGTTTGCTGATTCCTAAGATGTCGATGTTCAGTCTTATCATCTCTTGTTTGACCATGTCCAGCTTGCCTTGATTCATGGATCTTACATTCCAGGTTCCTATGGAGAATAAATCTTTACAGCATCGGACATTCTTTTCACCACCAGATACATCCACAGCTGAGCGTCCTTTTGGCTTTGGCCCAGTCACTTCACTCTTTCTGGCACTATTAGTACTAGCATATTGGACACCTTCCAACCTGAGGGGCTCATCTTCCAGCGTCATATCTTTTTTCCTTTTGGTACTGTCCATGGGGTTTTCATGGCAAAGATACTGGAGTGGGTTGCCATTTCCTTCTCCAGTGGATCACGTTTTGTCAGAGCTCTCTGCTATGATTTGTCCTTCTTGGGTGGCCTCTCACGGCGTAGCTCATAGCTTCATTGAGCTACGCAAGCCCCTTCACCACAACAAGGCAGTAATCCATGAAGGAGCAAATATTTCATTGTTGTTGTTAGTTGCGAAGTCGTGTCCGACCCATCGTGATCCCATGGACAATGTTCCTCCAGGCCTTCCTGTCCTCTACTATCCTCTGGAGTCCATTTAAGCTCATGCCTACTGCTTCAGTGACTCCATCCAGCCACCTCATTCTCTGTCATCCCCTTTTTTTTGCCCTCAATCTTTCCCAGCATTAGGCTCTTCTCCAGTTAGTCCTTCCTTCTCGTTAAGTGGCCAAAGTATTTCAGTTTTATCTTCAAATATTTTATAGATGATCTTTATTCAGTATAAGAATTGGTTTATATTGTTCTGTTTTATACATGCCCATGACCATTAGTTCTCTGTTGAAGAATTTGGGTTCTTCATAGAACTGATTTTGACCCCTGTTCATTAGTGATTACCTTTAGGGGCAGGAAACCACAGTCTTGTGTTCTAAGGCAGCCTGTCTTTATACAACTGCTTGCAGGAGGTTGGGATTGTTCTGCATTCTTTGTAGGCTTGAAATGAATGTAAAATATTACACACTGTTAGGAGTTTTGAATGTCATTTATGAACTTGAAAAGTTCTGTTCCTTTGTGTCCTAGACATAAAAATTAATGAGCCAGTTGCAGAGTGTTTGTTTGCTGATGAAGCACAATATAACTTATTAACTTTTTATCTAGCTCCCATAGCAGACAGTATTATATAGAATTAAATCTTTTGGTGTTAGATTTTCTTGTACATTCCCTACCTGACACTGTGTCTCTTCTTTACCACTTCATTGCTATTTTTCAATTCTTCCTTTCTCCTATCAGTTTTTTTTTAATTTCCTCATGGAGGAGATGGAGAGAAAATGGACTGAAGATGTTTAATTGTACAGTAATGTTTTGTTTAGTACAATTGCTTATGCAGCTGTTTATCTATGCCAACCAGATAATATCTAATAGAATGTTCATATACCAAAATAATTGAAGTTCTGGTTAAAATAACAGTTGAAAAGAATTCTAAAATTATTTGGAGAGACACATGTACATAAAATTGCGCATAAATTACATCTGTAAACTACTCCAAGGACATTTGTCAGTTGGCTAATACATACATACAGCCAATACAGTACATTTATAATAACAAGAGGCTGCACAGAGACTTTAGAATTTAACAAGTTGATGACATTGAGGGAAACAAAGCTGCTTATCAGCTGCAATAGACACATTCTCTTATCGAAGCTGGGGGATTTTAAGACACTCTTAAGTTTGGGCTATTATTGTGCATACTGGAGTATCAGGCATGAATTCCTTTATCTTCTGTAATTTTGTTCTCTTCTCTAATACTTCCCACAAAACATTAATGCCTTTTCTATCTATTCATTCATTCCTGCCCCATTTATCCTTCAAATCCCCTTTTCACAGTGGTTTCCTCAGTTTATTATTAAACCCCCATTACTTTTTCAGAAAAGGAAGGAAGGAAGGACTTCTTTGCCTTTTTCCATATATTTCCATATACTTTGATACACCAAATGTTAAAGTGTATTATACTTCTTTCACTCCAATTATTTAATGATACGGTTTTAATAATGTACTATATAGTAGTACATGTTTATAAGAGGAAGTGCATGAGAAGGACATTGTAGCTAACCAAATTTGATACTGCCACCAACAGACACTTGGGCTATGATACTGAGAGTATAGCATTTATCAGATGCTCAAGGAGAACATAACTATACTTTCTATGGAAAGAGAGAAGACAAATAGCTATGTTTTCAAAACATGGCATTGCTGCCTATGTTCGGTATTGGCTTCTATGACATGGAGGTTGAATAGATACTTGACTCGGAGAGGTGTGTTGATTTGAAGCACTCAAATGGCTTCCAATGAAAGAAGTGGCATATGTGTATGTGAATTATCTGAGAGCAGGTAGAAATTTTAGGTGGATATCAAGGAGTCAATCTAATATAAAATTCCTTGTCATTTTGAAAATAGCAATTTCAAAGGAAATGTAATTAAGAAAAATACTCTATTCTACATATCAAAATTAATGGCAGCCAACATGTAACCTCCCCCTCCCCCAATAAAATACAATGTAAATTGCCATGTATGTTTTAATCCATGGCTGTCTTTCAATTTTGAGAATTTACCAGAGTATGACTAAGAGACTGAACCATAAATTGGGAAATTCATGGTTCAAATCTCCTTTTTGCAATGCTGTCACTCACTCATCCACCGCCACCCCAGTCTTTCATCTGGGATAATACTGCTGATCTGACCTAAGGTACAGGGTTGTAAGAACTTCCAACACAGTAAGAAAGATAAGGCAGCATTTTAACACTCTAATGCACATTTTTACAATGCATATTGTAAATTGTATATTTTCCTTTATATCTTGTCATTTTAATTAACACTTCCATGTAGTTCAAAGGATTGGTTACATTCATGTAGGAACTGAAAAACTCATCATTTCAGATGGTCAGAGAGCTGTAACCAGAAATAAGCCGTGACTGATTTTGATAGATACCTGAATTTGTCAATTGTGATTAGGAAATTAAGTTACCATATGATTGCTTCAATTTCACACTCTGAATATTGTTTCCAGTTTTGATTAGTAACCACTTCCTTTGGGGTTTCTGCATAGATTCTGCATAGGTTTCTGAGTGTTGTGAAGCTTTGTGTAAAATCAAACTGAAACAGTGTTAAAGCACACTGAACAAGCAATTCTCTGAATATAATAGAAGCTGCAACTGATAAAAGTTTTTTTGCAGAATGTATCAGCTGAGCTGGATGTTCAGCCTGGGAACATGCTTCTAGGAATTCCTGTTAGGAACAGTCTTAAACATCTCTTTCTGGATTCCTTGCTTTCTGCAAGCTATTAGAATTTCTCATTTCCAGAGGTAAATGAGAAAGAATGTACTAACTGCTATGACACAGAAAAATATATTTCTAGGTCTACGTGGATATATGAATATAAATAAATAAATAAATGGTATGCTAAGAACCGGAAGCTTTGGGGTTTTTTAGATAGTTTTTCAAATTCTATTTTAAGGGGATCTGGGAGGAGGGTGGTTTCCAATGTAAATAATGAGGCTGGGGGGCCTCCCGGGAGGGGGGTGGGTTGTATGGGTTCAGGGATTAACCCGCGAGGGACGGGATCTAGTCCATCTGAAGAGCACAGCGGAGGAGATGCAGAATCCGGGGCCAAAGAGAGGGTTAGAGCTTGTGCTGTTGATAGACATTACATCAGTACTGTAGGTGGGAGGGGCAGATATGGCGGGAGTAGGGGGCCACATCAAGTTGCGGGAGTGCGCGCTCGCTGTCTTCAAGTGGTGGCACGCTCCGGCCCCCAATGCTCTTCTCGTTCCCCAGGTGGCACAGACCCTCAGGCCCTGGGCCTTCGGCTGATGCTATGCAATGCCAGGTCCGTGGTAAATAAAGCCCCCCTCATTTGTGATCTTGTTCAGGAGGGGGGAACGGACCTGGTGGGTATTACGGAGACCTGGTTGAGCCAGGAGGGGGGAGTCCCTCTCGTAGAGATTTGCCCACCCGGTTTCCGGGCATTTCATCAGCCAAGGTCACAGGGAAGGGGCGGGGGGGTGGCAGTTATCATTAAAGAGGGTCTTGGTCCGAGGGAGGCCACTGTTCCTCAGACGGCCGGATGTGAGTCCCTCCTTGTGAAGTGGGGTCATGGGGTGCAGATGGGCCTGCTGATTACGTACCTGGCTCCCTGCCACGTGGCAGCGGCCTTGCCTGAACTACTCAATGTTATAGCCGCGGTGGCGATTGATACCCCTAGGCTTATGGTCATGGGGGACTTCAACCTGCCATCCATCGGTGAGGCGTCTGAGGTGGCTCAGGAGTTCATGGCTTCCATGATGGCCATGGACCTGACCCAATTAGTTCATGGCCCTACTCACACAGGGGGAAACACGCTGGACCTGGTTTTTGTCTCTGGTCAGTGGCTGAGTGGTCTCGAGATAGGGGATATAGCGATCGAGCCCTTGTCATGGTCAGATCACTCCCTCCTTCGCTTTGACCTTCGAACCGCCACACCCCGCCGCAGGGAGGCGGAACCGATGAGGTGATTCCGCCTCAGGCGCCTGATGGACCCGGAGAGGTTCCAGATGGAGCTTGGGCCATTTCCTGAGGCTCTGGCACACGGCTCGACTGAAGACCTAGTGGCTGCCTGGGATAGGGCGGCCGCTGGAGCTTTGGACCGGGTCGTGCCTTTGCGGCCTCTAACCCGGCGTCGATCTCACCTGGCTCCCTGGTTCACCGAGGAGCTGAGGGAGATGAAATGCCGGAAAAGACGCCTGGAGAGCAGTTGGAGGGCCAGCCGTTCTGAATCTGACCGAACACTGGTAAGGTCTCATATTAAGACCTACCTGGTGGCAATAAAAGTGGCAAAGTGTAACTATTTTTCTGCTCTTATTGCGTCATCAGATAATCGCCCGGCCGCCCTGTTTAGGGTGACCCGCTCCCTGCTCCACCAGGAAGCGCGGGAGGACCCCTTGGAGGGTAGAGCCGAGGACTTTGTACAATATTTGTATGACAAAATCGCTCAGATTCGGGAAAATTTGGACTCTGACTGGGTAGATTCGGGAGGGAGGATGGAGGCAAGTCTTGAGAATATTACCTGGGAAGAGTTTGATTCTGTGACTCCGGAAAACGTGGACAAGATACTGGGCAGACTGAGCGCGGCCACATGTTTATTGGACCCGTGTCCCTCCTGGCTGGTGCTGGCCTCTCGGGAGGTTACACGAGGCTGGCTCCAGGGGATTATAAATGCTTCCTTGAGAGAGGGTGCCTTCCCCGCCGCCTTGAAAGAGGCGGTGGTGAAGCCTCTCCTCAAGAAGCCTTCCCTGGACCCAGCACTGTTGGCTAATTACCGTCCAGTCTCCAACCTTCGCTTCATTGTGAAGGTTGTTGAGAGTGTGGAAGCGCGACAGCTTCCTCAGTACTTGAATGAATCGGCTTATCTAGATCCGTTCCAGTTGGGCTTCAGGCCTGGATACAGCACGGAAACGGCATTGGTCGCATTGGTAGATGATCTCTGGAGGGCCCGGGACAGGGGTTGCTCCTCTGTCCTGGTCCTATTAGACCTCTCAGCAGCTTTTGATACCATCGACCATGGTATCATGCTGCACCGGTTGGAAGAGTTGGGGGGGGCACTGTGTTGCGGTGGTTCTCCTCCTTTCTCTCTGATCGGTTGCAGTCTGTGTTGACGGGGGCAAAGGTCGACCCCAAGGCCCCTTGTATGTGGGTTGCCACAGGGGTCGGTTCTCTCACCCCTTCTGTTCAACATTTATGTGAAGCCGCTGGGTGAGATCATCCGTGGTTTTGGGGTGAAGTATCATCAGTATGCTGATGATACTCAGCTATACATCTCCACCCCGGACCACCCCAATGATGCCCTTAAAGTGATGTCCCGGTGCCTGGAGGCTGTACGGCTCTGGATGGGGAGGAACAGACTCAGGCTCAACCCATCCAAGACTGAGTGGCTGTGGTTTCCGACGTCCCAATATAGTCAGTTGGTGCCATCACTGACTATTGGGGATGAGTCATTGCCCCCCACGGAGAGGGTTCGCAACTTAGGCATCCTCTTGGACTCACGGCTGTCTTTAGAAGAACATTTGACGGCTGTGGCCGGGAGGTCTTTTTATCAGATTCGCCTGATTCGCCAGTTGCATCCCTTTCTGGATCGGGACTCGTTAAATACGGTCACTCATGCCCTCGTCACTTCACGCCTGGACTACTGTAATGCTCTCTACATGGGGCTCCCCTTGAGGAGCACCCGGAGGCTCCAGCTGGTCCAGAATGCGGCCGCGCGGGTAGTTATGGGAGCAGCATGGCGCTCCCATGTGGCTCCCCTCCTGCACGAGCTGCACTGGCTCCCTGTGGTCTTCCAGGTGCGCTTCAAGGTCTTAGTTACCACCTTTAGAGCGCTCCATGGCTTAGGACCGGGGTACTTACGAGACCGCCTTCTGCCACCAATAGCCTCTCACCGCCCAGTACGCTCCCATAGAGAGGGGCTTCTCAGGGTGCCGTCAGCCAAACAGTGTCGACTGGCGGCCCCCAGGGGGAGAGCCTTTTCTGTGAGGGCACCCACCATCTGGAACGAGCTCCCCCCAGAGATACAGAAGATTCCGGATCTGCGCACTTTCCGCCGTGCCCTCAAAACATTCCTGTTTCAGCAGGCCGGCCTGGCCTAACTTTCCCTTTATATTGCTTTTGATTTTATTTTAAACTGGGATGTCTTGAATTATCTAGGACCAGAGTGTTTAGTATATTTTAATTGGTTTTTTTTTTTTTTAACGTTTGTATTACATGTATTTTTATCGTTCGCTGTTCACCGCCCTGAGTCCCTCAGGAATAGGGCGGTATATAAATTTAATTAATTAATAAATAAATAAATAAATAAATAAATA
This sequence comes from Pantherophis guttatus, assembly GCF_059756535.1. Classification (NCBI taxonomy): domain Eukaryota; kingdom Metazoa; phylum Chordata; class Lepidosauria; order Squamata; family Colubridae; genus Pantherophis; species Pantherophis guttatus. The sequence continues at coordinate 119,180,727 of NC_142065.1, read as the reverse complement.
AATAAATAAAATAAATAAAAGGATATTGTAAAATATATATTAGAAATTTATATGTGTCTTAAAACTATTTGATCTTGAACTATAATTCCACAATTGTTTTTTTATATACACTGATGACCAAGTAGGTATCTTCTGTTCCCTATATTAAATTTCCTTTTATTATTTTCTAGTTCTTTATATCCCAGAATATAAATAAAGTTTTATTAAACATTTCCTTCACCTCCTTGTCCAAATAATTTATAAAAATATTGAATGGTGCTAAGTTCCAGACTGAACATTGCAGCATCCCATTCAGTGTCTCCTTCCAATTTAATAAGCAATTGTTGATGAGCACTCTTGGATTATGTTACAGCCAAATGTGGATCCACCTAATAAATGTGTCTATATTTAATTAGCTTTAAAACTGTTAGGCTGCTGTGCGAAGTCATTCTGTGACTTAGAGAAGCAGCTACTTCAATGTCCTTCACAGTCTTCAAAATGGATAGCTACATTGAACCAGTTAAGACTGACATGCTTTTTTTCTATGTCAACATGCTACCTTGAAGCAAATTGTTCTAGGAATTTATGAGGCTTCTGCAAAAAAAAGTGCTATTTCTTATAGGTGTATTAATTTACTAAATTCATGTGATCAACACATAATACAAGTTGTAATTCTGCCCCAGATGGAAATGTTTCCCATTATTCTGCTTCTTTCTCTTCCTCTCAGTTTCATCATGATGGTATCTTGGCTCAATCTGTCTTCCATTTTTCTGTAGTGAGGGTTGTTTTCAAAATAGCCTTTAATGTTGGAGGTGCATAACTTTCTTCCCTCCTCTCACTTGTTCCTTTCTCTATCTGATGTGTGATTTTCATTTATGGCGGATGAAAGAAAATGCCTCCAAAACTTTGAATATTTAACGTGGGGAGAGGGAGTGAAGAGAACTGTTAACCATTGGGGAACACTTTTATCTCTCACCTGATTTATGTTTGCAAAAAAAAGCCAAGAAAACCCACAGCACTTCTTCAAAATCTCCTAAATTGATAGTTTACAGATTATTTCTTTCTTTACCTCTAAATTGCACTCTGGAATGTTTTGTTCAGAAGACTGCTGTGTGCATAATATTCTTTGATTAATGCCAGGAGACACCCCTGGCTGTTTTCATCCACCTAAATTATGACTAGGAGGATAAGTGAGCCAGCAACCTTCTGCAAATGGGATCCGAGATGGTTGACTGGAGAAGGAGACAAAATTGTATCCAAAGAATGATGAGATGCTAATTTAGGAGATGAAATGAAACAGCTCTCTGTGGGGCCAGGCCACCAAACAAAATGTCCAAGAACAGGAATCCTGAGGGAGAAATGTTAGAATTTATTCCAAATGAGCATGCTTCTTTAAACAGTGTATATTATTTCAGTTGATTGGGGTTATTGTGAATGGATTTGAATTACTAAATCTTGGCTTAAACAATGCTTTGAGTATTCAGTTGTCAGTGAGGTATCAGAATAAAATGAGCTTTTTTGGCACACGGTTTACTCTGCCTGCAGAGGGAAACCATTCAAAGTACCAAACCCTAAGAACCACTGCATGCAAACACTCATATCACATCACCATAAATCCCTGTGCTAGTCCTGAGCAATGGACTGCAGTCAATTTACTTCAGCCTCCTGGCCCTTTGTGAAAAGGTTAATGTAAAACCTGTAGAACAGCTTCTTTCCCCGGGCGCTGCTGGAGTCCATGAGATTAGACACAGTTGGAATTCTTGTGGCTCCAGAAGGATGGGTGTTACAAAAGGAGGGGGAGGGGGAACTATATGTTTCAGTGCTGATGGAATCACCCTTGATCCGTCTGTCTGGGATATAATCCTCGCTTCAGTAATTAAAATAATAATAATAATCAGTATTACAAGGAAAATGGTGTACAGTAAAATGTAATCAATTCTGTAGAAGCTTAACCATCTGTTAAAGGTTAAATCTGTGAAGAGTATAATGTCAGGGTATGGCGCATTTGTCCTTTGATGCATTGGGCTCTCTAATCTAGCCTAATGTTGAGACAGAAGCAAACGTAAAAAGGGAGGAATTCCCACAATCCCCAAGCAAAATTAATGTTGTCTTCAGTCTGGGTAAAAGTTATATCCTTAGGGGTTCTCATAGATCCTTATGATGTTTGAATTCCCCTGAAACCATCACCAAGCCACAATTTTTATCTACTTGCAAAGAATAAACCATTGCAATTGAATGATTATTGCTGCTACCATGGTTTATAAGCATGGCCTTGAGGCATAAATCCTCATGGATCTTTTAGTTTTTAAATGAGACCTCCTTGAAACCAACTTCAAATCACAAATTGCATTTCTCTGCACGGAATGTGACATGACTATTATGCATCTGATAATTGGTAGTGCTGCTATAGTTCCAAAACCTGACTCTTGAGTGTTCAAGATTTTTCTTAATATCTACTTGAGGCCATCATTAAAACATCTACACAAATGAACCATTACAGTAATGCAGCTTGTTATTTCTGACTACTATCATAGTGCAAAAGTTCCAAAGCATGAGAAAGAGATGCTGAGTTTTGTGTGTTCATGCATGGCTGACTTTTCAAACAAAAGATCCACAAGATTTTTGTGCAGCATAGATACTAAAACCAGAGGAAACAAAATGAAATCCTCAAGGGACCAATTCCAATGATAATGTTTTGTGAATTAAAACATCCCTCAGCAAAGGTCTGAAATGTATCCTTCAAATAGGTCTGGAGCCATTCCATTACAGAACTCACATCCTAATACAGAGAAATGGTTTGCAAGGATATGATGTTGGAAGATAGACATTGGGAGATTAAGAGAAATCATGGCTGAATCACGGAAACAGGTTCCAACTATGATTTGATTGTACTTTCAACTGGAAACTAATGAAGATCTATTGTTTGAATCCTTATAGTCATTTGTGTGCTATAGTACCAAAAATCATTATATCTATAATTAGTATATTTTTCAGATGGGCCCCAGTAAAATCATGAGAATCCATGAGCATACAGCAGGCTCCAGGCCTTTCTATTTATTTAATTTGTTTGTTGTCTGCCTTCCAAAGATTCTAGGCAACTTGCAAGTAAAAATACTGAGGGAAAAAAGCCTACACAATTGTAGGAGGGGATCACTAATCCTTACCAAAGTCCTGGAAGAAGAGTCAGTTCTTCAAGCTCCTTCAAAACATCAGTAGAGTGGGCATCTGGCTCTTCAGGGAATCTCATTCCAGAAGATAGGTGCTGCTATAGAAAAGACTTCCAAGTTCCCAACAGATGTCATTGTTTAAACAAAGGAACCTAGAGTATACCGTGTACCAGTCCTCCTAGATTGAATCAGTTATGCAGATGAGAGAGGTTAATGTTTTATGGTATGAATAGTGCCATAAATACTTGGATATATAATTATTGTGATTCAATCTGTGCATATCTATTCTTTGTCAGTAATTTCAGCAAGATCAGAGATAAAAACTGCGAGGATTTTTGGTAATCCATATTTAAATCCTTATTTTTCCTTCACTATGGTTCCAGTGAATATAATAGTAGTATTCTGCATGAAAGATTTGCCATTTTCAGGTGGACCCCGTGTAAGAATCATGAGAGGATCCAAGCTGTTTCTCCTTGTCAGCATCAAGAGATACATTCATTGCCTATCTATTTTTTCTACTGGAAAGTTGAGTCTTTGTGGTATAAGAATAAAAACAGTCTCCATATGACTGTATTCACAGGACATGCTTAATCAGATCAGGTAAAGATTAAGCAGATGCATTCACACATTACTTTGATCTTTGGATCTTACTGTCTTGCATGAACACAGCTTGTGAATCCAACAGGCTTAATCCGGTTCCTGAATGTGTACAACACAATCTCTCCACACCTCTATCCTCACTCTACTTACAAAACTGGGTTAAGCCTGTTGCATGACATCTCTCTCTCTCTCTCTCTCTCCCCTCTGCCCCCAGTCTTGCTCTCCTTACTTCTTCACCACATCTTCCTCTGCCCACCGAGGGGTTAATCGTTCTGCCACTCGTCGTCTCAGCAGTTGGGGCTCTGGCTCGTGGGCGCTGTCCACCAATACGGTGCTGAAATGGCAAGCGGGTCCTCCTTTGCTGGCTCGCTCTGCCAACCGAAAGTAGTTGGAAGTCTAAGTCAATCGATGATGAAGACGCGCAAGGGAAGGAGCGGAGGCTGCAGCTGAGGCGGAGCCAGAGCCAGTGCTCTGTCGCGTCCCTTCTGAGCCCGCCGATGTCTCTTCTCGATCGAGGCAGCGGGACTTCCCGCTGGGACTGGGAATATTGTACGGGGAAACTAAGGCTCTCCCAGAGCTTGTCGAGCTGCGCTCCGAGTTGGGGAAGACTCGAGGTGTTGCTCCTGCTAAGTTCCTGCTTGGCTTTGGCTCCGGCTCCGGCTCCGGCTCCGGCTCCGGCTCCAGCAGCTGGCCAGCTACGCTACTCGGTACCCGAAGAACTGGACCACGGAGCCTTTGTGGCCAACATCGCGGAAGACTTAGGTCTGGATGTATCCGAATTATCAGCCAGGCGGTTTCGTATTGTGTCCCGGGCGGGGAGTAAGCAATACCTGGAGGTGAATCTGGAAAATGGGATCCTCTTTGTTAACGAGAAAATAGATCGGGAAGAGGTGTGCGAGGGCAGCAAGGCCTGCCTCCTGCACCTGCAGCTGGTCATCGAGAGTCCCCTTGAGCTTTATCGCATCGAAGTGGAGGTGCTAGACATCAACGACAATGCACCCCGCTTCCCTTGGCAAGAATGTGTGCTGGAAGTGACAGAATCAGCACTACCTGGGGCTCGCTTTCCCCTGGAGAGTGCACAGGATCCAGACGTGGGCACAAACTCCCTGCGTACTTACAGACTCAGCCCTAATGGTTATTTCTCGCTGGAGGTGCAGACTCGCAGTGACGGCAGCAAGTTTGCAGAGCTGGTGCTGGAGAGGAGTCTGGACCGAGAGCAACAGCGTAGCCACCGGGTCCTGCTCACGGCTTTGGATGGTGGTATCCCCGAGCGCTCGGGCACAGCTAGAGTTGTGATCATGGTGTTGGATGCCAACGACAATGTGCCAATCTTTGATCAGTCTACTTACAGTGTAAGCCTGCCGGAGAATGCTCCTAAAGGGACTCTGGCTATCAAGCTTAATGCTACTGATTTGGATGAGGGAACCAATGGCGAAATTGAGTATTCATTCAGCGGGCACGCTCCACTAGGTGTGCGGGAGCTTTTCAGTGTGGAGCCCCACACTGGGCAGGTGCGCCTAAAAGGCCAATTGGACTACGAGCGAGCTGATCTTCATGAGCTATATGTGCAGGCCAAGGACCGGGGCCCCTCTGCAGTTGCCATTCACTGTCGGATATTGGTGCACCTCCTGGACGTCAATGATAACGCACCGGAGGTGACCCTCACTTCGGTCTCCACACCAGTTTTGGAGGACGCACCTCCCGGTACTGTCATAGCTGTAATCAGCGTGCTGGATAGAGATTCCGGAGATAACGGCAAGGTGAGCTGCGAAATCCCGACTGATATACCCTTTCAGCTTCAGTCGTCTTTTCACAACTATTATGCACTAGTAACTACTGCACCACTCGACCGTGAGACTGTGGCCGAATATAATGTCAGTATCACTGCCCAAGATCTGGGGTCTCCAGCGCTGGCTACCAAGAAGACCCTGACAGTCCAGGTGTCTGATATCAACGACAACGCGCCCCGCTTCCTGCAACCCTCTTACAGCGTCTACGTGACTGAGAACAACGCTCCTGGGGCGTCGATCTGCTCCGTCAGTGCGCTGGACCCAGATTGCCAACAGAACGCTTACTTGTCCTACTCCATCGCAGACGGCCAGATCCAGGGCATGCCAGTGGCCACCTACGTCTCCATCAACTCGGACAGCGGGCACATGTATGCTCTGCGCTCCCTGGACTACGAGCAGATTCGCAACTTCCAGATCCAAGTCGTGGCTCAGGACGCCGGGTTCCCTCCTCTTAGCGGGAACGCCACGGTCCACGTCTTCGTGCTGGACCAAAACGACAACGCGCCCTTGGTCGTGGCTCCCATGCCCCGCAATGGTTCCGTGGCTGTGGAGGTGGTGCCTCGCTCAGCAGAGCCCGGCTACTTGGTGGGTAAAGTCTCCGCAGTGGACGCCGATGCGGGACAGAACTCGCGGCTTTCCTACCGGATAGTCCAGGCTACCGATGCCAGCCTCTTCAGCGTGGCCCTCTACACGGGTGAAATACGCACCGTCCGCGCCTTCCTGGCCAAAGACGCCCCGAAGCACCGTCTTCTCGTCCAGGTGCGGGACAACGGACAGCCCCCGCTCTCGGCCTCCGTGGCCCTGTTGCTCTCGGTGGTGGACAGCATCCCAGAGGTGCTCTCGGACTTCCGCGAGCTTCCTCCGGGAGGCGAGACCGCTTCTTCCAGGCTTACCCTCTATCTGATCGCCTCTCTGGGCTCCGTCTCCTTCACTTTCCTGGTGGCCATCGTTATCCTCACGCTGGTCAAGTGCCCCAAGGAGCGGCTGACCTTCCCCGACTATGCCTGCTCGCAATTGTCTTGTGGCGGGGAGGGCTGCGGCTCCTCTGCCTTCTGCTGCTGCGGCGGCGGTTGCGGCTTGTGTGAGCGCTCGGCCCCAGCCTCAGACCGCTTCAAGAACTCCGGCAGCGTCAACGCCCCGGTCTCTTCGGGTGACTGCGGGGACGTCGGAGCCAGCGCAGGCCCTCCTGCCTATTGCTATAAAGTCTGCCTGAGCCCTGGATCGGCCAAGAGCGACTTCATGTTCCTGAAGGCTTGCAGTCCCGCCCCTCCGAGGAACAACGAAGCGGGCCCTCAGAACTTGCCGCCCGGTCCCGGCCCGAAAACCCGAGGGGCCAATAACTCTCGGCAGCTCGCCGACCAGGTAGCTTCTTGGGCGCCCCGATGGGTGGGGGAGCCCTCTCCGGGAGGTAGCCTGCTAGAAAGTCAAACAGTGCCCGGAACCTGGGATACAGTAAAGCAACTTTCGAGAGGGGGAGATGTTTTTAGTCTCGCCCAACTTTTTGAAAGATTGTAGCCCGGCCTTTTCCCCGAAAGAGACATCGAGCTCAGCCAAAACTTTGGCTAATTACGTAATTGTTTGCCCAAACTTGGGTTCCTTTTAGATAGATGAGATGTGGGAGAGGAGTTGGGAAAGGTCCCAGGAGGTCGATCTCAGGAGGCCCCAGAGTTAGGCAATCTCGCTCCGAAACTGGGATGTTTCCCTTCCCAGGCCACCGCTCGTTGGCTCGCTTTCACTCGGGCGCGATAGGATTCGGTGGTTTCTAAGATCGATACCTGGGTGTCTGTGGGAGTGGGCAGTAGTGGGGCACTTCGTTCCCTTCGACTGGGTAGGAGAAGGAAGCCGAGTGGAGTCGGTTGAGATAAAGCCTCAGGCTCCACCACTTTTTCTGAGAGTCAATTGCCCGGCTTGCATTTGCAGTGGGATCTTGCATGTCAATCGCAGAATTGAGAAGGACCGGGCAGAGCCTTTCCTTCGCTGCTAACTGAAGGATCTGGTCGGAACCCAGTCCCCTCAGCAAGGCTCTCTGGACAAGCCAAGGACCATTGCGGAGAGAAGAGTCCTGTTGAGCTCAGGAGACTTTCCCAGACCCTGGAATCCTTCCATGTGCCCCTCCTCATTTCCAGGGGATGGGCTTCTGCTCTTTCCCCTTAGGTAGCCCAGCCTTGCCTGATGCTTTCTCTGTATATGCCAACCATTGTTGGGTTCCCATTTCTATCCTGTTTCTGGCCTCATGTGAGATTAATGCCACACTGCTTTGGGCCAAAAAAAAGAGAGGATGCTTTGTGAGAGCAACCAACTCCTGCCCAGGCCAAAGCCGAATAAGATGAAAAAGGGTTGCTGGGGTTGAGGAGGAAAAATCATCACCATTTGCTAAGTCTATTTTTCAATGAAGCATTTCCTTTGATAATAAAGCAGGATGGCTGAAGGTGCAAAGCAGCACATGTATAAAACACATGCGGTTTCACAGCTCTTTGAAAAATGCCCTCACCTTTCTCTAGACAGGGTTTCTTTGTCCATTTTCATTTTCCTTGTTGGATATCCTTGTCTAATATGGTAATGTTCTTGTCAGCTCAAAAACTCCCCCTAGTGACTTGATGTCTTGAGCTGATTTCCACTCCTCTTGTCTCAGGCTGATAGAGGAAACAAGCAGCAAGGCCACACAAGCTCCCCTAGCCAGTGAAAGAAAGGGGGGGGCTGGCATTCCTGAGGGTGGGGGAGAGCGAGAGAGAGAGAGACAGACAGACAGACAGACAGACAGAAAGAAAAAGAAGAAATGAAACCGCTGAAGTTGTACATAGGGCATTGAGGCTCGGAGGCATTTATTCCTCTTGAGTTTAAGGCTAACTTCTTAGGAAGGAAGGTGAATCTTTGCACACAATGAAATTTTGAATGAAAACAACCTCCAGCTTCTTTCTCATGTTTTCCTCTGTTCTTGTCTCTTTGGAAGAATGGTACACTTCCTTGTTAGCTCTTAGAAATCCTCAGAGTATAAACCACCTTGAAATGACTGAAGTGGGCTCCCCTTTACCCTTTTATTTATACAGGAAGAATTTGATAGCCTTAAATTGCCCTTTGCTTTACTGCTGGGATCTTCTGGGCCACAGGGAATAAGGGAGCTCTCTGAAAGTCCACCGGGGTGGGGAATGAAATGAAAATCAGTGCAGGCTGAACCTGAACAAGAGCTGCAAAATAAAATATGGAAAACATTTGGAATGGAAATAGAATAGAAGATGAATTATGTATGTCTGCTATATTTTGTAAAAGGTTAATTGGTGGATCTTGTGATAGAAAGGCAGAAGTGACAGTGTTCTCACAGATCCTTCCCCAGTAGAAGGACGGGCTTTGGAAAAGAATGGAATAACACCCTCCACCACCCCCCCACTCGCCTGATCCAGAAATGGTCTAGATTAGAATACTGTAAAGGTTTTTTGGAATAAGACAGGTATAGGACTGGAATAAGAGTTTCAGGCAGTTGAAGGACTAGTAAAGAATTATAAAGCCATCTCTGAAACTACAGTACAAGGACAGGCATTATGGGTTGAGGGGAGAATGAATGAGCTGAGCTGGCATGACCAAGTCAGAAAATTATTGATGTTATCTACCCATGCTGATTCTTCAGACACTCTAATAAGGTTCTTAGATTATTATTATTATTTTTTGTTGCACAATAAATGTGATTGGATAGTGGAGTAAACATTACCCATTATCTCTGCAGAGAAAAGTAAGCAAACATTCAAAATCCAATTCCTTCAGTGGAATTCCTTCAGTATTCTTTGTAGTATAGTATAGTTTATTGAATAGCCCGAAGGCCTTTTCAAACAAAACAGAAAAGAAAAAGGGAAAAAGATAAAACAGTTACAAAAATAGCAATCTAAAAATATATGATAGATGACATTAAAATTTTACAATATCAAATTTCAATAGCTAAGTTGCCAAGACTAGATAACCCAAATAGGATAGCTCCTCTCTAACTGAGCTCATCTTCCTTACAATCGATAAAAAAATTTTTGATATAACTGGCTCGTATTGCCGTCATTCTTTTAAGGTATTGAGTGATCGCTCTTACCAGAGGAGGAGAGTCAGCCCTCAACAGAAATGCTAATTTTTGGCTTATATTCCAGTGGGGAAATTTATTTATAATTGGGGACAGATATTGTTTTCTTACTTCTTGATAGAGACTACATTCGAATATTATATGCGCCGTGTCCTCCACGACGTTTACCCCACATATGCATATTCTTTTTTTTTTTTTATTTGATTTATATGCCGCCCTTCTCCGAAGACTCAGGGCGGTTTACAATGTGCTCAGCAATAGTCTTCATCCTTTTGTATATTTATACAAAGTCAGCTTATTGCCCCCACAAACTGGGTCCTCATTTCACCTGCCTTAGAAAGGATGGAAGGCTGAGTCAACCTTGAGCCTTGGCGAGATTCGAACCCTGCAGTAATTGCAGGCAGCTGGTCTTAATAACCAGCTTCATAACAGGGTGCCTTAAACCCCTGTACTACCAAGGCTCTGTTTTGTCATACGGGATTTTCCGATAATGGCCAAATCTAACATTGGTATCTAGAAGTTCGAATCTAAACTTAACAAATAACTGTCTCTCCACTGATGGCATTTCTAAATGTAAATACTTTTCCAGAGTGAAAGTTGTTTTAACTGCTGTCAGCAGTTTAAGGGAATGATTAGTTGAAAGGGTTGCCATGTCCATTTGCCCATGTATATCTTTAATCCGTTGTTTAACTTGGTTCAGTGTGTCACACAACGGGAACCCTATGCCATATCGGTTCAATATTTCTGACAGCCGGGTTAGCCAGGAATACCTTTGAGGATTTGAAATCTGCTGTTCCTCTAGACATATTTTAGGGAGTCTGCTGGCATCCATCTGGGTCATTTTTAGCCAGTAGGCTACCGCCCTAGTGATTGTATAGGTGTACAGTGAGAAATGTCCCAATTCAGCTCTGACGGCTGCAGCTGAAGTGGAATTGTTTACCCCAAGCATCCTCCTTAACAAATTATTTTGAGTTCTCTCTAATATGGGGGCCTCTGTAAGACCCCAAATTTCAGCACCATAGAGCATGATCGGAACAAGTTTAGCCTGAAAGACTTTACGAAGAGGTAAAATGGAGGTTGGTTGGATTCGTTTACTTAATTTGGATACAAGGCTTGCTCCTGCTCTGACCTTTTGAGAAAGGTATTGATGGTGCGGAGTCCAACCTCCTGCACTGGAAAAAACAATTCCAAGATAAGTATATTGGGTAACTTGCTCAATTTTTGTGTCATTAATCTGCCAGTTGTGCTTTTTATTCTTATTGCCAAAGACTAAAACTTTTGATTTAGCTACATTTATAGTCAAGTGGTTTGCAGTACAGTAACGTGTGAGCTTGTCAAGAAGTCTCCTCATTCCTATTTGGGTTCTAGAAAACAACACTAAGTCATCGGCATACATTAATACGTTAATAAATCTAGAGCCTATTTGGGGGCTGTGCGTCAGAAGATCATCCAGCTGCGCTGGGATATCATTTATATAAAGGTTAAAAAGAGTAGGGCCCAGCAGGCAGCCCTGCCTCACTCCTCTAGTTGTCGGTATGCTGTTTGTTGAGGCCCCATTTGCTGCATATCTGACTCTAATTGCCGTATTAGTATAGAGAATCCTGATCAACAAAATAAGTCTGGGGTCCATCCCCATAACTTGTAGTTTCCTCCACAAGTGGTTCCTATCTATAGAATCAAAAGCAGCAGTAAGGTCAATAAAGGCGGTATACAGCTTTTTCCCCTGGGTCTTGTATTTATTAATTAAGTGGGAAAGGACAAAACAATTGTCTATGGTAGACCTACCTGATCTAAAACCTGCCTGCTCATTTGCCAGAATTTCCTTATCCAAGCACCAGTCCTCTATTTTATTTAGGAGATGTTTCGTATACATTTTTGAAATTATATTAAGAAGTCTGATGGGTCGGTAGTTGGATGGGGCAGCTCTGTCACCTTTCTTAAAAATTGGAAAAACTATAGCTAACCTCCACCCTTCAGGGATTATCCCTACTTTATCGATATAAGTAAACAGTGCTACCAGCACCGGTACCCAAAAGTCAATGTTGGACCTAAAGAGTTCAGGAGGCAACAAGTCCTCTCCAGTGGCCTTCCCGGCCTTTAAGGATTGAATTATATGCTTAACTTTGGTAGGGGTAACTGGTGTCCATTCTGGACATTTCCTTAATTCTTGCTGGAGGATATCCAATTGCAAGACATTTGTTGTATTGTTACCATCAAATAAAGCAAGATAGTGCTTCTCCCATTTTACTGCTGATATATCAGTGTTCATAAATGGGGAACGTTGTTTTAATATACTGGCTATCTTATGCCAAAAGATCGTAGGGAATTGGGATTTCGCTGCCATTTCTACCTCTTTCCACATCCTGGTGTTATAGCTACTTTTCTTGTTTTTCAGTAGGGATTTGTATGCTCTCCTGAGTTGAACCATATTTGAATAATCACCATCCTGTCTGGATCAGTTAACTTTCTTAACTGCGGCTCTTAGATTTGACCTCAAGTTATGGCAATCATCATCAAACCACTTTCTAGAGATCCCATCTACTTTTCTATCGTTCTGGATCATTAAGTTCCTAAGAGTAGAAGTTAGCTCTGTATAAGCTGGCATTGGGGTGTTGTCTCCGGGCTTAGATTGGGAGATTTCCCTTGCTAGGTGTCTGGCTTCGTCTGAGCCCAAATAAGTGGTGACAGATTTGACATCAAGTCTGTGCCAATATAACCTTTTATAGTTATAAACCCGGGCGTTTGCTAAGGTGTCAATTTCCTCTCTTGAATGAGGCCTAACTTCTGAAGAGAGTGAAACCAGAGCCGTGATGGGAAAGTGGTCACTTTCCTCTCTAAATATAGCTCTTACTTCTGAAAAATGGTGTACTAAACTAGAGGAAGTGCAGATATAATCGATAGAGGTTGAGGTTTTGTTGGACGAGAAAGTATAGGGATATATATACCCATCACTCGAGCCACTAAGTACTTGCATATCATTCATAAACAGCAGGGAAATTAACCTCTGGGCATATTTATTGGTCCTCTTGTCCATTGAGGACCAAGTGAACTCATTATAAAAGTAACCAGTTGGTACCAGGCCTCCGTTAGCATAGCTCTTCATTGAGGGACCTAGTCTTGCATTAGTATCTCCAGCTAATATAATTTTTGCTTGGGGAAAGCGTCCCTTTAAGGTAGCTAATACTGAATCTAATTCATCCCACAAATCCTTTCCTAGAAGGTGGAATGAAAATGGAGCGATATATACATTAATTAAGATTAAGTCCATCCCCCTGAACGTACATCTAATAGGCAGAATATATTGGAATTGAGGATCTAAAGAAATTTCTTCACCCTTCCATCCCGTATCCCTTTTGACCAACGTGGTTAAGCCCTCAATTGCCCTCCCTCTTAAATTGACTTTGCCTGCCGGTTTATGCCATGAGGCAAAACCCGGTAAGCTGATCTGTGGATCATTAGTAGTCAGCCAGGTTTCTTGAAGGAGGATGAGATGATGTGTTGAAATCAATTTTATAAAATCCATCTGGTTTGCAATGCCTTTCCAGCCCGCTATATTCCAGGAAAGGAGGGAAAGGCTAGGGATATAAGATACCCTAGTTGTTGGCCATTTGTTGTCTAGTCAGTCACCCCGAGGCACTACTCCTTGTGTCTCTTCCTCCACCCTTCTGGGGGAGGGGTCCGGAATTACTACCACCGCTTTCTCTGGAGTGCCAAAGGAGTCAAAAGTGGCCTCTGTTTGTTGCGGAAGTGCCTCCTCCGTTCTTAAGGAAGATGAGACAGGTGAGGGCAGTTGCATTGTTGGGGGAGGGTGAACTTCTGCCACTACGTTCATGGTCTTTGTTTCTTTGAAAAGACTTTTGCCTTCCCTTCTATCCCGCTGGACGGACTTAACGACTTTAGGCCTTGTCTGCACATGCTTTCCCCGTTCTTCCCACTTGGATAGCCTTCTTGTTGAACTACAGGCTTCTGCTAGCGAAGATCTTAATAAATCAAATTCAATTAACATCGACCTTTGCTCCTTTGGAGACAAGGAGACAAATTCGCTGATTATAACATCCTCTGGTTTGTCGGTGCTTGCCTTCATATGTGGGACCTCCCTGATCTGGCCTGCCTCCATAGTTTCTCCGAATTCTGGAGGAAAGACCCTGGAGGTAGCAGAGTGGTTCCTAGGTACCATTTTTGATGTTTGGTTAAGTCCTTGTAAAAGCGGTTTAATAGGCCCACTCGAGAAGACTCTTGTAGGAATGACTTCAAATCTGAGCAGGGATCCTTTTCTTTTCATTACAGCGTTCGGTATAGTATTGCTGTCAAAATGCAGTATTAGTCGAACACAATTGCTATGCTGGGGAAGTTTTTCATATCTGAGTAGATCTATTAATAAAGGATCAGATTTCAATAGCTGTGCAAGTGAGAGGGTTATCCTTTCCTTTGAAGTCCATCGTCCTCTATTGCATGGGATTTTCCTTATCCTTAAAGCGATTTGTTTCTTTAACAACCTTCTTCCTTGATGAGGGTTAGCATCAGTACTTGCAATGCTTTGTTGTTTGGGTTGAGGTATTACACCCTCCCACTCTCTCCACGTGTCAGGATGGTGTGCAATCTCACCCTCCTTAGCTGCAGAGTGAGGGCCATTTAAGAATTGGAAGATCCTCTCGATGTCTCTTTTGATCGATGTCATATATTGAATCTACTGTGTGCACAGTTAACATACTCTGAGTACAGACCATCTCTCTGAGGTCTGAATATGTCGGAACTTCTTTTAAGCAGCTAGAAGTAGGAGAGGGGATAGAGCTTGAAAAATCACCCATTCTAGCAGGCGAGTTTGAATCTGAAATCCGGGAAGAAAACTCCCCTTCTGTATCTCCCTCTCCCAATGATACAGTTGACAGAGACAAAGTTCGAAGTTCAGATTGGGGTTCTGGATTACACCTCTCCATAAAATCATCCAATTTAAGCTGTTTAAGAGGCTTGGAGTAATTAAGTTCTGTCATAGATTTTGGGGAGAGAGAGCAAGCTCTCTGCCTCTTACTTTTCTTTCCCATTCTGGTAGATAGTTGATCCAGTATCTCCCAGCGAAATTAAATATCGCAATAATTTATCCTCCCTTGGCAATCGTAGTTAAGGTAGGCCTTAATGATGGTCTCAGCCGAGGCACCACAGAGGTAAAAACCAATCTCCTTTCCAAACAACGGCTTGTCTTTTACTCCTACTTCTTTGCTATCATCTATTTTCAGAAATGTTTAAATTGTTTAAATTATTTCACAGGGAAATATGTGGGGGAAGGAGACTAAAAAGCTGATAAGGTTTCATTAAAGGCAGGCCTACCGGGAGCGTCTGCAGCTCCTTACTGTACTCGTTCCAAAAACAAACAGCTCAAAATCCCCTCCGAAGTTAGGGGCCTCCAGTGAGGTTTGTCAACAAGTCCGGTAATCCGAATTTCAGGCCTTGCAAGGAGGAGTCACAGGAGTAGCCTAGGCCAGGAATGCAGGTTGTAGTGTTGTTAAAATATGTCTAAAACAAGCAGTAGCCACACTATATGTGCTTTGTACGAGTCCGGTATAGATTAAAAATAGATTAAAAGTGAGTTAAAAATATAAAAATACTTTAAAACGTTAAAAAGAAAAACCTAATTTGCTTTTGGGAGAGCTCCTTACAGCCGTTCTCTCCAGGCAAGTCAGCAGAGCCGTATTCTTTGTAACCAGTATGCAAATCTTTTAACCATTTTCTGTGATGGCAAATTAGATAGAAATATCAAAGAATATTCAGCTATTTGTCATAATTGCCTTAATTATCAATCACAACTTGAAGAAAATATTGCCTCACTCAAAATATATGGTAGTTAAACCATATCTAAATTCTTCTGCTTGTATATCAAGTATTTTTCTTTCTTTCTTCCTTATTAGAAGACTTTTTAAAAATATGCTTCCTTCTAACAACTTTTTTAAAATGTGCTTCCTTCTAACAACTTTTTAAAAATGTGTGCCAGAGCCTTTTTCTCTTTTCAGTTCCATGGGCTATGTACTCTGACTGCTGTTGGGCTATGGCTGCACATGGGCTGCATATACTCTGATAGATACAGAGATTGTATTTGCATAAAGACACAGATGTTCCTATTTGATTCAAAGAGCTTGCTGGGGAATGAACAGTAAAGCCTGGCCTCTCACAATCACTGGAAAGAAATTCCTGGAAAGACGAGATTTAATTTGATCGCTCTGAGGGAAGGTATTAATCTTGACCCATTCTCAGCATTTTGGCCAGGTTAAATCAAGGATAACAGTTCTGCTTTCTATTTTATACCAGGTGGCTGATCAGCTGGATAGAGAAAAAAATGGGTCTTTGGGAATACTAATGGCTGGATGAAACTCATGGGCCCTTGTTTTCCAGATGGTGTTATTGTTATTGTTGTTGTTGTTTATTTATACCTAGAACATTAAGTATATTTAATATTTTCACATTGTTGTTTTTTCCTAGTTTTTTCACAAGACATCTTTGTGAGAAGCAAGCTGAGAATTCCTCCTTCCTAAGAATTTCAAGAAAATTTTAAAAGCCCCTTACTCTTAAAATCTTTGCTACTAATATAGTTCGACATTGCAAGTCACATAATAATTACACATATGATATTTTCCCCCCAACTGTCTTCAAGTCAGTCTTGACTCCTAGTCACTAATGTGGACAGGTGCATGCAGTTTTCTTGGCAATATTTTCAAAAGTAGTTTGTCCTTCCTTATTCCTAGGGCTGAGAGAGTGACTGGTCCAAAATCAGGATCTTGGTAGCACTATTTTGAACAAATAAAAGGCATCAACTTTCATGAGTTCATGAAAGGACTCTGGGATCATTGCCACCATAGACTAGCCCAGCTCTTCTCCTCAAATAACCTAAAGTGACTTAGTGGGCTTTCATGCTTAAGGAAAGGCTAGAAGTCCTGTTTCTACATTCCTAGCCCTGCATCTTATTCATCAGACCAACCTGGCTCTTAATATAATTAATTATCATTGAAAATTACACCCAGAAGATTGTGGAGCTGTCCTTCTGGAACCAGTGCTCTTATTCCATTCCCAGCTATATACTTCCTTTTTTATTTCTTTATTACAGCAGAGGGATTTCACCAAGGATTCTGCAATTTCCGCCTATTCCCTGCCTGCCTTGTTCACTCAAGAGTCGGTCGTTTAACGTTTGAAATAGAGCAGAAGAAACAGTATCATCCATCTCATCTCATGTTTATTTTTTCCTCCGACCCATTTCCCTTCAGAGCCCTCCCCAAGCTTTATTGCATGCTTTCTGTGGGCCTCTGGAGAGCGCTCCTTGTTTCCATGGCGCACACTTTTCCTGCCTGCCTGCCTGCCTGCCTGCTGTCAGGTATCTGGAAACCAGAGCAAGAGCAGCCGGTTGGGGAGCCGATCCCCGGCGGCCTCCATCATCTCTGTTGAAAGAAGGCGAGAATGCTGTCTTTCCGCTAGAGAAAGGGACCTTTTGCAAGAACCCTCTCCTCACCCCCCAATTCCTGTAGAGAAAGAGCTTTAGCGCCACTTGGCAAAGGCCTTTCCCTCGACAGGCTGGCTTTCTGTCGGGCGCCGAGTTCCGCACTCCCTTTCCGCTCCCCGCGATAACGAGGCCAATTAAGGCGAAAGCGTAAAACTAGGGCAATGATTTCGGGCTTTGAAATGCAGCCAAAGCTAGAGGTGCCTCTTTCAGCGAGTCTGAGTGACGCCACTACATTTCAACCATCTCCACGAAATACGCGGATCCCTCTTTGGAAAGACCGCCCCCTTTCGTTGATCAGGATGTTATTCGCCCGCAAATTAAAGAGGGCTGGACGATTCTTTGAAACCCGTATTTTTGCATCGGGATCGGGCGTCTGTCAAAACAGCTGTTCGGTTTTGTCTTCTAACAAGCTGCGCAGCCCTAGCTTTTCTTGGGACGCTTTCTTCATGCCTATTCAGCTTACTCAGTGTCTGAAGGGAACTGGATATAGTACAGTAAGCGACTGCATCATGCCACAAGTTCAGTAAGATATCGGTATCAGCTTAGATATGGCACTTTTCAGTGAAGATAGCTCGTGCCTTCCGATAAAAGAGCCAGCATGTACAGATTCAGGAAGTTTAAAAGTAACTATTATACCTCTTTGGAAAGCTTTCCAGTTACAGTATTGTACTTCACATTTTTTTCATTACTGAAAGAAACGTAATAGGTTAGAAAGAAGAGAAAAAAACAGAATGCAGGAAGATGTATTCTGTACATGCAGTATATGCAGCCCATATAGCAGTACTATTTCTTTCTGGCAATAACCCCCCCCCCCAACACACACACTTCTGATACTTTCAAAAACTAACACATTTATTCTAGCAAAAGCTTTTGTGAACTGCAGTTGACTTTACTGGATGCATAATGGAAAATCAGAATATTGACTCATAAACTACTTGATATGTGTTGGCGAAATATTAATGCTCATAGTCCAGGCCGGACTATCAACATAATAGTTTTAAATTGGGGTATTTAAATTTTTTGGGGTTTTAAATCTGAGCCAATTTATTTAATTATTTTAAATTTTACATTGCTGTTTTGTCTGTGTTTTTAAATAGGCTGTACACCGCCCTGAGTCCTTTGGGAGAAGGGCGGTATAGAAATAAAATTATTATTATTATTATTATTATTATTATTATTATTATTATTATTATTATTATTATTATTATTATTATTATTATTAAATGAACACAATGATCTTAATTCTTAGCATAGGAAGGCAATTTTATTTCTGCAGGTATTACTGAGACCTGATTCCTGAGACCAGACTATAGCATCTGAAGAATAACAACTGAGTTCAGAATAATAGAAACAATAGGAATGGAGACAAATCATAATCTATGTCAAAACTATCCTTAGCTGCTTCAAAAGCCAACTTAATGAATTCAGTTATATTGTAGAAATTATCTGGATTAAAATAGGGTGGGGGGCTGACCAAACAATTGTTCTTGGTATCTACTATTGTTGGCCCAATCAAGGAGATAGTGTGTAGAATACTTGCCAGATGAGGAACAAGTAGTAGTAATGGAGGACTTTTATTATTCTCACATCAGTGGGGGAGAAATGTCAAGAGTAGCCCTTCCAGGAAATTTCTGAATTATACAGCTTTTTAGTTCAGCTAATAGAGTAAAAAGGGGGACATCTGGACTATAACTGAGTTTCCCCACCTTCCCCACTTTTTAAATGAATATTTTTATTATTTGATTACTATTTGTTTTGTTTTGTTTTGTTTTTGCTTTAGTATTATTTTTATTGTTCACTGAAATGCATGGAAAGTATAAAGGAATATTTTAAATCAAAAAGTAAATTCATAAATAAGATGCCAATATGTTTTATATTGATGAGAGCAATTGGTGTAGTGATTACTGTACCAGGCTAGAAACTGGGGAACCAGGAATTCTAGACCTGCCTAAGGTGTGAAGGTAGCTGTGTGACCTGGGGCCAGTCATTCTTTCTCAACCCTAGGAAGGAGGCAACCGCAAATCATGACTGAAAAATCTTGCCAAGGAAACTGCAAGGACTAGTCCAGGGTGTCTCCAGGAGTCAATACTGACTCAAAGATGTATAAAAATGTATTTTACATAGAAAACTAGGAACAATATGAAAATAATAAAGGACATAAATAGAAAGTGGAAAGAGGGACACATAATAAGAAAATGAAGGCACAGTTAGCCTGGATTTGTAGAGAAATGGGATAATAGAAACTCAGAATGAACTAAGGTTCAGAAAGGATGCTAAGAAGATTTTTTTTTCCAGAATCCTAGGAAAATAAAAAGGCTTCTGTGCAAGTAACAAAAAGCTAAAAGATAACAGCAAAGGTAAAATGAATTGTATATTCCATTATTTACAATAAAGTGCAGGACAGAAAATTAATAATTAACTATACATTATATTGCTGAATGTTCCTTGTGTCAGGGTTCCAAATAACACCCCCAAAGAAAGAAGATTACGAGGCTTGAAGTTCCTCAAATTTTCATTTTATTAGAGATGTCATATTGACACATCTGGGAAAACCTGAATCTGAAAGCTTCCAGGTTTTCCCCACCCAAAGGAAATTCCAAGTTCCTGCCCAGCACCCACATGTCCATCATGTGGTCCAATCAAAGCACCATCCTAACTGGAGATGCTTCCCAGTCACACCCCTCGAGGTGCAGGGCAAGATGTTCTTGACTCTCTGAGAAAGGAATGTTATTATGACTATATATCACCCCTGCTCCATACAATCTCCCCTCCCAGTTTCTCACAGCACTAAATGTGGCAGGCCTGAAGGCCCAATGCAAAAGATGGCTTCCAAGCCTGACAGGCCATTTCCACACCCTACCCCACCCCAATCAGAAGATTGTATCCTGCAACAAGAGTAACACAGGGGGTTAATTCAAAAGACTAACCACTCTTCTACCCCCAGGGGGACCCTTTGGCTTATCAGGGTATTTATCATGGAATTGTTTTACTAGCCTGTCTACTTTTACATAGATTTGGGAGGTGGTCTTAATCTAGACCCTATGGCTGGCTTCAGCAGATTACAGTGAAAGACAGGATACACTTTCCCTAGAATGCGGGGGAGGTTAAGTTGAACTGTCACTGGGTTAATTACTTTCACTATTGGGAATGGACCTAAAAACCTAGGTCCCAGCTTTTTACTAGGCAGCTTTAGTCTTATGTATTTGGTTGATAGATAAACCCGATCTCCCACACAGAAGGGAGGCTGAAGAGATCCATGTTTGTCCGCTTGCTTTTTATATGCCTCAGTGGCTTTTGCTAGTGCTTTTTTAGTGTTCTCCCAGCCCTTCCTCAGTGACTCCATCCACTTGGTCAGGGTCATGGAAGAGGGGGGTTCTCTGGGTAGTTCGGGCATGGGTACAAAGTCCATGCTGCTGGTGACCTGGAAAGGGTTAATCCAGTGCTACTGTGCACGGCGTTGTTGTAAACCACTTCTGCTAATGGCAGCAGGTCCTCCCAGTTCTCTTGTTGGTAATTCACATAGCATCTTATATATTGTTCCACCATTGCGTTCTCTCATTCTGAAGTTCCGTTAGTACTCAGATGGAAAGCCGAGCTAAGTCCTTGTGTGGATCCAACTGATCTCAGGAACTGTCTCCAAAATTTAGCTGTGAATTGGACTCCTTGGTCTGAGATGACCCAGCGGGGTATTCCGTGTAGTAAGTAAATCTGTTTGATTTAATTTAATTTAATTTAATTAATTAAATTTATATGCCGCCCCTCTCCGAAGACTCAGGGCGACTCACAATACATTTTTAAAAATCATTATAAAAAAACATTGAAAAATTAAAAACATTAAAAACTCATTCACGTCATTCATGGCCAGATCTCACCAGATCACAAGAGTGAGATCAACGGCCCCAGGCCTGCCGAAAAACCAGGTCTTCACCGCTTTTCGGAAGGCCAATAGGTTGGGGATGGTCCGGACCTCAGGAGGTAACTGGTTCCAGAGAGCTGGGGCAGCCATAGAGAAGGCCCTCCCCCGCAGGCCCGCCAGCCCGCATTGTTTAGCTGATGGAACCTGGAGGAGACCAACTCTGTGGGATCTTACCAGTCGCTGGGAGCTATGCGGCAGAAGGCGGTCTCGAAGATAACCTGGCCCTGAGCCATGTAGGGCTTTAAAGGTAATAACCAACACCTTGAATTGTGACCAGAGACTAATAGGGAGCCAGTGCAGCTCGTGGAGAATTGGTGTAATGTGGGTGTACCTAGGTGCACCACGACAGCTCGCGTGGCTGCGTTCTGGACCAACTGTAGTCTCTGAACACTTTTCATGGGTAGCCCCATGTAGAGCGCGTTGCAATAATCTAACTGTGAGGTGACAAGGGCATGAGTGACTGTGAGGACAAGTAGGGTCCTTCAAGTAGGGTCACAATTGGTGCACCAGGCGAATCTGTGCAAAGGTCCCCCTAGCCACAGCTGTCAGATGTTGCTCTAATCTTAGCTGTGAGTCTAGGAGGACACCCAAATTGCGAGCCCGTTCTGAGGGGGACAATTTCTCCCCCCCCCCCGAACCAAGGATGGACAATCGACATAGTCTTTAGGAGGCAATACTCACAGACACTCGGTCTTGTCTGGGTTAAGTCTGAGCCTGTTGACTCCCATCCAGACCCTCACAGCCTCCAGACACCAGCATATCACATCCACCGCATTACTGAATTGACGCGGGGTAGAGATATACAGCTGGGTATCATCCACGTATTGCTGATACCTCACCCTGCGTTGTCGGATGATCTCACCCAGAGGCTTCATGTAGATGTTAAATAGGAGGGGAGAGAGGATCAAGCCCTGAGGCACCCCAGAAACAAGGGGTCGACCTCTGTCCTCCTATCAACACCTACTGTGACCGACCAGAGAGATAGGAGGAGAACCACCGTAACATGGTGCCTCCCACTCCCAGCTCCCTCAATCGTCCCAGAAGGATACCATGGTCAATGGTATCGAAAGCCGCTGAGAGGTCAAGTAGCACCAAGATGGAGGAATGACCCCATCTCGGGCTCGCCAGAGATCATCCATCAGCGTGACCAAAGCAGTTTCCATGCTGTAGCCAGGCCTGAAGCCAGACTGAAAAGGGTCTAGATAATCCGTTTCCTTCAATGACCACAGGAGCTGAAGTGCCACCACTTTCTCTACAACCTTTCCCACAAAGGGTAGGTTGGAGACTGGACGAAAGTTCTTTAATTCTGCTGGATCCAGGGAAGGCTTCTTGAGGAGGGGCCTTACAACTGCTTCCTTTAATGGTTGCGGGAAGGTCCCTTCCCTCAAGGACGCGTTAACTAAAGCCTGGAGCCAGCCTCGTGTCACCTCCCTGCTGGCCAAAACCAGCCAGGAGGGGCACGGGTCCAACAAACAAGTGGAGGAACTCATCGCTCCTACAGCCTTGTCCACTTCCTCAGGAGTCACAGGCTCAAACTCATCCCACACAATGGGACTAAGACCTGCCCCCCTCAAGTTGGTCGGAATTGCCCAATCAGAGTCCAGGTCCATCTGAATCTGAGCGACTTTATCCAACAGAAACTGCACAAACTCCTCAGCTCTACCCTGCAAGGGCTCCTCCACTCCCCCTACATTAAGGAGGGAGCGAGTCACCCTAAATAGGGTGGCTGGGAGCGAATCAGCGGATGCAATAAGTGCGGAAAAATGCGAGCATTTTGCTGCCCGTATCGCCACTAAATAAGTCCTAATAAAGGCTCTTAAGAGTGTTTGGTCAGATTCGGAGTTACTGGTCCTCCAGCATCGCTCTAGATGTCTCTTCTGGCACTTCATCTCCCGGAGCTCCTTGATAAACCAGGGAGCTTTCCTGGATCCACCATCACGGAGATGTCGCAAAGGCACAATCCGGTCCAGTGCCCCAGATGCTGCCCTATTCCAGGCAGCCACCAGGGACTCAGCCGGACTGTGGACAAGGGAGTCAGGTATCTCCCCAAGCTCCTTCTGGAACCCTTCAGGGTCCATTAGGCGCCTGGGGCGGAACCACTTAATCGGCTCCGCCTCCCTGCGATGGAGGAATAGCGCCCTGAAGTCTAACCTTAGCAGGAAATGATCTGACCACAACAAGGGAGAAGCATCTATACCCCTTAATTTCAGATCATATCTCCACTGCCCCGAGAGAAACACCAGGTCAAGTGTGTGTCCCCCCCCCCAATGACTCGGACCCTGAACTACTTGGGTCAGGTCCATGGTTGTCATGGAAGCCATGAACTCCTGAGCTGCATCTGAGGATTCGCCAAGTGACGGCAAATTGAAGTCCCCCAGTACCATAAGCCTGGGGAACTCCACCACCAGCCCGGCTACTGCCTCTAGCAGCACAGGCAGGGCTGTCGTAACACAGCTGGGTGGCAGGTACGTCAACAATAAGCCCAACTGAGCCCCTGAGTCCAACCTCAAGAGGAGAGACTCACACCCAACAATCTCAGGGGCAGGGATCCTGCGAGGGCAAAGACTCTTCCGGACAATAGCTGCCACTCCTCCACCCCTTCCCTGGAGTCGCGACTGATGCAATATCTGGAACCCATCTGGGCACATCTCTGAGAGGGGCACACCCCCCTCCTGGCCCAGCCAGGTCTCAGTTATGAATGCCAGGTCAGCCCCTCCTCCAGGATTAAGTCCCGAACGAGGGGGGCCTTGTTAACAACAGACCTGGCATTAAACAACAGCAGCCTGAGGCCAGGGCCCTGACATCCCAAGTCACCAGGTATACGAGGCAAGCCCGGTGAACCAGAACCAGAGGGGCCGGAACAAGTAATCGCTTTGAGACAGCGAGTCCTAGTTCCCCGAGAGCAGCCTACCCCTCGGCTCCCACCATATCTCAGGGGGAGGGCCTTCTCTGTGGGGGCACCTACCCTCTGGAACCAGCTGCCCCCAGAGATAAGGAGAATCCAAGACCTCGGTGCCTTCCACCATGCCCTTAAAACTTTCTTTTTTCAGCAAGCCAGGCTGGCCTAACACTTTTTAAAAATGTTTTTAATTGTTTTGTCATTGCTTTTAATTATGGGGCCAAATATATATATATCTTTTTAATTGTATTTTAATGTTTGTAGTTTATGTTTTTACTTTGGCTGTACACCGCCCTGAGTCCTTAGGGAGAAGGGCAGTATATAAATTTGATATAAAATAAAATAAAATAAAAATAAAATCTACCTCTCCCGGTCAGAAGATGATGAACATCTTCGCCAGTTTTTTCACTGATGGCAATCCCAAACCGGCTGTGAAGTGGGCTTGCTTTAAAAATAAGTCGATTACTGTCCAAATCACTGTATTTTTCCCCACTCTCTGGGAGCTCGACTATAAAGTCCATTGCAATTTTCTCCCAAGGTCTGCTGGGGCTAGCTACTTGCTGGAGGAGCCTAGGAGGTTTCCCTCATCTCATGTTCATTGCAGCACAGGTGGCACAGCTTTTTACATAGTCCTCTACATCAGCTTTCATTTTTGGCCACCCAAATTGCCTCCTGGATAGGTGCAGAGTTTTCAAGAATCCAAAATGGCTGGCCAGTCGGGAGTCATGGCTGTGCTGTAGCACTTCCAGTCTCAAGCTGGCGGGGACATATAGTTTTGATCCCATCCAAGCCAGTCCATCTCTCATGGTCAAGATGTCTCTATTATCTATGAGCCATGGGTCAGTTGGAAGAACTGTGTTCAGTGCCACTGTCAGCTTGTCCCACCCATCTGGTTTGGCCCCTAATGGTGACTTGTGTGGCTGATTGCGAGGGGGGAATGATGGCATGGACGACTTCTTCCCTGCAGCTATAGAATTGGGGTTTTCTCAATAGGGCATCAGGTAACAGATTTTTCCCTGTTGGGATGTACTTCGGCTCAAATTTAAATCATCTGAAGTATTGTGCCCAGCAGATTTGTTTGGGAGATAGTTTTCTGGGTTTTTTTAGAACTTCAAGGTTTTTGTGATCAGTCCAGACCTTGAAGGGCACTTTACCTCCTTCCAGGAAATGCCTCCAGGAGAGGAGGGCCCAGAGGACTGCGTAGGCTTCTTTCTCCCAAATGGCCCACCTCCTTTCGGTGTCGGTGAGCTTCTTGGACATGTAGGCACAGGGTAGGAGCTGTCCTTGTGGGTACTTCGGTAGGAGCATGGCTGCCACGGCTACATCACTGGTGTCTGCTTGGATGAAGAACTGTCATTCTGGGTCTGGGTGTTGGAGGATCGGCTCCTTGGCAAAGAACCATTTTAATTTCTCAAAGGCTCTTTGGCAGTCCATTGGATGATGAACTGTCATTTTGTGGTGAAGGTTGTTGAGAGCGTGGTGGCACGACAGCTTCCCCGGCACCTGGATGAAGCTATCTATCTAGACCCGTAGATAGACCCATCGGGCTTCAGGCAGGGGTACAGCACAGAAACGGCATTGGTCGCGTTGGTGGATGATCTCTGGAGGGCTCGGGACAGGGGTTGCTCCTCTGTCCTAGTCCTATTAGACCTCTCAGCGGCTTTTGATACCATCGACCATGGTATCATGCTGCAGCAGTTGAGGGGGTTAGGAATAGGGGCACCGTTCTGCAGAGGTTCTCCTCCTTCCTCTCCGACCGCTTGCAGTTTGTGTTGGCAGGGGGACAGAGGTCGACCTCGAGGCATCTCGCATGGGGAGTGCCGCAAGGGTCGGTCCTCTCGCCCCTCCTGTTCAACATTTATGTGAAGCCGCTGGGTGAGATCATCCGTGGTTTTGGGGTGAAATGTCATCTGTACGCTGATGATACTCAGCTGTACATCTCCACCCCAGACCACCCCAACGATGCCCTTGATGTGATGTCCCGCTGCCTGGAGGCTGTGCAGGTCTGGATGGGGAGGAACAGACTCAGGCTCAACCCCTCCAAGACCGAGTGGCTGTGGTTTCCGGCGCCCCGATATAGTCAGCAGGTGCCATCGCTGACTATTGGGGGTGAATCTTTGCCCCCCACAGAGAGGGCTCGCAATCTGGGTGTCCTCCTGGACACACGACTGTTTTTAGAAGAGCATATGACGGCCATGGCCAGGGGGGCCTTTTATCAGGTTCACCTGATTCGCCAGTTGCAGCCCTTTCTGGACCGGGATGCCCTGCGCATGGTCACTCATGCCCTTGTTACCTCCCGGTTGGACTATTGTAATGCTCTCTAAATGGGGCTCCCCTTGAAGAGCACTCGGAGGCTCCAACTGGTCCAGAATATGGCCGCGGGGGTGGTTATGGGCGCAACTCGTTGCGCCCACGTGACACCCCTCCTGCGCGAGCTGCACTGGCTCCCAGTGGTCTTCCGGGTGCAATTCAAGGTGTTGGTTACTACCTTTAAAGCGCTCCATGGCATAGGACCCGGGTACCTTCGAGACCGACTTCTGCCACCAATAGCCTCCCACCGACCAGTCCACTCCCACAGGGAGGGTCTCCTCAGGGTGCCATCGGCCAAGTTATGTCGGCTGGCGACACCCAGGGGGAGGGCCTTCTCTGTGGGAGCCCCAGCCCTGTGGAATGAACTGCCCCCGGAAATACGTAAGATCTCCGACCTCCAGGTGTTTTGCTGCGCACTGAAGACCCTGTTGTTCCGCCAGGCCGGGCTATCAACATAATAATTTATTATTATTATTATTATTATTATTATTATTATTATTATTATTATTATTATTATTTTGGGACCGGTGGCTGGAATTGCAGTGGTGGCTGGAATCGCACTGGTTTTTGGACTGGTATGGGCTGCAGGATTGGGGCAGGTGTCCACTGGTATTGTACCCACCTCTGGCTGGGGTAGAATGCCCATCCAGATGGGATCTGGTTGGCTGGAGGCAGCCTGAGGACTGGTTACTGGGATGGAGTATTAGCTCCCAACAGCCCCAGTTGTGGTCCCTGTAGCACCAGACTGGGCTGGCTCAATGGGCTTTGCTGCTGCGCTATTCCGATTCCAGTGATGGCTGTCACCTCAGTAGATGGGGCCCAACGTGTGAGGTTATGGTATGACCTGCTTCGTGCCGAATGAAAGGAGGTAGATGTTCCACTCAGTGGTGCTGTGGCTTCCTGGCTCAGGAAGGTGAACGTGGGTTGAGCCAGTGCCAAGAGGCTGAGCAGCGGTGCCCATGCTGAGTTGGCCGAACTGCTCTGGGAGGCCCACTAGTGACTGACTGTGTGACGGTGGCTGGAATCCCCACTCTTGGGGATTCCTGCGGCATGCTGGTCTGGAAACCCTCCATTCAAGGGCTGGGGTATGCTTTACTCTGCTTCTACCTATCCGCTGGTCCAGCAGCATCACCCCGGTCATCATTTCCTGGAGTGGCACAACTCCCATGGCTTTGCCCCACAGAGTAAGATCTGGTTGCATGGCTTGCTTGGACACCAGCTCTTTGGACTGGGCACCCAGCTGGCGCTCCCTTTCTGTGGCCTCCTCCGCTTCCACCATGGCTTGGGAAGGGGAGTAGATGGTCTCAACATAAATTGCCAAACCAGCCCATGTGGCTCCCTCCATGGTCACTTTGTCTTCCTCCATCTTCTCTGAGTCTTCACGTCGCCCAGTGTCGGGTTGACATTCGGTGCTCGGGACCCTGGACAGCCCCCCGGGGTCTGGGGAGCTGGTTGAATTTTAAAGGAGATTTGGGTTAATGTCAGGGTTCCAAGTAACAACTCCAATGAAAGGAGACTCTGAGGCTTGAAGTTCCTCAAATTTCCATTTTATTAGAGATGTCATATTGGCACATCTGGGAAAACCCGAATCTGAAAGCTTCCAGGTTTTCCCCACCCAAAGGAAATTCCAAGTCCCTGCCCAGCACCCACATGTCCATCACGTGGTCCAATCAAAGCACCGTCCCTACTGGAGATGCCTCCCAATCACACCCCTCCAGGTGAAGGGCAAGATGTCCTTGACTCTCTGAGAAAGGAATGTTATTATGACTATATATTACCCCTGCTCTGTACAATCTCCCCTCCCAGTTTTCCACAGTACTAAATGTGCAAAAGATGGCTTCCAGGCCTGACACCTTGGTTTTTATGGAAGGTTTGTGCTTGATGACCTAAAAACTAGAAAGCCTTGCAGTCATCATAGCCTGGTTTCAAAAACTTATTTGAGAGAATGTCTATGCAGGAATTAATGTTAAGTTAATCTTTCTAAAAGTATAGAATGTGATATGGGTTTTCCTCAAGGACTAGCTTTCAAACAGAGATGACAGGCCATCTAACTGTGATAATGAGGCACAAAGCATCCAGAATTCTCATCTGATAGAAGCCTACTTTATGTACAGTAACTGACAGTTTAAGGACAGTTCATGTCCTACATTTTAGGACAAGTTCTCCAATTTTCCTTCTAGCTTCTTCCTCAGGTCATTCACCATCCTACTTAATAATTTTTCTTCAATTCTAACATTTGAGGGAAAATTACTGAGTAAGAAAGACGAATAGGCTGAGAAAGAAGCTAGAAGAAAAATTGGGGAACCTGTCCTGAAATACATCAAGCTGTTTACGAAAATAGAAAAAAATGTTCATGTTTGCTAGAGGTTCTTCACCTAACTTGTTCAATTTTGTACAATATTCCAGCCAAATGAAACATTATTTGATTTCTCCAGAAACTGAAGCCAGTTAATTCAAAATTTCATGGAAATTACTTAGCTCCGATATCTTTTCAATCTCCTCTCCAACTTTGTCTTCTTCAAAATCTATGCTTGCAGCTTCTTCAGAAAGCTCAGCTTCCTAATATCTGATTCTATCTGGCTCCTACCATTTAGAATAAGTAGTTGCATTTCAAAAGCAGTGTCCTGGAACATTGTGAACTGTTTCTGTTGGTACCATTAATCTTCTGTTGATCAAATCCTTAATGTTGCAAACAAAATTCAAAAGTTGTACTGTAAAAGGAATCTCTTGTATTTTGGGAGAAAGATGAATTTTTTTTTAAACTCATAAAATTTAGAAAAAACTCATAATTATTTAGAAAATAAAACAGAAATTAAGCAAAATTCTTATTGCATTTCTTTTGTATATATAAACATTTTTATTTTTATTTTTTTGTTGCTTTCATATTCACATGTCCTCAGACTCAAGGTGGAATACACAGAGGCTCCAACATGGCCTTGCTGTAGGCCATTGATAGTGGATGATCCACCACCACGTGAGTCTGATTCCCACAGCCTAACTATTATGCTGTATTGATAAAAACAATGAGTAATGAAAGAAAAAATGAGCCATGAAACACCTGTCTTTAAATGGAACTTTTCAGGAATTAAGCCACTTTGTGATACGCTTGGCCAGGCTGGCTAGACTTGATAAGAATTGGAAATTCAATACTATTTGGAATGTTTTCCAAAGGCAATTTGGTACAGACTGCTTTGAGAAAGGATTTGAAATTTCTTACCAGGGAGGGGTGATTTGTAACAGGTCCTAGCCTTTGGTAAGTATTGTATTTATCCTGTTTCAGTCAAACAATTCCACATCAGCTAAAGCATCCTATGGAGAGCTTGAAAGACTCTTTTTGTCTCTTAATATTGCTTGTTTGTTGTCCTGCTGTAGGCCATTAGTAGTTGTTATAAGAGCAATTGCTTTCAAAGCACAAAAAGGTTACCAGAACAAATACATGTGGTCAAGCTGTCCTGAGGATGTATATTTAATTCAAAACCTTTGTTTTTAAATTTGTAGGTAAAACAGGCCAATGCAGACTGGCTGCCATCAAAACAACCAATACTGAAGAGGTATTATAAGGGAGGGGAGGGTTGCCTTATTATCTTTAGGAGAATAGTTGCTAAATATTTTATGAGTGCTTATTTTATGGCTGGATATGTCTTTTTTATTCCTTATGTTCTAGTTCACAGAGCCTAGAGGATGTAGGAAAAGTTTGGAAAGGAGTTCAGAAAGACCATGATAGATTATGCACTTTGGTCACTCCAATGTCTGGTGAGTTTTGGATTATCGAACCCTAAAATCTAATGATTTCTGTAATTTTTGAGATAATGAAAACCTCCCTCAGATGTTCATCTCCTGTCTTACTTCGGCATGTTTGGTTTTTGAGTTTTTGGCTATTATTTCTCAGCCAAACCTGCCTACCAGGGTTGTAAGAATAAGAATAAAACTGATGGTGAGAAGCAAGCGAACATATCAATAGCTAATATGAAATAATGTCTCCTTCTAGTTGAGCTGAGTTTAAGGTAACAAGTCTATGTAGTTTCCTTGACAACAGCACAAAAGGGTTTTGCCATGATTCTTCTGGGATGTTTTTCTTTTTTTCAAAAATGTGTTTTATTGATGTTTATTATAAGATAAAATATAATGAAAATAAAGATTAAGAAAAAAGGAGAGGAATGCAGGATTTTTTTTTTTAAAGAAAAAGCACAGTAAAATACTAATACAATTACAACCTCAACTTATTAAAATACTAATACAATTACAACCTCAAATTACTTACAATTATTACAAGCTAGTTCTACAACTGCACAATTATTAAATCTTCAAACTAAATTCTAAATTTAATTTTTTTCTATTTCATAGAAACCAGAAGCAATACCCCAATAGAAACTTTTAAAGTTCGTGT
Source organism: Pantherophis guttatus (assembly GCF_059756535.1). NCBI lineage: Eukaryota > Metazoa > Chordata > Lepidosauria > Squamata > Colubridae > Pantherophis > Pantherophis guttatus. Next base: position 119,150,139 of record NC_142065.1, on the reverse strand, counting down.
TAACATATATACTTTCATTTTTAATAATATTTTGCAAAGTTTAGGAATTATTCAAGGTGTGTGTGTATGTATGTATGTGTATGTGAGTGTATGTATATGTGTGCGCATATGTGTGTGTACATGTACCAGTATATATATATGTGTGTGTGTATGTATGTATGTATGTATGTATGTATGTATGTATGTATGTATGTATGTATGAAAACAGGAAAAGGAAAAAAAACCCATTTTCAAACCCATTTTATAAGCACAAAAACATATGTCAAACCAATAAAAAAAAAATCTATCCCAACTCCCTCCAGCTTTTTTTTCAAACTCTCAATCTGGTTTCTAACCCTGATATGCTTCCTGGAAGTTTCCCACTCAAATATTCAAGGTCACACAGGGAGTGCCAATTGTGTGTGTTTCTCTCTCCCTCTCCCTCTCTCCCTCCCTCCCTGTCTGTCTGTGTCTCCATGTTCATATTTCATTCATTCCAGGACTGGCTTTCAACTTCAGAGGAATCCTAAATCTGAGGCAAATTGAGGCATTGTAGGAAATATTTTTATTCACCCCAAGCAGGGCAATTTGCCTTAACTGCTTTTCCCAGTTCAAAATCTCTGCAAACCTTTGTCATATTTCTTTCACTTTTTTTGTTAAAGCACTTTTTATTTCTTTTTGACAATGTTTTTGTTTCCATTACTATTATCTTTGGGTTTTGCTCCTTCTCCACTCTTATTTATCATGAATTAAAAAGCATTAAAAATAAAATTTTAAAAAGAAAGAAAAGAAAGAAAGCTTGTGGTATTTGCTTGGGTGTTCAGTGACTGACAGGTCTCTTCTTACTTTTGAATGATCTTTGCAATCAGATTCTCATTGATCTGATCATACCTTTTGCATGAATTGCAAGATAATAGAACAGGCTATCTCAGGTGCTGATTGAAAAGTGGAATAGGCTGTTTAGGGACAGAAGGCCAAGAATAGGTCTTAGTGAAACTTGGTAGTACAAAGGATTGTTATGAGTTTGAGGAATGCCATAAATTATTCAGTAACTGGCTTTTATAGCCAAAAGACAAATTACTGATTGAGATATCTATTATGGCCAAAATTTGTAGTTCAGTCTTGGAGGCACTGCCCTGGCTATGGCTAGGACACCATCAAAATGTATCTTTGGGTAAGGAAGGAATAATTAACTTTCCTTCCTCCTGTTGCAAAAAACTGCTATGTCCTTCTAGAGATCTGGTGCTGGTTCTGCAAGTGATATAGTGCAGATGGTTTTGTAATTTCAAAATTCAAGAATCTTTTAGATATATTCTGATTTAGAGTAATGGTAAAAGGAGAGCTTGCTGCATGGCAGTGGTTGAGCACCAATTTTTTTCTATGTTACATAACATTATAGGAGAAAGACAGACAAATCAATGACAGAAGTAAGTAAATAAATAAATATATGGTAATCTTCCTGCCAGCAAAATTGAAGCTCCCATTTTCCTGAATCACTTTCTGATATGTTGAACTTCTTAGGATGAACCATTCTAACAAATTGATATTTTGTTAAGAGTATTGGGTTTTGCCCAGTGGTGGGTTTCTACCGGTTCGCCCTGGTTCAGGCGAACTGGTAGTGGCAGCGGCGGGAGGCTCCGCCCACCCACCTGGATGTCATCACAGATGCTCTGCGCATGCGCAGAAGTACCGTGCGCAAGCGTGCACTCACAGTTCCGAACCAGTCACGAAGGTAAGTGGAACCCACTACTGGTTTTGCACATGAAGTGGATTGGGAGGTCTACTTTCTGTACATATATGTATAGGGAAATATAATTTTACACATACAGATAATCCTTAAGGTTCAACACACCATTTAACAAATGATTGAAATTATGACAGACCCGCCAAAAGCCCATTTCAAAGTTATAATGGCTGCTGCGGGCGTTTGGTCATCTGCTCTTATGACCCACCACAGGGTCACTGCAGTGCCCTCTTACCTCTCTCTCCCCCATCCCATAGTGCTTGGGCCTCTTCCCCACATGCTGACAATGAGTCCCTAGGCCAAGCAGCAGCAGTTGCCATTTTGTCCCACTCCTTTGTAGGCAGGACAAAATGGTGGCCATCAGAGAAATTGCTTCATTTTGCTGCACAGGGTCTGCACAGTGCTGCATAAAGCTTCTGCAGTGTTGTGCAGATCTTGGTAAGGCAGCAAAATGAAGCAGTTTGTCTTGGGGCTATGTGGCGGCAACCCAAATGTGGCTGCCATTTGTGGGTGGGGACAAAATGGTGGTCACCAGACAAACTGCTCCATTTTGGGGTGCCTCCTGAACACATTTCACCTAATGACTGCTGCAACATGCAATTGCAATAGGCAGGCTCCATTATTGCCGTATCTCGAGGACTACCTACTGTATATACAGATAGTCCTCACTTAGTGACCATAACTGTGACTGGCAAATCGGTTGCTAAGTGTTACAGTTGCTAAGCAGAAAATCATATGACTGCAATGGGTTTATGACCTTACAGTATTTTTCATTTGGTTGTTAAGTGGAGTACTACAGTCATGAAGTGAAACATCACATGTCTGCAACTTAGAATTTTACTTCTATAGTCTCTATTAACGCTTCTTGTTGCAAGCTGGTTACAAAGCATATGAATAGCTATTACATGACCATGGGACGCTGATACAGTCATAAATGCGAGGATTGTCCACAAAGGTTTTTTTTACACCATTGTAACTTCAAAGTTAGTGGATAAGTGAGGAATATCTTTATTCTGCCACGTACAGATGCATTTTCTTTGTCTTGGATATCTTACTTTTCTTGAATCGAAATATAATTTAGAAAAATGAAGCATTTACCCAGCATCTTCTGCAAAATGGGCAGTGTTTGATGTGCTGTGTTTTATCTAGGGGCTTCCCTCTATCATTAAAAAAAAATTGTTTTTCACAGAACATAAGAAGACATCTGGTCCCCCTAACAGCATCCGGACCCCTCCATATGCACCCCTGTATTTACAACATATTTCTCCTCTGGATTATCAACACAACGTATATATTCCAGGAACCCCAACAACATCTACCAATAAGGACGGCTCTGTATTTCTGGAGCAGGAGGCTAAAAACAGCTTCTCCACGTTTGGAAAGAGGAAGAAAATGATCAATTATTCTGATAAGCATGACAACATGGTTATTAACAACCTGAAATAAAGTTTCTTTTGTAGACCAGCAGGCATTGCAAACCATGCCTAAATATTTCTGTGGCGCTGGAGATCTCTGACTTTAACTCTGTATGTGATTGTACATAATATAAGGGGCCAAGAGTTCTTACCTACAAGCTACTTCCCCTGAAAAGACGGCAAAAAATGAATGACAGTAATGTCAAGACATAGTAATGACTGTAATTTATAATGCATGGATATGTCTCCATTGACAAAGGTGAATGCTATCTCTTGGAATTGGAGAAAGGAAAAAAACGAAAGTAAAATAGAATGGACATAACATAACATTCCCTCCTCCCCCCTCCCCCCACCCCCCATTTTATTTCAGAATTCTGGTGGCTGCTTTGTGTGGAGAATGCAACACGACTGGCAAGTTGAAAAAGAACATAAATGAATCACTTGTTTTACACTATTGAATATAATAAATGATTGGGATTGGGATTGTCTGAAATTCAAAGAGGCCATGGTATACACCTTTCAATTTTTAGCAACTTTCCCCCATTTTGTAGATGAAGTAATTCTTTTTAGACTGTGAATGTTTCAACACTGCCTTTCATTTTGTTGTGTTGTTAGCACATTTAGCAATGTGGAAAATTATGGAAAGCTAAAACTATTTTTTGAAACATAGAGTTTGTGAGGGTAGAGGTAATGCTTAGCAGAAATGCATCTATTTATTTCATATATTTCACCCACTGATAAAAACATTTTCTCATTATTACATACACTTGGATTTAAAACAAAGCATCATTTAAAATGGGCTTTTTAAAGAACTGAACTTTTGAACAAGAATTGTAATGTTACATGCATGTACAACAGGGGTGGAGCTTTCAGTGCAACCCCATGGTGTTGCTTTATCATTCTGATAAAAGCAGCAAGCTCCTACAGAGCCCCATGTTAAATGCACACACTTCCAAGTTGAAGTATAGAACAAATAATCCTACAACTAATAATATATGTTATGCTTTATTTTGAATCCATTATGCATTTCCAATGAATGTTTTCTAATGGAATGAAGTTGGCAAGGAGCCAGTACTATATCCCAGTGGTGGGTTGATCCCAGTTTGCCCCGGTTCAGGTGAACTGGTAGTGGCGGTGGCGGGAGGCTCTGCCCACCTGCCCAGACGTCATCAAAAATGATCTGAAAGTGATGCGCGCTCACTACCTATAGCGAACCAGTAGTACCAGGTTTTGAAACCCACTACTGCTATAGCCCCTAAAGATATATTGTGGAGGGAAAACCCTCCAAGGAGAATGAATGTTTTTGATATCCTTCCAGACTCTGCTAAGCAATTTTAGCTATCTTCTGAATAGCAATTCTATGAGACTGTTATATTCTATTGAATGGATGTTATATTTTGGACCAATCTACAGCCAAATCGTTATCGCTTTCCTTCTCCCTTCAGCTAATTTTAAAGGGTTTTGAATACAAAGCCACCAGTGGTGGGTTGCTCCCGGTTCTGACCGGTTCTATAGAACCGGTAGTAAAACTCGCGGGAGACTCCGCCCACTGACCCTGATGTCATCAGAAGTGATCTGCACATGTGCAGAAGCTTCTCACACGTGTGCGCGATCCCGTTGCAAACCGGTAGTAAAGGTAAGTAGAACCCACTCCTGAAAGCCACTATTTTTACTAGACACAACTAGACACAAAGGAGAGCTGAAAGGAGAATAAGAATTAATTCTATTCTAGTGCTCTAATATTGGGAATAAATTCTAGCCTACTCTTCTGAGGCTGGGCAAGATGAGTAGGAACGTTTTGGGACATATTATATGTATTCACCACCATTGCAACTAACCCTGATGAACACCAAAGAGAGATGAAATGGCTATAAAAATGGTTCTGTCAGATCACATTATCAGTATTTGCATATATGCACAATTTTGCCCTATGGACAAAATCAAAAGAAACCCACGAGTTTCCAACTTATTGTAAAACTTGATGTAGGATATATAATGGGAGAAAGAGGCTGATAGAATTAGAACTTAACACAATAGATCTTCATTATACTACATTATCAGTTTGTTCTTTTCATAGGCATTCCAGATTTAAATATTTGAAATTCTACCCTTATTTTTCACAAGATTGGCTTCAGCAACAAATTAATTGCAGATCAGGTCCATTGGGTGCATTGGTTTAATTTGTGTGTATTTATGTGTATGCGTGTGAGTATTTTTTTCCCCTTAAAAACAGTCTTTGACCTATATGCATGGAAACAGTCTGCCAGAATCACAGAAAGAAAAATTGATTGCATTTGAATTATAGTTGACTGCTTTTTGAATAATACATGCAGTGCATGTTTGATTTATAGTAATAAATTGTTCTTTAATAATCCCAAATGGAAAAATTTTGTTGTTGCTTTTTGGTCATATTACTAGATAATAGAAGGAGCAATCAGTGAAAAATATTTACAATGGTTGTGTGGGTAGAAGAATAGCTTGAAAATCTCTAAGGTGAAGTTCTAGTAAAGTTTTCTTGCAACAATCTTTCAAAGCATGGTTACTTGTTGCAATTACATTCTTAAAGGCAAGCAGTATTAAACTACTTTATCTTGTGGTTTTAGGGAGGGAGCTAGGCTAGGCAAATTTATGGGAATATAATCAGTGGTGGTATTCATCCAGTTCTATCAGGTTCAGGCGAACTGGTAGTGGTGGCTGCGGGAGGCTCTGCCCACCTGCCCAGATGTCATCATGTCCCATTTTTGACACTCTGCGCATGTGCAGAAGGCCCTGCACATGCGTGGAGGTGGCACATGTGAGCGAATTGAGTGCATGTGCGCTCACATTTGCAAACCGGTAGCGAAGGTAAGTGAATACCTAAGTGAATAATGCTTTGTGAATGTCTAGGTGGCTTGTGGTTGACGTTATCCCTACATATTTGGGCTATGTAATCAACAGAGAAATTTTGCTTTTGTTTGCATTTTTCCCCACTGATCCAATATAGCAAAAGTGCAAGAAAAATTGAGTTCTTACTGAAGCAGAGTGGGGCACATTATATTGTGAAATAAGCTAGTCTCAAAAGGTATATTTAAGTATTAAACCCCAGGTCTGGACAAGTAATGATACACTGTAGTTCTAAATATTTTTTAAATGTAGAGGTGGGTTTTTATATACAGGATTGCAACCATTTGTTTTATAGCGTGAGGCCTGAAAGCAGGCCCTGAAATATTTACTGTTGCCTTCGGTGATAGACGAGACGGACACAGTTCTTCAGTAACAACAGCTCTTTAATAGTAGACCAGTACAACCCAACAACTGGCTTGTCTGGCAGTGTCCTCTTTTATAGAGGGCTGCCAGATGGCTTAGCCAATGAGATTTAAGTATTTTTCTGCCAATTTGGAGGACCTGAGTGAAGCCTACAGCTCACTTCCTTACTTCCTTATATGGTATATAACATTTACCTCTACAGTATTTTTAAAAATTGAGTTCATGAATTCAAGATTTAAATTTGCTCACAATTAGTGTGGGTGAATGGAGACTTGATCGCAGAAACTGAATCTAGGGGAACTAGTTTTACCATTTGAACATGGCTGTAGTCAGTCCTGGATATGGGGATGTGTTCCCTTCAGTGGAAGACCACTGGAGAGAGAATAGAGAATGGGAAACAGGTACAATGCTGGAATCCGAAAAGGCATTTTTTTCCAGAGCATCATCAAGTTGAGCAAACACTTTGATCCTTTACAGAGAATTCCTTGCCTTCATATTCATAAATATAACTGCTTCCCCCATATCACTGACTTGTGTTGGATGTTTCATAGACATAGTGTTGCTTCCTAATTTGATGAACATTACATTCTTCTGGCATGCTAAGCAGGCCTTTCACACTTTGTTTGATTATACAGCTTATTGATTTCTCAGATAATTCCAATACGGTAGAGCCTGATGCAATATTGATCACTTGTGAGAGAGCTTGGCTGCAAAACAGCTTTGTTGAAAAAAATGTAAAATATTAGCACTTTAGTTTGATTAGCATGACCCATAGTAGAAAGTATTATTTGGTGAAACAAAATAGTCCTAAAAGCATACATGGTATTTCTAGAATTGGAAGGAAGACTGCTTCTAACAATATCTCTTGAAAAGACATGATCCTAATGTCAGTAATCAGTAATGCTGTTGCTAGGAGAGAACCACTCTTAGTTGCACAGTTGATAATAGATGGAAGGGAAGCTGTTATCTTCGAGATAAGTCAGACTCAAAACACCAGATTTTAATGAACTAAAATGAAAAAATGCACACAAATTCATAAAACATGCAAGTGATGCATACTGTGTTAGATGCATAATATGGCAACTTTAAAATAATACTTAAACAGAAAATTATGCAGAATTATATTAATCAGTTTTTTCATTTTATTGGTAAACAGCTAATTAAAAAGCTGAAACTGAAAACATACAGTATCTTTAATCTGGGATTTTCAGTTCAGAGTAACAATTTCTTTTCAACAATGCAAACTGTCTTCTGGGGTATGTTGCAAGCTCAATAAATCCAAAATATTAGATTTCTTAAACAGTTGCATTTCAAGTTTTCAGTATATAATTCAACACAAAATTAATATGATTAAACCGTATTTCTCTTCACAAAATATATTATCAATCATTTCACAATCAACTCCAAGTGGAACTACTGTAGAAGAGGTCCAAATCACAGATGCCAGGGTCCTTTCAAATACATGAGAATTATGTTCCAATCCATTATTCTAAAGTCCTTGCAAACTGCCAAGATATTTCGGCATATTTTTTAAATGGAAGTTTAGAATTTTCCAAAATATTTTTCAATACAAAAAGTAACTGGAGAGATTGCTTTTCTCTGACTTGTCCATAGAACCAGGGCTGCATAACATCATAGCTTACATAGGTAAAACCTGGCTAGAAAGAATATGCATATATGTGTGTGTGTGTGTGTGTGTGTGTGTGTGTGTGTGTAGTTAATATTTCGGGTTTCTTCCCATGTAATTGTGGATATATCCCTAAAAGGGTAGAAGCGACGTTTCGGCAGAATCCCATCTGCCATCATCAGGCTTATGTCAGCAGTCATTTTGCACTAACTGACATTGGTATTTCAAATCTGGTGCTGGTATTCTGGGATGGCTCAAAGATGGAATACCTCTCAGACCCATAGTAAGTTCCATAGGCTCATCTTTACAAAATCTAGCCAGATATTTAGCAAAACATCTTCAACCTTACGCAGAATCTGCTGCTTCATATGTACAGAACTCATACCATTTCATACAAATAATAAAAAAGCAACACATAAAAGAAAGTGACCTTCTTGTAAGCTTTGATGTTGTATCACTATTCACACAAATACCTGTCAAAGAAGCCCTGTCATCAATTAAAAACAAATATCAACTACCAAAACATATCACAAACTTAACAGAACATTGTTTATCCAACACATATTTCATACACAGAGGACAGAGATATAAACAAGTAGAAGGTGCACCAATGGGATCACCATTATCACCAGTCATCGCTAATCTTTTCATGGAAGAATTCGAATCCAATGCCTTAGAAAAAACTGTTAACAAACCAAAATTATGGCTCAGATACGTTGATGACACCTTTGTGATCTGGCCACATGGAAGAGATAAATTGGAAAACTTCTTAGTATATTTGAACAGCCTCCATCCCAAAATAAAGTTCACCATGGAGATAGAATCAGAAAACCAGTTACCTTTCCTCGCTGTATTAATTTATAAAAAATCTGATGGCACCTTAGGACATACCATCTATCAAAAGAAGACACATACGAACCGCTATCTCAACGCCAAATCACACCACCATCCAGCACAAATAAACTCTGTTACCAAAACATTAACCACAAGAACTAAACGTCTGGCTGATGAAGCACATTTACAAACAGAATTATATACACTAACTAATGTACTGACATCAAATGGGTTCTGTAGAAATAAAGTCATCAATATGATCAAACATACAACACCAAGACAGAATAAAAAACAACAAGAGGAACAAAACAATGGGAAAGCCATCTTGCCCTATATAAGGGGAACAACAGATAAAATTAGCAAAGTACTACATAAACACAACATCAAAACCATATTTTGCACAGATAGAAAGATATCGTCCATTCTGAGAAACCCCAAAGACAAAATAGAATTAGAAGATCAAGGCATATACGAAATCCCGTGTGCTTCCTGCCCATCAACATACATTGGACAGACCAACAGAAGAATGAGTGTGCGCATCGAGGAACACAAAAACTCAATACAAAAGCAAGAACACACATCATCATTAGTTCAACATATAAATACAACAGGACACAACATTAATTTTAATAAAACTAAAACAGTTGCAAAAATAGAACATCTCAATGGCAGGATAATCAGAGAAGCAATAGAAATAGAAAAAAGACCATATTGCATGAATAAACGGGATGACACTCCACGTCTGCCTACTATTTGGAAACCTGCTCTCATAGATAGACAAATCTTAACACCATATATAAAACATAAACCAAACATTACGCAAAAAAATCCCAACCAAATCATATTCAAACCAGCCACAAAGATGAAGCCCTGCCACCTAGTGGAGAAAAACCGACCATACACCTGAAGCCAAGCCAATAAACACATACTGGGACTCCCAACCAATCAGAATGAGCCATCCCAGAATACCAGCACCAGATTTGAAATACCAACGTCAGTTAGTGCAAAATGACTGCTGACATAAGCCTGATGATGGCAGATGGGATTCTGCCGAAACATCGCTTCTACCCTTTTAGGGATATATCCACAATTACACGGGAAGAAACCCGAAATATTAACTATACACACATACATACCCATGAAAACTTACATAAACATATATATATATATATGAAATTTTTATTTTTGAACAAAAACAACATAAAAAACATCATCTTTCCATATACTTACAGACAGTGATTCGATCGGTTAAAATCATTTCGTGCTCTCAACATTTTCAAAATTTCAGTTGTGACAAATGTTCTTTCATCTAACTAAAAACAAATGTTTACACATTTTATCCAAATTTCATTTCATATGTATCAATGTTTCTTCTTTCTTATTTTCCTTAAAAAAGAAATCCAAGTCTCTTTCCATTTTCTGTACAAAGTCTTTCTCTTTTAATATTGTAATATTTAAGGTCCATCTAGCTCTTCCTTTCCGCCCTTTCCAAATGGCAGTCACAGAATTATGATCTGCCCACAAATTTGATTCTATCTTCACTTGTTCAATGTTTAGAATCAAGTCCATTGTTGTCCATATCATATGCAGTCTAGACCAAGATGAGTGTCTGTCAGAATAAAAAGTATATTGTCTATTTTGTCTATTTCTCTCCCTCCATATATCTTTCAGATTTATTTCCTCTACCATTTTAAAAAAAGGATCTCGGTAGCGTCTTTCTAGTATGTCTTATTATTTTGTGTGTATTGTAGTCCAGTTTTTCGTCCACAATTCCATTAAAGTCACCCATCATACATATATTGTCATAGTCAATTTCAATTATTTTATTATGAAGTTTTCTGTAAAAGTCACTTTGATTATTATTTGGGGCATATATTGCTACCAGAAGTAGTTTCGTATAGTTATCAATTATTTCTACTATCAATATTCTACCTTCTGGATCTGCATATTTGTGTTCTGCTGTTATTGTATTTCTAATATATAGAGCAACTCCTCTCTTTTTGCTTTGTGACAAGGATAGAAAAGTTTTCCTAAGTTTTGGCTGAATCAATAATTGTTCATGTTGTTTTTTAATATGTACTTCCTGTAAACAAATTATATCAAATTTTAATTTCTCTAATTTATGAAATACTTTTCTTCTTTTATTGGCTGAATTAAGTCCATTTACATTTATTGAAATTAATTTTCTTTCTTCCATGTTCATACTTTATATGTAGGTTTTGTTGCTCTAGTTGATCTAACTTCCAGTTGCTCCTTATATTCCACGACCCCACCAACCGCTCCTTCTGTTGACTCAAGCATTGCCAGTTCTTCTGTAAATTTTATTGGGACAACTGCAAATTGGGTTTCGACTTCTAGTTCAGTTTCTTTCTCTTTAAAGAATTCATCATAGAAAGCTCTAGCTTTATCAACTGTATTCAACCTGTATCTTTGAAGTTGCCATGTCAAAACTAATCCTTCTGGAATTAACCCCCTATAATTAATTCCTTTTTGCAATAAATTTTTTGTCAAAAATTGGCATCCTCTTCGCAACTCTCTCACTTTTCTTGGTATTTGTTTCAAAACTGTCACTTCTTTCCCCTTATATTTCAAGGTCTTATCTCTGGCTGCTTGGAGAATTTGTGTTTTAATCAATTTCTTTGTGAATCTTATATGTACTTTTCTTGGCAGTTTATTATGCATTGCGTATCTAGTATGAACACGATAAATCTCGTCGATCCCATCCATCATCTTCTCTTTGGTTACTTCTAGAGCTTCAGCCAACATCCCATTCATAACATCTGCCAAGTTTTCCCCTTTTTCTTCTTCCACGTTTTGAAATCTTAAGAAAAATTCTGCTCGATCCATCTCCCATCCAATTGAAACAGTTGTTTCTTGTTCAATCTCTCGCAATCTGCTCTCTATTTCCTTAATTTTTTTTTCTTTTTGATCATCTTTTTCTTCCAGTTTTACCAGCTCCAGCTGGTCCAGAATGCGGCCACGCGGGTGGTTATGGGCGCACCTCGTTGTGCCCGCGTGACACCCCTCCTGTGCGAGCTGCACTGGCTCCCAGTGGTCTTCCGGGTGCGATTCAAGGTGTTGGTTACCACCTTTAAAGCGCTCCATGGCACAGGACCCGGGTACCTTCGAGACCGTCTTCTGCCACCAATAGCCTCCCACCGACCAGTCCATTCCCACAGAGAGGGTCTCCTCAGGGTGCCATCGGCCAAGTTATGTCGGCTGGCGACACCCAGGGGGAGGGCCTTCTCTGTGGGAGCCCCAGCCCTGTGGAATGAACTGCCCCCGGAAATACGTAAGATCTCCGACCTCTGGGTGTTCCGCTGCGCACTGAAGACCCTGTTGTTCCGCCAGGCAGGGCTGTCAATATAATAATTTTAAATTGGGGTATTTTAATTTTTGGGGTTTTAAATCGGCCAAATCTATTTAATTATTTTAATTTTTAATTATTGTTGTGTCTTGTGTTTTTAAATTGGCTGTACACCGCCCTGAGTCCTTCGGGAGAAGGGCAGTATAGAAATAAAATTATTATTATTATTATTATTATTATTATTATTATTATTATTATTATTATTGTTGTTGTTGTTGTTGTTGTTGTTGTTTGTTGAATATTAACCACCTTTCCATCTGTTTTAAGCAGTTGTTGTTCCATCCGCTGGACTTTTTCATCTGTCTTCAATAATTGTTGTTCCATCCTTTGTTGTTGTTGTTCCATCCTTTGAAGTATTTGTATAATCGTTTGAGTCGATGATTCTTTCTCTTTCTCCTGTTGCAACATTGCTTGAATAGTACGTTGACTTCCAGATGGTGAAGAAGATGGTGTAGTCGCTGCTGCTCCCAGTGTTGCAACTTTTCTACTCATTTTGTAATCTAATCGGGTTGCAAGTAGAATAAGGGGGGGGGGGAAGGACCAAAAAAGAAAAAAAAAGGAAAAATTATTCCAAAAAGACAAGTAAAAAACTTTAATCCTTAATACGAAGGGAGAAAAGGAAAAAGAAAAAGAAAAAAAAAAGAAAAAGAAAAAGAAAAAGAAAAGACCAAAGGTAACAATAAAAAAAAAACAAAAATCCAAAAACAACACATCTTCAGGCTCTTGCTTGCCTTAATCCAGTATTATTGTGCCAAAATTTTAAAAACAAAAAAGAGGGGAGGAAAATATATGTATATAAAATTAAAAAATAAAATAAAAGGAAGGAGCCAAAAAAGAAAAAGGAAAAGGAAAATATAGTCCTTTTAATATTCAGAAAGCATACAGAGAGTGATATTTTGGTCTAGCCACAATATTAAAAGGAAAAGTTAAAGATGTCAAGTAGCAGTTACAAAAAAAAGTCAAGATCTTCTTATGGTGTTTCAAGACTTCTGCTTCAGCTTCAGGTAATATCAACAGAAGCACCTGTATAAATAATACAGATAAGCCACTTTCTCTGCTATTTACCAGCCTTATCAGCCTAGCATGACAGCCTCTGTTTTGTCTACAATGTAACACTAGACTGTTACTTGAATAAACATCCAAACAAAGTTTCTTTCCAGTGGGTGGCAATGTTGTACACTCTCTTGTCTTTCTTCTAAAATTAATAAAAAATTTCCAAGAAAAAATAAAAGGAAAAAAAAGAAGAAAAAATAAAAAAAAGGAAAACTTCAATTCTAGTATAGCAACCAAAGTCCACCAATTATTTTTTAAAAAGACGCAATATATACAACCTACTGATCTTTCTCTCTCTCAACTCAGCTCCGGTCTCAATCAACAATGAAAGTAAAAGTAAAAGTAAAGCAATTAAATCCTTCTCACTAAGTAGCCAAGTGGAATATAGCAGGAAAAAAAAACTTTCCCACTTTAAGTTCGCTGCTTATTTCATCTTATTCTCAATCTCCAAGTCCATTGTCCTCTCAGGGTGTTCTCTGTATTATTTAAAAGTTAAGTCTCTCACCGATCTGATCCTCTGTCTCTTCCTTCTCTCTACTTGAAACTGCTACAGCCTCGGCAGCTAGGATAGCTGCTACCCCGCTGCTGGAAAAGGAGCTTTCCTGGATCAATCAGGGGCTTTGCGATGCCCCTGAAACCATCAGGATGTGCTCCTCAGTACCGCAGTCAAAACTAGATTGTGGGTTCTGAAGTGGACCATCCTGTTGTGGGGCTATTGGCAGGGATTTCTGGAGCTCAGAAATCCCCTGTCCGTTTCGCCGTGGCGCCAGCTTCCGGTCGGAAGTCATACTCTTTCTGTAGCTCTGCCTACTTCTCCCTGAAATTAGATTGGTTTTTCAGAAGGCCCTATTATCCCAAGCAGCCCAATGATAACAATATAATTAGAAGTGCTCCAATTTCCCAACTTGGGAAATTATATTGTGATTGTTTATGATTATATTTATTTCTGATGGTTATTTGTGGCTGACATTCTGTTTTAGTTGTGCATTGTAATATCAATGTTCTTACTTCTCTTTGCTGCCCAGAGTTGTTTGTGTAAGATAAGTGGACATATATATTGAAATGAATAACACATCAAATCAAACTTTCATATATATTCATATACAGGTAGTCTTCAACAGTACATTTAGTGATCGTTCAAAGCTACAAAGGCATTTCACACTTACGAACATTGCAGCATTACCATGATCACATGATCAAAATTAAAATGTTTGGCAACTGACATTTATGACTTTGCAGTGTCCGAGAGTCATGTGATCACCTTTTGTGATCTTCTGACAAGCAAAGTCAATGGGGAAACCAGATTCACTTTACCACCATGATACTAACTTAACAACTGCAGTGATTCACTTAACAACTTTGGCAAAAAAGGTTGTAAAATGGGGCAAAACTCTCTTAACCAATGCCTTGTTTAGCAACATAAATTTTGGGTTCAATTGTTCTTGAAAGTCGAGGATTACCTGTATAAATATTGGCCCAATGTTGAACTTGATGACCTATGGACTTTGCAACAATGAATGAATGAAGTCTACTCTAGCAGCAGAGCATATTTGAAGTCTCAAAACAATTTTCCCACAAACTCTCTGGCCTACATAACCTAGCTCAGTGATGGTTAATATTTTTGGTGCCAAGTGCCCAAAGAGCGTGTGTGTGTGTGCGAATGCATGCATGCATGCACGAACCCCCAAATTGCCCATAAAAAACATTTTTGAACATGGGAATCAGAGGCATCTATGAGGCAGACTCTTATCCTGATTCAGAAACAATCTTGGGGCTCAGAAGAATTGCTGCAAAACTGAGTTTCCTGAAGTGGACCACTAGACCCCTAAACAAGTTAAAAAACGATCTAGTAAAAAGAAAAGTTAACCAAAAGAGCAACATGCAAACAGGAGCAAAACAAATTAAAGTTTAATTTGTGTGTATTGTTTAATGGACTGCTAAATTGGCCATGCCCACCCAGTCACATGACCACCTAGCCACGCCCACTCAGCTGGTCCCGCCCCCCCCACAGTCTGAGAGACTGTGAATTAGCCCCCCTGTTTAAAAAGTTTGAGGACCCCTGCTGTATTACCACAGTTAGATGTAGAGTAGGAGAAAATTCATGAAACAGAAAATATCTGGATTCTTCTAGGCTGCTTTTTCAACTTGTAGGCAATCATTTGTGAGAAGAACTGGAAACTGATCAAAATGGCTTTGATTTTGAATTCTTGATTTTTTTGGGGGGGGGAGTCAACATAAAATGTATTCTGGAAATTGCCTGCTTTTATTCTCCTATTACATATATTTATATGTATTTATAAAGAACTTGTTTTCATTTTCTAGCACACATGAATAAGGCTTTTAATCAGAAAATTGAGCGGGGAGGGAAGTTCAGTGTCTCCACAACAGAAAGATCTATAACAATCTCTTACTACCTGTTTATTAAATCGATTATGCATAAATTTTTACTGGTGAGCTTTAATAGTTCCTAATACTGTAAAAAGTAGAATGCTGGAGTTTACAAATTCAACGAGAAATAACCACATGCATGGGACAAATGTAACAAATAAATTTAATGTTTAATTAAAAAAAAGAAAATATCAATAAGCAAACTGATTCATTTATTGCCATCTTCCTTTATTTGGTACTGGTTATTGCAAGATAGAATAGAAGTTGATATTGATAGAAATTTGATTTTCTATATTTATTTGAATATGATCTATAATTTTATGAAATAAAATTCCAACCAAAATTAATACATGATTAAATTCACAAACAATAGGACAACAGGACAACAGAGATTATTTCTATAAATTAAAAGCCAAGTGTTTAAAGGACAACAGAATTAGGCATAGAAATGTCTACGCAATTCTCATGCTTTATTCATCTTTCTTTTGATTTATTGAAATGCACCATATATGGAATTTTTCCTGAAGACCACATGAAAGCTTCAGATGGTCCAGAATGCAGTGGATTGATAGTCATGGGAATTTGTACAGAATTGTAAAGAATTGCACTGATTACCAGTTTCCTTCCAGTTACACTTCAATATTTGGGTGAATATCTACATGGGATGTGGATATCTGTCTGGGACTGACTTCTGCCAATGAATTGTGCTTGCCTAATAAGATTGAAAAGAAATTAGTTCTCTGCAGATCTCTGTATTCTCCAGGAACACCAGGGGACAAGTGTTCTCAGTCTTCACTTCTCTTCTCTGGAAGAGGATTCTACCAAAGATTAGACTGGAACCCACCCAATTGATTTTTTCAGAATGCCTTGCAGTAGATTTATACCATTACTGTGGATTTCTCTATTGTTCCTTGGGATTGCTGTTTCATTTTTATATATTAATTATAGTTTTAATTTTCTTACTGAAAAGTGTAACATGTTCAGAGTCTTGTGTGCATTGGAATGACATGTGTGGTACATATGCAAGCAAGTAATAGATTTAGAATATTCACTAGAAAATGTATGATTAAAAAGGTAAGGCTAGTCACACAACCAATATATTTTTATATTCCTATGTAGGGATTGAATTCAAACAGTAATTTTTCTACTGTTTATCCAACTTCTATAGTTTTGGCCAGAAATCAAAGTTCAAGAAATTGGCATACAAGTAGTCCTCACTCAATGACTGTTTGCTTAATATTACTTATGACCCGTCCTAGAAATTATGAGTGCTGCAATCCCCCCTGAGATCACCTGATCCCATTTCAGGAACTTGGCAACTGGTTCGCAGTTATAACTAATTGCAGCATCCCATGGTTACATGAACATAATTTATAATTTCTTTTTCTAGTTTTCAGTGTTTTTAGCTAATGGACTTACTTAATGATCACATGGTTCACTTAACAACCATGTGAATTGCTTAACAATGTGATGACTTGCTTTATGAACATCATAAAAGATGGTTGTAAAATCTAATCAGGTTATATGGTGACCCATTTAACAACCATATTCACTTGCAAGCAAAATTTCAGGCATAATTGTGATCATTAAGTGAGGACTAGATACCGTATATATATATTGCTAGATGATATACTAGAATATTGCTAGATGATACACTTAGAAAAAATTAGATATAAACAAACCCTTTTTAAAGCTATACTGATAAAGATATAGAAAAAAGTACCCTAAGACCTTATGTTCTCTGGAGGATGGTCCATAGGTTTCTATGTTACCGACAGATGAAAGACATCCAGATAATCAAGACATGCAGGGGAGATGAATCCCAACTGAGTCTCAGTGGAATGCATATAATAGCACCCCACGCCTCTGTTACATGATCATGGTGTAATCAACGTGATTATAGATATGATCAGGTCAGGGTGAGAAATGCTTTTAATTAATCTGGCATAAACACAATCATTATTCCGGATGAACAAGGACATTAGTGACCCATCACAAGCTGCCTTCATTTCCCATCTAGGTTACTGCCAGTATTTTATGAGAAAGAGGAAACCCAGAAGCACAGTTATATTCTAAAAACTACAAATGAGTATAAAAGATTAAGAGCCGAGGTGGCGCAGTGGTTAGAGTGCAGTACTGCAGGCTACTTCAGCTGACTGCTAGCTGCAGTTCAGCAGATCGAATCTCACCAGCTCAAGGCTGACTCAGCCTTCCGAGGTGGGTAAAATGAAGACCCAGATTGCCGGGGGCAATATGCTAACTCTGTAAACCGCTTAGAGAGGGCTGTGAAGCACTATGAAGCAGTATATAAATCTAAGCGCTATTGCTATTGCTATTACCAGAGAATAACATGAAATACACAGAGAAAATTACCTTTAGCTGAATAAAATGTAGGTTAATGCACATATCATAACATCTCTATACATTAGAAATCTAACTTTATCCTAGTCAAGGAGGAGTAGAGAAGACAACTGGAAGGAACGGTGTATTACAGTTAGTTCCAAATTACATCTGGGATGTGTGCATGCTAAGAGCCTTGCCACAAGAAGATATGGGCATCGACCAAAAGGCCTGTAAACATTAGCTGTTAACCCTTCTATGGATTGCTAAGATCAAGGGCAATACAGAACACAACTCTTACAGGTATTTCTTCTAACCCAATCTATCCCCAAAGAAAAAGAAGATGGGCATATATCAGACCTCAAAAAAAAACAACAACAAACAAACAAACAAAAAAGGATATGATCTTATACAGAAGCAAGAGGACAAGGAATTAATAGGATCAAGCACTAAGTAGAATCGAACTACCTCACTCTGTCAAGGACCTTGGAGAACTCATCTCAAATGATCTAGGTGCCAGAGCTGACTGTAACAGCATTGCCAAAAAAGCAGGGGTGAAATGCTCCCGGTCCGGACCGGATCGCCCGATCCGGTAGTGATGGAGGCGGGTGGTTCAGAGAACTGGTAGCAAAAATCCCTGCCCCGGCCCATGCCCAGCTGAGGCACGCGATCATCAGAGGCTTTTTTTTCTTTTAAAGGCCTCTGACGATCCAAGCTCTGACGATCACAGCTGAGTTGCCTGATCAGCAATCAGGCAACTCAGCTTGGATCGTCAGAGCCATTTAAAAGAAAAAAAGTTTTTTCTTTTAAATGCCTCTGATGATCCAAGCTCTGATGATCCAAGCTGAGTTGCCTGATTGGCAGAGAGTTTTTAAAAAACCCTCTGACAATCAGGCAACTCAGCTGGGATCGTCAGAGCCTTTTGAAAGCATTTTTTACAACCTCTACGCCAAAGAGGTTGTAGAAAAAATGGTTTTAAAAGTTAAAAAAAAATTGGCCACGCCCACCCAGTCACATTATCCCCCCCTCCCCAAGCCATGCCCCCCCTCCCCAAGCCATGCCCAAGCCATACTACCCACGGTAGTAACAAATTTTAGATTTCACCACTGCAAAAAAGCATTAAAAGTTGTTAATCTAATCTTGCATAGTTTCTTCTCTGGTAATATTGTACTACTAACTAGAGCATAAAAAACATTTGCTAGACCAAATCTCGAATACAGCTCATCTGTCTGGAACCTGCACTGCATATCGGATATTAATACAATTGAGAGAGTCTAGAGATATTTCACGAGAAGAGTCCTCCATTCCTCTACCTGCAATAGAATACCGTATGCCACCAGACTTGAAATTTTGAGCTTAGACAACTTAGAACTATGCCCCGTTCGTTCTGATCTAAGCGTAGTACATAAATAATCTGCTACAATGTCCTACCTGTCAACGACTACTTCAGCTTCAACCACAACAATACACGAGTAAACAATAGATACAAACTTAAGGTAAACCGCTCCAAACTCGATTGCAGAAAATATGACTTCAGCAACAGAGTGGTCAATGCCTGGAATGCACTACTGTGGTTTCTTCCTCAAACCCCCAAAACTTTAACCTTAGACTGTCTACTGTCAACCTCACTCCATTCCTAAGAGGTCTGTAAGGGGCATGCATAAGAGCACCAGCATGCCTACCGTCCCTGTCCTAATGTTTCCTTTTATTTGTATCCATCTCCTGTATTCATAATTATGTCTATAGTTATATATGTTATCTAATACATGCTTGACGAAATAAATAAATAAAATAAAATAAATAAAAATAAATACCTAGACAAGATGGAAGGATTTAAACTAAACTAAGAACAAACACACAGCAAAGTCTCTGATTCATTTCAAATAGACAGCAACTTGGCTTCCGGTTTGGCTTCCGTCGCCGTCAGACGGTCTTTCGAGACCGCCAGCCCCGTCGCCCGTAAAGAGCCGCCTTTACAGCTGAAAGGCGGCTCAAAAAACTCCATTTCCTTAAGGAAATGTGAGATAGAGCCAGCGAGGGCAGGTAGAGCCCTCTGCGAAGTCCCCAGAGTTTTTGTTTTACTCTTGGGGACGAAGCATGATGAGGCTCCCTATTCTGCTCGCCGCTGCTCCGGGCTTCGGGAGAACTCTGCTTTTTGCAGAGCCAGGCGATGGGACCAAGCCATTCAATGAAAATTAACAGATTGTTTAAACAAATAGGAAGAGATCCGGACTTTGGACCCTAAATCGCAAGTATTTCTAACAATTTTATAAGCGATCTTAAAAGCGAAGGAAAAAAAAAAGTTTAAAATGGCGACTGGCTGAGGCTTGAGAAGAAGAAAGCTGAAAGTGAAAGTCCTTCCACCTGAATAGTTTAACAAGCTACAAAGTAGCAGAAATAATAGTGCTGGCTAGAATTGAAAAGAAAAATTTCTACTTTATGTTTCTTTCTTCTTGGAGATTTGATATTGATATTGTTTGGAGAGAAGTCTTTTTTTTTAAAAAAAGAGTCTGTCTGTGTGGCAGGATGGCGTTAAAACTGACAAAGCCAGACAAACAAGCAGCAGGGGGGGGGTTTTTCCCCCATTTACAAACCACATGAACAAGTTTTGAATTTGCACACTCAGAAGAATGGTTTTAACTTAAAAGAATTTGTCTTGGAGGAGATGGCAAGACATGATGAGATTGTGAACCAGAATCTTGAAAAATTCAGGCAGGAAATTAAAGAGTTGGTACAACAAAAATATGCCAATTTGAAACAACAGTTTGTAACAGCTTTGAAAACTTTTTCAGAAATAGTTATAAAGATGGATAAAGATACTAATTTAGAACTAGAGTCTAAAATGGAGGAAGTTGATCATAAGATTTATAATTTGGACAATAAAATACAAAGAATTGAAAATGATTTGATAAATATTCAAGACAATAGCTCAGAAGTAAAGTCTAAAAAGGAAGCTGATCACGAGACTTACAATGCAGATAATATAAAACAAAAGATTGAAAAAGAAGTTACAATGATGCAATACAGGTCCATGGAATTTGCGGTCAGAATGAGGGGTTTACAGGAAAATAATAATAGAGATGATTTGAGAAAGATGTCTGCTGAAGTTCTGGCTGTAATTTTAAAGGTTCGTCCTGAAGAGGTATCCTGTAAGATTGACAAGGCCTACAGAATAAATTCTTGGATTGCAAAGCAAAGGCAGTTGCCTAGAGATGTGGTGATTTACTTTACAGATAAAGGAATAAGAAATGATATTGTGCAAAAATCTTTTAACTCTACTTTAGAACTGAATGGAAGAAAGATTTGGATATATAAAGAGCTGCCGTCCAAGATGTTAAAAGATAGAAAGCAATTTGGATTTTTGGTGACTGAGCTAAAGAAACAAAACATCCCATTTAGGTGGGATGCTCCAGTTGGAATAATATTAGATACCAAGGAGAAAGATATCAATTAAATACTGTTGAAAAAGCGGAAGAATTTTACTACAAGGTTCTTAAAATGGATTTAACATCTCCATGTATGCTATCAGTGTTAGGAACATAGGAGGGGAATAAAGAAATGCAAAATGAACAAGAGACTGAAACCCAGGCTAAGCAGATGGAGATGGAGATAATGGAAAAACAACAAGTCACAGAGGCTCCTTTGGACGAGCTGCTTTTGGATTCTCCTTTAAAGGTTATAGCTGGATTACTTACAAATACAAGAGAGGCGGCTTTGGATTTTAATGCGATGTTTCATCAAGTTACAGACCAGCATGGAAATCAATCAGCTGATATACAAATTCTAGAAAGGCATCCAGGATGGAGATCTAAACCACAAAAAGTTAAGAAAAGAAGAAGCAGGTCCTACAAAACTAAAAAATCTTAGACTAAACAACAGTCTAATGCCAGTTACTTAAGAGACGATTAAAATGAAAATATAGCTGAGGTAAATTATTGACTTGTACTATTTTGAGAAGAATGACAGATCTCTGCAGTGCTGTGCCTTAGGGATGTGGAAGAAGGCCTCTAACTGAGTGGATTGGAACTTTCTATTTTGTACTCTTTGTAAAACGGATTACGTATATGTTGAGCTATAAGGCACGAGAATTATGGTGGGGCATGCAGAAGATCTGGTTGTTACCCTAACACGGTGGTTGGAATTAATAATCTAGATGAAAGACACTACAGAAGATATTATATGGAATATAAATATAAAGTCACTCGGGTGGTTTTTTATATACGACAACATTTATTACTGATGGGGGCAGATGGTAATCGAAGATACTGAATATACTGTTGGAAACAGAACTTGATGTTACCCTAATATGGGCGATGGAATTAACAATCTAGCTGAAAGACATTACAGAAGATATTATATGGATAAATTTAAAGTCATTTGAGGATTCTGTTTATATATGGAAATATTTTTTAGTGGTGTGGTGTGGGCAGAAGAACGAAGATATTAAAATATCATGTATGGTAGACCTGTAGCAAATTGGGTGGAGATAGGTTAGGTTATTGATTGTTTAGCTTAGTAAAAGGGATGTTATGTTTAGATATAAATATATGTAAAAGATTTGAATTAAGAGATATATGTATGGGGGTGGAGGAAATGGGTAGATTATGAGTTGAATAAATGCTAAATTAGGAATTATTATAAAATTTTATAGCTGAAGGTTGCTTCGAAATGTATAGTATAAGGGGGATATAATAACAATGTTAGAAAGAAATGGTTAGAATGTGGGGGGGGGTGTAAAAGGATGGTAAAGTATTATTTAAGTTGATATCAATGATTTTATCTTGAAGAAGCCATGGGGGGAGGGGAGGGGGAGGGTTAGGGTTAGGGGGGGTTAGGGAGGAGGGGGGGGAAAAAGGGGGAAAAATCTGTATTTGAAAAACTTTTTTCAACAAATAGACAGCAACTTAGTCACTTGGAGTCTGAGTATGTATTGTCTCATAAAGAGAGGACAAATTTGAGGCAAACAAATGAAAGCAGTAGCATGTTAATCAGCAAATGAATAAAAAATGAGCTTTCTAAGGAAAGCAAGTCCTGAAATGTATTTCATACATAATTCCTCCTAGTACCCAGGATATACAAAACTCTTGAGATTTCTTTGCAATATTGTCAAGGCTGATGGAAATTAAAAGATAACAAGTATACTGACTTAGTGCATTTATTGATTATGCTTGAAAAGATTTATGCAGAACTGTGCTACACTGCTACACAGTAACAGTGTTGTAAGGGACCTTGGAGGTCATCTAGTCCAACCCCCTGCTCACGCAGGAGACCTATATTAGGGATTCGAACCACTGAACTGCCGACCTTTCTGATCAACAAGCTCAGCGTCTTAGCCACTGAGCCACCTAACCAGGCTAGATGCCTTCATCTTACAAATGAATGAACCACAATGGCAAACAAACTATAATGGATAGAAAGTTGTTAGCTGAAGTGCCAGTTGAATAAATTGAGCCCTATTTTTTAAGTAAATGAATTCAAAAGATCAAATATTGTTTATGCAAGACTGATACAATTTGCCTCATCTAGCCAAATGCATGCAGCACAATGTGTCAGTCCCTACTTCACTCTTGTTAAACGTTTGCTGACTTTGTTGGGGTATATCTAGTGGTGGGATTCAAATTTTTTTACTACCGGTCCTGTGGGCGTGGCTTGGTGGGCTTGGCTTGGCTTGGCTTGATGGTCATGTGACTGTGTGGGCATGGCTGGGTGGACGTGTGACTGGGCAGGTATGGCTGGGTATGACCGTGTGGGCGTGACCTTAGACGAAACAGATTTTCTTGAGTTGCTGGAGTCAAGTGGCATATAACTACTACTTCTTCTTCTTCTTCTTCTTCTTCTTCTTCTTCTTCTTCTTCTTCTTCTTCTTCTTCTCCTCCTCCTCCTCCTCCTCCTCCTCCTCCTCCTCCTCCTCCTCCTCCTCCTCCTCCTCCTCCTCCTCTTCTTCCTCCTCCTCCTCCTCCTCCTCCTTCTTCTTCTTCTTATTATTAATTGCATATATATTTCTCCATGCTTGATGACAAAAAGACTGCTTGCCTTAACTATTCAGAGGCTTTATTAACCATGATTTAGTTTGGAAGCAGCAGAGCAACTTCTGTTCCAAATCATTTTAACCTCATTAACCACAGACCATAAAGCCAGAAAAATATATAATCATTATATATGTGTGGTGAGGGTGCATTTGATAGAATTGGCCTTCAGGAAAGGAAAGTTATATGTAAACACTGAAATGAACAGCCAAGGAAAATTTGTGTCTTTTCCTTTCCTGACAGTGACTAAACCTGGTGGAACTATTTCAAAATCTTATTATCAGAAACTTGCAAACATTTGGCTTCTGCATTGAGCCTTTGCTGCTAATCTGGTAATCTTCAGCAAACTACATGTAAATATTTTCTTACTATGCTTGAATAACAAAATTAATTGGAGGTTTTGGTGAACCATAAATCATCCAGCATCCCAAAGGAGGGTGTTAAATGTCTAAATGACAGGTAGGCCTCAATTTATGACCAAAATTGGGACCAGAATTTCCATTGCCAAACAAGGCAAACAAGTTATTAAGTGAGCCACACACGATTTTACAACACTTTTTCCTATTGTTGCTAAGCAATCCCTGCAGTTAAGTGAATCATGCAGTTGTTAAGCGAATCTGGCTTCCCCCATTGACTTTGCTTGTCAGAAGTCATCTGGGAAAGTTGCAAATAGCAATCACGTGACCCCAGGATGTTGCAACCATCGTAAATACATGCTGGTTGCCAAGCACCAGAATTTTGATCACATGACCATGGAGATGCTGCAACAACCATAAGTCACTTTTTTCAGTGCTGTTGTAACTTTGAATGGAGGCTAAATGAATGGTTGTAAATCAAGGACTATCTGTATCTGTGGCTTTAACCTTCCAATTAGCATCTAACTAGATTTCAGCTCCATCTCTGCACCAGGCACAATAGGATAATTTCCTTATTCCCAAAATGTAGGAGAATAACCCAGGCTCACAAGAAGTTGCTGTACTTCTGAGTGTTTTTCAAGCTTAGTATCTTGAAGACAGGTGGACTTCAATTCCCAGAATTCCCCAGGCAGCATGAAACCTGACCATTTGATTACTCCCAAGTCAGTAACATGAAAGAATTACCAACTTTAAAAATACTGAGCATTGTATCTCTGTATGAATTAATTCAATAAGATTCCATACCATGCTCGTGTCTCTGCTTGGACAGAACCATCAAGGATTGCCCCTTGTACCATTTTGTGGGGCTCTGATTTAATATTGTCTCCTCCTCTTCCTCACTAAATGCATGGATTGACCTCAAATGGATGTTATCTATTTTCTACTGGTGAATTAATCTATCAAAATGTAATATAAATGCCCCTTCATCACAAGGACACAGCTTTAAAGAGTAAAGGTCCCCCCTAAATATCTCTTCCAGGATGGCTGTTTTTAGTCCATTAAAATGTTCTAGAGTTAGTGCTGTCTTAAATTTAGAGATAGGTATTTAGTTTAATTATATTAGTAGTGTAAAACAGCAGAGGCTGACTACTGAAAATCATACCTAGGAAGGCCAGCAAATCTAATTGCCTTTCTACCTCCATAACATAATTTTAAGGCTGAGTATTAGCCTTAAAACCTGTTTATAGCCCCATCATAAGCACTACATCAAATAAAAAGCCATAATAGGCTACTTTTTTCTTACCCCAGGCTACTTTAAAATGCTTTAAAGCCTGGCCGTTCAGCTCCAGCAATAGTGGCTTCCTGGAACTTCTCATTGTAGCACTGAGCTCCTTGCTGGATTTTGAAATCCAGCACTCTTGAATTTCATGAGTGCTCGGGCTCGGGAGTCAGAGAAGCAGCGCTGGATTTAAAAAGGCAAGCAGCTCAGTGCTACAAGAAGTGCTGGCATGGCTGGGAGGGGCAAGGGGCGTAGCCGGGTGTGCAGCACTACTGGTTTGGGCGAATCGGACAGGACTGGCTGAATCTTACCACTGGGTATATCCAATGATTTTTTGCTGTACTGTTCAACACATCTCCTTGGTCATAGCACTATCACAATAATTGATTGTAATCAGTGGTGGGATTCAAATAATTTAACAACAGGTTCTGTGGGTGTGACTGGGTGAGTGTGGCTAAGTGGTCATGTGACTGGGTGGGCATGGCTCAGTGGTCATGTGACTGGGAGGGCGTGGCCAACTCAATGTCACATGTCAAGGGGTGCCTTGCCTGGCTCCTCCCCTCCCAGCCTTTCCTTGTCACACCCAGCCTCAACATATCTATAGTTCTGCAAAAATGATGTTCACCTTTTTTTGACTTTATTATCTGCATCTACATACTATAGATCCGTGATGGCGAACCTATGGCACGCGTGCCACAGGTGGCATGTGGAGCCATATTAGTGGGCACGCCAGCTCAGCTCTGGGGCGCATGCACACGCCGGCCAGCTGATTTTCGGGCCTTCTGGGCCCACCAAAAGTAGGGAAACAAGCTGTTTCCTGCCTCTGGAGGGCCTGGGGGGGGGGAAGACCCATTTTTCTTTCTTACCTGGCTCCAGATCCTCTCTGTGTATCTGGGAAGGACGAAAACAGCCTTTCCCACTCCCTTGAAGGCCCTACGGAGGCTGAAAGGGCCCATTTCCCGACTCCCGGTGGGACAGGAAGTGACATTTTTTCCTGTCCCCAGCCTCCAGAGATTCCTAGAGAGGCTCCTAGGGCCTCCTCCGTGGGGCCTCCAAGGGAGTGGGAAAGGCTGTTTTCGCCCTTCCCAGATACAGGTAAGAAAGAAAAATGGGCTTACCAGGCCATCATGTGCCAGGAGCGGAGGGGAGGGGGGAGGGGGCTGCGCACGCATACGCGTGGGCACGTGCGTGCGCGACCCTCCCCCGCCCCCCTCTCCTGGCACGCGATGGCAAAAAGGTTAGCCATCACTGCTATAGATGTACTTTCATGGACCACTGAAAGGAGGAAATGGCTCACATGCTTTGCCCAAGAGTGTGATAGGCTACAGATTTTTAAGGGGCTGCCACAAGGAAGTGGTGTGTGTGTGTGTGGGCAATGTATTTTCCAAAGAAGCAGAAGGCAAAACAAGAAACAATTGATAGAAACTGAACAAAGAGAGAAGCAACCTAAAACTAAGGAGAAACTTCCTGACAGTGGAACTGCTTGTTTCCAGAAGTTCTTGGTGCTCAATCTCTGGAAGTTTCACTGGAAAAGACTGGACAGCCATTTCTCTGAAATGATATAGGGTCTCCCCCCCAAGGTCCGTTCTAAGTGTTATTCTGTTATTCTGACATCTTTCCCAGGCCCTCTACTCAGATTTTGGCATCCTCAGTTTTCCTGTCTGAGCAGGGGGTTGGACTTCCAAAGTCCCTTTCAAGTCTTTTCTGTCTTTTCTGTTCTGTCTTTTCAAGTTATTCTGTTATTCCTGAGCTAAATAGCTAAGACCAGTGGTGGGATTCAAATAATTTAACAACCGGTTGTCTGCCCTAATGATTTCTTCCAACAATCAGTTCATCAAACTGCTCAGAAAGTTGACAACCGGTTCTCCTGAAGTGGTGCGAACTGTCTGAATCCCACTATTGGCTAAGACCCTCATTGTGAACCTATCTTTTTGCTCCCTCTGGACTAATGAGTTAAAAAGCTGCCTCTAGACATTCATTTTTATAAGATTAAAAATCTTATTAAACCTGCAGTTGAAAGTTCTTCATGTCTCCTTACCCTGAAGACCTAATTTCATTTGGAATTTAATTCCAAACTGATTGCTCTTTTGGCATTTCTCTTGATACTTCTCCAAAATGCACTCCCAAGAAGCCACATCTCTCTCTCTCTCTCTCTCTCTCTCTCTCTCTCTCTCTCTCTCTCTCTCTCTCTCTCTCTCTCTCTCTCTCTCTCTCTCTCTCTCTCTCTCACACACACACACACACACACACACACACACACACAATTTAAGCAAATTCCCTTGTCTTGGAGAATCATAGGCTAGAAGAAGGTACCTTGGAGGTCTTATAGTTCAACCTTCTGCTCAAGGCAGAAGACATATATACTTGCGGGTTCGCAGACATCCCGGCTTTGGCTGCAAGAACTGCAGGAAGCCTTTCCGGCCACACACTTCCTCGTCCTGCCGCCCCATGCAAGGCGGGAGGCCCAAGAGAAAGCATCTGGTCTGGGCACATAGCCCTTCATGATGGAGCCCTTGCCAGGGAGTAAAGCATGGCTTGGATGAACTGATCCATCCTGAAAGCGAGCTCCAGAGCAGCAGTGGCAAAAGTAAGAAAGCGAGCTCCAGAGCGGCGGCAGTGGCAAAAGGCAAGCCCCAGAGTGGTGGCAGCAGTAGCGGAAGGCAGAAGGTGAGCTCCAGAGCAGCGGGGGTGGTGGAAGGTGGTGGCAGAAGGCGAGCTCCAGAGTGGTGGCAGTGGCGGTGCTGCAGGAAAACGGGTGGATGTTCAGGGGCTGCACATGCGCACTGCAGTGGAGCAGTAATCTCGGCCCCAGCGCAGCATCTCCCCCAAGGGCTGCCCGCCCACCCGCTGGCTGGCCCGGCCCAGAAGCGATGCATCCCCCATCACAGGCTGGATGCGGGACCCAAGGCAGAGGGGAAGGCAAGCAGGTGGTAGTCATCCGGAGGCCCCACAGAAGCCAAGCGCACCAGGTCCAAAAAGTGAGCGAGCCTCACCGTGTCCCCCTGAGGCAGCTCTTCAGCCGAGCACAGGGGGGCTCCCTCCCCTGCACCAGCATCGGCCTTACCTTCTAGATCTTCCATGCGCTTCCGCCGGCCTGAATATCATGCCCTTCAGATCCCAACAGGGACAGTGCACAATTACCCATGAAGGTAAGGCAGATGGCAGGTGGTTCTCAGGGGAGCCGCCATCCTGGAGCCAAGACTGCTGCTCCACTGCAGTGCACGCGTGCAGCCCTGGGACATCTGGCTGCCCCCCTGGAGCACCACCGCCGGGCGCTGGCCCCATTGGGAACTGAAAGGCAGGGCCCTTGGGCCGGTGGAGGTACCTGGAAAGTCTGCAGCTCCTCAAGGCCTTTGGGACAGATCAGATTGTCCAAGGCTTTGCTCCCCAGGAAGGGCTCTGTTGTGGAGGGCTGTTCTCGAGGCTTCTCAGGCCTTGAGAAGCAGTAGGGGGCTGAGGGAGAGGAACGGATTGAGGCGGAGAGAAGCGGAAGGAGGGTTAGAGAAATGGGAGGCTTTGGAGGCGAGCACCCTTCCCAGTCCAGTTTCCCCGAGGGGGTGCTTGGCCGTGCTTACTTCTGCCTCGAGGCTTCTGCTGCTAGAATGGGTGGGAGCAGGCCAAGGCAGCTGGGTGAGTCTATGTGAGCAAGGAGGAGTGGAGATTGGTGAAGGAAGGCAGAGGCAGAGAGCTGGGCTGTGGCCACCACGTGGTAGGCTGCGGAGGAAAGTAGGCAAGCTGGCTGGCCATGTAGGAGGCAGCTAGGGTGGGATTCGGGGCTTGCTTGCAGGCTCACCCAGGCAGATCAGGGTCACTCAGCTGGGTGTCGGGAAAAGCGCTGCATGGGATGCAGCTGTGGTGGTGAAGGCAGGCAAGCTGGCTGGTCTGCAGAGCCCGTGTGGTTGAGGCAAGCGAGGGAGCCAGACAGAGAGCAGCAACAGCTATGCTGGGCGAGCGGGCAAGATGAGGAGTGACTGGGCAGGGTGGGGTGTAGCAGGGCAGGGTATGGCGGGGCAAGGTGGGTGGGGTGGGGCCAGCACAGAATTTTAACAACTGGTTCGCCCAAACCGGCCCGAACTGGCTGAATCCCACCACTGCATCTAGCAGATATGGAGCCATAAACCATAGATTAAAATTTGTAAACATGGTAGTGTTGGAAGGAAAATCCATCTGGTTCAGTTCCAATCTGGGAGAAAGACACTGGAAACAAAATGGAGGCTGATTTGGAAAGAAGGTCCATTTATTGGTGAACAGAACCACCAGGGTTTGTGGTTCTGGGGCAACTGACCAATTGGTTTGATGAGTACATGGATTTTTATAAGTTTCAGAGATGCTGCTAGGTGGGTTGTGCAATGTCTGAAATGCCCTTAGGAGATTGTGCAATGTAGTGGCTCAGTGGCTAAGACACTGAGCTTGTCGGTCAGAAAGGTCAGCAGTTCAGCGGTTTGAATCCCTAGTACAGGTCTCCTGCGTGAGCAGGTGGTTGGATTAGATGACCTCCAAAGTTCTTTCCAACTCTGTTACTGTAGGGTTAGTGAGCTCTGTGTCTTCTGCTAAATGAATAGAATAGAATAGAATAGAATAGAATAGAATAGAATAGAATAGAATAGAATAGAATAGAATTTTTATTGGCCAAGTGTGATTGGACACACAAGGAATTTGTCTTTGTGCATATGGTACAACACTTAATGTTTGTCATAGGTTACAAATAAGCAATCAGGAAACAATATCAATATAAATCATGAGGATACCAGCAACAAGGTTGCAGTCATACAGTCATAAGTGAGAGGAGATGGGTGATGGGAACGATGAGAAGATGAGAAGATTAATAGTAGTGCAGACTTAGTAAATAGTTTGACAGTGTTGAAGGAATTATTTGTTTAGCAGAGTGATGGCATTCGGGAAAAAACTGTTCTTCTGTCTAGTTGTTCTGGTGTGCAGTGCTCTATAGCGTTGTTTTGAGGGTAGGAGTTGAAACAGTTTATGTCCAGGATGTGAAGGGTCTGTAAATATTTTCACAGCCCTCTTTTTGACTCGTGAAGTATACAGGAAGTGTATATTATACGTGAAGTATAATGGAAGGCAGGTTGGTAGCAATTGTGTTTTAAATGGTAGTGGGTTAATCCTATTATGCCCTGAAGGGTCATGTTCTGTTCTTCTTAACCCCATCACCCTGGAGCTGAAGGGGAAATATAATATTCTGCCTTTTAAATATTTCCCAAAATATTTCATTCTTCAGGGGAGGGGAGCTTCCCACAGTAAGTTTTAGATTTGGCCTGGGAATTGCTTTGGAACAGTAAAAGGATAATTCAGGATTAGTTTGTTTCTGGGGTCATTATGTTCTTGTAAGTAATCTCAAGTAATTACATGCCTCTCTGGTGTGCCTAAAGAGTTCAATCCTACATTATAAAATATTGTGAAAAAATTGCGAGCTTGAAATCAACAGAAGGCATTTCCTATGCTCATTTGAGTTTTTATGACATCTACAAAATGATGTCCAAGCCAGCCACATTTTAGCTTAGTATGTGGTATAAACTCAATGTGTCCCATGAACCCTGATTATGGGATTAACAAAGTACAAACCATAATTAAAGTAATCATGGGCAAATGTGTTATAGGGAATGAATATTTTCCCCTCAGCTGTTTAGATATTTTGTTTTTATATAGAGATCACACATTAATTCAAGTCCATATGTTTTTGTCATAATCCTTACAAGATCGTTACAGAAATTATTAGGTGCTGCAGTTTCCATCAGGATAATATTTAAGCATTTTCAGTAAATAGCTGTAAAAGATGATCAAACATGCCTTTAACCAGGCATTTTTCTACAATATTTTATTTTTTTTTAAAAAAAAATTATTGAATTTTCAAACATTAAAATACACAATACAAAAAATAGAAAAGAGCAAAAAAATAGAAAACTATAACACACAACAAAAACAAATAGACAAAAAAAAATACATCGAAGCTTAAACACTAATAACAGCTTTTCTACACTGGTATCTCTATCCTAATTAATTTCCATACACAAATTCTACTTCTATCTATCACTATCTTAATTTCCATCCTTATCTAAGTTATACTAATTTCTATTCACGATTCGGTTTCATGACAAAATATTGCTTACATTTTAGATTACTCTCCAGCCAGGAATACCATCTATTCCAAATTAAATAATATTCGGTGTCTTCCCTTTCCTTAATTTCCATGGATAATCTGTCCATTTGTACGCATTCGTATATTTTTTTAATTATAATTTGGTCTGGGGAGATATCCGGTTGTTTCCAATTTTGTGCTATGACGATCCTACTCGCAATTAGTATATGTAATATAATATATTGTAAATTCTTTTCCATTTTCCCTTCCAAAATACCCAGGAGGAATAGTTCCGGTTTCTTTCTACCTTCCACCCAGTTATCTCTTCCAGCAATTTTTTTATCTTCCACCAAAATTTCCTAATCTTAGGGCAGGTCCACCACATGTGATAGAACATCCCTTGGTTATGGCTGCACCTCCAACATTCCAGGGACCTGTTTGGGAACATCCTAGCCAATCTCAACGACGGCAGGTGCCATCAGTAAAACATCTTGTAAAGATTCTCCTTGTAAGCAGCTGACATTGTTAGCTTGTAATTTCTTTCCCATAATTTATCCCATTGATCCAAATGAATGTTGTATCCAAAATTTCTTGCCCACCTAATCATTGTTTCCTTCATGGTTTCTTCTTCCATTTTAAATTTTAACAGGAAATTATACATTTTTGTAATCATTTTTGCCCTGATCCTAATAATATCTTATCCAATTCCAATTGTTCTCTGTATATAACATATTGTTCTCTGTCTTTTTTATATTTTGTCCTAATTTGCAGATATGGCCACCAGTCAATTTTTACTCCTTGTTTTTTTAGATCCTGTTCTGTTTTTAAATTTCCAAGTTCATCTAATAGTTCCGAATATCTTACAATTTATTTAGGTCCAGGACATTGGGATAAATTTTGGTCTCTATCGTCAAAATCTAAACTGGAACTTTCATATAATGATTTTTTCTTATAGTATCCCAAATGTTTATCAGAGCATTTCGCACCAGATGTCTCTGGAAATATGTATGTGTCTTGATTTTCCCTTCCCAGAGAAACGCATGCCATCCCAATTGAAGGTCATGGCCTTCCAGTATTAATATTCTCTTGTTTCTTAGTTGTACCCAATCTTTTAGCCAAGTTGTTGCTGCCACCTGATAATATAATTCCCAATTGGATAGGCCGAAGTCTTCTTTGGTTCTGGAGTCTTGCAGAAGTTTACGTTTTATCTGGGCTTTTTCCCCCAGCCAAATGAATTTACCTATCATTCTATTTAAATGTTCAAAAAATGGTTTCCCTAATCTAATTGGTATCCATTGAAACAAATATAGCAATTTGGGTAATACATTTATCTTTATTACAGCTATTCTCCCTACTAAAGATAGCTGTAGTTTGGCCCATATATCCAAATCTTTTTGTATTTGTTGAATTAATTTATCATAATTATCCTCCTTTACAGTAGAGCATTTTGCCGTAAGCCAAATTCCTAAGTATTTCACCATTTTAGCAATTTGAATCCCCAATTTCCTTTCCAATTCTTCCCCCTGCCTTTTAGTACAATTCTTTGTTAACAATTTAGTTTTTTCCTTATTTATTTTAAGCCCCACTGTAAGGATTGCCTCTCCTCCCAACATAAGAAAGTAAAAACTCTTGAAATGTGATATTTCAAAAGGACCTTTTTATTAAACAGAAGTAACAGCAATGGATTCAAAGCAAGGTCTGAATACCCTTAGGCAAGACAAGTAGGATTAAAGCATTAGTGTTGTTTCGATGAAGAAAGACGCGTAGGCAGGATGATGATTCACGGGAAGGCCCCTCGGGTGGAAGGCATCTTGATCAAGGCACCTTGGTATGAGGTACCTTGGGGAAGGCACCCTGACTCCATCCAGAAGGCTTCCTTTTATTGTCAGTTTACAACTACCATGGCAAAACATCAATCAACGTTTACGGATGCTGATTGGCTAAAGAAAGCTCGTGAAGTCCACATGGATCCCTCGTGTTTCCCTCATGTTATTTCCTGTGACAAACAATGCTACGTGCTGAGTTGCATATCTTGATATAGGGTCTCTTGCCAGACATCCTGTCTTTACATTTCTGTCTTTACATCTCTGATAAGATTAGGATTTTGTGCTGATGTTGTTTACTCAGCAATGGTTTGCCAGTTACTGAGATAACACCATCCCCACACATTAGAGACTCCTCCCTTAAGACAGAATGCAGATTTTAGCCAATACACAAGTGTAAAGATGTTTTCTTTACCAGCTACCCTGAGAACCGGAAAAGTATGTATTCACATAGTTTCTCCTTTATTCTTTAAAGTGAAACAGCCCACATGGCTGTCATAAACATTTCTCAACATTAAGAGGATCTCAGGGCTCTTTGGCACCAGGATATAGGTTGTAAAATATCTGTTGACATAGGCAATGTTTGTAAATCGAATCCAAGTATCCCCCTTCTCTCAATTGAATGGCAGTATCACTTTTAGGGATCTGACATGCTACCTTCCTTAGAAAACAAAAGGATCCACCTGTAAAAAAAATATAAACAAAATTTCATGCTAGTATATTAACAAGATTTTTAGGGTATTGGGAGTGAAATTTTCTCAGTAAGGTTGGAGCCCTAACATGGTGTTTAGTGACCCATTCTTTGTGGTCTGAAGGCAAATGTTTCCAAGTGACTAAGTATTGGATTTTCCCTCTGTGGATCGTAGAGTCAAGGATTTCATTGATTTCAAAGTGTTGTTCACCTTCAATCATGATGGGAACAGATAAGGTGGAGCTGATGTTGCGATGGCACGACGGAAGATCCTGGGGCTCCAGGATCACCATCGATATCCCTGCCTATGGACGGTTCTTTTTGAACCTCACCGTCCTGTTGAGACAGTAATAGTGGAGGGCACATTCTGTTGATCCCAGGGACACCACAAAGTCCCTGGTTGATCCAGGAGAAGCCCTTTTTCCGGCGGTGGGGTGGCAGCCATTGTAGCTGCTGAACTTGGGACAGCTCCGGAATGGAAGAAAATCGGAAGGAAGTGTGTCAACTTGGTAAGAGACTTTCAATCATAATCTATATAAGAGAACACCCTGAGATTGAAAGAAAGATCAAATTGAAGACAGAAGAAAATTAAGCGGCGGAATTAAACTTGAGTCTAAGGTAGTTTTTTCCTGCTTTCAACTTACCTGCATTTGTGGATGTTTATACGCTTTTTGCCTTTTAACCTGGACTGGACTGGATCGGACTGCAGATTTCTGATTTGCTCATTTAATTTTTAAACTTTTAGTGCCTTTTTAGTATAAAATCTCTCTGATTCTATTTTTTTTTTAAAAAAAATTCTCTCCTCTTTGGCTATTTTTATTTTATTGCGCATTGAATATAGCAGGAGAAAGGGAAGAGAATAAGTAACACTGCCATCTAGTGGATTGGAAATTTTGTCTCTTTTTCTTTGGTTTAAGAAGTAACAATTGTGTTACAATTCAAGGACTCTGAGCCTATTCATAGATAAGATAGTGGGGAGAACATCAAAAGGGCATTAAAACTGTCTGCAGGATTGTTTATTCAGGTGTTCTTCTGGGAACTATCAGAGGCAGGAGCCTGAGATTGAATAAGGAGAAATTTGCAGTGACTCTGAAAGAGAACTGTAAATACTATTTGGAACCTAATAAAAGAATTCTTGGATTTTATACAGAAGTGATTTTTATTTGGACATTTTTTCTCTTTTTTTTCTATGTGATAGTCTCTGCACCTTTCCCCTGTGTAAGTATTTTTAATTGGACTGTGAGTTGATGGAGGATCTTTAATTTTACTTTTTTACTTTTTAATTTTTTTATACATATATAGAACTTTCTAGTGCTTCTCTTTTTTCTCTTTTCTCTTTCCTCTTTTGGCTTTCTTTTTGCTTTTTTCTTCTCTTTTTTGGAATGGAGATTGCCAAGGTGGTCAATATTTTTTATTGAACTGAATTGGATTAAGGCATACAACAGCCTGAAGATTGCTTCTTTGCTTCTTCTTGTTGGTTTTCTTTCCTTTTCGCTTTTTTCTTATCTTATTGATATTTGGGGTAATACTTGCTCCATCCATAAATGGATTAAGGTATAGAAGAACCTGAAGAATTTTTTATTTGTTTAAACCTTTTGTAACTACTTCACAGAATGAGTAGAAAAGCAACAGCTATTGCCTCTTCCACATTGACGCCCTCTTCATCACCATCTGGAGGACAGCGATCAATACAGATGATACTACAACAGGAAAAGAAGAAGAAACGAGAGAAAGAAAAGGAGGTGACACTACAGATGATTTGGCAAGGAATCCAAAATATACAAACAAGAGTAGAGAATATTGAACAAAGAACAGAGAAAACAGATGAGAAAGTGGAGAACATACAGCAAACTAGCACTGTTTGGTAATTCTACAATGAAATCCATAACAATCTCTCTCCAAGGTGCTGAAGGCTCAGCTACTTTCTGCAAGAGACCTGGGGTTTTCTCCTGACGTCTTTTTGCTGCTGCACAAATGGGGCAACTAGCTACATAGTTTTCTGTGTCCTTTTTTTAGTTATGGCCACCAAAATTGTCTTTTAATTAGGTTTAAAGTTTTCACAAAACCAAAATGTCCAGCTAATTTGGAGTCGTGGCACCTTGCCATTAAGCATAGTCTTTGGCTGGCTGGAACATACAACTTCCCTCCCACCCAAGCCAAGTCTTCTTTCATCAGACAGCTGGATTTGTGGTTCAAAAACCATTAATCAGTGGCCAATTCTTGTTTAAAAGTTTGGGTGGTGTCATTGTCTGTCAATGTTTCTTGTTTTGTCTGGGATCTGATGATTACTTTAGCAGCTAGTTGATTGTTTTGTACTATGAGTTTGATTACGTCTGACTTTGCACTATTGTATTGCGGTTTTCTGGATAGCGCATCTGCCAGAAAGTTTTTTCCCCTGGGGATGTATTTTAGAGTAAAATCAAACCATTTAAAGTACTGAGCCCATCGTACTTGCTTTGGAGAGAGTTTCCTTGGGGTCTTTAGGGCTTCTAAATTTTTATGGTCAGTCCAGACTTCAAAAGGGGTCTTACTTCCTTCTAGGAAATGCCTCCAGGTTAACAGTGCCCAACAAACTGCATAAGCCTCTTTCTCCCAAATGGCTCACCTTTGCTCAGTGTCATTCAACTTTTTGGATGTGTAAGTGCATGATTGTAGCTGGTCTTGCTCATTTTTCTGAAGCAGGACCGCTCCTATTGCCACATTGCTGGCATCTGCTTGTATGACAAATGGTTTCTCCGTGTCCAGGTGTTTTAGAATTGGTTCTGCTGAGAACAGCCATTTAAGTTTTTCAAGTGCCGCTTGGCATTCCATAGTCCAGTTCAAAGGCTGCTTTGGTTTAGGGTTGCCCTCCCCCTTCGTTTTTAAGAGCTTGGTAATGGGGAGGGCAATCTGAGCAAAAGCAGGGATAAACTGGTGGTAAAAGTTGGAAAAACCCAGGAAGCTTTGTAACTGTTTACGCGTGCGAGGTGGTTCCCAATTAAGTACAGCCTGCACTTTTTGAGGGTCCATTTCTACACCCTGGTGTGAAATGCGGTACCCCAAATAGTCAATCTTTTCTTGGTGGAATTCACATTTAGAAAGTTTAGCACAAAGTTTGGCAGAGCAGACTTTGTTTAAGACAGCCCTGACTAGTTTTACATGTTCTGCTTTGGTTTCGGTATATATTGAAATGTTGTCTAAGTAGACCAGGACCCCCTTATACAAATGCTGATGTAGCACTTCATTTATTAACTGCATAAACACTGCAGGGACCCCTTGTAACCCAAAGGGGAGCACCTTGAATTGGTAGCACCTAAGGGGGGTGTTAAATGCCATTTTCCACTTGTCTCCATCCTTAATTCTGACATGATAGTCAACCTCTCTTAAGTCCAGCTTTGAAAATTCTTTCCCTTCAGTGAGGTGTGCTAGCATACCTTTCATAGGGGGGGGATACATGTTCTCCATACTGATCATATTCAAATTTCTAAAGTCAAACAGAGATGTTTTGAGCCATCTTTTTGTTTTCTAAATAACACTGGAGCTGGCTGGCCCTTGCTAGGTTTTTCTCAATAAATGTTCTCAGCTCTTCCAACTCCCTCGGCGACATGCTGTACATTTTGGGTTTAGGGAGTTTAGCACTGGGTAAGATTTTTATTGCACAGTTGGTGGGCCAGTGGAGAGGCAGCTCGTCTGAGGCTTTTTCGCGAAAACATTCAGCCAAATCCTTGTATTCTATGGGTATGCCCTCAGTTGGCATGGCATGACCAGGCATGGCTGTTTCTCGGTTCTCTGCCCCCTCAGTTCCTTTATGTGGATCCTCAGCAAAAGTCACATGCATCTAAAATTTTATGATGTCTTGTTTCCAATTGATTTTGGGGTTCCATTTTTTCAGCCATGCAAGGTCCAAGACTAATGGCCATTCCACGCCAGGTGCCACTATAAATGTAAGTATTTCCTTGTGGCTTCCGATGCCTAAATGTAGAGGCTCGGTGGCCAGAGAAGATGGCTCCCCCTCTGCTATTGACCCATCTAGTTATTGACCCAGAAAACGATGGGGTTTTTCAGCTTTCTTATGTTAATCCCCAATTTCCCTACTAGGGTTGGGCTGATCAAACAATGGTTGCACCCTGAGTCCATTAGAGCGAAGATATTTATCTCCCTGTCCTGGTTTGGGATAAATAGTCTTAAGGGGAGGGTAAGCAGTTTAATTGGTTTGCTTACCAGTGGTTCATCTTCTGGGTCACTTCCGAATGAATGTGATTCCTCCTGCTGAGATGCCAGGGTTTCCTTCCCAAAGGGGGGGGGGAATGGAAATTCTACAATCTCCCTGCTCCTCAGGGCAATCTCCTTCCCACACTGGCCAGGTTCTGCAAGTTTACCCCCCGGTGGATGGTTCCAGGCAGGTGTTTGCGAATGACACTGTGCAGCTTGGTGCCCCTCTTTTCCACACTTGAAACAGGCTGAGGATTTCAGAGAAAATGCGGTTTGTGGTTTGAGGGGCTCTTGCTTCCATTGGGGTGGGGATTTCTTCCATGCTCACCCCGCTCGGTACTGGTTTCTGGCCATATCAATCTCAGCTTCTTCGGCAGTGATGTATCACTCATGTAGATGATTTGGTGCATCTCAGGCCATGCAGGCATTGTATAGATCAGAGATGGCTAACCTTTTTGCCATTGCGTGCCAGGAGAGGGGGGGCGGGGGAGGGTCACGTGCGCACGTGCCCACGTGCATGTGTGTGCAACCCCCTCCCCTCCCCCCCGCTCCTGGCACATGATGGCCTGGTAGGCCTGTTTTTCTTTCTTACTTGGTTCCAAATCCTCTCTGTGTATCTGGGAACGGTGAAAACAGCCTTTCCCACTCCCTTGGAGGCCCTATGGAGGCTGAAAGGGCCCATTTCCCAACTCCCAGTGGGACAGGAAGTGACATTTTTTGCTGTCCCCAGCCTCCAGAACCTCTCTAGGAGTCTCTAGGAGCCTCTCTAGGAGTCTGTAGGAGCCTCTCTAGGAGTCTCTGGAGGCTGGGGAAAAAAGTCACTTCCTGTCCCACCGGGAGTGGGGAAATGGGCCCTTTCAGCCTCCGTAGGGCCTCCAAGGGAGTGGGAAAGGCTGTTTTCGCTGTTCCCAGATACACAGAGAGGATCTGGAGCCAGGTAAGAAAGAAAAATGGGCCTTTCCCACCCCCCCAGGCCCTCCAGAGGCAGGAAACAGCCTGTTTCTCTACTTCTGGTGGGCCCAGAAGGCCCGAAAATCAGCTGGCCGGTACGTGCATGCACCCCAGAGCTGAGCTGGCGTGCCCACTAATATGGCTCCGCGTGCCACCTGTGGCACGCGTGCCATAGGTTCGCCATCACGGGTATAGATCATCACTCAGCCGATCCTTGAAACAGCTCACCAAAATATCCTCTGGCCAGGTCACACGACACGCAAGGTCCCAGAATTCTTCAGTATACTCTGCTACTGGCCGTCACCCCTGCCTCACCACCTTAATGTGGTCGCATGCTTCACGATCTGCTAGTGGGTCCTCAAACCGTCATCACAGGGCCATCATGAAATGGTTGAAATCCTGCAGTTCTGGTGCATTGGCATTATGCAGGGTCACCATCCATCTGACAGCAGCACCCTCTAGGGCTAGGGTCACAACTTGCACTCGGGATCCTTGGATTTGGAAATCATGCCCATACTCTTGCATGTAGATGACCACATGTGCCACAAAGAATCCTAATAGCTGTGGATTCCCATCAAACTTCACCCCAAGGGAGGGAGTTTCACTTTCCAGTTGCGGGACTTGGGGCTGGTTGGAAATGGGTGCCAGTGTGTGTGCTGCCTGGAGGGGAGGGTTTGCTGGGTCTTCTCCCATTGCTGCTGTGTTATCTGCTTGATAGGCAGGCTCCAGAAGGGGGGTGCCTCCCCTGGCATCATCCGCGACTGCTGCCCTTTCAGCGCTGGGTTGTGGTCCTGGCTCCCCTCGGATGTTGAGATTTCCCAAAGTTTCCATCACCAATTGGGTTATATGCCTCTTCAGACAATCCTCCCTCAGTGGTGCTTTGGTTAGTTCCACCTGGTCAGTAAGGGCTTCTAGTTCCAGTTTCTACCCTGGTTTTCGGTTGCCGTGGCTGAGGCTGACTCCTCTGGTTCTCTCATCCCAGCTATCTTTCTTCCCTATGCCAATTGATCAGTGGGGCTTTTCAGGATTCTCCAGGGTTATCTCATCCTCTCCGATGGGATGTACGAAACAGGTATCCCACTGGGTGGTGGTTGATGTCTCCCCCCAGCATTTGGCTTCTCCCAGTTCTCTGCTTCATTCAGACATAGTTTGCAAGGTCCCTTCAGTAGAGCGAAGATTGCTTCTCTGGGTTGACCATTTTTCAGACCTTGCTTTCTGTAAGGATTGCCTCTCCTCCCAACATAAGAAAGTAAAAACTCTTGAAACATAATATTTCAAAAGGTCCTTTTTATTAAGCAGAAGTGACAGCAATGGATTCAAAGCAAGGTTTGAATACCCTTAGACAAGACAAGTAGTATTAAAGCATTAGAGACTCCTCCCTTAGGCCAGAATGCAGATTTTAGCCAATACACAAGTGTGAAGATGTTTTCTTTATCAGCTACCCTAAGAACTGGAAAAGTATGTATTCACATTGTTTCTCCTTTATTTTTTAAAGTGAAACAGCCTACATGGCTGTCATAAACATTCCTCAATGTTAAGGGGAATCTCAGGGCACTTTGGCGCCAGGATATAGGTTGTAAAATATCTGTTGACACAGGCAATGTTTGTAAATTGAATCCAAGTCTCCCCCTTCTCCCAATTGAATGGCAGCATTACCAAATTCTTCAACTTTGTGCATCAAGATGGTTCCCTTTTCTACAATATTTTAATTTGTTGGGTTGAAGTTTCTTTTATTATATATTTTTCACCTGCTATTGGAAAATACCAAACAACTGGAAAATTGTAAGACATTATGGTTCTACATTTTCCTTCTTCTTTTTTTGCAATTTTCTTTTCAGTTGCAAATATCACCTAAAGAAAAAAAATGTTGGGTAGAACAGGCCTTACTATGTAATTCCCCAGTTTACCTTTAATGCACTTCAGTTTGAATTGGTGGAAATGCCTGTAGTATTCATTCTGCTGAACAAAAATTTCTTGTTAGTAATAATATGAATTAATCAGTCTAATTAATGTAAGATGAAAATGGAAACTTTTGCATACTGAATAACTTACGTTATTTTTCTTCAAATGACATAAATTGGGTGCCAGAAAATAAATTAAAAACAACTTTTAAGCAGGTTTTGCTTTGCCTAATGACTTTTCCCCCATGAAATTCAATTGAGTGCAAACCTTAGAATTAAATAAATGATAGGTTTAAAACATGCCTGAAACAATGACAACATTTTACTATCCTTATTGGAATTCAGAGCACTGTTCCAATCTCAAGAAACAGGGCAAACAAGTTCATGCTAGATGAACTGAAAAATAAAATATTTGTGCAGCCAGCAGAAATACATTCAGAGAGTCTGGAGGCATTTTGATATTTTTTACTTTTCAGTTCATTGCTTTAAATACCTCTAGCTGGTGGAAAAAAATAACAGGAAATAAAAAGATAAGTTAGGTTCTAGGCAAGGTCGGAATAGACATTTTCTGATCATGAGAGCTCTGCCATTTTAATGCATACAATAGAAAATACTGTACCATGACATATTGGAGCAACTCACTCTCTCCCTCCCTGTCTCTGTCTCTGTCTCTGTCTCTGTCTCTGTCTCTGTCTGTCTGTCTGTCTGTCTGTCTGTCTGTCTGTCTGTCTCTCTCTCTCTCTCTCTGTGTGTGTGTGTGTGTGTGTGTGTGAGAGAGAGAGAGAGAGAGAGAGAGAAGGGCAGTATGTATACTTAATGGCTTACTTTCATATTTAGGCTATTGAAATCCAAATTTGAGGCATCTCCCAAAGATACTGGTTTCTAGCCTCTTCTTTAACATATGGTTCAGTTCTAAGCTGGGAGAAAGGCACTGGAGACAAAATGGAGGCTGGCAGCTGATTGGAAAGGGGGTCCGTTTATTGATGAACAGGACCACATGTTTGTGGTTCTGGTGCAGCTGAACACCTGGAGTTGAGAGTGAGGGGTTTTTATACCTTCTCTAGGACTTTGCACTTGAGCCTCCTGTTTCTGTGCAAGAACATGTATTCTGTTAGCTGTTGTAGAGGATATGTAGGGGTCATAGCTGGCTATAAAGATTGTCTGAGCTACGTTTGGTTGAAGTTTGGAGGGTGATGCAATGTCCTTAGGAGATTGTGCAATGTAGTGAGCTCTGTTGCTAAATGGTAGTAGGTTAATCCTATTATGTCCTGAAGTGTCATGTCATCTCATCATCCTGGAGTTGAAGGTATTTTATTTTTTAGATAGGATGGCCTAGTCTGGGCACAAAATATCTGCTGGGGGCTGGGAGCTGGGGCTCTGAGTTTCTCTTTCCCTTAAGATTTTTTATTTCTCTTTTAGGAGAAATATTTTATCCTGCCTTTTAAAATATTTCTCAAAATATTTCATTCTTCTAGAGGGGGCTGGCTTCCCACAGTGCCATTTCAGTGTCACACTGTCAATTTTCCCCATCTGGAGATTTAAACTCAGGTAAGTAAATAGATACTGCATTATCTGACCATGTTTTCATCAACTTTAAGCTGCATTCCTGTCCTTTCATCCTATTCTTCCTAATTGCTTGGGACACACACACTTTTATGCAGAAGCCTGAACCAAAATACCGGTAAGAATTTTAGCTAACCTTATTTATGGGAAGTAACTTAGCAAGTCCTGAGGTCATGTGATAATCTTTTGTGACCTTCTGATAAGCAAAGTCAATGGGGAAGCCAGATTTACTTAACAACCATGTTACTAACTTAACAACTTCAGTGTTTCAGTTAAAATGAGAAGAAAGCACTTAAAATGGCAAGAAAGGTTGTAAAATGGGGCAAAAATTACTTAAAAACGATCTTACTTAGTAACAGAAATTTGCTAATTTGCTAAGGTTGTAGACCTGGTTAGATCCAATTGGTGCTTTGTGTTACTACTACTGTTTAACAAATGTTTTGGCTTAATTATATCCGAAGCTGGGTAGAAGACTTGGAAAAAAGCCCAAGGTTGGCTTTAAATTGCTACTGCCTTTTTCCATGTGGATTGAAAAATCATCCCTCATAATAAATGGTGCAAGTCCAACAGGGAAGAAGGATAGTTTAAGGTGAGAGTTGACTGTTGTGGTCCGCTGGCGGCCTGCAGAGCTGTCAGCAGAGTCAGACAGTGAGGAGGTTGGGGAGGAACATAGGCCAGTCCTGGAGTCTGGGGAAGGCTCGGACAAGGGCTTTGCGTCTGAGGCAGAAAGGGGGGCCAGGGCCATCTGGTAGTTATGTGCTGCCTCCGGAGCCTCCAGAATCTGACTTCAGTGAGGCAGAAGAACAGTGTGAGCCTGTTCCCAGTGTGCTCATGCGCAGAGCTTCCAGAAGGCAAGAATAATTAAGGGAAAAAAAGGGTGACTCAGGAGTAAGGCTTGGAGTTGATTGGCCCCTCCCATAAGACATAAAAGAGGAGCAAACAGATGTGAGCCTTTGCAGGAAACAATTAGTTCATATCAGGGGTGAAATCCTATCGGTTTGGACCAGTTCGGCTGAACTGGTAGCAATCTTCCCTGGCCCCACCCATGTGCACCCAATTGCCCAGTCGCCCACTTGCCTGGTCGCCGCTTCCTTCCAGGTCCCTCACCGCTTCCTTCTGGCTCTCTCGCTTTTCCCGCTACTCGCTTTTCCTGCCATTTGGTTTCCGGCCCACCCACCCCATCCCCA
Source organism: Pantherophis guttatus (assembly GCF_059756535.1). Classification (NCBI taxonomy): domain Eukaryota; kingdom Metazoa; phylum Chordata; class Lepidosauria; order Squamata; family Colubridae; genus Pantherophis; species Pantherophis guttatus. Next base: position 119,106,084 of record NC_142065.1, on the reverse strand, counting down.
GCCTATATAAATTCCCCTTTGCCATGTGGCCCAGCTACTTTCCGGATGCCTCACTCGGATGCCTCGCCTTGCTCGGATGACTCGCCGCTGGCCACTCACTCAAAAAGGTAAGCATTGCCGGTTGCGGCCTAGCGTGGCCCCCAATCCTTGGCCTCGCATACTTTGTGCAGCCACCAGGGATCGTTTGCGTGTAGAGGCCTAGTGTGCCACCCCACCCCCCCAAATCTCTGGGCTCGCATAGTTTGCGCAGCCACTGGGGATTGGTTGCAGGCCTCGTGCCACCCCTGGGTCGCCGGGCTTGCCTGCCTGGCCTGGCTAAGCCACCTAGCATTCCTCCGGCCTCCAGCTTGCTTACCTTCGCTCTTTGGACCGAATCCTGAGCCTCTGGTCGCAATGCCTGCCTTCCTTCACCTGCTGCAATTCCTGCAATCAATCTCATCAGCAAGCAACTGAATCTGCCTGCCTACCTGCCTTGTGCCCTCAATTGGGTAAGTAACTGGGGTTTTTTTTTTTTTTTTGGCTTTAAAAAAAATAGTTAATTGGGAGGGGTTTGGAATTTTTTTTTTTTTTAGACATCAGCATTTAAAATTTAGGAAGTTTTAAATTTAGCTGCTTTTATCTAAAAATATAAATGAAATAAAATAATAAAATAAAATATTTGTGCAGCTTTCTGAGATTTTGTGTGTTTCTGTAGTGTTTCACTCTCACTACACATACACACAAAATCTCACAAAGCTGTATGTGACATTTTGCGGGGGAAAAGTGTGAAAGTTGGTTTTTGAGCTCTTTGTGGCTCTGTGAGGTTCCTGCTTGTTGCAGGGGCCATTTTGGGTGAAGTGCAGCTGCTTTTGTGAGTCAGTTGTGTTGTTTTGTGTTGTGTGTGTGTAAAGTGTGAAAGTTGGTTTTTGAGCTTTTTGAGCTTTTTGTGTGCTTTTACATTGTGTGTTCTCAGCTTAACAAAGCTCCTTTTTTCCCTTTTGCAGTAGCAGGATTGCCTTTAACAGGAAGGATGAAAAGGCAACAGACTTTGATTGGTTTCTTCGCCAAGAAACCAAAACTTGCACAACAACCATCAGAAGTGACCTTGGATGATCCAAAACCATCCCAAGCACCACAAGCACCACCACTTGAAACTGGAGAAAGCAGCAAGTCAAGTATTGAGTCATCTGCTATGCCCAAAATTGAAAGCATTCTTCCAGACTGCTGGACTATGCAACAGTACAGCAACTTCCAAGAGAAGTATGATGGGTTGGAAGTTTCAAACAAGAAACTAGGTTGCAAGTACTGTGCGAAACATGACTACAATAGAGAGTGGTATTCATGTGTCCAAAGAGGAGAAGCTTTTCAAGATTGAGGCACCTGGGAAAAACAAGGAAGTGCAGCAGGCGTCTCTAAGGAAGAAAATGAGAGAACATTTCATATTGAAATCGCACACCATTTGTAGACACAAAGTAAAACAAGTGGAGCAGGAAGCCATAACAAAAGCAATGGAAATGTCAGCCTCCGTTCTTTCAATGCTTGCTTGTCGGCTGCCATGGTAACGGGGGAGGGGGAACTAGGAAGTTGCTAGATGGGGAAGCGTGCTGGAGGATGGGAGGAAAGGGGAAACAAAAGTGAAACTTAGCTGCAGTCCTGTGCCTTAGAAGCTGCTATCGAGTCAACGGTCCTGACATTCCAGATTGATGACACTGCCAGATGTGTGATTCCACCTGACCTCTGGAGAACCTTTGGATTGGATGATTTACACAGGACAACTCGCAGGCTTTTGCGGGCGCTTTGTCTGCCTTATTCCCTCCGGGGCCGGTTGATTTTGGTGCTGGCTTGGAGAAACACTCAGCCACTCTGTGTCTTTCCTTTCCACATTTGAAACACGTGAAGATTTTGGCTTGGGTTTGGGCTCTGTCTTTCCCACTGCTGTCTTTGGTGCGCCCTTATGGAAAGAGGAGGATGACTGATCCCAGGCACAGCCACCACGGATCTGGCTTTGGGCCAGGTCGATCTCTACATCTGCTGCTACCATGTACCAGCTCTGCAGATCTTCAGGGACCCCCCGTGCTCTGCAATCTTTGTAAATATCCTCATTCAATCCATCTTTATAGTTTTCTAATAGGGCCACCTCTGACCACCCTCTCATGAAAGGGGCCAGATCGCGGAACACTTGAGTGTACTCTGCCACCTATCTCTGGCCCTGGTGAATGCCCTTCATTCTGATTCTCACCTTCCACTCAGCTAGGGGGTCCTCAAAGCGTGTTCTGAGGGCTCCCATAAAGAGGTTGTAATTTCTCAGCAGGGGGGAGTTGATATTGTGAAGGCCCACCATCCATTTGGCTGCCACTCCCTCTAGGGCATTTGTAATGCACCTCAATCATGCTGCATCCGACAGATAGTCCTCTCCCCAGTCCTGCATGTGGTTCCACACTTGGGTTAAAAAAAATCCCAAGGTTTTCGGTTCTCCTCCGAACTTGTCTGGTGGGGGGGGGATTTTTGGCTTTCTTCTGGGATGGAGCCTGCAATGCTGGGGGCCCCTGGACTGCCGCATCTCTCGCCTGAGATTCAGCGGCTTGAGATGTTCCTTCCCCAGCTTGTTCTTCCTCTCCCCCACAAGCAGCCATCTCTGAGTCTTCCCCGGGGTGGTCTCCTCCCTTCCCAGTTGGGTAAACATACCTCTCCCGGGCCCGGCGGCTTTCTTCGGCATCTCTGAGAAGTTGCATAGCCTGGGCGACCATGAGGCTTTCTTTCTGCTCTTGCATCCCTGCCGATTCTCCCCTTCGGGGTCTGGCACTTGTTACTCCTTGGGGGGTCCTTCCCTAGTCCGGTAGCCTCCCTACTCCAGTCGACATCTGACTCTCTCTGGTTCCTCTCCCAGTTGTCAAAATTGCTCTGTCGATTACCAATCTTTTGAAGACAAAAGGAGAAGTAAAACCAAAGCCCTCCGGACCCCTCGAATGGACTATGGACTGTCAGGCAGCATTTGAGAAACTAAAATGCTTGTTTGCTGCTGAACCAGTCCTTAAGCATCCCAACATGGAAGAACTGTTTTTTTTTATTGAAAAAGTTTTACAAATACAAATTTTCCCATTTCCCCCCCCCTTCCCTCCCTAACCCTCCCTAACCCTCCCCTCCTCCCATGACTTCCCCAAGGTGAAATCCATCCACATTATATTATCTTACTTTACTACCCTTCTATTCTCCCCCCTGTGTACTATACATTTCTACATAAGATTAAGCTATTCTACCCCCTATATACTATACATTTCTACACAACATTCAACTAAAAGCTATCTGGTACTTCCTAGTTTGATATTTATTCTGCACATAATCTATCCATTTCTTCCATTCCCATGCATAAGTCTCTTTTAAGTATGCTGATATCTTCGCCATTTCTGCAAAACTGGCCACCTTCAAAGTCCATTCTTTAACAGTAGGCAAAACATCCCTTTTCCAATATTGACCAATCAGTAACCTAGCTGCTGTCACCATATACAATATCAATTTTGTTTCACCCATTGAAAAACCCTTAACTATGCCCAATAAAAACAATTGAGGAGAAAATTGGAGTTTTTTCTTCAGAACATTTTGCACAACCCACCAAATTTTTATCCAGAAAGCCTTCACTTTCTTGCAGGTCCACCATATATGATAATATGTAGCATCTAAACAGTCACATCTCCAGCATTTTGGCTGAACATTAGGATACATACACAACAATTTCTTAGGATCTAGATGCCACCTATAAAACATTTTATAAAAATTTTCCCTCAAATTCTGTGACTGCGTAAATTTAACATTCTGGACCCATATTTTTTCCCACGTTTCCATCATAACTGGTTCTGCAAAGTTTTGCACCCATTTTTTCATACAATCTTTAACCAATTCATTTTCTGAATCTCTTTCTAACAAAACATTATAAACCCTCTTAATATGCATTGGGCCTTTCTCTTTTATCTGTCTAACCAATTCTTCTTCATGCAGCATTAATCCAGTTTTTTGATCTTCTCTCCATCTCAGTTGAAGTTGATTATACTGTAACCAAGTTAAATTAATCCCTTCTTCCAACAGTGTGTTTAATGTCTTTAGTTGCAATCTGCCCCCATCACAAAAAAGTACTTCTTTATATAAACCCCCCCCCGAGTGACTTCATATTTATATTCCGTATAATGTGACCAAGATCCAACCACAACGGTATTTTATAATCCCATTTGAGCCGGTGCTTCTTCCATACTCTCATCAAGGAGTTTCTAAGCATATGGCTGTTGAATACTTTATCCACCTTGTTTTCATAAAATAGAAATGCATGCCAACCAAATTCAAGGTCATAACTCTCTATATTCAATATTCCAGTCTTTGTCCTTCCAAACCAATCACTTGCTTGTGTCAACGCTGCTGCTTCATAGTACAGTCGTAAGTTTGGAAGTTTAAGAACATCCCTTTCACGAACATCTTGCATAATTTTCAATTTAACTCTTGGCTTTTTCTCATTCCAAACAAACTTATTCACTCCTTTTTGCCATTCCGTCAGCTGTTTATCACTTTTAAGCACCGGAATCATTTGAAACAAAAATAAAAATCTAGGTAGAACATTCATTTTAACTGCTGCTATTCTTCCAAGTAAAGACAGCTGCAGTTTTTTCCAGGTTTCCATATCCTTTTGCACCTTTCGCCACAACACCTCATAATTGTTTTGGAACAGTTTTATATTTGAATCTGCAACTTGAACTCCTAGATATCTCACCTTTGGTAGTATTTCAAAACCTGCCTTCCTTTCAAGTTCCTTCTTTTGATCTTCTGTCATATTTTTAACTATCATCTTGTTTTTTTTCTGATTCAGTCTAAATCCTGATACCATACCATATTCTTCTATAATGTTTTTCATCTGAATTATTGATTCCATCGGCCGTGTTAGGGTAAGAACCAGATCGTCTGCAAATGCCCTTGTTCTATAATCCTCTTGCCTTATAACTATTCCATTCAAAGTGTTCAAATCCTGTATTGTGTTCAACAAGACTTCTAGAGTTAGAATAAACAACAACGGGGATAACGGACAACCTTGTCTTGTGCCTTTTTCTATACTAAAATTTGTAGTTAAGCTTCCATTAATAATAATTTGTGCTGTTTGCTGTTGATAAATTGCTGAAACCACCTGCACGAATTGATCCCCAAAGTCCATCTTTCTTAAAGTCTTTAATAGAAAATTCCAGTTCACTCAATCAAAGGCCTTCTCCGCATCCAGAAACACCAGCACTGCAGAGATCTGTTTATTCTTCTCAAGATATTCCAATAAATCTATAATTTGCCTCACATTGTCCTTCATATATCTGCCTTCTATAAATCCTGCTTGATCATGATGAATCACCTCTTGAATAACTGGCATTAATCTGTTGGCTAATACTTTCGCAAAAATTTTATAATCCGTATTCAGGAGAGATATTGGTCTAAAATTTTCCGGTTTTGTAGAACCTGCTTCCTCTTTCGGTATCAAAGAAACAAAAGCTGCTTTCCATGAAGGGGGTATTTTACCCCCTTGTTGTATGCTACAAAATAAGTCTTTAAGATGTTCAATCATTTCTGCTTGTAGAGTTTTATAATACACCACAGTTAAACCATCCGTTCCTGGAGCTTTAGCTGTTTTCAGTTGTTTAATAGCAACAATAATCTCCTCTGCTGTTATTGGTAGACTCGTTCTTTCCTTTTGATCACTAGAAATTTTTATAACTCTCCTTTCTTCTAGATATTTATTTATAAGTTCATTCTGTATATCATCTTTGGCATATAGTGTCAGTGTTCCAAATTAGGCTCTCTTCCAGTTCTGACATGAACAAGATGAAGCAAAGACCAGAAGCGTTGACTTATTGCTGAGATGAACTTTTACCTAGTTTTCTGCATGCAACAGATAGGGTTTCTTGGGGGACGAGGGTGGGGGCCACATTCCTGTGAAAAGAACGTGCCGGGACGTAGAGATGGATCTGCATGATGGCCAATGGGACATTGGGCTGGAGAGCAGAAGAGGAGGGGGTTGGAAGGAGGAGCCAGTTTGGCTACAACTTGAATCAGGAATGTTGGTTTTTTTTCTGTTCTTAAATAAAAATGATTCATTAGAGATCTTGCGCTTGAAAATGAAACTTATTTAAGATAGCACCGAAACCTGACAGATAGCCAAACTCTCTCAAAGCCAGGCTGGCTGAGTTTAAATCATCCCGTTCCCTCCCAGACATATGGTCGGATTGGAGGTTATCCCCCGACACTATGGCTGAAGCGAAGCTCTCGGAGGAAAGCCTGCTTCAAGCAGCGAGTGGAGGAGAAGCGGTCGTGACTCCAGCCAGTTTGGAAACCATGAAGGCTCAACTCTCCCCACCTTCCTTCTCGGAAAAACTTCAAACAGAGAAGCCTGAATCAGATAAGTACCCGGGGACTGTGCCAAAAGCTTCAGAAGCGGAATTTCCCTTTCCTAACGTGAGAGACAAGGGAAAACCCCTAAGTGAATTGGGCAGAGCCTCCTGGCTATGGGAGTGGGAACAAGCCAGAAAACAAAGTAAGCGCCAAGAAATTCTAAGGAAGCCACTCGAAAGCCCCATAGATGAGTTGAAAGAGAAATTTGACCGTGCCACCCTTCAGGGGGAGGAACCATCCTGCAGACCCAAAGAAAAGAGAGAACCAGTCTGGGCTGTTGACCCGAGAGGGCGTAGGCCAAGGCGCAGCCCTTCCCCCCTTCACAGCAGGAGGAGAAGGAGCCCAACGATGCATCCATGGGTCCCCCCCCCATCCCAGAAAGCAGCAAAGCCTAGATGAGGCAGCACCACGGGGCTAACTCCATTCAAATTAGTGAGTGGCATGGATTTTGTCCCCATGCCAGAATACCCGAGGGAGCCCCCTTCCTCAGTTAGTTTGACCGACTGGATGGCAATGTTGAGACAAACTTGGGAGAATGTTAAGAGGGCGCTGGCAAAGGCGGCTCAATCTTATAAGGAACAAGCAGACAAGCACCGAACTCCCCAAAGACCATTTCAGCTGGGAGAGAAAGTTTACCTTTCCACCAAGTACTTGAGACTTAGACTCCCGAGCAGGAAATTGGGCCCAAAATTTATAGGACCATTTCCTATAATAAAAATAATCAACCCTGTTACAGTGCAATTGCAGTTGCCATGGCTTTTGGGGAAAATTCACCCCGTTTTTCACAGTAGCCTTCTAAAACCTGTAGTGGGGTCTACTTTAAGGCCAACGCCACGTGAACCCCCTAGACCCTTGGTTGTTGGGGGCCAAACACACTACGAAGTGCAGCGGATTCTTAATTCAAGATGGCACAGGGGGCGCCTCCAGTACTTAATTAAATGGAAGGGCTACCCGTTGTCAGAGGCTTCCTGGGTGAAGAGCACAAACATCCAAGCAGATCGCCTTATAGCAAAATTCCATGCAGACCACCCGGGGAAGCCGGGAGGGGGGGTGCACAGCCAAGGAGGGGCTAATGAGATTTATCTTGTTGTGTTTTTTCCCTATGGGATAGGTGATGTCGCAGAAGTGAAGGGAGAGGGGCCGGATGTCAGTGTTCCAAATTAGGCTCTCTTCCAGTTCTGACATGAACAAGATGAAGCAAAGACCAGAAGCGTTGATTTATTGCTGAGATGAACTTTTACCTAGTTTTCTGCATGCAACAGATAGGGTTTCTTGGGGGACGAGGGTGGGGGCCACATTCCTGGGAAAAGAATGTGCCGGGACGTAGAGATGGATCTGCATGATGGCCAATGGGACATTGGGCTGGAGAGCGGAAGAGGAGGGGGTTGGAAGGAGGAGCCAGTTTGGCTACAACTTGAATCAGGAATGTTGGTTTTTTTTCTGTTCTTAAATAAAAATGATTCATTAGAGATCTTGCGCTTGAAAATGAAACTTATTTAAGATAGCACCGAAACCTGACATATAGTTTGGTATAATAATCTAAGAAGGCTTCTTTGATTAGTCTTTGTTGAAACACTTCCTTCCCTCCATACTCAATACTATTAATAGTCCGAGTACTCTGCTGCTTCCTCAGTGTGTAAGCCAACCACCTGCCCGGTTTATTAGCATTGCAAAATGTATTATGTTTCGCAAATTGTAAATTAGTTGCTGCTTGTTCCGCTGTGAGCATTTGAAATTGATCTTTCAAAAGTTTTATAATTCCTTGTAATTTTTCATCCATTGGATTTTTTATAAGTAACTGTTCTTTTTTCTTTATCTCCCCTTCCAATTCTAATCTTTTTCTTTGTCGATTTGATTTATGTTTAGAATTCATATAGATCAGTACCCCCCGCATATACGCCTTGCTCGCATCCCAAACAATTTCAATAGGGGTACCCTTGTTCAAGTTCATTTCAAAAAATTCCTTCATTTGTTTTTTAAGTTCATTTACATTCTTTTCATATCTAAACAAGTTTTCATTTACTCTCCACGATCTTCTCTCATTCTTTCCCATTTCTATTTCTATCCATACTGGGCTATGGTCAGATAAAGTCCTCGGAAATATCTTTGTTTTCTTTGTTTTTAAAAGTAAGTCAGCCGTAAGTAGAATAAAATCGATCCTAGAGAAGGATCTATGTCTATCTGAAAAAAAGGTAAAGTCCAATTCTTTTGGGTTATGCACTCTCCATATATCTTTCAGTTCCAAATCTTCTTTCATATCAAAAAAGATCTGTGGTAATTTAACACATGACTTTGCCAAACTCTTTTTATCTTTTTTAGAATCTATTACTCCATTCCAATCTCCCATAAGTAAGATAGATCTATAGTCCCATTATAATATTTTAGAGTACAATATTTTATAAAAATTTTCTTGTTGCTGATTAGGAGCATAACTTCCAATCACCAAGATTGGACCATTATCTGTAGAAAGTTCAATTGCTATATATCTTCCACAGTCATCTGCTTCTAAAATTTTTGCTGGCAATCTTTTATTTATATAGATCACTACACCATTCTTTTTCTCCAAATTTGAGGCTGTAAACTGTGCTCCTAATCTAGGATTTATCAAATATTTTTGATCTTGTGTTCTAATATGAGTTTCTTGTAAGCAAATAACATCATTATTAAATTGTCTCAGATAATGAAATATCTTCCTTCTTTTCTGTGGTGAATTCAGTCCGTTCACATTCCAAGATAAAAACTTAATTGTCATTTGTAGTCTCCTGAAGCGTTAGGAGCATTTGCTGAAGTTTCTGTTCCAGACTAGTAGTCTTCGGCTTAGCTCCTCCCATAGCTTTGGATTTTTGTGCTTTACCATTGACTCCCTGCTTGTCTTGTGGTGGCTTAGACCTCTGCTGTTGTTGTTTCTCTAGAACAGTGGTTCTCAACCTTCCTAATGCCGCGACCCTTTAATACAGTTCCTCATGTTGTGGTGACCCCCAACCAAGGGTGGGTTCTAAATTTTTTTACTACTGGTTCTGTGGGTGTGGCTTATTTTGTGGGTGTGGCTTGGAGGTCATGTGACTGGGAGGGCATGGCTAGCTGATCATGTGACCAGGTGGCCATGGCTATGTGTATAGGGACTACCCAGAGGGCTGAAAAATGTGATTTCTGACAGGTCCTCGCACTTTTGACCGGTCTTTGCAGTTATGACTGGTCATCTTTTATGCCCATTGTACCATTCTTAACAACCGTGTCACTCATTTCACAACTGCTTCTCTTCACCATGGTGACAAGATAGCGCAAATACGTAAATTGTGAGGACAGTCGTAAGTTCGAGGACTGGTCAAAAGTGCGAGGACCAGTCAGAAATAACTTTTTCAGCCCTCTGAGTAGTCCATATGCATAAAAGGATACAGCAATAGAGAGGGATGAAGGAAGGGAAGGGAAATTAGAGTAGGAGTGAAGGTAAGAGAGGGAGGAAGAGAGGAGGAGAAAGAGAAAGAAAGAGGAAGTAGGGAGAAGAAGAAGAGAGGGGGAAGAGAAAGTAAGTAAGAAAGAAAAGACAGAGGTGGTAAGTTTGAGGAGAAAGATTGCTGTACAATAAAAAAAGATGAAAGGGAAGAAAGCCAACCCCAAACAAATATTAAGATATTAAAATAAAGAATGAATTGTTAAACTTTAAAGAATAAAAGAGAACAAATAGCAATAAATAGCAATAATTAGAAACACACATACAAACACACAACGTATTTTCTTTGAACAGAGTATTTGGCCGGTTCACAAATTTAAACAGTTGTAGGAGGTTAGCACCCACCCCTTTCCTAGAAGAATGAAATATTTTGGGAAATATTAAAAAGGCAGAATATTATATTTCCCTACCTGGATGAGAAATGGAGAAGCATATTTTACAGACAAAGCAGCTCCCACCTTCCTGCCCCCCACCCTTTGTTAATGGGCCAGAGGCAGAAAGTCAATCCTTTGTCAAAGGACATTTGCAACACAATAGCAACAGAAACTAACACAATGGACCCCATCAAGCCATATGATCCTGTCTACCATTAAACCATCTTTCCAAGCAGTCTCCATGTTTCCAGTGTCTTTTCCCCCACTTGGAGCAGAACCCAGAAGGATATTTCTTCCAACACAGTATTTAGTCATTTCAATTAAATTTACAATTTCTATATTTTCTTTTTACCATATTTATTCCTCATCTATTTTTAAAAAAAAACAATATTACCCTTCATCCTCATCTCTAATCTTAATCAAATTCAATTTTTCCCTTCTATTCTATATTATACCCCTTCGTATTGTCATCTATTTTTATATCCATCCTCACATTGGTTAATTATGTAATACAGTTGTTTAATACAAATTCAACATTTTAATATAAATCAATTAGTTATATAACTATCTTTTTTGAATATTAATCAATATGAACATGAATATTCCAATTATTTCCATGCAATCCAATTTCTTACAAATCAATTAATTATACTTACCAATAATAATAAACCAAATAATTTCCCCCATATATTCCTCCAAACCACAACTTAACCAATTAATAGTATCTCAATTATTACAATCCCTAGTTAAATAGAGCTTTTTTTCTTTTGTATTTTAAAATCTTGGAACTCTCCCCTTTTGCCCTAAATTTCCCATTGTTTGCAGTTTTGCACCTACCTTTTTTGGTGAGGAAAAAGAAAAAGAAATCTCTCTGCCTCATTTTGTCACGTTGCAGCCTGCTTACTTTCAATTTCGCTTTTTCACCATAGCTAGAGGGAAAAAAATCTGCTCCAGGAATTTACCTCTTTGCAGCTAGCTCTTTGAAGCCCCGCGGCAAGAATTTAAAGTTTTTTTTTCCTCTAGCCATCAGCTGGGACTCCGGAGGCAGCAATAGATTGGGAGTGGGCGGGGTAAGCGAATGGCGACCGGGCGATCCAACAGAGGCAGAGAGTGAGGGTGAGTGAAGGCATGGGGGGGGGCTAGAGAGGGCTTTGGCGACCCCTGTGAAATGGCCGTTCGACCCCCAAAGGGGTCGCGACCCCCAGGTTGAGAACCGCTGCTCTAGAATTTGTTTATAAGCTGCTCGAGTTATATGCTGTTCTTTAACATTATGCAACATCAGGTCGAGATCCGCTGCCACTTCTCTTGTACTTTTAGGTGGTCCACCTATAGCCTCTAGGGGAAGATCCAGCAACGGTTCATCTAAAAAGCCCCCTGTTGCTCCTTGAGTTTCCATTGCCTCCACCTCCATCTGTTTCCGCTGCTCTTCAAGCTCTTGTTCAAATTGCTTCTCTTTCTCACCCTCCACTATACCTAACACTGAGGATGTACGTGGAGATGCTGCACCAGTTTTGAAATAAAATTCTTCCGCTTTTTCAACAGTATTTAATCGATATCTCTCTCCTTGATACCTCAATATTATGCCAACTGGAGCATCCCATCTAAATGGAATTTGTTGTTTCTTTAATTCAGTCACCAAAAATCCAAAATCCTTTCTATCTCTTAGCATCTTAGGTGGCAGCTCTTTGTAGATCCCAATCTCCCTTCCATCCACTTGAATAGTAGAAACAAAAGACTTTTGTAAGATATCATTTCTTATTCTTCTATCTGTAAAGTAGATCATCACATCTCTAGGCAATTGCCTTTGCCTTGCCACCCAAGAATTCACTCTATAGACCTTATCAATCTTGCACAAAATCTCCTCAGGGTCAACCTTTAGCATCACAGCCAGGGCATCAGCACAAACCCTTCTCAAATCCTCTCTATTGTTCTCTTTTATTCCTCTCAGTCTTACAGCAAACTCCATGAATCTAACTTGCATCATTGTCACTTCATTTTCAATCCTTTGCGTTTTATTATCAACATTGGAGATTTTATAATCAACTTCCTTCATTTTAGATTCTACTTCTGAACTAAGTTCTTCCACTTTTTTATCAATCTGGACAACTGCTTTTGACAAACCAGTCACAACCGTCAGTATGTCATGCTTCATCTTGTCATATTTTTCTTGAACCACCTCCTTAATTTCCTGTTGAGATTTTTCAAATTTCTGGTCCAAAACTTCATTTTGATTCAACAGAGCCGCAGCAATAAATTCCTTCAAATCTTTAAAACCAGTCTCCTGTGCTTGGCTCTGAGTCTGCAAACTTAAAGGCTGCTCTTGTGGCTTGTGAGTGGGGGAAACCCCCCCCCTGCAGCTTTGGGTGGCTTTGTCTGCTTTGAAGCCATTCTGCCACGCAGACTGATTCTTTCTAAGAAGGAAGTCCTCCCTCCCTTTTCACCACAGAATCCTTTCAGAAATTTCCCCAGCTTTAATCAAGTCTCAAGGGAGAAGGAACAGATCAAAATCACTTTAAAAGAACTTTTCCCTTTTCTTCTAGCCAGCGCTGTTACTTTTAGTTACTTTGTAACATATTAAACACTCAGGCAAATCCACTTTCGCTTTCAGCTTTCCCTATCGCTGAAGCCGGACGCCATTTTAGCAAACTTTTACTTTTTCTCAGTTCTTAAATTCATTCACAGGCTAATAGAAATACTTGCAGTTTGAATTTCAAGTCCAGATTCCACCCTGTTTATTTTTGGTAATTCTCTTGGTTTTCGCTAGTTATGTTGGTCGTGTCGTCTGGCTCTGCTAGATGCAGAGTTGTCCCCGGAGTCCGGAGCCTCGGCGAGCTGGATAGGGAGCCTCACCCTGCTTCCTCCCCAGAAGCAAAAAAGACAGTCTGAGGACTTCGCAGGGGGCTCTACCTTGTCTCGCCGGCTCTCCTCCCGATTCCTCAGGATCGTGGAGTTTTTCAAGCCGCCTCTCAGCTGTAGGGGCGGTTCTTTACGGGCGGCAGGGCTGGCGGTCTTGAAGAGACCGTCTAGCGACGACGGCGGCACCAACCGGAAGTCCCGACATGGAAGAACTGTTTGTTGTACAGGCTGATGCCAGCGATGTAGCACTAGGAACAGTACTTCTGCAAATGAATGCAGCTGGAAAGCTGCAACCCTGTGCTTATATTTCCTGTAAACTAACGGAGACCGAGAGGAGATGGGCCATATGGGAGAAGGAGGCTTTCGTGGTGCATTGGGCCCTGTTAATGTGGACGCAATTCCTTGAAGAGGCTAAGCACCCCTTTGAGGTGTGGACTGACCACAAGAACTTGGAAGCTTTGAAAACACCATGTAAACTATCCCCAAAGCAAGTCCGTTGGGCTCAGCATTTCAAATGTTTTAAATTTTCCCTGCGCTATCTTCCTGTAGGGAAGAACTTTATGGCAGATGCACTTTCCAGATTGCCGCAATACAACAGTGCTAGAGAGGAAGTGATTTGGCCAATCATCCCCTCAACTCAGCTGGCGGCACCAGTAACTACTCGAGCGCAGGCTAAGGCAGATCCAGCTTTATCGGGCGACTTGTCTAAGTGACTACAAGAAGCTCTAAAGACCGACGAGTGGTTTCAAGCCCACTCGAATGAGTGTACACTGTGCGATGGTCTGGCTTGGGTGGGAGCCAAGTTATATGTTCCCGCCAGTCTGAGAGCAACGATCTTACAGCACGCTCATGATGCCAAAGTTGCTGGGCATTTTGGATTTGTCAAAACTCTACATTTAGTCAAACGACAGTTCTGGTGGCCCGCACTCAAAAAAGACATAGAGGCATATGTAGCTAGCTGCCCCATGTGTGCCTCAGCCAAGAGACCTCTGGGGAAGCCACCTGGATTACTTCAGAGCGTTGCCATGCCAGATGCACCTTGGAGAGAGATCTCCATGGATTTTATTGTGGAATTGCCCGAAAGTGGGGGGAGCACAGTTATTTGGGTGGTCATTGATTTGTTTTCCAAACAAGTGCATTTTATCTCATGTCCCGAGATTCCTTCTGCAAAAACACTTGCGAAAATGTTTGTCCAACATGTGTACAGGTTAGACGGTGCCCCAAAGCGTATAATCTCTGATAGGGGTATCCAATTTACCTCCCATTTCTGGAAAGAGTTCCTAGCGCTAATAGGCTCCGCCCAGGGATTAAGCTCCGCCCACCATCCTCAGATAAATGGGGCTTGTAAAAGAACCAATTCCATAGTGAAACAATATTTGAGGTGTTATGTCAATTATCAGCAAGATAACTGGGCAAAGTTATTGCCATTTGCAGAGGTGGCCTATAATAATTCCATACATAGCAGCACTGGGTTCACCCCTTTCAAAGTGGCCTCCAGCCAAGACTTTGTGCCAATTCCAGAATTGCCCCAAGAGAATCCAAAACACCCCTCTCTGATTAATTGGATCGAACAGCTACGAGGCACATGGGCAGTAACTCGTAAGGCACTAGATGAAGTGCATCAAGCTCATAAAGCCCAGGCCGATAAAAAAAGGGGTCAGGCACAAGATTATAAAGTTGGTGACATGGTTTACCTTTCCACCAAATACATGCAAACTACCCAAAAGTCAAAAAAGCTTGGACCCAAATATGTGGGCCCTTTCCCGATAGTTCGGGTCATTAACCCAGTCACGGTTCAATTGGAGTTGCCAAAAAATTTACAACGAATTCATCTGGTATTCCATGTCAGTTTGCTCAAACCGGAACACTCATCCCCTTTGCGTCCAGACCAAGAACCTTCTCCTGTCCCCATTCTGATTGAAGGAGAACATCACTTTGAGGTCAAGAAAATCTTGGATTCCAGGAAGCATCGTGGTAAGGTGCAGTATTTGGTGGCCTGGAAACATTTCCCATTGTCAAAAGATGAATGGGTAAATAAAAAAGATGTTCGAGCACCGAAGAAACTACAATTGTTTCATACCAAATATCCTGATAAACCTTGATCATTTACTCCATGTACATATTATATATTGTATATTTATCTTCCTTTTATCTTTTCCAGGAAGAATGTCTCTTTTGAAGGGGGGCCGAATGCCAGCCTCCGCTCTTTCAATGCTTTCTTGTCGGCTGCCATGGTAACCGGGGAGGGGGAGCTAGGAAGTTGCTAGATGGGGAAGCGTGCTGGAGGATGGGAGGAAAGGGGAAACGAAAGTGAAACTTAGCTGCAGTCCTGTTCCTTTGAAGCTGCTATCGAGTCAACGGTCCTGACATTCCAGATTGATGACACTGCCAGACGTGTGATTCCAGCTGACCTCTGGAGGACCTTTGGATTGGATGATTTACGCTGGACAGTTGGGAGGGGATGCTTTCTATATGTGATTTTCGCGCCTATTGCCTCAGATCTTGCTTTCCTTGGCTGCATTCAGTTCAATTTCAGTAAAAGTACCTTTATCTATGAAAATGAAGTTGGGGGTCATTCTTTCCTGAAATCTGAAAGGAGGCACGCCTGACAGGACAAGATTTCTGAAAGGCAATATGGCACCACTTCTAAAATGTTCAAAACTGTTTACAGCCTGGCAAAAGCATGCAGACCAATTTCAAGCATAGAGGAATTGATAGAATTACAAACTGAAAATGAAATAGATCTGGGAGTAGGATTGCATTCAAGGCCAACAGTTGTGAAAATAGTTGAGTGCATTGCAAATGAAATTAAAACTCAAATGTTTACCAGCATCATTGCACAGAATCTGAAAATATGTCTGATCATTGACAAAGCCTCAACAATATCCTGCAAACCAGTTTTGATAGTTTTTGTAAAAGTTGAGGACTCAGAGGACCCACCAACAATTTTTGTTGAGTTTGTTGAATTGAAGAAACAAGATGCAGAGACAATATGTTCTGCAGTTTTTGAAAGTCTACGAATGGTTAGGTTTACACGGCATTACCTACAAAAAAATTTAATAGCATTCTGCTCTGATGGTGCCAGTGTTATGCTTGGGAGAAAATCTGGAGTGAGCACCAGAATAGCAAAAGAGTTTCCAAACATCATCATATGGCACTGCTTGAACCATTGCCTCCAACTTGTTTTAGATGATGCCATAAAGGAAATAAAGCAAGTAAATCATTTTAAAATATTTATTGATTAAGATATGCTCTATTTTTCAGCAATCCAATAAGAACTGAATTGAACTTGATGAAATATCCAAAGAACTTGACATTAACATCATAAGGATTGGTAGTTTTTGGGCCAAGATGGGCTGCCTGTAGTTTAAGAGCAACCATAGCTGTGTGGTGTGCTTATCCAATGCTACATCAATATTTTCATGCAAATGCAAAATACGCAGGTATGGCTGCCCATCTGGAAAATAAATATTTCTTAAATGATTTGGCGTTGATGATCGATATTCTGGAAGAAATCTCACTTCTTTCAACTGCACTGCAAGCACGCAATACGGACATCACAAAGGCTGAAAAACTGGTGAGAAGATCAATGAAAGCATTTGAACTGCTTACAAAGGGAAAGGGCCCATACGAAAGAAAAGTTGACGGACTAATTACTTCAGAAACCTTCAGAAATATAAACTTTGTAGAAAATCATTGATTTGTTGGACTGTAGAGTGACCACACACACACAAAGGTTGAGGATGTATGTGGTGATTTTATTGTCTTACATAGTGACATTATATAGTTTGTTACTTTCACGTTACAGTGTACTTGGCAGCATCTCATTGGCTACAGAATCTTCCAGGTAACTAGAGTCTTTGGTTAACAATTACTGCTTTGCTTAAGCACTTATAATATTATCTAGGGTTAACACACATCCCACTTCCTTTCCTCCTGTTCCTCTTGTTTATAGAGTTAGAGTCTTAATGCCATTTCCTGGCGCCTACATGTGAGTAACTTTCCTTATCTGAGGTTTGCCATTCAAGATAAGGAAACAGTCCTATACATAGCAGACTACAGGTTCCTACATGTCCTCTCTTTTTATTTAATTTTGAGGGAACAATGTTTTTTGTATATATCGCATTTGATGAGGAGGCGAGGAGTAGGACGAAACATAGTAATTAATGAGGGAATACACTGAATGAAACAACAGCAAGAAACTAACATGACAATAATAATTACAGCATAAAAAAAAAACTGCTTAAGCCAGGTCAACCAGTCAAAAGAAAAGGAAATAGCATGAACATTATTCTGAAAATATGATTGGAGTTTAGCAAGTTCATCTTCAATGGTTCTGTTCAAAGAGTGAAAATGAACAGCACATCCATGACGGCCAACAAGTTTACAAAAACCTCCTTGTCATGCTAACAAATAGTCAATAGCAAAACGTTGTTGGAGCACATCCTGATTCAGGTCCTCAATTTCATGTTGGAGATCACGAACAATAGCAGCAGTGGCATTAATTGATTTCTCCAGGCGACATGTTAAACCCAGGATAGAATGTCTATTTTCTTGAGCTATTATTCCAGGGTAAGCCCCTAAGGTGATCACCCCAGGAATAGCTCCAGCCGCAGCATGGCCAAAGGTATTTAGAGAGGACAGTTGCGTATCAATGATAACTTCATCATTACATGTAGGACCTAATGAAGCACGGCATTGTCGTGAAGAAGAAGAGAGAGCACTAATCTGCAGAGGTAGGGAAAAGTAGCCAATAGCAGCACACTGATAGTTCTGAAGGTGTACGTTGGTTGCATATTTGTCAAAAAAGAACCACATAGAAGCGTTAAAAATAGGAAAATTATCAGGATACATTTCAGGCACAATATTAGGCCCATACAAAGAAGAATTAAAGGTTCCCCAGAGCCAATAATAGTCAGTACAATAATTATAATTCCCTACTTTCGATAAAATGCGTCAAGCCTTAGCATAATCATTCCAATTGTTAAGCCAAGTATGGTGAGCATAACAGCAAAAACATAAGCCTCTAGTATATTGATTAGTATGAAGATAACGCCAACGAACAGAATTAAGTTTAGGATTAAGTTGTATAGGTTGAGTGTTATTCAAAGCAGTAACAGAACTAAGAGAAGACAAGAGAATACAAAAAAGAATTGTGACAGAATTAGCTGCAATAATAGCAAAAACAGCAGCAACTAGATTTTCAGGAGTCTGAGGTAGGTCAGCTTGACTCAATTGTTGTTGAGCTTGGTATGTTGTGGCCTTCACTTGCTCCCATGTGATTGGCGAAGGTCGTTACTCGGGATTAGGAGCAAGACGATACTTTACTAGCGGTCTTGTCATGGTGCTATTGCATGAAAATGAACATTAACAGGAATATCTGAAAAAGAATCTACAAGAGTTAAATAATTCCAAGTAAATAAGGCAACAGATAATAAATGTTCTCCATTTCCCATTTTTCTTTTTAATAAAAAAACAGGAGTATGACTACGTGTATGCTCCACATATAAGGGATGTTGTCGATTCTCCAAATGATGCTTAAGAGACAAAAACAAAGCTAGCAAATTTATATCTAATGACAATGCACAATAAGAAAATGGCAAAGATTGCATAACTAAATAGACATATTGTGTATCAACCACAAGATTAATTCATTGCGTAGGGAAAAGTTGTAAAGCTAATATAACAGCTGCAAGTTCAGCCCGCTGGGCGGAAGTTTGAATTGATGTGAATTTTGAATGCCATTGAGAATCAGCGTGCCAGACCACCACCCCTCTTTTTGGTGAACCATCTGTAAAAATTGTCAGAGCATCAATAAAAGGAGTACGGACAAAAATAGTAGAAAAAGATGGGTTTGGAGTAGTAGTAACCACAATTCTAGGATCTTTTGGTAATGAATATAAAACTTCTCCAAGATAATTGGAGAAGGCAATCTGATAACTTTCAGATATCATCATAAGATGATCATGCTCAATCTTTGTACGTGTGAAGGCAATGCCTATCAAATCCTGTCCAATCAGTTGCAAAGCACACTTTAATCAATTCTTCTAAGGCAGACTGGTAAGGATAAATGTTTCTAGGTGGAGTAGCAGATAAATTTAACCACTCATGAATAGCTATTTTTAATGTGCTCTTAATGGTATATAAACACCCAGTAGGCAATGGAGAAGTAGGAAGAATAGTTAAGTGCAATCCTGCTTCTACTGACTCAATTCGGTCAACATATTGTTGCTTAACTTTGTCCAAGATGAGCTGTAAGCACCTTTTTTGATCATTCAGCAAATGAACTGTATTACCAGGGGATTGTGCTCCTTTTAAAGATTGGAATAGAGGTAACATATCACCAGTTGTTATGCAGAAGAAAGGCCTAACCCAGTTAATAATGCCTAGCAACTTTTGTCATTGAACTAAAGTATAAGACTTTTGTACTTTTAAGTCAGGCAATACTGGAATGGAAGAAGCTTTCAGTAACCTATGACCCAAGTATAAGTAAGGTTCAGTTTTCTGAATTTTATCATCTGCAATAAACAACCCCTTCTGTGCTACAATAGTTTTTAATTCCTGCAGAAGGGCTATAGAATCAAACTGAGGAGCAGCTATTAAGATATCATCCATGAGGCTTCCGGTCTGGCTTCCAGGCTTCCGGTCTGGCTTCCATCACCACCAGACGGTCCTCTGAGACCGCCAGCCCTGTTGCCTGTAAAGAGCCGCCTTTACATCTGAAAGGCAGCTCGAAAAACTCCATTTCCTGAAGGAAATGTGAGACAGAGCAGGCGAGGGCAGGTAGAGCCCTCTGCGAAGTCCCCAGTGTTCTTTTTTTACTCTTGGGGATGAGCAGGTTGTGGCTCCCTATTTCCGCTAGCCGCTGCTCCGGGCTTCGGGAGAACTCTGCCTTTTTGCAGAGCTAGGCGCTGGAACCGGACCAATCAAAGAAATTAACAGATGGACTAATTAAAAAGGACGAGATTTGGACTTGGGACCCTAAATCGCAAGTATTCTTAATGATTTTACAAGCGTTTTAGAGTGAAGGAAAAAAAAGTTTAAAATGGCGACTGCTGAGGCTTGAGAAGAAGAAGAAAGCCGAAAGTGAAAGTCCTTCCGTAACAAGCTACAAAGTAGCGGAATAAACAGTGCTGGCTAGAATCTGGAAGAAAAATACCTATTTTAAGTTTCTTTTTTCTTGGAGATTTGTACTTGATCTTGTTTGGGGAAAAGTTTTCTTTCTTTAAAAAGAGTTTGTGTGGCAGGATGGCGTTAAAACTAATAAAGCCTGACAAACAAGCAATGGGGGGGGGTGTTCCCCCATTTACAATTATGTGAACAAGTTCTGAGCTTACAGACTCAGCAGAATGGCTTTAATTTAAAAGAATTTGTCCAGGAGGAAATGGCAAGATATCACGAGACTGTGAACCAGAAATTTGAAAAATTTAGGCAAGAAATTAAAGAAATGATACAACTAAAGTGTCGAGCCTCGGTTGGGTCTCGCCATCACTAGGGAGGACGAGGAGGAGGGGGCAAGCTGTTGGACTCTCCGGGGGCGTGTCATCAGCTGTTTGAGAAGTCTTTACCACCTGCACACAAAACGAAGCAAACTCTTTCATCGGAGATGGGGGGGGCATGGTGTTTGCAGATGACGCTGCCTTGTGCTGTAACAGAGGCGCGCTCCTCCTACAGGCCAGCTTGAGGAAGGAGGGATGATGTTGACTGTTTGATTGTTAATTGATTTATTGTGCTCCTCCTTCAGGCCAGCTAAGGGAAGGAGGGGTGATGTTAACTATTTAATTGCCACTTGATTTATTGCTGTGTATATAAAAGGCGCTATACTGCGATTGCGTGTAGCGCTAACTTTAAACCTTGTTTCTGGCTTGTGCCTTTCTCCTGCCTGTGTTTGCTGTGCTGAACCTAATTAAAGGATTGCAACTGCTTTATTCCGTTCTGGTGTTGGCTTGTTTCCAGTGCAGTTGGGTGGACTGGCCGAGAGAAAGTTAGCGCTCCCCCACTCACCAATTTCAACTGCCTACGTTCCCTAGCTGCAGTCCGGCGAGAAAGGCTGTCGGTGATGGTAGAAGGGACGGCGCTGGGTGATTCGGAGTTGGAGGTCCCTCTAGAGGCTGACGTGGAGGAGGTGGTTGTGGAAGAGGAGAAGCTACAAACTGCAACCCCTCATCAACCGGTAGTCAGACCCAAGCTGTGCCAGCCACGTGAGGAGGACTGTGTGGAGACGGCTGGTGCGCAGAGTCAAGGGCTAGACCCTTCGGGACAGGTTTCCAGTGGGGGCTGGTGGCCTAGTTCTACTCATACTGGGCCCCAATGGCCTTTTCCCCCCCCATTGGGTCCGTCATTTAGAGGTTGGCAGGAGAGACGTTGGACAGACGAGGAAGAGGCGGATTGGGGCTATGATAATACAGGGCCTGAATCCAGTGCTATGGATGCCATAAGAGATCGGTTTGGAGAAGGGAGTTTCCGGGACGCCCCGTCTTGGCAACCCTGGGCCGCTGGGGCGGAACCGTTACAAGGCAAGTCTTGACAGGATGAGGGCCTTTCCAGGCCAGAGGCTCGGTTTCGCATCGCTAGCCCCAAATTCCGAAGGGAACAGGAAACAGGAAAAGGAAAGGGCCAATTCGAAGACCGGGACTACCACCTGCCTAAGAGGGAGGATAGCACCAGGGGCTCCGAACAGCCATCGACCAGAAGAGAGGTAGGAGCTGGAAGGTGGGCACAAGGTCCTGTGGGGGAACGGAGGCCCGTTGGAGATCTGAGGAGAGATGGGGAGAACAGACCGCCTGTACCACCCCCAGCATGGATCCCGGTTCCTGGGATGTGGGCACCACCTCCAATCTGGGGCCCTCCTGTAGTGCAAGCCACCTTTGACGGGAGCCCAGACCGTGTGGCGTTGTTCTTAAGCCAGGTGGTTAGTCATCTAGACCAGTATGGTCGCTGGTATCCATCACAATGGGCCATGGTGGTAGCCATTACAGCTGTGTTAACCGGTGATGCAGCAGACTGGGTGGCGGGATTACATCGCAACCATGCTAGAGAACTAGTGGACGTGGGTAAATCAAAACCAAACGTCAGTAATCTTACGAGATGGATTAGGGTGGAATGGGGATCGTTTATACATTCCAGAACCGCTTCGAACTACAGTTTTAAGACGGTGCCATGATGCCAAACCAGCAGGTCATTACGGTTTCCTTAAAACACTTCACCTGATTAGACGTCAATTTTGGTGGCCACAAATGCGTGGTGAAATTGAACGTTATGTTAAATCGTGCCCCACATGCGCGGCAGCAAAACCATGGTCAGGAAAACCACTCGGTTGATTACAATCGGTGGCTGATCCTAGTCATCCGTGGGAGGAAGTGGCGATGGATTTTATAGTGGACCTACCGCCCAGCAATGGACATACCATTATTTGGACAGTAGTAGACCTATTTTCAAAGCAGGCGCATTTTATACCCTGTCGGGGTTTACCATCTGCCCGACGATTGACAGACATGTTTATACAACATATCTACCGCCTTCATGGGGTCCCGAAGCGTATTATATCAGATCGGGGTGTCCAGTTCACCACCCAGTTTTGGAGATCTTTCATTCACAGGATAGGGTCCACTCAAGGATTAAGTTCAGCCTTCCATCCCAGTACAAATGGAGCAGCTGAACGGGCTAATGCCGCTGTGGAACGATATCTACGTTGCTACGTTTCGTATCAGCAAACTGATTGGTCTGCCTTACTCCCATTCGCTGAAGTCGCATACAACAATATCAGCCACCGTAGCACGGGATTTTCTCCTTTCCAAATCATCTATGGAAGAGAATTCCCTGCCATACCTGAGGTAGAACCTCCAGCTACAGGGGTATCTACACATTCCGGTTGGGCCGACAAGATCCAACAAACATGGCCAGCGGTAAAAATGGCGCTTCAAAAAGCAGCAAATGAATACAAACTTTATGTTGATAAAAAAAGAGCCGACCCAAAACCGTTTTCTGTAGGGGATCACGTGTATCTATCAACAAAATACTTGAAATTACGATTACCTAGTAAGAAACTAGGTCCCAAATACATAGGTCCTTTTCCTATAATACGTGTGATCAACCCTGTCACTGTCATGCTTAAGCTACCTTCACTGTTAGGAAAAATACATCCTGTTTTTCATAGCAGCCTCCTTAAACCTGTCAAAGAGGAAAGGCCCACACATCAGCCTGTTTCCCCGGGACCGAGTCATTCAGATCAATATGAGATAGATAAAGTATTGGATTCACGTCTACGTAGAGGCAGGTTACACTACTTAGTACGGTGGAAGGGTTATCCACTAGCACAAGCATCTTGGGTAGCAGCTCCAGACGTTCATGCCGACCGGTTGCTCCATCGGTATCATTGTAAATATCCAAATAAACCAGGTCCCAGTGGGTAGAACGGTTGCTATGCTAACATCTTTATTTTATTTCCTGCAGGTGGACTCCTGGTAGAGAGGAGCCGCCTGTCGAGCCTCGGTTGGGTCTCGCCATCACTAGGGAGGACGACGAGGAGGGGGCAAGCTGTTGGACTCTCCGGGGGCGTGTCATCAGCTGTTTGAGAAGTCTTTATCACCCGCACACAAAATGAAGCAAACTCTTTCATCGGAGATGGGGGGGGCATGGTGTTTGCAGATGATGCTGCCTTGTGCTGTAACAGAGGCGCGCTCCTCCTACAGGCCAGCTTGAGGAAGGAGGGATGATGTTGACTGTTTGATTGTTAATTGATTTATTGTGCTCCTCCTTCAGGCCAGCTAGGGGAAGGAGGGGTGATGTTAACTGTTTAATTGCCACTTGATTTATTGCTGTGTATATAAAAGGCGCTACACTGCGATTGCGTGTAGCGCTAACTTTAAACCTTGTTTCCGGCTTGTGCCTTTCTCCTGCCTGTGTTTGCTGTGCTGAACCTAATTAAAGGATTGCAACTGCTTTATTCCGTTCTGGTGTTGGCTTGTTTCCAGTGCAGTTGGGTGGACTGGCCGAGATAAAGTATGATAATTTGCAACGAAAGATTGTAACAGTGACGAATGCTTTTTCAGAAATTGTTATAAAGATGGATACAAATATCAAGTTATTAGAGTCTAAAATGGAGGAAGTTGATGATAAGATTAATAATTTGGACAATAAAATACAAATAATTGAAAATGATTTGACAAATATTCAAGACAATAGTTTAGAAGTAAAGTCTAAAAAGGAAGCTGCTCACGAGGCTTACAATGCAGAAGATATAAAGCAAGGGATTGAAAAAGAAATTACAATGATGAAATACAGGCTCACGGAATTTGCGGTTAGAATGAGAGGGTTACAGGAAAATAATAGAGATGATTTAAGAAAAATATCTGCTCAAGTTCTGGCCGGGATTTTAAAGGTTCATCCTGAGGAGGTATCTTGTAAGATTGACAAGGCTTATAGAGTAAATTCTTGGATTGCAAAGCAAAGGCAATTGCCTAGAGATGTGGTGATTTACTTCACAGACAAAGAAATAAGAAATGATATTGTGCAAAAATCTTTTAATTCTACTCTACAATTGTATGGAAGAAAGATCTGGATATATAAAGAGTTGCCGCCTAAGATTCTAAAAGATAGAAAGAAATTTGGATTTTTGGTGACTGAGCTAAGGAAACAAAATATCCCATTCAGGTGGGACGTTCCAGTTGGTATAATATTGAGATATCAAGGAGAAAGATATCAGCTAAATACTGTTGAAAAAGCGGAAGAATTTTACTACAAGGTTCTCCAAAAGCAAAATCAACAAGAGATAGAAATTCAAGATAAGCAAAAGGAGGTGGAAGTAATGGAAAAACAACAAGTTACAGAGGTCCCCGTAGATGAGCCGCTTCTGGATTCTCCTTCAGAGGTCTCAGCTGGACTATTTATAAATACAAGAGAGGCGGCTCTGGATTCTAAAGTGATGACTTATCAAGTTACAGACCAGCATGGAAATCAATCAGTCGATATAAAACTCATAGAACCAGAATGGAGATTTAAGCCACAAAAGCAAAACCAACAAGATCAAGTTATAGATCAGCATGAAAACCAAACAGTTGATATACAATTTATAGAAAGGAAATCAGGATGGAGATCTAACCCACAAAAAGTCAAGAAAAGAAGAAGCAGGTCACACAAAAACAAAAACTTTTAAACCAAACAACAGTGTAATGCCAGTTATTTAAGAGATGACTGAATATACGAAAAGATAGTTGAGGCGAAGTATTGGTTTATATTATCCTGAGGAGAGTAACAGACTTCTGCAGTGCTGTACTTTTGGGATGTGAAAAGGGCCTTAAACTGAAATGATTGGAATTATCTTTTTTTTTTTGGACTCTTTGATAAATATACTACGTTTATGCTGAGCTACAAGGCGAGAGAGTTATGGAATTGGGGCACGCAGATGATCTGGCTGTTACCCTATTACGGTGGTTGGAATTAATAATTTGAATAAAAGACACCTCTATAGACACTATATGGAATACAAATATAAAGTCACTCGGGTGGTTTTTTTTTTTTTATGAAGATATTTGCTATTGATGGGGGCAGATGGTAATTGAAGATACCAAACATACTGTTGGAATTAGGATGTGATGTTACCCTAACATGGGTGATGGAGTTTACAATCCAGCTGAAAGACATTACAGAAGATATCATATGGATTACAAGCTTAAAGTCTTTTTTAAGAGGATTTTATTTACATAAGGGAATATTTTTTAGTGGTGTGGGCAGAAGAATAAAGATATTATGAATTATTAAGTATGGTAGTCTTGTAGGAAAGAGGGTGGAGATAGGTTAGTTTATTGATTGTTTAGTTTAAGAAAAGGGATATTATGTTTAGATATGAATATATGTAAAAGATTTGAGTTAAGAGATATAACGATGGGGGTGAAGGAAATGGGTAGACTATGAATTGAATAAATGTTAAATTAGGATTTATTATATAGTTTTATAGCGGAAGGTTGCTTTGAAATGTTATATTAATATACATAAAAGATTTGATTTAAGAGATATATGTATGGGGGGTAGAAAAAGGGTAGATTATGAGCAGAAATCGCTAAACTGGGAGATATAATAATATTATTATGCTAAATTAGGAGTTATTATATAATGTTATAGTAGAATGTCATTTTGAAATGTATAGTATAAGGGGGAATATGATAATATTATTAGAAAGAAAGGGTCAGCATATGGGGATGGAGTAAGGGGATGGTAAATTATTATATAATCTGTTATGAATTTGGGTTTTATTATGAAGAAGCCACAGGGGGAGGGGAGGGGGAGGGGGGGTTAGGGAGGAGGGGGGGAAAAATGGGGAAAAATTTGTATTTGAAAAACTTTCAATAAAAAAAAAAGATATCATCCATGTAATGATAAACCAAATAAGATGGAAATTTCTCACGAAATGGCTGTAGTGCATTGTCCACAAAATACTGGACAAAGTAGGAGAATTAAGCATGCCCTGTGGTAAAACACGCCAGTGATATCGTTTAGTTGGCATGCTATTATTAAACCCCCCCCCCACAGGGACAGTAGAGAGCCACTTAAGGAAAAGAGCCATCATCCAAAATCAATTTTGTATTTAAAAAAGAAAGGAGGTCCCGACCCCAAATATTAGTATGAATAACAAAGGGCGAAAGGAAGTAATAGAGAGGATTAAGCAATAGAAGATCGATCAGAAAGAGTTTGAGGAAGGTTCACCCAAACCTGAATTAAAAGAGTTCCAGTGTAATCAGAATCAATAACACCAGGGACACAAAGCACCCCTTTTTATGAGAAGGTAGCTGGAGGAAGCACAGTTTGGGCAGGAATTGAAGCAATTTTTTCTTTATCCTGTGGTTGAAGTGGAATAGTAAAGAAACAATCTTTTAAATCAACCACCAACAATTGATAAAAATTAGGAATTAAATTAGGATTAGGAAGACCACATTGCAAAGGACCCATTAAACCAGAGGGAAGAGGGCCCTTAAATTGAGAAGGAATCAATTTAACCTCCAAAGGAATTTTAAATTCCACAGATTCCAGTTATTAAATCAAGCCCAGCATTACCTGCTGTGGCTGGAACTGCGGAAGAGAGACTAGGGGAGGAGACATGGCTACGGGGAAGGCACTCTTTTGTCCCCTCTACCAAGCCTCTGGCAAAATTACCACTAATACCATAATCAGTAACAGCCTTTTCTCTTAAAATTTGATAAGGCAGTCCTTCCCATTCTGCAATCTGCTGTCCTGCCAATTGGCCCTGGCCCTGATGATATTGTACTGGACATACAGACAACAATTCAGCAATTTCTTCCCCAGGCATGGAGGAATCCTGTTTACAGGATTTCACCATTTTCTGAAAAGAAAACTGAACAACAGAGTTAGAAGGTTTAGTAATCTGACCTGTGTCAGTAGGAGCTGAAGGAGGCAGAATCTCATATTCTGGAGAGGAAGGAGGACAGACAACAGCATTGGAATAACTTGGAGGTGAAGGAGTTAAAAGAGACAGTTCAGCAATTTCAAATTTTTCCACTGCATATCTACATAAATGCCATACCTGCAAAATCTCTACCTTAGCTCTTGGTTCAGTATGTAAAACTTTCCCAATTTTTTCCCAATCAGATAATCTTAAAGATCCCTTTTCTGGGTACCATAAACACTTATTTGCAATCTCCTGGACCAGCCTTAAGAGACTGCATTGTGGCACATCAATGTGATTTTTCTTAAGTAAATAGCTTAATTCTTCAGCATGCTTTCTTTGTCCCTCAGAAAGCGAGGCCCCCATTACTTACAGAAACCTTTAGAAGGTTGAAGAAGCCACAAAGGCTGTCTGGTGCACCAAAGTCCTTGCCAGACGAAGTAAGGGTCCCTGTTCGGGTGCCACTTGTAGAGTGACCACACACACACAAAGGTTGAGGATGTATGTGGTGATTTTATTGTCTTACATAGTGACTTTATATAGTTTGTTACTTTCAAGTTACAGTGTACTTGGCAGCATCTCATTGGCTACAGAATCTTCCAGGTACCTAGAGTCTTTGGTTAACCATTATTGCTTTGCTTAAGCACTTATAATGTTATCTAGGGTTAACACACATCCCACTTCCTTTCCTCCTGTTCCTCTTGTTTATAGAGTTAGAGTCTTAATGCCATTTCCTGGCGCCTACATGTGAGTAACCTTCCTTATCTGAGGTTTGCCATCCAAGATAAGGAAACAGTCCTACACATAGCAGACTACAGGCTCCTACATTGGACTTCATCGGGAAAGACTTTTAGGAAGCATCATAACAAATTTGCGGAAATGACTGATGGACTGTGAACATTTAAAAACTGGTAGCCAATTGCAAGACACCACAAATAAATTACAGTTTCTACATTTTTTGGTGCCAGAGTACTGGGATTTTGAGGAAGTAGTCATTCCATGGAAAGCAGCTGAAGAACAACTGCACACATTTGGTGACATTTTCAATTACAACATTAACATCAACGACTATAGAGATTTTGTGGAGAATAGGTTAAAAGATTCGACAGTATCTTTGCAATTCCTGACAGTATTAAAAAAGCAAAAGATATATAAAAGATGTCAGAAGAATTGCTGTAAGTTCTGCAGAAGCAGAAAGGGGTTTTTCAAAAATGAACTTCATATGTTCAGAGAGCAGAAGTTGCCTAGCTGTTTCCAATTTAACCAACCTCATGACCATCAGCGTTACTGGCCTAACTCTTCCAAAATGGGACTCTATTCTTGCAGTGAAAAAGTGGTTCAGAGAACACTATTGCTCAGCCAATGATCTGCCCATCAAGTTCAAGAAAAGTGAGGAGAGTGCCACTGAAATAGCTATGTGAAAATATCTTAAAGCTAAAGACGACTAATAGTTTTATGTAAGTATTTGTGTATCTCTTTTATTGTTTTTTTATTGTCTTTTGTAGTTCTTTTATTCTTATTTAAGTATTAAATGGTTGAATTTGTATATCATGGTATATCTTCTTTTTGTAGGTCATTATTATCATTAGTGCAAAGAAGCGACGTCGAAGACAACACTTTTATTGCTCTTATGTAAGTATTGTGTATCTCTTATTGTTTTGTGTACTTCATTTATTCTTATTTAAGTATTAATTGCATGAAATAATTGGTATATTTTCTTTTTGTAGGTCAAAAAAGGGCAAAGAAGTGACATCGACTTGGTCATGCCCACCCAATCACATGACTACCAAGCACACCCACCCAGTCACTTGACCACCAAGCCCTGCCCACTGAGTCACCTGACCACCAAGCCACACCCACCAAATAAGCCACACCCACAGAACCGGTAGGGAAAATTTTTAGGTTTCACCCCTGGTTCATATAGTCAATTCAAGCTCTGAGAAGTCTGTTTGACTCTGTGCTCTGTTTGGCCTTGCAAAACTAATTGGCAATTAGGTCTCTGGCAGCATTTTAAGGGAGATAAAGGTGGGTGCCTTTATCAACAATTTATCAACATTACAAACAGTTGGAATCTTCATAGACTGTTTGTGAATCATTATGGGCTGTGAATGACCAAAATTCACAGCCGTCTCAATAAAAGAGGTTTTTTGGGACTAAAATTATTATTTATGCTTTCTCAGGAAGCCTAGGTCAGAACATTTGACTATGGTCACCAATATCCCAGACTTCCCTTGGGTAAAAGAGGTGAGTATTACAGATAGGAGATTCAATTCTTAGAGGAACCAAAACTATAGTCTGCAGTCTAGGCATGTATACTGTCTTCCTGGAGCAAAAATCAAAGATGTAACTGAGAACCTTACTAAAATAACACCATGGATTACTACCCCTTTCTTCTCCTACACATGGGGATGAATGGCAGGACAATGAACCTGAAAACAATAACAAGAGATTACAAACAGCTAGGGAAGAAAGTAAAGGAATTAGGAGCACAAGTGATGTTTCCATCTATACTTCCAACAAAAAGCCAACATCCAATGAGGGAGAAAAGGATTTTAGAAATGAACCATTGGCTTAAAAATTGGTGTTTTCAAGAGAACTGTGGTTTCCTAGACCTGGTCTACATTACTTACATGAAGAGCTATTAGCAAGGGCTGGACTGTGTCTCACAAGAATGTGAAAGAATATATCTGGAAAACGATTAGCTCATCTTATCAGAAGGGCTTTAAAGTAAAATTGAGGGGGGAGGGTGACCCTTTAGAACCTAATTCGAAGCAAAATCCACTAGATAACCAATCAAATAAGGAGGTAGGGAGTAAAAAGAAAGAAGAAAAACTCAGATGCAAAGTAGGAGATTTAGGAAGCATACCCAGGATTAGCTATAAATGCCTATATACTAACACTCAAAGTTCCTATGATCGTGGGCAAAGCGGATTGTCATAGCTGATTGTCGGAACTTTTTAAAAACTTTTTTTAGTTAAAAAATGCTAAAAAAGTTTTTAAAAGTTGGCCATGCCCACCCAGTCACATGACCCCCACCAAGCCATGCCCACCAAGCCATGCCCACAGAACTGGGAAAATTTTTGAATTTCACCACTGACTGTTATTGAGCTGTTTTCAAAGCAAGCACACTTCGTGATGTGTCTGAAGATTCCTTCTAGCCAAGATATTTGTGCTACACATCTACAGACTACATGGTGTTCCCCATTAGTTCAGACAGAAGGGTGCAATTCACTACAAAATTTTTGTCACGAGTGTTTCCAGGATTGCTGTGGCTATCTGCCTACTCACAAACAGTATGGTTTTAATCAAGCCATCTGCTGTTGGCAATTACCTGCAAGCCTTCCCCGCCCTAGTTAATTGCAGGTTGACTCCCTATATAAGCAAGGACCTTTTGCTTGCTACCCGGGCCTAGTCTTCTAGGCCTAAATGCACAGCTCCTGCAGGAAGCTTGTTGCAACGCCGCAGATGGGAGAAGAATGCAGATAAGGACTCCAGACGCCGCTACAGAGAGACTCCCACGGATGCTTGCCTTTTGCTGTTTTGTAGCATGCAAGCTATCATCGGGACTGCTGTTGCTGGACTTTCTTCCTCCCACAAGCTTCAAGCAATGTTTGCTGTTTGAACTGTTTTTACTTCAGGTGACTTTCAGCTGTGAAGCTCGTGCTGCTCCCATTATGATTGCCTTGATGATGTATCGACGCCGAAGCTGCTTACCTTCATGCTAGCTTTATTCTTTTGTGAACTGTTTTGGTATTGTGGAGAGGGATCTAGGGAGATAGCCTTGTTTCACATACCCAGATAAGACTTTGTTTTTAATGTGTTTTCTTAAAGACATAGTGCCTTTTAAATGTTTTAAAGTAAATTATATTTTTACACAAGACGCCTCTGTCAGAATCATTTCAGTCTCAGTGTGTTTACTCATGAGCTGGTTCACGGTCCGGGGTACCCCTCAACCCCATTTCGTCACAGTTGGTAGCAGAGGATGGTTTAACGAACTTACGCTCATGTGGTAACGCGCTAGACTGGAATGTCTGCAGTTGAATAGATGTTGACTAGGGCAGCAGCAGCAGCACAAAGTATGAAGTCACAAACTGGACTGTCTGGGGCTCAGGCCAAAAATGTTTTGGCTGAAAAACCCCAAACTCTAATTGACTTAGAGAATAGTGGAGCTATAAGTTTTGGAGCAGAGGCCTCAACTCCTGAAGGGCCTAAGATAGTGAATAAACCATCATCACCAAAAGGAGTAGAGACTGGAAGAACGCCACTTCAGGTCTTGAAAACAAATACAGAGGTGGATGATGAGTTTAGGAAGGCAATCCTTCAGTTTTTAGGTTTGCCCACAGTAAGTCAGAACCCGACTGCTGATTCTAGTGAATTATTAAAGAATTCAGCCGTGAAAGGAAAGAAGATCGAAGTCCTACAAAACACCGGATCGGTAAGAGACTTTCAATCTTTTCCTAAAACCCCCACCTCAGACCATAAGTGGGTAATGGGGGATAACAGACTGCCTGATTCAAATGTTCCTGCTTCTTTGTTAAACCAGCATGGCCAAGTTGACATTGTGCCACCTGCTGTTGAAGCCATCATAGATCAGGCTATAAAGACTTTAGCTCCCTTGATGACATCAGTGACTTCTGCTAAAAATTTAAGAGACTCTCATGTTGAGCGTAAGGTTGCAAGTGTGATAGAGACTTTGGCAACCATTTTAGGCGATGGTTTGCAGGCACCATCGGCTCAACAAATAGGAGCTGCACATCCCAAAGCCCCCCTGATGTCTGCGACTAATTCAGCGCACGCCACGAGTGGGATATATCCATCCGTGATGACATCGACATCCAGGACGGTTCCGGAGGCTACCTCAACTGAAGATAGGAATTTGGGAGCGCGTCCAAAAATTCCTAGAGATGTGCACCAGAGAGGACCCTCGAGTTTTTGTGATCAAGACAGGATGAGTTTTGCATCCGCACAACGTGAAGTTTTAATCCCTCCCATTGGGGAGGAACGATCGTCAGAATGCCAGATGGAAGACACTGTGCTGTGTGCTTCCATTCCAATGCCTTATTGCCCGTTCCAGGACGGACCACATTTTGAACATCAATTAATGTCTATTTCCATGTTTAATAATGTACAGGTCCTTCCTCCTAATTTTAAAAGTTTAAGTGTGGGTGGAGGAAATTTTAAGGAATGGGTTAAAAGTATTCAAGTAATTTTAATGAAAGAAAATGTTTTATCGTTGCTGTTAAAACCCCCACCTAGACCATGGTCCTTAGAAGTTGATATTTTACACCATAAGGCCTTTTGTATTTTATTGATGTCCATTAACCCTGCACTATATCCCAGTATACCTAGTAACCTGACCGTAACAGAAGTTTGGGTGAAACTACATAAGCTATTTTGTTCAAAAAGCTCCCATGTTACAAACAGAGTTTATAGGGAGTTCTATTCCGCAAAGTTGAAGGCGGGAGTAGATATTAATGAACACTTATGTGAGTTAAACAGGTTAAGGCAGGAATTGATGTTGAGGGGGGAAACAGTGTCTGAACAAACCCTCATTACCGTTATACTCAATTCCCTTGACCCTAGCTGGGATAATTTTATATCGCAACTGGATAATGTTAGTTGTAATAACTTATCTTTAGAAGTGTTATCTGGCAGACTGATTGCTGAAGATAACTTGCGAAAATGCAGGGCGGCTTTTCACAAAAAGGAAAAACCTTTAAGAAGGCCTGATAGTTCAGATAGAGCATATACTATCGGAGAATGCTTCAATTGTGGTTCAAGAGAACATTATAGAAGGGATTGCCCACAAAATGTGAATGCTAGGGCATGTTCAAAGGCACCTTCTGATAATAAATGTAAAAGGAGGCCATTGCCTCCTGGTAGAAAGCCAAGTATAGATGTTCCTAACCACAGAAGGGGTAAAAAGCCAAATGGAGGCAACAAAGGGAACAATCCCAGGTTTAATGATAGTTCTGTAGGTATAGTGGAAACTACTGAGTCAGAACTTACAAGGGAACAGCGAGAGCAACTATGGTTAATGGACAGTGGAGCCAGTAACCATGTTGTCAGTGACCGAAGGTTGTTTGCTAATATGAGAAGGCATCAATCCATGGTCAAAGTTGCAAACGGTAAAAAGGTGAATGTTGTTGGCATTGGAGATGCTTATATCCCTGGGATAGGGGAGATTCACGGAGCATTGTATGTACCAGAGATAGATCATAATCTGCTAAGCCTGATGAGGATATGTGAGAACCCTAGAGTGGAGATTCTGTTCTCAGGAGGAACAGCTGTGATCAAAAACAACAAATGTGTGATTGGGGAGGTTTTGAAGATAGGTGGCTTGCCTTATTATTCCTCCAATACGAATGCTGAGTCCTGCAGTGATAGCAATTATGCTATCTCATTTGGTAGTAACAATGAATCACAGTTAGAACTAGGTGATGAGGATCAAGACTTTCACCAGAGGAAGCCTTGTAAAGACAAATGTAAAGTTAATAAAAAGTTTTTAAATTTTAACTTAGAGTCAGATAGTAGGAAACCTGAAAATGCTAATGCAATTGCTACAGGTGAGCCGTTGCACAATGAATGTGCTCACTTGATGCATCGTAGATTAGGTCACGTGAGTTTTCCTATAGTAAAGAAGGTAACCGAACACTCAAGGGGAACCAAGATCAATGACTGTAACACATTCCTAGACTGTTCAATTTGTAGGAGTGCAAAGTTGAAGGTGAAATCTGCGCCCAAGAAGTCTCAGAGGTACTCTGAACACCCGTTTCAGCTCGTCCACATGGATTTGGTGGGTCCATTTGCACCTTCCGTGGGTAAGAGACGGTACTTTCTTACCATAGTAGACGACCATAGCAGATTTGGATTCGTTTTTCCCCTAATGTCCAAGAGTGAAACGTTGACTAAGTTTAAGGAATTTTGTAACTTAGTCCAGAACCAGCACCAGGTCAGAGTTAAGAAGATCTTAACTGACAGGGGGACTGAATTTAATTCCAATCAGTTCTCCAGCTGGTTAAGGAGTAAGGGTATAGTCCACTTACGCACCGCGCCTTACTCTGCATTTCAAAATGGCATCGCAGAACGACGCAATGGCGTGTTACAAACTATGATGCGGTGCGCTCTAGAGGATTCCGGATTAAACTTCGCGTATTGGGTAGAAGCAGTTAGATACGCGAATTACACCTTGAACCGAGTGTGGTCTAGTGTAGTGCAGAAGACCCCATACGAGGTGCTATACGGCCATAAGCCTAGCTTGGCACACCTCCACATTTTCGGGGTGATGGTCGATGTTCATGTCCCGAAGGAGCTCAGGAGAAAGGGAGACCCAATCTCTGTTAAACTGAGATTTGTTGGTTATGAGCAGGGCTCCAAGGCATTTAGGTTTGCCTACCCTAACGGGAAATTAATGATATCAAGGTCTGCCACTTTTCACGAAGGGGCCAACTGGAGTAAGATCCATGCCAATGAGATTCTTACTCGGAACCCTTCCCATAGTCGTCATAGGCAATCGGAGGATGTATCGGAAAACCTACCCGAGGATAGGGATATATCTGGTTCTGGGAAGCGTGCATCCCAGGCACCCTTGAAAAGGGTATTGAAGCGCAAGATGGGGGTAGCCAGGAAGGATAGGCGCCCAGCTTCTGAGACGCATAGTGATAGTCACGAGGTAGATGACTCATCGGACGACTCTGATGTAAGTGACTCCCCTAAAGGCAGACCAGTTAGGGTTACCAGGGGCAATAAGCCTAAGAGGTATGACGACTTTGTTACCTCAGTCGACCAGGTTTTGGCCACCCCTCAGAGATATGAGGATGTGTTGGCCTTACCTGACCATGAACGACAGAAGTGGCTGGCCGCCATGGATACAGAATTAGACAGCCTGAGAAGGCTCGATGTATTCATGCCAACAAGATTGCCCAAGGACAAGAGGGTGATCGGCACCAGGTGGCTTTTCAAGCAAAAGCCCATTGAAGGTGGGGGCTTTATCTATAAGGCGAGACTAGTGGCGCAGGGATTTTCGCAGAGATTCCCTGACGATTATGAGGACACCTTCTCGCCCACGGTGCGCCCTGAGAGCGTGAGAACAGCTCTCACCATCGCTACCATGCGAGGCGAACATGTATATCAGTTCGATATTCAGACCGCGTACCTGCACGCCCAGTTAGACAAAGAGCTGTACGTGAGGATTCCTCAGGGAGTAAGCCATCGGGAAGACGATGTGTGGTTGTTGAACAAGAGCCTATATGGCTTAAAACAATCTGGTAAGCGATGGTACGAGTGTCTCACAAAAAGCCTGAGAGAGATGGGCTTTTTACCATCGTCGGCTGACGAGTGTGTTTTTGTCAAGGAAGATCAGGGCATTAGGGAAACAGTACTGTTGTACGTCGATGACATACTATATATTTGTAGATCAGAGAACAGGCTTAAGAAGTTCTCTGAGGACCTAAGTAAGAGTTTCGCCTTAAAACCATTAGGTCACATTAGCAAATTTTTAGGGGTGCAATTCGTAAAAACCGAGAAGGGGTTTTGGCTCTCTCAGGAAGATAAGATTCAGGAATTGCTTAAAAAGTGTAGCATGGTAGAGGCGAAGCCATGCGATACCCCTATGGCAACAGACTTCCTTAAGAATATGTACACTGAGAGTACGGAGTTTGAGGATAAGACCCTTTACAAGTCCGTGATTGGGTCATTGTTGTACATTGCAAATTGGACTAGACCGGACATCAGTCTAAGTGTAAATGTGTTATCTAGACATTCTGAACATCCCACACAGTACCATTGGAGCGGAATCAAACGACTCCTGAGATATTTAAAAGGTACTGTGAACTATTCATTGTTATTGGAACCAGAAGCAACTAGAGAATTAAGATTGAGTTGTTTTTCGGATGCCGATTGGGCAGGGGATGTTAGATCTAGAAAAAGTACCTCGGGGTACATTGTATACCTAAATAGTAGCCCCGTGTATTGGTACTCTGGGAAGCAGAAGTTAATTGCAACTTCCACAGCGGAAGCTGAGTATGTAAGTTTGTCCAAAGCTTCCAAAAACCTAGTTTGGTTTGACGATCTTCTGGTAAGCTTATGGAGGCAGCCCATGCAACCTATAAAAGTCTATGAGGATAACATGGCTGCCATTAACATATCGGAAGCCGATGCTGTAGGCCAGAGATCGCGCCATATTGATATACAAAACAAATATGTGAGGCAATTGGTGAAAACAGGTTTCATTAAGACTGTGTATTGTGAAACCAAGGAACAGGTAGCGGACGTGTTTACCAAACCGCTGCCCCGTGACCAACACCTCTATCTTCTGGGAAAAATGTCGATGGCTATGTGAATGTACTTACCATTGATGTATATATGTACCCAATGTAGAATGTATGTTTGTTAACCAGTCAAATAGCCGCAGAGAAGGGGATTGTCACGAGTGTTTCCAGGATTGCTGTGGCTATCTGCCTACTCACAAACAGTATGGTTTTAATCAAGCCATCTGCTGTTGGCAATTACCTGCAAGCCTTCCCCGCCCTAGTTAATTGCAGGTTGACTCCCTATATAAGCAAGGACCTTTTGCTTGCTACCCGGGCCTAGTCTTCTAGGCCTAAATGCACAGCTCCTGCAGGAAGCTTGTTGCAACGCCGCAGATGGGAGAAGAATGCAGATAAGGACTCCAGACGCCGCTACAGAGAGACTCCCACGGATGCTTGCCTTTTGCTGTTTTGTAGCACGCAAGCTATCATCGGGACTGCTGTTGCTGGACTTTCTTCCTCCCACAAGCTTCAAGCAATGTTTGCTGTTTGAACTGTTTTTACTTCAGGTGACTTTCAGCTGTGAAGCTCGTGCTGCTCCCATTATGATTGCCTTGATGATGTATCGACGCCGAAGCTGCTTACCTTCATGCTAGCTTTATTCTTTTGTGAACTGTTTTGGTATTGTGGAGAGGGATCTAGGGAGATAGCCTTGTTTCACATACCCAGATAAGACTTTGTTTTTAATGTGTTTTCTTAAAGACATAGTGCCTTTTAAATGTTTTAAAGTAAATTATATTTTTACACAAGACGCCTCTGTCAGAATCATTTCAGTCTCAGTGTGTTTACTCATGAGCTGGTTCACGGTCCGGGGTACCCCTCAACCCCATTTCGTCACAATTTTGGTGGGAATTTTTTAAATTGATAGGCTCCTCCCAGGGACTTAGTTCTGCTTAACATCAGAGTACTAATGGGGCAGCTGAATGTGCCAACTCATTAGTAGAGCAATACCTGCACTGTTATATAAATTATCAGCAGACTAATTGGGCTGAGCCCCTGCCTTTTACAGAAGTGGCAACCCACTTGTTTAATCCTCAGTGGAAATACATCTATATGGTGTGAAGCATGCAGTGGGATACCTCAATATTTTTTCTTGCCCAGCACTCTTCAACATCTTTATAAAGGATCTAGATGAGGGGATGCTAATCAAAGTTACACATGACATCAAGTTGTGGGGAATTGCTAACTCTTTAGAAGATAGGGTTAAGATCCAGAAGGACCTTGACAGACTTGAATATTGTGCCCTATCCAACAAGATGCAGTGTAGTGGTGAGATAAGTAAGATCCTGCACTTAGGCAGGAAAAAACAAATGCATAGGGACACAATAGGTGGCAAATGGCTCAACAGTAGTAGAGAGGTGTCCTGATGGACTACCAATTAAGTATGCTTCAGCAATGTGTTCCAGCTGCCAAAAATAAAAAAGCCAATGCAGTCCTGGGCTGCATCAAAAGAGGAATAGCATTATGACAACGAGAAGTGATAGTACTGCTTTATACTATACTAGGGGGGCCACAGAGAGGTGGGTTTCAGCAGGTTCTGACCAGTTCTGGAGAACTGGTAGTAGAAATTTTGAGTAGTTAGGAGAACCAGTAGTAAAAATTCTGACTGGCCCCGCCCCCATCTATTCTCTGCCTCCCAAGTCCCAGCTGATTGGGAGGAAGTGGGGATTTTGCAGTAACCTTCCCCTGGATTGGGGACGGAATGGAGATTTTACAGTATCCTTCCCCTGCCATGCCCACCAAGGCAGGCCCACCAAGCCATGCCATGCCCACCAAGCCACACCCACAGAACCAGTAGTAAAAAATTTTGAAACCCACCACTGAGGCCACACTTGAAATACTGTGTCCATTTCTGGGCACCACAGTACAGAAAAGATGCTGAGACCCTAGAAAGTGTGCTGAGAAGAGCAACAAAGATGATAAAGGGTCTGGAAACTAAATCATATGATAAATGGTTGAGGGAGCTAGGAATGTCTAGCCCAGGGGTGTCAAACTCAAGGCTCACGGGCCAGATTTGGGCCACAGGTTGCTTAGATCTGGGTTACTTAGATCTGGGAACAGTGAAAGACTGGCCCAGGGTGCCTCTGCCAGCAAAAATGGAACTTGCAATGGCCTCCTGCAACCCTCTGCCAGCAAAAACAGAGCTCAAGAGGGCTGTGCATGGCCCTCCTGAGCTCTGTTTTCACTGGCAGAGCTTTCAGGCCACTATGGGTGCCCCCAACATGAGTGATGTTGAGCTGGCCATGCCCACCCTGGTCATGCCTCCCCCCCCAAGTTCAAACACAATCCTGATGTGGCCCTCATTGAAATTGAGTTTGACACCCTTGGTCTAGCCTATCGAAGAGAAGGATTTGGGGAGGGGATATGATAACTGTCTTCCAGTACTTGAGAGACTATCACAGAGAAGAGGGAATTGAATTATTTCTGAAGCACCAGAGGGCAGCACAAGATGTAATTAGAGGAAACTTGTTAAAAAGAGTTCCAACCTAGAAATAAGGAGAACATTTTTGACAGTAATAACAAATAATAAGTGGAATTGTTTGCCTCTTGGACTTGTGGGTGCTCCATTACTGGAAGTTTTCAAAAATAGACTGGACAACCATTTGAATGGGATGGTATAAGGCTGCTGCCTTGAGCTGGGGGGGAGGGTTGGACTAGAAGACCTCTGAGGTCCCTTCTAGCCTTATGATTCTATATTCTATATTGAATGAGAATAGAGAAGCTGTTTAAAATAATATAAACCTATGAATTAAATGATACACAGAAACAACTTTTATTCATTCCACAAGTTAGAGATTACACAAGCAATTAAAAAAATGGGAAGTAGTAAAACACTAGGACTGGATGGATTTCTTACAGAATGATATAAAAACATTTACTGATCTTTTAGTGCCAAAACTTTGTCAATTGTACAATGAGATATTTGATACAGGAATATTATCAATGGCATTTAATCAGCCTTATATTGCTATTACAGCAAAATTAGGTAAAGATCATATTCAGTGTGATAATTATCATCCAATCTCACTTCAATGATACAAAAATCTTAACAGCATGCTATCAAAAGATATTGGTGATTTTCCGTTGGTGACGTCAGTGTGATAGGAACCAAGGGGACAGTGCTCCATTCCCTAGGTCCCAATTTTCGGTCTGAAAGCTGATTTTTTTGGCTCTATTGACCATGAAGAGGTCAATAGATTAAAGGGAAAATCCTGAGGACCTCAGGGGTATCAAAAATTGCCCGGAAGGTTCAAGGAAAGTCCCTTAATTCAGCCCAGAAAAAACCCAACCTCTTGTAGGTTGGCCAGAACGCTGATGGTTGCTTAAGAAAAAGGGAAGCGAGGATCGAGCAAACGGCATCAATAAGAATAACTAATTACTCTTATTCTGAAAAACTTTGAAAGATACAACAATTAAAACAACGGATACATAACTAAAAGAGAAACTTCAAAATGATGGCAAAGCAGAATTGTTAAGAAGAAACGGAGTGAAAGTGAGTTAACGAGGCTAATTGAAGTGTGAGGGGGTGAAACTGACAAGCAACGGAACTGAGGCGATTTTGAGGAAGCGCAACGGAGAGGTGCGGATTGAAATAGTATAACATAGTTATAGATTTAACAGACAGAAATTGGGAAATAGACAAAGATTATTCATCTGGGGAAAGGAATACAGATCCAAGTGTTGGACTTATTTTTTAAAAAAAGAAACGGAGGTGGTGTGGAGACAATAAAGAAGAGACGAAGAAGAAACAGTAACTAGTTTCAGGAGTGACTGTGAGGGATTTAAAAACTTTGTAACGGTGGCAGAGCTTCAGTGAACAGATACTGTAACTATATTAGGGTATTAACTTGCAAATAAATAAAAAACATTGAGGCTCTGGAAGAGGTGTTTAAAATATTTTTAGAAGGCAGATTGAAGGACTTTGGAAACAATTACAAGCTAGACGACTGTAAAGACACAAAACCAAGTGAGGATTGAAACGATTTCAATTCTGGAATCTAATACAATGAAAGAAATTTATTTTATTGTTTGAGAGACTTAATTTATTTGAATTTTTTAAATAATATTTTAAGTACTTTTATCTATTTATTTGTTTATTTATGTAATACTTAATGTTTTAATATAGAATATAATATATAATATTATAGCCCAAGTAGCATAAGGTTTAGGATTACTTAAGTTTAAATGTAAAATATATAATTTCTAATATACGTAAGAA
Organism: Pantherophis guttatus; assembly: GCF_059756535.1. NCBI lineage: Eukaryota > Metazoa > Chordata > Lepidosauria > Squamata > Colubridae > Pantherophis > Pantherophis guttatus. Next base: position 119,065,091 of record NC_142065.1, on the reverse strand, counting down.
AAGTTGGAATATATAAGTTTTGAAAAGATATAATAATACAACACATAGCATATCTGCTTTTTCTTATTTCCTATTCTAATAGTATTTTATGTGACACAATTTAATATTAATTTAAAAATTGATATGGTGTTAAAAGAATGAATTGAAAAATTGATTATTAATATTGACATATTGATTTGAATAAGAATAAATATATTAAAATTGATGAAATTTAATAGAGATATAACTAAAAATTTAATAGAACTTAATATAATTAATAATATATTTAAATAGAATATTTAATTTAGAAACTGAAATATGACTTGCTGAGATATCATATTTTATCCCTGCTCCTCATTTAAATTTAATTAATCCCTCATATAATGATATTATAGTTTGATTTACAGAAATTAGACTGTATTTGAAAACTAAACAAGTGATATTGACTTCTGTAATTATCAGAAGGAAAATCTTACTATATACTACAGACAGTGCATGAAAATTTGGGAACTGCTAAATTAGAAAATTAAGATGACAACTACTGGCTCATCAATAATGACAAAACCAGGTAAAAAGGCAATAGCCAACCAAACAATGTCTACTACGTCATCAGCACAACAGAAAACAATAGACACAATGTTACTTCCAGAAAAAGAGAAATCTCCTCAATCAATCAACATCAAAAACACTCACTCAGTATTAGCAATGATACAAGAGAGTATGAACAAAACACAGGAATCAATTGCTGATAATCATCAAGAAAGTAGGAAAAACCATGAGGATTTGAAAATGGATGTAGGTGAAATTAAGGATAATCTAAAAAAAATGGATAATAAGATGGAGAAAATTCAACAAAATATTGCCAAAAATGAACAACGGATCCAAAATATTGAAGATAAGATGGGCAAAGTAGAAAAAAAGATAGAAGAGTCAGAATGCGATCAAACAACAATAAACAAAGAACTGGAAGATTCAATTTCATTTTTAGAAATGGAAAAGGCGTTATTTTACCTAAGATTTCAAAATATAGTGGAAAACAGAGAGGAAGATTTGAGAGATGTAATGGTGGGAATTCTGGCGGAAGCAATGTTAAAGAATAAAGAAGAAATTAATAAGGAAATTGATTCAGTCTATAGAGTATTCACAAATTACATCCGAAGAAACAAATTACCAAAAGAGGTTCACATTAGATTTGCGAGGAAGTTGGTGAAAGAGGAAATATTTATTTATTTATTTATTTATTTATTTATTTATTTATTTGTTTGTTTGTTTGTTTGTTTGTTTTTAAATTTGTATACCACCCTTCTCCCTGAGGACTCAGGGCGATGAACAGCCAAGTAAAAACATAAACTACAAACATTAAAATACAATTAAAAAGATATATATAAATTTGGCCCCATGATTAAAAACAATAACAGACAATTAAAAACATTTTAAAAAGTGTTAGGCCAGCCCGGCTTGCTGGAAAAAGAAGGTTTTAAGGGCACGGCGGAAGGCACCGAGGTCTTGGATTCTCCTTATCTCTGGGGGCAGCTGATTCCAGAGGGTAGGTGCCCCCACAAAGAAGGCCCTCCCCCAGGGGGTCACCAGCCTAAATATACAAAAAAATGAGATAAAAACCAATTATATATAAGGGAAAAAAAATAATTACATTAAAACAAATACCAAGAAGAATAAGAGAAACAAGGAAAAATTATAACTTTCTGACAACAGAATTACACAAACATAAAATAATGTTCTGGTGGTTAACACCAGAGGGACTGCTTGTTTCATGGCAAGATAAAAAATATAAACTTGATACACTAGAGAAGGCACAGCAATTTTTTGATAGGAATTTTTTTCCTGAGGAAGAACAAGAATCTGAAACACAGCAAGAAATTGCAAATCAGGAGGGCAAACCGAGAAAAATACAGCAAGAAGGAAGAAAAAGAGGGGAGAAAGAAAGAATGGAAAGAGAGGGAGCAAGGGATAAAATACAAATTACAGAAATAAACACTAGGAAAATAAGAACATCAAGAAAATAGAAATTTGAAATGGAGAAAGATTTAAAATTGATATCGATTAACATAAATGGACTAAACATTCCATCAAAGAGATCACGTATTTTCAGAAATTTACAAAAATTGAAGATAGATATTATAACGTTACAAGAAGTTCATATTAAAAAACAACAGCACAGTTTATTAGAAAACAAACAATTAGGAAAACTTTATACGGCACTAACAGAACAAAAAAAGAGAGGTATAGCAATGTACATCCGGAATCATATACAATCAAAGCAATTATTTGCTGATAAGGAGGATAGGACATTGATGGTTGAAATTGAAACAGAAAAGAAAAAGATATTACTAGTATCACTTTATGCACCAAATGGAACCCAAATTGATTATTTTAAAAAGATACACAACAAAATTAAGGAACTGGAATACCAAAACATATGCATAATTGGAGATTTTAATGCAATTGTAAATATAGAGAAGGACTATAGGAGTTGTAAACATAATAAATCCAGGAAAAAAACATTTCCAGAAACATTTTATGATATAGTAGAAGAATTTCAATTACAAGATGCCTGGAGGGAACTCAATTATAATAAACAACAATACACATTCTATTCAAATCCACATCAATCGTGGTCCAGAATTGACATGGCTTGGATGACGGCAGAGCTTATAGCAGACATTAAACAAATAGAAATTACAACTAACACATGGGCTGATCATAGCCCCATTGAAATAACATGGAAGGGACACCAAAAGCGTAAAAGATGGATGATGGATAGAGATATTATAAATGACAAACAATATGTGGAAATGATCCAAAAAGAATTGAAAATATTTCTACAAATTAATGTTAAAGAGCACACCAGTCTCCAAAATCTATGGGACACAACCAAGGCATATATCAGAGGCTTAACAATTGCCTATACTGCACAAAAAAATAAAAACAAACAACAAATAAAACAAAATTTACAGACAATATTACATCAATATGAATTAGATCTACAGAAACAGCCACATAACCAAGAAATTAAGGAGAAAATAAATTTAACAAGGCATAAATTAAATTTGATCACAACAACAGAAATAGCAAGAAAAATAAAAATCGCTAAACAAAACCAATTTGAACATGCAAACAAAACCGGACGGTGGTTAGCATATAAACTGAAAATAGAAAAACAGAGGAATATTATAATACAGTTAAAAGATGTAGATGGTTGTTTATACCAGAATATTGAAGACAAAAAACGAATTGCAAAGGAATTTTTCAAAAACTTATACGCAAAGGAAGAGATTAGAGAAGAAAATATAATAGAATATTTAAATAAAATAAAGATTCAAGAATTAGAAGAAGAATATATAGAATTATTGAACAGACCAATCTCAATGTTAGAATTAATAGAAGCGAGGAAGAAACAAAAAAATAACAAGACACTGGGAACAGACGGTATACCGGCAGAGTTTTATAAGACATTCCAACAACCATTAGATGATATATTAATACAAGTTTTCAATGATGCAATAATGGAAGCTGAAATTCCGCAGTCATGGAATGAGACAATAATCACATTAATACCAAAACAAGATTCGGATCCCATGGAAATTAAAAATTATAGACCAATTTCTCTTCTCAATGTAGATTATAAACTATTCACATCAATTATAACACAGAGATTGAAAAACCTAATCAAATATTATATACATCCTGATCAAAATGGTTTTATTCCTGGAAGACAAATTCATAACAATACAAGAACAATTATTGACACTCTGGAATTCTATGAGCAAAGATCGGAAAACCAGTTAGCTCTAATTTTCCTAGATGCGCAAAAAGGGTTTGATAATTTCAACTGGACATTTCTAATAGCACAATTAGAAAAGATGAAATTTGGAGAAAGATTTATAAAAATGATTAAAAAGATATACAACACCCAAACAGCAAAAATACAAATTAATGGAGATATAACTGAACAATTTGATATAAAGAAAGGAGTGAGACAAGGATGCCCATTATCTCCTATATTGTTTATATTAATATTGGAAATATTACTAGAAGAAATCAGGAAAGATACAGAAATAACTGGACTAAAAATAAAAAATCAAGAATATAAACTGCAAGCCTTTGCGGATGATATAGTGCTCATCTTAGATAAACCCATACAATCTGGACCAAAATTAATGATAAAAGTACAACAATATGGAGAAGTAGCGGGATTGAAAATTAATAAACAAAAAACTAAAATTTTAACAAAGAACCTTAACAAGTATCAAGAAGAAGAATTGGAAAATATATTAGGGATACAAACAGCAAAGAAAGTTAAATACTTAGGAGTATGGATTACAAAGAAAATATCAATGTTGAAGGAAGACAATTATATTAAACTGGCTAAACAAATAGAAAAGGATTTGGAAAGATGGGCAAAACTCCAATTGTCTCTTTTAGGCAAAATTGCTACCATTAAAATGAATATTCTGCCAAGAGTGTTATACTTATTTAGGGTGATACCAGTAAACCCAGGAAGAACATATTTTATTTTATTTTTATTTTTACTTAATTTTTTATTATATTTTTATTGTTAAAGAATAATAGAAAGAAAAAAAAACAATACAAAAATCAATAGTAAGGAAAGAATTTTTTTCCCCCCTAACGTGCTATACAAACGGAAAGGAAATTTTAGGAAATTGAAGTCTTCAATTCTTCCAGAAATCTCTTTGATAAGGTACTGGTGCCGATTCATCCAATCTCCCAAGTGCAAAGTCCACAAATATTTGCCAAGTGTTCCAAAAAACATTTTCTTTGTATATACCACTTCTAATTTTAATATCACAAGTCAATTTATCATTTAATGCAAATTTCCATGTTTCATTATACCATTCTTCTAATTTTAAGTCAACATTTAATTTCCAATATCTAGCAATTATAATTCTTCCCATTATAACCAAAATCCTCACCAATTCTCTTTCTCCAGTTGTTAATGTTGTTTCATTCAATATTAATAATAATATGGTTTCCAATTTCAATTTGATCCTCTTCTTAATCATTTCAAATATTTCATTTTCTATCCTAGACCAAAAAAGTTCAACCCCATTACATTTACACCACATATGAGCATATGTCCCGAGTTCCACTTTACATCTCCAACACATTTTATCCACTTTATTATCCATTTGAAAAAGTCTTATTGGGGTCAAATACCACTTCCAAATAACTTTATAGTTATGTTCTTTAATCCTTATTGATAATGTCCTCATTATTCTACTAACCCAGTTCATATTCCAATTTTGATCAGAAATTTCAATACCCAGTTCTTTTACCCAATTCTCTTTCATTACCCTTTGTGAATTATTATCAAAGTTAATAATTTTATAAATTTTACTAACTAATCCCTTTGGCCCAATTTCCTCTTTTATTATTCGAGATGTCAAATTTTCAAATTCCGTTTCCTTTCTACTCTCATCATTCCTTTCTTTACATTTCCTATTCCATTTATTCATTTGAATTCTTTCAAACCAATTAATGTTTAATTTTCCATAAATTTCCTCTTTCCTCATTTCATTTTCTATAAATTTCAACCATTCACTAATTGTTTCCACTTTCTCTTCTATTATAATCCTCTCTCTGTTACTATTTAATTTCATTGGGCAATTCTCTTTCAGTTTACCTAAATACAATACGTCTGGTATTAATTTTTTTGCTACTCTGTCCCAATTTTTAGTCAAACTATTTAACCAATAATTACAAATTTTAACCTTACCTTTAAAAGTTTCCAAAAACCATTTGTAACCAAACTTATTTCCTTCATTTCCAAACTACCCCAAAGTTTAACATCTCCTTTTAAAATTTTTACTACTGTTTTTATATTAAATGCTGTATAATAGTTTAATAATTTTGGAATTCCTGAACCACCTTGTTTTTGGTTCTGGTACCACATTTTCTTAATCAATCTTGGTTTTTTATCCCCATTACAAAATTTATCTAATTTTTTTTGATATACTTCAATGTCCTTCTCGGTTAAAAAAATCGGAAGTTATAATAATAATTGGGAGTTATAATAATATTATTATGCTAAATTAGAAGTTATTATATAATGTTATTTTGAAATGTATGGTAAAAGGGGGAAGTAATAATATTAATAATATTATTAGCATGTAAGGGTCAGTATTTAGAGGAGGGAGTAAGGGGATGGTAAAATATTATATAATCTGTTATGAATTAGGTTTTTGTTGTGAAGAAGTCACAGGGGGGGATTGGTGGTGAGGGGGGGTTAGGGAGGAGGGGGGGAGAAAAATGGGGGAAAAATTTGTATTTGAAAACTTTTTCAATAAAAAAAAATCGGAAGCATCTCGAATAAAAAGTTAAATTTAGGAAGTAACATCATTTTACATAAAGCTACTCTATCAAACCAAGATAACTTTAGTTTTTTTATATTCCCCAATTTTCTCTTCAATTTCTTTTATTACTGTGTCATAATTTAGTTTCTTTAAATTTTTAATTTTAAGTGAAAGTATAATACCTAAATATCTTAAATTATCCTTTATCCTAATTCCAAATTGATTTTGTAATTTTTCTAATTTGTTTTCCCTATCAATTTCCATTAATAATTCTGATTTTGCCCAATTTACTTTCAAACCAGTCCTATCTTCAAATTCTTCCAAATGTATTTGAACTGTTTTTATATCATTTGTAATATTATTTAAAATGACATGAGTGTCATCTGCATATAAATTAACTTTGATGCCTTTATAACCTATTAATTCTGAATCCTCTTCAATCAAAGTTGTTAAAATTTCCATTGCTAATAAAAATAGGGTCGGAGACAGGGGACAACCCTGTCTCGTCCCTGCTTCCAAATTTATATCTTGTGTAAATATACCATTTACCTTCACTCTTGCCGTACCCCTCTGGTACAATTTGGAAATAATATGAATAAATTTATTACCAAATCCTAATGCAGAAATCATTTCTTTTATAGTATCCCATTGTATAGAATCAAAGGCTTTAAAAATATCCAAGGCAAGAATACCTATCTTATCACCATTATTCTCAGCAATATCAATAACATTTAATACTCTTCTAACTAAATCACACATATAACGCCCTTTAACAAAACCTACTTGATTGTGGTTTATATATTTATCTATAAAATTATTCAATCTATTTGCTACAATTGCAGTAAATATCTTAGCATCTTGGTTAATCAAGGAAATGGGCCGATAGGATTCAATCTTTTCTAAATTTTTACCTGGTTTCGGGATTAAGGATATAATTGTTCTATTCCAGGACATGGGAATATCGCCTCCATGTAATATCTTATTATACAATTTCTGTAGTTTTGGGATCAAAGTTTCTTTAAACTCTTTATAAAATTCTGCTGGTAACCCATCCTCACCTGGAGATTTTCCAAGTTTTAGCTTCTGAATCACATCTTTAATTTCCTCAGAAGTAATATCCTTTTCCATTTTTTCTTTATATTTATTATCAATTTTCTTCTGACCATATTTTTCTAAGAAATTTTTAAATTTACAATTATCAATTTCTTTTTTAAGATATAATTCTTGAAAAAACTTTTCAACAATTTCACATTTCTCTAATTTTTTATAACATCTCTTACCTTTTTCATCTATTAGGACACCTATTTCTCTTTTTTCTTTTTTATCTTTCGCCATTTTTGCTAATAATTTTGAATTTTTATTACCATATTCAAAAAATTCTCTTTTTAAATAGCTTAAATTTTTTTAAACTATTTCTGTATCTTCCGCTATTTGTTTATTTTTCAATTTTTTAAGTTCCTCCCATAATTTCCTATCCTTAGTCACTAGAAATCTATTTTCCAATTCTTTTATCAATTTCTTCTTTTCCTCTATTTTTACTTTATAATTCTTATACTTCCTACTTGATAATTTAATACTTTCTCCTCTAAAAATTGTTTTCATTGTGTCCCAAACTGTTCCATAATTGACTTCCCCATTATCATTCCAATCCCAATTTTCTTCCCATTTCTTAAGAATACGATTCTTATCTTCCTCGTTTTTATACAATTTTTCATCATATCTCCAACAATTTTCTTTTTTCTCCAAAAACATATCTAATTCTAGTAACAATTCTGCGTGGTCAGAGTCTTTAAATATTCCAACATCCATATTATCCACATTATCCATCAGATTCTTGGATACAAAAATATAGTCAATTCTTGAATATGAATTAAATACCTTTGAGTAAAAAGTATACATTCTTTCATTACCTTTAATCTCCCTCCAAACATCTACTACATCATTTTGCAACATCCAATTATCAAGTATCCCCATTTTTCTTATTCCACCATAGCGGGTAGGATTGGTACTATCCATCTGGAAGAACATATTTTAAAGATTTAGACAGAATGATATTAAAATTTATTTGGCAGGGAAAAAAAACAAGAATCAAATTAAAACATCTACAAGACAAAAGAGAGAGAGGGGGAATGGGACTCCCTGGCAGAGTTATTACAAAGCCTCAGCGTTAACATGGATAAAAGATTGGATCGAACTCAAAAACATAAGAACATTAATATTGGAAGGTTTTGACTTGACAAGGGTGTCACTGCGTTATTTTATTTACCAGCTGAGCTCATCATTTCTGGACTATCAGACTTTCCGTACCTTGCCAAGAATTGTTATCAGTATTTTACTACGCATGTCCGCATTCTTTCACATTCCTTCACACAGTCTTTCCTTTGTTCTCTTGCCAGAGGTCCGGCTGGATCGGCAGGAGACCTCGCTTGCCAAAATGTAGCAATTATCTTTCTTAGTTAGTGAGGTGTTTTATTTTCTTTATAACAAATAAATGAGTTTTATTAGAGAACTTTTCTTCACGTTTCTTTTCAGAATATTGCAACTTGGAGAGGCCTCGATCCATCCTCTAATTAAATCAGGGTGATTTGTCCCAGAGCCAAACATGGGATTAATCAATGCCCTGACATCTGGTAGCTCGGACGGTTGATTTATGGCTTTTTTCCCTTGTTTGTTAAGAGCGCATAGGCAATTAGTTTTTACTACTGAGGTACGCTAATTATTTTGCTAAGATGCCGAAACAGAAGAAAAATAAATACAAAATGTATTTTGCTGAGAAGGTGGCAGAAAGGAGTTTTTCAGATTTCCAGCCCCTTACTACAGCCACACGCCTGGAACAAGAAGAAGCTGTGGGAGAAGGAACGAAGGGAGATAACAGACAAATTGCTTTTGAAGATAACGTACTGGAACTGAGGTCAGTGATGTCTTCTTCTGAATATGCATGCTCTCAAAAAGTCCTCCCAGAACCTTCTGAATTTGTAACGCTCGGTGCAAGGCCAAAGCAAACTGCCGAGCAAAATTACTCCCACGCAGAGAGAAACAATTCATTATTCTCCTCGAAGCTCTAAGCTCACCCTGGAGGAGCTGGCTATGAAAGCCTATCGTGACCATATAAAATTCTATGAACAGGAGCTATCCCAGGCAAAAATGGCTATATCTATGCTTGAGCAAGATAAGGGAGAATCTCGTGACTTAAGATTTTCAAAAAGCGCCATATTGCCTTCTTCCTCAGAGCCAAAGACACTCCCCCTGGTGGATTCTGTGTCAGGCCAATTAAGGCAAAGAGCACTGCATAGGTCACATGAAAGTCTCCCTGATCAAGTTACATATAAACCTGCCACGCAGCCATTTCTTGTAACTGCAAAGCTGCCCGAAGCTAAAGGTGCAGCACCATCTGCTGGCGAAAGTAATTTACTACAGGAAGCTGAAATGCCACAAGTGTTTCCACAGGCCCAAACTCAAACACCCCCTGGTGGTGTTGGTGTCTTTTTAGATGGAACACAGCCACGCTTAGTGCAGCAAAGGCAAATGACTGCATCCCCAGCAGGTCATGCCAATATTGCAGATCAAGCACAAATGGCAACTGGAATATAGCAGATTCCAGTGCATCAGCCACAGCAGCTACAAATGCCTGCATATGTGCCCCAGCCACAAGTGCAAATAGGGCCAGCTCCTGGCCCACCTCCAATGGCACAACCAAGACCATTTTTAGGTCCACAACAGGCACAGCAAATACCACAGACATTTCTGCCAGCACAGCCAGCATATCAAATGCAGGCTCCTTACCAGGCATTTTCTGTCTCTCCACTAACTGGTGAGTCAAAACTAAAAATGTCAGGACACAATTACAAAGCCTGGGTCAGTGAGATTACACTATTGCTTCTTAGAGAAGGCACTCACTGCATGGTTTTTAATCCTCCTGCACAACCATGGGATTTTGCAATAAGAGATTTAGAGATAAGGGCTCGCACAACATTATTGATGTCCATGGATACTGAACTGCAGGTCATTTTCCCACCAAATACAACAGCCCGACAAATTTGGGCTGAATTGGAAAATTGCTACAGGCCTGTCTCAATTGAATCTTCATGTTTACTCATGTCTGAACTCCACGGTTCGAGATTGAAACCCGGTGAACAAATTGGAGGACATTTGACCAAACTGAAAGGTCTGAGAACAGAATTGAGAGAAAGAGGCCATAACATTGAAGACATTCAAATGATCAGCATCATTATTAACTCTTTGAATTATGAATGGAAAGATGCTGTTACAAAAATTAACCAAGTCCCAATTGCTCAACGCACAGTGGACAATATCTGTAGACTTTTAATTGAAGAAGAGGCATTCATGCTAGCTACTCCACACTTGAGAGGACCACTCGCATCAAGAGCTCCAGCTAGACGCCCCTTCCAAGGAAGGACCTACACTCCAAGGATGCCAAGATGCTACACCTGCAATCGTGTGGGACATGCCACCCGGGATTGTCCCCAACGAGTTCCAGCTCCCGTCACGTACCAGCCCAGAGGAACAAACTCCAGAGGCAGAGGCAGAGGCAGAAGACAAGGTCGTCGTGGTCCCCGGCATGATCCACAAACTCCACTCGCCACATTGGCTTTAACCAATGATCCACAACTTCAACCAGAGTACGACAGACAACTCCTGTGGACTTTGGACAGTGGTGCAGCATTGCATGTTACCTACAGAAAGGAACTTTTCACAGAGATGCACGAGCCTGAACCAGAACTACGTGAACTTTATTCTTTTTCCAATCATCCTTGTCAGGTCAAAGGAAAAGGAACTGTTTATGTTGAAGAGCTCGATGCATTCATTCCTGATGTTTATTACATACCAACAGCAACCAGTAACTTGCTTAGTCAGAGTCACTTGTCTAGAATGTTAAAATTCCAGATTCACCACCTTGAAAATGCAAGTTACATAGTTAAAGCTGGAGATATTGTTGCTGGAACCATATTAATTGGTGGTGTTTATTACTTAAAGCCAAAGCCTAAAACACAAACACAGGCAAGTATACAAACTCCAAAAAGGGAAAGCACAGGCCCAGAGAGAGATGCTCCAGAGAGAGATCCTGTTGCTATTCCAAAGGCTCCTAAAGCCAACAAAAAGAGAGTTGGTAAACAGGTTGCTCAGAGCAAGCCTGAGGTTCCTCATAAAACTGTTAATGTTGAGAATTCATTAACTGGTAAACCTTTGCATTCCAGGTGTATCCACAAATGGCATAGAAGATTGGGGCATGCCAGTTTCCGTGTTCTTAGGAAGATGCCAGAGTTCGCAAAAGGTTTGGATCTAAAGGGGTGTAAAGTGTTTTTGGATTGTGCTATCTGCAAAAAGGCCAAATCCAAAGCAGCAGCCATTCCCAAACACACTACACGCCTGTCAACAAGCATTTTTGATTTGGTGCACACTGACATAGTTGGTCCTTTCCCGCCATCATTTGGTGGTAGAAAATATTTTCTAACAATTGTTGATAATTATTCTAGATATGGATATGTATATCCTATGAAAGAAAAATCAGAGACTTTTCAGATCTTTAAAGACTTTGCAGCCCTTGTTTCTACCCAACACCAAGTTCGCATTGCCAGAATCCAGAGCGATCGTGGTGCCGAATTCATGTCTCAGCGTTTCCAGGACTGGATGTGTAAGAATGGAATTATTCATCAGACTTCACCCCCTGACACACTGGCTCACAACGGAGGGGTACTGTAAACCATGATGCGTTGTCTCCTAGAAGACGCCAACCTTGATATGATATACTGGGGTGAAGCTATCAAGTATGCAAATTACATTGTCAACCGTACTTGGAGCAGTGTAACAAATCAGACTCCTTTCTTCATGTTGTATGGCTACAAACCTGATCTTAAAAACATTCATATTTTTGGTTCATACGCTATGGTGAACATTCCCTTAGCTCAAAGAAGAAAAGGAAGTCCAGCAGCAAAGAGACTGAGATTTATGGGTATTGATGATAACTCAAAATGGAGCAGATTTATTGACTCTAAACATGTAATTGTGATTTCCCAATCTGCTAATTTTGAAGAAGATATTGACTGGTCCAGGATTCATTCCAATGATCCTGGAGTTTATTTTCCCAGAGATGATACTGCTGATGCCACGCAGATTGATGATCAAGATTCCACTGGTTCTTCTCAACCCGATGTTCCGTCTTCGCAAGCCGCGGATGCTGACGCTAGCGACGAAAGTGAGGACGAGAACGAAGCAGAAGAAGACTGGACTGTTGTTCCGAGACGTTCCAAGAGGGACACAAAAGGAATCCCTCCACAACGATATTCTTGGCAACTGACAAAAGCACCCTTGCCTTTGATTTGCAATGTTACACTTCCACCTGATAATTTCACGCAAATCAAGCAGCTCCCTGATTCAGAGCAAGACAAATGGTATGAAGCAATGCAGGTTGAAATGGACAGTCTAAAGAAACTTAAAGTATTTACACCTGCAAAACCTCCAGCAAACAAAAAGGTCATTGGCACTCGATGGGTCTACAGAATCAAAAAGAAACCAAATGGTGAGTCATTGTACAAGGCCAGACTTGTAGCTCAGGGTTTCGCTCAACGTTATCCTGAGGACTACACAAATACTTACTCACCGACAGTCAGAACTGAGAGTGTAAAAATTGCTTTAGCAACTGCAACTATCCTTGGTTTAGAAGTTTTCCAGTTTGATGTTGACACGGCTTATCTACATGCAGACCTAGATGAAGAGATCTACGTGAAAAGTCCTCCAGGATTCCGACAGCAAGAAGGGGATACCTGGTTCCTAAACAAGTCTTTATGGTCTGAAACAATCTGGTTTAATGTGGTATTTATGTCTTACTGACAAACTAAATTCAATGGGCTTTATTAAGTCCGAAACTGATGAGTGCGTGTTCACAAAAAGTTCTAACAATGCATATGAGATAGTTCTTGTTTATGTTGATGATATTGTTTATATTGGTCCAAATAAGCAAATGAGTGAAATTTTTGCCAAAGCTTTGCAGAGATACTTCACATTGAAATCATTGGGTCACATTAGCACTTATTTAGGTGTTCAGATTGAAAAAACACAGAAGGGGTTTAGTCTTTCACAAGAAGATAAAATTGAACAAATTTTGCATCATTGCAACATGAAAGATGCTAACACAACAAAGACACCCATGCAAACAGATTTTCACAACTTGACACAAGAAGCAAGTCCTGAGTTCGAGGATCAAACACTTTATCGTTCAGTCATTGGGTCACTGTTATACATTAGTAGTTGGACCAGACCCAACATTGCACTTAGTGTTAATCTCTTATCTCGACACGTAGGTAAGGCAAAACAGTTTCATTGGACATGTATTAAGAAATTATTGAGATACCTAAAATACACCAAACATTTGAAGTTATTGTTAGAACCAACACATACTGATTATGCAGAATTAAGTTGTTATGCAGATTCTGATTGGGCAAGTGATAAGAAATCATGTAAAAGTACTTCAGGTTATATGATGTTCTTAAATGGATGTCCTGTTTATTGGCAAGTACGTAAACAGAATTTTGTTTCTTGTTCCTCTACTGAAGCTGAATATGCTTGTGTTTCAGATGCATGTAATTCTCTAACTTGGTTTGATGCTTTAGTCACAGATATCTGGACACACCCGATCCGACCAATCACTGTGATGGAAGACAATGAATCGGTGGTTTATATTTCTGAATCTCATTTCACAGGTTCTAGGTCCAGACACATTGACATCCGTTATCAAAACATAAAACATTTAGTGAAAAAAGGTTTTGTTAAAATGCAATATGTATCTACACATGATCAAATTGCTGACATGCTCAACAAACCACTCCCAGCAGCTCAACATGAGTATCTGCGTAAGAAGATGTGCCTTATTTGATGATGTACCTGATGTTTGCTCAACTGGCAAAGAAGGGGAATGTCACTGCTTTATTTTATTTACCAGCTGAGCTCATCATTTCTGGACTATCAGACTTTCCGTACCTTGCCAAGAATTGTTATCAGTATTTTACTACGCATGTCCGCATTCTTTCACATTCCTTCACACAGTCTTTCCTTTGTTCTCTTGCCAGAGGTCCAGCTGGACCGGCAGGAGACCTCGCTTGCCAAAATGTAGCAATTATCTTTCTTAGTTAGTGAGGTGTTTTATTTTCTTTATAACAAATAAATGAGTTTTATTAGAGAACTTTTCTTCGCGTTTCTTTTCAGAATATTGCAACTTGGAGAGGCCTCGATCCATCCTCTAATTAAATCAGGGTGATTTGTCCCAGAACCAAACATGGGATTAATCAATGCCCTGACAAAGGGGATGGCATGCATATCTTTGGGGAGAGAAAATTACAAAACAAGAACAATTTTGCAGACACATTGTAAGAGACAATTTGCTTAAAATATGGAATGAAATCAGAAAATATCACTATGATAAGATTCCTAGGTGGACTTCCATAATGGGAGCACATATTTATCCAAATACAATAGATACAAATAAATTAAAAACATATAGTCAGGTCCAGAAATATTGGGACATCGACACAATTCTAACATCTTTGGCTCTATACACCACCACAATGGAGTTGGAATGAAACAAACACAATGTGCGTTAACTGCAGACTGTCAGCTTTAATTTGAGGGTATGTACATCCAACTCAGGTGAACGGTGTAGGACTTACAGCAGTTTTTATATGTGCCTCCCACTTGTTAAGGGACCAAAAGTAATGGAACAATTGGCTTCTCAGCTGTTCCATGGCCAGGTGTGTGATATTCCCTCATTACCCCAATTACAATGTGCAGATAAAAGGCCCAGAGTTCATTTCAAGTGTGCTATTTGCATTTGGAATCTGTTGCTATCAACTCTCAAGATGAGATCCAAAGAGCTGTCACTATCAGTGAAGCAAGCCATCATTAGGCTGGAGAAACAAAACAAACCCATCAGAGAGATAGCAAGAACATTAGGCGTGGCCAAAACAACTGTTTGAAACATTCTCAAAAAGAAGGAATGCACCAGTGAGCTCAGCAACACCAAAAGACCCGGGAGACCACAGAAAACAAGTGTGGTGGATGACCGAAGAATTCTTTCCCTGGTGAAGAAAACATCCTTCACAACAGTTGGCCAGATCAAGAACACTTTCCAGGAGGTAGGTGTATGTGTGTCAAAGTCAACAATCAAGAGAAGACTTCACCAGAGTGAATACAGAGGGTTCACCACAAGATGTAAACCATTGGTGAGCCTCAAAAACAGGAAGGCCAGATTAGAGTTTGCCAAACAACATCTAACAAAGCCTTCACAGTTCTGGAACAAGATCCTATGGACAGATGAGACCAAGATCAACTTGTACCAGAGTGATGGGAAGAGAAGAGTATGGAGAAGGAAAGGAACTGCTCGTGATCCTAAGCACACCACCTCATCAGTGAAGCATGGTGGTGGTAGTGTCATGGCGTGGGCATGTATGGCTGCCAATGGAACTGGTTCTCTTGTATTTATTGATGATGTGACTGCTGACAAAAGCAGCAGGATGAATTCTGAAGTGTTTTGGGCAATATTATCTGCTCATATTCAGCCAAATGCTGCAGAACTCATTGGACAGCACTTCACAGTGCAGATGGACAATGACCCAAAGCATACTGCAAAAGCAACCAAAGAGTTTTTGAATGGACAGAAGTGGAATGTTATGCAATGGCCAAGTCAATCACCTGACCTGAATCCCATTGAGCATGCATTTCACTTGCTGAAGGCAAAACTGAAGGGAAAATGCCCCAAGAACAAGCAGGAACTGAAGACAGTTGCAGTAGAGGCCTGGCAGAGCATCACCAGGGATGAAACCCAGTGTCTGGTGATGTCTATGTGTTCCAGACTTCAGGCTGTGATTGACTGCAAAGGATTTGCAACCAAGTATTAAGAAGGGAAAGTTTGATTTATGATTATTATTCTGTCCCATTACTTTTGGTCCCTTAACAAGCGGGAGGCACATATGCAAACTGCTGTAAGTCCTACACCGTTCACCTGAGTTGGATGTACATACCTTCAAATTAAAGCTGACAGTCTGCAGTTAACGCACATTGTGTTTGTTTCATTCCAACTCCATTGTGGTGGTGTATAGAGCCGAAGATGTTAGAATTGTGTCGATGTCCCAATATTTCTGGACCTGACTGTATCAGGACATCTTAAATGAAGAAGGAAAACTAAAAACAAGAGAAGAATTGAGAATGCAAAATGTGGAAATAGAGTGGTGGTCATATTTGCAATTAAAATCCAGATATAAATCTGATATGGAAAAAACTGGGATTCAAATGGAATCAAATCAGTTGGATAAAATTTTATTAGGGCCCAATGAGAAATTAATAACCAAAATTTATAATTTTCTATTAGAATATAAACTAGCAAAGGAAGTAGTTAAAGAGAATATGATTACATGGGCAACGAATTTTGGGTATGCAATAGAATTAAATAAGTGGGAAAAATTGTGGAAAAGTATTAATAAATTAACATTATCTGTACCATACAAAGAAAATGCTTATAAATTGTTCTATAGGTGGCATCTACCACCGGCACAAATTTCTAAAATGTTTCCCAGTACATCTCCATTCTGTTGGAAAAGTAAAGCACATAAAGGGACATACTGGCACAAGGATTTTAAGGGTTTTAAGGTTTTAAGGGATATAGATTGAGAGGTTTTTTAACAAAATTTTTAGTGAAAATTTTAAGGGGACCCGGGTGGGTGATTAGGGTGAGTTTGGGGGGTAACCCACAGGGGTCGGGGGGAGCTGGGGGGGCTAGTTCCTATATTGGGGAGGGCGTTGCCATCGACATCGTGGGTGGGAGGGGCAGATATGGCGGGAGCAGGGGGCCATATCATGTTAGGGGAGGACGCACTCGCTATCTGCGAGCGTTTGCGTGCTCCGGCCCTCAATGCTCGTCTTGCACCCCGGGTTGTTCAGATCCTCAGGCCCTGGGCCTTCGGTTGATGTTGTGCAATGCCAGGTCTGTGGTAAGTAAAGCCCCCCTCATTTGTGATCTGGTTCAGGAGGGTGGTGCGGACCTGGTAGGTATTACGGAGTCCTGGTTGGGCCAGGAGGGGGGAAGTCCCCCTCGTTGAGATATGCCCTCCGGGTTTCCATGCATTCCATCAACCGAGGTCCCAGGGGAGGGGTGGGGTGGTGGTGGTTCTAGTAAAGGAAGGTCTCGCCCCAAGGGAGGCCACTGTACTTCAGATAGCCGGATGTGAGTCCCTCCTTGTGAAGTGGGGACAAGGGAGGCAGATGGGTTTGCTGATTATGTACCTGGCTCCCTGCCACGTGTCGGCAGTCCTGCCCAAACTCCTCAACGTGATTGCTGAGGTGGCAGTGGAGACCTCCAGGCTTATGGTCATGGGGGACTTTAACCTGCCGCCTGTTGGCGAAGTGTCTGAGGCGGTTCGGGAGTTCATGGCTTCCATGATGGCCATGGACCTGACCGAATTAATTTATGGACCCACGCACACAGGAGGACACACTCTGGACTTGATTTTTGTCTCTGGGCAGTGAATGAATGATCTCGAAATAGGGGAGATAGTGATTGAGCCCTTGTCATGGTCCGATCATTCCCTTCTTAGGCTTGACTTTCTAACCACCACACCCCACCACAGGGAGGTGGAACAGACCAGATGGTTCCACCCCAGGTGCCTGATGGATCCTGATAGGTTCCAGATGGAGCTTGGGCCATTTCCTGAGGCTCTGACTCATGGCTTGGCTGAGGAGCTGGTGGCCGCCTGGGATAAGGCGGCCACTGACGCTTTGGACCGAGTAGTGCCTGTGCGGCCTCTGACCTGTCACCAAGTCTACCTGGCTCCTTGGTTCTCCAAGGAGCTGAGGGAGATGAAGTGCCAGAAAAGACGCCTAGAGAGCAGTTGGAGATCTAGTCGCTCCGAATACGACCGAACACTGGTAAGATCTCATATTAAGACTTACCTAGTGGCGATAAAAGCGGCAAAATGTAACTATTTTTCCGCTCTTATCACATCAGCAGATAATCGCCCGGACGCCCTGTTTCGGGTGACCCGCTCCCTCCTCTATCTGGGAGCGCGGGAGGATCTCTTGCAGGGTCGTGCTGAGGATTTTGTCCAGTATCTGCATGATAAAATCACTCAGATTCGGGAAGGCTTGGTCTCTGACTGGGTAGGTACAGACGGGATGATGGGTGGCAGTCTTGAGACTGCCATTTGGGAGGAGTTCGACCCTGTTGCTCCCAAGGACGTGGACAGGATACTGAGGCGGCTGAACGCGACCACATGTTTATTGGACCCGTGTCCCTCCTGGTTGGTGCTGGCTTCCTGGGAGGTAACGCGAGGCTGGCTCCAGGGGATTATCAACGCTTCCTTGAGTGAGGGTGTCTTGCCATCCGCCTTGAAAGAGGTGGTGGTGAGGCCCCTCCTCAAGAAGCCTGCTCTTGATCTGGCTGTTTTGGCTAACTACCGTCCAGTCTCCAACCTTTCCTTCTTGGCGAAGGTTGTTGAGAGTGTGGTGGCGCGACAGCTTCCTGGGTACCTGGATGAAGCTGTCTATCTGGATCCGCTCCAGTCCGGCTTCAGGCCTGGGCACAGCACGGAAACGGCATTGGTCGTGTTGGTGGATGATCTCTGGAGGGCTCGGGATAGGGGTTGCTCTCTATCCTGGTCCTGTTAGATCTCTCAGCAGCTTTTGATACCATCGACCATGGTATCCTGCTGCGCCGGTTGGAGGGGTTGGGAGTGGGGGGTACTGTTCTGCGGTGGTTCTCCTCCTATCTCTCCAACCGGTCGCAGTCGGTGTTGGCAGGGGGGCAGAGGTCGACCCCGAGGCGCCTTGTTTGTGGGGTGCCTCAGGGGTCGGTCCTCTCGCCCCTTCTGTTCAACATTTATGTGAAGCCGCTGGGTGAGATCATCTGTGGCTTTGGGGTGGAGTTCCATCAGTACGCTGATGATATGCAGCTGTACATCTCCACCCCAGGCCATCCCAATGATGCCCTTGAAGTGATGTCCCGGTGCCTGGAGGCCGTGCGGATCTGGATGGGGAGTAACAGGCTTCGACTCAACCCTTCCAAGACCGAGTGGCTGTGGCTTCCGGTGTCCCGATATAGCCGGCTGGTGCCATCGCTGGCTATTGGGGGCGAGTTATTGGCCCCCACGGATAGGGCTCGCAACTTGGGCGTCCTCTTGGATGCACAGCTGTCTTTAGAAGAGCATATGACGGCCGTGGCCAGGGGGGCTTTTTATCAGGTCCGCCTGATTCGCCAGTTGTGTCGCTTTCTGGATCGGGACTCCTTACGCACAGTCACTCAGGCACTCATCACTTCCCGTCTGGACTACTGCAATGCTCTCTACATGGGGCTCCCCTTGAGGAGTACCCGGAGGCTCCAACTGCTGCAGAATGCGGCCATGCGGGGGATTATGGGAGCGAGGGGGCGCTCCCATGTGACACCTCTCCTGCGTGAGCTGCATTGGCTTCCGGTGGTCTTCTGGGTGCATTTAAGGTGTTGGTTACCACCTTTAAAGTGCTCCATGGCATAGGACCTGGGTATTTGCGGGAACGCCTTCTGCCGCCGATAGCCTCCCACCGACCAGTATGCTCCCACAGAGAGGGACTCCTCAGGGTGCAGTCAGCCAGGCAATGTCGGCTGGCAACCCCCAGGGGGAGGGCCTTCTCTGTGGCAGCTCCTGCCCTCTGGAACGATTTGCCCCCGGAGATAAGAAGGATATCGGATCTCCGGGTCTTTCGCCGTGTCCTGAAAACTTTTCTTTTCCATCAAGCAGGGCTGGCGTGAACCCCCCCATTTTTTAGTTTTTTAGCTTTTAATCTGGCAATGAGTTTTAATTCGAATTGTTTTAAATTTGGGCCGAAGTATGTAATTCTTTTAATAATTTTAAATTTTGTATTGGTATGTGTTTTAGTTCTGGCTGTGCACTGCCCTGAGTCCACTAGGAGAAGGGCGGTATACAAATTGAATTAAATAAATAAATAAATAAATAAATAAATAAATAAATAAATACTATCATATATGGTGGTCATGTCCCAAAGCTAAAAAATTCTGGAACAATATAAAAATGCAACTGGAACAAATAATAACTCAAAAGGTACCATTAAATCCAGAAACTTACTTATTAGGAATACCTACAAGCAAATATGAAAAAGAAATAATATATTTAATAACACACATTTTGACTGCAGCAAGAATCATATACGCACAAAATTGGAAACAAGAAGAGGTCCCGACTCAAGAGAAATTAATATTCAAAATTATGGAATGCGCTGAGATGGATAGACTCACCAAGGAGATCCAAGGAAAGGAAGAATCTGAATATTATCTGGTCTGGCAAAAGTGGTATAAATGGTTAGAGGGAAGTGAAAAAAAAGAGAAGAAGAAAGAAAGAAAAATTAAATAAAAGAAAAGATATCAATAGAGTAAAATAAATTTTCACATCAAATGAAATTTAAGAAAGAGACACCAGATATCAATAAAATAATATCATTATATAAGGTGAGAGAAATAATGTATACTGAAGAATATAGGATATTGCTATTGTAACAATTCAGATATTATAGGTAGATGTCATTAAGATGTTGCTTGTTGTAAATTGTTTTACTTGCATTTATAAATGTATTATGTGGTTTCTTAAATTAATAAAAGTTTAAAAATTTTTTTAAAAACGATATTTTTGCTTTTAACAATGGTCAGGCATGATTTACAAAAACTGGGCAAGCAGAAAAATATTAAGTTAGTTATAGATTTAATAGACTTGAATAAAAATAACAACCAATTTATAATTTTATTGTTAGATGGTGAAAAAGCTTTTGTCAAGATATATAGACAGTAAGTATTTTCTGTACTAAACATATTTGAATTTTCTTTGAAATTCATAAAATGGATTAAGGTATTATATGAGTTATTTACAGCTAAAGCAGGGGTGTCAAACTCATGTCATCATGTCGTCATCATATGGCATATCGGGACTTTTCCCCCCTTTGCTAAACCGGGTGTGGCCGTGGCCAGCATGTGATGCATCCAGCTTGTGGGCTGGGAGTTTGACAGCCCTGATCTAAAGTAAAGGTTAATGGTATATTTTTTGTTACTTTCCCATTATATAGAGAAACCAGAGAAGGACGTTCACTTTCACCCTTTGTTTTTTGATATTTGCATGCAACCCTTGGCTTGTGATATTAGACAACATAGGAAGTTTTAGGGAATAGTACATAATTAAATTGAACATAAACTGGTTTTAATTCCAGGTCATATTCTTTTGTTTATTTCTAAAGCTCACACTACTATTCCAGTGTTAATGCAAATGGTAGATGTTCTTTAGTAAAAGGGCAGGATATTCTATTAGCTGGTCCAGATCAGAATTGATGCCAGAAAGTCAAAATGTACTTACTCGTCCATTTAAAAATGATCAATTCCATATTTGCACTGAATCCATTAAATATTTAGGTACTGTATGTGCATACCAAATAATATGTCAGTAGCATGTAATAGAAATAAAATATATAAAGAGGTTTCTTCAGATATGGATAGATGCAGATATGGATAGATGTGAATTATTAAAACTCACCCCTTGGGGAAAGGTGAATGCTGTCAACATGAATACTATTCCCATATTAATTTATATTATAAGAGAAATTTCTGCTCAAATATCTGGGAAATATTTTCAGAAAACAAATCCTTTGTTTAAAATGTTTTTATGGGTTTCTTGTATTCCAAGAATATCTTTACAGAAAATGCAATTACCAATTAATGAAGGTGGATTTGGTTATCCAAAACTGGAGCTTTCTCATCAAGTTTACTTATTGTCAAATATTAAAGATTGGTCCATGGAATGGAATGTCTAATAAAAAAGATTCAATCCTTTTTCCCATGCTAAGTGGACTTTATGGAGAAACCCACCATTAAATATTGGGAAAAAGGTGGTAATATTGAAAAATTGGATGGAAATAGGGATATTGATTTTGGACCAATTAATAGATGATGGAGATTTTTTTTTAGCATATGCTGGGTTAAGAGATAAACATCATCAATCAATATAACCCAGTGACCATATTTGTTAAAAACATTGGACCAGCAGCAACACTTTCAATTTCTGAAACATCTGAGATTCTAAAACAGCTTGTTAAAGCCTTTAAAACTAAGAAAATCCCCTACTATTAGTTTTTAGAGATGTTTATTATCAATAAATCAATTTAAAATGCAGACTGTAAGATATGTGGAATAAAGAATTAGAGTTCCCATATTGTCTAGCAATGGGAGAGTGCCTTAACATCTGTAGTGTCAGCCGGATCTCCAGCATGGGTTTTCCCTTTGATGCTTGCTTGCTATTGGCTGCCATAGTAACCAAGGGGGAGGGGGGGCATGGCATTGGGGTTGGGGACGTGAGCTGGTGTGAAGATGGCCCATGTGAATAAAAAGGGAGGTTTGCTCTCATGAATTACTGCCTTGCTGAATGGAGTTGTTTACATCCAGTCAAGACCGACCGTCCTGTAACTCCAGATGGACAAAAACATCTGAAGATGTGCCACACAAGACACTATGTGGGATGGAGATTGGTCATTCAGCCTGGGTCCCTGGGGGAAAGGATTTGGGGAAACTTTCAATATGTAACTTTCGCGCCTTTTGGCTCAGATCTTGCTTTTCTTTCACTGCTATCATTTCAAACTCACTAAAAGTACCTCTTCTCTACTTCAGTGGAGTCAGGGGTTTTCTTTCTTGGGATTTGAACGGAGGAGACCTGACATGTAGGAAGAGTATCAATGGTTTTTAAACTACAATTTATACAACAAAAATAATTATTATAATTCACTGGACTTTTGGATTATTGGACTAGTTATTGGACTCTTGGATTATTGTGTACTTATTAAGTTTTGGGAGAAAGTAGTGGTCCATGTAAATGTGACACTTCAACAAAAGCTAAAATTTTCAAAGGATAATAATCTCTTGAATTATATTCCTAGAACATGGAATTTGACAAATGGACAGCAAAAATGGATTTGCAGTGTTCATACTATGGCTAAAAGACTGATGCTACATCATTTGGAAAAATAAATATATAGCTCTATTTACTTTTAGGCAAGAAAGATGAAATGCATAGGTATAGAATGGGTGGTACCTGGCTCAATAGCAGTAATTGTGAGAACTGTGAGAGGAGTCCTAGTAGACAACCTCTTAAATATGAGCCAGCAATGTGTTGTAGCTGCCAAAAAAGCCACTATAGTCCTATGCAAAGCAAGGCACTTTATATTGCCTTGGCAAGACCACACTTGGCATATTGTTTCCAGTTTTGGTCATCACAATATATAAAGATGTTGAGACTCTAGAAAGAGTGCAGAAAAGAACAATAAAGATGATTAGGGGACTGGAGGCTAAAATGTGAAGAACAGTTGCAGGAATTGGGAATGTCTAGTTCAGAGGTATCAAACTCAATTTCATTGAGGGTTGGATCAGCATTGTGGTTGACCTTGGGGGGGGGCTGGGGGAGGCATGGCCAGAGTGGTCAGGGCCGACTGGGTGTGCCTGGGGGCATGGGCAGGTCGATGTCTCTCATGTGGAGATGCCTGTGTTTTTACTTGCAATTAAAGAGCAAGTCACTGCTGGTCATCATCTCCTTGGCCCCCTCGTGGGTCTTGCCCTTGGCCTGCGCATGGAGCATGTTCTCCTCGTGCATCCAATGCACCTTGGTCCCACTGCAGGCTGTTGCCAGTGCCATTCAGCAGACCCACCTAGCCTGAAGGAGGCAAAGTGGCCAGTTAGAAAGACTGAGTAGAGGTGATAGAGCATGCCCAGGCCCAGCATGCAAAGATGGCCACCATGAGCAGGAAAAGCCAAATCCCCATCGGCGCCTCTGCCCAGCAGAGATGGATGGGAGGCATGCGAATCTGGCTAGGCCTGAGTGGCCATGGCTCCACACATGGGCCAATGGTAAGACCTGTGAGCGGGCCAAGGTGATGACCAGCAGTGACCTGCTCTCCAACCACAAGCAAAAACAGATGGGACGGACTTCCGGCAGTGACATCAGCGTGTATGGAGAGAGAGAACAGGGCTCTGTTCTTGAAGCTCAAATATTCCTAACCAGGAAGTCTAAATAGGCACTATCAATCCCGGAGAGATTGGTAGAAAAAAGAGGAATCTTCAAGGACCTCGGGGGAAAAGGCAATTTCCCCGAAGGTTCAGGAGAAACCTCCTAATTCTGGCAGGGAAGAAACCATTCATTTTGGCTGGTCCGAAGCACTGACAGCCGAGGAGTGTGAAGCAAAGATCGAAATCAACAGATTGCATCGGTACAAGAAATGATTAAAAAAAAAGAGGAGTTCAGTTATATTGTGGAACGGGGGAGCAGAGATATCAAGACTCCAAATCAGTGGTAGAAATACTGCAAAACAAACACGGCAATTAAAACGGAAGAGGAGCAGAAGAAATAACTTTGACAAGCAGTGATTACGCAAAAGGAGATATATCGGGTGAGAAGAGGAAAGGAAACTCCAGCTGGATATATTTTGAGTTTTGAGAGAGGTGGTGATGATAAAATAAATAGAGGACTGTGCTTTGGACTAGGACTGTGAAATTGATGGAAGATTTTAAAGATTGAAAAGGATTTGATTAGCGACGGAATTGGAATGGTGATTGGAGGCGTGGTGGATTTAATGGAAGTCTAGACAGAACAGAGTGAGAGTGATTGGGACTTTTGGATTAAAATTGTTGAAATTGGAGATCTGGATACTATTGAACATTGGACATTGGAAATAAAAATTATATTTGAAGAGAATCGGAGTGGAGGCTAATCAACAGATGAAGGGAAAAAAAGGGACTCGATAGAGAATGATGCAAGACTGAGGGAGGATTGGATGGAAAAAGAATAACAAGATATAAGTATATAGACCAAGTGACCAAGTACTGATTGATACCTGATTATTATTATTAGAAAATTAATTAATTAGTAATTGTTAATTGTTAATTAGTAATCAATTGTTAACAATTGATATAAACTGTATTATTGATATATGATTTTAAGTAATTTATAACTATACTTAGTAACTTTGATATTTGGTTATATATACAGTGCTAAATACCCGGCAGGTGGCGCCCCCCCCGACTATGCAGGGTTGATCAGAGAGGTGGCAACGGGTCTGGTTGTTTGGGATGAGTTCGATCCTGTTACTCCCAAGGAAGTGGACAGAATCATGGGGAAGCTGAGCACCACCATGTGTTTGTTGGACCCGTGTCCCTCCTGGCTTGTTTATTCGGCCAGGGAGGTTACATGTAGCTGGATCCAGGCAGTGGTCACTGCGTCATTGGCTGAGTTTCCCTGCTGCCTTGGAGGAGGTGGTGGTGAGGCCCCTCCTCAAGAAGCCCACCTTGGATCCAGTTATTTTAAACAATTTTCGTCCTGTCTCCAACCTTCACTTTATTGTGAAGGTTGTTGAGAACGTGGTGCACGTCAGCTCCCGCTAGTCCTGGATGAAGCATCATACCTAGACCCATACCAGTCGGACTTCAGGCCCGGGTACAGCATGGAGACGGCATTGGTCACACTGGTGGATGATCTCTGGAGGGCTAGGGACAGAGGATATTCCTCTGCCCTGGTCCTGTTAGATCTCTTGGCAGCTTTTGATACCATCAACCATGGTATCTTGCTGTGGCACCTTGAGGGGCTGGGAGTGGGAGGCACTGTTTTATGGTGGTTCTCCTCCTACATCTCTGGACGCTCGCAAGCGGTGTTGGCAGGGGGGCAGAGGTCGACCCCGAGGCCCCTCACATGTGGGGTTCCCCAGGGGTCGGTTCTTTTTTCTTTTTTGGCAGCCAGCAAGTTCCTGCTGCCAGGTGAGAGACTTATATAGATCTAGATACATGATATGTGGGTGTGGCTTACTGATGAAGGCTAACGAGCTAGAAATAGATCTATATAAGTCTCTCACCTGGCAGCAGGAACTTGCTGGCTGCCAGAAAAGAAAAAAGCCCAGAATCGAGTGGATGTGATTCTACTGAGCTAGGGCTGCAGAAAAACCTTGGTTACGTAGGAAAAACCTGGCTAGAGGAAAAACACACATAAATCCTACGAAGAAGTAAGAAAATAGATACTATACCTTTACAGGGAGGATACATGAGATGTGGGTGTGGCTTACTGATGAAGGCTAATGAGCTAGAAATAGATCTATATAAGTCTCTCACCTGGCAGCAGGAACTTGCTGGCTGCCAGAAAAGAAAAAAGCCCAGAATCGAGTGGATGTGATTCTACTGAGCTAGGGCTGCAGAAAAACCTTGGTTACGTAGGAAAAACCTGGCTAGAAGAAAAAAACACACACACACACACACACACACATCAAAAAAATAAAGGGAACACAAGCAGAAGACATCTGAGATCTAAATGAATGAAATAGCCTTATTAAATACTTTGTTCTTTACATACAGTAGTTTATACACTGCTCAAACAACTAAAGGGAACACAAAACTACTGTATGTAATGAACAAAGTATTTAATAAGGCTATTTCATTCATTCAGATCTCGGATGTCTTCTGCTTGTGTTCCCTTTATTTTTTTTGATATATGTATATATGTATATATATATATATATATATATATATATATATATATATATATATATATATATATGTGTGTGTGTGTGTGTGTGTGTGTGTGTGTGTGTGTGTGTGTGTGTGTGTGTGTCTTTGGTTATTCGGGTTCTCTCGCGCGTAAAATTGGAGGTGTCTTGGCAACGTTTCGACGAAGTCTCATTCGTCATCTTCAGGCTGGTGTTTTCGGCTTCGTGCTTCTAGGAGCAATGTGTGTGATCGCAGCTGTTTCTTTCTTTTAACTGCCAGTGGGGGTGTGAACTGATTGGGTGGGAGCTTGGCTGTGTTCTGATTGGGTGGAGGTGTGTTCTGATTGGGTGGGGGTTTGGCTGTGCTCTGATTGGATGGGGGGTCGGCTGTGCTCTGATTGGCTGTGTGTGTGTTCTGTTTAGGTGGGGATGTCAGCATTCCAATTTATGATCTCCCCCAGCGCTGACATGAATGAGAGAGGGAGAAGCCTTGCTTTAATGCTGAGATGAACCTTCACTTAGTTTCCTGCTCCTTGGTAGATAACGTTACTTAGGCGATAGAGGAAGGGGGGAATTCCTGTGAATAGAAAGTGCTTGGGACGGAGAGATGGATCTGCACGATGGCCAATGAGACATTGGGGATGAAGAACGACCTGGCTATGGGAATGGCAGCAAGCCAGGCAACAAGCCAGGCACCAAGAAATTCTAAAGAAGCCACTCGAAAGCCCCATAGATGAGTTGAAAGAGAAATTTGATCATGCCACCCTTCAGGGGAAGGGGCCATCTTGCAGACCCAAAGAAAAGAGAGAACCAGTCTGGGCTGTTGATCCAAGAGGCCGTAGGCCGAAGTGCAGCCCTTCCCCCCTCCACAGCAGAAGGAGGAGGAGCCCAACGACGATCCATGGGTTCCCCCCCTCCCAGCAAGCAGAGAAGCCTAGATGAGGCATTACCTCCCTACCCCAGGATGAGAGACGAGGAAGAGGACTATCAACACCAAGGCTGGCCCTACAGAGCTCAGCACAGAGAAGAGAGGGCAGAGAGGGAGGAACCACCCCAGTTCAGAGGGAAGTTCAATGGTGACCCAGACAATCTCGCCCAATTCCTCGATTCAGCTGAGATATACATAGAGCGTTTTGGACACCTCTATCCTTTCCCCAGAGCCCTAGTAAGTGCTATCTCGGAAGGGTTGGAGGGAGAAGCAAAGAGGTGGTCAGCATCCCTCTACAAAAACAGGGCCCCCCAACTTCAAGATGCAGACTGGTTCTTGCAACTATTGACAGCCCATTATGAGGAGGCAGAGGAGGACCCCTATGTGGAAGATGAGCTCAGAAACCTAATGCAGAAGGGGAAGCCCATCAGAGAGCATATCCGTGAATTCAGGAGAGTCATTGGGACACTGCCTCCCCTACCAGAGCGATTGCTGGTGTATTTTTTTAGGACAAGCCTAGATAAGAGAATTGTCCAAGTGACTGCCTATCGAGACATCCCAAACCGACTCTCCGAATGGTTCCGGGTAGCAATAAAAGTCGACAGAGGCCTGCGGGCAAACGACATGTTGAAACAACCAGATAGAAAGGAGAGAGGCCAACCGGACCAGGGACCACCCAACAAATGAGAAACCCCAACATCACAGCCCATCCAGAGGCCAGCCGCCCCACGGAACCCACTGAAATGCTACAGATGTGGGGGGATTGGCCACGTAGCAGCAAGATGTGGAACCCCTAGACCGGGACCAGCTCCACCGCCCAAAGCATGACCGGAACGAGGGCCCAAACACGCCACCCACGTGCCATGGAAAGCTCCCCAAAGCTCGGAGTTTTTCGCTCACCTGACCGAAACCAGAGGAATCCCAGATGAGGGAGATCAGTCCCCCGAACCCTATGACACCGAGGACAAAGGCGAGGACGACCCGATGGTGAGTGGACCCGTCCACCCTTTCCTTTTCCCCATACGCCTAACAGCCCCCAAAACAGGGACCCAAGGGACTTTCCAAGCCCTAATAGACTCTGGTAGCACAAGGTGCCTAATTAACCTACCCACAGTTCTAAAATTGGGGATCCAAGCTAAAAAGCTCAAACAACCAATTTGCTTTGAGGAAGTTGATGGGTCCCTAGTGGGGGGAGCTTACGCCACACACTTGACTGAACCCGTGAGGCTGGAACTAGCAGATCACTGGGAAACGATCCACTTCATAATAGCCCCCAAGATGACAGACCCAGTCATATTGGGACTCTCATGGTTGGACAAATGGGGCACAATCATTTGGTGGCAAGAGGGGACCCACAGGCTGAGGATAGCAAAGGGCCCCCAACCCCTACCCCCCCGACCAGGAGAATTACCCCCCATGCAGAGACCCCAAAGCCGCCCGCCACTGCAGAAGAAAACACCACCAACACAAGGGCCCCTCCCAGAAGGTACAGCGAAGCAACTAGCAGCCGCACCCGACAGCGCTTGTGATACAGATCAGATCCCAGGGGAGTACCAAG
This sequence comes from Pantherophis guttatus, assembly GCF_059756535.1. Lineage (NCBI taxonomy): Eukaryota > Metazoa > Chordata > Lepidosauria > Squamata > Colubridae > Pantherophis > Pantherophis guttatus. Next base: position 119,035,750 of record NC_142065.1, on the reverse strand, counting down.
ACCTTGAAGAGGTATTCAGCGAGGCCGAGTGTGACATTCTACCCCCCACCGTGAGACCGATTGTGCCATCGAGATTATCCCGGGAGCGAAACTACCCAAACCTAAATTGTATGCCATGACACCCCGTGAAATGCAGGAAATGCGGGACTACATAGACAAGGATTTACGAAGGGGATTTATTGAGCCAGTAAAACCAAAGGTAGCGGTGCCGGTCCTTTTTAAAGAGAAAAAGGACGGCTCTATGAGGCTGGTGGTTGATTTTTGAAGTATCAACGCCGTTTGCATACACAACTTATACCCCCTCCCCCTCATGAAGGACATGCTAGCCCACCTAGCTAAAGGAAAAGTTTTCACCAAACTAGACCTTCGAGAAGCTTATTACCAAGTATGCATCAAGGCAGGAGATAAATGGAAAACAGCATTCAACTGCCCCCTGGGGAGTTTCCAGTTCAAGGTAATGCCCTTTGGATTGCAAGGAGCCCCGGCAGTGTTTATGCAGTTGATAAATGAAGTCCTACGTGAGCACCTTTACAAAGGGGTCCTCATCTACCTGGACGATATTCTCATGTACACGGAGACCATAGACGAACATATACCCCTCGTCCGCCAAGTACTGAAAAAACTGCTGAGGGCAAACCTGTATGTCAAACTGTCAAAATGTGACTTCCACCAATCATGGCTAGACTACCTAGGCTACTGAGTATCAAATGAGGGGATAGAGATGGACCCAGCCAAGGTCCAATCAGTTCTACAATTGCCCCCTCGCACCCGCAGACAACTGCAAAGCTTCCTAGGGTTCACAAACTTTTACAGACAATTCATCCCCTCGTTCGTGAGAATTGCCAAACCTTTGATGGACCTCCTAAAGACAGGAAGCCCAACGACAAAACCCCGCCCGGGACAACCCCTACAGTGGGATATAACCTGCCAACGGGCATTCAAAACGCTAAAAGAAATGTTTGTGAAAGAACCTGTCTTAAAACACCCTGATCCTGAACAGCCTTTCGTCATCCAAGCAGACGCAAGTGATGTGGCAGTGGGGGCTGTGTTACTCCAAAAGAACAGCCAAGATAATCTACAACCCTGCGCCTACACCTCCCGCAAACTCACCGACACGGAGAGGCGATGGGCGGCGTGGGGGAAGCGTTCGCAGTAATATGGGCGTTGTTGACCTGGCAGCACCTACTAAAGGGAGGCCAGAAACCGTTTGAAGTCTGGACTGATCATAAAAACCTGGAGGCCCTAAAAACCTCACGGAAACTGTCGCCCAGGCAACTCCGGTGGGCTCAATACTTCAATCATTTCAATTTCGAGCTTAAGCACATCCCAGGAGGGAGGAATTTCCTGGCTGACGCCCTCTCCTGGATGCCCCAATACAACAGTGAGCGGGAGCAGGTAGTGAATGCCATCATCCCCTCCACCCAAGCAGTGGCTCAAGTGATCACCAGACGGCAACAACGTGACCAACAGGGCTAACCTGCAAGTGACTTAACTGCAAGACTAAAAAATGAAACACTGACAGACCCCTGGTTTTGAGACAATCAACATCTCTTGACAAAAAGAGATGACCTAGCATGGAAGGGGACAAAGCTCTATGCCCCACAGACTTTACGCACCCTGATTCTCAAGTGGAGCCATGACGTTAAACCAGCGGGACACTTCAGGTTTCTAAAGACTCTGCACCTAGTACGAAGGCAGTTCTGGTGGCCCCACATGAGAAAGGATGTAGACAGTTATGTAAATAGTTGCACCATTTGTGCCACGATGAAAAAAAGACAGGGTGCCCTCCTGGACTGTTGCAACCAGTAGCTGAACCGACAAGACCATGGGAGGAGATTGCGATGGACTTCATAGTAGACCTACCGAGGAGTAGTGGGAATACAGTGATCTGGACTGTAATAGACTCCAAATAGATTCTCCAAACACGCACACTTCATTCCTTGCAGCGGACTGCCCTCAGCCCACCAGTTATCCAAACTGTTCCTGAAACACATCTACCGCCTGCATGGAGTCCCCAGGAGAATCATCTCCGACCGAGGGGTCCAGTTCACAGCAAAGTCCTGGAGGGAGTTCCTACGATCCATAGGGTCATCCCAAAGGCTCAGCTCAGCATTTCACCCGAGCACCAATGGGGGGGGGGGGCGGGGCGGAAAGACTGAATGCTATGATAGAACAATATTTAAGATGCTACGTCGACTACCAGCAGTCCAATTGGGCAGACCTCCTATCTTTTGCGGAGGTCGCATATAATAATGCTGTCCACAGCAGCACAGGGTTAACCCCGTTCAAAGTAGTGAGTGGTATGGATTTTGTCCCCATGCCAGAGTACCCGAGGGAGCCCCCTTCCTCAGTCAGCTTGACCGACTGGATGGCAATGTTGAGAGAAACTTGGGAGAATGTTAAGAGAGCGCTGGCCAAGGCGGCCCAATCTTATAAGAAACAGGCAGACAAGCACCGAACTCCCCAAAGACCATTTCAACTGGGAGAGAAAGTCTACCTTTCCACCAAGTACTTGAGACTTAGACTCCCGAGCAAGAAATTGGGCCCGAAATTTATAGGACCATTCCCTATAGTAAAAATAATCAACCCAGTTACAGTACAACTGCAGTTGCCCTGGCTCCTGGGGAAGATTCACCCCGTTTTCCACAGTAGCCTTCTGAAGCCTGTAGTGGGGTCTACTTTAAGGCTGACGCCACATGACCCCCCTGGGCCCCTGGTTGTTGGGGGCCAAACTCACTACGAAGTGCAGTGAATTCTTGACTCAAGATGGCACAGGGGGCGCCTCCAGTACTTAATTAAATGGAAGGGCTAGCCGTTGTCAGAGGCTTCCTGGGTGAAGAGCTCAAACATCCAAGCTGACCGCCTTATAGCAAAATTCCATGCAGACCACCCGGGCAAGCCAGGAGGGGGGGGGTCACACCCAAGGAGGGGATAATGATACTTAACTTGTTGTGTTTTTTTTTCTTTGGGGCAGGTCACGTTGGAGAAATGAAGGGAGAGGGGCCGGATGTCAGCGTTCCAATTTATGATCTCCCCCAGCGCTGACATGAATGAGAGAGGGAGAAGCCTTGCTTTAATGCTGAGATGAACTTTCACTTAGTTTCCTGCTCCTTGGTAGATAACGTTACTTAGGCGATAGAAGGAGGGGGGAATTCCTGTGAATAGAAAGTGCTTGGGACGGAGAGATGGATCTGCACGATGGCCAATGAGACATTGGGGATGAAGAACGGAAAGGGAGGGGTTTGGAAGGAGATGCCAGTTTTGGCTGCACCCACAGTTCAGGAATGACGTTGTTTTATTCTTAAATAAAGAAAAGATTCGGACTTCCGGTTTGCTAGCCTTCGGCGACGACGGTGCCTTTTTAAGGACCGCCAGGCCCGCCGCCTGTAGAGCCGCTTCGCGATCGAGAAGTGGCTCGAAAACTTCAAAATCCTGAGGATTGTTGGAGGAGAGATAGCAGGGCACAGGTCGAGCCCCTGTAACCCCCCAGGGAATTGTTTCTGCGGAGGAAACAGGCGCGGCTCCCTCCCAACCTGCTGAGACTCCGGGCGGCGTGGGACGATTCTGCTTCTGCAGAACAAGCCGGCTGCAGTAAACATTTAAAGCGAAAGGAACCAACTTTAACAAGCAGCGGATATACACTTGAACCCTGAAACTTGGAATCGCAAGTATTAGCGCTTTGTTGACTTTTCAATTTAAGAAAAAATGCGAATGAGTGAAAGTGACTTGAAAAAATATGGCGCTCAGCATTAGAGTTAACAAGCCAGCAAGTGTGGATTGGTGAAGTTATCTTGCTTTGTTACAAAGTTACCAAGTTGCTACAAAGTTGCTTCGCTTGTAACAAGAGAATAACAGAGAAATTTCTCCTTTTTCAATACTGGACTTTGCTTTACTTTAGTTTTTATTCGAATAAATCTGGGGGACTTTTTTAGAAGTTTTTGTGGAGGTGGGAGAGGAAGAAGAACTTCCTTTTTTAGTAAAACTAGCTTACGTGGCAGGATGGCCTCAAAGAAGCAGGAAGCGAAGGCAACAGGGGGTGGATCTCCCACACATAAAACACAGCCTCCCCCTGAACAACAGACACAGACTCAGAAAAAAGATTTTGATGTGGGAGATTTAAAAGAATTTATTTCTAAAATTCTGGATGATAAATTTCAAAAATCTCAACAGGAGATAGATGATAAACTTCAAAAGTCACACCAGGAATTTATGCAGGAAATTAATGAAGTTAAAGATATGGTGAAACAGAATCAAAATAAGGTGACCAAAAAAATATCAGAAGTGGCGTCTGGCCTGGCAGAATTTATTATTAAAGTTGATTCTAAAGTTGAAGAATTTAAATCAGAAGTTAATGTTAAGATGAAAGACAATGATTATAAAATTGCTGATGTTGACAATAAAATGCAGAGAGTTGAAAACGAAATTGTGATGGTACAATTCAGGGCAATGGAGTTTGCAATTCGGCTTCGAGGAATTCGAGAAGAGGATAGACAGGATTTGAGACAGGTTTGTTCTGAGGCTCTGGCCAAGATCTTACAAGTTAATCCTGATGTGGTTTTTCACAAAATAGATAAAATTTACAGAGTGAATTCTTGGGTGGCCAGACAAAGACAATTACCCAGAGATGTGGTCATATATTTTACAGATAGAGAAATAAGAAATGATATCCTGCAAAAATCCTTTTACACCTCTGTGCAAGTGGGGGGCTCACGAATTGGAATTTATAAAGAATTACCTCCTAAAATGTTGAAAACCAGAAAAGAATTCGGTTTTCTTGTTAAAGAATTGCAGAATTTACAGATACCATTTTGGTGGGACGCCCCAGTTGGTATAATTTTGAGATACAAGGGAGAAAGATATCGCTTGAACACCATGGAGAAGGCAGAGCACTTCTACACTACTATTCTTAAGGAAAGAACACCATCCCCACGTACATCTACAGTTTTGGAGATTAAGGAGAGTGATGAGAAGCAACCTCAACGAGAATTGCAAGAACAGTCTAAGCAGGAACCAGAGGAAGTGCAAGGCGCAGAAGGAGGTTTTCTGGATGAGCCTCTGCTGGAATCTTCTCCAATCTTGGACCCGGTTCGGATGATCGAAGTTAAGGATCAACGTATAACTCGAGCTCAATCTAAATTACTTAAACAAAAGCAACAACAACAACAGGAAAGACAAGACAAGAAAGGAGCTAAGACTACTACACAAGAGACTGGAGCCATAGGGGGAGCGACTCCGAAGATTTTGGATGATATTCGGTTATTCTGCTCTTTGCTCCAGAAAGATGAAGATGATGCTTAAGTGTTTATCTTGGAATGTGAATGGGTTGAATTCAGCACAGAAAAGGAAGAAATTATTTACATATTTGAAACAATTTAATAATGATATAATTTGTCTACAAGAAATGCATATTACAGTTCAAGATCAAAAATACTTGATAAACTCCAAATTAGGAATACATTTTATATCCTCAACGTTGCAAAAAAAGAATGGTGTGGTTATCTATGTAAATAAGAAATTTACGGCTAAAGTTATAGAAACAGATGAAGATGGTAGGTTTGTAGCAATTGAATTACTAACAACATATGGCCAAATTCTTTTGATAGGAATTTATGCTCCCAACCAACAACAGGACTATTTCTATAAGATGTTACATACTAAAATATTGCAATGGGATTACAGATCTATTTTAATTATGGGAGACTGGAATGGAGTAATCGATTCTAAATTAGACAAAAGGAGTTCAGCGAAATCTAGGATTAGGTTACCTCAGACTTTTTTTGATATGAAAGAAGATTTGGAACTAAAAGATATTTGGAGAATACATAATCCAAAAGAACTGGACTATACTTTTTATTCAGATAGACATAGATCCTTCTCTAGGATTGATTTTATTTTGTTGTCAGATGACCTACTTGTCAAGACAAAAAGAACAAAGATTTTTCTTTGACTGACAAAGAACTTTGACTGACCATAGCCCAGTATGGATAGAAATTGAGATGGATAAGATTGAGGGACGTTCTTGGAGATTAAATGAGAACTTGTTCAGATATGAAAAAAACACAACAGAACTTAAAAAGCATTTGAAAGAATTTTTTGAAATAAATTTGAATAAAGGTACCCCAATAGAAATTGTGTGGGATGCAAGCAAAGCCTATATGAGAGGGGTGCTTATCCATATGAACTCTAAACATAGACTGTTTCGACAAAAGAAAAGATCTGAATTGGAAATAGAAATTAAGAATAAAGAACAGTTACTTATTAAAAATCCAACAGATGAAAGAATATGCGGTGCTATAAAACTCTTGAAAGATCAATTTCAAATGCTTATGGCGGAACAAGTTGCAACAAACTTACAATATGCGAAGTACAATACATTTTGTAACGCTAATAAACCGGGCAGATGGTTGGCTTACACATTGAGGAAAAAACAAAGTATACGGACTATTGATAGTATTGATATTGGAGGGAAAGAAATTTTTCAACAAAAATTAATTAAAGAAGCTTTTGTGGACTATTATACCAAACTATATGCCAAAGAGGAGGTGCAGAATGGACTTATAGAAAAATATTTAAACGATAAAAGAGTTATAAAAATTACTGTTCAACAAAAGGAAAGAATGAATTATCCTATAACAGAGGAGGAGATAATAGTAGCAATTAAACAGTTAAAAACAGCCAAAGCTCCTGGCACGGATGGTTTGACCGCAGTGTATTACAAAACTTTGCAAGCTGAAATGGTGGAACAACTCAGAGATTTATTTTGCAATATTCAACAAGGGGGTAAAATACCCCCATCATGAACAATAGCTTACATATCTTTGATACCAAAAGAACAAATCGGTCCTAAAAAACCAGAGAACTATAGACCAATATCTCTTTTGAATACAGATTATAAAATTTATGTGAAAGTATTAGCCAACAGGTTGATGCCAGTAATCCAAAAGGTGATTCATGATGATCAAGCGGGATTTATCGAGGGCAGACACATGAAGGACAATGTAAGGCAAGTAATAGATTTATTGGAATATCTTGAGAAGAATAAACAGATTCCTGCAGTGCTGGTCTTTTTGGATGCAGAGAAGGCCTTTGATAGAGTGGATTGGAATTTTCTACTAAAGACTTTAAAAAAGATGGATTTTGGGGATCAATTTATACAGGCGATTTCAGCAATTTACCAAGAGCAAAAGGCACAGATTATTATTAATGGAAGTTTGACAACAGAGTTCAAAATTGAAAAAGGAACAAGACAGGGATGTCCGTTGTCCCCACTTTTATTTATTTTAACACTAGAAGTCTTGCTAAATACAATACGGGATTCTAATATCTTGAAAGGTATAATGATTAGGCAAGAGGATTACAGAATAAAGGCATTTGCAGACGATCTGGTTGTTACCCTATCACAACCAATGGAATCAATAATCCTGATGAAGGACATTATACAAGACTATGGTAAAGTTTCAGGTTTTAGACTGAATCCAAAAAAGACTAAAATGATAGCTAAAAACATGACACAAGATCATAAACATGAGCTTGAAAGGAGGGCAGGTTTTGAGATTGTACCTAAGGTAAAATATCTAGGAGTTCAGGTTGCAGAATCAAACATGAAATTGTTTCAAAATAATTATGAGGTGTTGTGGCGAGAGGTGCAGAAAGATATGGAGACTTGGAAAAAACTGCAGCTGTCTCTACTTGGAAGAATAGCAGCAGTTAAGATGAACATTTTGCCAAGATTTCTTTTTTTGTTTCAAATGATTCCGGTGCTCAAAAGTGATAAACAATTGAAAGTCTGGCAAACTGGAGTGAATAAGTTTGTCTGGAACGAGAAAAAGCCGAGAGTGAAATTGGAAATTATGCAAGATGTTCCAGAAAGAGGAGGTCTTACACTTCCAAACCTACAGTTATATTATGATGCAGCAGCTTTAACTTTAACAAGTGATTGGTTTGGAAGGAAAAAGACTGGAATATTGAATGCAGAAAGTTTTGATCTTGAATTTGGATGGCATGCTTACTTATTTTATGATGACAAAGTTGATAAAGTATTTAAAAGTCATATACTTAGAGACTCTTTGATGAGAGTTTGGAAGAAGCACCGATTCAAATGGGATTATAAAATACCGCTATGGCTGGTTCTTGGTCATATTTTGTGGAATACAAATATAATGTCACTCGGGGGGTTTTTATACAAAGAGGTTCTTTTTACAGATGCGGGCAGATGGCAGCTGAAGACATTGCAGACACTGTTGGACGAAGGGATTAATTTAACTTGGTTACAATATAATCAATTACAATTGAGATGGAAAGAGGACCAAAAAACTGGTATTATGTTGCATGAGGAAGAATTGGTTAGACATATAAAAGAGAAAGGTCCAATGCATATCAAAAGGCTTTATAATGTTTTGCTAGAAAGGGATTCAGAAACTGAATTAGTTAAAGATTGTATGATTAAGTGGGCACAAAATTTTGAAGAACCAGTGATGTTGGAAACATGGGAAAAAATTTGGGTTCAGAATGTTAAATTTACACAGTCGCAGAACCTGAGGGAAAATTTTTATAAAATGTTTTATAGATGGCATTTAGATCCCAAAAAGTTGTCATGTATGTACCCTAATGTTCAGCCAAAATGTTGGAGATGTGAATGTTTGGATGCTACGTATTATCATGTTTGGTGGACCTGTAGGAAAGTTAAGGCTTTTTGGATAAAAATTTGGTGGGTCATGCAGAATGTTTTGAAGAAAAAAATTCAATTCTCTCCACAATTGTTTTTATTGGGTATAGTTAAGGGTTTTACATTGGGTGAAACAAAACTGATATTGTATATGATAACAGCAGCAAGATTGTTGATAGGTAAATATTGGAAAAAATGAAGTTTTGCCCACTATTGAGGAATGGACTTTGAAGATGGCCAGTTTTGCAGAGATGGCGAAGATTTCAGCATACTTAAAAGACTGTTCACAAGAGACTTATGAATGGGAATGGAAAAGGTGGATAGAATATGTTCAGAACAAATATCAAACTAGAAAGTATCAAATAGCTTTTATTTGAAAATAATGTATTAGAAATATTTTAATGGAACGAGGGTAAAAAGAAAAATTATAAAGGGGAGGGAGGGGTTCAAGTTTTTACACAAGTTTTATATTAAGGGGTTTTTTTTCCTCTTTTTTTTCTCTTTCTTTACCAGATGTTTTATTCTTAAATAAAGAAAAGATTCATCAGAGACTTTGCGTTTGAGAATGAAGTTTATTTGAGATAACACCGAAACCTGACAGGGGGCTTGGTTGTGCTCGGGTTAGTCTGAGTAGCAGGGGGATTTGAGCTGGTGAGCTGTGTTGCTGTTGTTTGGCTTCGTGTTCGTGGCCGTGCCACCTCTTCATGGTGAGTGTCAGTCTGCTTCATGTATGGATTGGAGGGGTTTAAAGTGGCTAATGATGCAGCTGTGGTCTGGCTTCTGGTCCGTGGTCGTGCCTTATCATCAGTGTGGGTTTGAGTCTGCTTTCTGCGTGGATGTGTGGTGGTTACATCCTGTGTGGCTCTCGTGAGTGTGGGTCTGGTGTCATACTTTGTGTTAGGGACTCGTTTGTCAATAAGGGCGGGTTTCCAAATGGCTGGTAGGCGGGAGGTATCATCTCGTTTATTCATGCTGTGTGGACGTTTTTCTATCTCGATGGCTTCTCTGATTATTCTGTTGTTAAAGTGTTCAGTTTTGGCGATAGTTCTGGTCTTTTTAAAGTCAATATCATGTCCTGTGGCTTTGAGGTGTTGGACCAGGGAAGAAGTTGGTTCCTCTTTTCTGACTGAGTTCTTGTGTTCTTCAATGCGTGCACTTATTTTTCTGTTGGTTTGTCCGATGTATGTGGTGGAGCAGGCGGTGCATGGGATTTCATATACTCCTTGATTTTCTAACTCAATTTTGTCTTTGGGGTTTCTTAGGATGGTGGATATTTTTCGGTTTGTGCAGAATGCTGTCTTGATGTTGTGTTTGTGGAGGATCTTGCTGATTCTGTCTGTGGTGCCTTTTATGTATGGGAGGAGGGCTTTGCCGTTTTCTTGTTCTCTGTCTTGGATTTTAGTGGGGGTTTCTTTTTGGATTAGGTTGGTAATCTTATTTCTTTGGAATCCATTGGATGTTAGTACGTTAGTGAGAGTGTGTAGTTCGGTTTTTAGGTGTTGTTTGTCAGCTAAGCGTTTTGTTCTGGAGATGAGTGTCTTGGCCACGGAGTTGATCTGTGCTGGGTGGTGGTGTGAGAGTGCGTGCAGATAGTGGTTTGTGTGTGTTTTCTTCTGGTAGATGGTGTGTCCTAGGGAGCCATTGGATTTTTTGTAGACTAAGACATCCAGGAAGGGAAGTTGGTTGTTCGCTTCTGTTTCCATGGTGAACTGTATTTTGGGGTGTAGGCTGTTGAGGTGTGTGAGGAAGTTGTCCAGTTTTTCTTTCCCATGTGGCCAGATTATGAAGGTGTCATCTACGTATCTGAGCCAGAGTTTGGGTTTGTGATCAGATTTTTCTAGAGCTTGGGTTTCAAAGTGTTCCATGTAGAGGTTAGCAATGACAGGTGAGAGGGGTGATCCCATGGGTGCTCCTTCTATTTGTTTGTATTTTTGTCCGTTATAGATGAAGTATGTGTTGGATAGGCACCCCTCTCACCTGTCATATGGTTTTGATGTTGTGTCTATGCAGTACTTTGCTAATTTTATCTGTTGTTCCTTTTATATAGGGCAAGATGGCTTTCCCATTGTTTTGTTCCTCTTGTTGTTTTTTCTTCTGTCTAGGTGTTGCATGCTGGATCATACTGATGATTTTATTTCTACAGAACCCATTTGATGTCAGTACATTAGTTAGTGTATATAATTCTGTTTGTAAATGTGCTTCATCAGCCAGACGTTTAGTTCTTGTGGTTAATGTTTTGGCAACAGAGTTTATTTGTGCTGGATGGTGGTGTGATTTGGCGTTGAGATAGCGGTTCGTATGTGTCCAAGATGAGTAAGAGACCAGAGAAGAAATTATAATTTTCTTTTTTTTTATTGAAAAGTTTTTAAAAGAGAAACAACAATTTTCCCCAACCCCTTTTCCCACCCACCCACCCCCAACCCACCCCCCTCCCCCCGACTTCCCAGAGCAAAATACAAGGTATTTCAATTAACAATTAAACTAACAAATCCCCCCTTAACCCTTAACCCTTAACTCCAGCATAAGTAACATAACATTAAGATTTAACATTCACTCATAAGCTATTTGATATTTTCTAGTCTGATACTTATTTTGAATATAATCAATCCATCTACTCCATTCCAACATATATCTTTCTTGAGTATAATCCTTCAAATATGCTGAAATTTTTGCCATTTCAGCTAAATTAGCAACTTTCAATATCCACTCCTCGATAGTAGGCAAAAAGTCTTTCTTCCAATATTGCGCTATCAACAGTCTTGCTGCTGTTATTAGGTTCAAAATCAGTTTAGTCTCTAGTACTGTACAATCCATTGTTATACCCAATAAAAACTTTCGTATTTATGTGTTTTATTTTGTGCCTGTTCACCGCCCTGAGTCCTTCGGGAGTAGGGCGGTATACAAATTTAATAAAATGAAAAAAAAAATGAAAAAAACAATTGCAGAGTAAATTTCAATCTTCTTTTCAGGATATTCTGTGTCACCCACCAAATCTTTATCCAAAATGCTTTGATTTTTCTACAAGTCCACCATATATGATAATAGGTTGCATCATCACAGTCACATCTCCAACATTTAGCTTTCACATTAGGATACATACATGATAACTTTTTAGGATCTAAATGCCATCTATAAATCATTTTATAAAAATTTTCCCTTAAGTTTTGTGCTTGTGTAAATTTAACATTTCTAACCCATATCTTTTCCCATGTATCCATCATCACTGGTTCCTGAAAGTTTTGTGCCCATTTTATCATACAATCCTTAACCAATTCCGTTTCTGAATCTATTTCCAATAATGCATTGTACAACCTTTTAATATGCATTTGACTTTGATCTCTAATCTGCTTTACCAAATCTTCCTCATGTTGCATAAAACCAATTTTTTGCTCTTCCTTCCATCTAGCTTGAAGCTGACCATACTGAAACCAAGCATAGATTATACCTTCTCCTTTCAATATCTCTAAAGATTTCAATTGCAGTTTACCCCTTTCCATAACTAGGAGATCCTTATAGGTAATCACCTCCTGTTTTTGTTCTATACTTATATTTTCTATTGCATGTCTAGGATTTGCCCATATAGGTACCTTATAGTTTAGCTTATATTGATACTTCTTCCAAACCCTCAACAAAGCATTTCTAAGTATATGAGCTTTAAACACTTTATCCACTTTCTTTTCATATAACAAATAAGCATGCCATCCATATAACAGATCATAACCCTCCAAATTTAAGATTCTCCCTTCAGTTAAGTTAAACCAATTACTAATTTGTGACAAAACTGCTGCTTCATAGTACAATCTTAAATTAGGCATTTTAAGACCTCCTCACTCACGTACATCTTGTATAATTTTCAATTTTATTCTTGGCTTTTTCCCAGCCCAAATAATAGTATTAACCCCTTTCTGCCATTCTTTCAAATTCCCATCTTTCTTAAGCACTGGTATCATTTGGAACAAAAAAAAAACCTAGGTAGAACATTCATTTTAATTGCCGCTATTCTTCCTAATAAAGATAATTGTAACTTTTTCCAATTCTCCATTTCTTTCTGCACTTTTTGCCAAAGAACTTCATAGTTATTCTTATATAATTTTGTATTTGAGGCTGCAATATATACTCCTAAATATTTAACCTTTTTAACTATTTCAAACCCTAGAAATTATAATTTTCTGACTTCCTGTTGGCACCGCAGGCTCCGTGGACAGTCATTTTTGACCGCCAGCCCTGTGTCTCTGTAAAAGCCACTTTGACAGCACAAATCAGCTGTCAAACGGCTGAAAAAACTCTCCTTCGGGAAAAGAAGGAGAAGAGAGCCGGTGGGCGAGAGTAGAGCCCCCCGAAAGCACTCTGGATCATTTCCAGAGGCTTGGAGGGTGTGAGCTCCTCAGGCAGCCCGCCAAGAAGCTCCGGAGCCAGGACGCCCCTGCAAAAGCAGGGCGAGAAGCCGCGATCCGATCCTGCTTTTAAAACGTGAGTTTGACTGATCCCAAGTGCAGGCAGAGCAGAAAACAAGAGAACAAGCCTTAAAAAAACAGAGCTTAACTCCAAAGTTACTTTGTTTCGATCTGAATCTTGAGCTGAAGGCGGAAGATGGCGTCTTTGTCAGGGCTTTGAAAGTGAAAGCCTGAAACAAAAGTGCTTGAGAACTTTGCACTGGGAGAGTGGATTGGCTGCCTATTAACTGCTGGGAATGGAGAGTGCGGAGGGAAGAGAACAAGGGGAAAAAAAAACTACTTTGTCTGGCAACTCAGAGACTTTAAATTAACATCATTAAAGACTTTGTCATTTTCAAAGAAAAGAGGGGGGGAGGAAAAAAAAGAAAAAAATGGCTTCTAAACAAGTGAAACTAGGAGTTGCTAAAGGAGGGGGAGGCTCCCCAGTTGTGTCAGTGGTGACACAGAAAGCACAACTTCTGGCTGATTCACAGAACCAGACCCAGAGTCAAGAAGCAGCACTTAATGATTTTAAGGAAGCTATGAAAGAAGCCATGAATAATCAAGCAATAGCAATGAGAGAAGCAATGAACAATTTAACTTTACTTGTTGAAGGGAAATTTAAGAAAATAGAGGAAGATATAGGTTCGATCAAGGGAGCAGTTGCAAAGGAGCATGATAAAATAAAAGATGATATCATTTTTGCTGTATCAGGACTCTCAAATCTTTTTATCCAGCTTGATGGGAAAGTTGAAGAAATTAATGAAGCCAATTTAAATCTGGAGAGCAAAACGGGTAATGTCATGACTAGAACAGAGAAAGTGGATGATGGATTGGTAATGTTACAATACAGATCTATGGAGTTTGCTTTGAGACTGAGAGGCCTGAAGGAAAATAGCAAAGAAAATTTAAAAGACATTTGTGCTGATGCTATGGCTGAGATAATTAAAGAAAAACCAGAAGATGTGGCAATCCAAATTGACAAAATTTACAGGGTTAATTCCTGGTTGGCAAAACAAAGACAGCTGCCACGAGATGTGGTGATTTATTTCACATCTAGGAGGATCAGAAATGAAATTTTACAAGCTTCTTACAATAATAAAGTTCAGGTGGCTGGGCAGGAGGTGGTGGTTTTGAAAGAAATTCCTCCAAAGATGTTGAGGAGCAGGAAAGACTTTGGCTTTTTGGTAAATGAGCTGAGAAATCAACAGGTGGCATATAGATGGGATGTTCCAACTGGTCTAATAGTGACTTATAAAGGAGAAAGATATCGATTAAACACAGTTTGGAAGGCAAAAGATTTTTATGTAAACGTGCTACAGGCTGGATACCCACCCTCACCGGGGGGGGGGGGAGGAAGAAAATGGAGATGATACAACAAGGAAAAGATGGAAAACAGATACAAACCTACGCTGAAGCTGCAGCTGGAGGAATTATTATGGAAGAAGATTTGGATCTTGGGGGTTTACCCCCAACTTTGGAACCACCTAAGAATGGAGAGCCGAAAACACAACGACTGACCTGAGCAACCTATAAATTGCAACAACAACAACCAAAAGGGCAACAATCTCAAGATTCATCTCAAGTAGTACAAAAAACAGAAGCAGTGGGGGGAGCTAGGCCGAAGAGTAAGGTGGAGGAGGAGCTTCAGCTGATGCTTACAAGGCTTCGAAAGGCTAAAGATGGCAACTAAATTCCTATCTTGGAATGTTAATGGCCTAAACTCTCCACAAAAAAGAAAGAAAGTATTTCACTACTTGAAACAATTTAACAACGATGTTATTTGCTTACAAGAAACACATATTAGATTATCAGACCAAAAATATTTGATAAACTCAAGATTAGGTACAAACTTTGTGGCATCAGTGCCAGAGAAGAAAAATGGGCTAGTCATATATGTAAGGAAAAGACTATCAGTTAATTGAATTAAGGCAGATGATCAAGGAAGATATACTGCAATTGAGTTATTGACACAGTCTGGAAAAATGCTTCTTATCGGAATATATGCCCCTAACCAGCAACAAGACAAGTTTTATAAATTTTTACATACTAAAATAATGCAGTGGGATTATAAATCGCAGTCTGTGTTGACAGGGGGGCAGAGGTCGACCCCGAGGCCCCTTATATGTGGGATGCCGCAAGGATCGGTCCTCTCGCCCCTTCTATTCAACATTTATGTGAAGCCGCTGGGTGAGATCATCCGTGGTTTTAGGGTGAAGTACCATCAGTACGCTGATGACACCCAGCTGTACATCTCCACCCCAGACCACCCCAATGATGCCCTCGAGGTGATGTCCCGGTGCCTGGAGGCCGTACGGATCTGGATGGGGAGGAACAAACTCAGACTCAACCCATCCAAGACCGAGTGGCTGTGGTTTCCGTCGTCCCGATATAGTCAGTTGACACCATCTCTGACTATTGGGGGCGAGTCGTTGGCCCCCACAGATGGGGTTCGCAACTTGGGCGTCCTACTAGACTCGCGGCTGTCTTTAGAAGAGCATATGATGGCCATGGCCAGGAGGACTTTTTATCAGGTTCGCCTGATTCGCCAGTTGCGTCCCTTTCTGGATCGGGACTCGTTACGCACGGTCACTCACGCCCTTGTCACCTCACGCCTGGATTATTGTAATGCTCTCTACATGGGGCTCCCCTTGAGAAGCACCCGGAGGCTCCAACTGGTCCAGAATGTGGCCGCGTGGGTGGTGACGGGAGCAATGTGGCGCTCTCATGTGACCCCCCTCCTGCGCGAGCTACACTGGCTCCCGGTGGTCTTCTGGGTGCGCTTCAAGGTTTTGGTTACTATCTTTAGAGCGCTCCATGGCTCAGGACCAGGGTACCTACGAGACCGCCTCCTGCCACCAATAGCCTCTCACCGACCAGTTCGCTCCCATAGAGAGGGACTCCTCGGGGTGCCGTCGGCCAAACAATGTCGACTGATGGCCCCCGGGGGGAGAGCCTTCTCTGTGGGGGCACCTGCGATCTGGAACGGGCTCCCCCCGGAGTTACGAAGGATCCAAAACTTATGCATCTTCCGCCGTGCCCTGAAAACGTTTCTATTCCAACAGGCTGGTCTGGCCTAACTCTCCTTTTTAAATTGGCTTTTAAATTGGCTTTTAAATCGGGTTTTAGATCTCTTTTAGATAAATTTGGATGTTTTAATTCTTTGAGCCTAAATTACTTAATCTGTTTTTTTAATAGTTTTTAACTTCTATATGTCTTTGTATTTATTTATTGCTGTTCACCGCCCTGAGTCCTTCGGGAGTAGGGCGGTATACAAATATGAAAAATAAATAATAAATAAATAAAATAAATAAATCTTTTATACTAATGGGTGACTGGAATGGAGTAATTGATATGCAGAAAGATAAAAAAAGCTTATCAAAGACTTCAGCATGTGCAAAACTACCTACATCCTTTTTTGATATGATGGAAGATATAGAATTGAGAGATATCTGGAGACAACGTAACCTGGAGGAAAAAGATTTTACCTTTTTTTCTGATAGACATCAATCCTTCTCCAGGATTGATTTTATACTAATCACAAATGATTTTATTTCCAGGGTGAAGAAGACGAAGATATTTCCAAGAACTTTAACTGATCATAGTCCAGTCTGGATTGAATTTGAACAGGAGAGGGGAGAAAGGAGGTCTTGGAGGTTGAATGAAAATTTATTCAGATATGAAGAAAATGTAAAGGAGCTTAAAAAACAGATGAGAGAATTTTTTGTTATTAACATGAATAAGGGTACTCCTATGGAAATGGTTTGGGATGCTAGTAAGGCTTATATGAGGGGTATCTTAATACATATGAATAATAAATATAGATCAAAACAACAGAAGAAGCGGAAAGAGATAGAGGAAGAAATAAAAAAGAAAGAACAATCACTTATATCTAATCCAGGAGATAAGAAAGTAAAAGAAACAATAAACATACTACGAGGGCAATTCAATATGTTAATGGCTGATCAGGTGGCAACTAGTTTACAATATGCTAAACATAATACATTTTGTAATTCCAATAAACCAGGTAGGTGGTTGGCCTACATGTTGAGGAAAAAACAGAAAGCACGAGTCATTAGTAAGATAGAATATAGAGGTAAGGAAGTTTACCAACAGAAGTTGATTAAAAAGGCTTTTTTGGAATTTTATACAAAGCTATATGCTAGTGACTCAATACAAGGTATAGATATAGATAGATATCTAAAGGAAGGGAATATTTTGGAATTAACGTTGGAACAGAGGGAAGGATTGAATCAACCAATAACTTCGGAGGAGATTGTTGCGGCAATTAAGCAGTTAAAAATAGGGAAAGCTCCAGGAACAGATGGACTAACAGCTGTTTATTATAAGAACTTACAGCTTGAAATGGTAGAGCCGCTTAAAACTCTATTTTGTAAAATTCAATCAGGGGGAGGAGTCCCACCCTCTTGGAGAACAGCTTTTGTTTCATTGATTCCGAAGGAAGATCAAAACTGTACCAAACCTGAAAATTTTAGGCCAATTTCACTTTTGAATACGGATTACAAAATTTTTGCTAAGATACTATTGAATAGACTAATGCCAGTTATGCAACAAATTATTCACAATGACCAATCAGGTTTTATAAAAGGGAGACAGATGAAATATAATGTTAGGCAAATTCTAAACTTATTGGAATATTTGGAGAAAAATAATCAGGTCCCTGCAACGTTTATATTCGTGGATGCAGAGAAAGCATTTGATCAATTGAACTGGCAATTTTTGTTTAAAATAGTAGAAAAAATGCACTTTGGGGAGTATTTCATACAGTCAATTAGAGCAATATATCAGGAACAAACAGCACAAATAATAATCAATGGAGGTTTAACAGATGTGTTTAAAATTGAGAAAGGTACGAGGCAGGGTTGTCCATTGTCACCATTGTTGTTTATTTTAACTTTAGAAGTCTTGCTGAATAAGATACGTGATTCTGACAAAATAAAAGGAATTGTAATTAGACAGCAGGATTATAGATTAAGAGCGTTTGCAGACGACCTGGTTCTTACTTTATCTCAACCTATAGAAGTAGCTCCCTATATGTTGGATATGGTAGCTGAATATGGTAAAGTATCTGGATTCAAAGTAAATTTACACAAGACAAAGATGATAACTAAGAATTTATCTATAACTCAAAGAGAAGAGTTAGGGAGGATAACGGGGTTTGAAGTAGTTAAAAAGGTTAAGTATCTAGGAGTATATATTGCAGCCTCAAATACGAAATTGTATAAAAACAATTATGAAATTCTTTGGCAAAAAGTACAGAAAGAAAAGGAGAAATGTAAAAAGTTACAACTATCACTACTGGGAAGGATAGCAGCAATAAAAATGAATGTATTACCTAGGTTTTTATTTTTGTTTCAAATGATACCAGTGCTTAAAAAAGATGGAAATCTGATGGAATGGCAGAAAGGGGTTAATACTTTTATTTGGGCTGGGAAGAAACCAAGAGTGAAACTGAAAATTATACAGGATATACGTGAGAGAGGAGGTCTTAAAATGCCTAATTTAAGATTGTATTATGAAGCTGCAGCTTTATCACAAATTAGTGACTGGTTTAACTTAACTGAAGAAAGAATGTTAAATATAGAAGGTTATGATTTGTTATATGGATGGCATGCTTACTTGTTGTATGAAAAAAAAGTGGATAAAGTGTTTAAGGGTCATATACTTAGAAATGCATTGTTGAGGGTGTGGAAAAAGTACCAATATAAGCTGAATTACAAGATACCTATATGGGCAAATCCCAGACATGTAATAGAAAATATAAGTACAGAGCAAAGAATAGAGGTGATTACTTATAAAGAGCTTCTTCTTTTGGAAAGGGGTAAATTGCCTCAACAATGCATTTCTGAGTATATGACCCTTAAACACTTTATCCACTTTTTTTTCATACAACAAATAAGCATGAAGATTTACTTTAAATCCAGATACTTTGCCATATTGAGCTACTATGTCCAACATATTGGGAGCTGCTTCTATAGGTTGAGATAAAGTAAGAACCAGGTCATCTGCAAACGCTCTTAATCTATAATCCTGCTGTCTAATTATAATTCCTTTTATTTTATCAGAGTCATGTAACTTATTCAACAAAACTTCTAAAGTTAAAATAAACAATGGCGACAAGGGACAACCCCTTGCCCCCTGCCTAGTACCTTTCTCAATTTTAAATGCATCTGTTAAACCTTCATTAACTATTATTTGTGCTGTTTGTTCCTGATATATTGCTCTAATTGAATGTATGAAATACTCCCCAAAGTGCATTTTTTCTACTATTTTAAACAAAAATTGCCAGTTCAATCGATCAAATGCTTTCTCTGCATCCAAAAATATGAACGCTGCAGGGACCTGGTTATTTTTTTCCAAATATTCCAATAGTTTTATAATTTGTCTAACATTATATTTCATTTGCGTCCCTTTTATAAAGCCTGATTGATCATTATGAATTGTTTGTTGCATAACTGGCATTAGTCTATTCGCTAATATCTTAGCAAAAATTTTGTAATCCGTGTTCAAAAGTGAAATTGGCCTAAAATTTTCAGGTTTAGTACAATTTTGATCTTCCTTCGGGATCAGTGAAACAAAAGCTGTTCGCCAATAGGGTGGGACTCCTCCCCCTAATTGAATTTTACAAAATAAAACTCTAAGCGGTTCTACCATTTCAAACTGTAAATTCTTATAATAAACAGCTGTTAATCCATCTGTTCCCGGAACTTTCCCTACTTTTAATTGCTTAATTGCATCAGTAATCTCATCAGAAGTTATTGGTTGATTCAATCCTTCCCTTTGTTCCAACGTTAATTCAGTAATATTCCCTTCCTTCAAGTATCTATCTATATCTATACCTTGTATTGAGTCACTAGCATATAACTTTGTATAAAATTCTAAAAAAGCCTTTTTGATCATATTCTGTTGGTAAACTTGCTTACCTCTAAATTCTATCTTACCAATGACTCGTGATTTCTGTTTTTTCCTCAACATGTAGGCCAACCACCTATCTGGTTTATTGGCATTACAAAATGTGTTAGGTTTAGCATATTGTAAGCTAGTTGCCACCTGATCAGCCATTAACATACTAAATTGCCCTCGTAGTATATTTATTGTTTCTTTTACTTTCTTGTCTCCTGGATTAAGTATGAGTGATTGTTCTTTCTTTTTTATTTCTTCCTCTATCTCTTTCCGCTTCTTTTGTTGTTTTAGTCTATGTTTATTATTCATGTGTATTAACATACCCCTCATATAAGCCTTACTAGCATCCCGGACCATTTACATGGAAGTACCCTTATTCATATTAATTACAAAAATTTCTTTCATTTGTTTTTTAAGCTCTTTCACATTTTCTTCATATCTAAATAAATTTTCATTTAACCTCCAAGACCTCCTTTCTCCCCTCACCTGTTCAAATTCCACCCAAACCAGACTATGATCAGTTAAAGTTCTTGGACATATCTTCGTCTTCTTCACCCTGGAAATAAAATCATTTGTGGTTAGTATAAAATCAATCCTGGAGAAGGATTGATGTCTATCAGAAAAAAAAGTAAAATCTCTTTCCTCCACATTACGTTCTCTCCAAATATCTCTCAGTTCTATATCTTCCATCATATCAAAAAAAGATTTAGGTAATTTTGCATGTGTTGATATCTTTGATAAACTTTTTTTATCTTTCTGTGTGTCTATTACTCCATTCCAGTCACCCATTATATAAAAGATTTATAATCCCATTGTATTATTTTAGTATGTAGAAATTTATAAAATTTGTCCTGTTGCTGATTAGGGGCATATATTCCAATAAAAAGCATTTTTCCAGTCGGTGTTGAAATTCAATTGCAATATATCTTCCTTGATCATCTGCCTCAATTAGATTAGCTGATAGTCCTTTCCTTACATATATGAGTAGCCCATTTTTCTTCTCTGGCGCTGATGCCACAATATGTACCTAATCTTGAATTTATCAAATATTTTTGATCTGATAATCTAATATGTGTTTCTTGCAAGCAAATAACATCATTGTTAAATTGTTTCAAGTAGTGAAATACTTTCTTTCTTTTTTGTGGTGAATTTAGGCCATTGACATTCTAAGATAGGAATTTAGTTGCCATCTTTAGCCTTTCGAAGCCGTATGAGCATCAGCTGAAGCTCCTCCTCCACCTTACTCTTCAGCCTAGCCCCCCCCCACTGCTTCTGTTTTTTGAACTTCTTGAGATAAATCTTGAGATTGTTGCCTTTTTGATTGTTGTTCTTGAAGCTTATAAGTTGATCGGGTCAGTCATTGTACTTTCGGCTCTCCCTTCTTAGGTGGTTCCAAAGTTGGAGGTAAGCCCCCAAGATCCAAATCTTCTTCCATGATAATTCCTCCAGCTGCAACTTCAGCATAGGTTTGTATCTGTTTTCCATCTTTTTCTTGTTGTAACATCTCCATTTTCTTCCTTCCCCCCCCCTGGTGAGGGTGCCTTCCAGATTGTGTTTAACCGGTATCTTTCTCCATTATAAGTCACTATTAGACCAATTGGAACGACCCATCTGTATGCAACTTGTTGATTTCTCAGCTCATTTACCAAAAAGCCAAAGTCTTTTCTACTTCTCAGCATCTTTGGAGGAATCTCTTTCAAAACCACCACCTCTTGCCCAGCCACCTGAACTTTATTCTTGTAGGAAGCTTGTAAGATATCGTTTCTAATCCTCCTAGTTGTAAAATAGATCACTACATGTCTTGGCAGCTGCCTTTGTTTTGCCAGCCAGGAATTAACCCTGTAAATTTTATCAATTTATCAATGCCACATCTTCTGGTCTTTCTTTAATTATCTCTGCAATAGCATCAGCACAAATATCTTTTAGGTTTTCTTTACTATTTTCTTTCAGGCCTCTCAGTCTCAGAGCAAACTCCATGGACCTGTATTGTAACATTACCAATTCATCATCCACTTTCTCTGTTCTGGTCATAACATCTCCCATTTTGCTTTCCAAATTTAAATTGGCTTCATTAATTTCTTCAACTTTCCCATCAAGCTGGATAACAAGGTTTGACAATCCTGATACAGCATAAACAATATCCTCTCTTATCTCATCGTGTTTCTCTGCAACCACTTCCTTGATTGAACTGATATCCTCCTCAACTTTCTTTAATTTCCCTTCCACAAGTAGTGTTAAATGATTCATAGCTTCTTTCATTGCTGTTGCTTGATTATTCATGGCTTCTTTCATAAATTCTTTAAAATCATTAAGTGCTGCATCTTGATTCTGACTCTGACTCTGTGAATCAGCCGGAAGTTGTGCTTTCTGTGTCACCACTGACACAACTGGAGAACCTCCCCCTCCTTTAACAACTCCTGGTTTCACTTGTCTAGAAGCCATTCCCCCCCCCTCTTTTAAAGAGATCTTCTTTTTTTTTCCCAAAGCCACAAAGCCACAAAGTCTTTAAACAACTTTAAAATGTTTGTAATTTATAGTCTCTAATTTTTCAGACAGGATAATTTTTGTTTTTTCCACAAGCTCTCACTTCCCAGCAGTTAATAAGCAGCTAATCCACTCTCCCAGCGCAAAGTTCTCAAGCACTTTCGTTTCTGGCTTTCACTTTCAAAACCATAACAAAGATGCCATCTTCAGCCTCCAGCTCAATGAGATTCAATTTGAAACAAAATAACTTCAGAGTTAAGCTCTGTACTTTTAAAGCTTGTTCTCCTGTTTTCTGCTCTGCCTGCGCTTGTAATCAGTCAAACTCACTTTTAAAAGCAGGATCGGATCGCCGCTTCTCGCTCTGCTTTCGCAGAGTCGTCCTGGCTTCGGAGCTTCTTGGCGGGCTGGCTGGGGAGCTCTCACCCTCCAAGCCTCTGGAAATGTTCCAGAGGGCTTTCGGGGAGCTCTACTCTCGCCCACCGGCTCTCCTCTCCTTCTTTTCCTGAAGGAGAGGTTTTTCAGCTGCCAGACAGCCGGTTTGCGCTGTCAAAGCGGCTTTTACGAAGATGCAGGGCTGGCGGTCTTAGAAGATCGTCCACGGAGCCTGCGGTGCCGACCGGAAGTCAATTTCTTTAAAGATTTTAATAAACTTATAGGGAATATATTTGGCAGGGGAAGAAAGCAAGGATCAAAATAAAATATTTACAAGACACTAGGGAGAGAGGAGGATTAGCACTCCTGGATTGGAAAACCTATTATAAAGCAACCTCATTGATATGGATTAAGGATTGGATGGAACTGAAAAACAAAAGAATATTAACATTAGAGGGGTATGACCTACAAAGAGGATGGCATGCTTTCCTGTGGGAGGGAAAAAGTAGACAGCACGGATATTTTCTTTTTTTTTTTTTGAAAGAATTTTTATTATTTTTTAAAACAAAAACATAAAATACATCTTTTAAGAACGGAGCACTGATCCGGTCATGAATAGGTACAATTGTTTAACATCTTTTAAAATAAAAGCCAAAACAGATTTTTTTTCCACAATTGTCTTAATCCAAACATTTAGCTTTCTATTATATCACCACAAATCTTAATTTCCAAATAACACAACTCAATATTTAATTACAATTAAATATTAAATAAGTTTTATCTATATACCCATATCCTAGGACCCATTACATTAAATCTTTAAATGCTAATCTCTTTTAATTTACACCACTTATTACACATTACAGTCTTCATTTTGCACAGAGTTATTTCATTATTACAATCTTATCATTTTCATTTTACTATTCATATCAACTTAGTCACCTTTACTTTTAATACTAATCCCAACATAGTCATTTTATTATTATTATCAATTCCATCTTAAATCATATTTATTTGAACTATTTGTCTCTCAATCTTCTTCTTTTGGCTGTTTTCCAGCATATTCATTTATCATTTGGCTGTTTCCCAGCATAATCATGTTATTTTAGCTGATTCCCAGCATATTCATATTATTTGGCTGATTCCCAGCATATTCATTATAGTTTTGGCTGTTTCCCAGCATATTCATATTATTTTGGCTGTTTCCCAGCATAGTCACCTATTATTTTGGCTGTTTTCCAGCATATTCATATTGTTTTGGCTGTTTCCCAGCATAATTATTTTTATTTTACTATCACACCCAGAAAGGACATCTCCATCTATTATTTTAATTGTTTCCCAACAAATTCATCTATTATTAGACTATTTCCAACATATTCATCTATTATTAGACTATTTCCAACATATTCATAAAGCATATTCTTAACGTTACTGTTTATCTCTGTGTAATCCCCTTTTTTATTTTACCTTCCATGTATACATTAGTTATTCATATTTAATCATATTACCATTCGCAGTTTATTCTGCAATTTAACATTGAGACAATTCTTACAGCAGACACATCCTCATATAAATCAATAACATTTCTTGGATTCTTCTCATATTCATATTCATTCTTATTCATCTATAAAAATCTCCTTTTTATCAATACTATCCATCTTTATTTTTCTATTTTCATCACATTATTTTATTTTTCATCTTTATACATCTATAAACACCTCCTTTTTATAATTAATATTCATCTAAACTTTACATTTTCATTTTCTTTTTTTTTAAAAAAATAATCTTTATTTACATTTCATTTAAAAAGAAAGGACAAACAACATAAAATGACAAACATAACAATACAACAATAAATATACAAACTTCCGTATAGTACCCTAGTAAACATGTATTCGGTACTATAACTCTAAATTATATTCTGGAGAAGGCAGAACATCTTATATCTCTTAATGCATCACTTAGGTCTATCCGACCACACTTGTATAGTATATATTTCTCTTCCAATACCAGTCCTCATCTAATGTGGGTTATAAATTTCTCTTTTCTAACCATTTATCGAATTTGTCCCAAACTAAACCTACTTGTGTTTGCTCTCTATCCTATAATTTTTTAGTTAGCGTATCTGCTTCCAAAATTTTTTTTATAATAGCCTCCTCTGTTGGGATATTTTGGTTCTTCCAAAATTGAGCGTATCTCAGTCTCACCGCTGTAATGATATGTAATGCCAAATACCATAAGTCCCTTTTTATATTTTCCGGTTTGGAGCCGAGCAGGCATGTCAATCTTTAACACTAATATCTCATTAAGCCATTTTTTGATTTCCCCCCCAAATATCACTGCCTTCGGGCATGACCACCATTGGTGATAGTAAGTGCCATTTTTATTTTCAATCAAACTATTTTTATATTCTTTTTTCCCAACCATATATATTTCATTTCTTCATTTCCTTGTCTTTCAACATATATTCCATTTCAAATTTAAAGTTCCCAAATTTAATTCTCCATGTATCATTTTAAATTCTTTTTGTTACGTCTATTCCATGCAAAGTACATCAACTTTCCTTCTTTTGTTCCTGTGCCATTTGTCGTCTTTTGTTCCTGCGCCAATTAGTAACAATTATAAAAGTTCCGTTTATTTTCCTCTTTCTTTCCACCAAATAAGCCATCTGTAGACAAAGAAAAAACCTCCACCACCAAAATTCCACGGTTATTATTTGTAATTTCGAAGTATTCCAAAATAGACAACAAGTTACAGTGTTTCTTTTTAAAGCAGAGGGTGTGTTCTCTGCAATCCACACTTTCCCTTAGTCACGCCAGAGTCCATTTTGTTGCAATTATGTAACAGTCCAGTCTGACTCTCTTCTTCTTTTAAGTTTTAAAAGTGTTGAATCCCTACCTTTTTCTTTTTTCTTTTTTTTTCAAAATCCAAATCTAGTTTGAGAATTTTTCCAGTCTTTTCGACTTGCCTCAATGTTTAATTGTTCCAATTAAATCTATACCAAAATAAATTCCTTAGCGGGTCTTTTCCTCCTAAAGTTACTTTTAAGGATCTTCTATGCCCCTTTAATCCACAGCCGCTGTTTTAAGGCTAGGGGTCTTACAAGTAACAATCATTGCTCTAGCGTTGTTTCAAGCCTAGGTTGGTGTCACTCACCTGGCTTCAAAAAGCTTTGTTCTTTTCCTCTTTCCTCCTGCGCTTCTCTTAGTTCAGTTTGTCTCAGCTTCGTGGCTGCCGCCCCCCACCGCTGACTCACAGAGAGTTCCCTTTTACCTCCAAGGAACTTGCCTGTTCCTCTTGGTTGTCTGAGGTGCTTTTCTTCCTACCCCATCCCTGCAGGACGGTTCTGGTCCAAAGACCCATTGGTGGCAGTTCGCAGTCGGGTTTTTTGTGGGACTCCTCAGAGCCCGCTATTTTCACGGCTGTCTCACCATGACGTCAAACTGGAAGTCCAGCATGGATATTTTCAAAGACATCTAATTAGGGAAGCATTGCTACAGACATGGCAGGGGATAAAAAAGAACCATTATGATAAAATTCCGGAATGGCTATCCACTATGGAGGCACAAATTTACCCAAATGCTCTAGATATTGGTAAAATGAAAACTTAGAAAGACTTGTTAAATAATCAAGGGGAATTAAGAACAAGACAGGAATTGAAAGAACAGGGTACAGACATTGATTGGTGGCCGTATATGGAAATAAAATCTAGATACAAGACAGATTTGGCACAATTTGGATTTCAAAAGGAAACATGAATTAGATAAAATTCTCCATGGAACAGAGGATAAATTGATAAAAAAAATTACAACTATTTATTAAGATACAAATTGGAAGAAGAAGTAGTAAAGAAAACATGATAACTTGGGTGAAAAATTTTGGATACAATATTGAATTAGATAAATGGGAGAAATTATGGAATATAAATTACAAACTAACAATGTCTGTACCCTATAAAGAACATATATAAAAAACGTTTTATAGGTGGCATGTCTCACCTGCCAGATTGGCAAAGATGTTTCCAAATACCTCCCCACTATGTTGAAAATGTAAACACCAAAAAGGAACTTATTATCACATGTGGTGGTCTTGCCATAAGGCAAAACAATTTTGGCAAATAATTAAAACACAAATAGAAGAAATTATAAATTAACAAATAGAAATGAGGCCAGAAACTTTTCTACTGGGAATAATTACTGGGTCATATGAAAAAGAAATAAGATACTTAATCATTCACATAATTACAGCAGCATGAATAGTTTTCGCCCAAAACTGGTAAAACAATGATATACCATCAGAAGACAATGTGATTAGAAAAATTATGGAGTGTGCGGAAATGGATAAGCTCACGAAGGAGATACAAGAAAAAAATGAAACAGAATATTACGTAGTCTGGGAGAAATGGTATAAATGGTTGAAGGAAAAGGGGGGAAAAAAAGAGGGTACAAAGGAAGACTAAATAATGGTTAAATTAGGTGGAGAAATATAGAAACAAATGGGAAGATATAAAAATTGTGGAAAGGAAATTAGGTACATGTTTATGTCAAATGTAAATAAAATAATTAGAATAATAGAATATATTGTAATGATTGTACAATATATTGTAACGGTGTATATATATGATATATTAGAAATATATGTATAAAAGATATATTAAGATAAGAAAGAGAAAATATTTAAATATTGATTACTGATGCGAAGATGTTGAAAAGAAGATGTAAATATCTGTTTTTGTTTGTTTTTAAAAAAACTGTTTAATAAAAAAATATAAAAAAAGACATAGAATTTAGCAACATATATGTTTAATAAATTACTACTACTAAAAAAAAAAACAGACGGGACGGAGTAAGCAGGCTGGTGGGGTCTGGCAGCAGCCTCCCCATCCCTGCCTCACCTTGTCTTGGTGTGCGGTGGTGGCAGTAGCCAAAGGAAGAGACATAGGGGGGAGGAACATAGTCTGGTCTGCTGGATGTGCTGGGCAGCCACCTGCCCCATTCCAGCCATGTGGAATGAAGCAGGCGCATCTGGTGGTCTGCATCATGTGCCTGTCCCCAACTCTGCCTGCTGCCAGTGCTGCCCCTCCACTGTGCCTGCTTTTTGGAGGGCTAATCCTGTGGTCATAGCAGGCTGCAGAGCCCCCACTCCTGGACACCTCCCTCCTGTGTGCGTGCGCACGTGCGCGCACGCACGCGCACGCACA
This sequence comes from Pantherophis guttatus, assembly GCF_059756535.1. Classification (NCBI taxonomy): domain Eukaryota; kingdom Metazoa; phylum Chordata; class Lepidosauria; order Squamata; family Colubridae; genus Pantherophis; species Pantherophis guttatus. Next base: position 119,007,672 of record NC_142065.1, on the reverse strand, counting down.
CACACACACACACACAAACACGAGTGCGGATCTGGGAGCAGTGAGTGGAGAGCCACACAGAGGCAACTATTGGAGAGGGATCAAAATGGGAAGCCTCTGTCCAGAGCCTCTGGCAGGTTAAAAAAAAAACCTGCAGAGTCGCAGCTTCCCTTTTTGTCCACCCTTCCCTCTGTTGCCTCTGCACCTGGACTGATTCTACTCCTGATGCTGAGAAGAAAGTTCTGCTTCTTCCCCCCCACAATTCCAGAAGCCTCATGCCACCGCTGCTCACCTGTCGCATCCCCCCACAGCCCCTGCGATCACCTATTGCCAATCGCACACTGGCAGGCAGAAGTCCCATTCCATCTCCTTCCCATCTCCTTCCTTCCTTCGCACTCAGGAAGGGATGAGTGGAGGGGGAGAAATTGGCAGTGTGACTTTCCCATTAGGGGGCAGGGTGGTCCCAGTGAAAGGCTGGCGAGCAGAGCATGGAGATGCTGGTGCGAGTGCGGCACTGATCTGCAACCTGATGGTGGCCATCTGGGCCAGACTGTGGCCAGCCTTAGATCCGAGGTGCCGCCCTGGCCCTGCCCTCTGAGCATTTGCACAGGAGGCAGCGAGCATGTGAGGGCTGGCATCTTGGGTGAATGGGAAGCACTCAGAATGCATTCCCCAGGGTTGGTCCTTCACTGTTTCCAGAGCAGTCCCTTGGGCCAGATCTAACCACCCTGTGGGCCTGATCTCTCTTCACCTGGCGCTCATCTCACCGCCCGACCACTTACCTGAGCTTACTAAAGCCGTTTCACACTGTGACATCACCTGAGGGGAGGGGAGCGGGAGCAGGGAGGCTCACTCACTCCCTTTCTTTGCACCTGCACCTTTCAGCCTTTCCTTTTCATTTTGGGGGGCCAAGCCATATGACTACTGCTACCAACTACAGCTCATATTCCTGGTAGGTCTCTGACCCTCCCCAACTTCCTCTTTTCGGGTTCTGTAACTGGGCCCAGTGCAATGCCATCTGGCACACACCAGCCTCTGCAACCGTGCCTGGCAGCGACAGGGAACATGGGATCACCCGGCAGCTGCACATGTGGCTGCGATAGGAAGAGAGGCCAGCTGAGCCAGACCCAGATGCTTCCCAGCTCCCCTTGTCCCAGAAGTACCAACCTTTCCGTCTCCCCTCTCTGATAGTGGCCACCCCCTTCTTCACACAGGATCACCCGGCAGTGGGGAGGAAGAGGGAGAAGGGGGCGACCACTAGCAGAGAGGGGAGAGTGCGAGGTAGGTGTTTCTGGGACAAGGAGAGCCAGGAAGCATCTGGGTGTCAGGGTTCCAAGTAACACCCCCAACAGAATCAAAACTCTGAGGCAAGCATCTTCCTCAAGGCATGAATTTATTAGAGATGTCATATTGGCACATTTGCGAAAACCCGAATCTGAAAGCCCCGGGTTTTCCACACCCAACGTAAAGTCAAAGTTCTTTCCCCTCCATCCACATGTGCATCATATGGTCCAAGGTAGTCCAAGGAAGTCTTATGAAGCTCGCATTTGGACAGCTTTGCATAGAGTTTCGCAGCAAAGAGAATTTTTTTCAGAACCTGTCATACTAGCTTAATATGTTCTAGCATCTTGCTGAATATGAGAATGTCATCCGGGTAAACTAGGAAACCCTTGTAAAGGTTCTCATGCAGCACCTCATTGATTAGCTGCATGAATATGGCAGGAGCTCCCTGGAGTCTGAACGGCATGACTTTGAACTGGAAACTGCCTAACGGGCAGTTAAAGGTGGTCTTCCATTCATTTCCCTCCTTAATCTGCATCTGGTAATAGGCTTCTCTCAGGTCTAGCTTGGTGAACACTTTGCCCTTTGCTAAATGACAGCATTAGGGGGAGAAGAAAGGTGTTCTCCACGCACAGAGCGTTAAATCCATGGAAGTCCATGCAGAGCCTCATCCCTCTGTCCTTCTTTTCTCTGAATAACACTGGGCCCGCCAGTCTAGATTTGGTGGGTTGGATGAAGCTCCTTGCCAAATTGGCGTCAATATATTTTCTTAATTCGCCCATCTCTTTAGGGGTCATGGAATACATCTTGGGTTTTGGCAGCTTAGCACGAATTCTATTGCACAGTTGGTGGAGTGGTGGGGGTGAGGATATTACATTGTGCTCACTGAATGCATTTGCCAGGCCCCTACTCTTTGGGCACCTGGGGACAACCAGGCAGGCTATCCGCAGCAGTTGCGGCTCCCTCCCTCTGATCAGGGCGGCTTGGGGGCTGAAGCAGTTGAGCTTCAGGCTGAGGGGACGGAGGTAGTGGGCCGATGCCTATTTTCAGTTTTTGGTAGCTGTCTTCCCACGTGATGGCTGTACCCCATTTGTCCAGCAAAGAGAGGCCCAGGATGAGTGACTCGGTCATCTTTGGGGCTACCACAAAGCATATAAGTTCCCAGTAGTGTCCCATCTCCAATCTCATAAACTTGGTGACTAAAGTGGCTGGGGCTCCACCTATTAGTGTCCCATCGACTTGCTTGAAGTGTATGGGGCACTTCAGGGGTTTTGTGTGTATCCCTAGTTTCTGGATGGTAGGGAGGTTAATTATGCACCTGGTACATCCGGTGTCTATGATGGCTTCTATGTCTCCCTGACCCCCTGTTCTGGGTACCACTATACGGGACTTTATGGAAAAGGAATGGATGGCTTCACTTACCATCGGATCCTCTTCGTTGGCCTCACTGCTCTCACTGGTGGTGCCTGGAGAGGGTTCCAGTGCTTCTCTTGAATCCTTTTGAAAGTGGGGGAGGAACCTCAACAACTTGCTGGGTGAGTTTTCCTTTGTCCAGTGGTCTCCACGTAGTTTTCTTCACTTTAGAACCCGCTGGAGCGTTTTATAGGTGGCATTTAGATCCTAAGAAATTGTCATGCATGTATCCTAATGTTCAACCGAAATGTTGGAGATGTGATTGCTTAGATGCTACATATTATCATATATGGTGGACATGCAAGAAAGCAAAGGCTTTTTGGATAAAAATTTGGTGGGTTATGCAAAATGTTTTGAAGAAAAAAATTCAATTTTCTCCTCAATTGTTTTTATTGGGTATAGTTAAGGGTTTTTCAGTGGGTGAAACAAAACTGATATTGTATATGGTGACAGCAGCTAGGTTACTGATTTGTCAATATTGGAAAAGGAATGATATGCCTACAATTCAAGAATGGACTTTGAAGATGGCCAGTTTTGCAGAAATGGCGAAGATATCAGCATATTTAAAAGATCGGACTCAGGAGACCTACGCATGGGACTGGAAGAAATGGATAGATTATGTGCAGAATAAATATCAAACTAGGAAGTATCAGATAGCTTTTAGCTGAATGTTGTGTAGAAATGTATAGTTTATAGGGGGCAAAATAGCTTATTGTTATGTAGAAATGTATAGTGCACAGGGGGGAGAATAGAGGGGTGGTAAAGTATGATATGATATAATGTGGGTGGATGGATTTCACCTTGGGGAAGTCATGGGAAGAGGGGAGGGTTTGGGGGGGTTAGGGAGGGATGGGGGGAAATGGGGGAAAAATTGATATTTGTAAAACTTTTTCAATAATAATAATAATAATAAAAAAAGAACCCGCTGGAGTCCGGATTTTGGGGACGGGGGATGGTGGATGGTGCCAGGCCTTGCTGGTGGCCTTGCTTACCATACCTGAAGCACTTGATCGTGGCTGTGGGGCTTGACTTTGGATCTCGGACTGGTTTTTTAGGGGCTTGACGCTCCAGGGGTTGCTTAGGGTTTTTTTCTGGAGTAGGTTTCCGGTGAGGGTAGATCTTGAGGTCCATGGCCACTGCCATCTGGTACCAATCCAGTATGCAGTTGGGGACTCCTCTAAAGGCACATGCTTGCCTGAGGTTCTGATCCAGGGCCTCTTTGAACTGGTGGACAAAGAGATGTTCTGACCAGTCTCTTAATTTTCCCACCACTCTTTGGAATTCCCAGACAAACTCCTTCATGGGTCAACCCCTCTGCTTCAGGTCCTTGATCTCAGCCTCGGCTTCTTCTCTTTGGGCCGTATCCTCAAATCAGGTCCTTAGCAACTGCACAAATTCATTGGCATCCTCTAGTTCTGGGGCTCCCTCATTGTGTAATTGGGCTATCCATTCAGCTGCCTCTCCTTCCATCATATTGTTCGCAATCGCCAACATTATCTCCTGATCCATAGCTGTCAAGGTGGGACCAGATCTGGTTCAGGAAGTACGCCAGCTTCCCCAGGGTTCTGTCAAATGTAGCTCTGAACCATGGGGGAGGGGCTGCTGGTGGTATCAACTGTGGAGCAGGGATCGGTTGTGGAGCCGGGGCTGGCATCCACTGCCCATCCAGGGGGGTTTGGTCTGCAGGGGGCAGTCAGAGGGGTGGCTGGTGAAGAGGGGCATTCAGCCTTGGCAGAAGGAATGAGGCAGATGCTCCACTCTGAACAGTCATGCTCCCTTGACTGGGGAAAGTGAACGTGGGCTGAGCCGGGCTGGCCGCTTGGAGGGACTTGAGCGATGTTGCCTATGCTGACCAAATCTCTCCGGGAGGCCAGCTAGCAACTGGCTTCGAGATGGTAGTGGGAAACCCCACTCCCTGGACTCACTGAGCTCGAGGCGTCTCATTGTTCTCAACTTGAAGACTGTGGTGTGCTCCACCTGGCCTGATGCGATCTGGGGTTCCTGGAGTGTTGCCCCGCTAACCAATTCTTGTGGTGGTGGGATTCCCACAGTGTCACCCCATTGGGAAGGATCCAGCTGTGCGATCTACCAGGGTGCTAACTCTTTGGCTGGGTGCCCCACCGATGCTCTGCCTCCACGGCATCCCCTCAGTCACCACGCTTGCCGAGGGGGAGTAGATAGTTTCCAGGATGACCTCTGAACTAGCTCTGGTGGCTCCTTCTGTGGTTGCTGTTTTTTTCCTCCATCTTCCCTGAGTCTTTGTGCTATCAGGTAAACCAAGAATGCGCCCGGGTCTCAGGACACTGGACAGCAGCCCTGCAGAGTGGGGAGCTGATTAATGGTTTAAAAAGGAGATTTGGGTTAATGTCAGGGTTCCAAGTAACACCCCCAACAGAATCAAAACTCTAAGGCAGGCATCTTCCTCAAGGCATGCATTTATTACAGATGTCATATTGGCACATCTGGGAAAACCTGAATCTGAAAGCCCCTGGGTTTTCCACACTCAACGTAAAGTCAAAGTTCCTTCCCCTCCATCCACATGTGCATCACATGGTCCAATCAGGTCACCGTCCCAACTGAGGCATCAGGGGGATCCCAGAAGAGCCCATGGATGCTGCCCCACAAGCACCCCCAAAGAGAGAAAGACACAGATGCTTTCAGCCCCAGAGGTGGAATCGGTGGGTCTGAATTGGGGAGAACGAGCATTCTCGTCAAACTTTGGAATTGAGAGTAGCCAGGAATGTGGAAGGACCAATGAGAAATCTCCCTTCTGCCATGTCATCGGTCTCCAGGCAGAATCTCCCTTGACTTCATCTGCTGGAGGAGATAGTTCAGCTTAGAGAGAGAGAAGCGGAGAAAGTGGGAGGGGTATCCATTCAGTCTTTTGGGGGGGAATGCAGCTCAAGGGGGGTTCATGGCAGCCCCGGAAGAGAGCGTGAACTTCTTTTTCCCGCCCTCCCCAGATCCTACCTGGAGATGGGGACTACATGATGAACAAAGTGGAGGCACAGCCCCACAGCCTGCGAGGACTTGGGGGTCTCTGAGTTGGCTGACTGGGGAGTCCTTTGGTGCCTTCACACACACAGAGAGAGATTTCCTGGGTGGGAGTGCCCATCACCCAATCATGTGGGGTCACTGTTTTACCCGCCCCTCCCAAAAACTTCCATTTTTTGAGCCCTTTGTGGCAAAGGGGCTGTGGGACGGCAGGTTTTACCTTAGCACTGTGGGGTTTTCTGACCCACCACAAATAGCAGGTTGGGTTTCATTCAAGAAGCACTGTTGTGGATCTCACTGGGGGAAAATCAAAGGGGAGGAAGTAGGAATCCCCTTCCTTCCTTCCTTCCTTCCTTCCTTCCTTCCTTCCTTCCTTCCTTCCTTCCTTCCTTCCTCCCTCCTTCCCTCCCTCCCTCCCTCCCTCCCTCCCTCCCTCCCACCATCCTTAGGATACTCAGACTATAAAAAACTAGATTTTCCCTTGAGGAATATTTGAAAAAGAGCCTTTCCTGGATTTGACCTCTTTCAGCTTTGGCCTCCTAGCCCCTCCCCGACTATGGAGCTGCCCCCTGTCTCTGAGTGTGAGAAATATAAGAATTATTCCTGTAAAAGCATAACCTGAGTTACGCCATTTTAAAATCATGTTAAAGCTTTATTTTACCTTGTATAACCTGATTATATAATTTAGCTGACATTTAAGAACATGAGAAAGGAACTGTGTAATTCCTGTGTTCTTGAAAATATGTTTATCTTGCAGGAAATATGCTCTTGGGTCAACTTGCCCTCATTAACTAAAGGAAGTATGCAATTGATGTTTTTGAGGGGTATTTCTGTTGGGAATTGGGGAATTTCCAGGGTGGATTATGTACTACATATGTTATATAAGATGTTATGTAAGATCTGAAACTGATTCCCAAGGGACTTTATTGACGTGTATTCTGATGTTCCTGAAGACTATAAAACTCGTGTAAATTGTTTTATTTCAGTCTTTCCTCTCCTCCAGAGGGGAAGGCCCTTTGCAAAGAATAAACTCTGTCCTCTTGTTTTAGTCTCTGTCTCTTTAAAATGGTAATGGGGTTTTCCTGTCGATCACAATTGGCGCCCGAAGGGACTGAAAACGTTCTGTCTGGAAGGGAACTCCCTGATACGTGTGCACATACACTGATTTCAGTGAGATGGGGTTATTTCCTTTCCAGCCGGGATTGCTTTTCTATGTACCCTGAGGTGGATACCTGAATGCCTGGACAGAGAGGAACGTTCCTGATGACTATGGTGCACTAGGAGTGAGTATATGTTTTCTTTTTGGTGGTTTGGATTTGTGTATGTTTGTGTGTGTATGGCCTGTATGATTTGTGTGTATAATTAGTGTAATACAGGCTGGGGAAAGTATGGGGCCTTTACTAGGGAAAAGTGCTGCTGAGACTGAAATACCCTCCATCCCCCATATCTCCATTAGGGAAATTGTTAACACAGTGGTCAGAGGATTGGTTGAAAGCTTATACAAAGGTATTAGATAAGGTGACTATGATTAATTATTGTAAGGAGGTTTGGCTGACGTTTGTGTTGATACAGCCTAATTATAGGTGGAGTAAGTTTGGGGAGTCAGACCCATATTGGATCAATGCTTTGAAGAAAGTTTTGGTGAAAAAAGAAGTTGAAAGCTCAATTGTTATATGTTGAACCTCAGTTCCATGTTCAGTAGTTTGACCCTCTTCCCCGAGAAGTTCTAGAGTTTTGTATGGGAAGGAAGAAGAAGAGGAAGGCTGGGATCCTTTAGCTTATGCTACATGCCCACCTCCCCCTCCTTCGTATAATCCAAGTGGAATTGATGTTGCTGCTGGGAGCAGAAAGGAAGAGACTTCGGCAGGGCAGTAATATAGGCAGCTGGAGAAGGAGTTGGATGAATTGTCGGTAACTGTGAAACAGAATCCATCCACTTCTCCTCGTGTTACATGTTCACAAACTAAAGGAATGTTTCCTTTAAGAGGAATGCCGAATGGTATTGCGACTTTTGTGAATGTGTCTTTGACATCTTCTGATCTGGAAGATTATAAAAGCAACATGCCGTCTTTATAGGTGGATTTGATCAAATTGTCTGAGTCATTGGATTTATTCCTGGGACCCAATCTGTATACTTTTGCAGAGTTACAGCATATATTGGGTTATTTTTTCTCTCCTGAGGAGAGGTCGCAAATTCGAAAGACAGCTATGGCTTTTTTGGGATAAAATCCAAGTGGGGGCTGCTTAGCCCGTTGCTGCCAATGTTAAGTCTCCATTAGTTGACCCTGTTTGGAATAATAATAATTTAGCCGATCGGGAGCAAATGGAGGGAGTTAAGACAGCTGTACCTCAAGGAAGAAACTTTAACAAAAGTCTTTGAGGTGGAACAGTTGTGGGAAGAAACACCATCTGTGTTTCTGGAAAATATTAAGGACAATTTGAATAAGCACACTGGTCTTTCTCCTGAAACGCCGGCTTATGAGTCCTTAATGAAAATGAAATTTGTGACGAAATCATGGCCAGACATACAGAAGCTACTACTGATATTGCTGCTCTGTTGAAAGAAGCTCAAAAGGTCTATGTGAATAGGGACGAGGCCAAGACTAGAAGAGAAAAAGAAAGAAAGAAAAGTCAAATGATGGTGTCTGTGTTGAAACAGACAGGAGAGGGAAAGGAGTTAGGTGGAAGAGGAAAAGGTTTTGTGAAACTTCTGTTGCAATGTGGTGACAGCGTCCTGGAATTGGGAGAGGATTACTCCAGTGGAAAAAAGCCTAGTGTTGGTGGATTGGAAAGCAAAAAGCGCTTTGTGTGTGTAAAGGAGAGGCATTTTGCTAGAACTTGTCCTGAGAAGAGGAAGAGAGGAAGATCATGTGTTTCTAATAGATACGGGTGCGACTAGAACCTCTATTTGTAAATTGCCTAGAGGAGTGCATCCCACAGGTGTAACTATTAAGATAAGAGGTGTCAAGGGTATACCTTTTGATGTGCCATTGGTGAAGAATGTGAAATTGAGTTGTGGAAAGTGTATTATACGTTTGGATGTGATATTTGTTCCAGAAGTAGGTATTAATCTGCTTGGGAGGGATGCATTGTCTCTTCTGGGATGTGAGCTTGGTATACGGATCTTTCTCATTCTTGGATGAGGCAGAAAACTCTGTAGGAATGTAGTAAGGAAGGTTTATTGTTCTGCCTACTTGAGGTTGAATGCGAATATTTTGTCTTTGATTAATGTGATGTGATGGTGATATGTGTGTGCTGGCTAATTAAGTGACCTTCTTGGCTTAAGCTTGGAGCTGTGAAAAACAGGTGGTGGTTAGGGCCCGAAATCAAGTTTTTGATTAAAAACCGCATCCTGAAGTTTTCCACTGCTTGAGGAATAAGCTACAAGATGTCAAGGATGGAAATGAAATGGGTATCTGAAGGAATGGAACCTTCCCAGGTTTTATTCCAGGTTTGCAAATGTTGTTAAATGGTATGTGTGTGTAATGAGAGTTGTTTAGGCAATAGAGCTCATTGTCTTGTAAAAAAATAATAATACTGAGAATGATAATAAAGCTCCCTGAAGTATTTATGCTGACTAATTGGCAGGGAGAAAGTATGTGTGTGTTGGAATACAGTAAAAGGTCTGATTGCAGAATAAATATGAGTGTGTGTGGTAAGCCCTTAAATGGGGGTGGTATGGTGATTTTGATATTTGTTAATGCCTGTGCGTTGAACCCCTGAGAAATCTCCTTTTGTATAATGAAATAGTGAGTGGCAAGAGTTTGTTGTTGTAGTTGTTGTTATGTTGTAATAGCAAGGGTTTGAATGAGCAAGTAAGAGATGAGAGAGATCCTATGGAGAAGTAGGATTAGGAAGAGGTATTTACGATGTTAATTGGAGACAGGAGTAGTATTTTTCCTCCCTATATTTTCCGTTTCTTTTTGTTCTGAACAAGAGAAGTAGGAAAGGCGGGGGGGGGGGGAAAGGTGCGGTTTGTTTTCCCTTTTACACATTTTTTTTCCTTTGCTGAGTTTGTCTGAGAGAAAGGAGGGGCGGATGGGTGATTTGATCCTGCATTGTTTCTGACTGCATTGGTAGCTATGCAGATGTATTTCCTGTCCTACTCTGAATTTTGATTTTATTTTTGTTTGTGAAATGTTTGAGGTGTTTAAATAAATCTATATAATAGAGAAGTGACATTGAAAGTTTGAAACAATTATTTTTGGGAGTAGAGACCCGGAGTACCTCTATTAGGTGATTTTCTTTTGCTTTTTGAAGTTTTTTTTATTACCCTCCTTTATGTTTTTATGTCTGTGCATTTTGAATGATTTTGAATGCTGAGGAGATTTCTAGATACTGGATACTGGATAGTCTGGAGAATAGTTGACTATGTTATTTTAGCTTAGTGTTCCCTTGAGGGAAGAATTACTGGTAGAAGGTAAAGATGGATTTTTGGTCTGGTTAGCTAGGAAGTTACTTGTAAGTTAGGCTGTATAGACTTGTGGTTTAGACTTGTGAATTTAGATTAAGCTTGCATTTCTTTGAAGCTTGTGGAAATAGTTTAGCTAATTTGTGATAGAGGTGTGGTGTGATTCCTCCGAAGTGGGGAGAGTTGAGTATTTATTGAGACTTTATTGATTTATTGATAGTTAATTCCAAACTAAGTTGTTTGGAAGAAGGGTTTGAAGAGTTGAAGAAAGTAATAATATAGTGTTGCTCCAGTGTTATGTTTGCCTGGTTTAAGGAAAAAATTTCCACTTGTCTGTAGCAGTGGAAGATGGTATAGTCAAAGGAGTGTTGGTTCGCATGTGGACTGGGAACTAAAAGGTGGTGCACAAATGCTAGGTTTGGTTTGGTTCTCTTGACCAATAGGAATTTAAATTTAGTTGAATTCCTGTCAGGAGAGAGAGATGGGACGATGTGAAACGAAATTGTGTGGTTATGAATTAATGGGTTTTCCCGAATTGAGAATGGGATAAGATTGAATGGTTATGCAGTTGTGAATGGAGACACTACTGAGATATTGAAAGCTGGAAAGTTACCGTTTGAATGGTCAGTGCAGACATGTGAGGTTTTTGCTTTATTGTAAGCATTGCACATATTAATTAATGAGGTAGGGAATATTCATGCTGATTTAAACTATGCTTATGGTATCTTACATATTTTTGGGATAATCTGGATTGAAAGGGGGTTGATATTTAGTAAAAGGAAGGAATTGCAACAGGTGGATCTTATCACAGCTGTTTTAAAGGCAGCTGAGGATCCTTCTAAACTTGATATTATACAAATAGTGGATGAAGGGGTGTGTAAGTGAATGGGGAATGGATGACTAAAGATGGGGTGCAAATTTTTACTAAAGCTGTGATGTGGAATGTGATTGAACGAGTGCATGAGGGAACCCATTGGGGAATGCAAGCACTTATTGATTTTATTAAACATATATGCATATATGTGTGTAGGGGTATGTATACAATAGTTATACAAATGGTACGGAAATGAATACATTGTGTATGTAAAAAAAAACATGTAGAGATTTGACCATTTGGCCTTTTCAATGAATCCAAGTAGATTACATTGAAATGCCGGTGGTGTGACCATTGATATATATAATAATAATAGTGGATTATTTTACTGGATGGTTTGAAGCCTTTCTTTGTGTAAGGTCAGGTGCTCAGATGATTGTTAAATCATATTGGAGCGAATAATACCCAAATATTCATTGGTTGATCTTATTGATAGTGATAGGGGTACACATTTCATTGTCCAAGGTGATAGAGGTTATGGAACAATTGGGAATTGATTGGCAACTACATTTATTGTTCACGCCAAGTTCTACAGGGCGTTGTGAATGTGCTAATCAGATAAGTAAATCTATGTTATAAAAATTAATGTTAGAGCTTCAACTACCTTGGATGAAGTGTTTGCCTTTAGCTCTATTGAGAATAAGAACAAGTCCGAGAAAGGATATAGGAATATCTCCATATGAAATGATGTTTGGATTGCCATATGCGGGGAAAGTTGAGATGCCTAGGATAGAATTGAAAGATGTTTTCTGAGAAAATATATATAGGGACTGTCCCAGTGTTTTTCTCATTTAAGGTAAAAAGAACAGAATTCACCTCTTGATTTCCAAGCACATGAATACAAAAGCGGAGACTGGGTCCGATAAAAGCCATTACTGAGAAGAAGTTGCAGCTGGTGTGGAAAGGACTGTTCCAAGTTCTGCTAACTACAGAGTCGGTTGTAAGGACTGAGGAACAAGGCTGGGTATGCTATTCCAGAGTCGAGAGACTGGTGGCTTTGCCTTATGGAAGGACAGTTGCTACGGAACCTGCAAACCCTCTTAAACTGACTTTTTGATGACAAACCTTAGCCAATTGGGGACCAATGGATGGAAGAAGGGATTTGTATTTGGCTAGGAGTGGTAATAATTTCTTGTTGTGTTTCTGATTGTATTGAGGAAAGATATTATTGTTTGATTGTATTGAGGATTGAGGAAAGATATTATTGTTTGATTGTATTGAGGATTGAGGAAAGATATTATTGTTTGATTGTATTGAGGAAAGATATTATTGTTTGATTGTATTGAGGAAAGATATTATTAATTGGTGTAAATCTATGTTTTGGTATCCAGTGGATGTAAGTTCTCCTTGATTGATTGACGAATTGGAGGTAAGATAATAATCTTTTATCTCTTTGGACAATATGTTGTGGGGGCTAGTTCACTAGGAATAATGGGTTTTTTTGTGGTAGTGTTTGTTATTCTACAGGTGTGGATAGGAATGGGGATTTTGGCTGTGTTGCCTAGTTACCCTATTACATGGTAGCAGCTATGTTTCCATACTGAACTCAAGCACCGTTATTCTCTTATAGAAACACCACTAACCCTAATAGACACCACTGAGGAAGCTGAGATATGTATTAAGTCATCTTTTGGAGATGGTGTGTGCCAAGTGCAACCGTACATATGAGATAGTTCCTCAATACATTGATCTTTCAAATAGAATGGAATTTTTATATAAGCAATGCACTGAGCTATATGGTAATTATACACCTTCATACAAGAAGTTTCGGATTTTGGAGGAATGGTTACATTTTCCATGTCTAAGGATACAAGCTCCCTCCAAGTTAATGTTTTTATGTGGTAACATGGCATTGGCCAAATTACCTATTGTATGGAGAGGAGTTTATATACTATTACAGGATATTCATAATTTACAGGAATAAACTGATAAAGAGGAGAATTGGGGATTGTGAGAAATATAAGAATTATTCCTGTAAAAGCATAACCTGAGTTACGCCATTTTAAAATCATGTTAAGGCTTTATTTTACCTTGTATAACCTGATTATATAATTTAGCTGACATTTAAGAACATGAAAAAGGAACTGTGTAATTCCTGTGTTCTTGAAAATATGTTTATCTTGCAGGAAATATGCTCTTGGGTCAACTTGCCCTCATTAATTAAAGGAAGTACACAATTGATGTTTTTGAGGGGTATTTCTGTTGGGAATTGGGGAATTTCCAGGGTGGATCATGTACTACATATGTTATATAAGATGTTATGTAAGATCTGAAACTGATTCCCAAGGGACTTTATTGACGTGTATTCTGATGTTCCTGAAGACTATAAAACTCGTGTAAATTGTTTTATTTCAGTCTTTCCTCTCCTCCAGAGGGGAAGGCCCTTTGCAAAGAATAAACTCTGTCCTCTTATTTTAGTCTCTGTCTCTTTAAAATGGTAATGGGGTTTTCCTGTCAATCACACTGAGGGATGCCAGGCAGTGGGGCTGACCTTCCCCTCCCATCACCCAAGAGGCCTTCCCTCTGGAGTAGGCACATGCTGCACCTGCAAATCAAATAGTTTCTAACACAGTTTCTAAGCAGTATTATTCAGAAATAAGTTATCTGCACAGAATCAGATAAAACACCTTACACAAGAAAGCTCAGGAATTTTTTTTAATACCCAGTCATGTGTATTTAGAATTGCAAGTTAAATATGTCTAGAATCAGACTGAGCATGAGACATTTAGGAAATGCTATTTTAGGTCACAGGTAATAATCCATTAAATGTTGAGAAGGAATCTATGTGTGTATGGGTAAATAGGATTATTTGAAATACTATGTCTTTAGTGGAAATATTCAAATAAATACTATATCCTCAAGGAAGAACTGATTTAGTTTTAAATTTCTCACATAATGGTGTCTCTCCCAACTTCAATTTCCTATCTATAAAATGGGACCAATATCTGTATTTCACAAGATGGGAATGCAGATTCTCCACACTTGTACACAACTGAACGTCTGAGAAAATGCTAAGTGTCTTTAAATTTGGAGTTCTTTTTTCCTGAGCTGGTGTAAGGACCAGCCTCTTCCCCCCTCAAGAAAGTATAGACTCAAGGGACTTCTGATGGCACTGCAGGCGCCAAAGACGCTCCTTTTGTGAGTGCCAGCCCTGCGATCTTGTAAAGCCGCTAGAACAGCGCAAATCAGCTGTCTAGCAGCTTGAAAACTTTCTCCCCGGGAAAAGGGGAGGAAGAGAGCAGACAGGCATAGGTAGAGCTCCCCAAGGAGCCCCAGGAACAATTCTGGGGCTCGAAGGGTGAGAGCTCCCTGGAAGCCTGACAGAGCTCCGGATCCGGGACGTTTCTGCTTTAAGCAGAAAAAGACGCCGCGACCACCCCTGCAAACAACGTTTGGAATAAACATCATTCGGAAGCAGGCTGAGCAAACTCAGGAGAGATCAGATTTGCAAGTACTGAACTTTAACTCCAAATGTGTATTACTTCCTTCTGACTCATTAAGGGGAGAAAGTGAAACCAAGATGGCGATTGAGCTTTAATGGGGCATGAAAGCGAAAGTTAAAAAGGAAAGTTTCATTTAGCGCTGGTAGCCCCTGTTCAAAATTAGAGATTTTTGCTTTTTTTTAAAAAAAAGAAGATTAAAGGTTAAAAAAGACTACAGCAGTGATTTTTTAAAAAAAGGATTGATATTATTTAAAGACTGGGAATTTTTGGATTTGGTGGATTTGTTGTTCTGGCTGCTGAATAAATTCAAATTGGAAACTAAAAATGGCTTCAAAACAAATAAAGACTATTGTTCCCAAAAGTGCTAGGACCTCACCAGCTCAAATGTCCAAATTGCAATCTCTCTCTGTTCCAACGGAACCACCAATATTAACATTTGAAATGTGGCAGGAAGCCCTTAAAATATAAGCCTCTGTTACAGAAAAAAAAATTACTTCGGTGTTTGAGGATAAAATTTGAGATGTTGCTGAGGAGATAGTTCAAATTAAAGAGATTATTCAAAAACAAAATCAAGAAATTAGAGAAGATATTATCATGGCAGTTCAAGGTCTGGCAGGCCATATTGAAGCAATAGATGAAAAAGTGGAAGAAATTAAGCAGTCTAATGAGAACTTGGAAAATAAAATGGGAGAGGTCCAGAATAAAATGGAAGGATTTAGAAGAGGAAATTAAAAAAAAAGAACAAGCTTTGATATTGAACCCAGCAGACAAGAAAATAAAAGAGGCAATTAACTTACTGCGAGGGCAATTTAATATGCTAATGGCAGATCAGGTCGCAACTAATTTGCAATATGCTAAACATAATACTTTTTGCAATGCTAATAAACCAGGGAGATGGTTAGCATATCTGTTAAGGAAAAAACAAAAGTCACGGACCATAGAGAAAATAGAATATACAGGTAAAGAGGTTTATCAGCAAAACATGATTAAAAAAACATTTTTAAAATTTTACACGAGGTTGTATGCTAGTGATAAAATTCAAAGTATAGATGTAGACAGATACTTACAGAAAGAGAATATTCCTATAATTACAAGAGAGCAAAGGAAGGGTTTAAATCAACCAATAACTTCTGAAGAGATCATGCTTGCAATTAAGCAGTTGAAAGTGGGTAAAGCCCCTGGGACGGATGGTTTGACAGCTGCTTATTATAAACATTTGCAGTTAGAAATGGTGGGACCACTCAAAGTGTTATTTACCAACATACAATCTGGAGGAGATGTACCCGCTGTCGAGCCTCAGTTGGGTCTCGCCATCACTGGGGAGGACGACGAGGAGGGAGCAAGCTGCTGGACTCTCCGGGTGCGTGTCATCAGCTGTTTGAGAAGTCTTTACCACTCGCGCACAAAACGAAGCAAACTCTTTCATCGGAGATAGGGGGGCATGGAGTTTGCAGATGACGCTGCCTTGTGATGTAACAGAGGCGCGCTCCTCCTACAGGCCAGCTAGGGGAAGGAGGGATGATGTTGACTGTTTGATTGCTAATTGATTTATTGTGCTCCTCCTACAGGCCTGCTAGAGGAAGGAGGGGTGATGTTAACTGTTTAATTGCCACTTGATTTATTGCTGCTATATATAAAAGGCGCTACACTGCGATTGCGTGTAGCGCTAACTTTAAACCTTGTTTCCGGCTTGTGCCTTTCTCCTGCCTGTGTTTGCTGTGCTGAACCTAATTAAAGGATTGCAACTGCTTTATTCCATTCTGGTGTTGGCTTGTTTCCAGTGCAGTTGGGTGGACGGGCCGAGACCCGCATCCTGGAGGACAGCTTTTATTTCTCTGATTCCAAAGGAGGAGCAAGACTACACTCAGCCAAAAAATTATAGGCCTATATCACTTTTAAATACAGATTACAAGGGTTCTCTGACCCACCGGCCATCATCACTACCTACTCGCCCGAGCCGGTCCGAACCGGGAGCATTTCACCCCTAATAAAATAGCCATTTGTGTAATACAACCTGGATATTATTCAAAACAGTCATTAGTATTATGGCTGATGTTTGACAGCAAGCCTAAAAGTCAAAGATTACAAGAGTGCTTCTTTCTCTGTATGTATACAAAACATTACATACCAGTAATAGCATATTAAGATGGACAAGTTTTGCCCAAATTAAGGTGGCGGATTTTTTTTTTTAATTTTATAATTTTTTATATTCTCTTCTTATGTGCAACATCTCAGCTTGTATATGAGCAGTAGGATTCCTCATGGCTGCCTTCAGCCGTTGGCATTCAGAATCAAACCAATGGGGTCTACCCACTCAGGCTCTTTTTGTAGCAGGTTTAGTTGTTATGTGTTTCTTCAGGATATTACAGAGATTAGGGAATGTGTCGAAGGCTGACAGCCAGTCAGTAGTAGATGACTGGATTGTTCTAGCCCGGTTGGTAGCACTCTCTGCTTTAAGGCAGTCTGATATTGCCTTAGTATCAACTTTAGCCCAAATTAACTTTTTATTTTGGGTCACCTCTACCTTTTTGATGAGCCATCTGTCAGCCATGTTATATGGTCTTAAATTTGAGCAGTCTCACAATGTCACGCTTACAGGCTGATGATTGCTATTGTCACTAAAGTGTACCATAACCTCCGAGAAGAGGTCGACTTCATCTCTAGACACACAAAAAAGATCCAGCATATTGCTTGAATGGGCTGAGTGGTATGTGTAAGGATATGTATAATTCTTATCCTTACCTCCCAGGATTTGGAGATTACCCTTAAAAATTAAGGAGACTAGGAGCAGGCCAGCAGCGTTACTTTTGTGGTCTCTCGAGAGCCACTGAGGATGGTTATTGAAAAACTCCCCTGGGACTCCCTTCTTCTGGGTGAACTCATTCAAAGAAGGACCCAACCTAGCCTTAATATCTCCTAGTAATACCACTATGGACTGAGGGTACAATACAGATATATTGTCTAGGATAACTTCCAAATTTATCCAGTATTCAGAGTTGTAATATCGGGATGTGTTTGGAGGGTTATACAAATTTATCAGTATTAACTTGAACTCTTCATATTCAAATTTAACAGCTAGGAAATATGTATACTTGTCTTCATTGTACAGGTGAAACTCAAAAAATTAGAATATCGTGCAAAAGTTCATTTATTTCATTAATGCAACTTAAAAGGTGAAACTAATATATGAGATAGACTCATTACATGCAAAGTAAGATAGTTCAAGCCTT
This sequence comes from Pantherophis guttatus, assembly GCF_059756535.1. Taxonomy (NCBI): domain Eukaryota; kingdom Metazoa; phylum Chordata; class Lepidosauria; order Squamata; family Colubridae; genus Pantherophis; species Pantherophis guttatus. The sequence continues at coordinate 118,990,047 of NC_142065.1, read as the reverse complement.
GATTTGTCATAATTTTGATGATTATGGTTTACAGCTCATGAAAACCCCAAATTCACAATCTCAGAAAATTAGAATATTACATGAAATCAATAAAACAAGGATTGTACATAGAACAATATTGGACCTTTGAAAAGTATAAGCATGCATATGTACTCGGTACTTGGTTTGGGCCCCTTTTGCATCAATTACTGCCTCAATGAGGTGTGGCATGGATGCTATCAGCCTGTGGCACTGCTGAGGTGTTATGGAAGACCAGGATGCTTCAATAGCAGCCTTCAGCTCTTCTGCATTGTTCGGTCTCATGTCTCTCATCTTTCTCTTGGCAATGCCCCATAGATTCTCTACGGGGTTCAGGTCAGGCGAGTTTGCTGGCCAATCAAGCACAGTAATCCCATGGTCATTGAACCAGGTTTTGGTACTTTTGGCAGTGTGGGCAAGTGCCAAGTCGTGCTGGAAAATGAAGTCAGCATCCCCATAAAGCTCGTCTGCGGAAGGAAGCATGAAGTGCTCCAAAATCTCCTGGTAGACGGCTGCATTGACCCTGGACTTAATGAAGCACAGTGGACCAACACCAGCATATGACATGGCTTCCCAAATCAACACAGACTGTGGAAACTTTACACTGGACTTCAAGCATCTTGCAATGTGTGCCTCTCCATTCTTCCTCCAGACTCTGGGTCCTTGATTTCCAAATGAGATGCAAAAGTTGCTCTCAGCAGAAAAGAGGACTTTGGACCACTGAGCAACAGACCAGTTCTTTTTGTCTTTAGCCGAGGTAAGATGCTTCTGACGTTGTTTGTTGTTCAGGAGCGGCTTGACAAGAGGAATACGACATTTGAAGCCCATGTCCAGGATCCGTCTATGTGTGGTAGCTCTTGATGCACTGACTCCAGCCTCAGTCCACTCCTTGTGAAAGTCCCCAACACTTTTGAATGGCCTTTTCCTGACAATCCTCTCCAGGCTGCGTTCATCCCTGCTGCTTGTGCACCTTTTTCTTCCACACTTTCCCCTTCCACATAACTTTCTATTAATGTGCTTTGATACAGCACTTTGGGAACATCCAACTTCTTTTGCAATTACCTTTTGAGGCTTTCCCTCCTTATGGAGGGTGTCAATGATGGTTTTCTGCACAACTGTCAGGTCAGCAGTCTTTCCCATGATTGTGATTCTTACTGAACCAGATTGAGAGATCATTTAAAGGCTCAGGAACCCTTTGCAGATGTTATGGCTTAATTATCTTATTAGAGTGGGACACTTTGAGCCTAGAATATTGAACCTTTTCACAATATTCTAATTTTCTGAGATTGTGAATTTGGGGTTTTCATGAGCTGTAAGCCATAATCATCAAAATTATGACAAATCAAGGCTTGAACTATCTCACTTTGCATGTAATGAGTCTATCTCATATATTAGTTTCACCTTTTAAGTTGCATTACTGAAATAAATGAACTTTTGCACGATATTCTAATTTTTCGAGTTTCACCTGTATAGTTTCTCCCCCTTCCATTGCAATTCTTGCTTTATAAGAATGCATAACCCACCATTTGGGTTTTTTTGGGCTGGGGAGGCCCATCCCTGAAAGCCTGGCAGTTGTACTTGTTCATCCGCTTCAGTTAACCAGGTTTCCTGAATGGCTATTACATCGAATTTAGAGAGAAAGTTCATTAGTCCACTATCAACCATCCCTTTCCAGCCAGCCACCTTCCAGGTCACCATCTGTATGGGATTCCCAGAGAAAAAGTGGTCTGGCTTGGTTGATTGGCTAGGTAGTAAGAATGCTGGATGTCAACTTGATGTTGGAGCTGGGTTGATATTAACTATGCTTCCCGTATAGACACAGTTTGTCAAGTTTCGAGGTCGACCTGCATTTACTCTAGTGCTGACACAGTTATTGTGAGGTTCAGTATTTCTCCTCATGAGTTGCAAATCTTGTTGTTCTTGCTCCTCTTTATCTTGATTGCAAGTGTTCCTCTGCTTTTGCTCTAAGATTGACATTTCTTCAGGTAGGCGGGTACTCCGGCTTTCCTTCTCCTTGTCTAGTTGTCCTACTGAATGGTTAATTTTGGACTTGTACTTTTAAGTCCTGTTGGACGTCCCTTTCCTTTCCTTTTTGTTTTAGACTGGTATGCCTTCTCTTTTTATTTATTAGGGCTTGAGTACTTTCAGAAGCTGGACTTGATAGCAATCCCATGGAGGAGCTGCCAGAAGGAAGCAAAACATTCAAGTTTTCTGTTGCACTAGTTGCCGACCTCAACATTTGACCAATTATTTCAATCTTCATTAGTATCATCTCTTGGTCTCCTGGGCAAAGAGTGGCAAACTGGTGGACTAGCTCTTCCTCGTCATCCATGAATTGAAGTTTTCCATTGTGTAGGTTTAAATATTATTTATTGTCCTTATCTTTTTCTAACCTTGTTAGTTGAGGGTTTATTTGTTTGGCTGTTAGTATTTTGGAGTTCCCAAGGTTGATGTCGACCTCCCTCACTGTCTTGACGTTCTGCCCAGACTTTAACAGGGACTGAATTTGGGTGGTGTGAAATACTCATCTTGGCCAAATACAGAGTTTCTTTAGTGAGGTCTCAAGCCTGAATAACATTGATGGCAGAACAATTTGCCCAAAGTTTAGCAATATACTTTTGCAGGCTTGTCTGTCAGGGAGCCAAGAAATCTCTGTTAGCTCGTTGGAATATACCCTACAGTGTAAGAATTGGGATACAGAGATCAAAACCACTCTCCTGTTATGCCACCTGCCCCTGTTCAGAGGGGTGTTAGCAACTTGGAGTAAGATTCTGTGTCTCTGCAAGACCAGCCTCTCCACCGTATCCTCTCTGTCCTGAGGCCCCCTGTCCATACAGGCTGGCCAAACATCATGGGTAAGCTTTGGAATGTGAGCCTTGCTGTTTACTTCTTCATTTAACTTATTAATGTTTTCCCATTAGAGACTTTAGTTCTTTAATCCCTCCATTTGCTTTCAGGAGCTGGTCAAATATGGCAGAGACTGTTTGTGTTGTTAGTAGGCAATTCTTGGTGACCAAATCCAAGTCTCCTTTAAAATTGTTCCTAATATTATTCTTGCCCCCCTCCCCCACAGCTCCTACTGTAATTAGAACTCCCTCCTCCACAGAGAAGCAATCGTCCTCTTCCCAATACAGTAAGGGAATAGGTTTGTTTGCACATGGGGGAAGAAAGGAGAAAAGGAGTCTTACTTGTTCAGTAGCTCTTCAATCTCTGTTTTGGCTACAATATTTCTTTTCTTCTACTACTTAGATAAACATAGAAACAAAGTTTCTCTTCCAGTGGGTGGCAGCACTGTACATTCCCCTGGCTCTCCTATTTTTTAAGAGAAGAAGAAGAAATGAAAAAAAAAAAAAGTAAAAAGAAAGGATCTTTCTTTTAAATATTTCAAAAGAGAGAGAGAAAAAAACACACCAGTTCAGATGTTCCAACTCAGCAATCCAAACAAATCTAATATCAGCAAATTTCCAAGTTTCAAATATGTCCCAATGCTATTTTCAGTCCAGTCCAGTAATCCAAAAAGGAAATAAATCAATTAAGCAATTTTAAGTCTTTTAAACTCTGTATTGGGTACGATAAAAAATTAGTCCAAAGAAAGGTTCGCCGCTCCTCTTCATTCACCCTCCATCACTATCTCCATTATCAATAAGGGTGCTCTTAATATATTAAAAAGAAAAAAAAAGTTTCTCACTGATCTATTCACTGTCATTCCACTCTGCCTTCCTGGAGTTGTCCCAGCCTCTGCAGCCTATGGCTGCCGCTCAGCCACTGGAAAAAGGGCTTTTCTGGCTCGTCCAGGGACTAAGCGATGTCCCTGGAGTCCTCAGAATGTGCCCTCCGCTACCACAGTCAAATCGAGACTGTGGGGTCCAGATTGGACCGTCCAGCGGCTGAGTTTCGGCGGGGTTTCAGGAGCTTCCAAAAACCCCACGTGTCTCGCCATGACGTCAACTTCCAGTCTCTCCTGTTGTTTATACAGGTGCTCTTTATTTAAATTGACAAAACCTGGGAACACATTAGAAGGCTTTGATTTTTTTCCCTCTCCTTTTTTTTCTAAGAGTAAATATCTTATTCCCAGCGTGAGGGGGTGGCTTGGAAGGCTAAGGAAAAATCACGCCCTGCAGGCTCCCTGGATATAAAAGGGTTTGAAGGACTATTAAATTCTTCTTTGCTCTTTTTTTTCTTTTTTTCTTTTAATTTTTTTTTATTCCTGTTGTCTTTTTTTTGTTGTTCCTATTTTCATTTTGGAGTTCGGACATCTATCTATTTAATTGGATTAAGGCATTCAAGAGCCTGAAGATTTATTGATATTTTTTTCTTTTCTTCCTTTTTTTTTGAGTGCGTGTTTTTTTTTTTCTTCCCTCTCCTTCCCTTTGGATTACGGTTTCAGAGAAACCTGAAGAATTTGAGTAAGTACTGCTTTTTCTTTCTTTAGTAAAAAAGTAGCGATAGTGGGAGCTGCTGTGACTACACCATCCTCCTCACCTCCTCACCTCCTCATCTGGAGGCCAATGTTCCATACAGACAATGTTACAGCAGGAGAAAGATAAAGAAGCAGTGACACAAATGATCCTACAAACACTTCAAAGAATGGAACAGCAACAAAAAAGGATGGAGCAGCAACAACAAAGGATGGAATAGCAACAACAACGGATGGAGCAGCAACTATTACAAACAGATGAAAAGGTGGTCAACATACAACAAACAATGACCAAATATGAAGAGAGATTGGTTAAACTAGAGGAAAAAGAAGGTCAAAAAGAAGAAAAAATGAAGGAATTTGAGAACAGGCTGGGAGAGGTAGAGCAAGGAACATCTGGCTTAATTGGCTGGGAAATGGATAAAGCAGAATTTTTCTTAAGATTCCAAAATGTCATGGAAGAAAAAGGGGAGGATCTAGCGGAGATTATGAATATGATTTTAGCTGAGGCTCTAGAAGTAACTAAAGAAAAGATGATGGAAGGAATTGATGAAATTTATCGAGTCTATACTGGATATGCGATGCGTAATAAGCTTCCAAGAGAAGTACATATAAGATTCACTAAGAAATCAATCAAGACACAAATTCTGCAGGCTGCTCGTGATAAGGTTTTGAAATACAAAGAGAAAGAAGTGATAGTTCTGAGACAAATTCCAAGGAAAGTGAGAGAGTTAAGAAGAAGATACCAATTCCTGATTAAAGTTTTATTGCAAAAAGGGATTAATTACAGATGGTTGTTTCCAGAAGGAGTAGGCTTAACATGGCAATCTCAAAGATATAGGCTGAACACAATTGATAAGGCAAGAGCGTTTTATGAAGAAATTCTTAAAGAGAAAGAGGTAGATATGGAAACTGAAACACAAGCAATATCAGCTCCAATAAAACCCGTTGAAGAGGAATTGATCACGCTGGAAGCAACAGAAGGAGCGATTGGAGGAGTTATGGAACATAAGGAGGAGCGTGAAGCTAGAATGACTAGAGCAACAAAACCCATTTATAAAGTATGAATATGGAAGAAAGGAAATTAATTTCAATAAATGTAAATGGACTTAACTCGGCCTGTAAAAGAAGAATAGTATTTCATAAATTGGAAAAACTAAACTTTGATATAATTTGCCTACAGGAAGTGCATATTAAAAAGCAACATGAACAACTATTGATTCAAACAAAACTTGGAAAAACTTTTTTATCATTGTCACAAAGCAAAAAAAGAGGAGTTGCTCTATATATTAGAAATGTACTAACGGCAGAACAGAAATATGCTGATTCAGAAGGTAGAATTTTGATGGTGGAATTAATTGACAACAATACAAAATTACTTTTAGTTGCAATTTACGCCCCAAACAACAATCAAAGTGACTTTTATAGAAAACTACATAATAAGATAATTGAAATGGATTATGAAAATGTCTGTATCATGGGAGATTTTAATGGAATTGTGGATGAAAAATTGGACTACAAAACACATAAAACAACAAAACATAGTAGAAAGATACTGCCGAGAATTTTTTTTAAAATGATAGAGGAAATAAACTTGAAAGATATATGGAGGGAGAGAAATGGGGAAGGTAAACAATATACTTTCTACTCTGATAGACATTTATCTTGGTCCAGATTAGACATGATATGCACAACAATGGAATTGACTTTAAATATCGAATAAATGAAAATAGATACTAACCTATGAGCGGACCATAATCCGGTGATTGCTATCTGGAAAGGACGAAAAGGTAGATCTAGATGGACTTTAAACAACACAATATTAAAAGAGAAAGACTTCATACAGAAAATGAAGTGAGAATTGGATTTTTTTTTCAAGGAAAAGAAGAAAGAAACATCGACACAAAATCGCTGGGACACAATGAAGGCCTTTGCCAGAGAACTAATTATTGATTATACAAGGAAAAGAAACCTGAAGAAAAGACAAACCCTTAAAATATTGACAGATGATCATAAAAGACTTGAAAAGGAATTCCAGAAAGATCCAAATAAGAAAGATGTAAACATTAAAATGGATATTATAAAGCACAAAATGGATCTACTGGAGAAGGAAGAATTAGCTCAAAAAATAAGAGCTGCCAAACAGAATTATTTTGAAAATGCAAATAAACCCGGCAGATGGTTAGCATTTAAACTGAAAAAAGAAAGAGAATTGAGAAAAATAATACAAGTAATTGATCATCAAGGACTGAGTAGATTTGGAAATAAAGAGATGGGGGAAATAATACAGGAATACTATACACAATTGTACAAAAAAGACATAATAGAGGAGGATAAAGAGGCAAGGTATTTACAAAAAGCAAAACTACCACAAATCCCCAAAGACATTGAGGAACTGTTGGATGGAAACATAACAATGATGGAATTGACTGAGGCAATTAAGAAACAGAAAAATGGAAAGGCACCAGGACCAGATGGTCTACCAGCTGAATATTATAGGATGCTACAAGAATCCTTATCGATCCCAATGCTGGAAGTGATGAATGAAGTAATGACAAAAAGAGAAATACCCCAAACATGGATTGAGGCTTATATTACATTGATTCACAAAGAAGAGACAGACCCACAATTAATCAAAAACTATAGACCTATATCCCTGCTAAATGCGGATTATAAAATCTTTGCTACAATATTGGCAGAAAGGCTTAAGAGATATTTGAATAATTTTATACACTCTGATCAAAATGGATTTCTGCTGAAAAGACAAATTAGAGACAACATAAGAATAATTTTGAATACTTTAGAATATTATGAAGCCCATCTGGAAAAGCAGATGGCTTTGATATTTTTAGATGCACAAAAAGCCTTTGACAATGTGAACTGGCGATTTATGATGTTACAAATGGAGGAGATGGGCTTCGGAAAGAAATTTTTACAGGCAATTGAAGCTATATATTCCAAACAAAAGGCTAAGGTCATGATAAATGGCAAATTGACAGACTTTATTGAAATAGAAAAAGGCACTAGACAAGGATGTCCACTGTCCCCACTATTGTTCGTACTGACACTGGAAGTTTTAAATAGAAATATTAGAGAAGAAAAAGAGATAAAAGGTATGAAAATTCGGAAAGAAGAATATAAATTGCAAGCTTTTGCAGATGACCTGGTTTTTATTATTGAAGAACCATTAATGTCAATAAATAAATTGTTAGAAAACATTGGAGAGTTTGGGGAAGTAGCTGGTTTGAAAATTAATAAAGAAAAGACAAAGATAATGACTAAAAATATGTTGAAAAAACAAAGAGAAGAATTGATGGAGATTTCAAATATGCAGGTCATGAATAAGGTAAAATTTTGGGGATACAATTGACAACAAGGTGTAGTTCTCTTAAGGAAAATAATTACAACAAGGTTAAATGACAGATAGGACAAGATTTGGAAAAATGGGGAAACTTGCAACTATCTTTAATTGGGAGAATTGCAACCATCAAGATGAATATTTTGCCCAGAATGTTGTATTTGTTTCAGACAATTCCGATAAAGTTGGACAAGGATTTTTTTACAGATTTGAATAAAATGATATTGAAATATATTTGGCAAGGGAAAAAGGCAAGAATAAAAATTAAGTTGTTACAAGATGCTAAAGTGAGGGGCGGTTTTAGTTTACCTAACTTTGAATTATACTACCAAGCAGCTAGTTTAATGTGGATTAAAGAATGGGTAACATTGAAAAATACTAGATTATTGAATTTGGAGGGACATGATTTGTTGATGGGGTGGCATGCCTTTTATGATACAAAGGAACTAAAATATAGGGGTATTTTAGAAGACATCAGATACGTGAAGCTTTGCTTTTGAATTGGGAGAGGATTAAAAAATATCGTTATTTGAAGATTCCAGTCTGGGTATCTACAATTGAAGCTTTTTCATATCCAGTGATATTTAAAGGGGAACAAATTGTTAGATATAGTGAATTATTGGATGAAAAGGGTGAACTTAAATTAAAGCAAGACTTAGAAGATCAGGGATTTAAGATGGATTGGTTTTCATATATGCAAATATTTTCTAGATATCAAGAAGATCTCAAACAAGAAGGTTTTTATAATGTTTTGATTACTTTAGATAAGATATTGATGGGCTCTGATGACCATGTAATTAAAAAGTTGTATGGATACTTGTTAGAGGCAAAACTTGAAGAAGAACAAGTTAAAGAATCAATGACAGCATGGGGGCAAAATTTTGGTATTGATCTAGATAAATAGCAAAAATTGTGGTCATGTAATTATAAAATGACAATGTCTATGGCATATAAAGAGAATTTGTATAAGATGTTTTACAGGTGGCATTTACCCCTGACGAGGATAGCCAGAATGTTCAAGAACAAATCGGAGAAGTGCTGGAAGTGCCATCAGACCCCAGGATCTTATTACCATATGTGGTGGACATGTATAGAAGCAAGGAGATATTGGACTAAGATACACACGTGGTTGGAAAAAAAATGACAAAGAGACGTATTGATCTTAAACCAGAGATATTTTTATTAGGGATCTTACTAGAGACATTTAACAAAGAATTACAATATTTAATTGTGAATATTTTAACAGCGGCTAGAATTGTATTTGCAAAAAACTGGAAAGGAGAGAAGATGATTACTGATGAAGAAATTATTAAGAAAATGTTGGACTGTGCCGAAATGAGTAGATTGACATTTGAAATAAGAGAACAGGAAGATAAACAATATTATTTGATATGGGAGCTATTTTATCAATGGATAGATAATAAAGCATGGAGATGAAATATTATATATGAAATGAAATTTGGATAAAATGTTGAAGCACTTGTTTTCTTCTGATAGAGGTAAGAATATCTGTCATATAATGAGAATTTGAAAATTTTGAGAGCATGAAATGATTTTCACCGATCGAAATACTGTCTGTAAGTGTTTGGAAGGTTGATGTTTTTATGTTGTTTTTGTTTAAAAAATAAAAAAAAATTTGCAAAAAAAAAAAAGGAGTCTTACTTGCAGTGTCTGTTATCTGGAAAAAGTCTTTTATCTTGGGTTGTCATGGCATTGTCGCAGCCATGTTGTCTCCAAGAGAGGTTTGCCTGTTTCAATTTGTTGCCTGACTATCACAGGTCTATTAAAAAATACTTATACTGAAAAAGTAAAAGGTCCAAACAATCTTATCAGTCCTGATTCATTGATAAAACCACAGAAGGAAAACATTCCTGCTGTTGCTGCTCCTCCATGTTAAACTCTAAAAACAGCATATAAAAATAAAAAAAAATTAAAATGAGGCAAGGGTGATTAAACCCTGTTAAAATTAGTTTAAAAGGCCTAAAAATAATTGAAATATTAAAACATCAAAACTACATAAATTAAGATTTTAAAACTAAACTGAACTCTGAAGTGCTGATTTCATAATCAAATGATGATTGGCCATTTGCTGCTGTATTTTTTTTTTTTTTGTTAAACCACAGCTACTATAATATAAGCCATATTGTTTTGAGTCAGGAACCCAAATATATCACAAACATTGTAGATAATGGTACACAGTCATGTCAATTCATCACAACTTCTATCTTTTAATGCACCACCAAATTTGTAATCCTTCATATGCATTTCTTAGAGCCACATTTTCATTAAGTATATACTATTAAGTAGAAGGCAAATTATTACTTGCATTTTTACTGAAATTCACTTTGAAGCTTCTGTAAGCTCTCCTTACGTGTTTCCTTAATGAAATATTTGTGTCTCTACAAAGTAGTTGGGCAAATGATAGAGACATTTATATTTTTCTCTACATTGTACTAATTCTGAGAAAATAGATATCATGTACAGTTAATGCCTTCATGTAAGCTCTTGTTGGTTGTGCTGCATAAATAATGGTCAATGTGGGTTTTGAGCCTTTGAAATTTTTAATAAAAGGTCTACTTATTGATAAATATCCCATGTGTGATGGCTTTGAAATGGTTTGTACATAATGAGAAGGCTTTTGACTGAGTAGTATGTTTTCTTGTCCATACCTTTAAATTTAAGAGTACATTTCAAAATTATAAATTTTGTCTGCAAATGCTTCAAAACATGGGTTATATGCAATTATTTTGCAAAAGTAAGATATAGATATGACTAATGATATATGTGTCATAATTAATGACAATGACTAGAACTGTTGAGCATGGCCTCAGGCTGTATCTAGATTTCCTAACTCAGCTTAACTTTACTTGAACAAAAGAATCTATTTGAAATCTGAGCTGTCATATATTTGTGGATTCAATCTTTGGTCCTGTCCCTTGAACTGATCTCTGATATTGCCTACCTGTTTGTCCTGTATTTTTTGTAAAGATATTTTAGGATAAAATTGTCCTTAGGCAGCTTGCAAAGTATAATTTTACAATATATTATTTATTAGTTTTCTTAATTAAGTAATTAATATATCCTCTAACTCTCAATGACTCTAGGGGATGATTTATTTTATTTATTTTAATTTATTGGCTATGTAACACCAATGGATTCTTGGCAGTGTGTAAAGTAAAAATCAAACAAACATTAAACATCAATCCCAGGACTGGGACAAGAGCCAGGTTTTTAAGGCTTTTTAGAAGTTTAGGAGAGAAGGTGCCATTCTTATCTCTGAGGGGGTACTGCTCCAAAGGATGGGGGCAGTGAGAAGGTATGCTTCCTAGATGGCAATATTTAAAGGAGGAGCTCAGGAGTGTTCGCACTTTGTTGAAATATCCAGGCCCTACGGCAGAGGTGTCAAACTCATGGCCCGCAGGCTGGATGCGTCACGCACTGGTCACACCCACTCCATTTTAGCGAAGGGGAAAAAAGTTGCGACATGTCACATGATAACAACGTGTCGTTGTGAGTTTGACACCCCTGCCCTATGGTATACAGAGCTTTATAAATAATAACTAGCACCTTGAATAGCACCTGGAAGCCAATTGGTGCCCAATGCAGCTTTCATAGCAGTAGTGACATATGGAGACATTGAAATGTACCAGTTACTGCTCATGTCACTGCATTTTGAACCTGCTTAGTTTCTAGGTGGCCTTCAAGAACAGCCCTATGCAGAACACACTGCAATAATGCAAGTATTATAAACAACATGCCATATTAAAAACATAGAGAATCAAAATTAATTAGTATGTTCCATAAATAATGCAAACATATTCTTCAATTCTCTAACAGTGTACGCTCAAGTGCAGAAGCTTTACTCTTCTTTTTGTAAGACAATTAATTGTAAAGATGGGCTATAAAGCACCAGAAAAATTATTTTAAAGAAAATCTCATAAGACATCTCTGCATGCTGTATTTTAAAACTACAAATTTTCTTCTGAAATTTTATTAAATTGCTTTTTGCTCCAGAAAGGCAATTGCTTGTTTATTTTGATAATATTAAAAAAAAGGTAAACTGTTTTATTTGTATCTTTATAAAACAACTAAAATGCTATGATAGATGCAATGTGGAAAGTTTTTGCTGAAATTGCATACTGTGAGATCTTTTGAATATGAGAATGATAATAAAAAAATTCCATTGCTTTATAGGAATGGGCACAATGAACCTAATGCCACTGAATTATTTGAAAATGTCTATAATAGAATAATGCCTATAATTAACAAGAAGAGGTGTATTGACTATATCTCAGACACTGCACATAGAGAATCAGAACAGTTACTAGATAAACTATAAATCTTAGGCATAATTATCAAAAGAAATCCTAATGAAAACACCAATAACCTAGTGAATACATTGATTCCAAAGATATTCTCTTACTATCAGGTTCATTTTCCTTCCTTTAAGACATGTAAATTAGTCATTTCACTGAGATCATATGTAACTTTCTACTTAGATTTTTCAACTCTTAAGAGGCTGAAAACTTTCTTTTGATTCTCACTCTTACTACTTTTCACATTGTTATTATTTACAATTATATATGCTGTACATTGCCTTTTATAATGAGAATGCTTTCAAAACATAAAGGCTTCCTCATCTCAAGTTCAACTCTCTATGACAACTTGGACACATCCAGGTTTTTTTTTTATGGCAACAATGAAGAAGTGGCTTGCTACTCTTTTCTTCTGGGATTTCTTGTTGACTTCCTAATTTCCATGTTTCCTGATGGTCTCCAAGCACAAATCAGACTCAATACAATGGATTAGACCTCCTGGATAAACTAACATAAAAAAGTGAAAACAAAAATGTAATAAGCATTATTTAGCAATAAAGGAACAATAAATTCTAGCATACTCTCAGAGGGATTTATGGTAAAGGTTGTGTGAGAGGGGAGGAGAATGCAGGTGAATACGTTTCAAGGATGTTTGTCATTTGTTTTCACCCTTTTCTCTCCTAGGATTTTTCCACAGAACAGTTGAAGCTTGTGGCCTTGAGGGAGATAGGTGGGATAAGACATTTAAAGAGAAGGTAGAAAAGCTAGTTGCTTTTCCAGGATCCTTGTTCCCTGAAGAGAGTATATAATTTGAGTGTTTGCAATTTCAAGCAGAGAAGTAACTAGGGACGATTATCATTTCCCCCTGTTGTTCTTCCTCCTGACATCAGGTTGGAATATTTGCTATGCAATATTTACTGTGCTTTGGAACAGTAATTTTTAAAAATCATTTATTTACAAGAAGTATATACCTCAATTCTAAATTCTAGGTGGCTTGGTGTATAATAAAAAATGCAAGGACATAATCTAATATGAAAAGCAAGCTTCTGTCTCCAAATCAAGACTCCAAAACTTACATTATAATGTACAATGTAATATATAATAATGCAGATATTCATATTGAAAAGTGCTTTGATGTTTTGAGTTGCAACAATTTTAAAAATAACATCCAATGCATCACTTCCATGTTAACTGGTAATGGGTGAATTACTTCAAGATCCTACATTTCTGACACAAATGTAGTTTCATTTGTAGAAGAGTCAATTAACTCTTCAATTGCAACTCTTAGTTATTAATGGCTTAAAATAATGTGTTATACAGATATGAATTATGTTGCTAGAAGAATAAATAACTGGAGAAATTAAATGTATTTAAAATAAGGTGACCAGATTTTAACATTGGTAAAGAGGGACACCATTGACCGGGGGGGGGGGGGGGGTTGGTTCTAAATTTTTTTTACTACCGGTTCTGTGGGTGTGGATTATTTTGTGGGCGTGGCTTGGAGGTCATGTGACTGGGTGGGCATGGCAAGCTGGTCATGTGACCAGGTGGCCATGGCTATGTGTATACTATAGGGACTACTCAGAGGGCTGAAAAAAGGCATTTCTGACAGGTCCTCGCACTTTTGACTGGTCCTCACACTTATGACCATCCTCACATTTATGCCCGTGCAGCATTCTTAACAACCATGTCACTCATTTCACAACTGCTTCTCTTCACCATGGTGATAAGATAGGGCAAAAAACATAAAATGTGAGGACAGTCGTAAATTTGAGGACTGGTCAAAAGTGCGAGGACCAGTCAAAAATAACTTTTTCAGCCCTCTGAGTAGTCCATGTGCACAAAAGGACTACCCAGAGGGCTGAAAAAAGTGATTTCTGACAGGTCCTCGCACTTTTGACCGGTCTTCGCACTTATGACGGGTCATCATTTATGCCCATTGTAGCATTCTTAACAACCGTGTCATTCATTTCACAACTGCTTCTCTTCACCATTTGCCCAACATAGGGCAAAAACGTAAAATGTGAGGACAGTCGTAAGTTCAAGGACTGGTCAAAAGTGCGAGGATCAGTCAAAAATAACTTTTTCAGCCCTCTGAGTAGTCCATATGCATAAAAGGATACAGCAATAGAGAGGGATGAAGGAAGGGAAGGGAAATTGAGTAGGAGTGAGGGTAAATGTCAGCCTCCGCTTTCACTGCTTCAGCTGCCATAAGAAACGGGTGGGAAACAATTAGGGGGGCGAAGGGGGGGGGAAGAAGGCAGGAGGAGTTTTTCCCTAAAATGAAAGTGATTCTCCAAAGGAGCAGTCAGACCAACCGTCATTACATTCCTGATAGATGACGCTGCCAGACGTGATTCCACCTGACCTTTGGGAGACCTGTGGATTGGATGATGGACGATGGACAGAAGGGGGGGGGGAGATGCTTTCTAGATGCAATTTCGCGCGTTTTGCTTAGTTCCAGCTTTACCTGGGTAGCGATCACTTCATTTTCAGTAAAAGTACTAATCTCTATAAATATGGAGTTTGGGTCATTCTTTCCTGGAATTTGAAGGAAGCATACCTGACATTAAGCTGGAACTCAGTCCACAGTCATCCTGGACAAAACCGAGGGGACTGTAAATCAAATCATGTCAGACAGAGAGAGTGAAGAAGAGATAGGGGCAGCGGTTTCTGCGGCAGCCACCCTCCAAGAGGAGAGAGAGAATGCGGAATGGTTGGAAAAACTCCGGCTGGATTCTGAAGAAGCCAGATGGTCGAAAGGAGTAGGAAGATTGCCGGACTGGGGGAAGACCCCACGGGGAGTAACACGACCTCGCAAGAAAGAGGCAGTCTGGCAACAGCAGCAAAGGGAAAGCCTCATGCTAGCACAAGCCTTGCAACTTCTTCATGATGTGGAAGACAGCAAGAAAAGCCAGGAAAGCCGTGAGTCTTTTGGGTTCCCTGTGGAGAAGGGAGGAGAAGACCCCAGGGGGGAGGCAGAAGAGACAGCCTGTGGGGGAGAGGAAGAAGCTGAGGAGTGAACATTCCAGGCTTCTGCAGCTCAAGGGAGGAATGTGGCCGGCCAGGGACCCCCAGCCTTGCAGCCCCCCCCCCGCAGGTGCAAAAAGCCAAAAATTCCCCCCCTACCTGGGAAATATGATGGAAATCCGAAGACCTTGGGATTTTTCCTGACCCAAGTGTGGAACCACATGCAGGACTAGGGGGAAGACTACTTATCAGATGCCACCCGAGTGAGAAGTGTCACAAATTCCTTAGAAGGATTAGCCGCTGAATGGATGGTGGGCCTCCACAATAATCTCCCCCTTACTGAGAAATTACTACCAATTCATGGGGGCCCTTAGAAGGCGTTTTGAAGACCACCTAGCTGAACGAAAGGCGAGACTCAGGATGAAGGGCATCCAGCAGGGCCGGAGGCCTGTGGCAGAGTATATCCAAGAGTTTCGTGAACTGGCACCCTATATGACAGGGTGGTCAGAAATGGCTCTGTTGGAAAGTTTCAAGGATGGGCTGAATGAAGAGATATACCGAGACTGCAGAAGTATGAGGGTCCCCGAAGACTTGCAGAGTTGGTACATAGTAGCTGAGGATGTGAAGATCGAATTGAACCGAAGCCGACTCCGAGGAGGACGGGCAGGAGATCAGTCATCTTCATTCCACCGTAAGGGGGCACCAAAATCGGCTGGAGGAAGAACAGAATTCAAACCCAAATCAAAGCCCTTCACCTGTTTCAAATGCGGGAAGGAAGGGCACCGAGCGGCCGAATGCTTCTCCAAACCAGTGCCAAAAGTTGCCGGCTCCAGGGCCAAGAAAGGCGACAAAATACCCGCCAAGACCCGCGGCACCGCCCTGAAGGGAGAAGTCGTTGAGTTCACTCCCCGAAACCAGGGTGAGTTGGGAACTCCGACCAACGACGACGATAGCGAGATGGACTCCGATTCCTACACTGACGATCGGGTGAGTCACACAGAAGACCCTCTGCTCATTCCAGTAGAAGTAAGGGTGCCCTCCACTGGGACCCATGCCCAAATGTTAGCTTTGTTAGATTCGGAGTGCACCAGGTGCATAATTAGCCCAAAGGTGGTGGAGGAAATGGGACTGAGACTAAAAACGCTAAAAAGACCCATTGCGTTCTGTCAGCTAAACGGATCAATTGCGGGAGGGGGCCCAGCCAGTTTTATGACCGAACCCCTTGAATTGCAGTTGGGAGATCATGTAGAGAATCTCAGATTCATTGTGGTCCCTGGCATGGAGAGACCCCTCATACTTGGATTGCCCTGGCTCCGTAAATGGAACCCACGGGTAAATTGGAAGACCGGGGTCCTGCGCATCCACACTGCAAAACCAAATCCAGAGAAGGAGTGCTCACCCCTGAAGGGCGGGGCAACCCCGGAAAGAGCGGAAGTAGCAACAGGCTATATTGAGGGACAGGAGAAGATTCCAAGGGAATATTGGGATCTCCGTGAAGTTTTTAGCGAAAAGGCTTCTGACACGCTGCCTCCCCACAGGGCTACCGACTGCACCATCGAGATACTTCCCAGGGTGAAGCTTCCTAAACCAAAAATCTACCCCATGATTCCTCGAGAATTAGGGGAATTGCGGAATTTTATTGACAAAAATCTAGAACGGGGGTTCATCGAACGAGCCAAGCCCAAGGTGGCAGCACCAGTGATGTTCTGTGAAAAGAAAGATGGCTCCTTCCATCTGGTGGTCGATTATAGAAATATCAACGCTATTTGTGTGGAGAATGTTTACCCCCTCCCCCTCATGAAGGACATGTTAGCCCACTTAGGGAAGGGAAAAATTTTCACCAAACTTGATCTAAGGGAGGCATACTACTGAGTGAGAATTAAAGAGGGGGATGAATGGAAAACAGCATTTAATTGCCCACTGGGATGTTTCCAGTTCAGAGTGCTTCCTTTCGGCTTACAGGGAGCCCCTGCTGTATTTATGCAATTGATCAACGAAGTTTTGCATGAGCACCTGTATAAGGGGGTGCTGGTCTACTTAGATGACATTCTTATCTACTCTGACAACATGGCCGACCATGTGAAATTGGTGCGAACTGTCTTGAAAAAACTCAGGGCTGCTGAACTATATGCCAAACTTTCTAAATGTGAGTTCCACCAAGACAAAATCAACTATCTTGGATATCGCATATCGCATGAAGGAATAGAGATGTACCCTGAGAAGGTTCGAGCAGTATTGGAATGGGCCGCGCCACGCACTCGCAAACAACTACAAAGTTTCTTGGGGTTTGCTAACTTCTATAGACAGTTTATCCCCTCGTTTGCCAAAATCGCACTGCCAATTACAAATCTTCTGAAAACAAAGGGTGAAGTAAAACCAAGACCATCGAAACCACTTGAATGGACTATGGACTGTCAAGCCGCATTCGAAAAGTTGAAACAACTGTTTGCAGCTGAACCAGTACTCAAACACCCAGACATGGAACAGCCGTTTGTAGTACAGGCTGACGCGAGTGATGTGGCTGTGGGAGCAATATTCTTGCAAAAAAATGCAAAAGGGGAACTGCAGCCTTGTGCCTACATGTCCCAAAAACTGTCAGAAACAGAAAGAAGATGGGCCATATGGGAGAAGGAGGCTTTCGCAGTGAGATGGGCATTGTTAACATGGAGACATTTTTTGGAAGGAGCGAAGCACCCTTTCGAGGTTTGGACTGATCACAAAAACTTGGAGGCGTTAAAAACACCATGTAAATTGTCCCCAAAACAAGTTCGTTGGGCCCAACATTTCAATCATTTCAATTTTACCCTACGCTACCTTCCTGGGGGAAAGAACTTCATGGCAGATGCACTTTCCAGATTGCCTCAGTACAACAGCATCAAGAAGGAGGTGGTTCAGCCTATTATCCCTTCGACACAATTGGCAGCACCAGTTACTACCCGAGCACAGGCAAAAGTCGAGCCAGAGCTCTCGGAAGATTTGGTTCTCAAATTACGAGAAGCCCTGAAAACTGACGAGTGGTTTCACAACCACTCGAATGAATGTACACTCCGTGATGGACTAGTGTGGATTGGGGCAAAATTGTATGTTCCTGACAGTTTAAGAGCAACAGTGTTACAGTATGCCCATGACGCTAAGACAGCGGGACACTTTGCTTTTGTTAAAACTTTACACCTTGTTAAGAGACAGTTTTGGTGGCCTGTGCTCAAAAAGGACATAGAGGCATATGTGGCTAGCTGTCCAGTGTGTGCCTCGGCTAAAAGACCTCCATGGAAGCCACCTGGATTACTTCAAAGTGTGGCTAGACTGAATGCTCCGTGGAAAGAAATATCCATGGATTTTATTGTGGACCTACCAGAGAGTGAAGGTGTACTGTCATTTGGGTGGTGACAGATTTGTTTTCCAAACAAGTGCATTTCATTCCTTGTTCAAAAATCCCTTCAGCCAAAACCCTTGCAAAACTGTTTATTCATCAGATTTACCGACTACATGGAGCTCCAAAAAGAATAATTTTGGACAGAGGTGTACAGTTTACTTCCAACTTCTGGAAGGAGTTTTTGAAGTTGATAGGCTCTGCCCAGGGTCTAAGTTCCAGTCACTACCCCCAAACAAATGGGGCTTGTGAAAGGACCAATAGGGTTTTAGAACAATACCTGAGATGTTACGTGAATTACCAACAAGACAATTGGGTGGATTTACTGCCATTTGCAGAAGTGGCATATAATAATTCCATACACAGTAGCACTGGGTTCACTCTGTTTAAAGTAGCATCGGGCCAAGATTTCGTACCGATTCCCGAATTACCTCAAGATGATCCCCAGAACCCATCCCTGGTTGACTGGATTGACCAATTAAGGAGTACCTGGGCAGTAACGCGAAAAGCGTTAGATGAGGCACACCGAGCCCATAAGGCTCAGGCCGATAAGAAAAGGTCCCCAGCACACGTGTATAAAGTGGGGGATAAGGTCTACCTCTTCACAAAATACTTACAAACATCCCAAAAGTCAAAGAAACTTGGTCCCAAGTATGTGGGTCCATTTCGTGTGATTAGATTGATTAATCCAGTAACCGTTGAATTAGAGTTGCCAAAATTGTTGAGACGGATACACCCCGTATTTCATGTTAGCTTGCTAAAACCTGAACACTCGTCTCCTCTAAGGCCGACCCAAAGCTCCCCTCCAGTTCCCATACTCATAGAGGGGGAGCAATATTTTGAAGTTAAGGAAATTTTAGACTCTAGGAAACACCATGGTAAAGTACAATACTTGGTGGCCTGGAAACATTTCCCTTTGTCTCAAGCTGAATGGGTGAATAAACGGGATGTTTGGGCCTCAAAGAAAATACAACAATTCTACACCAAATATCCAGATAAACCCTAATTTCTGTATATATATTGTATATATTTTGTTTCCCCTTTTTCCTTCTTTTTTTTTCTATTCTAGGACTAACGTCTTTTCTGCAGAGGGGCCGAATGTCAGCCTCCGCTTTCACTGCTTCAGCTGCCATAAGAAACGGGTGGGAAACAGTTAGGGGGGCGAAGGGGGGGGGGAAGAAGGCAGGAGGAGTTTTTCCCTGAAACGAAAGTGATTCTCCAAAGGAGCAGTCAGACCAACCGTCATTACATTCCTGATAGATGACGCTGCCAGACGTGATTCCACCTGACCTTTGGGAGACCTGTGGATTGGATGATGGACGATGGACAGAAGGGGGGGAGATGCTTTCTAGATGCAATTTTGTGCATTTTGCTTAGTTCCAGCTTTACCTGGGTAGCGATCACTTCATTTTCAGTAAAAGTACTAATCTCTATAAATATGGAGTTTGGGTCATTCTTTCCTGGAATTTGAAGGAAGCATACCTGACAGTAAGAGAGGGAGGAAGAGAGGAGGAGACGGAGAAAGGAAGAGGAAGTAGGGAGGAGAAGAAGAGGGGGGAAGAGAAAGTAAGAAGGAAGGAAAAGAGAGAGGTGGTAGGTTTGAGGAGAAAGATTGCTGTACAATAAAAAAGATGAAAGGGAAGAAAACCAACCCCAAACAAATATAAAGATATTAAAATAAAGAATGAATTGTTAAACTTTAAAGAATAAAAGAGAACAAATATGAATAAATAGCAATAATTAGAAACACACATACAAACATACAATGTATTTTCTTTGAACAGAATATTTGGCCGGTTCACAAATTTAAACAGTGTTTAGTCATTTACAATTTCTATATTTCCTTTTTGCCATATTTATTCCTCATCTATTTTTTTAAAAAACCAATATTACCCTTCATCCTCATCTCTAATCTTAATCAAATTCAATTTTTCCCTTCTATTCTATAATATACCCCTTCCCATTGTCATCTATTTTTATATCCATCCTCACATTGGTTAATTATGTAATTATGTAATACAGTTTTTAATACAAATTCAACATTTTAATATAAATCAATTAGTTATATAACTATCTTTTTTGTATATTAATCAATATGAACATGAATATTCCAATTATTTCCATGCAATCCAATTTCTTACAAATTAATTAATTATATTTACCAATAATAATAAACCAAATAATTTCCCCCATATATTCCTCCAAACCACAACTTAACCATTTCTGCTTTCAACACAATATACAATTAATAGTATCTCAATTATTACAATTCCCTAGTAGTTAAATAGAGCTTTTTTCTTTTGTGTTTTAAAATCTTGAACCTCCTCTTTTGCTCTAAATTTCCCATTGTTTGCAGTTTTGCACCTACCTTTTTTGGTGAGGAAAAAGAAAAAGAAATCTCTCTCTTCCTCATTTTGTCACGTTGCAGCAAAGACCTTGCTTTACTTTCAGTTTCACTTTTTCAGCATAGCTAGGGGAAAAAAAAACTGCTCCAGCTCTCTTTGCAGCTACAGAGCCCTGAGCAAAACAGCTGCGAGCAAATCAGCTGACAGTCGGGAGGCTGATTCAATCAACTTATGGTAATTAACCTATGCTGAAGCTGAAAGGGGCTGTTTTTGCAGGCACCAGTCTACTCATTTGTTTTCTTTTAACACTGATCAGCTGTAGGGCGGCCCTTTGAAGCCCTGCAGCAAGAATTTAAACAGTTTTTTTCCCTCTAGCCATCAGCTGGGACTCAGCAATAGATTGGGAGTGGGCGGGGTAAGCGAACGGGGACCAGTGATCCAACAGAGGCAGAGGGTAAGGGTGAGTGAAAACCGTATATTCCCTTCCTGTTCTCCTGCCGTTCCCTAGCTTGTCCTGCATTCTTTCCAAAAATCGGGACTTTTTTAAAACGCCACAGGACGCGCGGGACAAATTGCTAAAAATCGGGACTGTCCTGCCAAAAGCGGGACATCTGGTCACCATAATTTAAAAACAAACAGAAGGACCGGACCATAAATGTTTTTTATCATCTTCTCAGTTTCAAAATGCCTTCACTAGAGGTCACTGTTGCCTCAGGAAATAAATGAGGAGGAGGAGGAGGACTGCCAAAAAATTCTTTTTGTCATATATATAATGATATTCAGCCCAGACTGCAAGAACACTGGAATTAATTTGAATTATTTTGTAAGTGCTGGTTTGGATATCTCCTCTGAATCTGGTCTTGGGTCTCTGTAAGAGATGGATGTATAGGAAAGAAAAAACACTATTGATCTCTTTGCCTGTATTTACAATGATTGTCTGGAAAAATGAATCTGTGGCAAATTGGCTGATATAGCTGGTTCTGCTCCATACCACTTGGAAAATGGGGAGCAACCAGCTCCATTATTCTGTGCTGGAGGAATCCCAGCACGGCACCTTTGTGGGCCGCATCGCCCAGGATCTGGGGTTGGAGGTGAGCGAGCTGGTGCCTCGGATGTTCCGGATGCTGTCCAAAGGAGAGAAGGACTATTTTGAGGTAAACCTGCAGAATGGGATCTTGTTTGTAAATTCCCAGATAGACAGGGAGGAGCTGTGTGTCAAGACTGTGTCCTTCATCTGGAGGTGATTGTGGAGAAACCTCTTAGATTCTTCCATGTGGAGGTTGAAGTCAAAGACATGAATGACAATGCTCCCATTTTCTCAGCCAAGGAACAAGTCCTGAGCATAGCAGAACTGATAACAGCATCTGGTGCCCAGTTCCCCTTAGAGGGTGCCTCTGATGCAGATATTGGTACTAATGCTCTGCTAACCTACAAACTCAGCCTCAATGAATATTTCATTGTAGAACAGAAAACAGATGAGAAATTCAACAAACCCTTAGCAATTGTTTTAAAGAAGCCACTGGATAGGGAGGAGATCTTTGTTCATCATTTAGTACTGACAGCCACTGATGGGGGTGAACCAAAACTCACAGGAACTGTTCACCTAGTCATCAATGTGCTGGATGTAAATGACAACCCTCCTGTGTTTAATCCATCAATTTACAAGCTGAAATAGTTAGAAAATGCAGCAGTTAGAACACTAGTTATTAAAGTGAATGCCACAGATTTAAATGAAGGAATGAATAAGGAAATTTATTATTCTTTTACTAATCATGTACCACTAAATTTTCGGAAACTTTTTAGCATAAATTGCAACACAGGGGAATTGTAGTAATTGTAGAAGGAGGGGTTGATTTTGAAGACCTTGCTATATATGATCTTCACATTGAAGCAGAAGATAAAGGGTTACCTCCTTTGTCAGGGCATTGCCAACTGATAATTGAACTGCTGGATGTAAATTACAGTGAACTGGAGTTGTTTGTCTCATCACTCTTAGTGCCAGTGCTAGAGGACTCACCATTGGGGACAGTAGTAGTCCTAATCAGTGTTGCAGATAGGAACACAGGAGACAATGGACAAATGCATTGCTCACTCTGGCCTCCTAGGGTACCCTTCCAACTTATATCCAATTTCAAGAATTACTATTCTTTAATGGTTGCTGAATTGTTGGATCGGGAACAAGTTGCTGAGTATCAGCTGATGGTGAAAACAGAAGATCAAGGAGTCCCATCATTGTCAGCTAGCAGTATCTTGATATTACCAATCAGTGATACAAATGACAATGCTCCAGCTTTCACTCAACTCTCCTACACAGTCTTTGTGAAGGAGAACAATCCCCCTGGTGCTCACATCTTCACAGTATCTGCCTCAGACCCAGATGTTGCTGAGAATGCTCTGATCACCTATTGGATAGATGGGAAGCTCTGGCCATAAGCTACATTTCTATACATTCAGAGAGTGGAAAACTTTATGCTTTGCAGTCCTTGGACAATGAGGAGTTGAAACTGCTCGAGTTCCAGGTTTAAATTCTATTTATGGACTACAAATAAAAGAACCATTCTCCAACAGTGACCACAACATGATTGACTTTTGTCTCAATTTACGCCCTCTCAAAAATCATCATAATGATGGGATTCTCAGTTATAACTTTAAAAAAGCCAACTGTGATCTCATAGACAATGAACTCTCATATCTTGATTGGCAAAATCTATTCTCTGGCTGTAATACTGCTGATGACCATTACAACATTTTCTTGTGTGAAGTCAAAAGAATCATTAAACTTTACGTACCACTAATACCCCACAAAACCAGAAAAAATAAACTACCAATAACAATAAGGAAATTACAATCCAGAAAAAAATCTCTTTGGCAAAAAAACAAAACGAACTATGTAGCTAGCTTCAAAAATTGCTACAAAAACTTATGTCAACAAATAATCCACCTGTGCCCTCTATAATTTTGTAAACAACAAACTTAAAGACTCGAGATCCATCCCACCCCTAAGAGTACCAAACTGTTGAGTATTGAATGACAATTCAAACGGACCAATTAGAAGTGAGTAAATAGAGTGGGAGATTTAGAAGCACGTCAATGGCTGAAGCCGCGGACAGCTCCCTTTAAAAGGGGCTGCTGTGGCTAGGCAATCCATTGCTATACTGGAACTAATAAAGAGCTAGTACTGAAGTCTGTGTCCTGTGTCCTTCCTACGCCCGCTATTTAACACTGGCGATGAAGGTGGGATCTCAGTAGAACAATCGGACACCAAGTCACTGAAGCTCTACGAGGCAATCAGCGGCCATCGAAAGCAACGGCCAGAAAATGTCTTTGATCATGCCACCCGCGCCATTCAACCTGGCTGGAGAAGACTGGGAATCGTACATGGAAAGATTCCACATGTTCCTGAAAGGAAATGGCTTGCTAAGCCTATCAGAACAAAGAAAGAGGGCACTCTTCCTCACACACTGCGGAGTCGCCGTTTTCAAAATGGCAAAAGCCTTAGCTTCACCGGCAGAGCTGAGAACGATGACCTGGACAACCCTGCAAAACATCCTGAAAGTGCACTACGCTCCCCAAGCTTTATCCCTGGTAAGAAGGCATGAATTCTACCGGAGGGACCAGAAGGAAGGAGAATCAATAAGCGAGTTTCTGGCGACACTACGTGAAATAGCCACCGCTTGTGAATTCTTAAATATGGACGAGGCTATGCGGGACCATTTAGTGCTGGGGCTGAGAGACCTCATGTTACAAACCCGTTTACTCACCAAACCCAAAATATCATTTCAAGAGGCTTTGGAGGAAGCAACAGCGACTGAGGCATCCCAGAAATCCGCAGCCGCAATGAAGAAAATGAACAAGGGGCCGCAAGGAAAGGAAGAATCCTCAATCCACTACGAGGAGGTAGAAACCGAATCGGAAGAAAAGGATGGGGACGAAGTTCATCACCTCCGCTCAAAACATAAGGGGAGACCCCAGGAGAAAGGAAAGAAGGAGTTCTGGTGTGCAGGATGCGAAGGGAATCACCCAAAGATGGAGTGCAGGTTGTGAGACGCAATCTGCCAGAGGTGCAATTGGAAAGGGCACGTAGCAAGGGCCTGCAGGGCATCTCAGCCAGCATCCCGCAGGAACAGACAAACCAGCCCGCCACCAAGAACCAGACAATTCCAAGCAGGAAACCGAAAACAGACATTTGGAAGAAACCGCAGGAGCGAGGACTATGGATCGGAGAGAGGGGAAACCCATCAAACAATAATAGTCGGCCACGCGAGCGTGGGAAAGTCAAAGAAGATGGTGGCAACCGTTTACATTGAGGGGAGACCCTGCAAAATGGAAGTCAACTCAGGGTCATGCCTCTCCATGGTCTCCTGGATGACCATCAACCAATTAATTCCCAGCCTCATGACCAGCGCACTCTAGCATCAACGACTCACCCTGAAAGATTACCAGGGCAACCGGATTCCAGTGCTGGGCATTGGAAAGTTCAACATAAAATTCAAGGACTTCCAAGGAAAACTGCCCCTCACCATAGTGGACCGGGACAGACCTAGCCTATTAGGTCTGGAGTGGTTCGAGCCTTTGGGACTAGCAGTGACCGGAATCAATCAGATTGAAGACAACGGCTGGGAAGAGGATCTGATGAGGGACTTCGCAGACGTCTTTGACGGCAAATTGGGCATGTACACGGGGTCCCCAATATCATTTAACCTAGATCCCCAGGCCACTGTAGCTGGCATTAAAAGGTTCCATGAGTACCTATATGGAAGAAAATTCGAACTCATCACAGACCACAAGCCACTCCTGGGAATCATCGCGGGAGATAAACCTACGCCTCCCATACTATCCCCGAGAATGCTAAGGTGGACGGAATTCCTCGCAGCATACGACTACCAACTAAAGTACAAACTGGGGAAGACCATCGACCATGCTGACGCGCTCAGCAGATGCCCGCTTCTGGAACCAGTAGAAGACCCAGCACCAGTCACAACCACCCTGCTGATAGAAACTATGGAGAACACTCAAATCTCGGCTACGGACATCGTGAGAGCAACAGCTAAGGACAGAACTTTGGCGCATGTTTTAAATTGGGTCTGGAAGGGATGGCCTGTGACACACATAGACACTAAACTCCAACCATTCAAGACGAGGCAAACAGAACTTTCAGGATTAAGAGGGTGTTTATTGTGGGGGGATAGAGTAATAATCCCAAAAGCATAAAGAAATGACGTTTTAGACTTGTTACGTGAGGGACATCTGGGGATTGTGAAAATGAAGGCGCTGGCAATGCGCCACAATGTTTGGTGGCCGGGGATGGACAAAGAAATAGAGACATGGGTATCAATTTGCACACCATGCCAGGAATCCCATCCAGCACCACACACAGCACCCACACACGATTGGGAGAATCCCGGGGCTCCGTGGTCCTGCATACACATAGACTTTGCAGGACCATGCCAGGGAAACACATTCCTGATCATCGTTGATGCATACTCTAAATGGTTAGAGGTAAAGTTAATGACATCAACGATGACAGAAGCAGTCATCTGAGCTCTGCGGAGACTATTTGCAACACATGGATTACCCGACCTGTAGTCTCAGACAACAGACCCCAATTCACGGCTAACCAATTCAAAATGTTCTTAGTCAGCCAAGGCATCTGACACACATTATCCGCGCCAGGGAAACCGTCCACGAATGGATTGTCTGAAAGAATGGTGAGAACGACGAAAGAAACCTTAGTAAGACTGGGACCAGGGGACATACAAGTGAAAATTGATAAGCTACTGAGCATACAGCACAGCACATCCAGTGCCACCACACACAGAAGCCCCATGGAACTGCTAATGGGAAGGAAGCTAAGATCCAATTTAGATAGACTTCACCCCCATTACAGTACAGAGAAGCCAGCTGACTCAACCAGCAAGACTAGACAGTTCCAAGTGGGGGATAAGGTGTACGCTAAGAACTTTAGTGGAAACCCCCTATGGGTCCCAGCAGAAATAACTCAGATCACAGGGCCCCTGTCCTACAGGACAGAAACAGAGGATGGTCGGAGTTGGAAAAGACACATAGATCAGCTCAGGGGCCGACTAGTCAGGAGAGAACACGAAACACAAGAAGGAACCCAGGGAAGAAAAAAAGAAATTCACACAGAAACAGATCAGGCCTGACACCAAACATCACCAAAAGAACAACGGGGACAACACTCAAGTCCAACTGGAGACAGCGAACACTTATCTGGAGTCCAGGAGGGAGTCATCGATAACCACAACAGTCCATCGTTCCAGCTGGGGGGACAAGAAAGGAACATCCAACAGAATAAGCCCACACCAGCAGCAGAGTTTGAGAGAGTTCCGGAGGCACCTCCAGGAGAGACACAGAACTCGACCTCTCACTCCAAGATCGCTGGAACAACTGAACTGCGCAGGTCCAGTCGTGCCCCGAAAAGGCCCGCCTACTTATGCGACTACGTGGCTTGAGAGACTCCAGGATTGGTTAATATTGATCTAGAGGGGAGGGGTGTGGAGTATTGAATGAAAATTCAAATGGACCAATTAGAAGTGAGTAAATAGAGCGGGAGATTTAGAAGCACGTCAATGGCTGAAGCCGCGGACAGCTTCCTTTAAAAGGGGCTGCCGTGGCTAGGCAATCCATTGCTGTACTGGAGCTAATAAAGAGCTGTTACTGAAGTCTTTCTGAAGACTTACTGAAGTGTCCTTCCTACGCCCACTATTTAACACAAACAATGAAGAGTGTGTTGATGAAACCGTTAAAGCCAATATCTTTAACACGTTCTTCAGCTCAGTCTTTGTAAACAGCAATGACACATACCCAATATTTCCCAGTCGTACTACAGACAATTACAATGATTACGGTGATCTTATACATATTGATTTTACAGAAGACAATGTTGAAAAGGCACTACACAATCTTAAACCATCTCTATCTATTGGACCTGATGGACTATGTGCATAATTCTTAAAAAAGCTTTCCACTGCAATTGCAGAACCTCTAAGCATAATTTTTGAAAAATCTTTCAGTACCAGCACCTTGCCCTACCAATGGTCACAAGCCAGGGTCATCCCTATCTTCAAAAAGGGAGACCCTAGCCTAGTTGAAAATTACAGACCAATCTCTTTATGTTGCGTCACCTGCAAAATCATGGAATCAATCATTAACCAATCTGTTACCCTACACCTAGAGACAAATAACCTACTTTCTAACAAACAATTCAGTTTCAGAAAAAAATTATCCTGTAATCTATAACTACTACATTGCAAAAACATATGGACTACACATCTCGATCAGGGCAAAGCAATAGATGCAGTTTACATAGACTTCTGTAAAGCTTTTGATTCAGTGGTACACAACAAATTACTTCTAAAACTAAAATCCTATGGCATTTCTGGATTCCTACATAAATGGATAGCTGCCTTCCTGTCAAACAGACAAGTGGTCAAAATAGGAAGCGCTCTATCAAATCCTGTACATGTTAATAGTGGTGTTCCCCAAGGCAGTGTCTTAGGTCCAACACTCTTTATACTTTACATAAATAACCTTTGTGATCATATTAAAAGCAACTGTGTTCTCTTCACTGATGATGTTAAACTATTCAACACAACTGACAATGCAACTACCCTTCAAAAAGACCTTGACTATGTGTCAGATTGGTCTAACAAGTGGCAACTTCAAATCTCAATCAACAAATGCTCTGTCTTGCACATTGGCAAAAAAAATCAAAACATAAAATACAAATTAGATGGACATGACCTTGTAGATGACCCTCACTCTGTCAAGGACCTTGGAGTACTCATTTCTAAAGATCTAAGTGCCTGAGCCCACTGTAACAACATTGCCAAAAAGGCATTAAGAATTGTTAACCTAATCTTGCATAGCTTCTTCTCTGGTAATGTTGTACTACTAACTAGAGCATATAAAACATTTGCTAGACCAATTCTTGAATACAGCTCATTTGTCTGGACCCTCCCCCCCTGCATATCAGACAAAATACAATCAAGAGAGTCCAGAGATATTTTACAAGAAGAGTCCTCCGTTCCTCTAACTACAATAAAATACCTTATGCCACCAGACTTGAAATTTTGGGCTTAGACAACTTAGAACTATGCCGACTTCAGTCTGACCTAAGCATAGTACATAAAATTATCTGCCACAATGTCCTTCCTGTCAATGACTACTTTAGCTTCAACCACAACAATACACCAGCAAATAATAGATACAAACTTAGGGTAAACCGTTCCAAACTTGACTGCAGAAAATATGACTTCAGCAACAGAGTGGTCAATGCCTGGAATGCACTACCGGACTCTGTAGTTTCTTCCCCAAACCCCCAAAACTTTAACCTTAAACTGTCTATTGTTGACATCACCCCATTCCTAAGAGATCTGTAAGGGGCGTGCTATGAGATCTATGTCTATGAGATCATAGTTGGCTTTTTTAAAGTTATAACTGGGAGTCCCATCATTATGATGATTTTTGAAAGGGCGTAAATTGAGACAAAAGTCAATCATGCTGTGGTCGCTGTTGGAGAATGGTTCTTTTATTTGTAGTCCATAAATTGAATTTAAACTGTTGTTAGTTACTAGTTGATCAAGTCCCAGATTAGTTACAGTATTGTACAGGGTTGCATGTATAGGTTCAGTTGTACATTCATTTAGGGTCCAATTAATAAGTGGTAAGTTAAGGTCATCAAGAAAGATCATTGGGTGTGGGCAGGAGGTTGCCCAGGTTAGTAGTGAAGTTAATTTGTTCGCATGTTCGATGTCATAATCTGGGGCTCTGTAACAAAGTAAGAATCAAAATGTGGTATTTAAGGACATATCACCGATGATGGTCTCAGGAAGAGCAAGTTCATGTGTAACTTGAATATTTTTTAGGTGTAGGGACTTTTTGTAGAAGATAGCAACACCACCTCCTCTATGGATTTCACGATCTGACCGGTAAACATGATAGTGTCTTACTGTAATAATGGAGTCAGGGAGGAATGTATTCAGCCAAGTTTCACAGATAATGTCGAATATAGCCGTATTTAGTAAGAGGAGGAATTCAGGTATTTTATTTACAAGGCTTCTTGCATTAAGTAACTTGCATTTAATAGTTGTTTGGTTAGTACTAGTTGTTATAGAGGAAGTTTGGAGCATGGGTGCCTAGTTTTGGATGATGAGGGATTGGATGGAGGAGGATTGGGTGTTAGGATGTGGGCTGTGGGACTTTCTTTTGATACAGTCAGCACGGTAGTCGATGCATAAGTCAGGATGTCCTTGGTCTTGACGTCTTTTAAGTTCTGAGCGAATTCTTTGCAATATGGATAAGTTGGGACTTGAGCGAAGTTTGTTATGGCTAATGTTGGTTTTGGCGATTGAATTTATCATATGTATGAATACATATGATATACACATATTCATATGTGTTTGATGGACTCGTTTTTGCAAATAACACTGCAAAATCTTGGACCTACCGAGCCATTGTTGTATTTGAACTCAGGGCCATCTCTTGAAATTTCAATGATGTCATCAGGGGAGATGTTTGGTTTATTGGAGTTTCTTATAATGTTGCGAACCTTTGTGATATCATCGGATTCGTCATTGTCATCCAGGCCAAATAAAATAGCATTTGGACATTTTTGTTCACGTTCAATGGCGTCTTTGATATGTAAGGATATATTATTTGGTGGGTTTGAATTATTTGCTGGGTTGATGGTTACTTGTGGTTGAGATTGAGGTGGTTGTTGTTGAGTTGAGGTAGTATTTTGAGCATTTAGGTATTTATTTATCATTTCTATATTTTTTTTAAGAGATGTTAGACATGCTTGTAAACTTGCTTGTAAACATGTTTGTAAAATTGTTATTAAGCTTGCAATCTATGGCATCAATGGATGTAGATGGGATATTTTGAATGTCTGGCTTTGATCAATCAATCAATCAATCAGAATAGAACTGGAAGGAACCTTGGAAGTCTTCTAGTCCAACCCCCTGCTCAAGCAGGAGACCATACCATTTCAGATAAGTGGCTGTTCAGTCTTTTCTTAAAAACCTCCAGTGATGAAGCACTTACAACTTCTGAAGGCAAGTTGTTCCACTGGTTAATTGTCCACACTGTTAGGAAGTTTCTCCTGAATTCCAGATTACTTCTCCCCTTGATTAGTTTCCATTTATTGTTTCTTGTCTTGCCTTCTGGTGCTTTGGAAAATAAGTTGACCTCCTCTTCTTTGTGGCAGCCCCTCAAATACTGGAATACTGCTATCGTGTCACCCCAGGTCCTTCTTTTCTGTAGACTGGCCATACCCAATTCCTGCAACCATTCTTCATATGTTTTTGTCTCCAGGCCCTAAATCATCTTAATTGCTCTTCTTTGCACTTTTCCCAAAGCCTCAATATCTTTTTTATAATGTAGTGACCAAAACTGGATGCAGTATTCCAGGTGTGGTCTTACTAATATTATATTTATATTCTAATTTAATCTTACTAATATTAAATTAATATTCTAAATTGTTCATTCTTAATTTGAAAAATCTGTTATCTCTTCTCTCACCATCAATTAATGCTTTGCAATCAAAATGGAGATAAGAAATACTACACACATGCACACACACAT
Source organism: Pantherophis guttatus (assembly GCF_059756535.1). Lineage (NCBI taxonomy): Eukaryota > Metazoa > Chordata > Lepidosauria > Squamata > Colubridae > Pantherophis > Pantherophis guttatus. The sequence continues at coordinate 118,958,648 of NC_142065.1, read as the reverse complement.
ATATATGTCATATAATCTTGACAACTGGCAATTGCCTGGTCAAGGCCATACAGTTTTCTTGACAAGGTTTTTGGAAGTGGTTTGCCTTCCAAAGCACTTCCTAAGGCTGTAAGTGGACAAAGTCATTCTGCAGGTTTCAAGGTCTCAAACTCACGATATTCTGGTTTCCAAAGGTGCATTTAACTGCTACGGCAAACTGCTTTGCTTCTACATTGTATAACTGTGTAAAAGCAAGATTCTAAAAAATAAGTTTAATAGTTGTTTTATCCTTGCTAATTATTTCATTATTTTATGAACATAGAATAGATTTTCAATGTTGTGCTCCTTTCTAAACTATACAGTAGTTTTGACTTGAGATCACTTGCAAATAAATTGATTATGAGTAAAATAATCATATTAATAAAATGAAATTCAACATAGATAAAAGTAAGGTTTTACACTTAGGCAAGAACAACCAACTGTATAGGTACAAACTAGGTAAAACTTGGCTTAATGCCAGTAATTACGAGAACGATTTTGAAATCCTAGTGGACAATCATTTAAATAAGAGTCAACAGTGTGCAGCAGCAGCAAAAAAAACCCAATGCAACCCTAGACTGCATTAATAGAGGGATAGAATCAAGATCACATGAAGTTTTAGTATTGCTTTGCAAAGCCTTTGTAAGACCACACTTGGAATACTGCTTAGTTCTGGTCACCACAATATAAAAAAGCAGTTGAGGCTTTGGAAAGAGTGCAGAGAAGAGCAACAAGAATGACTAGGGAGGCAGAGGCTAAAACATATGAGAATGGTTGTAAGGATTGGGTATGTCTAGTCTAATGAAAAGAAGGGGAGACATGATAGTACTGTTCCAATATTTGAGGAGTGCCTACAAATTATTGACGGAGGGGGTCAAATTATTTTCCAAAGCACCAAAAGGCAAGATAAGAAATGAAAATCACTAAGGAGAGAAACAACCTAGTACTAAATTTCCTAACAGTGAAAGCAATCAACCAATGGAATAGCTTGCCTTCAGAAGTTGTGGGTGCTCCATTACTGAAGGCTTTTAAAAAAACTGGACAACCATTTATCTGAAATGGTATAGGGTCTCCTGCTTGAGCAGGGGGCTGGACTAGAAGACCTCCAAGATCCCTTCCAAGTCCATTATTTTATGTTCTATGTTCTAGTATACAAATTATTTAGAAACTTCTAAAAAAAAATTCGAACTTTTTCAAATTTTGTTGGTTTTTCAGTTTTGGAAATAGAATCTCAGCTCGCTAAACAAACCTGGACTTGACTGAAACAAAACCTCCAACAATGGTCTGCTGTGTGAATGGTATTTTAATTGCAGTTCCAGGTTATTTGTAGGCAATGCCGAGCAATACTAAAGTAATTACAAAGTTGGAGCTGAGAGCTGCTGCCTCTCAGCACCTTTAAATAGTCGCGCCGGGCTGCTGTCCAATCAGGAGGCCTCCGACCTCTCTGCGCCTCTCAGCTGGTCAGCTGGTCAGCTGCCGCTGCCCACAACATCATTCCCTGCCGCCAGAGTTCTCGGAGGGCTTCTCCTACCATCATAGTGGCAAGGCTCTCGGAAGTGGTCCTTGTCCCCGTCGCAATGTGTCCGGCCACCTACTCCCATCACCAACACCTGTGCATTGTGCTCTGTTCTCCCAGATCCCCCCAGAGGTTCGTTCTTGCTTTCTTTGGGTCTGACGCTCCCCTATACTGTGATGTGTCAAGCTGGAGCTGGGCTCGACAGGCAGCCCCCCTCTACCAGGAGTCCACCTAAAGGAGACAAAATGGAGAAGTCAACATTACTTATTCATGCCCCGGGGCCCCTGGTTTGGGTAGGTATGTCTGATGGAATCGCCGCAACAGCCTCTCAGTATTGAGGTCCCCCACTGGTACCCATGAAGCCTCCTCGTATGGGTATCCTTTCCACCGTACAAGATATTTGACCCGTCCTCTAACTAGTTTGGAATCGAGGATCTCATCTATCTCATAATGATCATTGTCCACCTGTCCATGGTTCTCTGCGGGTTCCCAAATAACCTCCACTGATTTCAACAGGCTACTGTGGAACACCGGGTGGATCTTGCCCAGTAAGGGTGGTAGTTTAAGAGCGACCGTTACTAGGTTGATTACTTTGGTTATCATGAAAGGGCCCAGGTATTTGGGCCCAAGTTTTTTACTAGTTATTCTTAATTTAATATATTTAGTGGAAAGGTATACCCGATCCCCTGATTTGAAATGGTTTATGTTCTGCCCTCTTTTTGTCAGCCTGTTGCTTATATTCTTCTGCTGCTCTGTTCAATGCTAGTTTTACTTGGGGCCAGACTTTCTGGATCTGGTCGGGCCAGCCCTCTGGTGCTATTTGTCCCTCAAATTCAAGTTCTGGCACAGCAGGGAACTCCCTGCCAGTTACCACCTGAAATGGGGTGAAACCAGTACTGCGATGTATGGCATTATTATATGCAACCTCAGCGAATGGTAGAAGGCTAGACCAGTCAGATTGTTGGTATGAGATGTAGCAGTGCAAATAGCGTTCTACCATAGCATTGGTCCTCTCTGCTGACCCATTGGCGCTAGGGTGAAAGGCTGAACTCAACCCCTGTGAGGATCCTATTATATGGATAAAATCTCACCAAAATCTAGCAGTAAACTGTACCCCTCTGTCAGATATAATCCGGTGGGGTGCCCTGTGCAGGTGGTAGATGTGTTGGATGAACATCTTTGATAATCGTCTGGCAGAGGGGGCCCCGCTGCAGGGTATAAAGTGGGCTTGTTTTGAGAACAAGTCTATTATAGTCTATATTACGGTATTACCTTGACTCTCCGGGAGATCCACAATGAAATCCGTGGAAATTTCATCCCATGGCCTATTGGGTTCCACAACAGACTGTAATAGTCCCAGATGGGACTTGGTTACTGCACACACAGGACAACTTTTTACATAGCTCTCAATTTCTAGACGCATATGTGGCCACCAGAATTGACGTTTCGTAAGGTGTAACATCTTGAGCAAAGTGACCAACTGGTTTAACGTCACGGTACCTCCTCAATACTGACATCCTAAGACGTTTGGGGATGTATAACTTATTCGCCATTCAGGCAAGACCATCTCTGTGGGTTACCGTGAGTTATGCTCTGCTAGCCAAGAATCCTCCCATAATGCCTGACGTAGCTCATTGTACTGATTTACGGATTTACTGAAGAATTTACTGAGTCTTCAGTGTCTATTCATCCCACAGGTTGCTTACTCAGTATCATGGCTTGTGCTACCTCTTCTCTTTTACTATTGAACTGAGACATACGGGACAGCGCATCAGCCAGAATTTTTTTCCCAGCAGGAACGTATTTCGGGGTAAAACCTCTGGAAATACTGCACCCAGCACACCTGTTTTGGGGATAGCTTTCTGGGTATTTGAAGGGCCTCCAGATTTTTGTGGTCAGTCCACACTTCAAACTGGTTTCCTGCAACCTCCAGTAGATGCCTCCATGTGAGTAATGCCCACTGTACTGTGAAAGCCTCTTTTTCCCAGATTGCCCAGCCCCTTTCTGTAGGCATACATTTATGAGATGTGTAAGCACAAGGCTGTGGCCCCCCCTCCCCGGTTGTTTTTCTGTAACAGAACGGCTCCTATGGCTACATTGCTCGCATCTGCCTGCACTACGAAGGGTAACGTTGGATCAGGGTATTTGAGGGTGTTCACCAGCAAAAAGAGTCTTTAGATTCTCAAACGCTTTTTGACATTCAGGCGTTCACATTATTGCCTGCCCTGGTTGTGGTTTTATCCCAGTATTCTTGGTATGCAAAAGGCTTGTGAGGGGTAATGCCACCTGAGCAAAGGACAGAATAAATTCCCTATAGAAATTCACAAACTCTGCAACTGCTTCCTTGTTCCCGGAGCTTGCCATTCTAACACTGCCCTAACCCTTTTTGGATCCATTTTCACCCCATCCCATGAAATTTGATATCTCAAATAATCAAGCTCTGTTTGATGAAACTCACATTTCAAAAGTTTTACAAATAATTTTGCATCTAGTAATTTCTGCAACACTTGGCATACTAACCAGGTGTGTTCCTCTATCATGTTGGTATAGATCAGGATGTCATTCAGGTATACAAGGACCCCCCAGTCCAAATGCTCATGCAGTATCTCGTTTATCAACTGCATGAACACAGCCGGAGCGCCCTGTAACCCGAATGGCATCACCTGGAACTGATAACTCCCCAGGAGACAGTTAAACGTGGTCTTCCACTCATCCCCTGCCCAGATGCATACTCGGTAATACGCCTCCCTCAGATCAAGTTTCGTGAAAATCCGGCCAGAGGACAGAGTAGATAACAAGTCCTTAAACAAGGGTAAAGGATATAAATGCTCTACACAGACTGCATTGAGTCACGGAAATCTACACATAGATGTAAGCCCCCATCTTTCTTCTCCGGAACAAAATCGGTGCAGCCATATGAGACCTGGCTAGGTTTTTATCTATGTATCATCTCAACTCATCCAGTTCTTTAGGTGTCATCACATACATATGGGGCTTTGGTAGTTTAGCTCCAGGTAATAACTCTATGGCACAATCAGTGGAGCGATGTGGGGGTAAAGCCTCAAACTCCTCCTCATTGAAAACATTAGCCAGGTCCTTATATATCTCTGGAAACCACCCCCCCCCCCCCGTTATGGACACTTGTTCCCTCTTCAACTTGTCCTGCACTCGCCCCAGTGGCTGCCGGATTATTGGATCTGGATTGATGGCCAATCGCAATTTCTGGAATCCCCCTTCCCACCAAATGGTGGGCTCCCATTTATCCAGCCATGCTAGGCCTAAGATGATGGGTTCTATCATCCTTTCCACCACTATGAACCTAAGGTATTCCCAATGCTCCTCAATCTCCAGCCTAACAGGCTCAGTCACATGGGTGGCTGGCACCCCCTGAACATCGAGCCATCCATTTGCTTGAACTTAATGGGAGTTCACAATTTCATCGTACATAACCCCAAGTCATCCTCCACCGCCTGGCACATTAAATGCTGGGTGCACCTGGAATCAATCAATACCCCTGCTGACTCCCTATGTATGTGTGTATATTTCTCAGGGTTACCGGTATCACAAATGGATGTACTGGATTACTTACCATGGGGTCATTGGGATCCTCCTCATCACTGTCTCCCGACACCACAGGTAAACTCCCTGCCCCAAGTGGGCTCCCAACGTCTTTAGCCAGCGTATGTGGCCCAGTAGAAGGGGTTTGCGATGCTATTTGGGACCGTTCTGAAGCCGGACGGACCCAGTCCCAAACCTTTCCTCCAGTTATCAGCGGCTGGGAGGCTGAAGGTTGTAGAGGAGGTACCAGGCACTCTGCCGCTCTATGGCCACTCTGTTTGCAACAGAAACAATGGAAAGCCGGCTTTCTGACCGGGTCGGTTGTGCCTGGGGCTGGACCCTCTGCTCTAGTCCCCTGAAAAGTTGGTTGTTTGTCCATGACCCGTCTTTAATTGGCTGTGTCCCCCATACCCCCGTGAACAGAACTCTCTCAAGCCAACATCCAGGTCTATTGCCACTCTGAACCAATCTGCCAAATGTGGTGGCAAACCCCTGTAAACACAGGCTTGTCTCAGGTCCCGGTCCCAACCCATATGGAATTGGTGGACCAGAAGGCGCTCTGGCCACACTCTTAGCCTCCCTGTGATCATGTGGAACTCTTTCACATAGTCCTTGGCTGGCCGGCCTCCTTGTTTCAGGGCCACAAGCTCCCCTTCCGCCAATTGGGTTCTGGATTTATCTTCAAATCTTCCCCTTAATGCCTCCAAGAACAACCCACCATTCGCCAGTTCTTTGGCGTGGTCACTATGGAGGTTGGCCACCCAGTCTGCTGCCTCCCCCATCAACACTGTAGTAATAGTCACAATCATTGTCCATTGTGAAGGGTTTAGTCATCCATACAAGTCCATGTGGCTTATGATTTGACTCAGAAACAGTGCCATCTGATCAGAGCTATCATCGAAAGTGGCCGGAATAGGTGGAGGACCCTATAGCGTTTGCTGTGGCCATGCCCCAGGAGCCCATGCAGGGGCCTGCCTGGTATCGCTGGTAATCCTACTTTGCACATGATGATGACTAGACTGTTTCCTTGGGACCAGTTGTGCACTGTCATGCGTACCTTGTGCCCTGCGTGGTCCCTGGTCAACACCATGCAGCACCTCCCTCAATGATGATACTGGAGCACCAGCTGCCTGATATTCTGTGTTTCTAGACCGGCTGGAAATTTTCTCCATACACAGTTTGGGGCTAGCCAGGTGAAAATGAGTGTCTGTTCCCTGTGTCCCCACCCATCCCTGCCATGCGGCTGAGGGGTCCACCCCAGTTGCCCAGGGCTGCCATGAAGGGGCATCCTTGAAGCTGGCTTCCCCAAACCGTTCCCTTAACATATCTAATGTAGCAGTCCCAGGGCCTGTGGAGTAGCTCCATTCACCCTCTTCATCTTCCGTCCGCCTCCTCTCCCTCCACCTCTGAAAGGTTGCTCCAGCGGGGGGGGAGTGTTGGGGTCCAAGGCACTACAGGACCCGTAAGAGCAGAGTTATGCCACCAGTTGCCTGAGGAGGTTTGTGCCAGACCAGGCACAGATGCCTCCAGGTTCTCTGCTGAACCCTCATCATGCTGAGGCTTTCTCTCCTTTGGTCTCACCACTGCCTGCTCACTGTCCTCCGGGACCTCCTGGACCTCTGGTAAAGCAAGGTCTTTCTCTTCCTCCATCTCCTCTGGCAACAGTAGCCCTGCTGACGTGCCCTCCGCTATGCCTCTGCTGCTCACAGGAAAATGTGAAGTAGAAGGAGCACCGACTTTCTCTCAGCTCACTAAACAAACCTGGATTTGACTGAAACAAAACCTCCAACAATGGTCTGCTGTGTGGATGGTAGTTTAATTGCAATTCCAGATTATTCATAGGCAATGCCGAGCAATGCAAAAGTAAATACAAAATTGGCATTGAGAGCTGCTGCCTCTCAGCTCCTTTAAATAGTCCCACCGGGCCACTGTCCAATCATGAGGCCTCCGGTTTCTCTGCACCTCTCAGCTGGTTGGCCTGTCAAGGGAAGCTGATTAGATGAAGATGCCTGTGATTTTTAAATTGGAGGAAGAAACAACAGTAACCTATGCTATGCTCATTGCACTACTCTAATACCTGAAAATCCAAAGGATCTGGAAAGTCTGTAATAAAAACCAAGGAGCTAGCAAAAAATTGGGCTAAAACTAAATATAAAGAAAGCTAAACTAATGACAACTGGTACAACAAGCAGCCTTAAAATTGACAATGAAGATGTCAAAGTTGAATAGCTTCTGTCTTTTAGGATCAATCATAAACAACAAAAGAACAAACAGTCAAGAATTATACCACAGACTGACTTCCGGTTGGTGACTTGCGGCGATATGGTGTCGAGTGAGTGATCGCTACTCCCCGACACCCTTTATCACCGTGTTTTGGGGACCCCCTTGGGGGCGCAGGTCCTGGAGAGTCCTGCGGACAAAAGAGAGAGCCTGGCGAACGAGAGTGTGAGGCGCAAACACCTCTCGCAAGTCCGGGCGGCTCTGTCGATCCAGCATGGTGAACCAGTCATTTGATGGCGGGCCTGAAGCCGCAATAGCCAGCAAAAGGACGGGAGCGAAGCAGAAGATTGGGGTGCCGTGCTAGATCGGACATCGCGTTTTCCATACTTTGGGGTGATTCGGTGTTGAGAGAAGAGGTCGGCGGAGCCAGGAGAGGACTGCTGTGCAAGGTGGCGACGGAGAGTGCAGAGCAGAGTGGATCGCAGCGGCTGAGACCTGACTGGCCGACGCGAGATACGCAGGGAGCAGGTCGCTTTTATAGAGAACTCTGGAGAGCGTGGCGAGGAGAAGAAACAAGCATTGATATGACTGGCGCTGATTGATAAGCAAGATGGAAAGTGAGTAAGAGATCGATCTACGGGGCTTCTTTTTTGAGTGCCTCAGCAGAATAGCGGAACAGGAAGAGCGACCATTGTTGAACTGAAGGCGTGAGACAGCAGAGGACTGACAAGAAGACGATCTAGCAGTGAGATATACCATAGAGAAGTGTCAGAATTTGTCGGAACTTATCAGGAGTGGAGAGAAGAAGACTTATGAACTTGTAATCATTATTATTTACTAAAGGAAAAGTAAGAGGGGAAAAAAAGAGAGAAGAAGAAGAAGAAGATCTATATACTCTTACTATATACATTATAATATAATATATCATATACACAAATTGTGATACTCTGACCCCCATTCTCCCCTTTATTTTTATAAGTAATTGGGTTTTCAATATTTGAATTTTGGTTCTTTTGTTAAATAACAATAATATTAATAAGAATTACAAACTGTTAAGGAAGATAGGGAATATAGAATATAGAAATCAATTGTTGATCTTATTTTGCTGTTATTAGATATATTTATATTTAAGGATCCAGATTTATAATTATTCAATTAATTAATTAATTAATAGCATTGATTATACTTATACATACTTATACATACTTATACATATTTATCTAGTTATATCTATCTATTTTAATATATTTATTTTTAAGGGTAATATTTAATAACTTATTTATATCAATTCCATATACTAAGGCTTGAATTTAGTTATATAAGAATTATAGGTAGTGTGTATTAACTTATTTATTATAATCTTCCTATATTGAGGTTTGAATATAGCCATATCAAATCTATAATACTTATTGGGATATATAGGTATAGAACTCTTGGCTCACACGTGAGAATTGATTCAGAATTTGGTAGTGTGATTTAATCCATAGGTCTTAAACCATTAAGGAAGTCGGAGAATTTTGATGTGTTACAAAGATTTGATCTAAGAAAGATAGTTTGATGAATTGATCTTGTCTAGTGAAGATAGTAAACTTCTTGAATAGGTTCAAGAAGAGGAATTAATAGAGGAAATAGGGGCAAAACCATTGAATGGTTATTTGGAAAAATATTGAGAAAATTATAAGAGAACAAAAGTTAACCTTGAAAGAAATGGCAACGATGACATCGACAATCTTAAAATCTGGCAAAAAAGCCCCATCTAATCCTACACTGACAACACTATCTCCAGTAATCCAGAAACCCTTAGAAGGCATACAGAAGTTAGATAAGCCACCAACAACTCCAACTCTCCAAACAGTACAATCTTCTTTATTGCTGATTCAGGAGACCATGTTAGCAATGCAGGAGAAATTGTTAAATAGTCACTCTGAACTTAAAACGGATATCCATGTTTTGGACACAAAAATGACCGAGATCCAAGCTTCCATCGCGAATAATGAGAGAAGAATTCAAAATGTAGAACAAAGGATGGAACAAAGTGAGAAAAAACTAGATATGGTGGACCGGACATTCGCGATACAGAACAAAGGAATCGAAGAGTCCCTGATACAGTTGGAAATGGATAAGGCTTCATACTACCTTCACCTCCAAAACATTTGCGAAGAGAAGGAAGAGGATTTAGGCGATAAAATAGCTGAGCTGATAGCAGATGTCCTTCAACAGGATAAACAAGATATCATCAAAGAACTTGACGAGGTTTACAGGGTTCAAACGAACTATGTAAGAAGAAACAGACTCCCCAGGGAGGTCCATGTGAAGTTCGCCAGGAAGAAAGTGAGGGATATTCTTCTTAACATAGCGAGAGAAGAAAAGGTTGTATTTCAAGGAAAGGAGGTGAATATCCTGAAACAGATACCTAGAAGGGTGAGGGAAGTGAGGAAAAACTACAGGTTTCTGGCGAGCCAACTGAACAGAAGGAACATTATATTTCGATGGATCCTGCCAGAGGGGATGATAGTATCATGGCAAGGAAGAAAAGTTAAAATCAATAGCTTAGCCGAAGCACAAGATTTTTTAGATCAAGAGGAGGGGAAGAAGAACAAATCAGCAAAGAAGAGATTGATACGGTAAACACGGAAGAAGAAACCTCACAAGAACAAAGCACAAAGGAAGATATAGAGGAGGAGAAGAAAAAAGAAGAAGCAGAAGGACAAGGAAAGAAGATTAGACCAGTAAGAGCAGTAACGCTAAAGACAAATAAGAACTAGAATCCGGATACAATATAAGAAATGGATGGCCTAAAAATTTTATCCTTAAATGTTAATGGCTTAAACGATTGCAAAAAAAGAAAGATAATTTTATCAAAACTGGTAAAACAGAACCCAGACATAATTTGTTTACAGGAGGTTCATATAAAAGAAGATGAGGCAAATTGTCTAAAATTTATTAAATTTGGCAAATTATTCATGTCACTAGCAGAGAAAAAGAAAAGGGGTGTGGCGATATATGTGAAAAAAGGAATCGAGGCAGAATTAAAGTATAAAGATACTAAAGGGAGAATTCTAATGGTAGAAATTAGGAGAGGTAATGCAAAAATGATGTTGGTGGGAGTATATGCCCCAAATGAGAAACAGGGACAATTTTACAAAAAATTACACGAACAATTAGGGAGTCGGGCCCATGCTGAAATATGTATGTTAGGCGATTTTAATGGAGTTGTTAACCCAGTGAAAGATTATAAAAATGGGGAGAGAAAAAGAAATAAAAGATTACCTCTGCCAAAAAGCTTCTTTGATCTCATGGACGAAATCAACCTAATTGATATATGGCGTACTTTACACCCGCACGATTCCCAATATACTTTTTTCTCAAATCCATAGAATTCTTGGTCCAGAATTGACATGGTATGGAAAATTAGGTCTAGAAATTAAGAAAGTGGATATAAGTATAAATACTTGGACAGATCATAAACTTCTCGAAGTAAATTGGCATTATATTAACAAGAGAAGACAACAAAGATTGAGTCTAAGGTCCAACCTCTTGAATGAAAAAGAGTTTATAATAAAATTAAATGAAGAAATTAAGCGCTTCTTCATCGAGAACGGCAAGCAAGGTACGGCGAAGGAAATTGTATGGGATACCATGAAAGCGTATTTGAGAGGAGTAGCGATATTGTACACGGCATTCAAAAATAAGGAAGAAAGGAAAGTTAGAGAGGATTATAATAGGAAACTAGAAGAAGCGGATAGCAAATTACAACAAAACCCAGGAGATGAGATGGCCAAACAAAAGTGGATGATGGCAAGGCATAATCTTAACATTCTGGATCAGGAAGAGTTGGTGCAAAAAATCAAGAGAACAAAACACTACCACTTCGAGAACGCCAACAAGTGGGGAAGATGGTTGGCATACAGATTAAAAAAAAGAACAGGAAAAAAAAATCAAATTCTTATACTAGAAGATTCCAATGGAGATAAAGAAGTGGACAAGTTAGAAAGAGCGAGAGAATTTTACGAAGCTTTATATAAAGAGGAAGCGATTGATCCAGATAAAACTGTACAATACCTGATGGAAGCTAACTTGCCACAGATAACGGAAGAAGAAAGAGAAATGCTAAATAACAAAATCACAGTGGAAGAACTCAAATTGGCTCTTGCCAAAATCAAGAAAAACAAAACACCAGGCCCAGATGGTCTCCCGGGGGAAATTTATGCAAAATTCGAGGAAGAATTACAATTAGAACTGTTAGATATATTTAATGAGGTATTAGTTGGTACAAGAATCCCAGATTCCTGGAAAGAAACTTATATTACACTCATATTGAAAGAAGGTGCTGATTCAAAACAGATAGCAAATTATAGGCCGATTTCTTTGTTAAATTCAGATTACAAATTATTTACAAGTATAATTGCGGAGAGACTAAAAAAAATTCTAAATGGCTGGATTCACAGTGATCAGAAAGGATTCCTCCCAGGGAGGCAAATGAGGGATAACGTGAGGACTGTAATAAATGTCATAGAATATTATGAACAGCCGGAAAAACAGCTGGCGTTAGTGTTCTTGGATGCCCAAAAGGCGTTCGACAACTTAAATTGGAAATTTATGATCAACCAAATTGATTTAATGGGATTTGGGACAAATTTTAGAAAGATGATCGAAAATATTTACCATAAACAGAGGGCAAGCATTTTAATAAATGGGGACAAGACACGGACATTTTGGATACAAAAGGGAGTTAGACAGGGATGCCCCCTGTCCCCTCTACTCTTTATAATGGCGCTGGAAATCCTACTCAGAAAGATCAGAGATAACAAAGAAATCAAAGGACTACAAATTAAGAAAGAAATTTTTAAAACACAAGCCTTCGCAGATGACGTGGCCTTAATAATGGAAGATCCCTTGAAATCTGGTCCCAAATTACTCCAGGAAGTACAACAGTATGGAGAATTCGCTGGCTTTAAGCTTAACAAAACCAAAACTAAAATTTTAGCAAGAAATATGACAGAGACAAACAAGAAAGAGCTAGAAAAGTCCTTAGAACTTCAGATAGCAAAGAAAATAAAATATTTGGGAATATGGATTACTGCAAGGTATTCCTCTTTAAAAGAGGATAACTACAGTCCATTACTACAAAAAATAAAGCAGGATATAGACAGATGGAAGAAGTTAAAACTGTCTTTTACAGGTAAGATCTCAGCAATCAAAATGAATATTCTCCCCAAGATTATATTTTTATTTCAAACTATTCCAGTGAACATTGATAAAAAATATTTCCTAGATCTGGAAAGGAAGGTGCGAGAATTTTTGTGGGAAGGGAAGAAGGCAAGGATTGCATATAAAACACTGCAAGGGAAAAGAAGCATGGGTGGCTTCGGATTACTCAATTGGGAAGTTTATCAGAAGGCGGCCAAATTAGTATGGATCAAAGAATGGGTTTCATTACAAAATAAGAGAATCCTGACGTTAGAAGGCCACGATCTACAGGCAGGCTGGCACGCTTATTTATGGGGCCCAAAGAATAAAAAGAACTCATATTTCCACAAACACAAATTAAGGGAGACCCTGATTCAAACATGGGAAGAAACTAGACAAAGATTTTATACGAAAGTACCAATTTGGCTCTCAATTATGGAGGCTTTGACTACCTCTAATAAAAGGGATATTTTGAAATTTGGCACGTACAAAGATATATTAGATGAAAATGGTATTCTTAAATCACGAGAAATACTAAGTAATCAAGGTTTCAATTTAGACTGGTGGAGCTACCTGCAGATAAACTCTAGATATCAAAAAGATAGGGATCAATTTGGTATAGAGACAAAGTACAACAATTTGGATAAAATTATGTTGGGGATTGAAAAGAAAATGCTAGCGAGATTTTACAACTTCTTATTAGGCGAGGAAAGAGCAGAAGGAATAGCTAGGAATCAACTAAGCATTTGGGAAAAAAATATTGGCTATAGACTAAATTTCAATGACTGGGAGGAGGCTTGGAATAGAAATTATAATCTCACTAAATCAGCAACTTACAGGGAGAACCACTATAAAATATTTCATAGATGGTATCTAGCCCCAGCTAGACTAGCAAAAATATTTCCTAGTGCCTCAGCAATATGTTGGAAGTGTGGAAAGGAGGTTGGCACCTTCTTTCATATGTGGTGGTCCTGCCCGGAGACAAAAAAGTTTTGGACAAAAATACGAATCTGGCTACGAGAAATAGTGGAAGAAGATATAAAACTTTCCCCCGAAATCTTTTTATTAGGAATGATGGGAGATGGACTCTCTAAGGACAAGATACAATTAATTATACATGTTATAACAGCGGCCAGATTAACCTTTGCAAAATACTGGAAGGACAAACAAACCCCTCCAGAGATGACAATAATAAATAAAATCCTAGAATGTGCAGAAATGGCAAAATTAACTAGTGTTCTTAAAGACGATGAGAATTCAAAATTTAAGGCAGTATGGGAAAGGTGGTACAAATGGTGGAATAATAGAACAAGACTATAAGGATATGTCTATTTCTAATAATGGTAGATTTGAAGATACTTGATATGTACATAATCTAAATATGTAACCGCACGAGACCTCAGATGTTAACCGAGATTTGATGTTTTCTTTTTAAAAAATTTTTTAAAATCAATAAAGTATTATAAAAAAAAAAAAAGAAATATACCACAGACTAGCATATGTTAGAGTAGCCATGAAGGCCTTGGAAAAAATATTCATATGCAACGATTTGTCTAAACCTACAAAAATCAGAATTGTTCAAGCAATGCTATTCCTTGTGACAATCTTTAGAAGTGAAAACTGGACTTTGAAAAAGCAGAATAGAAAGTGTATCATTTCATACTTCACTGTGTTGAGTTTTCCCATGTTCACACTTCTTATGTTCCATGTTTCCACTGTAATTTGTCTTTGCAGTTTTGGATTTTCTTTTCCTACATAGTAACATCAGCAACTAAAGATCCTGAAGACTTTAATCTAGTGACACGATAATGAGTGTCACTAGATTAAAGTGCCATTAGTGCTCTGAATAGTTCTCTGCTTTTTGTTAGTAACATATTGAGTGCTGCCTAACCTGAGTGGGCTTATGGCACTGATGGCACAATGTCATCAGTTCCTTTATAATTTCTATGCATGCGGTTTTCTTGGTAAAGTACAGGAAATGTTTACCATTGCCTTCTTCTGAAAGTATGTTTTTGAAATTGTCATGAAAGTGAACTTGTGCTTACAGCATCTTCCTATATCACTGCTGCTCCATATAGGTGCCTGCTTGGTTTAGTTGGGCAGCTGGAATAATCATCAAATTTTGGGTGACCCTTTTGCACTTATATAGTTTTGGCATACATTCCTGGAATTCTTCACTCATCCTTCCCAGCAATACCTCCCATCATTCCTTTTGAGTCAGCACAGTAGGATGTGAGAGGGATCAATAGAAATACAGTTTCCAAATTATGAAATTAGAAAGTGGTAGAGACCCCTCCCTTTAAGTCAGAATTCAGATTTTAGCCAATACACAAATGTGAAGATAATTTCTTTACTATTTCCTTTGAGAACCCAAACAAACATGCAGTCCCACCACTACCCTTTAAAGTGAGACAACCCACATGGCTATCATATAAATTCCTGCAGGTAAAGGGAATCTCAGGCCTCCTTAGCACCAGGATATAGGTTGTAAAATATCTGATGATACAGGTCATGCTAGTAAATCTTAGCTTAGGCTTGGCTAAGGACCTGGGTACTTGCAGGACCGCCTACTACCACCAATAGCCTCCCACCGGCCAGTACACTCCCATAGAGAGGGGCTCTTCCAGGTGCCGTCGGCCAAACAATGCCGACTGGCGGCCCCCAGGGGGAGAGCCTTCTCTGTGGGGGCACCTACTATCTGGAACGAGCTCCCCCCAGAGATACGGAGGATCCCGGATCTGTGCACCTTCCGCCGCGCTTTAAAGACTTTATTGTTTCACCAGGCGGGCCTGGCCTAATTTTCTCCCTCTTTTATAGAAGACTTTTAATTTTTAAATATCTTTTAGTATTTTATATATTCAATTTTAAAATTGGTTTTAAATAGTTTGGGGTTTTAAATTTGTCGGGGCCAAAATTATTTAATTTGATTTTATTCTACTTTTAAATTTTGTATGTATGTGTTTTATTGTTTGGCTGTGCACCGCCCTGAGTCCTTCCGGAGTAGGGCAGTATAGAAATCAAATCAAATAAATAAATAAATAAATCGAATCCAAGTTCCCCCTTCCTCCACTTGAATGGCAGTATCACTTTTAGGGATCTGACAAATGGAAAACTATAGATGGGTGTGTCCAACCTTTTGGCTTGCCTGGGCTGCATTGAGTGAAAAGGAATTGTCTAGGGCTGCATAGAAAAGATGTAATATAGGACTTCCGGTTTGGTTCCCGTCGCCACCAGACGGTCTTTTTTCGGACCGCCAGCCCCATCGCCTGTAAAGAGCCGCTTCAAGAAAGGAGAAGCGGCTTGGATAACTCCGAATCCTTAAGGAATCGAGAGAAGAGCCGGCGAGACTAGGTAGAGCCCCTGCAAAGCCCCCAGACTGCTTTTTTTGCTTCTGGGGAGGAAACAGGCGAGGCTCCCTATCCAGCTCGCTGAGGCTCCAGACTTCGGAGGCAATTCTACACATCGTAGAACAAGACGGCGGGACCAGCCTTGCAAGCGAAAACAAAGAGTATTTTTCAAAAGAACAGGGTCAAATCAGGACTTGAACTTCAAAACAGCAAGTATTTGTGTTAGCCCTGTGATTAAATTTAAGTGAAAGATTGAAAGTTTCCTGAAAATGGCGCCCGGCTTCAGCTTTAGTGAAAGCTGAAAGTGAAAGTGGATTTGCATAGTCATTTCAATACGCTACAAAGTAATACTGTCTGCAACAAGTGAAGAGAAAGGGAATTTTTTTAAAAATAAGCCTGATTCTGACTTAACTTTATCTTCAACTTGACTAAACCTGGGGGAATTTTTTAGAGGATTCTGTGGAGGAAGAAAGGGAAAAAAGACTTCCTTCTTTGAAAAAGTTAGACTACGTGGCAGAATGGCCTCAAAACAGACAAAGCAAGAAGTGAAGGCAGCGGGGGGGGGGATCTCCCACGCACAAGCCGCAACAACAGCCTCCTAGTCAGCAGAGCCAGAGAAAGGAGATTGATCTTGAAAATTTAAAAGAGTTTATTGCTCAGGCTTTGATGAGGCAAGATGAAAATATGGATGAAAAATTTAAAAGATCTCAACAGGAAATTAAGCAGGAGATTAAAGAAATCAAAGAGGTGGTTCAAGAAAAATATGATAAGGTGACTAAAAAGTTAATGACAGTGGTGACTGGCCTGTCAGATGCAGTTTTGCAAACTGATAAAAAAGTGGAGGAACTTTTTTGGGGATTGGAAGTAGATAGCAAAATGAAGGAGGTGGATCATAAAATCTTTAATGCTGATAATAAAATGCAAAGGATTGAAAATGAGATGACGATGCAATTTAGATCTATGGAATTTGCTATAAGACTTAGAGGCATAAGAGAGAATAGCAGAGAAGACCTGAGAAAGATCTGTGCTGATGCTTTAGCTGTGATGTTAAAGATCAGCCCTGAAGAGATTTTTTGCAAGATGGACAAAGTCTATAGAGTGAATTCTTGGGTGGCTAAACAAAGACAATTGCCTAGAGATGTGGTGATATATTTTACAGATAGAAGAATAAGAAATGATATTTTGCAAAGGTCCTTTGTTTCTGCTGTGCAAGTGGATGGAAAGGAAATTGGAGTTTATAAAGAGTTGCCGCCTAAGATGTTAAAAGACAGAAAGGATTTTGGATTTTTGGTGACTGAGCTAAAGAAACAAAACATCCCATTCAGGTGGGATGCTCCAACTGGCATAATATTGAGGTTTGAAGGAGAAAGATATCGATTAAATACTGTTGAGAAAGCAGAAGAATTTTATTCTACAGTTTTTAAAACAGGTTCAACATCCCCATGTACATCTTCAGTGTTGGAGATAAAGGAGAGTGATAAGGAGAAGCAGTTTGAACAAGAGACTGAAGA
The DNA here is from genome assembly GCF_059756535.1 of Pantherophis guttatus. Taxonomy (NCBI): domain Eukaryota; kingdom Metazoa; phylum Chordata; class Lepidosauria; order Squamata; family Colubridae; genus Pantherophis; species Pantherophis guttatus. The sequence continues at coordinate 118,941,288 of NC_142065.1, read as the reverse complement.
GCAGTGTAAACAGATGGAGAGGGAGGCAATGGAATTGCAGGGAGCTACAGGGGGATTTCTTGATGAGCCCCTGTTAGATCTCCCTCTGGAAACTGTAACTGGACTACCCAAGAATACAAGAGAAGTGGCTTTGGACCTAGCCCGGATGTGTGAAGCTAAAGAGCAGCGTATAACTCGAGCAGCTTATAAGCAAATTAAAGAAAAACAACAACAGGGAAGGTCCAAGCCACAGCAAGACAAGAAGGGAGCTAAGGGCAATACACAAGCATGTGAAGCCATGGGAGGAGCTAAGCCGAAGACTATCAACCTGGAAGAAAGTCTTCAGCAGATGTTCTTATCACTTCAAGAGGCTCCAGATGACAATTAAGTTTCTATCTTGGAATGTGAACGGATTAAATTCACCACAGAAAAGGAAGAAATTATTTAATTATTTGAGACAATTTAATAATGATATTATTTGTCTACAAGAAACTCATATTCGAATACAAGATCAAAAATACTTAGTAAACTCTAGATTAGGAACACAATTTATAGCTTCAAATTTGGAAAAAAAGAATGGCGTAGTGATTTACGTAAATAAAAGACTGTCAGCTAAAATTATAGAAGCAGATGATTGTGGGAGATTTATAGCAATTGAAATTTATACAGAAAATGGTCCAATTTTGGTGATTGGAATTTATGCTCCTAATCAACAACAAGAAAATTTTTATAAGACATTGCATTTTAAAATATTGCAATGGGATTATAGATCTATTCTAATCATGGGAGATTGGAATGGAGTAATTGATCCTAAAATAGATAAAAAGAGTTTGGCAAAGTCAAGGATCAGACTACCGCAGACTTTTTTTGATATGAAAGAAGATTTGGAATTAAAAGATATTTGGAGAATACATAACCCAAAAGATTTGGACTTTACTTTCTTCTCAGACAGGCACCGATCCTTCTCTAGGATTGATTTTATTTTATTATCATCTGATTTACTTGTCAAAACAAAACAAAACAAAAAACCAAAGATTTTTCCAAGGACTCTAACTGACCATAGCCCGGTATGGATAGAAATTGAAATGGGAAAGACTGAGAGAAGATCATGGAGAGTAAATGAAAATTTGTTTAGCTATGAAAAGAATGTAAATGAACTTAAAAAGCAAATGAAAGAATTTTTTGAAATGAATTTGAATAAGGGTACCCCTATTGAAATTGTGTGGGACGCGAGTAAGGCATATATGAGAGGGGTACTCATTTACATGAACTCTAAACACAAATTAAATCGACAAAAGAAAAGACTTGAAATGGAAGCAGAGATAAAGAAAAAAGAACAGTTACTTATAAAAAATCCAACAGATGAAAGAATACGAGGAGCTATAAAACTCTTGAAAGATCAATTTCATACACATTGAGGAAATGACAGAGTACACGGGTTATTGGTAGCATTGAGAGTGGAGGAAAGGAAATTTTTCAACAAAAATTAATTAAAGAAGCTTTCTTAGACTATTATACCAAATTATATGCTAAAGATGATATAAAAACTGGATTTATAGATAAATACTTAGAAGAAAGAAGAGTTATGAAAATATCTAGTGAACAAAAGGAAAGAATGAGTCAACCGATAACAGTTGAGGAGATTATTGCTGCAATTAAACAACTGAAAAAAGCTAAAGCACCAGGGACGGATGGTTTAACTGCGGTGTATTATAAAACTTTACAAGCAGAAATGGTTGAATACCTCAAAGACTTATTTTGCAGTATACAACAAGGGGGTAAAATACCTCCCTCATGGAAAGCAGCTTATATTTCATTGATACCGAAAGAGCAAGCAGGTCTTAAAAAACCTGAGAATTTCAGACCAATATCTCTTCTGAATAATGACTACAAAATTTTTGCAAAAGTATTAGCCAACAGGTTAATGCCAGTTATTCAAGAGGTGATTCATCATGATCAAGCAGGATTTATAGAAGGCAGATACATGAAGGATAATGTAAGGCAAATAATAGACTTATTGGAATATCTTGAGAAGAATAAACAGATCTCTGCAGTGCTGGTGTTTTTGGATGCGGAGAAGGCCTTTGATAGAGTGGATTGGAACTTTCTATTAAAGACTTTAAGAAAAATGGACTTTGGGGATCAGTTTATACAGGCAGTTGCAGCAATTTATCAACAACAAATGGCACAAATTATTATTAATGGAAGTTTGACTACAAATTTTAGTATTGAAAAAGGAACAAGACAAGGTTGTCCGCTATCCCCATTGTTATTTATTTTAACACTAGAAGTCTTGTTGAATACAATACGGGACTCAAATTCTTTACATGGAATAGTTATTAGGCAAGAAGATTATAGGACTAGGGCATTTGCAGATGATCTGGTTGTTACCCTAACACAGCCGATGGAATCAATAATCCAGATGAAAGACATTATAGAAGAATATGGTATGGTATCAGGATTTAGACTGAATCAGAAAAAAATGAAGATGATAGTTAAAAATATGACACAAGTTCGAAAGCAGGAACTTGAAAGCAAGGCAGGCTTTGAAATAGTATCAAAGGTTAAATATTTAGGAGTTCAAGTTGCAGATTCAAATTCAAAATTATTTCAAAATAATTATGAGGTGTTGTGGCGAGAGGTACAAAAGGATATGGAGACTTGGAAAAAACTGCAGCTGTCGCTACTTGGAAGAATAGCAGCAGTTAAGATGAACGTTTTGCCTAGATTTCTTTTTTTGTTTCAAATGATTCCGGTGCTTAAAAGTGATAAACAACTGAGTGAATGGCAAAGAGGAGTGAATAAGTTTGTCTGGAATGAGAAAAAGCCGAGAGTTAAACTGAAAATTATGCAAGATGTCCCAGAAAGGGGAGGCCTTAAACTTCCAAACCTACAACTGTATTATGAAGCAGTGGCCTTGACACAAGCAAGTGATTGGTTTGGAAGGATAAAGACTGGAATATTGAATATAGAAAGTCATGATCTTGAATTTGGTTGGCATGCATATTTATTCTACGAGAACAAAGTGGACAAAGTATTTAAAAGCCACATACTTAGGAACTCTTTGATGAGAGTCTGGAAGAAGCACCAACTCAAATGGGATTACAAAATACCGTTATGGCTGGATCTTGGTCATATTATGTGGAATACAAATATAATGTCACTCGGGGGTTTTTTATACAAAGAAGTTATTTTTATATGGATGGGGGCAGATGGCAACTAAAGACATTAGAAACACTGTTGGAAGAAGGGATTAATTTAACTTGGCTACAGTATAATCAACTCCAATTGAGATGGAAAGAAGATCAAAAATTTGGTATAATGATGCATGAAGAAGAATTGGTTAGACATATAAAAGAGAAAGGTCTAATGCATATTAAGAGGGTTTATAATGTTTTGTTTGAAAGAGACTCAGAAAATGAACTGGTTAAAGATTGTATGATAAAGTGGGCACAAAATTTTGCAGAACCAGTGATGTTGGAAACATGGGAAAAAATATGGGTCCAGAATGTTAAATTTACACAGTCGCAGAACTTGAGGAAAAATTTTTATAAAATGTTTTATAGGTGGCATTTAGATCCTAAGAAACTATCGTGTATGTAACCTAATGTTCAACCAAAATGCTGGAGATGTGATTGTTTAGATGCCACATATTATCATATATGGTGGACCTGTAAGAAAGCGAAGGCTTTTTGGATAAAAATTTGGTGGGTTATGCAAAATGTTTTGAAGAAAAAACTTCAGTTTTCTCCACAATTGTTTTTATTGGGTATAGTTAAGGGTTTTACATTGGGTGAAACAAAGCTGATATTGTATATGGTGACAGCAGCGAGATTATTGATAGGCCAATATTGGAAAAATGATGCCATGCCCACTATTGAAGAATGGACTTTGAAGATGGCCAGTTTTGCAGAGATGGCGAAGATTTCAGCATATTTAAAAGATCGAACTCAAGAGACTTATGTATGGGAGTGGAAAAAATGGATAGATTATGTGCAGAATAAATATCAAACTAGGAAATATCAGATAGCTTTTAGCTGAATGTATTATGTAGGGATAGATTAACTGAGTTCTATGAAGATATAAATAGTACACACGGGGAGGAGGGGTTTAAGTTTCAAAAAATGTAATTTTGATTTGGATTTTATCTAGAGGAAGTCATGGGGGGAGGGGAGGGTTAGGGAGGGTTTGGGGGGGAATTGGGGAGAAAATGTATTAGTAAAACTTTTTAAATAAAAAAGAAAAGAAAAGATGTAATATAGCTAATGTATATAAATGCATATAATAGTGTTAAAAGTTTACAATCTTGTAGGGCTTCATTACTATCTATCTAAGTGTGAGAAAAATAGGAATTATTCCTGTAAAAGCATAACCTGAGTTACGCCATTTTGAAATCATGTTAAAGTTTTGTTTTACCTTGTATAACCTGATTATATAATTTAGCTGACATTTAAGAACATGAGAAAGGAAATGTGTAATTCCTGTGTTTTTTAGAGGATGTTTATTTTGCAGGAAATATGTTTCTGGGTTAACTTGCCCTCATTAATTAAAGGAAGTACGCAATTGATGTTTTTGAGGGGTATTTCTGTTGGGAATTGGGGAATTTCCAGGGTGGAATTATGTACTGCATATGTTATATAAGATGTTATGTAAGATCTGGAACTGATTCCCAAGGTACTTTATTGACGTGTATTCTGAATGTCCTGAAGACTATAAAAACTTGTGTAAATTGTTTTATTTTCGTCTTTCTCTACTTTAGAGAGAAAGGCCCTTTGCAAAGAATAAACTTTGTTCCAGGATTATTTTGGTCTTTGTCTCTTTAAAACGATAATGGGATTTACCTGTCGACCACACTAAGACTGCATGTGGCTCTTGGGCTGTGGGTTGGACATGCCTACTCTAGGCCAAGATGTTAAAAAAGCCAATTATTTATTTCTTCTGTGAAGTACTACCAAAAATTAATTACATTAAGTCAATATTTGTGTAAACAGCTTTAAATTCAACAAAGGCTTAATGCTATCCCAATTGTATATTTTTTTATCCATAAAGCTATATCAAGCAACATATCTCATTATCAATTCATTAAAGCAGCTACATCAGAAGCCTGAAAAAAGAAAAGTTACTTTAATAATAGTGAGAGACGTGGTGCTCATGTGCACTTCTTTTCAATAATTTTTGAAACATCAGCAACTATAAAATATAACAACCTTCCCACAAAAATACATATTATGAATCTGATGAAATGGATTGCTGAGATCTGAGGGCAATCTGGCTACACTATCTGTTACCCCATTGATTGCCAGTTGATTCATCTGATCTGGCTGATTAGGTGGGTGTCCTTTCCTTCCTCACCACTCCATATGTGTCCCTCCCAAAGGTGCATGCTCAGTGGTAGAGGACAACCACACCAGATAGAAAGACTGTACTGATCTTCGTCAAGAATATATGCTAGTTGCTTTCCTTTGCTAGAACCTTCAAACAAGCTCAAGGTCCAAAGTTTGTTAGAATGCTATGGATTACCAGATACTTTTGTGCCATACGACTGAATTATTCTGGCAAGATAGAAGGGGATTTTTTTAAAAAAATTTGATTTATATGCCGCCCTTCTCCGGAGACTCAGGGCAGCTCACAATGCGCTAAGCAATAGCCTTCATTCTTTTGTATATTTATACAAAGTCATCTTATTGCCCCCACAACTGGGTCCTCAATTTACCTACCTTAGAAAGGATGGAAGGCTGAGTCAACCTTGAGCCTTGGCGAGATTCGAACCTGAAGTAATTGCAGGCAGCTGGTCTTAATAACCAGCTTAATAACAGGGTGCCTTAGACCACTGTACTACCAAGGATTAATTCCTACAGTTAGATAAGTATTAACAACAAAAAGTTTATTTTCAATTGAAGTCTTGGACAGATTTGTGTTAAGAATTGCCATAGCCTGACCAAGAAATAGAAAAGTAACCAGGGAAGATTTTCAAATTTCATAGCATTTTCTTCTACTTTTATTTACCTCTTTGGCATGAAATTACACAGCTCCTCATCTTAGTCATAAACCTAGCTGAAATGAAGCCAATCCAACTTCCTTCCAATGATGTCATAACTACTCTTTCAGCAATGGAAGAAATGATTAGAAATCATTAATTACATATTTCCTGTCCATACAAATAAAAAATCCAACTGATAAATATATGAATGAATTAAATAATATAGTAGTTCTTCTTTTAATAAGTACACAATATTTAATTCAGTCCATATACCCCTGTGTTTGTATTTTTATTTGTATCTACAGGAGACGTGTACCTGTCAAAACTATGTAGAAAAAGCATGTGAGCATGAAGACTAAATGATTATTAGAATTTTTTCATGAATACAGAATGAAAATCTGCCTCTCCAGTTTGAAATTCAGTCACAAGAGGTCGCTGTTTCCTAAGGAAACTCTCTAAGTGAAACTGAAAATGCAGAGCCCCTCCCTTAAAGGGACAGACATTCCTGCCAGCCAGATCCACAAGGGAAATCTCGAACAACAGGGAAATCTCAATAAGCCAAGTTTCAACCTATGAACACATTGCCAGTATGGCTGGGGTAGATGGTCTCTGCTCCTGACACCTTTGAGACAAGATATTTAGAGAAAAAGAGAAGAGCTTGCTGGTGTTGTGCCTGTATCTGCGATGCTTACCAGGCCGAAGGGGCTGCTGCAGCTGCTTCTGCTCCACACCGCCTGGAAAATGGGGAGCAACCAGCTCCATTATTCTGTGCTGGAGGAATCCCAGCACGGCACCTTTGTGGGCCGTATCGCCCAGGATCTGGGGTTGGAGGTGAGCAAGCTGGTGCCTCAGATGTTCCGGATGCTGTCCAAAGGAGAGAAGGACTATTTTGAGGTAAATCTGCAGAATGGGATCTTGTTTGTAAATTCCTGGATAGACAGGGAGGAGCTGTGTGCCAAGAATGCAGACTGTGCCCTTCATCTGGAGATGATTGTGGAGAAACCTCTGGCATACTTCCATGTGGAGATTGAAATTAAAGACATGAATGACAATGCTCCCATCTTCTCAGCCAGGGAACAGATCCTGAGTATAGCAGAACTCATAATGTCTGGCACCCAGTTCCTATTAGAAGGAGCATCTGATGCAGATATTGGTACTAATGCTGTACTAACTTATAAGCTCAGCCCAAACAACCATTTTGCTCTTGATTCAGGAAATAATGAAGATGGCAGCAAATCTGTAGTTCTTGTACTGAAGGTTCCACTTGACAGAGAGGAGTACCCTATGCATCATTTAGTACAGACAGCCACTGATGGGGGTGAACCAAAACTCACAGGAACTGTTCAGCTAGTCATCAATGTTCTGGATATCAATGACAACCCTCCTGTGTTTAACCCATCTGTTTATAGGATAAAGTTGCTAGAAAATACAGCTAGTGAGTCATTAGTTATTAATCTGAGTGCTACAGACTTAGATGAAGGGATTAATAGAGAAAGTTCTTATTGTTTTAGTCATGGCCTACCTGTACTTGTACTATTTAATATAAATTCTGAAATTGAAGAAATCAAAGTAATTGGAAAATTGGATTATGAAGACATTGATTTCTATGAACTTCAAATTGTTGCAGAAGATAGAGGGAATTTTCCATTGTCAGAGCACTGTAAAGTTCTTCTTGAAATACTAGTTACGAATGACAATATTCCTGAAGTATCAGTGAATTCCCTTTCAATACCTCTTTTTGAAAACTGTCCATCAGGGAGTGCAATAGCTATACTCAGTGTTTCAGACAAGGATTCTGGGATCAATGGACAAGTAACCAGTGTCCTATAGCCCTCAAAATAGAGTCCACATTAAAGAACTACTACTCCCTGATTGTTAGTGCATCTCTAGATTGGGAGCAAGTAGCTGAATACAAGATTGTTGTGACAGTGGAAGATCAAGGCGTTCCACCACTCTCTTCTAGTATCACTGTCTTAGTGCCTATTAGTGATAATTACAATGCTCCAGCTTTCACACAGCCCTCCTACACAGTTTTTGTGAAGGAGAACAATCCCCCTGGTGCTCATATTCACAGTATCTGCCTTGGACCCAGATGTAGCTGAGAACGCCCTGATCACCTATTGGATAGCTGAGAAGCTCTGGCCATTGTCAAGCTACATCTCTGTACATTTGGAAAGTGGAAAACTTTATGCTTTGCAGTCTTTGTACTATGAGGGATTGAAACTGCTTGCGTTCCAGGTGAGAGCCAAGGATGCTGCACTTTCCTCATGTGGCAGTGCAACTGTTCAAGTCTTTGTGATGGATGAGAATGACAATGTACCTGCTGTGTCAGGATCATCAGAAGAGAACCTGATTCTTCTAATGGTTCCTGTGATGCCTGGGCATATTGTAGGCAAGATCCATGCCTTGGATACAGATTCTGGATACAATGCATGACTAAGGTATGAACTGTTTGAAGAAAGCAATGGTCCATGGTCTGTGAGGCAATATAGTGGTGAGGTTAGTACCAAACATTCTCTGGATGAGTCAGAAGGGAGCAAAATCCAGAATGTGCTGGTTCTGGTGAAGGATCACGGAACTCTCAGCCACAGCCACTCTGAGTGGTGAAAAATGCCCAGATCACCAAAACAGAAATTCACCTCCCCAGGTCTGGGGAGACCTTCATGCCCCTGGTGGACTCAATCAACATCTATCTGATCATTGCCATCTGCTCTGTTTCCACCCTCTTCTTATTGGCCACTCTCATCTACGTGTATCTGCGATGCCACTGCTACGCAAAGAAACCCATGGTGTATGGCCCTGGCATGGCCACCCTGGTGTGTGCCAGCAAAGTGGACAGCTGGTCCTATTCCAATCGTCACAGCCACATCCTGGCAGGTATGGGTGCAGAGGCTGGTGCCAAGAGTGACCTTATGATTTTCAGTCCCAACATTCCTGTTTTTGCAAATAATGGGGAATTTAAGAATGAGGCAGAAATGCCCTGCAATTCATCTAAAGAGATAAGTTGTGCTGTTTATGGAATCCTTGACACTTGGACAACATTAGAAAACTGTGGTACCTGGTTAAAATCAGTTAATACAACATTAATTTTTAAATTATATATCAGATTTTAATTTGATGGTTCTGTAATTAAACAGATAGCTCTTTGGTTTATAAATTTTAGCTAAATGAACAAATTCATTTTCTAATCATTTTCTATTTCTAAGGATTTTTTGAATGGGAATAGCTACTGGAAGATACACTTTGCAGTTTTATTAATAGTCTGGACATTTTTCTTCTAAGAGAATAAAGTCTTCTCTTTGTTCTGCTACCTTACTCTTCACTTTTTAATTCACATACTAAACAGATGATGTATTTAAAGTAGTTAACTACATTCATTAAAATTTAACAAATTTATGTTATCCCTTCTCCTATCTTATATCTCTTTCATTTTGAATGGGAACAAGAAATGGAACCTTTGTACATGCATAAAGTAGGTTTCAAATCTTTTTTTTTTATTGCAAAAGTTTTACAATTACATTTTCACCCCTTTTCCCCCCCCTCCACCCCCCCAAACTTCCCCATCTCCCCAACCCTCCCTAACCCTCCCCTCCCCCCAGACTTCCCTATAATATACTCATAACTCGTAAAAAAAAACACATAAAAAACCCCCTTAATATGACACTTAAGTATAAACTTGAACCCCTCCCTCCCCTGTATAATTTTTCTCTTTACCTCATTACATTAAAATATTTCTAATACATTATTTTCAAATAAAAGCTATTTGATACTTTCTAGTTTGATATTTGTTCTGAACATATTCTATCCACCTTTTCCATTCCCATTCATAAGTCTCTTGTGAACAATCTTTTAAGTATGCTGAAATCTTCGCCATCTCTGCAAAACTGGCCATCTTCAAAGTCCATTCCTCAATAGTGGGCAAAGCTTCATTTTTCCAATATTTACCTATCAACAATCTTGCTGCTGTTATCATATACAATATCAGTTTTGTTTCACCCGATGTAAAACCCTTAACTATACCCAATAAAAACAATTGTGGAGAAAATTGAATTTTTTTCTTCAAAACATTCTGCATGACCCACCAAATTTTTATCCAAAAAGCCTTAACTTTCCTACAGGTCCACCAAACATGATAATACGTAGCATCCAAACATTCACATCTCCAACATTTTGGCTGAACATTAGGGTACATACATGACAACTTTTTGGGATCTAAATGCCATGTATAAAACATTTTATAGAAATTTTCCCTCAGGTTCTGCGACTGTGTAAATTTAACATTCTGAACCCAAATTTTTTCCCATGTATCCAACATCACTGGTTCTTCAAAATTTTGTGCCCACTTAATCATACAGTCTTTAACTAATTCAGTTTCTGAGTCCCTTTCTAGCAAAACATTATAAAGCCTTTTGATATGCATTGGACCTTTCTCTCTTATATGTCTAACCAATTCTTCCTCGTGCAACATAATACCAGTTTTTTGGTCCTCTTTCCATCTCAATTGTAATTGATTATATTGTAACCAAGTTAAATTAATCCCTTCGTCCAACAGTGTCTGCAATGTCTTCAGCTGCCATCTGCCCGCATCTGTAAAAAGAACCTCTTTGTATAAAAACCCCCCGAGTGACATTATATTTGTATTCCACAAAGTATGACCAAGATCCAGCCATAGCGGTATTTTATAATCCCATTTGAGTCGGTGCTTCTTCCAAACTCTCATCAAAGAGTCTCTAAGTATATGACTTTTAAATACTTTATCAACTTTGTCATCATAAAATAAGTAAGCATGCCATCCAAATTCGAGATCAAAACTTTCTGCATTCAATATTCCAGTCTTTTTCCTTCCAAACCAATCACTTGTTAAGGTTAAAGCTGCTGCATCATAATATAACTGTAGGTTTGGAAGTTTAAGACCTCCTCTTTCTGGAACATCTTGCATAATTTTCAATTTCACTCTCGGCTTTTTCTCGTTCCAGACAAACTTATTCACTCCAGTTTGCCAGACTTTCAATTGTTTATCACTTTTAAGCACCGGAATCATTTGAAACAAAAAAAGAAATCTTGGCAAAATGTTCATCTTAACTGCTGCAATTCTTCCAAGTAGAGACAGCTGCAGTTTTTTCCAAATCTCCATGTCTTTCTGCACCTCTCGCCACAACACCTCATAATTATTTTGAAACAATTTCATGTTTGATTCTGCAACCTGAACTCCTAGATATTTTACCTTAGGTACAGTCTCAAAACCTGCCCTCCTTTCTAGCTCATGTTTGCGATCTTGTGTTATATTTTTAGCTATCATTTTAGTCTTTTTTGAATTCAGTCTAAAACCTGAAACTTTACCATAGTCTTGTATAATGTCCTTCATCAAGATTATTGATTCCATTGGTTGTGATAGGGTAACAACCAGATCATCTGCAAATGCCTTTATTCTATAATCCTCTTGCCTAATCATTATACCTTTCAAGATATTAGAGTCCCGTATTGTATTTAGCAAGACTTCTAATGTTAGAATAAATAAAAGTGGGGACAACGGACACCCCTGTCTTGTTCCTTTTTCAATTTTAAACTCTGTTGTCAAACTTCCATTAATAATAATCTGTGCCTTTTGCTCTTGGTAAATTGCTGAAATCGCCTGTATAAATTGATCCCCAAAATCCATCTTTTTAAAAGTCTTTAGTAGAAAATTCCAATCCACTCTATCAAAGGCCTTCTCTGCATCCAAAAAGACCAGCACTGCAGGAATCTGTTTATTCTTCTCAAGATATTCCAATAAATCTATTACTTGCCTTACATTATCCTTCATGTATCTGCCCTCGATAAATCCCGCTTGATCATCATGAATCACCTTTTGGATTACTGGCATCAACCTGTTGGCTAATACTTTCGCATAGATTTTATAATCTGTATTCAAAAGAGATATTGGTCTATAGTTCTCTGGTTTTTTAGGACCGACTTGTTCTTTTGGTATCAAAGATATATAAGCAGTTGTCCATGATGGGGGTATTTTACCCCCTTGTTGTATATTGCAAAATAAATCTCTGAGTTGTCCCGCCATTTCAGCTTGCAAAGTTTTGTAATACACTGCGGTCAAACCATCCGTGCCAGGAGCTTTGGCTGTTTTTAACTGTTTAATTGCTACTATTATCTCCTCCTCTGTTATAGGATAATTCATTCTTTCCTTTTGTTGATCAGTGATTTTTGTAACTCTTTTATCGTTTAAATATTTTTCTATAAGTCCATTCTGCACCTCCTCTTTGGCATATAGTTTGGTATAATAGTCCACAAAAGCTTCTTTAATTAATTTTTGTTGAAAGATTTCTTTCCCTCCAATATCAAAACTATCAATAGTCCGTATACTTTGTTTTTTCCTCAATGTGTAAGCCAACCATCTGCCCGGTTTATTGGCATTACAAAATGTATTATGCTTCGCATATTGTAAGTTTGTTGCAACTTGTTCCGCCATAAGCATTTGAAATTGGTCTTTTAACAGTTTTATAGCACTACATATTCTTTCATCTGTTGGATTTTTAATAAGTAACTGTTCTTTATTCTTTATTTCTATTTCCAATTCAGATCTTTTCTTTTGTCGAAACAGTCTATGTTTAGAGTTCATGTAGATAAGTACCCCTCTCATATAAGCTTTACTTGCATCCCACACGATTTCAATTGGGGTACCTTTATTCAAATTTATTTCAAAAAATTCTTTCAAATGCTTTTTAAGTTCTGTTATATTTTTTTCATATCTAAACAAATTCTCATTTAATCTCCAAGAACGTCTCTCAACCTTATCCATCTCAATTTCTATCCATACTGGGCTATGGTCGGTCAAAGTTCTTGGAAAAATCTTTGTTCTTTTTGTCTTAACAAGTAAGTCATCTGACAACAAAATGAAATCAATCCTAGAGAAGGATCTGTGTCTGTCAGAAAAAAAAGTGTAGTCCAATTCTTTTGGATTATGTATTCTCCAAACATCTTTTAGTTCCATATCTTCTTTCATGTCAAAAAAGGTCTGTGGTAATCTGATCCTAGACTTTGCCAAACTCTTTTTATCTAATTTAGAATCAATTACTCCATTCCAGTCTCCCATAATTAAAATAGATCTGTAGTCCCATTGCAGTATTTTAGTATGTAACATCTTGTAAAAATGGTCCTGTTGTTGATTGGGAGCATAAATTCCAATCAGAAGAATTTGGCCATTTACTGTAAGCAATTCAATTGCTACAAACCTACCATCTTCATCAGCTTCTATAACTTTAGCTGTTAGCTTTTTATTTACATAAATAACCACACCATTCTTTTTTTGCGAAGTTGAAGATATAAAATGTATTCCTAGTTTGGAGTTTGTCAAATATTTTTGATCTTGAGTTGTGATATGCGTTTCTTGTAGACAAATTATATCATTATTAAATTGTTTCAAATATGTAAATAATTTCTTCCTTTTCTGTGCTGAATTCAACCCGTTAACATTCCAAGATAGACACTTAAACATCATCTTCATCTTTCTGGAACAAAGAGCAGAATAATCGAAGGTCATCCGAAAGCTTCGATCTCGCTCCCCCCATGGCTCCAGTCTCTTGTGCAGTACTCTTAACTGCCTCCTTGTCTTGTCTTTCCTGTTGTTGTTGTTGCTTTTGTTTAAGTAACTTAGATTGAGCTCGAGTTATACGTTGATCCTTAACTTCAATCATCCGAACCGGGTCCAAGATTGGAGAAGATTCCAGCAAAGGCTCATCCAGAAAACCTCCTTCTGCGCCTTGCATTTCCTCTAATTCCTGCTTAGATTGTTCTTGCAGTTCTCGTTGAGGTTGCTTCTCTTCACTCTCCTTAATCTCCAAAACTGTAGATGTACGTGGAGATGGTGTTCTTTCCTTAAGAATAGTAGTGTAAAAGTACTGTGCCTTCTCCACGGTATTCAAACGATATCTTTCTCCCTTATATCTAAAAATTATACCAACTGGGACGTCCCACCGGAATGGTATCTGTAAATTTTGCAATTCCTTAACAAGAAAGCCAAATTCTTTTCTGGTTTTCAGCATTTTAGGAGGTAATTCTTTATAAATTCCAATTCGTGAGCCCCCCCACTTGCACAGAAGTGTAAAAGGATTTTTGCAGGATGTCGTTTCTTATTTCTCTATCTGTAAAATATATGACCAGATCTCTAGGCAATTGTCTTTGTCTGGCCACCCAAGAATTCACTCTGTAAATTTTATCTATTTTGTGAAAAACCACATCAGGATTAACTTGTAGAATCTTGGCCAGGGCCTCGGAACAGACTTGTCTCAAATCCTGTCTTTCCTCCTCTCGAATTCCTCGAAGCCGTATGGCGAACTCCATTGCCCTGAATTGTACCATAACAATCTCATTTTCAACTCTTTGCATTTTATTATCAACATCAGCAATTTTATAATCATTGTCTTTCATCTTAACATTAACTTCTGATTTAAGTTCTTCAACTTTAGAATCAACTTTCCCAATAAATTCTGCCAGGCCAGATGCCACTTCTGATATTTTTTTGGTCACCTTGTTTTGATTCTGTTTCACCATATCTTTAACTTCATTAATTTCCTGCATAAATTCCTGATGTGATTTTTGGAGTTTATCATCTATCTCCTGTTGAGATTTTTGAAATTTATCATCCAAAGTTTTAGAAATAAATTCTTTTAAATCTCCCACATCAAAATCGTTTTTCTGAGTCTGTATCTGTTGTACTGGGGGAGGCTGTGCTTTATGTGTGGGAGATCCACCTCCTGTTGCCTTCACTTCCTGCTTCTTTGAGGCCATCCTGCCACGTAGGCTGATTTTACTAAATAGGGAAGTTCTTCTTCCTCTCCCACCTCTACAAAGACTTCTGAAAAAGTCCCCCAGATTTAATCAAATAAGAACCAAAGTAAAGCAAAGTCCAGTATTAAAAAGGGAGAAATTTCTCTGTTATTCTCTTGTTACAAGCGAAGCAACTTTGTAGCAACTTAGTAACTTTGTAACAAAGCAAGATAACTTCACCAATCCACACTTGCTGGCTCGTTAACTCTAATGCTGGGCGCCATATTTTTTCAAGTCACTTTCACTCATTCGCATTTTTTCTTAAATTGAAAAGTCAACAAAGCGCTAATACTTGCGATTCCAAGTTTCAGGGTTCAAGTGTATATCCGCTGCTTGTTAAAATTGGTTCCTTTCGCTTTAAATGTTTACTGCAGCCGGCTTGTTCTGCAGAAGCAGAATCGTCCCACGCCGCCCGGAGTCTCTGCAGGTTGGGAGGGAGCCGCGCCTGTTTCCTCCCCAGAAACAATTCCCTGGGGGGTTACAGGGGCTCGACCTGTGCCCTGCTATCTCTCCTCCAACAATCCTCAGGATTTTGAAGTTTTCGAGCCGCTTCTCGATCGCGAAGCGGCTCTACAGGCGGCGGGGCTGGCGGAGCTTCAAAAGGCACCGCCGCCACCGAAGGCTAGCAAACCGGAAGTCCGGTTTCAAATCTTGATAATCAACAAATAGCCAGAAATAGCCAGAGCCCTGGTAGCGCAGCAGACTAAAGCACTATTATTAACATCAGCTGCCTAAAATTACTGCAAGTTCAAATCTCACCAGGCTCAAGGTTGACTCAGCCTTCCATCGTTTCTAAGGTAGGTAAAATGAGGACCCAGATTGT
The DNA here is from genome assembly GCF_059756535.1 of Pantherophis guttatus. Lineage (NCBI taxonomy): Eukaryota > Metazoa > Chordata > Lepidosauria > Squamata > Colubridae > Pantherophis > Pantherophis guttatus. The sequence goes on along the minus strand of NC_142065.1, from coordinate 118,925,686 downwards.
GGGGGCAATAAGCTGACTTTGTATACAAACTATGAAGGCTATTGCTTAACGCATTGTAAGCCGCCCTGAGTCTTCAGAGAAGGGCGGCATATAAATCAAATTTAAAAAAAAATGGCTTTATCAGTTCTTTGCTAAATTAAGAATTTAATTTTTATATCCATAGTTAGTGTTATACCCTGCAAATCAATTATTTTGTTTATATTTTATTTTGTATACAGGTAGCAAATTGGTAAAGATTTTTTTCCTCTGTTGATAGTTTCATCCTTTAATCAATCCAGAGTGGATTTTTAAGCTGATACCTCTTTTAAGAACAACATTTATGGTTGATCAACTGCAAACTTATTAAACATCATTTAAATGCTTGATATACAGAAGTATTAATGCATACATTTCTTGGCATTTTTAATCTTTATTTTTTGTTGTTATCTTGAAAACAGAATTATAATATTTTAAGTACTTGGAGAAGACTAATAAATGTATTATATTTGATGATTAGGCTGTTATAATCCCTGGAATAAAAATCATCAAGGGATCAGTTTGCAATATACTTTCATTTAGGCATTTACTACCTTAAATGGCTTTTTAAATATTGGACACACATGGCGTTGATTGTTAAATCATAATGCTGTTGCCACATCTGAAATTCCATCCTTTTTTTGATATGTTGAAGAAATCAGTAGAAGTTTATTTGGCAAGATCCCTCCTATTATATTTTTTTTCTATTCATATATGAGCATGTTTTCAATGTAATATGGCTTTATTCTGCTAAAAGAAAAACCCAATGTTTATAATACCTAGCTCAAATCCAGTTATCCAGGTATGAAGGTATGATGTATAAGGATACTGGAGAAGGAAAAATATAGCAATGTTCAAAACATTAGGATTTGAATAACCTATAGCATGAAGATTTTAGCAAACTTTCCCATCTTTTCAGCTTACAGATGTGAGGAATTCTCAGCAATGAGCATGCTGGCAAGAGAGGTCTGGGAGTTGAAGTCCATATACCTGGAATTTTCTGAGGTTAAAAAAATGCTACACTTGAATAGCTCATAATCAATCAATCAATCAATCAATCAATTAACATAAAAATAAGCACGGACCTTTTAAGAAGAAATTTAATTTTTCATCAGATTATTTCTTCAGTAGATTGGTAGGAATAGTTAGACTCTCTCAAATAGAGGTGAGTACATGGATATGTCAATGAAGTTTTCTTCCTTCCTTCCTTTCTTTCTTTCTTTCTTAGTCGCATTTCTATGCCGCCCAACTCCCTAGGGATTCTGGGCGGCTTACAGCAAAAAACAATGCAAACAATATCTTGTAAAAATTTTTTTAAAAGAACATTAAAAACCCATACACTCCATTCCATGGCCAGGTCTCGCAAGATCGCCGTAGCGAGATCAACAGCCCCAGGCCTGTCGGAAAAGCCAGGTCTTCACCACTTTCCGGAAGGCCAATAGGGTGGGGGCGGTCCGGACCTCAGGAGGTAATTGATTCCAGAGAGCCGGGGCAGCCACAGAGAAGGCCCTCCCCCGCAGGCCCGCCAACTGACATTGTTTAGCTGACAGGAACCAGAGGAGACCAACTCTGTGGGATCTTACCGGTCGATGGGAGCTATGCGGTAGAAGGCGGTCTTGAAGATAGTCTGGCTCTGAGCCATGTAGGGCTTTAAAGGTAATAACCAACACCTTGAATTGTGTCCGGAGACCGATAGGAAGCCAGTGCAGCTCGCGGAGAATTGGTGTAATGTGGGTATATCTAGGTGCACCCACAATAGCGGCTGCATTCTGGACCAACTGTAGTCTACAAACACTTTTCAAGGGTAGCCCCATGTAGAGCGTGTTGCAATAGTCCAACCGTGAGGTGATAAGGGCATGAGTGACTGTGACGAGAGCCTCCTGATCCAAGTAGGGTCGCAATTGGTGCACCAGGCGAACCTGTGCAAAGGTCCCCCTAGCCACAGCTATCAGCTGTTCTTAGAAGCATTGCAGAAATGTTTTGCCACTGCTTTCTTCTGAGATCATTTTTCAATATTCCTATCAAGCCTCCAACACTGAGATGTCCCCCTGGTGGTTCTCATCAAAGTACTCACCTGATCCAAACCTGCTTTACTGATCAATATTTGGAAGTAGAAAGTAGGATTCCAGGCTTTACATAGCTGAAAATATTTCCTTTAAAAATTGCTTTAGGATTCAGAAACAAAGAGAAAAAGAAGCACAGAAAAGAAAAAGAAAAAAAGGAAAATGATTCAAAACACATACACACCAGACACACTTTAAACAAAACACTAATGCTAGACTACGTAAAATAATATCGATCAACCAACCTTTCTCTCTCTCTATATATAAAAGCGAAAACCACTCACGCTATAATCACAAAATCTCCAGAACTGTAAAGCCTACAAACTTGAAATTTGCCACATATGTTCCTCTTGGCTTCTAGGTGCTCACTAAGAAAGGATTTTTTGAAATGACCATCAGAGCATTAGTATTTCCTATATTATTATTAACACGCTCTGATGCTAAGGAGTTCTATTCCCCCTCCCCACCTGAAAAGAAATCTGTTCCAAATGCAAAACAGAAGCAGATTAGAGGAGTTTCACTTTCAGTTTTACTTTCACAGCAGCAAGCAGCTATACTACAGAACAGTTGAACTAAGCCACGCCCAGCCTCCTTCCTGTCTCCTTCTTGCTCACACAGCAAATACTGTTTGAGTTTCCAAACACTCCTCAACTCTCTCACACATTAACAGGATGCTAGCCAGATGAATACCGATGGATGCTGTGGGCTGGGGCATTCTATTCCCCCTCCCCATTTGTTCCAACTGCCAGTTGCATTATATTAACACACTCTGATGTTATGGAGTTACACATTCTACATTAAGTTTCAGGCTGTGTCAATTTATCAAGCCCGAGCACATAGTTTTGTAGCAAAGCACAGGCGTCCAGCTAGTTATATCAATAAAAAGTCACTTCATAAGTAATCTATCAGCCCAAGATTATATGTGCTGACTCACATATGATAGCTCTGGGTTGACACTATATTTTTCTTATAGAAAAGTAAAGTATATACCACAACAACTTGTGTCTTGGAACAGTTTACAATTATCTACAATATACATAATAAAATCACAATAAGAATGTACTGGATATCCCATTATGGGCTACAATTTAATATGATGCTTATCCAAGTTTATGCTCCAACCGATTCAGAAGAAAACAAGTTTGATGGGTTTTATGGTCATGTTCAATCTGAAAACAATAAAGCATGCAAGCAAAGTATGGTGCCTGGGCTTGGAGACTGGAACTCCACAGTCAGAAATTGTAAGAAAGAGGACATAGCTGGACTCAATGGCCTAATAAATAGAAATGAAACAGAAGAATTGTTTGCCAATTCTTCATTTGCTAATACTTTCAGCAGTTAAAACACTGTCTATATACATAGACATCACCAAATGGAGTACATAAATATCAAATTGTTAATATTATTGGTACAAGGAAGCAAAGAATTCAAAATAACCAATATTTGGTCAGAAACTGACTATAGAACATGAAGTTCTCATGTGTAAGTTCCAAATCAAACTGAAGTGGAAGAAGAAAGCCCACAAATGTCCATTATATGATCTTGAATTTATACCCATCATTTTTAATGAAAACACTAGAAATCCTTTGAATTTCTGTTTTCTTGGCAGCCTTGGCTTTACTTGTTTTCTTGGCTATCTGAGATATTTTCAAGAGTCTTCTTCAATACCAATGGTCAAAAGTGCCAGTACTCTTTCTTCTTTAAAGTTCAACTTTTGCTTCCATATAATCCTTCAGGGAAAATCATGGACATACCAAACATTGGAGCATCTTTTCCAAGACCTTCATTGCTTCTCTATCATGTGGTAGTCTGAAGCATATTTCTTGCCTGTGGATTCCTTTATTTGATCCTTAAAGGCAGAAGCTATCTATAAATTCAGCATCAATTATAATGCTAGTTGCTGTATTTGTCATTAGTTTGATCCTTTTCATATTTAATCTTAACCACATATTTTTCACTGTCTTCCTTGACTTAATGAGCTTCCAGTCAATTGCATTTTCAGCCATCGGAGTAGGGTCATCCTTCTTCCTGAGCTCCTGAATCTTGTCTTGGGGCAGGTATTAGAGTCTCCATATCTTTTGGCTTTGGATGACTTCAATCTCCATGCTCCATGTTTGGGAAAGCTCAGCAGTTCATAACCTTCATGATAACTATGGGTTTGTCCTGATACATGCAGGCAGTCATATGCTAACCTCGCTTTTAATCTCAGAATGGTTGCTTAATACATGGATTTGAAAGACTTATGTCTAACCATTTGCCATAAACAAATATTTTCCTCATTGGATGAAATTGCTCCAACTAGAGATCTACATTATAGTAAAATATAGTTAGGATTTGCAGAAGGGAGGAGCTCTTTCTCAAAGGGCAAAGAGATTGCAGAACTCGGAATGTCTGGTAGATAGGAAGAGAGCAAGGTCAGATCTTTCCTAGCAACTCACAGAATATATCTATACTGCCAACTGCCAGCAGTTCAATTCTCACTGGCTGAAGGTTGACTCAGCCTTCCATCCTTCTGAGGTTGGTAAAATAAGGACCCAGATTGTTGGGGGAAATATTCTGACTCTGTAAACCGCATAGAGAGGGCTGTAAAGTACTGAGAAGTGGTATATAAGTCTGCTATTGTTACTGCTATCTATAGTTATTGCAGATCATTACTTCAGTCTGGCAAGTTCCTGTTTGTAGACAAACAACAATTCATCATTGGCATCTTTCAGTCTCAAGAGACTATGGTATCATGCTCTGGAAAGAGTGGCAATCCCTTCCACACTGAGGGAAGATACATTCTATCCCCTGCCCAGCTCCCAGATTTCGCTGGTTCCGGGACTGCCTCTTTGCCTCAGCCTGCCAAACAAGTGTCTCTTCGAATTGGAGAAGACCATGCTGTGTCTTTAACCTCCAAGCTGAACGATCGGAGGTCAAAGTTTCCCAGTTGTTAATGTCCATTCCCAGGGCCTTTAGGTCCCTCTTGCAGATATCCTTATATCGCAGCTGTGGTCTCCCTCTGAGGTGCTTTCCCTGCACTAATTCTCCATACAGGAGAACTTTCGGAATCCAACCATCAACCATTCTCATGACATGCCCCAGCCAACGTAGAAGTCACTGTTTCAATAGTGTATACATGCTAGAAATTCCAGCACGTTCCAAGACTGCGCTATTTGGAACTTTGTCCTGCCAGGTGATGCCAAGAATTTGTCGGAGACAGCGCATATGAAAGGTGTTCAACTTTTTCTCCTGCCATGCATAAAGGGTCCAAGACTCACTGCAATACAAGAGTGTACTCAGGATGCAGGTTCTATAGACCTGGATCTTTGTATGTTCCATCAGCTTCTTATTAAGCCATACTCTCTTTGTAAGTCTGGAAAATGTAGTGGCCACTTTACCAATATGTTTATTCAGCTCAGTATCTAAAGAGAGAGTGTCAGAGATAGTTGAGCCGAGGTACACAAAATCATGGATGGCCTCCAGTTCTTGTGCAGAGATTGTAATACAGGGAGGTGAATCCACGTCCTGACCCATGACTTGTGTTTTTTTCAGGTTGATTGTTAGTCCAAAGTCATGGCAGGTCTTGCTAAAACTGTCCATAAGTTGTTGAAGGTCTTCAGCAGAGTGAGCAGTGACAGCAGCATCGTCAGCGAAGAGGAAATCCCATAAGCATTTCAGCTGGACTTTAGACTTTGCTTTCAATCTAGAGAGATTAAAGAGTTTTCCATCTGATCTGGTCTGGAGGTAAATACCGTCTGTTGCAGTTCTAAAAGCATGTTTCAGCATGACAGCAAAAAAGATCCTGAATAAAGTTGGCACGAGGACACAGCCCTGCTTCACTCCACTTCGAATATCAAAGGAATCTGATGTTAAGCCATCAAAAACTACAGTGCCCTTCATTTCCTCATGAAAGGACCTGATGATGTTGAGGAGCTGAGGTGGACATCCAATCTTGGGGGGAGTTTTATAAAGGCCGTCCCTGCTAACCAAGTCAAAAGCCTTCGTAAGATCTATGAAGGCTACGAAAAGTGGCTGTCTTTGTTCCCTGCATTTCTCCTGCAATTGTCTAAGGGAAAATACCATGTCAATAATGGACCTGTTGGCTCAGACTTCCGGTTTGGCATTGCGGTGAGACAGTCGGGGAAATAGCAGGCTCTGATAAGCGTCGCGAAAACCCGGCTGCCGAACCGCTGCTGATGGGTCTTTGGACCGGAACCATCCTGCAGGGACGGGGAAGAAGAAGGGCACCTCGGACGACCAAGAGGAACAGACAAGTTCCTCGGAGGTCAGAAGGAACCCTCTGTGAGTCGGCGGTGGGGGGCAGCAGCCATGGCGGCTGCCACGAAGCTGGGACAACTGGGCTAAGAGATGTGCAGGAGGAAAGTGGATTGAAACAGAGCTCTTTGAAGCCAGGTGAGTGACAACCAACCCAGGCTTGTAACAATGCTCAGAGCAATATTTTTAACCATAAGACCCCTAGCCATAAAACAATGGCTGTACAACAAAGGGGCAATGGAAAGTTTAAAATATAATTTTAAAGAGACAAAGACCTGATAAACAACTAATTTTTGAACAGAACCAATTGGGAAAACTAAATTTTGAGACATGGTGAAAAGACTAGATAGAGTTTTAAAATTTGAACTGGACCTTAAAAAAGAGGAAGATTTGATATTTTTAAAATTAAAAGAAAAGTAATTAGATTGGACTGTTATATAATTGAAACAAAATGGATACTTGCATGACTAATGGAAATTGTGGATTGTAGAGAGACCTTCTGGTTCAAAAAGGAACATTGTAACCTGTTTTTTGTTATGGAAAATTCTGAACTCTACAGATAATAGCCGTGGGATTTTGTGGAGGAGGTTTTTTTCCCCCCTTGTCTGCAGGCAGCTTGATTTTGGTGAAAAGAAAGGGAAACTGTAATGGAACTCTCATAATTGGAATAATAACAACTTAAAAAACTGGCGCAGGAATAAGAGAAGGATTTGGTGCAGGAACAAGAGAAGGAAGAACTTGATACATTTTATCCGGAATAAAAGTAAGAAAAAGAATTAAAATGATACATGGAGGACAAAATTTGAAGACTTTGAAAATGGAATGAAATATATGCTAGCAGGCGAGAACATGAAGAAATAAGGTATAGCCAATGATAATATGATTAACTGGGAATAAGTAATGTATAGATGGATGGTAACAACAAAAAGACAACTATGCTGGGATTAATAGTAAAATTAAGATGATGATGCTGGGATTAACAGCAAAAATAAAAATGATTATGCTGGGTTTAACAGCAAAAAAACAAAAGTGATTATGCTGCGTATGACAGTAAAAATAAGGAGGATTATGCTGGGCTTAACAGTAAAAATGAAATGATTATGCTGGGTTTAACAGCAAAAACAAAGACGATTATGCTGGGATTAACAATAAAAATAAAATGATTATGCTGGGATTAACAGTAAAATTAAGATGATTATGCTGGGTCTCGGCTTGTCCACCCAACCGCTCTGGAAGCAAACAACAACCAGAAGGAAACGAAGCGGTTTCCAGCGTCTTTAATCAGGTTAAGCACAGCAACACAGGCAGGAGTAAGGCACAAGCCGGCATCGACGTTTAAAGTTAGCGCTACATGCAGCCGCTGTGTAGTGCTCTTTATACACTTAGTAACAAGCAATTTACCATTTGGCAATCAAACAGTTAACACCACACCCCCCTTCCCACTAGCTTGCTCGACAATAGGGCGCACTTCTGTTATGTCACAAGGAGACACCATTCGCAAGTTTTATGCTCCACCGAGCTCCAATGAAAGCGTTCATTTCTTTTGTGCTTGAGCGGCAAGGTCCCTCCAAACAGCTGGGAGCACGTCACCGGAGTTTACAGCCACTCGGCCCCTTCTCATCTTCCTCCCCAACAATGGCGAGACCCATCCGGGGCTCGACAGGCGGCTCCCCTCTACCAGGAGTCCACCTGCAGGAGGTAAAACAGAGATATTAGTTACAGAAGATACTCTACCCACTGGGTCCCGGTTTATCTGGATGTTGGCAATGATACCGATGGATTAACCGGTCGGCATGAACGTCTGGGGCTGCCTCCCAAGATGCTTGTGCTAATGGATAACCTTTCCAACGTACTAAGTACTGCAGCCTGCCCCTGCGTAGTCGGGAATCTAACACTTTATCTATCTCATACTAGTCGGTATGGCTCGGTCCTGGTGGGTCAGGCTGAGTCGTAGCTCTATCCCCACTGACGGGCTTTAGGAGGCTGCTATGAAAAACAGGGTGTACTTTTCCTAACAGTGAAGGTAATTTGAGCACTACAATGACAGGGTTGATCACGCGTGTTATAGGGAAAGGACCTATATATTTGGGCCCTAATTTCTTACTAGGCAATCATAGTTTTAAATATTTGGTTGATAAATAAACTTGATCCCCCACTGAAAACGGTTTTGGATCTACTCTTTTTTTATCAATATACAGTTTGTATTCACTCGCTGCATTTTGTAGAGCAGCCTTAACCTCTGGCCACGTTTGTCAGATTTTGTCTGCCCAGCCGGAAGACGTAGCTACATCTGTAGCCGGAGGTTCTACTTCAGGTATGGCAGCTGGCTGCAAACACCCAATCGGCTTCCCTGACCATGGTTTTGCTGCCGCACATGTGGGGCACTCTTTCATGTATCGTTCAATTTCACCACGCATCCGTGGCCACCAAAACTGACATCTGATCAGGTGAAGAATTTTAAGGAAACCATAATGACCTGCTGGTTTGCATCATGACACCATCATAGGACTGTCACTCGGAGTGGTTCTGGAATGTACAACCGATCCCCACTCCACCCCAATCCATCTCGTAGGACTACTGATGTCTGGTTTTGGGTTGTTGGGTGGTTACGTGTCCTGTTGGATAGCCGTTCGTAGGTCCGTTAAGAAAGACGATTCTTTTCGTAGCGCTGCTGCAACAGGTTGTCCAGTCCCAATGGGCAGTATAAGGGATTCCACTACTTCTTCGTGCTTGCTATTGTATTGCGGCATACGTGATAGCGCGTCAGCAAGGAAATTCTTCCCTGCTGGTACATATTTGAGTTTAAAGGAAAACCTTCGAAAATATTGTGCCCAGCGTAGCTGTTTTGGAGATAGACGCCTAGGCATTTGCAACGCTTCTAGATTTTTATGGTCTGTCCACACTTCAAATGGGGGGGGGGGTTGCCCCTTCCAGAATGTGATGCCAAGTTATCAACGCCCATCGGACGGCGAAAGCTTCTTTTTCCCAAATCACCCACCCCCTCTCCGTGGTGTTCAATTTGCGTGAGGTATAAGCACAAGGACGTATTTGATTCTGCTCATCCTTTTGCAACAACACTGCTCCCACAGCAACGTCGCTGGTGTCAGCCTGAACAATGAACTCACATGACAGATCAGGATGCTTGAGTACTGGTTCTCTGGTGAAGAGATATTTCAATTGCTCGAACGCACTTTGGCATTGGGCTGACCATTGCAACACCTGTCTTGGTCTTCGGTTTACCATAGCTGGTTTAGTGCGTAACAGGTCCGTTAATGGTAGAGCTATAGTGGCAAAGGCGGGGACAAACTGGCGATAGAAATTAGCAAAACCAAGGAAACTTTGGAGTTGCTTCCTTGTTTTAGGAGCTTGCCACTCCACAATAACCTGGACCTTACGTGGATCCATTTCTATATCATTGCTCGATATCCGATAACCGAGGTAATCTATTTTCGACTTATGGAATTCGCATTTTGAGAGTTTTACAAACAGTTTAGCAGCCAACAGTTTCTCCAAAACCTGACGTACCAATTTAATGTGTTCTTCCAAGTTGTGGGTGTAGATCAGGATGTTGTCTAAATAAACAAGAACTCCTCTGTAAAGATGCTCATGCAGCACTTCATTAATAAGCTGCATGAACACAGCTGGAGTGCCTTGGAGTCCAAACGGCATAACCCGATACTGGTAACTACCGAGGGGACAATTGAAGGTGGTCTTCCATTCGTCACCTGGCTTGATCCGAACCCATAGTATACTTCCCGCAAATCGAGTTTTGTGAAAACATGGCCAGTTGATAACATGGCTAAAAGATCCTTCATAAGCGGAAGAGGATACAAATGTTCTATGCACACCCCGTTCAAATCTCGGAAGTCAATGCACAAACGTACCCCGCCATCCTTCTTCTCCCTGAAAAAAACTGGGGCGGCCATCCTGGATCTACTAGGGATGATGACGCCTCTGGCTAGGTTTTTGTTGATATATTGTTGCAACTCAGCTAATTCTGGTTGGGTCATGGAATACATTCGTGGCTTCGGCAATTTAGCTCCAGGCACCAATTCGATGGCACAATCCATGGGCCTATGGGGGGGGGTAGTACCTCACATTCTTCCTCGCTAAATATGGCTGCAAGATCATGATAGATGTTAGGGAATCCCTGTGCATGTGAAACCTCTGTGGATGCACAGCTACTGTCCTGTCCCCCATCTGGCTGTACAACCAGAGGCACGGGGGTTGGAATGGCTGGTCCCAGGGGAATCCTGAGTTTACGGTAACCCCCCTCCCACCAGATGTGTGGTTGCCACTTGTCTAACCACGTCAGACCCAGGATCACCGGTTCTATCATTTTCTCGACTACGATGAACCAAATGGACTCCTGATGGTCACCTATTGCCAACAACATACTTTCAGTTACGTGGGTAGCGGGCGCCCCCCCAACAACAACCCATCCATCTGTTCGAATTTGACAGGAACTTTTAGCCGCCTTGTCCATAGACCCAGAGCATCTACCACAGCTTTATGAATCAGGCAACGGGTACACCCAGTGTCCACTAAAGCTCCATACTGAAGACCTGTTGTGCAGTGGGGGTTCCTCAGCACCACAGGTATTAGAAAAGGGTACACAGGTTCGCTCACCATTGGGTCCTCCGGCTCGTCGTCGTTGCTGTCGCCTGACACCACTGGGAACTTCCCCGCCATTGGTGTTGGTACGACATCCCTGGCCTGGGCATCTATGACAGTCTTTGGTCCTTGGAGCACTTGTGTTCGTTCTTGCGGCTGTCATGGTCGACCCTTGGTTGGCACCCCCGCAGCCTGTTTCTGGGGAGGTACCTGCAACGGTGGTAAAGGGCATTCGGCCGCCCTGTGGCCCACCTGATTGCACCGGAAACAACAGAAGGCCGGTCTCTGAGATCTGTCAGATGAGGTTGTGCCGGGCAGAGGGGTTTGGAGTCGCGTGGTTTGAGGCTTCTCTGCTGGCTTCTCTGTGGCGGTCCTTCTCTGTCCCACATTAACCTCCAACCGAAGCCTAAACTCTCGGAGCACTATGTCCAGTTCAATAGCTGCTTTGAACCAGATGGCTAAGCGCAGAGCTAGGCCTCGGTACGCACAGGCTTGCCTCAACTCACGATCCAACCCCATACAGAACTGCTGGACTAGCATTCATTCTGGCCAGTCCCTTAAGCGACTAGCGAGTTTCCGGAAGTCCCATACATAGTCCTTAGCTGGAAAACCCCTCTGTTTGAGGGCCACAAGATCACCTTCTGCAACTTGCTCACTGGACTCATCCTCAAAGGTAGAACAGAGGGCCTCCAAGAACTTGCCCACGTCTACTAGTTCTCTAGCATGATTTCGGTGTAAACCAGCCACCCAATCTGCAGCATCACCTGTCAACACGGCTGTAATGGCCACCACCATGGCCCATTGAGACGGATACCAGCGGCCATACTGGTCTAGATGACTGATCATCTGGCTTAGGAACAACGCCACACAGTCTGGGCTCCCATCGAATGTAGCTTGCAGTGCTGGGGGGGCCCAAGTGGGTTGAGGTGCCCACATCCCAGGAACTGGAGGCCACGCTGGAGGCGGGACAGGTGGCCTGTTCTCCCCATCACTCCTTTGGTCTTCAACGGTCCTCCTGTCAGTGGAACCAAACCGGTCTCCCACAAGACGTTGTGCCCTTTTTCCAGCCCCTACATCTCTTCTATGCAGTGGTTGCTCAGCAGCCCTGTTGCTGGACTCCCCCTTGGGCACCCGATGTTCCCAGGCCCCTGTCTGGCCCTCTGCTCTACCTGGTTCTTGTTCCCTTCGAAATTTAGGGCTGGAGATGTGGAACTGGACCTCTGACCTGGAAAGTCCATTGTCCTGCCAAGACATGCCCGGTAACGGCTCCGATCCAGTGGCCCAGGGCTGCCAAGAGGGGGCGTCCCGAAAACTCCCCTCCCCAAACCTGTCTTGAAGGGCTTCCATAGCACTGGAGTCAGGACCTGTAGTTGCAAAACCCCAATCCGCTTCCTCGTCATCTGTCCAGCGCCTTTCCCTCCAACCCCTGAAAGACGGAGCCAACAGGGAAGGAGTTGGCAGTTTAGAACCAGTGTGGGTGGAACTGAGCCACAAGTCTCCACCGGAAGCCTGTCCAGAATGCTCAAACCCCTGACTCTGCGTACCAGCCAGCCCACAACAATCCTCCTCATGTAGCTGTCGCAGTTTGGGTCTGACCACCGGCTGTTCAGGGGGTGCGGTTTGCAGCCCCTCCGCTTCCATAAGCACCTCCTCCACGTCTGCCTCTAGAGGTACCTCCAACTCCGAGGCTCCTGGTGCCATCCCCTCTGCCATAACGAAACGCCTCCAACACACAAAACGCCGCTAGAAAAGGTGGTTGGGATGGTGATTGAGGGGAGCGCTAACTTTCTCTCGGCTTGTCCACCCAACCGCTCTGGAAGCAAACAACAACCAGAAGGAAACGAAGCGGTTTGCAGCGTCTTTAATCAGGTTAAGCACAGCAACACAGGCAGGAGTAAGGCACAAGCCGGCATTGACATTTAAAGTTAGCTCTACACGCAGCCGCTGTGTAGCGCTCTTTATACACTTAGTAACAAGCAATTTACCATTTGGCAATCAAACAGTTAACACCACACACCCCCTTCCCACTAGCTTGCTCGACAATAGGGCACGCTTCTGTTACGTCACAAGGAGACACCATTCGCAAGCTTTATGCTCCACCGAGCTCCGATGAAAGTGTTCGTTTCTTTTGTGCTTGAGCGACAAGGTCCCTCCAAACAGCTGGGAGCATGTCACCTGTTGTGGCTCCGTCCTCTGAGCCTATCTTATTGGAGGGAGAAGGCTCTGAACATGAAGGAGAGGAGTCGGCCAGGCCTCCCTCTCCAGGCCCCTCCTCTCTGGCACTGCCTCAGGTGCCGGCCGAGGAAGAGGAGATTAGCCAGGAGCCAGGTGTCTCCGATGATAGCAATGGAGGCGATCTGTCATTCCTGGATCCACGCCAACGAAGGCGTGATAAACAGTTGCAGCAGTTGAGGAGGCATGCCAGGGATTAGGCTGAGTCACTGGACTACACCCCAGAGACTATATAAGAGAGTGTGGTGGCCATTTAAGACTCTGTGATGGACAAAAACTAACTCTGGCTAGTCACTTTGAACAACGCCTAAATCTGCCGAAGGTTTCTTGTTTTGAACTGGACTATTTGCAAACTGTGTGTATTTCTGTTTATATGGTGAAGGGATACTCCCGTTTATTGAAGTAAAAGCACTTGGCAGTCGGTGCTTGTCTTGCTGCCAAGTTTCTGATAACAAACTGTGCATGCCAAGTGCTTCCTTTAACCCTTGGCTGGCTGTGTGTGTGTGTTTGGAGACGGGGACAGAACAGTCACCGGAATTTACAGCCACTCGGCCCCTTCTCATCTTCCTCCCCAACAATGGCGAGACCCATCCGGGGCTCGACACTGGGATTAACAGCAAAAAACCAAAAATGATTATGTTGGGTATGACAGCAAAAACAACGAGGATTATGCTGGGATTAACAGTAAAAATGAAATGATTATGCTGGGTTTAACAGCAAAACAAAGATGATTATGCTGGGATTAACAGTAAAAATAAAATGATTATGCTGGGATTAACAGCAAAAAAACAAAAATGATTATGTAGGATATGATAGCAAAAACAAGGGATAAACAGCAATGAAGATGATTATATTGGGAGCAACAGTTAAAATATTGTTTAAAGGCTTATAATAATTGCAATGATTTATATTTTTAAAATACATTCATCTAAGTAAAAAGAAAAAGAAAAATGAAATGATATTTGGTTAGAATTTAGAGATTTAATTAATGGGTTTTTGGGATAATGGCATTGTTAAATAGATAGAATTTAGGGAAATAATTGAGTAAAATATTAAGTTGTGTTAATTGAAAATTAAGATTTGTTAGTGATTTGTACCAATTTATGACCGGATCAATGCTTCATTTTGAAAAGATGTATTTTATGTTTATGTTTTTAAAAATAAAAAAAAATATAAAAAAAATAATGGACCTGTTGGCTCGAAATCCACACTGTGATTCTGGATAGACTCTCTCTGCAAGCACCTGGAGCCTATTCAATACGACACGGGCAAGCAGCTTCCCTACAACACTAAGAAGAGAGATGCCACGGTAGTTGTTACAGTCACCATGGTCACCTTTGTTCTTGTACAGTGTGACGATATTTACATCCTTCATGTCCTGTGGTACTCCACCTTCCTTCCAATAAAGACAGAAGATTTCATGCAGTTCAGTTGGGATGTTCTCTTTGCAGCACTTCAGAACTTCGGCAGGGATGTTATCTTTCCCGGGTGCCTTGCCAGAGGCAAGGGAATCCAGGGCCGCATTTAGTTCTTAGCAAACAACAATAAAAGAACTATAAAAGAACAATAAAATAACTTACATCTGGTAAGATGGCGGCCAAGGCAGACGCTTAGCCACATGGCTAGAGACTAGTAGTAGAGAAAAGACTTAAAATCTAAAATAGTGATAGGAGTAGAAGCAGCAAAACAAAGAAAATAGACATAGATCAGGTCCTAAAAATTAATATAATAATGACCAAAGTTCTGGGACCAGTGAAACCTGAGAAAAAAGAAAAAATGTCCCATCCGAGAAGTCTCAGACCTCCCACGTGGACCCGGAGATCCGAAATTCAATGATCAGAAAAAAACCCGGCAATCCCGAGCAACCCCTTAATCAACTTGAACAACTGACTACTGGAGGCACAATTTACTGGGGCAAATGCCTAGGTCCGTGATGGCGAACCTATGGCACGTGTGCCACAGGTGGCACGCAGAGCCATATTAGTGGGCACGCCAGCTCAGCTCTGGGGTGCATGCGCGCGCTGGCCAGCTGATTTTCGGGCCTTCTGGGCCCACCAGAAGTAGGGAAACAGGCTGTTTCCTGCCTCTGGAGGGCCTGGGGGGTGGGGAAGGCCCGTTTTTCTTTCTTACCTGGCTCCAGATCCTCTCTGTGTATCTGGGAACAGCAAAAACAGCCTTTCCCACTTCCTGGAGGCCCTACGGAGGCTGAAAGGGCCCATTTCCCCACTCCTGGTGGGACAGGAAGTGATGTTTTTTCCTGTCCCCAGCCTCCAGAGACTCCTAGAGAGGCTCCTACAGACTCCTAGAGAGGCTCCTATAGACTCCTAGAGAGGCTCCTACAGACTCCTAGAGAGGTTCTGGAGGCTGGGGACAGCAAAAAATGTCACTTCTTGTCCCACCGGGAGTTGGGAAATGGACCCTTTCAGCCTCTGTAGGGCCTCCAAGGGAGTGGGAAAGGCTGTTTTCGCCGTTCCCAGATACACAGAGAGGATTTGGAACCAGGTAAGAAAGAAAAACGGGCCTACCAGGCCATCATGTGCCAAGAGTGGGGGGGTGTGTGGAGGGGGGAGGGGGTTGCACACACATGCGTGTGGGCACATGAGCGTGCGACCCTCCCCCGCCCCCCTCTCCTGGCACGCGATGGCAAAAAGGTTAGCCATCACTGGCCTAGGTAAACCAAGAATACCTGGGGAGCCCTGATCCAGAGAAGTCTTCCAAACCCAAGCGAACAGCTTGAGAGATGGCTGACCAGTAGCCCCCACTGGAGGCAAACACTGAGGAAAGCCAAAGCCAGTCGAGTGACCTAAGGTTTGACAATTAGCTGGAAACTGGTGATTCCGAACAGCCCCCTGAATGAAACACTACTAGAGGTATAATTTGCTGGAGGCAAGTTTATCTAAGGCATAATCTACCGGAGGCAAATGACCAGATAGGCCAGGACTAGTGGGGAGAAACCTGAGCTGGGGAGGTCCTCCAAACCCAGGCAAACGGCACGGGTATTAGCCGGCCAGCCATCCCCACTGGAAGCAAATTATATATAAATATATATATGTTTTCTCAGGTTTTCGCGGGTGTTTGTATGTAGGTCTTTGGTTATTCGGGACTTCTCCCACGTAAAATTGGAAGTGTCTTGGCGACGTTTCGACGAAGTCTCATTTGTCATCTTCAGGCTGGTGTTGTCAGCTTTGTGCTTCTAGGAGCAATGTGTGTGATCGCAGCTGTTTCTTCCTTTTAACTGCCAGTGGGGGTGTGAACTGATTGGGTGGGAGCTTGGCTGTGTTCTGATTGGGTGGAAGTGTGTTCTGATTGGTTGGGGGTTTGGCTGTGCTCTGATTGGATGGGGGGTTGGCTGTGCTCTGATTGGCTGGGGGTGTGTTCTGTTTAGGTGAGGGCTTGGTTGTGCTCGGGTTAGTCTGAGTAGCAGGGGGATTTGAGCTGGTGAGCTGCGTTGCTGTTGTTTGGCTTTGCGTTCGTGGTTGTGCCACATCTTCATGGTGGGTGTCAGTTTGCTTCATGTATGGATTGGAGGAGTTTAAAGTGGCTAATGATGCAGCTGTGGTCTGGCTTCTGGTTTGTGGTCATGCCTCATCGGTGTGGGTTTGCTTTTTGCGTGGATGTGTGGTGGTGACATCCTGTCTGGTTTTCGTGAGTGTGGGTCTGGTGTCATTTTTTGTATTAGGGACTCGTTTGTCAATAAGGGCGGGTTTCCAAATGGCTGGTAGGTGGGAGGTATCATCTCGTTTATTCATGCTGTGTGGACGTTTTTCTATCTCGATGTCTTCTCTGATTATTCTGTTGTTAAAGTGTTCAGTTTTGGCAATAGTTCTGGTCTTTTTAAAGTCAATATCATGTCCTGTGGCTTTGAGGTGTTTGACCAGGGAAGAAGTTGGTTCCTCTTTTCTGACTGAGTTCTTGTGTTCTTCAATGCATGCACTTTTTCTTCTGTTGGTTTGTGCGATGTATGTGGTGGGGCAGGCGGTGCATGGGATTTCATATACTGCTTGATTTTGTCTTTGGGGTTTCTTAGGATGGTGGATATTTTTCAGTTTGTGCAGAATGCTGTCTTGATGTGTTTGTGGAGGATCTTGCTGATTCTGTTTGTGGTGCCTTTTATGTATGGGAGGAGGGCTTTGCCGTTTTCTTGTTCTCTTTTTTTTAAATTTGATTTATATGCCGCCCTTCTCCGGAGACTCAGGGCGGCTTACAATGTGCTCAGCAATAGCCTTCATCCTTTTGTATATTTATACAAAGTCAGCTTATTGCCCCCACAACTGGGTCCTCAATTTACCTACCTTAGAAAGGATGGAAGGCTGAGTCAACCTTGAGACTTGGCGAGATTCGAACCTGCAGTAATTGCAGGCAGCTGGTCTTAATAACCAGCTTAATAACAGGGTGCCTTAGACCACTGTACTACCAAGGCTCTCTTGGATTTTAGTGAGGGTTTCTTTTTGGATTAGGTTGGTAATCTTATTTCTTTGGAATCCATTGGATGTTAGTACGTTAGTGAGAGTGTGTAGTTCGGTTTTTAGGTGTTGTTCGTCAGCTAAGTGTTTTGTTCTGGAGATGAGTGTCTTGGCTATGGAGTTGATCTGTGCTGGGTGGTGGTGTGAGAGTGCGTGCAGATAGCGGTTTGTGTGTGTTTTCTTCTGGTAGATGGTATGTCCTAGGGAGCCATTGGATTTCTTGTAGACTAAGACATCCAGGAAGGGAAGTTGGTTGTTAGCTTCTGTTTCCATGGTGAACTGTATTTTGGGGTTGAGGCTGTTGAGGTGTGTGAGGAAGTTGTCCAGTTTTTCTTTCCCATGTGGCTAGATTATGAAGGTGTCATCAACATATCTGAGCCAGAGTTTGGGTTTGTGATCAGATTTTTCTAGAGCTTGGGTTTCAAAGTGTTCCATGTAGAGGTTAGCAATGACAGGTGAGAGGGGTGATCCCATGGGTGCTCCTTCTATTTGTTTGTATTTTTGTCCGTTATAGATGAAGTATGTGTTGGATAGGCAGTGGTTGGTCAGATCTAGGATGTGCTTGGGGGGGTTATATTTGTTTTGGATAGCTGTCAAGGCTTCTTTGATTGGCACTTGGGTGAAGAGAGATATGACATCGAAGCTCACAAGTAGGTCGCTGGGCTGTAAGTTTTGTTTCTTTATGATCTCTATGAACTGGAATGAGTTTTTTACGTGAGAGTTGATGGATTCTGCATAGGGCTGTAGTTGTTTGGCAAGAAATTTGGGCTGTAGTTGTTTGGCAAGAAATTTGGGCTGTAGTTGTTTGGCAAGAAATTTGGGCTGTAGTTGTTTGGCGAGAATTTATATATATATATATATATATATATATATATATATATATATATATATATATATATAGTAAAAAAATAAATAAAATAAATAAAAAAGTTAACCTGCAAGAAACCCCCACAGCAATCCTACTATGCCAGGCAAACACACTATTGCCAAACCCCCACCCAAAAAGAAGGAGATCGCTACTGATGATCCACATGACCCCTGCATGTGCTTCATCTGCACAGAAGCACTCGAGGAGCATGAGAGTACTATGAAGTGCTCTCTATCTGATACATATGCACACCACAAATGGTTGGGGGTAACCAAAGGCGTAGCCTAGTTCTTTCAAGCAGCTTCAGTTAAAACTTCGCAGTTTGCATTTCCATTACTCTGCCCATCATGCAAGCCCAGACTGGACAAATTTATTGTTCTACTCAAATGGGTTGACACCATAAAAGTACAACCTGCATCCCTCAAAAGAAAAGAAATAACTCAGAAAAGCAAAGCTCCAGCCGAAGAGGTTGCAGAAAAGAAATGCTTTTAAAAGCCTCTAATGATCCCAACTGAGTTGTCTGATCATCAGAGGTGCTTTTAAAAGAAAAAAAAAAGTTGGCTACGCCCACCCAGTCACATTACCCCCCCCCCCAAGCCATGCCCACAGAACTGGTAGTAACACATTTTACATTTCACCACTGCTTCTGCAAAGCCTTTGATTCAGTGATGCACGACAAACTACTGCTGAAACATAGTTCTCACAGCATCTCCGGACTCCTGAGCCACGTTCCTGTCAAACAGGCAGCAAATGGTCAAAATAGGGCAGGCCCTATCAAATCCAGTTAATAGCGGTGTCCACCAAGGCAGTGTCTTAGGACCCACACTCTTTCTGCTTTATATCAACGACCTATGTGATCATATTAAAAGCAGCTGCGTCCTCTTCACTGATGATGTAAAATTATTTAACACCCCCAACAATGCTGCCCTACAAAGCAACCTAGACTATGTGTCAGAATGGTCGTGTAATTGGCAACTCCAAATTTCAACTAACAAATGCTCTGTCCTACACATTGGCAATAAAAATCAGAACACCAAATACAAGTAAGGTGGAAATGATCTCGTAGATGACCCTCACTCTGTCAAGGATCCAGGAGTACTTCTCTCAAATGATCTAAGCCCCAGAGCTCACTGTATCAGCATTGCCAAAAAGGCTTTAAGAGTTGTTAACCTTATTTTGCGAAGCTTCTTCTCCGGTAACAGTGAATTGTTAACTAGGGCATACAAAACCTTTGCGAGACCAATTCTTGAATACAGCTCATCTGCCTGGAATCCACACTGTATATCGGACATTAATATGATTGAGTGAGTCCAGAGATATTTCACGAGAAGAGTACTGTTAAGTTGGGTGAATGAGGACGCAGCAAGCCAGGCAGTGAGTGACAACAGCTCTTTATTGTAGGGTGAGAACCCAGCAACTGACCAGGGGAAACAGCTCCCTTTATAGGCCAGGCCACCCCAACGATGCCCTTGAAGTGATGTCCCAGTGCCTGGAGGCTGTGTGGGTCTGGATGGGGAGGAACAGGCTCAAGCTCAATCCTTCCAAGACTGAATGGCTGTGGCTCTCGGCATCCCGATATAGTCAGTTGACTCCATCACTACTATTGGGGGCGAGTCATTGGCCCCCACAGAGAGGGCTCGCAATCTGGGAGTCCTCCTGGATATGCAGCTGTCCTTGGAGGAACATCTGACGGCTGTAACCAGGGGGACCTTTTGTCAGGTTCGCCTGATTCGCCAGTTGCGGCCCTTTCTTGATCGGGATTCCCTGTGCACAGTCACTCACGCCCTCGTCACCTCTCGCCTTGACTACTGCAACGCTCTCTACATGGGGCTCCCCTTGAGGAGCACCCGGAGGCTCCAGCTGGTCCAGAACGCAGCAGCGCGGGTAGTGATGGGAGCAGCATGGCGCTCCCATGTAACACCGCTCCTGCGCGAGCTGCACTGGCTCCCGGTGGTCTTCCGGGTGCGCTTCAAGGTGTTGGTTATTACCTTCAAAGCGCTCCATGGCATAGGGCCTAGCTATCTTCGAGACCGCCTGCTCCTACCGACGACCTCCCATCGACCAGTGTGCTCCCGCAGAGAGGGCCTCCTCAGGGTGCCATCAGCCAGACAGTGTAGGCTGGTGACCCCCAGGGGGAGGGCCTTCTCTGTGGGGGCACCTACCCTCTGGAATCAGCTCCCCCCAGAGATAAGGAGAATCCAGGACCTCAGTGCCTTCAGTCGTGCCCTTAAAACCCATTTTTTCAAGCAAGCCAGGCTGGCTTAAGATGAAATTTTTAATTGTTTTTAAATGTTTTAAACGTTTTAATTGGTAATGAGTTTTAATTGGGCCAAATTTATATATCTTTTAATTGTTTTTTAATATTTGTCCTGCATGTTTTTTAATTTTGGCTGTACACCGCCCTGAGTCCTCAGGGAGAAGGGCGGTATAGAAATTCAATAATAAAATAAAATAAATATACCTTGCAGCTGTGGTGGTCAGCCAATCAGCTGATGGTCAGTTAATTCAAACTGCCCACCCAAAATCTACATACATAATACTCCTCCCCTCCCAGAAGTCACTTGGGGTGGACATTAGCATACAAAGTCTCTCAGGTGACCAGGGCGTGTCCGCACCTTAGTTGACCTGTGCAGTTCAGTCGGAGGTGTGGCGTTGAGCAGGTCGGAGGAACTCCCTGTTTCTCCCTGCTCCGCCAATGGAACCTCCGAGAATTCGTTGTGGGCGGCGACTTCTGCGGCTGATCGATCTTCCATGATGGGGCGGCGCTGGATCTCGGGGCCGACAGCTAAGTCCTCCGCTAGACTCGGGTTTGAGTTAGTTTGAGAGTTCTGTTGGTAGCTAGGGAGCAGTTCGTCGAATGCATCTTCTGTGTCGGCGGCCCAATGCTTCCGTAGCTGGTCAATGTGTCGGCGCCAAATCCTCCTGTCTCCCATGTCTATCCTATACGATTTGGACCCTGTTACCTCCGCGATTGTCCCGGTTTCCCAGAGGGGTCTGTTCCCGTAATTCCTAGCAAATACTGGCATCCCTATTGTGAACTCCCTCAGCCTTTTTTGCCCCTCTGAAGCTGTCAGGGGAATAACTGGGGTGTAGCCTGTCTAGGACTCCTCGGAGCTTCCTCCCCATAAGAAGTTCCGCCGGGCTCCAGTCTGTGGTGGTGCATGATGTGGCGTGTTGGACCATTAAGAATTTATCTATCCTCTCCTGCCAGTCCCCTGGGCCTAGGCGTGAGATGGCTTCCTTAGCCATTATCACAAATCTCTCCACCAATCCATTACTAGCCGGATGAAATGGGGCAGAGAGGATGTGTCTGATCCCCAACTCTGCTAGGTACCCCTCAAACTGTGTGGCCGTGAACTGGGGCCCGTTATCTGAGACTAAGGTGTCCGGTAGGCCATGGGTGGCGAACAACTGCCTTAGCTCCCTAATGACGGCGTCGGTGGTAGTGGTCTTCATGAGTCTGATCTCTAACCACTTCGAGAAGGCGTCCACTATGACCATAAATACCTGCCCATGGAATGGGCCAGCGAAGTCTATGTGGATCCTGGACCAGGGACCCTGGGGCCATTCCCATTCCCTGACCGGTGCTGTAGGGGGTTCTGGCCTAGACTCTTGGCAGGCTTGGCACTTCCCCACCCACTCAGTGATGTCTTTATCCATTAGGGGCCACCATACGTAACTCCTAGCTAACCCCTTCATCCTTACAATCCCAGGGTGCCCCTCATGCAATATCTTTAAAAGTTTTTCCCATAGGCACAAGGGAACAATAACCCGATCACCCCACAAAAGACAACCCCCTTGCATTGTCAGCTCACCTTTTTGTTAGCGAAATGTTTGAATTCCCCGCCCTCAGACTTTTCGGCCACCCCCTCGTGACCCAACTCGTGACTTTCCTAATCACGTGGTCTTTGGTTGAGGCTCTCGCTACCTCTGCTGAAGTGATGGGCCCTGAGTCCAAGACATCAATCAGCAGGACTGGAACTCCGGGTGTGGGGTTCTCTATCCTGTCCGGTAACGGGCAACGGCTGAGAGCATCGGCATTGCCCATGCTCACCCCTGGTCGATGTACCAGGCGATAGGAGTATGCTGGCAGGAAGATGGCCCAGCGTGTCATGCTGGGAGATAGGGCTGCCGGGTGGGTTGGTCCCCTGTGATGAGACCCAGAAGGGGGTGATGGTCTGTGATGAGTTCGAAGTCTCTGCCGAACAGGTATTCGTGGAACTTCTTGACTCCTGAGACAGCTGCCAGGGCCTCTTTGTCAAGTTGACTGTAGTTCCGTTCAGTGCTTGAAAGAGTCCGGGAGTAGTAGGTGATGGGCGCCTCTAGACCGTTCAGTAGTCTATGGCTCAGGACGGCCCCCACACCGAAAGGGGACGCGTCACAGACTAGCACTAAGGGAAGCATGGAATTGTATTGAATTAGGAAACTCTCGGCTGACAGGAATTTCTTTACAGCAGCAAACACTGTAGCTTCAGCCTTCCCCCAAACCCATTTGGACTTTTTGGCCAACAGTCTGTGCAGGGGCTCCACTACTGTTGCCTTGTCCCTTAGAAAAATTGCATAAAAGTTCAATAGTCCCAGGAACGCTTGTAGTTCCGCCTTATCTTTGGGGGTGGGAGCCTCTTGGATCACCCTAATTTTGCTTTCGGTGGGGTGTATGCCGGTTCCGTCTACCTGATACCCCAAGAACTCCACGGAAGGGACTGCGATCATGCACTTGTTGCATTTGACTCTGAGTCCTGCACTCCTGAACTTCCCTAGCACTTGTCTCAGCCTCTCCCCTAGCTGCTGTTCGTCTTCTGCGGTGACGAGCACGTCATCAAAATACAGAACCACTACAGGACCACCCCAGGGATCCCCTGTAACAGTCGCTCCATGGTGCTCTGGAGTAGTCCTGGAGCTATGCTGACTCCGAATTGGAGTCTGGTACACTTGAAGGCACCTCTATGCATTATTATAGTTTGTGCCTCTGCGGTAGTGCCATCTACCGGCAGCTGCTGGTATGCCTGCGCAAGATCGAGTTTAGCAAAGATCTTGCCTGGCCCTAGGGAATGCAGAAGGTGATGTACGATCGGAACCGGATAGGCGCTCTGCTGCAGGGCCTTGTTGATCATACATTTGTAGTCAGCGCAGATGCGCACAGACCCGTCCAGCTTAACGGGGGTCACAATTGGGGTCTCTCACCGAGCATGATCGACTGGCACTAACACCCCCTGCTTTATCAATTTGTCCAATTCCACGTCGATCTTGGGCTTTAGGGCAAAAGATACCCTCCTGGGTTTCAGCCAGATGGGGGCAATATTGGGGTCGAGGTTGAATGAGATAGGGGTCCCCACATATTTGCTGAGCCGCTCATCGAACACGTCCTGGAACTCCTGCATCAGATCGTCCTTCAGGGTGCTTCGCACGTTGCGAACTCAGGTGAATCCCATGCCCAGGGTTCTGAACCAGTCCATGCCCAGGAGGCTTGGGAGCTTCCCGCTGACTACAGTGAGGGGAAGCTTCTCTCGGAATTCCCCGTACCCCACCTGGAACTCGCCGATTCCTTCCACGGGGATGCGGTTCCCCTGGTAATCGTGCAGTCCCAGCCGCTGGTACCACAGTTGCCGTCTCTGGATGCTGGGGATGGCCTTCTTTAGCTTGTCCCAGGACATGATGGTAATTGGGGATCCGGTGTTGATCTCCATAACGCATTCCTGCCCCACGATGTCGACCGTCATGTAGGTCTTCTCCCCGGGGGATGTGCAGGTCCGGCCGATTCGGATGGTGCAGACCTCGAGATCCTCAGATTTCGCGCTTTTCCTGTAGCCGCCCTTCGGATTGGTTCTCGTCCGCTGCGCCATCTCTGATTGGCTAGCATTGCTCCGCAGCTTGTAATGGGGGTTCTGCTTGGCTCTGCAGACTCTGGCGATGTGCCCCTTCTGCTCGCATTGCCGGCAAATGGCGTCTCGGAACTTGCAGGTCTGGCACGGATGGGGTCCCCCACAACTCGCACAGGCATCTCGCTGGCCTCGCCGGTCCTGCCGGTCCTGTTCGGTCCTGCAGACCTCTTTGTCTGACTCTCCCTCACTCCCCGTTCCAATGGTTTCCTGGTGAACTGGGGCTGACTTCTGTGCCGTTCTGCTCTGCGTCATCCCCTGTAGTCTCTCGGCTGCCTTGCATGAGGATTCTTGAGCCCTCGCCTCGTCCAGTGTGATGTGTAGCGTGAGATTTGTCTTTGCAAGCAACCTCCTCTGCAAGCGAATATCTCTCACTCTGCAGATTAGTTGCTCTAGCAGCATCTCATTGAGGTCTCTGTACTCACACTGGTTTGCGGCCTTGTGCAGGGCAGCGACGTACTCGCTGATCGATTCTCCCTCCTGCTGCAGCCATTGCCGGAAGTCGAACCGTTGGACGTACTTCGATGGCGTTGGGGCATAGTGGTCCTTCAGCAGTGTCTGAAGCATCTGCCACGAGATAGTGTGGACCGAGTTCAGTTCCGATAGGGCCTTGGCCATATTGAACACCTTGGCTCCACAATGGCTCAGGAACAGGGCTTTCTTCCATACATCGGGCAGCCCCTGTAGGTCGCTGGCCACCAGGAAGCATTCAAAGCGGGACATGTAGGATCCCCACTTCTCTTCTGCGGGGTTGAAAGGCGCTGGCAGCACATAGGTAGACATCGTCGGTAGATTCTCCAAGTGCTCTGCTCGCTCGCCTGGCTGGATTCGAGTTTGCGGCTCTCTTGTTGGCTTGTGGCTTCAGCTCTTTCCGTGGCTTCTGGCCTCTAAATCCCACCTTCTTCACCAATGTTAAGTTGGGTGAATGAGGACGCAGCAAGCCAGGCAGTGAATGACAACAGCTCTTTATTGTAGGGTTCTCACCCTACAACTGACCAGGGGAAACAGCTCCCTTTATATACCTTGCAGCTGTGGTGGTCAGTCAATCAGCTGACAGTCAGTTAATTCAAACTGCCTGCCCAAAATCTACATACATAACAAGTACTCCACTCCTCTACTCACAATAGAATCCCTTATGCCACCAGGCTTGTAATTTTGGGCTTGGACAATCTGGAACTGCACTGCCTGCAGTCTGATCTAAGCATAGTACACAAAATTGTCTGCTACAACATCTTACCTGTCAACGGCGTCTTCAGCTTCAACCTCAATAATACATGGGCAAACAATTGATAGAAACTCAAGGTAAACTGCTCCAAACTCGATTGCAGAAAATGCAACTTCAGCAACAGAATGGTCAATGCCTGGAATGCTCTACCTGACTCCGTTGTTACATTCTCAAACCCTCACAGCTTCAACTTTAGTCTACTGTGGACTTCACCCCATTCTTAAGAGATCTGTAAAGGGGGTGTGCATAAGCGCACCAGCGTGCCTATTGTCCCTGTCTTACTGTCCCCCATTTATCTGTATTTACTTCCTTTGTTCATGTTTATGTTCATACTTATACTTGCTACCTTGTACATGTTTGACAAACAAACAAACAAATAAATAAATAAACTACACAGAAGTAATTCCATATGTCATTCTTGGTTATTTGGGCCTGGCCACATGGAATTAATGGATCTATTAGAATGATCCACCCAAAGTTGGTCTATGATAATTCACCACGGCCAGGTTGCCACCATGGCCAGGTTGCCACAGCCAACTTGCTACTGCCAATTCATAGCAGAACAACTCACCACTGCCTACACACCATAGGACAACTTGCTGTGGAACAAGAATTATATTAATATCAAAGAACTGGTGGAATGGAATCATTAAAGAAATGATGCAAAAGGAGCCCCAAAGGTGTTTTTTTCAAGAGGCAACTAGACTTTGCGGTTTTTCTTTGAAGACGTTTCATTTCTCATCTGAGAAGCTTCTTCAGCTCTGACTGGATGGTGGGGAATGGAAGGATTTATACTCCTTGCAGACAGCTGGACATTTGCATTCTTTTAGCGGGTTGTTAAGTTCATTGGAAGTTTATCTGTGTCATCAGGGTCAGCTGAATTGAGGCACCTTGGGTAAAGACAGCAAATGCCACCTGTGCAAAGAAGCTTCCTGGTTCACCTGGTAAACTGCTGCAAGATAGCAAATGGTAGTTGGTGCCTTGAGTGCAATCCCAAAACAACTGGAGCATCCCTGAACACTATTGAAAAACTCACTAGCAATCAACTGCAAAAGGCAGCTTTACTCTCAACAGCTTACATCCTGCTACAATACCTTTAACACATTCAAACATTCACATCTGCACCTATCCCATGTCCTTGAGAAGGACTTGATTACATGGATAAAAATGCCAAATCCAGTCTGAATATCTGACTGTATGATGAACCAAAATAATAAAACCCAGCAACTTCTCTGATTTAAGAACCCTTATAAAGAAACCAGTGTAGAAATGCTCTTGTATTTTGGTTTTCTTTCAGCCAAATAACTTATGGACTATTTGAAAGCTGGAGATAAAACCTTTCTACAACGGATGAATGGAAAAATATTGAAACATTTGACTCATGAATATAAAAGTAAGGAAATATAAAGGCTTTGCACAGTTTCATGTTGTCAACCAGTTGCATCTGTTCCTGGATCAGGAGGCTTTGCTCACCGTCACTCATGCCCTAGTCACATCCTGGGTGGAGTGCTGTTTTGCACTATATATGGGATTACCCTTAAAAAATATCTGGGAGTTTCAGCTGAATCAAAATGCAGTGCCATGGGTAGTTATGTGTGCCTCTAGAACAGCATATGTTACATTTCTACTTCATGAACTGCATTGGGTACTACTTTGCTTATGGATCCAATTCAAGGTGCTGTTTTTGATCCTTAGAATCTATCATGCCACAGAGTAAGGTTATTTAAGGACTGCCTCTTTCCAATTACATCTTACCATTCCGTTAGGTCTGGCAGAAGAGGTATGTTGTGGGTCCTGTCTGTTAAGGAGTTACATCTGGCAGGACCCAGGAGATGGTCCTTTTCTGCTATGGCATCTGCCTTGTGGAACATCATTCCACATCAAGATGAAACTTGCCCCGTCCTTGGTATCTTTTTGGAAGTTCTTTTAAATGTGGTAGTATCAACAGACTTGGCAATCTCAAGAAAATTGTGAATATAGGCTATATATAGCCTATAACATTGAAATTGCACTCTCCTAATCTTTTAATGTTGTCTGAGGGGTCCTTGGTGCTTTCTGAGTTTGGTTGTTTTCTTGCAGATGTTTCATTACCCAAACTAGGTAACATCATTATCAATGTGACATCATCATCATCATCACCATCATCATTGCTGTAACATCATCAGTAATGTTGTTTTGTTAATTGTAGAATGTTATAATGTTGTTCTTCTGTAGCTTGTTTTTTATTGTATGCCAGTCATGTTTGTGTGATAAGTAGATATATAAATAGAAGGAAGGAAGGAAGGAAGGAAGGAAGGAAGGAAGGAAGGAAGGAAGGAAGGAAGGAAGGAAGGAATTAAAGAACTTTCTGCGAAATTTCAAACCAGAAACCTTCTATTTGCAAGCCAAAAGTTATAATTATTATGCTATTACAGCAGTAAAAAAAAAGAGAGATAATAAGTCCAGAAGAATGGCAGTATCTCTATGGAGATTCTCAATCATCCAAATCATGGTTGTTCCAAAGGAGCTTTTCAAAAGTCATTTGGACTATCTTTGCTTTTCCTTGAAGAAGTTGACATTTGAAAAGCACCTTTGGGACAAGAATAGCAGTAAAAAGGGGACTTCCGGTTTGCTGCTTGTCCCCGCTGGACACTCCTTCGGGATTGTCGAACCCACTGCCTGTAAGAGCCGCCTTTTTCAGCGGAATGGCGGCTCGAAAAAACTCCGTTTCCATTAGGAAACGGAGATAGAGCCGGCTGGGGTGGGTAGAGTCCTCTGCCTAATCCCAAAAGTTTTTTATTTACTTTTGGGAGGGAGCGGAAGAGACTCCCCGTATCCCCAACCGATGCTCCGGGCTCTGGGAAACCTCTGCTACACGCAGAGCTAGGGGGCAAAAGCAAGCCTGTAAATCTGTCAAATAAATTAATTAAAGAAGATATGAGCTGGACCTCTGATCCTGAAGTGCAAGTATTCTTTTTATTCTATTTTGCCTAAGAAGTGAAGTGAAGGGAAAAAAAGTTTTTTTTAAAATGGCGATTGCTGCTGCGGCTTGAAGAGAGGCTGAAAGGGAAACTCCTTCCGTTTTTAATTACAAAGTAGCGGAATGAATACTTTTGGCTGTAACTGAAGGCAAAATCTCACTCTCATTTTGGTTTTTTTTTTTCTCTTTTTTTTTTTTCTTTCTCTTTGAGGATCTGATATTGATCTTGGTTGGAAAAAAGTTTTTTTTTTCTCTCTTTTCCAGTAAATTTTGTCTGCGTGGAAAAATGGCACTGAGACTTATAAAACTAGACAAACAGGCAGTGGGGGGGGATTCCCCCATTAATAAATTACATCAACAAGTTTTAACTCTCCAGTCACAGAAACCTGACTTTAATGTAATAGAATTTCTTCTTGAGGAGATTGTAAGAAGGGATGAGATTGTGAATCAGCAACTTGAAAAATTTAAGTTGGAAATCAAAGAAATTGGTGAATTGGTGAAATCTAAGTTTGGTTTTCTGGATCGAAAGATTTTAAAAGTAGCTAATGGCTTAGCAGACTTTATGACTCAGTTGGAAGCAAATACTAACTCTAAAATGAAAGAAACTGAGGAGAATTTGGATGACAAGATCCAAAAAATTAAAAAGGATTTGGCAAACATTCAGGATAATAGTTCAGAAGACAAACTTAAAATGGAGGCTGATCAAAAGACTGTTATTGAAGAAAATGTACAACAGAGGATTGAAAGAGAAATTTTAATGATCCAATACAATTTTACAGAATATGCAATTAGACTGAGAGGTTTGCAGGAAGATGACAGAGATGATTTAAGGAAGATATCTTCTGAAATTCTGGCTGGGATTTTAAAGGTTCAACCTGATGAAGTGTTTTGCAGGATTGACAGAATTTATAGAATAAACTCCTGGTTGGCAAAACAAAGGCAATTGCCTAGAGATGTGGTGATTTATTTTACAGACAAAGAAATTAGAAATAATATTGTCCAGAATTCTTATGATTCTGCTTTGCAATTTCGTGGAAGAAAGATTTGGATTTTTAAGGAACTCCCGCCCAAGATGTTAATGGAGAGGAAGAAATTTGGTTTTCTAGTGAATGAGTTAAAAAAAAGGAATATTTTATTTAGGTGGGACGTCCCAGTTGGTTTAATATTGAGACACCAAGGAGTAAGATACCAACTGGATACTGTTGAAAAAGCGGAAGAATTTTATCAAAAAATTTTAAAAATAAATTTAACATCTTTAGGCATAACACAGGACAAGCAAAAGGAGTTGGAAATAAAGGGAAAACATCAAATTACAGAGGCTGTGGTAGATAAACTGTCTTTGGACTCCTTGGATACCCCAGCTGGACTGTCTATAAATTTGAGAGCAGTGTCATCTGATTCTAATGTGATTAACTATCAACTTACAAACAAGTGCGTAAATCAACCAGTTGATATACAAGTGAAGGAAAAGACATATGGGATAATAAAACAAAACCAACAAGATCAATTTACAAAGCAGAATGACAACCGATCAGCTGATACACAACTTGTAGGAAGGAAATCTGGATGGAAATGCAACCCGCAAAAGAAAAAGAAAAGAAACAGATTTCGTAGAAATAGTAGTTTCTAAATCAAGCAACAGTGAAGCCAGGGATTTTAAAAAAATAAATGAACATGTGAAAAGATATTGGAGGCGAATTATTGTTTAATACTATCTTGAGGAAAGTGGCAGATCTCTGCAATGCCGTGATTTTGGGATGTGGAAAGAGCCTTACATTGTTGGATTTGAACTATCTATTTTGGATTTCTTTTACCGATAAATATATTATATCTATTTTGAGTTACAAGGCAAGAGAGTCATGTTGGGGCATGCAGAAGATCTGGCTGTTACCCACAAAGATGATGGGGATTTATAATCCTGATGAAAACCACAATTACAACTATGTGGAATATAATTATAATGTCACTCGGGTGGTTGTTTTTATTTTTATATATACATGAGGATATTTATTATTGATGGGGGCAGAAGATGACTGAAGATTTTGAATAAACTGTTGCACCAGGATGCTATGTTACCCTATTATGGATGATGGATTTAACAATCTAGTGGAAAGACATCAAAGAAGATACTAAATGAATTATAAATTTAAAGTTATTGTCTTTTTTTATAAAATGGAATGTATATATAGACATATGTATATTTTAGTAGAGTGGGCAGTGGATTATATTTAGAATTGTAGTGCATGGTAATCTTGCAGGAAACTGGGTTGAAATAGGCTAGTTTAGTGATTGATTAGTTTAAGAAAAAGGGTTTTTAAGACATATATTTTGGGGAGTGGAAGAATTGGATAGAACTGAACAAATGTTAAATTTGGAGAAGGCTGCTTTGAAATGTTAAATTAATATATATAATATATATAAAAGTAAAGGTTATGTTGTTGTAATAATAATAATATTTTACAAGTTTGGGGGAGGAGAAAAAGGGTAGATTGTGAAAAGCGGAGAAAAGCGGAGTTATAAGAATACTTTGCTAAGGGTCAGTACTTTGAGGAGTGAGTAAGGGCATGGTAAAATATTATGTAATTAATTATGAATTAGCTTATTGTTGTGAAGAAGAAGTCACAGGGGGGGATGGGTGGTGAGGGGGGGTTAGGGAAGAAGGGAGGAAAAGGGGGAAAAACTTGTATTTGAAAAACTTTTTCAATAAAAAAAAAAAAGAATAGCAGTAAAAAGGGTTTTGTTAAAAAATATGCAGCTTGTGCACACATGTATGTGAATATTGATTCATGTATATAGAAACTTAATTTTGTAAAAATATGTTTGTATGTATAAATATTTTTATTTATCTAAAAATTTCTATATAGAAATGTTATATAACATTTCTATATAGAGGAAGGCTTTTTTTTTTTTTTTTTGGAACAGAAAGGCAGGAAGGATCAGCACTATGAGAATTGTCCAGTGAAAGGATCGAATACCTTGCAAGCTTGCCACTGGTTTATCAATCTAAATAGATTTTTAAAAACCAACTTAAAATCAAGTCAGCAGGAGCGCAGGACATCAGTTTTAAACAGCATGTACTTTTAATTTGTTTTAATTTTTTGTTATTTTTAAATGGATGTTAGCCATCCCAGCTTGCATGGTAAATGAGTGGTGATCAAAATGAATAAAAAGATAAAGAATATTAATGAAGAATATTCAGTATTAATTATTCAAAATATTGTCTTCATATAGCTGCATCTGATACAAAGCAGGTGATATATGTGGAAAAAAGAGAAGGTAATTTTATTTAGTTTCTCAAACATGTACAAGGTATAAATATGAACATGGACATGAACGAAGGAAATAAATACAAATAAATGGGGGCAGTTGGGCAGGGACAGTAGGCACGCTGGTGTGTATGTGATATATAAAACTTTAAAAAATGAGAAATGCTTTGCTTTTGTTTAACAAAATAAAACATCAGAAGAACTTGCAACCATAAAAATTGAAATATTGTGGAGTGAAAAGACAAAAGAAAAGCAAAAAGAAAAGAAAATGCATAGAGATACATATGCACAACAATATACTGTACATATTTTATATGAGTGAACAATGGGCACTTCACAACAATCTTTGAAATGGAATTCATTAGTTTATTTAATCCTGATCCTGAGGCCCCTTCTGCAAATAATCACACATCTCACTGCAAGGAATAGAAATAAAAGCATATATATACTGTATATAAGGAAACAAATTAATTTAACATGTAGGTGTACAAAAAGAAACATTTTTAATTATAATCACAAGAGGTCGCTCTTTCCTAAGGAAATCTTCAAGTGAAACTGAAAATGCAGAGCCCCTCCCTTAAAGGGATTGAGATTTCTACCAGCAGGATCCACAGTGGGAATATCAAACAACAGAGCAAGCTCAATAAACCAAGATTCAACCTATGAATGCATTGCCAGTATGGCTGGGGTAAGTGGGCTCTGCTCCTAACACCTTTGAGACAAGATATTTAGAGAAAAAGAGAAGAGCTTGCTGGTGTTGTGCCAGTGTCTGCAATGCTTACCTGGCCGAAGGGGCTGCTGCAGCTGCTTCTGCTCCACACTGCCTGGAAAATGGGGAGCGGCCAGCTCCATTATTCTGTGCTGGAGGAATCCCAGCATGGCACCTTTGTGGGCCGCATCGCCCAGGATCTGGGGTTGGAGGTGAGCAAGCTGGTGCCTCGGATGTTCCGGATGCTGTCCAAAGGAGAGAAGGACTATTTTGAGGTAAACCTGCAGAATGGGATCTTGTTTGTAAATTCCCGGATAGACAGGGAGGAGCTGTGTGCCAAGAATGCAGACTGTGTCCTTCATCTGGAGGTGATTGTGGAGAAACCTCTGGCGTTCTTCCATGTGGACGTTGAAATTAAAGACATGAATGACAATCCTCCCATCTTCTCAGCCAGGGAACAGATCCTGAGTATAGCAGAACTCATAACGTCTGGCACCCAGTTCTTATTAGAAGGAGCATCTGATGCAGATGTTGGTACTAATGCTGTGCTAACTTACAAGCTCAGCCCAAACAACCATTTTTCTCTTGATTCAGGAAGTGATGAAGATGAGACCAACTCTGTAGTTCTTGTACTGAAGATTCCACTTGACAGAGAGGAGAGCCCTGTGCATCATTTAGTACTGACAGCCACTGATGGGGGTGAACCAAAACTCACAGGAACTGTTCAGCTAGTCATCAAGGTGCTGGATATAAATGACAACCCTCCTGTATTTAATCAATCTGTTTATAGGATAAAGTTGCTAGAAAACACAGCTAGTGGGTCATTAGTTATTAATCTGAATGCTATAGACTTAGATGAGGGGATTAATAGGGAAATGTCTTATTTTTTTAGTAATAAAGTACCTCTACATTTTAAAAACACATTTGGAATTAATTCTGATACTGGGGAAATCAAGGTGATTGAAAAATTGGATTATGAAGACACAAATTTCTATGAACTTCATATTGTTGCAGAAGATAAAGGCAGTCCTCCATTGTCCAAACAATGTAAAGTTCTTATCGACATATTGGACATAAATGACAATATTCCTGAAGTATCTGTCAATTCTATATCTGTGCCATTACCAGAAGATTCCACATTAGGGACTGTGGTAGCCATTATCAGTGCTTTAGACAAGGATTCTGGAATCAATGGACAGGTAAGATGTTTTTTATGGCCCACTGGAGTACCCTTCAAACTCGAGTTCACATTCAAGAATTACTACTCCCTGATTCTTGACGCAACTTTAGATCGAGAACAGGTGGCTGAGTACAAGTTTGTTGTGACAGTGGAAGATCAAGGCATTCCACCACTCTCTTCTAGTATCACCCTCTTAGTGCCTATCAGTGACATAAATGATAATGCTCCAGCTTTCACTCAACTCTCCTACACAGTCTTTGTGAAGGAGAACAATCCCCCTGGTGCTCATATCTTCACAGTATCTGCCTTGGACCCAGATGTTGCTGAGAATGCCCTGATCACCTATTGGATAGATGAGAAGCTCTGGCCATTGTCAAACTACATCTCTGTACATTCGGAGAGTGGAAAACTTTATGCTTTGCAGTCCTTGGACTATGAGGAGTTGAAACTGCTGGAGTTTCAGGTGAGAGCCAAGGATGCTGGAATGCCTTCCTTGTGTGGCAATGCAACTGTTCAAGTCTTTGTGATGGATGAGAATGACAATGCACCTGCTGTGTCAGGATCTTCAGAAGAGAACCTGATTCTTCTAGTGGTCCCTGTGATGCCTGGGCATATTGTAGGCAAGATCCATGCCTTGGATGCAGATTCTGGATACAATGCATGGCTAAGATACGAACTAGTTGAAGAAAGTAGTGGCCCATGGTCTGTGGGACAGTATAGTGGTGAGGTGAGTACCAAATATTCTCTGGATGAGTCAGAAGAAAGCAAAATCCAGAATGTGTTGATTGTGGTGAAGGATCATGGAAAGCCTCAACTCTCATCTACAGCTACACTGAGTGTGTCACTGGTGAAAAATGCCCAGGCCATCCTAACAGAAATTCATCTCCCCAGGTCTGGGGAGAGCTTCATGCCCCTGGTGGACTCAATCAACATCTATCTAATCATTGCCATCTGCTCTGTTTCCAGCCTTTTTCTGCTGGCTATTCTCATCTACATGACCCTGCGATGCCACTCCAAGGCAAAGGAACCCATGGTGTATGGCCCTGGCATGGCCACTCTGGTGTGTGCCAGCGAAGTGGGCAACTGGTCCTATTCCAATCGCCACAGCCACATCCTGGCAGGTGTGAGTGCAGAGGCTGGTGCCAAGAGTGACCTTATGATTTTCAGTCCCAACATTCCTGTTTTTGCAAATAATGGGGAATTTAGGAATGGGACAGAATTGATCTCAGATTCAGCTAAAGAGGTGAGTTGTGCTCATTGTGGAGTCTTTGACATTAAGTAAACATTCTATACCTGTGCTTCTAATTTAGGATTAATCTAAATACAAAATATTGTTTTATTGAAATGTTAAATTTAAAAAGATAGTCTTGGCAATGAACCTCTTCCAGTTGATTTAAAAGTCATTAATTCTTAGAAATTTTGGAATATGTGGCTACTGAAGTACATGTTTAATTTGTAGTTTATTTAATAGTTATCAAAGTTGTTTCTATAATAGAAAAATAAGTAAGTTTACTAGCATTATTTTACTTAATATGGCATCTCTCCATCAAAAGTGACACTGGGTACTTATTAGGTTTTGCAACTTACTACTTTTGACAATGATTCATCTGCTAAACAAATGGAACATTAATAATGATCCTGCCTTTGTGAATTATTTTATTCTTTAATGAATAAAGAATGGATTCTCAATCTGATGGGTTTTTTGGACAATATTTATGGCTGATGCATGTATTGCAAACTTTTAAAAGAACATTGCTCATAAATATGTTAGCAACTGGAAGGAATTAATAAATTAAACAATACAATTTGAAAGAAGCAAAGCAGAAACAGATATTTTAACTGTAGATTGTTTCTGCTACATGTATTTTATCTGGTAACTATATCTTATTAAATTAAGCATAATTTTATAATTTTATTTTTATTTATAAATTATTCTTCATGCTGAATGGATTCTTAATTTGATTCTTCTTTTCAAACCAGTGTTCATGCTGTGTACATGGATTTTACGTTTATTTAAGTTTTTTTTAATTTAAATTTTTATTGTAAACACATTAAAACAAACACACAAACACACAATATTTATATGTGTATTCTTTTACAGCTCTTTCGTAGTGATCCTTTCTTAATATTTACTATTTATACAAATTTTAGCTTTATCTTGTTCCATATTGCTATCTATCTTCTTTATTTCATCTACATTTTACTTGATCTTTACATTTCAGTCATTTATATTGTAATTTACCAATTTCCCCCCTTGATTTTAACATTTCTTTCTCTCTCCTTTATTCCTCTTTCTCATTTTTCCTATCCTCCAACCACTCATACCATCTATGCCAAATTTTATAATATTCTGCATCCTCTTTTTCCTTGAGTTCTTTTGTCAGTTTGTCCATCTCTGTGCATTCTAATTTTTTTAATTAACTCCTCTTCTGTTGGTGGGTTTTCCTTTTTCCAATTTTGTGCATAGACTATGCGGGCTGCTGTTAGTATGTGTAGTATTAAATATTTTGTTTCCTTTGTATAGTTTTCCATGAAAATCCCTAGCAAGAATGTCTCTGGTTCTCCCTTTATTGATTTCTGTGTTATTTTCTCTAGCCACTTTTTGACTTTGGCCCAAAATTTCTTTGCCACTGGACAAGTCCACCAGAGATGGTAGTATGTTCCATAATTGTTTTTGCATTTCCAGCATAGTGGAGATTTGCTCGGGATCATCTTGGCTATATAAGTTTATTTAAGTTTATTTGGAGTTCTTTAAATTTGCTCTTAGATTTTCTAAGTCTAAGTTTTTCATATGTTGCTGATACTCAAAGTTATTGGATGCAATATTCTAAGTATGGTCTAACCAAGACATTATAACGTGGCCATGATACTAACTTTCTGTTAACACAACCTAGGCCTGCATTAGCTTTCTTGGCATTTGCAGCACACTGCTGGTTCATATTTAAGTGGGACTGCAAGATTCCTCTCAAGGAATTGTATTGAGCCACATACCACATATTATGTACCTCTACATTTGATTTTTCTTGCCTAAGTGCAAAAGCTCACTTTTTTCACCACTGAATTTCATTTTGTTGGATAGGATCCAGTATTCAAGTCTTTCAAAATCCTTCTGCAGTGTAAGTCCAACTGGGAAAAAATATTGCTATTAATTGACTTACTTTACATTCTATGTTGATGGAGGGAGACACAATAGTATTTCTTTATGCAGGACATTTTTGCAGCTATTCCAGTACTGCAAGTATAATCAGTAGTATATGTTTTTCTTCACTGCCCACTTCATTGCAAATGAAATGCAGAATTCATAGCCCTCCTTTTTATTAATTGAGAGGGCTGGACCAAAATGAAAATTCTAATTTAAATTTTTTAACAATGTAGCAAAGTTCTGTTTGATTGTAATTGCTTCAATAGCTCAATTGTGAGTGAAATCATTCTACCCCAGGTAACTAGATAAACAGTGCCCCTGTGATTTTTAAACAAAAAGCCCAGAAGGAAAACTACCTTGCTCAGGAAAAGAAAATAATTAATAAAATTAAAATACAATGTTTCCTTGTAATCTCCTTAGATTACTGTAATGTGCTCTACATTAGGCTGTCATTAAAGACCATTTGGAAACCTCAGCTGGTGTAAAATGTGGCTGGATGGGTAATAAAAACTATAAGGCACATGTAACACCTCTACTCTGAGCAGCACTAGTTGCCAGTGTGTTTCTGGCTGCAATTCAAGGTACTGATTGTCACCTTTAAAGCCCTGCATAGCTTGGGATCAGGTTACCTGAGGGATCATCTTTTTCCAAGAGTTTCTACCCGTTCAATCCAATCCAACAGACTTGGCATGCTGCAGACCTTGTAAGCCAAAGAGTGCTGACAGGCAGGAACTAGAAGATGGCCTTTTTCTGCGTTATGGAATATCCCCTCCTCAGAGATTAGAATGGTCCCAACCTTGTTAGCTCTTTGCAAAGCTCTAAAAATTTGGCTATTTACTTAGGCCTGGGGCTCCGAATGTGTGAGCCATTACTTGGCTTTATTACTAAGTGATTAATCATTATGGCTGCTGTCTATATTTATATATTTATTTTGTGGAAATTTTTATTTTTAAAACAATTAAATTTATTTATTTATTTATTACATGTATTTATATGCCGCCATTCTCCCGAAGGACTCAGGGCGGTGAACACAAGTTAAGAAACAAGTACAATAAAATCCCATTTTAATCCAAATAATTAATTAATAGTAAATAATAAAACCCGGAATCAGAGTCAGCCTATTTGTTTGAACAGCCAAGTCTTCAAGTCCCAACGGAAAATTGAGGTCATTATTAACATTTCCTTAAAATTATTTTGTTTATGTGGCTCTTTTTCAGGATTTTTTTCTTTTCAATTTTGAAATTCACTAATTTAATTAGTACATCTGTTTGGATGAGTTTTTCATGTATCTGAAATGTAGTATACCATGGAAATAGGCCCTTACATTCTTTTATGTTTTCTTTCACATATAACAGTTTAATTTTTAACTATCATATTCTTGCTCCATCTTCCCTTCTTAAGACTTCCCAGTTCCTTTAATTAATTTTAATTAGCTTGTAATCAATGATCATCCTTGTGAATCTCTTCAAGTTTATCTGAATCCTTCTTAAAGTGTGCCAAGAACTGAACACAGGAGAAATGAGCTGATTGCAGGTAAAATGGAATTAGTGGTAACATTGATCACCTTTAGGAAAATTTGCTGAACTAATGTGTGAGTGTCCACAATTTTATTAGTAGACCACAATAAAAATGGTCTTCCCATACCTTTTAGAATACAGAATGGAGACAACCTGAACAATTGTAGAGTTAATTATTTGTTAGAAGATTGTATCATTGTTATAATAAAGCTCTAATAAACATAGTCTATGAATCAAAGAGACATAACTTATAGAAAAGACCTTGGAAATAAATTAGATAAACTAATGCAAAGATACCGTCAGGCGCAAGGAACCAGAAATGATATGATTATTGTTGCTTGCCTATAGACAGGAGATTTGTCAGAGTAAAGCACTACAAAACTACTAGGGTAAATACTTCAAAGTTTTAGGAGAGATCTCCCTTCAGCATGTAAAAGGGATTCAAGGCTACTCAGCTGTATCACTCCTTCCCTCACTTTAGCATCAGATTTCACCATGGATACATTACTACAGCATTCATACATATGACCATCTTGACTCTGCTTATATACTTCTAGTAAAGAAGCATTTACACCTCCAACTGTGCCTCCATTGCTGAACAACTCTTACAAACTTTTCTGGAAGACCTCCTGTGATGGAGCACCCACAATTCTGGGAGGCAAATTGTTCCATTGATTAATTATTTTCACTGTCAGGAATGTTCTCCTTATCCAGATTAGATCTCTCTTTACTGAACTTCCACCCATTGTTTCTCGTTTTGCTCTCAGTTGCTTGGAGAATAAGTTAACCCCCTCCTCCTGTGACAACCCCTCAAGTACTGGAAGAAAGCTATTATATTTCCTCAATCCTTCTGTTTGTTAGGCTAGACATACTTATCGGTAGTTTCCTCAACTGTTCATCATATGGTTTAACCTCTAGCTATCATCTTTTTACTCTGTGTATTCTTTCTAGATTCTCAGCATTTTTATTTAGTGTAGTGACCACAACTGGTATGACCGAGTAGGGCAGTATAGAGCAATACTATCATGTCTTGTGATCTTGATGCTTTCCCACTGTTGATGCAGCCTAGGATTGCATTCTCACCATTGAACTGTGCTTTGTTGGATAGGGGCCATTGCTCAAGATGCTTCTAAATTATGAGTCTATCTTCCAAAATGTTGGCAATTTCTCCCTCAGTTTGGTATTATCTGCAAATTCCATCTCCTCATCTAAATCATTTATCTTCAAACTGTTGAAGAGCACTGGGCCCAAGAGAGAACCTTGAGACATCCCACTGCATGAAGTGGGATGTCTCAAGGTTCCTTCCATGAAGATGTAGTTCCATTAAGGACTACATGCTGAGTGTGATTGGTCAGCCAACTCCAAATCCATTTGGTGATGGTACTTTCTATCCCACATTGGTTTATCTTATCAAGAAGTAGGCTGTAGTCTACTTTGTCAAATGTTTTACTGAAGTCCAAGTAAAGTATATCCACAACATTTCCTTTATCCACTGATTTAGTCACTTTTGTTCCACTTTTTCTTTCATCTTAACCAGCATTAGAATCTTGTCCAGAGAGTTAGTCTTCATACAACGTGTCTGAAGTAGAATAATTTGAACTTACTTATTTGTGCCATAAGTGAGAACTCTGGGATGATTTGTTCAGTGATCCATTTGCTTGTTGGATGTTCATAATATTCTCAGGAATCTTATCTAGCATCAAAACTTCAAAAGTGTAAATGCTTTTCCTATCCTGCTTCTTGAGAATCCAATGTTCCCTTCCATACAGCATCAAAGGGAATACCATGGCTTGCATGATTCTGATTTTTGTAGATATGGGTACATCACAGTATTTGAATATCTTTTCCAAGACCTTCATGGCTACTCTATCAAGTGCTGTCTAAGGCTTATTTTTTGACTATTTGTTCTTTTATTATTGATGGTTGATACTAAAAGGCAGAAGTTATCTATCACTTCGATATCTTTTGTCAGTTCTAAGGCTGGTTGTTGTACCTGTTATTAGTTTGTTCTTCTTTATATTTTACTTTAGTTCCATTTTTTGCTGTGTTTCCTTGTAATTGAAGCCTAATGTTTGTCTGGAACAAACTGAACTTGTATATTCCATCTCTTATATGACTGCCTTTCAGATTTTTGATGACAGCTATCATATTTCCCCACATCTTCTCTCTTCAGGCTAAGCATACCTAATTCATATAACAATTTCTCATAGGTTCCCCCCCCAAAAACCCCTTATTATCTTGTCTAGATATACTCTCTAGACACACTTCATTTGGTTAATGTCCTTCCTGAAATTCATTACCCAGAACTGAAAGCAATGTTCTAGATATGATCTGACCAAGGCAGAATAGAATGGTACAATGATTTTTTATTTTTATTTATTTACATCATGCCTTTATTATTTTTACAAATAACTTAAGATAGCAAACATATATAATAAAACTTCCTCCTATTTTCCCCACAACAACAACTCTGACAGATAGAGAATCCGGAAGTGGCACGGCAGGACTGGCTGGGAAAATGCTGGGCTCCAACGAGCTTGGCAAAAACCAGCCAGACGAACTGACACTGGGGGGGGGGTCTTCGGACTGAAGCTGTCCTGTAGGGACAGCGAAGAAAGAGAGGCAGCTCAGTGTCTAAAGAGGGACA
Source organism: Pantherophis guttatus (assembly GCF_059756535.1). Classification (NCBI taxonomy): domain Eukaryota; kingdom Metazoa; phylum Chordata; class Lepidosauria; order Squamata; family Colubridae; genus Pantherophis; species Pantherophis guttatus. The sequence continues at coordinate 118,884,650 of NC_142065.1, read as the reverse complement.
GGCAAGTCCCTTGGATAGCCCGAAAAACTCTCTCCGAGCTGGTGACGGGGGGCAGCGATCAGAGTGAATCGTCATGAAGCTGGAGCCTCTGAAGCAAGCGATATGCAGGAGGGAAGATTTGGATAGAGTGCTGGTGTTGGGTGAGTGATCAGCTAACCCACAGACAATAAAAAGAAAATTCTAAATATTTTTAACTACTAAACTATTACTAAAATTACCCTGGCATGGAAATTGCAGCTAAATAGCAGCGGGGGGAGATGGTGGATGGAAAGAGAAAGTGAGAATGACAAGCGCGCCATAGAAGAACCCGAATAAACAAATTAAAAGTAATTGACAAATGTAAATGTAAATCTGGAACCTGGATTCAATTGGGATTGGATTATAAACTGATTGGTGGTATATAAAGGTGAAAGAAGAGGTGAAAACTGAATTTTTAATTGTTTATGACTCGATAAACACGGATGTGGATTACAAATAAAATGGCGATTTGTTAATTAGTCGAGTGGAACTGTGGATTATAGAGAGACATCTGCAGGAGAAGGAAGAGCATGACATGGAATTGTTTACTTTGAGAAAACCTTTGAAGAAATAAAACCTTGAACTTTTAAAGAGATAACTGGCAAGAACTAAGGAGGATACATTTTGCCTACAAGAGGATAGACTTTGATGATTATAAAAGAGGGACTTTAAAGCGACTTAAAACTGGAATAATTCAACCCGGAAAGAATAAAATGGAACAGGAACTTAATGAACTGATAAAGACGATGTGTTTGGAAATAAAGGAAATGATTATAAATTTGCATGGAAAATTGAAATCTGAGGAGGCAAAGACAGAGCTAGAATGCACTGAAGATGAAAAGGAAATGACTAATGAGAAACAAGAAAGAGAGAGGGATAATGAAGAAGAGAAAGATAAAGAGACTGACTATGGAAAATTAAACAATTGTAATATTAAGTATGGACAAAAAGAAAAGAAACAAAGGAGGAAAAGAGGGTGGAATAGGAAAATATAAAAAACTTAAATGATTACACTGAGATTTACAGTGGAAAGATAAGAAAGATGGAAAAGAGATGAAAAATAGTAAGATATAAAGGACAAAATAAAAGATTTTATGATTTTAAAATACAAAATAAGCATACTGGGATTAAAAATGAAAAGATATAAAAAAGGAAAGAGAAAGGAGAAACAATGGGAAATATAGGTCAGAATAGGAGAGTGCAAAAATTTAAAATACAAAAGAAAGGAAGAAGAGAAAACAAAAGGCAAAGAAGGAAAAGAGGGTGGAGGAGAAGAAAAAATATTAAAAACATAAATGATTACACTGGGATTTACAGTGGAAATATAAGAAAGAGGGAAAAGAGATGAAAAATAATGGGAAATAAAGGGCAAAGATTTTATGATTTTAAGATACAAAATATTAATAATGAAAAGATATGAAAAAGGAAAAGAAAAGTAGAAACAAAGGGAAAACTGTAATAAATGTCACATGCTCAATAATATTGGAGGTTATAGAATGATAAGTTTTAACAATATGAATAAACCAGTTGGGGGAAATGTAATTTTTGGAATATTTCAAACTATATATTTGAAACATAATTAAAAAGAGAAAAGAAGACAAATTAAGAATATTTTAAGAACTAATTGGATTGGGTAAAATGAGAAAGGATTAAGATGTGCTTTATAAATATATATTTGAATAAGTGGAAATTTATTGTTAAGATGTTTTGAGAAGTATATTTAATGATTGAAATTGAATGTAAAACTGAATGAAATTGAAATGATAAAAATGATTTGAATGTATACTTGCAAGAAGTAAAGCAGAAAAAATATCTTGGTAAAAGTAAAAAAGATAAGGGATTAGAAAATTGTTTGAGTAAAGATTTGAAGGAAAAAAGAGAACAAGATGAAATATATTGTTAATAATTAAAAAGATAAGGGATCGGGGCTGCCTGAACTCCACAATGGAAAACAGTAAATTGAAAATGAATACAGCAATAGAGAGGGATGAAGGAATTGGAAGGGAGGAGGAAGGAGAGAGAAGGATGGAAGAGTAGGGAGGAAGGAAGGGAAGGGAAAGTGGAGTAGGAGAGAAGGTAAGACAGGGAGGAAGAGAGGAGGAGAAGGAGAAGGGAAGGGGAAGTAGAGAAAAGAAGAAGAAGGTGGGGAAAGAAAGTTAGGAGGAGAAAGATTGCTGTACAATAAAAAAAGATGAAGTGGAAGAAAGGCAGCTCTGAACAAACAAATATAAATATATTAAGAAAAAGAATGAATTGTTTAAGAATAAAAGAGGATAAATATGTACAAATAGTAAAGTTAGAATTTAGGGATAAATGAAGAAGGTGTTTATGTATGCAAGTATAGAAATACTGAGGTATATTCAAAAAAAAGGAAAGGGGGGAAGACGATATTGACAAAAATTGTAATTGAGTAAAATGTATTTGAATTTGACTAAAATTGTATAAGATAAGAAACGACCAACACTCTGTTCAAAAAAAAAAAAGAAAGATGTGGGTGAAGGTGGGAGAGGAGAAAAGAAAAAAAAACAATAAAACTTGTTTAATAAAAAAAAAAACTCTGACAGATAAGTTAGATTGAAAAAGAGTGACTGGCCCATCTTGAACTTTACACTATATTTTTGTTGATGCAGTCTAGGATTGCATTTCCCTTCACCTTTTTTGTAATTGAATCATAGTATTGGTTCATATTCATCTTGAAAGCTATGAAAATATCAGATCTTTTTGCAACTATTGTAACCCAAAGTAATCTCATCATACTTATACTCATGCTTTTGATTTTTCCTAACCAAATGACTGACTCATTGGGGGGGGTCAAGCTATTCTCCAAAGCGTTTGAAGGCAGGACAAGAAGCAATGGAGGATCTAATCAAGGAGAGAACCAACCTAGAACTAAGGAGAAATTTCCTGGCAGTTAGAACAATTAATCAGTGGAATGACTTGAGTCCAGAAGTTGTAGGTGCTCCAAAACTAGAGGTTTTTAAAAAGAGATTAGACAACCATTTATCTGAAATAGTATAGAGTTTCCTGCTTGAGCAAGGAGTTGTTTCTCCTGCCCATTTTTTCAATTTGTCAGGGTCTTCTTGACTTTTGATACTGTTTGTTTGTGTAATCTGCAAGTTAGATAATTACATTTTTAACCCCTTATCTAAGTCACTTGTAAGTTGTTCAACAATATGGAGCCTAGAATTGAGCCCCGAGGCATCACACTCATCATGTGGAACCATTGATACACATCTGTTGGATCCTGTTAGCAGAGTCCAACTTTTTTGACAGGATTTTGCTATATTATCTATTAGAATCCCAAAAGAGACATTGGCAAATGTATTGGTAAAAGCAATATTCACTGTATCTACCTCATTGCCATGATCAACTAAACTTGTCACTCTAATACAAAAAGTTAATTACAATGGTTTGAAATGGTCTGCTGTTGATGAATTTAGGCTAGATATTGCAAACCAAATCATTATTTTCTAAATGCTCACTTAATCATTTATTCTAGAATTTTGCCCAATATCAGTGTCAAAGTGACCAGTCTATAGTTAACCAGTCCTCTTCCTTTTTTTGAAGATGGGCCTTTCTTCACTTATCTGGCACTATATCTATTGCTCTGACTTCTCAAAGATCACAGAAAGAGCTCCATCGTGACATCGACAAGCTCCTTCTAGATTATCAGATATAATTATTTTGCTTCTGGAGACTTAAACTTGTTTGTGGTTGCTAAGTGCTCTTTAAATTTCTCTTTATTTTTCTTAGGTTGTCACTTCATCCTTACAGCAATTACTCTACATTCACTTCTTTGAGTTCTGAGCTCTCCCTCTCTAGTTACTGTTTTACCATCCTGTCATAACACCAGATCCTCCCTTTCCTTTCATGTGTTGCTGATGTAGACCAAAACTGATTTTTGTTGCTCTTAGTTTTCCTTGGAACCTAAGATCCTTTTTAAATTTTAGCCTTTCTTATTTTCTTTTTACAGATTTGGCTACTTGCTAATACACCAATTTGATGATAATGCCAACATTCTATTTTCTATACATGTTCTTTCAGCTATTATTTCAGTCCAAAGCTTCCTATGTATCCACAATGTTTTTCTAAATTACTCCTTTGTTTCCTTCTCATGGGAATAGTATGCAATTGTATCAACAATATCTTAATTTTGAGGTGTTTCTAAATATTCTGCATACCCTTTGACATGAGGATTTCTTCCCACAATCTCTGGCCTACTAAATTTCCAAATATGTGGAAATCAAGTATCTACTGTATATATGACTCACATTTCTCTCTGTAGTGCCTTGTCATTTTTTTTTCTCTCATTAGATACTTCTTAACAGTTTGAACATTTTGCATCAGTATTGAATCATTATGCTGAAACGTAGCTATTACGCTTCTTACGACTGAGTCAATGATTAGGGGAAAAATGACACTGAAAGTTACAGTAATACAGAAATATATGAATTAACTCCAAGCAGTCTATGGAAACATATATTCATATGCTCATCAATACTGGAAGTTTATTAGAAATCTGTCATGAATACAAAAGGATAATCTGTTTTTCCATTTTGAAATTCAGTCACAAGAGGTCGCTGTTTCCTAAGGAAACCCTCTAAGTGAAACTGAAAATGCAGAGCCCCTCCCTTAAAGGGACAGACATTCCTGCCACTCAGATCCACAAGGGAAATATCGAACAACAGGGAAATCTCACCAAGCCAAGATTCAACCTATGAACCAGTATGGCTGGGGTAGATGGTCTCTGCTCCTGACACCTTTGAGACAAGATATTTAGACAAAAAGAGAAGAGCTTGCTGGTGTTGTGCCTGTATCTGCGATGCTTACCTGGCCGAAGGGGCTGCTGCAGCTATTTCTGCTCCACACTGCCTGGAAAATGGGGAGCGGTCAGCTCCATTATTCTGTGCTGGAGGAATCCCAGCACGGCACCTTTGTGGGCCACATCACCCAGGATCTGGGGTTGGAGGTGAGCGAGCTGGTGCCTCGGATGTTCCGGATGCTGTCCAAAGGAGAGAAGGACTATTTTGAGGTAAACCTGCAGAATGGGATCTTGTTTGTAAATTCCCGGATAGACAGGGAGGAGCTGTGTGCCAAGAATGCAGACTGTGTCCTTCATCTGGAGGTGATTGTGGAAAAACCTCTGAGGTTCTTCCATGTGGAGGTTGAAGTCAAAGACATGAATGACAATCCTCCCATCTTCTCTGCCAGGGAACAGATCCTGAGCATATCAGAACTCATAACATCTAGGATACGATTCGCCTTAGAGAGAGCCTCTGATGCAGATATTGGTACTAATGCTCTGTTAACTTACAAGCTCAGCCGAAACAACCATTTTGCTCTTGATTCAGGAAATAATGAAGATGGCAGCAAATCTGTAGTTCTTGTACTGAAGGTTCCACTTGACAGGGAAGAGAGCCCTGTGCATCATTTAGTACTGACAGCCACTGATGGGGGTGAACCAAAACTCACAGGAACTGTTCAGCTAGTCATCAAGGTGCTGGATGTCAATGACAACCCTCCTGTGTTTAACCAATCTGTTTATAGAGTAAAGTTGCTAGAAAATACAGCTAGTGGGTCATTAATTATTGCTCTGAATGCTACAGACTTAGATGAGGGGATTAATAGGGAAATCTCTTATTTTTTTAGTAATAGCCTACCTCTAGATGTCACAAAGCTCTTTAGTATAAATTCTGATACTGGGGAAATCAGAGTTATGGGAAAATTGGACTATGAAGATATTAATTGCTATGAACTTCAAATTGTTGCAGAAGATAAAGGCAGTTCTCCATTATCAGGACATTGTGAAGTTTTTATTGACGTATTGGACATGAATGATAATATTCCAGAATTATTTGTGAATTCTCTCTTTGTACCATTGCCAGAGGATTCCACTCCAGGAACTGTGGTAGCTATCCTCAGTGCTTCAGACAAGGATTCTGGAATCAATGGACAAGTAACCTGTGTCCTACAGCCCTCTGACATGCCATTCAAAATAGAGTCCACATTCAAGAACTACTACTCCCTAATTGTTGGAGCACCTTTGGATAGGGAGCAGGTGGCTGACTACAGGATGGTTGTGACAGTGGAAGATCAAGGCGTTTCACCACTGTCTTCTAGGATCACCCTCGTAGTGCCTATTAGTGACATAAATGATAATGTTCCAGCTTTCACTCAACCCTCCTACATAGTCTTTGTGAAGGAGAACAATCCCCCTGGTGCTCATATCTTCACAGTATCTGCCTTGGACCCAGATGTTGCTGAGAATGCTCTGATCACCTATTGGATAGATGAGAAGCTCTGGCCATTGTCAAACTACATCTCTGTACATTCGGAGAGTGGAAAACTTTATGCTTTGCAGTCCTTGGACTATGAGGAGTTGAAACTGCTGGAGTTCCAGGTGAGAGCCAAGGATGCTGGAATGCCCTCCTTGTGTGGCAATGCAACTCTTCAGGTCTTTGTGATGGACGAGAATGACAATGGACCTGTTGTGTCAGGATCATCAGAAGAGAACCTGATTCTTCTAGTGGTCCCTGTTATGCCTGGGCATATTGTAGGCAAGATCCATGCCTTGGATGCAGATTCTGGATACAATGCATGGCTAAGGTATGAACTGGTTGAAGAAAGCAATGCTCCATGGACTGTAGGGCTGTATAGCGGTGAGGTGAGTACCAAATATTCTTTGGATGAATCAGAAGGCAGCAGAATCCAGAGTCTGTTGGTTCTTGTGAAGGACCATGGAAAACCTCAACTCTCAGCCACAGCTACCCTGAGTGTGTCACTTATGACAAGTGGTCAGACAATCAAAACAGATATTACCCTCCCATGGTCAGGGGAGAACTTTGTGCCCCTGGTGGACTCGATCAACGTCTATCTGATCATTGCCATCTGCTCTGTTTCCAGTCTCTTCTTGCTGGCCACTCTCATCTATGTGGCCCTGCGATGCCACTGCAAGGCAAAGGAATCCATGGTTTATGGCCCTGGCATGGCCACCCTGGTGTGTGCCAGCGAAGTGGGCAGCTGGTCCTATTCCAATCGCCACAGCCACATCCTGGCAGGTGTGAGTGCAGAGGCTGGTGCCAAGAGTGACCTTATGATTTTCAGTCCCAACATTCCTGTTTTTGCAAATAATGAGGTACTTAGAAATGGGACAGAATTGATCCCAGATTCAGCTAAAGAGGTGAGTTTCTGGTTTTGAAGTTGTTGATAGTCATTCAAAATTGTATTTTTGTTTTAACACTTTATGATCAGTTTTGGTATTTATCTATTTACAGTATATTCAGAAAGTATTCAGATACCCTTCACTTTTCTTAATTTTGTTATGCTGCAGCCTGATTCTACAGTTGTTTAAATTCATTTTTTTCCTCATTAATCTACAGTTAGTACCCTATAATGACAAAGTGAAAACAGAAATTTAGAAATATCTGTAAATTTATTAAAAAGAAAAAACTGAAATATCACATTTGCATAAGTTTTCAGATCCTTGACTCAGTACTTTGTTGAAGCACCTTTGGCAGCAATTACAGCCTAGAGTCTTTTTGAGTATGATGTGACAAGCTTTGCAAACTTGGATTGGGGGAATTTCTGCCATCCTCACAAGCTTGGTCAGGTTGAATGATAACAATCGGTGGACAGCCATTTTCAGGTCCCTCCAGAGATATTCAATAAGGTTCCAGTCTGGGCTCTGGCTGGGCCACTCTAGGACATTCACAGAGTATTCTTAAGCCACTCCTGCGTTGTCATGGCTGTGTGCTTAGGATCATTAGGTGAGCCTTCGGCCCAGTCTGAGGTCCTGAGTGCTGTGGAACAGGCTTTCATTGAAGATATCTCTGTACTTTGCTCCATTCAGATTCTTTCTCAATCCTGACTAGTCTCCCAGTCCCTGCGGCTGAAAAACAGCCCACAGCATGATGCTGCCACCACCATGCTCCACTGTTGGGATGGTATTAGGCAGGTGATGAGCAGGTGCCTGGGTTCCTCCAGACATAACATTTAGAATTGAAGCCAAACAGTTCAATCTTGGTTTCTTTGGATCAGAGCATCGGTGAAATCAAAATTTTTTACTACCAGTTCTGTCGATGTGGCTTGGTGGGCACTGTGTGGCTTGGTGGGCATGGCAGGGGAAGGATATTGCAAAATCTCCATTTCCACCCCACTCTGGGGCCAGCCAGAGGTGGTATTTGACAGTTCTCCAAACGACTCAAAATTTCCACTACCGGTTCTCCAGAACCTGTCAGAACCTAGTGGATTTCACCCCTGGATCAGAGAACCTTGTTCCAGATAATTTTAGAGTCCTTCAAGTGCTTTTTTGCAAACTCCAAGTGGGCTTTCATGTGTTTTGCCCTGAGAAGAGGCTTCCGTCTAACCTCCCTAAAGCCCAGATTGGTGGAGGACTGCAGTCCTTCTGGAAATCTGTTCCATCTCAAAACTGGATCTCTGGAGCTCAATCAGAGTGACCATTGGGTTCTTGGTTATCTTTCTTATTATGGCCCTTCTGCTCAACTGCTCAGTTTGACCAGGCCACCAACTCTTGGAAGAATCCTGGTTGTGCCAAACATCTTCCATTTGAGAATTATGAAGGCCACTGTGCTCTTAGGAACCTTCACTGCAGCAGAAATTTTATTATAGCCTTTCCCAGATCAGTGCCTTGCAATAATCCTGTCCCTGAGCTCTGCAGGAAGTTCCTTTGACCTCATGGCTTTTACTCTGCTACAGTATGCATTGTCAGCTCTGAGGCCTTCTATACAGAGGTGTGTGCCTTTCCAAATCATGTCCAATCAATTTACCACAGGTCGATTCCAATCAAGGTGTAGAAACATGTTACCAACAATCAAGGGAAATGAGAGGCACCAGAGCTAAATTTCACATGTTGCAAAGGATCTGAATAGTTATGCCAATGTAATATTTCAGATTTTTCTTTTTAATAAATGTACAGGCATTTCTAAAATTGTGTTTTCACTTTGTCATTATGGGGTACTGATGTGTAGATCACAGGTATCAAACTCGATCATGTCAGGTAATGTCAGGTGAGGCATCACAATGTTTTTTGTCTTTGCGGAGCCAAGGTGGGTACGGCCTCCATGTAATGCATCCAGCCCACGGGCCACTAGTTTGACACTCCTGGTGTAAATTAATAAGAAAAAAAATGAATTTCAACAACTGTAGAATCAGGCTGCAGCACAACAAATTTGACAAAAGTGAAGGGGGTCTAAATACTTTCTCACTGCTATCTATCTATCTATCTATCTATCTATCTATCTATCTATCTATCTATCTATTTATCTAATCTATCCCTCTGATTTTACATTTATAATAACAGTCAGTAATACCTAAAATGTGAGCTCATAATGCATTTGCTCAATCAGGATATTGAGTTGCAAAACTATTATATTTTTTGTAAGGAAATATGTTTGGAATGATAATAGTATTCAAAGATATGCTTCAAAATCATATTTTATTTAATAGTCTGTATGATATAAATATAAATAAATTTTATTCTTCTAATGTTCTTATATTAATTCTATGCAGATTCCAGCAATGTTTCTCAGACTTGGCAACTTTCAGATATGTGGACTTCAACTCCCAGAATTCTCAGCAACAAGAATTATTGGAAATGAAGCCCCTACATTAAGCTGCCAAGGCTGGGAACTGAAATACTAATCTGTAGCTCATGAAGCAGTCAACCAATACATTCTAGAAATCCAGGTGGAGTTTTTCAGGACAATTTTTATTAGGCTAACCTTTTTTTAAAAAATTAAATAACTTCCTCAGTAAATTGGTGGGAATAGGTAATGTTCCATTAGGTTTCCTTGAGAATAATATAGATATGCTATAAATTTAGCTTTGGCTAAATTTTCTTAGCCTCCCAATTTAGTCCATAACCCAGATGTCTCCGGTTGGTCCTTAATCCAAATACTCAAAATATCCAGATGTAACAATTGGAGAACCCATAGGCTTCTAATAGAAAATGCGTGAAATTTTGGGAGATACAGTTTCAAGATGTTCAATCATATCCTGATGATTGAGGAAAAAAATTTTTTTCTCAAAAAAGGAGGATTGAATCATTTCTTAAGTAGACGAATCCTTATACAGAATGAATTGAGTACCATACAGCCGGAGGCTTAAGATCTTGGCCTTCAACAGTTAACTGCTGCAGACATCTAGGTATTGCTTTTATGGTTTGCAAGTCTAATTAATTTGTTGTGCCTTTTGTCAGAAGTTCATTTATTTGATGGCTACAGAAGGCCAATGTTTAGAAGTAAATCCCAACATTTGCTCAATAGATCTATTGCTAACATTTCAATTATGGAAAAAATTAAAATGCTTTTTGGTGAAAGTTGGGACTTCTGTTTTACAAAACCAGTTTCTATTTTTTCCTAAACAAATGTATTAAGGCTTCTAGACATTTGTGAAGGCCAACTTGGAATGCAGAAAAGACTATAAAAGATATAGCCAGTCTATAAGTCAGAGGTATCTCTCAGATAAAAGTTCAGCCATGTCTTGGTGAAGCTGACTATCTGCCTTCAGGATAAGATTAAATGATGGAAGATGAAAGATGGTCACTATCTATATGGGAATCAATAATAAAACCTCCATAATAGGCAACAAGTCTTTCTCATATTAACATACAATCAAAGGTAGTTGCCGCTCTGCTGGCTCTAAGTAAGTTCTCTCAATATCACCCCTGGAGTCAAGCCTTTTAATATCTAGAACCCAAATATCACCTCCAGGTGGAATAATCTCCAGCTTTCAGGGCTAATGCCTTAGGTTTTGAAGCATTGCAGAATAAAATGAGTGGTCTAATAATATAAAAAGAAAGTGGGATGTTCAAATGTTGAAGAAGCGACTAATCAATGAATTCCCTTCTAAAGTGAGAATTACTGGATGTTATTATTTATGAGTTTGTGCACTGGACTTTCCATTTGGACAGTTACTGTATTTGTGGGGCAGTCAGCGAGATGAGGAGGTTGACTTATTCTACAAAGCACCTGAGTATAGGATGAAAAGCAATGGCTGGAAGGTTATTAGAGGGAAAGTCAACTTGGAACTAAGGAGCAATTTCCTGACAGTGACAACAATTAATCCACGGAACAGTTTGCCCCCAGAGTTGTGGGTGCTGTATCACTGGAGATATGTAAGAAAATATTGGACAGCCATTTGTCCAGGATGCAATAACACCTCCTGCCTTTGGCAGAGGGTTGATCAAGAAGACCTCCAAGGTCCCCTCCAGCTGTATGAGTCATGGTTTTCTATGTCTTCTATAATCACAGGTACAACGGCTGTTAGAAATCTTTTTGTGAGGTGGGAAGATTTATATTGATTAGAAAAATATTTAGGGGCCCAATTTTTTAAGACAATGACCAACACTAAAGTGTCACAATGAATGGATGGATGGATGGATGGATGGAGATCTGGTACAGAATTTGGAAGAAATAAAAATGTTGACCTTTCCAAGAGCTTGTCTACTTTTCCGGTTGCATGTTGCAGAGAGAAAAAGATGTACAGAGGTTATCTGGTTCCAAGAATTCTAAATCAAACTTGTACAGATAAAATTGGGCTCAATTTATTTAGCTTGCCAGTCTGTTATGTTCCAAGATAGTAACTGTGCAGCAAGCTAAAACAATAAAGGTCATAATTGGAGTTAGCCACATTGCTGATCTGGAGGATCCAATACATCTACCGGTAAACTGGTATTGAACTGGCTAATTGACAAACTACTTAAATGTGACCTTGATGGCTTGCCTATTTAAGTGATTCTGTAGCTGACTTGAAACCTTTAATTTAAACAAGTTGATCAACAGCAACTCATCAGACTGGGGGCAAATATGAAAGATTAGGCTCCCATGACCACTACTTGGGAGGAAAGAAGAGCACTCCTGATTTTATATGGTTTAAACTACCATATTTTTCAGAGTATAAGATACACCTTCCCCCCCAAAAGGGGGTGAAAATTTGGGTGCATCTTATACACCGAATGTAGCCCCACCCACCCACTGGCCCTTACTCTTTGGCCTTTGGCTCCCAGCAATTTACTTCCTTGCAGCAAACAGCAAGAAGAAACAGCTCCTTTCTGCTTCAGCACAGCCTAATTAGCACAAGTTGATTGGATTGGCCTCCTGACTCTCAGCTGTTTTGTGCAGGCCTCTCCTGCTTCCTGCAAAGAAGTAAATTGCTAGGAGCAGATTTTTTTTCTTGTGCTAATCAAGCTATGCTGAAAACAAAAATGAAAGTAAAGCAGGCTGTTTGCTGTTTGCTGCAATGAGGCAAAATTGCTGGGAGGCAGAGGCAGAGACAGATTTCTTTTTCTTGTTTTCCTCACCAGAAAAGGTAGGTGCATCTTATAGTCCAGTGCATTTTATAATCCGAAAAATATGTTAGTCTCCATTTTTTTATTCATTTGCTATACATGAAGAGGAAAAACAATATAAAATCCACTGATCCAAGGCTGTAAATTTTGAGGACTGATAGTGTCCTCAATAGTGAGTATTGTCAGTTAAGTTGTTTTATGTGCATTACTGTTGAAATTATATCAGTATCATTATGGCAAGCAAAAAAGGAACAATTTAAAAATATTTCCAATGAAAGGCTCATTTAGACATCAAATGGTTTGGAAATTCACATGTTGCTCTGCTTTTCATCTATCTAAATTATTTAAGAAGTTCATACCCAGGGCAAGAAACAAAAAAGTAAGATGGACAGTATTTCATATTTATCTCTACCTTTTATGTACCTCCTTGGTACTGATGTTTTATTATACTTCATTTTGCTCAGAACTAGCTCACATGGTTTGAAGCCAATTCAATGTTCCTTCAGTGGCACCATGGTACATTTGTGAACAATGAATGAGATCACAAAAGTTACAGATAATTTACATGTCTCATTTCTTTCTTTTTTTTCTTTTAAATTTTTTTTATTAGATTATAAAACACAATACAAAAATAAAAAAACAAATAATAGGAAACAATGGAGAGGAAAAAGGGTATTATAAATTTAACAAGAGAAGAAGAAAATACTTTTTGAAGAACAAAGGGGTCAACAGTTTAACAACTCTTGATTAATTTATATCTTTGCTCTCCTCTTGGATTACAATTAACAGTTCCACTTCTTTTTTGTGGATTAAAATTATGCTCCTCTGGGACTTCAATTAAAAAAAACAGTGACATTATTTGGAGATTGAAAATAAAAAGAAGGAAAAAGGGCTACAGTAATATTGAATGTTTCGACTCCTGAATAGCTTTGTAAAAAGGGAAATTGGAAGGAGATAGTGAAGTGGGTGGGGCTTTTGTGGTATTGTAGTTAATATCCTTAATAATTGGTTTACATTTATTAAAATATCTCAAAATGACAAAAACTACATCTGCGCCATCCTCAGCATCAGCATCTAACCCAGCAGGCCAAAGGTCATTGGATGTTATGTTGCAGCAAGAGAAAATGAACACGATGCAGTTAGAAATGAAAGCTATGATTCTGGCCATGCATGAAGATATTAAGGAAAGAATAGGAAAAGTAGAAGATAAAATAGAGAATTTTCAACAAGTAATGGCTAAAAATGAACAATGCATTCAGAAAGTAGAAGAGAAAGCTGATCAGAGAAAAGAGTGGAAGAGGTTGATTACAGACTTATCCTGGCAGATAAGAGTCATGAGAGAATAATAATATCACTTGAGATGTATAAGGCTGATTACTACTTGCGATTCCAGAATATTGAGGAAGAAAAGGGAGAAAACTTGGCGGAGATAATGGCAGAGCTGCTGGCAAATACTTTACAGGTGAACAAAGGAAAGATGCTTGCTGAGATGGATGAAATATTTAGAGTCTACACTAGATATCCGAGAAGAAATAGACATCCCAGAGAGGTACATCTGAGATTTACTAAAAAAGCAATAAAAGCAGAGATATTACAAAGAGTGAGAGATGACCCTTTAAAATACAAAGGGAAAAAATAGTACTTTTAAAACAGATCCCCAGAAATTATCATTGGCATCCTTCAGTCTCAAGAGACTATGGTATCGTGCTCTGGAAAGAGGTCCTAAAACAGCATCTAGTGTGACTAAAAAGGCCAATTCGAGAGTGGCAATCCCTTCCACACTGAGGGCAGATGCATTCTGTCCCCTGCCCAGGTCCCCCATGATTTTGCTGGTTCCGGGACTGCCTCTTTGCCTCAAGCTGCTGAACAAGTGTCTCTTCGAATTGGAGAAGGCCATGCTGCATCTTTAGCCTCCAAGCTGAATGATTGGAGGTCAAGGTCTTCCCCAGAAGTGTAAGAGAAATAAGAAAGGAATGTCAGCTTCTGACAAGACAGCTCATTAAGAATGGAGTAAATTTTAGATGGCTGATGTCAGGCATGCCTCCTTTCAGATTTCAAGAAAGAATGACCCCGACTCCATTTTCATAGATAAAGGTACTTTTACTGAAATTGAACTGAATGCAGCCAGGGAAAAGCAAGACCTGAGGCATAGGTGCGAAAATCACATATAGAAAGCATCCCCTCCCTACTGTCCAACGTAAATCATCCAATCCAAAGGTCCTCTAGGGGTCATGTGGAAGCGCACGTCTGGCAGTGTCATCAATCTGGAATGCCACGACCGTTGACCTGATATCCACTTCAAAGAATAGATTACAGCTAAGATTCACTTTCTTTTCTCCTTTCGTTCCTCCTCCTCCAGCACGCTTCCCCCCCAGCTTCCTCCTAGCTCCCCCTCCCCATTACCATGGCAGCCGATGCAAGCAAGCATTGAAAGAGCAGAGGCTGACATTCGCCCCCCCTGCAGAAGAGACATTATTTCTGTAAGAGAGAAAAAGGGAGATAACAATATATACAAACTATATGTACGCAAATTATGGTTTATTAGGATATTTGGTGTGAAACAATTGCACTTTCTTTGGCGCTTGGACATCTCGTTTGTTTACCCATTCAGCTTTAGATAATGGGAAATGTTTCCAGGTCACCAAATACTGCACCTTACCATGACACTTCCTTGAATCCAAGATCTCCTTAACCTCAAAATGTTGCTCTCCTTCAATCAGTATGGGGACAGGAGGAGGTTCTTGGTCTGGACGCAAAGGGGATGAATGTTCCAGTTTTAGTAAACTGACATGGAACACAGGATGAATTCATCTTAAATTTTTTGGCAACTCCAATTGAACTGTGACTGGATTAATGATTCGAACTACCAGAAAAGGGCCCACATATTTGGGTCCAAGCTTTTTAGACTTTTGGGTAGTTTGCAAGTATTTGGTGGAAAGGTAAACCATGTCACCAACTTTATAAGCTCGTGCCTGACCCCTTTTTTTACCGGCTTGGGCTTTATGAGCTCGATGCACTTCATTGAGTGCTTTACGAGTTACTGACCAAGTGCCACATAGCTGTTTGATCCAATCAATCAGAGATGGGTTTTTTGGATTCTCTTGGGGCAACTCTGGAATTGGCACAAAATCTTGGCCGGAGGTCACCTTGAAAGGGGTGAACCCAGTGCTGCTATGTATGGAGTTATTATAGGCCACCTCTGCAAATGGCAATAACTCTGCCCAGTTATCTTGCTGATAATTAACATAACACCTCAAATATTGTTCCAGTATGGAATTGGTTCTCTCACAAGCCCCATTTGTCTGAGGATGGTGGGTGGAGCTTAATCCCTGGGCAGAGCCTATTAGTGCTAGGAACTCTTTCCAGAAATGGGAGGTAAATTGAACACCCCTGTCAGAGATTATACGTTTTGGAGCACCATGTAATCTGTACACATGTTGGACAAACATTTTTGCAAGTGTTGTTGCGGAAGGAATCTTGGGACATGAGATGAAATGCACTTTTTTTTTAATTTGATTTATATGCCGCCCTTCTCCGGAGACTCAGGGTGGCTTACAATGCGCTAAGCAACTTGTTTGGAAAACAAACCAGTGACCACCCAAATAACTGTGTTCCCCCCCACTTTCGGGCAATTCTACAATAAAATCCATGGAGATCTCTTTCGAAGGGGCATCTGGCCTGGCAACACTCTGAAGTAGTCCAGGCGGCTTCCCCGGAGGTCTCTTGGCCGAGGTACACACGGGGCAGCTAGCTACATATGCCTCTATGTCTTTCTTGAGTATGGGCCACTAGAATTGTCATTTGACTAGATGTAGTGTTTTGACAAATCCGAAATGCCCAGCAACTTTGGCATCATGAGCGTGCTGTAAGACCGTTGCTTCAGACTGGCGGGAACATACAACTTGGCACCCACCCAAGCCAGACCATTGCGAAGTGTACACTCATTTGAGTGGCTTTGAAACCACTTGTCGGTCTTTAGAGCTTCTTAGCCGCTTCTTTAGAGCGGCTCAGACAAGTCATCCAATAAAGCTGGATCTCCCTTAGCCTGTGCTCTAGTAGTTACCGGTGCTGCCAACTGCGTTGAGGGGATGATTGGCCGAATCACTTCCTCTCTAGCACTGTTGTATTGTGGCAGTCTGGAAAGTGCATCTGTTAAAGTTCTTCCCTCCAGGAAGGTAGCACAGGGAGAAATTAAAATGTTTGAAATGCTGAGCCCAGCGGACTTGCTTTGGGGACAGTTTACGTGGTGTTTTCAATGCTTCCAAGTTCTTGTGGTCAGTCCACACCTCAAAGGGGTGCTTAGCCCCTTCAAGGAATTGCCTCCACATTAACAAGGCCCAACGCACCGTGAAAGCCTCCTTCTCCCATATGGCCCATCTCCTCTCGGTCTCCGTCAGCTTATGAGAGGTATAAGCACAGGGTTGCAGCTTTCCTTCTGCATTCATTTGCAGAAGTACTGCTCCTACTGCTACATCGCTGGCATCAGCCTGTACAACAGCCGGTTCTTCCATGTTGGGATGCTTAAGGACTGGTTCAGCAGCAAACAGGCACTTTAGTTTCTCAAATGCCGCCTGCAGTCCATAGTCCATTTGAGGGGTCGGGAGGGCTTTGGTTTTACTTCTCCTTTTGTCTTCAAAAGATTGGTAATCGGCAGAGTGATTTTGGTGAATGAGGGGATGAAGTGTCTATAGAAGTTAGCAAATCCCAGGAAGCTCTGTAGTTGTTTGCGGGTGCATGGTGGGGCCCATTCCAACACCGCCCGGACCTTTTCCGAGTCCATCTCTATTCCCTCATGCGAGATGCAGTACCCGAGATAGTCAATTTTGTTTTGGTGGAATTTGCACTTTGAGAATTTGGCGTATAGTTCAGCAGCCCTGAGTTTTTTCAGGACAGTCCTCACCAATTTCACATGGTCGTCCATGTTCTCGGTGCAGATAAGAATGTCATCCAGGTAGAGAAGCACCCCCTTGTACAAGTGTTCATGCAGTACTTCATTGATTAATTGCATGAACACAGCAGGGGCTCCTTGTAGTCCAAAAGGGAGCACCTGAAACTGGAAACATCCCAGCGGGCAGTTAAAAGCCATTTTCCATTCATCCCCTTCCTTAATTTGGACTCTGTAGTAAGCCTCTTGTAAATCAAGTGTGGTGAAAATTTTCAATAGATTGGCTAAAATGTTTGCTGGACAATCGGCAATTTGTTGGAAATGTGGGCAAGAAAAAGGCACATATTATCATCAATGGTGGACATGCCAGGAAGCAAAAAAATTTGGGGGGAAAATTAAAAAATGGCTGAATGAGATTTTAGAACAAAAAATTGAATGGTCACCAGAGACATGCTTGCTCGGCTCCAAACCGGATAAGATCAAGAAAGATTCATGGTATTTAGCTCTTCACATTATTACAGCGGCGAGATTGATATATGCTCAATTTTGGAAAAACCAGAATATCCCATCAGAGGAAGCAATCATAAAAAAGATTTTGGATTGTGCAGAAGCTGATAAATTAACCAAAAAAATTAAAAGATAAGGACCAAACACAAACATGTTTATCCTGGGAGAAACTATATATATGGCTAGAGAAGAGAATATCATAACCCAAAGTAAATATGGAAGGATTGTCAAGGAGGAAACTATATTAAGTGAGGTCGGTTAGACCTAATTGATATATTAAGAGAGATGAGTTGCTCTATCTCCCCTGGAATGTAATATTATATTGAATACTCAGATATGAAGGTACCATCTGTACCTACTACTTGTGTGTTATTTGTATTGTTCTTTGTGTTGTACATTATTTATATGGTGTATTGTTATTTTTTTTGTTTGTTTTTAAAGGAAAATGTAAATAAAGACTATTTAAAAAAAAAAGTTTGGTGAAAATTTTCCCCTTGCCTAGGTAGGCCAGCATGTCCTTCATAAGCAGCAGGGGGTAGACATTTTCTACGCAAATGGCATTCAGGTTTTTGTAGTCAACTATAAGGCAAAAGGACCCATCTTTCTTCTCCCGGAATAGTACTGGTGGCTGCCACCTTCGGCCTGGCTGGTTGGATAAAATCCAGTTCTAGGTTTTTGTCAATAAAGTTCTGTAGTTCCCTCAGCTCCCGAGGGGTCATGGGGTAGATTTTTGGCTTAGGGAGTTTTACTCCAGGAAGTATTTCAATGGTACAGTCCGTTGGTCTGTGGGGAGGTAACACATCTGAGGCCTTTTCTCTGAAAACCTCCCAGAGGTCCTAATACTCCCTTGGAATCTTCTCCTCCCCCTCAATGTGATCTATTGCCATTTCCGCCCCCTTGTTTTCCACTCCGTCCTCCGAAGGGGGTTCTTCCCTGTCTTTTTCTGGTTTCTTGGAGCGAATGCACAAAACTCCCATCCTCCAATTAACACGCGGGTTCCATTTATGGAGCCAAGGTAGTCCAAGTATGAGGGGTCGCTCCATGCCAGGGGCCACAATGAAACTAAGAGTCTCTATGTGATCCCCCAACTGCATCTCAATGGGTTCGGTCACAAAACTGGCTGGGCCCCCTCCTGCCACTGATCGTCTAACTGACAGAAAGCAATGGGCCTTCTCAAAAGTTTTAGCCTTAGGCCCATCTTTTCCACCACTTTTGGGCTGATTATGCACCTAGTGCATCCAGAGTCTAGGAGGGCTGGCATCTGCCCATGAGCCCCAGTGGATGGCACCCTTATTTCTACAGGGATGATCATGGGGCCCCCATTGTGACTCACCAGGTCATTGTCGTCAGACTTGATGTCAGTCTCGCTGTCGTCTGCGATGGTCGGAGTTCCCAACTCACCCTGTTTTTGGGGAGCGAACTCAACAACTTCTCCTTTCAGGGCGGGCTCACGGGCTTTTGCGGGCACTTTGTCAGCCCTCTTCCCTCCAGGGCCAGTTGATTTTGGTGCTGGCTTGGAGAAACACTCAGCAACTCGGTGCCCTTCCTTTCGACATTTGAAACACATGAAGGATTTTGGCTTTGGTTTGGGCTCTGTCTTCCCCACTGCTGTCTTTGGCACCCCTTTGTGGAAAGAGGAGGATGACTGATCCCAGGCATGGCCACCATGGATCCGGCTTTGGGCCAGATCGATCTCTACGTCCGCTGCTACCACGTACCAGCTCTGCAGATCTTCGGGGACCCCCCGTGCTCTGCAATCTTTGTAGATGTCCTCATTCAATCCATCTTTATAGTTTTCTAATAGGGCCACTTCTGACTACCCTCTCATGAAAGGTGCTAGCTCGCGGAACTCCTGGGTGTACTCTGCCACCAATCTCCGGCCCTGGTGAATGTCCTTCATTCTGATTCTCACCTTCCACTCAGCTAGGGGGTCCTCAAAGCATGTTCTGAGGGCTTCCCATAAAGAGGTTGTAAGTTCTCATCAGGGAGGAGTTGTTATTGTGAAGGACCACCATCCATTCAGCTGCCACTCCCTCTAGGACATTTGTAACACACCTCACTCATGCCGCATCCAACAAGAAGTCCTCCCCCCCCAGGACTTTCTGTCTGGCTTCCGGCGCCACCAGACGGTCCTCCGTGATCGCCGCCCCGTTGCCTGTAAAGAGCCGCCTTTACACCTGAAAGGCGGCTCAAAAAACTCCATTTCCTGACAGAAATGTGAGTCAGAGCAGGCGAGGGCAGGTAGAGCCCTCTGCAAAGTCCCCAGAGGCTTTTTTTTGACTCTTGGAGACGAGCAGGTTGAGGCTCCCTATTCCCGCTCGCCGTCGCTCCGGGCATCGGGAGAACTCTGCCTTTTTGCAGAGCTAGGCACTGGAACCAGATTAATCAACGAACTTAACAGATGGATTTATTAAAAAAGATGAGACTTGGACTTGGGACCCTAAATTGCAAGTATCCTTAATGAATTTATAAGCATTTCAGAGTGAAAGAGAAAAAAACTTTAAAATGGCGACCGCTGAGGCTTGGGAAGTAGAAGAAAGCCGAAAGTGAGAGTCCTTCCGTAATAGATACAAAGTAGCGGAATATATAGTGCTGCCTACAATTTGGAAGAAAATTAGTTATTTTAAGTTCCTTTCTTCTTGGAGATTTGTACTTGATCTTGTTTGGGGGAAAAAAAAGAGTTTGCTGGCAGGATGGCGTTAAAACTTATAAAGCCTGATAGACAAGCGGGGGGGGGGTGCTCCCCCACTCATAACTGTTTGAACAAGCTTTGAGCCTACAGACTTTGCAGAATGGTTTTAACTTAAAAGAATTTCTTCAGGAGGAAATGGCAAAATATCATGAGACTGTGAACCAGAAATTTGAAAAATTAAGGCAGGAAATTAAAGAAATGATACAACTAAAGTATGATAACTTGCAACGAAAGATTATAACGGTGACTAATGGTTTTTCAGAAGTTGTTATAAAGTTGGATACAAATATTAAATTACTAGAGTCTAAAATGGAGGAAATTGATGATAAGATTTATAATTTGGACAACAAAATACTAAGAATTGAAAAGGATTTAATAAATATTCAAGGCAATAGTTTAGAAGTAAAGTCTAAAGAGGAAGCTGGTCACGAGACTTATAATGCAGAAGATATAAAGCAAGGGATTGAAAGAGAAGTTGTTATGATGCAATACAGGCTGACAGAATTTGCGATCAGAATCAGAGGTTTACAGGAAAATAACAGTGATGACCTAAGAAAAATATCTGCTCAAGTTCTGGCTGGGATCTTAAAGGTTCATCCTGAGGAGGTATCCTGTAAAATTGATAAGGCCTATAGAGTAAATTCTTGGATTGCAAAGCAAAGGCAACTGCCTAGAGATGTGGTGATTTACTTTACAGATAAAGAAATAAGAAATGATATTGTGCAAAAATCCTTTAATTCTACTTTATAACTGTATGGGAGAAAAATTTGGATATATAAAGAATTGCCGCCTAAGATGTTAAGAGATAGAAAGAAATTTGGACTTTTGGTGACTGAGCTAAGAAAACAAAATATTTTATTCAGGTGGGATGTCCCAGTGGGTATAATATTGAGATATCAAGGAGTAAGATATCAGTTAAATACTGTTGAAAAAGCGGAAGAATTTTACTACAAGGTCCTTAAAAAGCAAAATCAACAAGAGATAGAAACTCAAGAAAAGCAGAAGGAGATGGCAGTAATGAAGAAACAACAAGTTACAGAGGTGTCCACAGATGAGCCGCTTTTGGATTCTCTCTCAGAGGTCTCAGCTGGACTATTTAATATAAGAGAGGCGGTTCCGGATTTTAATGTAATGATTTATCAAGCCACAAACCAGCATGGAAGTCAATCAGTTGATATACAATTTATAGAACCAGAGAGATTTAAGCCACAAAAGCAAAACCAACAAGATCAAGTTATAGATCTGCATGAAAACCAAATAGTCGATACACAATCTACAGAAAGGAATTCAGGATGGAGATCCAACCCACAAAAAGTCAAGAAAAGAAGAAGTAGGTCTCACAAAAACAAAAACTTTTAAACTAAACAACAGTGTAATGACAGTTATTTATGAGAGGACTGAATATATGAAAAGATAATGGGCAAAGTATTGGTTTATTTTATCCTGAGGAGAGTGACAGATCTCTGCAGTGCTGAACTTTTGGGATGTGAAAAGGACCTTAAATCGAATGGATTGGAAATATCTTTTTCGTTTTTTGGATTTCTTGATAAATATATTACGTTTATGCTGAGTTTCATGGCAAGAGATTTACTGGATTGGGGCACACAGAAGATCTGGTTGTTACCCTATTATGGTGGTTGGAATTAATAATCTGGATAAAAGACACCTCTATAGACATTATATGGAATATAAATATAAAGTCACTCGGGTGGTTGTTGTGTTTTTTTTTTTGCAATATGAAGATATTTGTTATGGATGGTGGCAGATGGTAATTGAAGATTGAAGATACTGAAAGTACTGTTGGAATTAGGATGCGATGTTACCCTAATATGGGCGATGGAGTTTATCATCCAGCTGAAAGACAAAGACATTACAGAAGATATTATATGGATTACAAGCTTAAAGTTTTTTTTTAGGATTTTATTTACATAAGGGAATATTTTTCTAGTTGAGTGGGCAGACGAATAAAGATATTAATATGGTAGTTTTGTAGGAAAGTGGGTGGAGATAGGTTAGGTTATTGATTGTTTAGTTTAAAGAAAAGGGATATTATGTCTAGATGTGAATATATGTAAAAGATTTGAGCTAAGAGATATAATGATGGGGGGGAAGGAAATGGGTAGCTGAACTGTATAAATGTTAAATTAGGATTTACTATATAGTCTTATAGTGGAAGGTTGTTTTGAAATGTTATATTAATATATACAAAAGATTTGACTTAAGAGATATACGTATGGGGGGTAGTAAAAGGGTAGATTATGAGCGGAAATCGCTAAATTGGGAGATATAATAATATTATTATGTTAAATTAGGAATTATTATATAATGTTATAATAGAATGTCACTTTGAAATGTATAGCATAGTATAGTATAAGGGGGATATGATAATTTTATTAGAAAGAAAGGGTCAGCATATGGAGGTGGAGTAAGTGGATGGTAAAGTATGATATAATCTGTTATGAATTTGGGTTTTATTATGAAGAAGTCACAGGGGAAGGGGAGGGTGAGGGGGGTTAGGAAGGAGGGGGGAAAAAAGGGGGGGAAATCTGTATTTGAAAAACTTTTTCAATAAAAAAAAATAAAAAAAATAAAAAAGAAGTCCTCCCCCCAATCCTGCATATAGTTCCACACTTGGGTCAAAAAAAATCCCAAGATCTTCAGATCTCCTCTGAACTTGTCTGGGGGGGGGAATTTTGGCTTTCTTTGCCTCTGGGGTGGAGCCTGCAATGCTGGGGGCCCCTGGACTGCCGTATCTCTTGCCTGAGTTTCAGAGGCTTGAGATGCTCCTTCCCCAGCTTGCTCTTCCTCTCCCCCACAAGCAGCCATCTCTGGTTCATCCCCAGGGTGGTCTCCTCCCTTCCCAGTTGGGTAAACATACCACTCCCGGGCTCAGCGGCTTTCTTCGGCATCTCTGAGAAGTTGCATAGCCTGGGTGACCATGAGGCTTTCTTTCTGCTCTTGCATCCATGCCAATTCTCCCTTTCAGGGACTGGCACTTGTTACTCATTGGGGGGTCCTTTCCAAGTCCGGTAGCCTCCCCACTCCCGTCGACCATCTGGCTCGCTCTCTCCCAGTCATAATTTTGTCATCCATTCCCAGGTCCCCCCCCCCCGGTTGGAGGGAAGAAATTGTTGAGCCAGCAGCTCCCATCTGGTTCTGATCACTGTCTTGATCAGACTTCGTTTGGTTTCAGCCCCCTCAGTAGTTATCGGGGATGGCTGTTAAAATGAGATCTTGCTTAATGTCAGGCGTGCCTCCTTTCAGATTTCAAGAAAGAATGACCCCGACTCCATTTTCATAGATAAAGGTACTTTTACTGAACTGAATGCAGCCAAGGAAAAGCAAGACCTGAGGCATAGGTGCGAAAATCACATATAGAAAGCATCCCCTCCCCACTGTCCAATGTAAATCATCCAATCCAAAGGTCCTCCAGGGGTCATGTGGAAGCGCACGTCTGGCAGTGTCATCAATCTGGAATGCCACGACCGTTGACCTGATATCCACTTCAAAGAATAGATTACAGCTACAATTCACTTTCGTTTCTCCTTTCGTTCCTCCTCCTCCAGCACGCTTTCCCCCCCAGCTTCCTCCTAGCTCCCCCTCCCCGTTACCATGGTAGCTAATGCAAGCAAGCATTGAAAGAGCAGAGGCTGACAGCTGATACCAGAGGGAATATTGTTGACTTGGAAGGAGCAAAGACATAGACTGGATTCCACAGAAAAAGCAGAACAATTTTATGAGCACTATTTTGGACCACAAGAAGAAATGAAAGTGAGAGAGGAAAAAGAGGATAGACAACAAGAGGAAGCCATAGGAGCCTTGGTGGTGCAGCGGACTAAAGTGCTGTTAAGTAGCATTTAGCTGCCAGCTGCCTGCAATTACTGCGAGTTCAAATCTCACCAGGCTCAAGGTTGACTCAGCCTTCCATCCTTCTGAGGCAGGTAAAATGAGGACCCGGATTGTGGGGGCAATAAGATGACTTTGTATAAAAAAGAACACCGCTTGGGGGGGACGAAAGCCCTACTAAGCAGGTATATACAAAAGTATGAAGGCTATTGCTTAACACATTGTAAGCCGCCCTGAGTCTCCAGAGAAGGGCGGCATATAAATCGAACCAATAAATAAATAAATAAATAGGAGAGAGAGAAATGCAAGAAGAAGAAGATGATGAAAGGGGAACTGGAAACGTTGTGGCGAGACTGGCTGGAAAATAGTGAGCTCCAACGTGCTTCACAAAAATCCAGCCAGACAAAATGCTGTCGGGGGATCTTCAGACCGGAACTGTCTTGGAGGGACGCTGAAGAAAGAGAGGCACCTCAGAAGACCAAGAGGAACAGGCAAATTCCTCGAAGGGTTGGAGGCAACTCTTTGATCTAGTGGCAGGGGTGGTGGCCATTAAAATGACCATTCTAAACTGGGGCAACTGGACTAAGATCTGTGCAGGAGTGATGTTTGAATTGTTACTGGGTGAGTGATTGGCCAACTCACAGGTAAAAAGAATTTTTTTAAAAGCTTAAAAGAGATCACAGCATGAAATAAGCAGCTAATTGGCACTTGGGAATTTTAATTGGAGGGAGAAGAACAAAGAGGAAGTTAAAAGACTAAAGCCCCCCCAAAAGAAAACTTTCTACCTGGACTTAAAATTGGATTTGAAGAAATCAAAAATAATATAAGAAAAAGAAAACTGAGAGAAAGGACTCTTTAACAATAAAAGAAAAAGAAATTGAAGAGAAAGTACTTTTAATGTGGATTTAAAAGTGATACTTTGTTGCCTGGGGAATTGTGGTTTGGAGAGAGACATCTGCTGGTGGAAAGAAAGCACTACAACAGCTGCTTTAAACATTGAAGAAACAGTAAGAATTTTGACTACCATGGGAAATTTTAAGGAGTATTTGTTTAAACAACTGGATCCTGACTTTGAAAGGAAGTGAAAAAGAACAAAGCCTTAAACTGGAATGGTCTAGACAAATATTTGAACTGGATATTACTTGGAAATTTAAAAAAGAGAGACACTATATGGACTTGAATTTTAATTACAGATAAACTAAAATAATTTTTTTTTTGAATTCATAATATAGAACTTTGGGAGTATGAGGAACTAATGGAGATATTTAAGAATGTGCACGAAGCATTTAAGTGTAATAAAGAAGCGGAAGCTGGTTAGAATAAAAAAAAGGAAAAAGAGAATACAAATGAGAAGCAAGAACATAACGCTGAAAGGAAAATAATTGAAGATAAAAAGATAGATAATTACACTGGGATTGACAATGAAAAAAAAATGGATAGGGGGGAATAGCTCCCCCCAAAAAGAAGGGGAAGGAAATGGGAAAAGAGTGAGGGGGAGAATTAAGAGGGTAACAATTTTAAAAATTAGAGAAAGGATTCAGGGGAAAAGATACAATAAATATAAAAAGAAAAAGAAGAAAATAAGAGAATGGGAGAAAGGGAGAAAAATATTAAGAAGTGGAATTTTGGAGAGACCAAAAGAAAATGGTTAAAAGGGGAAGAATAATGGAGAGAAGGAAGGGAAATAAAGCACTTATTAGTTGATTTAAGGGAACTGTGTTAATAGTAGAAATTGTATGTAAGAAGCAAACAAGAAGAAATATATTGTTTATTGTAAAATGGATCAGCAGATGTAATATGAAATGTAGACTGGTTTATATGTCAAAATAATCAAAATTAAGATATAAAATTGAAATGCTAGTAAATGAGGAAAATAATTAATTGATGTTGGAATAAGAAATTAGGAACTAAGGAAAGTAAGAGGTGAAAGGTTAATTTAGTTAAAAGGTTTCAATGGAAAACTGGGATAAGTTGAAATACATTGTTAATAATCAAAAAATGTGATGGGGATTTCAAGAAATACATTTAATAAGTGGAGAAAATATCGGGGTTGCCCGGATACCATAGTGGAAAATATTAAATTGAAAATGAATACAACAATGGAGAGAGAATGGAAAGAAGAGTAGAGGGATAGAAGGAGGGGAGAAGAGAGGAAGGAGAGAGAGGAATAGAAAAAAGGGAAAAAGAGAGGAAGAAAGGGAGGGGAAACAAGAGTAGGAGAGAAGGTTAGAAAGGAAGGAAGGAAGGAGGAGGTGGGGAAGGAAGGGGAAGTAGAGAAGGAATAGGAGAGGAAGAAAGAAGAAGGGGATAGAAGAAGGGAGGGAAGAAAAAGAGAAGAGAAGGAGAAGAAAGATTGTTGTAAAACAAGGGAGATGAAATGGTAGAAAGGCAACCTCGAGCATGCTTAAATTTATTAGGATGAAGAACGAATTAATATGAAAGTTAAAAGAGAATATATATGATTAACAATGGATAATATAACTAATTGAAATAATGTTAAGAAATTAGGATTAGAGGGTGGATGGTGATACTGTTTATATAATATGTATAGAAGTATTAAGATAAGATGAAAAAGTAGGGAAAAAGAACATTTTGGCAGAAACTGTAATTATGTAAAGTGTATTTGGATATGACAAGTTGTATAAGATATGATATCGTCAATACTCTGTGGGTGTGTGTGAAAGAAAAAATCAATAAAACTTGATTCAAAAAAAAAAGAAGACGACAAAAGAGAGTTAGAGGAAATAGCAAAGAGAGAAGGAGCAAAGGCAAAAGATCAGAGAGAGATAAGAGCGATCAGAACAACAAAACCTATCTATAAGTAAAACCATGGAAGTAGAAATAAAATTACTGTCAATAAATATAAATGGATTGAATTTGGCTATAAAAAGGAAAAGGACTTTTAGTAAACTAGAAAAAATAAAGTTGGATATAATTTGCCTGCAAGACATTCATATTAAAAAACAACACAATAAACTGTTGGAACATTCCAAAATTGGGAAACTACATACCTCTCTATCACAACATAAGAAGAAAGGAGTAGCTCTTTACATAAAAGAAACAATAAATGTTAAGCAAATTTTCATGGATGAAAAAGGGAGAATTTTGATGGTGGAGATAATGAATTACAAACAGATACTTTTGATAGTAATTTATGCACCAAATAGCAATCAAGAGGACTTTTATAGTAAACTTCATAAGAAAATAATAGAATTGGAGTATGAAAATATATGTGTAGTAGGAGATTTTAATAAATTGTGGATGCAGAACTGGATTATAAAACTAGGAAAGTAAATAAAAAAGCTAGGAAGACACTTCCAAAGGCTTTTTTTTAAATGGTGGAAGAATTAGGTATCTAAGATGTTTGGCGCAAGATACATCCTAAGGAAAAGCAATATTCATTTTATTCAAATAGGCATATGTCTTGGTCGAGAATAGATATGATATGGATGTCAGCTGAATTAAGATCAGAAATAGACATAGAAACAAGTAATTGGGCAGACCACACTCCAATAAAAGTTAAATGGAAAGGACAAAAAGGAAAATTAAGGTGGATGTTGAACAAATCAATATTAAGAGATAAGGAATTTATTCAATTAGACTTTTTCTTTAAAGAGAATAGAAAAGAAGAGACCTCATTACAAAATGTATGGGGCACAGCTAAGGCATACATTAGAGGTTTAGCTATAACTTATATGGGAAAGAAAAATAAGAAGAAGGAGAAACAAAACCAAAAGATATTAGAAGAAGAATATAACAAGCTCACACGGTTTGAAGCCAATTCAACATTCCTTCAATGGCACCATGGTACTGTACATCTGTGAACAATGGATCAGGTCACAAAAGTTACAGATAATTTACATGTTTCATTTATTTTTTTATTGTAAAAACATTTTATTAGATTATAGAATAAAATACAAAAATAAAAAGCAAATAATAGAACACAATGGGGAGGAAAAGGGGAAAGAAAAGTGAGGAGGAGAGAGAGTTAGCTACATTATTGATGGATACAGCTACCGGTAACACTGAACTGGCTAATTGACAAACTACTTAAATGTGAGCTTGATGGCTTCCTATTTAAGTGACTCTGTAACTGGTTTGAAACCTTTAATTTAAAGAAGTTGATCAACAGCAACTCATCAGACTGGAGGCAAATATGAAAGATTAGGCTCCCATGACCACTACTTGGCAGGAAAATAAGAGCACTCCTGATTTTACATAGTTTAAACTAATCTCCATTTTTAAAATTCATTTAGTATCGTATGAAGAGGAAAAAAATACAGAATCCACTGATCAAAGGTTGTAAATTTTGAGTATTTTGCCACTGTAAAAGAGTGATCCCTTTCAATATATCTCACACTTTGGAAATCTATAATTCTTTGTACATATAGAAATTATTAAAAGATGGTATAATTGAAAATCAGATATCAAAACCATATTAAAGATAAAGGTAAAGGTTTCCCCTGTCAAGTCATGTCTGACTCTACGGGCAGTGCTCATCTCCGTTTCTTAACTGAGGGAGCCAACATTGTCCAAAGAAATTTCTGTGGTCATGTGACTAGCACTACTATATGACAAAGGTGCATGAAACACTGTTACCTTCCCATGAAGTGGTACCTATTAATCTACTTGCATTTGCATTCTTTCAAACTACTAAATAGGCAGGAACTGGGGCAAGTAATGGGAATTTACCCCATCGCACAGTGCTTGGTCTTGAACATCGGCTATTGCTCAGCGTCTTTAACCACTGAGCCACCACACCCCCCTGAAACAATATTACTCTTTCTCAAAGCCACATTAGATAAAATATGGATATTAAAACAAAATGCAAAATACTGTGGCAAGGGAGGATGCCAACTTGGAAATAAAAAGGAATTTCTTGACAGTGAGAACTATTAAGCAGTGTAACAGCTTCCCTCCTGGAACTGAGGGTGCTGAGGGTTCAAATTTCAAAAAATTTGAACATTGTGACAGTTTAAATGATTATAAGTTGAAACATACAAAGCAAAACATATCACTTATATTAAAACAGGAGAATATGTAAAGAGCATAAAAAGAAAATATATATATAAATCAGTTTATGAAAAATAAATTATCAAGATTGCTAGGCAATTTTCTCACAGCAATATTGGCTGCAAGAAATATGGCAACTATTTTGGAACAAGGGACTTCTTCCCAAACACTTTTGAAGTGTGAATACAGTAGCTTTATTAATTATTAATCTAATTAGTTGTTATGCAGAAATATACAACTGATGACATGAGAGGCAAAACAGTAGTTAGTGGTAACAAATTCAATTATTAAAGCAACACAGTTCATCAGTTGTCTAAGTCTTGTCAAATAAGTTGCTTTATGTGCATTGCTGTTGAAATTATGTCAGTATCATATGGCAAGCAAAAAAGGAATAGATTTCTATGATTATTCAATTCCTCATTTAAAAATGTTCTCAATGGGACACTCATTTAGACATCAAATTAAATATTTTGGAAATTGACATCTTGCTCTGCTTTTCATCTATCTGAATGATTTCAGAGCTCCATACAATGGACAAGAAACAGAAAAGTAACAAGGACAGTATTTCATATTTATTTCTATCTTTTATGTACCTCTGTGCTTCTGATGTTTTATTATTTGTCATGTTGCTCAAAGTTAGCTCAAATAGTTTGAAGCCAATTCAGTATTCCCTCAGTGGCATCATAATCACATCTTTGAACAATGGATGAGATCATAAAAGTTGCAGATAATTACACATCTTATTCCTGTCCATACTAATAAAAGTACTAAGCAATAAATATATGTAGTAACTTACAATAAAATTTAATTACTCTTTTTTTAATGACTGTATGCTATTTAATTAACCTTCTATATTTGGGTTGGTTTTTATATGTATGGTCAAGAATGTACCCAAGCACTGCATGAATCTGTGCATGAAGCCTGGATAATTATTAATAATTTGTCATGAACACAGAATGAAAGTCTGCTTCTCCAGTTTGATATTCGGTCACAAGAGGGCGCTGTTTCCTAAGGAAACTCTGTAAGTGAAACTGAAAATGCAGAGCCCCTCCCTTAAAGGGACAGACATTCCTGCCAGCTAGATCCACAAGGGAAATCTTGAACAACAGAGACAGCTCAACAAGCCAAGATTCAATCTATGAACGCATTGCCGGTATGGCTGGGGTAGATGGTCTCTGCTCCTGACACCTTTGAGACAAGATATTTAGAGAAAAAGAGAAGAGCTTGCTGTTGTTGTGCCAGTGTCTGCAATGCTTACCTGGCCGAAGGGGCTGCTGCAGCTGCTTCTGCTCCACACCGCCTGGAAAATGGGGAGCGGTCAGCTCCATTATTCTGTGCTGGAGGAATCCCAGCACGGCACCTTTGTGGGTCACATCGCCCAGGATCTGGGGTTGGAGGTGAGCGAGCTGGTGCCTCGGATGTTCCGGATGCTGTCCAAAGGAGAGAAGGACTATTTTGAGGTAAACCTGCAGAATGGGATCTTGTTTGTAAATTCCCGGATAGACAGGGAGGAGCTGTGTGTCAAGAATGTAGACTGTGTCCTTCACCTGGAGGTGATTGTGGAGAAACCTCTGAGGTTCTTCCATGTGGAGGTTGAAATCAAAGACATGAATGACAATCCTCCCATCTTCTCAGCCAGGGAAAAGATCCTGAGCATATCAGAACTCATAACGTCTGGCACCCAGTTCCTATTAGAAGGAGCATCTGATGCAGATATTGGTATGAATGCTGTGTTAACTTACAAGCTCAGTCCAAACAACCATTTTGCTCTTGATTCAGGAAATGATGAAGATGAGAGTAAACCTGTAGTACTTCTATTGAAGGCTCCACTTGACAGAGAGGAGAGCCCTGTGCATCATTTAGTACTGACAGCCACTGATGGGGGTGAACCAAAACTCACAGGAACTGTTCAGCTAGTCATCAAGGTGCTGGATGTCAATGACAACCCTCCTGTGTTTAACCAATCTGTTTATAGAGTAAAGTTGTTAGAAAATACAGCTAGTGGGTCATTAGTCATTACTCTGAACGCTACAGACTTAGATGAAGGGATTAATAGGGAAATCTCTTATTTTTTTACTGATAGCTTAGCTCCTCATGTCACAAAGCTCTTTAGTATAAATTCTGATACTGGGGAGATCATAGTGATTGGAAAATTGGATTACGAAGAAAGTAAGTTCTATGAACTTCCAATTCTGGCAAAAGATAACGGCAGTTCTCAATTATCAGGACACTGTAAAGTTCTCATTGAGGTTTTGGACATGAATGACAACATTCCAGAACTATCTGTGAATTCTCTCTCTGTGCCATTGCCAGAGAACTCCCCTCCAGGGACTGTGGTAGCTATAATCAGTGCTTCTGACAAGGATTCTGGAATCAATGGACAGATAAACTGTTTCCTCTGGCCCACTGGTGTACCCTTCAAACTTGAATCTACATTCAAGAATTACTACTCCCTGATTGTTGGTGCAATCCTAGATCGAGAGCAGGTGGCTGAGTACAGGATGGTTGTGACAGTTGAAGATCAGGGCGTTCCACCACTATCTTCTAGTCTCACCATTTTAATGCCTATTAGTGACATAAATGACAATGCTCCGGCTTTCACACAGCCCTCCTACACAGTCTTTGTGAAGGAGAACAATCCCCCTGGTGCTCACATCTTCACAATGTCTGCTGGGGACCCAGATATAGCTGAGAATGCCCTGATTACCTATTGGATAGACGAAAAGCTCTGGCCATTGTCAGGCTACATCTCTGTACATTCAGAGAGTGGAAAACTTTATGCTTTGCAGTCTTTGGACTATGAGGAGTTGAAACTGCTAGAGTTTCAGGTGAGAGCCAAGGATGCTGGAATGCCTTCCTTGTGTGGCAATGCAACTGTTCAAGTCTTTGTGATGGATGAGAATGACAATGCACCTGCTGTGTCAAGATCACCAGAAGAAAACCTGATTCTTCTAGTGGTCCCTGTGATGCCTGGGCATATTGTAGGCAAGATCCATGCTTTGGATGCGGATTCTGGATACAATGCATGGCTAAGATATGAACTAGTTGAAGAAAGTAGTGGCCCTTGGTCTGTGGGACAGTATAGCGGTGAGATGAGTACCAAAAATTCTCTAGAAGAATCAGAAGGAAGCAAAATCCACCGTGTTTTGGTTCTTGTGAAGGACCACGGAAAACCTCAACTGTCAGCTACAGCCACGTTGAGTGTGTCACTTGTGACAAGCAGTGAGACAATCAAAACAGATATTAATCTTCAAAGGTCAGGGGAGAGCTTTGTGCCCCTGGTGGACTCGATCAACGTCTATCTGATCATTGCCATCTGCTCTGTTTCCAGCCTCTTCTTGTTGACCACTCTCATCTACGTGGCTCTGCGATGCCACTGCAAGGCAAAAGAATCCATGGTTTATGGCCCTGGCATGGCCACCTTGGTGTGTGCCAGCAAAGTGGGCAGCTGGTCCTATTCCAATCGCCACAGCCACATCCTGGCTGGTGTGAGCGCAGAGGCTGGTGCCAAGAGTGATCTCATGATTTTCAGTCCCAATATTCCTGTCTTTGCAGATAATGGGGAACTTATCAATGGGATTGATGTGCCCCCAGATTCTGCTAAAAAGGTGAGTCCAGCTCTTAGAATTCTTGTCATCCACTTAGCATCCTATTTCCATACTTATAATTTACAATTAGTCTTGGGACAATATTGTTTTTGAATTGCTAAATTTAGACACTGATAGAAAATACATTGAATTACAAATCATGAATTCTTTTTTCATATATAAAATATTTTTCCAATTTGAGAAGCTATAGAAAGGTTCAAAAAAAGTTTTTCATTTACTTGACAGTAAATGAATCTGTCTTATTTGATAGTAAACATATAAAGTAAGCCATGCTGTTGCAGTGGTTAGAATGCAGAATTCTTGACAGTAAATTACAATAATAATGATTTTTCTATTGTTGATAGTTTTGTTATTTAATGAATCAGTTATCAATTGCTAGCATAAATTGCAAATGTTAAAAATTTATTAATCTACTAGATTACACAGAACATTATTTGTAAGTTTGGGAAGTTTATATTTTGTTAATATATTGTTGGTAACTTTAGAAAGTAATATTGTACAGGGGTTAACAATCGGATAGAAGTAATATGTTTGAAATACAGAAATTATAACTGATAACTGGATAGTCATATTCATAAAATGATCAAATATTACTTTGTATAGAGCTTTCTAATCCAAACTGGAATGGCCGTGTCAGTTTAACAACCATTAGGTGGATTCTTTTATCCTGTTTCTATTGCAACACCTTCAGTGTCACACTTTGTGAGGTTGGAAGGAATCAAATGATCTTCCTACACCAAAGTCCTTCCCAATCCTTACATTCTATAATTCAAATATTTGAGAATGGTGTCAATTTAGCATGTGTTTTGGGAGTGGGAAAGAATTATATCATATGAAAACCCAGATCTTTATCTTATATAACTGAATGAATAATCTGAGAGAATAGATGAAATATGAGGGGATTGGAGGAGGGAAATCCTTGCAACCTTCAACAAAATATATTTAGGGGATCTATAGTTTTGAAAGGCTGACGTTGGTATTGGGGAGACTCAGCAGTGTTTCCCAATCTTGTCAAGTTGTAGATGTGTAGTCCTGAGCTTCCCAAATCCTCAGCAAAGGGCTGGCAGGGAATTCTGAGTCTGCAAACCTACATAGCTGAAAATGATGGAGCTCAAGGAACTTCTGTTGTGTTCTGAGAAGCTCATAAAGCAATTAAGCAGTAAATGCTAAAGATCTGCTTGGTCTTTTCAACATGTCTTTGTTTAATCAGACAATTTTCTCAGTATAGATGTGCTTTGCCCGTCCTTTAATTCTGTGAAGTATTTTTATCTTCACTATCTATTTTATAAGCATGGGATGTCTCGGTGATCCGTCATCTATGTACTCACAGTTCAACTTTCTTGAGTTTAGTCAAGATCAGCTGGGTGTTGCATCAACTTACTGAAATTGTAGGAATGATGTGAACAACTTACATACTGATTTTACCAAGGCATTTGACAAAGTATACTGTAATTTTCTGATTAATAAACCTGTTAAAGGTGAACTTGAAACTTTGCCAATTCAATGAATCATTTCACCAACCTTGGAACGATGGAAGGCTGAATCAACCTTGAGCCGTTCAGGTTTGAAATCTTGATATTGGGCAGAATTAGCCTGTCATATTCCATGGGAGGTGCAATGGCTCAGATGTTAAAGACACTGAGATTGTCAGATAGAAAGCTAACAGCCCGGGTTTGAGACTTTAGCAGTATGCAATGGGACGAATTCCTGTTCGAGACCACTATGCGACTGAGTGAGCTTTCATTACTTGCCCCAGCTCCACTAGCAGTTCAAAAGCATGCCAATGTGAGTAGATTAATAGGTACCACTTTGGTGGGAACGTAACAGCATTCCATGCATTTTGGTGTATTGCTGGCCACATGACCACATGACCGCAGAAAATGTCTTCGGACAATGCTGGCTCCCTCTGCCAAGAAACTGAGAGGAACACCACATCTTGGTGTTGACATGACTGGTTAGGGAAACTTTTACCTTAACGCATTTTAACTGTTACCACCCCCACAGCTATATACATTGACATGGCCAGATAGAGTATGCAGAAATTGAATTGACTATATCATTTGTACAAGGAGGCAGAAGAGCTCAGTTATAAGAACAAAGACTTGGCCAGGGGCTGACTATACCATTTCAAAGTAGAACAGAATTACTTTGAAGCCCTGAACGTCAGAGTAACTATGGAACAGTTCCATAGAACAAAAATAGAAATTTCCCAGAAAAGGAGCCAGACCCAAGAAAGAGAAAGTTGTCAGGACTCAGGTCTGAACTTAACAAGGAATTTCAAGGAACTTCTAGAAGAGACCAGAATCAGTATTATAAGATCTGTGAGAACATGCAAATGCAAACAGACATGGAGAAAAAGTGAATATCTTTCAAAAAGTCTCCAAACTCAAAAGGAGGTTCCAACCTTGAATTGTACTAATGGGGAGATTCAAAGAACTCAATCAAAAGTGAAAGGATTCATAGCAGTATGTTTTCCGCTGTTTTGAGGAAGCTTCACTGGATCCATCTGTATTCGACCATTTTGGGCCAGTTTCCAAGAAAAGGATGAGAAGGTGATAGTGCTACAATTCCAGACAGTTCTGGAGACGACTGATTATTTGGATTTCTTTCAATCAGGTTTCTAGCCTGGACATAGGTGTCTATACTGGTGTATGATCTTTAATAGAACTGGGATGGTGATTGTGCAATCATACTGGTTGTTCTTTTTTTAAAATAATATAATTTTATTAAACTTATTAGAGTATAAAATACAAATGAAAATAGTGGGAAAATTGGAACAGAGAAAGAGAGAAATGTAGGATGAAGGGGAGAAAAAAAAGCATTAACTTCTGACATTTTAACATTAGAAATAACTTCTGACATCTTATACATCTTTGACAATTATCAGATGTTAAATACTAATGATATATCATTTTATTGAAAAAATATATAGTTCAATATATTTTTTAATGTAAATTTCAACCCCTTTGTTCACATGTGTTCCCATTGTTCAAGCATTATATTATACCACAAATTCTTTGCCCATTGAATCATGCATTGCTTTACATATTCGTTCTCCAAATTCAATTTCAATGACAGTTTATAAACCTGGGCAATAACATGTTCATCATTACCACACAATACAATTTGAAATTCATAATGTTTTTGTCTATCTTAAATCTTTCTTTTAATTGTATATTAGTAAACCAATGACAGACACATTCTTCTCACTCTAACTTTTTGTCAGACCTGGAAGCCACCTTTTACAGTTGGGTCTTCAGGTCTGCCTCATTTTCTCCTGTGGGACCCTGACACTCTTCAAAAGAGCCATGGTGTCACAGTGGTTAGAATGCAGTATTGCAGGCTAATTTTGCCCACTGCAAGCAGTTTGACCCTGACCGGTTCTGACTGATCTTCCAAGGTCAGTAAAATGAGGATCCAAATTGTTAGGGGCAATATGCTGACTCTGTAAACCACTTAGAGAGGGCTGTAAATCACTGTAAAGTGGTATATAAGTCGAAGTGCTATTTCTATTTAAATTTAAGAGTATGTTCACCTTGAATGAAAGTTATTATTTGACCATAAATCCATCTGTCTGAGCTCACCAATGTTTCTTTTCTGAAAAAAGTTGGAATGACACCTAAAGTGATACCTTCATAGAGAATCCTGTTTTATATCTATTTCAAACCTTTAGGATGCCAACCAAATAATCCTTAAAGTCAACATTCATCTTAACCTTGTCATACCATAAGTAGACATGTCATCCAAACCTTTATTCATGGCCCTCTAATTCAAGTAATCTTTTTTATTTGGAGAGTTACCCATTTTCCTAAGAATCAAAGCAAGAATCAAAGTGCAATGTCAAATCGGGTCAACCTAAACCTCCTCTTTCTTTGGCATCTTGCAGTAATTTGTATCTAATTATTAGTTTTTTCCCTTGCCATATGAATTTAGAAATATATTTTTGCCATTGTTTAAA
This sequence comes from Pantherophis guttatus, assembly GCF_059756535.1. NCBI lineage: Eukaryota > Metazoa > Chordata > Lepidosauria > Squamata > Colubridae > Pantherophis > Pantherophis guttatus. Next base: position 118,847,816 of record NC_142065.1, on the reverse strand, counting down.
TGGAGTGCTGCGTGACAATATTGGTAAAATCTGAAATGAAAATAGCATCTTTGGTAAGACATCAATAAGAATTATCACATCTTAATAAAGTCTTTTTAATATAATTCCATACAAATACAAAATTGTTTTAAAAGATTTCGGTATTTGTATTTGTCAACGTAACCTGATTGTATTTAGAATTTTTCTCCATCTTAAAACCAGATTCTTTTGTCAATATTTCACGTTCTAGAGAAGCCATATTCTTAACAAGCATTTTTGTTTTCTGATTATTTATTTTGAAGCCTGCTAAACCTCCAAAGTCATTTAGTTTCTTCATCAAGTTTTTTGAGGTCTTGCAAGAATCTGTAACTAAGTCATCAGTGAAAGCTCTTCATTTATAAACTTGTTTTGTGATTTTTATGCCCGTTATGTACTTATCCTCTCAGACACCATTATTCAAAACTTCCAACACTTACATAAATAACAGTGGAGATAGAGGACATCCTTGTCTCATATTCTTTTGAATATCATATGTTGTAGTTAAATCTCCATTAATGATAACATTTGCTTGCTATGATGGTTATATCGCCTTAACCCCTTGGATAAATTTCTCTCCAAAATCCATGTCTTCCAAAACTTTAAACATAAAGTCCCAATTTAAGTTATCAAAAGCTTTCTCTGCATCCAAAAATATTAGAGCTCCTTGCTTTTCATTAAGAAATTGTAAATATTCAATAACATTCAAAACAGTACTTATTCATTGTCTCTCAATTGTCTTTCTGGCAAAAAGTCAGATTGGCCTTTGTGACTGTAAGACTAGAAATTTCATCAATCCTTCTGCTAGTATTGCAGTAAAATGTTTATAATTCTTGTTTTAATATTGAAATTGGTGTATAATTTTTTATCCTCAGAACATCTTGACTCTCCTTTGGTATTAACACAACATTAACTTCTTTCCAAGTTTGAGGCATCTTTACATCCTATAGTACACAATTCATTATATCCTTTATATAATCCATTTTATCCTTTAGTAGTTATAGGAGTTGCCCCTCAAAATATTTGTTATACTGGCTGGTGAGGCCATCTGGATCTGGAGTTTTACCTATTTTCATTTGTTAATAGTTTCTGATATTTCAAAGGTAGTTACTGGAATCATACTGGTCTTCTTGATCTCTCACTACATTTTGCTAGCATCAACCATAGCCTGTCTGAAGGGATTAGTGCTGGGAGGTACAAGTTGCAAGGTTCTCCTTCTTTCCCTGTGGTTGGGTTCAGTTGGTGGGGACAAGAGAGGTGAAATTGAATCTGAAGCCCTTGGTGGATTGGCTTCCTCAGAACTCTACTGTATACTCTTTTCCCTTTGTTTTCATGTCTACATGAAGGCACTGAGTGAAAGAAGTATTCAGTGGGGTACACCAAGGCTCTGTTTTAGGCCCAGTACTCTTCAATATCATCATCAATGATTTGGATGAGCTTTTGATAACTTAAATTGGGACTTTATGTTTAAAGTTTTGGAAGACATGGATTTTGGAGATGGGGAACTCATCAAGTTTGCAGATGACACCAAGCTGGCAGAAATAGCAACTTCAGAAAATAAGCTTAAAATACAGAATGATCATGACAGATTTGAACATTGGGCCTTATCTAACAAAATGAAATTCAATGGTGAAAAAAGTAAGATTCTACATTTAGGCAAAAAAAATCAAATTCACAAGTATAGTATAGGTGGTACCTGGTTCAATAATAGTAACTGTGAGAGGGATCTTGGAGTCCTAATGGGCAATCACTTAAATATGAGCCAGTAGAGCCAACACAGTTCTAGGCTGCATTAACAGAGGAATAGAATCAAAATCAAGTGAAGTGAAGCACTTTATAATGCTTTCGTAAGACCACACTTGGAATACTATATCCAGTTTTGGTCGCCACAATGTAAAAAAGATGTTGAGACTCTGGAAAGAGTGCAGAGAAGAGCAATAAAGATGATTAGGGGACTGGAGGCTAAAACATATAAAGAACATTTGCTGGAATTGGGTATGTCTACTTTAATGAAAAGGACTAGGGGTGACATGATAGCAGTCCAATATCTCAGGGGTTGCCACAAAGAAGAGGTAGTCAAGCTTTTCTCCAAAGCATCTGAAGGCAGGACAAGAAACAGTGGATGGAAACTAATCAAGGAGAGAAGCAACCTACATTGTATGCACAATTATTAGGCAAGTGAGTATTTTGACAATATCATCATTTTTATGCATATTTTTCATCTCCAAGCTGTATAAACTTGAATGCTTAGAGGATATAAGCTTATCAGGTAAAGTATATTTGTGTAATGAGGGAGGGTGTGGCCTAAGGAGATCAACATCCTATATCAACGTGTGCATAATTATTAGGCAACTTCTTTTCCTCAGGCAAAATGGACCAAAAAAGAGATTTAACTGACTCTGAAAAGTCAAAAACCATAAAAAGTCTTTCAGAGGGATTCAGCAGTCTTGAAATTGCTAAAATATTGGGGTGTGATCACAGAACCAGCAAACGTTTTGTTGCAAATAGTCAACAGTAAGAAACATGTTGAGAAAAAAAGACATACATTAACTGCCAAAGATTTGAGAAGAATCAAACGTGAAGCTACTGGAAACCCATTATCCTCCAGTGCTGTCATATTCCAGAACTGCAACCTACCTGGAGTGCCCAGAAGTACAAGCTGTTCAGTCCTCAGAGACATGGCCAAGGTAAGGAACGCTGAAACCCGACCACAACTGAACAAGACATATAAATTGAAATGGCAAGACTGGGCCAAGAAGTATCTGAAAACAGATTTTTCAAAGGTTTTATGGACTGATGAGATTAGAATGCCTAAGATTTCCCCCACCAACACTGACGGGGCAAATCATTAGAATATAAACTGCCAGCAAACAGCACTGGTTACTAGCACTGATGGTGTTACCCAGTGAGGGTAGTCAACCATCTGCAAGAAAACAAGCAAGCTCAGAGAGCACCAAGGACCCCACATTTCAACCCTGAGCTACAATTATTCCCCTTTATTGTTTTAGTTATGTGCCCCTCTTTCCATTTTTTTATATTTGAATTTTTTGTCAAAGAACTTTTTGCGCAACCATACTAGTCTTGTATGGTATCCTTTGTTTATCTTTCTCTGTGGTATTGTTTTTGCTTGGGCCTTCATTAACTCATTTTTCAGGGTTTCCCAGGCAGGGAACAGGGTTTCCCTGGTTTTTTCATCCATGGAATCTTTGCTAGTCTCCCTCTTAGCTTGTTGAAGTTATCTCTTTTACAGTCTAAAACAGTAGTCTCACTTGATTCATTTACTTGTACAGCAGTTGCATTATGGTGAATTCAAGTATGACATGTAGCTCTCCCCTAAAAGCTAGGGGAGAGCCCAAGATGGGGGTCATTCCTCCATCTTGGTGCTACTTGACCTCTCAGCGGCTTTCGATACCATTGACCATGGTATCCTTCTGGGACGACTAAGGGAGCTGGGAGTGGGAGGCACTGTGTTACGGTGGTTCTCCTCCTATCTCTCTGGACGGTCACAGTCGGTGTTGGTAGGAGGACAGAGGTCAACCCCTAGGCCCCTCATTTGCGGGGTGCCTCAGGGCTCGGTCCTCTCTCCCCTCCTATTTAACATCTACATGAAGCCGCTGGGTGAGATCATCTGACGACATGGGGTGAGGTATCAGCAATATGTGGATGATACCCAGCTGTATAACTCTACCCTGCGTCAAGTCAGTGATGCGGTGGATGTGATGTGCCGATGCCGGGAGGCTGTGAGGGTCTGGATGGGAATCAACAGGCTCAGACTTAACCCAGACAAGACCGAGTGGCTGTGGGTATTGCCTCCTAAAGACTATGTTGATTGTCCATCCTTGGTTCTGGGGGGGGGAATTGTCCCACTCAGAACGGGCTCGCAATTTGGGTGTCCTCCTAGACTCACAGCTAAGATTAGAGCAACATCTGACAGCTGTGGCTAGGGGGACCTTTGCACAGGTTCGCCTGGTGCACCAATTGCGACCCTACTTGGATCGGGAGGCTCTCCTCACAGTCACTCATGCCCTTGTCACCTCATGGTTAGATTATTGTAACACGCTCTACATGGGGCTACCCTTGAAAAGTGTTTGGAGACTACAGTTGGTCCAGAACGCAGCTGCGGGAGTTGTCGTGGGTACACCTAGATACACCCACATTACACCAATTCTCTGTGAGGTGCACTGGCTCCCTATTGGTCTCCGATCACAATTCAAGGTGTTGGTTATTACCTTTAAAGCCCTACATGGCTCAGGGCCAGGTTATCTTCGAGACCGCCTTCTGCCACATAGCTCCCAGCGACCGGTAAGATCTCACAGAGTTGGTCTCCTCTGGGTCCCATCAGCTAAACAATGCCGGCTGGCAGGCCCGTGGGGGAGGGCCTTCTCTGTGGCTGCCCCAGCTCTCTGGAACCAGTTACCTCCTGAGGTCCGGACTATCCCCACCCTATTGGCCTTCCGAAAAGCGGTGAAGATCTGGCTTTTCCGGCAGGCCTGGGGTCGTTGATCTCGCTCTTGTGATCTGGCGAGATCCGGCCATGAATGGCATGAATGAGTTTTTAATGTTTTTAATTTTTAAATGTTTTTTTATAATGATTTTTTAAAATGTATTGTGAGCCGCCCTGAGTCTTCGGAGAGGGGCGGCATATAAATTTAATTAATTAAATTAAATTAAATTAAATATTACTTCCACTTCCTCAACTATATGGTCCCTATTAGTAAAAATTAAGTCCAGTATAATTGTCTGTTTAGTTCCCTCTTCTATCTTTTTATGACAAATTTGTCAGCTAGGCACACCCAGAAACTGTTTAATCTCCCACTCCCTGGAGAGTTTCTTTCCCAGTTAATGTCAGGGTAGTTAAAATCCCCCATTAATATAGTGGTGTGTTTCTTGCATACTTCAGCTAACTGATTAGCTGAGACAGAAGTGTCCATCTATTTCCTCTGGTTGGTTGGCTGGCCTCTAGTACACATCTATAGCAAAGTCACTTTTTGATCCTCCCCCCCTTCCCCCGCCCCACTTCTTTTGTTAGGCCTGTTTCTTTTGAGCAATTTATATACTTCTAATTGTGTATTCCAATCATGGGTTGTATCCCACCAAGTTTCAGCAATAGCTACAATTTCATATTTGCCCTCACATACTAGGATTTCAAGCTCTCCCTGTTTGTTCCCTATTGTATGAGCATTGGTATATAGGCATTGACCCTTTTATGGTTGATCCTAGAGTTGATACTCTTCTTGGATTTTTGGTCCTCTTGAGTGACATGCTGCCATCAGGCCTCCTCTAGGCTTTATTTTTCCTTGTTGTTGTTTCTTCCTTGCTGTGTTTAGTTTAAATACAGACTTTTGGATTCCTCATTTTCATGGCTGAGGCAAGTGGCTAGATGTGCCTCTAGACCATACACTTTCTCTTTTAGCAATCCTATCATTTTATACTTGGGTGCAGGTATAATTTGAGGTATAATCCTCCACAGGCAGGAATACAAACATAGCATACATCTTGCAGGTCACCATGGTGCTAGTTTCTTTCTCCATGAATTGGTCACTCTTCAGGATTTGTGCAGATGTAAATACATATTCTCTTGTATATTTCCTATTTTAGGTTTTTAGTTGTAAGATTCACTAGCTTGATCTGCTGCACAAGGTCCCAGTTCTCTGCAGCTTGTGGTGAGCAAATGGAACAATGATTCCTGTAAATGCAACCAGTGACTTGATTTGTTGTGCTCCAAGTAACATACATTATGAAAGTAATATGCAAATACAACCAACAACTAATTTCTCAGGCTGCTAGTTTGAACCACTGGATGAAATCCCAGTTCTCTACAGCTCATGGTGAGCAACTCTTTGCTTCCCCAGCAACCTCTAGTGGTCTGCAAATGCAACCAGTGACTCAATTTGTTATGTTCCAAGTACCATACATTATGAAGAAAATCTGATCATTAAATCATTGCTTCCTCTCGGATCTCTTATTTCTTGTTCTACCACAAACTGTGAATCTATTATGCCACTGATGGATTTTGAAATCCCTCTATTATATAGTTGACCAACCCATCTTTTAGATGAAAGTTCTTTCGCATGAAGAAAAACATTAGTTCCCTGTTGTTTTTTTAAAAAATTTAAATTGCTCAGTTTAGAAAACATGTATTGATAACATTAATGAGCATAGAAAAAAATATTTTCATAGGCTTAGGTAAAAAAGGAGGAAAAGAACTTTTATGTAATTGAACAGTTTGGAAAAAATAGTACAGTACAGGATTTCCCTCCTTACTTGCAAATCAAGTTGAAATATATCCCCTTTAAAAAATAATTGAAACTGCTACTTCTTTATTCCTTTGAACGTGAGACAAATAAATTTTTCTGTAGTTAGTGATATCTGAAATCCTAACTTCTTCACTTAAGTATCTAAGAATAAAGAAAAAAAATCAATAGAAAATATATTTAAACACCTTGCATTTTGTTACCAAATATGTTTTGTTAAATAGCTAGCATTTCCGAACCATTTCTGGTGGCAGATGTGGAAGAACAATTTAAACCATCCTGCTAGGTAAGATAAATGAAAGATATGATCTTGTAGAACTTAAATATGTCCTCCAAATAGATTTCTGTACTGAATAGATAGAAAGGCCAACATCATAAGTAGTTTCAATTTCCAACCTGTATACTAGCTGTACTGAAAACACATACAGTATACATTTACATTTCTCAATAAAAATAATTGTAGACTGTTGCTCAATGTTATAAAGAATATTTTAAAATCATAAATTATTTCTGTGAAATTAACTATAAGTGGTCACTTCATCTTGAACATTTTTATTTATGTTCAACATTTGTTCAATGAGGCTGCACTGTCTGTCAGAAATTTCAAGTTGAGTTATTTTTTCCCTCTTCATTTGCTGCAGTTTTTATCTGCATGAATTCTGTCCGTTTAAAAGATCGTAAATAATGAGAAATAGTTTTTAAAGAGATAAGCAACTCTGTGCAACTTCCGTTCTGTGTTAATTTTTCTGCCATCTTCAGTTGTGAGACAGGAAGAAAAATCATGTTTCTATAGTTCTTCAACTCAAACAAGATGTTTCACTTTGGATGAGTGGGATGTTTTTTCTTTTTCTTTTTTCTTAATATCATTGTCTATTACTATAAACTGCTAATTTAAACAAGATAAAGGCAGTAACTTAACCCCCCAAAAAGTATTTTTGTGGTTAGGATCCCACAGAAATGTCACAGACCTGGTTCAGCCAGGTAAGAAACTTCATTGCAGGTAATAATTAAGCCATATGAAACAGCTGACTGCCTATAATGTAAGTTGGTCTTCTATCTGCAGTGATTCAGATGCTTAGCTTCCCCCTTCTCATGAATTAACAAATTCTTTGTGTAGCTGTTTGTGGCCTTGAAACTGATTGTTGAATGTTAACATAATTACCAACACTGACTTTTGGCATACTTTTCACATGTAGTATACTACCACACAGTTGTTTCAATGCCAGGTATCTTCCTCCCAAAAAGGAAACGAAGGTTTATTCTTCATCAAAATAAATATATTTTCTAAATTATAGGAAGTAATAATTGCATTACATTTAAAGCCCTCTCAAGCACTATATTCAATGTTGGGCAATATAGTTTATGATAAATTCAAAAGAGTGCTAATAACAGCAGTAAGGATTATGGGTGTGGAAAGAAAAGAGAAATTGAAAAATGTGTTCAACCTTGAGATAAGAAGACTTGATTGAGGGTGCATTTAATAGCATCCTTAAAGAAGCTGAAGGAATATCATACAGAAGAAACCTTGTTTTCTTGGTCCCAGGAGGGAGAAAATAGTGCAATGGGTTCTGACTTCATGAATTCCCCCCCCCAGCCTAATGAGGTTAATAGATTTGCTACTATTTTCTTCTGAGCTATGAAAAGGAAAGGTACAAATTCCTTATTGTGGTTAGATGTTCAACATCTCTGTATGTGTGTGTGTATAAACAAAAACAAAAAAAAAACCCAATGAATTTTTTTTTATTTAATGAGGTTATTTAATGACAGACTCATTAAATCACTTGAAGTGAAATAAAAAAGACTAAATGTTTGAATTCCAGTATCTTTTCCTTCTCAAAAGAGTTAGTACAGAAGAGTACATGTTAAACATCTGAAAATAAGTTGTGGAAAAAAGTGATAAAAAATCTATGAAAGTAAAAAAGCGATACAAAATAAGTATCATTGAGTACGGTTTGTCAGCCAGCTATAAATTTGCTACTGTTTTCTTCTGAGCTATGAAAAGTTAAGGTACAAACTCCTTTATGATGCTTAGATGTTCAGTGTGTCTGTAGGTGTGTGTGTATAAAAGAAAAAAAATGAAATTTTTTAATGTGAGGTGATTTAGCGACAAACTCATTAAATCACTTGAAATTAAATAAAAGATTAAATGTTTGAATTTCAGTATCTTTTCCTTGTAAAAAGATTTAGTACGAAATTAAATAGGGGTCATAAGAAATACATGGGTTAGATTAATTGCAACATGTTATCTATTTCTGGAATAAACCAGTTAAGACATCACATGAGTTTTGAGAACTTGACCTGCTTGTCATTTGCCTAAAAAGTTCAGGAGTTGCATATCCAGCCAAATTCAGAAATAAAACTAGAAAAGAACTTCTGCTTTCATAGCATCGGAATATCATTATGAGTTTCATTGGAATTAATGTTCCAATGTTTGTGATTTGGCCAAAAGTCTGATTCAAATGGTTTGCGATTACTTCAACGTCCCCCCATCTGTCTGGTGCTCACCTATTGGGAGCAATGGGAAAGATGGCCAGAGAACCAGACAAATATCCATTCCATTATAATGCATTTCCATGGAAGCACCAAGGGATCAATATAAGATCTAAATTAATATAATAGTTAAAGACCAAAAGAAGTAAAACTACACATCAGAGACACATGAAGGCTTCAAGCAAGCCCTTGAAGCCTTAAGGAAAGAATATCACAGAGGCTCAATGAAGAATGGAAGTCTGTTTCTCATTCTGAATTTTGATCACAAGAGGTCGCTGTTTCCTAAGGAAACTCTCTAAATGAAACTGAAAATACAGAGCCCCTCCCTCAAAGGGACAGACATTCCTGCCAGCCAGATCCACAAGGAAAATCTCGAACAACAGAGAAAGCTCAACAAGCCAAGATTCAACCTATGAACGCATTGCCGGTATGGCTGGGGTAGGTGGTCTCTGCTCCTGACACCTTTGAGACAAGATATTTAGAGAAAAAGAGAAGAGCTTGCTGTTGTTGTGCCAGTGTCTGCAATGCTTACCTGGCCGAAGGGGCTGCTACAGCTGCTTCTGCTCCACACTGCCTGGAAAATGGGGAGTGGCCAGCTCCATTATTCTGTGCTGGAGGAATCCCAGCACGGCACCTTTGTGGGCCGCATCGCCCAGGATCTGGGGTTGGAGGTGAGCGAGCTGGTGCCTCGGATGTTCCGGATGCTGTCCAAAGGAGAGAAGGACTATTTTGAGGTAAACCTGCAGAATGGGATCTTGTTTGTAAATTCCCGGATAGACAGGGAGGAGCTGTGTGCCAAGAATGCAGACTGTGTCCTTCATCTGGAGGTGATTGTGGAGAAACCTCTGAGGTTCTTCCATGTGGAGGTTGAAATCAAAGACATGAATGACAATGCTCCCATCTTCTCAGCCAGGGAACAGATCCTGAGCATAGCAGAATTGACAACAGCATCTGGTACCCGATTCCCGTTAGAGAGAGCATCTGATTCAGATATTGGTACTAATGCTCTGTTAACATACAAGCTCAGCCCAAGCAACCATTTTGCTCTTGATTTAGGAAATGATGAAGATGAGAGTAAATCTGTAGTACTTCTTTTGAAGGTTCCACTTGACAGAGAGGAGAGCCCTGTGCATCATTTAGTTCTGACAGCCACTGATGGGGGTGAATCAAAACTCACAGGAACTATTCAGCTAGTCATCAATGTGCTGGATGTCAATGACAACCCTCCTGTGTTTAACCAATCTGTTTACAGGGTAAAGTTGCTAGAAAATACTACTAGTGGGTCATTAGTCATTACTCTGAATGCAACAGACTTAGATGAAGGGATTAATAGGGAAATCTCTTATTTTTTTAGTAATGAAGTACCTTTACATGTCACAAAGCTCTTTAGTATAAATTCTGATATTGGGGAAATCAGAGTGATTGGAAAATTGGACTATGAAGATATTAATTGCTATGAGCTTCAAATTGTTGCAGAAGATAAAGGCAGTTCTCCATTATCAGGACATTGCGAAGTTTTTGTTGATGTATTGGACATGAATGATAATATTCCAGAAGTATTTGTGAATTCTCTCTCTGTACCATTGCCAGAGGATTCCACTCCAGGAACTGTGGTAGCTATCCTCAGTACTTCAGACAAGGATTCTGGAATCAATGGGCAAGTAACATGTGTCCTACAGCCCTCTGACATGCCTTTCAAAATAGAGTCCACATTCAAGAACTACTACTCCCTAATTGTTGGAGCACCTTTGGATAGGGAGCAGGTGGCTGAGTACAGGATGGTTGTGACAGTGGAAGATCAAGGTGTTTCACCACTGTCGTCTAGGATCACCCTCGTAGTGCCTATTAGTGACATAAATGATAATGTTCCAGCTTTCACTCAACCTTCCTACACAGTCTTTGTGAAGGAGAACAATCCCCCTGGTGCTCATATCTTCACAATATCTGCCTTGGACCCAGATGTTGCTGAGAATGCTCTGATCACCTATTGGATAGATGAGAAGCTCTGGCCGTTGTCAAGCTACATCTCTGTACATTCAGAGAGTGGAAAACTTTATGCTTTGCAGTCCTTGGACTTTGAGGAGTTGAAACTGCTGGAGTTCCAGGTGAGAGCCAAGGATGCTGGAATGCCCTCCTTGTGTGGCAATGTGACTGTTCAAGTCTTTGTGATGGACGAGAATGACAATGCACCTGTTGTGTCAGGATTATCAGAAGAGAATCTGATTCTTCTAGTGGTCCCTGTGATGCCTGGGCATATTGTAGGCAAGATCCATGCCTTGGATGCAGATTCTGGATACAATGCATGGCTAAGGTATGAACTGGTTGAAGAAAACAATGCTTCATGGACTGTAGGGCTGTATAGCGGTGAGGTGAGTACCAAATATTCTTTGGATGAATCAGAAGGCAGCAGAATCCAGAGTCTGTTGGTTCTTGTGAAGGACCATGGAAAACCTCAACTCTCAACCACAGCTACCCTGAGTGTGTCACTTGTGACAAGTGGTCAGACAACCAAAATGGATATTAATGTTCAAAGATCAGGGAAGAACTTTGTGCCCCTGGTGGACTCGATCAATGTCTATCTGATCATTGCCATCTGCTCTGTTTCCAGTCTCTTCTTGCTAGCCACTCTCATTTATGTGGCCCTGCGATGCCACTGCAAGGCAAAGGAATCCATGGTTTATGGCCCTGGCATGGCCACCCTGGTGTGTGCCAGCGAAGTGGGCAGCTGGTCCTATTCCAATCGCCACAGCCACATCCTGGCAGGTGTGAGTGCAGAGGCTGGTGCCAAGAGTGACCTTATGATTTTTAGTCCCAACATTCCTGTTTTTGCAAATAATGGGGAATTTAGGAACGGGACAGAATTGATCCCAGATTCAGCTAAAGAGGTGAGTTTCTGTGTTTGAAGTTGTTGATAATTATTCAAAATTGTATTTTTATTTCATCACTTTAGGATCAGTTTTGGTATTTATCTATCTACAGTATTCAGAAAGTATTCAGATACACTTCACTTTTGTCAATTTTGTTATTGTGCAGCCTGATTCTACAGTTGTTGAAATTCATTTTTTCCTCATTAGTTAGTACCCTATAGTGACAAAGTGAAAACAGAATTTTAGAAATATCTGTAAATTTATTAAAAAGAAAAAATTGAAATATCATATTGGCGTAAGTATTCAGACCCTTGATTCAGTACTTTGTTGAAGCATCTTTGGCAGCAATTACAGCCTAGAGCCATGATGGCGAACCTATGGAACACATGCCAGAAGTGGCACACAGAGCCATTTCACCAGGCATGCAAGGCATTGCCCATTCCTCTTCTGGGTTTCTGGCACACACATGCATATTGGCCAGCTAGTCTTCTGGTTACTGGTGCGCATGTACGCATGACGATCAGCTGACCTTCACATGTGCGGCAATGCCAGAAAGAGAAAGATCAGCCGGCCATCTGATTGTCGCACACACATGCGTGCCAGTAAACAAAAGACTAGTTGGCTGGTGCAGCTCGTGCCCCAGGACACCCACTCCCTTGCCAGCCAGGAGCACTCCCCCAGTCACTCCCCTGCACCCGCTCGCCTGCCTACCTTGTCATCGACACTGCAAGGAAAGGCCCCAAAGCTGCACTGCCTGGGATCCACAAGGGCTGCCACAGGGAGGAAGGGAAGCCCCGGCCTGCCCATCCTTGCCACCGCCACCCAGTCGCCCCTGGTAATGGGGGTTCCCTCAGTGCCACTTCCTCGGCGGCAGCAGGAATAGCAGCTTGGGGCTTCCCTTCCTCCCCGCCAGAGGCTTGGGGCCACTTGGGCGGGGAGACAAGGAAGCCCCGGCCTAGCCGGCAGCTCTGCTCCTTTTTCTCTTTTGGGTTCAGGTGTGCCCCCTCACCCCTTGCAGCCAGGCGAAGGAGAAGCGAACTGCTCCCAGGAGGACCAGAGGACAGTGCAGTAAGCGGCTGCAGTGCAGGTTCAGTTCATGTCTGAAGGCTACTCAAAAGAGATCGTTGGCTCAGCTGGTGGCACAGTGGCAGACGTGGAGGTCGGGCGAGGGGCCCAACTGCAGGTGGCGCGGCACCCCCGCCCGACCCTCACAACACCGGGGAAGGAGCAGAAGGGTGGCCAGAGTTTCTCCTTTTCTTTGTCCTGAAATCTTTTAAGACTAAACTAAAACTGATACCTGAAGAATCTGAATCTCTCTCTCTTCCTCCCTCACCCCCTCCACCCCCCTCTCTCTTTTCCTTCTGAAAAATCAATTCAGCAAATAAGCAACCTGGTCCTGATCTCTCATGAGTAGCCTTCAGACATGAACGCACGTTAATTTAACAGGAACCTCTACTTTCAGCAACCCTATCCAGGCACTGGTGGGTAGGTAGGGGGGGATCTGCAGAGAGTCGAGGGTTAACTTTTCAGCATCCCACAATCCAAACCCAACTGGCTTCTCCACGTCCCAAGGAAACACCCACACCCACTGTGCTCACAAGCCATTTCTACTGGCTTCGCCTTCTTGCGCCCCATCCGAGCCATCTGTTACAAGCCGAGGAGAATGCAGGGCGATGATCGCGACCCTGTCTTGAAGTCCCCTCTCGACTCCAGACGAGTTTCGCAAGTGTGTCTCTGAGTCAACGCCGGGGAAGGAGCAGAAGGGCAGCCAGAGTTTCACCTTTTCCATGCCCTGACATCTTTTGAGACTAAGAAGAATTTTAAATCTCTCAGGAGAGATCGGGACCGGGGTGCTTATTTGCCGAATCAATTTTTCAGAAGGAAAAGAGAGAGTGGGGTTGGGGTGGGGATGGGATGGGAGTGGGGAGGGAGACAGAGAGAGATTCAGATTCTTCAAGTATCAGTTTTAGTTTAGTCTCAAAAGATTTCAGGATTTCATGCCTCTGTCTGCCTGTCTCTTGGCTAGGAAGCTTCCTGGAAAGGCGGCCGAAAGCTCCATGTGGAGGCCACCAATCACAAACTCTGGGGGTGCCTGCTTCCAAGGGAATGGCTCAGCTATTTCAAAGTGAGCGGCTGGGAAGCTGAGAGACAGGCAGATGGATGCTGTGCGCGCTCTTTTTTTTTTTTTAATTTGATTTATATGCCGCCCTTCTCTGGAGACTCAGGGCGGCTTACAATGTGTTAAGCAATAGCCTTCATACTTTTGTATATTTATACAAAGTCAGCTTATTGCCCCCAATAAGCTGACTTGCCTCACTCGCTGATTGAAAACAGTGCTGAGCTGTGGAGAGCAGCAAACTCCAGAGCTGAAAGAGGCTGAGGAGAGGCTGGGTCAGGATCAGAGTCAGCCAGGGGGAAAGGGAGGTGTGTGGTGCCACTCCTCCCTACAAGCGCAGCATCCGTCTGCCCCTCTCTCAGTGAGGAAGCTTCCCGGTCGCTCACTTCAAAGTAGCCGAGCTGTTCCCTTGGAAGCAGGCACCCTCGGGGCTCATGATTGGCGGCCTCCACATGGAGCTTTCGGCCGCTTTTCCCCAGAGCCCTGAGGCATAGCAGCTGCCTGCTCCTCCCTCTCTGCCTCCCGCCTGCCTCAGCCCCGCACTGAAGTTTGGGAAGCATCAGGGAAAGTTTGTGCTCTGTGCTCGGGGCAGGAAAGCAAGCTGCCACTTTCACCAGCATCATGGCAAGCAGGCCAGCTGGGTTGGAGGAGGCCGCCCAACCAGCTCCCTGCTCCTCTGGCAGCTTGCTTCTTCCCCGGAGAAGGGACGACGGCGTACAGTAGAAGTGCTCTCGGCCCCAACAGGGAAGCTCTGAACATGTGGCTTGCTTGGACTCTTCTCTGATGGGAGCCACAGGCTCCAGAGGGAAGGGCAAAAGCTACTAGCTGACTCAGGTGTACGGGGCAGCATTTGCTGGCTGGACGGCTGGCTGCCCCGCCTGCTGCTCCTTTCCCAGCATTGGCTCGGCTAGCGGCACAGCAGCAGGTGTGATGGCGATCAGGTGACGGGCCCAACTGCAGGCAGTGCAGTGGTGGGGGTCGGGTGGGTGTGCTGCGCCAAGCCAGGGAACGGTGGCTCCCAGGGGGAAGGAGCTCAGGCAAGCCATGCATTCGGAGCTTACTGGCTGCTGGTCTGCCAAAGCCCTGCCAGCCGCACCTGCTCAGCCTGCAGGTCCCAGTAGGGAGGAGCCTAGGCAAGCCGTGCATTCAGAGTTTCCCTAGCAGGGCCGAGAGAGTGGCCATCAGCCAGGAAACTGTGGCTCCCAGTGGAAAGGAGCCCAGGCAAGCCGCACGTTCACAGCTTCCCCGGTAGCGCTATTGGCCCCGCCATGCAGTGGCTGGAGAACGGCTGTCTCGCCACGGAACAGGCTGGTACCTAGTTGTCCTCCAGTAAGAGGAACACCAGCCCTCTTGGAAAAAGTGGGGGGGCATGTTCGGGGACACGCATGTGCAGTGCGGGGCACATGCGCAGGGGGAGCATGGGGTGTGTGTCCTGCACGCATGCACAAATGGGGCACGCATTGCATTATGGGTGCTGGCATGCAGGTGCGCAACAGCGCTTGTGCGCTCTGACTTTTGGCACACAATGCCAAAAAGGTTTGCCATTACTGGCCTAGAGTCTTTTTGAGTATGATGCGACAAGCTTTGCAAACCTGGATTGGGGGATTTTCTGCCATCCTTCCTTGCAAATCCTCACAAGCTTGGTCAGGTTGGATGGTGACAATCGGTGGGCAGCCATTTTCAGATCCCTCTAGAGATATTCAATAAGGTTCCAGTCTGGGCTCTGGCTGGGCCACTCTAGGACATTCACAGAGTATTCCTAAGCCACTCCTGCATTGTCGTGGCTGTGTGCTTAGGATCATTAGAAAGTGAACCTTTGTCCCAGTCTGAGGTCCTGAGTGCTGTGGAACAGGTTTTCATTGAAGATATCTCTGTACTTTGCTCCATTCAGTTTTTCCTCAATCCTGACTTCTCTCCTGTGGCTGAAAAACAGCCCACAGATGATGCTGCCATCACATACTCCACTGTTGGGATGGTATTAGGCAGGTGATGAGCAGGTGCCTGGGTTCCTCTAGACATAAAGTTTCGAATTGAAGCCAAACAGTTCAATCTTGGTTTCTTTGGATCAGACCATCGGTGAAATCCAAACTTTTTTATTACTGGTTCTGTCAGTGTGGCTTGGTGGCCATGGCAGGGGAAGGATACTGAAAAATCTCCATTCCCACCCCACTCTGGGGCCAGCCAGAGGTGATATGTGATGGTTCTCTGAACTACTCAAAATTCCCTCTACCAGTTCTCCAGAACCTGTCAGAACCTGCTGAATTTCACCCCTGGATCAGATAATCTTGTTCCACATAATTTTAGAGTCCTTCAGATGCTTTTTTGCAAACTCCAAGTGGGATTTCATGTGTTTTGCCCTGAGGCGAGGCTTCTGTCTAACCACTTTGCCCTAAAGCCCATATTGGTGGAGGGCTGCAGTGAGGTTGTCCTTCTGGAAATCTGTTCCATCTCAAAACAGGATCTCTGAAGCTCAGTCAGAGTGACCATTGGGTTCTTGGTCATCTTTCTTATTATGGCCCTTCTGCTCGATTGCTCAGTTTGACCGGGCCACCAACTCTTGGAAGAGTCCTGGTTGTGCCAAACATCTTTCAGTTGAGAATTATGGAGGCCACTGTGCTCTTAGGAACCTTCACTGCAGCAGGAATTTTACTGTAGCCTTCCCCAGATCAGTGCCTTGCAATAATCCTATCCCTGAGCTCTGCAGGAAGTTCCTTTGATCTCATGGCTTTTACTTGGCTACAGTATGCATTTTCAGCTGTGAGACCTTTTATACAGAGGTGTGTGCCTTTCCAAATCATGTCCAATCAATTTAATTTACCACAGGTCAACTACAATCAAGGTGTAGAAACATGTCACCAATGATCAAGAGCAATGGGAGGCACCAGAGCTAAATTTCATGTTGTGCTGCCCTACTTACTCACACTCACACATTAGTGTGGTTTACAGAGGGTTTTATTTGTCTTCCCCCAGCAGTTCTCTTCACCCAGCTTTATAACTATCCCAACTGAAGCCAGCCACAAACAAGTCCAGATTATTTCCCCAGGCAATGGTTAATTAGTTCATAACACAAATACCAGGCTGCTCAAACAGTGAGTCCAATAAACGAACATAAAGCCCCCCCAGGCAAAACCTGAAGTACATCCACGTTAGCTCATGGATTCATTCTATCTATCTAACTTTCAGATATGTGGACTTCAACTCCCAAAATTCTCAGCAACAGGAATTATTGGAAATGAAGCCCCTACCCTTTTAAGCTGCCAAGGCTGGGAACTGAAATACTAATCTGTAGCTCATGAAGCAGTCAACCAATACATTCTAGAAATCCACGTGGAGTTTTTCAGGACAATTTTTATCAGGCTAACCTCTTTTTTTAAATTAAATAACTTCCTCAGTAAATTGGTGGGAATAGGTAATGTTCCATTAGGTTTCCTTGAGAACAATATAGATATGCTATAAATTTAGCTTTGGCTAAATTTTCTTAGCCTCCCAATTTAGCCCATAACCCAGATGTTTCTATTTGGTCCTTAATCCAATTACTCAAAATATCTAGATTTAACAATTGGAGAACCCATAGGTTTCCAATAGAAAATGCATGAAAACTTGGGAGATACAGTTTCAAGACTATCTCCTGATGATTGAGGAAAATAAAAAAAATGTTCTCAAAAAAGGTGGATTGAATCATTTCTTAAATAAACTAATTCTATACACAATGAATTGAGTACCATACAGCCAGAGGCTTAAGATCTTGGTCTTCAACAGTTAATTGCTGCAGACATGTAGGTATTGCTTTTATGGTTTGCAAATCTAATTAATATTGTGCCTTTTGTCAAAAGTTCATTTATTTGATGGCTACAGAAGGCCAATGTTTGGAAGTAAATCCCAGTATTTGCTCAATAGATATACTGTTAACATTTCAATTATGGAAAAAATTAAAATGCTTTTTGGTGAAAGTTGGGACTTCTGTTTTACAAAACCAATTTCTATTTTTTCCTAAACAAATGTATTAAGGCTTCTAGACATCTGTGAAGGCCGACTTGGGATGTAGAATAGATAGCAGCAACTTCTGCATAGAATAGAGCAAAAATAGGCTGGTGGATGGGGATAGAAGATGGAAGTTATATTTAGAAAGAGACAGGAATATACCTCTGGTAACACAATAGAGAATTAAAAATATATTGCTGCTTAGCTTCTTTAAAGATAAAATGGGTAGGCTGTTGCTTAGTGCTTCTGCATCTGATTTGCATAAAGGTATTATCACGTAACAGCATTTTTAGCCTCAGCAGACAGTATTATGTAGGACAGATAGGCAGAAGGTTAGCCGAGCACATCCATAAACACCAACATATGGAGAGACCCAACCATAGTTTCAACTGAGAAACTATGAACCTAAACCAAGCTAAATCCAAAAATGCTACAGAATTTTTGGAAGCTAAGCACTCGGAAAAATCAGTCATCAACAGACACAAAGAGATAAACCACAATTATACATCATCACAAGAGATAACAAAAAGTAAGGAAAAAGCCTAAACCACATTCTCTCCAACAGCCAACACACCCAGAGACAGTAAACAGGGATTAACACCAGAGAATAAAATGGAACACAATACCCTAATCAAGGGTAGGACCTAGGACAGGGGTGTCAAACTGGCATCATGCATAGGCCATGCCCACCCCAGCTCTGCAAAGGAAAAACATTGCAATACAGAAGAGAATACATATATTCTCTTCTGTTGAAAGACAATAGTCAACAGATAAAGCAAGTAACCTCCTTGACACTCACTCTTGAAAACTGAACAAAAAGACACTTTCTGGTTGATGACGGCAGGATAAAAGAGTGTTTGAAAAATCTGGACTACTTTGTTTTTAATGACAAACTGTTTAATAAAAAATTATTTAAAAAAGAAAAAAGAAAAATCTGGACTACTTTAAGATGCATAGGTTTCAACTCTAGAATTCTCTAGCCATGGCTATGGGTAGAGAATTCTATAAGTTGAAGATGACAGATGTCAAAGTTACTCAGGTTGGGAAACACTGACAAAGGAGGGCCTCTTGGAAGACTTGAATATTCCTTAACCAGACTATAAGTCAGATGTCAGGCTTCGGTGCTATCTTAAATAAACTTCATTCTCAAACTCAAAGTCTCTAATGAAACTCTTTTATTTAAGAATAGAAAAAACACGACATGCCTAAACTCTGGTTGCAGCCAAACTGGCCCCTCCTTCCAACAACCTCCCCTTCCGCTCTCCAACCCCAATATCCCATTGGGCATCATGTAGATCCATCTCTTCGTCTTGGCACATTCTTTTCACAGGAATTTGCCCCCACCCTCTATCACCCAGGTAACACTATCTGTTGCATGCAGAAAACTAGGTAAAAGTTCACCTCAGCAATAAATCACCGCTTCTGCTCTCTGTTTCATTTCATTCATGTCAGCGTTGGAAGAGAGCCTAACTTGGAACGCTGACATCCGGCCCCTCTCCCTTCACTTCTGCGACGTAACCTACCCCATAGGGAAAAGCACAACAAGATAAGTATCATTAGCCCCTCCTTGGCTGCGCACCCCCCCTCCCAGCTTTCCCGGGTGGTCTACATGGAATTTTGCTATAAGGCGGTCAGCTTGGATGTTTGTGCTCTTCACCCAGGAAGCCTCTGACAACAGGTAGCCCTTCCATTTAATTAAGTACTGGAGGCGCCCCCTGTGCCATCTTGAATCAAGAATTCGCTGCACTTCGTAGTGTGTTTGGCCCCCAACAATCAGGGGCCCAGGGGGTTCACGTGGCGTCGGCCTTAAAGTAGACCCCACTACAGGTTTTAGAAGGCTACTGTGAAAAACGGGGTGAATTTTCCCCAAAAGCCGTGGCAACTGCAATTGCACTGTAACGGGGTTGATTATTTTTATTATAGGAAATGGTCCTATAAATTTTGGGCCCAATTTCTTGCTCGGGAGTCTAAGTCTCAAGTACTTGGTGGAAAGGTAAACTTTCTCTCCCAACTGAAATGGTCTTTGGGGAGTTCGGTGCTTGTCTGCTTGTTCCTTATAAGATTGAGCCGCCTTTGCCAGCGCCCTGTTAACATTCTCCCAAGTTTCTCTCAACATTGCCATCCAGTCGGTCAAACTGACTGAGGAAGGGGGCTCCCTCGGATACTCTGGCATGGGGACAAAATCCATGTCACTCACTACTTTGAACGGGGTTAGCCCCGTGCTGCTGTGGACAGCATTATTATATGCAACCTCTGCAAAAGATAGGAGATCTGCCCAATTGGACTGCTGGTAGTCAACGTAGCATCTTAAATACTGTTCTATTATAGCGTTCAGTCTTTCTGCCCCCCCATTGGTGCTTGGGTGAAATGCTGAGCTGAGGCCTTGGGATGACCCTATGGATCGTAGAAACTCCCTCCAGAACTTTGCTGTGAACTGGACCCCTCGGTCAGAGATGATTCTCCTGGGGACTCCATGTAGGTGGTAGATGTGTTTCAGGAACAGTTTGGATAACTGGCGGGCTGAAGGCAGTCCACTACAAGGAATGAAGTGTGCCTGTTTGGAGAATAAGTCTATTACAGTCCAGATCACTGTATTTCCACTGCTCCTCGGTAGGTCTACTATAAAGTCCATTGCAATCTCCTCCCATGGTCTTGTTGGCTCAGCTATTGGTTGCAACAGTCCAGGTGGGCACCCTGGTCTTGTCTTCATCGTGGCACAAATGGTGCAGCTTTTTACATAACTGTCTACGTCCTTTCTCATGTGGGGCCACCAGAACTGCCTTCGTACTAGGTACAGAGTCTTTAGGAACCCGAAGTGTCCCGCTGGTTTAACGTCGTGGCTCCTTTTGAGAATCAGGATGCGTAAAGTCTGTGGGACATAGAGCTTTGTCCCCTTCCATGCTAGGTCATCTCTTTTTGTCAAGAGATGTTGATTGTCCCGATACCAGGGGTCTGTCAGCGTTTCATTTTTTAATTTTGCAGTTAAGTCACTTGCAAGTCGGCCTTGTTGGTCACGTTGTTGCTGTCTGGTGATCACTTGAGCCGCAGCTTGGGTGGAGGGGATGATGGCATTCACTACCTGCTCCCGCTCACTGTTGTATTGGGGCATCTGGAAGAGGGCGTCAGCCAGGAAATTCCTCCCTCCTGGGATGTGCTGAAGCTCGAAATTGAAACGATTGAAGTATTGTGCCCACCGTACTTGCCTGGGCGACAGTTTCCGTGGGGTTTTTAGGGCCTCTAGATTTTTATGATCAGTCCAGACTTCAAATGGCTTCTGGCCTCCCTCTAGTAGGTGCCGCCAGGTCAACAAGGCCCATCTTACTGCGAACGCTTCCTTCTCCCATGCCGCCCATCGCCTTTCTGTATCGGTGAGTTTGCGGGAGGTGTAGGCGCAAGGTTATAGATCACCTTGGTTGTTCTTTGGGAGTAACATGGCTCCTACTGCCACATCAGTTGTGTCTGCTTGGATGACAAAAGGCTGTTCCGGATCCGGGTGTTTTAAGACGGGTTCTTTTGCGAACATCCCTTTCAGCGTCTCGAATGCCTGTTGGCAGGTCAGGTCCCACTGTAGGGGTTGTCCCGGGCGAGGTTTCACCGCTGGGCTTCCTGTCTTTAGGAGGTCCATCAAAGGTTTGGCAATCTTCGCGAACGCGGGGATGAATTGTCTGTAGAAGTTCGCAAAGCCTAGAAAACTTTGCAGTTGTCTGCGGGTGCGAGGGGGCTGCCATTGTAGAACTGATTGGACCTTGGCTGGGTCCATCTCTATCCCCTCATTTGATACTCGGTAGCCCAGTTGGTCTAGCCGTGATTGGTGGAAATCGCATTTTGACAGTTTGACATATAGGTTTGCCCTTAGCAGTTTTTTCAGTACTTGGCGGACGAGGGGTATATGTTCATCTATGGTCTCCGTGTAGATGAGAATATCATCCAGGTAGATGAGGACCCCTTTGTAAACGTGTTCATGTAAGACTTCATTTATTAACTGCATGAACACTGCCGGGGCTCCTTGCAATCCAAAGGGCATTACTTTAAACTGGAAACTACCCAGGGGGCAGTTGAATGCTGTTTTCCATTCATCTCCTGCCTTTATGCGTACTCGGTAATAAGCTTCTCGAAGGTCTAGTTTGGTGAAAATCTTCCCTTTAGCTAGGTGGGCTAGCATGTCTTTCATGAGGGGGAGGGGGTACAAGTTGTGTACGTTGATACTTCGAAAGTCGACCACCAGTCTCATGGAGCCGTCCTTTTTCTCTTTAAACATGACCGGCGCCGCTACCCTTGGTTTTACTGGCTCAATAAATCCCCTTTGTAAGTTTTTGTCTATGTAGTCCTGCATTTCCTGCATTTCTCGGGGCGTCATGGCATACATTTTAGGTTTGGGTAGTTTAGCTTCTGGGATAATCTCGATGGCACAATCGGTCTCACGGTGGGGGGGGCAGAATGTCACACTCGGCCTCGCTGAATACCTCTGCAAGGTCTTGGTATTCCCCTGGGATCTGATCTGCATTACAGGCGGTGGTGGGTACAGCTGCCAATTGCTTTGCTGTACCTTCTGGGAGGGACCCTTGTATTGGTGGTGTTTTGTTTTGTGGTGGAGGGCTGCTTCGGGGTCTCAGCGTGGGAGGGAATTTTCTGGTCGGGGCGGCAGGGGTTGGGGCCCCTTTGCTATTCTCAGTCTGAGGGTCCCCTCTTGCCACCAAATGATTGGGCCCCATTTGTCCAGCCACAAGAGTCCCAATATGACTGGTTCTGTCATCTTGGGGGCTATTATAAAGCGGATCGTCTCCCAGTGATCTGCCAGTTCTAGTCTCACGGGTTCAGTCAAGTGTGTGGCGTACGCTCCTCCCTCTAGGGACCCATCAACTTGCTCAAAACGAATTGGTTGTTTGAGTTGTTTAGCTCGGATTCCCAATTTCAGGACTGTGGGTAGGTTGATTAGGCACTGTGTGCTACCAGAGTCTATTAGGGCTTGGAAAGTCTCTTGGACCCCTGTTTTGGGGGCTGTCAGACATATGGGGAAAAGAAAAGGATGGACAGGTCCACTCACCATCGGCTCGTCTTCGCCTTCGTCCTCGGTGTCATAGGGTTCGGGGAACTGATCTCCCTCCTCTGGGGTTCCTCTGGTTTCGGTCAGGTGAGCAAAAAACTCCAGGATTTGGGGAGCTCCCCGCGGTACATGGGTGGCGCGCTTGGGCCCTCGTTCCGGTCATGCTTTGGGCAGTGGAGCTGATCCCGGTCTAGGCGTTCCACATCTTGCTGCTATGTGGCCAATCCCCCCACATCGGTAGCATTTCAGTGGGCTCCGTGGGGCAGTTGGTCTGTGGGAGGGCTGTGATGTTGGGGTTTCTCATCTGTCGAGTGGCCCCTGGTGTGGTCGGCCTCTCTCCTTTCCCTCTGGTGGTTTCGATGGGTCGCTCGCCCGTAACCCTCTGTCGACTTTTATCGCTAGCCGGAACCATTCAGAGAGTCGGTTTGGGATGTCACGATAAGCAGTCACTTGGGAAATTCTCTTATCCAGGCTTGTTCTAAAAAAATACACCAGCAATCGCTCTGGTAGGGGAGGCAGTGTCCCAATGACTCTCCTGAATTCATGGATATGCTCTCTGATGGGCTTCTCCTTCTGCAGTAGGTTTCTGAGCTCGTCTTCCACATAGGGATCCTCCTCCTCCTCCTCCTCATAACGGGCTTTCAATAGTTGCAAGAACCCATCCGCATCTTGCAGTTGGGGGGCCCTGTTTTTATAGAGGGATGCTGACCACCTCTTTGCTTCTCCCTCCAGCCCTTCCGAAATAGCATTCACTAGGGCTCTGGGGAAAGGGTAGAGGTGTCCAAAACGCTCTATGTATATCTCAGCTGAATCGAGGAATTGGGCGAGGTTGTCTGGGTCACCATTGAACTTCCCTCTGAACTGGGGTGGCTCCTCCCTCTCTGCCCTCTTCTCTCTGTGCTGAGCTCTGTAGGGCCGGCCTTGGTGTTGATAGTCCTCTGCCGCGTCTCTCATCCTGGGGTAGGGAGGTGCTGCCTCATCTAGGTTTTGCTGCTTGCTGGGAGGGGGGGGACCCATGGATGCGTCGTTGGTCTCCTCCTTCTCCTGCTGTGGAGGGGGGAAGGGCTGCGCCTTGGCCTACGGCCTCTTGGGTTAACAGCCCAGACTGGTTCTCTCTTTTCTTTGGGTCTGCAGGATGGCCCCTCCCCCTGAAGGGTGGCACGGTCAAATTCCTCTTTCAACTCATCTATGGGGCTTTCGAGTGGCTTCCTTAGAATTTCTTGGCGCTTAGTTTGTTTTCTGGCTTGTTCCCATTCCCATAGCCAGGATGCCCTGCCCAATTCACTTAGGGGTTTTCCCTTGTCTTTTACGTTCGGAAAGGGAAATTCAGCCTCGGAGGCTTTTGGCACAGTCCCCGGGTACTTATCTGGTTCACGCTTCTTTGTTTGAAGTTTTGCCGAGGGAGAAGGCGGGGAGAGTTGAGTCTTCATACTTTCCAAACTGGCTGGGATCACGACCGCTTCTCCTTCACTTGTTGCTTGAAGCAGGCTTTCCTCCGAGAGCTTCGCTTCAGCCATAACGTCGGGGGACAACCTCCAGTCCGACCATACGTCTGGGAGGGAACGGGATGATTTAAACTCAGCCAGCCTGGCTTTGAGGGAGTTTGGCTGTCTGTCAGGCTTTGGTGCTATCTTAAATAAACTTCATTCTCAAACTCAAAGTCTCTAATGAAACTCTTTTATTTAAGAATAGAAAAAACACGACATGCCTAAACTCTGGTTGCAGCCAAACTGGCCCCTCCTTCCAACAACCTCCCCTTCCGCTCTCCAACCCCAATATCCCATTGGGCATCGTGCAGATCGATCTCTTCGTCTCAGCACATTCTTTTCACAGGAATTTGCCCCCACCCTCTATCACCCAGGTAACACTATCTGTTGCATGCAGAAAACTAGGTAAAAGTTCATCTCAGCAATAAATCACCACTTCTGCTCTCTGTTTCATTTCATTCATGTCAGCATTGAAAGAGAGCCTAACTTGGAACGCTGACAGCAGAGGTATCTCTCAGATAAAAGTTCAGCCATGTCTTGGTGAGGCTGACTATCTGCCTTCAGGATAAGATTAAATAATGGAAGATGGTCACTGTCTATATGGGAATCAATAATAAAACCTCCATAATAGGCAACAAGTCTTTCTCATATTAACATACAATCAAAGGTAGTTGCCACTCTGCTGGCTGGAAGGAAGTTCTCTCAATATCTCCCCTGGAGTCAAGCCTTTTAATATCTAGAACCCAAATATCACCTCCAGGTGGAATAATCTCCAGCCTTCAGGGCTAATGCCTTAGGTTTTAAAGCATTGCAGAATAAAAGGAGTGGTCTAATAATATAAAAAGAAAGTGGGATGTTCAAATGTTGAAGGACAATCACTGAATTCCCTTCTAAAATGAGAATTACTGGATGGTATTATTTCTGAGATTGTGCACTGGACTTTCCATTTGGACAGTTACCGTATTTGTGGGGCAGACAGTGAGATGAGGAAGTTGACTTATTCTACAAAGCACCTGAGTTATAGGACGAGAAGCAATGGAAGCAGTCATGCAAGAAAAGATCGGATGACCATTTGTCCATGACTCTTTTTATCTAGTTTAAACCTTTCTTTCAGTTTTTGATATGTAAATCAATGGCAAATGTAAAATTCGAGAACATTCAACAGTGTGGTTTTTTTTCTTTCCTTTTGAAGAGTTATAAAAGGAACTAATTTGCAAATAACTAAATCTTACTAAAATTGACTATTGGATTATGGACTGGAAAAACTGGAAGAACTTAGTGGACTAAGGTGGACAAATTTGGACTTGGACTATTAATGTTACTTAATAGAATATTCTAAGAGGCAAAAGAAGAAAAGATCAGAAGAAAAGAGAGAAGAAGGAAATAAAACTTCAAAATTTGGACAATTGGGGAACTATACGGCTGTAAACTATTATGAAATAAAATGTGGGATTTTGGAGGTATAAATATGGGATTGATATAACTTGATTAAATAGAAGTTTTTTAAATATTGAGATATTGGAATAATAGAAATATACTTTTTATAAGCTGTATTAAATCACTATAAAATGGAGCTAGAAATGTATGAATAAATATTGTGCATGTTAAAAAGTTTACGTGAATCCTTAAGAAATGACAAAGAGACAAAGGGATTGTTTAAAGATACAGAAATGAATGTAGAAGCTACTCAACAATTGGGGGGAAAAGAGGAACACGATATTCAAGAAGTAGATGAGAAACTAGAAAAAGCAGGGGAAGGGGAGAATAAAAATGAGAAGCAAGAAGTTAGGAACAAAGGGGAGAAGAGACTAATAAGTAGAAGATAAATAAATAACATCATAATTTATTAGATTACAGAGAGAGAGAGAGAAACAAAAAAGCAAAACAAAAGGAAGTTTTGTATATGGGTGTTCAAAAAAAGCAGCAGAAAGGCAAAAGGCACCCAGAAGGGAAAGTTTAATAGACACAAAAAAATTAAAAAGAGATTCTAAGATTCTAAGAGATAGAAATAAAAGACTGACCAAAAAATCAATAAATGATGGAATTTTAGAAAGACTAAGAGATGATGGATAATGAAAAAATATATTAATAAAATGGAAAACCCCAAAACCCCAGTAAGTTTTAGGTTAATAGATGGTAATTTAAGACTAGACAATTTAACTGAAGCACTAATATTAACAGTGTGTTCAGATATTGTGAATTTAAAATATAAAGGATTAGAAATGGTGGGGACTTGGAGATATACTCCCATGATGGATTGAATATTGTTAATAATTGGTATTATTTGTAATCCTATATATTTGGAATATTGATGTTATGATGGAATAATGAGTGATTTTTAAAATATTGAATGACAACATTTATTATTTATTTATTTATTTATTTATTTATTTATTTATTTATTTATTTATTTATTAGTTCGATTTATATGCCGCCCTTCTCCGGAGACTCAGGGTGGCTTATAATGCATTAAGCAATAGCCTTCATACTTTTGTATAATACCTGCTTAGTAGGGCTTTCGCCCCCCCCACCAAGCAGTGTTCTTTTTTTTTAATACAAAGTCAGCTTATTGCCCCCACAATCCGGGTCCTCATTTTACCTACCTCGAAAGGATGGAAGGCTGAGTCAACCTTGAGCCTGGTGAGATTTGAACTTGCAGTAATTGCAGGCAGCTGGCAACTAAGTGCTACTTTAACAGCACTTAGTCCACTGTGCCACCAGGCTCTATTTACTAAGGGATAATAAACACAGGGTGCGAAGAAATGTTATTTATGCTTAAATGAATTAAAGAGAAAATTTAAAAGGAATATGAAATGAGACTAATATTGTTTGAAGTTGGAAGATTAGAATTCTACATACTATTTGTATTATTGTTAACGTTACATAAAAAAGATCTGACCCAATCAATGTACTGTCCATGAAACATGTATGTTTATATTGGAAAAAATAAAAAACTTAAATTATTTTTTTTCTCTGTGTGTCAATTCGCCGCTATTTTAAGCTTAGGAGTTTTCTTTGCATAATCTTTTTGTTATTGCAAGTCCTTAAAATAAAAGTTGGTAAATATTTCACCCAGTGGTGAAATGTAAAATTTCATGGCTTGGTGGTGGGGGGGTAATGTGATTGGGTGGGCGTGGCCAACTTTTTTTTTTTTACTTTTAAAAGCATTTTTTTTCTACAACCTCTTTGGCCAAAGAGGTTGTAGAAAAAATGTTTTAAAAAGCCTCTGACAATCCCAGTTGAGCCACACGATCATCAGAGGCTTTTTTTTTTTTTTACTTTTAAAAGCATTTTTTCGGTCAAGAGATTGTAGAAAAAATGCTTTTAAAAAAAGCCTCTGATGATTGCGTGGCTCAGCTGGGTATTGGGGGGGGGGCACAGGGATTTTTGCTACTGGTTCTCTGAACCACCCGCTGCCATCGCAACCGGATCGGGTGATCTGGTCCGAACCGGGAGCATTTCACCCCTGATTTCACCCAATTTCAATGTTCTGTCCATACACAGCTCCTACACAATCTTGGTTCCTGATTTCCCAGCTTCAGGGCTGCCAGCTTCCTTCGGACCTAACGAGGAATTTGCGGATTCCTCGTGGTCAGTGAAGCGCCTCTCCTTCCTTCACTGTCCCTACAAGATGGCTATGACCCCGAAAGGTCTCCTGGCAGCGGTTACCAGCTGGACTTTTGCAGAGCCTGCTATTTTCCTGCTGTAACCTTCTAAATCTAGCTCTTCCCTTGAGTTTAGGGTAGGGTCACCAGAGTTGAAAGATATTATTTTACCATAAGTCCACCATTCTGGTTTCCCCACCGTTTCTTTTCTTTAAAAAAAACTTCCTGGAGAGAAACCCAAAGAGGCAACTTTGCAGAAAACCTTGTTTTATATCTATTCCAAACTCTTAGTATGGTATGGTACATCTAGCAAACTGATTATTAAAATCAAAATTAACTTTAACTTTGTCATACCATAGATAACTATGCCATCCAACTTTAATTCATGGCCCTCTAAATCAAGTAGCCTCTTGTTTTGGAGGTTCACCCATTCAACCAGGCCAGACAGCATGCATCAAAATACAGTGTTAAATCGTACCAAAATTGGGTTTGGTAAACCCAAACCCCCCTTTCCTTAGCATCTTGCACTAACATGTATCTAATTCTAAGGTTTTTTCCTTGCCATATAAACTTGGAATTGTCCCTCTCCTAATGTCTCATTCCTATCCATATAAACAAAAGTACTAAACAATAAATACATGGGGTGACTTAATATAATATTTAATTACACTTTTTTAATGACTGCAGGGGATTAACCTCTTATATTTTGGGTTACTTATATATATATATATGGTCATGAATGTACTCAAGCACTGCATGGAAAAGGCATATGTATCTGTGCACGAAGACTGGATAATTATTAGAAATATGTTGTGAATACAGAATGGAAGTCTGTTTCATCAGTTTGAAATTCAGTCACAAGAGGTCACTGTTTCCTAAGGAAACTCTCTAAGTGAAACTGAAAATGCAGAGCCCCTCCCTTAAAGGGACAGATATTCCTGCCAGCTAGATCCACAAGGGAAATTTCGAATAACAGAGAAAGCTCAACAATCCAAGATTCAACCTATGAATGCATTGCCAGTATGGCTGGGGTAGATGGTCTCTGCTCCTGACACCTTTGAGACAAAATATTTAGAGAAAAAGAGAAGAGCTTGCTGGTGTTGTGCCAGTGTCTGCAATGCTTACCTGGCCGAAGGGGCTGCTGCAGCTGCTTCTGCTCCACACCGCCTGGAAAATGGGGAGCGGCCAGCTCCATTATTCTGTGCTGGAGGAATCCCAGCACGGCACCTTTGTGGGCCACATCACCCAGGATCTGGGGTTGGAGGTGAGCGAGCTGGTGCCTCGGATGTTCCGGATGCTGTCCAAAGGAGAGAAGGACTATTTTGAGGTAAACCTGCAGAATGGGATCTTGTTTGTAAATTCCCGGATAGACAGGGAGGAGCTGTGTGCCAAGAATGCAGACTGTGTCCTTCATCTGGAGGTGATTGTGGAGAAACCTCTGAGGTTCTTCCATGTGGAGGTTGAAATCAAAGACATGAATGATAATGCTCCTGTCTTCTCTATCAGGGAACAGATCCTGAACATGGCTGAACTGATAACAGCATCTGGTACCCAGTTCCTCTTAGAGAGAGCATCTGATGCAGATATTGGTACTAATGCTCAGTTAACATACAAGCTCAGCCCAAGCAATCATTTTGCTCTTGATTTAGGAAATGATGAAGATGAGAGTAAATCTGTAGTACTTCTATTGAAGGTTCCACTTGACAGAGAGGAGAGCCCTGTGCATCATTTAGTACTGACAGCCACTGATGGGGGTGAACCAAAACTCACAGGAACTGTTCAGCTAGTCATCAATGTGCTGGATGTCAATGACAACCCTCCTGTGTTTAACCAATCTGTTTACAGAATAAAGTTGATAGAAAACACAATCAGTGGTTCATTAGTTATTAATCTGAATGCTACAGACTTAGATGAGGGGATTAATAGGGAAATCTGTTACTCTTTTCATGATAGTGTTGCTCTACATGTCACAAAGTCGTTTAGTATAAATTCTGATACTGGGGAAATCAGAGTAATTGGAAAATTGGATTACGAAGAAAGTAGGTTCTATGAACTTCCAATTGTAGTACAAGATAAAGGCAGTTCTCAATTAACTGGGCACTGTAAAGTTCTCATTGAGGTTTTGGACATGAATGACAACATTCCAGAACTATCTGTGAATTCTCTCTCTGTGCCATTGCCAGAGAACTCCCCTCCAGGGACTGTGGTAGCCATCATCAGTGCTTCTGACAAGGATTCTGGAATCAATGGACAGATAAACTGTTTCCTCTGGCCCACTGGTGTACCCTTCAAACTTGAATCTACATTCAAGAATTACTACTCCCTGATTGTTGGTGCAATCCTAGATCGAGAGCAGGTGGCTGAGTACAGGATGGTTGTGACAGTTGAAGATCAGGGCGTTCCACCACTATCTTCTAGTCTCACCATTTTAGTGCCTATTAGTGACATAAATGACAATGCTCCGGCTTTCACACAGCCCTCCTACACAGTCTTTGTGAAGGAGAACAATCCCCCTGGTGCTCACATCTTCACAATGTCTGCTGGGGACCCAGATATAGCTGAGAATGCCCTGATCACCTATTGGATAGATGAGAAGCTCTGGCCATTGTCAAGCTACATCTCTGTACATTCAGAGAGTGGAAAACTTTATGCTTTGCAGTCCTTGGACTATGAGGAGTTGAAACTGCTGGAGTTCCATGTGAGAGCCAAGGATGCTGGAATGCCCTCCTTGTGTGGCAATGCGACTGTTCAAGTCTTTGTGATGGATGAGAATGACAATGCACCTGCTCTGTCAAGGTCATCAGAAGAGAACCTGATTCTTCTAGTGGTCCCCATGATGCCTGGGCATATTGTAGGCAAGGTCCATGCCTTGGATGCGGATTCTGGATACAATGCATGGCTAAAGTATGAATTGGTTGAAGAAAGCAATAGTCCATGGTCTGTGGGGCAGTATAGTGGTGAGGTGAGTACCAAATATTATCTGGATGAATCTGAAGGAAGCAAAATCCAGAGTATCCTTGTTCTTGTGAAGGACCATGGAAAACCTCAACTGTCAGCTACAGCCACGTTGAGTGTGTCACTTGTGACAAGCAGTGAGACAATCAAAACGTATATTAATCCTCAAAGATCAGGGGAAAGCTTCGTGCCCCTGGTGGACTCAATCAACGTCTATCTGATCATTGCCATCTGCTCTGTTTCCAGCCTCTTCTTGTTGGCCACTCTCATCTACATGGCCCTGCGATGCCACTGCAAGGAAAAGGAACCCATGGTGTATGGCCCTGGCATGGCCACCCTGGTGTGTGCCAGCGAAGTGGGCAGCTGGTCCTATTCCAATCGCCACAGCCACATCCTGGCAGGGCTGAGTGCAGAGGCTGGTGTCAAGAGCGATCTCATGATTTTCAGTCCCAATATTCCTGTCTTTGCAGATAATGGGGAATTTATCAATGGGGTGGATGTGCCCCCAGATTCTGCTAAAAAGGTGAGTCCAGCTCTTGAAGTTCTTGTCATCCACTTAGCATCCCATTACTATGCTTATAATCTTCATACATTTTTTCATATATTGTTGGTAACTTTAGAAATAGAAAGTATAATATTGTTAACAATTGGATAGAAGTAATATATTTGTAATACAGAAATTATAACTGATAACTGGATAGTCATATTCATAAAATGATCAAATATTACTTTGTACTAGAGCTCTCTAATCCAAACTGGAATGGCCTTGTCAGTTTAACAACCATTAGGTGGATTCTTTTATCCTGTTTCTATTGCAACACCTGCAGTGACACACTTTGTGAGGTTGGAAGAAATCAAATGATCTTCCTAACCCAAAGTCCCTCCCAATCCTTACATTCTATAATTCAAATCTTTGAGAATGGTGTCAATTTAGCATGTGTTTTGGGAGTGGGAATGGATTATATCATATGAAAACCCAGGTCTTTATCTTATGTATCTGAATGAATAATCTGAGAGAGTTGAAATATGAGGGGATTGGAAGAGGGAAATCCTTGCAACCTTCAACAAAATAAACTTAAGGGAATCTATAGTTTTGAAAGGCTGACGTTGGTAGTGGGGAGGCTCATCAGTGTTTCCCAACCTTGTCAAGTTGTAGATGTGTGGTGCTGAGCTTCCTGAATTCTCAGCAAAGGGCAGCTGGCATGGAATTCTGAATCTGCAAACCTACATAACTGAAAGTGATAGAGCTCAAGGAACTCCTGTTGTGTTCTGAGAAGCTCATAGAGCAATTAAGCAGTAAATGCTAACGATCTGCTTGGATTTTTCAAAAACATGTCTTTATTTGTTTAATCAGACAATTTTCTCAGTATAGATGTGCTTTGCCAGTCCTTTAATTCTGTGAGGTATTTTTATCTTCGCAATCTATTTTATAAGCCCAATCCCCCATCTATGTATTCACTGTTGAACTTTCTTGAGATCAGCCAAGGTCAGCTGGGTATTGCATCAACTTACTGAAATTGTAGGAATGATATGAACATCTTACATACTGATTCCATCAAGGCATTTGCCAAAGTATACTGTAACTTTCTGATTAAGAAGTTTGTTAAATGTGAACTTGATACCTTGCCAATTCAATGAGTCTATAGCTGACTTGAAATATATAATGTGTTTCCCGAAAATAAGGCCCTGTCTTATATTTTTTTGAACCCCAAAATAAGTGCTTGGCCTTATTTTCGGGGATGTCTTATTACTTATTACTTATTACTTTGGGGTGCATGGAGCTAGATGGGGTTCCTCTTACTCTAACCAGAGGAAATGGTGGGGACCGGCTGTGCATGCTGGTAAATATTTTCGGGGAGGGCTTATTTTTTGGGGGTGCTTATTTTAGTGCATGCGCTCAAAAGCCCATTGGACTTATTATCAGGGGATGTCTTATTTTATGGGAAACCGGGTATTCAAAGCATGATGATCAAAAACTCATCAAACTGTAGGCAGGTATGAACAGTCAAAACTTCATGGCTAACTAATACTTGGCAGTAGATTCCAAGACTCTCAACTATAGTGGCTAAATTTTTATCTCTTTTGCCAAGGAGGGACGAGAAGCGTGGGAGGGAGGGAGGGAGGAAGGAAGGGAGAGAGAGAGAGCATCTGAAATGAATATTTAAAACAGGAAAACAAGGACTTCAGCAGTTAATTGTTGATTATGTTGAGTAATATAATATTGACTACACTTTCTATTACGTAAATAAATAAGATACATCCATATGATGAATTCATTTTTCCCCATTAAAACGTGGCCTCAACTTTAACCCTAACGCCCCCACTGCCACTTAAAAAGGCTGCTTAACGCTGTCCCAAAGATGTCCTAGACTTGGGGAACAGTATTATTTCCCTACAACCCAGCACTCCCCAGCATCTGCCATGTGCCATGTATCTTCCAACAATGTTCTCTTTCTGTAGACAGGCCCCTGTGACCTGCCCAAAGCTGTTCCAGACACACAGAGCTACGTTATTGAGGTGGTTTCAGAAAATGCTCTTCTGAAGCCTCTGTAGCCTCCAAAAACCACACCATGTCCCATTCTCATGCGATTTTTGGAGGTTCCAGAGGCTGTGCACCTAGTTCTCACATGATTTCTGGAGAGTCAAAAGGTAATGGAAGAGCACATCCCATTCTCATTCAATCTCCCCAGCCTCCAAAATTTGTGCGAGAAGGGAGCATGTTTTCAAGAATAGTTGTCAGAAGTTGCTGATTGCTGATGTGTCATCCAAAATGTTGTGATACACATATCAGAGGTTTGCCATCACTTCTCTAATGTGACAGTTATTCATGTTTATGCTCCCAAAACTGATGCAGAAAATGAGGAGGTTAATACGTTTTATAGCCATGTTTAATAGAACTTGCAAGCAGAATGCACTGCTTATAGATACTGTGATACCAAAATTAGAAAAATTAAGGAAGAAAATAAGAATTGGACTCTATGGCCTAGAAAATTTAAATGAAATAAGAGAACCACATATCAATTTCTGTTAGTCCAAAGATGGTAATAAAATCTTCTGATAACAACAAAAAAATTTAGACTTATACACTGCTCCATTGCTTTACAACACTCTCAGTTTATAAATGTCAGCATATTGCTCCCAACAATTTGGGTCCTCATTTCATGATCCCCTGCGAGGCAGCAGCAGCACGGGCAGCCACTTGGTGGCCAACACAGTGCCCACCGCAGCTGAGAAGTGTCCCGGCAGCAGCTGGGCCAGCAGGCAGGGTGGAGGCTGGGGCATGCCAAGAGCTTGGTTTGTTGCAGCCGCAGGCAAGCAGACAGTGGGACGGAGAGGAAGAGGCCAGTGGTAGCTGCGCTCCCACTCCCATTGGCCCCCTGAGCTCACCGCCTCCTCCACTTAAAAAAAATAATACCTCTCCAAAAAAAAAGTCCAAGTGCTTATTTTCAAGCCCAAAAGAAAATAAGACCAGGTCTTATTTTCAGGGAAACATGGTAACTCCAAGGTATTTAACCTTTTTCTCCATCTTAAAACCTGATTCCCTTGACTCCCTCAACTTTTCATAATCTTGAGAAGCCATATTCTTAACAAATATTTTTGTTTTCTGTTTATTTATTTTGAAGCCCATTAAATGGCTCCAAAACAATTAAGCTTTTTTATCAAGTATTCTATGTATGTTTTGGGATTTTGCAAAAATATTACTACCGTATTTTATGGAGTATAAGAAGCACCTTTCCCCCCCCAAAAGAGGGTGAAAATTTGGGTGTGTCTTATACATCAAATGTAGCCCCGCCCAGCCTCTCAAACGGAGGTTTCAGAGGCTGAAAAAAAAGTCTCTCAAATGGAGGTTTCAGAGGCTGAAAAAAAAAGCCTCTCAAACGGAGGTTTCAGAGGCTGAAAAAGCAAGACGCAGAGCTCACAAACAACGAACCTGTTGCTAAAATTCACCTCTAGGAACAGCTGATTGGGGGTATTCCGGGAGGCCGATCCACCCGCCGATCAGCTTTTTTCTCCTTTTCCTCCTCAAAAACTAAGGTGCGTCTTATACTCCGGTGCATTTTATAGTCCGAAAAATACGGTAAGGGTTGTGGCCCATTGGCTGCCAGCAGAACTAGCAGTAGAGTCAGAGTCAGATGAGAAGGAGGGAGAGGGGGAGCCTGGGCCAGCTTCAGAGCCTTTGGAAGCTCTGATGAGAAAGCAGAATGAGAGGCAGATGCAGAGCCTGGTCCTTCTGTCTGCCCCCAGATGGAGAGGCAGCTGTCTTCGGGGCCTGAGTTGAGCTGAGTGAAGGGGAGGAACAGATGAGGTCCATCCCAGATAGACGTATGCATAGAGAGGAGAGCAACGGAAGGCAATAAGTCGGCTCTCAGGAACAAGAAGTTGTAGATGCTAGCCAGTCCCTCTCTAGCTGAGAAATAAATAGTAGGGATTTGGGAGTGGCCTGTTGTCGCAGACAACCATTAGTTTTCCAGTGTACATCAATCAAGTCAGATTCCTTGCCAAAACCAGGTTTGTCGGAACTAATTGCTCTGTATTTGAGTTGCCAACTGAGTCTCCCTGCTGGGAAATAATACAGAGGTGAAATGTAAAATTTGTTACTACCAGTTCTGTGGGAAATGTGACTAGGTGGGCGAGGCCAACTTTTTTTTTTAACTTTTCAAAGCATTTTTTCTAATGCTTTGAAAAGCCTCTGCCAATCAGGCAACTCAGCTGGGATCATCAGAGAGGCTTTTTAAAAAATACCTCTCTGACGATCCCAGCTGAGTTGCCTGATCAGCAGAGAGGTATTTTTTTTAAAAAGCCTCTCTGACGATCCCAGCTGAGTTGCCTGATCGGCAGAGAAGTATTTTTTAAAAAATACCTCTCTGCCGATCAGGCAACTTAGCTGGGATCGTCAGAGACTTTTCAAAGCATTTTTTAACCACCTCTTCGGCCAAGAGGTTGCAGGAAAAAATGCTTTGAAAAGCCTCTGATTAGCCCAGCTGAGCCGCGCGATCATCAGAGGCTTTTTTTTTACTTTTAAAAGTATTTTTTCGTCGGAAGAGGTTGTAGAAAAAAATGCTTTTAAAAGTAAAAAAAAAAAGTCTCTGATGATTGTGCGGCTCAGCTGTGCATGGGGGGGGAGGGGCAGGGATTTTTGCCATCACTACCGGATCGGCCGAACCGGGAGCATTTCATCCCTGAAATAATAGGTAGTGAATTTGCCCCACCTGGGGTGAACAGTGACTATTTCTGCTTGGCTTAATCATTGAAGGACTTTTTATCTTGACTTCTCATGTGAACAGAGACTGTTCATGCCTTTTTCAGAAGGGGAAAAGACTCTTATTGTGACTAATTATTTTTGGTTTTGTCTATCCAATGTGAATAAAGACAGTTTCTGCCCTGTGTTTAAAAAAGGGTGTTTTTTTTACTCATGAGTAAATGGTTTCTCATTGTTTGCTAAGGCTGGGCCAGAACAGTAAGTCATCAGTGAAAACTCTTGATTTATAAACTTCTTTTCTGATTTTTATGCCCATTATGCACTTATCCTCTCAGACACCATTATTCAAAACTTCCAACACTTACATAAATAACAGTGGAGATAGAGGACATCCTTGTCTCATATTCTTTTGAATATCATATGATGTAGTTAAATCTCCATTAATGATAACATTTGCTTGCTATGATGGTTATATTGCCTTAACCCCTTGCATAAATTTCTCTCCAAAATCCATGTCTTCCAAAACTTTAAACATAAAGTCCCAATTTAAGTTATCAAAAGCTTTCTCTGCAACCAAAAATTACGAATTTGTAACTATTCAATAACATTCAAAACAGTACTTATTCATTGTCTCTCAATTGTCTTTCTGGCAAAAAGTCAGATTGGCCTTTGTGACTGTAAGACTAGAAATTTCATCAATCCTTCTGCTAGTATTGCAGTAAAACGTTTACAATTCTTGTTTTAATATTGAAATTGGTGTATAATTTTTTATCCTCAGAACATCTTGACTCTCCTTTGGTATTAACACAATATTAACTTCTTTCCAAGTTTGAGGCATCTTTACATCCTGTAGTATACAATTCATTATACCCTTTAGTGGCTGTAGGAGTTGCTCCTCAAAATATTTATTATACTGGCTTGTGAGGTCATCTGGACCTGGAGTTTTATCTATTTTCATTTTTTAATAGCTTCTGATATTTCAAAGGTAGTTACTGGAATCACACTGTTTCTTCTTGATCTCTCTCTACATTTTGCTATCATCAACCATAGCATCCCACTGGCCTGCCTGAAGGGATTGGTGCTGGGAGGTACAAGTTGCAAGGTTCTCCCCCGTGTAGTTGGGTTCAGTTGATGTGGACATGACAGGTGAAATTGAATCTGAAGCCCTTGGTGGATTGGGTTCCTCAGAACTCTACTGTATACTCTTTTCCCTTTGGTTTAACATCTACATGAAGGCACTGGGTGAGGTCCTCTGATGATTAACAGTCAGATATCATCAATATGTGGATAAAATTATTTTACATGACCCCAGATTGATCAGGCACTATGGTCTGAAGGCTGTGGGGGACTGGATGGGGAGAAAAAAGTTTAGGCTCAATCCTGATAAAACTAATTTGCTAAGAGTTTGGGGACAATCTGAAGCTGCAAATGTTTCATTTTTACAAGCCCTCACTTAACAATCTTTCAGAATTATGATGGTGCTGAATGAAGGAACTTACAATCCATGCCAAAAATTGTAGTTATTGTAGCACCCTACAGTCACATGATTGTGATCTGGGTCCTTGGTAATACATTCACACTTACAACTGATTGCCAAGTGCCCCATGATTATGTCATCACCATTTGCAATCTTTCCTGCTGGCTCCCCCAACTTCAATGCCAGTAGGGAAGGTTGCAAGCTTCCACCACCTGCCAAGAGGACTCCCTCTCATTTCTGAGACTAGCTGAAAAAGGTCCATCCCAAAAACCAAGTAGGATTTTTAGCCATGGAGGATTTTCAGCCCCACAGTAGAGAAACTGGTAGTAAGATAAGGAATGCAGAGTACCTCACAAGGAGAGGCCCTGGGAGATATGCACAAGTCTAGTGCTGGTGGCATGCGAATGTCTCCCTACTCAGGGAATGAAAATTCTGCTTGGATTTAATAGGGATTTTTAACTCTAGAACAGTGAGACACTTGTGCATAGCCTGTGCCAGGCTTTCCTTACCTGGGACTCTTTCCATTTAATGACTCACAATATTGCTTAATGACTGCAATTGGGACTCCAAGATTACTGTTGTTGAATAAAATGGTGTCATGATGTCTTGCTTAAACTCAACAATAAAGATTCCAGTCCCAATTGTGGTAGTAAATAAAGAACCACCTGTAGTCCTTACCCCTTTGGGAATTTCTAGGACTCACAGCTCCTGCTTAAGGATCTGGTGGCAGGTGCAAACCTTAGGAGAAATCCAACTTGTATGCCAATTACCTGGTATGCTGCCCCACTCACTCACACACACATGTAACTGTGGTTTAGTGAGTTTATTAATGTTCCCCAGCAATTCCCCTTTGCCAAGACTCACAATTGTCCCAAATAAGTCCAGCCACAAGCAGGCCAAGATTAATCCACAAAGCAATGGGTCAATAGTAGTGGTGGTATTCAGCCAGTTCTATCTGGTTTGGGCAAACTGATAGGGGCGGCTGCGGGTGGCTCCGCCCACATACATGTAATCACGTCCCATTTATCCATGTTTTTGATGCTCTGCGCATGCGCGCTCACATTTGCGAATCAGTAACGAAGGTAAGTGAATACCACCCCTGGTCAATAGTCCATAAAACAAGTGAAAGTTGCTCAAACAAATAGCTCCACCAAACAAACTTAAATCCACCAGGCAAAACTTAAACACACACATGAAAGCTCACTTGGCAAGAAAAGTTCAGAGTGTCCAAGGCACAATTCCAAACATGGTAAAACAGGAAGCACATGATCAAACAAACAGCCAGCAAACCAACATGTTGTTCCCAGCAACGTCTCTCTCTGCCTGCTGTTATAAATAGCCAGCTTTCTAGTACAGCCCATCAAGGCAGGCAGGGCCTTTTCCTCCCAAGTAGTCTGGCTGACCTCCATTGCTCCTGCCTTTTCTCTGCATTGTGTGCTCTCAGATCAGATACAGAAGGCAGTTCCTCCTCCTGTTCACTGGCCATCTGCTCCTGCAAAACTTTCCCAGCTGAAGCCTCCTCCAATTCTCTTTCGGCTGGCTGTTCAGAGCCATTAATCAATTTAGTTCCTGACGTGCCAGGAATAATCTCATCCTCCCTTGAGCTGAGGAAGAATCTGGGTAGTCATCCAAAGGAGACATCACACCTGGATTGGGAAGTTCTTCAGAAAATTGCTCATACTTGGTTACCTTGCATGAGGACTGCTACAATCCAAGGTGCTAGTTATTACCTGTAAATATCTTAATCACAGTCATGGTCTGGTCATTTTCTCTGCCATCTGTCCAGCTGATATCATTGGGCAGATTTGAACATAGAACATCAAACATAGAATCATAAGGCTGGAAGAGACCTCAGAGGTCTTCTAGATCAACCCCTTGCTCAAGGCAGGAGACCTTATACTATACTGGAAATGATTGTCCAGTCTCTTTTGAAAATCTCCAGGAAAAGCCATTCCAGGAACAACTCCAGGAAAAGCTATTCCAGAAAATTTATCCTTTTAGGTTGGATTTGTTTAATAAGCTTCCACCCATTACTTCTTATCCTGCCCTCTGGTGCTTTGGAGAATAAGTCAATCCCCTCTTTTCTGCGATATGCCTTCAAGTACTGGGAGGCAGTTATTATGTCCCTCCAATTTGCTTTGATAGCCTAGTCATAGCTACCTCCCTCAACTGTTCATTGTACAATTTAACCTCCAGACCCATTATCATCTTTGTTACTCTTCTCTGCATACTTTCTGGGGTCTCAGCAACTTTTTTGTATCTGTCAGGTATGCTTCCTTCAAAGTCCAAGAAAGAATGACCCCAACTCCCTTGTTTTAAAGGGAAAGGTACATTTACTGGAAAATGAAATGATCGCAACCAAGGAAAAGCAGAATCTGAGGCAAAAGCACAAAAATTACAAATAGAAAGCATCCCCTCCCACTGTCCAACGTAAATCATCCAATCCAAAGGTCTCCCAGGGGTCAGGTGGAAGCACACATCTGACGGTGTCATCAATCAGGAATGCCGTGGCCATTGACCCAATAGCAGCTTCAAAGATGCAGCACTATATCTTAGGAATCACTTTCATTTCTCTCTCCAGTACACTTATAACTCAATGCTAGCTCTCCCCTCCCCCCCCGTTACCATGGCAGCCAAAGCAGCAAAAGGCAGAG
The DNA here is from genome assembly GCF_059756535.1 of Pantherophis guttatus. Taxonomy (NCBI): domain Eukaryota; kingdom Metazoa; phylum Chordata; class Lepidosauria; order Squamata; family Colubridae; genus Pantherophis; species Pantherophis guttatus. The sequence continues at coordinate 118,807,671 of NC_142065.1, read as the reverse complement.
GCTGACATTCGGCCCCCCTCCAGAAGAGAGGAAACCCTTATTCCTGAAAGAGAGGAGAAAGGAGGTAACAACACAATATAATCTACATATATAGAAATTAGAGTTTATCAGGATATTTGGTGTGAAACAACTGTACTTTCTTTGGCGCCCGGACATCACATTTGTTCACCCATTCAGCTTTAGACAATGGGAAATGTTTCCAGGCCACCAGATATTGCACTTTACCGTGATGCTTCCTGGAATCCAAGATCTTCTTAACCTCAAAATGTTGTGCCCCTTCAATCAGTATGGGAACAGGAGGAGGCTCTTGGTCCAGACGTAAAAGGGATGAATGTTCCGGTTTCAGCAAGCTGACATGAAACACGGGGTGAATTCGTCGCAAATTTTTTGGCAATTCCAATTCAACCGTGACTGGATTAATGACTCGAGTAATTGGGAAACGGCCCAACTTGGGTCCAAGCTTCTTTGATTTTTGGGGGTTTGTAAATATTTGGTAGAAAGGTAAATCATGTCCCCCACTTTATAAGCATGTGCCAGACACCTCTTTTTGTCGGCTTGGGCTTTATGTGCTCGATGTGCTTCATCTAGAGCTTTTCGGGTTACCACCCAAGTCCCTCGTAACTGTTCGATCCAATCAATCAAAGAAGGGTTCTGTGGGTTATCTTGAGGTAGCTCTGGGATTGGCACAAACTCTTGGCCAGAAGCCACCTTGAATGGAGTGAACCCTGTGCTGCTATGTATGGAGTTATTATACGCCACCTCCGCAAATGGCAATAAGTCCACCCAGTTATCTTGCTGATAATTTATGGAACATCTCAGATACTGTTCTAACACGGAATTGGTTCTCTCAGCCCCATTTGTCTGGGGTGGGTGGGTGGAGCTTAACCCCTGGGCGGAGCCTATCAACATCAGAAACTCCTTCCAAAAGTTGGAGGTAAATTGTATACCCCTGTCCGAGATTATACGTTTCGAAGCACCATGTATACATGTGTATACATGTTGAATAAACATTTTTGCAAGGGTTTTAGCTGACAGGATCTTAGGACATGGGATGAAATGCACTTGTTTGGAAAACAAATCAGTTACTGCCCATATGACTGTGCACCCCCCACTATCTGGCAGGTCTACAATAAAATCCATGGATATCTCTTTCCAAGGGGCATTTGGCCTTGCCACACTCTGAAGTAGATCAGGTGGCTTCCCCGGAGGTCTCTTAGCTGAGGCACACACTGGGCAGGTAGCTACATATGCCTCTATGTCCTTTTTGAGTGCGGGCCACCAGAATTGTCTTTTAACGAGATGTAGAGTTTTGACAAATCCAAAGTGTCCTGCCACCTTGGCATCATGAACGTGTTGCAACACTGTTACTCTCAAACTGGCAGGAACATACAATTTGGCTCCAACCCAAGCTAGTCCATCACAAAGTGTACATTCATTCGACTGGGTTTGAAACCACTCGTCAGTTTTCAGAGCTTCTTGTAGTTTCTGAAACAAATCACCCGAGAGGGCTGGATCGCTCCTCGCCTGCACTGTGGTAGTCACTTGGGTCGAAGGGATGATCGGGCGAACCACTTCCTTCTTGGTACTGTTGTATTGAGGCAATCTGGAAAGTGCATCTGCTATGAAGTTCTTTCCACCAGGAAAGTAGCATAGCGTGAAATCAAAATGGTTGAAGTGCTGAGCCCAGCGAACTTGCTTTGGTGACAGCTTACGCAGTGTTTTCAATGCCTCCAGGTTTTTATGGTCAGTCCAAACTTCAAAAGGATGCTTAGCTCCTTCAAGAAATTGTCTCCACATTAACAGTGCCCAGCGTACTGCAAAAGCTTCCTTCTCCCATATGGCCCATCTCCTTTCAGTCTCCGACAATTTCCGGGATGTATAGGCACAGGGCTGTAATTTCCCTTCTGCATTTTTTTGCAGAAGTACTGCTCCTACTGCTACGTCGCTTGTGTCAGCCTGTACTACAAAAGGCTCTTCCATGTCCAGATGTTTGAGGACTGGTTCAGCAGCAAACAACCGTTTTAGTTTTTTGAATGCTGCCTGACAGTCCATAGTCCACTCAAGGGCCCGGAAGGGCTTTGGTTTTAGTTCACCTTTTGTTTTCAGGAGATTTGTTATTGGTAGCATGATTTTTGCGAATGAGGGGATGAACTGTCTATAGAAGTTAGCAAATCCCAGGAAACTCTGTAGTTGTTTGCAGGTGCGTGGCGCACAGCCCAGACTTTTCCAGTATCCATCTCTATTCCCTCATGAGATATGCGATATCCAATATAGTCAATTTTGCTTTGGTGGAATTCGCACTTGGAGAGCTTGGCATACAGTTCAGCAGCCCTGAGTTTTTTCAGGACAGTCTGCACCAATTTCACATGGTCGTCCATGTTCTCAGAGTAGATAAGAATGTCATCCAAATAGACGAGCACCCCCTTATACAGGTGCTCATGCAGCATTTCATTGATCAATTGCATGAACACAGCAGGGGATCCTTGTAGTCCAAAAGGAAGCACTCAAAACTGGAAACATCCCAGTGGGCAGTTAAATGATGTTTTCCATTCATCCCCTTCCTTAATTCGCACTCTGTAGTATGCCTCTCGTAAGTCAAGTTTGGTGAAGATCTTCCCCTTTCCTAGGTGGGCTAGCATGTCCTTCATGAGCGGCAGGGGGTAAACATTTTCCATGCAAATGTGTTCAGGTTTCTATAAACTACCCGACGAAAGGAGCCATCTTTGCTTTCCTGGAACAGTACCAGCGGCGCCACCCTTGGTCTGGCTGGTTGGATAAAACCCCGTTCTAGGTTTTTGTCAATGAACTTTCGTAACTCCCCCAACTCTCGAGGGGTCATGGGGTAGATCTTTGGCTTAGGGAGCTTTACCCCAGGGTGTATTTCAATAGTACAGTCCGTAGCTCGGGGGGGGGGGCAGCACATCTGAGGCCCTTTCACTAAAATCTTCTCGGAGATCCCAATACTCATTTGGAATCTTCTCCTCCCCTTCAATGTGGCCTATTGCCACCTCCGCCCCTTCATGTTTTACTCCGTCCTCAAGGGGGGGTTCTTCCCTCTCTAGTCTCAGGTTTCTGGTGCGAATGCGCAAAACCCCCATCTTCTAGTTAACACGTGGTTTCCATCGATGGAGCCAGGGTAGTCCAAGTATGAGGGGTCGTTCCATGCCAGGGGCCACAATAAAACTGAGAGTCTCTACATGATCCCTCAATTGCATTTCAATGGGTTCAGTCACAAAACTGGCTGGGCCCCCTCCTGCTATCGATCCGTCCAACTGGCAGAACGCAATGAGCCTTTTTAACGTTTTTAGCCTTAGGCCCATTTTCTCCACCACTTTTGGGCTGATTATGCACCTGGTGTACCCAGAGTCTAATAGGGCTAGCATCTGCGCGTGTGCCCCTGTGGATGGCACCCTTATTTCTATGGGAACGAGCATGGGGCCCTCAGTGTGACTCACCAGATCATCGGAGTCAGAGTCGGAGTCCGTCTCGCTGTCGTCCGCAGTGGTCAGAGTTCCCAATTCACCCTGGTTTCGGGGAGCGAACTCAATGACTTCCCCTTTCAGGGTGGTTTCCCGGGCTTTTGCGGGCACTTTGTCAGCCTTCTTTGGCCCTGAGCTGGTAGATTTTGGCACTGGCTTGGAGAAGCACTCAGCGGCCCAGTGACCTTCCTTGCCACACTTGAAGCATGTGAAGGGCTTCGACTTGGGTTTGAACTCCGCTCTCTCCTCAGCCGTCTTTGGCGCTCCTTTGCGGTAGTAGTAGGATGACGGATCCCCTGTACGGCCCCCTTGGAGTCGGCTTCGGGCCAGATCAATCTCCACGTCCTCAGCTACTACGTACCAACCAGCAAATCTTCAGGGACCCCCCGTACTCTACAATCTTGTAAACGTCTTCATTCAGTCCATCCTTAAAGCTCTCCAGTAGGGCCTCTTCTGACCACCCTGTCATAAAAGGTGCCAGCTCGCGAAACTCTTGGGTGTATTCTGCCACCGATCTCCGGCCCTGCTGGATACCCTTCATTCGGAATCTCGCCTTCTGCTCAGCTAGGTGTCTTCAAACCACCTCCTAAGAGCCCCCATGAATAGGTTGTAGTTTCTCAGCAAGGGGGGGTTGTTATTGTGGAGGACCACCATCCATTCAGCTGCTACTCCCTCTAGGGCATTCGTGATGCATCTCACTCGTGCTGCATCTGACAAGTCCCCCCCCCCAGTCCTGCATGTGGTTCCACACTTGGGTCAGGAAAAGCCCCAAAGTCTTCGGATTCCCTCCATACTTTTCAGTTGGGGGGGGATTTTTGGTTTTTTGCGTCTCCGGGGTGGGGCCTGCAAGGCTGGGGGTCCCTGGGCTGCTGCATCCCTCGCTTGGGTACCCAAAGCCTGAGATGTTCCTTCCCCAGCTTTCTCTTCCTCTCCCCCACAAACAGTCTCCTCTGGATCCACTCTGGGGTAGTCTCCTCCCTTCCCCACAAGGAATACATAAGACTCATGGTTTTTTTGGCTTTCTTTGGCATCGCAGAGGAGTTGCATAGCTTGAGCAATCATGAGGCTCTCCTTTTGCTCTTGCAACCACACGGCCTCTCCCTTACGGGGTCTGGAGCTGGTTACTCCTTGGGGGGTCCTCGCCAGGTCCAGCAACCTCCCTACTCCCCGCGACCATCTGGCTTCCTCTGGCTCCTCTCTCAGCTGTAATTTTTCCATCCACTCTGTGGCTTCTCCCCCTGGTTGGAATGAAGTCATCGTAGAGCCAGCAGCTCCCATCTGATCTAAATCACTTTCTTGATCAGAGTTCCTGTGGTTTTCAGCCCCCTCAGTAGCTGTCCGGGATGGCTGAGAATGAGATTCTGCTTAATGTCAGGTATGCTTCCTTCAAAGTCCAAGAAAGAATGACCCCAACTCCATTGTTTTAAAGAGAAAAGTACTTTTACTGGAAAATGAAATGATCGCAGTCAAGAAAAAGCAGAATCTGAGGCAAAAGCATGAAAATTACAGATAGAAAGCATCCCCTCCCACTGTCCAACGTAAATCATCCAATCCAAAGGTCTCCCAGGGATCAGGTGGAAGCACACGTCTGGCAGTGTCATCAATCAGGAATGCCGTGGCCGTTGACCCAATAGCAGCTTCAAAGATGCAGCACTATATCTTAGGAATCACTTTCGTTTCTCTCTCCAGTACCCTTATAACTCAATGCTAGCTCCCCCCTCCCCCCGTTACCATGGCAGCCAAAGCAGCAAAAGGCGGAGGCTGACAGTATCAGGATGACTAGAACTTTTTGCAGTAATCAAAGTCTGATTTCACTAATGCATTATAAAGTGGCATTATCACTTCTCGTGGTCTTGATGTTATACCTCTGTTAATTCAGCCTAGGACTGCATTGGATTTTTGGCAGCCTGTTTCTGCACATGCGCAGATCATCAGTGATGATGTCGGGGTGGGTGGGCGGAGCCTCCCACCACCATTACTACTGGTTTGCAAGAACCAGACCGAACCGGGAACAACCCATCATTGGCCTGCTCATATTTAAATGATGGTCCACTAGGACACCTAGATCTTTCTCACATGTCCAAGAATACTATAGTATGTCCATATCACTGGTCCAGTAATTTAATCACTTGATCAAAGAAGGCAATAAGGTTTGTGTGGCATGAACTGCTTTTAACCAACCTATTCTGGCTTCTAGTAGTTACTTTGTTCATTTCTACTGCTCACAAATCCTGCGCCTAATTGTTTTTTCCAAGATTTTCTCAGGTATTGGTCTCAAGATGAATAGCCTATAGTTTCTTGGATCCATATCCCCCCCTCCTTTTTATAGATTGGTATCACATCAGCTCTTTTCCAGTTTTGAGGTAAGCCTGCAGAATGGGATCTTGTTTGTAAATTCCTGGATAGACAGGGAGGAGCTGTGCCAAGAATGCAGACTGTGTCCTTCAACTGGAGCTGATTGTGGAGAAACCTCTGAGGTTCTTCCATGTGGAGATTGAAGTCAAAGACATTAATGACAATGCTCCCAGGTAACAGATTCTGAGTATGGCTGAATTTCTTTTTACATCTGGTAGAATGTGAATTCTACATCTAGTCAAAAAGGTAAATGAAAGTTTCTTCTGTATCAAAGTAAATATATTTTCTGAAGTATAGGAAGTAATAATTGTGTTACATTTAAAGCCCTCTAAAGCACTATATCCAATGTTGGGCAATATAGTTTATGATAAATTCAAAGAAGTGCTAATAAGAGCAGTAAGGATTACGGGTGTGGAAAGAAAAGAGAAATTGAAAAATGGATTCAACCTTGAGATAAGAAGACGTGATTGACAGCATCCTTAAAGAAGCTGAAGGAATATCATACAGAAGAAACCTTGTTTTCTTGGTCCCAAGGGTGAAGAAATAGAACAGTGGACAATTACTATGTTACATGCACGGACAAACATTCGGATGGTTTCTATACCTGGGCTACTTTATCTGAGCAAACAAAAACTACAATAAAGGTTTGTATTAAAAAACCCGATAGATCCTCTTGATTCAGGATTAACTAGTGGTGATTGAGTTCATGAATTTTTTTCCCCCTGGCTAATGAAGTTAATAAATTGGCTGCTGTTTTCTCCCGAGCTATGAAAAGTAAAGGTACAAATTCAGTGAGTAACTCCTTGCTCTCCCAGCAACCTCTGATGATCTGCAAATGCAACCAGTGACTCATACCATACATTATGAAGTACCATACATTATGAAGAAAATCTGATCATTAAATCATTGCTTCCTCCCGGATCGCTTATTTCTTGTGCTACCACAAACTGAATCAAATTTATTATGCCACTGATGGATTTTGAAATCCCTCTGTTATATATTTGACCAACCCATCTTTTAGATGAAAGTTCTTTCTCATGATGAAAAACATTAGTTCCCTGTTGTTTAAAAAAAAAAAGATTTTAAATTGCTCAGTTTAGAAAACATGTATTGATAACATTAATGAGCATAGAAAAAAATATTTTCATAGGCTTAGGTAAAAAAGGAGGAAAAGAACTTTTATGTACTTGAGATAAACTAGTTTCAATAGTTTAAATAAATAAATGTATAAGAAAAATGTATAAGAAAATTAAGAATAATAAAATAAAAAATTTTGAAGAAACAAAAAAAACTAATACTATAGAATAGTTTGGAAAAAATAGTCAGTACAGTATTTCCCTCCTTATTTGCAAGTCAAGTTGAAATATATCTCCTTTAAAAAATAATTGAAACTGCTACTTCTTTATTCCTATGATTGTGAGACAAATACTTTTTTCTGTAATTAGTGATATCTGAAACCCTAACTTCTTCATTTAAGTATCTAAGAATAAAGGGGGAAAAAATCAATAGAAAATGTATTTAAACACCTTGCATTTTGTTACCAAATAAGTTTTGTTAAATTTCTCAACCATTTCTGGTGGCAGATGTGGAAGAACAATTTAAATCATCCTGCTAGGTAAGATAAATGAAAGATATGATCTTGTAGAACTTAAATATGTCGTCCAAATAGATTTCTGTACTGAATGGATAGAAAGGCCTACATCATAAGTAGTTTCAATTTCCAACCTGTATGCTAGCTGTACTGAAAACACATACATACAGTATACATTTACATTTCTCAATAAAGATAATTGTAGACTGTAGTTTTTAAAGAGATAAGCAACTCTGTGCAACTTCCGTTCTGTGTTAATTTTTCTGCCATCTTCAGTTGTGAGATAGGAAGAAAAATCATGTTTCTATAGTTCTTCAACTCAAACAAGATGTTTCACTGTGGATGAGTGGGATGATTTTTCTTTTCCTTTTTTCTTAATATCATTGTTTATTACTATAAGCTGCTAATTTAAACAAGATAAAGGCAATAACTGACCCCAAAAAATATATTTTTGTGGTTAGGATCCCACAGAAATGTCACAAACCTGGTTCAGCCAGATAAGAAATTTCATTGCAGGTAATAATTAAGCCATATGAAACAGCTGACTGCCTATAATGTAAGTTGGTCTTCTATCTGCAGTGATTCAGATGCTTAGCTTCCCCCTTCTCATGAATTAACAAATTCTTTGTGTAGCTGTTTGTGGCCTTAAAACTGATTGTTGAATGTTAACATAATTACCAACACTGACTCTTGGCATACTTTTCACATGTAGTATACTACCACACAGTTGTTTAAATGCCAGGTATCTTCCTCCCAAAAAGGAAATGAAAGTTTATTCTGCATCAAAATAAATATATTTTCTAAATTATAGGAAGTAATAATTGCATTACATTTAAAGCCCTCTCAAGCACTATATTCAATGTTGGGCAATATAGTTTATGATAAATTCAAAAGAGTGCTAATAACGGCAGTAAGGATTATGGGTGTGGAAAGAAAAGAGAAATTGAAAAATGTGTTCAACCTTGAGATAAGAAGACTTGATTGAGGGTGCATTTAATAGCATCCTTAAAGAAGCTGAAGGAATATCATACAGAAGAAACCTTGTTTTCTTGGTCCCAGGAGGGAGAAAATAGTGCAATGGGTTCTGACTTCATGAATTTCCCCCCCCCCCAGCCTAATGAGGTTAATAGATTTGCTACTATTTTCTTCTGAACTATGAAAAGGAAAGGTACAAATTCCTTATTGTGGTTAGATGTTCAACATCTCTGTATGTGTGTGTGTATAAAGAAAAACAAAAACAAAAACCCAATGAATTTTTTTTTATGTGAGGTTATTTAATGACAGACTCATTAAGTCACTTGAAATGAAATAAAAAAGACTAAATGTTTGAATTCCAGTATCTTTTCCTTCTCAAAAGAGTTAGTACAGAAGAGTACATGTTAAACATCTGAAAATAAGTTGTGGAAAAAAGTGATAAAAAATCTATGAAAGTAAAAAAGCGATACAAAATAAGTATCATTGGGTACGGTTTGTCAGCCAGCTATAAATTTGCTACTGTTTTCTTCTGAGCTATGAAAAGTTAAGGTACAAACTCCTTTATGATGCTTAGATGTTCAGTGTGTCTGTAGGTGTGTGTGTATAAAAGAAAAAAAATGAAATTTTTTTATGTGAGATGATTTAGCGACAGACTCATTAAGTCACTTGAAATTAAATAAAAGATTAAATGTTTGAATTTCAGTATCTTTTCCTTGTAAAAAGATTTAGTACGAAATTAAATAGGGGTCATAAGAAATACATGGGTTAGATTAATTGCAACATGTTATCTATTTCTGGAATAAACCAGTTAAGACATCACATGAGTTTTGAGAACTTGACCTGCTTGTCATTTGCCTAAAAAGTTCAGGAGTTGCATATCCGGCCAAATTCAGAAATAAAACTAGAAAAGTACTTCTGCTTTCATAGCATCGGAATATTATTATGAGTTTCATTGCAATTAATGTTCCAATGTTTGTGATTTGGCCAAAAGTCTAATTCAAATGGGTTGTGACTACTTCAACTTCCCTCCATCTATTTGGTGCTCACCTATTGGGAGCAATGGGAAAGATGGCCAGAGAACCAGACAAATATCCATTCCATTATAATACATTTCCATGGAAGCACCAAGAATCAATATAAGATCTAAATTAATATAATAGTTAAAGACCAAAAGAAGGAAAACTACACATTAGAGATACATGAACGCTTCAGCAAGCCCTTGAAGCCTTAAGGAAAGAATATCACAGAGGCTTAATGAAGAATGGAAGTCTGTTTCTCATTCTGAATTTTGATCACAAGAGGTCGCTGTTTCCTAAGGAAACTCTCTAAATGAAACTGAAAATACAGAGCCCCTCCCTCAAAGGGACAGACATTCCTGCCAGCCAGATCCACAAGGAAAATCTCGAACAACAGAGAAAGCTCAACAAGCCAAGATTCAACCTATGAACGCATTGCCAGTATGGCTGGGGTAGGTGGTCTCTGCTCCTGACACCTTTGAGACAAGATATTTAGAGAAAAAGAGAAGAGCTTGTTGGTGTTGTGCCAGTGTCTGCAATGCTTACCTGGCCGAAGGGGCTGCTGCAGCTGCTTCTGCTCCACACCGCCTGGAAAATGGGGAGCGGCCAGCTCCATTATTCTGTGTTGGAGGAATCCCAGCACGGCACCTTTGTGGGCCGCATCGCCCAGGATCTGGGGTTGGAGGTGAGCGAGCTGGTGCCTCGGATGTTCCGGATGCTGTCCAAAGGAGAGAAGGACTATTTTGAGGTAAACCTGCAGAATGGGATCTTGTTTGTAAATTCCCGGATAGACAGGGAGGAGCTGTGTGCCAAGAATGCAGACTGTGTCCTTCATCTGGAGGTGATTGTGGAGAAACCTCTGAGGTTCTTCCATGTGGAGGTTGAAGTCAAAGACATTAATGACAATGCTCCCATCTTCTCAGCCAGGGAACAGATGCTGAGCATGGCTGAACTGATAAAAACTGGTACCCGATTCCCTTTAGAAGGTGCCTCTGATGCAGATATTGGTACTAACACTCTGTTAACATACAAGCTCAGCCCAAGCAACCATTTTATTCTTGATTCAGAAAATGATGAAGATGAGAGTAAATCTGTAGTACTTCTATTGAAGGTTCCACTTGACAGAGAGGAGAGCCCTGTGCATCATTTAGTACTGACAGCCACTGATGGGGGTGAACCAAAACTCACAGGAACTGTTCAGCTAGTCATCAAGGTGCTGGATGTCAATGACAACCCTCCTGTGTTTAACCAATCTGCTTATAAGGTAAAGTTGCTAGAAAATACAGCTAGTGAGTCATTAGTTATTGCTCTGAATGCTGCAGACTTAGATGAAGGGATTAATAGGGAAATCTCTTATTTTTTTAGTAATAAAGCACCTCCACATGTCACAAAGATATTTAGTATAAATTCTGATATTGGGGAAATCAGAATGATTGGAAAATTGGATTACGAAGAAAGTAAGTTCTATGAACTTCCAATCATAGCAGAAGACAAAGGCAGTCCTCAATTATCAGGACACTGTAAAGTTCTCATTGAGGTTTTGGACATGAATGACAACGTTCCAGAACTATCTGTGAATTCTCTCTCTGTGCCATTGCCAGAGAACTCCCCTCCAGGGACTGTGGTAGCCATAATCAGTGCTTCTGACAAGGATTCTGGAATCAATGGGCAGATAAACTGTTTCCTCTGGCCCACTGGTGTACCCTTCAAACTTGAATCTACATTCAAGAATTACTACTCCCTGATCGTTGGTGCAGTTCTAGATCGAGAGCAGATGGCTGAGTACAGGATGGTTGTGACAGTTGAAGATCAGGGCGTTCCACCACTGTCTTCTAGTCTCACCATTTTAGTGCCTATTAGTGACATAAATGACAATGCTCCGGCTTTCACACAGCCCTCCTACACAGTCTTTGTAAAGGAGAACAATCCCCCTGGTGCTCACATTTTCACAATGTCTGCTGGGGACCTAGATATAGCTGAGAATGCCCTGATCACCTATTGGATAGATGAGAAGCTCTGGCCATTGTCAAGCTATATCTCTGTACATTCAGAGAGTGGAAAACTTTATGCTTTGCAGTCTTTGGACTATGAGGAGTTGAAACTGCTGGAGTTCCATGTGAGAGCCAAGGATGCTGGAATGCCCTCCTTGTGTGGCAATGCGACTGTTCAAGTCTTTGTGATGGATGAGAATGACAATGCACCTGCTCTATCAAGGTCATCAGAAGAGAATCTGATTCTTCTAGTGGTCCCCATGATGCCTGGGCATATTGTAGGCAAGGTCCATGCCTTGGATGCAGATTCTGGATACAATGCATGGCTAAAGTATGAATTGGTTGAAGAAAGCAATAGTCCATGGTCTGTGGGGCAGTATAGTGGTGAGGTGAGCACCAAATATTCTCTAGAAGAATCAGAAGGAAGCAAAATCCACAGTGTTTTGGTTCTTGTGAAGGACCATGGAAAACCTCAACTGTCAGCTACAGCCACCTTGAGTGTGTCACTTGTGACAAATGGTCAGACAATGAAAACGGATATTAATCTTCAAAGGTCAGGTGAAAACTTTGTGCCCCTTGTGGACTCAATCAACGTCTATCTGATCATTGCCATCTGCTCTGTTTCCAGCCTCTTCTTGTTGGCTACTCTCATCTACATGGCCCTGCGATGCCACTGCAAGGAAAAGGAACCCATGGTGTATGGCCCTGGCATGGCCACCCTGGTGTGTGCCAGCGAAGTGGGCAGCTGGTCCTATTCCAATCGCCACAGCCACATCCTGGCAGGTGTGAGTGCAGAGGCTGGTATCAAGAGCGATCTCATGATTTTCAGTCCCAATATTCCTGTCTTTGCAGATAATGGGGAACTTATCAATGGGGTGGATGTGCCCCCAGATTCTGCTAAAAAGGTGAGTCCGGTTCTTAGAGTTCTTGTCATCCCCTTAGCATCCCATTTCCATGTTTATAATTTACAATTAGTCTTGGGACAATATGAACCGCCCTGAGTCTTCGGAGAGGGGCGGCATACAAATTGAATGAATGAATGAATGAATGAATGAATGAATAAATAAATAAATAAATAAATAAATATTGTTTTTCAATTTTTAGGTTTAGACACTGGTGGAAAATATATTGAATTACAAATCATGAATCCTTTTTTTTGTAGATAAAATATTTCTCTAATTTGAGAAGCTATAGAAAGGTTCAAAAAAGTTTGACAGTAACTTATATGTGAACAATAATGAATGATTTTTCTATGGTTGATGGTTTTGTTAGTTAATGAATCAGTTATCAATGTAATGCCTCTTTTTGTGACAATGTTTATGGCTAGCATAAATTGCAAATGTTAAAAATTTATTAATCTACTAGATTACACAGAACATTATTTGTAAGTTTGGGAAGTTTATATCTTGTTAATATATTGTTGGTAACTTTAAAAATAGAAAGTCTAATATTGTACAGGAGTTAACAATTGGATAAAAGTAATATGTTTGAAATACAGAAATTATAACTGATAACTGGATAGTCATATTCATAAAATGATAAAATATTACTTTGTACTAGAGCTCTCTAATCCAAACTGGAATGGCCTTGTCAGTTTAACAACCATTAGGTGGATTCTTTTATCCTGTTTCTATTGCAACACCTGCAGTGTCACACTTTGTGAGGTTGCAAGGAATCAAATGATCTTCCTACACCAAAGTCCTTCCCAATCCTTACATTCTATAATTCAAATCTTTGAGAAGTGTCAATTTAGCATGTGTTTGGGGAGTGGGAAAGAATTATATCATATGAAAACCCAGGTCTTTATTTTATGTATCTGAATGAATAATCTGAGAGAATTGAAATATGAGGGGATTGGAAGAGGGAAATCCTTGCAACCTTCAGCAAAATAAACTTAGGGGTTCTATAGTTTGCAAACCTACATAGCTGAAAATGATGGAGCACAAGGAACTCCTGTTGTGTCCTGAGAAGCTCATAGAGCAATTAAGCAGTAAATGCTAAAGATCTGCTTTGATTTTTCAAGAACATGTCTTTATTTGTTTATCAGACAATTTTCTCAGTATAGCTGTGCTTTGCCAGTCCTTTAATTCTGTGAGGTATTTTTATCTTCACAATCTATTTTATAAGCATGGGATGTCTTGGTGGTCCCTCATCTATGTACTCACAGTTCAACTTTCTTGAGTTTAGCCAAGGTCAGCTGGGTGTTGCATCAACTTGTAGGAATGATATGAACAACTTACATACTGATTTTACAAAGTATACTGTAACTTTCTGTAACAAGGTTTTTAATAAAACAGAGAAATAAGACTGTTGCCTTCATAGTCAGGAAGAATAGAAAAAGAGCAGTACTTGGCTATACTGCAACCAATAACTAAATAATATTAATTAGACCTCATTTAATATTCTGATTATCTAAGTTTATGTTCCCAAAACTGATGCAGAAAAAGAGGAGGTCAATAGGTTTTATGGTCAAATTGCGATTTGAATATTCAATAAAATGTGGAAGCAAAATGTGCTGTTATGTATACTGGGTTGCAAAAGTTAAAAAAATATAGACACACCCAGATAGATTATGCAGAAATTGAATTGACCATATCATTGATACAAGGAAGTAGAAGAATTATAAGAACAAAGATGTGACCAGGGACTAACTGTAGTATTTCAAAGGAGAACATCCAGAATTGCTTTGAAGCCCAGAATATACAAGGAACTGTGGGACAAACAATTCCATAGAACAAAAAATAGAACTTTCCCAGAAAAGAAGCCAGAACCAAGAAAGACAAAGATGTTAGGACAGAAACCTAACAAAGAATTTTAAATAAGTTTTAGAAGAGTCAAGAAACAGTATTATAAGATCTGTAACAACATCGAAGAAAGAAACAGACTTGGGGAAATAAAGGAAAGCATTCCAAAAATCTTCAAACTCAGAAGGAGGTTCAAACCTTGAATTGATATACTAATAAACAGATAGTAATTGATTCAAAGAACAAATAAAACTGAAAGTAATCATAGCAGTTTTCCTACTGTTTTTAAAAAGACTTCACTGGATCCATCTGTACTTGAGTATTTTGGAAGTCTCTGAAACAAGGAAGATTTTTGAGAAGGTTGTCATTACATAGGGTCCTAGAGGAAACAGATTATTTGGATTTCTTTCAGTCAGGTTTCGGATTGGACATAACACAGAGAGATCATTGGCCTGACTGACACATGACCTCTGACTGAACTGATACGAGGGTAATTCAGTCATACTGGTTCTTCCTGATCTCTCACCAGATTTTGATGGGCTCAACCCAGATAAAACTGTTGCTGAGAGTTTTGGAATACTCTGAGATTGGAATGTTTCATTTTTACAGCTATGCTTAATGATCCAAACTTATGGCTGTTGCAGCGTCCCCTTGTTACTTGATTGTTATCTGGGCATTTGGCAATCAAATCACCTTCATGACTGGTTGCCAAGTGGCCTGTAATCAGGGGTGGTATTCGACTGGTTTGGACCAATTCGGGCGAACTGGTAGCGGTGATTTGAATTGGTTCACCGAACCGGTAAATACTACCTCTGACTGACCCTGCCCATGCCCCCCAGTCACCGCTTGCTCCTTCTGGCTGCTTGCTGCTTGCCCCGCCCATCCCACCTGCCCTATATATGTTGCCTTTGCCACGTGGCCCAGCTAATCACCTGGCCAGCTATGCTCAGCTCACTAAAGGTAAGCAATGCATGCCACCCAATTGCCCTTCGCCTTGGGTTGGGGGCCGGGGCCCAGGGATGCACCATTTCCTGGGGCCCTGGAGCCGCCACCCACTTGCCGCCTGCCTCAGCCAGGTCGGGGAATGCACCACTCCCTGGCTGTGGCCTTGCCCTGGAGCCGCTGCCCGCTCACCGCCCACCTCGCTCACCTGCCTTCACACTTTGTGGGGGGGACATGGCGAGGGGAGGCTGCCTTTTATGCTGAGCAGCCTCCAGCCTCTGGTGGTCATTTTTGGCTGCCTTCTGAGCAGCTCTGCTGCGAAGCCATCCCTCTGGCTGCTGCAGTTCTCCTGGCCAGGTACAGTCACAAGTGGCACCAGCAGGCAATGGGGTCATGTGCGCGGCTGCCGCCCTGTTCCGCTTATGCACACGCACCCCATTGCCTGCCGGTGCTGCTCGTGGCCAGACCCGGCCAGGAGAATATTAATTTATCCCTGTACCTATTTATGTAATTTACATACATATTTATCCATCATAACGTATATATTTCTCATCCAACACTACAACACTACACCCTTGTCTCAGCTATCCTCCTTTTATCTAGCCATTCGTAAATTTTTTTCCAGATTATATAGTACTGTGTTTCACATTTATCCTTGAGCTCCTAGGTAAGTCTGCATTTCTGTGCAGTTAAGTATTTTTAGTAATATTTCCTTTTCAGTTGGGGTATCTTTCTCTTTCCACTTTTGAGAAAAGGCCGCTGTGAGTATATGCAATAATAGATAATTTGTATCTTTCTTATATTTACCCTCTGTCATTCCCAAAAGGAAAAATACCAGCTTGACTTCTATATTTATTAATAAAATTTCTTCAAGCCAACTCTTTATTAAATTCCAATATTTTTTTGCCTTTGAGCATTCCCACCACATATAGTAGAAATCCCCCAAAGGTGTCTTACACTTCCAACAAGCTGAAGAATTTCCCTTATTGATTTGTGCTAATCGGTGAGCAACTCGATCTGCCTGCCTGCCTTCCTGCCTAGACTTGTGGACTTCAACTCCCAGCAAAGCTGGCTGAGGAATTCTGGGAGTTGAAGTCCACAAGTCTTAAAGTTGCCAAGGTTGG
Source organism: Pantherophis guttatus (assembly GCF_059756535.1). Taxonomy (NCBI): domain Eukaryota; kingdom Metazoa; phylum Chordata; class Lepidosauria; order Squamata; family Colubridae; genus Pantherophis; species Pantherophis guttatus. Next base: position 118,791,454 of record NC_142065.1, on the reverse strand, counting down.
AGACCCCTGTTCTATTGGGTAAGTTTTTTTCCCCTTTGGGAGCTTTAAAAAAATAGTTAATTGGGGTTTTTTTTAGTTGTTCTTTTTTTTAGACCTAGCTATTTAAAGTTTAGGAAGTTTTAAATTTAGCTGCTTTTATAAAAAAAATTTTATAAAATAAAATAATATTTGTGCAGCTTTCTGAGATTTAGTGTGTTTCTGTAGTGTTTCACTCTAACTACACAAACACACAAAATCTCACAAAGCTGTATGTGGAATTTTGTGTGTGTAAAGTGTGAAAGTTGGTTTTTTGGGCTTTTTATGGCTGTGAGGTTCCTGCTTGTTGCAGGGGCCATTTTGGGTCTAGCACAGCTGATTTTACATTGTGGGTGAGTCAGTTGTGTTGTGTTGTGTTGTGTGTGTGTGTAACATGTGAAAGTTGTTTTTTTGGGCTTTTTGTGACTGTGTGAGGTTCCTGCTTGTTGTGGAGCCATTTTGGGTCTAGCACAGCTGCTTTTACATTGTGGGTGAGCCAGTTGTGTTGTGTTGTGTTTTGTAGGTTAAAAAAGGGAAAAGATGTGACATTGACTTGGGCATGCCCACCCAGTCACCTTACCACCAAGCCCCGCCCACTAATTAAGCCCCACCCACAGAACCGGTAGCAAAAATTTTTAGATTTCACCCCTGCCTTCTAGTGCCGATAAGCTTGTATTTTTTGAGATGCATCCACTCACTTATCCATACCAAAGCCGCTGCTTGATAGTATATTCTCCAATCTGGTAGGCCGAATCCACTTCTTTCTCTAGCATCTTGTAATAATTTTAATCTCGGTTTTTTTCTCTTGCCAGATAAATTTTGAAATATATCTTTCCAAATTTGTAAAAAAATCTTTTTGGAGCCGAATTGGTATGCATTGAAATAGAAACAACATTTTCGGTAAAATATTAACGTTAATGGTAGCTATCCTACCTATTGAAGATAACTGTATTTCCATCCAATTTTCCAAATCTGACCTAATTTGTGCCATTAACTTATCGTAATTATCTTCTTTGAGTGTAATGCATCTTGCCATCAATTGAATCCCCAAATATCTAATTTTTTTTCGTTACCTGAATATTTATTTTTTCCTCCAATTCTTTTTTTTTTTTTTGCTTTTCGGTCATATTTTTAACTATTATTTTCGTTTTTTTCCTTATTAATTTTTAGGCCTGCTACTTCCCCATATTTCTCCAGCACTTCCATCAGCCTAACACCAGATTTCACAGGTTCTTCAATAATAAAGACAAGGTCATCCGCAAATGCCTGTGCTTTAAAAATTTCTCTCCTTATTTTTAAGCCTTTGATCTGTTCATCTTCTCGAATTGTTCTAATTAAAATCTCTAGTGATAGAATAAATAGTAATGGTGATAGCGGACAGCCTTGTCTTGTTCCTTTTTGAATAGGAAAAATTTTCGTCGTTTCCCCATTAATTACAACTTTGGCTTCCTGTCCAAAATAGATTGCTTTGTACATATTTATAAATCCCCCCCCAAAGTCCATATAATTTAGTTGTCCTAATATGAAATCCCATTTAATGTTATCAAAGACTTTTTGTGCATTGATAAATAACGCACTGTAAGCCGCCCTGAGTCTCCGGAGAAGGGCGGCATATAAATCAAATTAAAAAAAAAAAAAAAAAATATCAATGCCATTTGTTTCTCATTATGAACTTCATAGTATTCTATAGTATCTAAGACAGTCCTAATATTGTTCCTTATATGCCTTCTGGGCAGGAAGCGATTTTGATCAGAGTGAATAAATTTCTCTAATACTTTTTTTAATCTATCTGCCATAATTGACATAAAAATTTTGTAATCCGAATTTAATAAAGATATTGGCCTACAATTTTTGATATGAGTCAAATTGGAATTTTCCTTGGGAATCAGTGTAATAGTTGCTTCCCTCCATGATGTTGGTATCCTGGCTTCATTCAGTATGTCATTGTATACCTCTACTAACAATGGGCCTAGAATTTCCTGATGATTTTTATAAATTTCTGACGGCAACCCATCAGAACCTGGTGCTTTGTTACTTTTTTGTTTTTTAATGTCCTCAGATACTTCAAATGCTGTTATCTCATTATTTAATAAGTCTTTATGTTCCGTCGGAATTTTTGGCAGTCCTATTTTTTGCAGATATTGCAATATCTTACCTTCCTCTATCTTTCCTTTATCCTCATATAAATTTTTAAAAAACTCATAGGCCACCCTTTTCTTCCCCTCATTTTGACATATTACTTCTCCCTCCTCATTATATAATTTACTAATTTGACTTTTTTCCTTTCACTTTTTTAATCTATAAACCAACCAACGTCCCTGCTTATTTGCATTCTCAAAAAAGTTTTGTTTGATACTTTTTATTTGCTGCACCATACTCTCCTTTTCAATGATATTCAATTTATGTTTAGTTATATCTATTTGCTGTTTCAATTCCCACTTTTTTGGTTCTTCCTGTAATTCTTTCTCCAATTTGCTAAGCTCCTCCTCTAGATTTTTCTGTCGCTGCCTTTTTTGTTTATTATCTTTAGCCATGTATGTTATTGCTATTCCTCTCATATAAGCTTTGGCCATATCCCACAGATTTTGACTATTTGTATCCTCTTTTTTATTACTTTGAAAAAACAAGCTCATTTGTCCATCCATCTTTAATTTAATTTCTTTAATTTAGAATTGCTTTTTTTAGGGTCCACCTCCTTATCTTTTTTTGTCCTTTCCATTTAATTATAATAGGATTGTGATCTGCCCATGAATTTGTATCAATATTAATTTCCTCAATTTCTAAATTTAATTCCGTTGATGCCCATGCCATGTCAATTTGCGACCAAGATTGATGTCTGCCAGAGTAATGTGTATATTGTTTCTTGTTCCCATTTCTTTCCCTCCAACTATCCTTTAGACAGTTCTTCCACCATTTTAAAAAATATATTAGGTAGTATTCTTCTGATACTTTTCTTTGATCTATCATTCCTATAGTTTAGTTCTCTATCCACAATCACATTGTAATCACCAATTATCCACATATTATCATATTCTAAATCTCCTATCATGTTATACAATTTCTTATAGAATAATTTTTGACCCTTGCTTGGCGCGTATATTCCAGTCAAGATCGTTTTTTTTTCCGTTCAAGGTTAACTCTACTAGTAATATTCTATCCTCTTCATCTTTACATATTTGTTTAGCCAACATTCCATCCTTTACATACATAACAATTCCCCCTTTCTTGTGCTGTGATGAAGATATAAACAAATTGCCTAGCTTATTACATTTTAATAGATGGTGATGTTGCTTTTTTATGTGCATTTCTTGCAAAACTATTATATCCAAGTTCATCTTATACAATTTATTGAAAAAATGTTTCCTTTTTCCTGGAGCATTTAACCCATTAACATTTACAGATAAGATTGATATTTCCTCTTGTACATCTCTATTTGTATTTAGGCCTTGTTGCCCTAAATACAACTTGTCTGATTTCTTTGTATTCTTTGTGTCCACCATAATCATCTTTCCCATTATCTACATTCTCTCTTTTCACATTACCTTTCTCTTTACTTTGAGATTCCCTCTTCTCTGGTGACTGTCCTCTTAGTTCTCTATCCTCCCTTCTTTCTCTTTCTTCCACCTCCCCTTCATTACCAAAATTCTGTCTGTAAAACTCTTCTACTTTGTCCACAGTGTCCAGTCTGAACTTTTTTCACTCCACTATACCATAATCCCCTCTGGAATCAATCATCGGAAATTTACATTTTTTCTTGTCAATTTGAATGTTACTTTTGGTAGGGTCGTCGTAGTTCTCTTATCCTTCTGGGAACCTGTTTAAGCACCACCAGCTGCCTTCCTCTAAACTCCAATGGGTCTTCTCTGGTCCTATGCAGGATCTTGTCACGTATTGATTTTTTTATAAATCTAATATGTACTTCTCTGGGTAGATTGTTCCTATGTGCATAATTAGTATGTATCCTATAGATTTCATCCATTTCGTTGATCATTTCCTCTTTCCCAATTCCTAGTGCACCCGCCAATAAATCCGCCATCATCTCCGAAGGTCCTCACTGTTTTCTTCCCTCACATTTTGGAATTGTAGGAAGTGGTCTGCTTTTTCTGTTTCTAAATGGTTAACTGACAGTTCCAGATCTTTATTGGCTTGTATCAGTCTTTCTTCCATGTCTTCCACTCTTTTTTCTTCTCTTCCCATTCTCTCCTCCATTTCCTGTAGTTTTTGCTCATTTTTCATTATTTGTTGCTGGAAGCATTCAAATTTATCGTCCATTGATCTCATCTTTTCTTTCAATTCTTCTGTATCACTCCTTACTTTTGCTATCTCTCGTTTTAAGTCCTCGTGATTTTTTAGCATAACATCCTGCATTGTCTGTAACATTTGTTGTAAGTCTTTGAATGAATTGGACCTTTCCTTTTGCATTATTTCCTCGATGGACCTTTGCCCTGCTGGACTCAGTTCCACTGTCATAGTTTGTACCCCCTGCCTTTTCCCTGCACCAATTCTTGTCAAATTAGAAATGCTTTACACCAACCACTTTACACCAACTTCCCCACTTTCTTATATTCCTCTTGTATTTCTCCAGCACACCCCAGCTATTACTAATTCCACAATTCAATTTTCAGTACTTAAATTCACCACTTCCCCTTAATATCCTATGTTCTTAAATGTCATTTAAATTTAGCATCCTTATATTAATCTATCCTTCCAATATATCGATCTAGCACATCCAACAATATCAACAATTAATTAATAACAGAATTTATAATTAAATTACATTCAATATCAATGCCGTCATTACTTAATATATTAGATAGAAAAAAATATAGTAATCAAATAGTAAGAAAAAATAAAGTAGTAATCATAAAAGTACTCATAAAGGTAATGTCTTCTTAAAAGTGTCCCATATCACCACCGCCTTGTAGTGTTTTCTCTGTTTCTAAATGAGCACTATTTCACAAGTTCTGTCATAGCCAAAGTTATGCACAGGATCTCCCCAATTTATAAGTTAGTTAGCAGCAAATTCTCAAATGTAGCTCTTATATTCCTTTGAATTAGCTTTTCTTCTCTTGGCCAGTAGGTGTCACCCTTGCTCCTTGTTATATTACTCAACCATCACTCACTCTTCAAAATGTCCGTAATCTCCAATTAATCAGCACTTTCACTCTCAAACTTTAAATTGACTGGTTTTATAATATCAAATCATCAATAATAGCAAGATACTCCCTTAACTTTCCCCCCTCACTTCTACAACGTTGTCTCCTGCATTGAAATAGCCTCTTTTAAGCCCTAAACTTGCCATTCGCTGCTGTGTTTTGGAGGGAATTTCCCCCTTCCTGGGGCCTCCTTTTTCCTCTTCCCTCTTTGCTAATCCTCCAGGAAGGTCTTTCGCCTGGCTTACTCGCAAGAAGATACCAAGATCGCTTTAGCCCAGCTCCATGTTTCTGTTGTCCGGCTAGTCCAGTGCTATCATTGTCCAGCTCTCTGATGTCATTTCTTCACGGCCACCATTGTGGGCGTCTTTTATCCCCAATCAGCTTCTCTGAGGCTTTCTTGCCATCTGCTATCCCAACTGATGCCAAGAATTGCACTGCAGGGCGCCCTTTTCTTCCGATTCCCCCTCCAAGGGATCTGGGACTCTGAAGAGTCCGCCGACCGAAGGAAAATAGCTTTGAAAGCGATTCTCCAAACCGGAGCGCTGTTTTACACAGCTTTCCCCCTTGACAGCTGGCTCTGCCCCCCTAACTTGTTTTCTTGATCACAGGGTGGAGAAGATAGAACAGTGGAAAATTACTATCTTTTACATGCACGGACAAACATTTCTTGTCGGATGGTTTCTATATTCAGGCTACTCTACCTAAGCAATAAAAAAGTAAATGTTTGTGAAAACAAACCCAGATAGACCCTCTAGATTAAAGGTTGACTAGTGAAGACTGCATTCATGATTTTTTCCACCAGGCTAATGAGGTTAATAGGTTTGCCATTGTTTTCTTCCGAGCTATAAAAAATAAAAGTACAATTTCCTTTATGATTATTAGATGTTCAGTGTGTCAGTATGTTTATGAGTATAAAGGAAACAATAGTGAAAAAATTATTATATAAGGTTATTTAGTGACAGACTCATTAAGTTGCTTGAAATGAAATATAAAAATGGAAAAGTTTGAATTTCTGTACTTTTTTCCTTCTCAAAAGATTTAGTACAGAACAGTACATGTTAAACATCTGAAAATAAGTTGCGGAAAAAACTGATAAAAAATCTATGAAAGTAAAAAAAGTGATGCAGAATAAAAAAGGGAACTAAATAAAAAAAAGAGAATACAAATGCAAAAACAGAGACATAGATACATAGTTTTTATACCAATACAATATAATTTTCAAGGGATCACACAGAAACAATTTTGAAACTGGTTTCACTACCTAATTATTTATTGATTCTGAGGCAGGGACGTTATTAATGATTTAGAATGTCTTCTATGGTCTCCTAAAAATAATTTTGGTGATAAAATGTTGGTAAGGAATAACATTTTATAGACTCAGTGATGGCACTGATAACAACAGATTAATCAGGGAAAGAACCAAGAGTTACTATACTCTGGAAATGCACTCTAATACATGGGTTAGATTAATTGCAACATGTAATCTATTTCAGGAATAAGCCAGTTAAAACATCACATGAGTTTTGAGAACTTGCCCTGCTTGTCGTTCGCCTAAAAAGTTCAAGAGCTGCATATCCAGCCAAGACTCAGAAATAAAACTAGAAAAATACTTCTGCTTTCATAGCATTGGAATACCATTATGAGTTTCCTTGGAATTAATGTTCCAATGTTTGTCATCTTGGTCAAAATTCTGATTTAAATGGTTGCAACTACTTCAACTTCCCCCCATCTATTTGGTGTTCATCTATTGGCAGTGGGAAAGATGGCCAGGGAGTACCAAGGCATCAATATAAGATTTAAATTAATATAATATTTAAAGAACAAAAGAAGGAAAACTACATATCAGAGATACATGAAGGAATAGTAAGCCCTCGAAGGAAAAAGTATCGCAGACTCAATAAAGAGTGGAAGTCTGTTTCTCATTTTGAAATTCAGTCACAGGAGGTCGCTGTTTCCTAAGGAAATCCTCTAAGTGAAACTGAAAATGCAGAGCCCCTCCCTTAAAGGGACAGACATTCCTGCCAGTCAGATCTATAAGGGAAATATCAAACAACAGAGAGATCTCAACAAGCCAAGATTCAACCTGTGAACTAGTATGGCTGGGGTAGATGGTCTCTGCTCATGACACCTTTGAGACAAGATATTTAGAGAAAAAGAGAAGAGCTTGCTGGTGTTGTGCCAGTGTCTGCAATGCTTACCTGGCCGAAGGGGCTGCTGCAGCTGCTTCTGCTCCACACTGCCTGGAAAATGGGGAGCGGCCAGCTCCATTATTCTGTGCTGGAGGAATCCCAGCATGGCACCTTTGTGGGCCACATCGCCCAGGATCTGGGGTTGGAGGTGAGCAAGCTGGTGCCTCGGATGTTCCGGATGCTGTCCAAAGGAGAGAAGGACTATTTTGAGGTAAATCTGCAGAATGGGATCTTGTTTGTAAATTCCCAGATAGACAGGGAGGAGCTGTGTGCCAAGAATGCAGACTGTGTCCTTCATCTGGAGGTGATTGTCGAGAAACCTCTGAGGTTCTTCCATGTGGAGGTTGAAGTCAAAGACACTAATGACAATGCTCCTATCTTCTCAGCCAGGGAACAGATCCTGAGCATGGCTGAATTGATAACAGCATCTGGTACTCGATTTCCTTTAAAGGGAGCCTCTGATGCAGATATTGCTACTAACGCTCTATTAAATTACAAGCTCAGCCCGAACAACCATTTTAGTCTTGATACAGGAAATGATGAAGATGAGAGTAAATCTGTAGTACTTCTATTGAAGGTTCCACTTGACAGAGAGGAGAGCCCTGTGCATCGTTTAGTACTGACAGCCACTGATGGGGGTGAACCAAAACTCACAGGAACTGTTCAGCTAGTCATCAATGTGCTGGATGTCAATGACAACCCTCCTGTGTTTAACCAATCTGTTTACAGGGTAAAGTTGCTAGAAAATACAGTCAGTGGGTCATTAGTTATTAATCTGAATGCTACAGACTTAGATGAAGGGATTAATAGGGAAATCTCTTATTTTTTTACTGATAGCTTAGCTCCTCATGTCACAAAGATATTTAGTATAAATTCTGATACTGGGGAGATCATAGTGATTGGAAAATTGGATTACGAAGAAAGTAAGTTCTATGAACTTCCAATTGTAGCAGAGGATAACGGCAGTTCTCAATTATCAGGACACTGTAAAGTTCTCATTGAGGTTTTGGACATGAATGACAACGTTCCAGAACTATCTGTGAATTCTCTCTCTGTGCCATTGGCAGAGAACTCCCCTCCAGGGACTGTGGTAGCCATAATCAGTGCTTCTGACAAGGATTCTGGAATCAATGGGCAGATAAACTGTTTCCTCTGGCCCACTGGTGTACCCTTCAAATTTGAATCTACATTCAAGAATTACTACTCCCTGATCGTTGGTGCAGTCCTAGATCGAGAGCAGGTGGCTGAGTACAGGATGGTTGTGACAGTTGAAGATCAGGGCATTCCACCACTGTCTTCTAGTCTCACCATTTTAGTGCCTATTAGTGACATAAATGACAATGCTCCGGCTTTCACACAGCCCTCCTACACAGTCTTTGTGAAGGAGAACAATCCCCCTGGTGCTCACATCTTCACAATGTCTGCTGGGGACCCAGATATAGCTGAGAATGCCCTGATCACCTATTGGATAGATGAGAAGCTCTGGCCATTGTCAAGCTACATCTCTGTACATTCAGAGAGTGGAAAACTTTATGCTTTGCAGTCCTTGGACTATGAGGAGTTGAAACTGCTGGAGTTCCATGTGAGAGCCAAGGATGCTGGAATGCCCTCCTTGTGTGGCAATGCGACTGTTCAAGTCTTTGTGATGGATGAGAATGACAATGCACCTGCTCTGTCAAGGTCATCAGAAGAGAATCTGATTCTTCTAGTGGTCCCCATGATGCCTGGGCATATTGTCGGCAAGGTCCATGCCTTGGATGCAGATTCTGGATACAATGCATGGCTAAAGTATGAATTGGTTGAAGAAAGCAATAGTCCATGGTCTGTGGGGCAGTATAGTGGTGAGGTGAGTACCAAATATTCTCTAGAAGAATCAGAAGGAAGCAAAATCCACAGTGTTTTGGTTCTTGTGAAGGACCATGGAAAACCTCAACTGTCAGCTACAGCCACCTTGAGTGTGTCACTTGCGACAAATGGTCAGACAATGAAAACGGATATTAATCTTCAAAGGTCAGGTGAAAACTTTGTGCCCCTGGTGGACTCAATCAACGTCTATCTGATCATTGCCATCTGCTCTGTTTCCAGCCTCTTCTTGTTGGCCACTCTCATCTACATGGCCCTGCGATGCCACTGCAAGGAAAAGGAACCCATGGTGTATGGCCCTGGCATGGCCACCCTGGTGTGTGCCAGCGAAGTGGGCAGCTGGTCCTATTCCAATCGCCACAGCCACATCCTGGCAGGTGTGAGTGCAGAGGCTGGTGTCAAGAGCGATCACATGATTTTCAGTCCCAATATTCCTGTCTTTGCAGATAATGGGGAACTTATCAATGGGGTGGATGTGCCCCCAGATTCTGCTAAAAAGGTGAGTCCAGGTCTTAGAGTTCTTGTCATCCACTTAGCATCCTATATCCATGCTTATAATGAGCCGCCCTGAGTCTTCGGAGAGGGGCGGCATACAAATTGAATGAATGAATGAATGAATGAATGAATGAATGAATGAATAAATAAATAAATAAATATTTAATTTTTAGGTTTAGACACTGGTGGAAAATATATTGAATTACAAATCATGAATCCTTTTTTTTGTAGATAAAATATTTCTCTAATTTGAGAAGCTATAGAAAGGTTCAAAAAAGTTTGACAGTAACTTATATGTGAACAATAATGAATGATTTTTCTATGGTTGATGGTTTTGTTAGTTAATGAATCAGTTATCAATGTAATGCCTCTTTTTGTGACAATGTTTATGGCTAGCATAAATTGCAAATGTTAAAATTTTATTAATCTACTAGATTACACAGAACATTATTTGTAAGTTTGGGAAGTTTATATCTTGTTAATATATTGTTGGTAACTTTAAAAATAGAAAGTCTAATATTGTACAGGAGTTAACAATTGGATAAAAGTAATATGTTTGAAATACAGAAATTATAACTGATAACTGGATAGTCATATTCATAAAATGATAAAATATTACTTTGTACTAGAGCTCTCTAATCCAAACTGGAATGGCCTTGTCAGTTTAACAACCATTAGGTGGATTCTTTTATCCTGTTTCTATTGCAACACCTGCAGTGTCACACTTTGTGAGGTTGCAAGGAATCAAATGATCTTCCTACACCAAAGTCCTTCCCAATCCTTACATTCTATAATTCAAATCTTTGAGAAGTGTCAATTTAGCATGTGTTTGGGGAGTGGGAACGGATTATATCATATGAAAACCCAGGTCTTTATTTTATGTATCTGAATGAATAATCTGAGAGAATTGAAATATGAGGGGATTGGAAGAGGGAAATCCTTGCAACCTTCAACAAAATAAGATGAAGGGATCTGTAGTTTTGACAGCCTGACATTGATAGTGGGGAGGCTCACCAGTGTTTCCCAACCTTGTCAAGTTGTAGATGTGTGGTGCTGAGCTTCCAGAATTCTCAGCAAAGGGCAGATGGCAGGGAATTCTGAGTCTGCAAACCTATATAGCTGAAAATGATAGAGCTCAAGGAATATCTGTTGTATTATGAGAAACTCATAAAGCAATTAAGCAGTAAATGCTAAAGATCTGCTTGGATTTTTCAAGAACATGTCAAATGGGAACTTATTTGTTTAATCAGACAATTTTCTCAGTATAGATGTGCTTTTCCAGTCCTTTAATTTTGTGGAGTATTTTTATCTTCACAATCTATTTTATGAGGACCCAGATTGTTGGGGGCAATATCCTGACTGTGTAAACCACTTAGAGAGGGCTGAAAAGCATTGTGAAGTGGTATGTAAGTCTAAGTGCTATTGCTATTGTTATAAGCCTGGGATGTCTTAGTGTTTCCCTATCTATATACTTACAGTTCAATTTTCTTGAGATTAGCCAAGGTCAGTTGGGTGTTGCATCAACTTACTGAAATTATAAGAATGGTATGAACATCTTACATACTGATTCCATCAAGGCATTTGACAAAGTATACTGTAACTTTCTGATTAAGAAGTTTGTTAAATGTGAACCTGATACCTTGTCAATTCAATGAATCTATAGCTGATTCGAAATATGTATTGAAAGAATGCTGATCAAAAATTCATAGACTCATAGGACTTCAAAGGACCTTGGAGGCCTTCTATTCCAACCAGCTGCTCAAGGTAAAAGATCATATACCATCCTGTACAGATAGTTGTTCTATTCCTGAAATGCTATCATGATTGAGCACTCATGACTCCAGGCAACAGGAGTTAATCATTCCCTTGATTAATTTTTCTCATTGTCAGGAAATTTTTCCTTAGATGGATGTATCTTTAATAAGTTTCCACCCATACTTCCTGCTTTCTGGTACTTTGGAGAATAAATCCATCCTGTCTTCTTTCTGACAGCCTATCAAGTAGTAGAAGTCTTGCTATCATGTCATCCCTAGTTCTTCTGTTCATTAGACTAGACATACCCAGTCTCTGCTACGATTCATCGTATTCTATGGCCTCCTTTCTCCCTGCTATCTGTCACCTCCTTGTCATCTTATCCCATTTATGGACCAATTGTTTCCTTGACTTTTTTCTTGTTTTCTTGTTAAAAGAAATGTTAAAAATTTATACGTTGAAAGAAATACTAGACACAGCCAGTTCCCTCAACCATTCAATGTATGGTTTAGTCTCCAGTATCTTAATTATCTTAAGGGAGCTTCTGCACTCCTTTTACAGTCACAACATCTTTTTTATAGTATGATGACTAGAATTGTACGTGGTATTCCAAATGTGGCCTCACGAGGGTGGTATTAAGTGGTATTATCACTTCTTGTGATCTTGATGCTGTCACTCTGCTTGATACATCTTAGGACTGCATTGGCTTTTTTTGGCACACTGCTGGCTCATACTTGGATAGGACCACTAGGACACTTATATCCCTCTCACAGTTAGTACTGTTGAGTCAAGTACCATCTATTCTATAGCTGTACATTTGGTTTTTCCTAAGTGCAGGACCTTACTTTTTCACAGCATCTTGTTGGACTTGAGCCTAGTGCTCAAGTCTATCAAGATCCTTTTATTGTTAGCAAATCATCAAACTGAAGGCAAGTATGTAGAGTGAAGCTTCTGTGACTAATATACTAGATTCCAAGGCTCACAACTTTACATAGCTATAGTTATTTTCCTTTTTGTCAGTTTAGGGGAGGAAAGGGGGGAGGGAGGAAACATATCAGAAAAGAATACTTGGGGCTTCCGGTCTGGTTTCCATCGCCACCAGATGGTCCTCTGAGACCGCCAGCCCCGTTGCCTGTAAAGAGCCGCCTTTACATCTGAAAGGCGGCTCGAACAACTCCATTTCCTGAAGGAAATGTGAGATAGAGCAGGTGAGGGCAGGTAGAGCCCTCTGTGAAGTCCCCAGAGTTCTTTTTTTACTCTTGGGGACGAGTAGGTTGTGGCTCCCTATTTCCGCTCGCCGCTGCTCCGGGCTTCGGGAGAACTCTGCCTTTTTGCAGAGCCAGGCGCTGGAACCGGACCAGTCAACGAAATTAACAGATCATCTGAATAAGCAGGATGAAATTTGGATCGGGGATCCTAAACTGCAAGTATTCTAACCCCAAGACTGATTTTAAAGTTAAAGAAGAGTGAAAGGAGGAAAAAGGAGAGTTTAAAATGGAGACTGGCTGAGGCTTGAGAAAAGCTGAAAGTAAAAGTCCTTCCGTTTGAATAGCTTATAACGTTACAAAGTTATAAAGCTACAAAGTATCTAGCAAAAGTGCTGGTTAGAAGTGCAGAGAAAAAATTCTTATTTCATGTTTCTTCTTAGAGATTTGTTATTGATATTGTTTGGAGAGAAGTCTTTTTCTTTAAAAGGAAAAAGCAAAAAAAAAAATCTTTTGTGTGGATTTTAAGTTTCCCTTTTTTTTTTGGAGATTTGATATTGATCTTGTTTGGGGAGAAGTTTTCTTGCTTTAAAAAGAGTTTGCTGGTGTGGCAGGATGGCGCTAAAACTAATAAAGCCTGACAAACAAGCAGCGGGGGGGGGTGTTCCCCCATTTACAATTATGTGAACAAGTTCTGAGCTTACAGATTCAGCAGAATGGCTTTAATTTAAAAGAATTTGTCCTGGAGGAAATGGCAAGATATCACGAGACTGTGAACCAGAATTTTGAAAAATTTAGGCAGGAAATTAAAGAATTGATACAACTAAAGTATGATAATTTGCAACGAAAGATTGTAACAGTGACTAATGCTTTTTCAGAAATTGTTATAAAGATGGATACAAATATCAAGTTATTAGAGTCTAAAATGGAGGAAGTTGATGATAAGATTTATAATTTGGATAATAAAATACAAAGAATTGAAAATGATTTGATAAATATTCAAGACAACAGTTTAGAAGTAAAGTCTAATAAGGAAGCTGGTCACGAGACTTACAATGCAGAAGATATAAAGCAAGGGATTGAAAAAGAAGTTACAATGATGCAATACAGGCTCACAGAATTTGCGGTTAGAATGAGAGGGTTACAGGAAAATAATAGAGATGATTTAAGAAAAATATCTGCTCAAGTTCTGGCCGGGATTTTAAAGGTTCATCCTGAGGAGGTATCTTGTAAGATTGACAAGGCCTATAGAGTAAATTCTTGGATTGCAAAGCAAAGGCAATTGCCTAGAGATGTGGTGATTTACTTCACAGATAAAGAAATGAGAAATGATATTGTGCAAAAATCCTTTAATTCTACTCTACAATTGTACGGAAGAAAGATCTGGATATATAAAGAGTTGCCGCCCAAGATGCTAAAAGATAGAAAGAAATTTGGATTTTTGGTGACTGAGCTAAAGAAACAACACATCTCATTCAGGTGGGATGTCCCAGTTGGTATAATATTGAGATATCAAGGAGAAAGATATCAACTAAATACTGTTGAAAAAGCGGAAGAATTTTACTACAAGGTTCTCAAAAAGCAAAATCAACAAGAGATAGAAATTCAGGATAAGCGGAAGGAGGTGGAAGTAATGGAAAAACAACAAGTTACAGAGGTCTTTGTAGATGAGCCGCTTCTGGATTCTCCTTCAGAGGTCTTAGCTGGACTACTTATAAATACAAGAGAGGCGGCTCTGGATTCTAATGTGATGACTTATCAAGTTACAGACCAGCATGGAAATCAATCAGTTGATATACAACTCATAGAACCAGAATGGAGATTTAAGCCACAAAAGCAAAATCAACAAGATCAAGTTATAGATCAGCATGAAAACCAAACAGTTGATATACAATTTATAGAAAGGAAATCAGGATGGAGATCTAACCCACAAAAAGTCAAGAAAAGAAGAAGCAGGTCTCACAAAAATAAAAACTTTTAAACTAAACAACAGTGTAATGCCAGTTATCTAAGAGATGATTGGACATATGAAAAGATAGCTGAGGCAAAGTATTGGTTTATATTATCCTGAGGAGAGTGACAGACCTCTGCAGTGCTGTATTTTTGGGATGTGAAAAGGGCCTTAAACTGAATGGATTGGAACTATCTTTTTTTTTTGATTCTTTGATAAATGTACTACGTTTATGCTGAGCTACAAGGCAAGAGAGCTATGGGATCGGGGCACGCAGATGATCTGGCTGTTACCCTATTACGGTGGTTGGAATTAATAATTTGGATGAAAGACACCACTATAGACATTATATGGAATACAAATATAAAGTCACTTGGGTGGTTGTTTTCTTTTTTTAGAAGATATTTGCTATTGATGGGGGCAGATGGTAATTGAAGATACCGAACATATTGTTGGAATTAGGATGTGATGTTACCCTAACATGGGTGATGGAGCTAACAATCCAGCTGAAAGACATTACAGAAGATATCATATGGATTACAAGCTTAAAATCTTTTTAAGAGGATTTTATTTACATAAGGGAATATTTTTTAGTGGTGTGGGCAGAAGAATAAAGATACTAAGAATTATTAAGTATGGTAGTCTTGTAGGAAAGTTGGTGGAGACAGGTTAGCTTATTGATTGTTTAGTTTAAGAAAAGGGATATTATGTTTAGATATGAATATATGTAAAAGATTTGAGTTAAGAGATATATCTATGGGGGTGGATGAAATGGGCAGACTATGAGTTGAATAAATGTTAAATTAGGATTTATTATATAGTTTTATAGTGGAAGGTTGCTTTGAAATGTTATATTAATATACATAAAATTGATTTAAGAGATATGTGTATGGGGGGGAGAAAAAGGGTAGATTATGAGCAAAAATTGTTAAACTGGGAGATATAATAATATTATTATGCTAAATTAGGAGTTATTATATAATGTTATAATAGAATGTTATTTTGAAATGTATAGTATAAGGGGGATATAATAATATTATTAGACAGAAAGGGTCAGCATAGGGGGGATGGAGTAAGGGGACCTTAAAGTATTATATAATCTGTTATGAATTTGGGTTTTATTTTGAAGAAGCCACAGGGGGAGGGGAGGGGGAGGGGGGGTTAGGGAGGAGGGGGGGGAAAAAGGGGGAAAATTTTGTATTTGAAAAACTTTTTCAATAAAAAAAAAGAAAAGAATACTTAAAACAAAGGGAAAAGGGAGAAAGGGAAAGGGAAAGAAACTTAACTATACTTCAAAATTTAATAATTAATCCTTGATCATATAGAACTGATGGCCTGCGGGCCGGATGCGTCACACGCAGGCTAAGCCCACCCCAGCTCTGCGAAGGGAAAAAACATTGTGATACATCACATGACAGTAATGTGACACAGCAACATGACAGCAACATGACATGGCATGATATAGTATTACATAATATTGACCAGTCTTTATATTATGTAAATAAAGAGGATAAATCCATATTTTTTAATATGGTGATGAATTTAATTTTTTCACTATAATTCTAAATGTCTTCAAACCATATTTCTCTTTCCAAAACCACTGTAACTAAGTTACAAGTGTTAGACTAGAATGCAATAACAATGAGGCAAGTCTACAACCTATACAGTATATATATGCTCTTCAATAGTTTATCTTTTTTTGAACAGTGGACAATTGCTATCTATTACATGCAGAAATGAACATTCATTATTAGCTGGCTTCTATATTCTGGCTACTCTACTTAAGCAATAAAAAACTACAGTAAAAGTTTGTGTAAAAAAATAATCAGACAGACCCTCTTGATTCAGAATTTACTAGTGGTGACTGTGTTCATGAAATTTTCTTTCTGGGTTAATCAAAATTGTTATGTGAGGTTATTAAATAAAAGATTCTTTGTAACTGGGAATGAAATATAAAAGAGTAAATGTTTGAATTTCTGTACTTTTTTTCTTCTCACAACGTTTAATACAAAATAGTACATGCTAAACAGGGGTCATATGAAAATCAGTTGTAGAAAAAAGTGATAAAAAAATTTATAGTCTCCTAAAAATAATTTTGGCAATATAACGCTGGTAAAGAATAACATTTTATAGACTTAGTGATGGCACTAAAAGCAACAGATTAATCAGGGAAAGAACCAACAGTTACTATACTCTGGAAATGCACTCAAATATGGGGGTTAGATTAATTGCAACATGTAATCTATTTCAGGAATAAGCCAGTTAAAACATCACATGAGTTTGAGAACTTGCCCTGCTTATCATTTGCCTAAAAAGTTCAAGAGCTGCATATCCAGCCAAACTCAAAAATAAAACTACAAAAGTACTTCTGCTTTCATAGCATTAGAATACTGTTATGAGTTTCTTTGGAATTAATGTAGCAATGTTTGTCATCGTGGTCAAAAGTCTGACTTAAATGGTTTGCAACTACTTCAACTTCCCCCCATCTATGTGATGTTCATCAATTGGCAGTGGAAAAGATGGCCAGAAAACCAGACAAATATCCATTTCATTATAATGCAATTTCATGGAAGCACCAAGGGATCAATATAAGATCTAAAATAATCTAATAGTTAAAGAACAATGGAAATTGTTTCTCATTTTGAAATTAAGTCACAAGAGGTCGCTGTTTCCTAACGAAATCCTCTAAGTGAAACTGAAGATGCAGAGCCCCTCCCTTAAAGGGACAGACATTCCTGCCAGTCAGATCCACAAGGAAAATCTCGAACAAAAGAGATACTGGCATTACCAGTATGGCTGGGATAGGTGGCCTCTACTCCTGACTCATTTAAGGCAAGATATTTAGAGAAAAAGAGAAGAGCTTGCTAGTGTTGTGCCAGTTCTGCAATGCTTACCTGGCCGAAGGGAATGCTGCAGCTGCTTCTGCTCCACACTGCCTGGAAAATGGGGAGCGGCCAGCTCCATTATTCTGTGCTCGAGGAATCCCAGCAGGGCACCTTTGTGGGCCACATCGCCCAGGATCTGGGGTTGGAGGTGAGCGAGCTGGTGCCTCGGATGTTCCGGATGCTGTCCAAAGGAGAGAAGGACTATTTTGAGGTAAACCTGCAGAATGGGATCTTGTTTGTAAATTCCCAGATAGACAGGGAGGAGCTGTGTGCCAAGAATGCAGACTGTGTCCTTCATCTGGAGGTGATTGTCGAGAAACCTCTGAGGTTCTTCCATGTGGAGGTTGAAGTCAAAGATATTAATGACAATGCTCCTATCTTCTCAGCCAGGGAACAGATCCTGAGCATGGCTGAATTTGTAACATTAGTTACACAATTTCCATTAAAGGGAGCCTCTGATGCTGATATTGGTACTAATGCTCTATTGACTTACAAGCTCAGCCCAAACAACCATTTTGTTCTGGATTCAGGAAATGATGAAGATGAGAGTAAATCTGTAGTACTTCTATTGAAGGTTCCACTTGACAGAGAGGAGAGCCCTGTGCATCGTTTAGTACTGACAGCCACTGATGGGGGTGAACCAAAACTCACAGGAACTGTTCAGCTAGTCATCAATGTGCTGGATGTCAATGACAACCCTCCTGTGTTTAACCAATCTGTTTACAGGATAAAGTTGCTAGAAAATACAGTCAGTGGGTCATTAGTTATTACTCTGAACACTACAGACTTAGATGAAGGGATGAATAGGGAAATTTCTTATTTTTTTACTGATAGCTTAGCTCCTCATGTCACAAAGATATTTAGTATAAATTCTGACACTGGGGAGATCATAGTGATTGGAAAATTGGATTACGAAGAAAGTAGGTTCTATGAACTTCCAATTCTGGCAAAAGATAAAGGTAATTTTCCATTATCAGGGCAATGTAAAGTTCTCATTGAAGTATTGGACATGAATGACAACATTCCAGAAATATCTGTGAATTCTCTCTCTGTGCCATTGCCAGAGGACTCCCCTCCAGGGACTGTGGTAGCCATCATCAGTGCTTCTGACAGGGATTCTGGCAACAATGGACAAATAAACTATTTCCTCTGGCCCACTGGAGTACCTTTCCAACTCGAGTCCACATTCAAGAATTACTACTCCCTAATTGTTGGAGCACCTTTGGATAGGGAGCAGGTGACTGAGTACAGGATGGTTGTGACAGTGGAAGATCAAGGCGTTCCACCACTGTCTTCTAGCATCACCATTTTAGTGCCTTTGAGTGACATAAATGATAATGCTCCAGCTTTCACTCAGACCTCCTACACAGTCTTTGTGAAGGAAAACAATCCCCCTGGTGCTCACATCTTCACAATGTCTGCCGCAGACCCAGATATAGGTGAGAATGGTCTGATCTCCTATTGGATAGATGTGAAGCTCTGGCCATTGTCAAGCTACATCTCTGTACATTCGGAGAGTGGAAAACTTTATGCTTTGCACTCCTTGGACTATGAGGAGTTGAAACTGCTGGAGTTCCAGGTGAGAGCCAAGGATGCTGGAATCCCCTTCTTGTATGGAAATGCGACTGTTCAAGTATTTGTGTTGGATGAGAATGACAATGCACCTGCTGTGTCAAGGTCATCAGAAGAGAACCCAATTCTTCTAGTTGTCCCTGTGATGCCTGGGCATATTGTAGGCAAGATCCATGCCTTGGATGTGGATTCTGGATACAATGCATGGCTAAAATATGAACTGGTTGAAGAAAGCAATAGTCCATGGTCTGTGGGGCAGTATAGCGGTGAGGTGAGTACCAAATATTCTCTGTATGAATCAGAAGGAGGCAAATTCTACACTGTTCTGCTTCTTGTCAAGGATCATGGGGAGCCTCAGCTCTCAGCTACAGCTACCTTGAGTCTGTCACTTGTGACGAATTTCCAGGCCATTAAAACAGATGTTCATCTCTCCATGTCAGGAGAGAGCTTCATGCCTCTGGTGAACTCAATCAACATCTATTTGATCCTTGCCATCTGCTCTGTTTCCAGCCTGTTCCTGCTGGCCGTTTTTGTTTATATGACTCTACGATGCCACTGCAAGGCAAAGGAATCCATAGTGTATGGCCCTGGCATGGCCACCCTGGTGTGTGCCAGTGAGGTGGGCAGCTGGTCCTATTCCAATCGCCACAGCCACATCCTGGCAGGTGTGAATGTTGAGACTGGTGCCAAGAGTGACCTTATGATGTTCAGTCCCAACATTCCTGTTTCTACAGATAATGGGGAACATAGAAATGGGAGTGAACTGCTTCCATATATATCCAGAGAGGTAAGTTATCCTGCTTGAAATTATTTCATCTTCATATTTTCCTGCTGCCAATTTTGCATCAGTGTTACTACAATATATGTTCCAAAATTTTATCATATATAATTTTTATAGTAATTCATTGCTGAAAATCTGGTAATAGTTTGTTTCCCTATTTAAGTAATTTCTTTATGTATGCCTAGTAGTCTTTCTGATTAAATATTTTTGCAATGGGAGTGGCCACAAATAGTTCCTAGTTTTTTTTACAGTCAGCGCATTTGTCTTCTGTTCAACTCCAGTATAAAGAAAGATGTTCATTGTTTCCCTGATTCTTTAATTTGTAATTCATCTATGGAGCTCTAAATGGGATGCTAGTGCAGTACTGATTTTCTTTTTGTCGATACGCTGATTCTTTCATGAATGGAATACAAATTTTCAGTTATATTTTTAATAAATATTTTATAAAAATGATTAAAACATTTGTTGTTACATGTTTTTTAAAATTTCTCATGCTCAGATATTGTTTGCACCTTTAAAAACATAAATTCTTATACAGGTAGTCCTCACTTACATCACCAGTTAACCATTCATTTAGCGACCGTTTAAAGTCATGATATCACTGAATGAGGAGACTTAACCACTGGTCCTCATAGTTGTGGCCATCGTAGCATCTCTGCTGTGATTTGATCTCATATCTTGAACTTCACAATGGGCTCTCATTTATGACGGCTGCAATATTCTGAGGTCATATGTTTGCTGTTGTTCACTGTTGGCTTCTGACAAAGTCAGTAGGAAAGCTTGCAGGAAGTTGCTAATGGCAATCATGTGACATTATGCTTAATGACACAATGGGATTTGCTTAACAGCAGCAATTGGAACAGCTGCAACTGCTATCATAAGTTGATGTGAACATGTGACATTGTCCTTTCTGACCATCATGCTTAGTGATGGAGTTGCTAGTCCCAATTACCACTGTTTTTTTTTTTTTTAATTTGATTTATATGCCGCCCTTCTCCGAAGACTCAGGGCGGCTTACAATGTGCTCAGCAATAGCCTTCATCCTTTTGTATATTTATACAAAGTCAGCTTATTGCTCCCACAAACTGGGTCCTCATTTCACCTACCTTAGAAAGGATGGAAGGCTGAGTCAACCTTGAGCCTTGGCGAGATTCGAACCCTGCAGTAATTGCAGGCAGCTGGTCTTAAGCAGCTTAATAACAGGGTGCCTTAAACCCTTATACTACCAAGGCTCTTTTAGAACATTAATGGTGTCCATGACATAACTAGATTGAAGTTTTCAGGATGTTTAATTGCTGATGTTGCTATGCAGGAAAAGAAAATCTGAAGCTACAAAGATAGAATTATAGTGAGAACATAAAGTATAGGAGTCATGAACATGGGAAAGCTTGAGATAGTGAAATTAATCAAATACACATTGACATCTTAGGACCAGATAATTGAAATAAATCAGAATTTGACATTTTCAGTCAGAGGATCATACTATTTACTGCTCAGGACATGAAAAACAAGGAAGGAATGATATTACTTTCATAATCAGAAAGGTTAGAGTAAAAAAAGTACTTGGATACAAAGTGGTCACAATAACCTAATAATTAGACATTGTGGAGAACCTTTTAATATGATCATTATCCAAGTTTATGCTGCAGGTACTAATGCAGAAGAGGAGGTTGATGAGTTTCATAGTCAGGTTCAGACTGAAATAAAGTAGTTCTAATAAGATGTGTTGCCTATGGTTGGGGACTGGAATGCTACAACTGGAAATAAAGAGGGCAATGTAATTGGACAATGTGGCCTAGGAAACCAAAATGATGAGAGAGACACTTCAATTTCTGCCAATAGCAATATTTTTTCTTGGCTAACATAGTCTTCTAGCAGTTAAAATGATGACATGAATATAATTCTATGGAGAATACAGAATTAAAATTGCAAGCTCCAAATAAAGAAGAAGAAAGTCAACCAGTTTCCATAATATTATCATAACCTACCATTTTCAAGAAGAATATCCAGAATCACTTCGAAAACCTCATTGATAAAAAAGCAGAGGAACTGTTTGAATGAAATCAAGAAGTGGTTTATTTATTTTTATTTTATTTTATTTATTTATTTAGTTTGTCAAGCATGTATGAGAAAACATATATAAGTATGAACATAACATATAAACATATAAGTATAAACAGGCATAAGTATATACATAATAAATGAGTACGAATAAATGTGAACAGTAGGACAGGGATGGTAGGCATGCTGGTGCGTTTATGCACGCCCCCTTTACTCTTAGGAATGGAGTGAGGTCCATGGTAGACAGTTTAAGGTTAAAGTTTTGGGGGTTTGAGGATGTAACAATAGAGTCAGGCAGTGAGTTCCAGGCATTGACCACTCTGTTGCTGAAGTCATATTTTCTGCAATCGAGTTTGGAGTAGTTTACTTTGAGTTTGTATCTATTGTTTGCCCGTGTATTATTCCGATTGAAGCTGAAGTAGTCATTGACAGGTAGGACATTATAGCAGACAATTTTATGTGCTAAGCTTAAATCAGACCATAGGCAGCGTAGTTCTAGGTTGTCCAGATCCAAAATTTCGAGCCTGGTGGCATAAAGTATTCTATTGCAAGCAGAGGAGTAGAGTACTCTTCTTGTGAAATACCTCTGGACTCGCTCAATTGTATTAATGTCCGTTATACAGTGTGGATTCCAGGCAGATGAGCTGTATTTGAGTATTGGTCTGGCAAAGATTTTGTATGCCCTGGTTATATTCTGGTTAAGGGTGAATGTGGAAAGAGACCACTAAAGACCGAGAAATATGAGAAAATATGGATATCAGAACTCTGGAAATTGTCAAAAAGGGAAGAGAAGTCAAGGATGAGAAAAACAAAGATGTCAGAAAGGAACTTAACAAAGAATTTCAAAAAGTTATTAAAAGACACAAGCCGTATTACAACAATGTCTGCAACTATATTGAAGATGGAAAGAGATATGGAAAACCAGGAATGTCTTCCAAAAGTTTTTCAAACTCGAAAGAAAGTTCTAACATTGAATTGGTATGCTAAAGGATACTAATGAACAGTGAGAAATTGATTCACAGCAGATCAAACAAAGATGGAAAGTATCTATTGACATTCTTGCAAGAGAAATGTCTACATCCAAAATACTTAGAAGGTATTTTTTACTTCTAAGAATTCTAATACTAGATGATGTAGTTAGATCAGCAATCTGTTCATTACAAATTTGGAACAAAGAGAGACAAGGGCGATGAAGTCAAAAACTAGTAACAAGTAAAACATGGAAGAAGAAATAAAAGTAATATCACTGAATATAAATGAACTAAATGCGGCGATAAAAAGGAATAGATCCTTAAATAAATTGAATAGTTTGAAAATGGACATTATATGTTTACAAGAAGTACATATTAGAAGACAACGTGTGAAATTGTTACAATATCCAAAGCTAGGAGTTTTATTTACAACATTGATACAACAGAGTAAAAGAGGTGTGGTACTGTATATTAAAGAAAAATTAGAACCAAAATTATGTTTTGAAGATGATGAAGGTAGGATTTTGATGGTGGAAATAAAAATGAACTTAAAAAAAATATTACTTATTGCTGTATATGCACCAAATGAAAAACAAGAAGAATTTTATTGAAGATTACACAAAAAAATATTAGAACTGGATTATGAATATGTATATATAATGGATGATTTTAATGCCATAGTAGAGGTGGACTTGGACTATAAAACAATGAAGACTAATAAAAAGTCTAGAAGAATACTGCCGAGATCTGTTTTTACAATGATGGAAGAATTGAGTATTCAAGATGTATGGAGACAAAAGCATTTGAAAGAAAAGCAATATACTTTTTATTCAAATAGACACTTATCATGGTCGAGGTTAGATATATTATGGATGTCAATAGAACTTATGGATAATATTCAAGAAGCAAATATTGACTCAAATATTTGGGCGGATCATAACCCAATGATAATAACATGGAAAGAAAAGACAAGATAGACTTTAAATGCAACAATATTAAATGAAAAATATTTTCAACAGCTTATGGAAAAAGAGTTAGAGTTTTTCTTTAAAGTAAATAAAAAAGAGGACATATCACTTCAGATTGTATGGGACACTATGAAAGCTTATATTAGAGGTCTGGCCATAGCTTATTTGGGAAAAAAGAATAAAAAGAAAAGACAAAAACAGATAAGACTGGAAGAGGAGTATAAGAAATTAGTAAAAGGACTCCAAAAAGATATACAAAATAAAAAAAATTAAGAAGTTGATGGAAGTGAAAAAACATGAAATAAATTTAAATGAGCAAGAACAATTAGCAAATAAATTAAAAGCAACTAAACAGAACTTTGTTGAAAATGCAAATAAACCAGGAAGATGGTTAGCATAAATTGAAAAAAGAGAAGGAGAAAAAGATGATAAAATATTTACAAGATGAAGAATAAATATGTTACAGAAACGAGGAAAAGAAGAAGATAATTCAAAAATACTATAAAAAACTTTACTCTCAAGAAAAAATTTCAGAGGAAAAGATATCAAAATATTTGGAAAAGTCAGATCTACTGAAAATAACAGATCAATATAAGGGAATGTTAGAAGAAAGGATAACAATGATGGAATTAACAGAAGCCATAAAAAGACAAAAAAATGGGAAAGCACCTGGACCGGATGACCTACCAGCAGAATTATACAAAACGTTACAAGAAGCGATGAGCAACGTAATGCTGGAATTATTCAATGAACTTTTAATGAAGGCTAAAATGCCAGATTCATGGAGGGAGGCATATGTGACACTTATTCCCAAAGAAGATACAGATTTACAATTAATAAAAAATTACAGACCGATTTTGTTATTAAATGTGGATTACACCCTCTACCACGCATGCACGAAGATGGCGGCGACCGGGTAGCTCCCGGGAGAGACGGGGTGGTTTTGGGCCATGCCGAGGGGTCTAAGGGTCGTTAAAAAATATCCACGACCCTAGCCCTGGCGAGAAGAGCTCCTGCCCAGGCTAGGGAGGGCTTTTACGCCCTCCAGAACATCGCGGTTGGAGTGGGAGCCGGCATTTGGAGAGGAGCGTGGAAGCGCCGTGTGAAGGAGATGGCGGCAGTCGATCACGCCGAGGGGTTTAAGGGCTGGTAAAACATCTACGGCCCCAGCCCCTGGTGAGAAGAGCTCCTGCCCAGCCTGGGGAGGGCTTTTACGCCCCCCAGAACATCGCGGTTGGTGCGGGCGGCCGGCATTGGAGAGTCACGTGGAAGCGCCGTGCGAGGGAGAATGGTGGCAAGGATGGCAGCAGTCGGGGAATTTAGTTTGTTGAAACTGCTTCCCCTGATATTCGGGCTGCTCCCCCTGACATTTGGGCTGTGGAGGCCTCTCCCTCTCCCATGTGAAGGAGAAGGAGTGACGGAGTGATGGAGACGATGGAGCCAGGAGGTGGGTGGCTAGGACATTGGATGATGGCCCCCCTCCCCCGCCACTGGAGGAGGCGGATCCAAGGCAGTAGCAGCGGATGACCGTAGCCCAGATATGACAGCATGATGGTGGCCAAGATTAACTACATGGCGGAGGAGGTGATGTTGTTATCCTCCTCTGGGGATATTGCTCTCCCCCCCCCCACCTCTCCCCCCACCTCCCCCCCCAAGACTGCTTCCAGAACAATCACGCGGGACCTCCCCCTTATTCTTCATTTCACCTATGCCTTAGCCGGATAGAGAGACTATGGGGGAGCTGAGGGATCCATTTCTACTCCAGCGAAGGAGCTGTAGTAACACCCCTGGTATGACTATCTCCAGTGAGACCAGCCAGCGTGAGAGGGTGGCTTGATCATTGCCCCGTTGGAGTGGAAAGGACATTGGACCTTCTCCCTGTCGTGAGAGGACAGTGGAGTCCAGCTCTATGAAATTCTATGACATTCTATGAAATTCATCTGTACCCTGAAGGGTCTCTCTGGACTTTGAACCCTGGACTGGCCCTCTTTTCCACCTTGGACTTGGATGTACAATGATGTACAAGAAAGCCGACCTGCTAGCATTGCGAGACTCCCCCCTCTCGCAAGTTTGGCCCTCCACTTTATCGAGGGCCTACCTCGATGACGGGCTTTGGAACCCCGAGAGGTGGCATGCGAAAACTAGAGGGTTGAGGGGTTTTATTTCAAAAAAATTTGTAAATTTTTAAGGGGTTCTAGGGAGGGGGAGGGTTTGATTGGAATGCGGGTCGTGGGTATGGGGGATAGCCCACAAAGGGGAGGGGCAGGCCTGGCAAGGAAGCACGGCATGGGAGGTGGGGATCTCGGGGTCGAGGGGGGAGTCATAGTTTGTCCAGATAGTGCTCTGAATATCATTACCGTGAGTGGGACGGGTAGGTATGGCGGGAGCAAGGGGCCATATCGAGTCAAGGGAGCGCGTACCCGCTGTTTACAAGCGGTGGCATGCTCCGGCCCCCAAGGCTCCACCCGTTCCCCAGGTTGCACAGACCCTCAGGACCCGATCCTTCAGCTGATGCTGTGCAATGCCAGGTCCGTAGTAAATAAAGCCCCCCTCATTTGTGATCTTATTTGTGAGGGGGGAGCGGATCTGGTGGGTATTACGGAGACCTGGTTGGGCCAGGAGGGGGGGTTCCCCTCATTGAGATGTGCCCAGCAGGTTTCCTCGCATTCCATCGGCCGAGGTTACAAGGCAGGGGCGGGGGAGTAGCGGTTATTATTAAAGGTCTGAGACCGAGGGAGGCCACTGTTCCTCAGACGGCCGGCTGTGAGTTCCTCCTCGTGAAGTGGGGTCATGGGGTTCAGATGGGTTTGCTGATCACGTACTGGCTCCCTGCCACGTGGCAACAGCCCTGCCTGAGCTACTCAACGTCATCGCCGCGGTGGCGGTTGATACCCCCAGGCTTATGGTCATGGGGGATTTCAACCTGCCGTCTGTGGGTGAGACGTCTGAGGTGGCTCGGGAGTTCATGGCTTCCATGACAGCCATGGACCTGACCCAGTTAATTCATGGCCCTACCCACATGGGGGGAAACACGCTGGATCTGGTTTTTGTCTCTGGACAGTGGCTGAGTGATCTTGAGATAGGGGATATAGTTACCGAGCCCTTGTCATGGTCAGATCACTCTCTCCTTCGTCTCGACCTTCAAACCGCTGCACCCCGCCGCAGGGAGGCGGAGCCGGTAAGATGGTTCCGCCCCAGGCGCCTGATGGAACCTGATCGGTTCCAGATGGAGCTTGGGCCATTTCCCGAGGCTCTGGCACACGCCTCGACTGGAGACCTAGTGGCCGCCTGGGATAGGGTGGCTGCTGGAACTCTGGATTGGGTCGTGCCTTTGCGGCCTCTGACCCGGTGCCGATCTCATTTGGCTCCTTGGTTCACTGAGGAGCTGAGGGAGTTGAAGCGCCAGAAAAGACGCCTAGAGAGTAGTTGGAGGGCCAGTCTTTCTGAATCGGACTGGACACTGGTAAGATCCCATATTAGGAATTACCTGGTGGCGATAAAAGCAGCGAAATGTAGTTATTTTGCTGCTCTTATTGCATCATCAGATAACCGCCCGGCCACTCTGTTTAGGGTGACCCGCTCCCTGCTCCACCAGGAAGCGCGGGAGGACCCCTTGGAGGGTAGAGCCGAGGATTTTGTTCAGTATCTGTATGATAAAATCACTCAGATCCGGGAAGATCTGGACTCCGACTGGGTAGTCTCAGGGGAAGGGACTGGGGCAGGTCTTGAGAATGTTATCTGGGATGAGTTTGATCCTGTGACCCCTGAGGACGTGGACAGGATTCTGGGCAGACTGAACGCGACCACTTGTTTATTGGACCCGTGTCCCTCCTGGCTAGTGCTGGCTTCCCGGGAGGTGACGCGAGGCTGGCTCCAGGGGATTATAAATGCTTCATTGGGTGAGGGTGACTTCCCCGCTGCCTTGAAAGAGGCGGTGGTGAGGCCTCTCCTCAAGAAGCCTTGCCTGGACCCGGCAATGTTGGTTAATTATCGTCCGGTCTCCAACCTTCGTTTTGTGGTGAAGATTGTTGAGAGTGTGGTTGCGCAACAGCTTCCCCAGCACCTGGATGAGACGACGTATCTGGATCCATTCCAGTCGGGCTTCAGGCCCGGGTACAGCACGGAAACGGCATTGGTCGCGTTGGCTGATGATCTCTGGAGAGCTCGGGACAGGGGGTGCTCCTCTGTCCTGGTCCTGTTAGACCTCTCAGCGGCTTTTGATACCATCGACCATGGTATCATGCTGCACCGGTTGGAAGAGTTAGGGGTGGGAGGCACTGTACTACAGTGGTTCTCCTCCTTTCTCTCCGGCCGGTTGCAGTCTGTGTTGGCAGGGGGGCAGAGGTCGACCCTGAGGCCCCTCATATGTGGGGTGCCACAAGGGTCGGTCCTCTCGCCCCTTTTGTTCAACATTTATGTAAAGCCGCTGGGCGAGATCATCCGTGGTTTCGGGGTGAAGTACCACCAGTATGCTGATGACACCCAGCTGTACATCTCCACCCCAGACCACCCCAACGATGCCCTTGAAGTGATGTCTCAGTGTCTGGAGGCCGTGCGGATCTGGATGGGGAGGAACAGGCTCAGGCTCAACCCTTCCAAGACCAAGTGGCTGTGGTTTCCGATGTTCCGATATAGTCAGTTGACGCCATCGCTGACTATTGGGGGTGAATCGCTGGCCCCCACGGAGAGGGCTCGCAACTTGGGCATCCTCCTGGACTCACGGCTGTCTTTAGAAGAGCACTTGACGGCCGTGACCGGGAGGATCTTTTATCAGGTTCGCCTGATTCGCCAGTTGCGTCCCTTTCTGGATCGGGACTCCCTACACACAGTCACTCTTGCCCTCGTTACCTCCCGCCTGGACTATTGTAACGCTCTCTACATGGGGCTCCCCTTGAGGAGCACCCGGAGGCTCCACCTGGCGCAGAGTGCGGCCGCGCGGGTGGTTATGGGAGCAACATGGCGCTCCCGTGTGACACCTCTCCTGCGCGAGCTGCACTGGCTCCCGGTGGTCTTCCGGGTGTGCTTCAAGGTTTTGGTTACCACCTTTAGAGCGCTCCATGGCTTAGGACCTGGCTACTTACGGGACCGCCTACTACCACAAACAGCCTCCCACCGGCCGGTACGCTCTCATAGAGAGGGGCTCCTCCAGGTGCCGTCAGCCAAACAATGTTGACTGGTGGCCCCTAGGGGGAGGGCCTTCTCTGTGGGACCTACTATCTGGAACGAGCTCCCCCCGGAGATACGGAGGATCCCGGACCTGCGCACTTTCCACCCTGCTTTGAAGACATTCCTATTCCAGCAGGCCGGCCTGGCCTAATTTTCTCCCCTTCTTTTAAATTTTTTAAACTGGAATTTTAATTCGTTTTAAATTATTGGGAGTTTTAAATTGTCTCGGGCAAAAATTATTTAATTGGGTTTTAATCATGTTTTAACTTTTGTATTTATGTGTTTTATTTTGTGCCTGTTCACCGCCCTGAGTCCTTCGGGAGAAGGGCAGTATACAAATTTAATAAAACCTAAAAAACCTACAACCTAAACAAAATCTTTGCCTCAATAATGGCAAACATATTAAAAAGATGGTTAAATGAATTTATTCATACAGATCAAAATGGATTTTTACCGAAAAGGCAAATTAGAGACAATATGAGGGTAATTTTGGACACTTTGGAGTATCACGAGACACATTCAGACAGACATATGGTGATGATGTTTTTAGATGCTCAAAAAGCTTTTGACAATGTGAATTGGCAATTCATGACAGAACAATTGCAGAGAATGGACTTTGGAGAGAGATTTATAAATACAGTAAAAACGATCTATGACAATCAATCTGCTAAGGTAATGATAAATGGAGAAATGACAGAGAATGTTCAAATTATGTAGGATACTAGACAAGGATGTCCTCTATCACCATTATTGTTTATTCTGACTTTAGAAGTACTGAATAGAAATATTAGGCGAGATAAAGAGATAAAGGGAATAAAAATTTAAAAAGAGGAATACAAATTGCAAGCATTTGTGGATGATCTAGTATTCATTGTGGAGGAACCACAAGATACAGGACCAAAATTATTAGCTCAAATAGAGAACTATGGAAAAGTGTCTGGACTGAAAATAAATAAAGAAAAAACAAAAAAAAATGGTTAAAAATATTACAGAAAAACAAAAAAGAGAGAAGAGGCATTAGATATACAAGTGGTGAAAAAAGTTAAATATCTAGGGATATATTTGACTTCAAGATGTGCAACGATTAAAGAACACAATTATTATAGACTTAAAGAACAGATTGAGAAAGACTTGGAGAAATGGAAGAATCTTCAATTGTCACTCATGGAAGGATAGCAATCATAAAGATGAATATACTACCAAGATTATTATTTTTATTTCAGACAATACTGATAAAAATTGAAAAGACTTATTTTCAATATTTAAATAAGATAATAAGGAGATTTATATGGCAAGCTAAAAAAGCAAGAATAAGTTTAAAAATGCTTCAAGATATGAGATTATGAGGAGGATTTGGACTCCCGAACTGGGAATTGTATTACCAAGCAGCAGCCTTGACATGGTTGAAAGAATGGATTGAACTAAGAAATACAAGTCTATTAACATTGGAAGGTCATGATTTACAATTGGGTTGGCATGCCTTTTTATGGTATGGTAGAAATAAGACACATTCGTACTTTCATAGACATTATGTAAGAAATGCATTGTTATTGGTATGGGAAAAAGTTAGAGATAAATATTATGTGAAAATACCAATATGGTTATCAACAATGGAAGCCTTAATTCACACAAACGTTTTTAATTTTGGGAATATTGTTAGATATAAAGATTTGTTAACAGATAAGGCGGAATTGAAAGGGAAACAAGAACTGGAAAAACAGGGAATTGAAATGGATTGGTATATGTATATGCAAATACAAACTAGATATGAAAAAGATGTTAAACTACAGGGTTTTTACTCAAAGAAGACTGAGCTGGATAAGATACTCATGGGAACAGAGGATAAATTAATTTTAAAATGCTATAATTTTTTTATTAAATATAGAACTAGAGGAAGAACAAGTAAAAGAAACAATGATAGCCTGGGCAAAAAATTTTGGATATTCAATTGAATTGGATAAATGGCAAAAATTATGGGAAAGAAATTATAAATTAACAATGTCCACTGCATACAAGGAAAATCAATACAAAACGTTTTATAGATGGCATATGCCCTCTAAGAAACTGGCAAAAATGTTTAAAGATAAATCAGCTAAATGTTGGAAATGCCACCAAAAAGTAGCAAAAAGCTATTGGAATAAAATTAAGTTATGGGTGGAAGAAATGATACAACAATGTATAGACTTAAAATTATTGGGTATCTTACCAGAGAAAATTAGTAAAGATAATGTGTATTTGATTATACATGTAATAACAGCAGCAAGGATTGTTTACGCACAAAATTGGAAAGCAGAGAATATACCATTGGAGGGAGAAGTAATTAAAAAAAATTTAGACTGTGCAGAAATGAATAGATTAACTATGATGATAAAGGAAAGAGAGGACTCAGAATATTTTAAGATATAGAATAAATTTTACTATTGGTTAGAAAAGAGATATAAATAAGTTTTAAAAATATTGAGGAAAAAATAATTGTTGTAATTAGAATATTATACTAATGGAAAACCTTTGTAATGGACTCGGTGAGATTGAAGATGGAAGAGATAGAGAAGAGAAGAAATCTTTGAAGATAACACCGAAATGTCACATGGAAGAAATGAATGATGTACTAAATGTTTGTTTGTCTTTTTTAAAAAAAAACTTTATTAAAAAAATAACAAATTTGGAAGGCTACAGAAATAGTTGAAGAGTCTACAGAAATACAGCAAGCAACAGAAGATGAATCTCTAAAGTTTCTAACAAAACTATAGCAGCAACTCTGAAGGGTGACACAATGGCCAACAGATGGGAAGAGAGCAGTCTGTTTATCAACGCCAAAGAGAAGAGACTTAATAGAGTGGGCAAACCATCACACAATATCATTTAATTAACATGTTAGGAA
Source organism: Pantherophis guttatus (assembly GCF_059756535.1). NCBI lineage: Eukaryota > Metazoa > Chordata > Lepidosauria > Squamata > Colubridae > Pantherophis > Pantherophis guttatus. Next base: position 118,759,543 of record NC_142065.1, on the reverse strand, counting down.
AATCATGCTTAAACAAGTCTAATCTGACCCAGATTAGAACCTTAAGTGGAAAGGGAGATACCAGATGTTCAATATAGCTTTAGAAAAGGCTGAAGAAAGAAAGGATTTATTGCTGATACACTCTGGATAAATGAGAAAGTAGAAAATACCAAAAAGAAGGCAACACATTCTTCACTGAATACAGAAAAGCCTCCAGTTATGTTTAGCTGTGGCATGTGCTTAAGAAATTGGGAATCCTCATATGAAACCTATACAGGTCAGGAAGCCACAGTCTGGAGGGAGCATTGGTGAAACAGACTCATTCCAGATTAGCAAAGAAATGAGACAAACCTGTATATTCTCCCCTTGTTTTTTAAATCTATAGACCAAGGGTACATTATTGGAACCAGACTGAAAGAACACGAATGCAGTTTTAAAACTGGAGGAAGAAACATCAATAACCTGTATATGCTGATGATACTACTTTGACAGCTGAACAGCTGAATGATCTGAAAACGCTGGCAATGAAAATCATATTAAAACAATTGGTCTACAGTTAAATATAAAGAAGACCAAACTAATGACATGTACATTAACAAGGCTTGAAGTTGATAATGAAGTAGGGGTAGCTTTGATCTTTTAGGACTGACTATTAACAAAAAGGAATATGCAGTGAAAAAATATGCCATTGCGATAGTATGTGGGAATAATCTTAGGAGACAGATAGAAGAGCTATAGATTAGGCAAAGGTCAGACAAACACCAATTGAGTTCTCAGAAGCAATGGGGGCGTGACAAATGTCTCAGAAGGGACCCCCTCTAGTTTCTTGGATTGTAAAGGCAAGGGGGGAGAGATTGTAATTTCAGACTTGCAAGAGATATGTCATTTTTACAAGGTAATCCAGAAGCATTCCCAGAAGTACTTATTATTATTAGGATACATTAACAGAAGCTTGCAATTGTTACAAGAAACTTACTGACTAGTGACTTAGAATGTCTTCTAGAATCACATAAAAATCATTTTAGTAATATAATAGTGGCAAGGAATAACATTTTTTAGATTCAGCAATAGCTGGGTGATGCTAAAAAAAGTGCTGTAACAGGCTAATCAATGGAAAGGACCAAAAATCACTACCCTTTGGAAACGCAAACTAGTGCAAACAATTAATTATCTATTTCACTAGTATATATAATTGCATTAGGTAAAACTGCTTCTTGTTCTAAAATTTGTCACATTCCTAAGGCTTATCAGATACTTGCCTTTGTGAAATATTATTCACAGCATTATGGCAAAAAATAGGAATGTACCTCTAAATTTAGAAAAGTGCACTCAGTTAAAACAAGTCCTATTTCCAATGGAAGACTGAGCCAGACCCCAATTTTTGTTTTAATATGAAAAATATATTTCAGAAATAAAGTCAGTTAAGACATCAAATGGGTTTGACAATTTACCCTACTTATCATTTGCCTAAAAGGTTCAAGAGCTGCATGTCCAGCCAAGACTCAGAAACAAAACTAGAAAAGTAATTCTTGTCACATCAATAAAGTATAGAAGTCTGTATCTCATTTTGACTTTTGGTCACAAGAGGTCACTGTTTCCTAAGGAAATTCCCTAAGTGAAACTGAAAATGCAGAGCCCCTCCCTTAAAGGGACAGACATTCCACACGGAAAATATTGAACAACAGAGAAAGCCAAACAAGCCAAGATTCAACCTATGAATGCATTGCCAGTATGGCTGGGGTAGGTGGTCTCTGCTCCTGACACCTTTGAGACAAGATATTTAGAGAAAAAAAGAAGAGCTTGCTGGTATTGTGCCAGTGTCTGCAATGCTTACCTGGCCGAAGGGGCTGCTGCAGCTGCTTCTGCTCCACACTGCCTGGAAAATGGGGAGCGGCCAGCTCCATTATTCTGTGTTGGAGGAATCCCAGCACGGCACCTTTGTGGGCCACATCACCCAGGATCTGGGGTTGGAGGTGAGCGAGCTGGTGCCTCGGATGTTCCGGATGCTGTCCAAAGGAGAGAAGGACTATTTTGAGGTAAACCTGCAGAATGGGATCTTGTTTGTAAATTCCCGGATAGACAGGGAGGAGCTGTGTGCCAAGAATGCAGACTGTGTCCTTCACCTGGAGGTGATTGTCGAGAAACCTCTGAGGTTCTTCCATGTGGAGGTTGAAATCAAAGACATGAATGACAATCCTCCCATCTTCTCTGCCATGGAAAAGATCCTGAGCATATCAGAACTGATAACAGATACCCGATTCTCCTTAGAGGGAGCCTCTGATGCTGATATTGGTACTAATGCTCTGTTAACCCACAGGCTCAGTCCAAACAAACATTTTATTCTTGATACAGGAAATGATGAAGATGAGAGTAAATCTGTAGTACTTCTATTGAAGGTTCCACTTGACAGAGAGGAGAGCCCTGTGCATCATTTAGTACTGACAGCCACTGATGGGGGTGAACCAAAACTCACAGGAACTGTTCAGCTAGTCATCAATGTGCTGGATGTCAATGACAACCCTCCTGTGTTTAACCAATCTGTTTACAGGATAAAGTTGCTAGAAAATACAGTCAGTGGGTCATTAGTTATTACTCTGAATGCTACAGACTTAGATGAAGGGATTAATAGGGAAATCTCTTATTTTTTTACTGATAGCTTAGCTCCTCATGTCACAAAGATATTTAGTATAAATTCTGATACTGGGGAGATCATAGTGATTGGAAAATTGGATTACGAAGAAAGTAGGTTCCATGAACTTCCAATTGTAGCAGAAGATAACGGCAGTTCTCAATTATCAGGACACTGTAAAGTTCTCATTGAGGTTTTGGACATGAATGACAACATTCCAGAACTATCTGTGAATTCTTTCTCTGTGCCATTGCCAGAGAACTCCCCTCCAGGGACTGTGGTAGCTATAATCAGTGCTTCTGACAAGGATTCTGGAATCAATGGACAGATAAACTGTTTCCTCTGGCCCACTGGTGTACCCTTCAAACTTGAATCTACATTCAAGAATTACTACTCCCTGATCATTGGTGCAATCCTAGATCGAGAGCAGGCGGCTGAGTTCAGGATGGTTGTGACAGTTGAAGATCAGGGCGTTCCACCACTGTCTTCTAGTCTCACCATTTTAGTGCCTATTAGTGACATAAATGACAATGCTCCGGCTTTCACACAGCCCTCCTACACAGTCTTTGTGAAGGAGAACAATCCCCCTGGTGCTCACATCTTCACAATGTCTGCTGGGGACCCAGATATAGCTGAGAATGCCCTGATCACCTATTGGATAGACGAAAAGCTCTGGCCATTGTCAGGCTACATCTCTGTACATTCAGAGAGTGGAAAACTCTATGCTTTGCAGTCCTTGGACTATGAGGAGTTGAAACTGCTAGAGTTTCAGGTGAGAGCCAAGGATGCTGGAATGCCCTCCTTGTGTGGCAATGCAACTGTTCAAGTCTTTGTGCTGGATGAAAATGACAATGCACCTGCTGTGTCAAGATCACCAGAAGAGAACCTAATTTTTTTAGTGGTCCCGGTGATGCCTGGGCATATTGTAGGCAAGATCCATGCCTTGGATGCAGATTCTGGATATAATGCTTGGCTAAGATATGAACTTGTTGAAGAAAGTAGTGGTCTGTGGACTGTGGGACAGTATAGCGGTGAGGTGAGTACCAAATATTCTCTGGATGAGTCAGAAGGAAGCAAAATCGAGAGTGTGTTGGTTCTTGTCACGGATCATGGGAAGCCTCAGCTCTCAACCACAGCTACCCTGAGTGTGTCATTGTTGACAAGTACCCAGAACTTCAAAAACTACAATAATCTACATTCAATATCAGGAGAGAGCTTCATGCCCTTGGTGAACTCAATTAATGTCTATCTGATCATTGCCATCTGCTCTGTTTCCAGCCTGTTCCTCCTAGCCACTGTCGTTTACATGGCTCTGAAGTGCCACTGCAAGGCAAAGGAAACCATAGTGTGTGGTCCTGGCATGGCTACTCTGGTTTGTGCTAGTGAAGTGGGCAGCTGGTCTTACTCCAATCGCCACAGTCACATCCTAGCAGGGGTGAGTGCAGAGGCTGGTGCCAAGAGTGACCTTATGATTTTCAGTCCCAATGTTCCTGTTTTTGCAGATAATGGGGAAGTTAGGAATGGGACAGAAATGTCCCCAAATGCATCTATGGAGGTGAGTTGGTCTGGTTTTAGAGTTTTTGACATTTATTCAAAATCATATTTTGGGCTAACAATTTTGGATCATCTCTATATAAAGCATTTCTTTTGATAATTGTTATCCTTAAAATCACAATATATAAGTAAAACAATAGTAAATTTTTCCTTATTTCCAGGGAAATATTTTTGGAATAGGATGGTAGAAAAAGATCCTTTTCAAAAATATATTTTATTTAACAGTGACTAGTTTTGTCTTTCAAAAGAATAAAAAATAAATAAGATCTTCACTGCGCCCTGCTATTTTAACCTTTTGTTTATAATTCACCTACTGATGATGCATCATTAATTTCATTTTTTTAAAAAGTAATTTCTACTTTTTTATAATTAAAAAAATAAATTAGATAATTTTAATACTTTTAAGTAATTAAAGGACATTTTAATACATTAGAGTCCTTTCAAATTAAAAAAAACACCAATCCTTTTCAATCCAAATGGGAACATAGTTTCTGATTTTGCCCTCCAGGGAGTCTTCAGTGACTGTCAAATGCAATGAACATTTGCAGTTACAACAGTGATGAAAAAGTAATTTTGTGACCAGTCCTCACATTTATTACTTTCACAGGTCTGTAAGGAAAGGAAACCTGAAGGAAGATCATAAGCACAGTAAGTTTTACTTAGCAACCACTTCCTTTAATGACTGAGTTGCTGGTCCCAATTTTGGTTGCTACATGAGGACTACCAGTACATACTTGCATAAAGTAGGTTTCAAGTTTTGATAATAAACAAAAGGAAGAGCCTGTAGTACAGTGGACTAAACACTGTTATTAACATCTGCTGCTTGCAATTACTGCAAGTTCAAATCTCACGAGGCTCAAGGTTGACTCAGCCTTCCATCCTTTCAAAGGTAGGTGAAATGAGGACTCAGTTTATGGGGGCAATAAGCTGACTTTGTATAAATATACAAAAGTATGAAGGCTATTGCTTAACGCATTGTAAGCCACCCTGAGTCTCCGGAGAAGGGCGGCATATAAATTAAAGCAAAAAAAAAAAAAAAGCCAAAATTGGATATATCAGTTCTTTTCTAAATCAAGAAATTGATTTGTACATAAATAATAATTCTTCCATTTATATTTCATCTAATAAACAGATGGGATATTAGTAATAATACCCTTTCTTCTTTCATTTCTTTAAGAACTCCCCAGTAATGCCATAGATCAGGGTTATCAAACTGGTGGCCTGCATGCCAGATGCGTCACACTCAGGCCACTCCCACCCTAGCTCTGTGAAGGGGAAAAATGTCCTGATACGTCATGTGATGACAGCATGACACCATGAATTTGACATTTGTGCCATAGATAGACAGTTCATTCAGATAAGAAACTTCTTCACAGATAATCATGCCTCTTTTTAAAACAATATTTGTGTCTAGACATGGATTTGTCATTGTCATTAGGTCATGTGCGAAGCACATTGGGCAGCAAGTATTTTCCAGCTATTTTGATCATTCATAGCATCTTCAGTATTGCCCCAAGGGACATTAATAATCTTAAGATCTTCCTTAAACATTTGGTGCCCGGTTTTCTGAAGCCAGCCTGATTTCCTCCTTTTTCTAGAAGGTATCCAATGTAGTGCAATTTTTGGACGCCAATCTTTAGGCATACCTAAGATATGGCCAATAAGCTGCATTTGACATTCATTACAGTTCTCGATAGATGTTCTAAATGTGCTGGTTGTAGTACCTCTTCATTAGTGATGTGGTCACGATGTGAAATGCAGAGGATTACATACTTTTAAAATATTATTAAGTTGCTAGGTTTAATAAGTTTAGTTAATAGATTTAAAAGCATATTTTGGTTGAGGAATATTGGTTTGTTTGCAATTTGTAATAGTCAAATGTTATTGATACCTTTCTTACATGGAAAAATATGCAATGGTAAGTCTTAAAAATATAAAACAAAAATGCAAAACATAAACTAAAAAGAGAAGCTAAAAACCAAACAAAGAACTAATTCTACATTGACTTCAAATATATTGAAAATATAGTGTAGAACACCCTCCCTGCGACTACCAGGTGGTCCAATACCCAGGGGGCTCCTTTTTTACTGCAATGGCTGAGACCAATAAACTGCTCTGGACAAAGAACAACCTTTTCAGAATCCAGGAATAAACAAAAATCAATAGAGAAAAATATATGTTTGATATATTTACACATTTTGTTAAGTCCTGGATTTAAGAACTATTGCTGAAAGCAGATTTGGAAAAAATCATCATCTTTAAATTTCATTGAAAGTTCCAACTTGCTTAGATACAAGATATGATCCCATATTGTAGATCTTAAAAATCTATCCCACATAAAGCTGGGTTTCTGTACGAATGGAAGCAGACATATATCTAAGAAGCAGTTTCAATTCTCAGCTTGTATTCTAGCTGTAAGTGAAAAGATCTTAAATAGAAGTTCCTACATAACAATAATTATAGATGGATCTTGGTTGGCATTGTAAGGAATGTTTAAAAATAATATTATATTTCTGGGAAGTTAGCATTGTAAATATGTCATTTATTTATTTTCAACCCTGACATATTGCCTGCAGAAGCGTCGAGCTGTATGATTTCTTTTTTAATTTAAAACTTAATTCTGCCATTATGTGAAAGGAATAATCAATTCTTTGCTTCATCTACAAAACATTATTTCCCTTATCCAGTAGTTTTTATCTGCATTAATTCTGTCTTTTTAAAAGAGTGTAAATCAGCAGAAAAAACTTTTAACAATATATGCGGCTCTATACAGTTTCCTTCTGTATAACTTTCTTACATTCTGTTGTGAGTTATCCACATATTTCTTTTTTTAGTTCCAACTATCGGTATTTGTATGCTCTTGGATGAATGGAATGACTTTTATTTTATTTCTCTTCTTAACTTCAGGTCCCAAATTTATCACTACCGAGTAGTAATTTATTTATTTTTATTTTATTTTATTTTATTGCAATTTATATGCCGCCCTTCTCCCGAAGGACTCAGGGCAGCTTACAAGATAAAAATTCAACAATATGAATTAAATATAAATTAAAATCCAATTAAAATTAATTAAAATTATTACAATGTAAAAACCCCCCTCAACGGGTCAGTCCATTTGATGAAAAAGCCACGTCTTCAATTCGCAGCGGAAGGAGAGGAGGTCGGGGGCTGTCCTAAGCCCGGTGGGCAAACAGTTCCAGAGGGTCGGCGCTCTCACAGAGAATGCTCTCCCCCTGGGGGCCGCCAGCCGACATTGTCTGACTGATGGCACCCTAAGGAGGCCCGCTCTGTGAGAGCGCACAGAATGATGGGAGGATGGCAGAAGATGGTCCTGCAAGTACCCCGGGCCTAAGCCATGTAAGGCTTTATAGGTAAGCACCAGCACCTTGAAACGAACCCGGAGGACCACCGGCAGCCAGTGCAGCTCGCGCAGGAGAGGTGTTACACGGGAGTAATGAGAGGCTTCCGTAACAATCCGCGTGGCTGCATTCTGGACTAGCTGAAGCCTCTGGGTGCATCCCAAGGGCAGCCCCATGTAGAGGGCGTTACAGTAATCCAACCGTGAAGTAACAAGGGCATGAGTGACCATGGTGAGGGCATCCCAGTCTAGGAAAGGGCGCAACTGGCGCACCAGGCGTACCTGTGCGAAAGCCCCCCTGGTTATGGCTGTCAAGTGATCTTCTAAAGACAGCTGTGAATCCAGGAGGACACCCAGATTGCGAACCATTTCAGAGGGAGTAAGTACCTCGCCTCCTATCACGAGTGACGGAACCACTAGATCCCGAGATGCCAGCATCCACAGCCACTCGGTCTTGGATGGGTTGAGTCTGAGTCTGTTTCTTCCCATCCAGGCCCGCACCACTTCCAGGCAGCGGGACATCACAGAAAGGGCATCCCCAGGGTGGTCTGGGGTGGAGATATAAAGCTGAGTATCATCAGCATATTGATGATACCTCACCCCAAAACCATGAATGATCTCACCCAGTGGCTTCATATATATGTTAAAGAGCAGGGGGGAGAGAACCGACCCCTGAGGAACCCCACATGTGAGGGGCCTCAGGGAGGATCTCTGTCCCCCCGCCCATACAAACTGCGAGCAACCCGAGAGGTAGGAGGAGAACCACCGTAAAACAGTGCCTCCTATCCCCAGCCCCCTGAGTCGCTGCAGCAGGATACCATGGTCGATGGTATCAAAAGCCGCTGAGAGGTCAAGTAGGACCAGGATGGAGGAACAGCCCCCATCCCGGGCCCGCCAGAGATCATTCACCAGGGCGACCAATGCCGTTTCTGTGTTGTGCCTGAAACCTGATTGGTACGGGTCAAGGTAGTCTGTTTCCTCCAGGAATTGAGGGAGTTGCTGTGCCACCACGGACTCGACAACCTTCATTATAAAGCGAAGGTTGGAGACTGGACGATAGTTGTTAAGGGAGTCTGGATCCAGGGTAGGCTTCTTAAAGAGGGGTCGAACCACCACCTCTTTAAGTGCGGCGGGGAAGACCCCTTCCTTTAAAGAAGCATTGACAACAGCCTGGATCCAGCCTCCAGTCACCTCTCTGGCTGCAGAAACAAGCCAGGAGGGACAAGGGTCCAATAAACACGTGGAGGCACCGAGCCGACCCACAATCCTGTCCATTTCATCCACCGAAACAGGCTCAAACCCAACCCAGATGTTACCTCCAACCCAGTCCGGATCTGAGCAATTTTATCTTGCAGAAACTGTACAAAATCCTCAGCTCTGCCCTGCAAGTGGTCCTCCCTCGCTCCATGATTGAAAAGAGAGTGGGTCACTCTAAACAGGGCTGCTGGGTGTTTTCTGCAGATGCAATGATAGTGGTGTAATAATGGCATTTCGCTGCTTCCATCGCCACAAGATCGCCCACCTAATATGGGTTCTTAATTGTGTTTGGTCAGATTTCGACCGGGAGGATCTCCAACTGCCCTCCAGGCGTCTTTTCTGATGCTTCATTTCCCTAAGCTCCACAATAAACCAAGGAGCCACCCGGGATCTGCGTCTGGTCAGAGGCCGCAAAGGCGCGATTCGATCCAAGGCCCCCGCTGCAGCCTGTTCCCAGGCCGCCACCAGGGCCTCGGATGAATCATGGGTTAAGGAGATGGGAAATGACCCAAGCTCCATCAGGAACCTTTCAGGGGCCATCAGGCGCCTGGGGCGGAACCATCTCACTGGTTCTGCCTCCCAGCAGCGGGGTCTGGCAGAGAGAAAGTCCATTTAAACAAAGACAGACAAAAGGAAGTAACTCCCTAAACTCATGGAGGAACCAGTTCCTAAATTTGGCATATCACCATTACCAAGTAAAAGTTCCTACACTTATTTCCTAGGAAAGAATTTAACAAAAGCATCAGTCACATTTCACCTAGATAAGAACTTAATTACAGACAATAATAATGATCTATAAAGCTGTGCTGTCAACTGTTGCTAGATATTTATATAACTTCAACTTAGCCCTAAGAAATGCTGGAATGTGGCTTACTTTTCACATGAAGGATGGTACAGTACCACCAAGTTTGAATATGGATCTACTACTTTTCAACATTTTTGTTAATGATCTGAACAAGGAGGTGAAAGAAAACAATAAAATTTGTAGATGATTCAGGTGAATATTAGAGGACAAAAATGTGATCAGTTTAAAGGTGAACATGAGATAATAATGTGTCATAACAAAAAGAGAAATTTAATTTTAGACTGCAATAATATAAATTTAGTTTTCACGTTATGGGAAGCAGTAATACCACTTTATTCTGCCTTGGTCAGACCCCCTTCATGGACTACTGTATGTCCAGTTTTGTACAAAACACTTATCGAATTTTTGCAAATAAGATAAATAAGAATTATCAAGATACTTGAAAGAAGGTTTTAGGAGGAATGTGGGTAAAGTTTAGCTCAAGGCCATACTTAAGAGATTGCATCCTGATAATCGCATATTCCAATTTCCATACATAATTTGGGCCAAACATTTGATATAAAAAATTGTCAGCTGCTAAAACTAATTATTCACCTGTTATAAATAAGCAATTCTTTATTTTGATAGCAGATTTAGATGTAGTTGCTTAGTATACTCTCTGACTGTAGGTGTATGGGTGCTCCAGATCCCATTACAGTGGAGCACATCATCTTGTTATTTGAAATGATATTACTGATTTATCTTGTTACTGTCCACTATTTAGTTGTATTTTTTTAGTTCTGTTTGCAAACGTTACTTTGCTTTTTTGGAAATTAATACTTAGTCTGTGTTCTCTTCAATAGGTTTACAATATTTTTAAAATATGTATTGGGGCGGAGATGACAGCTGCATCATCCACATATAGAAGTTGGAAACATTTTTTCTTCACCCATAACAGTGAATGGTAGTCAGGAGCTGATATAAAAATTAAGCAATAAAGGTCCCAAAATACATCCTTGCATAACCTTTTGATTTGATGAAATTGATCTTGAAAGAAACCCCTGTGGGTTACATTTCACTTCAAGGTTGCATTCATATGCAAGTTCTATCTTAAAAAGAATAAGTCACTTGTGATATCTGTGTTTTTCCTACAGAATAACTCTAGAGATTGAATCACATTTGAATTTGAAACTGGGGAAGGTAATGTAAAAATATCTGCATATACATCTACAAGTTAATTTTTTAAAATCAAAACAAAACATTTTTTTCTACAAAATAGTACACAACTAATATATTGCTTGAATGTTCCTAGCTAAATCTTGCTGTTTCCTCCCCAAGTGTACATTTTTTAACTCTGATAAAAATCTGACTCTTTAACTCTTTAAATCTGATAATATGTGGCTCAGATGTTTTGCATATAGTTTACTAACCAGGACACCTTCTTGGTGTGGATCCTATTTTTTGGGTTGTTTTGCTTAAGCCTGGGCTTCAGAGGGAAGTACAGAGAATGGAGGTAGGTCCTGAGGGCTGAGGGACCAGACAGGAAGACCTGTCTCTGCCCAGACTTGTATTGTGTGGCTTTGCTTCTCTTTTGTTCCTGTCTGGTTTTTGCCATTCTTGCCAACATTTTTTTTTAACTTTTGCCTCTTACTGTATTTTTTTCTTGTTTTAATTTTTTTACTTGTGAGCCACCCATCTTGGGAGTAAGGTAACATACAAGTTTAATAAAATGATAAATTATACTTAGGAAGCTAAGTGGGTGATAGTTAGAAATTGCTGTTTCTATCTGTTTTGTATATTGATATTGCAACAGTTCCACCCAAAACCATGGGAATACATGAGTGGGAAAAGAGATATGATCAGGGCAGGCCATAATTCAGATTTTTTTTTAAGTTCAGATAATCCATTCTGCTTTCCAAATGAAGAGCACACATTTATACAGCAGTGGAAAAATATACATTGAGATGTATTAAAAAAGCTACTCATTACTTCTGCTGATTAGTTAAGCTGTTAGTACCTATTTTAGGAGACTATAAACCTTAACCTTATAACTCACTATAAACTTAAGCCTAAACCTCTTGTATATTTTTGCCTGGAAAACTTATTAGTGTAGCAACATCAGAAATGCAATTTGTGAAGCAACTTTTACTTCCTGAGGCTAGCTAGGAAGCCAGGTAAAGATATGCTAGTTTATTCAGTGGCGCAGAGGTGCTGTGCTCATGCAAGATCCAAAACATTTCTTCCCAATATATATAATGTTTATACACTGTGCATATGCTCAAATGGATTGCAGTATATGTCAGCCTATTGGATAATATATCAGATGAGATATCTATGTAACATTTGTCACATTTCTAAGTACTATTGTAAGTAAGAAGGAAATGAATACATATGCATAGACAAGTGTCCTGATCATTTTTTAAACTTCCTGTAGAAGCCTGAGACAAATTTGGATTTGGCACTACCAATACATTGTTCCTCATCTTGGATGAAATGTTCAAATGTTTCAAGCCAGTCCAGTCTTCTTTTAATGGCATCACAGTCACCTTGAGCAATGGAGAAGGGAACAAGAAAGGTAAACAAGTACACTTGCCATCGCTATATATAGAAATGAAAATACGTATCCAAAAACGTACAAGGTAAATTAATATAATGTGTACTCAGTGAAAGAAGAATAAATGCATGTATGAAATTTATAAATAAAGCCAAGCACTCTATGTAAAAGTCTATTTATTTGAGAATGAAGATGGAGTGATTATTAGAAATTTGTCATGAATACAGAAGGAAATCTGTTTCTACATTTTGAAAATCAGTCACAAGAGGTCACTGTTTCCTAAGGAAACACTCTAAGTGAAACTGAAAATGCAGAGCCCCTCCCTTAAAGGGACAGACATTCCTGCCAGTCAGATCCACAAGGGAAATATTAAAAGAAGAAAGGGGGAAAAAAACCAGAGAAAGCTCAACAATTCAAGATTCAACCTATGAACACATTGCCAGTATGGCTGGGGTAGGTGGGCTCTGCTCCTGACACCTTTAAGGCAAGATATTTAGAGAAAAAGAGAAGAGCTTGTTGGTGTTGTGCCAGTGTCTGCAATGCTTACCTGGCCGAAGGTGCTACTGCAGCTGCTTCTGCTCCACACCGCCTGGAAAATGGGGTGTGGCCAGCTCCATTATTCTGTGCTGGAGGAATCCCAGCACGGCACCTTTGTGGGCCGCATCACCCAGGATCTGGGGTTGGAGGTGAGTGAGCTGTTGCCTCGGATTTTCCGGATGCTGTCCAAAGGAGAAAAGGACTATTTTGAGGTAAACCTGCAGAATGGGATCTTGTTTGTAAATTCCCGGATAGACAGGGAGGAGCTGTGTGTCAAGAATGCAAACTGTGTCCTTCATCTGGAGGTGATTGTGGAAAAACCTCTGAGGGTCTTCCATGTGGAGGTTGAAGTCAAAGACATGAATGACAATCCTCCCATCTTCTCTGCCATGGAAAAGATCCTGAGCATGGCTGAACTGATAAAATCTGGTACCCGATTCCCGTTAGAGAGAGCCTCTGATGCAGATATTGGTACTAATGCTCTGTTAACATACAAGCTCAGCCCAAGCAACCATTTTGTTCTGGATTCAGGAAATGATGAAGATGAGAGTAAATCTGTAGTTCTTGTACTGAAGGTTCCACTTGACAGAGAGGAGTGCCCTGTCCATCGTTTAGTACTGACAGCCACTGATGGGGGTGAACCAAAACTCACAGGAACTGTTCAGCTAGTCATCAATGTGCTGGATGTCAATGACAACCCTCCTGTGTTTAACCAATCTGTTTACAGGATAAAGTTGCTAGAAAATACAGTCAGTGGGTCATTAGTTATTACTCTGAATGCAACAGACTTAGATGAAGGGATTAATAGAGAAATTTATTATTTTTTTAGTAATAGCCTACCTCAACATGTCAGAAATATGTTTAGTATAAATTCTGATACTGGAGAAATCATAGTAATTGGAAAATTGGATTATGAAGATATTAATTTCTACGAGCTTCAAATTGTGGCAGAAGATAAGGGTACTTTATCTGGACATTGTAAAGTTCTCATTGAAGTATTGGACATAAATGACAATATTCCAGAATTATCTGTGAATTCTCTCTCTGTGCCCTTGCCAGAGGACTCCCCTCCAGGGAATGTGGTAGCCATCATCAGTGCTTCTGACAAGGATTCTGGCAACAATGGACAGATAAATTGTTTCCTCTGGCCCACTGGAGTAGCTTTCAAACTTCAGTTCACATTCAAGAATTACTATTCCCTGATTATTGTTGCACCACTAGATCGAGAGCAGGTGACTGAGTACAGGATGGTTGTGACAGTGGAAGATCAAGGTGTTCCACCACTGTCTTCTAGCATCACCATTTTAGTGCCTATTAGTGACATAAATGATAATGCACCTGCTTTTAAACAGCCCTTCTACACTGTTTTTGTTAAGGAGAACAATCCCCCTGGTGCTCACATCTTCACAATATCTGCCTCAGACCCAGACATAGCTGAGAATGCCCTGATCACCTATTGGATAGATGAGAAGCTCTGGCCATTGTCAAGCTACATCTCTGTACATTCAGAGAGTGGAAAACTTTATGCTTTGCAGTCCTTGGACTATGAGGAGTTGAAACTGTTGGAGTTTCAGGTGAGAGCTAAGGATGCTGGACTTCCCTCCTTATGTGGCAATGCAACTGTTCAAATCTTTGTGATGGATGAGAATGACAATGCACCTGCTGTGTCAGGATCATCAGAAGAGAACCTGATTCTTCTAGTGGTCCCGGTGATGCCTGGGCATATTGTAGGCAAGATCCATGCCTTGGATGCAGATTCCGGATACAATGCATGGCTAAGGTATGAACTGGTTGAAGAAAGCAATGGCCCATTGTCAGTGGGACAGTATAGTGGTGAGATGACTACCAAATATTCTCTGGATGAGTCAGAAGGAAGCAAAATGCAAAGTGTGTTGGTTCTGGTGAAGGACCATGGAAAACCTCAACTCTCAGCCACAGCTACCCTGAGTGTGTCATTGGTGACAAATTCCCAGGCCATCAGGACAGATATTCATTTCCACTGGTCAGGGGAGACCTTCATGCCCCTGGTGGACTCGATCAACATCTATCTGATCATTGCCATTTGCTCTGTTTCCAGCCTCTTTTTGCTGGCTATTCTCATCTATGTGGCCTTGCGATGCCACTGCAAGGCAAAAGAAACCATGGTTTATGGCCCTGGTATGGCCACCCTGGTGTGTGCCAATGGAGTGGGAAGTTGGTCCTATTCCAATCGCCACAGCCATATTCTCGCAGGAGTGAATACAGAGTGTGGTGCCAAGAGTGACCTCATGATTTTCAGTCCCAACGCTCCTGTTTTCGCAAATAATGGAGAACTTCAAAATGATACAGAACTGCCTCCAAATGCATCTAAAGAGGTGAGTTTTGGTCCTTTTATTAGTGCTTGACATTCAGTCCACATTCTATTTCTCTGATTCCGAATTTGAGTCACTATTTGTTAGTGTTACATTTGTAACAAATAGCTTTTAAATACAAGGGTAACTAAAATATAGTATTCTACAGTATTGTTTATCATTTCTTTTTAGCTTACACAGTGTTTGTGAATGAGTTGCAATTGGGAGTACAGCAATTATTTTGATGTATTTGTTAATATTAGAATCAGAATAGAACTGGAACGAACCTTGGAGGTCTTCTAGTCCAGCTCCCTGCTCAAGCAGAAGATCCTATACCATTTCAGACAAGTGATTGTCCAGTCTTTTATTAAAAGCCTCTAGTGATGAAGCACCCACAACGTCTGAAGGCAAGCTGTTCTACTGGTTAATTATCCTCACTGTTAGGAAGTTTCTCCTCAATTCCAGGTTGCTTCTCTCCTTGATTAGTTTCTATCCATTTCTTGTACTGCTCTCTGGTGCTTTGGAAAATAAATTGACTCCCTCCTCTTTATGGCAGCCTCTCAAATACTGCTATCATTCATTTATTTATTTATTTATTTATTTATTTATTTATTTATTTATTTATTTATTTATTTATTCATTCATTCATTCATTCATTCATTTATTTATTTATTTATTTATTGGTTCGATTTATATGCCGCCCTTCTCCAGAGACTCAGGGCGGCTTACAATGCGTTAAGCAATAGCCTTCATACTTTTGTATATACTTGCTTAGTAGGGCTTTTGGCCCCCCCCAAGCGGTGTTCTTTTTTATACAAAGTCATCTTATTGCCCCCACAATCTGGGTCCTCATTTTACCTACCTCGGAAGGATGGAAGGCTGAGTCAACCTTGAGCCTGCTGAGATTTGAACTCGCAGTAATTGCAGGCAGCTGGCAGCTAAGTGCTACTTACAGCGCTTTTGTCCGCTGCTCCACCAAGGCTCCTTGTCCCCCCTACTTCTTTTTTTATCATTAATAAAGAATAATCATAAAGAATAATCATAAATTATTAATAATTAATTTTATAATTGCTCTTAGTTTATTAATAAATTAATAAATATCATTTCTCTAGGTACTGGTTCAGGTGACAAAGGTAGTTTGGAACTATAGAATTGTAAAATTGGATAGGCTAATTCAAATCATCAAATCCCCCTTCCTTCATTCAGTGCAGAAATTGAAAGTAAATCATGATTTACCCAGATGGCAGTTGGAAATACAGTGGTACCTTGGTACTCAACTGCTTTGAAACTCATCAAATTCAGTAGTCGATGCATTTTGATATAAAAATTTTGTCCAGGTACTCATCATTTGTTTGGTACTCAATACAGAGGCTAGAACTTGTCATTATTCTTACCAAAAATGTGTTTATACTTATTGTTTTTGGAACACATTGCACCTCCCAGAATCAATTAACAATGAGTACCGAAGTACCACTGTACGTCCATATTTGTATATATTTGTATATCTTAGAAAGAGAAAGCTATTTATACTATTGCAATATAATTGTTGTCTTCAGTTTGAGAGCTTTGATAGTGAGATTTTTTTCACCCTAGATCAGGCCTGTCAAACTGACGTATCCGGCCCGTGTAGGCCATGCCCACCCTAACTCCGCAAAGGCAAAAAAATCACGATATGTCATGATTCCAGCCTGTGATGCGATTGAGTTTGACACTCTTGCCCATGATCCTCAGATCTTATTTCTGCATTCTTTTTTTAATCTAATAGTTGAAGAATTCAGTTTGTCTCTATCAAAAAGTGGTTTTATATTTTGAACAGGTACAGTTTATTGAACTCTCAAAGCATAAGTGATTACTAACAATGCATTTTCTTTTTTATATTAAGATATGGTGCATGGCAATGATGCCTTTTATATTATTCTCTTTTTAACTTTTAAAAAAATTCAATCTTCCTTATGCTATTTTAAATTTCAAATACTATATAGTATCTTAGTGCAGGAAGTAAGTATAAAATACTTTATCACCTTTATGTTGCTTTGTGTTTCATACATAAAGTAGAAGTATGCCCGCGTGCATGCCTAAACCCCCAAAATGCAATGCGAGCACCCACACACACATGCGCCCCACCCCCACGTATGCACGCACAACTCCGAGCATGTATGTGTGTCCCAGGGGTGAAATGTAAAATTTGTTACTACCGGTTCTGTGGGTGTGGCTTGGTGGTGGTGGGGTAATGTGACTGGGTGGGCGTGGCCAACTTTTTTTTTTTATTTTAACTTTTCAAAGCATTTTTTCTGCAAATGCAAAAAAAATGCTTTGAAAAGCCTCTGCTGATCAGGAACACAGCTGGGATCATCAGAGCCTTTTCAAAGCATTTTTTTAACCACCTCTTTGGCTGAAGAGGTTGCAGAAAAAAATGCTTTAAAATTCCCTCTGATGATCCCAGCTGAGTTGCCTAATCGTTTTAAAAAATGCTTTGAAAAGTCTCTCTGACTATCAGGCAATTCAGCTGGGATCATCAGAGAAACTTTTAAAGCATTTTTTTCTGCAACCTCTTCAGGGTGGTTGGAGTAGGGTGGTGTCAAGTATTTGCAAGCCATTGGCACATATATCATACAGACACTAGTGGAGGCAGAAAGTGCCCCCACCCCTATGTGGAGAGGAGGGGCTTACACTGAGTATAAAACCCCCTCTAACCTCTCCACCATGCTCTCTTTTACGTTTGTTCTCCATGAGACATGATCTTTGATAGGGGTGGTCACACACGCTGTGTGCCCCCTATCCCAATGGATATTAAGACAGCCTTTGTATATAGTTAATATGTTTTGTTATATGAATAAATACATTTATCACATTTATCCATGCATCTGCCTTTGGACTCTTCTATGCTCCTGGGTGTTTCTACGATCCCAATTTCCACAGGTGGGAATGGAGATTTTACAGTATACTTCCCCTCCCATGCCCACCAAGCCACACCCACAGAACTGATAGTAAAAATGTTTGAAACCCACCACTGATCGTTACCACATAGCAAAGTTTCCAATTCATTTTTAACAAAGTCAAATCCGTAACACTTTTTTATCCAATTTGAACCTTTCTTTCAATTGTTGATAAGTAAACCAATGGCAAATGTAATCTTCTGATTCAAGTTCTTCCCTCGTCTTTAGTATTGGGTCACCAGAATTGAAAGATAATATGTCAGCCAATCTGGCTTTGCCACCATTTCCTTTCGAAAAAAGGCTTCCTGTGGTGACAACCAAAGGGGCAACTTCATAGAGAGCTTTGTTTTATTTTTATTCCAAATGTTTAGTATGGCATGTCTAACAAAATGGTTATTGAAATCAACATTAACTTTATTTTTATCATACCATAGGTAGCCATGCCATCCAAACCATAATTCATGGCCCTCTAATTTGAGTAACCTCTTGTTCTGAAGACTCACCCATTCTTTTGCCCAGGTCAAGCAACATGTATCAAAGTACAATTTCGTATCTGGTAAACTCAATCCCCCTCTTTCCTTGGCATCTTGCAATAGTATATCTAATTCTTGGTTTTTTCCCTTGCCATATAAACTTAGAGATATCCTTCTACCATTGTTTAAATGGGTTATCAGCAGGGGTGAAATCTGAAAATTTTTGCTACCGGTTCTCCAAACTGCCCGCCGCCATCGCTACCTACTCGCCCAAGCTGGTCCGAACCGGGAGCATTTCACCCCTGATTATCAGATGTGAGTATTGGTAATGTCTGAAATAAAAAAAGCATATTTGGTAAAATACGTGTTTGTTGACATAACCCCTAAATATTTCACCTTTTCCTCGACCCTAAAATCTGACTTTGTATTCAATATATCACTCTCCTGAAAGGACATATTCTTAATCAATATTGTTGTTTTCTGTTTATTTAATTTAAAACTTGCCAGGGCCCCAAACTCATTCAGTTTCTTCATCAGATGTTCTATATTATGTTTTGGGTCCTGTAGAAATATAACCAAGTCATCCTCAAAGGCTCTCAATTTATAAATTTCTTTCTTAATATTTATACCCCTTATTTTATCTTCCTGTCTAATATCTCTATTCAAGTTTTCTACAGTCAAAACAAACAACAAAGGGGACAAAGAACATCCTTGTCTTGTACCCTTTTGAATTTCACATGACTTAATTAAATCACCATTTATGACCATTTTAGCTTTCTGTGACGTGTAGATCGCTTTAATTCCCTGAATAAAATTCACTCCAAAGTATTTCTTCCAACACTTAAACAGAAAGCCCCAATTCAGATTGTCAAAGGCCTTTTCTGCGTCCAGAAAAATTAAGGCAGCCTGTTTCTCATTATGATATTGTAAATATTCAATGATATTTAAAACAATCCTCACATTATCTGTTAACTGTCTTTTTGGCAGAAAGCCTGTTTGATCTTCATGTAAGTATACCTGTAAAATCTTCTTTAGTCTTTCTGCCAAGATAGTGACAAAAAATTTATAGTCATTGTTTAATAATGAAATTGATCTATAATTCTTTGTCTTTCTAACATCTTGACCCTTGGGAGCAACACAATTTTAGCTTCTTTCTACATCTGGTGTGTATTTCCCCCCTGTAATATACCATTTCATTGTATCTTTCAGTGGTTGAAGAAGTTCATCCTCAAAGCATTTGTAATATTGTAAGACCATCTGGGCCTGGGGCTTTTCCTGGCCTCATTCTTTTTATAGCTTCTGATATCTCAAAAGCCATTATTGGGTCATTCATGAGTTTTTAACAGATTTTTAACAGATTAACAGAGTTGGAAGGGACCTTGTAGGTCATCTAGTTCAACCCCCCACTCAAGCAGGAGACCCTACACTATTTCTGACAAATGGCAGTCCAACCTCTTCTTGAAAGCCTCCAATGATGAAGCTCCCACAACTTCCGAAGGCAAGCTGTTCCATTGGTTGATTGTTCTCATGGTCAGAAAATTTCTCCTTATTTCTAGGTTGAATCTCTCCTTGATCAGTTTCCATCCATTATTCATTGTCTGGCCTTCAGGTGCCTTGGAAAATAGCTTGACTCCTTCCTCTCTATGGCAGTCCCACAAATATTGGAACACTGCTATCATGTCTCCCCTGGTCCTTCTCTTCACTAGACTAGCCATGCCCAGTTCCTGTAACCGTTCTTCATATGTTTTAGTCTCCAGTCCCCTAATCATCTTGGTTGCTCTTCTCTGCACTTTTTCTAGAGTCTCAACATCTTTTTTATAGTGTGGTGATCAAAACCTGGATGAAATAGTCTAGGTGCGGTCTTACTAAGGCTTTATAGAGTGGTATTAGTACCTCACTTGATCTTGATTGTATCCCTCTGTTAATGCAGTTTAGGATTGCATTGGCTTTTTTGGCTACCACCACACACTGCTGGCTCATATTTAACTGGTTGTCCACTAAGACTTCAAGATTCCTCTCACAGTTACTGCTATTAAGCCTGGTTTCACCCAGTCTATATGTGTATTTCTTGGTTTTTCTTGCCTAAGTGTAAGTCTTTACTTTTCTCTATATTGAATTTCATTTTGTTAGATAAGGCCCAGTGTTCAAGTCTGTCTTCTAAGGTGTTAGCTATTCCTGCTTAGTATCATCTGCAAATTTGGTAAATTCCTCTTCTATTCCCTCATCTAAGTCGTTTATGAAGATATTGAGGAGTACTGGGCCTAAAACGGAACCTTGTGATACCCCACTGCTTACTTCCCTCCGTGTAGACATAGACCCATTAAGGATACTTGTTGAGTACGGTTGTCAGCCAGTTACAAATCCATCTGGTGGTGATGCTATCTATCCCACTTTTTTCTAGCTTACCAAGAAGTAGATTGTGGTCTACTCTGGGTTTGTGATAATTTAGGTAACTGTTGTTTTGAAAGGTATTCATCTATTTTTAATGTCAATCTCCTATCTTTTATACAAATTTGAATAAAAATTATGAAAGGACTTTTTAATAAGTTCGTTATCTGTTATTACATTACTTTTTAAATTGTTTTTGACATTTGTTGCAAGTCTTATTTCATTCAAAGCCTTCACTTTCCTAACTTCATCTTTGCAAGTTCAAGCTATTTGATGGTATTCTGCGTTAGTTATGTGTCCCTCTTTCCATTTTTTACTTGTCCTTTTTTTCCTCTTAGTTGGACTGAGAGTTCTTTGTGCAACCATGCTGGGTTTTTTGTTTTGTTTTTTTGTTTTCTCGGTTTTCTTTTTTTAGTGGTATGGAACTGGGCTTGGCATTTATAACCATATTTTCCAGAGTTTCCTATGCATCCTGAGTTCTTTTCTCCTTTAAGATTTTCATCCATGGGATCTTTCCCAAGCTCTCTCTGAGTTTGTTAAAATCAGCTCTTTTAAAGTCTAAAACCCTGGTTTGATGTTCTGTTGCTTGTGTCTGTTTTATATTGAATTCTAATGTGACATGGTCATTCTCCCCCAAAGTTCCTGCAATTTCAATCCTCTCTATCACTTTTTCTCTGTTAGTGAGAATAAGGTTCAGTATAGCTGCCCCTCTATATCATGGTTGACTCGCTACACAGCCCCACTTGTAACCAGACAATTATAATGGGAAGGAGGAGGGAAGAAATGTAAGGGAGATTTGGAGGGAAACTTAGAATGCAAGTGTGTTGACTGGAAGCCTGAGACAGATCCAACACCGCAAGGCCACCAGCTGGGGAAGTCTGAGGCAAACAACCACCAGTCCCAAAACAAAGAGGGTGAAAACGATTGGTGGACAGTGGACAATGGCGGGTCCAGGGGGAAAAGGAAATTTTCCTATGCTGTTTTTGTGCAAAATCATTAGAATTGGCTTTTCTACTTCTATAACCATATGGAATCTTCAGTAAAGTTACACTCTTGGAGAAAAAATGTCCCAGGAGTTTCTTTTGCTGTCTAACTCAGTGGGACGGTTGACATTAAATCAGTTCTCATAGAAACAGCCTATCTGGATCCCACCAGGAGGTCAACCTCAGCTATGAGCAAAGACTCAGAAGAGAGGAAGAAGCTGGGAGAGGTCTTGGCTCAGGAAGAGCCAGCACCAGTTTAGGCCAGAGCAGGAGCGCAGCCAGCCAGCATGTGTCCGAAACCAAAGTCAGAGCAACTGGCCATAGCCACAACAGAGTGAGCAAGGGATGTCCCAGAGCAGGAGCTGAAGACTTGTTGGGAAGCAAACATGGGCAAGGCAAGGTTAGGACTTACCTCTCCTATCCCCTCAAGAAAGCAAACTCTTGAAACAGACAGCATTTCAAAAGGAAATGTCAGCCTCAGCTTTGCCTGCTTCAGCTGCCATAAGAAATGGGGGGAGGGACCAGTTAAGGGGGCGAAGGGGGGGAAGATTGCAGGTGTCTTTCCAATGCAGGAGGTGTTTTTCCAAGAAACGAAACTGAATCTCCAAAGGGGCCGGCTGACCAACTGCCCTACATTCCTGATGGATGACGTTGCCAGACGTGATGCCACCTGACCTTTGGGAGACCTTTGGATTGGATGATAGTCAATGGACACGGGGGGGGGGAGAAGCTTACTAGATGCTATTTCGTGCGTTTTGCTCACTTCCAGCTTTACCTGGGTTGCGATCATTTCATATTCAGTAAAAGTACTAATCTCTTTTAAAATATTGAGTTTGGGGTTTTCTTTCCTGGATATTGAAGGAAGCACACCTGACATTAAGCTGGAAGTTCCATCCAGTCATCCCGGACAAAAACTGCGGGGACTGTAAATCCAAATTATGTCAGATCGAGAGAGTGACGGAGAACAAATGGGGGCAGCGAGTTCAACTGCAGCCGCCCTCCAAGCGGAGAAAGAGAATGCAGAATGGTTGGAAAAACTCTGATTAGAGCCGGAGGAAGCCAGATGGTCGAAAGGAGTAGGGAGGCTACCGGACTGGGGGGAGAACCCCCGGGGAGTGACGACTTCCAGACCCCGTAAAAAAGAGGCAGTGTGGATGCAGGAGCAAAAGGAACGTCTCATGATGGAACAAGCCTTGCAGCTTATCCGTGATGTGGAAGAAAGTAGAAAAAACCGTGAGTCTTTTGGAATTCCTGTGGAGAAGGGGGGAGAAGGCCCCAGGGGGGAGCCAGAAGAGACAGCCTGTGGGGGAGAGGAAGATTTTGAGGAAGAAACATCCCAGGCTTCGGTAGCTCAAGGGAGAGATGCAGCTGGCCAGAGAACCCCAGCCTTGCAGGTCCCCCCTCGCAGACGTAAAAAGCCAAAAATCCCCCCCCCTTCCTGGGAAGTATGATGGAAATCCGAAAACCTTGGGATTTTTCCTGACCCAAGTGTGGAACCACATGCAGGATTGGGGGGAGGACTACGTATCAGATGCTGCCAGAGTGAGAAGTGTCACGAACGCCTTAGAGGGAGTAGCCACTGAGTGGATGGTGGTTCTCCACAATAACAACTCCCTCTTGCTGAGAAATTACAACCAGTTCATGGGGGCCCTTAGGAGGCGTTTTGAAGACCATTTAGCTGAACGAAAGGCGAGACTCAGGATGAAGAGCATCCAGCAGGGCTGGAGACCGGTGGCAGAGTATATCCAAGAGTTTCGTGAACTGGCACCCTATATGACAGGCTGGTCAGAAATGGCTCTTTTGGAGAGTTTCAAAGATGGGTTGAATGAAGAGATATATCGAGATTGTAGAAGTATGGGGGTCCCCGAAGATTTGCAGAGATGGTACATAGTAGCTGAGGATGTGGAGATCGAACTGAGACGGAGCCAACTCCGAGGAGGGCGTATGGGGGACCAGTCATCTTCTTTCCACCGTAAGGGGGCATCAAAGATGGCTGGGGGGAAGTCCGAATTCAAACCCAAGTCAAAGCCCTTCACCTGTTTCAAATGTGGGAAAGAAGGACACCGGGCTGCCGAATGCTTCTCCAAGCCACTGCCAAAAGCTGCCGGGGCCGGGCCGAAGAAAGGCGACAAAATACCCGCCAAAACCCGCGGCACCACCCTGAAAGGAGAAGTCGTTGAGTTCGCTCCCCGACATCCGGGTGAGTTGGGAACTCCGACCCACGATGAAGACAGCGAGACGGACTCCGACTCCGACACCGACGATCGGGTGAGTCACACGGAAGAACCCTTGCTCATTCCCGTAGAAGTAAGGGTGCCATCCACAGGGGCCCATGTGCAAATGTTAGCCCTATTGGACTCGGGGTGCACTAGGTGCATAATTAGCCCCAAGGTGGTGGAGGAAATGGGACTGAGACTAAAAACTTTAAAAAGACCCATTGCATTCTGTCAATTAGACGGGTCGATTGCAGGAGGGGCCCCAGCTAGTTTTATGACCGAACCCCTTGAATTGCAGTTGGGGAATCATGTAGAGAATCTCAGATTTATTGTGGCCCCTGGTATGGAGAGACCCCTCATTCTAGGACTGCCCTGGCTTCGAAAATGGAACCCACGGGTGAATTGGAAGACGGGGGTCCTGCGTATCCGCACGGCAGAACCGACTCCGGGGAAGGAAGCCCCCCCCTGAGGAACGACATAAAACCAGAAAGGGCGGCAGTAGCCATTGACTATATTGAGGGAGAAGAGAAGATTCCAAAGGAATATTGGGATCTCAAGGAAGTCTTTAGCGAAAAGGCATCGGATGCTCTGCCTCCCCACAGGGCTACCGACTGCACCATTGAAATACTCCCTGGGGTGAAGCTTCCCAAACCAAAAATTTACCCCATGACACCTTGAGAATTGGGGGAATTGCGAAATTTTATTGACAAGAACCTAGAACGGGGATTCATCGAACGAGCCAAACCCAAGGTGGCGGCGCCAATAATGTTCCGCGAAAAGAAAGATGGATCCTTTCGTTTGGTGGTCGATTATAGAAATATCAACGCGATTTGCGTAGAAAATGTCTACCCCCTCCCACTCATGAAGGACATGTTAGCCCATTTAGGGAAGGGGAAAATTTTCACCAAACTTGATTTAAGAGAGGCACACTACCGAGTGAGAATAAAAGAGGGGGATGAATGGAAAACAGCATTTAATTGCCCACTGGGATGCTTCCAGTTCAGAGTGCTCCCTTTTGGACTACAGGGAGCCCCTGCTGTATTCATGCAGTTGATCAACGAGGTATTGCATGAGCACCTGTATAAGGGGGTGTTGGTCTATTTGGATGACATTCTGATCTATTCTGACAACGTGGCCGACCATGTAAAGTTGGTGTGGACGGTCTTGAAGAAACTCAGAGCGGCTGAACTCTATGCCAAACTTTCTAAATGTGAATTCCACCAAGACAAAATCGACTATCTTGGATATCATATATCGCATGAGGGAATAGAGATGGACCCCGAAAAGGTTCGGGCAGTGTTGGAATGGGCCGCACCACGCACCCGTAAACAGTTACAGAGCTTCTTGGGGTTTGCTAACTTTTATAGACAATTTATCCCTTCATTCGCGAAAATCGCACTACCAATTACAGACTTGCTAAAAACGAAAGGGGAAGTAAAGCCCAAACCCTCGAAACCACTAGAATGGACTATGGACTGTCAAGCCGCTTTCGAAAAATTGAAACGGCTGTTTGCGGCTGAACCAGTGCTCAAACACCCAGACATGGAACAACCTTTTGTAGTACAAGCTGATGCCAGTGACGTAGCTGTAGGAGCAATACTCTTGCAAAAGAATGAAAACGGGGTATTACAACCCTGTGCCTACACGTCCCGTAAACTATCAGAAACGGAAAGGAGATGGGCCATATGGGAGAAGGAGGCTTTTGCAGTTAGATGGGTGCTATTAACATGGAGACAATTTTTAGAAGGAGCGAAGCACCCTTTCGAAGTTTGGACTGATCACAAGAATTTAGAGGCATTAAAAACACCACGCAAACTGTCACCAAAACAGGCCCAACATTTCAATCGTTTCAATTTCACCCTACATTACCTTCCTGGTGGAAAGAACTTCATGGCGGACGCAATTTCCAGATTGCCTCAGTACAACAGCATCAAGAAGGAGGTGGTTCAACCTATGATCCCCTCGACACAATTGGCAACACCTGCTACTACCAGAGCGCAGGCAAAAACCAAACCAGAACTCTCGGGGGATTTACTCAAAAAATTGCGAGAAGCGCTAGAAACTGACGAGTGGTTTAAGAACCACTCGAATGAATGCACACTTCGTGACGGACTAGCTTGGGTTGGATCGAAATTGTATGTTCCGACCACATTAAGAACAACCATATTGAAATATGCCCATGATGCCAATGCCACAGGACACTTTGCATTTGTCAAGACTCTACATCTTGTTAAGAGGCAATTTTGGTGGCCTGCACTCAAAAAGGACATAGAGGCTAGCTGTCCAGTATGTGCCTCGGCTAAAAGACCTCCAGGAAAACCCCCTGGATTACTGCAAGGTGTGGCCAGACCGAATGCCCCATGGAAGGAAATATCTATGGATTTTATTGTGGACTTACCAGAGAGTGAAGGCTGCACTGTCATTTGGGCAGTAACTGATTTGTTTTCCAAACAAGTACATTTCATCCCTTGCTCAAAGATCCCTTCAGCAAAAACCCTTGCAAAACTATTTATTCGGCAGATTTACCGACTACATGGATCTCCAAAAAGAATAATTTCTGACAGGGGTGTGCAATTTACTTCCAGTTTCTGGAGGGAGTTTTTGAAGTTGAGAGGCTCCGCCCAGGGGCTGAGTTCCAGTCACCACCCTCAAACAAATGGGGCCTGTGAAAGAACCAATGGGGTTCTAGAACAATACCTGAGGTGTTACGTAAATTACCAGCAAGACAATTGGGTAGACTTGTTGCCATTTGCAGAAGTGGCATATAATAATTCCATACACAGTAGCACCGGTTTCACTTCTTTTAAGGTCGCATCGGGCCAGGATTTCGTACCCATTCCCGAGCTACCACAAGATGATCCCCAGAATCCCTCTTTGATGGATTGGATTGAACAATTAAAGAGCACATGGGCAGTAACTCGGAAGGCATTAGATGAGGCACACCGGGCCCATAAGGCGCAAGCCGATAAGAAAAGGTCCCCAGCTCACATTTATAAAGTGGGTGATAAAGTCTATTTGTCTACTAAATACTTACAGACTACCCAGAAGTCAAAAAAGCTGGGCCCTAAGTATGTGGGACCATTTCGTGTGATTAGACTGATTAATCCAGTAACAGTTGAATTGGAATTGCCAAAAACGTTGAGATGTATACATCCTGTATTTCATGTTAGTTTATTAAAACCTGAACACTCGTCTCCCCTAAGGGCTGACCAAAGCACCCCTCCAGTTCCCATTCTCATAGAGGGGGAGCAACATTTTGAAGTTAAGGAAATCTTGGACTCTAGGAAACACCATGGTAAAGTCCAATATCTGATAGCCTGGAAACATTTCCCTTTGTCTCAGGCTGAATGGGTAAATAAACGGGATGTCCGAGCTCCCAAGAAAGTACAACAATTCTATACCAAATACCCAGATAAACCATAATTATTGTATATATTCTGTTTCTCTCTCTTTTCCTTCCTCTTATCTAGGAATAACGTCTCTTCTGCAAGAGGGGCCGAATGTCAGCCTCAGCTTTGCCTGCTTCAGCTGCCATAAGAAACGGGAGGAGGGACCAGTTAAGGGGGCGAAGGGGGGGAAGATTACAGGAGGTGTCTTTCCTGACAGGAACTTTTATTGGGAGATGGTGATAGCAAGAATAATAGGCAGGATATATAAGTAGTAAGTAAGTAAGTTATAATCTATAAGTAGTAAGTAGTAGTAAGTCGTAATGTATATTGAATACATAAGAGACTTATGTTACATTTTGTATGGTCGAGATATCACCAAGACGGGTCCACCGTGTCCAATTATTTTTAACAATAAAGTTTAAAAAAAAAAAAAGAATAATAGACAGGATCTGAAGCTTCCACTCAAAATCGTTAGGTTAAACATAATAGAAATTCACCCCTCCTTGTTCAGTCCGAGGCGAGCCAATCCACAGGTGTGAAGTTATTGTGGGAACCTTGAGTTGAGAAGATGATAAGAAGTTGTTTTCAGGGACTGCTTGTTTGTTTATTTATTTATTTTATTCGGCTTATATGCCGCCCTATCTCACAATGGACTCAGGGTGGCTCACAACAATAAAACACAAGCCACAATAAAAATAAAGACTAAAATCTAAAAAATTTAAAATTAACCCATTAAAACCCTTAAAAACCCCATCATCAGACCAGGTCAAGGGATTTGAAAAGCCAAGTTTTTAATTCCCGGCGGAAGGTGCAAAGGTCGGGCGCTAATCGGAGCTCCAAGGGGAGTTGATTCCAGAGGGTGGGCGCCCCAACCGAGAAGGCTCTACTCCTGGGGGCCGCCAGCCGCCACTGTCTAGCCGACGGCACCCTGAGTAAGCCCTCTCTATGGGCGTGAACTGGGCGATGGGATGTTGTTGCTGGCTGTAGGTGGTCCGCCAAATATCCTGGTCCTAAGCCTGGTCCTAAGTTTACTCATAGCTGAGACAAAACAGATGGCCCCAAGTCAATCCCTCCCTCCTCCCTAGCCCAGGAAGATACATCAAAGTAAAGGAAAGGCCAGAGATTTAAAAAGCTCACAAAATGTCAACAGGTCCCCTCCACTCAGAATGGCAGCATTCCGATAGGGATCTATGGGGACCTGACACAGAGGCCAAAGACCCCCTTCTCCCTTCTGGGGTCAACATGGTCTGAGGTAGCAAGTGGAAAGCGAAGTGGCTAGCCAAATGGGACAACCCTGCTGAGTGGAAGCTCTCAATCGCTTGCCACAGCTTATCCATGGAGCAGTTGAGGGAGAGGTTCGGAGGCATTGAGATTTGTACCACAGCAGTGCTGGGAGCCACAACCACTGCCAGTGGGCCAGGAATTGTGAAAACTCTGACAGTCCTGGCTACTCTTTCTCCTCCTATTCTTCAGCTGGGGGGCCCGGCGGCAGCAGCTGCGGCTGGGACCCCAGCACAGGTGGTAGTGACAGAAGGCTTCACCATTCCTTCTCCTCCATTGCAGCCAGTGGTGCTGGTAGGCCAGGCTGTGGTCAGAGCCTTGGAACAAGCAGCCATGGCTAGAATCCCAGCGCTGGCAGCTGGATAGCTGCAGCTGGCATTCCGCCCCAGGGGTTCATCCTGGTGTGGGAGGAGCATCAATACCCCTGGTGGCCCATTTTGATGGGTGCCCAAACCACTTAGCCCATATCCTGGCTCAAGCTTGGCACCACATGGAGCGTTATGGAACGATGTACCCAAATGATGTGGCCTGGGTCCATGTCATTTCAGTCAACCTGGAAGAGAGCACTTCAGAATGGTTGGTATCACTGCACATCAGAGCTGGATGATCTTGACGCCTTCATGCAAGAGTGATTCAAACACTCCATGGTGGCTCAGCATGCAGATGCCCACATCCATGCCCTAAAGCAGGGGAAGTGACCGGTGTTGGAGTACATTCAAGATTTCCAGAGCCTGTCCTTGGGAGACTGGCCTGAATGCTTGCTGGTCTACCTTTTCTGAGAGGGACTGAATAAGATGCTGTACCAAAATTCCTTATCCCAGGGGGGTGCTGTGCAACCTGCAAGCGTGGTACCATGTAGCCACCAAGGTAGAGATCAACTTGATTGAGTTCCATAAGCACACTGGGTAGGAGAGATGATCCCGCCACCCTGCGGAGAGCGAGCAGCTCCTAGAGGGGCAAGAACAGAACAGAACAGAACAGAACAGAACAGAATAGAACAGAATAACAGAGTTGGAAAGGAACTTGGAGGACTTCTAGTCCAACCCCCTGCTTAGGTAGGAAACCCTATACCATTTCAGACAAATGGTTATCCAATCTCTGCTTAAAAACTTCCAGTGTTGGAGCATTCACAACTTCTGGAGGCAAGTTGTTCCACTAATTAATTGTTCTAACTGTCAGGAAATTTCTCCTTAGTTCTAGGTTGCTTCTCTCCTTGATTAGTTTCCATCCATTGCTTCTTGTCCATTAGTTTCCATCCATTGCTGCCATCAGGTGCTTTGGAGAATAGATTTGACTCCCTCTTCTTTGTGGCAGCTCCTGAGATATTGGAACACTGTTCTCATGTCATCCCTAGTCCTTCTTTTCATTAAACTAGACATACCTAATTCCAGCAAATGTCCTTTATATGTTTTAGCCTCCAGACCCCTAATCATCTTTGTTGTTCTTCTCTGCACTCTTTCTAGAGTCTCAACATCTTTTTTACATCGTGGCAACCAAAACTGGATGCAGTATTCCAAGTGTGGTCTTACCAAAAAGTTATAAAGTGGTATTGACACTTCACTTGATATTGATTCTATTCCTTTGTTAATGCAGCCTAGAACTGTGTTGGCTCTACTGGCTCATTTTTAAGTGTTTGCCCATTAAGATTCCAAGATCCCTCTCACAGTTACTATTATTGAGCCAGGTACCACTTATACTATACTTGTGAAATTGATTTATCATGCCTTAATGTAGAATCTTACATTTTTCACCATTTAATTTCATTTTGTTAGATAGGACCCAATGTTCAAGTCTGTCAAGATCCTTCTGTATCTTAAGCCTATCTTCTGGAGTATCGGCTATTCCTGCCAGCTTGGTGTCATCTGCAAATTTGATGAATTCCCCATCTATCACCTCATCCAAATCATTGATGAAGATGTTGAAAAGTACTGGGCCTAAAACAGAGCCTTGGGGTACTCCACTGCATATTTCCCTCCATGTAGATGTAGTTCTATTGAGGACTACATGTTGAGTGTGGTTGGTCAGCCAGTTAAAAATCTATCTGGTGGTGATGCTGTGTAACCCACATTTTTCTATCTTATCAAGTAATAGGTTATGGTCTACTTTATCAAATGCCTTACTGAAGTCCAAGTAAATTATATTGATAGCATTCTTTTGGTCCAATAATTTTGTCATTTTGTCAAAAAATGTAATAAGATTTATCTTGCATGATCTTTTTGACAAACCCTTGTTGGCTTTTGGTTATTATTTTGTTTGCCTCTAGGTGTTTGCTAATTTGTTGCTTGATTATCTTTTCCAGAATCTTCCCAGGTATTGAGGTCAGGCTGATAGATCTGTAGTTTCCTGGATCTATTTTTTCCCCCTTTTTTGAAGATAGGAAGTGCATCAGCTCTTTTTCAGTCCTCTGGCAGTTCCCCTGTGCTCCAGGATCTTTGAAAGATATAGTTCAGTGGTTCTGAGATCACGTCTGCCAGTTCCTTCAGAACCTTGGGTGTAATCCATCTGGCCCTGTTGATTTGAACTTGTCCAGGGTGGACAGATGCTCACTTACCATTTTCTTCCCTATTTTAACTTGTGTTCCTAATCTGTTTTTTTGTGATGCTGTTTTTGATAGGTTGGACTGTTTTTTTCCCTTTGTGTAAAGATGGGTGCAAAAAACAAGTTAAGTAGTTCTACTTTCTCCCTGTTGCTTGTCACCTTCTTGCCACTTTCTTCCACTAATGGACCACTTGTTTCCTTGAATTTTTCTTGTTTTTAACATGTTGAAAGAAGCTTTTTTGTTTGTTTCTTGTTTTTTACTTTTGTTGCAAGCCTTAGTTCATTTTGAGTGTTAGCTTTCCTCACTTCATCTTTGCAGGCTCGGGCTATTTGCTGATATTCTACCCTATTATATGCCCCTCTTCCCATTTTTTATACTTGTCCTTTTTGTCTTTCAATTTATCAAGGAGTTCTTTATGCAGTCATGCTGGTTTCTTTTGAGAGCTGTTATTTTTCTTCTTCGTTGGTATTATGCTAGAATGGGCTTTTATAATTTCGGTTCTCAAAATTTCCCAAACTTCTTGATTTATTTTCCCCTTGAAGATTCTCAACCATGGAATCAGGGGTGCTATTCAGCAGGTTCTGACAGGTTCTGGAGAACTGGTAGCAGAAATTTTGAGTAGTTTGGAGAACCAGCAAATACCACCTCTGGCTGGCCCCAGAGTGGGGTGGGAATGGAAATTTTGCAATATCCTTCCCCTGGAGTGGGGAAGGATGGAGATTTTGCAGTATCCTTCCCCTGCCACACCCACCAAGGCACGCCCACCAAGCCACACCACACCCACCAAGCCAGGCCCACAGAACCAGTAGTAAAAAAAATTTGAATTCCACCACTACATGGAATCTTTCCCAAGCTCTTTCTAAGATTATTGAAATTAGCTCTCTTAAAGTCCAAGACTCTAGTTTGACTTTGTTCTATTGCTTGTGCTTGCATAATGTTGAATTCCAATATTACATGATCACAAGGTTCCTGTAGCTTCAACATCATCTATCATTTCATCTCTGTTAGTGAGAATTAAGTCCAATATGGCTGATCCCCTAGTTCCCTTTTCTACTTTTGGGGAAACAAAGTTGTCTGCTAGGTTGTCAGGAACCTGTATGGTCTTCCACTTGGTGCAGAGTTTGTCTCCCAGTTGATGTCAGAGTAGTTAAAGTCCCCCATCATTATTCTGATGTTCTTCCTACCAGTGGTGGATTGCCCCCAGTTCAGACCGGTTCTATAGAACCGGTAGTAAAACCGGCGGGAGGCTCCGCCCACCGACCCCGACGTCATCAGAACGCTTCTGTGCATTGCAGAAGAGCGCACGCGCATGAGTGAAGCAAGCACACGCACACGGCCCCATTGCGAACCAGTAGTAAAGGTAGGTAGAACCCACCCCTGCTTCCTACATACCTTAGTTAACTGATTAGCAAAAAGTTCATCTACTTCTTCTGTTTGTTTGGTTGGGTAGCCTATAGTATACAGCTATGGCAATGTCATTCCCCCTCTTCCTTTTATATTGATCCAAATACATTCAAGGCAGTTTTCATCATTGTTGTGTTCTATTTCTATAGAGATATAGTTATTTCTTATATATAGTACAACTCCACCTCCTCTTTTATTTGGCCTATTTCTTTTAAATAATTTAAATCCCTCAAGCTGTATGTTCCATTTGTGGGTTTTATCCCACCAAATTTCTGTAATGGCAATCATATCATATCACCCCCTCATTTACTTGAATTTCTAATTCACCCTGTTTATTCCTCATGCTCTATGCATTGGTGCATAGACATTTGAGTCCTTTTTGACTGATCCTGTGTTTACTTTCTACATAACCTGTGTTGTGCCTGACTTGCTCTACTTCCTTACCTCCTGTTTGATTAGTGTACATGGTATAGCACTCACTATTAAACACTTGATTTTGCTTGACAGCGAGGTTGATATTTTTACCTGTACAAACATCTATGTTACATGCACTGATAACCCTATTAATTTTAGATTGCTGGGGACAGAAATATTCTGTATCAATTTATTCTCTATCTCCACTGTTTAGTTTAAATGTTTCTCCAGAAAATCTGTGAATTTAATGCCAAGTAACTCAGACCCTTTCTTTGATGGATGCAAACCATCTCTTTTGTACAGTTTTTCATTGGTCCAGCTGCAGACATCGTGACTAATATAACCAAAGCCCTCCCCTTTTACACCACTTCTTTAGCCACACATTGAACTCCTCTATACGCTGGCCTTTTCCTTTTTGTTCCTTATATCCTGGTTAAACCTCTGAAAAAGTAAGCCTACAGCCTATCCTACTAAATTCATGCCCCAAGCTCTGGAAATCATTCTACACAGAAAGTACATCTTTTTGGGACAAATCATTCGTGCCAAGATGTACAATGGCACCAACATCACAGTCCTTACTGGCATTCTTGACTATCTTAAAAATATGCCTCTTGTCTCTGGGGGTAGTTGAACCTGCCAGACATCTGACCTCTTTCAAAACCTCTGAATCCTTTCCTAAATTTACATCCCTCACAGTTGAATCATTAACCAGAAGGTGACTTCTCTTTTTGAGTATCTTGGTCTCCTTGCATCGCTAATGTGTAATATCTGATTCACACTTTCCCCCATCCAAAACAAGTTCTTTGTCTTGGACCATGATCTCCTGCTCATTTGAGTTATCATCGTCATCACAACCAGCTTGACCTGCCACCTTATATCCCCGATAAGGTCAGCAAGGATACTTTATCTGTTATGCAGGGAAACAGCAAAAGCTTTGTGTTTATGGTTCATGGATCTCACCTTGCCAGATCCCATGGTTATCCATACTGTCCTTCTTCTGCAGGATCTTTGTGGTAGAGGGGGCTGATAGCAGGGCAGCTCAATGGAACTGAATGGCTGAGCCAGACTAGAGACTCTGAGTAAGCAATCTGCCCATGGATACAAGTAATTATTTTACAAATAGAACAGTATCCAAATTTGAAAAGAGTACTGTGAAAGAAGGCTCCAAAACAAGTATTGCACTGAACTAAGCCAGACATTCTAAAATAAAATAGAATCGCAATCACAGATGCACTTACCAAGAATGTAATACTGCTGTTTTAGATTTTTCATGATATGATTTGCGTGCTATTAGACATGCAGGCCGCTTCGAGGTGCTTACCTTGCTCCACTGGACTTCATCTCAGTCCCCCTGAACTCACAGCTAGCAGCTCTTCCCAGCAGCTTCTGAGAAATTCAAATGTGGGGGGTGCATCTTCAGCCAAAGGAGGACCCCCCCAAAAAAAATCTTGGTGGCTGCTTTTGCTGAGGGAATGAGAGTCACCATATTGTGGGGTGTCTTGCACCATGACTGATGACTGCTCCCCCACCTCTGAGCCAACTGAAAAAGATTCCACTGAAGTCACGAGAGAAAATGTGTGCAGGATAAGAAGTTGTGGAGTTCTCCCTTCTGTCTGGCAATGGAGAGGGAACCCCAACCCCTGCCCCTCGTATTCTACGAGAGCAACAGTGAATGAGAAAATGACCTGATGGTAAGTGGCCCCATCACCTCAATGACTACTGGGGGGGGGGGTAGAGATTTTGATAACCTTGGGTGTAAAAGGGGTCCTTATGCCCCTGTTGGACTCAGGTTCCACTAGAGGCCTGGTTAGCTCCCACGTGGTAAAGAGGCTAAGGACGAGACTAAGGAAGCTAAAGAAACCTATAGCATTTCCCCAACCAGATGGTTCGATAACGGGCAGGGTGCCAGTGACCTACCTAACTAAGCCTGTGAAGCTGAAAGCTGGGACCCATACAGAGATTATTTATTTATTGTGGCTCCTGGGATGACATGGTCCTAGGCCTGCTTGTTGGAAAAAATGGAGCTCATCTGTTGATTGGGATAGAGGCAAATGGCAGACAGGAAGGAAAGTATCAACCGATGAGAGTTAGTGAAAGTGCTAAGAAGCCACTATTTGCCTGTGGTTAAGGAAGCATAGGTGATACCTGCCAATGAACTAGAGGGGGGAGATAGCTTAGAGCCACTGATTCCAAAAAAGTGTCACAATCTGGCTGAAGTTTTCAGTGAGAAGAAGTCTGACACACTTCCACCTCACCGCCTCACAGACTGTACAATTGAGATCATGCCTGGAGCTAAGTTGCCAAAGCCAAAACTATATTTGATGGAGATGGAGGAGCTCCATACCTACATACACACAAGTTTAGCCAGGGGCTTCATTCAGCCAGCCAAGTGGAGGATGGAAGCCCCTGTGCATTTTAAAGAGAAGAAAGCTGGGACCTTTAGGCTATGCATCAACTATAGAGGCCTAAACTATATATGTATGGAAAATATGTACCCCCTCCCATTGATGAAGGATCTGTTGGGGCACCTCACAAAAGAGAGGATCTTCACTAAGCTAGACTTGATGGAGGCATATTATCGAGTGAGAATTAAGGAAGGGGATGAGTGGAAAATGGCATTTAACTGTCCCCTGAGCTGCTACCACTTCTGAGTGATGCCGTTTGGATTACAGGGGACCCAGCAGTGTTCACGTAGCTGATAAATGATGGATTGGATGAGCACCTGTATAAAGGAGTCCTGGTGTATCTGAGTGATTTATTAATCTATACCAAAACCAAGGAGGAGCATATGAAATTGGTCAGAGCGGTGCTTGAAAAACTGTGAAAGATGCAACTTTAGGCGAAGTTGTCTAAGTGTGATTTCCATAAGACTAGCCTAGACTATCTAGGGTACCAGATTTTTTTAAAATGGCATAGAAGTGGATCCTGGGAAGGTCCGGGCAATATCAGAGAGGGAGCCCCCGTGAATGAGAAGACAATTGCAAAGTTTTCTCAGCTTTGTAAACTTCTATCGCCAATTCATTCCCACATTCGCTCAGATAGCCCTGCCAATCATGAATTTATTGAAGATGAAAAGGAAAGTCAAGCCCAAGCCCAGCCAACCCCTGAACTGGTCACTTGAGTGCCAAGCTGCATTTGAGAATCTAAAGCATCTCTTTGCCACTGAGCTGGTCCTAAAGCACCCTGACTCAGATGAACCTTTTGTATTACAAGCAGTTGCCAGGGATATGGCTATGGGGGCAGTGCTGCTCCAAAAGAATGTAAAAGGGGAGTTGCAACCATGCACCTACACATCCTGCAAGCTTTTGGAGACTGAGAGACAATGGGCTATCTGGGAAAAGGAAACCTACACAGTCTGCTGGGCTCTCCTAATTTGGAGGCAATTCTTGTAAGGCGGTAAAATTCCTTTCAAGATGTGGATGGACCACAAGAACTTGGAAGCACTGAAGGCTCCCTGAAAACTGTCTCCTAAACAAGTTGATGGAGCCAATTCTTCACCTTCACTCTCCGCTATCTACTGGGAGGCTGAAATTTTTTGGTAGACACCCTCTCATGAATGTCACAATACAACAGTGCTTGAGAAGAGGTCATCAATTCCATCATTCCCTCCAGGCAAGTAGCAGCACCGGCCCTCACAAGACAAAGGAAGCATTGCCATCACAGCTGACTGAAGACCCAACGTGACCCCTAAAAGAAGCCTTGGCCAGAGATGAGTGGTTCCAACAACACAAAGATGAGTTGTCCTTAAGGCATGGATGGGGAGCAAATTATAGATCCCATCAAGCCTTGGTATTGCAGCAGAGCCATGATGCAAAGGTGGATTCGTGAAAACCTTTCACTTCGTAAAGGGGCAGTTTTAGTGGCCACAGATGAAGGAAGACATAGAAGCCTATGTAGCCAGCTGCCCTGGTGTGAGCTGTTGTTGAAATGAGGTTGTGATAAAGGGAAAATTGCAGCCTCCTTCTGAGTAAGCAACAGCAACAAGGAATGAGTGTTTGCTGACTTAGTGCCTGATGTGCATAAAGAGTACGCTGATGAATGATAAAGGTATGGGGTGGAGAGGTGGAAAAGAAAGATAAAAGAGCTGGCAAAAAGAAAACTATAGTCTGAAATCTACTATTGAACAATCCTTATTAAATTGTAGAAGAAAACTGCTCCATCCCCTTTTATGTTGCTTGGCCTTGACTTACTGTCTGGGCAGAAAATAAAAGTGGTTTCTCAAGTCAGGAGGGAGTATAGAGAATTGGGGACTACATAATCAAGATGATGCCTTCACACCCACAGGTGAAGCTGAAGAGCTTATTGAGATGGTGTATGGTAGAGAATAGAAGCCTCAAACTATCACTGCCAATTGTGTCTCTATTCACGGTTAGGCATTTTGTTTTGAATATTATTTTGAGTTCTTAGTTTGGACTGCTAAAGTTCCAAAGTGTCTGTTTTTGTTTTTGTCTGTTTTGTTTTATTTCCATCCAGGTTCAGAATGGATGTTTTCAAACCAACTTCAGTTCTTGATTTAAAAGCAACAGTCAGGTTTAGCAGATCAAAATTCTAAAGAAATAATAGACACTAATATAAAGAAGACTAGTATTTTAGGAAGCGAGTGGCATCCTATTGATCTTTATCTCTAAATTGCTAATTTAAAAAAAAAACCCAAGCAAATTTAATTGTTTCTATTAAAGAACAGTGTAGGAAAGCATATTTTGCTTCAAATCCCAGTTCTTTTTGCAAAAGGAATTGAGACAAAATAATGCAAATTAAGATAGGATTTTTAAATATTAGAATACACACGTGTTTGACTCAGTAGTAAAAATGCAAGAAAATATCAGACACGAATATCAAATGTTTGTAATGTCAACTCAAATAAGTATTGTGATGTCTTTTCTGTTTTTCATATTCAATACGAATATTTTCGTATTCTGAATAATCAAATGTACATGATTTCAATTGAAAAACTTCATTCTATAATGCGATATTACCGTTTTTCCTCGAAAATAAGACCCTGTCTTATATTTTTTTGAACCCTGAAATAAGCTCTTGGCCTTATTGCCATGCACTCAAAAGCCTGATTGGACTTATTATCAGGGGTTGTCTTATTTTGGGGAAAACAGGGTATTTATCCACCCTTTATTTATTTATTTATTTATTTTATTAAATTTCTATACCGCCCTTCTCCCGAAGGACTCAGGGCGGTGAACAGCCAGAGGATAAAACACAGAGATACAAAATTTAAAATAGATTAAAACAAATTAAATAATTTAGGCTGAATTTTAAAATACCCCATAATTAAACAGATTAAAATTTGTGTTTAAAATTTAAATTTAAAAAAGGAGAAGATTTAGGCCAGGCCAGCTTGATGAAATAATACTCAGGCTTGGAAAGAAAAACACAGTATTAGAAGACAATAGCCAGCATATTTCTTTTAAATTAACCATTACAGCATGGAGATGAATAAAGATGTGTGGCATTTACACTGACTGCCACAAGTTGTCTCTACCTACTTCGGACTATCTGGATCCATTCCAGTTGGGCTTCAGGCCTGGGTATAGCATGGAAACGGCATTGGTCGCCTTGGTTGATGATCTCTGAGGGCTTGGGACAGGGGTTGTTCCTCTGTTCTGGTCCTATTAGATCTCTCAGCGGCTTTTGATACCATTGACCATGATATCATGCTGCGCTGGTTGGAGGGGTTATGGGTGGGGGGGCACCGTGTTACGGTGGTTCTCCTTCCTTTCTGACCATATGCAGTCTGTGTTGGTAGGGGGGCAGAGGTCAACCCCGAGGCGCCTAGTTTGTGGGGTGCTGCAGGGGTCAGTCCTATCGCCCCTCCTGTTCAACATTTATGTGAAGCCGCTGGGTGAGATCATCCGTGACTTCGGGGTGGATTTCCATCAGTATGCTGATGATACTCAGCTGTACATTTCCACCCTGGGCCACCCCAATGATGCCCTTGAAGTGATGACCCGGTGCCTGGAGGCTGTACGGATCTGGATGGGGAGAAACAAGCTCAGACTCAACCCCTCCAAGACCGAGTGGCTGTGGTTTCCGACGTCCCGTCATAGTCAGTTGGTTCCCTCACTGACTATAGGGGGTGAGATCTTGGCCCCCTCAAAGAAGGTTCGCAACTTGGGTGTCCTCCTGGACTCACAGCTGTCTTTAGAAGACCATCTGACAGCTGTGGCCAGGGGGGCTTTTTATCAGGTTTGCCTGATCCACCAGTTGCGTCCCTTTCTGGACTGGGACGCCTTGCGCACCGTCACTCACGCCCTCATCACTTCCCATCTGGACTACTGTAACACTCTCTACATGGGCTCCCCTTGAAGAGCACTCGGAGGCTCTAGCTGGTCCAGAATGCAGCCGCACGGATGATTATGGGGGCGACTCGATGCTCCCATGTAACAGCGTTCCTGCGCGAGCTGCACTGGCTCCCGGTGGTCTTCCGGGTGCGATTCAAGGTGTTTAAAGCCCTCCATGGCATAGGACCTGGGTAGTTACGAGACTGCCTTCTGCCTCCAATAGCCTCCCATCGACCAGTATGCTCCCACAGAGAGGGTCTCCTCAGAGTGCCGTCGGTTAGACAGTGTCGACTGGCGACCCCCAGGGGGAGAGCCTTCTCTGTGGGGGCACCTGCCCTCTGGAACGAGCTGTCCCCAGAGATTCATCGGATTCCCAACCTCCGTACCTTTTGCCGTGCCCTTAAAACACTATTATTCCATCAAGCAGGGCTGGCCTAAAATATTATTTTTATGGGTTATTTTATTTTAGATTATTGGCCAAACTATTTAATAATTTTAAATTGTTTTTAACTTTTATATTGTTGGTTTTTTATCTTGGCTGTACACCACTCTGAATCCTTCGGGAGAAGGGCGGTATAAAAATTTAATAAAACTAAACTAAACTAAACTAAACTAAACTAAACTAAACTAAACTAAACTAAACTAAACTAAACTAAACTAAACTAAACTAAACTAAACTAAACTAAACTATTGAATTACACTTTCCAGAAAAAGTGCTTCCTGCAACACAATAAAATGAGATTGAAGAGCTCATTGATGATGTACCTATATTTACAGCAGCTGAATCAAACCTGACTGTTTCTGAATCTAGGCTTCCAAAGTCATCGTTCTTATTAGGAGCCTTTGATGATGATATAAATCCCAACTCCCAGCTCAGCTATAAAATCAGTTTAAATGAACATTTTATCTTGGATATTCAAAACAATGAACAGTATGGTGAATTTTTAGACCTTATGCTAAGAAAATATCTTGATGGAGAATTAATCCATATATATAATTTATTACTCACAGCTACTGATGCAGTCAAACCAGAACAAACTGGAACTGCTCTGTCAGTCATCAATGTGCTGGATGCAAATGACAATGCACCAGTTTTTAATCAAATTGTATATAAAATAAACCTTTTTGAAAATACAAAAAAGGGAACATTAATCATCAATCTTGATGCAATTGATCTTGATGAAGGAATTAATAAAGACCTTACATTTTTCTTTTCTTTTTACGAACCCGTAATCTCTTTTTATCAGGATGGAGTCGGGGCTACTGAATGGAGCTGAGCATTTACTGGCCTGATGCTCTTCCTGGCCTGATGCCCTTCCTGATGCCTACACAGAGTTTGCAGCAAATATTTTCTCTTTGCACCCAGATATTTAATTAGAAATGTTAATCCATACCGTTTAAGTGCATTGATTAATTTAATTTAGTTCCAAGTAATGGACAAATAAGATTAAATGGGGAGCTTGATTTTGAAAGCATTAAATTAGGAGAAATTGGGATACAGGCTACAGATAAAGGCCCCCTTCCAATGAAAGGACACTGTGAGATTCTGATTGAAGTATTTGATGTAAATGATAATGCATCAGAAATATCAATCTCATCTCTGTCAGTACCAATATCAGAGGGCTTCCCACTAGGGACAGTGGTGGCGCTGCTCAGTATTTCTGATAGAGACTCTGGTGGCAATGGACAAGTAAGCTGCTCTGTGTGGCCTCCTGACCTTCCATTCAAACTTACATCCAGCTTTAAGAATGACTATTCATTGGTGCTGATTGGACCTCCGGGTTGCGAAAAGATATCAGAATACATCATAGTAGCAGTAGCCCAAGATGAAGGGAATCCATTGCTTTCAACCATCAGCAACCTGATTGTGTCCATCAGTGACATAAATGACAATGCGCCTACATTCACACAGCATGATATTGCCTTCATGGAGAACAATCAACTTGGTGTTCACATAGTCAAGATATCTGCCTTGGACCCAGACATGGGTGAAAGTGCTCAGGTCAGCTATTGGACAGATGAGACACACAGATCACTGTCCAGCTACATCTTCATAAATTCAGAGAGCAGTAACTTCTGAATTTTACTACCTTTGGATTATGAGGAAGTAAAGCGCATGGAGTTCCAGATGAGAGTAAAAGATTCTGGACTGCCCTCTATATGCAGATTTGACCATGCAAGTCTTTGTTATGGATGAGAATAACAATGCACCTGCAGTGTCTGGATCAGAAGAGATTCCTATTGTACTAGAATATTCTTTGGTGTGTGGTGGGCAAGGTCCATGCTGTTGATGCTGACGCAGGCTACAGTGTGTGGCTATGCAATGAGCTGTCTCAAGCAACAAACAGCCTATGGAAAATTGGGCTATATAATGGTGTGATCAGTACCACAAGTAACTTAGATGAACAGGAAAGCAGTAGCAGTCAGAATTTAATAGTGCTGGTGAAAGATCACGGACAACCAGTCTTGTATGCCAAAGCCACATTTAGTGTGTCACTGACAGTAAATCTCCTAGCTGTTCCTATGGATACTCATCAACTTGGGTTCAAAATGAACTCATGGCTTTTGGCAGACCATTCCAACATCTATTTAACCATTGCCATCTGTTTAGTGCCTAGTTTATTCCTGTTGGTGACCATACTATACATGGCCCTGTAATATCAGTATCTTCCTAATGGAAAAACAACGGTTTGTGCCAACAAAGTTGTTAGCTGGTCCCATTCAAATAGTCACAATCATATCTTGACAGCTACTACCAGGGAGGCTAGTACAAAGTCTCAATATTCATGGGTTTACAGACAGAGAATAAGAGTGCAATAAGAAAGAACCAATTCCAACCTCACTTGGGCAGTCAAAACAAAATTTGTTTTCTTTAATTTGTCTGATTCACTTATGATATTAAATAACTGTGTTTACGTGTCTGTGGTATATGCAGAAATGCATTTTCTAGGGATAGAAAAGTGTTTTATTTAGGGGAGGAAGGTGAGGATTTTAATAAAATGAATTGTTTTTTTCAACTTTTTTGGGGCAGGAAATTGATCGTACTCAAAAATGGCTTTTTTGGTGCCATTGAGTCAGTATTGACTCTGGTGACTGCTTAGATAGGTCCCTGCAGCAAGGTTTTTCAGAAGTGGTTTGTCATTGTCATAGTTTAGTTACCATATTTTTTGGAGTATAAGATGCACCAGAGTATAAGATACAGCTTAGTTTTTGGGGAGAAAAACTAAGGAAAATAGGGGGGAGGGAAATCTGCCTACCAGGTATTCATCTGGCTAACATCCTAAATCTGGTCAGCTTCAGCACATTAGTTTGCTGGTTTTTTATCCCCTGCTTGGGGATAAAAACAGCTTCTAAGGCACAGCTGAGAGGAAGCAGCAATGAGAAAAGCAGGCAAGGCGGGGGGGCAGGGGGGGCGGGAGATCGCTTTACTCGGCTAGCACCTAGTTAGGGCTGAAAAAAAGCTTCAAAAAACTACATTTGGAGTATAAGATACACCCAAATTTTCAGCCTCTTTTAGGGGGAAAAAAGATGCGTCTTATACTCCAAAAAATACAGTACCTTGTTAAAAAGCAGTAACTGAGAGAGGGGCAACCATTTAAATATGAGCCAGCAGTGTGCGGCAGCTGCCAAAAAACCCAATCAGTCCTAGTCTGCATTATCACAGGGACAGCATTGTTGTGAGAATTTCCCTGGGTATCTTTTCTTCTGAGCTGGGAAGAAAATGCAAGTAACCAAGATGCAAAGACCAGCTGCTGGAAAGGAGGCCTCTCTCTCTCTCTCTCTTTTATTATTCCCAAAAACAATACAAAATTTGCTTTTAGGATAACTGGCAATAAACTGAGCCATCAGTAAGATTTTTATATAATTTTGAGCCCTTTATGAAAGGCATGTGAGTGAGATATATGATTTTATAACCAGAGAAGCAGGAAACACAAGTGTATTACATGTTTTTATGGCCAGAGGAAATATTTTGCTTGTTATCTC
Source organism: Pantherophis guttatus (assembly GCF_059756535.1). Lineage (NCBI taxonomy): Eukaryota > Metazoa > Chordata > Lepidosauria > Squamata > Colubridae > Pantherophis > Pantherophis guttatus. The sequence goes on along the minus strand of NC_142065.1, from coordinate 118,716,261 downwards.
CTTTATTTAAAAAATCTCTTTGGTTTTTCTCCATTGTCTTTCATAGGTATAAAACATGGACCTAGGTGTTAGATTTCCATGCCTTTTAAATATCGATTGATTCCAGTGCTGCCAGTGCTTTTTTGCATTGCCGTGTTTCAATTTTATTATTAAGACTAGAGAGGGAGGTCTCCTGGTTTCTAGACTGGTGCATTTACCACTACACCAAACTGGTTCTCTATGGCATATGAACATCTCCAAAAACAAAGTTCTTCCGCCTATTAGGATTTTTTTTCAGTAAGAAATTTATTTCATGGGTGGAGAGGAGGAAATAACTACTATATGAATCTATTAGTGATAAAAATATTGAGTAACTTAAAAATTCAAATTCATGATTCAGTTTTGATAGAAATGATGTTTTCTTTCTTTGATTTATAGCCTGAAAAGCACCCCATTCTTACTGAGAGGATTTTCCTGCTAAAAGTAAACAAATCGTAGAACTTCAGGCTAATTCTGACTTCTATTCTTTAACATGGAAGAGAAAAAATATAGGTGCTGACTGCAACCATTTCTTCTATGTTTACAAAACAACAACCCATCATTACTTTTAGTCCAGTTTACATCCTCCATGCTGGCTTTAAATAAGTAGAGGTAGTTCTCAATGACTCTAATGCAATTTCTGTTGCTAAATGAAGCAGTTATTAGGCAAAACATCATGTGTCATTGATCATGTGACCATGGGACTCTGCAATGGTTGCAAGTGCAAGAAACAGTTGTAAAGTTAGTTTTACAGTGTTGTTATAACTTTGAACCAGCCCTAATCAGGGCAATCATTAAGTGTGAACTACCTGTACAATTTTGTTATATTGTTTTTACTCTCTTTTTGAATATTGTTAGCTGCCTAGGTTTAGATATTCTGAGATGGGAAGCCATACAAATTTTATAAATACATAAATAAAAATTAAAACTTAGAACCATAGAATTTTGGTCCCATTGTCCTAAATTTGGGGCTACTGGTAATAATACGGATGGATGTCCTTTCATTCAGTGTCTGTTTCTCTGAAACAGGAATCCACAACATTGGGAGGCCCACTGTATTTTCTACAATATGACAAGTTCAGAAATGTTGCTGGAATGGAAGTAGAGTGAATGTTAGTGGTAGTAGTAATAGTAGTACAGTACATTTCTCTATCGATTACAGTGATAGTATATTTCTGCACTGGGCAAGAGATAGGACTAGGTTGTCTCCAATTCCAAGCCTTTACATTCTGTGATATTATATTTATTTCATTTGACTCTATGTCAATTTATGGATACTTGATAACAATTATCTTAGGATAAAATTGATGTGAAATTGTAAAAACTGAATGTTACTAATAGGGTTTTAAAAAAATTTATTCAAGAAACATCTTCATCAGATGAATTGTTTTTTTTTTATTGAAAAATTTTACAAAAAAGAAAGAATTCCCCCCCGTTCCCCCACCCTTTGCCCCCCTTCATCCCACCCTCCCCCCCGACTTCCCAGAGCAAAATACAAGGTATTTCATTTAGTCAAACATAAACTAGATTAATCTACTTATCCTCAAAGTACTACCTCCCCCACTGAAACCTTAACTCTACTACCGATAACCAAATACTTTAAAACTAACTCATTCATAAGCTATTTGATATTTTCTTGTCTGATACTTATTTTGAATATAATCAATCCATCTTCTCCATTCCGATATGTATCTTTCTTGCGTGTGGTCCTTCAAGTACGCCGAGATTTTCGCCATTTCTGCTAGGTTTGTTACTTTCAACGTCCACTCTTCAATAGTAGGCAAAGAGTCTTTCTTCCAATATTGAGCTACCAGCAGCCTAGCTGCTGATATTAAGTTCAAAATCAATTTAGTCTCTGAAACTGTACAGTCTGTAGTTATACCCAATAGAAACAATTGAGGAGTAAATTTCAACCTTCTTTTCAAAATGTTCTGCATCACCCACCAAATTTTTATCCAAAATGCCTTGATTTTCTTGCAAGTCCACCATATATGATAATAGGTTGCATCATTACATTCACATCTCCAACATTTAGCTTGCAAATTCGAGTACATACATGATAATTTCTTAGGATCTAAGTGCCATCTATAAAACATTTTATAAAAATTCTCTCTCAAATTTTGTGCTTGCGTAAATTTAACGTTTCTGACCCAAATCTTTTCCCACGTTTCCATCATCACTGGTTCCTGAAAATTTTGTGCCCATTTAATCATACAATCTTTAACCAATTCAGTTTCTGAGTCTATTTCCAATAATGCATTATACAACCTTTTAATATGCATCGACTTTGATCTCTAATCTGTTTCACCAAATTTTCCTCATTTTGCATAACCCCAATTTTTTGATCCTCCTTCCATCTAGCTTGGAGCTGACCATACTGAAACCAAGTAAAAATTATCCCTTCTTCTTTTAATTCCTCTAGAGATTTCAGTTGCAACTTACCCTTTCCAAAAGAAGCTCTTTATAACTAATTACCTCTATTCTTTGCTCTGTACTTATATTTTCTATTACATGTCTGGGGTTTGCCCATATAAGTATCTTGTAATTCAGCTTATATTGGTACTTTTTCCACACCCTCAACAATGCATTTCTAAGTATATGACCCTTAAACACTTTATCCACTTTTTTTTCATACAAGTAAGCGTGCCATCCATATAACAAATCATAACCTTCTATATTTAACATTCTTTCTTCAGTTAAGTTAAACCAGTCACTAATTTGTGATAAAGCTGCAGCTTCATAATACAATCTTAAATTAGGCATTTTAAGACCTCCTCTCTCACGTATATCCTGTATAATTTTCAGTTTCACTCTTGGTTTCTTCCCAGCCCAAATAAAAGTATTAACCCCTTTCTGCCATTCCATCAGATTTCCATCTTTTTTAAGCACTGGTATCATTTGAAACAAAAATAAAAACCTAGGTAATACATTCATTTTTATTGCTGCTATCCTTCCCAATAGTGATAGTTGTAACTTTTTCCATTTCTCCATTTCTTTCTGTACTTTTTGCCAAAGAATTTCATAATTGTTTTTATACAATTTCGTATTTGAGGCTGCAATATATACTCCTAGATACTTAACCTTTTTAACTACTTCAAACCCCGTTATCCTCCCTAACTCTTCTCTTTGAGTTATAGATAAATTCTTAGTTATCATCTTTGTCTTGTGTAAATTTACTTTGAATCCAAATACTTTACCATATTCAGCTACCATATCCAACATATAGGGAGCCACTTCTATAGGTTGAGATAAAGTAAGAACCAGGTCGTCTGCAAACGCTCTTAATCTATAATCCTGCTGTCTAATTACAATTCCTTTTATTTTGTCAGAATCACGTATCTTATTCAGCAAGACTTCTAAAGTTAAAATAAACAACAATGGCGACAATGGACAACCCTGCCTCGTACCTTTCTCAATTTTAAACACATCTGTTAAACCTCCATTGATTATTATTTGTGCTGTTTGTTCCTGATATATTGCTCTAATTGAGTGTATAAAATACTCCCCAAAGTGCATTTTTCTACTATTTTAAACAGGGGCGTGGTTATGGCCGTGATGGTGTGAGGACGTTTTCTCCACTTCGCAGGGCATTTTACGGAAGATAAATGTGGATTAAAGTGTTTGAAATGCACTGATAAGGACCAAAATTTTATAAATTGTATCAGAAGAGCTACTGCCCAAGCAGACTGGACTTTGGAATCGGTAGGTCACCCTGAACGACTCAAATTTTGAAGCTTTTCATAGCGTGGGAAAGTGGAAGGAGCGAGGGGTGACCAGATAGGCAGTCGCGATTGCATATTTGGAGTAAATAGCTGTCTTTGTTCTCATTATTACTGCGATCTGTGTTTGTTTTTGCTGTGAGATAAAGGCACGGAACATCAAAGACTGGTGGAAGGGGGTTTTTTTCTCTCTCTTGGAAGAATATGTGAACTTTAAGTTGATCTTTTGTTTGTGAAAGTGCCTGAGTTGAAGCGGCAAAACGCATTTCTGGGCAGTGCCTTCCAACGGATGTTACCTTTTTTTTTTTTTTTTAGGGAAATTACATAAGCTGAATTGAGAACTATAAACTTTTATTGCTGGCCCTTTTGAGTGCAATAATAAGCTGTCTCAGCTTCAATATTGGATTGCTGTCCCTTAATCTTCATTACAGACCCTCTTGGCAAAAGTGGATAATTAAAACTTATTAAAAAATGGCGACCCAACAATCTTTAGAAATGCAACAAGTTGCTGTGGCCTTAACCAAAATTAGTGAAAAGATATCAGGACTGTCAGATAGTATGGATAATATGACATTGGAAATTAAAAGAATGAAGCAAGAAATGAATGAAAATTTTGCAAAGCAAACAGCAGAAATGACAATAATTAAAGATGAAATTGAGCAGATTCATACACATGATGCAAAGATAGATCGGCAAATTGGAGAAATCTTTTTTAAAAATGAATAACAAGATAAAAAAAATTGTCTTTTGGAAGAAGAAGCGAGGAAATATAATCTGGTTATTCGTGGAATTCAAGAAGAAAAAGTGGACAATTTGAAACAACGAGTTTTAAAATGGCTCAATGACTTGGATACACAAATCACATTTACAGCAACAAATCTGGCAAGTGTTTTTAGAATTGGGTTTAAAAGACAAAACGGCTTAAATAGAAATGTACTTGTCAGATTTGCAAATCTTAGTGACAAATTGGAAGTGATGGTGAAAGTGAGAGAGATGGGTGAAGCTTTGAAATTTGAGGAGAAAATTATTCAAGTCTTTCCGGATATATCAAGAGAAGAAAGGGCGTGGAGATTTTTTTTAAACAAAAATTGCCAGTTCAATCGATCAAATGCTTTCTCTGCATCCACGAATATAAACGCTGCAGGGACCTGATTATTTTTCTCCAAATATTCCAATAAGTTTATAATTTCCTAACATTATATTACATCTGTCTCCCTTTTATAAAACCTGATTGGTCATTGTGAATAATTTGTTGCATAACTGGCATTAGTCTATTCGATAGTATCTTAGCAAAAATTTTGTAATCCGTATTCAAAAGTGAAATTGGCCTAAAATTTTCAGGTTTGGTACAGTTTTGATCTTCCTTTGGAATCAATGAAACAAAAGCTGTTCTCCAAGAGGGTGGGACTCCTCCCCCTGATTGAATTTTACAAAATAGAGTTTTAAGCGGCTCTACCATTTCAAGCTGTAAGTTCTTATAATAAACAGCTGTTAGTCCATCTGTTCCTGGAGTTTTCCCTATTTTTAACTGCTTAATTGCCGCAACAATCTCCTCCGAAGTTATTGGTTGATTCAATCCTTCCCTCTGTTCCAACGTTAGTTCCAAAATATTCCCTTCCTTTAGATATCTATCTATATCTATACCTTGTATTGAGTCACTAGCATATAGCTTTGTATAAAATTCCAAAAAAGCCTTTTTAATCAAATTCCGTTGGTAAACTTCCTTACCTCTATATTCTATCTTACTAATGACTCGTGCTTTCTGTTTTTTCCTCAACATATAGGCCAGCTACCTACCTGGTTTATTGGAATTACAAAATGTATTATGTTTAGCATATTGTAAACTAGTTGCCACCTAATCAGCCATTAACATATTGAATTGCCCTCGTAGTATGTTTATTGTTTCTTTTACTTTCTTATCTCCTGGGTTAGATATAACTAATTGTTCTTTCTTTTTTATTTCTTCCTCTATCTCTTTACGCTTCTTCTGTTGTTTTGATCTATATTTATTATTCATATGTATTAAGATACCCCTCATATAAGCCTTACTAGCATCCCAAACCATTTCCATAGGAGTACCCTTATTCATGTTAATAACAAAAAATTCTCTCATCTGTTTTTTAAGCTCCTTTACATTTTCTTCATATCTGAATAAGTTTTCATTCAACCTCCAAGACCTCCTTTCTCCCCTCTCCTGTTCAAATTCAATCCAGACTGGACTATGATCAGTTAAAGTTCTTGGAAATATCTTCGTCTTCTTCACCCTGGAAATAAAATCATTTGTGATTAGTATAAAGTCAATCCTGGAGAAGGATTGATGTCTATCAGAAAAAAAGGTAAAATCTTTTTCCTCCAGCTTATGTTCTCTCCAGATATCTCTCAATTCTATATCTTCCATCATATCAAAAAAAGATGTAGGTAGTTTTGCACATGCTGAAGTCTTTGATAAGCTTTTTTTATCTTTCTGCGTATCAATTACTCCATTCCAGTCACCCATTAGTATAAAAGATTTATAATCCCACTGTATTATTTTAGTATGTAAAAATTTATAAAACTTGTCTTGTTGCTGGTTAGGGGCATATATTCCGATAAGAAGCATTTTTCCAGACTGTGTCAATAACTCAATTGCAATATATCTTCCTTGATCATCTGCCTCAATTAAATTAGCTGATAGTCCTTTCCTTACATATATGACTAATCCATTTTTCTTCTCTGGCGCTGATGCCACAAAGTTTGTACTTAATCTTGAGTTTATCAAATATTTTGGTCTGATAATCTAATATGTGTTTCTTGTAAGCGAATAACATTGTTGTTAAATTGTTTCAAGTAGTGAAATACTTTCTTTCTTTTTTGTGGAGAGTTTAGGCCATTAACATTCCAAGATAGGAATTTAGTTGCCATCTTTAGCCTTTCGAAGCCTTGTAAGCATCAGCTGAAGCTCCTCCTCTACCTTACTCTTCGGCCTAGCTCCCCCCACTGCTTCTGTTTTTTGTACTACTTGAGATGAATCTTGAGATTGTTGCCCTTTTGGTTGTTGTTGTTGCAATTTATAGGTTGCTCGGGTCAGTCGTTGTGTTTTCGGCTCTCCATTCTTAGGTGGTTCCAAAGTTGAGGGTAAATCCCCAAGATCCAAATCTTCTTCCATAATAATTCCTCCAGCTGCAGCTTCAGCGTAGGTTTGTATCTGTTTTCCATCTTTTCCTTGTTGTATCATCTCCATTTTCTTCCTTCCCCCCCCCCCGGTGAGGGTGGGTATCCAGCCTGTAACACATTTACATAAAAATCTTTTGCCTTCCAAACTGTATTTAATCGGTATCTTTCTCCTTTATAAGTTACTATTAGACCAGTTGGAACATCCCATCTATATGCCACCTGTTGATTTCTCAGCTCATTTACCAAAAAGCCAAAGTCTTTCCTGCTCCTCAACATCTTTGGAGGAATCTCTTTCAAAACCACCACCTCCTGCCCAGCCACCTAAACTTTATTATTGTAAGAAGCTTGTAAAATTTCATTTCTGATCCTCCTAGATGTGAAATAAATCACCACATCTTGTGGCAGCTGTCTTTGTTTTGCCAACCAGGAATTAACCCTGTAAATTTTGTCAATTTGGATTGCCACATCTTCTGGTTTTTCTTTAATTATCTCAGCCATAGCATCAGCACAAATGTCTTTTAAATTTTCTTTGCTATTTTCCTTCAGGCCTCTCAGTCTCAGAGCAAACTCCATAGATCTGTATTGTAACATTACCAATTCATCATCCACTCTCTCTGTTCTAGTCATGACATCACCCATTTTGCTCTCCAGATTTAAATTGGCTTCATTAATTTCTTCAACTTTCCCATCAAGCTGGATAACAAGATTTGAGAGTCCTGATACAGCAAAAACGATATCAGCTCTTATTTTATCATGCTCCTTTGCAACCGCTCCCTTGATCGAACCTATATCTTCCTCTATTTTCTTAAATTTCCCTTCAACAAGTAAAGTTAAATTGTTCATTGCTTCTCTCATTGCTATTGCTTGATTATTCATGGCTTCTTTCATAGCTTCCTTAAAATCATTAAGTGCTGCTTCTTGACTCTGGGTCTGGCTCTGTGAATCAGCTGGAAGTTGTGCTTTCTGTGTCACCACTGACACAACTGGGGAGCCTCCCCCTCCTTTAGCAACTCCTGGTTTCACTTGCTTAGAAGCCTTTTTTTTCCCTCCCCCCCTCTTTTCTTTGAAAACGACAAAGTCTTTAATGATGTTAATTTAAAGTCTCTGAGTTGCTAGACAAAGTAGTTTTTCCCCCCTTGTTCTCTGCCCTCCGCACTCTCCGTTCCCAGCAGTTAATAGGCAGCCAATCCACTCTCCCAGCGCAAAGTTCTCAAGCACTTTCGTTTCAGGCTTTCACTTTCAAAGCCCTGACAAAGACACCATCTTCCGCCTTCAGCTCAAGATTCAGATCGAAACAAAGTAATTTTGGAGTTAAGCTCTGTATTTTTAAGGCTTGTTCTCTTGTTTTCTGCTCTGCCTGCGCTTGGGATCAGTCAAACTCATGTTTTAAAAGCAGGATCGGATCGCGGCTTCTCGCCCTGCTTTTGCAGGGACGTCCTGGCTCCAGAACTTCTTGCCTGAGGAGCTCACACCCGCCAAGCGTCTGGAAATGATCCAGAGGACTTTCGGGGGGCTCTACTCTCGCCCACCGGCTCTCCTCTCCTTCTTTTCCCGAAGGAGAGTTTTTTCAGCCGTTTGACAGCTGATTTGCACTGTCAAAATGGCTTTTACGGAGACACAGGGCTGGCGGTCATAAATGACCATCCACGGAGCCTGCGGTGCCAACAGGAAGCTCATCAGATGAATTGTTTAGTTCCAAGGGAACTGTAGGGATTGCCTCTCCTTCCAACTTAAGAAAGTAAGAACTCTTGAAACGTGGTTGTTCAAAAGAGACCTTTTATTAAGCAGAAGTGATAGCCACCCAGTTAAAGCAAGATCTGAATACCCTTAGGCAAGACAAGTAGGATTAAAGCAGTAGAGATCCCTCCCTTTAAAGTCAGAATGCAGATTTTAACTGATACACAAGTGTGAAGATGCTTTCTTTACTAATTTCCCTGAGAACTCAAACAACCATGCATTCACACTGTTATCCTTTAAAGTGAAACAACCCATATGACTATCATAAAAATTCCTCCTGGTAAAGAGGATCTCAGGGCTCTTTGGCACCAGGATATAGGTTGTAAAATATCTGTTGACAACAGGCAATGCTAGTAAATTGAATCCAAGTCTCCTCCTTCTTTCAATTGAATGGCAGTATCACTTTTAGGGATCTGACATGCTACCCTCCTTAGAAAACAAAAGGGTGCACCTGTAAAAAAAACAAATATACACAAGATTTCATGATAGTATATTAATAAGGTTTGTTAGGGTATTTGGAGTGAAATTTTCTCAGTAAGATTGGAGCTCTAACATGGTGTTTAGCGACCCATTCATTGTGTGCTGATGGTAAATATTTCCAAGCGACTAAATATTGGATTTTCCTTCTGTGGATCCTAGAGTCAAGGATTTCCTTGATTTCAAAGTGTTGTTTATCTTTAATCATGATGGGAACAGGTGGTGTAGATGCAGGTGGTCTGAGGGATGAGATTACTTCTCTCTTGAATAAACTGATATGGAATACTGGGTGGACTTGCCTGAGTGTCTTTGGAAGGAGTAGTCAACTGCTACTGGATTGATGACTCTAGTGATGGGGAAAGGTCCAATGAACTTTGGCCCTAGTTTCTTCGATGGTTGTAATGATTTCAGGAATGTTGTAGATAAGTATACTCTCTCTCCAATATGAAAAGGTTTGGGTTCCATCCTTTTCTGTCAGCTTGAATTTTAAAAGCTTCTCTAGCTTCCTTTAAGGCTAATCTAACCTCTGGCTGTGTGTTTTGCAAATTATCCATTCACTCCTTAAGTGAGGGGATGGTGGGTTCTTCTGTGGGTTGTTCAGGCATGGGACTGAAATCCTGGCCTGTCGCTACTCTAAAAGGGGTAAAACCAGTGCTTGAATGGACAGCATTATTAAATGAACTTCAGCAAAAGGCAAAAGTTCGGTCCAGTTATCCTGTTGAAAATTAATGAAACATCTTAAATATTGTTCTAATACCGAGTTCAAAATTTCAGAATTTCCATTAGTAGCTGGATGATGGGAAGAGCTCAACCCCTGGCCAGTAACAAGTAAGTCCAAAAATGCCCTCCAAAATTTGGAGGTGAATTGAGCCCCTCTGTTGGAGATGATCCTTTGTGGAGCTCCATGAAGTCAATGAATGTGTATTAGGAACAATTTGGCTAAACTTTTAGCAGTTGGGATCTTTTGGCAGGGTATAAAATGTGCTTGTTTTGAAAACAGGTCTGTCACGACCCAAATAACAGTATTTTCCTCACTGTTTGGCAATTCTACAATGAAATCCATAGCAATCTCTCTCCAAGGCGCTGAAGGTTCAGCTACCTTCTGCAATAGACCTGGGGTTTTCCCCTGACGTCTTTTTGCTGCTGCACAAATGGGGCAGCTAGCTACATAGCTTTCTGTGTCCTTTTTTAGTGATGGCCACCAAAATTGTCTTTTAATCAGGTGTAAAGTTTTCACAAACCCAAAATGTCCAGCTAATTTGGAGTCATGGCACCTTACCATTAAGCATAGTCTTTGGCTGGCTGGAACATACAATTCCCTCCCACCCAAGCCAAGCCTTCTTTCATCAGACAGCTGGATTTGTTGTTCAAAAACCATTCATCAATGGCCAATGCTTGTTTAAAAGTTTGGGTGGTGTCATTGTCCATCAATGTTTCTTGTTTTGCCTGGGATCTGGTGACTACTTTAGCGGCTAGTTGATTGTTTTGTACTATGGGTTTGATTGCGTCTGACTTTGCACTATTGTATTGCAGTTTTCTGGATAGCACATCTGCCAGAAAGGTTTTTTCCCCCGGGAGGTATTTTAGAGTAAAATCAACTGTTTAAATACTGAGCCCATTGTACTTGTTTTGGGGAGAGTTTCCTTGGGGTCTTTAGGGCTTCTAGATTTTTATGATCAGTCCAGACTTCAAAAGGGGTCTTACTGCCTTCTAGGAAGTGCCTCCAGGTTAACAATGCCCAACGAACTGCATAAGCCTCTTTCTCCCAAATGGCCCACCTTTGCTGTCTCATTCAACTTTTTGGATGTGTAAGCGCATGGTTGTAGTTGGTCTTGCTCATTCTTCTGAAGCAGGACCGCTCCTATTGCCACATCACTGGCATCTGCTTGTATGACAAATGGTTTCTCCGTGTCTGGGTGTTTTAGAATTGGTTCTGCCGAGAACAGCCGTTTAAGTTTTTCAAATGCCGCCTGGCATTCCGTAGTCCAGTTCAATGGTTGCTTTGGTTTAGGGTTGTCCTCCCCCTTTGTTTTTAAGAGCTTGGTGATGGGGAGGGCAATCTGAGCGAACGCAGGGATAAACTGGCGGTAAAAGTTGGCAAAACTCAGGAAGCTTTGTAACTGTCTACGTGTGCATGGAGGTTCCCAATCAAGTACAGCCTGCACTTTTAGAGGATCCATCTTTATGCCCTGGTGTGAAATGTGGTACCCCAAATAGTCATTCTTCTCTTGGTGGAATTCACATTTGGAAAGTTTAGCATAAAGTTTGGCAGAGCGGAGTTTGTTTAAAACTGCCCTGACTAGTTTTACATGTTCTGCTTTGGTCTCGGTATAGATTAAAATGTCATCCAAATAGACCAGGATCCCCTTATATAAATGCTGAAGCAGCACTTTATTTATTAACTGCATAAACACTGCAGGGGCTTCTTGTGACCCAAAGGGGAGCACCTTGAATTGGTAGCAGTCGAGGGGGGTGTTAAATGCCATTTTCCACTCATCCCCCTCCTTAATTCTGACACGATAGTAAGCCTCCCTTAAGTCCAGCTTTGAAAAAAAATTCCCTTTAACGAGGTGTGCTAGCATATCTTTCATAAGGGGGAGGGGATACATGTTCTCTACATTGATAGCATTCAGGGTACGAAAATCAACACATAGACATTTTGAGCCATCTTTTTTCTCTCTAAATAGCACTGGAGCTGCGATTTTTGGTCGGGCTGGCTCGATGAAACCCCTTGCTAGGTTTTTCTCAATAAATGTTCTCAGCTCTTCCAACTGCCTCGGTGACATGCTGTACATCTTGCGTTTCGGGAGTTTAGCGCTGGGTAAGATTTCTATTGCACAGTCGGTGGCGCGATGGGGGGGGGAGCTCGTCTGAGGCTTTTTTGCTAAAAACCTCAGCCAAATCCTTGTATTCTATGGGTATGCCCTCAGTTGGCATGGTGTGACCAGGCATTGCTGTTTCTCGATTCTCTGCCCCCTCAGTTCCTTTATGTGAATTCTCAGCAAAAGTCACATTCATCTGAAATTTTATGATGCCTTGTTTCCAATTGATTTTTGGGTTCCATTTTTTCAGCCATGCAAGGCCCAGAACCATCGGCCATTCCATGCCAGGTGCCACTATAAATGTAAGCATTTCCTCATGGGTTCTGATGCCTATATGTAGAGGCTCGGTGGCAAAAGAAGCTGGCTCCCCTCCTGCTATTGACCCATCTAGTTGACAGAAAGCGATGGGATTTTTCAGCTTTCTTACGTTAATCCCTAACTTCCCTACTAGGGTTGGGCTGATGAAACAACGGGTGCACCCTGAATCACTAGAGTGGAGATATTTATCTCCCTGTCCCGGTTTGGGATAAATAGTCTTAAGGGGAGGGTAAGTGGTTTAAGTGGTTTGCTTATGGAACTTCTACGGTCTCCCTGCTCCTCAGGGCAGTCTCCTTCCCATGCCGGCCCAGTTTTGCAGGGTTCTTCCTCGGTAGGTGGTTCCAGGCGGGTGTTTGCGAACAACACTCTGCAGCTCGGTGCCCCTCCTTTCCACACTTGAAACAGGCTGAAGATCTCAGAGAGAATACGGTTTGTGGTTTGAGAGGCTCTTGCTTCCATTGGGGTTGGGATTTCTTCCATGCTCGCCCCGCTCGATACTGGTTTCTGGCCATATCGATCTCAGCTTCTTCGGCGGTGATATACCATTCATGTAGGTGATTTGGTTCACCTCAGGCCACGCAGGCATTGTATAAATCATCACTCATCCCATCCTTGAAACAGCTCACGAAAATATCTTCCGGCCCATGCACACAACATGCGAGGTCCCAGAATTCTTCAGTATACTCTGCTACTGGCCGTCGCCCCTGCCTCACCACCTTAATGCGGTCACATGCTTTGCAATCTGCTAGTGGGTCCTCAAACCTACGTCGCAGGGCCATCATGAAACGGTCAAAATCCTGCAGTTCTGGTGCATTGGCGTTATGCAGGGTCACCATCCATCTGGCAGCGGCACCCTCTAGGGCTAGGGTCACAACTCGCACTCGGGATCCTTGGGTTTGGAAATCACGCCCATACTCTTGCATGTAGGTTAGCACATGTACCACAAAGAATCCTAATTGTTGAGGATTCCCATCAAACGTCACCCCAAGGGAGGGAGTTTCTCTTTCCAGTTGCGGGACTCAGGGCTGGTTGGGAATGGGCGCCGGTGTGCGTGCTGTTTGGGGGGGGGAGGGTTTGCTGGGTCTTCTCCCACTGCTGCTGCGCCATCTGCTTGATAGGCAGGCTCCAGAAGAGGGGTGCCTCCCGTGGCATCATCCGTGACTGCTGCCCTTTCCGCGCCCTTTGGTTGTTGTCCTGGCTCCCTTCGGATGTTGAGATTTTCCAATGTCTCTGTCACCAATTGGGTTATATGCCTCTTCAGATAATCCTCCCTCAGTGGTGCTTCAGTCAGTCCCCCCTGGTCAGCAAGGGCTTCTAGTTCCAGTTTCCACCCCAGTTTTCGGTTGCCACAGCTGAGGATGACTCCTCAGCTATCTTTCTTCCCAATGCCAATTGACCAGCAGGGCTTTTCAGGATTCTCCAGGGTTACCTCATCCTCTCCGATGGAGTGTACAAATCAGGCATCCGACTGGGTGGCGGTTGATGTCTCCCCCCAGCAATCAGTTTCTCCCAGTACTCTGCTTCGTTCAGACATGGTTTGCAAGGTCCCCTCAGTAAAGTGAAGATTACTTCTCTAGGTTGACCGTTTTGCAGATCTTGCTTTTTTTTTTATTATTATTATTATTATTTTTAACATTTTATATTTTAAATTACTAACATTACAAACAACATATACAATATTTCACCCTGTGCTATACATAAGAAAGGAAGATTTGGTTCTTCGGATATATCCTCATGATCGCCAAAATCCACGTTCTCGGGGTACAGGTACCGAAGCATCCAATTTTCCCAGCGCATAGTCCACAAATGGTTTCCAAATTTTCCAGAAAATGTCTTCTTTATAGTCACCATTTCTAATTTTAATATCACATGTCATTTTATCATTTAAAGCTAATTTCCACATTTCACAATACCATTCTTCTATTCTAAAATTCACATCTAATTTCCAATATCTGGCTATTATAATTCTACCCATTATAATCATAATTCTAATCAATTCTTTCTCATATTTTGTTGGTTCTATTTCCTTAATTATCAACAGTAATATAGTTTCTGGTCTCAATATTATTGCTTTCCCCATCATTTCAAATATCATTTCCTCCAATTGTTGCCAAAACTTTTTAACTTTATCACATTTGTATCACATATGTTCATAAGTCCCTAATTCCATATCACATCTCCAACATTGTTTACTAATTTTTTTATCCATCAATGACAATCTTAATGGAGTCAAATACCATTTCCAAACAACCTTATAATTATGCTCTTTAATCCTTACAGATAAAGTCTTCATAATTCTACTCTTCCAATTCACGTTCCAATCTAAATCTGATATTTTAATATTAAATTCTTTTTCCCAATTCATCTTCATCACCCTTTGTGGTTTTCCATCAAAATTTATAATCTTATATATCTTACTAACGAGTCCCTTTAGCCCAATTTCATCTTTCATAATTTGGAATACTAAATATTCAAATTCAGTTTTACTTCTACTTATCGAACAATTGTCCCTTACCTTCTTAGTCCATTTTTCTATCTGTATTTTTTCAAACCAGCCTAAACCCAATTTTTCAATGATTTCTTTTTTCCTCCTTTCATTTTCTGAAGTTTTTAACCAATCTATTATAGTTTGTATATTTTCATCTTCCATTACCCTATCACGACTTATATTAGTTTTAATCGGCCAATTTTCAATTGTCTTCCCTAAGAAAATTATATCTGGAATTAAAATTTTAACAAATTTGTTCCAAATTTTACTCAGTCCCTTTAACCAATAGCTATTAATTACACATTTTGATTTTGCTTTATCTAAAAACCATGTTGAGCCAAATCTCTTGATGTCCTTTAATTCTAAATCTCTCCAATGACTATCTTCACCTTTAAATATTTAGTCCGAATAGCATAAGCCCAATAATAATTGAGTAATTTGGGGATTCCTAATCCACCTTCCTTTTGATTTTGATACCACATTTTCTTCACTAATCTAGGTCTTTTCCCACCATTACAAAATTTATCCAATTTCTTCTGATATCCTTCAATATCTTTCTCTGTCAAGTTTAACGGTAACATCTCAAATAAAAAATTAAACTTTGGCAACAACATCATCTTACACATTGCAATTCTACCAAACCAAGACAACTTTATCATTTTATATTTATCTATCTTTTTCTCAATTTCATTCATCACCACATCATAATTTAATTTTTTCATTTCTTTAACTTTGAGTGAAAGTGTTATGCCCAAATATTTCAATGTTTTTTTAATCCTTATCCCAAGTTGTTCTTGCATATTCTCCCACTCCTTACCATTATTATTCATTAATAATTCCGATTTTGACCAATTTATTTTCAAACCTGTCATTTCCTCAAATTCTTCCAAATGCTTATGTATCCTTTTCAAATCTTTCTCTATATCTTTCAAAATAATCAAAGTATCATCCGCATACAGATTTATCTTATATCCCTTATACCCTTCCAATTCTTCATCTTTTTCTATCATTTTAGTCAAAATTTCCATAACTAATAAAAATAATGTTGGAGACAGGGGACATCCTTGTCTTGTACCCGCTTCCAATCTTATCTCTTCTGTCAGCCTTCCATTCACCTTCACTCTTGCACTACTTTTTTGATACAGTTTTGAAATAACATGTATAAACTTATTACCAAAACCTAGTACCTCAACAATTGTTTTGATAGTTTCCCATTGTACAGAGTCAAAAGCTTTGAAAATATCTAATGATATTATACCTATTTTATCAGCATTATATTCAGCAACATCTATAATATTTAATACTCTTCTGACAATATCACTCATGTATCTACCCTTCACAAAACCTACTTGGTTATAACTTATATATCTATCTATAAATCTACTTAATCTATTATTTATAATGGCAGTAAATATCTTTGCATCTTGATTAATTAAAGAGATGGGCCGATAGGACTCAATCCTTTCTAAATCTTTATCTGGTTTAGGGATTATAGATATCACCATTCTGTTCCATGACAACAGAACTTCTCCACCATGTAAAATTCCGTTAAATAGTTTTTGCAATTTTGGTATTATTATTTCCTTAAATTCTTTATAAAACTCAGCAGGTAATCCATCTTCACCTGGAGCTTTCCCTAATTTTATTTTTTGTATTACTCCATTAATCTCGTCTTGTGTTATATCTTCTTCCATTAAATCTTTATATGTTTGGTCAATTTTCACAACATGTTTTTCTAAATAGCTTCTCAGTTTTCCCCGATCAATTAATTTTTTCGAATATAAATTTTGAAAAAAGTTCCTGACCACTTCACATTTTTCTAATTTTTTATAGCGTCTTATACCCTTATCATCTATCAAGGCTCCAATTTCTCTCTTCTCTCTTTTATTTTTCGCCATCCTTGCCAATAACTTAGAGTTTTTATTGCTAAATTCAAAAAAATTCCTATTTAAATATCTCATATTCTTTTTTTACCAATTCTATATCTTCTTCTATCAATTTATTTTTTAGCAAATTTAATTCCTCCAAAAAAAAATTTTCTTTAGTAAGCAAAAATTGATTTTCCAATTCTTTAATCTGGCTTTTATCTTTTTCAATTTTATTTTTATAATTTTTATATTTTCTGCTTGATAACTTGATACTTTCCCCTCTAAACACTGCTTTCATCGCATCCCAAACAATTTCAAATTTAACCTCTCCATTATCATTCAATCTCCAACATTCTTCCCATTTTTTAAATATCCATTTTTTATCCTCCTCATTTTTATACAGTTTTTCATCATATCTCCAACAACTTCCTTTTTTCTCAAAATTAAAATCTATTTCCATCGTAACTTCTGCATGATCAGAATCCTTAAAAATTCCCACATCTATCTTATCCACATTATTCAACAAATCTTTAGAAACTAAGATATAGTCAATTCTTGAATATGTATTATGTATCTTAGAGTAAAAAGTGTACACTCTTTCAGTTCCTTTCACTTCTCTCCAGACATCCACCACGCCGTTTTGAAACATCCATTTATTTAAGGTCCCCATTTTATTTGCTCCTCCACAACGAGTGGGGTTAGTACTATCTATTTTATCTCTAATTAAATTAAAATCCCCAGCCACAATTACTTTCCCTACACTTTCGATTTCCAAAATTTTAGTTATTTTTTCAAGAAATTCTTTTTGCTTCTCATTTGGTAAATATAAATTAACCAGTGTCACTTTTTCCTCGTTAATATTTCCCACAATTATTAAATATCTTCTTTCTTCATCCACAATTACTTGTTCTTTTTCAAAATATACCCTATCTGATATCAATATAGCAACTCCTCTAGCTTTTGAAGTTCCAAAAGATTTTTCATAAATTTGCATACCCTTTATATACATTTTATTTGAGTCTTCAGATTTCTGATGGGTTTCTTGCAAAAATAATATATCTGGTAAATCTCTTTTAATTTTAAGTTCCAATCGTCTTCTCTTGATCTGATTCCCTGTACCCTTCACATTCCATGTCATTATTTTTATTAAACCCATTTAAACTGTAACTTTTTTAATCCTTTCCCCTCCTCTTCCTTTCTGTGCCCAGATCCCAGCACCAATCTCCCACATTCCAAACAACATTCAACATAGAAGAAAAAAAACAATAAAAAAACAAAAAAGGACAAAAAAAAATCAAACATTGAATAACAAACAATATTCGTCCCCCACATCCTCAATTGGTTTCCGCCTCTATAAAGAGAGTGGGGGAGAGGGGACGTGCCAATGGTCGGGTCACTTCTTTCGGGTAGTCTACTTATTCATCTCTCAGAGAAAAGGGTGGTAATTTCTCCCCGCACTCAGCTTCCTGCAATTCTTTTTCAAGATCCTTGAATTTCTTATCTGCTCCATCTCCCATTATATCATCACGACTTTTCTTTTGTTCAACCATCGCAGGTGAGATTTCCTTCCGCTTTAGTCCTTTAGGATCTTGTCCTCCAGCAGCCCCTTTTTCTTCTGGTGTTGATGTTTTTCCATATGTTCCACCCATCTTGAGCATTTGATCTTTTATCTCTGTTATGTCCTCATACTTTACAATCAATCCAAGTTCGTGTAAGTATAACACTGCATCTGTTTCCAAAGTAATTATTTGCATTCTTCCTTTATAAAAAATTTTTAGTTGCTGTGGCGGTCTCCAGTTATATTTAATTCCATTGTCTCTCAGAACCTTTGTGATTGGTTTCAAAAAAAATCTCCATGCCCTTTCTTCTCTTGATATATCCGGAAAGACTTGAATAATTTTCTCCTCAAATTTCAAAGCTTCACCCATCTCTCTCACTTTCACCATCACTTCCAATTTGTCACTAAGATTTGCAAATCTGACAAGTACATTTCTATTTAAGCCGTTTTGTCTTTTAAACCCAATTCTAAAAACACTTGCCAGATTTGTTGCTGTAAATGTGATTTGTGTATCCAAGTCATTGAGCCATTTTAAAACTCGTTTCAAATTGTCCACTTTTTCTTCTTGAATTCCACGAATAACCAGATTATATTTCCTCGCTTCTTCTTCCAAAAGACAAATTTTTTTATCTTGTTGTTCATTTTTAAAAAAGATTTCTCCAATTTGCCGATCTATCTTTGCATCATGTGTATGAATCTGCTCAATTTCATCTTTAATTATTGTCATTTCTGCTGTTTGCTTTGCAAAATTTTCATTCATTTCTTGCTTCATTCTTTTAATTTCCAATGTCATATTATCCATACTATCTGACAGTCCTGATATCTTTTCACTAATTTTGGTTAAGGCCACAGCAACTTGTTGCATTTCTAAAGATTGTTGGGTCGCCATTTTTTAATAAGTTTTAATTATCCACTTTTGCCAAGAGGGTCTGTAATGAAGATTAAGGGACAGCAATCCAATATTGAAGCTGAGACAGCTTATTATTGCACTCAAAAGGGCCAGCAATAAAAGTTTATAGTTCTCAATTCAGCTTATGTAATTTCCCTAAAAAAAAAAAAAAAAGGTAACATCCGTTGGAAGGCACTGCCCAGAAATGCGTTTTGCCGCTTCAACTCAGGCACTTTCACAAACAAAAGATCAACTTAAAGTTCACATATTCTTCCAAGAGAGAGAGAAAAAAAACCCCTTCCACCAGTCTTTGATGTTCCGTGCCTTTATCTCACAGCAAAAACAAACACAGATCGCAGTAATAATGAGAACAAAGACAGCTATTTACTCCAAATATGCAATCGCGACTGCCTATCTGGTCACCCCTCACTCCTTCCACTTTCCCACGCTATGAAAAGCTTCAAAATTTGAGTCGTTCAGGGTGACCTACCGATTCCAAAGTCCAGTCTGCTTGGGCAGTAGCTCTTCCGATACAATTTATAAAATTTTGGTCCTTATCAGTGCATTTCAAACACTTTAATCCACATTTATCTTCCGTAAAATGCCCTGCGAAGTGGAGAAAACGTCCTCACACCACCACGGCCATAACCACGCCCCAGATCTTGCTTTTTGTAAGGATTGCCTCTTCTTCCAACTTAAGAAAGTAAGAACTCTTGAAACGTGGTTGTTCAAAAGAGACCTTTTATTAAGCAGAAGTGATAGCCACCCAGTTAAAGCAAGATCTGAATACCCTTAGGCAAGACAAGTAGGATTAAAGCAGTAGAGACCCCTCCCTTTAAGTCAGAATGCAGATTTTAACCAATACACAAGTGTGAAGGTGCTTTCTTTACTAGTTTCCCTGAGAACCCGAACAACCATGCATTCACACTGTTATCCTTTAAAGTGAAACAACCCATATGGCTATCATAAAAATTCCTCCCGGTAAAGAGGATCTCAGGGCTCTTTGGCGCCAGGATATAGGTTGTAAAATATTTGTTGACACAGGTAATGCTAGTAAATTGAATCCAAGTCTCCCCCTTCCTCCAATTGAATGGCAGTATCACTTTTAGGGATCTAACAGGAACAATCATATTAATTTTTGGCAGTAAAACCAATAAAGATACTGTACTTTAACCAGCAATAAGAAGTGAGGTATCAGGAAAGGGAGTTTATGAATTCTATGAGCAAATACAGGCCAACCTGTGAAACAATGATGTTATTATTTAGAATAGGTTGTAGATAATTGATTATGCATTTGAGTGGTTTAAGGTGACAGTGGTGGCTAATGCTTGTAGCAGAGTAACTTGGTAGTGCGGTTATGCCCTGAAAGAGAAAAAGAGAATCCCTGGAAAGTAATGTGTTCCATATATGTATCTCCCAGAAATCCAAAAGAATAGCACAATTAGTGAGACTAAATGCCACCAAAAGCTCAAGAAGAGAAATATGCCAGAGTCATTGTGATTTCGGCAACATATAAGTTTAATAAATACATGAACGCTGAACTCCAGATAAAAATCATCCACCAGGCTGACCAAGATAATCTGAATCCCAAAATCTGCTCCAATGCCATTTTGAAATGGGTCCAATGCCATTTTGAAATGGGTCCAGGATTGCCTCTAAAAGAGAAATTACCACTTTCAAGGTCACCTTATCCAACATAGGCAGTTGGAGATTATCTATAGTTGCCCATTTCTGAAAAATTCCTTAAGAGAAGTTTGAATGATCATTTCCTTTAACCAAAAAGGAAGTATATACCTCCTATTCATCCAAGAGACATTTATAATACTGTTAACATATATCTTACAATTTGTTAACAAAGTTTCAAGCTATGTTAGGTAAAGACCAGCAATACAATGTACAACACCCAATGGATTGACATATACTTGAGTATCATACATAAAAATTTATCCAGCCTAATCATATAAACCTTTTCATGGATCAACTGCCTTGTCATGGTGAAGGGGCTTGCATAGCTCAATGAAGCTATGAGCTATGCCGTGCAGGACCACCCAAGGCAGACAGGTCATAGCAGAGAGGTCTGAAAAAACGTGATCCACTGGAGAAGGAAATGGCAACCCATTCCAGTATCTTTGCCATGAAAAACGCATGGACAGTACCAAAAGGCAAAAAGATATGACGCTGGAAGATGAGCCCCTCAGGTCAGAAGGTATCCAATATGCTACTGGGGAAGAGCAGAGGGCTAGTACTAGTAGCACCAGAAAGAATGAAGCGACTGGTCAAAGCCGAAAGAACACTTAGCGGTGGATGTATCTAGTGGTGAAAGGAAAGTCCAATGCTGTAAAGATCTATACTCCATAGGAACCTGGAATGTAAGCTCCATGAATCAAAGCAAGCTGGACGAGGTCAAACAAGAGATGACAAGACTGAACATCAACATCTTAGGAATCATCTAACTAAAATGGACAGGAATAGGTGAATTTAATTCAGATGACCATCAGGTATACAGTCATGGCCGTAAATGTTGGCACCCCTGAAATTTTTCCAGAAAATGAAGTATTTCTCACAGAAAAGTATTGCAGTAACACATGTTTTGCTATACACATGTTTATTCCCTTTGTGTGTATTGGAACAAAACCAAAAAAGGGAGGAAAAAAAGCAAATTGGACATAATGTCACACAAAACTCCAAAAATGGGCTGGACAAAATCATTGGCACCCTTTACTTAATATTTGGTTGCACACCCTTTGGAATAAATAACTGAAATCAGTCGCTTCCGATAACCATCAATAAGCCTCTTACACCTCTCACCCGGAATTTTGGACCACTCTTCCTTTGCAAACTGCTCCAGGTCTCTCTTATTGGAAGGGCGCCTCTTCCCAACAGCAATTTTAAGATCTCTCCACAGGTGTTCAATGGGATAGAGATCTGGATTCATTGCTGGCCACTTCAGAACTCTCCAGCGCTTTGTTGCCATCCATTTCTGGATGCTTTTTGACGTATGTTTGGGGTCATTGTCCTGCTGGAAGACCCAAGATTTCCGACGCAAACCCAGCTTTCTGACACTGGGCTCTACAGTGCGACCCAAAATCCCTTGGTAATCCTCAGATTTCATGATGCCTTGCACACATTCAAGGCACCCAGTGCCAGAGGCAGCAAAACAACCCCAAAACATCAGTGAACCTCCACCATATTTCACTGTAGGTACTGTGTTCTTTTCTTTGTAGGCCTCATTCCGTTTGCGGTAAACAGTAGAATGATGTGCTTTACCAAAAAGCTCTATCTTGGTCTGGACATTTGCCCAGAAGGATTTTGGCTTACTCAAGTACATGTTGGCAAACTGTAGTCTTGCTTTTTTATGTCTCTGTGTCAGCAGTGGGGTCCTCCTGGGTCTCCTGCCATAGCGTTTCATTTCATTTAAATGTCGACGGATAGTTCGCGCTGACACTGATGCTCCCTGAGCCTGCAGGACAGCTTGAATTGCTTTGGAACTTGTTTGGGGCTGCTTATCCACCATCTGGACTATCCTGCGTTGGCACCTTTCATCAATTTTTCTCTTCCGTCCACGCCCAGGGAAATTAGCTACAATGCCATGGGTTGCAAACTTCTTGATAATGTTGCGCACTGTGGACAAAGGCAAATCTAGATCTCTGGAGATAGACTTGTAACCTTGAGATTGGTGATATTTTTCCACAATTTAAGTTCTCAAGTCCTCAGACAGTTCTCTTCTCCTCTTTCTGTTGTCCATGTTTAGTGTGGCACACAGAGACACACCATGCAAAGACTAAGTGAACTTCTCTCCTTTTTATCTGCTTTCAGGTGTGAGTTTTATATTGCCCACACCTGTTACTTGCCCCAGGTGAGTTGAAAGGAGCATCACATGCTTGAAACAATCTTATTTATCCACAATTTTGAAAGGGTGCCAATGATTTTGTCCAGCCCATTTTTGGAGTTTTGTGTGACATTATGTCCAATTTGCTTTTTTTCTTCCCTTTTTTGGTTTTGTTCCAATACACAGAAAGGGAATAAACATGTGTATAGCAAAACATGTGTTACTGCAATACTTTTCTGTAAGAAATACCTCATTTTCTGGAAAAATTTCAGGGGTGCCAACATTTACGGCCATGACTGTACTACTGCGGGCAAGAATCCCTCAGAAGAAATGGAGTGGCCTTCATAGTCAATAAAAGAGTAGGAAAAGCAGTACTGGGATACAATCCCCAAAATGACAGAATGATCTCAGTTCAAATCCAAGACAAACCATTCAACATCATAGTAGTCCAAGTCTATGTCCCAACGACTGGTGCTGAAGAGGATGAAGTTGACTAGTTTTAAGAAGCCCTATAACACCTTCTAAAATTAACACCAAAAAATGATGTCCTTTGTCAGAGTTTAGGCAGTGTAGCTAGTATTATGAGATAAACCCAAGAGCAAAACACAGCATACAGCCCCTTTTAGATAAATAACAGTGATTTTATCAACAGTTAAATATTTACAAACTTATTCGTGGTTAAATACTTTTACAGCTACTGATACACGGAGAGCAATAAGATACACGATGAGAGAACATGAGTAGAATGCATGAGAAGAAGGGAAATGCCCTCTAATGGCTTCCCTTATATAGGCAGCTCCCTTACCCAGCTTCTTAAAGTGTCAGTAACCCTGCTGCTTCATTCCATTGCATCAGCTTCTGGTTGCCTCCGCTTACAACTTCTCATCAGTTTACAGCTATTAACCAGTGGTGAAATCTAAAATTTGCTACTACCGGTTCTGTGGGCGTGACTTGGTGGGGGGGGGGTAATTTGACTGGGTGGGCGTGGCCAATTTTTTTTTTTACTTTTAAAACCATTTTTTCTACAACCTCTTCGGCAAAGAGGTTGTAAAAAAATGCTTTCAAAAGGCTCTGACGATCCCAGCTGAGTTGCCTGATCGTTAGAAGCATTTAAAAAAAAAAAAAGTCTCTGACGATCAGGCAACTCAGCTTGGATTGTCAGAGGCATTTAAAAGAAAAAAAGGGTTTTTTTCTTTTAAAAGCCTTTGATAATCCCAACTGAGCCGCGCAATCATCAGAGGCTTTTTTTTTTTTACTTTTAAAACGGCCGAAGAGGTGGTAGAAAAAATGCTTTTAAAAGTAAAAAAAAAAAAGCCTCTGATGATTGTGCGGCTCAGCTGAGCATGGGGGGTGGGGGGGCAGAGATTTTTGTTACCGGTTCTCCGAACCACCTGCCTCCATCGCTACTGGATCGGGCGATCCGGTCCAAACCAGGAGCATTTCACCCCTGCTATTAACTCTTCATACCCTGACATCCTTATCATCATGGGGGATTGGAATGCTAAAGTAGGAAGCGAAAAGATAACTGGAATAACAGGCAAATTTGGCCTTGGAGTACAAAATGAAGCAGGGCACAGGCTGGTAGAACTTTGTCAAGAGAATATGATGGTCATAGCAAGCATTCCTTTCCAACATCCCAAGAGATGACCGTCTGGAGATGGACACAGAAATCAGATTGACTATGTGCTCTGCAGCCAAAGATGAAGAAGCTCTATACAGTCAGTAAAAACCAGACCAGGAGCTGACTGTGGCTCAGTTGATGAGCTTCTCGTTGCAAAATTTAGACTTAAATTGAAGAAAGTAGGGAAAAGCACTAGGCCACTCAGATATGAACTAAATCATATTCCTGATGAATATACAGTAGAGGTGACAAATAGATTTAAGGAATTAGATCTGAGAGACAGAGTGCCTGAAGAACTATGGACGGAGGTTCGCAACATTGTACAAGAGGTAGCAACTAAAACTATCCCAAAGAAAAAGAAATGCAAGAAAGCAAAATGGCTGTCTAAGGAAGCTTTACAAATAGATGAGAGGTTGAACAACTAGCCTCGTGGTGCAACCAGAACAATCTGGAACTGAACACATTCAAAACCGTAGAAATGGTGGTGGACTTTAGGAGAAACCCTCCTATACTACCATGTGTACCAATACTAGATAACACAGTATTAACAGTAGAGATCTTCAAATTTCTAAATTCTACTATATCTCATGACCTAAAATGGACACCCAATATCAAAAACGTCATCAAAAAAGCACAACAAAGAATGTTTTTTCTGCGCCAACTCAGAAAGCTCAAACTGCCCAAGGAGCTGCTGATACAGTTCTACAGAGGAATTATTGAGTCTGTCATCTGCATCTCTATAACTGGTTTGGTTCTGCAATCCAACAAGACAGACGCAGACTTCAGAGGATAATTAGAACTGCAGAAAAAACAATTGCTACCAACCTGCCTTCCATTGAGGACCTGTATACTGCACGAGTCAAAAAGAGGGCTGTGAAAATATTTACAGACCCCTCACATCCTGGACATAAACTCTTTCAACTCCTACCCTCAAAACGATGCTATAGAGCACTGCACACTAGAACAACTAGACACAAGAACAGTTTTTTCCCAAACGCCATCACTCTGCTAAACAAATAATTCCCTCAACACTGTCAAACTATTCACTAAGTCTGCATTACTATTACTATTAATCTTCTCATCATTCCTATCACCCATCTCCTCCCACTTATGACTGTAACCTTGTTGCTAGTATCCTTAAGATTTATATTGACTGTTTCCCTATGACTATCATTAAGTGTTGTACCTTATGACTCTTGATGAATGTATCTTTTCTTTTATCTACACTAAGAGCATATGCACCAAGACAAATCCCTTGTGTGTCCAATCACACTTGGCCAATAAAGAATTCTATTCTATAATTGAGGAAAGAACGGAAGCAAAATGCAAGGGAGAAAGAGAAAGATACACCCAATTGAATGCAGAATTCCAGAGAATAACTAGAAGAGATAAGAATGCCTTCTTAAATGAACAGTGCAAAGAAATAGAAGAAAACAATAGAATAGGGAGGACCAGAGATCTTTTCAAGAAATTGGAGATATGAAGGTAACATTTCATGCAAAGATGGGCATGATAAAGGACCGAAATGGCAGGGACCTAACAGAGGCAGAAGAGATTAAGAAGAGGTGGCAAAATTACACAGAAGAACTATACAAGAATGAGCTTAACATCCCTGATAAGCACAATGGAGTGGTCACTGAACTCAAGCCAGACATCCTGGAATTTGAAGTCAAATGGGCCTTAGGAAGTCTGAGCAACAACAAAGCTAGTGGAGGTGACAGTATTCCAGCTGAGCTATTCAAAATCTTAAAAGACAATGCAGTAAAAGTGCTACACTCAATTTGCCAGCAAATTTGGAAAACTCAACATGATTGGAAAAGGTCAGTTTACATTCCAATTCCAAAGAAAGGCAATGCCAAAGAATGTTCAAATTATCACACCATTGCACTCATTTCGCATGCTAGTAAGGTTATGCTCAAAATCCTACAAGCTAGGCTCCAGCAGTATGTGGACTGAGAACTACCAGAAGTAAGGCAGGATTTCAAAGAGGCAGAGGAACTAGAGATCAAATTGCCAACATACGCTGGATCATGGTGAAAGCTAGGGAGTTCCAGAAAAACATCTACTTCTGCTTCATTGACTATGCTAAAGCCTTTGATTGTGTGGATCACAACAAATTGTGGCAAGTTCTTAAAGAGATGGGAGTAACAGACCATCTTATTTGTCTCTTGAGAAACCTATATGTGGATCAAGAAGCAACAGTGAGAACTGGACACAGAACCACCGATTGGTTCAAAATTGAGAAAGGAGTCCGGCAAGGCTTTATACTGTTGCCCTGCCTATTTAACTTATAAGCAGAGCACATCATGAGAAAGGCGGTGATAGATGAATCACCAGTTGGAATTAAGATTGCCGGGAGAAATATCAACAACCTCAGATATGCAGATGATACCACTCTAATGGCAGAAAATGAAGAGGAACTAAAGAGCCTCTTGATGCGGGTGAAGAAGGAGAGTGCAAAAGTTGGCTTGAAACTCAATATTAAGAAAACAAAGATCATGGCATCTGGCCCTCTCAATTCCTGGCAAATAGATGGGGAAGAAATGGAGGTAGTGACAGATTTTATTTTCCTGGGCTCCAAGATCATCGCAAATGGGGACTACAGCCAAGAAATTAAAAGATGCTTGCTCCTGGGGAGGAAAGCTATGGCAAATCTAGACAGCATACTAAAAAGCAGAGACATCACCCTACCAACAAAAGTGCATATAGTGAAGGCTATGGTTTTCCCAGTTGCAATGTATGGCTGTGAATGTTGGACCATAAGAAAGGCTGACCGCCAAAGAATTGAGGCCCATGAATTATGGTGCTGGAGAAGAATCCTGCAAGTCCCTTGGACTACAAGGCGATCAAACTGGTCAATCCTAGAGGAGATCAATCCTGACTGCTCTTTAGAAGGCCAGATCCTGAAGATGAAACTCAAATACTTTGGCCACCTAATGAGAAGGAAGGACTCACTGGAGAAGAGCCTAATGCTGAGAACGATTGAGGGCAAAAGAAGAAGGGGACGACAGAGAATGAGGTAGCTGGATGGAGTCACTGAAGCAGTTGGCGTGAGCTTAAATGGACTCCGGGGGATGGTAGAGGACAGAAAAGCCTGGAGGAACATTGTCCATGGGGTCATGATGGGTTGGACACGATTTCGCAACTAATAACAACAAATCATATAAATTTAGTTCCCCGTGGCAATTAACCAAATGACTTTCCTGTTCTAGGTTTCAACCAAGGCAGTAGTATAATAATGGGTGGAACCAATCACAAATTCTTCCAGCCCCCTTTAGAACACATCTGGCCTTTTGAGACATTCATTGTACAGGTAGTCCTTGACTTATGACCACAACTGAGCCTAAGTTTCTGTTGCTAAGTGAGACATTTGTTAAGTGAATTTTGCCACATTTTATGACCTTTCTTGCCACAGTTGTTAAGTCAATTTCTGCAGTTGTTAAGTTAGTAACATGGTTACTGAATCTGGCTTCCCCATTGACTTTGCTTATCAGAAGGTCTCAAAAAGTGATTACATGACCTCAGGACACTGCAACTGTCATAAATATGAACCAGTTGGCAAACATCTTAATTTTGATCACATGATCATGGGGATGCTGCAACAGTCGTAAGTGTGAAAACAGTCATAAGTCACTTTTTTTAGTGCCATTGTAACTTCAAATGGTCAATAAATGAACTGTTGTAAATCAAGGACTACTTGTAGTTAGGGCCTCCACTCCTACAGAGGTGGAAAGCAGTTTGTCCAGCAGCCACCCTAATGGAAAGTGCAGTAGGGTTTAATCTTCTTCTTCCTGCTTTTCAATATGCATGTAAAAATGCTGGGGGGAGGGGGATCATCTGTCAATTTGTGGTTGGTTTCATGAATATGGTATGATACCCAGCTAAACATCACCAGCCTCCAGTTCAGAGAACATTTAGGCTCAACTGATTGAGGCCGCTAGCTATATTTATTGGTTATAGTAGAAAAATGATTTGTGAAAATGACACAATTAACAGAGATGGCAAAATTCAGTTGTCTGATTAGGGAAAGAAAAATAAATAACTTTTATTATAAGTACAATAAATAAATAATAAATAGCAATAAATAGCAATAGCACTTAGATTTATATACTGCTTTACAGTCCTTTACAGCTCTCTCTAAGCGGTTTACAGTCAGCATATTGCCCCCAACAATTTGGGTCCTCATTCTACCCACCTTGGAAGGCTGAGTCCACTTTGAGCCTGGTGAGATTTGAATTGCCAAATTGCAGGCAGCCGGCAGGCAGAAGAAGTAGCCTGCAGTACTGCACTCTAACCACTGCACCATTGAGCCTTATTATTATAAGACTGAAAACCTGTTACGGATTTTTTTTCTATATCAAAAATTAACTTGTGATTTAAGGGTTTGATAAGAGAAGGTAAAAGGTTAATGCATTTGTCATTACTATTAAGATTGCAAATTGCTTCTTTATCATTTCTATTTTCCTTTCTTTTGTATTCTTTGAATATTTTCTTGGCAATTTTTAAAATTTACATACTTTATTTCATTTTGTATTGTTTATATACTTTTAAAAAGTCCTTAATAAAACTATATACATAAGCAAATAAATAAATATACCTATAAATGTAAATTTGAATCCTTTAGTACAGAGTTCCCCAACATTTCCAGTTTTGCAGACGGGGTGGGGGGTTCCACATGAGCGGCAAGCGCATGCTGCTCCATTTATGTGAGCGGCGTGCACAAGTGCCTGCCATTCATCCCTCTTGGCCCACTAGTGGGCTGTGGCCCACAGGTTGGGGACCCCTGCTTTAGTATATCCCTGTCAGTTCGGACTATAGAGATGTGGTTTTAATCAAAGGGCCTAACTGACCATGATGGATTTTATGGTATGATTTACAATAAGAAAACATGTAAGGTGGTATAACAATCAGTAGGTTTTCTATGTAAGTTGGTGTTTATCTGATAGTTGTATTTTCCCCTAATCACTCATGCCGCTGGCACAACAATAATTATGGTGAGGGCAAAGAGGCTGAGCATGAAAGTCAGATTTGTGGTACTAATCATCAGGATAACAACTCTCATATCTGGTATTTCATCTGTTTTACAGGTGGCTGGACAGCATAACACTGAAATGAAAACTTAGCTGGTTCAAAAAGTTTTCATCACTCCACATTGAACTGGAGTGAGTTAATGTGTGGGGAGCCACAAGATTTAGCTCTGAGTTCTTTATACTTCAATATTTTTATTAATATCATTGATAAAGAAATGGAGAGAAACATTATTGGGTGGGATAGGTAGTTCTCTAGATGTCAGAAAGAAAATTCAAAATGAATTTGATAGCAGAGAAAAACTAGCTGAAAATAACGGAATGACAAATATGTCTATATTTACATACATATATATACAGGATACCTACTATCTTGGTAATAGTACCTCCAAGGGAAAAAACTTTGCATTTGTGCTTTTAATATTCTTTTCTTTAGGAGCTTGCACCAAGTTTGAGCTCCTTTTCCTATTAGCATCTGCTGCCACAGAATCCTGCTGATCTGACTATATTAAAATTCAATTTCTTGAGCTCCAAGATCCATGTTTAACTACCCTTAGTTTTAATTTCCTTTCAAAATCAAGAACTGCAGTTTCACATGGTTACTTTTTAAAAATATGCCTGGAAAAAGATGTGAAATCCAATGTGAAGCTTTAAGAAATGTTTTCCATGAAAATTGTTTCTACTCTGCTGCCCATAATAAGTCTCTAACCTCATAACCTGAATTTATATCTAACATCCTCAAAACATACCCAGGAAACATTTTTCTATAGTTTGGAATTTATGTTTAAGTAAAAAAACATTTAATGGACTAAAATACTGCTTTGTTTAAGCAGGATGTTTTTTTTCTTCTATCAAAAGACCATTCTACAAGGGAGAACAAGAACAGCCATTGGACATAATATATAATTACTGGACTCAAGCCCATGTAAACGAGACTTGGAAATGATTTTGAAAGGAAATAGAAAATGTAACGGCCTTAAAATTATTTGAATATGTTGCTTCTTCTGTTATATTATTTAGAATACTAAAGAGATCTTTGAAATGGAAAACTAGATGTGGGATTGGAGTGATGGCCCCTTGGACTGCAATGATAGTGAAGGGATGGAAATCCCTTCTCTATCTAGCTCTGCAGTTAAAATAGCAGCCCTTGTTTAATGACAGCCTGTCTCTGTTCTGTGATATTCATGTGTAATTAATTGCATTAATGATATCAGAAAAAACATTTCCTTCTTATATGAACCTTAGTGCCAATTTCAACATTTGTTCCAACATTTTTAGGAAGCTTTTTTTAAAAAAAATATTGGAATTTTCAGGAAGGAACAATTGCTAACTCACTCATCTCAAAGCAGTGCAAAGGATCTTGCATTAAAAGTCCAAATGAAAAAAAAACGAAAAGAGTTAATAAAAATAATTAGATATTGATAGTCATAAATAAGCCAAATTATAGGACAAGAAGATAGCCCTAAATACAAACAGATGAACTGCTGGAGAGGTTATTGCACCAGAAAAACAATGGGATTTCTGGTAAAGCCATTCAGATTAGATATTTCTCCTCCCCATATGATTTTGTTCCTGTTTGCTCTGAAAGTAAAAGTTCTCTGTTCTAGGAATCTCACTACAACAAACATATAAAATTTCACTTTCCAACTAATTCACTTGCCCTGAGATACTAGCAGAAAGGCTCTCTTTTTGCTACCCTTATTCCATCACCTGGTCTTGCATGTAGCCCTTGGGATAGAAAAGGTTGAGCACCTGTAAAACTAAAGAGAAAATTTAAATGGATGAGATTTAAAAATATGAACAGGAAGTGTATTTGTACAACTCAAAATCAAATATAATAAAGTTTTTTGTTTATAAAATGTTGGAGCAAAAGTATTATATAACATATAAATAAAGGTACCTGTTATGCCAGTAACATAAATTTTGAATTAGAGATATATTTTCAAAATGGAGAAATAAGATAACTAAGGTATCTAAAATATAACCAACTGAATGTTCTTCTAACTTCCTCTGGCTTAAACAATGCATGCAAATTACCTAGAGAGATTTGACGATTTCTTTTTTATAAATTTGTCACCAGGATTAATATGATTTGCAAATATTTTTATTGTGCATCTCCACTACACAATAGCATTTTTTCCATGCTTGTTAAAAAGTAACCTCACAATGACTTCCGGTTTGCTTCTCGTCGCCGCCAGATGATCCCTCAGGACCGCCAGTCCCATTGCCTGTAAAGAGCCGCCTTTACAACGGAAAGGCGGCTCGAAAAAACTCCATTTCCATGAGGAAATGGAGATAGAGCCGGCGAGGGCAGGTAGAGCTCTCTGCGTAGCCCCAAAGGTTTTTTTTTTTACTTTTGGGGACGAAGCAGATGAGGCTCCCTATTTCCCCCGCCGCCGCTCCGGGCTTTGGGAGACCTCTGCTTATGCAGAGCTAGGCGACAAGAACAAGCCTACAAAATTAACAGATTAATTAAAGAGGATGTGAGCTGGACCTGTGACCCTGAATCGCAAGTATTTCATTTATTTTATAAAAGTTATTGAAGAAGGAAAAAAGAATTTTTAAAAATGGCGACTGCCGAGGCTTGAGAAGGGGCTGAAAGGGAAAGTCCTTCCGTTTTCTATTAAGCTACAAAGTAGCGGAATAAATACTTCTGGCTACAACTGAAGATAAAGCTCCACTTTTGTGTTTTCTTTTTCCTGGAGATTTGATATTGATCTTGGTTGGAAAGAAGCTTTTTTTTTTCTTTGCTTTTCTTTTCTTTTCTAAAAAAGTTTGTCTGTGTGGAAACATGGCATTAAAACTTACAAAGCCGGACAAACAAGCAGTGGGGGGGGGGATTCCCCCATTAATAAATTACATGAACAAGTTCTAAATCTCCAGTCTCAGAAAACTGATTTTAACATAATTGAATTTCTCTTGGAGGAGATTGTAAGAAGGGATGAGATTGTGAATCAGAACTTTGAAAAATTTAAGCAGGAAATTAAAGAATTGGTGTAATTAAACTTTGATACTTTGCAACAAAAGATTACAAAAATGGCTAATGGTTTTACAGAATTTATGATCAAGTTGGATGCAAATACTAATTTATTAGAGTCTAAAATGGAAGAAATTGAGGACAATTTGGACAATAGAATACAAAAAATTGAAAATGATTTGACAAACACTCAAGACAATAGCTCAGAAGAAAAACCTAAAATGGAGGCTGATCAAAAGACTTGTAATGCAGAAAACATACAACAACGGATTGAAAGAGAAGTTTTAATGATGCAATATAATTTTACTGAATATGCGATTAGACTGAGAGGACTGCAGGAAAATAACAGAGATGATTTAAGGAAAATATCTTCTGAAATTCTGGCTGGGATCTTAAAGGTTCAACCTGAGGAAGTATTTTGTAGGATCGATAGAGTTTATAGAATAAATTCTTGGACTGCAAAGCAAAGGCAATTGCCTAGAGATGTGGTGATTTATTTTACAGATAAAGAAATAAGAAATAATATTGTGCAAAATTCTTTCAACTCTACTTTGCAATTGTTTGGAAGAAAGATTTGGATATACAAAGAGCTCCCGCCCAAGATGTTATTGGAAAGAAAGAAATTTGGTTTTCTGGTGATTGAGCTTAAAAAAAGAAATATTCTATTCAGGTGGGATGCTCCAGTTGGTATAATATTGAGATATCAAGGAGAAAGATACCAATTAAATACTGTTGAAAAAGCGGAAGAATTTTATCAAAAATTTTTGAAAATGAACTCAACATTTTTATGCACAACACAGGATAAGCAGCAGGAGTTGGAAATAAAGGGAAAACATCGAATTATAGAGGTCTCTGTAGACAAATTGCCTTTGGATTCTTTAGACACCTCAGCTGGATTATCTACAAATAAGAGAGAAGTGGCATCGGATTCTAACGTGATGATTCATCAAGTCACATACAAGCATGGAAATCAATTAGCTGATACACAATTGATAGAAAAGAAATATGAGTCACAAAAGCAAAACTAACAAGATCAAGTCATAAAGCAGAATGAAAACCGATCAGTTGATATACAACTTGTAGAAAGGAAATTAGGATGGAGATCAAACCCACAAAAAGAAAAGAAAAAAAGAAATAGGTCTCACAAAAATAAAAATTTCTAAATTAAGCAACAGTGAAGCCAGTTATTTTAAAAAAATGAATGAATATATGAAAAGATAGTTGAGGCGAAGTATTGGTTAACATTATCCTGAGGAGAGTGACAGACCTCTGCAATGCCGTAATTTTGGGATGTGAAAAGAGCCTTAAATTGTTGGATTGGAATTATCTATTTCGGATTTCTTTTTTTATTGATAAATGCATTATATTTATGTTGAGCTATAAGGCAAGAGAGCTACACTGGGGCACGCAGAAGATCTTATGATGACGGGAATTAATAATCCTGAAGAAAGCCACAATTACAGATATTATATGGAATATAATTATAATGTCACTCGGGTGGTTGTTTTCCTTTTTTATATATATATGAGGATATTCATTACTGATGGGGGCAGATGATAACTGAGGATTTTGAACAATCTGTTGCAACCAGGATGCTATGTTACCCTAATATGGATGATGGACTCAACAATCCAGTGGAAAGACATCAAAGAAGACATTATATGGTCTTGAATAAACTGTTGCATCAGCAAGCTATGTTACCCTATTATGGATGTTGGTTTTAACAATCCAGTGGAAAGACTTCAAGAAGATATTATATGGACTATAAATTTAAAGTTATTGTCTTTTCTTTTTTTATTTAGATATAATGGAATATATATATATATATATTTTTAAGTAGTGTGGGCAGTGAATTAAAGATATCAAGAATTGTTGTGTATGGTAAATTTGTAAGACAGTGGGTGAATAAGCTAGCTACAGACTGATTAGTTTAAGAAAAGGGATTTTTAAGTGATACATTTAGGGGAGTGGAGGAAATGGATAGAGTGGAATAAATGTTAAATTAGATTTTATGGGGAGCCCGCTTTGAAATGTTATTAAAGTAGGACTTATCGTATAGTTTTAAAGTGGAAGGTGGTTTTGAATTGTTGCAATAATGTATAGATATAAAACACTATTATGCTAAATTAGAAGTTATTTTATAATAGTTATAGTATAATGTGTTTGTTTTTTTTTGTTTTTTTTTTCTCTTCTTCTTTTCTGAAATGTATGGATAAAGGGGGATTTATAATACTTTTAGTAAGTAAAGGTCAGTATTTTGAGGAGGGAGTAAGTAATCTGTTATGAATTAGGGTTTTTTTTTTGTTACGAAGAAGTCACAGGGGGGGAAGGGTGGGGAGGGGGGGTTAGGGAGGGGGGGAGGGGGGGGAAAAAGGGGGAAAATTTGTATTTGAAAACCTTTTCAATAAAAAAAAAAAAAAAGAAAGAAAATAAAAAAAAAAAAAGACATTATATGGATTATAAATTTAAAGTCATTGATTTTTTCTATATAACGGAATATTTTTTTTAGTAGGGCGGGCAGTAGATTAAAGATATTAAGAATTGTTGTGCATGGCAATTTTGTAGGAAAGTGGGTGGAGATAGGTTAGTTTACCGATTGTTTAGTTTAAGAAAAGGGATGTTTAAGTGATATATTTAGGGGAGTGGAGGAAATGGATAGAGTTGAATAAATGTTAAATTAGGATTTATGGGGAAGGCTGCTTTGAAATGTTATATTAATATACACAAAAGATCAAATGTTAAAGTAGGATTTATTATATAGCTTTAAAGTGGAAGGTTGTTTTGAAATGTTGTATTAATATACAGATATAAGTATGGGGGAGGAGAAAAAGGGCAGATTATTGCTAAATTGGGAGTTATAATAATATTATTATGCTAAATTAGAAGTTATTATACAATGTTATAGTAGAATGTTATTTTGAAATGTATGGTAAAAGGGGGAAGTAATAATATTAATAATATTATTAGCAAGTAAGGGTCAGTATTTAGAGGAGGGAGTAAGGGGATGGTAAAATATTATATAATCTGTTATGAATTAGGTTTATGTTGTGAAGAAGTCACAGGGAGGGATGGGTGGTGAGGGGGGGTTAGGGAGGAGGGGGGGAGAAAAATGGGGGGAAAATTTGTATTTGAAAACTTTTTCAATTAAAAAAAAAAAGTAACCTCACAATGATAGGTGGAAACGGGCTGTTAGGCAGCTATCTCCCTGTTGTTATACATATATAACACTTTGTTCCAGGCAGGGGAATTACATTACAATTTTTTGCCCATCCTTCTATTCTGAGCCATCCTAACATTTGTGGGGCTCACATCTAACATTCAATGTGGACATATTTATTAATTAGATTAGTTCACTGGTTTAAAAAACATTCTTACAGGTTGTTTATCAATGGATTTTAACTGAATTTGAATGCAGTATCAAATATGGAATCAGAGGATTTATTTCTTGGCCTAATATTTTGAGTTGGGTAAGGAAGTGGAAGGAATGGATATCAAGGAGCAGATGAACAGTATAACTAATTCTATGGAGGACAGAAAGAAAATCTTCATTTGATTAATTTAATCTACTATAAATTTTTAAAAGTGAACCAAAGTAAGAGAATGAAATTTTACAGAGAAAAATAAAAATTCTTAATTAAGAGAATGCAGAAATACAGGAGAATACCTGCATATGTGAAAAACCTTTTGGAGTTGTAATTTATTGTAAGATGAATATGAGTCATAACATACTGTAGCTGTGAAGACAAATGTAGTTTTAGGCACCATTAAAATAAATATGATTTCCAAATTATGGAAGCAATAATTCTACACTATTTTTCATTAATTAGATTATCTCAAATACTGTGGCCACTTCTAAGGATTTCATATTGAGAGGGATTAAGATAATCTGAATACAAAAAAGGTAATGAAGATCATTAGTAAACTGGAAAATAAAGGTGCACACATTATTACTTACAATCTCAGTTCCTCAAAATCAGATTAAAACTGAACTACAATCATCTTCATTCCTATCAATCTGGAAATATGAGCCAAACAATGTTCTATTGAGCTAACCAATAGGAAAATGCAAAGGATATCATTTAGTTAGTGCTCCACCCCAATCTACTAATTTTGAAGCAGCAAAAACAAAGAGAAGTAAAAAAGATTAGTACCTGCCCTTCCAGTTCTCATTTCTGATACATTATGTGCATTTGTTTGCTTTGTAAAAACAAAAACAACCCCCCCCAGTGGTAGTTAAAAAAGGAAGATATCTTTCACAAACATCTATTCCTCTTGCATTTAAAATATCTTGCAAACTATGAAAGTAAGAAGATAGTGTGTCAGCAATTTTGCAAATAGTTGCTATGAGAATATTTAGGAAACTGAATATTGAGATGAAACTTGAGATGAGATACCTCAGGGGTGTCAAACGCAATTTCACTGAAGGCCACATCAGGGTTGTGTTTGATTTTGGGGGGCCAGGGTGGGCATGGCCAGTTCGACACCACTTGTGTCGGAGGGGGGGAGGCTGTGGTGGCCCAAGCGTTCTGCCAGCGAAACAGGCTCCCGAGCTCCGTTTTTGGCTGCAACAGCATCCTGCAACCCTCTGCCAACAAAAATGTCTGAACTCCGTTTTTGCTGGCAGAGGCACTGCGGGGCGGTCCTTTGCTATTTCCAGGGCGACCGCGTGGCCAGATCTAAGCACCCAGGCCTTGAGTTTGACACCCCTGAGATACCTGTTCAATTCAATGATGTATTTCAGCGTGCAGGACACAGAATGATGGTCTTCAAGTACAAGTGACACTGTTACCTAGAAGTCTAAGGAGTCTTCTCATGAATTGGTTGAAAACTACTAACATTGAGCTGGCAGAAAATTACATTGGCATAATATTCATTACTCCACTGTCAATCCCTATCTTTTCACAGCATAAACCAAGAAAAGGTATTATTATTCTTTGCTCTGTGCAGGGCATATTAAGGACAGAGATTGGTGAATTTCTTTGCCTTTGTTTCACTTTCCTCATATTAAACTCACCAGCCAGCTGGAAAATATTCCCCATCTCACTGTCCTCCGCATGGGATGGAGCTGGTGTGTGTGTGTGTGTGTGTGTGTGTTGTCAGGAGGAGGGGATGGAAAAATAACACTTTGCAGGAGCTGTGTTAGATGGAAGTGGAAAAAGACCCCAAGACTTGTTCTGTTTCATTCTGTTTGGTAGGATGTACAATAATGTATTTTAAGTTATAGAACAATAGATTGTGATTGAACATTGGTTGGATGTGCTTATGAAGGTGATCATAAAATCACAGAATCATTGGGCTGGAAGGGACTGCAGAGATCTTCTGTCCAACTGCCTGTTCAAGGCAGGAGTCTTATGCCATCCCAGTCAAATGGTTGTCCAGTCCATTTTTGAAAACCTCCAGTGTCTGGAAACATTGGAGTCTGGACAATCATCTATCAGGGACACTTCAATTTGGATGCTTACGCTGAATTCAGTGGCTTAAAGGACCCATTTTTAACTCAATACAATCTGTTTTTCTAAATAATACAACAAAAGTAGCAATCCAATTCAACTAATTTTATTTCTGTGGATAATTTCAACCCATTTCAGAATCATGTTTATGTTTTATCAGCAATTCATTTTTGGCAGAATTACAATGAGTGGACATTTCCCAGCTGCTATTATTTCCTATGGTCTTTTTTGGCTTTTAGGCTTAACGTATAATTACTTCGGCGTCAACTATATGCCGCAGACAGTGGAGGAAACAGAGACTCTTTATTTTAAAAAATCCGTTATTTCTTCAGGCAGCTTTTCTGAACGAAGTCCCGTCAGAAGACTGATCTTGGATCTCTTTCGAGCCACTGCTCCTTCGAGATAAGCGTCCCTTCTACATGCCGCTCCGTCATTTTCCAGCTGAGGAAGTAACCAGAACCCACGGTCGGAGAAATATTTTCCTTTTCTAAAACGGCTCCATTTTCTGTCAATTCCGGAGAAGAAGATGAGGACGCTCTCACCCGCACCACATGATTTTGCAGATTCGGCGCTCTGGAGCCTCTCCATTTCCTGGAGACCTCGTGATACAGTAGGAAGGGCTACGGATCTCGCCGTTGTGAAAGAGGCCTCTAAGCGGCGCTGTGGCCCAGGGTGGTGCCGGCTCCAGTACAGCATTCCTCTTTACACATGATCTCGTCTCGAGCCGGCGGCGTCAGCGGCGGCTGCCTTGGCGGAGGACTAGTTCGAGCTGGCTCAGAACGGAAGGGCCAAGGGCAAACCATGTCTTCGGCCGGCGCCTGGAAGAGCCCGTGCATTCCCCGTGCGTTTAAGCAACCGGGCTTCATGGCTTGGCCTTTTCTCCCGTCAGCTGCGGCATCGCTTACTTCAGCTCTTTGTTGAAAACGGGGGATTATGTTACGACTAACTCGATCTGCAGGGAGGTGAGCGGGAAGGAAGCCAGGGAAAAAGAATGCGGGTCTATTTAATGGTGTGCTGCCTTGTTTTCTACACCGTGCGTGGACAAGTAGAGTACTCCATCGCCGAAGAAACTGAGCGTGGCGCGCCCGTCGGGAACCTAGCACAGGATTTGGGTATCGATGCGGCTAGGCTGCCCTCCCGCAGATTCCGCATGATCACCAGTTCAAGTAAGCAATATTTCAACCTGAATGTGAGCACCGGAGCTTTGTCTGTTAACGAGCGCATCGACAGGGAAGAGATCTGTGCACAAGAACCTATCTGCTCTCTGAATTACGAACTCGTGTTAGAAACCCCCCTGGAACTTTATAAACTGCAGTTTAAAATATTGGACGTGAACGATCACACTCCTACTTTTCTGCTAGGGGAATATCATGTGAATGTCGCCGAGTTCCTGGCTCCGGGAGTTCGGTTTACTCTCCCGGTCGCCCAAGATCTCGACGAAGGCATCAACAGTGTCCAGAGCTACATTCTAAGCCCCAACCAGCATTTCAAACTGGAAATGCAGACTCGTGGGGATGGGAGCCGATATCCTGAACTGGTACTAGAAAAGCCCTTGGATCGGGAGCAGCTGGCCACACACAGGCTTACTATCACAGCTAAAGATGGAGGAAGCCCCCAGAGGTCTGGAGACGCCCAGGTTGTGGTAACCGTCCTGGACACAAATGACAATGCCCCTACTTTTGAGCATTCTGTCTACAGGGCCAGCGTGTTGGAAACCTCTCCTAGAGGCACTCTGGTCACTAGAGTGCAAGCCACAGACTTAGATGAAGGTCAGAATGGAGAGGTCTTCTACTCGTTTAGCAACAGCACATCCCCTGAGCTACAGAAGATGTTCAGCATCAACCCCCAGAATGGAGAGATAAAAGTCAGTGGTGCTTTAAATGTCCAAAAGCCCCTGCTCGAGATGTTCATTGAGGCAAGGGATAAAGGAGTCTTTGGCATGTCCACTGTATCCAAACTGTTGGTGGAAATTACTGATGTGAACAACAATGCCCCAGAGATTACACTCACTTCGCTCTCCAGCTCCATCCCAGAGGATTCTTTGCTGGGCACGGTGGTAGCTCTTTTGAGTATTACTGATGAAGATCCTGGTGAGAATGGGAAAATCATTTGTAAGATTCCTGTTGACATCCCCTTCCAACTCAAGTCCTCTTTTGATAATTACTACAGCCTGATCACAAGTGGTCTTCTTGATCGAGAACAGGTCAGTGAATACAACATTACAGTCACTGCCTCTGATCTGGGTTCCCCTCCCATTGCCACTCAGAAAGCACTGTGGGTGCAGATTGCGGATGTGAATGACAATCCTCCCAAATTCCTCAACCAGATGCGTGAAATTTACATAGCAGAGAACAATAAGCCTGGGGCATCTGTTTTCCAGGTGTCAGCTTCTGATCCAGACCTCTGGGAGAATGGTCGGGTATCTTACTTTCTCAGGGACATTGACATCCAGGGCAGCTCCTTGTCCAGATATTTAGCCATTGATGCAGGCAATGGAATCATCTATGCAAAAGACACTTTTGACTTTGAGCAACTCCAAAATTTTCATTTCCAAGTAGAGGCAAAGGACAATGGCTTCCCAATTCTGACTGCTACTTTTATTGCCAGTGTTACCATCTTAGACCAAAATGACAATGCCCCAGTCATCTTGTATCCAGATGTGAGAAATGCTTCAGTGGCAGTTGAAATTGTGCCACGCTTGGCAGATACCAACTATTTAGTGACCAAGGTGGTGGCCCATGACCCAGACAGTGGGCAGAATGCTTGGCTTTCTTACCACCTTCTGCACTCTTCTGACACAAGCCTATTTCAGGTTTTACCAAATTCCGGGGAACTTAGGACTAGTCGTTCAATGAGATCTAGTGACCCCATCAAGCACAAAGTGGTGATCTTGGTGACAGACAGTGGGGATCCTTCCCTCTCCTCTACTGTAACTTTGGGCATCCTACTAGCTGACACTCTCCCACAAGCACTCCCAGACTTTGATGACAGCCTGGAAACACACGGGCAGCAGCTGTCTAGCTTGAACTTCTACTTGATCATTGCTCTGGGCTGCCTTTCCTTTGTCTTTTTTGGATTTATCATTTTCCTTTTTGCTGTTCGACTTTTCCACTGTAGGACTAACCCCTCTTGCAATTGTTGTTGCCCCACGGATGAGTATGAAAATTATCGGTACAATGTGCGCATGCTCCCAAGCTCTCATTTTACCCCAGAGATGGTTGAGATTGCAGGGATGGGGAAACTTACACACACCTATTTATATAGGGCAGCCCTAGGTGTAGGGACTAGCAATAACAACTTGATGTCCAACAGAGATGCCGGGAACCTTTCCAAGGGGGCGGGATTATTGCAAGTGCCAGCATCCTGCATTCAAGTACAGAAGGTGAAGAGTGACCATTTTAATGCCATTTTGGTGGTAAGCAGTGCTTTCAAATATCTATTGTCTCTCTTGGTATTGGGTGGGATGGGAAAGTAAATACCAAAAAGCATGTCTTGATCCAACAATGAAAATTAAGAAAATGATTTAGAGAAAAAAGGGCTGGAATGGATGTCATTTCATTTGCAGAAGGAAGATGGTTTGTCCTCCCAACATCTTGCAAATTAAAAACAAAATAAATGAAATGGGGTAGCTTGAAGTCCAATGTCCTGCAGTAACCAGTACCTAAAATGATAATCCAAAAAAACAGGATGGGCATAGGTACAGCCTATGAGCTGACAAGAGTCATGATGGAAGTGTAACTCTTCCCTCAGTATATTTTCTTATTTTTAGAAATGTTTCATAAGAAAGAGCTGGGTGTACATATTGGAGTGGGTCCAAAACAGTGTGTTTAAAGATGCTATGTATATTCAACTTGGAAACAAGAAAATTGGAGAAACCTAATTGCAATCTTCAAGTTTCTGGAAGTTTCTTGTCATATTGAAAATGAGGTAGAATTGTTCAGAGTTATTCCAAGAGAACTAAGAACCAATCGCTTTAAATTACACACACACACACACACACACACACACACACACACACACAAAATAGTAACAGTAGGGGTTATTTTTGGGAGATGCTGGAATTTTCTTTTCCTGGAGATGTTTAAACCCAGGTTGTATTATTGTCAGTTGGAAATGCTGTAGTATGGGGTTCCTTCACTGGGCAAAGAGTTGGAGTAGATGTTCTTCCAATATTTATGTTTGATTATAATGAAAAGTGCTCATTTTAATATTTATTCTTTCTGCAACAAAAGAGTCTATTTGCAAATGAGAAAAACAAACTGAAATAAGATCATTAAATTTAGGGCCTAATATTATCATTACTCTAATGACCCAGTGATGAATAGAATATGCTCCTTTATATCCCCCCCCTTT
This sequence comes from Pantherophis guttatus, assembly GCF_059756535.1. Classification (NCBI taxonomy): domain Eukaryota; kingdom Metazoa; phylum Chordata; class Lepidosauria; order Squamata; family Colubridae; genus Pantherophis; species Pantherophis guttatus. Next base: position 118,673,957 of record NC_142065.1, on the reverse strand, counting down.
CATGATACCCTGTTTCCCCCAAAATAAGACATCCCCTGATAATAAGCCCAATCAGGCTTTTGAGCGCATGGCAATAAGATCAAGCGCTTATTTCAGGGTTCAAAAAAATATAAGATAGGGTCTTATTTTCAGGAAAACACGGTAGTACTGTTTAGAATTCTCATTAGATATTAACTGATTCCATGATAACTTTGGTTTTTCTGGTGTTACAGAGCACTGAAAAGCAACAACATGATTTTGGTATGTGCCTATCAAAATTCCTTGGTGGGAAGGGTAAGGGAGGGAAGGCAATTGGATCTACTCATTATTGGATTTATGTAACTCAGACCAACCCTTTTTTGGGATGGCTGGTGAGATTATGATAATAGAATTGATACTGGGTAGGATAGGAGATCAACCAGCAAACCTTTCAGAAGACCAGTCAAATTGCACCCAGAAACAATTACTGATTGCTTTGAAAATATTGTGTATGTGATTCAAGCATGTAGGTTCTTGTGGCCAAACAGCAAGGAAATATTTCAGGACAAGATGTTATGAGACATTGTGCAACACTCATGCTGAAGATTTAGAAGACTCTTTTCCTAATTTAAAAAAAAATGGATAGGGATAAAAATGGTTTTGACTGTATATAGCAACTGGGCTCCAATAATTTCTCTTGAAGAATAATGTAAAGAAACAGCTCTGGGGAGGATGAGTTTTTTAAATTATACGGCAAGAATCCTCCCAGCAAGAATGAAGTTGCATTTTCTAAATTAAATTCCAGAAATGGGAATGAGTTGCAATCTCAGATGAATCTAGGGCTAGGCAAACTATTATCAGAGTATTAGATCTGGACTCCCTACAGTTACAACTTTCCTAGAACTTTGGACAAAAGGTGAAATATATTTCATCAATAAAGGGCTTGAATAAAACAAAAATTAGTTGTCCTTCAGTTTTGTGTTGCCTTGGTAAGATCATGTCTACTAACACTAACTTTACAAAATTAAAACATAGCTATCTTAGGATAAAACTCAGGGCCCTTCCACATTTGCACCAATCTAGGATTGGTGGTTGCGTTTTCATCCATCAACAGAGATAAATAATATTTATTTAATATATCATTAAATAAAATCTAATAATTTTAAAACATTAATATTCTTAGTTTAACTTCCTGAAAGAGTCTGTTGTGAGCCATCCACTGAAGTTATCTTGTTGAACAAGAGAATTGCTATAATCACAACTGAAATAAGTTTGTGTAATATTCACAGAAAATATGTTAGATTACACTAGCAATAAGAATTATCCTCAGCATTGAAATGAAGGTATACATTTCATTCAAAATTTCTTTTTTATATATATATAAAAGTTTTTTGTTTTTGTTTTTTCAAACATACAAATTGCATCTTTTCGGAACAGAGCTTTGATCCGGTCATCAATTTGTTCAATTTTTTGTCATCTTTAACAAAATTTTATGTATTCTATTTTGCCATAACACTTATTTCTTAATCTTAAATCACATATTTCAACTAATACCATCTTAGAAAAAGTTTATTCATATTTACTTAATCAATATAATTATCCTTCTATTAACCCACCTTAAATCTTAATTCAATTAATACCTCATAATACATTTCACAATTCTTACCCTAAATCCTCACTATTAACAATACAGTTCAAACATGTTTATATTCCAAAATTATTTCCATTTCTAAAACTTCCTTACATTTATTTATTGCTTCATGTAATGCTCATTAAATCTTTATTCCATTATTACTTTATCAAATTTAAATCTTATCACTAATCTTAAAAATATAGCAATTTAACATTTAAACATAGTTCTTAATTCAAATAATGCTATTTATTACAGTTTCCCAATTATTTCCCTAAATTCTATATATTTAACCATATCCTTTATATAAACACCAATTAAGTAATTTTTGTTTGTAAATCATAATCATATATTATTTCAATTTTCTTTTTTTTGCTTAAGTGAAAAATGTTCAAATTATTACAATTGTTATACATATTTAATTAATATCCCAATTATTATAGCTATCAATTTTCTCAAATGATACCGTCCAACATCTTAATAAAAATTGATACATTATATCCATTGATATATTTTCTTTTTACATAATCTAATTCAACCTTTTATCATTCCACTGTTAATCCCAGTGTAATCATCTTTATGCCACTGTTAATCCCAGTGTAATCATCTTTATTTTTTTCCCTGTTAATCCCAGTGTAATCATCTTTATTTTTTCACTGTTAATCCCAGTGTAATCTCTATAAATATTTAAACAATATCCCAATTATTATAGCTATCAATTTCTTCAAATAATATCATCCAACATCTTAATAAAAATTGCTTCATCATATCCATTAATATATTTTCTTTTAACATAGTCTATTTCTCATATATTTTAACTTCAATCCATATTTCATTTCTAAGTATCTGTAACATATTTCTTCTCACATTTATTAATCTCAATATAGTTTTATAAATCCAAGTCCTGGACTTTTTTATTTTCCTTAATATTTTCCAACCTTTTATTCTTTTATCATTCACTGTTAATCCCAGTATAATCATCATTGTGTTATTGTTAATCTCAATATAATCTCTAGAGACCTCCTTTTTATTATTACTATTCACATGTTCAGTTACTTATTCATATTTAATCACATTGTCTTTATCTTCTTTATTCTCCACCTATATATCTTATTCCTCCATCTTCATTTTCTTGTCCATTTGTATATACTCCATTTCAACTTCTGTATCCTCAAATTTTTGTCCTCTGTACAACATTATAATTATTTCTCTTATTTCCATTGTCCAAGTCTAGATCAATTTGTTCCTTCTCTAATTCCTGCACCATTTTTCTTTTTAAATTAATATTATTCCAATTATAAGAGTTCCATTGTGTTCCCTTCTTTTTATTTTTTATTTTTTCTCCAAAAGTCAAACCACTTGTAGACAAGAAAATCCTCCCCCTCAAGTTCTCACGGATGTTATCTGTAAAGTCCACAATTTTCCAAAACAAAAACCAAGCTGCAATATTCCTTTTTACTCCAGATGGTGTCTCTCTGCAATCCACAATTTCCGGTTGTTTAAAAAGTATCCATTTTGTTTCAATTACATAACAGTCTTATTTAGCTTCTCTTTTTCTTTTAGGTTTAAAAGTACCAAATCATATTTAAAGTCCAGTCTAAATTTAAATATCTTTTCTCACTTCTTTCCTCCCCCCTTTCCCCCTTTTATTTGTACATCACTTCTTTTTTAAAGCTTATTATCCATTCTCTTTATTTTTTTTTGAAATTTAAAAAGAGAGAAGGGGAAAAAAAGGATCTCTTTATTTCTTTCCAATCCTTTGACCATTCTCAAATGTTTTAAGGTTTCCAAATAGTTTGTTTAAAAATCTATTTTCTATCGGATATTCGTCTCTTTAAAGTTACGTTTCAAAATCTTCTTTGCCCCCATGCTCCTTAGTCGTTATTTATCATTAGGGGTCTTATAATTAAAAGATGTTTCCCTTGTTGTTATTTCATGCCTGGGTTGGCTGTCACTCACCTGGCTTCAAAAAACTCTGTTCCGTTCCTCTTCTTTCTCCAGCTCTATACTTAGTCCGGTCATCCCAGCTTCATGGCAGCTGCCATGGCTGCCATCCCCTGCTGTCGAGTCACAGAGAGTTCCTTCCGACCTTCGAGGAACTTGCCTGTACTTCTTGGTCGTCCGAGGTGCCTCTCTTTCTTCCCCGTCCCTGCAGGATGGTTCTGGTCCGCAGACCCATCGGCAGCAGTTCATCAACTGGGGTTTTCGCGGAGCTCATCGGAGCCCGCTAATTCCCCAACTGTCTCGCCGTGACGCCAAACTGGAAGTCTCATTTCATTCAAAATTTCATTCAAAGAGAGCCACTTTGGTCTAGTGATTAAAACATCAGGCTAGAAACTGGTTTAGCCTTAGGCATGAAACCTGGCTGGGTGACTCACCTCACCTCCCAGGGATGTTGTTATGGGGAAAATGGGAAGGGGAAGGAGTATTAGATATGTTCACTGCTTTAACTTTGAAAGTAATAAAGATAGGCTTTTAAAAATCTCAATAATCCTTACTACTGCAGTCATGAAAACTGGTCAAAATTAATGCCCTCCCCCATTTTATAAGCTTTGGCAAAGAAAATAGATTTCCAAGAAAATTCATAATTGATTTGACACATAAATATGTTTTTAACATGCATTGCACTTGTTATTTATTCATATAAGACATTTTAATATGTTCTTAGTGATTTATTTATTTGTTTAACTGATTGCAGTTACATTAAAATACTACTTCTATTATTCTTCAATTGTAGATTTAAGGCTAATCCAAGATTAACAAGATAATAATTGCATAAAAGGCCATGTGCTGATATTATTACAAGATAATAGTAGTCTTTATTATAGTTATTAATAGCAAATACAGTGAATCGTGATGGTGGTACAGTGAATCTGTATAAAGGTATTCCAGCAACAAAGATTCAAAGTTTTTTATTGCCACTACTCGGTATCTTTGTTGCTATATCATTATAGCTGTCTGGCACTGAAATGATACTGATAATTTTATTTATTTATAATTTATATATTTTAGATTAATAACTTTATGTTTATGTATTGTTATCATATTTCTTGTTTAATTCCAATTGTGTTTATTTACATTTGTTATAGTCTGTGACTGAAATAAATCTTTTGAATCTGACTGATGAGCTATGTGTTCATGTATATTTAAATCTCTCCAAGAATCAGGGTGTTCATTTATTTTTATTTTTCATTGCTTTAAGATGTGGGGCAGATTTTAGCATGTGCTGTTCTTTTCCATGAAAATAAATGGGAAATGCATTTTGTTTTGCATGGATTGTGCAGTTTTTATACTTTATACAGACCATATATTTTTAGATGAATTATTGATTTATTCTTGCTAACATTCATTACCAAAAGACAATTCTGATAAATAGATAAATAAATAAATATTAAACATGCCATTTGCAGAACTATAAATAAAAGGAATGAGTTTTGTTGATACAGCATGTTCCTTGCCTTTTTTATGTGTGTGCCTCTAAGCAATTCATAGTGAGGTTTTCAGTGTTTGCACTGAACTGTCCAGATAACAATTTATGACCATATTCAGTGCTAGACTTCTTTAAAGCTGTATGAAGGAAGAATAAAGCATATTTATTCCAGATATCAAATAAAAAGAATTGGGTAGTTTGGGGTTTCCATTTCTTCTGGGCAGATGTTTTAAACAATTGAACAATAACTCTTGGATGGATTTTGAACTTGCAGCACTGCTTGCACAAATTGAACGTTTTTAACCTGCAGAGGTTTTTTTTCCTGAAGTTTAAACTATTTCTTCTGAACTGCATATCAGACATTTTGTTTCAGTGTTTATTATTGATTGATTGATTGATATCCCTCCTTTATTATTTTTACAAATAACTCAAGGAGGTGAACATATAAACACACTTCCCTCCTCCTATTACGTATACTAGCAAATACAACACCTGTATAGGTGTCCTTATTTACATAAAAACAAGATTGCATTCAAAATAAATATATCTCATTCTAAATAATATGCATCTATTTTGATGAAAAAGCTGGTTCATAATGTATACTTTTTTGGTGAGTGAAGGATTAAAATGCTAATTTTTTTTTTATTGAAAAAGTTTTACAAAAACCAATTTTCCCCATTTCCCCCCCATCCCTCCCTAACCCTCCCCTCTTCCCATGACTTCCCCAAGGTGAAATCCGTCCATATTATATTATATCATACTTTACCACCCCTCTATTCTCCCCCCTGTGCACTATACATTTCTACATAACAATAAGCTATTTTACCCCCTATATACTATACATTTCTACACAACATTCAGCTAAAAGCTATCTGGTACTTCCTAGTTTGATATTTATTCTGCACATAATCTATCCATTTCTTCCACTCCCATGCATAAGTCTCTTGAGTCCGGTGTTTTAAGTATGCTGATATCTTCGCCATTTCTGCAAAACTGGCCATCTTCAAAGTCCATTCTTGAATTGTAGGCATAACATCCCTTTTCCAATATTGACCAATCAGTAACCTAGCTGCTGTCACCATATACAATATCAATTTTGTTTCACCCACTGAAAAGCCCTTAACTATGCCCAATAAAAACAATTGAGGAGAAAATTGAATTTTTTTCTTTAAAACATTTTGCATAACCCACCAAATTTTTATCCAGAAAGCCTTTGCTTTTTTGCAGGTCCACCATATATGATAATATGTAGCATCTAAGCAATCACATCTCCAGCATTTTGGTTGAACATTAGGATACATGCATGACAATTTCTTAGGATCTAAATGCCACCTATAAAACATTTTATAAAAATTTTCCCTCAAATTCTGCGACTATGTGAATTTAACATTCTGAACCCATATTTTTTCCCACGTTTCCATCATAACTGGTTCTCCAAAATTTTGTGCCCATTTTATCATACAATCTTTAACCAATTCATTTTCTGAATCTCTTTCTAACAAAACATTATAAACCCTCTTAATATGCATTGGGCCTTTCTCTTTTATATGCCTAACCAATTCTTCATGCAACATTAATCCAATTTTTTGATCTTCTCTCCATCTCAATTGAAGTTGATTATACTGTAACCAAGTTAAGTTAATCCCTTCTTCCAACAGTGTGTTTAATGACTTTAATTGCCATCTGCCCCATCATTAAAAAGTACTTCTTTATATAACCCCCCCCGAGTGACTTTATATTTATATTCCATATAATATGACCAAGATCCAACCACAACGGTATTTTATAATCCCATTTGAGTCGGTGCTTCTTCCAAACTCTCATCAAGGAGCTTCTAAGTATATGGCTGTTGAATACTTTATCCACCTTGTTTTCATAGAATAAATATGCATGCCAACCAAATTCAAGGTCATAGCTCTCAATATTCAATATTCCAGTCTTTGTCCTTCCAAACCAATCACTTGCTTGTGTAAACGCTGCTGCTTCATAATACAATCGCAGGTTTGGAAGTTTAAGACCACCCCTTTCACGAACATCTTGCATAATTTTCAGTTTCACTCTTGACTTTTTCTCATTCCAAACAAACTTATTCACTCCTTTTTGCCATTCCGTCAGCTGTTTATCACTTTTAAGCACCGGAATCATTTGAAACAAAAATAAAAATCTAGGTAGAACATTCATTTTAACTGCTGCTATTCTTCCAAGTAGAGACAGCTGCAGTTTTTTCCAGGTTTCCATATCCTTTTGTACCTTTCGCCACAACACCTCATAATTATTTTGAAACAGTTTTATGTTTGAATCTGCAACTTGAATTCCAAGATATCTCACCTTTGATACTATTTCAAAGCCTGCCTTCCTCTCCAGTTCCTTCTTTTGATCAACTGTCATATTTTTAACTATCATCTTGGTTTTTTTCTGATTCAGTCTGAATCCTGATACCATACCATATTCTTCTATAATGTCTTTCATCTGAATTATTGATTCCATCGGCTGTGTTAGGGTAACAACCAGGTCATTTGCAAATGCCCTTGTTCTATAATCCTCTTGCCTTATCACTATTCCCTTCAAAGTGCTCGAGTCCCGTATTGTATTCAACAAGACCTCTAGAGTTAGAATAAACAACAACGGGGATAATGGACAACCTTGTCTTGTGCCTTTTTCTATACTAAAATTTGTAGTTAAACTTCCATTAATAATAATTTGTGCTGTTTGCTCTTGATAGATTGCTGAAACCGCCTGTACAAACTGATCCCCGAAGTCCATCTTTTTTAAAGTCTTTAATAGAAAGTTCCAATTCACTTGATCAAAGGCCTTCTCTGCATCCAAAAACACCAGCACTGCAGAGATCTGTTTATTCTTCTCAAGATATTCCAATAAGTCTATAATTTGCCTCACATTATCCTTCATATATCTGCCTTCTATAAATCCTGCTTGATCATGATGAATCACCTCTTGAATAACTGGCATTAATCTGTTGGCTAATACTTTCGCAAAAATTTTATAATCCGTATTCAGGAGAGATATTGGTCTAAAATTTTCCGGTTTTGTAGAGCCTGCCTCCTCTTTTGGTATCAAAGAGACAAAAGCTACTTTCCATGAAGGGGGTATTTTTCCCCCTTGTTGTATGCTACAAAAAAGTCTTTAAGATGTTCAATCATTTCTGCTTGTAGAGTTTTATAGTACACCGCAGTTAAACCATCCGTTCCTGGAGCTTTAGCTGTTTTCAGTTGTTTAATAGCAACAATAATCTCCTCAGCTGTTATTGGTAAACTCGTTCTTTCCTTTTGATCACTAGAAATTTTTATAACTCTCTTTTCTTCTAAATATTTATTTATAAGTTCATTCTGTATATCATCTTTGGCATATAGTTTGGTATAATAATCTAAGAAGGCTTCTTTGATTAGTCTTTGTTGAAATGCTTCCTTCCCTCTATACTCAATACTACCAATAGTCCGAGTATTCTGCTGTTTCCTCAGTGTGTAAGCCAACCACCTGCCTGGTTTATTGGCATTGCAAAATGTATTGTGTTTCGCAAATTGTAAATTAGTTGTTGCTTGTTCCGCTGTGAGCATGTGGAATTGATCTTTCAAAAGTTTTATAATTCCTTGTAGTTTTTCATCTGTTGGATTTTTTATAAGCAACTGCTCTTTTTTCTTTATCTCCCCTTCCAGTTCTAATCTTTTTCTTTGTCGATTTGATTTATGTTTAGAATTTATATAAATCAGTACCCCCCGCATATACGCCTTGCTCGCATCCCAAACAATTTCAATAGGGGTACCCTTATTCAAGTTCAAAAAATTCCTTCATTTGTTTTTTAAGTTCATTTACGTTCTTTTCATATCTAAACAAATTTTCATTTACTCTCCAAGATCTTCTCTCATTCTTTCCCATTTCTATTTCTATCCATACCGGGCTGTGGTCAGATAAAGTCCTCGGAAATATCTTTGTTTTCTTTGTTTTTAAAAGTAAGTCAACCGTAAGTAGAATAAAATCAATCCTAGAGAAGGATCTGTGTCTATCTGAAAAAAAAAGTAAAGTCCAATTCTTTTGGGTTATGCACTCTCCATATATCTTTCAATTCCAAATCTTCTTTCATATCAAAAAAAATCTGTGGTAGTTTAACACATGATTTTGCCAAACTCTTATCTTTTTTAGGATCTATTACTCCATTCCAATCTCCCATAAGTAAGATAGATCTATAGTCCCATTGTAGTATTTTAGAATGCAATAACTTATAAAAGTTTTCTTGTTGCTGGTTAGGAGCATAAATTCTAATCACCAAAATTGGACCATTATCTGAAAGAAGTTCTATTGCTATATATCTTCCACAATCATCTGCTTCTATAATTTTTGTTGGCAGTATTTTATTTATATAAATCACTACACCATTCTTTTTCTCCAAATTTGAAGCTATAAACTGTGTTCCTAATCTAGAATTTATCAAATATTTTTGATCTTGTGTTTTAATATGAGTTTCTTGTAAGCAAATAACATAATTATTAAATTGTCTCAAATAATGAAATATCTTCCTCCTTTTCTGTGGTGAGTTCAATCCGTTCACATTCCAAGATAAAAACTTAATTGTCATTTGTATTTTCCTGAAGCGTTAAGAGCATTTGCTGAAGTTGCTGTTCCAAACTAGTAGTCTTCGGCTTAGCTCCTCCCATGGCTTCGGATTTTTGTGCTTTACCATTGACTCCCTGTTTGTCTTGTGGTAGCTTAGAGGTGTTGTTGTTTCTCTAAAATCTGTTTGTAAGCTGCTCGAGTTATACGCTGATCTTTAGCACTATGCAACATCAGGTCAAGATCCGCTGCCACTTCTCTTGTATTTTTAGGTGGTTCACCTATAGGCTCTAAGGGAAGATCCAGCAACGGTTTATCTAAAAAAAACCCTGTTGCTCCTTGAGTCTCCATTGCCTCCCTCTCCATCTGTTTCCTCTGCTCTTCAAGCTCTTGTTCAAACTGCTTCTCTTTCTCACCCTCCACTATAGCTAACACTGAGGAAGTACATGGAGATGCTGCACCAGTTTTAAAAACATTGAAATAAAATTCTTCCGCTTTTTGAAGAGTATTTAACCGATATCTCTCTCCTTGATACCTCAATATTATACCAACTGGAGTGTCCCATCTGAATGGAATTTGTTGTTTCTTTAATTCAGTCACCAAAAATCCAAAATCTTTTCTATCTCTTAACATCTTAGGTGGCAACTCTTTGTAGATCCCAATCTCTCTTCCATCCACTTGAAAAGTAGAAACAAAAGACTTTTGTAAGATATCATTTCTTATTCTTCTATCTGTAAAATATATCACCACATCTCTGGGCAATTGCTTTTGCCTTGCCACCCAGGAATTCACTCTATAGACCTTATCAATCTTGCATAAAATCTCCTCAGGATCAACCTTTAACATTACAGCAAGAGCATCAGCACAAACCCTTCTCAAGTCTTCTCTATTGTTCTCTTTTATGCCTGAGTCTTACAGCAAACTCCATAAATCTAAATTGCATCATTGTCACTTCATTTTCAAGCCTTTGCGTTTTATTATCAACATTGGAAATTTTATGATCAGCTTCCTTCATTTTGGATTCTACTTCTGAGCTAAGTTGTTCCACTTTTTTATCAATCTGGACCACAACTTCTGAGAAACCAGTCATAACTGTCAGTATGTCCCGTTTCATCTTATCATACTTTTCTTGAACCACCTCCTTAAATTCCTGCTGAGATTTTTCAAATTTCTGATCTAAAACTTCATTTTGATTCCTCAAAGCCACAGCAATAAATTCCTTCAAATCTTTAAATCCAGACTCTTGTGTTTGGCTCTGTGTCTGCGAACTTAAAGGCTGCTCTTGTGGCTTGTGAGTGGGGGAACCCCCCCCCCTGCAGCTTTAGCTGGCTTTGTCTGCTTTGAAGCCATTCTTCCACGCAGCCTGATTCTTTCTAAGAAAGATGTCCTCTCTCCCTTTCCACCACAAAAACCTTTCAGAAATTTCCCCAGCTTTAGTCAAGTCCCAAGGGAGAGGGAACAGATCAAATCACTTTTAAAAGAACTTTTCCCTTTTCTTCTGGCCAGTGCTGTTACTTTTCGTTACTTTGTAGCGCCTTAGACACTCAAGCAAACCGGCGCCAATCGGAAGTCGATTAAAATGCTAATCTTGTTTTGTATATAAAAAACACCTTCACTTATTCACCTATTATTATCTACTGTAATCATATTTGAAAATATACTGCTCAAAAAAATAAAGGGAACACAAGTAGAAGACATCCGAGATCTGAATGAATGAAATAGCCTTATTAAATACTTTGTTCTCTACATACAGTAGTTTATATACTGCTCAAACAACTAAAGGGAACACAAAACTACTGTATGTAACGAACAAAGTATTTAATAAGGCTATTTCATTCATTCAGATCTCGGATGTCTTCTGCTTGTGTTCCCTTTATTTTTTTGAGCAGTGTACTTTTTTTACAGTCATATTCAGGAACTGTGCAGCAATAAGACTGTAAAAAAATAATTTTCCAAAAATGGTTATTTTGGGGGAGAAAAAAAAAAGACATTGAAATGGCACATTGTAGTGACTTATTATGATTCCTCCCAATGAAAAGTTGAGATCTAGATCAGAAACACAATATACATATATACATATAACAATATACATATAACACAATATACATATAAAAGAGAAGTTTTCACTCATAAATCAAAATACGGACATCAAATTCTATTAAAAGCAAAGGAAGAGAAATTAAATTCCTTAGTTTGTTCTTAAATCCCAGTATTTTTAATACAACTAGACATAAGAAAAACATAAATGTAATAAATGAATAAATGTATGCCACCTTTGCTTAGACAATCTGGTTGACTGCAAAGACACAAGTTCCGTCTTTTCTAGCTTGGCTGATATGGGCAAAACCTAATCCTAGTCAGTCCCATGCCAGGCTTTCCTTGCCACTTTTCTTGGCCAAGCAACAGAAAAGCAAGTTTGCTGAGGCTGAGCTGTAGTGTGTGCAGACATTAGACTGGACTGGACTGCCTTGGACCATGCACGTATGCAATTCTACACAGTTTAAGTTTTGATTGATTATTACATTAAAAAATAATTTTGTTTCTTTAGAAATGTTATCCAATAATATTTAGATTATTTCTTTAGAAATGTTATTTAAATGTAATGAAAGCCTTCTAATAATGACATTTTGCTTCCATGAATTATAAAGCTATAATAGAACTGAAGATCAGTCAGAAAGAGTTTCTATTTTTATTGTAAACAATATAACATGTTCTCTATTATTTCAAAGTTACAGTATTTCACTAGAAAAGGTGCAATCTTTAATTAATAATTTGCTTGTTCTCCAGTCATCAGTTTATATACGTACTTAGGCCCACAAGCTCATTTCTGAATTGTTCTGAGGATTTTATTTAATATTTTTATTTAATATTTTTACATATTTTTATTATATTTATTATTTAATTTATAAATTGGTTCAGTCAAGGTGAGTAAGCAATATGCAAAAGTAGCAAAGCAGCAGTCATAGACTATGGAAATATTAACTATAAAATATAATAATATACTTTAAATTAGCCTTGGTGGCGCAGCAGACTAAAGTGCTGTTAAGTAGCACCAGCTGCCTGCTATTACTGCAAGTTCAAATCTCACCAGGCTCAAGGTTGACTCAGCCTTCCATCCTTTCGAGGTAGGTAAAATGAGGACTCGGATTGTGGGGGCAATAAGCTGACTTTGTATAAAAAAGAACACCGCTTGGGGGGGGGTGCGAAAGCCCTACTAAGCAGGTATATACAAAAGTATGAAGGCTATTGCTTAACGCATTGTAAGCCGCCCTGAGTCTCCAGAGAAGGGCGGCATATAAATTGAACCAACCAACCAATCAATCAATCAATCAATGTCTGTAAAGCTTTCTGGAAGGCCACAAGAGTGGGATTTATTCTTTCATTGGGGACTTGCTCTTTCAATTTTGAACCCAGGTGGGGACCTTCAGTAGGCATTCAGATTTTTCACACAGACTGTGAGGTAGGCAGACTGAGAGACAGTGGCTGAACCAGAGGTGGGTTTCAGCAGGTTCTGACCAGTTCTGGAGAACTGGTAGTGGAAATTTTGAGTAGTTCGGAGAACCGGTAGTAAAAATTCTGACTGGCCCTGCCCCCATCTATTCTCTGCCTCCCAAGTCCCAGCTGATCTGGGATTTTGGAAATGTGGATTTTGCAGTATCCTTCCCCCGGAGTGGTGTGGGAATGGAGATTTTATAGTATTCTTCCCCTACCACACCCACCAAGCCACACCCACCAAGCCATGCCCTGCCCACCAAGCCACACCCACAGAACCAGTAGTAAAAAAATTTGAAACCCACCACTGGGCTAGACCAAAGTCAACCACGATCATGCATGGCTTTTGACATATTGCACAAAGGCTTATGCTGCTCACAAGCCAATGGCTTTCATTGTCTTATTTATTTGCATTAACTATCTTATTTGGAATTCTGAATTGAAAAGTTGTAGGGCTCTGCAAAATAGACTGACTCACTTTGCAACCAAATCCTCAGCTCAGAAAATAGCCGGACCCATCTTGTGTCAGTCCAGAGGTTTATAGGCCATCCAAATCTGGTCCTGTTTCTGGAATAATTCAGGAAAACTGGCACTTTACATTTCAGTTAACAAACATGAGCCAAATATAAACATGTCTGTCTATTTTGTCTATTGTTTATTGTTGCAGGAAAGTTGGATTATTTACTATTTTAGTCAGTGACAACATTTGACTGTTCTTGCTGGGACTTGCAGGATCAGGCCTGCTTCATTCTCAGATAGAAAACCACCAGGAAGTCCCAGGGTTGTAGGCTAGGTGAAAAGTCAAAAAAATATTTTAAAATAAGTTCTTTGCAACAAACCATTTCTTTCCTGTTGCCAAGAAATCATCAATAGTAAGGCTCAGTTCAAAGAACAATTTATATTTTTATCATTTAGATCATCACCAGATAAATTTACAATTTCAGATGTCCTAGGAATAGATGCAGAGGTTTTGAATTTCATTCCTTACAATCTGGTTTATGAATACTCTAGCTCCATAGACTTTTTTTTCTCCGCATAGGTGTCAGGAAGGGCAGGAGATGAAATCTGCAAGAAACATTTTTATGTAAGATATTTATGAGTGGAAAGATTCCAGATTATATAGAAATCAAGGCAGGGATTTAAAAGCCACCATCATAATTGATGCTTGTTCAGATTATTGTTAAAATACTCTCAGTAATGCTTCTGCCAATAAAAGACACAAGAAGGGTATGGGAAACTAAATTGTTAAGCAATATTTGATGACAATATTTGATGTTTTATGATTACATTTAAATTTGTAAATAAACAGTATATTTATTTGTAATATTCTACTGGTACTTTTTGACTAGGAAAATTACCGTAATCATTTTCCATAATGAAAACAATTCATGGCTCATGACTGAAATTATTATTACCTTCTGTACTTAGTTTCAATAAGCTATGTTTTATCCTTAATGCAACCAGAAAATGAATATAGAGCACCACATGATCTGAACAAGATATGTGAGAAAAGGGTTGAAGAAAGGAACAGTAAGACAGTAGGGTTTTAGGGATAGCCTATCTTCTCCTTCAAATGCTTTTTAGTGCAGCATCACAACTCAATGACAGGCTTAGATTTTATCAACTCAGATTCTATTGCCTGTAACTGAAAGCTTAATTTATAGTTAGAAGTTAAGCTCAATCTCATATATGCTGAACATAAGGGTTGATACATGTAAGGACAAGAGCATGGAATCTTCATACTTCATACTATAAAAGGATTTCCCAAAATGAATAATTTACATTGTAACTGTAGTGATTTTTTTTCAGGTAATAGCTAAAGATGAGCTTTGAGATAAAAAATAAGGAGAGAAGAGATTAGTGCTAATGCGCAATTTAAGAGGAAAGAATTAAGATCAGATACTTTGAGGGGAAAAAATGATGCAAGGATTCTATAGTGCTAGTATAAGAAATTTTTTAGCTCCAAATTTAATTTGTGCTGCTTATACCCTTGCCAGGTGTCCACTATTTGAGCGGACAGTCCGCTTTTTTCACATTATGTTCACTATTTTTTTTCACAAAATAGTGGACATTTTTTTTATTCAAAAGCTTTATGATGAAATGGTACGTAATCTAAAGCTGTACAGTCTAAGAGAATAAGGATAGGAGAAATCGTGTTTTGTCTTTTTTTTCATAAGTTAGAATGAGACAAAGATTGAATATCCATTGAACTCGATTCTCCGAAAAAATTAATGATGAGATTAAAATAAAAATATATTATAAAATTATGTACAGTTCACATTTTTAAAATGTATTGTGGCTTGTGTCGACTGACCTAAAATGGTGTTGAGTGATGAGAGTGACAGCGGTGAGATTTCGAATTCTTTAAAACAAAAGAGAGGAGTGTGCAAATACACCAAAGACTGGGAAGCTACTTTTGCATGGATTACCAACAACGAAACCGACAGAACAAATACGACGGCCTACTGTAAATTGTGTCAGAAATCGTTCACAATTGAATATAATGGTATAAAAGCTGTCATACAGCATGCAAGCACAAAAATAATTTAGATAAGGAGAAAATAGCTTCCAGCAACAAGCGAATCAATTTGTTTTTCATTGTTAAAGACTCCTCTTTCAGTGAGAAAGTGACTGTAGCTGAAATGGCTGAAATTTACCATGGGATCAAACACCATATTTCTTTCCTGGCTCAAGATTGCGGTATTAAGTTAATGAAGCAAATTTTTGATGATTCAGAAATTGTAAAAAAGATGTCTTGTGGAAGAACCAAATCATCAGCTATTGTCAATGAGGTTTTGTATCCTTTTTCTATTGAGTTGGTTCTCAATGATCTTAAAACTGGAATTCCATTTTCTCTCTCCACTGACGCATCAAACAAGGGAAATCGCAAAATGTATCCCGTTGTTGCACAATATTTTACTTGTGAAGAAGGACTGTGTGTGAAAATTTTAGACTTTTATGAGGATTCTTTTGAAGATTCTACATCAATAAAAAATCAGCTGTGTCGAGTTCTTAGTGATAACGAATTGGAAATAAATAATGTTTCAGCTTACTCAGCAGATAATGCATCGGTCAATTATGGAGTGAACAAATCTGTTTACCAAAAATTATTGCTGGAAAATGACAATATTGTAGCTGCTCATTGCAATAATCACATTTTACACAACAGCGCAAAAAATGCATTAAAGCAGTTATCTTTTGATATTGAAAATGTAGTGCTGAAGGTTTTTGCCGAATTTTCGAATTCTGCGAAGAAACGAGAAGAGTTGAAATCATTTGTTGAGTTTTGTGAGTCAGAATTCCATGAAGTTTTGCGCCATGTTCCAACACGTTGGTTAAGTTTGTTTAAAGCGGTCGAAAGACTTATTTTAAACTGGATACCTCTAAAATAGTATTTTATTTCTCTTGGATCTGATGAGTGCCATAAGGTTATCTGGAACCTTATTTCGGATCAGGAAAATGAACTTGCAAAGGACGATGAACCAACAATTTCAGAATTGTATTTATATTTCACGCACTTCTTCATGTCAATAATGCAAGACACCCTACTGAAGCTGGAAAGCAAGAAAATTCTTGCATGTGATCTTCACATTATCATGTGTAAGCTGCGTGATTCTTTGCAAAAAAATACGATGAGCAGTTTTTTGGAATGAAAAGTTTTATTTGCCTTACGTAAAAAACACTTGCCTGAGAATGCCGTGCAAAAGTTCAAGAAAGAAGCCATCAACGTGTATCAAAGAGCCATTGCGTACCTAGAAAAGTGGTATAATTTCACCGATTCAGTATATGAGACGCTAAGTTGTTTCAATCTAATTGATCGCAATAATCCTCCAACTTTAGAAGAAATGATGAACATCTGGTTATTATCAGCATGGCGAGAAGAACTTCCACCCAACACTCTCTTCGATGAAATTTCTGCCTTAGAAGAAGTTTATGTTCATCTGCAGGGCGATTTATCCCTTGATAAGTGGACGTACTTTTTCAAGAAAGAGCCAGCTCCGAGTTTACTGAAACTGTTCCAGTATTGTGCATCAATTCCGGTATCAAATGCAAACGTTGAACGAATTTTCAGCGTCATGGGAAATTTGTGGACTGACGAACGTAACCGACTGCTTGTACCATCAGTTCGAAGTGAACTTTGTATATTTTTTAATATTTTTCAACGTTGTACTGAAATTAAAGAATTATTCCTTAAACACAAAGAATTGATCAAAGCTGCGCAGTCAAATAAAAAATGCACACGACAGCAAAGTAAATGTAATTTAATATTTTACATATTATTATAATATATTTGATGTTTTGAATTTTAAGTAAAGTTTTGAAGTGATTATTTTAATACGTGTTAAAATGTTTGTAAGAAAATATATAATTTAATTGTAATTTTTTTTTTTACTACTTACCCCCCCCCCCCCCCCCCCGCTTGTCTGCTATTTTTTGGAAGCAGACCTGGCAACCCTAGCTGCTTAATATGGCTGAACCTCGTACTCTACAATAACTTCTTAAACCAAATCTTAATGAAAACCATTATTATATATGACACTTTGAGGCTATTTAGATTCATGGGGAAACAGACTTTTCTCCAATTTTTCTTTGAAGTGTAAACCTTTGTTTCAGATACATGTAGAAAGGAACCTGGAAAATAATGGCTTGTAAACAAATAATATAGTAATGCAATAAAAAAATACAATAAAGAAAGGAAGAAAATTGCCAAGGAAAAGCTAACATATTTCTCATCTATTTTCTAAGTGGAAGAGCATTTCTGTGTGGTTTGACCTAACAGAACCTTGATAAGATAGATGCAGACAGTGGTGGGATTCAAGTAATTTAACAACCGGTTCTCTGGCCTAATGATTTCTTCCAACAACCAGTTTGCCAAACTGCTCAGAAAGTTAACAACCGGTTCTCCCGAAATGGTGCGAACTGGCTGAATCCCACCACTGGATGCAGATATTGTATACCATCATAGTAGGAACTAGGTCATAAAATGTGCAATATTACTCCCTGTACAACAGTACATGGCCAAAAATTGCTTCTTCACAAGCGGCTTCTCATTTCTAATAAAGGACACATAGGGAAAAAGAAAATAATCAAGAATATTATAGGAGCTAAGATATCTATAAATATAATAATTTGTTTCATTGATTATTGGCATTTTAATGACATCATAAATAATATACTTTTTAAAAAATGTTATTTATAAAAATTACATGGTTGCTACATGTAATGAATATACTGTATTTGGACTGCATTATTCTCAATATCAGTTGACGGAGATTTGGATGGGAGAAAGCTGTTATGATACTTTGTTGGCCACTATAGCATGCTGGATTAGATAATTTCAATTTCTCTGAATTCTTAAAGCATGGGGGCCCATAACTGGCAAAATAGTTTGGGAGGAATCTAAACCATGCACAAAAGCGTTAATTTACAAATAATGAATTATAAATCAATAATTATTGATTTATAATTTATTTCCTATCAACTACATTGATTGTATTTGCATTTCTGGAAGCCACATTATATTGCTGACTCACACTCTGTTTGTGATCAACAGAATCAGTTCAGTTTTTCCAGTAGAACTATGAAACCAGGAATCCACTGTCCCTGATCTGTACCTTTGAATTTGATTTCCTAAATGAAGAGTGTTACATTTTTCTCTATCAAAATCTAATTCTGTTATATTCAGCCCTTTCTCTAATTCATCAAGATTGCTTCCCATTTTATTTCTAATTTCAAAGATGTTAGTTACACCAACTAGCACAAACTGTGAAGATTTGTTTCCATCTTTAATCCAAATTCACCAAATTAGTGAAAATGTTTGATTGTGGCATCCAGATAATACCTCCATCCACTTTGCTGAGGACGCATCATTGATGACACTTAATAAGGTTTTATTTTAAAAAACCTAATAAGGTTTTTTAATCCAATTATTAGGAATGCTATTCCTGTTGATAATGCAGCCTGTAGACCTATAAAAATTTACCTCTTTCTATTTGCCCTTATTTTAATTTCACCAAAAAAATATTTCTGTGTTTTAGAACATTAGCTCACTTTAGTATCACCTGCAGGATTAATATGCACCACTCTACCTCTTTATACAAACCAAATAAAAATGTGGAAAAGTCTTAAAATGATCATGGAAAAATTAGAATGGTGGTAGAAAACAACAAATTTTGCATGTTTATCTTCCATAGATTTCAGGAGTATTAAGAGAATGAATGAGATATGAAAGGAGGGGAATCTGTTTCCCAAGTATATAGTAAAGCAGACGTTCAGTCTGAATATGTCAATTTTTTTTATTCTGACAGAATACAGATCTCAAATACTTTGCTGGTTCTGCCAGAGGGACCAAAGAGAACTTGGAAAAAATAATGCCACCTAATTTTTCAACCTCTGACCATAAAGTAGGTGATGTGGTAATTTCAAGTAAAGAAAAATTGGCTCAAGGAATGATGGTTTTTGTAAAAAAAATTCTTTTCACAATCCTCCCAGCGGATTTTACAATGGAAGAGAAAAAATCCAGTAGATGCTATTTTGTAGCCTTCTCTGCACAGATAGCCACAGAAGAGAGCTCTGCAGATTGTATGCAACAGAAATGGAGTCACTTCAACAAAGTCCATGAACACTGTAATCATAAGCTATACTTCTCTAGCTATTGGCTTGAGTTTGTTTGTTTGTTTCCTAATAACATTTGACTGCCTTTCTGCAGAGGGTAACAAACAGAAAGAAAGCAACATAGTTTTTACATGCAGTTATTTATCCAAAAGCTCAACAGTGTTAACACACACAATGCATACCTGTACATTTCGCAAATTCAGAACAAACAAAATCAGAGGGTTTTTATATTAGCCATCATAAAGTTCAATCAAGAGCTTTGTAGCCAGACAATGTACAGATTTGCATCCTCCTATCTGTCTAACTATGTACTTCCCTAAATATGAGGCATAACTGATAGCAAGGTTATACCATAACTCCAATTTCTCCATAGCAGCAGTAATTAAACTGATGCCTTCTTTATTGGCTAATATCCTCTCCTAAGTCCCAAGGTTAGGGAAATGAAATGAAAATGGATTGAGAAACAACAACATGGCTGAACAAGTCCCATTTAGTCCTGATGCTGGAACAAAACTTCAAGTCTGACTTAAAAGCACCCAGGATGTTTCTCAGATTCCTAAACAATAACTTGTGAATGTTTTTGTGAGCATTCCCTCTCTTACTGCAGGACCCTTCAATTGCCTGGAATAGATTGGGTGATGATGTGCACATAATATGTCCTTAACCAAATCTATTTATTTATTTAAAGCTTTAAATAAATTAACAGAAAATTAAGTACCAGTACTTCAATACTTTTTATTTTTTAATTACTTTGATGCTCCCTTTTTCTATGTGCTGTCTCTGTTTAATGTATATTTTATTTCTTTATTAGATTTATATCCAGGCTTTTATTCAGGAGCTCAAGGCTTCTCCTATTTTTCTCCCCAACAACCCAGTGAAATGTTGGACTGAGAGAGTGAGTGGTCCAAAGCCGAGAGTGAGCTGGAACTGCATTTCCCTATACTAGTCCAGAACCTTAATTGTTAAGTATTATCTGTCAGAAATGAAATATTATGTTTTTGGCTTTAATATTGGTATCCTAATGCAGGATAAAAAGAAAATATGTACTAATTGAATCCCAAATTTGGAGTCAATTCTGGAACAAGAAATGTTTGGAGATCGGCATCTCCCACCCAAAATTGCAGTTTAAGTGCTAGGGGGAGGCTTTCACGGTCCGCAGCATGGAGTTGCTATAACGAAAGCTCTTGGTAGGCAAGGATTCCTCTTCAACTCATGCTGTTTGTAGCTTAAAAGTTTCCCAAGACCAAGGCTAGGAATAATTTGGCGAGGTGCAGTGAGCGGAGAGACAGGATCCTGGATCCTGCCTAGTATTTTTTGAGAGTGAGAGAATGACCGCCTCGCCTGTCTTTCCTTCTTGCGTCTCGCCTGCGCACTGCTGATCTGGATCGTCGGTCTTGGTTGCCTCCCACCCGCCTCGAGGTCGCTGTTCTCCTATTTGGCACCCACGGCAGTCACGACTGGGAAGTGACACATCTGGTATCCATTAGGATCAAGTCTACTGGAACTTTAGCACCACCTCTTCCTGCTTCAGTCCAGTTTTTCGACTTGGTCTGTTCCTGGACAGATGTGTCTGTAGTTCTCTCTCTCGTTCCTAGCGATTTTCTCCACATCTTCTAGTCATCGTGGATTTCACCGTTCCAGCGCGAAGGGCTTTGCCTGATTCCGCTGAAGGCCGCGGAGCGGCAAGGATTGCTGGCTGTTAGATCTTCCACCATAGCACGCACAAGCCTGCTCCACCGCGCTCTGCCCTGCCTTCCCGCCCGCTTTCATTGCGGCAGTTGAGAATTGCTGCATTGAAGACTCCGCTCAGCAGCTGATCGGCGCGAAGTCGCATTCCACACCTAATTATCTCGCGCTCAAGCCAGACAGCTAGCGAGAGCACAGGGCAAGCCGCATTTCGTCCCATCTCAGCAGTGGCTCTAATCGCAAGTACTGGGGCCCAGGCTTGGTCGAAAAGGGAGGTTTTCCTTGTTACCGGAGCTTCGCCATTTTATCGGCTGCCCGTTGCTTCTCGACGCGCCTAATTTGAAATCAAAATGGCCAACGTTCCCGCCCAAAAATTGGTCCGCACCAAATCTAAGAGCAAACGGCAGTGCGAAGACACTGGGGAAGGCACCTCTTCCTCCCATAAGGGCAAGCTCAGGGCAACGGGTTCTGACAATTCTTCCCTGCCCAGGCGATCCTCCTCATCTAAGGCTGAAGACAGACGCCATAGGGCCATGGAGAAGGCATTCCAGAAGGCACATTCCAGGGCTTTGCAAGAGCCTAGGCCCTCTTCTTCCGCTACCTCTTCAGCTCCTCCTCCTTCCGGCCCTGTTCCTCCCTCTGCGCAGTCTGCTCCTACACCAGCCTTATCCCCTGACAGGTCTCTACATGGGGATGCCCCACATGCCACTGACGTGGCTTCGGTGTTTCCATCTGAATCTGAGGAACCGCGGATGCAGGTCCAGCGGGCCTTGTCTCCCGCTCCCAGTGACCATTTGTCTTCCTCTGCTCCTCACTCACTGGAGGCGCCACTGGGCTCCCAGCTCACTCCTGATGTGCAGCTTTCTTTGGCTGATCTCATTTCCGAGGCAATCCGTCGGCATCGCCCAGGGCCTCCAACACCATGCTGCGACTGCACCTTCTGATCAAAGGGCTCAACCAGCACAGCCACGGTCTCGTTCCCACCCTGAGGATTCTACGGCCGATCTTTATGGTCAGGATTCAGCCAGCCAAGACTCACTTTCTGAGGAGGAGACCGCTCCTGAACAGGACCTCTCAGAGGACGAGGGGCTCGAGCCTGATCAGCCAGCCTTTGTGGGCCTCTTCAAGCCCCGTATGTTTCGTTCTCTCCTGTACAAGGCGCAGACCACCACCCATTTGGGGTGTGGAGCCTCTGGCCCAGACTCTCTCCATCCCCCTGCTGACCCAACTTCGGCTTTGTTCCAGGAGCCCACTGTTCACTCAGAAGTGGTCCCTGCCCCCAAATTATTCTCTTATGTGGTGAAGCGGCAGTGGTCCTTTCCAAGCTCCGGTCTGGTCCCTAATAATCTGGACAGAAGGTTTTACAATATGGCCACAGATTTCTCCAGCCTGTTACAAGTTCCTTCCATGGACTCTCCGGTTGTTGCTCTTTCCTCTTCCTCTCCCCTCACGGGCCCACCGGAGGAATACTTGCGACCAGAGGAAAAGAAAGCCAAGAGGACTCTTATCAAGGGTCATCAGGCTTCAGCCTGGGCGGTCCAGGCATCCTCGGCAGCATCTTTTTTCAACAGGGCCTCTATGCTATGGCTGTGCCAGCTTCAAGAGCGGATTCCTTCTTCTGACCAGCGCACTCATCAGGATATCAACAAGATCCTAGTGGCTGTGGAATTTTCCGCTGATGCCACCCTTAACGCTGCTAGGTTCTCCGCCAAGGCGATTGGCACATCGGTAACATCCCAACGACTTCTTTGGCTCCGAAATTGGCAAGTAGACGCCAGGAATAAATGGCACCTTGCCTCATCGCCTTATTCTGGTGACAAGTTGTTTGCCTCGCAGTTGGATCCCCTGCTTATTGAGACGAAGGATCACCGCAAGGTTCTGCCTTCCCTCTCCCGTCGGTCGGAGTATCACCCTCAGGGGTCCTTTCGTTCCTCTTTCTTTCAAGGCTTCGACTCTACCTACTTCCAACAACGCCCGCAGCATTCCTTCCACTCCAGGGGACCTCAGCAGCATGACAGCCAGGTCAGACAGGGGCCCCCTTTTGCCACCAAACGGCCCTTTCGAGGCGGGAGGGGCCGCCCCTTCCGGCGGTCTCGGTAATCGCCCTCCCGATTCTTTGATTGGCGGCTGCTTATCATTTTTTGCCGATCAATGGGATTTATCTGTCTCTGACTCGTGGGTCAGGGACACTATTAGATTTGGCCTTTCGCTCGAATTTTGCTCCACTCCCCCGAAGCTCTTCCTTCGTTGTCCCATGTCCCTGGACCCCTCCAAACGTGCCCAGGTTGACGAGGCCATCCAACACCTTCTGGCCATTAAAGCCATCTAACCGGTACCTCCTTCTCAACATGGTCACGGGTTCTATTCCCGTTTATTCCTAGTCCCAAAGGCTTCAGGGGGTTGGAGGGCTATTCTCAATTTAAATCATCTACTGCCAGTTTAAGATGCAGTCGCTTCACACCATTCTGCTCTGCATCAGGCAGGGGGACCTTATGTCTTCCATCGATTTAACCGAGGGCTACCTCCACATCCCCATCCTCCCTTCCCATCGCAAATTTCTTTGATTTTCTTATAATGGCCACCATTTCCAGTATGCGGCCTTACCTTTTGGCCTTTCCTCAGCCCCCAGGGTGTTTACTAAAATAATGGCTGCCCTCATGGGCCATATAGGTTCCATTCCTATCAGAGCCCTATATTATTTGGATGATATTCTCATCCTTTCCCAGTCCCACGCGCAAGCTCTCTGGGACATTTCCTCTGTTATTTCCATCTTGCAAAGACACGGCTTTTCCATTAATTGGTCTAAGAGCCATTTATCACCGGCCACACACCTCCAGCACCTAGGGGCAGTCATTGATTCTGTAGGCCTGCAGATTTTCCTGTCGCAGGATCGCCAATCTAGTCTCTCTGACATGGCAACCTGCTTCCGGAGGCGAGGTTCCGCCTCTCTCCTAGGGCTCTCTAGTCTGTTAGGTAAGATGGTCTCCACTTACGGCATTGTGCCGTGGTCTCGCCTCCACAGCAGGGAGCTACAGTGGCTGTTGCTGCCATACCAACGGGCGTTCAACGGCACTTCGGCCTCCAGAATTCCTCTGCCTCCAGCTGTAGTCGACTCTCTGCGTTGGTGGACATCGCAAGTGGTATCCCGGGGATCTTCGTTCGGGGACGTCCACAGGATTGTCGTCACGATGGACGCCAGCCTATCAGGATGGGGCGCCCATCTGGAGTCTCACATGGCGCAGGGCCTTTGGTCTCAGCAAGAACAGAGCCTCAACATCAACATACTGGAACTGAGGGCCATCTACCTAGCTCTTTTAAGCTTCGAGCCTCATGTCCTTGGTCGAGACGTCCTGGTCCTCACGGCAACGTCTCGGCCAAGGCTCACGTGAACAAGCAGGGGGGGACTCGCTCTCGGTCCCTCATGCAGGAATCCCTCTGATTGGTTCTGTGGGCGGAATCCCACCTGTCTTCGCTCCAGGCGGAGCATATTTCAGGGACGGCGAACGCTCGAGCAGACTCCCTCAGCCGCACCCTGATCAACCAGGCCAAATGGAGCCTCCATCCTCTTCTCTTCAGGGAGCTCTCCACCCATTTCGGCACCCCCTTGGTGGACCTTTTTGCCTCGGGCAGCAATCACCAGCTTCCCCGCTTCTTCTCTCTCTTCCCCACTCTGGGGGCAGAGGCGGTGGATGCGTTACACAGCCCTTGGCCCTTGGAGCAGCTCCTTTATGCCTTCCGTCCTCTGCCACTCATCTCCAAGGTCGTGCGGAAGTTGCTTCGGGACAAGGCGGAGGTCCTTCTTCTGGCTCCTCACTGACCACGCCGCCCGTGGTTTGCAGACTTAGTGTCCCTCTCCATCGCTCCTCCTTGGCGGATTCCCGGCAACCGGATCTCCTTGCTGCAGGGCTCTCTTCTCCATCCGGACCCCCAGTCCTACCAGCTAATCGCCTGGAGGTTGAGCGGCTCCTCTTAACCAGGGCCTTCGTCTCCCCGGGCGCCATCGACACCATCCAAGCTGCTCGTCACCCTTCTACGACTTGACTTGGAGGACCTTTTCCAGTTGGTGTCGGAAACGGGGCATTGTGGCTACGGAGGTTTCCGTTGTCCAGCTTTTGGATTTTCTTCAGGACGGTTTTGTAGCGGGCCTAGCCCCAAACACCCTCCAACGGCAGGTGGCCGCCCTTTCTTCGATCCTTGCAGGTGGCTCATCTACTTCTGTCGCCAATGATCTGCTCATTCGGTCCTTCTTGAGGGGTGCCACCAACCTTTGACCTCCCATGGTCCACCGGTTCCCTACATGGGACCTGAATAGAGTCCTGACGGCCCTAACGGGCCCTCTGTTTGAACCGCTAAGGGAGGTCAACCTCAAATTCTTGTCTTCCAAGGTTTCATTCCTGATTACTATTACCGCCGCCTGCCATATATCGGAGCTAGCCGCCCTGTCCATTCGTCCCGATCTCTGCATCTTCCACATGAACAGGGTGGTCCTTCGCCTAGATCCAGCCTTTGTCCCGAAAATTAACTCCATCTTTCACAGGGCTCAAGAGCTCACACTCCCAAACTTTTGCCCTTCGCCACAGCATCGGCAGGAGTATGTGTGGCATAAGCTGGACGTTCGCAGGGCGCTCAAGATTTACGTAGACCGAACAGCGTCCTTTCGGAGAACTGAAGCCCTCTTCCTCTTGTTCCAGCCTTCCTCCATGGGCGCCCGTGTCTCTTCTGTCACTATGGGCGTTGGATCAGGGCCACCATAGCCTCAGCCTACGAAGCACACTCCCTGCCGGTTCCCAGCAACATCACTGCGCATTCAACTAGAAGCGCTGCCACCTCCGCTGCATGGTCCACCCAGGCCCATTGGAGGAAGTCTGCCAGGCCGCAACTTGGTCTTCTGTGACCCCTTTCATCCACCATTACTGGCTGGACTCCTATGCTTTGGCGGATGCAGCCTTCGGCAGGAGAGTTCTGCATCAG
Organism: Pantherophis guttatus; assembly: GCF_059756535.1. Lineage (NCBI taxonomy): Eukaryota > Metazoa > Chordata > Lepidosauria > Squamata > Colubridae > Pantherophis > Pantherophis guttatus. Next base: position 118,647,612 of record NC_142065.1, on the reverse strand, counting down.
GTCCAGCCCTCTCCCTCCCTCGGAGACACCAAGCTTTGGTATGTCCCAGTCCTGACTGCCGTGGGCGCCAAATAGGAGAATGGGCATTGGTCTTACCTGATACGCCCTTTCTCGATCAGGCACCCAGGGCAGTTAGCCCCACCCGTTCCGGCCGTACCTGGGTTCCAGTGGGGTGGGAGGACTTTTATTTCTCTGCTTCTCTTTCTACAGACACATCAGTCTGCTGGACTCCCTCGCCTCAAAATTGGACAGAAGCAGGAAGAGGCATTGCTAAAGTTCCAGTAGACTCGGTCCTAATGGATACCAGGCGTGTCACTTCCCAGTCCTGACTGCCGTGGGCGCCTGATCGAGAAAAGGCATATCAGGTAAGACCAACGCCCGTTCCCAGACCAAGTGCTGAAATGGAGTCAGCCGAGCTGAGCACGCCCCACCTCTCTGCTCACTCCTGGTAAACCCAGCGGTAACAGCAGCAGCAAAAGAACAAGCCAGTGACCGCGTCATCCGCTGAGGAAGGAAGGAAATGGAGAGCAACCAGGCTGTCCTCGAGGGACGTAAAGGCTATTGCAGCTGCAGGCCAGAGTGAGAGACCTGGGTGGACCAGCGCAGAGCGGCATTGGCGCCGCCAGCGGCTGCAGATGGGGCCCAGTAGCCGCTGATGAGCCCCTCCCGCTGGGCAGCTGAGAGTGCATCTTCCCCGGGCAGCTGAGAGTGCGTCTTCCCCGCTTTTATGATGTCCAGCTCCTGGTGCCACCATTGGGCGGAAACGCTTAGGCTTATCCTGCTGCTGCTGCTGCAACTGCTATGCTGGGACCTGCCGCTGGGCAGCTCATCTACCAGGTAAGGGAAGAGCTGCTGCGAGGCGCTGTGGTAGGCAAGGTAGGAGAAGATTTGGCCTTGGAGCCTTGACGTCTGGCGTCAAGAGGAGCCCGGCTGACTTCGGGAAGTGGGAAGCAGTACTTATCTCTGGATCCTGGCTGCGGACTCCTAGTGGTGAAGGAACGAATTGACCGGGAAGCCCTGTGTGAGTTCAGCACTTCTTGCTTCCTTAGCTTGGAGTTGGTGGTCAAGCAGCCTGTACAAGTTCACGATGTAGAAATGGAAGTGCTGGACATCAATGACAATGCCCCCAGGTTCCCCTGGCAGGAGTATCGCTTAGAGATCAGTGAATCTACTGTGCCGGGGTCTCGCTTTCCTATCAAGAGCACGCAAGATCACAACATGATTCTAACTCGGTGCAAAACTACCAGCTCACCCCCAGCGAGCACTTCGGGCTGGATCTGCAGAACTTGAAGCCTGGCAGCAAACTCTTGGAGCTGGTACTGCTCCAACCCCTGGACCGAGAACAGAGCACTCACCAGCAGCTGATGCTGGTTGCCTTGGATGGAGGCAATCCTGCCAAATATTCCTGTTCTGCCCCAGCTCCGGATTCCCGAGGATATTGACACACACCAATGGTCCTTATCAAATTTATTAAGTAGCAAGAATAAACCAAAGTCCGGCAAAGGTTGGCAACCAGCCCAGAAAACAAGATACGATAAGACTTTTCCAAAAATGCTCTGATGATAATTACAAGTTGTTTCCAGCAAGAAACTTACTAACGGCGTGTGACTTAAATAGGCTAAGGGAGTGGCCAATTATCCTCAAGCCTTACTCTCGAGGAGACCTCCTCCTCCTGAGTAGCCACTCCTGCCTTTTGGCAGCCCTGCGTGCTCGAGCATTGAGAAGACGCTCCTTCACTTCACTCTCTCCACTTGAAGGAGCCTCTGGAGGTTCTGAAGGCCCTGGCTGAGTCTCTGCCTTTGGCACCACATCCTCTTCAGCCTCCTCGCTGTCCGACGCGAATGCCAGCTGCCCAGGCTGCTGGTGCAACACCACATCAGCATCCTCATCGTCGGGATCAGCCATGATCCGCGCAGGCCACTGGCGGGCCACAACACTGCCACTGCCCAAATCTCTGTGCAGGTCTTAGATATGAATGACAACCACCCAGAATTTGATTGTAACATTTACATGGTGACCCTGTTAGAAAACATAGAGCCAGGCATGCTAGTTGTAAAACTGAAGGCCTTGGATCCAGACGAGGGCTCCAATGGTGATTTGCTGTATTCTTTTAGCAATTACACTCCACAGAAAGTGTGTCAACTGTTCACTGTGCATCCAGTATCAGGAGAGGTGAGGGTCAATGGATCTTTGAACTACGAGGAAGACATCTCCTATGAAATCTACGTGCAAGCCACAGATAAGGGCTCTGTTCCTGTGACTGGTCACTGTAAGGTGTTTGTTAACATTGTGGATGCCAATGATAATGCCCCTGAAGTGGTGCTGACTTTCTTGTATAGCCCAGTCTCTGAGGATGCTCAGTTTGGAACTGTAGTAGCTATGCTGAGTGTTATTGACTTGGATTCTGGCCTGAACAGGCAAGTCGATATAAACATTCCTGCCAACCTTCCTTTTAAACTTAATTCTTTCAAAAAATTCTTATACTCCTGTCACTGAGGAGTTCCTTGATCATGAAAGAACTTCTAGTTACAACATTACAATCGCTGCCACAGATGCTGGAACACCTCCACTCTCTTCCCATAAAATAATTAAAATAGATGTTTCTGATATCAATGACAACTCACCACAGTTTGAAGAACTCTCTTACTCTGTTTATATATCTGAGAACAATGCTCCTGGATCTTCTCTGTGCACAACAAAGGCCATTGATTGTGATGCTAATGCATCATATATATATATATTGGGAGAAATTCAGGGGCTACCTGTGTCCTTTTATGTCTCAATTCAGTCTGAAACTGGCAACATTTATGCTGTCAGATCCTTTGACTATGAAACGCTGAGGGAATTCCAGATTGTTGTGCAGGCTCAAGACTCAGGGATGCCATCTCTCAGCAGCACAGCCACCGTACACATCTATGTGCTGGATCAAAATTATCATGTGCCACAAATTTTGTATCCCATCTCTATAAACAATTGAACAGCCATAGAGATGATTCCTCAGTCAGCCAGTTCTGGATACTTAATCACTAAAGTGATAGCCATTGATGGAGACTCGGGACAAAATGCATGGCTGTTTTTTCATCTAGCCCAAACCTCTGTTCCAGACACCTTTAGAGTAGTGGTTCACAGTGGGGAAATTTGGACTACTCAAAAACTGAGGGAGACAACAGAGGCTACATTCAATCTTACCATCATAGTGAGGGACAACGGAGAGCCACCCTTATCTTCCTCTGTGTCAATCATGATTGTGGTGAACAGGGATTCCCAAATCGTTCCTGACATTGTAAGACACATTACAGGTTCCAGAAATTATTCTGAAATAACTCTTTATCTCACTGTGGCACTAAGTGTTGTCTCTTTTATATTTCTCTTGACTGTTGTAGTCCTTGTTGTGGTGAAATGCTACAAAGACAGTCCATATAGCCGCCCTTCTTGTGCAGGTTTCTGCAGGACTTCTAAGAAAAGGTGCCCATTTGAAGCAGACAAACAGCAGTGTTGCTACTGGGATGCACAATCTCATTTGGTTGAAGTTAGAGGCAATGGGTCTCTTACTGCTATAAAACCTGTGAATCAGCTGGCTCAGAAAGTGACACCTTCATGTTTTATCATCCGGGGAGGCCACAGGAATTAACCCTCATGCTGTGATGATAGAGAGACACCTAACTAGAGAAAGTGGACTGAGCTCTCCAAACTTTTTATCATTTTTAAAAGTGAGCTCATTGCTCCAAATGAGGTGAGCTTTAAAGGTATATGTGAGCTTTTCTTAATTAAATCAGTTTCCTTTGAAACAAAAAAAAAATGAGTGTTCAGGATTAATGAGTTGTGGGAAAATTGGAGAGTGAAAAAATTAAAATTGCCTTTCATCATATTGGTAAGCAAAATTTTGTCAGGCTTTAAATTTCTTGTAATATGTTAGCTCAGATAAATGACTTTTCAGCAGTATAAGGTATAAAAGGTAAAGGTTCCCCTCGCATATATGTGCTAGTCATTTCCGACTCTAGGAGGCGGTGCTCATCTCCATTTCAAAGCCGAAGAGCCAGTGCTGTCCAAAGATGATTCTGTGGTCATTTGGCCGGCATGACTAAATGCCAAAGGCGCACGGAACGCTGTTACCTTCCCACCAAAGGTTGTCCCTATTTTTCTACTTGCATTTTTACATGCTTTCGAACTGCTAGGGTTGGCAGAAGCTGGGACAAGTAACAGGAGCTCACCCCGTTACGTGGCACTAGGGATTCGAACCACTAAACTGCTGCCCTTTCAATCGACAAGCTCAGTATCTTAGTCTTAGCCACTGAGCCATCACATCCTTCTAGTGTAAGGTATAGGTATAAGGAAAACAATGCAGAAACAGCCAGGCAATGAATATGCAGTATAATGAATCTACAATATAAACTATTTACTAGTGGGGCTTATTTCTAGGGATATGTACATAGCAGTATATCCTTAGTTATTTATTTCAATTTCTGGTTTCTGGGTCACAATAGGGACAGATTAGGCTTTGTGGTTATGTATTTAAATGATCCTGAATTCTAATGTATTTATTCAACTTGGTGCATATCACTTTTCTTCTCTTGTCTTTCAAAATTTAATCACATATTTCAGCATCTGTGCTGGTGAGTGCTATGCCATATAGTAACTTGAAACTACTGGTTTAATGCCAATAGCCAGTCATTAATTGATCAAGCTCTTCTTTAGTGATACACACTGGTGAATTTAATTCTTGCCAATATATACTACACACTTTTTACAGCAGTTCCATTTTAAAGAGTCTTCTTCAGTTTCTTACAATACCAAACAGTAATGTTTGTTGATTACAGCTAGCATTGAGTTCAGTGAATGGAATGCTAATCACTGATTTTAGGCTGAAGTCCTATAGCCACTTATTGGAATATAAGGTTCATTTAAATATTTGGCACTTATTTTAAAACAGACTATAGGATTATAGTCAATTAATCAATAAATAAATTAACTGTTTATAATTAATCTATTTAGAACCAGCGGTGAAATCCTACCAATTTGCACCGGTTTGGGCAAACCAGTAGTAATAAAGACTACCGGTTTGGGCGAACCAGCAATTAAAAAAAACCTACCGGTTCCTCCGAACCGGTATTTCCGACGATCAGCTATGCCGCGTGATTTAAAATTGCTAGAAAACAGGAAATCCTGCTTTCTTGTGAATCTAAATCGCACGGCACAGCTGTTTCCCCCCTTCGCTGTTATACTTACCTTCCGAAACCCCCTTTTTCCACGTGATTGGCGTGTACTGTGCACACACGTGCGTGCAGCATGTGTTTTGTGTGCACTATGCATGCACATATAATGTGAGTTTGGTGCACACTGCGCATGTGTGCACATGGCGCACACTTGGCACTGCGCATAGCATGCACTTGGTGCACAGCAACCGGTTTGCAACCGGTAGCAAACCGGTTCAGATTTCACCACTGTTTAGAACCCATTTTTTTAAACAGGTACACATAGTAGAAAATAAAGTCTGTTCAATATCAATATTTTATATAATTATAGAACCAATAAAAGTAATGCAATTGAAAATTAGCAGTCTACAAAAAAGTAAGTTCCTTGTCCACAACTCTCCAAACTAAATATTCTATAATGAAATTGTTTCATTGTGACATGTATTCTAAGAAAACTTCCCTTTTAAAAACAATTTCACTCACACACACACACACACACACACACACACACACACACACACACACCAATCTATACTGAGAGCCAGTTTGGTCTAGTGCAGTGGTTCTCAACCTTCCTAATGCCGTGACCCTTTAATACAGTTCCTCATGTTGTGGTGACCCCCAACCAGGGGTGCGTTCTAATTTTTTTTACTACCGGCTCTGTGGGCGTGGCTTATTTTGTGGGCGTGGCTTGGAGGTTATGTGACTGGGTGGGCATGGCTAGCTGGTCATGTGACCAGGTGGCCATGGCTATGTGTACTACTATGTGTACTACTCAGAGGGCTGAAAAAAGTCATTTCTGACAGGTCCTCGGACTTTTGACTGGTCCTCACACTTATGACCATCCTCACATTTATGCCTGTGCAGCATTCTTAACAACTATGTCACTCATTTCACAACTGCTTCTCTTCAACATGGTGATAAGATAGGGCAAAAAACGTAAAATGTGAGGACAGTCGTAAATTCGAGGACTGGTCAAAAGTGCGAGGACCAGTCAAAAATAACTTTTTCAGCCCTCTGAGTAGTCCCTGTGCACAAAAGGACTACCCAGAGGGCTGAAAAAAGTGATTTCTGACAGGTCCTCGCACTTTTGACCGGTCTTCGCAGTTATGACTGGTCATCATTTATGCCCATTGTAGCATTCTTAACAACCGTGTCACTCATTTCACAACTGCTTCTCTTCACCATGGTGACAAGATAGGGCAAAAACGTAAATTGTGAGGACAGTCGTAAGTTCGAGGACTGGTCAAAAGTGCGAGGACCAGTCAAAAATAACTTTTTCAGCCCTCTGAGTAGTCCATATGCATAAAAGGATACAGCAATAGAGAGGGATGAAGGAAGGGAAGGGAAATTAGAGTAGGAGTGAGGGTAAGAGAGGGAGGAAGAGAGGAGGAGAAGGAGAAAGGAAGAGGAAGTAGGGAGAAGAAGAAGAGAAAGTAAGAAGGAAAGAAAAGACAGAGGTGGTAGGTTTGAGGAGAAAGATTGCTGTACAATAAAAAAGATGAAAGGGAAGAAAGCCAACCCCAAACAAATATAAAGATATTAAGATAAAGAATGAATTGTTAAACTTTAAAGAATAAAAGAGAACAAATATGAATAAATAGCAATAATTAGAAACACACATACAAACATACAACGTATTTTCTTTGAACAGTGTATTTGGCGGTTCACAAATTTAAACAGTTGTAGGAGGTTAGCACCCACCCCTTTCCTAGAAGAATGAAATATTTTGGGAAATATTAAAAAGGCAAAATATTATATTTCCCTGGATGAGAAATGGAGAAGCATATTTTACAGACAAAGCAGCTCCCACCTTCCTGCCCCCCACCCTTTGTTAATGGGCCAGAGGCAGAAAGTCAATCCTTTGTCAAAGGACATTTGCAACACAATAGCAACAAAAACTAATGCAATGGGCCCCATCTAGCACGCACCACACGTGACCTGGGAAGCATGTGACCTGGGAAGCACATGTGACCATCAGCCAGCAAGGCTAGCTAAGACCCCCATCCCCTGGGAGTCTGACAACCAATCAGGATACTCTTTCGGGGCCCCAAGAAATGCAAAGCCAGTGAGAGCATAAAAACCCGAAGATTTACTGTATCTGCCCCTTTTCTGTTCAGGAACTCAAGCCATGTGATCCTGTCCACCATTAAACCATCTTTTCAAGCAGTCTCCATGTTTCCAGTGTCTTTTTCCCCACTTGGAGCAGAACCCGGAAGGATATTTCTTCCAACACAGTGTTTAGTCATTTCAATTAAATTTACAATTTCTATATTTCCTTTTTACCATATTTATTCCTCATCTATTTTTAAAAAAAACCAATATTACCCTTCATCCTCATCTCTAATCTTAATCAAATTCAATTTTTCTCTTCTATTCTATATTATACCCCTTCGCATTGTCATCTATTTTTATATCCATCCTCACATTGGTTAATTATGTAATTATGTAATACAGTTGTTTAATACAAATTCAACATTTTAATATAAATTAGTTATATAACTATCTTTTTTGTATATTAATCAATATGAACATGAATATTCCAATTATTTCCATGCAATCCAATTTCTTACAAATCAATTAATTAAATTTACCAATAATAATGAACCAAATAATTTCCCCCATATATTCCTTGAAACCACAACTTAACCGTTTCTGCTTTCAACACAATATATAATTAATAGTATCTCAATTATTACAATTCCCTAGTTAAATAGAGCTTTTTTTCTTTTGTGTTTTAAAATCTTGAACCTCCTCTTTTGCCCTAAATTTCCCATTGTTTGCAGTTTTGCACCTACCTTTTTTGGTGAGGAAAAAGAAAAAGAAATCTCTCTCTGCCTCATTTTGTCACCTTGCAGCAAAGACCCTGCTTTACTTTCAATTTCTCTTTTTCAGCATAGCTAGGGGAAAAAAAATCTGCTCCAGGAATTTACCTCTTTGCAGCTAGCTAACAACAGAGCCCTCTGCAAAACAGCTGAGAGCAAATCAGCTGAGAGTCCGGAGGCTGATCAAATCAATTTATGGTAATTAACCTATGCTGAAGCTGAAAGGGGCTGTTTTTTCTATTTTTGCAGACACCGGTCTATTCATTTGTTTTCTTTTAACACTGATCAGCTGTAGGGCAGCCCTTTGAAGTCCCGCGGCAAGAATTTAAACAGTTTTTTTCCCTCTAGCCATCAGCTGGGACTCTGGAGGCAGCAATAGATTGGGAGTGGGCGGGGTAAGCAAACGGCGAACGGCGATCCAACAGGCAGAGGGTGAGGGTGAGTGAAGGCGTGGGGGGGTGAGAGAGGGCTTTGGCGACCCCTGTGAAATGGCCCTTCGACCCCCAAAGGGGTCGCGACCCCCAGGTTGAGAACCGCTGGTCTAGTGGTTAAGGCACCAGGCTAGAAACCAGGAGAGTGAGTTTTAATTCCACCTTAGACATGGCTGGGAGATTTTGGGTCAGTCTCTCACTCCATGACATCAGGATCAGGCAACAAACTGATTTCTCAATTCCTGTCACAATCAATGGTTCAACACTTGTTGATCTGAAAAAAGTAGACATTGCACTTGCGGGAAAACGCTAGGAAGAAAATAAATCTACACTGTGATAAACATTGTTTATAGTATTAGCAAGTTTAATAGATTTTGTATATATTTGCCACATATCTCAATATTAAGTGACTCTAGACAAATTATTGAATCTACTGTTACAGCCTCCTAATTTCCAAATTTTTAAAATTAATCAAAATATATTATATCCTGTAGATACATATAAATTAAGATAAAATATTTACTGATTGGTGCTCCAAACCTAAATCAATTTGTTGTAAGTTTCAACTATATGAGATATCAGAGATTTGTCCAATTACTGTCTTTTTACATTTTGGTAAATAGCAGCTGTAAGAAGTAAAAAAGAGTGGTGCTATTGGAAGTAGTGGGGATAAAACTTTATTTCCACAACAATTTTTTATGTTTTTTTTTTTTTTCCAAATCTGCAAATACATGTCACTTCTCCTTAATAGGACTTTTCCATAACCCTAAACTGGACTGGAATTTCAATATTTAGCAGTATTTAATGAATCTGCATAATGGATCTCTTCTGTCCTATCATGTAAGTTTTTAATTTCCATTGTTTACTCTCTTTAATAGCAAATTCAGCTGCTGAGTGCCAACAACCTTGTAGCCAAACCCTAACCCTAACCCTAACCCAAAACATTAAAAGACTCAGAGGAAGTTTAACCTTTGCAGAAATACAATAAGTATTTGAGGAAACCTCTTAGGGGGCAAAACAAAACCCAAAAGTAACTCAGAAAGAAGTTAACATAAATTTTGTGGTCATAGGGCACTCAGTGTGGAAAACCTTGAAAACTAATGGATGGAGTGGGAATGAAACTGAGTATCTTGGAGTCTGGTTAGCTGAAATCCTAAACAAGGATATTCTGCATTAATGTTTGTTGCAGGTACAGCATTTAAATATCTTTGAGTTTTGAATATTACTTGAATGAGAAATTGTGTTCTATATGGTTTTTTCAAAATTTATAGAAATTTCTATTAGGTATGGAAAATCAGTCCTTTGGAATCTTAAAGCATTTTGTTAACTTTGTCTTGCAGTAATAGCATTTGCATTCAAATAAGTTTTAGCAGATGTCCTCCTGCAGATACGTATCTTTTGCACATTGTTTGGAATCCTGCTAATAAAAGAGAACAAAATATTGAGGAGTATTAAGCATTGGTATTAGATATATAACTAACTTGGTTAATTGTTTTTATTACATAGAATGTATTTTATTAATTTGAATATATCAAATAATCCACAATTATCATTCATCTTGATTTTTATTTGGGTGGATGTTCTACCCAAAGGAAAAACATTAGTACATTAATGGTACATGAAAATAAAGTGTAATAAATTAATGACAATGTAACAGTACTGGAATGGCTGAATCCACATGCCTCCCCCAGAAGCCCTCTGAGTCTTCATTCCATCTCCTTTGTGGCTTGATCATTCCAAGGAGATAGGTGTGTGATAGAGACAGAGTTCTCACAACCTGTACTGCCTTTTCAGAGTTGAAAAGGTAATTAAGTAAACCAAAACACTATAATGCAACCTGCTGTTTAAGTAGCATACAGGTAGTCCTCATTTAGCGACCACAATTGGAACTGGTAGCTGAACCATTAAGGAAAGCAGTCACTAAGTAAAACTGTAACTGTAACTGTGCTTGATAATGATGACAATAAAATGACAATGATAAAAGTCAACACAACATTCCTACTTAAACATTTTGTCTATCTTTTCAGGGATAGCAGCTTTCTAAACAAAAATCCCTTCTTTTCCACTTTTTGGAATTTCAGCAGGTTAAAGCCAAGGCTGCAAAGGAGATCAAAAAAGCTCCCAAACCTGGTCCTGCCCATGGTTTTTTCCTTTACCTTTAAAAGGACTCCTAATGTCCTTATTTCTAGCAAAGAGTGATGGGCCCTGGAAAACCTCCTTTGTAAATGACCCCCAGTCATGCTTAACTGAAAGTGAATGTCAGCTCACTATCTGAGATATGGCTGAATAGTCTGCAGTAATATGAATATGGCTGTAATCATAAAAACAATTAAAACAAAATTAATAAACTTTACAGTAGCTTTTGATTAAACCATTTCAGCAGGAAGAATAGATAATATTATGCATCCTTTGGATGCAGAGCATGTAAAAAACAAATATAGTTCCAGAGGAAATACGTTCTATAATTTTGAAATTGCATTCCTTACCTATTGAAGGGCAGTTTTCAGAAGGGGCTTCTCTGTACAATTTATCATCCAGACAAGTTACTTCTTAATGCCTAGGTAGATAATTATATTCTGTGCTATTTTGTGACTTTAAGACTAAAACCAACACTTTTAATTGAGGTAAGAACCATAGGCCAATAGACAAGTAAGCTTTCAACATGAAAAAGGGCATAAATACTGCAAAATAAGGGTGAAAAAGAGCCTTCCAAATGAGGGAGCTGGCACTGAAATCTTACCAGGATGTGATAATTAAAGAAGGGTGGGAGAAAAAGGGAGGAGGATGCAGATGATTGCTTATTCCTCATGAAATCTCCTCTTGGGGGATTAGTGCTGTCAATGGACACTGTTTTCCATGTGTTGTTTGTAGAAGGAGATATCAAAAGTAAATAGATATGTTTTTCACATTGTGAAAATAGCACTTGCAGTGTAAAAATTATGTGCTTTGTTAGTAGTTATGGTGTTGAATTAGTACCTGGGACCAGTGGTGGGTTTCAAAATTTTTTACTACCGGTTCTGTGGGTGTGGCTTGGTGGGCATGGCATGGCTTGGTGGGCATGGCAGGGGAAGGATACTGTAAAATCTCCATTTCCACCTCACTCCAGGGGGTGCAAAATCCCCATTTCCTCCTGATCAGCTGGGACTCGGGAGGCAGAGAATAGATGGGACGGGGCCAGTCAGAGGTATTTATCAGTTCTCCAAACTACTCAAAATTTCTGCTACCGGTTCTCCAGAACTGGTCAGAACCTGCTGAAACCCACCTCTGCCTGGGACCCACAGGTTCAAATTTCTACTTGACTATGTAGCTAATCAGCTGGCTTTGAACCAGTCATCATATTGCAAGTTTAATATGAAGATAAAATAATTGAAGATCCCTACTCGGCTGCCTTGAAACAGAAGCATATAATGAATCGTCATCATCATAAAGATTAAGAACTATCAGGATGAAGCCTACACGTTACTGGGCATTTTATATTTGGATAACATCAAGCATGGACAAGTTAAAAATGTAATTAGTAAATAATACATGCTAAGATTAAGAAAAGTGCTAAAGACAAAATTGAATGGTGGAAACACCACCAAAGCCAGTGATGGCTAACCTTTTTGCTGTCACGTGCCAAAAGTGGGGGGAGAGTGGGGGATCATGCGTGCCCACACCCATAATTCAATGCTCACCCGTGCCCCGCCCTCCCGCGCTCTCCCTGCTCTCCCCCTGCTTTTGGTACATGATGGCACAATGGGCCCGTTTTTCACTCTCCCCAGGCTCCAGAGGCTTTCTAGGAGCCTGAGGAGGACAAAAACAGCCTTCCTCAATCCCCCCTGGAGTCCATTTCCTGACTTCCGGTGGGCCTGGAAGGCCCGAAAATCAGCTGGCTGGTGGGCACATGTGTGCTGGAGCTGAGCTAGGGCAGCGCTCGTGTGCCCTCAGATATGGCTCTGCGTGCCACCTGTGGCACCCGTGCCATAGGTTTGCCATCACAGACCAAAGCCATCAATACCATACAGATAGTCCTCGAGTTACGAATGTAATGGAGCCTGCCCATTCCATTCATAACCCAAGGATTCGTGGGAGTAAATCTCGTACTTTGAACACGATCACTCTCTCCTTTCACCCACATATTCGCTAATCAAATGCAAGGTTGGTTAAGTGCACAAGAGGTATTTCAGGGTGAGGAAGCCCATCGGGTGGGGGGGGGGCTAGTGATGGAACAGGCCACCTGCTTAAGATTACCCAAGGCCTCCCTGACCCACTGAAATACCTCATGCTCCCCACAATTGCTTCCCCCACCCACCCACCCTGCTGCGCCGGGTCACTTACCTTGCAAGCTGTCTCCTCTCCAGCCTCTCAGCCATGTGTGTTGCAGGGACAAAAGGTTCAATGTGCCCAAACATTTGGAAATGTGGCACAACATGATTCATGTTTTCATCTCTTGCATAGAAAGCATGGCTATGCCAGCTTCAGAGTTTTTCAAAAGATGCAACAGTTTGGAGAAGAATTAAACTTGAAAGGGTATAAGGCATACTTGGACTGTGCAGTATGTAAATCATCAAAATCCAAGGCATTCCCAGTAAGCAAGAGTAGCACAAGGCAGACAGCAAAAGCTCTAGAGCTGCTACATGCAGATTTGGTGGGGCCAATGCAAGCCAGTTTGGGAGGAGCAAAGTATGCACTGGTCATTGTAGATGACTACAGCAGATTTGGTTTCTGCTATTTACTAAAGAGTAAAATAGATGTGCTACAGAAATTTAAGCAATGGATAAGCTTTGAAGAAAGGAGATATAAACAACAGATGTGTCAGCTGCAAACTGACAGAGGTTCAGAATTCATGTCAAGTTTTCAACAGTGGTTGGGACAGTTAGGAATAAAACAAAAGATGCACAAATCCATACACAGCAGCTGAGAAGGGTGTAGTTGAGAGGTGGAATGGTGTCTTACAAATAATGAGGGACTCACTGCTGGAGGATTCTGGTATGAGCAGGTCATATTAGGGTGAAGCCATGTTGACTGCTAATTATTTAATCAATAGGCTGTGAGTTCCTCTATTAATGATACTCCATATGCAGTGTTATATGGGAGAAAGCCATCTCTGGCACATTTAAGGGTGTTTGGAAGCAATGCATGGGTGCATATTCCACAAGCAAACAGGAGGAAAGGTTAACCAAAGGCTAGAAAGTTCAAGTTTACAGGCTATGAGCTTGGCTCAAAGAGCTGTCGCTTTAGTGATGGGAGCAAAAGAATACTGATTTCCACGTCTGCTAGCTTTGCAGAGCAAAATTGGAACAAAATTGCTGCAAATTTTTGGAATGATCTACTTAGTGATGGTGAACCACTTAGTGACGGTAACTTGTTTAGTGATGGTGTCAGCATTCAAGGAGGAGAAACTAAAAAACAAGAAAAGGAGTCAGGAGAAGATGATGACTCAGATATGAAGCAAGAGAGGGTTGAAACACAGGAGCAGTCAATGCCACGCAGGTCAGAGAGATGGAACAAGGGGATTCCACTGATAGGTATTCTGCTGGTGAGGTTAAGGTGTGTAATGTGTGGTATGAGCCAAGAAACTATCAGGAAATATTGGCATTGTCCAATATTGAACAAGTGAAGTGGAAAGGAGCCATGAACAAAAAAATGAAATCCATGGGTGAACATAAAGTGTTCACATCTATGACTTTGCCACAAGGTTGCAAAGCCATAGGATATCAGTGGGTGTACAAAAAGACAGTACTACCCAACAATGAGGTCCAATATAAAGCGAGATTAGTGGCACAAGGTTTTTCACAAAGGAAAAACATGCATTATAATGAGGTATTCGCACCAATGGTAAAGAGTGAAAGCATAAGGTTGGCACTAGAATTAACAGCAGCATCTGGCCATAAAATTTGACATTTTGATATAACCACAGCATTCCTCAATGCTGAATTAAAGGAAGAAATTTACATGGTTCAAGCCAGGGGTGAAATTCTATCGGTTTGGACCGATTCGGACGAACTGATAGCAGAGATTGGGGCTGGTTTGCTGAACCGGTAGTGATTGCTAGCTGAACCGGTCCGTGGCCCACAGTCCTGCCATGCTTCCCTGCCTTCCATGTGGCCTACCCGGCATCCCTGTGGCCAGCTTGCAAAGGCAGGCAAGTGGAAGGCCACATGGAAGGCAGGCAAGCATAGCAGGGCTGCGGGGAAGGGAGCTAGCAGTCTACTCCCTTCCCCGGAGGCCTGCCATGTTTGCCTGTTTTCCACGCTGCCTTCCCAGTGGTCCCCCACACCCACTTGCCTTCTGAGGTTGGCGTCCAGCCTGGCCTGGCCAGTGGGTGGGCGGGTGGCCCTTGGTGGAGATGCAGCTGATCTCTGGGGCTGAGAGGGGCAGCACCGCTGGAGCTGTGCTCCAGGAGGGCAAGCTGATGTCCCAGATGGTGCTGCACATACAGTGCCCTTCCAAAGCACCACCACCATTCACTTTCGTTTTGTGGCAGGAGAAGGAAGAAAGCGAATGGTGCTGCTGCGGTGGTGCTCTGGGAGGGCAGGAGGACATCCTGGCTGTGGCTGCTGCATATGTGCCTGCCCCATTTCTGCAAAGGCAGAGCCCCCCCCCCCACAGGGCGATCCAAAGAGAGGAGGGGGATGCTGCAGAAAAGGCCGCCTTCCACCCAGGCCTGCGTGCCTCCTGTGCTGGCTTCATGGGGCTTGAGGCCCCAAAGTAGCCCACTGGCTTCCCACCCAGACACCTGCCTGCTCTCTTTGCAGATCGGTCTGGCTGACTGCCAGCACCACTCCAATAACTTGGCCCACAGAGTGGCTTCCCACTGGCGAAGAAGCAGAGCGAGAGGCACAGAAGCTGCCAGCTGGGTGGTAGCTCCCTGTGTGGGGAGAGGGCCAGGCCCACCTGCACCACTGCAGAGCCCACGGTACTTTCCCTTCGGCCTGGGTGGCGGCATTTACCCAGGCGGGCCAGGGTAAGGACCAGGTCGCCGCCCTTTTGGTCTCATGGCCGGCCACAGTGGGACATGGCATGGGCAGAGAGGCCGATGCAGTCCCCCCTGAGGCTGCCCTGGCCAAGTGATTGCTGCACCTCCCCAGCAAAGGGCGCGCTGGGGCCGCCTTGCCTGCTGCCTCCTCTGTGCGCTGCACATGGAAGGGACCACTGCCACTGACTCTCTCACCACCCTCCCTCCCTCCCTGCCTGGCTGCAGCCTCCACCTGCCCTCCAGGAGCACCGCCGCCATTCGCTTTCTTCCTTCTCCTGCCATGAAATGAAAGTAAATGGTGACAGTGGTCTTTCGGGAGGGCAGGTGGAGATCTGCAGCCAGGCAGGGAGGGAGGGCAGTGGGATGTTCCAGGAAGGGCCTGGCGTTTCCCTTATCTGCAAACGCTGAGATTTGAGGTCTATAAATTGTGTTAAAGGGCGAGCTATTGATGGTTGCGTGGAAGGGAAATGAACTGAGCATGGGACGGAGAGAGCACGGGGCTGGCCCTGGCTGTGGCCACCTGCATCATCCCACTGTGGCCCGCCTATGAAGTCTTCGGCTCTGTGTGCAGCGCTGAAGGAGGGTCTCAGGCTTCAGGTGAGGAGCTAGTGCGCACTTCAACCCTGAGGCATTGGCGAAGAGCTAAAAAGCGCTAATTTCCCCATCACTTCAGGATTCGAACCCTCCCCCTAAGTAAATTTGATGGGCGACAGGGAGTCCTGTGCGAGTTCTGAGAAAGCCAGCTTTTGGGTTCCTGGGCCCCGTTTAAAGCCCTTCGACCTCAGGAGTTTTACAGGAAGTTTAGAATGGGACTGGCCACCGAGGAGAAAAGGGCCTGGGGCTGAGCTTCCCAATCTTTCTTTAGGCAGCCTTGAGCACACTTAAAAAACGAGCCCTTCTGCCCATATGCTTCTGTCCAGTTTCCCATATCCCACCTATTGCTCCTTCTCAATCTGCCTGGACTTTTCCCCGTGCTCTCTCCATCCCATGCTCAGTTCGTTTCCTTCCACACAACCATCAATACCTCGCCCTTTAACACAGTGGTGAAATGTAAAATTTGTTACTACCGGTTCTGTGGGCATGGCTTGGTGGTGGTGGTGGGTAATGTGACTGGGTGTGCGTGGCCAACTTTTTTTTTTTTTACTTTTAAAAGCAATTTTTCTACAACCTTAAGAGGTTGCAGGGAAAAAAATGCTTTTAAAAGCTTCTGGCGATCAGGCAACTCAGCTGGGATCATCAGAGGCTTTTAAAGGCATTTTTTTTCCTACAACCACTTAGGCCGAAGAGGTTGCAGAAAAAAATGCTTTTAAAAGTCTCTGACAATCCCAGCTGAGCCGCGCAATCATCAAAGGCTTTTTTTTTACTTTTAAAAGCATATTTTCGGCCCAAGAGGTTGTAGAAAAAATGTTTTTAAAAGACTCTGATGATCCCAGCTGAGCCACGCGATCATCAGAGGCTTTTTTTTTTTACTTTTAAAAGCATTTTTTTGGCCAAAGAGGTTGTAGAAAAAATGCTTTTAAAAGTAAAAAAAAAGCCTCTGATGATCGCCCGGCTCAGCCGGGCATGGGGGGGGCAGGAATTTTTGCTACCGGTTCTCCAAACCACCCGCTGTCATTGCTACCACATTGGTCGATCCGGTCCGAACTGGGAGCATTTCACCCCTGCTTTAACACGATTTGTAGATCTCAAATCTCAGCCTTTGCAGCTGAGGGAAATGCCAGGCCCTTCCTGGCACGGCTGCGGCCCCTTCCAAGTGCAGCGCATGGAGTTGGCAGGCAAGGGAGCACCAAGATAAAGGGCTACCCTCACTGGCCTGCCTGGGTATGCGCCGCCGCCCAGGCCAAAGAGAAAGATCTGCAAAGAGAGCAGGCAGGTGGCCGGGTGGGAATTCAGTGGGCTGCTTCAGAGCCCCAAGCCCCACGGAGCTGGCATGGGTGGAAGGCAGCCTTTTCTGTAGCATCCCCCTCCCCTCTTTGGATCACCCTGCAGGGGGGGCTCTGCCTTTGCAGATCGGGATGGGTGGTTTGTACGGAGGATTGAGCGGGATGTGTGGCCCTCTGGGATGGAGAGCCAGGCAAGAGAAGCCTCTGAGATTTGCTTGGGGAGTCAAACCAGAAGGCGGAGGGAAACTGCCTTTCCCTCCACCTTCTGTGTGTTGGGGGCTTCAGAAGGGCAGAATGTGCTTCAGAATGTGCAGCTCCTGGCTCTAATAGTGAGTGACGTATGTGATGTAAAGTTGGCCACACCCACCAAGCCACACCCACAGAACCGGTAGCGACAATTTTTACATTTCACCACTGATTCAAGCACCAGGGTATTAAAGCAAAAAGCCTAACACTGTATATAAATTGAACAAGGCCATTTATGGGCTGAAGCAGTCAGCCAGGAATTGGACTATCTTTTTAGATATTGCATTGAAGGATCTTGGGTTCAAGAGTTGCAAGGCTGATGGTTGTATATATACTGGAATGTTACAAGGTGGAGATTGTCAATTATTAGCATTTGTGGATGATCTTTGTTTCATTGCAAAAGATCTGTCACAGGTAAAAGAGTTTGCTAATCAATTAGAGAAAAAAATTGGATTAAAAGATTTGGGTGAAATAAAAACTATCTTGGTGTAGAGATACAAAAAACTGAGAAAGGTGATTATGTTCTCAGTCAAAGAAGGAAAATTGAACAGCTGTTGGAGAGATACAACATGAAGGATTGTAATTCTACTGTAACACTTATGAGCACAGATTTTCACAACAATTTGGGTGAGGACAAAAGTGAAGCCTGTGATAAAGAGATATATCAGTTAGAGACTTCTGGTTGATGTCATGGCAATACAGACACAGGGAACTGATCTCCGTGTTCCCTGTGCTGACTTCTCCATGTTCATGGGCTCTAAGAGGAGCCAAAGCTGCCCTGTAGGGGTGGTGAAGCAAAGAGGGGCACCCTGTGAGATCGAGGAGAGTTGCAGATCTCCTGTCAGCCCCGGGGTTCTTTCTCCCTCTCAGCCACGGCAAGAAGAAGAGGCAGCCTAAAGATGGCTGTCACAAAGCTGGGACAGCCGATGAATATCTAAGACTGGTTCTGGAGTGAAGTAGGTGAACAGTGAGTGGAACTGGGGGAAAGGATTTTCTTTCACTTTAAATTCAACCCCAAGGAACAATTTAGAACTATTTGCTCAGAATTATCTCTTAAAGCAACGTCTAGGCATTCTGAGAAACCACCAGACTGGAAGTGAAAGGTGCAGGAGGGTTCAGGTGAGAAAACAATAAACTTTGAAACTTTGAAATATAAAGAAAATTGGTTTTTTAAGCTGGGAAGTTGTGGTACTGGGAAGGCATTTTAAAATGCTGGAACCATTTATTTACAATACTTATTCTGCTTTTATAATTCTTCTATGACTAAACCCTAGAATTGTGGCAATATTGAAATTTAAGCTGAGAGTGCCACCTGCTGATGAAAGGGAAATTTACAAATCTGGAAATTTCTTATATGAAGATTTGCGAAAATATCTATTGGATTACTTTTAACTATCCTATGACTTCTGAACTATTAGAGACCCAGGTATAAAAATAGGGAAGTTTTCTAACTAAAGGGACCCATGAATGTTATACTAGAAGATTGAACTTGTAAAGGAGATGCAAAAAGGCTTTTGATAACTTCTGGGATTATCTAAATGGAACTGACTGTTAACCTATGGGATATAAAGAACTGGGACTAGTATACTTCTTAAAGGACAACTCAAGGACTGAATAAATAGTTTTTGGACAGTTGGACAAAACTTGATTTTTTAAAAAATAAAATAAGATGCATTTTAAGGAAGAAATGAGTGAACTTTCAAAGGAGATGGCATTACTTTTTGAAAACACAAAAGACATCATGGAGAAAGGACTTAAGGAGATCACGGAAAAAATGGAAAAAGCCATATGAGGGATGATGAGTAAAGATCAAGATGTCCAGGAAAGGGAGGAGTCAACAGAAGAAATGAAAGAAGAAAACAAGGAAGGGACAACAATGAAAATAACAGTGATTGATGAATTAAACCAGGGGAAAAATGTATTAAGAGAGTTGGAAAATACGTTTGGAAGGGAGGTAGGGGCTTGGGCAGAAATTTTGGAAATTAGGCAGTGGAAGAGGGTAGAGGTGGGAGAAATGCCTAGATTGAATAGTCAAGAAGCAGTTACAGATAGAGATAAAGATCCTAGAGAGGAGGCGGGGCCAGCTGTCAAAGAGAAAGGCTGTGTAAGACGACTCTCTGACTCAGAGAGACACTTTTACAGCTGCTTCCAACTGAGCGGCAGACTTTTTGGAGTCCCAGGTCCCTCGGAGGGGGATCGGGAGAAAGAGGTGCCCTGCAGAGCTGTGCTAGACAGTGGTTGGGACAGCGGTCGGCAGGAAAGCCTTGGAGAAGCTGGTTGGGGGAAGGAGACGGCCTAGAATGGTGGCCATGAAAAAATGACAGCAGACAGCTGGACAAAGATAGCAGTGAAGTAGCGGGACAACGGTGAGACAGATCTGGTGAAATTTGATCTTGGCAACCTCTTGTGAGTGATCTGGGGCAAGAGACTTTCCCGGAGGATTTCTGAAAAGGGAAGAGGAGAAAAGGGGCCCCAGGAAGAAGGAGGGAAGTAAGTTTTTCTCTCCGTGATATAGTGGTGAAAGGCAAGTTTGGGCTTAGAAGGGTTTACTGCAACATGTGTCATTATTGGCTGTGAAAGGAAAAAAAGATTAAGGGTGGTTTCTCTTGTTTTCAACGACCTTATACTAAGAAACTAAAACAATTCCAAGTTGGAAAGCGAAAGTGCTGAAAAATCAGAGGAGGTGGATATCTTGAATAAGGAATGAATGCTAACATAAAGTGAGGCAAGGGAGACAGCTACTGGTCAAGAAGAAATCAGATATAAACTACAGAGGAAGAAAGACATTTAAAACTAATAAAATAAAAGAACTAGAAGAACTCTGCTCCAGAAAGAAGGAAAGACTGTGGACTAAAACTTATTTGCCTAAGAAAATAAATACAGCATCTTAAATAAGACGGTGGATGCTGCATCAAGAAGAAATTATTATTATTACTCTTAACATTATCACTAATATAAGTGACTCTACAATATATACCTTTATCAACTTATTCCTGCTATTAATTAAACATAAACTGAATATTATCGAGAAGGAAAGTTTGGCACAGGAAATAAAAAGTACTAAATATTTTTTTTTTTTGAAAATGCGAATAAACGGGCGTTGGCTGGCACATAGATTGAAAAACCAGAAAGATAGGAGATGGATTAGTAAACTATGCAATGATGAGGGAAACATAATACACCAGAACGAAGGAAAGAAAAATGTGACATATGAGTTTTTTAAAAAAATTGTATAAAGAAGAGGAATGTATAGGTGAAGAAAAGATTTTACAATACCTTCGGAAAGCAGGATTACCCAGTTTCGGAAGATGTTAAAGATATGCTGAATAAGGAAATAATACCTTTAGAATTAATGGAGGCAATCAAAAAACAAAAAATTAACAAAACGCCAGGCCCTGATGGACTACCTTCAGAAATATACAAAAACCATCAAGAGACATTAAGCTCCATATTGCTAGAGGTATTTAATGAAGTATTGAAAGATGCAAAAACACCAGCCTCATGGAGAGAAGCGACTATTACACTGATTCCCAAGGAGAATCCCGATCTAACACTTATTAAAAACTATAGGCCCATATCATTATTAAATTCAGACTACAAAATTTTCATGACAGTAATGACCAAAAGACTAAAAATTTTTTTTGAAGAATTCATTCATACTGATCAGAATGGCTTTTTGCCCAATAGGCAAATAAGAAATAATATTAAGACTATATTAGATATCTTAGAAAACTACGAGGTACACAATGAAAAGCAAATGGTGTTGATATTTGTCGACACACAAAAAGCGTTTGACAATGTTAAATGGGAGTTTATGTTGAACCAGCTAAATTATATGGAATTTGGTGAGAATTTTATAAAGATGTTTAGAGAAATTTATTTGAAACAGGAAACCAAAGTAGTAATTAATGGAGAAACAACTAAAAATTTTCAAATTCAAAAAGGCACAAGACAAGGTTGTCCACTATCACTGCTATTGTTTATACTATCATTAGAAATTTTGACTAGAATAATTCGGGAAGATGACCAAATTAAAGGTTTAGAAATTAAGAAAGAAAATTTTAAAGTACAGGCCTTCCCCGATGCTTCCCAAACTTCGGTGCAGGGCTGAGGGCGGGCAGGAGGCAGAGAAGGAGGAACATGCAGCTGCTATGCCTCGGGGCCCTGGGAAAAGGCGGCCAAAAGCTCCATGCGGAGGCCTCCAATCACAAGCCCCGGGGACGTCTGCTTCCAAGGGAATGGCTTGGCTACTTTGAAACGAGCAGCCGGGAAGCTTCATCACTGAAAGAGGGGCAGACAGACGCTGCGCTTGTAGGGGGGAGTGGCACCACACACCTCCCTTTCCCCCTGGCTGACTCTGATCCCGGCCCTGCCTCTCCTCAGCCTCTTTCAGCTCTGGAGTTTGCCACTCTCAGCAGCTCAGCGCTGTTTTCAATCAGCAGCTGAAGCGGAGCTCCCGGTCTCTCCACACACAGCGCGAGCGAGCAAGTGAGTGAGGCAAGAATGTCTGCCTGTCTCTCGCCAATCACGAGCTCCGGGGGCACCTGCTTCCAAGGGAACGGCTCGGCTACTTCAAAGCGAGTGGCCGGGAAGCTTCCTCGCCAAGAGAGGGGCAGATGGACACTGCGCTTGTAGTGGGGAGTGTCACCACACACCTCCCTTTCCCCCTGGCTGACTCCGATCCCGGCCCTGCCTTTCCTCAGCCTCTTTCAGCTCTGGAGCTTGCCGCTCTCCGCAGTTCAGCACTGTTTTCAATCGGCGAGTGAGACAAGAGCACACACAGTGTTCGTCTGCCTGTCTCTCGGCTTCCTGGCCTCTCGCTTTGAAATAGCCAAGCCATTCCCTTGGAAGCAGGTGCCCCCAGGGCTTGTGATTGGCAGCCTCCACATGGAGCTTTCGGCCGCCTCTCCGGGAGGCGAGAGACAGGCAGACGGAGGCATGAAATCCTGAAATCTTTTGAGACTAAACTAAAACTGATACCTGAAGAATCTGAATCTGTCTCTCTCCCCCCCTCCCCTCCCCACCCCAACCCCCCTCTCTCTTTTCTTTCTGAAAAATTGATTTGGCAAATAAGCACCCTAGTCCCGATCTCTCCTGAGAGATTTAAGATTCCTCTTAGCCTCAAAAGATTTCAGGGCATGGAAAAGGAGAAACTCTGGCTGCCCTTCTGCTCCTTCCCCTGTGTTGACTCAGGGACACACCTGCAAAACCCGTCTGGAGTCAAGAGGGGACTTTGAGACAGGGTCGCGATCATCGCCCCGTGTCCTCCTTGGCTTGCAACAGATGGCTCGGGTAGGGCGCAAGAAGGCGAAGCCGGTAGAAGTGGCTGCTGAGTGCAGGGTGTGTGTGTGTCTCCTTGGGACGCAGAGAAGGCAGTTGGGTTTGGATTGTGCAATGCTGAAAAGTTAACCCTCAACTCTCTGCAGATCCCCCCTACCCACCCACCAGTGCCTGGATAGGGTTGCTGAAAGTAGAGGTTCCTGTAAATTAATGTGCGTTTATGTCCGAAGGCTACTCAGGAGAGATCAGGACCGGGATGCTTATTTGCCGAATCAATTTTTCAGAAGGAAAAGAGAGAGGTGGGTGGAGGGGGGTGAGGGAAGGAGAGAGAGAGATTCAGATTCTTCAGGTATCAGTTTTAGTTTAGTCTCAAAAGATTTCAGGACATGGAAAAGGAGAAACTCTGGTCGCCTTTCTGCTCCTTCCCCGGCGTTGTGGGGGTCAGCATTGTGGGGTGCTGCACCACCTGCAGTTGGGCCCCTCGCCCGACCTCCACCATGTCTGCCACTGCGTCACCAGCTGAGCCAACGATCTCTCTTGAGTAGCCTTCAGACATGAACTGAACCTGCACTGCAGCCGCACGTTAATTTACATGCGCCTCTACTTTCAGCATCCCTATCCAGGTGCTGGTGGGTGGGTAAGGGGGATCTGCAGAGAGTTGAGGGGTAACATTTCAGCATCCCGCAATCCAAACCCAACTGGCTTTTCCGCGTCCCAAGGACACACACACACACCATGCGCTCAGCAGCCATTTCTACCGGCTTTGCCTTCTTGCGCCCACCCAAGCCATCTGTTGCAAGCCGAGGAGGATGCAGGGCGATGATCGTGTCCCTGTCTCAAAGTCCCCTCTCAACTCCGGATGGGTTTTGCAGTTGTGTCCCTGAGTCAACGCCGGGGAAGGAGCAGAAAGGTGGCCAGCTGCTCCACCTGCTGCTCCTTCTCCGGCGTTGGATCGGCCGGCAGCGCAGAAATGGGCATGGTGGAAATCAGGTGACGGGTCCAATCGCAGGTGGCACGGCACCCCCGCCCAACCCCCACCACCAAGCCAGGCTCTCCGGCTGCCACAGGAGGAGGTGGCGATGCCCACAGTCCAGGGGACACGTGCGACTGGTGGAGCGAGCCAAGAGGGTTTCTCAGCCCTGCTTTTTTTTTTTATTGAAAAGTTTTATAGGAAATACAAACATTTTCTCCCCCCACCCTTCCCCCCTCAACCCCTCCCACCCCCCTCCCTCCCATCCCCCTGCCCCTCCTTCCCCCCCACCCCCCTCCCTAGACTTCCCAGAACATGCACAGGGTATAGCATTCACAAACATAAAGCTAAAATATACTAACAAATTATTGCATTCATATTCTCCCTAAATCTTTAACTCCTTATAACTCAAAAAACTATAAACATGAACTACTTAAAAATATTTCATTCATAAGCTATGTGAATCTTCTTGTTCGGATACTTTTTTTGTATATAATCAATCCATCTTCTCCATTCTGATATGTATCTTTCATTTGAGTGGTCTTTAAGGTATGATGAAATTTTTGCCATCTCTGCCAAATGCACAACTTTGAAATGCATTCCTCAATAGTGGGTGGATCTTCCTTTTTCCAGTACTGTGCCACCAGTAACCTGGCAGCTGTTATTAAATTCAAAACCAACTTAGTATCTATTACAGTACAATCCGTAACTATTCCCAACAGAAAAAACTGTGGTGTAAATTTAATTTTTTTCCTCAAAATATTTTGAATAATCCACCATATTTTTATCCAAAAGGCCTTAACTTTTTTACAGGTCCACCATATATGAAAATATGTAGCATCTTCACACTCACATCGCCAACACTTAGGTTGTAAATTTGGATACATACAGGCTAGTTTTTTTGGGTCTAAATGCCATCTATAAAACATTTTATAAAAGTTCTCTCTTAAATTTTGAGCTTGTGTGAATCTTACATTTCTAACCCATATCTTTTCCCATGTTTCCATCATTATTGGTTCACCTATGTTTTGTGCCCATTTTATCATACAATCCTTGACTAGCTCTGTTTCCGAATCTATTTCCACTAATACATTATACAACCTTTTTATATGCATTTGACCTTTATTTCTTATTTGCTTTATCAATTTTTTTTTTAATTTGATTTATATGCCGCCCTTCTCCGAAGACTCCGAAGACTCCGGGCGGCTTACAATGTGCTCAGCAAAATTCTCATCCTGCTGCAAAAATACCAGTTTTTTGATCTTCTCCATCTGGCCTGCAGCTGACCATACTGAAACCAAGTCCTAATAATTCCTTCTTCTCTTAATTGCTCCATAGATTTTAGTTGTAATCTGACTCCTTCCTTATAAAGGAGTTCCTTATATGTAATCTTATCTTACAGGAGGATTATAAAATTTTTCTTGTTGTTGGTTTGGGGCATATACTCCAATTACAAGTGTTTTTTCTCCTTTTATTAAAAGTTCAATCGCTAAAAATCTTCCTTGATCATCCGCTTCAACTAATTTTGCAATTAAGTCTCTTTTCAAATATATAACTATACCGTTTTTCTTCTCTGGTGCTACTGCTACATAATGTGTACCTAATCTTGTATTTGTCAAATATTTTTGATCTTGTATCCTAATATGAGTCTCTTGTAAACAAATTACTTCATTCTTGAATTGTTTAAGATAGTGAAATATTTTCCTTCTCTTCTGTGAAGAATTCAAACCATTGACATTCCAAGTCAAAAATCTAGTTCCCGTCTCTGGGCCTCTGAAGCGTCTGGAGCAATTTCTGATGATCTTGCCTCATTTGACCTTTAGGTCTTGCTCCTCCCACAGCTTCTGTTTTAGTCATTTCTTGGGTTGCCATCTGAAGTTGTTGCTGTCTTAATTCTTCCTTGTGCTTAGCTGTTGCTGCTCTGGTCTGTCTTTGATCCTTTGGTTCTTCTAATATATCAATTAAATCCAAATCTTGAACAGCCATCTGAATTTGTAGTGGTTCTTCTTGACCAGTCAAGGCTCCCCCCTGAACTACTGTCAATAGCTCCTCTCTCTCTCCTTCCATTACTTCCTTCTTTCTTTTTCCTTCTGGTGATTTGGGTGTCCCAGCCTTTAATACATTGATGTGAAAATCTCTTGCTTTCCATATTGTGTTAAGCCAATATCTCTCTCCTGAATAAGTCACCACTAGGCTGGCTGGCACCTCCCATCTATACTGTAATTGACGTTTTTTCAGCTCATCCACCAGAAAAGCATACTCCCTTCTGACTCTCAACATCTTGGGGGAAAGAAATGAACTTCTTTCATTGTCATCACCTCCTGGCCTTCAACCTGAAGCTTGTTTTTAAAAGTAGCCTGTAAAATTTCATTATGTAATCTCCTTGTAGTAAAATATATTACAATGTCTCTTGGTAAGTGTTTCTGTCTGGCCACCCAAGAATTGACACGATATGCCTTGTCAGTCTGCCAGCCCAGCTCAGTTTTCGTCTCCCCCAGCAGCTGTGCCAATGCCTCTGACATCATTTCTTTCAAATTCCCTTGTTTATTCTCCTTCACCCCTCTGAATCTTAAAGCAAATTCCATATCTCTATATTGTAACATCGTTACATCAACTTCAGCCCTTTCAAGTCTGTTCTGAGTCTCTCCTAATTTATTATCCAAAATTTCTGTGGATTGCTTAATTTCTTCAACTTTATCATCCATCATTTCAATATCACCTGCCAAACATTTAAATGCCAATAATATGTCTTCTCTAATTTGCCAATTCCAAGTTGAGATCTCCTCTGAAACAGCCTGTATTTTTTCATTAGTTTCATTAATTTTTTCATTAGTTTCATTAATTTTTTCATTAATCACAGTAGCAATTTTATTTTGTGTGGCTTGTAGGACTTCTTGTATCATCTCAAACATTAAAGTCTGTGGGTCTGTTGGAGGGGCAGAGTTCTTGCAATCTAGGAGTATGAGCTGGGGAGCTTCCAGCACTCCCAGTTCCTTTAATAGGAATGGTCTTTACAGATTTTGAGGCCATTTTCAGTTTAAATTGGTCGTTATATTTTAATCAGAAGCCAAAAAGAAAAGTTTCTCAAAGTCAAAGGATTTCCCCAATCATAAATTAATGTTTAAAATCCTCCTTCTCTCAACACAAAAGTTCTTTCCAGGCAAGAGGCTATCAGCGAAACGAAACTTTCTTGTAACTTTCACTTTCCACGCCCTTTCAAGCCTCAATCGCCATTTTGTTGCAAATTGCTAAATTGTAACTTCCGAAGGAGGCTATAAACATTGGAGTTAAGTGTAAATACTTGCAGTCTGACTTCTCCTGGCTTGTTGTGCCTGGAGCAATTGAAGATGTTAAAAATCCCCTCACTTGTTATCAGCAGAATTGGTCGCGGCTTCTAGCTCTGCTAAGTAGCGGAGTCGTCCCAGGTCCAGAGCAGATTGACAGATTGAGCTTCTAGGGAGCTCTCACCCTTCGCGCCCCAAGATTTCTCCTAGGGTGCTTGGGGGGGCTCTACCTCCCCCTGTTGGCTCTTCTCTCTCCCCTTTGCCCGGGGAGAGGGTTTCCAAGCCGCCAGACAGCTGTTTTTCGGCTGTTCTGGCGGCTTTTACGGTGCTGGGGATCGGGCGCCCACAGAGGAGCGTCAACGAGGCTCGCAGAGCCAACCGGAAGTCCCTCAGCCCTGCTTTGATGGCGGCCATGTGGTCACCTGCTCAGGCAGCCCATCTTCCCCACCCTCACCGGCTGCTGGTCCGCCAAAGCCCCACCAGCTACACCTGCTCATCCAGCGGCTCCCAGTGGGAGGAGCCCAGGCAGGGCGGCAGAGGCCGCGCATTCGGAGGGTGAAGTTGCCCGGTCAAGATGCTGCCACTACCACCTGCACATTCGCCCCCCTGTGCCCCATTTTGGGCCTGGAAAGGCTCCTGCACCAAACTTTGCTGGCACGAACAGTCTGCCACCGCTGCTCCTACTCCTCCTGCCAGCCTCGAGCTCCGGGCAGCATCCAGCATGGCCATTCAGGCTGGCAAAGGTTGGTGCAACACTCTCCAGCCACTTCTTACCCACTTCCCAGCTGGCGCGCCTCTTACCACTTACCACACTCTCCTCCAGTCCTCCTGGGGGCAGCTCGCTTCTCCTTCTCCTGGCTGTGAGGGGTGAGGGGGCATGCTGGAACCTAGAAGTGGAAAAGGAGCAGAGCTGCCGGTTAGGCCAGGGCTTCCCTGTCTCCCCGCCTGAGCGGCCCCAAGCCTCCAGCAGGGAGGGAGGGAAGCCCCAGGCCACTATTCCTGCTGCTGCCGGGGAAGTGGCAGTGAGGGAACCCCCATTGCCAGGGGCAAGAGGGTGGCGGCGGTAAGGCCGGGCAGGCCAGGGCTTCCCTTCCTCCCTGCGGCAGCCCATTTAGATCCCAGGCAGTGTAGCTTCGGGGCCTTTCCTTGCGGTATCAATTTCAAGGTAGGCAGGCAGGCGAGCAGGTGCAGGGGAGCAACTGGGGGAGTGCTCCTGGCTGACAAGGGGGTGGATGTCCTGGGGCATGCATGTGCACTGGCCAGCTAGTCTTCTGTTTACTGGCACGCATGCATGCATGACAATCAGCTGGCCGGCTGATCTTTCTGTTTCTGGCACTGCCACACACATGAAGGTCAGCTGATTGTCACGCGCGCATGCGCACCAGTAACCTGAAGACTAGCTGGCCGATGCACGTGTATGCCAGAAACCTGGAAGAGGAATGGGCGACGCCTCGCATGCCAGGTGAAATGGGTCTGCGTGCCACTTCTGGCACGCGTGCCATAGGTTCGCCATTACGGATCTAGACAATTGGCACAATCTATGGGAAAGAAATATAAAAATTACTCTAGCTACTACATACAAAGAAAATTTATACAAGATGTTCTATAGGTGGCATCTCCCACCCACAAGACTAGCAAAAATAAGTAAAAAATATTCATCAGTGTGTTGGAAGTGTGAGGTAGTGCCAGGGACTTTTACCACATATGGTGGGAATGCCCCAAAGCTATAAAATTTTGGCATCAGATAAAACAATGGTTAGAAGAGATATTAACGCAAAATATAGAATCAAAACCAGAATTTTTTTTACTGGGCATCATAGAAGGCAACTAAAACAAATGTACAATTTATCTAATGTTACATATTTTAACAGCAGCAAGATTGGCTTTTGCACAAAAATGGAAAAATAAAGAGACCCCCACAGAAGAAGAAGTGTTAGTTAAAATATTAACTTGTGCAGAAATGGACAGACTGACTCTGGAACTTAAAGATAAGAATGAAACAGAGTATTATGAAATCTGGAACAAATTCTATTACTGGCTTGACAGGAGGAGGAATGCTGTGTCAGATGTGCTTCCTTCAAAGTCCAGGAAAGAATGACCCAAACTCCATTGTTTATAGAGAAAGGTACTTTTACTAGAAAATGAAGTGAACGCAACCAAAGGAAAGCAGAATCCAAGGCAATAAGCGCGAAAATTGCATATAGAAAGCATCCCCTCCCACTGTCCACTGTAAATCATCCAATCCAAAGGTCTCCCAGGGGTTAGGTGGAAGCACACGTCTGGCAGCGTCATCAATCAGGAATGCCACGACCGTTGACCCAACAGCAGCTTCAAAGCTACAGTCCGGTGGCTTAACTATCACTTTCGATTCCTCCAGATTCCTCCAGCACGCTTCCCCCCACATGCTACCTAGCTCTCCCCCCTCCCGTTACTATGGCAGCCAAAGCAGTAAAGGCGGAGGCTGACATTCGGCCCCTCTGCAGAAGAGATGTTAGTCCTAAATAGGGAAAGAGAAAACAACACAACACAGAAATTAGGGTTTATCAGGATATTTGGTGAGAAACAACTGAACTGTCTTTGGCGCCCGGACATCATGTTTATTCACCCATTCAGCTTGAGATAATGGGAAATGCTTCCAGGCCACCAAATACTGCACTTTACCGTGATGCTTCCTAGAATCTAAGATTTCCTTAACTTCACAATGTTGTTCCCCTTCTATCAGTATGGGGACCTTAGGAGAGTCCTGGTTTGGATGCAAAGGGGATGAATGTTCTGGTTTCAGTAAGCTAACATGAAACACAGGGTGGATTCGTCTCAAGTTTTTTGGCAATTCCAATTCAACTGTGACTGGGTTGATGAGTCTAGTGATTGGGAAAGGGCCCACATACTTTGGACCGAGCTTTTTTGATTTCTGGGAAGTCTGTAAATATTTGATGGAAAGATAAACCATATCACCATTACATCACTTTGTAAACGTGTGCCAGGCACCTCTTTTTGTCAGCTTGGGCTTTATGTGCTCAGTGTGCATCATCTAAAGCTTTTTGAGTTACTGCCCAAGTACCCCATAGCTGTTTGATCCACTCAATTAAAGAGGGGTTCTGTGGGTTATCCTGTGGTAGCTCTGGGATTGGCACAAACTCTTGGCCAGAGGCCACCTTAAACGGAGTGAAACCGGTGCTGCTATGTATGGAGTTATTATATGCCACCTCCGCAAATGGCAGTAAGTCTACCCAGTTGTCTTGCTGGTAATTTATGTAACATCTCAGGTACTGTTCTAACACGGAATTGGTTCTCTCACAAGCCCCATTTGTCTGGGGGTGGTGGGTGGAGCTTAACCCCTGGGCGGAGCCTATTAACCCTAAAAACTCCTTCCAAAAGTTGGAGGTAAATTGCACACTCCTGTCCGAGATTATACGTTTTGGAGCCCCATGTAATCGATAAACATGTTGAATAAACAATTTTGCAAGGGTTTTAGCTGAAGGGATTTTAGAACAAGGGATGAAATGCACTTGTTTGGAAAACAAATCCGTTACTGCCCAAATGACTGTGCATCCCCCACTCTCCGGCAGGTCTACAATAAAATCTAAATAAAATCGTTCGTTCAGAACTGCGATAGGAAATAATCACCAGTAACGCACAGAGAATCAGGGTTTACTTTGGCAATGATAAGCTTGCAGTCAAAAGTAAAGTACAAGTCGGTGTTTTGGTTCAAAGTCAGCGCTGGGTGTAATCACACCACAGCGCTATTTAACAAAAACTCAGCCCCTTAAACATACATCCGGTGATTATCAATCAAGCACCCCCCACTCCCTTAACAGTAACAGCTGCGAGCACCAGAGCAGCGAGGACAGCAGAATCGGAGAGGCCCGGCAACGTCATCAATCATCGTCCTGAATGCTGCTATCCAGGAACTGTTTGTGTGTTCGCTGCGGCTGCTTATCTCCACTCCTTCGTCTCCCACACCCCCCATCGATGGCGAGCTCCGGTAGGACTCGACAGGCGGCCCCCCCTACCAGGAGCTCACCTATAAATAGAAAGCATACAAATGTTAGTCACTGTTACGATCCTGCATTAGGTTTGTCTGGGTATTTCCGATGGAACCGTTGTATCAATCGGGCAGCGTGAACATCAGGTGATGCCACCCACGAAGCCTGTGTTACAGGGTATCCTTTCCACCGCACAAGATATTGTAACATCCCCCTACGAACCCTGGAGTCCAATATTCGATCTATCTCATATTGGTTGGTATGCACGGGACCCGGTGGAGTAGTCGAGGTACCTGGCCTTTCTATCGTCACCGGTTTCACCAAACTGCTATGGAATACGGGATGTAGCCTACTAAACAGAGGGGGAAGTTTAAGAGCTACGGTTACGGGATTGATGACTTGTGTTATGGGAAATGGTCCTATATATTTAGGTCCTAATTTTTTACTGGGCAGTCGGAGTTTAAGGTATTTCGTAGATAAGTATACTTTGTCTCCTATCCGGAATGGTTTTGGATCAGCTCTTTTCTTGTCTGCATATTTTTTGTACTCGTCTGCTGCCTTTTGTAATGCTGTTTTTACACTTGGCCATACATGACTAATTTTATCGGCCCAACCGCGTGGCGTGTCACCATCTGTCATAGGGGGATCTAACTCTGGAATGGCTGAAAACTCTCGGCCATATATTACTTGGAAAGGGGAGAACCCAGTACTGCAGTGGGATATGTTGTTATATGCCACTTCAGCGAAAGGCAGGAGTCCTGACCAATTCGTCTGCTGGTAAGAAACGTAGCATCTGATATATCTTTCGACCATGGCATTGGCCCGTTCAGCCGCCCCATTAGTGCTCGGGTGGAATGCTGAACTTAACCCTTGAGGACCCAATTAAACGGACAAATCATCTCCAAAACTTAGAGGTGAATTGAACACCGTGGTCGGATATAATCCTCTTAGGTGCTCCATGGAGACGATAGATATGTTGCAAAAAGAGTTCGGTTAATTGTCGCGCGGATGGTATGCTTTTACATGGCACAAAGTGGGCCTGTTTCGAAAACAGATCTACCACCGTCCAAATTACAGTGTGGCCATGGCTAGGGGGGAGATCGACTATGAAATCCATAGCGATCTCTTCCCAAGGCCTGCTAGGATTCGCGATTGTCTGTAATAGTCCTAACGGTCGTCCAGACCAGGGTTTGGCGGTTGCACAGGTTGTGCAACCTTTTACGTATGTTTCTATGTCCTTACGCATTCGTGGCCACCAGAATTGCCTCCTCACAAGGTGTAGAGTTTTTAAATACCCAAAATGGCCTGCTGATTTGGCATCATGGCACCTGCATAACACTACGTTCCATAAACGTTCTGGAACATATATTCTATTCTCCCTCCACGCTATTCCATCATTATAGCTAACCATAGAGGGGTTTTGGATTACCCATTGATCCTGTTGTAAAGCTGTTTTAAACTCGGTACGTAAGTGACCATCTACTTCTGTAAGTCTTAATAGGGTTTGGGAAGGTGCAATTAGAGGTTCTATCACTTCCTCTCGCTTGCTATTATACTGTGGCATCCGGGACAGCGCATCAGCCAGGAAGTTTTTCCCAGCAGGAACATACCGCAACCGGAAAGAGAAACGCTGAAAATATTGTGCCCACCTTATCTGTTTGGGAGATAGTCGCCTGGGCGTTTGTAAGGCTTCTAAGTTTTTATGGTCCGTCCATACCTCAAAAGGATGAGACGCCCCCTCCAAGAGATGTCGCCATGTCATCAACGCCCAACGGACCGCGAATGCCTCTTTTTCCCAGATCGCCCATGCCCGCTCTGTCGTGGTTAACTTTTTAGACGTATAGGCACAAGGTTGTAACCCTCCCTGCTGTTTTCTTTGTAGGAGTACTGCTCCTACAGCCACGTCGCTAGCATCTGCCTGGACTATGAATGCCTGCGTTGGGTCTGGATGCTTGAGTACTGGTTCTTGAGCAAAGAGTGTTTTTAACTGCTCGAAAGCCATTTGACACGCTGACGACCACGTCAACGCTTTTCCCGGCTTTGGTTTAGCCGTGGCCGGTTTGGTCCGTAACAGATCCGTTAGTGGTAGGGCTATTTCAGCAAATCTGGGAATGAACTGCCGATAGAAGTTTGCAAAGTCTAGAAAGCTCTGTAATTGCTTTCTGGTTCTAGGGGCCTGCCATTCAAGCACTGCCTGGACTTTTCTGGGATCCATCTCTACCCCGCTCTCTGATATTCTATAGCCTAGATAATCTATCCTCTTTTTGTGAAACTCACATTTGGATAGTTTCACGTACAGCCTAGCAGCTAATAATTTGTCTATAAATTGTCGGACCAGAGATATATGTTCCTCTTCAGTTTGCGTGTAAATTAAGATGTCATCCAAATATACAAGGACACCCCTGTACAGATGTTCATGCAGCACTTCATTGATGAACTGCATGAACACCGCAGGGGCGCCCTGTAGTCCGAACGGCATGACCTGGAACTGATAGCTTCCCAAGGGACAATTGAATGTTGTTTTCCACTCATCCCCTGGTTTGATTCGTATCCTATAATACGCTTCGCGTAGGTCAAGTTTCGTAAAGATACGACTGGTGGCTAGGGCAGCTAACAGGTCCTTCATTAAGGGAAGTGGATAGAGGGGCTCCACACACACTGCATTGAGACCTCTGAAGTCAACGCATAAGCGTAAACCCCCATCTTTCTTCCCACAAAACAGGACAGGGGCAGCCATCTTTGATCGACTAGGTGTGATAAAACCCCGGGCCAAGTTCTTATCTATATATTTTTGTAATTCTTTTAGTTTGGGTAGTGTCATTGAATACATCCGGGGCTTGGGTAGCTTCGCCCCGGGTATTAACTCAATACTGCAATCCGTAGGCCGGTGAGGGGGCAGGGTCTCACATTCCTCCTCACTAAAGACTCTGGCGAGATCCCTATACACATTAGAATACGTCGTGTCTGCTGGTGGGCTCTCTGCTTCTATTCCCCCTGCTGGCTCCTTTTCCTCCTTGGTAGGGGGAGGTCCCAACGGTA
This sequence comes from Pantherophis guttatus, assembly GCF_059756535.1. Classification (NCBI taxonomy): domain Eukaryota; kingdom Metazoa; phylum Chordata; class Lepidosauria; order Squamata; family Colubridae; genus Pantherophis; species Pantherophis guttatus. The sequence continues at coordinate 118,613,515 of NC_142065.1, read as the reverse complement.
ATCGAAGTTTGCGAAAACCCCCTTCCCACCATATCGTAGGAGCCCACTTGTCCAACCATGCTAATCCTAAAATCACTGGTTCTAACATTTTCTCCACTATAATAAACCGAATAGTTTCGGTGTGCTCCCCAATATCGAGGTGCACCTTTTCTGTTATATGAGTCACTGGTGCCCCTCCCAGCAATGAACCATCCATTTGTTTAAATGTAATAGGGGTTCTCAACCGCACAACCCGCAGCCCAAGTTCGTCAACTATTGCCCTACGAATTAAACAACGAGTACACCCTGAATCAATCAATGCCTCATATCGGCGTCCAGTGGTTGCCCATGGGTTTCGGAGTACGACTGGTACCACAAAAGGTCAGATGGGGTCGCTCACCATCGGGTCGTGTTGGTCCTCATCGTCGTCATCACTATCCCCAGCCACAATCGGGAATTTTTCCGCCACCACTTTCTTAGTATCTGTAGCCAGGGGATCCCTCTCCATACAGGATGTTCGAGTCATTTGGGACCGTTCGGATGTTGGTCGGCCTCTGCCTCTCAACACAGCTCTAGGAGGGGGGTTTTGGTCCGAGTTGCGGGGCATGGGATGAGGACAGCTGCTCGATGACCAAGGCGATTACATCTGAAGCAACGAAACGCAGGCCGCTGGATCCTTTCCCCCAAGCCGGAGCCAGCATTCGGTTTAGTCTCCTTGGGTGTTTGTGTGCGTTCTGCTGGTCGTTTTCCTTGACTTGCAACCCCTTCACCCCGTATACGGAATTCTCGGAGACCGACGTCCAATTCGATGGCTGCCTTGTACCACACACTCAACTTGGGGGGCAAGCCCCGGTACACGTAGGCTTGCCGTAAATCACGGTCTAGTCCTTTATGGAATTGGTGCACCAGAAGACATTCTGGCCACCCCACCAACCGAGCCGCAATCTTTCGGAACTCCTGTACATACTCCTTTGCTGGTACGCCCCGTTGCTTAAGCGCAAACAAATCCCCCTCTGCAACCTGGGCGCTTGTTTCGTCTTCAAATCTGGCACGAAGAGCCTCCAGAAATCGTCCCATGTCCACGAGTTCCCTTGCATGTTTAGCATGGAGGCCTGCCACCCACTCAGCCGCTTCTCCCGTCAGGACCCCTGTAACAGCAACCACCATAGCCCACTGGGAGGGATACCACTGTCCATATTGGTCCATATGGCTTATCACCTGGCTTAAGAAAAGAGCCACTCGTTCAGGGCTTCCGTCAAAGGAAGTCTGCAGGGCAGGCGGTCCCCAAACGGCCTGCGGGATCCACAGCCCCGGCGGGGCCCCCGGAGGCCAAGGCATGGGGCCTGGGGTCCTCGCTGCTCCAGTCGCTCTCCTGTCTGCCTAGGTCTGTCCCTCATCGCCCCGCAACCCCCAACAGGTAAGCCCCCTGCCAATTGCATTGGTTGGGGCTCAGGACCGGCTCCAAGGTCTCCCGACGAGGCACCTTGGTCTTGTTCTGGAGGGGGTTGGTCCATGGATCGTCTAGAGGTCCGCTCCATCCTCAATTTAGGACTTGTGAGCCGAAATTGGGTCTCCGAAGCAGTCACCCCTGTATCCTGCCAAGAAGAACCTGGAGGCTCCAGCCCTGCAACCCAGGGCTGCCAGGATGGGGCGTCACGAAATCCAGATTCCCCAAAACGCTCACGTAGCATATCCATGGTGCTGGGACCAGATGAGGCAGGATACCCCCAATCCCCTTCATCCTCCTCAGTCCATCGTCTTTCCCTCCAGCCCTGGAAAGACGCTCCCAAGCGAGGGGGCGTTGGCATCCGCGGCCCGAGGAGAACAGAGCTGTGCCACCAATCCCCCGTCCGAGCCCGTTGTCCTGGAAAACTCTCCTCCTCCAGTCGGGGCGGGGCGCTCTTGGGTTGCTTGACTTTTGGTTTCACTGCCAACTGTTCCACACTCTCCTTCACCTCCTCTATCAGTGGTTCCTCCCCCTCCACATCTCCACCACACTCCTGCTCTTCCAAGGCCGTCCCTTCTGCCATATCCCCCTTTGCTGCAAAGCCACAGGGAATCCTCACCTCTTGCGAAAAGGAACCAAGCACTGACTTTCTCTCTCGGCTTGTCATTCGTTCAGAACTGCGATAGGAAATAATCACCAGTAACGCACAGAGAATCAGGGTTTACTTTGGCAATGATAAGCTTGCAGTCAAAAGTAAAGTACAAGTCGGTGTTTTGGTTCAAAGTCAGCGCTGGGTGTAATCACACCACAGCGCTATTTAACAAAAACTCAGCCCCTTAAACATACATCCGGTGATTATCAATCAAGCACCCCCCACTCCCTTAACAGTAACAGCTGCGAGCACCAGAGCAGCGAGGACAGCAGAATCGGAGAGGCCCGGCAACGTCATCAATCATCGTCCTGAATGCTGCTATCCAGGAACTGTTTGTGTGTTCGCTGCGGCTGCTTATCTCCACTCCTTCGTCTCCCACACCCCCCATCGATGGTGAGCTCCGGTAGGACTCGACAGGATATCTCTTTTCAAGGAGCATTTAGCCTTGCCAGACTCTGAAGTAAACCAGGTGGCTTCCCTGGAGGTCTCTTAGCTGAGGCACACACCGGACAGCTAGCTACATATGCCTCTATGTCCTTTTTGAGTGCAGGCCACCAGAATTGTCTTTTAACGAGATGTAGAGTTTTAACAAATCCAAAGTGTCCCGCCGTCTTGGCGTCATGAGCGTGCTGCAACACCACTACTCTTAAACTGGCCGGAACATACAATTTGGCCCCAATCCAAGCTAGTCCATCACGGAGTTTACATTCATTCGAGTGGGTTTGAAACCACTCGTCAGTCTTTAGAGCTTCTTGTAGTTTCTGAAGCAAATCGCCCAAGAAGGCTGGATCGGCCCTCATCTGTGCTCTGGTAGTTACTGGCGCTGCTAGTTGTGTCACAGGTATGATAGGCCGAACCACTTCCTCCTTGGTACTGTTGTATTGAGGCAATCTGGAAAGTGCATCCGCCATGAAGTTCTTTCCACCAGGAAGGTAGCGTAAAGTGAAATTAAAACAATTGAAATGTTGAGCCCAGTGAACTTGCTTTGGTGACAGCTTACGCGGTGTTTTCAAAGCCTCCAGTTTTTATGGTCAGTCCAAACTTCAAAAGGGTGCTTAGCTCCTTCAAGAAATTGTCTCCACATTAACAATGCCCATCGCACTGCAAAAGCTTCCTTCTCCCATATGGCCCATCTCCTTTCGGTCTCTGACAATTTGCGGGATGTATAGGCACAGTTATAATTTCCCTTCTGCATTCTTCTGTAGAAGTACTGCTCCTACTGCCACGTCGCTCGCATCAGCCTGTACTACAAAAGGCTCTTCCATGTCCGGATGTTTGAGGACTGGTTCAGCAGCAAACAACCGTTTCAACTTTTCGAATTCCGCCTGACAGTCCATAGTCCATTCAAGGGCTCATGAGGGCTTTGGTCTTACTTCACCTTTTGTTTTCAGAAGATTTGTTATTGGCAGTGCGATTTTGGCGAACAAGGGGATAAACTGTCTATAGAAGTTAGCAAATCCGAAGAAACTTTGTAGTTGTTTGCGGGTGCGTGGCTTGGCCCATTCCAATACTGCCCGAACTTTTCCAGGGTCCATCTCTATTCCCTCATGCGATATGCGATATCCAAGATAGTCAATTTTGCTTTGGTGGAACTCGCATTTAGAGAGTTTGGCATATAGTTCTGCAGCCCTGAGTTTTTTCAGGACAGTTTGCACCAATTTCACATGGTCGTCCATGCTCTCAGAGTAGATAAGAATGTCATCCAAGTAAACCAGCACCCCCTTATACAGGTGCTCATGCATTACTTTGTTAATCAATTGCATGAACACAGCAGGGGCTCCTTGTAGTTCAAAAGGGAGCACTCGAAACTGGAAACATCTCAGTGGGCAGTTAAACGCGGTTTTCCATTCATCCCCCTCCTTAATTCTCACTCTGTAGTATGCCTCTCGTAAGTCCAGTTTGGTGAAAATTTTCCCCTTTCCTAAGTGTGCTAGCATGTCCTTCATGAGCGGCAGGGAGTAGTTTTCCACGCAAATAGCGTTGAGATTCCTATAATCAACTACCAAATGAAAGGAGCCATCTTTCTTTTCTCGGAACATTACAGGCGCCGCCACCCTTGGTCTGGCTGGTTGGATAAAACCCCATTCTAGGTTTTTATCAATGAATTTTTGCAATTCCCCTAGTTCTCGAGGGGTCATGGGGTAGATCTTTGGCTTGGGGAGCTTCACCCCGGGGAGTATTTCAATGGTACAGTCCGTAGCTCTGTGGGGGGGCAGCATATCCGAGGCCCTTTCACTAAAACTTCTCGGAGATCCCAATACTCCTTTGGAATCTTCTCCTCCCCTTCGATGTGGCCTATTGCCACTTCTGCCCTTTCGTGTTCTACTCCATCCTCCAGGAGAGTTTCTTCCCTCTCTAGTCTCGATTTTCCAGTGCGAATGTGCAAAACCCCCATCTTCCAGTTAACACGTGGGTTCCATCTACGGAGCCAGGGCAGTCCAAGTATGAGGGGTCGTTCCATGCCAGCGGCCACAATAAAACTGAGGGTCTCTACATGATCCCCCCAATTGCATTTCAATGGGTTCATGCACAAAGCTGGCTGGGCCCCCTCCTGCAATCGATCCGTCCAACTGGCAGAACGCAATGGGCCTTTTTAACGTTTTTAGCTTCAGGCCCATTTTCTCCACCACTTCTGGGCTGATTATGCACCTGGTGCACCCAGAGTCTAATAGGGCTACCATCTGCGCATGTGCCCCTGTGGACGGCACCCTTATTTCTATGGGGATGAGCATGGGGCCCTTAGTGTGACTCACCAGATCATCGGAGTCAGAGTCTGTCCCACTATCGTCCGTGGTGGTCGGAGTTCCCAACTCACCCTGGTTTCAGGGAGCGAACTCAACAACTTCTCCTTTCAGGGCGGTTTCACGAGCTTTTGCGGGTGCTTTGTCAGCCTTCTTTGGTCCTGAGCCGCTAGATTTTGGCACTGGCTTGGAGAAACCTTTCTACATTTGAAGCACGTGAAGGGCTTCGATTTGGGTTTGAATTCCGCTCTCCCTGCGCCCATCTTTGGTGCTCCTTTGCGGTAGAAGGAGGATGACGGGTCCCCTGCACGGCCCCCTCGGAGTCGGCTTCGGGCCAGCTCGATCTCCATATCCTCAGCTACTACGTACCAACTCTGCAAGTCTTCGGGGACCCCCCGTGCTCTACAGTCTTTGTATATGTCTTCATTTAGTCCGTCCTTGAAACTCTCCAGTAGGGCCGCTTCTGACCACCCTGTCATGTAGGGCGCCAGTTCGCGAAATTCTTGGGTGTATTCTGCCACCGATCTCCGGCCCTTCTGGATACCCTTCATCCTGAGTCTCGCTTTCTGCTCAGCTAGGTGGTCTTCAAACTGCCTCCTAAGAGCCCCCATGAACAGGTTGTAATTCCTAAGCAAGGGGGAGTTATTATTGTGGAGGACCACCATCCATTCAGCTGCTACTCCCTCTAAGACATTCATGACGCATCTCACTCATGCCGCATCTGATAAGTAATCCTCCCCCCAGTCCTGCATGTGGTTCCACCCTTGGGTCAAGAAAAGCCCCAAGGTCTTCGGATTCCCATCATATTTTCCAGTTAGGGGGGGAATTTTTGGCTTTTTGCATCTGCGGGGTGGGGCCTGCAAGGCTGGGGGTTCCTGGGCTGCTGCATCCCTCGCTTGAGCTCCAGAAGCCTGAGATGTTTCTTCCCCAGCTTCCTCTTCCTCTCCCCCACAGGCTGTCTCTTCTGGATCCAGCCTGGAGTAGTCTCCTCCCTTCCCCACAGGGAATACATAAGACTCACGGCTTTTCCGGCTTTCCTCAGCATCGCGGAGGAGTTGCATCACTTGAGCAATCATGAGGCTCTCCTTTTGCTCTTGCAGCCACACTGACTCTCCCTTACGGGGTCTGGAGCTGGTTAGTCCTTGGGGGGTCCTCCCCAGGTCCGGCAACCTTCCTACTCCCCTCAACCATCTAGCTTCCTCTGGCTCTTCTCTCAGCCGAATTTTTTCCATCCATTCCGCAGCTTCCTTCTCCACTTGAAGTGAAATTATAGTAGAGCCAGAAGCTCCCATCTGGTCTTCTTCACTCTCTTGGTCAGACATATTTTGGGTTCAGCCCCCTCAGTGTTTATGCGGGATGGCTAGAGAATAGATTCTGCTTAATGTCAGATGTGCTTCCTTCAAAGTCCAGGAAAGAATGACCCAAACTCCATTGTTTATAGAGAAAGGTACTTTTACTAGAAAATGAAGTGAACGCAACCAAAGGAAAGCAGAATCTAAGGCAATAAGCACGAAAATTGCATATAGAAAGCATCCCCTCCCACTGTCCACCGTAAATCATCCAATCCAAAGGTCTCCCAGGGGTCAGGTGGAAGCACACGTCTGGCAGCGTCATCAATCAGGAATGCCACGACCGTTGACCCAACAGCAGCTTCAAAGCTACAGTCCGGTGGCTTAACTATTGCTTTCGATTCCTCCAGATTCCTCCAGCACGCTTTCCCCCCCCCATGCTACCTAGCTCTCCCCCCTCCCGGTACTATGGCAGCCAAAGCAGTAAAGGCGGAGGCTGACATGCTGGGATAAATTATTATTGATGAGTAGAATTTTTAGAAGTGTTTACGCTAGTTTTCTGTGTTAGTTAAGATCGAATTTGGTATTAAGTAACTTTCACAGATGTAAGAATCTAAATGTTTGAAATGTGATAAATAGTATAAACTTGTATAGAGATAAGGAATTATATTAATTGTAAGGTAAAACTTGACAAAAATGTTTAAACTGGAGATGCCACACCATGTCCAATGTTTTTAATTTGTATTACTAATAAAAAACTTTTAAAAAAGATCCTAGAGAGGAAGGTGGGAGGCAAATTAAAAAAAGCATAGCAACTAAAGTATTGAAGCGGGCAAGAGACAATGGATAAATGATTTCTTTTCTTTGTTGTTCTTCTGATTTACTTTTCCTTCTCTCTCTTTTCTTTTCTTTTTCTTTTCTTTTCTTTGTTTTAGATAGGTGACACGACTAGAAGCCAGGTAGGATAGAAGGAAAATTGTCAGAGTTTCTTGCAAAAATCAAATCCAGAAGCACACACAGATAAACTGATGCAGCAGGATTCATTAACTTCTTTATATTCAAAATAATACAGGAAGTAAATTTACAATACCAACAGCAGATTCACAGTTTCATTTTAGCTCAGATCAGCAGACAAGTTTACAGAGACAGCTTCACAGCTCAGAGCTTAACACACACTGGTTTCAGTTTCTCTTTTCTCTGCGCAGACTCAGAAGCTGCAGACTAAGACATGCCCTGGCTCCAGTCTGTCTCAGCTCCCAATTGGCTGACTTAGTTGGTATGCCTATTCATTGGCTGACCTTGTTACCATGTCTTCCCAGTCATGAATATTCTAACAAAAATGTTTTTCAATAAAAAGTGACATGATTAAAAGTTAGAATAAGTGATAGAAATAACAAAAGGGGGAATGTTTATATAATAAAATAAATAGTAAATAATAAAATAAAGTAAATAAAGAGCTCTGTTATCGGCTGCAGATGTCATCTGGCAGACATCTGAAGGCAAAACGAAGGCCAGGGCGATGCGTGCGAGTAGTGGCAAGTGGCTGCAGAAGAAGGTGAGGCAGGTGTTGGGGTGTGCGAGGCCTGGTAAATAGGGCAGCTCCACCCCATCCTCACCCTAGCTTATTTTTTACCTATGTGCCTTACCCCACCCCCTGTACCCCAGGGTGGGCGGGGTCTTAATTAGGGCTAATTTTGTGGGTGGGGCTTAATTTGATTGCATGCACTCAAAAACATAATAGGGCTTCTTTTCAAGGTAGGTCATCTTTTTGGAGAAACACAGTATGTTGACAGCGATTATGCCAGTGATGTGAAAACCAGAAAGTCCAATTCTGGGATTGTGGTATTTTTTGGAGGGACTTTAATTGGTTGGAAGTCCAGAAAACAAACAACTGTAGCCATTTCTACAGTTTTAGAATTTATTGCTCTGAGCTTTGCTCAGAGTTAACTTGGTACATACAGCTATTAAAGGGTTTAAATATAAAAGTAACTGAAGCTGTAATGGTGCTTGCATTAAAATGGCATCAGGTGACAGAGTAAAGAATAGAAGCAAGCATGTGGCTATTAAATACCGCATTGTAAGAAAAGCCATCAAATGTAAATTAATTAGCTTGCTTCACTGTTCTTCAGAGAACAATCTGGCAGATATAATGGCCAAACCATTGGGTGGAGTACACCATGGGAAGAATATTAAGTTATTTGGTTTTATGTCTATTCCAGTCATAAAGGAAGGAGTGTCAGTGTGTAAGAAATTATGAGCTGGGATAGCCATAACAACAAGTCAGCCAATTGGAACTGTTTGGTGATTAAGAAACATGATCTGTTGTGAGCCAGGGGAGATGGCTCAGAGCTGGGCGTGACTTAGCTTGACTGAACTTTATATATCTAAGGATTATTATTGTTTCTGTGATCATATTGCTTCTATGCTTCTGGATTCTGAGTTCTGGTTCTGGCTTCTGCTGCATGGGTATTGTATACATGCATAACGCTTTATATAATAATAATAATAATAATTTTATTTCTATACCGCCCTTCTCCCGGAGGACTCAGGGCAGTGTACAGCCAATTTAAAAGCACAAGACACAACAATGATTAAAAATTAAAATAATTAAATAGATTTGGCCGGTTTAACCCCCCCCCCAAAAAAATTTAAAATATCCCAATTTGAAATTATTATATTGATAGCCCGGCCTGGCGGAACAACAGGGTCTTCAGTGCGCAGCGAAACACCCGGAGGTCGGAGATCTTACGTATTTCCGGGGGCAGTTCATTCCACAGGGCTGGGGCTCCCACAGAGAAGGCCCTCCCCCTGGGTGTCACCAGCCGACATAACTTGGCTGATGGCACCCTGAGGAGACCCTCTCTGTGGGAGCGAACTGGCCGGTGGGAGGCTATTGGTGGCAGAAGTTGGTCTCGAAGGTACCCGGGTCCTGTGCCATGGAGTGCTTTAAAGGTGATGACCAATACCTTGAATTGCACCCGGAAGATCACTGGGAGCCAGTGCAGCTCGCGCAGGAGGGGTGTCACGCGGGCACAATGAGTTGCGCCCATAACCACCCGCGCGGCCGCATTCTGGACCAGTTGGAGCCTCCAAGGGCTCTTCAAGGAGAGCCCCATGTAGAGAGCATTACAATAGTCCAGCCGGGAGGTGACGAGGGCGTGAGTGACCGTGCGCAAGGCGTCCCGGTCCAGAAAGGGCTGCAACTGGCGGATCAGGCGAACCTGATAAAAGGCCCCCCTGGCCACGGCCATCATATGTTATTCTAAAGACAGCTGTGCATCCAGGAGGACACCCAGATTGCGAGCCCTCTCTATGGGGGGCAAAGATTCACCCCCAATAGTCAGCGATGGCACCTGCTGACTATATCGGGACGCCGGCAGCCACAGCCACTCGGTCTTGGACGGGTTGAGTCTGAGCCTGTTCCTCCCCATCCAGACCCGCACGGTCTCCAGGCAGCGAGACATCACATCAAGGGCATCATTGGGGTGGTCTGGGGTGGAGATGTACAGCTGAGTATCATCAGCGTACAGATGACACTTCACCCCAAAACCACGGATGATCTCACCCAGCAGCTTCATATAAATGTTGAACAGAAGGGGCGAGAGGACCGACGCTTGTGGCACTCCCCATGCGAGACGCCTCGAGGTCGACCTCTGCCCCCCTGCCAACACAAACTGCGAGCGGTCGGAGAGGAAGGAGGAGAACCACCGCAAAACGGTGCCACCTATTCCTAACCCTCTCAACCACTGCAGCATGATACCATGGTCGATGGTATCAAAAGCCACAGAGAGATCTAATAGGACTAGGACAGAGGAGCGACCCCTGTCACGAGCCCTCCAGAGATCATCCACCAATGCGACCAATGCCGTTTCTGTGCTGTGCCCCTGCCTGAAGCCCGACTGGTACGGGTCTAGATAGATAGCTTCATCCAGGTGCCCGGGCAGTTGTCGTGCCACCACACTCTCAACAACCTTCGCCACAAAACGAAGGTTGGAGACTGGACGGTAGTTGGCTAATTCAGGGAAGGCTTCTTGAGGAGGGGCCTCACCACCGCCTCTTTCAAGGCGGCGGGAAAGGCACCCTCACTCAGAGAAGCAGTTATAATCCCCTGGAGCCAGCCTCGTGTAACCTCCCGGGAGGCCAGTACCAACCAGGAGGGACACAGGTCCAATAAACATGTGGCGGCACTAATCCTACCCAGAACCCTGTCCACATCCTCGGGAGCCACAGGATCAAACTCCTCCCAGGTAATATTCTCAAGACCTACCCTCGTCTCCTCCCCCGGACTCACCCAGTCGGAGTCCAAGCCTTCCTGAATCCGAGCGACTTTATCGTGCAGGAATTGCACAAAATCCTCAGCTCGACCCTGCAAGGGATCTTCCCACACTCCCCCCCCCCGAAGAAGGGAGTGGGTCACCCTAAACAGGGTGGCTGGGCGGTTCTCTGCAGATGCGATAAGAGCAGAAAAATGTTTGGATTTCGCCGCTTTTATCGCCACTAGGTAGGTCTTGATATAAGACCTCACCTGTGTTCGGTCGGAATCAGAATGACTAATCCTCCAAATGCTCTCTAGGCGTCTTTTCCGATGCTTCATCTCTCTCAGCTCCTCAGAGAACCAAGGAGCCAATTGAGATCGGCATTGGGTCAGAGGCCGCAAAGGCACGACACGATCCAAAGCTCCGGCGGCCGCACTCTCCCAGGCGACCACCAGCTCTTCAGTCGAGTCGTGTGTCAGAGTCTCAGGAAACGGCCCAAGCTCTGTCAGGAACCTTTCAGGATCCATCAGGCGCCTGGACGGAACCATCTGGTCGGTTCCGTCTCCCTGTGGCAGGGGGAAGCGGTAGGAAAGTCCAAGTGAAGGAGCGAATGATCTGCCCATGACAAGGGTTTAATATCTAAGTCCCTGTATACTGTGTACTGTATATAAAGAAATTTCTTTTATACATGAATTCTGCGGACTTATTTACTTGTGTGCTGGTTGGATTGCTACAAACGCTAACAAAATAGTTATAAGCTTTACCAACCATATTTATCAAAAATGCTATATAAAATAAATATTTTGAATGTGGAAATCTGTCTAATTAGACTTAGACATAGAATAACTTTATTGTTACTTTAAATGTACACTAATCGGCATACATTAAAATGAAATTTCGTTGCATACAGCTCTCAAAGGGTCGCCACCTCCAATATATATTACATAAACATGACAGATAAATAAATAAATAAATAAATAAATTATGCATATACCCACATACCCACTTATATTATATGACACAGAGAAACAACACAGTTTAGTTTGGATATATATATGTAGATGGCCAGAAAAATGAATTTTGCAAGTTTACCAGACGGATGGCATAGGAAACAAAGCAGTGGTGAAATCCAATTTTTTTTACTACCAGTTCTGTGAGCGTGGCTTGGTGGGCATGATGTGGTGTGGCTTGGTGGGCATGGTTTGGTGGGCGTGGCAGGGAAAAGATACTGCAAAATCCCCATTCCCTTCCCACTTCTGGGGGAAGGATATTGCAAAATCTCCATTCCCACCCCACTCTGGGGCCAGCCAGAGGTGGTATTTGCCGGTTCTCCAAACTATTCAAAATTTCTGCTACCGGTTCTCCGAACTGCTCGAAATTTCTGCTACCGGTTCTCCAGATCCTGTCAGAACCTGCTGGATTTCACCCCTAGAACAAAGCTGTTACAGAATTGGGTAGTTCTGCTAGAAATACTTCAAAACCTCCTCCTAGAGGGGAGCAACAGAAACAGACCATAAAATGGGTGTGTGGGGTCTCTAATAATTCTTTGAGCTCTAAGCACATAGCAATTATAAACAGTATTCTGAATAATGGGAAGCGAGCTTCCTATAATCTTCTCAGCTGTCTTTACCACTCTCTGTATGGACTCTCTATCTGTGGCACTGCTACCACCAAACCAAACAGTGATGCAGTTGGTTAAAATGCTCTCAATCATGCCTCTGTAAAAAGTGGCCAGGACAGAAGGGGAAAGATGTGATCTCCTTATCCGACGTAGGAAATGCAGACACTGGTTTGCATGCTTCACTAAGGATGAAGTGTGGAGAGATCAATTCAAATTATTAGTTATCTGCACCCCCAGATACTTAATACTGTTGACCACTTCTATAGCTGTATCCTTGATATTAACCAATATCAGTATGGTCTGGAATAAAAATAATATTCTAGGTAGTACATTCATCTTAATTACTGAAATTCTTCCTATCAATGACAAATCTAGTTCTCCTTATCTGCTTAAATCGAACTTTATCTCCTTCCATATTTTAACATAATTCTTTTTATATAACTTAGAAATATTGTTAGTAAGAATCACCCCCTAATACTGTAGCTTTTTCATAACTTTAAAACCAGTTTTACATTCCAATTTTTTCTTGTCTTCCACATACATATTTAGTCAAAATTGTTATTTTTAGTTTATTTATTTTTAAACTGCCATCTCTCCAAAATTTTAATCTTCCTCTTAACATATTCAATATTATCTAGGGAATCTTGTACCATCAATAGCAAGCCATCAGCAAAAGCACAGAGTTTGTGCTTATGTGCTTTAATTTGTAGTCCTTTTACTCTATTATCTTGTCTAATGTCCTATTTAGCAGTTCCAACATCAGAATGAATAGTAATTCTAAACAGGTTACAATATATATAAATAAAAATTTCCATATGGGCGGTATGAAACAAGGACATTAATTGGGGAAATGTTTTGCAAGCAATTTATCTATCCCCCTCCCATCTCTCTCTCTCTCTCTCTCTCTCTCTCTCTCTCTCTCTCTCTCTCTCTCTCTCTCTCTGTGTGTGTGTGTGTGTGTGTGTGTGTGTGAGAGAGAGAGAGAGAGAGAGAGAGAGAGAAGGAATGCTTGTTTCTCCAGGAACTGTGAGGATTTTTTTTGCTTTTTCCTGTTAGCATTGTTAGATCAGCAACAGTGTATGTAATTTTCAAACTGTTTTTAAAAGATTGGGGAGTAGAAATGGAGTGGTGGGTGCAAGAAGCTATGAGGAGAGTGAATCTTGCAAATTCCAGTGCAGAAGGCCTTATCTGTCTAATGCAACCTAGCACAGTATTTCTACTGTAGCACTGTCATATTGAGCATTGCTAGGTGTGAGAAAGAGATGGGGGCTAATGGCATTTGTGATCTTGGAGCCGGAGGGAATTAGGGACCGATCCTAACAACCAAATTCCATCTACCAGCACCATTTTGAATTTGAGACTTGACCTAGTTTCTAAATTAATAGACCAGCTTTTGCTTTATGTGACTTGCAAAATGCCATCAATCCACATTGCCTTAGAATAAGATAGAGTCAAATTCAGCTGTCAGTACAATTTCACACTTCTCTGAATGTTGAGTTGCACTTTTCATCAATGTAAATACATAAACACATACATATGAATAAATATGTATCTAAATATATAATTGCATATGAGTTAAAACCATTGAAATAAGCATTTTTGGTTTTGCAGAATTCCAAATTAGATTTGTCTTGCTAAATCCTAGCATCAACTACAGCAGAAGAAATACTTTCTTTCTTAAGCATGTGTGTGAATTCTTGTGATGATGTCCCTCAGGCATGAATATAATTCATTGGTTCTGAAGTGTTTAATCTGTCTGTGAATGATAGCCTTAAATAGACCATGATGCTTATTTGCAAAGAAAAAAAGAAAAGGGAAGGGAAGAAAAAGGCATTTCGAGGCATTAATAGCCAAGATCCACCAGGTAGCAGAGCCTTCAGAGTCAAGGCTCAGGATAACAGAATTAGAGTTCATCACTGCTGATGAACAGGGGAATCAGGGCAGGATTAACACATCAGGTGATAAGAAGTTCTGGCAAATGTTCTGTAGTGAAACATTTTGAGATTGAAATCTGCATCTCTTGCAGGGGGAGGAAAGATGTTTTGCCTGAGTGTTGGGCTTCTCACGTATCCAGCCCTTTGCTCCATTCATAACTCTTTAAAAGACTAAAGGGCTTGCTCCTACCACTCAGCATTAAGTACTTAAGTACTCAGCTGTAGTACTTAAATGCAGTGGTGGGATTCAGCCAGTTCGCACCACTTCAGGAGAACTGGTTGTTAACTTTCTGAGCAGTTTGGCAAACTGGTTGTTGGAAGAAATCATTAGGGCAGAGAACTGGTTGTTAAATTACTTGAATCCCACCACTGCTTAAATGATTTTGTCTTGAGGTTGGACTAGAAGACCTCCAAGGTCCTTTCCAACTGTTATTCTGCTCTGTTCTGTTCAGGGTTACCTGTAATTCAATATACTGTATTCAGTTTGTCTCAACTATTATGACAAATAAAATTCATTTAAAACTATTGATTTCTGCAAAGATGCACTGTGAAATATTATCATACAGCATATCTAAAATTATATACAAATCAGTTCCACTCCTGCCTTCTTCTGCTGCCATCTTCAGTTCTCTTTCTTAGGAAGAGCCAGCTAGGTTGTAGTTGCAAAATATCAAAAGTAATTTGGAGAAAAAAATATGGATCTGCTTTAAAACTGAGGGGAAAATTTAGAGCTGCATTTCAGTTCCTTAAACATTTTCAAATGTTATGCAGAAATTTCTCCCAACTCTTAGTATTCATGTGTTTGCTATTTGTGCAGATCATGTAACAGTGAAGAGATGGTGGGGAGTGAGGATGCAGACTTGAGCTGATGGGCATTTGGAGATATTTGTGTCACTACTAATTCAACGGTAATGGTGGAAGAGAGTCTTAAAAGGAATGACGAGGAAACTTGTTTCTTTGACTACAGATGGTTATGGTGATGGAAACACTGCCTGATTATATTAATGAAATGTACCTAGCAGATGAAACAGAACACTAGAAGGAAGAAGCTGAAGAGAGTAAATACTGTAATATTAATAAAAGATACCAAACAAAATAATTTTTTTTCATAATATTAAAAAAGAAAAGAGAAATATAAAAGTTTGAGCTTAGTAACAAAAGCTCTTATTATTTATAAATAGTAAAAGAAAAGAAAGGAGGGAGGAGACCAAAATAAATACGAATAAATATTGGATTTTTAAAACTTCCCTTTCTTTGTTCTCCTATGAATTCGCAGTATCTATTGGTGTAAACTTTAGAAGCCATGCTCTAAATGTTTATTTTTGCTTTGCTGCATAATGTGTAATATATATGGGAGCCATTGTAGCTTGAATTTAGTTAAATTTGTGTTTGTATGTACTGTATACTTTTAGTTTTGCTATTGCTGTATTTTCTCCAAGTTCATTTGCATCAGTGCTATGCTTTTTTTCTAGAATTGAACAAAACATTTGCAGCCATAGCATACATCTTAATAATTATCTCATCTTTATTGATATGTTTTAGAATTATACACAGTTACAAAAGTTTTATTTTGAATTTAACCCCTAAGATTCTCTGAAGAGTATTTTGCAGGTAGTCCTTGATTTACAACCACAATTGAGCCCAACATTTTTGTTGCTAAGTGAGACATTTGTTTTTGGTTTTTTTTAAAAATTTTTATTAATAATAAAAAAAAACAAACCAACATAGATACATTAAAACAACATACAAAACAAACAAACATCAATTCAGTCCAATGACTGACTCTTAGAAGTTACTACAACGGTGGGTTATTTTCATATTTCTATTTGTATCTATATCTACATTCACATATTTACATGGTTATATATGTATATATATATAATTGACTCCTTGTTTACTTCTATGTATTTCTATTGAATAGTCAAAAATTATCTTTATATTCCTATTTTTGCCTCCAGCCAGCTGTACCATCTTTGCCATACTAAATAGTAATCAGTATCGTCTTTCTCTTGTATTTCTTTTGTGAGCTTATCCAATTCTGCACATTCTGTAATTTTAGCTATTATTTTGTCCTCTGTGGGTAACTGTTCAGATTTCCAATGTTGGGCAAAGAGTATACGTGCTGCTGTGAGGGTATGGATGATCAGGTATTTTATTTCTTTGGTGTATTGTGCTGTGATTATTCCCAATAAAAAGATTTCCGGCCTCATTTCCAGTTTTTGTTTTGTGATTTCTTCAATCATTATTTTAATTTGTTGCCAGTATTGTTTTGCCCTTCGGCATGACCACCAGAGATGATAATATGTCCCTTTCTGTGATTTACATTTCCAGCACATTGGAGACGTGTTTGGAAACATCTTGGCCAGGCGCGCCAGTGGGAGGTGCCATCGGTAGAATATTTTGTAAAGGTTTTCCTTATAGGGTATAGACAATGTCATCTTATAATTTATCTTCCACAAATTTTCCCACTTATCCAGTTCAATAGTATATCCTATATTTTTGGCCCATGTTATCATATTCTCTTTGACAACCTCCTCTTCTAATTTGTATTTTAGTAGGTACTTATAAATTTTGGTAATCATTTTCTCATCTGTACTTTGTAATATTTTATCCAGTTCATTTGGTTCATTTTGAAATCCGAATTGTGCCCGATCAGTTTTGTATCTTGAGTCTATTTGCATGTATGGCCACCAATCAATGTCTATACCCTGATTTTGTAATTCTTGTCTTGTTTGTAATTCTCCTTCACTCTTCAGTAATTCTTTATAACTCCTCATTTTCTCTATATCCATGGCGTTGGGATATATTAGTGCTTCCATTGTCGATAACCATCGTGGAATTTTGGTATAGTGCTTTCTAATCTCTTGCCATGTTTTGTACAGTGATTCTCTGATAATATGTTGCTGGAAATATCCATGGTGCTTGTCCTTTCCCTCCCACAAAAAGGCATGCCATCCGCGTTGTAATTCAAAGCCCTCTAGTAGTAGCATTCTTTTATTCTTGAGATCTATCCAATCCCTTATCCAGTTTAGCGATGCTGCTTTGTAATATAACTCCCAGTCCAGTAGGCCTAAACCTCCTTTTTCCCGAATATCTTGCATACACTTTATTTTGATTCTGGCCCTTTCCCCATTCCAAATAAATTTTGTTATTATTTTATTAAGGTCCTTTAAAAAGTTCTTTCCTGGCCAGATGGGGGTTACTTGAAAGAGGTAGCGTAATCTAGGCAGTATATTCATTTTTATGGATGCGATTTTCCCTAGAAATGACAGTTGTAATTTGTTCCACGTTTCCAGATCTTTTCTAATTTGTTTCATTAATTTGTTATAATTGTCTTCTCTAATTGTTATTGCTTTAGCAGTAAGCCAGATTCCTAAATACTTTATTCTCTTTACAATTTGTATTCCTAATTTATCTTCTAGTTTTGTCTCCTGTACCTTTGTCAAATTCTTTGTTAATGCTTTAGTTTTTTGTTTGTTAATTTTAAGCCCTGCGACTCTTCCATATTCCTCTATCTTCGCTAAAAGTTTGGTTCCTGTTATTTCCGGTTGCTCCATTATAAATACCACATCGTCAGCGAAGGCTTGCAATTTGTACTCTTCTTTCCGTGTTCTCAAACCTTTTATTTCCGCATCTTTCCTAACTTCATTTAGTAATATTTCCAATGAAATTATGAACAGTAGTGGGGATAAAGGGCAACCCTGTAAGTGAGACATTTGTTAAATGAGTTTTGAACTATTTTATGACCTTTCTTGCCATAGTTGTGAAGTGAATCATTGCAGTTGTTAAGTGAATAACATGGTTTTTAAATGAATCTGACTTCCCCATTAACTTTGTCTGAAAGTTACAAAAGGTGATCACATGACTCTGGAACACTGCAATTGTAAGGACCTGCCCCAGCTGGTCCCTCAGGAAAGTAAAACTCTTGAATCCATTAAGTTGAATCAAAAGAACTTTTACTGAGAAAAAGTGGTTGCAGCAGAGCAAAGCAGAACATAAAGCAAAAAGCAATTATTCCATTTCCCCAAACCCAACCCCCCTGACCAAAGTGATGCTGCAAGGTTGTTTAGAGAATTCTGAGGTGCTAGGGAGATAACAGTTCACTCTCAGGGCACGATGGCCTTAGAACCAGGCTGGAGCTGGCTGCACACCGTTGCTCAGTCTCTGATAGTTTTCTAGAAATGTAAGTTCAGGGTTCCAGTTGGTCACTCTCATTTTTCTGTAACAACAGCTCCCATGGCCACATCCCTCACATCGCCCTGGATGACAAAATGGGTGTTTGGATTGGGATGTTTCAAGACTAGCTCAGCTGCAAACAATTGTTTAAGCTTTTTCAAGGCTGCCTGGCATTCTAAAGTCCATTTAAGAGGTTGGCTGGGTTTAGGTTTATCCTTCCCTTTTGTCTTTATGATGGGGAGTGCAATTTGCGCAAATGACAGAATGAATTGGTGGTAGAAATTGGCGAAACCCAGGAAACTCTGCAGTTGCTTCCTGGTACGGGTAGAACCCAGTCCAGCACCACTTGGACTTTTTGGGGGGTCCGTCCCAATGCCTTCATATGAGATGCAATAACTCAAGTAGTCTATTTTGCTCTGGTGAAACTTGCACTTGGAAAGTTTGGCATAAAGTTTGGTGGCTTGCAGTTTTTTGAATATGGTCCTCACTAGTTTCACATGCTCCATCTTCATTTTGATGTAGATTAAAATGTCATCTAGATACACCAGTACCCCTTATACAGATGCTTGTGTAAGACCTTATTTATCAGCTGCATAAACACTGCCAGGGCACTCTGGAGGCCGAATGGGAGAACTTTGAACTGGAGGCATCCCCAAGGACAGTTGAAGGTGGTCTTCCACTCATTCCCCTCCCTAATTCTCACACGATAGTAGGCCTTTCAGGTCCAGCTTGGTGAACATTTTGCCAAATGGGCTAGCATATCTTTCATCAGGGGCAGGGGTACACATTTCCACACACACAGCATTTAAGGTAAAGGTGTCAACGTTCCAGAAAAACCCCAACTGCAAGTAAAGACTCTGAAGCAAGCATTTTTCAAAGTTCTATTTACTAGAATAGGTAAACTGGCACATCTGGGAATACCTGAATCTGAGAGGTCTGGGTATTCCCTCAGTAAATCAAAACCTCCCAAACCATGCCCTCATTTCTCAGTCGATCACATGCTCCAATCAACTGCCGTCCCATTTCAAGACATCACTCCAACCACTCCTTCTCCAGATGCAGGATCGCCCTGACCTTGACTGACAGGAAGAATGCTATTATGTCTACAGACAACCCCTCTACTAAATCCCCCCTCCTACTTTCCCACACATGAGAAGGTAGCAGCATGGAAGCTTCTAGCTTAATATGGCTTCCAAAGTTGACAGGTGTCCTCCCCTGCAGAAAAAAACACACCCTGAAAAATAAAACAGACAAAACACAAAAGAAGGGGTTAACACTTTGTACAGGACCCCTTAATCCCTCCCCCCTCCAGGCAAACGTTTTGGTTTCTCAGGGAATTTATCATGAAATTGCTTTACTAGAGTATCAGCATTCACATCCCAACTTTTCACCCAAGTAGCTTCAGACAATGGGTACCCTTTTCAGTGTACCAAATATTGTAATCGACCCCTGTATATTCTAGAGTCAAGGATCTTCTTAACTTCATAATGAGTCTCCCCTTATACTACCAAAGGATGGGGGGGACAGCTGGTAAAGGCCTTAAGTTAGATTCTCTTGCTGGTTTCTTTTTTTTTTTCTTTTTTTTTTTTATAAATTTTTTATTGTAAACAAACATACACATATAGACATAAACGTTAAAACAAACTAGACATAAACTAACTATACAATGAAATCAAGTCACATAACTTGAATTTTGAATTTTGAAAATAGAGCTACTTCGGTAATTATATATCAATATATCTATATGTATTATCTTTCATCTTGTATCAATGTTTATATAACGATATTTCCTTTTATTTCCTTATTTTTGTATTATTGGGTGGTAATCTCTTATTTCGTGTCTTTTTTGTCTAACCATTTGTACCATTCTTGCCAAATTAAGTAAAAATCTGTATCTTCTTTTCCTTGTATTTCTTTGGTCAATTTGTCCATTTCTGCACATTCCATAATTTTTTGTATTATTTTTTCTTCTGGTGGCGTGTTTTCCAATTTCCACATTTGTGCGAAGGCGATTCTAGCTGCAGTTAGGATGTGTATTATCAAGTATTGTGTCTCTTTTTTATAGTCCTTTGTCAGTATACCTAATAGATAGGTTTCTGGTCTGAGGGGTACTTTTTGGGCGGTAATTTCTTCCAGCTGACTTTGAATTGTTTTCCAAAAATTTTTGACTTTGGGGCATGACCACCACATGTGGTAGTAGGTCCCCTTCTGTATTTTACACTTTCAACAGTTCTGATTAGTATTGGGAAACATCCTTGCCAGCCGTGCAGGGGGGAGATGCCACCTATAAAACATCTTGTACGTATTTTCTTTGTAGGGCACGGACATTGTCAGCTTAGTATTTACTTTCCATATTTTTTCCCAATTCTCTAGGTTAATATTATATCCAAAATTTTTGGCCCAAATAATCATATTTTCCTTCACCACTTCTTCTTCCAATTTGTATTTTAATAGATAATTATATATTTTAGTTATTAATTTGTCATCTGATTGCATTATAATTTTATCTAATTCATTTCTTTCTTTTTGGATTCCAAATTTTTCCATATCACTTTTATATCTTGATTTTATCTGTAAATACGGCCACCAGTCAATATCCGTGCCCTGTTGTCTCAGTTCCTCTCTTGTTTTCATATCTCCCTCTGTGTTCAACAATTCGTCATAGGTTTTCATCCTGTCTGTGTTCGGGTAGATTTGGGCCTCCATGGTTGATAGCCATCTTGGGATTTTGTCGTAGTGTTTTCTCCTTATTTCAGTCCAAATTTTTGCCAGTGCTCCTCTGATATAATGTCTCCTGAAGTGTTCATGTTGTCTGGGCTTTTCCTCCCATAGAAATGCGTGCCAGCCTTTTGACAAGTCAAATCCTTCTAGTGCTAGTGTTCTTTTATCTTTGAGTGTCATCCAATCCTTAATCCAAGTTAAAGCTGTTGCAGTATAATAGGTTTGCCAATCTGGTAGTCCCAGGCCACCCCTTTCTTTAGTGTCCTGCAGGTGTTTCAATTTAATCCTGGCTCTTTTTCCTTGCCATAAATACTTTAATATCATTTTGTCAAGGTCTTTGAAGTATGATTTTCCTGGGTTTATCGGTATTGTTCTAAATAGATATAGTATTTTTGGTAGAATTGTCATTTTAATTGAAGCGATTTTGCCTAGTAGTGATAATTTCAATTTACTCCATACCTCTAAGTCCTTCTGGATTTGTTTGGCCAATTTGATGTAATTGTCTTCTTTGAGGGATGATATCTTATTGGTGAGCCAGATTCCTAGATATTTTATTTTTGTTGTTGTTTGTATTCCTAATGTCCCTTCCAATTCTTTCTCCTGGGTTTTTGTCAAATTTTTGGTTAGTAGTTTTGTTTTTTGCCTGTTAATTCTCAATCCTGCCACTTCGCCATATTGATCTATCTTCCTTAGTAAATTCAGTCCTGATTGTTTTGGTCGTTCTAAAATGAATACTACATCGTCTGCGAATGCTTGTAATTTATACTCCTGGTTTTTTGTTCTTAATCCTTTTATTTCATTGTCGTTCCTAATTTCATTCAACAGTGGTTCCAATGCTAGTATATATAATATAGGAGAGAGGGGACATCCTTGTCTCACTCCCTTAGATATTTTAAATTGGTCTGTTGTCTCTCCGTTTATCCATATTTTTGCAGTTTGGTCTGAGTATATTGTTTTGATCATATTTAAAAATTTGTCGCCGGTTCCCATTCTTTCTAATTGCAGTGTTAAGAATCCCCAGTTAAGATTGTCGAACGCCTTTTGTGCGTCAAGGAAGAGTAGGGCCATCTTTTCATTCGATTTTTGTTCATAATATTCCAGTATATTAATTATTGTTCTTGTGTTCTTGTTAATTTGCCTGTTTGGAATGAATCCATTTTGATCAGGATGGATGTAATTCACGATAATTTTCTTCATTCTCTGGGCCATAATTGATGCAAATAATTTATAGTCTACGTTTAGAAGTGATATAGGTCTGTAGTTTTTGGTTTGGGTGAGATCTGAGTCTTCTTTGGGTATCAGAGTGATAATTGTTTCACTCCATGATTTGGGAATTTTGACTTCTAAGATTGCTTCATTTAGGACTTGTAATAAAATATCATCTATTGGCTGGTATTCGATTTTGTAAAATTCCGCTGGGATGCCGTCTGGACCTGGTGTTTTATTGTTGTTCAGCTTCTTCTTTGCTTCCATTAATTCTGACATCGATATTGGTTTGTTTAAGAGTTCTCTTTGAGTTTCCTTTATTTCTTGAATGTTGGATTTATTTATATACTCTTTCACTTTTTCCAATTGAATTTCTTCCTGTGCATATAATTCCTGGTAAAAATTTCTTACGATTCGCTTTTTTTCTTCGTCCATGTGCTGTAATTGTCCTTGTTCATCTTGTAGTTGGTATATTATTTTTTTTTCCTTTTCTTTCTTTAGTTTATAAGCCAACCAACGTCCTGTTTTATTTGCGAATTCAAATTGGTTTTGTTTTGCCATTTTGATTTTCCTAGCTATTTCTGTTGTTGTTATTAAATTTATTTCATGTTTGATGAGATTTATTTTCCCCTTGATCTCTTTCTTGTCAGGTCTGTTCTGTAATTCTGCTTCCTGTTTTCTGAGCTCCGTCAATAAATCGTTTCTTCTTTGTTGTTTCTCTCTATTTTTCTTCGCCTTAAATGAGATTGTTAATCCTCTTATATATGCCTTTGTAGTGTCCCATAGGACTTGCAATGATGTTTGTTCCCTGTTATTTATTTGGAAAAATATCTCCATCTCTTTCTTTATCATCTCTATGTATTCTTTATCTTTAATGATCTCTCTATCCATCATCCATCGTCCCCTTTTTGGCTGGCCTTTCCAGACTATTGTTATAGGACTGTGGTCTGCCCATATATTCGGTGTGATTTCAATTTCTTTTATATTTTCTCTTAATTCTGCAGTCATCCAGGCCATGTCTAGTCTGGACCAGGACTGGTGAGGATTTGAATAATAAGTATACTGTTTTTTAGTTTTATTCAGTTCTCTCCAGGCATCTTTCAATTGTAACTCTTGAATCATGTCCTTAAAGGTATCAGGTAGTGTCTTTTTCCTAGAGTTATTTTTTTTGTTACTTTGGTAGTCATAGTCCATGTCAACAATTGCATTATAGTCCCCTATTATACATAGATGTTCATAGTCTAATTCTTTAATTTTATCGTGTATCTTTTTAAAGTATTCTTTTTGGGTCCCGTTCGGGGCATATATTGATATCAATAACATATTTCGGGTCTCCATCTTAATATCTATCATTAGTATCCTGCCATCTTCATCTGTGTAGATTTGTTTTGCCTGGATATGGCTTTTAATGTATACTGCGATACCTCTTTTTTTTTGATCTGATAGTGAGGTGAATAGTGTTCCAAGTTTTCTGTTTTCTAGTAACTGTTGATGTTGTTTTTTGATATGTACTTCTTGTAGGTTGATAATATCTATGTCTAATTTTTGAAGTTTTCTGAAAGTGTGTGTTCTTTTGGTTGGTAGATTAAGGCCGTTTATATTAATTGAAATTAATTTCAACTCTCGTCCCATTTCCTTTAGTTTTTCTTTATTAGTTTAAGTTTACTTGTGTTTCTTGTTACCATATGCGTTTTCTCCCTAGCCCCTTCTCTCTCCATCTTCTCCCTTTCCCTAGGCTCCTTCTCTTCCCTTCCTTTTTTTGTTTCCCCCGTGGGGTGTTCCTGGTTTACATTATCTGAATCACGTCTAGTTTCCTGTTCCTCTTCTATTATAAAGTGAGTATCAAAGAATTCTTGTGCCTTCTCTATCGTATCGATTTTATATTTTTTGTCGTCCCAAGATATTAAGATTCCCTCTGGCACCAGCCAGCGGAACATTATTTTGTGTTGAATCAGTAGGGTTGTCAAAAAGTTGTAGTTTTTTCTGTATTCTCTTATTCTTCTTGGAACTTGTTTTAGGGTTATTATTTCTTTCCCTTGGTAGCAGGGTTTTCCCTCTCTCATGGACGTGTAAATCTCTTCTTTTACAGTTTTACGTGCGAATCTAACATGTATTTCTTTAGGTAGTTTGTTCCTACGAGCATAGTTCGTATGGACTCTATATATTTCGTCAATTTCCCTACTAATATCGCTTTTTTCCTTTTGGGTAGCCTCTACTAATATATCTGTCATCAGGTCTCTTAGATCTTCTCCTTTTGTTTCTGCAATATTTTGAAATCGTAAGAAGAATGATGCTTTTTCTAATTCTAAATGGGTAATTGACTCTTCGAGTTCTCTATTTGACTCCATTTGATTTTGTTCGATATTGTCCATCTTTTTCTCCGTTAGAATCATTTTGGCTTCCATGTTTTGGATTCGTTCTTCGTTTTTGACTATGTTTTGTTGTATTCTCTCGATCTTATCATCCATTTTTTTAATATTATCATTTATTTGTCCTACTTCTGATTTCAATTCCTCATGGTTCTTTTTTGTTTCTTCGTGGTTATTTGCAATTGTTTCTTGGGTTTTGTTCATCCCCTCCTGAATCATAGCTAGTATAGACTGTATATTCTGTATGCTGTGTGCACTGGCAGTTTTTTCTTTGTCTGTAGTTAACATCGTGTCTATGGTTTTTTGTTGTGCGGGTGAAGATTGTATAGGTATTGGGTTTGTTGTTAATTTTTTCCCTGATTTAGTTATTGTTAGTGAAGATGTTGCCATCGTTGTCTTTTGTATTAATTTTCCCCAAATTTTCATATACTAATTGATTGGGGGTGGGTGGAATATCGTTATATAAGGATCAGGATAGTTAATTCGAAGGAGTTAGGGAGAAAAAACAGTATTTTAACAATTCATTTTTCTATTCTTGTCCCTAAACAGTATAATGCAATTAATACTTAAATACTGAATAATCACAATACTTAAATTCACTTTAAAATTAAACAATCTCTATATAACCTTTCTATGATAGATCAATGGGATTAAAGTTCTCTATAAATAATCTAAAGTATTCTATTGAGTTATATCACCGTTACCAATATATGCTACCTATATTAATTATTACAATTATTATTCCTTAATGATATCTATAACAATCTCTATGCAATGTCTATATTAATATCTAACTTTCTAGTCAATATGCAATATAATTCCACTTAATCAATATATTATTTTGCAATCTATATAATTATTTCAATAGTGTAGGAAACAGTAAGACAATAAGAAAAAGAAATAATAATAATAATAATAATAATAATAATAATAATAATAATAATAATAATGTTAAATCAATTCCTTATTATGTATTATAATAATTTCAGATTTGATATTAATATTCTTTAAGCAAAGTTAAGTGAGTTTTAAAATAGATGAAATTTAGCAGTTTAATATTTAAAGTTCTCAAGTATATCACTCTCAGACCAATTGGGGTTGCTTCCTTCTCCTTCCTTCTTCCTTCGTTCTTCAGTTCGCCCTCTTTACACTCAGCTGTCCCAGTTCTATTTCAATATCCTCTATTAAATCCGTAAGTAAATCAATTGTTCCAATAATCCTGTGTAGTTGGTTGTATCTCCTTTAGCAACAGCGTCAATGTATCTAATGTCTCACTACACGTCTCGTGTCTGTAGTTGAATTTGTTATTGTCGCTGGATACAAAGTGAAAGTTTCCTTCTCCAAATCCTCAGTCCGCCATTCGCTACTGTTCAGTTGGTTTCCTTCCGCTCACAACGATCTTAAAAAAGTCTCAGTTCTTTAGGTTTACTTTCTACAATCTTTCTCTTAAATAATCCTTTTTTCTTCTGTTAAGTCAAATTGTGTTATTTTAAGGTTATAATCCACCGCTTACTTGTAATCCTCTTTGTCTGTCACTCGTTCCTTTCGCCTGTCAAATCTGCGTTGTCATTGTGTGTATTGAGCTTCGCTCCGATCACTGTCTCTCGCCGCTTGCTTGACGATCTTGCCGCCGCTTTCTGGAGTCCTATTCTCGCCAATATATTTAGGTCCTTATAATTATACCTTTATATCTCAATCTACTTAGTCTTTACCAATGTTTCTCTTGAATCTTCGCTTCCACACTTATCGGTTGACAGCGCTCCGGCCAGCCAAGATGGCTGGTTTTTTTCCTGGCTGGAATTAGGAGGGTTTCCTCTGAACCTTCAGGGTGATTGCTGTCACCCTGAGGTCCTAGAGAGTCCTCCTTTTTCTGTCGACCTCTCCGTGGTCGATAGTGCCAAAAACGGCTTCCAATCAAGAAAATTGGAGCTTCGGGGACGGAGCCTCGTTCCCCTCGCTCCTTACACGCTGACGTCACCGCCGGAAGTCCCCCTCTTGCTGGTTTCAATAAGCTACTGTGAAAAACTAGGTGTACTTTTCCTAATATGTGAGGGAGGCTCAGTTGGTCAGTCACTGGGTTAATCACTTTCACTATAGGGAAGGGACCTATGAATTTGGGTCCAAACTTCTTGCTAGGTAACCTCAATCTTAGGTATTTGGTTTCCAAAATACACCTTATCTTCTATTCGGAAAGGTGGTTGGAGAGACGGGCGTTTGTCGGCCTGGGCCTTATATTTTTCCGCTGATTCAGCTAAAGCTTTCTTAGTATTCTCCCAACCCTTTTTTAATGAGATCATCCATTCTGTTAGGGACATGGAAATGGGCTGCTCTCTAAGCAACTCAGGCATCGGTACAAAATCCATGCCCGTAGTTATCTGAAAAGGAGTCAACCCAGTACTGCTGTGTACTGCATTATTAGAAGCCACTTCTGCGAACGGTAATAACTCCGCCCAGTTTTCTTGTTGATAATTTACATAACATCTAATGTATTGCGTTCAATTTTTCAGCAGATCCGTTAGTCGCTGAGCTAAGCCCCTGGAATGACCCAATGGACCGCAGGAACTCCTTCCAGAACTTAGCAGTAAACTGGACCCCGCGATCTGATATTATTCTCCTTGGAACCCCATGTAGTCTGTAGATATGCTTCACAAAAATCTTTGCCAGCTTCTTGGCCGAGGGTAGTCCATTGCAGGCAGTGAAGTGTGCTTGTTTGGAGAATAAGTCAATGACAGTCCAAATCACCTTGTTCCCTCCGCTGTCAGGGAGTTTGACTATGAAGTACTTTGCAATCTCCTCCCAGGGTTTGGTGGGTTCAGCCATGGGTTGGAGAAGCCCAGGGGGCTTCCCTGGTCTGGATTTCATGGTGGCACAGGTGGTGAAGTTTTTAACATAATCCTCTACATCAGCTTTCATTCTTGGCCACCAGAGTTGTCTCCTAGTCAAATGAAGGGTTTTTAAAAATCCAAAGTGGCCCCCTAGTCGAGAATCATGAGCCCTCTTTAGCATCAGGAGTTGCATGCTGCTGGACACATAAATCTTACTCCCCTTCCAAGCCAATCCCTCTCTTAGAGTTAGGTCCGTCTGGTTTTCCTTGAACCAGGAATCGGTTGAGAGCACTGCTTTTAGCTCTCCTGTCAATTTATCTTCAGGGAGGTTGGAACCACGGCGCATTTGCGCTCTAGTGCAGGCTTGGGCTGCTGGCTGAGTCTCAGAGATCATGACATGAACTATCTCTTCCCACTGGTTGTCAAACTGGGGCTTACGGGAGAGGGCATCAGCCAATTGGTTTTTACTCCCCCCCCCCCGGAATGTATTTCAGGTTGAAGTTAAAGCATTTGAAATACTGAGCCCAGTGAACCTGCTTGGGGAAAGCTTCCGTGGGGTCTTCAGCACCTCAAGGTTTTTGTGGTCAGTCCACACTTTAAAAGGTTCCTTAACCCCCTCTAGGAAGTGTCTCCAGGATAGGAGAGCCCATTGCACTACAAAAACCTGCTTCTTCCATACCGCCCATCTGCGCTCAGTGTATGTTAACTTTCTCGATACGTAAGCACACGGCATTAGTTCGTTTTGGGCATTCCTTTGCAATAGAATAACAGCCACCACCACATCATTCGCATCAGCCTGGACCACAAATAGTTTATTTGGGTCAGGGTGCTGGAGGATCGGTTCCACTGCGAATAGGCGTTTTAATTGTTCAAAAGATTTTTGACAGTCCATTGTCCAAGCTAGGAGTTGGCTAGGTTTTGGCTTGGTGGGAGACGGACCGGTTTTTAGTAATTCCATCAAGGGGAGAGTAACCTCAGCAAAGGAAGGGATGAATTGTCTAAAAATTTGCAAACCTCAGGAAGCTTTGAAGTTGCTTATGGGTTCATGGGGGTTGCCAGTCTAGCACCACTTTCACCTTCCCTGGGTCCATTTTGATTCCTTGATTTGACACCCTGTATCCCAGGTAGTCCAAGGACTCCTTGTGGAACTTGCATTTTGACCGCTTTGCATAAAGTTTGGCCGCTAGGAGTTTTTTCAGCACTTGCCTGACTAATTTGACATGTTCTTCTATATTTTTGCTGAATATAAGAATGTAATCCAGGTAAACAAGGACCCCCTTATACAGTTGCTCATGCAGAACTTAATTGATCAGTTGCATGAAGACTGCGGGAGCCCCTTGGAGTCCAAAAGGCATGACCCGGAATTGGAAGTTGCCCAGGGGCAGTTAAAAGCAGTCTTCCATTCATCTCCCTCCTTTATGCGAACCTGGTAGTAGGCTTCCCTTAGATCTAACTTGGTGAAAATCTTGCCTTTTAACAAGTGGTTCAGCAAGTCTTTCATTAGTGGTAGGGGGTAGGTATTTTGTATGCAAATGCAGTTTACACATCTAAAGTCCACACATAATTTCAGCCCCCCATCTTTCTTCTCTTTAAACAATAAGAGGGCAGCCACCCTGGATTTCGCAGGCTCGATGAGCCCTCTGGCTAGGTTGGTGTCAATGTACTTCCTCAACTTGGTCATTTCAGCAGGTGTCATGGAGTACATCTTGGGATTTGGCAACTTGGCTCTCGGTTCTAATTCAATGGCACAATCTGTGGGCCGAAGAGGGGAGAGGAGGTTACATTCTTCCTCGCAAAATGCTTCGGCTAAGTCTGTATATACCTTAGGAATCTAGGGTTCACCTGGAGGCCTGTCTGAACAAGCAGCTGCTGTTTCTGGCAGCTGGCCCTTATGGGTAGGCTGTTCCTTGGGAGGAGGGGCAGGGGGTAGTGGGCCAACACCCATTATGATTTTCCGGTATCCATCTTCCCATTTGATGGTGGGGGCCCATTTGTCCAGCCAAGCCAGGCCCAGTATGACAGATTCTGACATCTTTGGGGTTACTATAAATTGTATAAGTTCATGATATCTTCCAATTTCTAATCTAACCAGTTCTGTAATATGGGTGGCGGGTACCCCTCCAATTAACGTCCCATCCACCTGGTCAAATTTAATTGGGCACTTTAAGGCTCTTGTTCTGATCAACAATTGGAAGTCCAATTAAACATCTGATGCAGCCTGTATCTATTATTGCAGTTCTCCTTGCTCCCCTGTCTCTGGCACTACCAGTTTCACTTTAATTGAAAAGGGGGAGATGGGTGAACTCACCATCGGGTCTTCATCTCTGCTAGCCTCATCCGGAGGGGCTTCTTTGGCCAGAGGTTCCTCGCTCTCTTCAGTGGGGAGGGGAACCTCTACGGCTTGTCTGGTGAATTGACTGGTGTCTGGGGCCTTCCTTGGAGCCCTTCTGCCTCAAGCGGCTGTGGCAGGACGTTGTTGTGGAACTGGGGCAGGGGCCAGGCACTCAGAAGCTCGATGTCCCAGTTGTCCACACCTATAGCATTTAATTACCCCTGCCAGTTGAGGGGTGTGTGACTTCAGCAGGCTTTGAAAGGGGCCGTCTAGCCAAAGCTCTCTGAGGAGGCTTCTCTGCTGGGGTTATTCTAACTGTCAGAAAATTTCTCCTTAGTTCTTAGTTCTAGGTTGCTTCTCTCCTTAATTAGTTTCCATCCATTGCTTCCTGTCCTGCATTCAGGTGCTTTGGAGAATACTGTGTTTTCCCGAAAATAAGACATGTCTGGATTGGGCTTTTCAGCGCATGCAATAATATAAGCCACCCCTGCAAAATAAGGCCCCTCACCAACTACTTACACGCATGGGCAGCCAGTCCTGCCATTTCCTCTGGTTGCTTGCTGCACAACCAAAATGAATTGAGGAGGCGAGGTGGGAGGGGGACATGCCCTCCCCTCCCTGTTCTTAGCGCCGGCCAAGTGGCCCAACACGTCCCACCCCACCCAAATGGCAACAGCAGCTTGGCTGCTTCCCTTCCCCACCGTCTCTTTACTGAAAGAGGTGGCAGGTGGGGCAGGGGAGAAGCGAGATGTGTGGAGCGAGACATGGCTCCTCTTGCTGCCTCTTCTTCCCCCTTGCTGGGCATGACAAGGCTCCTGCCCCTCGCTTAGCCACCCATCCCCTTTAGGGATGCAATTTGGCAGTGACAGGCAGGGTGGGTGAGAAGCAGGATGTGCATCTTACCTTTTCAGGTCCATCACATTCCTTGCTGTTGTGTCCAGGGAAACACACTGTAAAAGAAAGCCTTCTCGCGAGTTCAATCAAACTTCTCGCACACCCAATCTGCCGCTGATGAATGAATGAAATAAACGGTGTGCGCTTGCACAGCCGGCGCATGGACCAGAGCAGCAATGGTGGCGGCACATTCAAGAAGGAGAGCGCCTCCGGCGCTTGCCTTCCCTGGCAGCCAGCCATGGGAGAAAGGTAAGGACACGCCGCGTGGCGAAGGAATTCCGAGTGGTGGCTCTGGGGCAAGGCTGATGTCGGGGAATGGTGCATTCCCCAACCCTGTTGAGGCAGGCGGTGAGCAGGTGGCAGTGCTGGGGCCTTGGGGAATGGCACGTCCCTGGGCCCTGGCCCCCGACCAAGGTGAAGGGCGAGCAGGCGGCAAGCAGGTGGTGAGCAGGCGGCAGCTCCGGGGCAAGGCTGGAGTCAGGGAATGGTGCATTCCCCGACCTGGTTGAGGCAGGCGGCAAAGAGGCAGCGGCTCCAAGGCCTTGGGGAATGGCACGACCCTGGGCCCCGGCCCCCAACTCAAGGCGAAGGGCGAGTGGGTGACGAGCAGGCGGCGAGTGGGTGGTGGCTCTGGGGCAAGGCCGGAGTCTCTTTCTTGGCATATTGCTTCTGCCTGTTGGGCCACTTCCTGAAGCTGACAGCTCCGCAGCCAGCTGCTTTGCTTTTTCCCTCTTTTTCCTCATGGGAGGCTTGCATGGTGGCACCAGCAGAAGCTCTGCGGGGAAGTGGTTCAACAAGCAGAAATGCTGCACCCAGAAAGAGAAGGGCAAGAGGGGCCAGTGGGGTACAGAGGCGAAGGCAAGCTCTGGGGCAGCAGCGGCGTTCCGGGAGAGAGGGCATATGTCCTGGGGCTGCAGATGCAGTGCCGCCACCACTGCCTCTCTTGGCCCCAGCACATGTGCAGAGGCTCAAAAAACCAGGTTACTTCCTGGTTAAAACCAGGAAGTAATGACTTCTGGGCAGGTGAGCGGAGCTTCCAGCTGCCATCACTACTGGTTCTCCGAACTACCAGCCATCATCGCTACTGGATCAGCTGATCCGGTCCAAGCCAGGAGCATTTCACCCCTGCCTTGTTTAGGTGTTCATAGAGCACCTCATTAATCAGCTGCATGAACATGGTGAGGACTCCCTATAGTCCAAAAGGGAACTCTTTGAATTGGAAACACCCTAGGGGGCAGTTAAAGGCAGATTCCCATTCATCCCCCTCTTTAATTCTGACCCAGTAATAGGCCTCCCATAAGTCTAGTATTGAGCATATTTTGCCTTTTGAGAGGTGGGCCAGCATGTCTTTCATGAGGGGAGGGGGTATATGTCTTCCACTCATACCATGTTCAGTCTTCTATAATCCACATACAGATGAAGAGAACCATCCTTCTTCTCCCGGAACAATACTGGGGCAGCTATCTTGGGTCTAGCAGGTTGAATGAAACCCTGTTCTAGATTTTAGTCTATAAAATTTCACAGTTCTTTTAGCTCCCTTGGAGTCATGGAATACAGGTTTGGTTTCGGTAAATTGGCACAG
Source organism: Pantherophis guttatus (assembly GCF_059756535.1). Taxonomy (NCBI): domain Eukaryota; kingdom Metazoa; phylum Chordata; class Lepidosauria; order Squamata; family Colubridae; genus Pantherophis; species Pantherophis guttatus. Next base: position 118,581,491 of record NC_142065.1, on the reverse strand, counting down.
GGACAATCTTGATGGCACAGTCTGTAGGGCAGTGGGGTGGGAACTCATCCGAGCTCCATTTCGCTAAACACCTCAGCTATGTTCTGGTATTTTCAGGGTATGGCCTGTAGTTGCTTGTCTTTAGAAGCAGCCACCACTTCTCTGAGGGGCCCATCTCACCCCTCCAGCCCATCTAGCTGGATTGCTGCTGCACGGGGTGCACTGTCCTTTTGGGAATTTCGGAAGCCCCTCTCTACAGTCCACCCATGGGTTTCACTTTTTTAGCCAGGTTAGCCCTAAAACAAGGGGACATTCCATGCCTGGTGCTACAACAAAAGTCAAAGTCTTGGAATGGTCTTTCATAGTTAGCTCCAGGGGTTCGATGGTGAACAGGGCCAGAATACCCCCTGCAATAGACCCATCTAGCTGGCAGAAAGCGATTGGGTTCTTTAATCTCCTCAGGTGGACCCCCAACTTTCCCACCAGGGTTGGGCTTATAAGGCACCTCTAGTAAGGCCTTTAGCATTACTTTTTTTCCCCCAAGTTGGGGATCAACAGGGTGACTGATTTGATCAGCCCACTTACCAGGGGGTCATCATCAAAATCACTGTCCAAAGGCCCTGTTTCTTCTTCCGATGGGGTCAGAGTTCCCTCTTCCATTTTCGAGGAGTGATAGAACTCCATGACCTTGGTGCTCTTCAGGGCTGTGTCTTTGGCATGTTGCGAGGGTTTGGTCAGCTTCCCTCCAGGCAGGTGATCTTTTTTGGCTGGGGTCTTTGTGTGGCACTTGGCAGCCTGGTGACCTTCCTTACCACACTTGAAGCAGGCCATTGAACACGGCAGCGCTGTCTGGGAATTGGCAACTTCTCTCTTTCTCTTGGGTGGAGATCACTTCCACACTCTGCCGGAGTGGTTTTGTTTCCTCGAATGGTCAATTTCAGCCTCCTCTGTGAGGATGTACCAGTCATGGAAGCGATTCAGGACTCTTCTGGCAATGCAGGCATAGTACAAATCATCGTTCAGGCTGTCCTTGAAACAGCTTACTAAGATGTCTTCTGTTTAAGCAGCAGGCTAGGTCCCGAAACTCCTCAGTATAGTTGGCCACAGGACGGTGACCCTGCCTCATGGTTTTGATCGGCCAGAGGATCCTTGAATCTCATTCTCAGCATCGTCATGGTGATGACCCTGGCCCTGAAAGGAGCTGCCGCACGGTGGATGGTGACCCTCCATAATGCCAATGCCCCAGAGCTCCACAACTTCAACCATTTCATGACGATGCTGAGAATGAGATTCAAGGATCCTCTGGCTGATTGCAAGGCCAGGGAATCATATCAAAACCATGAGGCAGGGTCACCTGGCCCCTTCAGTGGGGAAGCCTCGTCCATATTCCAGCATGTAGGTGAGGATGTGGGCAAGGAAGAATCCCAGTTTCTGGGGGTCTCCATCAAAGTTGATGCCTGGGGGGGGCTTTCGTTCCAGCTGTGGGGCTCTTCCTCCCCTAGCTCTGGACGTTTGCGCCATCTGGGTCTCTCTGAGGGGGATTAACTGGTGTGGTGGCTGCTCTGTCTGCAGTCCCAGCAGTGCCCGCAGACGTCCCCAGCACAGGGGACTCTCCCCTTCCGTCTGTGGCTTCTCCATGCTCTCCATTGCCTTCTTCCATGCGGGCCATGGCCTCTCAGGTCTTCAGATTCTGAAAAGCTTCCATCATGAAGTGCATTGCTTGCTTCATGAGACTATTGGTGCAGTCTGACTCTTCATCCAGGTCATCGTCATTGTATAGCGCATCCATCTCCCATCTCCAGCCATGCTGCTGGCTGTCTAAGGTGAGGGTGACTCCTTTGGTCTTTCCTCCCTAATCTTCCTTCTTCCCCATGCTGACAGACCATCTCGACTTCATGGGGTCCTCCAGGATGGCTACTTTTTCCATCCATTCACTGGAAGTTGCATCGGGTTGAGCCTTGGTAGAGGTCTCTCCCCAGCACTCAGCTTCTTCATGCTCGCTGCCTTATATGGGTACCTCTTTGGGTTGACCACTTTGCAGATCCTGCCTAATGTAAGGTCTTGCCTCAGCAGTCCCCTCAAGAAAGCAGAATTCTTGAAACAGCATTTCAACAGAAACTTTTATTGGGAGACAGTAATAGCAAAGAGAATAGGCAGGATCTAAAGTTCCTGCATTAAAACATTAGATTGAAAGTTGTTCATCAAAACCCCTCCCCACTGCTCAGTCTGATGCGGGCCAATCACCAGATGTTGAGTTGCTGTGAGAACTTTGAGCTGAGAAGGTGATAAGAAGCTGTTTTCAGGCGCTGCTCTCTTGTCTTCTTCGGAGCTGGGACAAAACAGATGGCCCCAGGCTCATACCTTCCCCCTCCCCTTTCCAGGAAGATACATCAAAGTAAAGAAGAACCAAAGCAAGTGACAGATCATAAAAATACCAAGGCTTGCTCCTTCTGCCAAAATGGCAGCATCCCAATAGGGATCTATGGGGACCTGACAGAATCCTTCTTTCCAATCAGCCTCCTTTTTTTTTTTATTGCAAAAGTTTTACAATTACATTTTCACCCCTTTCCCCCCCCTCCACCCCCCCAAACTTCCCCATCTCCCCAACCCTCCCTAACCCTCCCCTCCCCCCAGACTTCCCTATAATATACTCATAACTCGTAAAAAAAAAAACACATAAAAAAACCCCTTAATATGACACTTAAGTATAAACTTGAACCCCTCCCTCCCCTGTATAATTTTTCTCTTTACCTCATTACATTAAAATATTTCTAATACATTATTTTCAAGTAAAAGCTATTTGATACTTTCTAGTTTGATATTTGTTCTGAACATATTCTATCCACCTTTTCCATTCCCATTCATAAGTCTCTTGTGAACAATCTTTTAAGTATGCTGAAATCTTCTCCATCTCTGCAAAACTGGCCATCTTCAAAGTCCATTCTTCAATAGTGGGCAAAGCTTCATTTTTCCAATATTTGCCTATCAACAATCTTGCTGCTGTTATCATATACAATATCAATTTTGTTTCACCCGATGTAAAACCCTTAACTATACCCAATAAAAACAATTGTGGAGAGAATTGAATTTTTTTCTTCAAAACATTCTGCATGACCCACCAAATTTTTATCCAAAAAGCCTTAACTTTCCTACAGGTCCACCAAACATGATAATACGTAGCATCCAAACATTCACATCTCCAACATTTTGGCTGAACATTAGGGTACATACATGACAACTTTTTGGGATCTAAATGCCATCTATAAAACATTTTATAGAAATTTTCCCTCAGGTTCTGCGACTGTGTAAATTTAACATTCTGAACCCAAATTTTTTCCCATGTTTCCAATATCACTGGTTCTTCAAAATTTTGTGCCCACTTAATCATACAGTCTTTAACTAATTCAGTTTCTGAGTCCCTTTCTAGCAAAACATTATAAAGCCTTTTGATATGCATTGGACCTTTCTCTCTTATATGTCTAACCAATTCTTCCTCGTGCAACATAATACTTCCGGTTTGCTAGCCTTCGGCGGCGGCGGTGCCTTTTGAAGCTCCGCCAGCCCCGCCGCCTGTAGAGCCGCTTCGCGATCGAGAAGCGGCTCGAAAACTTCAAAATCCTGAGGATTGTTGGAGGAGAGATAGCAGGGCACAGGTCGAGCCCCTGTAACCCCCCAGGGAATTGTTTCTGGGGAGGAAACAGGCGCGGCTCCCTCCCAACCTGCTGAGACTCCAGGCGGCGTGGGACGATTCTGCTTCTGCAGAACAAGCCGGCTGCAGTAAACATTTAAAGCGAAAGGAACCAATTTTAACAAGCAGCGGATATACACTTGAACCCTGAAACTTGGAATCGCAAGTATTAGCGCTTTGTTGACTTTTCAATTTAAGAAAAAATGCGAATGAGTGAAAGTGACTTGAAAAAATATGGCGCCCAGCATTAGAGTTAACGAGCCAGCAAGTGTGGATTGGTGAAGTTATCTTGATTTGTTACAAAGTTACTAAGTTGCTACAAAGTTGCTTCGCTTGTAACAAGAGAATAACAGAGAAATTTCTCCCTTTTTAATACTGGACTTTGCTTTACTTTGGTTCTTATTTGATTAAATCTGGGGGACTTTTTCAGAAGTCTTTGTAGAGGTGGGAGAGGAAGAAGAACTTCCCTATTTAGTAAAACCAGCCTACGTGGCAGGATGGCCTCAAAGAAGCAGGAAGTGAAGGCAACAGGAGGTGGATCTCCCACACATAAAGCACAGCCTCCCCCAGTACAACAGATACAGACTCAGAAAAAAGATTTTGATGTGGGAGATTTAAAAGAATTTATTTCTAAAACTTTGGATGATAAATTTCAAAAATCTCAACAGGAGATAGATGATAAACTTCAAAAATCACATCAGGAATTTATGCAGGAAATTAATGAAGTTAAAGATATGGTGAAACAGAATCAAAACAAGGTGACCAAAAAAATATCAGAAGTGGCATCTGGCCTGGCAGAATTTATTGGGAAAGTTGATTCTAAAGTTGAAGAACTTCCATCAGCCTCCTTTTTATTTCCAGCGCCTTAATTATGTATTCCTTTTTCCATTTTTTATTCTTGTTCTTTTTGTCTTACAGTTTACCAGAATTCTTTATGCAACCATGCTGGTTTCTTCTTGGATCTCTTATTTTTCTTTTTTTTTTTAAATTTGATTTATATGCCGCCCTTCTCCAGAGACTCAGGGCGGTTTACAATGCACTAAGCAATAGCCTTCATTCTTTTGTATATTTATACAAAGTCAGCTTATTGCCCCCACAACTGGGTCCTCAATTTACCTACCTTAGAAAGGATGGAAGGCTGAGTCAACCTTGAGCCTTGGCAAGATTTGAACCTGCAGTAATTGCAGGCAGCTGTTCTTAATAACAGGGTGCTTTAGACCACTGTACTACCAAGGCTCTTTTTTAGTGGTATTTTATACTAGGAAATGGGACAGATTATGAAATAAGGATGAATCTCACCATGACTCACCATGACTCATCATGATTGTAAGTCTATGATTTTTGAGGATACCCTAATAAACGATCTGTATGAAAACCTGGTTGCTAGAGTAAGTTCTGATGGTAGTTCTGTCCCCCTGTTCAGAAAGCATGCTTCTCTCCTCTGTGGTAATTCATAATGGCCGGGTCTTTGTTCTGCACCCAGGCAGAGAGCCTCAGTGGCCAATCAGACACACAGATGTGGTCACATGTCATGGACTACATTTCCCATAATGCAATCTCTCTCTATATCTCCCATAATGCAATCTCTTAAGGAGACAGCTCTTAATTCTTAAGGTAACTAATTCACTATTACTGTGGGCATGGCTTGGTGGGCGTGGCTTGGTGGCCATGTGACTGGGTGGGCATAGCTGGGTGGGCATGGTTGGCCATGTGACTGGGTGGGTATGGCTGGTGGGCATGTGACTGGGTGGGCGTGCCCAACTCGAGGGTGCTTCATTGCCCCAATATTTTTAAAAAATATTTTAAAAGATTCGTGTAAATGCTATCTAAACCAGGGATTGCCTTTAGATATTTCTAAGATACCCTACCCTTCATTCAACCCACCTCCAAAATCTGAAATGAAATGTCTGCACCCCACCTGTCAGATTAATCTCCAGAGTTCTCCATCAATGCTGCAATATTCTTAGTGCATTATCAGTGTTTATATATATAGATAATTTATAAGTACATGATTTCCATATTTTCTATGTCTCTATATGCTTAAGCTTGTATTCAAGTCAAGTAGCTATTCAATAGTAGTATCATGGTTAGAAAAAAATGGAAAAAACAACATATAGAATTAAAATCAGAAATATTTTTGTTGAAAAGCAGAAAAATATAATAAAGGGAGTACATATTTAATTGCATGTGTTAACAGCAGCTAGAATTATGTTTGCACAACAGTGAAAAAATGAAGAGATCCCTATAGATGAAAATATAATAAAAAAATATTACAATGTACAGAAATGGATAGATTAACAAAATTAAGGAGAAGGAAGAAACTGAATACTTTTTAACCTGGAATTTGTTTTATCAATGGCTAACTAACAGAAACAGAAGTTAGAAATCTAATAGTATATGTTCTGTTCCCCAGGCATCTGGCTCCACTGGGAACAGGCAGATAAACTCTAGCAAACAGGTTTTCATGCAGATTATATTTATTTGGGAATTCTTGAACACTTAGACTTACAATTATGATGAGTCACCGTGAGGTTCATCCAATATTTCATAATCTATCCCATTTCCTAGTGTAAAAGGATGGTAGTTTGTCCCCCTGTTCAGAAAGCATGTTCTCTCTTCTGAGGTAATTCAACATATGCCAGGTCTTTGTTCTAAAACCCTGGCTGAGAGCCTCGGTGGCCAAGCAGGTACACAGATATGGTCACATGTCATGAACTACATTTCCCATAATGCAATCTCTCACTACATCTCCCACAACGCAATCTCTTAAGGAGACAGCTCTTAATACTTAAGGTAACTAACTCACCACAACTCACTATCTGTAACAGCACAGTATAAAAGAAAAGACCAATTATATAAGGAAAGTTCACTAAAATGGATAGGCAAATATTATTATTAGTATATGATCATTATTGTTATGATCTCGAGTCTCCGGCTGATGTTGTGTAATGCCAGGTCCGTAGTAAATAAAGCCCCCCTCATCTGTGATCTTATTCAGGAAGGGGGAGCGGAACTGGCAGGTATTACGGAGACCTGGTTGGGCCATGAGGGTGGGGGTTCCCCTCGTGGAGATGTGTCCATCAGGCTTCCGTGCATTTCATCAGCCGAGAGCTCAGGGCAGGGGCGGGGGGGGGGCGGTCATTCTAAGAGAAGGTATTGATCCAAGGGAGATCACTGTACCTCAGATAGCCGGATGTGAGTCCCTTTTTGTGAAGTGGGGTCGTGGGGTGCAGATGGGTTTGTTGATCACGTACCTGGCTCCCTGCCCGAACTCCTCAATGTCATAGCCGAGGTGGCAGCTGATACCCCCAGACTTGTGATCATGGGGGATTTCAACCTGCCATCCATTGGTGAAACATCTGAGGTAGCTCGGGAGTTCATGGCTCGGGAGTTCATGGCTTCCATGATGGCCATGGACCTGACCCAAGTAATTCACAGCCCTACTCACATGGGGGGACACACTCTGGACTTAGTTTTTATCTCTGGTCAGTGGTTGAGTGGCCTTGATACAGGGGATATAGATATTGAACCCTTGTCATGGTCTGACCACTCGCTCCTTCAACTTGACTCTCTGACTGCCGTACCCCGTCGCAGGGAGGCGGAGCCGACCAGGTGGTTCCACCCCAGGCGCCTGATGGATCCTGATAGGTTCCAGCTGGAGCTTGGGCCATTTCCTGAGACTCTGGCTCATGACTCGGCTGAAGACCTGGTGGCCGCCTGGGATAGTGCCGCTGCCGGGGCCTTGGACTGTGTCGTGCCTTTGCGGCCTCTGACCCGGCACCGAACTCACCTAGCTCCTTGGTTCTCTGAGGAGCTGAGGGATATGAAGCGCTGGAAAAGACGCCTAGAGAGCGGTTGGAGGGCCAGTCGTTCCGAATCTGACTTGACACTGGTAAGGTCTCATATTAAGACCTACCTAGTGGCGATAAAAGCAGCGAAATCTAGCTATTTTGCCACTCTTATCGTGTCATCAGATAACCGCCCAGCCGCCCTGTTCAGGGTGACCCGCTCCCTCCTCCATCTGGGAGCGTGGGATGACCCCTTGCAGGGCCGAGCTGAGGATTTTGTACAGTATCTGTATGATAAAATAACTCAGATTCGGGAAGACTTGGCCGCTGACTGGGTTAGTTCAGACGAGATGACTGAGGCAGGCCTTGAGAGTGTTATCTGGGAGGAGTTTGATCCTGTGGCTCCCGAGGACGTGGACAGGATCCTGGGATGGCTGAACGTGACCACATGTTTATTGGACCCGTGTCCCTCCTGGTTGGTGCTAGCCTCCCGGGAGGTTACACGAGGCTGGCTCCAGGGGATTATCAACGCTTCCTTGAGTGAGGGTGTCCTGCCGGCCGCCTTGAAAGAGGCGGTGGTGAGGCCTCTCCTCAAGAAGCCATCCCTGGATCCGGCTGTTTTGGCTAACTATCGTCCAGTCTCCAACCTTCGTTTTATTGCGAAGGTTGTTGAGAGTGTGGTGGCATGACAGCTTCCCCAGTACCTGGATGAAGCTGTCTATTTGGATCCGCTCCAGTCCGGCTTCAGACCTGGGTACAGCACGGAAATGGCATTGGTCGCGTTGGTGGATGATCACTGGAGGGCTCGGGATAGGGGTTATTCCTCTATCCTGGTCCTGTTAGATCTCTCAGCGGCTTTTGATACCATCAACCATGGTATCATGTTGCGCCAGCTGGAGGGACTGGGAGTGGGGGGCACCGTTTTGCGGTGGTTCTCCTCCTATTTCTCCGACCGGTTGCAATCTGTGTTGACAGGGGGGCAGCGGTCGACCCCAAGGCACCTTGTTTGTGGGGTGCCACAAGGGTCGGTCCTCTCACCCTTCCTGTTCAAGATTTATGTGAAGCTGCTGGGTGAGATCATCCGTGGTTTTTTGGGGTGGAGTTCCATCAGTACGCTGATGATACTCAGCTGTACATCTCCACCCCAGACCATCCCAACGATGCCTTGGAAGGGATGTCCCAGTGTCTGGAGGCCGTGCGGGTCTGGATGGGGAGAAACAGGCTTTGACTAAACCCTTCCAAGACCGAGTGGCTGTGGCTGCCGGAGTCCCGGTATAGCCAGCTGACGCCATCGCTGGTTATTGGGGGTGAATCATTGGCCCCCACGGAAAGGGCCCGCAACTTGGATGTCCTCCTGGACGCACGGCTGTCTTTAGAAGGGCATATGACGACCGTGGCCAGGGGGGCTTTCTATCAGGTTTGCCTGATACGCCAGTTGCGCCCCTTTCTGGATCGGGACTCCCTATGCACGGTCACTCAAGCACTTGTCACTTCTCGTCTGGACTATTGTAACACTCTCTACATGGGGCTCCCCTTGGGGTACACCCGGAGGCTCCAACTGGTACAGAATGCGGCCACGTGGGGGATTATGGGAGCGACGGGGCGCTCCCATGTGACTCCTCTCCTGCGCAAGCTGCATTGGCTTCTGGTGGACTTCCGGGTGGGCTTCAAGGTGTTGGTGATCACCTTTAAAGCGCTCCATGGCTTAGGGCCGGGGTACTTACGGGACCGCCTTCTGCCACCAATAGCCTCCCACCGGCCAGTTCGCTCCCACAGAGAGGGCCTCCTCAGGGTGCCGTCAGCCAGACAATGTTGGCTGGCGACCCCCAGGAGGAGAGCCTTCTCTGTGGTGGCACCTACCCTTTGGAACAATCTACCCCCAGAGATACGAGTGATCTCTGACCTCCGGACTTTTCGTCGGGCCCTAAAAACTTATTTTTTTCAGTTAGCTGGTCTGTCCTGATTTTAGGGTTGGTTTTAAAATTTGATATGGATTTTTAAATTGTTAAGTTTAAAATTTCGGGCCAAATTTGTTTAATTATTTTAAATCTATTTTTAACTTATGTATAAATGTTTTTTATCTTGGCTGTTCACCGCCCTGAGTCCGAAAGGAGAAGGGCGGTATAGAAGTTTGAATAATAAATAAATAAATATTGTTGTGAATATTATCACTATCATTGAAATACAAAATTAACTACCCAGATAACACACTGTATATGTAGATAATGATTTTTTATGCTTATTAAAAAAATAAAACTTAAAAAAAGAGTAGTGTCCAGTTTCAATTCTGAAAAACAAGTAACAATTCCATAGCATGGCTTTATTCACTCCTTTTCTTTTCAGATGCAGGGACAGATCCTGCAGAGGAAAGAACCCTAATCAACTGAGCCCATCACTAGACCAACTTTTATAAGGGTTGAATACAAACTTAAGACATATTTTAAAAATAGATATCGATATCAGCAAAAGAGAGAGAGAGAGAGAGAGTGAGAGAGAGAAAGAGAGCGAGCAGGGAGGATAGGAGTCTGTGGGAAAAGCACAGGCAGGCAGTTTAGGGCTCAGGCAGCAGAAACTTGGAGCCGTGCAGCATGGGGAAAGGCAAGGCTCACATGGGCGGCAGAAAGGAGACAGAGAAGTGGGAGAAACATGCACATAGACAGAGCAGAAGAAGCCCAGGGGGAACAGAAAGAAGACAGAGAAGTGGGGGAAACGCGCACATAGAGTGGAAGGAAAATGGCATATGCCCATCCACCCAGGGGTGCGCATGCGTGGGATTGTTTTTTTTTTTTTTTTTTTTGCGCTTGGCATGTTGCTTCCCTATCAGTTTGTTTTCTCCCATTTATGAAGATGAGTTTTCTAAATCTTCCCCTGCTCCTCTCCACCCCGTGCTGCAAAATTTACTTTAGCAACCAGGAGTTGCCGCTTTGGGTCCTCCTGTAAGTCCCACTCCCATCCGGAAACAGGTGCTGGATGCTTCTCTCTGCCACTTGCAGCACTTTCCCGATGAAAGTGAAGTCAGACCCAAAGCTAAATTTCGCTGTGCTGTGAAAGATGTTCGTGCTTTCCCAGCAAGAATAATGGTGGAGAGAAGCAGCCACTGACCCAGAGAGCACATGGAGCTGCTCCATATGTTCTCCAGTGACCTGTTTTCTCTCCCCTGCTGCTTTTCCTGGGAAAGCATCTTGTAAAGCACAGTGAAATGTAGCTTCGTGTCTGACTTCACTCCCATCGAGAAAGTGTTGCGGGCAGCAGAGAGAAGCAGCCAGCACCTGTTTCTCTCTGCTGCCCGCAGCGTTTTCCGGATGGAAGTAGGACTTACAGGACCCAAAGCAGCAACTCCTGGTTGTTAAAGTAAATTTCTCTGTGCGAAAGATGCTTTCCCAGGAAGAGCTGCAGGGGAGAGAAAACAGGTTGCCGGAGAATACGTGGAGCGGTTCCATGTGCTCTCCGGCTCAGCAGCTGCTTCTCTCTGCCGCAACGCTTTAGAGATGGTTCGGTAAGGTAGGTTCCAAACTGCTTCAGCCCACCTGCACCTGTGCCACCCTGCCCATCCCCCACCCTCGCTGTCCCCCCGTGGCCCTTTGGCTAAGTGTGGCAGGCCACAGGCCGGGTAAATTGGCTGTGGGGTGGAGGAACACTGAGGCTAGGGCAGGGTTCTCTAGGCAAGCATGGGCAACGAGCCTGGTCATGGGGAGTCAGGGACTGCCGGGAAGGCTACAGGGAAGGCAGGGAAGCATGGCAGGGCTGTGGGCCACGTGGAAGGGAGTAGGGGAAGGCAGGCGGGGATGGGGAGGCAGCTAGCTAGGTCACAGCCAGCACCGCCATGTGGGATGGAGCCGTGCCAGTGGAGAAGCCAGCCAGGCAATCTCCAGGAACGGGGGGGGAACTCTGGGGATGGGGGGGCTAGCGCAACTCGCAGGCAGATCAGGTTAGGCAGGCAACTTAGAGCAGATGCTCTTGTGCACATGCGCAAGCAAGGACCCACACACACTGAGGAGTGACTGGACAGGGCAAGCAGCGACTGGGTGACTGGGCGGGTGGAGGCAGGGTCAACCAGAGGTGGTATTTGCCAGTTCGGCAAACCAGTCCACATTTCCGCTATCGGTTCATCCAAACCAGTCCGAACTGTCTGAATACCACCTCTGATTCAGTATTACGATGGTCACAGCCCCCATGGACATGTGACTGACTTTTGGGCACATGATATCCTGAATGTAGCATGTTTGTGGCATTCCATGTCACATGACCATGTTTTACAAGTGTTTTGTTGAGAAGTGGCATTTACTTCTAATTTTCAGCAAAATTAACATGTTGGTTTGCTTAATAGGTGCCACAAACAAGGTCATAATATCAGATCATGGTGGCAAATTGAGAATTACCTGTACAAATTGCAAAACAGGACCCTGATTTAAAAAGAAAAAGAAATTGTAGATACTTGGAGTATAATTATTATTACTTTCTTAAACAAACAAAAAATAAAATAAAATAAATAATAAAATAAAATAAAATAAAATAAAATAAGTAATAATAAAATAAAATAAATAATAAAATAAAATAAAATAATAAGATAAAATAAATAATAAAATAAAATAAAATAATAAAATAATATAAAATAAAATAAAATAATAAAATAAAATAAAAAATAATAAAATAAAATAATAAAATAAATAAAATAAAATAATAAAATAAAATAATAAAATAAAATAAAATGGTATAACTGATGCAGATTCTTGATGAGTAAAACCTATCACTTTAAAAGATCTGCCTGGATCTTTTAGCAACTTCCTTTCTGAAAACAAAAGCATAACATATAAGAATAAAAAATTAAAGGAATCCTTCAGGTGACCTGAACTCCAGAGTTAAACTGAGTTTCATGCAGAATATTTCTGGCACCAGTAAGGAAATGGTTTGTTTTGCTTGAGGTTTTTCTTTTCCTTTTTTACATTAGGTGTACAATTTTGGAATCTGCTGGTCATCGCCATCCAAATACTAATCATGTCTGACCTTGATTTGTTTTTCTAAGATCAGCCTAAATTGACTAGATGCTGATTGTCCTTTTTAAAATTACCATTCCTGCTTTTAAATATTCCGTTCATTTTCAAATATTGTTAACTCTTTTTACGTACTTTGAAAGCCACTTCAGAATGGATTTGAGGAAAGAAATAATTTAATTAAAGAATTTTAAAAATTAGAAAAGCTGTTTTTTTCCTTCTCCATCTTTTTTTAACCAATTAAATCTAAAAGCATTTTTAAAAACATCTGTTTTTCTCTGTTAAATGAATTGGGGATGAGAGGATTGCAGATTTTACTGCATTCAACAAAGTAAGTACATTTATTTGATCCTTTGGCAAAGAAAAACTAAAACAAATGATCAAATTGAAGTGTGCTATGCATAGCCTTTAAAACATGTTCAAGTACAAATTAAGACTAATATTTGTGTTTTCACTTTGCAGCCAAAACCACCCAATCCCGATTGGCGTTATTCTGCATCTTTACGAACTGGAATGCAAGGGTATGTACTACAACAACATTTTTTGGCTATTGTGTTACTTTAAATGAAATAATTCCCTAGGTAGTTCTCCTATCTGTGCTTCTCTGCAAAAGTTTGGAAAATTAGAAGTGTGTACCAATCATCAGATTCAGTACAAATGTGAAATATAATAATTTGGAAAAATGTTTTAATTTGAGGCCACCTAATTCTGAATTCAAAAATCTGAATTTATGTGCTTCCTGCTGGCTAACACTGAAGTCAAGAATGCTGTAGGGGGCCCCTGTTAGTGGCAAAAAATCAGATGGAGGTGCCACAAGATTGCTTATTAAGTCAACAACAGTGATTTTTTTCCTGAGTTTTAAATTAAAAGTAGCTACAAAATACCTTTCTGCATGGATCAATTTGATACATTTCAGATGAATAGCTTGTAGCAAATTTTATGAAACATAGTGTTTAAAAAATGGTGCCATTTTTATAAACATGACAAAGAGCATAGAAGATGACCAATAGATTGTAAAATGTACAAGCAACAGCCTTGTGAAAGAGGAATGATTATTTTTCTCTTTATGTGTAGTCTTTTTTATTTGTGTAAAAATAAGAAGAAATATCAAGATATAAGAAAGATGCAGAAATGTACGGATTTTACAAAAAAATATTGGTTAAAAATAAAAATGTGGCTAGAAGAAATGACAAAACAACAAATAGACTTAAAACCAGAGATGTTCTTGTTGGGTATCCTACCAGTGAAATATAATAAAAGAAATACATATTTAATTTTACATGTGGTAACAGCAGCAAGAATTGTGTATGCACAAAATTGGAAAAATGAAAATATACCTATAGAGGAAAATGTAATAAAGAAGATATTAGAATGTGCTGAAATGGATAGGTTAACATTGAAAATTAAGGATAAAGATGAAACAGAATACTTTTTAACTTTGGAATTATTCTATCAATGGTTAAAAAATAGAAGCAGAAGTTAGAAATTTAGAATTAAGCAGGATAAAAATGAATATTCATTAAATAATGAATATTGAATAATTAGGATGAATATTGAATAATTAGGATGAGTAAACATTATGATTAATAGACTTGGAGGATAATGGTTACAAATATGATGTTTATATGATGTTTATAATGTTTAATATTGTTAACTAATTATAGACAAAACTGAACAGAGTGATTAATTAAATAACAGAAAATGTTTAATAAGGGTAAGTGAAGATCATGGTGAATAGGCTTTGAGAATAAAGGTTATAACTATTGTGTATATAAGATTATTTGTATTTAAAAGAGTTTGTACCCAGACAGTACACTGCCATTGTGGATATGGAAATTTTATATATTACAAAGGAAATTGCATAATAAAAAATAATAACAACAAAAAAATAACAAGAAATATATTGTGCTAGAAATTTGAAATGCTTCAGATCTTTGGAGACATGGTATTTTCATAAATGAAAAACAGTTTTAGGGATTTTTATTTTTATGGTCTGACAGTTATTATTTCTGCTATGGCATGCAAGCTAGGTCTCTCCCTTTCTAATTTTCCAATGAAGCTTAAGAAGGTTGAAATTGTTTCAACCTGTTTAACACTTTCAGTTCCAAATTCCTTGAAAGCACTTGGAAGATAATCCTTAATAGCCTTTGAATCTGCCATCCTTTAAATGCTGGAACTGCAACCTAAACTAATGCTGGTCCTGCACTGAGAAAAATCCTTCCACTCCACTCCACTTAAAATGAAAATTATTGCACACACCCCTCCCCATTTTTATTACATGCATTTGTCTGGTAACATACAAAAATAATTCTTGTGAGGGGGAATTTACAAATCAAAGCACCTTTCCATTTGAAAGATCTGAATCCCAGGAGTCAGAAAAATTGGTGAGAGAATAATTCTTGCAAGTGGGGAAATGTGCTCTGCACATGCTCTAGAGAGCTCTGGTATTCTTTTATATACTGTATACTATACTGTAACTGAGTCAGAATAAAAGTGGTTAGCTGTTGATTCACAGAGTTACCGAGTACAGATTGGTTATTTATATCAGAAACTGTTTTTCTGAGAAGTGTATAATCTAAACCTTGTGATTTGTTTAGTGCTGTACACATGGAAGAGACAGGAGGCCTGCGTGTTGGATCAGGAGGACCCGAGCAACAGTGGCCAACAGTATCCAGTGCAACAACAGGTAAGGAAATAGCAGTATGCTATATATATATTTACTATTATAAAGAGCACTTTTGAACTGATTTGAAAAGCATGCACTTGTTTGTCCATAAATGAATAACTACAGGTAGTCCTCGATTTACAATCACAATTGAGCCCAACATTTCTTCTTTTTTTTTTTTAAGTTTTATTAACATAAACAAACATAAAACACAAATACATGTAAACACTTATACATTAACAAAGAGTCAATCGACTAACTTCAAGAAAACCTTCGCATCGGTGATTAATGTCCATTTAACCAATTTTCCTTAATCATACTATTTACAAATTCACTTGCTTATACCTTGATATATTCATTGAAGTTCAGCAGTATCTTTCTACAAACATATTAACCATTTATTTATACAATCCTACGGCTCATCTCATGTATCTATTTCTACAATTCTTGAGTTATGTTCTCCTAATGTCCTATGTTGTTGGCCCTATCCTTCTTTCTAACCATGTGTACCATTTTTGCCAAACTAAATAAAAGTCAGTGTTCTCTTTATCTTGGAGCTCTTTTGTGAGCCTATCCATCTCTGCGCATTCATTTATTTTTGTTATTATTTTTTCTTCTGTTGGTATTATCTCGGATTTCCAATTCTGAGCGTACACTATACGTGCCGCTGTCAATATGTGGATGGTAAGATATTTTATCTCCTTGGTACACTGTGGTGTAGTCATTCCAAATAGAAAGAGTTCTGGTTTCATTTCTACACTTTGCCTCGTTGTTTCTTCGATTATTCTTTTAATCTCTTGCCAGTAGCGTTGTGCCTTCCTGCAAGACCACCAGAGATGGTAATATGTCCCCATTTGTGTCTTGCACTTCCAACACATTGGTGATGTGTTTGGAAACATTTTAGCTAAACGTGCCGGAGGAAGGTGCCATCTATAAAATATCTTGTATAAATTTTCTTTGTATGGAATCGACAGTGTCATCTTATAATTTTCTGCCCATAGCTTGTCCCATCTATCCAACTCTATATTGTGACCTATATTTCTTGCCCAGCTTACCATGTTTTCTTTCACTGTTTCCTCCTCTAATTTATACCTTATTAAATATCCATAAATTTTAGATATTATTTTCTCATCTGTGCCTTTTAAAATTTTATCTAGTTCACTTGGTTGGCTTTGAAAATCATAATGTCTCCGGTCTGCTGTATATTTTGACTCAATTTGAAGATATGGCCACCAATCAATCATAATGCCTCGTCTTTCCAGTTCTTGTCTCGTAAGTAGGTCTCCCTCACTACTCAACAATTCTTGATATTTCCGCATCTTTCCTATTTCTATAGTGTTTGGATAAATTAGCGCCTCCATAGGCGACAACCATCGTGGGATTTTACTATAGTGTTGCCTTCTGATATCTTGCCATGTTTTATATAGTGCACCTCTTATTACATGTCTCTGGAAGTACGGATGTTGCTTGTCTGTGCCTTCCCACAGAAAGGCATGCCAACCTCGATTCAGATCAAATCCCTCCAAGTATAGCGTTCTCCTATTTGATAGATCTATCCATTCTCTGATCCAATTCAACGCCGCCGCCTTGTAATATAGCTCCCAGTCTGGTAGACCTAGGCCTCCCTTTTCCTTTGTGTCCTGTAAGCATCTTATTTTAATTCTAGCTTTCTTTCCTTGCCAGATGTATTTCATTATTGTCTTATTGAGATCCTTAAAGAAATCTTTTCCCGGACCAATTGGTATCACTTGGAAGAGATATAGGAGTCTTGGTAATATGTTCATCTTTACAGACGCTATTCTGCCAAGAAATGATAGTTGTACCTTATTCCATCTTTCCAAGTCTTTTCTAATTTGCTTCATCAATTTAATGTAATTGTCCTCTCTAATAGTTGTTGCTTTTGTAGTAAGCCAAATTCCCAAATATTTTACTTTCTTCGCAATTTGCATTCCTAATTCTTCTTCTAATTTTTCCTCTTGTGTCATTGTCATTTTTTTGGTCAAGACTTTGGTTTTTTGTTTATTAATCTTAAGCCCCGCCACTTTGCCATACTCCTCTATCTTCTCTAATAATTTGACTCCCGCTACTTCCGGTTGTTCCACTATGAAGACCACATCATCCGCGAAAGCCTGTAGTTTATACTCCTCATTCCTTATCTTCAGTCCTTTTATTTCTTCTTCCTTTCTTACTTTCTTTAGAAGGACTTCCAGTGAGATTATAAACAGTAGAGGCGATATCGGGCATCCTTGTCTTACCCCCTTTTGGATGCTTATTTTTTCGGTCATATCTCCATTAATTATAATTCTCGCTGTCTGGGAAGAATATATTTTCTTAATCATTTTCAGGAATTTGTCGCCGAAATTCATAATCTGCAGTTGTGCTATAAGGAATTTCCGGTTCAAATTGTCGAACGCCTTTTGCGCGTCGAGAAAGATTAGTGCTACCTGATTATTGATGTTTTGCTCGTAGTATTCGAGAACGTTTATTATTGTCCTCATGTTGTTTTTTATTTGTCTCCTTGGGACAAAACCATTTTGGTCGGGGTGTATATAATTATGTATAATTGTTTTCAGCCTCTGTGCTATAATTGTCGTGAATAGTTTATAATCTACATTTAACAGCGAGATGGGTCTATAATTTTGGACTTTAGTCGGATCCGTATCTTCTTTGGGGATGAGTGAGATAATTGTTTCGGCCCAAGATTTAGGTGTTTCTGCTTCCAGCAGTGCCTCATTGAGAACTTGTAGTAGTAGTTCGTCTATTGCAGACTGGCAGTTTTTATAAAATTCCGTTGGAATTCCATCCGGACCTGGGACTTTGTTGTTCTTCTGTTTCTTTCGGGCTTCCATCAACTCCATCATTGTTATTGGTTTATTCAGTATTTCTCTGTGGGATTCTTCTAATTTCTGGATATTTGCTTTTTGTAGGTATTCCATAATATCTTGGTCTTGAGTTTCTTCTTGTGTGTAGAGGTTTTGATAGAATTCCCTTACTATACGTTTTTTATCTAAATTCATACTATATAGTTGTCCTGTTTCATCCTGCAATTGGTATATTATTCTTTTTTCCCTCTCTTTCTTCAGTCTGTATGCCAGCCAGCGACCTGTTTTGTTTGCATATTCAAAGTATTTCTGCTTGACCATTTTCATTTTCTGTGCGATTTCTGCTTGTGAAATTAAGTTCAACTCATGTTTAGTACGATTCAATTTTTCCCTTGTTGTTTTGTCGTCAGGCTGTTTCTGTAATTGTGACTCATATATGTTGAGTTCTTCCATTAATTTTTTCCTCTTTTGTTGTTTATCTTTATTTTTTTTTGCTGTGTATGCTATTGTGAGGCCTCTTATATAGGCCTTAGTAGTGTCCCACAGATTCTGTACTGAGGTCTGCTCCTTTGTGTTTATTTGATAAAATATTCTAAGTTCGTTCTCCATCATCTGCACATAATCTCTATCTTTTATTATTCCGGTGTCCATCATCCACCTCTTCTGCTTTCGCTGTCCTCTCCATGTTATTTTTATAGGATTATGGTCGGCCCATGTATTCGGTATAATTTCAATGTCTTGTAGATCCTTCCTGAGGTCTGGCGTCATCCAGGCCATGTCAATCCGAGACCATGACTGGTGTGGGTTTGAGTAGAAGGTATATTGTTTGGTTTGTTTGTTGGCCTCTCTCCATCCATCATGTAATTGCAATTCTTCAGTCATATCCTTAAATGTATCCGGTAAGATTCTTTTTCGAGTCTTACTTTGTTTATTACTTCGATAGTCATCTTGTATATTCACGATTGCGTTGAAGTCTCCGACAACACAGATATTTTTGTACTCCAAATCTTTAATTGTATCATGTAGTTTCTTGTAAAATTCTCTCTGGTTTCCATTAGGTGCATAGATAGAAGCTAGCAATATTTTCCTTGTTTCTGTTTGTATTTCAGTTATTAAAATACGTCCTTCCGAATCTGTATATATCTGTTTAGCTTTTAAATGGTTTTTGACATAAGTTGCCACTCCTCTCTTCTTATTATCTCCTAGGGATGTGAATAATTTTCCTAATTTTTGATTCTCCAACAATATTTGTTGCTGTCCTTTAATGTGTACTTCTTGTAAAGTTATCACATCTAAGTCCAATTTTTGCAATTTCGTAAATATATATTTCCTATTCCTTGGGGAGTTGAGTCCGTTTATATTAATTGATATAATTTTTATTTCTCCTTCCATCTCTATCGAGTTTATCTATTTGTGATTTTCAACTTTGCTGTGTTTCTGGTAACTCTTTGAGTCTTTTCCCTCGCTCCCTCTCTCTCCATTCTTTCTCTCTCCAATCTTTTTGCCTCTTCCTGATCTTTTTCTTCCTTCTCCATCCGCCGTGTCCCAGGTTCCGCTTCTCTCCTTGTCTCCTGTTCCTCTTCCATTGTAAAGTGCTGGTCAAAGAATTCTTGAGCCTTTTCCAGATTATCAATCTTGTACTTTCTTTCATCCCAGGAGATAAGTAGGCCTTCCGGTAGTAGCCAGCGGAATTTTATTTTAAATTTATTTAGCTGGGTGGTCAGGAAATTATAATTTCTTCTTTGATCTCTCGTTCTTCTTGGTATTTGTTTGAGAGTTATGATTTCTCTTCCCTTATGCATGATTGTCTCTTCCCTCATCTTCCTGTAGATCTCTTCCTTAATAGATTTTTTTCGTGAATCTTATGTGAATTTCTTTGGGTAATTTGTTTCTTCTTGCGTAGTTCATGTACACCCTATATATTTCATCCATTCCGTTTCGCAGTTCATCCTTATCCACCTGGGTTGCCTTTGCCAGTATCTCAATCATTATTTCACTTAGATCCTCATCCTTCTGCTCTTCTACATTTTGAAACCGTAAGTAGAATGATGCCTTTTCCATTTCCAGATAGGTTAACGCGTCCTCAGTTTCCTTATTAAATGCCCCTTGATCTTGTTCCATTCTTTCCATTCTGTTGGTCGCATATTCTACTCTTTCTTCCACCTTTTGGATCCTCTGCTCGTTTTCTGTTATGTTTTGCTGAATTTGTTCTATCTTCTCATCCATATTTTTGATGTTATCTTTAATTTCACTCACATCTGACCTCAATTCTTCATGATTTTTCTTGGTCTCTTCATGATTATGTGCCATGGTTTCCTGCATTCTATTCATGCCTTCCTGGATCATTGCTAATGCGGAGTGGATGTTCTGTAGGGCAGGACTCATCTTCTCCTTTTCTGTGGTTTCAATTACTTTCTGTTGAGCCGGTGAGGTCATAAGTATCATTTGGCCCGATGGTGTTTTCTTACTTATTTTAGCTGTTGTCGTTATACTTGTGGTCGCCATTATTATCTCTTTTTTTATTCTTTCCCAGATTTTCATATACTGGTCAATATTTCAGGGTCTGTTTTAAAATTTCACCCAAATTTATTTTTCTCTTTTTTCCAGGCTCCTTTGTACTTATAAATCAATCAGCATGGGAAGCTAAGTGGGAGGGTCGAGGGAAAAGTGTAACGTTCTAGCAATCCATCAGCTAATTCTCCCTGGTATTAAGTATTTGAGTAAGTGGTATATTAGTAAGTAGGGAGTAAGTGCAATATGATTTCTCTCAGAAGGTAAAGGGATGTAGTTAATATAAATGTATCTAATATACTATGGACTAAATCTTTAATACTAACTATATATAGATCAAATTAATATATCACTTAATCTATTAATATAGACTTCTTATAAATAAAGTCATACTATGCAATCAAATGTCAAACGTAGATTCCTTCAGCAATTGTCTAAATATTTATCTTACTTATCTAATTTATCCAATTTATTTTAATTTATATAACATACGTATATGGATATACTTTTGTAATTATAATATAGCTATGATAAGTATAATATAATCCGGATCTTTGATTCTAGTTGTATTAAGACAAATTAACAAATCATTGAGATTCTAACTATATAAAGACAAATTAATAGAAATTATATTTAGCTATAATAAACTCTATATCTCTGATTCTACGTATATAAATATATAAAAACAAATTAATAAGGCAATAATTCACTTAATGGGTACAAGATAAGGTAATGTTATGCAGTCATATAAGTATAGATTTCCAAAGCAGTGAGTATATATACACCAAATATTACTTCTTAGTCACTGTTAGTAATTAGTAGTTGGTCTTGGTAGTATCTTATGTTCTGGCAATCTTTATATCAAATATCCAATTATAGTTCAAGTCCACTTCCTTTCAACTGTCAATAGTTTCAATATAATATGTCCATGTATTATCCACTTGTTCCGTAATCCTCAGTTCAAGTCCTCACCGGGATAAGCCGTGGCAGAAACAAAAATTATAAATCCAATGTATTTCACGTCCGATCGTACTTTTTCCTCCCTTTACTTTACTTTTTGTCCAGTACACACCGATCATGCGCCAAAAGTATCAAGCGTCTGCTTCCCCAAATAACACAATCCAATAGTCCCGTTGCTTTATTATCCAATTATCCAATTAACTCGATCAATAAACTTGATCCTGTTAAGGAAGCCTTTGTCTGGATTGTCCAGTAAGTATCGGCAACAGTGTTATAAGTTCTAAGTTGACTGTGTTCTCCCTGCCATTGCTCAATATGGCTTCACCGTCCTTTCTTCTATGGATATCCGGGGCTCTAAAAGTCCTCCCGTTAAGTCTTTTAAGTTTTCAGAGACCTTCGCTCTCCCAGCTTTTTGTTATGAAGCTCTGGTTATCAATCACACACTTCGTTCAACTGTATTCCCTCTGGATTCTTTCGGATTCCACTGACTACCAGATTACGCGCTGTCACTTTCAATATGGATTCCTCCCCTTCACTCCACTTATCAGTTGCCGCTTCTCTTTCTCCTCTTTTACTCAAGGGTTCCTTCCGCCCGCTTTCTCCCAACCGTTAGAAAATGCAGATATACCTTTTCAATCTTTCAATCTTTTTCACTTCTGTTTTCACCGATGCTTTTCTTTTTCAATCTTCGCTTCCCTCTTAACAGCTGTCAGCGTTTCTGGCCAGCCGGGTGGCTGGTTCTTCCTCGTTCCGAGTTAGAGGAGTTATCCTGAACCTTCGGGGGGATTGCCGCCCTCCCCGAGGTCCTCAGAAATTTCCCCTTCTTCTACCGACCTCTACGGGGTCGGTAGCACTGAAATCAGCGCCCGCAGCGAGGATATTAGGGGCTTTGGAAACGGAGCACCGTTCCTTTCGCCCCTAACACGTTGACGTCACCGGCGGAAGTCCCCGAGCCCAACATTTCTGTTGCTAATCAGGACAGTTATTAAGTGAGCTTTGCACCATTTTATGATCTTTCTTTCCACAGTTGTTAAGTGAATCACTTCAGTTGTTAACTTAGTAATATGGTTATTAAGTGAAACTGACTTCCCCACTGACTTTACTTGTGGAAAGATTGAAAAAGGTGATCACATGACCCCTGGACATTGCAACTGTAAAAGCATCTGAATTTGATCATGTCATAATGGAGATGCTACAAAGTCATAAGTGTGAAAAATGGTCATAAGTCACTTTTTTCCGTGCCATTGTAACTTCAAACCATTCAAAACGAATGGTTGTAATGCAAGGAACAGGGTAGGAGATAATAGGTAGTAGATACTGGCTGAATGAAATCTCACTATCTTATTAGGTGATAATTCGGAGAGATTCAGGGCAGGAATTTTTGCTTGAAGGAAATATTTTTATGGTTAGTAAACTTCTTTTGATTGGAGACCCCCCTTCCTAAATATACTGTAATTACAAAGTAACATTCCATTTCTTAAATGTGAAAAAGAATAAATTATTTTGCAAAAGGACCCAAAATAATACAATATTACAAATAATTGTAATTTGGATTGAATGGTACAGAAATATTTTCTTGTTTTATTAGCTCAGGTGGAAACATTTGCCTCATTTTAGAAAAGATTTAAGGGCAAGGGAGTGTGATGTTACCACAGAAATATAACTTGATTTGTTTCAAATAAATACAGGGTAATTTAAACACATAGTTTAATTCACATAGTTTAAAAAAGAATATTTAATGTTCACGTATAGGATGGAGGATAGCTAGTTTAGATGTTTATTGCCACCTGATGTTATTCCAACTAAAATTTTTGTTAACCTTCCCTTTTTGACCATCTAAGCAAAATGTTGAGGACAGAATATCTTAAACCTTTTACTTCTTTACTTTTTGAGGAATTAATCTTTATTTAAAGAATTATTAGGAGAGCTCTTCAATCAATATTGGTTTGAACTGTAATAAAATCAAATAAAATACCTTCTGGAAAAAAACAGAATCAGTCAGCTAACAGAGAAAATGTTTGGCTAATAATGTCAGGAAATAATTTTTTAGAGTCTTTGCATTCTAGCCTTCTGCTGTTTATCTGTCATGCATAAAGTAGCTGGCAGTAAAGCTGACTTCAGGGAAGGGTTTCTGGATTTCAGGCCTTTCTTCCATTTTGATGACCTGGGCGTCTGCCCAGAGTGCAGTTAACATAACCCTGAATTGGTGGATTTCCCTGTTTTTTCTTTCTCACCATGCCAGCAAAACAAATGCTAATTGCTTTTCTTTCGATGAGCATGTTTTTTGAAGACTTTTTTTTTTTACAGTTCTACCTGTCACTTGAGCTAGGAGGGGGAAATTGGCAGGTGTCCAATCAAGTTTACTCAATTAAAAATAAAATAATAAAATCCCTTCATCTGCTGAACCTATTAAAAACCAATACAAAATATATTGTGAAAAACAACTAACATTAATCTTCTTAGATGATCAGGAAGCATTTGACAATGTAAATTGGCAATTTATGGTACAACAACTAAAATGTATGGACTTTGGAGAAAGATTTATAAACATGATTAAGGCAATTTACACAAACCAGAGAGCAAAAGTGATTGTGAATGGAGATATGACAGAAAACATCCATATAAAAAAAGCACGAGAGAAGGATGTCCATTATCCCCACTGTTATTTATATTAACATTGGAAGTATTAACTTGAAATTTTAGACAGGACCCAGAAATAAAAGGAATGGAAATAAAAAAAGAAGAGTATAAACTACAAGCATTTGCGGATGAAGAACCATTAGAAACTGGCACCAGACTGATAGGTAAAATTGAGGCGTATGGAGAAGTTGCAGGATTGAAAATAAATAAATAAAAAACTAAAATAATACCGGTAGTTAAAAATCTTACAGAAAAACAGAGAAATGAATTGGCAAAGAAGGTAGACCTTCAGATAGTAAAGAAAGTGAAATATTTAGGAATATATCTGACAGCAAGATGTGTAACAATTAAAGAGGATAACTATACAAAGTTAATGCAACAAATTAAGTTGGGTCTGGAGAAATGGAAGAACTTACAACTCTCAATGATAGGGAGAATAACTATTATAAAAATGAACATACTACCGAAGTTATTTTTCCTATTTCAAACAGTACTGATAAAACTAAAGAAAAAATATTTTGAAGAAATAAAATGACTTTGAAATATATTTGGCAAGAGAAAAAAGCAAGAATAAAATTGAAAATTGTTATGTATTGTATATAGCAGTGATGACTAACCTTTTTCTCTTCGTGTGCCAAAAGCGGGTACATGCATGCACCAGGGTGCGTGCATGCCACCCCCGTAATGCAATGCGTGCCCCCGCGCATGCACGCACAACCCCCACGCTTTCCCACCCACCCTCACACATGCAAAAACTTTAGCAACTGGTTCTCTGCCTGGCTGCTGGGTGGGCGTGGCCATGGTGGGCATGACCTACTTGACCTGCACCATGGCAGGGGGATGAAAACAGCCTTCCCCAGGCTCTGGAGGCCCTCCGGAGGCCAGAAACAAGTCTGTTTCCAGACTTCCGGAACTTCCAGGAGGCCCATTTTTCACCCTCCCCCAGGCTCCGTATGGGCCCTGCACTTACCTGGCATCCAAAATGGGCTGCGTGGAGACTCCTGGGTGTCTCCTGGGAGCCTCCTGGGCCCAAAAATGGGCCGTGGGGGGCGCACCATACCTCCTGTACAACCCCCAAGGCATGCGCATGCAACCCCCCCACATGCACGTGCATCTTCTGCATGTGCCCCGCCGCCTGCGCATTCTGAAAATCAGCTGGATTGTGGAAGGCGCACACACATGCGCAGTGGAGCTGAGCTGGCCGACAGCTCGCGTGCCTGCAGAGAGGGTTCTGCATGCCAGCTGTGGCACATGTGCCATAGGTTCGCCATCACCGGTATATAGTTTATAGTTGTCAGTTGAAGTTGTCATTCTGGTCCTCTGTTGAAGTGGAAAATACTCTCTCCTAATTGGTTGTTTGGCTGATCAATTTCCTATAAAGGAGCTGTGTCAGCCAGGGAGCGTTGTTGCTTCACAGGCAGTACTGAATAAAGAACTGTTAGAAATCACTCCAGCCTTGCCTTCATTCTTTGCCCAGAACTTAACACTGGCGATGAAGGTGGGATCAAATGGAAACTGAGGTTGCAAAGAACTGATCACTGCAAGCTGACCCACTCAGAGCTGAATCACCAGAGCTGATCCACAGTTGCTGTCACTTCATTGACCATAGACCCCTCGGTCTCTTGGAAAATGGCTGCACTACTGCCTTTTGCACATACAGTACAACCCAGTATCTGAGACATGGGACTCCTACCTTGCTCGTTTCAACTGCTTCCTTGAAGCCAATGACTTTGCTGAGATCACTGATAACAGGAAAAGGGCGCTTTTCCTAAATATCTGTGGCCCAGAGATCTTTGAGATGGCAAGGGCTCTCCACGCTCCACTGGCCATTCAGTCTGCACCATGGGATGTGCTGCAGAGCAAGGTATGGACTCACTATGCGCCCAAACCTTTGTGAATTGCATGTCCACATGCCTTCCATCATCGGAATCAGGCTGCAGGTGAATCCATCAACAAATATGTTGCCACCCTTCGAAAGGCAGCCCTGTATTGTAAGTTCAGGGACTTAGATGATGCTCTCTTGAATAGAGTGGTCTGTGGTGTGAGGGACACCAAGCTACAATGGCGCCTCCTTGCAAAAACAGACCTCACCCTGCAGAAGACGCTTGATGAGGCACAAGCAGCTGAGATGTCCAATCAGTCAACAGCTGAGATTAAAAAATCAAACAGCCCACCAGCATCACGGAAACTAGTCACTGTGCACCATGAAGATAGTAACTGTTGTGGTTGAGAGATTTGCTTCGTGTTTGGCTGTATTTCTTTCTTGTCAGCGTCTTCTGTTCTTGAACTGTTGCCAAGAAAAGCCTTTGGCAGTTTGTCTAATTATCCCAAGGTCAGAGATAAACTGAAGAATGATGTTTTGAGGACTTTGCTTTCATTTAATTTGGAATACGCTGAGAATGAGTTAATTCTCAGCTGTTTTAATAAAATCTGTTTGTTTTTTGGAACTGTTTTGCATTTTATATTAATTACGTGGGCCTGGGTCACAACAGTAACCATGGTGAATCAGCAGATGAGGACGATGATGTCTATTGCCTCAAATCTTCCAAGGGGAGGAATGTGGTCACAGAAAAGAGGCAACCTGCATGTGTTGGTTGTGGTGGCAAACACCCGCGAATGGCATGTACGCTCAAGAACACCATCTGTCAAAGATGTGGAAAAAAAGGACATTTGGCCAGGGTCCGTCATGCAAACCAACCGATAGCTACCACTGTGAGCCCAGAAACTTGCCTCAAAAGAATGCAGAAAAGACAACAGAATCATGGAGAAGACTGCTTCACCATCTCCAGAGGCACCTGCAAGGCAGAAGCAGTCATCCGTCAAGCCAGCCTCTCCTCTTGTAAGAAGGACCATCTCACCATTCTGATTGAGGGGTTCCCTTGCCACATGAAGGTGACACGGGATCTTCAATGACCATCATCTCCTGGAGCACACTAAAGAGATTGGTGCCAAAAATATCAAAAAGACAGTTGGACTCAACCATATTCACCTCCGAGACTACCAGGGAACAGCATTCCTGTCATCAGAACTGGCATCTTTAGAGTATCTTTCAAGAACTTCTCAGCCCACTACAACTGCTCGTAATGGACGGCTCCCTACTGAGTCTCCTAGGACTGGACTGGTTCTCCTCCCTGGGTCTGGAAATCACAGGCATCAACTCCATCAGTGATTCTGATATCGAGGCCTTAATCTCAGATTTTGCAGATGTCTTTGACGGAAACCTGGACAGATATATGGGCACACCGATCTCATTCAACCTTGACCCCCAGGTTCCTCCAATCCAAATGAAGCCGCAAAGAGTATCATTTGCCTTGTGCTCAAAGGTTGATGAGCAACTTGACAAGCTCATCAGCCAAGGAATCCTGGAACCTGTCAATCACGCCAAATGGGAGACTCCAATTGTGACCCCTGTGAAGCCAGACAGTTCTATCCGCATCTGCGCAGACTATAAATGTACATTAAATAAAGTGTTACAGCAAAATGCATACCCTGTGCCCGTAGTCCAACATCTGCTGCACTCTCTGGGTGCGGGTAAGGTCTTCCCTAAACTGTACCTTGCCCAAGCCTATTTGCGGCAGTATTGGCAGACAGATTAAGAGGATTTTTGAGCCAATTTATCCACGAGCACCGGGACTTTTCCAGAGCCTGATGGAGCGTCTCTTGCAAGGCATCCCAGGTATCATCCCCTATTTCGATGATGTCTCAGTGTCAGCAGCCAACAACGCCAAACTCCTCGACTGTCTGTGAGCAGTACTCACCCATTTCCAGGAAGTTGGCCTCAAAGTTAAGAAAAGTGCAAGATCGCTCTTCCACAGGTAGAGTTCCTTGGCTACCTTATAAATGCCTCTAGGTTACACCCTACACAGGCAAAGTTCTAAGCCATCCAGGAATCTGATCACAAGCCGCTACTGGGCCTGCTCACTGGGGACCGCCAAATGCCACAAGTTTTGTCCCCTCGCATGCTGCATGGACTGTGTTCCCAGCTGCATACAGCTACCGCCTCCTGCATCTTCCAGGTAAGACACTTAGCCACACTGATGCCCTCAGCCAATGCGTGCTCCTGACTGTTTTGGAGGATCCGGCTCCAGCATCATCTATTTTATTAACTGAAGACCTGCTGTCCAGCCCCATTACAGCATCAGAGACTGTTGCACACTCCACCAAGGACCATGTCATCACCTAAGTGCTCAACTGGGTGTGGAGGAGGTAGCTGAAGGGGCCAGTCAGCACAGAGTCCCTTCCCTTCCACACCTGGCAACATGAGCTATCCGCTCAATGGGGATGCCTACTCTGGGGGAGTCATGTGATGGTACCCCAGAGGCTGCAATGGTCAGTTTTGGAAGCTCTTCATATAGGCCACCCAGGCATCGTGTGGATGAAGGCACTCGCCCGCAGTTATGTCTGATGACCTGACTTAAACAAGGCAATTGCTGATTGGGTCGCATCTTGTCAGCCTTGCCAAGAGTCAAGGCCAGACCTCCCCCCCATCTACTCCAACACGTGAGTGGGAAGCACCCAAGACACCTTGGTTGAGGGTGCATATTGACTTTTCCATCGATAGACCTTTATGGTGGTTGTGGATGCCTACTCAAAATGGCTTGAGGTGGTACTCATGACATTGACCACCTCTGATGCCATGATCAAGGCCCTTAAGAGGCTGTTTGTGACCCATGGACTGCCAGACGTCCTTGTTTTGGACAATGGGCCATAGCTCACTGTTGTGACCCAGGCCCAAGTAGTTAGTATTAAATACAAACAGTTCAAAAACAAACAGACTTTATTAGAACAACTGAGAATTAACTCATTCTCAGTGTAGTCCAAACTAAATTAAAGCAAATTCTTCAAAACACCATTCCACAATTTATCATCTGACCTTGAGATAATTAGGCAAACTGCCAAAGGCTTTTCTTGACAAAAGTTCAGAAGCAGAAGACACCAACAGTGAAACAAGAACCAATTCTATCAACGTTGTTTTCTGGCAGAGGCCAAGAGCCGTTGCTGGTCTTTTAAGCCTTATGGGAGGGGCCAATCATCTCTTGGCCCTACTCCCGAGTCGTCCTCTCTGCTTTATCTGCTCCTGCCTTCTGGTAGCTCTTCTCATACATGCACTAGGAACAGACTCCTCCTGTTCCTCTGCCTCTCTACTCTCAGCCTCTGGAGGCTCTGAAGTCCGCACATCACTCCCCGATGGCCCTGGTCCCATCTCTGTCTCTGACATAGAGCCCTCATCCAGGCCTTCCCCAGCCTCCAGGACTGGCCCATGTTCTTCCTCAGCCTCATCGCTGTCTGACTCTGCTGCCAGCTCCGCAGGCTGTGGGTGGACCACAGTTCGAGCTGTTCCTGGTGGGTCATGGCATTCGTCATGCCCTGATTGCATCATTCCATCCTGCTAGCAATTGGCAGGCTGAGGGGATGGTCCGATCAGCAAAGGAAGCACTGGCAAGGATGGGCCCAGGGAACTGCCAAACATGGATAGCCAAGTATCTCCTGGTCCAGCACATCACACCAAACTCCATCACCAACAGGAATCTGACCAAACTCCTAATTGGTCATTACCTGCAGACCGACTTGGACCGGCTGCACCCGGGCTACTCCTTGGAGGTTCCTGCAGGCTCAACCAGCCAGCTCCGGTCATTCTCACCAGGTAACCTTGTCTATGCCCACAACTACGCTGGAGGCCCTTCCTGGATTTCTGCCTGGGTAGTGGACATTATTGGGCCACTTTCCTACAGGGTGGTGCTTGAAGATGGCAGGTTGTGGTGCCACCACATCAACCAACTGCACGGCTGCCTTGGAACCACCATCTGCCACCAGCCAGAATGGACTGCACCAGAGACAACCCCAGCTAAGGACATGCCAACTCAGCCGCCAACAACAATGGTACTGACAAGGGACTGTGGTGTGGCACAGATGCCTACTGACTTGGTTCCCTTTGTGTTAGAAGCACCATTGACTGAGCCTTTGCTGCTGCCACAAGCTGCACCTGAAGCAGCATCAGCCACTCCGCCTAGACAAGGCTCCAGAGCTACTGGTCTTGAGACGGAACCTTGTAGGTCAGGATGGACATATCGCCACCCTGCCTACCTAAAAGACTACATATATTAAATTGTTATTTGATCACCATAATGCTCCATCTTGGTGGGGAGGGGTGTTATGTATTGTATATAGTGTAATAGTTGTCAGTTGAAATTCTCATTCTGGTCCTCTGTTGGAATGGGAAAATACTCTCTCCTAATTGGTTGTTTGGCTGATCAGTTTCATATAAAGGAGCTGTGTCAGCCAGGGAGTGTTATTGCCTCATAGGCAGTATTGAATAAAGAACTGTTAGAAATCACTCCGGCCTCACCTCTATTCTTCACCCAGAACTTAACAAAAATGTTACAGGATTTTAAAGGACATGGGGGCTTTGGGCTACTGGATTGGGACTATATTATCAGGCATCTGTACTTACATGGGTAAAAGAATGGATAAATATGAGGCATAGAAGATTACTATTTTTGGAGGGATATGATCTCCAATTAGGATGGCATTCCTTTTTATGGTATGGAAGGAGCATGGCACACAGATATTTTCAAAGACACTATGTGTGGAATGCTTTATTTTTAGCATGGGGAAAAAATCAAGTCACAAAATTAAATGAAAATACCAGTCTGGCTCTCTACAATGGAAGCATTGATACATCCAAATGTTGTTAATTTGGGGAAAAATGTAACTTATAAAGACATTTTAAATGAGAATGGGGAACTTAAAACAAAACAGGAATTACAAAACCAAGGGGTGGATTTAGCTTGGTGGCCACACCTGCAAATACAATTGAGATACGACAAAGATGCGAAAACATGGGATTTTTATAAAGAACCAACAATACTTGACAAGGTGTTAATAAGGACAGATGAAAAATTGATAAGGAAAATATATAATTATTTACTAAATTTTAAAATGGAAGATGAACAAGTAAAAGAAACAATGATAGTATGGGCAAAGAACTTTGGCTATTTGATAGAATTAGACAAATGACAAAAGCTTTGGGATAGAAACTATAAACTGACAATGGCTACTACATATAAAGAAAATTTTTACAAAATGTTTTACAGGCAGCATTTGCCACTGGCTAGGTTAGCAAAAATGTTTAACAACATGTCCGCCAAATGTTGGAAATGTAATCAGACTCCAGGTACTTATTATCATATGTGGTAGACATGTGTGAAGGCAAAAAAATATTGGACAAAAATACATACATGGTTGGAGAAGATGATTAAGCAACACATAGATTTTAAAGCAGAA
This sequence comes from Pantherophis guttatus, assembly GCF_059756535.1. Lineage (NCBI taxonomy): Eukaryota > Metazoa > Chordata > Lepidosauria > Squamata > Colubridae > Pantherophis > Pantherophis guttatus. Next base: position 118,550,163 of record NC_142065.1, on the reverse strand, counting down.
ATATTTTTGTTAGGTATAATACCAGAAAATTATGACAAAGGGATCATATACTTATTGTTACACATATTGACAGCAGTGAGAATTGTATTTGCACAATATCGGAAAAATGAGAACACTCCACCAGATGAAAATATAATCCGGAAAATATTGGACTGTGCAGAGATGGATAGATTGACATTGAAAATAAAAGATAAAGGAGACACAGAATACTATTTAACATGGAATAGGTTTTATCAATGATTAGAGATAAGAGGTAGAAATTAGATGAAGAAAGTATTGTTATGTTTAAGTAAAATATGAATGTTGGTTATAATTATATGCATGCCAATATATTTAATAGGAACATAAACAAGCGAATATAATTATAAATATGGTTAGAATTATTTTGTTATATTATTATTATTGCTATCAGTATATGTGTTATTTGTATTGTATAGTACAGTACAGTCTCTAACCTACCCTTTGTGGGAAAGGTTGTAGAGAAGGTGGTGGCACTTCAACTCCTGCGGTCATTGGATGAAACGGATTATCTGGACCCTTTTCAGTCCGGTTTCAGACCTGGCTATAGCACGGAAACTGCCTTGGTCATGCTGATGGATGGTTTCTGGTGAGCCCGAGACAGGGGTCATTCCTCTATCTTGGTGCTACTTGACCTCTCAGCGGCTTTCGATACTATTGACCATGGTATCCTTCTGGGGCGACTAAGGGAGCTAGGAGTGGGAGGCACCGTGTTGCGGTGGTTCGCCTCCTATCTCTCTGGTCGATCACAGTTGGTGCTGGTAGGAGGACAGAGGTCGACCCCCTAGGCCCCTCATTTGCAGGGTGCCTCGGGGTCCTCTCTCCCCTCCTATTTAACATCTACATGAAACCACTGGGTGAAATCATGCAACGACACGGGGTGGGATATCAGCAATATGCTGATGATACCCAGCTGTATATCTCCACCCCTCGTCAGTTCAGTGAGGCAGTAGATGTGATGTGCTGGTGCCTGGAGGCTGTGAGGATCTGGATGGGAGTCAACAGGCTCAGACTTAACCCAGACAAGACCGAATGGCTCTGGGTATTGCCCCCTAAAGACTATGTCGATTGTCCATCCTTTGTTCTGGGAGGTGAGAAAATGCCCCCCTCAGAATGGGCTCACAATTTGGGTGTCCTTCTAGACTCACAGCTGAGACTGGTACAACATCTGACAGCTGTAGCTAGGGGGACCTTTGCACAGGTTCGTCTGGTGCATGAATTGCGAGCCTACTTGGATCAGGAGGCTCTCCTCACAGTCACTCATGCCCTTGTCACCTCACGGTTGTATTATTGCAATGTGCTCTACATGGGGCTACCCTTCAAAAGTGTTCGGAGACTACAGTTGGTCCAGAATGCAGCCGCACGAGTTATAGTGGGTGCGCCTAGATACACCCACATTACACCAATTCTCCGCGAGCTGCACTGGCTCCCTATTGGTCTCCGGGTGCAATTCAAGGTGTTGGTCATTACCTTTAAAGCCCTATATGGCTCAGGGCCAGGCTATCTTTGAGACCGCCTTCTACCACATAGCTCCCAGCGACCAGTAAGATCCCACAGAGTCGGTCTCCTCCGGGTCCCGTCAGCTAAACAATGTCGGCTGGCGGGCCCGCGGGGAAGGGCCTTCTCTGTGGCTCCCCGGCTCTCTGGAACCAATTACCTCCTGAGGTCCGGACCACCCCCACCCTATTGGCCTTCCGCAAAGCAGTGAAACCTTGACTTAAAAAAAAAACAATATGAAATGAAACTACCCAAAGCATAGCCTTTCCAGCCAGCCAATTGGAACAGGGACAGAAGTGGGATTCAGCCTGTTCAGCCCTGTTCATCTGAACCGGTTGTTAACTTTGGGCCCAGTTTGACGAACCAGCTGATCCCATCACTGGCTGCCCCTCCCCAGCACTCCTCGCCTCATTTGGCCTCTCCTGAAGCCATTTTGGCATCTCAGCGCTCCTCTAGCCGGCCTACCAGCCCCCTCCAAGCAAGCAATGTCCGTGCAGGCAAAAGCCCAAGGCAGCTCTGACAAGGCACTAAGTGCCTGAAGGACCCCATCTCATCAATGGGAGTCCAGGTGCATCTCAGCGGGCAGCGGGCAAGTCCTTGACTGGGCTCCTCAGCAGACAATGGGCTTTGCAGGGGGCCAGTCTAGCACCCAGAGCCGGCTCTGTCCTAAGGAGGCCAGGGGTTTCGTTGGGGCTCCTGCGAAGAGGGGCTCAGGCGAGCTGGTTTCCATGTGGAGCGCCATGATCCACGAGCTGCAGCTCGCCCTTTGCGACTGCCCAGGCAGCCTCTTTGTGGATGGTGGCCTGCAGATGGCCGCTCCTTGCCCCTCCCCTCCCAGGCCCAGCCAACCACTCCTTACCTGGCCTGAGAAGGTAAGGCTGACAGTGGGAGAGGGAGACCAGCAGCTCCAGGCCCGCTGTGCTCGGTCAAAGGGCCGCCTGGGTGGGAGACATGGCAAGGCTTGGCTGTCTTTCTGCCCTGGGTCTCCCACAACCTGACTGTGTGGGTGGACACAGAGCCCTCACCAACTACCGGCCTTGCCCGCTGGCCTCTCTGGCATTTCCACCTCTTGGGACAGTGCAAATACTGCTAATTCGAAGCATGGAAGCATGCATGGTGTCTCCTTTTCAGAAGTGGGGGGAGGCCTGCTCCGATCAATGTGTAGCAGCATAGTGCGGGTGTGTTGGAGAAGAAAGAAATCCTCTTGATTCCAATACATCTCTTTTCACTTTTCATTGTGTAAATGTATGAGTGTGTGTGTGTGTGTGTGTGTGTGTGTGTGTGTGTGTGTGTATGTGTGTATAGTGGAGCTCTTCCTGAGTCTTCTTGCTGCCCTGAAAATACACAGCAATCTCCGTATTTCTTCTTGGGAACAGCTCTCTCACACACACACGTTTAAACTTAGTGAAAAGAGAAAAGACATGCACAGGAATCAAGAGGATTTCTCTTTCTCTTCTCCCACACCCAGCACTCTAGCTGGTTGCCATGAAAAGGAAACTGGTGCGCGTTCCTCCGCCCTCTGTAAGGCCTCACTACCTGTAATAAGTTCTCTGTGCAGAAGAGGATGAAGCTCCTCAAAATCCTACCATGTGCCAAAAATGCAGCTTCTGAGGAATTGAAACATACTGCTTCTGCCAATTCTGCAAGTTGGAGGGTCAGCTTGCCTGGCACACAAGCCTGGCTGGGGGAAGTGCTGCCTACACCCCTCAAGCACAGCTGTGCTTGGAGAGCACCATGTGCTGAAAGTGAAGCACGACCTCCTTTCTGGCTGCAGAAGAACCAAAGAGTCAAAAGAGGACCAGGTTGGGGGCGGCAACGAGGGCTCTGTGAGCAAGGGGGAGCAAGAGTGAAGGCGAGGAGCTGCACGTTAACCCAGCAGGAGTGGGAAAGGTTTTGTGGGCATTGTGCACAGCTCCACCTTCTGCCTTCTTAGCTGGGTGATGGAGCAAATCGCGTGCAGCTGGCAGCATGACTTTTGATCATCTTTTTCTGTTTGTTGGTACCAGCAGCAGGTGGAGGCAGAGGCATTGAGGGGCAGGCGATCCTGATGTGCTGTGCTGGTGCTTGTTTGGTGCAGCTGCAGGCAAGCTGAGAGACAGTGGAATGGAGTGCTGCAGATGCCCCTCGTTCGCCCCTTTGCCCGGCTTCCCTCCTCCCGCTGCTTGTGCTCTCCCTCCCCAGTCTAGCTTGATGCAGGCGAAAGGTCTGCATTTGAAGCTGAGCACTGGTCAGGGCTGGCTTTTTGCCCAGGTGTCAGGACAAACCTAGCAAAAAGCCAGCTCTCACTGGCGCCCAGCTTCACCAACAGTGGGCTTGGAAAAAGCAATTGTGAGCTTCCACCTGTGTCAAGCTAGACTGGGGAGGGACAGCGCAAGCAGCAGGAGGAGGGAAGCCAGGCAAAGGTGCGAGCGAGGGGCATCTGCAACATGCCATAACACATGCACTTTCCCTCAGCCTAGCAGACTTTCTAAGAGAGGGATATATATATATATCTCCAATCCAGCCTCTGTGTGTTTGTGTGAGTGTGTGTGTGTGTGTGTGTGTGTGTGTGTGAGAGAGAGAGAGAGAGAGAGAGAGAGAGAGAGATCTGATCCAATCTTGGAGACTTATATCAGGGCTGGCAGCGGTGTTCTCTCTCTCTCTCTCTCTCTCTCTCTCTCTCTCTCTCTCACACACACACACACACACACACACACACACACACACACACACACAGAGGTTGGATCTTTCTTTCTGCCCTCCCTCCCAGTGGTGGGTTCCTCCCGGTTCCGCCGACCCAGTAGCGGTGACGATATGACGTCACCAAACCGGTTCTAGGCACCCCTCCTCCCCTCCCCCTGTTATTCTTACCGTTTATTTGGCCCCACTCCCAATCTATTGCTGCCTCCTGAGTCCCAGCTGATTGGCTAGAGGGGAAAAAACTATTTAAACTCTTGCCGCGGGGCTTCAAAGGGCCACCCTACAGCTGATCAGTGTTAAAAGAAAACAAATGAGTAGACCAGTGGTTCCCAAAATGGGCGGTACCGCTCCCTGGGGGGCATTGGGATGCCTTAGGGGGGTGGTAAGAGGCAAGGGGGGTGGCAGGGGGGCGCTAGAGGCAAAAGGGGGCGGCAGTGGGGCACTAAGTGGGCACCCTTTGGCCTGTGCAGTTACCTCCTTGCAAGCAAACAGCAAGAAAAAACAACTCCTTTCAACTTCAGCATAGGCTAATTAGCCCGTTGAGTAGATCGGCCTCCCGACTCTCAGCTGATTTGCTCTCAGCTGTTTTGCGCAGGGCTCTGCTGCTTGCTGCAAAGAGCTAAATTGCTGGAGCAGATTTTTTTTCTCCTTGTGCAAATCAAGCTGAACACGAAACTGAAAGTAAAGCAGGCTGTTGGCTTTGCTGTTTGCTGCAACGTTGGAAAATTAGGCAGAGTCAGATTTCTTTTCTTTTTCCTCACCAAAAAAGGTAGGTGCAAACAATGGGAAATTTAGGGCAAAAGAGGAGAGTTCAAGATTTTAAAACACAAAAGAAAAATAGCTCTATTTAACTAGGGAATTGTAATAATTGAGATACTATTAATTGTATATTGTGTTGAAAGCAGAAATGGTTAAGTTATGGTTTGGAGGAATATATGTGGGAAATTATTTGGTTTATTATTATTGGTAAATATAATTAATTGATTTGTAAGAAATTGGATTGCATGGAAATAATAGGAATATTCATGTTCACATTGATTAATATACAAAAAAGATAGTTATATAACTAATTGATTTATATTAAAATGTTGAATTTGTATTAAACAACTGTAATATTACATAATTAACCAATGTGAGGATGGATATAAAAATAGATGACAATGGGAAGGGGTATAATATAGAATAGAAGGGAAAAATTGAATTTGATTAAGATTAGAGATGAGTATGAAGCGTAATATTGGTTTTTTTAAAAAAATAGATGAGGAATAAATATGGCAAAAAGGAAATATAGAAATTATAAATTTAATTGAAATGACTAAACACTGTTTAAATTTGTGAACCGGCCAAATACTCTGTTCAAAGAAAATACATTGTATGTTTGGATGTGTGTTTCTAATTATTGCTATTTATTCATATTTGTTCTCTTTTATTCTTTAAAGTTTAACAATTCATTATCTTAATATCTTTATTATTATTATTGTTTGTTTATTTATTATTTATTATTATTATTATTAATAATAATAATAATAATAATAATAATAAACAATCTTAATATCTTTATATTTGTTTGGAGTTGCTTTTCTTCCATTTCATCTTTTTTATTGTACAGCAATCTTTCTCCTCAAACCTACCACCTCTCTCTTTTCTTCCTTCTTACTTTCTCTTCCCCCTTCTTCTCCTCCCTACTTCCTCTTCCTTTCTCCTTCTCCTCCTCTCTTCCTCCCTCTTTTACCCTCACTCCTACTCTAATTTCCCTTCCCTTCCTTCCTCCCTTCTCTTCCTTCCCTCTCTCTCCTTCCTTCTTCCATCTCTCTTCTCCTTCCTTCATCCCTCTCTATTGCTGTATTCATTTTCAATTTTATATTTTCCATTATGGAGTCCCCGGTCTTTCTTTCATTTATCAAGTGTATTTCTCAAAATTTCCCCTCATCTTTTTAATTATTAGCAGTATATTTCATCTTATTCCATTTTTTCTATTGAATCCAGTGTAATCATCTTTATCTTTTTTTCAATTATTTCCTTTTCAATATTATCTCCTTGTTTCTCTTGCTTCTCATTCATCTTTTCTCTTTCTTTTTTTTGCAAGCTAACCAATTCTCTGCTTCTTTATTTCCTTTAAATGCCTCCCTTACTTTTTGAAACATCTCCCTTAGTGTCTCATATTCATCCTCCCAATTCTCCATATTTTCAATTTTAAAAGGCTAGGATTTTTAAGCTTATTCTTTTCATTTACATATGTGGGGGGGGATGCTTTTCAAGGAGCCACAAGGGGGGCTGAGAGCAGAGTCATTCTGACAGTGTCTTTTAAAATTGCTTGGAAGACCCATTTTTTCCCTAATGGTTTGTATACTTTGGAATAAAACATATACCTGGAAAAAGTATTTGCAAAACTTGGACAGAAGGAAAAGAAAGGCAGGACTGGACTCATTATCAGTAGCTAGTTAGTTCATTGTTATCAGTGACTCCCACTGATTCTAAACTCATTTTAAGACTGGGATTGGTAACTACTGAAATTTAAGTATTCAACATTGGTCTCAGAAATCTTTGATTTGAACTATCAAATCTCTGATTTGAACTATCAAATCTTTGATTTGAACTATGGCAAGAAAAATCATAAAATGGGGCAAAATTCACTTAACCATAATAATTTCCAGATATTTTAAGTGTAGAGAATTCAAGTGTTGAGAATGACCCATTATTTCGTCTCTTTTTCGCACTAGGTACCACTATTTGATTTCTTTTCATTTTATTCAAATAAAAACAGAAAACCCAATACAGTTCAGTAAAAATTGGCTTTCCAGTCCTTCCTTGATGCACTTTTTCACATTGGTTATCTAGTTTAAATGCCAAAGAAAAATCAATGATATATTTTTCTAACCTTTGGAGGATCACACTGTCAACTCTTCACACTGCTCAAGCAAAACTAACAGGTGTGAATTAAGTTTTAGCTAAAAAATGGAGCTTTAATTCCAGAAGTCCATTCTTTAAACTTGGACTTCTGGAATTAAAAGGCTCTGGATTAAATGGTACTCCAGACAAAAGATGGAGAAACGTATGTTGCTTTTAGACATGATAATAGCTGTCTAGAAAGGTGAGTTATGAGCTATTTTTATGTCATCAGAAATTTAATTTATTACCTGTTAAAAATGCAAAGACAAGGAGTACAAGGAGCAAATAAAAGACCTTCATGTTGGGGTTGGTTCTGGACCAAATCTTACTGGTGGGACAGAAACCAGCTCTCAGCCCTCCTTGTGACTTCTTGAAAAGCATCCCCCCACCACATGCTCCACCACCTTAGGAGGCAGGGGAGGGCTGCAGGTTGATTCCAAGGGGGTCTTGGGCTACTGGTCTACCAGTTAAAAGCCTGGTAGACCAGTACCTCTGCTAAATCCTAAAGAATTGTCACATGACCATCAAGCCACGCCCACAAAATAAGCCACGCCCACAGAACCAGTAGTAAAAAAATTTAGAACCCACCCCTGCTCCTGCCCCACCCACCGGAGACCCCTGGATTCCCTCCCCAATCCCGCCTGGCCCATACAGGCACCACCCACATAAGTGACATAAGGTTGGCCACACCTACTCAGTCACATAACCCCCCAGCAATGCCACCCAGCCAGTCATTAGGAAGAACTAGTTGTTAAATTATTTCAATCCCACCATTGAACAAGGAGATTTGTGTAGGACAGAATGAAGTACAGTGGGTGAACTAAATTGCTGTGCTTGTGTCAGCAGAGGATTGTAAGGTTTTTGAATTCAGCTCAGTATCTGATAAGTCCAATGAAACTCTGAACATGAGGCTACTGATAATCAGTTTTTATTTTCTGCAGAAAGCAAAACTGGGTGACCCATTTTAGTCTCCCACCTAAAATAGCAGGCAGAGAGAGAAAAGCAGGTGTGCAAAAAAAACTTTTCCAAACTTCTTATAGTTCACACAGGTTGCACAGATCATCATTGCTATAGAAACATTATTTCATATCAAATCAAACCTCATTATTTTTCTCAGCGCTCTGAAAACAATGGACCTTAGAAGGGGAAAGAAATACATTTTCTGGCATATAACTCAGAGCTCTGTCAAAGGTCAAGTTAGGCACCCTCTGTATATGCTCTAATCCTTTCAGGGACCCTTTCAGGATAAAAAATACTGTTCGATGTGAAGCCAGAAAACTGGGTAAATATTGCCTTCTTACTGGGCTAGGGGCAGGCTGAGAATGTTATCCATGTCTGCCTTCTCAAAATGGTGGCCTGTTCTTGTGCAAAGTGTGGATCAGTCATTTGTCTCTGCACCTTCCACCATTTTTATTTCCTGCTAAACTGGGACCAATATTGGCTGAATGATTGCAAAGAACAATTAAACAGTTGCCTTATCTTGATCAGGCAAGATAAAGACCGTTGTTCTAAAAATGTCTTATTTGGATCTTTTAAGCCAAATTGTCAGTAGTTGTCATTGGAAATAATATGGGAAGTTAGATCTAGCATGTTATACTCTACTTTTCTTTAATTGAGGCAATTTTACTGATATGCTATTTATGCATCTTTTGAAAATGCACTTATGAGTTTCAGAATTTCTGTGGTTCTTTCTATTTATTGGCACCATATAAATGAGGTGATGGAATAAAGCCAGGGAATTATAAAACTGTGAACAACATCAGAACAAAATATCTAATAATTCTGAATTAAAATCATTAAACAGAATTAGAAATTTGCTTCATTTAATTACACATCTGTTTAACGGTCTTTGAAATTTATTAGAACATAGAACATAGAATAGCATGGTTGGAAGGAACCTTGAAAGACTTCTACTCAAACCCTCTGTTTAAGCAGGAGAACCTATACCATTCCGGAAAATGGCTGTCCAATCTCTTCTTAAAAATCTCCAATGATGGAGTACCCATAACTTCTGAAGACAAGCCATTCCACCGATTGATTGTTCTCACTATCAGGAAATATCTCCTTAGTTCTAGGTTGGATCTCTACTTGATAGGTTTACATCTGTTATTCTTGTCCTACCCTCAGGTGCTTTGGAGGCAGCCTCTTAAGTACTAGAAGACAGCTATCATGTAACACCAACCTTTCTCTTCGATAGGCTAGACCAGTGATGGCTAACCTTTTTGCCATCATGTGCCAGTAGGGGTTGCAGGGGGGTCACACACGCACATGCCCACACCCATAATTCTACGCGCCCCATCCCTGTGCATATGCGCATGACCCCCCCCCCCCTGCTCCCGGCACGCGATGGCCTGGTAGGCCCATTTTTCTCTCTCATCTGGCTCCAGAGCCTCTCTATGATTCTGTGGAGGGCGAAAACGGCCTTCCCCACCCCCTCGGAGGCCCTCCGGAGGCCAGAAACAGCCCGTTTCCCAACTTCCAGTTGGACAGGAAGTGACATTTTTTGCTGTCCCCAGCCTCCAGAGACTCCTAGAGAGGCTTTCCCTTTCACAGTTATTACTGCTGAGCCAGGTACCATCTGCTTTATACCTGTATGTTTGATTTTTCCTATCTAAGTGCAGGACCTTACCTTTCTCATCACTGAATTGCATCTTGTTGGATTGGACCCAATGATCAAGTCTGTCTAGATTCTCTTGAGTCTATCTTCTAAAATGTTGGCAATTCCCCTTAGCCTGGTGTCATCTGTAAATCTGACAAGTTCCCCTTCTATCTCCTCATCAAAATCATTTATGAAGATATTGAACAGTACTGATGCAGAATTCATTTACCTACCTAGAGACTTTAGTGATAAGTATTATAGAGATCTAATTTATTCATGGGAAAAATTCAGGGACTGGGTTTTTTTTATCATAATGGAATGAAATTTGCAGGAAAGAGCAAATTGTAAGGGACCAATTCTGCTAAATAAGAGAGCCAGTTTGTTCTAGCATTTAAGGCACTAGGCTGGAAACCAGAGAACTTGAAGTTCTAATCCCTAAAGTGGCTGGATGATCTTGGGCCAGTCACTCTCAGCTCCCCCATTTTTGTTAAAAAAATAGGAGTAAGGAATAGGAGATATGCTCCCTGCTTTGAGCTATTTATGAAAATAATAAAGACAGAATATAAATAAAATAATATGAAAAGAATAAGTACTTCAAATTATAAAGTAATCATTATGGAAGTATTGAAGCACTTGCTTTAGAAGTCTAATCTAAATCTCTGTTGTAATAATTACTGTTAAGCAGAGTGTAATGAATTTACTATGATAATAGCTTCCTAGGGTGAGCAATAATTCAGATATTTCAGAAGGTTTGGTTGAGAGAAACTGTTTTTCTTTTCAGTTTGTATTCTCCCCCTCTTTGAACACCATATAGAGCTTGACAATAACTGACCTTTCTGTAACCGCAGAATTGAAATGGAATGATGCCTAATAAAAATCTGTGCCAAAGAAGCCACTCTAGTTTGAACCTTAAGCTTCATTCCAATCTAATGCATTCCAATCCAATGCACGCTGCTAATATGAAATAATGAGCAGAACATTTTGTTTGGAGAGAATGAGGTAAGGAGAGGCTTGGAAACTGTTCAGAAATATTATTTTCATAATATTCTAGATACTATTTCAAATATTATTTGAAGCATCCCACCGAGGACAGTAAAAACCTAACTGATGGCAGGCCCTAATCTTTGGCATCCTTGCCATGAAAGCTGACCCAGATGGTTTACAGAGGATAAATTCTCTGTAATCCCATAAACAGCTATATGACCTCAGGGCATCTGTCACTCAGGCAACAAGACATGAGATCACAACAGAGAAGAAAGTACCTGCTTAAAAAAAGGCTCCTCTTTTTTAGGAAGGCTGGGTGATAAGATTGCAGCATAATACGTTTAGCTTCTTTTCTGTCAATTGCAATGTTTATTACTTTTTTTATATGCAACCAGTTTTTATGGATAATTTAATCCAGAAAAGTCAGAGAAAAAGTCAGACTATTTTAATATTTGCAGAGAAAGTCATTCACTGATTTGCATATTGCCCATGTACCACACACACATTTCCCAGCTATGTTTATGCTCTGCAAGCTTTTCAGAATTAATGCAGACAATATATGACTTCTCTGTAACAATAAATATTCATCATATCAACCAGAGGAAAAAACAGCAACCAGCATAACATGAAAAGATAGGAAAATCAGGTTCTTGCAATTTCCTGACAGCTCACCACTGCCTCTGTGATTTAAAAATGCCTTTTATATTGGCATATATTTAAATGGTTTATGGTTTTACCTAATATAATTCTAGATGTAGCTTGGTAAGAAGGTGATAGCCTCTTGGAGCTATAGCAACAATATAAGAGACAGAGAAGGGAATACGATGTAATGACTTGAAAAAAGATGTGGAGACATGCATTCTGGAATAAAATCAATGAACTAAAGAATATATCTGCTTGGAATGTTACCATACATGGTTCCTGAGTCTTTCAGATTTTGAAAAGCTCAATTTTTTAACAGAGAAAGGTATTCATAGAAGACCAGAGGGATCTGAAACAGAATTTCTGTGCTGCAGCCTCACCTTATTTAGGAAATAACAGACTGGATTTAGGATTGTGCAGAGATGACAAGTGTATGCCCTGTTCCATCCCCAAGAGATATATTCAGGAGGGAGGGAGAGCAGCAGGGGAAAAAAATCTATTTCTGGCATTGTTCCCATAATCGTGCAATGCTAACCCTCTGCTTCATGCTTTGCTCTTTCTTTGATAAGCAGCCATCTTGAGGGTGGGGTTTCAAGGCTGGGCTGCAGAAATTGAAACTACGTAGCATAAAGTAGCCACAAAAAGACATAGAGGTCTTGCTGCCCATTTTTGCCCAATTAGTACTTTTTTCAAAACAAATAATTAACAAACTACATTTTCATAGAGCCTATCTATTCTGCGACATCTATTCATCTTCTATCCTGTTTTTTTTTTTATTCCTTGCCTTCTCCTATCTTTCTTCCCTCACCTTTTCTGCTGATTCTGTGAATAAAGTAGTTAGCTAGAATCTGCCACTTAAAAAAGATTATACTAAAGTAATTGTGTTGTTGGCACATAAAAGCAGGAGCAGTGATCTCAGCTATTGTGAGCAATTTCATCAAGTTCAATAACACTGGACTCTGGAAAGTAATATTAGCAAAAATTAAATGTTATATTACAAAAGAATTTCTGTAGAAATTCATATTAAAACACAAAAAGAAATATATTTAGTTACAGAGGAATTAGTTACAATTATGCTCTTACAAGAGGAATGCAAACTTTTAAATATTATAGTCATGTCTTTATAACGATCAGAAAACCATCCTTTTTCTTATTTCTCATTAGCACATTCATGTAGTTTTGTGGCAATTCTGTAACACACATTTCACTCTGTTCCATGCAGCTTCCATGTTTCTTTTTCACTTTTCATTCATTCTGCAATTTTTTTCCCACACACAGGACTTGTATTTTCTCTTCCTGCAGTCATTCTATTTTTACAGTATTCTTTTTTTTACTTCTGTGTTCTTTTTTAATCCCACAAGACTCACATTTCATACAGCCCAAAAGATGATCTGTCCTACATTCAGAATCTCTCATCATCTTTGTATCTTTTCATTCTTTTATTAAAAACAATCAAATAAATCATGTTTTTAGATTCATCTCCATTTCATTGTTATTTGTATGTTTGAGTAGACCTATGCTTAAACCACTGTTTGAAATAAATATTCCTTTTTCTAAGCGAATACTTGTCACATAATCATCATTCTCATTCATTCTTGGGTCTCCATTTGGCTCCATTTTTCTTCTCTCATCTTGCTCATCCCAACCATTCATGTCACTGGGCGGAATTATATACAATATGCCAGAATAATGGTATATTCCCACCCTCCATTCTTATAATCCAGCAAAATAGCATACATGTATATTTTTAAAAAAATCAGAGAACCACATCACAAAAATTGGAGAAGTATAAACACTGGGGAATAAAGCATGTTTGTATCATGTACTAGTTCAAAATGTACAGATGCAAACTGAATTAATTTCTCCCCATTTATAGCCTAATGATAAACAATAGACCAACTACTTAGCTTTTTGTTTTAATCCAAGTCTGTCAAGCACAAGGAGCTAAGGCAAATAATTGCACTTATTTCAGTCTTCCATTTTATATTGATTTGATTTCTAACTAATCAGCTATGTAAGATTACAAATAATAGCAATAGCAATAGCACTTAGATTTATATACTGTTTTACAGTGCTTTACAGCCCTCTCTAAGTGGTTTACTGAGTCAGCATATTGCCCCCAACAATTTGGGTCCTCATTTTACCAACCTTGGAAGAATGGAAGGCTGAGTCAACCTTGAGACTGGTGAGATTTGAACTGCCAAATTGCAGGTAGCCAGCAGTCAGCAGAAGTAGCCTGCAGTACTGCACTCTAACCACTGCACCACCGCAGCTCTTAATAATTCAAATGAAACAGCTTTGATCTTTGTGAGGTAGTTTTAACGTGCCATAATATTCAACCTATTGGACACAAGCCTTTGTGGGCTAGAATCCAATTTGATAGATGCATGAGGTGGGTTTTTTTCAATATAAAATCAATATAAATATAAAATTAAAAATGTTACTTTTAATTGTAATTTGGCAATTCAAGTTGTAGATTTCCAGGGTTTTGAAAAAACATTAAGGAAATGTGATTTCTTTTGATTAGAGAAGATAAATCCCACCTGTGAAAACTTGATATGTACCTGTAACATCATTTTGACCCTTATTTGAAATAATTCTTAGAACATAATACTAACAGATGCAAGTTACCTGCATATATTTCTAGCTGAATATTTTAATGCTTTATTGTATTTTATTTTATTTTTTCCCCTAGAACCTGAAGCTGGTGAAGTGTCCCCTCCAGTGGGAGCTGGTGTGAACAGCAACAGCTGGACTTTCAAATATGGGCCTGGCAATTCCAAGCAGCCAGGCCCAAGTGAGTTGCCAGACAAATTCATTATCCCAGGATCTCCTGCCATCATCTCCATTCGTCAAGATCCACCAAATAGCCAAACTGATAAAAGTGACTTCATAACCTTTGGCAAGAAAGAAGAGACCAAGAAAAAGAAGAAAAAAAAGAAGGGAAACAAGGCTCAGGATAAAAAAGAAAAGACCAACAGCACTACTGACAACAGTGATCAGTGAAGGGTTTATACTGAACAATCAATTTAGCCAATTTTTGCAATTTAGAAGAGCTCTCCCATGTAGCAACTCCCAAATTCTTCCTACTGTTAACTAATTTTCTGTATGTGCAAGACTTCAAAAATACTGCAGGGAATTCACAATGTCTTTTGCTTGACAGGTTTTGTCTTGAAAGCTTTATCACACCTGACATTAACTATTTTTCTCCACCCTGGCTTATTTTCAGATTATAAAAAAGCAGATCTGTTTCTTTTCTCCTCCTCTGGAAAAGAATTTTTTCACAACATAGCCCAAGCAAAATTGGAGTCTGTAACCCTATCCTGATGACATATATGGGAGTGGAGAGTTAAACAGTTTTGTTATTGTGCACCTTGTAGCTGATTGAAAACTCCGGTGCACTGATGGCTGGCTAAGTGATGCAAGGTCAGGTTAATATGATGCAAAAGCACTCGCAAAACATGAACAAATTATTTGTTAAATCAATGTGCCCGGGGATCTACTTTAAATTTGTGATTATTTTGTATTCCATCAGATTTATCCATGTATGTTGTGAGCGCAAGCTTTTCTATATTTTATATGCACACTCCAGCAAAAAAACAAGTTTAACTCAGACAACTCATATGAGAAACCATGAGATATGTCTGCTTCCAAGCCATTGACCATATTGCCGCAACAAGGCCTTTGATCTCCTAGCAAGGATGTCCCTCAGGGAACGTCTGCATGGCAACCTCCCATATCCTTGACTCGCTACTGTAGAGCTAAACAAGATGTGTGGAAAATCTCCCTCTTGGAAAAAAAAAACATAAGTAACTTTGGAGAGTGGGGATTCCTTATTCACATCTTGTGTGCAGCTGTGTGGATAGAAGTGTCTACAATCCAGATAACTGAATGTCCCTCTGGGGACATTGTCCAAGGCTGTTATGAAACCACCATACTGACAAGCTCTCAGAGTTTAACAAAGGAATTAAGGGCTGACATCTCAGGAATGTAAATGACTGTGATGTTTCCTTTATGTCCTTGTTTCCACTCTATTTAACATTCCTTTGCACATAGCATCTCTGAAAATATCAGAGTATTTCCATAAAACATATGCAAAAATATAAAAGGAAGTAGTCTTATCCATGCTATTAGTGATTTAATATATTTATAAAGGGAGAATCGCTGTAAATGAAGAAATATTATGTCCTTTACTCCCAAACCGAAGTAAATTTACAGCCATTAGAAAATATAATTGCTGCTAATAAAGTGCTTTAGAAAAAATGCCTGAAACACTGTATTATATCTGGCAATCACCGCTTTATTATATCAGGTCACTAGATTGGGAATGGGGACTGCCTCTTGCATGCATTAAAGAAATACAAGATTTTCTTACTCTCATTTTGCTTTCCTTATTCTGCACTTTGAGTACACTCCTTTTGTAATAATAATAATAATAATGATAATAATAATGATAATAATAATAATAATAATCAGGGGAAGTGGAAAAAAATTCTTTCTCACCAAGCAACTTTACTAATCTGCTAGCTCTGTTCAGTGTCTTGATGTATTTGCCTACATGATCTTCTTGGGTTTAGTTTCTCTAAGATTTTATGAATTTCTGACCCTTCAAATTATTGCTTATTATGTAAAATTAAAGTACTGTATGTATGCAACATGCTCTTATAAGCATCCTAAAATATTTATTCTGTGCTTATGTATGTAAATGTCAATGCAACTATTATCTAGTGTGGACATTAAGCTTTAGTAGTTGAATGTAAATCTATTATTTTTTTGTACATTTGTGAACAAGTGGAGTAGTGTTAATATTTTTAAGCACTGTTAGTGACCAGTTTTTGTGTATGAATTGAAACACAAGTAAAATACCTTTCTTAAATCAAGAAATCAGTAAGTTGCAGGGTATTATTTTGAGCTCAGACCATTATATGAACTGTGACTATTATCTAAGCTAAACAGCAAACAAAATAAATTTCCTTGATATTATGCTGCACACAAAGCTTCCTAAAAAATCCACAAGGAAGGCAAGAATACTCTATAAAATATATCATTAATAAAATATATGAAATCTATAAAGGTAGTCCTCAACTTACAATGAATAGTTCATTAGTGACCATTCAAAGTTACAATGGCACTGAAAAAAGTAAACATAACAATTTTTCACACTTATGACCATTGCAGCATCCCCATGGTCACATGGTTTATGTTCAGATATTTGACAACTGACTCATATTTATGACAGTTGCAACATCATGTGATCACCTTTTGCAACCTTCTGAGAAGCCAAGTCAATGGGAAAACCAGATTCACTTAACAACCGTGTTACTAATTTAACAATTGCAGTGATTCAGTTAACAAAGATAGCAAGAAAAGTCATAATATGGGGCAAGTCTCACTTAACAAATTTCTCACTTAACAACATAAATTTTGGGCTTAGTTGTGGTCGTACGTCAAGGATTACCTGTACTGTTACTATTAGAGAAGTGCATGTCTATTAATAATTGATAGTATTATCTCCTCTCACTCTCTCCTTCGTCTTGACCTTCGAACCGCTGCACCCCGCCGCAGGGAGGCAGAGCCGGTAAGATGGTTCCGCCCCAGGTGCCTGATGAAACCTGACAGGTTCCAGATGGAGCTTGGGCCATTTCCTGAGGCTCTGGCACACGCCTCGGCTGGAGACCTGATGGCCGCCTGGGATAGGGCGGCCGCTGGAGCTCTGGATTGGGTCGTGCCTTTGCGGCCTCTGACCCGGCGCCAATCTCATTTGGCTCCTTGGTTCACTGAGGAGCTGAGGGAGTTGAAGCGCCGGAAAAGACACCTAGAGAGTAGTTGGAGGCCCAGTCTTTCAGAATCGGACCGGACACTGGTAAGATCTTATATTAGGAATTACCTAGTGGCGATAAAAGCAGCGAAATGTAGCTATTTTGCTGCTCTTATTGCATCATCAGATAACCGCCCGGCCGCCCTGTATAGGGTGACCCGCTCCCTGCTCCACCAGGAAGCGCGGGAGGACCCCTTGGAGGGTAGAGCCGAGGATTTTGTTCAGTATCTGTATGACAAAATCACTCAGATCCGGGAAGATTTGGACTCCGACTGGATAGTCTCAGGGGAAGGGACTGGGGCAGGTCTTGAGAATGTTATCTGGGATGAGTTTGATCCTGTGACCCCTGAGGACGTGGACAGGATTCTGGGCAGACTGAACGCGACCACTTGTTTATTGGACCCGTGCCCCTCCTGGTTAGTGCTGGCTTCCCAGGAGGTGACGTGAGGCTGGCTCCAGGGGATTATAAATGCTTCATTGGGTGAGGGTGACTTCCCCGCTGCCTTGAAAGAGGCGGTGGTGAGGCCTCTCCTCAAGAAGCCTTCCCTGGACCCAACAGTGTTGGCTAATTATCATCCAGTCTCCAACCTTCGTTTTGTGGTGAAGGTTGTTGAGAGTGTGGTTGCACGATAGCTCCCCCAGTACCTGGATGAAACGACGTATCTGGATCCGTTCCAGTCAGGCTTCAGGCCTGGGTACAGCACGGAAACGGCATTGGTCGCGTTGGTCGATGATCTCTGGAGGGCTCGGGACAGGGGTTGCTCCTCTGTCCTGGTCCTATTAGATCTCTCAGCGGCTTTTGATACCATCGACCATGGTATCATGCTGCACCGGTTGGAAGAGTTAGGGGTGGGGGGCACTGTACTACGGTGGTTCTCCTCCTTTCTCTCCGACCGGTTGCAGTCTGTGTTGACGGGGGCAGAGGTCGACCCCGAGGCCCCTCATGTGGGGTGCCACAAGGGTCGGTCCTCTCACCCCTTCTGTTCAACATTTATGTAAAGCCGCTGGGCGAGATCATCCATGGTTTCAGGTGGTTTCAGTACGCTGAAGATACTCAGCTGTACATCTCCACCCCGGACCACCCCAACGATGCCCTTGAAGTGATGTCCCGGTGTCTGGAGGCCGTGCGGATCTGGATGGGGAGGAACAGGCTCAGGCTCAACCCATCCAAGACCTAGTGGCTGTGGTTTCCGACGTCCCGATATAGTCAGTTGACGCCATCACTGACTATTGGGGGCGAATCGCTGGCCCCACGGAGAGGGCTCACAACTTGGGCATCCTCCTGGATTCACGGCTGTCTTTAGAAGAGCACTTGACGGCCGTGACCGGGAGGATTTTTCATCAGATTCGCCTGATTCGCCAGTTGCGTCCCTTTCTGGATTGGGACTCCCTACACACAGTCACTCATGCCCTCGTCACCTCCCACCTGGACTATTGTAATGCTCTCTACATGGGGCTCCCCTTGAGGAGCACCCGGAGGCTCCAACTGGCGCAGAGTGCGGCCTCGCGGGTGGTTATGGGAGCAACATGGCGCTCCCGTGTGACACCTCTCCTGCGCGAGCTGCACTGGCTCCCGTTGGTCTTCCGGGTGCGCTTCAAGGTTTTGGTTACCATCTTTAGAGCGCTCCATGGCTTAGGACCTGGTTATTTACGGGACCGCCTACTACCACAAACAGCCTCCCACCAGCCGGTACGGTCTCATAGAGAGGGGCTCCTCCAGGTGCCGTCAGCCAAGTAGTGTCGACTGGTGGCTCCCAGGGGGAGGGCCTTCTCTGTGGGGCCACCTACTATCTGGAACGAGCTCCCCCCGGAGATACGGAGGATCCCGGATCTGCGCACTTTCCGCCATGCTCTTAAGACCCTCCTATTCCAGCAAGCCGGCCTGGCCTAATTTTCTCCCCTTTCTTTTAAATTTTTAAACTGAAATTTTAATTTGTTTTAAATTATTGGGATTTTAATTGTCTTGGGCTAAATTATTTAATTTGGTTTTAAATTGTTTCTAACTTTTGTATTTCTGTATTTTATTCTGTGCCTGTTCACCGCCCTGAGTCCTTCGGGAGTAGGGCGGTATACAAATTTAATAAAACATAAACATAAACATAAACATAATAGTTGAACCCATGCTTCTCTTGGCCAACACATTCATCAAACATTTCCTGCAGTTTTTAGATATATATTTTAGCAAACTATTTTTACTATACAATTGAAATTCATTTAATTTAGCCATTAAAAAAATAAATAAAAATAAATTAAGTATCTATTTAAATATAGGCTCTGGTGCCCTGTGCAATGAATTTTTATATTTGGTCATCTTACAACTTTCCTTTTTTGGTTTAAACAAATCCTCAATGAGGTACTTTTATGTTTCCTTACTAGGCTTTCTTTTTCCCTCACTTAAGATTTCAAGTTCAGATAACCTGAGTTGCTATGGTGTGAGAGGTATCCTTTGTATTAATTAAAGTTTACATAACATTGTATTTGTAATTTAAAGTGTAATTTCCTTCCTGTTATCGCCATTTTTTCAAAATATGCCATTATCATAGTCACAGTGCTGTAACTTTTAGAGCACCTCTATACTTTGCATCTTCATGCTGAAGAGAAGCAAATCTAAATTAGGACCCTGGCATTCAAAGGGCAGAAATGCTGCTCAGAATCCAATAGAACACCAGAGGCTTAAAGATAACATAAACAACATAACCTACTGTAATATAACATGTTTACATTAGTTGAACCTTTCAGTATCAATCTGTTCAGTTACATGGGCCCCCCAATCTGCACAATCTCTGTGTGATTGGATATTCTTAGAGGACATCATATTTATTGCATTCATTAGCAACCTGTATTCTAGGAACTCAATCCAGCATATACCATATTTTTCGGAGTAAAAGACTCACCAGAGTATAAGACGCACCTTAGTTTTTGGGGTGGAAAATAAGAAAAAAGCTGATTGGCTGGTGGATCTGCCTCTCAGAATACCCCCAATCAGCTGTTCCCAGAGGTAAAGTTTAGCAACAGGTTCATTGGTTGTGAGCTCTGTGCCTTGCTTTTTTTCCAGCCTCTGAAACCTCTGTTTGCATGCGCGCACACTCCAGTTTAGGCACTCAGTGCCGAAAAGGTTAACCATCACTGGCATATACTCTTCATCAAATCTACATAATAATCCCAATTTTTCTGAAAATTTAATTCTCTGCTTAAGTCATAACATTCAATTTATCAAATACCCCCCAAAATCTGATACTTTTTCATTATCCACTAAAACAGGAAGAATATTTCTCTATAACTCATCCAACATTTATCTTGATTTCTTATGGAATTCTTATGGGAGTCAAATTCCATTAGTACAAAATCTTCAGATAGATTTGTGTAGAAACCAACAAAATCAATGCAAACAACATTTGCCATGTACTATGAGCTGGTTCTTTCCCCAGTTTCTTTGAAATTGGCACAGGGAAAGTGGGAGAGGCTGCACAAGCTAGATAATTGGAAAATGTTCTGAGCAAAAAAGACCTAAAACAGGCAGTTTTAGCTGGTTGAGAGAAATTAGCTTGGGTCAAAGATGAATAGTGATCAATAAGGAAAAACAGAACAGGAAGGGAAAGGCAATAATAATACTGCAAGGCTGCAAGAAAAATATTCAGTTGCCAGATAATAAGCAGACCAGAAGGTTTAACAGGTGTGTGAGAAATTTTATATCAAAATATATTTTACTCTTTATACTCTTTCCATCTTCCCTTAAAATATTAACGGAATCCACAATTGTCTGAGAATCAGTGTCTCCACTAGATAATTGACAGTCAAGCTGAAACTAAATTAATTATGTAAAAAATAGCAAACGGGAAAATCCCTTTCTCAAATGTTCTTAATCCCCCAAATAAATTATCCAGACCTAATCCACATATCAAAGGACAAGGTCTGCAAACACAAACAGAGTTACTTAAATTATGTCCCCCAGAGAAACTGCATGTTCAAAGAATAAACATATACCTCTGTGTGTGTGTGTGTGTGTGTGTGTGCGTGCACACACACACACACACACCCCTGAAGTGTCACCCTAGAATCAGGACGTGACACCCCAGACAAGATCCCCCTATAAAAATCTGCTACTGTACCCCATTTCTCTGTAGCTTGCCTTTGGGTGCAAACTGTTTTGCTTTTAGGAATAAATATTTCTTTTTTCCTTATAGCTTTCTGGGTCTCTTTTTTATTTACTCTTATGCAGCCCTAGCTCCAGTTGGAACCCCAAATTATTCTTCTGACAGATTGTTGGCAATCAGTTTAAGGCTAGGTTCTGAAGACAGGTTTCTTTTCTCTCAATCAACTGTTAATTCATCTAACTTGAGAGCCTGAGAAGCTCCTTCCTTCCTTCTTTCCTTCTTTCCTTCTTTCCTTCTTTCCTTCTTTCCTTCTTTCTGTCAGGTCCCATAGTGGGAAGTGTCACCCTTGAAGACCACTAGCAGATCGGAAGGCCATTGACTGGATCAGAACCAGGAACCAGTGTTGCTGGCCAGTAGCCAAGTACATTGAGGAGTTCCGAGACCTCGCCTGCTGAGTAGATTGGCCAAAAGACATCCTGGTGAGCTGGTTTAAAGACGGTGTAAGGACCAGCTTCTTCCCCCCCTCCCTTCCAAGAAAGTATGAACTCTTGAGAACTTTGTATTTCAAAAGGAGCTTTTTATTGAAAGGGATAAAAGCAAGTCAAAACTTAAAATAGGCTCTGGGGTCCCTCAGGGCATGCAGTTCAGGATAAAAGAAATTAGGAACCTCCTCCCCACCATCTGATGTGGATTCCGACCAATTTCGCCGATGTGAAGATGAATTGTACCAGCCTCTCTGAGAAACAGATAAGAAGAG
Organism: Pantherophis guttatus; assembly: GCF_059756535.1. Classification (NCBI taxonomy): domain Eukaryota; kingdom Metazoa; phylum Chordata; class Lepidosauria; order Squamata; family Colubridae; genus Pantherophis; species Pantherophis guttatus. The sequence continues at coordinate 118,528,186 of NC_142065.1, read as the reverse complement.
CTTCTCAGGGCCGTCTTGCAATCCACTCATTTCCCCCTCCCCTTTCATTTCCCAAGGTGTAAGAATTCTCCAGGCATTCCTGGTGTCGGGCAACAGTTATAAATCAGGTTAAAGTTTATACAAAGAGGACCAGGCAGGAAATAGGATATAGGACACATAGGAAAAAGAACTAAATGTGACAACTCCAAATCCCCCCCCCTTCTTCCATGAAGAATGGCAGATACACAGATCTGACATATTGCCCTCCTGCAAAAAATGGAAAATCCACCTAGAAAGACATAAAACATATAATACAGTAAGATTTAGGATGGTTTGTGTGGGTATTTCAGGTGGAATTTCCTTAACAGTGTGGGGGCTTTTACATGTTTCCCCACCCAAAAGTTAAGGGACGAGCTGCCGGCAGATCCTACATCAACAAGGATGTATTGATACTCAAAGATGGATTAACCTGGAAAGGTTCCAAGCTGTATGTGCCTAGTAGCCTGTGACTCCAGATACTTCAAAAAAAGCCATGATTCTAAGCAAGGTTTGGTTAATCTCTAAACTTTGGTTACCTAAAAACCTTGCACCTGGTCAGATGACTGTTCTGGTGGCCAAAGATGAAGAAAGACATGGAGGACTATGTAAAAAGCTGTGCCACCTGTGCAGCCGTGAAAAAAAGACCTGGGAAGCCTCCAGGGCTCCTTCAGCAGGTGGCAGACCCATTTCGACCCTGGGAGGAGATTGCCATGGATTTTATAGTTGAGCTCCCTGAGAGTGGCAGGAATACAGTCATTTGGACCATGATAGATTTGTTTTCTAAGCAAGCCCATTTCATTGCCTGTTCAGGGCTCCCATCCACAAAGAAGCTTGCTAAATTGTTCATAAAGCAGATTTATAGATTGCATAGCATTCCCCATAGAATCATCTCTGACGGAGTCTGTGTGTCCACTTTACTGCTAAATTCTGGAGGGAGTTTGTGTGGGCCATAGGGTCCTAACCCAGGAGTTAGCTCAGCTTTCCATCCGAGTACAAATGGTGTGGCGAAATGAGTGAATGCCATAGTGGAACAATATTTAAGGTGTTATGTTAACTACCAGCAGTCCAACTGGTCTGAACTGCTGCCATTCGCCGAGGTGGCGTACAATAATGTGGTGCATAGTAGCACTGGCCTGACCCCTTTCCAGGTCACAGTGGCATGAAGTTCATCCCCATGCCTGAACTGCCTAGGGAACACCCCCCCCCCATCCATGTCATTAAGGGAGTGGATGGAGTCACTAAAAGAAGCCTGGGAGAACACCAAGCGGGCTTTGTGGAAGCGGCAAAATCCCAAAGTCCAAGCTGACAAATGCCGCTCCCCCCAGCTGCCATTTCAAGTGAGCAGTGTAACTTAAACTCCCCCACTTACTAGGGAAAATGCATCCGGTCTTTCACAGCAGGCTGCTAAAGCCAGCGGTAGGCTCCCAGATCAGACCGATAGATCGGGCAGCCCCCAAGCCAATTGTAGTGCAGGGTGAGACACACTATGAGTAAAAAAATATTTTAGACTCTACATTGCACAGGGGTTGATTACAGTATCTAGTTCATTGGAAGGGATACCCTCTCTCAGAGGCCACTTGGGTTAAGAGCTGGGATGTGAAGGCAGACAAATTGGTCAAGCAATTTCATGACGAGTTTCCCCCAAAGCCTAGGGGTCCTCCTGCGGAGGGAAGTGGTGGTTAGGATGGGTTTTAACTAATCACTCTCTGAATTCTTCTCTTGCAGGAAGTCCTTTTCAATTGAGGGAGGGCATCTGTCAACCCTGAAGCTAACCTGGCTATGGGCATTTTCGGGCTTCAGTGCTGCAATAACTGGAGCTGTGGGAAAGGGAGGGGGAGTAGAGATAGCTGGGGTGCTGTAGCCAAAATAAAATACTTTCTCCTGGGAACCAAGGACATTCCCACCAGGTGTCCAGAAGGAGGGGATTGGAATCATCTAGCAACTGGACTGTATCCTGATTGGTCCATGTGACTGATTGTTTGGAGAAAGTGAAAGAACTTTTACTTTTAATTAGGTGAAAACTGTGGGAACATTTAGACTTGGTTTTCACCAGTTCATGCCAATATGACATATCCGATAAATCTATTCTTTAAGGAATCCAACTGCCTTGGAGTTTTGATTGTTACGGGTGTGTTACTTGAAACCCTGACACCACCCTTTAATAAGTGGAATATTACACCATGTGCACATTTTTTAGGCAAGTGAGTATTTTGACCATATCATCCTTTCTATGCATATTTTCCACCTCTAAGCTGTATAAGCTTAAAACCTTAGTAGATATAATCAGATCAGATGATGTATATTTGTGTAATGAAGGAGGATGTGGCCTAAGGAGATCAACACTCTATATCAAGGTGCACATAATTATTAGGCAGTTTCTTTTCCTCAGGCAAAATGGGCTAAAAAGGATATTTAACTGACTCTGAAAAGTCAAAAATTGTAAAAAGTCTTTCAGAGGGATGCAGCACTCTTGAAATTGCTAAGATATTGGGACCTGATCACAGAACCATCAAACATTTTGCTGCAAATAGTCAACATGGTCGCAAGAAATGTATTGAGAAAAAAACCTTAACTGCCAAACCTACTGCCAGTTTTTAGAAGATGCTTTCTTCAAGCAGTGGTACAGGAAAAAGTCTGCATCTTTCAAGAAGACCATGATTTTTATACAGGACAATGCTCCATTGCATGCATCGAAGTGCTCCACTGAGTGGCTAGCCAGTGAAGGCCTTAAAGATGAAAGAATAATGACATAACCCCTTCCTCACCTGACCTAAACCATATTGAGAACTTGTGGGTCCTTCTTAAATGGGAGATTTATGGTGAAGGAAAACAGTACACCTTTCTTTTCTTTTTTTTAAAAAAGTTCTTTATTTTTTCTCTTCATAACAAATATTACATCATTGATCAATCAGTGCGTCATCTGGGTACAATTTTTTTGTATCATCATATTTAATGCTTACCACCATTTTCTTAATATGTACATATCTTTACTTTTACATTTCAATTTATTATATCTCCTGTTAAAGAATTTTCCTTCCAAATTTATTTAATTTTTTACCACTTTTTGTCCATAGTCACTTTCCATCCAATGATAAAATTCCCCCATATATCATAATACTCCAATTCTTCCTTCCCTTTAATTGCCAGTGTTAATCTATTCATTTCTGCACATTCTAATATTTTCTTAATTACCTCTCCCTCTATAGGGATTTTTTCCGCTTTCCAATTATGTGCAAATACAATTCTCGCTGCAGTTTTTACATGAATAATCAAATATACATTTTCTTTACTATATTTCTCAGATAAAATACCCAACATAAACAGCTCCGGTTTTAAATCAATATGTTGGTGCGTCATCTTCTCTAACCAGAATCAATTTTTTGCCCAATAGTTTCTCGCTTCTGCAACAGTACACCTTTCTGAATAGTGTCTGGGAAGCTATGGTTGCTGCTGCACAAAAAGTTAATCGTCAACAGATCAAGAAACTGACAGACTCCATGAATGGAAGGCTTATGACCGTTATTGAAAAGAAGGGTGGCTATATTGGTCATTGTGGGTTTTTTTTAACCGTCAGAAATGCTTATTTGTACATTTTGAGTTGTTTGTTTATTATTCTCACTTTAACAGGTGAAAATAAATGAGTGAGATGGGAAAAATTTCATTTTTCATCTGGTTGCATAATAATTCTGCACACTAATAGTGGCCCAATAATTGTGCACATATAGATATTTTCCTAAGAAAGCCATAACCTCACTTTTACTTTCTTAAATATTCAGGTTTGAGGTTTTTTAACATTTTTGATTGACTGAGAGCACTGTAGTTGTTCAATAATAAAATTAATCCTCCAAAATACAGCTTGCCTAATAATTGTGCACATAGTGTAATTTTGAAAGTGAATGTTACTAAATATTATTAATACTCCCCTAATCTGATCAATCCAGTTCAGTCTGGGGAAGGGTCTGTTTCTTCTTAGAATACTGGAAAAGTTCTCACAAACCTATTCTTACTTCCACTATTGAATGCTTTGATGTGGGAACAATGAAAGTCTTATAGATAGTAAATCTATATAAATAAAAATGTAAATGTCCATTTGTACATAATCGCACATCTCCGAAAGTTCTTCACCAATTGCTTTCAAATTTTGACACAATGTTGCATTTGACTACGGGCGTGTTTTTATATACCTATATTATATACATGGCACACCTGTGACAGGTAAAAACATGAAAAACATTGGAAAACATTGAGAGATTGACAAACATTGAAAAACATTGAAAAACAGCGCCACTTGCTGGACGTAAAACCAACATGGCAGCCTCCCAGCCCTGATTACGCTCAACAGATTTCTGCTCCTTATATTTAGACTCTCCATATTGCTTCCAAGAAACTGCGCATTTGGAAGGCAGAGACGCCCAAGGGCCATATCCTGCCACCAGGCTTGGCAGGTAGGCAGCCGGCTCCCCATCGGGAAGCCCTCACAGCCGGCGCTTCTAGGGCTGGGTGGGGCCCACCCGAGCCTGGCTCTGACCTCCCCCTCCCCCGGCCACCCCGCGAACTAGCCTCACCCGCCGCTGCTGCCCATCCCCCTCACCAGCCGCTCTTGGGGCTCCCTCCAAAGAACACCTGACAACGAGGCTGCCTGGGTCCACCAAGTGGGAACCCTCCATCCCTCGCCTCACCTGAATCGCGCCTGGCCCAGCGCTACCATAGGCCCCGAGGTCAGAAAGACCAGACGCTAACCAGTGCTATGCAAATCCGGTCGGTGAGCGGGAGATGGAGGCAACTGGAGCCTCGGGGTTGCCTTTGACCAGCGCCGCCTTTGGTTCCCAGGTGGGCACTCTGGCAGTTCACGGAACCTACATGGAAATTTTGGCCTCTGGCAGAAAAGGGGCTCCGGGGAGGCTTCGGGGGGCGGAAATGGGCAGGAGGGAAGATGGCCGGCCCTCCGTATCATCTGGAAGAGCAGGGGATTTAATCATTCCCCAGCCCTTGGCAGGCGGGGGAGGAGAACTGCGCAGCAGGGGTCCAATGCGGTGTGCGTGGCTCCTGGCTTTGCCGCTTTCTTCCTTTGGGCGGGAAGCCCCAAACCAGCCTCAAACCCCTGCCGCACCCCCCTCCCTTCCCTTCCCTTCCCTGCTATGTGTCTCCCCATGAGCCCCCAGAGAACATCTGTGTAGGGAGGATGGAGGGGGCCCCCGAGTTTCTGCTGTGGTGCAGAAAGCTGCGAAGGCCTGGCCTGAAAAGGTAAGGGCGATGGCGGGGGATGCAAAAGAGGCTGGGCCAGAGACAGAAATACACAGAGAGAGAGGGAGAGAGAGACATAGAGAAATACAGAGAGAGGGGAGAGAGACACATACAGAGATACAGAGAGAGGGTGGGGGAGAGAGAGACAGAGAGAGATACAGAGGGGGGAGAGAGAGAGACAGAGAGATACAGAGAGGGGGAGAGAGAGACACATAGAGAGATACGGGGGGAGACAGAGAGACAGAGAGAGATACAGGGGGGGGAGAGAGACAGAGAGATACAGAGAGGGGGGAAGAGAGAGAGACAGAGAGATACACAGAGGGGGAGAGAGACACACATAGAGAGATACAGGGGGGAGAGAGAGAGACAGAGAGAGATACGGGGGGGAGAGAGAAACATAGAGATACAGAGAGAGGGGGAGAGAGAGAGACATAGATACAGAGGGGGGAGAGAGAGACATAGATATAGAGAGAGGGGGAAAGAGAGACACATAGAGAGATACGGGGGGAGACAGAGAGACAGAGAGATACGGGGGGAGAGAGACAGAGGGATACAGAGAGGCGGGAAGAGAGAGAGACATAGAGATACACAGAGGGGGAGAGAGACACACATAGAGAGATACAGGGGGGAGAGAGAGAGACATAGAGAGATACAGATGGGGAGAGAGAGAGAGACATAGAGAGATACAAAAAGAGGGGGAGACAGAGAGGGAGGATTTTGTGGTTCCCATTGTTTTTTAGCAACCGGTTCTCTGCCCTAAGCACCAAATGCGTAGGCGTGGCTCAGGGACTGTCATGTGACTGATGAAAGTGAGTGACGTCGAGTTGGCCATGCCCACCAAATGTTCGTGGAGAGTTTGGAACTTCAGCCTCGCTGTTTTAGCCCAGCAGAAGCACCAGACTGGGCCACAGCAACGCGTGGCCGGGTACAGCTAGTATTTTAATAATTAGAAAAGCACAAATTTAATAAATGTGGCTCTTGCTGTCAACATTAAATTATACAATGACGGACTTCCGGTTTGCTGGCCTCCGGCGAAGACGGTCTCTTCTTAAGGACCGCCAGCCCCGCCGTCTGTAGAGCCGCTTCGATATCGAGAAGCGGCTTGAAAACTCCGAAATCCGTAGGATTGCAGGAGGAGAGAAGGCAAGGCACAGGTTGAGCCCCTGTGAGCCCCCAGAGAATCGCTGCTGGGGAGGAAACAGGCGCGGCTCCCTTTCAACTTGCCAGACTCCGGACGGCGTGGGACGATTCTGCTTCCTGCAGAACAAACCGGCTGCAGCAAACGTCTAAATTGAATGAAACCAACCTTAACAAACAGCGGAAATATCAACTTGAACCCTCAAACTTGGAAATCGCAAGTATTAATGCTTTGGTGACTTTTTAACTTAAGAGAAAGTATGAACGAGTGAAAGTGATTTGGAAAAAAAATGGCGCCCAGCAGCAGAGTTAACGAGCTAGCGAGAGTGATCTTGTGAAGCTACTTTGATCTGTTACAAAGTTGCTCTGCCTGTAATAAAGAGGAACAGGAGAAGAGGAAAAAATTCTTTCTTTAAAATCTGAGCCTGCTTCAGTCTAGTTTCTATTTGATTAAACCTGGGGGACTTTTTCAGAAGTCTTTGTGGAGGTGGAAAAGGAAAAAGGATTTCCCTTTTCAGAAAATCTAACTTACGTGGCAGGATGGCTTCAAAGAAGCAGGAAGGAAAGGCAGCAGGGGGGGATCCCCCACACATAAACATGAACTGCAGCTTCCTCCCGCCCAACAGACTCAGAAAAAAGATTTTGATTTTGAAAATCTAAAAGAATTTATCTCTCAGGCTTTGGATGATAAATTTCAAAAATCTCAACAGGAAATAGATGATAAACTTCAAAAATCTCAACAGGAAATTATGCAGGAAATCGATGAAATTAAAGATATGGTGAAACAGGATTATGGCAAGGTGACTAAAAAAATAATGGATGTGGCGTCTGGCCTCGCAGAATTTATTATTAAAGTGGACTCCAAAGTGGAAGAATTTAAATCAGAAGTCAATGTTAAGATTAAGGACAATGATTATAAAATTTCTGATGTTGATGATAAAATGCAGAGAGTTGAAAATGAAATTATAATGATGCAATTCAGGGCCATGGAATTCGCTATAAGGCTCAGAGGAATCAGAGAGGATGATAGACAGGATTTGAGACAGATTTGTGCTGATGCCTTGGCTGTGATATTAAAAATTAATCCTGAAGTGGTTTTTTATAAAATAGATAAAATTTACAGAGTGAATTCCTGGGTGGCCAGACAAAGACAATTGCCTAGAGATGTGGTGATATACTTTACAGACAGAACAATAAGAAATGATATCCTGCAAAAATCTTTTCTCTCCTCTGTGCAAGTGGGGGGGGGACTCAAATTGGAGTTTATAAAGAATTGCCACCTAAAATGTTGAAAGCTAGAAAAGATTTTGGTTTTCTAGTAAATGAATTGAAAAAACAAGAGATACCATTCCGGTGGGATGCCCCAAATGATATAATTTTGAAATACAATGGAGAAAGACATCGGTTGAACACTGTTGAGAAGGCGGAACATTTTTATTCTACTATTCTTAAAGAGAGAACACCATCTCCACGTACATCCACAGTGTTGGAGATTAAGGAGAGTGATAAGAAGCAACTCCAGCAAGAGCTGCAAGAACAGTCCAAGCAGGTGGAGCCAGAGGAAATGCAGGGTGCTGTAGGAGGCTTTCTGGAGGAGCATCTGTTAGAATCTTCTCCGATCTTGGACCCGGCTCGGATGGTTTATTTATTTATTTATTTATTAGATTTTTATACCGCCCCCTCTCCCGAAGGACTCGGGGCGGTGAACAGCCAAAATTAAAAAACATACAATATAAACATTAAAATACGTTTAAAACAGAATTAAATCCAAAATGGCTCCCCAATTTAAAACGCCTTACCCATGACCCTATAAATAAGACAAATTTAAAATTTAAAATTTCCACATTTAAAAAGGGGGAAGATTAAGGCCAGGCCAGCTTGATAAAATAGAAAAGTCTTAAGCGCGCGGCGGAAGGTGCGCAGATCCGGGATCCTACGTATCTCCGGGGGGAGCTCGTTCCAAATCGTAGGTGCCCCCACAGAGAAGGCTCTCCCCCTAGGGGCCGACAGCCGACATTGTTTGGCCGACGGCACCCGGAGGAGCCCCTCTCTATGGGAGCGTACTGGCCGGTGGGAGGCTATTGGTGGTAGCAGGCAGTCCCGTAAATAACCAGGTCCTAAGCCATGGAGCGCTTTAAAGGTGATAACCAGAACCTTGAAGCGCACTCGGAAGACCACCGGGAGCCAGTGCAGCTCGCGCAGGAGAGGTGTTACATGGGAACTCCATGTCGCTCCCATCACCACCCGTGCGGCCACACTCTGCGCCAGTTGGAGCCTCCGAGTGCACCTCAAGGGGAGCCCCATGTAGAGAGCGTTGCAGTAGTCCAGACGAGAGGTAACGAGGGCATGAGTGACTGTGTGTAGGGAGTCCCGATCTAGATAGGGACGCAACTGGCGGATCAGGCGAACCTGATGAAAAATCCTCCCGGTCACGGTTGAAGTCAAAGACCAGCGTATAACTCGTGCAAAATCTAAGCAACTTAAAGAAAAGCAACAACAGGAAAGACAATACAAAAAGGGAGCTAAGAGTACTACACAAGAGACTGAAGCCATGGAGGGAGCAAAACCGAAGATTTCGGAAGATCTTCGGCTATTCTGCTCGTCGCTTCAAAAAGACAATTAAGTGCTTATCTTGGAATGTGAATGGGTTGAATTCATTACAGAAAAGGAAGAAGTTATTCGCGTATTTGAGACAATTTAATAATGATATAATTTGTTTACAAGAAACTCATATTAGAACTCAAGATCAAAAATACTTGATAAATTCTAAATTAGGAACACATTTTATAGCTTCAACTTTGCAAAAAAAGAATGGTGTGGTTATTTATGTAAACAAAAGATTGACAGCCAAAATTATAGAAGCAGATGAAGATGGTAGGTTTATAGCAATTGAATTGCTTACAGTGAACGGCCAAATTCTTTTGATTGGAATTTATGCTCCCAACCAACAACAGGATCACTTCTATAAAATGCTACACACTAAAATACTGCAATGGGACTATAGATCTATTTTAATTATGGGAGATTGGAATGGAGTAATTGATTCTAAATTAGATAAAAAGAGTTTGGCGAAATCTAGGATCAGACTACCACAGACTTTTTTTGATATGAAAGAAGATTTGGAATTAAAAGATATTTGGAGAATACATAACCCAAAAGAATTGGACTATACTTTTTTTTCCGATAGACATAGATCCTTCTCTAGGATTGATTTTATTTTGTTGTCAGATGATCTACTTGTTAAGACAAAAAGAACAAAGATTTTTCCAAGAACTTTGACCGACCATAGCCCAGTATGGATAGAAATTGAGATGGGTAAAATTGAGAGACGATCATGGAGATTAAATGAAAACTTGTTCAGATATGAAAAAAATATAATAGAACTTAAGAAGCAGCTGAAAGAATTTTTTGAAATGAACTTGAATAAGGGCACCCCAGTTGAAATTGTGTGGGATGCGAGCAAAGCTTACATGAGAGGGGTACTCATTTATATGAATTCTAAACACAGACTTAATCGACAAAAGAAAAGATCTGAATTGGAAGCAGAAATAAAGAATAAAGAACAGCTACTTACTAAAAACCCAACAGATGAAAGAATACGTGGTGCTATAAAACTTTTGAAAGATCAATTTCAAATGCTTATGGCGGAACAAGTTGCAACAAACCTACAATATGCGAGGCACAATACATTTTGTAATGCTAATAAACCGGGCAGATGGTTGGCCTATACATTAAGGAAGAAGCAGAGTATACGGACTATTGATAGTATTGATATTGGAGGGAAAGAAATCTTTCAACAAAAATTAATTAAAGAAGCTTTTGTAGACTATTATACTAAACTATATGCTAAAGATGATATGCAGAATGGACTTATAGAAAAATACTTAGATAATAAAAGAGTCACAAAAATTACTAATCAACAAAAGGAAAGAATGAATTATCCGATAACAGAGGAGGAGATAATAGTAGCAATTAAACAAGTAAAAACAGCTAAAGCTCCTGGAACGGATGGTTTGACTGCAGTGTATTATAAAACTTTGCAAGCAGAAATGGTGGAACAACTTAGAGATTTATTTTGCAATATTCAACAAGGGGGTAAAATACCCCCATCATGGACAACAGCTTATATTTCTTTGCTACCAAAAGAGCAAGTAGGTCCTAAAAAACCAGAGAATTATCGACCAATATCTCTTCTGAATACTGATTATAAAATTTATGCAAAAGTACTAGCCAACAGGTTGATGCCAGTAATACTGAATACTGATTATAAAATTTATGCAAAAGTACTAGCCAACAGGTTGATGCCAGTAATCCAAGAGGTGATTCATGATGATCAAGCGGGATTTATCGAGGGCAGATACATGAAGGATAATGTAAGGCAAGTAATAGACTTATTGGAATATCTTGAGAGGAATAAACAGGTACCTGCAGTGCTGGTCTTTTTGGATGCGGAAAAGGCCTTTGATAGAGTGGATTGGAATTTTCTATTAAAGACTTTTAAAAAGATGGACTTTGGGGACCAATTTATACAGGCGGTTTCAGCAATTTACCAAGAGCAAAAGGCACAGATTATTATTAATGGAAGCTTGACAACAGAGTTTAAAATTGAGAAAGGAACAAGACAGGGATGTCCGTTATCCCCATTGCTATTTATTTTAACACTAGAAGTCTTGTTAAATACAATACGGGACTCTAATATCTTGAAAGGTATAATGATAAGGCAAGAGGACTACAGAATAAAGGCATTTGCAGATGATCTGGTCGTTACCCTAACACACCCAATGGAATCAATAATCCAGATGAAAGACATTATACAAGACTATGGTAAAGTTTCAGGTTTTAGATTGAACCAGAAAAAAACTAAGATGATAGTTAAAAATATGACACAAGATCGTAAACATGAGCTTGAAAGGAGGGCAGGTTTTGAGATTGTGCCAAAGGTTAAATATCTAGGAGTTCAGGTTGCAGAATTAAATATGAAACTGTTTCAAAATAATTATGAGGTGTTGTGGCGAGATGTGCAGAAAGATATGGAGACCTGGAAAAAACTGCAGCTATCTCTACTTGGAAGAATAGCAGCAGTTAAGATGAACATTTTGCCAAGATTTCTGTTTCTGTTTCAAATGATTCCAGTGCTTAAAAGTGATAAACAACTGAAAGAGTGGCAAAGTGGAGTGAATAAGTTTGTTTGGAACGAGAAAAAACCGAGAGTGAAATTAAAAATTATGCAAGATGTTCCAGAACGGGGAGGTCTTAAACTTCCAAACCTACAGTTATATTATGAAGCAGCAGCTTTATCTCAAGCAAGTGATTGGTTTGGAAGGAAAAAGACTGGAATATTGAATATAGAAAGCTTTGATCTTGAATTTGGATGGCATGCTTACTTATTTTATGAAAATAAAGTGGACAAAGTATTTAAAAGTCATATACTTAGAGACTCCCTGATGAGAGTTTGGAAGAAGCACCGACTTAAATGGGATTATAAAATACCGCTATGGCTGGATCTTGGTCATATTATTTGGAATACAAATATAATGTCACTCGGGGGGTTTTTATACAAAGAGGTTCTTTTTACAGATGCGGGCAGATGGCAGTTGAAGACATTGGAGACACTGTTGGACGAAGGGATTAACTTAACTTGGTTACAGTATAATCAACTTCAATTGAGATGGAAAGAGGACCAAAAAACTGGTATTATGTTGCATGAGGAAGAACTGGTTAGACATATAAAAGAGAAAGGTCCAATGCATATTAAAAGGCTTTATAATGTCTTGTTAGAAAGAGATTCAGAAACTGAATTGGTTAAAGATTGTATGATTAAGTGGGCACAGAATTTTGAAGAACCAGTGATGTTGGATACATGGGAAAAAATTTGGGTTCAGAATGTTAAATTTACACAGTCACAGAATTTGAGGGAAAACTTTTATAAAATGTTTTATAGATGGCATTTAGACCCTAAGAAATTATCATGCATGTACCCTAATGTTCAGCCAAAATGTTGGAGATGTGATTGTTTAGATGCTACATATTATCATGTCTGGTGGACTTGCAAGGAAGTTAAAGCTTTTTGGATAAAAATTTGGTGGGTTATGCAGAATGTTTTGAAGAAAAAAATTCAATTTTCTCCACAATTGTTTTTATTGGGTATACTTAAGGGGTTTACATTGGGTGAAACAAAGTTGATATTGTACATGATAACAGCAGCGAGATTATTGATAGGTAAATACTGGAAAAATGAAGCTTTGCCCACTATCGAGGAATGGACTTTGAAGATGGCCAGTTTTGCAGAGATGGTGAAGATTTCAGCATATTTAAAAGATTGTTCACAAGAGACTTATGAATGGGAATGGAAAAAGTGGATAGATTATGTCCAGAACAAATATCAAACCAGGAAGTATCAAATAGCTTTTATTTGAAAATGTTATATTAAGATAGAAATATTTTAATGTAATGAAGATGAAAAACTATAAGGGGGATGGAGGGATTCAAGTTTTATACAAAGGGTTTTTTTTTTTCTTGATCTGAGTATATTCTGTGGAAGTCCGGGGGGAGGGGAGGGTTAGGGAGGGTTAGGGAGGATGAGGTTGGGAAGTTTGGGGTGGGTTGAGGGGGGGGGGAAAGGGGGTGAAAATGTAATTGTAAAACTTTTGCAATAAAAAAAAATATATACAATGACAAAATCACTATCAGAAAGTTGCCCATCTGAAAGCCTTCCACTGATATGAATATGAATAATTTTATTACTGTAATTCCACAGCAATGCTTTTTACACAGATAACAATCAGATTATTTTTTTAATTTCCTCCAAAGTATTAGGTGGCTTTCAAATAACATCTGAAGTTGATAATATCATTGTAACATGTCAAGATTAGTAATTGTTGCAGGCCTTCAAATTTTGTGTGTGTGTGTGTGTGTTTGTTTTTCTCCTGGGATACTTTTTCTGGCCACCCCCTTCAGCCTTTGTTATTATTCTATAACATATATCCAGATATGCATATTAGAGCTAGAGTGCTTCTAAAGTGCTTAATGCTCATATTTAGAATGAGTTTCAATAATAACACTTAACTGAACACTTGAATAATTAAACAGTATTTATCTATGTCGGTTATCAATTGGTTCATAGACACTCTGCCTTACTAAATTCTAAAGAAGAATTTATTAGAATGGTTCATGACTAAATGTGTAGCAGAGTTGTAGGTCTCTATGGTAGACTAACAGCCCTGCAGTCAAGTTGTCACAGTTTGTAGCAATCCAGCCAGCACATAAGTAAATAATTCAGCAGGGTTCATTTATAAAAGAAACTTCTTTATATACAATAATATAAAACATGATGCATCTATACAATATCCATGCAGCTCTTGCAACATGGTAGAAAGAAGTAGCAAGGACAAGGACAAGAACCAAGGAGCACCAAGCAAAGACAAACAAATTTATATACACAGAACAGTTAAGCTAAGCCACGCCCAGGCTCCAAGCCATCTCACATGGCTCACAACAAATCCTGTGTCTCAGTCACTAAACAGTTCCCATTGGCTGACTTGTAGTTATGGCTATTCCAGTTCATAGATTCTTATACACTGACACTCCTCCCTTTATGACTGGAATAGACATAAAACCGAAAAACTTAATATTCTTCCCATGATGCACTCCACCAAATGACTTGGTCATTATATCTGCCAGATTGTCTAACAATGAAGCAAGCTAATTAATTATTGTAATGTAAGCTTCTCTTACATTACAATATTTAATATCCACATGCTTGCTTTTATTTTTTACTCTGTCACCTGTTGCCATTTTAATGCAAGCAGCATTATTCTCAAACACTGTTACAGCGTCATTTACGTTCAAATCCTTTAACAGCTGTATGTACCAAGTTATCTCTGAACGAAGTTAAGATAGAGCAATAAATTCTGCCTCTGCAGTAGAAATGGCTACAGTTGTTTATTTCCTGAACTTCCAACCAATTAAAGCCTCTCCAAATAATACCACAATCCCAGAATTGGAGGAAACTTTTTTTTTACATCATTGGCATAATCACTGTCAACATAATATTTCAACTTTAATTCTTCAGAGACCTGTATTTGAAGAGCCAAGTTCACAGTTCCCTTCAAATACCTGAGAATCTTTTTACACCCATCCAATGCAATTGTGCTGGTGCAGTAGTAAAGCAATTTAAGATGCTTACTGCACAAGCTATGTCTGGTTTGGACCACTGTGACAGATATAGCAAACTCCCTATTGCTGACTGATATATCTCTTATTCACAGGCTTCACTTTTGTCTTCACCCAAATTGTTATGAAAATCTGTGCTCATAGGTGTTGGAGCAGAATTACAATCCTTCATGTTATATCTCTCCAACAGCTATTCAATTTTTCTTCTTTGACTGAGAACATAACCACCTTTCTCAATTTTTTGTATCTCTACACCAAGATAGTTTTGTATTTCACCCAAATCTTTCAATTCAATTTTTTCTCTGATTAGCAATTTTTTTTACCTGTGATGCATCCTTTGCAATGAAACAAAGATCATCCACAAATTCTAATAACTGACAATCCCCACCTTGTAACTTTCCAGTATATATACAACCATCAGCCTTGCAACTCTTGAACCCAAGACCCTTCAATGCAGTATCTAAAAAGATAATCCAATTCCTGGTTAACTGCTTCAGCCCATAAATGGCCTTGTTCAATTTATACACAGTGTTAGGCTTTTTACTTTCATACCCTGGTGCTTGAACCATTTAAATTTCTTCCCCTAATACCGCATTGAGGAATGCTGTGGTTATGTCAAAATGCCAAATTTTATGGCCACATGCTGCTGCTAATGCTAGTGCCAACCTTATGCTTTCACTCTTTACCGTAGGTGCACACTCTTTACACTCTTTACACTTTACACTCTTTACCTTAGGTGCGAATACCTCATCATAGTGCACTTTTTTCCTTTGTGAAAAACCTTGTGGCACTGATCTTGCCTCATACTGGACCTCATTGTTGGATAATACTTTCTTTTTGTACCCCCTTTACTTCCTACGGCTTGCAACCTTGTGGCAAAGTCATAGATGTAAACACTTTATGTTCACCCATGGATTTCATTTCTTTGTTCATGGCTCCTTTCCACTTCGCTTGTTCAATATTGGACAAAGCCAATACTTCCTTATAGTTTCTTGGCTCATACTACCCATTACACACCTTTACTTCACTAGCAGAATACCTGTTAGCTGGAATCACCTTGTTCCATCACTCTGATCTGTGTGGTATTGACTGCTCTTGTGTCTCAACCATCTCTTGCTTCATATCATATCTTCATACCCTTTTCTTCTTCTTCTTCTTCTTTTTTTTAATTTGATTTATATGCCACCCTTCTCCGGAGACTCAGGGCGGCTTACAATGCGTTAAGCAATAGCCTTCATACTTTTATATATTTATACAAAGTCAGCTTATTGCCCCCACAAACTGGGTCCTCAATTTACCTACCTTAGAAAGGATGGAAGGCTGAGTCAACCTTGAGCCTGGTGAGATTTGAACTTACAGTAATTGCAGACAGCTGGTGTTAATCACAATGCTATCAGTCTGCTGAGCCACCAGGCTCTTTCCAGCTTTTTTTCAGCTTCCAGCTCTTTTTCAGCTTCTCCTCCCTGAACGCTGACACCGTTACTGAGTTACTGTCACTAAGTGGGTCACCATCACCAAGTGGATCATTCCAAAAATTGTCATCAGTTCTGTTCCAATTTTGCTCTGCAAAGCTAGTAGACCTGGAAATCACTATTCTTTTGCTCCCATCACTAAAGTGATAGCTCTTTGAGCCAGGTTCATAGCCTGTAAACCTGAGCTTTCTAGCCTTTGGCTAACCTTTTCTCCTGATTGCTTTTGGAATATGAACCCATGCATTGCTTTCAAACACCCTTAAATGTGCCAGAGATGGCTTTCTTCCATTTAACACTGCATATAGAGTATCATTAATAGAGGAACTCCACAGCCTATTGATTAAATAATTAGCAGTCAACATGGCTTCACCAGAATATGACCTGCTCATACCAGAATCCTCCAGCAGCGAGTCCTTCATTGTTTGTAAGACACCATTCTGCCTCTCACTACATCATTCTCAGCTGCTGTGTATGGATTTGTGCGTCTTCAGAAATCAAACAGGCTTTAAGGGCTTCCATTCATAATTCCTTTTCTGGTTTGCATTCAAAAATAGCTGAAACAATGTCCCACGTTTCATCAAGACTATTTAACACCAAAAGCACTTTCTGAGATTCAGGAATCTGCATTCCACACTGTTCTAACTCAATAAACAGTCTGCATGTGCAGCAAATGCTTCTCTACACTCTCTTGTGGTAGTAGATGGGCTCTTTACAATTGTCTCAATAATTGCACAATATTGCATGCTGATGCACTCACATGCACTCAATTTCAGGCAAACCTCCTTTGCTGTTTTTAAATCAACTACATTCAAGAATTGTTCATCTTCCAAACTTAAAATGATGTAGGCCAGTGCCTTATCATGTTTGTTTTGAACTGCAGTTTCTAATGGTGCCTGGGGTGGATTAATAACAATATTTTAATCATTTATTTATATTTTGTTTTGTTTGTCAATCATGTACTAGATCAGGGGTCCCCAACTTTTTGGACGTCAGGGGCCACCAAGTTCATAATTTTAAATCCCATGGACCACTAATACGAATCCAGTGACGGGATGGGGTCCTTCGGGCACTCTCCCTCCTCTCTCTTTCTCTTTCTCTTTCTCTCTCTCCCCCTCTCTCTTTCTTTCTCCCACTCATTCTCTCTCTGATTCCCTCTTTTTCTTCTCTCTCATTCTCTCTCTGATTCCCTCTTTCTTCTCTCTTTCATTCTTTCTTTCTCTCTCTCGCATTCTCTTTCTCTCTCATTCTCTCTCTTTCATTCTGTCTCTTTCTTTTTCTTTCTCTCTCTTTCTCTCTCCCACTCATTCTCTCTCATTCTCTCTCTGATTCCCCCCCCTCTCTCTCATTCTCTCTCTCTTTCATTCTGTCTCTTTCTCTCTTTCTTTCCCTCTCTTTCATTCTCTGTCTTTTTTTTTTTAATTTGATTTATATGCCGCCCTTCTCCGGAGACTCAGGGCGGCTTACAATGCGTTAAGCAATAGCCTTCATACTTTCGTATATTTATACAAAGTCAGCTTATTGCCCCCACAAACTGGGTCCTCAATTTACCTACCTTAGAAAGGATGGAAGGCTGAGTCAACCTTGAGCCTGGTGAGATTCGAACTTACAGTAATTGCAGACAGCTGGTGTTAATCACAATGCTTTTTTTAGTCTGCTGAGCCACCAGGCTCTTTCATTCTCTGTCTCTGTCTCTCTCATTCTCTCTCTCATTCTCTCTGTCTCTCTCTCTCTCTCATTCTCTCTCTCTTTCATTCTGTCTCTTTCTCTCTCTCTCTCTTTCTCTGATCCTCTCTCTTTCTCTTTCTCTCTCTCTCTCTCTGTCTCTCTCTCTTTCTCTCTCTCTCTCATTTTGTCTCTTTCTCTCTCTCATTCTCTGTCTCTCTCATTATATATTTCTGGTTCCCTCTTATTCTGAAAGAGCTTTTATGTGCAATACATGCTGGGGTCACTATTCAAAAATATGAGGCATCCTGGAATGATTTATAGCATGCATTTGATAAAGTAGATCACAACCGACTTCTTGGAAAGATACAACATAGACAGTACCACCACTAGAAGGATTTGCATTTGGCTGACCAACCTCACTCAGGATGTACCGGTAGTCCTCAGAGGAACTACATCTACATGGTGGGAAGTATGCAGTCGGGTATCTCAAGGTTGTGTTTTGGGCCCAATGCTCTTCAACATCTTCATCAATTATCTAGATGAGGGGATAGAGGGGATGCTCATCAAAGTTGCAGATGACACCAAGTTGGGGGGAATTTCTAACACTTTAGAGGATAGAGGATAGATTCAGAAGATTTTGACAGACTTGAGCATTGGGCCCTAGCTGGCAAAATGCAATTCAGTGGTGAGAAAAGTAAGGTCCTGCACTTACAGAGGGAAAAAAATCAAATGCACAGGTATAGAATAGGCAGTATCTGCCTCAACAGTAGTAACCGTGAGAGGCATCTAGGTGTCCTAGTGGATCACCACTGAAGTATGAGCCAGCAGTGTGCTGCAGCTGCCAAAATGCCAATGCAGTCTGAGGCTGCATCAACACAGGGAGAAATGCCTATGGAGAGTCTCAGTCATCCATGTCATAGTTGTCCCAAAAGTGCTTTTTTTCTTCAGTTTTGCTTCTTGGCTGAGAAGTGAAACATCTTCAAGGAAAAAACAAAGAAAGCCCAGTTGTCTTTTAAAAAGCACTTTTGGACAACAGAAAGATAGCATCACGATCATGAGAAACAATAGTGCCACTTTATATTGCATTAATGAGTTTAAGTTTATTTATTTGTCAAGCATATATAAGATTACAGGTAAAAGTATAAACATAATTTGAATACATGAAAACAGTAAGTAAAAAGGAATATTAGGACAGGAACGGTAGGCACGCTGGTGGACTTATGCATACCCCTTACAGACCTCTTAGAAATGGGGTGAGGTCAACAATATATATATAAGATTACAGGTAAAAGGTTAAAGTTTTGGGGGTTCAGGGAAGAAACTACAGAGTCAGGTAGTGCATTCCAGGCATTGACCACTCTGTTACTGAAGTCATATTTTCTGCAATTGAGTTTGGAACAGTTTACCTTGAGTTTGTATCTATTATTTGCTCGTGTATTGTTGTGGTTGAAGCTGAAGTAGTCATTGACAGGAAGGACATTTTGGCAGATAATTTTATGTACTATGCTTAGGTCAGACTGAAGTCAGCATAGTTCTAAGTTGTCTAAGCCCAACATTTTGAGTATTCCAGACTTGGAATACTGCATCCAGTTCTGGTCAACATGATACAAAAAAGTCTCTAGAGACTCTAGAAAGAGTGCAGAGAAGAGCAACTATGACAAGGAGGGGTCTGTAGGATAAACCATACAAGAAAATAGGTATGTTTAGCCTAAAGAAGAGAACAATTAGGGTGACATGATGTCTTCCAGTCATGAAGGGCTACCATAGAAAGGTGGAGGTCGACTATTCTCCAAAGCACCTGTGGGCAGGACAAGAAGCAATGGGTGGAAAGCTCATTAAAGAGAGATCAAACCTGGAACTAAGGAGAAATTTTCTGTCAAGTGAGTACAATTAATTAATGGAACTGCTTGTGTCCCAGAATTGTGGGTGCTCCATCACTTGAGATTTTCAAGAAAAGATTGGACATCCATTTATCTGGGATGGTATAAGGACTCCTGCCTTGGGCAGGAGGTTGGATTAGAAAACCTCCAATGTCCTTTCCAGCCATTTGAGTCTATATTTTTATGTTCCTATTATGAAGCTGCTCATAATATAAATATAGTAAATCAACTCTGAATATAGGAAACATGTAGTCACATAGGCTAAAAAATCAGTGGCCAATGTTTCCAAGTGTTATCTCAACTGAATTGCTTTAGAAGTGAAAATAGAGGCCAAATGGAAGGGGAAAGGAAGCATAAAGATGGTAGATGGAAATAACCTGGTAGATGGAAATAACCAGAAAGAGTTATTAGGCATCTAAGTCTAGTTGGAATGTGTATGTTCTTGAAAAGGGGCAGAATCCCTCAATTACAGTGGGTAGGAATACTATGTTGAAATAACAAAAGGATAACTAGAAATTAAACCTTGAATTGTTGTGCCAAGAAAGCTGCAAAAGTAGGCAGCAGTTATGGAATAATGTATTTAATTTTCATTTTGTTCCTTATTTAGAACTTTGTTGTTATATATAATAACAGCAGCAAGACTTCTATATTCACAAAGTTTTTCCACCTTTGTGAACTTCTACAAAAGAAAAATAGATTGTGAAATAGAGTTGACTGAGATGACAAAACTGATGGCTTTGATGAAAAACAAAAAGTTATCTAACTTGTTTCCATTTGGAATCCACTTTTGGACTTGCTTAAAAACTATAGAAATGAAAGTCTGATTCTGGGATTTGATGACAGGTCTGTTTGATTATAGAAATATTGTATATTGTTATTGTTTCCTAAGTATATTTTAACATGTTATACCTTTGTTTTTGTTTAAACTTAGATTAAGAGGCTATTATATATTTGTTTTGAAGAAATTAGGAAGTTACTCTTTTTCTCTTTTTCTATATCTGTCAGATCCCTAAGAGTGATACTGCCAATCAACTGGGAGAAGGGGGAGACTTGGATTCGATTTACTAGCATTGCCTGTGTCAACAGATATTTTACAACCTATATCCTGGCGCCAAAGGGCCCTGAGATCCTCTTAACGTGGAGGAATGTTTATGATAGTTGTTTCACTTTAAAGGATAATGGTGTGAATACATGTTTGTTCGGGTTCTCAGGGAATCTTCACACTTGTATATTGGCTAAAATCTCCATTCTGACTTAAAGGGAGGGGTCTCTATCTTATTTGTCTTGCCTAAGGGTATTCAGATCTTTCTTTAACTTGGTTGCTATCACTTCTGCTTAATAAAAGGATCCTTTTGAACTACCACATTTCAAGAGTCTTTACATTCTTAAGTTCGAAGGAGAATCAATCCTTACAATATCTTTTCTTGTTACTTGTAATTCTTCTTTTTCTTGCTTCTCTCTTTTTCTAACTTTTCTTTTTACTTCTAATAAATAACCATACAATTTTTTAATTACATAGTCATCAGAACCTGTTAAAATTTTATCTAAATTAGTCAAATTACTGTAAAAAACCCTCTGTCTTAGAATCTTTATCATATCTAGATTGTATTTTCATGTATGAAAACCAATCCATCTTTATCTCTTGTTCTTCTAATTCTTGCTTCAATTTAAGTTCATCCTTTTCATTCAATAATTCACTATATCTAACAATTTGTTCCTTTCTAAATGTTATTAAGTATGAGAATGCTTCAATGGTGGATAACCAGACTGGAATTTTTAAATAATGATATCTTTTAATCTTCTCCCAATTTGATAACAAAGACTCTCGTATAGCATGTCTTCTAAAATACCCCTGTGTTTTTGTACTCTTGTACCATAAGAAAGCATGCCAGCCCAACAGCAAGTCATGTCCTTCTAAAATCAACAATCTAATATTTCTTAACATTATCCATTCTTTAATCCACATCAAATTACTAGCTTGATAATATAATTCCCAGTTCGGCAAACCAAAACCTCCTCTTGTTCTAACATCTTGCAACAATTTTAATTTTATCCTTGCCTTTTTACCCTGCCAAATATATTTTAACACAATTTTATTCAGATCTTCAAAATAATCTTTTCCCAACCTAATTGGAATTGTCTGGAACAAATATAAAATTCTAGGCAATATATTCATTTTAATAGTTGATATCCTCCCTATCAATGATAATTGCAAATTCTCTCATTTAGCCAAATCTGTCACTATCTGTTGTTTAAGCTTATTGTAATTATTCTCCTTAAGTGTACTGTATCTTGCTGTCAAATATATTCCCAAATACTTAACTGTGAGAGGAAAAACCTCTCAGCATATTGCTGCAACTAATTGATTGATTGGTTTGAACAGTTTGAATGAATCAATCAGAGCACAGTTTCCTGGCTCCGAGTTTCCCGCACTTTCCAACGGTCAGTTGATGAGCATATAAGCAGCAGCAGCAGATCACTCACTCAGAAGAGAACAGAACGATCCTGAGCTCACTCTCTACTCCTCCCTCTCCTCACTCCGAGACCAGATGAGACTTTGATAAGAGCATGCTGAAGTCACTACAAAGAGCTGAGTCACTGCCTTGCTCCTGAGAAGACTGACAAAGAATGCAGAGAGCTTCCCATGCTTGGGAAGAAGATTAGAGCTAATGGACTTTGCTGAGAGGAGAATCTTTTAGGCTGTTGATGACTTCTTGTAGGTTTTGTTTTTATGTGTTTTTATTAAAGTAATTTTTCAAGACTCCTCTATCAACTTCCATGCTTCAGTATGTTTGTGTGCGTATCGGATCATGGTCCATTTGAACACAGAACCCCTCCTTCACAATTGGTAGCAAGAGGATGGTTCAATGGACCTGATTCATAGCACAATGCACTAGCATGCCCACCATTAAACCAACGCAACAGGATAAAGTCGAGACCCGGGCCTTTACTAAGAGGAAGCAACTCCAAGGCCGATTGATGGAAGAACAAGCCAGGATGGCCTCAGCTGGAGGACTCCAAGCAACGGTTGTGCAGGAGAGCGAAGAAGCTGTGAATTTCGAAGCAGATGCCCCAGCTCTCTAGATGCACGTTGCAGAAGGTGATTTTCCCCCGCTTGGAGGAGCAGTATGTAGATGGGTGTCCCCTATGGCATAGAGTGTAAGACCGGTGGGAGAAGATGAAGTGAGGTCGATAATACTTCGAACCCTCGGTCTCCCTACAACATGTCAGAATCCAGCTGCTGATTTCAGCGTCTTGATGCAAGCAACAACTATGCCAGTGGCAGCTCGAGACAGAACTGAAAACACCAGGCTGGTAAGGGATTTTCAAACTTCTCCTGTAACCTCCCTCACTGGCTGTAAACCCAAGGCAGGAAACAAAGTACTGCCTGTTTTAAATTTCCCGCCAAATGTTATGGCGCCATCTACTGCCCAAACTGCTTTAAATCAGCCAGCTGGAAGTTCTATCCCCCCCTCGACTGCAGCATCATTAGTTTTGGTTGCATCAGAAATGTCACCAATGCTGCCTGGGCTACTACCCAGATGATTAATACAGTGATGGCGAGCACAGCCTTGAATGTAAGGAGTTCACCTCCTGAATCTGAAGTTGCAAGTGCAATTGAGACGTTAACTGCGTTCTTTGGAACTGATTTTCAGTTACTTCTTGCTCAATGTGAAACTGCAACTCGTATTAATACTCCCTCGATATTTACAACCCACTCTTCATCTGCTGTAAATGAGGCGACCACTCCTACAGTGCCCCCAGTTTTTGGAACTACCTCTGGGACTATACCAACCGAAGTTGATGTTCCAGGAGAACGCTCAAGGTTTTCTGCAGGGGGGCAGTCGAGGAGGTCTTCGCATTCTGCATCGCAGGCACGGATGATCTCTGAGTACACACAGCCTGAGAATTTGACCCCCCCCCAATTGAAAGGGGGCCATCATCGAGTGATCAACTGGCAGTTTTTAAGTCAACCGCCGTGATTCCTATGCCGTATTATCAGTTTAAAAATTTAAGACATCATGAGAGGCAGCATCTCCCTAATCCTATGCCTACAAATGCAAATGTTTTGCCATCTGGTTTTAAAACCTTACACATTAGTGGAAAGAACTCAGAGGAATTGTCTAAAAACGTACAGGTGATTTTAATGAGGAAAGATGTGTTATCGTTATTGGTTGACCCTCCCTCCAAACCCTGGACTATGGAAACTGACCTTTTGCATCACAAGCGTTTTGTGTTTTGTTATCAGCCATTGACCCTGCTTTGTATCCCAGTATCCCACATGGTTTGAGAGATATATGTGAGGTTTGGCAGAAATTGTTTAAATTGTTTTGTTGCAAGAATTCAAATACAACAAGCAGAATTTCCAGGGAATTTCACTCTGCAAAATTGAAACCAGGTATTGATATGAATGAACACCTTTGTGAACTTAATAAAATGCAAGAGGAATTAACTTTAAGGGAACAGCATGTAGACGAACAGAGTTTGATTACTATCATAATTAACTCCCTAGACCCTAGTTGGGATAATTTTGTGTCCCGACTGGATAACATTAATCCTGAAAACACGTCCCTGGAAGTTCTGTCTGGTAAATTAGTTGCTGAAGACAATTTGAGAAAGGATAGGGCAACTTTCCACAGGAAGGATAGGCAAATGAGAAGGTCAAAAAGCCCCGATAAGATTTATACTGTTGGAGAATGTTTTAATTGTGGGTCTAAGGGTCATTACAAAAGGGATTGCCCGCGTAATGCTAGAGCGTGCCAAAGGGCACCCTGGTGGTCGGAATAGGAAAAGATCACCCACCCCACATGGGAAGCCAAAAGGTAACCCTTCCAGTCAGAGAAGGGGTAGATGGCCGAAGAAAGATGATAAGAAAGACAAATTTGGTTTTGCTAATAACCTTGTCACTGTGGTTGTTGGATAGTGGGGCAAGTAAACATATTGTGAATAACCAAAGGCTGTTTACTGAATTGAGGGGATATAAATCTATGGTAAAGGTTGCAAATGATAAAAGGGTAAGAGTTACTGGCATTGGTAAGCTTTTTATTCCTGGGCTTGGGGAAGTTAATGATGTTTTATATCTACCTGACATTGACCATAATTTGCTCAGCACTGTGAAGATAAGTGAGAATTCTAAGATAGAAATATTGTTCACAGAGGGAACTGCTGTGGTTACCAATGATAAGCATGTGGTTGGGGAAGTGTTGAAAATCAGCGGTTTACCCTATTACTTTCCTATTTCAAAGGCTGAGGAATCTGATGTTACTAACCAGGTTACCACTCTTGATAGTGATGATGATGAATCTCAATTTGATTCAGATGATGATTTTGGAGGTACACAAGAGAAGGGGAATTTTAAAGGTAATTGTAAAAATGTTTTAAGCAGTAAGAAGTCTGTAAGATATGGTGGAAGCAGGGGGCCATATCATGTTATGGGAGTGCGCACTCGCTATCTCTGAGTGAGCGATTGCGCACTCTGGTCCCCAAGGCTTTTCTCGTTCCCCAGGTAGCACGAACTCTCAGGGCCTGGGCCATCGACTGTTGTTGTGCAATGCCAGATCTGTGATAAATAAGCCCCCCCTCATTTACGACCTTATTCAGGAGGGGGGAGTGGATGTGGCGGGTATTACAGAGACCTGGTTGGGCACAGAAGGGGGGGTGCCCTTGGTTGAAATGTGCCCACCAGGTTTCCGGGCATTTCATCAGCCGAGGGCTCAGGGTAGGGGCGGGGTGGTGGTGGCGGTTATTATTAAAGAAAGTCTATGTCCGAGGGAGACCACTGTATCTCAGATAGCCGGATGTGAGTCCCTCCTTGTGAAGTGGGGTCGTGGGGTGCAGATGGGCCTGCTGATTATGTACTTGGCTCCCTGCTGCATGGCAGCGGCCCTGCCTGAGCTGCCTGATGTAGCCGGGGTGGCAGTTGATACCCCCAGGCTTATGGTTATGGAGGATTTCAACTTGCCATCTGTCGGCGAAACATCTATGGCGGCTCGGGAGTTCCTGGCTTCCATGACGGCCTTGGACCTGACCCAACTAGTTCAAGGCCCTACTCACATGGGGGGACACACTCTGGATCTGATTTTTCCCTCTGGTTAGTGGCAGAGTGATCTGGAAATAGGGGATTTAGTCATCGAGCCCTTGTCATGGTCTGATCACTCTCTTCTTCGCATGGACTTTTGAACTGCTACACCTCACCACAGGGAGATGGAACCGACTAGATGGTTCGGTCCCAGGTACCTGATGGACCCGGATAGGTTTCTGACGGAGCTTGGGCCATTCCCTGAGGCTCTGGCTCATGGCGTGACTGAAGAACTGGTGGCCGCCTGGGATAGGGCGGCCACCGGAGCTCTGGATTGTGTCATGTCTTTGCAGCCTCTGACCCGGTGCCATTCTCAACTGGCTCCCTGGTTCTCTGAGGAGCTGAGAGAGATGAAGCGGAAGAAAAGACGCCTGGAGAGTGATTGGAGGGCCAGTTGCTCCGAATCTGACCAAACACTGGTGAGGTCTCATATTAAGATCTACCTAGTGGCGATAAAAGCGGCAAAATTTAATTATTTTTCTGCTCTTATCGGGTCTGCAGAGAACCGCCCAGCTGCCCTGTTTAGGGTGACCCTCTCCCTCCTTCATCTGGGAGCAAGGGAAGACCCCTTGCAGGGCAGAGCTGAGGATTTTGTGCAATTCCTTCATGACAAAGTCACTCAGATTCGGGAACACGTGATGTCCCAGTGCCTGGAGGCCGTGTGGATCTGGATGGGGAGAAACAAGCTCAAGCTCAAGCTCAACCCTTCCAAGACCGAGTGGCTGTGCCTTCTGGTGTCCTGGTATAGTCAGCTGGCTCCATCGCTGACTATTGGGGGTGAGATCCTGGCCCCCACAGAGAGGGCTCGCTACTTGGATGTTCTCCTGGATGCACGGCTGTCTTTGGAAGATCATATGATGGCCGTGGCCAGGGGAGCTTTCTATCGGGTTTGCCTGATGCACCAGTTGCGTCCCTTTCTGGACCGGGATACCTTGCACATGGTCACTCATGCCCTCGTCATGTCCTGTCTGGACTACTGCAACGCTCTCTACATGGGGCTCCCCTTGAAGAGCACTTGGAGGCTCCAACTGGTCCAGAATGCTGCGTCGCAGGTGATTATGGGTGCGACTCGGCGCACCCACATAACACCCCTCCTGCGCGAGCTGCACTGGCTCCCGGTGGTCTTCCGGGTGCAATTCAAGGTGTTGGTCACCACCTTTAAAGTGCTCCATGGCTTAGGACCGGGGTATATACGAGACCACCTTCTGCCATCAACAACCTCCCACCGGCCAATACGCTCCCACAGAGAGGGGCTCCTCAGGGTGCTGTCGGCCAAACAATGCCAACTGGTGACACTCAGGGGGAGAGCTTTCTCTATGGGGGCACCAGCCCTCTGGAATGAGCTGCCCCTAGAGCTCTGTCTTAGCCCTGACCTGCGTATTTTTCGCTGCGCACTTAAGACCCTCTTATTCCAGCAAGCCGGACTGGCCTAATACGATTTTTAATGTATGTTTTAATTTGCGGGCCAATTTTATATATTGATTTTAATTTGGTTTTAAATTTTATAAATCTATGTGTTTTAATATGGCTGTACACCGCCCTGAGCCCTTCGGGAGAAGGGCGGTATAAAAATCTAATAAACTTTAAACTAAAAACTTAAAACAGGGAAGGAGTGAGCCTGAGAACACCAATGCAATCTCCATTGGCAAGCCGTTACATGATGAATGTGCTCATCTTATGCATCACAGATTGGGTCATGTAAGCTGATCTGTCCCCGTCCACACACACACACAAACACAGCCAGCCGAGGGTTAAGGAAGCACTTGGCACGCACCCAGGTCTTTATCTCCAACTTGGCAGCGATAGACACACTGTCTGCCAAGTGCTTTTATTGCCACAGAAACAGAAAGATAATATACTCAGCGTACAAGAGTCCAACAAAAACAATATTCCTCTCGTCAGCTTCAGTTGTGTTCTAGTGACTATCCAGGGTTTGTTTTTGTTCGTCACAGGGATCACTGGCCACCACCCTCTATTATATAGTCTCTGGGGTGTGGTCCAGTGACTCAGTTCTAATCCCTAGCACGCCTCCTTAACTGCTGCCATCGTTTATCGCGCCTTCGTTGGCGTGCGTCCAGGAATGACGTCTCTCCTTCACTCTCATCTGAGACACCTGTCTCCCGGCTAATCTCCTCTCCCTCGGCCGGCACCTGAGACAGTGCCAGAGGGGAGGGGCCTGGAGAGGGAGGCCTGGCTGACTCCTCTTCCTCATGTTCGGAACTTTCTTCCTCCGATGGGATAGGCTCAGAGGGCGGGGCCACAACATAAGCTTCCCAATAGTACAAAAGGTATCTGAATCTTCAAATGGAACTAGGGTTAAAGATTGTAACATTTTTCTGGACTGTTCTATTTGCAGAATTGCGAAGTCAAAAGTGAGTCCTGCACCCAAGAAATCCCGGAGATATTCTGAACACATATTCCAGTTGGTACATATGGATCTGGTGGGTCCCTTGAAAGCCTCTTTTGGTGGGAATCGTTACTTTCTGACAATTGTAAATGACCATAGTAGGTTTGGATTTGTTTACCCTATCAAATCCAAGGATCAGACATTGTCTAAGTTTAAGGAATTCTGCCGCCTAGTGGAGAACCAGCATAAGTCAATATTCAAAAGATTTTGACTGACAGAGGAACTGAATTTAATTCAGTGCAGTTCTCTGATTGGCTAAAACGGAAAGGCATAATACATTTGTGAACTGCACCCTACTCCGCATTTCAGAACGGAATTTCAGAAAGACGGAATGGCGTGCTGCAGATAATGGTAAGGTGCGCACTTGAGGATGCTGACTTAAGTTTTTCATATTGGGCGGAAGCTGTTTCGTATGCAAATTATACGCTCAACCGGGTATGGTCCAGTGTGGTACAAAAGACCCCATATGAGATAGTGTATGGCCATAAGCCAAAATTGGTGCATCTTCATGTATTTGGAGTGATGGTTGATGTCCACATCCCAAAAAAGCTTAGAAAGAAGGGGGATAAAGTCTCAGCCAAACTGAGGTTTATGGGCTATGAGACAGGTTCTAAGGCTTTTGGGTTTGTGGACTCAAATGGGAGAATAGTAATATCTAGGTCAGCTACTTTTTATGAAGGCACTAATTGGGGCAGGATCCATGCAAATGAGATCCTGGCTCAAGATCCCCCTCATAGTAAAAATAAAAAGGCAGAAAAAGTGTCTGAAGGCCTATCTATGTCAGCACTTCAACCTGAATTTACTCTAGTGCTGATATAAGAAGGAGAAGCGAAGGCATCTGGAAAGGGACATTTAACTTTTCACCTACTTATTTTCCCTGGAGATAATATCCCCTAGGAGATGGGATGGGAGGGGGGAAATTCCTTTGAGCTGGAGTAGATTAGGGGTAGAATGACTTGGAAGATGGCCAATGAGTGCAGGGGAGTGGGGAACGGAAAGGGAGGGTTTTGGGGCTGGAAGTCAGTGTTGGCTTCGATTGGAGTCGGGTTTAGAATGTCGTGCTTAATAAATAGGAGTTTTTCTTCAAAGACTTTGTTTGAAATGCAATTTATTTGAGACGACCTTGAAACTTGACAATCTACTGATAGCGACACCTCTGGTTTTGGAGATGAGAGGATAGTACACCTCCCAAACCCTTGAAAGGAATTTTAAAGTGGAAGACGGAGACAGTATGGAAAGAAGGGCATCCCACTTTAAAGATAAAGAATGGTGATGGTGAGGAGGACAACTTATCAGATAGTACTGGAGTGGATGAAGAATCAGTTCGATCCACTAGGAGGATGAAGCCAAAAAGGTATGAAGGTTTTGTCACTTCTGTTGACCAGGTTTCAGTCATACCCCAAAGGTATGAAGTTGTGTTAATGCTATCTGATAAAGAACAACAAAACTGGCATGCTGCAATGGATACCGAATTGCAGAGTTTGAAAAAACTAGAGGTATTCACCCCAACGGAGTTATCAACAAACAAAAAGGTAATTGGCACAAGATGGGTCTTTAAGAAAAAGCCCATTGAAGATGGGAAGTTTATTTACAAGGCGAGGTTGGTTGCACAGGGTTTCTCACAAAGATTCCCTGATGATTATGTTGACACCTTCTCGCCTACAGTGCGGCCTGAAAGTGTGAAGACCGCACTCACTATAGCTGCCATACAAGGGGAGAGTGTGTACCAATTTGACATACTTACACGCCAAGTTAGATAAGAAAATATACGTTAAGGCTCCTCAAGGTGTAGATCACCAAGAAAATGATATTTGGCTTTTAAACAAAAGCCTCTATGGTCTTAAACAATCTGGCAGAAAGTGGTATGAATGCCTTACCAGTAGTTTAAAACAGATGGGTTTTACAATCTCATCAGCTGATGAATGTGTGTTCATTAAAAATCACCAGGGTATTAAAGAAATAGTTCTGGTTTATGTGGATGATATTTTGTATGTCTGCAAGTCTGAGGACAGATGTAAGATGTTTTCCAAGGAGTTAAGTAAAAATTTTGCCCTAAAGCCTCTAGGTCGAATTGATAAATTCTTAGGAGTCCAATTTGTAAAGACGGAGAAAGGGTATGAACTCTCCCAACAGGACAAGATTATAGAATTGGTAGAAAGATGCAACATGACAGAGGCCAAACCTTATAACACACCCATGCAGACAGATTTCCTCAATAATATGTATGCTGAAAGTGAACCTTTTGAGCAAAAGACACTTTATAAATCAGTAATAGGATCATTACTGTATATTGCAAGCTGGACTAGGCCAGATATTAGTCTGACCGTAAATGTTCGGTTCAGGCATTCTGAGAATCCCACTCAATACCACTGGAGTGGAATTAAAAGAGTTTTAAGGTAAGATATTGGGACTTCCGGTGGCTCCGCGTTTCCCGAATGGACGCTCCTTTAGGAGCTCCAGCCCTGCAATTCCGTTTGCCGCTAGAACAGCGAAAATCAGCTGTTCTAGCGGCTCGAAACTCTCCCCCAGGGAAAAAGGGGGAGAGAAGAGCAGAAGGGTCTGGGTAGAGCTCCCCTAAACCCCCAGGCTTTTTTTTTTAAGCCTGGGGTTTACAGGGTGAGAGCTCCCTGAAAGCCCTTCAGTGCTCCGGATCCGGGACGATTCTGCTTTAAGCAGAACAAGGGGTCGCAACCACACCAGCAGCGCAATTTTAAGGACTATGAGAAAATTCAAACCTGGATGCTGGCAGAGGAAATCAGGAGAATAAAAAATGCAAGTATTAAACTTTAACTCCGTTTAAAAGAAAAAGGAAAAAAGATGGCACTTAAGGGCGTTTAAAATGAAACTTATAAGTGAAAGTGATCGTTAAAGCTGCAACATTGTAAAAGCTACTGGATTATGTGGCAAGAAAAAGATTTAAAGTGCTAGTGAAATGAAAAAGACTATGGTATTGACCTTAACTACTTTATACCTCTAAATTGAGTGGAAAATTATTGGATTTATTGACCTGATAGCTGAACAAACTTAAATTGGGAATTGAAATATGGCTGACATCAAGGATGGAGGATCATTACTATATGAGCCAGCAAATTCACAAGTTGTGACTGTAGAGGTTTTACAAGAACTTTTAAATTTCTATACTTCTGCTATACTGGAATCAATTGAAAGGACTTTTCAAAATTATAATCTGGAGAACAAAAATGATTTGCTGGCTGGAAAAGAGGAAGGAAATCAAATTAACTTGTCTTTGGAGCAGGGAAAAGAGTCTGTCAGGGACACAATGGAAGTTACCACATTGAAAACAGAAGTTTTGGCAGAGGCTTCTATGCAGTTAATTGAAAAGCAGCAAATAGACTCTTTCCTGCAGACTGATAAACTTTATTGTGACAATTCTTGGTTTTACAGACAGAATCAACTTTTAAGAGAGGAAGTGACTGATTATATAAGCAGGAAGAGTCAAAATGGAAGTTTCAAAATGAAGGAGATAACTTTTAGGAGAGAGCAATCTTCAAAGATGCATCAATCTCAAATCTACATCCAAAAATTTTCGAAAATAAAAGCAGGGGGAGGAGCAATGCTGAAGGAGAAAGTATTATTGAAAATAACTTTACAAAAACTTTCAAAGAGACATCAACCTCAAATCCAAATTTTAAAATTTTCAAAAATAAAAGCAGGGGGAGGAGCAATGCTGAAGAAGAAAGAATTATCGAAGAAAAAGGACTGGAAAAAATACAGAAAGAAGGGAAGAATTGAAGATTAATTTTTTTGGGGGGGATTTTGGCTATAGTTTGAGAAGCTTAATTAAATTTGTATTTTTAAAGTTTATTCTAAGATAATAATATAGTGTGTTATTACAATTGGTTTTGGATATAAAAATGATAGCTTTTTAAGAGGTATCGAGGTATTAAAATGGCTAATTAAAAATTTGAGGGATATTTTTCTGAAGGGCTTGAAATTTATATTTTGAGAAATGACTTAATGTCTTATTGATGTATTAAGAGATTTTTAAAATGTTTAATATAAGATTATAGTATTTTAAGAAGGTATATGAGATAAAATGTCTAATTTAGAACTTTATTAGGGAGCAATGTTGATTGAGGAAGAAGGACTGGAAAAAATATAGAAATGATTAATTAAAAATTTAAGGGATAGTTTCCTGAAGGTTTTGGAATTTATATTTTGAGAAATGAATTAAGAAGGTCTTATTGATGCATTAAGAGGTTTTTAAAATGTTTAATATAAGATTATATTATTTTAAAAGGTATAGGTGATAAAATGTTTAAAGTTTTAAAATGTTTAATTTAGAATTTTTAATGCTGAATAGTTAGAAATTTATAATTGGTTTATGAAGGAATAAAGAGGATAAATGTTTAATTTAGAATCTTATTAGGGAGCAATGTTGAAAAAGAAAGGTGTTTGAGGGATGAAAATGAAACTTATCAGTGTTTGTTAATGCTTGTAATATTGGTAAAGTTACTGGATTATATACCAAGAAAAAGGCTTTTATATTCAGGAAGAAAGAATTTAACCCAATTGATTTTGAGAATTTACAAAAGGGAGGTTGATGAATTTGTAAAAGAGGAGTTAAAGAGTGTGAGGGAGTTTTAAACTTTGTAGTAAAGTTAGTATATTTTAGCTTTTGCTTGTTAAATATTATACCCTGTTTTTGCTCTGGGAAGTCAGGGGGTGGGGGGTGGGGAGGGGGGGAGGGTTGGGTTGGGATAAAATTGTTGAATAGATGAAGGTACAAATATAAAAGTAAATGTGGGGGAAATGTTACAACAAATGAAATGATAATATTAAGATATGATAAATATTGGAGGAGTAAGAGGAAAAAAGATGTATTCAGATGATACACTGATTGATTGATTATATATTGTATGTATGTTTGTTTATAAAAAAATAAAAACTTTTCAATAAAAAAAAGAGTTTTAAGGTATTTAAAGAACACTGTTAAACATTCACTTTTACTGGAGCCAGATACATCAGATAAACCAAGTTTATGCTGCTCCGCAGATGCTGATTGGGCTGGGGACATTAAGTCCAGAAACAGTACTTCAGGTTATGTCATATTTTTGAATGGGAGTCCCATCCATTGGTACTCAGGTAAACAGAAGTTAATTGCAACTTCCACTGCTGAGGCAGAATATGTGTGTTTATCGAAAGCATCTAACGATCTGGTATGGTTTGATGATCTTCTAATAAACTTGTGGGAAGAACCAGTGTATCCTATTGATATTTATGAGGACAACACGGCTGCTACCAATATCTCACAGGCTGATGCAGTGGGACAGAGGTCACGTCACATTGACATCAAGTATACACATGTCAGACAATTGACCAGGATAGGTTTCGTTAGGACAGTTTTCTGCAAAACAAAGGAGCAGATAGCAGACTTGCTCATGAAGCCACTGCCTAGGGATCAACACCAATATCTCTTAGATAAGATATCTATGACTGTGTAAGATTGTATTTCTTACTACTGTAATGTATATGCTCATGACTTGTATGTACATATATTTCTGTAATCAATTATTGCAGAGAAGGGGATTGGGAGAGGAAAAACCTCTCAGCATATTGCTGCAACTAATCGATTGATTGGTTTGAACAGTTTGAATGAACCAATCAGAGCACAGTTTCCTGGCTCTGAGTTTCCCACACTTTCCAACGGTCAGTTGATGAGCATATAAGCAGCAGCAGCAGATCACTCACTCAGAAGAGAACAGAACGATCCTGAGCTCACGCTCTACTCCTCCCTCTCCTCACTCCGAGACCAGATGAGATTTTGATGAGAGCATGCTGAAGTCACTACAAAGAGCTGAGTAACTGCCTTGCTCCTGAGAAGACTGACAAAGAACGCAGAGAGCCTCCCATGCTTGGGAAGAAGATTAGAGCTAATGGATTTTGCTGAGAGGAGAATCTTTTAGGCTGTTGATGCCTTCTTGTAGGTTTTGTTTTTATGTGTTTTTATTAAAGTAATTTTTTAAGACTCCTCTGTCAACTTCCATGCTTCAGTGCGTTTGTGTGCGTATCGGGTCACGGTCCATTCGAACACAGAACCCCTCCTTCACATTAACCTTGTTCATGACCTGCATCTTTGATACTTCTGCCAATTCTTCTTTTTGTTTTTTTAATATATTTTTTGTCAAAATCTTCATTTTGTCTTTGTTTATTTTCAAATCTGCTACCTTGCCAAATTCTCCTATTTTGTCTATCAGTTTATTTATTGATTCAAGCGGCTCTTCCAGAATAAACACCAGGTCATCTGCGAATGCTTGAAATTTATATTCTTGATTTTGAATTTTCATTCCTTTTATTTCTTTTTCTTCTCTAATATTTCTATTTAATACTTCTAATGTTAACACGAACAACAGTGGTGACAGTGGGCAGCCTTGTCTCATTCCTTTTTGTATTTCAATAGATTCTATCAATTCTCCATTTATCATTACTTTTGCTGTTTGTTTATGATATATGGCTTCTATGGCTTGAATAAATTTCCTCCCAAAGCCCATCTGTTTCAGCTCTAATAGCATCTAAAAACATCAAAGCCATTTGCTTTTCAGGATATGCCTCATAGTATTCCAAAGTGTCCAGAATTATCCTCAAATTGTCTCTGATCTGCCTTTTTGGCAGAAATCCATTTTGATCTGAATGTATAAAATTATTTAAATATCTTTTGAGTCTTTCTGCCAATATTGTAGTGAAGATTTTATAATTTGAATTTAGCAGGGATATAGGACTATAATTCTTGACTTGTTGTGGATCAGCATCCTCTTTTGGGATAAGTGTAATATATTCTTCCAACCATGATTTGGGTATTTCCATCTTTGACATTACTTCATTCATAACTTCTAACAGTGGGAGACTCAGTGATTCCTGTAGAGTCTTGTAGTATTCCGCAGGCAATCCATCTGGGCCTGCCGCCTTCCCAGTCTTTTGTTTTTTAAGTGCTTCAGTCAATTCCATCATCATTATATTTCCTTCTAGCATCATCTCAGTATCTTTTGAGATCTGGGGTAGATTCGCCTTGTATAAATATTGTTTAACACTTTCCTCCTCTATATTTTCTTTTTCATATAATTTTTAATAATAATCTTGTGTAATGTTTTTCTTCTCATCATTCCCAAATTTAATTTGTCCTTGTTCATCTACTAATTGTGTTATTTTCCTTGATTCTCTCTCTTTTTTTCAATTTATATGCTAGCCATCTGCCTGGTTTATTAGCATTTTCAAAATAGTTCTGTTTGGCACTTCTAATTTTTTGTGCTAAATCTTCTTTTTCTATTAATCCCATTTTATGTTTAGTTGTATCCATTTTCATTTTAATATCCTTTTTTTGTGGGAATTTCTGTAATTCTTTTTCAAGTTCCTTATAAACATCCTCTAATGTTTTATAGATTTGTCTTTTCTTAATATTTCTTTTCCTTGTATAGTCAATTATCAGGCCTCTGTAGTATCCCACAAATTTTGCAATGATGTATCCTCTTTTCTGTTTTCTTTAAAGAAAAAAAGCCAATTCTTTCTCCATTTTCTGTACAAAATCCTTTTCTTTTAATTAATTTATTTATTTATTTTATCAGATTTCTATAAGGCCCTTCTCCTTTCGGACTCAGGGCGGTGAACAGCCAAAGTAAAACACTTAAATACTGTAGTATTTAAAGTCCATCTGGACCTTCTCCTTTGTCCTTTCCATCTCACCATCATTGGATTATGGTCTGCCCAAGTATTAGTTTCTATATCAATTTCTTCTATGTTCGAAGTCAATTCCATTGTCATCCATATCATATCTATTCTAGACCATGATAAATGTCTATTAGAATAGAACGTATATTGTCTATTTTTTTACATTTCTTTCTCTCCATACATCTTTTAGATTTATTGCCTCTATCATCTTAAAAAGAGATTTTGGCAGAATTCTTCTACTTTGTTTTGTTGTCTTTTGTGTGTTATAGTCCATTTTCCCATCCACTATGCCATTAAAATCTCCCATCATGCAAATATTATCATAGTCCAGCTCAATTAATTTCATGTGTAATCTTCTATAAAAATCTTCTTTTTTTTATTAAAGCGCTTTACAAAATTTTTTTTAGAAATATTTCCCCCTCCCCCCTCCCTTCCTTACCCTCCCCCCCACCCCACCCCCAAACTTCCCAGAACAAAATACAGGGTATAACAATTAACAATCATATACTAAACTAAGATAACTATCTATGGACTCCTATCCCCCACTTCACACTTTAACTCTCCTTTTACTTAACTAAATATGAATATTCTTAATTTTTCTATTCATTCATAAGCTATTTGATACTTTTTAGTCCGATATTTGTTTTGAATATAGTCAATCCATCTTCTCCATTCCGATATATATCTTTCTTGTGAATAATCTTTCAAATATGCTGAAATTTTTGCCATTTCTGCTAAATTCGCTACTTTTAATGTCCATTCTTCAATAGTAGGCAGATCTTCCTTCTTCCAATATTGTGCCACCAAAAGTCTAGCTGCAGTTATTAAATTTAAAATCAATTTAGTCTCTATAACCGTACAATCTGTAATTATACCCAACAAAAACAACTGTGGAGTAAACCTTATCTTCTTTTTAAGAATATTTTGGATAATCCACCATATTTTAATCCAAAATGCTTTAACTTTTTTACAAGTCCACCATATATGATAATAGGTGGCATCATCACAATCGCATCTCCAACACTTAGATTGCAAATTCGGATACATACAAGCTAACTTTTTAGGATCTAAATGCCATCTGTAAAACATTTTATAAAAAATTTCTCTTAAATTTTGCACTTGCGTAAATTTCACATTTCTAACCCATAT
Source organism: Pantherophis guttatus (assembly GCF_059756535.1). Lineage (NCBI taxonomy): Eukaryota > Metazoa > Chordata > Lepidosauria > Squamata > Colubridae > Pantherophis > Pantherophis guttatus. The sequence goes on along the minus strand of NC_142065.1, from coordinate 118,491,280 downwards.
TTTTTCCCACATTTCCATTATTATTGGTTCCTGAATATTTTGTGCCCATTTTATCATACAATCCTTAACTAATTCTGTTTCTGAATCTATTTCTATCAATATATTATATAATCTTTTTATATGCATTTGGCTTTGATCTCTAATTTGTTTTACCAAATTTTCCTCGTTTTGCATGATACCAATTCTCTGATCTTCTTTCCATCTAGCTTGATTGTCGTTTGGAGCATATATTGCTATTAACAATATTTTTCTGTTGTTATCTATCATTTCCATCATCAAGATTCTTCCCTCTTCATCTATATAAATTTTTTCCACTGGGATTATATCTCTAATATACAAAACCACTCCTCTTTTCTTGCATTGTGGCAGTGAAGCAAATAATTTCCCTAATTTAGGTTGTACCAAAAGTTGTTCATCTTGTTTTTTAATATTCACTTCTTGTAAACAAATTAAAACAGTTTTAATTTCTCCAATTTATGAAATACCTTTCTTCTTTTAGTTGCTATATTAAGTCCATTTATATTCATTGTAATCAATTTTTTCTCTTCCATGTTTATACTTTATATGAAGGCTTTACTGCTCTAGTGGATCTCAATTCAGGTTGTTCTTTCTACAATGCCTTCTACTGCACCTTCTACTACACCTTCTTCCTTTTCAATCATCACTAGATCCTCCTCTTGTAATTGAAGCAATGACTCTTCCCTTCTTAATTCTACTTCCTTCTCTCTTAGATTTTCAGCATAAAATGCTTTGGCTTTATCAATTGAATCTATTTTAAATCTTTGCAGTTGCCATGTAAACACCAAACCTTCTGGTATCAGCCATCTATAGTTCACACCTTTCTGAAACAGTATTTTCGTCAAAAATTGATATTCTCTTCTCATCTCTCTCACTCTTCTTGGTATTTGCTTCAGAACCACAATTTCCTTGTCCTTGTATTGCAGTGTTTTCTCTTTTGTAATCTGCAATATTTGTGTTTTAATTGATTTCTTGGTGAATCTTATATGAACTTCTCTTGGTAGTTTATTTCTCATTGCATATCTTGTATATACTCGATACATCTCGCCAATGCCATCAAACATTTTTCTTTGGTGATTTCTAATGCTTCTGCCAAAATTTCTATCATTTTTTCTGCCAAATTTTCTCTTTTTTCTTCTTTAACATTTTGAAATCTTAAATAAAATTCTGATTTGTTCATCTCCCATCCTAATTCACTCTTATCACGTTCAACCTCTTTAATCTACTGTCCATATCTTTAATTTTTTTGTCTCTTTGTTCCTTCTTTTCTTCATTTTTTTCAAGTCTATCCTCATATTTCTTCATCATCTGTTGTATGTTCTCCACTTTTCCATCTATTTCTCCTGTTCTTTGTTCAATCTTTTCTATTTTTAATTTTATATCTTGTATTCCTTGTAAAATCATCTGCATTGTCGCATCCTTCTCTTTCTCCCGTTCCTTCTCCTTTTCCTGTTGCAACATTGCCTGTATTGATTGTTGTCCTCCCGATGGTGAAGAAGGAGTCGATCCAGAAGAACTAATAACTGCTGCCTTTTTACTCATATCTATAAAGTAGTTGCAATCTATTCAAATAAAAAAAATAAAAAAAATATCTTCAGATTCTTCTCAATCCTAATCCATTTTTATGGGGGGCAAATATTATCTCAAATAACAATAGGCAAAAGAAAGAAAAAAAATCCAAGGAAAGCAATTTTCTGGCTCTTGTGTGCTCTAATCCAATCAAATAGAAAGGTAAAAACCAAATTAATTAACGGTCTCCAATTAATAGAGGAAAAAAAGGAAAAAAAAGGAAAAATTAAAAAAAAAGAAAAAACCAAAAAATAATTTCTTCAGGCTCTTGTATGCCTTAATCCAATTAAACAATAACATATTATGAAAGAGTAAAAAGGAGAATAGAAAAAAGAAAGAGGAGAGAAAACAAAAAAGAAAAAATCTATTTCAAAAACTTAAAAATACTAAATGTCTCCTAAAAGCAGACACAATCCTATTAAAAATAGTTAGAAGGGGAAGAAGTGGAATAATAAAAAACAGTGCCCACACAATAATTTTTTTTAAAAAAGAAAACTTTCTATCTAATATAGAAATCCACAACTGTGTAGTATTCAAAAGCTCTTTTATATATCTCACTCAATTTTACAGCTCTCGTTCCAGAGTCACTGTTATCTTCTTTCAAATTTTATCCGCCTGTCAACAATAGTTTCTCCAAAGAGCACCTGCATAAACAATCCTGTAAACACTCTTTGATGCTCTTCTAAGTTTTATCATAAACAGGCTCAATGGCCTTGAATTATAACACAGTTGCTACTTTCTTTTATCAGTGGGGGAAAAAAAGAGATACAATGTTTCAGTCCACTAGATGGCAATAGTTCCTGCTTCTTCCATTCTCCCTCTATCTCCAATATACAATAAAGCCAATGAAAAGAAAAAAAGGATTAAAAGTTACAATTTGGCCAAAGGGAAAGGTAACAAAACTAATCCAAAATCTTGTAAACTAAAAAAAGGCACCAAAAATTTAGTAATTAAACAGGTAAAAAAAGGAAAGCTCCCTTCCAATCCAGTCCCGTCAAATTTAAAAGTAGAATTCTCCACAAGCATCCACAAATAAAAATAAATTGTATTGCAGGAAAATTAACTTAAATTCAGGCTCAATTCCGCTGCTTAATTTCTTCTATCTTCAATTTTAATTATATTTCCACTTCAGGGTGTTCTTAAAATCTTAATTTAAAAGTCTCTCACCAAATCGTAACACTATCACTCATTCTCTTCCGTTCCGGAGCTGTCCCAACTTCAGCAGCTTAATGGCTGCCTCTTCAGTGCCGGAAAAAAGGGCTTCTCCTGGACTTTGCAGTGTCCCTGGGATCGGCAGGATGTGCCCTCCTGTATCACTGTCTCTACGGGACAGTGAGGACCAATTTGGACTGTCCAGTTGTGAAGATATCGGCGGTGGTCTCGGAGCACTGAAACCTTCTGTAATCCCGTCGTGACATCAGCTTCGCCCTCCTCCCACCTCTCAATCTTATATCTTGCATCATTCTTATGCTTATTCTTGTCTTTTTCCCTTGCCATATATATATTTCCTTATTATCTTATTGAGATATTGAAAATAGGTATTTTCAATTTTTATCGGCACAATCTGAAATAGAAACAATAATCTTAGTAATATATTCATCTTTATCAGTGCAATCTGTCCCATGAGTGATAGTTGAAGTTTCTTCCATTTTTCCAAATTTTTTTCAATTTGCTGCTTTAATTTATAATAATTATCTTCTTTTACTGTTACACATCTTGATGTTAAATATATTCCAAGGTATTTAACTTTTGTCACTATTTGTATATTCAATTTTTCTTCCATCTCTCTTTTTTGTTTTTCTGTCATATTTTTAGCCGAAATTTTTGTTTTGTCTTTATTTATTTTCAAGCTGGAGACTTTCCCATAGTCTTCTATTTGTTCTAATAATTTAGGGCCTGTTATGAGCGGATCTTCTATAATAAATACCAAATCATCTGCAAAGGCCTGCAATTTATACTCTTCTTTTTTAACTTTTATCCCTTTTATCTCTTCATCTTGTCTTATATTTCTATTTAAAACTTCTAATATCAAGATAAACAACAATGGCGAAAGAGGACATCCTTGTCTAGTACCTTTCATTATGCTAATCTTTTCTGTCATTTCCCCATTTATCATTATTTTAGCAAATTGCCTATCATATACTTTTTTTATAACATTTATAAATGTCTCCCCAAAATCCATTCTCTGTAATTGTTTTATCATGAACTGCCAATTCACATTATCAAAAGCTTTTTGGGCATCTAAAAACATTAACGCCATCTGTTTTTCTGAATGGTTCTCATAATATTCCAAAGCGTTCAAAATTGTCCTCATATTATCTTTAATTTGTCTTTTTGGTAAAAATCCGTTTTGATCTGCATGTATATAGTCATTTAGCGGCTTTTTCAGTCTGTGTGCCATTATTGATGCAAAAATATTATAGTCTGCATTTAACAATGAGATCAGTCTATAATTTTTTTATTAATTGTAAATCCATATCTTCTTTAGGTATAAGTGTTACAAATGCCTCCTTCCATGAATCTGGCATTTTTGCCTTTATTAATAAATCATTAAATAAGTCCAACATTATTTATTTATTTATTTTATTTATTTGTTCCTATTTCTATACAGCCCTTCTGCAATAGGACTCAGGGTGGTGAACAGCCAAAGTAAAAAACAGAACATACAAAATTTAAAAACAGTTTAACATAATTAAATATTTTGGCCGTAAATTAAAACAACCCAATTTAAAATCAATTTAAAATTTAACGCAAGCCAGCCCAGCTAGTTGAAATAAATGGGTTTTCAGGGCCCGACGAAAAATCCGTTATTGTACGTATCTCTGGGGGGAGGTTGTTCCAGAGGGTGGGTGCCGCCACAGAGAAGGCTCTCCCCCTGAGAGTTGCCAGCCGACATTGTCTGGCGGACGGCACCCTGAGGAGGCCCACTCTGTGCGAGCGTACTGGCTGGTGGGAGGCTATTGGTGGCAGAAGACGGTCTCGTAAGTACCCCGGCCCTAAGCCATGGAGCGCTTTAAAGGTGGTCACCAACACCTTGAAGCGCACCCGGAAGACCACCGGGAACCAGTGCAGCTCGCGCAGGAGAGGTGTCACATGGGAGCGCCTCATCGCCCTCATAATCCCCCGCGCGGCCACGTTCTGGACCAGCTGGAGCCTCCGGGTGCACCCCAGGGGGAGCCCCATGTAGAGAGCGTTGCAGTAGTCCAGGCGGGAAGTGACGAGTGCCTGAGTGACTGTGCGTAGGGAGTCCCGATCTAGAAAGGGGCGTAACTGGCGTATCAGGCGAACCTGATAAAAAGCCCCCCTGGCCACGGCCATCAAATGATCTTCTAAAGACAGCCGTGCGTCCAGGAGGACGCCCAAGTTACGAGCCCTCTCTGTGGGGGCGAGTGATTCGCCCCCAATAGCCAGCGATGGCGTCAGCTGGCTATATCAGGACGCCAGAAGCCACAGCCACTCGGTCTTGGAGGGGTTGAGTCGGAGCCTGTTTCTCCCCATCCAGGCCTGCATGGCCTCCAGGCACTGGGACATCACTTCAAGGGCATTGTTGGGGTGGCCTGGGGTGGAGATGTACAGCTGGGTGTCATCAGCGTACTGATGGAACTCCACCCCGAAGCCACGGATGATCTCACCCAGCGGCTTTACATAAATGTTGAACAGAAGGGGCAAGAGGACCAACCCTTGTGGCACCCCACAAGCAAGGTGCCTCGGGGTCGACCGCTGCCCCCCTGTCAACACAGATTGCAACCAGTCAGAGAGGTAGGAGGAGAACCACCGCAGAACAGTGCCCCCCACCCCCAACCCTGCCAACCAGTGCAACATGATACCATGGTCGATGGTATCAAAAGCCACTGAGAGGTCTAACAGGACCAGGATAGAGGAGCAACCCCTATCCCGAGCCCTCCAGAGATCATCCACCAACGCGACCAATGCAATTTCCGTGCTGTGCCCAGGCCAGAAGCCGGACTGGAGCGGGTCTAGATAGACAGCTTCATCCAGGTACCGGGGAAGCTGTTGCGCTACCACACTCTCAACAACCTTCGCAACAAAGCGAAGGTTGGAGACTGGACGATAGTTAGCCAAAACAGCCAGATCCAGAGAGGGCTTCTTGAGGAGGGGCCTCACAACCGCTTCTTTCAAAGCGGCTGGCAGGACCCCCTCACTCAAAGAAGCATTAACAATCTTCTGGAGCCAGCCTCATGTCACCTCCCGGGAAGCCAGTACCAACCAGTAGGGGCACAGGTCCAATAAACATGTGGTCGCGTTCAGCCGTCCCAGGACCCTGTCCATGTCCTCGGGAGCCACAGGATCGAACTCCCCTCAGATAACACTCTCAAGACCTGCCTCAGTCATCCCGTCCGGACATACCCAGTCAGAGGCCAGCCCTTCCCGAATCTGAGCGATTTTGTCATACAGATACTGCACAAAGTCCTCAGCTCGGCCCTGCAAGGGGTCATCCCGCACTTCCAGATGAAGGAGGGAGCGGGTCACCCTAAACAGGGCGGCCGGGCGATTATCTGATGACACGATAAGAGCGGCAAAATAGCTAGATTTCGCCGCTTTTATCGCCACTAGGTAGGTCTTAATATGAGACCTCACCAGTGTTCGGTCGGATTCGGAGCGGCTGGTCCTCCAACTACTCTCCAGGTGTCTTTTCCGGTGCTTCATCTCCCTAAGCTCCTCGGAGAACCAAGGAGCTAGGTGAGTTCGGTGCCGGGTCAGAGGCCGCAAAGGCACGACACGGTCCAAGGCCCCGGCAGCCGCACTATCCCAGGCGGCCACCAGGTCTTCAGCCGAGTCATGAGCCAGAGTCTCAGGAAATGGCCCAAACTCCATCTGGAACCTATCAGGGTCCATCAGGCGCCTGGGGCGGAACCACCTGGTCGGTCCCACCTCCCTGCGGCGGGGTGCAGTGGTTAGAAAGTCCAGTCGAAGGAGCAAGTGGTCAGACCATGACAAGGGTTCGATGGCTATATCCCCTATATCAAGGCCACTCAACCACTGACCAGAGACAAAAACTAAGTCCAGAGTGTGTCCCCCTGTGTGAGTGGGGTCATGAATTAACTGAGTAAGGTCCATGGCCGTCATAGAAGCCATGAACTCTCGAGCCACCTCAGACGTTTCACCGATAGATGGCAGGTTGAAATCCCCCATGATAACAAGTCTGGGGGTGTCCACCGCCACCTTGGCTATAACGTTAAGCAGCTCGGGCAGGGCCGTTGCCACGTGGCAGGGAGCCAGGTACGTGACCAACAAGCCCATCTGTACTCCACAACCCCACTTCACAAAGAGGGACTCACATCCGGCTATCTGAGGAGCAGTGGTCTCCCTTGGATCCAGACATTCCTTTATAATAACTGCCTGTCGAGATCCCAAACTCGACACGTTGCCGACGAATCCTCCTGCAGACGCGGAAGCAACACGACGAGGCAATGGGGGTGGAAGTTGGGTTAATTTGTTCTAAGCACAGATTGGTGGAGGGGGTGTTAGGGAAGGTAGGCGGACGGTCACCCTGCGGCCGCGGTAGGGCATTGAACAGCTGCTGCGCGTTGCCGCTCGAGTGGGGCGTGCCGGCAAGGAGGGGCCCGGAAGGGCGGTGGTGGGCGCGCTTATTTAAAGTGCATTGAGTGGCGGCGGCGCCCAACGCCGACTTTGTATTATCTTCACTTGAACTCAGCAAGTTTTTGCACCACCTTTGGACGCTGAATAAACCGTTTCCTGCTTCAAAAAAGCATTGATTGCAGCATGGCTTATTTCCGACTTCGGGTGACGGCGAGAGAGCTGAGAGAAAGTCGGCGTTTTCCTTTTCCACCGTGAATACCGCCGAGAACGAAGGGGTGGCAGAGGGAGCGGCGGCTGGGGCGGCGAGTCCCGAAGGACCGGAGGAAGACACCACCGTGTTGCAGGTGTTGGAGGAACCAAGCCCCACAGGCCCTCCAGTAGTTAGGTCCAAGGAGAGGAAGCCCCAGCAAGTAGACGGCTCCATTGAGACCCAGGAACTGTCAGAGTCGCAGCGAATGAAGATGTCAGGGGGGGGGGAAATGGTGGCAGAGCTCCGCGCTTGTGAGTTCTGGGACCTATAAAGCCCCAACCCCTGGGGTTTATTCGGGAGAGTCCTCCTTTCATGGCTGGAGGGAGAGGAAGTGGCTAGATGATGAGGAATGTGACTGGAGCCACTCTACTGGCCTGGGAGCGTCCACCCTGGATGTCTTGAGGGAGAAATTCGGGGAAGGCAGTTTCAGAGATGCAGCGGCCTGGCAACCCTGGCTGGGAACAGAGGCTACTGAGTCGTGGCAAAGAGGCAGGGGAGGTCGGGAGTTCCGCTTCCATTTAGCGAGCCTGAAGCTGCGGGTAGAGAGAAGGGATGGGAGCAGGGGCCAGCCGATGGGACAGTCCCGGCCCAGGGTTTCCTCACTAGGTGAGGCACCCCGCGATATGGATCACGAAAGGCAACAGAGAACGGCAAGGCGAGGGATGGACCAGACCGGTATGGGGGCCCGGACAGGTCAGCTTTGGTCAGGGATCCCTGCGCAGGGCAGTGGAGCCAGTGGTCAACCCCCCACCATGGTGTGGCCGCCTGGAGCATGGCCACAGCAACCCCAGGCTGTATGGGGTCCTCCCCCTATACAGGCTTCCTTTGACGGGAGCCCTGACCGGGTCTCTATTTTTCTAAGTCAAGTGCTCAGCCACACTGATCTCTATGGACATCTGTATCCATCACAGTGGGCTGTAGTCATGGCCATAACTGCAGTCCTCCAAGGGGAGGCTGCTAATTGGGTTGCGGACCTACATAGTGAGCATGCTAGGGAGCTAGCCGATGTGGGACTGTTCCTGGAAGCGCTACGAGGACGCTTCGAAGATAGCACAAGGGTCCAGGTCACAGAGGGGGAATTGCTGGCGCTGAAACAGAGAGGACGGCCGGCCAAAGAATACGTCAAGGACTTCAGGATGTTAGCGGGGAGACTTCGGTCATGGCCAGAACGGTTACTGGTACACCAGTTTCGGTCCGGCCTGGATAGGGAAGTGAAACAAGCGTGTGTGTACCGTGGTCTATCACCGAAACTGTCCGAATGGTTCAAGGCGGCGGTGGAACTGGAAGCTGGATTACGGGAGTTCCGAGGTCGTGTAGGCCAACCCCAACGTTTTGTACCAACTGGAATGAAACTGACAGCCCCAAAGGAGTATGGAGCAAGTCCCGCACCCGTTAGACCGGCAGCAGGTGGAGGACGAGGAGCCTTCCGTTGCTTCCGGCGCTTCGGCCGTGTTCATGCAAGTTATCAACGAGGTGTTACATGAACATCTATATCGGGGCGTTCTTGTATACTTGGATGATATTTTGATATATTCTGATACGATGGAAGAGCATATCCAACTAGTGAGGAAAGTCCTGTCCAAGTTACTAGAGGCAAAGCTTTTTGTAAAGTTATCAAAATGCGAGTTCCATTGCACCACATTGGATTATCTGGGGTATCGTATTTCAGCACTAGGAGTAGAGATGGATCCGAAAAAGGTCTCGACAGTGTTGGAGTGGCAGGCACCCAAAACCAGAAAGCAATTACAAAGCTTTCTTGGTTTCGCCAATTTCTGTCGGCAATTTATCCCGTCGTTTGCACAGGTGGCCCTCCCATTAACAGATCTGTTAAAAACGAAGCATTTGGGTGGGGGTAAGGTAAAACCGGGACAATTGTTACCATGGACGAAGGAGTGTCAGCAGTTGTTCGAGCGGTTAAAGGAATTATTCGCCAGAGAACCTGTACTAAAACACCCGGATCCCTCATTGGAGTTTGTGGTGCAAGCAGATGCTAGCGACGTAGCCGTAGGGGCCGTGCTTTTCCAGCGGGCATCAGATAGAACCCTATGTCCTTGTGCGTACACATCCCGGAAATTGACACCCACAGAACGGGGTTGGGCTGTTTGGGGGAAAGAGGCATTTGCGGTGAGATGGGCTTTAATGACATGGCGGCATCTGCTAGAAGGCACTAACAAAAAATTCGAGGTCTGGACAGACCATAAAAACTTGGAGGCCTTGCAAACCCCTAGGAAAGTGTCGCCGAAACAGGTTCGTTGGGCACAGTATTTCCAGTGATTTAATTTCGACCTGAAGTATGTCCCAGGTGGCAGGAATTTTTTAGCCGATGCATTGTCCCGGATGCCTCAGTTTGATAGTAAGCGAGAGGATGTAGTACAAGCAATCATTCCAAAACCTCAACAAATGGCCTGGGCGGGTGATAAGCCAACTAAACTCGAGTGGACGATAGAACTGAAAAAAGCAATGCAGGACAACCCCTGGGTAGTTGAGCATAAAACGATGGTGACCATGCGTGATGGGTTAGCTTGGATGGGGTCTAAATTGTATATACCACAATCTCTGCGCTCAACCATGCTGAACAGGTGTCACGATTCCAAAACCGCTGGACATTTTGGGTTTTTAAAGACCCTCCATCTCGTTCGGCGGCAGTTCTGGTGGCCTCGTATGCGTAAGGAAGTAGAGAAATATGTGAAAGAGTGTCATGTATGTGCTGTAACGAAGGCAAGGCCCGGTAAGCCACTTGGTCTCTTACAACCAGTCGCTAAACCCAGTAGACCGTGGGAAGAGATAGGGATGGATTTCATTGTAGACCTGCCTGATAGTAAAGGCCACACAGTTATATGGACTGTGGTTGAACTCTTCTCTAAACAGGCTCATTTTATTCCATGTAAAGGCTTGCCGAGTGCGAGACAATTGGCTATGATGTTCGTGCGGCATATATATCGATTGCATGGTACACCCTGACGGATCATATCGGACAGGGGTGTACAGTTCACAGCGCGCTTTTGGTGTGGCTTTGTTGAGTTGATAGGATCATCCCAAGGATTGAGCTCCGCTTACCACCCTAGTACCAATGGGGCTGCAGAAAGAGCCAATGCTATGATAGAGAGATATCTACATTGTTATGTGTCGTATCAACAGTCCACTTGGTCAGAGCTCGTACCACTTGCTGAGGTAGCATATAACAATGCAGTACACCGAAGTACTGGGGCTACCCCATTTCAAATCGTGTATGGTCGGGACTTTATTGCAATCCCTGAACTTGAACCAGATGAGCAAGAAAGGGTGTCTCCTAGGGAGTGGGGAATCCGTATTGGAGTTCAGTGGCCAAAGATCAAGGAGGCGTTACAAAAAGCGGCAAAAGAGTATAAAGTGTTCGCTGACAGAAAACGAAAAGACCACAAACCGTTTCGTGTAGGAGACCAGGTGTACGTGTCCACTAAATATATCAAGTTACAAATACCTAGTAAAAAACTAGGTCCGAAATACCTCGGGCCCTTTACTGTTGTAAGAATCATAAATCCGGTAACTGTTGAGGTTAGGTTACCATCGTTACTGGGTAAGATCCATCTAGTCTTTCATAGCAGTTTATTAAAGCCAGCAGGCAGTATGCCCAGGACCATTAGCAGACTCCCATTACGAAATCGTAGAAATCCTAGATTCGAAACTAAGTAGAGGAAAACTAAAATACCTAGTGAGGTGGAAAGGCTACCCTCTGGAGGATGCCTCGTGGGTACCGGTTGAAAGCCTTCAGGCTGAGAGGTTACTGAATCGGTATCACAAAAAATACCCCCACAAACCTGGAAACAACATGACTCCATGTTAATTTTTTACCTTATGTTTTACAGGTGGACCCCTGGTAGGGGGAGCCGCCTTCGAGATCCCAAACTCGACACGTTGCCGACGAATCCTCCTGCAGACGCGGAAGCAACACGACGAGGCAATGGGGGTGGAAGTTGGGTTAATTTGTTCTAAGCACGGATTGGTGGAGGGGGTGTTAGGGAAGGTAGGCGGACGGTCACCCTGCGGCCGTGGTAGGGCGTTGAACAGCTGCTGCGCATTGCCGCTCTTGAGTGGGGCGTGCTGGCAAGGAGGGGCCCGGAAGGGCGGTGGTGGGCGCGCTTATTTAAAGTGCATTGAGTGGCAGCGCTGCCCAACGCCGACTTTGTATTATCTTCACTTGAACTCAGCAAGTTTTTGCACCACCTTTGGACACTGAATAAACCGTTTCCTGCTTCAAAAAAGCATTGATTGCAGCGTGGCTTATTTCCGACTTCGGGTGACGGCGAGAGAGCTGAGACCGCCACCCCCCCGCCCCTGCCCTGAGCCCTCAGCTGATGAAATGCACGGAAGCCTGGTGGGCATATATCCACGAGGGGAACTCCCCCCTCCTGGCCCAACCAGGTCTCCGTAATGCCCGCTAGGTCTGCCTCCCCCTCCTGAATAAGATCGTGAATGAAGGGGGCTTTATTAACAATGGACCTGGCATTGCATAACATCAGCCGGAGGCTCTGGCCCTGAGAATCTGGACAGCCTGGGGAACGAGGAAAGCATTGGGGACCGGAGTGTGCAATCGCTCTAAGATAGCGAGTGCGCATTCCCCGAACATGATGTGGTCCCCAGCTTCCGCCATATCTGCCCCTCCCACTCACTATACTGATGGAACAGCCCTCTTTAAATCGAACTCCAACCCCCGCCCCGACCTCCGGTTCTACGTCCCTAGTGTCGCAGCCCTTCGCTAAGGCTGGTCTTGAACCCGGTGGATTTCCCCCAGAACCCACCCTAATCCCCCCCGAACCCCTTAAAATTTTTGTTAAAAACCCACTAAAAAACCCACTTAAAAAACCCCTCAAACTCTTCTTTGCCGCATGCCATCTCTCGGGGCTCCAACGCCCGTCATCAAGATAGGCCCTCGATAACGAAGAGGGCCAAACCTGCGAGAGGGGGGAATCTCGCAGGGCACGAAGGTCATTCACTGAGTACATCTGGACATCAAGGGGAGGTGATAATCCATGGCCAATAGCCAGGGGACAATTTGATGTTATCACAGTCAAGAGGAGTGAATGCCAGGCTTCAATAGAATTCCAATGGGATACGTAGGACCTCATTGCCCTCTCACGGCAATGGCAGGAGTAAGAATGCTGTTTCGGACCTGTAAAGGGTGACCCAGCCCCCCTCTCACGGCGGCTGGTCAACCACGATCGTCCAAAGAACCGGAGTTGAGACAGCAGCTGTAGACCCGCTCCACCAAGACTTGAATCCCCAGATGTAAACCTCCATTCAATGGAGGGAAAGAATGGGATCAGGTCAGTCCACATAGTCCAGGGCAGGCTCAACGGTGGAGATCATAGCAGTCAAAAACTCCAGGGAGGTCAAGATGACACCTAGTCCAGGAGATGATGGGAGGGGAAAGAGGAGAGCCAAGGCAACAAGCGCCAGAGGGGGGAAAAACCCTCAGTCATGGTCCAGCTCTCCCCCATCCCTCCAGATCTTCCTTATAACCATGCTGCTCATCTCGCCCAGCCTTCATAGATCATCATGGAGGCCTCTGGGACGACCAAGGGGCCAAACAGTGCCCCACGATCACCCAAGAGATCTAACGCCACGAGTAAGCAGCTGCCACCATCTCCAACACTCCCACACACCAAACTGCAGTGGCCCCTTCCTTGAGCCAGCGGCCGCCATTTCCACGCTGCCAGCATCGCTGCCGCCACCGTTGCCAGCCTCCCCGTCCTCACCTCGCCCCCCTCACTGCCCTAGCACATGTCCAGGGGGCGGATTGGGCTGGCGAGGATCCCGATGAGGGTGCTGCACTGCCGCCATCGCCACGGCGCTGACGCCGTCTTCCTGGCTCTGCCACCTTCGCCATGGGAGGTCTGCCGCCGCCCCCTCCTCCTTCGGGCCACTCTCACCGTCCTGTGGTCTCCACAAGCCGCGAGCCTCTGCGAGCCTCTGCGAGCCTCCAGGACGTTCTAAGAAGCTGGAGACCCCTCAACAGAGAGCCCCGACACTCCTCCAGCTGGGCCAGGGCTGCAGCGATCAAAATTCAGCCCTTCAAGGCCCCCTGAAGCCATAATCACCCCCCGAAACACCAGAGTCACAGGGAAGTCGCCATCTTGCGCATGCGCAGAAGAAGAAGGATCTGATTATATTACTGATGACTTCTTGTAATGTTTTATATAACTCCGCTGGTCCTGGTGCTTTCCCACTTTTTTGTCTTTATTGCTTCTGTTACTTCCATCATTGTTATTTTTTTCTTCTAGCATTCCTTTGTATTGTTCTGATATTTTAGTCAAATCTGATTTTTCCAACTAGCTTAGTATCTCTTCCTCCAGAATCTTCTCTTGAGAGTAGAGTTGCTCATAATATTTTTGAGTTATTTTCTTTTTATCTTCAATTCTATATTGTAATTTCCTTTCTCCATCTTGTAAACATTTTATTATTTTCTTCTCCCTCTCTTTTTTTAACTTGTGCACTAGCCATCTATTTGAGTGCAAACCAGAGCAGTAGTTGTGTATGGAGGCCCTTAAAGCCTGTTTAATTTCTGAAGAGCAGAAACACCATTTTAGAAAATGTCATGAGGAGAAATTCTTGAGGTGGGTGCCCAAGGAGCAGAAAGAGAAATGTAACAGAATGGCTGTCTGCAGAGACCAGAGCAACAGACAAGATGTCTGCAAAGAGAAAAGTGGGAGAAGAGACCAGAATAAAGCCCAGCAAAGATTTTCTAAGCAGAAAGACCAGGAACAACGGTGGAGTTTCATCTGTGGTGAAAAGACACATTTGAAGAAAAACTGTTTGCAAAGGAAAAACTATTTGCAAGGAAGAAACTATTTGCAAGACAAAAACTGTTTGCAAGGAAGAAAATCAACTGATGGACAAATTATGTTGCAAAAGTTAGCTATTGCAATAGCAGAGCAAATGGATAATAGACAGTGGGGCTAGTCAAACAATTGTTAATAATTCAAATTGTTTTTTAGAATGTATCCAGCTGAAGGAGATGCAATAGCCTTGGCAAATGGCCAGAAGGCTAAAGTCATTGGAAAAGGCAGTGTGGTGATTCCATATCTGGAGGAAAAAATTAGTAACATATTGTGAGTGCCTGAAATGGAGCATAATTTACTGAGTGTCTCAGGGCTTCTGGCGGTGACATCAGTGTGGAGTGGGTGAGGGGACAGAGCTGCATTCCTGAAGCTCAAAATATCTTCACTAAGGGCCAGTTTAGGGCTGTCACTGCGTTATTTTATTTACCAGCTGAGCTTCATATTTCTGGACTATCAGACTTTCCGTACCTTGCCATGAATTGTTATCAAAAGTTACTACGCATGTCCGCATTCTTTCACATTCCTTCACACACTCTTTCCTTTGTTCTCTTGTCAGCAAGGTCCGGCTGAGAAATAGCCGGCAAGAATTATTTCAAAAATGTAGCAATTACTTTTCTTAGTTAGTGAGGTGTTTTATTTTCTTTATAACAAATAAATGAGTTTTATTAGATAATTTTTCTTCGCGTTTCTTTTCAGAATATTGCAACAAGGAATAAGCCTCGATCTATCCTCTAAACCAGGGTGATTTTTCCCAGAGCCAAACATGGGATTAATCAACGCCCTGACATCTGGTAGCACTCGGATGGTTGATTTATGGCTTTTTTTTCTTGTTTTGTTATTTCTGATAAGAGCGCATAGGCAATTAGTTTTTAGCTACTGAGGTACGCTAATTATTTTTGCTAAAATGCCGAAACAGAAGAAAAAAGGCAAAATGAAACCAAGACCACTCTTCGTAAATGATTTGATTGTTCTTTCCAACGAAGAGGTGGCAGACAGGAGATTTTCAGATTTCCAGCCCCTTACTACAGCCACATGCCTGGAACAAGAAGAAGCCGTGGGAACAGAAATGGAGGGAGATAAGACAGAAGCTGTTTTTGAAGATGATGATTTACGACTGAGGTCAGTAACACTTTCTTCTGATTTTCCAAGCTCTGAAAAAGTCCTCCTAAAACCTTCTGAATTTGTAACGCTCGGTGCAAGGCCAAAGCAAACTGCCGAGCAAAATTACTCCCACGCAGAGAGAGAAACAATTCATTATTCTCCTCGAAGCTCTAAGCTCACCCTGGATGAGCTGGCTATGAAAGCCTATCGTGACCGTATAAAACTCTATGAACAGGAGCTATCCCAGGCAAAAATGGCTATATCTATGCTTGAGCAAGATAAGGGAGATAACTTAAGATTTTCAAAAAGCGCCATATTGTCTTCTTCCTCGGAGCCAAAGACACTCCCCCTGGTGGATCCTGTGTCAGGCCAATTAAGACAGAGGGCACTGCATACATCACATGAAAGTCTCCCTGATCAAGTTACATGTAAACCTGCCACGCAATCATTCCTTGTAACTGCAAAGCTGCCCGAAGCTAAAGGTGCAGCACCATCTGCTGGCAAAAGTAATTTACTACAGGAAGCTGAAATGCCACAAGTGTTTCCACAGGCCCAAACTCAAACACCCCCTGGCGGTGATGGTGTCTTTTTAAATGGAACACAATTAAACTTAATGCAGCAAAGGCAAATGATTGCATCTCCAGCAGGTCATGCCAATATTGCAGATCAATCACAAATGACAACTGGAATACAGCAGATTCCAGTGCATCAGCCACAGCAGCTACAAATGCCTGCATATGTGCCCCAGCCACAAGTGCAAATAGGGCCACCTCCTGGCCCACCTCCAATGGCACAACCAAGACCATTTTTAGGTCCACAACAGGCACAGCAAATACCACAGGCATTTCTGCCAACACAGCCAGCGTACCAAATGCAGGCTCCTTACCAGGCATTTTCTGTCTCTCCACTAACTGGTGACTCAAAACTAAAAATGTCAGGACACAATTACAAAGCCTGGGTCAGTGAGATTAGACTATTGCTTCTTAGAGAAGGCACTCACTGTATGGTTTTTAATCCTCCTGCACAACCATGGGATTTTGCAAGAAGAGATTTAGAGATAAGGGCTCGCACAACATTATTGATGTCCATGGATACTGAACTGCAGGTCACTTTTCCACCAAACACAACAGCCCAACAAATTTGAGCTCAATTGGAAAATTGCTACAGGCCTATCTCAATTGAATCTTCATGTTTACTCATGTCTGAACTCCACGGTTCGAGATTGAAACCCGGTGAACAAATTGGAGGACATTTGACCAAACTGAAAGGACTGAGAACAGAATTGAGAGAAAGAGGCCATAACATTGAAGATATTCAAATGATCAGCATCATTATTAACTCTTTGAATTATGAATGGAAAGATGCTGTTACAAAAATTAACCAAGTCCCTATTGCTCAACGCACAGTGGACAATGTCTGTAGACTTTTAATTGAAGAAGAGGCATTCATGTTGGCCATGCCACACTTGAGAGGACCACCCGCATCAAGAGCTCCAGCTAGGCACCCTTTCCGAGGAAGGACCTACGCTCCAAGGATGCCAAGATGCTACACCTGCAATCGTGTGGGACATGCCACCCGGGATTGTCCCCAACGAGTTCCAGCTCCCGTCACGTACCAGCCCAGAGGAACAGATTCCAGAGGCAGAGGCAGAGGTGGAAGACAAGGTCGTCGTGGTCCCCGGCGTGATCCACAAACTCCACTCGCCACATTGGCTTTAACCAATGATCCACAACCTCAACCAGAGTACGACAGACGACTCCTGTGGACTTTGGACAGTGGTGCAGCATTGCATGTTACCTACAGAAAGGAACTTTTCACAGAAATGCACGAGCCTGAACCAGAACTACGTGAACTTTATTCTTTTTCAAATCATCCTTGTCAGGTCAAAGGAAAAGGAACTGTTTATGTTGAAGAGCTCGATGCATTCATTCCTGATGTTTATTACATACCAACAGCAACCAGTAATTTGCTTAGTCAGAGTCACTTATCTAGAGCATTAAAATTCCAGGTTCACCACCTTGAAAATGCAAGTTACATAGTTAAAGATGGAGATATTGTTGCTGGAACCATATTAATTGGTGGTGTTTATTACTTAAAGCCAAAGCCTAAAACACGAACACAGACAAGTATACAAACTCCAAAAAGGGAGAGCACAGGCCCAGAGAGAGATGCTCCAGAGAGAGATCCTGTTGCTATTCCTAAGGCTCCTAAAGCCAACAAAAAGAGAGTTGGTAAACAGGTTGCTCAGAGCAAGCCTGAGGTTCCGCATAAAAATGTCAATGTTGAGAATTCACTAACTGGTAAACCTTTGCATTCCAGGTGTATCCACAAATGGCATAGAAGATTGGGGCATGCCAGTTTCCGTGTTCTTAGGAAGATGCCGGAGTTCATAAAAGGTTTGGATCTAAAGGGGTGTAAGGTGTTTTTGGATTGTGCTGTCTGTAAAAAGGCCAAACCCAAAGCAGCAGCCATTCCCAAACGCGCTACACGCCTGTCAACATGCATTTTTGATTTGGTTCACAGTGACATAGTTGGTCCTTTCCCGCCATCATTTGGTGGTAGAAAATATTTTCTAACAATTGTTGATAATTACTCTAGATATGGATATGTATATCCTATGAAAGAAAAATCAGAGACTTTTCAGATCTTTAAAGACTTTGCAGCCCTTGTTTCTACCCAACACCAAGTTCGCATCACCAGAATCCAGAGTGATCGTGGTGCCGAATTCATGTCTCAGCATTTCCAGGACTGGATGCATAAGAATAGAATTATTCATCAGACTTCACCCCCTGACATACCGGCTCACAACGGAGAGGTACTGCAAACCATGATGCGTTGTCTCCTAGAAGACGCCAACCTTGGTAAGATATACTGGGGTGAAGCTATCAAGTATGCAAATTACATTGTCAACTGTACTTGGAGCAGTGTAATAAATCAGACTCCTTTCTTCATGTTGTATGGCTACAAGCCCGATCTTAAAAACATCCATATTTTTGGTTCATATGCTATGGTGAACATTCCCTTAGCTCAAAGAAGAAAAGGAAGTCCAGCAGCAAAGAGACTGAGATTTATGGGTATTGATGATAACTCAAAATGGAGGAGATTTATTGACTCTAAACATGCAATTGTGATTTCCCAATCTGCTAATTTTGAAGAAGATATTGACTGGTCCAGGATTCATTCCAATGATCCTGGAGTTTATTTTCCTAGAGATGATACTGCTGATGCCATGCAGATTGATGATCAAGATTCCACTGATTCTTCTCAACCCGATGTTCCATCTTCGCAAGCCGCGGATGCTGACGCTAGCGACGAAAGTGAGGATGAGGACGAACCAGAAGAAGATTGGACAGTTGTTCCGAGACGTTCCAAGAGGGCCACAAAAGGGATCCCTCCACAACGATATTCTTGGCAACTGACAAAAGCACTCTTGCCTTTGATTTGCAATGTTACACTTCCACCTGATAATTTCACGCAAATCAAGCAGCTCCCTGATTCAGAGCAAGACAAATGGTATGAAGCAATGCAGGTTGAAATGGACAGTCTAAAGAAGCTTAAAGTGTTTACACCTGCAAAACCTCCAGCAAACAAAAAGGTCATTGGCACTCGATGGGTCTACAGAATCAAAAAGAAACCAAATGGTGAGTCATTGTACAAGGCCAGACTTGTAGCTCAGGGTTTCGCTCAATGTTATCCTGAGGACTACACAAATACTTACTCACCGACAGTCAGAACTGAGAGTGTAAAAATTGCTTTAGCAACTGCAACTATCCTTGGTTTAGAAGTTTTCCAGTTTGATGTTGACACGGCTTATCTACATGCAGACCTAGACGAAGAGATCTACGTGAGAATTCCTCCAGGATTCCAACAGCAAGAAGGGGATACCTGGTTTCTAAACAAAAGTCTTTATGGTCTGAAACAATCTGGTTTAATGTGGTGTTTATGTCTTACTGACAAACTAAATTCAATGGGCTTTATTAAGTCCGAAACTGATGAGTGCGTGTTCACAAAAAGATCTAACAATGCATATGAGATAGTTCTTGTTTATGTTGATGATATTGTTTATATTGGTCCAAATAAGCAAATGAGTGAGATTTTTGCCAAAGCTTTGCAGAGATACTTCACATTGAAATCATTAGGTCACATTAGCACTTATTTAGGTGTTCAGATTGAAAAGACACAGAAGGGGTTTAGTCTTTCACAAGAAGATAAAATTGAACAAATTTTGCATCATTGCAACATGAAAGATGCTAACACAACAAAGACACCCATGCAAACAGATTTTCACAACTTGACACAAGAAGCAAGTCCTGAGTTCGAGGATCAAACACTTTATCGTTCAGTCATTGGGTCACTGTTATACATTAGTAGTTGGACCAGACTTGACATTGCACTTAGTGTTAATCTCTTATCTCGACACGTAGGTAAGGCAAAACAGTTTCATTGGACATGTATTAAGAAATTATTGAGATACCTAAAATACACTAAACATTTGAAGTTATTGTTAGAACCAACACATACTGATTATGAAGAATTATGTTGTTATGCAGATTCTGATTGGATAAAAAATCACGTAAAAGTACTTCAGGTTATATGATGTTCTTAAATGGATGTCCTGCAAGTACATAAACAGAATTTTGTTTCTTGTTCATCTACTGAAGCTGAATATGCTTGTGTTTCAGATGCATGTAATTCTCTAACTTGGTTTGATGCTTTAGTCACAGATATCTGGACACACCCGATCCGACCGATCACCGTGATGGAAGACAATGAATCGGTGGTTTATATTTCTGAATCTCATTTTACAGGTTCTAGGTCCAGACACATTGACATTCGTTACCAAAACATAAAACATTTAGTGAAGAAAGGTTTTGTCAAAATGCAATATGTATCTACACATGATCAAATTGCTGATATGCTCAACAAACCACTTCCAGCAGCTCAACACGAGTATCTGCGTAAGAAGATGTGTCTTATTTGATGATGTACTGATATTCGCTCAACTGGCAAAGAAGGGGAATGTCACTGCGTTATTTTATTTACCAGCTGAGCTTCATATTTCTGGACTATCAGACTTTCCGTACCTTGCCAAGAATTGTTATCAAAAGTTACTACGCATGTCCGCATTCTTTCACATTCCTTCATACACTCTTTCCTTTGTTCTCTTGCCAGCAAGGTCCGGCTGAGAAATAGCCGGCAAGAATTATTTCAAAAATGTAGCAATTACTTTTCTTAGTTAGTGAGGTGTTTTATTTTCTTTATAACAAATAAATGAGTTTTATTAGAGAATTTTTCTTCGCGTTTCTTTTCAGAATATTGCAACAAGGAATAAGCCTCGATCCATCCTCTAAACCAGGGTGATTTTTCCCAGAGCCAAACATGGGATTAATCAACGCCCTGAGAAGGGCATTACTGATCCTGTAGAAAATGGCAAATTAAACAGGAAGCTCCAGAGAATTGGGTGGAAGGCAAACCCCCGAGTAGACTAGAGTGGCACTCTTAAAACTTAGTGAAGAAGGAGCTGGTCTTGAAGATCGGCCTGGAGCGCTGGTGGCCGCGAGAGTGGAAAGTGAAAATTTAAAGTGACAGCTTCATTCCGGAAACGTGAAGAATCCTAGAAAGAGGTAAGGAGATTTTGGTGAGAGACGGCGTGAAATTAGTAAGGCAAATAAGAGGAAAGACACAAAGTGTTGAGAAGGAAGCCACTAAAAGAGTGCAAAGCAGAGAACTGAGAAATAGATTGGATTAAGAAAATCGTGAAGAAGGAAAGCATCCAAATAGAGGAGCCGATAAAAAAGAAAAGATTAGAAACAGATTAAAGAGATTGTGAAAGGGAAAGGAAACGGAAGATACCATTGGGGCTGTATTGACTGAATGAAAATGGTGATTGAAGGATTTTGAGAAACTGACGTGAAGGATTATAAAAAGCTGAAGGGACAATTGGACAATGGAGAACGAAGTGTTAACTAAGGGAACTGAACTTTGAGGAAGGATAAGATAGCTACAAACAAGAAATTATTGACACAAAGAAGGGGACAGTGTTTGTTGAATAATTTGGAGATATTGAATATACTGGAAGGAAGACAAGAAGAGGAGACATCTGGTGGAGTGGTGGATATATTGAAGGCAAGGAAAATCTGGAGAGAAGGCTGATGCAAGATTGCAACAGACAGACACGAGCGGATAATAAGTGATAAGAAGGAAAGTGATTATAGACATTGATGTAAATGAAATGGTCAGAATGAATTGAATTAAGGAATAGAGATATAACGGAATAAGTGAATTGATTGAAGAATAATATTATTGTATTGTAAAGAAATATACTTAGTTAAATAAGAGTGACAATAGAAATTTAGAAAATTGTATAGGTATAAGTATTGCGATTAGAGTTATAAAGTGATAAGAATATCATAAAATATAATATATAAGGGTGAGAGAGAAAAGGGGCGTTGGTCCTACCTGATACGCTCCTTCTCGTTGAGTGGAGACAGCAGCCAGGATGGGTAGCAGCAGCCAATCAGCATGAAGGACTGAGTCTATCAATAATATCAAGTCCCGCCCTTGTTGCCGGGCAGACCCGCTTTGACGAAGGACTGAAGAGATAGACTCGGCGTGTGGGAGACGAAGAAACCAAGTTCCAGAAGAAAACAAGGAGAGAGAAGCACCAGACTGGCAAAACACAAAGGGAGGGTCTGGCTGCTGTCTCCACTCAACGAGAAGGAGCGTATCAGGTAGGACCAACGCCCCTTCTCCATTGAGAGTGGAGACAGCAGCTAGGATGGGACATACCCCAGTTCACTGTCTGGAAGGTAGGGTGGGGCCAGACTGGTGTGAAACGACCTCCCCAGCAACCACCTGTTGCAACACCTATCTACCAAACGCAGCCTCAGCGGAAGCAAATGTATCGATTTTGTAGTGCCGAATGAATGGAACAGGTGAAGACCATGTAGCCGCCCGGCATATTTCCAATAGCGAAGCTTGAGTAGACCAGGCCGCCGACGTGGACGCACTGCGAGTAGAATGTGCTGTTACACGAGCCGGTCGCAGGAGCGAACGGAAGTCATAGGCCAATGCGATGGTTTACCGGATCCAACGGCCAATTGTAGATGCTGTCACACGGAGACCCAGGGAAACGGGTAAGAAGGATACAAACAAGGACTCCGAACGGCGGACCCCAGCCGTTCTCTTCAGGTAAATTCGCAGCGCCCGACGAACGTCCAAGGTGTGCCAACGACGTTCCCGAGGATGAGATGGTCTGGGACAGAAATTAGGTAGTATGAGTTCCTGGGATCGATGAAACACTGAGTTGACCTTCGGGAGGAAGGTGGGATCCAGACGGAGCACCATACGATCAGCATGAAAAACACACAGATCCGAGCGAATCGACAAGGCGGCTATCTCCGAGATACGTCGGGCCGAAGTTATGGCCACTAAGAAGGCGACCTTGCAGGATAACAACCGGAGACTCGTTGTCCTCAACGGTTCATAAGGAGGGCCCATAAGTTGAGTTCAACACCAACGGCAAGTCCCAGGTTGGATAGCGATGCAACACCGGGGGAGATATGTTAGCAGCACCCCGGAGGAAACGTCGAATCAGAGGATATTGTGCCAAGGATGAGAGAGAACCACAGTGAAGAACGGAAGAGATAGCCGCTACCTGGCGTCTCAAGGTGTTAGGAGAAAGGCCCTCCGAGAAACCCTTCCGAAGGAACACCAACACGTCCACAATAGATGCCTGAAGGGGTGAAACATCATGACTGGCACAATACGAGCAGAAGGCCCGCCAGGTAGCCGAGTAAATCCGGTCTGTCGAAGGATGACGAGAGGCTTGGATAATCTGGATCACATCGCCAGGAATGTTTGCGGCACTCAGGCATTGCCGCTCAACCGCCAGGCGGTCAAGCTGAGCCAAGGCAGGTCTGGATGAAATAGAGCACCTTGAGTGAGGACGTCCTGATCGAATGGGAGACGCCAAGGCGGGGCGATTGAAAGAGACACAAGGTCCGCAAACCAAGGCCTCCGAGGCCAGTGAGGGGCTAACAATATCACCTCCGCCCGCTCTGTCAGGATTTTGCGGCTGACCTTGGGAATCAGAGAGGTCGGAGGAAAGGCATACAATAGGCCCCGAGGCCAAGGGGATCGCAGAGCATCGGCGGCAACGGCTTGAGGTTCTGGGTAACGGGTGATGAAGAGAGGTAGTTGAGCATTCAGGTGCGTGGCGAAGAGATCGATCACAGGAGAGCCGAACCGAAGAATCAGATCTCGAAAAATGCGAGGATGAAGCCGCCACTCCGCAGCGTCTACCTGTTGACGGCTCAGCCAGTCCGCTTGAGTATTGCTGATCCCTGAGATGTGCTCTGCGCAAAGAGAGCTGAGATGGCGTTCCGCCCAGAGCCCTATCGCCAGAGCCACGGACAGCAGGGACTTCGACCTGGTGCCTCCTAGTTTGTTGAGGTGTGCCTTTGCAGTGACATTGTCTGTGAGCACCAGCACGTGTGCCCCGGTCACCAGGTGACGGAATGCCCGGAGGGCCAGGAAGACAGCCTGCAGTTCCAGGCAGTTGATCGGACGGGAGACGTCCCGACCAGTCCAAGTTCCTTGAGCTATCTGCCCTTGACAATGAGCCCCCCAACCGTGTAGGCTGGCATCCGAGGTGACCACTACCCGTTGAGGTTCGAAGAAGAGGGAGCCGGCTGACAGAGCTGGTGATTTCCACCACTTGAGGGACCTGCGAACTGCTAGGGGAACAGGAATCGGCTTTGCTGAGGTGGCTCTTCCCGCCTTCTGCAAAGGTAAAAGAAACCATTGGAGCTCCCGGGCGTGGAGCTGAGCCCAGGGAACAATGGCTATGGCGGAAATCATTTTCCCTAGGAGCTGGGAAAGAACATAAGGGGACATAGTACGACACCTCTCAATCCTAACAATCAGGTCTCGCAGGCTATCCTGTCTTTCTGATGATAGAAATACCCTCCCCTGGACGGAATCAGTAAGAGCCCCTAAATGGACCAGGGAGGTACAGGGAACCAAGTGGCTCTTTTCAAAGTTAATCAAAAAACCATGAGAAGCCAAAGTCTCCAGAGTTAGCTGGAGATCTCGAACAGCCTGTTGGGGAGAAGAGGACAAAACAAGGTAACAAAGTAACCTAACTGAAAGAACCCTGAAGTAGGCCGCCAAGGCCGCCAACACTTTAGTAAAGGTACGGGGAGCAGAGGAAAGTCCAAAGGGCAAGGCTCTGTACTGATAATGGACCCCCCCGTAACAAAATCTCAAATAACGTCTATGAGAATGACAAATCGGAACATGCAAGTAGGCCTCCGTTAGATCAATAGAGGATAGGAGATCACCCCTCCTAACGCCATCGAGAATGGATTTTAAAGATTGCATCTTGAATTTACGGTATACCACATACCGATTCAATCTCTTAAGGTCCAGAATGGGTCTCCACCCCCCCGAGGATTTGGGCACCAGAAAAACCCGGGAATAGAAACCCGTACCCCGTTGGTCAGGGGGAACAAGTTGGATAGCACAGATGGAAAGGAGATGCTGAACCGCAGAGTCCATAAGGACCCGTTTCTCCAGGTTACGAGAAATCGGACAGCAAACAAAGGCACTCGGAGGAAGGGAAAGAAATTCGATGGCCAAACCCAATTTTAACGTGGCCAGGACCCATTTATCAGAGGTTGATCTCTCCCAGGAGGCAACAAAGAGGGCCAACCTGCCGCCTATGGGAGGATCTGAGATGCAACTAACGACGGCGTCGGTAGGGGCGACCTCCTCCCCCCCGAAAGGGCCGTTTAGTGACAAAGGCCCGACCCCGAGCTGATCTATCCTGAGAACTCCGGAACCTATTAAGGTTAGTAGAAGGCCGCGAGGAACCAAAAGAGGAAGACCCACCCGCCTCGTTACCTCTAAATTGAGAACGAGGGGCATAAGGAGAAAAACGGGACTCCCCCCTGCGGAAGATAGGAGCTAAGATCTTCTTCTTGTCTCTCGTTTCCATGAGAAACGGGTCCAAGGCATCCCCAAACAACTTGGCACCCCCAAAGGGAACTGATGCCAGACGCCATTTATGTCTGGCGTCGGCCTGCCAGTGACGCAACCATACTAATCGGCGAGCGGCCACAGAGGAAGCCAGAGCCTTGGAAGCAAAACGGGCGGCGATCAGGGAAGAGTCCGCTGAAAACTGCAGGGCAGCGACAATCTTGTTAAGGTCCTGCTTAATCCGCAAATCATCTGGTGATAATTTTTCCTGCAGCTGCCGCAACCAGACTAGAGTAGTCCGGTTAAAGAAGGAGGCAGTGGTTGCGGCTCGAATAGCCCAGGCGGAACCCTGATGAGCTCGCTGCAGGACTAAGTCCAAATGGCGTTCATCAGGACGTAAAGCTTCATCCGCGTCCCCTGGAATATTGACGTTAGGCAGCAAGGCGACGATGGGAGCGTCGACAGAAGGAATTTGGAGGATGGAATCCAATTCCGAAGCCACATTAAAATTCCGGCGATCATTGGCCGAAGGTAGTGCAGCCGAAGTTGGAGAGGACCACTGCCGCTTAACAGTATCCAGGAAAAGAGGCGGTGTCGGCACTGATGTAGTCGGCCTAGCCGGTTCTGCAAACATAGGGTCTAACGAGTCAGTTGAAGATGAAGGCACCGGATCTACAACTGGAGAAGACATACGAGCCGTGGAAACAGCTTTAAACAATAATGATTTGAATAATGACTGCGGGAACAACCCCGTGAAGGCAGGCTGGTCCGGTGGAAGGTTTTCATCGTCGGAGAGGCCCAAGTCGCTGAGCTCAGCATCTGTCATAGTCGAAAGATGACTAGAGTGGGAACAGGAAGGGGAGCCAGGAACTCTGTGATGGGCCCTCTCAGAGGAAGGGCGTTCCAGAGAATCCGGAGAAACCGACCTCACTGATCCTGCGTGGCTGGAAACACAGGAACGGGCAGCCAGGGACCTCTGCACTGCAGCCTCAATCATACGTTGAATCTGTTCTGGTGAAAGCTGGCCAGGGATCTGACCAGACATCAGCTGGGCCTCAGGAGCTGTAGGAGGAGGAGGCAAGGATGGAGGCACAGAAGCAGAAGAAGCCGGGGGATCAGGCAAAGAAGAATCTTGCAAGGGCGTTGGTTGTGAGGAAACAGGTTGGGAGGAGGCACCAACTCCCCAAAGATCAGTAGTAGAAATAGTCACGGGGCAATCCTGTAGTGACATCTGATCTGGAGTGATGGAGTGAGGGGCAGGAGCTGGGCTTGGAATCTCGCTCGTTAAAGATGCCTGGTTGCCAGAACCATGGAGGTTAGCAGAGGCCTTATCACACAATTTCTTTAAAACTCTGTCCCTCCTTTTCTCAGCCTTGGATATAGTGCCATACTTATCAGGCCTGGAACAGGCGCCAGGCGCATGTGAGACTGGGGATGGCTCCTGAGAGGCCTCCCGAGCCAATGATTGCGCAACAGACAGGGAGTCTGAGTTGTGAGTGCCAGATGTACCGGCTCTGCGGCCGTGTTTGGACTTTGCAAGTGCTTTAAGCATAATGCTGGCAGAAATCACCCCAAGGGAGCACAGGAAATAATTACAAGTCCACAAGATTAAATGTGCTGTTCAATAATGAAATGGGGGCGCTAGACCCCACTAAGCAGTCCCTTGAAATAGCACAACCCAGATGAGGCAGGGGGCGTAAAAACTCCACAAAGCCTGCTATTTTGGGTGACAAGGCTGTAAGTACAACAGAGCAGACAATAGGGCATTGTTAAAATATGTCAGGAGCCTCCAGATGACAGTTATCAAGGAGAATCAAAGTTCAAATAGTCCTGAAACTTTTGAAATTTGTAGAAGGTGGTGCTGTTTGTCAGAGAGGGGAGCAGACAGGGCTGAAGACAGCTCAGAGTTCTTAGAGTAACAGACAGCTCAGAGTTCTTAGAGTAACCAAGGCAGGGCTGGATTAATGATGAAATAGGCAACAAAATGGCCACCGCTGAAAACTTGAAGCAATTCCCTCCTGAGGGCAGAGATATCTCCGATGGTAATGAGGCTTTGAACACGAGCCAAGAAATAGCCTCCAAAATGGCCGCCGCCCTCACAACGAAGCCAAAGTCTTGAGGGCAAACAAAATGGCCGCTCACAAATCCCAACTCTGCAAAGGGCGGCAAACAATCAATTTGAAACAAAATGGCCGCCGCAACTTGAAGCAGGCAATCCGAGCCTGTCAGAGTCAAACGGAGGCAAAAAAAACCCCGAACGAAGCAGATCTAAGAAATTAGCTCAGCACCGCACTGCCAGCAGAAAAAACAATCGCCCCCCCCCCCAGGGGCGATAGGGAAATGAAAAAACGGCCCGTGAAGAGGAGGATACACAAATTTAACTATACCAGAATAAAGCATTGTCAACAGTCCGAAATTCAGTAAACCGATCAGGGAGGAAGCCAATAAATCACAGTCGAGGAATCCGAAGTCAAAAATCAGAAATATCCAAATAAACAGAGCTAAATAGCCAGAAAGGGTAAGAGCTAAAGACCCACACGCCTAATCAAGCTGAAGGACTGAGTCTAAAGCGGGTCTGCCCGGCAACAAGGGCGGGACTTGATATTATTGATAGACTCAGTCCTTCATGCTGATTGGCTGCTGCTACCCATCCTGACTGCTGTCTCCACTCTCAATGGAGAATAGGAAAATAGTGCTGTTAAAGTATAGTAGAGGTAATCCTCAGATTGAATTTAAATCCTAATACCGGTATATTGATATATGTTAATTTGGAAGAATATTGTACAGGGGATAAAGATGTCAAGCACAGCAACAATAACCAAAACAGGGAAAAACGCAGCCATAAACATTACACCAACAGATTCTCCCACAAGTCAAAGATCGATAGTGACTATGTTAGGAAAAGAAAAAACAGAACAGGCAATGAGTACACAAAGTATGCAGATAGCATTACAATTAATACAGGAAACAATGATGAAGACCCAGGAGGCCATAGCAGATAACCACGAGGAGACGAGAGTGCACCACAAAGAAATTAAAGATGAAATTGGGGAAATGAAAATATGAATGATAAAATAGAGAATATACAACAAACAATGGTAGAAAATGAACAGAGAATCCAAAAAGTGAAAACAAAAATTGATCAGATTGACAACCAAATGGAAATGTGGGAACAGAAATTGATGCAAATAAATAGAGAATTAGCCGAATCGATCATATTTCTGGAAATGGAGAAAGCTTCTTATTTCCTTAGATTTCAAAATATTGTTGAAGAGAAAGAAGAAGATTTAGGAGAGAAAATGACAGAAATCGTGGCAGAGATATTAGGAAAAGATAAACAGGAAATAAGATGAGATATTGATGAAACCTATCGAGTATACACAAACTACTCACGAAGACATAGGTTGGCAAGGGAGGTACACATTAAATTCACAAAACGGTCAATAAGAGACAAAGTATATAAAAGAACAAGAGAGGAAACGTTAACATATAGAGGCAAAGAAATCATAGTATTGAAACAGGTACCAAGAAGGCTATGAGATCAAAGATGCCAATATCAATTTTCAACAACGCAATTAATTAAATATAAAGTACTGTATCAATGGTTGATACCTGAGGGTTTACTTGTGACATGGCAAGAAAAAAAGTATAGAATCGATTCACTGGAGAAGGCAAAAGAATTTTATGAACACCACTTCATGCAGGGGGATGATCAAGGGAACAGGGAAGAATTAGAGACTAGAAATCAGGAGGAAGAGAAATTGGAAGAACTAGAAATAGAGAAAGACTTACAAAAGAAACAAGAAAAAGAAAGGATAGAAAGAGGAGCAAAAGGAAGGGTAGTAAGAGAGACTAGAAACACAAAAAGACAGATCAAGTAGAAGATGGGAGAAGCAATTAAGCTTTTCTTGATAAATATTAATGGACTAAATATCCCAAAGAAAAGGACGCTAATATTTAATAAATTAAGGAAATTGGAAGCTGAAGTGATATGTCTCCAAGAGATTCATATACAAAAAGAATACAGAAAATTATTAGAAAATAGAAAATTAGGAACATTATACACAACTTTAGCAGATAAAAAGAGAGGAGGTATTGCCATATATGTAAACGAAAAAATCAAATAAAATCTAAGATATGCAGATGATGAAGGTAGAATTTTGATGATGGAATTGGAGATACAGTATTGGAGATACTGTAAATGCTACTTACAATAATTTATGCACCAAATAAAAATCAACAAGAATTATTTACAAATGTACACAGGAAATTAGTGGACATGGACTATGAAAGGATTTGTATGATTGGGGACTTTAATTCGGTGGTGGAAGTTGAGAGAGACTATAAAAATAGTAAAAAAAATAAAAAGAAAAAAAGTGTGTTACCAAGAGCCTTTTTTGATATAGCATCTGAGTTCAATCTGCGAGACTTATGGAGAGAGACACATAGAACACATAAACAATATACATTTTATTCATACCCACATCAATCGTGGTTCAGGATCAATATGGCCTGGACAACAGCAGAAATCCAAAATGAAATAGAAGAAATTGAAATAGGAGTAAATGATTGGGCCGATCACAATCCAATTATATTAAAATGGAAAACCGAAAAACAAAATAAACGATGGACAATGAATCAGAATTTGTGTAAAGATAAAAAATATAGACAGATGTTAGAGAGGGAGTTGAAAACATTTTTTCAAATAAATAAAAAAGAAGATACTTCGATACAAAACTTGTGGGATACCACAAAAGGGGACTGACCATCGCATATAATTCTAAGAAAAATAAAGAAAAGAGAGTGCAACTAGAAACCTTGCGGGAAGAATTTTAAAAAATTGAATATGAAGTACAAAAAGATCCACAAAATAAAAAGATAAAGGAAAAATGGAACTTTATGAAACATAAGATTAATTTGATAACACAAAAAGAAATAGCACAAAAAATTAGGATAGTGAAACAAAATTATTTTGAGAATGCGAATAAAACAGGCCGATGGCTAGCATATAAATTAAGAAAAGAAAAAGGAAGGAGAATAATACAACAGTTACAAGATGAAAATGGTATAATACAGTATAGGAGAGAAGAAAAAAAGGAAATAATACAAAATTTCTTTACAAAGCTTTACAAGCAGGAAGACATAGCAGATGGGAAAGTTAAACAATACATAGAAGCGGCCAAATTGGAAAAAAATTCTGATGAACAAAGAGAAATGTTAAATAGATCAATAACAATAAATGAATTTGAAGTAGCCCTGAAAAAACAAAAGAACAATAAAGTAACTGGCCCGGATGGGATTCCGATTGAGTTATATTAAAATACACAAGAGGTACTACAATGGATAATGTTGCTCATTGCTGAGCACATTGTAAGCCGCCCTGAGTCTTCGGAGAAGGGCGGCATATAAATAAAATTTAAAAAAAAAATGTTGGAGACTTATAATGAGGCGATAGAAATAGCAAAAATTCCGGCAACCTGGACAGAGGCGATCATTACCCTCATACCCAAAGAAGGCATGGATATACAACAAATCCAAAACTATAGGCCAATTTCTTTGCTGAACACAGACAATAAAACATTTGCAACAATAATAGTGGAGAGATTAAAAAGTTTTTTGAATAATTATATACATTCGGACCAAAATGGTTTTCTGACGGGGCCGCAAATTAAAAATAACATGAGGATAATAATGAATGTTCTCAAATATTATGAAAGTCATCCGGAAAAGCAAGCGGCACTGGTTTTCCTTGATGCCCAAAAGGCCTTTGACAATTTGAATTGGAACTTCATTACAACACAATTAAATTATATGGAATTGGGGGAAAGATTTGAAAAAATGGTGGGGAAAATATATTCCAAACAAACAGCCAGGGTTGACAGAAAAATGAGGGGTTGATAGAAAAAAATGATATTACAAAAGGGGTTAGGCAAGAGTGTCCCCTTTCTCCTCTTCTATTTATTTTATCACTCGAAACTCTTCTAATGAAAATTAGGGAAGATCAGGAAATAAGGGGTTTAAAAATTAGGAAGGAAGAATACAAAACTCAAGCATTTGCCGATGACATGGTATTCATTTTGGAAGATCCATTAGAAATGGGTTCTAAATTGATACAAAAGATAGAAGAATCTGATGAAGTAGCGGGACTCAAAATTAATAAGGATAAGTCAAAATTAATAACAAAAAATCTTACAAAGGTCAGGAAAAGGAATTGGAGGACAAAATAAAAATGAAGATAACTAAGAAAATAAAATATCTGGGAATTTGGCTTACAGCAAAATGCTCCTCAATTAAGGAGGACAACTACGAAAAATTGATACACCAAATAAAAAAAGATTTAGGAAATTGGGAAAAATTACAAATCTCATTTCTAGGGAGGACCACAACAGTGAAAATGAATATATTGCCAAGAATTTTATTTCTGTCCCAAGTGATACCGTTAAAACTACGGAAAACATTCTTTCAAGAATTAAATAAATTATTTTCCAAATTTATATGGCAAGGGAAAAAGCCCAGGATTAAATTAAAACTTTTGCAAGACACAAAGGATAGAGGGGAATTGGCGTTACCAGAATGGGAAATTTATCACCAAGCGGCAAGTTTAGCATGGTTAAAAGACTGGGTGGAACTGAAAAGTAATAGAGTACTAACAATAGAAGGCCATGACTTGCAAGCAGGGTGGCATGCATTCCTGTGGGATGAGAAATATAAATCACATAAATATTTTCAAACACATTTGATCAGGAATGCATTGCTACAGATTTGGAAAAAAACAAAACAAAAACACTATACTAGAATCCCAATGTGGTTATCACCAACAGAAGCATTGATATACCCAAATTTATTGGAGAAAAATAAGATAATTAGATATAAGGAATTGATAAATGATCAGGGAGATTTGAAAATGAAACAAGAATTGGAATAAGAAATTGGTAGGGTGATGGATTGGTGGACATTTGCACAAGAGCCTTGGTAGTACAGTGGTCTAAGGCACCCTGTTATTAAGCTGGTTATTAAGATCAGCTGCCTGCAATTACTGCAGGTTCAAATCTTGCCAAGGCTCAAGGTTGACTCAGCCTTCCATCCTTTCTAAGGTAGGTAAATTGAGGACCCAGTTGTGGGGGCAATAAGCTGACTTTGTATAAATATACAAAAGAACGAAGGCTATTGCTTAGCGCATTGTAAGCCGCCCTGAGTCTCCGGAGAAGGGCGGCATATAAATCAATTTTTTTTTTAAAAAGTGCAATCTAAATTTGTAAGAGATAAAAAGATATATGAAATACGAAAGGAGCCGCAAGAATTAGATAAAATTATTCATGGAACAGAGATAAAATTAATTAGTAATATATACCAATATCTACTGAGGTATAAAATGGAAGAAGAGGTAGTTAAAGATACCATGATTAGATGGGCCAAAAATTGTGGGATTTTGACCGTTTCATGATGGCCCCGCAATTACGGTTTGAGGACCCAATAGCAGATCGCAAAGCACGTAACCCCATTAAGGTGGTGAGGCAGGGGTGACCGCCAGTAGAAGAGTATACTGAAGAATTCTGGGACCTCATGTGTCATGTGACCTGGCCAGAGGATATTTTGGTGAGCTGTTTCAAGGATGGGCTGAGGGATGATCTGCGTAGCCTGAGGTGCACCGAATCACCTACATGAGTGATACATCAACCCTGAAGAAGCCGAGATTGATATGGCCAGAAACCAGTACCCAGCGGGGCGAGCATGGAAGAAATCCCCACCCCAATGGAAGCAAGAGCCCCTCAAACCACAAACTGCATTTTCTCCGAAATCCTCAGCCTGTTTCAAGTGTGGAAAAGAGGGGCACCGAACTGCAGAGTGTCGTTTGCAATCAACTGCCTGGAACCACCCATCGGAGGGAGGGGGATTTGAAAAACCTGGCCAGCACAGGAAGGAGACTGTCCTGAGGAGCAGGGAGATCATAGAATTTCCATCCCCCCGTTTTTTTGGGAGGGAACCCTGGCATCTCAGCAGGAGGAATCACACTCATTCGGAAGCGAGCCAGAAGATGAACCACTAGTAAGCAAACCAATTAAACCGCTTACCCTCCCCTTAAGACTATTTATCCCAAACCGGGACAGGGAGATAAATATCTCCGCTCTAGTGGACTCAGGGTGCACCCATTGTTTGATCAGCCCAACCCTAGTAGGAAAGTTGGGGATTAACGTAAGAAGGTGAAAAACCCCATCGCTTTCTGCCAACTAGATGGGTCAATAGCAGGGGGGAGCCAGCTTCTTTGGCCACCGAGCCTCTACATATAGACATTGGAAGCCACGAGGAAATACTTACATTTATAGTGGCACCTGGCATGGAATGGCTGTTAGTCTTGGGTCTTCCATGGGTGAAAAAATGGAACTCCAAAATCAGTTGGAAGCAAGGCATCATAAAATTTCAGATGCACGTGACTTTTGCCAAGAATCCACATAAAGAAACTGAGGGGGCAGAGAACCGAGAAACAGCCATGCCTGGTCACGCCATGTCAACTTAGGGCATACCCATAGAATACAAGGATTTGGCTAAAGTTTTTAGCAAAAAAGCCTCAGACAAGCCCCCCCCCCCACTGTGCCACCGACTGTTTGATAGAAATCTTACCCGGTGCTAAACTCCCTA
The DNA here is from genome assembly GCF_059756535.1 of Pantherophis guttatus. Taxonomy (NCBI): domain Eukaryota; kingdom Metazoa; phylum Chordata; class Lepidosauria; order Squamata; family Colubridae; genus Pantherophis; species Pantherophis guttatus. Next base: position 118,457,344 of record NC_142065.1, on the reverse strand, counting down.
AACCCAAGATGTACAGCATGTCCCCAAGGGAGCTGGAAAAGCTGAGAACATTTATTGAGAAAAATCTAACAAGGGACTTCATTGAGCCAGCCCGACCATAACCACAGCTCCAGTGTTATTTAGAGAAAAAAAAATGGCTCAAAACATCTTTGTGTTGATTTTAGAAATTTGAATACAATCAGTGTGGAGAACATGTACCCCCTCCCCCTCATGAAAGATATGCTAGCACACCTTGCTAAAGGGAATTTTTTTTTCAAAGCTGGACTTAAGGGAGGCTTACCACCGTGTCAGAATTAAGGAGGGGGATGAGTGGAAAACGGCATTTAACACCCCCCTCGGGTGCTACCAATTCAAGGTGCTCCCTTTTGATCTACAATGAGCCCCTGCAGTGTTTATGCAATTAATAAATGAAGTGCTACATCAGCATTTGTATAGGGTCCTGGTCTACTTAGATGACATTTCAATATATACCGAGACCAAAGCAGAACATGTAAAACTAGTCAGGGCTGTCTTAAACGAAGTCCGCTCGGCCAAACTTTATGCTAAACTTTCTAAATGTGAATTCCACCAAGAAAAGATTGACTATTTGGGGTACCACTTTTCACACCAGGGTGTAGAAATGGATCCTCAAAAAGTGCAGGCTGTACTTGATTGGGAACCACCACGCATGTGTAAACAGTTACAAAGCTTCCTGTGTTTTTCTAACTTTAACCACCAGTTTATCCCTGCTTTCGCTCAAATTGCCCTCCCCATTACCAAGCTCTTAAAAATGAAGGGGGAGGGCAACCCTAAACCGAAGCAGCCTTTGAACTGAACTATGGAATGCCAAGTGGCATTTGAAAAACTTTTTTTATTGAAAAGTTTTAAAAAGTTTTACAAACATTTCCCCTTCCCCCTCCCTCCCCCCCATCCACTTCCCAGAGCAAAATACAGGGTATAACATTTGACAATCATAAGCTAACATAAGCTAATTATCTATGGCATTTGAAAAACTTAAATGGCTGTTCTCAGCAGAACCAATTCTAAAACACCCAGACACGGAGAAACCATTTGTCATACAAGCAGATGCCAGCGGTGTGACAATAGGAGAGGTCCTGCTTCAGAAAAATGAGCAAGAACAGCTACAACCATGCACTTACACATCCAAAAAGTTGAATGACACTGAGCAAAGGTGGACCATTTGGGAGAAAGAGGCTTATGCAGTTCGTTGGGCACTGTTAACCTGGAGGCATTTCCTAGAAGGGAGTAAGACCCCTTTTGAAGTCTGGACTGATCATAAAAATTTAGAAGCCCTAAAGACCCCGAGGAAACTCTCCCCAAAACAAGTATGATAGGCTCAGTACTTTAAATGGTTTGATTTTACTCTAAAATACTTTCCCGGGGGAAAGAACTTTCTGGCAGATGCGCTATCCAGAAAACCGCAATACAATAGTGCGAAGTCAGACATAATCAAACCCATAGTACAAAACAATCAACTAGCCGCAATATAATAGTGCGAAGTCAGATGTAATCAAACCCATAGTACAACAATCAACAATCAACAATCAACAAGAAACAAGAAACATTGATGGACAATGACACCCAAACTTTTAAATAAGCATTGGCCACCGATGAATGGTTTTTGAACCACAAATCCAGCTTTCTGATGAAAGAGGACTTGGCTTGGGTGGGAGGGAAGTTGTATGTTCTAGCCAGCCAAAGACTATGCTTAATGGCAAGGTGCCATGGCTCCAAATTAGCTGGATATTTTGGTTTTGTGAAAATTTTACACCTAATTAAAAGACAATTTTGGTGGCCATCACTAGAAAAGGACATAGAAAGCTATGTAACTAGCTGCCCCATTTGTGCAGCAGCAAAAAGACGTCAGGGGAAAACCCCAGGTCTCTTGCAGAATGTAGCCGAGCCTTCAGCGCCATGGAAAGAGATTGCTATGGATTTCTTTAAAAAAAAAATTAAAAAATTTTTTTTATTAGAAAATACAAACAAACAAACGAACAACAACAAAACATATAAACAAGTAAACGAAAATCCATCTATACATCTTCTTTTCAAACTTGTCGCATCGGCAATCTATATTCATCTTTATACCTTTACTCTTTCTTATTTTAACATCTCTTATATCTATCTTCCTAATACATCATCTCTATATATTCTCTTAATCAGTATTTTAATTTTACTATTAACCTAAATTGGTACTTAATGTTTATATCTATAATTTATATCTTCTCATTTATTTCCATATCTTTTTTCTTTTCTATCCTCCAACCAAGTATACCATTTCTTCCATACTAAATGATAATCTTTTCCCTCTTTTTCTTGTATTTCCTTTGTAAGTTTGTCCATTTCTGTACATTCCATAATTTTACTAATTACTCTCTCCTCTGTTGGTATATCATTATTCTTCCAATTTTGGGTGAAGACTATTCGTGCTGCTGTTAATATGTGGATGATTAAATATTTTATTTCTTTTTCATATTGTCCTGTAATTATTCCTAATAAAAAGATTTCTGGCTTCATTTCTATTTTTTGGTGTATAATTTCTTCTATTTGTGTTCTAATTATTTGCCAATATTGTTTTGCTTTCTGACAGGACCACCACATATGGTAATAGGTTCCTTTTTGGAGTTTGCATTTCCAGCATGTTGGGGAGGTATTCGGGAACATCCTTGCCAGTCTGGCTGGTGGGAGGTGCCACCTATAGAACATTTCGTATATGTTTTCTTTATAGGGTACAGACATTGTTAGTTTGTAGTTTGTGTTCCATAGTTTTTCCCATTTTTCCAATTCAATGTTATATCCGAAATTTTTCGCCCAAATTATCATATTTTCTTTAACCACTTCTTCTTCTAATTTGTATTTTAGTAGGTAACTGTAGGTTTTTTTAATCAATTTGTCGTCTGTTCCTTTTAAAATTTTATCTAATTCATATTGACCTTTTTGAAATCCAAATTGTGCCAAATCTGTCTTATATCTAGATTTTATTTGCAAGTATGGCCACCAATCAATGTCTGTACCCATTTCTTTCAGATCTTGTCTCGATCTAAGTTCCCCTTGGTTGTTTAACAGGTCTTTATAGGTTTTCATTTTGGCAGTGTCCATAGCATTAGGATAAATCTGTGCCTCCATAGTCAATAGCCATTCTGGAACTTTATCGTAGTGTGTCTTTTTTTATCTCCTGCCATGTCTGGAACAATGCTTGTCTGATAATGTGTCTTTGGAAATATCCATGTTACTTATCTTTTCCCTCCCACAAAAATGCGTGCCATCCTTTTTGTAGATCAAATCGTTCTAGTCTCAGTATTCTTTTATTTTTGAGTTCTATCCAGTCCTTAATCCAAATCAGTGATGATGCTTTATAATATGTTTCCCAGTCCGGTAATGCTAGTCCTCCTCTCTCCCTTGTATCTTGAAGGTGTTTTATTTTGATCCTTGCTTTCTTCCCCTGCCAGATGTAATTTGCAATTAATTTATTGAAATATTTTAAAAAGTTCTTCCCCGGTTTTATCGGAATCACTTGAAATAGATATGGGATTCTGGGTAGCACGTTCATTTTAATCGAGGCAATCTTTCCAAGGAATGATAGTTGTAGTTTACTCCAAATTTCTAAATCTTTTTTTATTTGTCTTGTCAATTTATTATAGTTATCTTCTCTAATCGATGATCCTTTGTTAGTAAGCCATATTCCTAGATATTTTACCTTTTTTGTCATTTGTATACCCATTTTATCTTCTAATTCCTTCTCTTGTTGATTTGTGAGGTTTTTCGTTAATGCCTTTGTTTTTTGCTTGTTAATTTTAAGTCCAGCTACCCTCCCATATTCTTCTATTCTTGCTAATAGTTTAGTTCCTGTTAATAGTGGCTGTTCTATAATAAAAACCATGTCGTCGGTGAAAGCTTGAAGTTTGTACTCCTCTTTTTTGACTTTTAATCCTTTTATTCCTTAGTCTCTTCTAATTTCATTTAGTAATGTTTCTAGAGATAATATAAATAACAGGGGGGATAGAGGGCACTCCTGTCTCACTCCTTTTGATATTGTGAATTGTTCTGTCATGTCTCCATTTATTGTTATTTTTGTAGTTTGGGAGGAGTAGATTTTCTTTATCATGTTTATAAATTTATCACCAAATTTCATGCTTTCCAGCTGTAGTATGAGAAATTTCCAATTTAAATTGTCAAATGCCTTCTATGCGTCCAAAAAGATTAATGCCAATTGTTTGTCTGAATTTATTTCGTAGTATTCTAGTACATCAATTATTAACCTCATATTGTTTTTTATTTGTCTTTTTGGAAGAAAGCCATTCTGATCTGGGTGAATGTATTCATTTATTACTTTTTAAAATCTTTCTGTGATAATCAGTGTAAATAATTTGTAATCTACATTTAATAGTGATATCGGTCTGTAGTTTTTGATTAGTGTTTGATCTGTCTCTTCTTTTGGAATCAGTGTAATAATGGCTTCAGTCCAGGATTTAGGGATTGAAGCTTTCAAGAGTGCATCGTTAAAGATTTCAAGTAAAAGTTCATCTATTGGGTGCTGGCATGTTTTGTAGAATTCTGACGGTATACCATCTGGTCCTGGGGTTTTATTATTTTTCTGTTTCTTTCTTGCCCCTATTTTTTTTTTAAAAAAATTGATTTATATGCCACCCTTCTCTGGAGACTCAGGACGGCTTACAATGCATTAAGCAATAGCCTTCATACTTTTGTATATTTATACAAAGTCAGCTTATTGCCCCCACAAACTGGGTCCTCAATTTACCTACCTTAGAAAGGATGGAAGGCTGAGTCAACCTTGAGCCTGGTGAGATTCGAACTTACAGTAATTGCAGACAGCTGGTGTTAATCACAATGCTATCAGTCTGCTGAGCCACCAGGCCTATTAATTCTGTCATCATAATTGGCCTGTTCAGTAATTCTCTATGCATTTCTTCTAGTTCTTTGACATCTGTTTTATTTAAATATTGTTTAATATCTTCTTCCAAAATCTCTTCTTGCTCATATAATTTTTGGAAGGTTTTCGCTATATTCTTTTTATCTTCATTTCTATAGTATATCTCTCCTGTATCATCTTGTAGTTGGTGTATTGTTCTTTTCTCTTTCTTTCTTCAATTTATATGCCAACCAACGCCCTGTTTTATTTGCATGTTCAAAATGGTTTTGTTTTGCTAATTTAATTTTCCTTGCTATTTCTGTTTGTGTGATCAAATTAATTTTGTGTTTTGTTAAATTTATTTTTTCTTTAATCGTTTTGTTTTGGGGTTCCTTCTGTAACTCAGATTCATATTTTTTAAGTTCCTTTAATAAATTATCTCTTATTTGTTGTTTATCTTTGTTTTTCTTCACCGCGTATGCAATTGTCAGGCCTCTTATGTAGGCTTTTGCCATATCCCATAGATTTTGAAGAGAGGTTTGCTCTTTTGTATTTATCTTAAAGAATATATTCATTTCTTTTTCCATCATCTGTGCATAGTCTTTGTCTTTTAATATTTCCTTATTCATCATCCATCTTTTCTTTCTCCGATATCCTTTCCATATTATTTTTACAGGATTGTGATCTGCCCAGGTATTTGCCATTATTTCTACCTCCTCTACGTCTTTCCTGAGTTCTGTCGTCATCCAAACCATGTCTATTCTAGACCATGATTGATGTGGGCTAGAATAAAATGTGTACTGTTTTTTCTCTCTATTTACCTCCCTCCATGTGTCTTGAAGACATAATTCTTGTATCATCTCCTTGAAGGTATCTGGAAGAGTCTTTTTCATAGTTTTGTTTTTCTTGTTACTTTTTCCATGTCTGTAATTGCATTAAAATCACCTATAATACAAATATTCTCATATTTCAAATCTTTTACTGTATCATGTATATTTTTAAAAAATTCATTTTGATTCCCGTTTGGTGCATAGATTGAAATCAGTAATATTGTTTTTAATTCTGTTTGTATCTCAATCATCAAGACCCTTCCATCTTCATCTGAATATATTTGTTTTGTTTTCAAGTGTGTTTTGATGAAAACTACGATACCTCTCTTTTTGTGTTCTGCTAATGAGGTATATAGATTCCCTAATCTTGGATTCTCTAACATCTTTTGGTGTTGTTTTTTGATATGGACTTCTTGTAAATTTATAATATCCATCTCCAATTTTTGTAACTTTGTAAATGTCTGGGTTCTTTTGGTTGGCACATTTAATCCGTTTATATTGATTGAAATCATTTTTATTTCCTGTTCCATTTTTATTTTTATCTATTTGTTGTCCTTAGTCTTCTTGTGTTTCTTGTTACTATTTGTGTTTTTTCCCTCGCTCCTTCTCTCTCCATTCTTTCTCTTTCCAATCTTCTCTTTTCCTCTTGTTCGCCTTCTGTTTCTTCTATGGAATGTTCCTCTTGGCTTTTATTTTCCAGTTCTTCTCTGGTTTCTTGATCTTTCTCTAGGATGAAATGTTGTTCGAAAAACTCCTGGGCTTTTTCCAAACTGTCTATCCTAAATTTCTTATCTTGCCATGAGATTAGGATGCCCTCTGGTATTAGCCAACGAAACATCTCTTTATATTTGTTTAATTGTGTTGTGAGAAAATTGTAATTTTTCCTCTGATCCCTTACTCTTCTTGGAATCTGTTTGAGTGTTATTATCTCCTTCCCTTTATACAAAATTGCCTCAACTCTCATCTTTTTATAGATTTCTTCCTTTATCGTTTTTTGGGTGAATCTGACGTGCACTTCCTTCAGCAATTTATGCCTGCGCGCATAATTTGTATGCACTCTATAAACTTTGTCAATGTCCCTTCGTATATCCTTTTTATCCCTCTCTGTTGTTTCTGCAAGGATCTCCACCATTATCTCTCCTAGATCTTCTTCTTTACTTTCCGCTATGTTCTGGAACCCAAGATAAAAGGATGCCTTCTCCATTTCCAGATATGTAATCGATTCTTCCAGTTCTCTGTTGGTTGACATATGTTTTTGTTCCAATGTTTCTATCTTCTTGTCCTTTTGTTCCATTTTTGATTTCATCTTTTGGATCCTTTGTTCATTTTTAACAATATTCTGTTGTATCTTTTCTATTTTGTCGTCCATTTTCTTTATATTGTCTTTTATTTCTCCCACATCAGATTTCAGATCCTCATGGTTTCTTCTTGTTTCCTCGTGATTGTTTGCGATAGATTCTTGTGTCTTATTCATTGCTTCTTGAATCATTGCCAATACTGATTGGATATTTTGTATACTGGAAGTGGAGGCTGCCTTTTCTTTATCTGTTCCCAGCATGGTTTCTATCAACCTTTGTAGTGTAGAAGATGCTGTAAGGGATGCTTGATTTGAGGTTATTTTCTTATTTACTTTGGTTATAGTTGTTGTGCCTGTGCTTATCATTTTTACTCTTTCTTGTAGATTCTCCCAAAATTTCATAGACTAGCTTACTTTTGATATCTTTAAGTTTGTTGTCTATAACCGTATTTAACTTCTATATCATATGAGTTTTTAAATGACAATCTTTAAATGGCAGTCTATATTTATAGTGTTATAAATTTATCTATATAAATACTCTTATCACTCTAATAAGTACATAACCATTTAACCACTCTATCAGGCAAAATATAGTACTATATATCTTTCTATATACTTATTGCAGCTTTGTAAATTCTAACTTATATAAACATTTATGTAAAGGAGAAGGAAAATAAGAGGAGGGAAGTGAGGGAAAAAATTTAAAATTCTAACAATTCATTAATCTGTTTTGATATAGTTAGCACAATATATATAGTCAATCTATAACAATAGATTGAATAACTAGGTGTTATTAAAATTAATATCAATCTCAACTATTTTATCTCAGTTGTTAAGCACTAATTACCAATCAATGGTCAACAGTCAACAATTATTAATAAGTAGTATATATTTCTATTCAGGTTAATCAATTATATATATGGTTTGTTATTAAATCCTCTTTCACACTTGCATCATTTTCTGCTCGGTTATCTGTACAGTTCTTTTTCCAAACTCTCTTGAAGTATAGTTTTTAATGTCTCTCACCAGCAATGTCCAAATATCCAAATTCAACACTTTTAGGCAGCAAATTCAAAGTTCGTTATTCTATCACTCCGTTAAAGTCACCACTTTTCCAGTCACCATTCTGTTTCCACCGCTCTCTCTCTCTCTGATCTTTAATGGCTTCCGTCAGTCTCACAGTCCTTAATCCTTAACGCCGTCTTCCTGCAATTCCATTTTTTTTGTAATCCACACCTCTCTCAAATTGGTATCCAGATATATCTGTTGAAATTTCTTTCCTCGTCTCCGCCGCTCTATCGCCTTTCACGTAATCACTACCTGTCAAAGTTCTTTCTTTCTTTCATCGCTCGTTATCTCCTCTGATCTCTAGATACTTTCATCAAACTCATGGTTCAATTCTGAATCACCTTCCTCTATTCGATTTATTTGTTTTGTAATCCACACCTCTATCCAGTCAAAGTCCGAGTGTACCCGTTGGAGTTTCCTCGTTCCCACCTCTCTTTCTCTTTCACACAGTCACTACCTGTCAAAGGTTTCTTCTTCCGCTCCTCTCTCCTTTTCGTTGCCGCTTTATCTGGCTGCCATTCTGCTGCTTGCTTTGGAGTCTCGATCTCTCTGTTCTCTTTCTCTTTTTCCACTATATAACTGTACCTCACTCTATCTACTTTTTTTCTTTCCTCGTTTCTCTTACCATTGCGATCTAATGTTTCAGTTTTCGCTTCCTACTCTTTGGCTGTCAGCGCTTCGGGCCAGCCAAAATGGCTGGTTTTTTCCACACCGGAATTAAGAGGTTTCTCCTGAACCTTCGGGGCAATTGCTTTTCTCCCCAAGGTCCTTGAAGACTCATCTTTTTTTCTATTGATCTCTCTGGGATCAATAGTGCCTAAATTGGCTTCCTGGTTAGGAATATTGGAACTTCAAGAACGGAGCCCCGTTCTTTCGTTCCAAACATGCTGACATCACCGCCAGAACTGCTATGGATTTCATTGTAGAATTGCCAAACAGTGCGGGAAATACTGTTATTTGGGTCATGACAGATCTGTTTTCAAAACAGGCACATTTTACACCTTGCCAAAAGATCCCAATTGCTAAAAGCTTAGCCAAATTATTCCTAATACAAATTTATCAGCTTCATGGAACTCCACAAAGGATCATCTCTGACAGAGGGGTTCAATTCACCTCCAAATTTTGGAGGGCATTTTTGGACCTACTTGGTAGTGGCCAGGGGTTGAGCTTGTCACATCATGCATGTACTAATGGCAATTCTGAGAGATTGAACTCAGTGCTAGAACAATATTTAAGATGTGGGGTCTGCACTACATCCCATAGCCCCTCTTTGCGCAACAGTAGACTGCATTTGGTGGACCAGGATTTGTAGTTGGTGCCATCCAGCTGGGTAATCAGCGATAAATTTGGAGCTTGACCATGTGCCATCCTCACCAGGATATGAAATATATCAGAACGCCTGGAGGAGTAATGTGTGTCATAACTCCCTTATTGCTGTAACCGGTATGTACAACCTGGGCCCATAACCAGTGTTGAGGGTAAAACTTCCCTCTGCATAGTAGGCAACAGACCGGACAGCAAAGAGATACGTTGCTGGTTAAACACACAGATACTCACAGACTTTGAACGGTGAAAAAAAAACATTCTTTACTCTTAGTGAAAAAACAAACTCGGTTTCTCAAAACAATGATAACACGTCTTCGAATAATCACTCTCCAACACAAAACATAGTTTGCTTACAGTTCTCTTCAGTCACACACAGTCCCTCTTCAGGAGATCAATCATCAAATAGCAGGAGCAGGAGCTCCCGGGCTTCCTGTCTACTTTTATGGCTGCCTGATAATAGCACAGCCAATCATTCTTCTTATATCATTTAAAGTCACAAACACAGTTTTTATATATATTACCTACCCAACCGTAGGATGAATATCCAACATGTTTTATTAATTTTCAACAGGATAAATGGACTGAACTTTTACCTTTTGCTGAAGTTGCATTTAATAATTCTGCACACTCAGGCACTGGTTTTACCCCTTTTAGAGTAGCGACAGGCCAGGATTTCAGCCCCATGCCTGAACTACCCACAGAAGAACCCACCATCCCCTCACTTAAGGAGTGGATCAGGGGTGGGTTCTAAAATTTTTTACTACCAGTTCTGTGGTGTGGCTTATTTTGTGGACGTGGCTTGGTGGTGGGGGTAATGTGACAGGGTGGGCGTGGCCAACTTCTCCTCTTTTTTTTTTCTTTTAAAAGCATTTTTTCTACAACCTTAAGAGGTTGCAGAAAAAAATGCTTTTAAAAGCCTCTGACGATCAGGCAACTCAGCTGGGATTGTCAGAGGCTTTTAAAGGCATTTTTTCCCCTACAACCTCTTCGTCTGAAGATGTTGCAGAAAAAAATGCTTTTAGAAGCCTCTGACAATCCCAGCTGAGCCACACGATCATCAGAGGCTTTTTTTTTACTTTTAAAAGCATTTTTTTGGCCGAAGAGGTTGTAAAAAAAATGCTTTCAAAAGTAAAAAAAAAGCCTCTGATGAGGTGGGCGGGATAAGCGAGCAACGACCAGGCCGGAGACCAGTTCAGGGGTGTGGCCAGCCAATGTTATTACCGGTTCTCCGAACTACTACAAATTTTTACTACAGGTTCTTGCAAACCGGTGCAAACCGGGAGCAACCCACCACTGGAGTGGAATGGATAATTTGCAAAACACATGGCCAATGGTTAGATTAACCTTAAAGGAAGCTAGGGAGGCTTTTAAAATTCAAGCTGACAAGAAAAGGATGGAACCCAAACCTTTCCATGTGGGAGATAGAGTATATTTATCTACAAAATTCCTGAAATCATTACAGTCATCGAAGAAACTAGGGCCAAAGTTCATTGGACCTTTCCCTATCACTAGGGTCATCAATCCAGTAGCAGTTGAACTACTCCTTCCAAAGACACTCAGGCAAGTCCACCCACTATTCCACATTAATTTACTCAAGCGAGAAGTAATCTCATCCCTCAGCCCACCTGCATGTACACCACCTGTTCCCATTATGATTGAAGGTGAACAACACTTTGAAATCAAGGAAATCCTTGACTCTAGGATCCACAGAGGGAAAATCCAATACTAAGTTGCTTGGAAACATTTACCCTCAGCCCACAACGAATGGGTCGCTAAACACCATGTTAGGGCTCCAACCTTACTGAGAAAATTTCACTCCCAACACCCTAACAAACCTTGTTAATATACTATCATAATTTTTTTGTTTATATTTTTTCACAGGTGGACCCTTTCGTTTTCTAAGGAAGGTAGCATGTCAGATCCCTAAAAGTGATACTGCCATTCAATTGGGAGAAGAAGGAGACTTGGATTCGATTTACTAGCATTGCCTGTGTCAACAGATATTTTACAACCTATATCCTGGCGCCAAAGAGCCCTGAGATCCCCTTAACATTGTGGAATGTTTATGACAGTCATGTGGGCTGTTTCACTTTAAAGAAAAAAGGAGAAATGATGTGAATACATACTTATCTGATTCTCAGGGCAACTGGTAAAAAAAACATCTTCACACTTGTGTATTGGCTAAAATCTGCATTCTGGCTTAAGGGAGAAGTCTCTACTGCTTTAATCCTACTTGTCTTGCCTCAGACGTTGCTTTGAATCCATTGCTGTCACTTCTGCTTAATAAAAGGATCCTTTTGAAATACTACATTTCAAGAGTTTTTACTTTCTTAAGTTGGAAGGAGAGGCAATCCTTACACACTCATTGGCCAACTCAGGACTGGGAAGGCCCCAGGAGCTGACTTCATTACTGCTGAATTACTAAAGAACAATTTGGAGTGGTGGATGCCAGTTCTGATGGCGCTATTCACTTGTATCAACTGCACTGGCTATGTCCCAGAAGATTGGGGTTTGGCAATTGTTATCCCAATTATTAAAAAGGGAAAGAGAGATGACCCTGCCAATTATAGACCAATAAATTTGCTAAACAAAATCAGCAAACTCTACGCCAAACACTCCAAGATAAACTAAAAGAGTGGCTGGATATTGAGAATTTGATAGCTGAAGAGCAAGCTGGGTTTAGAGAGGGGAGAGGCACCACAGATCAGTGCTTAGTTCTTCATCATCTGATTGAAAAATACATATCAAATAGACCTGTATCAGTATACACCAGTTTTATAGATTATCAAGGCAGCCTTTGATACGGTTACCAGGACTAAGCTATGGGAGAAGCTGGAAGCTGCCTCAATTGACCACAGGCTTCTTCATCTATTATGTGCCCTACATACTAAAACATCCCTCAAGGTGAGATGTAATATGCAAGGGTCCCTCTCAAAGTCAGTTAAAACTCAAAAGGGGGTTAAACAGGGGTGCACTTTGGCCCCCCTGCTTTTCAACTTTTACATAAACAACATGGTAAAATGTCTAAACAAATCAAATCACCCCCTCCCAAAAAAATAGATGACCAAAGCATTGGCCTCCTGCTCTATGCAGATGACACTGTGATCCTCTCCAGGACCCCAGTAGGTCTTAAAAGAGCCTTGTGAGCCCTTGTCCAGTATTGTAATTACAATAAACTGAACATAAATTATGAGAAAACAAAGATCATGGCCTTTGCAAAAAGGCTAAAACTTTATTCATGGTTTCTAAATGGCCACAAAATAGAGCAGGTAACCACCTTCAAATACCAGGGGGTGGTCATTCAGTCCAATGGCTCAAGAAAAGCACATGGAGAATATGCAACTGCCTTGGGCCAAAGATCAGAGAGCACCATTCTTAAATATTTCTGCCTAAAGGCAGGATATTATGTCCCTGCTGCAATTTTTGTGGCCAAGTTGCTAGCTCAGCTTCATTATGGGTTCTTGCTCGGACTGTCAGCTTCGTGTTTTACATAATTAGAAATAATTCTATCCAAATTCTCCAGATTCTCCAGGCTCAGGCTCAACCCTTCCAAGACTGAGTGGCTGTGGCTCCCGGCATCCCGATATAGTCAGTTGACTCCATCACTGACTATTGGGGGCGAGTCGTTGGCCCCCACAGAGAGGGCTCGCAATCTGGGAGTCCTCCTGGATAGGCAGCTGTCCTTGGAGGAACATCTGACGGCTGTAACCAGGGGGACCTTTTGTCAGGTTCGCCTGATTCGCCAGCTGCGGCCCTTTCTTGATCGGGATTCCCTGTGCACAGTCACTCATGCCCTCGTCACCTCTCGCCTTGACTACTGCAACGCTCTCTACATGGGGCTCCCCTTGAGGAGTACCCGGAGGCTCCAACTGGTCCAGAATGCAGCAGCGCGGGTAGTGACGGGAGCAGCATGGCGCTCCCATGTAACACCGCTCCTGCGTGAGCTGCACTGGCTCCCAGTGGTCTTCCGGGTGCGCTTCAAGGTGTTGGTTATCACCTTTAAAGCGCTCCATGGCATAGGGCCTAGCTATCTTCGAGACCGCCTGCTGCCACCGACGACCTCCCATCGACCTGTGCGCTCCCACAGAGAGGGCCTCCTCGGGGTGCCATCAGCCAAACAGTGCAGGCTGGTGACCCCCAGTGGGAGGGCCTTCTCTGTGGGGGCACCTACCCTCTGGAATCAATTGCCTCCAGAGATAAGGAGAATCCAAGGCCTCAGTGCCTTCCGCCGTGCCCTTAAAACCTTCCTTTTCCAGCAAGCCGGGCTGGCCTAATTTTTTAAGTGTTTTTAAGTGTTTTGTTTATTGTTTTTAATTAATGGGGCCAAATTTATATATATATATTTTAACTGTATTTTAATATTTGTACTTGATGTTTTTACTTGGCTGTTCACCGCCCTGAGTCCTTAGGGAGAAGGGCGGTATACAAATTTAAAATAAAATAAAAATAAAAATAAAAAAGATGCCGCATTGTGTTTCAAATGCATTTCTGTGCCTGGAGATAGGATTGACAAAAATCGAAGCAAGAATCTGGATAGCCTCCTTAAATCTGAAGTTAAAGCTTAAAAACTTAAAACTTCTTTCCGCAAGGCCTTGCTCCATTAATCCTCCAAGACAAATTCTCTTCATCATGGATCAAGGCTGTCAAGTCCAACCTTGCCAAACTAGGCTTCTCCCTAGTTTTAATACTCAAGATTGACTACAACCTAGCAAGACAAACCTTGCAACAAAGGGTGGAGGACATCGAGAGGTAGGCGGACTTAGGGAAAGTTCTGTTGTTTCTGGCTCCAGATGCGATTAAATGTGTTGTTGCTCCTGCCAGCTATCTTAGTCAGTTGGAGTCAGCAAACCACCGGAAAGCATTATCACTCACATGGTGCTGTGTGCTTCCATTGGCCCGTCCTGTATGGCAAGTATAAAAGGATACCATTGATGGAAAGACTCTGTCCCTGTGGCTCAGGAGAGGTGGAGACTGTGGGTCACATGCTCCTTAGATATTGGGGAAAAAAAAATTCTGCCAGTAACTGCTAGGTATCCTGGCTGTTCCAACACTACCTATCTTCAGTGGCTGCTTAAGGATGAACAGTCCATAACTATAGCGCAGGTGGACAGATTCTGCGCAGCAGCAATGGGGATTCATCGCAAACATGTGCCTTCTCCACCATAGCGATGTTATATAACAATTGTGGCAAACCCTTTGCATTGCTTAGTCATTTCCCTTTTAGTGTTGAATCTACAACGGGCCACACAGTTTATGGCAGTGGTTCTCAACCTTCCTAATGCCGTGACCCTTTAATACAGTTCCTCATGTTCTGGTGACCCCCAACCATAAAATTATTCCTAAAACCATTGAAAATATGTGTTTTCCGATGGTCTTAGGCGGCCCCTGTGAAAGGGTCATTCGACCCCCAAAGGGGTCGCGACCCACAGGTTGAGAACCACTGGTTTATGGCTTGCAACTATCTTATTGTCAGACCATGTATAATTGACAGAGTGGATTTTATTATAGATTTTAGTTGTTATTTATTATTTTATATTAGAATTTTTATTGAAAAGTTTTACAAAAAAGAAAGAATTCCCCCCCCCTGTTCCCCCCACCCTTTGCCCCCCTTCATCCCACCCTCCCCTCGACTTCCCAAAGCAAAATACAAGGTATTTCAT
Source organism: Pantherophis guttatus (assembly GCF_059756535.1). Classification (NCBI taxonomy): domain Eukaryota; kingdom Metazoa; phylum Chordata; class Lepidosauria; order Squamata; family Colubridae; genus Pantherophis; species Pantherophis guttatus. The sequence continues at coordinate 118,442,293 of NC_142065.1, read as the reverse complement.
TTAGTCAAACATAAACTAGATTAATCTACTTATCCTCAAAGTACTACCTCCCCCACTGAAACCTTAACTCTACTACCAATAACCAAATACTTCTAATACTAACAATCATTCATAAGCTATTTGATATTTTCTTGTCTGATACTTATTTTGAACATAATCAATCCATCTTCTCCATTCCGATACGTATCTTTCTTGCGTGTGGTCCTTCAAGTACGCCGAGATTTTCGCCATTTCTGCTAGGTTTGTTACTTTCAATGTCCACTCTTCAATAGTAGGCAAAGAGTCTTTCTTCCAATATTGAGCTACCAGCAGCCTAGCTGCTGATATTAAGTTCAAAATCAATTTAGTCTCTGAAACTGTACAGTCTGTAGTTATACCCAATAGAAACAATTGAGGAGTAAATTTCAACCTTCTTTTCAAAATGTTCTGCATCACCCACCAAATTTTTATCCAAAATGCCTTGATTTTCTTACAAGTCCACCATATATGATAATAGGTTGCATCATTACATTCACATCTCCAACATTTAGCTTGCAGATTCGAGTGCATACATGATAATTTCTTAGGATCTAAGTGCCATCTATAAAACATTTTATAAAAATTCTCTCTCAAATTTTGTGCTTGCATAAATTTAACCTTTCCTACCCAAATCTTTTCCCACGTTTCCATCATCACTGGTTCCTGAAAGTTTTGTGCCCATTTAATTATACAATCTTTAACCAATTCAGTTTCTGAGTCTATTTCCAATAATGTGTTATACAACCTTTTAATATGCATCTGACTTTGATCTCTAATCTGTTTCACCAAATTTTCCTCATTTTGCATAACCTCAATTTTTTGATCCTCCCTCCATCTAGCTTGGAGCTGACCATACTGAAACCAAGTAAAAATTATCCTTTCTTCTTTTAATTCCTCTAGAGATTTCAATTGCAACTTACCCCTTTCCAAAAGAAGAAGCTCTTTATAAGTAATCACCTCTATTCTTTGCTCTGTACTTATATTTTCTATTACATGTCTGGGGTTTGCCCATATAGGTATCTTGTAATTCAGCTTATATTGGTACTTTTTCCACACCCTCAACAATGCATTTCTAAGTATATGACCCTTAAACACTTTATCCACTTTTTTTTCATACAACAAGTAAGCGTGCCATCCATATAACAAATCATAACCTTCTATATTTAACATTCTTTCTTCAGTTAAGTTAAACCAGTCACTAATTTGTGATAATGCTGCAGCTTCATAATGCAATCTTAAATTAGGCATTTTAAGACCTCCTCTCTCACGTATATCCTGTATAATTTTCAGTTTCACTCTTGGTTTCTTCCCAGCCCAAATAAAAGTATTAACCCCTTTCTGCCATTCCATCAGATTTCCATCTTTTTTAAGCACTGGTATCATTTGAAACAAAAATAAAAACCTAGGTAATACATTCATTTTCATTGCTGCTATCCTTCCCAGTAGTGATAGTTGTAACTTTTTCCATTTCTCCATTTCTTTCTGTACTTTTTGCCAAAGAATTTCATAATTGTTTTTATACAATTTCGTATTTGAGGCTGCAATATATACTCCTAGATACTTAACCTTTTTAACTACTTCAAACCCTGTTATCCTCCCTAAGTCTTCTCTTTGAGTTATAGATAAATTCTTAGTTATCATCTTTGTCTTGTGTAAATTTACTTTGAATCCAGATACTTTACCATATTCAGCTACCATATCCAACATATAGGGAGCCACTTCTATAGGTTGAGATAAAGTAAGAACCAGGTCGTCTGCAAACGCTCTTAATCTATAATCCTGCTGTATAATTACAATTCCTTTTATTTTGTCAGAATCACGTATCTTATTCAGCAAGACGCTGCAGGGACCTGATTATTTTTCTCCAAATATTCCAATAAGTTTATAATTTGCCTAACATTATATTTCATCTGTCTCCCTTTTATAAAACCTGATTGGTCATTGTGAATAATTTGTTGCATAACTGGCATTAGTCTATTTGATAGTATCTTAGCAAAAATTTTGTAATCCGTATTCAAAAGTGAAATTGGCCTAAAATTTTCAGGTTTGGTACAGTTTTGATCTTCCTTCGGAATCAATGAAACAAAAGCTGTTCTCCAAGAGGGTGGGACTCCTCCCCCTGATTGAATTTTACAAAATAGAGTTTTAAGCGGCTCTACCGTTTCAAGCTGTAAGTTCTTATAATAAACAGCTGTTAGTCCATCTGTTCCTGGAGCTTTCCCTATTTTTAACTGCTTAATTGCCGCAACAATCTCCTCCGAAGTTATTGGTTGATTCAATCCTTCCCTCTGTTCCAGCGTTAATTCCAAAATATTCCCTTCCTTTAGATATCTATCTATATCTATACCTTGTATTGAGTCACTAGCATATAGCTTTGTATAAAATTCCAAAAAAGCCTTTTTAATCAACTTCTGTTGGTAAACTTCCTTACCTCTATATTCTATCTTACTAATGACTCGTACTTTCTGTTTTTTCCTCAACATGTAGGCCAGCCACCTATCTGGTTTATTGGAATTACAAAATGTATTATGTTTAGCATATTGTAAACTAGTTGCCACCTGATCAGCCATTAACATATTGAATTGCCCTCGTAGTATGTTTATTGTTTCTTTTACTTTCTTATCTCCTGGGTTAGATATAAGTAATTGTTCTTTCTTTTTTATTTCTTCCTCTATCTCTTTACGCTTCTTCTGTTGTTTTGATCTATATTTATTATTCATATGTATTAAGATACCCCTCATATAAGCCTTACTATCATCCCAAACCATTTCCATAGGAGTACCCTTATTCATGTTAATAACAAAAAATTCTCTCATCTGTTTTTTAAGCTCCTTTACATTTTCTTCATATCTGAATAAGTTTTCATTCAACCTCCAAGACCTCCTTTCTCCCCTCTCCTGTTCAAATTCAATCCAGACTGGACTATGTTCAGTTAAAGTTCTTGGAAATATCTTCGTCTTCTTCACCCTGGAAATAAAATCATTTGTGATTAGTATAAAATCAATCCTGGAGAAGGATTGATGTCTATCAGAAAAAAAGGTAAAATCTTTTTCCTCCAGGTTACATTGTCTCCAGATATCTCTCAATTCTATATCTTCCATCATATCAAAAAAAGATGTAGGTAGTTTTGCACGTGCTGAAGTCTTTGATAAGCTTTTTTTATCTTTCTGCGTATCAATTACTCCATTCCAGTCACCCATTAGTATAAAAGATTTATAATCCCACTGTATTATTTTAGTATGTAAAAATTTATAAAACTTGTCTTGTTGCTGGTTAGGGGCATATATTCCGATAAGAAGCATTTTTCCAGACTGTGTCAATAACTCAATTGCAATATATCTTCCTTGATCATCTGCCTCAATTAAATTAGCTGATAGTCCTTTCCTTACATATATGACTAATCCATTTTTCTTCTCTGGCGCTGATGCCACAAAGTTTGTACTTAATCTTGAGTTTATCAAATATTTTGGTCTGATAATCTAATATGTGTTTCTTGTAAGCGAATAACATTGTTGTTAAATTGTTTCAAGTAGTGAAATACTTTCTTTCTTTTTTGTGGAGAGTTTAGGCCATTAACATTCCAAGATAGGAATTTAGTTGCCATCTTTAGCCTTTCGAAGCCTTGTAAGCATCAGCTGAAGCTCCTCCTCTACCTTACTCTTCGGCCTAGCTCCCCCCACTGCTTCTGTTTTTGTACTACTTGAGATGAATCTTGAGATTGTTGCCCTTTTGGTTGTTGTTGTTGCAATTTATAGGTTGCTCGGGTCAGTCGTTGTGTTTTCGGCTCTCCATTCTTAGGTGGTTCCAAAGTTGAGGGTAAATCCCCAAGATCCAAATCTTCTTCCATAATAATTCCTCCAGCTGCAGCTTCAGCGTAGGTTTGTATCTGTTTTCCATCTTTTCCTTGTTGTATCATCTCCATTTTCTTCCTCCCCCCACCCCGGGTGGGTATCCAGCCTGTAGCACGTTTACATAAAAATCTTTTGCCTTCCAAACTGTGTTTAATCGATATCTTTCTCCTTTATAAGTCACTATTAGACCAGTTGGAACATCCCATCTATATGCCACCTGTTGATTTCTCAGCTCATTTACCAAAAAGCCAAAATCTTTCCTGCTCCTCAACATCTTTGGAGGAATTTCTTTCAAAACCACCACCTCCTGCCCAGCCACCTGAACTTTATTATTGTAAGAAGCTTGTAAAATTTCATTTCTGATCCTCCTAGATGTGAACTAAATCACCACATCTCATGGCAGCTGTCTTTGTTTTGCCAACCAGGAATTAACCCTGTAAATTTGGATTGCCACATCTTCTGGTTTTTCTTTAATTATCTCAGCCATAGCATCAGCACAAATGTCTTTTAAATTTTCTTTGCTATTTTCCTTCAGGCCTCTCAGTCTCAGAGCAAACTCCATAGATCTGTATTGTAACATTACCAATTCATCATCCACTTTCTCTGTTCTAGTCATGACATCACCCATTTTGCTCTCCAGATTTAAATTGGCTTCATTAATTTCTTCAACTTTCCCATCAAGCTGGATAACAAGATTTGAGAGTCCTGATACAGCAAAAACAATATCATCTCTTATTTTACCATGCTCCTTTGCAACCGCTCTCTTGATCGAACCTATATCTTCCTCTATTTTCTTAAATTTCCCTTCAACAAGTAAAGTTAAATTGTTCATTGCTTCTCTCATTGCTATTGCTTGATTATTCATGGCTTCTTTCATAGCTTCCTTAAAATCATTAAGTGCTGCTTCTTGACTCTGGGTCTGGCTCTGTGAATCAGCCGGAAGTTGTGCTTTCTGTGTCACCACTGACACAACTGGGGAGCCTCCTCCTCCTTTAGCAACTCCTGGTTTCACTTGCTTAGAAGCCATTTTTTTTTCTTTTTTTCCTCCCCCCCCCTCTTTTCTTTGAAAATGACAAAGTCTTTAATGATGTTAATTTAAAGCCTCTGAGTTGCCAGACAAAGTAGTTTTTTTCCCCTTGTTTTCTGCCCTCCGCACTCTCCGTTTCCAGCAGTTAATAGGCAGCCAATCCACTCTCCCAGCGCAAAGTTCTCAAGCACTTTCGTTTCAGGCTTTCACTTTCAAAGCCCTGACAAAGACGCCATCTTCCACCTTCAGCTCAAGATTCAGATCGAAACAAAGTAACTTTGGAGTTAAGCTCTGTATTTTTAAGGCTTGTTCTCTTGTTTTCTGCTCTGCCTGCGCTTGGGATCAGTCAAACTCACGTTTTAAAAGCAGGATCGGATCGCGGCTTCTCGCCCTGCTTTTGAGGGGCGTCCTGGCTCTGGAGCTTCTTGGCAGGCTGCCTGAGGAGCTCACACCCTCCAAGCCTCTGGAAATGATCCAGAGGGCTTTCGGGGGGCTCTACTCTCGCCCACCGGCTCTCCTCTCCTTCTTTTCCCGAAGGAGAGTTTTTTCAGCCATTTGACAGCTGATTTGCGCTGTAAAAATGGCTTTTATGGAGACGCAGGGCTGGCGGTCAAAAATGACCGTCCACGGAGCCTGCGGTGCCAACAGGAAGTCCTGAATTTTTAATTGTACATATACTGAGTGCTTTTATTTGTTCTGGTCTCTGGTCTAAGACTGTAATAATAAATTGTTGTTGTTGTAAATTTGTTGTATATTTCTGTCTTTGTCTCTGTCTCTGTGTCTACCTCTCTCTCTCTGTGTATGTGTGTTCTCTGTATAAATCAATTGCTTGTACTACATCAAGCTCACAATCTGTATCACAAAATACATCTCTTTGTGTACTGCACATAACAGTGATGTAATCTGGGCAGAACCAATGGGGTTGCCAAAGTAGTAATTGGGAAAAGCAGGGGAATGTTACTTCACTTCATCTCCACTGAGTGGTCTCCTTTCTGCCCCTTCCAAAGTAGCTGCACCTTTCCCTCACCTTCCCTTTGTTCTAACTTTGTAATTTTATTTTTCTGTTTTTCCTTAAAGGAACTGAAGTTTTTAATAAATATAATTGTAGAAAGTAGAAAAAAATGTATGTTGTTCCCTCATAACTTATTTTTATAGAATAGAATAGAATTCTATATTGGCCAAGTGTGATTGGACACACAAGGAATTTGTCTTCGGTGCATAAGCTCTCAGTGTACATAAAAATACATTCATCGATAATAATAAGATGCAATACTTAGTGGTAGACATAGGATACTAAATAAGCAATCAAATCATACTAGGAAACTACATACTAGGAAAATACACAAATTCAGAACTAGAATGGTAATCATCTTTAAAATACTTTCCTAATTATTATTTTTAAATGTTGATTATCTTTAATACTTTTATATAAATTAGACAGGAATGACTTCTTTTACAATTAGTGTAAACCTCAGGCTATATTATGACTGGACTAATGAAGTCAGGAAAGAAGGCAAGAGGAGCGCCTGCCACCTTGTGGCTCACTACTGGATTTTACTCTATGCAGCAATCAGATTCAAAATCCAGTAGAGGTAATGGCTTTTGTTCATAATGCATTCTTGATAAAATCAGATCACAATCTTCATATTTGCCTATATTTGTGTACAATTATATATTTGTCAAGAGGCAACTATTTCCCCTCATTCATCCATTCATAAAGTGTTTGGTTTATATTTAAATTATAACACCACAGTCTATTACAGAACATCTCAATTTACATTTACATTACATTTTACAGTATATATGATTATCACAATCATATCATTATAATGATATATCATTATAGTGTATTATTTACTTTTTAAAACATATTTACTTATTGTATTATGTTATTACATTGTTTTATACATATTTTCACAACAGAAACTTTCTGGGCATATGCAACTTTCATAAACATTTGTTTCTTCCTCTGCTTTTCCTGCTATTAGTTTTATTTCCTCAAAGTATATTGTAGAAAGTAGAGCTATTCAGAAGCCATTCTATAACTATGAAATTAGCTGAATCGGAAGTCAGTAAATCCAAAGAAGTTTTTAGGCAAGAACTAAATATCCAAAACTTTATTCTCCCATAACCTTGAATAAGGACAAATTCCTTTTTATCAACATAGTGGTATGGAAGTTTCAGTCTTTCATTTTGGAGATAAAAAGGGTGATAGGAGTCCTCTTACTCAGCTGGCTGATCCTGTGCTCAACTGATAACCCACTGAGGAATGGCCCTCACCACAAGATTATCTCTGGGGTATGTGTGTCAAGAAGTCTAGATGGTATCTATGACAACTTGATTGAAGTCCAGCCCCTTTTTTGTGTAGCCACCATTTTGACTTTCAACCCCTTCTTTCAACCCCGCTATATTGAGAGCTGAGGTCACAAAGGATGGACTTTGAGATACCAACAACGTGGACTTTGTAGTATTATTGTATTTGCAAACAGTTATTTTTATTTTAATTTGACTTATTTTTTTTCTTTTTACATGATGCTAATGGTTTGATTGATAACTTCTAACATTCCTAAATTTCAAATAAAAATTGTCTTGTTTTCCAGGTTAGGATAGGATGGAATATCTGGAGTTTTAATTTGACTTATTTTTTTTCTTTTTACATGATGCTAATGGTTTGATTGATAACTTCTAACATTCCTAAATTTCAAATAAAAATTGTCTTGTTTTCCAGGTTAGGATAGGATGGAATATCTGGAGTTTAGTGCTAATTGGTATCTGGTTCGTCTTCTATTAACATGACTTTTCCCCCCTCATTAACATCTTAAATTTTACGCCCCTGCTTTCATTAGACTTCATGTAAATGGACTTGTGTGTGGTCTCATTTAATATGTTTAACACCATATAGCTGGTTGTCAACCAGATCTTCAGCATGGGTTTCTGCAGCGTGCTTGCTATCGACTGCCGTAGAAATGGGGAGGGGAGCATGGGCATTTGGGATGGGGAAGCAAGCTGGTGTGTAGTAGTCCCATGAGAACTGGAAGGGAGGTTTGTACTCATGAATTATGGTACTGCTGAATGGAATTGTTTATACTCCATGTGTAGTAGTCCCATGAGAACTGGAAGGGAGGTTTGTACTCATGAATCATGGCGCTGCTGAGTGGAATTGTTTATACTCCATCAAGGCCAATCATCCTGAGACTTCAGGTGCGAGAAATATCTGAAGAGGAGCTTTCCCATAACATCATACTGGACGTTGATTGGATTCTCTATGCTAGACCCTGGTGGGAGGGATTTGGGGTGACTTTCAGTGTGTAACCTTCATGCATTTTGAATCAGATCTTGCCTTGCTTTTGCTGCTATCATTTCAAACTTAGTAAAAGTACCTCTTCTCTAATTCAATGGAATTGGGGGTTTTCTTTCTTGAGTTTTGAATGGAGGCAGGCCTGACACTGGTCTTCTATGCTAAGGAAGGGTTACTTTTGTCTTATCCAATCAACTTCTCTCTTGTAATTTCCTTTGAAAATAAAAGGGATCAAATTTATAGTTCAAATTTCCTTTGAACTATAAAAGGGATCAAAAGCTGGATCTCTGTTGTGGTCCACCGGCGGCCTGCAGAGCTGGCAGCAGAGTCGGACAGTGAGGAGGTTGGGGAGGAACATGGGCCAGTCCTGGAATCTGGGGAAGGCTTGGACAAGAGCTCTGCATCAGAGGCAGAGTAAGGGCCATTGGGGAGGTACGTGCTGCCTCTGGAGCCTCCAGAGTCAGACCTCAGCGAGGCAGAGGAACAGGGGGAGCCTGTTCCCAGTGCGTGCATGCGTAGAGCTGCCAGAAGGCAAGAACAGTTAAAACAAAAGGGACCATTCAGGAGTAGGGCTTGAAGAGCAAAGGCACATGGGCCTTTGCAGGAAGCAACGTTGTTAATTCTGTTCAGTTTAAAGTCTGAAGCTCTGTTTGATTCTGGATTCTGTGTGGCTTTGCCAATTAGGTCTTTGGCAGCGTGTCAAGGGAGATATAGGTGGGTGATTATCAGCCTCATCCTGAAGGACTCTTTACAACTATTTGGGACTCATCTGTGAATGAACAGAATTCACAGCTGTTGCAATAAAAGAGGTTTTTGGGACTACTCATGTGTTTTACTGACTCAGGAAGCCTAGGTCAGAACAATCTCCGGATTCCCTATTTGAATGAGAAGAATCCTTTTTAATCAGAAAGTTCTGAATAAATTGTAATAAAATTATGTTCTTGTCTCAGTTTGTTTCATTGGAAAATATGTGTGCTGAGACATGAGCCTAGAAGCCATATTTTGATCCTCAGAGCTGTTCTGTTCTGTAACCATTCATACACAAAATCCTTTGTGGCACCAACATGAAAAGCAAGTAGAAAGGAAGAAAACATTATTGGGTGAACTTCATAACTTTTATGAAATATACAGCTATGTCCAGTGTACTGAGAATAAACACGCTTGAGCTCTTACTGCAGAAAAGCATATACAGTGTGGTGATTAGGTATTATGGAATCCTAGTAGGATGACTTCCATTGATTGGAATATAGTAATTAAACTGTTCAAAGAAGCAGAAATAATGGAAAAGGAAGAGAAGTTGCATTTTATGTTACAAAACATAACATAAAAGAGCTGAGGTGGCGCAGTGGTTAGAGTGCAGTACTGCAGCTACTTCAGCTGACTACTAGTTCAGCAGATCAGCGGATCAAATCTCACCGGCTCAAGGTTGACTCAGCCTTCCATCCTTCTGAGGTGGGTAAAATGAGGACCCAGATTGTTGGGGGCAATATGCTATTTAGTATACTGTCTTTGGTGTAAGCCGCCCAGAGTCCTCGGAGAGTGGGCGGCATAGAAATATGAATAAATAATAATAATAATAATAATAATAATAATAATAATAATAGTGCATTCTTGCTCAAAAATCCAAATAAAAGAACTTGATAATGCTATAGAGGGATTCTGAATTAAAATGTAGAGAAACAAATACGATGCTGGTGCTGTCAAAGAACAACATCATCATACCTTTGGATGATACCTTTTCTAAACAAATAGCAGATTATTCAAAGAGAGGTGAAATCATAGCAACAGGAGATTTTAATTAGTCATCCTGGTATTTCTAGGAATTTCCTGCGGTTTACAAATTTTATTAGTTTACCAAAATATAAAATACAAAGGAAAATAAAAAGTAATGGAAAACCAGGAGAAGGAAAAAGGAAAGAAGAGAAGATATGGGATAGAAAGGGAAAAAGAAAAAAAAAGCTTTGACTTCCAACTAGATAATACCATTTACAACCTCAACTTTTTACTTGTACACAATAGAATAAACTAGCCATTTCTATAACAACAAACCTATCTAATCAGCAAAACCAAAATCAAATTTTCATTTTTTCCCCCATCACAAGCACAAAATCCAGAAGCAATTTCCAAATAGAAACAAAACTAAATATATTCTCTTCTTTGGATAAAGAAATAAATTTAATCATCACTGCTTTTCCTTGCTGTGGGAAATAGGATATATTTCTGTTTGCTCAATCTTTATACATAATTTATATTAGTAGAATTCTATATTTTTCAAATGTTTAACCAGAAAGGATAAAAAAAAAACACTTTTTCTAAATTTTAAAAGTTAACTTTTCTTTAAAAACATTTTTAAAATCAATAAGTTCTAATACATCTTTTTCTTTTAATAATATTTTACAATTTAACAATTACTCAATTATATATAAAGGAAAGAAACCTTCATTTTCAAACTTTTTCATTTTCATGAAAACTTCATTTTCAAACTTTATAAACCTAAACAGCAAAACTGAATTAAAGCTGTCTTTCAATTATGTATATCACATCAATAGAAATCCAATTAACTCCAATTAGCTCATTAAATTTAAGTCTCTCCCTCCAATTTATCCTTTTTGTTCACTTTTAAGTATTTTTAACCATTCATATTTTCAAATATGATTTCAATAATATTTTACAAACTTTGGGAATTATTCAAACATTGTATACAAACCCATTTTTAGACACAAAACTACACCAAAGCTTTCTTTCAATACACATGTCAGACTTATAAAAATCGATCATAACTCTGATTAACTCATTAAATTTAAGTCACCCCCTCCAGCTTACCCTCATAGAATAAACTCTTCTTCTTCTCAGGAATATCTACCAAGTCCCTTTTCTCAAGAAATTCTCGATCTTGTTAATAACCATGAAAAAGAAATCCCAAAGTTGTTCTATTAAAAATTGTAGTTTAACTTGGAACTCTTCCTCGAGGAATAAAATAATCTTCTCTGAGATGTCTGTAAGATCTTTTTTTTTCAAATTCTCAACCTTGTTAGTATCCATGAAGAAAACGTTCCAAACTTGTTCTCTTAAGAGTTGTGAATTTACTGGAAACTCTTGTTTCAATTGCCCTGAGAGGGTTGTATTCAAACCATCATCATAATAGAAGGTGTCAGATTTTTATTTCAAAGTTGCAGTTGAGTTATTTGCATTGTCAGATATTTGTGAAGTTGTCTCAGTGGGTTGACAATTTTCTACACCTAATTGTACCTCTTGCTCGGTTTTTATATCGTGTGTGTGTGTGTGTGTGTGTGTGTGTGTGTGTGTGTGTGTATGTTTACAAAATGAGAATTTTCAAGGGCTTCCCTAATAACAAACTCAAGCTCAGGTTTAAGCATCTCTGTCGCACCCTCTAGTGGTCAAAAAGCATATTTGTTTATTTATTTGCCAATCAGAGTTCATGAAAATCAGGGAATTACAAATCACCTACAATAAAGCAATCCAGGGCTACATATTGTTTTAAAAATAGTGAAATAGAACCACATCTTTCTATCCTTATGTTTCTCCATTAGAATTAAGAAGAAAAGATACATCACACTTCCTTATTTTAGCTTGCCTCCGGCAACCCTTTTCCTTGTCCTTTAACTATAAAAATGGCTCAGAGCTGCCTATAAATTAAAAAAGGATAAGCAGAAAAGACTTATAACACAACTACAAGATGAAGATGGGAATATTCACCATCGGCTAGAAGAAAAAAAGAGAATAGCCCAAAATTATTTTGAAACACTCTATAGCCAGGAGAAGGTGGAGGAGGAAGATATAAAGAAATACTTAAGAGATAGGAATCTTCCAATAATATCAGAGGAAATGAAAGAAATGTTAAATAGCAAGATTACTATGATGGAAATGAAGGCGGCTATTCAAAAACAAAAAAATAATAAAACACCAGGACCTGATGGCATCCCCTCTGAGTTTTATAAAAAGATACAGGGACCTCTGAAAGTGTTATTGCTGAATCTATATAATGAAGCCTTAGGGCAATCGAAATTACCACAAACATGGAGAGAGGCATTGATATCACTCATCCCAAAGGATTCTACAAACACCCAGCAGATCAAGAACTACCGGCCAATCTTGCTGCTTAACATGAACTATAAAATTTTTGTAACAATAATAGCTGAAAGGGCCAAAAAAATTTTAAGTGAAATTATTGATTCACACCAAAATGGATTTCTTCCAAACAGATATATAAGAAATAATACACGGACGATTCTGGATACATTAGAATAGTACGAGGCCCATCCGGATAAGCAGCTAGCATTGATGTTTGTAGAGGAATACTGAGAATCAACTATCCTGGATATTAATCAATTATTAATCAATAGAGAAGATTAGCTGCAGAAGCAGTAGTAGGAGAACTATTAGATGAAAATAAAATCGAAACTCTGCTTGTAAGGAACTCAGAGCAACAATGAGTAGGAACACAGGGCAAACAAGAAAGGCTAATGGAATGGCAGGGGGAGGAGAATTTCTTAAAGAAGGAAATTCTTAAAAGTCCAACTGTAAACAGCTCCCATGAGGGGGGAAATGGGGAACAGCAGAAGCTAAAAAAAAAAAATTAGTGAAGATCTAAAAATGGATACATATATACTGTACAAAGCTGTAGAACTTTGTCAGGAAAGCAAAAGCTACAAATGAGCTGAGATCAGTGATGTTGGAAGAAAAATCCGGTCTGGTTCTACGCTGGGAGAAAGACTCTGGAAATAAAATGGAGGGAGGCTGCAGGAAAGAAGGTCTCTGTTTATTTGGTAGCCAAAAACTTCAGTGACAGCAGTGTTTCTGGAGTGGTCAACAAAATGGGGTTGAGGTCAGGGGTGAAATCTAAAAATTTTCCCTACCGGTTCTGTGGGCGTGGCTTAATTAGTGAGTGTGGCTTGGTGGTCAGATGACCAGGTGGGCGCGGCCAATAATAATAAATAATAAAAATAATAAAAAAGTACAAAAAACAATAAGAGGTACCAAAAACCAACTTTTACCCTTTACCCCCACACACAACACAACACAACTGACACACACACAATATACAAGCAGCTGCACTTCACCCAAAATGGCCCCTGCAACAAGCAGGAACCTCACACAGCCACAAAAAGCTCAAAAACCAACTTCCACAGTTTTTCCACACAAAATGCCACATGCAGCTTTGTGAGATTTTGTGTGTTTGTGTAGTTAGAGTGAAACACTACAGAAACACACCAAATCTCACAAAGCTGCACAAATATTTTATTTTATTTTATTATTTTATTTATATTTTTAGATAAAAGCAGCTAAATTTAAAACTTCCTTAACTTTAAATTGCTATGTCTAAAAAAAAAATAAAACTCCTAAAAAAAAAACCCCAATTAACTATTTTTTTTAAAGCTCCCAAAAAAACAAAACAACCCCCCCCCCCACAGTTACTTACCAATTTGAAGGCACAAGGCAGGCAGGCAGGCAGGCAGATTGAGTTGCTAGCTGATGCAATTGATTGCAGTAGCCGAAGCAAGGCAGGAAAAGCGAATGAGCCCGAAAGAAGCAGCAAGCTGCCAAATGGGCAAGTGGGGACTGGGCAATTGGGTGGGCATGGACAGGGGGGCCAGGGATTTTTGCTACTGGTTCTCCAAACTACCCGCCATTGCTACCGGATTGCCTGATCCGGTCTGAACCGGGAGCATTTCACCCCTGGTTGAGATAGGTAGGCTTTTACACATTCTTTGGGGCTTCATGATTGAGATGTCTGTTCATCTCAGATTGGAAGAGGGCAGGCTGCAACTCGCGGCATAGTCTTCCCTCCCAGCTTTTTCCATTAACGGAAAACCAATCTGCTTCTTTGTATCTCTTGGGTTCAGTTTGCAAGGCCCGGACATTGAAGGCTGGGGGGAGGCTTCACTCTGCTGTTGGGTTCGGAGCTGAGAAGGGGGGCAGTGCTTTAAGGCCACTTGTGCAGCTGAAGCAAGAAACACCTCATCCCAGGCCCTCCCCTCCCAGTTAAAGAATGAAGTTGAGGGGGTGGGAAGAGAGAAGCGAGGGGGGAAAAATAGTCGCCTCCCAAATCTCCAAAGGATGTGGAGTTGAAATCTGGCTAAATGGTCAGTGTGCCATTACCAAATAAAAACAGATGGGAGGATATTCACTCCTGTTGCTTCTCTCCCTGTCTGTCCCTCTGCCTGTCTTCTCTGCCGTGTCTTACCTTTCCAGCTCCTGCCATGCTGGGCGAGGGGACGGCAAGGGGAGTCCTGTCTTACTCCATGCATCTCACTTCTCCGCCAGCCCACCCCTCCCCACCTGCCACATCCCCTCGCTGGCTGAGATTGACAAGCCAGATTCAGAAAGCTGAACAGGCTGCCACTGCCCGGGAGGAGAAGAATGTCAGAAATTGGCTCTCTTGCAGCGCCTCCTCTCTCTCTTCTCCCGAGTGGCAGCAGTGCGTCCGGCTCGCCACTAAGAGAAGGGGCAGGCGAGCTAGGGTTTCCGGGAGTGGCCTCCACAAGGCCATTCTGCATGGATGGCAGGGGCATGTGAGGCACGTGGGGCATGTTCCCCCTCCCTTCCCTCCTTTCTGGCCTTTCCTCCTCAAGTCGTGTTGTTTGCATAGCAGCTGCACATGCATCTAAGTATTGGGGGGCTTATTTTTTGGGGGGGGTATTTTAGCCCATGCGCTCGAAAGTCCAATTGGGCTTATTATCCGGACATGTCCTAGTTTCGGGAAAACACGGTATTTACATATATTGTCCAATCTAGCCACTATCAGAATGGTGTCTGTACTTCCAGTCTACCTGACACATCATGAGGGATATTTGGCTGGCATCCTTACTTGGGTGTTTGTTGAGATGGGAGGTGATTTTGCAGACTACTGAAGCAACAGAAATACATCAGTGGAGGAAGCAGAGAAGTAGTCCCATGATTGTTATGGCAATGGCGCCCAAAAGGAGAGCTTTCAGCCAGTGAAGGTAAAAAGAAAATCTATAGTATCCAATATTTTGTGCCAATTCCTTTTTAGAAGTTTGATGTCACTTTCTGTGAGCTTTCAGTCAGGTTGAAGCAAGCTGCTCTGTTCTCACTACACATTAGAGTGTGTGTGCAGCTCGACATGCAGCTAAACCCACTTATCCTCCAATAAAACAGACTGTGTGTGCTTTATTGACCTGATCTGAATGCTTTATTGAAAGAACAGGATATGGTGAAACTGGGGAAAATAGGAATACATACAATGAGAACCAAATACAAGATAGGCAGTATTGAGTTACTGCTGAACATAACAGTTAATAAATACAAGCAATCTAAATCTCACCAGCAATGCTCTGTGTGTGGGATGTAAGTTTGTCCTTGAATGACCATGTGCCACAGATTAAGATGGATTCTTCTTTGTGCTTCTGCCTTCTCCAAATGCTAAAGGAAAATGGAGTCTGGCTTCCCAGCATGCACTTGTTTTGAGAGTGCGGGCTGACACTTCAAACAATATACTTGGTATTTATCCCTCCGGCCACTAGATGGGGCTAGAGAGCAACAACAGTATATAAAGTTATATGTTGGGGCATGACACTCCCTGTCTGTTATCAATACCACTGTTTGAGTTCTGAGATGTTAGCATTCTGAGGTGAGCTGCCATTGCTTTTTTGCTGATATGGTGATCAATAAGGTGGTGCCACTGCAGTTTCCAATGAGGCTTCTGGGAACTTGACAGTGATCTAAGTCTGGAATATAATATCCCATTGCTATCTTCTCTCTTAGGATTGCTGAGGTCCTCTGATATATATCCAGCACCATTCTGTAGCAACGGGACCAGAGTCATGTCAGAAGGTATCAGGACAGTGGCTTGACTTTGAGGCTGGCACATCACTGCTTCTGTTACTGTGAGGCTGCCCTCAGATTCTGCATTTGATGAAGAATCTCCATTCATCCGGGATCTGTGAGGTGATGAACATTCTTCCTTCAGAAAATGTTCTTGCTTGCAAACCATATCCACTAGCAGATGTAGTTCAGGGAATTTGCCCTCTGTGAACTGCTCTTTCTTTCTCTGCATTTGGTTTGGATGGATGAAACTGAATCTTTGGCATATTTGCTGGGGAAATGGCCTCTGAAATGAGGAAACCAGTTTGTTCTGAGGATGCAACAGTCTCTGATGTATTTGTGTCAGGATCTTCCTGTGACTGACTGAATGGAAGTTCCTTTTGAACAAATACCATGGAAGACACTGCAGAAGACTGGTCCAATTGCTCTTTGACCTTTGCTGATGCTTGTGATGTGGCTGTAGGCTGCTGCACTATTTGAGCTGTAGTATTTTCCACAGGTTCTGTGGTATAAGTAGCATAGATAGACTTTGGACGCTGTGGTAGGCAACATGCTACAGTTTGTTCTTTATTGTTAGATAGGCATCATTTCTGTGGTCTGAAGGGGAGAGGGGTGACCTGTTTGTCAATATCTTCTTTGACTAATCCCTGCTCTGCCTTTCCTAAAGTTCATAAAGGGAGTTTGTCCTCAGTAGATGTTGCTACCTGATTGTCATCTTTCATCTTTTGGAAGACTGTGCACCTTAAATGGCATTGGTCACTGTCACAGGCGAGGTTGTCACTAATGGAGCCTGTGAAGGGACAAGGCAAATGGGTAATGTGTGGTGGTTCCTTTAAGAGGAATTGGTTGTGGCTGAAAAATAGAAGGATGTCCATTCTCTAAGTGCTTATAGGCATGCTGTTAACAAAGATTGGTTTGTGCACATTTCCTAAATCTCCTATAATGACCCATCCTATGTCTAATTTCTGAGCATATGGAGCATTATGAGGACTGTTGATCTGAGCTCTTGCCTTGTGGACTCATAAAAAATCTCTTCTTAGGAGCAAGTCTATCTGAGCCTGAGGATCGAGCTCTGGTATCAGGTGCCCTATGCTGCATCTGGTGTAGGGATTTCAGATCTATGGTCAGGGATCTGGTTGTATTCAATAAGAGTTGGTAAAGTCAGGCATGTTTTCCCATCTAATGACTCGACTTGCTAACCAGATGCTCTTCTCCCCACCGTCTCCACAATTCCTGCAGTTTTTAAGGAAGATGGTGTGCTGGGGCCTTTAATGCCAAAGGCATCAAAGAAGGTTGAGCTGGCTAAAGACCTGTTACTTTGGTCATCTTTGATTGCCCACTCCGACCCCCAAAGCACTGCTCGTTTCCCGGGTTGTTCAGAGTCTCAGACCCTGGGTCTACGGCTGATGTTATGTAATGCCAGGTCAGTGGTAAATAAAGCCCCCCTCATTCATGATCTTATTTCAGAGGGGGGTGCTGACCTGGCAGGGATTACGGAGAGCTGGTTAGGCCAGGAGGGAGGAGTTCCCCTTGTGGAAATGTGCCCGCCAGGTTTCCGTGCATTCCATCAGCCAAGGACTCAGGGAAGGGGTGGGGGAGTGGCAGCAATCATTAGAGAAAGTCTTTGCCCGAGGGAGGCCACTGTTCCTCAGATAGCCGGATATGAGTCCCTCCTTGTGAAGTGGGGTGGGGGGATTCAGATGGGCCTACTGATTGCGTACCTGACTCCCTGCCACGTAACAGCGGTCCTGCCTGAGCTGCTCGACATTATAGCCGGGGTGGCGGTGGAAACCCCCAGACTTATTGTTATGGGGGATTTTAACCTGCCATCCGCTGGTGAGATGTCGGAGACAGATCGGGAGTTCATGGCTTCCATGACGGCCATGGACCTGACCCAGGTAGTTCAAGGCCCCACCCACTTGGGGAATCACACTCTGGACTTGATTTTTGTCTCTGATCAGTGGCTGAATGATCTAAGAATAGGGGATATAGACATCAAGCCCTTGTCATGGTCTGATCATTCTCTCCTTCACATGGACTTTCAAGTCACTTCCACCCACTGCAGGGAGACGGAACCAACCAAATGGTTCCGTCCCAGGCGCCTGATGGACCCCGAAAGGTTCCTGATGGAGCTTGGGCCATTTCCTGAGACTCTGGCTCACAACTCGACTGAGGACCTGGTGGTCGCCTGGGACAGGGCGGCTACTGGGGCCTTGGACCGTGTTGTGCCTTTGCGGCCTCTGACCTGATGCCGATCTCGTCTAGCTCCTTGGTTTTCCGAGGAGCTGAGAGAGATGAAGCGTCGGAAAAGACGCCTGGAGAGCGATTGGAGGACAAGCCGATCTGAATCTGACTGAACACAGGTGAGATCTTATATTAAGACCTACCTAGTGGCGATAAGAGCGGCAAAGTCTAGCTACTTCTCCGCTCTTATTGCATCTGCAGAGAACCGCCCAGCTGCGCTGTTTAGGGTGACCCGCTCCCTACTTCAGGTGGGGGTACAGGAAGATCCCTTAAAGGGTCGAGCTGAGGATTTTGTACAATTCCTGCATGATAAAGTCGCTCAGATTCGGGAAGGCCTGGACTCCGATTGGGTAGATCCAGGGGAGGAGACAGGGGCAGGTCTTGAGAGCGTTATCTGGGAAGAGTTTGACTCTGTGGCTCCTGAGGACGTGGACAGGATTCTGGGCAAGCTTAACGCTGCCACATGTTTATTGGACCCGTGTCCCACCTGGTTGGTACTGGCCTCCCGGGAGGTTACATGAGGCTGGCTCCAGGGGATTATAAATGCTTCTCTGAGTGAGGGTGTCTTTCCCGCCACCTTGAAAGAAGCGGTTGTGAAGCCCCTCCTCAAGAAGCCTTCCCTGGACCCGGCTATATTATCAAATTATCATCCAGTCTCCAATCTTCGCTTTGTTGCGAAGGTTGTTGAGAGTGTGGTGGCGCGACAACTACCCCGATACCTGGATGAAGTTGTCTATCTGGATCCGTTCCAGTCGGGCTTCAGGTCACGATACAGCATGGAAACGTCATTGGTCGCATTGGTGGATGATCTCTGGAGGGCTCAGGACAGAGGTTGCTCCTCTATCCTGGTCCTATTAGATCTCTCAGCGTCTTTTGATACCATCGACCATGGTATCTTACTGCACCGGCTGGAGGGGTTAGGAATAGGGGGCACCGTGCTTTGGTGGTTCTCCTCCTTCCTCTCTGACCGTTCGCAGTTTGTGTTGGCAGGGGAGCAGAGGTCGACCTCGAGGCACCTTATTTGTGGGGTGCCGCAAGGGTCAGTCCTCTCACCCCTTCTGTTCAACATTTATGTAAAACCGCTAGGCGAGATCATCCGTGGTTTTGGGGTGAGTGTTCATCAGTATGCTGATGACACACAGCTATACATCTCCACCCCAGACCACCCCAATGATGCCCTTGCTGTGATGTCCCGTTGCCTGGAGGCCGTGCGGATCTGGATGGGGAGAAACAAGCTCAGACTCAACCCCTCCAAGACCGAGTGGCTGTGGCTTCCGGCGTCCCGGTATAGTCAGCTGGTACCATCACTGACAATAGGGGATGAGATCTTGCTCCCCACAGAGAGGGCCCGTAACTTGGGTGTCCTCCTGGATTCACAGTTATCTTTAGAAGATCATTTGACGGCCGTGGCCAGGGGTGCCTTTTATCAGGTTCGCCTGATCCGCCAGTTGCGTCCCTTTCTGGATCGGGACGCCTTGCGCATGGTCACTCATGCCCTAGTTACCTCCCGTATGGACTACTGTAATGCTCTCTACATGGGGCTCCCCTTGAAAAGCACCCGGAGGCTCCAACTGGTCCAGAACGTAGCCGCGCAGGTGATTATGGGCGCAGCTCGTTACGCCCATGTAACACCTCTCCTACGCGAGCTGCACTGGCTCCCGGTGGTCTTCCGGGTGCGATTCAAGGTGTTAGTTATCACCTTTAAAGCGCTCCATGGCTTAGGACCTGGGTACCTACGAGACCGTCTTTTGCCACCAATAGCCTCCCACCGACCAGTTCGTTCTCACAGGGAGGGACTACTCAGGGTACCGTCAGTCAAATTATGTTGACTGGCGACTCCCAGGGGGAGGGCCTTCTCTGTGGGGGCTCCAACCCTTTGGAATGAACTGCCCCCGGAGATACGGAATATCCCTGATCTCCGTGCTTTCCGCCGTGCCCTCAAGACCCTGATGTTCCAACAGGCGGGGCTAAACATACGAACATGTGAATGATTTTTTAAATGTTATCTAATTCTGGGTTTTATTTAATTGACCAAACTAAGTAATAATTTTAATTAGCAATTTTATGATGTTTTTGTGTCTATATTTTTCTTGACTGTACACCGCCTTGAGTCCTACGGGAGAAAGGCGGTATAGAAATATAATAAATAAATAAATAAAAATAAATCTAGAATGGTGTAAAGCTTAATGGCTTTGTCTCTTTGGCCTGCCAAGTAGACTCTTAACTAAACAGATTTTAGAACAGGACTTGCCATGTGCAACCTCTTTGCAGACTTCTGTGCACTTTTTATGGATTTCTGTTGTGGTTGTAGCAGTGTGTTCTTCCTCCCTGCTGTGCTTACTGCCATTGTAAGTGTGTTGTAAAGTCCATGGTGCTGGCCCAGGGTGTAAAGCTGTATTGTGGCTTATGCTGCCACATTCCATGCATTTTACACTGACCTTATAGTTGTTGGCAAAGTGAGGGACTGATGAGCAGCACTTGTAGCAAATATTGTTTGCTTTCAGGAAAGCTTTGCGGTTTTCCATGGACTTCTCCCTGAAGGCTCTGCATTTTAGGAGAGGATGTGGCTTCTGGTGTAGGCTTCTGCTCACCAGGATGTCTGATCTCAGTTTCTATGTAAGAGGAGCTGGCAGACCTGTGAAGGGAATCTGGAGGAGTCACATTAGTTTTGTGGACTGCTACTGGAGGCTTGTGAGGATTATGTTCTGAAGGAGCAGCACATGACAATGTGAAGTCAAAGCTGGGATCATTTCTTGTTTTAGCTTGTTGGCACATGAAGTCCACATAAACAGAGAAGGGGGGAAATGGAACATTGTACTCTGTTTTGTATTTGGAGCCATGTGTGATTCACTGCTCTTGTAAGATATAAGGTAACTTTTGTACAATGGGGTTGACACCTTTAGCTGTGTCAAGAAATGCAAGTCCTTGCAAGTCCCCTTCCGACTTAGCTACTTGAAGTTCCATTAATAAGTTGCTAAGTTCCCTAAGTTTCTGATAGGCTCTGTTAGGTATTTTGGGAAAGCTATCAAGTCTTTTGAACAGTGCATTTTCCAATGCTTCTGCTGAGCCATAGCACTCATCAAGTCTGTCCCAGATTGTTTTAAGGCCTGTTTCGGGGTAGTTTATGTTTATTGTCCTGATTCGTTTTGCATGCTTAGCAGATTCAATTCTGAGCCATTTAATTATTAAATCTATCTCCTCATTGCACAACAAATCTAAGCTTCTGATGGCATTTTGGAAGGAAAATAAGCAGGCTCTATAGCTTTCAGGACAATTATTAAACTTTTCAAGTTCTTGTGTGACTAGCTCATGTTGTGCAAGGAACTTGGCAAGATCTATGGTGGCTTGATTAACAGATTGTGCATTGTTGTGGTGAAAAGGTGTTGTGTAGTCATACCTTTTAGGAGACTCTGGTTTCAGCTGGTCCTTTCTATGCTGCTCTGACGTGAAGGCTGATCTTGTAGGATGATTTGCAGCCTCAGGTACATTGGGTGGTGGGGTCTGCTGTTAGCCTGTAGTGGTGGTGAGTAGCATCTTTGGCTTGTTTCTTGTAGGTTGTTTTTCCTACCGAGGTGAGCATTGCTGCTTGGCCTAGAGTGCTGATAGACCAGGGGTGAAATGCTCCCGGTTTGGACTGGATCGCCCAATCTAGTAGCGATGGCGGTGGGTGGTTCGGAGAACCAGTAGCAAAAATCCCTGCACCCCCCCCATGCCCAGCTGAGCCGCATGATCATCAGAGGCTTTTTTTTTTTTACTTTTAAAAGCATTTTTTCTACAACCTCTTCCGACGAAAAAAAATGCTTTTAAAAGTAAAAAAAAAGTCTCTGATGATCGCACGGCTCAGCTGGGATTGTCAGAGGCTTTTCAAAGCATTTTTTTCTGCAACCTCTTGGCTGAAGAGGTGGTAAAAAATATGCTTTGAAAAGTCTCTGACGGTCCCAGCTGAGTTGCCTGATCGGCAGAGAGGTATTTTTTAAAAAGCCTCTCTGACGATCCCAGCTGAGTTGCCTCATTGGCAGAGGCTTTTCAAAGCATTAGAAAAAATGCTTTGAAAAGTTTAAAAAAAAAATTGGCCACACCCACCCTAGTCACATTACCCCCCCTCCCAAGCCACGCCCACAGAACCGGTAGTAACAAATTTTACATTTCACCCCTGTGATAGACATACTCTGAAGTGTGTTGCAGAGGATCTTGGGGTTCAGCTTCTGGCCCAAGCACATTGTTGTGTTTACTGCATTCGTCATCAGAATATACAGCTCTCTCTAGGGCTCTGACTTTGGCTGTGGCAGCTGCTACTTCTTTCTCTATGGCAAGCAGCTCTAGACTCGCTTCTAACTGTGCTTTCTGCATTTCCCGGGATGTCTCTTGCTGCATTCTTTCAGCTTCTAACCGTGCTCTCTCTCTTTTCATTTCTATTTCTTGTCAGTGCTTTTGCTGCTTTAGCCTTTGCACTGGCAATGGCAAGTGCATTACTGGCTGATGTTAACAGGTTAACAGAGTTGGAAGGGACCTTGTAGGTCATCTAGTCCAACCCCCTGCCCAAACAGGAAACCCAACATCATTTCTGACAAATGGCAGTCCAATCTCTTCTTGAAAGCCTCCAGTGATGAAGCTCCGACAACTTCCGAAGGCAAGCTGTTCCATTGGTTGATTGTTCTCATGATCAAAAAATTTCTCCTTATTTCTAGGTTGAATCTCTCCTTGATCAGTTTCCATCCATTATTCCTTGTCTGGTCTTCGGGTGCCTTGGAAAATAGCTTGACTCCTTCCTCTCTGTGGCAGTCCCACAAATATTGGAACACTGCTTTCATGTCTCCCCTGGTCCTTTGCTTCACTAGACTAGCCATGCCCAGTTCCTGTAACTGTTCTTCATATGTTTTAGTCTCCAGTCCCCTAATCATCCTGGTTGCTCTTCTCTGCACTTTTTCTAAAATCTTAACATCTTTTTTATAGTGTGGTGACCAAAACTGGATGCAGTATTCTAGGTGTGGTCTTACTAAAGCTTTATAGAGTGGTACTAGTACGTCACTTGATCTTGATTGTATCCCTCTGTTAATGCAATTTAGGATTGTGTTGGCGTTTTTGGCTGCCACCACACACTGCTGGCTCATATTTAACTGGTTGTCCACTAAGACTCCAAGATCCCTCTCATAGTTACTGCTATTAAGCCTGATTTCACCCACTCTATATGTGTACTTTTGGGTTTTCTTGCCTAAGTGTAAGATTTTACTTTTCTCTATATTGAATTTCATTTTGTTAGATAAAGCCCAGTGTTCAAGTCTGTCAAAAACAATCTGGATCTTGAGTCTATCGTCTAAAGCCGTGATGGCGAATCTATGGCACGTGAACCATATTGGTGGGCATGCAAGCATTGCCCTAGGTCAGCTCCGGTGGGCATGCACATGCCGGCCAGCTGATTTTCGGGCCTTCCAGATGTCAGCAAATGGGCCATTTCCGGCCTCTGGAGGGCCTCTGGGGGGGGTGAGGAAGGCCTTTTTCACCCTCCCCAGGCTCCTAGAAAGCCTCTGGAGCCTGGGGAAAGGGTCCCTTCCAGTCCCACCGTGCCATCGCGTGCCAAAAGCGGGGGGAGTGCAGGGGGGGGGGTCACACGTGCATGCCCGGGGAGGGCACATTGAATTATGGGTGCGGGCACACACATGCACAACTCCCCCGTGCTCTTTCCGCTTTTGGCACACAATGGCAAAAAGGTCAGCCATCACTGGTCTAGGGTGTTGGATATTCCTGCCAGCTTAGTATCATCTGCAAATTTGATAAGTTTCTCTTGTATTTCCTCATCTAAGTCATTTTTAAAGATATTGAAGAGTACTGGGCCCAAGACGGAACCTTGTGCTACCCCACTGCTTACTTTCCTCCATGTAGATGTAGTACCATTAAGGACTACTTGAGAGACTGTCACAGAGTAGAGAGGGTTGACTTATTCGCCATATCACCTAAGGGTAGGACAAGACTGGACTCATCTGGACTACTGTAATGCTCTCTACATGGGGCTCCCCTTGAAGAGCACTCGGAGGTTCCAACTGGTCCAAAATGAGGCCACACAGGTGATTATGGGAGCGACATGGTGCACCCATGTAACACCTCTCCTGCGCGAGCTGCACTGGCTCCCGGTGGTCTTCTGGGTACGATTCAAGCTGGTTACCATCTTTAAAGCACTCCATGGCTTAGGACCTGGGTACTTATGAGATCGCCTTCTGCCACCGATAGCCTCCCACCGGCCGATATGCTCCCACAGAGAGGGACTCCTCAGGGTGCCGTCGGTCAAACAATGTCGACTCCCCAGAGGGAGAGCCTTCTCTGTGGGGGCACCTGCCCTCTGGAATGAATTGCCCCCAGAGATACGTATAATCCCTGACCTACGCACCTTTCGCCGTGCCCTCAAGACATTATTGTTTCAACAATATCCAGGCCATTTTCAGTCTCAGCTGGATACCACCATCATTTTCCATCTACTCTCCATTGGATCATCTCCTGATATGCCCACTGCACTAACTCTGTAAACCGACTTATACTTCTGGGCCTATGGATTGGCATTGCTCTATCTGTCCTCCCTAACCGAAAGGAGAAGTTTACCTTAGGTATGAGTATTGAGGGAGTCAGCCTCGGCTATTATTTCCATCGTTTCTGGACTATTCTTGGACTCCTCCCACTACCATGAAGGCAGTGGCGTTTTCCAATGTATACTACCTAAGACTTATATACTTTTCCGTTGGACTCTTAAATCATCATGGTTGATCCCCTGGTTATAAGCCATAACTACTCCCAGTAACAAATGTATTCGGTGTCGGAACTCCTCGCCCTGCGAGATTCTCCCCACTCGCAGGTTTGGCCCTCCACATTATCGAGGGCCTATCTCGATGACGGACTTTGGAGTCCAGAGAGATGGCATGGAGCAAGGAAGAATTTGTGGGGTTTTTTAGGGAAATTTTTTAAGATTTTAAGGGGTTCTGGGAGGGGGGTTTGTAATGATCTTTCTAGAGAAATTGGGAAGAAGACTCTGGGGGATGGGGGGGGAAATCCACCAGGGTCAGAGCCGAGCCCGGCACAGGGTAACGATTTGGGAGGTGTTGGTCGAGGGACTGGGAAAGGGATGGGGGACGATACCTATGAGGTTTGTACCATCAGCACGGTAGATGGGAGGGGCAGATATGGCGGGAGCAGGGGACCATATCATGTGTTGGGGGCTCGCACTCGCTGTTTGAGAGCAATTGCTTGCCCCGGTCCCCATGGCTCCTCTTGGAGACTAGGTGGCTTAGATACTCAGGATCTGGGCCTTCGGCTGATGTTATGCAATGCCAGGTCCGTGGTTAATAAGGCCCCCCTCATTCACGATCTTATACAAGAGGGAGGAGCGGACCTGGCGGGTATTACGGAGACCTGGTTGGGCCCGGAGGGTGGCGTCCCTCTGGTTGAAATGTGCCCACCAGGCTTCAGAGCATTCCATCAGCCGAGGGCCCAGGGGAGGGGCGGGGGGGGTGGCGGTTATTATTAACGAGGATCTGGATCCGAGGGAGACCACTGTGCCTCAGATAGCCGGATGTGAGTCCCTCCTTGTGAGGTGGGGCCGTGGGGTTCAGATGGGCTTGTTGCTTACGTACCTGGCTCCCTGCCGCGTGGCAACAGCCCTTCCTGAGCTACTCGACGTGATAGCCACGGTGGCAGTAGATACACCCAGGCTTTTAGTCATGGGTGATTTCAACTTGCCATCTGTCGGTGAAACGTCTGAGGTGGCTCGGGAGTTCATGGCTTCCATGACGGCCATGGACCTGACCCAGTTAGTTCATGGCCCTACTCACAGGGGAGGTCACACTCTGGATCTGATTTTTGTCTCTGGCCAGTGGTTGAGTGGTCTTGTTATAGGGGATATAGACATGGAACCCTTGTCATGGACAGACCACTCACTCCTTCGCCTAGATCTTCGAACCGCGACCCCTTGCCGCAGGGAGGCGGACCCAATTAGATGGATCCGCCCCAGGCGCCTGATGGATCCTGATAGGTTCCAGACGGAGCTTGGGCCATTTCCTGAGGATCTAGCACATGACTCGGCCGAGGACCTGGTAGCCGCCTGGGATCGGGCGGCTGGTGGGGCCTTGGACCGAGTTGTGCCTTTGCGGCCTCTGACCCGATGCTGATCCCGGGTGGCTCCTTGGTTTACTGAGGAGCTGAGGGAAATGAAGCGCCGTAAAAGACGCCTGGAGAGCGGTTGGAGGGCCAGTCTCGCTGAATCTGATCGAACACTGGTAAGGTCGCATATTAAGGCCTACCTAGTGGCGATAAAGACGGCAAAGTCTAACTACTTTTCCGCCTCTATTGCGTCATCAGGGAATCGTCCGGCCGCCCTGTTTAGGGTGACCCGCGCCCTGCTCCATCTGGGAGTGTGGGAGGATCCCTTAGAAGGCAGGGCGGAGGATTTCGGACAATACCTGTATGACAAAATCGCTCAGATCCGGGGGGATTTGGACTCTGACTGGGTAGATCAGGGCAGGGTGACGAGGAACAGTCTTGAGAATGTTATCTGGGAGGAGTTTGATGCTGTGACTCCCGATGATGTGGACAGGATTTTGGGGAGACTTAGTGCGGCCACATGTTTACTGGACCCGTGTCCCTCCTGGTTGGTACTGGCTTCCCGGGAGGTTACACGAGGCTGGCTCCAGGGCGTTATTAATGCTTCCTTGAGTGAGGGTCACTTCCCCGCTGCCCTGAAAGAGGCGGTGGTGAGGCCTCTCCTCAAGAAGCCGTCCCTGGACCCAGCAATATTGGCTAACTATCGTCCTGTCTCCAACCTTCGCTTCATTGCGAAGGTTGTTGAGAGTGTGGTCGCGCAACAGTTTCCACAATTCCTGGAGGAAACATCCTATCTGGATCTGTTCCAGTCAGGTTTCAGGTCTGGGCACAGCACGGAAACGGCATTGGTCGCGCTGGTTGATGATCTCTGGAGGGCTCGGGACAGGGGTTATTCCTCTGTTCTGGTCCTATTAGATCTCTCAGCGGCTTTTGATACCATTGACCATGGTATCATGCTGCACCGGCTGGAAGAGTTGGGAGTGGGAGGCACCGTGTTACGGTGGTTCTCCTCCTTTCTCTCCGACCGGTCGCAGTTTGTGTTGGCAGGGGGGCAGAGGTCGACCTCGAGGCCTCTCATTTGTGGAGTGCCGCAGGGATCGGTCCTCTCGCCCCTTCTGTTCAACATTTATGTGAAGCCGCTGGGCGAGATCATCCGTGGCTTTGGGGTGAGATACCACCAGTACGCTGATGACACCCAGCTGTACATCTCCACCCCAGGCCACCCCAACGATGCCCTTGAAGTGATGTCCCAGTGCCTGGAGGCTGTGCGGATCTGGATGGGGAGGAACAGGCTCAGGCTCAACCCTTCCAAGACTGAGTGGCTGTGGCTCCCGGCATCCCGATATAGTCAGTTGACTCCATCACTGACTATTGGGGGCGAGTCTTTGGCCCCCACTGAAAGGGCTCGCAATCTGGGAGTCCTCCTGGATAGGCAGCTGTCTTTGGAGGAACATCTGACGGCTGTTACCAGGGGGACCTTTTATCAGGTTCGCCTGATTCGCCAGTTGCGGCCCTTTCTTGATCGGGATTCCCTGTGCACAGTCACTCATGCCCTCGTCACCTCTCGCCTTGACTACTGTAACGCTCTCTACATGGGGCTCCCCTTGAAGAGCACCCGGAGGCTCCAGCTGGTCCAGAATGCAGCAGCGCGGGTAGTGATGGGAGCAACATGGCGCTCCCATGTAACACCACTCCTGCGCGAGCTGCACTGGCTCCCGGTGGTCTTCCGGGTGCGCTTCAAGGTGTTGGTTATCACCTTTAAAGCGCTCCATGGCATAGGGCCTAGCTATCTCCGAGACCGCCTGCTGCTACCGATGACCTCCCATCGACCCGTGCGCTCCCACAGAGAGGGCCTCCTCAGGGTGCCATCAGCCAAACAATGTAGGCTGGTGGCCCCCAGGGGGAGGGCTTTCTCTGTGGGGGCTCCCACCCTCTGGAATCAGTTGCCCCCGGAGATAAGAAGAATCCAGGACCTCAATGCCTTCCGTCGTTCCCTGAAAACCTATCTTTTTCAGCAAGCCGGGTTGGCTTAAGAAGAAATTTTAAAATTTTTAAATCCTTTTAATTAGTCTGCGATTTTTAATTTTTTGGGCCAAATTTTATATATATTTTTAAATGTTTTAATATTTGTATTCTATGTTTTTTATCTTGGCTGTACACCGCCCTGAGTCCTCAGGGAGAAGGGCGGTATATAAATTCGAAATTAAATTAAATTAAATTAAATTAAACAAGCTGGGCTGGCTTACACATGAATTTTAATGGTTTATTTTAGTTTTTAATAATATTGGGGCCAAATTATTTAATATGTTTTTAAACTGTTTTTTAAATTTCATGGATATATGTGTTTTATTGTTGGCTGTGCACCGCCCTGAGTTCCCCGGGAGAAGGGCGGTATAAAAATTTAAATAAATAAATAAATAAATAAATAAATAAATAAATAAATAAATAAGAAGCAATGAGTGGAAACTTATTAAAGAGAGTTCCAACCTAGACTAAGGAGAAATATCCTGATAGTGAGAACAATTAATCAATGGCACAGCTTGCCTGCAAAAGTTATGGGTGCTCAATCACTGGAGATTTTCAAGAAAAGATTGGACAACCATTTGTTCAGGATGAAGTAAGGTCTCCTGCCTTGGGGGTTGGACTAGAAGAACTCTAAAATCCCTTCCAGCACTATGATTCTATATCAGCTGTCAAATGAATGACATTTTAATTGGTGTATGAATTTTGATTGTTTTTTGAAAGGGGTCGGTGGGGTGAGAAAACAGGAAGTAAGGGAACAGAAAAATTTGGAAATGACATGAGTTTCTGAAAAGGAGCTCTGCAAAAGACAATATTTTGTCATAGGACCATTTGTCTGCCCTACTTTATGCTTGTGAGGCATGGAAAAATGGTAAAGATTGGCAGTATTTTTCCTAATTAAATGCAGCGTTTTCAGAAATAGTAATGATGGGAAACTTCTTTTAGAATTCATTTCTTCTCTGGATAACCTTCTACCTGTTTTGGATGAGTTTATACTTCCTTTGAAGGAGTCTGGGGGTTCTCATTGCTTCATAGTAATAACAGCTACTGTGATCTTCCTGTCTGATTGCAGAACCAGGAGTTCGCAAAATCACTACCTACCGTATTTTTTGGAGTATAAGACGCACCTTTCCCCCCCAAAAAAGAGGGTGAAAATCTGGGTGTGTCTTATATTCCAAATGTAGCCCCGCCCAGTTTCTCAAACGGAGGTTTCAGAGGCTGAAAAAGGCATCAGAAAAGAAGCTTCAGAAAAGAAGCCCCCAAACAGAGCTTCAGAAAAAAAGCCCCCAAACAGAGCTTCAGAGGCTTTTTTCCCTGAAACTCTGTTTCAGAGGCAGGAAAAAAAGTTTTTTCTGAAATGGAGTTTCAGAAGTTTCAGAGGCAGAAAAAAAAAGCAAAAAAAGCAAGGCACAGAGCTCACAACCAAGGAACCTGTTGCTAAAATTCACCTGTGGGAACAGCTGATTGGGGGTATTCCTGGAGGCCGATCCATCTGCCAATCAGATTTTTTCTTATTTTCCTCCCCAAAAACTAAGGTGCGTCTTATACTCCGGTGCACCTTATACTCCGAAAAATATGGTACTTGTTAAGTTCCCCCACTCCTCCAAGCATGGAACTAGGAACTTTATGGGCATTGACAATAGATTACAATATATTAAAGCTCCTAAATTACAATTAGGTAACACTACTACTTCATCATATGAAGCATGGCAAATGGCAATCTCACCTATGGTCAACAATGCCTAAAATGGTACAGGAGCCAGTGCTGTCAGCAGCTGCTTTTTTTATGCTGCTTTTTAGAATCTGGGTTGTGGAGACAAGCTTGGCATTGATGACAGTTTTATGCATTAGCAGAACTGACTGTCCCAGTCAGGCAAATATAGTTGAGAGATGAGATGCATATTAATAAATATGTATGAAATTAATGCTATGAATTTTGTTATATTTAAACAACTAATTTGGTTCCTTCTAGAGGCCACATAAGATATCATGCTATTGAGTTTCTATATTAAATAAGATAAACTGAGAAATGTAGTTTAATACTTAATTATTGCAAGCTTACATTGTAACATTTAAATTATAAAAACATTTATTGCAAAAGTCATAAATTTTGTGTAGATCAGTATTAATGGAAGTTGTACCCAAATCAAACACAAGGTGGTGCTATCACAATGCAGAATAACAGATTAGGGAGTACCTGCCCTCTTAGGGAATTGTAGCCAGATGGTAAAAGGAGTGGCATAAGACAACAGCAACAAAAAGATAGCTGAACTTAGTTTCTACACTGATGAGAGGAGGAAAATCATATTATAAAATGTAAAAACTGGACAGATAAAATGTCAAAAGGACAACCTAGAAACCTGTTCTTTCAACCATCTGCTCTGTGGTGAGCCTGAAACAATGGAAATGTATCTTAACAGCAGGCAAGTTTTTGCAGGGTTTTTTCTTTCTTTCTTTATCTTTGCATGTATTCAGCCATGTGTGAATGCATTATGTATTCAGTACCTGAGGAAACAAAAACTGGATTCTTGATTAGGAAGACCACACTTGGAATACTGCATCCAGTTTTGGGCACCAGAATATAAAAAAGATGTTGAGATTCTGGAAAGAGTGCAGAGAAAATCAGCAAAATTGATTAGGCGACTGGAGACTAAAACATATGAAGAACAGTTGCAGGAATTGGGTTTGTCTAGTTTACTGAAAAGAAGGACTAGGGGAGACATGATAGCAGTTTTTCAATATTTGAGAGGCTGCCACAAAGAAGAGGGGGGGGGGGTGAACTGATTTTCCAAAGAACCAGAAGGCAAGAGAAGAAATAATGGATGGAAATTAATCAAAGAGAGAAGCAATCTAAAACTAAGGAGAAATTTCCTAATGGTGAGGATAATTAATCAATGGAATGGCTTGTCTTCAGATCTTGTGGGTACTCCATCACTTTTAAGAGAGCCTTGAGAGCCAATTGTCTGAAATGGTATAGGGTCTCCTACTTGAAAAGGGGATTGGACAAGAAGACCTCCAAGGTGCCTTCCAACTCTGTTATTCTATGATAGCTAATATATTAAAAGATTTTAAAGTGGATGTTAAGGAACTTTCTTCTCAGAAAAACCAACTGAGCTTTAAGTGTTCCAAACAGTATTTTCATCTGGATCCTCATACAAGAAATGTGATAATAAAGAATAACATTAATTGGGAGATTCTATGGTAGACTGACCCTTGTATTCTACTCTATGAAATTGTTGGACTATGCATTGCAGCTACAGAATTGATATTGTAACAGATAGCGTGAAGGATAAGTATTACCAGTTTGTGACACAACAGCTATTGTGTCTCAAATATACCGTATTTTTGGAGTATAAGACGCACTCCCCCCCCTAAAAGAGGCTGAAAATTTGGGTGCGTCTTATACTCCGAATGTAGCTTTTTCAAAGCTTTTTTTCAGCCCTAATGAGGCACTAGCGAGTGAAATGAACTTCTGTGCTTCGCCTGCTTTTCTCATTGCTTCTCTCTCCAAC
Source organism: Pantherophis guttatus (assembly GCF_059756535.1). Classification (NCBI taxonomy): domain Eukaryota; kingdom Metazoa; phylum Chordata; class Lepidosauria; order Squamata; family Colubridae; genus Pantherophis; species Pantherophis guttatus. The sequence goes on along the minus strand of NC_142065.1, from coordinate 118,410,433 downwards.
AATCAGCTGTGCTTTAGAAGTTGTTTTTTATCCCCAACCATGGGATAAAAAGCGTGCTCGCACTCAAAACTAGCAAACTAATATGCTGAAGCTGACCAGACTAAGGATGCTAGCCAGATGAATACCTGGTAGGCAGATTTTTTTTCCTATTTTCCTCCCCAAAAACTAAGGTGTGTCTTATACTCCGGTGCGTTTTATACTCCGAAAAATATGGTAACATGACAACTGCTGACCAAGGTTCTCTCAGACTCACTTCAATGGCAATATTTAATTTTCAGTTTTCACTGATAACCCTCCAATGTTTGAAAGAGCCTTATATGATTTGCACTTATGAGCAAACAATATTCAAGGTCAGTTCATTGGATCAGTCCATGCTGTGAATATGGACACAGAACAAAATGGCAAAATTTATGTATTTACTTTTGCCTAGGAAGATTGGGGATGGTTCTGTATTATCTTACATCTCCATCAACTGTGAAAATGGGAATCTGTATGCCTTTAGATCTATGGATGATAAGGATATACAGATCCGAATCTCTTCAGTATTGGGACTCAGAATGGGGAGGTGAAAACTATGAGGCCGGTGAACATCTGAGACAGTTTCAAACACACTCTTATTGTGGCAATTAGGGATAATGGGCATCCTCCTCAGTCTGCCTCTGTGACCCTAAGAATTCTTCTAGTGGATTTCTCTGATCCTTACATGAAAATTATGGATAATCCTAACGGTGAAGTCCTGCAGGAGGGAGATCATACTCTAACACTATATTTGATTATCTGCTTGGTTGCCATCTCATTCATTTTTCTGCTTTCTGTCATAGTGTTTATTGTAATCTAATTTCAGAAATGGCAGAAATTCATGGGCAGCACTAATTCTGTATCTAATGTAATTTTGGGACACATTTTGCAAATGGTGACGGTCCTAGTTCTGATACAATTATGTGGTAGGTTGCACTGGTTGATTTTTGATGAGGCCTGTTTCCTTGGGTTTTTTTTTAATGGATCCTGTTTGCATTCAAATGCATACAAGAAATTCAACAGATTCCCATAAAACCAAAACTCATATTAAGGAAGATAAACTGATGTCCAAAATGGGAATAGTATTAAAACATTTCAAACAGTTTTACATTTTAATTTATAATATTTTATTATTTGAATATGTTGTCAACTATAGAATAGTTTTCTTGTGATTAATTCTAGAAAAAATTGCTTTGTCTGGTATGCATTTCTTAATAAATCTCTTTGTTGTGCCTTGCTTCTTTTTTCTTTTGTTTTCCTTTTTCACTGTTTCTCTGTATTTCGCTTTTGTAATCTTCATTCCTGACCATTTTGAGGAAGTCACAATCATATTTCATGTGATTCTTTGCATTTGAAAACTTACTTTGAAAGAAAAATGCAACAGATAGGGAGCATAGAGGCTTTGAATAAAGTAGCTCTTACTTCAGAAAGAATCCCTCTTATCCTTCTTATCTTCTCTTCCTAAGTTAGGCTAGATCTAATACTATTTTAGAGGGACGTGGTGATGCTGAGCTTGTCGATCGAAAGATCGGCAGTTCAGCGGTTCGAATCCCTAGTGCCACGTAACGGGGTGAGCTCTTGTTACTTGTCCCAGCTTCTGCCAACCTAGCAATTCAAAAGCATGTAAAAAATGCAAGTAGAAAAATAGGGACCACCTTTGGTGGGAAGGTAATAGCATGCCATACGCATTTAGCATTTAGTCATGCCGGTCACATGACCACTGTCTTTGGACAGTGCTGGCTCTTCAGCTTTGAAATGGAGATGAGAACTGCCCCCTAGGGTCGGGAACAACTAGCACATATGTGTGAGGGGAATCTTTATCTTTATCGTTATAGTAACATATAGGGACTTTTTCTGTGACTGAAATTAGTTAAATCTAAATGTAAAATGTGATCTATGTTAAATCTACTAACATACAGTCATGGCCGTAAATGTTGGCACCCCTGAAATTTTTCCAGAAAATGAGGTATTTCTTACAGAAAAGTATTGCAGTAACACATGTTTTGCTATACACATGTTTATTCCCTTTGTGTGTATTGGAACAAAACCAAAAAAGGGAAGAAAAAAAGCAAATTGGACATAATGTCACACAAAACTCCAAAAATGGGCTGGACAAAATCATTGGCACCCTTTCAAAATTGTGGATAAATAAGATTGTTTCAAGCATGTGATGCTCCTTTCAACTCACCTGGGGCAAGTAACAGGTGTGGGCAATATAAAACTCACACCTGAAAGCAGATAAAAAGGAGAGAAGTTCACTTAGTCTTTGCATGGTGTGTCTGTGTGTGCCATACTAAGCATGGACAACAGAAAGAGGAGAAGAGAACTGTCTGAAGACTTGAGAACCAAAATTGTGGAAAAATATCACCAATCTCAAGGTTACAAGAGATCTAGATTTGCCTTTGTCAACAGTGCGCAACATTATCAAGAAGTTTGCAACCCATGGCATTGTAGCTAATCTCCCTGGGTGTGGACGGAAGAGAAAAATTGATGAAAGATGCCAACGCAGGATAGTCCGGATGGTGGATAAGCAGCCCCAAACAAGTTCCAAAGCAATTCAAGCTGTCCTGCAGGCTCAGGGAGCATCAGTGTCAGCGCAAACTATCCGTCGACATTTAAATGAAATGAAACACTATGGCAGGAGACCCAGGAGGACCCCACTGCTGACACAGAGACATAAAAAAGCAAGACTACAGTTTGCCAACATGTACTTGAGTAAGCCAAAATCCTTCTGGGAAAACATCCAGACCAAGATAGAGCTTTTTGGTAAAGCACATCATTCTACTGTTTACCGCAAACGGAATGAGGCCTACAAAGAAAAAAACACAGTACCTACAGTGAAATATGGTGGAGGTTCACTGATGTTTTGGGGTTGTTTTGCTGCCTCTGGCACTGGGTGCCTTGAATGTGTGCAAGGCATCATGAAATCTGAGGATTACCAAGGGATTTTGGGTCGCACTGTAGAGCCCAGTGTCAGAAAGCTGGGTTTGCGTCGGAAATCTTGGGTCTTCCAGCAGGACAATGACCCCAAACATACGTCAAAAAGCATCCAGAAATGGATGGCAACAAAGCGCTGGAGAGTTCTGAAGTGGCCAGCAATGAGTCCAGATCTCTATCCCATTGAACACCTGTGGAGAGATCTTAAAATTGCTGTTGGGAAGAGGCGCCCTTCCAATAAGAGAGACCTGGAGCAGTTTGCAAAGGAAGAGTGGTCCAAAATTCCGGGTGAGAGGTGTAAGAGGCTTATTGACGGTTATCGGAAGCGACTGATTTCAGTTATTTATTCCAAAGGGTGTGCAACCAAATATTAAGTAAAGGGTGCCAATGATTTTGTCCATTTTTGGAGTTTTGTGTGACATTATGTCCAATTTGCTTTTTTTCCTCCCTTTTTTGGTTTTGTTCCAATACACACAAAGGGAATAAACATGTGTATAGCAAAACATGTGTTACTGCAATACTTTTCTGTGAGAAATACTTCATTTTCTGGAAAAATTTCAGGGGTGCCAACATTTACGGCCATGACTGTAGATTGTTATTGTTCTGATATAATTTAAACAATGTATTTCTGGGCACCCTCAGGGAAAATTATATTGCAATGCTAGAGTTGTATCCCCCTCTCTCAATGTGCTGTTGAACAATAATATTATTTTTTGTGGATGAGGTAAATGGAATCTCACCAACCTTAAGAACCATCATTTCCTGTGGAATCTTCATATTTTGAATAGGTAGAGAGTCTTCAAAACTATGATTTATTGCCTTTAACAGTAAAGGCCTTTACTGCCTTTAGAAGAGCGGATTCCTTAGACAGCCACATGGTGGCAGAATAGACAAACATATTACTGGGAACTCGGAATTTTGGTGTGAGCCGAAAAGAACAAAAAATTATGACTAGGGTTCTGCAAGAAGACAAGAAGATTTTAACCAATGAAAAGATGAAAGCTGTGAGGTAAAGCAGCAGGAAATTAGTTCTTTGTGAGAGACAAAAAGATGAAAGTAAGGAGATTTATATTCTGTTCAAGAATTAAGGAGAGTCCTGAATCATGGAACAATGCATTAGGAGTAAACAAGGTATGTATCTTTTTTGGTTGCTTTGTCTTCCTAGAGCATTATGTATTTCAATCTACTATTCTTCACCTGAAGAAACCAAAAGTGGTTCTAAAGTGGCTAATGTGTTGAAGGATTTGAAACTGGAAGAATAGGAATTCATTGATCGCAGAGCCCATCTCATTTCTGAAAGCACTAAGCAGTATTTCTCCCTTGATATTCATACTGGGGATATATTGATAAATGATAAAGTAGACCGGGACATTCTGTGTAGCCAGACAGATGCTTGCATACTTACCAGAGGTGGGTTTCAGCAGGTTCAGACCAGTTCTGGAGAACTGGTAGCGGAAATTTTGAGTAGCTCGGAGAACTGGTAAATACTGGCCCCACCCCCATCTATTCTCTGCCTCCCAAGTCCAAGCTGTTTGGGAGGAAATGGGGATTTTGCAGTATCCTTCCCCTGGAATGGGTGGGAATGGAGATTTTACAGTATCCTTCCCCTGCCATGCCCACCAAGCCACACCCACAGAACCAGTAGTAAAAAATTTTGAAACCCACCACTGATATTTAGATCTCAAATTGTGCTTGACAACCCTTTGGAATCATACAATATTGAAATAGTAATAGAAGACATAAATGACAATGCTCCCAAATTCTCTAAAAATGAATTTGAGATAGAAATTCCTGAGAATGTTCCTACAAATATGGCACTTCCCTTAGAATCTGCAGATAGTGAGGACCTAGGAGAAAACAGCATCCAAAACTATACACTCAGCACCAATGAATATTTTTGGCTTCATGTGCAAAGGAACAAAGACGGAATTAACAATGTGGATCTTGTTCTAAAGAGATCACTAGATAGAGAAAAGGTGCCACATCTCAATATCACCCTAATGGCTGTTGATGGTGGGGTACCACAGAAAACAGGCGCTGTTCAAATTAACATTGATATTCTGGACATAAATGATAACCCTCCTCAATTTTCCCAATCTGAATATAAGGTAAAAATAAAGGAAAACCTTCCTACAGGCACTGCGGTGGCTAAATTGGAAGCTACAGATCTTGATTTGGGTTTATATGTGTCAGGTCCCATATATTTCTATTGGAATTCTGGTGGGAGCGGGGAGGTTTGGAGGGATCTCTATATGAAGTTTCTCTTTCTATTTCTGTTATGTCCTTATAAGGACATCCGCCCTGATTGGCTGCTAGCCATCGGGCGGGAGATTTGAATCCCTGTCAAGGGGCGGTGCGCCTGCCGGGAGCGAATATAAGGAGAGCTCCGGCAGCGCGCCAGCAGTCTTGTCTTATACTTTTGTAACAAATAAAGTTACTGAATGTATCGAGCTGGTCACGTCTTCATTTCCTGCACCTGATCTAACACTGGCGACGAAGGACTAGAGAAGAGAACCTGAACAAGACTCGTGGCACGATCGCCCAACGAGCTGAAGGCACTAAACCACAGCGACTCTCAGAATGGCAACTCCGCAAGCTCCGATTGCCGCACTGAACCCATTCGACCCATCCCGAGAGAAGTGGAGGTCGTACATGGTCCGATTCCGGCAGTTCCTGCGAGGCAATGGCTTCCAGAACCTCGACGATGAGCGGAAAAGAGCCCTTTTCCTGGCTCACTGCGGATCGGACGTCCTGGAGATGGCGATTGACCTCGTGGCACCCAGGGACATTGAGGAGATGTCCTGGAACGACTTGCAAGAAGCCCTGCAGGAGCACTACGCACCGACAGGCACCCCAATCGTGAACAGGTTCACCTTCCAGCAGAGAAACCAGTGGGAAGGTGAATCCATCAAGGAATTCGTGGCAGCGCTTTGCCAAATCGCTGCCAACTGCGAGTTCGACAACGTGGATAATGCCATCCGCGACCGCGTTGTCTTTGGAATGCGAGATGTGGGGCTGCAGAAGAAGTTCCTCAGCCGAAAGAGGATACCACTCAAAGACGTCCTCGACGAAGCAACAGCGGCTGAAACATCTGAGAAAGCAGCCACCGCGATGGTCAAAGCAAGAGGGATCCACAAGATCCACAAGTCGGGCCTGAGCTCCTCAGATGACTCAACCACACAAACGGAGTCTGAGGAGGAAATGGCCGTCTACAAGGTTTCCCGCCCCCCCAGGCGGGAAAACCCACAGCATGGCGACTGGGGAGAACGATGCGGCAGTTGCAAAGGCGACCACCCCAGGGCAACCTGCAGATGGAGGGACGCGACCTGCCGCCGATGCCTGAAAAGGGGGCACATCGCCGAGGCCTGCAGAGCAGCAGATCCAGCCCCGGAACCACCCAGACCACGATTCCGCGAGAATCGCAAAGACAACCAGAGGACATCCAAACGGTCCTCGACCCAGTCCCGGCGCGGGGAGGAGGAATATCCCCGCAACAGAACGGTGCACCAGACCACCATCGCTCACACAAGCGACGAGGGGACCACCAAGTTCCACGTGACGCTGCTGGCAGAGGGGTCACCGTGCAAGATGGAGGTAGACTCCGGATCCGCCTACTCCATCATGGACTGGCAGCACCTACAGCAGCTGAAGCCATCCTGCAAGAAGACCCAGCTGAAAACCCCGAAGTCGTGGCTTGTGGACTTCAACGGAAACCCCATTGAGATCCTGGGCAGAATCACCATCCACATCAAATACAAGGACTTTAACGGAGAGCTGCCCATCACCATCGTGGAAAACAGCCGACCGAACCTGTTAGGAGTGGAGTGGTTTAAGCCGCTGGGGCTTTCCATTGAGGGCATCCACGAAATCCATAGGGACGAACTCGACACCATCCTCGAAGAGTTCAAAGAAGTCTTCGATGGTAAGCTGGGGAAATTTGTGGGGAAGCCAATTTCCTTTAATCTGGACAAGGGAATCACCCCAATCAGGCTTAAGCCCCGCCGAGTTCCGTTTGCCCTGCGGCCGAAAGTAGACGAACAGCTGGATAAGCTGATCGCCCAGGACGTTTTGGAACCGATCGATCATGCCTCATGGGAGACCCCCATTGTGACCCCACTGAAGCATGATGGGTCTGTGCGCATCTGTGCCGACTACCGTTGTACCATCAACAAGGTGTTGGCACAGAGCGCATACCCAGTCCCAGTCGTGCAACATCTGTTGCATTCCCTGGGAACGGGCTCAATTTTCGCGAAACTGGACCTGGCCCAGGCTTACCAGCAACTGCCAGTGGATGAAAAAACAGCGGAGGCACAAACAATTGTCACGCACAGGGGGGCATTCAAATGTAACCGCCTCCAATTTGGAGTCAGCGCTGCCCCAGGCATTTTCCAATCCATGATGGAACGCCTTCTCCAAGGCGTTCCAGGGGTGGTGCCTTACTTCGATGATGTGCTTGTCTCAGGTGGCTCAAGAGCTCAACTCCTTGAACGGCTCAGGCTTGTCTTGCAGCGGTTCAAGGCCAAGGGCTTGAGGGTCAGGCGGGACAAGTGCACCATAGGAGTACAGGAAGTCGAGTTCCTGGGCTATCTCATTGATAGCACGGGCATCCACCCCACCAAATCAAAAGTGGAAGCAATCCATGAAGCTCCAAGCCCAAAAAACAAAACGGAGCTTCAGGCTTTCCTTGGGTTGCTCAACTTCTACGCCATTTTCTTAAAACAGAAAGCCACAGTTGCTGAGCCACTCCACCGCCTGCTGGGGAAAGCGGCTTCCTGGAAGTGGGGCCAGGAAGAGGAAGCAGCATTCCGGGCCATCAAAGGACTATTGACGTCCAAGAGCGTTCTCATCCAATACAGCGAGACACTCCCCATCAAGCTGACCTGTGATGCGTCGCCTTATGGGGTGGGGGCAGTCCTCAGCCACGAACTGCCCAACGGCTCGGAAGCCCCGATCGCTTACTTTTCGAAGACCATGTCTGGCGCGGAACGGAACTACAACCAGCTGGACAAAGAAGCCCTGGCCATCGTGGCAGGAGTGAAGCGCTTCCATGAATACCTCTACGGAAGACGCTTCACTGTAGTCACCGACCACAAGCCACTCCTGGGACTCCTCGCAGGCGACCAACCCACCCCGACCTTCATGTCCCCGCGGATGACGAGATGGGCCATCTTCCTAGCCGGCTACTCCTATAGGCTCGTGCACCAGCCAGGCACAGCCATAGGAAATGCCGATGCACTCAGCAGATGCCCATCGAAGAATCCAGTCGAAGACCCAGCCCCCACGCTCCACCTATTCCACATAGACGACGACGCCAGCTGTCCAGTCTCATCCGCAGATGTGGCCGTTCACACCCAAAAGGACCCCACACTCTGCCAAGTGAAGTCCTGGATCCTCAGAGGGTGGCCATCAGAAAAGACAGAGGAGAGGTTCAGCCCGTTCACCAGGAAACAGAAGGAGCTGTCCACCATCAAGGGCTGTCTGCTATGGGGAGACAGGGTGCTGATTCCAGGCACTCTGCAACGGCGAACATTAGAGACTCTGCACAAAGGGCATCCGGGCATCGTCCGCATGAAGGCCCTGGCACGGAGTTATGTCTGGTGGCCCTCCATGGACAGAGACATTGAGCAATGGGTCTCCAGATGTGACCCGTGCCAAGAAGTTCGCCCAGCGCCGCCGCAATCCGAAGTCGTGAAGTGGGAGACCCCCAGCAACCCCTGGTCGAGGATCCACATCGACTTCGCGGGTCCGATGCAGGGACGACACCTCCTCATTGTGGTAGATGCCTTCTCCAAGTGGCTCGAGGTGGTACCCATGGCATCTACCACAACAGAAGCGACGATCCGAGCCCTGCGCCGTCTGTTCGCCACACATGGACTACCGGACGTGCTGGTCTCAGACAACGGCCCCCAGCTCACATCCCTGGCCATGGAGTCCTTCCTGGCAGGACGGGGCATCCGCCATGCCCTGTCCGCCCCGTACAGGCCGGCCGGAAACGGACAAGCTGAACGCATGGTCAGACTCACCAAAGAAGCCCTCACCAAGATGGGCCCGGGAGACTGGCAAGAACGCATAGATAACTTCCTCCTCACCCAGCACATCACGCCACATGCCACCACCCACAAGAGCCCGGCCAAACTACTAATGGGCAGAAGGTTGAGGTCACCCTTGGACCGGCTGCACCCCCAATACAGCCCGGAAGTGACCGCAACCGCCAGCCGCCCGCTTCGCGCCTTCAGCAAGAGAGAGTCAGTTTTCGCGCTGAATTTCAACGGCTCTCCTAAGTGGCGGAAGGGGAAGATTGCCAGCACAACCGGCCCCAAATCCTACACCGTCGAGTTGGAAGATGGACAGGTCTGTAGACGTCACATCGACCAACTCCGGAAAAGGTGGGGGGGAGCACACGAAAACCAGCCTGACGAGGGAGGCCTACAACACCCAGACGAGGTAGGCCTCCAACACCCCGGCGAGGTAGACCTACCACACCCAGACGAGGTAGGCCTACAACACCCCGGCGAGGTAAGCCTACGACACCCCGATGAGGTAGGCCTACCACACCCCTGCGAGGCAGAGCAACGCCATCCCGACGAGGTCGGCCTGGCACACTACCAGGTACTGTCACATCGGCAGTCCAGCGAGGTAGACCGGGGCCAACCGCACGGGAGATGGCAACACCAACCCAGCCAGGTGGGCACCCGGTACAACAGGGCCAGGGACCACCAACCCAGCCCGCAAGTAGACCGGGACCTGCCCAGAGGAGGAGCAGCGCACCCCACCAGTGATGGCAGCCTACGCCAGCCCAGCCAGGGAGACCGCAGTTCCAGGTGAGTAGACCGGGACCCAGCCAAGAAGGGCACCCCACTACCCATGGGCGAGGGTGGCACACGGCTCCCCGGCGAGAGGGACCCCCGCCCATCTCAGAGGACAGCCAGCGAACAAGAACCCGACCCGGATGACCCCAGGCACCACCCGACGGTAGACCAGGGACTAGGGGGAAGGGAAAGCCGACAACAACCCGGCCAGGGAGACCTACACCACCCCGGCAGGGGAGACCTCCGCCGCCCCGCAGAGGTAGTCCCGCAACAACACCCCGACCAGGTCGACCACCACCAACCAGACGGGGTAGACCAACGCCAGCCCAACCGAGGGGACCAATGCCACCCCTGCGAGGTCGGACAGCACAACGCAAGCCAGCACCACCCGCGGCCGGCGGACCGGACCCAAGGGCACCGAGCGGAACCACCACCCAACCAGCAGCAGGCCGAACCGCGACCAAACCGCAGCGCCCGGGAGACCAGGGAGGAGCAAGCGACAGACTTACCGAGACTCAGACGCTCTTCCCGGGTCGGAACCGAGCAACCGAGACGAGGCAATAGATCCACAGGCCAGGAGGAAGACCAACAGAACCAGCCATCCAAGGTCCGCGGTCCGGCCGGAGGCACTGGGGGTGACCCCGCTCACTCGACAGCCGAACCGAGCCCGGTTCCGGAGAGGGAACCAGGAGACGAAGGAGCCCCGTCCATCCAGGCCGGGGATGGAGAAGAAGTGAGACTGCGCAGGTCAGCTAGGGTGCCGAGGCGTCCTACGTACCTGCGCGATTACGTGACTTTTGTGGACGAGATTTGACAGTTCGGACTAAGGGGGGAGGAGTGTTATGTCCTTATAAGGACATCCGTCCTGATTGGCTGCTAGCCATCGGGCGGGAGATTTGAATCCCTGTCAAGGGGCGGTGTGCCTGCCGGGAGCGAATATAAGGAGAGCTCCGGCAGCGCGCCAGCAGTCTTGTCTTATACTTTTGTAACAAATAAAGTTACTGAATGTATCGAGCTGGTCACATCTTCATTTCCTGCGCCTGATCTAACAATTTCCTGCTTGGAGAGATCTCTATATAAGTTTCTGTTTATGTTTCCTGCATTGCTGTGCTGTGAGTTTCCATTTCCTGCATTGCTGTACTGTGGGAGAGGTTTTCTTTGCACTGCTTTAAATTGCTGTTTTTAAGTAGGAAAATTTAGTTCCTACCTAGACCTCTTGCTATCACAATCTTTTCAATAAAAGTTCCTTTTGGAACAACTTCAGTTTCAGGAGTCCTGCTTTCTTGGGAAGATTTGAGAGACAAGACCTTGCATTAGGCAGGAACTCAAACTGGTCAAGCTGGAGAGGTAACAACCTTACCAAGGGGACCGTGCATACCATGTCTGCCAAGGGCAGCAACCACGAAGAGGCTGAATGCTGGGGGAGAACCCCCGCAAAAAGCCCAAGCAGAGGAGGCCCCCAATGCCTAGATCAAGGAGAACATTGCCTCAAGCACTGCTGCCAAGCTGAGGTGGTCCATCGGTGTTGGGAAGAAGGAAGCCTGGGGCGGCAGGACCAAAGATGTCACCCTCACCAATGGGAGCTGCCAACCCGGCTGGAAACAGGAGATGGAAGACCTCTACGATGACAACGAACTGGAAGAAGCCCAGACTGGCCCAAACAACTCCTGAGGGAAGCCATGAACCTCATAAGGGAGGCCATCCATGGCATGCGGATCTAGGGCTCCCTAGCTTGCACTGCGAGTGAGGCAGGAGTGGAAAGGGAGGGGCTCCCCAACCCCAGGAGCATCTACTGAAATCACAGGGGCTATTGGCAAACCCATTGCCACCATGGAAGATCTGCCCAGGAGACATCTCGCTGCAAAGCAAGGCCTGCAACTCAATGAGAGGAGCCTTCCACCCTTAGAATGGAAGGATTCCGTTTGACAGGAATTTTGAGAGGAATTTGACAGGAATCCCCAGCAACTAGTATTTTTCCTTATACACATGCTGACCTACATGCAGGAGTATGGGAGCGACCTCTCTACAGAAGGGGCCAAAGTCAGGGTTGTCACACTGGCTCTAGAAGGATCAGCTGCATGTTGGATAGTGAGCCTCCATAGTGCAGATGCATTGGAGCTCTGCAACTTCAACTGCTTCATGACAGCCCTGAGATGGAGATATGAGGACCCCTTAGTCGACCGCAAGGCTAGAGACCACATAAGGCAAATTAGACAGTTGCCGAGTACATCAAAGAGTTTTGTGACCTGACTTGCCATGTAGATTGGCTAGAGGAAATACTCATGAGTTGGTTCAAAGATGGCTTAAATGATGGCCTGTACAATGCCTGTGTTGCCCGTGGAGCCTCAGTCTGCCTGGCTTAGGAAGCTGAAATTGACCAAACTCGAAACCAGTACCGCGCAAGCCACTCCTGGAAGAGATCCCCATCGGAAGGGAGAAGGGAAGGAACCAAACCTTGCTCTACCCCAATGTGCTCAGCCGCCTTTAATTGTGGAAAGAAGGCCACCACAATGGCAAATCACTCTGAAACCATTGCTTTCATTGTGACATCAGGGATGGACTGGCCCCTAGTTTTGGGACTAATCTGGTTAAAGAAGTGGAACCCAAAGGTGGACTGGATGGAGGGGACCCTCCAATTCTCTAATAATGAATTAATCTGGAGTGAGGAACCCCACCAGACTGGAATACCGCACAGTGAGGAGGTAGCTGCAACTGCAGTGAATGAACCCCTACCGGGCATCCCTAGGGAGTACCGAGACTTGATGGATGTTTTCAGCGAAGCAGCCTCAAATGAACTTCCCTTCCATAGGTCTAGAGACTGTGCCATTGAGATTTTACCAGGGGCCAAACTACCTAAGTCAAAACTTTATGCTATGACTCCCCAGGAACTGGATGAACTGCGACAATTTATAGACAAAACTTTGAGTGTGGGCTCATTGAACTGGCAAGACCCAAGGTGGCCACTCCAGTCCTGTTCTGGGAGAAGAAGGATGGCTCATTATGCTTATGTGTGGATTATAAAAATTTAAATGCTATTTGCAAGGAAAATCTCTACCCCCTACCCCTAATGAAGGACATGCTGACCCATCTGGCGAAGGGGAGAATTTTTTCCAAGCTAGACTTAAGGGAGGCTTATTACTGGATCTGGATCCAGATCTGGGAGGGGGATGAATGGAAAACAGCATTTAATTGTCCATTGGAATGTTTTCAGTTCAAGGTTTAACATTTGGGTCCAAGGGGCTCCTGCCGTGTTCATGCAGCTGATTAATGAGATCTGCATGAGCACTTGTATAAGGGAGTTTTGGTTTATCTTGATGATATATTAATTTATAATGAAACTAAGATTCAACATGTTAAATTGGTGCTGGAGGTCTTGAAGAAACTAAGGGCAGCTAAGTTATTTGTCAAACTCTCCAAATGTGAGTTTCGCCAAGATAAAATAAATTATCTAGGGTACCGAATCTCTCACCGGGGGTGGAAATGGACCCCACAAAAGTCAGAGCAATCCTCGAGTGGGAAACCCCCCGCACTCGCAAGCAATTGCAGAGCTTCCTGGGGTTCACTAACTTTTATTGGCAATTTAGCCCTCTTTTGCTTAAATAGCATTGCCGATTACAAATCTGTTAAAAACCAAGGAGGTAGATAAACCAAAACCTAGCCAACCACTGAAGTGGACTATGGACTGCCAAGCGACATTTGAGAAACTGAAAAGACTCTTTTCAGCCACACCTGTGTTAAAACACCCAGACCCAGAGAAACCATTTGTAATCCAGGCCGATGCCAGTGATGTGGCAGTTGGTGCAGTTTTACTCCAAGAGAATGAAGAAGGCAAATTACAACCATGTGCATACACCTCTAGGAAATTAACTGAAACTGAACAGAGATGGGCTATATGGGGAAAAGGCTTTTGCAATCAGGTGGGCACTCCTAACTTGGAGACATTTCTTAGAAGGAAGCAAAATACCTTTCCAAGTATGGACCGACCACAAGAACTTGGAAGCACTCAAAACCCCACAGAAAACGTTCCCAAAACAGGTCCTCTGGGCACAGTACTTCCAACACTTTAATTTCACTTTGAAGTATTTACCGGGAGAGAAAAACTTTTTGGCAGATGCCTTGTCCAGACTACCACAATACAACAGTGTCAAGGAGGAAGTAATTAAGCCCATGCTCCCAGCCTCCCATTTAGTGGCTAAGGTTGTCACACACTCTCAGGCAAAGAATAACCTCTCCACCTTAGACAATGCCACCACCACCGAATACAAAAAGGCCTTGGAAAGAGATGAGGGGTTTAGTGCTCATAAAATACTTGCATAATAAAAGATGGGTTAGCTTGAGTGGGAAATAAGTTGTATGTCCCAGCTAGGGAAAGGCTGAAAACTATGTAAGCTTGTCATGACTCCAAATTGGCTGGTCACTTTGGTTTTGTAAAAATGTTACATTTACTGAAACAGCAATTCTGGTGACCCTCATTGAAAAAAGACATAGAAAGCTATGTAGCAAGCTGCCCCATTTTCGCTGCTGCTAAATACAGGCAGAGGAAAACCCCTGGTTTGCTGCAGCCAGTGGCTGACCCTTCAGCATCATGGAGAGAGATCTCCATGGATTTCATTGTAGAATTGCCCAAGAGTTCTGGAAACACAGTGATCTGGGTTGTCACAGACCATTTCTCAAAGCAGGTTCACTTCATCCCATGCCAAAAGATCCCTACGCCCAAAGCCTTGGCTAAGCTGTTTTTGGTCCACATATACTGCTTGCATGGGGCCCCATGATATATTATTTTGGAGAAAGGGGTCCAATTCACATCCAGTTTCTGGAAAGGCTTTTTGGATCTATTTGGAACCGAACAGGGACTTAGTTCTAGTCATCATCCACAAACAAACGGGGCCATAGAATGAACAGACTCAGTTCTGGAACAGTACCTGCAGTGTTTTATTAACTATCCGCAGGACAACTGGACTGAGCCATTGCCTATTGCAGAAGTGGCCTATAATAATGCAGTTCACACTAGCACAGGTTTTACCCCATTCAGAGTGGCCACAGGGCAAGAATTTAATGCTATGTCTGAGTTACCCTCATATGAACCAAAAATCCCTCCTTGAAACAGTGGATCAGTCATTTCCAAACCATTTGGCCAGGGATCTGCAAAGCCTTGGATGAAGCCAAGGCTGCCTATAAAGCACAAGCAGACAAGAAACATATACAACCTAGACCTTACAAAGTAGGAGACAAAGTTTACCTTTCCACCAATTTTCTAAAATCTTTGCAGCAGTCTAAATAGCTGGGCCCTGGGCCCTTTTCTAAGGGGGGGCATGTCAGGTCCCAAATATTTATATTAGGACGCTGGCATTCTTGGGGGGGGGGAGGATTGGAGGGATCTCTATATGAAATTTCTGTTTCTATTTCCTGCTTGGAGAGATCTCTATATAAGTTTCTGTTTCTGTTTCCCGCATTGCTGTGCTATGGGAGGGGTTTTGTTTGCACTGCGTTTTTTAAGTAGGAAAATTTAGTTCCTGCCTAGACCTCTTGCTTTCACAATTCTTTCAATAAAAGTTCCTTTTGGAACAACTTTAGTTACAAAATCCTGCTTTCTTGGGAAGATTGGAGAGGCAAGACCTTACAAAATGCACAAGTCACCTACTCATTCCATAGAATGCCTGAAAGAATAAACAGTTTGATCGCAGAGCCCATCCCATTTCTGAAAGCACTAAGCAGTATTTCTCCCTTGATATTCATACTGGGGATATATTGATAAATGATAAAGTAGACCGGGACATTCTGTGTAGCCAGACAGATCCTTGCATACTTACATCTCAAATTGTGCTTGACAACCCTTTGGAATCATACAATATTGAAATAGTAATAGAAGACATAAATGACAATGCTCCCAAATTCTCTAAAAATGAATTTGAGATAGAAATTCCTGAGAATGTTCCTACAAATATGGCACTTCCCTTAGAATCTGCAGATGGTGAGGACCTAGGAGAAAACAGCATCCAAAACTATACACTCAGCACCAATGAATATTTTTGGCTTCATGTGCAAAGGAACAAAGACGGAATTAACAATGTGGATCTTGTTCTAAAGAGATCACTAGATAGAGAAAAGGTGCCACATCTCAATATCACCCTAATGGCTGTTGCTGATGGGGTACCACAGAACACAGGCACTGTTCAAATTAACATTGATATTCTGGACATAAATGATAACCCTCCTCAATTTTCCCAATCTGAATATAAGGTAAAAATAAAGGAAAACCTTCCTACAGGCACTGCGGTGGCTAAAGTGGAAGCTACAGATCTTGATTTGGGTTTAAATGCACAAGTCACCTACTCATTCCATAGAACATCTGAAAGAATAAACAGTTTGTTCCTTTTAAATGAAAGATCTGGAGAAATCACTCTTAGGGGACAGATTGATTATGAAAAAGAAAGGAGTTATAGCATAAAAATCAGAGCAACAGACGGAGGAGGACTTTCAGGCATTGCAAGATACTTATAGAGGTTGAAGATGTCAATGACAATGCCCCAGAAGTGTCCATCCTATCTCTGACCAGCAGTTTAAAGGAGGATTTGGCTTTGGAGAAGGTGATGGCCCTCTTCAATCTTAGAGACCAAGACTCTGGAGACAACAGCAAAACGGTCTGCTCCATAGAGATGAACCTTCCTGAAAGCCACCACAAACAACTTTTATCGGCTTTTTTTTTTTTTTTGCAAAAAGTTTTTTATTTTTTTTTATTTTTTCCAACACACAAATTACATCTTTTCGGAACAGAGCCCTGATTCGGTCATCAATTTATACAGTTTTTTTCCCCCCATCTTGAACAAAATTTTGTATATTCCATTTTGCCATAACACTTATTTCTTAATCTTAACTCACCTATCTCAACTAATACCATCTTTAAAAAAATTAAATTAAATTTACTTAATCAAAACAATTACCCTTCTAGTAACCCCCCTTAAATCTTAATTCAATTAATACTTCATAGTACATTTCACAATTGTTACCCTAAATCCTCACTATTAACAATACTTAATCTTAAATCACCTATCTCCCCTATTACCATCTTATAAAAAGTTTACTCTTATTTATATAATCAAAACAATTACCCTTCTATTAATCCATTTTAAATCTCAATTCAATTAATACCTCATAATACATTTCACAATTCTTAGCCTAAATCCTCACTATTAAGAATACAGGTCAAACATGTTTATGTTTCAAAATCTTATTTCCCTTTCTAAAACTTCCTCACATTTTTTACTTTGTATAATGCTCAATAAATCTTTATTTCCCTATTACTTCACCAAATTTAGATCCTATCTCTAATCCCAAAAATATAGCAATTTAACATTGAAACATAGTTCTTAATTCAAATAAGACTACAATACAATTCTCGAATTATTTCCCACAATTCTATCTCTTTAACCATACCATTTGTATAAAAATCAGTTTGAGTAATTCTTATTTGTAATTCATAGTCCTATATTATTTCAATCTTCTTTTCTTTTTTGCTTAGATATATTATCAAAAATATTGAAAACATTAAAATATTAAAGTTATTGAAAATATTCAAATTATTGCAATTGTTATAGGTATTTAAACAATATCCCAGTTGTTATAGTCATCAATTATTCTCAAGTAATACCATGTAACATCTTAATAAAAATTGATTCATTATGTCCACTGATATATTTTCTTTTAACATAGTCTATTTCTCATATATTATAGCTTCCATCCATATTTCAATTTTAAGTATCTGTAACATTCTTCTCATATTTCTGTTAACCATCATTAATCTCAATATAGTTATTTTGTAGATCAAAGTCTTGGACTTTTCTATCTTACCCCATATTCCCCAATTCTTTCACTATTAATCCCAGTGTAATCATCTTTATAACTATTGTTTTTCACAATATAGTCTCTAATAACCTCCTTTTTATTATTACTATCCACCTGTGCATTACTTATTCATATTTAATCACCTTGTCTTTGTCTTCTTTATTTCCAGCCATTATGTCTTGTTTCTTCATTTTCTTGTCTGCTTCTGTATACTTCATTTCAGCTTCAATGTCCTCTAATTTTGTCCTCCACGTGGCATTTTAATTATTTTTCTTATTTCCATTCCAAGTCAAATACATCAATTTGTTTCTTCTCTAATTCCTGCGCCATTTTATTCTTTTTAAGTTGACGTTATCCCAATTGTAAGAGTTCTGTTGTGGTTCCTCCCCCCCCCCATAGTCAAGCCACCTGCAGACAAAGAAATCATCCTCCAGAAATTCTCACGGTTGTTATCTGTAAAGTTCACGATTTCCCAAAACAAAAACCAAGTTGCAATGTTCCTTTTTACTCCAGAAGGTGTCTCTCTGCAATCCACAATTTCCAATTGTTTAACTGTGGCAAGCCAAAAAGAAAATAAGATCAAAAGTTCGGATGCGGCAAGAAATGACGGATAAGGGAGGGGGGGGAGAATTATAATTATAATTATATAGGTTAGATAATTATTTTATATGTAGTATAATAAATATTAGGATAATATTTTAATATAAACAGATATGAAGAGTGAGATAGGGGAATAAGAATTAAGTAACAATTGGGCTTCTGGTCTGGCTTCCATCGCCGCCAGACGGTCCTCTGAGACTGCCAGCCCTGTTGCCTGTAAACATTTACATCTGAAAGGCGGCTCAAAAAACTCCATTTCCTGAAGGAAATGTGAGACAGAGCAGGCGAGGGCAGGTAGAACCCTCTGCGAAGTCCCCAGAGTTTTTTTTTTTACTCTTGGGGACGAGCAGGTTGTGGCTCCCTATTTCCGCTCGCCGCTGCTCTGGGCTTCGGGAGAACTCTGCCTTTTTGCAGAGCCAGGCGCTGGGACTGGACCAATCAACAAAATTAACAGATCATCTGAATAAGCAGGATGAAATTCGGATCGGGGATCCTAAACTGCAAGTATTCTAACCCCTAATGATTTAATAAGGATTCAAGAAAAAAGCTCAGAAGTAGAGTTTAAAAAAATAAAGGAAGCTGACTATAAGACTTACAATGTAGATAATATAAAACAAAGGATTGAAAATGAAACCACAATAATGCAATTCAGACTCATGGAATTTGCGGTTAGAATTAGGGGAATACAGGAAGATAAAAGACAAGATTTGAGAAAGATGTCTGCTGAAGTTCTGGCTGGGATTTTAAAGGTTAGCCCTGAAGATGAATCCTGCAAGATTGATAAGGCCTACAGAGTTAATTCTTGGGTGGCAAAGCAAAGGCAGTTGCCTAGAGATGTGGTGATTTACTTTACTGATAAAGAAATAAGAAATGATATTGTGCAAAAGTCTTTCAACTCCACTCTTGAAATGCATGGAAGGAAGATCTGGATATTTAAAGAACTACCGCCTAAGATGTTAAAAGGTAGAAAGGATTTTGGATTTTTGGTGACTGAACTAAAGAAACAAAACATCCCATTCAGGTGGGATGTCCCAGTTGGTATAATATTGAGATATCAAGGAGAACGATATCAATTAAATACTGTTGAAAAAGCAGAAGAATTTTACTATAAGGTTTTTAAAATCGGTTTAACATCTCCACGTATAATACACGAGGGGAATAAAGAAAGGCAAAATCAACAAGAGATTGAAATTCAGGCTAAGCAGATGGAGGTGGAGGTAACGGAAAAACAACAAGTTACAGAGGCTTTTGTGGATGAGCCGCTTCTGGATTCTCCTTCAGAGGCTATAGTTGGATTACCTATAAATACAAGAGAGGCGGCTTTGGATTCTAATGTGATGACTTATCAAGCTACAGACCAGCATGGAAACCAAACAGTTGATATACAACTCATAGAAAGGAAACCAGGATGGAGATCTAAGCCACAAAAAGTTAAGAAAAGAAGAAGCAGGTCCTACAAAAATAAAAACTTTTAGGCCAAACAACAGTGTAATGCCAGTTACTCAAGAGACGATTGAATATTTAGAAATTTAGTTGAGGCAAAGTATTGGTTTTTATTATCCTGAGGAGAGTGACAGATCTCTGTAGTGCTATACTCTTGGGATGTGAAGATGGCCATAAATTGAGTGGATTGGAATTTTCTATTTTGGATTCTTTGACAAATGGATTACATTTATGCTGAGCTATAAGGCAAGAGAACTATGGGATTGGGGCATGCAGAAGATCTGGCTGTTACCCCAACACGGTGGTTGGAATTAATAATCTAGATGGAAGACATTATAGACGACACTATATGGAATATAAATATAAAGTCACTCGGGTGGTTTTTTTTATATATGAAAATATTTACTATTGATGGGGGCAGATGGTAATTGAAGATACCGAACATACTGTTGGAATTAGGATGTGATGTTACCCTAACATGGGTAATGGAATTAACAATCCAGCTGTGAGACATTACAGAAGATATCATATGGATTACAAACTTAAAGTCAATTGAGGATTTTATATATATATGTAAATATTTTTTTTTTTTTAGTGGAATGGGCAGAAGAATAAAGATATTGAAAATATTATGTATGTAGACCTGTAGGAAAGTGGGTGGAGATAGGTTAGTTTACTGATTGTTTAGTTTAGGAGAAGGGATGTTATGTTATATCAATATACATAAAAGATTTGAATTAAGAGATATATGTATGGGGGAGGAGGAAATGGATAGATTATGAGTTGAAATTGCTAAATTAGGATTTATTATATAGTTTTACAGCTGAAAGTTGCTTTGAATGTTGCTTTGAAATGTATAGTATAAGGGGGATATAATGATATTGTTAGAAGGATAGATTATGAGTTGAATAGATGAAATTGCTAAATTAGAATTTATTATATAATTTTACAGTTGAATGTTGTTTTTGAAATGTATAGTATAAGGGGGATATAATAATATTGTTAGAAAGAAAGGGTTAGTATATGGGGGTGGTACAAAAGGATGGTAAAGTATTATATAATCTGTTATTAATTTGGGTTTTATTTTGGAGAAGCCACAGGGGGAGGGGGAGGGGGGGTTAGGGTGGAGGGGGGGAAAGGGGGGAAAATTTGTATTTGAAAAACTTTTTCAATAAAAAAAAAGAATTAAGTAACAATTGGAAAATTAGAATTTGAATGATGGTACTATTAAATATGCATAAAAATATGATTAGCAGTGAAATGCTAGAATGTAACAGTGGGTGATTAGATAATGAAAGAATATATTTTAATGTAAACATGTGTATTATATGGATTGAAGGATTGGAAAGAACATGAATAGATGTACTTTAAATGTATAAACGATTTTGATTGGTACTAGAAGTGTCTACTGAGACACTGAATAATGAAAGAATAAAGGATGAAATTTTGATATAAACTGATGTGAAGAGTTAATTAAGGGAAATATGAATAAAAAATGTCTTTGAATATTACAGGGATATGGGAAAGGAAAAAAGTTAAAAGAGATAGAAATAAGAGGGGAATAATAGAATGTATGTTTGTGTGTGTGTGTGTGTGTGTGTGTGTGTGTGTGTGTTAAGATATATGAAAGAACAAAAAGGTTTAGAACTGAAGGGCGATAGTAAAAGATATGGGTAAATAATATGAAACAATGAAAATGAAATGTAATAACTAGGAGTAATAATATTATGTTTATTTGTGTTGAGATGTATGATACTCAGGTATCACACCATTCACGCATTGATATGTATAAACAATATAAAATAAAAAAATTGAATTAAAAAAAAGACTTCTTGTTTGGCATCGCTACGACACAGTCGTAGGGAGTGGGATTCTGTGAACCTAGGTTGAATTCTCCTCACTGGGGGCCCCTTAAAGGGCTAAAGTCACCTCATAGGAGTGACGAAGAAAGGAGGACGCCTTGCAGATCATGGAGAGTGGCAACTCTTCTGCTTGATCCGAGGCTCACTCTCCTATCCAACAACAAGGAAGGAGAGGCGGCCATTATGGCTGCCGGGAAGCTGGGACAACCAAAGAAAGAAATGTGCTGGAGCGGTGTTTGAATGGGTGAGATGATCTTCAACTTCTTTACTAGGGATTAAACCCCAAAGAAAAGAAACTCTGAAAAGACAATTCTCCAAAATGTTTAAAGCAACTATAGACCCAAAAGAAAATGAAACCTAAGAGAGGATATAATTTTTAAAATATAGAATGACTGGATTTGAACATTTTATTGGGAACATCTTGAAAAGGCATTTTAAAATGCTGGAAATATTGGTCTCATTATTGGGAAAAAGTGAAAGAAATAATTTGAAGAAATCGGAATGCTGTTAAATTGGGTTTCACATTGAAATCTTATCTGAGGATGGTGAAAGAAAGGAAATACACTATATTTTTACAAGGCTGGGAAGACCTTGGAATAATCTTTAATACTGAGTGGAGGTAAACACATCAGGAAGACTGTGTTTTTTGCTGTATAACGTTTGATACCTATTTGTTTCATGACTAAGGAGGGAAAATTTCTGAGACCCTTGAAGATTGCTAAGCAGAGTGGTTCACAAACACTTGGAACTATTATTGGAATCAAAGAGCTGGTTAGGTGGCTGATGAAGACAAGGGAAAATATGGAAGGAGTAAAATAATTGGTGGAGGACTATAAAGAATTATAAATATTGTGTACTTCGAGGAATGATTCTGGGACTGAGTGAATAGTTTTAAGGTTGGCTTTTTCATGTTACAGACAACTAAGGGTTTGTGATTTTGATAGATTTGTGAGTAATTTTTGGACTTATTAAAATAAGATAAAATGTTTCAACAGGAAATAACAAGCATATTTCAAAAAGAAATGTCATCAATGTTTCAAAGTATATGAAACGATAACAAAGAACCACAGGGAGATAAAGGATCTGTATGATACAGACGTGAGACTAGAAAATGTTCAGCAAATAACAGTGAAATATGAACAGGATACCCAGGAAATAGAGGATAGAATAGAAAAAAACAGAGGAAAAGAGACAAAACAACAAACGAAGCTAAAAGATAAGGAGAAGGAAGAGATAACTAAAATGGGTGAAACAGATTAAGCTGACAATATACTTAGAGACTTAAATATAGAATTGAATAAGCAGAAAGATATTCTTGAAGTGAGGACAGAGACACTTATAGACATGGTGAAGATCTGGCAGCAAGAGGCAGAGGTAGAAGAGGGAACACTTAGACCAAGAAAGAATGATACAGGGAGACATAATACTTCAAAGGAGGAGTATGGAAAGCATGCTAAAAAATCAATAAGAATTGATTTACTAAAACGACTGAGAGATGACGGGTAGAAATAGAATATTCACCAATATAAGATATATGCTATCAAGATTTAGAATAGAGGTAGGAATTAGAAAAAGGGAAAATATTGTTATGTACATTCCTATATAATATTTTAAAATTAGTATGCAGAAGGAAGGATCAGAAGCTGAAAGATTAAATAGCATTATTAAGGTTATCATAGTAATTAGCATTGAGTAATATAATATAATATAATATTGAATAACTAAATGAGGGATTATATACAAGGTGGAGTAAATATTACAATGTCAACAATTTTAATAGCATATTTATAATGTTACGATAATGATGTAAGTATGACTAATGTAACTAATATAATTAAAATTGATAAGAGATGATGGATAGAAATAGAATACTTATTAACATAAGATTGGTATTATCAAGATATAAATAGAGATGGAAATCAGAAAGGGGGAATACTACAATGAATATTGTTATATAAAATGTTAAAATCAGCAGGTTGATGAAAGGATATGACTGTATTCTGTATAATGTTATTAGGAGATTCAATTGTCAAGGGAACAGAACCAGCCATCTGTAAATCAGACAATCAATCTAGAGATATATGTTGTCTCCTTGGAGCAAAAATCAAAGATGTGGCAGAGAAACTAACCAAAATAATCAAACCCTTTTCTACTACTACACATAGGGATGAATGACATGAAAATGGACCTGAAAATAATATTGAGTGATTATGAGCAGCTAGGCAAGAATGCTAAGGAGTTAGGTGCACAAGTAGTTTTTTCATCTGTACTGCCAACAAAAGATCAACATCTAGTAAGAGAACAAAGAATTTTAGAAGTGAACCACTGGCTAAAGGGTTGGTCTCACCAAAATAACTTTGGATTCCTGGACCATGGTCTGCACTACCTCCATGATGGGCTTTTGGCAATGGGCTGTACCTCACAAAAACTGGGAACAATGTTTTTGGAAAATGACTAGCTCAACTTATCAGGAGGGCTTTAAACTAAAATTGGGGGGGGGGAAGGTGACCAATCTTTAGAATCTCCAGGACCAAATTCCAAGCAAAAAGCCCTAAAAAACAAATCAAATAATGAGGTAAAGAGGGATAGAAAGGAAGACAAAGTCCAACACCAAACAGGAGACATAGGAAGCATACCCAGAGTTATACATAAAAATCTCAAATGCCCATATACAACTGCACAAAGTTTGGGGAACAAACAGGGTGAACTTGAATTATTAATACATGAAGGTAGATACGATATAGTTGGAATTACTGAAACTTGGTGGGATGAAACTCATGACTGGAACATATTGATAGAAGGATGCAAACTGTTCAAAAAACCTAGACCCCATAAAAGAGGAGGTGGAGTTGCACTATATGTAAAAGACCACTATATTGCTTCAGAAATGCATGAAACCGAAGACGAAAACTTCCTAGAATGCATATGCACCAATTTAAAAGAAAAAAGGAATGACATTGCCATAGATGTATACTAAAGGCCACCCAACCAAGCAGAAAAAGTAGATTGCTAGTATTGGTTAATTGCTAACCAAATAACAAATACATGTAGGAAACACACTATAATAATAATGGAGGACTTCAATTTCCCTGACATTAACTGGAAGACTAATTCTGCACCAAGTGAGAAATTGAATAAGTTCCTGACCAACCTAGCTGACAACTTTGTTGTTCAAAAGGTTGAGGAGGGAACTAGAGAGATAACCATACAGGACTTAATTCTCATGAACAGAGAAGAAGTGATAGAGGGAGTTGAAACTGCAGGAACCTTGGGTAAGAGTGACCATGTCATATTGGAATTCAACATAATGCAAACACAAGCAATAGAACACAATACCATAGTCTTAGATTTTAAAAGAGCTGATTTAACAAACTCAGAGAGAACTTGGGAAAGATTCTTTGGATGAAAATCCTAAAGGGGAAAACGACTCAAGAATCTTGGAAAACTGAAAAATATGATCATAAAAGCCCAGTCTAGCACAATGCCACTGAAAAAGAAAAATAAGAAATCCAAAAAGAAACCAGCATGGCTGCATAAAGATCTCTCTAATAAACTGAAAGACAAAAGGGACAAGTACAAAAAATAGAATAAGGGACACTTAACTAAGGCTGATTATCAGCAGATTGCCAGAATCTGCAAAGATGAAGTCAGGAAAGCAAAGGCTCAGAATGAACAAAGACTTACAACAAAAGTCAAAGATAATAAAAAAAAAGTTTCTTCCAACATATTAATTAATTAATTTATTTTATTTATTTTATTAGATTTCTATACCGCCCTACTCCCGAAGGACTCAGGGCGGTGCACAGCCAAACAATAAAAATACATACATACAAAATTTAAAAATAGAATAAAATCAAATTAAATAATTTTGGCCCCGACAAATTTAAAACCCCAAACTTTTAAAACCAATTTAAAATTGAATATATAAAATACTAAAAGATATTTAAAATTTTAAAAATCTCTTATAAAAGAGGGGGAAAATTAGGCCAGGCCGGCCTGGTGAAATAATAAGGCCTTTAAGGCGCGGCGGAAGGTGCGCAGATCCGGGATCCTCCGTATCTCTGGGGGGAGCTCGTTCCAGATAGTAGGTGCCCCCACAGAGAAGGCTCTCCCCCTGGGGGCCGCCAGTCGGCATTGTTTGGCATTGTTCTTGTTAATAACAAGAAAAAAGTCAAGGAAACAAGAAGATGGCAAGAAAGTAACAGGCAGTAGGGAGAAAGCAGAGCTGCTTAACTCATTATTTGCATCAGTCTTCACACAAAAAGAAATAGCCCAACGTACCAAAAACATAACTGTAAAAGGCAGACTAGAAATAAAAGTTAAAACAAGCAAAAAAAAAAAAAGGTAAGAGAACACCTGTCTGATCTTGATCACTGGGAAATCATCAGGACCTGACAGATTACATCGCAGAGTTCTAAAGGAGCTGGCAGATGTCATCTCAGAACCACTGTACCATGTTTTCCCGAAAATAAGACTCTGTCTTATATTTTTTTGAACCCTGAAATAAGTGCTTGGCCTTATTGCCATGCCCTTAAAAAGCCCGATTGGGCTTATTATCAGGGGATGTCTTATTTTGGGGGAAACAGGGCATCACAGCTTTCAAAAATCTTGGTGCACCAGAGGACTGGAAAAGACCTGATGTGGTTCCCATCTTCAAAAAAGGGGAAAAAACCAGATCCAGGAAACTACAGACCAATCAGCCTAACATCAATAGCCGGAAAGATACTGGAAAAGATAATATAAAAAAAAAAGATCTGCCAACAGCTAGAAATGAGTAAAGTAATAACTAGCAGTCAGCACGGGGTTTGTTAAAAACAGTGTCAGAGTTCTAAGTAACATCCCCAACGAAAGAAGACTCCAGGCTAGAAGTTCCTCAAAGTTCCATTTTATTAGAGATGTCATATTGGCACATCTGGGAAAACCCGAATCTGAAAGCTTCCAGGTTTTCCCCACCCATAGAAAAGTCCAAGTCCCTGCTCAGCACCCACATGTCCATCACACGGCCCAATCAATGCACCGTCCCAACTGGAGATGCCTCCCGGGTGCAGGGCAAGATGTCCTTGACTCTCAGAGAAAGGAATGTTATTATTGCTATATATCTCCCCTGCTCCATACAATCCCCCCTCCCAGTTTTCCACAGCACTAAATGTGGCAGGCCTGAAGTTCCAATGCAAAAGATGGCTTCCAGGCCTGACAAACAGATCATGCCAAACCAATCTTATTTCATTCTTCAACATAGTGACTAAATTAGTAGACCAGTGAAATGCTGTGAACATAATATACTTAGACTTCACCAATGCATTCGACAAAGTAGACCACAACCTACTTCTTGGTAAGCTAGAAAAATATGGGATAGATAGCATCACCACCAGATAGATTCACAACTGGCTGACAAACTGTACTCAACGAGTAGTCCTTAATGAGTTTATGTCAAAGGGTGTTCATCCCAAATTGTATAGCTAAAAGTTTGTAGAGTTTCTCAGTCATCCAGGTCATGGTTGCCCCTATAGAATTTGGGATGAACACCCTTTGAATGGTGTGGGAGTAGGAATGGATTTCCATGGGCCAGAAGCATCACGTGCAGGCCACACCCATCTCAGATCCGTGAATGGGGAAAATGTCATGAAACGGCATGTGATGGCAATGTGATGTGGCAAGTTTGACACCCGTGCTCTAAAAGGATGCAAATGACCAGCTGTCTGCAAGGAAAAGAAAAGTAAGATTTTACACTTAGGGGAAAAAAAACTAAATGTATAATACAGTTCCATCAACTTCTGTAGCCATTTGTCCATGGTGGGAATCGAAGTGTCCTTCCATTTTTGTGCATACAGTAGTCTTGCTGCCATCAACATATATAATATGCCGTCGACATATATAAGAAAAAAGTTCCAAAATTTTTTTCCAAGTCTTTTCCCATTAAACCCAAAAGAAAAGTCTCTGGCTTCATCTCCATCTTCATTTTAAGAATGCTTTGTATTAAAATATGAATCTTACTCCAAAATTTCTTTGCTTTATCACATGTCCACTATAAACAATAAAAGGTCCCTTTTTTACTGTGACATTTCCAACATTCATTTGAAATATCCTTATACATTCTAAATAACTTATCTGGTGTTAAATACGAACAATACATATATTATTATATGTTATAACATTATAAAATTTTTCTTTTAAATTATAGTTTAATGTGGATTTTAAACCTTTCGTCTACATATTTTCCCATTGTTCAAGCATCACATTATATCCAAAGTTCCTTGCTCACTGAATCATACAATGATTTACATGTTCACTTTCCAAATTCAGTTTCAGTAATGTTTTATAAACCTTAGCAATAATATGTTCATTACTGCTGCACAGTAAGATTTCCAATTCATTTTTAACAAAATCAAATCCATAACTCTTTTTATCTAACTCTCCCTTTTAAATTGGGTTTTAAATGTTTTACATAAATTGGATGTCTTAAATTTGTTTTTTGAGTCCAAATTATTTAATCTATTTTTAATAGTTTTTAACTTTTGTATGTTATTTGTATTTTTATCTTGGCTGTTCACCACCCTGAGTCCTCTGGGAGTAGGGCGGTACACAAATATGATAAAATAAAATAAATAAATAAATAATTTAACTTAATCTGCAGACCTGGATGAACTCACAGATACTGTAACATCATATGTCAGCTTCTGTGAAGACTTATGTGTACCGACCAGGAACTTGCGAATATACAGTAACAACAAAACTTGGTTCACAGCTAAACTTAAGCAGCTATGTCATTCCAAAGAGGAAGCCTACAGAAAAGGTGATAAAATGCTGTACAATCAGGCCAGAAATGTATTAACAAGGGAGATCAGAGCAGCAAAAAGAAGCTACTCTGAAAAGCTAAAGAATCAGTTCTCAACAAATGAACCAGCAAACGTGGGAAACTCTTAAAAATATCACCGGCTACGGTAAACCTCCTTCCCAGGCTGAAGGAAATTAACAACTGGCAGATGACCTGAACATGTTTTACTGCAGGTTTGAAAGGAAACTGCAGCCACTTATCTCCACAACCCCCATCTCAGACAAACCAACAACAGCCAAGCTTCCTACAACTGACCCCATCCCATTGGGTTCACGACCCCTAGTGATCACAGAAAAGGAAGTGCAAGACCTATTTCACAGACAAGCTCCAGGCCCAGACAAGATAACTCCTTCTTGCTTAAAAGTCTGTGCTGACCAATTGGCCCCCATCTTCACCCATATCTTGAATAAATTGCTAGAGATGTGCTATGTTCCTTCTTGCTTCAAATGCTCTACTATCATCCCAGTGCCAAAGAAGCCCACCATCAAGGAACTGAATGACTACAGACCAGTTGCTGTAACATCTGTAGTCATGAAAACCTTTGAAAGGCTAGTGCTGTCCCACTTAAAAACCACCACGGATCCGCTGTTAGACCCCTTGCAATTTGCATACCGAGCAAATAGATCAACAGATGATGCTGTTAATATGGCTCTGCGCTACATCCTACAAAATCTTGAATCTCCAAAGACCTATGCAAGGGTCCTCTTTGTAGACTTTACTTCAGCATTCAATACCATCATTCCAGACACAATTCTAACTAAGCTAAACCAGCTAAGATAAACACACTTGTAAGTGGATCATAAGCTTCTTAACAAATAGGAAGCAGCAGGTGAAGCTAAACAGAATCACATCAGATACCTGTACAATTAGCACAGGGCTGCTCCAAGGCTGTGTGCTCTCCCCACTTCTCTTCTCTCTTTATACCAATGACTGGATCTCTAATAATAATAATAATAATAATAATAATAATAATAATAATAATAATAATAATAATGCATAAAATGGAAGACGTGAAAATAACAAAAGCAATGGTGCAAAGACAGTCAAGAAAAGTGAAGAACTGGAGTGCACCTGGACCGGATGAGCTGCATGGCTTCTGGTTAAAGGCACTTACAAGTCTGCACAAAAGATTGGCAACCCAGATGAACCAGATCCTAAAAACACCTGAAAATGATGGATGGATGACAACTGGAAGGACATTTTTGATCCAAAAAGATAAAGAAAAAGGAAAGGACCCTGGAAACTATAGGCCAATCACCTGCTTGCCAACAACATACAAGCTTCTTACTGGTATCATTGCAAACCAAATCTATGGATATCTGGAAAGAAATAACTTGCTTCCTGTAGAACAGAAAGGATGCTGCAAAAACTCAAGAGGAACAAAAGATCAATTGCTGGTCGACAAGATAATCCTAAAGAACTCAAAGAAAAGACGAACCAACCTGTTCATGGCTTGGATAGATTATAAGAAAGCATTTGATTCAGTTCCCCATAGCTGGATCAAGAAATGCCTGGAAATATTAGGCATCAGCAGCAACATACAAAAATTCATGGAATCTTCAATGAACCTCTGGAAAACAAAACTTATGGCTAATGAAGAAGAACTGGGTGAAGTTGAAATTAAACGAGGCATTTTCCAGGGCGATTCCCTTTCACCCCTACTTTTTATACTCTCAATGCTACCACTGACAATCATTTTGAAGAAGATGAACTGTGGATACGAACTTGCAAAGAAAGGACTGAAAATCTCGCACTTGATGTACATGGATGATTTGAAGCTGTTTGGTAAAACAAAAGCTGAACTGAATTTATTAATTGAAAACACAAAAGAATTCAGCCAAGACATTGGTATGCAGTTTGGAATTGACAAATGTGCAACAATAGCAACCAAAGCAGGCAAGATCATAGAAGAGGATGGAATAGAACTAGAGAATGAAGAAATGATAAAGGCAGTAAAATCAGAAGAAGGCTACAAGTACTTGGGAATTTTAGAAGCCTCTGACTTAATGCATAATAAAGTCAAGGAATTAACTTCAGCCAAGTACATTCGACGAATTCGTAAGATATTAATGTCCAAATTGAGTGAAGGAAACATCATAAAAGCCATAAATACCTGGGCTATACCTGTGATTAGATACTCTGCAGGAATAATTGACTGGACCCAGATGGAGTTAGACAATTTGGACAGAAAAACAAGGAAGCTTATGACAATGAATCATGCCTTGGACCCTAAAAGTGATGTTGACCGATTATATTTACCAAGAGCAGAGGGTGGTCGAGGACTCCTACAAGTAAAGCAGACTGTGGAAGAAGAAAAATGCAGCTTGAATGATTACATCCAGAAAAGTGAAGAACCAATGATTAAGAAAGTAAATAAAGGAGGCCTTTTAAAGACAACTAAAACAAAAGCAGAATATAAGAAAGAAGTAACTGAGCAGCGAGCTGAAAATTGGAAACACAAAGCTCTGCATGGCCAATACTTGAAAAGTATTGAAGGCAAAGCTGACCAGAAACTAACTTGGAACTGGTTAAGATCAGGAGTACTGAAAAAAGAAACAGAAAGCTTTATTTTGGCAGCTCAAGAACAAGCCCTAGCCACAAACTGTATGAAGGCAAAAATTCAACATGTTACCACCAACAGCAAATGCCGCCTCTGCAATGAAAAAGAAGAGACAGTTGACCACCTGATCAGTGGGTGCAGCAAAATTTCACAAACTGACTACCTACAATGCCATGACCGTGTTGCTAAAATCATTCACTGGAAATTGTGCCAGAAGTTTGGATTTGAGTACAGCAAAAACCACTGGGAACATCAGGTTGAGAAAGTTTTAGAGAATGAGAAACTCAAGATCTTGTGGGACTTTAGGATTCAGACTGACAGGTACTTGGTCCACAACACACCTGACATAACAATAGTTGAAAAGAAAAAAGTATGGTTCATTGACATTGCAATACCTGGTGATGCACGAATTGAAGATAAGCAGCAAGAAAAAATCACCAAGTACCGGGACTTACAAATTGAAGTTGAGCGACTGTGGAAAAAGAAATTGTGTGTTGTCCCGATTGTAATTGGAGCCCTCGGAGCAATACCCAAAGGGCTACCCCGCTATTTAGAAATTCTAAATTTGCCGGACTTGAACATTTTGACTCTACAAAAAACCACCTTACTCAGAACAGCTTACATCCTCCGACGATACCTTAACAGTTCCTAGGTCCTTGGTTAGGACTCGAGCTGCTGAGCTATTAACCAGCCTCAAAGGCTGTGAATCTCACTAAAGATTAACCAATAAATAATAATAATAATAATAATAATAATAATAATAATAATAATAATAATAATAATAATAATAATAATTTTATTTCTATACCGCCCTTCTCCCGAAGGACTCAGGGCGGTGTACAGCCTATTTAAAAACAGAATCAACATCAATTTAAAATAATTTAAAAATATTAAATAAATTTGGCTTAATTTAAAACCCCAAAAATTTAAAACATCCAATTTAAAATTATATTGCTAACCCAGCCTGGCGGAACAACAGAGTCTTGAGTGCGCAGATGATCCATCTGTTAAACTACTGAAGTTTGCAGATGACACAACAGTGATCGGTCTCATTCAAGACAATGATGAATCTGCATATAGATGGGAAGCTGAACAACTAGCCTCGTGGTGCGACCGGAACAATCTGGAACTGAACACATTCAAAACCCTAGAAATGGTGGTAGACTTTAGGAGAAACCCTTCCATACTTCCACCTCTCACAATACTAGACAACACAGTATCAACAGCAGAGACCTTCAAATTTCTACAAGAAATTCGCAAGATCTAAAATGGACAGCTAACATCAAAAACATCATCAAAAAAGCACAACAAAGAATGTTCTTTCTGCATCAACTCAGAAAGCTCAAACTGCCCAAGGAGCTGCTGATACAGTTCTACAGAGGAATTATTGAGTCTGTCATCTGCACCTCTATAACTGTCTGGTTTGGTTCTGCAACCCAACAAGACAGACACAGACTTCAGAGGATAATTAGAACTGCAGAAAAAACAATTGCTACCAACCCGCCTTCCATTGAGGACCTGTATACTGCACGAGTCAACAAGAGGGCTGTGAAAATATTTACAGACCCCTCACATCCTGGACATAAACTGTTTCAACTCCTACCCTCAAAACGATGCTATAGAGCACTGCACACTAGAACAACTAGACACAAGAACAGTTTTTCCCCGAACGCCATCACTCTGCTAAACAAATAATTCCTCAACACTGTCAAACTATTTACTAAGTCTGCACTACTATTAATCTTCTCAGCATTCTCACCACCCATCTCCTTCCACTCATGACTGTATGACTGCAACTTTGTTGCTTGTATCCTTATGATTTATATTGATATTGTTCCTGATTGCTTATTTGTACCCTATGACTATCATTAAGTGTTGTACCTTATGATTCTTGATGAATGTATCCTTTCTTTTATGTACACTGAGAGCATATGCACCAAGACAAATTCCTTATGTGTCCAATCACACTTGGCCAATAAAAAAATCTATTCTATTCTATTCTGTCAGATATAAATGCCTTATTCTCCAATGTGTAAATAGTGTACAGACAGGGTATCAGGGGTTAATTTATTCTTCACTTCTTAATGTATTCATAATTCACCACTCCCACATATAGCTCCACCCATTGTATATATAAGGAGCTACCTACACCATTTCCCCTGCTTCTATCTGTGAATATTCAGTGAATATAGAATGCCTAATGTAAATAAAAGAATATATAGTTAAATCTTTAACTCTTGTTGATCTTATTGAGTCTGATCCTGAAAATATTGCAACAAACTGGTAGCAGAGGATGGTTAATTGACTCAATAAAAAAGCCTTAAAATGTCTAAGAAAGATAGGCCCAACACCAGGGCCTACAGCAAAGAAATGGAAACGGAACAAGAAATAATCAACGAATCCACGAATGCAATTTCGAGAGAATCCGAAGAATACACCACTGAAGACGAAGAAATAATTGATGACCAGGAGGAAATCGAAATAGAAAATAACGAACTCAGGTCAGAGATATTAAAACTATTAAAAAGCCAGAAGAATGATGAAAGCCTCATCGCGAACCTCCAAGATATGCTAAAGAACAGCGGAGCAGCGAGAGAGAAAAACATCACCAATGAAAAACCCAAAGAGCCAAAAATAGTGAGTAATATGACTGCGGAGAAAATCATTACAAAGAAGAAAAACGATGATCCCGCGCAAAAATTTGAATGGCAGCCATCTTGGTTTCAACCGGCCTCCAAGATGAACGAAGAAGAGCCAATCAGCAATCTCGATTCAAAATTTCTGGCGCGAAAAATATTACCGGACAACGAAAACGAAAAGGAAGATTCAAACACCTCAGAAGAATCAGAACCAGAAAGCGAGGAAGATCCAACAAAACACCAAATAAAATCAGCGATGAAAACGCTCTTTGCTGCATTTGGGCCAAAACTGAAAATTACTAAAAGGACACTAAAAAAGCGAACGAGCAAGCCAATGCCTCAAGACCTGCCCGCTCCCATCCTGACTACTAGAGCGCTGACGCCGGAACCCAGAGAGCCCTGCCGATACCGCCCTACGCCGCAGACCGAAGCAAGCACCAACGCTTTCAATAGAAGAAGAAGAACAGCCACCGTCGCCAGAACGCCCAAAGTCGAACCAGAGACCGACTCATCTGAAGAGGAGCAGAACGAGCGGGCCGCAATGAGGAGAACCTTCCACGACGACGCCGAAGAAGAAATGGACAACGCGCATGCGCGAAACTACGCTGACGATCCGGGAAGACATGAACAGGAGAGAAGATCATGCAGACTCGTAGCGAGCATCCCCATGCCGTTTTGCAATTTTCTGCATTTACGAGACCACGGACTACCTCAGGTTGTAAGTAATGGACCCAATAATGTCGGAAATTTACCCAGTGACTTCCCAAAACTAAGGGTTGATGGCATTAATTTACAAGAATGGTATCAACAGCTCCAGGTTGTCTTTATGAAGGAAAACTTACTGTTTTTTATCACTAGTCCCCCAAAAAGACCTTGGACACTAAAAATAGATTGCTTACACCATAGAGCTTTTTTCTTAATAATATCTAGTGTGTCTCCTGCAATGTATCACAGCATTAAGCCAAATTTGACTGTTTCAGAAATTATTCAATGCATGTTTAATTTGTTTCACAGTGACAGTGTAGCCACCACCACAAGGATATCTAAAGACTTCTTTTCATCTAGGATAAAACCAGGGGTTTCCATAAGTGAACATTTAATATCTTTGAACAAAATAAGAGCTGAACTGCATTTAAGGGGGGAAGTGATTTCAGACCAAACAATGAAAAGTGTCATTATCAACTCACTTGACCCATCATGGGACAATTTCATGTCACATTTAGACACAATCAATCTAGGGTATTTATCCATAGAAAGTCTATCTAACAAATTGATAACAGAAGATAATTCTAGAAGGAATCGTTCTAACAATCACACAGAACATAAACCATATAGGAAAGTAGCTTTTCAAGAAAAATATAGTGGAACATTTAAATGTCATAATTGTGGATCCAGGGAACACAATAGAAGAGATTGCCCAAAAGTCTTAAAAGAAAGATATAGATCAGAATACAGAAACAAACACGATTATAGACAGCCTTCCATAGAAAGGCATAGATATAGGAGCCCACCAAATCACAGAGAGAATAGAGGGGGCAGAGACAATTCAAAGGATAGAAAGTCTGGTTCACTGAATGGATTAAATAAACAAGACAACACTAACACACAACAAAGTGAGAACAATAATTGGCTTATTGATTCTGGAGCAACTAATCACACCACTAATAACAAAAGTATATTGTCTTCATTTGCAGAAGATAAATTTGTAATTAAGGTTGCTAACCAAGAAAAGGTTCAAGTATTAGGTAGAGGAAATGTAACCTTGCCTGGTTTAGGAAAAATAGAGGGGGTATTACTAATACCTGAAATACCTCATAACATATTAAGTGCCATAAAACTAAGCAGAGATTCTGACATTAACATTGTTTTTTCAAAAGGAAAGGCAACTTTGGAAAAGAATAAAATAAATGTAGGCACTGTGGTGACTAAAGGAGGACTACCTTACCTAATAACAAAAGAAAAATGGTTACATAACATTGATTCAAATATGGAAGATTGTATTGAAATAGATGATGAGAATGTTAGCAACAGTGACAATGATGAATGTAAAATATCTCATGATCACACAGATGCACACAACGATAAGAAACCAAAGATAGGTAAACCAATTCATGATGAGTGTGCTCACATATTGCATAGGAAGTTAGGACATGCCAGTTTTCCTGTAGTGCAAAAAATGACTGAACACGCAGAAGGTGTTAAAATAAAGAATTGTGAAAATTATCTGGAATGCTCAGTATGTAAATCTACAAAACTAAAAACTAGTCCCAGGCCAAGAAAATCTACCAGATCAACTAACAAAATTTTTGATTTAGTACACATGGACTTAGTTGGTCCATTAACTCCATCAATCACTTATAGGAAACGTTACTTCCTGACAATAGTGGACGATTATAGCCGCTATGGATTTGTTTACACACTAAAACACAAAGATGAAACATTTCAAAAATTTAAAGAATTTTACAAACGCATAGAAACACAACACAACATCAAAATAAAACAAATTATGACAGACAGAGGATGCGAATTCATGTCTAAAGAATTCTCACAATGGTTAAAAGACAAAGGAATGTTACATTACACATCTAGTCCATTTTCTCCGTTCCAAAACGGGATTGCAGAGAGAAAAAATTCCACATTACAAACCATGATTAGATGCACATTGGAAGATGCTGGCTTAAGCAAACAGTTCTGGTCAGAAGCCTTACATTATTCAAATTACACACAAAATAGAACATGGTCCAGCATTATAAATAAGACACCATATGAAGTGATGTATAATAGAAAACCAAAATTAGCACACATGCATATATTTGGAGTCACAGCAGACGTACACATACCTAAGCAATTAAGAAGAAAGGGAGAAAATGTGTCCAGGAGACTCAGATTTATGGGATATGAGACTGGCACTAAAGGATACAGATTCATTGATAGTAACAACAAATTTATAGTCTCCAGAACAGCTGTGTTCCATGAACAAGCTAACTGGTCTAAATTACATCTTAATGAGATATTCCCAAATAAACATGAAGATACAAAATCTCATGAGAAAGGGACTATAGAAAAACAAAATACCAACAAATATAAAAACAAAACCAAAACTTGGACAAATAGCCAACTCAAAATAAAGACAGATACACTAACAAAAAAGGAAGCAAGATATTTGCATGATAACGATAGTAAACCAGAAAAAATCATTAGAAACACCAGAAATCAAATGCCAAATAAATACAAGGATTATGTAATGCACATGAATGGTGAACCAACAACACCCAATACATACGAGGAAGTGTTAAAACTTCCTCACGAAGAAAAAGAAAAATGGGAATTAGCTATGAAGAAAGAGATGGAAAGTTTACAAGGACTAAATGTATTTACACCTGCATCTGCACCTAAAGATAAGACAATTATTGGTACCAGATGGATATATAAAATTAAGAATTTAGAGGGAGGAAATACTCTATACAAAGCTAGATTGGTTGCACAGGGTTATGCACAGAAATATCCAGAGGACTATACTGACACGTATTCCCCCACTGTAAGAACAGAGAGTGTCAAAACAGCTCTAGTGGTAGCTTCAGCACTCAATCTAGATGTATTCCAATATGACATACAGACTGCGTACCTACACGCAAAATTAGATAAAGAAATATACGTGAGAGCACCTCATAGTCCATACACAAACAAAAATGAGACTTGGTTGTTAAACAAGAGTTTATACGGGCTAAAACAATCTGGTAAACGATGGTATGATTGTTTAGTAAAAGTACTTAAGACCATGGACTTCAACGCTACCACTGCTGATAATTGTTTCTTTGTCAAGAGGGGTGATGATTACGTTGAATTTGTATTGATTTATGTGGATGACATTTTATACATAGGAAAACATAAGGAAAGAAGAGAAATTTTTGTAACTAAACTAAATGAACATTTCTCATTGAAATCTTTAGGCAAGGTAAACAAATACCTTGGTGTCCAAATTAATAAGACAAAAGGGGGATTCAAACTTACCCAGAGAGATAAGATCATAGATCTTTTAAATAAATGTAACTTAAACAATGCCAAACCTTGTGATACCCCTATGCAAACTGACTTTCTAAGGAATTCTGATGAATCTTCTCCCGAGTTCAAGGATAATACATTCTATAGATCAATCATAGGTTCACTCCTTTACATATCTAACTGGACTAGACCGGACATCACTTTACCACTCAATTTATTATCTAGGCATGTCAGCAAACCAACAATGTACCACTGGGAAGCTGTTAAAAGAATTTTAAGATATTTAAAAGGTACACTAGACTTTTGTTTAATGTTAGAACCTAATGATATTAAAGAACCAAAGCTTACGTGTTATGCAGATGCAGATTGGGCTGGAGACACCTCATGCAGAAAAAGCACATCTGGTTATGTATTTCTCTTAAATGACTGTCCAGTCTACTGGTACACTGGTAAACAAGAACTAGTGGCTACTTCAACAACAGAAGCGGAATATGTTTGTTTATCCAAGGCCGCAAATAATCTTGTATGGTTTAATGATTTAATTTCAGATGTTTGGAAAAAACCTGCTCTGCCTTTTGTTATGCATGAAGACAATAAAGCAGCCATTGAAATATCTAGATCTGATGCCATTGGACAAAGGTCCAGACATATAGATATAAAATTTAAACATGTGAGACAATTATCTCAGGATGGATTTATTAAAGCAGTGCATTGTGACACTTCAGAACAATTAGCTGATATATTAACGAAGCCTTTACCTTCTAAACAACATAGATACTTAACCTCTAAGTTGTATGTTTTGTATTGTCCTGAATCTGAATGTAACTGGTGTTGTATAACGAATCGGCATTTAGAGGGGGATTTGTCAGATATAAATGCCTTATTCTCCAATGTGTAAATAGTGTACAGACAGGGTATCAGGGGTTAATTTATTCTTCACTTCTTAATGTATTCATAATTCACCACTCCCACATATAGCTCCACCCATTGTATATATAAGGAGCTACCTACACCATTTCCCCTGCTTCTATCTGTGAATATTCAGTGAATATAGAATGCCTAATGTAAATAAAAGAATATATAGTTAAATCTTTAACTCTTGTTGATCTTATTGAGTCTGATCCTGAAAATATTGCAACATATTCTATTCTAAAAAATCTTTCTTTCAATTACTGATATGTGAACCAATGGCAAAAATAACCTTCTGATTCTAGCTCTTCCCTCGACTTTAGGGTAGGATCACGAGAGTTGAAAGGGATTATTTTACCATAAGTCCACCAGTCTGGCTTTTCTTTTCTAAAAAAGGCTTCCTGAGGCGACACCCAAAGAGGCAACTTCATAAAAAACCTTATTATATATTTATTCGAAACTCAACATTAAGTTTGACTTTTTCATACCATAGATAACAGTGCCATCCAAACTTTAATTCATGGCCCTCTAAATCAAGTAGCCTCTTGTTCTGGAGGTTTACCCACTCTTTTAACCAGGCCAGACAGCATGCACCAAAATACAATTTCAAATCTGGTAAACCCAAACCCCCTCTTTCCTTGCATCTTGCACTAATTTGTATCTAATTCTAATTTTTCCCCCCATGCCATATAAACTTAGAAATGTCCCACTGCCATTGTTTAAATGGATTATTAGTTGCAAGCAGTGGTGGGTTGCTCCCGGTTCTGTCTGGTTCTTAAGAACCGGTAGTAAAAGCGGTGGGAGGCTCCGCCCACCCACCTGGATGTCATAAGGTATGATCTGTGCATGTGCAAAAGCTCATGTGCGCACGCACGCACTCCAGTTGCGAACCAGTAGTAAAGGTAAGTAGAACCCACTCCTGGTTGCAAGTATTGGTAATGTCTGAAACAGAAAAAGCATCTTTGGCAAAACATTCATCTTAATTACAGAGATTCTACCCAATAGTGATGAATGCAATTTGTCTCATCTTTGTAAGTCCTTTTTAATATCATTCCAAAGAGGCACGTGATTATTTTGAAACAATTTTATATTTGTGTTTGTCAATATAACCCCCAAGTATTTCACCTTTTTCTCAACCTTAAAACCCCACTTTTTAGTCGATGTATCACGGTCCTGAGATGACATGTTCTTGATCAATGTTGTTTTCTGTTTGCTTATTTTAAAACCCACCAAAGCCCCAATCTAATTTAATTTCCTCAACAAATATTCTAGATTATTTTTTGGGTTTTGCAAAAATATAACCAGATCATCAGTAAATGCCCTTAATTTATAAACTTCTCTCTTGATCTCTCTTGATGAGCTGAAGAAGCTTCTTGGATGAGAAACAAAATGTCTTCAAAGAGAAAGTCCAGTTGCCTCTTGAAAAAGCACCTTTGGGATTCTCTCTTGATAGTTATACCTATTATTTTCTCATCTTACCTTATATCTCTATTCAAAACTTCCAACACTAAGATGAACAGTAAAGGAGACAAAGGGCATCCTTGTCTGGGATCCTTTTTAATTTCATATGAGTTAATTAAATCACCATTAAAAACAATTTTTGCTTTCTGGGATGTGTAAACTGCTTTAACTCCTTGAATAAAGTTCTCTCCAAAGTCCATTTTTTCCAGCACTTTAAATATAAAAGCCCAATGAGGACCCAGTTTGTGGGGGCAATAAGCTGACTTTGTATCAATATACAAAAGTATGAAGGCTATTGCTTAACGCATTGTAAGCCACCCTGAGTCTCCGGAGAAGGGCGGCATATAAATCAAATTAAAAAAAATAAATAAATTGTCAAAGGCCTTCTCTGCATCTAAAATTATTAAAGCTGCCTGTTTCTCATTATGATATTGTAAATATTCAATAATATTCAATACAGTCCTCACATTACCTCTTAGTTGTCTTTTTGTCAGGAAGCCAGATTGATCTTCATATATATATATTAGTCTTTCTGACAAAACTGCAGCAAAGAATTTATAGTTCTTATTTAATAATGAAATTGGTCTGTAATTCTTTGACCCTCCTTTGGTAACAACACAATATTAGCTTCCTTCCACATTTGAAGTATCTTTCCCCTCTATAATATATCATTCACTGTATCTTTTGATGCTTGAATAAGCTCATCC
Source organism: Pantherophis guttatus (assembly GCF_059756535.1). NCBI lineage: Eukaryota > Metazoa > Chordata > Lepidosauria > Squamata > Colubridae > Pantherophis > Pantherophis guttatus. Next base: position 118,369,809 of record NC_142065.1, on the reverse strand, counting down.
TTAAAGCAGTGGTGGGATTCAAATAATTGAATACCCAGTTCTCTGCCCTAATGATCATCTGGGTAGGCATGGCTGGGTGGCCTGCCTTGCCTTGCCTGGCCTTGCCTTGCCTTGCCTCGCCATGCCCAGCCCAGCCCAGCCCAGCCCAGCCCAGCCCTACCTCACCCCTCCCCTCCCCTCCCCTCCCCTCCCCTCCCAACCACTCCTTGTCATATCTGGCCTCACCTCTCCTTGACATACGACCACAATTGAGCCCAAAATTTATGTTGCTAAGTGACAAATTTATTATGTGAATTTTGCCCCATTTCACAACTTTTCTTGCCATATTTGTTAAGTGAATCACTGCAGTTGTTAAGTTAATAACACGGCTGTTAATTGAATCTGGCTTCCTCATTAACTTTGCTTGTCAGAAGGTTGCAAAAGGGGATCATATGACTGTCATAAATGTGAGACAGTTGTCAACCATCTGAATTTTTATCATGTAAGCGTGAGGATGCTGCAATGGTCATAAGTGTGAAAAATGGTCATGTCACTTTTTCTAGTGCCATTGTAACTTTGAATGATCACTAAATGAACTGTTGTAAGTCAAGGATTACCTGTACAAAAATACAAATAGCTTCTTTGTTTGCAAAGAGCTGCCCTTACCAATCATTAGATTAGAAATGGGGGAATATACACTAAAGATCAATGAGTCACAGCCATCATGGAAACCTAAACCATTCTGTCTGAATACTTTCCTTTTCATCAGCAATACCTGCAACTTGAAGTTACAAATCAGGCAGTGTGTCAGAGCACCTTGAGGAATTAAAATAGTTAAAATGCAATAATAACTATCAGCAGCCAACTCTTGCTCATAAAGTGAAACCTGTTGGATGCTTATCCTATGGCTGGGTAGATAATATATAGAAAACTATGTTCTGTAACTTTAATTGCTACAAGATGACTAATTGGCTGTGCTAAGCAGACATAAAAGAAGGCAGGAAGTTCATTCACTTCTGCTCCTGCTATTAGAAGGTTGAACTGCTGAAAGGAACCTTGTCTGTGTTACTGAAGAGAACTGGAATTGTAAGCAAACTATGTTTTTGTGTTGAACTGTGATTATTTGAAGAAGTGTTATCTTTGTTTTGAGAAGCCAAGTTTGTTTTTTTTTACTACAAGTAAAGACTGTTTATTTTTCTTTACACATTCAGAGTCTGTGAGTATCTGTGTGTTTTGCTAAGCAACGTATCTATTCGCTGTCTGGTCCGTTGCACCACTTTGTAGCGGGCAGTTTTACCCTCAACAAAACCCTTTAGCAGAGAGGTCATTTAAGGTCTCCAGAAAATGGGTAGGCATACTTGGGCTACAAAATGCTGAGCTAGAGACAAATTAACAAAGTATATAGGGGACTCAGGTTCAAGTCTCTTCCCTCACAAGTTTGTCAGGATCACAATAAAATTAGTACATGCCACAGATATCTAAATAAACTTCAAGCCTGGTGCCATGTTACTAAGTTTTATTATCATGAGAGAAAACTAAAACAAATTGGAGGGAGGATCCACACCCCTACCTCCTATTTCTTTTAATCTTACTATCAGTGAGCAATCATGTGCCTTGGCCACTCCAAAACAATGCAAGAGACTCCTATCCCAAAGGTGCTTTTTCAAGAGGCAACTGGACTTTCTGGAAACCAAGAAAGCCAAGTTGCCTCTTGAAAAAAGCACCTTTAGGACAACCATGACCTGGACAACTGGAGAAACCTTATAGACAAGAGACTCCTGTGCTCAGTGAACTAACAGAGCACCCTTTTCCACCCAGGAGAAGCAATCCTTAGATCCATTTGCACCACTTAAAGATACCAGCTGGTCTCACTCACCTCACCTCACAAGATATCCTAAGGAAATCATCCAGATTTAAGGAAAGATTGTGTTGGAGGGAAGAGGGAAAGACGCAGCTTGGAAAAAAAAAATATTTTGTAGGCAGCATTGCTTAACTTGATCAGGCAGGCAGCAGCAGTCCGAAAAGATTACCTCATCGCTTTCCATTGGGGGGGGGGAGACCTCCCAAAGCTCTATTTTTTTGTAACAAACAAACAAACAAAAAAGCCAAAGACTAGCCAGATCGCTCCATTTAGAGAAGATTATGGATCCAGGGAAGAAAGAGGCCTGCCATTGCTCCCTCCCACCCTTAATTGGGGACGGAGGAGGCAAGGAGTGGCTGGGAGGGGATTCAGCCATATTGGAAGTGCATCCCAGAAGGACAGTGCCAGGAACCACTAAAGCAGTGTAAAAAGCTTAAAACAATCCTTCCCCTTTAAAAAAAGTCAAGCCCTGGAATAAAAGTACCAACAAAGGAAGAAAAACTGCATAAAAGCCGCTCAGGCTATAGAAAGTCTGGGTGTACTGCCAAGAATCATTAACAGCTGTTACAATGTAAGAAGGCTTAACTGAAGAGGCAGTTCCTGAAAACACTTCAGCAGGGCAATAAAGATAAACAGGATTAGACTAGGAAAAAATACACAGAGGCACATTAAAACATCTCCTTCCTGCCTTCCTGACAGGATTAACCCCTTAAAGTGAGAAAAACAAAGGGCTGTTGGAAGGAGATTTCTTCCAACAGCCGGTTCACCAAACTGCTCACAAAGTTAACAACTGGTTCTGTTAAACCGGCTGAATCCTACCACTGCCTCAAAGCACTTATACTGTTGGCTTGTAAGGCATCTGGGCCTGGAGCTTTACCATATTTCATTTTTTTAATGGCATCTGATATCTCAAAGGCAGCTATTGGATCATTCATAAATTGTCTCTGAATTTGTGATAATTTAGGCAGCTGTTGTCTTGAAAGATATTCATCTATTTTTGACATTTCTAACTCCTGTCTTTTATACAAGTTAGAATAAAATTATGAAAAGATGTTTTGGTAAGTTCATTATCTGTTATTACATTGCTGCCTTCACAAATTTTCTCCATCATTCTCTTTTCTCTTTCCTTTCTTAGTTTATATGCCAACATCTTCCTGTTTCTATTTTGTTTCTATTTCTTGTACTGTTAACATGGACAGTTGTTGCCATAGCAATTTAATTTGATGTAAACTTTTAGCATCTGTAGGTGTCTTTTGCAGCTCAGTTTCTCTCTGTCTGATTTCATCCAGTATTTCATCCCTCATCTAGAACTTGACATGTAGGGATTATAGAGACATGTCCATATGTGGTTCCCTTGACAACAATATGGGAGTGTATTGCCACTTCTGAGATTTTTTTTTTAACTACAGCGCTAGAATTTCCTGATGATTTCCAACTGGAGTTCTAATCAGATCCACCAAGTCTTAGCCTTTCTGAATCCAGCCAAGATTTTCTACATCTTAATACTGTATATTAGACTTAAACTGAGAAGAAAATAAAAATACAGTTTTCTCTGCTTTATTAATGAAAACTTTTTTCCATGACAGCCAGTTTGGTGTAGTGGTTTTAAAGCATTACGCTAGAAACAGAGACACATTGAGTTCTAGTTCTGCCTTAGGCATGCAGCCTACTGTATAACCTTGGGTCTGTCATAGTATCTTAGCCCTAGAAGAAGCAATGACAAACCACTTCTGAAATTTTGCCAAGAAAGTTACAGTTGCCATGAGTCAACACCAATTCAGAGGCATTTCCCCATAAAAGAGATATTTTGCACAACTACCTCATTCTCTCTGTGTATTTACTTCTCTTCTTTTGAAAAAAGTTACATATTTCAATTGTCATATTCCAATCATGAGAACAATCCAACCAATCATATTTGGTTTCCAGTATTAAGAATATAAATGCATGCTTATTTCCCATACTTCAAGCTCTACTATATAGTGTTTAAAAATTAATGTACTGATAGATTACCTCTAGGTTTTTGTCTCCAAGCACAAGAGAATCCGTTAAAACCTTTTTATCAATTTCACCATACTTTAGCCAAACACATTTTACAATTCTGTGATATAAGCAACTCATTACCTACAAAAGTGAGACCAGAACCTGAGAAACTAAGTATCAAGATGATTTTTACTGACTTTTATTTGAATGATATTTAAGCCACTTATTTGTATCACTTCAGTTCATCTTGGATTTTACATAAGTGGGAAAAATTAATTATATGGATTCCAGATTCGCTCTGTAAGGGAAAATACAGAACACCAACTCTCAAAGGAAGGCTTATCTATTTGGTAAATATAGCAATAACAATAGCACTTAGACTTATATACAGCTTTACAGTGCTTTACAGCCCTCTCTAAGAGGTTTAGAAGTCAGCATATTGCCCCCAACAATCTGGGTCCTCATTTTACTGACCTTGGAAGGAGGGAGGGTTGAGTCAACCTTGAGCCAGTGAGATTCGAACTGCTGAACTTCTGGCAGCCGGCAATCAACAGAAATAGCCTGCAATACTGCATTCTGCACCACTGCGCCACCATACAATATGCTGTCCAGGCCTGTTCTCTGATACCATCAAGCCTCTATTTATTAAAAATAAAAACTGAATCCAAATACCTGCAATTCTGGGATTCCTATAACATATATTATGAAGAATAGTTGTACAATATACAGTAAATTTCAATTACAGGTAGTCCCTGACTTACATTTCATTTAGTGACCATCAAAGTTACAATGGCACTGAAAAAAGTGACTTATGACCGTTTTTCACACTTAAGGCAGTTGCAGAATCCCCTGGGTCACATGATCAAAATTCAGACACTTGGCAACTGACTCATATTTATGACATTGCAGTGTCCAGGGTCATGTGATCAACTTTTGCAACCTTCTGACAAGCAACCTGTCACTAACTTAACAACTGCAGTGATTCACTTAACAACTGTGTCAAGAAAGGTCATAAAATGGGGTAAAATTCACTTAACAATTGTCTTCCTTAGCAACAGAAATTTTGAGCTCAGTTGCTACCTGTACCACAAAACTGCTTAAATAAAACTAATGATATATGTAAAAGTAAAGTGAGTACCAACCCTGGCCGACTACATCCATTCCTCCCTATCCAATTTGAAAAAAATCTTGCTGCAACTCACCATTCACTAAAAGATTTCCACCATCAATTTATGATGGATGCATTACTTGGAACCTGACAACTCTTTTCAATATGAAAGAAAGCTTCTGTTTTGTATTCAGAATCTTCCAGTCATTCCTGTCCTCTCTAGTCTCCTCTCCCAAAGCCCAGAGAGTGATTTCCAGTCATGATAAACAATACTATCCCTTTTTTAATTATAGAGGATTTGTAAGTGAAGGATCATATTGTATCACAAATGCAGCACAAGGTGGTGCTATTGCATAACAGAGAACAATATCCAAAAGCCATCTGCTCTTCTGGTGGCCTGAAAAAATAAGACATTATTATGCACACAAACCTTAAAGACAAAGGCAACAGATTTTATGAAAAGCAGACTTAAGAAATCTGGGGAAAAATACATCCAGTTCAAGATACAGAGATAGGACAAAATAAAGATTTCTTGGGAGGAATAACTATGGACAGTGATTCCTGTATTTTCATTCTGCATTCAAGTTAACCTGTATCAATGGAAAGAGGGGGTATTAGAAGGCAAGTTCTGGCTTTTTTTCTCTGTCTAAATATTCTCTGTCTAGAAATGTGTGAGTCTTTGCGCTATTCAGTGCCTGAAGAAAAGAAAACTGGGTTTCTAGTAGTTAATGTGCTGAAAGATTTAAAAATAGATGTAAAGGAATTATCTGCTAGGAAAGCCAAGCTAGTTCCAAAGGGCTCTAAAGAGTATTTCCTGCTGGATCTTCATTCTGGGAACTTAATATTAAAGGATACAATCGACAGAGAGGTTCTGTGTGGTCAGAATGAGCCCTGTATTCTATTCTCTGAAATTGTGGTAGAAAATCCATTACTGCAACATGGAATTGAAGTTGAAGTAGAAGATGTGAATGATAACGTTCCCAAATTCTCTAAAACTGAGTTCCTTTTTGAAATATCTGAACACATTCCAACAAAGACCAGATTCCCTTTGGAAAGGGCTAAAGATTTAGACAAAGGAGAAAATGATGTTCAGAATTATACGCTTACTCCTAATGAACACTTTAAACTAGAAGTGTAAACTCACACTGATGGTAGCAAATATGCAGAACTGGTTTTAGAGAAAGCATTAGACCGTGAGACAATTCCTCAGATTACCCTAATTCTACAAGCAGTGGATGGAGGGTTCCCAAGGAGAACTGGTATAGTGCAAATAATAATTGATATTTTAGATGCAAATGATAATGTTCCTCATTTTGAACAATCTGTGTACAAGGTGCAGGTTGTGGAAAATAGCCCGGCAGGTTTATTGGTCACTAAAGTTGCAGCCAGTGATGGTGTTAAAGATGTCTATGCTCACATTACTTACACTTTTAGCCAAGTACCAGGAAATGTGCTCAGATCATTCAATTTAAACAATCATACTGGAGAAATTACCCTTGTAGGGAAAATTGATTATGAAGAAAATAGCAAATATGAACTGAATATCAAAGCCACAGATGGAGGGGGACTATCTGCTTACTGCAAAGTCCAGGTGGACATTGAGGATGAGAACGACAATGCCCCAGAAATAACCCTATCGTCTGTCACTAATCCCATACCAGAAGATTCTCGCCCAGGAATCGTGGTGGCCCTCTTTGGTGTCAGAGATCAAGACTCTGCGGACAACAGCAGAACTATTTGCAACATTGATTCAAACCTGCCCTTTATCCTAAAATCCACAAAGAACAATTATTACCAGCCTGTGACTCAAAAGCCATTGGACAGAGAACAAATGTCACAATATAACATTACCATCATAACCACTGACCAAGGATCTCCCAGTCTTACTTCAATAAGAATTATTACTATTTATATTTCAGATGTCAATGACAACCCTCCAATATTTGAAAGATCTTTCTATGATTTCCATTTGAGAGAAGATAACATTCCAGGTTTGCTCATTGGATTAATTCATGCAATTGATTTGGATGCAGAGCAGAATGCCAAAGTAACCTACTCTCTTTTGTTTGGAAAGATCAGGGAAGAGCCTGCATCATCTTTCATCTCCATCAACTCTGAAACTGGGAACTTGTTTGCCATTTGATCTATAGATTATGAGGATATACAGGATTTCCAGTTAACAGTGAGGGCTGTAGACAAGGGCTCACCTCCCTTGAGCTCAGAAACGATGGTCCGAGTTCTTATCATGGATGAAAACGACAATGCCCCCTTTATCCTCTGCCCTCTTCAGAACAGCACTTCTCCATCAAATGATCTGGTTCCCAGGGGAGCAGAGACAGGCTACTTAGTCACCAAAGTGGTGGCAGTGGACAGAGATTCAGGGCAGAATTCTTGGCTTTCCTATCAATTGCTGAAGGCCACAGATCTGAGTCTCTTCACTGTTGGGACTCAGAATGGGGAGGTGAAAACCATGAGGTCAGTGAACATCTGAGACAGTTTCAAACACACTCTTATTGCGGCAATTAGGGATAATGGGCATCCTCCTCAGTCTGCCTTTGCGACCCTAAGAATTCTTCTAGTGGACAGCTTCTCTGATTCTTACATGAAAATTATGGATAATCCTAAGAGTGATGTCCCGCAGGAGGGAGATCATACTCTAACACTGTATTTGATTATCTGTTTGGTTGCCATCTCATCCGTTTTTCTGCTTTCTGTCATGGTGTTTATTACAACCAAGTTTCAGAAGTGAAGGAAGTTCATAGGAAGTTCTCATTCTGCATTGAATTTCTCCGTGGAGCAAAATATACAAGGAAACTGTGGAGATCATATTTCTGATACATATTGTCAGGCCTACAATTATGAAGTATGTTTGGTGGGTCTTTAAATAATGAGTTCAGATTTCTCAGGCCAATATTCCCTATTTTTTCAATGGATCCAAGGAATTCAACAGACTCTCAGGATACCAAAACTCATGTCAAGGAAAATGAACTGATGTCTCAGGTAAGTATAATGTTAAACCTTTCCAACAGTTTTTTATCTTAAATTTCTAATATTTCATTATTTAAAGATGCCATAGGGACCAGCTTTTCTAAAGTTAATTTTAAAAAAGTTGTGTCCATGGATAGACTGTATTGTTATGCATTTATTTCTGAATAAATCCTTTTGTTTTGCTTACTTTTTTAAAATTTCCTTTGGGTTTTTTTCTCACTATTTTTCTGTAGTCGTCTTTTGTAATGTTCATTTTTGCCCATCATTTGAAGAAGTCAAAATCGTCTTCCCTATTTAAGGTAGAGAATTTTCATATGTTTCTTTGAGTCTCAGAAAGGCTGGAAAGAACTGCAGCTGAAAGGAAAGTTAAAGGCTTTGAATAAAAAAACCTTTCACTTTAGAAAGAATCCCTCCTATGTTCTCTTCCTCACTTATGCATTGATGGTCAGGATATATATTCCATTTCACATTATTTTCTGGTTAAAATAGAAAAAAGGCATCTAAATGTCAGTATATTGTGGGATATGAAATTGGGAAGGCAGGTGTTCCAATTAAAGCTGGATTCCCTGCAAATGCTATTCTCATATTAATAATTGTTGTTATGATGTTACAATATTTTATTTGAAAATACACAGGCATTCTTAAACAGGTGGGCAATATGGGTATACTGATCATGATTCGAGAGCTTTTAGATGCTGATCACATGAACATCTTTATACATCTTATACAAAGAGCTGAATGAATACAATCTGCACATATTGGCCCAAAAAACTCACAAAAGTTTTTGCCTAGCAAAATGAAAGCCCAGTGTGTAAACTGGTGTCCCCCACCACTTCAGAGAAGGACTTTGAAGGAGCACTTTGTAAAATCTCCAGCTTTAAACAAAATCTTCCATTTGCTTTTAACATGCAGTAGAAAAACAGACTTACATAACTCACTAATCCTTGTTAGTGCCATCATTCAAATGGTGTCACACAACTGAAGACTTTGCATATTCAGTGCTACCAATGCACAGGTATAGAATAGCGATACCTGGCTCAATAGTAGTAAGTGCAAGAGAACTTTTGGACACCTAGTGGACAATCACTTAAATATTAGCTAGCAGTGTGCTGCAGCCATCAAAAAAGCCAAAGCAATTCTAAGGCTGCATTATCAGAGCAACAGGATAGGATAGGATAGGATAGGATAGGATAGGATAGGATAGGATAGGATAGGATAGGATAGGATAGGATAGGTAAACTGGAATCAAGACCAAGTGAAATGTTAATACCACTTTATAATGCTTTGGTAAGAGCACACTTGGGATATTGCATTCAGTTTTGGTCACCACAATATAAAAAAAGTGTTGAGACTTTAGAAGAAGTGCAAAGAAGAACAACAGAAGATGATTAGGGTACTGGAGGCTAAAACATACGAAGAATGGTTGTGGGAATTGAGTATATCTAGTTTAATGAAAGAGTAGGGAGTAGGGGTGTAGGGAATAGGAGTAGGGGTGATAGGATAGAAGTGTTCCAATTTCTAAGGGCTGCCACCAGTGGTGGGGTTGCTCCCGGTTCGGTCCGGTTCTACCGAATAGGTAGTAACTTTAGGAAGTAGTTCTCCGAACTGGTAGTAACGGCAGCCAGGCCACACCCCCGAACCAGTTCCCCGGTCACTGCTTGCTCACCCACCTGAAGCTGGCCAGAGCAAAGAAGCCTCTCAGCCGCCTGGCCGCAGGGTGCCGAAAAGTCCTTCAGCCGGTGAGAAGAAAGCTGCGTATGCACAAAGATGGCGGCAGCGACCGGAGGTCTTTCCGGTGCTGTGTGCCAGTGGCTGGGTGGAAAAGAAGCCTCTCGGCTTCCATGTTCAACAGCAGGCTCAGTCCCTTCGCACAGGCTCACTTTTCTCCACGCCGGAGAAGGATCAAAAGGCGCGGAGCAGCCTTTAATTACAAAGTTGCCTAGATGAGGTAAAAGAAAGGGAAGGAGCCCACCGAAGCTGACGGTGTTGCAGCCGCCCCCCACTCCCCACAGCTTGGAGCGCCAAGCGGAAGAAGTCCTCGGCTGTTGTGAAGAAGCGGCAGCTCTGAGTGCGCTATGCCCACTTCTTTCTCTTTGAGAGATGCTTTGCAAACAAGGTGCAAAGCGGCTCTCAAAGAGAATGAAGCAGGCGTGGCGCACCCAGAGCTGCCGCTTCTTTGCAACAGCCGAGGACAGAAGAGTTCGCTCAGGAGCGACACCAGCGACACCAGCAAGGAAGGCGGCTGGGAGGGAGGTGTAGCCTGAACTCTCTAGAATGGCTAAGCAAGTGTGGGGAGGTGAAGGGGAGTGGACTTGGCCCTCTGCATGTTGCATCCCCCTCCCAGCCTTCGCCCGCGCCTCCGTGCCACCACCGTCTCCTGAAGCTGCTGCCGTTGGAGCCGCGACAGGGATGGGGATAGCCCAGTAAGCTGGGTCCCCCAAAGTGGTGTGGAGGCGCGGGGGGAAGGCTGGGAGGCAGTGCAACACGCGGGAGGCTCCCCGCAGTTCCTTGGCTCATCTGGGCTACAACTGAGTCCGCTGCCCTGAGGTGGCGGAGTGGGTTGCTCCGGCTGCAACCACAAGAAAGGCCCGTCAGAGGTGAGAAGGGGTGCTTTTCAGCCAGGAAGGGCAACGGAGGGAAAGCCGAGACGACCACCGCCACCCCATGCGTCCTGACCTGGATATGGGGCCAGAGTGTCAAAAAAAAGTTTCAAAAAGTCCCAAAAATTTTAGCCACCTTTTTGGTGGGCGTGGCTTGGGGGGGGTCATGTAACTGAGTGCGTGAGTGACATCACGTTGGCCATGCACAATCAGTCACGCCCCCCACCTAGCCACACCCACCGAACCGGTAGTAAAAAAATTTAGAACCCACCCCTGGCTGCCACAAAGAAGAGAGAGTCAACTTATTCTCCAAAGCACCAGAAAGCAGGACAAGAAGCAATGGATGGAATCTAATCAAGGAGAGAAACCAACCTAGAAACTAAGGAGAAATTTCTGACAGAAAAACTAATCAGTGAAACAACTTACCTACAGAAATTGTGGGTGCTCTAACACTGGAGGTTTTTATGAAGAAATTGGACGCCCATTTTTCTGAAATGATACTTCCTGCTTCAGCAGGGGATGGACTAGAAGACTTCCAACGTCCCTTCCAACTGTGTTATTCTGTTGTGTAGATAAAGAAATGTCAGTACATCATAATATATACATTTCCTAGAAAATTGCATTATCATTAGAGTGACATCAGACTTTGGTTTTATCAACAGCCTTCCTCCGCATTCTAGTGGATGGCAAAATCTTAGATCTTTGCTTTTCAGTATAAATAAATATTTCCATCTACCAAGTTGAAGCTATCAACTTCAATTCACTCCTAATATGTTTATCATCATGTAAAGGAAAATAAATTATTTAGCCAGGTCCAATACTGTTTTTAACATTAAAAATCTAATAATACAATTTAATAAGGATTCCCTACAGTTACATACCGAGTGGATTTTATTCATATTTTTCTGTGACTGAAATTAGTTAAATCTAAATGGAGATGATTAACATAGATCCTTTCCTCTTATTGTTCTGTTCTGATATAATTTAAACAATTTATTTCTGGGCACCCTCAGGGAAAATTATATTGCAATGCTAGAGTTGTATCCCCTTCTCTCAATGTGCTGTTGAACAATAATATTTTTTGTGGATTAGGTAACTGGAATCTCACCAACCTTAAGAGCCATCATTTCCTGTGGAATCTTCATATTTCGAACAGGTAGAGAGTCTTCAAAACTATGATTTATTGCCTTTAACAGTAAAGGCCTTTATTGCCTTTAGAAGAGTGGATTCCTCAGACAGCCACATGATGGCAGAATAGGCAAACATATTACTGGGAACTCGGAATTTTGGTGTGAGCCGAAAAGAACAAAAAATTACGACTAGGGTTCTGCAAGAAGACAAGAAGATTTTAACCAATGAAAAGATGAAAGCTGTGAGGTAAAGCAGCAGGAAATTAGTTCTTTGTGAGAGACAAAAACTGGATGAAAGTAAGGAGATTTATATTCTGTTCAAGAATTAAGGAGAGTCCTGAATCATGGAACAATGCATTAGGAGTAAACAAGGTATGTATCTTTTTTGGTTGCTTTGTCTTCCTAAAGCATTATGTATTTCAATCTACTATTCTTCACCTGAAGAAACCAACAGTGGTTCTAAAGTGGCTAATGTGTTGAAGGATTTGAAACTGGAAGAACAGGAATTCATTGATCGCAGAGCCCATCTCATTTCTGAAAGCACTAAGCAGTATTTCTCCCTTGATATTCATACTGGGGATATATTGATAAATGATAAAGTAGACCGGGACATTCTGTGTAGCCAGACAGATCCTTGCATACTTACATCTCAAATTGTGCTTGACAACCCTTTGGAATCATACAATATTGAAATAGTAATAGAAGACATAAATGACAATGCTCCCAAATTCTCTAAAAATGAATTTGAGATAAAAATTCCTGAGAATATTCCTACAAATATGGCACTTCCCTTAGAATCTGCAGATGATAAGGATCTAGGAGAAAACAGCATCCAAAACTATACACTCAGCACCAATGAATATTTTTGGCTTCATGTGCAAAGGAACAAAGACGGAATTAACAATGTGGATCTTGTTCTAAAGAGATCACTAGATAGAGAAAAGGTGCCACATCTCAATATCACCCTAATGGCTGTTGATGGTGGGGTACCACAGAACACAGGCACTGTTCAAATTAACATTGATATTCTGGACATAAATGATAACCCTCCTCAATTTTCCCAATCTGAATATAAGGTAAAAATAAAGGAAAACCTTCCTACAGGCACTGTGGTGGCTAAAGTGGAAGCTACAGATCTTGATTTGGGTTTAAATGCACAAGTCACCTATTCATTCCATAGAACACCTGAAAGAATAAACAGTTTGTTCCTTTTAAATGAAAGATCTGGAGAAATCACTCTTAGGGGACAGATTGATTATGAAAAAGAAAGGAGTTATAGCATAAATATCAGAGCAACAGATGGAGGAGGACTTTCGGGGCACTGCAAGATACTTATAGAGGTTGAAGATGTCAATGACAATGCCCCAGAAGTGTCCATTCTATCTCTGACCAGCAGCTTAAAGGAGGATTCGGCTTTGGAGAAGGTGGTGGCCCTCTTCAGTCTTAAAGACCAAGACTCTGGAGACAACAGCAAAATGGTCTGCTCCATAGAGATGAATCTCCCTTTTGTGTTGAAAGCCACCACAAACAACTTTTATCAGCTTGTGCTCCAAAGTCCCCTAGATAGAGAAAGAGTCTCTGAGTACAACATCACTATCACTGCCATTGACTGGGGATCTCCTAGGCTCACTTCAACAAGATTGATTAATGTTCAGATCTCTGATGTCAATGATAATCCTCCCCTTTTTGAAAAGTCTTCATATGACATGCAGATCAGGGAGAATAATATTCCAGGCTTCCTCATTGGCTCAGTCCACGCTCTGGATCTGGACACAATGCTGAATGCTAAAGTGACTTACTTAGTTCTGCCTGGGAAGGGTGATGGCCTGGTGACCCCTTACATCTCAGTTAACTCTGAAACTGGAAACATGTATGCTCTCCGATCCCTGGACTATGAACAGATAAGAGGCTTCAGTATTACTGTGAGGGCATCTGATGGTGGTTCTCCTTCCTTGAGCTCAGAAGTGATTGTTCGAATCCACATCATAGATGAGAACGACAACGCTCCCTTCTTCCTGTATCCCCTTCAGAACAACACATCCCCATGCAATGAGCTGCTTCCCAAGTCAGCCGAGGCTGGCTATCTGATCACCAAGGTGGTTGCAGTGGACGCAGATTCTGGCCAAAACTCTTGGCTTTCCTATGAATTGCTGAAGGCCACAGATCCAGCCCTTTTCAGCATAGGAGTACAGAATGGGGAAGTGAAAACGAGGAGAGCCCTGAATGAGCGAGACACAAACAAGCAGAGGCTGGTGATACTGGTCAGAGACAATGGTCTCCCTCCACAGACCAGCACGGCATTGCTTAATGTTCTTCTTGTGGATGGCTTTTCGGATCCCTTCCTAAGGAGGGTGGATGTCAGTGTACAAGAACCGGAAGAAGATAAAACCTTGACCAAGTATTTGGTGATCTGCTTGGCTGCAGTCTCCTTTGTGTTCCTGGTCTGTATTGTTGTGCTTATTGTGGTCAAAGTGTTCAAGAAGGACCCCCAAAGCCAATTTCCTACTACTCATCCTCACTTCCCACCTGCCAATTCTGATATTCCAGAAAACTGTGCTGATCCACAGACCGGATCTCTTTCAAAGACTTATCATTATGATGTTCGTTTGACTGGTGGATCCTTAAGTAGCGAGTTCCATTTTCTCAGGCCTCTCTTTCCAGTGTTTTCGGTGGGAGATGTAAATATTCCTGGGTACCACAAGAATTCTGGCTGTGAAGATATCTCTGAGCAGGGTGCAGATAGCCAATTACACGAACAAGTGAGTTACCTTTAAGTATTTATATATTTTTTCATATTATTTCACAAAGACTTTTTTCTCTTGTTTTGAAAACTAATTTGGAGGCTGGAATTTGACAATGTGTTGAATCTTTTACTGATGTTACTTTTGCTCCAAAGTTATATGAAAAAGATACGGCTTGCCCAATAATAATCTGCAGTCCTAATAAATATTATGACCATTGCTTGTAAATCCCTGGCACTGACATTGTCTTCATGAAGCCCAACTCTAGACAATGATTATTCTGCTTACTCCATTTCTATTGTCTGTGATTAGACTAGTGTCAACTCGCAAAGCTTCTCTAGCCTGCTCCTGAATTGCCATAGGCAGGGTGATGGGGAACTGAGCCTTGCAGCTGCATAGAGGAATTTGCACCTCAGTCGAAACAATGTACATCCTAGCTGGACAAAGTCAAGGCCATCTCCACAGAAAACAGTAATGGCTGGAGGGAATGACTTCTATGACCCGCAAAATTGCTTCGTTGGGGAATGTGACTAATGATTTTGGGGCGTGGTTGGGTGGGGGAAACAGGGTCAGAAGCAGGGTGCAAACTGAGTGGGGTCAGAGCTGGCTTCACTTGGTCCATGCCGACATGATGCTCCTAATAAACAACTGGATTTTTCTTGAAACTTTGCTTGAGGCTTCTGATTTTATTAGGGCATCGGTCGGAACCCTGACAACTAGTTCAGTAGATGAACTAATCCATTTCAAAGATCAACTTCGGAGACTACAGTTGGTCCAGAACGCAGCGGTGCGAGCTGTCGTGGGTGCACCTAGGTACACCCACATTACACCAATTCTCTGCGAGCTGCACTGGCTCCCTATTTACCGGTCACAATTCAAGGTGTTGGTTATTACCTTTAAAGCCTACATGGCTCAGGGCCAGGTTATCTTCGAGACCGCCTTCTGCCGCATAGCTCCCAGTGACCGGTAAGATCCCACAGAGTTGGTCTCCTCCAGGTCCCGTCAGCTAAACAATGTCGGCTGGCGAGCCCACGGGGGAGGGCCTTCTCTGTGGCTGCCCCAGTTCTCTGGAACCAGTTACCTCCTGAGGTCCAGACCATCCCCACCCTATTGGCCTTCCAAAAAGCAGTGAAGACCTGGCTTTTCCAGCAGGCCTGGGGCTGTTGATCTCGCTCTTGTGATCTGGCAAGATCCAGCCATGAATGGTGTGAATGAGTTTTTAATGTTTTTAATGTTTTTAATTTTTCAATCTTTTTATAATGATTTTTTAAATGTATTGTGAGCCGCCCTGAGTCTTTGGAGAGGGGCGGCATATAAATTTAATTAATTAAATTAAATTAATTAATTAAACTGAACTATTTCAAAGCATTTCTTTCTGCAGGCTTCCTGTCAGTACTGTAAGGTTTGGTTTGCACAACTTGCTAAATTAAGGTAACATGAAATAAAATAATTTGAATTCAACATAAAATAGGAACCAATCATCATCACTGTTTTGTTTGAATCAGGCCATCGTATTAAGCCACATTTGAGTATAGTCATTTGGGTGAACACAGCACGTATTTGTAGTTTAGTTAGTTAAGAATTTAGTATATTGTATGAACTTAGCCATCATGTGTGCAGAAAAATATTCCTTATATACGAATTAAGTATTTGCACTGTGTACCACTATCATCTTTCTCGATGTTCCCACTATCTTTTTCACTAATTGTTTTTTAATTAGGGATGAAGTAAAGGAGTTGACTTATTCAGGATACCTAATGACATTTTAAAAAAGGAAGTGCATAGTAGAGCTGATCTGAAATAAGTATCCTTTTAATTTTTCAAGGTTCAATGATTAAGGGCATGGAAGTGATTTGAAGATAGAGGAGATCAGCTGCAATAGAATAATAATTGCATGTTGTTATACAGCAAAGTCTGGATGCTTTTTTATCTATTTAAAAATAAATTTTAGTTAAAAGAAAGTAAAAATAAAGTGATGAAGGGAATGGAGCATTTGCATTTTAAATCAGGCTGGCAATGATACCAGGAGTATTATGTATGGATCAGGGGTGGGTTCTAAAATTTTTTACTACCAGTTCTGTGAGCGTGGCTTAATTAGTGGGTGGGGCTTGGTGGTAAGGTGACTGGGAGGGCGTGGCTTGTTGGTCAGGTGGGTGTGGCCAAGTCAATGTCACTTCTTTGCCCTTTTTTAACCTACAAAACACAACACAACACAACTGGCTCACCAGTTGTGTTGCTCACCAGTAAAAGAAAAAGTTTTTTTCTTTTACATGGCTCTGGCGATCCAACCTGAGTTGCCTGATTAGCAGGCAACTCAGCTGGGATCGACAGAGCTTGGCTCGTCAGAGCTGGTCTGAACCGGGAGCATTTCACCCCTGAGTAGTCACCAATCCCAGTCTTAAAATGAGTTTAGAATCAGTGGGAGTCACTGATAACAATGAACTAACTACCTACTGATAATGAGTCCAGTTCTGCCTTTCTTTTCCTTCTGTCCAAGTTTTGCAAGTACTTTTTCCAGGTATATGTTTTATTCCAAAGTATACAAACCATTATTATTAGGGAAAAAATGGGTCTTCCAAGCAATTTTAAAAGACACTGTCAGAATGACTCTGCTCTCAGCCCTCCTTGTGGCTCCTTGAAAAGCATCCCCCCCCACATATGTAAATGAAAAGAATAAGCTTAAAAATCCTAGCCTTTTAAAATTGAAAATATGGAGAATTGGGAGGATGAATATGAGACACTAAGGGAGATGTTTCAAAAAGTAAGGGAGGCATTTAAGGGAAATAAATAAGCAGAGAATTGGTTAGCTTGCAAAAAAAAGAAAGAGAAAAGATGAATGAGAAGCAAGAGAAACAAGGAGATAATATTGAAAAGGAAATAACTGAAAAAAAAGATAAAGATGATTACACTGGATTCAATAGAAAAATGGAATAAGATGAAATATACTACTAATAATTAAAAATATGAGGGGAAATTTTGAGAAATATACTTGATATATGAAAGAAAGACTGGGGACTCCATAGTGGAAAATATAAAATTGAAAATGAATACAGAAATAGAGAGGGATGAAGGAAGGAGAAGAGAGATGGAAGAAGGAAGGAGAGAGAGGGAAGGAAGAGAAGGGAGGAAGGAAGGGAAGGGAAATTAGAGTAGGAGTGAGGGTAAGAGAGGGAGGAAGAGAGGAGGAGAAGGAGAAAGGAAGAGGAAGTAGGGAGGAAAAGAAGGGGGGAAGGAGAAAGTAAGAAGGAAAAAAAAGAGAGAGGTGGTAGGTTTGAGGAGAAAGATTGCTGTACAATAAAAAAGATGAAATGGAAGAAAGGCAACCCCAAACAAATATAAAGATATTAAGATAAAAATGAATTGTTAAACTTTAAAGAATAAAAGAGAACAAATATGGATAAATAGCAATAATTAGAAACACACATACAAACATACAATGTATTTCTTTGAACAGAGTACTTGGCCGGTTCACAAATTTAAACAGTGTTTAGTCATTTCAATTAAATTTACAATTTCTATATTTCCTTTTTGCCATATTTATTCCTCATCTATTTTTTTAAAAAAACAATATTACCCTTCATCCTCATCTCTAATCTTAATCAAATTCAATTTTTCCCTTCTATTCTATATTATACCCCTTCCCATTGTCATCTATTTTTATATCCATCCTCACATTGGTTAATTATGTAATATTACAGTTGTTTAATACAAATTCAACATTTTAATATAAAACAATTAGTTATATAACTATCTTTTTTGTATATTAATCAATATGAACATGAATATTCCTATTATTTCCATGCAATCCAATTTCTTACAAATCAATTAATTATATTTACCCATAATAATAAACCAAATAATTTCCCCCATATATTCCTCCAAACCACAACTTAACCATTTCTGCTTTCAACACAATATACAATTAATAGTATCTCAATTATTACAATTCCCTAGTTAAATAGAGCTTTTTTTTCTTTTGTGTTTTAAAATCTTGAACTCTCCTCTTTTGCCCTAAATTTCCCATTGTTTGCACCTACCTTTTTTGGTGAGGAAAAAGAAAAGAAATCTGCCTCTGCCTAATTTTCCAACGTTGCAGCAAACAGCAAAGCCAACAGCCTACTTTACTTTCAGTTTCGTTTTCAGCTTGATTTACACAAGGAGAAAAAAAATCTGCTCTAGCAATTTAGCTCTTTGCAGCAAGCAGCAGAGCCCTGCGCAAAAAGCTGAGAGCAAATCAGCTGAGAGTTGGGAAGCCGATCTACTCAACGGGCTAATTAGCCTATGCTGAAGCTGAAAGGAGTTGTTTTTTCTTGCTGTTTGCTTGCAAGGAGGTAACTGCACAGGCCAAAGGGTGGGGGCCACCCTTCTTGCCATTTAGCACTCCCCTGCTGCTCCCTTTTGCCTCTAGCGCCCCCCTGCTGCCCCCCTTGCCTCTTACCACCCCCCCAAGTCATCCCAACGCCACCCAGGGGGCAGTACCGCCCACTTTGGGAACCACTGGTCTATTCATTCGTTTTCTTTTAACACTGATCAGCTGTAGGGTGGCCCTTTGAAGCCCCGCAGCAAGAATTTAAACAATTTTTTCCCCTCTAGCCGATCAGCTGGGACTCAGGAGGCAGCAATAGATTGGGGGTGGGCCAAATAAAAGGTAAGAATAAGGGGGCAGGGGGGCGGGGGGCCCCAGAACCGGTTCGTTATGTCATATCGTTACTGCTACCGGTTCGGCAGAACCGGGCCAAACCGGGAGGAACCCACCACTGGTGTGGATGTGGTGGATGCATCAGGGATATCAGCCTGACTAGGTGGCTCAGTGGCTAAGACACTGAGCTTGTCGATCAGAAAGGTTGACAGTTTGGTGGTTTGAATTCCTAGTACAGGTCTCCTGCGTGAGCAGGGGATTGGACTAAATGATCTCCAAGGTCCCTTCCAACTCTGTTACTGTTACTATGTATGTATATATTGAAATCAAATACAGCATGCATACATACATACAGACAGACAGACAGACATACCGTACATACATACATAGCAATAATGAATCTTTGCCCGGTAGCTATTTTGGATGATTTCACCTTTATCACCAAAGTGATTATATTTTAAACAATATGTATATTTTTATAATAGAGTAAATATTTTTGTCTTTTCCTATGATGACTAAGTATACTAATTTTAAATAATAGACAAAATATTAATCAGATTTTTTATTTTAAAAAACTCTAAACATTTAATGACTTTAGAATACCATATTCTAAGCCTTCTTTTTTAATATCAGGTCTAGACAGCTAACACTCTTCTGGGTTCTTCTGGTCAAAGAAGGAGACAATTTTTAGCAAGACAAGAATTTTTTTCAAGGCCATAACTTACTTTTTCTATTATATATATTAATTCACCTCTACCATTCTTCAGTAGGTGATGTCCCTCATTTCTTTGCACAATTTATTTGCCCTTTGAAATGAATGTAAGGAAACAAGAAAAGTTGCTGAGATTATTTTCTTGTGCCCTCCAACATTGCAGTTGAAATCAAGACAGACTTTATCTGTAAAGAACAATGTAAACTGCTCTCAGCCAGCTGCAACAGTTTTGTCATTCTCCTCCAAAGGTCTTGGTGATGTATCACAACTGGAAAAGTATACTGTGTAGACACAATGAAAACAGTAAAACAAACAAAATGTTTTAGAACAGGGGTTCCCAACCCCTGGGCGATAGCCTGGTACCAATTCATGGCTTGTTAGAAAGTAGGCCATGCAGCTAGGTGAGTGAAACTGCGAATGCGCAGGATCTAGGTTTCACGTTCCTTCCTTTTCTGGTCCATGGAAAAATTGTCTTCCATGAAACCAAAAATGTTGGGGACCGCTGTTTTAGAAGGATGAGTTGGGTGAAAAGAAATTACTAGGACATAAAGATGTCCCCAGTATTATACTCAAAATATATTAAGCAGGCATAAGATATTTATTACTTTCCATTACAAAATACACTAATTTTAGATGTGTCTTGAACTATTTTTGATGACAGTTTATGCTAACAAAATGAGATGTTAGCTATTCCATTGATGCATTTATTGGTGGTAGTGTTTGCTATCTGTAGCATTTTTTATCCATAATGCACAGTACATACACATCTATCATTTCAAATAATCTTGATGCTATCCCTCTGTTATTGCAATCCAGGACTAAATTGGGTTTTTTGGCAGCTGCAGCACACTGTTGGGTCATACTTAAATGGTTGTTCACTAGGATTCCTAGATCTTTCTCACAGTTGAGAAAGATCTAGGTACCACCTAGAGCCAGATACCATCTATTCTATACCTGTGCATTTGGTTTTTCTTGCCTACGTATGGGACCTTATTTTTCTCATCACAAAATTGTAGGAAACAACTGAAGAGGAAATCCTCATCCTTCCTGGGTCTGTCTAAATACAAAAAAGGAAACCAAACAACAACAAAATTGGTGTCAGTAGCCGACCAAGCTGAGGCAGGTGCTAGTAGGCCATTAATTAACTCCAGGATTTTTTTTTAAAAAAAAAACTTTCTTTTTTTAAAAAAAAAATAATCTTTTTTTTTTTAAATTTGATTTATATGCCGCCCTTCTCCGAAGACTCAGGGTGGCTTACAATGTGCTCAGCAATTATTAAATATTTACAATAAAATTAACACACAATAATGGTTGAAAAGCAATATAGGAAGCGAAATATAGAAACACATAAACACAGGACTAAAACCAAACAACAAACATGACTAACCGAGAGTTAAGCTCACTCTCCAATTAATATTAACTAATATCATCCTAGCCAAACATTTCAATGCAATCAAATTCTTTTTACTAACTACAAAACAATTGGTCTGTTTTTATCAAAATTATAAAGAGTTATAAAGCCTAGTAAATATCTAGTTAATCTAATTAGACGATCTTATCACCCTTCTCCTAAGTTTAACCTTCTTTGAGCCAAACAAAACATCTGTCCCAACCTCTATTATATACTGAATCTTTCTTGTCTTTTAAGATATACATTAGCCTGTCTACCTCAGCACATCGAAGAATCTTGTTTATTATCAGATGGTCAGGGGGCGTGTCTGCATCTTTCCACAGTTGAGCAAATGCCATTCTCGCCGCTGTTGAGACATGGACAAATATATACCAATCCTTCTTATCGATGTAGTCCGGTCTTATTCCGAGTAAGTAGAGGTCTGGGTGTAGAGGGAAGCTCACACCTGTTATTTCCAACAGCCCCTGCTGTATTTTCCCCCAATAGCATCTAGCTGACAGACAAATCCACCACTGATGGAAGAAAGTACCCTTGGCCGACCCACATTTCCAACATCTATCAGAAGATCCTGGGAACATCTTAGCGATTCTGGTGGGGGGGAGGTACCAACGGTAGATCATTTTATAAAAGTTTTCTTTGAACGGGGAAGAAAGGGTCAGTTTCATAGTTTTGTTCCATACATTTTGCCATGCATCAAGCTGAATTGTTGTTCCAATATTTCTCCCCCAGGCAATCATTGTGTCCTTTACAATCTCATCCGCCATAAAATTGGACAGAAGAAGATTGTAAACGTTGGAAATAAATTTCCTTCGGCCACCTAGGAGAAGCTTGTCAAACGTTTGTAAATGAAGGGAAATACCATGTTCCTGTTTATCCCTAGCGAATCTAGTTTGAATTTTCACATAGGACCACCAGTCTATGTCTAATCCTCTAGTTTGGAGATCGGCTCTAGGTCTAAGTCTCCCGACTTCATCCAACAAGTCACCATAAACCCAGTTCCTTTTTATATTGTGCACAGTCGGAAGGGTCAATGCCTCTAATGGAGACACCCACTTAGGAATCTGTGTGTAAACTTGCTTCTTCACCGTTTCCCAAACCCTTAATAAAATTCCTCTAATATAATGATTAGTAAAATGTTTGGATTGTTTGTCTTTCTGAGACCACAAGAAGGAATGCCATCCCTGCTGCAAATCATATCCTTCAATTGCCAAAATGCGCTTTCTTGAGAGGATCACCCAATCTTTTATCCAAACCAGGGATGAAGCTTGGTAATAAAGCTCCCACATAGGGAGCCCCAAGCCACCCCTTGTTTTGTGCTCTTGCAGCATTTTTCTTTTTATAAGGGGTTTTTTACTCTGCCAAATAAATTTGCTTAGAATTTGATCTAATTTCCTAAAAAAGTTTTTATCCAATCTTGCAGGAGCCATTTGGAATAAAAAGATCCATTTTGGTAAAACATGGGCTTTTATCGCCGCAATTCTACCCAAAAATGAGATCTGAATATGCCGCCATCTTTCCACTTCATTCGCTGTATCTATTAATAATTTGGAATAATTGAGCTCTTTGATAGAAGAACATCTATTTGTAAGCCAAATACCTAAGTATTTAAGTTTTTTGACACAATTAATCCCCATAATACTTTGGATCTGTTCCTTTTGGGCACCTGACAAATTTTTTGTTAACATTTTGGTTTTGTCCTTATTGATTTTTAATCCCGCTACCTTCCCGTATTCATCTAATTTAGTAAGTAATTTTGGTCCCGTAATAAGGGGATCTTCTAATATGAAAACCAAATCGTCGGTGAATGCTTGGAGTTTATATTCTTCCCCTTTAACTTTTAAGCCCTTAATTTCCGAATCCTGCCTAATCATTTTAAGAAGTGGTTCAAGTATTAAAATGAAAAGCAGCAGTGAAAGAGGGCATCCTTGTCTGGTACCTTTATAAATCTGTATCTCATCTGATAGTGATCCATTAAACAGTAACCTTGCCGACTGTTTAGAATAGATGGCTTGAACTTCCCTTGTAAATTGAGACCCAAAACCCATCACTTCCAATTGTTGTATTATAAAATTCCAAAAACTTTCTTAAAGGTGCCAAAAGAATATAAGATTCACCTGTATGTAGCACATAGTTTTTTTAAAAAAATCCCTAACACTATTCTAAATATAACCACATCTGAATTTCCAGTCTTGTCTGAGGTAATTTCCTCATCCAGAACTCCAGCCAACTGTCTCCTCAAAAGCAAGGTTGCCAGAGGAATTTCTTTAAAAAAAAAACCCCAGATAACAAGAAATATAATACATCAGTTTTAAACTAAATTATTTTTACCTACTTATTGCCAGGTACAACATAAAGTTATAAGTAATCCCAACTTTCGACCAAAATTGGGACTGGAATTTTGTTAGCTAAGTGATGCAGTCATAAAGCAAGACATCACATACACATACAATGTAATGTATGTGTATATACATATATAAAAAAACCTTGGGTTTTAATAAATTTTGAAATAAAAGAAAACTAGAAACGCAGACAGGGATTGAAAAAATATCCAGATCTAGGTTTAAAACCATCTCATTGGCAACCCTGCTCAAAGGACACTAAAACTCTTCCCACCCTAACTATTAAAACTCCCTTCTTTTCTTTTATTGGCTCTCAGGAATCAGGTAATTCCCTCTAGGCATGTCAGATTGACTTGTTCTTTAAAGGCCTGTTTAATAACCTATGGTATATCCCACATTTTCTTTGTGGCCTTCCATAGGGGCTAGCTGAGTATAGTAACCTACTCCTTAGGTTATCCATACAACATGATCTTAAGTTAGATTTGGCAAAGGGACAGGCTCCATATTTGAATGGAAAATTGAACCTGGATGTCCCCAGGCCTGGTCCAATACTGCACCACATAAACTGATTTTACAATCCAATTAATCTCATATATATATTAACCCCCCCACCAAAGAAGACTTTATACACAACCCAATAACCCACTATGTTCTGGTTGATTGGTTGATGATGGGTGGAGAGCAGACATGCCAAGATGGCCTTCCTGTAAGAGACACCTTGTAATTCGTAGTCCCTGCAGGCACAAATATATTTCTTATTTCTGTAGAAATAAACCATTTTTTTCCTAGAAGGAAGAGAGGAACATCCCTCAAGATGCTTTTTCTCTCCTAAATCACTAAGCCCATCATGCTACAACTTGATGTGTTCTTTCTGGGAGACAGAGGATGCACCTTCTCACTGATCTTCAATTCCCACTCTGCTACAAAGTGCAACTATAGTTTAAGTAAAACTTTCCAAGGTTCCATTTCACCTCAACAAGGCAACCACAAGAGGAGACAGTAAGGCCAGCCATACACAAAACCAAGGATATTAATGAAGGAGCATAATGATCAAACCAATGTTAGAATAGAATTCTTTATTGGCCAAGTGTGATTGGACACACAAGGAATTTGTTTTTGGTGCATATGTTCTCAGTGTACATAAAAGAAAAAAAATGTATTCATCAAGAACCATAAGATACAACACTTAGTGATAGTCATAGGTTACTAATAAGCTTAGGTTACTAATATTTGCTGTTTGCTTCTGATATGATATACTGCTAGAAATCATTTGTTATGAATTGAGCTTTGTTATTGGCTCCTGCTTATATTATTGTATACTGTCAGAAATTAGTTGTTAGGAACTAATTCTAGCTTAGTAAATTGTAACCTTGATACTGGTTGGCATTAGTGCAAAGCTTGTTATCTCGCTTCTGTGTCTCACTTCAGTTCTTTGCTTCAAAGCTAGGCACATTCTTGAAAATATAAAAGAAATTATTACCCAGGAATAAAAGGCGCCATAGATAAAGGAACCAGGGTGGGGAATTTCCTGCCTCATAGATACAGCAGGGTGCTACCTGAAAGCATTCTGCTGAATAAACAACTTGGCCAGGGAGGGGAACACACCCACTCTCCCCACCCCGATACAGGGCTATAGAGATGCACCATAAATAAAGTAGGCAGAGACAGGGGCCTGAAAAAAGAAACCTTTGAAGATAAAGACCCACTTTGGTAACGAACCTTTGTCTCTGATTGGCTAAACTTTGTCTCTAATGGAGTAAAATGTATATAATACTCTCAGCCATTCTCGCAGGGATGTGGCTATTCCTTACATGTTTTTGCCTACATTTTGGAAATAGTTTGTCACCCAGTTCTTTTAGCTTTGGCCAAAAATAAAAGTGGTTATTTTTTGCAAGCCTCGTCTCGAATCTCATTCTCTTTGGCATCTCAGTGGCTTGGGAAAACTTCTGGGACCTTACACTAGAATGCTTATGGATCAACATAAAAGGAAAAAAGAATGACATTGCCATATGTGTATACTGTAGGCCACGCAACCAAGCAGAAGAAATAGGTGACCTTTTTTGCTAATCAGTTAACAAATGTATGTAAGAAACAGAGTAGTAATGGGGGGCTTTAACTACCCTGACATTAACTGGGACACAAACACTGCAACAAGTGGGACAACCTTGATACCCAAAAGGTAGAGGAGGCAACTAGAGGGACAGCTATACTGGACCTTATTCTTACTAACAGAGAAGAAGTGATAGAGGGGATTGAAGTTGCAGGAAGTTTGGGGGAAAATGACCATGTCACATTAAAATTCAAACCAGAGTCTTAGATTTTCAAAGAGCTGATTTTAACAAACTCAGGGAGGATCCCATGGATGAAAATCTTTTTTTTTTTATTGAAAAAGTTTTAAAACAAACACATTTTCCCCACAACTCCCCCTCCCAACCCCCCTCCCCCTCCCCGACTTCCCAGAGCAGAACACAAGGTATTTCTATTGACCTTTAACAATAAACTAAATTGCATAACCAATCATTAAACTAACACCCCTAAAAAAAAATTTCTTAACCCCCCATATATAAAATCCTATTTCTTAAACATAATACTTCTAATATCACTTATATAACGCTTATACAAATAAAAGAAATCATTCATAAGCTATTTGATATTTTTGGGTCTGATACTTATTTTGTATATAATCAATCCATCTTCTCCAGTCCTGTATGTACCTTTCTTGTGTATGATCCTTCAGATATGCTGAAATTTTAGCCATTTCAGCTAAATTAGTTACTTTCAATATCCAGTCATCAATAGTAGGCAAAAAGTCCTTCTTCCAGTGTTGTGCTACCAACAATCTTGCTGCTGTTATCAAGTTCAAAATCAATTTAGTCTCTGCAACTGTACAGTCCGTAGTTATACCCAGTAAGAACAACTGTGGAGTAAATTTCAGTCTCTTTTTAAGAATATTCTGCATCACCCACCAACTCTTTATCCAAAATGCTTTGATTTTTCTACAAGTCCACCATATATGATAATAAGTTGCATCATCACAGTCACATCTCCAACATTTAGCTTGCACATTAGAATACATACATGATAATTTTTTAGGATCTAAATGCCATCTATAAAACATTTTATAAAAATTTTCTCTTAAATTTTGTGCTTGTGTAAATTTCACATTTCTAACCCAAATCTTTTCCCAAGTCTCCATCATTACTGGCTCTTGAAAATTTTGTGCCCATTTAATCATACAGTCTTTAACCAATTCCGTCTCAGAATCTATTTCCAATAAAACATTATACAACCTTTTAATATGCATTTGTTTTTGATCTCTAATTTGTTTTACCAAATTCTCCTCATTTTGCACAAAGCCAGTTTTTTGATCTTCCTTCCATCTAGCTTGAAGTTGACCATACTGAAACCATGTATAAATTATACCTTCTTCTCTCAGTATATCTAAAGATTTCAAATACATTACCCCCCTTTCCTTAATAAGAAGCTCTTTATAGGTAATCACCTCCTGTTTTTGTTCTATACTTATATTTTCTATTGCATGTCTAGGATTTGCCCATAAAGGTATCTTATAATTTAACTTATATTGATATTTTTTCCAAACCCTTAACAAAGCATTTCTTAATATATGAGCCTTAAATACTTTATCCACTTTTTTGTCATATAACAAATAGGCATGCCACCCATATAACAAATCATAACCTTCTAAATTCAAAATTCTCCCCTCAGTTAAATTAAACCAATCACTAATTTGTGATAAAACCGCTGCTTCATAATATAATCTTAAATTAGGCATTTTAAGATCCCCTCTTTCACGTGTATCTTGTATAATTTTCATTTTTATTCTGGGTTTTTTCCCAGCCCAAATAAAAGTATTAACACCTTTCTGCCATTCTCTCAGATTTTCATCTTTCTTAAGCACAGGTATCATTTGGAACAAAAATAAAAATCTAGGTAAAACATTCATTTTAATTGCTGCAATTCTTCCCAATAAAGACAACTGTAATTTTTTCCAATTTTCCATATCCTTCTGTACCTTCTGCCAAAGTACCTCATAATTGTTTTTGTATAATTTTGTATTTGAAGCTGCTATGTATACCCCTAGATATTTAACCTTTTTAACTATTTCAAAATCTGTTAATCTTGCTAGTTTATCTCTTTCAAGTATAGTCATATTTTTAACTATCATCTTTGTCTTATGTGAATTAACTTTAAATCCTGATACTTTCCCGTATTGATCAATTATATCCAATATATATGGAGCCGACTCTATAGGTTGGGATAAAGTAATAACCAAGTCATCTGCAAATGCTCTTAATCTATAATCTTGTTGTCTAATTACAATACCCTTCAATTTTTCTGAATCACGTATCTTGTTCAATAGTACCTCCAAAGTCAAAATAAATAATAGTGGGGACAGAGGACACCCCTGCCTTGTTCCTTTCTCAATTTTAAAAGCCTCTGTTAAACCTCCATTAACTATAATTTGTGCTGTTTGCTGCTGGTATATCGCTGAAATTGATTGTGTAAAATATTCCCCAAAGTGCATTTTCTCCATTATTTTGAACAAAAATTGCCAGTTCAAACGATCAAATGCCTTCTCTGCATCCAAAAATATAAACGCTGCAGGGACTTGATTATTTTTTTCCAAGTATTCCAGTAAGTTTACAATTTGTCTAACATTATATCTCATTTGTCTCCCTTTTATAAACCCTGATTGATCATTGTGAATTATTTGTTGCATAACTGGCATTAATCTATTAGCTAATATTTTAGCAAAAATCTTATAATCAGTATTCAGAAGTGAAATTGGCCTGAAATTCTCAGGTTTAATGGAATTTTGGTCCTCCTTTGGAATTAGTGAAACAAAGGCTGTTTTCCAAGAAGGTGGTACTCCTCCTCCTACTTGTATTTTATTAAATAAAATTTTGAGTGGTTCTAACATTTCAGATTGTAAATGTTTATAATAAACAGCTGTTAGTCCATCTGTTCCCGGAGCCTTACCTATTTTTAATTGTTTAATTGCCCCAACAATTTCCTCGGAAGTTATTGGCTGATTCAATCTCTCTCTCTGTTCCAGCGTTAATTCAGAAATCTCCATCTTTAAATATCTATCAATATTAACATCTTGAATTGCATCTTTAGCATATAACTTTGTATAGAACTCCAAAAAAGCCTTTTTTATTAAATTCTGTTGATAAATCTCTTTACCTCTAAATTCTATCTTGTCTATAGCACGTGATTTCTGTTTTTTCCTCATCGTGTAAGCCAACCATCTCCCAGGTTTATTAGCATTACAAAATGTATTATGTCTGGCATATTGTATGCTGGTTGCTACTTGCCCAGCCATTAACATATTAAATTGCTCTCTTAAAATATTAATCATATCTTTTGCCTTTTTATCTCCCGGGTTAATTATAAGCAATTGTTCTTTCTTTTTAATTTCCTCCTCTATCTCTTTCCGTCTGTTTTGTTGTTTTAATCTATATTTATTATTCAAAAAAATTAATGTTCCTCTCATATATGCCTTACACGCATCCCATACCATCTCCATCGAAGTTCCTTTATTCATATTGTTAATAAAAAATTCTTTCATTTGTTTTTTAAGCTCACACAAGTTATCTTCATATCTAAATAAATTCTCATTTAACCTCCAAGACCTCCTTTCCCCTCTTTCCTGCTCTAGTTCCACCCAAACCGGGCTGTGATCAGTTAAAGTTCTTGGACATATCTTCGTACTCTTCACCCTAGAAAAAAGATCATTTGTAGTTAATATAAAATCAATCCTAGAAAAAGATTGATGCCTATCTGAAAAAAAAGTAAAATCACTCTCCAATACGTTCCTTTCTCTCCAAATGTCTCTGAGCTCCATATCCTCCAAGATATCAAAAAAAGATTTAGGCAACTTAGCACGCATGGAAATCTTGGAAAGACTTTTTTTATCTTTCTGGGTATTTAATACCCCATTCCAATCACCCATTAGAAGTAAAGATCTATAATCCCATTGTAATATTTTGGTATGTAAAAGTTTGTAAAATTTATCTTGTTGTGCCAGATGTTGTTTGTAAGTAGCTCTTGTCAATCATTGATCTTTTGGCAGCTGTACCATCATTAATGACTCAAGGGTTGGTGGTGGACCCCCACTCAATAGTGGATCTTCTTCCAACTTGGCTCCTCCAGTTAGTGCTTGAGCATAAGTTTGTGGTTGCCCTCCATCTTTCTCTTGTTGTGTAATTTCCAATTGCTTACTAGCACCCCCTGGTGAGGGTGGCCTTCCAGCCTTTAAAACATTAGCATAGAAATCTTTTGCCTTTCCAACTGTGTTTAGACGATGTCTTTGCCCAGCGTATGTCACTATTATCCCAAATGGGACATCCCATCTGTACTGGAGCTGCTGGTTTCTTAGTTCATTCACCAAAAAACCAAACTGCTTTCTGTCTCTTAACATTTTAGGAGGAAGCTCTTTCAGGACCACCAACTCTTGTCCCTCCACTTTAGTCTTGTTTCTGTAAGAAGCTTGCAAAATGTCATTTCTAATTCTCCTTGTTGTAAAATAAATCACCACATCTCTTGGTAGCTGCTTTTGTTTTGCCAGCCAGGAATTGACCCTGTAAATTTTGTCCATTTGAATTGCCACATCTTCTGGCCTTTCTGAGATCAGCTCTGCTAAAGCATTGGAGCAAACATCTTTTAAATTTTCGCCACTCTTTTCTTTCAAACCTCTCAGCCTCAGGGCAAATTCCATTGATCTGTATTGTAACATAACCATTTCGTCATCCACTTTCTCTGTTTGTATCATAACCTCTCCTAGTTTAGTTGCAAGCTCCAAGTTAGCATCATCAATTTCCCGTACTCTCTCCTCAATCTTTAACATATGAGTAGCCAGTCCTGAAACTGCATAAACAATGTCATCTCTTATTTCATCATGTTTTTCCTCCACCACACTTGTAAGTTTCTTTAACTCCTCTGAAAATTCTTTCATCATTTCTGTCTGATTATTCAGGGCACCCATTATAAATTCTTTAAGGTCTTGTGACTGTGTATCAGCCGGAAGTTGTTGTTTTTGAGTCACTACAGGGGAACCTCCTCCCCCTTTAGAAGTTGGTGGCTTTAGTTGTTTAGCAGCCATTTTATTTTAAAAAAAGTTTTTTCCCTTTTACAGCCACAGAATCTTATAAACAGTCTTACAAAGTATATTTCAAAGTTTTTCCAAAAAAAACAATCCACTCTTCAAGCTATACTCAATCCCCAGCAGTTTACTCTTCAGGCAGAGGGCTCTTAACAAGCAGTTTCCCTTTAACTTTCACTTTCCCCTCCACCCATAACAAAGGCTTCCTCTCCAGCCTCCAGCTCAAGAGAGCTCTGTTTGCAACAATGTATTCACGGAGTTAAGTTATGTTTCTTTTAGAAAGCTTGCACTCTTGCTTCCGCTCTGTCTGCCTTGTTAGAAATCATTAAAACTCACTGTTTGCTGGCAGAATTGGACGCAGACGTCTTGCTCTGTTTAACAGAGGCACCAGTGATCCGGAGCAATGGGAGGGGTGAACTGGGGAGCTCTCACCCTCCGAGTCCCTGGGATTAATCC
Source organism: Pantherophis guttatus (assembly GCF_059756535.1). Lineage (NCBI taxonomy): Eukaryota > Metazoa > Chordata > Lepidosauria > Squamata > Colubridae > Pantherophis > Pantherophis guttatus. The sequence goes on along the minus strand of NC_142065.1, from coordinate 118,338,739 downwards.
AGCGACTTTCGGGGAGCTCTACCCACCCCCTCCGACTCTCCTCTCCTTCTTTGCCCGAAGGAGAGTTTTTTCAAACCGCCGGACAGCTGTTTATTTTTTTATTTTTATTTATTTATTTATTTATTTATTTTTGAATTTGTATACCGCCCTTCTCCCTGAGGACTCAGGACGGTGAACAGCCAAATAAAAACATCAAATACAAATATTAAAATACAGTTAAAAAAAATATATAAATTTGGCCCCATTAGTTAAAACAATAAACCAAACAATTAAAAACACTTAAAAAGAATTAGGCCTGTTTAGCGCTGTCAGGGCGGTTTTTACAGATCGGGTGGCTGGCGGTCTATAGAGATCGTCCTCGTCGTCCGCGGAGCCACCGGAAGATGTCCCCATGGATGAAAATCTTAAAGGGGAAAAAAACCTCAAGAAGCTTGGGAAACTTTGAAAAATATGATAATAAAAACATAATCCAGCAGCTCGATACCATTGAAAAAGAAAAACAAGAAATCCAAGAAAATATTAGCATGGTTGCATAAAGAACTCTGACCAACTGAAAGAAAAAAAGGGTAAGTACAAAAAATAGAAAGAGGGACATATATCTAAGGCAAAATATGAACAAATAGCCCAAACCTGCAAAGACTAAGTTAGGAAAACTAAGGCTTAGAATGAAGTAAGACTTGCAACAAACATCAAAAACAATAAAAAACAGTTTCTTTCAAAACATAAAAAACAAGAAAAAAGTCAAAGAATAATCAATACACTAATGGAAGAAGATGACAAGGAAGTAACAGGCAGTAGAAAGAAAGCAGAACTGCTCAATTCATTTATTTTATGTTTTATTTTATTTAGTTTTTCAAACATGTACGAGATAACAGGTGTACTGTAAGTATAAACATGGACATGAGCACATGAAATGAGTACAAATAAATGGGGACAGTAGGACAGGGACAGTAGGCATGCTGGTGCGCTTATGCACACCCCCTTACAGACCTCTTAGGAATGTTGTGAGGTCCACGGTAGACAGTTTAAGGTTGAAGCTATGGGGGTTTGAGGAAGTAACAACAGAGTCAGGTAGAGCATTCCAGGCATTAACCACTCTATTGCTGAAGTCGTATTTTATGCAATCGAGTTTGGAGTGGTTTACCTTGAGTTTGTATCGATTGTTTGCCCGTGTATTATTGCGGTTGAATCTGAAGTAGTCGTTGACAGATAGGACATTGTAGCAGACAATTTTGTGTACTATGCTTAGGTCAAACCGTAAGCAGCGTAGTTCAAGGTTGTCCAAGCCCAAAATCTCAAGCTTGGTGGCATAAGGTATTCTACTGTGAGCAGAGGAGTGGAGTACACTTCTTGTGAAATACCTCTGGACCCACTCAATTGTATTAATGTCTGATATACAGTGTGAATTCCAGGCAGATGAGCTGTATTTGAGGTTTGGTCTGGCAAAGGTTAGCAGTACAGTGTTACCAGAGAAAAAGCTTAGCAAAATTAGGTTAACAACTCTTTTTTTGTGTGTGTGTCAATTTTTCTCATTAAAAGTTTTTATTTTATAAACAAACAAACAATACATAATCAATCATTCAATATATCTTCGAATACATCTTTTGTATCTTCTTTTTACTCCTCCAATATTTATCATATCTTAATATTATCATTTCCTTTATTATGACATTTCCCCCACATTTCTTAGTTCTCTATTAATACATTTATCTATCTTTTAGTTTTATTAAAAATTAAACAACAATTTTATTGCCAACAACCTTCAACCCCCCTCTCCCCTCCCCCACCCCAACTTCCCAGAGCAAAAACAGGGTGTAACATTAAACAAGCATAGGCTAAAATATTCTAACTTACTACAAGATTCAAAACTCCCTCAAACTCTTTAACTCCTCTTTTAAAAATTATTCATCAGCCTCCCCTTTTAAAATTCTAAATTAAACATTTTAACACTTTCTTTAAAGCATATCTTTTTAAAAGAAAAGAAAAAAAAGATATATTATTTTAAGTTAAACCTTTTAAAATCTCTTAAAACCTTTAATAAAACATTCTTCAAGATATAAGTTTCAAAACTTTTTTTTCCTTCAAAAGGCTATCCATATAATCTTAAAAGTACTAATAATCCATTCTCTTGAGTTCATTCTTCAAAATAACAATTTCAAAGCTTTCAGAAAGTTATCAATTAAGTTAATAACAATATTTTTTTTAAAAAAAGCTATCCATTTTTAGTTAAACATTTTTACTTAAACTTAAAAAATACTAATTTCAGTAAACTTTTCAAATTTATTATTAAAATCCTTCCGAAAAGAAACTAATCTTCAATTCTTCCTTTCTTTCTATATTTTTTCCAGTCCTTCTTCTTCAATAGTACTTTCTTCTTCAACATTGCTCCTCCCCCTGCTTTTATTTTCGAAAATTTTTGAATATAGATTTGAGGCTGATGCATCTTTAGAAATTGTTCTCTTCTAAAATTTATCTCCTTCAATTTGAAACCTCCATTTCGACTCTTCCTGCTTATATAATCAGTCACTTCCTTCCTTGAAAATTGATTCTGTCTATCAAGCCAAAAATTGTCATGATAAAGTTTATCAGACTGCAGGAAAGAGTCTATTTGCTGCTTTTCAGTTAACTAGGTTAACAACTCTTAATGCCTTTTTGGCAATGCTGTTACAGTGAGCTCTGGGGCTTAGATCGTTTGAGATGAGTATTCCTAGGTCCTTGACAGAGTGAGGGTCATCTATGAGGTCGAATCTGCCCAGCTTGTTTTTGGTGTTCTGATTTTTGTTGCCAATGTGTAAGACAGAGCATTTGTTAGTTGAGATTTGGAGTTGCCAATTGTTTGACCATTCTTTGCATCTGTCTTCATACAAAAAGAAAATACAGCCCAATTTATAAAAAGCATAACCTTAAAAGACAGGACTGGAAAAGATCTGATGTGGTTCCCATCTTCAAAAAAGAAAAAAAAATCGGATCCAAGAAATTACAGACCAATCAGCCTGACATCGATATCTGGGAAGATCTTGGGAAAGATAATCAAATAAGAAATCTGTGAATATATAGAAGCAAATAAAGTTATAACCAGTAGCCAACATGGGTTCATCAAAAACAGATCATGCCAAATAAATCTTATTTCATTCTTTGACAAAATGATGAAATTAGTGGATCAGTGAAATGCTATGGACATAGTATAGTTAGATTTCAGTAAGGCATTTGACATAGTAAACCACAACCTACTTCTTGGTAAGCTAGAAAAATGTGGGATAGACAGCATCACCACCAGATGGATTTGTAACCCCATTAACAAATCATACTCAACATGTAGTCCTCAACAGAACTACATCCACATGGAGGGAAGTAAGTAGTGGGGTACCTTAAGGTTCCGTTTTATTTTATTTATTTATTTATTATCAGATTTATATATTGCCCTTCTCCTGAAGGAGTCAGGGCGGTGCACAGCCAAAGTAAAAACATAAATACAAACATTAAAATACAGTTAAAAAGATATATATGCGTTTAGCCCCATAGTTAAAAAACAATAACAAACCTATTATAAACATTTTAAAATGTGTTAAGCCAGCCCGGCTTTCTGAAAAAGAAAGGGCACGGTGGAAGGCCCTCCCCCTGGGGGCCACCAGTCTACATTGCTTGGCCGATGGCACCCTGAGGGGGCCCTCTCTGTGGGAGCGCACAGGTCGGTGGGAGGCCATCGGTAGCAGCAGGCGATATCCAGGTCCTATGCCATGGAGCACTTTAAAGGTGATAACCAACACCTTGAAGCGCACCCAGAAGACCACTGGAAGCCAGTGCAGCTCATACAGGAGAGGTGTTATGTGGGAGCGCCATGCAGCTCCCGTAACTACCCGCGCGGCCGCATTCTGGACCAGTTGGAGCCTCCGGGTGCTCTTCAAGGGGAGCCCCATGTAGAGAGCATTGCATAGTCCAGGTGAGAGGTGATGAGGGCATGAGTGACTGTGCACAAGGAATCCCGATCTAGGAAGGGCCGCAACTGGCGGATCAGGCGAACCTGATAAAAAGTCCCCCTGGCTACAGCCGTCAGATGTTCCTCCAAGGACAGCTGCATATCCAGGAGGATGCCCAAATTGTGAGCCCTCTCTGTGGGGGCCAAGACTCGCCCCCAATAGTCAGTGATGGTGTCAACTGACTATATCGGGATGCCGGAAACCACAGCCACTCAGTCTTGGATGGGTTGAGCCTGAGCCTGTTCCTCCCCATCCAGATCCACATGGCCTCCAGGCACCGGGACATCACTTCAAGGGCATCATTGGGGTGGCCCAGGGTGGAGATGTACAGCTGGTGTCATCAGCGTACTGGTGGTACTTCACCCCGAAGCCACAGATGATCTCACCCAGCGGCTTCACATAGATGTTGAACAAAAGGGGCGAGAGGACCGACCCCTGAGGCACCCCACATATGAGGCGTCTCGAGGTCGACCTCTGCCCCCCTGCCAACACAAACTGCGACTGGTCTGAGAGAAAGGAGGAGAACCACTGTAACACTGTGCCCCCCATCCCCAACTCTTCCAACCGGCGCAGCATGATACCATGGTTGATGGTATCAAAAGCCGCTGAGAGGTCTAACAGGACCAGAACAGAGGAGCAACCTCTATCCCGAGCCCTCCAGAGATAATCTACCAGTGCGACCAATGCCGTTTCCGTGCTGTACCTGGGCCTGAAACCCAATTGAAATGGATCCAGATAAGACGTTTCCTCCAGATATTGTGGAAACTGTCGTGCGACCACACTCTCAACAACCTTCGCCACAAAGCGAAGGTTGGAGACGGGACGGTAGTTGGCTAATACTGCCAGGTCCAGGGAAGGCTTCTTGAGGAGAGGCCTCACCACCGCCTCTTTCAAGGCAGCGCGGAAGTGACCCTCACTCAACGAAGTGTTGATAATTCCCTGGAGTCAACCTCGTGTAACCTCCTGGGAAGCCAGTACTAACCAGGAGGGACACGGGTCCAACAAACATGTGGCCGCACTAAGTCGCCCCAAAATCCTGTCCACGTCATCAGGGGTCACAGAGTCAAACTCTTCCGAGATAACATTCTCAAGACTATTCCTCGCCACCCTGCCCGAATCTACCCAGTCAGAGTCCAAATCCCCCTGAATCTGTGCGATTTTGTCATACAGTGTTGAGGGTAAAACTGCCCTCTGCAAAGTAGAGCAACGGACCAGACAGCGAATAGATACGATGCTTAGCAAAACACACAGATAGTCACAGACTCTGAACGTTTAAAGAAAAATAAACAGTCTTTACTTGTAGTATAAAAACAAACTTGGCTTCTCAAAACAACTTCTTCAAACAATCACGGTTTAACACAAAACATAGTTTGCTTACAATTCCAGTTCTCTTCAAACACAGACACAGTTCCTTCAAGCAGTTCAACCTTCAATAGCAGGAGCAGGAGCAGGAGCAGAAATAAGAGTGAGAGCAGAAGTGAACGAACTTCCTGCCTTCCTTATATGTCTGCTTAGCACAGCCAATTAATCATCTTTGTAGCAGTTAAAGTTACAGACCATAGTTTTCTATATATTATCTACCCAACTGTAGGATAAGCATCCAACATAGATATTGTCCGAAATCCTCGGCCCTGCCTTCCAGGTGGTCCTCCCGCATTCCCAGATGTAACAGGGAGTGGGTCACCCTGAACAGGCAGCCGGATGATTATCTGATGATGCAATAAGAGCGGAAAAGTAATTAAACTTTGCTGCCTTTATCGCCACTAGGTAGATCTTAATATGCGACCTTACCAGTGTTCGGTCAGATTCAGCGAGACTGGCCCTCCAACCACTCTCCAGGCGTCTTTTCTGGGGCTTCATCTCCCTCAGCTCCTCAGTAAACCATGGAGCCACATGGGATCGGCACCAGGTCAGAGGCCGCAAAGGCACAACTCGATCTAAAGCCCCACCAGCTGCCCGATCCCAGGCAGCTACCAGGTCTTTGGCTGAGTCGTGTGCCAGATCCTCAGGAAATGGCCCAAGCTCCATCTGGAGCCTATCAGGATCCATCAGGCACCTGGGGCGGACCCACCTTATTGGTTCCGCCTCCCTGCAGTGGGGCGTAGCGGTTCGAAGGTCCAGGCGAAGGAGCGAGTGATCTGTCCATGACAAGGGTTCCATCTCTATATCCCCTATAAGAAGACCACCCAACCACTGGCCAGAGACAAAAATCAGGTCCAGAGTGTGTCCCCCCCTGTGAGTGGGGCCATGAACTAACTGGGTCAGGTCCATGGCCGTCATGGAAGCCATGAACTCCCGGGCCATCTCAGACGTTTCACCAACGGATGGCAGGTTGAAATCACCCATGACCATAAGCCTGGGTGTATCAACTGCCACCGTGGCTATCACATCGAGTAGCTCGGGTAGGGCCGTTGCCACGCGGCAGGGAGCCAGGTACGTTAGCAACAAGCCCATCTGAACCCCCTGACCCCACCTCACAAAGAGGGACTCACACCCGGCAATCTGTGGCACAGTGGTCTCCCTCAGACCAAGACCTTCTTTAATAATAACCGCCACCCCCCCGCCCCTGCCCTGGGCCCTCGGCTGATGGAATGCTCTGAAGCCTGGTGGGCACATCTCAACCAGAGGGCCTCCTCCCTCCGGGTCCAGCCAGGTCTCCATAATACCCGCCAGGTCCGCTCCCCACTCCTGTATAAGATCGTAGATGAGGGGGGCCTTATTTACCACAGACCTGGTGTTGCACAGCATCAGCCGAAGGCCCAGGTCCTGAGTATCTGTGCAACCTAGTACCCGAGAGGAGCATTGGGGACCGGGTGTGCAATTGCTCTCAAACAGCACCCCCGACACATGGTATGGCCCCCTGCTCCCGCTGTATCTGCCCCTCCCATCCACCTGCTGATAGTACATCCCTCATTAGGATGGGATGGGTTTTAGCCCCAGTACTCTTCAATACCATTGTAAACAATCTAGATGAGGGAATAGAAGGGGAACTTTTCAAATTTGCAGATGACACTAAGTTGGCAGGAATAACCAACACCCCAAAAGATAGATTCAAGACCCAAAACGATCTCGACAGACTGGGCCCTATCTAACAAAATGAAATTCAATATAGAGAAAAGTAAGGTTTTGTACTTAGGCTAGAAAAAACAAATCTACAGATACAGACTAAGTGAAACTGAGCGTAATGCCAGTAATTGTGGGAGGTATTTTGGAGTCCAAGTGGATGACATGATAGCAGTGTTCCAATATTTGAGAGGCAGCAAAAGTTGAGGGGTCAAACTATTTTCTAAAGCCCCTGAAGGCAAGACAAGAAACAATGGATGGAAACTAATCAAGGAGAGAAGCAACCTAGAACTAAGGAGAAATTTCCTAATGGTGAGAACAACCAACAATCAACAATCAACCAGTGGAATGGTTTGCCTTTGGAAGTTGGGAGTGCCCAAACTCTGGAGGCTTTCAAGAAGAGCCTGGACAGCAATTGGTCTATGTTATTTACCCTATTGGTACATGAGATACACAGTAAGGAAAAATGGAGCTCACCTTTCTATCCATTCAGTAAGAAAGGCTTATTCTAGATTTTCTGTGTTTTAACATGATCAATGCTGGCAATGATTGACATAAACACTGACTGAAGACAGAAGTGTCCTGTTAATTTATAATTTAATTTTTCATGTCAGGAAGTAAATTTCAGACTGTCAAGGTAGTTACTCCAAAACAAAAATAAAACAGGAGTTTGTAATATCCCCAATTCATACAGTATCTTATTTTTACTTGGAAGTGATTTTTCTTTCTAAGGTTAAAAGTAAATAAATTATTCTATTGATGCATCTGATGATAAGGATGTTTATGTTCACCACACTTACATTTTTAGCCAAGTACCAGGAAATGTGCTTATATCATTCAAGTTAAACAATCATACTGGAGAAATTACTCTTGTAGGGAAAATTAATTATGAAGAAAATGGCAAGTATGAACTGAATATCAAAGCCAAAGATGGAGGTGGACTGTCCGCTTACTGTAAAGTCCATGTGGACATTGAGGATGAGAACGACAACACCCCAGAAGTGACCCTGTCATCTGTCACTAACCCCATACCAGAAGATTCTTCTCTAGGAACAGAAGCAGCCATTTTCAGTATCACTGACCAGGACTCTGGTGACAACAGCAGAACTACTTGCAACATTGATTCAAACCTGCCCTTTATCATAAAATCCACAAAGAACAATTATTACCAGCTTGTGATTCAAAAGCCATTGGACAGAGAACAAATGTGTGATGACTCCCCTGCATGCTTCCACAGATACCTCTCCAGATACTAGTTCAAAGGAGGATGAGCCGATCTCAGACACATCAGGAGGGGAGGCAGCAGAGGGTTACAAGGCAAGAGTGGAGTGGGCAAGCCCAGGGGAGTGACCAGACAAGCAGCTGCCTGAGCTAGAGACAGCTGCAGTTGGGAAGCCCAGAGGCTTCAGGTGGAGACGGCACACAGCTGCAACTGCTCAGTGGAGATGAAGAAGAACTGCTTCCTCCTCCCTATTCAAGAGCATGTAGGGCTGGCTTCCGGTCTGGCTTCCGTCGCCGCCAGATGGTCCTCTGAGACCGCCAGCCCCGTTGCCTGTAAAGAGCCACCTTTACATCTGAAAGGCGGCTCGAAAAACTCCATTTCCTGAAGGAAATGTGAGACAGAGCAGGCGAGGGCAGGTAGAGCCCTCTGCGAAGTCCCCAGAGTTCTTTTTTTACTCTTGGGGACGAGCAGGTTGTGGCTCCCTATTTCTGCTCGCCGCTGCTCCAGGCTTCGGGAGAACTCTGCCTTTTTGCAGAGCCAGGCGCTGGGACCGGACCAATCAACGAAATTAACAGATGGTTTAATTAAAGAGGACGAGATTTGGACTTGGGACCCTAAATTGCAAGTATTTTTAATGATTTTACAAGCGTTTTTAAGTGAAGGAAAAAAAGTTTAAAATGGTGACTGCTGAGGCTTGAGAAGAAGAAGAAAGCCGAAAGCGAAAGTCCTTCCATAACAAGCTACAAAGTAGCAGAATAAACAGTGCTGGCTAGAATCTAGAAGAAAAATATCTATTTTAAGTTTCTTTTTTCTTGGAGATTTGTACTTGATCTTGCTTGGGGAAAAGTTTTCTTTCTTTAAAAAGAGTTTGTGTGGCAGGATGGCGTTAAAACTAATAAAGCCTGACAAACAAGCAGCGGGGGGGGGGGGTGTTCCCCCATTTACAATTATGTGAACAAGTTCTGAGCTTACAGACTCAGCAGAATGGCTTTAATTTAAAAGAATTTGTCCTGGAGGAAATGGCAAGATATCACGAGACTGTGAACCAGAAACTTGAAAAATTTAGGCAGGAAATTAAAGAAATGATACAATTAAAGTATGATAATCTGCAACGAAAGATTGTAACAGTGAGTAATGCTTTTTCAGAAATTGTTATAAAGATGGATACAAATATCAAATTATTAGAGTCTAAATTGGAGGAAGTTGATGATAAGATTTATAATTTGGACAATAAAATACAAAGAATTGAAAATGATTTGATAAATATTCAAGACAATAGTTTAGAAGTAAAGTCTAAAAAGGAAGCTGGTCACGAGACTTACAATGCAGAAGATATAAAGCAAGGGGTTGAAAAAGAAGTTACAATGATGCAATACAGGCTCACGGAATTTGCGGTTAGAATGAGAGGGTTACAGGAAAATAATAGAGATGATTTAAGAAAAATATCTGCTCAAGTTCTGGCCGGGATTTTAAAGGTTCATCCTGAGGAGGTATCTTGTAAGATTGACAAGGCCTATAGAGTAAATTCTTGGATTGCAAAGCAAAGGCAATTGCCTAGAGATGTGGTGATTTACTTCACAGATAAAGAAATAAGAAATGATATTGTGCAAAAATCCTTTAATTCTACTCTACAATTGTATGGAAGAAAGATCTGGATATATAAAGAGTTGCCGCCTAAGATGCTAAAAGATAGAAAGAAATTTGGATTTTTGGTGACTGAGCTAAAGAAACAAAACATCTCATTCAGGTGGGATGTTCCAGTTGGAATAATATTGAGATATCAAGGAGAAAGATATCAGCTAAATACTGTTGAAAAAGCAGAAGAATTTTACTATAAGGTTCTCAAAAAGCAAAATCAGCAAGAGATAGAAATTCAAGATAAGCAGAAGGAGGTGGAAGTAATGGAAAAACAACAAGTTACAGAGGTCTTTGTAGATGAGCCGCTTCTGGATTCTCCTTCAGAGGTCTCAGCTGGACTATTTATAAACACAAGAGAGGCAGCTCTGGATTCTAATGTGATGACTTATCAAGTTACAGACCAGCATGGAAATCAATCAGTTGATATACAACTCATAGAACCAGAATGGAGATTTAAGCCACAAAAGCAAAACCAACAAGATCAAGTTATAGATCAGCATGAAAACCAAACAGTTGATATACAATTTATAGAAAGGAAATCAGGATGGAGATCTAACCCACAAAAAGACAAGAAAAGAAGAAGCAGGTCTCACAAAAACAAAAACTTTTAAACTAAACAACAGCGTAATGCCAGTTATTTAAGAGATGATTGAATATATGAAAAGATAGTTGAGGCAAAGTATTGGTTTATATTATCCTGAGGAGAGTGACAGACCTCTGCAGTGCTGTACTTTTGTGATGTGAAAAGGGCCTTAAACTGAATGGATTGGAACTATCTTTTTTTTGGGATTCTTTGATAAATGTACTACGTTTATGCTGAGCTACAAGGCAAGAGAGTTATGGAATTGGGGCACGCAGATGATCTGGTTGTTACCCTATTACAGTGGTTGGAATTAATAATTTGGATGAAAGACACCACTATAGACACTATATGGAATACAAATATAAAGTCACTCGGGTGGTTGTTTTTTTTTTTAGAAGATATTTGTTATTGATGGGGGCAGATGGTAATTGAAGATACCAAACATACTGTTGGAATTAGGATGTGATGTTACCCTAACATGGGTGATGGAGTTAACAATCCAGCTGAAAGACATTACAGAAGATATTATATGGATTACAAGCTTAAAGTCTTTTTTAAGAGGATTTTATTTACATAAGGGAATATTTTTTAGTGGTGTGGGCAGAATAATAAAGATATTAAGAATTATTAAATATGGTAGTCTTGTAGGAAAGTGGGTGGAGACAGGTTAGCGTATTGATTGTTTAGTTTAAGAAAAGGGATATTATGTTTAGATATGAATATATGCAAAAGATTTGAGTTAAGAGATATATCGATGGGGGTGGAGGAAATGGGTAGACTATGAATTGAATAAATGTTAAATTAGGATTTATTATATAGTCTTATAGTGGAAGGTTGCTTTGAAATGTTATATTAATATACATAAAAGATTTGATTTAAGAGATATATGTATGGGGGGGCAGAAAAAGGGTAGATTATGAGCAGAAATTGCTAAACTGGGAGATATAATAATATTATTATGCTAAATTAGGAGTTATTATATAATGTTATAGTAGAATGTTATTTTGAAATGTATAGTATAAGGGGGATATAATAATATTATTAGAAAGAAAGGGTCAGCATATGGGGGATGGAGTAAGGGGATGGTAAAGTATTATACAATCTGTTATGAATTTGGGTTTTATTTTGAAGAAGCCACAGGGTGAGGGGAGGGTGAGGGGGGGTTAGGGAGGAGGGGGGAAAAAGGGGGAAAATTTGTATTTGAAAAACTTTTTCAATAAAAAAAAAAGAGCATGTAGGGCTGAGAGGCATGCACAACGATAGTCAGTAAAGCTATTTGTTAGGAGGCAGCCTTGCCTCCTCTTGATTGGTTGCACCAAGAAGCCACTGTTTAGCTCAGTAAGAGGAGTGAAATGATGCTGGGAACAATATGTCTGTTTCTTTGCTGTGTGTTCTTCAGCTGTTGTGATTCTTGCCTTGAACTCAGATTGTGCCTCTTCAACTCTGGATTTGCCTTTGCCTAGTGGACTTGCCTTGACTTTGCACTGTAGCCTGTTGAGCTCATTGGGCTGGTGCTAGCAAAGGGAATTGCTGAGGAATACTAACTCAGGCTTGGAAGCCTTAATAAAGACTCCTAACACCTGTGTTGTGTGTCTGTGAGAGTGGGACAGCACAAAATATAACATCACCATTACAGCCACTGATCAAGGCTCTCCCAGACTCACTTCAACAAGAATTATTACTATTCATACTTCAGATATCAATGACTCTCTGATATTTGAAAAATCTTTTTATAATTTGCACTTACAAGAAAACAATTTCCAGGTCTGTTCATTGGATTCATCCATGCAATTGATTTGGATGCAGAGTAGAATGTCAAAGTGACCTATTAGCTTTTGCCTGGGAAGATCAGGGATGGCCCAGCATCACCTTTCATCTCCATCAACTCTGAAATTAGGAATTTGTATGCTATTCAATCTATAGATTATGAGGATATACAAAATTTCCAAATGATGGTGGGGCTGTAGACAAGGGCTTGCCTCCACTGATCTCAGAAACAATGGTCCGAATTCTTATCATGGATGAAAATGACAATGACCCCTTCAGAACAGCACTTCTCCATCAAATGATCTGGTTCCCAAGGCAACAGTCACCAAAATGGTGGCAGTGGACAGAGATTCAGGGCAGAACTCTGGGCTTTCCTATCAATTGCTGAAGGCAACAGATCTCTTTGCTGTGGGGACTCAGAATGGGGAAGTGAAAACCATGAGGCCAGTGAACATCCAAGAGTTTCAAACATATTCATATTGTGATAGTTAGAAATAATGGGCATCCTCTTTGAACTGCCTCTGTGACCCTAAGAATTTTTCTAGTGGATGGCTTCTCTGATACTTACATGAAAATTATAGACAATCCCAATAGTGAAGTTCCACATGAGGGAGATCATAACCTACCAATGTATTTAACTATCTGTTTGATCACAATCTCATCCATTTTCTTTCTTTCTATCATAGTGCTTCTTGCAACCATGTTTCAAAAGACAGAAATTCATAGGCAGTTGTAATTCTGCATCTAATCTCTTATGAGACAAAATTCGCACAAGAATTATGGAGATTCTAATTGTGATACATATTATCAGGCCTACAATTAATTATGAGGTGTGTTTAGTTGGTGGATCTTTATTTCCCCCTTCAAAACCAGTCTTTATTATTATAAAGGCAACTAGAAGTACTTTCATAACTATTTCCTAAGCAAAAATGAAGTCATATTTCCTTTAATTTGACAAGATAATTATTATATGGATTTTATATTGAATTTCTGAACCAGTTGACTGTTAATTAAAAACAGAAAATATATATCACTTGTGGATTCAAACAAAATTACAAGAGCACAGAACTGGAAACATTCAAAAGCCCTAGAAAAAAATCCAAAACTAAATATAACAGGCCCTCCCACACTGAGCAGATAATTAAAAAGGTAGAAACCATAACAAGATTTGTGCTAGCCATCAATAAATATTTCATAGCAAGGTGTGATGTTAGTTCACCTCCTCGTGGTGCACCCTGGATAGCATGGTAGTGTGAACCAAACGACTAGCAACAATTGGCAGCCAGACTACATTGAAGAATTGGCAGTTAACGACAGTTGGCAGTTAGACATCTTTGAAGAACTCCTGGCTCTCTAAATACAAGGCAATGGATAAACAAAATGGGCCTTTTTAGGCGCAAAGGACTAGACAGACTGGGGACATTGTCAGAACATGCCAGATTAATGTTGAAGGGTTCAGCAAATCTAAGAACCAATATATTTCCAGAAAACAGAATAACAGAGTTGGAAGGGACCTTGGAGATCTTCTAGTCCAACCCCCTGCTTAGGCAGGAAACCTACACCACTTCAGACAAATGGTTATCCAATATCTTCTTAAAAACTTCCAGTGTTGGAGCATTCACAACTTCTGGAGGCAAATTGTTCCACTGATTAATTGTTCTAACTGTCAGGAAATTTCTCCTTAGTTCTAGGTTGCTTCTCTCCTTGATTAGTTTCCAAACTTTTATTTGAAAGGAATATAGATATGGCTATCCTTCAAGAAACACATATAGAGAACGATGATCAGCAATACAGCAGAGGTAAAATCCAAGGATTTGGGCTACTGGAGGCCATGTACTACCACAGTTATGGCACAGCTATGTATGTCAGAAGGAATATAGAGAATGCTTTTCTACTGTCAACCTCCACAAATAACAATATACATGAAGTTGTTTCAAAATTAGTCAACATTAATCAACAGTCAACATTTACAAGCCACCTCAGATATCCTGGCCACTTCATGTTTTGGACGTCAAACCTCACCCTGCAATTTACATAGGTGATTTTAACAGCCATCATGTAAATTGGAACTATCACTCTTCTGACGAAAATGGGGGTCAGCTTTATGACTGGGCTGTTGCAAATAAAGTCCACTTGATTTTTGATGCCAAAGACAAGGGCACTCCAATCTGCTGCCTGGAAATGTGTAACTAACCCAGATTTGTGTTTTGTCTCAGAAGGCCCAAACATACAGCCACTTCCAATAACCAGGAAAGTTCTGAACAAATTTCCTCATAGTCAACATCATCCTGTTATGCTTGAAATCAGAATTCAGATTCCCCTAATTCTTTCCACACTGAGACCCAGATGGCATTTTCATAAAGCCAAATGGCCAGAATTTGCCAAAAGCCTTGACTGTATCATACAATGGATCCTACGAACAAGTCAACATTACCATAGATTTGTAAGGGCTGTACTTGCTTCAGCTAAAAGATACATCCCTCAAAGATTCAGAAAATATTATATTCCTGGATGGAACAAAGAGACTGAAGACCTCTACCAGGCTTTTCTACAGAATGGTGATCCAGAGATTGCTGATTATCTCTTACACAGCCTGAATGCAGCTCATCGCAAGACATGGGAACAACTCACAACCTCATTAAATTTCAGCAAATCCAGCAGGAAAGCCTGGAGCCTACTAAGGAAACTGGGAGCTGCCAGACAACCTGCTTGACAAACACCCAGTGTAACTGCCGACCAAGTAGCCTCCTGAGTTGTCTCCCTCTCTAAAGCCCCAAGGGTGAAAGAGCACTCAACTACCATCAAGAAAGTGCTCTCAGGCTTTTGATGGTCGGCTCCATCATACTCTGAATTCACCCAGCCTTTCTCTGTGGACGAAATCAACACAGCCATCCACAGTCTGAAGTCTGGCAAAGCACCAGGTTTTGATGGCATCCACCCTGAATTTCTAATTCATTCTGGGAGACTAACAAGGAATTGGCTCAGCAAATTCTTTTCAAACATACTTTCTAGCGGACACCTCCCACCAGAATTCAAAAAAGCCGAAGTAATATCATTTCTGAAACCTGGCAAACCACAAGACAGAGTGGAAAGCTACTGCCCCATTGCCTTTCTGAGTTCTTGTTACAAATTACTGGAGAAACTTATAAACAGAATTGGACCCACAATAGATATATTTCTGCCCATGGAACAAGCCGGCTTTCATCATAATCGCAGTTGTGTTGATCAGGTGCTGAGCCTAGCAGGTCATATTGAGGCTGGCTTCCAGCAAACCACAGCTGTGTTCATTGACCTTACTGCAGCATATGATACCATGTGGAAGAAGGGTCTGCTTTACAAACTGAGTCACATTAGCCCCTGTAAAATCCTCTGTCACCTAATGAACAACATGCTCAGCGATAAATCTTTTCAGATCATTATGTTATCATTATGTTAGCAAGTTAAGAAGACTCAACAATGGCCTTCCACAAGTTCTGTACTGGCACCTACACTGTTCAATCTTTACATTTCAGATATACCAGCTACAAGGGGACATAAATTTGGATATGCAGATGACCTTGCCCTAGCAGCGCAAGATAAAAACTTGGAAGTTTTGGACTGTCTCCTCTCTGAGGACCTGAAGTCCCTGGGAAAATTCTTTGCTGACTGGAGACTCATACCCCGTGTCAGCAAAACAGTGTCCACCTATTTCCATCTCAACAACAAACTCACCAATGCCATCCTGAAGGCCTACCTGAATAACAACTTACTCCCTTATGAGGAGTAAAGAGCCGGGTGGTGCAGTGGACTAAACTACTGTTAAAAGTAGTATTTAGCTGCCAGCTGCCTGCAATTACTGCGAGTTCAATTCTCACCAGGCTCAAGGTTGACTCAGCCTTCCATCCTTCCGAGGTAGGTAAAATGAGGACCCGGTTTGTGGGGGCAATAAGCTGACTTTGTATAAAATAGAACACCGCTTGGGGGGAGAGTGAAAGCCCTACTAAGCAGGTATATACAAAAGTATGAAGGCTATTGCTTAAAAGCATTGTAAGCCATCCTGAGTCTCTGGAGAAGGCATATAAATCAAACTAATAAATAAATAATAAATAAATGATCCTCACCCCAAAGACCTTGGAGTAACTTTGGATTCTCTCCTATAAAAAACACCTAGAGAACATGTCCGCTAAAATCAATACCAGGAACAACTTACTCCAGAAACTAAGAGGATCAAGATAGGGAGCCTCAGCCTATACTCTCAGAATATCAGCACTAGGGTTGGTCTACTCCACAGCTGAATACTGCACCCTGTTTGGCTTAATAGCTGCCATACTAGCAAGATCGATGCTAAACTAAATGATACAATGAGGATCATAAGTGGTTGCATAAAATCTACTCCTATTTGTTGGCTCCCTGTCTTGAGCCACATTGTACCATCAGCTCTACGAAGGCAGGAAGCCTTAGTGAAGGTGTATACAACAAAATTTTTAGAAACCCACTTTTTCCTCTGCATGCTGATCTTCCTCATCTATCAATTGGCAGGCTTAAATCCAGGAAGCCCTCTCTGGCACTCGCTCAACAGCTGTCTAACAACTTTGACATCAACAAACAGTGGAAAGCCAAATGGGCTGCTGAATGCCCAGATAAAGGCAGTTACATAGAAGACCCTACACAAAAGGTGACAGGTTTTGACCTTCCTCACTAGCCTTGGTCAACTCGGAACAGGATCCCTACCAAACATGGTATCTTCCAGGATTCATTGTTTAAGCGGGGTCTTGTTTCTATCCCTCAGTGTGACTGTGGTGCTCCTTGACAAAATATCCATCACATTGTGTCCGAATGTCCATCAAGAGCTTACAACGACCCAATTGCCATATGTTAAATAAATAAAATCATAGCAAGGATTTCAATGAATAGTTTTTGTTCTTCCTTTTGCCCCATATGTATTCATATGACATGCCATTAGAGATAGATGGTGTATATACCTTTCTAACATACTGTCTAGGTCATTACCATTTATTACAGTTATATTTTACCTATATTCTGAATTTTATAATGAATATTATATGGGAATGGGAAGTTGGTGGATTTTTGAATAGTGAGTTCAGATTTCTCAGACTCTCATCTCCTGTTTCAATGGATCCTACTAGCATTCGCATGAATGTCCAGATTAAATCTGCAGAACCTTTTGGTCATGAAGTAGAGATAAAACTTGTATGCCAGGTGAGAATAATTTTGGTTTGGTTTTTTTGTTTTATGGTGAATTTGAAAATGGTATTGGAAATTTTCCATTGCACTAATATTTTTATTTTTTATTGAATTTGTTCTAATTTATTGTGCAAAGTGTAGACCTGAATTTAATATATTTAAAAATATAAATTTGATTTCAGAATGCTTCTTTTTTTCTTTGTTATTGTAACATAAAGATACCTTAAAATGCTTTGTATTCTTTTTCCTTTTATAAATTGAGAGAAATTAATGATTTTGCTATTCTTGTCTATTCTAAGTAATTTGTTATATTTCTATGATTATGACTTTCCAAACTATTTCTGCTAGTAGAAAAGTTAATGATATCAACTAAAACACAGAGAAATAAGAAATGAACACATGGAATAGGCTCCCAGATATACTTTTAGAAGATCTTTATCAACAAAATACCATAAAATTTAACTGGAAATTTCACATAAACATCCCATTTTCAAATTTTATCTTTTTCTTAATAAAGACAATTCAAAAGGTAGTGAGACTGAAAATAAAAGTCAGGGTATTTATAACACAAAGCATTCAATACTTTTTCAGTTACAGATCATAAGCATGTTTTCCAGAAACTTTACTAACTTTTGCTGTACTTTCAAAATCAAATAATCTGTTCCAAATAACTAAGTAATACTGTATATCTCAGATTTTCAAGGTACGTCTATTGTGTAATCAGGTGCCATACAAAAGTAATTTGTTTCCTTGTTCAACCACGTAGTGGCAGCACAGGCTAACATATTAATAGACACTCAGAATGTTTTCTTTGAGGAATGCTGAGGAAATGATTATTAGAGATGAAATTGGGGAATGAAACAAAAACTCAGCAGAATATGAGCGAAATTTCAGTGGAACCAAATATCCACATTGCAAAACAAAACAGATTTTCTTGTCAGCAGGCATTTTCACTGGATAAAAATTAGGAAGATTACATTTGGAACAAAGAAATTTCCTACACAATGGAAGATCACTTCCTCAAGGACAAACAAGGTCTGTATTTTTTGCTTTTCCTCAGTCTTTCTGGAACACTGTGTAGTTCAGTTCGTTATTCTGTCCCTGAAGAAAAGAAAAATGGGTTTGTAGTGGCTAATATATTGCAGGATTTGCAATTGAAAAAAGGAGAACTCTCAACTCGCAGAGCCTGTTTAATTTTTGACAACACTAAGGAATATTTCTACCTTGATATCCAAAATGGGGATTTGTTGATAAATGATAAAATAGACAGAGAAGCTTTATGTGGTCAAAAGGAGCCTTGTTTAATTTTTTCTCAAATTGTTTTAGAAAACCCACTGAAATTCCATAGTATTGAAATACAGGTAGAAGACGTGAATGATAATGCTCCTAACTTCACAAAAAATACATTTACTATACAAATATCAGAACATGCCCTGGTGAACACCCGAATTCAGATGGAGTCTGCTCAAGATGCTGATCTAGGAAAAAATGGTATCCAAAATTACACACTCACTAAAAATCCACATTTCATAGTAGAAGTACAGACTGATGAACATGAAAAGAAAAATGTTGACCTTATTCTGCAGAAACAACTAGACAGGGAGAAGATGCCTTATCTTCAATTAACTCTGATGGCCATTGATGGAGGAGTGCCACAAAAAACAGGCACTGTTCAAATTAATATTGATGTTCTAGATATAAATGACCACTCTCCTCAATTTTCTCAATCTGAATATCAGGTAAGAATAAAGGAAAATCTTCATAAGGGCACGCTGCTGATTAAGGTGGAAGCGAGAGATCCTGATTTTGGTTCAAATGCACAGATCCTCTACTCATTTCATCGAGTGTCTGAAAAAATAAATAATTTGTTCCTTTTAAATGAAAGGACTGGAGAGATCACTGTTAGGGGACAGATTGATTATGAAAGGGAAAGCAGTCATATCATAAACATCAAAGCAATGGACGGAGGAGGACTATCGGGTCACTGCAAGATACTAATAGAGGTTGAAGATGAGAATGACAACCCCCCAGAAGTGTCCATCATATCTCTGATCAACGCTTTAAAGGAGGACTCTCCCCCAGACACAATGGTGGCCCTCTTCAGTGTGAGAGACCAAGACTCTGGAGACAACAGCAAAATGGTCTGCTCTGTGGAGATGAATCTCCCTTTTGTGCTGAAAGCCACCACAAACAACTTTTATCAGCTTGTGCTCCAAAGTCCCCTAGATAGAGAGAGAGCCTCTGAGTACAACATCACCATCAGTGCCATTGACTGGGGATCTCCTAGGCTCACTTCAACAAGACTGATTAATGTTCAGATCTCTGATGTCAATGATAACTCTCCCCTTTTTGAAAAGTCTTCATATGACATGCAGATCAGGGAGAATAATATTCCAGGCTTCCTCATTGGCTCAGTCCATGCTCTGGATCTGGACACAAAGCTGAATGCTAAAGTGACTTACTCACTTTTCCTTGGGAAGAGCAATTCCCCTGTGACCTCTTCCATTTCTGTCAACTCTGAAACTGGAAACATATATGCCCTCCGATCCCTGGACTATGAGCAAATAAGAAGCTTCAGAGTTACTGTGAGGGCATCTGATAGTGGTTCTCCTTCTCTAAGCTCAGAAGTGATTGTCCGAATCCACATCATAGATGAGAATGACAACGCTCCCTTCTTCTTGTATCCCCTCCAGAACAACACATCCCCATGCAATGAGCTGCTTCCCAAGTCAGCCGAGGTCAGCTATCTGGTCACCAAGGTGGTTGCAGTGGACGCAGATTCTGGCCAAAACTCTTGGCTTTCCTATGAATTGCTGAAGGCCACAGACCCAGCCCTTTTCAGCATAGGAGCACAGAATGGGGAAGTGAAAATCAGGAGAGCCCTGAATGAGCGAGACACAAACAAGCAGAGGCTGGTGATACTGGTCAGAGACAACGGTCTTCCTCCACAGACCAGCACAGCATTGCTTAATGTTCTTCTTGTGGATGGCTTTTCGGATCCCTTCCTAAGGAATGTGGATGTCAGTGTGCAACAACCGGAAGAAGATAAAACCTTGACCAAGTATTTGGTGATCTGCTTGGCTGCAGTCTCCTCTGTGTTCCTTGTCTGTATTGTTGTGTTTATTGTGGTCAAAATCCTCAAGAAGGACCCCCAAAGCCAATTTCCTGCTACTCATCCTCACTTCCCACCTGCCAGTGCTGATACACAAGAGAACTGTGCTGATCTACAGAATGGGTCTCTTTCCAGGTCTTACCGTTATGATGTTTGTTTGACTGGTGGATCCTTAAGTAGCGAGTTCCGATTTCTCAGGCCCCTCTTTCCGGTCTTTTCAATGGGAGAGCTAAACAACCCCCAGGGTCACAAAACATCTTCTGATTCCCAAGATACTGCTCAGCAGAGTGCAGATAGCCAATTAAAGGAAGAGGTGAGTTAACCTTTAGATGAAAGTACAGATTTCTTATCTTTCTTTTTCTATATTCTTTTGTATCATTTTTTCTGTGAGTATCCTCTAATTACTTATTTATATTAAACAATGAAGTACATTAAATTGGGACAGCGGTAACTGTCTTTTTATAACTTTGCATCACTTGAGATTATGATATTTAGTTGGGTCTAGCATTTTATACAGTATAAATACAAATATTAAGTTGTGTTAAATATATATTTTTAATAAATTGAAACTATGTCTTAGTATGTTATACAAAGTAGGCCATGTGGTTAAGATAAAGTTATGTGCTTATGCAGCATTTGCAGCAGGGGGAATATATAGAAAAACATTAATGAACCTATAATCAGTCATGCATATTATTGTCATGGAAAATATTACCTGTTCTTTTCAACTCTTGGCTTCAGAGGCTATCTTAAAAACTTTTAGTAATCAAGTAGTCTTCTGAATGTAAGAAAAATGTAGGTCTGTTGCCTCAAGCCATCCTCATCTTCTACTCATAGCCTACTATATTACAGAGTAGCTTATAGAACTTGACCTCATTTTTCAGCCAACATTCCATATAAGTAACTAATTAAATACTGGCTTAGGAATGAATCACAAATTATTTAGAAATTGCTTTCCCCCAAGAAACGCATTTGCTTCTTTTGCTTCTGAAATTCCTTCTTTTCTTAAATATTATTTTTTTAAAGAATGTAGCAATCCAAGATATATTATTAACAATTGAATTATTTCTCACAGCATTGCTTGTGAAATATTCCTAAATATGCAAAGAACCAATTACCTACATACCTCATCTTCTGCATGATTGGTCTTCTTTCTAGTGTTTAGCCATTCCTTACATTTGGAGTTTGGCCCAAAATAGCTGGCTAAAGACACAATCTGTTGGGGGGGGAGTGTTACCCCAGTTCCTCCCTTGAAGAGGCATTAATCCAGCCACATAGGTTCCATTCAACCACATAATTAAACCAACTGGGTCCTTGATCAAGCTTATATAAGGTGAGCTCATGTCACCGAAGGCTGAGTCTCCAGAAGCTCAAAATCTCAATAGACAATAGACAAGAAACTCAAAAGATTTTTAGAAAATCTCACAAAAATTGCCCAAGTCATCTTGCCAGACTGCCAAAAAAATCCACCTTGGAGTAAAAATTAGCAATTTTATATACAAACAAATGAACAAACAAATTGGCAGATATGTCAGAAAAGCTGGTAGAAGGAGCTTTGCTCTGTTCTTCCCAAAAGAGAAAAAATAATTTTGAACAGAGATACTACACATGAGTCTGCAGATAAAATAAAATAGACAAATGAGCATTTTTTGTAGCTTTTATCTCAGAGAAGGATACACAACCATCATCAGGCAATTCACTTTTTTTCCATTGCTGTGGGTATCTTTTCACTTTCTTCATTTCTCATGCTCTCAGTTAACCAAGGAGATTGTTAGGATCCACATGGGTGTAGAGGCAGTTTAGGGTAATCTTGATCAGTGGTCTCACTTTCTTCAATGATCAAGAAATTAGTATTGAGATGCCTGTTTCTCCACTACAGCATTATTCTGTCACTCATATGAAAATGCAGCATTGGGAGTCTTGCTAACCAAATCAAGAAAGCAATGAATGGCCTCCTTGCCCTCTAGTTGTCTGTCCATAGGTTTCTCTGCAGTGGCACCTAAATACCGGGTGCCTGATTCCTCTAAATCAAAATATTTTCTAATCTGGGGAAAGAAAAACAAAGGCATTGACAATTCCTCTCTGCAAAGGTCCCTTTTTTGGCTGCTGGTAATTCAATACAGTTACCTTTGAAAGTTACCTTTTTAAAGGAATCCAGCTAGGTATTTGAAAGCTGATGTTTGAATTTAGATGCAGAGGACTTCAAATCTGACTAAGTATGTGAATTAAGGAATTCAATGTAGCATGGAAAAGATACAGTGAGGATTTATAGTGGGGTAAAAAAATGTTTGCCAGGTATGAAAAACAGAAAAACATAAGGGGAGAAGTTCAAATGTGATATCTTCTGAAAGATAAAGTATATTTAGGAATAAATTTTATATAGTGTGGATATTTTATTAATGTAGTAAAGCATT
The DNA here is from genome assembly GCF_059756535.1 of Pantherophis guttatus. Lineage (NCBI taxonomy): Eukaryota > Metazoa > Chordata > Lepidosauria > Squamata > Colubridae > Pantherophis > Pantherophis guttatus. The sequence goes on along the minus strand of NC_142065.1, from coordinate 118,315,779 downwards.
CTTCTAACTGCAATAATACTGGAGTATGACAAGAAAGATAGAAAATGTAATATTTCAAGCAATGGTATCCTTATTTGCAGTAGGCAGGATAAGAGAAGTCCACTACAAGGTATTTAGTGCAAATAAGAAACAAATTCAACATTTTGAGAGCAAAATTAACTTCAGATTTCTTTTAAGACATAATTTAGGCTGTTAGAAAAGAGGTTTATATTTTCCGTCCTTGATTCCAGCTCTAAGAAAAATGCTGTGAGCTTCATAAGAGAATCCTCCTACAATATTCAGTAGAACTTTCTTTCTAGGGTTAATAGCAAACAAGGGATAGGGGAAGACAACAGAAGAGGAAAAGATAAAAATATAAAATATATTTATAAACATAATACATAAATAAAGATAATTTCCCTCAATATTTAAAGTTTTGAATTTTCATTAAAACAATCTGTATGCTATAGAAGATGAGATGCAAAACTCAAATCCCTTTTTGTCTCCCAGCTTTGCTCCCATTTTAACAAAGTATTTTTCTCTTTCTCTTTCATCAATAAAGAAGAAATCTGCACCTATCTATGGTATTCAAGTTCAAAACACAACTAATGAAATCACACACAAAAAGTTTAAAATAAAGAATATATATGGGTTAATTGTGAGCCTCTTTAATACTTCTTTATTGATAGTTCATATAGCACTTTCTCATATCACAGCACATGAGGTAGAAATTGTTGTAGATATCTTTAGGAAAAGTTTATGGATGAACTTTGAACTTGTTTAATATCTGCCTTTAATAATAAAAGGCTCCCACTATAATAAATGGGTTACGATGGGAGAACCAAATATTGAAAAGTTGCATCAGCTATACATTCATCAGGATCATTTCTAACAGGTGATGGGGAAAGTTCCACCCATTGAGTAATTGCTTGGGTTACATTGAATGCCTCTATGCTAGTTGAGTTGATCAAGGAAATTTGCTGCAAATCCAGACATATAAAGCCACAATAAACTATGAGATTGAACAAATTCCATATACATATAGTTTAAAACCTGTTTTTGTTTTTTTGAATTCACATCAACCTAATGATATCATCTTAAAGTAAAGGATGTTTGATTATTGATATAATATTACTCTGCAGTCCCTATAGCTTATAGTTGATGAAGTAGTTGATGCAGATGACATTAAGCTGGTGGGAATAGCCAACACCCCAGAACATAGGCTCAAAATACAGAAGGATCTCAACAGATTTGAAAATTGGGCCCTATCTTACAAAATGAAATTAAATGGTGAGAAAAGTAAGGTTTTACATTCCGGCAAGAAAAACCAAATGCACAGATGTAGAATAGGTGGTACCTGGCTCAACAGAAGTAACTGTGAAAAGGATCTAGGAGTCTTAGTGCACAGCTACTTAAATATGAGCCAGCAGTGTTCTGCAGCTGCCAAAAAAGTCAATGAAGTCCTAGCTGCATTTACAGAGGGATAGAATCAAGATCACATGAAGTGTTAGTATAACTTTATAATACCTGGATAATAAGACCACACTTGGAATATTGCATCCAGTTTTGGTTATCATGATATAAAAAACATGTTGAGATTCTAGAAAGAGAAAAGCAACAAAAATGATTAGGGGCCTGGAGGCTAAAATATATGAAGAAAGGTTGTAGGAATTAGGTATGTCTAGTTTAATGAAAAGAAGGACTAGAAGTGACATGATAGCAGTCTTCTAATATCTGAGCGGGCTGCCACAAAGAAGTATCTGAAGTAATATCTAAAGGTAGGACAAAAATTAATAGATAGAAACTAATCAAGGAGAGAACCACCTAGAAATAAGGAGAAATTTCCTGAAGTTAAAACAATTAATCAGTGGAACAGCTTACTTCAGAAGTTGTGGGTTCTCCATCATTGGAGGTTTTTAAGATTGGACAGCCATTTGTCTGAAATGGTATGTGGTAGGGGTCCCCAAGCCCCTGGCCACAGCTCGGGACTGGTCCGCAGCCTGTTCAGGACTGGGGTGCACGAGGGGCAGGCAAGCGTATGTGTGTAGTTGAGAGAGCAGCAGATGCACCCACCGTTTGCACAAATGGAGTTTCACGTAACACGTGAGTGCCCACTGTTAGGATATGGTTTGAGCCTAACAAGTTATCCAGGCAATATATGTGTTCTGTGACTTTAATATGAATATGTATTGTGTGACTTTAAAGTTTTACTGCTGATTCATTGTAATGCTGAGTCATGCTGTAATTAGATAATCACTAGTTGTAAACATATTTAAGAAAGGTACTGTAAAGTATTCAGTTGCTGATATGCTACCATAGTGTGAGGAGTTGCTATCATTGTGCTATCATCATTGGATGGATCTGCTACCATCATGGTTTGTGAACCAGAGTGAGTTTGTTATTCTAACCAACTACTGTTTGTGTGGTAAGAAGAGTTTTTGATCACTGGACTGATTTAACTGGCAAAGACTTGGATTGATTTAAAGACTATGAGATTGTTTTTACACTATAAAGTAAACTTTTGATAAACCAGTTTGCACATCTCGTATTCATTGCTCTCAGCAACGTTTCTCTGTGCTCTACACTCTGCTGGTTGGTAACACAACAACAATATCCTTAACACCCACCACTCATGCAAATGGAGCTACGTACATGAGTGCTTGTGCCTGCCGCTTGTACAGAATCATTTCCTCTCCCCCCCACACACCAGTCCACAAATCTGGAAAGGTTGGGAACCACTGGTATATGGTCTGCTGCCAGGGGTGAAATCTAAAATTTTTTTGCTACCGGTTCTGTGGGTGTAGCTTAATTAGTGGGCGGGGCTTGGTGGTAAGGTGACTGGGTGGGCGTGGCCAAGTCAATGTCACTTCTTTGCCCTTTTTTAACCTACAAAACATAACACAACACAACTGGCTCACCCACAATGTAAAAGCAGCTGTGCTAGACCCAAAATGGCCCCTGCAACAAGCAGGAACCTCACACAGCCACAAAAAGCCCCCCCCAAAAAAACAACTTTCAAACTATACACACACACAACACAACTGGCTCACCCACAATGTAAAAGCAGCTGTGCTAGACCCAAAATGGCCCCTGCAACAAGCAGGAACCTCACACAGCCACAAAAAGTCCAAAAAACCAACTTTCACACTTTACATACACAAAATTCCACATACAGCTTTGTGAGATTTTGTGTGTTTGTGTAGTTAGAGTGAAACACTACAGAAACACACTAAATCTCAGAAAGCTGCACAAATATTTTTATTTTTATTTATTTTTATTTTTATATAAAAGCAGCTAAATTTAAAACTTCCTAAACTTTAAATGGCTAGGTCTAAAAAAAGAACAACTAAAAAAAACCCCAATTAACTAGTATTTTTTTTAAAGTTCCCAAGGGGAAAAAAAACTTACCCAATAGAACAGGGGTCTCCAACCTTGGCAACTTTAAGACTTGTGGACTTCAACTCCCAGAATTCCTCAGCCAGCTTTGCTGGGAGTTGAAGTCCACAAGTCTAGGCAGGAAGGCAGGCAGGCAGATAGAGCTGCTCACCGATGAGCTTGATTGCAGGCAGAGAGATTCAGTTGCTTGCTGATGCAATGGATTGCAGGTATTACAGCAAGCGAAGCAAGGCAGGCGTTGTGACCAGCAGCTAAGGTAAGCAAGCTGGAGGCTGGGGAGGGGGGGGAAGGATTTTTGCTATCGGTTAGCAGGCAACTCAGCTGGGATCATCAGAGCTTGGCTCATCAGAGCCATTTAAAAGGAAAAAAAAGGCTCTGATGATCATGCGGCTCAGCTGGGCATGGGGGTAGGGGCAGGGATTTTTCTTACCGGTTCTCTGAACTGCCTGCCGTCATCGCTACCTACTCACCCGAGCCGGTCTGAACTGGGAGCATTTCACCCCTGGTCTGCTGCTTGAGCAAAGGTGAGCCCAGAAGACCTCCAAGGTCCCTTCCACCTCTGTTATTCTCTTATTCTGAAGTGGAATAGCTTTTTTCAGGAAAGCTTATGCAAAAAGAATTGATTCATCTGTCAGGTACTATATCATAAGGTTATTTGGAATGTTTGTTCCCAAGATTAACACAGCTACACCTATGAAAATTAAAATGTGTCATTCTGGAATCCTGTCATAGATAATGTAGTCATTGATAGCAATAGCAATAGCAATAGCTATTGATAGTAGCAGTATTGAAGAGCCTTGATAGTACAGGGATTTAGTGCACCCTGTAATTAACACAGCTGCCTGCAATTTCTGCTGGTTCGAATCTCTCCAAGGCTCAAGGTTGACTCAGCCTTCCATCCTTTCTAAGGTAGGTGAAATGAGGACCCAGTTTGTGGGGGCAATAAGCTGACTTTGTATAAAACATACAAAAGAATGAAGGCTATTGCTTAACGCATTGTAAGCCGCCCTGAGTCTCCGGAGAAGGGCGGCATATAAATCAAATTAAAAAAAAAAATAGCACTTAGACTTATATACCATTTCACAGTGCTTTACAGCCCTCTCTAAGCGGTTTACAGAGTCAGCATATTGCCCCCAACAATCTGGATCCTCATTTTATCAACCTCGGGAGGATGGAAGGCTGAGTCAACCTTGAGTCTAGTGAGATTCGATCTGCCAAACTGCTGGTAGTAGGTGATCAGCAGAAGTAGCCTGCAGTACTGCACTCTAACCACTGCGCCACCATGGCTCATATTGTTTGCTTATATCTCACTTTCAAAGGTACATTAATACTTGCATTGTAAGATAGTAAGTAGAATAGAGTTTCCATTCCTCTTTTCAGATTCTCTAACTCACATTGCAATGTAATCAGTTCTTCATGCAAGTTCTCTACTATATTTCATTTATTTACGTCTTTATTTGTTCATATTCTGCTTTTCATTTAGGAGCTGAAGCTGCTATATATAACACCCATTCTTCCGATTTTTCCCACAACAATCGGTAAGGTAGTTTATTGATAGTGGGGGTATGTCTGCAAAGTTCTCATTGACTTTGAGGATGAGAATGACAATGCCTCAGAAATTCCATATCATCCATCACCAAACCCTTACCGGAAAACTCTTCCTCAGAAACACTGTTAGTTGTGTTTAGTGTCAGTGATCAAGATCACTGTTGCAAACTTGCCATTTCTGCTGAAACTCAAAAACAACAATTATTACCAGTTTATGACTCAACATCCTTTGGACAAAGAACACCTGTCTGAATATAACATAATGTAAGATTTTGACCAAGGTTTCCACAAGCTCATTTCAATAATATTATTAATATTCAAAGCAGTGATAACTCTCCAATGTATGAAATATCTTTTTATGATTTGAACTTGGAAAGGAGTTTTTCAGATTTGCTCATTGGATCAGGCCATGTAGACATATAACAGAATGCCAAAGTGACCTATTTGCTTTTGTCTGGGAAGGTCAGGGATAGAGTTGTATCATCTTACATCTCCATCAACTCATGCCATTCAATCCATAGCTTATATGTGGGATTTCCAGGGGATGGTGAGGGCTATAGACAAGGGCTCACCTCCACTGAGCTCAGAAACAATGGTCCGAGTTCTTATCACAGATGAAAATGACAACGCCCCCTTTAGAACAGCATTTCTCTATTAAAGGTTCTGGTTCCCAGGGGAGCAGAGACAGGGTACCTAGTCACCAAAGTGGTGGCAGTGGACAAAGATTTAGGGCAGAATTCTTGGCTTTCCTATCAGTTGCTGAAGGCCACAGATCCAAGTCTCTTCACTGTTGGGACTCAGAATAGGGAGGTCAAAACCATGAGGCCAGTAAACGTTCAAGGCAGTTTCAAACATATTCATATTGTGATAGTTAGAAATAATGTGCATCCTCCTCAGTCTGCTTTTGTGAACCCAAGAATTCTTCTAGTGGAAGGCTTCTCTGATCCTTACATGAAAATTATAGATATTTCTTACCCTAATAAAATATATGATTTTCTGCTTGGTTGCCATATCATCTATTTTTTTCTCCTTTCTTTCATGAAGTTTGCAGAAGTAAATGGACTTCATAGGACACTCTAGTTCTGCATTAAATTTTCATGTGGCAATGAATTTGCAAGAGAACACATTGGATCCTTATATTGGGAAACCTTTCCAAGCTTACAGCTGTGTTGATGAGTTCAAGTTCCTTAAACCTCTGTTTTTGTTTTTGTTTTTTCTAACTATGGAGCAAACTAAAACACTACTGAATCCAGAGATTAGAAATTCCTTCCACAATTTGGAGGAATTGGAGGAAAGGAAACATATATTTCAGTTGAGAACGATATATTGATGTTATTAAGTTATAAATCCATATATTTTGAGTGACTTAGAAAAGAGGAAAAAATGAAATATTTTCTATTGAGGTATCTCAGTACCAGTTTCCAGAGAACTAGTTCATGCTGTTATGCATAAACACATTTTTATTGATTTACTCTTATTTCAGTTCCTAAACTGGTATTTATTCTGCTTTGTTCTATGCAGTTTAGTGGTGGGAAATGCTGCAATATCTTTAAAAAAACCTGACAAATTATTTTTCTTGCTGTATTCCAAGATGTGATATGCAGACATCATTCTCATTCCATCTGACCCTTGTTTAGAATCTGAAAAATAAGGCAAAATAAAAGAAGAATAAACGATATTGCTTCCCTATCCCTCTCACCCTACAATGAGTGTGCTTGTTGCAGAAATAACATGTGCCCTTCACAAGTTTATGGATAATTGAATTATTTCCTTGGTATATGGAATGTAAATAGAAAGTTTTGTAAAATTTGTCTCTTAGTTGGGAATGTGAGAGTAAAAATGTGATTCACTACTTAGGTATATCAAAGTATGAAGTATGAAGAAATTAGAGTGATATAGAATTTGTCAGAAAAAGAATACTCTTTAAAAATGAGTTGTGAATTGAACTGAGTTGTGAACTGAGTTGTGAATTGACCACCATGAACTTCACCATGAGTTCATGGTGTGTCCTAAGAAAAAACACACTTGTTACAGCATGGGGTGGGGGGAGAGACAAAATATGAGGTTACCTCCTGGATAGCATTGACCTTAACAGAATACCCAGTGTTTTTAGTTTAAGTGGGGCATTCGATGGGTTGATAAATTGTTCTTCAGAAGTATATCATGAAAATACTGGATTATAACCTACAGGAAAACAATTTGAAATGTATTGTGCTCATAACTTTCTGTTTTGTTTCCTTGTGTTTTTACTAATTGGAAGAATATTTGCCTTATATTTGGATGGCCAACTGCTTACAGTATATGATGGGTAGATAAGTATTTGTGACCAAACTAAAATTGTTTTTCTCAGGATGAACCACATGGTGGCAGTATTAACAAAGAATTCATTTCTAACCTGCATCTTATTTCAATACTAGAAAAGTTAAGAGATAAACAGTTGATAGAGCAAAGCCACAAATAAAGAAGAATACAAAGGATTTGCAGAATTAAATTGTAAAAGAAGGAAGTTAGAAGTTTTGCGTTGGGGCAGAATTTGATCTTCTAATGAAAATTTTTCTAATGAAAAATTGGAATCATGGAAAACTGCTTTTGGAAAAGGCAAGGTCTGTATTTCCTTCTCTTTTTCTCATTCTCTAAAGTAATGTGCACTTCAATTTTTTTCTCTATTCCGGAAGAAAAGAAAAGGGGATTTCTAGTGTGTTTAAAGATTTAAAACTGAAAACAGGGGAGCTCATAACACGCAAAGCACATCTAGTTTCTGATGACTCTAAGGAATATTTCCACCTTGACATTCCTACTGGAAATCTGTTGATTGGTAATAAAATAGACAGAGAAGCTTTATGTGGCCAGAATGACCCTTGTTTACTTTTAACTCAAATTGTACTAGAAAATCCCTTAGACATTTTAAATATTGAAATCAAGATAGAAGATGTGAATGACAATATACCCAAATTTTGGAAAACCGAAATGGAGGTGAACATTCCAGAGAATATTCCTAAAAGTACAACATTCCACTTGGAATCTGCTGAAGATGAGGATCTGGGAGAAAATAGCATTCAAAACTATTCTCTCAGTCCTAATGAGCATTTTCAGCTTCAAGTACATAAACAGGAAGATGGAAGTAACAATACGTATCTTACTTTTAAAAAAGCATTAGATATGGAGAAGATGCCTCATCTTGGACTGACTCTAATGGCTATTGATGGCGGTATACCACAGAAAATAGGCACAATGCAAATTAATATCAATGTTTTAGATATTAATGATAACTTCCCTCAGTTTAGCAAGTCTGAATATAAGGTAAAAATAAAGGAAAACATTTTTGAGGGAACTATGGTGACTAAAGTGGAAGCTACAGATCTTGATTTTGGTTCAAATGCACAGATACTTTATTTATTTTATCAAGTGCCTGAAAGAATAAACAATTTGTTTCTTTTAAATGAAAAAAATGGAGAAATCACTGTTTGGGGTCAAATTGATTATGAAAAAGAAAAGACTTATAGCATGAACATCAAAGCAACAGATGGAGGGGGTCTTTCGGGGCACTGCAAGGTACTGATAGAGGTTGAAGATGAGAATGACAACTCTCCAGAAGTATCCATCATATCTCTGATCAGCACTTTAAAGGAGGACTCTCCGCCAGACACAATGGTGGCCCTCTTCAGTGTGAGAGACCAAGATTCTGGAGACAACAGCAAAATGGTCTGCTCGGTGCAGATGAATCTCCCTTTTGTGCTGAAAGTCACCATGAACAACTTTTATCAGCTTGTGCTCCAAAGTCCCCTAGACAGAGAGATGGTCACTGGATACAACATCACCATCACTCCCATTGACTGGGAATCTCCTAGGCTCACTTCAACAAGACTGATTAAGGTTCAGATCTCCGATGTCAATGATAACTCTCCCCTTTTTGAAAAGTCTTCATATGACATGCAGATCAGGGAGAATAATATTCCAGGCTTCCTCATTGGCTCAGTCCACGCTCTGGATCTGGACACAAAGCTGAATGCTAAAGTGACTTACTTAGTTCTGCCTGGGAAGGGTGATGGCCTGGTGACCCTTTACATCTCAATCTACTCTGAAACTGGAAACATGTATGCCCTCCGATCCCTGGACTATGAGCAGATAAGAAGCTTCAGTGTTATTGTGAGGGCATCTGATGGTGGTTCTCCTTCCTTGAGCTCAGAAGTGATTGTCCGAATCCACATCATAGATGAGAATGACAACGCTCCCTTCTTCCTGTATCCCCTCCAGAACAACACATCCCCATGCAATGAGCTGCTTCCCAAGTCAGCCGAGGCCGGCTATCTGGTCACCAAGGTGGTTGCAGTGGATGCAGATTCTGGCCAAAACTCTTGGCTTTCCTATGAATTGCTGAAGGCCACAGACCCAGCCCTTTTCAGCATAGGAGCACAGAATGGGGAAGTGAAAATCAGGAGAGCCCTGAATGAGCGAGACACAAACAAGCAGAGGCTGGTGATACTGGTCAGAGACAACGGTCTTCCTCCACAGACCAGCACAGCATTGCTTAATGTTCTTCTTGTGGATGGCTTTTCGGATCCCTTCCTAAGGAATGTGGATGTCAGTGTGCAACAACTGGAAGAAGATAAAACCTTGACCATGTATTTGGTTATCTGCTTAGCTGCAGTCTCTTTTGTGTTCCTGGTCTGTATTGTTTTGTTTATTGTCATCAAAGTGTTCAAGAAGGATCCCCAAAACAATTTTACTGCGACTGTTCCCCACTTCCCACCTGCCAGTGCTGATATCCCAGAGAACTGTGCTGATTCACAGACCGGGTCACTTTCCAAGACTTACCGTTATGATGTTTGTTTAACTAGTGGATCCTTAAGTAACGAGTTCCGATTTCTCAGACCCCTCATTCCTGTCTTTTCCATGGGAAATGTTTACATTCCAGGGAATCACAGGACCTCTTCAGGCCCCCAAGATTCATCTGAGCAGGTTGAAGATAATGGTGCAAAGAAAGAGGTGAGAAAAACAATGCAATTAATCTTGTCCCTTACTTATTCTTCTCCCTCTTTGTTTTTTGTTTTTGTTTTGCTCCTATGGTTATTCCTGCATAAGTTGCTGGTCATCTACCAAAGAACCAGGTGACTAGATGACTTAATTTAAAATTTAGTTGAGTTTTACACTCAACTAAATCATTATTCCTTTTGAAATGTTGTTCTAAAGTGTTTCTCTCTCCCTCCCTCCCTTTCATATGGCTCTTTTGTATTTTTAGTTTTATGTGTATTATTTTATATCTCATGCACTAGCCTAAAATTGTGTAGGATAATTAGTTATTTAGTGTATTTAGGGAAACAGGACAGTGTCCTAACATGCTCTATAAACAGGCCATCACTTTATATAAATGCAAGTACAAGTTACTTAAACGCTAAAGAGTAACGTCAAGCTTGACTGGCAGCTTGACAAAATTTTGCAGCTTCTAATGTCAGTTTAGATTATGTGTCTGCAAGTAAGTAATCAACACAAATATAATTTGATTCATGGAATTTTACAGATTGCAGGCTAGAACAAAGTATTACAAGTATTCTGCTAAAAGGAGGAGAATTGAAAATCTTGAGCTTTTATTACATCATCCGACAAGAGCAAATTCCTTCACATAATAGTTATTTTTTATGCCTGTCTTCCATAATTACTGAAGAAAGGACTGAATTCACAAAAATAAATGCTCTGCAATACTTCATTATACAGATTATCAAAGTAATTTACCACATGGTGTTTGAAGATTCTATTGACAATTATCAAATTCATGGAATTTCCATCATGATCTGATTGTTTATCAATTTAAGTAATCCTTTTCTTAATGTTGCTTTAGCTTCTTCATATCACACTGTAAGAGACATCTGAATCATATATTAAAATATGTATCACCTAATTTATTATATTATCATGTTGTTCTCCAATTGATCCATGTTTGAATAGATTCGATTTTGATACTGATCCAGGAAAAAAAATTGAAAGATATTGTTCTGTTCCCCAGGCATCTGGCTCCACTGGGAACAGGCAGATAAACTCTAACAAACAGGTTTTCATGCAGATTATATTTATTTGGGAATCCTTGAACACAGAAGACTTACAATCATAGTGAGTCCAGGTGAGGTGCATCCATATTTCATAATCTGTCCCATTTCCTAGTGTAAAAGGATGGTAGTTCTGACTCCCTGTTCAGAAAGCATGTTCTCTCTTCTGAGGTAATTCAACATATGGCCAGGTCTTTGTTCTAAAATCCCGGCAGAGAGCCTCAGTGGCCAATCAGACACACAGATAAGGTCACATGTCATGGACTACATTTCCTATAATGCAATCTCTCACTACATCTCCCACAATGCAATCTCTTAAGGAGACAGCTCTTAATTCTTAAGGTAACTAACTCACCACAACTCACTATCTGTAACAGCACACTCCCCGCCTGGAATTATAAATTCCACTACTAACTAACTACTTAATTGAGATAAACATAGGCATAGTAGAAAATAATGCAATGTAACTATCTACGTAACTAAAGTAAACAAGGTAATAGCATCAAACAATGCAAACAGTGAAGTGGACACGATTCATGCAAAGCTTGAGGTTCAATCTTGAAGGTCTTCTAGTACTATAAGTTCAGACTTCCTTCGTAGCAGTACCAGGTCGGTGATTGGCCTGATGTAAATCTTTCTGGTAGATTTAAGCTGACCGGTGGGTAACTGCTCTGGTTTCGCAATCAGAACTTTGACTTGGCGGACTAGTCCATCAGAACTGGGCAAAACTTGGTGTACAAGTCCCATGGGCCATGAGTTCTGATGCGTGTCCTTGTCCTTCAACAGGACAAGGTCCCCTTCCTCAAGGTTAGGTTTCTTAGTCTTCCACTTGCAGCGCTCCTGTAGAGTAGATAAGTATTCTTGTTTCCAGTGCTTCCAAAAAGTGTTCGCCAGCAGTTGAACTTGTCTCCATTGTTGTGCATACATGTCCTTTGGGATGAAGCGCCCTGCCGGCGCTGGCCATTCACCCATCTTCTGGGTCAGCAAAGTGACTGGGGTGAGGATAGTCGGATTCTCGGGATCTGAGTGAACCGGGCCCAAGAGTCTGGCATTGATGATAGCTGCTACCTCTGCCATGAGGGTGGTGAGGACTTCATGGGTTAACACGGATGTCTTCATCAACATGGAGTCTAGAATTCTACGGGCTATTCCAATCATTCGTTCCCATACTCCTCCCATATGGGAGGCATGGGGAGGATTGAAAGTCCACACAGAGTTTTTGGCCTTCAGGTAGTCATCAATTGGCGAATCAAGGTGAGTGCCCTCATTGATCCGTAACTCCTTGCAGGCTCCTACAAAGTTTGTTCCACGGTCTGATTTAAACATCGTGACTGGGCCTCTGTGGGCTTGGAACCTTCGTAGAGCATTGATAAAGCTGGAGGTGTCCATAGATTCAATGACTTCAATGTGAACAGCTCGAATGCTAAGGCATGTGAAGAGAACAGCCCAACATTTGCTGTTAACTTGGCCACCTCTCGTCCTGCGGGCCGACACTGACCAAGGGCCGAAAACGTCTACACCCATGTTGGTAAATGGCGGTCCTGTGCTGAAACGCTCAGGAGGTAGGTCAGCCATCCTCTGGTGTTGTGTCACACTTCGTTGTCTCCGACAATGCATGCACCTGTGCAGGACAGACACAATGGTCCTTTTGGCCCCCACGATCCAAAATCCTGCAGCTCTGACAGCTCCTTCTGTGAAGTGGCGGCCTTGATGGTGGACAGTTTCATGGTAGTGTAGGACTATCAGATTCGTCACATGTTGGCGCGCGGGAAGGATGATAGGGTGTTTTACATTTGAGTCTAATTTTGCCTTGTCTAGGCGCCCTCCAACTCTAAGTACGTTGTTGCTGTCTAGGAACGGGTTCAGTTTCAGCAATTGGCTAGATTTCGGCACAGGCTTCTCAGCTTTTAGACACTTCACCAATGTCGGGTATGCTTCTCGCTGCACACTTTGTAGAATTACACTCTCTGCTATGAGCTGACAATCTGCGAAGGTTATATCATGATACACTATACGTACGAGTGTGGTTGTTCCCTGTACCAGGGACTTCCATCTGGAGAAGCGTTCGAAACGAGCTGATTCCAGTGGACGTCTAGGGGGCCATTTTGTTTCCTCATTGACTGTGGTTGACAAGCAGGTGGCCTGTACGGTTGCTTCCTTGATCCACATGGAAGGTTTGCTGAGCTCTTGAGGTCGAACGTCCGCATCTCAATCTGGGTCTAGCAGCTCATATTGTTCTGGTTCTAGTGATATCGAACTGTCTGGACGGGCCAAGAACTCGGGACCTTTTAGCCAGGTCGATTCTGCTAACTGGGATGCAAGGAAGGGCCGTGTGGGTTGGTCTGCTGGGTTCAGGTCTGTTGGCACATAACGCCATTGCTCCGGGCTGGAAGATTTTCTGATTCTGTCTACTCTATTACTGACATAGACATAGAAACGTCTGCTTTGGTTGTGAATGTAACCCAACACTACTTTGCTGTCAGTGTAGAAGGTGGTGGATTGGAATTCAAGGTCCATAGACTTCTTTATTAAGTCTGCAAGCTCCACAGCTAGTACGGCACTGCAGAGTTCCAGTCTTGGTATGGTGTGACCTTGTCGTGGGGCTAGCTTCGCTTTTCCCATGACAAAGCCTACATGAATGAACTACATGAATGTTGCTCTCCCTGCCGTAGACCCTGATGTATGTCACGGCTGCTATAGTCGTCACTGATGCATCTGAGAAGATATGCAGTTCCCTTTTTGGTGCGGTGGTTGGTGAGTAGGCAACATACATGCGCTGTATGTGGACATTCTGGAGGCAGCTCAGGGAGGTATGCCATATTTCCCAATTGTCTTTCTGTTCTTGTGGAAGCGGTTCATCCCAGTCATTGGTGCTTTCCAACAGCGTACACAGAAGGAGCCTCCCTTGTATCGTTATCGGTTCAGCAAATCCTAGAGGGTCGAACAGACTGTTCACTGCTGACAGAACTCCTTGTGAAGGTGGTTTTCTGGGCTGGGACTCTAAAGGTGAAGACGTCTTTCTTCAAGTCCCAACACAGACCGAGGCTCCGTTGGATAAGGGGAGTGTCGGTGCTAAAATCGAGGTCCTGCAATCCCTTGGCGTGGTCCTCAGGATCGAAGGCTGCTAGCACTTCTTCGCTGTTGGATGCAATCTTGTGCAGCTTGAGGTGGTGTGCGCCTAGCATTTGACGTGTTCTGCCTAGCAAGTCTATGGCTACTGCTGGAGTGGGTACAGATTTCAAGCCGTCATCAACGTAGAAGTCTCGCTCCACAAAGCGCCTGGCATCTGAACCATACCTGGTCTCTCCTATGTGAGCGGTGTGTTGCAGACCATAGTTGGCGATTGCAGGGGAAGAACCATTCCCAAAGACGTGCACTCGCATTCTGTATTCTGTTGGTTGTGCTGTTCGTCGCTGAACCACAGGAAGCGCAGATAGTTGCAATGATCTTCCCTGATGAGGAATGAGTAAAACATCTGCTGAATGTCAGCCATGATGGCTACAGCTTCCTTTCTGAAATGGATGAGCATGCCTAACAAGCTGTTGGTAAGGTCAGGTCCTGTGAGAAGGACTTTGTTCAGGGAGAGGTTGTGGAACTGTGCACTGGCATCGAAAACCACTCTTATTTGACCTGGTTTTTGTGGGTGGTATACTCCAAAGAATGGTAGGTACCAGCATTCCTCCTCCTTCTCCAGGGCAGGGGCAAGCTCGGCATGCCCGTTCTGGACCATCTTGTCCATGAATTCCACCCGGTGGGCTTTCAAAGCGGGCTTCCTGTTCATGAGTCATCTCAAGCTGAAGAGGCGAGAGAGGGCCTGCTCACGATTGTTCAGCAGGTGCTGTCTGGGCGTACGAAAGGGCAGTGGGGCTACCCAGCTTCCGCTAACATCTTCCTGAAATTCCTTTCCCATGAGCTGCAGAAATTCTTTGTCTTCTATTGACAAGGCTAGGTCATTGTCCTCTTTGCTGGTCTGGAACACTGTCGTACCTAAGTCAGGGTTATTTGTCGAAATCGTGAAGTGTTCTTGACATGGTTTCAAGTGTGATGTTCTCCCGTTGCTTAGAATGGAGGTTGTGAAGATATTCGCCTGATTCGGGGCCTGCAGCCGGTCGACACAGACTGTTCCCAAGATGGCCTACCCAAGTCCTGTCTTGAGGGCAAATGGAGAGCCTGCTGGGCCATTGACCACTGCCTGGGGAGAAAAGGCTGTGGGGGCATCCATGCCCAACAAGAGCAGGATTTCGGCTTCAGGGTCTAGGGCAGGAAAGAGATTAGTCATGTATATCAGGTGAGGTATATTGTTTACTACTTCTGGTGTCGCGATTTGACTGCGGTTGTCTGGTAAAGCATCCCATTCTAGCAGTGGCGGCAATGCGAATTTTGCACTTCCGTCTAACGATTCTATGCAGAGTCCCATGACCTTTCTCCCTGCTGTGCGCTGTGCCCCAGTGCATGTTGTAATTGTGAAGTGCGTGTTCTCGGTATAGGCATCAAAGTAGTCGAAGAATGCTGATCTGGCTAACGATTGATTGCTCTGTGTGTCCATTATCACATACATTTTCACAGCTTCTTCCGGGTGCCCAGTTGGGTAGACTTTAGCTAGGCAGATCAGATGGCATGAACGAGGCGATGGTGAGTCTCCGCATACTGAGGTGCAGTTGACATTTGTTGCTGTATCTGGGTGCGCTTTGTTGTCATGCTGAGGCTCCTTAGTCGGAGTGGGGTTAGGAGTCCACCATAGAGTAGGAGCCGAACGTGGAGCAGGAACTGGTTGTGGCGTCGACTTGTGGTCTAGATGCAAGGCGGTTGGGTGCTGGTCACTTTTGCATAGATAACATAGCACCTTAACTGTGCAAGTTTTGGCCATGTGGTCTGCAGACTCACAGCATTTGAAGCAGACTTTGTACTCCCTGATCAGTGCCTTTCTTTCGCCCAGGGACTTCTTTCGGAATTCTCTGCACTTATTCAGAGAATGCGAGGTCTTGTGCAGTGGACAAACGGGTTCTTCCTTCGCTTTCTGAGGTTGATGTAGAGCACTCTTAGACGGCTTTACATCGGAGTTCCTTGTTGACAGGGGAACGACCTCTGTGCTATGCACTGACACAGAGGCTGTTCCTCTTGCGGCCTGCACTGGGCTCTTGATCGGACCAAGGCTTTGATTGGTTTTTCTGCTGGCATAGGTTCTTCGTATTGTAAAACCTTTATTTCATGGATCATTGTACTTCTTCGACATGTGGGCAACAAATTCTTGAAGGGCGGTGAAGGGTGGTTCTCTGCTAAGGTTCTTTGCCCTGTAATTATCAGCTAGGTCGATCCATGCATCAATCAGTTTCATTGGTAGTTTTTCAATGATAGACCTTTGTGTCTTATACAGGTCGAGACAGCTAAGTCCCGGCAAGGTGGGATCCATTTGTGCTGACCGTAGCTGTGTAAGGAGATCGGAGAAGTTCCATAGTTCTTCAGGGTTACTGAGATCCATGGCAGGGAAGTTGTCGACCCGCTCTAGGAATGAGGATTCTGTCATTGTAGCTGCCCCATACCGCTCATCAAGTATTTCCCATGATAGCTTGAGGGCTTCGACTGGCTCGTACATTTTTGCTGCATAGACCCCCTTGACTGCTTGTGTTGATTGTGGGCCTAGCCATGTGAACATATGACCGAGTTCCTCAGCTGGCTCCAATCGTTCGCCTTTAATGGCATTTACAAAAAGAAGCTTCCATAGCATGTAATCTATGCCTGATTTGTCGGAGAACTTGTGTACTCCCCTATGTGCCAGGTCCATCCTTCTCCAGGATGTGGCAGTATCCTTTTGGACTTCAGGAGAGTTATACGATGGGGGTGGTGGCAAGGTTCGCCCTACTGCGTTGGCTAGGGCAGGATTAAGTGCCAACGCTGGCTGGTAGTTCCCTACAGAGTGTTTACGGACAATTTCATCTTTCCATGCCACAGGTGATGATAGGTCCTTTTCCTGGCAGGCAAGTGGAGTACCTCCATTGGGCTGGACGTCGGCACTCGGAACGCCTGGCAGGTTTGGCTGGAACTCCTTAGCCTCCACTCTGAGGTGGTGTCTCATGGTTGTTTGCGTGCTTGGCTCCAGAGACGTCTTCATTGCTGCTGAAGGAGTACTCTGGTTGCCCCGATTGTCTTCATTTGCCGGGGTAGGTCGTGCATTTTCAAAGGAGGAGTCTCGTGGTCTAGATCTTACGATATCTGCTGTCTGAGTAGTTCGTAGAGCCGGTGGGTGAGGTTCTCCTCTTTGTCCCTGCTGTGGGGAGTTCTGGTCCTCAACATAGGCTTTGACACGCTCATCTGAGTCCTCCTCCTCTAACTGTCCAGGATTGAAGTTGAGTGAAGCGTGTTCAGCCGCCGCCTCTAAAGCTTCAGCCAGTGTTACTTTTTCCAGTGTCTCTTTTTCATACTTCAAATAGTCTAGTCTGGCCTGAACTTTGGCCAATTCTTCCTTCAGCAATTGTTCTTCCTTTGCCACGCTCAAGGTTGCTTTGGCCACTGCAGCTTCGGCTCGTGCCTCTGCGGCCCGGGCAGCGAAACTCCTCGCTGTGAAGGCTCTGGATGACTGGCTGTGACAGGAAGATGCTTTGGAAGGACGGAAGGAACCTGAGGCAGAAGATTGTTGTGAGACACTGCTACCCTGCCGAGCCTGGGATGATTTGTAAGAGGGGACCGCTTGTGACCGATGAGATGATGCGTGTGAGCGATGGGTTGCTTTGGATTGGGCCTTCTCACTTGCAGCTTTCTTGGAAGAATGAGCGATAGATGCATGTGAGCATTGGGGTGAGGAGGCTTTCTCCCTTGATGTGCCTTTCGCCTGGAGCACCGTGTGGAAGGAGTTCTTACAACTTTGAAATATTTTCCCACGTTCCGCACTCAACATCTCTAAGCGTTGCATGTTCCCCACGAGTTCTGGGTCTTTTAGCTGCTGCTGGATGTTGACAAGATGGCTTTCAGAATTCTTCCATTGCTTATAAAGTTCATCCATTTCATTCACCAACGTGTGGATGCAGCTGTGTGAAAGCTCATCCACGGGCCTGTTGCAGATCTGTTGCAACTTCTCCCAATACCTTTTGTTGCGACGATAATGCTTGTCCCAATCTTCCTTCAGGCTTGACTGCATAACACCAGTGAGCTTCCTGTGCTGCCTGAGGTCATAGGTTCTCTGATGAGCTTCAGCCTCTTTGGAATTTTGGACATTTACTTCTGGAATTGTGTCGAGGTTGGGTGATGGAAGGGTCATCATTCCTGATGAATCATATGCTTCTGCCATGATTGGATAAGACTCCATGGCATCTGATGCTTCAGGCGTGTTAAGATTAGCTGGGAGGTTCAACTCTGCTGACTCATTAGAGGTCTCAGCCATGACTGGGAAACTCGGGGAACTTTCTGCAAACTTTAGGAGACATCGTTGCAGTTCGCCTGTTGACCACGGGAGTGCGCTGCAAACTCTAGGGGATGTCGATGCAGTTCACCTGTTGACTGCTGGGGTGCGCTGCAGACTCTAGGAGACGTCGTTGCAGTTTGCCTGTTGATCGCTGGGGTGCGTTGCAAACTTTAGGAGACGTCATTACAGTTTGCCTTCTGACCACTGGGGGTGGTTGGTGCAGTACACCTTTGGCCACTAGGGTGCTGTTACCTAACTAATGCTTGGGTTAAACTGGTTTCAGCATGTTCCTTTGTATAGAGCTGCAAAGCAACTGTCCTATTTGGAGACCCTAAGAGGCTTTCCTCGACTTGGGTTCCTTTGGGCTTTAGTTGCTTGCCCTGTAAAGGGGATTTAGTTTTCCAGTATTTTATTCAAGCAAGATTCAAAACAACAGCATGCACTGTGGCTGGATTGTTTCTTTTTTCAAATGCACATTGAGTGGTCAGGCTGGGAAGCAACTTGTATCATGCAAATTCAATCTCCAAAGAGTTTAGGTGGCTCGGATTACTTTGTGTTAAAATAAGGCTTTTCGTTTTACTGACGAAGTAAACTTCTAAAACAACATACACACAAACTTTGCAAAGGTGATTGAAACATGCAGCCCTGGGCCCCTTTATGGCAGGGCAATCTTCTTAGCTAGCCCAAGAATTGTCTTTCTCTTTCTGTCCTTTTACTGCCAAAGGTGATTCAAACATGCAGCCCCTGGGCCTCTTTATGGCAGGGCAATCTTCTTAGCTAGCACAAGAATTGTCTTTCTATTTCTGTCTTTTACCGCTGAGCAGAATACTTCACTCAGGCAAAGAGAAGGAAAGCAAGTTTGTCACTTTCGTGGCTAAGCAAAGGTCTCAATTAGATGCAAACTGTCACTGCGTTATTTTATTTACCAGCTGAGCTCATTATTTCTGGACTGTCAGACTCTCTGTAGCTTTGCCAACTTCTTATCAGTAAGCTACGTGTTTCCGTATCCACCCACATTCCTTCACTTGCTCTTCATACACTCTTTCCTTTGTTCTCTTGCCAGAGGTCCGGCTCAGATAGCCGGCAAGAATTATTTTCAAAAATGTAACAATTAACTTTTCTTAGTTAGTGAGGTGTTTTATTTTCTTTATAACAAATAAATGAGTTTTAATTAGAAACCTTCCTTCGCGTTTCTTTTCAGATTATTGCAAACTTGGAATAAGCCTCGATTCATCTCCTCCTCTAAACCAGGGTAATTAGTCCCAGAGCCAAACATGGGATTAATAAATGCCCTGACATCCTGGTAGCTCGGACGGTTTGATTTATGGTTTTTTTCCTTGTTTTGTTATTTCTGATAAGAGCGCATAGGCAATTAGTTTTTAGCTACTGAGGTATGCTAATTATATTGCTGAGATGCCGAAACAAAAGTAAAACAAATACAAAATGTATTTTGCTGAGAAGGTGGCAGAAAGGAGGTTTCCAGATTTCCAGCCCCTTACTACAGCCACACGCCTGGAACAAGAAAAAGCCGTGGGAACAGAAATGGAGACAGATAAGACAGAAGCTGTTTTTGAAGATGATGATTTACGACTGAGGTCAGTAACATTTTCTTCTGGTCTTCCAAGCTCTGAAAAAGTCTCCCCAGAACCTTCTGAATTTGTAACGCTCGGTGCAAGCACTGCTGAGCAAAATTCCTCCCACACAGAGAGAGAAACAATTCATTACTCTTCTCAAAGCCCTGAGCTCACCCAGCGTGAGATGGCTATGAAAGCCTATCGTGACCGTATAAAACTCTATGAACAGCAGCTATTCCAGGCAAAAATGGCTATATCTATGCTTGAGCAAGATAAGGGAGATAACTTAAATTTTTCAAAAAGCGCCATATTGTCTTCTTGCTCAGAGCCAAAGACACTCCCCCTGGTGGATTCTGTGTCAGGCCAATTAAGACAGAGAGCACTGCATACGTCACATGAAAGTCTCCCTGATCAAGTTACACATGTCTTACATAACCACTCCTACTCAAAAGCATACAATGCCCCGTATGCAAAGCTGCCCGAAGCTAAAGGTGCAGCGCCATCTGCTGGCAAAAGTAATTTACTACAGGAAGCTGAAATGCCACAAGTGTTTCCACAGGCCCGAACTCAAACACCCCCTGGCGGTGTTGGTGTCTTTTTAGATGGAACACAGCAAAGGCAAATGACTGCATCTCCAGCAGGTCATGCCAATATTGCAGCTCAAGCACAAATGGCAACTGGAATACAGCAGATTCCAGTGCATCAGCCACAGCAGCTACAAATGCCTGCATATGTGCCCCAGCCACAAGTGCAAATAGGGCCACCTCCTGGCCCACCTCCAATGGCACAACCAAGACCATTTTTAGGTCCACAACAGGCACAGCAAATACCACAGGCATTTCTGCCAGCACAGCCAGCATACCAAGTGCAGGCTCCTCACCAGGCATTTTCTGTCTCTCCACTAACTGGTGAGTCAAAACTAAAAATGTCAGGACACAATTACAAAGCCTGGGTCAGTGAGATTACACTATTGCTTCTTAGAGAAGGCACGCACTGTATGGTATTTAACCCACCTGCCCCACCTTGGACTTATGCAATAAGAGATTTAGAGATAAGGGCTCGCACAACATTATTGATGTCCATGGATACTGAACTGCAGGTCACTTTTCCACCAAATACAATGGCCCGACAAATTTGGGCTGAATTGGAAAATTGCTACAGGCCTATCTCAATTGAATCTTCATGTTTACTGATGTCTGAACTCCACGGTTCGAGATTGAAACCTGGTGAACAAATTGGAGGGCATTTGACCAAACTGAAAGGTCTGAGAACAGAATTGAGAGAAAGAGGCCATAACATTGAAGATATTCAAATGATCAGCATCATTATTAACTCTTTGAATTATGAATGGAAAGATGCTGTTACAAAAATTAACCAAGTCCCTATTGCTCAACGCACAGTGGACAATGTCTGTA
Organism: Pantherophis guttatus; assembly: GCF_059756535.1. Classification (NCBI taxonomy): domain Eukaryota; kingdom Metazoa; phylum Chordata; class Lepidosauria; order Squamata; family Colubridae; genus Pantherophis; species Pantherophis guttatus. Next base: position 118,294,430 of record NC_142065.1, on the reverse strand, counting down.
GGCTTTTAATTGAAGAAGAGGCATTCATGCTAGCTACTCCACACTTGAGAGGACCACCCGCATCAAGAGCTCCAGCTAGGCGCCCCTTCCGAGGAAGGACCTACGCTCCAAGGATGCCAAGATGCAACACCTGCGATCGTGTGGGACATGCCACCCGGGATTGTCCCCAACGAGTTCCAGCTCCTGTCACGTACCAGCCCAGAGGAACAGATTCCAGAGGCAGAGGCAAAGGCGGTAGACAAGGTCGTCGTGCTCCCCGGCGTAATCCACAAACTCCACTCGCCACATTGGCTTTAACCAATGATCCACAACCTCAACCAGAGTACGACAGACGACTCCTGTGGACTTTGGACAGTGGTGCAGCATTGCATGTTACCTACAGAAAGGAACTTTTCACAGAAATGCACGAGCCTGAACCAGAACTACGTGAACTTTATTCTTTTTCAAATCATCCTTGTCAGGTCAAAGGAAAAGGAACTGTTTATGTTGAAGAGCTCGATGCATTCATTCCTGATGTTTATTACATACCAACAGCAACCAGTAATTTGCTTAGTCAGAGTCACTTGTCTAGAACATTAAATTTTCAGGTTCACCACCTTGAAAAAGCAAGTTACATAGTTAAAGATGGAGATATTGTTGCTGAAACCATATTAATTGGTGGTGTTTATTACTTAAAGCCAAAGCCTAAACCACAAACACAGGCAAGTATGCAAACTCCAAAAAGGCAGAGCACAGGCCCAGAGAGAGATGCTCCAGTGAGAGATCCTGTTGCTATTCCTAAGGCTCCTAAAGCCAACAAAAATAGAGTTGGTAAACAGGTTGCTCAGAGCAAGCCTGAGGTTCCGCATAAAAATGTTAATGTTGAGAATTCACTAACAGGTAAACCTTTGCATTCCAGGTGTATCCACAAATGGCATAGAAGATTGGGGCATGCCAGTTTCCGTGTTCTTAGGAAGATGCCGGAGTTCGCAAAAGGTTTGGATCTAAAGGGGTGTAAGGTGTTTTTGGATTGTGCTGTATGCAAGAAGGCCAAATCCAAAGCAGCAGCCATTCCCAAACGCGCTACATGCCTGTCAACACGCATTTTTGATTTGGTTCACATTGACATAGTTGGTCCATTCCCGCCATCATTTGGTGGTAGAAAATATTTTCTAACAATTGTTGATAATTACTCTAGATATGGATATGTATATCCTATGAAAGAAAAATCAGAGACTTTTCAGATCTTTAAAGACTTTGCAACCCTTGTTTCTACCCAACACCAAGTTCGCATCGCCAGAATCCAGAGTGATCGTGGTCCCGAATTCATGTCTCAGCGTTTCCAGGACTGGATGCGTAAGAATGGAATTATTCATCAGACATCAGCGCCTTACACACCGGCTCACAATGGAGTCGTAGAACGAAGACAAGGGGTCCTGCAAACCATGATGCGTTGTCTCCTAGAAGACGCCAACCTTGGTAAGATATACTGGGGTGAAGCTATCAAGTATGCAAATTACATTGTCAACCGTACTTGGAGCAGTGTAACAAATCAGACTCCTTTCTTCATGTTGTATGGCTACAAGCCCGATCTTAAAAACATCCATATTTTTGGTTCATATGCTATGGTGAACATTCCCTTAGCTCAAAGAAGAAAAGGAGGTCCAGCAGCAAAGAGACTGAGATTTATGGGTATTGATGATAACTCAAAGTGGAGCAAATTTATTGACTCTAAACATTTAATTGTGATTTCCCAATCTGCTAATTTTGAAGAAGATATTGACTGGTCCAGGATTCATTCCAATGATCCTGGAGTTTATTTTCCCAGAGATGATACTGCTGATGCCACGCAGATTGATGATCAAGATTCCACTGATTCTTCTCAACTTGATGTTCCGTCTTCGCAAGCCGCGGATGCTGATGCTAGCGACGAAAGTGAGGACGAGGACGAAGCAGAAGAAGACTGGACAGTTGTTCCGAGACGTTCCAAGAGGGCCACAAAAGGGATCCCTCCACAATGATATTCTTGGCAACTGACAAAAGCACCCTTGCCTTTGATTTGCAATGTTACACTTCCACCTGATAATTTCACACAAATCAAGCAGCTCCCTGATTCAGAGCAAGACAAATGGTATGATGCAATGCAGGTTGAAATGGACAGTCTAAAGAAACTTAAAGTATTTACACCTGCAAAACCTCCAGCAAACAAAAAGGTCATTGGCACTCGATGGGTTTACAGAATCAAAAAGAAACCAAATGGTGAGTCACTGTACAAAGCCAGACTTGTAGCTCAGGGTTTCGCTCAACGTTATCCTGAGGATTACACAAATACTTACTCACCGACAGTCAGAACTGAGAGTGTAAAAATTGCTTTAGCAACTGCAACTATCCTTGGTTTAGAAGTTTTTCAGTTTGATGTTGACACGGCTTATCTACATGCAGACCTAGACGAAGAGATCTACGTGAGAAGTCCTCCAGGATTCCGACAGCAAGAAGGGGATACCTGGTTCCTAAACAAAAGTCTCTATGGTCTGAAACAATCTGGTTTAATGTGGTATTTATGTCTTACTGACAAACTAAATTCAATGGGCTTTATTAAGTCCGAAACTGATGAGTGCGTGTTCACAAAAAGATCTAACAATGCATATGAGATAGTTCTTGTTTATGTTGATGATATTGTTTATATTGGTCCAAATAAGCAAATGAGTGAAATTTTTGCCAAAGCTTTGCAGAGATACTTCACATTGAAATCATTAGGTCACATTAGCACTTATTTAGGTGTTCAGATTGAAAAAACACAGAAGGGGTTTAGTCTTTCACAAGAAGATAAAATTGAACAAATTTTGCATCATTGCAACATGAAAGATGCTAATACAGCAAAGACACCCATGCAAACAGATTTTCACAACTTGACACAAGAAGAAAGTCCTGAGTTCGAGGATCAAACACTTTATCGTTCAGTCATAGGGTCACTATTGTACATTAGTAGTTGGACCAGACCCGACATTGCACTTAGTGTTAATCTCTTATCTCGACACGTAGGTAAGGCAAAACAGTTTCATTGGACATGTATTAAGAAATTATTGAGATACCTAAAATACACTAAACACATGAAGTTATTGTTAGAACCAACACATACTGATTATGCAGAATTATGTTGTTATGCAGATTCTGATTGGGCAAGTGATAAGAAATCACGTAAAAGTACTTCAGGTTATATGATGTTCTTAAATGGATGTCCTGTTTATTGGCAAGTACGTAAACAGAATTTTGTTTCTTGTTCATCTACTGAAGCTGAATATGCTTGTGTTTCAGATGCATGTAATTCTCTAACTTGGTTTGATGCTTTAGTCACAGATATCTGGACACACCCGATCCGACCGATCACCGTGATGGAAGACAATGAATCGGTGGTTTATATTTCTGAATCTCATTTCACAGGTTCTAGATCCAGACACATTGACATCCGTTATCAAAACATAAAACATTTAGTGAAAAAAGGTTTTGTCAAAATGCAATATGTATCTACACATGATCAAATTGCTGATATGCTCAACAAACCACTTCCAGCAGCTCAACATGAGTATCTGCGTGAGAAGATGTGCCTTAGTTGATGATGTACTGATATTCGCTCAACTGGCAAAAGAAGGGGAATGTCACTGCGTTATTTTATTTACCAGCTGAGCTCATTATTTCTGGACTGTCAGACTCTCCGTAGCTTTGCCAACTTCTTATCAGTAAGCTACGTGTTTCCGTATCCACCCACATTCCTTCACTTGCTCTTCATACACTCTTTCCTTTGTTCTCTTGCCAGAGGTCCGGCTCAGATAGCCGGCAAGAATTATTTTCAAAAATGTAACAATTAACTTTTCTTAGTTAGTGAGGTGTTTTATTTTCTTTATAACAAATAAATGAGTTTTAATTAGAAACCTTCCTTCGCGTTTCTTTTCAGATTATTGCAAACTTGGAATAAGCCTCGATTCATCTCCTCCTCTAAACCAGGGTAATTAGTCCCAGAGCCAAACATGGGATTAATAAATGCCCTGACAAAAGGATAAAAGTCCTTTTATAAGTTGTGCACAGAGAAGAGATGCATTTTCACTCAAACAGAATGTCCATCAATGCTCTGAAATAAAGGGAGGGGGTCAGGCATCTACATCCTTTTACTGTTCTGTTCCCCAGGCATCTGGCTCCACTGGGAACAGGCAGATAAACTCTAGCAAACAGGTTTTCATGCAGATTATATTTATTTGGGAATCCTTGAACACATAAGACTTACAATCATAGTGAGTCCAGGTGAGGTGCATCCATATTTCATAATCTGTCCCATTTCCTAGTGTAAAAGGATGGTAGTTCTGACTCCCTGTTCAGAAAGCATGTTCTCTCTTCTGAGGTAATTCAACATATGGCCAGGTCTTTGTTCTAAAATCCCGGCAGAGAGCCTCAGTGGCCAATCAGACACACAGATAAGGTCACATGTCATGGACTACATTTCCTATAATGCAATCTCTCACTACATCTCCCACAATGCAATCTCTTAAGGAGACAGCTCTTAATTCTTAAGGTAACTAACTCACCACAACTCACTATCTGTAACAGCACAGATATTTGGGGGGGGCAGGGAACAGAGGGAGGGAAGATGTGGAAGCAATAGCCATTAGGGTAAATAATGGCATGAGCCATTGGATGAGGATGAAAAACTAAAAAGATGGAAGGAATATATTGAAGAACTTTTTGAAGACACTAGGGATGATATTGATAAGGGAAGTATAACAACTGGACCAAACATTACTAGGGAAGAGGTTGAACACGCAATAAAAATAGCAAAAACAAGAAAACCCACAGGACCTGATGATATCCCAGTAGAAATTTTAAAATTGCTGGAAGACAATGGGAAGAAAATTTTACTGCAGCATTTCAATCGAATATATGAAACAGGAAAGATACCAAATGATTGGCTAAAGTCAACCTTTGTGACAATCCCCCAAAAAATAAATGCAAAGAAGTACACCGAATACAGAACAATAAGCTTAATGAAAATATTCCTGAGAATAATTCACACAAGAATATACAACAAAATTGAGGAGTGTCTAAGTAACACACAATTTGATTTAGAAACAATCTTGGTACACAAGATGACCTATTCAGCATTCAAGTTCTTGTACAGTGCTGTAGAGATGTCAATCACAGTGTTTACATGTGCTTCATTGATTTTGAAAAAGCATTTGATAAAATAAGACACAGCAAACTATTACAAATCCTGAAACAAGTGGGACTAGATGACAAAGACATCCGAATCATAAAGAATCTATATTGGCATAAGGTAGCAAATGTGAGACTAGGCCAAAAATACTCAGATGATGCAGAAATATGAAGAGGGGTCAGACAGGGCTGTATTCTGTCTCCGCTGTTGTTTAATATCTACTCTGAGTCAATTTTCAATGAAGCACTGGAAAACATTGATACTGGCCTCAAAGTAAAAGGTGTTCAGGCTAACAATTTAAAATATAATGATGATACAGTTCTGCTTGCCAGTAAGCATGAAGACCTTCAGCTCAGGGGTGAAATGCTCCCGGTTCGGACTGGATAGCCCAATCCAGTGGCGATGGAGGTGGGTGGTTCGGATAACCGGTAGCAAAACTCCCTGCCCCCCCCCATGCCCAGCTGAGCCGTGCAATCATCAGAGGCTTTTTTTTTAATTTTTAAAAGCATTTTTTCTACAACCTCTTCAGCCGAAAAAATGCTTTTAAAAGTAAAAAAAAAAAAAAGCTTCTGATGATCGCGTGGCTCAGCTGGGATAGTCAGAGGCTTTTAAAAACATTTTTTCTACAACCTCTTCGGCTGAAGAGGTTGTAAAAAAAATGCTTTTAAAAGGCTCTGATGATCCCAGCTGAATTGCCTGATCGGCAGAGGCTTTTAAAAGAAAAAAAGCCTCTGCCAATCAGGCAACTCAGCTGGGATCATCACAGCCTTTTAAAAGCATTTTTTTACAACCTCTTCACTGAAGAGGTTGTAGAAAAAATGGTTTTAAAAGTAAAAAAAAAGTTGGCCACGCCCACCCAGTCACATTACCCCACCACCACCAAGCCACGCCCACAGAACCGGTAGTAACAAATTTTAGATTTCACCACTGCTTCAGCTCCTCATCAACAGAGTCTCAGAAATATCTGAAAAATATGGCTTGAAGCTTAACACCTCAAAAACCAAGATCATGGTCATCAGCAAACAATCCATTAATTTACCACTGATAAATTTGGAAGTAATACCACTAGAAAAAGTTGAAAGGATCATGTACCTCAGTTTTAATTTACATGAAAGCTGGGACATGATCAATGAAGTAAAGACAAGGATAGAGAAAGCTTGAACAGCATTCTTCAAAATGAAAAAAGTCTTCTGCAGTCACGACATAAGCCTAAGACTGAAAATCAGGCTTGTCAGATGTTACATCTTTTCTATCCTGCTCTACGGAGTTGGTCTCTGACAGAAAACCACCTGAAGAAACTAGAAGCATTTGAAATGTGGATTTATAGATGACTGTTACGTATAAACTGCGTTAACAAAATCACAAATGAGGAGGTGATAAGCTGCCTGGGAAAGCATAGGGAAATTATCAAAGCCATTAAAAAGCGAAAGTTAGAATATTTTGGACATGTGATGTGACATCCAGAAAAATACGGCATCCTTCACTTAATCCTCCAGGGAAAGATTGAAGGCAAATGAGGTCCAGGCAGAAGAAGAACATCATGGCTTCAAAACCTAAGGGACTGGTTTGGACAAAACTCAGCAGCACTTTTTCATGCGGCTGTTGACAAAAATAGGATTGCCAACATGATCACCAACGTCCGATGATGGATATGGCACAAGAAGAAGAAGAATGGCATGAGCCTGATTGGGCAATCCTGGCACAGACATTGAAATTTCAAAGGAAAAGAAACCTAGAGGAAACTATCATAACTGTGTGCCTCCAAGCTCACTTTGGTTGAGAAGATGTTGTGCATCAGGGTGGACAATTCATCCTTCCACCTACCCATCCACCCACCCATCCCTCAATCCATCAGTCCATCCATCCATCCATCCATCCATCCATCCATCCATCCATCCATCTTCTATGGTGCTCTCTAATACCCAACTTTTTGCAATTAACAAGAGTCAAAAGTAGTTAATACCACACCTTTTTACGGTTCCTGCTATTCTAATAACATAGACTTAAAATTGGCAGACTATTAGTTAGAATATTTCATCTGACTTGAATCTCACAGGATCTTGGTAATCTCACTCAAAAGGCTTAATATTCTCAATTTAAATCTCACAATATCCCATTGGGCATCAAAATTTCATGAGGTTAGGTTAGGTTTAGGTTTATTAAATTTGTATACTGCCCTTCTCCCGAAGGACTCAGGGCGGTGAACAGCCAAAATTAAAATGCATACAGTATAAAAATTAAAATAAATTAAAACAGAATTAGATCAGTTTGGCTTCCCCAAATTTTAAAACCCTTTACCCATAAAATAGCCAATTAAAATTTTAAGCCAGCCCGGCTTGCTGAAATAAGAAGGTCTTCAATGCTCGGCGGAAAGTACGGAGGTCCAGGATCAGTTGTATTCCTGGGGGTAGCTCGTTCCAGAGGGCGGGTGCCCCCACAGAGAAGGCTTCCCCCCTGGGGGTCATCAGTCGACATTGCTTGACCGACGGCACCCTGAGGAGACCCTCTCTGTGGGAGCGGATTAGCCAGTGGGAGGTTATCGGTGGCAGAAGGTGGTCTCATAAATACCTGGGCCCTAAGCCATGGAGCACTTTAAAGATGAGAACCAATGCCTTGAAGCGCACCCGGAAGACCACCGGGAGCCAGTGCAGCTTGCGCAGGAGATGTGTTACATGGGAGCACCATGTCGCCCCCATAATTACCCGCGCGGCTGCATTCTGGACCAGCTGGAGCCTCCGGGTGCTCCTCAAGGGGAGCCCCATGTAGAGAGCATTGCAGTAGTCCAGGCGAGAGGTGACGAGGGCGTGAGTGATCGTGCATAAGGAGTCCTGATCCAGAAAGGGACGCAACTGGCGTATCAGGCGAACCTGATAAAAAGCCCCCCTGGCCACGGCCATCATATGCTCTTCTAAAGACAGCCGTGTATCCAGGAGGACGCCCAAGTTATGATCCCTTTCCGTGGGGGCCAATGACTCGCCCCCAATAGCCAGCGATGGCACCAGCTGGCTATATCGGGACGCCGGCAGCCACAGCCACTCAGTCTTGGAGGGGTTGAGTCGGAGCCTGTTCCTCCCCATCCAGACCCGCACAGCCTCCAGGCACCGGGACATCACTTCAAGGGCATCGATGGGGTGGTCTGGGGTGGAGATGTACAGCTGAGTGTCATCAGCGTACAGATGGCACCGCACCCCAAATCCACAGATGAGCCCACCCAGCGGCTTTACATAAATGTTGAACAGGAGAGGCGAGAGGACCGACCCTTGCGGCACCCCACAAACAAGGTGCCTCGAGGTCGACCTCTGCCCCCCAGCCAACACAGACTGTGACCGGTCAGAGAGATAGGAGGAGAACCACCGTAAGACGGTGCCTCCCACTCCCAACCCCTCCAGCCAGCGCAGCATGATACCATGGTTGATGGTATCAAAAGCCGCTGAGAGATCTAATAGGACCAGAACAGAGGAACATCCTCTGTCCCGAGCCCTCCAGAGATCATCAACCAACACAACCAATGCCGTTTCTGTGCTGTACCCAGGCCTGAAGCCGGACTGGAATCGACCCAGATAGACAGTTTCATCCAGGTACTGTGGGAGCTGTCGCGCAACCACACTCTCAACAACCTTCGCCACAAAGTGAAGGTTGGAGACAGGACGGTAATTTGCCAAAACAGCCGGATCCAGAGAAGGCTTCTTGAGGAGGGGCCTCACGACCGCCTCTTTCAAGGCGGGAGGTAAGAAACCCTCACTCAAAGAAGCATTTGTAATCCTCTGGAGCCAGCCTCGTGTAACCTCCCTGGTAGCCAGCAGCAGCCAGGAGGGACACGGGTCCAATAAACATGTGGTTGTGTTCAACCTCCCCAGCATCCTGTCCACGTCCTCGGGCATCACAGGATCAAACTCCTCCCAGATAATATTCTTAAGACCCGCCTCGGACACCTCGTCTGAACCCACCCAGTCAGAGTCCAGGCCGTCCTGAATTTGAGCGATTTTATCGTGCAGATAATGTGCAAAATCCTCAGCACGCCCTTGCAAGCGGTCTTCCCGTGCTCCCAGGTGGAGAAGGGAGCGGGTCACCCTAAACAGGGCAGCTGGGTGATTATCTGCCGACGCGATAAGAGTAGAAAAGTAGTTACACTTTGCCGCTTTTATCGCCACTAAGTAGGTCTTGATATAAGACCTCACTAGTGCTCGGTCAGATCCAGAATGACTAGCCCTCCAACTAATCTCTAGGCGTCGTTTCAGGCGCTTCATCTCCCTCAGCTCCTCGGAGAACCAAGGAGCTGGGCCGATTCGGCGCCGGGTCAGAGGCCGCAAAGGCATGACCCGATCTAAAGCACCAGCAGCCACCCTATATTAGGCGGCCACCAGGTCTTCCGTCGAGTCGTGAGATCTTGTAATGAGATCTTGTAATCTTTCAAGATTCTAGTTGTGAACAGCAAAATGGTGTAATATTTATAATTTTAATATTAATACATAATAATAATATTAATATTGTTCTGTCTCCACACCCAACCAGCCAGCCGAGGGTTAAATAAACTCTTCAAACACTCAACGTCAGTGATAAGGAACTTGGCAGCAACTCCGTGGCTGCCTGCCAAGAACTTTTACTCCGATAACACAGACAAAAATACACACAGTTTGAATAGTCCAGTTTGTAATTAAATCCACAGCAAATAGTCTGAATGGCCACCACACTCCCTTTTATAGCCTGTGGGGTGTGGTCCAGTGATTCAGCTTAATCTCTGGCATGCCTCCTTTTCTGCTGCGTACGCTTGTCTCTCCGACGCTGGCATGGGTCCAACCACAATGTTTCTTTGTCACTATCTGACGGCTCGGAAACACCTGGCTCCTGGCCAATCTCTTCTCCTTTGGGAGACACCTGAGGCATTGCCAGAGAGGAGGGTCCTGGAGAGGGAGGTCTGGCCGTCTCCTCTCCTTCATGTTCGGAGCCTTCTTCCTCCGATAAGATAGGCTCGGAGGATGGAGCCACAACACAACAAAGGATGAAGGCTATTGCTGAGCACATTGTAAGCCGCCCTGAGTCTTCGGAGAAGGGCGGCATATAAATCAAATAAAATTAAAAAAAATAATAATAAAAAAACACTATCCCCCACCACAGGGCCCTTCCCCCGGGTCTGACGGTCGGGATGTAGTCGGGACGGGAACTGGTTGTGAAAGGCCCGTACCAGGTCAGGGACCTGAACGGAAAAAGCATCCACCCAGCTGAAATCCTCGGGCCCGTACCCCTTCCAGGCGATGAGGTATTGGAAGCGCCCCTTCAGCCAACGGGAGTCCTGGATGCTATCCACCTCGTACGTCAATGTGTCGTCCTCATCGGCTGTGGCTGGGGGGGGCAGGCATTGTCGGGCGTCGGAGATGGCTCGCTGGGGCCTCAGGGACCAGGAAGGATCGATGGAAATCAGGGTGGAGCCGCATGGAGCATGGTAAAGTCAACCGGTAGGCCACCGGGTTGATGACCGCCTCGACGGGGAAGGGACCGATAAAGCGGTGGGCCAGTTTCTTCACCGGCCGGTCCGTGGGGAGGTGTTTCGTGGACAGCCACACCCGATCTCCGACTTCCAGCGGGGGCGTCGCCTGTCGGGAGCGATCGGCGACCCGTTTATAGTCCTCTTTCACCCGGATCGGCTGCCGCCGCACCAGTTGCTGCACCGCCTGCAGCTCTGAGAGGAAGTCCAGGGTCTCGGGAACAGGGGAATCTGAGATTGACAACAGGAAAAGCCGTGGATGGTATCCGACATTGGCATGGAACGGGGTCATCTGGGTGGAGGTGTGTTGGGAGTTGTTAAAGGCGAACTCCACCAGGGGAAGGTACTCGGCCCAGTTGTCCTGCTGCTAGTTGACGAAACAGCGGAGGTACTGTTCTAGGATGCCAATGACCTTCTGCATTCCCCCATCAGTCTCTGGATGGTGCGATGATGACAGGCACATCTGCACCTCCAATGCGGCCATTAGGCTGTTCCAGAAGCGGGCCGTGAATTGGGCCCCACGGTCTGAAACCACCCGGTCTGGCAGGCCATGGAGGCGGAAGATGTGTTGCAGGAACAGGCGGGCTGTGGTGCGGGCCAATGGCAGTCCACAGCACAGGATAAAATGTGCCATCTTCGTGAGCGCATCCACCACCACAAGGATGGTCGTGAACATAGCAGATGGTGGCAGGTCCGTCAGGAAGTCCATGGAGATGGCTCCCCACAGTCTCTCCGGTGTCGGCAGCGGCTGGAGGAGTCCAGGAGGTGGACCGGACGCGGCTTTGGTCTGTTGGCATGTCACACAGGATGTCACGTACGCGTGCACATTGTGCCGTACCCGGGGCCACCAAAAAGTCCGTGTCACCAGATTCAGTGTCTTAAATAACCCAAAATGTCCCACCGCGGGGTTGTCATGGCACTGGTTCATGACGAGGGCTTGGAGTGGACTCGTGGGCACGTACAACCAGCCCCGGTGCTTCAACAAGCCTTCCTCTAAAGTCCATGGGGACGCGGGACTGACTTCCGCTTTCCGCTGCTGTGACCAGTCATCCCGGTGCTGCGCTTCCAGCACCTGAGCCCGCAGGTCCGCCGGTTCCTGGACCGTGGCCAAGGATTCCGCTGGCAGCACCGTCCACGGGGGAAGGGAGTCCTTAGGGCAAAAGTATTCCGGCTTGCGGGATAGCGCGTCGCCCTCTGGTTGAGGCTACTCAGGATGTAGGTGACGTGGAAGTTGAACCGGGTGAAAACAAAGACCACCGGATCTGCCGCTGGTTCAACTTCCTGGCCGTGGTGAGGTGCTCCAGGTTCCGATGGTCCGTCCGCACCTCCACCTGGTGTCGGGCCCCCTCGAGGTGATGCCGCCAAGCCTCGAACGCGGCCTTGATAGCCAGCAACTCCTTTTCCCAGATGGTGTAGTTGCGCTCGGAAGGATTGGGTTTCCGTGAGTAATAAGCGCAGGGAAAAAGAGTGCCGCCATCCACCAGGGCCTGTAGGAGTATTGCTCCAATCGCCACGTTGGATGCATCCGTCTCAACCACAAACGGACGGTGTGGATTGGGATGCCTCAGGACTGGCTCCATGATGAAGGCCCGCTTGACGACCTCGAAGGCCTGCTACTGCGGGGGCCCCTACTGGAACGGGACCTTCTTCCGAAGGAGTTGGGTCAGCGGCAAGGTCAGGGTGGCGAAGCCCGGGATGAAGGTCCGGTAATAGTTGGTGAACCCCAGCAGACGCTGGACGTCCTTCACCTGACATGGGGGTTCCCAACTGCGCAAGGCCTCTGCCTTGTGCGGGTCCATCACGATGCCCTCGCAGGTGATGATGTGCCCAAGGAACTCTATGGAAGTCTGGAAGAAGTAACATTTCTCCAACTTCGCATAGAGTTGGTGCTCCCGCAGGCGCTATGCGAAGGGCGTCAGCTCAGGAGGCAAGGAGACAGCTGGGGTGGAGACGTCCTGGCTGGCACAGGTGTGGCAGAGGTGGTTGACACACTGCAGGCTCGGGAACGAGATGGCGTTCCTCGACCATGCCACCTGAGGATCGTGGGCCCAAAGCCAGGCCATCCCCAAGACCAGCGAGAAATGCAGGTCTGCCGTCACATAGAATTGGATCGCCTCTTCATGGTTCCCAATGGTGAGGCGCAAGGGCTGGGTAGCGAATTTGATGGGCCCTCCCCCGAGTTCCCACCCATTGATAGTCTCGACCCTCAACGGAGGGTCCACCGGAACCAAGGGGACTTTAAAATGGGCCACAAAGGCCTGGTCCATGAAGTTTGTCGTGGCCCCCAGTCCACCAGCGTGTGCGCCTGAAGCCCCTCCGACCGGTTGGCCAACAACACCCAGGTGTCCAGAATCAGGTGCCGAGGGGGCTCACAGTCCACAGCCGCCGACTCTGGCGGGGCATGGCTACGTGCCTGGCCCAGGGTTTTCCCTAGGCCAGGCCTGGCCCGTTTCCTGGCTGGTCATGCCGAGATTCCGGAACAGGCTTGAGCGCCCCACTCCGCTTCCTGGGACACGAGGCAGCAAAATGTCCAGCCTCGCCGCAATAGAGGCACAATCCCCCTTGGTGTCTCCGCATCCGCTCCTGGGCCGTCAGTTGAGATCTGGCTGCTCCGAGCTCCATGGGTTCCTCAGCCGTTGCCACAAAGCGTGGGGTGGTCCGGGGCACTGTCGGTGGAAAACGTGGGGGTGCCGAAGCTGCCGGTGGTTCCGGAAGGGGCCGACGAGGCCGTCGCCATTGAAGGAGGGTGTCGATGCACAGGCATTGGGTCACCAGCGCGTCGAGGGTCTGAGGCACCTCCATCCGGACCAGTTCATCCTGCAGCTCATCTGAGAGGCCGTCCTGAAAGGCATCCATCAGCACCGCCTCATTCCAAGCCGAGTCCTGGCCTAGAAGTCGGAACTCAACAATATAGTCCTGCAGGGGGCGCTTCCCTTGGCGGAGGTCCTTGATGCGCCTCGCTGCCATCTGAACCAGGAGGGGGTCCTCATACATCATGTGCAGGTGTTGCAAAAAGCCCTGATAGTCCAAGAGTAACGGGCTGTTTTGCAGCAACAGGGGCGGGGCCCATTGGGCAGCAGAACCAGAGAGGGAGCTAACGAGGCGCTCCCACGTGACACCTCTCCTGCGCGAGCTGCACTGGCTCCCGGTGGTCTTCCGGGTGCGCTTCAAGGTGTTGGTGACCACCTTTAAAGCGCTCCATGGCTTAGGGCCGGGGTACTTACGAGACCGCCTTCTGCCACCAATAGCCTCCCACCGGCCAGTACGCTCCCACAGAGTGGGCCTCCTCAGGGTGCCGTCCGCCAGACAATGTCGGCTGGCGACCCCCAGGGGGAGAGCCTTCTCTGTGGCGGCGCCCACCCTCTGGAACAACCTCCCCCCAGAGCTACGTACAATAACAGACCTCCGGATTTTTCGTCGGGCCCTAAAAACCCATTTATTTCAACTAGCTGGGCTGGCTTGAGTCAAATTTTAAACGGATTTTAAATTGGAATGTTTTAATTACGGCCAAAATTATTTAATTATTTTAAACAGATTTTAGATTTTGTATGTTTTGTATGTATGTCTTGTTTTTACTTTGGCTGTTCACCGCCCTGAGTCCTACATTGGAGAAGGGCGGTATAGAAATTTAAACAAATAAATAAATAAATAAATAAATAATCACAAATGCCACCCGAGCCCGGTCATCCAGAAAATCCTCCGGCCTCATCGCCATGAAGAGTTGGCATTGTCCCATGAAGGCCGGGAACATCTCCGGCTGCCCAGAAAACCTATCTGGCACATTCACTGGGCATCTCGAATGGGGAGGAGGAGGAGGGGGAGCTGCAGGAGCATTTCCCAAAGCAAGTTGGGCAGTTAACTGTGCCACTTGCTGATGCAGGAGCTGATTGGCATCTAGCAGCTGCTGTACCTGCTGCTGCAGCTGTTGGTCCATCGTGGGTTAACAATGGTTTATGTTCAGGTGACGGACAAGATGTTCTGTCCCCGCACCCAACCAGACAGCCGAGGGTTAAATAAACTCTTCAAACACTCAACGTCAGTGATAAGGAACTTGGCAGCAACTCCGTGGCTGCCTGCCAAGAACTTTTACTCCGATAACACAGACAAAAATACACACAGTTTGAATAGTCCAGTTTGTAATTAAATCCACAGCAAATAGGCGTTGTGTCCAAAGGTGCAAAGTGACTTGCCAGAGATTAGCTTTGTCCTCACAGAGTCCGAATGGCCACCACACTCCCTTTTATAGCCTGTGGGGTGTGGTCCAGTGACTCAGCTTAATCTCTGGCATGCCTCCTTTTCTGCTGCGCACGCTTGTCTCTCCAACGCTGGCGTGGGTCCAACCATAATGTTTCTTCGTCACTATCCGACAGCTCGGAAACAGCGTTTCCAAGCCGTTCAGACCGTTCGCACCAATTTTATTTTTATTTTTTTTTATTAAAAAGTTTTGTAGAAAATACAAACATTTTCACCCCCCACCCTTCCCCCCTCAACCCCTCCCTCCCCTTTCCCACCCCCCTACCCCTCCTTTCCCCCCACCCCCCTCCCTAGACTTCCCAGAACAAGCACAGGGTTTAGCATTCACAAATCAAAAGCTAAAATATGCTAACAAATTATTACATTTCATATTCTCCCTAGATTCTTAACTCCTTATAATTCAAAAAAACAAACAAACATAAACTACTTAAAATTACTTCATTCATATGCTATATGAATCTTCTTATTCGGATACTTCTTCTGTATGTAATCGATCCATCTTCTCCATTCCGATATGTATCTTTCATTTGAATGGTCTTTAAGATATGATGAAATTTTTGCCATTTCTGCCAAATGCACAACTTTTAATGTCCATTCCTCAATGGTGGGTGGATCTTCCTTCTTCCAGTACTGTGCCACCAGTAACCTGGCAGCCGTTATTAAGTTCAAAAGTAACTTAGTCTCTATTACAGTACAATCCATGACTATTCCCAACAAAAAGAATTGTGGTGTAAATTTAATTTTTTTCTTAAAAATGTTTTGAATAATCCACCATATTTTTATCCAAAAAGCCTTAATTTTTTTACATGTCCACCATATATGAAAATATGTAGCATCTTTACACTCACATCGCCAACACTTAGGTTGTAAATTTGGATACATACAGGCTAATTTTTTTGGGTCTAAATGCCATCTATAAAACATTTTATAAAAATTCTCCCTTAGATTTTGAGCTTGTGTAAATCTTACATTTCTGACCCATATCTTTTCCCATGTTTCCATCATTATTGGTTCACCTACGTTTTGTGCCCATTTTATCATACAGTCCTTGACTAACTCTGTTTCTGAATCTATTTCCACTAGTGCATTATACAACCTTTTTATATGCATTTGACCTTTATCTCTTGTTTGCTTTATCAAATTCTCATCCTGCTGCAAAATACCAATTTTTTGATCTTCTCTCCATCTGGCCTGCAGCTGTCCATACTGAAACCAAGTCCTAATAATTCCTTCTTCTCTTAATTGCTCCATTGGTTTTAATTGTAATCTGACTCCTTCCTTATAAAGAAGTTCCTTATATGTAATCTTATCTTGCTTTTGCTCTAAGTTTATATTCTCTATCGCGTGTCTGGGTACTGTCCATATTGGTAACTTATCACTTAATTTATATTTATACTTTTTCCAGACCCTCAATAGAGAATTTCTTAATATATGACTTTTAAAAGCCTTATCTACTTTCTTGTCATAGACTAAATAAACATGCCAGCCGTAGACCAAACCATATCCTTCAATATTCAATATCTTTTCCTCCATTAAATTTATCCTGTGATTGCTGAGAGGGCAGCGGCTTCATAGTACAGTCTTAAGTTGGGCATTTTAAGACCACCTCTTTCTCGGATATCTTGCATTATCTTTTGTTTAACTCGAGGTTTCTTCCCTGCCCACACAAATTTATTTATGCCCTTCTGCCATTCCTTCAAATTTTCATCTTTTTTTAGTATAGGTATCATTTGAAAAAGAAATAAAAATTTTGGTAAAATATTCATTTTTACAGCGGCTATCCTTCCCAGCAAAGACAATTGTAGTTTTTTCCAATTTTCCATCTCTTTTTGTATTTTGTGCCATAATGGTTCATAATTGTGCTGATATAATTTCATATTTGCAGTCATAATATAAACCCCTAAGTATTTAACCTTCTTAACTACTTCAAATCCTGTTAACCTTTCTATCTCTTCTTTCTGGCTTCTAACCATATTTTTAGCTATTATTTTCGTTTTAGCTGCATTTATTTTAAAACCAGATACTTGTCCATATAAGCAGGTTATATCCATCAAGGCTGTAATCGATTTTACCGGTTGGGTTAAGGTAACAATCAGGTCATCCGCAAATGCTCGTAACTTATACTCATGCTGTCTAATTTTAATTCCCTTTATTGTATCCATCTCACGTATTTTACTTAGTAAAACTTCCAGTGTCAACACAAACAATAACGGAGACAAGGGACAACCTTGCCTTGTTCCTTTTTCTATATTAAAAAGATCTGTTAAGCCACCATTAACTATTATTTGCGCTGTTTGTTTTTGATATATTGCCTTAATAGATTGTACAAGTTGTTCTCCAAGTTGCATCCTTTCTATTAATTTTAATAAAAATTGCCAATTCAATCTGTCAAAGGCTTTTTCAGCATCCAAAAACACTAGCACTGTGGGGACCTGGTTGTTCCTTCCCAGATACTCTAATAAATTAACAATTTGCCTCACATTACTCTTCATTTGTCTGCCATTTATAAAACCAGTTTGATCATGGTTAATCATTTGCTGCATAACTGTCATTAATCTATTTGCTAAAATTTTAGCAAAAATTTTATAGTCTGTGTTCAATAATGAAATCGGCCTATAATTTTTAGGATCTGTATCGTCATGCCCTTCTTTTGGGATCAACGAGATAAATTCCAAAGTTGGAGGCACCTCTCCTCCCTGTTGTATATTGTTAAATAATTCTTTCAATGGTTCCACCATTTCCTCCTGTAAAGTTTTATACTAGATAGCTGTCAGACCGTCCGTCCCAGGAGCTTTACCCACTTTCAACTGCTTAATTGCTAACACAATTTCCTCGGAAGTTATCATTTGGTTTAAACTATCCCTCTGCTCATTTGAGGTTGTATAAATATTCTCTTTCTGCAAATATCTATCTATATCTATATCTTTGATTTTATCACCAGTACACAGCCTCGAATAAAACTCTAAGAAAGATTTTTTAATCAATTGTTGCTCATAAACCTCCTTACCCTTATATCTTATTTTCTCTCTTGTCCTTGATTTTTGCTTTTTCCTTAACAGGTATGCTAACCACCTGCCTGGTTTATTGGCATTATAAAAAATATTATGTTTTGCATATCGTAAATTAGTTGCCACTTGATCTGCTATTAACATGTTAAATTGACCTTTCAATAAATTGATTGCCTCTTTAATTTTCTTATCTGTTGGATTGACTATTAAAGCCTGTTCCTGTTTACTAATCTCATCTTCTAATTCTTTTCTTTTTGCCCCCTGTTTCTTTCTATGTTTATTATTCAAATATACAGTATCAAAATTCCTCGCATATATGCTTTACTTGCATCCCATACCATTTCCATAGATGTACCATTTTGCATATTCATAACAAAAAATTCTTTCATAAATTTTTTACACTCTTTTACATTTTCTTCATACCTAAACAAATTATCATTTAACCTCCAGGACCTCCTAGACCCTTTTTCTCACTCCAATTCCAACCAAATTGGACTATGGTCTGTCAATATTCTTGGGTAAATCTTCATGTTCTTCACCTTAGATAAGAGATCATTAGTAATTAGTATAAAATCAATCCTTAAAAAGGATTGATGTCTGTCTGAGAAAAAAGTAAAAAAATTTTCTTCCGGATTTCTTTCATGCCAAATATCCCTCAGCTCCCAATCATTCATCATCTCCCAAAACACTTTGGGCAATTTTGCTCTTGTTAAAACATTTTGTTTAGGTCCCTTCTTATCTTTTTTAATATCCAAGAC
Source organism: Pantherophis guttatus (assembly GCF_059756535.1). Taxonomy (NCBI): domain Eukaryota; kingdom Metazoa; phylum Chordata; class Lepidosauria; order Squamata; family Colubridae; genus Pantherophis; species Pantherophis guttatus. The sequence goes on along the minus strand of NC_142065.1, from coordinate 118,275,746 downwards.
CCCATTCCAATCCCCCAACAGGATACAAGTTTTATATGCCCATTGTGTCAACTTTGAGTGTAGCAAATTGTAAAAATTTTCTTGTTGTTGATTCGGGGCATAGACTCCAATTACAAGTATTTTTTCTCCTTTAATTAAAAGTTCTGTCGCTAAGAATCTTCCTTGGTCATCTGCTTCAATTAATTTAGCAACTAAGTCTCTTTTCAGATATATAACTATACCATTTTTCTTTTCTGGTGGTGCTGCTACGTAGTGTGTACCAAGTCTTGCATTTATCAGGTATTTTTGGTCTTGTACTCTTATATGAGTCTCTTGTAAACAAATCACATCATTTTTAAATTGTTTAAGATAATGAAATATTTTTCTTCTTTTCTGTGGAGAATTCAAACCATTAACATTCCAAGTCAAAAATCTAGTTCCCATCTCTGGGCCCTTGAAGCAACTGGAGCAGATTCTGGTGGTCTTGTCTCAATTGACCTTTAGGTCTTGCTCCTCCCACTGCTTCTGTTTTGGTAGATTCTTGAATTGTTTCTTGAGCTGCCATCTGGAATTGTTGCTGTCTTGATACTTCTTTGAGCCTAGCTGTCACCGATCTGGTCTGTCTTTGATCCTTGGGTTGCGCTAAATCAATTAATTCCAACTCTTGAACAGCCATCTGAATTTGTAATGGTTCTTCTCCTTGGCCTGTCAAAACTCCCCCCTGGACTACTGTCAGGAGCTCTTCTTTTTCACCTTCCATCACATCCTTCTTTCTTTTGCCTTCTGGTGATTTGGGTGATTTGGGTGTGCCAGCCTATAATACATTAATATAAAAATCTCTTGCTTTCCATATTGTGTTAAGCCAATACCTCTCTCCTGAGTAAGTCACCATTAATCCAGCTGGCACCTCCCATCTGTACTGTATCTGACGTTTTTTCAGTTCATCCACCAGAAAAGCATACTCCCTTCTGACTCTCAAGATCTTAGGGGGGATTTCTTTCATTGTCATCACTTCCTGGCCTTCAACCCGAAGTTTGTTTGTAAAAGTGCCCTGTAGAATTTCATTACGTACTCTCCTTGTAGTAAAATATATCACAATGTCTCTTGGTAAATGTTTCTGTCTAGCAACCCAAGAATTAACACGATACAGCTTGTCAATCTGCCAGCCCAGATCATTTTTTGACTCCCCCACCAATGGTGCCAATACCTCAGACATCATTTCTCTCAAGTTCTCTTGTTTGTTCTCCTTCACCCCTCTAAATCTTAAAGCAAATTCCATATCTCTGTATTGTATCATAGCTACATCATCTTCAGCCCTCTGAATTCTATTCTGAGCTTCTCCTAATTTATTATCCAAGATTACCATAGATTGTTTAACTTCTTCAACTTCCACCATTTCAATATTGCCTGCCAAACATTTAAATGTCTTTATGATATCATCCCTAATTTGCTGATTCCGAGTTGCAATCTCATCTGACACAGCCTGTATTTTTTCATGGGTTTCATTAATTTTTTCATTAATCACAATAGCAAGTTTCTCTTGTGTAACTTGGAGGGCTTGTTGTAACATCTCCAATGTTAAAGTCTGTGGATCTGCTGGAGGGGCAGAAGCTTGCAATCTAGGAATATGAGCTGGGGAGCTGCCAGCACTTCCCGTTCCTTTAATAGGAACAGTCTTTACAGGTTTTGAGGCCATCTCCAATTTAAAATTCTTTATATTTTAATCAGAAGCCAAAAAAGAAAAATTCCTCAAGAAAAATTCCAAACTTAATTAGCGTTTTAAAATCCTCCTTCTATCAATACAGAGTTCTTTCCAGGCAAAGGGCTGTCAGCAAAACGAAACTTTCTTTGACTTTCACTTTCCCCCGCCCCTTCAGGCTTCAATCACCATTTTGTTGCAAAGTGCTAATTATTAGTTCCGAAGGAGGCTACAAACATCGAAGTTAGGTAAAGATACTTGCAGTCTGATTTCTCCTTGCTTGTTCTGCCTGCTGCTGGTTCAAAATGTTAAAGTCCCCTCATTTCCATTGGCAGAATTGGTCGCGGCTTCTAGGTCCACTAATTAGCGGATTCGTCCCTGGTCCGGAGCGGCTTGACAGGCTTTTAGGGAGCGCACACCCTTCGCCCCCCAGGATTCTTCCTAGGGCGTTTGAGGGGGCTCAACCTCCACCTGTCAGCTCTTCTCTCCCCCCTTTGCCCGGGGAGAGGATTCCAAGCCTCCAGACAGCTGTTTTTCAGCTGTTCTGGGGCTTTAACGGAACTGGGGATCAGGCACTCGTAAAAGAGTGTCTTCGAGGCTCACGGAGCCAACCGGAAGTCCCGTTCGCACCAATTTTACATGATCATCCATGTTCTCTGAGTAGATAAGAATGTCGTCCAAGTAGACCAGAACCCCCTTAAACAGGTGTTCATGCAGTACTTTGTTAATCAATTGCATGAATACCGCAGGGGCTCCCTGTAGTCCAAATGGGAGTACTTTAAACTGGAAACATCCAAGTGGACAGCTAAATGCTGTTTTCCACTCATCTCCCTTTTTAATTCTCACTCAGTAGTAAGCTTCCCGTAAGTCAAGTTTGGTGAAGATTTTTCCCTTTCCTAAGTGAGATAGCATGTCCTTAATGAGTGGTAGGGGGTAAACGTTCTCTACACAAATCGCATTTAGGTTCCTATAATCAACTACCAAGCGAAAGGAACCATCCTTCTTTTCTCGGAAAAACACCGGTGCTGCCACCTTTGGTTTGGCAGGCTTAATAAACCCCCGTTCTAGATTTTTATCAATAAAGTTTCGCAATTACCATAATTCTCGAAGGGTCATGGGGAAGATTTTTGACTTAGGAAGTTTCACACCGGGGAGTATTTCAATGGTACAGTCCGTAGTCCTGTGGGGGGGCAGTACATCCAAGGCCTTTTCACTAAAAACTTCACGGAGATCCCAATATTCTTTTGGAATCTTCTCCTCTCCTGTTGTGGCCCCGCCCTCTGAGCCTGTCCCATCAGAGGAAGAAAGCTCCGAGCATGAGGAAGAGGAGTCAGCCAGGCCTCCCTCTCCAGGCCCCTCCCCTCTGGCATTGTCTCAAGTGCCGGCCAAGGGAGAAGAGACAGCTGATTCGAATCAAAGTGATAATGAAACATCATTCCTGGACGCACGCCTCCGAAGGCGTGATAAACGTTTGCAGCAGCTTGGGAGGCGTGCTAGGGATTAGAACTGAGTCACTGGACCACACCCCAGAGACTATATAATAGAGGGTGGTGGTCAAGAATCTTTTGTGACGAACAAAGCAAACCTTGAATAGTCACTAAAGCCTCGTCCGGAGCTGCTGAGAGAAAGATTTAAAGTGTCGGACATTTGGACTCTTGAGTATTTTGTCTTTCTGGTTTACTTTGAAAATAAAGTCACTTGGCAGACGGTGTGTCTATCGCTGCCAAGTGGGAGATAAGAACTGGGTGCGTTCCAAAGTGTTTCCTTAACCCTCGACTGGCTGTGTGTGTGTGTGTGTGGGTACGGGGACAGATCATCTTGTTCGTCACCCCATACTCCATCGTTAACCCACGATGGACCAACAGCTGTAGCAGCAGATACAGCAGATGCTGGAGGCCAATCAGCTTCTGCAACAGCAAGTAGCACAGCTAACTGCCCAACTTGCTTTGGGAAATGCTCCTGCAGCTCCCCCTCCTCCCCCTCCCCATCCGAGATGCCCAGTGAACGTGCCAGATAGGTTTTCTGGGCAGCAGGAGATGTTTCCGGCCTTCTTGGGACAATGCCAACTGTTTATGGCGATGAGGCGGGAGGATTTTCTGGATGACCGGGCTTGGGTGGCTTTTGTTATCAGCTCCCTCTCTGGTACTGCCGCCCGATGGGCCACGCCCCTGTTGTTGCAAGATAGCCCCTTGCTCCTGGACTTTCAGGGCTTTTTACAACACCTGCGCACCATGTTTGAGGACCCCCTCCGGGTGCAGACGGCAGCGAGGCACATCAAGGACCTCCGCCAAGGCAAGCGCCCCCTGCAGGACTATATTGCAGAGTTCCGACTGCTAAGCCAGGATTCGGCTTGGAATGAGGTGGCGCTGATGGACGCCTTCCAGGACGGCCTTTCCGACGAGATGCAGGACGAGCTGGTTCGTGTGGAGGCGCCACCGACCCTCGACGCGCTGGTGACCCAATGCCTGCGCATCGACGCCCGCCTGCAACGGCAACGGCCCCGTCGGGCTCTTCCGGAACCACTGACAGCGTCGGCATCCCCGCGTTTCGCACCGACAGCGCTCCGGACCGCACAGCGTTTTGTGGCGACGGCTGAGGAGCCCATGGAGCTCGGAGCAGCCAGACCTCAACTGACGGCCCAGGAGCGGATGCGGAGACGTCAAGGGGGGTTGTGCCTCTATTGCGGCGAGGCGGGACATTTTGCCGCCTCGTGTCCCCGGAAGCGGAGTGGACCGCTCAAGCCTGTTCTGGAGTCTCGGTGTGACCAGCCGGGAAACGGGCCAGGCCTGGCTTAGGGGAAACTCTGGGTCAGGCACGTGACCATGCCCCGCCGGAGTCGGCGGCTGTGGACTGTGAGCTCCCTCGGCACCTGATTTTGAACACCCGGGTGTTGTTGGCTAACCGGTCAGAGGGGCTCCAGGCGCATGCGCTGGTGGACTCGGGGGCCACCACGAACTTTATGGACCAGGCCTTTGTGGCCCATTACAAAGTCCCCTTGGTTCCAGTGGACCCTCCGTTGAGGGTCGAAACTATAGATGGGCGGGAACTCGTGGCGGGGCCCATCAAAACCACTACCCAGCCCTTGCGCCTCGCCATTGGGAACCACGAGGAGGTGATCCAGTTTAACGTAACGGCGGATCTGCACTTTCCCTTGGTCCTGGGGATGGCCTGGCTTCGGGCGCACGACCCTCAGGTGGCGTGGTCGAGAAACGCCATCTCGTTCCTGAGCCTGCAGTGTGTCGACCACCTTCACCACACCTGCGCCGGCCAGGACGTCTCTGCCCCAAACGTCTCCTTGCCTCCGGAGCTGACGCCCTTCGCCGACATGTTCAGCGAGAAGGAGGCGGACCGCTTGCCCCCGCACCGACCCTACGACTGTGCGGTGGACCTAATGCCCAACGCGCCCCTGCCCTCGGGACGCCTGTACTCCATGTCGGAGCCCGAGCTGGCCGCCTTGTGGGACTTTCTGGAAAAGAACTTGGCCCGTGGGTTCATCCGGCCTTCGACCTCCCCGCTCTTGGCCCCGGTCCTCTTCGTTAAAAAGAAGACGGGGGACTTGCACCTGTGTTGCGACTACCGGCGCTTGAACGCCATCACAATGTGAAATCGCTACCCCCTGCCGCTGATCCCGGAGCTGATGGAGAGGTTGCGGGAGGCCTCGATCTTCACTAAGCTCGATCTCCGAGGGGCCTACAACCTGGTGCGCGTGAGAGAGGGGGACGAGTGGAAGACGGCGTTCGGCACTCGGTACGGACACTTCGAGTATACCGTCATGCCGTTCGGATTGACCAACGCCCCCACGGTCTTCCAGCACTTGATGAACGATGTGTTCCGGGACATGCTGGATCGGTTCGTGGTGATCTACTTGGATGACATTTTGATCTATTCCCGGACCCCGGAAAGTCACCTCCAGCATGTCTGCCAGGTCCTGCAACGCCTGCGGGAGCACCAGCTCTATGCGAAGTTGGAGAAATGCTACTTCTTCCAGACTTCCATAGAGTTCCTCGGGCACATCATCACCCCCGAGGGCATTGCGATTGACCCGCGCAAGGTGGAGGCCTTGCGCAGTTGGGAACCCCCACGTCGGGTGAAGGACGTCCAGCGTCTGTTGGGATTCGCCAACTACTATCAGACCTTCATCCCGGGCTTCGCCACCCTGACCTTGCCATTGACCCAGCTCCTTCGGAAGAAGGTCCCATTCCAGTGGGGGCCCGCGCAGCAGCAGGCCTTCGAGGTCCTCAAGCAGGCCTTCCTCACGGAGCCAGTCCTGAGGCACCCCAATCCACACCGTCCGTTCGTGGTGGAGACGGACGCGTCCAACGTGGCGATTGGGGCGGTGCTGCTACAGGCTCCGGTGGATGGCGGCACTCTTTTTCCCTGCGCATACTACTCCCGGAAACTCAACCCTTCCGAGCGCAAGTACACCATCTGGGAAAAGGAGTTGCTGGCCATCAAGGCCGCGTTCGAGGCTTGGCGGCATCACCTCGAGGGGGCCCGACACCAGGTGGAGGTGCGGACGGACCATCGGAACCTGGAGCACCTCACCACGGCCAGGAAGTTGAACCAGCGGCAGATCCGGTGGTCGTTGTTTTTCGCCCGGTTCAACTTCCACGTCACCTACATTCCGAGCAACCTCAACCAGAGGGCGGACGCGCTATCCCGTAAGCCGGAATACTTTTTCCCCAAGGACTCCCTTCCCCCCCGGACGGTGCTGCCAGCGGACTCCTTGGCCGCGGTCCAGGAACCGGTGGACCTGCGGGCTCAGGTGCTGGAAGCGCAGCGACGGGACGACTGGTCGCAGCAGCGGAGAGCGGACGTCGGCCCCGCGTCCCCATGGACCGTGGAGGAGGGGTTGCTCAGACATCGGGGTCGGCTGTACGTGCCCACGAGTCCGCTCCGAGCCCTCGTCATGAACCAGTGTCATGACAACCCCACGGCGGGGCACTTCGGCTTCTTTAAGACTTTGAACCTGCTGACACGGACTTTTTGGTGGCCTCGGGTACGGCACGACGTGCACGCCTACGTGACGTCCTGTGTGACGTGCCGACAGGCCAAAGCCGCGTCCGGCCCCCCTCCCGGACTCCTCCAGCCGCTGCCGGCACCGGAGAGACCATGGGGAGCCATCTCCATGGACTTCCTGACAGACCTGCCCCTGTCCGCTACGTACACGACCGTCCTCGTGGTGGTGGATGCGCTCACGAAGATGGCACATTTCATCCCGTGCCGCGGCCTGCCCTCGGCCCGCACCACGGCTCGCCTGTTCCTGCAACATATCTTCCGCCTCCACGGCCTGCCGGACTGGGTGGTTTCGGACCGCGGGGCCCAGTTCACGGCCCGCTTCTGGAAAAGCCTGATGGCCGTGCTGGAGGTGCAGGTGTGCCTGTCATCGTCGCACCATCTGGAGACTGACGGGGGCACGGAGAAGGTCATCAGCATACTGGAGCAGTACCTCCGCTGTTTTGTCAACCAGCAGCAGGACAACTGGGCCGAGTACCTTCCCCTGGCGGAGTTCGCCTTTAATAACTCCCAACACACCTCCATCCAGATGACCCCATTCCATGCCAACGTCGGATACCATCCACGGCTTTTCCCGTTGACCATCATGGACTCCCCTGTTCCCGAGACCTGGGACTTCCTCTCAGAGCTGCAGGCGGTGCAGCAACTGGTGCGGCGGCAGCTGATCCGGGCGAAAGAGGATTATAAACGGTTCGCCGATCGCGCCCACCGGGCGACGCCACCGCTGGAAGTAGGAGATCGGGTGTGGTTGTCCACGAAACACCTCCCCACGGACCGGCCGGTGAGGAAACTGGCCCACCGCTTTATCGGTCCCTTCCCTATCGAGGCGGTCATCAATCCGGTGGCCTACCGATTGACTCTACCCCGCTCCATGCGGCTCCACCCTGTTTTTCATCGGTCCCTCCTGGTCCCTGAGGCCCCCGCGAGCCATCTCCGCCGCCCGCCGACACCTGCCCCCCCAGCCGCAGCCGACGAGGACGACGCCTCGACATACGAGGTGGACAGTATCCGGGACTCCCGTTGGCTGAAGGGGCGCTTCCAATACCTCATCGCCTGGAAGGGGTACGGGCCCGAGGATTTCACCTGGGTGGACGCGTCTGCCGTTCAGGCCCCTGACCTGGTGCGGGCTTTCCACGAACAGTTCCCGTCCCGACCCCATCCCGACCGTCAGACCCGGGGGAAGGGCCCTGCGGTGGGGGATAGTGTTGTGGCCCCGCCCTCTGAGCCTGTCCCATCGGAGGAAGAAAGCTCCGAGCATGAGGAAGAGGAGTCAGCCAGGCCTCCCTCTCCAGGCCCCTCCCCTCTGGCATTGTCTCAAGTGCCGGCCGAGGGAGAAGAGACAGCTGATTCGAATCAAAGTGATAATGAAACATCATTCCTGGACGCACGCCTCCGAAGGCGTGATAAACGTTTGCAGCAGCTTGGGAGGCGTGCTAGGGATTAGAACTGAGTCACTGGACCACACCCCAGAGACTATATAATAGAGAGTGGTGGTCAAGAATCTTTTGTGACGAACAAAGCAAACCTTGAATAGTCACTAAAGCCTCGTCCGGAGCTGCTGAGAGAAAGATTTAAAGTGTCGGACATTTGGACTCTTGAGTATTTTGTCTTTCTGGTTTACTTTGAAAATAAAGTCACTTGGCAGACGGTGTGTCTATCGCTGCCAAGTGGGAGATAAGAACTGGGTGCGTTCCAAAGTGTTTCCTTAACCCTCGACTGGCTGTGTGTGTGTGTGTGTGTGGGTACGGGGACAGATCATCTCCTTCAATGTGGCCTACTGCCATTTCCACAGTTTCGGGTCCTGACCTATCTTCTAGGCGGGGGGGTTCCCTCTCTAATCTCGGTTTTCCGGTGCGAATACGCAACATCCCGGTTTTCCAATTAACTCGTGGGTTCCATCTACGGAGCCAAGGCAGTCCAAGTATGAGGGGTCATTCCATGCCAGGGGCCACAATGAATCTGAGATTTTCTACATGATCCCCCAGCTGCATTTCAATTAGTTCAGTCACAAAACTGGCTGGGCCCCCTCCTGCAATAGATCCGTCCAACTGACAGAACGCAATAGGCCTTTTTAGCGTTTTTAATCTCAGGCCCATCTTTTCCACCACTTTCGGGCTGATTATGCACCTGGTGCACCCAGAGTCTAGTAGGGCTAATATCTGCGCTTGTGTCCCTGTGGATGGCACCCTTATTTCTACGGGAATGAGCATGGGGTCCTCGGTGTGACTCACCAGATCATCGGAGTCGGAGTCAGAGTCCGTCCTGCTGTCGTTGTCGGTGGTCGGAGTTCCCAACTCATCCTCGTTTCGGGGAGCGAACTCAACGACTTCTCCTTTCAGGGCAGTGCCGTGGGTTTTTGCGGGTATTTTGTTGGCCTTCCTTGGCCCCAAACCGGTGGTCTTAGGTACTGGTTTGGAGAAACATTCAGCAGCCTGATGTCCTTCCTTCCCACATTTGAAACAGGTGAAAGGCTTTGACTTTGGTTTGAATTCCGCCTTCCTTTTGGCCATCTTAGGTGCTCCTTACGGTAAAAGGAGGATGACGGGTCTCCAGCACACCCCCCTCTGAGTCAGCTTCGGGCCAGCTTGATCTCCACATCCTCAGCTGCTATATACCAACTCTGCAAATTTTCGGGAACCCCCCGGCCTCTACAATCCTTGTATATCTCTTCATTCAGCCCATCTTTGAAACTCTCCAGGAGAGCCGCTTCTGACCACCCTGTCATGTAGGGTGCCAGCTCGCGGAATTCTTGGGTGTATTCTGCCAGTGATCTCTGGCCTTGCTGGATGCTTTTCATTCTAAGTCTCGCTTTCCATTCAGCTAGGTGCTCTTCAAAACACCTCCTAAGAGCTCCCATGAATTGGTTGTAGTTTCTTAGCAAAGGGGAGTCATTATTGTGGAGGACCACCATCCATTCAGCTGCAGCTCCCTCTAATACGCTCGTGACGCATCTCACTCGAGCAGCATCTGACAAATAGTCTTCCCCCCAATCTTGCATGTGGTTCCATACTTGAGTCAAAAAATAACCCAAGGTCTTCTGATTCCCATCATATTTCCCGGTTAGGGGGGAAATTTTTGGTTTTTTACGTCTGCGGGGAGGAGCCTGCAAGGCTGGGGGTCCCTGACCTGTTGCATCCCTCACTCGAGCCTCCGAAGTCTGAGATGTTCTTTCCTCAGCTTCCTCAGCTTCTCCCCCACAAGCTGTTTCTTCCGACTTCCCTCTGCGGCCGTCTCCTCCCTTCTCCACAGGGAACCCATAAAACTCATGGTTTTTCCGGCTTTCTTCAACATCACGGAGGAGTTGCGCTGCCTGTGCCAGGATGAGTTTTTCCTTTTCTTCTTGCAGCCACACTGCCTCCCCCTTACGTGGTCTGAAGCTGGTTACACCCTGGGGGGTCCCTCCCCAGTCTGGCAGCCTTCCTACTCCTTTCAACCATCTGGTTTCCTCAGTCTCCTCTGGGAGCCGGAGTCTTCTCAACCATTCGGCAGTTTCTTCCTCTGTTTGAAATGGAGGCATCGCTGAGCCCGATGCTCCCATTTGCGTTTCTTCAGTTCTCTGATCTGACATGATCTGGATCACAGTCCCCTCGGTGGTTATCCGGGATGACTGAAGTGAGTTTCAGCTTAATGTCAGGCTTGCTTCCTTCAAAGTCCAGGAAAGAATGAGCCAAACTCCATATTTTATAGAGTAATGTACTTTTACTGGAAAATGAAATGAACGCAATCAAGGAAAGCTGAAACTAAAGCAATAGGCGCGAAAGTTGCATATAGAAAGCATCCCCTCCCACTGTCCTTCATCAATCACCCAATCCAAAGGTCTCCCAGAGGTCAGGTGGACACATGTCTGGCATCATCATCAATCAGGAATGCGATGACGGTTGACCCGATAGCCACTTCGGTGCTTAGGTTTCGTTTCTTCAAAATCCACCGGCTTGCTTCCCTCCCCCCACACTCTTCCCTCCCCTGTTTCTTATGGCAGCCAAAGCAGAAAGTCGGAGGCTGACAACCTGGCTCCTGGCCAATCTCTTCTCCTTTGGGAGACACCTGAGGCATTGCCAGAGAGGAGGGTCCTGGAGAGGGAGGCCTGGCCGTCTCCTCTCCTTCATTTTCGGAACCTTCTTCCTCCGATAAGATAGGCTCGGAGGATGGAGCCACAACAAATATTTGGTTTTGTGGTTGGATGTATTAGATCATGCATGTCATTATGTTGCTGTTGTTATATACACATCAATTTGAAATCACAGATGCTAGTTCTTTAGCTAGTTGGCCTTCCTATATATTGAGTTCTTCCTAAGAACCTAGGATGCTATAATGTATTGGCATAGTATATGTGCAGATTCATACAGTGTGGCTTTTTGTAATTGACAGGTGGAAATTTTGTCAATGCGCAAATTTTCTAAGTACTGTTCAGGATTTTGTTGTTATTATTACTACTGTACCATACTGCCATCATCTGGCTGATAAGGCATCCCTAAAAAGCTTTCAATGATAAAGAATTGTTCTGCAAAAACGGAAAAGTTTGGAGATTGCTGCCTCAGACTATGGCCACACCATTTCCCCATCTTCCACTCCCAATCTACCCCATCCTCTTCTCTCAGCCATTCTTTTAAATCCATATTGGTTGATCCTGTTCATAATTATTTTACCAGTTGTCTGCTACAGCATTAAAAAGCAGTTTCCATTCAGAATAACTTAATATTTTATTCTGCCTTGATTTATTTATATTAGCATTCAAATTGTCTTAATGAAATAGAAAGTGTTCTTAGAAAGTGTAATTAGCAGTCTTAAATACAATATAGGCAATTCTTTCTGACAGCATTCCTAATATAAAGAGAACCTGTGATCTACACTCAGTCCTGCTTGATTCTTGATCTTTCTCCCTCCTATTTTGTTCACTTTATTATATGGGGTATGTCATGGGAAGCATAAAAGTAAGTTGAATGTTAGTAGAAAGAGTTTACTTATAAACTATTATTTATTTATTTATTTATTAAATGTATATGCCGCCCTCTCTGGAGACTTAGGGCGGCTCACAATACATTTAAAAAAAACATTCTAAAAACATTTAAAAGATTAAAAAACATTAAAAACTTTAGAACGCATTCATACCATTCATGGCCGGATCTCGCCAGATCGCAAAGTGAGATCAATGGCCCCAGGCCTGCTGGAAAAGCCAGGTCTTCACAGCTTTTCGGAAGGCCAGTAGGGTGGGGATGGTCCGGACCTCAGGAGGTAACTGGTTCCAGAGAGCTGGGGCAGCCACAGAGAAGGCCCTCTCCCGCAGGCCTGCCAGCCGGCATTGTTTAGCTGACGGGACCCAGAGGAGACCAACTCTGTGGGATCTTACCGGTCACTGGGAGCTATGTGGTAGAAGGCAGCCTCGAAGATAACCTGGCCCTGAGCCATGTAGGGCTTTAAAGGTAATAACCAATACCTTGAATTGTGCCCGGAGACCAATAGGGAGCCAGTGCAGCTTGCGGAGAATTGGTGTAATGTGGGTGTATCTAAGTGCACCCACAACAGCTCGCACGGCTGCGTTCTGGACCAGCTGCAGTCTCCAAACACTTTTCAAGGGTAGCCCCATGTAGAGCGCGTTGCAATAATCTAACCATGAGGTGACAAGGGCATGAGTGACTGTGAGGAGCGCCTCCTGATCCAAGTAGGGTATTATAAAGTAAAGTATTATAAAGTAATAAAAGAAAAAGAGATAAGATTAATGAAACTGTAAAACGCAAAAGTGAATGAGTAACAAAAATGTGTTGAGATGATTTGGTCAGAGAGAGCAAAATATACAGATAATTTAGAAATACAATACAAATAGAAATAATTATCTATAAAGCAACTTAATCCAAAGGCTATCTAAATAATAGCAATAGATTTTAGGGTTACATATTACCTCATAACACTTTACAGTACTCTCTGGGTGGTTTATAATGTAGAAACATTATTTGCATATTCCCTCCAACAATCTAGGTCCTCATTTTATCAACCTCAGAAGGATGGAAGCCTGAATCAAGCTTGAGCTCCATCAGGATTGAACTACAGGCTGTGGGCAGAGTCTGCCTGCAATACTGCATTTTAACTATTGAGCCACCAGGGCTCTAAAATTAATATTAATTTTCATAAAATAATTGCATCACAGAATTTGAATATGTCTATCTCATTTAAACCAATCCTCTGCTCTGTACAGAAATCCAACTTAAAGAACACTTAATTTCTTCTTTTCATTTGTCTCCATGCAAAAGGAAAAGATAGTCCAACCTATCAAAAGCAGCATAGAGGGAGACAGAAGAAGAATAGGAAAAAATTAGTAAAATAATTGAAGGATTGCCTCTCCTTCCAACTTAAGAAAGTAAAAACTCTTGAAACATGGTTGTTCAAAAGGATCCTTTTATTAAGCAGAAGTGATAGCCACCCAGTTAAAGCAAGATCTGAATACCCTTAGGCAAGACAAGTAGGATTAAAGCAGTAGAGACCCCTCCCTTTAAGTCAGAATGCAGATTTTAACCAATACACAAGTGTGAAGATGCTTTCTTTCCTAGTTTCCCTGAGAACCCGAACAACCATTCATTCACACTGTTATCCTTTAAAGTGAAACAACCCACATAGCTATCATAAAAATTCCTCCAGGTAAAGAGGATCTCAGGGCTCTTTGGTGCCAGGATAAAGGTTGTAAAATATCTGTTGACACAGGCAATGCTAGTAAATCGAATCCAAGTCTCCCCCTTCCTCCAATTGAATGGCAATATCGCTTTTAGGGATCTGACAATAACACATTTCCACTTTAGATGAATTCAAATTGCCAGGACTAGACATTCCAGGGTTCTGAAGGAGTTGGCAGATGTGCCTCAGAACCACTGAATGAAATTTTTCAGAGCTCCTGTAGCACAAGGGAGCTACCAGAAAACTTGAAAGAGCTGATGTGGTTCCAATTTATAAAAGTGGGGGAAACAGATCCAGAAAACTACAGACCAATCAGCTTGGGAAAACCCTAGAAACTGTATTGCCCTCTTTAATAAAATGACTAATTACTGGATCAAGGAAATGTTATGGATATAGGATACTTAAACCTCAGTAAGGCATTTGACAAAGTAGATCACAGCCTTTGGGTAAGATAGAACAATATGGGATAAACAGTTGGCTGGCCATCCACATTCAGCATGTAGCACTCAACAGAACTACATCTACTTCTAGTGCAGCGGTCCCCAACCTTTGAGGCTTGGTAGGCCTGGCTTGGGGGGTGAAGAGGGGAATGGGGGGAGGACAAATGGTGGGCTCCATTCACCACACAACTCCACTCACACAAGAGAGAACAGAAGCCTTTGAGGCACAGCTTCTCCACACCTAACCTTTTGGAAAGGGATGGAAGGCCTAAAGCAGTGCGAGATCACTCCCCCCAAAGCCTTTCATCAATTTGCAAAAGCTTTTTGGTGTAGAGAAGAGAAGCCTTTGGGGCATGATCTCATGTTCCTTCAGACTCACCGAAGCTGCCCGGTGCTCCAAAAGCAGGCAGCCTCAGTGATTCAGCGAAGCTGAGCAAGGCATGCTCATCCCACTCTACTGTCTACTCTATTATCACCACTCCACTTTTGGATCATCGGGAGCAGATGGCTTGGTGGCCTGACTGGGGAGTGAGAGGGGAACCAGGAGTGACAGGCTAGCATACATGCACATGCAGCTCCACTTGCCAATGAGAGAAGAGGAGGGGTGCTGATCATGCATGTGGAGCAGCACGTGTGCACTGGCCCTCCTCTCATGTGGCCTGGTTCTGAATAGGCCATGGCGCAGTAATGGGCCATGGCCTGGGGTTTGGGGACCCCTGATCTAGTGGACCACCACTTAAGTATAGCTAGCAATGTGCTGCAGCTGCCAAAAAAACCAATGCAATCCTAAAGGAATAACATCAAAATCATGAGAAGTGATACTACTGCTCTATACTACACTAGTCAGGTCATATTTGGAATACTGCATCTGGTTCTGATTGCCATGATACAAAAAAAATGGTGTGACCCTAGAAAGTATGCAGAGAAAAGCAACAAAAATGATAAGGGGTCTGGAGGCTCAACCATACGATGAATGGTTTAGGAAACTAGGTTATGGTTAGCATAACAAAGAGAAAGACTAGGGTGGCATGCTAGCTATCTTTCAGTACTTGAGCAGTCATAGAGATGAAAAGGTTCACTTATTCTCTCAAAAACCTGAGGGCAGGAGAAGAAGCAATAGGTGGAAGACAGATACAATCTAGAAGTGAAGAGAATTTTTTTGGCAGTGAGAACAATAAACCAATGGAATAGCTTGCTTCCCAGAGTTGTAGGTGCTCCATCACTGGATGTTTTCAAGAATAGACTGGACAGCCATTCGACTGATGTGCCTTGAGCAGGAGGTTGGACTAAAAAACCTCTGAGGTTCCTTCCAGCCCTATGTTTCTATGTTCTAAGGACTCATGCCTTGAGCAGGTAGTTGGACTAGAAGACCTCCAAGGTCCCTTCCAGCTGAATGATTCTGTGATTTCTAACACTTGACAGATGACTTTCCAGCCACTGAACTCATTCAGATAGGTTACCACCTCTGTGGGCAATTTGTTGCCTTGTCAAAGTTCCTTAGCTTTGAGGAATTTGGGGAGGGGGGTAGAATTTAACCTTGTCAATTCTATTGTGTGATGAAAACATGGCTTTTCTTATCAATTGGTTAAGTAGAACAAAGGGCACCAAATAATTCCTATAAGGTTCTGATTCCAACACCTTGTCCTCCTTTGTTATTCTATATAGGTCATGGTTCTCACAAACTAATTCTCACACTTGATTTAGCCTTTTCCTTCTTGCGGATGTTTTCAGTTCTCTTCTCAAATAAAGAAAGCATCAAATGTCTTTATTAGTACTGGCCATGAAATCATTGAAGAACTGTAACAGAGTTGGAAGGGACCTTGGAGGTCATCTAGTCCAACCCCCTGCTCATGCAGGAGACCTGCACTAGGGATTCGAACCGCCAAACTGCTGATCTTTCTGATCGACAAGCTTGTTGTCTTAGCCACTGAGCCACCTAGTCAGGCTCATGATATACATAACCATTGTTTCCATTTACCATTTATCTGATAGTTGTAGCCAGCATCCTTTCCTTGTGCACTTTGATATTAGCTCTTTGCTGGGTAACAAAATAGAAAGTGAGGGCAGTGGTTCAGTGGTTAAAGTTGCTTAGTTTGTCAGCTGGAAAGCTGACAGTCCGGATTCAAGACTTGAGTGCCATGTGATGGGGTGAGCGCCCGTTACTTGCCCCAGTTACTGCCCACCTAGCAGTTCAGAAGCATGTAAATATGAGTAAATAGGTACCACTTTGGTGGGAAAGTAACAGCATTCTGTGCACCTTAGTCATATAGTCATGCTGGCCACATGACATGACCATGGAAATGTCATTGGACAGTGGTTTCCTCAGCTAAGAAACAGAGATGAGCACTGCCTCTTAGATTTAGAAATGACTGGACAAGGAAAACCTTTACCTTTATAATGGAAGGGTATATCTAGAGCAGTAGTGGAATTCAAATCCCCGACTCTAGTGGTTCGCTATCGGGAGCGCGCGGGTGTTGCGGGCTTGCTTTGCGAGTGCATGGTGCTTCGGCACATGCGCAGAGCGTTTTTGATGACATCTGGGAGGGTGGGTGGAGCCTCCCGCCGCCACTGCTACTGATTCGCCCAAACCGGGGCGAACCAGTAGCAACGCATCCCTGATCTAGAGAACAAAATAGATAATAAAGAAATTATCTTCTTTTTAAATAAACCTCAGTGCAATGTTGCTTTGGTCAATGACCAGTTACAGATACAAAGAAAAAAATATTACATAATCATGCATTTTAATGGTTTTAATATTGTTGGAGATATTATATTAGCTGTCTTTCCCAATTTTGTGTCCTTTGAAGACCTGAAAACAATCCTTCCTCTTCTTCACCCTTGCACTCAAAATGTTGAAGAGTGTTTTGGTCAGTGACCAAATAAAACAAATCATATATAAATTAAATACAAGAGCCAACAAAGAAAAGGCAAACCAAGCAGGAGACCCTACACTATTTCTGACAAATGGCAGTCCTATCTCTTCTTGAAAGCCTCCAGTGATGAAGCTCTCACAACTTCCGAAGGCAAGCTGTTCCATTGGTTGATTGTTTTCACTGTCAGAAAAGTTCTCCTTATTTCTAGGTTGAATCTCTCCTTAATCAGTTTCCAAACATTATTCCTTGTCTGGCCTTCAGGTGCCTTGGAAAATAGTTTGACCCCTTCCTCTCTGTGGCAGCCCCTCAAATATTGGAAGACTGCTATCATGTCTCCCCTGGTCCTTCTCTTCACTAGACTAGCCATGCCTAGTTCCTGTAACCGTTCTTCATATGTTTTTGTCTCCAGTCCCCTGATCATCCTGGTTGCTCTTCTCTGCATAGTGTGATGACCAAAACTGGATGCAGTATTCTAGGTGTGGTCTTACTAAGGTTTTATAGAGTGGTATTACTACCTCACTTGATCTTGATTGTATCTCTCTGTTAATGCAATTTAGGATTGCATTGGTTTTTTTGGTTGCCGCCACACACTGCTGGTTCATATTTAACTGGTTGTCCACTAAGACTCCATGATCCTTCTCACAGTTACTGCTATTAAGCTGTTTTCACCCAGTCTATATGTGTACTTTTGTTTTTTCTTGCCTAAATGTAAGAAAAAACTTTACTTTTCTCTACATTGAATTTCATTTTGTTAGATAGGGCCCAGTGTTCAAGTCTGTCAAGATCCATCTGGACCTTGGGGACTTCCAGCTGATGTTGTGGCAAGTTCAGATGTGAGGAGCAGGTCTCTGTGCTCCCACACAGAGTTCTCTCTGTTGGAGGACTTCAAAAGGAGCTAAAGCCACCCTGTAGGGGTGGTGAAGAAAAGAAGGTCGCAGAGAGCAGCAACTCTCCTGCCTGATCCAGGGCTTTTTCCCTTTCATCCACAATGAGAAGAGGCAGCCATTATGGCTGCTATGAAACTGGGATAGCCATGGCAACAAAGAAATGTGCAGGAGCTGGGTGAGAAGATTCCTTTTTTATTTAGATCCTAACCTTAAAAGAAAAAAAGAAAAAGAGGAAAATCTAGGCAAAGAGACTCTTAGAACTATTTCTTAAAATGGTGAACAACCATAGAGAGAAAAATCCTAGCCCCGAAAGAAAGGAACTAAGGGGAGAAAAACTAAAGACCTTTTAAAACGTTTAAAACATAGAAAATTGGATTTTTAAACTGGGTAGGCATTGTTTTGGAAAGGCATTATAAAATGCTGGAACTATTTAGTTGAATAGCTGACTTTTCTTTTATAAACTGAACTAAAATTGGATTAATCAATTTATCAGACTTGAAACAATGCTGAAACCTAAGTTGAAGGTGCCATCTACTGGTGAATGGAAAATATACCATACCCCCACAAGACTAGGAATTTCTGATAAGAGAAATAAACAACATTCATCTGGAGGACTGTGGTGATACTTACTGTTCTATAACCAGTGGTGGGATTCTGGGGGTTCTAGGGGGTTCGGCCGAACCCTTTGTTAAATTGCTGGCTCGCCCTGCCCCTTGCCCCGCCCCTCCGCACTACTATTTATTCCCAATAAATGGGGTGAGCGAGCCAGCAATTTAACAAACAGTTCAGTGTTTTTTTGTAATTTATTGGCCCCGCAGCACACCGAACCGTTTGTTAAATTGCTGGCTTGCCCGCCCCTCGCCCCGCCCCGCCTCCCACCCACACAGCGCCAGCCTACCGTAGCCAGGGGTAGGCAATTGTGGCTCTTTTACAGCCTGTGGATTTCAACTTCCAGAATTCCTGATACAGCTTGGCTGTCTCAGGAATTCTGGGAGTTGAAGACCACAGGTTGTAAAAGAGCCACAATTGCCCACCCCTTCCCTAGCCTGAGTTCCACTGCCTGGGATCCAGGTGGGCTGCCACGTGGTTCCCCACCGGCTCCCGATGCAAGAGAGCAGGATGGAGAAAGCAGCTTGCCGGAGAAGGGCTCCATGTGGTCTGCAAGTCAGTGGCTGCTGCTTCTGTCCCCTGCTGCTTCTTGCCTGGGAGAGAAAAACTTCCAGAGCATTAAACAAAGGTAAAAGGGAAGCAGGGAGAGGGGGGAGAGAAGGAGAGAAAGAGGCTTTAATTTGCTTCACATCAGAGGCTGGAGGCGCTGTGTGTTCCTCTTTCATGCAAGAAAAAAAAAAAAAAGCCCAATCTGATCTGGAGCCGAATGTCATTAGAAGCAATGCTGTCAGCTTGGAGCATTTCATTTCAGTCTTCCAACTGGGCAATGAATTGAACCTCCTCCCCTAAAACAGATGCAATGTGGGTTGTTTGTTTGTTTTAGCAATGTGGATTGTTTTCCTAGGGCAGGGGTTTCCAACCTTGGCAACTTTAAGATTTGTGGACTTCAACTCCCAGAGTTCCTCAGCCAGCTTTGCTTTGCTTTGCTTTGCTGGCTGAGGATTTCTGGGAGTTGAAGTCCACAAGTCTAAAAGTTGCCAAGATTGGGGACCTCTGCCCTAGACCATTTTAGGAGCAAAGTAGTGGGTTTTGTTGGCATTTAAGGAGGAAAGGAGGGAGGAAGAGAGAGAGAGAGAAAGAAAGAAAAAGAAAGGAAGGAAGGAAGGAGGGAAGAAAGGAAGGAAGGGAGAGAGAGAAAAAGAAAGAAAGAAAGAGAAAGAAAGAAGAGAAAGGCAGGAAGGAAGGACCACAAACCATGGCACTAGACGTGGTTTCAGAAGATGCTTTGAAACAGGATAGCAATATAGGGCTGGAAGGGACCTTGGAGGCCATCTAGTCCAACCCCCTGCTCCAGCAGGAAACCTTATATCGTCTAGATTGTTTTGGCGCCTCCAACAGAGAGGAAAATTGCCAGAAAGGAAAAGGAGTTTACTAGGACAAGGCTGCCATGCGGAGGAAGGCAGAGATAGTCCTTGACTTATGACCACAATTGAGCACAAAATTTTCGTTGCTAAACAAGAGCATTGTTAAGTGAGTTTCACCACATTTTACTCAATCCATGACCTCTCCTGGCTCTAACAGTCATGTGCAAGCTAGATAGGGAAGAATATCTGAAGGTGTGTGTAATGTTCTAAATGTATAGAAGTTATAGTTAAATGTGTGGCAGAAAGTGAATTCTGGGTGTGTTTTTCCAAATGTAGGCATGCCCACCCAGTCACATTACCCACAGAACCGGTAGTAAATGGACTACTCAGAGGGCTGAAAAAGTTATTTTTGACCGGTCCTCGCACTTTTGACCAGTCCTTAAACTTACGACTGTCCTCACATTTTACGTTTTGCACTCTATCTTATCACTGTGGTGAAGAGAAATAGTGGTGAAATGATTGACACAGTTGTTAAGAATGCTGCACGGGCATAAATGTGAGGATGGTCATAAGTGTGAGGACCGGTCAAAAGTGCGAGGACCAGTCAGAAATGACTTTTTTCAGCCCTCTGAGTAGTCCCTATGCACATAGCCATGCCCACCCGGTCACATGACCAGCTAGCCACGCCTACACAGTCACATGACCAGCTAGCCATGCCCACCCAGTCACATGACCAGCTAGACACGCCCACCCAGTCACATGATTTCCAAGCCACACCCCCAACTAAGCCACGCCCACAGAACCTGTTGTTAAAAAAATTGAATCCCACCACTGTCTATAACTATCTATTTTATGATTACTGGAGACTCTATTGTGAGAATAAGGAAGACTCTTAAGTAAAGTAAAGTGGCTTTTGATTTGTGGAAGCTGCTTGGACTACTTAAATGGAACTGAGTAATAATCCTGAGATGTAAAGGACTATGATTATTGAATCTCCTGAGGAGCAACATTGGACTTGAAAAGATCCATCTGGATCTTGAGCCTTTCATGTAGCTATTCCTGCCAGCTTAGTATCATCTCCAAATTTGGTAAGTTCTCCTTCTATTCCTTCATCTAAGTTGTTTATGAAAATATTGAAGAGTATTGGGCCTAAGACCAAACCTTGTGGTACCCCACTGCTTACTTCCCTCCATGTAGATGTAGACCCATTAAGGACTACTCGTTGAGTACGATTTGTGTACAATGTCTGAAGGCAAGCTGTCCCACTGATTGAGTGCTCTCACTGTTAGGAAATTTCTCCTTAATTCCAAGTTGCTTCTCTCCTTGATTAGTTTCCATCCACTGTTTATTGTTCTGCCCTCTGGTGCTTTGGTAAATAAGTTGACCCACTTCTCATTGTGGCAGCCTCTCAAATACTGGAATACTGCTATCATGTCCCACCTAGTCCTTCTTTTCTCTAGACTAGCCAAACCCAAATCCTGCAACCGTTCTTCATATGTTTTGTTAGAGTTTGCAGCAATCCAACCAATACACTAGTAAATAATTCAGCAGGATTCATGTATAAAAGAAACTTCTTTATATACAGTAATATAAAGCATGATGCATGTATACAATACCCAGAATCCAGAAGCACAGAATCAATATAATCACTGAAGCAATAATGCAAGGACAAACCAACTCTTTTATACATAATAGTCAAGCTAAGCCACACCCAGGCTCCAAACTGTCTGAGTCACCAAACAGTCCCCATTGGCTGACTTGTTCCCATGTCTATTCCAATTCACAAACTCTTATACACTGACACTCCTCCCTTCATGACTGGAATAGACATAAAACCAAATAACTTAATATTCTTTCCATGGTGCACTCCACCCAATGGCTTGGTCATTATATCTGCCAGATTGTCCTCTGAAAAACGGTGAAGCAAGCTAATTAATTTACATTTGATGGCTTCTCTTATATTACAATATTTAATATCCACATGCTTGCTTCTATTCTTTACCCTGTCACCTGTTGCCATTTTTATGCAGGCAGCATTATCCTCAAACACCGTTACAGCTTCAGTTACTTTTACATTTAAACCCTTTAACAGCTGTACGTACCAGGTTACCTCTGAGCAAAGCTCAGACAGAGCAATTAATTCTGCCTCTGCTGTAGAAATGGCTATGGTTGTTTGTTTTCTGGACTTCCAACCAATTAAAGCCCCTCCAAATAATACCACAATCCCAGAATTAGACTTTCTGGTTTTTACATCATTGCCATAATCACTGTCAACATAACATTGTAATTTCAATTCTTCAGAGACCTGTATTTGAAGACCCAGATTCGCAGTTCCCTTCAAATACCTGAGAATCCTTTTTATACCCATCCAATGCAATTGTGTTGGTGCAGCAGTAAAGTGACTCAAGATACTTACTGCACAAGCTATGTCTGGTCTGGACCACTGTGAAGGATATAACAAGCTCCCTATTGCAGACTGATATATCTCTTGATCATAGGCTTGACAGGCTTCAAATTGTTGTGAAAATCTGTGCTCATAGGTGTTGGAGCAGAATTACAATCCTTCATGTTGTATCTCTCCAACAGCTGTTCAATTTTCCTTCTTTGACTGAGAACATAACCACCTTTCTCACTTTTTTGTATCTCTACACCAAGATAGTTTTTTATTTCACCCAAATCTTTTAATTTGATTTTTTTCTCTAATTGATTAGCAAATTTCTTCCTCTGTGACAGATCTCTTGCAATGAAACAGAGATCATCTACAACACTAATAATTGACAATCCTGACCTTGTATCTTTCCAGTATATATTCAACCATCAGCCTTGCAACTGTTGCAACCAAGACCCTTCAGTGCAGTATCTCAACAGATATTCCAATTCCTGGCTGACTGCTTCAGCCCATATATGGCCTTGTTCAACTTATATACATCGTTAGGTTTTTTTCTTTCATACCCTGGTGCTTGAACCATGTAAATTTCTTCCTCTAATTCTGCATTGAGGAATGCAGTGGTTTTGTCAAAATGCCAAATTTTATGGCCATGTGCTGCTGTCAACGCTAGTGCCAACCTTGCTTTCACTCTTCACCATTGGTGTGAATACCTCATCATAGTGCACATTTTTCTTTTGTGAAAAACCTTGTGCCACTAACCTTGCTTTATATTATAACCTCATTGTTGGGCAGTACTTTCTTTTTGTACACCCATTTACATACTACAGCTTTGCAACCTTGTGGCAAAGTCATAGATGTGAACACTTTATGATCACCCATGGATTTCATTTCTTTGTCCATGGGTTCTTTCCACTTCACTTGTTCAATTTTGGGTAGTGCCAGTACTTCCTGATAGTTTCTTGGCTCATATCACACATTACACACCTTAACTTTACTATCAGAATACCTGTCAGGTGGAATCCCCTTGTTCCATCGCTCTGACCTGTGTGGCATTGACCGCTCCTGTGTTTCACTCCACATCCTATTGATTAAATAATTAGCAATCAACATGGCTTCACCCCAATATGACCTACTCAGATCAGAATTCTCCAGCAGTGAGTCCTTCATTGTTTGTAACAAACCATTCTGTCTCTCATCCATGCCATTCTCAGCTGCTGTGTATGGATTTGTGTGTCTGTGTTCCTAACTGTCCCAATCACTGCTGAAAAGTTTCTGACATGAATTCTGAACCTCTATCAGTTTGCAGCTGACATACCTGTTTTTATACCTTCTTTCTACGAAGCTTACCCATTGCTTAAATTTCTGTAGCACCTGTATTTTACTCTTTAGTAAATAGCAGAACCCAAATCTGCTGTAGTCATCTACAATGAGCAATGCATACTTTGCTCCTCCCAAACTGGCTTGCATTGGTACCAGCTCTAGAGCTCTTGTTGTCTGCCTTGTGCTACTCTTGCTTACAGGAAATACCTTGGACTTTGATGATTTACATATTTGCACAGTCCAAGTATGCCTTGCACCCTTTTAGTTCAACCCTTCTCCAAACTGTTGCATCTTTTGCAAAACTCTGAAGCTGGCATGACCAAGCTTTCCAAGAGATGAAGACATGAATCATGTTGTGCCACATTTCCAAATGTTTGGGCACATTGAACCTTTTGTCTCTGCAACACATAAAATTATCATGTTTTATGCCCTGTGCACATACATTCCCATTTCTCTTTATGAGACAGTTCCCATTTACAAATGTGGTCTCAAAACCTTGTTTGTCTAGGCTAGAGACACTCAGTAAATTATGCTCAGTAAATTATTTCAGGCACACACAATATGTTACTATTTTTTTCCTGCAGACATGGAATCAGCACCTTGCCTTTTCCAATGACGTTAGCCTTCTGGCCATTTGCCAAGGCTACTGGATCTCCTCCACCTGGATCCATTCTGAAAAACAATTTAGAATTATTAACAATTGTTTGACTAGCCCCACTGTCTATTAATCATTTGTCTCTGCTATTACAATAGCTAACTTTTGCAACAGCAGCTTGTCCATTTGTTGTCTTTCTTCCTTGCAAACAGTCTTTCTTTAAATGAGTCTTATCACCACAGATGAAACACCTCTGGTCTTGCCTTTTAGAAAAACTTTGCTAGGCTGTAATCCAATCTCTGCAGACATCCTGTCTGTTACTTTTCTCTCTCTGCTCCTTGGGCCCCCAGGAATTTTTCCTCATGGCTTTTTCTAAAATGGTGTTTGTTTTCTTCAGAAAGCAAACAGGCTTTAAGGGCTTCCATTTTTAAGTCCTTTTCTGGTTTGCACTCAAAAACAACTGAAACAATGTCCCACATTTCATCAAGTCTATTTAACACCAACACCAACAACTTCGATTCTTCTGTCCCAATCGAGGCAGAGAGAGCTCTCCTCAAAATCAATAGCCATCCTGCAAGCCTTCTCAGCCTTGTTCTCTTTTCCTTTTAACACAGGCTGTCCTTCAGCTTAATTATAGTTCAGTTTTTACTGTGTGCTCTGGTGTCCTCTGGACCCATAACCTGTTAGAGTTTGCAGCAATCCAACCAGCACACAAGTAAATATTCAGCAGGATTCATGTTTAGTTTAGTTTAGTTTATTTGATTTGTATACCGCCCTACTCCCGAAGGACTCAGGGCAGTGAACAGCCAAACAATAAAATACATAGATACAAAAAATTTAAAAACCAGATAAAATCAAATTAAATCATTTTGGCCCAGACAGATTAAAACACCCCAATAATTTAAAAACAGATTAAAATTTACATATTAAAAAGAGGGAAGAGATTAGGCCAAGCCCGCCTGGTGGAATAAAAAGGTCTTCACAGCAGGTGGAAGGTGCGCAGATCCGGGATCCTCCGTATCTCCGGGGGGAGCTCATTCCAGATGGTAGGTGCCCCCACAGGGAAGGCTCTCCCCCTAGGGGCCGCCAGTCGACACTGTTTGGCTGATGGCACCCAGAGGAGTCCCTCTCTATGAGAGCGTACTGGCCGGTGGGAGGCTATTGGTGGTAGTAGGTGGTCCCGTAGATAACCAGGTCCTAAGCCATGGAGCGCTTTAAAGGTGGTAACCAAAACCTTGAAGCACACCTGGAAGACCACCAGGAGCCAGTGCAGCTCGCGCAGGAGAGGTGTTACATGGGAGCGCCATGTCGCTCCCATTACCACCCGCGCGGCCGCACTCTGCGCCAGTTGGAGCCTCTGGGTGCTCCTCAAGGGGAGCCCCATGTAGAGAGCATTGCAATAGTCCAGGCGGGAGGTGACGAGGGCATGAGTGACCGTGCGTAATGAGTCCCGATCCAGAAAGGGACGCAACTAGCGAATCAGGTGAACCTGATGAAAAATCCTCCCGGTCACAGCCGTCAAGTGCTCTTCTAAAGACAGCTGTGAATCCAGGAGGACGCCCAAGTTGTGAGCCCTCTCCGTGGGGGCCAATGATTCGCCCCCAATAGTCAGTGATGGCGCCAACTGACTATATCGGGACATCGGAAACCACAGCCACTCGGTCTTGGATGGGTTGAGCCTGAGCCTGTTCCTCCCCATCCAGATCCGTACGGCCTCCAGGCACCGGGACATCACTTCAAGGGCATCGTTGGGGTGATCCGGGGTGGAGATGTACAGCTGGGTGTCGTCAGTGTACTGATGGTACTCCACCCCGAAACCACGGATGACCTCGCCCAGCGGCTTCACTTAAATGTTGAACAGGAGAGGCGAGAGGACCGACCCTTGCGGCACCCCACATATGAGGGGCCTCGGGGTCGACCTCTGTCCCCCTGTCAACACAGACTGCGACCGGTCAGAGAGAAAGGAGGAGAACCACCGCAACACAGTGCCTCCCACCCCTAACTCTTCCAACCGGTGCAGCATGATACCATGGTCGATGGCATCAAAAGCCACTGAGAGATCTAACAGGACCAGGACAGAGGAGCACCCCGTGTCCCGAGCCCTCCAGAGATCATCAACCAATGCGACCAATGCCATTTCCATGCTGTACCCGGGCCTGAAGCCCGACTGGAATGGATCCAGATACGTCGTTTCATCCAGGTGCTGGGGGAGCTGTTGCGCAACCACACTCTCAACAACCTTCACCACAAAACAAAGGTTGGAGACCGGACGATAATTTACCAACATTGCCGGGTCCAGGGAAGGCTTCTTGAGGAGAGGCCTCACCACCACCTCTTTCAAGGTGGCAGGAAAGACACCCTCACCCAATGAAGCATTTATAATCCCCTGGAACCAGCCTCGTGTCACCTCCCGAGAAGCCAGCACTAACCAGGAGGGGCACGGGTCCAATAAACAAGTGGTCGCGTTCAGTCTACCCAGAATCCTGTCCACATCCTCAGGGGTCACAGGATCAAACTCATCCCAGATAACATTCTCAAGACCTGCCCCAGTCTGTCCCCCTGAGACTATCCAGTCGGAATCCAGATCTTCCCGAATCTGAGTGATTTTGTCATACAGATATTGAACAAAATCCTTGGTTCTACCCTCCAAGGGGTCCTCCCACGCTTCCTGGTGGAGCAGGGAGCAGGTCACCCTAAACAGGGCAGCCGGGCGATTATCTGATGATGCAATAAGAGCAGCAAAATAGCTACATTTCGCTGCTTTTATCGCCACTAGGTAATTCCTAATATGAGATCTTACCAGTGTCCGGTCAGATTCAGAAAGACTGGCCCTCCAACTACTCTCTAGGTGTCTTTTCCGGTGCTTCAACTCCCTCAGCTCCTCAGTGAACCAAGGAGCTAAGTGAGATCGGCGCCGGGTCAGAGGCCGCAAAGGCACGACCCGGTCCAGAGCTCCAGTGGCCGCCCTATCCCAGGCGGCCACTAGGTCTCCAGTCGAGGCGTGTGCCAGAGCCTCAGGAAATGGCCCAAGCTCCATCTGGAACCTCTCAGGTTCCATCAGGCGCCTGGTGAGGAACCATCTTACCGGCTCCGCCTCCCTGCGGTGGGGTGTAGCGGTTCGAAGGTCGAGATGAAGGAGAGAGTGATCAGACCATGACAAGGGCTCAGTGACTATATCCCTTATCTCGAGATCACTCAACCACTGTCCAGAGACAAAAACCAGATCCAGCGTGTTTCCCCCCGTGTGGGTAGGGCCATGAATTAACTGGGTCAGGTCCATAGCTGTCATGGAAGCCATGAACTCCCGAGCCACCTCAGACGTCTCGCCCACGGACGGTAGGTTGAAATCCCCCATGACCATAAGCCTGGGGGTATCAACCGCCACCGCGGCGATGACGTTGAGTAGCTCAGGCAGGGCTGCTGCCACGTGGCAGGGAGCCAGGTACGTGATCAGCAAACCCGTCTGAACCCCGTGGCCCCATTTCACAAGGAGGGATTCACAGCCGGTCGTCTGAGGAACAGTGGCCTCCCTCGGTTTCAGACCTTCCTTAATGATAACCGCTACCCCCCCGCCCCTCCCCTGTGACCTTGGCTGATGGAAAGCAAGGAAACCTGGTGGGCACATTTCAATGAGGGGACTCCCCCACTCCTGGCCCAACCAGGTCTCCGTAATACCTGCCAGGTCCGCACCCCCCTCTTGAATAAGATCACAAATGAGGGGGGCTTCATGTATTCATGTATAAAAGAAACTTCCTTATATACAGTAATATAAAGCATGATGCATGTATACAATACCCATGCAGTAGAAGCCAGAACCAGAACTCAGAATCCAGAAGCACAAAATCAATATAATTACAAAAACAATAATGCAAGGACAACCAACTTTTTTATACATAACAGTCAAGCTAAGCTAACAGTCCCCACTGGCTGACCTGTTGCCATTTCTATTCCAATTCATGAACTCTTATACACTGACATGTTTTAGGTCTCAACATTTTTTTTGTAATGTAGTGACCAAAACTGGATGCAGTATTTATAAAGGCTTTATAAAGCAGTACTAATACATCACATGATTTTGATTCTATGCCTCTGTTTATACAACCAAGAATTGTATTAGCTTTTTTGGCTGCTGCCGCACACTGCTGACTCATGTTTAAGTGATCGTCCACTAAGAGTCCAAGATCCCTCTCACAGTTACTCTTTTTGAGCCAGGTTTGCCTAACCTGTATTTGTAAATACAGGTTGTAAACCTTTGGTTTTTCCTGCCCAGGTGTAAAACCTTGCTTTTCTCCACATTACATTTCATTTTGTTGGATAGGGTCCATTGTTCATGTCTGTCAAGATCTTTTTGAATCCTGAGCTTGTCTTCTGGGGTGTTGGCTATTCCTTCCAGCTTAGTGTCATCTGCAAAGTTGATGAGTTCCCCTTCTATTCCCTCATTTAAGTCATTTATGAAGTTATTAAAGACTACTGGGACTAAGATGGAACCCTGTGGCTCCCCAGTGCTTACTTCTCTTCATGTAGATGCAGTACCATTAAGCACTACTTGTTGAGTATGGTTTGTCAGCCAGCTACAAATCCATCTGGTGGTGATGCTGTCTATCTCAATTTTTCTAGTATTCACTGGTATTCCTTTCATTTTGAATACCCTTTATCTGAAGAAGTTTTTTTATATTGTTGTTCTTGACATCCTATACCAACCTCAGCTCATGTTAAGCTTCCTGACATCACTTCTACAATTGTAGTCTACTTCTACCAGTTACTGACCTCTTTTCCATCTCCAGTGTATGTCTGTTTTTGTTTTCAGAACTTCAGAAATATTTTTGGGCAGCTACCCACATGACTTCTTCTATCTCATTTTCTTCATTGAAATTGTTTGATGTTTATTGCTTACAACCTGCCTTGATCTCCTATTCTCATAAGATTCTCCTGCCAAAAAATCCTATTATCGGTTGCATCTCCATTGCATTTGAACTTCCCAGAGGCTGCTGGGAAGAGCTGCTAGCTGTGACTTAAGGGGGACTAAGAAGAAGTGTAGAGGAGCATGCAAATCATATAACTAAAAATCCAAAACAGCAATAATACATTCATGGTAAGTATACCTAAGACTGTGATTTTATTTTATTTCAGAATGTTCATCTTAGTTCAGAGCAATACTTATTTTGCAGCTGTCTTTCACAGTACTCTTTTCAAATTTGGATACTGTCCTATTTGTAAACAAATTACTAGTCTACATGGACAGATTATCTATCTAGAATCTCTAATCTGTGCTCTTCAAGCAGAAATTAAGCATCCAATTCAGCCATTCTACTCTATTGAGCTGCCACACCATCAGCCTCCTCTACCATAAAGATCTTGCAGGACAAGGGCAGTATGGACAACCGTGGGATCTGGCAGGGTAAGAACTGAGAACCATAAACACAAAGCTTTCACTGTGTCCCAACATACTGTAACAGATACAGTGCCCTTGCTGATCTTAAAAGGGATACTAAGGTGACAGGTCAAGGTAATTGTGATGATGATAATTCAAATAAGCAGGGAATCATGCTCTGAGATGAAGAACTTGCTTTGCATAGGGGAAAGTGTGAATCAGGTATTACACATCAGTCATGCAAGAAGAGCAAGATGTCCAAAAAGAAGCCACCTTCTGGTTGACGATTCAATTGTAAGGGATGTAAATTTAGGAAAGGATACGGAGGTTTTGAAAGAAGTCAAGTGTCTGCCAGGTGCTACTGCCAGCAGAGACAATAGGCATATTTTTAAGATAGTCAAGAATCGTAATCACAAGTTTATTTGTCAACCATACTGTATTTTTTGGAGTATAAGATGCACTGGAGTATAAGACGCACCTACCTTTTTTGTTTTGTTTTTTTAATAAAAAGTTTTTTTTATGTTTTAGACAAACACACATACAAACATACAATGTATTTTCTTTGAACAGAGTATTTGGCCAGTTCACAAATTTAAACAGTGTTTAGTCATTTCAATTAAATTTACAATTTCTATATTTCCTTTTTGCCATATTTATTCCTCATCTATTTTTTTTAAAAAAACCCAATATTACCCTTCATCCTCATCTCTAATCTTAATCAAATTCAATTTTTCCCTTCTATTCTATATTATACCCCTTTCCATTTTATATCCATCCTCACATTGGTTAATTATGTAACATTACAATTGTTTAATACAAATTCAACATTTTAATATAAATCAATTAGTTATATAACTATCTTTTTTGTATATTAATCAATATGAACATGAATATTCCAATTATTGCAATCCAATTTCTTACAAATCAATTAATTATATTTACCAATAATAATAAACCAAATAATTTCCCCCATATATTCCTCCAAACCACAACTTAACCATTTCTGCTTTCAACACAATATACACTTAATAGTATCTCAATTATTATAATTCCCTAGTTAAATAAAGCTTTCCCCTTATGTTACTCATTTTCACATCTTAAACTCTCCCAATAACCCAAATAGTTTTGCCCATATAATCCTCCAAATCACAACTTAATCATTTCTACTTTCATCACAATATATAATTAAAAATATTTCAATCATTACAATTTCCCTAATTAAATTTAAAAATGTTCTAGCTGTTATCCAAGCTACAACTTAATCCTTTTTACTTTCACCACCATATACCATTAAAGGTATTTCAATTGTTACAGTTTATACTTATTCATATTTTTTAAAAAAATAAAAAAAATAAAAACATCATTATCTAGATTTCAAAAATACAAAGACAAATATTCCAATTATTATTCATTTCATTTTTGCAATCATGATTTCCCATTTATTTCTTACTACTATTCATATTTCAATTCTAAATATGTATAACATCTTTCTCTTTCATTTCTTTTTCTTTTTCTCCCTTCCCATTTTTCTTTTTGCCTTTTTCTTTCTCCTTTTTTTCTTTTGTGTTTTAAAATCTTGAACTCTCCTCTTTTGCCCTAAGTTTCCCATTGTTTGCACCTACCTTTTTTGGTGAGGAAAAGAAGAAAAAGAAATCTCCCTCTGCCTCGTTACAGCAAACAGCCTGCTTTACTTTCATTTTCGTTTTCAACATAGCTTGATTAGCACAAGGAAAAAAAAAATCTGCTCCAGAAATTTACCTCTTTGCAGCAAGCAGCAGAGCCCTGAAAAACAGCTGAGAGCAAATCAGCTGAGAGTCAGGAGGCTGATCCAATCAACTTGTGCTAATTAGGCTGTGCTGAAGCTGAAAGGAGCTGTTTTTTCTTGCTGTTTGCTTGCAAGGAGGTAACTGCTGCAAGGCAGAGGCCAAAGGGTGGGAGCCACTGGGTGGGCAGGGCTACATTCGGTATATAAGACGCACCTAAATTTTCACCCCCTTTTAGGGGGGAAAAAGGTGCGACTTATACTCCGAAAAATATGGTATATAAGATAATAGGTAAAAGTATAAACATAATTTGAATACATGAAAAGAGTAAGTAAAAAGGAATATTAGGACAGGGACGGTAGGCATGCTGGTGAACTTATGCACGCCCCTTACAGACCTCTTAGGAATGGGGTGAGGTCAACAGTAGACAGTTTAAGGTTAAAGTTTTGGGGGTTTGGGGAAGAAACTACAGAGTTAGGTAGTGCATTCCAGGCATTGACCACTCTGTTACTGAAGTCATATTTTCTGCAATCGAGTTTGGAACAGTTTACCTTGAGTTTGTATCTATTATTTGCTCATGTATTGTTGTGGTTGAAGCTGAAGTAGTCATTAACAGGAAGGACATTGTGGCAGTTAATTTTATGTACTATGCTTAGATCAGACTAAAGTTGGAATAGTTTTAAGTTGTCTAAGCCCAAAATTTGAAGTCTGGTGGCATAAGGTATTTTATTGCGGTTAGAGGAATGGAGGACCCTTCTCGTAAAATATCTCTGGACTCTCTCGATTGTATTTATGTCCGATATGCAGTGCGGGTTCCAGACAGATGAGCTGTATTCAAGAATTGGTCTACAAATGTTTTGTATGCTCTAGTTAGTAGTACAACATTACCAGAGAAGAAGCTACGCAAGATTAGGTTAACAACTCTTAATGCCTTTTTGGCAATGTTGTTACAATGGGCTCAGGACCTTAGATCTTTAGAAATGAGTACTCCAAGGTCCTTGACAGAGTGAAGGTCATCTACAAAGTCATGTCCATCTAATTTGTATTTTATGTTTTGATTTTTTTTGCCAATGTGCAAGACAGAGCATTTGTTGGTTGAGATTTGAAGTTGCCACTTGTTAGACCAATCTGACACATAGTCAAGGTCTTTTTGAAGGGTAGTTGCATTGTCGGTGGTGTTGAATAGTTTAACATCATAAGCGAAGAGAACACAGTTGCTTTTAATATGATCACAAAGGTCATTTATGTAAAGTATGAAGAGTGTTGGACCAAAGACACTGCCTTGGGGAACACCGCTATTAACATGTATAAGATTTGATAGAGCGCTTCCTATTTTGACCACTTGTTGCCTGTTTGACAGGAAGGCAGCTATCCATTTATGTAGGAGTCCAGAAATGCCATAGGATTTTAGTTTTAGAAGTAATTTGTCGTGTACCACTGAATCAAAAGCTTTACAGAAGTCTATGTAAACTGTGTCTATTGCTTTGCCCTGATCAAGATGTGTAGTCCATATGTTTTTGCAATGTAGTAGTTGTAGATTACAGGATAATTTTTTTCTGAAACCAAATTGTTTGTTAGAAAGTAGGTTATTTATTCTAGGTGTAGGGTAATAGATTGGTTAATGATTGATTCCATGACTTTGCAGGTGATGCAACATAAAGAGATTGGTCTATAATTTTCAACTAGGTTAGGGTCTCCCTTTTTGAAGATAGGGATGACCTTGGCTTGTGACCATTGGTAGGGCAAGGTGCTGGTACTGAAAGATTTTTCAAAAATTATGCTTAGAGGTTCTGCAATTGCAGTGGAAAGCTTTTTTAAGAAATATGCACATAGTCCATCAGGTCCAATAGATAGAGATGGTTTTAGATTGCGTAGTGCCTTTTCAACATTGTCTTCTGTAAAATCAATATGTATAAGATCACTGTAATCGTAATTGTCTGTAGTACGACTGGGAAATATTGGGTATGTGTTGTTGCTGTTTACAAAGACTGAGCCGAAGAATGTGTTAAAGAGATTGGCTTTAACGGCTTCGTCAATACAATCTTCATTGTTTGACTCTTTTAGGGGTGGGATGGATCTCGAGTCTTTAAGTTTGCTGTTTACAAAATTAGAATGTTTACAAAATTAGAATGCCAGTAAGGACTGTGATATTGATACTATTGTACATCTTTGTCACTGTGTTCTTTTATTTACCAGCTGAGCTCATTATTTCTGGACTATCAGACTTTCCGTACCTTGCCAAGAATTGTTATCAAAAGTTACTACGCATGTCTGCATTCCTTCACTTGCTTCACACATTTTTTCTTTTGTTCTCTTGCCAGAGGTCCGGCTGGACCGGCAGGAGATCTCGCTTGCCAAAATGTAACAATTTATTTTTCTTAGTTAGTGAGGTGTTTTATTTTCTTTATAACAAATAAATGAGTTTTATTAGAAACCTTTCTTCGCGTTTCTTTTTCAGAATATTGCAAACAAGGAGGAGCCTCGATTCATCTCCTCTAATTAAACCAGGGTAATTAGTCCCAGAGCCAAACATGGGATTAATAAATGCCCTGACAATCTTGGCACAAATGATCTATCCCAAAAAGATGTGTTCTCTGTGCAGAATGATTTCCACAGCTTAGGGCAGGAACTTAATAGGATAGGCTGTAGGCTTACTTTTTCAGAGGTTTTACCAGTATATAAGCGGGGGGGGGAGGAAAAGGCCAGCGTATAGTGGAGTTCAATATGTGGTTGAAGGAGTGGTGCAAAGGGGAAGGTCTGCAGCTGGTCCAATGAAAAACTGTGTAAAAGAGATGGCTTGCATCCATCAAAGAAAGTGACTGACTTACTTGACATTAGATTCACAAATTTTCTGGAGAAACATTTAAACTAAACAATCAGGACAGTTAGTTAATTGGTATAGAACATTTCTGTCCCCAGCAACCCAAAACTAATAGGGTTATCGGTGCATGTAATATAGATGTTTGTACAGGTAAAAATATCAACCTTGCTGTCAAGCAAAATCAAGCTTTTAATAGTGAATGCCATACGAAGTGCACTAATCAAACAGGAGGTAATGAAGTAAACACAGAGTCAGTCAAAAAGGACTCAAATGTCTATACACAATGCACAGAATATGAACAATAAACAGGGTAAATTAGAAATTCAAGTAGTGTACTTTTCGGGGTATAAGACACACTTTTCCCCCCTAAAAGGGGGTGAAAATTTGGGTGCATCTTATACACCGAATGTAGCCCCGCCCACCCACCGCCCCCCACCCTTTGGCCATTTTTGGCCTCCGCACGTCGCATTTTCAGGCTCTGCATGCTGTTTTAGACCTGTTCCAGGTTGTGAGGATTGCCACAGCACATCGCCGCGTCCGTGCATTGCGTTTTTGGTCTCCATGCATTGCATTTTTGGCCTCCGAACATTCCATTTTAGACCCATTCCAGGCTGCGAGTATCGCCACAGCACATCGCCATCTCTATGCCTCGTGTTTTTGGCCTCCGTGCATCGTACTTTTTGCCTCTGCACACCCCACTTTTGGCCTCTGTGTGTCACATTTTTGGGTGGTTCCAGGTGGTGGGGAACAGTGGCAGCTGTGATCACCACCATCTGGAGCTGCCTGAATATGAGACACACAGAGGCCAAAAATGGGGCATGTGGAGGTGGAAAACGTGATGCACGGAGGCCGAAAACGTGATGCATGGCAGCAGCGATCGGCAGCAATGTGCTGTGACAATCCCCACAGCCTGGAAGAAGGTCTAAAATGTAGCATTTGGTGGCCAAAAATATAATTAGGCAGAATATCAACAAATAACCTGAGCCTGCAAAGATGAAGTGAGGAAAGCTCAAAATGAAGTAAGACTTGCGACAAAAGTAAAAAATAACCCCCAAAAAAGCTTCTTTCAAGATTTAAAAAAACCTAGAAAAAAGTCAAGGAAATGATTGGTCCACTAGTGGGAGAAATTGGCAAGAAGGTGACAAGCAACAGAGAGAAAGCAGAACTATTAAACTCGTTTTTTGCATCCATTTTTACACAAAGGGGAAAAACAGTTCAACCTATCAAAACAGTACCATAAAAAACAGATTAGAAACACAAGTTAAAATAGAT
This sequence comes from Pantherophis guttatus, assembly GCF_059756535.1. NCBI lineage: Eukaryota > Metazoa > Chordata > Lepidosauria > Squamata > Colubridae > Pantherophis > Pantherophis guttatus. The sequence continues at coordinate 118,240,685 of NC_142065.1, read as the reverse complement.
AAGAAAATGGTAAGTGAGCACCTGTCCACCCTAGATGAGTTTAAATCACTGGGACCAGATGGATTACACCCCAAGGTTCTGAAGGAACTGGCAGATGTGACCTTAGAATCACTGAACTATATCTTCCAAAGATCTTGGAGCACCAGGGAACTACCAGAGGACTGGAAAAGAGCTGATGTACTTCCCATCTTCAAAAAAGGGGGAAAAAAGGGGAGGGGCAGGGCTGACATCGTGATGATACTACGCATTTCCATGGGATCATGCCAAAATTCAAACTGCCAGGAGGTTCTGATGGACCTAAACCACCTCGGAGGGTTAATGAAATAAGAGAGCACACTCTGCCAATCTCAGGGAGCCTGAAATCTTCCTGATTGATCCAGAAAAGGCTCTTAATCTTAAAAGGCTCTGGCAGGAAGAAAAGGGTGGCCATTGCATGCCTGACCGAAGCTGTGACAGCCACCGATGAAGAAAGCATGGAAGACTGAGGAACAGTGAACGATCTGGGTAAGAGATTTCTAATTCCTGACTTCTATTGAGAAACGAGGCCCCTGGAAATTAGCCTTGGTGAAAGTGGGACCCTAAAGGAGGAGGTGGAATTGTTTTCCTTCCACCTCTCAAGAAAAGTGGCGAGCAAGCCTAAGAGCCATTTTTAAAACTGTTATAAAGTTAAGTGAACTTTTTAAAAGAGTGAAAGAACTTGAAAACTAGGAAACCGGACTGGGGACCTCAAATATAATATTGACTAACCTGGAAGATTTTGGGGATTATAAAATTTGGATTTAGAGAAACTTTTTTTTTTTTTGAAAACTAGGATAGGAAAATATAATATAAAATAAAAGGAAGAAAAGAAAGAGAAACAGAGCAATAGTGACACCTACAGGCAGAAGGAAATAAGGACTATAACCTTGAAAGGCCGAAGAAGATAAAGACTGGCTGTTAAAGCAAATAATATTTGTATCAACAAGCTGTTTATGTTAGATAACTGAGACAGAGAGTGAAACACTGAGACTTTTTAAAATAATGTAGCTCTTGGAACTCAAGCGGAAGCTAAACAGATAAAGTGAACAGAAGCTGAAAACAGCAAAATATTTTCCTTCTCTTTTATTTTCAGCTCTGTGAACTCTCCCTCAGAAAATATAAGACGGTGGTTGAATTTTGAATTTTGGGGTATGGTGTGCCTATGTGGATTATAAATTTAACAAGAGAAGAAGAGAATACCTTTTGAAGAATAAAGGCGTCAACAGTTTAACAAGTTTTGGATTACAATTTATATTTTCACTCTCCTCTTGGATTACAATTAAGAGTTTTACTTTCCCTTTTTTGTGGATTACAATTATGCTTAAATTTGTTAAAATATTTCAAAATGAAGAAAACTACATCTGTACCATCTTCAGCAGCAGCAGCAGCAGCAGCATCTAGCCCAGAAGGTCAAAGGTCATTGGATGCTATGTTGTAGCAAGGGAAAATGAACGCAATCAAAACCATGATTCAGACCATGCATGAAGATATTAAGGAAAGAATAGGAAAAGTAGAGGATAAAGTAGAGAATTTTCAACAAAGTCTCCGGAGTCTCCGGAGAGGGGCAGCATATAAATTTAATAAATAAATTTAATAAATAAATAAAATAAACAAGCAATGCCTAAAAATGAACAACGCATTCAGAAAGTAGAAAAGAAAGATGAACAGATAGAGAAAAGAGTGGAAGAGGTTAATTACAGACTTACCCTAGAACCGTGATGGCGAACCTATGGCACACGTGCCACAGGTGGCACGCAGAGCCCTTTCTCCGGCATGCCAGCCGTCGCCCCAGCCCAGGTCCACCGCACATGCGCGCACCTCCCATCAGCCAGCTGATCTTCCGGTCTCTGCCGCGCATGCACGGAGGCAGAGTGTTCCCCGATCTCTGCAGGTTCTACCCTCTGCAGATGCCTCTGCAGGAAAGCAGGAGAAAGCTAACATGCGATGGGGGGAGAAACTGCAAAGATCTGAGGAGTACTGGAAGGCAGGAGGCACTCAATGGGGGAGGAACTTTGGAGATCGTGGAAGGCAGGAGAAAGCTATGATTTGATGGGGGAGGAACTTTGGAGATCGTGGAAGGCAGAAGAAAAGTAGGATTCGATGGGGGAAGAACTTTGGAGATCGTGGAAGGCAGAAGAAAAGTAGGATTCGATGGGGGAGGAACTTTGGAGATCGTGGAAGGCAGAAGAAAAGTAGGATTCAATGGGGGAGGAACTTTGGAGATCATGGAAGGCAGGAGAAAGCTATGATTCAATGGGGGAAGAACTTTGGAGATCGTGGAAGGCAGGAGAAAGCTATGATTCAATGGGGGAGGAACTTTGGAGATTGTGGAAGGTAGAAGAAAAGTAGGATTTGATGGGGGAGGAACTTTGGAGATCGTGGAAGGCAGGATTCAATGGGGGAAGAACTTTGGAGATCGTGGAAGGCAGGAGAAAGCTATGATTCAATGGGGGAGGAACTTTGGAGATTGTGGAAGGTAGAAGAAAAGTAGGATTTGATGGGGGAGGAACTTTGGAGATCGTGGAAGGCAGGATTCAATGGGGGAAGAACTTTGGAGATCGTGGAAGGCAGGAGAAAGCTATGATTCGATGGGGGAGGAACTTTGGAGATTGTGGAAGGTAGAAGAAAAGTAGGATTCGATGGGGGAGAAACTTAGGAGATCGTGGAAGGCAGAAGAAAGCTATGATTCAATGGGGGAGGAACTTTGGAGATCGTGGAAGCCAGGAGAAAGCTATGATTCGATGGGGGAGGAACTTTGGAGATCGTGGAAGGTAGAAGAAAAGTAGGATTCAATGGGGGAGGAACTTTGGAGATAGTGGAAGGCAGGAGAAAGCTATGATTCGATGGGGGAGGAACTTTGGAGATCGTGGAAGGTAGAAGAAAAGTAGGATTCAATGGGGGAGGAACTTTGGAGATAGTGGAAGGCAGGAGAAAGCTATGATTCGATGGGGGAGGAACTTTGGAGATCGTGGAAGGCAGAAGAAAAGTAGGATTCAATGGGGGAGGAACTTTGGAGATCGTGGAAGGTAGAAGAAAGCTATGATTCAATGGGGGAGGAACTTTGGAGATCGTGGAAGGCAGGAGAAAGCTATGATTCGATGGGGGAGGAACTTTGGAGATCGTGGAAGGTAGAAGAAAAGTAGGATTCAATGGGGGAGGAACTTTGGAGATAGTGGAAGGCAGGAGAAAGCTATGATTCGATGGGGGAGGAACTTTGGAGATCGTGGAAGGCAGAAGAAAAGTAGGATTCAATGGGGGAGGAACTTTGGAGATCGTGGAAGGCAGGAGAAAGCTATGATTCAATGGGGGAAGAACTTTGGAGATCGTGGAAGGCAGGAGAAAGCTATAATTCAATGGGGGAGGAGCTTTGGAGATTGTGGAAGGTAGAAGAAAAGTAGGATTTGATGGGGGAGGAACTTTGGTGATCGTGGAAGGCAGAAGAAAAGTAGGATTCAATGGGGGAAGAACTTTGGAGATCGTGGAAGGCAGAAGAAAGCTATGATTCAATGGGGGAGGAACTTTGGAGATCGTGGAAGGCAGGAGAAAGCTATGATTCGGTGGGGGAGGAACTTTGGAGATTGTGGAAGGTAGAAGAAAAGTAGGATTCGATGGGGGAGAAACTTTGGAGATCGTGGAAGGCAGAAGAAAGCTATGATTCAATGGGGGAGGAACTTTGGAGATCGTGGAAGGCAGGAGAAAGCTATGATTCGATGGGGGAGGAACTTTGGAGATCGTGGAAGGTAGAAGAAAAGTAGGATTCAATGGGGGAGGAACTTTGGAGATAGTGGAAGGCAGGAGAAAGCTATGATTCGATGGGTGAGGAACTTTGGAGATCGTGGAAGGCAGAAGAAAAGTAGGATTCAATGGGGGAGGAACTTTGGAGATCGTGGAAGGTAGAAGAAAAGTAGGATTCAATGGGGGAGGAACTTTGGAGATCGTGGAAGGCAGGAGAAAGCTATGATTCCATGGGGGAGGAACTTTGGAGATCGTGGAAGGTAGAAGAAAAGTAGGATTCAATGGGGGAGGAACTTTGGAGATAGTGGAAGGCAGGAGAAAGCTATGATTCGATGGGGGAGGAACTTTGGAGATCGTGGAAGGTAGAAGAAAAGTAGGATTCAATGGGGGAGGAACTTTGGAGATAGTGGAAGGCAGGAGAAAGCTATGATTCGATGGGGGAGGAACTTTGGAGATCGTGGAAGGCAGAAGAAAAGTAGGATTCAATGGGGGAGGAACTTTGGAGATCGTGGAAGGTAGAAGAAAGCTATGATTCAATGGGGGAGGAACTTTGGAGATCGTGGAAGGCAGGAGAAAGCTATGATTCGATGGGGGAGGAACTTTGGAGATCGTGGAAGGTAGAAGAAAAGTAGGATTCAATGGGGGAGGAACTTTGGAGATAGTGGAAGGCAGGAGAAAGCTATGATTCGATGGGGGAGGAACTTTGGAGATCGTGGAAGGCAGAAGAAAAGTAGGATTCAATGGGGGAGGAACTTTGGAGATCGTGGAAGGCAGGAGAAAGCTATGATTCAATGGGGGAAGAACTTTGGAGATCGTGGAAGGCAGGAGAAAGCTATAATTCAATGGGGGAGGAGCTTTGGAGATTGTGGAAGGTAGAAGAAAAGTAGGATTTGATGGGGGAGGAACTTTGGTGATCGTGGAAGGCAGAAGAAAAGTAGGATTCAATGGGGGAAGAACTTTGGAGATCGTGGAAGGCAGAAGAAAGCTATGATTCAATGGGGGAGGAACTTTGGAGATCGTGGAAGGCAGGAGAAAGCTATGATTCGGTGGGGGAGGAACTTTGGAGATTGTGGAAGGTAGAAGAAAAGTAGGATTCGATGGGGGAGAAACTTTGGAGATCGTGGAAGGCAGAAGAAAGCTATGATTCAATGGGGGAGGAACTTTGGAGATCGTGGAAGGCAGGAGAAAGCTATGATTCGATGGGGGAGGAACTTTGGAGATCGTGGAAGGTAGAAGAAAAGTAGGATTCAATGGGGGAGGAACTTTGGAGATAGTGGAAGGCAGGAGAAAGCTATGATTCGATGGGTGAGGAACTTTGGAGATCGTGGAAGGCAGAAGAAAAGTAGGATTCAATGGGGGAGGAACTTTGGAGATCGTGGAAGGTAGAAGAAAAGTAGGATTCAATGGGGGAGGAACTTTGGAGATCGTGGAAGGCAGGAGAAAGCTATGATTCCATGGGGGAGGAACTTTGGAGATCATGGAAGGCAAGAGAAAGCTATGATTCCATGGGGGAGGAACTTTGGCGATCATGGAAGGCAGGAGGGAGCTCTTTAGCACAGCTAAAGCACAGCTCTTTAGTCAGATCTCTCCCCCCTACATGTGCGGCTCTTTTAAACAGGGAAAGAAGACAGGCAAGAGAATGAACATGTGTAGCAGGAAGCTGTGGTGTTGCCCGATCATCAGCCAAGCTCATCAGAATTTCGGCTCTAGAGCCATCCCAAACCCCACAGCCCATGAGCGAGGCGGAAGAAGGGAAAAGCCTCTCTCTTTTCAGTTTCCCATCAGGCTGGCTCCGCCAAAGGCTGCCTCCCAATCTCAGAGCCAGTTCCCTCCTAAAGTTTCAAGGGCCACCACATGATTTCCATGAACTTGAGCTGAGCAGACTTGTGGGGCAGAGTGAATGTGGTGGCTCCTGTTTTTCCCAGCTGTTGAGTGCTCATTTAGAGAAGAGGAGCTGGGGAAACAGGCAAGGCGTGGTGGCTGCGGCGGCAGGTAGGTGTCGCCAGGTGTCAGGGAAGCACTGAGGGCAGCATATGCATCTTTGGGCTTTCCACTTAGGTGGCGATAGGTGCAGTCTGTCCCCCGTCCACCACCTGCTCGTCCTGCAGCTCCCAGTGGGAAGGAGCCCAGGCAAGCCTCGCATTCAGAGTTTCCTGGGGGCAGTCTCGGCCCCGCCATCTTGGCAGCGCCATGCACCAGGTGGGGAACAGCTGCCTCACCAGAGAACGGGCCGGTACCTAGTTGTCCTCTGGTAAGAGGTATGCCAGCCCACTTGGAAAAAGTGGGGGGCGCATGGGGGGGCACGCATGCTCAGTGTGGGCGCATGTGTAGAGGGAGCGTGGGGGGTGTTGTGCACGCATGCGTAAATGGGAGCATGCATTGCATTATGGGTTCTGGCATACGGGAGCGCAACAGCGCTCGCCCGCTCAGATTTTTGGCACGCAATGCCAAAAAGGTTCGTCATCACTGCCCTAGCAGATAAAAGTCATGAAAGAACAATAATATCACTTGAGATGGATAAGACTGATTATTACCTGCGATTTCAAAATATTGAGAAAGAAAATTTGACGGAGATAATGGCAGAACTGCTGGCAAATGCTTTAGAGGTGACCAAAGAGAAGGTGCTTGCTAAGATGGATGAAATATTTAGAGTTTACACTAGATATACCACAAGAAATAGACACCCTAGAGAGGTACACATGAGATTTACTAAAAAAAGCAATAAAAGCAGATATACTACAAAGAGTGAGACATGATCCCTTAAAATATAAAGGGAAATAGTAGTTTTAAAACAGATCCCCAAAAGAGTGAGAGAAATAAGAAACGAATATCAATTTTTGACAAGTCAGCTTATTAAGAATGGAGTACATTTCAGATGGCTGATACCAGAGGGAATATTGGTGACCTGGATGGAGCAAAGACATAGGTTGGATTCCATAAAAAAGCAGAACAATTTTATGAGCACTATTTTGGGCCGCAAGAGGAAAGGAGAGTAAGAGAGGAAAAAGACGATAGACAACAAGAGGAAACTACAGGTGAGAGAGAAATGCAACAAAAAGAGGATGAAAGAGAGTTGGAGGAAATTACAAAGAGAGAAGGAGCAAAGGTAAAAGATCAGAGAGAGACAAGAACGACCAGAACAACAAAACCCATTTATAAGTAAAACCATGGAAAAAGATATAAACTTACTGTCAATAAATATAAATGGATTGAATTCAGCTATAAAGAGGAAAAGGACTTTTAGTAAATTAGAAAAATTTAAGTTGGACATAATTTGCCTACAAGAGGTTCATATTAAAAAACAACATAAAAAACTGTTGGAATATTCTAAAATTGGGAAATTACATAACTCTCTATAACAACTTAAGAAGAGAGAAGTAGCTCTTTACATAAAAGAAACAATAAATGTTAAGCAAATTCTCACGGATGAAGAAGGGAAGATTTTGAAGATTTTGAATGAATTACAAACTGATACTTTTGGTAGCAATTTATGCATCAAATAGCAATCAAGAGGACTTTTATGGTAAACTTCATAAGAAAATGATAGAATTGGAGTATGAAAATATATGTGTAGTAGGAGATTTTAATGCAATTGTGGATGCAGAATTAGACTATAAAACTAGGAAAGTAAATAAAAAGCTAGGAAGACACTACCAAAAGCTTTTCTTAAAATGGTGGAAGAATCAGGTATTTGAGATGTATGGCACGAGGTACATCCCAAGGAAAAGCAATATTCATTTTATTCAAATCGGCATATGTCTTGGTCAAGAATAGATATGATATGGATGACAGCTGAACTATGATCTAATATACAAGAAATAGACATAGAAACAAGTAATTGGGCAGACCATAATCCAATAAAAGTTAAATGGAAAGGACAAAAAAGGAAATCAAGATGGATGCTGAATCAATCAATATTAAAAGACAAGGAATTTATTCAATTCATGGAAAAAGAATTAGACTTTTTCTTTAAAGAGAATAGAAAAGAAGAGACCTCATTACAAAATGTATGGTACACACATATATTAGAGTTTAGCCATAACTTACATGGGAAAGAAAAATAAGAAGAAGAAACAAAACCAAAAGATATTTGAAGAAGAATATAAGAGGTTAGAGATGAAATTACAAAAAGAATCACAAAAAAAGAGTCTAAAAAAATCAAATGGAATTAATAAAACATAATATGAACTTAATAGATAAAGAAGAACTAGCACAAAAAATTAAAAGTGTTAAACAATTTTTTTTTGAAAATGCAAATAAACCAGGAAGATGGCTGGCATATATATTGAAAAAGGAGAAGGGGAAAAAAATGGATATACCAATTAATTGATGAGGAAGGAAAACTTCATCATCAAAATGACAATAAAAAGAAAGTGATCCAAAACTATTATGAAAAATTATATGATCAAGAGACAATTTCAGAAGATAAAATAAAGCAATATTTAGAAAAAGTGGAATTACCTAAAATACCTGAAACAGTGAAAGCTATGTTAGATTGATGTAAAACAATGATGGAATTAACAGAAGCAATTAAGAGACAAAAGAATGGTAAAACACCGGGCCCAGATGGTCTACCAGCAGAACTCTATGAAGACTTAAAAAATATTGTAAGTATATCAATGTTGGAAGTGTTCAATGCAGTACTGCTGGAAGCGAAAGTACCAAATTCATGGATGGAAGCATATATTACTCTCATACCAAAAGAAGATTCAGACTTACAACAGATAAAAAATTACAGACTGATATGCTTACTGAATGCTGACTATAAAATATATGCTTCAATAATTTTAGAAAGTCTAAAAAGGCTCTTATACCAATTTTCTACATTCAGATCAAAATGGATTTTTACCTAAGAGACAAATTAAAGACAATATGAAAATAATTTTAAATACACTGGAGTACTACGAAGCACACCAGGGAAGCAAATGGTGTTGATTTTTCTAGATGCAGAGAAAGCATTTGATAAGGTGAACTGGAAGTTTATGCTAGCACAATTAAAAGATATGGATTTGGGGGAGAGATTTATTAATATGATTAAGGTGATATATGGTAAACAAACAGCAAAGGTTATGGTAAATGGAGATATGACCAGACTGAATATTACATGACATGGGACTTATTTTATCAATGGTTAGGCAATAAAAACCAGGAGTTAGAAACAGGAAACAAAAAAGACCATTTTAACCAAGATTCGTGAAATAAAGAAAATGTGTTAAGAGAGAGAAGCAAATATTATGATTATTATGTTTAATATTACCATTTTAATACTATAGAATTAATATTAAAGTAATGAATATTGCTGTGAATTTTGATTATTATTTTATAAAGATATCTGTAACTGGACGACACACTGTTTAATTGAAGATGGAATTATTATATTGAAAAATAAAAAAATGTATTTTAAAAAAAAAGAAAAAGGAAAAAAAATAGATCCAGAAAACTACAGACCTATCAACCTTACCTCAATATCTGGGAAGATTCTGGAAAAGATTATCAAGCAACAAATCAGTGAACACCTAGAGGCAAAGTCATAATGAAAAGCCAACATGGGTTTGTCAAAAACAGATCATGCCAGACAAATCATATTGCATTCTTTGAGAAGGTGACAAAATTAGTGGACCAGAGGAATGTTGTGGATATAATTTACTTGGATTTTAGCAAGGCATTTGACAAAGTAGACCACAATCTACTACTTGATAAGATAGAAAAATGTGGGTTAGACAACTTCACCACAAGATGGATTCGTAACTGGCTGACCAACCACACTTAATGAGTAGTCCTCAATGGAACTGCATCCACATGGAGGGAAGTATGCAGTGGGGTACCCCAAGGCTCTGTTTTTGGCCCAATATTCTTCAACATCTTCATCAATGATTTGGATGAGGGGATAGATGGGGAACTCATTAAATTTGCAGATGACACAAAGCTGTCAGGAATAGCCAACAGTCCAGAAGATCGGCTTAAGATTCAGAAGGATCTTGACAGACTTGAACATTGAGTGCTATCTAACAAAATGAAATTCAATGGTGAAAAAAGTAAGGTTCTACATTTAGGCAAGAAAAATCAAATGCACAGATACAGTATAGGTGGTACCTCGCTCAACAGTAGTAACTGTGAGAGAGATCTTGGAATCCTAGTGGACAATCACTTAAATATGAGCCAACAGTGTGCTACAGCTGCCAAAAAAGCCAACACAGTTCCAGACTGCATTAACAGAAGGGTAGAATCAGTCGTGAAATCCAATTTTTTTTTACTACCGGTTCTGTGGACGTGGCTTGGTGGGCGTGGTGTGATGTGGCTTGGTGGGCGTGGCTTGGTGGGCGTGGCAGGGGAAGGATACTGCAAAATCCCCATTCCCTCCCCACTCCTGGGGGAAGGATATTGCAAAATCTCCATTCCCACCCCACTCTGGGGCCAGCCAGAGGTGGTATTTGCCGGTTCTCCAAACTACTCAAAATTTCTGCTACTGGTTCTCCAAACTACTCAAAATTTCCGCTACTGGTTCTCCAGAACCTGTCAGAACCTGCTGGATTTCACCAGTAGAATCAAGATCACAAGTACTGTATGTTCTGACCCAGCTCTCCAAACACGACAAACCCTCTGAAGGTAACTCAAAAATTCCTTTATTAGGAATTTATTTATTTATTCCTTTATTCCTTTATTTTGCCAGCAGCCCTGGCAAAAAGTTTCTCTCTCAATGCAGGCTAACAAGGATGGAACAATGCAGGCTGGCCGGATGGAAGATGAATAGTTGTCTGCCACATCTATTCATCTCCACCCCTGCCCTTTATTCCCAAAGCTAGGGTGGGGCCTCATTAGCAGTGGTGGCTCTTCTTTCCCCAGGATCGGCCCATGGCTTTCCACTGCTCTCCTCTTCTCTGCCTTGTGCGCAATCGCGCATCGGGCACTGGACCCAGCTGTTTCTCCTCTTCTTCATCAACCAACTCCAGACCTGGGGGCTGTTGACTTTCCATCTGATGGCTGATGGACAGCCCAGGCTCCGCCTCTGTCTCTCTCTCTCTGCCAGCTCCATTCCCTCTTCCCCCTCAGACCTCTCAGTTTGCCTTGATGCTGACCCTGACTCCCATGCCTCCTCTTCTGATTTGGCTACTGGAGGGGCCGGTGGCCGAAAGGCCACAACAAAGTATTAATACCACTTTACAATGCCTTGGTAATACTGCATCCATATTTGATCACCACGATGTAAAGAAGATGTTGAGACTCTAGAAAGAGTGCAGAGAAGAGCAACAAAGATGATTAGGGGACTGGAGGCTAAAACATATAAAGAATAATTGCTGGAATTGGGTATGTCTAGTTTAATTAAAAGAAGGACTGGGGTGACATGATAGCAGTGTTCTGATACAGTATCTCAGGGGTTGCCACAAAGAATAGGTAGACAAGCTATTCTCCAAAGCACCTGAGGGCAGGACAATGGATGGAAACTAATCAAGGAGAGAAGCAACCTAGAACTAAGAAGAAATTTCCTGACAGTTAGAACAATTTTTTTTTTAATTTGATTTATATGCCGCCCTTCTCCGGAGACTCAGGGCGGCTTACAGTGCGTTAAGCAATAGCCTTCATACTTTTGTATATTTATACAAAGTCAGCTTATTGCCCCCACAAACTGGGTCCTCATTTAACCTACCTTTAGAAAGGATGGAAGGCTGAGTCAACCTTGAGCCTTGGAGAGATTCGAACCAGCAGTAAATTGCAGGCAGCTGTGTTAATAACAGGGTGCTTTAAACCACTGTAGTACCAAGGCAATTAACCCATGGAACAACTGGCATCCAGAAGTTGTGAATTCTCCAACACTGGAAGTTTTTAAGAAGAGATTGGACAACCATTTGTCTGAAATGGTATAGGGTTTCCTGCCTGAGCAAGGGGTTGGACTAGGTCCCTTCCAACTCTTCTCTTCTCTCTCAACCCTCTTCTACCCTCCCCTCTTCTACCCTACCCTACCCTACCCTACCCTACCCTACCCTACCCTCTTCCTTACCCTACCCTACCCTACCCTACCCTACCCTACCCTACCCTCTTCCTTACCCTACACTACCCTGCTTCTATTCTATTCTATTCTATTCTATTCTATTCTATTCTATTCTATTCTATTCTATTCTATTCTATTCTATTCTATTCTATTCCTTGGATATGTATTTGGCTGAATTCAGTCCAAATTTCAAGGAACTATAGTATCTGGGTTGTAAATGTAGACTGAGGAGGCCATAGCAGTTACATATCAGAGTGCATTTGCCCTGTGGATAGCTGAGATAGGCATCTATGAAAGGTTTGTAGATCAATTTTGGATTTGTTTATTTTCTGCTCATAACTAAAATAGTGGCTGGATTGGTGATGCAGGAATGGGAGAATGACATATTGAAAAAATGCATTAGCCATATAATATTCTATAACATCTCTATCCAGTGATTGAAAAAATTTCATATATTCAATATCTGCTTCACTATTTGATATCTGCTAGAATATTCACTATCCCTGGACAAACTGAAGAACCTTGAATGAGAAGTAAAATGTTTTCAAAGAAAAAAATAATCAAGAAAATCCAGTTGCCTTTTGGGGGAAAAAAACCCCACTTTTGGGACAACCATGATCTGGATGACTGAGAATCTCCATAGACATTCCAGGACAAAGTTGATCTGAAAGATGAAAGCAGATTTAGTTATGCAAATCCTGGCATATTGGTACTGGCAGAAAGGTAGGAGCGATGTAATAACTGATGAGGTTTCTTGTATGAGAAGCAAAATGTCTTCTTCTTCCTCATGGAAAAATATTCCAGTTGCCTTTTGAAGAAGCACCTTTAAAACAACCATGACCAGGATGACTCAGAATCTCCACAGATGTTTCTATATATACTTTTACAGCAGAATCAAAACAAAAGTTATAGCTTGTACCAGGGAGAATCCTTTTTCTCTAGATTGAAAGATATTAATATATTATTTTGAAATGACAAAAGACACCAAGATTGTATAACATTTTGTTCTTTTGAAAAGATGCACACACTTTTCTGTACTTTAAATAAATGCCCTTTTCAAAGGAATTTCATAAATTCAGTGCTACATTTTACTTTACACACAAGGTGGTGCTATTGCACCAAACAGTAAAAGGAGAGATTCATTTATTTCAGAATGATCCAGTCATTAGACAAAGGAATCTCAGAACAAAAGGCAACAGCTTTCAATTAAATCTTGAGAAATTTCCGAAGAAAATACTCCAGTATGAATACCAAAAAATAATTCCCATTGGATTCTGATCACAACTATAAAGGAAATTATAGGAATTGCTTTACAAAGAATCTTATTGAATGCATGACCTTCCCTGAAAGAGGCTGGGAAAATGGAAGTCTCTCGTCCTAGCAGGCAAGTGGTCTTATTCTTTATTTCTCTATGTAGCTCTGGTATGTTGTGTGAACCATTCCGCTATTCAGTGCCTGAGGAGAAGAAAGCTGGATCAATAGTAGCAAATGTGCTAAAAGATTTGAAAGTAGATGTGAAGGAGCTTTCTGCTCGCAGAGCACAGTTGATTTCTAAGAGTTCCAGGCAGGATTTCCAGCTGGATCCCCATTCTGGGAATATAATTTTGAGGGATAAAATTGATCGAGAAGCTTTGTGTGGGCTGAGTGATCCTTGCACTCTGTTCTCTGAAATTTTGCTGGAAAATCCTGTTCAGTTCTTCAAAATTGAAGTTCAGGTAGAAGATGTCAATGATAATTCCCCTATATTCTCTCAGAATCAATTCCGTTTTGAAATACCTGAGCAGACTCCCATAAATGCACGTTTCCCCTTGGAGACAGCCCACGATTTAGACAAAGGAAAAAATGCTATCCAGAACTATATACTTAGCACAAGTGAATATTTTAAGCTGGACATACAAAGTCAAAACAATGGCAGGAAATATTCAGAACTGCTTTTGGCAAAACCGTTAGACCGCGAGGTGATCCCTCAGTTTATTCTCACTCTGGAAGCTGTGGATGGAGGGATCCCAAGGAGAACTGGCACAGCACAGATAATTATTGATATTCTGGATAACAATGATAACGTGCCCCAATTTGAACAAACAGTATATAAAGTGCAGCTAATGGAAAATAGTCATCCAGGTTCATTGGTTGCTAAAATTAAAGCCACTGACAAAGACATTGGATCCAACGCTCACATCATTTACACTTTTAGCCAAGCACCAGCAGATGTACTCCGATCATTCAGGTTAAACAATCATACTGGGGAAATTACACTCGTAGGGAAAATTGATTATGAAGAAAATCATAATTATGAACTCAGCATGAAAGCCACAGATGGAGGAGGATTGTCCGCTTACTGTAAAGTTCTTGTTGACATTGAAGATGAGAATGACAATGCTCCAGAAATAATTATATCATCCATCACTAATCCTTTACCAGAAAATTCTCCCCCGGAAACACTGGTGGCACTTTTTGGCATCAGAGATCAAGACTCCGGAGACAATGGCAGAACTACCTGCAGCACTGAGAAAAACCTGCCTTTTATACTAAAACTGACTGAGAACAATTATTACCAGCTTGTGACGCAACAGCCATTGGACAGAGAACAAATGTCACATTATAACATCACCATCACAGCCATCGACCAAGGTTCTCCCAGACTCACTTCAATCACAGTTATTAGCATTCAACTTTCAGACATCAATGATAACCCTCCAATGTTTGAAAGAGGTTTCTACAATTTGCACTTAAGAGAAAACAACATTCCAGGATTGTTCATTGGATCAGTCCATGCTGCAGATGTGGACACAGAACAGAATGCCAAAGTAACCTACTCTCTTTTGTTTGGAAAGATCAGGGAAGAGCCTACATCATCTTACATCTCCATCAACTCTGAAACTGGGAACTTGTATGCCATTCGATCTATAGATTATGAGGATATACAAGATTTCCAGGTGATGGTGAGGGCTGTAGACAAGGGCTCACCTCCCCTGAGCTCAGAAACAATGGTCCGAGTTCTTATCACGGATGACAATGACAATGCCCCCTTCATCCTCTGCCCTCTTCAGAACAGCACTTCTCCATCAAATGATCTGGTTCCCAGGGGAGCAGAGACAGGCTACCTAGTCACCAAAGTGGTGGCAGTGGACAGAGATTCAGGGCAGAATTCTTGGCTTTCCTATCAGTTGCTGAAGGCCACAGATCCAAGTCTCTTCACTGTTGGGACTCAGAATGGGGAGGTGAAAACCATGAGGCCGGTGAACATCCGAGACAGTTTCAAACACACTCTTATTGTGGCAGTTAGGGATAATGGGCATCCTCCTCAGTCTGCCTCTGTGACCCTAAGAATTCTTCTAGTGGACGGCTTCTCTGATCCTTACGTGAAAATTATGG
This sequence comes from Pantherophis guttatus, assembly GCF_059756535.1. Taxonomy (NCBI): domain Eukaryota; kingdom Metazoa; phylum Chordata; class Lepidosauria; order Squamata; family Colubridae; genus Pantherophis; species Pantherophis guttatus. The sequence continues at coordinate 118,225,570 of NC_142065.1, read as the reverse complement.
ATAATCCTAAGGATGAAGTCCCGCAGGAGGGAGATCATACTCTAACACTGTATTTGATTATCTGTTTGGTTGCCATCTCATCCATTTTTCTGCTTTCTGTTACTGTGTTTATTGCAACCAAGTTTCAGAAGCGAAGAAAGTTCTTAAGAAGTTCTCATTCTGCATCAAATTTCCATGTGGGACCAAATTTGCAAGAGAAGTGTGTGGATCCTAATACTAGGACATCTTCCCAGGCCTACAGCTATGAAGTGTGCTTAACTGATGGGTCTCTGAGCGGTGAGTTCAAGTTCCTTAGGCCTTTCTTTCCTCTTTTTACTATGGAGCATCCAAAATGTATGCTGAATCCACAGATTAGAAATGATTGCCATGATCTTCCTAATCAATTGGAGGAAAGAGAACATATATCGCAGGTGAGTATAATCTGTTAACGAAGAAGTTTATGTTTAGAACATTGAATAACAGAGTTGAAAGGGACCTTGGGGGTCTTCTAGTCCAACTCCCTGGTTGAACAGGAGATGCTATACCATGTCAGACAAATGGTTTTCCAGTCTCTTTTTGAAAGCCTCCAGTGATGGAACGCCCACAACTTCTGAAGGCAAGTATTTGATTGGATGTTTGGTCTCATTGTTAATGTTTTTTTTTTTTTTTTGCTTTAATTTATATTCCGCCCTTCTCCGGAGACTCAGGGCGGCTTACAATGCGCTAAGCAATAGCCTTCATACTTTTGTATATTTATACAAAGTCACCTTATTGTCCCCACAATCCGGGTCCTCATTTTACCTACCTTTGAAAGTACGGAAGGCTGAGTCAACCTTGAGCCTGATGAGATTTGAACTTGCAGTAATTGCAAGCAGCAGATGTTAATAACAGTGCATTAGTCCACTGTGCTACCAAGGCTCCTACCAAGGTTAATTTCCATCCATTGTATCTTGTCTTGCCTTTTGTTATTTTGGAAAATAGTTTGGCCCTCTCATCTTTGTAGTAGCTCCTCAAACATTGGAATGCTGCTACCATGTCTGTCACTTCTTTTCATTAGACTAGACATACCCAATTCCTGTAACTGTTCTTTATATGTTTTAGCCTCTAGCAACCCTTTTTTGTTGCTCTTCTCTGCACTCTTTCCAGAGTCTGGACATCTTTTTTTTTATTGTGGTGACCAGAACTGGATGCTTTTCCCCAAGAGTTGTCTTACTAAGGCTTTGTAAAACTTCTTGGCTTGGCAAGAAGTAGTGGTCTACTTTATTAAATGCTTTACTGAAATCTAAGTATATTATGTCCACAGCATTTCGCTGATCTACTTATTTGGTCACTTTGTCGAAGAATAAAATAAGATTTGTTTGGCATGACCCATTTTTGATGAACACATGTTGGCTTCTGGTTGTAACCTTGTTTGCATCTAAGTGTTCACAGATTGGTTGCTTGATTATTTTCTGAATTTTCCTCAGGTATTGATGTCAGACTGATTGGTCTGTAATTTCCTGGATCTGCTTCCCCCCCCCCTTTTTTTTTTGAAGATGGGGACCACATCAGCTCTTTTCCAGTCCTCGATAGTTCCCCAGTGCTCCAAGAACTTTGAAAGATATGGTTCAATAGTTCTGAAATTACATCTGCCTGTTCCCTCTGGGATGTAGTCCATCAGCACCCAGTAACCTGAATCCGCCTAGAGTTGACAGGAATGTGACTGAATAAAAAAAGATTTTCTGACCAAATAATGAATTATTTTCCTTCCTTCTCCAAATTGACCAAGTATCTTCTACCATCCACAGGTAAAGGGCAGCAGCAGGGAGATCAACTCCAATATTTGATTATCTGCTTGGTTGCCATCTCATCCATTTTTTCATCCATTGCACCCAACATTTTACAGCCCTTGCATCTGGGAGGGGTTCAAAGGGAGCATCCTTCAATTTTCTTAAAAAGAAAAGCAAATAATTTGCTAGATCAGGGGTCGGCAACCCACGGCTCCAGAGCTGCAAGCTGCTCTTTGGGCCCTCTGCTGTGGCTCCGTTTCCCATCACTGGTTGGCCTTGCCCCTCTTATTTCTTTTTTGGACTCTAGCCTGAAGTGGCAGGAAGCGAAGGGTGCCTTGCGTGCAAATATGGCACGAAGGCAGGTTCAGGACAGCTTCACTCCTGCACTCTCCCCCTCCTCCTCTCGTAACCTCCTGGCAGGGCCGGATTTAGATGAAAAGAGGCCCTAGGCTATTCCACTTATGAGGCCCTTTCACCTATAGTGAAAGTGTAATTTTAATTTTGCTAACAATTTGAATGTAGGCCCCTCTTGATCTTGAGGCCCCCTCTTGATCTTGAGGCCCTGGGCTGAAGCCTAGTTAGCCTATAGGAAAATCCGGCCCTGCCTCCTGGCCAGCTGTGGCTGAGCTGGGAACATGCGCATGTGCAGGGAGACCCTCCTCAAGCAAGCGCCAAAGCGCAGCAAAGCGTGTGGGGTATGCGGCCGCTCGCTTAGGAGGGTCTTAAAAGGACACAGCTTCTCTCCTGCACTAATGTTCTGGCCTTGCCATGTCATCCCCCACCCCTAGCAGCTTTTCAGATGAGTGCAGAGGGCGTGAATTCCAGCCCGAAGTAGCAGGAAGCGAAGGCTGCCATACGCAAAATGTGGTGCAAAGGCAGATACAGGGCCGCTTTGCTTCTACACTCTCCGGCGACCCTCCTCCCCCTCCTCCTCTCGTGATGTCCTGGCCAGCTGTGGCTGAGCCGGGAGCATGCGCACATGCAGGGAGACCCTGCTTAAGTGAGCTGCTGCCTGCCTCCCATGTGCCTTTCCTGAGCTTTGGCGTTGCTTGAGGAGGGTCTACCCGCATGTGCGCATGCTCACGACTCAGCCACAGCCGGCCAGGGGGTTACAAGAAGAGGGGGGGAGGAGAAGGATGGTTGCCTGAAGGGAGGGGGAGAGACACACACACACACACAAAGAGAGGAAGAGAGAGAGAGAGAGACATAGAGATACACACAGTGATACACAGAGAGGGGGTGAGAGAGAGACATAGAGAGACACATACAGAGTGATACACAGAGAGGGGGTGAGAGAGAGACATAGAGAGACACATACAGAGTGATACATAGAGAGGGGGTGAGAGAGGGGAAGAGAGGGAGAGGGAGATAGAAACAGAGGGGGGAATGGGGAAGATAGGGAGAAGGACAGGCACAGAGATACGGAAAGAGGGGGGAGAGAGGGGGAGATAGGGAGAGGGGGAGAGAGACATAGAGAATGGTTTTGTGGCTGGATAGGCATGGCTAGGGGGTCATGTGACTGGGTGGGAGTGAATGACATCGAGTTGGCCATGCCCACCCAGGTTTTGTGGCTCCCAGTATGTTTTTTTTCTGTAGGAAATGGGTCCAAGTGCCTCTTTGAGTGTTTAAGGTTGCCGACCTCTATGCTAGATATTTGGAATTTTGCAGGAGATTGAATGGGTGTTTGAGAGAAGAATGTGGACTGAGTGAAAAACTATTTAAATGAGATTTGAGTACATTGATCAGAAACAGAAGGTTTTATAATGCAGCTCATGATCAAGACTCAAATCTGACTGTTGGATAGTGGTACAAGTGATTAAATGCTTAAACAGGTCAGGATTTGGGGAACTATGTGGTGAAGATTTCCAAAAACCTGAAAAATTGTCAGAAAACAACATCCACTAAAATAGCTACAGAAGGGATATGAAATAGCTGAAGGTTTGAATAATGCAGTGTGGTCAATGAAAAATTGAACTTTCTGCAACATGGAAAGATGTGGGGATGGGATAACAACATACTGAGATATTTACTGGATATTATCAGTTTTCAAAGATGACCAGTACATTTGGTATAAGCAGCTCATTTCAAAGAAATGGTCGTAAACTTGACTTCCAGGCACATTTTCCTAGTATAGAAGACCAATTGGTCTTCCTCCTACTGTGAGTAATCGTGACCATTTTGGCTGGAGTATTTTATGTCAGTGTATAAAGAATTTATGAACTGGAATAGCCATGGCAAATATTTTTTGATTGAGACATAGGATTTGCTGTGAGAGCCATGTGAGCCGGCTTTAGTCTGGTTGTGGTTTAGTTATTCAGTGTTCAGAGTTCGTTCTTTTCTCTACCACGTTGCAAGAGATGCATGGGTATTGTTTGTATCATGTTTTTGTATTTTGTAGATAAAGAAGCTTTTTCTATATTATGAATCCTGCTCAATTCTTTGAATATATGCTGGGTGATTCTCAAATAAACTAACAGGTTATGAGCCCAGATCCCACCCAGTGTTCTGCCCCAGCTACAGAACCCAAGAAATGTAGCACACACAAAACTCCGAACAACTCCGTTTACTACAAACACAGTCTTTTTCAAATGCAGGCTATTACTAAAAATGTCCTTAACAGCCTGCCAGAAATTCCAAAGATTAGATAAAGGCTTACAATAGTTGGCAATTAGCCCAGAAACCAGGTTTGCAAGAAAAATTCACTCTCAAATGCTCAGTGAACGACCAGATGAACACACGTTGTTTCTTGCAACGTTTGCCAGCTGCGTGCAAACTTAAATAGGCTAAGGGAGTGGCCAATTAGTCCCAAGCCTTACTCTCGAGGAGGCCTCCTCCTGAGTAACCACTCCTGCCTTTTGGCAGCTCTGCGTGCTCATGCATTGAGAAGAGGTTCCTCCACTTCACTCTCTTCACTTGAAGGAGCCTCTGGAGGATCTGAAGGCCCTGGCTGAATCTCTGCCTCTGGCACCACATCTTCTTCAGCCTCCTCGCTATCTGACTCAAGCGCCGGCTGCACAAGCTGCTGGCGCGACACCACACCAGCCTCCTCGTCGTCAGGATCAGCCACAATCCGCGCAGGCCGCTGGCGGGCAACAACACCCAGCCAGCCCATGCACAGTCAAATTGAAGAAAAAGGATTGAGGCTCAACATGGAACTGCATTCATGAGAGACTGCCTGTGTTATAAACACAAGGAAACAAGGCAGAGAAAGTTTGGAGGATGGCTGTTGATTTCAAGGAGAGCTCTCTGCCTCGATTGAGACAGAAGAATTATCTTATTTGGGCTGCAAAAATGGAATGCTTCCTGAAGGCTAAGGAGCTCTGAGATATCATCATTAATCCACCCCAGGGGCCATTAGCAGCTGCAGATCAATGGCGGCATAATAAGGCACTGGCTTACATCATTTTAAGTTTGAAAGATGAACAATTCTTAAATGTAACTGATTTAAAAATTGCAAAGAAGGTTTGGCTGAAATTGAAAAGTGTGCGTGTGAGTGCGTCAGCATGCAATATTGTGCAATTACTGAGACAATTGTACAGAGCCCGATTGCTGCCACAAGAGAGTGTAGAAAAGCATCTGCTGCAGACACTGTTTGTTGAATTAGAACAGCGTGGAATGCAAATTCCTGAATCTCAGAAAGTGCTGTTGGTATTAAATAGTCTTGATGAAATGTGGGACATTGTTTCAGCCATTTTTGAATGTAAACCAGAACAGGAATTACATATGGAAACCCTTAAAGCCTGTTTGATTTCTGAAGAACAAAACTACCATTTTAGAAGGAACCACGAGGAGAAATGCCTGAGGTGGAGGTCCAAGGAGCAGAGAGAGCAAAGCAACAGACTGGATGTCTGCAGAGATCAGAGCAACAGAAGAGATTGGATTATATCCCAGCAAAGAATTCCCAAGAAGAAAGAACAGAAAAAACAGAAATGTTTTATCTGTGGGGATAAAACTCATTTAAAGAAAGACTGTTTACAAGGAAGAAAACAAACAAATGGACAAGCAGCTGTTGCAAAATTTAGCTATTGTAATAGCAGAGACAAGTGGTTAATAGACAGTGGGGCTAGTCAAACAATTGTTAATAATTCTAAGTTGTTTTTCAGATTGGGTCCAGTTGGAGGAGATGCAGTAGCCTTAGCAAATGGCCAGAAGACTAAAGTCATAGGAAAAGGCAGGGTGCTGATTCCATGTCTGGAGGAAAAGTTTAATAATATATTATGTGTGCCTGAAATGGAGCATAATTTACTGAGTGTCTCCAGTCTAGACAACAAGGGTTTGAGATCACATTTGTAGATGGGAGATGTCTCATAAAAAGAAATGGGAATGTATGTGCACAGGGCATAAAACTGGATAATCTTTATGTGTTGCAGAGACAAAAGGTTCAATGTGCCCAAACATTTGGAAATGTGGCACAACATGATTCATGCATTCATCTCTTGCACAGAAAGCTTGGACATGCCAGTTTCAGAGTGTTGCGCAAGATGCAACAGTTTGGAGAAGGGTTAACCTTGAAAGGGTGTAAGACATACTTAGACTGTCCAGTATGTAAATCATAGAAGTCCCAGTAAGAAAGAATAGCACAAGGCAGACAACAAGAGTTCTAAAGCTGGTACATGCAGATTTGGTTGGGCCAATGTAAACCAGTTTGGGAGGAGCAAGGTATTTGCTTGGGTATTTGGTTGGGCCAATGTAAACCAGTTTGGGAGGAGCACTGGTCATTTTAGATGACTACAGCAGGTTTGGGTTCTGCTACTTGCTAAAGAGTAAAATAGAGGTGCTACAGAAATTTAAGCAATGGGTTAGCTTTGTAGAGAGCAGAAAAGATAACAGGTATGCCAGCTGGAAACTGAAAGAGGTTTAGAATTCATGTCAGCAAGCGGTTGGGACAGTTAGGAATAAGACATAGACACACTAATCCATACACAGCAGATGAGAATGGCATAGTTGAAAGATGGAATGGAGTCTTACAAACAATGAAAGATTCATTTCTAAAGGATTCTGGTCTGAACAGGTTGTATTGGCATGAAGCCATGTTGACTGCTAATTATTTGATCAACAGGCTGTGGAGTTCCTTTATTAATGATACTCCATATGCTGTGCTCTATGGGAGAAAGCCATCTTTGGCACATTTAAGGGTGTTTGAAAGCAATGCATGGGTGCATATTCCAAAGGCAATAAGGAGAAAAGGACAACCAAAACTAAAAAGTTCAGGTTTATGGGCTATGAGCCTGGCTCGAAGGGCTATTGCTTTAGTGATGGGAGCAGAAGGATAGTAATGTCCAGGTCTGCTAGCTTTGCAGAGCAAAATTGGAGCAGAACTGATGCCAATTTTAGGGATGATCCATTTAGTAATGGTGACTCACTTAGTGATGGTGTCAGCATTCAAGGAGGAGAAGCTGAAAAAGGACAAAAAAAAGAGTCAGGAGAAGATGATGACTGATATGAAACAAGAAAGGGTTGACACACAAGAGCAGTCAATGACACGCAGGTCAGAGCAATGGAACAAGGAGATTCCACCTGACAGGTATTCTGCTAGTAAAGTAAAGGTGTGTAAAGTGCGGTATGAGCCAAGCAACTATAAGGAAGTATTGGCACTCTCAAAGTCGAGCAAGTGAAGTGGAAAGAAGCTATGGACAAAGAAATGAAATCCATGAATGAACATAAAGTGTTCACACCTATGACTTTGCCATAAGGTTACAAAGCTATAGGATGTGAATGGGTATACAAAAAGAAAGTATTACCCAACAATGAAGTCCAATATAAGGCAAGATTAGTAGCAGAAGGTTTTTTGCAAAAGAAAAATGTGCACTATGATGAGGTGTTTGCACTAACAGTAAAAAGTGAAACTATAAGATTGGCACTAGAGTTAGAAGCAGCATGTGGCCATAAAATCGGCACCTTGATATAACCACAGCATTCCTCAATGCAGAATTAGAGGAAGAAATTTACATGCTTCAAGCACCAGGGTATGAAAGTAAAAAGGTTGACACTGTTTATAAACTGAACAAGGCTGAAGCAGTCAGCCAGAAAGTGGAACATCTGTTTAGATATGGCATTGAAGGGTCTTGGGTTCAAGAGTTGCAAGGCTGATGGTTGCATATATACTGCAAGGTTACACGGTGTGGATTGTCAATTATTAGCATTTGTGGATGATCTTTGCTTCATTGCAAAAGATCTGATACAGGTAAAAGAATTTGGTAATCAGTTGGAGAAAAAGTTTGAATTGAAAAATTTGGGTGAAATACAAACTATCTTGATGTAGAGATACAAAAAACTGAGAAAGGTGGTTACGTTCTCAGTCAAAGAAGGAAAATTGAACAGCTGTTGGAGAGATACAACATGAGTGATTGTAATTCTGTTCCAACACCTATGAGCACAGATTTTCACAACAATTTGGGTGAGGACAAAAATGAAACCTGTGATCAAGAGATATATCAGTCAGCAGTAGGGAGCTTGTTATATCTGTCACAGTGGTCCAGACCAGACACAGCTTGTGCAATAAGCATCTTAAGTTGCTTTACTGCTGCACCAATACAGTTACATTGGATGGGTGTAAAAAGAATTCTCAGGTATTTGAAGGGAACTGTGAATTTAGGTCTTCAAATACAGGTCTCTGAAGATTGAATGTTAAAATGTTATGTTCATAGTGATTATGCCAATGATGTGAAAACCAGAAAATCCAATTCTGGGATTGTGGTATTATTTGGAGGGGCTTTAATTGTATGGAAGTCCAGAAAACAAACTACTGTAGCCATTTCTACTGCGAAGGCAGAATTTATTGCTCTATTGGAACTTTGTTCAGAAGTAACTTGGTACGTAAAGCTGTTAAAAGAGTTAAACATAGAGGTTAATGAAGCTGTAACAGTGTTTGAAGATAATGCTACTTGTATTAAAATGGCAACAGGTGACAGAGTGAAAAATAGAAGCAAGCATGTGGACATTAAGTATTGTAATGTCAGAGAAGCTATCAAAAGTAAACTAATTCATTTGCTTCACTGTTCTTCAGAAGACAATCTAGCAGATGTAATGACCAAGCCATTGATTGGAGTGCACCATGGGAAGAATATTAAATTATTTGGTTTTATGTCTTTTCCAGTCATAAAGGGAGGAGTGTCAGTGTATAAAAAAAATTATGAACTGGAATAGCCATGGCAACGATTCAGCCAATGGGAACTGTTTTTTGATTGAGACACAGGCTCACATGATCAAGGCTCAACTTTGATTGATGGAGAGTGGTACAAGTGATTAAATGCTTAAATCGGTCAAGATTTGGGAAACTATGTGATGAAACATGAAAAATAAATTGATGGAAAGAGGACAACAATAGTACAAAGGAACACCCACTAAATTGCTAAAGAAGGGATATGTAACAGCTGAAAGTTTGAATAATGCAGAGGTTGTCAGTGACGAATTGCACTTTCTGCAACATGGAAAGATGTGGGGACAGGATGCCAATGTACAGGGATATTTACTGCCTTTTATCAGTATAAAAAATGGAAAGAGAGACAAGAAACTAAGGCAGAATACCAGCATATACCTCAAATCTACAAAACTGAGGTCAGGAAAGCTAACGCTGAGAATGAAGTAAGACTTGGAACAAATGTCAAATATAATAAAATAGTTTCTTTCAACATGGGAAAAACAAGAAAAATGTCAAGGAAACAATCGGTCCACTAATGGGAAGAATATGGCAAGGAAGTGATGGACAGCAGAGAAAAGGTAGAGCTGTTTTAATTCTTTCTCTGCATCTGTCTTCATGCAAAAGGAAAAAATAGCCCAACCTACCAAAAACAGAACCATAATGAACAGAGAAGTAATGCAAATTAAAATAGGCAAGAAAATGGTAAGAGAACACCTGATCATGCTAGAAAGTTCAATACACCAGGACCAGATGGATTACATCATCAATGTTAGTACCACTTTATAATGCCTTGGTAAGACCACAGTTGGAATTCTGCATCCAGTTGTTGTTACCACAATATAAAAAAGATGTTGAGACACTGGAAAGAGTGCAGAGAAGATCAACAAAGATGATTAAAGGCCTGGAGGCTAAACCATATGAAAAATGGTTGCAGGAATTGGGTATGTCTAGTCTAGTCAAAAAAAGGACTAGGAGGGACATGAATGTCAGGGCATTTATTAATCCCATGTTTGGCTCTGGGACTAATTACCCTGGTTTAAAGGAGGAGATGAATCGAGGCTTATTTCAAGTTGCACTATTCTGATAAAGAAACGCGAAGAAGGTTTCTAATAAAACTCATTTATTTGTTATAAAGAAAATAAAACACCTCACTAACTAAGAAAAGTTAATTGTTACATTTTTGAAAATAATTCGGGCCGGCTATCTTTCAGCCGGACCTTGCTGGAAAGAGAACAAAGGAAAAGTGTGTGAAGGAATGTGGGTGGATACGGAAACACGTAGCTTACTGATAAGAAGTTGGCAAAGCTACGGAGAGTCTGACAGTCCAGAAATAATGAGCTCAGCTGGTAAATAAAATAACGCAGTGACATTCCCCTTCTTTTGCCAGTTGAGCAAATATCAGTACATCATCAAATAAGGCACATCTTCTCACGCAGATACTCGTGTTGAGCTGCTGGAAGTGGTTTGTTGAGCATATCAGCAATTTGATCATGTGTAGATACATATTGCATTTTGACAAAACCTTTTTTCACTAAATGTTTTATGTTTTGATAACGGATGTCAATGTGTCTGGACCTAGAACCTGTGAAATGAGATTCAGAAATATAAACCACCGATTCATTGTCTTCCATCACGGTGATCGGTCGGATCGGGTGTGTCCAGATATCTGTGACTAAAGCATCAAACCAAGTTAGGGAATTACATGCATCTGAAACACAAGCATATTCAGCTTCAGTAGATGAACAAGAAACAAAATTCTGTTTACGCACTTGCCAATAAACAGGACATCCATTTAAGAACATCATATAACCTGAAGTACTTTTACGTGATTTCTTATCACTTGCCCAATCAGAATCTGCATAACAACATAATTCTGCATAATCAGTATGTGTTGGTTCTAACAATAACTTCATGTGTTTAGTGTATTTTAGGTATCTCAATAATTTCTTAATACATGTCCAGTGAAACTGTTTTGCCTTACCTACGTGTCGAGATAAGAGATTAACACTAAGTGCAATGTCGGGTCTGGTCCAACTACTAATGTACAATAGTGACCCTATGACTGAACGATAAAGTGTTTGATCCTCGAACTCAGGACTTTCTTCTTGTGTCAAGTTGTGAAAATCTGTTTGCATGGGTGTCTTTGTTGTGTTAGCATCTTTCATGTTGCAATGATGCAAAATTTGTTCAATTTTATCTTCTTGTGAAAGACTAAACCCCTTCTGTGTCTTTTCAATGTGAACACCTAAATAAGTGCTAATGTGACCTAATGATTTCAATGTAAAGTATTTCTGCAAAGCTTTGGCAAACATTTCATTCATTTGCTTATTTGGACCAATATAAACAATATCATCAACATAAACAAGAACTATCTCATATACATCGTTAGATCTTTTTGTGAACACGCACTCATCAGTTTCGGACTTAATAAAGCCCATTGAATTTAGTTTGTCAGTAAGACATAAGTACCACATTAAACCAGATTGTTTCAGACCATAGAGACTTTTGTTTAGGAACCAGGTATCCCCTTCTTGCTGTCGGAATCCTGGAGGACTTCTCACGTAGATCTCTTCGTCTAGGTCTGCATGTAGATAAGCCGTGTCAACATCAAACTGAAAAACTTCTAAACCAAGGATAGTTGCAGTTGCTAAAGCAATTTTTACACTCTCAGTTCTGACTGTCGGTGAGTAAGTATTTGTGTAGTCCTCAGGATAACGTTGAGCGAAACCCTGAGCTACAAGTCTGGCCTTGTACAGTGACTCACCATTTGGTTTCTTTTTGATTCTGTAGACCCATCGAGTGCCAATGACCTTTTTGTTTGCTGGAGGTTTTGCAGGTGTAAATACCTTAAGTTTCTTTAGACTGTCCATTTCAACCTGCATTGCATCATACCATTTGTCTTGCTCTGAATCAGGGAGCTGCTTGATTTGTGTGAAATTATCAGGTGGAAGTGTAACATTGCAAATCAAAGGCAAGGGTGCTTTTGTCAGTTGCCAAGAATATCGTTGTGGAGGGATCCCTTTTGTGGCCCTCTTGGAACATCTCGGAACAACTGTCCAGTCTTCTTCTGCTTCGTCCTCGTCCTCACTTTCGTCGCTAGCATCAGCATCCGCGGCTTGCGAAGACGGAACATCAAGTTGAGAAGAATCAGTGGAATCTTGATCATCAATCTGCGTGGCATCAGCAGTATCATCTCTGGTAAAATAAACTCCAGGATCATTGGAATGAATCCTGGACCAGTCAATATCTTCTTCAAAATTAGCAGATTGGGAAATCACAATTACATGTTTAGAGTCAATAAATTTGCTCCACTTTGAGTTATCATCAATACCCATAAATCTCAGTCTTTTTGCTGCTGGACCTCCTTTTCTTCTTTGAGCTAAGGGAATGTTCACCATAGCATATGAACCAAAAATATGGATGTTTTTAAGATCGGGCTTGTAGCCATACAACATGAAGAAAGGAGTCTGATTTGTTACACTGCTCCAAGTATGATTTACAATGTAATTTGCATACTTGATAGCTTCACCCCAGTATATCATATCAAGGTTGGCGTCTTCTAGGAGACAACGCATCATGGTTTGCAGTACCTCTCCGTTGTGAGCCGGTATGTCAGGGGGTGAAGTCTGATGAATAATTCCATTCTTACGCATCCAGTCCTCGAAACGCTGAGACATGAACTCGGCACCACGATCACTCTGGATTCTGGTGATGCGAACTTGGTGTTGGGTAGAAACAAGGGTTGCAAAGTCTTTAAAGATCTGAAAAGTCTCTGATTTTTCTTTCATAGGATATACATATCCATATCTAGAGTAATTATCAACAATTGTTAGAAAATATTTTCTACCACCAAATGATGGCGGGAAAGGACCAACTATGTCAATGTGAACCAAATCAAAAATGTGTGTTGACAGGCGTGTAGCGCGTTTGGGAATGGCTGCTGCTTTGGGTTTGGCCTTTTTACAGACAGCACAATCCAAAAACACCTTACACCCCTTTAGATCCAAACCTTTTGCGAACTCCGGCATCTTCCTAAGAACACGGAAACTGGCATGCCCCAATCTTCTATGCCATTTGTGAATACACCTGGAATGCAAAGGTTTACCTGTTAGTGAATTCTCAATATTAACATTTTTATGCGGAACCTCAGGCTTGCTCTGAGCAACCTGTTTACCAATTCTATTTTTGTTGGCTTTAGGAGCCTTTGGAATAGCAACAGGATCTCTCTCTGGAGCATCTCTCTCTGGGCCTGTGCTCTGCCTTTTTGGAGTTTGCATACTTGCCTGTGTTTGTGTTTTAGGCTTTGGCTTTAAGTAATAAACACCACCAATTAATATGGTTTCAGCAACAATATCTCCATCTTTAACTATGTAACTTGCTTTTTCAAGGTGGTGAACTTGGAACTTTAACATTCTAGACAAGTGAAACTGACTAAGCAAGTTACTGGTTGCTGTTGGTATGTAATAAACATCAGGAATGAATGCATCGAGCTCTTCAACATAAACAGTTCCTTTTCCTTTGACCTGACAAGGATGATTTGAAAAAGAGTAAAGTTCACGTAGCTCTGGTTCAGGCTCGTGCATCTCTGTGAAAAGTTCCTTTCTGTAGGTAACATGCAATGCTGCACCACTGTCCAAAGTCCACAGGAGTCGTCTGTCGTACTCTGATTGAGGTTGTGGATCATTGGTTAAAGCCAATGTGGCGAGTGGAGTTTGTGGATCACGCCGGGGACCACGACGACCTTGTCTTCCGCCTCTGCCTCTGCCTCTGGAATCTGTTCCTCTGGGCTGGTACGTGACGGGAGCTGGAACTCGTTGGGGACAATCCCGGGTGGCATGTCCCACACGATTGCAGGTGTAGCATCTTGGCATCCTTGGAGCATAGGTCCTTCCTCGGAAGGGGCGCCTAGCTGGAGCTCTTGATGCGGGTGGTCCTCTCAAGTGTGGTGTGGTCAGCATGAATGCCTCTTCTTCAATTAAAAGTCTACAGACATTGTCCACTGTGCGTTGAGCAATAGGGACTTGGTTAATTTTTGTAACAGCATCTTTCCATTCATAATTCAAAGAGTTAATAATGATGCTGATCATTTGAATATCTTCAATGTTATGGCCTCTTTCTCTCAATTCTGTTCTCAGACCTTTCAGTTTGGTCAAATGTCCTCCAATTTGTTCATCAGGTTTCAATCTCGAACCGTGGAGTTCAGACATGAGTAAACATGAAGATTCAATTGAGATAGGCCTGTAGCAATTTTCCAATTCAGCCCAAATTTGTCGGGCTGTTGTATTTGGTGGAAAAGTGACCTGCAGTTCAGTATCCATGGACATCAATAATGTTGTGCGAGCCCTTATCTCTAAATCTTGTATTGCAAAGTCCCATGGTTGTGCAGGAGGGTTAAAAACCATAAAATGAGTGCCTTCTCTAAGAAGCAATAGTGTAATCTCACTGACCCAGGCTTTGTAATTGTGTCCTGACATTTTTAGTTTTGACTCACCAGTTAGTGGAGAGACAGAAAATGCCTGGTGAGGAGCCTGCACTTGGTATGCTGGCTGTGCTGGCAGGAATGCCTGTGGTATTTGCTGTGCCTGTTGTGGACCTAAAAATGGTCTTGGTTGTGCCATTGGAGGTGGGCCAGGAGGTGGCCCTATTTGCACTTGTGGCTGGGGCACATATGCAGGCATTTGTAGCTGCTGTGGCTGATGCACTGGAATCTGCTGTATTCCAGTTGCCATTTGTGCTTGAGCTGCAATATTGGCATGACCTGCTGGAGATGCAATCATTTGCCTTTGCTGTGTTCCATCTAAAAGGACACCAACACCACCAGGGGGTGTTGGAGTTTGAGCCCGTGGAGACACTTGTGGCGTTTCAGCTTGAATCTCTGAGTGAGTTAGAGACAGGTTTGCCAGGGTCTGCTGTAGTAATTTAAAATGTTCATCTAAGCTCCTTTCTCTTTCAGCTTCCTGTAGTAAATTACTTTCGCCAGCAGATGGTGCTGCACCTTCGGGCAGCTCAGTTTCAAGAAATGATTGCGTGGCAGGTTTATATGTAACTTGATCAGGGAGACTTTCATGTGACGTATGCAGTGCCCTCTGTCTTAATTGGCCTGACACAGAATCCACCAGGGGGAGTGTCTTTGGCTCTGAGCAAGAAGACAAGATGGCCTCTTTTGAAAATCTTAAGTCACGGGATTCTTCCTTATCATGCTCAAGCATAAACAAATCTCTCTTAAATCAAGACAGTTCATTTTCATAATATTTTACATGCTCACGATAGGATTTGATGGCCATCTCACGCTGGGTGAGCTCAGGGCTTTGAGAAGAATAATGAATTACTTCTCTCTCTGCGTGGGGGTGAAAAAGCTTTGCCGTTTGTGGAAACTTTCTTGGCCTGGCACCAAGCACATCGTAATCTGTGGGCTCTGGTAGAATAGATTCATAGCATGCAAATTGAGAAGAAAAAGCTACCGACCTCAGTCGCAGTTCATTATCTTCAAAAGCAGCTGTTCTGATATCTGTCCTTTGATGTGTTTCCGAAAGCATTTTCAGATCTTCTTCACCCATGGCACCTTCTTGTTCCAATTGCGTAGCCGTAGCAAGAGGCTGGAATCTTGAGGGCGTTACTATCTCCTGTTCTTCTTCCAAAAAGGATAAAGCTCTATGCTTCATTTTTCCTTTTTTCTTCTTCTGTTTCGGCATCTTAGCAAAATAATTAGCGTACCTCAGTAGCTAAAAACTAATTGCCTATGCGCTCTTATCAGAAATAACAAAACAAGGAAAAAAGCCATAAATCAAACCATCCTCGTGCTACCAGAATGTCAGGGCATTTATTAATCCCATGTTTGGCTCTGGGACTAATTACCCTGGTTTAAAGGAGGAGATGAATCGAGGCTTATTCCAAGTTGCACTATTCTGATAAAGAAACGCGAAGAAGGTTTCTAATAAAACTCATTTATTTGTTATAAAGAAAATAAAACACCTCACTAACTAAGAAAAGTTAATTGTTACATTTTTGAAAATAATTCGGGCCGGCTATCTTTCAGCCGGACCTTGCTGGAAAGAGAACAAAGGAAAAGTGTGTGAAGGAATGTGGGTGGATACGGAAACACATAGCTTACTGATAAGAAGTTGGCAAAGCTACGGAGAGTCTGACAGTCCAGAAATAATGAGCTCAGCTGGTAAATAAAATAACGCAGTGACAATGATAGCAGTATTCCAGTATTTCAGAGCTGCCAACAAGAAGAGGGGGGGGTCCAACCCATTTTCCAAAGCACCAGAAGGGAAGACAAGAAACAATGGATGGAAACTATCAAGAAGAGAAGCAACCTGGAACTAAGGAGAAACTTCCTAACTGTGAGAACAATTAACCATTGGAACAGATTGCCTTCAAAAGCTGTGGGTGCTCAATCACTGGAGGTTTTAAAGAAGAGATTAGACAACCATCTGTCTGAAATGGTATGGGCCACCTGCTTGAGTAGTGGGTTGGACTAGAAGACCTCCAAGGTCCCTTCCAACTCTGCTTTTCAGTTAGTTTTCAAGTATGACCAGTAAGAGCCGAGGTGGTGCAATGGTTAGAGTGCAGTACTGCAGCTACTTCAGCTGATTGCTAGTTCATCAGATCAGCGGATCAAATCTCACCGGCTCAAGGTTGACTCAGCCTTCCATCCTTCCGAGGTGGGTAAAATGAGGACCCAGATTGTTGGGGGCAATAGGCTATTTAGGATACTGTCTTTGGTGTAAGCCACCCAATATGACCAGTATATTTAGAATAAGCAATTAATTTCAAAGAGATGGTCATAAACATGACTACCAGGCACATTTTCCTAGAGTAATTTGAAAGTAATTATCAGATCTGGCCCAGCTTCATCCCTTGGGAAAGAAACACTCTTGACTCAATTGATAGTGAAAAGATTACTTTTACTAAAAGCCAAGTGGTTATAATAAGCAGAGCCAGAACTAAGAGTTTGCATGTGAATATTCCCTAGTTAACAGACAGACAGTAACATGGAAGGTGATCTTAGGCCTGTCTCTCTCTCTCTCTGATGCCTAGGAAGGAGGCGAAGGCAAACCTATTCCAAAAACGTTTTCAAGAAAACTGTAAGGACTAGTCTGGGCAGTTGACAGGAGCAAAAAACTGATTCAAAGCCCACCTCCCCCCAAATGGGACAAGACTGTTATGTATAAATGCTCACCATTAACCATTCCAGGTATGATAGGGGTTAACTCTACATCCACCTAGATCCTCCCCTGACCCCCTCCTTACCTCAGCTCCGCCTCCCAGGTACTTAAGACATGGTCCAGGAGTCCAGAGGTCACTTCCAGCCAAATACCTGTAATAGAAACATTGATCAATAAAGAACATTGGTTCACTGCATCCTGTGTTTGGAGTTATTGGGTTAGATCCTAGAAACAAGTCACAGATTGGTAGCAGAGGATGGTTTACCCACAACTCACAGAGATGGCAGAATCAAGAACCCAGACAGAGGCAGAGAGAAGAATGGCCACCAGAGCCTACATCAAGCAGATGAAAGAACTGCAGGCTCTCGAAGGTGCCACAGCAAGGACCACCACAACTGAAGGTGATGAAGACTACAACCCGAGTCCACAACCCAGGGACGAAGGGCCAAGAGAAGAAACCTACTACTGCGAAAGGGCAGAGCCACCAAGCAACAAAGAATTCCGATCCACCATCCTGGAGATGATGGAAGCGACTGCCAGCAAAGAAGAGCTCATTGCGAAACTCCAAAGCCTACTTGAAAGCAATGGAGCAGCGATGAGCATCCAGCAACAGAGAGAAGAAATCCTCAGCCCGGCAAGAGGAAGATATCCCCAAACTGAAGCCCTGGACGTGGAGGATTTCATTTCCGCGCCATACTCTTGGCGGCCATCTTGGAATGGCCAACAGCCAATGGGAAGCCGAGATTCAAATTGAATGGCGGGAAACAACAAGAACCCCAACCACACTGGAGAAGACCCCCAAAACAACACCCAAGCAAGATCACAAGCCTGCGGGGCTCACCCATCGAGCCCGAAGCAGACAAAACGATCGAAAACCTGGCTGCAGCACTCGGCTCAGCACTCAAGCCCCCAGAAGCCAGGAAGAAACAAACCGATGCTCAGCACCCCCAAAAGAGCAGCAGGGTAGCCACCGGAACCCTTGCAGCACAACAGCAGACACCACGCGGGACAATGCACCCCAAAAACTACATCCAAGACCTGGCCGCCTGCAGGACTGAATACCCGCAGGATTCGCACTCGCCACCCGCCGCACCAACTTCCCTAGGCCGTGGAATGAGAAGAAGAAACAACGACTCACCAACCATGTGGCCTCCACCAGGCTTCCTGACCCATCCGGAGGTTCTCCAGCGTCGCCCAGGATCTGCCGCCACCGCTGCCGCTGCCGCCGCACCGCCAAATCCGGGAGATCCTTGATTTACGACCACCGCCGCCGCCGCCGTCTCCAGGGATCCTCGACCTGCGACCATCTCGCCTCCTCGCCTTCTTCCAGTCTTCGCCCAAGATGCAGGGGCCCAGCCATGGCATCCGACGTCCAGGGAGGGCTACGGGCCTGCCAGGAGTGAGCCCAGTCCCCCACCAGCAGGCCTAGGCCTAGGCCTGAGAGCAGCAACAAGGAGCTCCTCACCAGACGACCTCCGGCGCGAAATGAGCCTCGCGCATGCCCAGTCGCCACCTACAGGAAGAGAAAGGAACATAGAGATAAGTACAAAGAACATAGAGATAAGTCAGTTCAGACTGGCAACAAGCATTCCCCCAGCATATTGCGAGTTCACTCACATAAAGAACCATGGACAGCACCAGACTGTAAGTAACATAACTTTTACTGCTGACAATCACAAATTGAAATTAGATGGGTCCAATCTTTTGGAGTGGAACCACCAACTACAAATTGTTTTTCTAAAGGAAAATATGTTGTACTTATTTGATGACCCACCCAAGAAGCCATGGACTTTTGAAATTGACTGTTTGCACCACAGGGCTTACTATCTATTAATGTCTAGCTTGTCACCTAGCATTTACCCCAGTCTTGGCCGCCACTTAACCGTGGCAGAGATATTACAAAAAATATTTAATTTGTTTTACAGTAAGAGTGCAGCCACTACAACCAAAATATCCAGGGAATTTTACTCAGCCAGGCATAAGGCAGGGACACCCATGGGGGAGCATATACTCAAGCTAAACGCCACTGGGGCAGAACTCATACAAAGGGGGGAAACCATTTCTGATGATAGTATGAAAAGCATCGTCATAAACTCTCTAGACCCCAGTTGGGAGAACTTTATCATGCAACTGGATAGTCTCAACATAGAGCACCTCTCTTTAGAGACATTATCCAACAGGCTGATAGCGGAGGACAGCCTGAGAAGGGAACACTCATCAAGCCGCAGGGAGAGCAGGCCAATAAAAAGGGTAGACTTCCAGACCAGGGACCAAGATAGACCAGAATATTTTAACTGTGGGTCTAGGAATCACTATAGGAGAGATTGCCCCAGAAACCAGAGGGACAGGGACCACAGCTACCGTAGGGAAAGGCAAGGCCGCAAATCAGGTTACTCAGACAGGCGCTCCCCAGAAAGCAGGTTCAGGCGCAGGGACTCACCCAACCCCAGGGACAGGAGAGGATATAGGGATAGCTCCAGGGATAGTCAGACTGGGTCACTATACGAACTTAGAGACCACCAACACCCACATACCCAGGCAAAAGGAAGGAACACATGGCTCATTGACTCAGGAGCCACCAACCACACCACCAACAATAGAGACATTCACACCTAAGGAATACCACATCAATGTAGCCAACCAGAACAAGGTATTGGTGAAAGGAGAAGGGAGCGCACACATAGATGGAATAGGGAAGATAGAGGGGGTACTATTCATCCCAGAAATACCCCACAATATATTAGCAACACTCAAACTAAGTAAAGACTTGGGCATTGAGACAACCTTCAGGGAAGGGAAAGCATACATGACCAAAGGAAAGAGAAGCATAGGAAAGATCATCATAGAAGGGGGACTCACCTACTTAGTACCCCAAGAACACATAAACACTAACTCAGGAAGTAACGAGAAAGAGACAAGTACGCCCACAGAAAATAGAGGGGTGAAGGAGAACACACTGCAGGAGGCAAACCCACCACAGACACAACACACAGAGAGAAACCACACATTGGCAAACCCATTCATGATGGGTGTGCCCACTTACTACACAGAAAATTAGGCCACACTAGTTTCCCAACGGTACAAAAGATGAATGAATGCTCAAATGGCTTGCCATTAAAGAACTGTAAAAATTATTTGGAGTGTTCTGTGTGTAAATGTTCGAAAATCAAAACCAAACCAAGGCCCAAGAAGGCCTCCCGCACCACCAACTCAATATTCCAATTAGTTCACATGGATGTGGTAGGACCCATGAGACCCTCTATTAAATACAAGAAGAGGTTCTTCCTAACCATAGTCGATGACTATAGCCGTTACAGATTTGTATACACCCTCAACCACAAAAGTGAGGTGTTCCAAAAATTTAAAGAGTTCTACAAGAGGGTAGAAACTCAACATAACGTAAAAATAAAACAAATCATGACAGATAGGGGCTCAGAGTTCCTATCAAGGGACTTCTCCCATTGGACAAAGAAGCACGGGATACTACACTTCTCCTCTTCGCCATTTTTGCCATTCCAGAACGGAGTGTCAGAACGCAGGAACGGCGTATTACAAACAATGGTAAGGTGTGTCTTAGAAGACGCCGGACTAGGGCAACACTTCTGGGCAGAAGCACTCACATATTCAAACTACACAGTGAACAGAATATGGTCAAGTGTAGTGAACAAAACTCCCTACAAGGTCATGTACAATAGGAAGCCTCAGATAGCCCACCTGCACATATTTGGGGTAACTGCAGATGTGCACATACCCAAACAGTTAAGGAGAAAAGGGGACAAAGTGTCAAGGAGACTAAGATTCATGGGGTATGAGTCCGGAACCAAAGGTTACAGGTTCATTTTTTTTAAAATTTGATTTATATGCCGCCCTTCTCCGAAGACTCAGGGCGGCTTACAATGTGCTCAGCAATAGCCTTCATCCTTTTGTATATTTATACAAAGTCAGCTTATTGCCCCCACAAACTGGGTCCTCATTTCACCTACCTTAGAAAGGATGGAAGGCTGAGTCAACCTTGAGCCTTGGCGAGATTCGAACCCTGCAGTAATTGCAGGCAGCTGGTCTTAATAACCAGCTTAATAACAGGGTGCCTTAAACCCCTGTACTACCAAGGCTCATTGGCAAAGACAACAGATTTGTTGTGTCCAGATCAGCTGTGTTCCACGAGAACACAAACTGGTCAAGAATACATCTCAATGAGGTACTGCCCGGGCAAGGAACTGATGACAATGCTAGAGCCAATAACAAACCAGACACAACCAAAAGCGAGACACACGAGAAACAAAAACCCAAACACAAAAGGATAAACACCAAAGAATGGAAAGAGAACCACCCCATCCTAAAGGTAAAAGTAGATGCACTCACTGAGAGGGAGGCCCAACACATGCACGACTCAGAAACAATACCCAGCAGGCCCATAAGACACAACAGAAACAAATTACCTAAGAAATTCGACGATTACATACTCTCAATACACACAGGCACCACAACACCCAACTCCTACGAGGACATCCTTAAGTTACCACGAGAGGAAAGGGATAGATGGGAGGAGGCCATAGATAAGGAGATGAACAGCCTGAGGGAGTTGAACGTGTATACCCCATCCAGAGTGCCAGAGAACAAAGTAGCCATTGGGACTAAATGGGTTTTCAAGGTCAAAGAGCTAGAGGACAATAAGAAACTGTACAAAGCTAGGCTAGTAGCACAAGGGTTTGCCCAGAGATACCCGGAGGACTACACTGACACGTACTCACCCACGGTCAGGGCAGAGAGTGTAAAAAGCGCTCTAGTAATAGCCACAATCCTAGGGTTAGAAGTCTACCAGTTTGACGTGCAGACAGCCTACCTCCACGCGAAGCTAGATAAGGAGATCTTTGTCAGGGCACCCCCAGGGAGAAACACACAAGGGGAGGACACGTGGTTGCTGAACAAAACTCTGTATGGGTTGAAACAGTCCGGTAAGAGGTGGTACGAGTGCCTAGCGAAGATCCTTAAGGACATGGGGTTCACAGCCACCTCCACCGACCTATGTTTTTTCACCAAGGGAG
The DNA here is from genome assembly GCF_059756535.1 of Pantherophis guttatus. Lineage (NCBI taxonomy): Eukaryota > Metazoa > Chordata > Lepidosauria > Squamata > Colubridae > Pantherophis > Pantherophis guttatus. The sequence continues at coordinate 118,203,465 of NC_142065.1, read as the reverse complement.
AGGGCACATCCATAGAGTATGTACTCATCTATGTAGATGGCATTTTATACTGTGGCCAGCATAAACAAAATTGTGACGAATTTGCCAACCAGTTGGGGAAGCATTTTGCATTAAAGACTCTGGGAAAGGTGAACAAATACCTGGGTATCCAGATTGATAGAACTCAGAAGGATTCAAGATCTCTCAAAAGGAGAAAATACTGGACCTGTTAATTAAATGCAACATGAAGGAAGCCAAGCCATGTGACACGCCAATACACATTGACTTCCTGAAACACATGAATGAGGAAAGCGAGACCTTCAAGGACAATACCCTCTATAGGTCTGTTGTTGGGTCACTACTGTATATAGCTAATTGGACTAGACCAGACATCCTCCTGGCTGTCAACCTGCTATCCAGACATGTCAGCGATCCAAAGATGTATCACTGGGAGGGGGTAAAACGTGTGCTCAGATATCTAAAACACAGCATGTCTGAACCTAGAACCAGAGATGTCCAAAGAACCCATACTAACCTCCTATGCAGACGCTGACTGGGCAGGCGACACAAAAAGTAGAAAGAGCACATCCGGCTACGTATTCCTCATTAACGGCTGCCCAGTACACTGGTACACAGGAAAACAAAACCTGGTAGCCACCTCCACAGCTGAGGTAGAATACATCTGCCTCTCCAAAGCAGCCAATAACCTGACCTGGTTTGACGATCTACTTACCAGCATATGGACCGAACCGGCCTACCCAATAGTAATACATGAGGACAACAAGGCAGCCATAGATATGTCCATGGCGGAAGCAGTAGGCCAAAGGTCCAGACATATAGACATTAAGCACAAGCATGTCAGAGAATTAACGAACATTGGTTTTATTAAGGCTGTGCACTGTGAGACCGCCGAGCAAGCCTCAGACATCCTGAAGAAACCTCTACCCTGCAAACAACATGCTTACCTTACGTCTAAATTAGGGGTACAGGTACAAAACACACAAGCAGGTCCAACTGTTGGGCATTTAGAGGGGGATTTGTTATGTATAAATGCCCACCATTAACCATTCCAGGTATGATAAGGGTTAACTCTACATCCACCTAGATCCTCCCCTGACCCCCTCCTTACCTCAGCTCCGCCTCCCAGGTACTTAAGACATGGACCAGGAGTCCAGAGGTCACTTCCAGCCAAATACCTGTAATAGAAACATTGATCAATAAAGAGCATTGGTTCACTGCATCCTGTGTTTGAAGTTATTGGGTAAGATCCTAGAAACAAGTCACAAAGACGCAGCAGTAAAAAAAATGTGGAAGGATGTTGTCACTGTAATCCAAACTGAATGCGTTGAAAGATGTTGCCAAAGTGCCTCAAAGCAGAAATGATTTCCTTACACAGGGTTAAACTTGATATCCATGGGCACACAACAGAAGCCACCTAAAGAATCACTGGATATGCCCATAGTCATTCAGAACTCAACTGTGAAAGGACTGGATTACAACCTTTATCAATAACTTTGAAATTTTTGTGTGCAGATTGTCACTCTGTTTCTTTTTCTATATGATTAAACAGTTAAGGAGATATTCTGCTTGGTAGGCTAGCTAGTGGATAGATAAAAATGTATTCAATGTGATTACGGAGTCTAAACCATGCAAATACAATTTTTGCCTAGTTTACCACATGGTGGCGATATTAACAAAGAATTTAGTTCTGTTCTGCTTGCTCAGAATCAGGGCAGACAGTAATACAAGATTGAACAAAAGGAATTTGACTCTTTGGCAGCGAAACGTTTGCAGATTATAAAATGACAAAAGACTGAACAATTAACTATGATTTGAACAATTAAATCAAAAAGGAAGGAAAGAAAGACTGAATTTTGAGGCAGAATTTGAGCCTACAAGGAAGAGACTGGAGTCATGGAGAATTGCTTTTGGAAAAGGCAAGGTCTGTATGTCATTCTCTCTTTCTCATTCCTTAGAGTAATGTGTGCTTCAATTCGCTTTTCTGTCCCTGAAGAAAAGAAAAAGGGGTTTCTGGTGGCTAATGTCATCAAGGAAATGAAACTGAAAACAGGAGAGCTCTCCACACGCAAAGCACATTTAGTTGCTGAGGGCATTCAGGAATACTTCCACCTTGATATTCATACTGGGAATCTGTTGATTAATGATAAAATAGACAGAGAAGCTTTATGTGGCCAGAATGATCCTTGTCTACTTCTTTCTCAGCTTGTCTTGGAAAACCCCTTAGATATCTTTAATATTGAAATCAAGATAGAAGATGTGAATGACAATGTACCCAAATTTTGGAAAAACGAAGTTAAGGTGGACATTCCTGAAAATATTCCAATAAATATGATATTTCCCTTAGAATTGGCTCAGGATGATGACTTGGGAGAAAATAGCATCCAAAATTATACTCTTAGTCCCAATGAGCATTTTCAGCTTCAAATACATAAGAATGAAGACGGAAATGACAATATATACCTTGTTTTGAAGAAAACATTAGATAGGGAGAGGATGCCAGACCTTGGATTGATTCTAATGGCTATTGATGGAGGAGTTCCAAAGAAAACCGGCACAGTTCAAATTAATATTAATGTTCTGGATAATAATGATAACTTTCCTCTGTTTAGTAAGTCTGAATATAAGGCAAGAATAAAGGAGAATCTCCCTAAGGGCACTCTTGTGATTAAGGTGGAAGCTACAGATCTGGATTTGGGTTCAAATGCACAGATACTCTACTCATTCCATCAAGTGCCTGAAAGAATAAACAATTTGTTTTATTTAAATGAAATTACTGGTGATATAACTGTTTGGGGACAGATTGATTATGAAAAAGAAAAGAGTTATAGCATGAGCATCAGAGCAACAGATGGAGGGGGTCTTCCAGGGCAGTGCAAGATATTGATAGAGGTTGAAGATGAGAATGACAACCCCCCAGAAGTGTCCATCATATCTCTGACCAATGCTTTAAAGGAGGACTCTCCGCCAGACACAATGGTGGCCCTCTTCAGTGTGAGAGACCAAGACTCTGGAGACAACAGCAAAACGGTCTGCTCCGTGCAGATGAATCTCCCTTTTGTGCTGAAAGCCACCATGAACAACTTTTATCAACTTGTGCTCCAAAGTCCCCTAGACAGAGAGACGGTCACTGAATACAACATCACCATCACTGCCATTGACTGGGGATCTCCTAGGCTCACTTCAACAAGACTGATTAATGTTCAGATCTCCGATGTCAATGATAACTCTCCCCTTTTTGAAAAGTCTTCATATGACATGCAGATCAGGGAGAATAATATTCCAGGCTTCCTCATTGGCTCAGTCCACGCTCTGGATCTAGACACAACGCTGAATGCTAAAGTGAATTACTTAGTTGTGCCTGGGAAGGGTGATGGCCTGGTGACCCCTTACATCTCAGTTAACTCTGAAACTGGAAACATGTATGCCCTCCGATCCCTGGACTATGAACAGATAAGAGGCTTCAGAGTTACTGTGAGGGCATGTGATGGAGGTTCTCCTTCCTTGAGCTCAGAAGTGATTGTCCGAATCCACATCATAGATGAGAATGACAACGCTCCCTTCTTCCTGTATCCCCTCCAGAACAACACATCCCCATGCAATGAGCTGCTTCCCAAGTCAGCCAAGGCCGGCTATCTGGTCACCAAAGTGGTTGCAGTGGACACAGATTCTGGCCAAAACTCTTGGCTTTCCTATGAATTGCTGAAGGCCACGGATCCAGCCCTTTTCAGCATAGGAGTACAGAATGGGGAAGTGAAAACGAGGAGAGCCCTGAATGAGCGAGACATAAACAAGCAGAGGCTGGTGATACTGGTCAGAGACAACGGTCTCCCTCCACAGACCAGCACGGCATTGCTTAATGTTCTTCTTGTGGATGGCTTTTCGGATCCCTTCCTAAGGAGGGTGGATGTCAGTGTGCAAGAACCGGAAGAAGATAAAACTTTGACCAAGTATTTGGTGATCTGCTTGGCTGCAGTCTCCTTTGTGTTCCTGGTCTGTATTGTTGTGTTTATTGTGGTCAAAATCCTCAAGAAGGACCCCCAAAGCCAATTTCCTGCTACTCATCCTCACTTCCCACCTGCCAGTGCTGATACACAAGAGAACTGTGCTGATTCACAGAATGGGTCGCTTTCCAGGACTTACCGTTATGATGTCTGTTTGACTGGTGGATCCTTAAGTAGCGAGTTCCGATTTCTCAGGCCCCTCTTTCCGGTCTTTTCGGTGGGAGATGTTAACGTCCCAGGGAACAATAGTATTTCTGCAGGTATCCAAGATACTTCTGAGCAGGTTGCAGTTAATGGCGCAAAGAAAGAGGTGAGGAAAACATGCAATTAATTTAGCCTCTTCCTATTCATTCTCCCTCTATTCTTTTTGCTCTATCAGTTATTCTTGAACTACATGCTGGTTATTTATTAAAGAAACAAGTAATTTTACTTTAATTTTAGTTGAGAACATAGATCGCATGATTTATGAATGCATTGCTTAGTGGCAGAAATTCTAGTCCCAACTGCTGTCATATCTTAAGGATTCTCTACACATTGATTTACACTTTATGCATAAGCCAGACATAATTATACCTAAGATAATTTCTGATTCGTGTATTTCAGGAAATAAGTCACTGTCCTAGCATGGCCTAGTAAAGCAGGCCATCACTTAATCCATAACAGTTGTTTGGGAACAGTAAATTATATGAATCTTAAAGATTTGTACCAAGCCTGACTGGCAGCCAGACACAATGTTTCAGCTTCTTATGCCAGTCTAGGGGTATTTTACTTGCAAAGTAAGCAATATAAATTTAATCTGAGTCACAGGAATGTTATAAATTACAGCATAGATCATAGTGTTCCAAAAATCCTCCTAAAAGGAGCAACATTGAAAATCTGGAGTTAAAGTTTCTATTACAGTTCCCTACAAGAGCATTTTTCTCCTACTATAATTATTTTTTATTCCTGTCTTCTAGAATTTTTGAGAAATGATTGACTTTTATAAAAATAAATACTCTGGAGTATTTCCCCATTTAGAGATTGTCAAAGCAATTTACCAACTGGAATTCAAAGATTCTATTGCCAATATTGAATTTAGGGAACTTGTATGATGATCTGACAGTATAGCAACTTAAATTATCTTTCTTTTAAAAATGTTGTTTTAATTTCTTCATATTTTCCTATCACAAGGGATATCTGAAATACTGTATGTTTTCAAAAACATATATCAACTGATCAAAGATGTTCTCATTTATTCTCTTATTCCATGTTTAGGTGGATTCACTTTTAATACTGATCCAAGAGGAGGGAAGGAGAGAGGGGGGGAGGAGGGGGGGAGAGAGATAGAAATATATATACATATTATATAATATGATAAAGAATATCAGTATTTTGGAGCAATTAATGTTCTGAACAATTTATTATAATTTAAAAAGTTGAAAATACTGAACAATATTTTTACTAAAAAATGTATTCAAGAGTTTTTCTGATAGTCAAGATAGACACACCTACCCACCCATCCAAGCATTCAAGAAACATATCTGATATTTAATATTATTTGCCTTATTTCTCTAAAGCAGTGTTCCCCGAACTTGACCCTTTGAAGATGTATGGACTTCAACTCCCAGAATTCCTCAACCAGGCATACTGGCTGGGGAATTCTGGGAGTTGAAGTCCATGCATCTTAAAATAGCCAAGTTTGGGAAACACTGCTCTAAAGCACCTGAGCGCAGCACAATGAGTGGAAGCTTGTTAAAGAGAGATCCAACCTGAGGGAAATGTCTTGACAGTGAGATCAATTAATCAATGGATCAGCTTGCCTCCTAGGGTTGTGGATGCTCCATCACTGGAATTTTATAGAGAAGACTGGATAGTCATTTGTCCAGGATGCAATAAGGTTTCCTTTTCATCATTCTTGTGTCTCTACACTCTACTCCCAAGGACGTTTAATCCAGTTTCCACACTGCCAGCCTGGATTTGGGGGAAATTGTTTATTGTTTAACGCATTGTAAGCCGCCCTGAGTCTCTGGAGAAGGGTGGCATATGAATTAAAGCAAAAAATAAAAATAAAAATAAAAAAATAGCATGCAGTTTGTAAGTGTACATGGTTAGAACCAAGTTTGAGAAGGATCAGAGCAGTTCAGTGTCAGAGAGTATTTATTTGTTTTGTTTTTTTAATAAATAAGGGGCCAAGATTCAATTCCTACCCATGATTGAGGATAAATGTTTGATTTGTTTAATATTTGCTCACACAAACACAATAGTAGCTGTATTTGGAAGTAGGAATAGAGGATGGGCAAACAATGAATTGCTAAGTTGTATTGGCCATACATTTTTCAGAAACATATCTATCTTGTTTTGGGAAAGGTTCCATTTATTTATTACCTGCTTGATATCACACCCCTAAGTTTATTTGAAAGTCCAAGGCAGATTTGCCTATATAAAAACTATAATGGTATAACAGACTGAATAAAGTTTTTATAGTTCCTGGATATCAGAAGCATCAGTAAAAACTGTCTTCAGGTATTGCCACATCCACTATCCAGGTGTTGTTGTTGTTGTTGTTGTTGTTTTTGGTCTTTCTTAACAACAATTATTAAGTCTTGGATGTTATGTGGCAGGTACTGTTTGAATTCTAAAGTCTCAGGGCACTTTAGCTTCTTCATTTTCTATTGTTTTCTCCATTTTATGATCCCACCAGTTCTTGCTTGCAGGCGAACGGTATTCTTGCAGCTCTTCCAACACACCATTGTTGCTACTTTGTCATGCCATTGTTGCTGCTACTTTGTCATGCTGTTATTTGTAATCAATCTGTGTGATATTCTTGCAGCAGCTAACTAGGTGGTCCACTGTTTCTTCAGCTTCTTTGCAGAAATGTTATTGGCTGTCTATTGCTGTCTTCTTAATTCTGGGTTAAGTCATTGTCATTATTTTTCTGCTCTTCCTAGCCAAGACTAGGAAGTTCTGCTTGAGTCGAATCCACTATTCAAAGTGTTGTGAATCTAATAATTGGGATTGCACAGGTGTTAATTGCCTTGATGGTATTTTCTCCACTGAATTTGGACTTTAAAATCTTCTTCACGTTCTTGATGTATTCATTTCTGATCTTCTTAACTTCGGTGTGCTTGAAAGATGCTCAGCTTGAAGTATGCCCAGGTATTTGTACTGACCGTCTTCCTCCTTGATGCAGTTTTCGTATTAGTGGAAACTGCATCATATTTAATTCCCTATGGAATTAAAATGGTTTTCACCATTTTCCCCCTGTTGGTGGTGAGAGTGGAACATTGGTTGAGCCCAAATTCCATTGCAATATCTTGACCTTATATACGGACAGAATTGAACAATGATTCTATTTCAGATAGTGCTTTTCCATACAGCTTCATATCATCCATGTAAAGGAGATGTGATAATCTGGCAGATATTTTGGATGTTTGATAACTATGGCCTGACCTTTTCACTATAGTTGACAGGAGAATCACTGCAATAACAAACATGTTAGTGCATCTCCTTGAAAGAGTCCTTTCTTGATACTATTATCATGGTTGGTTGCACAATCAGCTAAATGATCAGACTGGATTTGACACTTTTATTTACCTATTGTGTCCCTCCCAAGGAGCTGGGATAGGCAGATGTTGTTCAATGGTGTTAACAATTTCATTGCACAATGTAAACTGTTCCAAGGAAAATTGCCCCTTGCAATTGTTATTATTATGGTTCATCACACAGTCAGCTTATTATTATATATAAAAAAATCATGTAGCTGATTAAGTAAGCTCTAAGCCATGAAAGGTAAACAACATTACATATTAAGATGGTAGCCCTTAAACCTTTGCTAGATAATTTATTAAAGCTATACCTCTTGAAATTTGAATGTGATACAGGTTGTTGTCTGTCTACACCACAGCTTCAAAGATAAATTGAAAATGTCTGAATTTTTAGATATGATATATAAGAATACAGTCTGCATCCCTTTTCCAAGTTGGTCTAACATGATAGTCAATTGTTCATTCCTGTTCTTCTCTTCTGTTTACATCATATTTGTTACAAATATATTTTAAAAATCCAAAACAAAACATTAGACAGACAAGAGAGGTAAAAACCTCTAGAAAGTAATAAGAAAAAAGAAACAAACAAATGCAGTGGCAACCTCTGCAAATGGAGACTTTTTAATTTAGATTCCTAGCTGCTTAATTTCCTTTTTAAAAGGAAATATGAATTGTCTAGATATGAGTGGAAGTGAAAATCATAATTGTTTCCAAATATAACCTACATGGTCATTATAAACATATGACATGAAAAGGTGCAAGTAAAAATAAAACACACAAGTGATATCCCTTTGGATCCTTGCACTTACGGTACTTTATACACATTCTTATACACACATTCATATCACAACCATACCAAAAATGATAGCACTTACATTTTGGGAGGAATCCTTTTTCTCTAGATTGAAAGCTATTAATATATTATTTTGATATGACAAAAGACACCAAGATTGTATAATATTTTGTTCTTTTGAAAAGATGCACACACTTTTCTGTACTTTAAATAAATGCCCTTTTCAAAGGAGTTTCAGAAATTCAGTGCTATATTTTACTTTATACACAAGGTGGTACTATTGCACCAAACAGTAAAAGGAGGGATTCATTTATTTCAGAATGATCCAGTCATTAGACAAAGGAATCTCAGAACAAAAGGCAACAGCTTTCAATTAACTCTCGAGAAATTTCCGAAGAAAATACTCCAGTATGAATACCAAAAAAATAATTCCCATTGGATTCTGATCACAACTATAAAGGAAACTATAGGAATTGCTTTACAAAGAATCTTATTGAATGCATGACCTTCCCTGAAAGAGGATGGGAAAATGGAAGTCTCTCGTCCTAGCAGGCAAGTTGTCTTGTTCTTTATTTCTCTATGTAGCTCTGGTATGTTGTGTGAACCATTCCGCTATTCAGTGCCTGAGGAGAAGAAAGCTGGATCAATAGTAGCAAATGTGCTAAAAGATTTGAAAATAGATGTGAAGGAGCTTTCTGCTCGCAGAGCACAGTTGATTTCTAAGAGTTCCAGGCAGGATTTCCAGCTGGATCCCCAATCTGGAAATATAATATTGAGGGATAAAATTGACCGAGAAGCTTTGTGTGGTCTGAGTGATCCTTGCACTCTATTCTCTGAAATTTTGCTGGAAAATCCTCTTCAATTCTTCAAAATTGAAGTTCAGGTAGAAGATGTCAATGATAATTCCCCTATATTCTCTCAGAATCAATTCCTTTTTGAAATACCTGAGCAGACTCCCATAAATGCACGTTTCCCCTTGGAGACAGCCCACGATTTAGACAAAGGAAAAAATGCTATCCAGAACTATATACTTAGCACAAGCGAATATTTTAAGCTGTACGTACAAAGTCAAAATGATGGCAGCAAATATTCAGAACTGCTTTTGGCAAAACCGTTAGACCGCGAGGTGATCCCTCAGTTTATTCTCACTCTGGAAGCTGTGGATGGAGGGATCCCAAGGAGAACTGGCACAGCACAAATAATTATTGCTATTCTGGATAACAATGATAACGTGCCCCAATTTGAACAAACAGTATATAAAGTGCAGCTAATGGAAAATAGTCATCCAGGTTCATTGGTTGCTAAAATTAAAGCCACTGACAAAGACATTGGATCCAACGCTCACATCATTTACACTTTTAGCCAAGCACCAGCAGATGTACTCCGATCATTCAGGTTAAACAATCATACTGGGGAAATTACACTCGTAGGGAAAATTGATTATGAAATAAACAGTAAATATCAACTCAGTATCAAAGCCACAGATGGAGGGGGATTGTCTGCTTACTGTAAAGTTCTTGTTGACATTGAAGATGAGAATGACAATGCTCCAGAAATAATTGTATCATCCACCACTAATCCTTTACCAGAAAATTCTCCCCCGGAAACACTGGTGGCACTTTTTGGCATCAGAGATCAAGACTCCGGAGACAATGGCAGAACTACCTGCAGCACTGAGAAAAACCTGCCTTTTATACTAAAACTGACTGAGAACAATTATTATCAGCTTGTGACGCAACAGCCATTGGACAGAGAACAAATGTCACATTATAACATCACCATCACAGCCACCGACCAAGGTTCTCCCAGACTCACTTCAATCACAGTTATTAGCATTCAACTTTCAGACATCAATGATAACCCTCCAATGTTTGAAAAAGGTTTCTACAATTTGCATTTAAGAGAAAACAACATTCCAGGACTGCTCATCGGATCAGTCCATGCTGCAGATGTGGACACAGAACAGAATGCCAAAGTAACCTACTCTCTTTTGTTTGGAAAGATCAGGGAAGAGCCTGCATCATCTTACATCTCCATCAACTCTGAAACTGGGAACTTGTATGCCATTCGATCTATAGATTATGAGGATATACAAGATTTCCAGGTGATGGTGAGGGCTGTAGACAAGGGTTCACCTCCCCTGAGCTCAGAAACGATGGTCCGAGTTCTTATCACGGATGAAAACGACAATGCCCCCTTCATCCTCTGCCCTCTTCAGAACAGTACTTCTCCATCAAATGATCTGGTTCCCAGGGGAGCAGAGACAGGCTACCTAGTCACCAAAGTGGTGGCAGTGGACAGAGATTCAGGGCAGAATTCTTGGCTTTTCTATCAGTTGCTGAAGGCCACAGATCCGAGTCTCTTCACTGTTGGGACTCAGAATGGGGAAGTGAAAACCATGAGGCCGGTGAATATCCGAGACAGTTTCAAACACACTCTTATTGTGGCAGTTAGGGATAATGGGCATCCTCCTCAGTCTGTCTCTGCGACCCTAAGAATTCTTCTAGTGGATGGCTTCTCTGATCCTTACATGAAAATTATGGATAATCCTAAGGATGAAGTCCTACAGGAGGGAGATCATACTCTAACACTGTATTTGATTATCTGTTTGGTTGCCATCTCATCCATTTTTCTGCTTTCTGTTACTGTGTTTATTGCAACCAAGTTTCAGAAGCGAAAGAAGTTCTTAGGAAGTTCTCATTCTGCATCGAATTTTCCGATGGGACCAAATTTGCAAGAGAAGTGTGTGGATCCTAATACTGGGACATCTTCCCAGGCCTACAGCTATGAAGTGTGCTTAACTGATGGGTCTCTGAGCAGTGAGTTTAAATTCCTTAGGCCTTTCTTTCCTGTTTTTACTATGGAGCATCAAAAAACTCTGCTGAATCCACAGATTCGTAATGATTGCCATAATCTTCCTAATCAATTGGAGGAAAGAGAGCATATAACCCAGGTAAGAATAATTATTAATGTAATTACTTTATAAATCTATATGGTTTGAGTAACCCAGAAATAATGAATTTCTAAAAATAAAATATTGTGTATTAATGGACGTTGCTGTGAATTTCCAGAAAACTAGTTTGTTTAGGGTAATATAGTGAGAAATTTGTATTGGTTTTCCATGTATTTTAGTTTCTATGTGGGTATTTATCCTGTGTTGTAATTGTACCAAATGTAATTTGGTAGTTGAGAAGCTATAAAATACGCACTGCCTTAAAGGAAAATCATACAATTCTCCAAGAAGGAAACAATGTAGTATATTTTTCAAATTTGGAAGCTGCAGCTGGTGCAGCGAGCAGTGGCATGGGCAATTCTTGGAGTCTGAGGGATGGCCCATGTAATACCACTGCTCCGTAATCTGCATTGGCTGCCTGTCTGCTTCCAGGTCCAATTCAAGGTATTGGTATTCACCTTTAAAGCCCTTCATGGCATGGGTCCAAGCTATTTGAGAGACCGTCTCATCCCACTGGGATTGGTTCATCCCACCCGTGCCAGTAGAGGAGGCCCTGTCATGCTGTAGGCCCTGTCGGCCCGATTGTTCTAGCTAGTGGGGTCCAGGAGAAGGGCCTTTTCTGCTCTTGCATCTGTCCTCTGGAACATCTTGCCCCCTGGTGTAAAGTCACCCTAACCCTCCTATCCTTTCGTTGCGGGCCTGAAGAACTGACTCTGCCAGTTAGCTTGGGGCCCCAATGGGGGAGCATCACAATGGAGGTGGTTGATCGATTAACAATAGATTCCATCTCTCCCACATCCTGCCCCCACCCTCCCCATCTGTAATTAGATCATAGTGTTCGTGGGTATTAATTTATTTATGTTTTTAATATTTTTACCTTAATTATTTTATTTTATTTTAATATTTTTCTATTTTTATTTTCTCTGATTATAACCCACCAAGTATTACCTTGTGGTAAGACAGGTGGCTAATAATGTTTTCCTTTCTTGTAATCCCTTGATTCCGGGTGGAGTTAGAGATGGAGTTGGGGTGACTGAATGAGCGTTTACTGGCTAGATGCCCTTCTTGATGCCTACACGGAGTTTGCAGCAGATATTTTCTCTTTGCGCCCTGATAAAGAAACATCTGTCACTGACTAGGACTGAAGTCTCAACCTTCCCAATTGGAAGCAAGCATCTTCACCTCTAGGCCACCACATTGCTCCAATAAATTTTATAAATAAAAAATAAAATTTTGCAGGGGGTTGAATGGGCGTTTGAGGGAAAGAATGTGGACTGAGTGAAAACCTATTTAAATGAAATTTGAGTATACTGATTAGAAACTGAAGGTTTTATAATGCAGCTCAAGATCAAGGCTTGATCTGATTGGTGGAGAGTGATACAAGTGATTAAATGCTTAAGCAGGTCAGGATTTGGGGAACTATATATTAAAGACTTCCAGTCTTTAATGAAAAACAAATTGAAGGAAAGAAGGAAACAAATATCTGAAAGGAACACCACTAAAATGGCTAAAGAAGGGGTATGAAATAGCTAAAGGTTTGCATAATGCAGAGCTGGTCAGTGAAAATCAACCAATTTATCTAAAAAGATTAAATCATGGCAACTGGACCGAAGTTTATTAAAACTGAGACATTTTGTTTCTCATCCAAGTAACTTCTTCAGTCAAAATGAAAATTTTGGGTAGGCAGAGAGTCAGAACTGAACAAACTTTTGCCATACAGACTGCAGGAGGTTTCTCCCCAAAATGAATCAATCAGAATAGAGCTGAAAAGGACCTTGGAAGTCTTCTAGTCCAACCAAGAGACCGTACACCATTTTTTGCTCAAGCAAGAGACCGTACACCATTTCAGACAAGTGACTATCCAGTTTCTTCTTAAAAACTTCCAGTGATGAAGCACCCACAATTTCTGATGGCAATCTCACGTTTTTCTAGTTTACCAAGAAGTTGTGATCTCCTTTGCGAAATACCTAACTGAAATCTAAGTATACTATGTCCACAGCATTTTGCTGGTCTACTAACTTAGTCACTTTGTCAAAGAATGAAATAAGATTGATTTGGCATGGTCTGTTTTTAACAAATCCATGCTGGCTTCTAGTTTAACTATTTGTTTTTAGATGTTCGCAGATCTGTTTTTTGATTATCTTTTCCAGTATCACTTTTTGCAACATGGAAAGATGTGGGGACAGGGTGCTAACATACTGGGATATTTACTGGATATTATCTATTTCCAAGGATGACCAGTACACTTAGTATAAGCAGCTCATTCCAAAGGGATGGTCGTAGTGGCTTGATTTACACTGCCTAGTTGCTCTGTGACCTGAAAGGGGTTTCAACCACTTATAGAGAGCAGAAACAGAAAATGTCAGCCTTTATTTATCTCCCGCCAACTGCAAATATGACTTCCAGGCACATTTTCCTAGTTCAGTAGGAAAAGTAGTCTTTCTCTTCCTCCTCTTCCTTCTATCCATCCCAATTGTCAATTGTCCAATTAGCGAACCCAAAACAGGGAAATACTCTCGGGAGAATTGAATTCCCAAAAGTAAAGCTTTATTGGATACACCATGTTGATACTGAAGAAACGAAACCAGCTCTAGTTTCCCCTGCAAATGCTTGCCCTGTTAAACAATACTTTCTCCTTCTCCCCATCCCTGGTTGATCACATTATCCAATTATGAGATAGTCTTTTGTTATGAGAATGGTCCATCTCTTTCTCCAGCACCTGCAGCGGTGACCTTGCTGGCTCCATGCTCTCACGATCTTTGCATACATTCTCCACATTCCATTTCCCTCCCCTCAGTTCCCTGGCAAATTGAAAAGCATTAGTTTTGAAAGATGCAAAATGGTTCAATCTTGACACCAATTTCCATAGGTACAAACCTGTATCATACAAGGCAAATCTCTACGGTATTTTAACTATGATAGTAAAGGAAGGTTTATAAGTTATTATACTGACAAAGGACTAACAAGAATGGGGATTTTTGTTTTAAATCTGTTTGCAAGTGCTGAATATAGATGCTTTTTCAAGCTTTAACAAATTAATGCGCAGTTTTCACTCAAGGCACAGATTATCAGGCTTATTGACTTCCTGTTTGCTGCTGGCCGCCGCCAGACGTTCCTTTGGGATCGTCAGCTTCCACTGCCTGTCAGAGCCGCCTTCACAACGGAACGGCGGCTCGAAAAAACTCCGTTCCCATGAGGAAACGGAGATAGAGCCGGCAGGGGTGGGTAGAACTCTCTGCAGAGTCCCAAAAGTTTTTCTTTTACTTTTGGGATGGAGCGGATGAGATGCCCCATATCCCCAGCCGCTGCTCCGGGCTTTGGGAGACCTCTGCTAATGCAGAGCCAGGCGTCAAAAGCAAGCCTGCGAATTTGACAGATTACTCAAAGAAAATGTGAGCTGGACCTGTAATACTGAAGCGCAAGTATTTTACTTATCTTTTAAAAATTACTTAAGAGAATAGAGGAAGAGAAAGAGGAAAAAAGTTTTTTTTTAAAATGGCGTCTGCCGCGGCTGGAGAAGAGTTTGAGAGGGAAAGTTCTTCCGTTTTTTATTATTATAATGTAGCGGAATAAATACCACTGGCTACATTTGTAGACAAAACTCCGCTCCTGTTTTTGTTTTTCTCTTTTTCCCCTGGAGGCCTGACTGTTGCTGGCTGGAAGTCTTTTGTCTTGTTTTTTTTTTTTTTTTTTCTTCTAACAAAGCCTGCTTAGGCGGAAACATGGCACTGAGGCTTGTGAAGTCAGACAAACAAATAGGTGGGGGGGATTCCCCCACTAAGAATTTAAGGGAACAAGTTTTAACTCTTCAGTCCCAGAAACCTGATTTTAATATAATAGAATTTCTCTTAGAGGAGATTGAAAGAAGGGATGAGATTGTGAATCAGCAACTTGAAAAATTTAAGCAGGAAACTAAGGAATTGGTGAAATCCAAGTTTGACTTTTTGCAGCAAAAAATTTTAAAAGTGTCAGAATTCATGATTCGGTTGGATACAAATACTAATTTACTAGAGTCAAAAATGGATGAAATTCAAGATAAATTGGACAATAGAATTCAAAAAATTGAAAATGATTTGTTAAATATTCAGGATTATAGCTCAGAAGAAAAATTTAAAATGGATGCTGACCAAAAGTCTGGTAATGTAGAAAATCTGCAACAGAGGATTGAAAAAGAGGTTCTAAAGATACAATATAATTTCACAGAATATGCAATAAGACTTAGAGGTTTGCAGGAAAATAACAGAGATGACTTAAGGAAAATATCTTCTGAATTTCTAGCTGGGATTTTAAAGATTCAACCTGAGGAAGTGTTTTGTAGGATTGACAGAGCTTATCGAATAAACTCCTGGACTGCCAAGCAAAGGCAATTGCCTAGAGATGTGGTAATCTATTTTTCAGATAAAGAAATTAGGAATAAAATTGTGCAAAATTCCTTCAATTCTAATTTGCAATTGTATGGAAGAAAGATTTGGATTTACAAGGAACTCCCACCTAAGATATTAATGGAAAGGAAGAAATTTGGCTTTCTGGTGTCTGAGTTAAAAAGGAGAAATATTCAATTCCGGTGGGACGTCCCAGTTGGTATTATATTGAGATATCAAGGAGAAAGATACCAGTTAAATACTGTTGAAAGAGCGGAAGAATTTTATCAAAATAGGTTGAAAATGAATTTAACGTCTTCAGATATAATACAGGATAAGCAGAAGGAGCTGGAACTAAAGATAGAGACTGTACCAGATAAATTGCCTTTGGATTTATCGGATACCCCAGCTGGATTATCTACAAATTTGAGAGAAGTGCCATCTGATTTTAATGTGATGACTTATCAAGGCAAGGACAAGCATGGAAACCAATTAGAGGATATACAAGGGATAAAAAAGAAACGCGAGACACAAAAAATTAGGATGGAAGTCAAACCCACAAAAAGAAAACAAAAAAAGAAATAGGTTGTACAAAAATAGAAATTTCTAACCCAAGCAACAGTGAAGCCAGTGATTTTAAAATATGAATGATTATGTGAAAACATAGAGGAGGCGACATATTGGTCAATATCATCCTGAGGATAGTGGCAGATCTCTGCATTGCCGTAATTTTGGGACATGGAAAGAGCCTCAAATTGATGGTTTTGAATTATCTACTTTGAAACTTCTTTTTGTGTTGATAAATGTATTATAATTATCTTGAATTATAAGGCAAGAGAATCACATTGGGACATGCAGAAGATCGGGTTGTTACCCAATACGATGATGGAAATTAATAATCCTGATGAAACCCACAATTATTATTATATGGAATATAATTATAATGTCACTCGGGTGGTTGTTTTTACTTTTATATATATAAGAAGATGTTTACTACTGATGGGGGCAGATATGATTGGAGATCTTGAATAAACTGTTGCATCAGCAAGCTATGTTACCCTATTATGGATGTTGGTTTTAACAATCCAGTGGAAAGACTTCAAGAAGATATTATATGGACTATAAATTTAAAGTTATTGTCTTTTCTTTTTTTATTTAGATATAATGGAATATATATATATATATATATTTAAGTAGTGTGGGCAGTGAATTAAAGATATCAAGAATTGTTGTGTATGGTAAATTTGTAAGACAGTGGGTGAATAAGCTAGCTACAGACTGATTAGTTTAAGAAAAGGGATTTTTAAGTGATACATTTAGGGGAGTGGAGGAAATGGATAGAGTGGAATAAATGTTAAATTAGATTTTATGGGGAGTCCGCTTTGAAATGTTATTAAAGTAGGACTTATCGTATAGTTTTAAAGTGGAAGGTGGTTTTGAATTGTTGCAATAATGTATAGATATAAAACACTATTATGTTAAATTAGAAGTTATTTTATAATAGTTATAGTATAATGTGTTTGTTTTTTTTTTGTTTTTTTTTCTCTTCTTCTTTTCTGAAATGTATGGATAAAGGGGGATTTATAATACTTTTAGTAAGTAAAGGTCAGTATTTTGAGGAGGGAGTAAGTAATCTGTTATGAATTAGGGTTTTTTTTTGTTACGAAGAAGTCACAGGGGGGGAAGGGTGGGGAGGGGGGGTTAGGGAGGGGGGGGAGGGGGGGGAAAAAGGGGGAAAAATTTGTATTTGAAAACCTTTTCAATAAAAAAAGAATGGGGATTTTTGTTTTAAATCTGTTTGCAAGTGCTGAATATAG
The DNA here is from genome assembly GCF_059756535.1 of Pantherophis guttatus. NCBI lineage: Eukaryota > Metazoa > Chordata > Lepidosauria > Squamata > Colubridae > Pantherophis > Pantherophis guttatus. Next base: position 118,186,016 of record NC_142065.1, on the reverse strand, counting down.
ATGCTTTTTCAAGCTTTAACAAATTAATGCGCAGTTTTCACTCAAGGCACAGATTATCAGGCTTAAATTATCCTTCTTTGGACAGATAATGCATGGTCGCACACCCAGAAAGGAATGTAACAAACAATTGCTTTTCTGAGACAATAAGGTAGAAAGGTTATCTTGGGCCAGTATCTCTCTCTCTGTGTGTGTCTCTGATACCTAGGAAGCAATGGCAAGGCACTTATGAAAAAGTTCACAAGAAAAGTGCAGGGACTTGCCTAGACATTTGACAGAAGCCAAACACTGATCAAAGACAGACTCCCCCCTCTCTCTCCCTCCCTCCCTCTCTCTCTCCCTCTCTCCCCCCTCTCTCTTTCTTCCTTACACACACATGCACACATGCACACCCAAAGTACAAAGGCATAATAGCAAACGAAAGAACAGAACAGAACAGAACTAGAATTCTTTATTGGCCAAGTGTGAATTTGTCTCCGGGAGATAAGCTCTCATGAGTACATGCAAACAACAAAGTGATAACTCATAGATCATAAATCATAAGATACAATCATAAATAATAAGATATGAACAATTGATAAATCATAATATACCAATAGCATCTGAAACATCCATCCTTCCCCCTCTCCTGCATTCCTTCCTCCCTTTCTAGGTTGAATCTCTCCTTGATCAGTTTCCATCCATTATTCCTTGTTTGGCCTTCAGGTGCTTTGGAAAACAGGTTGACTCCCTCCTCTCTGTAACATCCCCTCAAATATTGGAACACTGCTATCATGACTCTCCTAGTCCTTCTCTTCACTAGACTAGCCATGCCCAGTTCCTGTAACTGTTTTTCATATGTTTTAGTCTCCAGTCCTCTAACTATCTGTGTTGCTCTTCTCTGCACTCTTTCTAGAGTCTCAACATCTTTTTATAGTGTAGTGACCAATACTGGATGCAGTATTCTAGGTGTGCTCTTACTAAGACTTTAGAGAGTGGTATTAGTACCTCATGTGATCTTGATTGAATCCCTCTGTTAATGCAGTTTAGGATTGCACACTTTTGGCTCATATTTCATTGATTGTCCACTAAGACTCCAAGATCCCTCTCACAGTTACTGCTATTAAGCCTGGTTTCACCCAATCTATATATGTACTTTTGGTTTGTCTTGTCTAAGTGATAGACTTTACTTTTCTCTACATTGAATTTCATTTGGTAGATAGGAGGCATTATAAAGCAGTACTAAACTTCATATGATTGTCGATCTATCCCTCTCTTAATGCAGTCTAGGATTGCATTGGCTATTTTGGTGGCTGCAGCATTTTGCTGGCTCATATTTAAATCATTGTCCATGAGGATTTCAAAATCCTTCTTGCAGTTACTCCTATTGAGCCAGATTTCACCTATTGTGTATCTGTACATTTGTTTTTCTATCTCACATTTTTCTAGCTTCCCCAAAAACAGATTGTGGTCTACTTTATTAAATGTTTTACTAAAATCCAAATATACTGTGTCCACAGCATTTCACCAATCCACTAATTTAATCAGTTTGTCAAAGAATGAAATAAGATTTCTTTGGCATGATCAGTTTTTGATGAATCCATGTTGGCTTCTGATTATAATTTTGCTTTCTTCCATGTGTTTGCAGATCTGTTGCTTGATTATCTTTTCCAGGATCTTCTCAGGTATTGATATCAAGCTGATTGGTTTGTAGTTTCCTGGATGTTCCCCCCCCCTTTTTTTTGAAGATGGGAACCGCATTGGCTGTTTTCCAGTGGACAGGTGTTCTCTTACCATATTCTTGCTTATTTTAGTTTGAATTCCTAGTCTGTCTTTTATAGTTCTGTTTTTGGTAGGTTTAGTTCCCTGTGTGGATCGTAATACTGGAACTGTCAGGTCCCCATAGATCCCTATTGGGACACTGCCATTCTGGAGGGGACCCTGGTATTTTTTTGACCTCACAGCAACTCAACACCTGGTGATTGGCTTTATGTCAGACTGAGCAGTGGAGAGGCATTTGAATGAGTAACTTTTAACCTAATGTTTTAGCATGGGAACTTCAGATCCTGCCTATTATCTTTGCTATCACTGTTACCCAATTAAAGTTCCTTTTGAAATGCTACCTGTTTCCAGAGTTCGGCTTTCTTCAGGGGACTGCTGAGGCAAGACCTTACATTAGGCAGTATCTGCAAAGTGGTCAACCCAGAGAGGCACCTGCCCTACCATGGGGACCATGCATGTGATGTCAAACCAGGGCAGCGAGCACTGGTTGAATGCTGGGGAGAGACCTTCACCAAGGCTCAACCTGACACAGCCTCCAGCGAATGGCAGAGGAAGCGGCTACCATGAAAGACCCCATGAAGCTGAGATGGTCTGTTGGCATGGGGAAGAAGGAGGACTGGGGAGGAAGGACCAAAGGATTATTTGGTTTATCAGACATGGAATAAATTTTATGAATGGATAGAGACAAGAGGTAGAAATGAGAGAAAGTAAGAGTATGAATGTTAATAATTGTTAGTATGGAAAATAAAGATGTATAAAACTATAACTATAGTAAGGGATAAAAATGTAAATAAGCTAATGCAAGAAGGAATTTAGTTCACTTTTTTGGTTATACTATTATAATTACTGGTATTATATTATTATTGTTGTTATTAGTTTGTGTGTTAAGATTTACTATCAATTTTTCTTTGGTTTTGCCCTATTTTTAAATTTTATCCTGACAAGGCACTGTTTTTCAAAAATGCTTATGAATAAAAATTATATATATATATTTATAAAAAAAAAAAAAAAAAGCACCCCCTCTGGGCATCAAGTTTAATGGACAGCCCCAGCAAATGGGATTCTTCCTCACCCATGTCCTCACCTACATAGAGGAATATGGATGACACTTTCCCACTGAAGGAGTTAGAGTCAGTGTTGTCACCCTGGCTCTGGAAGGCACTGCCACCCAGTAGATGGAGACTCTCCATAATGCCAATGCCCCAGAACTCTGCAGCGTCAACTGTTTCAAAATGGTGCTGAGATGGAGATTCAAGGAACCCCTGGCTGGTTGCAAGGCTAGGGACTGGATCAAAACCATAAGGCAGGACTGCTGCCTGCTACCTGAGTACACCAAAGAACTCCGGGGCCTAGCCTGCCACCTAAACTGGCTGGAAGACATCCTAATAAGCTGATTTAAGGATGGCTTGAATGATGACTTGTACCATGCCTGCTTTGCCAGAGGTGCCCCGAATCGCCTCCACGACTGGTACATCCTTGCAGAAGAAGCCGAAATCAACCAAGTGAGAAATCAATACCACTCCAGCAGAATGTGGAAGCATTCTCCACCCAAGAGAAAGAGAGAAGTTGCCAAGCCCCAGGCAGTGCTGCCACATTCGATGCCCTGTTTCAAGTGCAGAAAGAAGGGTCACAGAGCTGTTGAATGCCACACAAAGACTCCAACTAAGAAAGGAGATTGCCCACAACACACAAATGACAAAGCCCTGAAGAGCGCCAAGATTGTGCAATTCTGTCCCTCCCCAAAACCTGGAGGGGGAACTCCGACCCCATCAGAAGAAGAACCAGGGCCATTGTATAGCAACTTTGGTGATGACCCCCTGGTAAGTGGGCTAATCAAACTGGTCACCCTGCCCATAGAACTGTTTTAGGGAAGAAAGTCTTAGTGGACTCGGGATGCATCAGGTATCTTATGAGCCCAACCCTGTTGGGGAAGTTGGAGGTCGTCCTGAGGAGACTAAAGAACCTGATCCCTTCTGCCAGTTAGATGGGTCCATCGCAGGGCGGTTCCTGGCCACAGTCTCCACCAATCCCTGGAGCTAATAATGAAAGATCATTCTGAGACTCCACCTTTTGTCATAGCGCCAGGCATGGAATGGCCTCTCATCCTAGAGCTAACCTGACTAAAAAAGTGGAACCCGCAGCTGGACTGGAAAGAGGGGCTTCTGAAATTCCCAAAAGGATAGTGAGCCCCCTGCAGCAGCAGCCCCAAAGCAAGAGGCAAGCCCCGCAGAGAAGTGGTGGCCACATCAAAGGAAGAGCAGCTGCAGGGCATGTGCCAAGAATACCAGAACTTAACCGAGGTGTTCTGATTTCATCAGAGCGAATAAAGCTCTGATGAAATCCCACCCCACCGACCCGCAGACTGTGCCATCAAGATCATCCCTGGGGTTGGCTACCGAAACCAAAGCTGTATTCCATGACTCCAAGGGAGCTGCACGAGCTGTGAAATTTTATAGATAAAAATCTGGTGCAGGGCTTCATTCAACTTGCTAGACGCAAGGTGGCTGCCCCAGTACTGTTTTGGGAGAAGAATCTCTTCATTTCTGCATAGATTATAGGGGTCTGAATGCAGTGTGCAAGGAAAACTGTACCCTCTTCCCCTCATGAAAGACATGCTGGCCCACCTCTTCAAGAGTATGATATTCTCAAAGCTGGATTTATGGGAGGCCTACTACCGGGTCAGAATTAAAGAAGGGGATGAATGGGAGACTGCTTTTAATTGCCCCCTAGGATGTTTCCAGTTTAAAGGGCTTCTATTTGGACTACAGGAAGCCCCCACTGTGTTTATGCAGCTGATAAATGAGGTTCTCCATGAACACCTATATAAGGGGTTTTTGGTATACTTTGATGACATATTAATTTACACCGAGACAAAAGTGGAGCACATGAAGTTGGTCAAAGCAGACTTAAACAAAATCCAAGCAGCCAACCTGTCCAAATGCAAGTTCCAAGGACAAGATAGATTACTTAGGGTACCAAATCTCCCATGAGGGGGTGGAGATGGACCCAGATAAGGTGAGGTGGTGCTAGATTTGGCACCTCCCTACATGAGGAAATAATTGCAGCATTTCCTTGCTGAAAACAAAAACAAGACAAAACCCAGCCAACCCCTAAAATGGACAATGGAGTGCCAAGCAGCATTTGAAAAGTTAAAAAGACTTTTTTCCACTGAACCGGTACTAAGGCAACTGGACCCAGAGAAGCCTTTTGTCATTCAGGTTGATGCCAGCAATGTGGCCATCGGGGCTGTCCTACTGCAGGAGAACACATAGTGCCAACTATGGCCATGGACTTACAGCTCCCAAAAATCAACTGAAACTGAACAACATTGTGCAGTGTGGGAGAAGGAGGCCTATGTTGTTTGATGGGCTCTTCTCATTTGGTGCCAGTTTCTGGAGGGGAACAAGATTCCATTCCAGGTGTGGACCGATCACAAAAACCTGGAAGCTCTAAAGACCCCAAGAAAACTGTCCCCTAAACAGGTAGGGTGGCCCCAATACTTTCAAAGTTTCAACTTCACCCTTCGCTACTTACTAGGGGAAGAATTTCCTGGTGGATGCCCTATCAAGGCTCCCACAGTGCAACAGTGCAAAGCCAGAAATAGTCAAACCCTTCCTCCCAGCATCATAATTAGTCACTTGAGTAACCACTAGAACACAAGGGAAGGGGGGTCATTCCCCAAATAATGCCACTACCTTGGCCTTTAAGCAGGCCTTAACTCAGTGGTTCTCAACCTGTGGGTTGCGACCCCTTTGGGGGTCGAACAATCCTTTCACAGGGGTTGCCTAAGACAGTGGTCACCAACCGGTGGTCCTTTGGTGGTCCGTGGAGAAATTTTCATATTTTTGCAGGTGGTGCAATACGGAAAAAGGAGTGCAGCCCTCGCCATCCGGAATGAATGGTGCTGTTGTGGCGGTGGGGGAGGGGGTGGCAGAAGCAGGAAGAAGCTGCATTTGCGATGGCTGGAAGCTGTGGGAGCAAAGCACTACTTTCATTTGCACGGCAACAGCATTCTGCCTCGGTATATTTGTGCCAGCCAGTGGCGCAAGGCAGCCCTCCTCTCCTGCCGCTTGGGACTCAGAGCGGTAAATGGCATCTGATCCGGGGAGCAGCAAGATTTTGCTCTCTAATCCAGACACCAGATTGGCCCTGAACCAGACGCTGTTTACCGCTCTGAGTCCCAAGCAGCAGGAAACGAAGGCTACCTTGCACTGCAAATATACCAAGGCGGAATCCTGATGCTGCCCTTACAGCAGAGAGAAGAAGCTGGATTTTGCTTTCCATTGCAGACACCAGATTGGCCCCCTGCAAGCTCTCGTCTCTTGAGGAGCCCGACCAAAGTTTCCAGTGCCACTTCAGGGAGCACTCCTCAAGAGATGAGAGCTTGCAGGGGGCCAATCTGGCATCCACAATGGAGAGCAAAATCCAGCTGCTCCCTGGACCAGTCACCATTTACCGCTCCGAGTCCCAAGCAGCAGGAGATGAGGGCTGCCTTGCGCCACAAATATACCAAGGCAGAATCCTGATGCCGCACTTTCAGCGGAGAAATGAGGGCTGCCTTGGCCACTGGTTGGCACAAATATACCAAGGCAAATGCTCATGCCACACAAATTCAAGTAGTGCTTCGCTCCCATACTTCTTCCGGTCCTCGGTCTCTCAGGGAGATGCTTGACTTCCTCTCAGCCCCAAGACACTGGCTGGCCCATGAGATGAGAGAGAGAGAGAATGAGAGAGAGAGAGAAAGAGAGAGAATCAGAATGAGAGAGAGAGAGAAAGAGACAAAGAATGAAAGAGAGAATGAGAGAGAGAGAAAGAGAGAATCAGAATGAGACACAGAGAGAAAGAGACAAAGAATGAAAGAGAGAGAAAGACAGAATGAAAGAGAGAGAATGAGAGAAAGAGACAGAGAGAATCAGAGAGAGTGAGAGAGAATGAGAGACAGAGAAAGAGACAGAGAATGAAAGAGAGAGAATCAGAGAATCAGAGAGAGAATGAGAGAGAGAGAGACAAAATGAAAGAGAATCAGAATGAGAGAGAGAGTGGGGGAGAGAGAGAGAATGAGAGAGAAAGACTGGGAGAGAGAGGGGGAGAAAGAGGAGGAGAGAGAAAGAGAGAGAAAGAAAGAGTGGGGGAGAGAGAGAAAGGGGGAGAGAGAGAAAGAGGGGGAAGAGAGAGAAAAAGAATGAGAGAGAGTGGGGGAAAGAGAGAAAGAGAAAGAGGGGAGAGAGAAAGAATGAGAAAGAGAGAGGGGGAGAGAGAAAGAGAGAATGAGAGGGAGAGAGTGGGGGAGAGAGAGAGAAAGAGGGAGAGAGAAAGAGAGAATGAGAAAGAGTGGGAGAGAGAGAAAGAGAGGGGGAGAGAGAGAGAGAAAATGAGAGAGAGAGAGAGAGAGAGAGAGAGAGAGAGAGAGAGAGTGGGAGAAAGAGAGAGAGAGAGGAGGGAGAGTGCCTGAAAGACCCCATCCTGTCACTGGGAATCTAGGTGCTTCAGCAAGCGGCACACTGGATTCATATTTGTGGTCCGCAAAATTTAAAATTATGAACTTGGTGGTCCCTGAGGTCCAAAAGGTTGGGGACTCCTGGCCTAAGACCATCGGAAAACACATATTTTCGATGGTTTTAGGAATAACTTTATGGTTGGGGGTCACCACAACATGAGGAACTGTATTAAAGGGTCGCGGAATTAGGAAGGTTGAGAACTACTGCCTTAACTGAAGATGAGTGATTCCTCAGCCATAAAGACTCCTGCTCCATGCACAAAGGTTTTGCCCTGGTTGGGAGGGAAGATGTACATTCCAGCCAGCCAGAGACTTAAAACCATGCAAACCTGCCATGAATCAAGGCTAGCGGGGCACTTTGGGTTTGTAAAAACCTTACATCTTCTGAAAAGACGATTTTGGTGGCCATCCCTCAAAAAAGACATTGAGAGCTATGTAGCCAGCTGCCCCATCTGTGCAGCTGTCAAATGGAGGCAAGGGAAAACGCCAGGCCTTCTACAGCAGTAGTGGAATCTTCAGCACCCTGGAGAGAGATTTCTATGGACTTTATAGTAGAATTGCCAGAAAGTGTGGGAAACCCCATCATATGGGTGGTCATCGACCTGTTCTTGAAACAGGTCCACTTCATCCCATGACAAAAGATTCCCAAAACACTGCCAAACACTGGCAAAACTGTTCCTCAACCACATCTATCACCCACGTTGTATAATCTCTGACAGGGGAGTCCAGTTCACCTCCAAATTTTGGAGAGTATTTTTGGCCCTTTTGGAGAGTGACCAGGGTCTGAGTTCGAGTCATCATCCCCAAACAAATGGCAGGATGGAACGTAAGAATTCAGTTCTGAAACTATATCTTAGATGCTTTATTAACTATCAACAAGACGACTGGACCGACCTCCTGCTGTTTACAGAGGTTGCCTATAGCAATGCTGTGCACTCAAGCACAGAGTTCACTCCCTTCCAGGTAGCCACCTGTCAGGAATTCAACCCAATGCCAGAGCTGCCAGCCAGTGAACCCACAATACAATCCTTAAAGGAGTGGATAAATCTGCTACAAAATACCTGGCCGATGGTTCAAAAAGTGCTAGATGAAACCTGAGCTACCTACAAAGCACAGGCAGACAAAAAGAGAATGGAGCTTAAACCATTTAACATGGGGGATCACGTATACCCTTCAACAAGGTTCATGCAGTCTCTATGGCCCTTAAAAAAGTTGGGGCCGAAATTTGTCGGACCCTTCCCCATAACATGTATTATAAATCCTGTCACAGTGGAACTTGAGCTCCAAAGCCTTAAGGCAAGTCCACCTAGTGTTTCATTGTAGCCTCATAAAGTTGGAGATAATCTCACCCCTAAAGCCGGTGGCTGCCCCTGCACCACAGCCCATCATGGTGGAAGGAGAACAACATTTTGAAATTAAGGAAATCCTTGGCTCCAGAAAACACCATGGAGCAACTCAATACTTAGTAGCTGAGAAAAACCTCCCTTCGGCCAAAAACAAATGGGTCCACAAGAAACATGTTAGGCTCCTCAAATGCTTCCACGCTCAATACCCAGACAAATCTAATTAATAACCTGTTCTTGTCTCTCCCCGTTCCTACTTGCTTTTACACCAGGTGGATCTCTCCTTTTCTTGGGGGGGGGCAGCATGTCAGGTCCCCATAGATCCCTATAGGGACATTACCATTCTGGCAGAAGGAGGGGGCCCTGGTATTTTTATGACCTGTCACCTGCTTTCTTCACTTTGATGTATCTTCCTGGGCTAGGGAGGGGGGGATTGGCTTGGGGCCAACTGTTTTGTCTCGGCTCCAAAAGAAGACAAGAGCATGGTGCCTGAGAACAACTTCTTATCACCTTCCCAGTGTAAAGTTCTCACAGTAATTCAACACCTGGTGATTGGCTGGCGTCGGACTGAGCAGTGGGGAGGCATTTGAATGAGTAACTTTTAATCTAATGTTTTAGCACAGGAACTTCAGATCCTGCCTATTTTCTTTGCTATCACTGTCTCTCAATAAAAGTTCCTTTCGAAATGCTGCCTGTTTCAGGAGTTCTGCTTCCTTGAAGGGACTGCTGAGGCAAGACCTTACAGGGACATCTTTCCAGACCTACAGCTATGAAGTGTGCTTAGCTGATGGATCTATAAGCAGTGAGTTTAAGTTACTTAGGCCTTTGTTTCCTGTTTTAACTATGGAGCATCCAAAAACTGCTAAATCCATAGATTAGAAATGATTGCCATGATCTTCCTAATCATTTGGAGGAAAGAGAGCATATATCCCAAATGAGAATAGTTATTAACATAATTAAGTTATAAACCTATACAGTTTGAATGACTCAGAAATATTTTTGTAAAATTAAAGAGGTACATTTCTATGAATTTCCAGAGAACATGTTTATTTAGGGTAATGTATTGAGAAATTTGTATTGGTTTTCCATGTATTTTAGTTTCTACGTGAGTATTTATCCTGCTTTCTCCTATGCAATGTTAGTACCACTTTATAATGCCTTGGTAAGACCACAGTTGGAATTCTGCATCCAGTTGTTGTTACCACAATATAAAAAAGATGTTGAGACACTGGAAAGAGTGCAGAGAAGATCAACAAAGATGATTAAAGGCCTGGAGGCTAAACCATATGAAAAATGGTTGCAGGAATTGGGTATGTCTATCTAGTCAAAAAAAGGACTGGGGGGACATGATAGCAGTATTCCAGTATTTCAGAGCTGCCAACAAGAAGAGGGGGGGTCAACCCATTTTCCAAAGCACCAGAAGGCAAGACAAGAAACAATGGATGGAAACTATCAAGAAGAGAAGCAACCTGGAACTAAGGAGAAACTTCCTAACTGTGAGAACAATTAACCATTGGAACAGGTTGCCTTCAGAAGCTGTGGGTGCTCCATCACTGGAGGTTTTAAAGAAGAGATTAGACAACCATCTGTCTGAAATGGTGTGGGCCACCTGCTTGAGTAGTGGGTTGGACTAGAAGACCTCCAAGGTACCTTCCAACTCTGCTTTTCAGTTAGTTTTCAAGTATGACCAGTATATTTAGAATAAGCAATTAATTTCAATAAACATGACTACCAGGCACATTTTCTTAGTGTAGTTTGAAAGTAATTATCAGATCCGGCTCAGCTTCATCCCTTGGGAAAGAAACACTCTTGATAGCGAAAAGGTTACTTTTACTAAAAGCCAAGTGGTTATAGTAAGCAGAGCCAGAACTAAGAGTTTGCACGTGAATATTCCCTAGTTAACTTTCCCTTCTCTGGTCCACCCTCCTGTTATCTCCCCATTGTCCATTCATATTCAGAGAAGATGCTTTGGTAACTGTCATTGCAACGGTTGGGTAGATGGCTAGGTGTTGCATTCCATTCCCAGGTCTGCAGCCTTGCAATGTCTCAGGATGGCATGAAGACTGCTTTCAGTTTCCCCCATCTCCCCACAGCTCCATCCCTCCATGGCTAATGACAGATTGGCATTTAGTGAAGCATAGGTGTGAACGAAGGATGGAAGCTCTGACAGGAATCTTCCTCCTACTGCGTAATCTTGACCATTTTGTCTGCAGTATTTTACTTCCTTACTGGCTAACCTCAGTAGGCAAGGGGCTACTTCTGAACCCTGTTTCCTAGAGAAATGATAAAAGAGTAGAACCTCTACCCCCTCCTCTTTTGCCTACCAGCCTCCCCCATTTCCATAGGTACAAACCTGTATTAAACAAGGCAAATCTCTAAGGTATTTTAACCATGATGGTAAAGGAAGGTTTATAAGTTATTATACTGCAAAAGGACTAACAAAAATGGATTTTTTGTTTGAAATCTCTTTTGCAAGTGCTGCAAACATATTTAAATCACACCAAGGAAGGAATGTAACAAACATTTTTTCCTCTGAGACAGTAACATGGAAGGTGATCTTAGGCCTGTCTCTCTCTCTCTCTCTCTCTCTGATGCCTAGGAAGGAGGCAAAGGCAAACCTATTCCAAAAACGTTTTCAAGAAAACTGTAAGGACTAGTCTGGGCAATTGACAGGAGCAAAAAACTGATTCAAAGCCCACCTCCCCCCAAATGGGACAAGACGCAGCAGCAAAAAAAATGTGGAAGGATGTTGTCACCTGTAATCCAAACTGAATGCGTTGAAAGATGTTGCCAAAGTGCCTCAAAGCAGAAATGATTTCCTTACACAGGGTTAAACTTGATATCCATGGGCACACAACAGAAGCCACCTAAAGAGTCACTGGATATGCCCATCATCATTCAGAACTCAACTGTGAAAGGACTGGATTACAACCTTTATCAATAACTTTGAAATTTTTGTGTGCAGATTGTCACTCTGTTCCTTTTTCTATATAATTAAACAGTTAACGAGATATTCTGCTTGGTAGGCTAGCTAGTGGATAAATAAAAATGGATTCAATGTGATTACGGACTCTAAACCATGCAAATAGAATTTTTGCCTAGTTCACCACATGGTGGCAATATTAACAAAGAATTTAGTTCTGTTCTGCTTGCTCAGAATCAGGGCAGACAGTAATACAAGATTGAACAAAAAGAATTTGACTCTTTGGCAGCGAAACGTTTGCAGATTATAAAATGACAAAAGACTGAACAATTAACTATGATTTGAACAATTAAATCAAAAAGGAAGGAAAGAAAGACTGAATTTTGAGGCAGAATTTGAGCCTACAAGGAAGAGACTGGAGTCATGGAGAATTGCTTTTGGAAAAGGCAAGGTCTGTATGTCATTCTCTCTTTCTCATTCCTTAGAGTAATGTGTGCTTCAATTCGCTTTTCTGTCCCTGAAGAAAAGAAAAAGGGGTTTCTGGTGGCTAATGTCATCAAGGAAATGAAACTGAAAACAGGAGAGCTCTCCACACGCAAAGCACATTTAGTTGCTGAGGGCATTCAGGAATACTTCCACCTTAATATTCATACTGGGAATCTGTTGATTAATGATAAAATAGACAGAGAAGCTTTATGTGGCCAGAATGATCCTTGTCTACTTCTTTCTCAGCTTGTTTTGGAAAACCCCTTAGATATCTTTAATATTGAAATCAAGATAGAAGATGTGAATGACAATGCACCCAAATTTTGGAAAAACAAAGTGGAGGTAGACATTCCTGAAAATATTCCAATAAATATGATATTTCCCTTAGAATTAGCTCAGGATGATGACTTGGGAGAAAATAGCATCCAAAATTATACTCTTAGTCCCAATGAGCATTTTCAGCTTGAAGTACAAAAGAATGAAGATAGAAAAGACAATATATACCTTCTTTTGAAGAAAACATTAGATAGGGAGAGGATGCCACACCTTGAATTGATTCTAATGGCTATTGATGGAGGAGTTCCAAAGAAAACCGGCACAGTTCAAATTAATATTAATGTTCTGGATAATAATGATAACTTTCCTCTGTTTAGTAAGTCTGAATATAAAGCAAAAATAAAGGAGAATCTCCCTAAGGGCACTCTTGTGATTAAGGTGGAAGCTACAGATCTGGATTTGGGTTCAAATGCACAGATACTCTACTCATTCCATCAAGTGCCTGAAAGAATAAACAATTTGTTTTATTTAAATGAAATTACTGGTGATATAACTGTTTGGGGACAGATTGATTATGAAAAAGAAAAGAGTTATAGCATGAGCATCAGAGCAACAGATGGAGGGGGTCTTCCAGGGCACTGCAATGTACTGATAGAAGTTGAAGATGAGAATGACAACCCCCCAGAAGTGTCCATCATATCTCTGACCAATGCTTTAAAGGAGGACTCTCCGCCAGACACAATGGTGGCCCTCTTCAGTGTGAGAGACCAAGACTCTGGAGACAACAGCAAAACGGTCTGCTCCGTGCAGATGAATCTCCCTTTTGTGCTGAAAGCCACCATGAACAACTTTTATCAACTTGTGCTCCAAAGTCCCCTAGACAGAGAGACGGTCACTGAATACAACATCACCATCACTGCCATTGACTGGGGATCTCCTAGGCTCACTTCAACAAGACTGATTAATGTTCAGATCTCCGATGTCAATGATAACTCTCCCCTTTTTGAAAAGTCTTCATATGACATGCAGATCAGGGAGAATAATATTCCAGGCTTCCTCATCGGCTCAGTCCACGCTCTGGATCTAGACACAACGCTGAATGCTAAAGTGAATTACTTAGTTGTGCCTGGGAAGGGTGATGGCCTGGTGACCCCTTACATCTCAGTTAACTCTGAAACTGGAAACATGTATGCCCTCCGATCCCTGGACTATGAACAGATAAGAGGCTTCAGAGTTACTGTGAGGGCATGTGATGGAGGTTCTCCTTCCTTGAGCTCAGAAGTGATTGTCCGAATCCACATCATAGATGAGAATGACAACGCTCCCTTCTTCCTGTATCCCCTCCAGAACAACACATCCCCATGCAATGAGCTGCTTCCCAAGTCAGCCGAGGCCGGCTATCTGGTCACCAAAGTGGTTGCAGTGGACACAGATTCTGGCCAAAACTCTTGGCTTTCCTATGAATTGCTGAAGGCCACGGATCCAGCCCTTTTCAGCATAGGAGTGCAGAATGGGGAAGTGAAAACGAGGAGAGCCCTGAATGAGCGAGACATAAACAAGCAGAGGCTGGTGATACTGGTCAGAGACAACGGTCTCCCTCCACAGACCAGCACGGCATTGCTTAATGTTCTTCTTGTGGATGGCTTTTCGGATCCCTTCCTAAGGAGGGTGGATGTCAGTGTGCAAGAACCGGAAGAAGATAAAACTTTGACCAAGTATTTGGTGATCTGCTTGGCTGCAGTCTCCTTTGTGTTCCTGGTCTGTATTGTTGTGTTTATTGTGGTCAAAATCCTCAAGAAGGACCCCCAAAGCCAATTTCCTGCTACTCATCCTCACTTCCCACCTGCCAGTGCTGATACACAAGAGAACTGTGCTGATTCACAGAATGGGTCGCTTTCCAGGACTTACCGTTATGATGTCTGTTTGACTGGTGGATCCTTAAGTAGCGAGTTCCGATTTCTCAGGCCCCTCTTTCCGGTCTTTTCGGTGGGAGATGTTAACGTCCCAGGGAACAATAGTATTTCTGCAGGTATCCAAGATACTTCTGAGCAGGTTGCAGTTAATGGCGCAAAGAAAGAGGTGAGGAAAACATGCAATTAATTTAGCCTCTTCCTATTCATTCTCCCTCTATTCTTTTTGCTCTATCAGTTATTCTTGAACTACATGCTGGTTATTTATTAAAGAAACAAGTAATTTTACTTTAATTTTAGTTGAGAACATAGATCGCATGATTTATGAATGCATTGCTTAGTGGCAGAAATTCTAGTCCCAACTGCTGTCATATCTTAAGGATTCTCTACACATTGATTTACACTTCATGCATAAGCCAGACATAATTATACCTAAGATAATTTCTGATTCGTGTATTTCAGGAAATAAGTCACTGTCCTAGCATGGCCTAGTAAAGCAGGCCATCACTTAATCCATAACAGTTGTTTGGGAACAGTAAATTATATGAATCTTAAAGATTTGTACCAAGCCTGACTGGCAGCCAGACACAATGTTTCAGCTTCTTATGCCAGTCTAGGGGTATTTTACTTGCAAAGTAAGCAATATAAATTTAATCTGAGTCACAGGAATGTTATAAATTACAGCATAGATCATAGTGTTCCAAAAATCCTCCTAAAAGGAGCAACATTGAAAATCTGGAGTTAAAGTTTCTATTACAGTTCCCTACAAGAGCATTTTTCTCCTACTATAATTATTTTTTATTCCTGTCTTCTAGAATTTTTGAGAAATGATTGACTTTTATAAAAATAAATACTCTGGAGTATTTCCCCATTTAGAGATTGTCAAAGCAATTTACCAACTGGAATTCAAAGATTCTATTGCCAATATTGAATTTAGGGAACTTGTATGATGATCTGACAGTATAGCAACTTAAATTATCTTTCTTTTAAAAATGTTGTTTTAATTTCTTCATATTTTCCTATCACAAGGGATATCTGAAATACTGTATGTTTTCAAAAACATATATCAACTGATCAAAGATGTTCTCATTTATTCTCTTATTCCATGTTTAGGTGGATTCACTTTTAATACTGATCCAAGAGGAGGGAAGGAGAGAGGGGGGGAGGAGGGGGGGAGAGAGATAGAAATATATATACATATTATATAATATGATAAAGAATATCAGTATTTTGGAGCAATTAATGTTCTGAACAATTTATTATAATTTAAAAAGTTGAAAATACTGAACAATATTTTTACTAAAAAATGTATTCAAGAGTTTTTCTGATAGTCAAGATAGACACACCTACCCACCCATCCAAGCATTCAAGAAACATATCTGATATTTAATATTATTTGCCTTATTTCTCTAAAGCAGTGTTCCCCGAACTTGACCCTTTGAAGATGTATGGACTTCAACTCCCAGAATTCCTCAACCAGGCATACTGGCTGGGGAATTCTGGGAGTTGAAGTCCATGCATCTTAAAATAGCCAAGTTTGGGAAACACTGCTCTAAAGCACCTGAGCGCAGCACAATGAGTGGAAGCTTGTTAAAGAGAGATCCAACCTGAGGGAAATGTCTTGACAGTGAGATCAATTAATCAATGGATCAGCTTGCCTCCTAGGGTTGTGGATGCTCCATCACTGGAATTTTATAGAGAAGACTGGATAGTCATTTGTCCAGGATGCAATAAGGTTTCCTTTTCATCATTCTTGTGTCTCTACACTCTACTCCCAAGGACGTTTAATCCAGTTTCCACACTGCCAGCCTGGATTTGGGGGAAATTGTTTATTGTTTAACGCATTGTAAGCCGCCCTGAGTCTCTGGAGAAGGGTGGCATATGAATTAAAGCAAAAAATAAAAATAAAAATAAAAAAATAGCATGCAGTTTGTAAGTGTACATGGTTAGAACCAAGTTTGAGAAGGACCAGAGCAGTTCAGTGTCAGAGAGTATTTATTTGTTTTGTTTTTTTAATAAATAAGGGGCCAAGATTCAATTCCTACCCATGATTGAGGATAAATGTTTGATTTGTTTAATATTTGCTCACACAAACACAATAGTAGCTGTATTTGGAAGTAGGAATAGAGGATGGGCAAACAATGAATTGCTAAGTTGTATTGGCCATACATTTTTCAGAAACATATCTATCTTGTTTTGGGAAAGGTTCCATTTATTTATTACCTGCTTGATATCACACCCCTAAGTTTATTTGAAAGTCCAAGGCAGATTTGCCTATATAAAAACTATAATGGTATAACAGACTGAATAAAGTTTTTATAGTTCCTGGATATCAGAAGCATCAGTAAAAACTGTCTTCAGGTATTGCCACATCCACTATCCAGGTGTTGTTGTTGTTGTTGTTGTTGTTGTTGTTGTTTTTGGTCTTTCTTAACAACAATTATTAAGTCTTGGATGTTATGTGGCAGGTACTGTTTGAATTCTAAAGTCTCAGGGCACTTTAGCTTCTTCATTTTCTATTGTTTTCTCCATTTTATGATCCCACCAGTTCTTGCTTGCAGGCGAACGGTATTCTTGCAGCTCTTCCAACACACCATTGTTGCTACTTTGTCATGCCATTGTTGCTGCTACTTTGTCATGCTGTTATTTGTAATCAATCTGTGTGATATTCTTGCAGCAGCTAACTAGGTGGTCCACTGTTTCTTCAGCTTCTTTGCAGAAATGTTATTGGCTGTCTATTGCTGTCTTCTTAATTCTGGGTTAAGTCATTGTCATTATTTTTCTGCTCTTCCTAGCCAAGACTAGGAAGTTCTGCTTGAGTCGAATCCACTATTCAAAGTGTTGTGAATCTAATAATTGGGATTGCACAGGTGTTAATTGCCTTGATGGTATTTTCTCCACTGAATTTGGACTTTAAAATCTTCTTCAAGTTCTTGATGTATTCATTTCTGATCTTCTTAACTTCGGTGTGCTTGAAAGATGCTCAGCTTGAAGTATGCCCAGGTATTTGTACTGACCGTCTTCCTCCTTGATGCAGTTTTCGTATTAGTGGAAACTGCATCATATTTAATTCCCTATGGAATTAAAATGGTTTTCACCATTTTCCCCCTGTTGGTGGTGAGAGTGGAACATTGGTTGAGCCCAAATTCCATTGCAATATCTTGACCTTATATACGGACAGAATTGAACAATGATTCTATTTCAGATAGTGCTTTTCCATACAGCTTCATATCATCCATGTAAAGGAGATGTGATAATCTGGCAGATATTTTGGATGTTTGATAACTATGGCCTGACCTTTTCACTATAGTTGACAGGAGAATCACTGCAATAACAAACATGGTAGTGCATCTCCTTGAAAGAGTCCTTTCTTGGTACTATTATTGGTTGGTTGCACAATCAGCTAGACGATCAGACTGGATTTGGCATTTTTATTCATGATTGAGGATAAATTTTTGATTTGTTTAATATTTGCTCACACAAACACAATAGTAGCTCTATTTGGAAGAAGTTTCTTGGCAGTCTGCCTGGGACTTTCCCTAGACTGAGAGGTGGGAAGAAATTTTTCTTGGTGAGTTTTTATTCTGCAGCTTGTGTTTTTATTCACTGTTTGGCTTAAAGGGAAAGTGGCTGTATTTTAATTAATTCTAGAGTCTTTTAATTAATTCTAACACCCCCTTTGTGTTCTGCAAGGGCTAACATTTCCTAATTTTAGCCCTCTGCACAACCTGAGTCATTGTCCATATAAATTTGTTATTCATGATCAATTTGGCTCATCATTATTGAGATCTGGTTTCCCCTTTTATTGCGGTTTGGAATAGAATAAAGATAAGTCTTTTGGCATGGGGGAATACACTGGGAAAGACAGCAAAGGATGAATCCCACTATGATGGATGCCCAAAATGCGGACCTTTAGCCAACATAAGTCTGGCAACTAGGAGAAGAGCCAGGATAGATCCAGGGAGGATTTGTTGTATCCAATGTTTCATGCCAGCTCTTTTAGGTGTTGGATATCTTGCTCTATTTACTCTGAGTCTTTGGTCAAATTAAAACAACAAAGTCTACAAAATTCTTCACAGCCATGATTGTATCGTAATAACCAATGGCTGCTCGATTTTCAAGGATGGCTTCTCTGATCTGCCTCAGTTCTCTATGAGAGCAGATAGGGCATGGGAGTTGGAATTTAATTTTTTGGCTAGGGTGCATGCCAGGCTGTTCAGACCTAAAGCGTTATGTACTGCAAACCCTGGCACTCCCACTAGCGAAACAACCAATGCTACATATTCAGGTTTTTGATGGTAGGGAGACCTTTGAATTGCAATTAGGGATTAATGTTTGAAGGTCCCTCCTTTATCATCTTTGCGGTGAGGGCATTAGCATGATTAGTCACCCTAAGATACATGGGCCACCAGTTGAGTCTGCTGGTAGGTAAGAGTAAGCTTTTAACCCACACAGCAGGAACCATCCTGGAGACAGCCTTAAGAAAATGGTTTCGGTGTGATTGCAGGTTGATTGGGTATTGTTAAGACTCTGACATCTAGGGACCTTGGGGACTTGGCAACCTGTTAACCTGAAACATGTGGTTGTATGGCCTGTAGCCCTGATGCTATCTCAATAGGCACATGGTCAGGATGACTTTTACAGACTTCCATCCTGCTGGGCAAAAGTAAGTGGCATTGTGTACCTCTCATGCTAGGTACTCCCAAACATTCCCTTTATCTGGAAAAAGGTTTGGTTCTAGGAACCCTGGCATAGATTATGAACATACAGTACAGTACAGTACAGTACAGTACAGTACAGTACAGTGCAGTGCAGTACAGTACAGTACAATACAATACAATACAATACAATACAATACAATACAATACAATACAATACAATACAATACAATACAATACAATTGGACACACAAGGAATTTGTCTTTGGTGCATATGCTCTCAGTGTACATAAAAAGAAAAGATACATTCATTAAGAATCATAAGGTACAACACTTAATGATATTCATAGGGTACAAGTAAGCAATCAACTCATACTAGGAAACAATCAATATACGTATGTAAAGATACAAAGTTACAGTCATACAGTCATAAGTGGGAGGAGATGGGTGATAGGAATGATGAGAAGATTAATAGTAATAGTAATGCAGACTTAGTGAATAGTTTGACAGTGTTGAGGGAATTATTTGTTTAGCAGAGTGATGGCATTCGTGAAAAAACTGTTCTTGTGTCCAGTTGTTCTGGTGTGCAGTGCTCTATAGCATCATTTTGAGGGTAGGAGTTGAAACAATTTATGTCCAGGATGCGAGGGGTCTGTAAATATTTTCCCAGCCCTCTTTTTGACTCATGTAGTATACAGGTTCTCAATGGAAGGCAGGTTGGTAGTAATTGTTTTTTCTGCAGTTCTAATTATCATCTGAAGTCTGTGTCTGTCTTGTTGAGTTGCAGAACACCAAACCAGACATAAACATACAACATAGCTTATAATACATTTTAACAGATTTTGCCTTATTCCCCTTTGCTGTCCCTTGCCCAATTTTCTTTGCTTTCAAAAGGAGTCCTTAAGAGTCTACTCCTCAGTCTCCAGGTCCTTCCTGGGTCACAGGGGTGGCACCTCTGGTGTTGTCATAGGTTCTGAGTTATGGTCCAGTACTGCCAGCTTTACATGAGTCCCGTGTATCTAGGAGCTCTTTTCTGCTATTTTGATTGCTGTCTGCATGGTGAGTAGAATCTGTAAGGGCCCCTTCCTTGCCCAGCTACAGGCTTGCTCAGCAGAGGGGCTATAGGTTTTGGCTTTTGGTCATCAGGGAGGGGAGGGGGTTCAATGCTGACTTGTGGTTTTCCTAGAACTGGATCTTTTGACCTGAAGAGTTCAACCCAGCAACACCAATAGAGTATCTGGGTTGGCTTTTATTTGGGATTAAGTGCTTTCAGTGTTTGATATTAAAAAGTACTGCTTCTGGCGAAATTTGTCTTGTGGAGTTGTCCTTAAGCAAAGCCCATTCCTTACATATCACCCTTGCTTGTTTTCTCTTCATAGGATGAGCACTCACCTCTCATCCCATGCCATGAACAAGTCTCCTAGAGGGGACCTGAGCATGATCCTCGAACTATAGCTTCCCATGTTCCCCTTCAGATATAGTGTTCAATTGGCTTAGCCGGGCCTTCCCCTGCACATTACCTGTCACCCACCTGTCATTTTTCAGACCAAAATGGGGTCTAGGAGAACTCTGGTTCCCTGGCAGAATAAAGGCACCTCCTTTCCTGGCAATTCCTGCTATGGTTTTCAGACCCCGCAAAAAAAAAAGGATCTGGGAGGACCTGCTGCTCCCCTTGCAACGAGTTTGTGCACCTCGTTCCCTGGCCTTTCCTGTCACATGTTTTTTAGACCCAGGAGAGTCTGGGATGACCTGCTGCTCTTCTTAGTAGTGAGTATGGACATCTCCAAGGATTGGGCTTGCTTTCTGGACTTTATCAGGACTCCATTTTTGTTCCCACACCTTCTCAACCGTTACCCGCTTGGCTCTCTCATTCTCCTTGCAGAAGGTCCTATGCTCTGGCAAAACCTATTTGCTTTCCCGATTCTGCTGATTCTGGTTCAGTGGAGCTAGCAGCAGGTCAGGGGTAGCTAGGAATCACCGGAGGGAGTGGGATCCAGCTGCAGCCAAATGATGAGGCCCCTTGCACTCTCTCACATGCACATCCTTCCACTCCCCAAAATTCCAAGAATCAGAATTTAGAGGTATTTACCCTCTTTCCATGCAGCTTTTGAGTGCAAAACTCAGACTCCCTTTACTACCCTGTGCGACCCAGACAGGTTCGGTGGGCTTACCAACAGACAAAAGAAGTCTGTTACCAGCACAATATTGGCCCTGTAGCTCCTATAGCTGGGTTGGGCTGGGAGTCCCTTCGTGGTTGCCAAATTGTTGGAAGAAAAACTTTTCAAGATTTGAGAGGCGTGGCCAATATCACGGCAGCACAATGCTTTTCTCAGATGCTCCTGAGAAAACGTTCATATCAAAGTCATTTGGGGTCTTTACTGACCGAAAACTGTCTCGGAGGGACAGTGAGCAAGAAGGGCACGGACTGGCTAACACAGGGAAATCGCAATTCCCTGGTTAGTCAGAAGTAGCCTTTCAACCAAACGATCTAGAAAGCAGCCATTGAATGAGCCGCAACAAAGCCGGGGCGGTCACAGCGGGACCGGAGAGGCAACGGATGTGGATTCATCTGGGTGAGAAGCCGATCTTTCTTTTTGCTTTCTGATTTGAAGTTCTTTTTATAAAAACCCTGAGAAATAATTTAAAGGAAAGTGAAGGGTGCAAAGAGAAGAGGGGAGAGCAGGGCGTGTGTCAGCTCTCTACCTTCAGCTGTGTAGCGGCGAAGAAAGTGGATTGGCCCAAGCGGAAGAAATGAATTGAATGAAGTAACAAAATTAATTTTGGAGAGAAAGAAAATAAAAACAGGAAGCCTGATTGAATATTTGTAAACTTTGGACTTGTGGATTTATGCTAAACCAATGAGACTGAGTGGAAATTCTTTACAGTTATAAAACTTTTCTTAAATTTTCTTTTTCCATGTTTGCTTTTTTTTTTCTGAGTGAAAGTGATTTACAGCGCCATCTAGAGACACAAATTAAAAGACTTTGTTTCAAATAAAATTGACTGAGAGGACTGACCTTGACATGGTAAGCTTGGACTGATGAGTAACAGCTGTGTCTGGGAAGAACTGCATATTGAGATTGATAGCTTCAACAGAAGTCGAAACAGTGTGCCTTTTGAAGTTTTTGGAAATAGAAATAAGAGCAAGACAATTGAGAAAACAATTCTTTTTCCCTTTCCTTTTTGTATACCCTCTTTTTTGTTTTTTGGCTTGGGAATTGACCATTTTTAGTGAATTTTTTTCTCTTGAATTATTTTCATTGATTGGATTGAGATTTATAACCTCTTTTTTTTTTTACCTTTTATGTTTTGTCCCTCCTTTTTGACTGGTTGGTTTTTTGAGTAGATGGCAAATAAAAATTGGATTAAGGTAAAAAGAACCTGAAGAATTTGAAGTTTTTGGTTTTTTCTTTTTCAATTTTTTTCTCTCTTCTTTTATTTTTTTTATTTTTTTGTGTTTTATTCCCTTGTCCTTATGCTATGTGGTTTTGGGTGTGATGGAGTTTTTTTATTTTTATTTTTAACCAATCCATTCAACGGGGTGGATTGGGTATTTGGATTACAAAATCAAACTTGATTTGGATTACAAATTCAGTGGATTATAATAGACAAGACAGGACAAGATGAAGACGACAACAACACAGTTACCTTCCGCAACACCAGCTTCAAGTCCTGCAGTGCAGAGGACATTGGACACCATGGCCATCCAACTAGAATTAAAAAATATGATACAGGTCTTTCATGAAGACTTTAAAGAAAGAATGGAGAAAGTAGAAGGAGAACTCAAAGAAGTGAAGACAATGATTGGAAAGAATGAAGAAAGAATACAGAAAGTGGAGGAAAAGGCAGATTCAACAGGAAAAAAAGTGGAGGAAATGGATGACAGACTTACAATGGCTGACAAGAACCAGGAGAAAAAAAAATTATCTCCCTTGAAATGGACAGAGCGGAGTACTATTTAAGATTTCAAAACATAGAAGAAGAGAAGGGAGAGAATCTGGCAGACGTGGTGGCGGAGATACTGGCGGAAGTGGTGGAGGAAACCAAGGAAAAGATATTAAATGGGATTGACGAGATATACAGAGTGCATACTCGATATGCAATGAGAAATAAATTGCCAATAGAGGTACATGTAAGATTCACTAGGAAAACAATAAAAACAGAAATATTACAAGTAGCTAGAAACACTCCAATAAAATACAAAGACAAAGAGATTTGTCCCTCACTCTCTTAGGAGAGTGAGGGATTTGAGGAGAGAATATCAATTTTTGACAAAACTTTTAATTCAAAAAGGAATAAATTTCAGGTGGTTAATCCCAGAAGGAGTATTGGTCTATTGGCAAGCGCAAAGACATAGACTGGACTCGATAGAGAAAGCGAAATTATTTTATGACCAATATTTGGGGCCCCAAGAAGAACAAAGATTGAGAGAGGAAAAAGAAACTAAAGTCCAAGATGAAGCGGTGAAAGAAAAAGAAGATCAAAAAAGAGAGATGATAAAAGAACAAGAAGAAAAGGCAATGAGAGAGGGGGCAAAGCCAAAAGAGCCCAAAGATCAAAGAGAGACAAGAGCAACAAGATCAACAAAACCTAGTAATAAGTAAAATATGGAAGAAGAAACCAAAGCAATATCAATAAATATTAATGGTTTGAATTCGGTGCTAAAAGGAAAAGAACCTTCAATAAATTAGGGAAACTAAAAATGGATATCGTATGCTTACAAGAAGTCCATATTAGAAAACAACATAAAAAATTATTGGAACATCCAAAATTGGGCGAGTTGTTTACTGCATTGACACATCAAAGTAAGAGAGGCATAGCATTATATATTAAAAAAAGACTAGAACCTAAACAAATATATGCTGATGAAGAAGGGAGGACTCTAATGGTGGAAGTGACAATGAACTATAAACAAATATTGTTGGTGGCGATATATGCACCAAATGATAAACAAGAAAAATTTTATGGGAAATTGCACAGGAAAATAATAGAATTTGAATATGACAATATATGTATAATGGGAGACTTCAACGCAATAAAGGAAACAGATTGGGACTATAAAATGACAAAAGTTAATAAGAAACCTAGAAAAATGCTCCCAAAAGCCTTCTTCACAATGATAGAGGAAATAGGTATCAAAGATGTTTGGAGAGAAAGACATTTGAAAGAAAAACAATATACTTTTTATTCAAACAGACACAAATCATGGTCCAGAATAGACATGATGTGGATGTCAACTGATTTACTAGCAAATGTACTAAGCATTGAAACAAGTATTTGGGCAGACCACAATCCAATTATAACCATATGGAAGGGACAAAGAAAGAGACTAAGATGGACATTGAATCAAACAATATTAAATGAAAAAGAGTTTCAACAATCTGTAGAGAAAGAATTAGGTTTCTTTTTTAAAGAAAACAGAAAAGAAGACACCTTACTGCAAAATGTGTGGGATATAGTTAAAGCATATATTCGAGGACTGGCAATGACCTATTTGGAAAAAAGAAATAAAAAGAAAAGACAAACACAGAGAAAATTGGAAGAAGAATTCAAAGAATTAGAGATGGAATTACAAAAAAAATACACAAAATAGGAGGAATAAAAATGAAATGGATTTGAAAAAACATGAAATGAATTTAATTGAAAAAGAAAACTTGACCTATCAAATAAAGATGTCCAAACAAAACTTTTTTGAAAATGCTAATAAACCAGGTAGATGGTTGGCATACAAAATGAAAAAGGAGAAGGAGAAAAAATCAATTAATCAACTAATAGATGAGAGAGGACAGACATGTTACCGAAATGAGGAAAAGAAAAAAGTGAAAGACTATAAGAAACTCTATGAGCAAGAGATAGTATCAGAAGAGAAGATTATACAATACTTAGAAAAGTCTAATCTACCAAAAATACCAGAAGAATATAAGGAGGTCCTAGAGGGAAGAATAACGATGATGGAAGTGATAGAGAGCATCAAAAGACAGAAGAATGGCAAAACACCAGGTCCAGATGGATTACCAGCAGAATTGTAAAAAACTTTTCAGGATGTGCTGAGTAATGTAATGCTGGAAGTGTTTAATGATCTTTTAGTAAATGCAGAAATACCTGATTCGTGGAGGGAGGCGTATATTACTCTCATACCGAAAGAGGATACAGATCTACAACAAACTAAAAACTATAGGCCGATCTCTTTGGTAAATGTAGACTATAAAATATTTGCATCAATAATGGCGAATAGACTGAAGAGATTGTTAAATGATTTTGTACATGTAGATCAAAATGGTTTTTTTACCAAAAAGACAAATTAGGCATAATATGAGAATAATTTTTGTTGTGGCCTGCCAGCAGCCTGCGCGGATTGTGACTGATCCCGATGACGAGGAGGCTGGTGTGGTGTTGCGCCAGCAGCCTGTGCAGCTGGCGCTCGAGTCGGACAGTGAGGAGGCTGAAGAGGATGTGGTGCCAGAGGCAGAGACTCGGCCAGGGCCTTCAGAACCTCCAGAGGCTCCTTCAAGTGAAGAGAGTGAAGTGGAGGAGCCTCTTCTCAATGCTCGAGCACGCAGGGCTGCCAAAAGGCAGGAGTGGCTACTCAGGAGGAGGTCTCCTTGAGAGTAAGGCTTGGGGTTAATTGGCCACTCCCTTAGCCTATTTAAGTTCGCACACAGATAGCAAACGTTGCTGGAAACAACATTTGGTCCTACGCAGAGCATTTTGAGAGTGAGTTTTTTGTTACAACTTGGTTTCTGGGCTGATTGCCAACCCTTGTTGGACTTTGTTTAATCTCTGTAATTCATAGCAGGCTGATAAGGACATTTGTGGTTAAAGCCTGCATTTTGAAAGGGGTCTGTTTGTATTAAACGGAGTTTTTGGAGCTGTGTGTGTGTGCTACATTTCTTGGGACCCGTAGCTGGGGCAGAACAATTTTGAACATTTTAGAATACTATGAAACACACCCAGGAAAACAAATGGCATTGATGTTTTTAGATGCGCAAAAAGCTTTTGATAATGTGAATTGGAAATTTATGACAAAACAATTACAGATTATGGACTTCGGGGGAAGAGTTATAAAAATGATTGAGACAATCTATAATAAACAATTTGCAAAAATAATAATAAATGGAGATATGACGGAAAAAGTAGATATTATGAAAGGAACAAGGCAAGGATGTCCTCTATCATCATTATTATTTGTGTTGATATTAGAAGTGTTAAATAGAAATATAAGACAAAATGAGGAGATAAAAGGGACATGGATTAAGAAAGAAGAATATAAACTACAAGCATTTGCCGATGATTTAGTATTTATTCTAGAGGAATAAAAAACTGATAGAACAAATAGAGGAATATGGAGAAGTGGCAGGACTGAAAATTAATAAAGATAAAACAAAGATATTGGTGAAAAACATTACAGAGAAGGAAAAAAGAGAAATAATGGAGAAATTAGATATTCAAATTACCAAAAATGTAAGATATTTGGGAATACAACTAACAGCAAAGTGTGCAACGATTAAAGAAGATAACTTATAAGTTAAAAGGGCAAATCGAAAAGGATTTGGGAAAATGGGGAAAATTGCAACTTTCACTAATGGGAAGAATAGTAGTAATTAAAATGAATATATTACCTAGATTGCTGTTCTTATTTCAGACAATACCAATAAAATTGGAAAAGAAATATTTTGAAAACTTGAATAAAATGACATTGAAATTTATATGGCAGGGGAAAAAAGCAAGAATTAATATGAAAATGCTACAAGATGCAAGATTAAGAGGGGGATTTGAATTATCAAACTGGGAACTATATTATCAAGCAGCAGCACTATCTTGGATAAAAGAATGGATTGTGTTGAGAAACACAAGATTATTAACTTTAAAGGGGCCTGATCTACAACTGGGTTGGCATGCTTTTTTATGGTATGGGAAGAACAAGATGCATAGCTATTTTCAAAGGCACTATGTGAGAAATGCATTATTATTAGTATGGGAAAAAATTAGAGAGAAACATTATTTGAAAATACCAATATGGCTTTCAACAATGGAAGCGTTTGTGCATTCAAATCTTATTAACATGAGAAATATTATAAGATATAAAGATATGTTATCAGCAACAGGGGAATTGAAAACAAAACAAGAATTAGACAAACAAGGGATTGAAATGGAATGATATACTCAGCTGCAAATACAATCGAGATATGAAAAAGATGCAAAGTTATATGGTTTTTACTTGGAAATGACAGTATTAGATGAGAAATTCACAGGAACTGAGGAAAAGTGATTAGGAAACTGTATTTACTGGAAGTGAAGTTAGAAGAAGAACAAGTCAAAGAAACAATGATAGCATGGGCAAAAAATTTTGAATATTCGATTGAATTAGATAAATGGCAGCAACTATGGGAAAGAAATTGTAAATTAACAATGGCCACAGCATACAAAGAGAACTTGTATAAAATGTTTTATAGATGGCACATGCCACCAGAAAGATTAGTAAAAATGTTTAAAGATAAATCAGCTAAATCTTGGAAATGCCATCAGGTGCTGGGATCATATTATCATATGTGGTGGACATGTCCAGAAGCGAGAAATTTATTGGACAAAGATTAGAATATGGCTAGAGAAAATGACACAACAACATATTTACTTAAAATCAGAATTGTTCCTGTTAGGTATTCTTTCAGAGAAATATAGTAAAGAACACATATATCTGATAATACATGTAATAACAGCGGCGAGAATTGTATTTGCACAAAACTGGAAAACAGAAAAAATTCCTACAAAGGGAGAGGTAATTAAGAAAATATTGGACTGTGCAGAAATGAATAGGTTGACATTGGCAATTAAAGGGAAAGAAGAATCAGAGTATTACAACATATGGGGAAAATTTTATCAATGGATAGAAAGTGAGTATAGACAATAACCATGGCAGAGATAAGAATTTTGGGATAAGTAAGGTGTACTATATTAGAATTAAATGAAAAAAGAAAGATAAATGTATGTATTGAGAAATGATGATATGGAGGCACAAGAATGTTATACCCAGATGATACATGTATTGATTAATAATGTACAGGAATGTAAGAAGAGATATAATTATAAAATGGAAAAGAAATTTGAAATGAAGATATATGTGATTAGAAATCGAGGTTGCTTGAATATCATCTCAGACTAAATTGGAAAAGTGGAAAAGGGGAAAGGAGGAGAGTTGGAAGATGAGAAGAGAAGAAAAGAAGAATGGGAAAAGGAGGGGAAGAAAGAAGGGGAAAAAAGAGGAGGAGAGAGGGTAAGATAGGGAGGAAGAAGAGAGGAAAGGGGAAAGAGGAGAGGAAGTAGAAAAGTGAAGGAGAGGAGGAATGAAGAAAGTAGGAAGCAGAAAGAAGAGGAGAGAGAAGAAGAAGGAAAGGTTGTATTAAAATTAAAAAAAAGAGATGGTAGAAGAGCAGGCCCAAACAAATAATTAACAAATGGAAATTAAAGAATAAGAGGATTGAATAATGATTACTGATGAATAAAAAACTGTACATTTGAATATGTTGATAAAAAATAAAAATAAAAAACTTTTTAAAAAAACTTTCCAAGATTCGTCCTCCAGCTGGGATGAAGCTGTCAGCGCTTGAGAACAAATAGACAAGGAAGCAAGCTGCTGGAAAGAAGTTTATTTTAGGAAGACAGTGACATCAGCAGTGGGTTCTGAGCCAGCCAGCTGACCAGTGAAGCAATTATTGGAGTTGTTATACTCTTTCTAGCTTTTGAGATTCACTTGGCAGCCAGCTAACACATAGGATGGCCCTACATCCCATGATCATGTGGCCACAATTTGCAACCTTCGGTACAGGTTTCCCACAAGCAGTTTCAATGGAGAACCTGACAGGCAGGGTTGCAAACTGCTCAGGTAAATCTTACCCAGCCGCATGCATTCCCCCAGCCTCTCTGCAGTCACATTGCACCTTGCCAAACACTCACACACCCTTGTACCCTCTCCCCAGGCCTCACTATGCTCATGCTCTTTCTGGGGTCTGATGGTGTGCCTTTTGATGGGATAATTTCTTTGGGCGTGGTCATTCAGGGAGGAAGAGGTTAATCCTAGCCACTGGAAGGGGATGGAGATGTAAAGCCAGTGAGTTTGGATGTGGCTATTTTCGTAATCCTGTCAATACTGATTACCTTAGCTTTCTTGTGTTAATCCTGTCAATACTGATTGCTTTAGCTGAAAGCAAAGGTGCTGTCTCTAGCTGCATTCCTGTGGTTTTCTTTATTGCAACAATGTATCCTCTTGCTAAGTGGTTCTTGGCAGTCTGCCTGGAACTTTCCCTAGACTGAGAGGTGGGAAAAAGTTTTTCTTGGTGAGCTTTTATTCTGCAGCTTGTATTTTTACTCACTGCTTAGTTTAAAGGACAAATGGCTGTATTTTCTATCAGAATCTTTTGGTTAATTCTAACAACCCAGAGCAAATGTTGATAGTATTATCATTTTGTCAAGACAAGGTTGCCCTCTACATTTCTTTAAATTTCTCTGAGTTGCAATCCAGTTTGAGAAACTATGAAGCCCTAGTGTAAAACCCGGTATACATTAACCTTAGTCCTTTAGAACAGTGCATGCCATCTTGGAAGGCACAACTTTTCATCACTCTTGTGTCTCTACATTCAATTCCCAAGGATGTTTAATCCAACTTCCGCACTGCCAGCCTGGATTTGGGGAAAATAGCATGCAGTTTGTAAGTGTACATGGTTAGTACCAAGTTTGAGAAGGACCAGAGCAGTTCAGTGTCAGAGAGTATTTATTTGTTTTGTTTTTTTAATAAATAAGAGGCCAAGATTCAATTCCTACCCATGATTGAGTATAAATTTTTGATTTGTTTAATATTTGCTCACACAAACACAATAGTAGCTGTATTTGGAAGTAGGAATAGAGGATGGGCAAACAATGAATTGCTAAGTTGTATTGGCCATACATTTTTCAGAAACATATCTATCTTGTTTTGGGAAAGGTTCCATTTATTTATTACCTGCTTGATATCACAGCCCTAAGTTTATCTGAAAGTCCAAGGCAGATTTGCCTATGTAAAAACTATAATGGTGTAACAGACTGAATGAAGATTTTGTAGTTCCTGGATATCAGAAGCATCAGTAAAAACTGGAACCACCTAATAACATTGCCTAAAATTGAAGGATCATATTAATATTGATTGGTTGCACAATCAGCCAGATGTTTAGATTGAGTTTGGCATTTATATCCACCTATTAAATCCTTCTGAAAGATCTGGTAGATGTTGATGTTTAATGATGTTAAAAGTATCATTGCAGGATGTAAAGCTGCCTTTTGCAATTGACTAATTGTGATTTTTTCAATGCCCATGGTTTTCAAGTGATGCTCCAACTATTTTGAGATTGCAACCAAGTTGCCTATTACTATTGGTACTACCTTTGCTTTCTTTTGCCACAGTTGTTCTATTTCTATTTGCAGGTCTTTGTATTTTGTTGTCTTCTACAGTTCTTTCTCTTGTATTCTGCTGTCTTCAGGTATTGCCACATCCACTATCCAGGTGTTGTTGTTTTTGGTCTTTCTTAACAACAATTATTAAGTCTCGGATGTTATGTGGCAGGTACTGTTTGAATTCTAAAGTCTCAGGGCACTTTAGCTTCTTCATTCTCTATTATTTTCTCCATTTTATGATCCCACCAGTTCTTGCTTGCAGGCCAACAGTATTCTTGCAGCTCTGCAAAGTAGCATTGTTGCTACTTTGTCATGCCGTTGTTGCTGCTACTTTGTCATGCTGTTATCTGTAATCAATCTGTGTGATATTCTTGCAGCAGCTAACTAGGTGGTTCACTGTTTCTTCAGCTTCTTTGCAGAAATGTTATTGGCTGTCCGTTGCTGTCTTCTTAATTCTGGCTTAAGTCATTGTCATTATTTTTCTGGTCTTCCTAGCCAAGGCTAGGAAGTTCTGCTTGAGTTGAATCCACTATTCAATCTAATGATTGGGATTGCCCAGGTGAATCTAATGATTGGGATTGCCCAGGTGTTAATTTCCTTGATGTTATTTTCTCCACTGAATTTGGACTTTAAAATCTTTTTCACGTTCATGATGTATTCATTTCTGATCTTCTTCTTAACTTTGGTGTGCTTGAAAGATGCTCAGCTTGAAGGATGCCCAGGTATTTGTACTGATCGTCTTCCTCCAGACTCTTGATGCAGTTTCCATAGGGCATCTTAATTCCCTATGGAATTAAAATGGTTTTCATCATTTTCCCCCTGTTGGTGGTGAGAGTGGAACATTGGTTGAGCCCAAATTCTATTGCAATGTCTTGACCTTATATATGGACATAATTGAACAATGATTCTATTTCAGATAGTGCTTTTCCATACAGATTTATATATCCATGTAAAGGAGATGTGATAGTCTGGCAGATATTTTGGATGTTTGATAACTATGGCCTGATCTTTTCACTATAGTTGACAGGAGAATCAGTGCAGTAACAAACATGTTAGTGCATCTCCTTGAAAGATTCCTTTCTTGATACTATTATCATGGTTGGTTGCACAATCAACTAGATGATCAGACTGGATTTGACACTTTTATTCACCTATTGTGTCCCTCCCAAGGAGCTGGGATAGGCAGATGTTGTTCAATGGTGTTAACAATTTCATTGCACAATGTAAACTGTTCCAAGGAAAATTGCCCCTTGCAATTGTTATTATTATGGTTCATCACACAGTCAGCTTATTATTATATTTAAAAAAAACCTATACTTCATGCAGCTGATTAAGTCAGCTCTAAGACATGAAAGGTAAACGACATTACATATTAAGGTGTAACCTTTGCTAGATAATTTATTAAAGCTATACCTCTGGAAATTTGAATGTGACACAGGTTGTTGTCTGTCTACACCTCAGCTTCAAAGATACATTGAAAATGTCTGAATTTTTAGAGATGATATATAAGAATACAGTCTGTCAGGTTTCGGTTCTGTCTTAAAATAAGTTTCATTTTCAAGCGCAGTCTCTAATGAATCATTCTTTATTAAGAACAGAAATAGCCGACATTTCTGAGGCTAATTGCAGCTCAACTGGCCCCTCCTTCCAACCCCCTCCTCTTCCGCTCTCCAACCCGATTTCTCATTGGCCATTAGCCAATCCATCTCTCCATCCTGGCACGTACTTCTCACAGGAATGTGACCCCCACCCTCATCCCCCAGAAAACCCTATCTCTTGCATGCAGAAAACTAGGTAAAAGTTCATCTCAGCAATAATTCAGCACTTCTGGTCTTCATGACAGCACTGGAAGAGAGCATAAGTTGGAGTGCTGACATCCGGCCCCTCTCCCTTCACTTCTGCGACATCACCTATCCCATAGGGAAAACACAAGAAGATTAGTCCCATCAGCCCCTCCCTGGCTGTGCACCCCCCCCTCCCGGCTTTCCCGGGTGGTCTGCATGGAATTTTGCTATAAGGCGATCAGCTTGGATGTTTGCGCTCTTCACCCAGGAAGCCTCTGACAATGGGTAACCCTTCCATTTAATTAAGTACTGAAGGCGCCCCCTGTGCCATCTTGAATCGAGAATCCGCTGCACTTCATAATGCGTTTGGCCCCCAACAACCAGGGGCCCAGGGGGTTCACGTGGTGTTGGCCTTAAAGTAGACCCCACTACAGGTTTTAGAAGGCTACTGTGAAAAACGGGGTGAATTTTCCCCAAAAGCCGTGGCAACTGCAATTGCACCGTAACGGGGTTGATTATTTTTATTATAGGAAATGGTCCTATAAATTTTGGGCCCAATTTCCTGCTCGGGAGTCTAAGTCTCAAGTACTTGGTGGAGAGGTAAACTTTCTCTCCCAGCTGAAATGGTCTTTGGGGAGTTCGGTGCTTGTCTGCTTGGTCCTTATAAGATTGAGCTGCCTTTGCCAGCGCCCTCTTAACATTTTCCCAAGTTTGTCTCAACATTGCCATCCAGTCGGTCAAACTGACTGAGGAAGGGGGCTCCCTCGGGTATTCTGGCATGGGAACAAAATCCATGCCACTCACTATTTTGAACGGGGTTAGCCCCGTGCTGCTGTGGACAGCATTATTATATGCAACCTCCGCAAAAGATAGGAGGTCTGCCCAATTGGACTGCTGGTAGTCGACGTAGCATCTTAAATACTGTTCTATCATAGCGTTCAGTCTTTCTGCCCCCCCATTGGTACTCGGGTGAAATGCTGAGCTGAGCCCTTGGGATGAACCTATGGATCGTAGAAACTCCCTCCAGAACTTTGCTGTGAACTGGACCCCTCTGTCGGAAATGATTCTCCTGGGGACTCCATGTAGGCGGTAAATGTGTTTCAGGAACAGTTTGGACAACTGACGGGCTGAAGGCAGTCCACTACAAGGAATGAAGTGTGCCTGTTTGGAGAATAAGTCTATTACAGTCCAGATCACTGTATTTCCACTACTCCTCGGTAGGTCTACTATAAAGTCCATTGCAATCTCCTCCCATGGTCTTGTTGGCTCAGCTACTGGTTGCAACAATCCAGGCGGGCACCCTGGCCTTGTCTTCATCGTGGCACAAATGGTGCAGCTTGGCTAATGGCCAATGAGAAATCGGGTTGGAGAGCGGAAGAGGAGGGGGTTGGAAGGAGGGGCCAGTTGAGCTGTCTGTCAGGTTTCGGTTCTGTCTTAAAATAAGTTTCATTTTCAAGCGCAGTCTCTAATGAATCATTCTTTATTAAGAACAGAAATAGCCGACATTTCTGAGGCTAATTGCAGCTCAACTGGCCCCTCCTTCCAACCCCCTCCTCTTCCGCTCTCCAACCCGATTTCTCATTGGCCATTAGCCAATCCATCTCTCCGTCCTGGCACGTACTTCTCACAGGAATGTGACCCCCACCCTCATCCCCCAGAAAACCCTATCTCTTGCATGCAGAAAACTAGGTAAAAGTTCATCTCAGCAATAATTCAGCACTTCTGGTCTTCATGACAGCACTGGAAGAGAGCATAAGTTGGAGTGCTGACACAGTCTGCATCCCTTTTCCAAGATGGTCTAACATGATAGTCAATTGTTCATTCCTGTTCTTCTCTTCTGTTTACATCATATTTGTTACAAATATATTTTAAAAATCCAAAACAAAACATTAGACAGACAAGAGAGGTAAAAACCTCTAGAAAGTAATAAGAAAAAAGAAACAAACAAATGCAGTGGCAACCTCTGCAAATGGAGACTTTTTAATTTAGATTCCTGGCTGCTTAATTTCCTTCCTACATGGTCATTATAAACATATGACATGAAAAGGTGCAAGTAAAAATAAAACACACAAGTGATATTCCTCTGGATTCTTGTACTTACAGTACTTCACATTCTTATAGACACATTCATATCACAACCATACCAAAAATGATAGCTCTTACATTTTGGGAGGAATCCTTTTTCTCTAAATTGAAAGCTATTAATATATTATTTTGATATGACAAAAGACACCAAGATTGTATAACATTTTGTTCTTTTGAAAAGATGCACACACTTTTCTGTACTTTAAATAAATGCCCTTTTCAAAGGAGTTTCAGAAATTCAGTGCTACATTTTACTTTACACACAAGGTGGTGCTATTGCACCAAACAATAAAAGGAGAGATTCATTTATTTCAGAATGATCCAGTCATTAGACAAAGGAATCTCAGAACAAAAGGCAACAGCTTTCAATTAAATCTTGAGAAATTTCCGAAGAAAATATCCAGTATGAATACCAAAAAATAACTCCCATTGGATTCTGATCACAACTATGAAGGAAATTATAGGAATTGCTTTACAAAGAATCTTATTGAATGCATGACCTTCCCTGAAAGAGGCTGGGAAAATGGAAGTCTCTTGTCCTAGCAGGCAAGTGGTCTTATTCTTTATTTCTCTATGTAGCTCTGGTATGTTGTGTGAACCATTCCGCTATTCAGTGCCTGAGGAGAAGAAAGCTGGATCAATAGTAGCAAATGTGCTAAAAGATTTGAAAGTAGATGTGAAGGAGCTTTCTGCTCGCAGAGCACAGTTGATTTCTAAGAGTTCCAGGCAGGATTTCCAGCTGGATCCCCATTCTGGAAATATAATATTGAGGGATAAAATTGACCGAGAAGCTTTGTGTGGTCTGAGTGATCCTTGCACTCTATTCTCTGAAATTTTGCTGGAAAATCCTCTTCAATTCTTCAAAATTGAAGTTCAGGTAGAAGATGTCAATGATAATTCCCCTATATTCTCTCAGAATCAATTCCTTTATGAAATACCTGAGCAGACTCCCATAAATGCACGTTTCCCCTTGGAGACAGCCCACGATTTAGACAAAGGAAAAAATGCTATCCAGAACTATATACTTAGCACAAGTGAATATTTTAAGCTGGACATACAAAGTCAAAATGATGGCAGCAAATATTCAGAACTCCTTTTGGCAAAACCGTTAGACCGCGAGGTGATCCCTCAGTTTATTCTCACTCTGGAAGCTGTGGATGGAGGGATCCCAAGGAGAACTGGCACAGCACAGATAATTATTGATATTCTGGATATCAATGATAACGTGCCCCAATTTGAACAAACAGTGTATAAAGTGCAGCTAATGGAAAATAGTCATCCAGGTTCATTGGTTGCTAAAGTTGAAGCCACTGACAAAGACATTGGATCCAACGCTCACATCATTTACACTTTTAGCCAAGCACCAGCAGATGTACTCCGATCATTCAGGTTAAACAATCATACTGGGGAAATTACACTCGTAGGGAAAATTGATTATGAAATAAACAGTAAATATCAACTCAGTATCAAAGCCACAGATGGAGGGGGATTGTCTGCTTACTGTAAAGTTCTTGTTGACATTGAAGATGAGAATGACAATGCTCCAGAAATAATTGTATCATCCATCACTAATCCTTTACCAGAAAATTCTCCCCTGGAAACACTGGTGGCACTTTTTGGCATCAGAGATCAAGACTCCGGAGACAATGGCAGAACTACCTGCAGCACTGAGAAAAACCTGCCTTTTATTCTAAAACTGACTGAGAACAATTATTATCAGCTTGTGACGCAACAGCCATTGGACAGAGAAGAAATGTCACATTATAACATCACCATCACAGCCACCGACCAAGGTTCTCCCAGACTCACTTCAATCACAGTTATTAGCATTCAACTTTCAGACATCAATGATAACTCTCCAATGTTTGAAAAAGGTTTCTACAATTTGCACTTAAGAGAAAACAACATTCCAGGACTGCTCATCGGATCAGTCCATGCTGCAGATGTGGACACAGAACAGAATGCCAAAGTAACCTACTCTCTTTTGTTTGGAAAGATCAGGGAAGAGCCTGCATCATCTTACATCTCCATCAACTCTGAAACTGGGAACTTGTATGCCATTCGATCTATAGATTATGAGGATATACAAGATTTCCAGGTGATGGTGGGGGCCGTAGACAAGGGCTCACCTCCCCTGAGCTCAGAAACAATGGTCCGAGTTCTTATCACGGATGACAATGACAATGCCCCCTTCATCCTCTGCCCTCTTCAGAACAGCACTTCTCCATCAAATGATCTGGTTCCCAGGGGAGCAGAGACAGGCTACCTAGTCACCAAAGTGGTGGCAGTGGACAGAGATTCAGGGCAGAATTCTTGGCTTTTCTATCAGTTGCTGAAGGCCACAGATCCGAGTCTCTTCACTGTTGGGACTCAGAATGGGGAAGTGAAAACCATGAGGCCGGTGAATATCCGAGACAGTTTCAAACACACTCTTATTGTGGCAGTTAGGGATAATGGGCATCCTCCTCAGTCTGCCTCTGTGACCCTAAGAATTCTTCTAGTGGACGGCTTCTCTGATCCTTACATAAAAATTATGGATAATCCTAAGGATGAAGTCCTGCAGGAAGGATATCATACACTAACACTGTATTTGATTATCTGTTTGGTTGCCATCTCATCCATTTTTCTGCTTTCTGTTATGGTGTTTATTGCAACCAAGTTTCAGAAGCGAAAGAAGTTCTTAGGAAGTTCTCATTCTGCATCGAATTTTCCGATGGGACCAAATTTGCAAGAGAAGTGTGTGGATCCTAATACTGGGACATCTTCCCAGGCCTACAGCTATGAAGTGTGCTTAACTGATGGGTCTCTGAGCAGTGAGTTTAAATTCCTCAGGCCTTTCTTTCCTGTTTTTACTATGGAGCATCAAAAAACTCTGCTGAATCCACAGATTCATAATGATTGCCATAATCTTCCTAATCAATTGGAGGAAAGAGAGCATACAACCCAGGTAAGAATAATTATTAATGTAATTACATTATATGGTTTGAGTAACCCAGAAATGATGAATTTCTAAAAATAAAATATTGTGTATTAATGGACGTTGCTGTGAATTTCCAGAAAACTAGTTTGTTTAGGGTAATGTATTGAGAAATTTGTATTGGTTTTCCATGTATTTTAGTTTCTATGTGGGTATTTATCCTGTGTTTTAATTGTACCAAATGTAATTTGGTAGTTGAGAAGCTGTAAAATACACACTGCCTTAAAGGAAAATCATACAATTCTCCAAGAAGGAAACAATGTAGTATATTTTTCAAATTTGGAAGCTGCAGCTGGTGCAGCGAGCAGTGGCATGGGCAATTCTTGGAGTCTGAGGGATGGCCCATGTAATACCACTGCTCCGCAATCTGCATTGGCTGCCTGTCTGCTTCCAGGTCCAATTCAAGGTATTGGTATTCACCTTTAAAGCCCTTCATGGCATGGGTCCAAGCTATTTGAGAGACCGTCTCATCCCACTGGGATTGGTTCATCCCACCCGTGCCAGTAGAGGAGGCCCTATCATGCTGTAGGCCCTGTCGGCCCGATTGTTCTAGCTAGTGGGGTCCAGGAGAAGGGCCTTTTCTGCTCTTGCATCTGTCCTCTGGAACATCTTGCCCCCTGGTGTGAAGCCACCCTAACCCTCCTATCCTTTTGTTGCGGGCCTGAAGAACTGACTCTGCCAGTTAGCTTGGGGCCCCAATGGGGGAGCATCACAATGGAGGTGGTTGATCAATTAACAATAGATTCCATCTCCCCCACATCCTGCCCCCACCCTCCCCATCTGTAATTAGATCATAATGTTCGTGGGTATTAATTTATTTTTGTTTTTAATAGTTTTACTTTAATTATTTTATTTTATTTTAATATTTTTCTTTTTTAATTTTCTCTGATTGTAACCCACCAAGTATTACCTTGTGGTAAGACAGGTGGCTAATAATGTTTTTCTTTCTTGTAATCCCTTGATTCCGGGTGGAGTTAGGGGTGGAGTTGGGGTGACTTAAAATGAGCATTTACTGGCTAGATGCCCTTCTTGATGCCTACACGGAGTTTGCAGCAGATATTTTCTCTTTGCGCCCTGATAAAGAAACATCTGTCACTGACTAGGACTGAAGTCTCAACCTTCCCAATTGGAAGCAAGCATCTTCACCTCTAGGCCACCACATTGCTCCAATAAATTTTATAAATAAAAAATAAAATTTTGCAGGGGGTTGAATGGGCGTTTGAGGGAAAGAATGTGGACTGAGTGAAAACCTATTTAAATGAAATTTGAGTATACTGATTAGAAACTGAAGGTTTTATAATGCAGCTCAAGATCAAGGCTTGATCTGATTGGTGAAGAGTGATACAAGCGATTAAATGCTTAAGCAGGTCAGGATTTGGGGAACTATATATTAAAGACTTCCAGAAACATGAAAAACAAATTGAAGGAAAGAAGGAAACAAATATCTGAAAGGAATACCACTAAAATGGCTAAAGAAGGGGTATGAAATAGCTAAAGGATTGCATAATGCAGAGCTGGTCAGTGAAAATTAACCAATTTATCTAAAAAGGTTAAATCATGGCAAGTGGACCGAAGTTTATTAAAACTGAGACATTTTGTTTCTCATCCAAGTAACTTCTTCAGTCAAAATGAAAATTTTGGGTAGGCAGAGAGTCAGAACTGAACAAACTTTTGCCATACAGACTGCAGGAGGTTTCTCCCCAAAATGAATAAATCAGAATAGAGCTGGAAGGGACCTTGGAAGTCTTCTAGTCCAACCAAGAGACCGTACACCATTTTTTGCTCAAGCAAGAGACCGTACACCATTTCAGACAAGTGACTATCCAGTTTCTTCTTAAAAACTTCCAGTGATGAAGTACCCACAATTTCTGATGGCAATCTCACATTTTTCTAGCTTACCAAGAAGTTGTGATCTGCTTTGCCAAATACCTAACTGAAATCTAAGTATACTATGTCCACAGCGTTTTGCTGGTCTACTAACTTAGTCACTTTGTCAAAGAATGAAATAAGATTAGTTTGGCATGGTCTGTTTTTAACAAATCCATGCTGGCTTCTAGTTTAACTATTTGTTTTTAGATGTTTGCAGATCTGTTTTTTGATTATCTTTTCCAGTATCACTTTTTGCAACATGGAAAGATGTGCGAACAGGATGCCAACATACTGGGATATTTACTGGATATTATCTATTTCCAAGGATGACCAGTACACTTAGTATAAGCAGCTCATTCCAAAGGGATGGTCGTAGTGGCTTGATTTACACTGCCTAGTTGCCCTGTGACCTGAAAGGGGTTTCAACCACTTATAGAGAGCAGAAACAGAAAATGTCAGCCTTTATTTATCTCCCGCCAACTGCAAATATGACTTCCAGGCACATTTTCCTAGTGCAGTAGGAAAAGTAGTCTTTCTCCTCCTCCTCCTCCTTCTATCCATCCCAATTGTCAATTGTCCAATTAGCGAACCCAAAACAAGGAAACACTCTCTGGAGAATTGAATTCCCAAAAGTAAAGCTTTATTGGATACACCATGTTGATACTGAAGAAACGAAACCAGCTCTAGTTTCCCCTGCAAATGCTTGCCCTGTTAAACAATACTTTCTCCTTCTCCCCATCCCTGGGTGATCACATTGTCTAATTATGAGATGGTCTTTTGTTATGAGAATGGTCCATCTCTTTCTCCAGCACCTGCAGCGGTGACCTTGCTGGCTCCATGCTCTCACGATCTTTGCATACATTCTCCACATTCCATTTCCCTCCCCTCAGTTCCCTGGCAAATTGAAAAGCATTAGTTTTGAAAGATGCAAAATGGTTCAATCTTGACACGAATTTCCATAGGTACAAACCTGTATTATACAAGGCAAATCTCTAAGGTATTTTAACCATGATGGTAAAGGAAGGTTGATAAGTTATTATACTTCTTAGTTCTACTCAGTTCTACTTCTAGTTCTACTAGAACTAAGTAGGCTTCTCTCCTTGATTAGTTTCCAACCATTTCTTCTTGTCTTGCCTTCTGATGCTTTGGAAAATGGGTTGACTCCTCTTCTTTGTGGCAGCCCCTTAAATATTGGAACACTGCTATCTTGTCTCCCCTTGTACTTTTCACTAGATTAGATACTCAATTCCTGCAACCGTACTTCATATGTTTTAACCTCCAGCCGCCAAATCATCTTTGTTGCTCTTTTCTGCACTTTGTCCAGAGTCTCAATATATTTTTTTATATTGTGGTGGTGACTAAAACTAGATGCAGTATTCCAAGTGTGGTCAGAACAGAACAGAATAACAGAGTTGGAAGGTACCTTGTAGGTCATTCAGTCCAACCCCCTGCCGAAGCAGCAGACCCCAATCCATTTCTGACAGATGGCAGTCCAGTCTCTTCTTGAAAGCTTCCTGTGATGAAGCTCCCACAATTTCTGAAGGCAAGCTGTTCCGTTGGTTGATTGTTCTCACTGTCAGAAAATTTCTCCTTATTTCTAGGTTGAATCTCTCCTTGATCAGTTTCCATCCATTATTCCTTATCTGGCCTTCAGGTGCTTTGGAAAAGCAGCTCTAGTTTCCCCTGCAAACGCTTGCCCTGTTAAACAATACTTTCTCCTTCTCCCCACCCCGATTGATCACATTGTCCAATTATGAGACTGTCTTTTTTTATGAGAATGATCTCTTTCTCAAGCACCTGCAGCAGTGACCTTGCTGGTTCCATGCTTTGCATATATACGATCTCTGCATATATTCTCCACATTCCATTTCCTTCTCCTCAGTTCACTGGCAAAGTGAAGGAAGGCCTTCAAGAAGCTACAGTGGAACTCTTCCTTGGGGTTCTTAAGGCTTCCAGGTTCTTGTGGTCAGTACACACTTCAAACAGAAGCTTACTGCCTTCTAGGAATTGCCTCCAAGTCAGTAGCGCCAATCAAACAGCATACAGTTCCTTCTCCCACACCACCCAACGCCTTTCTGAGAAGTGTAGGTGCAGGGTTGCAGCATCCCCTTCACATTTTTTTGGAGCAAAACAGCCCCCACTGCCACATCAATGGCATCAGCTTGTATTATCTAATCTCTATCTCTATCTCTATCTCTATCTCTATCTGTAGAGATAGATATAATAAGATAGATAGATAGATAGATAGATAGATAGATAGATAGATAGATAGATAAATAGATAGATAATACAAGCTGATGCCAGGGATGTGGCAGTGAGGGTCATTTTGCTCCAAAAATGCAAAGGGGATGCTGCGCCGGAGGGATGGCGTCGCAGTGGAGCTGCTAAGAAGGCAGTCGGACTTAAGTCCCTTTAAGGTACTTCGACACAGGGGGAGGGGGGACCATAAAGGGACAGGCCTTTTCTGCCGGTTCTGTGGGCATGGCTTGGTGGGCGTGACTTGGTGGGTGACATGATCTTGCCATGAGTGATGTTGAGTTGGCCACACCCACTCAGTCACATGACCCACCCACCAAGCCACGCCCACCAAGCCACATCCACAGAACCGGTAGTAAAACAATTTGAATCCCACCACTGACACATATGTGTGTGTGTGACACACACACCACACACACACACACACACACACCGTGTTTCCCCGAAAATAGGACATGTCCGAAAATAAGACCATAAATATACACCCTCCCCTGAAAATAAGCCCTAGTGAAGGGGTGGGCATGGCCAGCACAGGAGGCAGCCCTTCCCTTCCCCGTCAGCTAATGGCAGCTGGGCCCCTTAATTGTGACATGCAGATCAGCTTAGCTGATTGGGAGCTGCCTCTCATTCTCTTTCCACCCAGCGTTCTTGGTGCTCGCCTGCCTCCCATCCATTCATCCATCCACCCCCTCACCTGTAAATTCCTGCCCCGCTCGCAACAGAGCAGCCACCCAGCTTTTCTTGCCATGTTGTACCCATCCAGCATTGAGGATGGCTTCCCCTGCGACTTCCAAACCCCATCTGGAAGCCGCTGGAAATGGAGAAGATGCCGGTTAGGCCAGCCGCCTGCTGCCAAGTCTTCTGGAAGCCAGGGCAGAGAGTTTTCCAGCAGCCAGGGCAGAGAGGCAGTGAAGGGAGCTGCAGCCTCGGATAGGGAGACCGTGCCGCTGCCGCCATCCGAGCACTGAGGATGGCTTCCTCTGTGGCTTCCAAAACCTGGCTGGAAGCCAAGAAGAGACCTCATCCCACTCTATGGTTCCAACTCCATGCGGCTGCCCTGGCTTCTGGAAGACTGGACAGCAGGTGGCTGGCCTGACTGGCCTCTTCTCAGCTTCCAGCCGGGTTTTGGAAGCCACAGAGGAAGCCATCCTCAGTGCTCGGATGGCAGCGGTGGTGCAGTCTCCCCATGTGGAGCTGCAGCTCCCTTTGCCGCCTCTCTGCCCTGGCTTCCGGAAGACTCTCTGCCCCGGCTCCCGGAAGACTTGGCAGCAGGCGGCTGGCCCAACCGGCATCTTCTCCATTTCCAGCAGCTTCCAGCTGGTGTTGTGGCCCACCAGCGGCCTGCATGGATTGTTGCTGATCCCGACGACGAGGAAGCTGCTGCACCAGCAGCCTGTGCAGCCGGCACTCGAGTCGGACAGCGAGGAGGCTGAAGAAGAGGTGGTGTCAGAGACAGGGATTTAGTCAGGGCCTTCAGAACCTCCAGAGGCTCCTTTACGTGAAGAGGATGAAGAGGAGGAGCCTCTTCTCAATGCACAGGACGCAGAGCTGCCAAAAGGCAGGAGTGGTTCCTCAGGAGGAGGTCTCCTCGAGAGTAAGGCTTGGAGCTAATTGGCCACTCCCTTAGTCTATTCAAGAAAGTACACAACTGGTAACAAGTTGCAGGAAACAACTTTAGTTCGCTAACCATCGTGTTGGGATATCTCTGCAAACCTTATTTCTGGGCTTTCTGCCAACTCAAGTAAGACTCTGAATATCTTATCTATGGAATTCTGGCAGACTGTTAAGAATGCTTTATTAACAGCCAGCATTTGCTAAAACTGCATTTTTGAGTAAACTAAGTTTTGTTCAGAGTTTGTGTGTGCTGTGTTCCTTGGGATCCGTAGCTTGGGCAGAACAGCTGGGTGCTCACTGGCTTCACCCACATCAACATAGTGAGGCCTGGAAGGCACACAAGTGGGGGAGGGAACAGGTGCTCACGTGGCTTGGTGACTTCAGGCTGCTTGTGTTCCCCCCCATAGGAGGGATGGGGTTTAATTTAAAGAAAGTCCTTGGAAAAGTTTTTGTTGCCTTTTTGCCTGCTTTACTACTTCTATAATCAAGTTTTGTGTCTACAATTGCATTAAAATCTCCTACCACACAAATATTTTCATAATCCATTTCAATAATTTTCTTATGGAGTTTTTTGTAAAATTCTTCTTGTTTATTCTTTGGTGCATATATTCCTATCAAGAATATATGTTTTTTTGAGACTTCTGGTTGACTTAGCAGCACCTTCAGACACAGTGAATGGGTCTCCATGTTCATTCTGCTGACTTCTCCCTGTTTGTGGGCTCCAAGAGGAGCCAAAGCCACCCTGTAGGGGTGGTGAAGTAAAGAGGGGCACCCTGTGATGTCAAGGAGAATCGCAGCTCTCCTGTCTGACCTGGGGTTTCTTTTTCCTCTCAGCCACAGCAAGAAGAAGAGGCAGCTAAAGATGGCTGCTACAAAGCAGGGACAACTGATGAACATCTAAGACTGCTGCTGGAGCAAAGTAGGTGAACAGTGACTGGAAGTGGGGGAGAGGTTTTCCTTTTGCTTTAAATTCAACCCCAAGGAACAATTTAGAACTATTTGCTCAGAATTATCTGTTAAAGTGGCATCTGAACATTCTGAGAAACTACCAGACTGGAAGTGAGGGGTGTAGGAGAGAAAATAACAAACTTTGAAATATACAGAAAATTGGACTCTCAAATTGGGAAGATGTGGTACTCGGAAGGTATTTTAAAATGCTGAAATCATTTACTAACAAAATTTATTCTGCTTTTATAATTGTTCTACAACTAAAAGAACACTTGATTAGTGGCAATACTGAAATTTAAACTGAGAGTGCCACCTGCTGATGAAAGGAAAAAGTACAAACCTGGGAATATCTACATGAAGGACTGTTAAAATATCTATTGGATTACTTTTAACTACCCTGTGATTACTGTAGACCCAAATACGAAAATAAGGAAGTTTTCTTAACTAAAGGGATCCCTGAATGTTATGCTAGAAGATTGAACTTGTAAAGGGGATGTAAAGAGGCTTTGGATAACTTTTGGGATTACCTAAATGGAACCTACTGTTTATCTAAAGATATAAAGAACTGGGACTAGTGCACTCCCTGAAGGGCAACTTAAGGACTGAATAAATAGTTCTTGGATTGTTAGACAAAAATTGAATTTTTTTAAAAATAAAACAAGATGCTTTATGAGGCAGAAATGGGTGGCATTTCGAAGGAGATGG
Source organism: Pantherophis guttatus (assembly GCF_059756535.1). Classification (NCBI taxonomy): domain Eukaryota; kingdom Metazoa; phylum Chordata; class Lepidosauria; order Squamata; family Colubridae; genus Pantherophis; species Pantherophis guttatus. The sequence continues at coordinate 118,141,506 of NC_142065.1, read as the reverse complement.
TGTTACTCTTCCAAAACACAAAAGACACCATGGAGAAAGGATTTAAGGAGATTATGGGAAAAATGGAAAATACCATATGAGGGATGATGAGTAAAGAACAAGACGCCCAGGAAAGAGAGGAGTCAGCAGAAGAAATGAAGGAAGAAGAAGACAAAGAGGAGACAACAATGGAAATGACTGTGATTGATGAATTAAACCGGGGGGGGGGGAGGGAATGTATTAAGAGAGTTGGAAGAGATGTTTCAAAGGGAGATAAGGGCTTGGGCAGAAATTTGGGGAACTAGGCAGTGGAAGAGGGTAGAGGTGGGAGAAATACCTAGATTGAACAGCCAAGAAGCAGATTCTGACAGAGATAGAGATCCAGGAGAGGAATTTGGGGGGCAAGTGAAAAAAAGAAGCATAGCAATTAAAGTATTGAAGCAGGCAAGGGATGATGGATAGATGATTTTTCTTTTCTGTTGTTGTTTTGATTTGCTTTCCCTTTTCTCTCATTTCCCTTTTTTTTTTTTTAAGGTAGGTGACATGATTAGAAGTTAGGTAGGATAGAAAGAAAATGTTGTTTTTTTTTTAGGAAAAGGTGATTTGATTAAAAGTTAGAATAAGTGATAGAAATAAGAGAAGGAGGAATGTTAGTGTATACTCTTTTATATAATAAAACAAAAGTAACAATAAGAGAAAACATGGAATAATTGAATAATGACAGATTGCAACTTATTATAATTGCATATCATTATTAGAAATATATAAGTTGATTAAATCTAATAATTATGATTAATTTTACTAGTTTTATTTGTATTAGAATGTTGGACACCCAGGTGCCACACTGTTCACACATTGATTTGATATGTTCGTAAAAAATAAAAAAATAAAAAACCTTTTTAAAAAAGAATATATGTTTTTGATTTATTATTACCTCCACCATCAGTATTCTCCCTTCTTCATTTATATTACTTTGTCTGGCATTTATTGTTTCCTTAATATATAGAACCACCCCTCTTTTCTTTTGTTGTGCTAATGAATAATACAATTTCCCAATTTTGGGGTATTCCAGTAATTTACTATGTTGTTTTTTAATGTGAACTTCTTGTAGACAGATTAAATCTAGTTTTAATTTTTGTAGTTTTGTAAAAGTTTTTTTCCATTTCATGGGAGAATATGTTAATTGACAATAACTTTAGTTCTTCTTCCATCATTTCATTTATAAATGGGTCTTGTTGTTCTAGCTGATCTTATTTCTCTCTGTTCCTTTGCTCTTGCTCCTTCTCATTCTGCTCGTTCTATTTTTTTGACTTCACTTTCTTCTTCTTATGTATTTTTCCCTCCTGTTATTTTTTTTGTCTTTTACCTTCTACTTCCTCTCTTCTTTCTTGTTCCTTATTTGTACTGAAGTGGTGGTCATAGAATTCATATGCTTTGTCTAGGGAGTCCAATCTATATCTTTTATCGTTCCAAGTGACTAATATTCCCTCAGGTGTCAACCATCTGAAGTTTACATTGTATTTAATCAACTGTCCTGTCAAGAATTGATATTGTTTCTGTTATGTCCATATAAGGACATCCGCCCTGATTGGCTGCTAGCCATCGGGCGGGAGATTTGAATCCCTGTCAAGGGGCAGTGCGTCTGCCAGGAGCGAATATAAGGAGAGCTCCGGCAGCGCGCCAGCAGTCTTGTCTTGTTACTTTGGTAGCTAATAAAAGTTACTTAATGTATCGAGCTGGTCACGTCTTCAATTCCTGCACCTGATCTAACACTGGCGACGAAGGACTAGAGAAGAGAACCTGAACAAGACTCGTGGCACGATCGCCCACCGAGCTGAAGGCACGAAACCACAGCGACCCTCAGAATGGCAACTCCGCAAGCTCCGATTGCCGCACTGAACCCATTCGACCCATCCCGAGAGAAGTGGAGGTCGTACATGGTCCGATTTCGGCAGTTCCTGCGAGGCAATGGCTACCAGAACCTCGATGATGAGCGGAAAAGAGCCCTCTTCCTGGCTCACTGCGGATCGGACATCTTGGAAATGGCAATTGACCTCGTGGCACCCAGGGACATTGAGGAGATGTCCTGGAACGACCTACAAGAAGCCCTGCAGGAGCATTACGCACCCACAGGCACCCCAATCGCAAACAGGTTCACCTTCCAGCAGAGAAACCAGCGGGAAGGTGAATCCATCAAAGAATTCGTGGCAGCGCTTTGCCAAATCGCTGCCAACTGCGAGTTCGATAACGTGGACAATGCCATCCGAGACCGCGTTGTTTTTGGAATGCGAGATGTGGGTCTGCAAAAGAAGTTCCTCAGCCGAAAGAGGATCCCACTCAAAGACGTCCTCGACGAAGCAACAGCGGCTGAAACATCCAAGAAGGCAGCCGCTGCGATGGTGAAAGCTAGAGGGATCCACAAGATCCACAAGTCGGGTCTGACCTCATCAGACGACTCAACCATGCAATCCGAGTCTGATGAGGAAAGGGCCGTACACAAGGTTTCCCGTCCCCCCAGGCGGGAAAACCCACAGCAGGGCGACCGGGGAGAACGATGCGGCAGCTGCAAAGGCGACCACCCCAGGGCAACCTGCAGATGGAGGGACGCAACCTGCCGCCGATGCCTGAAGAGGGGGCACATCGCCGAGGCCTGCAGAGCAGCAGATCCAGCCCCGGAACCACCCAGACCACGATTCCGCGAGAATCGCAAAGATAACCAGAGGACATCCAAACGGTCCTCGAACCAGTCCCGGCGCGGGGAGGACGACTATCCCCGCAACAGAATGGTGCACCAGACAACCATCGCTCACACAAATGACGAGGGGACCACCAAGTACCACGTGACGCTGATGGCGGAAGGGTCACCGTGCAAGATGGAGGTAGACTCCGGATCCGCCTACTCCATCATGGACTGGCAGCACCTACAGCAGCTGAAGCCATCCTGCAAGAAGACCCAGCTGAAAACCCTGAAGTCGAGGCTTGTGGACTTCAAAGGAAATCCCATTGGAATCCTGGGCAGAACCACCATCCACATAAAATACAAGGACTTTAACGGAGAGCTGCCCATCACCATCGTGGAGAACAGCCGACCGAACCTGTTAGGAGTGGAGTGGTTTAAGCCGCTGGGGCTTTCCATTGAGGGCATCCACGAAATCCATAGGGACGAACTCGACACCGTCCTCGAAGAGTTCAAAGAAGTCTTCGATGGTAAGCTGGGGAAATTTGTGGGGAGGCCAATTTCCTTCAATCTGGACAAGGGAATCACCCCAATTAAGCTTAAGCCCCGCCGAGTTCCGTTTTCCCTGCGGCCTAAAGTAGACGAGCAGCTGGATAAGCTGATCGCCCAGGGCGTCCTGGAACCGATCGATCATGCCTCATGGGAGACCCCCATTGTGACCCCACTGAAGCATGATGGGTCTGTGCGCATCTGCGCCGACTACCGTTGTACCATCAACAAGGCGTTGGCACCGAGCGCATACCCAGTCCCAGTAGTGCAACACCTGCTGCATTCCCTGGGATCTGGCTCAATTTTCGCGAAACTGGACCTGGCCCAGGCTTACCAGCAACTGCCAGTGGATGAAAAAACGGCGGAGGTACAAACAATTGTCACGCACAGGGGGGCACTCAAATGTAACCGACTCCAATTTGGAGTCAGCGCTGCCCCCGGCATTTTCCAATCTATGATGGAACGCCTTCTCCAAGGCGTTCCAGGGGTGGTGCCTTACTTCGACGATGTGCTCATCTCCGGTGACTCAAGAGCTCAACTCCTTGAAAGGCTCAGGCTTGTCCTGCAGCGGTTCAAGGCCAAGGGCTTGAGGGTCAGGCGGGACAAGTGCATCATAGGAGTACAGGAAGTCGAGTTCCTGGGCTATCTCATTGATAGCACGGGCATCCACCCCACCAAATCAAAAGTGGAAGCAATCCATGAAGCTCCAAGCCCAAAAAACAAAACGGAGCTTCAGGCTTTCCTTGGGTTGCTCAACTTCTACGCCATTTTCTTAAAACAGAAAGCCACAGTTGCTGAGCCACTCCACTGCCTGCTGGGGAAAGCGGTTTCCTGGAAGTGGGGCCAGGAGGAGGAAGCAGCATTCCGGGCCATCAAAGGACTATTGACGTCCAAGAGCGTTCTCATCCAATACAGCGAGACGCTCCCCATCAAGCTGACCTGTGATGCGTCGCCTTACGGGGTGGGGGCAGTTCTCAGCCACGAACTGCCCAACGGCTCAGAAGCCCCGATCGCTTACTTTTCGAAGACCATGTCCGGCGCAGAACGGAACTACAGTCAGCTGGACAAAGAAGCCCTGGCCATCGTGGCAGGAGTAAAGCGCTTCCACGAATACCTCTACGGAAGACGCTTCACCGTAGTCACCGACCACAAGCCACTCCTGGGACTCCTCGCAGGCGACCAACCCACCCCGACCTTCATGTCCCCGCGGATGACGAGATGGGCCATCTTCCTAGCCGGCTACTCCTATAGGCTCGTGCACCAGCCAGGCACAGCCATAGGAAATGCCGACGCACTCAGCAGATGCCCATCGAAGAATCCAGTCGAAGATCCAGCCCCCACGCTCCACCTATTCCACATAGACGACGACGCCAGCTGTCCAGTCTCATCCGCAGATGTGGCCGTTCACACCCAAAAGGACCCCACACTCCGCCAAGTGAAGTCCTGGATCCTCAGAGGGTGGCCATCGGAAAAAACAGAGGAGAGGTTCAGCCCGTTCGCCAGGAAACAGAAGGAGCTGTCCACCATCAAGGGCTGTCTGCTATGGGGAGACAGGGTGCTGATTCCAAGCACTCTGCAACGGCGAACATTAGAGACTCTGCACAAAGGGCATCCGGGCATCGTCCGCATGAAGGCCCTGGCACGGAGTTATGTCTGGTGGCCCGCCATGGACAGAGACATTGAGCAATGGGTCTCCAGATGTGACCCGTGCCAAGAAGTTCGCCCAGCGCCGCCGCAATCCGAAGTCGCGAAGTGGGAGACCCCAAGCAACCCCTGGTCGAGGATCCACATCGACTTCGCGGGTCCGATGCAGGGGCGACACCTCCTCATCGTGGTAGATGCCTTCTCCAAGTGGCTCGAGGTGGTACCCATGGCATCTACCACAACAGAAGCGACGATCCGAGCACTGCGCCGTCTGTTCGCCACCCATGGACTACCGGACGTGCTGGTCTCAGACAACGGCCCCCAGCTCACATCCCTGGCCATGGAGTCCTTCCTGGCAGGACGGGGCATCCGCCACGCCCTGTCCGCCCCGTACAGGCCGGCCGGAAACGGACAAGCTGAACGCATGGTCAGACTCACCAAAGAAGCCCTCACCAAGATGGGCCCGGGAGACTGGCAAGAACGCATAGATAACTTCCTCCTCACCCAGCACATCACGCCACATGCCACCACCCACAAGAACCCGGCCGAACTACTAATGGGCAGAAGGTTGAGGTCACCCTTGGACCGGCTGCACCCCCAATACAGCCCGGAAGTGACTGCAACCACCAGCCGCCCGCTTCACGCCTTCAGCAAGGGAGAGTCAGTTTTCGCGCTGAATTTCAACGGCTCTCCTAAGTGGCTGAAGGGGAAGATTGCCAGCACAACCGGCCCCAAATCCTACACCGTCAAGTTGGAAGATGGACAGGTCTGTAGACGTCACATCGACCAACTCCGGAAAAGGTGGGGGGAGCACACGAAAACCAGCCTGACGAGGGAGGCCTACAACACCCAGACGAGGTAGGCCTCCAACACCCCGGCAAGGTAGACCTACCACACCCAGACGAGGTAGGCCTACAACACCCCGATGAGGTAGGCCTACCACACCCCTGCGAGGCAGAGCAACGCCATCCCGACGAGGTCGGCCCGGCACACTACCAGGTACTGTCACATTGGCAGTCCAGCAAGGTAGATCGGGGCCAACCGCACGGGAGATGGCAACACCAACCCAGCCAGGTGGGCACCCGGCACAACAGGGCCAGGGACCACCAACCCAGCCCGCAAGTAGACCGGGACCTGCCCAGAGGAGGAGCAGCGCACCCCACCAGTGATGGTGGCCTACGCCAGCCCAGCCAGGGAGACTGCAGTTCCAGGCGAGTAGACCGGGACCCAGCCAAGAAGGGCACCCCACTACCCATGGGCGAGGGTGGCACACGGCTCCCCGGCGAGAGGGACCCCCGCCCATCTCAGAGGACAGCCAGCGAACAACAACCCGACCCGGATGACCCCAGGCACCACCCGACGGTAGACCAGGGACTAGGGGGAAGGGAAAGCCGACAACAACCCGGCCAGGGAGACCTACACAACCCCAGCAGGGGAGACCTCCGCCGCCCCGCAGAGGTAGTCCCGCAACAACATCCTGACCAGGTCGACCACCACCAACCAGACGGGGTAGACCAACGCCAGCCCAACCGAGGGGACCAACGCCACCCCTACGAGGTCGGACAGCACAACGCAAGCCAGCACCACCCGCGGCCGGTGGACCGGACCCGAGGGCACCGAGCGGAACCACCACCCAACCAGCAGCAGGCCGAACCGCAACCGAACCGCAGCGCCCGGGAGACCAGGGAGGAGCAAGCAACAGACTTACCGAGACTCAGACGCTCTTCCCGGGTCGGAACCGAGCAACCGAGACAAGGCGATAGATCCACAGGCCAGGAGGAAGACCAACAGAACCAGCCATCCAAGGTCCGCGGTCCGGCCGGAGGCGCTGGGGGTGACCCCGCTCACTCGACAGCCGAACCGAGCCCGGTTCCGGAGAGGGAACCAGGAGACGAAGGAGCCCCGTCCATCCAGGTGGGGACGGAGAAGAAGTGAGACTGCGCAGGTCAGCTAGGGTGCCGAGGCGTCCTACGTACCTGCGCAATTACGTGACTTTTGTGGACGAGATTGACAGTTCGGACTAAGGGGGGAGGAGTGTTATGTCCTTATAAGGACATCCGCCCTGATTGGCTGCTAGCCATCGGGCGGGAGATTTGAATCCCTGTCAAGGGGCGGTGCGTCTGCCAGGAGCGAATATAAGGAGAGCTCCGGCAGCGCGCCAGCAGTCTTGTCTTGTTACTTTGGTAGCTAATAAAAGTTACTTAATGTATCGAGCTGGTCACGTCTTCAATTCCTGCGCCTGATCTAACAGTTTCCATAGGTCTCTTACTCTTCTCGGCACCTGGGACCATGTCCCGAGGTTGCCTGGAATTCTTCAGGGTAGACAGTTTTGGTATAGCTCCTTATTTAGTCCATCTTGGAAATGATAGATCAGTAAGTGATCTGGCCACACTCTTAGCTTCCTAGCCAGGCTGCGGAACTCCCAAATGTATTCGGCTACTGGCCGGCTCCCCTGTTTTATGGCATGGATCCCAAATTCTGCTCGGCGGACCTGGGCAGAGTCTCCAAATCTGGCTCGAAGTTCATCCAGGAGGACATCCACATTCCCCAGCTCGGGTGCTTCTTCATCGTGGAAGTACATCACCCACTCTGCTGCCTCATTTTCTAGGTTCTAAGTGATGGCGTTCATGCAGGCAGCTTCGTCTGGGTACATTGCCCCATACTGCTCCAAATGATTCCACACCTAGTTCAGGAAGTGGGCTAGTTTCTCTGGCTGCCCATCAAACATGGCTTTTAGAGGTGGGGGCTCCTGATCATCCCAAACTAGTATGTAGCCTGGTGGCAGCCCTCCTCCTTGGGAGGCTGCTTCAGCCTGAGCTCCTGCCACTGCAGGGATTGTCCTGCAGCTGCAGGGGGAATGGCAGCCCATGCTGGGGGGCTCCCAGCTCCTTGAACAATACTCCCCAGTCTCACCCTTTGGGGTGGAGAAGAGGAGGGGGTTGCCAATGCTTGGCCCATCCCAACCTCTGCTCTCAGGACTGACGGATTCACTGGTGCTGCTCCCCAAATCTCCATTCTGACAAATCTCTTATGCAGTTGCTCCACAGATGGGCTAGGCATGCTGTCAAGAATTTCCACTCCCCTAGCTCTTCCCAGTCTGCAGCCCTCCAGGCTTTCCATTTGCTCCCTCAAGTCACAGCAACTCCAGACAGAACCAAGGGGAACTCCAACTCTGCTGCTTTCCCCCCTCTGCTCAGCCATTGCACCTTTGGTTCAGGGCAGATGGTTCCAGCCACAATCCCCACCTCATGCACCGGTGGCTGCTCCGTCTTCTACACTCTCACTTTTGATTGGGTTACCACAGTCTGTGCCCCAGCATCCGCTTGGATGACTGCTGGTGCCTCCTGAGGAGGGAGCAACCAAGGCTTCACTTAACTCATTTTGCTCTGTTCTATACATCATTAGGTCACAGTTCTCTTGGGGTTATCCAAGTAGACTGAGTTGAGTTAAGAGAGCTGATTTAATGTCAACTGTCCAATTAGCGAACCCAAAAAAAGGAATGCAGCCTAGGATTGCATTGGCTTTTTTGTTAGCTGCAGCATATTGCTGGCTCATATTTAAATAATGGTCCATGAGGATTCCAAGATCCTTCTTGCAGTTACTGCTAATGAGCCAGGTTTCACCTGTTGCGTATCTGTACATTTGTTTTTTTCTAGCTTCAGTATAAACCTTACTTTTCTCCCCATTGAATTTCATTTTGATACATAGGGCCCAGTGTTCACATTTGTCGAGCGCCTTCTGGATCTTGATCATATCTTTTGGGGTATTGGCTATTCCCGTCCTCTTGGTGTCATCTGCAAACTTGATGAGTTCCCCTACTATTCCCTCATCAAAATCGTTTATGAAGATATTAAAGAATATTGGACCAAAACAGAACTTGGGGTACCCCATTGCTTACTTCCCTCCATGTAGTTCTATTAAGGACTACTAGTTGAGTATGGCTTGTCAGCCAGTTACAAATCCAGCTAGTGGTGATGCTGTCTACTCCATATTTTTCTAGCTTCCCCAAAAGTAGGTTGTGGTCTATTTTATTAAATGTCTTACTAAAATCCAAATATACTGTGTCCAGAACATTTCACTTGTCCACTGATTTAGTTGGTTTGTCAAAGAATGAAATAAGATTTCTTTGGCATGATCGGTTTTTGATGAACCAATGTTGGCTTCTGATTATAATTTTGCTTTCTTCCATGTGTTTGCAGATCTGTTGCTTGATTATCTTTTCCAGGATCTTCTCAGGTATTGATGTCAGGCTGATAGGTCTGTAGTTTCCTGGATCTGCATTCCCCCCCCCTTTTTTAAAGATGTGAACCACATTGGCTCTTTTCCAATGGACAGGTGTTCTCTTACCATATTCTTGCCTATTTTAATTTGAATTCCTATTCTGTCTTTTATGGTTCTGTTTTTGGTAAATTTGGTTCACCATGGAACCAAAATCACAAAACAAATGTAGATCCTAATACTGGGACATCTTTCCAAACCTACAGCTATGAAGTATGCTTAGCTATTGGATCTATAAGCAGTGAGTTTAAGTTTCTTAGGCCTTTCTTTCCTGTTTTAACTATGGAGCATCCAAAAACTGCTAAATCCATAGATTAGAAATGATTGCCATGATCTTCCTAATCAGCTGGAGGAAAGAGAGCATATATCCCAGGTTAGAATAATTATTAATGTAATTAAGTTATAAACCTATACAGTTTGAATGACTCAGAATGTCTATTAAGGTACATTTCTATGAATTTCCAGAGAACATGTTTATTTAGAGTAATGTATTGAGAAATTTGTATTGGTTTTCTATGTATTTTAGTTTCTACATGGGCATTTATCCTGGAAAGAGGAAATCAATAGCACAAAGGAACACTTGCTAAATTGCTAAAGAAGGGGTATGTAACAGCTGAAGGTTTGAATAGTTCAGAGGTTGTCAGTGAAAAATTGCACTTTCTGCAACATGGAAAGATGTGGGGATATTTACAGGGATGTAATGTACAGGGATATTTACTGCCTATTATCAGTATAAAAAATGGAAAGAGAGATAAGAAACTAAGGCAGAATACCAGCATATACTTCGAATCTACAAAGCTGAGGTCAGGAAAGCTAAAGCTGAGAATGAAGTAAGACTTGGAACAAATGTCAAATATAATAAAATAGTTTCTTTCAACATGCGAAAAACAAGAAAAATGTCAAGGAAACAATTGGTCCACTAATGGGAAGAAGATGGCAAGGAAGTGATGGACAGCAGAGAAAAGGTAGAGCTGTTTAATTCTTTCTCTGCATCTGTCTTCATGCAAAAGGAAAAAATACCCCAACCTACCAAAAACAGAACCATAATGAACAGAGAAGTAATACAAATTAAAATAGGCAAAAAATGGTAAGAGAACACCTGATCATGCTAGAAAGTTCAATACACCAGGACCAGATAGATTACATCATCAATGTTAGTACCACTTTATAATGCCTTGGTAAGACCACAGTTGGAATTCTGCATCCAGTTGTTGTTACCACAATATAAAAAAGATGTTGAGACACTGGACAGAGTGCAAAATCAAAGATGCTGGAAAGAGTGCAGAATCAAAGATGATTAAAGGCCTGGAGGCTAAACCATATGAAAAATGGTTGCAGGAATTGGGTAAGTCTAGTCTAGTCAAAAAAAGGACTAGGAGGGACATGATAGCAGTATTCCAGTATTTCAGAGTTGCCAAAAAGAAGAGGGGGGGGTTCAACCCATTTTCCAAAGCACCAGAAGGCAAGACAAGAAACAATGGATGGAAACTATCAAGAAGAGAAGCAACCTGGAACTAAGGAGAAACTTCCTAACTGTGAGAACAATTAACCATTGGAACAGGTTGCCTTCAGAAGCTGTGGGTGCTCCATCACTGGAGGTTTTAAAGAAGAGATTAGACAACCATCTGTCTGAAATGGTATGGGCCACCTGCTTGAGTAGTGGGTTGGACTAGAAGACCTCCAAGGTCCCTTCCAACTCTGCTTTTCAGTTAGTTTTCAAGTATGACCAGTAAGAGCCGAGGTGGTGCAGTGGTTAGAGTGCAGTACTGCAGCTACTTCAGCTGACTGCTAGTTCATCAGATCAACGGATCAAATCTCACCAGCTCAAGGTTGACTCAGCCTTCCATCCTTCCAAGGTGGGTAAAATGAGGACCCAGATTGTTGGGAGCAATAGGCTATTTAGGATACTGTCTTTGGTGTAAGCCGCCCAATATGACCAGTATATTTAGAATAAGCAATTAATTTCAAAGAGATGGTCATAAACATGACTACCAGGCACATTTTCCTAGTGTAGTTTGAAAGTAATTGTCAGACCTGGCCCAGCTTCATCCCTTGGGAAAGAAACACTCTTGACTCAATTGATAGTGAAAAGATTACTTTTACTAAAAGCCAAGTGGTTATAGTAAGCAGAGCCAGAACTAAGAGTTTGCACGTGAATATTCCCTAGTTAACAGACAGACAGTAACATGGAAGGTGATCTTAGGCCTGTCTCTCTCTCTCTCTCTCTCTGATGCCTAGGAAGGAGGCAAAGGCAAACCTATTCCAAAAACGTTTTCAAGAAAACTGTAATGATTAGTCTGGGCAGTTGACAGGAGCAAAAAACTGATTCAAAGCCCACCTTCCCCCAAATGGGACAAGACGCAGCAGCAAAAAAAATGTGGAAGGATGTTGTCACCTGTAATCCGAACTGAATGCGTTGAAAGATGTTGCCAAAGTGCCTCAAAGCAGAAATGATTTCCTTACACAGGGTTAAACTTGATATCCATGGGCACACAACAGAAGCCACCTAAAGAGTCACTGGATATGCCCATAATCATTCAGAACTCAACTGTGAAAGGACTGGATTACAACCTTTATCAATAACTTTGAAATTTTTGTGTGCAGATTGTCACTCTGTTTCTTTTTCTATATGATTAAACAGTTAACGAGATATTCTGCTTGGTAGGCTAGCTAGTGGATAGATAAAAATGGATTTGATGTGATTATGGAGTCTAAACCATACAAATAGAATTTTTGCCTAGTTTTCCACATGGTGGCGATATTAACAAAGAAATTTAGTTCTGTTCTGCTTGCTCAGAATCAGGGCAGACAGTAATACAAGATTGAACAAAAGGAATTTGACTCTTTGGCAGCGAAACGTTTGCAGATTATAAAATGACAAAAGACTGAACAATTAACTATGATTTGAACAATTAAATCATAAAGGAAGGAAAGAAAGACTGAATTTTGAGGCAGAATTTGAGCCTACAAGGAAGAGACTGGAGTCATGGAGAATTGCTTTTGGAAAAGGCAAGGTCTGTATGTCCTTCTCTATTTCTCATTCCTTAGAGTAATGTGTGCTTCAATTCGCTTTTCTGTCCCTGAAGAAAAGAAAAAGGGGTTTCTGGTGGCTAATGTCATCAAGGAAATGAAACTGAAAACAGGAGAACTCTCCACACGCAAAGCACATTTAGTTGCTGAGGGCATTCAGGAATACTTCCATCTTGATATTCATACTGGGAATCTGTTGATTAATGAAAAAATAGACAGAGAAGCTTTATGTGGCCAGAATGATCCTTGTCTACTTCTTTCTCAGCTTGTCTTGGAAAATCCCTTAGATATCTTTAATATTGAAATCAAGATAGAAGATGTGAATGACAATGCACCCAGATTTTGGAAAAACAATGTGGAGGTAGATATTCTTGAGACTGTTCCTAAAAGTACGACATTCCCTTTGGAACCTGCCCAAGATGATGACTTGGGAAAAAATAGCATCCAAAATTATACTCTTAGTCCCAATGAGCATTTTCAGCTTGAAGTACAAAAGAATGAAGATAGAAAAGACAATATATACCTTGTTTTGAAGAAAACATTAGATAGGGAGAGGATGCCACACCTTGAATTGATTCTAATGGCTATTGATGGAGGAGTTCCAAAGAAAACCGGCACAGTTCAAATTAATATTAACATTCTGGATAATAATGATAACTTTCCTCTGTTTAGTAAGTCTGAATATAAAGCAAGAATAAAGGAGAATCTCCCTAAGGGCACTCTTGTGATTAAGGTGGAAGCTACAGATCTGGATTTGGGTTCAAATGCACAGATACTCTACTCATTCCATCAAGTGCCTGAAAGAATAAACAATTTGTTTTATTTAAATGAAATTACTGGTGATATAACTGTTTGGGGACAGATTGATTATGAAAAAGAAAAGAGTTATAGCATGAGCATCAGAGCAACAGATGGAGGGGGTCTTTCAGGGCACTGCAATGTACTGATAGAGGTTGAAGATGAGAATGACAACCCCCCAGAAGTGTCCATCATATCTCTGACCAACGCTTTAAAGGAGGACTCTCCCCCAGACACAATGGTGGCCCTCTTCAGTGTGAGAGACCAAGACTCTGGAGACAACAGCAAAACGGTCTGCTCCATGCAGATGAATCTCCCTTTTGTGCTGAAAGTCACCATGAACAACTTTTATCAGCTTGTGCTCCAAAGTCCCCTAGACAGAGAGACGGTCACTGAATACAACATCACCATCACTGCCATTGACTGGGGATCTCCTAGGCTCACTTCAACAAGACTGATTAATGTTCAGATCTCCGATGTCAATGATAACTCTCCCCTTTTTGAAAAGTCTTCATATGACATGCAGATCAGGGAGAATAATATTCCAGGCTTCCTCATCGGCTCAGTCCACGCTCTGGATCTAGACACAACGCTGAATGCTAAAGTGAATTACTTAGTTGTGCCTGGGAAGGGTGATGGCCTGGTGACCCCTTACATCTCAGTTAACTCTGAAACTGGAAACATGTATGCTCTCCGATCCCTGGACTATGAACAGATAAGAGGCTTCAGTATTACTGTGAGGGCATCTGATGGTGGTTCTCCTTCCTTGAGCTCAGAAGTGATTGTCCGAATTCACATCATAGATGAGAACGACAACGCTCCCTTCTTCCTGTATCCCCTCCAGAACAACACATCCCCATGCAATGAGCTGCTTCCCAAGTCAGCTGAGGCCGGCTATCTGGTCACCAAAGTGGTTGCAGTGGACGCAGATTCTGGCCAAAACTCTTGGCTTTCCTATGAATTGCTGAAGGCCACGGATCCAGCTCTTTTCAGCATAGGAGTACAGAATGGGGAAGTGAAAACGAGGAGAGCCCTGAATGAGCGAGACACAAACAAGCAGAGGCTGGTGATACTGGTCAGAGACAACGGTCTTCCTCCACAGACCAGCACAGCATTGCTTAATGTTCTTCTTGTGGATGGCTTTTCGGATCCCTTCCTAAGGAGGGTGGATGTCAGTGTGCAAGAACCGGAAGAAGATAAAACCTTGACCAAGTATTTGGTGATCTGCTTGGCTGCAGTCTCCTTTGTGTTCCTGGTCTGTATTGTTGTGTTTATTGTGGTCAAAATCCTCAAGAAGGACCCACAAAGCCAATTTCCTGCTACTCATCCTCACTTCCCACCTGCCAGTGCTGATACTCCAGAGAACTGTGCTGATTCACAGAATGGGTCACTTTCCAGGACTTACCGTTATGATGTCTGTTTGACTGGTGGATCCTTAAGTAGCGAGTTCCGATTTCTCAGGCCCCTCTTTCCGGTCTTTTCGGTGGGAGATGTTAACGTCCCAGGGAACAATAGTATTTCTGCAGGTATCCAAGATACTTCTGAGCAGGTTGCAGTTAATGGCGCAAAGAAAGAGGTGAGGAAAACATGTAATTAAACTAGCTTCTTTCTATTTATTCCCACTTTTTGTGTTTTTGCTCTTTTGGTTATTCCTGAGCAACTTTATTGTTATTTGTTAAAGAACCACAGACGGGCTTTAAGATTTAGTTTAGAGTAGAGATCACCATTTCTTCTATAATTTTTGCATTGTTTTAAAAATCTGTTTTTGTTTTTTAATTATATTTTCTAGTATCACTTTTTGCAACGTGGAAAGATGTGGGGACAGAATGCCAACATACTGGGATATTTACTGGATGGTTGCAAACATGATTTCCAGCCATATTTTCCTAGTGCAGTAGGAAAAGTAGTCTTTCTCCTCCTCCTCCTCCTCCTCCTCCTCCTCCTCCTCCTCCTCCTCCTCCTCCTCCTCCTCCTCCTCCTCCTCCTTCCACCCATCCCAATTTCTTTAGGTACAAACTTGTACCATACAAGGCAAATCTCTAAGGTATTTTAACCATAATAGTAAAGGAAGGTTTATAAGTTGTTGACAATGGACTAATAAGAATGGAAATTTTTGTTTTAAATCTGTTTGCAAGTGCTGAATATAGATGCTTTTTCATGCTTTAACGAACTAATGCACAGTTTTCACTCAAGGCACAGATTACCAGGGTTAAATTATCCTTTTTGGACAGATAATGCATAGACTACTTGGAAAGATGGAAAGAAAGAGAAGATGTGGTCACACACCCAAAAAGGAATGTAACAAACAATTGCTTTTCTGAGGCAGTAAGATAGAAAGGTGATTTTGGGCCAGTCTCTCTCTCTCTCTGGAAGGAGGCAATGGCAAGTCACTTATGAAAAAGTTCACAAGAAAAGTGCAGGGACTTGCCTAGACAGTTGACAGAAGCCAAAAACTGATCAAAGACAGACTCTCTCTCTCTCTCTCTCTCCCTCCCTCCCCCCTCTCCTATTTCAAGTTGTATGTGATTCAATGTATTTTTGAAAAGAAGACCATGTCCTAACACACCGTGGTCCTATTAGACCTCTCGGCGGCTTTTGATACCATCGACCATGGTATCATGCTGCAGCGGTTGAGGGGGTTAGGAATAGGGGGCACCGTTTTGCGGTGGTTCTCCTCCTTCCTCTCCGACCGCTCGCAGTTCGTGTTGGCAGGGGGGCAGAGGTCGACCTCGAGGCGTCTCGCATGGGGAGTGCCGCAAGGGTCGGTCCTCTCGCCCCTCCTGTTCAACATTTATGTGAAGCCGCTGGGTGAGATCATCTGTGGTTTTGGGGTGAAGTGTCATCTGTACGCTGACGATACTCAGCTGTACATCTCCACCCCAGACCACCCCAACGATGCCCTTGATGTGATGTCCCGCTGCCTGGAGGCCGTGCGGGTCTGGATGGGGAGGAACAGGCTCAGACTCAACCCCTCCAAGACCGAGTGGCTGTGGCTTCCGGCACCCCGATATAGTCAGCAGGTGCCATCGCTGACTATTGGGGGTGAATCTTTGCCCCCCACAGAGAGGGCTCGCAATCTGGGTGTCCTCCTGGACGCACGGCTGTCTTTAGAAGAGCACATGACTGCCGTGGCCAGGGGGGCCTTTTATCAGGTTCGCCTGATTCGCCAGTTGCAGCCCTTTCTGGACCGGGACGCCTTGCGCACGGTCACTCATGCCCTTGTCACCTCCCGGTTGGACTATTGTAATGCTCTCTACATGGGGCTCCCCTTGAAGAGCACTCGGAGGCTCCAGCTGGTCCAGAATGCGGCCGCGCGGGTGGTTATGGGCGCAACCCGTTATGCCCATGTGACACCCCTCCTGCGCGAGCTGCACTGGCTCCCGGTGGTCTTCTGGGTGCGATTCAAGGTGTTGGTTACCACCTTTAAAGCGCTCCATGGCATAGGACCCGGGTACCTCCGAGACCGTCTTCTGCCACCAATAGCCTCCCACCGACCAGTTCGTTCCCACAGAGAGGGCCTCCTCAGGGTGCCATCGGCCAAGTTATGTTGGCTGGCGGCGCCCAGGGGGAGGGCCTTCTCTGTGGGAGCCCCAGCCCTGTGGAATGAACTGCCCCCGGAAATTCGTAAGATCTCCGACCTCCGGGTGTTTCGCTGCGCATTGAAGACCCTGTTGTTCCGCCAGGCCGGACTATCAACACAATAGTTTTAAATTGGGGTATTTAAATTTATTGGGGTTTTAAATTTGAGCCACTTATTTAATTATTTTAA
The DNA here is from genome assembly GCF_059756535.1 of Pantherophis guttatus. Taxonomy (NCBI): domain Eukaryota; kingdom Metazoa; phylum Chordata; class Lepidosauria; order Squamata; family Colubridae; genus Pantherophis; species Pantherophis guttatus. The sequence goes on along the minus strand of NC_142065.1, from coordinate 118,124,782 downwards.
ATTTTATATCATTGTTTTGTCTGTGTTTTTAAATAGGCTGTACACCGCCCTGAGTCCTTCGGGAGAAGGGCGGTATAGAAATAAAATTATTATTATTATTATTATTATTATTATTATTATTATTATTATTATTATTATTATTATTATTAAAGCAAGCTATCACTTTACAGAAATGCAAGCAAAAGTTACATAAACTCTATAGCATGATACCAAGCCTGACTGGCAGCCAGGGATAATACTGCTGCTTGTCCCAAAGCTGCTTTTTCAAAAGGCACCTGGACTTTCTGTGTTTTTTCTCTTGAAGACATCCCACTTCTCATCCAAGAAGCATCTTCAGTTCTGGATGAGAAGCCAAACATCTTCAAGAGAGAAAACACAGAACGTCCAGTTGCCTTTTGAAAAGCAGCTTTGGGATAACTATGGCCTGGATGAACTGGGAATTGCCATAGACAGTACTGTAGCTTCTTATATCAGCCTAGGAGAAGCAATAATGGAAATCATGGGCTGGAGTTTGTATTAAATAACCCCAGAAAAGTAGGTTCATTCACATTATGGTTATTTTTTATTCCTATCCTGTATAATTGTTTAGGAAAGGACTGAATTTCACAAAAATACATACTTTTCAACAGTTCATTATATATTGTCAAAGTAACTTGTCACCTGGGATTTAAAGATTCTGTTGATACTTTTTAAATTCATGGAAACTGTATTATAATCTGTAAACTTTTTTAGTTATGCTGAATTGAATTTAATACTGGCCAAGTGTGATTAGGCACACAAGGAATGTTGAAAGCAGAAGCTCTCAGTGTACATGCAGATTAATGATAGTCATTATAATAATAATATCAATAAGTGGGGAGTAAGAAAGATAAGAATAAATAATAATACTACAGCCGTACTATATGGGTAAATACACATAGGCATTAGAAAACACTGTGAAATTAGGTTTTCAGCAGAGTGATGGCATGAGGGAAAAAACTGTCCCTGTGTCTAATTATTTTGGCCTATAATGCCTTGTAGGCTATCCCAAGGGGAGGAGTAGAAACAGTTTATGTCCAGGATGTGAGGGGTCTGCAGATATTTTCTCAGCCCTCCTTCTGGCCTGTGCAATATACAGGTCTTCTATGGAAGGCAGGCTGGTTACAATTGCTTTTTCTGCAGTCTAAACTATCCTTTGGAGTCTTTACCTGTCCTGTTTGGTTGCTGTACCAAACCAGACAGTTATAGAAGTACAAATAACTGACTCAACAATTCATCTGCAAAACTGTATCAGCAGCTCCTGGGGCAGGCTGAACTTCCTGAGTTGATGTAAGAAGAACTTTCTTTGTTGTGCCTTTTTAATGATGGTTTTAATATTGTGTCCATTTCAAATCCTGGGAGATTATAGAACCTAAAAATTTGAAGGATTCTATTGTTTATACTGTGCTGTCTAATACTGTAAGAGGTGATAGAATAGAAGAGCGCCTCCTAAAATCCATTCTCATTTCTACAGTTTTAAACATGTTCAGCTCCAGATTGTTACAGCTGCTTCACAGGGCTAGTTGTTCAACCTCCCTTCTTATATGCAGTTTCATCACCGTCTCAAATGAGGCCAGTGACCATTGTATCATCTGCAAACTTCAGAACTTTAACAGAGGGTTCCCTTGAGGTGTAGTCATTGATATAGAGAGAACAGAGCAATAGAGAGAGCATACAGTCCTGAAGCTTAAATATTAATATTGATAGCACATCATAAGGGACACTTGAAATATGTATTCAAAAATATGTACTATGTGATTAATGATATTATCATCTTCTCCAATCAATCTATGATTGGCTAAATATACTTGTTTTACTGATCCAGAAAGAACAATAAACAATGGGGGAGTGGAATGTTGAAGCAGTAGCTATTGAGATAAATAACAGCATTGAATACAACAAACCTAATGGCAAGATTGATTGGAAACAAGCTTCCTCCATAAAACTCTCAGATTCAAAGTGTAAAAGGTTGGAAAACTTATTGTAGTAGAAGGCGGGTGTTAAACGTATCTTTCTGATTAATTATAATTTGCGTAGTTGAAAATACTAAATGATGTCTTTGCCAATGAAATATTCAACAATGTTGATGAGATTCAAGGTATAAATCTCCCAGCAGCATTCAGGAAACCAATCTGATATATCCAGTGATTCTGTCAAACCATTGTAACAGTAATGTGCATTGGTTTTCCAATCTAAAACTGACCTAGGTCTGTCCACCAGCTACTCCCTTACTGAACCATAAATCCCTAACATGCTCTTCAGGATGCATGGGACCTCCAACCTATCAAGTCAAAGATCTATAGATACCATGCTACAACAAGAGAAAACAAATACCTCTCAATTACAAATGATTCTTCAGTCAATACAAGAAGCTATGACAAAAAAAATCACACTGAGATGAAAAATGGTATGGGAGAGATGAAAAATGAGTTGGGCGAAATGAAAAGTGGTATGGGAGAGATGAAGGAAAAATGTACAATTTGGATGAAAGAATAGGGAATTTTCAGCAAATGATAACAAGGAATGAAAAAAGAATTCAGAAAATAGAGGAGAAATCAGAAGAAGAAGGAAAAAAGGTAGATGAAATCTAAATCCAAAACTGACACAAGAAAATAAACAGCTTACAGACTCAGTAATAATGCTTGAAATGGAGAAGGTGGCTTATTATTTACAATTCCAAATATTGATGAAGAAAAATAAGAAGACCTTCTAGGTATGATGATAAAGCTATTAACTGAGGCTTCAAATTTAAATAAACAGGAGATGGATAATGAGGTGGATGAAATATTCAGAATTTATGTATTTAAGCATTTATGTATTTTAAAGAAGTAAATTATAAATAATCAGTTTTTTTTTTTAAAAAAAGAATGCATGGGACCTGATGCAAATTGTAACATATCCATGGTGTACATGGTAAACATAACCTGAGTTGATTCTAATTGGGCAATCCTAGAGAGGAAACCAATGTCTGTGTCGGTTGGATGTTTGTTTGTTTGTTTGTTTGTTTGTTTGTTCATTCATTCATTCATTTGCTAAATTTATTTGCTGTCCATCTCACTGTGACTTAGAACAGGAAAGCAGAGAAAATGATAAAAAAAATGAAAGCAAACAGTAGCAGAGCAATAAAAACAATAAATATAAATAAAAGTAAAGTAATATAAATCAAAAGATGAGTGGATGGGGAGCAGGAAGTGCAGAGGGGGAGTGGGGTCAGCTAGTTGGTTCAGTAGCCACCTCCAGTATGGTATTCCCCTATTGGGACCCCAGGCCAACCAGTAGAACCAAGTCTTCAACTCTTGTGGGAGGATAGAAATGTGAGGGCCAACCTCACTCTGGGAGGCAGAATGTTCCAGAGGCTACAGCAGGGAAGGCTCTTCTTCTACATCCCACCAGTCAAAGTTGCTCAACCAATGGGATCTTCAGTAGGCCTCCTCTGCTGGTACAAGTAGGGAGGGTTTGTCTTAGCAGGATGAGACAGTTCATCAAGTAACCTGGACTGATGCCATGGGGTTTTAAAATTCATAACTCTTGAACTGCACCTGGAGGCAAACTGGCACCCAGTGTAGCTTATGAAGCAGTTGTATAGCATGGGGTATTTTAGGGGCCCCAAAGACTTTGCCACACTTTGTACCAGATGAAGCTTCTGAATGCACTTCAAGAGTAGTAGTAGTAAATGTTCAGTCATGTCTGACTCTTGGTAGCTTTATAGGGAAGTCTCTCCATGCTATCCGCTCAAGCACAGCTTCTTTCAGTTGTTGGATGTTCATTTTTGTATCAGCTTTGATGGTATCAAGCCAGCAAGTTCTTTGTTAGAACTACTTTAAGAGTAGCCCCATGTAAAATTCATTGCAATAATCCAGGCAAGACATGACTAGGGCTTGAGTAACTGAGCTCAGGGAGTCTTGTTCCAGGAAAGGCCACAGCTGGCATACAAACCAAAGATGTGCAAAAACTCTCCTTGTCACCACTGCTCCCTGCTCTTCATGCAGAAATCATGAGTCCAGGAGAACCCCTAAGTTGTGAACTGGGTTTGAACAGGGTAGTTACCCCATCCAGAAATGAAGATGTCAAAGATCCTTCTTTCCTTCCTTCCTTCCTTCCTTCCTTCCTTCCTTCCTTCCTTCCTTCTTTCCTTCCTTCCTTCCTTCCTTTCTTCCTTCCTTCCTTCCTTCCTTCCTTCCTTCCTTCCTTCCTTCCTTCCTTCCTTCCTCCCTCCCTCCCTTCCAACTTTAGACTAAACAGGGGTTAAAAGGAATTCACTAACATCATCCACATAGTGCCCCTTCAGTTTAAATCTTAAATCAAAATCTCATGAAATTTTGATTTAACATGTGATGTTAGCTATTTTTAAAAAACTGAAATGATTATTTAATATTGGGTATGTTCTCTCTCTCTCTCTCTCTCTCTTTCTTTCTTTCTCTCTCTCTCTCTCACACACACACACACACACAAACACACTTTCTGTGTGTGTGTAAGTATAGTAGTGTAGTGTAGTGTAATGTAGTGTATGTAATGTAATGTAATGTAATGTAATATAATTAATATAATACGATACGATGTGATACGCTATGATACCATACCATACCATACCATACCATACCGTGTGTGTGTGTGTGTGTGTGTGTGTGTGTGTGTGTGTGTGTGTGTTTGTGTGTAAAATTTTTGTTAAAGAATTTTTAACAGGATAAAGCCATATAAATATTGGGAGAAAATAAAGAAAAAATATGAATAGTGAAAAAGAGGGGGGGGGGGAATAATAAAGAAGTGGCTTCTGATTTTCTTGACAGCAATTATGCATATATTTATATTTTACTCTCAGCCTCAAAGTTTACATCACAATTTCCTTCTTTCTCCAAGCTGCCCCTTCTAATGATGGAACTCATAAATCATACGTTCATTTTTCTCTTTTTTCAGCAAAAAGTCCATAAGAGGTTTCCAGTCACTAATATATCAAACAAGCTAATTTTGCCATCTCTGCTAGTTCTGTGATGTTCACCAATCATTTCTCCACTGTGGGTATTTCAGTTTCTTTCCATTTTTGCACATATAATAGTCGCACAAAAGTGATCATGTAAAGTAATAACTAGAAGTCAGCATGGGTTTGTTAAAAACAGATCATGCCAAACCAACTTGCTCCATCCGGGAGTGCGGGAGGACCCCCTGGAAGGCAGGGCCGAGGATTTCGGACAATACCTGTATGACAAAATCACTCAGATCCGGGGGGATTTGGACTCTGACTGGGTAGATTCGGGCAGGGTGACGAGGAATAATCTTGAGAACGTTATCTGGGAAGAGTTTGACTCTGTGACTCCTGATGATATGGACAGGATTTTGGGGAGACTTAGTGCGGCCACATGTTTACTAGACCCGTGTCCCTCCTGGCTAGTACTGGCTTCCCGGGAGGTTACACGAGGTTGGCTCCAGGGAATTATTAATGCTTTGTTGAGTGAGGGTCACTTCCCCGCTGCCTTGAAAGAGGCGGTGGTGAGGCCTCTCCTCAAGAAGCCTTCCCTGGACCCGGCAGTATTAGCCAACTATCATCCTGTCTCCAACCTTCGCTTTGATGCGAAGGTTGTTGAGAGTGTGGTCGCGCGACAGTTTCCACAATTCCTGGAGGAAACATCCTATCTAGATCCGTTCCAGTCGGGTTTCAGGTCTGGGCACAGCACGGAAACGGCATTGGTCGCGTTGGTAGATTTATTTATTTATTTATTTATTATTTATTAATCAAATTTCTATACCGCCCTACTCCCGAAGGACTCAGGGCGGTGAACAGCCAAGATAAAATACAGACAATACAAATATTAAAAATCCCTTAAAATTATTAAATATTTCGGCCGAAACACAGATTAAAACACCCAATTTATAAAATCACGAATTAAAAAATTTAAAATTTAAGAATTTAAAAGAGGGGAGTTAGGCCAGGCCAGCTTGTTGAAATAGAAAAGTTTTGAGAGCACGGCGAAACGTGCGCAGGTCCGGGATCTTCCGTATCTCTGGGGGGAGCTCGTTCCAGATGGTAGGTGCCCCCACAGAGAAGGCTCTCCCCCTGGGGGCCGCCAGTCGACACTGTTTGGCCGACGGCACCCTGAGGAGCCCCTCTCTATGGGAGCGTACTGGTCGGTGAGAGGCTATTGGTAGCAGAAGGCGGTCTCGTAGATACCCCGGTCCGATGCCATGGAGCGCTCTAAAGGTGGTAACCAAAACCTTGAAGCGCACCCGGAAGACCACCGGGAGCCAGTGCAGCTCGCGCAGGAGGGGGGTCACATGGGAGCGCCACATCGCTCCCATAACCACCCGCGCGGCCGCATTCTGGACCAGCTGGAGCCTCCGGGTGCTCCTCAAGGGGAGCCCCATGTAGAGAGCATTGCAGTAGTCCAAGCGGGAAGTGACAAGAGCATGAGTGACCGTATTTAACGAGTCCCGATCCAGAAAGGGACGCAACTGGCGAATCAGGCGGACCTGATAAAAAGTCCCCCTGGCCACGGCCGTCATATGCTCTTCTAAAGACAGCCGTGAGTCCAGGAGGACACCCAAGTTGCGAGCCCTCTCCGTGGGGGGCAATGACTCGGCCCCAATAGTCAGTGATGGCGCCAACTGACTATATCGGGATGTCGGAAACCACAGCCACTCGGTCTTGGATGGGTTAAGCCTGAGTCTGTTTCTCCCCATCCAGATCCGCACGGCCTCCAGGCACCGGGACATCACTTCAAGGGCATCATTGGGGTGGTCCGGGGTGGAGATGTACAGCTGAGTATCGTCAGCGTACTGGTGGTACTTCACCCCGAAACCACGGATGATCTCACCCAGCGGCTTCACATAAATGTTGAACAGAAGGGGCGAGAGGACCGACCCTTGTGGCACCCCACATACAAGGGGCCTCGGGGTCGACCTCTGCCCCCCTGTCAACACAGACTGCGACCGGTCAGAGAGAAAGGAGGAGAACCACCGTAGGACGGTGCCCCCCACCCCTAACTCCTCTAGCCGGTGCAGCATGATACCATGGTCGATGGTATCAAAAGCCGCTGAGAGGTCTAATAGGACCAGGACAGAGGAACAACCCCTGTCCCGAGCCCTCCAGAGATCATCAACCAACGCGACCAATGCCGTTTCCGTGCTGTACCCAGGCCTGAAGCCCGACTGGAACGGATCCAGATACGACGATTCATCCAGGTACTGGGGGAGCTGTCGCGCTACCACACTCTCAACAACCTTCGCAATGAAGCGAAGGTTGGAGACTGGACGATAATTTGCCAACACTGCCGGGTCCAGGGAAGGTTTCTTGAGGAGAGGCCTCACCACCGCCTCTTTCAAGGCGGCAGGGAAGACACCCTCACTCAAGGAAGCATTTATAATCCCCTGGAGCCAGCCTCGTGTAACCTCCCGAGAGGCCAGCACCAACCAGGAGGGACACGGGTCCAGTAAACATGTGGCTGCGCTCAGTCTGCCCAGTATCCTGTCCATGTCTTCGGGCGTCACAGAATCAAACTCTTCCCAGATAATACTCACAAGACCTGCCTCTGTCCTCCCCGCTGAATCTACCCAGTCAGAGTCCAGATGTTCCCGAATCTGAGCGATTTTGTCATACAGATACTGTACAAAATCCTCGGCTCTACCCTCCAAGGGGTCCTCCCGCGCTTCCTGGTGGAGCAGGGAGCGGGTCACCCTAAACAGGGCAGCCGGGCAATTATCTGATGACGCAATAAGAGTGGCAAAATAGTTATACTTCGCCACTTTTATCGCCACCAGGTAGGTCCTAATATGAGACCTTACCAGTGTTCGGTCAGATTCAGAATGGCTGGCCCTCCAACCACTCTCCAGGCGTCTTTTCCGGCGCTTCATCTCCCTCAGCTCCTCGGTGAACCAAGGAGCCAGGCGAGATCGACGCCGGGTCAGAGGCCGCAAAGGCACGACCCGATCCAAAGCTCCAGCGGCCGCCCTATCCCAGGCGGCCACCAGCTCCTCAGTCGAGCCGTGTGCCAGAGCCTCAGGAAATGGCCCAAGCTCCGTCTGGAACCTATCAGGATCCATCAGGCGCCTGGGGCGGTACCACCTCAGTGGTTCCACCTCCCTGCGGCGGGGTGCGGCGGTTCGAAGGTCAAAGCGAAGGAGGGAGTGATCTGACCATGACAAGGGCTCGATCACTATATCCCCTATCTCAAGATCACTCAACCACTGACCAGAGACAAAAACCAGGTCTAGCGTGTTTCCCCCCGTGTGAGTAGGGCCATGAACTAACTGGGTCAGGTCCATGGCCGTCATGGAAGCCATGAACTCCCGAGCCACCTCAGACGCCTCACCGACGGATGGCAGGTTAAAATCCCCCATGACCATAAGCCTGGGGGTGTCAACCGCCACCGCGGCTATAACGTTGAGCAGCTCGGGCAGGGCTGCCGTCACGTGGCAGGGAGCCAGGTACGTAACCAGCACACCCATCTGCACCCCATGACCCCACTTCACAAGGAGGGACTCACAACCAGCCGTCTGAGGAACAGTGACCTCCCTCGGACCAAGACCTTCTCTAATGACAACCGCCACCCCCCCGCCCCTCCCCTGTGTCCTCGGCTGATGGAATGCGCGGAAACCGGGTGGGCACATCTCAACGAGGGGAACCCCCCCCTCCTGGCCCAACCAGGTCTCCGTAATACCCGCCAGGTCCGCTCCCCCCTCCTGAACAAGATCACAAATGAGGGGGGCTTTATTTACCACGGACCGGGTATGATGATCTCTGGATCATCAGATGATCTCTGGAGGGCTCGAGACAGGGGTTGTTCCTCTGTTCTGGCCCTGTTAGATCTCTCAGTGGCTTTTGATACCATCGACCATGGTATCATGCTGCACCGGTTGGAAGAGTTGGGGATGGGGGGCACCATGTTACGGTGGTTCTCCTTTCTCTCAGACCGGTCACAGTTCGTGTTGGCAGGGGGGCAGAGGTCGACCTCGAGGCCTCTCATTTGTGGAGTGCCTCAGGGGTCGGTCCTCTCGCCCCTTCTGTTCAACATTTATGTGAAGCTGCTGGGTGAGATCATCCATGGCTTTGGGGTGAAGTACCATCAGTACGCTGATGACACCCAGCTGTAGATCTCCACCCCAGGCTACCCCAATTATGCCCTTGAAGTGATGTCCCAGTGTCTGGAGGCTGCGCGGATCTGGATGGGGAGGAACAGGCTCAAGCTCAACCCTTCCAAGACTGAGTGGCTGTGGCTCCCAGCATCCCGATATAGTCAGTTGACTTCCTCACTGACTATCGGGGGCGAGCCTTTGGCCCCCGCAGAGAGGGCGCGCAATCTGGGAGTCCTCCTGGATACGCAGCTGTCCTTGGAGGAACATCTGATGGCTGTAGCCAGGGGGACCTTCTGTCAGGTTCGCCTGATTTGCCAGTTGCGGCCCTTTCTTGATCGGGATTCCCTGTGCACAGTCACTCACACCCTCGTCACCTCGCACCTGGACTACTGCAATGCTCTCTACATGGGGCTCCTCTCGAGAAGCACCCGGAGGCTCCAACTGGTCCAGAATGCAGCCGCGTGGGTAATTACAGGAGCCGCCTGGCACTCCCATATAACACCGCTCCTGCGCGAGCTGCATTGGCTCCCAGTGGTCTTCCGGGTGTGCTTCAAGGTGTTGGTTACCACCTTTAAAGCGCTCCATGGCATAGGACCTAGTTATCTTCGAGACCGCCTGCTGCTACCAATGGCCTCCCACCGACCTGTGCGCTCCCACAGAGAGGGCCTCCTTGGGGTGCCATCAGCCAATCAATGTAGGCTGGCAACCCCCAGGATGAGGGCCTTCTCTGTGGGGGCACCTACCCTCTGGAATCAGCTGCCCCCAGAGATAAGGAGAATCCAAGACCTTGGTGCCTTCCGCCGTGCCCTTAAAACTTTCTTTTTTCAACAAGCCGGGCTGGCTTAACATATTTTTTTAACATATTTTTAATTTTTAATTGGTTTGTTATCTTAAATTGGGGCCAAATTAATATATATCCATTTAATTGTTTTTTTAATGTTTGTATTGTATGTTTTTATCTGGCTGTACACCGCCCTGAGTCCCTCGGGAGAAGGTGCGGTATATAAATTCGAAATAAAATAAAATAAAATAATAAATGAAATAAAATAAATTTCATTTTTCAACATAGTAACTAAATTGGTAGACCAGTAAAATGCTGTGGACATAACATAATGTCAGCGTTCCAGAAAAAAACCCCTCTCCAAGTAAAGACACGGAAGCAAGCATTTTCCAAAGTCCTCTTTACTAGAATAGGCAAACTGGCACATCTGGGAAATCCCGAATCTGAAAAGCCCGGGCTTTCCTTCAGTAATTCAAAGCTCCCAAAACCATTCCATTTCTCCCCAGTTGGTCACATGCTCCAATCAACGTCAACGTCCGTTCCACCTCGACTCAGCCCCTGACCTTGACCGATAGGAAGAATGCTATTATGTCTACTAATTCTCCTCTCCTAAATCCCCCCTCCTACTTTCCCACACACGAGGAGATGGCAGCATTGAAGCTTCCGGCCTAATATGGCTTCCAAGGCTGACAGGCGTCCCCCTCTGCAGAAAAACCCATCCTAAAAATAAAACAGACAAACACAAAAGAAGGGGTTAATGCTAGCACCAATCCCTTCAACCCCCCCTCATTCCCCCCGGAGGACCTTTCGGTTTGTCAGGAAATTTGTCATGAAACTGTTTCACGAGCACATCAGCCTTCACATCCCAACTTTTAACCCAAGTAGCTTCAGCCAAAGCCTTTCCAGTGCACCAAATATTGTAATCGCCCCCTGTAGAGTCTAGAGTCCAGGATTTTCTTCACCTCATAATGAATCTCCCCTTGTACTACTAAAGGAGGGGGCGGAGCAGCTGGCAAAAGTCTGAGGGTAGATTCTCTGACCGGTTTCAATAAGCTACTGTGGAAAACGGGGTATATTTTCCCTAATATGCGAGGGAGTCTAAGTTGGACAGTCACCAGATTATCACTTTTACTATAGGAAAGGGACCAATGAATTTGGGTCCAAACTTCTTGCTAGGCAACCTCAATCTTAGGTACTTGGTTGACAAATACACCTTATCACCTATTCTGAAAGGTGGTTGGAGACCCCGGTGTTTGTCGGCCTGGGCCTTATACTTTTCTGCTGACTCCGCTAAAGCTTTTTTGGTATTCTCCCAACCCTTTTTCAACGAGGTCATTCAGTCCGTCAAGGACACGGAAGTAGGTGGCTCTCTAGGCAACTCAGGCATCGGCACAAAATCCATGCCCGTAGTTATTTGAAAAGGAGTCAACCCAGTACTGCTGTGTACTGCATTAGTATAAGCAACTTCTGCGAACAGTAGCAAGTCCGCCCAGTTCTCTTGTTGATAATTCACATAACACCTAATGTACTGCTCCACCATTGAATTCAATTTTTCAGCCGATCCGTTAGTCGATGGGTGAAAAGCCAAGCTAAGTCCCTGGGATGACCCAATGGATCGTAGGAACTCCCTCCAGAATTTAGTGGTAAACTGGACCCTGCGGTCCAATGTTATTCTTTTTGGGACTCCATGTAGCCTGTAGATGTGTTTCACAAACAGCTTTGCCAGTTTTTTGGCCGAGGATAGTCTGCTGCAGGCAGTGAAGTGGGCTTGCTTGGAGAATAAATCAATGACAGTCCAAATGACCCGGTTGCCCCCACTGTCTGGGAGCTCAACTATGAAGTCCATTGCAATCTCCAGGGCTTTGTGGGTTCGGCTACAGCCTGGAGAAGTCCAGGGGACTTTCCTGGTCGGTATTTCATGGTGGCGCAGGTGGCACAGCTCCTCACGTAGTCTTCCACATCAGCTTTCATCTTTGGCCACCAGAATTGCCTCCTAGTCAAATGGAGGGTTTTTAAAAACCCAAAGTGACCCCCTAGGCAAGAATCATGACTTCTCTTTAGTACCAGGAGCCGCAGGCTGTGGGGCACATAAAGTTTAGTCCCCTTCCAGGCCAACCCGTCCCTTAGGGTTAGGTTCGCCTGGTTTTCTTTGAACCAGGAATCATTAGAGAGCACCACTTTTAGCTCCGCTGTCAACTTGTCTTCAGGGAGATTTGAACCCTGGTGCGTTTGCACTCTGATGTGGGCTTGGGCGGCTGGCTGAGTCTCTGAGATCATGGTGTGAACTACCTCTTCCCGTCAGCTATCAAATTGTGGTTTGCGGGAGAGAGCGTCAGCCAGAAGGTTCTTACTCCCTCAGGTTAAAGTTAAAGCATTTGAAATATTGAGCCCAACAGACCTGCTTTGGAGAGAGCTTCCTCGGGGTCTTCAGAGCCTCGAGATTTTTGTGGTCAGTCCAAACCTCAAAAGGCTCATCCACCCGCTCCAGGAAGTGCCTCCAGGACAGGAGAGCCCATCGCACCACAAACACTTCTTTTTCCCATACCGCCCATCTGCGCTCAGTGTCTGTTAACTTCCTTGATACATAAGCACACGGCATTAGATTGTTCTGGGGGTCCCTTTGTAGTAGAATAGCCGCCACCGCCACATCATTTGCATCCACCTGAACCACGAAGAGTTTAGTTGGGTCAGGATGCTGTAGGATCGGCTCCACCACAAATAGGCATTTTAATCATTCAAAAGATTTTTGGCAGTCCATTGTCCAAGCTAAGGGCTGGCTAGGTTTTGGCTTGGTGGGAGATGGGCTGGTCTTTAGCACTTCTGTCAAAGGGAGTGTGACCTCAGCGAAGGAAGGGATGAATTGTCTGTAAAAGTTTGCAAACCCCAGAAAGCTCTGGAGCTGCTTACGGGTGCATGGGGGCTACCAGTCCAGTACTGTACTCACCTTACCTGGGTCCATTTCGATGCCCTTATTGGACACCTGTATCCCAGATAGTCCAGGGCCTCCTTGTGGAACTCGCATTTGGACAATTTTGCATAAAGTTTGGCTGCTAGGAGTTTTTTCAGCACTTGTCTGACCAATTTGACGTGGTCTTCCATATTTTCGCTGAATATAAGAATGTCATTGAGATAAACAAGAACCCCCTGATATAAATGCTCATGCAAAATTTCATTGATCAGTTGCATGAAGACCCCTGGGGCCCGCTGGAGTCTGAAAGGCATGACCCGGAATTGGAAGCTGCCCAAGGGGCAGTTAAAAGCGGTCTTCCATTCGTCTCCCTCCATTATGCGAACTCGGTAGTAGGCTTCTCTTAGATCTAGCTTGGTGAAAATTTTCCCTTTCGATAGGAGGTTCAGTAAGTCTTTCATCAGTGGGAGGGGGTAGGTATTTTGTATGCAAATAGCGTTCACCGATCGAAAACCAATACACAACCTTAAGGTGCCATCTTTCTTTTCTTTAAATAATATTGGGGCAGCCATGGTGGATTTCGCAGGCTCGATGGAACCTCTGGCTAGGTTGGTGTCAATGTACTTCCTCAATTCAGTCATCTCAGCAGGTGTCATGGAGTACATTCTAGGCTTTGGCAATTTAGCCCCTGGTTGTAATTCAATGGCGCAGTCTGTGGGCCGGTGAGGGGGGAGGAGGTTAAAACCTCCTCGCTGAAAGCTTTGGCTAAGTCTGCATACACCTTAGGGATTTGGTGTTTGCCTGGAGGCCCATCTGAACAAGCCGCTGCTGTTTCTGGCTGCTGGTCATTTTGGGTAGGTTGGTGTTTGGGGGGAGGGGCAGGGGGTGTTGGGCCAACCCCTATCCTCATTTTTCGGTATCCATCTTCCCATGTGATGGTGGGGCCCCATTTGTCTAGCCAAGCCAGGCTTAGTATGATAGAGTCCGACATCTTTGGGGTTACTATAAATCGTATAAGTTCATGATGTTTCCCCATCTCCAATCTAATCAGTTCAGTAATATGAGTGGAAGGGACTCCCCCAATTAGCATGCCATCCACTTGGTAAAATTTAATCGGTTGTTTTAAGGGTGTTGTTTTGATGCCCAGTTGTTCTACAATCTTAAGACCGATTAGACATCTGGTACAGCCGGTATCTATTACTGCTGGGAGTTCTGTTTTTTTTCCTGTTTCTGGCAGGGCTAGTTTTACTTTAATTGAGAAAGAGGTGATGGGTGCACTCACCATTGGGTCTTCATCCCCACTGGGCTTGTCGGGAGGTGCTCCTGTAGCCGGAGGGTCCCCCCTCTCTTCAGTGGGGAGGGGAATCTCCACAGCTTGTTTGGCAAATCGGCCGGTTTCTGGGGCTTTCTTTGGAGCCCTCCTCCCTCGTGCAGCTGTGGTGGGTCATTGTTGTGGAACTGGGGCAGGGACCAGGCACTCAGAAGCTCGATGCGCTATTTGTCCACAGCGATAACATTTAATCGCCCCCCCCAGTGAAGGGGGGGTGAGATTTGCAGGTTTTGAAATGGGCTTTTTAGCTAACGCCATACAAGGTGGCTGCTGTGCTGGGGTTGGGCTGGGGGGGTGGACTTCTCTGTCTAGAGCAATGGACATGGTATACCACTCATGGAGACACTCAGGCACACCCCAGATCCCACAGGCTTTTCTGACTTCTGGGTCGATGGCTTCCTTGAAGTAGTGCAGGAGTATGAGGTCAGGCCAATGGTCCAGATTCCCTGAGACTCGCCTAAAGTCCCATACAAAGTCTTTCATTGGTCAATTACCTTGCTTCATGACTTTTAGTGTGGCTTCAGTTTCATTTACATGGTCTGGGTCGTCAAAGTGGGACCGTAGCAGTGTGATAAAGCCATCGATATCATACAGTTCAACAGCGCCCTCATCATGCAGCTGGGCTATCCATTCAGAGGCCTCCCCCTCATTCATCCCATCTGAGATTGCCAACACCAAGTCCTGTTCTGATTCGTATTGGTCACCATACTGATCAATGTGAGCCCAGACCCTGCTGAGGAAATAAACTAGCTTGGCTGGCATCCTGTCAAAAGTTGCTCTGAAGTGGGGTGGTTGGGGGAGGGGGCTGGTTGCTGAGCTGCTTGCTGCGCTGGAGGGGGGGCATTCCAGCTGGTTGTTGGATTAGTCCCCCCTGTGGTACCCCTGGTTATTGCATTCCAACAGGTTGGTGTGAAGGTAGATGGGCTGGAGGGGGGGGCAACGCCATTGGCTGTGAGGGGAGGGGGCCTGGCTGCTGAGCTGCTTGCTGTGCTGGAGGGAAAGGCACTCCAGCCGGCTGCTGGATTAGCCCTCCTTGTGGTGCCAGGATCGTTGAGCCATAGGAGGGGGCCCAGGGGGATCCCTGGAAGTTTGAAATAGATGGCACGGGATACCACTGGCCCTGGATCCATCCCTGGCCGGGACAGAAACCTCATCTGGGCTGTATGTTCTCAGCAGGAGGTAACAAGAAGGTGGGCTGGCAAGGGGTTCCGAAAGGGGTTTTTTGCATTTTGTATGCCAGCTGAGCCTGATGCCCCACTGCTGCAGGATTGGAATCCTCTTGGTTGGCCTCTGGATGGGTAAGGGGGTCCTACTAATCCCTCCTCCATGTCCTGGATCAGGGAGGGTGAACGTTGGTTTCGCTAGTCTCCAACTCACCTCCAGGGGTGGGGAAGGGGGGCGGGAAGTCCCCACTTCCATCCTCCAGTCTGGCTCACGGGGTGACTTCTTTTCCCCTCCTGGAGCTGGGTCGGAGTGACAACTCTTCCAGGAATCTGATGCCTCGGCAGTCTCCATGGCTCGTCCAATTTCTTCAGCAAGAGAAAGCAAGGGATCGGCAAATTCTTGAGCATTCGGGCCCCTGGCGAGCCTCCCTCTGATTTCTCCTTTCTCCTCCATCTTCACTGAGTCTTTGCATCACCCAGAATTTAGGTATATGCTGGGGCTCAGTACCCCTGACAGCCCCCTGTAAGGGGTACTGTCAGCGTTCCAGAAAAAAACCCGTCTCCAAGTAAAGACACGGAAGCAAGCATTTTCCAAAGTCCTCTTTACTAGAATAGGCAAACTGGCACATCTGGGAAATCCTGAATCTGAAAAGCCCGGGCTTTCCTTCAGTAATTCAAAACTCCCAAAACCATCCCATTTCTCCCCAGTCGGTCACATGCTCCAATCAACGTCAACGTCCGTTCTACCTCGACTCAGCCCCTGACCTTGACCGATAGGAAGAATGCTATTATGTCTACTAATTCTCCTCTCCTAAATCCCCCCTCCTACTTTCCCACACATGAGGAGATGGCAGCATTGAAGCTTCTGGCCTAATATGGCTTCCAAGGCTGACACTTAGACTTCAGCAAGGCATTCGACAAAGTAGACCACAACATACTTCTTGGTAAGCTAGAAAAAAAGTGGGATAGATAGCATCACCATCAGATGGATTTGTAACTGGCTGACAAACCATACTCAACAAGTAGTCCTTTAAATATAAATCCTTAGTAAGATCATACCTAGAATACTGCATCCAGTTTTGGTCACCACACTATAAAAAAGATGTTGAGACTCTAGAAAAAGTGCTGAGGAGAGCAACCAGGATGATTAGGGGACTGGAGACTAAAACATATGAAGAACGGTTACAGAAACTGGACATGGCTAGTCTAGTGAAGAGAAGGACCAGAAGAGACATGATAGTATAGCCAGTCGGACAAACAGGTTTAAAAACAGCTTTTATCCATGGGCTGTCAATCTCCTAAATGGAACTACAATCACTCCATGCATACATGGAAACATATGACTAATTTCAGCCCCACTTGGAACCACCTGTGCTGCACCGGATAAACACACACACTCACGCTCAGAAGAGGAATCTATCCAGTTTAATCATAGCTTACACGATGGTCAAACAGTAAGCGCTGAAGTTCTTTGGTGAGAAACAAAGTCGGAGACGGCTGTTTCTCCCGTGCCTCCGGCTTTATAGAATGCCCTTCAAGCGCCCCTCCTTTGCTCTATTACAAATTTAAAGTAACCGTGCTGCTTATCCCATTCTGGCTACCTACAGGTCGCCCTTACTTCCAGGTTTATACTATCTTCTCCTGTCACTGGGATCTGTTTGACGTTGATGGATTTATTTCCCCCCCTTTTCCCTTATACCGTCCATCACCTAATATCACCGTGCCATCCTACACGCTATTACACCTCCTCCACTGTGTGTGTTCTTCTGGGTCTGTTCCATCTCATTCTGGATCTGCACAGATGCTCATGTTCAGGTGTTTCATATTCCCCAGGATATTGTGTCGAGGGGTTGTTTGACACTCAACATGCGGCCCCCCTACCAGGTCTCCTCCTGCAGGGACACAAAAACAATCTATCAACATCATTAGTTGGAGCCGTGTCTGCCTGGTTTGTTTGGGTATTTCTCATGGAAACGTTTTAGCAAGCGTGGAGCATTTACGTCTTTAGCTTTTACCCATGAGGCCTCAGAATCAGGATATCCTTTCCAGTGTACTAAATACCTAATCCTACCATGATATATTTTGGAATCCAGTATCTTTCTGATTTCGTATATGTTTCCTGTTATGGGTCCTGGACGCGTCCCTTATGTTGGTTGCTGATTTTAGGAGACTACTGTGGAATACTGGATGTATTCTTTTCAGTAATGGGGGTAGTTGTAATGATACTGTCACGGGATTTATTATTTTGGTGATGGTAAAGGGACCTATATATTTAGGACCCAGTTTTTTACTGGGCATACGTAAATTGATATATTTTGTAGAAAGATATACTTTCTCTCCTATCCTAAATGGTAGGTTGTCTCGTCTCCGTTTATTTACTTGGGTTTTATATGCCTTAGATGCTTTTTCTAGTGCAGTTTTGATATGTGGCCAACTCTGTTTCACCTTCTCTGTCCATTCTCTTGGATTATGTGGACCTGTCGTTTGTACATCTAGGTCTGGGATGGCTGGGAATTCCTTCCCAGAAACTACTTGGAAAGGTGTATACCCTGTACTGCTGTGCACAGTGTTGTTATATGCTGATTCTGCAAAAGATAAGAGTTCGTACCAATCAGCTTGTTGGTACGACACATAAGATCATAGGTATCTTTCTACCATGGTGTTGGTCCTTTCAGCTGCTCCATTGGTGTTTGGATGGAACGCAGAACTTAACCCCTGTTCTGTTCCTATTTGTTTTAAGAAATTTCTCCAGAACCGAGCGGTAAATTGGGGACCTCTATCTGAAATTATTCGCTTGGGGGCACCATGAAGACGATATATATGTTGTACAAAAAGTTTAGCTAAACGTCTTGCAGATGGTAGTCCTTTGCAGGGAATAAAATGTGCCTCCTTGGAAAATAAGTCAATGACTGTCCATATAACATTATGTCCTTTGCTAGGAGGCAACTCTACAATAAAATCCATGGCAATATCCTCCCAAGGCCTATGTGGGTCAGCCACAGACTGTAATAAACCGAGGGGTTTTCCTGACAACGGTTTGGCTCTTATGCAGACTGGACAACCTTGTACATATGTCTTTATCTGTTTGCGCATACGTGGCCACCAGAACTGTCGACGCACCAGATGCAATGTTTTCACAAAACCGAAATGTCCTGCTGTCTTTACATCGTAGCATTGTTGTAATATTTTATTCCTCAGCACAGCAGGGATGTATAATTTATCCCCTTTCCAGACTAGTCCTCCTTTCTGTGTCACTACCTGGGGGTTGGCCTTTAACCAGACATCCGTTGCTAATTCCTTTTTTAGATCTACCATCCAGGCGGAAGGGAGTGGGAATGTATCCCTACCTTGCTTTCCTATTTGTTGATCAGGTATTAAAGCTTGAGTTATATCTTCTTTTTGACTCTCGTATTGAGGCATACGCGATAAGGTGTCTGCTAGGTAGTTCTTTCCCCCTGGAATCGCTTTTAGCCGAATTGTAAATCTACGGAAATATTGTGCCCAACGCACCTGTTTTGAAGACTGTCTGCGAGGCGTTTGAAGAGCCTCTAGATTTTTATGGTCCGTCCATACCTCGGACTCCACGTTAGTTCCCTCCAACAAATGTCTCCACATTTGCAAGGCCCATTTAATGGCATAGGCCTCCTTCTCCCAGACCGTCCAGTTTCATTCTGTGGGGGTTAGTTTTCGGGAGGTATAGGCACATGGTTGGAGGATACCTTGCTCGTTCTTTTGTAAGAGAACTCCCCCCACCGCCACGTCACTCGCATCCGCCTTTATTACAAAAGGCTTTGACATGTCAGAATGTCTCAAAATGGATTCTTTAGCGAAAAGAGATTTTAATGTGTCAAATGCGTGTTGGCAGGATGGTGTCCATTCGATCTTTTGTTTTGGTGTGCCTGTCCCAATCGTGGGGGTTTTCATTCTTAAAAGATTGGTCAACGGCAAGGCTATCTTGGCAAACGAGGGGATAAACCTCCTATAGAAATTCGCAAATCCTAAAAAACTTTGTAACGGCTTTCAGGTCTTTGGAGCCTGCCATTCCAATACCATTTTGACCTTATTTGGATCCATTTCTATACCTTTTCCTGTAATCCTAAATCCCAGGTAATCAAGCTCCCCCTTGTGAAATTCACATTTTGACAGTTTCACATATAGTTGAGCTTTCAACAATTTAGTTAATACCTGACGCACCAGATGGATGTGTTCCTCCAGGGTCACGGAGTAGATCAGGATGTCGTCTAAATACACGAGAACCCCTCTATACAAATGGTCGTATAATATACTGTTAATAAACTGCATAAAAACTGTGGGGGGCCCTTGTAGGCCAAAGAGCATAACCCGGAATTTATAACTGCCCAAGGGGCAATTAAATGTTGTCTTCCATTCATCACCTGCTTTCACACGAATCCTATAATAAGCTTCTCGGAGGTCCAGTTTCTTAAAAACCTTTCCAGTCGTTAGAGTGGACAGTAAATCCATCATAAGAGGTAAGGGATACAAGGGTTCCATACAGACAGCGTTTAAACCCCTAAAGTCAACACACAATCTCAAACCCCTGTCTTTCTTCTCTTTAAACAAAACTGGCACCACCATGTGTGACCGACTGGGCGAAATAAAACCTCTGGCTAGGTTTTGGTCTATATAATGCCGTAATTCCTCCAACTCGAGGGGGGTCATGGAATACATACGGGGTTTGGGTAGGGTAACACCAGGTTTTAATTCTATTGCGCAGTCTGTAGGACAGTGGGGTGGAAGGGTTTCACACTCCTTTTCACTAAAGACCCACCACAAATCCCTGTATACATGTGGGACCTTCTCTAAACACAGTATCTCCTTCCCAACTGCTCCTGTAGTCTGGTTGTCTTCAGGTGGAGTAGGGCCTACTGCCAACCGCAATTTGCGAAAAACCCCTTCCCACCAGATGGTAGGCTTCTATTTATCTAACCATGATAAGCCTAAAATTATAGGTTCAATCATCTTCTCCACGACTACAAACCGTATTAATTCCCGATGATTCCCAATTTCGAGTGTTACTCGCTCTGTTACATGACTAGCCAGTTGCCCACCTAGCGTCGAATCATCCATTTGTTCAAAAATGATGGGTTTCTATAACTTCAAAATGCGAATACCTAAACTGTCTGTTATCGATCTCCGTAACAAGCAACGGGTACAACCAGTATCTACCAAGGCCCCTTGATGTTCTATCCTACCTGTCCTAGGATGGTTCAATGTTACCTGAATAACAAAGGGATGGATAGGATCACATACCATAGGATCTGTTTGTTCTGTATCCTCCTTGGTAACCTCCTCCTCCACCGGCGTCCAGACAATGTTGGGGAATTGACCACTCTCGTCACGACCACCGGGCTCACTGCTCTTTGATTGACTTGCAATGCGGGAGCGCTCCGATGGTCTGGAGCATAGGCTCGTCCATTTGCTGGAACTTGTAGTCAGTACAGCTGGGCCCCGGTGGGGAGGGAGTGGGCAGTCAAGCGCCCTATGACCCTCCTGATCACAACGGTAACACTGGAATGGTCGTCGTGAGGAAGCAGCACCTCTTACTCCTGTAGGGGCATAGGTTCGGACACCTCCCCACCCTACTGGCAGCTTTTCCAACACCTTTCGTTGTGGAGCCACGGTGTCACTTCATGTACGGAACTCCTTCAGACCAATGTCTAATTCAATAGCTGCCTTGTACCAGGCTGTTATATAAGGGCCAAGACCCTTATAAACGCAGGCTTGCCGTAGTTCACTATCCAAACCCATATGGAAATGGTGAACTAACAGGCATTCAGGCCAGCCCCTCACTCGACCAGCCAACGTATGGAATTCTTTAACATAGTCTTTGGCTGCTCGACTGCATTGCTTTAAAGAAACTAAATCACCTTCAGCAGCAACCTGGGCACTGGCATCGTCCTCAAACCTGCTCCGTAATGCTTCCAGAAACAGGCCTAGATCCGCTAGTTCTCGAGCATGCATAGTATGTAAACTTGCTACCCAGTCAGCTGCCTCGCCCGTTAAGACTGTTGTAACAGCCACTACCCTGGCCCATTGAGAAGAATAACAATGTCCGTAGGCATCCATGTAGCTGATTACCTGACTGAGAAACAGCTACACGATCCGGGTTCCCATCAAACGTAGCTTGTAAGGGAGGAAAACCCCAGGGTACTTGCGGTATCCATGGTCCTGGAACCCAGGGGCCCGCCGGGTCTCGGCCATGACAGCCCCCTCCCCAGCCCAAGGACCCCTACGTTCTCGTGACTGCGTTCATCTAGTAACAGGCTCCCCTTCCCTTTCCTCACGGTGTATATGACTGCGGGGTTGCACTGCACCGCGTAATCTCTCGCCTACCGATGAACCCCCTTCCTGAGGAGCAGACTCTTCTTCCCCTCTGCTCCTATATCTGCTGGGGTCTGCCCACAACTTGGGAGTGGCCAAATGCACCCTGGACTCAGAGGTTCCGCCTGCTGATGGTCCAACCCCACTTGGCCATGTGGTCGACTGATCCACCCCGGGCGCCCAGGGCTGCCAGGAAGGGGCATCCCAGAAGCTGGCTTCCCCAAACCTCTCCCTCAACATATCCATGGTAGTCACACTGGGGCCAGTGGAATAACTCCAATCCCCATCTTCTTCTTCTGGCCATTGCCTCTCCTGCCATCCTTGGAATTGCAGGGCCGGGGGGGGGGGGTTTGTTGATGCCCAAAACCCCAATTTCCCCAGTATAGCGGTACTTTGCCACCAGTTCCCAGATGATGTTTGAACAGTCTCTGTCCCCAATGAGTCCTGGCTTTCTTGCTTGCTTTCTGGCGCTGGCAACACCACTCTCTGTTTGGGGTGTACTACTTGTTGTTCGCAACATGCCTCAGGCGCCGTGCTCTCCTCCACCTCTGCCTCTGTCTCCACCCCCAAGTCCAACACCGAAGCGTCAGCCACCATTCCTTCTGCCATTGCAGCTGCTCCCGTCCTCAGTATAAGAAAAGAAAAAGGGTCTCTGACTTTCTGTCAGCCCTACTTGGAACCACCTGTGCTGCACCAGATAAACACACACACTCATGCTCAGAAGAGGAATCTATCCGGTTTAATCATAGCTTACACGATGGTCAAACAGTAAGCGCTGAAGTTCTTTGGTGAGAGACAAAGTCGGAGACGGCTGTTTTTCCTGTGCCTCCGGCTTTATAGAACACCCTTCAAGTGCCCCTCCTTTGCTCTATTACAAATTTAAAGTAACCGCGCTGCTTATCTCATTCTGGCTACGCCCTTCAAGTGCCCCTCCTTTGCTCTATTACAAATTTAAAGTAACCGCACTGCTTATCCCATTCTGGCTACCTACAGGTCGCCCTTACTTCCGGGTTTATACTATCTTCTCCTGTCAATGGGATCTGTTTGACGTTGATGGATTTATTCCCCCCCCCTTTTCCCTTATACCGTCTATCACCTAATATCACCGTGCCATCCTACACGCTATTACACCCCCTCCACCGTGTGTGTTCTTCCGGGTCTGTTCCATCTCATTCTGGATCTGCACAGTTGCTCAAGTTCAGGTGTTTCATATTCCCCAGGATATTGTGTCGAGGGGTTGTTTGACACTCGACAAAGTATCCTGTTTCCCTTAAAATAAGACATCCAACAAATGTTGTTTTTGTTGTTGTTATAGCAGTGTTCCAGTATTTGCATGGCTGCTACAGAGAGGAGGGGATCAACCTGTTTTCCAAAGCACCTGCAGGCCAGACAAGGAATAATGGATGGAAACTGAACAAGGAGAAATTCAACCTAGAAATAAGGAGACGTTTTCTGATAGTGAGAGCAATCAACCAATGGAACAGCTTGCCTTCAGAAGTTGTGGGAGCTTCATCACTGGAAGCTTTCAAGAAGAGACTGGACTGCCATCTGTCAGAAATGGTGTAGGGTGAGAGGTTGGACTAGATCAGTGTTGGCGAACCTTTTCGGCATCGGAAAAAGAGAAGAGAAACCGGAAGAGCAGATGATCTTCCAGTTTCCAGTCCATGCATGAGCACCAGCCACCTGGGTTTCTGGTTTCTGGCGTGCAGGCGCACGTGAAGACCAGTTGGCCGGTGCACATGCGCATGCCAGAAACTGGAAGAGCAGCTGCCCAGTGCGCATGCATGCACTGGGAAGATGATCTTCCAGTTTCCGGCATGCGCATCACACCGGGCACCTGGTTTTCTGGTTTCTGGTGTGCAGGCACATGCGACAACCAGGTGGCCAGTGCGCATGCACACGCCAGAAACCAGAAGATCATCTTCCCAGCATGCGCACCAGGCAGCTGCTCTTCTGGTTTCTGGTGCTCATGCATGTGTGAAGACCAGCTGGCTGGCACGCCGGAACCCAGAAGAGCAACAGGCAATGGTTCACGTGCCCAGAGAGATGGCTCTGCATGCCACTTCCAGCACGCATGCCATAGGTTTACCTACAAGGGCCATTCCAACTCTGTTAATCTGTTAATGTATAAAACTAATCTTCCATGGCTCTTTTCTAATTGTCTATTAATCTCAGCAAGAAAAGTTCTACTTTCTAACATAAATACATTCTACCTATTTTTTTTCTGGAGTCATATACCTATCTCTTTTAAGTTGTAACATAATGTAAGCTTTAGTCCTTTCGATCACATTTTCCTATTCTTCCATCAATATATTTCATTCAAAGTTCTTAGCCCATGTTACCATAAGTTTTCATTTGTTCTTTTTCTGTTTCAAATTTCAATAAAAGTTTGTACATTTTAATAATTACATGTTCATCATTTATACATAATTCAACTTCAGCTCCAATTTCTGTCTTCTGCTATTCAATTCTAAATAATCCCTGTGCAGCCAGTTGCTCTCTTGATTTCATCTTATATTCTCATTGAATCATAAGGTTGGAAGGGACCTTGGAGGTCTTCTAGTCCATAAGCCTCATAAACTTTAAGACAACCAATCAAATAATATGATAAAGAGTAGTAAGAAAGAAGGGGAACTCAAATATAAAACAGGAAACATAGGAAGCATATGTAGAATCAGTCAACAAGACTCAGTGCCTATATACTAATGTGCAAAGTATGAGGAACAAACAGGGTGAACTTGAAGTCCTAGTACATGAGGGAAAGTATGACATTGTTGCCATTACTGAAATTTGATGGGATGAAACCCTTGACTGAAACATAAAAAGATTTAAATAGTTCAAAAGAAACAGACATAACAAAAGAGGAGGTAGAGTTGCATTGTATGTAAGAAATAACTACATCTGTACAGAAATACACAAAACCAAGGATGAAAATCTTGAATGCATTTGGGATAAGATAAAAGGAAAAAGGAATGACATTGCTATGGGTGTATACTATAGACCACCTGACCAAGCAAAGGAAATAGATGAACTTTTTGCTAATCTTTTAGCTAAAGTGTGCCGAAAATATACCAGAGTGGTAATGGGAGACTTTAACTACCCTGATATCAACTGGGAGACAAACTTTCCACCAAATGGAAAATTAAACAGATTCCTGATGAACCTAACAGGCAACTTTATCATCCAAAAGGTAAAGTAGGGAACTAGAGGGTCAGCTATATTGGATTTAATTCTCAGTAATAGGGATGAAATCATATAAGTCAGGAAAGTTGTGGGAACTTTGATAGAGAGTGACCATGTCATACTGGAATTCAACATAATGTGGGTAAAAGTATCAAACAAAGTCAAACTGCTGTCTCAAATTTTAAGCGAACTGACTTCAACAAATTTAGAGCTTAGGAAGCGTATTCCATGGATAGAAATCTTAGAAGGAAAAGCAACCCAAGATGCTTGAGAAATTCTGAAAAATGAGATTATAAAAGCCCAGTCTAACATGATGCTACAGAGGAAAAAAACAAGAGACTCCAGTTGAAATTAGCATGGTTGCATAAAGAACTTTCTAATATACTGAGAAACAAGTATAAAAAGTGAAAAGATGGCACATAACTAAAACAGAATACTAGCAAATAGCCTGAATCAGTGGTGAAATCTAAAATTTGTTATTACCGGTTCTGTGGGTGTGGCTTGGTGGGGGGGGAGTAATGTGACTGGGTGGGCGTGGCCATTTTTTTTTACTTTTAAAACCATTTTTTCTACAACCTCTTCGGCAAAGAGGTTGTAAAAAAATGCTTTCAAAAGGCTCTGACGATCCCAGCTGAGTTGCCTGATCGTCAACCTCTGACAATCAAGCAACTCAGCTGGGATTGTCAAAGCTTGGATCGTCAGAGGCATTTAAAAGAAAAAAAGCCTCTGATGATCGCATGGCTCAGCTGGGCATGGGGGGGGCAGGGATTTTTGCTACCAGTTCTCTGAACCACCCACCTCCATCGCTACCGGATCAGGCGATCCGGTCTGAACTGGGAGCATTTCACCCCTGGCCTGAATCTGCAAGTCAGGAAAGCTAAAGTTCAGAGTGAACTAAGTCTTGTAACAGATGCCAAAAATAATTTTTAAAAGTGTATTTTAATATGCAAGAAACCAAAAAAAGTCAAGTAAACAATTCAAAGCATTCAGACCTCTTATTATCTTTGTTGCTCTTTCCAGGGCTTCAGCATCTTTTTTGTATTGTGCTGAGCAGAACTGGATGCAGTCCAAATGTGGCCTCACCAGTGTGGTATAGAATGGTGCTATTATTTCTTACGATCTTGATGCTATCCCCCTGTTGATGCAGTCCAGGATTGCATTGGTTTTATGGTAGCTTCAGCATACTGCTGACTCATATTTTAACTATTGGTCCATCAGGAGACCTAGATTCCTCTCACAATTACTCCTATTGGGCCACATACTGCCTATTCTGTATCTATGCATCTGACTTTTCCTGCTGAGGTTCAGGACCTTACTTTTCTTATCACTAAACTGCATCTTGTTGGAGAGGGCCCAATGTCAACATTCTTTTCAATCTTGAGTCTACCTTCTGAAGTGTCAGCAAATCCCCTCAGTTTTGGGTCATACGCAAATTTAGAATATAGAATAACAGAGTTGGAAGGGATCTCCAAGGTCTTCTAGTCCAATCCTCTGCTCAAGCAGAAGACCCTATACCATTTCAGACAGATGACTGTCCATTGTCCTCAGTGCATGTTTCCCTCCACTTAGATGCAGGGGTGGGTTCTACTTACCTTTACTACCAGTTTGCAATGGGAATGCGTGCGCAAAAGCTTCTGCGCATGCGCAGATCATCCATTATGATGTCTGGGTAGGTGAGCGGAGCCTCCCGTCGCTTTTACTACTAGTTTGCAAGAACCGGACAGAACCAGGAGCAACCCACCTCTGCTTAGATGTAGTTCCATTGAGGACCATACATTGAGTGTGGTTGGTCAGCTAACTGCAAATCCATTTGGAGTGCTACTGTCTATTCCACATTGTTCTATCTTACAATGAAGTAAGCTATGGTCTAGTTTACCAAAGTAAGTATCACTTACTGGAATCTAAGTATACTCTATCCACATTTCCTTGATCTACTAATTTAGTCACTTTATCAAAGAAGGCAAGATTTATTTGACATGACCTGATCTTAATAAGCCCATGATGGTTTCTAATATCACCTTATTCATTTTTATGTGCTCACAAACATGCTGTTTGACTACTTTTTCCAGAATTTTCACAGATATTGGAACATAGAACAGGGTGATTGGTCTGTAGTTTCCTGGGTCCATCATTTTCACTTTTTTAAATATTGGAACCACATAAACTCTCTGACAGTTCTCTGACAGTTCCCCTATGTTCCAGAATCTCTGAAAGATTTCATTTGGTGGTTCTGAGATCATTTCTGCCAGCTTCTTTAGCACCCTGGGGTATAAACCATCCAGTCCTGAAGACTTGAACTCTTTCAGAACAGCAAGGTGTTCTCTAACCAATTCCTTACGTACAGTTTTTTTTACCTGCATTCCTCAATTAAAAAGTGCTGCTTCTTTATATATTTCTGCTCTTCAAGCTAAACTGGGCGTGGAGGAAAAAAAGAGGGAGACTTGCCTATTATTTTCATCTCTGTAATTGATTCACTTTTGCTTTTGGATTACAAATAAAAGAATGGAGACCACCAGAAAAGTGGTCTGCTATTTCTTTTTGATAAAATGCTACTTGTGCTAGGATTCCTAAATAAATTTTGGGGGGCAAGTCTATTCCATATACATAATATGACCCTTCTAATATAATGAATCTTAAAATCTATATTATCTTTCAGTTTATCAGATTGGATACAGAATTTTGTTCTATAATTTAAATAAATGCCCTATTCAAAAGAGCTTCATAAATTCAGTGTTACATCTTACTCTAAACACAAGGTGGTGCTATTGCACCAAACAGTAAAAAGAGAGATTCCTTTACTTACAGAAATGATCTAGTCATTAGAAAAAGGAATCTCAGAACAAAAGGCAACAGCTCTCAATTAAATCTTGAGAAATTTCTGAAGAAAATATTTGAGCATGAATACCAAAAAATAGTGATCAAAAATATAAAAGAAATTGTAGGAGCTGCTTTACAAAGAATCATATTCGCAAAAAGAGGCTGGGAAAATGGAAGTCTCTCGTCCTAGCAGGCAAGTGGTCTTATTCTTTATTTCTCTATGTAGCTCTGGTATGTTGTGTGAACCATTCCGCTATTCAGTGCCTGAGGAGAAGAAAGCTGGATCAATAGTAGCAAATGTGCTAAAAGATTTGAAAGTAGATGTGAAGGAGCTTTCTGCTCGCAGAGCACAGTTGATTTCTAAGAGTTCCAGGCAGGATTTCCAGCTGGATCCTCACTCTGGGAATATAATATTGAAGGATAAAATTGACCGAGAGGTTTTGTGTGGTCTGAATGATCCTTGCATTCAGTTCTTTGAAATTGTATTGGAAAATCCTTTGCAAGTGTTCAGAATTGAAGTTCAGGTAGAAGATGTCAATGATAATTCCCCTACGTTCTCTAAGAATCAAATCATTTTTGAAATACCTGAGCAGACTCCCATAAATGCACGTTTCCTCTTAGAGACAGCCCATGATTTAGACAAAGGGGAAAATGCTATCCAGAACTACATACTTAGCACAAGCGAATATTTTAAGCTGGACATACAAAGTCAAAATGATGGCAGCAAATATGCAGAACTGCTTTTGGCAAAACCGTTAGACCGTGAGGTGATCCCTCAGTTTATCTTCACTCTGGAAGCTGTGGATGGAGGGATCCCAAGGAGAACTGGCATAGCACAGATAATTATTGATATTCTGGATAACAATGATAACGTGCCCCAATTTGAACAAACAATGTATAAAGTGCAGCTAATGGAAAATAGTCATCCAGGTTCATTGGTTGCTAAAGTTGAAGCCACTGACAAAGACATTGGATCCAATGCTCACATCATTTACACTTTTAGCCAAGCACCAACAGATATACTCCGATCGTTCAGGTTAAACAATCATACTGGAGAAATTACACTTGTAGGGAAAAATGATTATGAAGAAAAACAAAATTATGAACTCAACATCAAAGCTACAGATGGAGGGGGACTGTCTGCATATTGCAAAGTCCTTATTGATGTTGAGGATGAGAATGATAATTACCCTGAGGTAACTATATCATCCATTGCCAATCCCTTCCCAGAAAACTCTCCACCTGAAACACTGCTGGCTGTATTCAGTGTCAAGGATGAAGATTCTGGAGATAATGCCAGAACTACCTGTAACATTGATGCAAATCTACCTTTTCAACTGAAACGCACAAAGAACAACTATTACCAGCTTGTGACTCAACAGCCATTGGACAGAGAACAAATGTCATGTTATAACATCACCATCACAGCCATCGACCAAGGTTCTCCCAGACTTACTTCAATCACAGTTATTAGCATTCAACTTTCAGACATCAATGATAACCCTCCAATGTTTGAAAGAGGTTTCTACAATTTGCACTTAAGAGAAAACAACATTCCAGGACTGTTCATCGGATCAGTCCATGCTGCAGATGTGGACACAGAACAGAATGCCAAAGTAATCTACTCTCTTTTGTTTGGAAAGATCAGGGAAGAGCCTGCATCATCTTACATCTCCATCAACTCTGAAACTGGGAACTTGTATGCCATTCGATCTATAGATTATGAGGATATACAAGATTTCCAGGTGATGGTGAGGGCTGTAGACAAGGGTTCACCTCCCCTGAGCTCAGAAACGATGGTCCGAGTTCTTATCACCGATGAAAACGACAATGCCCCCTTCATCCTCTGCCCTCTTCAGAACAGCACTTCTCCATCAAATGATCTGGTTCCCAGGGGAGCAGAGACAGGCTACCTAGTCACCAAAGTGGTGGCAGTGGACAGAGATTCAGGGCAGAATTCTTGGCTTTCCTATCAATTGCTGAAGGCCACAGATCCCAGTCTCTTCACTGTTGGGACTCAGAATGGGGAAGTGAAAACCATGAGGCTGGTGAATATCCGAGACAGTTTCAAACACACTCTTATTGTGGCAGTTAGGGATAATGGGCATCCTCCTCAGTCTGCCTCTGTGACCCTAAGAATTCTTCTAGTGGACGGCTTCTCTGATCCTTACATGAAAATTATGGATAATCCTAAGGGTGAAGTCCTGCAGGAGGGAGATCATACTCTGACACTGTATTTGATTATCTGTTTGGTTGCCATCTCATCCATTTTTCTGCTTTCTGTTACGGTGTTTATTGCAACCAAGTTTCAGAAGCGAAAGAAGTTCTTAGGAAGTTCTCATTCTGCATTGAATTTCCCTGGGGGACCAAATTTGCAAGAGAAGTGTGTGGATCCTAATATTGGGACATCTTCCCAGGCCTACAACTATGAAGTGTGCTTAACTGATGGGTCTCTGAGCAGTGAGTTTAAATTCCTTAGGCCTTTCTTTCCTGTTTTTACTATGGAGCATCAAAAAACTCTGCTGAATCCACAGTTTCATAATGATTGCCATAATCTTCCTAATCAATTGGAAGAAAGAGAGCCTATATCCCAGGTGAGAATAATTATTAATATAATTACATTATAAATCTATATAGTTTGAATGACTCTGAAATAATTAATTTTTCAAAATGAAAGATTATCTATTAGTACTTATATACCACTTCACAGTGCTTTACATCTTTCTCTAAGAGTCAGCATATTGCCCCCAACAATTTGGATCATCATTTTACTGACCTCGGAAGTATGGAAGGCTGAGTCAACCTTGAGCCAGTCAGGATCAAAATCCTGGCAATTGGCAGAGATAGCCTGCAATTTCTAACTACTGTGCCACCACAGCTGTGTACTAACGTACATTACTGTGAATTTCCAGAGAACTAGTTTATTTAGGGTGATATATTGACAAATTTGTATTGGTTTTACCCTCCATGAAATTTGGGTGGGGGGAGTTTCTGAAATAGATCCTGCCTTAAAATAAAACTCTACAATTTTCCTGAAAGAAAGCAATTTGAAGGTGTTTAAAATGTTGCAGATTGTTGAATGGGTGTTTGAGAGAAGGAATGTGAAGTGAATTAAAAACTGTTTAAATGAGATTTGAATACATTGATTAGAAAAAGGTTTTGTCAGATTATTCATGAACTGGGAGAGACCTGGTAACAAGGTCAGCCAATGAATAGGCATAGCAACTAAGTCAGACAATTGGGAGCTGAGACAGACTGAAGCCAGGGCTTGTCTTAGTCTGCAGCTCTGAGTCTGTGCAGAGAATTGAAACTGAAACTAAGCAATCTGTGCATGCTGTCTGCTCTGCTGAAATGAAACTAACTGTTCTCTCCTGCCTTGTGTTCTGCCTGTAACTTCTACCATGTTTTTTTAATAAAAAGATTTTTTTTAAAAGACAAACAAACATATAATATATCAGTCCTTCTGTGTGTCATCTAGGTGTTTCTTTGGTGACTTCTTCTTTTTGTTACTCCTCTTCTTATTTCTTCCTTAATAAATCCCATTTCTCTATTTCAATATTTTCCCCAAAATACATATATTTAATGTAACTTTCTCCTGTTTACTTATCAAATTCTTTATCTATATCTCTTTTCTATCCAATCATAAAATTTCCCCCATATCTTAAAATATTCCGTTATCCTCTTTCTCTTTAATCATTAAAATTAATCTATTCATCTCTGCGCAGTCCAAAATTTTTCTAATTACTTCCCCTTCTAAAGCGATTTTCTCTGCTTTCCATCTTTGTGCAAATACTATTCTTGCTGCAGTTATTATATGTATAATCAAATATACATTCTCTTTACTAATTTTCTCTGGTAGGATACCCAGTAGGAACAACTCAGGTTTAAAATCAATATGTTATTGAGTCATTTCTTCTATCCATATCTTAATTCTGCTCCAATAATCTTTAGCTTTTGGACAAGTCCACCACATATGATAATAAGATCCTGGTATTTGGTGGCATTTCCAACATTTAACTGACTTATCTTTAAACATTTTTGCCAATTTTTCAGGAGGCATATGCCATCTGTAAAACATTTTATATTGATTCTCTTTATATGCAGTCAACATTGTTAGTTTATAGTTCCTTTCCCATAATTGTTGCCATCTATCAAGCTCAATTGAGCATCCACAATTTTTTGCCTATGCAATCATTGTTTCTTTTACTTGCTCTTCTTCTAATTCAATACTAAGCAAAAAGTTATAATTTTTAAAAATTATTTTGTCCTCTGTTCCCATGAGTATCCTATCCAGATCTGTCATTTCTAAATAGAAACCATATAATTTTGCATCTTTTTCATATCTTGCTTGTATTTGCGTATACATATACTGTACCAGTCCATCACAATCTCTTGTTCTATCAATTCTTGTTTCCCTTTCAATTCCCCCTTATCTGTAAGTAAATCTTTATATCTAAACATATTTTTAAAATTAACCATATTTGGGTGTATTAGTGCTTCCAATATTGATAGCCATGTTGGAATTTTCACTTAATATTTATCTCTAATGTTCTCCCATACTAATAATTTGCATTTCTTACTTAATATGCATTTCTTACATAATGTCTATGAAAATACGTATGTATCTTACTTCTACCATACCATAAAAAAGCATGCCATCCAATTGTAAATCATGTCCTTCCAAAATTAATAATCTTGTATTTCTTAATTCTATCCATTCTTTCATCCAAGTCAGTGTTGTTGCCTAATTCCCAGTTCGGCAGTCCAAATCCTCCCCTTATTCTTACATCTTATAACAACTTTATATTAATTTTTGCCTTTTTACCTTGCCATATGAACTTCCTCATTATTTTATTAAGGTGTTGAAAATAGGTCTTTTCAATTCTGATTGGAATTGTTTGGAATAAGAACAACAGTCTCAGTAGTATATTCATCTTGATTATTGCAATCTTTCCCATAAGTGATAGTTGCAATAACTTCTACCATCTTGAAGAATCAACTATTGGTATTGTAAATACTTCATCTGTTATTATGTATATAAAGAAGTTGATGAATCCTGCTGAATCAGTTTATCTGTGTATGCTTCTGGATTTAATTTCTGCAACAAACTCTGACAGGTTTTGTAATGCAGTTTATGATCAAGGCTCAAGTTTGATTGGTGGAGAGTGATACAAGTAATGTAATGCTTAATCTGGACAGGATTTGGGGAACTATGAGGTGAAGTCTTCCAGAAATGTGAAAAACAAATGGTCAAAAAGAGCCTTGGTAGTACAGTGGTCTAAAGCACCCTGTTATTAAGAACAGCTGCCTGCAATTACTGCAGGTTCGAATCTCACCAAGGTTCCAGCCTTCCATCCTTTCTAAGGTAGGTAAATTGAGGACCCAGTTATGGGGGCAATAAACTGACTTTGTATAAATATACAAAAGAATGAAGGCTATTGCTTAGCGCATTGTAAGCTGCCCTGAGTCTCCGGAGAAGGGCGGCATATAAATCAAATTAAAAAAAAAAAGAGTCGAAATGTGGATTTCAAATTAGAAAACGTGACTTCAAGAAGAGAGCGAGTATTTCAGAAACATCAACCTCAAATCAACATTTTAAAATTTTCAAAAATAAAATTGGGGGGAATCTTGAAAGAATTTATAAAAAAAGGATTGGAAAAAATATAGAAAGAAGAGAAGAACAGAAGATTAAGAAAGATATCATCCTGTAGATTTTGAAATTTGCATTTGGCAAATATGTGTTTTAATGGTATTAAGAGATTTTTAAAATGTTTAACATAAGATTATATTATTTTAAAAGATATATGAGATAAATTGTGTAAGTTTTCAAGATGCCCAACTTTTTGAAGCAAAGAGGATTAATGTTAAATTTAGAATTCTACTACAAAATGATAATTAGTTCTGGATAGTAAAAGGGCTGCTTTCTAAAAAGTTAGAGGTATTAAAATGGTTAATTAAAAATTTGAAAGATATCCTCCTGCAGATTTTGAAATTTATATCTGGTAAATAAGTGTTTTAATGGTATTAAGAGATTTTTATAATGATTAACATAAGATTATATTATTTTAAAAGATATATGAGATAAAATGTGTAAGATTTCAAGATGCCCAATTTTTTTGAAGGAAAGAGGATTAATATTAAATTCAGAATTTTATTAGGGAATAATGTTCAAAAAGAATGATGTTCGAGGGTAAGGAAATGAAATTTATTCATAATTTTTATTGCTTGTAATACTGCTAAAGTACTGGATTATGCATCAAGAAAAAGTTTTTTTATAACCAGGAAGAATGAATTTAATTGGTCTTGAGAATTTATAAAAGGGAGGTTGATGAATTGGAGCAAGGGGAGTTAAAGAACGTGTGGGAGTTTTGAACTTTATAATTAGTTAGTTTATTTTAGAGTATGTTTGTTAGATGCTATACCCTGTTTTTGCTCTGGGAAATCAGGGGGGGTGGGGAGGGTGGGATAAGGGTTGGGGTGGGGAAAAACTGGTGAATAGAGAAATGTTTTAACAGAAGAAAGTATCTACGATTAGAATACAGGAGTTGCTCAGATACTAAAGGAGGAGAATATTTCACAGCAAAGAAGTTAGAAAGGAGAGAGGAGGAGAGGGTAGGAAGAGGAGATGGAGGGAGAGGAATGGAAGAAAGGAGAGGAGGAAGGGAAGGGGACAGGAGTAGGAGTGAAGGCGAGAAGGGGGGAAGAAGAGAGAAGTGGGGGAAAGGAAAAGGAAGTAGGATGAGGTAGGAGAGGAGGAAGGAGAAAGTAGGAGAGAAGAGGAGGGAGGGAAGGGAAAGAAAGGAGGAGAAGAAGAAGGTTTGTTGTGGAATGAGGGAAGAAAGAGAAGAAGAGCAACCCCGAATGTAATTAAAATGTCTTATTTTAATGCTTTCTTTAAGGGAAACATATGTAGGATTTATCATGTATAAGAAAATGTACATTTTCTATTATGTGGGGAGAGGGAAAGGGTGGGGGGGAGAAAATTGTTTGTATCTCTTATAGAACTTTTCAATAAAAAAAAGAAGGGGTATGAAATAATTGAAGGTTTTAATAATGCAGAGGTGATCAGTGAAAAATCACTTTTTGCAACATGGAAAGACATGGGGACAGGATGCCAACATATTGGGATATTTACTGGATATTATCACTTTCCAAGGATGACCAATACATTCTGTATACGCAACTCATTCTAAAGGGATGGTCATAGAAGGTTGATTTACACCACCTAATTGCCACTGGAAAGGGGACTTCAACCACTTTTGGAAAATAGGAACTTTTTCTCTCTCTCTCCCATTGCAAAGTTGACTTTCAGGCACATTTTCTTAGTGCAGTTTGAAAGTAGTCTTCCTTCTACTCAGTAATCTTGACCATTTAGAACAGGGATGTCAAACTTGGATCTGGCCCCCACTGTTGGACTTACCTTCGTGGGGAGCCATGCGCTGGCCCTATTGGGATCTGAAGGGCAGGGCATTCAGGCTGGCGGAGGCATGTGGAAGCTCTGGAAGGTAAGGCTGATGGCGGGGGAGGGAGACCCGCTGCACTTGCCCGAAGAGCCGCCTCAGGGGGACACAGCGAGGCTCACTCACCTTTTGGGCCTGATCCTTCCATGGGGTCTCTGGGTGACTGCTGCCCGCTCGCCGTCCCCTCCACCTTGGGTCCCACATCCAGCCCACAACAGGACGCGCTGCTTCTGGGCCAGATGGCCTGAGGGGGAGAGCACTGCTCTGGGATGGAAGCCATTGCTCCATGGTGAGGTGCGCATGTGCAGCCCCGGGACAGTCCTGCCCGCCTGCCAGGAGCACCACCAGGCGCTGGCCCCATTGGGATCTGAAGGGCAGGGCGGTCAGGCTGGTGGAAGCATGTGGAAGCTCTGGAGCCCCTCAATGCCTTCAGGATAGATTAAGTCATCCAAGGCTTTGGTCCCTGGGAAGGGCTCTGTCATGGAGGGCTGTGTACCCAGACCAGGTGCTTTCTCTTGGACCTCGTGGGAGCTGAGAGCTGGGCCTGAAGGTGACCAAGCCTTGCCCCCACAACAGAGTGCACCCAGGTGGCAAATGCAGGCCAGAAGGGCAGCCTCGCTTGGGTGCAGGGATGGCGGCAGCTCTGGGGCCACCTGTGGGGGAGGAGGAAGGGTGCTTGGCTGGGCCTGCAGAGGGAGGTATGGAGGGCTACCCCCTGCCACACCTACCTGCAGGCCACCATCCATGAAGAGGCTTCAGTGTCCTTCAGGCACTTAGTTTTGCTGCCTGTTTAATAGCTCCAGTCCCTCCCTCCAAGTGCCTTGTCAGAGCTGCCTTGGGGTTTTGTTTGCTTGGAGGGGGTGGGGGGCAGTTAGAGGAATGCCAAGATGCCAAAATGGCCTCAGGAGAGGCCAGCCAATGTGAGGAGTGCCTGGGAGCAGAAGGGTGAGGGGCGAGGGGCGGGGCCAACCACTAGTGGGATCAGTCGGTTCGCCGAACTGCACACAAAGTTAACAACTGGTTTGGCCAAACTGGGTCAAATTCGCTGAATCCCACTTCTGGAACTGCCATAAGGAAGAGCAGGTCACCTATTGTCCAAAGTACCTGAATGCAGGACAAGAAGAAATTTTCCTAGAAAGAAAGAGAAATTTGCTGTCAATCAATCAGTGGAACTTGCATTCAGAAGTTGTGGGTGCTCTATCACTAAAGGTTTATAAGACAATATAAGGCAAACAGCAGTTTGTCTGGAATGATAGAGGGTCTCCTGGCTAGAAAATTTCCAACATCCCTTCTAACTTGCTCTGTTCTGTTCTGTTCAATTCAAGAATCAAAAAACTGATTCAAAGCTCACATCCCCCCAAATGGGACAAGATCAGTGGTGGGATTCAAATAATTTAACAACCGGTTCTCTGCCCTAATGATTTCTTCCAACAACCAGTTCACCAAACTGCTCAGAAAGTTAACAACCGGTTCTCCCGAAGTGGTGCGAACTGGCTGAATCCCACCACTAGACAAGACGCAGCAAAAAAAATGTGGAAGGATGTTGTCACCTGTAATCCAAACTGAATGCATTGAAAAATGTTGGCAAAGTGCCTCAAAGCAGAAATGATCTCCTTACACAGGGTTAAACTTGATATCCATGGGCACACAACAGAAGCCACCTAAAGAGTCACTGGATGTGCCCATAATCATTCAGAACTCAACTGTGAAAGGACTGGATTACAACCTTTATCAATAACTTTGAAATTTTTTTGTGCAGATTGTCACTCTGTTTCTTTTTCTATATGATTAAACAGTTAATGAGATAATCTGCTTGGTAGGCTAGCTAGTGGATAGATAAAAATGGATTCAATGTGATTACGGAGTCTAAACCATGCAAATAGAATTTTTGCCACATGGTGGCGATATTAACAAAGACATTTAGTTCTGTTCTGCTTGCTCAGAATCAGGGCAGACAGAAATACAAAATTGAACAAAAGGAATTTGACTCTGGCAGCGAAACGTTTACAGATTATAAAATGGCAAAAGACTGAACAATTAACTATGATTTGAACAATTAAATCATAAAGGAAGGAAAGAAAGACTGAATTTTGGGGCAGAATTTGAGCCTACAAGGAAGAGACTGGAGTCATGGAGAATTGCTTTTGGAAAAGGCAAGGTCTGTATGTCATTCTCTATTTCTCATTCCTTAGAGTAATGTGTGCTTCAATTCGCTTTTCTGTCCCTGAAGAAAAGAAAAAGGGGTTTCTGGTGGCTAATGTCATCAAGGAAATGAAACTGAAAGCAGGAGAGCTCTCCACACGCAAAGCACATTTAGTTGCTGAGGGCATTCAGGAATATTTCCACCTTGATATTCATACTGGGAATCTGTTGATTAATGATAAAATAGACAGAGAAGCTTTATGTGGCCAGAATGATCCTTGTCTACTTCTTTCTCAGCTTGTCTTGGAAAACCCCTTAGATATCTTTAATATTGAAATCAAGATAGAAGATGTGAATGATAATGCACCCAAATTTTGGAAAAATGAAATGCTGCTGGACATTCCTGAGAATGTTCCTGAAAATACAACATTCCCCTTGGAATCAGCACAGGATTTGGACTTGGGAGAAAATAGCATCCAAAACTATATTCTGAGTCCCAATGACCATTTTCGGCTTGATGTGCAAAGGAATAAAGATGGAAAACACTATGTAGATCTTGTTCTGGAGACGTCACTAGATAGGGAAAGGATGCCACACCTTGAATTGATTCTAATGGCTATTGATGGAGGAGTTCCAAAGAAAACCGGCACAGTTCAAATTAATATTAATGTTCTGGATAATAATGATAACTTTCCTCTGTTTAGTAAATCTGAATATAAGGCAAGAATAAAGGAGAATCTCCCTAAGGGCACTCTTGTGATTAAGGTGGAAGCTACAGATCTGGATTTGGGTTCAAATGCACAGATACTCTACTCATTCCATCGAATCCTAGAAAGAATAAACAATTTGTTTTATTTAAATGAAATTACTGGTGATATAACTGTTTGGGGACAGATTGATTATGAAAAAGAGAAAACCTATAACATGAACATCAAAGCAACAGATGGAGGGGGTCTTTCAGGGCACTGCAATGTACTGATAGAGGTTGAAGATGAGAATGACAACCCCCCAGAAGTGTCCATCATATCTCTGACCAACGCTTTAAAGGAGGACTCTCCCCCAGACACAATGGTGGCCCTCTTCAGTGTGAGAGACCAAGACTCTGGAGACAACAGCAAAACGGTCTGCTCCGTGCAGATGAATCTCCCTTTTGTGCTGAAAGCCACCATGAACAACTTTTATCAACTTGTGCTCCAAAGTCCCCTAGACAGAGAGACGGTCACTGAATACAACATCACCATCACTGCCATTGACTGGGGATCTCCTAGGCTCACTTCAACAAGACTGATTAATGTTCAGATCTCCGATGTCAATGATAACTCTCCCCTTTTTGAAAAGTCTTCATATGACATGCAGATCAGGGAGAATAATATTCCAGGCTTCCTCATCGGCTCAGTCCACGCTCTGGATCTAGACACAACGCTGAATGCTAAAGTGAATTACTTAGTTGTGCCTGGGAAAGATGATGACGTCATGCCCACTTTCATCTCAATCAACTCTGAAACTGGAAACATGTATGCCCTCCGATCCCTGGACTATGAGCAGATAAGATACTTCAGTGTCACTGTGAGAGCATCTGATGGTGGTTCTCCTTCCTTGAGCTCAGAAGTGATTGTCCGAATCCACATCATAGATGAGAATGACAACGCTCCCTTCTTCTTGTATCCCCTCCAGAACAACACATCCCCATGCAATGAGCTGCTTCCCAAGTCAGCCGAGGCCGGCTATCTGGTCACCAAAGTGGTTGCAGTGGACGCAGATTCTGGCCAAAACTCTTGGCTTTCCTATGAATTGCTGAAGGCCACGGATCCAGCTCTTTTCAGCATAGGAGTACAGAATGGGGAAGTGAAAACGAGGAGAGCCCTGAATGAGCGAGACACAAACAAGCAGAGGCTGGTGATACTGGTCAGAGACAACGGTCTCCCTCCACAGACTAGCACGGCGTTGCTTAATGTTCTTCTTGTGGATGGCTTTTCGGATCCCTTCCTGAGGAGGGTAGATATCAGTGTGCAAGAACCGGAAGAAGATAAAACCTTGACCAAGTATTTGGTGATCTGCTTGGCTGCAGTCTCCTTTGTGTTCCTGGTCTGTATTGTTGTGTTTATTGTGGTCAAAGTGTTCAAGAAGGACCCCCAAAGCCAATTTCCTGCCACTCATCCTCACTTCCCACCTGCCAGTGCTGATACTCCAGAGAACTGTGCTGATTCACAGAATGGGTCGCTTTCCAAAACTTACCGTTATGATGTTTGTTTAACTGGTGGATCCTTAAGTAGCGAGTTCCAATTTCTCAGGCCCCTCTTTCCGGTCTTTTCGGCAGGAGATGTTTTTTTTTTTATTGAAAAAGTTTTCAAATACAAATTTCCCCCCCCTTTTTTTTTCCCCTCTCCCTCCCCCTCCCTAACCCCCCCTCCCCACCCATCCCCCCCTGTGACTTCTTCATAACAAAAAAAAAAACCTAATTCATAACAGATTACTTACTCCCTCCTCTAGATATTGACCTTTACTTACTAAAAATATTATTAATATTATAACATCCCCCTTTATCCATACATTTCAGAAAAGAGAAAAGAAAGGAAAAAAAAAAGAGACATTATACTATAACATTATAGAATAACTTCTCCACTTTAAAACTATACGATAAGTCCTACTTTAACATTTAATCTTCTATATATGTTACTATAACATTTCAAAGCGGCCTTCCCCATAAAATCTAGTTTAACATTTATTCCACTCTATCCATTTCCTCCACTCCCCTAAATATATCACTTAAAAATCCCTTTTCTTAGACTAATCAATCTACTAACTAGCTTATTCACCCACTATCATACAAAATTACCATACACAACATTTCTTAATAT
Source organism: Pantherophis guttatus (assembly GCF_059756535.1). Lineage (NCBI taxonomy): Eukaryota > Metazoa > Chordata > Lepidosauria > Squamata > Colubridae > Pantherophis > Pantherophis guttatus. The sequence goes on along the minus strand of NC_142065.1, from coordinate 118,084,717 downwards.
CTTTGATTCACTGCCCACACTACTTAAAAATATGTGTCTATATTTTCCATTATATCTAAATAAAAAAAAAAGAAAAGACAATGACTTTAAATTTATAATCCATATAGTATCTTCTTTGAGGTCTTTCCACTGGATTGGTAGAACCAACATCCATAATCGGGTAACATAGCTTGCTGGTGCAACAGTTTATTCAGGATCTTCAATCATATCTGCCCCCATCAGTAGTAAATATCTTCTTATATGTATAAAAGTAAAAACAACCACCCGAGTGACATTATAATTATATTCCATATAGTAATAATTGTGGGTTTCATCAGGATTATTAATTCCCATCATCGTAGTGGGTAACAACCCGATCTTCTGCATGCCCCAACATCATTCTCTTGCCTTGTGATTCAAGATAATATAATATGTTTATCAACACAAAGAGAAGTTCCAAAATGGATAATTCAAATCCATCAGTTTAAGGCTCATTTCACGTCCCCAAATTACGGCCATGCAGAGATCTGCCACAATCCTCAGGATGATATTAACCAATACGTCGCCTCTTCTGTGTTTACACATAATCATTCATATTTTAAAGTCACTGGCTTCACTGTTGCCTAATTTAAAATTTTCTATTTTTATGCCACCTATTTCTCTTTTTCTTTTCTTTTTGTGGGTTTGGTTTCCATCCTGGTTTCCTTTCTACAAATTGTGTATCATCTGGTCGGTTTTTATTCTGCTTTGTAGATTGGTCTTGTTGGTTTTGTTTTTGTATCTCATGTTTCTTTTTTATCCCTTGTATATCCCCTAGTAGGTTTCCATGCTTATCCTTGCCTTGATAAGTCATCACATTAAAATTAGATGCCACTTCTCTCAAATTTGTAGATAGTCCAGCTGGGGTATCCAATAAATCCAAAGGCAATTCATCTGGTACAGTCTCTATAATTCGATATTTTACCTTTATTTCCGGCTCCTTCTGCTTATCCTGTATTATACCTGAAGATGTTAAGTTCATTTTCAACCTATTTTGATAAAATTCTTCCGCTCTTTCAACAGTATTTAGCTGATATCTTTCTCCTTGGTATCTAAATATAATACCAACTGGGGCGTCCCACCTGAATGAAATATTTCTCTTTTTTAACTCATTCACCAGAAAACCAAATTTCTTCCTTTCCATCAATATCTTAGGTGGGAGTTCCTTGTAAATCCAAATCTTTCTTCCATACAATTGCAAATTAGAATTGAAGGAATTTTGCACGATATTATTCCTAATTTCCTTATCTGTAAAATAAATCACCACGTCTCTAGGCAATTGCCTTTGCTTGGCAATCCAGGAGTTGATTCGATAAACTCTGTCAATCCTACAAAACACTTCGTCAGGTTGAACCTTTAGAATCCCAGCTAGAAATTCAGAAGATATTTTCCTTAAATCATCTCTATTATTTTCCTGCAAACCTCTTAATCTTATCGCATATTCTGTGAAATTATATTGTACCATTAAAATCTCTTTTTCAATCTTCTGTTGCAGATTTTCTGCATTACCATACTTTTGATCAGCATCCATTTTAGGTTTTTCTTCTAAGCTATTATCCTGAGTGTTTATCAAATCATTTTCAATTTTTTGAATTCTATTGTCCAATTTATCTTGAATTTCTTCCATTTTAGACTCTAGTACATTAGTATTTGTGTCCAACTGTATCATAAATTCTGTAAAACCATTAACCACTTTTGAGATTTTTTTGTCCAAAGAATCAAACTTAGATTTCACCAATTCTTTAATTTCTTTAATTTCCTGCTTAAATTTTTCAAGTTGCTGATTCACAATCTCCTCCCTTCTTTCAATCTCCTCTATAAAAAATTCTGTTATATTAAAATCAGGTTTCTGAGACTGAAGAGTTAAGACTTGTTCCTTTAAATTATTGGTGGGGGAATCCCCCCCCTTCTTGTTTATCTGACTTTATGAGTCTCAGTGCCATGTTTCCGCCCAGGCAGGCTTTGTTAAAAAAGGCAGGAGATGTTAATGTCCCAGGGAACTCTAGGATTTTTTCAGGCATCAAGGGTACTTCTGAGCAGGTTGTAAATATTGCTGCAAAGAAATGAGTGAGAAAACTGTTTTGTTAATACTGACTTGCATTCTTTATTTTTGCTAAATTGTAAAATACCTATTTTAAAAATATTTTAGTTGATGCTCCTTTTTCTTTCACATATTGTTGTTCCGTTTATCTTTTTTCCACTATGATTTCATCTTCTCTTCTTTCATTTTTTTCTCATGTTAATCTACATATATTCATTATTTTAAAATGCAAGTATTACCTAAAAGTACAGGCTGATAGAGGTAGTGGGCTGAGCAGAAGGAAAATCCATCTGGTTCAGTTCCAAGCAGGGAGAAAGACGCTGGAAATAAAATGGAGGCTGGGGGCTGATTGGAAAGGGGGTTCATTTATTGATGAAGCAGAACCACCAGGGTTCTGTGGCAGCTGACAAAATGGAGTTTAGGATGGGTGGATTTTTAATACCTTCTGGATTCCTATGGGGTTATGTAGGGGTCATAACTGGCTCTATAGGCAAAATAGGAAATGCAAATCCTAGGTGTTGTCTGAGCTAATTTTGTCAACCTTTTGTTTGTTGTTAGTCTGAGTTTCTGTCTTGACCCAGTCTTTCTGAATGGATTACCAAATCTGCATTTCAAAATGCTGGCCACCTCAGTTTCTGCTTGGGGCAGAGAAACGGGCTCGTTTCTGCCTCCCTTATGATTTTTTTTGATTTCTCCTTTAGGGGAAATACTTTATCCTGCCTTTTTAAATATTTCCCAAAATATTTCATTCTTTGGGGAGGGGGGAGACTTTCCACAGTGCCATCTATGCTGCTTCCTGTAGAATAGGCTTCAGGTATTTCCCCTCCACTTTCTTGCTATTTCACTTGTAATCTTCATACATTAGTGAAACTTGCCAATTAACATTACAGATTTTTTTCTCTACAAATTTTTTAAATAGAAATCATTCAAAACATGCAGTGTTTTTTTTTTTTTACTGTTCTACTGATCCAAATACTAAATCAGAACAGAATGGAGTGACCCATCACAGTGCTGCCCAGTTGCTTCTGAGTGCTCTGTCATTTTCTATAAGGATTACCTCTCCTTCCAATTTAAGAAAGAAGAACTCTTCAAATGTGGTTGTTCAAAAGGATTCTTTTATTAAGCAGAAGTGATAGCCACCTACTTAAAGCAAGATCTGAATACCCTTAGGCAAGACAAGTAGGATTAAAGCAGTAGAGACCCCTCTCTTTAAGTCAGAATGCAGATTTTAGCCAATACACAAGTGTGAAGATGCTTTCTTTCCCAGTTTCCCTGAGAACCCGAACAAACATGCATTCCCACTGTTATCCTTTAAAGTGAAACAACCCACATGGCTATCATAAAAATTCCTCCAGGTAAAGAGTATCTCAGCGCTCTTTGGTGCCAGGATATAGGTTGTAAAATATCTGTTGACACAGGCAATGCTAGTAAATCGAATCCAAGTCTCCTCCTTCCTCCAATTGAATGGCAGTATCACTTTTAGGGATCTGACATGCTACCCTCCTTAGAAAACGAAAGGGTCCACCTGTAAAAAAAAACAAATATACACAAGATTTCATGATAGTATATTAACAAGATTTGTTAGGGTATTGGGAGTGAAATTTTCTCAGTAAGATTGGAGCCCTAACATGGTGTTTAGCAACCTATTCATTGTATGCTGATTGTAAATGTTTCCAAGCAACTAAGTATTGGGTTTTCCCTCTGTGGATCCTAGAATCAAGGATTTCCTTGATTTCAAAGTGTTGTTCACCTTCAGTCATGATGGCAACAGGTGGTGTAGATGCAGGTGGTCTGAGGGATGAGATTACTTCTCGCTTGAGTAAACTGATATGGAATACTGGGTGGACTTGTCTGAGTGTCTTTGGAAGGAGTAGTTCAACTGCTACTGGATTGATGACTCTAGTGATGGGGAAAGGTCCAATAAACTTTGGCCCTAGTTTCTTTGATGGTTGTAATGATTTCAGGAATTTTGTAGATAAGTATACTCTGTCTCCAACATGAAAAGGTTTGGGTTCCATCCTTTTCTTGTCAGCTTGAATTTTAAAAGCTTCTCTAGCTTCCTTTAAGGCTAATCTAACCACTGGCCACATGTTTTGCAAATTATCCATCCATTCCTTAAGTGAGGGGATGGTGGGTTCTTCTGTGGGTAGTTCAGGCATGGGACTGAAATCCTGGCCTGTCACTACTCTAAAAGGGGTAAAACCAGTGCTTGAATGTACAGCATTATTAAACGCAACTTCAGCAAAAGGTAAAAGTTCTGTCCAGTTATCCTGTTGAAAATTAATGAAACATCTTAAATATTGTTCTAATACTGAGTTCAAAATTTCAGAATTTCCATTAGTAGCCGGATGATGGGAAGATTCAACCCCTGGCCAGTACCAAGTAGGTCCAAAAATGGCCTCCAAAATTTGGAGGTGAATTGAACCCCTCTGTCAGAGATGATCCTTTGTGGAGCTCCATGAAGTCGATAAATGTGTATTAGGAATAATTTGGCTAAACTTTTAGCAGTTGGTATCTTTTGGCAGGGTATAAAATGTGCCTGTTTTGAAAATAGGTCTGTCACGACCCAAATAACAATATTTCCCTCACTGTTTGGCAATTCTACAATGAAATCCATAGCAATCTCTCTCCAAGGTGCTGATGGTTCAGCTACCTTCTGCAATAGACCTGGGGTTTTCCCCTGACGTCTTTTTGCTGCTGCACAAATGGGGCAGCTAGCTACATAGCTTTCTATGTCCTTTTTTAGTGATGGCCACCAAAATTGTCTTTTAATCAGGTTTAAAGTTTTCACAAACCCAAAATGTCCAGCTAATTTGGAGTCGTGGCACCTTACCATTAAGCATAGTCTTTGGCTGGCAGGGACATACAACTTCCCTCCCACCCAAGCCAAGTCTTCTTTCATCAGACAGCTGGATTTGTTGTTCAAAAACCATTCATCAGTGACCAATGCTTGTTTAAAAGTTTGGGTGATGTCATTGCCCGTTAATGTTTCTTGTTTTGTCTGGGATCTGGTGACTATTTTAGTGGCTAGTTGATTGTTTTGTACTATGGGTTTGATTACGTCTGACTTTGCACTATTGTATTGCAGTTTTCTGGATAGCGCATCTGCCAGGAAGTTTCTTCCCCCCGGGAGGAATTTTAGAGTAAAATCAAATCAAAGTACTGAGCCCATTGTACTTGTTTAGGGGAAAGTTTCCTTGGGGTCTTTAGGGCTTCTAGATTTTTATAATCAGTCCAGACTTCAAAAGGGATCTTACTGCCTTCTAGGAAGTGCCTCCAGGTTAACAATGCCCAACAAACTGCATAAGCCTCTTTCTCCCAAATGGCCCACCTTTGCTCAGTCTCATTCAACTTTTTGGATGTGTAAGCGCATAGTTGTAGTTGGTCTTTCTCATTCTTCTGAAGCAGACTGCTCCTATTGCCACATCACTGGCATCTGCTTGTATGACAAATGGTTTCTCTGTGTCTGGGTGTTTTAGAATTGGTTCTGCCGAGAACAGCTGTTTAAGTTTTTCAATTGCCCCCTGGCATTCCATAGTCCAGTTCAATGGCTGCTTTGGTTTAGGGGTTGTCCTCCCCTTTCATGTTTAAGAGCTTGGTGATGGGGAGGGAAATCTGAGCGAACACCGGGATAAACTGGCGGTAAAAGTTGTTAAAACCCAGGAAGCTTTGTAACTGTTTACGCATATGTGGAGGGTCCCAATCAAGTACAGCCTGCACTTTTAGGGGATCCATCTCAACCCCCTGGTGTGAAATGCGGTATCCCAAATAGTCAATTTTCTCTTGGTGTAATTCACATTTAGAAAGTTTAGCATAAAGTTTGGCAGAGCGGAGTTTGTTTAAAACCTCCCTGACTAGTTTTTCATGTTCTGCTTTGGTCTTGGTATAGATTAAAATGTCATCCAAATAGACCAGAACCCCCTTATATAAATGCTGATGCAGCACTTCATTTATTAACTGCATAAACACTGCAGGAGCTCCTTGTAACCCAAAGGGGAGCACCTTGAATTGGTAGCAGCCGAGAGGGGTGTTAAATGCCATTTTCCACTCGTCCCCCTCCTTAATTCTGACACGGTAGTAAGCCTTCCTTAAGTCCAGCTTTGAAAAAAATTTCCCTTTAGCGAGGTGTGCTAGCATATCTTTCATAAGGGGGAGGGATACATGTTCTCCACACTGATCGCATTCAGGGTACGAAAATCAACACATAGACATTTTGAGCCATCTTTTTTCTCTCTAAATAGCACTGGAGCTGCGATTTTAGGTCAGGCTGGCTCAATGAAACCCCTTGCTAGGTTTTTCTCAATAAATGTTCTCAGCTCTTCCAACTCCCTTGGTGACATGCTGTACATCTTGGGTTTAGGGAGTTTAGCGCTGGGTAAGATTTCTATTGCACAGTCAGTGGCGCGGTGGTGGGGAGCTCGTCTGAGGCTTTTTTGCTAAAAACCTCAGTCAAATCCTTGTATTCTATGGGTATGCCTTCAGTTGGTATGGCGTGACCAGGCATAGCTGTTTCTCGATTCTCTGCCCCCTCAGTTCCTTTATGTGGATTCTCAGCAAAAGTCACATTCATCTGAAATTTTATGATGCCTTGTTTCCAATTGATTTTTGGGTTCCATTTTTTCAGCCATGCAAGGCCCAGGACCAACGGCCATTCCATGCCAGGTGCCACTATAAATGTAAGCATTTCCTTGTGGCTTCTGATGCCTATATGTAGAGGCTCAGTAGCAAAAGAAGCTGGCTCCCCTCCTGCTATTGACCCATCTAGTTGGCAGAAAGCCATGGGGTTTTTCAGCTTTCTTACATTAATCCCTATCTTCCCTACTAGGGTTGGGCTGATCAAACAACGGGTGCACCCTGAATCCACTAGAGTGGAGATATTTATCTCCCTGTCCTAGTTTGGGATAAATAGTCTTAGGGGGAGGGTAAGCAGTTTAATTGGTTTGCTTACCAGTGGTTCATCATCTGGATCGCTTCCGAATCAGTGTGATTCCTCCTGTACAGATGCCAGGGTTTCCTCCCCAAAGGGGGGAGGACATGGAACTTCTATGGTCTCCCTGCTCCTCAGGGCAGTCTCCTTCCCACGCCAGCCCGGTTTTGCAGGGTTCTCCCCCGGTGGGTGGTCCCAGGCAGGTGTTTGCGAATGACACTTTGCAGCTCGGTGCCCCTCTTTTCCACACTTGAAACAGGCTGAAGCTCTCAGAGAGAATGTGGTTTGTGGTTTGAGTGGCTCTTGCTTCCATTGGGGTGGGGATTTCTTCCATGCTCACCCTGCTCAATACTGGTTTCTGGCCATATCGATCTCAGCTTCTTTGGCGGTGACGTACCATTCATGTAGGTGATTCAGTGCACCTCAGGCCACACAGGCATTGTATAGATCATCACTCAGCCCGTCCTTGAAACAGCTCACCAAAATATCTTCTGGCCAGTGCACATGACACGCGAGGTCCTGGAATTCTTCAGTATGCTCTGCTACTGGCCGTCGCCCTATCTCACCACCTTAATGTGGTCACGTGCTTTGCAATCTGCTAGTGGGTCCTCAAACCGGTGTCGCAGGGCCATCATGAAATGGTCGAAATCCCGCAATTCTGGTATGTTGGCATTATGCAGGGTCACCATCCATCTGGCAGTGGCACCCTTTAGGGCTAGGGTCACAACTCGCACTCGGGATCCTTGGGTTTGGAAATCATGCCCGTACTCTTGCATGTAGGTTAGCACATGTGCCACAAAGAATCATAATTGTTGTGGAGTCCCATCAAACTTCACCCCAAGGGAGGGAGTTTCTCTTTCCAGTTGCGGGACTCGGGGCTGCTTGGGAATGGGCGCCGGTGTGCATGCTGCCTGGGGGGGAGGGTTTCCTGGGCCTTCTCCTGCTGCTGTGCCATCTGCTCGATAGGCAGGTTCCAGAAAGTGGGTGCCTCCCGTGGCATCATCCACAACTGCTGCCCTTTCCGCGCCCTTTGGTTGTTGTCCTGGCTCCCTTCGGATGTTGAGATTTTCCAAAGTTTCCATCACCAATTGGGTTATATGCCTCTTCAGATAATCCTCCCTCAGTGGTGCTTCGGTCAGTCCTCCCTGCTCAGCAAGGGCTTCTAGTTCCAGTTTCCACCCCTGTTTTCAGTTGCCACAGCTGAGGGTGACTCCTCTGGTTCTCTCATCCCAGCTATCTTTCTTCCCATGCCAATTGACCAGCGGGGATTTTCAGGATTCTCCAGGGTTACCTCATCCTCTCCGATGGAGGTGTACGAAACAGGCATCTGACTGGGTGGCGGTTGATGTCTGTCCCCAGCAATCAGCTTCTCCCAGTTCTGTGCTTCATTCAGACATGGTTTGCAAGGTCCCTTCACTAGAGTGAAGATTGCTTCTCTGGGTTGACCGTTTTGCTGATCTTGCTTTGTGTAAGGATTGCCTCTCCTTCCAACTTAAGAAAGGAAGAACTCTTGAAACATGGTTGTTCAAAAGGATTCTTTTATTAAGCAGAAGTGATAGCCACCTACTTAAAGCAAGATCTGAATACCCTTAGGCAAGACAAGTAGGATTAAAGCAGCAGAGACCCCTCCCTTTAATCAGAATGCAGATTTTAGCCAATACACAGGTTTGAAGATGCTTTCTTTCCCAGTTTCCCTGAGAACCCGAACAAACATGCATTCCCACTGTTATCCTTTAAAGTGAAACAACCCACATGGCTATCATAAAAATTCCTCCAGGTAAAGAGTATCTCAGGGCTCTTTGGTGCCAGGATATAGGTTGTAAAATATCTGTTGACACAGGCAATGCTAGTAAATCGAATCCAAGTCTCTCCCTTCCTCCAATTGAATGGCAGTATCACTTTTAGGGATCTGACATTTTCCTTAGTCACTTCCTAGAATATGGGTTTGCTTAGTCTCGTACCATCAGTTAAACCTCTCTTTGTTTCTTCTTCTCGTTGGGCTCAAGTTAAATGTGCCAATAGGTTATTATGAGGGGGGGGGAAATGAAAATATAATATATATATATTATAATATAATAAAGAATATCAGTATTTTGGAGCAATACAAGTAGATTGTTAATGTTCTGAACAATTTGTTATAATTTAGAAAGTTGAAAATAGTGGACAATACTTTATACCTATCTTTGTTTCTTCTTCTGGTTGGGCTCAAGTTAAATATGCCAATAGGTTAGAGAGAGAGAGAGGGAGGGACAGAGAGGGATGGAGGGAGGGAGGGGAGAGAGAGAGAGAATATCCATATACACAGTTTAAACCTGGTGTTTTTTGACTCATATGCTAGGCAAGGCATCTTATAGTATGTCTTCATATTGCAATATAATTCACTGAAAGTAGCTATGCAAATATAATTCAGTATTGGAAAAATTACAATGTTTCCTTTTACAATTTGCAGGGCAAAGTTCCTCTGTCTGAAGATCCTGCTGCTAAATCTGGAGGCCCAAGTTGTACTGTAAATCAAGCAATAGGTGCAAATATGAACTCTGGTCAAAGTGACTGGCTTTCCTATCACTAGATTACAATTACCAACTCCATCCATCATTCTGTCTCTGTCAGAAGATACATGCAAGAATCCTCTAGCCTGAAAAGAATGGGTCCTTTCTATAAAAGAACATCAGAGACAAAGTTTGAAAACTCTTTTAAGCAAGCCAGATTGAAAATAACAAGAATGCCCTTATGCTGTTCCATTCACTTTGACTGTATTTGTGTGGAATAATATACAAATGGATTATATGAATACATTTTACCTAATATATAACTGATTTGTTATTTCTGCTTTGTAGAATTTTACAATAGGATACTGCTTTTTTTGACCTAAGAGACCCAGCTACATGTTTATCATTATGATTCTTCTTTGATTTATGATTTATGAGATTATGCTGCTCTCCATAAAATATTTTAAATAGTTATATTAATTCTTTGGACATTTTATTCATTTAAATAATAAAATGTATCTGCTTAAATTTCTGATAACACAAGTGATTAGGTATGCTTAGTTAGAAAAAAAGAGAACGATTTTCCTAATGATGGTGCACATCATATCCTCAGTGTATCTAAGTCCTCAGTTATCTCACGATCTGAGGTTAGCCTTGAAATAGTGATTTTCACAATACCCAAACACTACATGTGCATGTCTACATGCAAAATGGAATTTCAGTAATCAACAATTATTCTTGATTTCCATCACAGTGTACAGTATTACATACTGTACATTCATACACACATACATGAATGCATGCATACATACATAATATACTGCAAAGTAGCTAATTCTCTTTTGGAAAAAGTGGAATGAACTATGCACAATTTGAAAAGAGTGCTATGCCCTCAGTGTCATTATAGTCAAGAGGACCACATAAGCTCCCTCACTCCTTTGCTGCCCTTTAAGATCTGTTTACTTATGGTGATCAGAAGTATTCCAAGAGTAAGTAAATGACTTTTAACACCAATATTGACAGTACATTCTATAGCCAAAAAAAAAAAAAAAAAAATTAATTCAGTAGTAAATCTATAAGAAAGTGCTTCTATTAAGGACTACTTTTTAAAATAGGATTTTAAACATAGGATTTTTAAAAATCCTGTTTTAATATAATTTTCTAGTTTTGTGCTTACATAGCTGAATGAGATGTCTGTACATTTTGTGTTTTGCTAGTAGTATTGTGTTCAAACAATCACAAAAATCACAATTGTAAAGAGATTTGTATCTGTGGATGAAAAAGATTAGCAAGTAGTATATTGATGTAGCAGATTAGATAGTGAAGGATGCAATGAGGAAACAACTGGAATCAGCAAGAAAATATATAAATGCTTCAAAGGATGTAGAATAAGTACACCCATTTTGATTTATGCACTGTATCACTATGTAAAGTCAAAATTAAAATACCATATACATATTGTAAGCCAGATTTTAATATTGTATTTGTATGCTCAAAATTAATAAAATTGGTTTGTAAATTCTTTAAATGGAATTAATATGTGAAATTAAACCTTGACATTGAAGCTATCATCACCATCATGGTGTCAGTAGTACATACTCACAGGACAGAAAAGAACAACATAGCTTTCTTCCACTGTTGCCTTCCACCAACCAACATTTAGAACATGCTACCTGTGATTCAATGATTTTGGGATTCAAAGTGTATTCTCAAGCAGGAACACTGAGGTATCAGAGATTGCAGACTGTTATCCACTTATCTTTGTTTAGGGTTTTTTGATATTCAGTTAGTAGAAGAATTGTATTTCTTCCATCTCAGACTCTTAGATTAGCAAAAGACATATATCTCTTCCAAGACATAATTATTTAATGTCCTCCCAAATTCTCTGCTATAGACAAAGTTGTATTTGTTATCTCACCTAAGGTATATATCATACAAAATATAACCCCCACCCCCACCCCCAAATTATGTGTACTCCATCTAGATTTTTAAAAAATAATTTCTTTTCAAATTTTGAAATAATGTTACCCTAAAACAGATTTTTTTATTTTTGCAAGTCAAAAATAAAAAAAAATAGTATCAATATATTGTGAAAACAAAACCAACATTTTCTTTTTATATGGTTATCACAGTGTTGGAAGAAATATCCATCTGGGTTCAGTTCCAAGTAGGGAGAAAGACACTGAAAACATGGAGGCTGATTGGAAAGATGGTTTATTGATGAACAGGACCACATGGGTTTGAAGTCCTGGTGCAGCTGAACACATGGAGTAGAGAGAAGGTTATTTATACCCTCTCTTAGGCCTTGCCTTTGAGCTTCTTGTTCCTGTGCAAGAAATGTATTTTATTGGCTCCTGTCAGACACCCATGGGGCTATGCAGGGGTCATAGCTAACTTTGTAGGCTGTCTTGAGTCCCAGGCTTGGTTGAAGCTTGCTGATGCAATGAAGGGGCTTGTTGTGCAATAGCTATTGTGACTGAATGGCTTGGCCCTGAAGGATAATCCCATCATCCTGGAGCTGAAGGTCTTTTGTTTTGTAGATAGGCTGGCCCAGTCTTGCTGGGGCTATTAAGAAAGATGGGGGCTGCTTTCCAAGAGCATGTTTCTCCTTTAGGGAAATATAATATTCTGCATTTTATAATATTTCCCAAAATATTTCATTCTTCTAGAAGAGGGGTGGGTACTAACTTTCTACAATAGCTTATTTGGTTTTGATTTAAGTCCTGAATATTGATAAATTCAGGAATGAGGGGTAGACAATTAATTTCCTTACATCTTCTGCAAGATAGAAATAGAAATAGCATTTAGGCTTATATACCTCCCCATAGCACTTTACAGCACACTCTGTGTGGTTTACAATGTAAGCATTATTTGCATATTGCCCTCAACAATCTGAGTCCTTATTTCACAGACCTCTGAATGATGGACAACTGAGTCAACCTTGAGCCCTTCAGGCAATATTGCCTTCAAACTGCTGGAGAGAGCAGACAATCTTGCAGACAATCTTGACAATTTTGACATAATGAATTTGTCATTATGTGATTGCAGTTCCACTGTGACTGGGTTAATAATGCAGCTAATAGGGAACAGTCCTACAAATTTTTAGATGGTTGCAAGGATTGTAAGACCCAAGTGGAAAGGTAGATTCAATCCCCAACTTTAAATGGTTTAAGCTCCGCTCTCTTTTTATCTGCCTGAGCTTTCTAGGCTGCTTTTGCTTCATCTAGGGCTTTGTGAACCATGGGCCATGTGGTCTTTAACTGATTGAGCCACTCCTTTAGGGAGGGGATTGTTGGTTCAGTGGTAGGTAGTTTGGATTGAATTCTTCACCTGTGGCTACCTGGAATGGGGTAAAACCCATGCTGGTATGCACTGAATTGTTGTATACTACCTTCGCAAATGGCAATAGGTCGGTAGTTAATAAAGCATCAGAGGTACTGTTCCAGAACTGAGTTAACACATTCTGTCACCCCTTTCATTTGAGGATGGTGACTAGAACTGAGGCCCTGGTCGACATTGAAAGCTATGTGGCCAGCTGTCCAGTTTGTGCTGCGGCAAAGAGGCCTCTGGGGAAACCCACAAGGCTTTTACAGACGGTGGCTAACCCCCAAGCACCGTGGAAAGAAATATCTAAGCACTTTATTGTGGAATTGCCTGAAAGTGGGGGGAACACTGTTATTTGGGTTGTTACTGATCTTTTTTCAAAACAAATGCACTTTGTTCCGTGCCCCAAAATTCCCTTCACGAAGATGTTAAGTAAACTCTTACTTAAGGTTGCACAGTGTGCCTGAGTGCATTATTTCCGATAGGGAAGTGCAATTTACATCACAGTTTTGGAGGGAATTTTTGAAGCTGTTGGGAACCACCCAGGGCTTAAGCTCGTCCCATCACCCACAAACTATTGGGGCTTGTGAGAAACTAACGCAATCCTGGAACAGTATCCCAGGTGCTACATTAATTACCAACAGGACAATTGGACTGAACTTTTGCCATTTGCAGAGGTAGCATATAACAATTCTGTGGATAGTAGCTTGGGGTTCACCCCAAGGGTAAAATCTAGCAGGTTCTGACAGGTTCTGGAGAACTGGTAGCAGAAATTTTGAGCAGTTCAGAGAAGCGGTAGTGGAAATTTTGAGTAGTTCAGAGAACTGGCAAATACCACCTCTGGCTGGCCCCAGAGTGGGGAGGGAATGGGGATTTTGCAGTTTCCTTCCCCTGGAGTGGGATGGGAATGGAGATTTTGCAGTATCCTTCCCCTGCCACACCCACCAAGCCACGCCCACCAAGTCACACCATGCCCACCAAGCCATGCCCATAGAACCAGTAATAAAAAAATCTGGATTTCACCACTGGTTCACCCCATTTAAGGTGGCCTCCAGTCAGGACTTTGTAGCTATTCCAGAGCTGCCTCAAGGGAAACCACATGTACCCTCCTTAGCAGAGTGGATAGCCCAACTGCAGAACACTTGTCCAGTTGCCCATAAGGCACTGGAGGAGGCACATCAGGCACATAAGAAACAAGCTGACAAAAAATGTGTGAAGCCAAAAGAGTTTAAAGTAGGCGACAGAGTCTACCTCTCCACAAAGTACTTATAGTCCACCCAACCATCTAAAAGCTTCCTTTTGAAATAATGCCTGTTTCAAGAGTTCTGCTTTCTTGAGGAGAGAGGAGAGGCAAGTCCTTACATTAAGCAGGATCTGCAAATTGGTCAACCTGGAGAAGCATCATTCTACTGAGGGGACCTTGCAAACCATGTCCGATTAGGGCAGTGAGCATGGAGAGGGAGAATGCTGGGGTGAAACCTCCACCACCACCAAGCTGGATACAACCTCTGGCTGCCCTACCAATGAACCAGCTGCCCTGGAGAACCCCATGAAGCTGAGTTGGTTGATTAGAGAGGGGAAGAAGAATAGCTGGAGGGGAGGACTAAAGATGTCACCCTCACCCATGGCAGCCAGCAGCAGAGCTAGAAGTGTGATCTGGAAGCCCTGTTGGACCATGAGGACCTGGCTGAAGAACCGGTCCAAGATGAATTCCTCAAGAAGCAAGGCATGTGATGGAGACATTTGAGAACCTGAGTGTAAGGATTGCCTCTCCTTCCAATTTAAGAAAGGAAGAACTCTTGAAATGAGAGTTCAAAAGGATTCTTTTATTAAGCAGAAGTGATAGCCACCCACTTAAAGCAAGATCTGACTACTCTTAGGCAAGACAAGTAGGATTAAAGCAGTAGAGACCCCTCCCTTTAAGTCAGAATGCAGATTTTAGCCAATACACAAGTGTGAAGATGCTTTCTTTCCCAGTTTCCCTCAGAAACCGAACAAACATGCATTCCCACTGTTATCCTTTAAAGTGAAACAACCCACATGGCTATCATAAAAATTCCTCCAGGTAAAGAGGATCTCTGGGCTCTTTGGAGCCAGGATATAGGTTGTAAAATATCTGTTGACACAGGCAATGCTAGTAAATTGAATTCAAGTCTCCCCCTTCCTCCAATTGAATGGCAATATCACTTTTAGGGATCTGACACTGAGAGCCCAAGTTGAACTAGACTGCCTGGGCAGAGGAGACAAAGCAGCTGCATCAGCCAATGGTGTGAGGGCAGACAGGGCAGATGGGGTGGCTGCCACACCAGCAAACCCACCACACCTGGCACTAGTCCCCTCGAATGTCCTGAGGCTGATGAAAGCCCCGCAACTAGAATGGAAGACACTTCCCCTGGGTATCAAATATAATGGCGACCCACGGTATCTGGGCTTTTTCCTGGCACAGGTCCTCACGAACATGCAGGAATATTGGTAAGACTTCCAAACCCAAGGCACCTGGGATAGAGTTGTCACCCTGGCCCTGGAGTGGGCAGCGGCTAGATGGATAGTGACCCTCCACAAAGCAGATGCCCCCAGCTTCAGAATTTTGACCACTTCATGATGGCGCTCTGCCACAGGTTTGAGGACCCACTGGCAGACCACAAAGTTCGTGACCACATCAGAACAGTGAAGCAGGGCCTCTGGCCAGTGGCTGAATACACCAAGTAGTTCTGAGACCTGTGTGACTGACTGGAAGGCATCCTAGTAAGCTGGTTCAAAGACAGGCTGAACGCTGACCTCTACCATGCCTGCCTAGTTTGCGGAGCCCTGAATTACCTCCATGATTTCTACTTCCTCCTCCATCTTGGAGGAGGAAGTGGAAATTGACCTGGCCAGAAACCAGTACTGAGCCAGGAGAACCTGGAAGAAGTCACCACCCCAAGGGAAATGAGAGCCCTTCAAGCTTCAAGCCGTCCCTCCAAGATTGACCACCTGTTTCAAATACAGAAAAGATGGGCATCACACAGCCAAGTGCTGCTTGAAAATACTGGGCCAAAAACCAGACCACTTGCCAAGTGGGAAGCCAGGCAAAGTCACCCCATGCAGGAAGGACACCGCATTGAGAAGTGGGTAGATTGTGGAGTTCCATCCCTTAGCAAAACTGGGGGAGGGAACTTCAGCCCCCTCCAAGGAGGACCTGGCCCTTTCAAAAGTGACTCCGAAGACAACCTGCAGGTAAGAGAATTGGTTGAACCAGTCACATTGCCCCTAAGACTATTCATCCCCAGCAAAAAAAAAAAGTAAAACTCTCTGCCCTTCTAGACTTGGGGTGCATCAGGTGCCTGATAAGCCCAACCCTCAATTGCATTCTGTCAGCTAGATTGGTCAGTGGTGGGTGGGGAACCAGCCACTTTTGCTACAGAGCCCCTGGAAATAGTCATGAGGGCCCACGACAAGAGACTCACATTAATAGTGGCACCAGGAATGGAGTGGTCAGTGGTTCTAGGGGTCACCTGGCTGAAGTGGTGGAACCCCCAAGTAGACTGGAAGGAGGGGACCCTAATATTCTAATGGGGAGTGATCAGACCAGATGACCATGGGGAGGAACAGGTGGAAAACCCGAAGAAACAAACAACCACCACAGGGAAGGACGAGCTATCTCAAGGCATCACCCAAGAATACAGAGACTTAATCAAGGTGTTCAGCAAAGAGGGTGCCATGCTTCCCCTACCCCCACCCCGTCCCAAGGACTGTGCCTTTGAAATACTTGTGGTGCGAAACCACTGAAGCCAAAAATGTACTGCATGTCCCTGAGTGAACTCAAAGAATTATGGGCTTTCATAGATAAAAACCTAACTCGGGGCTTCATCCAACCAACCCATCCCAAAATAGCAGCCCCGGTGCTGTTCCCGGAAAAGAAAGATGGGTCTTTGTGTTTATGCATGGATTATAGATTACAGCGTGGAAAACATGCTGGCCCACCTCTCCAAGGGGAAGTTTTCTTAAAGCTGGATTTGCAGGAAGCCTATTACAGGATCAGGATTAAAGAACAGAACTAATGGAAACCGCCTTCAACACCCCTCTGGGGTGTTTCCAATTCAACATGCTCCCATTTGGCCTGCAGGGCGCTCCAGCAGTTTTCATGCAGTTAATAAAAGGGAGTCTTGGTGTATTTAGATGACATTTTAATCTGCACTAAAACCAAAGCAGAGCATGTAAAACTTGTCTACACAGTCCTAAACAAACTCTATGTTGCAAAACATTACGCAAAGCTGTTAAAATGCAAATTTCACAAGGAAAGGATAGACTACTTAGGTTACAGAATCTCCCACGAAAGAGTGGAAATGGACCCAGAGAAAGTGTGGACAGTAGTCAAATGGGCCCCTCCCTACACAGATAGACAGCTACAATGTTTTCTGGGGTTTCTAACTTCTAATGACAATTTATTCCAGCATTTCCCCAAATTGCACTTCCAATCAGTAACCTGTTAAAAACCAAGGGGGATAATAAACCCAAACCAAGGCAACCCTGAACTGGATCATGGAATGCCAAGTGGCATTCGAAAAGGTAAAAAGACTGTTTTTGGCAGACCCAGTGCTAAAGCACCCACACCCAGAGAAACCTTTTGTCATTCAGGCAGATGCCAGCGATGTGGCAGTCAGGGTGGTCCTCCTCCAAGAGAATGAGCAGGGTTTGTTACAGCCAGGTGCATTCAACTCCAAAAAATTAACAGACACCAAACAGAGGTGGGCTGTTTGGGAGAAAGAGGAGTATGTAGTCCGCTGTGCCCTCCTTATGTGGAGGCACGTTCTAGAAGGGAGTAGAATCCCTTTCCAGATGTGGACTGATCACAAGAATCTGGAAGCCCTTAAGACTCCATGGAAACTATCCCCAAAGCAAGTATGCTGGGCCCAATACTTCAAATGCTTCAATTTCACCCTCAAATACCTTCCTGGGGGGAAGAATTTCCTAACTGATGCCCTATCTAGACTGCTGCAATATAATTGCACAAAACCAGAAGTAATCAAACCCCTGCTCCCAGCCTTTCAGCTAGCAGCCAAAGTAGTGACCAGAGCACAAGCGAACACAGATCTCCCAATGGACAATGTCATGACCCAGGACCATAAAACCACTTGTTTACTAAAAAATAGTATAATGTAGGCAGGAAAAAACCCCGGGGCTGTTGCAAGCAGTAGCTGAGCCTTCAGCACCCTGGAGAGAGATCTCCATAGATTTTATCATAGAATTGCCCAAGAGTGCAGGAAACACTGTCATTCAGGTGGTGACTGACTTATTCTCCAAGCAGGTCCACTTTATTCCATGCCAGAAGATCCCCACTGCAAAAACTCTAGTCAAGATGTTCCTACACCATATATATCACCTGCAGGCAGCAGAATGGATGGGTACCTCCATGATGACGATGCCTCTGAGCTGAGGGAGGCTGGGGGAGTTGAGGACAAGATTCAAAGGAGACAAAAGCCCAACAGGAAGAGGGGGAGAAATGGGAGTTAAAGCAGAGGGGATGGTCAGTGAAGGAATACATTCGAGAATTCCAGAGGGTTGCAGGGAGGCTGTGGCACTGGCCAGAATGGATGCTCCTCTACCATTTCAAAGAGGCCCTCAATAGAGGCCTACGACAGGCTTGTATGTAGTGAGGCCTTCCTGATCGGCTGCAAGAGTGGTACCGGGCCACCACAGAACTGGATGTGGAGCTGTGAGTCTGCAGACCAAGGAGCGATGCTGAGGTGAGGATGCGAAAGAGCCAAGAAAGCCAACTGTTCAGGAGGCGATCAGCCAGAGTCACAGCCACCAGAGCTCCCACAAAACCAACCCAAGCCCTCATACAGTGCTTCCAATGCAGTCAGCTGGGGCATTGAGCAGCCAAATGCTTGGCAGTCATGCTCAAACCAAAAGCGGGACTGATGGCATCAGCAAAGCTGAAAAAATCACCATGGAAGCCACCAGAGAAATCCATCTTAGGACATCAGGCCATCGAGGTCCCCTCTTCCCCACCCGAGGGGGAAGGAACTCCAGCTGAAGGAGACCAGTCACTCACCTCCTATGACAGCAAGGATGAGGGAGAAAGAGATCCGATGGTAAGTAGAGCCCTCCACCCTTTCACAATCCTCTTGAGAATCATGGCACCCAAATCGGGAGCTCAGGGGGAGTTTGAGGCCCTAATAGACTCAGGCTGCACCTGATGCTTAAGAATCCTGCCCACAGTGCTGAGGCTGGAAATCCAGGTGAGGAGGCTATCCAGGGCCATGAGATTTGAATAAGACAATGGCTCACTAATAGGAGGGGCTCTAGTGACCCATTTGACCAAACCCATGAAGCTGGAGATGGGTCAGCACTGGGAGATGATCCAGTTCGTGATTGTCCCAAAGATGATAGAAGCCATGATCCTGGGGCTAGCCTGGTTGGACAAGTGGGGCCCAGCAATATGGTAGGAAGGGGGAAACAGGAAATTGAGGTTGGAAAAAGGCTCCTTCTCTCCCCACATGACCAAGTCGTGTAAACTTCTCCACAGAGGACAGGAGCCAAAGGCCCAGAACACTCAAGGATGGGGTCAGATCAGCCACTGGGGACCCAAACCATCCCCAAGAAGACCAGGACCTGGCAGAGATGTTCGGGGAGGAGGAGTGCAATGCACTACTGCTCACAGGCCCACAGACTGCATGATTGAGATCCTTCCAGGGGCAAAACTACCCAAGCCCAAGATATACTTAATTTTAAAAAAGTTTCTTCCAACATATAAATAACAAGGGAAAAAAAATCAAGGAAACAGTTGGTCCACTAAAGAGAAACGGCAAGGAAGTAACAGGCAAGAGAGAGAAAGCAGAACTGCTTAACTCATTCTTTGCATCGTTCTTCACGCAAAAAGAAACCATAGTCCAACCTACTAAATGTCAGCTTTGGAAGCCATATTAGGCCAGAAGCTTCCATGCTGCCACTTTCTCATGTGTGGGAAAGTAGGAGGGGGGATTTAGTAGAGGGGTTGTGTGAAGGAGGTTCTGGGTTCGAATGAACTGTGGCCCGATACACACACATACGCACAAAAGCATGCAAGTTGAGAGAAGAGTCTTAAAAAGGTAAATAGTTTAATAATACAAAACACATAAAAACAAACCTACAAAAAAGGCATCAACAGCCTAAAAGATTCTCCTCTTAGCAAAGTCCATTTGCTGTAGTCTTCTTCCCAAAAACATGGGAGGTCCTCTGTGTTGTTTGCCAGTCCTCTCCTGCAAGTCTTCTCAGGAGTAAGGCAATGACTCAGCTCTTTGCAGTGACTCAGCTCTGGAGGCTTTTGGCTGTTCTCAACTGCTCAGCTCACAGCTGCTCTGCTGCAGCTCTCTGGCAGCTCTCTGGCAGCTCTAAGGTGGCTGTAATCCTGTTGCTACTTATATACTGGCCAAGTAGCCATTGGAAAGCACAGGAAACTCAGAGCCAGGAAGCTGTGCTCTGATTGGTTCATTTAAACCATGCAAACTAAACAATCAATTAGTTGCAGCAAAATGCTCAGAGGCTTTTCCTCTGACAATCCCCTTCTCTGCAACGATTGATTACAGAAATGCATGTACATACAAGTCATGAGCATATACATTACAGTAGTATGAAATACGATCTTACATAGTCATAGATATCTTATCCAAAAGATATTGGTGTTGATCCCTGGATAATGGCTTCGTGAGCAAGTCTGCTATTTGTTCCTTTGTCTCGCAAAACACCGTCCTAACAAAACCTAACCTGGTCAATTGTCTGACATGTTTGTACTTGATGTCAATGTGACGTGACCTCTTTCCCACTGCATCAGTCTGTGAGATATTAATAGCAGCCGTGTTATCCCCATGAACCTCAATAGGATACACTGATTCTTCCCACAAGTTTATTAGGAGATCGTCAAACCACACCAGATCATTAGATACTTTTGATAAACACACATATTCTGCTTCGGCAGTAGAAGTTGTAATTAACTTCTGTTTACCTGAGTACCATTCAGGAATATAACATAACCTGAGGTACTCTTCCTGGACTTAATGTCCCCTGCCCAATCAGCATCTCCATAACAGCATAAACTTGGTTTATCTGATATATCTGGCTCCAATAGAAGTGAATGTTTAACCATGTTGTTTAAATACCTCAAAACTCTTTTGATTCCACTCCAATGGTATTGAGTGGGATTCTCAGAATGCCTGGACAGAACGTTTATGGTCAGACAGATATCTGGCCTAGTCCAGCTTGCAATATACAACAGTGATCCTATCATTGACTTATAAAGGGTCTTCTGCTCAAAAGGTTCACTTTCAGCATACATATTCTTAAGGAAATCTGTCTGCATGGGTGTGTCACAAGGTTTGGCCTCTGTCATGTTACACCTTTCTACCAATTCTATAATCTTGTCCTGTTGGGAGAGTTCATACCATTTCTCCGTTTTTACGAATTGGACTCCTAGAAATTTGTCTATCTGACCCAGAGGCTTTAGGGCAAAATTCTTGCTTAACTCCTTGGAGAACAACTTACATCTATCCTCAGATTTGCAGACATATAAAATATCATCCATGTAAACCAGGACTGTCTCTTTAATACCCTGGTGATTTTTGATGAACACACATTCGTCGGCTGACGAGGTTGTAAAACCCATCTGTTTTAAACTACTGGTGAGACATTCGTACCACCTTCTGCCAGATTGTTTCAGACCATAGAGGCTTTTATTTAAAAGCCAAATATTGTTTCCCTGGTGATCTACACCTTGAGGAGGCTTAACATATATTCTCTTATCTAGCTTGGCATGTAAGTATGCTGTTTGTACGTCAAATTGATATACATTCTCCCCTTGTATGGCAGCTATAGTGAGTGCGGTCTTCACACTTTCTGGCCGCACTGTAGGTGAGAAGGTGTCACATAGTCATCAGGGAATCTTTGTGAGAAACCCTGTGCAGCCAACCTCGCCTTGTAAATAAACCTCCCGTTCTCAATGGGCTTTTTCTTAAAGACCCATCTTGTGCCAATTACCTTTTTGTTCACTGGTAACTCCGCTGGGGTGAATACCTCTAGTTTTTTCAAACTCTGCAATTCGGTATCCATTGCAGCATGCCAATTTTGTTGTTCTTTATCAGATAACATTAAAACATCTTCATACCTTTGGGATGTGACCGAAACCTGGTCAACAGAAGTAGCAAAATCTTCATACCTTTTTGGCTTCTTCCCCCTAGTGGATCAAACTGGCCTTTTAACTGGTTCTTCATCCACTTCAGTACTGTCTGATAAATTATCCTCCTCACCATCACCATCTTTGCTTTTAAAGTGGTATGCCCTTCTTTCCATGCTGTCTCTGTCTTCCACTTTAAAATTCCCTTCAAGGGTTTGGGAGGTGTACTGTCCTCCTCATCTCCAAAACCAGAAGAATCGCTATCAGTAGATAGGCCTTTAGACACTTTTTCTGCGTTTTTATTTCTACTACGAGGGGGATCTTGAGTCAGGATCTCATTTGCATGGATCCTACTCCAATTAGTGCCTTCATAAAAGGTGGCTGACCTGGATATTACAATTCTGCCATTTGGGTCCACGAATCTAAAGGCCTTAGAACCTGTCTCATAACCCATAAACCTCAGTTTGGTTGAGACTTTATCCCCCTTCTTTCTAAGTTATTTTGGGATGTGGACATCAGCCATTACTCCAAATACGTGAAGATGCACCAATTTC
This sequence comes from Pantherophis guttatus, assembly GCF_059756535.1. Lineage (NCBI taxonomy): Eukaryota > Metazoa > Chordata > Lepidosauria > Squamata > Colubridae > Pantherophis > Pantherophis guttatus. The sequence continues at coordinate 118,062,234 of NC_142065.1, read as the reverse complement.
GGCTTACGGCCATACACTATCTCATATGGGGTCTTTTGTACCACACTGGACCATACCCGGTTCAGCGTATAATTTGCATACGAAACAGCTTCCGCCCAATATGAAAAGCTTAAATCAGCATCCTCAAGAGTGCATCTTACCATTGTCTGCAGTACGCCATTCCGTCTTTTTGAAATTCTGTTCTGGAATGGTGAATAAGGCGAAGTTCATAAATGTATTATGCCTTTCCGTTTTAACCAGTCAGAGAACTGTGCTGAGTTAAATTCAGTTCCTCTGTCAGTCAAATCTTTTGAATATTAACCTTATGCTGGTTCTCCACTAGGCAACAAAATTCCTTAAACTTAGACAATGCCTGATCCTTAGATTTAATGGGGTAAACAAATCCAAACCTACTATGGTCATCCACAATTGTCAGAAAGTAATGATTCCCACTAAAAGAAGCTTTCAGGGGACCCACCAGATCCATATGTACCAACTGAAATATGTGTTCAGAATATCTCAGGGATTTTTTGGGTGCAGGATTTGTTTTTGACTTCGCGATCCTGCAAATAGAACAGTCCAGAAAAATGTTACAATCTTTAACCCTAGTTCCATTTGAACATTCAGATACCTTTTGTACTACTGGGAAGCTTACATGACCCAATCTACGATGCATAAGGTGAGCACATTCATCATGCAATGGCTTGCCAGTGGAGATTGCATTGACATTCTCAGGCTCACTCCTTCCCTGTTTTAAGTTAAAACTTACAGACTTCTTACTATTTAAAACATTTTTACAATTACCTTTAAAATTCCCCTTCTCTTGTGTACCTTCAACATCATCATCTGAATCAAACAGCTGCACCGGCTGGAGGGGTTAGGAATAGGGGGCACCATGCTTCGGTGGTTCTCTTCCTTCCTCTCTGACCGTTCACAGTTTGTGTTGGCAGGGGGGCAGAGGTCGACCTCGAGGCACCTTATTTGTGGGGTGCCGCAAGGGTCAGTCCTCTCACCCCTTCTGTTCAACATTTATGTAAAACCGCTAGGCGAGATCATCCGTGGTTTCGGGGTGAGTGTTCATCAGTATGCTGATGACACACAGCTATACATCTCCACCCGAGACCACCCCAATGATGCCCTTGCTGTGATGTCCCGTTGCCTGGAGGCCCTGCGGATCTGGATGGGGAGAAACAAGCTCAGACTCAACCCCTCCAAGACCGAGTGGCTGTGGCTTCCGGTGTCCCGGTATAGTCAGCTGGTACCATCACTGACAATAGGGGATGAGATCTTGCTCCCCACAGAGAGGGCCCACAACTTGGGTGTCCTCCTGGATTCACGGCTATCTTTAGAAGATCATTTGACGGCTGTGGCCAGGGGTGCCTTTTATCAGGTTCGCCTGATCCGCCAGTTGCGTCCCTTTCTGGATCGGGATGCCAGTTGCGTCCCTTTCTGGATCGGGTAACTCATGCCCTAGTTACCTCCCATATGGACTACTGTAATGCTCTCTACATGGGGCTCCCCTTGAAAAGCACCCGGAGGCTCCAACTGGTCCAGAACGTAGCCGCGCGGGTGATTATGGGTGCAGCTCGTTACGCCCATGTAACACCTCTCCTACGCGAGCTGCACTGGCTCCTGGTGGTCTTCCAGGTGCGATTCAAGGTGTTAGTTATCACCTTTAAAGCGCTCCATGGCTTAGGACCTGGGTACCTACGAGACCGTCTTTTGCCACCAATAGCCTCCCACCGACCAGTTCGTTCTCACAGGGAGGGACTACTCAGGGTACCGTCAGTCAAATTATGTCAACTGGTGACTCCCAGGGGGAGGGCCTTCTCTGTGAGGGCTCCAACCCTTTGGAATGAACTGCCCCCGGAGATACGGAATATCCCTGATCTCCGTGCTTTCCGCCGTGCCCTCAAGACCCTGATGTTCCAACAGGCGGGGCTAAACATATGAACATGTGAATGATTTTTTAAATGTGATCTAATTCTGGGTTTTATTTAATTGACCAAACTAAGTAATAATTTTAATTAGCAATTTTATGATGTTTGTGTGTCTATATTTTTCTTGACTGTACACGGCCTTGAGTCCTACAGGAGAAAGGCGGTATAGAAATATAATAAAAAAAAATAAAAAAAAATAAATAAAATTGGGATTCATCATCATCACTATCAAAAGTGGTAACCTGGTTTGTATCATCAGATTCCTCAGCCTTTGAAATAGGAGAATAATAGGGCAAACCGCTGATTTTCAACACTTCCCCAACCACATGCTTATCATTGGTAATCACAGCAGTTCCCTCTGTGAACAATATCTCTATCTTAGAGTTCTCACTTATCTTTACAATGCTGAGTAAATTATGATCAATGTCAGGTACATATAAAACATCATCAACTTCCCCAAGCCCAGGAATAAAAACCTTACGAATGCCAGTAACTCTTACCCTTTTACCATTTGCAACCTTAACCATGGATTTATAACCCCTTAATTCAGTAAACAAACCTCGGTTATTCACAATATGTTTGCTGGCCCCACTATCCAACAACCATAGTTTAGCACGTTGTTTCCTTGAGAGATCTGATTCAGATGTCTCAATCACAGTAACAAGGTTGCTAGCAAAGCCAAATTTGTCCTTCTTATCATCCTTCCTCGGCCATTTACCCCTTCTCTGACTAGAAGTATTACTTTGTGGCTTCCATTGTGGGGTGGGTGATCTTTTCCTATACCGACCACCAGAGGGCACCCTTTGGTGTGCTCTAACATTACGTGGGCAATCCCTTTTGTAATGTCCCTTAGACCCACAATTAAAACATTCTCCAACAATATAAACCTTTTTGAGGCTTTTTGACCTTCTCATTTGCCTATCCTTCCCATGGAAAGTTGCCCTATCTTTCCTCAAATTGTCTTCACCAATTAATTTACCAGACTGAACTTCCAGGGACATATTTTCAGGGCTAATGTTAACTAGTCAGGACACAAAATTATCCCAACTAGGATCCAAGGAGTTAATTATGATACTAATCAAACTCTGTTCATCTACATGCTGTCCCCTTAAAGTTAATTCCTCCCTCATTCTATGAAGTTCACAAAGGTGTTCGTTCATATCAATACCTGGTTTCAATTTCGCAGAGTGAAATTCCCTGGAAATTCTGCTTGTTGCATTTGAATTCTTGCAACAAAACAATTTAAACAATTTTTGCCAAACCTCATATATAGTTAAACCATGTGGAATACTGGGATACAAAGCAGGGTCAATGGCTGATAGCAAAACACAAAACGCTTTGTGATGCAAAAGATCAGTTTCCATAGTCCAGGGTTTTGAGGGAGGCTCCAACAATAGTGATAACACATTTTCCCTCATTAAAATTACCTGGACATTTTTAGACCATCCCTCTAAATTCTGTCCACTAATGTGTAAGGTTTCAAAACCAGATGGCAAAATATTTGCATTTATAGGCGTAAAATTGGGAAATTGCTGCCCCCCCCCCCCCCCCGATGCTTCAAATTTTTAAACTGACAATAGGGCATAGGGATCACAGCAGTCAGCTTAAAAACTGCCGATTGGTCATTCAATAACAACCTTCCTTCAATAGGGGGGGGTCGAATTTTCAGGCTGCATGGGCTCAGAGTTCATCCGTGCCTGTGATGCAAAATGCAAAGACCTCCTTAGCTGTCCCTCCATAGAAAACCTTGAGCGTGCTCCTGGAACCTCAACCTCAGTTGGTATAGTCCCGGAGGTAGCTCCAAAAACTGGGGCACCGTGGAAAAGCCCGTCCCATTTACAATGGATGAGGGGTGGGTTGGAGGTGTCAAGGATGTACTAATACTGGCTGCTGCTGCATGTTGAGCCAGGAACAACTGAAAGTCACTTCCAAACAATGTAGTAAATGTTTCAATTGCACTAGCAACCTCAGTTTCGGGAGGTGAGTCTTTTACATTCAAACTTCTAGCTAGCTGATTTGAAACAGTTTGAGCAATAGGTGCCACCATAACATTTGGCAGGGAATTCAAAACAGGCAGTCTCTTATTTTCTGCTTTAGGTCTACAGCCAGCAAAGGGGGCTACGGGGGAAGTTTTAAAATCCCTTACCAGCCTGGCATTTTCCTGAGTTTCAATCCTGTCCTCTGCCATCACTGGCGCAGTTGCTGCATGCATTAAAATGCTGAGGGCAGCAACTGGATTCTCACATGTTGTGGGGAGACCAAGGGTTTGAAGTATTATTGACCTCATCTCAGCTTCTCCCATGGGTCTCACATTCGATGCCTTAGGGGATGCCTGTCCACCTTCTGCTCCTGCAAGGGGGGGAAATTCACCTTCTGCAGCGTGCAGCTCGAGAACTGGGGCATCTGCTTTAAAACTCACAGCCTCTTCACTCTCCTGCCCGACCATTGCTTGAAGTCCTCCAGCTGAAGCAATCCTGGCTTGTTCTTCCATCAAACGGCCTTGGAGTTGCTTACTCTTGGTAAATGCCCAGGTCTTGACTTTATCCTATCGCATTGGTTTAATGGTGGGCATGCTAGTGCATTGTGCTACGAATCAGGTCCATTGAACCATCCTCTGCTACCAATTGTGAAGGAGGTTCTGGGTTCGAATGAACGGTGGCCCGATACACACACAAACGCACAAAAGTATGCAAGTTGAGAGAAGAGTCTTAAAAAGGTAAATAGTTTAATAATCCAAACACATAAAAACAAACCTACAAAAAAGGCATCAACAGCCTAAAAGATTCTCCTCTTAGCAAAGTCCATTTGCTGTAGTCTTCTTCCCAAAAACATGGGAGGTCCTCTGTGTTGTTTGCCAGTCCTCTCCTGCAAGTCTTCTCAGGAATAAGGCAATGACTCAGCTCTTTGCAATGACTCAGCTCTGGAGGCTTTTGGCTGTTCTCAACTGCTCAGCTCACAGCTGCTCTGCTGCAGCTCTCTGGCAGCTCTCTGGCAGCTCTAAGGTGGCTGTAATCCTGTTGCTACTTATATACCGGCCAAGTAGCCGTTGGAAAGCACAGGAAACTCAGAGGCAGGAAGCTATGCTCTGATTGGTTCATTTAAACCATGTAAACTAAACAATCAATTAGTTGCAGCAAAATGCTCAGAGGCTTTTCCTCTGACAGGTTGTCTGTAGACATAATAGCATTCTTCCTGTCAGTCAAGGTCAGGGCGATCCTGCATCTGGAGAAGAAGTGGTCGGAGTGATGTCTCGAGATGGGACAATGGTTGATTGGAGCATGTGATCGACTGAGGAGGGAGGGGATGGTTTTGGGGGTTTTGACTTACCAAGGGAAAACCCAGACCTCTCAGATTCGGGGTTTCCCAGAAGGTACCTATTCTAGTAAATAGAACTTTAAAAAATGCTTGCTTAAGAGTCTTTACTTGGAGATGGGGATTTTTCTGGAATGCTGACACCAAAAACATAACTGTAAAAGACAGATTAGAAATACAAGTTAAAATAAGCAAAAAAAGTGGTAATGTAAGGGTCTGCCTCTCCTCTCCATTCAATAAAGTAGAACTCTTGAAACAATTAAAATTTCAAAAGGAACCTTTTATTGAAAGAAAGGGATTGCAGGACAAAGGAAGCAGGATCTGAAGATTCCCATGCAATTCAGTTAGGATAAAGCAGTTAGAAACTCCACCCCTCAGTCTGATGTTGAATAAACCAATCCACACGTGCAAAGTTGTTTTGAGAATCACAGGCTGAGAAGGTGATAAGAAGCTGTTCTCAGGCATCTTTTAATGGAGGCTTCGGAACTGAGACAAAACAGATGGCCCTCCCCCCTTACATTCCCAAGAAGGTAAATCAAAGTACAGGATACATAGGCATCAGGGAAAAGGCTATAAACTAAGGAATGCACCCAGGCCACCTCCCCACCAAAATGGCAGCATCCCAATAGGGATCTATGGGACCTGACATGTTGCCTTCCTAGGAATAGGAGAAATTCACCTGAAAAAATAAGCACAAAGAGAAAACAGAGCAGTGAGTTATTTGGGCTTATCAGGATACTGTAAATAGATTTTTTTTCAGCAAATTGGGGACCCTAATATGTTTTTAGCCACCCACTCATTTTGAAAAGGGAGCAAGTATTTCCAAGCAACTAGGTACTGCATAGTGCCATGGTGTGTGCATGAATCCAGGATTTCCTTAATTTCAAAGTGTTGCTTACCCTCAATAATGATAAGTGTAGGTGGAATGTCTGATGGTGGTCTCAGTGGGGAAATAATTTTGGGTTTGAATAGGATGCAATGAAATACTGGGTGGACTTGCCTGAGGGTTTTAGGGAGCAGTAATTTGACTGTTACCGGGTCAATAGGAAAAAGTTCTATTAATGTTGGTCCCAACTTTTGAGAGGGTTGCAAGGATTGTAGGAACTTGGTGGATAAGTACACCCTATCCCCTACTTTAAATGGCTTGGGCTCCACCCTTTTTTTATCAGCTTGTGCTTTAAAAGCGACTCTAGCATTGCTTAGAGTTTGTTTTTTTATCACTGGCCAGGTGTTTTGTAGTTGATGTATCCACTCCTTAAAGAAGGGTATGGTTGGTTCTTCTACTGGCAGTTCTGGCTTTGGGTTAAACTCTTGCCTGTGACAACTCTAAAAGGGGCGAAACCAGTGCTGGAATGCACTGAGTTGTTGTAAGCAACCTCTGCAAAAGGCAGGAGGTCGGTCCAGTTATCTTGTTGGTAGTTGGTGAAACATCTTAAGTACTGCTCTAGAACCCTATTAGTTATCTCCATCCTACCATTAGTTTGAGGATGATGGGAATAGCTTAGGCCCTGATCGGTATCTAGAAGGTTTAGGAACACTCTCCAGAACTTTGATGTGAATTGGACCCCCCAATTGGATATGATCCTTTGGTATATGTGGTGTAGAAACATTTTGGCAAGGGCTTTGGCAGTAGGGATCTTTTGGCAGGGAATAAAATGGGCCTGTTTGGAAAACAGGTCTATTACGACCCAAATAACGGTGTTCCCTCCACTTTCTGGCAGTTCTACAATACAATCCATAGAGATCTCTCTCCAAGGTGCTGACAGATTTGCTACTATTTGCAGTAGGCCAGGGGTTTTTTCCTGCCTTCTCTTTGTGGCTGCGCAGACAGGGAAGCTGGTGACATAGGTTTCTATGCCTTTCTTTAGGGATGGCCACCAGAACTGCCTCTTTTTTTAATTATTTATTTAAAAAGTTTTACAAATACATTTTCTCCCCAATTCCCCCCACAAACCCTCCCTAGCCCTCCCCTCCCCCCATGACTTCCTCTAGATAAAATCCAAATCAAAATTACATTTTTTGAAACTTAAACCCCTCCACCCCCTGTGTACTATTTATATCTTCATAGAACTCAGTTAATCTATCCCTACATAATACATTCAGCTAAAAGCTATCTGATATTTCCTAGTTTGATATTTATTCTGCACATAATCTATCCACTTTTTCCACTCCCATACATAAGTCTCTTGAGTTCGATCTTTTAAATATGCTGAGATCTTCGCCATCTCTGCAAAACTGGCCATCTTCAAAGTCCATTCTTCAATAGTGGGCATGGCATCATTTTTCCAATATTGGCCTATCAATAATCTCGCTGCTGTCACTATATACAATATCAGCTTTGTTTCACCCACTGAAAAACCCTTAACTATACCCAATAAAAACAATTGTGGAGAAAACTGAAGTTTTTTCTTCAAAACATTTTGCATAACCCACCAAATTTTTATTCTTACAGGTCCACCATATATGATAATATGTGGCATCTAAACAATCACATCTCCAGCATTTTGGTTGAACATTAGGATACATACACGATAATTTCTTAGGATCTAAATGCCACCTATAAAACATTTTATAAAAATTTTCCTTCAAGTTCTGCGACTGTGTAAATTTAACATTCTGGACCCATATTTTTTCCCATGTTTCCAACATCACTGGTTCTGCAAAATTTTGTGCCCACTTTATCATACAATCTTTAACCAGTTCATTTTCCGAGTCTCTTTCTAACAAAACATTATAAACCCTCTTAATATGCATTAGACCTTTCTCTTTTATATGTCTAACCAATTCTTCTTCATACATCATTATACCAAGTTTTTGATCTTCTTTCCATCTCAATTGGAGTTGATTATACTGTAGCCAAGTTAAATTAATCCCTTCTTCCAACAGTGTTTCTAATGTCTTTAGTTGCCATCTGCCCCCATCCATAAAAAGAACTTCTTTGTATAAAAATCCCCTGAGTGACATTATATTTGTATTCCACATAATATGACCAAGATCCAGCCATAACGGTATTTTGTAATCCCATTTGAGTCGGTGCTTCTTCCAGACTCTCATCAAAGAGTTCCTAAGTATGTGGCTTTTGAATACTTTGTCCACTTTGTTCTTGTAGAATAAATATGCATGCCAACCAAATTCAAGATCATGACTTTCTATATTCAATATTCCAGTCTTTATCCTTCCAAACCAATCACTTGCTTGCATCAAGGCCACTGCTTCATAATACAGTTGTAGGTTTGGAAGTTTAAGGCCTCCCCTTTCTGGGACATCTTGCATAATTTTCAGTTTAACTCTCGGCTTTTTCTCATTCCAGACAAACTTATTCACTCCTCTTTGCCATTCACTCAGTTGTTTATCACTTTTAAGCACCAGAATCATTTGAAACAAAAAAAGAAATCTAGGCAAAACATTCATCTTAACTGCTGCTATTCTTCCAAGTAGCGACAGCTGCAGTTTTTTCCAGGTCTCCATATCCTTTTGTACCTCTCGCCACAACACCTCATAATTATTTTGAAATAATTTTGAATTTGAATCTGCAACTTGAACTCCTAAATATTTAACCTTTGATACTATTTCAAAGCCTGCCTTGCTTTCAAGTTCCTGCTTTCGAACTTGTGTCATATTTTTAACTATCATCTTCGTTTTTTTTCTGATTCAGTCTAAATCCTGATACCATACCATATTCTTCTATAATGTCTTTCATCTGGATTATTGATTCCATCGGCTATGTTAGGGTAACAACCAGATCATCTGCAAATGTCCTAGTCCTATAATCTTCTTGCCTAATAACTATTCCATGTAAAGAATTTGAGTCCCGTATTGTATTCAACAAGACTTCTAGTGTTAAAATAAATAACAATGGGGATAGCAGACAACCTTGTCTTGTTCCTTTTTCAATACTAAAATTTGTAGTCAAACTTCCATTAATAATAATTTGTGCCATTTGTTGTTGATAAATTGCTGCAACTGCCTGTATAAACTGATCCCCAAAATCCATTTTTTTTAAAGTCTTTAGTCGAAAGTTCCAATCCACTCTATCAAAGGCCTTCTCCGCATCCAAAAACACCAGCACTGGTGACATAGGTTTCTATGCCTTTCTTTAGGGATGGCCACCAGAACTGCCTCTTAATCAGGTGCAGTGTTTTCATGAAATCGAAGTGGCCAGCCAACTTCAAGTCATGGCAGGTTTTCATGAGAGGAAGTCTCTGGTTGGCTGGGACATATAATTTTTCTCCCATCCAAGCCAGACAGTCTTTGAGCAGGCAGGTATTCTTATGAGCCTGAAATGACTTGTCCACAAGGAGGGCTTGTTTGGACGCATGGGTGGTGGCATTGTTAGCCGAGAGGTCTTTTTTTGTTTGCTCCCTGGTCATAACTTTGGCTGCTAGCTGGGATGCTGGGAGTAGGGGTTTAACCACCTCAGATTTTTTTTTTTAATTTGATTTATATGCCGCCCTTCTCCGAAGACTCAGGGCGGCTTACAATGTGCTCAGCAATAGCCTTCATCCTTTTGTATATTTATACAAAGTCAGATTATTGCCCCCACAACTGGGTCCTCAATTTACCTACCTTAGAAAGGATGGAAGGCTGAGTCAACCTTGAGCCTTGGCGAGATTTGAACCCTGCAGTAATTGCAGGCAGCTGGTCTTAATAACCAGCTTAATAACAGGGTGCCTTAAACCCCTGTACTACCAAGGCTCTATTGTTGCTATTATACTGGGGCATTCTGGATAGAGCATCTGCTGGAACGTTCTTTCCCCCAGGAAGGTATTTGAGGATGAAGTCAAAATGCTTGAAATATTGAGGCCAGTGTACTTGCTTTGGGCATAGTTTCTGCAGGGTTTTAAGGGCCTCCAGATTTTTGTGGCCAGCCCAGACTTGGAAGGGGATTTTATTCCCCTCCAAGAAATGCCTCCATGTGAGGAGAGCCCATCGCACGGCATATGCCTCTTTCTCCCAGATAGCCTGTTCTGTATCTGTTAATTTTTTGGAAGTCTATGTACAGGGTTGTAGTTGGTCCTACTCATTCTCTTGGAGGAGGACAGCCCTGACAGCAACATCAACATTTTGCCTGTATGACAAAAGGTTTTTCTGAATCTGGTGCTTTAGTACTGGTTCTGTTGAAAACAACCATTTCAGTTTCTCAAATACCGCCTGGCATTCTATGGTCCAATTTAGTGGCTGCTTCGTTTTGGCTTGTCTCCCCCTTTAGTTTTCAGCAAGTTAGTGATGGGGAGTGCAATTTGCGCAAATGCCAGGATAAATTGCTGATAGAAATTGGCAAACCCCAGGAAGCATGCGGGGAGGAGCCCACTCAATCACCACTCACACTTTTTCTGGGTCCATCTCCATACCCTCATGGGAGATCCTGTACCCCAGGTAGTCTATTTTATCTTTATGGAACTCACATTTGGACAGTTTTGCCTAAAGCTTTGTGGTGCAGAGTTTGTTCAGGACCTCTCAAACAAGCTTTATGTACTCCACTTTCATTTCGGTGTATATTAAAATGTCATCTAAGTACACCAAAACCCATTTGTATAGGTGCTCATGGAGCAGTTCATTTATTAGTTGCATGAAAACTGCAGGGGTGCCCTGTAGTCCAAATGGGAGTACTTTGTACTGGAAGCACACTAGTAGTGTGTTAAACACTGCTTTCCATTTGTCCCCTTCCCTAATCCTGACTCTGTAGTAGGCTTCCCTCAAGTCCAGTTTTGAGAAAATTTTCCCCTTGGAGAGGTGGGCTAGCATGTATTTCATTAGAGCAAGGGGGAAAATATAATAAAAGAATTACATATTTAACATTATATATAATAACGGCAGTGAGAATTATGTACACACAAAATTGAAAACATGAAATACACCTATAGTTGAAAATGTAATAAAGAAAATATTAGACTGTGCTGAAATGAACAGGTTAACGGTGAAAATTAAGGATAAAGAGGAACAGAGTACTATTTAACTTGGGACCTATTTTATAAATGGTTAGAAAATAGAAGCAGAAGTTAGTAATTTATAATTAAGGATGATTAATTAAATAAAAGTATATATACATACATGTATATGTATATGTATGTGTGTGTGTGTGTGTGTGTGTGTGTGTGTGTGTGTGTATATATGCAATAATACTATAAACAATATTATCACTGGATTATATTTGATTATAGATTAAATTGTATAGGGTGATTATATTGTATGTATTATGAGAATAATGGTTATAATTATGGTGTGTATAAAACTATGTGTATTTAAAAGAGATTTTATACAGACAGTACACTGCCATTGCAGAAATGGAAACGTTATGTATAATAAAGGAAAATGTATATTAAAAATAATTTTTAAAAAAGAACATAACATTGATCCTTCATTCACCAGAATTTCAATTGGTGACCCTCTCATTTCACTGAGCGACAGTGTTATAAAGGATCTCTCTACTGATCAAGCATATAGATATAGGATCACACAGGCAATAAGAAACTCCTTATTGCCTGTGCAGAACTCCTCAAACTGCAAGATTCCCCCCTCTCGCAGGTCTGGCTCTCCACTCTATCAAGGGCCTACCTCGATGATGGGTTTTGGAACCCCGAGAGGTGGCACGCAGCAAAGAGGAATTTGGCAGGAGGGTGTTGGGATTTTTTTTAAAAAGGCTTTGTATTCTTTGTATTCTTTTTTAATTAGGTTTTTAGGGGCACTGGAGAGGGGGAGGGGTGTGGGTTTGGGGGGTAACCCATGAGGGGTTGGTCCTAGTCCGACGGGGCTATGTGACCGGGGGTGCGGGGTCGGGGGTTGAGGAGAGGGCTAGTCTCCGTATCAGTGAGGTCTGTTCCATCGGTACTGTGTGTGGGAGGGGCAGATATGGCGGGAGCAGAGGGCCATATCATGTTAGGTGAGTGCGCACTTGCTATCTTCAAGCAATTGCGCACTCTGGCCCCCAATGCTCTTCTTGTTCCCTGGGTTGCACAGATCCTCAGGGCCTGGGCCTTCGGTTGATGTTGTGCAATGCCGGGTCCGTGGTAAATAAAGCCCCCCTCATTTGTGATCTTGTTCAGGAGGGGGGAGCAGACCTGGTGGGTATTACGGAGACCTGGTTGGGCCTGGAGGGGGGGTCCCCCTCATTGAAATGTGCCCACCAGGTTTCCGCGCATTCCATCAGCCGAGGTCTCAGGGGAGGGGTGGGGTGGTGGTGGTTGTTATAAAGGAAGGTCTTGGTCCGAGGGAGGCTACTGTGCCTCAGATAGCCGGATGTGAGTCCCTCCTTATGAAGTGGGGCCGTGTGGGGGCAGATGGGCTTGCTGATCGCGTACCTGGCTCCCTGCCACGTGGTGGTGGCCTTGCCTGAGCTGCTCAATGTGATAGCCGGGGTGGCGGTTGATACCCCCAGGCTTATGGTCATGGGGGATTTCAACCTGCCATCTAACGGTGAAATGTCTGAGGCGGCTCGGGAGTTCATGGCTTCCATGATGGCCATGGACCTGACCCAGTTAGTTCATGGCCCCACTCACATGGGGGGACACACTCTGGACTTGGTTTTTGTCTCTGGCCAGTGGCTGAATGGTTTTGATATAGGGGATATTGTGATCGAGCCCTTGTCATGGTGAGATCATTTTCTCCTTTGACTTGACCTTCAAACTGCTACACCTCACCACAGGGAGGCAGAACTGACTAGGTGGTTCCGCCCCAGGCACCTGATGGACCCAGATAAATTCCAGACAGAGCTTGGGCCATTCCCTGAGGTTCTGGCTCATGATGTGGCTGAAGACCTGGTGGCCGCCTGGGATAGGGCGGCCGCTGAAGCTTTGGACCACGTCGTGCCTTTGCGGCCTCTGACCCGGTGCCGATCCCAGGTGGCTCCCTGGTTCTCTGAGGAGCTGAGGGAAATGAAGCACCAGAAAAGATGCCTAGAGAGCGATTGGAGGGCCAGCCGGTCCGAATCTGACCAAACACTGGTGAGGTCTCATATTAAGACCTACCTAGTGGCGATAAGAGCGCAAAGCCTGACTACTTTTCTGCTCTTATCACATCTGCAGATAATCGCCCGGCCGCCCTGTTTAGGGTGACCCACTCCCTGCTCCATCTGGGAGCGTGGGAAGATCCTTTGGAGGGTAGGGCTGAGGATTTTGTTCAGTATCTGTATGACAAAATCGCTCAAATTTGGGAAGGCTTGGACTCTGACGGGGTAGGTTCAGATGGGGTGATGGAGCAAGGTCTTGAGAGTGTTATCTGGGAGGAGTTAGATCCGGTGACTCCCAAAGATGTGGACAGGATTCTGGGTAGACTTAGCGTGGCCACATGTTTATTGGACCCGTGTCCCTCCTGGCTGGTGCTGGCTTCCTGGGAGGTTACACGAGGCTGGCTCCAGAGGATTATCAATGCTTCTTTGAGTGAGGGTTGCTTTCCCACTGCCTTGAAAGAGGTGGTGGTGAGGCCCCTCCACAAGAAGCCCTCCCTGGACCTGGCTATTTTAGCAAATTATCGTCCAGTCTCCAACCTCCACTTTATGGTGAAGGTTGTTGAGAATGTGGTGGTGGTGGTGTGACAGTTCCCCCAGTACCTGGATGAAGCGGTCTATCTTGATCGGTTCCAGTCGGGTTTTCAGACCTGGGTACAGCACGGAAATGGCATTGGTCGCATCGGTTGATGATCTCTGGAGGGCTTGGGACAGGGGTTTTTCCTCTGTCCTGGTCCTATTAGATTTCTCAGCAGCTTTTGATACCATCGACCATGATATCATGGTGCACTGGTTAGAGGGGTTAGGGGTGGGAGGCACCGTGTTGCGGTGGTTCTCCTCCTTTCTCTCTGACCAGTTGCAGTTTGTGTTGACAGGGGGCCAGAGGTCAACCTTGAGGCGCCTTCTGTATGGGGTGCCACAAGGGTCAGTCCTCTTGCCCCTTCTGTTCAACTTTTATGTGAAGCCTCTGGGTGAGATCATCCGTGGTTTCGGGGTGCAGTTCCACCAGTATGCTGATGACACTCAGCTGAACATCTCCACCCCGGAACACTCCAATGATGCCCTTAATGTGATGTCCCGGTGTCTGGAGGCCGTGCAGATCTGGATGGGGAGAAACAGGCTCAAGCTCAACCCGTCCAAGACTGAGTGGCTGTGGCTCCCGGTGTCCCGATATAGTCAGTTGGTGCTATCTCTGACTATTGGAGGTGAGTCGTTGGCCCCCACGGAGTGGGCTTGCAACTTAGGTGTCCTCCTGGATGCACAGCTGTCCTTAGAAGAACATGTGACGGCCGTGGCCAGGGGGGCTTTTTATCAGGTTTGCCTGATCCGCCAGTTGCGTCCCTTTCTGGATCGGGACTCCCTACACACGCTCACTCATGCCCTCATCACTTCCCGCCTGGACTACTGTAATGCTCTCTACATGGGGCTCCCCTTGAAGAGCACCCGGAGGCTCCAACTGGTCCAGAATGCGGCCGCGCAGGTGATTATGGGAGCATCATGGCGCTCCCATGTAACACCTCTCCTGCGTGAGCTGCATTGGCTTCTGGTGGTCCTCCGGGTGCAATTCAAGGTATTGGTTACTGATCTGTCCCCGTCCACACACACACACAAACACAGCCAGCTGAGGGTTAAGGAAACACTTTGGAACACACCCAGTTTCTTTATCTCCAACTTGGCAGCGATAGACACACCATCTGCCAAGTGCCTTTATTTTCACAGAAAAACAGAAAGATAAATACTCAGCTTCCAAATGTCCGACAACAATAAATATTTCTCTCAGCAGTTCCGAACGAGGCTTTAGTGACTATCCAAGGTTAGTTTTGTTCGTCACAAGGATCACTGACCACCACCCTCTATTATATAGTCTCTGGGGTGTGGTCCAGTGACTCAGTTCTAATCCCTAGCACGCCTCCTGAGCTGCTGCAATCATTTATCACGCCTTTGGAGGCGTGCGTCCAGGAATGATGTTTCTCCGTCACTCTGATCTGAGCCACCTGTCTCCCTGCTAATCTCCTCTCCCTCGGCCGGCACCTGAGACAATGCCAGAGGGGAGGGGCCTGGAGAGGGAGGCCTGGCTGACTCTTCTTCCTCATGCTCGGAGCTTTCTTCCTCCGATGGGACAGGCTCAGAGGGCGGGGCCACAACAGGTTACCACCTTCAGAGCACTCCATGGCTTAGGACCTGGGTATTTACAAGACCGCCTTCTGCTACTAATAGCCTCCCACTGGCCAATTCGCTCCCACAGAGAGGAGCTCCTCCAGGTGCCGTCGGCCAAACAATGTCAGCTGGTGACCCCAGGGGGTGAGCCTTCTCTGTGGGGGCTCCTGCCCTCTGGAACGAATTGCCCCCTGATATGCGGAGGATTCCCGACTTACGCACCTTCCGCCGGGCCCTCAAGATGCTTTAATTCCAACAAGCTGGGCTGGCCTAATTTTTAAATTTTTAATCGTTAACTTTAGCTTTTAAATGTCCAAAATGGGTAGTTTTATTTTAATTAGATATGGGCCAAATTATTTATATTTCTTAAATTGTTTTTTAAATTTTATATCTGTGTGTTTTATTTTGGCTGTACACCGCCCTGAGGTCTTCTGGGAGAAGGGCGGTATATAAATTAAATTAATAAATTAAATAAATAAATAAATAAAATAAAGAACAGGAGAACTTCCCACAGATCTGGCTCTGCTGGAAATTGGCCTCATAAGCCATTCATGCTGGTTGACAACTGCAAATGTCAACTGTCTTTCTCTTTTTGTTAAACATTATTTTGTCTGAGAGTGTTAATGCTGCACTTTCTTTTTTTTAAATCAAGTTTTATTAGTTTCCCCCCAACACACACCCACATATTTTATGAAACAGAGTATTGACCATATCATATCATATCATATCATATCATATCATATCATATCATATCATATACAACTTGTCATATCCAAATATATTTTACTTAGTTACAATTTCTGCCAAAGTGTTCTTTTTCCATATTTTTTAATCAAATCTTAATATTTCTGTTAGATAGGTGGATTGAAGAGACTGGACACAGGCTTCAGACAACAGCTCTTTTTTCAGCAACTATTTACAATCCAGCAGCCAGTCCCTCTAACAGCCATCCTTTATATAGAGGGCTGTCAGGGAGCTCAGCTAATCACATTTAAACATTCTTCCCGCCCAAACAGTGGACCAGAGGGAAAACTACCCTGTTAATATCTAACACCCCTCCCTTCTAGATGGAACAATTCATTTTATATATGTAGTCGCGCAGGTAGGCGGGGCGTTTACTAACTCTACTTGTCCTGCGTGGTTCGGTTGGCATGGTGGTGGCAGGCTGAGAGGTTGTGCCTGCTGCTGCCTCTTGCTCCACCTCTGGAAAGTCCTGGAAAATTTTGGGCGGGGTCCTGGATTCTACTGGAACCAGTTCGCTGGAGGAGCGTCGCTGGATTCCCGGTTCTTCAGGTGCGTTCTCCGGTTCCATTGGGCTTGAGTCTGCTAGGAAGGGATTAGAATTAAACTCTTGTTGTTCAATTCCTAATTTTTCGTTGTTAGAGATGAGGCGGCTGCGTAATTGGTCTATGCGCCACCTCCATTGATGCCCATTGTTCAGTCTAACAATATACAACTTGGGGCCTGTGATTTTCTCTATTTTGCCAGGTAGCCATAGGGGTCCTTTGGCAAAGTTTTGTGCATGAACCAGGTCCCCAATGCTAAAGGACCTGGTGCGGTTTTGCATTTCACTTGTTGTTTTGGGTGCATAATTTGGGTGCAGACAGTCTAGGACTGATCGAAGTCGGCAACCCATCAACAGTTCAGCCAGGCTTCTACCTGTGACCACACTCGGGGTTATGTGTTGGTACAGGAGGAATTTGTCTGCCCGATCTTGCCAATCTCCTGATGCCAACCTGCCTAGTGCCTCTTTGGCAGATCTTACAGATCTTTCAACCAACCCATTACTGGCCGGATGGAAAGGTGCTATGAGGGCATGGCGTATTCCCAATTCTGCCAGATACCCTTCAAATTGTGTGGCCGTAAATTGCAGGCCATTGTCCGATACAAGGACATCAGGCAACATGTGAGTTGTGAATATTTTGCAGAGGACTTTTATTACTGCGTCCGCTGTGGTGGTAGCCATTAGAATAATTTCTATCCATTTGGAATAGGCATCCACAATTACTAAAAAGGTTTGGCCATGGAATGGCCCAGCATAGTCAATGTGTATCCTTGACCAGGGGGCTCTTGTTTGGTCCCACTCTTGGATGGGTGCCTTAGGGGGAACTGGCCGTGATTCTTGGCAGGGTTGGCATGTGGCTACCCACTCTTGTATCTCTTGGTCCATATTGGGCCACCATACAAAACTCCGAGCCAGGGCTTTCATCCGGACAATCCCAGATGACCCTCATGCAGTGCATTAAGTACAGAATACCTCAAACTGGGTGATATAATTACCCGGTCCCCCCACAGTAAACAACCCCCTTGCGCCGAAATCTCATGTTGTCGTAGTGCAAATGGCTTAAACTCTATGCCAAATGGGCCCTTTGGCCATCCCCTCCAAACCCAGTTCAATTTTTTTTTGAATGTAGCATTTTTAGCCGAGTGCTTTGCCACAGCGGCAGAAGTCACGAGGCCAGAATCCAGGCAGTCAATGAGGAGAATGGGGATGCCCGGGGTCGGGTCATCCAATAAGTCTGGCAGAGGGCCTATGCTGAGGGCATCAGCATGTCCCACAGTCTTTCCGGGCCGGTGAATCAGTTTGTAGCAGTATGCTGACAGGAAAATGGCCCATCTCATAAAACGAGGCGACAATGCTGCCAGTGTGGGGCAGCCAAGAGTCCCAACAGAGGTTTGTGGTCTGTTACCAATTCAAAATCCCTCCCAAACAAATATTCATGAAACCGCTTGACCCTGGCCACTGCAGCCAGCGCTTCCCTGTCCAGCTGTTCCTCTCTGCACTGGACAGTGTAATGGAGAAATAGGCGACTGGGGCTTCAGTCCCATTTGGGAGATGATGGCTAAGCACAGCCCCCACACCAAAAGGAGAGGCGTCACACACTAGCACCAATGGTAGTGTGTGATTAGAAAACTGTCAGCAGAAATCTCAGAATTGGCAGTAGGGCTCATTTCAGCCAGAAAACGTAACTTTTGACAAAGAGCTAAGATTTGCAGAAGAAACACATATTCATGCTCGTCACAGTCTGAAAAGCACAAAAACGCCTTCAATTTTCAAGTATGAGCTTTCCCTGGGGAGTTAGACCAAAGTGCATCTCAGAATTGGCAGTAGGGCTCATTTCAGCCAGAACACGTAACTTTTGAAACAGAGCTCAGATTTACAGAAGAAACACATATTCACACTCGTCACAGTCTGAAAAGCACAAAAACGCCTTCAATTTTCAAGTACGAGCTTTCCCTGGGGAGTTAGACCAAAGTGCATCTCAGAATTGGCAGTAGGGCTCAATTCATCCAGAAAATGTAACTTTTGACAGAGAACTCAGATTTGCAGAAGAAACACTTATTCATGCTCCTCACGGTCTGAAAAGCACAAAAACGCCTTCAAGTTTCAAGTACGAGCTTTCCCGAAGGAGTTATACCAAAGTGCATCTCAGAATTGGCAGTAGGGCTCATTTCAGCCAGAACACGGAACTTTTTACAGAGCACTCAGATTTGCAGAAGAAACACATATTCATGCTCCTCACTGTCTGAAAAGCACAAAAACGCATTCAATTTTCAAGTACGAGCTTTCCCTGGGGAGTTAGACCAAAGTGCATCTCAGAATTGGCAGTAGGGCTCAATTCAGCCAGAAAACGTAACTTTTGACACAGAGCTCAGATTTGCAGAAGGAACACATATTCATCCTCGTCACAGTCTGAAAAGCACAAAAATGCCTTCAATTTATAAGTACGAGCTTTTCCTGGGGAGTTAGACCAAAGTGCATCTCAGAATTGGCAGTAGGGCTCAATTCATCCAGAAAACGTAACTTTTGACACAGAACTCAGATTTGCAGAAGAAACACATATTCATGCTCCTCAAGGTCTGAAAAGCACAAAAACGCCTTCAATTTTCAAGTACGAGCTTTCCCTGAGGAGTTAGACCAAAGTGCATTTCAGAATTGGCAGTAGGGCTCAATTCAGCCAGAAAATGAAACTTTTGACACAGAGCTCAGATTTGCAGAAGAAACACATATTCATGCTCCTCATGGTCTGAAAAGCACAAAAACGACTTCAATTTTCAAATAAGAGCTTTCCCGGGGGAGTTAGACCAAAGTGCATCTCAGAATTGGCAGTAGGGCTCAATTCATCCAAAAAATGTAACTTTTGACACAGAACTCAGATTTGCAGAAGAAACACATATTCATGCTCGTCACAGTCTGAAAAGCACAAAAACGCCTTCAATTTTCAAGTACGAGCTATCCCTGTAGAGTTAGACTAAAGTGCATCTCAGAATTTGCAGTAGGGCTCATTTCAGCCAGAACACGTAACGTTTGACACAGACCTCAGATTTGCAGAAGAAACACATATTCATGCTCGTCACTGTCTGAAAAGCACAAAAACGCCTTCAAGTTTCAAGTACGAGTTTTCCTGAGGAATTAGACCAAAGTGCATCTCAGAATTGGCAGTAGGGCTCAATTCAGCCAGAAAACGTAACTTTTGACACACAGCTAAGATTTGCAGAAGAAACACATATTCATGCTCGTCACAGTCTGAAAAGCACAAAAACGCCTTCAATTTTCAAGTACGAGCTTTCCCGGGGGAGTTAGACCAAAGTGCATCTCAGAATTGGCAGTAGGGCTCAATTCATCCAGAAAATGTAACTTTTGACACAGAACTCAGATTTGCAGAAGAAACACATATTCATGCTCGTCACAGTCTGAAAAGCACAAAAACGCCTTCAAGTTTCAAGTATGAGCTTTCCCTGTGGAGTTAGACCAAAGTGCATCTCAGAATTGGCAGTAGAGCTCAATTCATCCAGAAAATGTAACTTTTGACACAGAACTCAGATTTGCAGAAGAAACACATATTCATGCTCGTCACAGTCTGAAAAGCACAAAAACGCCTTCAATTTTCAAGTACGAGGTTTTCCTGGAGAGTTAGACCAAAGTGCATCTCAGAATTGGCAGTAGGGCTCATTTCAGCCAGAACACGTAACTTTTTACAGAGAGCTCAGATTTGCAGAAGAAACACATATTCATGCTCGTCACAGTCTGAAAAGCACAAAAACGACTTCAATTTTCAAATACGAGCTTTCCATGAGGAGTTAGACCAAAGGGCATCTCAGAATTGGCAGTAGGGCTCAATTCAGCCAGAAAACGTAACTTTTGACACAGAGCTAAGATTTGCAGAAGAAACACATATTCATGCTCGTCACAGTATGAAAAGCACAAAAACGCCTTCAATTTTCAAGTACGAGCTTTCCTTGGGGAGTTAGACCAAAGTGCATCTCAGAATTGGCAGTAGGGCTCAATTCATCCAGAAAACATAACTTTTGACACAGAGCTAAGATATGCAGAAGAAACACATATTCATGCTCGTCACAGTCTGAAAAGCACAAAAACGCCTTCAATTTTCAAGTACGAGCTTTCCCGGGGGAGTTAGACCAAAGTGCATCTCAGAATTGGCAGTAGGGCTCAATTCATCCAGAAAATGTAACTTTTGACACAGAACTCAGATTTGCAGAAGAAACACATATTCATGCTCGTCACAGTCTGAAAAGCACAAAAACGACTTCAATTTTCAAATAAGAGCTTTCCGTGAGGAGTTAGACCAAAGGGCATCTCAGAATTGGCAGTAGGGCTCAATTCAGCCAGAAAACGTAACTTTTGACACAGAGATAAGATTTGCAGAAGAAACACATATTAATGCTCCTCACTGTCTGAAAAGCACAAAAACGCCTTCAATTTTCAAGTACGAGGTTTTCCTGGAGAGTTAGACCAAAGTGCATCTCAGAATTGGCAGTAGGGCTCAATTCAGCCAGAAAACGTAACTTTTGACACAGAGCTAAGATTTGCAGAAGAAACACATATTCATGCTCGTCACAGTCTGAAAAGCACAAAAACGCCTTCAATTTTCAAGTACGAGCTTTCCCGGGGGAGTTAGACCAAAGTGCATCTCAGAATTGGCAGTAGGGCTCAATTCATCCAGAAAATGTAACTTTTGACACAGAACTCAGATTTGCAGAAGAAACACATATTCATGCTCGTCACAGTCTGAAAAGCACAAAAACGCCTTCAAGTTTCAAGTACGAGCTTTCCCTGTGGAGTTAGACCAAAGTGCATCTCAGAATTGGCAGTAGGGCTCAATTCAGCCAGAAAACGTAACTTTTGACACAGAGCTCAGATTTGCAGAAGAAACACATATTCATGCTCGTCACAGTCTGAAAAGCACAAAAACGCCTTCAATTTTCAAGTACGAGCTTTCCCTGGAGAGTTAGACCAAAGTGCATCTCAGAATTGGCAGTAGGGCTCATTTCAGCCAGAACACGTAACTTTTTACAGAGAGCTCAGATTTGCAGAAGAAACACATATTCATGCTCCTCATGGTCTGAAAAGCACAAAAACGACTTCAATTTTCAAATAAGAGCTTTCCGTGAGGAGTTAGAACAAAGGGCATCTCAGAATTGGCAGTAGGGCTCAATTCAGCCAGAAAACGTAAATTTTGACACAGAGATAAGATTTGCAGAAGAAACACATATTCATGCTCCTCACTGTCTGAAAAGCACAAAAACGCCTTCAATTTTCAAGTACGAGGTTTTCCTGGGGAGTTAGACCAAAGGGCATCTCAGAATTGGCAGTAGGGCTCAATTCATCCAGAAAATGTAACTTTTGACACAGAGCTAAGATCTGCAGAAGAAACACATATTGATGCTCCTCAAGGTCTGAAAAGCACAAAAACGCCTTCAATTTTCAAATACGAACTTTTCCTGGGGAGTTAGACCAAAGTGCATCTCAGAATTGGCAGTAGGTCTCAATTCAGCCAGAAAACGTAACTTTTGACAAAAAGCTCAGATTTGCAGAAGAAACACATATTCATGCTCGTCACAGTCTGAAAAGCACAAAAACGCCTTCAATTTTCAAGTAGGAGCTTTCCCTGGAGAGTTAGACAAAAGTGCATCTCAGAATTGGCAGTAGGGCTCATTTCAGCCAGAACACGTAACTTTTGACAGAGAGCTCAGATTTGCAGAAGAAACACATATTCATGCTCCTCATGGTCTGAAAAGCACAAAAACGACTTCAATTTTCAAATAAGAGCTATCCGTGAGGAGTTAGACCAAAGGGCATCTCAGAATTGGCAGTAGGGCTCAATTCAGCCAGAAAACGTAACTTTTGACACAGAGCTAAGATTTGCAGAAGAAACACATATTCATGCTCGTCACAGTATGAAAAGCACAAAAACGCCTTCAATTTTCAAGTACGAGCTTTCCCTGGGGAGTTAAGACCAAAGTGCATCTCAGAATTGGCAGTAGGGCTCAATTCAGCCAGAAAACGTAACTTTTGACACAGAGCTAAGATTTGCAGAAGAAACACATATTCATGCTCCTCAAGGTCTGAAAAGCACAAAAACGCCTTCAATTTTCAAGTACGAGCTTTCCCTGAGGAGTTAGACCAAAGTGCATTTCAGAATTGGCAGTAGGGCTCAATTCAGCCAGAAAATTAAACTTTTGACACAGAGCTCAGATTTGCAGAAGAAACACATATTCATGCTCCTCATGGTCTGAAAAGCACAAAAACGACTTCAATTTTCAAATAAGAGCTTTCCCGGGGGAGTTAGACCAAAGTGCATCTCAGAATTGGCAGTAGGGCTCAATTCATCCAAAAAATGTAACTTTTGACACAGAACTCAGATTTGCAGAAGAAACACATATTCATGCTCGTCACAGTCTGAAAAGCACAAAAACGCCTTCAATTTTCAAGTACGAGCTATCCCTGTAGAGTTAGACTAAAGTGCATCTCAGAATTTGCAGTAGGGCTCATTTCAGCCAGAAGACGTAACGTTTGACACAGACCTCAGATTTGCAGAAGAAACACATATTCATGCTCGTCACTGTCTGAAAAGCACAAAAACGCCTTCAAGTTTCAAGTACGAGTTTTCCTGAGGAATTAGACCAAAGTGCATCTCAGAATTGGCAGTAGGGCTCATTTAAGCCAGAACACGTAACGTTTTACAGAGAGCTCAGATTTGCAGAAGAAACACTTATTCATGCTCCTCACAGTCTGAAAAGCACAAAAACGCCTTCAATTTTCAAGTACGAGCTTTCCCGGGGGAGTTAGACCAAAGTGCATCTCAGAATTGGCAGTAGGGCTCAATTCATCCAGAAAATGTAACTTTTGACACAGAACTCAGATTTGCAGAAGAAACACATATTCATGCTCGTCACAGTCTGAAAAGCACAAAAACGCCTTCAAGTTTCAAGTACGAGCTTTCCCTGTGGAGTTAGACCAAAGTGCATCTCAGAATTGGCAGTAGGGCTCAATTCATCCAGAAAATGTAACTTTTGACACAGAACTCAGATTTGCAGAAGAAACACATATTCATGCTCGTCACAGTCTGAAAAGCACAAAAACGCCTTCAATTTTCAAGTATGAGCTTTCCCTAGGGAGTTAGACCAAAGTGCATCTCAGAATTGGCAGTAGGGCTCATTTCAGCCAGAACATGTAACTTTTTACAGAGAGCTCAGATTTGCAGAAGAAACACATATTCATGCTCGTCACAGTCTGAAAAGCACAAAAACGACTTCAATTTTCAAATACGAGCTTTCCATGAGGAGTTAGACCAAAGGGCATCTCAGAATTGGCAGTAGGGCTCAATTCAGCCAGAAAACGTAACTTTTGACACAGAGATAAGATTTGCAGAAGAAACACATATTAATGCTCCTCACTGTCTGAAAAGCACAAAAACGCCTTCAATTTTCAAGTACGAGGTTTTCCTGGAGAGTTAGACCAAAGTGCATCTCAGAATTGGCAGTAGGGCTCAATTCATCCAGAAAACGTAACTTTTGACACAGAGCTAAGATTTGCAGAAGAAACACATATTCATGCTCGTCACAGTCTGAAAAGCACAAAAACGCCTTCAATTTTCAAGTACGAGCTTTCCCGGGGGAGTTAGACCAAAGTGCATCTCAGAATTGGCAGTAGGGCTCAATTCATCCAGAAAATGTAACTTTTGACACAGAACTCAGATTTGCAGAAGAAACACATATTCATGCTCGTCACAGTCTGAAAAGCACAAAAACGCCTTCAATTTTCAAGTACGAGCTTTCCCTGGAGAGTTAGACCAAAGTGCATCTCAGAATTGGCAGTAGGGCTCATTTCAGCCAGAACACGTAACTTTTTACAGAGAGCTCAGATTTACAGAAGAAACACATATTCATGCTCCTCATGGTCTGAAAAGCACAAAAACGACTTCAATTTTCAAATAAGAGATTTCCGTGAGGAGTTAGAACAAAGGGCATCTCAGAATTGGCAGTAGGGCTCAATTCAGCCAGAAAACGTAACTTTTGACACAGAGATAAGATTTGCAGAAGAAACACATATTCATGCTCCTCACTGTCTGAAAAGCACAAAAACGCCTTCAATTTTCAAATAAGAGCTTTCCGTGAGGAGTTAGACCAAACGGCATCTCAGAATTGGCAGTAGGGCTCAATTCAGCCAGAAAACGTAACTTTTGACACAGAGATAAGATTTGCAGAAGAAACACATATTAATGCTCCTCACTGTCTGAAAAGCACAAAAACGCCTTCAATTTTCAAGTACGAGGTTTTCCTGGAGAGTTAGACCAAAGTGCATCTCAGAATTGGCAGTAGGGCTCAATTCATCCAGAAAACGTAACTTTTGACACAGAGCTAAGATTTGCAGAAGAAACACATATTCATGCTCGTCACAGTCTGAAAAGCACAAAAACGCCTTCAATTTTCAAGTACGAGCTTTCCCGGGGGAGTTAGACCAAAGTGCATCTCAGAATTGGCAGTAGGGCTCAATTCATCCAGAAAATGTAACTTTTGACACAGAACTCAGATTTGCAGAAGAAACACATATTCATGCTCGTCACAGTCTGAAAAGCACAAAAACGCCTTCAATTTTCAAGTACGAGCTTTCCCTGGAGAGTTAGACCAAAGTGCATCTCAGAATTGGCAGTAGGGCTCATTTCAGCCAGAACACGTAACTTTTGACACAGAGCTAAGATTTGCAGAAGAAACACATATTCATGCTCGTCACAGTCTGAAAAGCACAAAAACGCCTTCAATTTTCAAGTACGAGCTTTCCCGGGGGAGTTAGACCAAAGTGCATCTCAGAATTGGCAGTAGGGCTCAATTCATCCAGAAAATGTAACTTTTGACACAGAACTCAGATTTGCAGAAGAAACACATATTCATGCTCGTCACAGTCTGAAAAGCACAAAAACGCCTTCAATTTTCAAGTACGAGCTTTCCCTGGAGAGTTAGACCAAAGTGCATCTCAGAATTGGCAGTAGGGCTCATTTCAGCCAGAACACGTAACTTTTTACAGAGAGCTCAGATTTACAGAAGAAACACATATTCATGCTCCTCATGGTCTGAAAAGCACAAAAACGACTTCAATTTTCAAATAAGAGCTTTCCGTGAGGAGTTAGAACAAAGGGCATCTCAGAATTGGCAGTAGGGCTCAATTCAGCCAGAAAACGTAACTTTTGACACAGAGATAAGATTTGCAGAAGAAACACATATTCATGCTCCTCACTGTCTGAAAAGCACAAAAACGCCTTCAATTTTCAAGTACGAGGTTTTCCTGGGGAGTTAGACCAAAGTGCATCTCAGAATTGGCAGTAGGGCTCAATTCATCCAGAAAACGTAACTTTTGACACAGAGCTAAGATTTGCAGAAGAAACACATATTGATGCTCCTCAAGGTCTGAAAAGCACAAAAACGCCTTCAATTTTCAAATACGAGCTTTTCCTGGGGAGTTAGACCAAAGTGCATCTCAGAATTGGCAGTAGGTCTCAATTCAGCCAGAAAACGTAACTTTTGACAAAAAGCTCAGATTTGCAGAAGAAACACATATTCATGCTCGTCACAGTCTGAAAAGCACAAAAACGCCTTCAATTTTCAAGTAGGAGCTTTCCCTGGAGAGTTAGACAAAAGTGCATCTCAGAATTGGCAGTAGGGCTCATTTCAGCCAGAACACGTAACTTTTGACAGAGAGCTCATATTTGAAGAAGAAACACATATTCATGCTCGTCACAGTCTGAAAAGCACAAAAACGACTTCAATTTTCAAATAAGAGCTTTCCGTGAGGAGTTAGACCAAAGGGAATCTCAGAATTGCCAGTAGGGCTCAATTCAGCCAGAAAACGTAACTTTTGACACAGAGCTAAGATTTGCAGAAGAAACACATATTCATGCTCGTCACAGTATGAAAAGCACAAAAACGCCTTCAATTTTCAAGTACGAGCTTTCCTTGGGGAGTTAGACCAAAGTGCATCTCAGAATTGGCAGTAGGGCTCAATTCATCCAGAAAACGTAACTTTTGACACAGAGCTAAGATTTGCAGAAGAAACACATATTCATGCTCGTCACAGTCTGAAAAGCACAAAAATGACTTCAATTTTCAAATACGAGCTTTCCATGAGGAGTTAGACCAAAGGGCATCTCAGAATTGGCAGTAGGGCTCAATTCAGCCAGAAAACGTAACTTTTGACACAGAGCTAAGATTTGCAGAAGAAACACATATTCATGCTCGTCACAGTATGAAAAGCACAAAAACGCCTTCAATTTTCAAGTACGAGCTTTCCTTGGGGAGTTAGACCAAAGTGCATCTCAGAATTGGCAGTAGGGCTCAATTCATCCAGAAAACGTAACTTTTGACACAGAGCTAAGATTTGCAGAAGAAACACATATTCATGCTCGTCACAGTCTGAAAAGCACAAAAACGCCTTCAATTTTCAAGTACGAGCTTTCCCGGGGGAGTTAGACCAAAGTGCATCTCAGAATTGGCAGTAGGGCTCAATTCATTAAGAAAATGTAACTTTTGACACAGAACTCAGATTTGCAGAAGAAACACATATTCATGCTCGTCACAGTCTGAAAAGCACAAAATCGCTTTCAAGTTTCAAGTACGAGCTTTCCCTGTGGAGTTATACCAAAGTGCATCTCAGAATTGGCAGTAGGGCTCAATTAAGCCAGAAAACGTAACTTTTGACACAGAGCTCAGATTTGCAGAAGAAACACATATTCATGCTCGTCACAGTCTGAAAAGCACAAAAACGACTTCAATTTTCAAATAAGAGCTTTCCGTGAGGAGTTAGACCAAAGGGCATCTCAGAATTGGTAGTAGGGCTCAATTCAGCCAGAAAACGTAACTTTTGACACAGAGATAAGATTTGCAGAAGAAACACATATTGATGCTCCTCAAGGTCTGAAAAGCACAAAAACGCCTTCAATTTTCAAATACGAACTTTTCCTGGGGAGTTAGACCAAAGTGCATCTCAGAATTGGCAGTAGGGCTCAATTCATCCAGAAAACGTAACTTTTGACACAGAGCTAAGATTTGCAGAAGAAACACATATTCATGCTCGTCACAGTCTGAAAAGCACAAAAACGCCTTCAATTTTCAAGTAGGAGCTTTCCCTGGAGAGTTAGACAAAAGTGCATCTCAGAATTGGCAGTAGGGCTCATTTCAGCCAGAACACGTAACTTTTGACAGAGAGCTCAGATTTGCAGAAGAAACACATATTCATGCTCCTCATGGTCTGAAAAGCACAAAAACGACTTCAATTTTCAAATAAGAGCTATCCGTGAGGAGTTAGACCAAAGGGCATCTCAGAATTGGCAGTAGGGCTCAATTCAGCCAGAAAACGTAACTTTTGACACAGAGCTAAGATTTGCAGAAGAAACACATATTCATGCTCGTCACAGTATGAAAAGCACAAAAACGCCTTCAATTTTCAAGTACGAGCTTTCCCTGGGGAGTTAAGACCAAAGTGCATCTCAGAATTGGCAGTAGGGCTCAATTCAGCCAGAAAACGTAACTTTTGACACAGAGCTAAGATTTGCAGAAGAAACACATATTCATGCTCCTCAAGGTCTGAAAAGCACAAAAACGCCTTCAATTTTCAAGTACGAGCTTTCCCTGAGGAGTTAGACCAAAGTGCATTTCAGAATTGGCAGTAGGGCTCAATTCAGCCAGAAAATTAAACTTTTGACACAGAGCTCAGATTTGCAGAAGAAACACATATTCATGCTCCTCATGGTCTGAAAAGCACAAAAACGACTTCAATTTTCAAATAAGAGCTTTCCCGGGGGAGTTAGACCAAAGTGCATCTCAGAATTGGCAGTAGGGCTCAATTCATCCAAAAAATGTAACTTTTGACACAGAACTCAGATTTGCAGAAGAAACACATATTCATGCTCGTCACAGTCTGAAAAGCACAAAAACGCCTTCAATTTTCAAGTACGAGCTATCCCTGTAGAGTTAGACTAAAGTGCATCTCAGAATTTGCAGTAGGGCTCATTTCAGCCAGAAGACGTAACGTTTGACACAGACCTCAGATTTGCAGAAGAAACACATATTCATGCTCGTCACTGTCTGAAAAGCACAAAAACGCCTTCAAGTTTCAAGTACGAGTTTTCCTGAGGAATTAGACCAAAGTGCATCTCAGAATTGGCAGTAGGGCTCATTTAAGCCAGAACACGTAACGTTTTACAGAGAGCTCAGATTTGCAGAAGAAACACTTATTCATGCTCCTCACAGTCTGAAAAGCACAAAAACGCCTTCAATTTTCAAGTACGAGCTTTCCCGGGGGAGTTAGACCAAAGTGCATCTCAGAATTGGCAGTAGGGCTCAATTCATCCAGAAAATGTAACTTTTGACACAGAACTCAGATTTGCAGAAGAAACACATATTCATGCTCGTCACAGTCTGAAAAGCACAAAAACGCCTTCAAGTTTCAAGTACGAGCTTTCCCTGTGGAGTTAGACCAAAGTGCATCTCAGAATTGGCAGTAGGGCTCAATTCATCCAGAAAATGTAACTTTTGACACAGAACTCAGATTTGCAGAAGAAACACATATTCATGCTCGTCACAGTCTGAAAAGCACAAAAACGCCTTCAATTTTCAAGTATGAGCTTTCCCTAGGGAGTTAGACCAAAGTGCATCTCAGAATTGGAAGTAGGGCTCATTTCAGCCAGAACATGTAACTTTTTACAGAGAGCTCAGATTTGCAGAAGAAACACATATTCATGCTCGTCACAGTCTGAAAAGCACAAAAACGACTTCAATTTTCAAATACGAGCTTTCCATGAGGAGTTAGACCAAAGGGCATCTCAGAATTGGCAGTAGGGCTCAATTCAGCCAGAAAACGTAACTTTTGACACAGAGATAAGATTTGCAGAAGAAACACATATTAATGCTCCTCACTGTCTGAAAAGCACAAAAACGCCTTCAATTTTCAAGTACGAGGTTTTCCTGGAGAGTTAGACCAAAGTGCATCTCAGAATTGGCAGTAGGGCTCAATTCATCCAGAAAACGTAACTTTTGACACAGAGCTAAGATTTGCAGAAGAAACACATATTCATGCTCGTCACAGTCTGAAAAGCACAAAAACGCCTTCAATTTTCAAGTACGAGCTTTCCCGGGGGAGTTAGACCAAAGTGCATCTCAGAATTGGCAGTAGGGCTCAATTCATCCAGAAAATGTAACTTTTGACACAGAACTCAGATTTGCAGAAGAAACACATATTCATGCTCGTCACAGTCTGAAAAGCACAAAAACGCCTTCAATTTTCAAGTACGAGCTTTCCCTGGAGAGTTAGACCAAAGTGCATCTCAGAATTGGCAGTAGGGCTCATTTCAGCCAGAACACGTAACTTTTTACAGAGAGCTCAGATTTACAGAAGAAACACATATTCATGCTCCTCATGGTCTGAAAAGCACAAAAACGACTTCAATTTTCAAATAAGAGATTTCCGTGAGGAGTTAGAACAAAGGGCATCTCAGAATTGGCAGTAGGGCTCAATTCAGCCAGAAAACGTAACTTTTGACACAGAGATAAGATTTGCAGAAGAAACACATATTCATGCTCCTCACTGTCTGAAAAGCACAAAAACGCCTTCAATTTTCAAATAAGAGCTTTCCGTGAGGAGTTAGACCAAACGGCATCTCAGAATTGGCAGTAGGGCTCAATTCAGCCAGAAAACGTAACTTTTGACACAGAGATAAGATTTGCAGAAGAAACACATATTAATGCTCCTCACTGTCTGAAAAGCACAAAAACGCCTTCAATTTTCAAGTACGAGGTTTTCCTGGAGAGTTAGACCAAAGTGCATCTCAGAATTGGCAGTAGGGCTCAATTCATCCAGAAAACGTAACTTTTGACACAGAGCTAAGATTTGCAGAAGAAACACATATTCATGCTCGTCACAGTCTGAAAAGCACAAAAACGCCTTCAATTTTCAAGTACGAGCTTTCCCGGGGGAGTTAGACCAAAGTGCATCTCAGAATTGGCAGTAGGGCTCAATTCATCCAGAAAATGTAACTTTTGACACAGAACTCAGATTTGCAGAAGAAACACATATTCATGCTCGTCACAGTCTGAAAAGCACAAAAACGCCTTCAATTTTCAAGTACGAGCTTTCCCTGGAGAGTTAGACCAAAGTGCATCTCAGAATTGGCAGTAGGGCTCATTTCAGCCAGAACACGTAACTTTTGACACAGAGCTAAGATTTGCAGAAGAAACACATATTCATGCTCGTCACAGTCTGAAAAGCACAAAAACGCCTTCAATTTTCAAGTACGAGCTTTCCCGGGGGAGTTAGACCAAAGTGCATCTCAGAATTGGCAGTAGGGCTCAATTCATCCAGAAAATGTAACTTTTGACACAGAACTCAGATTTGCAGAAGAAACACATATTCATGCTCGTCACAGTCTGAAAAGCACAAAAACGCCTTCAATTTTCAAGTACGAGCTTTCCCTGGAGAGTTAGACGAAAGTGCATCTCAGAATTGGCAGTAGGGCTCATTTCAGCCAGAACACGTAACTTTTTACAGAGAGCTCAGATTTACAGAAGAAACACATATTCATGCTCCTCATGGTCTGAAAAGCACAAAAACGACTTCAATTTTCAAATAAGAGCTTTCCGTGAGGAGTTAGAACAAAGGGCATCTCAGAATTGGCAGTAGGGCTCAATTCAGCCAGAAAACGTAACTTTTGACACAGAGATAAGATTTGCAGAAGAAACACATATTCATGCTCCTCACTGTCTGAAAAGCACAAAAACGCCTTCAATTTTCAAGTACGAGGTTTTCCTGGGGAGTTAGACCAAAGTGCATCTCAGAATTGGCAGTAGGGCTCAATTCATCCAGAAAACGTAACTTTTGACACAGAGCTAAGATTTGCAGAAGAAACACATATTGATGCTCCTCAAGGTCTGAAAAGCACAAAAACGCCTTCAATTTTCAAATACGAGCTTTTCCTGGGGAGTTAGACCAAAGTGCATCTCAGAATTGGCAGTAGGTCTCAATTCAGCCAGAAAACGTAACTTTTGACAAAAAGCTCAGATTTGCAGAAGAAACACATATTCATGCTCGTCACAGTCTGAAAAGCACAAAAACGCCTTCAATTTTCAAGTAGGAGCTTTCCCTGGAGAGTTAGACAAAAGTGCATCTCAGAATTGGCAGTAGGGCTCATTTCAGCCAGAACACGTAACTTTTGACAGAGAGCTCATATTTGAAGAAGAAACACATATTCATGCTCGTCACAGTCTGAAAAGCACAAAAACGACTTCAATTTTCAAATAAGAGCTTTCCGTGAGGAGTTAGACCAAAGGGAATCTCAGAATTGCCAGTAGGGCTCAATTCAGCCAGAAAACGTAACTTTTGACACAGAGCTAAGATTTGCAGAAGAAACACATATTCATGCTCGTCACAGTATGAAAAGCACAAAAACGCCTTCAATTTTCAAGTACGAGCTTTCCTTGGGGAGTTAGACCAAAGTGCATCTCAGAATTGGCAGTAGGGCTCAATTCATCCAGAAAACGTAACTTTTGACACAGAGCTAAGATTTGCAGAAGAAACACATATTCATGCTCGTCACAGTCTGAAAAGCACAAAAATGACTTCAATTTTCAAATACGAGCTTTCCATGAGGAGTTAGACCAAAGGGCATCTCAGAATTGGCAGTAGGGCTCAATTCAGCCAGAAAACGTAACTTTTGACACAGAGCTAAGATTTGCAGAAGAAACACATATTCATGCTCGTCACAGTATGAAAAGCACAAAAACGCCTTCAATTTTCAAGTACGAGCTTTCCTTGGGGAGTTAGACCAAAGTGCATCTCAGAATTGGCAGTAGGGCTCAATTCATCCAGAAAACGTAACTTTTGACACAGAGCTAAGATTTGCAGAAGAAACACATATTCATGCTCGTCACAGTCTGAAAAGCACAAAAACGCCTTCAATTTTCAAGTACGAGCTTTCCCGGGGGAGTTAGACCAAAGTGCATCTCAGAATTGGCAGTAGGGCTCAATTCATTAAGAAAATGTAACTTTTGACACAGAACTCAGATTTGCAGAAGAAACACATATTCATGCTCGTCACAGTCTGAAAAGCACAAAATCGCTTTCAAGTTTCAAGTACGAGCTTTCCCTGTGGAGTTATACCAAAGTGCATCTCAGAATTGGCAGTAGGGCTCAATTAAGCCAGAAAACGTAACTTTTGACACAGAGCTCAGATTTGCAGAAGAAACACATATTCATGCTCGTCACAGTCTGAAAAGCACAAAAACGACTTCAATTTTCAAATAAGAGCTTTCCGTGAGGAGTTAGACCAAAGGGCATCTCAGAATTGGTAGTAGGGCTCAATTCAGCCAGAAAACGTAACTTTTGACACAGAGATAAGATTTGCAGAAGAAACACATATTAATGCTCCTCACTGTCTGAAAAGCACAAAAACGCCTTCAATTTTCAAGTACGAGGTTTTCCTGGAGAGTTAGACCAAAGTGCATCTCAGAATTGGCAGTAGGGCTCAATTCATCCAGAAAACGTAACTTTTGACACAGAGCTAAGATTTGCAGAAGAAACACATATTCATGCTCGTCACAGTCTGAAAAGCACAAAAACGCCTTCAATTTTCAAGTACGAGCTTTCCCGGGGGAGTTAGACCAAAGTGCATCTCAGAATTGGCAGTACGGCTCAATTCATCCAGAAAATGTAACTTTTGACACAGAACTCAGATTTGCAGAAGAAACACATATTCATGCTCGTCACAGTCTGAAAAGCACAAAAACGCTTTCAAGTTTCAAGTACGAGCTTTCCCTGTGGAGTTAGACCAAAGTGCATCTCAGAATTGGCAGTAGGGCTCAATTCAGCCAGAAAACGTAACTTTTGACACAGAGCTCAGATTTGCAGAAGAAACACATATTCATGCTCGTCACAGTCTGAAAAGCACAAAAACGCTTTCAAGTTTCAAGTACGAGCTTTCCCTGTGGAGTTAGACCAAAGTGCATCTCAGAATTGGCAGTAGGGCTCAATTCAGCCAGAAAACGTAACTTTTGACACAGAGCTCAGATTTGCAGAAGAAACACATATTCATGCTCGTCACAGTCTGAAAAGCACAAAAACGCCTTCAATTTTCAAGTACGAGCTTTCCCGGGGAAGTTAGACCAAAGTGCATCTCAGAATTGGCAGTAGGGCTCAATTCATCCAGAAAACGTAACTTTTGACACAGAACTCAGATTTGCAGAAGAAACACATATTCATGCTCGTCACAGTCTGAAAAGCACAAAAACGCCTTCAAGTTTCAAGTACGAGCTTTCCCTGTGTAGTTAGACCAAAGTGCATCTCAGAATTGGCAGTAGGGCTCAATTCAGCCAGAAAACGTAACTTTTGACACAGAGCTCAGATTTGCAGAAGAAACACATATTCATGCTCGTCACAGTCTGAAAAGCACAAAAACGCCTTCAATTTTCAAGTACGAGCCTTCCCTGGAGAGTTAGACCAAAGTGCATCTCAGAATTGGCAGTAGGGCTCATTTCAGCCAGAACACGTAACTTTTTACAGAGAGCTCAGATTTGCAGAAGAAACACATATTCATGCTCGTCACAGTCTGAAAAGCACAAAAACGCCTTCAATTTTCAAATAAGAGCTTTCCGTGAGGAGTTAGACCAAAGGGAATCTCAGAATTGCCAGTAGGGCTCAATTCAGCCAGAAAACGTAACTTTTGACACAGAGCTAAGATTTGCAGAAGAAACACATATTCATGCTCGTCACAGTATGAAAAGCACAAAAACGCCTTCAATTTTCAAGTACGAGCTTTCCCTGGGGAGTTAGACCAAAGTGCATCTCAGAATTGGCAGTAGGGCTCAATTCAACCAGAAAACGTAACTTTTGACACAGAGCTAAGATTTGCAGAAGAAACACATATTCATGCTCGTCACAGTCTGAAAAGCACAAAAACGCCTTCAATTTTCAAGTACGAGCTTTCCCTGAGGAGTTAGACCAAAGTGCATCTCAGAATTGGCAGTAGGGCTCAATTCAGCCAGAAAACGAAACTTTTGACACAGGGCTCAGATTTGCAGAAGAAACACATATTCATGCTCGTCACAGTCTGAAAAGCACAAAAACGCCTTCAATTTTCAAGTACGAGCTTTCCCTGGGGAGTTAGACCAAAGTGCATCTCAGAATTGGCAGTAGGGCTCATTTCAGCCAGAACACGTAACTTTTTACAGAGAGCTCAGATTTGCAGAAGAAACACATATTCATGCTCATCACAGTCTGAAAAGCACAAAAACGCCTTCAATTTTCAAATAAGAGCTTTCCGTGAGGAGTTAGACCAAAGGGAATCTCAGAGTTGCCAGTAGGGCTCAATTCAGCCAGAAAACGTAACTTTTGACACAGAGCTAAGATTTGCAGAAGAAACACATATTCATGCTCGTCACAGTATGAAAAGCACAAAAACGCCTTCAATTTTCAAGTACGAGCTTTCCCTGGGGAGTTAGACCAAAGTGCATCTCAGAATTGGCAGTAGGGCTCAATTCAGCCAGAAAACGTAACTTTTGACACAGAGCTAAGATTTGCAGAAGAAACAAATATTCATGCTCGTCACAGTCTGAAAAGCACAAAAATGCCTTCAATTTTCAAGTACGAGCTTTTCCTGGGGAGTTAGACCAAAGTGCATCTCAGAATTGGCAGTAGGGCTCAATTCATCCAGAAAATGTAACGTTTGACACAGAGCTCAGATTTGCAGAAGAAACACATATTCATGCTCGTCACAGTCTGAAAAGCACAAAAACGCCTTCAATTTTCAAGTATGAGCTTTCCCTAGGGAGTTAGACCAAAGTGCATCTCAGAATTGGCAGTAGGGCTCATTTCAGCCAGAACACGTAACTTTTTACAGAGAGCTCAGATTTGCAGAAGAAACACATATTCATGCTCGTCACAGTCTGAAAAGCACAAAAATGACTTCAATTTTCAAATACGAGCTTTCCATGAGGAGTTAGACCAAAGGGCATCTCAGAATTGGCAGTAGGGCTCAATTCAGCCAGAAAACGTAACTTTTGACACAGAGCTAAGATTTGCAGAAGAAACACATATTCATGCTCGTCACAGTATGAAAAGCACAAAAACGCCTTCAATTTTCAAGTACGAGCTTTCCTTGGGGAGTTAGACCAAAGTGCATCTCAGAATTGGCAGTAGGGCTCAATTCATCCAGAAAACGTAACTTTTGACACAGAGCTAAGATTTGCAGAAGAAACACATATTCATGCTCGTCACAGTCTGAAAAGCACAAAAACGCCTTCAATTTTCAAGTACGAGCTTTCCCGGGGGAGTTAGACCAAAGTGCATCTCAGAATTGGCAGTAGGGCTCAATTCATTAAGAAAATGTAACTTTTGACACAGAACTCAGATTTGCAGAAGAAACACATATTCATGCTCGTCACAGTCTGAAAAGCACAAAAACGCTTTCAAGTTTCAAGTACGAGCTTTCCCTGTGGAGTTAGACCAAAGTGCATCTCAGAATTGGCAGTAGGGCTCAATTAAGCCAGAAAACGTAACTTTTGACACAGAGCTCAGATTTGCAGAAGAAACACAGATTCATGCTCGTCACAGTCTGAAAAGCACAAAAACGACTTCAATTTTCAAATAAGAGCTTTCCGTGAGGAGTTAGACCAAAGGGCATCTCAGAATTGGTAGTAGGGCTCAATTCAGCCAGAAAACGTAACTTTTGACACAGAGATAAGATTTGCAGAAGAAACACATATTAATGCTCCTCACTGTCTGAAAAGCACAAAAACGCCTTCAATTTTCAAGTACGAGCTTTCCCGGGGGAGTTAGACCAAAGTGAATCTCAGAATTGGCAGTACGGCTCAATTCATCCAGAAAATGTAACTTTTGACACAGAACTCAGATTTGCAGAAGAAACACATATTCATGCTCGTCACAGTCTGAAAAGCACAAAAACGCTTTCAAGTTTCAAGTACGAGCTTTCCCTGTGGAGTTAGACCAAAGTGCATCTCAGAATTGGCAGTAGGGCTCAATTCAGCCAGAAAACGTAACTTTTGACACAGAGCTAAGATTTGCAGAAGAAACACATATTCATGCTCGTCACAGTCTGAAAAGCACAAAAACGCTTTCAAGTTTCAAGTACGAGCTTTCCCTGTGGAGTTAGACCAAAGTGCATCTCAGAATTGGCAGTAGGGCTCAATTCAGCCAGAAAACGTAACTTTTGACACAGAGCTCAGATTTGCAGAAGAAACACATATTCATGCTCGTCACAGTCTGAAAAGCACAAAAACGCCTTCAATTTTCAAGTACGAGCTTTCCCTGGAGAGTTAGACCAAAGTGCATCTCAGAATTGGCAGTAGGGCTCATTTCAGCCAGAACACGTAACTTTTTACAGAGAGCTCAGATTTGCAGAAGAAACACATATTCATGCTCCTCATGGTCTGAAAAGCACAAAAACGACTTCAATTTTCAAATAAGAGCTTTCCGTGAGGAGTTAGAACAAAGGGCATCTCAGAATTGGCAGTAGGGCTCAATTCAGCCAGAAAACGTAACTTTTGACACAGAGATAAGATTTGCAGAAGAAACACATATTCATGCTCCTCACTGTCTGAAAAGCACAAAAACGCCTTCAATTTTCAAGTACGAGGTTTTCCTGGGGAGTTAGACCAAAGTGCATCTCAGAATTGGCAGTAGGGACTCAATTCATCCAGAAAACGTAACTTTTGACACAGAGCTAAGATCTGCAGAAGAAACACATATTGATGCTCCTCAAGGTCTGAAAAGCACAAAAACGCCTTCAATTTTCAAATACGAGCTTTTCCTGGGGAGTTAGACCAAAGTGCATCTCAGAATTGGCAGTAGGTCTCAATTCAGCCAGAAAACGTAACTTTTGACAAAAAGCTCAGATTTGCAGAAGAAACACATATTCATGCTCGTCACAGTCTGAAAAGCACAAAAACGCCTTCAATTTTCAAGTAGGAGCTTTCCCTGGGGAGTTAGACCAAAGTGCATCTCAGAATTGGCAGTAGGGCTCAATTCAGCCAGAAAACGTAACTTTTGACACAGAGCTAAGATTTGCAGAAGAAACACATATTCATGCTCGTCACAGTCTGAAAAGCACAAAAATGCCTTCAATTTTCAAGTACGAGCTTTCCCTGAGGAGTTAGACCAAAGTGCATCTCAGAATTGGCAGTAGGGCTCAATTCAGCCAGAAAACGAAACTTTTGACACAGGGCTCAGATTTGCAGAAGAAACACATATTCATGCTCGTCACAGTCTGAAAAGCACAAAAACGCCTTCAATTTTCAACTATGAGCTTTCCCTGGGGAGTTAGACCAAAGTGCATCTCAGAATTGGCAGTAGGGCTCATTTCAGCCAGAACACGTAACTTTTTACAGAGAGCTCAGATTTGCAGAAGAAACACATATTCATGCTCGTCACAGTCTGAAAAGCACAAAAACGACTTCAATTTTCAAATACGAGCTTTCCATGAGGAGTTAGACCAAAGGACATCTCAGAATTGGCAGTAGGGCTCAATTCAGCCAGAAAATGTAACTTTTGACACAGAGCTAAGATTTGCAGAAGAAACACATATTCATGCTCGTCACAGTATGAAAAGCACAAAAACGCCTTCAATTTTCAAGT
The DNA here is from genome assembly GCF_059756535.1 of Pantherophis guttatus. Classification (NCBI taxonomy): domain Eukaryota; kingdom Metazoa; phylum Chordata; class Lepidosauria; order Squamata; family Colubridae; genus Pantherophis; species Pantherophis guttatus. The sequence continues at coordinate 118,023,971 of NC_142065.1, read as the reverse complement.
ACGAGCTTTCCTTGGGGAGTTAGACCAAAGTGCATCTCAGAATTGGCAGTAGGGCTGAATTCAGCCAGAAAACGTAACTTTTGACACACAGCTAAGATTTGCAGAAGAAACACATATTCATGCTCGTCACAGTCTGAAAAGCACAAAAACGCCTTCAATTTTCAAGTACGAGCTTTCCCGGGGAAGTTAGACCAAAGTGCATCTCAGAATTGGCAGTAGGGCTCAATTCATCCAGAAAACGTAACTTTTGACACAGAACTCAGATTTGCAGAAGAAACACATATTCATGCTCGTCACAGTCTGAAAAGCACAAAAACGCCTTCAAGTTTCAAGTACGAGCTTTCCCTGTGTAGTTAGACCAAAGTGCATCTCAGAATTGGCAGTAGGGCTCAATTCAGCCAGAAAAAGTAACTTTTGACACAGAGCTCAGATTTGCAGAAGAAACACATATTCATGCTCGTCACAGTCTGAAAAGCACAAAAACGCATTCAATTTTCAAGTACGAGCTTTCCATGAGGAGTTAGACCAAAGGGCATCTCAGAATTGGCAGTAGGTCTCAATTCAGCCAGAAAACGTAACTTTTGACACAGAGCTCAGATTTGCAGAAGAAACATATTCATGCTCGTCACAGTCTGAAAAGCACAAAAACGCCTTCAATTTTCAAATAGGAGCTTTTCCTGGGGAGTTAGACCAAAGTGCATCTCAGAATTGGCAGTAGGGCTCAATTCAGCCAGAAAATGTAACTTTTGACACAGGGCTCAGATTTGCAGAAGAAACACATATTCATGCTCCTCATGGTCTGAAAAGCACAAAAACGCCTTCAATTTTCAAGTACGAGGTTTTCCTGGGGAGTTAGACCAAAGTGCATCTCAGAATTGGCAGTAGGGCTCAATTCATCCAGAAAACGTAACTTTTGACACAGAGCTAAGATTTGCAGAAGAAACACATATTCATGCTCGTCACAGTCTGAAAAGCACAAAAACGCCTTCAATTTTCAAGTATGAGCTTTCCCTGGGGAGTTAGACCAAAGTGCATCTCAGAATTGGCAGTAGGGCTCAATTCATCCAGAAAATGTAACTTTTGACACAGAACTCAGATTTGCAGAAGAAACACATATTCATGCTCGTCACAGTCTGAAAAGCACAAAAACGCTTTCAAGTTTCAAGTACGAGCTTTCCCTGTGGAGTTAGACCAAAGTGCATCTCAGAATTGGCAGTAGGGCTCAATTCAGCCAGAAAATGTAACTTTTGACACAGGGCTCAGATTTGCAGAAGAAACACATATTCATGCTCGTCACAGTCTGAAAAGCACAAAAACGCCTTCAATTTTCAAGTACGAGCTTTCCCTGGGGAGTTAGACCAAAGTGCATCTCAGAATTCGCAGTAGGGCTCATTTCAGCCAGAACACGTAACTTTTTACAGAGAGCTCAGATTTGCAGAAGAAACACATATTCATGCTCGTCACGGTCTGAAAAGCACAAAAACGACTTCAATTTTCAAATACGAGCTTTCCATGAGGAGTTAGACCAAAGGGCATCTCAGAATTGGCAGTAGGGCTCAATTCAGCCAGAAAATGTAACTTTTGACACAGAGCTAAGATTTGCAGAAGAAACACATATTCATGCTCGTCACAGTATGAAAAGCACAAAAACGCCTTCAATTTTCAAGTACGAGCTTTCCTTGGGGAGTTAGACCAAAGTGCATCTCAGAATTGGCAGTAGGGCTCAATTCAGCCAGAAAACGTAACTTTTGACACACAGCTAAGATTTGCAGAAGAAACACATATTCATGCTCGTCACAGTCTGAAAAGCACAAAAACGCCTTCAATTTTCAAGTACGAGCTTTCCCGGGGAAGTTAGACCAAAGTGCATCTCAGAATTGGCAGTAGGGCTCAATTCATCCAGAAAACGTAACTTTTGACACAGAACTCAGATTTGCAGAAGAAACACATATTCATGCTCGTCACAGTCTGAAAAGCACAAAAACGCCTTCAAGTTTCAAGGACGAGCTTTCCCTGTGTAGTTAGACCAAAGTGCATCTCAGAATTGGCAGTAGGGCTCAATTCAGCCAGAAAACGTAACTTTTGACACAGAGCTCAGATTTGCAGAAGAAACACATATTCATGCTCGTCACAGTCTGAAAAGCACAAAAACGCCTTCAATTTTCAAGTACGAGCCTTCCCTGGAGAGTTAGACCAAAGTGCATCTCAGAATTGGCAGTAGGGCTCAATTAAGCCAGAAAACGTAACTTTTGACACAGAGCTCAGATTTGCAGAAGAAACACAGATTCATGCTCGTCACAGTCTGAAAAGCACAAAAACGACTTCAATTTTCAAATAAGAGCTTTCCGTGAGGAGTTAGACCAAAGGGCATCTCAGAATTGGTAGTAGGGCTCAATTCAGCCAGAAAACGTAACTTTTGACACAGAGATAAGATTTGCAGAAGAAACACATATTAATGCTCCTCACTGTCTGAAAAGCACAAAAACGACTTCAATTTTCAAATACGAGCTTTCCATGAGGAGTTAGACCAAAGGGCATCTCAGAATTGGCAGTACGGCTCAATTCATCCAGAAAATGTAACTTTTGACACAGAACTCAGATTTGCAGAAGAAACACATATTCATGCTCGTCACAGTCTGAAAAGCACAAAAACGCTTTCAAGTTTCAAGTACGAGCTTTCCCTGTGGAGTTAGACCAAAGTGCATCTCAGAATTGGCAGTAGGGCTCAATTCAGCCAGAAAACGTAACTTTTGACACAGAGCTAAGATTTGCAGAAGAAACACATATTCATGCTCGTCACAGTCTGAAAAGCACAAAAACGCTTTCAAGTTTCAAGTACGAGCTTTCCCTGTGGAGTTAGACCAAAGTGCATCTCAGAATTGGCAGTAGGGCTCAATTCAGCCAGAAAACGTAACTTTTGACACAGAGCTCAGATTTGCAGAAGAAACACATATTCATGCTCGTCACAGTCTGAAAAGCACAAAAACGCCTTCAATTTTCAAGTACGAGCTTTCCCTGGAGAGTTAGACCAAAGGGCATCTCAGAATTGGCAGTAGGGCTCATTTCAGCCAGAACACGTAACTTTTTACAGAGAGCTCAGATTTGCAGAAGAAACACATATTCATGCTCCTCATGGTCTGAAAAGCACAAAAACGACTTCAATTTTCAAATAAGAGCTTTCCGTGAGGAGTTAGAACAAAGGGCATCTCAGAATTGGCAGTAGGGCTCAATTCAGCCAGAAAACGTAACTTTTGACACAGAGATAAGATTTGCAGAAGAAACACATATTCATGCTCCTCACTGTCTGAAAAGCACAAAAACGCCTTCAATTTTCAAGTACGAGGTTTTCCTGGGGAGTTAGACCAAAGTGCATCTCAGAATTGGCAGTAGGGACTCAATTCATCCAGAAAACGTAACTTTTGACACAGAGCTAAGATCTGCAGAAGAAACACATATTGATGCTCCTCAAGGTCTGAAAAGCACAAAAACGCCTTCAATTTTCAAATACGAGCTTTTCCTGGGGAGTTAGACCAAAGTGCATCTCAGAATTGGCAGTAGGTCTCAATTCAGCCAGAAAACGTAACTTTTGACAAAAAGCTCAGATTTGCAGAAGAAACACATGTTCATGCTCGTCACAGTCTGAAAAGCACAAAAACGCCTTCAATTTTCATGTAGGAGCTTTCCCTGGGGAGTTAGACCAAAGTGCATCTCAGAATTGGCAGTAGGGCTCAATTCAGCCAGAAAACGTAACTTTTGACACAGAGCTAAGATTTGCAGAAGAAACACATATTCATGCTTGTCACAGTCTGAAAAGCACAAAAATGCCTTCAATTTTCAAGTACGAGCTTTCCCTGAGGAGTTAGACCAAAGTGCATCTCAGAATTGGCAGTAGGGCTCAATTCAGCCAGAAAACGAAACTTTTGACACAGGGCTCAGATTTGCAGAAGAAACACATATTCATGCTCGTCACAGTCTGAAAAGCACAAAAACGCCTTCAATTTTCAACTATGAGCTTTCCCTGGGGAGTTAGACCAAAGTGCATCTCAGAATTGGCAGTAGGGCTCATTTCAGCCAGAACACGTAACTTTTTACAGAGAGCTCAGATTTGCAGAAGAAACACATATTCATGCTCGTCACAGTCTGAAAAGCACAAAAACGACTTCAATTTTCAAATACGAGCTTTCCATGAGGAGTTAGACCAAAGGACATCTCAGAATTGGCAGTAGGGCTCAATTCAGCCAGAAAATGTAACTTTTGACACAGAGCTAAGATTTGCAGAAGAAACACATATTCATGCTCGTCACAGTATGAAAAGCACAAAAACGCCTTCAATTTTCAAGTACGAGCTTTCCTTGGGGAGTTAGACCAAAGTGCATCTCAGAATTGGCAGTAGGGCTGAATTCAGCCAGAAAACGTAACTTTTGACACACAGCTAAGATTTGCAGAAGAAACACATATTCATGCTCGTCACAGTCTGAAAAGCACAAAAACGCCTTCAATTTTCAAGTACGAGCTTTCCCGGGGAAGTTAGACCAAAGTGCATCTCAGAATTGGCAGTAGGGCTCAATTCATCCAGAAAACGTAACTTTTGACACAGAACTCAGATTTGCAGAAGAAACACATATTCATGCTCGTCACAGTCTGAAAAGCACAAAAACGCCTTCAAGTTTCAAGTACGAGCTTTCCCTGTGTAGTTAGACCAAAGTGCATCTCAGAATTGGCAGTAGGGCTCAATTCAGCCAGAAAAAGTAACTTTTGACACAGAGCTCAGATTTGCAGAAGAAACACATATTCATGCTCGTCACAGTCTGAAAAGCACAAAAACGCATTCAATTTTCAAGTACGAGCTTTCCATGAGGAGTTAGACCAAAGGGCATCTCAGAATTGGCAGTAGGGCTCAATTCAGCCAGAAAACGTAACTTTTGACACACAGCTAAGATTTGCAGAAGAAACACATATTCATGCTCGTCACAGTCTGAAAAGCACAAAAACGCCTTCAATTTTCAACTACGAGCTTTCCCGGGGGAGTTAGACCAAAGTGCATCTCAGAATTGGCAGTAGGGCTCAATTCATCCAGAAAATGTAACTTTTGACACAGAACTCAGATTTGCAGAAGAAACACATATTCATGCTCGTCACAGTCTGAAAAGCACAAAAACGCCTTCAATTTTCAAATACGAGCTTTTCCTGGGGAGTTAGACCAAAGTGCATCTCAGAATTGGCAGTAGGTCTCAATTCAGCCAGAAAACGTAACTTTTGACACAGAGCTCAGATTTGCAGAAGAAACATATTCATGCTCGTCACAGTCTGAAAAGCACAAAAACGCCTTCAATTTTCAAATAGGAGCTTTTCCTGGGGAGTTAGACCAAAGTGCATCTCAGAATTGGCAGTAGGGCTCAATTCAGCCAGAAAATGTAACTTTTGACACAGGGCTCAGATTTGCAGAAGAAACACATATTCATGCTCCTCATGGTCTGAAAAGCACAAAAACGCCTTCAATTTTCAAGTACGAGGTTTTCCTGGGGAGTTAGACCAAAGTGCATCTCAGAATTGGCAGTAGGGCTCAATTCATCCAGAAAACGTAACTTTTGACACAGAGCTAAGATTTGCAGAAGAAACACATATTCATGCTCGTCACAGTCTGAAAAGCACAAAAACGCCTTCAATTTTCAAGTACGAGCTTTCCCTGGGGAGTTAGACCAAAGTGCATCTCAGAATTGGCAGTAGGGCTCAATTCATCCAGAAAATGTAACTTTTGACACAGAACTCAGATTTGCAGAAGAAACACATATTCATGCTCGTCACAGTCTGAAAAGCACAAAAACGCTTTCAAGTTTCAAGTACGAGCTTTCCCTGTGGAGTTAGACCAAAGTGCATCTCAGAATTGGCAGTAGGGCTCAATTCAGCCAGAAAATGTAACTTTTGACACAGGGCTCAGATTTGCAGAAGAAACACATATTCATGCTCGTCACAGTCTGAAAAGCACAAAAACGCCTTCAATTTTCAAGTACGAGCTTTCCCTGGGGAGTTAGACCAAAGTGCATCTCAGAATTCGCAGTAGGGCTCATTTCAGCCAGAACACGTAACTTTTTACAGAGAGCTCAGATTTGCAGAAGAAACACATATTCATGCTCGTCACGGTCTGAAAAGCACAAAAACGACTTCAATTTTCAAATACGAGCTTTCCATGAGGAGTTAGACCAAAGGGCATCTCAGAATTGGCAGTAGGGCTCAATTCAGCCAGAAAATGTAACTTTTGACACAGAGCTAAGATTTGCAGAAGAAACACATATTCATGCTCGTCACAGTATGAAAAGCACAAAAACGCCTTCAATTTTCAAGTACGAGCTTTCCTTGGGGAGTTAGACCAAAGTGCATCTCAGAATTGGCAGTAGGGCTCAATTCAGCCAGAAAACGTAACTTTTGACACACAGCTAAGATTTGCAGAAGAAACACATATTCATGCTCGTCACAGTCTGAAAAGCACAAAAACGCCTTCAATTTTCAAGTACGAGCTTTCCCGGGGAAGTTAGACCAAAGTGCATCTCAGAATTGGCAGTAGGGCTCAATTCATTAAGAAAATGTAACTTTTGACACAGAACTCAGATTTGCAGAAGAAACACATATTCATGCTCGTCACAGTCTGAAAAGCACAAAAACGCTTTCAAGTTTCAAGTACGAGCTTTCCCTGTGGAGTTAGACCAAAGTGCATCTCAGAATTGGCAGTAGGGCTCAATTAAGCCAGAAAACGTAACTTTTGACACAGAGCTCAGATTTGCAGAAGAAACACAGATTCATGCTCGTCACAGTCTGAAAAGCACAAAAACGACTTCAATTTTCAAATAAGAGCTTTCCGTGAGGAGTTAGACCAAAGGGCATCTCAGAATTGGTAGTAGGGCTCAATTCAGCCAGAAAACGTAACTTTTGACACAGAGATAAGATTTGCAGAAGAAACACATATTAATGCTCCTCACTGTCTGAAAAGCACAAAAACGCCTTCAATTTTCAAGTACGAGCTTTCCCGGGGGAGTTAGACCAAAGTGAATCTCAGAATTGGCAGTACGGCTCAATTCATCCAGAAAATGTAACTTTTGACACAGAACTCAGATTTGCAGAAGAAACACATATTCATGCTCGTCACAGTCTGAAAAGCACAAAAACGCTTTCAAGTTTCAAGTACGAGCTTTCCCTGTGGAGTTAGACCAAAGTGCATCTCAGAATTGGCAGTAGGGCTCAATTCAGCCAGAAAATGTAACTTTTGACACAGGGCTCAGATTTGCAGAAGAAACACAGATTCATGCTCGTCACAGTCTGAAAAGCACAAAAACGACTTCAATTTTCAAATAAGAGCTTTCCCTGTGGAGTTAGACCAAAGTGCATCTCAGAATTGGCAGTAGGGCTCAATTAAGCCAGAAAACGTAACTTTTGACACAGAGCTCAGATTTGCAGAAGAAACACAGATTCATGCTCGTCACAGTCTGAAAAGCACAAAAACGACTTCAATTTTCAAATAAGAGCTTTCCGTGAGGAGTTAGACCAAAGGGCATCTCAGAATTGGTAGTAGGGCTCAATTCATCCAGAAAACGTAACTTTTGACACAGAGCTAAGATTTGCAGAAGAAACACATATTCATGCTCGTCACAGTCTGAAAAGCACAAAAACGCCTTCAATTTTCAAGTACGAGCTTTCCCTGGGGAGTTAGACCAAAGTGCATCTCAGAATTGGCAGTAGGGCTCAATTCATCCAGAAAATGTAACTTTTGACACAGAACTCAGATTTGCAGAAGAAACACATATTCATGCTCGTCACAGTCTGAAAAGCACAAAAACGCTTTCAAGTTTCAAGTACGAGCTTTCCCTGTGGAGTTAGACCAAAGTGCATCTCAGAATTGGCAGTAGGGCTCAATTCAGCCAGAAAATGTAACTTTTGACACAGGGCTCAGATTTGCAGAAGAAACACATATTCATGCTCGTCACAGTCTGAAAAGCACAAAAACGCCTTCAATTTTCAAGTACGAGCTTTCCCTGGGGAGTTAGACCAAAGTGCATCTCAGAATTCGCAGTAGGGCTCATTTCAGCCAGAACACGTAACTTTTTACAGAGAGCTCAGATTTGCAGAAGAAACACATATTCATGCTCGTCACGGTCTGAAAAGCACAAAAACGACTTCAATTTTCAAATACGAGCTTTCCATGAGGAGTTAGACCAAAGGGCATCTCAGAATTGGCAGTAGGGCTCAATTCAGCCAGAAAATGTAACTTTTGACACAGAGCTAAGATTTGCAGAAGAAACACATATTCATGCTCGTCACAGTATGAAAAGCACAAAAACGCCTTCAATTTTCAAGTACGAGCTTTCCTTGGGGAGTTAGACCAAAGTGCATCTCAGAATTGGCAGTAGGGCTCAATTCAGCCAGAAAACGTAACTTTTGACACACAGCTAAGATTTGCAGAAGAAACACATATTCATGCTCGTCACAGTCTGAAAAGCACAAAAACGCCTTCAATTTTCAAGTACGAGCTTTCCCGGGGAAGTTAGACCAAAGTGCATCTCAGAATTGGCAGTAGGGCTCAATTCATTAAGAAAATGTAACTTTTGACACAGAACTCAGATTTGCAGAAGAAACACATATTCATGCTCGTCACAGTCTGAAAAGCACAAAAACGCTTTCAAGTTTCAAGTACGAGCTTTCCCTGTGGAGTTAGACCAAAGTGCATCTCAGAATTGGCAGTAGGGCTCAATTAAGCCAGAAAACGTAACTTTTGACACAGAGCTCAGATTTGCAGAAGAAACACAGATTCATGCTCGTCACAGTCTGAAAAGCACAAAAACGACTTCAATTTTCAAATAAGAGCTTTCCGTGAGGAGTTAGACCAAAGGGCATCTCAGAATTGGTAGTAGGGCTCAATTCAGCCAGAAAACGTAACTTTTGACACAGAGATAAGATTTGCAGAAGAAACACATATTAATGCTCCTCACTGTCTGAAAAGCACAAAAACGCCTTCAATTTTCAAGTACGAGCTTTCCCGGGGGAGTTAGACCAAAGTGAATCTCAGAATTGGCAGTACGGCTCAATTCATCCAGAAAATGTAACTTTTGACACAGAACTCAGATTTGCAGAAGAAACACATATTCATGCTCGTCACAGTCTGAAAAGCACAAAAACGCTTTCAAGTTTCAAGTACGAGCTTTCCCTGTGGAGTTAGACCAAAGTGCATCTCAGAATTGGCAGTAGGGCTCAATTCAGCCAGAAAACGTAACTTTTGACACAGAGCTAAGATTTGCAGAAGAAACACATATTCATGCTCGTCACAGTCTGAAAAGCACAAAAACGCTTTCAAGTTTCAAGTACGAGCTTTCCCTGTGGAGTTAGACCAAAGTGCATCTCAGAATTGGCAGTAGGGCTCAATTCAGCCAGAAAACGTAACTTTTGACACAGAGCTCAGATTTGCAGAAGAAACACATATTCATGCTCGTCACAGTCTGAAAAGCACAAAAACGCCTTCAATTTTCAAGTACGAGCTTTCCCTGGAGAGTTAGACCAAAGTGCATCTCAGAATTGGCAGTAGGGCTCATTTCAGCCAGAACACGTAACTTTTTACAGAGAGCTCAGATTTGCAGAAGAAACACATATTCATGCTCCTCATGGTCTGAAAAGCACAAAAACGACTTCAATTTTCAAATAAGAGCTTTCCGTGAGGAGTTAGAACAAAGGGCATCTCAGAATTGGCAGTAGGGCTCAATTCAGCCAGAAAACGTAACTTTTGACACAGAGATAAGATTTGCAGAAGAAACACATATTCATGCTCCTCACTGTCTGAAAAGCACAAAAACGCCTTCAATTTTCAAGTACGAGGTTTTCCTGGGGAGTTAGACCAAAGTGCATCTCAGAATTGGCAGTAGGGACTCAATTCATCCAGAAAACGTAACTTTTGACACAGAGCTAAGATCTGCAGAAGAAACACATATTGATGCTCCTCAAGGTCTGAAAAGCACAAAAACGCCTTCAATTTTCAAATACGAGCTTTTCCTGGGGAGTAAGACCAAAGTGCATCTCAGAATTGGCAGTAGGTCTCAATTCAGCCAGAAAACGTAACTTTTGACAAAAAGCTCAGATTTGCAGAAGAAACACATATTCATGCTCGTCACAGTCTGAAAAGCACAAAAACGCCTTCAATTTTCAAGTAGGAGCTTTCCCTGGGGAGTTAGACCAAAGTGCATCTCAGAATTGGCAGTAGGGCTCAATTCAGCCAGAAAACGTAACTTTTGACACAGAGCTAAGATTTGCAGAAGAAACACATATTCATGCTCGTCACAGTCTGAAAAGCACAAAAATGCCTTCAATTTTCAAGTACGAGCTTTCCCTGAGGAGTTAGACCAAAGTGCATCTCAGAATTGGCAGTAGGGCTCAATTCAGCCAGAAAACGAAACTTTTGACACAGGGCTCAGATTTGCAGAAGAAACACATATTCATGCTCGTCACAGTCTGAAAAGCACAAAAACGCCTTCAATTTTCAACTATGAGCTTTCCCTGGGGAGTTAGACCAAAGTGCATCTCAGAATTGGCAGTAGGGCTCATTTCAGCCAGAACACGTAACTTTTTACAGAGAGCTCAGATTTGCAGAAGAAACACATATTCATGCTCGTCACAGTCTGAAAAGCACAAAAACGACTTCAATTTTCAAATACGAGCTTTCCATGAGGAGTTAGACCAAAGGACATCTCAGAATTGGCAGTAGGGCTCAATTCAGCCAGAAAATGTAACTTTTGACACAGAGCTAAGATTTGCAGAAGAAACACATATTCATGCTCGTCACAGTATGAAAAGCACAAAAACGCCTTCAATTTTCAAGTACGAGCTTTCCTTGGGGAGTTAGACCAAAGTGCATCTCAGAATTGGCAGTAGGGCTGAATTCAGCCAGAAAACGTAACTTTTGACACACAGCTAAGATTTGCAGAAGAAACACATATTCATGCTCGTCACAGTCTGAAAAGCACAAAAACGCCTTCAATTTTCAAGTACGAGCTTTCCCGGGGAAGTTAGACCAAAGTGCATCTCAGAATTGGCAGTAGGGCTCAATTCATCCAGAAAACGTAACTTTTGACACAGAACTCAGATTTGCAGAAGAAACACATATTCATGCTCGTCACAGTCTGAAAAGCACAAAAACGCCTTCAAGTTTCAAGTACGAGCTTTCCCTGTGTAGTTAGACCAAAGTGCATCTCAGAATTGGCAGTAGGGCTCAATTCAGCCAGAAAAAGTAACTTTTGACACAGAGCTCAGATTTGCAGAAGAAACACATATTCATGCTCGTCACAGTCTGAAAAGCACAAAAACGCATTCAATTTTCAAGTACGAGCTTTCCATGAGGAGTTAGACCAAAGGGCATCTCAGAATTGGCAGTAGGTCTCAATTCAGCCAGAAAACGTAACTTTTGACACAGAGCTCAGATTTGCAGAAGAAACATATTCATGCTCGTCACAGTCTGAAAAGCACAAAAACGCCTTCAATTTTCAAATAGGAGCTTTTCCTGGGGAGTTAGACCAAAGTGCATCTCAGAATTGGCAGTAGGGCTCAATTCAGCCAGAAAATGTAACTTTTGACACAGGGCTCAGATTTGCAGAAGAAACACATATTCATGCTCCTCATGGTCTGAAAAGCACAAAAACGCCTTCAATTTTCAAGTACGAGGTTTTCCTGGGGAGTTAGACCAAAGTGCATCTCAGAATTGGCAGTAGGGCTCAATTCATCCAGAAAACGTAACTTTTGACACAGAGCTAAGATTTGCAGAAGAAACACATATTCATGCTCGTCACAGTCTGAAAAGCACAAAAACGCCTTCAATTTTCAAGTACGAGCTTTCCCTGGGGAGTTAGACCAAAGTGCATCTCAGAATTGGCAGTAGGGCTCAATTCATCCAGAAAATGTAACTTTTGACACAGAACTCAGATTTGCAGAAGAAACACATATTCATGCTCGTCACAGTCTGAAAAGCACAAAAACGCTTTCAAGTTTCAAGTACGAGCTTTCCCTGTGGAGTTAGACCAAAGTGCATCTCAGAATTGGCAGTAGGGCTCAATTCAGCCAGAAAATGTAACTTTTGACACAGGGCTCAGATTTGCAGAAGAAACACATATTCATGCTCGTCACAGTCTGAAAAGCACAAAAACGCCTTCAATTTTCAAGTACGAGCTTTCCCTGGGGAGTTAGACCAAAGTGCATCTCAGAATTCGCAGTAGGGCTCATTTCAGCCAGAACACGTAACTTTTTACAGAGAGCTCAGATTTGCAGAAGAAACACATATTCATGCTCGTCACGGTCTGAAAAGCACAAAAACGACTTCAATTTTCAAATACGAGCTTTCCATGAGGAGTTAGACCAAAGGGCATCTCAGAATTGGCAGTAGGGCTCAATTCAGCCAGAAAATGTAACTTTTGACACAGAGCTAAGATTTGCAGAAGAAACACATATTCATGCTCGTCACAGTATGAAAAGCACAAAAACGCCTTCAATTTTCAAGTACGAGCTTTCCTTGGGGAGTTAGACCAAAGTGCATCTCAGAATTGGCAGTAGGGCTCAATTCAGCCAGAAAACGTAACTTTTGACACACAGCTAAGATTTGCAGAAGAAACACATATTCATGCTCGTCACAGTCTGAAAAGCACAAAAACGCCTTCAATTTTCAAGTACGAGCTTTCCCGGGGAAGTTAGACCAAAGTGCATCTCAGAATTGGCAGTAGGGCTCAATTCATCCAGAAAACGTAACTTTTGACACAGAACTCAGATTTGCAGAAGAAACACATATTCATGCTCGTCACAGTCTGAAAAGCACAAAAACGCCTTCAAGTTTCAAGGACGAGCTTTCCCTGTGTAGTTAGACCAAAGTGCATCTCAGAATTGGCAGTAGGGCTCAATTCAGCCAGAAAACGTAACTTTTGACACAGAGCTCAGATTTGCAGAAGAAACACATATTCATGCTCGTCACAGTCTGAAAAGCACAAAAACGCCTTCAATTTTCAAGTACGAGCCTTCCCTGGAGAGTTAGACCAAAGTGCATCTCAGAATTGGCAGTAGGGCTCAATTAAGCCAGAAAACGTAACTTTTGACACAGAGCTCAGATTTGCAGAAGAAACACAGATTCATGCTCGTCACAGTCTGAAAAGCACAAAAACGACTTCAATTTTCAAATAAGAGCTTTCCGTGAGGAGTTAGACCAAAGGGCATCTCAGAATTGGTAGTAGGGCTCAATTCAGCCAGAAAACGTAACTTTTGACACAGAGATAAGATTTGCAGAAGAAACACATATTAATGCTCCTCACTGTCTGAAAAGCACAAAAACGCCTTCAATTTTCAAGTACGAGCTTTCCCGGGGGAGTTAGACCAAAGTGCATCTCAGAATTGGCAGTACGGCTCAATTCATCCAGAAAATGTAACTTTTGACACAGAACTCAGATTTGCAGAAGAAACACATATTCATGCTCGTCACAGTCTGAAAAGCACAAAAACGCTTTCAAGTTTCAAGTACGAGCTTTCCCTGTGGAGTTAGACCAAAGTGCATCTCAGAATTGGCAGTAGGGCTCAATTCAGCCAGAAAACGTAACTTTTGACACAGAGCTAAGATTTGCAGAAGAAACACATATTCATGCTCGTCACAGTCTGAAAAGCACAAAAACGCTTTCAAGTTTCAAGTACGAGCTTTCCCTGTGGAGTTAGACCAAAGTGCATCTCAGAATTGGCAGTAGGGCTCAATTCAGCCAGAAAACGTAACTTTTGACACAGAGCTCAGATTTGCAGAAGAAACACATATTCATGCTCGTCACAGTCTGAAAAGCACAAAAACGCCTTCAATTTTCAAGTACGAGCTTTCCCTGGAGAGTTAGACCAAAGGGCATCTCAGAATTGGCAGTAGGGCTCATTTCAGCCAGAACACGTAACTTTTTACAGAGAGCTCAGATTTGCAGAAGAAACACATATTCATGCTCCTCATGGTCTGAAAAGCACAAAAACGACTTCAATTTTCAAATAAGAGCTTTCCGTGAGGAGTTAGAACAAAGGGCATCTCAGAATTGGCAGTAGGGCTCAATTCAGCCAGAAAACGTAACTTTTGACACAGAGATAAGATTTGCAGAAGAAACACATATTCATGCTCCTCACTGTCTGAAAAGCACAAAAACGCCTTCAATTTTCAAGTACGAGGTTTTCCTGGGGAGTTAGACCAAAGTGCATCTCAGAATTGGCAGTAGGGACTCAATTCATCCAGAAAACGTAACTTTTGACACAGAGCTAAGATCTGCAGAAGAAACACATATTGATGCTCCTCAAGGTCTGAAAAGCACAAAAACGCCTTCAATTTTCAAATACGAGCTTTTCCTGGGGAGTTAGACCAAAGTGCATCTCAGAATTGGCAGTAGGTCTCAATTCAGCCAGAAAACGTAACTTTTGACAAAAAGCTCAGATTTGCAGAAGAAACACATGTTCATGCTCGTCACAGTCTGAAAAGCACAAAAACGCCTTCAATTTTCATGTAGGAGCTTTCCCTGGGGAGTTAGACCAAAGTGCATCTCAGAATTGGCAGTAGGGCTCAATTCAGCCAGAAAACGTAACTTTTGACACAGAGCTAAGATTTGCAGAAGAAACACATATTCATGCTTGTCACAGTCTGAAAAGCACAAAAATGCCTTCAATTTTCAAGTACGAGCTTTCCCTGAGGAGTTAGACCAAAGTGCATCTCAGAATTGGCAGTAGGGCTCAATTCAGCCAGAAAACGAAACTTTTGACACAGGGCTCAGATTTGCAGAAGAAACACATATTCATGCTCGTCACAGTCTGAAAAGCACAAAAACGCCTTCAATTTTCAACTATGAGCTTTCCCTGGGGAGTTAGACCAAAGTGCATCTCAGAATTGGCAGTAGGGCTCATTTCAGCCAGAACACGTAACTTTTTACAGAGAGCTCAGATTTGCAGAAGAAACACATATTCATGCTCGTCACAGTCTGAAAAGCACAAAAACGACTTCAATTTTCAAATACGAGCTTTCCATGAGGAGTTAGACCAAAGGACATCTCAGAATTGGCAGTAGGGCTCAATTCAGCCAGAAAATGTAACTTTTGACACAGAGCTAAGATTTGCAGAAGAAACACATATTCATGCTCGTCACAGTATGAAAAGCACAAAAACGCCTTCAATTTTCAAGTACGAGCTTTCCTTGGGGAGTTAGACCAAAGTGCATCTCAGAATTGGCAGTAGGGCTGAATTCAGCCAGAAAACGTAACTTTTGACACACAGCTAAGATTTGCAGAAGAAACACATATTCATGCTCGTCACAGTCTGAAAAGCACAAAAACGCCTTCAATTTTCAAGTACGAGCTTTCCCGGGGAAGTTAGACCAAAGTGCATCTCAGAATTGGCAGTAGGGCTCAATTCATCCAGAAAACGTAACTTTTGACACAGAACTCAGATTTGCAGAAGAAACACATATTCATGCTCGTCACAGTCTGAAAAGCACAAAAACGCCTTCAAGTTTCAAGTACGAGCTTTCCCTGTGTAGTTAGACCAAAGTGCATCTCAGAATTGGCAGTAGGGCTCAATTCAGCCAGAAAAAGTAACTTTTGACACAGAGCTCAGATTTGCAGAAGAAACACATATTCATGCTCGTCACAGTCTGAAAAGCACAAAAACGCATTCAATTTTCAAGTACGAGCTTTCCATGAGGAGTTAGACCAAAGGGCATCTCAGAATTGGCAGTAGGGCTCAATTCAGCCAGAAAACGTAACTTTTGACACACAGCTAAGATTTGCAGAAGAAACACATATTCATGCTCGTCACAGTCTGAAAAGCACAAAAACGCCTTCAATTTTCAACTACGAGCTTTCCCGGGGGAGTTAGACCAAAGTGCATCTCAGAATTGGCAGTAGGGCTCAATTCATCCAGAAAATGTAACTTTTGACACAGAACTCAGATTTGCAGAAGAAACACATATTCATGCTCGTCACAGTCTGAAAAGCACAAAAACGCCTTCAATTTTCAAATACGAGCTTTTCCTGGGGAGTTAGACCAAAGTGCATCTCAGAATTGGAAGTAGGTCTCAATTCAGCCAGAAAACGTAACTTTTGACACAGAGCTCAGATTTGCAGAAGAAACATATTCATGCTCGTCACAGTCTGAAAAGCACAAAAACGCCTTCAATTTTCAAATAGGAGCTTTTCCTGGGGAGTTAGACCAAAGTGCATCTCAGAATTGGCAGTAGGGCTCAATTCAGCCAGAAAATGTAACTTTTGACACAGGGCTCAGATTTGCAGAAGAAACACATATTCATGCTCCTCATGGTCTGAAAAGCACAAAAACGCCTTCAATTTTCAAGTACGAGGTTTTCCTGGGGAGTTAGACCAAAGTGCATCTCAGAATTGGCAGTAGGGCTCAATTCATCCAGAAAACGTAACTTTTGACACAGAGCTAAGATTTGCAGAAGAAACACATATTCATGCTCGTCACAGTCTGAAAAGCACAAAAACGCCTTCAATTTTCAAGTACGAGCTTTCCCTGGGGAGTTAGACCAAAGTGCATCTCAGAATTGGCAGTAGGGCTCAATTCATCCAGAAAATGTAACTTTTGACACAGAACTCAGATTTGCAGAAGAAACACATATTCATGCTCGTCACAGTCTGAAAAGCACAAAAACGCTTTCAAGTTTCAAGTACGAGCTTTCCCTGTGGAGTTAGACCAAAGTGCATCTCAGAATTGGCAGTAGGGCTCAATTCAGCCAGAAAATGTAACTTTTGACACAGGGCTCAGATTTGCAGAAGAAACACATATTCATGCTCGTCACAGTCTGAAAAGCACAAAAACGCCTTCAATTTTCAAGTACGAGCTTTCCCTGGGGAGTTAGACCAAAGTGCATCTCAGAATTCGCAGTAGGGCTCATTTCAGCCAGAACACGTAACTTTTTACAGAGAGCTCAGATTTGCAGAAGAAACACATATTCATGCTCGTCACGGTCTGAAAAGCACAAAAACGACTTCAATTTTCAAATACGAGCTTTCCATGAGGAGTTAGACCAAAGGGCATCTCAGAATTGGCAGTAGGGCTCAATTCAGCCAGAAAATGTAACTTTTGACACAGAGCTAAGATTTGCAGAAGAAACACATATTCATGCTCGTCACAGTATGAAAAGCACAAAAACGCCTTCAATTTTCAAGTACGAGCTTTCCTTGGGGAGTTAGACCAAAGTGCATCTCAGAATTGGCAGTAGGGCTCAATTCAGCCAGAAAACGTAACTTTTGACACACAGCTAAGATTTGCAGAAGAAACACATATTCATGCTCGTCACAGTCTGAAAAGCACAAAAACGCCTTCAATTTTCAAGTACGAGCTTTCCCGGGGAAGTTAGACCAAAGTGCATCTCAGAATTGGCAGTAGGGCTCAATTCATCCAGAAAACGTAACTTTTGACACAGAACTCAGATTTGCAGAAGAAGCACATATTCATGCTCGTCACAGTCTGAAAAGCACAAAAACGCCTTCAAGTTTCAAGGACGAGCTTTCCCTGTGTAGTTAGACCAAAGTGCATCTCAGAATTGGCAGTAGGGCTCAATTCAGCCAGAAAACGTAACTTTTGACACAGAGCTCAGATTTGCAGAAGAAACACATATTCATGCTCGTCACAGTCTGAAAAGCACAAAAACGCCTTCAATTTTCAAGTACGAGCCTTCCCTGGAGAGTTAGACCAAAGTGCATCTCAGAATTGGCAGTAGGGCTCATTTCAGCCAGAACACGTAACTTTTTACAGAGAGCTCAGATTTGCAGAAGAAACACATATTCATGCTCGTCACAGTCTGAAAAGCACAAAAACGCCTTCAATTTTCAAATAAGAGCTTTCCGTGAGGAGTTAGACCAAAGGGCATCTCAGAATTGGCAGTAGGGCTCAATTCAGCCAGAAAACGTAACTTTTGACACACAGCTAAGATTTGCAGAAGAAACACATATTCATGCTCGTCACAGTCTGAAAAGCACAAAAACGCCTTCAATTTTCAACTACGAGCTTTCCCGGGGGAGTTAGACCAAAGTGCATCTCAGAATTGGCAGTAGGGCTCAATTCATCCAGAAAACGTAACTTTTGACACAGAACTCAGATTTGCAGAAGAAACACATATTCATGCTCGTCACAGTCTGAAAAGCACAAAAACGCCTTCAAGTTTCAAGGACGAGCTTTCCCTGTGTAGTTAGACCAAAGTGCATCTCAGAATTGGCAGTAGGGCTCAATTCAGCCAGAAAACGTAACTTTTGACACAGAGCTCAGATTTGCAGAAGAAACACATATTCATGCTCGTCACAGTCTGAAAAGCACAAAAACGCCTTCAATTTTCAAGTACGAGCCTTCCCTGGAGAGTTAGACCAAAGTGCATCTCAGAATTGGCAGTAGGGCTCATTTCAGCCAGAACACGTAACTTTTTACAGAGAGCTCAGATTTGCAGAAGAAACACATATTCATGCTCGTCACAGTCTGAAAAGCACAAAAACGCCTTCAATTTTCAAATAAGAGCTTTCCGTGAGGAGTTAGACCAAAGGGCATCTCAGAATTGGCAGTAGGGCTCAATTCAGCCAGAAAACGTAACTTTTGACACACAGCTAAGATTTGCAGAAGAAACACATATTCATGCTCGTCACAGTCTGAAAAGCACAAAAACGCCTTCAATTTTCAACTACGAGCTTTCCCGGGGGAGTTAGACCAAAGTGCATCTCAGAATTGGCAGTAGGGCTCAATTCATCCAGAAAATGTAACTTTTGACACAGAACTCAGATTTGCAGAAGAAACACATATTCATGCTCGTCACAGTCTGAAAAGCACAAAAACGCCTTCAATTTTCAAATACGAGCTTTTCCTGGGGAGTTAGACCAAAGTGCATCTCAGAATTGGCAGTAGGTCTCAATTCAGCCAGAAAACGTAACTTTTGACACAGAGCTCAGATTTGCAGAAGAAACATATTCATGCTCGTCACAGTCTGAAAAGCACAAAAACGCCTTCAATTTTCAAATAGGAGCTTTTCCTGGGGAGTTAGACCAAAGTGCATCTCAGAATTGGCAGTAGGTCTCAATTCAGCCAGAAAACGTAACTTTTGACAAAGAGCTCAGATTTGCAGAAGAAACATATTCATGCTCGTCACAGTCTGAAAAGCACAAAAACGCCTTCAATTTTCAAATAGGAGCTTTCCCTGGAGAGTTAGACCAAAGTGCATCTCAGAATTGGCAGTAGGGCTCATTTCAGCCAAAACACGTAACTTTTGACAGAGAGCTAAGATTTGCAGAAGAAACACATATTCATGCTCGTCACAGTCTGAAAAGCACAAAAACGCCTTCAATTTTCAAGTACGAGCTTTCCCTGGGGAGTTAGACCAAAGTGCATCTCAGAATTGGCAGTAGGGCTCAATTCATCCAGAAAATGTAACTTTTGACACAGAACTCAGATTTGCAGAAGAAACACATATTCATGCTCGTCACAGTCTGAAAAGCACAAAAACGCTTTCAAGTTTCAAGTACGAGCTTTCCCTGTGGAGTTAGACCAAAGTGCATCTCAGAATTGGCAGTAGGGCTCAATTCAGCCAGAAAATGTAACTTTTGACACAGGGCTCAGATTTGCAGAAGAAACACATATTCATGCTGGTCACAGTCTGAAAAGCACAAAAACGCCTTCAATTTTCAAGTACGAGCTTTCCCTGGGGAGTTAGACCAAAGTGCATCTCAGAATTCGCAGTAGGGCTCATTTCAGCCAGAACACGTAACTTTTTACAGAGAGCTCAGATTTGCAGAAGAAACACATATTCATGCTCGTCACGGTCTGAAAAGCACAAAAACGACTTCAATTTTCAAATACGAGCTTTCCATGAGGAGTTAGACCAAAGGGCATCTCAGAATTGGCAGTAGGGCTCAATTCAGCCAGAAAATGTAACTTTTGACACAGAGCTAAGATTTGCAGAAGAAACACATATTCATGCTCGTCACAGTATGAAAAGCACAAAAACGCCTTCAATTTTCAAGTACGAGCTTTCCTTGGGGAGTTAGACCAAAGTGCATCTCAGAATTGGCAGTAGGGCTCAATTCAGCCAGAAAACGTAACTTTTGACACACAGCTAAGATTTGCAGAAGAAACACATATTCATGCTCGTCACAGTCTGAAAAGCACAAAAACGCCTTCAATTTTCAAGTACGAGCTTTCCCGGGGAAGTTAGACCAAAGTGCATCTCAGAATTGGCAGTAGGGCTCAATTCATCCAGAAAACGTAACTTTTGACACAGAACTCAGATTTGCAGTAGAAACACATATTCATGCTCGTCACAGTCTGAAAAGCACAAAAACGCCTTCAAGTTTCAAGGACGAGCTTTCCCTGTGTAGTTAGACCAAAGTGCATCTCAGAATTGGCAGTAGGGCTCAATTCAGCCAGAAAACGTAACTTTTGACACAGAGCTCAGATTTGCAGAAGAAACACATATTCATGCTCGTCACAGTCTGAAAAGCACAAAAACGCCTTCAATTTTCAAGTACGAGCCTTCCCTGGAGAGTTAGACCAAAGTGCATCTCAGAATTGGCAGTAGGGCTCATTTCAGCCAGAACACGTAACTTTTTACAGAGAGCTCAGATTTGCAGAAGAAACACATATTCATGCTCGTCACAGTCTGAAAAGCACAAAAACGCCTTCAATTTTCAAATAAGAGCTTTCCGTGAGGAGTTAGACCAAAGGGAATCTCAGAATTGCCAGTAGGGCTCAATTCAGCCAGAAAACGTAACTTTTGACACAGAGCTAAGATTTGCAGAAGAAACACATATTCATGCTCGTCACAGTATGAAAAGCACAAAAACGCCTTCAATTTTCAAGTACGAGCTTTCCCTGGGGAGTTAGACCAAAGTGCATCTCAGAATTGGCAGTAGGGCTCAATTCAGCCAGAAAACGTAACTTTTGACACAGAGCTAAGATTTGCAGAAGAAACAAATATTCATGCTCGTCACAGTCTGAAAAGCACAAAAATGCCTTCAATTTTCAAGTACGAGCTTTCCCTGGGGAGTTAGACCAAAGTGCATCTCAGAATTGGCAGTAGGGCTCAATTCATCCAGAAAATGTAACGTTTGACACAGAGCTCAGATTTGCAGAAGAAACACATATTCATGCTCGTCACAGTCTGAAAAGCACAAAAATGCCTTCAATTTTCAAGTACGAGCTTTCCCTGAGGAGTTAGACCAAAGTGCATCTCAGAATTGGCAGTAGGGCTCAATTCAGCCAGAAAACGAAACTTTTGACACAGGGCTCAGATTTGCAGAAGAAACACATATTCATGCTCGTCACAGTCTGAAAAGCACAAAAACGCCTTCAATTTTCAAGTATGAGCTTTCCCTAGGGAGTTAGACCAAAGTGCATCTCAGAATTGGCAGTAGGGCTCATTTCAGCCAGAACACGTAACTTTTTACAGAGAGCTCAGATTTGCAGAAGAAACACATATTCATGCTCGTCACAGTCTGAAAAGCACAAAAACGACTTCAATTTTCAAATACGAGCTTTCCATGAGGAGTTAGACCAAAGGGCATCTCAGAATTGGCAGTAGGGCTCAATTCAGCCAGAAAACGTAACTTTTGACACAGAGCTAAGATTTGCAGAAGAAACAAATATTCATGCTCGTCACAGTCTGAAAAGCACAAAAATGCCTTCAATTTTCAAGGACGAGCTTTCCCTGTGTAGTTAGACCAAAGTGCATCTCAGAATTGGCAGTAGGGCTCAATTCAGCCAGAAAACGTAACTTTTGACACAGAGCTCAGATTTGCAGAAGAAACACATATTCATGCTCGTCACAGTCTGAAAAGCACAAAAACGCCTTCAATTTTCAAGTACGAGCCTTCCCTGGAGAGTTAGACCAAAGTGCATCTCAGAATTGGCAGTAGGGCTCATTTCAGCCAGAACACGTAACTTTTTACAGAGAGCTCAGATTTGCAGAAGAAACACATATTCATGCTCGTCACAGTCTGAAAAGCACAAAAACGACTTCAATTTTCAAATACGAGCTTTCCATGAGGAGTTAGACCAAAGGGCATCTCAGAATTGGCAGTAGGGCTCAATTCAGCCAGAAAACGTAACTTTTGACACAGAGCTAAGATTTGCAGAAGAAACACATATTCATGCTCGTCACAGTATGAAAAGCACAAAAACGCCTTCAATTTTCAAGTACGAGCTTTCCTTGGGGAGTTAGACCAAAGTGCATCTCAGAATTGGCAGTAGGGCTCAATTCAGCCAGAAAACGTAACTTTTGACACAGAGCTAAGATTTGTAGAAGAAACACATATTCATGCTCGTCACAGTATGAAAAGCACAAAAACGCCTTCAATTTTCAAGTACGAGCTTTCCCTGGGGAGTTAGACCAAAGTGCATCTCAGAATTGGCAGTAGGGCTCAATTCAGCCAGAAAACGTAACTTTTGACACAGAGCTAAGATTTGCAGAAGAAACAAATATTCATGCTCGTCACAGTCTGAAAAGCACAAAAATGCCTTCAATTTTCAAGGACGAGCTTTCCCTGTGTAGTTAGACCAAAGTGCATCTCAGAATTGGCAGTAGGGCTCAATTCAGCCAGAAAACGTAACTTTTGACACAGAGCTCAGATTTGCAGAAGAAACACATATTCATGCTCGTCACAGTCTGAAAAGCACAAAAACGCCTTCAATTTTCAAGTACGAGCCTTCCCTGGAGAGTTAGACCAAAGTGCATCTCAGAATTGGCAGTAGGGCTCATTTCAGCCAGAACACGTAACTTTTTACAGAGAGCTCAGATTTGCAGAAGAAACACATATTCATGCTCGTCACAGTCTGAAAAGCACAAAAACGCCTTCAATTTTCAAATAAGAGCTTTCCGTGAGGAGTTAGACCAAAGGGCATCTCAGAATTGGCAGTAGGGCTCAATTCAGCCAGAAAACGTAACTTTTGACACACAGCTAAGATTTGCAGAAGAAACACATATTCATGCTCGTCAAAGTCTGAAAAGCACAAAAACGCCTTCAATTTTCAACTACGAGCTTTCCCGGGGGAGTTAGACCAAAGTGCATCTCAGAATTGGCAGTAGGGCTCAATTCATCCAGAAAATGTAACTTTTGACACAGAACTCAGATTTGCAGAAGAAACACATATTCATGCTCGTCACAGTCTGAAAAGCACAAAAACGCCTTCAATTTTCAAATACGAGCTTTTCCTGGGGAGTTAGACCAAAATGCATCTCAGAATTGGCAGTAGGTCTCAATTCAGCCAGAAAACGTAACTTTTGACACAGAGCTCAGATTTGCAGAAGAAACATATTCATGCTCGTCACAGTCTGAAAAGCACAAAAACGCCTTCAATTTTCAAATAGGAGCTTTTCCTGGGGAGTTAGACCAAAGTGCATCTCAGAATTGGCAGTAGGTCTCAATTCAGCCAGAAAACGTAACTTTTGACAAAGAGCTCAGATTTGCAGAAGAAACACATATTCATGCTCGTCACAGTCTGAAAAGCACAAAAACGCCTTCAATTTTCAAATAGGAGCTTTCCCTGGAGAGTTAGACCAAAGTGCATCTCAGAATTGGCAGTAGGGCTCATTTCAGCCAGAACACGTAACTTTTTACAGAGAGCTCAGATTTGCAGAAGAAACACATATTCATGCTCGTCACAGTCTGAAAAGCACAAAAACGCCTTCAATTTTCAAATAAGAGCTTTCCGTGAGGAGTTAGACCAAAGGGCATCTCAGAATTGGCAGTAGGGCTCAATTCAGCCAGAAAATGTAACTTTTGACACAGAACTCAGATTTGCAGAAGAAACACATATTCATGCTCGTCACAGTCTGAAAAGCACAAAAACGCCTTCAATTTTCAAATACGAGCTTTTCCTGGGGAGTTAGACCAAAATGCATCTCAGAATTGGCAGTAGGTCTCAATTCAGCCAGAAAACGTAACTTTTGACACAGAGCTCAGATTTGCAGAAGAAACATATTCATGCTCGTCACAGTCTGAAAAGCACAAAAACGCCTTCAATTTTCAAATAGGAGCTTTTCCTGGGGAGTTAGACCAAAGTGCATCTCAGAATTGGCAGTAGGTCTCAATTCAGCCAGAAAACGTAACTTTTGACAAAGAGCTCAGATTTGCAGAAGAAACATATTCATGCTCGTCACAGTCTGAAAAGCACAAAAACGCCTTCAATTTTCAAATAGGAGCTTTCCCTGGAGAGTTAGACCAAAGTGCATCTCAGAATTGGCAGTAGGGCTCATTTCAGCCAGAACACGTAACTTTTGACAGAGAGCTCATATTTGCAGAAGAAACACATATTCATGCTCCTCATGGTCTGAAAAGCACAAAAACGCCTTCAATTTTCAAGTACGAGGTTTTCCTGGGGAGTTAGACCAAAGTGCATCTCAGAATTGGCGGGCTCAATTCATCCAGAAAACGTAACTTTTGACACAGAGCTAAGATTTGCAGAAGAAACACATATTCATGCTCGTCACAGTCTGAAAAGCACAAAAACGCCTTCAATTTTCAAGTACGAGCTTTCCCTGGGGAGTTAGACCAAAGTGCATCTCAGAATTGGCAGTAGGGCTCAATTCATCCAGAAAATGTAACTTTTGACACAGAACTCAGATTTGCAGAAGAAACAAATATTCATGCTCGTCACAGTCTGAAAAGCACAAAAACGCTTTCAAGTTTCAAGTACGAGCTTTCCCTGTGGAGTTAGACCAAAGTGCATCTCAGAATTGGCAGTAGGGCTCAATTCAGCCAGAAAATGTAACTTTTGACACAGGGCTCAGATTTGCAGAAGAAACACATATTCATGCTCGTCACAGTCTGAAAAGCACAAAAACGCCTTCAATTTTCAAGTACGAGCTTTCCCTGGGGAGTTAGACCAAAGTGCATCTCAGAATTCGCAGTAGGGCTCATTTCAGCCAGAACACGTAACTTTTTACAGAGAGCTCAGATTTGCAGAAGAAACACATATTCATGCTCGTCACGGTCTGAAAAGCACAAAAACGACTTCAATTTTCAAATACGAGCTTTCCATGAGGAGTTAGACCAAAGGGCATCTCAGAATTGGCAGTAGGGCTCAATTCAGCCAGAAAATGTAACTTTTGACACAGAGCTAAGATTTGCAGAAGAAACACATATTCATGCTCGTCACAGTATGAAAAGCACAAAAACGCCTTCAATTTTCAAGTACGAGCTTTCCTTGGGGAGTTAGACCAAAGTGCATCTCAGAATTGGCAGTAGGGCTCAATTCAGCCAGAAAACGTAACTTTTGACACACAGCTAAGATTTGCAGAAGAAACACATATTCATGCTCGTCAGAGTCTGAAAAGCACAAAAACGCCTTCAATTTTCAAGTACGAGCTTTCCCGGGGAAGTTAGACCAAAGTGCATCTCAGAATTGGCAGTAGGGCTCAATTCATCCAGAAAACGTAACTTTTGACACAGAACTCAGATTTGCAGAAGAAACACATATTCATGCTCGTCACAGTCTGAAAAGCACAAAAACGCCTTCAAGTTTCAAGGACGATCTTTCCCTGTGTAGTTAGACCAAAGTGCATCTCAGAATTGGCAGTAGGGCTCAATTCAGCCAGAAAACGTAACTTTTGACACAGAGCTCAGATTTGCAGAAGAAACACATATTCATGCTCGTCACAGTCTGAAAAGCACAAAAACGCCTTCAATTTTCAAGTACGAGCCTTCCCTGGAGAGTTAGACCAAAGTGCATCTCAGAATTGGCAGTAGGGCTCATTTCAGCCAGAACACGTAACTTTTTACAGAGAGCTCAGATTTGCAGAAGAAACACATATTCATGCTCGTCACAGTCTGAAAAGCACAAAAACGCCTTCAATTTTCAAATAAGAGCTTTCCGTGAGGAGTTAGACCAAAGGGAATCTCAGAATTGCCAGTAGGGCTCAATTCAGCCAGAAAACGTAACTTTTGACACAGAGCTAAGATTTGCAGAAGAAACACATATTCATGCTCGTCACAGTATGAAAAGCACAAAAACGCCTTCAATTTTCAAGTACGAGCTTTCCCTGGGGAGTTAGACCAAAGTGCATCTCAGAATTGGCAGTAGGGCTCATTTCAGCCAGAACACGTAACTTTTTACAGAGAGCTCAGATTTGCAGAAGAAACACATATTCATGCTCCTCATGGTCTGAAATGCACAAAAACGACTTCAATTTTCAAATACGAGCTTTCCATGAGGAGTTAGACCAAAGGGCATCTCAGAATTGGCAGTAGGGCTCAATTCAGCCAGAAAACGTAACTTTTGACACACAGCTAAGATTTGCAGAAGAAACACATATTCATGCTCGTCACAGTCTGAAAAGCACAAAAACGCCTTCAATTTTCAACTACGAGCTTTCCCGGGGGAGTTAGACCAAAGTGCATCTCAGAATTGGCAGTAGGTCTCAATTCAGCCAGAAAACGTAACTTTTGACACACAGCTAAGATTTGCAGAAGAAACACATATTCATGCTCGTCACAGTCTGAAAAGCACAAAAACGCCTTCAATTTTCAAGTACGAGCTTTCCCTGGGGAGTTAGACCAAAGTGCATCTCAGAATTGGCAGTAGGGCTCAATTCAGCCAGAAAACGTAACTTTTGACACAGAGCTAAGATTTGCAGAAGAAACAAATATTCATGCTCGTCACAGTCTGAAAAGCACAAAAATGCCTTCAATTTTCAAGGACGAGCTTTCCCTGTGTAGTTAGACCAAAGTGCATCTCAGAATTGGCAGTAGGGCTCAATTCAGCCAGAAAACGTAACTTTTGACACAGAGCTCAGATTTGCAGAAGAAACACATATTCATGCTCGTCACAGTCTGAAAAGCACAAAAACGCCTTCAATTTTCAAGTACGAGCCTTCCCTGGAGAGTTAGACCAAAGTGCATCTCAGAATTGGCAGTAGGGCTCATTTCAGCCAGAACACGTAACTTTTTACAGAGAGCTCAGATTTGCAGAAGAAACACATATTCATGCTCGTCACAGTCTGAAAAGCACAAAAACGCCTTCAATTTTCAACTACGAGCTTTCCCGGGGGAGTTAGACCAAAGTGCATCTCAGAATTGGCAGTAGGGCTCAATTCAGCCAGAAAACGTAACTTTTGACACACAGCTAAGATTTGCAGAAGAAACACATATTCATGCTCGTCACAGTCTGAAAAGCACAAAAACGCCTTCAATTTTCAACTACGAGCTTTCCCGGGGGAGTTAGACCAAAGTGCATCTCAGAATTGGCAGTAGGGCTCAATTCATCCAGAAAATGTAACTTTTGACACAGAACTCAGATTTGCAGAAGAAACACATATTCATGCTCGTCACAGTCTGAAAAGCACAAAAACGCCTTCAATTTTCAAATACGAGCTTTTCCTGGGGAGTTAGACCAAAATGCATCTCAGAATTGGCAGTAGGTCTCAATTCAGCCAGAAAACGTAACTTTTGACACAGAGCTCAGATTTGCAGAAGAAACATATTCATGCTCGTCACAGTCTGAAAAGCACAAAAACGCCTTCAATTTTCAAATAGGAGCTTTTCCTGGGGAGTTAGACCAAAGTGCATCTCAGAATTGGCAGTAGGTCTCAATTCAGCCAGAAAACGTAACTTTTGACAAAGAGCTCAGATTTGCAGAAGAAACATATTCATGCTCGTCACAGTCTGAAAAGCACAAAAACGCCTTCAATTTTCAAATAGGAGCTTTCCCTGGAGAGTTAGACCAAAGTGCATCTCAGAATTGGCAGTAGGGCTCATTTCAGCCAGAACACGTAACTTTTGACAGAGACCTCATATTTGCAGAAGAAACACATATTCATGCTCCTCATGGTCTGAAAAGCACAAAAACGCCTTCAATTTTCAAGTACGAGGTTTTCCTGGGGAGTTAGACCAAAGTGCATCTCAGAATTGGCAGTAGGGCTCAATTCATCCAGAAAACGTAACTTTTGACACAGAGCTAAGATTTGCAGAAGAAACACATATTCATGCTCGTCACAGTCTGAAAAGCACAAAAACGCCTTCAATTTTCAAGTACGAGCTTTCCCTGGGGAGTTAGACCAAAGTGCATCTCAGAATTGGCAGTAGGGCTCAATTCAGCCAGAAAATGTAACTTTTGACACAGAACTCAGATTTGCAGAAGAAACACATATTCATGCTCGTCACAGTCTGAAAAGCACAAAAACGCTTTCAAGTTTCAAGTACGAGCTTTCCCTGTGGAGTTAGACCAAAGTGCATCTCAGAATTGGCAGTAGGGCTCAATTCAGCCAGAAAATGTAACTTTTGACACAGGGCTCAGATTTGCAGAAGAAACACATATTCATGCTCGTCACAGTCTGAAAAGCACAAAAACGCCTTCAATTTTCAAGTACGAGCTTTCCCTGGGGAGTTAGACCAAAGTGCATCTCAGAATTCGCAGTAGGGCTCATTTCAGCCAGAACACGTAACTTTTTACAGAGAGCTCAGATTTGCAGAAGAAACACATATTCATGCTCGTCACGGTCTGAAAAGCACAAAAACGACTTCAATTTTCAAATACGAGCTTTCCATGAGGAGTTAGACCAAAGGGCATCTCAGAATTGGCAGTAGGGCTCAATTCAGCCAGAAAATGTAACTTTTGACACAGAGCTAAGATTTGCAGAAGAAACACATATTCATGCTCGTCACAGTATGAAAAGAACAAAAACGCCTTCAATTTTCAAGTACGAGCTTTCCTTGGGGAGTTAGACCAAAGTGCATCTCAGAATTGGCAGTAGGGCTCAATTCAGCCAGAAAACGTAACTTTTGACACACAGCTAAGATTTGCAGAAGAAACACATATTCATGCTCGTCAGAGTCTGAAAAGCACAAAAACGCCTTCAATTTTCAAGTACGAGCTTTCCCGGGGAAGTTAGACCAAAGTGCATCTCAGAATTGGCAGTAGGGCTCAATTCATCCAGAAAACGTAACTTTTGACACAGAACTCAGATTTGCAGAAGAAACACATATTCATGCTCGTCACAGTCTGAAAAGCACAAAAACGCCTTCAAGTTTCAAGGACGAGCTTTCCCTGTGTAGTTAGACCAAAGTGCATCTCAGAATTGGCAGTAGGGCTCAATTCAGCCAGAAAACGTAACTTTTGACACAGAGCTCAGATTTGCAGAAGAAACACATATTCATGCTCGTCACAGTCTGAAAAGCACAAAAACGCCTTCAATTTTCAAGTACGAGCCTTCCCTGGAGAGTTAGACCAAAGTGCATCTCAGAATTGGCAGTAGGGCTCATTTCAGCCAGAACACGTAACTTTTTACAGAGAGCTCAGATTTGCAGAAGAAACACATATTCATGCTCGTCACAGTCTGAAAAGCACAAAAACGCCTTCAATTTTCAAATAAGAGCTTTCCGTGAGGAGTTAGACCAAAGGGAATCTCAGAATTGCCAGTAGGGCTCAATTCAGCCAGAAAACGTAACTTTTGACACAGAGCTAAGATTTGCAGAAGAAACACATATTCATGCTCGTCACAGTCTGAAAAGCACAAAAACGCCTTCAATTTTCAACTACGAGCTTTCCCGGGGGAGTTAGACCAAAGTGCATCTCAGAATTGGCAGTAGGGCTCAATTCATCCAGAAAATGTAACTTTTGACACAGAACTCAGATTTGCAGAAGAAACACATATTCATGCTCGTCACAGTCTGAAAAGCACAAAAACGCCTTCAATTTTCAAATACGAGCTTTTCCTGGGGAGTTAGACCAAAATGCATCTCAGAATTGGCAGTAGGTCTCAATTCAGCCAGAAAACGTAACTTTTGACACAGAGCTCAGATTTGCAGAAGAAACATATTCATGCTCGTCACAGTCTGAAAAGCACAAAAACGCCTTCAATTTTCAAATAGGAGCTTTTCCTGGGGAGTTAGACCAAAGTGCATCTCAGAATTGGCAGTAGGTCTCAATTCAGCCAGAAAACGTAACTTTTGACAAAGAGCTCAGATTTGCAGAAGAAACATATTCATGCTCGTCACAGTCTGAAAAGCACAAAAACGCCTTCAATTTTCAAATAGGAGCTTTCCCTGGAGAGTTAGACCAAAGTGCATCTCAGAATTGGCAGTAGGGCTCATTTCAGCCAGAACACGTAACTTTTGACAGAGACCTCATATTTGCAGAAGAAACACATATTCATGCTCCTCATGGTCTGAAAAGCACAAAAACGCCTTCAATTTTCAAGTACGAGGTTTTCCTGGGGAGTTAGACCAAAGTGCATCTCAGAATTGGCAGTAGGGCTCAATTCATCCAGAAAACGTAACTTTTGACACAGAGCTAAGATTTGCAGAAGAAACACATATTCATGCTCGTCACAGTCTGAAAAGCACAAAAACGCCTTCAATTTTCAAGTACGAGCTTTCCCTGGGGAGTTAGACCAAAGTGCATCTCAGAATTGGCAGTAGGGCTCAATTCAGCCAGAAAATGTAACTTTTGACACAGAACTCAGATTTGCAGAAGAAACACATATTCATGCTCGTCACAGTCTGAAAAGCACAAAAACGCTTTCAAGTTTCAAGTACGAGCTTTCCCTGTGGAGTTAGACCAAAGTGCATCTCAGAATTGGCAGTAGGGCTCAATTCAGCCAGAAAATGTAACTTTTGACACAGGGCTCAGATTTGCAGAAGAAACACATATTCATGCTCGTCACAGTCTGAAAAGCACAAAAACGCCTTCAATTTTCAAGTACGAGCTTTCCCTGGGGAGTTAGACCAAAGTGCATCTCAGAATTCGCAGTAGGGCTCATTTCAGCCAGAACACGTAACTTTTTACAGAGAGCTCAGATTTGCAGAAGAAACACATATTCATGCTCGTCACGGTCTGAAAAGCACAAAAACGACTTCAATTTTCAAATACGAGCTTTCCATGAGGAGTTAGACCAAAGGGCATCTCAGAATTGGCAGTAGGGCTCAATTCAGCCAGAAAATGTAACTTTTGACACAGAGCTAAGATTTGCAGAAGAAACACATATTCATGCTCGTCACAGTATGAAAAGAACAAAAACGCCTTCAATTTTCAAGTACGAGCTTTCCTTGGGGAGTTAGACCAAAGTGCATCTCAGAATTGGCAGTAGGGCTCAATTCAGCCAGAAAACGTAACTTTTGACACACAGCTAAGATTTGCAGAAGAAACACATATTCATGCTCGTCAGAGTCTGAAAAGCACAAAAACGCCTTCAATTTTCAAGTACGAGCTTTCCCGGGGAAGTTAGACCAAAGTGCATCTCAGAATTGGCAGTAGGGCTCAATTCATCCAGAAAACGTAACTTTTGACACAGAACTCAGATTTGCAGAAGAAACACATATTCATGCTCGTCACAGTCTGAAAAGCACAAAAACGCCTTCAAGTTTCAAGGACGAGCTTTCCCTGTGTAGTTAGACCAAAGTGCATCTCAGAATTGGCAGTAGGGCTCAATTCAGCCAGAAAACGTAACTTTTGACACAGAGCTCAGATTTGCAGAAGAAACACATATTCATGCTCGTCACAGTCTGAAAAGCACAAAAACGCCTTCAATTTTCAAGTACGAGCCTTCCCTGGAGAGTTAGACCAAAGTGCATCTCAGAATTGGCAGTAGGGCTCATTTCAGCCAGAACACGTAACTTTTTACAGAGAGCTCAGATTTGCAGAAGAAACACATATTCATGCTCGTCACAGTCTGAAAAGCACAAAAACGCCTTCAATTTTCAAATAAGAGCTTTCCGTGAGGAGTTAGACCAAAGGGAATCTCAGAATTGCCAGTAGGGCTCAATTCAGCCAGAAAACGTAACTTTTGACACAGAGCTAAGATTTGCAGAAGAAACACATATTCATGCTCGTCACAGTATGAAAAGCACAAAAACGCCTTCAATTTTCAAGTACGAGCTTTCCCTGGGGAGTTAGACCAAAGTGCATCTCAGAATTGGCAGTAGGGCTCATTTCAGCCAGAACACATAACTTTTTACAGAGAGCTCAGATTTGCAGAAGAAACACATATTCATGCTCCTCATGGTCTGAAATGCACAAAAACGACTTCAATTTTCAAATACGAGCTTTCCATGAGGAGTTAGACCAAAGGGCATCTCAGAATTGGCAGTAGGGCTCAATTCAGCCAGAAAACGTAACTTTTGACACACAGCTAAGATTTGCAGAAGAAACACATATTCATGCTCGTCACAGTCTGAAAAGCACAAAAACGCCTTCAATTTTCAACTACGAGCTTTCCCGGGGGAGTTAGACCAAAGTGCATCTCAGAATTGGCAGTAGGGCTCAATTCATCCAGAAAATGTAACTTTTGACACAGAACTCAGATTTGCAGAAGAAACACATATTCATGCTCGTCACAGTCTGAAAAGCACAAAAACGCCTTCAATTTTCAAATACGAGCTTTTCCTGGGGAGTTAGACCAAAGTGCATCTCAGAATTGGCAGTAGGTCTCAATTCAGCCAGAAAACGTAACTTTTGACACAGAGCTCAGATTTGCAGAAGAAACATATTCATGCTCGTCACAGTCTGAAAAGCACAAAAACGCCTTCAATTTTCAAATAGGAGCTTTTCCTGGGGAGTTAGACCAAAGTGCATCTCAGAATTGGCAGTAGGTCTCAATTCAGCCAGAAAACGTAACTTTTGACAAAGAGCTCAGATTTGCAGAAGAAACATATTCATGCTCGTCACAGTCTGAAAAGCACAAAAACGCCTTCAATTTTCAAATAGGAGCTTTCCCTGGAGAGTTAGACGAAAGTGCATCTCAGAATTGGCAGTAGGGCTCATTTCAGCCAAAACACGTAACTTTTGACAGAGAGCTCATATTTGCAGAAGAAACACATATTCATGCTCCTCATGGTCTGAAAAGCACAAAAACGCCTTCAATTTTCAAGTACGAGGTTTTCCTGGGGAGTTAGACCAAAGTGCATCTCAGAATTGGCAGTCGGGCTCAATTCATCCAGAAAACGTAACTTTTGACACAGAGCTAAGATTTGCAGAAGAAACACATATTCATGCTCGTCACAGTCTGAAAAGCACAAAAACGCCTTCAATTTTCAAGTACGAGCTTTCCCTGGGGAGTTAGACCAAAGTGCATCTCAGAATTGGCAGTAGGGCTCAATTCATCCAGAAAATGTAACTTTTGACACAGAACTCAGATTTGCAGAAGAAACACATATTCATGCTCGTCACAGTCTGAAAAGCACAAAAACGCTTTCAAGTTTCAAGTACGAGCTTTCCCTGTGGAGTTAGACCAAAGTGCATCTCAGAATTGGCAGTAGGGCTCAATTCAGCCAGAAAATGTAACTTTTGACACAGGGCTCAGATTTGCAGAAGAAACACATATTCATGCTCGTCACAGTCTGAAAAGCACAAAAACGCCTTCAATTTTCAAGTACGAGCTTTCCCTGGGGAGTTAGACCAAAGTGCATCTCAGAATTCGCAGTAGGGCTCATTTCAGCCAGAACACGTAACTTTTTACAGAGAGCTCAGATTTGCAGAAGAAACACATATTCATGCTCGTCACGGTCTGAAAAGCACAAAAACGACTTCAATTTTCAAATACGAGCTTTCCATGAGGAGTTAGACCAAAGGGCATCTCAGAATTGGCAGTAGGGCTCAATTCAGCCAGAAAATGTAACTTTTGACACAGAGCTAGGATTTGCAGAAGAAACACATATTCATGCTCGTCACAGTATGAAAAGCACAAAAACGCCTTCAATTTTCAAGTACGAGCTTTCCTTGGGGAGTTAGACCAAAGTGCATCTCAGAATTGGCAGTAGGGCTCAATTCAGCCAGAAAACGTAACTTTTGACACACAGCTAAGATTTGCAGAAGAAACACATATTCATGCTCGTCACAGTCTGAAAAGCACAAAAACGCCTTCAATTTTCAAGTACGAGCTTTCCCGGGGAAGTTAGACCAAAGTGCATCTCAGAATTGGCAGTAGGGCTCAATTCATCCAGAAAACGTAACTTTTTACAGAGAGCTCAGATTTGCAGAAGAAACACATATTCATGCTCGTCACAGTCTGAAAAGCACAAAAACGCCTTCAATTTTCAAATAAGAGCTTTCCGTGAGGAGTTAGACCAAAGGGAATCTCAGAATTGCCAGTAGGGCTCAATTCAGCCAGAAAACGTAACTTTTGACACAGAGCTAAGATTTGCAGAAGAAACACATATTCATGCTCGTCACAGTATGAAAAGCACAAAAACGCCTTCAATTTTCAAGTACGAGCTTTCCCTGGGGAGTTAGACCAAAGTGCATCTCAGAATTGGCAGTAGGGCTCATTTCAGCCAGAACACGTAACTTTTTACAGAGAGCTCAGATTTGCAGAAAAAACACATATTCATGCTCCTCATGGTCTGAAATGCACAAAAACGACTTCAATTTTCAAATACGAGCTTTCCATGAGGAGTTAGACCAAAGGGCATCTCAGAATTGGCAGTAGGGCTCAATTCAGCCAGAAAACGTAACTTTTGACACACAGCTAAGATTTGCAGAAGAAACACATATTCATGCTCGTCACAGTCTGAAAAGCACAAAAACGCCTTCAATTTTCAACTACGAGCTTTCCCGGGGGAGTTAGACCAAAGTGCATCTCAGAATTGGCAGTAGGTCTCAATTCAGCCAGAAAACGTAACTTTTGACACAGAGCTCAGATTTGCAGAAGAAACATATTAATGCTCGTCACAGTCTGAAAAGCACAAAAACGCCTTCAATTTTCAAATAGGAGCTTTTCCTGGGGAGTTAGACCAAAGTGCATCTCAGAATTGGCAGTAGGTCTCAATTCAGCCAGAAAACGTAACTTTTGACAAAGAGCTCAGATTTGCAGAAGAAACATATTCATGCTCGTCACAGTCTGAAAAGCACAAAAACGCCTTCAATTTTCAAATAGGAGCTTTCTCTGGAGAGTTAGACCAAAGTGCATCTCAGAATTGGCAGTAGGGCTCAATTCATCCAGAAAATGTAACTTTTGACACAGAACTCAGATTTGCAGAAGAAACACATATTCATGCTCGTCACAGTCTGAAAAGCACAAAAACGCCTTCAATTTTCAACTACGAGCTTTCCCGGGGGAGTTAGACCAAAGTGCATCTCAGAATTGGCAGTAGGTCTCAATTCAGCCAGAAAACGTAACTTTTGACACAGAGCTCAGATTTGCAGAAGAAACATATTAATGCTCGTCACAGTCTGAAAAGCACAAAAACGCCTTCAATTTTCAAATAGGAGCTTTTCCTGGGGAGTTAGACCAAAGTGCATCTCAGAATTGGCAGTAGGTCTCAATTCAGCCAGAAAACGTAACTTTTGACAAAGAGCTCAGATTTGCAGAAGAAACACATATTCATGCTCGTCACGGTCTGAAAAGCACAAAAACGACTTCAATTTTCAAATACGAGCTTTCCATGAGGAGTTAGACCAAAGGGCATCTCAGAATTGGCAGTAGGGCTCAATTCAGCCAGAAAATGTAACTTTTGACACAGAGCTAGGATTTGCAGAAGAAACACATATTCATGCTCGTCACAGTATGAAAAGCACAAAAACGCCTTCAATTTTCAAGTACGAGCTTTCCTTGGGGAGTTAGACCAAAGTGCATCTCAGAATTGGCAGTAGGGCTCAATTCAGCCAGAAAACGTAACTTTTGACACACAGCTAAGATTTGCAGAAGAAACACATATTCATGCTCGTCACAGTCTGAAAAGCACAAAAACGCCTTCAATTTTCAAGTACGAGCTTTCCCGGGGTAGTTAGACCAAAGTGCATCTCAGAATTGGCAGTAGGGCTCAATTCATCCAGAAAACGTAACTTTTTACAGAGAGCTCAGATTTGCAGAAGAAACACATATTCATGCTCGTCACAGTCTGAAAAGCACAAAAACGCCTTCAATTTTCAAATAAGAGCTTTCCGTGAGGAGTTAGACCAAAGGGAATCTCAGAATTGCCAGTAGGGCTCAATTCAGCCAGAAAACGTAACTTTTGACACAGAGCTAAGATTTGCAGAAGAAACACATATTCATGCTCGTCACAGTATGAAAAGCACAAAAACGCCTTCAATTTTCAAGTACGAGCTTTCCCTGGGGAGTTAGACCAAAGTGCATCTCAGAATTGGCAGTAGGGCTCATTTCAGCCAGAACACGTAACTTTTTACAGAGAGCTCAGATTTGTAGAAGAAACACATATTCATGCTCCTCATGGTCTGAAATGCACAAAAACGACTTCAATTTTCAAATACGAGCTTTCCATGAGGAGTTAGACCAAAGGGCATCTCAGAATTGGCAGTAGGGCTCAATTCAGCCAGAAAACGTAACTTTTGACACACAGCTAAGATTTGCAGAAGAAACACATATTCATGCTCCTCATGGTCTGAAAAGCACAAAAACGCCTTCAATTTTCAAGTACGAGCTTTCCCTGGGGAGTTAGACCAAAGTGCATCTCAGAATTGGCAGTAGGGCTCAATTCATCCAGAAAATGTAACTTTTGACACAGAACTCAGATTTGCAGAAGAAACACATATTCATGCTCGTCACAGTCTGAAAAGGACAAAAACGCTTTCAAGTTTCAAGTACGAGCTTTCCCTGTGGAGTTAGACCAAAGTGCATCTCAGAATTGGCAGTAGGGCTCAATTCAGCCAGAAAACGTAACTTTTGACACAGGGCTCAGATTTGCAGAAGAAACACATATTCATGCTGGTCACAGTCTGAAAAGCACAAAAACGCCTTCAATTTTCAAGTACGAGCTTTCCCTGGGGAGTTAGACCAAAGTGCATCTCAGAATTCGCAGTAGGGCTCATTTCAGCCAGAACACGTAACTTTTTACAGAGAGCTCAGATTTGCAGAAGAAACACATATTCATGCTCGTCACGGTCTGAAAAGCACAAAAACGACTTCAATTTTCAAATACGAGCTTTCCATGAGGAGTTAGACCAAAGGGCATCTCAGAATTGGCAGTAGGGCTCAATTCAGCCAGAAAATGTAACTTTTGACACAGAGCTAAGATTTGCAGAAGAAACACATATTCATGCTCGTCACAGTATGAAAAGCACAAAAACGCCTTCAATTTTCAAGTACGAGCTTTCCTTGGGGAGTTAGACCAAAGTGCATCTCAGAATTGGCAGTAGGGCTCAATTCAGCCAGAAAACGTAACTTTTGACACACAGCTAAGATTTGCAGAAGAAACACATATTCATGCTCGTCACAGTCTGAAAAGCACAAAAACGCCTTCAATTTTCAAGTACGAGCTTTCCCGGGGAAGTTGGACCAAAGTGCATCTCAGAATTGGCAGTAGGGCTCAATTCATCCAGAAAACGTAACTTTTGACACAGAACTCAGATTTGCAGTAGAAACACATATTCATGCTCGTCACAGTCTGAAAAGCACAAAAACGCCTTCAAGTTTCAAGGACGAGCTTTCCCTGTGTAGTTAGACCAAAGTGCATCTCAGAATTGGCAGTAGGGCTCAATTCAGCCAGAAAACGTAACTTTTGACACAGAGCTCAGATTTGCAGAAGAAACACATATTCATGCTCGTCACAGTCTGAAAAGCACAAAAACGCCTTCAATTTTCAAGTACGAGCCTTCCCTGGAGAGTTAGACCAAAGTGCATCTCAGAATTGGCAGTAGGGCTCATTTCAGCCAGAACACGTAACTTTTTACAGAGAGCTCAGATTTGCAGAAGAAACACATATTCATGCTCGTCACAGTCTGAAAAGCACAAAAATGCCTTCAATTTTCAAGTACGAGCTTTTCCTGGGGAGTTAGACCAAAGTGCATCTCAGAATTGGCAGTAGGGCTCAATTCATCCAGAAAATGTAACGTTTGACACAGAGCTCAGATTTGCAGAAGAAACACATATTCATGCTCGTCACAGTCTGAAAAGCACAAAAATGCCTTCAATTTTCAAGTACGAGCTTTCCCTGAGGAGTTAGACCAAAGTGCATCTCAGAATTGGCAGTAGGGCTCAATTCAGCCAGAAAACGAAACTTTTGACACAGGGCTCAGATTTGCAGAAGAAACACATATTCATGCTCGTCACAGTCTGAAAAGCACAAAAACGCCTTCAATTTTCAAGTATGAGCTTTCCCTAGGGAGTTAGACCAAAGTG
The DNA here is from genome assembly GCF_059756535.1 of Pantherophis guttatus. Lineage (NCBI taxonomy): Eukaryota > Metazoa > Chordata > Lepidosauria > Squamata > Colubridae > Pantherophis > Pantherophis guttatus. The sequence goes on along the minus strand of NC_142065.1, from coordinate 117,985,900 downwards.
CATCTCAGAATTGGCAGTAGGGCTCATTTCAGCCAGAACACGTAACTTTTTACAGAGAGCTCAGATTTGCAGAAGAAACACATATTCATGCTCGTCACGGTCTGAAAAGCACAAAAACGACTTCAATTTTCAAATACGAGCTTTCCATGAGGAGTTAGACCAAAGGGCATCTCAGAATTGGCAGTAGGGCTCAATTCAGCCAGAAAACGTAACTTTTGACACAGAGCTAAGATTTGCAGAAGAAACACATATTCATGCTCGTCACAGTATGAAAAGCACAAAAACGCCTTCAATTTTCAAGTACGAGCTTTCCTTGGGGAGTTAGACCAAAGTGCATCTCAGAATTGGCAGTAGGGCTCAATTCAGCCAGAAAACGTAACTTTTGACACAGAGCTAAGATTTGTAGAAGAAACACATATTCATGCTCGTCACAGTATGAAAAGCACAAAAACGCCTTCAATTTTCAAGTACGAGCTTTCCCTGGGGAGTTAGACCAAAGTGCATCTCAGAATTGGCAGTAGGGCTCAATTCAGCCAGAAAACGTAACTTTTGACACAGAGCTAAGATTTGCAGAAGAAACAAATATTCATGCTCGTCACAGTCTGAAAAGCACAAAAATGCCTTCAATTTTCAAGGACGAGCTTTCCCTGTGTAGTTAGACCAAAGTGCATCTCAGAATTGGCAGTAGGGCTCAATTCAGCCAGAAAACGTAACTTTTGACACAGAGCTCAGATTTGCAGAAGAAACACATATTCATGCTCGTCACAGTCTGAAAAGCACAAAAACGCCTTCAATTTTCAAGTACGAGCCTTCCCTGGAGAGTTAGACCAAAGTGCATCTCAGAATTGGCAGTAGGGCTCATTTCAGCCAGAACACGTAACTTTTTACAGAGAGCTCAGATTTGCAGAAGAAACACATATTCATGCTCGTCACAGTCTGAAAAGCACAAAAACGCCTTCAATTTTCAAATAAGAGCTTTCCGTGAGGAGTTAGACCAAAGGGCATCTCAGAATTGGCAGTAGGGCTCAATTCAGCCAGAAAACGTAACTTTTGACACACAGCTAAGATTTGCAGAAGAAACACATATTCATGCTCGTCACAGTCTGAAAAGCACAAAAACGCCTTCAATTTTCAACTACGAGCTTTCCCGGGGGAGTTAGACCAAAGTGCATCTCAGAATTGGCAGTAGGGCTCAATTCATCCAGAAAATGTAACTTTTGACACAGAACTCAGATTTGCAGAAGAAACACATATTCATGCTCGTCACAGTCTGAAAAGCACAAAAACGCCTTCAATTTTCAAATACGAGCTTTTCCTGGGGAGTTAGACCAAAATGCATCTCAGAATTGGCAGTAGGTCTCAATTCAGCCAGAAAACGTAACTTTTGACACAGAGCTCAGATTTGCAGAAGAAACATATTCATGCTCGTCACAGTCTGAAAAGCACAAAAACGCCTTCAATTTTCAAATAGGAGCTTTTCCTGGGGAGTTAGACCAAAGTGCATCTCAGAATTGGCAGTAGGTCTCAATTCAGCCAGAAAACGTAACTTTTGACAAAGAGCTCAGATTTGCAGAAGAAACATATTCATGCTCGTCACAGTCTGAAAAGCACAAAAACGCCTTCAATTTTCAAATAGGAGCTTTCCCTGGAGAGTTAGACCAAAGTGCATCTCAGAATTGGCAGTAGGCCTCATTTCAGCCAGAACACGTAACTTTTGACAGAGAGCTCATATTTGCAGAAGAAACACATATTCATGCTCCTCATGGTCTGAAAAGCACAAAAACGCCTTCAATTTTCAAGTACGAGGTTTTCCTGGGGAGTTAGACCAAAGTGCATCTCAGAATTGGCAGTAGGGCTCAATTCATCCAGAAAACGTAACTTTTGACATAGAGCTAAGATTTGCAGAAGAAACACATATTCATGCTCGTCACAGTCTGAAAAGCACAAAAACGCCTTCAATTTTCAAGTACGAGCTTTCCCTGGGGAGTTAGACCAAAGTGCATCTCAGAATTGGCAGTAGGGCTCAATTCATCCAGAAAATGTAACTTTTGACACAGAACTCAGATTTGCAGAAGAAACACATATTCATGCTCGTCACAGTCTGAAAAGCACAAAAACGCTTTCAAGTTTCAAGTACGAGCTTTCCCTGTGGAGTTAGACCAAAGTGCATCTCAGAATTGGCAGTAGGGCTCAATTCAGCCAGAAAATGTAACTTTTGACACAGGGCTCAGATTTGCAGAAGAAACACATATTCATGCTCGTCACAGTCTGAAAAGCACAAAAACGCCTTCAATTTTCAAGTACGAGCTTTCCCTGGGGAGTTAGACCAAAGTGCATCTCAGAATTCGCAGTAGGGCTCATTTCAGCCAGAACACGTAACTTTTTACAGAGAGCTCAGATTTGCAGAAGAAACACATATTCATGCTCGTCACGGTCTGAAAAGCACAAAAACGACTTCAATTTTCAAATACGAGCTTTCCATGAGGAGTTAGACCAAAGGGCATCTCAGAATTGGCAGTAGGGCTCAATTCAGCCAGAAAATGTAACTTTTGACACAGAGCTAAGATTTGCAGAAGAAACACATATTCATGCTCGTCACAGTATGAAAAGCACAAAAACGCCTTCAATTTTCAAGTACGAGCTTTCCTTGGGGAGTTAGACCAAAGTGCATCTCAGAATTGGCAGTAGGGCTCAATTCAGCCAGAAAACGTAACTTTTGACACACAGCTAAGATTTGCAGAAGAAACACATATTCATGCTCGTCACAGTCTGAAAAGCACAAAAACGCCTTCAAGTTTCAAGGACGAGCTTTCCCTGTGTAGTTAGACCAAAGTGCATCTCAGAATTGGCAGTAGGGCTCAATTCAGCCAGAAAACGTAACTTTTGACACAGAGCTCAGATTTGCAGAAGAAACACATATTCATGCTCGTCACAGTCTGAAAAGCACAAAAACGCCTTCAATTTTCAAGTACGAGCCTTCCCTGGAGAGTTAGACCAAAGTGCATCTCAGAATTGGCAGTAGGGCTCATTTCAGCCAGAACACGTAACTTTTTACAGAGAGCTCAGATTTGCAGAAGAAACACATATTCATGCTCGTCACAGTCTGAAAAGCACAAAAACGCCTTCAATTTTCAACTACGAGCTTTCCCGGGGGAGTTAGACCAAAGTGCATCTCAGAATTGGCAGTAGGGCTCAATTCAGCCAGAAAACGTAACTTTTGACACAGAACTCAGATTTGCAGAAGAAACACATATTCATGCTCGTCACAGTCTGAAAAGCACAAAAACGCCTTCAAGTTTCAAGGACGAGCTTTCCCTGTGTAGTTAGACCAAAGTGCATCTCAGAATTGGCAGTAGGGCTCAATTCAGCCAGAAAACGTAACTTTTGACACAGAGCTCAGATTTGCAGAAGAAACACATATTCATGCTCGTCACAGTCTGAAAAGCACAAAAACGCCTTCAATTTTCAAGTACGACCCTTCCCTGGAGAGTTAGACCAAAGTGCATCTCAGAATTGGCAGTAGGGCTCATTTCAGCCAGAACACGTAACTTTTTACAGAGAGCTCAGATTTGCAGAAGAAACACATATTCATGCTCGTCACAGTCTGAAAAGCACAAAAACGCCTTCAATTTTCAAATAGGAGCTTTTCCTGGGGAGTTAGACCAAAGTGCATCTCAGAATTGGCAGTAGGGCTCAATTCAGCCAGAAAACGTAACTTTTGACACACAGCTAAGATTTGCAGAAGAAACACATATTCATGCTCGTCACAGTCTGAAAAGCACAAAAACGCCTTCAATTTTCAACTACGAGCTTTCCCGGGGGAGTTAGACCAAAGTGCATCTCAGAATTGGCAGTAGGGCTCAATTCATCCAGAAAATGTAACTTTTGACACAGAACTCAGATTTGCAGAAGAAACACATATTCATGCTCGTCACAGTCTGAAAAGCACAAAAACGCCTTCAATTTTCAAATACGAGCTTTTCCTGGGGAGTTAGACCAAAATGCATCTCAGAATTGGCAGTAGGTCTCAATTCAGCCAGAAAACGTAACTTTTGACACAGAGCTCAGATTTGCAGAAGAAACATATTCATGCTCGTCACAGTCTGAAAAGCACAAAAACGCCTTCAATTTTCAAATAGGAGCTTTTCCTGGGGAGTTAGACCAAAGTGCATCTCAGAATTGGCAGTAGGTCTCAATTCAGCCAGAAAACGTAACTTTTGACAAAGAGCTCATATTTGCAGAAGAAACATATTCATGCTCGTCACAGTCTGAAAAGCACAAAAACGCCTTCAATTTTCAAATAGGAGCTTTCCCTGGAGAGTTAGACCAAAGTGCATCTCAGAATTGGCAGTAGGGCTCATTTCAGCCAGAACACGTAACTTTTGACAGAGAGCTCATATTTGCAGAAGAAACACATATTCATGCTCCTCATGGTCTGAAAAGCACAAAAACGCCTTCAATTTTCAAGTACGAGGTTTACCTGGGGAGTTAGACCAAAGTGCATCTCAGAATTGGCAGTAGGGCTCAATTCATCCAGAAAACGTAACTTTTGACACAGAGCTAAGATTTGCAGAAGAAACACATATTCATGCTCGTCACAGTCTGAAAAGCACAAAAACGCCTTCAATTTTCAAGTACGAGCTTTCCCTGGGGAGTTAGACCAAAGTGCATCTCAGAATTGGCAGTAGGGCTCAATTCATCCAGAAAATGTAACTTTTGACACAGAACTCAGATTTGCAGAAGAAACACATATTCATGCTCGTCACAGTCTGAAAAGCACAAAAACGCTTTCAAGTTTCAAGTACGAGCTTTCCCTGTGGAGTTAGACCAAAGTGCATCTCAGAATTGGCAGTAGGGCTCAATTCAGCCAGAAAATGTAACTTTTGACACAGGGCTCAGATTTGCAGAAGAAACACATATTCATGCTCGTCACAGTCTGAAAAGCACAAAAACGCCTTCAATTTTCAAGTACGAGCTTTCCCTGGGGAGTTAGACCAAAGTGCATCTCAGAATTCGCAGTAGGGCTCATTTCAGCCAGAACACGTAACTTTTTACAGAGAGCTCAGATTTGCAGAAGAAACACATATTCATGCTCGTCACGGTCTGAAAAGCACAAAAACGACTTCAATTTTCAAATACGAGCTTTCCATGAGGAGTTAGACCAAAGGGCATCTCAGAATTGGCAGTAGGGCTCAATTCAGCCAGAAAATGTAACTTTTGACACAGAGCTAAGATTTGCAGAAGAAACACATATTCATGCTCGTCACAGTATGAAAAGAACAAAAACGCCTTCAATTTTCAAGTACGAGCTTTCCTTGGGGAGTTAGACCAAAGTGCATCTCAGAATTGGCAGTAGGGCTCAATTCAGCCAGAAAACGTAACTTTTGACACACAGCTAAGATTTGCAGAAGAAACACATATTCATGCTCGTCAGAGTCTGAAAAGCACAAAAACGCCTTCAATTTTCAAGTACGAGCTTTCCCGGGGAAGTTAGACCAAAGTGCATCTCAGAATTGGCAGTAGGGCTCAATTCATCCAGAAAACGTAACTTTTGACACAGAACTCAGATTTGCAGAAGAAACACATATTCATGCTCGTCACAGTCTGAAAAGCACAAAAACGCCTTCAAGTTTCAAGGACGAGCTTTCCCTGTGTAGTTAGACCAAAGTGCATCTCAGAATTGGCAGTAGGGCTCAATTCAGCCAGAAAACGTAACTTTTGACACAGAGCTCAGATTTGCAGAAGAAACACATATTCATGCTCGTCACAGTCTGAAAAGCACAAAAACGCCTTCAATTTTCAAGTACGACCCTTCCCTGGAGAGTTAGACCAAAGTGCATCTCAGAATTGGCAGTAGGGCTCATTTCAGCCAGAACACGTAACTTTTTACAGAGAGCTCAGATTTGCAGAAGAAACACATATTCATGCTCGTCACAGTCTGAAAAGCACAAAAACGCCTTCAATTTTCAAATAAGAGCTTTCCATGAGGAGTTAGACCAAAGGGCATCTCAGAATTGGCAGTAGGGCTCAATTCAGCCAGAAAACGTAACTTTTGACACACAGCTAAGATTTGCAGAAGAAACACATATTCATGCTCGTCACAGTCTGAAAAGCACAAAAACGCCTTCAATTTTCAACTACGAGCTTTCCCGGGGGAGTTAGACCAAAGTGCATCTCAGAATTGGCAGTAGGGCTCAATTCATCCAGAAAATGTAACTTTTGACACAGAACTCAGATTTGCAGAAGAAACACATATTCATGCTCGTCACAGTCTGAAAAGCACAAAAACGCCTTCAATTTTCAAATACGAGCTTTTCCTGGGGAGTTAGACCAAAATGCATCTCAGAATTGGCAGTAGGTCTCAATTCAGCCAGAAAACGTAACTTTTGACACAGAGCTCAGATTTGCAGAAGAAACATATTCATGCTCGTCACAGTCTGAAAAGCACAAAAACGCCTTCAATTTTCAAATAGGAGCTTTTCCTGGGGAGTTAGACCAAAGTGCATCTCAGAATTGGCAGTAGGTCTCAATTCAGCCAGAAAACGTAACTTTTGACAAAGAGCTCAGATTTGCAGAAGAAACATATTCATGCTCGTCACAGTCTGAAAAGCACAAAAACGCCTTCAATTTTCAAATAGGAGCTTTCCCTGGAGAGTTAGACCAAAGTGCATCTCAGAATTGGCAGTAGGGCTCATTTCAGCCAGAACACGTAACTTTTGACAGAGAGCTCATATTTGCAGAAGAAACACATATTCATGCTCCTCATGGTCTGAAAAGCACAAAAACGCCTTCAATTTTCAAGTACGAGGTTTTCCTGGGGAGTTAGACCAAAGTGCATCTCAGAATTGGCAGTAGGGCTCAATTCATCCAGAAAACGTAACTTTTGACACAGAGCTAAGATTTGCAGAAGAAACACATATTCATGCTCGTCACAGTCTGAAAAGCACAAAAACGCCTTCAATTTTCAAGTACGAGCTTTCCCTGGGGAGTTAGACCAAAGTGCATCTCAGAATTGGCAGTAGGGCTCAATTCATCCAGAAAATGTAACTTTTGACAGAGAACTCAGATTTGCAGAAGAAACACATATTCATGCTCGTCACAGTCTGAAAAGCACAAAAACGCTTTCAAGTTTCAAGTACGAGCTTTCCCTGTGGAGTTAGACCAAAGTGCATCTCAGAATTGGCAGTAGGGCTCAATTCAGCCAGAAAATGTAACTTTTGACACAGGGCTCAGATTTGCAGAAGAAACACATATTCATGCTCGTCACAGTCTGAAAAGCACAAAAACGCCTTCAATTTTCAAGTACGAGCTTTCCCTGGGGAGTTAGACCAAAGTGCATCTCAGAATTCGCAGTAGGGCTCATTTCAGCCAGAACACGTAACTTTTTACAGAGAGCTCAGATTTGCAGAAGAAACACATATTCATGCTCGTCACGGTCTGAAAAGCACAAAAACGACTTCAATTTTCAAATACGAGCTTTCCATGAGGAGTTAGACCAAAGGGCATCTCAGAATTGGAAGTAGGGCTCAATTCAGCCAGAAAATGTAACTTTTGACACAGAGCTAAGATTTGCAGAAGAAATACATATTCATGCTCGTCACAGTATGAAAAGAACAAAAACGCCTTCAATTTTCAAGTACGAGCTTTCCTTGGGGAGTTAGACCAAAGTGCATCTCAGAATTGGCAGTAGGGCTCAATTCAGCCAGAAAACGTAACTTTTGACACACAGCTAAGATTTGCAGAAGAAACACATATTCATGCTCGTCAGAGTCTGAAAAGCACAAAAACGCCTTCAATTTTCAAGTACGAGCTTTCCCGGGGAAGTTAGACCAAAGTGCATCTCAGAATTGGCAGTAGGGCTCAATTCATCCAGAAAACGTAACTTTTGACACAGAACTCAGATTTGCAGAAGAAACACATATTCATGCTCGTCACAGTCTGAAAAGCACAAAAACGCCTTCAAGTTTCAAGGACGAGCTTTCCCTGTGTAGTTAGACCAAAGTGCATCTCAGAATTGGCAGTAGGGCTCAATTCAGCCAGAAAACGTAACTTTTGACACAGAGCTCAGATTTGCAGAAGAAACACATATTCATGCTCGTCACAGTCTGAAAAGCACAAAAACGCCTTCAATTTTCAAGTACGAGCCTTCCCTGGAGAGTTAGACCAAAGTGCATCTCAGAATTGGCAGTAGGGCTCATTTCAGCCAGAACACGTAACTTTTTACAGAGAGTTCAGATTTGCAGAAGAAACACATATTCATGCTCGTCACAGTCTGAAAAGCACAAAAACGCCTTCAATTTTCAAATAAGAGCTTTCCGTGAGGAGTTAGACCAAAGGGAATCTCAGAATTGCCAGTAGGGCTCAATTCAGCCAGAAAACGTAACTTTTGACACAGAGCTAAGATTTGCAGAAGAAACACATATTCATGCTCGTCACAGTCTGAAAAGCACAAAAACGCCTTCAATTTTCAAGTACGAGCTTTCCCTGGGGAGTTAGACCAAAGTGCATCTCAGAATTCGCAGTAGGGCTCATTTCAGCCAGAACACGTAACTTTTTACAGAGAGCTCAGATTTGCAGAAGAAACACATATTCATGCTCGTCACGGTCTGAAAAGCACAAAAACGACTTCAATTTTCAAATACGAGCTTTCCATGAGGAGTTAGACCAAAGGGCATCTCAGAATTGGCAGTAGGGCTCAATTCAGCCAGAAAATGTAACTTTTGACACAGAGCTAAGATTTGCAGAAGAAACACATATTCATGCTCGTCACAGTATGAAAAGCACAAAAACGCCTTCAATTTTCAAGTACGAGCTTTCCTTGGGGAGTTAGACCAAAGTGCATCTCAGAATTGGCAGTAGGGCTCAATTCAGCCAGAAAACGTAACTTTTGACACACAGCTAAGATTTGCAGAAGAAACACATATTCATGCTCGTCACAGTCTGAAAAGCACAAAAACGCCTTCAATTTTCAAGTACGAGCTTTCCCGGGGAAGTTAGACCAAAGTGCATCTCAGAATTGGCAGTAGGGCTCAATTCATCCAGAAAACGTAACTTTTGACACAGAACTCAGATTTGCAGAAGAAACACATATTCATGCTCGTCACAGTCTGAAAAGCACAAAAACGCCTTCAAGTTTCAAGGACGAGCTTTCCCTGTGTAGTTAGACCAAAGTGCATCTCAGAATTGGCAGTAGGGCTCAATTCAGCCAGAAAACGTAACTTTTGACACAGAGCTCAGATTTGCAGAAGAAACACATATTCATGCTCGTCACAGTCTGAAAAGCACAAAAACGCCTTCAATTTTCAAGTACGAGCCTTCCCTGGAGAGTTAGACCAAAGTGCATCTCAGAATTGGCAGTAGGGCTCATTTCAGCCAGAACACGTAACTTTTTACAGAGAGCTCAGATTTGCAGAAGAAACACATATTCATGCTCGTCACAGTCTGAAAAGCACAAAAACGCCTTCAATTTTCAAGTACGAGCTTTCCCGGGGAAGTTAGACCAAAGTGCATCTCAGAATTGGCAGTAGGGCTCAATTCAGCCAGAAAACGTAACTTTTGACACAGAACTCAGATTTGCAGAAGAAACACATATTCATGCTCGTCACAGTCTGAAAAGCACAAAAACGCCTTCAAGTTTCAAGGACGAGCTTTCCCTGTGTAGTTAGACCAAAGTGCATCTCAGAATTGGCAGTAGGGCTCAATTCAGCCAGAAAACGTAACTTTTGACACAGAGCTCAGATTTGCAGAAGAAACACATATTCATGCTCGTCACAGTCTGAAAAGCACAAAAACGCCTTCAATTTTCAAGTACGACCCTTCCCTGGAGAGTTAGACCAAAGTGCATCTCAGAATTGGCAGTAGGGCTCAATTCAGCCAGAAAACGTAACTTTTGACACAGAGCTAAGATTTGCAGAAGAAACACATATTCATGCTCGTCACAGTATGAAAAGCACAAAAACGCCTTCAATTTTCAAGTACGAGCTTTCCCTGGGGAGTTAGACCAAAGTGCATCTCAGAATTCGCAGTAGGGCTCATTTCAGCCAGAACACGTAACTTTTTACAGAGAGCTCAGATTTGCAGAAGAAACACATATTCATGCTCCTCATGGTCTGAAATGCACAAAAACGACTTCAATTTTCAAATACGAGCTTTCCATGAGGAGTTAGACCAAAGGGCATCTCAGAATTGGCAGTAGGGCTCAATTCAGCCAGAAAACGTAACTTTTGACACACAGCTAAGATTTGCAGAAGAAACACATATTCATGCTCGTCACAGTCTGAAAAGCACAAAAACGCCTTCAATTTTCAACTACGAGCTTTCCCGGGGGAGTTAGACCAAAGTGCATCTCAGAATTGGCAGTAGGTCTCAATTCAGCCAGAAAACGTAACTTTTGACACAGAGCTCAGATTTGCAGAAGAAACATATTCATGCTCGTCACAGTCTGAAAAGCACAAAAACGCCTTCAATTTTCAAATAGGAGCTTTTCCTGGGGAGTTAGACCAAAGTGCATCTCAGAATTGGCAGTAGGTCTCAATTCAGCCAGAACACGTAACTTTTGACAGAGAGCTCATATTTGCAGAAGAAACACATATTCATGCTCCTCATGGTCTGAAAAGCACAAAAACGCCTTCAATTTTCAAGTACGAGCTTTCCCTGTGGAGTTAGACCAAAGTGCATCTCAGAATTGGCAGTAGGGCTCAATTCATCCAGAAAATGTAACTTTTGACACAGAACTCAGATTTGCAGAAGAAACACATATTCATGCTCGTCACAGTCTGAAAAGCACAAAAACGCTTTCAAATTTCAAGTACGAGCTTTCCCTGTGGAGTTAGACCAAAGTGCATCTCAGAATTGGCAGTAGGGCTCAATTCAGCCAGAAAACGTAACTTTTGACACAGGGCTCAGATTTGCAGAAGAAACACATATTCATGCTGGTCACAGTCTGAAAAGCACAAAAACGACTTCAATTTTCAAATACGAGCTTTCCATGAGGAGTTAGACCAAAGGACATCTCAGAATTGGCAGTAGGGCTCAATTCAGCCAGAAAACGTAACTTTTGACACAGAGCTCAGATTTGCAGAAGAAACACATATTCATGCTCGTCACAGTCTGAAAAGCACAAAAACGCCTTCAATTTTCAAGTACGAGCCTTCCCTGGAGAGTTAGACCAAAGTGCATCTCAGAATTGGCAGTAGGGCTCATTTCAGCCAGAACACGTAACTTTTTACAGAGAGTTCAGATTTGCAGAAGAAACACATATTCATGCTCGTCACAGTCTGAAAAGCACAAAAACGCCTTCAAGTTTCAAGGACGAGCTTTCCCTGTGTAGTTAGACCAAAGTGCATCTCAGAATTGGCAGTAGGGCTCAATTCAGCCAGAAAACGTAACTTTTGACACAGAGCTCAGATTTGCAGAAGAAACACATATTCATGCTCGTCACAGTCTGAAAAGCACAAAAACGCCTTCAATTTTCAAGTACGAGCCTTCCCTGGAGAGTTAGACCAAAGTGCATCTCAGAATTGGCAGTAGGGCTCATTTCAGCCAGAACACGTAACTTTTTACAGAGAGTTCAGATTTGCAGAAGAAACACATATTCATGCTCGTCACAGTCTGAAAAGCACAAAAACGCCTTCAATTTTCAAATAAGAGCTTTCCGTGAGGAGTTAGACCAAAGGGAATCTCAGAATTGCCAGTAGGGCTCAATTCAGCCAGAAAACGTAACTTTTGACACAGAGCTAAGATTTGCAGAAGAAACACATATTCATGCTCGTCACAGTCTGAAAAGCACAAAAACGCCTTCAATTTTCAAGTACGAGCTTTCCCTGGGGAGTTAGACCAAAGTGCATCTCAGAATTCGCAGTAGGGCTCATTTCAGCCAGAACACGTAACTTTTTACAGAGAGCTCAGATTTGCAGAAGAAACACATATTCATGCTCGTCACGGTCTGAAAAGCACAAAAACGACTTCAATTTTCAAATACGAGCTTTCCATGAGGAGTTAGACCAAAGGGCATCTCAGAATTGGCAGTAGGGCTCAATTCAGCCAGAAAATGTAACTTTTGACACAGAGCTAAGATTTGCAGAAGAAACACATATTCATGCTCGTCACAGTATGAAAAGCACAAAAACGCCTTCAATTTTCAAGTACGAGCTTTCCTTGGGGAGTTAGACCAAAGTGCATCTCAGAATTGGCAGTAGGGCTCAATTCAGCCAGAAAACGTAACTTTTGACACACAGCTAAGATTTGCAGAAGAAACACATATTCATGCTCGTCACAGTCTGAAAAGCACAAAAACGCCTTCAATTTTCAAGTACGAGCTTTCCCGGGGAAGTTAGACCAAAGTGCATCTCAGAATTGGCAGTAGGGCTCAATTCATCCAGAAAACGTAACTTTTGACACAGAACTCAGATTTGCAGAAGAAACACATATTCATGCTCGTCACAGTCTGAAAAGCACAAAAACGCCTTCAAGTTTCAAGGACGAGCTTTCCCTGTGTAGTTAGACCAAAGTGCATCTCAGAATTGGCAGTAGGGCTCAATTCAGCCAGAAAACGTAACTTTTGACACAGAGCTCAGATTTGCAGAAGAAACACATATTCATGCTCGTCACAGTCTGAAAAGCACAAAAACGCCTTCAATTTTCAAGTACGAGCCTTCCCTGGAGAGTTAGACCAAAGTGCATCTCAGAATTGGCAGTAGGGCTCATTTCAGCCAGAACACGTAACTTTTTACAGAGAGCTCAGATTTGCAGAAGAAACACATATTCATGCTCGTCACAGTCTGAAAAGCACAAAAACGCCTTCAATTTTCAAGTACGAGCTTTCCCGGGGAAGTTAGACCAAAGTGCATCTCAGAATTGGCAGTAGGGCTCAATTCAGCCAGAAAACGTAACTTTTGACACAGAACTCAGATTTGCAGAAGAAACACATATTCATGCTCGTCACAGTCTGAAAAGCACAAAAACGCCTTCAAGTTTCAAGGACGAGCTTTCCCTGTGTAGTTAGACCAAAGTGCATCTCAGAATTGGCAGTAGGGCTCAATTCAGCCAGAAAACGTAACTTTTGACACAGAGCTCAGATTTGCAGAAGAAACACATATTCATGCTCGTCACAGTCTGAAAAGCACAAAAACGCCTTCAATTTTCAAGTACGACCCTTCCCTGGAGAGTTAGACCAAAGTGCATCTCAGAATTGGCAGTAGGGCTCAATTCAGCCAGAAAACGTAACTTTTGACACAGAGCTAAGATTTGCAGAAGAAACACATATTCATGCTCGTCACAGTATGAAAAGCACAAAAACGCCTTCAATTTTCAAGTACGAGCTTTCCCTGGGGAGTTAGACCAAAGTGCATCTCAGAATTCGCAGTAGGGCTCATTTCAGCCAGAACACGTAACTTTTTACAGAGAGCTCAGATTTGCAGAAGAAACACATATTCATGCTCCTCATGGTCTGAAATGCACAAAAACGACTTCAATTTTCAAATACGAGCTTTCCATGAGGAGTTAGACCAAAGGGCATCTCAGAATTGGCAGTAGGGCTCAATTCAGCCAGAAAACGTAACTTTTGACACACAGCTAAGATTTGCAGAAGAAACACATATTCATGCTCGTCACAGTCTGAAAAGCACAAAAACGCCTTCAATTTTCAACTACGAGCTTTCCCGGGGGAGTTAGACCAAAGTGCATCTCAGAATTGGCAGTAGGTCTCAATTCAGCCAGAAAACGTAACTTTTGACACAGAGCTCAGATTTGCAGAAGAAACATATTCATGCTCGTCACAGTCTGAAAAGCACAAAAACGCCTTCAATTTTCAAATAGGAGCTTTTCCTGGGGAGTTAGACCAAAGTGCATCTCAGAATTGGCAGTAGGTCTCAATTCAGCCAGAACACGTAACTTTTGACAGAGAGCTCATATTTGCAGAAGAAACACATATTCATGCTCCTCATGGTCTGAAAAGCACAAAAACGCCTTCAATTTTCAAGTACGAGCTTTCCCTGTGGAGTTAGACCAAAGTGCATCTCAGAATTGGCAGTAGGGCTCAATTCATCCAGAAAATGTAACTTTTGACACAGAACTCAGATTTGCAGAAGAAACACATATTCATGCTCGTCACAGTCTGAAAAGCACAAAAACGCTTTCAAATTTCAAGTACGAGCTTTCCCTGTGGAGTTAGACCAAAGTGCATCTCAGAATTGGCAGTAGGGCTCAATTCAGCCAGAAAACGTAACTTTTGACACAGGGCTCAGATTTGCAGAAGAAACACATATTCATGCTGGTCACAGTCTGAAAAGCACAAAAACGACTTCAATTTTCAAATACGAGCTTTCCATGAGGAGTTAGACCAAAGGACATCTCAGAATTGGCAGTAGGGCTCAATTCAGCCAGAAAATGTAACTTTTGACACAGAGCTAAGATTTGCAGAAGAAACACATATTCATGCTCGTCACAGTCTGAAAAGCACAAAAACGCCTTCAATTTTCAAGTACGAGCTTTCCTTGGGGAGTTAGACCAAAGTGCATCTCAGAATTGGCAGTAGGGCTCAATTCAGCCAGAAAACGTAACTTTTGACACACAGCTAAGATTTGCAGAAGAAACACATATTCATGCTCGTCACAGTCTGAAAAGCACAAAAACGCCTTCAATTTTCAAGTACGAGCTTTCCCGGGGAAGTTAGACCAAAGTGCATCTCAGAATTGGCAGTAGGGCTCAATTCATCCAGAAAACGTAACTTTTGACACAGAACTCAGATTTGCAGAAGAAACACATATTCATGCTCGTCACAGTCTGAAAAGCACAAAAACGCCTTCAAGTTTCAAGGACGAGCTTTCCCTGTGTAGTTAGACCAAAGTGCATCTCAGAATTGGCAGTAGGGCTCAATTCAGCCAGAAAACGTAACTTTTGACAGAGAGCTCAGATTTGCAGAAGAAACACATATTCATGCTCGTCACAGTCTGAAAAGCACAAAAACGACTTCAATTTTCAAGTACGAGCCTTCCCTGGAGAGTTAGACCAAAGTGCATCTCAGAATTGGCAGTAGGGCTCATTTCAGCCAGAACACGTAACTTTTTACAGAGAGCTCAGATTTGCAGAAGAAACACATATTCATGCTCCTCATGGTCTGAAATGCACAAAAACGACTTCAATTTTCAAATACGAGCTTTCCATGAGGAGTTAGACCAAAGGGCATCTCAGAATTGGCAGTAGGGCTCAATTCAGCCAGAAAACGTAACTTTTGACACACAGCTAAGATTTGCAGAAGAAACACATATTCATGCTCGTCACAGTCTGAAAAGCACAAAAACGCCTTCAATTTTCAACTACGAGCTTTCCCGGGGGAGTTAGACCAAAGTGCATCTCAGAATTGGCAGTAGGTCTCAATTCAGCCAGAAAACGTAACTTTTGACACAGAGCTCAGATTTGCAGAAGAAACACATATTCATGCTCGTCACAGTCTGAAAAGCACAAAAACGCCTTCAATTTTCAAGTACGAGCCTTCCCTGGAGAGTTAGACCAAAGTGCATCTCAGAATTGGCAGTAGGGCTCATTTCAGCCAGAACACGTAACTTTTTACAGAGAGCTCAGATTTGCAGAAGAAACACATATTCATGCTCGTCACAGTCTGAAAAGCACAAAAACGCCTTCAATTTTAAAATAAGAGCTTTCCGTGAGGAGTTAGACCAAAGGGAATCTCAGAATTGCCAGTAGGGCTCAATTCAGCCAGAAAACGTAACTTTTGACACAGAGCTAAGATTTGCAGAAGAAACACATATTCATGCTCGTCACAGTATGAAAAGCACAAAAACGCCTTCAATTTTCAAGTACTAGCTTTCCCTGGGGAGTTAGACCAAAGTGCATCTCAGAATTGGCAGTAGGGCTCATATCAGCCAGAACACGTAACTTTTTACAGAGAGCTCAGATTTGCAGAAGAAACACATATTCATGCTCCTCATGGTCTGAAATGCACAAAAACGACTTCAATTTTCAAATACGAGCTTTCCATGAGGAGTTAGACCAAAGGGCATCTCAGAATTGGCAGTAGGGCTCAATTCAGCCAGAAAACGTAACTTTTGACACACAGCTAAGATTTGCAGAAGAAACACATATTCATGCTCGTCACAGTCTGAAAAGCACAAAAACGCCTTCAATTTTCAACTACGAGCTTTCCCGGGGGAGTTAGCCCAAAGTGCATCTCAGAATTGGCAGTAGGTCTCAATTCAGCCAGAAAACGTAACTTTTGACACAGAGCTCAGATTTGCAGAAGAAACATATTCATGCTCGTCACAGTCTGAAAAGCACAAAAACGCCTTCAATTTTCAAATAGGAGCTTTTCCTGGGGAGTTAGACCAAAGTGCATCTCAGAATTGGCAGTAGGTCTCAATTCAGCCAGAAAACGTAACTTTTGACAAAGAGCTCAGATTTGCAGAAGAAACATATTCATGCTCGTCACAGTCTGAAAAGCACAAAAACGCCTTCAATTTTCAAGTACGAGCTTTCCTTGGGGAGTTAGACCAAAGTGCATCTCAGAATTGGCAGTAGGGCTCAATTCAGCCAGAAAACGTAACTTTTGACACAGAACTCAGATTTGCAGAAGAAACACATATTCATGCTCGTCACAGTCTGAAAAGCACAAAAACGCCTTCAATTTTCAAGTACGAGCCTTCCCTGGAGAGTTAGACCAAAGTGCATCTCAGAATTGGCAGTAGGGCTCATTTCAGCCAGAACACGTAACTTTTTACAGAGAGCTCAGATTTGCAGAAGAAACACATATTCATGCTCGTCACAGTCTGAAAAGCACAAAAACGCCTTCAATTTTAAAATAAGAGCTTTCCGTGAGGAGTTAGACCAAAGGGAATCTCAGAATTGCCAGTAGGGCTCAATTCAGCCAGAAAACGTAACTTTTGACACAGAGCTAAGATTTGCAGAAGAAACACATATTCATGCTCGTCACAGTATGAAAAGCACAAAAACGCCTTCAATTTTCAAGTACTAGCTTTCCCTGGGGAGTTAGACCAAAGTGCATCTCAGAATTGGCAGTAGGGCTCATTTCAGCCAGAACACGTAACTTTTTACAGAGAGCTCAGATTTGCAGAAGAAACACATATTCATGCTCCTCATGGTCTGAAATGCACAAAAACGACTTCAATTTTCAAATACGAGCTTTCCATGAGGAGTTAGACCAAAGGGCATCTCAGAATTGGCAGTAGGGCTCAATTCAGCCAGAAAACGTAACTTTTGACACACAGCTAAGATTTGCAGAAGAAACACATATTCATGCTCGTCACAGTCTGAAAAGCACAAAAACGCCTTCAATTTTCAACTACGAGCTTTCCCGGGGGAGTTAGCCCAAAGTGCATCTCAGAATTGGCAGTAGGTCTCAATTCAGCCAGAAAACGTAACTTTTGACACAGAGCTCAGATTTGCAGAAGAAACATATTCATGCTCGTCACAGTCTGAAAAGCACAAAAACGCCTTCAATTTTCAAATAGGAGCTTTTCCTGGGGAGTTAGACCAAAGTGCATCTCAGAATTGGCAGTAGGTCTCAATTCAGCCA
The DNA here is from genome assembly GCF_059756535.1 of Pantherophis guttatus. Lineage (NCBI taxonomy): Eukaryota > Metazoa > Chordata > Lepidosauria > Squamata > Colubridae > Pantherophis > Pantherophis guttatus. Next base: position 117,968,352 of record NC_142065.1, on the reverse strand, counting down.
GAAAACGTAACTTTTGACAAAGAGCTCAGATTTGCAGAAGAAACATATTCATGCTCGTCACAGTCTGAAAAGCACAAAAACGCCTTCAATTTTCAAGTACGAGCTTTCCTTGGGGAGTTAGACCAAAGTGCATCTCAGAATTGGCAGTAGGGCTCAATTCAGCCAGAAAACGTAACTTTTGACACAGAACTCAGATTTGCAGAAGAAACACATATTCATGCTCGTCACAGTCTGAAAAGCACAAAAACGCCTTCAATTTTCAAGTACGAGCTTTCCCGGGGAAGTTGGACCAAAGTGCATCTCAGAATTGGCAGTAGGGCTCAATTCATCCAGAAAACGTAACTTTTGACACAGAACTCAGATTTGCAGTAGAAACACATATTCATGCTCGTCACAGTCTGAAAAGCACAAAAACGCCTTCAAGTTTCAAGGACGAGCCTTCCCTGGAGAGTTAGACCAAAGTGCATCTCAGAATTGGCAGTAGGGCTCAATTCAGCCAGAAAACGTAACTTTTGACACAGAGCTAAGATTTGCAGAAGAAACACATATTCATGCTCGTCACAGTATGAAAAGCACAAAAACGCCTTCAATTTTCAAGTACGAGCTTTCCCTGGGGAGTTAGACCAAAGTGCATCTCAGAATTGGCAGTAGGGCTCAATTCAGCCAGAAAACGTAACTTTTGACACAGAGCTAAGATTTGCAGAATAAACAAATATTCATGCTCGTCACAGTCTGAAAAGCACAAAAATGCCTTCAATTTTCAAGTACGAGCTTTTCCTGGGGAGTTAGACCAAAGTGCATCTCAGAATTGGCAGTAGGGCTCAATTCATCCAGAAAATGTAACGTTTGACACAGAGCTCAGATTTGCAGAAGAAACACATATTCATGCTCGTCACAGTCTGAAAAGCACAAAAATGCCTTCAATTTTCAAGTACGAGCTTTCCCTGAGGAGTTAGACCAAAGTGCATCTCAGAATTGGCAGTAGGGCTCAATTCAGCCAGAAAACGAAACTTTTGACACAGGGCTCAGATTTGCAGAAGAAACACATATTCATGCTCGTCACAGTCTGAAAAGCACAAAAACGCCTTCAATTTTCAAGTACGAGCTTTCCCGGGGAAGTTGGACCAAAGTGCATCTCAGAATTGGCAGTAGGGCTCAATTCATCCAGAAAACGTAACTTTTGACACAGAACTCAGATTTGCAGTAGAAACACATATTCATGCTCGTCACAGTCTGAAAAGCACAAAAACGCCTTCAAGTTTCAAGGACGAGCTTTCCCTGTGTAGTTAGACCAAAGTGCATCTCAGAATTGGCAGTAGGGCTCAATTCAGCCAGAAAACGTAACTTTTGACACAGAGCTCAGATTTGCAGAAGAAACACATATTCATGCTCGTCACAGTCTGAAAAGCACAAAAACGCCTTCAATTTTCAAGTACGAGCCTTCCCTGGAGAGTTAGACCAAAGTGCATCTCAGAATTGGCAGTAGGGCTCAATTCAGCCAGAAAACGTAACTTTTGACACAGAGCTAAGATTTGCAGAAGAAACACATATTCATGCTCGTCACAGTATGAAAAGCACAAAAACGCCTTCAATTTTCAAGTACGAGCTTTCCCTGGGGAGTTAGACCAAAGTGCATCTCAGAATTGGCAGTAGGGCTCAATTCAGCCAGAAAACGTAACTTTTGACACAGAGCTAAGATTTGCAGAATAAACAAATATTCATGCTCGTCACAGTCTGAAAAGCACAAAAATGCCTTCAATTTTCAAGTATGAGCTTTCCCTAGGGAGTTAGACCAAAGTGCATCTCAGAATTGACAGTAGGGCTCATTTCAGCCAGAACACGTAACTTTTTACAGAGAGCTCAGATTTGCAGAAGAAACACATATTCATGCTCGTCACAGTCTGAAAAGCACAAAAACGACTTCAATTTTCAAATACGAGCTTTCCATGAGGAGTTAGACCAAAGGGCATCTCAGAATTGGCAGTAGGGCTCAATTCAGCCAGAAAACGTAACTTTTGACACAGAGCTAAGATTTGCAGAAGAAACACATATTCATGCTCGTCACAGTATGAAAAGCACAAAAACGCCTTCAATTTTCAAGTACGAGCTTTCCTTGGGGAGTTAGACCAAAGTGCATCTCAGAATTGGCAGTAGGGCTCAATTCAGCCAGAAAACGTAACTTTTGACACAGAGCTAAGATTTGTAGAAGAAACACATATTCATGCTCGTCACAGTATGAAAAGCACAAAAACGCCTTCAATTTTCAAGTACGAGCTTTCCCTGGGGAGTTAGACCAAAGTGCATCTCAGAATTGGCAGTAGGGCTCAATTCAGCCAGAAAACGTAACTTTTGACACAGAGCTAAGATTTGCAGAAGAAACAAATATTCATGCTCGTCACAGTCTGAAAAGCACAAAAATGCCTTCAATTTTCAAGGACGAGCTTTCCCTGTGTAGTTAGACCAAAGTGCATCTCAGAATTGGCAGTAGGGCTCAATTCAGCCAGAAAACGTAACTTTTGACACAGAGCTCAGATTTGCAGAAGAAACACATATTCATGCTCGTCACAGTCTGAAAAGCACAAAAACGCCTTCAATTTTCAAGTACGAGCCTTCCCTGGAGAGTTAGACCAAAGTGCATCTCAGAATTGGCAGTAGGGCTCATTTCAGCCAGAACACGTAACTTTTTACAGAGAGCTCAGATTTGCAGAAGAAACACATATTCATGCTCGTCACAGTCTGAAAAGCACAAAAACGCCTTCAATTTTCAAATAAGAGCTTTCCGTGAGGAGTTAGACCAAAGGGAATCTCAGAATTGGCAGTAGGGCTCAATTCAGCCAGAAAACGTAACTTTTGACACACAGCTAAGATTTGCAGAAGAAACACATATTCATGCTCGTCACAGTCTGAAAAGCACAAAAACGCCTTCAATTTTCAACTACGAGCTTTCCCGGGGGAGTTAGACCAAAGTGCATCTCAGAATTGGCAGTAGGGCTCAATTCATCCAGAAAATGTAACTTTTGACACAGAACTCAGATTTGCAGAAGAAACACATATTCATGCTCGTCACAGTCTGAAAAGCACAAAAACGCCTTCAATTTTCAACTACGAGCTTTTCCTGGGGAGTTAGACCAAAGTGCATCTCAGAATTGGCAGTAGGTCTCAATTCAGCCAGAAAACGTAACTTTTGACACAGAGCTCAGATTTGCAGAAGAAACACATATTCATGCTCGTCACAGTCTGAAAAGCACAAAAACGCCTTCAATTTTCAAGTACGAGCTTTCCCGGGGAAGTTAGACCAAAGTGCATCTCAGAATTGGCAGTAGGGCTCAATTCATCCAGAAAACGTAACTTTTGACACAGAACTCAGATTTGCAGAAGAAACACATATTCATGCTCGTCACAGTCTGAAAAGCACAAAAACGCCTTCAAGTTTCAAGGACGAGCTTTCCCTGTGTAGTTAGACCAAAGTGCATCTCAGAATTGGCAGTAGGGCTCAATTCAGCCAGAAAACGTAACTTTTGACACAGAGCTCAGATTTGCAGAAGAAACACATATTCATGCTCGTCACAGTCTGAAAAGCACAAAAACGCCTTCAATTTTCAAGTACGAGCCTTCCCTGGAGAGTTAGACCAAAGTGCATCTCAGAATTGGCAGTAGGGCTCATTTCAGCCAGAACACGTAACTTTTTACAGAGAGCTCAGATTTGCAGAAGAAACACATATTCATGCTCGTCACAGTCTGAAAAGCACAAAAACGCCTTCAATTTTCAAATAAGAGCTTTCCGTGAGGAGTTAGACCAAAGGGAATCTCAGAATTGCCAGTAGGGCTCAATTCAGCCAGAAAACGTAACTTTTGACACAGAGCTAAGATTTGCAGAAGAAACACATATTCATGCTCGTCACAGTATGAAAAGCACAAAAACGCCTTCAATTTTCAAGTACGAGCTTTCCCTGGGGAGTTAGACCAAAGTGCATCTCAGAATTGGCAGTAGGGCTCATTTCAGCCAGAACACGTAACTTTTTACAGAGAGCTCAGATTTGCAGAAGAAACACATATTCATGCTCCTCATGGTCTGAAATGCACAAAAACGACTTCAATTTTCAAATACGAGCTTTCCATGAGGAGTTAGACCAAAGGGCATCTCAGAATTGGCAGTAGGGCTCAATTCAGCCAGAAAACGTAACTTTTGACACACAGCTAAGATTTGCAGAAGAAACACATATTCATGCTCGTCACAGTCTGAAAAGCACAAAAACGCCTTCAATTTTCAACTACGAGCTTTCCCGGGGGAGTTAGACCAAAGTGCATCTCAGAATTGGCAGTAGGTCTCAATTCAGCCAGAAAACGTAACTTTTGACAAAGAGCTCAGATTTGCAGAAGAAACATATTCATGCTCGTCACAGTCTGAAAAGCACAAAAACGCCTTCAATTTTCAAATAGGAGCTTTCCCTGGAGAGTTAGACCAAAGTGCATCTCAGAATTGGCAGTAGGGCTCATTTCAGCCAGAACACGTAACTTTTGACAGAGAGCTCATATTTGCAGAAGAAACACATATTCATGCTCCTCATGGTCTGAAAAGCACAAAAACGCCTTCAATTTTCAAGTACGAGCTTTCCCTGGGGAGTTAGACCAAAGTGCATCTCAGAATTGGCAGTAGGGCTCAATTCATCCAGAAAATGTAACTTTTGACACAGAACTCAGATTTGCAGAAGAAACACATATTCATGCTCGTCACAGTCTGAAAAGCACAAAAACGCTTTCAAGTTTCAAGTACGAGCTTTCCCTGTGGAGTTAGACCAAAGTGCATCTCAGAATTGGCAGTAGGGCTCAATTCAGCCAGAAAACGTAACTTTTGACACAGGGCTCAGATTTGCAGAAGAAACACATATTCATGCTGGTCACAGTCTGAAAAGCACAAAAACGCCTTCAATTTTCAAGTACGAGCTTTCCCTGGGGAGTTAGACCAAAGTGCATCTCAGAATTCGCAGTAGGGCTCATTTCAGCCAGAACACGTAACTTTTTACAGAGAGCTCAGATTTGCCGAAGAAACACATATTCATGCTCGTCACGGTCTGAAAAGCACAAAAACGACTTCAATTTTCAAATACGAGCTTTCCATGAGGAGTTAGACCAAAGGGCATCTCAGAATTGGCAGTAGGGCTCAATTCAGCCAGAAAATGTAACTTTTGACACAGAGCTAAGATTTGCAGAAGAAACACATATTCATGCTCGTCACAGTATGAAAAGCACAAAAACGCCTTCAATTTTCAAGTACGAGCTTTCCTTGGGGAGTTAGACCAAAGTGCATCTCAGAATTGGCAGTAGGGCTCAATTCAGCCAGAAAACGTAACTTTTGACACACAGCTAAGATTTGCAGAAGAAACACATATTCATGCTCGTCACAGTCTGAAAAGCACAAAAACGCCTTCAATTTTCAAGTACGAGCTTTCCCGGGGAAGTTAGACCAAAGTGCATCTCAGAATTGGCAGTAGGGCTCAATTCAGCCAGAAAACGTAACTTTTGACACAGAGCTCAGATTTGCAGAAGAAACACATATTCATGCTCATCACAGTCTGAAAAGCACAAAAACGCCTTCAATTTTCAAGTACGAGCCTTCCCTGGAGAGTTAGACCAAAGTGCATCTCAGAATTGGCAGTAGGGCTCATTTCAGCCAGAACACGTAACTTTTTACAGAGAGCTCAGATTTGCAGAAGAAACACATATTCATGCTCGTCACAGTCTGAAAAGCACAAAAACGCCTTCAATTTTCAAATAAGAGCTTTCCGTGAGGAGTTAGACCAAAGGGAATCTCAGAATTGCCAGTAGGGCTCAATTCAGCCAGAAAACGTAACTTTTGACACAGAGCTAAGATTTGCAGAAGAAACACATATTCATGCTCGTCACAGTATGAAAAGCACAAAAACGCCTTCAATTTTCAAGTACGAGCTTTCCCTGGGGAGTTAGACCAAAGTGCATCTCAGAATTGGCAGTAGGGCTCAATTCAGCCAGAAAACGTAACTTTTGACACAGAGCTAAGATTTGCAGAAGAAACAAATATTCATGCTCGTCACAGTCTGAAAAGCACAAAAATGCCTTCAATTTTCAAGTACGAGCTTTTCCTGGGGAGTTAGACCAAAGTGCATCTCAGAATTGGCAGTAGGGCTCAATTCATCCAGAAAATGTAACGTTTGACACAGAGCTCAGATTTGCAGAAGAAACACATATTCATGCTCGTCACAGTCTGAAAAGCACAAAAACGCCTTCAATTTTCAAGTACGAGCTTTCCCGGGGGAGTTAGACCAAAGTGCATCTCAGAATTGGCAGGAGGGCTCAATTCATCCAGAAAATGTAACTTTTGACACAGAACTCAGATTTGCAGAAGAAACACATATTCATGCTCGTCACAGTCTGAAAAGCACAAAAACGCTTTCAAGTTTCAAGTACGAGCTTTCCCTGTGGAGTTATACCAAAGTGCATCTCAGAATTGGCAGTAGGGCTCAATTCAGCCAGAAAACGTAACTTTTGACACAGAGCTCAGATTTGCAGAAGAAACACATATTCATGCTCGTCACAGTCTGAAAAGCACAAAAACGCTTTCAAGTTTCAAGTACGAGCTTTCCCTGTGGAGTTAGACCAAAGTGCATCTCAGAATTGGCAGTAGGGCTCAATTCAGCCAGAAAACGTAACTTTTGACACAGAGCTCAGATTTGCAGAAGAAACACATATTCATGCTCGTCACAGTCTGAAAAGCACAAAGCCTTCAATTTTCAAGTACGAGCTTTCCCTGGAGAGTTAGACCAAAGTGCATCTCAGAATTGGCAGTAGGGCTCATTTCAGCCAGAACACGTAACTTTTTACAGAGAGCTCAGATTTGCAGAAGAAACACATATTCATGCTCCTCATGGTCTGAAAAGCACAAAAACGACTTCAATTTTCAAATAAGAGCTTTCCGTGAGGAGTTAGAACAAAGGGCATCTCAGAATTGGCAGTAGGGCTCAATTCAGCCAGAAAACGTAACTTTTGACACAGAGATAAGATTTGCAGAAGAAACACATATTCATGCTCCTCACTGTCTGAAAAGCACAAAAACGCCTTCAATTTTCAAGTACGAGGTTTTCCTGGGGAGTTAGACCAAAGTGCATCTCAGAATTGGCAGTAGGGCTCAATTCATCCAGAAAATGTAACTTTTGACACAGAGCTAAGATCTGCAGAAGAAACACATATTGATGCTCCTCAAGGTCTGAAAAGCACAAAAACGCCTTCAATTTTCAAATACGAGCTTTTCCTGGGGAGTTAGACCAAAGTGCATCTCAGAATTGGCAGTAGGTCTCAATTCAGCCAGAAAACGTAACTTTTGACAAAAAGCTCAGATTTGCAGAAGAAACACATATTCATGCTCGTCACAGTCTGAAAAGCACAAAAACGCCTTCAATTTTCAAGTAGGAGCTTTCCCTGGGGAGATAGACCAAAGTGCATCTCAGAATTGGCAGTAGGGTTCAATTCAGCCAGAAAACGTAACTTTTGACACAGAGCTAAGATTTGCAGAAGAAACACATATTCATGCTCGTCACAGTCTAAAAAGCACAAAAATGCCTTCAATTTTCAAGTACGAGCTTTCCCTGAGGAGTTAGACCAAAGTGCATCTCAGAATTGGCAGTAGGGCTCAATTCAGCCAGAAAACGAAACTTTTGACACAGGGCTCAGATTTGCAGAAGAAACACATATTCATGCTCGTCACAGTCTGAAAAGCACAAAAACGCCTTCAATTTTCAAGTATGAGCTTTCCCTGGGGAGTTAGACCAAAGTGCATCTCAGAATTGGCAGTAGGGCTCATTTCAGCCAGAACACGTAACTTTTTACAGAGAGCTCAGATTTGCAGAAGAAACACATATTCATGCTCGTCACAGTCTGAAAAGCACAAAAACGCCTTCAATTTTCAAGTATGAGCTTTCCCTGGGGAGTTAGACCAAAGTGCATCTCAGAATTGGCAGTAGGGCTCATTTCAGCCAGAACACGTAACTTTTTACAGAGAGCTCAGATTTGCAGAAGAAACACATATTCATGCTCGTCACAGTCTGAAAAGCACAAAAACGACTTCAATTTTCAAATACGAGCTTTCCATGAGGAGTTAGACCAAAGGACATCTCAGAATTGGCAGTAGGGCTCAATTCAGCCAGAAAACGTAACTTTTGACACAGAGCTAAGATTTGCAGAAGAAACACATATTCATGCTCGTCACAGTATGAAAAGCACAAAAACGCCTTCAATTTTCAAGTACGAGCTTTCCCTGGGGAGTTAGACCAAAGTGCATCTCAGAATTGGCAGTAGGGCTCAATTCAGCCAGAAAACGTAACTTTTGACACAGAGCTAAGATTTGCAGAAGAAACAAATATTCATGCTCGTCACAGTCTGAAAAGCACAAAAATGCCTTCAATTTTCAAGTACGAGCTTTTCCTGGGGAGTTAGACCAAAGTGCATCTCAGAATTGGCAGTAGGGCTCAATTCATCCAGAAAATGTAACGTTTGACACAGAGCTCAGATTTGCAGAAGAAACACATATTCATGCTCGTCACAGTCTGAAAAGCACAAAAACGCCTTCAATTTTCAAGTACGAGCTTTCCCGGGGGAGTTAGACCAAAGTGCATCTCAGAATTGGCAGTAGGGCTCAATTCATCCAGAAAATGTAACTTTTGACACAGAACTCAGATTTGCAGAAGAAACACATATTCATGCTCGTCACAGTCTGAAAAGCACAAAAACGCTTTCAAGTTTCAAGTACGAGCTTTCCCTGTGGAGTTATACCAAAGTGCATCTCAGAATTGGCAGTAGGGCTCAATTCAGCCAGAAAACGTAACTTTTGACACAGAGCTCAGATTTGCAGAAGAAACACATATTCATGCTCGTCACAGTCTGAAAAGCACAAAAACGCTTTCAAGTTTCAAGTACGAGCTTTCCCTGTGGAGTTAGACCAAAGTGCATCTCAGAATTGGCAGTAGGGCTCAATTCAGCCAGAAAACGTAACTTTTGACACAGAGCTCAGATTTGCAGAAGAAACACATATTCATGCTCGTCACAGTCTGAAAAGCACAAAGCCTTCAATTTTCAAGTACGAGCTTTCCCTGGAGAGTTAGACCAAAGTGCATCTCAGAATTGGCAGTAGGGCTCATTTCAGCCAGAACACGTAACTTTTTACAGAGAGCTCAGATTTGCAGAAGAAACACATATTCATGCTCCTCATGGTCTGAAAAGCACAAAAACGACTTCAATTTTCAAATAAGAGCTTTCCGTGAGGAGTTAGAACAAAGGGCATCTCAGAATTGGCAGTAGGGCTCAATTCAGCCAGAAAACGTAACTTTTGACACAGAGATAAGATTTGCAGAAGAAACACATATTCATGCTCCTCACTGTCTGAAAAGCACAAAAACGCCTTCAATTTTCAAGTACGAGGTTTTCCTGGGGAGTTAGACCAAAGTGCATCTCAGAATTGGCAGTAGGGCTCAATTCATCCAGAAAATGTAACTTTTGACACAGAGCTAAGATCTGCAGAAGAAACACATATTGATGCTCCTCAAGGTCTGAAAAGCACAAAAACGCCTTCAATTTTCAAATACGAGCTTTTCCTGGGGAGTTAGACCAAAGTGCATCTCAGAATTGGCAGTAGGTCTCAATTCAGCCAGAAAACGTAACTTTTGACAAAAAGCTCAGATTTGCAGAAGAAACACATATTCATGCTCGTCACAGTCTGAAAAGCACAAAAACGCCTTCAATTTTCAAGTAGGAGCTTTCCCTGGGGAGATAGACCAAAGTGCATCTCAGAATTGGCAGTAGGGTTCAATTCAGCCAGAAAACGTAACTTTTGACACAGAGCTAAGATTTGCAGAAGAAACACATATTCATGCTCGTCACAGTCTAAAAAGCACAAAAATGCCTTCAATTTTCAAGTACGAGCTTTCCCTGAGGAGTTAGACCAAAGTGCATCTCAGAATTGGCAGTAGGGCTCAATTCAGCCAGAAAACGAAACTTTTGACACAGGGCTCAGATTTGCAGAAGAAACACATATTCATGCTCGTCACAGTCTGAAAAGCACAAAAACGCCTTCAATTTTCAAGTATGAGCTTTCCCTGGGGAGTTAGACCAAAGTGCATCTCAGAATTGGCAGTAGGGCTCATTTCAGCCAGAACACGTAACTTTTTACAGAGAGCTCAGATTTGCAGAAGAAACACATATTCATGCTCGTCACAGTCTGAAAAGCACAAAAACGACTTCAATTTTCAAATACGAGCTTTCCATGAGGAGTTAGACCAAAGGACATCTCAGAATTGGCAGTAGGGCTCAATTCAGCCAGAAAATGTAACTTTTGACACAGAGCTAAGATTTGCAGAAGAAACACATATTCATGCTCGTCACAGTCTGAAAAGCACAAAAACGCCTTCAATTTTCAAGTACGAGCTTTCCTTGGGGAGTTAGACCAAAGTGCATCTCAGAATTGGCAGTAGGGCTCAATTCAGCCAGAAAACGAAACTTTTGACACAGGGCTCAGATTTGCAGAAGAAACACATATTCATGCTCGTCACAGTCTGAAAAGCACAAAAACGCCTTCAATTTTCAAGTATGAGCTTTCCCTGGGGAGTTAGACCAAAGTGCATCTCAGAATTGGCAGAAGGGCTCATTTCAGCCAGAACACGTAACTTTTTACAGAGAGCTCAGATTTGCAGAAGAAACACATATTCATGCTCGTCACAGTCTGAAAAGCACAAAAACGACTTCAATTTTCAAATACGAGCTTTCCATGAGGAGTTAGACCAAAGGACATCTCAGAATTGGCAGTAGGGCTCAATTCAGCCAGAAAATGTAACTTTTGACACAGAGCTAAGATTTGCAGAAGAAACACATATTCATGCTCGTCACAGTCTGAAAAGCACAAAAACGCCTTCAATTTACAAGTACGAGCTTTCCCGGGGAAGTTAGACCAAAGTGCATCTCAGAATTGGCAGTAGGGCTCAATTCATCCAGAAAACGTTACTTTTGACACAGAACTCAGATTTGCAGAAGAAACACATATTCATGCTCGTCACAGTCTGAAAAGCACAAAAACGCCTTCAAGTTTCAAGTACGAGCTTTCCCTGTGTAGTTAGACCAAAGTGCATCTCAGAATTGGCAGTAGGGCTCAATTCAGCCAGAAAACGTAACTTTTGACACAGAGCTCAGATTTGCAGAAGAAACACATATTCATGCTCGTCACAGTCTGAAAAGCACAAAAACGCTTTCAATTTTCAAGTACGAGCTTTCCCTGGAGAGTTAGACCAAAGTGCATCTCAGAATTGGCAGTAGGGCTCATTTCAGCCAGAAAACGTAACTTTTGACACACAGCTAAGATTTGCAGAAGAAACACATATTCATGCTCGTCACAGTCTGAAAAGCACAAAAACGCCTTCAATTTTCAACTACGAGCTTTCCCGGGGGAGTTAGACCAAAGTGCATCTCAGAATTGGCAGTAGGGCTCAATTCATCCAGAAAATGTAACTTTTGACACAGAACTCAGATTTGCAGAAGAAACACATATTCATGCTCGTCACAGTCTGAAAAGCAGAAAAACGCCTTCAATTTTCAAATACGAGCTTTTCCTGGGGAGTTAGACCAAAGTGCATCTCAGAATTGGCAGTAGGTCTCAATTCAGCCAGAAAACGTAACTTTTGACACAGAGCTCAGATTTGCAGAAGAAACATATTCATGCTCGTCACAGTCTGAAAAGCACAAAAACGCCTTCAATTTTCAAATAGGAGCTTTCCCTGGAGAGATAGACCAAAGTGCATCTCAGAATTGGCAGTAGGGCTCATTTCAGCCAGAACACGTAACTTTTGACAGAGAGCTCATATTTGCAGAAGAAACACATATTCATGCTCCTCATGGTCTGAAAAGCACAAAAACGCCTTCAATTTTCAAGTACGAGGTTTTCCTGGGGAGTTAGACCAAAGTGCATCTCAGAATTGGCAGTAGGGCTCAATTCATCCAGAAAACGTAACTTTTGACACACAGCTAAGATTTGCAGAAGAAACACATATTCATGCTCGTCACAGTCTGAAAAGCACAAAAACGCCTTCAATTTTCAACTACGAGCTTTCCCGGGGGAGTTAGACCAAAGTGCATCTCAGAATTGGCAGTAGGGCTCAATTCATCCAGAAAATGTAACTTTTGACACAGAACTCAGATTTGCAGAAGAAACACATATTCATGCTCGTCACAGTCTGAAAAGCACAAAAATGCCTTCAATTTTCAAATACGAGCTTTTCCTGGGGAGTTAGACCAAAGTGCATCTCAGAATTGGCAGTAGGGCTCAATTCATCCAGAAAACGTAACTTTTGACACACAGCTAAGATTTGTAGAAGAAACACATATTCATGCTCGTCACAGTCTGAAAAGCACAAAAACGCCTTCAATTTTCAAGTACGAGCTTTCCCTGGGGAGTTAGACCAAAGTGCATCTCAGAATTGGCAGTAGGTCTCAATTCAGCCAGAAAACGTAACTTTTGACACAGAGCTAAGATTTGCAGAAGAAACACATATTCATGCTCCTCACTGTCTGAAAAGCACAAAAATGCCTTCAATTTTCAAGTACGAGCTTTTCCTGGGGAGTTAGACCAAAGTGCATCTCAGAATTGGCAGTAGGGCTCAATTCATCCAGAAAATGTAACGTTTGACACAGAGCTCAGATTTGCAGAAGAAACACATATTCATGCTCGTCACAGTCTGAAAAGCACAAAAATGCCTTCAATTTTCAAGTACGAGCTTTCCCTGAGGAGTTAGACCAAAGTGCATCTCAGAATTGGCAGTAGGGCTCAATTCAGCCAGAAAACGAAACTTTTGACACAGGGCTCAGATTTGCAGAAGAAACACATATTCATGCTCGTCACAGTCTGAAAAGCACAAAAACGCCTTCAATTTTCAAGTATGAGCTTTCCCTGGGGAGTTAGACCAAAGTGCATCTCAGAATTGGCAGTAGGGCTCATTTCAGCCAGAACACGTAACTTTTTACAGAGAGCTCAGATTTGCAGAAGAAACACATATTCATGCTCCTCATGGTCTGAAAAGCACAAAAACGACTTCAATTTTCAAATAAGAGCTTTCCGTGAGGAGTTAGAACAAAGGGCATCTCAGAATTGGCAGTAGGGCTCAATTCAGCCAGAAAACGTAACTTTTGACACAGAACTCAGATTTGGAGAAGAAACACATATTCATGCTCGTCACAGTCTGAAAAGCACAACAACGCCTTCAATTTTCAAGTACGAGCTTTCCCTGGAGAGTTAGACCAAAGTGCATCTCAGAATTGGCAGTAGGGCTCATTTCAGCCAGAACACGTAACTTTTGACACAGAGCTAAGATTTGCAGAAGAAACAAATATTCATGCTCGTCACAGTCTGAAAAGCACAAAAATGCCTTCAATTTTCAAGTACGAGCTTTTCCTGGGGAGTTAGACCAAAGTGCATCTCAGAATTGGCAGTAGGGCTCAATTCATCCAGAAAATGTAACGTTTGACACAGAGCTCAGATTTGCAGAAGAAACACATATTCATGCTCGTCACAGTCTGAAAAGCACAAAAACGCCTTCAATTTTCAAGTACGAGCTTTCCCGGGGGAGTTAGACCAAAGTGCATCTCAGAATTGGCAGTAGGGCTCAATTCATCCAGAAAATGTAACTTTTGACACAGAACTCAGATTTGCAGAAGAAACACATATTCATGCTCGTCACAGTCTGAAAAGCACAAAAACGCTTTCAAGTTTCAAGTACGAGCTTTCCCTGTGGAGTTATACCAAAGTGCATCTCAGAATTGGCAGTAGGGCTCAATTCAGCCAGAAAACGTAACTTTTGACACAGAGCTCAGATTTGCAGAAGAAACACATATTCATGCTCGTCACAGTCTGAAAAGCACAAAAACGCTTTCAAGTTTCAAGTACGAGCTTTCCCTGTGGAGTTAGACCAAAGTGCATCTCAGAATTGGCAGTAGGGCTCAATTCAGCCAGAAAACGTAACTTTTGACACAGAGCTCAGATTTGCAGAAGAAACACATATTCATGCTCGTCACAGTCTGAAAAGCACAAAGCCTTCAATTTTCAAGTACGAGCTTTCCCTGGAGAGTTAGACCAAAGTGCATCTCAGAATTGGCAGTAGGGCTCATTTCAGCCAGAACACGTAACTTTTTACAGAGAGCTCAGATTTGCAGAAGAAACACATATTCATGCTCCTCATGGTCTGAAAAGCACAAAAACGACTTCAATTTTCAAATAAGAGCTTTCCGTGAGGAGTTAGAACAAAGGGCATCTCAGAATTGGCAGTAGGGCTCAATTCAGCCAGAAAACGTAACTTTTGACACAGAGATAAGATTTGCAGAAGAAACACATATTCATGCTCCTCACTGTCTGAAAAGCACAAAAACGCCTTCAATTTTCAAGTACGAGGTTTTCCTGGGGAGTTAGACCAAAGTGCATCTCAGAATTGGCAGTAGGGCTCAATTCATCCAGAAAATGTAACTTTTGACACAGAGCTAAGATCTGCAGAAGAAACACATATTGATGCTCCTCAAGGTCTGAAAAGCACAAAAACGCCTTCAATTTTCAAATACGAGCTTTTCCTGGGGAGTTAGACCAAAGTGCATCTCAGAATTGGCAGTAGGTCTCAATTCAGCCAGAAAACGTAACTTTTGACAAAAAGCTCAGATTTGCAGAAGAAACACATATTCATGCTCGTCACAGTCTGAAAAGCACAAAAACGCCTTCAATTTTCAAGTAGGAGCTTTCCCTGGGGAGATAGACCAAAGTGCATCTCAGAATTGGCAGTAGGGTTCAATTCAGCCAGAAAACGTAACTTTTGACACAGAGCTAAGATTTGCAGAAGAAACACATATTCATGCTCGTCACAGTCTAAAAAGCACAAAAATGCCTTCAATTTTCAAGTACGAGCTTTCCCTGAGGAGTTAGACCAAAGTGCATCTCAGAATTGGCAGTAGGGCTCAATTCAGCCAGAAAACGAAACTTTTGACACAGGGCTCAGATTTGCAGAAGAAACACATATTCATGCTCGTCACAGTCTGAAAAGCACAAAAACGCCTTCAATTTTCAAGTATGAGCTTTCCCTGGGGAGTTAGACCAAAGTGCATCTCAGAATTGGCAGTAGGGCTCATTTCAGCCAGAACACGTAACTTTTTACAGAGAGCTCAGATTTGCAGAAGAAACACATATTCATGCTCGTCACAGTCTGAAAAGCACAAAAACGACTTCAATTTTCAAATACGAGCTTTCCATGAGGAGTTAGACCAAAGGACATCTCAGAATTGGCAGTAGGGCTCAATTCAGCCAGAAAATGTAACTTTTGACACAGAGCTAAGATTTGCAGAAGAAACACATATTCATGCTCGTCACAGTCTGAAAAGCACAAAAACGCCTTCAATTTTCAAGTACGAGCTTTCCTTGGGGAGTTAGACCAAAGTGCATCTCAGAATTGGCAGTAGGGCTCAATTCAGCCAGAAAACGAAACTTTTGACACAGGGCTCAGATTTGCAGAAGAAACACATATTCATGCTCGTCACAGTCTGAAAAGCACAAAAACGCCTTCAATTTTCAAGTATGAGCTTTCCCTGGGGAGTTAGACCAAAGTGCATCTCAGAATTGGCAGAAGGGCTCATTTCAGCCAGAACACGTAACTTTTTACAGAGAGCTCAGATTTGCAGAAGAAACACATATTCATGCTCGTCACAGTCTGAAAAGCACAAAAACGACTTCAATTTTCAAATACGAGCTTTCCATGAGGAGTTAGACCAAAGGACATCTCAGAATTGGCAGTAGGGCTCAATTCAGCCAGAAAATGTAACTTTTGACACAGAGCTAAGATTTGCAGAAGAAACACATATTCATGCTCGTCACAGTCTGAAAAGCACAAAAACGCCTTCAATTTACAAGTACGAGCTTTCCCGGGGAAGTTAGACCAAAGTGCATCTCAGAATTGGCAGTAGGGCTCAATTCATCCAGAAAACGTAACTTTTGACACAGAACTCAGATTTGCAGAAGAAACACATATTCATGCTCGTCACAGTCTGAAAAGCACAAAAACGCCTTCAAGTTTCAAGTACGAGCTTTCCCTGTGTAGTTAGACCAAAGTGCATCTCAGAATTGGCAGTAGGGCTCAATTCAGCCAGAAAACGTAACTTTTGACACAGAGCTCAGATTTGCAGAAGAAACACATATTCATGCTCGTCACAGTCTGAAAAGCACAAAAACGCTTTCAATTTTCAAGTACGAGCTTTCCCTGGAGAGTTAGACCAAAGTGCATCTCAGAATTGGCAGTAGGGCTCATTTCAGCCAGAAAACGTAACTTTTGACACACAGCTAAGATTTGCAGAAGAAACACATATTCATGCTCGTCACAGTCTGAAAAGCACAAAAACGCCTTCAATTTTCAACTACGAGCTTTCCCGGGGGAGTTAGACCAAAGTGCATCTCAGAATTGGCAGTAGGGCTCAATTCATCCAGAAAATGTAACTTTTGACACAGAACTCAGATTTGCAGAAGAAACACATATTCATGCTCGTCACAGTCTGAAAAGCACAAAAACGCCTTCAATTTTCAAATACGAGCTTTTCCTGGGGAGTTAGACCAAAGTGCATCTCAGAATTGGCAGTAGGTCTCAATTCAGCCAGAAAACGTAACTTTTGACACAGAGCTCAGATTTGCAGAAGAAACATATTCATGCTCGTCACAGTCTGAAAAGCACAAAAACGCCTTCAATTTTCAAATAGGAGCTTTCCCTGGAGAGATAGACCAAAGTGCATCTCAGAATTGGCAGTAGGGCTCATTTCAGCCAGAACACGTAACTTTTGACAGAGAGCTCATATTTGCAGAAGAAACACATATTCATGCTCCTCATGGTCTGAAAAGCACAAAAACGCCTTCAATTTTCAAGTACGAGGTTTTCCTGGGGAGTTAGACCAAAGTGCATCTCAGAATTGGCAGTAGGGCTCAATTCATCCAGAAAACGTAACTTTTGACACACAGCTAAGATTTGCAGAAGAAACACATATTCATGCTCGTCACAGTCTGAAAAGCACAAAAACGCCTTCAATTTTCAACTACGAGCTTTCCCGGGGGAGTTAGACCAAAGTGCATCTCAGAATTGGCAGTAGGGCTCAATTCATCCAGAAAATGTAACTTTTGACACAGAACTCAGATTTGCAGAAGAAACACATATTCATGCTCGTCACAGTCTGAAAAGCACAAAAATGCCTTCAATTTTCAAATACGAGCTTTTCCTGGGGAGTTAGACCAAAGTGCATCTCAGAATTGGCAGTAGGGCTCAATTCATCCAGAAAACGTAACTTTTGACACACAGCTAAGATTTGTAGAAGAAACACATATTCATGCTCGTCACAGTCTGAAAAGCACAAAAACGCCTTCAATTTTCAAGTACGAGCTTTCCCTGGGGAGTTAGACCAAAGTGCATCTCAGAATTGGCAGTAGGTCTCAATTCAGCCAGAAAACGTAACTTTTGACACAGAGCTAAGATTTGCAGAAGAAACACATATTCATGCTCCTCACTGTCTGAAAAGCACAAAAATGCCTTCAATTTTCAAGTACGAGCTTTTCCTGGGGAGTTAGACCAAAGTGCATCTCAGAATTGGCAGTAGGGCTCAATTCATCCAGAAAATGTAACGTTTGACACAGAGCTCAGATTTGCAGAAGAAACACATATTCATGCTCGTCACAGTCTGAAAAGCACAAAAATGCCTTCAATTTTCAAGTACGAGCTTTCCCTGAGGAGTTAGACCAAAGTGCATCTCAGAATTGGCAGTAGGGCTCAATTCAGCCAGAAAACGAAACTTTTGACACAGGGCTCAGATTTGCAGAAGAAACACATATTCATGCTCGTCACAGTCTGAAAAGCACAAAAACGCCTTCAATTTTCAAGTATGAGCTTTCCCTGGGGAGTTAGACCAAAGTGCATCTCAGAATTGGCAGTAGGGCTCATTTCAGCCAGAACACGTAACTTTTTACAGAGAGCTCAGATTTGCAGAAGAAACACATATTCATGCTCCTCATGGTCTGAAAAGCACAAAAACGACTTCAATTTTCAAATAAGAGCTTTCCGTGAGGAGTTAGACCAAAGGGCATCTCAGAATTGGCAGTAGGGCTCAATTCAGCCAGAAAACGTAACTTTTGACACACAGCTAAGATTTGCAGAAGAAACACATATTCATGCTCGTCACAGTCTGAAAAGCACAAAAACGCCTTCAATTTTCAAGTACGAGCTTTCCCGGGGGAGTTAGACCAAAGTGCATCTCAGAATTGGCAGTAGGGCTCAATTCATCCAGAAAATGTAACTTTTGACACAGAACTCAGATTTGCAGAAGAAACACATATTCATGCTCGTCACAGTCTGAAAAGCACAAAAATGCCTTCAATTTTCAAATACGAGCTTTTCCTGCAGAGTTAGACCAAAGTGCATCTCAGAATTGGCAGTAGGGCTCATTTCAGCCAGAACACGTAACTTTTGACAGAGAGCTCATATTTGGAGAAGAAACACATATTCATGCTCCTCATTGTCTGAAAAGCACAAAAACGACTTCAATTTTCAAATAAGAGCTTTCCGTGAGGAGTTAGAACAAAGGGCATCTCAGAATTGGCAGTAGGGCTCAATTCAGCCAGAAAACGTAACTTTTGACACAGAACTCAGATTTGGAGAAGAAACACATATTCATGCTCGTCACAGTCTGAAAAGCACAACAACGCCTTCAATTTTCAAGTACGAGCTTTCCCTGGAGAGTTAGACCAAAGTGCATCTCAGAATTGGCAGTAGGGCTCATTTCAGCCAGAACACGTAACTTTTGACAGAGAGCTCATATTTGGAGAAGAAACACTTATTCATGCTCCTCACGGTCTGAAAAGCACAAAAACGCCTTCACGTTTCAAGTACGAACTTTCCCTGAGGAGTTAGACAAAAGTGCATCTCAGAATTGGCAGTAGGGCTCAATTCAGCCAGAAAACGTAACTTTTGACACAGAACTCAGATTTGGAGAAGAAACACATATTCATGCTCGTCACAGTCTGAAAAGCACAACAACGCCTTCAATTTTCAAGTACGAGCTTTCCCTGGAGAGTTAGACCAAAGTGCATCTCAGAATTGGCAGTAGGGCTCATTTCAGCCAGAACACGTAACTTTTTACAGAGAGCTCAGATTTGCAGAAGAAACACATATTCATGCTCGTCACAGTCTGAAAAGCACAAAAACGCCTTCAATTTTCAAGTATGAGCTTTCCCTTGGGAGTTAGACCAAAGTGCATCTCAGAATTGGCAGTAGGGCTCATTTCAGCCAGAACACGTAACTTTTTACAGAGAGCTCAGATTTGCAGAAGAAACACATATTCATGCTCGTCACAGTCTGAAAAGCACAAAAACGACTTCAATTTTCAAATACGAGCTTTCCATGAGGAGTTAGACCAAAGGGCATCTCAGAATTGGCAGTAGGGCTCAATTCAGCCAGAAAACGTAACTTTTGACACAGAGCTCAGATTTGCAGAAGAAACACATATTCATGCTCGTCACAGTATGAAAAGCACAAAAACGCCTTCAATTTTCAAGTACGAGCTTTCCCTGGGGAGTTAGACCAAAGTGCACCTCAGAATTGGCAGTAGGGCTCAATTCAGCCAGAAAACGTAACTTTTGACACAGAGCTAAGATTTGCAGAAGAAACACATATTCATGCTCGTCACAGTCTGAAAAGCACAAAAACGCCTTCAATTTTCAAGTACGAGCTTTCCCGGGGGAGTTAGACCAAAGTGTATCTCAGAATTGGCAGTAGGGCTCAATTCATCCAGAAAATGTAACTTTTGACACAGAACTCAGATTTGCAGAAGAAACACATATTCATGCTCGTCACAGTCTGAAAAGCACAAAAACGCCTTCAATTTTCAAGTACGAGCTTTCCCTGGAGAGTTAGACCAAAGTGCATCTCAGAATTGGCAGTAGGGCTCATTTCAGCCAGAACACGTAACTTTTTACAGAGAGCTCAGATTTGCAGAAGAAACACATATTCATGCTCCTCATGGTCTGAAAAGCACAAAAACGACTTCAATTTTCAAATAAGAGCTTTCCGTGAGGAGTTAGACCAAAGGGCATCTCAGAATTGGCAGTAGGGCTCAATTCAGCCAGAAAACGTAACTTTTGACACACAGCTAAGATTTGCAGAAGAAACACATATTCATGCTCGTCACAGTCTGAAAAGCACAAAAACGCCTTCAATTTTCAAGTACGAGCTTTCCTTGGGGAGTTAGACCAAAGTGCATCTCAGAATTGGCAGTAGGGCTCAATTCAGCCAGAAAACGTAACTTTTGACACACAGCTAAGATTTGCAGAAGAAACACATATTCATGCTCGTCACAGTCTGAAAAGCACAAAAACGCCTTCAATTTTCAAGTACGAGCTTTCCCGGGGAAGTTGGACCAAAGTGCATCTCAGAATTGGCAGTAGGGCTCAATTCATCCAGAAAACGTAACTTTTGACACAGAACTCAGATTTGCAGTAGAAACACATATTCATGCTCGTCACAGTCTGAAAAGCACAAAAACGCCTTCAAGTTTCAAGGACGAGCCTTCCCTGGAGAGTTAGACCAAAGTGCATCTCAGAATTGGCAGTAGGGCTCAATTCAGCCAGAAAACGTAACTTTTGACACAGAGCTAAGATTTGCAGAAGAAACACATATTCATGCTCGTCACAGTATGAAAAGCACAAAAACGCCTTCAATTTTCAAGTACGAGCTTTCCCTGGGGAGTTAGACCAAAGTGCATCTCAGAATTGGCAGTAGGGCTCAATTCAGCCAGAAAACGTAACTTTTGACACAGAGCTAAGATTTGCAGAATAAACAAATATTCATGCTCGTCACAGTCTGAAAAGCACAAAAATGCCTTCAATTTTCAAGTACGAGCTTTTCCTGGGGAGTTAGACCAAAGTGCATCTCAGAATTGGCAGTAGGGCTCAATTCATCCAGAAAATGTAACGTTTGACACAGAGCTCAGATTTGCAGAAGAAACACATATTCATGCTCGTCACAGTCTGAAAAGCACAAAAATGCCTTCAATTTTCAAGTACGAGCTTTCCCTGAGGAGTTAGACCAAAGTGCATCTCAGAATTGGCAGTAGGGCTCAATTCAGCCAGAAAACGAAACTTTTGACACAGGGCTCAGATTTGCAGAAGAAACACATATTCATGCTCGTCACAGTCTGAAAAGCACAAAAACGCCTTCAATTTTCAAGTACGAGCTTTCCCGGGGAAGTTGGACCAAAGTGCATCTCAGAATTGGCAGTAGGGCTCAATTCATCCAGAAAACGTAACTTTTGACACAGAACTCAGATTTGCAGTAGAAACACATATTCATGCTCGTCACAGTCTGAAAAGCACAAAAACGCCTTCAAGTTTCAAGGACGAGCTTTCCCTGTGTAGTTAGACCAAAGTGCATCTCAGAATTGGCAGTAGGGCTCAATTCAGCCAGAAAACGTAACTTTTGACACAGAGCTCAGATTTGCAGAAGAAACACATATTCATGCTCGTCACAGTCTGAAAAGCACAAAAACGCCTTCAATTTTCAAGTACGAGCCTTCCCTGGAGAGTTAGACCAAAGTGCATCTCAGAATTGGCAGTAGGGCTCAATTCAGCCAGAAAACGTAACTTTTGACACAGAGCTAAGATTTGCAGAAGAAACACATATTCATGCTCGTCACAGTATGAAAAGCACAAAAACGCCTTCAATTTTCAAGTACGAGCTTTCCCTGGGGAGTTAGACCAAAGTGCATCTCAGAATTGGCAGTAGGGCTCAATTCAGCCAGAAAACGTAACTTTTGACACAGAGCTAAGATTTGCAGAATAAACAAATATTCATGCTCGTCACAGTCTGAAAAGCACAAAAATGCCTTCAATTTTCAAGTATGAGCTTTCCCTAGGGAGTTAGACCAAAGTGCATCTCAGAATTGACAGTAGGGCTCATTTCAGCCAGAACACGTAACTTTTTACAGAGAGCTCAGATTTGCAGAAGAAACACATATTCATGCTCGTCACAGTCTGAAAAGCACAAAAACGACTTCAATTTTCAAATACGAGCTTTCCATGAGGAGTTAGACCAAAGGGCATCTCAGAATTGGCAGTAGGGCTCAATTCAGCCAGAAAACGTAACTTTTGACACAGAGCTAAGATTTGCAGAAGAAACACATATTCATGCTCGTCACAGTATGAAAAGCACAAAAACGCCTTCAATTTTCAAGTACGAGCTTTCCTTGGGGAGTTAGACCAAAGTGCATCTCAGAATTGGCAGTAGGGCTCAATTCAGCCAGAAAACGTAACTTTTGACACAGAGCTAAGATTTGTAGAAGAAACACATATTCATGCTCGTCACAGTATGAAAAGCACAAAAACGCCTTCAATTTTCAAGTACGAGCTTTCCCTGGGGAGTTAGACCAAAGTGCATCTCAGAATTGGCAGTAGGGCTCAATTCAGCCAGAAAACGTAACTTTTGACACAGAGCTAAGATTTGCAGAAGAAACAAATATTCATGCTCGTCACAGTCTGAAAAGCACAAAAATGCCTTCAATTTTCAAGGACGAGCTTTCCCTGTGTAGTTAGACCAAAGTGCATCTCAGAATTGGCAGTAGGGCTCAATTCAGCCAGAAAACGTAACTTTTGACACAGAGCTCAGATTTGCAGAAGAAACACATATTCATGCTCGTCACAGTCTGAAAAGCACAAAAACGCCTTCAATTTTCAAGTACGAGCCTTCCCTGGAGAGTTAGACCAAAGTGCATCTCAGAATTGGCAGTAGGGCTCATTTCAGCCAGAACACGTAACTTTTTACAGAGAGCTCAGATTTGCAGAAGAAACACATATTCATGCTCGTCACAGTCTGAAAAGCACAAAAACGCCTTCAATTTTCAAATAAGAGCTTTCCGTGAGGAGTTAGACCAAAGGGAATCTCAGAATTGGCAGTAGGGCTCAATTCAGCCAGAAAACGTAACTTTTGACACACAGCTAAGATTTGCAGAAGAAACACATATTCATGCTCGTCACAGTCTGAAAAGCACAAAAACGCCTTCAATTTTCAACTACGAGCTTTCCCGGGGGAGTTAGACCAAAGTGCATCTCAGAATTGGCAGTAGGGCTCAATTCATCCAGAAAATGTAACTTTTGACACAGAACTCAGATTTGCAGAAGAAACACATATTCATGCTCGTCACAGTCTGAAAAGCACAAAAACGCCTTCAATTTTCAACTACGAGCTTTTCCTGGGGAGTTAGACCAAAGTGCATCTCAGAATTGGCAGTAGGTCTCAATTCAGCCAGAAAACGTAACTTTTGACACAGAGCTCAGATTTGCAGAAGAAACACATATTCATGCTCGTCACAGTCTGAAAAGCACAAAAACGCCTTCAATTTTCAAGTACGAGCTTTCCCGGGGAAGTTAGACCAAAGTGCATCTCAGAATTGGCAGTAGGGCTCAATTCATCCAGAAAACGTAACTTTTGACACAGAACTCAGATTTGCAGAAGAAACACATATTCATGCTCGTCACAGTCTGAAAAGCACAAAAACGCCTTCAAGTTTCAAGGACGAGCTTTCCCTGTGTAGTTAGACCAAAGTGCATCTCAGAATTGGCAGTAGGGCTCAATTCAGCCAGAAAACGTAACTTTTGACACAGAGCTCAGATTTGCAGAAGAAACACATATTCATGCTCGTCACAGTCTGAAAAGCACAAAAACGCCTTCAATTTTCAAGTACGAGCCTTCCCTGGAGAGTTAGACCAAAGTGCATCTCAGAATTGGCAGTAGGGCTCATTTCAGCCAGAACACGTAACTTTTTACAGAGAGCTCAGATTTGCAGAAGAAACACATATTCATGCTCGTCACAGTCTGAAAAGCACAAAAACGCCTTCAATTTTCAAATAAGAGCTTTCCGTGAGGAGTTAGACCAAAGGGAATCTCAGAATTGCCAGTAGGGCTCAATTCAGCCAGAAAACGTAACTTTTGACACAGAGCTAAGATTTGCAGAAGAAACACATATTCATGCTCGTCACAGTATGAAAAGCACAAAAACGCCTTCAATTTTCAAGTACGAGCTTTCCCTGGGGAGTTAGACCAAAGTGCATCTCAGAATTGGCAGTAGGGCTCATTTCAGCCAGAACACGTAACTTTTTACAGAGAGCTCAGATTTGCAGAAGAAACACATATTCATGCTCCTCATGGTCTGAAATGCACAAAAACGACTTCAATTTTCAAATACGAGCTTTCCATGAGGAGTTAGACCAAAGGGCATCTCAGAATTGGCAGTAGGGCTCAATTCAGCCAGAAAACGTAACTTTTGACACACAGCTAAGATTTGCAGAAGAAACACATATTCATGCTCGTCACAGTCTGAAAAGCACAAAAACGCCTTCAATTTTCAACTACGAGCTTTCCCGGGGGAGTTAGACCAAAGTGCATCTCAGAATTGGCAGTAGGTCTCAATTCAGCCAGAAAACGTAACTTTTGACAAAGAGCTCAGATTTGCAGAAGAAACATATTCATGCTCGTCACAGTCTGAAAAGCACAAAAACGCCTTCAATTTTCAAATAGGAGCTTTCCCTGGAGAGTTAGACCAAAGTGCATCTCAGAATTGGCAGTAGGGCTCATTTCAGCCAGAACACGTAACTTTTGACAGAGAGCTCATATTTGCAGAAGAAACACATATTCATGCTCCTCATGGTCTGAAAAGCACAAAAACGCCTTCAATTTTCAAGTACGAGCTTTCCCTGGGGAGTTAGACCAAAGTGCATCTCAGAATTGGCAGTAGGGCTCAATTCATCCAGAAAATGTAACTTTTGACACAGAACTCAGATTTGCAGAAGAAACACATATTCATGCTCGTCACAGTCTGAAAAGCACAAAAACGCTTTCAAGTTTCAAGTACGAGCTTTCCCTGTGGAGTTAGACCAAAGTGCATCTCAGAATTGGCAGTAGGGCTCAATTCAGCCAGAAAACGTAACTTTTGACACAGGGCTCAGATTTGCAGAAGAAACACATATTCATGCTGGTCACAGTCTGAAAAGCACAAAAACGCCTTCAATTTTCAAGTACGAGCTTTCCCTGGGGAGTTAGACCAAAGTGCATCTCAGAATTCGCAGTAGGGCTCATTTCAGCCAGAACACGTAACTTTTTACAGAGAGCTCAGATTTGCCGAAGAAACACATATTCATGCTCGTCACGGTCTGAAAAGCACAAAAACGACTTCAATTTTCAAATACGAGCTTTCCATGAGGAGTTAGACCAAAGGGCATCTCAGAATTGGCAGTAGGGCTCAATTCAGCCAGAAAATGTAACTTTTGACACAGAGCTAAGATTTGCAGAAGAAACACATATTCATGCTCGTCACAGTATGAAAAGCACAAAAACGCCTTCAATTTTCAAGTACGAGCTTTCCTTGGGGAGTTAGACCAAAGTGCATCTCAGAATTGGCAGTAGGGCTCAATTCAGCCAGAAAACGTAACTTTTGACACACAGCTAAGATTTGCAGAAGAAACACATATTCATGCTCGTCACAGTCTGAAAAGCACAAAAACGCCTTCAATTTTCAAGTACGAGCTTTCCCGGGGAAGTTAGACCAAAGTGCATCTCAGAATTGGCAGTAGGGCTCAATTCAGCCAGAAAACGTAACTTTTGACACAGAGCTCAGATTTGCAGAAGAAACACATATTCATGCTCATCACAGTCTGAAAAGCACAAAAACGCCTTCAATTTTCAAGTACGAGCCTTCCCTGGAGAGTTAGACCAAAGTGCATCTCAGAATTGGCAGTAGGGCTCATTTCAGCCAGAACACGTAACTTTTTACAGAGAGCTCAGATTTGCAGAAGAAACACATATTCATGCTCGTCACAGTCTGAAAAGCACAAAAACGCCTTCAATTTTCAAATAAGAGCTTTCCGTGAGGAGTTAGACCAAAGGGAATCTCAGAATTGCCAGTAGGGCTCAATTCAGCCAGAAAACGTAACTTTTGACACAGAGCTAAGATTTGCAGAAGAAACACATATTCATGCTCGTCACAGTATGAAAAGCACAAAAACGCCTTCAATTTTCAAGTACGAGCTTTCCCTGGGGAGTTAGACCAAAGTGCATCTCAGAATTGGCAGTAGGGCTCAATTCAGCCAGAAAACGTAACTTTTGACACAGAGCTAAGATTTGCAGAAGAAACAAATATTCATGCTCGTCACAGTCTGAAAAGCACAAAAATGCCTTCAATTTTCAAGTACGAGCTTTTCCTGGGGAGTTAGACCAAAGTGCATCTCAGAATTGGCAGTAGGGCTCAATTCATCCAGAAAATGTAACGTTTGACACAGAGCTCAGATTTGCAGAAGAAACACATATTCATGCTCGTCACAGTCTGAAAAGCACAAAAACGCCTTCAATTTTCAAGTACGAGCTTTCCCGGGGGAGTTAGACCAAAGTGCATCTCAGAATTGGCAGTAGGGCTCAATTCATCCAGAAAATGTAACTTTTGACACAGAACTCAGATTTGCAGAAGAAACACATATTCATGCTCGTCACAGTCTGAAAAGCACAAAAACGCTTTCAAGTTTCAAGTACGAGCTTTCCCTGTGGAGTTATACCAAAGTGCATCTCAGAATTGGCAGTAGGGCTCAATTCAGCCAGAAAACGTAACTTTTGACACAGAGCTCAGATTTGCAGAAGAAACACATATTCATGCTCGTCACAGTCTGAAAAGCACAAAAACGCTTTCAAGTTTCAAGTACGAGCTTTCCCTGTGGAGTTAGACCAAAGTGCATCTCAGAATTGGCAGTAGGGCTCAATTCAGCCAGAAAACGTAACTTTTGACACAGAGCTCAGATTTGCAGAAGAAACACATATTCATGCTCGTCACAGTCTGAAAAGCACAAAGCCTTCAATTTTCAAGTACGAGCTTTCCCTGGAGAGTTAGACCAAAGTGCATCTCAGAATTGGCAGTAGGGCTCATTTCAGCCAGAACACGTAACTTTTTACAGAGAGCTCAGATTTGCAGAAGAAACACATATTCATGCTCCTCATGGTCTGAAAAGCACAAAAACGACTTCAATTTTCAAATAAGAGCTTTCCGTGAGGAGTTAGAACAAAGGGCATCTCAGAATTGGCAGTAGGGCTCAATTCAGCCAGAAAACGTAACTTTTGACACAGAGATAAGATTTGCAGAAGAAACACATATTCATGCTCCTCACTGTCTGAAAAGCACAAAAACGCCTTCAATTTTCAAGTACGAGGTTTTCCTGGGGAGTTAGACCAAAGTGCATCTCAGAATTGGCAGTAGGGCTCAATTCATCCAGAAAATGTAACTTTTGACACAGAGCTAAGATCTGCAGAAGAAACACATATTGATGCTCCTCAAGGTCTGAAAAGCACAAAAACGCCTTCAATTTTCAAATACGAGCTTTTCCTGGGGAGTTAGACCAAAGTGCATCTCAGAATTGGCAGTAGGTCTCAATTCAGCCAGAAAACGTAACTTTTGACAAAAAGCTCAGATTTGCAGAAGAAACACATATTCATGCTCGTCACAGTCTGAAAAGCACAAAAACGCCTTCAATTTTCAAGTAGGAGCTTTCCCTGGGGAGATAGACCAAAGTGCATCTCAGAATTGGCAGTAGGGTTCAATTCAGCCAGAAAACGTAACTTTTGACACAGAGCTAAGATTTGCAGAAGAAACACATATTCATGCTCGTCACAGTCTAAAAAGCACAAAAATGCCTTCAATTTTCAAGTACGAGCTTTCCCTGAGGAGTTAGACCAAAGTGCATCTCAGAATTGGCAGTAGGGCTCAATTCAGCCAGAAAACGAAACTTTTGACACAGGGCTCAGATTTGCAGAAGAAACACATATTCATGCTCGTCACAGTCTGAAAAGCACAAAAACGCCTTCAATTTTCAAGTATGAGCTTTCCCTGGGGAGTTAGACCAAAGTGCATCTCAGAATTGGCAGTAGGGCTCATTTCAGCCAGAACACGTAACTTTTTACAGAGAGCTCAGATTTGCAGAAGAAACACATATTCATGCTCGTCACAGTCTGAAAAGCACAAAAACGCCTTCAATTTTCAAGTATGAGCTTTCCCTGGGGAGTTAGACCAAAGTGCATCTCAGAATTGGCAGTAGGGCTCATTTCAGCCAGAACACGTAACTTTTTACAGAGAGCTCAGATTTGCAGAAGAAACACATATTCATGCTCGTCACAGTCTGAAAAGCACAAAAACGACTTCAATTTTCAAATACGAGCTTTCCATGAGGAGTTAGACCAAAGGACATCTCAGAATTGGCAGTAGGGCTCAATTCAGCCAGAAAACGTAACTTTTGACACAGAGCTAAGATTTGCAGAAGAAACACATATTCATGCTCGTCACAGTATGAAAAGCACAAAAACGCCTTCAATTTTCAAGTACGAGCTTTCCCTGGGGAGTTAGACCAAAGTGCATCTCAGAATTGGCAGTAGGGCTCAATTCAGCCAGAAAACGTAACTTTTGACACAGAGCTAAGATTTGCAGAAGAAACAAATATTCATGCTCGTCACAGTCTGAAAAGCACAAAAATGCCTTCAATTTTCAAGTACGAGCTTTTCCTGGGGAGTTAGACCAAAGTGCATCTCAGAATTGGCAGTAGGGCTCAATTCATCCAGAAAATGTAACGTTTGACACAGAGCTCAGATTTGCAGAAGAAACACATATTCATGCTCGTCACAGTCTGAAAAGCACAAAAACGCCTTCAATTTTCAAGTACGAGCTTTCCCGGGGGAGTTAGACCAAAGTGCATCTCAGAATTGGCAGTAGGGCTCAATTCATCCAGAAAATGTAACTTTTGACACAGAACTCAGATTTGCAGAAGAAACACATATTCATGCTCGTCACAGTCTGAAAAGCACAAAAACGCTTTCAAGTTTCAAGTACGAGCTTTCCCTGTGGAGTTATACCAAAGTGCATCTCAGAATTGGCAGTAGGGCTCAATTCAGCCAGAAAACGTAACTTTTGACACAGAGCTCAGATTTGCAGAAGAAACACATATTCATGCTCGTCACAGTCTGAAAAGCACAAAAACGCTTTCAAGTTTCAAGTACGAGCTTTCCCTGTGGAGTTAGACCAAAGTGCATCTCAGAATTGGCAGTAGGGCTCAATTCAGCCAGAAAACGTAACTTTTGACACAGAGCTCAGATTTGCAGAAGAAACACATATTCATGCTCGTCACAGTCTGAAAAGCACAAAGCCTTCAATTTTCAAGTACGAGCTTTCCCTGGAGAGTTAGACCAAAGTGCATCTCAGAATTGGCAGTAGGGCTCATTTCAGCCAGAACACGTAACTTTTTACAGAGAGCTCAGATTTGCAGAAGAAACACATATTCATGCTCCTCATGGTCTGAAAAGCACAAAAACGACTTCAATTTTCAAATAAGAGCTTTCCGTGAGGAGTTAGAACAAAGGGCATCTCAGAATTGGCAGTAGGGCTCAATTCAGCCAGAAAACGTAACTTTTGACACAGAGATAAGATTTGCAGAAGAAACACATATTCATGCTCCTCACTGTCTGAAAAGCACAAAAACGCCTTCAATTTTCAAGTACGAGGTTTTCCTGGGGAGTTAGACCAAAGTGCATCTCAGAATTGGCAGTAGGGCTCAATTCATCCAGAAAATGTAACTTTTGACACAGAGCTAAGATCTGCAGAAGAAACACATATTGATGCTCCTCAAGGTCTGAAAAGCACAAAAACGCCTTCAATTTTCAAATACGAGCTTTTCCTGGGGAGTTAGACCAAAGTGCATCTCAGAATTGGCAGTAGGTCTCAATTCAGCCAGAAAACGTAACTTTTGACAAAAAGCTCAGATTTGCAGAAGAAACACATATTCATGCTCGTCACAGTCTGAAAAGCACAAAAACGCCTTCAATTTTCAAGTAGGAGCTTTCCCTGGGGAGATAGACCAAAGTGCATCTCAGAATTGGCAGTAGGGTTCAATTCAGCCAGAAAACGTAACTTTTGACACAGAGCTAAGATTTGCAGAAGAAACACATATTCATGCTCGTCACAGTCTAAAAAGCACAAAAATGCCTTCAATTTTCAAGTACGAGCTTTCCCTGAGGAGTTAGACCAAAGTGCATCTCAGAATTGGCAGTAGGGCTCAATTCAGCCAGAAAACGAAACTTTTGACACAGGGCTCAGATTTGCAGAAGAAACACATATTCATGCTCGTCACAGTCTGAAAAGCACAAAAACGCCTTCAATTTTCAAGTATGAGCTTTCCCTGGGGAGTTAGACCAAAGTGCATCTCAGAATTGGCAGTAGGGCTCATTTCAGCCAGAACACGTAACTTTTTACAGAGAGCTCAGATTTGCAGAAGAAACACATATTCATGCTCGTCACAGTCTGAAAAGCACAAAAACGACTTCAATTTTCAAATACGAGCTTTCCATGAGGAGTTAGACCAAAGGACATCTCAGAATTGGCAGTAGGGCTCAATTCAGCCAGAAAATGTAACTTTTGACACAGAGCTAAGATTTGCAGAAGAAACACATATTCATGCTCGTCACAGTCTGAAAAGCACAAAAACGCCTTCAATTTTCAAGTACGAGCTTTCCTTGGGGAGTTAGACCAAAGTGCATCTCAGAATTGGCAGTAGGGCTCAATTCAGCCAGAAAACGAAACTTTTGACACAGGGCTCAGATTTGCAGAAGAAACACATATTCATGCTCGTCACAGTCTGAAAAGCACAAAAACGCCTTCAATTTTCAAGTATGAGCTTTCCCTGGGGAGTTAGACCAAAGTGCATCTCAGAATTGGCAGAAGGGCTCATTTCAGCCAGAACACGTAACTTTTTACAGAGAGCTCAGATTTGCAGAAGAAACACATATTCATGCTCGTCACAGTCTGAAAAGCACAAAAACGACTTCAATTTTCAAATACGGGCTTTCCATGAGGAGTTAGACCAAAGGACATCTCAGAATTGGCAGTAGGGCTCAATTCAGCCAGAAAATGTAACTTTTGACACAGAGCTAAGATTTGCAGAAGAAACACATATTCATGCTCGTCACAGTCTGAAAAGCACAAAAACGCCTTCAATTTACAAGTACGAGCTTTCCCGGGGAAGTTAGACCAAAGTGCATCTCAGAATTGGCAGTAGGGCTCAATTCATCCAGAAAACGTAACTTTTGACACAGAACTCAGACTTGCAGAAGAAACACATATTCATGCTCGTCACAGTCTGAAAAGCACAAAAACGCCTTCAAGTTTCAAGTACGAGCTTTCCCTGTGTAGTTAGACCAAAGTGCATCTCAGAATTGGCAGTAGGGCTCAATTCAGCCAGAAAACGTAACTTTTGACACAGAGCTCAGATTTGCAGAAGAAACACATATTCATGCTCGTCACAGTCTGAAAAGCACAAAAACGCTTTCAATTTTCAAGTACGAGCTTTCCCTGGAGAGTTAGACCAAAGTGCATCTCAGAATTGGCAGTAGGGCTCATTTCAGCCAGAAAACGTAACTTTTGACACACAGCTAAGATTTGCAGAAGAAACACATATTCATGCTCGTCACAGTCTGAAAAGCACAAAAACGCCTTCAATTTTCAACTACGAGCTTTCCCGGGGGAGTTAGACCAAAGTGCATCTCAGAATTGGCAGTAGGGCTCAATTCATCCAGAAAATGTAACTTTTGACACAGAACTCAGATTTGCAGAAGAAACACATATTCATGCTCGTCACAGTCTGAAAAGCACAAAAACGCCTTCAATTTTCAAATACGAGCTTTTCCTGGGGAGTTAGACCAAAGTGCATCTCAGAATTGGCAGTAGGTCTCAATTCAGCCAGAAAACGTAACTTTTGACACAGAGCTCAGATTTGCAGAAGAAACATATTCATGCTCGTCACAGTCTGAAAAGCACAAAAACGCCTTCAATTTTCAAATAGGAGCTTTCCCTGGAGAGATAGACCAAAGTGCATCTCAGAATTGGCAGTAGGGCTCATTTCAGCCAGAACACGTAACTTTTGACAGAGAGCTCATATTTGCAGAAGAAACACATATTCATGCTCCTCATGGTCTGAAAAGCACAAAAACGCCTTCAATTTTCAAGTACGAGGTTTTCCTGGGGAGTTAGACCAAAGTGCATCTCAGAATTGGCAGTAGGGCTCAATTCATCCAGAAAACGTAACTTTTGACACACAGCTAAGATTTGCAGAAGAAACACATATTCATGCTCGTCACAGTCTGAAAAGCACAAAAACGCCTTCAATTTTCAACTACGAGCTTTCCCGGGGGAGTTAGACCAAAGTGCATCTCAGAATTGGCAGTAGGGCTCAATTCATCCAGAAAATGTAACTTTTGACACAGAACTCAGATTTGCAGAAGAAACACATATTCATGCTCGTCACAGTCTGAAAAGCACAAAAATGCCTTCAATTTTCAAATACGAGCTTTTCCTGGGGAGTTAGACCAAAGTGCATCTCAGAATTGGCAGTAGGGCTCAATTCATCCAGAAAACGTAACTTTTGACACACAGCTAAGATTTGTAGAAGAAACACATATTCATGCTCGTCACAGTCTGAAAAGCACAAAAACGCCTTCAATTTTCAAGTACGAGCTTTCCCTGGGGAGTTAGACCAAAGTGCATCTCAGAATTGGCAGTAGGTCTCAATTCAGCCAGAAAACGTAACTTTTGACACAGAGCTAAGATTTGCAGAAGAAACACATATTCATGCTCCTCACTGTCTGAAAAGCACAAAAATGCCTTCAATTTTCAAGTACGAGCTTTTCCTGGGGAGTTAGACCAAAGTGCATCTCAGAATTGGCAGTAGGGCTCAATTCATCCAGAAAATGTAACGTTTGACACAGAGCTCAGATTTGCAGAAGAAACACATATTCATGCTCGTCACAGTCTGAAAAGCACAAAAATGCCTTCAATTTTCAAGTACGAGCTTTCCCTGAGGAGTTAGACCAAAGTGCATCTCAGAATTGGCAGTAGGGCTCAATTCAGCCAGAAAACGAAACTTTTGACACAGGGCTCAGATTTGCAGAAGAAACACATATTCATGCTCGTCACAGTCTGAAAAGCACAAAAACGCCTTCAATTTTCAAGTATGAGCTTTCCCTGGGGAGTTAGACCAAAGTGCATCTCAGAATTGGCAGTAGGGCTCATTTCAGCCAGAACACGTAACTTTTTACAGAGAGCTCAGATTTGCAGAAGAAACACATATTCATGCTCCTCATGGTCTGAAAAGCACAAAAACGACTTCAATTTTCAAATAAGAGCTTTCCGTGAGGAGTTAGACCAAAGGGCATCTCAGAATTGGCAGTAGGGCTCAATTCAGCCAGAAAACGTAACTTTTGACACACAGCTAAGATTTGCAGAAGAAACACATATTCATGCTCGTCACAGTCTGAAAAGCACAAAAACGCCTTCAATTTTCAAGTACGAGCTTTCCCGGGGGAGTTAGACCAAAGTGCATCTCAGAATTGGCAGTAGGGCTCAATTCATCCAGAAAATGTAACTTTTGACACAGAACTCAGATTTGCAGAAGAAACACATATTCATGCTCGTCACAGTCTGAAAAGCACAAAAATGCCTTCAATTTTCAAATACGAGCTTTTCCTGCAGAGTTAGACCAAAGTGCATCTCAGAATTGGCAGTAGGGCTCATTTCAGCCAGAACACGTAACTTTTGACAGAGAGCTCATATTTGGAGAAGAAACACATATTCATGCTCCTCATTGTCTGAAAAGCACAAAAACGACTTCAATTTTCAAATAAGAGCTTTCCGTGAGGAGTTAGAACAAAGGGCATCTCAGAATTGGCAGTAGGGCTCAATTCAGCCAGAAAACGTAACTTTTGACACAGAACTCAGATTTGGAGAAGAAACACATATTCATGCTCGTCACAGTCTGAAAAGCACAACAACGCCTTCAATTTTCAAGTACGAGCTTTCCCTGGAGAGTTAGACCAAAGTGCATCTCAGAATTGGCAGTAGGGCTCATTTCAGCCAGAACACGTAACTTTTGACAGAGAGCTCATATTTGGAGAAGAAACACTTATTCATGCTCCTCACGGTCTGAAAAGCACAAAAACGCCTTCAGGTTTCAAGTACGAACTTTCCCTGAGGAGTTAGACAAAAGTGCATCTCAGAATTGGCAGTAGGGCTCAATTCAGCCAGAAAACGTAACTTTTGACACAGAACTCAGATTTGGAGAAGAAACACATATTCATGCTCGTCACAGTCTGAAAAGCACAACAACGCCTTCAATTTTCAAGTACGAGCTTTCCCTGGAGAGTTAGACCAAAGTGCATCTCAGAATTGGCAGTAGGGCTCATTTCAGCCAGAACACGTAACTTTTTACAGAGAGCTCAGATTTGCAGAAGAAACACATATTCATGCTCGTCACAGTCTGAAAAGCACAAAAACGCCTTCAATTTTCAAGTATGAGCTTTCCCTTGGGAGTTAGACCAAAGTGCATCTCAGAATTGGCAGTAGGGCTCATTTCAGCCAGAACACGTAACTTTTTACAGAGAGCTCAGATTTGCAGAAGAAACACATATTCATGCTCGTCACAGTCTGAAAAGCACAAAAACGACTTCAATTTTCAAATACGAGCTTTCCATGAGGAGTTAGACCAAAGGGCATCTCAGAATTGGCAGTAGGGCTCAATTCAGCCAGAAAACGTAACTTTTGACACAGAGCTCAGATTTGCAGAAGAAACACATATTCATGCTCGTCACAGTATGAAAAGCACAAAAACGCCTTCAATTTTCAAGTACGAGCTTTCCCTGGGGAGTTAGACCAAAGTGCACCTCAGAATTGGCAGTAGGGCTCAATTCAGCCAGAAAACGTAACTTTTGACACAGAGCTAAGATTTGCAGAAGAAACACATATTCATGCTCGTCACAGTCTGAAAAGCACAAAAACGCCTTCAATTTTCAAGTACGAGCTTTCCCGGGGGAGTTAGACCAAAGTGTATCTCAGAATTGGCAGTAGGGCTCAATTCATCCAGAAAATGTAACTTTTGACACAGAACTCAGATTTGCAGAAGAAACACATATTCATGCTCGTCACAGTCTGAAAAGCACAAAAACGCCTTCAATTTTCAAGTACGAGCTTTCCCTGGAGAGTTAGACCAAAGTGCATCTCAGAATTGGCAGTAGGGCTCATTTCAGCCAGAACACGTAACTTTTTACAGAGAGCTCAGATTTGCAGAAGAAACACATATTCATGCTCCTCATGGTCTGAAAAGCACAAAAACGACTTCAATTTTCAAATAAGAGCTTTCCGTGAGGAGTTAGACCAAAGGGCATCTCAGAATTGGCAGTAGGGCTCAATTCAGCCAGAAAACGTAACTTTTGACACACAGCTAAGATTTGCAGAAGAAACACATATTCATGCTCGTCACAGTCTGAAAAGCACAAAAACGCCTTCAATTTTCAAGTACGAGCTTTCCCGGGGGAGTTAGACCAAAGTGCATCTCAGAATTGGCAGTAGGGCTCAATTCATCCAGAAAATGTAACTTTTGACACAGAACTCAGATTTGCAGAAGAAACACATATTCATGCTCGTCACAGTCTGAAAAGCACAAAAATGCCTTCAATTTTCAAATACGAGCTTTTCCTGGGGAGTTAGACCAAAGTGCATCTCAGAATTGGCAGTAGGTCTCAATTCAGCCAGAAAACGTAACTTTTGACACAGAGCTCAGATTTGCAGAAGAAACATATTCATGCTCGTCACAGTCTGAAAAGCACAAAAACGCCTTCAATTTTCAAATAGGAGCTTTCCCTGCAGAGTTAGACCAAAGTGCATCTCAGAATTGGCAATAGGGCTCATTTCAGCCAGAACACGTAACTTTTGACAGAGAGCTCATATTTGGAGAAGAAACACATATTCATGCTCCTCATTGTCTGAAAAGCACAAAAACGACTTCAATTTTCAAATAAGAGCTTTCCGTGAGGAGTTAGAACAAAGGGCATCTCAGAATTGGCAGTAGGGCTCAATTCAGCCAGAAAACGTAACTTTTGACACAGAACTCAGATTTGCAGAAGAAACACATATTCATGCTCGTCATAGTCTGAAAAGCACAAAAACGCCTTCAAGTTTCAAGTACGAGCTTTCCCTGAGGAGTTAGACCAAAGTGCATCTCAGAATTGGCAGTAGGGCTCAATTCATCCAGAAAACGTAACTTTTGACACAGAACTCAGATTTGCAGAAGAAACACATGTTTATGCTCCTCACGGTCTGAAAAGCACAAAAACGCCTTCAAGTTTCAAGTACGAGCTTTCCCTGTGGAGTTAGACCAAAGTGCATCTCAGAATTGGCAGTAGGGCTCATTTCAGCCAGAACATGTAACTTTTTACAGAGAGATCATATTTGCAGAAGAAACACATATTCATGCTCCTCACAGTCTAAAAAGCACAAAAACGCCTTCAATTTTCAAGTACGAGCTTTCCCTGGGGAGTTAGACCAAAGTGCATCTCAGAATTGGCAGTAGGGCTCAATTCAGCCAGAAAACGAAACTTTTGACACAGAGCTCAGATTTGCAGAAGAAACACATATTCATGCTCGTCACAGTCTGAAAAGCACAAAAACGACTTCAATTTCCAATACGAGCTTTCCCAGAGGAATTAGACCAAAGTGCATCTCAGAATTGGCAGTAGGGCTCATTTCAGCCAGAACACGTAACTTTTTACAGAGAGCTCAGATTTGCAGAAGAAACATATTCATGCTCCTCATGGTCTGAAAAGCACAAAAACGTCTTCAATTTTCAAGTACGAGCTTTCCCGGGGGAGTTAGACCAAAGTGCATCTCAGAATTGGCAGTAGGGCTCAATTCATCCAGAAAATGTAACTTTTGACACAGAACTCAGATTTGCAGAAGAAACACATATTCATGCTCGTCACAGTCTGAAAAGCACAAAAATGCCTTCAATTTTCAAATACGAGCTTTTCCTGGGGAGTTAGACCAAAGTGCATCTCAGAATTGGCAGTAGGTCTCAATTCAGCCAGAAAACGTAACTTTTGACACAGAGCTCAGATTTGCAGAAGAAACATATTCATGCTCGTCACAGTCTGAAAAGCACAAAAACGCCTTCAATTTTCAAATAGGAGCTTTCCCTGCAGAGTTAGACCAAAGTGCATCTCAGAATTGGCAGTAGGGCTCATTTCAGCCAGAACACGTAACTTTTGACAGAGAGCTCATATTTGCAGAAGAAACACATATTCATGCTCCTCATGGTCTGAAAAGCACAAAAACGCCTTCAATTTTCAAGTACGAGGTTTTCCTGGGGAGTTAGACCAAAGTGCATCTCAGAATTGGCAGTAGGGCTCAATTCATCCAGAAAACGTAACTTTTGACACACAGCTAAGATTTGCAGAAGAAACACATGTTTATGCTCCTCACGGTCTGAAAAGCACAAAAACGCCTTCAAGTTTCAAGTACGAGCTTTCCCTGTGGAGTTAGACCAAAGTGCATCTCAGAATTGGCAGTAGGGCTCATTTCAGCCAGAACATGTAACTTTTTACAGAGAGATCATATTTGCAGAAGAAACACATATTCATGCTCCTCACAGTCTAAAAAGCACAAAAACGCCTTCAATTTTCAAGTACGAGCTTTCCCTGGGGAGTTAGACCAAAGTGCATCTCAGAATTGGCAGTAGGGCTCAATTCAGCCAGAAAACGAAACTTTTGACACAGAGCTCAGATTTGCAGAAGAAACACATATTCATGCTCGTCACAGTCTGAAAAGCACAAAAACGACTTCAATTTTCAATACGAGCTTTCCCAGAGGAATTAGACCAAAGTGCATCTCAGAATTGGCAGTAGGGCTCATTTCAGCCAGAACACGTAACTTTTTACAGAGAGCTCAGATTTGCAGAAGAAACACATATTCATGCTGGTCACAGTCTGAAAAGCACAAAAACGCCTTCAATTTTCAAATACGAGCTTTCCGTGAGGAGTTAGACCAAAGGGCATCTCAGAATTGGCAGTAGGGCTCAATTCAGCCAGAAAACGTAACTTTTGACACAGAGCTCAGATTTGCAGAAGAAACACATATTCATGCTTGTCACAGTATGAAAAGCACAAAAACGCCTTCAATTTTCAAGTACGAGCTTTTCCTGGGGAGTTAGAGCAAAGTGCATCTCAGAATTGGCAGTAGGTCTCAATTCAGCCAGAAAACGTAACTTTTGACACAGAGCTCAGATTTGCAGAAGAAACATATTCATGCTCGTCACAGTCTGAAAAGCACAAAAACGCCTTCAATTTTCAAATAGGAGCTTTCCCTGCAGAGTTAGACCAAAGTGCATCTCAGAATTGGCAGTAGGGCTCATTTCAGCCAGAACACGTAACTTTTGACAGAGAGCTCATATTTGCAGAAGAAACACATATTCATGCTCCTCATGGTCTGAAAAGCACAAAAACGACTTCAATTTTCAAATAAGAGCTTTCCGTGAGGAGTTAGAACAAAGGGCATCTCAGAATTGGCAGTAGGGCTCAATTCAGCCAGAAAACGTAACTTTTGACACAGAACTCAGATTTGCAGAAGAAACACATATTCATGCTCCTCATGGTCTGAAAAGCACAAAAACGCCTTCAATTTTCAAGTACGAGGTTTTCCTGGGGAGTTAGACCAAAGTGCATCTCAGAATTGGCAGTAGGGCTCAATTCATCCAGAAAACGTAACTTTTGACACACAGCTAAGATTTGCAGAAGAAACACATGTTTATGCTCCTCACGGTCTGAAAAGCACAAAAACGCCTTCAAGTTTCAAGTACGAGCTTTCCCTGTGGAGTTAGACCAAAGTGCATCTCAGAATTGGCAGTAGGGCTCATTTCAGCCAGAACATGTAACTTTTTACAGAGAGATCATATTTGCAGAAGAAACACATATTCATGCTCCTCACAGTCTAAAAAGCACAAAAACGCCTTCAATTTTCAAGTACGAGCTTTCCCTGGGGAGTTAGACCAAAGTGCATCTCAGAATTGGCAGTAGGGCTCAATTCAGCCAGAAAACGAAACTTTTGACACAGAGCTCAGATTTGCAGAAGAAACACATATTCATGCTCGTCACAGTCTGAAAAGCACAAAAACGACTTCAATTTTCAATACGAGCTTTCCCAGAGGAATTAGACCAAAGTGCATCTCAGAATTGGCAGTAGGGCTCATTTCAGCCAGAACACGTAACTTTTTACAGAGAGCTCAGATTTGCAGAAGAAACACATATTCATGCTGGTCACAGTCTGAAAAGCACAAAAACGCCTTCAATTTTCAAATACGAGCTTTCCGTGAGGAGTTAGACCAAAGGGCATCTCAGAATTGGCAGTAGGGCTCAATTCAGCCAGAAAACGTAACTTTTGACACAGAGCTCAGATTTGCAGAAGAAACACATATTCATGCTTGTCACAGTATGAAAAGCACAAAAACGCCTTCAATTTTCAAGTACGAGCTTTCCCTGGGGAGTTAGACCAAAGTGCATCTCAGAATCGGCCGTAGGGCCAAATTCAGCCAGAAAACATAACTTTTGACACAGAACTCAGATTTGCAGAAGAAACACATATTCATGCTCGTCACAGTCAAAAAAGCACAAAAACGCCTTCAATTTTCAAATAGGAGCTTTCCCTGGGGAGTTAGACCAAAGTGCATCTCAGAATTGGCAGTAGGGCTCATTTCAGCCAGAACACGTAACTTTTTACAGAGAGCTCAGATTTGCAGAAGAAACACATATTCATGCTCCTCATGGTCTGAAAAGCACAAAAACCCCTTCAAGTTTCAAGTACGAGCTTTCCCTGTGGAGTTATACCAAAGGGCATCTCAGAATTGGCAGTAGGGCTCAATTCAGCCAGAAAACGTAACTTTTGACACAGAACTCAGATTTGCAGAAGAAACACATGTTTATGCTCCTCACGGTCTGAAAAGCACAAAAACGCCTTCAAGTTTCAAGTACGAGCTTTCCCTGTGGAGTTAGACCAAAGTGCATCTCAGAATTGGCAGTAGGGCCAAATTCAGCCAGAAAACATAACTTTTGACACAGAACTCAGATTTGCAGAAGAAACACATATTCATGCTCGTCACAGTCTGAAAAGCACAAAAACGCCTTCAAGTTTCAAGTACGAGCTTTCCCTGAGGAGTTAGACCAAAGTACATCTCAGAATTGGCAGTAGGGCTCATTTCAGCCAGAACACGTAACTTTTTACAGAGAGCTCAGATTTGTAGAAGAAACACATATTCATGCTCCTCAAGGGCTGAAAAGCACAAAAACGCCTTCAATTTTCAAATACGAGCTTTTCCTGGGGAGTTAGACCAAAGGGCATCTCAGAATTGGCAGTAGGGCTCATTTCAGCCAGAACACGTAACTTTTTACAGAGAGCTAAGATTTGCAGAAGAAACACATATTCATGCTCGTCACAGTATGAAAAGCACAAAAACGCCTTCAATTTTCAAGTATGAGCTTTCCCTGGGGAGTTAGAACAAAGTGCATCTCAGAATTGGCAGTAGGGCTCAATTCATCCAGAAAACGTAACTTTTGACACAGAGCTAAGATTTGCAGAAGAAACACATATTCATGCTCCTCAAGGTCTGAAAAGCACAAAAACGCCTTCAATTTTCAAATACGAGCTTTTCCTGCGGAGTTAGACCAAAGTGTATCTCAGAATTGG
Source organism: Pantherophis guttatus (assembly GCF_059756535.1). Classification (NCBI taxonomy): domain Eukaryota; kingdom Metazoa; phylum Chordata; class Lepidosauria; order Squamata; family Colubridae; genus Pantherophis; species Pantherophis guttatus. Next base: position 117,927,663 of record NC_142065.1, on the reverse strand, counting down.
CAGTAGGGCTCAATTCATCCAGAAAACGTAACTTTTGACACAGAACTCAGATTTGCAGAAGAAACACATGTTTATGCTCCTCACGGTCTGAAAAGCACAAAAACGCCTTCAAGTTTCAAGTACGAGCTTTCCCTGTGGAGTTAGACCAAAGTGCATCTCAGAATTTGCAGTAGGGCCAAATTCAGCCAGAAAACATAACTTTTGACACAGAACTCAGATTTGCAGAAGAAACACATATTCATGCTCCTCAAGGTCTGAAAAGCACAAAAACGCCTTCAATTTTCAAATACGAGCTTTTCCTGCGGAGTTAGACCAAAGTGCATCTCAGAATTGGCAGTAGGGCTCAATTCTGCCAGAAAACGTAACTTTTGACACAGAACTCAGATTTGCAGAAGAAACACATGTTTATGCTCCTCACGGTCTGAAAAGCACAAAAACGCCTTAAAGTTTCAAGTACGAGCTTTCCCTGTGGAGTTAGACCAAAGTGCATCTCAGAATTGGCAGTAGGGCCAAATTCAGCCAGAAAACATAACTTTTGACACAGAACTCAGATTTGCAGAAGAAACACATATTCATGCTCGTCACAGTCTGAAAAGCACAAAAACGCCTTCAAGTTTCAAGTACGAGCTTTCCCTGAGGAGTTAGACCAAAGTGCATCTCAGAATTGGCAGTAGGGGTCATTTCAGCCAGAACACGTAACTTTTTACAGAGAGCTCAGATTTGCAGAAGAAACATATTCATGCTCGTCACAGTCTGAAAAGCACAAAAACGCCTTCAATTTTCAAATAGGAGCTTTCCCTGGAGAGTTAGACCAAAGTGCATCTCAGAATTGGCAGTAAGGCTCATTTCAGCCAGAACACGTAACTTTTGACACAGAGCTCAGATTTGCAGAAGAAACACATATTTATGCTCCTCAGGGTCTGAAAAGCACAAAAACGCCTTCAATTTTCAAATACGAGCTTTTCCTGCGGAGTTAGACCAAAGTGCATCTCAGAATTGGCAGTAGGGCTCAATTCATCCAGAAAACGTAACTTTTGACACAGAACTCAGATTTGCAGAAGAAACACATGTTTATGCTCCTCACGGTCTGAAAAGCACAAAAACGCCTTCAATTTTCAAGTACGAGCTTTCCCAGAGGAATTAGACCAAAGTGCATCTCAGAATTGGCAGTAGGGCTCATTTCAGCCAGAACACGTAACTTTTTACAGAGAGCTCAGATTTGCAGAAGAAACACATATTCATGCTCCTCATGGTCTGAAAAGCACAAAAACGACTTCAATTTTCAAATACGAGCTTTTCCTGGGGAGTTAGACCAAAGGGCATCTCAGAATTGGCAGTAGGGCTCATTTCAGCCAGAACACGTAACTTTTTACAGAGAGCTCAGATTTGTAGAAGAAACACATATTCATGCTCCTCAAGGGCTGAAAAGCACAAAAACGCCTTCAATTTTCAAATACGAGCTTTTCCTGGGGAGTTAGACCAAAGGGCATCTCAGAATTGGCAGTAGGGCTCATTTCAGCCAGAACACGTAACTTTTTACAGAGAGCTAAGATTTGCAGAAGAAACACATATTCATGCTCGTCACAGTATGAAAAGCACAAAAACGCCTTCAATTTTCAAGTATGAGCTTTCCCTTGGGAGTTAGAACAAAGTGCATCTCAGAATTGGCAGTAGGGCTCAATTCATCCAGAAAACGTAACTTTTGACACAGAGCTAAGATTTGCAGAAGAAACACATATTCATGCTCCTCAAGGTCTGAAAAGCACAAAAACGCCTTCAATTTTCAAATACGAGCTTTTCCTGCGGAGTTAGACCAAAGTGCATCTCAGAATTGGCAGTAGGGCTCAATTCATCCAGAAAACGTAACTTTTGACACAGAACTCAGATTTGCAGAAGAAACACATGTTTATGCTCCTCACGGTCTGAAAAGCACAAAAACGCCTTCAAGTTTCAAGTACGAGCTTTCCCTGTGGAGTTAGACCAAAGTGCATCTCAGAATTGGCAGTAGGGCCAAATTCAGCCAGAAAACATAACTTTTGACACAGAACTCAGATTTGCAGAAGAAACACATATTCATGCTCGTCACAGTCTGAAAAGCACAAAAACGCCTTCAAGTTTCAAGTACGAGCTTTCCCTGAGGAGTTAGACCAAAGTGCATCTCAGAATTGGCAGTAGGACTCATTTCAGCCAGAACACGTAACTTTTTACAGAGAGCTCAGATTTGCAGACGAAACACATATTCATGCTCGTCACAGTATGAAAAGCACAAAAACGCCTTCAATTTTCAAGTATGAGCTTTCCCTGGGGAGTTAGAACAAAGTGCATCTCAGAATTGGCAGTAGGGCTCAATTCATCCAGAAAACGTAACTTTTGACACAGAGCTAAGATTTGCAGAAGAAACACATATTCATGCTCCTCAAGGTCTGAAAAGCACAAAAACGCCTTCAATTTTCAAATACGAGCTTTTCCTGCGGAGTTAGACCAAAGTGCATCTCAGAATTGGCAGTAGGGCTCAATTCATCCAGAAAACGTAACTTTTGACACAGAACTCAGATTTGCAGAAGAAACACATGTTTATGCTCCTCACGGTCTGAAAAGCACAAAAACGCCTTCAAGTTTCAAGTACGAGCTTTCCCTGTGGAGTTAGACCAAAGTGCATCTCAGAATTGGCAGTAGGGCCAAATTCAGCCAGAAAACATAACTTTTGACACAGAACTCAGATTTGCAGAAGAAACACATATTCATGCTCGTCACAGTCTGAAAAGCAAAAAAACGCCTTCAAGTTTCAAGTACGAGCTTTCCCTGAGGAGTTAGACCAAAGTGCATCTCAGAATTGGCAGTAGGGGTCATTTCAGCCAGAACACGTAACTTTTTACAGAGAGCTCAGATTTGCAGAAGAAACATATTCATGCTCGTCACAGTCTGAAAAGCACAAAAACGCCTTCAATTTTCAAATAGGAGCTTTCCCTGGAGAGTTAGACCAAAGTGCATCTCAGAATTGGCAGTAAGGCTCATTTCAGCCAGAACACGTAACTTTTGACACAGAGCTCAGATTTGCAGAAGAAACACATATTTATGCTCCTCAGGGTCTGAAAAGCACAAAAACGCCTTCAATTTTCAAATACGAGCTTTTCCTGCGGAGTTAGACCAAAGTGCATCTCAGAATTGGCAGTAGGGCTCAATTCATCCAGAAAACGTAACTTATGACACAGAACTCAGATTTGCAGAAGAAACACATGTTTATGCTCCTCACGGTCTGAAAAGCACAAAAACGCCTTCAATTTTCAAGTATGAGCTTTCCCTGGGGAGTTAGAACAAAGTGCATCTCAGAATTGGCAGTAGGGCTCAATTCAGCCAGAAAACGTAACTTTTGACACAGAGCTCAGATTTGCAGAAGAAACACATATTCATGCTTGTCACAGTATGAAAAGCACAAAAACGCCTTCAAGTTTCAAGTACGAGCTTTCCCTGTGGAGTTAGACCAAAGTGCATCTCAGAATTGGCAGTAGGGCCAAATTCAGCCAGAAAACATAACTTTTGACACAGAACTCAGATTTGCAGAAGAAACACATATTCATGCTCGTCACAGTCTGAAAAGCACAAAAACGCCTTCAAGTTTCAAGTACGAGCTTTCCCTGAGGAGTTAGACCAAAGTGCATCTCAGAATTGGCAGTAGGACTCATTTCAGCCAGAACACGTAACTTTTTACAGAGAGCTCAGATTTGCAGACGAAACACATATTCATGCTCGTCACAGTATGAAAAGCACAAAAACGCCTTCAATTTTCAAGTATGAGCTTTCCCTGGGGAGTTAGAACAAAGTGCATCTCAGAATTGGCAGTAGGGCTCAATTCATCCAGAAAACGTAACTTTTGACACAGAGCTAAGATTTGCAGAAGAAACACATATTCATGCTCCTCAAGGTCTGAAAAGCACAAAAACGCCTTCAATTTTCAAATACGAGCTTTTCCTGCGGAGTTAGACCAAAGTGCATCTCAGAATTGGCAGTAGGGCTCAATTCATCCAGAAAACGTAACTTTTGACACAGAACTCAGATTTGCAGAAGAAACACATGTTTATGCTCCTCACGGTCTGAAAAGCACAAAAACGCCTTCAAGTTTCAAGTACGAGCTTTCCCTGTGGAGTTAGACCAAAGTGCATCTCAGAATTGGCAGTAGGGCCAAATTCAGCCAGAAAACATAACTTTTGACACAGAACTCAGATTTGCAGAAGAAACACATATTCATGCTCGTCACAGTCTGAAAAGCAAAAAAACGCCTTCAAGTTTCAAGTACGAGCTTTCCCTGAGGAGTTAGACCAAAGTGCATCTCAGAATTGGCAGTAGGGGTCATTTCAGCCAGAACACGTAACTTTTTACAGAGAGCTCAGATTTGCAGAAGAAACATATTCATGCTCGTCACAGTCTGAAAAGCACAAAAACGCCTTCAATTTTCAAATAGGAGCTTTCCCTGGAGAGTTAGACCAAAGTGCATCTCAGAATTGGCAGTAAGGCTCATTTCAGCCAGAACACGTAACTTTTGACACAGAGCTCAGATTTGCAGAAGAAACACATATTTATGCTCCTCAGGGTCTGAAAAGCACAAAAACGCCTTCAATTTTCAAATACGAGCTTTTCCTGCGGAGTTAGACCAAAGTGCATCTCAGAATTGGCAGTAGGGCTCAATTCATCCAGAAAACGTAACTTATGACACAGAACTCAGATTTGCAGAAGAAACACATGTTTATGCTCCTCACGGTCTGAAAAGCACAAAAACGCCTTCAATTTTCAAGTATGAGCTTTCCCTGGGGAGTTAGAACAAAGTGCATCTCAGAATTGGCAGTAGGGCTCAATTCAGCCAGAAAACGTAACTTTTGACACAGAGCTCAGATTTGCAGAAGAAACACATATTCATGCTTGTCACAGTATGAAAAGCACAAAAACGCCTTCAAGTTTCAAGTACGAGCTTTCCCTGTGGAGTTAGACCAAAGGGCATCTCAGAATTGGCAGTAGGGCTCAATTCAGCCAGAAAACGTAACTTTTGACACAGAGCTAAGATTTGCAGAAGAAACACATATTCATGCTTGTCACAGTATGAAAAGCACAAAAACGCCTTCAATTTTCAAGTATGAGCTTTCCCTGGGGAGTTAGAACAAAGTGCATCTCAGAATTGGCAGTAGGGCTCAATTCATCCAGAAAACGTAACTTTTGACACAGAGCTAAGATTTGCAGAAGAAACACATATTCATGCTCCTCAAGGTCTGAAAAGCACAAAAACGCCTTCAATTTTCAAATACGAGCTTTTCCTGCGGAGTTAGACCAAAGTGTATCTCAGAATTGGCAGTAGGGCTCAATTCATCCAGAAAACGTAACTTTTGACACAGAACTCAGATTTGCAGAAGAAACACATGTTTATGCTCCTCACGGTCTGAAAAGCACAAAAACGCCTTCAAGTTTCAAGTACGAGCTTTCCCTGTGGAGTTAGACCAAAGTGCATCTCAGAATTGGCAGTAGGGCCAAATTCAGCCAGAAAACATAACTTTTGACACAGAACTCAGATTTGCAGAAGAAACACATATTCATGCTCGTCACAGTCTGAAAAGCACAAAAACGCCTTCAAGTTTCAAGTACGAGCTTTCCCTGAGGAGTTAGACCAAAGTGCATCTCAGAATTGGCAGTAGGGGTCATTTCAGCCAGAACACGTAACTTTTTACAGAGAGCTCAGATTTGCAGAAGAAACATATTCATGCTCGTCACAGTCTGAAAAGCACAAAAACGCCTTCAATTTTCAAATAGGAGCTTTCCCTGGAGAGTTAGACCAAAGTGCATCTCAGAATTGGCAGTAAGGCTCATTTCAGCCAGAACACGTAACTTTTGACACAGAGCTCAGATTTGCAGAAGAAACACATATTTATGCTCCTCAGGGTCTGAAAAGCACAAAAACGCCTTCAATTTTCAAATACGAGCTTTTCCTGCGGAGTTAGACCAAAGTGCATCTCAGAATTGGCAGTAGGGCTCAATTCATCCAGAAAACGTAACTTTTGACACAGAACTCAGATTTGCAGAAGAAACACATGTTTATGCTCCTCACGGTCTGAAAAGCACAAAAACGCCTTCAATTTTCAAGTACGAGCTTTCCCAGAGGAATTAGACCAAAGTGCATCTCAGAATTGGCAGTAGGGCTCATTTCAGCCAGAACACGTAACTTTTTACAGAGAGCTCAGATTTGCAGAAGAAACACATATTCATGCTCCTCATGGTCTGAAAAGCACAAAAACGACTTCAATTTTCAAATACGAGCTTTTCCTGGGGAGTTAGACCAAAGGGCATCTCAGAATTGGCAGTAGGGCTCATTTCAGCCAGAACACGTAACTTTTTACAGAGAGCTCAGATTTGTAGAAGAAACACATATTCATGCTCCTCAAGGGCTGAAAAGCACAAAAACGCCTTCAATTTTCAAATACGAGCTTTTCCTGGGGAGTTAGACCAAAGGGCATCTCAGAATTGGCAGTAGGGCTCATTTCAGCCAGAACACGTAACTTTTTACAGAGAGCTAAGATTTGCAGAAGAAACACATATTCATGCTCGTCACAGTATGAAAAGCACAAAAACGCCTTCAATTTTCAAGTATGAGCTTTCCCTGGGGAGTTAGAACAAAGTGCATCTCAGAATTGGCAGTAGGGCTCAATTCATCCAGAAAACGTAACTTTTGACACAGAGCTAAGATTTGCAGAAGAAACACATATTCATGCTCCTCAAGGTCTGAAAAGCACAAAAACGCCTTCAATTTTCAAATACGAGCTTTTCCTGCGGAGTTAGACCAAAGTGCATCTCAGAATTGGCAGTAGGGCTCAATTCATCCAGAAAACGTAACTTTTGACACAGAACTCAGATTTGCAGAAGAAACACATGTTTATGCTCCTCACGGTCTGAAAAGCACAAAAACGCCTTCAAGTTTCAAATACGAGCTTTCCCTGTGGAGTTAGACCAAAGTGCATCTCAGAATTGGCAGTAGGGCCAAATTCAGCCAGAAAACATAACTTTTGACACAGAACTCAGATTTGCAGAAGAAACACATATTCATGCTCGTCACAGTCTGAAAAGCACAAAAACGCCTTCAAGTTTCAAGTACGAGCTTTCCCTGAGGAGTTAGACCAAAGTGCATCTCAGAATTGGCAGTAGGACTCATTTCAGCCAGAACACGTAACTTTTTACAGAGAGCTCAGATTTGCAGACGAAACACATATTCATGCTCGTCACAGTATGAAAAGCACAAAAACGCCTTCAATTTTCAAGTATGAGCTTTCCCTGGGGAGTTAGAACAAAGTGCATCTCAGAATTGGCAGTAGGGCTCAATTCATCCAGAAAACGTAACTTTTGACACAGAGCTAAGATTTGCAGAAGAAACACATATTCATGCTCCTCAAGGTCTGAAAAGCACAAAAACGCCTTCAATTTTCAAATACGAGCTTTTCCTGCGGAGTTAGACCAAAGTGCATCTCAGAATTGGCAGTAGGGCTCAATTCATCCAGAAAACGTAACTTTTGACACAGAACTCAGATTTGCAGAAGAAACACATGTTTATGCTCCTCACGGTCTGAAAAGCACAAAAACGCCTTCAAGTTTCAAGTACGAGCTTTCCCTGTGGAGTTAGACCAAAGTGCATCTCAGAATTGGCAGTAGGGCCAAATTCAGCCAGAAAACATAACTTTTGACACAGAACTCAGATTTGCAGAAGAAACACATATTCATGCTCGTCACAGTCTGAAAAGCAAAAAAACGCCTTCAAGTTTCAAGTACGAGCTTTCCCTGAGGAGTTAGACCAAAGTGCATCTCAGAATTGGCAGTAGGGGTCATTTCAGCCAGAACACGTAACTTTTTACAGAGAGCTCAGATTTGCAGAAGAAACATATTCATGCTCGTCACAGTCTGAAAAGCACAAAAACGCCTTCAATTTTCAAATAGGAGCTTTCCCTGGAGAGTTAGACCAAAGTGCATCTCAGAATTGGCAGTAAGGCTCATTTCAGCCAGAACACGTAACTTTTGACACAGAGCTCAGATTTGCAGAAGAAACACATATTTATGCTCCTCAGGGTCTGAAAAGCACAAAAACGCCTTCAATTTTCAAATACGAGCTTTTCCTGCGGAGTTAGACCAAAGTGCATCTCAGAATTGGCAGTAGGGCTCAATTCATCCAGAAAACGTAACTTATGACACAGAACTCAGATTGGCAGAAGAAACACATGTTTATGCTCCTCACGGTCGGAAAAGCACAAAAACGCCTTCAAGTTTCAAGTACGAGCTTTCCCTGTGGAGTTAGACCAAAGTGCATCTCAGAATTGGCAGTAGGGCCAAATTCAGCCAGAAAACATAACTTTTGACACAGAACTCAGATTTGCAGAAGAAACACATATTCATGCTCGTCACAGTCTGAAAAGCACAAAAACGCCTTCAATTTTCAAGTACGAGCTTTCCCTGGGGAGTTAGACCAAAGTGCATCTCAGAATTGGCAGTAAGGCTCATTTCAGCCAGAACACGTAACTTTTGACACAGAGCTCAGATTTGCAGAAGAAACACATATTTATGCTCCTCAGGGTCTGAAAAGCACAAAAACGCCTTCAATTTTCAAATACGAGCTTTTCCTGCGGAGTTAGACCAAAGTGCATCTCAGAATTGGCAGTAGGGCTCAATTCATCCAGAAAACGTAACTTTTGACACAGAACTCAGATTTGCAGAAGAAACACATGTTTATGCTCCTCACGGTCTGAAAAGCACAAAAACGCCTTCAATTTTCAAGTACGAGCTTTCCCAGAGGAATTAGACCAAAGTGCATCTCAGAATTGGCAGTAGGGCTCATTTCAGCCAGAACACGTAACTTTTTACAGAGAGCTCAGATTTGTAGAAGAAACACATATTCATGCTCCTCAAGGGCTGAAAAGCACAAAAACGCCTTCAATTTTCAAATACGAGCTTTTCCTGGGGAGTTAGACCAAAGGGCATCTCAGAATTGGCAGTAGGGCTCATTTCAGCCAGAACACGTAACTTTTTACAGAGAGCTAAGATTTGCAGAAGAAACACATATTCATGCTCGTCACAGTATGAAAAGCACAAAAACGCCTTCAATTTTCAAGTATGAGCTTTCCCTGGGGAGTTAGAACAAAGTGCATCTCAGAATTGGCAGTAGGGCTCAATTCATCCAGAAAACGTAACTTTTGACACAGAGCTAAGATTTGCAGAAGAAACACATATTCATGCTCCTCAAGGTCTGAAAAGCACAAAAACGCCTTCAATTTTCAAATACGAGCTTTTCCTGCGGAGTTAGACCAAAGTGCATCTCAGAATTGGCAGTACGGCTCAATTCATCCAGAAAACGTAACTTTTGACACAGAACTCAGATTTGCAGAAGAAACACATGTTTATGCTCCTCACGGTCTGAAAAGCACAAAAACGCCTTCAAGTTTCAAGTACGAGCTTTCCCTGTGGAGTTAGACCAAAGTGCATCTCAGAATTGGCAGTAGGGCCAAATTCAGCCAGAAAACATAACTTTTGACACAGAACTCAGATTTGCAGAAGAAACACATATTCATGCTCGTCACAGTCTGAAAAGCACAAAAACGCCTTCAAGTTTCAAGTACGAGCTTTCCCTGAGGAGTTAGACCAAAGTGCATCTCAGAATTGGCAGTAGGACTCATTTCAGCCAGAACACGTAACTTTTTACAGAGAGCTCAGATTTGCAGACGAAACACATATTCATGCTCGTCACAGTATGAAAAGCACAAAAACGCCTTCAATTTTCAAGTATGAGCTTTCCCTGGGGAGTTAGAACAAAGTGCATCTCAGAATTGGCAGTAGGGCTCAATTCATCCAGAAAACGTAACTTTTGACACAGAGCTAAGATTTGCAGAAGAAACACATATTCATGCTCCTCAAGGTCTGAAAAGCACAAAAACGCCTTCAATTTTCAAATACGAGCTTTTCCTGCGGAGTTAGACCAAAGTGCATCTCAGAATTGGCAGTAGGGCTCAATTCATCCAGAAAACGTAACTTTTGACACAGAACTCAGATTTGCAGAAGAAACACATGTTTATTCTCCTCACGGTCTGAAAAGCACAAAAACGCCTTCAAGTTTCAAGTACGAGCTTTCCCTGTGGAGTTAGACCAAAGTGCATCTCAGAATTGGCAGTAGGGCCAAATTCAGCCAGAAAACATAACTTTTGACACAGAACTCAGATTTGCAGAAGAAACACATATTCATGCTCGTCACAGTCTGAAAAGCACAAAAACGCCTTCAAGTTTCAAGTACGAGCTTTCCCTGAGGAGTTAGACCAAAGTGCATCTCAGAATTGGCAGTAGGGGTCATTTCAGCCAGAACACGTAACTTTTTACAGAGAGCTCAGATTTGCAGAAGAAACATATTCATGCTCGTCACAGTCTGAAAAGCACAAAAACGCCTTCAATTTTCAAATAGGAGCTTTCCCTGGAGAGTTAGACCAAAGTGCATCTCAGAATTGGCAGTAGGGCTCAATTCATCCAGAAAACGTAACTTTTGACACAGAACTCAGATTTGCAGAAGAAACACATGTTTATGCTCCTCACGGTCTGAAAAGCACAAAAACGCCTTCAATTTTCAAGTACGAGCTTTCCCAGAGGAATTAGACCAAAGTGCATCTCAGAATTGGCAGTAGGGCTCATTTCAGCCAGAACACGTAACTTTTTACAGAGAGCTCAGATTTGCAGAAGAAACACATGTTTATGCTCCTCACGGTCTGAAAAGCACAAAAACGCCTTCAATTTTCAAGTACGAGCTTTCCCAGAGGAATTAGACCAAAGTGCATCTCAGAATTGGCAGTAGGGCTCAATTCAGCCAGAAAACGTAACTTTTGACACAGAGCTCAGATTTGCAGAAGAAACACATATTCATGCTTGTCACAGTATGAAAAGCACAAAAACGCCTTCAAGTTTCAAGTACGAGCTTTCCCTGTGGAGTTAGACCAAAGGGCATCTCAGAATTGGCAGTAGGGCTCAATTCAGCCAGAAAACGTAACTTTTGACACAGAGCTAAGATTTGCAGAAGAAACACATATTCATGCTTGTCACAGTATGAAAAGCACAAAAACGCCTTCAATTTTCAAGTATGAGCTTTCCCTGGGGAGTTAGAACAAAGTGCATCTCAGAATTGGCAGTAGGGCTCAATTCATCCAGAAAACGTAACTTTTGACACAGAGCTAAGATTTGCAGAAGAAACACATATTCATGCTCCTCAAGGTCTGAAAAGCACAAAAACGCCTTCAATTTTCAAATACGAGCTTTTCCTGCGGAGTTAGACCAAAATGCATCTCAGAATTGGCAGTAGGGCTCAATTCATCCAGAAAACGTAACTTTTGACACAGAACTCAGATTTGCAGAAGAAACACATGTTTATGCTCCTCACGGTCTGAAAAGCACAAAAACGCCTTCAAGTTTCAAGTACGAGCTTTCCCTGTGGAGTTAGACCAAAGTGCATCTCAGAATTGGCAGTAGGGCCAAATTCAGCCAGAAAACATAACTTTTGACACAGAACTCAGATTTGCAGAAGAAACACATATTCATGCTCGTCACAGTCTGAAAAGCACAAAAACGCCTTCAATTTTCAAGTACGAGCTTTCCCTGGGGAGTTAGACCAAAGTGCACCTCAGAATTGGCAGTAGGGCTCAATTCAGCCAGAAAACGTAACTTTTGACACAGAGCTAAGATTTGCAGAAGAAACACATATTCATGCTCGTCACAGTCTGAAAAGCACAAAAACGCCTTCAATTTTCAAGTACGAGCTTTCCCTGGAGAGTTAGACCAAAGTGCATCTCAGAATTGGCAGTAGGGCTCATTTCAGCCAGAACACGTAACTTTTTACAGAGAGCTCAGATTTGCAAAAGAAACACATATTCATCCTCCTCATGGTCCGAAAAGCACAAAAACGACCTCAATTTTCAAATACGAGCTTTCCGTGAGGAGTTAGACCAAAGGGCATCTCAGAATTGGCAGTAAGGCTCATTTCAGCCAGAACACGTAACTTTTGACACAGAACTCAGATTTGCAGAAGAAACACATGTTTATGCTCCTCACGGTCTGAAAAGCACAAAAACGCCTTCAATTTTCAAGTATGAGCTTTCCCTGGGGAGTTAGAACAAAGTGCATCTCAGAATTGGCAGTAGGGCTCAATTCAGCCAGAAAACGTAACTTTTGACACAGAGCTCAGATTTGCAGAAGAAACACATATTCATGCTTGTCACAGTATGAAAAGCACAAAAACGCCTTCAAGTTTCAAGTACGAGCTTTCCCTGTGGAGTTAGACCAAAGGGCATCTCAGAATTGGCAGTAGGGCTCAATTCAGCCAGAAAACGTAACTTTTGACACAGAGCTAAGATTTGCAGAAGAAACACATATTCATGCTTGTCACAGTATGAAAAGCACAAAAACGCCTTCAATTTTCAAGTATGAGCTTTCCCTGGGGAGTTAGAACAAAGTGCATCTCAGAATTGGCAGTAGGGCTCAATTCATCCAGAAAACGTAACTTTTGACACAGAGCTAAGATTTGCAGAAGAAACACATATTCATGCTCCTCAAGGTCTGAAAAGCACAAAAACGCCTTCAATTTTCAAATACGAGCTTTTCCTGCGGAGTTAGACCAAAGTGTATCTCAGAATTGGCAGTAGGGCTCAATTCATCCAGAAAACGTAACTTTTGACACAGAACTCAGATTTGCAGAAGAAACACATGTTTATGCTCCTCACGGTCTGAAAAGCACAAAAACGCCTTCAAGTTTCAAGTACGAGCTTTCCCTGTGGAGTTAGACCAAAGTGCATCTCAGAATTGGCAGTAGGGCCAAATTCAGCCAGAAAACATAACTTTTGACACAGAACTCAGATTTGCAGAAGAAACACATATTCATGCTCGTCACAGTCTGAAAAGCACAAAAACGCCTTCAAGTTTCAAGTACGAGCTTTCCCTGAGGAGTTAGACCAAAGTGCATCTCAGAATTGGCAGTAGGGGTCATTTCAGCCAGAACACGTAACTTTTTACAGAGAGCTCAGATTTGCAGAAGAAACATATTCATGCTCGTCACAGTCTGAAAAGCACAAAAACGCCTTCAATTTTCAAATAGGAGCTTTCCCTGGAGAGTTAGACCAAAGTGCATCTCAGAATTGGCAGTAAGGCTCATTTCAGCCAGAACACGTAACTTTTGACACAGAGCTCAGATTTGCAGAAGAAACACATATTTATGCTCCTCAGGGTCTGAAAAGCACAAAAACGCCTTCAATTTTCAAATACGAGCTTTTCCTGCGGAGTTAGACCAAAGTGCATCTCAGAATTGGCAGTAGGGCTCAATTCAGCCAGAAAACGTAACTTTTGACACAGAACTCAGATTTGCAGAAGAAACACATGTTTATGCTCCTCACGGTCTGAAAAGCACAAAAACGCCTTCAAGTTTCAAGTACGAGCTTTCCCTGTGGAGTTAGACCAAAGTGCATCTCAGAATTGGCAGTAGGGCCAAATTCAGCCAGAAAACATAACTTTTGACACAGAACTCAGATTTGCAGAAGAAACACATATTCATGCTCGTCACAGTCTGAAAAGCACAAAAACGCCTTCAATTTTCAAGTACGAGCTTTCCCTGGGGAGTTAGACCAAAGTGCACCTCAGAATTGGCAGTAGGGCTCAATTCAGCCAGAAAACGTAACTTTTGACACAGAGCTAAGATTTGCAGAAGAAACACATATTCATGCTCGTCACAGTCTGAAAAGCACAAAAACGCCTTCAATTTTCAAGTACGAGCTTTCCCTGGAGAGTTAGACCAAAGTGCATCTCAGAATTGGCAGTAGGGCTCATTTCAGCCAGAACACGTAACTTTTTACAGAGAGCTCAGATTTGCAAAAGAAACACATATTCATCCTCCTCATGGTCCGAAAAGCACAAAAACGACCTCAATTTTCAAATACGAGCTTTCCGTGAGGAGTTAGACCAAAGGGCATCTCAGAATTGGCAGTAAGGCTCATTTCAGCCAGAACACGTAACTTTTGACACAGAACTCAGATTTGCAGAAGAAACACATGTTTATGCTCCTCACGGTCTGAAAAGCACAAAAACGCCTTCAATTTTCAAGTATGAGCTTTCCCTGGGGAGTTAGAACAAAGTGCATCTCAGAATTGGCAGTAGGGCTCAATTCAGCCAGAAAACGTAACTTTTGACACAGAGCTCAGATTTGCAGAAGAAACACATATTCATGCTTGTCACAGTATGAAAAGCACAAAAACGCCTTCAAGTTTCAAGTACGAGCTTTCCCTGTGGAGTTAGACCAAAGGGCATCTCAGAATTGGCAGTAGGGCTCAATTCAGCCAGAAAACGTAACTTTTGACACAGAGCTAAGATTTGCAGAAGAAACACATATTCATGCTTGTCACAGTATGAAAAGCACAAAAACGCCTTCAATTTTCAAGTATGAGCTTTCCCTGGGGAGTTAGAACAAAGTGCATCTCAGAATTGGCAGTAGGGCTCAATTCATCCAGAAAACGTAACTTTTGACACAGAGCTAAGATTTGCAGAAGAAACACATATTCATGCTCCTCAAGGTCTGAAAAGCACAAAAACGCCTTCAATTTTCAAATACGAGCTTTTCCTGCGGAGTTAGACCAAAGTGTATCTCAGAATTGGCAGTAGGGCTCAATTCATCCAGAAAACGTAACTTTTGACACAGAACTCAGATTTGCAGAAGAAACACATGTTTATGCTCCTCACGGTCTGAAAAGCACAAAAACGCCTTCAAGTTTCAAGTACGAGCTTTCCCTGTGGAGTTAGACCAAAGTGCATCTCAGAATTGGCAGTAGGGCCAAATTCAGCCAGAAAACATAACTTTTGACACAGAACTCAGATTTGCAGAAGAAACACATATTCATGCTCGTCACAGTCTGAAAAGCACAAAAACGCCTTCAAGTTTCAAGTACGAGCTTTCCCTGAGGAGTTAGACCAAAGTGCATCTCAGAATTGGCAGTAGGGGTCATTTCAGCCAGAACACGTAACTTTTTACAGAGAGCTCAGATTTGCAGAAGAAACATATTCATGCTCGTCACAGTCTGAAAAGCACAAAAACGCCTTCAATTTTCAAATAGGAGCTTTCCCTGGAGAGTTAGACCAAAGTGCATCTCAGAATTGGCAGTAAGGCTCATTTCAGCCAGAACACGTAACTTTTGACACAGAGCTCAGATTTGCAGAAGAAACACATATTTATGCTCCTCAGGGTCTGAAAAGCACAAAAACGCCTTCAATTTTCAAATACGAGCTTTTCCTGCGGAGTTAGACCAAAGTGCATCTCAGAATTGGCAGTAGGGCTCAATTCATCCAGAAAACGTAACTTTTGACACAGAACTCAGATTTGCAGAAGAAACACATGTTTATGCTCCTCACGGTCTGAAAAGCACAAAAACGCCTTCAAGTTTCAAGTACGAGCTTTCCCAGAGGAATTAGACCAAAGTGCATCTCAGAATTGGCAGTAGGGCTCATTTCAGCCAGAACACGTAACTTTTTACAGAGAGCTCAGATTTGCAGAAGAAACACATATTCATGCTCCTCATGGTCTGAAAAGCACAAAAACGACTTCAATTTTCAAATACGAGCTTTTCCTGGGGAGTTAGACCAAAGGGCATCTCAGAATTGGCAGTAGGGCTCATTTCAGCCAGAACACGTAACTTTTTACAGAGAGCTCAGATTTGTAGAAGAAACACATATTCATGCTCCTCAAGGGCTGAAAAGCACAAAAACGCCTTCAATTTTCAAATACGAGCTTTTCCTGGGGAGTTAGACCAAAGGGCATCTCAGAATTGGCAGTAGGGCTCATTTCAGCCAGAACACGTAACTTTTTACAGAGAGCTAAGATTTGCAGAAGAAACACATATTCATGCTCGTCACAGTATGAAAAGCACAAAAACGCCTTCAATTTTCAAGTATGAGCTTTCCCTGGGGAGTTAGAACAAAGTGCATCTCAGAATTGGCAGTAGGGCTCAATTCATCCAGAAAACGTAACTTTTGACACAGAGCTAAGATTTGCAGAAGAAACACATATTCATGCTCCTCAAGGTCTGAAAAGCACAAAAACGCCTTCAATTTTCAAATACGAGCTTTTCCTGCGGAGTTAGACCAAAGTGCATCTCAGAATTGGCAGTAGGGCTCAATTCATCCAGAAAACGTAACTTTTGACACAGAACTCAGATTTGCAGAAGAAACACATGTTTATGCTCCTCACGGTCTGAAAAGCACAAAAACGCCTTCAAGTTTCAAATACGAGCTTTCCCTGTGGAGTTAGACCAAAGTGCATCTCAGAATTGGCAGTAGGGCCAAATTCAGCCAGAAAACATAACTTTTGACACAGAACTCAGATTTGCAGAAGAAACACATATTCATGCTCGTCACAGTCTGAAAAGCACAAAAACGCCTTCAAGTTTCAAGTACGAGCTTTCCCTGAGGAGTTAGACCAAAGTGCATCTCAGAATTGGCAGTAGGACTCATTTCAGCCAGAACACGTAACTTTTTACAGAGAGCTCAGATTTGCAGACGAAACACATATTCATGCTCGTCACAGTATGAAAAGCACAAAAACGCCTTCAATTTTCAAGTATGAGCTTTCCCTGGGGAGTTAGAACAAAGTGCATCTCAGAATTGGCAGTAGGGCTCAATTCATCCAGAAAACGTAACTTTTGACACAGAGCTAAGATTTGCAGAAGAAACACATATTCATGCTCCTCAAGGTCTGAAAAGCACAAAAACGCCTTCAATTTTCAAATACGAGCTTTTCCTGCGGAGTTAGACCAAAGTGCATCTCAGAATTGGCAGTAGGGCTCAATTCATCCAGAAAACGTAACTTTTGACACAGAACTCAGATTTGCAGAAGAAACACATGTTTATGCTCCTCACGGTCTGAAAAGCACAAAAACGCCTTCAAGTTTCAAGTACGAGCTTTCCCTGTGGAGTTAGACCAAAGTGCATCTCAGAATTGGCAGTAGGGCCAAATTCAGCCAGAAAACATAACTTTTGACACAGAACTCAGATTTGCAGAAGAAACACATATTCATGCTCGTCACAGTCTGAAAAGCAAAAAAACGCCTTCAAGTTTCAAGTACGAGCTTTCCCTGAGGAGTTAGACCAAAGTGCATCTCAGAATTGGCAGTAGGGGTCATTTCAGCCAGAACACGTAACTTTTTACAGAGAGCTCAGATTTGCAGACGAAACATATTCATGCTCGTCACAGTCTGAAAAGCACAAAAACGCCTTCAATTTTCAAATAGGAGCTTTCCCTGGAGAGTTAGACCAAAGTGCATCTCAGAATTGGCAGTAAGGCTCATTTCAGCCAGAACACGTAACTTTTGACACAGAGCTCAGATTTGCAGAAGAAACACATATTTATGCTCCTCAGGGTCTGAAAAGCACAAAAACGCCTTCAATTTTCAAATACGAGCTTTTCCTGCGGAGTTAGACCAAAGTGCATCTCAGAATTGGCAGTAGGGCTCAATTCATCCAGAAAACGTAACTTATGACACAGAACTCAGATTGGCAGAAGAAACACATGTTTATGCTCCTCACGGTCTGAAAAGCACAAAAACGCCTTCAAGTTTCAAGTACGAGCTTTCCCTGTGGAGTTAGACCAAAGTGCATCTCAGAATTGGCAGTAGGGCTCAATTCAGCCAGAAAACGTAACTTTTGACACACAGCTAAGATTTGCAGAAGAAACACATATTCATGCTCGTCACAGTCTGAAAAGCACAAAAACGCCTTCAATTTTCAAGTACGAGCTTTCCCGGGGAAGTTAGACCAAAGTGCATCTCAGAATTGGCAGTAGGGCTCAATTCATCCAGAAAACGTAACTTTTGACACAGAACTCAGATTTGCAGAAGAAACACATATTCATGCTCGTCACAGTCTGAAAAGCACAAAAACGCCTTCAAGTTTCAAGGACGAGCTTTCCCTGTGTAGTTAGACCAAAGTGCATCTCAGAATTGGCAGTAGGGCTCAATTCAGCCAGAAAACGTAACTTTTGACACAGAGCTCAGATTTGCAGAAGAAACACATATTCATGCTCCTCATGGTCTGAAAAGCACAAAAACGACTTCAATTTTCAAATACGAGCTTTTCCTGGGGAGTTAGACCAAAGGGCATCTCAGAATTGGCAGTAGGGCTCATTTCAGCCAGAACACGTAACTTTTTACAGAGAGCTCAGATTTGTAGAAGAAACACATATTCATGCTCCTCAAGGGCTGAAAAGCACAAAAACGCCTTCAATTTTCAAATACGAGCTTTTCCTGGGGAGTTAGACCAAAGGGCATCTCAGAATTGGCAGTAGGGCTCATTTCAGCCAGAACACGTAACTTTTTACAGAGAGCTAAGATTTGCAGAAGAAACACATATTCATGCTCGTCACAGTATGAAAAGCACAAAAACGCCTTCAATTTTCAAGTATGAGCTTTCCCTGGGGAGTTAGAACAAAGTGCATCTCAGAATTGGCAGTAGGGCTCAATTCATCCAGAAAACGTAACTTTTGACACAGAGCTAAGATTTGCAGAAGAAACACATATTCATGCTCCTCAAGGTCTGAAAAGCACAAAAACGCCTTCAATTTTCAAATACGAGCTTTTCCTGCGGAGTTAGACCAAAGTGCATCTCAGAATTGGCAGTACGGCTCAATTCATCCAGAAAACGTAACTTTTGACACAGAACTCAGATTTGCAGAAGAAACACATGTTTATGCTCCTCA
The DNA here is from genome assembly GCF_059756535.1 of Pantherophis guttatus. Lineage (NCBI taxonomy): Eukaryota > Metazoa > Chordata > Lepidosauria > Squamata > Colubridae > Pantherophis > Pantherophis guttatus. Next base: position 117,908,894 of record NC_142065.1, on the reverse strand, counting down.
CGGTCTGAAAAGCACAAAAACGCCTTCAAGTTTCAAGTACGAGCTTTCCCTGTGGAGTTAGACCAAAGTGCATCTCAGAATTGGCAGTAGGGCCAAATTCAGCCAGAAAACATAACTTTTGACACAGAACTCAGATTTGCAGAAGAAACACATATTCATGCTCGTCACAGTCTGAAAAGCACAAAAACGCCTTCAAGTTTCAAGTACGAGCTTTCCCTGAGGAGTTAGACCAAAGTGCATCTCAGAATTGGCAGTAGGACTCATTTCAGCCAGAACACGTAACTTTTTACAGAGAGCTCAGATTTGCAGACGAAACACATATTCATGCTCGTCACAGTATGAAAAGCACAAAAACGCCTTCAATTTTCAAGTATGAGCTTTCCCTGGGGAGTTAGAACAAAGTGCATCTCAGAATTGGCAGTAGGGCTCAATTCATCCAGAAAACGTAACTTTTGACACAGAGCTAAGATTTGCAGAAGAAACACATATTCATGCTCCTCAAGGTCTGAAAAGCACAAAAACGCCTTCAATTTTCAAATACGAGCTTTTCCTGCGGAGTTAGACCAAAGTGCATCTCAGAATTGGCAGTAGGGCTCAATTCATCCAGAAAACGTAACTTTTGACACAGAACTCAGATTTGCAGAAGAAACACATGTTTATTCTCCTCACGGTCTGAAAAGCACAAAAACGCCTTCAAGTTTCAAGTACGAGCTTTCCCTGTGGAGTTAGACCAAAGTGCATCTCAGAATTGGCAGTAGGGCCAAATTCAGCCAGAAAACATAACTTTTTACAGAGAGCTCAGATTTGCAGAAGAAACATATTCATGCTCGTCACAGTCTGAAAAGCACAAAAACGCCTTCAATTTTCAAATAGGAGCTTTCCCTGGAGAGTTAGACCAAAGTGCATCTCAGAATTGGCAGTAGGGCCAAATTCAGCCAGAACACGTAACTTTTGACACAGAGCTCAGATTTGCAGAAGAAACACATATTTATGCTCCTCAGGGTCTGAAAAGCACAAAAACGCCTTCAATTTTCAAATACGAGCTTTTCCTGCGGAGTTAGACCAAAGTGCATCTCAGAATTGGCAGTAGGGCTCAATTCATCCAGAAAACGTAACTTTTGACACAGAACTCAGATTTGCAGAAGAAACACATGTTTATGCTCCTCACGGTCTGAAAAGCACAAAAACGCCTTCAATTTTCAAGTACGAGCTTTCCCAGAGGAATTAGACCAAAGTGCATCTCAGAATTGGCAGTAGGGCTCATTTCAGCCAGAACACGTAACTTTTTACAGAGAGCTCAGATTTGCAGAAGAAACACATATTCATGCTCCTCATGGTCTGAAAAGCACAAAAACGACTTCAATTTTCAAATACGAGCTTTCCGTGAGGAGTTAGACCAAAGGGCATCTCAGAATTGGCAGTAGGGCTCAATTCAGCCAGAAAACGTAACTTTTGACACAGAGCTCAGATTTGCAGAAGAAACACATATTCATGCTTGTCACAGTATGAAAAGCACAAAAACGCCTTCAAGTTTCAAGTACGAGCTTTCCCTGTGGAGTTAGACCAAAGGGCATCTCAGAATTGGCAGTAGGGCTCAATTCAGCCAGAAAACGTAACTTTTGACACAGAGCTAAGATTTGCAGAAGAAACACATATTCATGCTTGTCACAGTATGAAAAGCACAAAAACGCCTTCAATTTTCAAGTATGAGCTTTCCCTGGGGAGTTAGAACAAAGTGCATCTCAGAATTGGCAGTAGGGCTCAATTCATCCAGAAAACGTAACTTTTGACACAGAGCTAAGATTTGCAGAAGAAACACATATTCATGCTCCTCAAGGTCTGAAAAGCACAAAAACGCCTTCAATTTTCAAATACGAGCTTTTCCTGCGGAGTTAGACCAAAATGCATCTCAGAATTGGCAGTAGGGCTCAATTCATCCAGAAAACGTAACTTTTGACACAGAACTCAGATTTGCAGAAGAAACACATGTTTATGCTCCTCACGGTCTGAAAAGCACAAAAACGCCTTCAAGTTTCAAGTACGAGCTTTCCCTGTGGAGTTAGACCAAAGTGCATCTCAGAATTGGCAGTAGGGCCAAATTCAGCCAGAAAACATAACTTTTGACACAGAACTCAGATTTGCAGAAGAAACACATATTCATGCTCGTCACAGTCTGAAAAGCACAAAAACGCCTTCAATTTTCAAGTACGAGCTTTCCCTGGGGAGTTAGACCAAAGTGCACCTCAGAATTGGCAGTAGGGCTCAATTCAGCCAGAAAACGTAACTTTTGACACAGAGCTAAGATTTGCAGAAGAAACACATATTCATGCTCGTCACAGTCTGAAAAGCACAAAAACGCCTTCAATTTTCAAGTACGAGCTTTCCCTGGAGAGTTAGACCAAAGTGCATCTCAGAATTGGCAGTAGGGCTCATTTCAGCCAGAACACGTAACTTTTTACAGAGAGCTCAGATTTGCAAAAGAAACACATATTCATCCTCCTCATGGTCCGAAAAGCACAAAAACGACCTCAATTTTCAAATACGAGCTTTCCGTGAGGAGTTAGACCAAAGGGCATCTCAGAATTGGCAGTAGGGCTCAATTCAGCCAGAAAACGTAACTTTTGACACAGAGCTCAGATTTGCAGAAGAAACACATGTTTATGCTCCTCACGGTCTGAAAAGCACAAAAACGCCTTCAAGTTTCAAGTACGAGCTTTCCCTGTGGAGTTAGACCAAAGTGCATCTCAGAATTGGCAATAGGGCTCATTTCAGCCAGGACATGTAACTTTTTACAGAGAGATCATATTTGCAGAAGAAACACATATTCATGCTCCTCACAGTCTAAAAAGCACAAAAACGCCTTCAATTTTCAAGTACGAGCTTTCCCTGGGGAGTTAGACCAAAGTGCATCTCAGAATTGGCAGTAGGGCTCAATTCAGCCAGAAAACGAAACTTTTGACACAGAGCTCAGATTTGCAGAAGAAACACATATTCATGCTCGTCACAGTCTAAAAAGCACAAAAATGACTTCAATTTTCAATACGAGCTTTCCCAGAGGAATTAGACCAAAGTGCATCTCAGAATTGGCAGTAGGGCTCATTTCAGCCAGAACACGTAACTTTTTACAGAGAGCTCAGATTTGCAGAAGAAACACATATTCATGCTCCTCATGGTCTAAAAAGCACAAAAACGACTTCAATTTTCAAATACGAGCTTTCCGTGAGGAGTTAGACCAAAGGGCATCTCAGAATTGGCAGTAGGGCTCAATTCATCCAGAAAATGTAACTTTTGACACAGAACTCAGATTTGCAGAAGAAACACATATTCATGCTCGTCACAGTCTGAAAAGGACAAAAACGCCTTCAATTTTCAAATACGAGCTTTTCCTGGGGAGTTAGACCAAAGTGCATCTCAGAATTGGCAGTAGGTCTCAATTCAGCCAGAAAACGTAACTTTTGACACAGAGCTCAGATTTGCAGAAGAAACATATTCATGCTCGTCACAGTCTGAAAAGCACAAAAACGCCTTCAATTTTCAAATAGGAGCTTTCCCTGGAGAGTTAGACCAAAGTGCATCTCAGAATTGGCAGTAGGGCTCATTTCAGCCAGAACACGTAACTTTTGACAGAGAGCTCATATTTGCAGAAGAAACAAATATTCATGCTCGTCACAGTCTGAAAAGCACAAAAACGCCTTCAAGTTTCAAGTACGAGCTTTCCCTGAGGAGTTAGACCAAAGTGCATCTCAGAATTGGCAGTAGGGCTCATTTCAGCCAGAACACGTAACTTTTTACAGAGAGCTCAGATTTGCAGAAGAAACACATATTCATGCTCCTCAAGGTCTGAAAAGCACAAAAACGCCTTCAATTTTCAAATACGAGCTTTTCCTGGGAAGTTAGACCAAAGGGCATCTCAGAATTGGCAGTAGGGCTCATTTCAGCCAGAACACGTAACTTTTTACAGAGAGCTCAGATTTGCAGAAGAAACACATATTCATGCTCCTCATGGTCCGAAAAGCACAAAAACGACCTCAATTTTCAAATACGAGCTTTCCGTGAGGAGTTAGACCAAAGGGCATCTCAGAATTGGCAGTAGGGCTCAATTCAGCCAGAAAACGTAACTTTTGACACAGAGCTCAGATTTGCAGAAGAAACACATATTTATACTCCTCAGGGTCTGAAAAGCACAAAAACGCCTTCAATTTTCAAATACGAGCTTTTCCTGCGGAGTTAGACCAAAGTGCATCTCAGAATTGGCAGTAGGGCTCAATTCATCCAGAAAACGTAACTTTTGACACAGAACTCAGATTTGCAGAAGAAACACATGTTTATGCTCCTCACGGTCTGAAAAGCACAAAAACGCCTTCAATTTTCAAGTACGAGCTTTCCCAAAGGAATTAGACCAAAGTGCATCTCAGAATTGGCAGTAGGGCTCAATTCATCCAAAAAACGTAACTTTTGACACAGAGCTAAGATTTGCAGAAGAAACACATGTTTATGCTCCTCACGGTCTGAAAAGCACAAAAACGCCTTCAAGTTTCAAGTACGAGCTTTCCCTGTGGAGTTAGACCAAAGTGCATCTCAGAATTGGCAGTAGGGCCAAATTCAGCCAGAAAACATAACTTTTGACACAGAACTCAGATTTGCAGAAGAAACACATATTCATGCTCGTCACAGTCTGAAAAGCACAAAAACGCCTTCAATTTTCAAGTACGAGCTTTCCCTGAGGAGTTAGACCAAAGTGCATCTCAGAATTGGCAGTTGGGCTCATTTCAGCCACAACACGTAACTTTTTACAGAGAGCTCAGATTTGCAGAAGAAACATATTCATGCTCGTCACAGTCTGAAAAGCACAAGAACGCCTTCAATTTTCAAATAGGAGCTTTCCCTGGAGAGTTAGACCAAAGTGCATCTCAGAATTGGCAGTAGGGCTCAATTCATCCAGAAAACGTAACTTTTGACACAGAACTCAGATTTGCAGAAGAAACACATGTTTATGCTCCTCACGGTCTGAAAAGCACAAAAACGCCTTCAAGTTTCAAGTACGAGCTTTCCCTGTGGAGTTAGACCAAAGTGCATCTCAGAATTGGCAGTAGGGCTCATTTCAGCCAGAACATGTAACTTTTTACAGAGAGATCATATTTGCAGAAGAAACACATATTCATGCTCCTCACAGTCTAAAAAGCACAAAAACGCCTTCAATTTTCAAGTACGAGCTTTCCCTGGGGAGTTAGACCAAAGTGCATCTCAGAATTGGCAGTAGGGCTCAATTCAGCCAGAAAACGAAACTTTTGACACAGAGCTCAGATTTGCAGAAGAAACACATATTCATGCTCGTCACAGTCTGAAAAGCACAAAAACGACTTCAATTTTCAATATGAGCTTTCCCAGAGGAATTAGACCAAAGTGCATCTCAGAATTGGCAGTAGGGCTCATTTCAGCCAGAACACGTAACTTTTTACAGAGAGCTCAGATTTGCAGAAGAAACACATATTCATGCTCGTCACAGTCTGAAAAGCACAAAAACCCCTTCAAGTTTCAAGTACGAGCTTTCCCTGAGGAGTTAGACCAAAGTGCATCTCAGAATTGGCAGTAGGGCTCATTTCTGCCAGAACACGTAACTTTTTACAGAGAGCTCAGATTTGCAGAAGAAACACATATTCATGCTCCTCAAGGTCTGAAAAGCACAAAAACGCCTTCAATTTTCAAATACGAGCTTTTCCTGGGGAGTTAGACCAAAGGGCATCTCAGAATTGGCAGTAGGGCTCATTTCAGCCAGAACACGTAACTTTTTACAGAGAGCTCAGATTTGCAGAAGAAACACATATTCATGCTCCTCATGGTCCGAAAAGCACAAAAACGACCTCAATTTTCAAATACGAGCTTTCCGTGAGGATTAAGACCAAAGGGCATCTCAGAATTGGCAGTAGGGCTCAATTCAGCCAGAAAACGTAACTTTTGACACAGAGCTCAGATTTGCAGAAGAAACACATATTTATGCTCCTCAGGGTCTGAAAAGCACAAAAACGCCTTCAATTTTCAAATACGAGCTATTCCTGCGGAGTTAGACCAAAGTGCATCTCAGAATTGGCAGTAGGGCTCAATTCATCCAAAAAACGTAACTTTTGACACAGAGCTAAGATTTGCAGAAGAAACACATATTCATGCTCCTCAAGGTCTGAAAAGCACAAAAACGCCTTCAATTTTCAAATACGAGCTTTTCCTGCAGAGTTAGACCAAAGTGCATCTCAGAATTGGCAGTAGGGCTCAATTCATCCAGAAAACGTAACTTTTGACACAGAACTCAGATTTGCAGAAGAAACACATGTTTATGCTCCTCACGGTCTGAAAAGCACAAAAACGCCTTCAAGTTTCAAGTACGAGCTTTCCCTGTGGAGTTAGACCAAAGTGCATCTCAGAATTGGCAGTAGGGCCAAATTCAGCCAGAAAACATAACTTTTGACACAGAACTCAGATTTGCAGAAGAAACACATATTCATGCTCGTCACAGTCTGAAAAGCAAAAAAACGCCTTCAAGTTTCAAGTACGAGCTTTCCCTGAGGAGTTAGACCAAAGTGCATCTCAGAATTGGCAGTAGGGGTCATTTCAGCCAGAACACGTAACTTTTTACAGAGAGCTCAGATTTGCAGAAGAAACATATTCATGCTCGTCACAGTCTGAAAAGCACAAAAACGCCTTCAATTTTCAAATAGGAGCTTTCCCTGGAGAGTTAGACCAAAGTGCATCTCAGAATTGGCAGTAAGGCTCATTTCAGCCAGAACACGTAACTTTTGACACAGAGCTCAGATTTGCAGAAGAAACACATATTTATGCTCCTCAGGGTCTGAAAAGCACAAAAACGCCTTCAATTTTCAAATACGAGCTTTTCCTGCGGAGTTAGACCAAAGTGCATCTCAGAATTGGCAGTAGGGCTCAATTCATCCAGAAAACGTAACTTTTGACACAGAACTCAGATTTGCAGAAGAAACACATGTTTATGCTCCTCACGGTCTGAAAAGCACAAAAACGCCTTCAAGTTTCAAGTACGAGCTTTCGCTGTGGAGTTAGACCAAAGTGCATCTCAGAATTGGCAGTAGGGCCAAATTCAGCCAGAAAACATAACTTTTGACACAGAACTCAGATTTGCAGAAGAAACACATATTCATGCTCGTCACAGTCTGAAAAGCAAAAAAACGCCTTCAAGTTTCAAGTACGAGCTTTCCCTGAGGAGTTAGACCAAAGTGCATCTCAGAATTGGCAGTAGGGGTCATTTCAGCCAGAACACGTAACTTTTTACAGAGAGCTCAGATTTGCAGAAGAAACATATTCATGCTCGTCACAGTCTGAAAAGCACAAAAACGCCTTCAATTTTCAAATAGGAGCTTTCCCTGGAGAGTTAGACCAAAGTGCATCTCAGAATTGGCAGTAAGGCTCATTTCAGCCAGAACACGTAACTTTTGACACAGAGCTCAGATTTGCAGAAGAAACACATATTTATGCTCCTCAGGGTCTGAAAAGCACAAAAACGCCTTCAATTTTCAAATACGAGCTTTTCCTGCGGAGTTAGACCAAAGTGCATCTCAGAATTGGCAGTAGGGCTCAATTCATCCAGAAAACGTAACTTTTGACACAGAACTCAGATTTGCAGAAGAAACACATGTTTATGCTCCTCACGGTCTGAAAAGCACAAAAACGCCTTCAATTTTCAAGTACGAGCTTTCCCAGAGGAATTAGACCAAAGTGCATCTCAGAATTGGCAGTAGGGCTCATTTCAGCCAGAACACGTAACTTTTTACAGAGAGCTCAGATTTGCAGAAGAAACACATATTCATGCTCCTCAAGGTCTGAAAAGCACAAAAACGCCTTCAATTTTCAAATACGAGCTTTTCCTGGGGAGTTAGACCAAAGGGCATCTCAGAATTGGCAGTAGGGCTCATTTCAGCCAGAACACGTAACTTTTTACAGAGAGCTCAGATTTGCAGAAGAAACACATATTCATGCTCCTCATGGTCCGAAAAGCACAAAAACGACCTCAATTTTCAAATACGAGCTTTCCGTGAGGATTAAGACCAAAGGGCATCTCAGAATTGGCAGTAGGGCTCAATTCAGCCAGAAAACGTAACTTTTGACACAGAGCTCAGATTTGCAGAAGAAACACATATTTATGCTCCTCAGGGTCTGAAAAGCACAAAAACGCCTTCAATTTTCAAATACGAGCTATTCCTGCGGAGTTAGACCAAAGTGCATCTCAGAATTGGCAGTAGGGCTCAATTCATCCAAAAAACGTAACTTTTGACACAGAGCTAAGATTTGCAGAAGAAACACATATTCATGCTCCTCAAGGTCTGAAAAGCACAAAAACGCCTTCAATTTTCAAATACGAGCTTTTCCTGCAGAGTTAGACCAAAGTGCATCTCAGAATTGGCAGTAGGGCTCAATTCATCCAGAAAACGTAACTTTTGACACAGAACTCAGATTTGCAGAAGAAACACATGTTTATGCTCCTCACGGTCTGAAAAGCACAAAAACGCCTTCAAGTTTCAAGTACGAGCTTTCCCTGTGGAGTTAGACCAAAGTGCATCTCAGAATTGGCAGTAGGGCCAAATTCAGCCAGAAAACATAACTTTTGACACAGAACTCAGATTTGCAGAAGAAACACATATTCATGCTCGTCACAGTCTGAAAAGCAAAAAAACGCCTTCAAGTTTCAAGTACGAGCTTTCCCTGAGGAGTTAGACCAAAGTGCATCTCAGAATTGGCAGTAGGGGTCATTTCAGCCAGAACACGTAACTTTTTACAGAGAGCTCAGATTTGCAGAAGAAACATATTCATGCTCGTCACAGTCTGAAAAGCACAAAAACGCCTTCAATTTTCAAATAGGAGCTTTCCCTGGAGAGTTAGACCAAAGTGCATCTCAGAATTGGCAGTAAGGCTCATTTCAGCCAGAACACGTAACTTTTGACACAGAGCTCAGATTTGCAGAAGAAACACATATTTATGCTCCTCAGGGTCTGAAAAGCACAAAAACGCCTTCAAGTTTCAAATACGAGCTTTTCCTGCAGAGTTAGACCAAAGTGCATCTCAGAATTGGCAGTAGGGCTCAATTCATCCAGAAAACGTAACTTTTGACACAGAACTCAGATTTGCAGAAGAAACACATGTTTATGCTCCTCACGGTCTGAAAAGCACAAAAACGCCTTCAAGTTTCAAGTACGAGCTTTCGCTGTGGAGTTAGACCAAAGTGCATCTCAGAATTGGCAGTAGGGCCAAATTCAGCCAGAAAACATAACTTTTGACACAGAACTCAGATTTGCAGAAGAAACACATATTCATGCTCGTCACAGTCTGAAAAGCAAAAAAACGCCTTCAAGTTTCAAGTACGAGCTTTCCCTGAGGAGTTAGACCAAAGTGCATCTCAGAATTGGCAGTAGGGGTCATTTCAGCCAGAACACGTAACTTTTTACAGAGAGCTCAGATTTGCAGAAGAAACATATTCATGCTCGTCACAGTCTGAAAAGCACAAAAACGCCTTCAATTTTCAAATAGGAGCTTTCCCTGGAGAGTTAGACCAAAGTGCATCTCAGAATTGGCAGTAAGGCTCATTTCAGCCAGAACACGTAACTTTTGACACAGAGCTCAGATTTGCAGAAGAAACACATATTTATGCTCCTCAGGGTCTGAAAAGCACAAAAACGCCTTCAATTTTCAAATACGAGCTTTTCCTGCGGAGTTAGACCAAAGTGCATCTCAGAATTGGCAGTAGGGCTCAATTCATCCAGAAAACGTAACTTTTGACACAGAACTCAGATTTGCAGAAGAAACACATGTTTATGCTCCTCACGGTCTGAAAAGCACAAAAACGCCTTCAATTTTCAAGTACGAGCTTTCCCAGAGGAATTAGACCAAAGTGCATCTCAGAATTGGCAGTAGGGCTCATTTCAGCCAGAACACGTAACTTTTTACAGAGAGCTCAGATTTGCAGAAGAAACACATATTCATGCTCCTCATGGTCTGAAAAGCACAAAAACGCCTTCAATTTTCAAATACGAGCTTTCCGTGAGGAGTTAGACCAAAGGGCATCTCAGAATTGGCAGTAGGGCTCAATTCAGCCAGAAAACGTAACTTTTGACACAGAGCTCAGATTTGCAGAAGAAACACATATTCATGCTTGTCACAGTATGAAAAGCACAAAAACGCCTTCAAGTTTCAAGTACGAGCTTTCCCTGTGGAGTTAGACCAAAGGGCATCTCAGAATTGGCAGTAGGGCTCAATTCAGCCAGAAAACGTAACTTTTGACACAGAGCTAAGATTTGCAGAAGAAACACATATTCATGCTTGTCACAGTATGAAAAGCACAAAAACGCCTTCAATTTTCAAGTATGAGCTTTCCCTGGGGAGTTAGAACAAAGTGCATCTCAGAATTGGCAGTAGGGCTCAATTCATCCAGAAAACGTAACTTTTGACACAGAGCTAAGATTTGCAGAAGAAACACATATTCATGCTCCTCAAGGTCTGAAAAGCACAAAAACGCCTTCAATTTTCAAATACGAGCTTTTCCTGCGGAGTTAGACCAAAATGCATCTCAGAATTGGCAGTAGGGCTCAATTCATCCAGAAAACGTAACTTTTGACACAGAACTCAGATTTGCAGAAGAAACACATGTTTATGCTCCTCACGGTCTGAAAAGCACAAAAACGCCTTCAAGTTTCAAGTACGAGCTTTCCCTGTGGAGTTAGACCAAAGTGCATCTCAGAATTGGCAGTAGGGCTCATTTCAGCCAGAACACGTAACTTTTTACAGAGAGCTCAGATTTGCAGAAGAAACACATATTCATGCTCCTCATGGTCCGAAAAGCACAAAAACGACCTCAATTTTCAAATACGAGCTTTCCGTGAGGAGTTAGACCAAAGGGCATCTCAGAATTGGCAGTAGGGCTCAATTCAGCCAGAAAACGTAACTTTTGACACAGAGCTCAGATTTGCAGAAGAAACACATATTTATGCTCCTCAGGGTCAGAAAAGCACAAAAACGCCTTCAATTTTCAAATACGAGCTATTCCTGCGGAGTTAGACCAAAGTGCATCTCAGAATTGGCAGTAGGGCTCAATTCATCCAGAAAACGTAACTTTTGACACAGAACTCAGATTTGCAGAAGAAACACATGTTTATGCTCCTCACGGTCTGAAAAGCACAAAAACGCCTTCAAGTTTCAAGTACGAGCTTTCCCTGTGGAGTTAGACCAAAGTGCATCTCAGAATTGGCAGTAGGGCCAAATTCAGCCAGAAAACATAACTTTTGACACAGAACTCAGATTTGCAGAAGAAACACATATTCATGCTCGTCACAGTCTGAAAAGCAAAAAAACGCCTTCAAGTTTCAAGTACGAGCTTTCCCTGAGGAGTTAGACCAAAGTGCATCTCAGAATTGGCAGTAGGGGTCATTTCAGCCAGAACACGTAACTTTTTACAGAGAGCTCAGATTTGCAGAAGAAACATATTCATGCTCGTCACAGTCTGAAAAGCACAAAAACGCCTTCAATTTTCAAATAGGAGCTTTCCCTGGAGAGTTAGACCAAAGTGCATCTCAGAATTGGCAGTAAGGCTCATTTCAGCCAGAACACGTAACTTTTGACACAGAGCTAAGATTTGCAGAAGAAACACATATTCATGCTTGTCACAGTATGAAAAGCACAAAAACGCCTTCAATTTTCAAGTATGAGCTTTCCCTGGGGAGTTAGAACAAAGTGCATCTCAGAATTGGCAGTAGGGCTCAATTCATCCAGAAAACGTAACTTTTGACACAGAGCTAAGATTTGCAGAAGAAACACATATTCATGCTCCTCAAGGTCTGAAAAGCACAAAAACGCCTTCAATTTTCAAATACGAGCTTTTCCTGCGGAGTTAGACCAAAATGCATCTCAGAATTGGCAGTAGGGCTCAATTCATCCAGAAAACGTAACTTTTGACACAGAACTCAGATTTGCAGAAGAAACACATGTTTATGCTCCTCACGGTCTGAAAAGCACAAAAACGCCTTCAAGTTTCAAGTACGAGCTTTCCCTGTGGAGTTAGACCAAAGTGCATCTCAGAATTGGCAGTAGGGCTCATTTCAGCCAGAACACGTAACTTTTTACAGAGAGCTCAGATTTGCAGAAGAAACACATATTCATGCTCCTCATGGTCCGAAAAGCACAAAAACGACATCAATTTTCAAATACGAGCTTTCCGTGAGGAGTTAGACCAAAGGGCATCTCAGAATTGGCAGTAGGGCTCAATTCAGCCAGAAAACGTAACTTTTGACACAGAGCTCAGATTTGCAGAAGAAACACATATTTATGCTCCTCAGGGTCTGAAAAGCACAAAAACGCCTTCAATTTTCAAATATGAGCTATTCCTGCGGAGTTAGACCAAAGTGCATCTCAGAATTGGCAGTAGGGCTCAATTCATCCAAAAAACGTAACTTTTGACACAGAGCTAAGATTTGCAGAAGAAACACATATTCATGCTCCTCAAGGTCTGAAAAGCACAAAAACGCCTTCAATTTTCAAATACGAGCTTTTCCTGCAGAGTTAGACCAAAGTGCATCTCAGAATTGGCAGTAGGGCTCAATTCATCCAGAAAACGTAACTTTTGACACAGAACTCAGATTTGCAGAAGAAACACATGTTTATGCTCCTCACGGTCTGAAAAGCACAAAAACGCCTTCAAGTTTCAAGTACGAGCTTTCCCTGTGGAGTTAGACCAAAGTGCATCTCAGAATTGGCAGTAGGGCCAAATTCAGCCAGAAAACATAACTTTTGACACAGAACTCAGATTTGCAGAAGAAACACATATTCATGCTCGTCACAGTCTGAAAAGCAAAAAAACGCCTTCAAGTTTCAAGTACGAGCTTTCCCTGAGGAGTTAGACCAAAGTGCATCTCAGAATTGGCAGTAGGGGTCATTTCAGCCAGAACACGTAACTTTTTACAGAGAGCTCAGATTTGCAGAAGAAACATATTCATGCTCGTCACAGTCTGAAAAGCACAAAAACGCCTTCAATTTTCAAATAGGAGCTTTCCCTGGAGAGTTAGACCAAAGTGCATCTCAGAATTGGCAGTAAGGCTCATTTCAGCCAGAACACGTAACTTTTGACACAGAGCTCAGATTTGCAGAAGAAACACATATTTATGCTCCTCGGTCTGAAAAGCACAAAAACGCCTTCAATTTTCAAATACGAGCTTTTCCTGCGGAGTTAGACCAAAGTGCATCTCAGAATTGGCAGTAGGGCTCAATTCATCCAGAAAACGTAACTTTTGACACAGAACTCAGATTTGCAGAAGAAACACATGTTTATGCTCCTCACGGTCTGAAAAGCACAAAAACGCCTTCAATTTTCAAGTACGAGCTTTCCCAGAGGAATTAGACCAAAGTGCATCTCAGAATTGGCAGTAGGGCTCATTTCAGCCAGAACACGTAACTTTTTACAGAGAGCTCAGATTTGCAGAAGAAACACATATTCATGCTCCTCATGGTCTGAAAAGCACAAAAACGACTTCAATTTTCAAATACGAGCTTTCCGTGAGGAGTTAGACCAAAGGGCATCTCAGAATTGGCAGTAGGGCTCAATTCAGCCAGAAAACGTAACTTTTGACACAGAGCTCAGATTTGCAGAAGAAACACATATTCATGCTTGTCACAGTATGAAAAGCACAAAAACGCCTTCAAGTTTCAAGTACGAGCTTTCCCTGTGGAGTTAGACCAAAGGGCATCTCAGAATTGGCAGTAGGGCTCAATTCAGCCAGAAAACGTAACTTTTGACACAGAGCTAAGATTTGCAGAAGAAACACATATTCATGCTTGTCACAGTATGAAAAGCACAAAAACGCCTTCAATTTTCAAGTATGAGCTTTCCCTGGGGAGTTAGAACAAAGTGCATCTCAGAATTGGCAGTAAGGCTCATTTCAGCCAGAACACGTAACTTTTGACACAGAGCTCAGATTTGCAGAAGAAACACATATTTATGCTCCTCAGGGTCTGAAAAGCACAAAAACGCCTTCAATTTTCAAATACGAGCTTTTCCTGCGGAGTTAGACCAAAGTGCATCTCAGAATTGGCAGTAGGGCTCAATTCATCCAGAAAACGTAACTTTTGACACAGAACTCAGATTTGCAGAAGAAACACATGTTTATGCTCCTCACGGTCTGAAAAGCACAAAAACGCCTTCAATTTTTAAGTACGAGCTTTCCCAGAGGAATTAGACCAAAGTGCATCTCAGAATTGGCAGTAGGGCTCATTTCAGCCAGAACACGTAACTTTTTACAGAGAGCTCAGATTTGCAGAAGAAACACATATTCATGCTCCTCATGGTCTGAAAAGCACAAAAACGACTTCAATTTTCAAATACGAGCTTTCCGTGAGGAGTTAGACCAAAGGGCATCTCAGAATTGGCAGTAGGGCTCAATTCAGCCAGAAAACGTAACTTTTGACACAGAGCTCAGATTTGCAGAAGAAACACATATTCATGCTTGTCACAGTATGAAAAGCACAAAAACGCCTTCAAGTTTCAAGTACGAGCTTTCCCTGTGGAGTTAGACCAAAGGGCATCTCAGAATTGGCAGTAGGGCTCAATTCAGCCAGAAAACGTAACTTTTGACACAGAGCTAAGATTTGCAGAAGAAACACATATTCATGCTTGTCACAGTATGAAAAGCACAAAAACGCCTTCAATTTTCAAGTATGAGCTTTCGCTGGGGAGTTAGAACAAAGTGCATCTCAGAATTGGCAGTAGGGCTCAATTCATCCAGAAAACGTAACTTTTGACACAGAGCTAAGATTTGCAGAAGAAACACATATTCATGCTCCTCAAGGTCTGAAAAGCACAAAAACGCCTTCAATTTTCAAATACGAGCTTTTCCTGCGGAGTTAGACCAAAATGCATCTCAGAATTGGCAGTAGGGCTCAATTCATCCAGAAAACGTAAGTTTTGACACAGAACTCAGATTTGCAGAAGAAACACATGTTTATGCTCCTCACGGTCTGAAAAGCACAAAAACGCCTTCAAGTTTCAAGTACGAGCTGTCCCTGTGGAGTTAGACCAAAGTGCATCTCAGAATTGGCAGTAGGGCCAAATTCAGCCAGAAAACATAACTTTTGACACAGAACTCAAATTTGCAGAAGAAACACATATTCATGCTCGTCACAGTCTGAAAAGCACAAAAACGCCTTCAATTTTCAAGTACGAGCTTTCCCTGGGGAGTTAGACCAAAGTGCACCTCAGAATTGGCAGTAGGGCTCAATTCAGCCAGAAAACGTAACTTTTGACACAGAGCTAAGATTTGCAGAAGAAACACATATTCATGCTCGTCACAGTCTGAAAAGCACAAAAACGCCTTCAATTTTCAAGTACGAGCTTTCCCTGGAGAGTTAGACCAAAGTGCATCTCAGAATTGGCAGTAGGGCTCATTTCAGCCAGAACACGTAACTTTTGACAGAGAGCTCATATTTGCAGAAGAAACACATATTCATGCTCCTCATGGTCTGAAAAGCACAAAAACGACTTCAATTTTCAAATAAGAGCTTTCCGTGAGGAGTTAGAACAAAGGGCATCTCAGAATTGGCAGTAGGGCTCAATTCAGCCAGAAAACGTAACTTTTGACACAGAACTCAGATTTGCAGAAGAAACAAATATTCATGCTCGTCACAGTCTGAAAAGCACAAAAACGCCTTCAAGTTTCAAGTACGAGCTTTCCCTGAGGAGTTAGACCAAAGTGCATCTCAGAATTGGCAGTAGGGCTCATTTCAGCCAGAACACGTAACTTTTTACAGAGAGCTCAGATTTGCAGAAGAAACACATATTCATGCTCCTCAAGGTCTGAAAAGCACAAAAACGCCTTCAATTTTCAAATACGAGCTTTTCCTGGGAAGTTAGACCACGGGCATCTCAGAATTGGCAGTAGGGCTCATTTCAGCCAGAACACGTAACTTTTTACAGAGAGCTCAGATTTGCAGAAGAAACACATATTCATGCTCCTCATGGTCCGAAAAGCACAAAAACGACCTCAATTTTCAAATACGAGCTTTCCGTGAGGAGTTAGACCAAAGGGCATCTCAGAATTGGCAGTAGGGCTCAATTCAGCCAGAAAACGTAACTTTTGACACAGAGCTCAGATTTGCAGAAGAAACACATATTTATGCTCCTCAGGGTCTGAAAAGCACAAAAACGCCTTCAATTTTCAAATACGAGCTTTTCCTGCGGAGTTAGACCAAAGTGCATCTCAGAATTGGCAGTAGGGCTCAATTCATCCAGAAAACGTAACTTTTGACACAGAACTCAGATTTGCAGAAGAAACACATGTTTATGCTCCTCACGGTCTGAAAAGCACAAAAACGCCTTCAAGTTTCAAGTACGAGCTTTCCCTGTGGAGTTAGACCAAAGTGCATCTCAGAATTGGCAGTAGGGCCAAATTCAGCCAGAAAACATAACTTTTGACACAGAACTCAAATTTGCAGAAGAAACACATATTCATGCTCGTCACAGTCTGAAAAGCACAAAAACGCCTTCAATTTTCAAGTACGAGCTTTCCCTGGGGAGTTAGACCAAAGTGCACCTCAGAATTGGCAGTAGGGCTCAATTCAGCCAGAATACGTAACTTTTGACACAGAGCTAAGATTTGCAGAAGAAACACATATTCATGCTCGTCACAGTCTGAAAAGCACAAAAACGCCTTCAATTTTCAAGTACGAGCTTTCCCTGGAGAGTTAGACCAAAGTGCATCTCAGAATTGGCAGTAGGGCTCATTTCAGCCAGAACACGTAACTTTTTACAGAGAGCTCAGATTTGCAGAAGAAACACATATTCATGCTCCTCATGGTCTGAAAAGCACAAAAACGACTTCAATTTTCAAATAAGAGCTTTCCGTGAGGAGTTAGACCAAAGGGCATCTCAGAATTGGCAGTAGGGCTCAATTCAGCCAGAAAACGTAACTTTTGACACACAGCTAAGATTTGCAGAAGAAACACATATTCATGCTCGTCACAGTCTGAAAAGCACAAAAACGCCTTCAATTTTCAAGTACGAGCTTTCCCGGGGGAGTTAGACCAAAGTGCATCTCAGAATTGGCAGTAGGGCTCAATTCATCCAGAAAATGTAACTTTTGACACAGAACTCAGATTTGCAGAAGAAACACATATTCATGCTCGTCACAGTCTGAAAAGCACAAAAACGCCTTCAATTTTCAAATACGAGCTTTTCCTGGGGAGTTAGACCAAAGTGCATCTCAGAATTGGCAGTAGGTCTCAATTCAGCCAGAAAACGTAACTTTTGACACAGAGCTCAGATTTACAGAAGAAACATATTCATGCTCGTCACAGTCTGAAAAGCACAAAAACGCCTTCAATTTTCAAATAGGAGCTTTCCCTGGAGAGTTAGACCAAAGTGCATCTCAGAATTGGCAGTAGGGCTCATTTCAGCCAGAACACGTAACTTTTGACAGAGAGCTCATATTTGCAGAAGAAACACATATTCATGCTCCTCATGGTCTGAAAAGCACAAAAACGACTTCAATTTTCAAATAAGAGCTTTCCGTGAGGAGTTAGAACAAAGGGCATCTCAGAATTGGCAGTAGGGCTCAATTCAGCCAGAAAACGTAACTTTTGACACAGAACTCAGATTTGCAGAAGAAACAAATATTCATGCTCGTCACAGTCTGAAAAGCACAAAAACGCCTTCAAGTTTCAAGTACGAGCTTTCCCTGAGGAGTTAGACCAAAGTGCATCTCAGAATTGGCAGTAGGGCTCATTTCAGCCAGAACACGTAACTTTTTACAGAGAGCTCAGATTTGCAGAAGAAACACATATTCATGCTCCTCAAGGTCTGAAAAGCACAAAAACGCCTTCAATTTTCAAATACGAGCTTTTCCTGGGAAGTTAGACCACGGGCATCTCAGAATTGGCAGTAGGGCTCATTTCAGCCAGAACACGTAACTTTTTACAGAGAGCTCAGATTTGCAGAAGAAACACATATTCATGCTCCTCATGGTCCGAAAAGCACAAAAACGACCTCAATTTTCAAATACGAGCTTTCCGTGAGGAGTTAGACCAAAGGGCATCTCAGAATTGGCAGTAGGGCTCAATTCAGCCAGAAAACGTAACTTTTGACACAGAGCTCAGATTTGCAGAAGAAACACATATTTATGCTCCTCAGGGTCTGAAAAGCACAAAAACGCCTTCAATTTTCAAATACGAGCTTTTCCTGCGGAGTTAGACCAAAGTGCATCTCAGAATTGGCAGTAGGGCTCAATTCATCCAGAAAACGTAACTTTTGACACAGAACTCAGATTTGCAGAAGAAACACATGTTTATGCTCCTCACGGTCTGAAAAGCACAAAAACGCCTTCAAGTTTCAAGTACGACCTTTCCCTGTGGAGTTAGACCAAAGTGCATCTCAGAATTGGCAGGAGGGCTCATTTCAGCCAGGACATGTAACTTTTTACAGAGAGATCATATTTGCAGAAGAAACACATATTCATGCTCCTCACAGTCTAAAAAGCACAAAAACGCCTTCAATTTTCAAGTACGAGCTTTCCCTGGGGAGTTAGACCAAAGTGCATCTCAGAATTGGCAGTAGGGCTCAATTCAGCCAGAAAACGAAACTTTTGACACAGAGCTCAGATTTGCAGAAGAAACACATATTCATGCTCGTCACAGTCTGAAAAGCACAAAAATGACTTCAATTTTCAATACGAGCTTTCCCAGAGGAATTAGACCAAAGTGCATCTCAGAATTGGCAGTAGGGCTCATTTCAGCCAGAACACGTAACTTTTTACAGAGAGCTCAGATTTGCAGAAGAAACACATATTCATGCTCCTCATGGTCTAAAAAGCACAAAAACGACTTCAATTTTCAAATACGAGCTTTCCGTGAGGAGTTAGACCAAAGGGCATCTCAGAATTGGCAGTAGGGCTCAATTCATCCAGAAAATGTAACTTTTGACACAGAGCTCAGATTTGCAGAAGAAACACATATTCATGCTCCTCATGGTCTGAAAAGCACAAAAACGCCTTCAATTTTCAAATAGGAGCTTTCCCTGGAGAGTTAGACCAAAGTGCATCTCAGAATTGGCAGTAGGGCTCATTTCAGCCAGAACATGTAACTTTTGACAGAGAGCTCATATTTGCAGAAGAAACACATATTCATGCTCCTCATGGTCTGAAAAGCACAAAAACGACTTCAATTTTCAAATAAGAGCTTTCCGTGAGGAGTTAGAACAAAGGGCATCTCAGAATTGGCAGTAGGGCTCATTTCAGCCAGAACACGTAACTTTTTACAGAGAGCTCAGATTTGCAGAAGAAACACATATTCATGCTCCTCATGGTCTAAAAAGCACAAAAACGACTTCAATTTTCAAATACGAGCTTTCCGTGAGGAGTTAGACCAAAGGGCATCTCAGAATTGGCAGTAGGGCTCAATTCATCCAGAAAATGTAACTTTTGACACAGAGCTCAGATTTGCAGAAGAAACACATATTCATGCTCCTCATGGTCTGAAAAGCACAAAAACGCCTTCAATTTTCAAATAGGAGCTTTCCCTGGAGAGTTAGACCAAAGTGCATCTCAGAATTGGCAGTAGGGCTCATTTCAGCCAGAACATGTAACTTTTGACAGAGAGCTCAGATTTGCAGAAGAAACACATATTCATGCTCCTCATGGTCTAAAAAGCACAAAAACGACTTCAATTTTCAAATACGAGCTTTCCGTGAGGAGTTAGACCAAAGGGCATCTCAGAATTGGCAGTAGGGCTCAATTCATCCAGAAAATGTAACTTTTGACACAGAGCTCAGATTTGCAGAAGAAACACATATTCATGCTCCTCATGGTCTGAAAAGCACAAAAACGCCTTCAATTTTCAAATAGGAGCTTTCCCTGGAGAGTTAGACCAAAGTGCATCTCAGAATTGGCAGTAGGGCTCATTTCAGCCAGAACATGTAACTTTTGACAGAGAGCTCATATTTGCAGAAGAAACACATATTCATGCTCCTCATGGTCTGAAAAGCACAAAAACGACTTCAATTTTCAAATAAGAGCTTTCCGTGAGGAGTTAGAACAAAGGGCATCTCAGAATTGGCAGTAGGGCTCAATTCAGCCAGAAAACGTAACTTTTGACACAGAACTCAGATTTGCAGAAGAAACAAATATTCATGCTCGTCACAGTCTGAAAAGCACAAAAACGCCTTCAAGTTTCAAGTACGAGCTTTCCCTGAGGAGTTAGACCAAAGTGCATCTCAGAATTGGCAGTAGGGCTCATTTCAGCCAGAACACGTAACTTTTTACAGAGAGCTCAGATTTGCAGAAGAAACACATATTCATGCTCCTCAAGGTCTGAAAAGCACAAAAACGCCTTCAATTTTGAAATACGAGCTTTTCCTGGGAAGTTAGACCAAAGGGCATCTCAGAATTGGCAGTAGGGCTCATTTCAGCCAGAACACGTAACTTTTTACAGAGAGCTCAGATTTGCAGAAGAAACACATATTCATGCTCCTCATGGTCCGAAAAGCACAAAAACGACCTCAATTTTCAAATACGAGCTTTCCGTGAGGAGTTAGACCAAAGGGCATCTCAGAATTGGCAGTAGGGCTCAATTCAGCCAGAAAACGTAACTTTTGACACAGAGCTCAGATTTGCAGAAGAAACACATATTTATGCTCCTCAGGGTCTGAAAAGCACAAAAACGCCTTCAATTTTCAAATACGAGCTTTTCCTGCGGAGTTAGACCAAAGTGCATCTCAGAATTGGCAGTAGGGCTCAATTCATCCAGAAAACGTAACTTTTGACACAGAACTCAGATTTGCAGAAGAAACACATGTTTATGCTCCTCACGGTCTGAAAAGCACAAAAACGCCTTCAAGTTTCAAGTACGACCTTTCCCTGTGGAGTTAGACCAAAGTGCATCTCAGAATTGGCAGTAGGGCTCATTTCAGCCAGGACATGTAACTTTTTACAGAGAGATCAGATTTGCAGAAGAAACACATATTCATGCTCGTCACAGTCTGAAAAGCACAAAAACGACTTCAATTTTCAATACGAGCTTTCCCAGAGGAATTAGACCAAAGTGCATCTCAGAATTGGCAGTAGGGCTCATTTCAGCCAGAAAACGTAACTTTTGACACAGAGCTCAGATTTGCAGAAGAAACACATATTCATGCTTGTCACAGTATGAAAAGCACAAAAACGCCTTCAATTTTCAAGTACGAGCTTTCCCTGGGGAGTTAGACCAAAGTGCATCTCAGAATCGGCAGTAGGGCCAAATTCAGCCAGAAAACATGACTTTTGACACAGAACTCAGATTTGCAGAAGAAACACATATTCATGCTCGTCACAGTCTGAAAAGCACAAAAACGCCTTCAATTTTCAAGTACGACCTTTCCCTGGAGAGTTAGACCAAAGTGCATCTCAGAATTGGCAGTAGGGCTCATTTCAGCCAGAACACGTAACTTTTTACAGAGAGCTCAGATTTGCAGAAGAAACACATATTCATGCTCCTCATGGTCTGAAAAGCACAAAAACCCCTTCAAGTTTCAAGTACGAGCTTTCCCTGTGGAGTTAGACCAAAGGGCATCTCAGAATTGGCAGTAGGGCTCAATTCAGCCAGAAAACGTAACTTTTGACACAGAGCTAAGATTTGCAGAAGAAACACATATTCATGCTTGTCACAGTATGAAAAGCACAAAAACGCCTTCAATTTTCAAGTATGAGCTTTCCCTGGGGAGTTAGAACAAAGTGCATCTCAGAATTGGCAGTAGGGCTCAATTCATCCAGAAAACGTAACTTTTGACACAGAGCTAAGATTTGCAGAAGAAACACATATTCATGCTCCTCAAGGTCTGAAAAGCACAAAAACGCCTTCAATTTTCAAATACGAGCTTTTCCTGCGGAGTTAGACCAAAGTGCATCTCAGAATTGGCAGTAGGGCTCAATTCATCCAGAAAACGTAACTTTTGACACAGAACTCAGATTTGCAGAAGAAACACATGTTTATGCTCCTCACGGTCTGAAAAGCACAAAAACGCCTTCAAGTTTCAAGTACGAGCTTTCCCTGTGGAGTTAGACCAAAGTGCATCTCAGAATTGGCAGTAGGGCCAAATTCAGCCAGAAAACATAACTTTTGACACAGAACTCAGATTTGCAGAAGAAACACATATTCATGCTCGTCACAGTCTGAAAAGCACAAAAACGCCTTCAAGTTTCAAGTACGAGCTTTCCCTGAGGAGTTAGACCAAAGTGCATCTCAGAATTGGCAGTAGGGCTCATTTCAGCCACAACACGTAACTTTTTACAGAGAGCTCAGATTTGCAGAAGAAACATATTCATGCTCGTCACAGTCTGAAAAGCACAAAAACGCCTTCAATTTTCAAATAGGAGCTTTCCCTGGAGAGTTAGACCAAAGTGCATCTCAGAATTGGCAGTAGGGCTCAATTCATCCAGAAAACGTAACTTTTGACACAGAACTCAGATTTGCAGAAGAAACACATGTTTATGCTCCTCACGGTCTGAAAAGCACAAAAACGCCTTCAAGTTTCAAGTACGAGCTTTCCCTGTGGAGTTAGACCAAAGTGCATCTCAGAATTGGCAGTAGGGCTCATTTCAGCCAGAAAATGTAACTTTTTACAGAGAGATCATATTTGCAGAAGAAACACATATTCATGCTCCTCACAGTCTAAAAAGCACAAAAACGCCTTCAATTTTCAAGTACGAGCTTTCCCTGGGGAGTTAGACCAAAGTGCATCTCAGAATTGGCAGTAGGGCTCAATTCAGCCAGAAAACGAAACTTTTGACACAGAGCTCAGATTTGCAGAAGAAACACATATTCATGCTCGTCACAGTCTGAAAAGCACAAAAACGACTTCAATTTTCAATATGAGCTTTCCCAGAGGAATTAGACCAAAGTGCATCTCAGAATTGGCAGTAGGGCTCATTTCAGCCAGAACACGTAACTTTTTACAGAGAGCTCAGATTTGCAGAAGAAACACATATTCATGCTCCTCAAGGTCTGAAAAGCACAAAAACGCCTTCAATTTTCAAATACGAGCTTTTCCTGGGGAGTTAGACCAAAGGGCATCTCAGAATTGGCAGTAGGGCTCATTTCAGCCAGAACACGTAACTTTTTACAGAGAGCTCAGATTTGCAGAAGAAACACATATTCATGCTCCTCATGGTCCGAAAAGCACAAAAACGACCTCAATTTTCAAATACGAGCTTTCCGTGAGGAGTTAGACCAAAGGGCATCTCAGAATTGGCAGTAGGGCTCAATTCAGCCAGAAAACGTAACTTTTGACACAGAGCTCAGATTTGCAGAAGAAACACATATTTATGCTCCTCAGGGTCTGAAAAGCACAAAAACGCCTTCAATTTTCAAATACGAGCTATTCCTGCGGAGTTAGACCAAAGTGCATCTCAGAATTGGCAGTAGGGCTCAATTCATCCAAAAAACGTAACTTTTGACACAGAACTCAGATTTGCAGAAGAAACACATGTTTATGCTCCTCACGGTCTGAAAAGCACAAAAACGCCTTCAAGTTTCAAGTACGAGCTTTCCCTGTGGAGTTAGACCAAAGTGCATCTCAGAATTGGCAGTAGGGCTCATTTCAGCCAGAACATGTAACTTTTTACAGAGAGATCATATTTGCAGAAGAAACACATATTCATGCTCCTCACAGTCTAAAAAGCACAAAAACGCCTTCAATTTTCAAGTACGAGCTTTCCCTGGGGAGTTAGACCAAAGTGCATCTCAGAATTGGCAGTAGGGCTCAATTCAGCCAGAAAACGAAACTTTTGACACAGAGCTCAGATTTGCAGAAGAAACACATATTCATGCTCGTCACAGTCTGAAAAGCACAAAAACGACTTCAATTTTCAATACGATCTTTCCCAGAGGAATTAGACCAAAGTGCATCTCAGAATTGGCAGTAGGGCTCATTTCAGCCAGAACATGTAACTTTTTACAGAGAGCTCAGATTTGCAGAAGAAACACATATTCATGCTCCTCATGGTCTAAAAAGCACAAAAACGACTTCAATTTTCAAATACGAGCTTTCCATGAGGAGTTAGACCAAAGGGCATCTCAGAATCGGCAGTAGGGCCAAATTCAGCCAGAAAACATAACTTTTGACACAGAACTCAGATTTGCAGAAGAAACACATATTCATGCTCGTCACAGTCTGAAAAGCACAAAAACGCCTTCAATTTTCAAGTACGACCTTTCCCTGGAGAGTTAGACCAAAGTGCATCTCAGAATTGGCAGTAGGGCTCATTTCAGCCAGAACACGTAACTTTTTACAGAGAGCTCAGATTTGCAGAAGAAACACATATTCATGCTCCTCATGGTCTGAAAAGCACAAAAACCCCTTCAAGTTTCAAGTACGAGCTTTCCCTGTGGAGTTAGACCAAAGGGCATCTCAGAATTGGCAGTAGGGCTCAATTCAGCCAGAAAACGTAACTTTTGACACAGAGCTAATATTTGCAGAAGAAACACATATTCATGCTTGTCACAGTCTGAAAAGCACAAAAACCCCTTCAAGTTTCAAGTACGAGCTTTCCCTGAGGAGTTAGACCAAAGTGCATCTCAGAATTGGCAGTAGGGCTCATTTCAGCCAGAACACGTAACTTTTGACACAGAACTCAGATTTGCAGAAGAAACACATATTCATGCTCCTCAAGGTCTGAAAAGCACAAAAACGCCTTCAATTTTCAAATACGAGCTTTTCCTGGGGAGTTAGACCAAAGGGCATCTCAGAATTGGCAGTAGGGCTCATTTCAGCCAGAACACGTAACTTTTTACAGAGAGCTCAGATTTGCAGAAGAAACACATATTCATGCTCCTCATGGTCCGAAAAGCACAAAAACGACCTCAATTTTCAAATACGAGCTTTCCGTGAGGAGTTAGACCAAAGGGCATCTCAGAATTGGCAGTAGGGCTCAATTCAGCCAGAAAACGTAACTTTTGACACAGAGCTCAGATTTGCAGAAGAAACACATATTTATGCTCCTCAGGGTCTGAAAAGCACAAAAACGCCTTCAATTTTCAAATACGAGCTTTTCCTGCGGAGTTAGACCAAAGTGCATCTCAGAATTGGCAGTAGGGCTCAATTCATCCAGAAAACGTAACTTTTGACACAGAACTCAGATTTGCAGAAGAAACACATGTTTATGCTCCTCACGGTCTGAAAAGCACAAAAACGCCTTCAAGTTTCAAGTACGAGCTTTCCCTTTGGAGTTAGACCAAAGTGCATCTCAGAATTGGCAGTAGGGCTCATTTCAGCCAGAACATGTAACTTTTTACAGAGAGATCATATTTGCAGAAGAAACACATATTCATGCTCCTCACAGTCTAAAAAGCACAAAAACGCCTTCAATTTTCAAGTACGAGCTTTCCCTGGGGAGTTAGACCAAAGTGCATCTCAGAATTGGCAGTAGGGCTCAATTCAGCCAGAAAACGAAACTTTTGACACAGAGCTCAGATTTGCAGAAGAAACACATATTCATGCTCGTCACAGTCTGAAAAGCACAAAAACGACTTCAATTTTCAATACGATCTTTCCCAGAGGAATTAGACCAAAGTGCATCTCAGAATTGGCAGTAGGGCTCATTTCAGCCAGAACACGTAACTTTTTACAGAGAGCTCAGATTTGCAGAAGAAACACATATTCATGCTCCTCATGGTCTAAAAAGCACAAAAACGACTTCAATTTTCAAATACGAGCTTTCCATGAGGAGTTAGACCAAAGGGCATCTCAGAATTGGCAGTAGGGCTCAATTCAGCCAGAAAACGTAACTTTTGACCCAGAGCTCAGATTTGCAGAAGAAACACATATTCATGCTCGTCACAGTCTGAAAAGCACAAAAACGCCTTCAATTTTCAAGTACGACCTTTCCCTGGAGAGTTAGACCAAAGTGCATCTCAGAATTGGCAGTAGGGCTCATTTCAGCCAGAACACGTAACTTTTTACAGAGAGCTCAGATTTGCAGAAGAAACACATATTCATGCTCCTCATGGTCTGAAAAGCACAAAAACCCCTTCAAGTTTCAAGTACGAGCTTTCCCTGTGGAGTTAGACCAAAGGGCATCTCAGAATTGGCAGTAGGGCTCAATTCAGCCAGAAAACGTAACTTTTGACACAGAGCTAATATTTGCAGAAGAAACACATATTCATGCTCCTCATGGTCCGAAAAGCACAAAAACGACCTCAATTTTCAAATACGAGCTTTCCGTGAGGAGTTAGACCAAAGGGCATCTCAGAATTGGCAGTAGGGCTCAATTCAGCCAGAAAACGTAACTTTTGACACAGAGCTCAGATTTGCAGAAGAAACACATATTTATGCTCCTCAGGGTCTGAAAAGCACAAAAACGCCTTCAATTTTCAAATACGAGCTTTTCCTGCGGAGTTAGACCAAAGTGCATCTCAGAATTGGCAGTAGGGCTCAATTCATCCAGAAAACGTAACTTTTGACACAGAACTCAGATTTGCAGAAGAAACACATGTTTATGCTCCTCACGGTCTGAAAAGCACAAAAACGCCTTCAAGTTTCAAGTACGAGCTTTCCCTTTGGAGTTAGACCAAAGTGCATCTCAGAATTGGCAGTAGGGCTCATTTCAGCCAGAACATGTAACTTTTTACAGAGAGATCATATTTGCAGAAGAAACACATATTCATGCTCCTCACAGTCTAAAAAGCACAAAAACGCCTTCAATTTTCAAGTACGAGCTTTCCCTGGGGAGTTAGACCAAAGTGCATCTCAGAATTGGCAGTAGGGCTCAATTCAGCCAGAAAACGAAACTTTTGACACAGAGCTCAGATTTGCAGAAGAAACACATATTCATGCTCGTCACAGTCTGAAAAGCACAAAAACGACTTCAATTTTCAATACGATCTTTCCCAGAGGAATTAGACCAAAGTGCATCTCAGAATTGGCAGTAGGGCTCATTTCAGCCAGAACACGTAACTTTTTACAGAGAGCTCAGATTTGCAGAAGAAACACATATTCATGCTCCTCATGGTCTAAAAAGCACAAAAACGACTTCAATTTTCAAATACGAGCTTTCCATGAGGAGTTAGACCAAAGGGCATCTCAGAATTGGCAGTAGGGCTCAATTCAGCCAGAAAACGTAACTTTTGACCCAGAGCTCAGATTTGCAGAAGAAACACATATTCATGCTTGTCACAGTATGAAAAGCACAAAAACGCCTTCAATTTTCAAGTACGAGCTTTCCATGAGGAGTTAGACCAAAGGGCATCTCAGAATTGGCAGTAGGGCTCAATTCAGCCAGAAAACGTAACTTTTGACCCAGAGCTCAGATTTGCAGAAGAAACACATATTCATGCTCGTCACAGTCTGAAAAGCACAAAAACGCCTTCAATTTTCAAGTACGACCTTTCCCTGGAGAGTTAGACCAAAGTGCATCTCAGAATTGGCAGTAGGGCTCATTTCAGCCAGAACACGTAACTTTTTACAGAGAGCTCAGATTTGCAGAAGAAACACATATTCATGCTCCTCATGGTCTGAAAAGCACAAAAACCCCTTCAAGTTTCAAGTACGAGCTTTCCCTGTGGAGTTAGACCAAAGGGCATCTCAGAATTGGCAGTAGGGCTCAATTCAGCCAGAAAACGTAACTTTTGACACAGAGCTAATATTTGCAGAAGAAACACATATTCATGCTCCTCATGGTCCGAAAAGCACAAAAACGACCTCAATTTTCAAATACGAGCTTTCCGTGAGGAGTTAGACCAAAGGGCATCTCAGAATTGGCAGTAGGGCTCAATTCAGCCAGAAAACGTAACTTTTGACACAGAGCTCAGATTTGCAGAAGAAACACATATTTATGCTCCTCAGGGTCTGAAAAGCACAAAAACGCCTTCAATTTTCAAATACGAGCTTTTCCTGCGGAGTTAGACCAAAGTGCATCTCAGAATTGGCAGTAGGGCTCAATTCATCCAGAAAACGTAACTTTTGACACAGAACTCAAATTTGCAGAAGAAACACATGTTTATGCTCCTCACGGTCTGAAAAGCACAAAAACGCCTTCAAGTTTCAAGTACGAGCTTTCCCTTTGGAGTTAGACCAAAGTGCATCTCAGAATTGGCAGTAGGGCTCATTTCAGCCAGAACATGTAACTTTTTACAGAGAGATCATATTTGCAGAAGAAACACATATTCATGCTCCTCACAGTCTAAAAAGCACAAAAACGCCTTCAATTTTCAAGTACGAGCTTTCCCTGGGGAGTTAGACCAAAGTGCATCTCAGAATTGGCAGTAGGGCTCAATTCAGCCAGAAAACGAAACTTTTGACACAGAGCTCAGATTTGCAGAAGAAACACATATTCATGCTCGTCACAGTCTGAAAAGCACAAAAACGACTTCAATTTTCAATACGATCTTTCCCAGAGGAATTAGACCAAAGTGCATCTCAGAATTGGCAGTAGGGCTCATTTCAGCCAGAACACGTAACTTTTTACAGAGAGCTCAGATTTGCAGAAGAAACACATATTCATGCTCCTCATGGTCTAAAAAGCACAAAAACGACTTCAATTTTCAAATACGAGCTTTCCATGAGGAGTTAGACCAAAGGGCATCTCAGAATTGGCAGTAGGGCTCAATTCAGCCAGAAAACGTAACTTTTGACCCAGAGCTCAGATTTGCAGAAGAAACACATATTCATGCTTGTCACAGTATGAAAAGCACAAAAACGCCTTCAATTTTCAAGTACGAGCTTTCCCTGGGGAGTTAGACCAAAGTGCATCTCAGAATCGGCAGTAGGGCCAAATTCAGCCAGAAAACATAACTTTTGACACAGAACTCAGATTTGCAGAAGAAACACATATTCATGCTCGTCACAGTCTGAAAAGCACAAAAACGCCTTCAATTTTCAAGTACGACCTTTCCCTGGAGAGTTAGACCAAAGTGCATCTCAGAATTGGCAGTAGGGCTCATTTCAGCCAGAACACGTAACTTTTTACAGAGAGCTCAGATTTGCAGAAGAAACACATATTCATGCTCCTCATGGTCTGAAAAGCACAAAAACCCCTTCAAGTTTCAAGTACGAGCTTTCCCTGTGGAGTTAGACCAAAGGGCATCTCAGAATTGGCAGTAGGGCTCAATTCAGCCAGAAAACGTAACTTTTGACACAGAGCTAAGATTTGCAGAAGAAACACATATTCATGCTTGTCACAGTATGAAAAGCACAAAAACGCCTTCAATTTTCAAGTATGAGCTTTCCCTGGGGAGTTAGAACAAAGTGCATCTCAGAATTGGCAGTAGGGCTCAATTCATCCAGAAAACGTAACTTTTGACACAGAGCTAAGATTTGCAGAAGAAACACATATTCATGCTCCTCAAGGTCTGAAAAGCACAAAAACGCCTTCAATTTTCAAATACGAGCTTTTCCTGCGGAGTTAGACCAAAGTGCATCTCAGAATTGGCAGTAGGGCTCAATTCATCCAGAAAACGTAACTTTTGACACAGAACTCAGATTTGCAGAAGAAACACATGTTTATGCTCCTCACGGTCTGAAAAGCACAAAAACGCCTTCAAGTTTCAAGTACGAGCTTTCCCTGTGGAGTTAGACCAAAGTGCATCTCAGAATTGGCAGTAGGGCCAAATTCAGCCAGAAAACATAACTTTTGACACAGAACTCAGATTTGCAGAAGAAACACATATTCATGCTCGTCACAGTCTGAAAAGCACAAAAACGCCTTCAAGTTTCAAGTACGAGCTTTCCCTGAGGAGTTAGACCAAAGTACATCTCAGAATTGGCAGTAGGGCTCATTTCAGCCAGAACACGTAACTTTTTACAGAGAGCTCAGATTTGTAGAAGAAACACATATTCATGCTCCTCAAGGGCTGAAAAGCACAAAAACGCCTTCAATTTTCAAGTATGAGCTTTCCCTGGGGAGTTAGAACAAAGTGCATCTCAGAATTGGCAGTAGGGCTCAATTCATCCAGAAAACGTAACTTTTGACACAGAGCTAAGATTTGCAGAAGAAACACATATTCATGCTCCTCAAGGTCTGAAAAGCACAAAAACGCCTTCAATTTTCAAATACGAGCTTTTCCTGCGGAGTTAGACCAAAGTGCATCTCAGAATTGGCAGTAGGGCTCAATTCATCCAGAAAACGTAACTTTTGACACAGAACTCAGATTTGCAGAAGAAACACATGTTTATGCTCCTCACGGTCTGAAAAGCACAAAAACGCCTTCAAGTTTCAAGTACGAGCTTTCCCTGTGGAGTTAGACCAAAGTGCATGTCAGAATTGGCAGTAGGGCCAAATTCAGCCAGAAAACATAACTTTTGACACAGAACTCAGATTTGCAGAAGAAACACATATTCATGCTCGTCACAGTCTGAAAAGCACAAAAACGCCTTCAAGTTTCAAGTACGAGCTTTCCCTGAGGAGTTAGACCAAAGTGCATCTCAGAATTGGCAGTAGGGCTCATTTCAGCCACAACACGTAACTTTTTACAGAGAGCTCAGATTTGCAGAAGAAACATATTCATGCTCGTCACAGTCTGAAAAGCACAAAAACGCCTTCAATTTTCAAATAGGAGCTTTCCCTGGAGAGTTAGACCAAAGTGCATCTCAGAATTGGCAGTAAGACTCATTTCAGCCAGAACACGTAACTTTTGACACAGAGCTCAGATTTGCAGAAGAAACACATATTTATGCTCCTCAGGGTCTGAAAAGCACAAAAACGCCTTCAATTTTCAAATACGAGCTTTTCCTGCGGAGTTAGACCAAAGTGCATCTCAGAATTGGCAGTAGGGCTCAATTCATCCAGAAAACGTAACTTTTGACACAGAACTCAGATTTGCAGAAGAAACACATGTTTATGCTCCTCACGGTCTGAAAAGCACAAAAACGCCTTCAAGTTTCAAGTACGAGCTTTCCCTGTGGAGTTAGACCAAAGTGCATCTCAGAATTGGCAGTAGGGCTCATTTCAGCCAGAACATGTAACTTTTTACAGAGAGATCATATTTGCAGAAGAAACACATATTCATGCTCCTCACAGTCTAAAAAGCACAAAAACGCCTTCAATTTTCAAGTACGAGCTTTCCCTGGGGAGTTAGACCAAAGTGCATCTCAGAATTGGCAGTAGGGCTCAATTCAGCCAGAAAACGAAACTTTTGACAAAGAGCTCAGATTTGCAGAAGAAACACATATTCATGCTCGTCACAGTCTGAAAAGCACAAAAACGACTTCAATTTTCAATACGAGCTTTCCCAGAGGAATTAGACCAAAGTGCATCTCAGAATTGGCAGTAGGGCTCATTTCAGCCAGAACATGTAACTTTTTACAGAGAGCTCAGATTTGCAGAAGAAACACATATTCATGCTCCTCATGGTCTGAAAAGCACAAAAACCCCTTCAAGTTTCAAGTACGAGCTTTCCCTGTGGAGTTAGACCAAAGGGCATCTCAGAATTGGCAGTAGGGCTCAATTCAGCCAGAAAACGTAACTTTTGACACAGAGCTAAGATTTGCAGAAGAAACACATATTCATGCTTGTCACAGTATGAAAAGCACAAAAACGCCTTCAATTTTCAAGTATGAGCTTTCCCTGGGGAGTTAGAACAAAGTGCATCTCAGAATTGGCAGTAGGGCTCAATTCATCCAGAAAATGTAACTTTTGACACAGAGCTAAGATTTGCAGAAGAAACACATATTCATGCTCCTCAAGGTCTGAAAAGCACAAAAACGCCTTCAATTTTCAAATACGAGCTTTTCCTGCGGAGTTAGACCAAAGTGCATCTCAGAATTGGCAGTAGGGCTCAATTCATCCAGAAAACGTAACTTTTGACACAGAACTCAGATTTGCAGAAGAAACACATGTTTATGCTCCTCACGGTCTGAAAAGCACAAAAACGCCTTCAAGTTTCAAGTACGAGCTTTCCCTGTGGAGTTAGACCAAAGTGCATCTCAGAATTGGCAGTAGGGCTCATTTCAGCCAGAACATGTAACTTTTTACAGAGAGATCATATTTGCAGAAGAAACACATATTCATGCTCCTCACAGTCTAAAAAGCACAAAAACGCCTTCAATTTTCAAGTACGAGCTTTCCCTGGGGAGTTAGACCAAAGTGCATCTCAGAATTGGCAGTAGGGCTCAATTCAGCCAGAAAACGAAACTTTTGACACAGAGCTCAGATTTGCAGAAGAAACACATATTCATGCTCGTCACAGTCTGAAAAGCACAAAAACGACTTCAATTTTCAATACGAGCTTTCCCAGAGGAATTAGACCAAAGTGCATCTCAGAATTGGCAGTAGGGCTCATTTCAGCCAGAACACGTAACTTTTTACAGAGAGCTCAGATTTGCAGAAGAAACACATATTCATGCTCCTCATGGTCTGAAAAGCACAAAAACGACTTCAATTTTCAAATACGAGCTTTCCGTGAGGAGTTAGACCAAAGGGCATCTCAGAATTGGCAGTAGGGCTCAATTCAGCCAGAAAACGTAACTTTTGACACAGAGCTCAGATTTGCAGAAGAAACACATATTCATGCTTGTCACAGTATGAAAAGCACAAAAACGCCTTCAATTTTCAAGTACGAGCTTTCCCTGGGGAGTTAGACCAAAGTGCATCTCAGAATCGGCAGTAGGGCCAAATTCAGCCAGAAAACATAACTTTTGACACAGAACTCAGATTTGCAGAAGAAACACATATTCATGCTCGTCACAGTCTGAAAAGCACAAAAACGCCTTCAATTTTCAAGTACGACCTTTCCCTGGAGAGTTAGACCAAAGTGCATCTCAGAATTGGCAGTAGGGCTCATTTCAGCCAGAACACGTAACTTTTTACAGAGAGCTCAGATTTGCAGAAGAAACACATATTCATGCTCCTCATGGTCTGAAAAGCACAAAAACCCCTTCAAGTTTCAAGTACGAGCTTTCCCTGTGGAGTTAGACCAAAGGGCATCTCAGAATTGGCAGTAGGGCTCAATTCAGCCAGAAAACGTAACTTTTGACACAGAGCTAAGATTTGCAGAAGAAACACATATTCATGCTTGTCACAGTATGAAAAGCACAAAAACGCCTTCAATTTTCAAGTATGAGCTTTCCCTGGGGAGTTAGAACAAAGTGCATCTCAGAATTGGCAGTAGGGCTCAATTCATCCAGAAAACGTAACTTTTGACACAGAGCTAAGATTTGCAGAAGAAACACATATTCATGCTCCTCAAGGTCTGAAAAGCACAAAAACGCCTTCAATTTTCAAATACGAGCTTTTCCTGCGGAGTTAGACCAAAGTGCATCTCAGAATTGGCAGTAGGGCTCAATTCATCCAGAAAACGTAACTTTTGACACAGAACTCAGATTTGCAGAAGAAACACATGTTTATGCTCCTCACGGTCTGAAAAGCACAAAAACGCCTTCAAGTTTCAAGTACGAGCTTTCCCTGTGGAGTTAGACCAAAGTGCATCTCAGAATTGGCAGTAGGGCCAAATTCAGCCAGAAAACATAACTTTTGACACAGAACTCAGATTTGCAGAAGAAACACATATTCATGCTCGTCACAGTCTGAAAAGCACAAAAACGCCTTCAAGTTTCAAGTACGAGCTTTCCCTGAGGAGTTAGACCAAAGTACATCTCAGAATTGGCAGTAGGGCTCATTTCAGCCAGAACACGTAACTTTTTACAGAGAGCTCAGATTTGTAGAAGAAACACATATTCATGCTCCTCAAGGGCTGAAAAGCACAAAAACGCCTTCAATTTTCAAATACGAGCTTTTCCTGGGGAGTTAGACCAAAGGGCATCTCAGAATTGGCAGTAGGGCTCATTTCAGCCAGAACACGTAACTTCTTACAGAGAGCTCAGATTTGTAGAAGAAACACATATTCATGCTCCTCAAGGGCTGAAAAGCACAAAAACGACTTCAATTTTCAAATACGAGCTTTTCCTGCGGAGTTAGACCAAAGTGCATCTCAGAATTGGCAGTAGGGCTCAATTCATCCAGAAAACGTAACTTTTGACACAGAACTCAGATTTGCAGAAGAAACACATGTTTATGCTCGTCACAGTATGAAAAGCACAAAAACGCCTTCAATTTTCAAATACGAGTTTTTCCTGCGGAGTTAGACCAAAGTGCATCTCAGAATTGGCAGTAGGGCTCAATTCATCCAGAAAACGTAACTTTTGACACAGAACTCAGATTTGCAGAAGAAACACATGTTTATGCTCCTCACGGTCTGAAAAGCACAAAAACGCCTTCAAGTTTCAAGTACGAGCTTTCCCTGTGGAGTTAGACCAAAGTGCATCTCAGAATTGGCAGTAGGGCCAAATTCAGCCAGAAAACATAACTTTTGACACAGAACTCAGATTTGCAGAAGAAACACATATTCATGCTCGTCACAGTCTGAAAAGCACAAAAACGCCTTCAAGTTTCAAGTACGAGCTTTCCCTGAGGAGTTAGACCAAAGTGCATCTCAGAATTGGCAGTAGGGCTCATTTCAGCCAGAACACGTAACTTTTTACAGAGAGCTCAGATTTGCAGAAGAAACATATTCATGCTCGTCACAGTCTGAAAAGCACAAAAACGCCTTCAATTTTCAATTAGGAGCTTTCCCTGGAGAGTTAGACCAAAGTGCATCTCAGAATTGGCAGTAAGGCTCATTTCAGCCAGAACACGTAACTTTTGACAGAGAGCTCAGATTTGTAGAAGAAACACATATTCATGCTCCTCAAGGGCTGAAAAGCACAAAAACGCCTTCAATTTTCAAATACGAGCTTTCCGTGAGGAGTTAGACCAAAGGGCATCTCAGAATTGGCAGTAGGGCTCAATTCAGCCAGAAAACGTAACTTTTGACACAGAGCTCAGATTTGCAGAAGAAACACATATTCATGCTTGTCACAGTATGAAAAGCACAAAAACGCCTTCAATTTTCAAGTACGAGCTTTCCCTGGGGAGTTAGACCAAAGTGCATCTCAGAATTGGCAGTAAGGCTCATTTCAGCCAGAACACGTAACTTTTGACACAGAGCTAAGATTTGCAGAAGAAACACATATTCATGCTTGTCACAGTATGAAAAGCACAAAAACGCCTTCAATTTTCAAGTATGAGCTTTCCCTGGGGAGTTAGAACAAAGTGCATCTCAGAATTGGCAGTAGGGCTCAATTCATCCAGAAAACGTAACTTTTGACACAGAGCTAAGATTTGCAGAAGAAACACATATTCATGCTCCTCAAGGTCTGAAAAGCACAAAAACGCCTTCAATTTTCAAATACGAGCTTTTCCTGCGGAGTTAGACCAAAATGCATCTCAGAATTGGCAGTAGGGCTCAATTCATCCAGAAAACGTAACTTTTGACACAGAACTCAGATTTGCAGAAGAAACACATGTTTATGCTCCTCACGGTCTGAAAAGCACAAAAACGCCTTCAAGTTTCAAGTACGAGCTTTCCCTGTGGAGTTAGACCAAAGTGCATCTCAGAATTGGCAGTAGGGCTCATTTCAGCCAGAACACGTAACTTTTTACAGAGAGCTCAGATTTGCAGAAGAAACACATATTCATGCTCCTCATGGTCCGAAAAGCACAAAAACGACATCAATTTTCAAATACGAGCTTTCCGTGAGGAGTTAGACCAAAGGGCATCTCAGAATTGGCAGTAGGGCTCAATTCAGCCAGAAAACGTAACTTTTGACACAGAGCTCAGATTTGCAGAAGAAACACATATTTATGCTCCTCAGGGTCTGAAAAGCACAAAAACGCCTTCAATTTTCAAATATGAGCTATTCCTGCGGAGTTAGACCAAAGTGCATCTCAGAATTGGCAGTAGGGCTCAATTCATCCAAAAAACGTAACTTTTGACACAGAGCTAAGATTTGCAGAAGAAACACATATTCATGCTCCTCAAGGTCTGAAAAGCACAAAAACGCCTTCAATTTTCAAATACGAGCTTTTCCTGCAGAGTTAGACCAAAGTGCATCTCAGAATTGGCAGTAGGGCTCAATTCATCCAGAAAACGTAACTTTTGACACAGAACTCAGATTTGCAGAAGAAACACATGTTTATGCTCCTCACGGTCTGAAAAGCACAAAAACGCCTTCAAGTTTCAAGTACGAGCTTTCCCTGTGGAGTTAGACCAAAGTGCATCTCAGAATTGGCAGTAGGGCCAAATTCAGCCAGAAAACATAACTTTTGACACAGAACTCAGATTTGCAGAAGAAACACATATTCATGCTCGTCACAGTCTGAAAAGCAAAAAAACGCCTTCAAGTTTCAAGTACGAGCTTTCCCTGAGGAGTTAGACCAAAGTGCATCTCAGAATTGGCAGTAGGGGTCATTTCAGCCAGAACACGTAACTTTTTACAGAGAGCTCAGATTTGCAGAAGAAACATATTCATGCTCGTCACAGTCTGAAAAGCACAAAAACGCCTTCAATTTTCAAATAGGAGCTTTCCCTGGAGAGTTAGACCAAAGTGCATCTCAGAATTGGCAGTAAGGCTCATTTCAGCCAGAACACGTAACTTTTGACACAGAGCTCAGATTTGCAGAAGAAACACATATTTATGCTCCTCGGTCTGAAAAGCACAAAAACGCCTTCAATTTTCAAATACGAGCTTTTCCTGCGGAGTTAGACCAAAGTGCATCTCAGAATTGGCAGTAGGGCTCAATTCATCCAGAAAACGTAACTTTTGACACAGAACTCAGATTTGCAGAAGAAACACATGTTTATGCTCCTCACGGTCTGAAAAGCACAAAAACGCCTTCAATTTTCAAGTACGAGCTTTCCCAGAGGAATTAGACCAAAGTGCATCTCAGAATTGGCAGTAGGGCTCATTTCAGCCAGAACACGTAACTTTTTACAGAGAGCTCAGATTTGCAGAAGAAACACATATTCATGCTCCTCATGGTCTGAAAAGCACAAAAACGACTTCAATTTTCAAATACGAGCTTTCCGTGAGGAGTTAGACCAAAGGGCATCTCAGAATTGGCAGTAGGGCTCAATTCAGCCAGAAAACGTAACTTTTGACACAGAGCTCAGATTTGCAGAAGAAACACTTATTCATGCTCCTCACGGTCTGAAAATCACAAAAACGCCTTCACGTTTCAAGTACGAACTTTCCCTGAGGAGTTAGACAAAAGTGCATCTCAGAATTGGCAGTAGGGCTCAATTCAGCCAGAAAACGTAACTTTTGACACAGAACTCAGATTTGCAGAAGAAACACTTATTCATGCTCCTCACGGTCTGAAAAGCACAAAAACGCCTTCAAGTTTCAAGTACGAACTTTCCCTGAGGAGTTAGACTAAAGTGCATCTCAGAATTGGCAGTAGGGCTCAATTCAGCCAGAAAACGTAACTTTTGACACAGAGCTAAGATTTTCAGAAGAAACATATATTCATGGTCCTCACGGTCTGAAAAGCACAAAAACGCCTTCAAGTTTCAAGTGCGAGCTTTCACTGAGGAGTTAGACCAAAGTGCATCTCAGAATTGGCAGTAGGGCTCAATTCAGCTAGAACACGTAACTTTTGACACAGAGCTCAGATTTGCAGAAGAAACACATATTCATGCTCATCACAGTCTGAAAAGCACAAAAACGCCTTCAATTTTCAAGTACGAGCTTTCCCTGAGGAGTTAGACTAAAGTGCATCTCAGAATTGGCAGTAGGGCTCAATTCAGCCAGAAAACGTAACTTTTGACACAGAGCTCAGATTTGCATAAGAAACACTTATTCATGCTCATCACAGTCTGAAAAGCACAAAAACGCCTTCAATTTTCAAGTACGAGCTTTCCCTGAGGAGTTAGACCAAAGTGCATCTCAGAATTGGCAGTAGGGCTCATTTCAGCCAGAACACGTAACTTTTTACAGAGAGCTCAGATTTGCAGAAGAAACACATATTCATGCTCCTCACTGTCTGAAAAGCACAAAAACGCCTTCAATTTTCACGTACGACCTTTCCCTGGGGAGTTAGACCAAAGTGCATCTCAGAATTGGCAGTAGGGCTCATTTCAGCCAGAAAACGTAACTTTTGACACAGAACTCAGATTTGCAGAAGAAACACTTATTCATGCTCCTCACGGTCTGAAAAGCACAAAAACGCCTTCAAGTTTCAAGTACGAGCTTTCCCTGAGGAGTTAGACTAAAGTGCATCTCAGAATTGGCAGTAGGGCTCAATTCAGCCAGAAAACGTAACTTTTGACACAGAGCTCAGATTTGCAGAAGAAACACTTATTCATGCTCCTCACGGTCTGAAAAGCACAAAAACGCCTTCACGTTTCAAGTACGAACTTTCCCTGAGGAGTTAGACTAAAGTGGATCTCAGAATTGGCAGTAGGGCTCATTTCAGACAGAATACGTAACTTTTGACACAGAACTCAGATTTGCAGAAGAAACACTTATTCATGCTCCTCACGGTCTGAAAAGCAGAAAAACGCCTTCAATTTTCAACTACGAGCTTTCCCTGGGGAGTTAGACCAAAGTGCATCTCAGAATTGGCAGTAGGGCTCAATTCAGCCAGAAAACGTAACTTTTGACACAGAACTCAGATTTGCAGAAGAAACACTTATTCATGCTCCTCACGGTCTGAAAAGCACAAAAACGCCTTCAATTTTCAAGTACAAGCTTTCCCTGGGGAGTTAGACCAAAGTGCATCTCAGAATTGGCAGTAGGGCTCAATTCAGCCAGAAAATGTAACTTTTGACAGACAGCTAAGATTTGCAGAAGAAACACATATTCATGCTCCTCACGGTCTCAAAAGCACAAAAACGCCTTCAATTTTCAAGTACGAGCTTTCCCTGGGGAGTTAGACCATAGTGCATCTCAGAATTGGCAGTAGGGCGCAATTCATCCAGAAAACGTAACTTTTGACACAGAGCTCAGATTTGCAGAAGAAACACTTATTCATGCTCCTCACGGTCTGAAAAGCACAAAAACGCCTTCACGTTTCAAGTACGAACTTTCCCTGAGGAGTTAGACCAAAGTGCATCTCAGAATTGGCAGTAGGGCTCATTTCAGCCAGAAAACGTAACTTTTGACACAGAACTCAGATTTGCAGAAGAAACACTTATTCATGCTCCTCACGGTCTGAAAAGCACAAAAACGCCTTCAAGTTTCAAATACGAGCTTTCCCTGAGGAGTTAGACTAAAGTGCATCTCAGAATTGGCAGTAGGGCTCAATTCAGCCAGAAAACGTAACTTTTGACACAGAGCTCAGATTTGCAGAAGAAACACTTATTCATGCTCCTCACGGTCTGAAAAGCACAAAAACGCCTTCACGTTTCAAGTACGAACTTTCCCTGAGGAGTTAGACCAAAGTGCATCTCAGAATTGGCAGTAGGGCTCATTTCAGCCAGAACACGTAACTTTTGACACAGAACTCAGATTTGCAGAAGAAACACTTATTCATGCTCCTCACGGTCTGAAAAGCACAAAAACGCCTTCAAGTTTCAAGTACGAGCTTTCCCTGCGGAGTTAGACTAAAGTGCATCTCAGAATTGGCAGTAGGGCTCAATTCAGCCAGAAAACGTAACTTTTGACACAGAGCTCAGATTTGCAGAAGAAACACTTATTCATGCTCCTCACGGTCTGAAAAGCACAAAAACGCCTTCACGTTTCAAGTACGAACTTTCCCTGAGGAGTTAGACTAAAGTGCATCTCAGAATTGGCAGTAGGGCTCATTTCTGCCAGAACACGTAACTTTTGACACAGAACTCAGATTTGCAGAAGAAACACTTTTTCATGCTCCTCACGGTCTGAAAAGCAGAAAAACGCCTTCAATTTTCAACTACGAGCTTTCCCTGGGGAGTTAGACCAAAGTGCATCTCAGAATTGGCAGTAGGGCTCAATTCAGCCAGAAAACGTAACTTTTGACACAGAACTCAGATTTGCAGAAGAAACACTTATTCATGCTCCTCACGGTCTGAAAAGCACAAAAACGCCTTCAAGTTTCAAGTACGAGCTTTCCCTGAGGAGTTAGACCAAAGTGCATCTCAGAATTGGCAGTAGGGCTCATTTCAGCCAGAACACGTAACTTTTTACAGAGAGCTCAGATTTGTAGAAGAAACACATATTCATGCTCCTCACTGTCTGAAAAGCACAAAAACGCCTTCAATTTTCAACTACGAGCTTTCCCTTGGGAGTTAGACCAAAGTGCATCTCAGAATTGGCAGTAGGGCTCATTTCTGCCAGAACACGTAACTTTTTACAGAGAGCTCAGATTTGCAGAAGAAACACATATTCATGCTCGTCACAGTCTGAAAAGCACAAAAACGCCTTCAAGTTTCAAATACGAGCTTTCCCTGAGGAGTTAGACTAAAGTGCATCTCAGAATTGGCAGTAGGGCTCAATTCAGCCAGAAAACGTAACTTTTGACACAGAGCTCAGATTTGCAGAAGAAACACTTATTCATGCTCCTCACGGTCTGAAAAGCACAAAAACGCCTTCACGTTTCAAGTACGAACTTTCCCTGAGGAGTTAGACCAAAGTGCATCT
This sequence comes from Pantherophis guttatus, assembly GCF_059756535.1. Lineage (NCBI taxonomy): Eukaryota > Metazoa > Chordata > Lepidosauria > Squamata > Colubridae > Pantherophis > Pantherophis guttatus. The sequence continues at coordinate 117,868,450 of NC_142065.1, read as the reverse complement.
CAGAATTGGCAGTAGGGCTCATTTCAGCCAGAACACGTAACTTTTGACACAGAACTCAGATTTGCAGAAGAAACACTTATTCATGCTCCTCACGGTCTGAAAAGCACAAAAACGCCTTCAAGTTTCAAGTACGAGCTTTCCCTGCGGAGTTAGACTAAAGTGCATCTCAGAATTGGCAGTAGGGCTCAATTCAGCCAGAAAACGTAACTTTTGACACAGAGCTCAGATTTGCAGAAGAAACACTTATTCATGCTCCTCACGGTCTGAAAAGCACAAAAACGCCTTCACGTTTCAAGTACGAACTTTCCCTGAGGAGTTAGACTAAAGTGCATCTCAGAATTGGCAGTAGGGCTTATTTCTGCCAGAACACGTAACTTTTGACACAGAACTCAGATTTGCAGAAGAAACACTTTTTCATGCTCCTCACGGTCTGAAAAGCAGAAAAACGCCTTCAATTTTCAACTACGAGCTTTCCCTGGGGAGTTAGACCAAAGTGCATCTCAGAATTGGCAGTAGGGCTCAATTCAGCCAGAAAACGTAACTTTTGACACAGAACTCAGATTTGCAGAAGAAACACTTATTCATGCTCCTCACGGTCTGAAAAGCACAAAAACGCCTTCAAGTTTCAAGTACGAGCTTTCCCTGAGGAGTTAGACCAAAGTGCATCTCAGAATTGGCAGTAGGGCTCATTTCAGCCAGAACACGTAACTTTTTACAGAGAGCTCAGATTTGTAGAAGAAACACATATTCATGCTCCTCACTGTCTGAAAAGCACAAAAACGCCTTCAATTTTCAACTACGAGCTTTCCCTTGGGAGTTAGACGAAAGTGCATCTCAGAATTGGCAGTAGGGCTCATTTCTGCCAGAACACGTAACTTTTTACAGAGAGCTCAGATTTGCAGAAGAAACACATATTCATGCTCGTCACAGTCTGAAAAGCACAAAAACGCCTTCAATTTTCAAGTACGAGCTTTCCCTGGGGAGTTAGACCATAGTGCATCTCAGAATTGGCAGTAGGGCGCAATTCATCCAGAAAACGTAACTTTTGACACAGAGCTCAGATTTGCAGAAGAAACACTTATTCATGCTCCTCACGGTCTGAAAAGCACAAAAACGCCTTCACGTTTCAAGTACGAGCTTTCCCTGGGGAGTTAGACCAAAGTGAATCTCAGAATTGGCAGTAGGGCTCAATTCAGCCAGAAAATGTAACTTTTGACACAGAGCTCAGATTTGCATAAGAAACACATATTCATGCTCCTCACGGTCTCAAAAGCACAAAAACGCCTTCAATTTTCAAGTACGAGCTTTCCCTGGGGAGTTAGACCATAGTGCATCTCAGAATTGGCAGTAGGGCGCAATTCATCCAGAAAACGTAACTTTTGACACAGAGCTCAGATTTGCAGAAGAAACACTTATTCATGCTCCTCACGGTCTGAAAAGCACAAAAACGCCTTCACGTTTCAAGTACGAACTTTCCCTGAGGAGTTAGACAAAAGTGCATCTCAGAATTGGCAGTAGGGCTCAATTCAGCCAGAAAACGTAACTTTTGACACAGAACTCAGATTTGCAGAAGAAACACTTATTCATGCTCCTCACGGTCTGAAAAGCACAAAAACGCCTTCAAGTTTCAAGTACGAACTTTCCCTGAGGAGTTAGACTAAAGTGCATCTCAGAATTGGCAGTAGGGCTCAATTCAGCCAGAAAACGTAACTTTTGACACAGAGCTAAGATTTGCAGAAGAAACATATATTCATGGTCCTCACGGTCTGAAAAGCACAAAAACGCCTTCAAGTTTCAAGTGCGAGCTTTCACTGAGGAGTTAGACCAAAGTGCATCTCAGAATTGGCAGTAGGGCTCAATTCAGCTAGAACACGTAACTTTTGACACAGAGCTCAGATTTGCAGAAGAAACACATATTCATGCTCATCACAGTCTGAAAAGCACAAAAACGCCTTCAATTTTCAAGTACGAGCTTTCCCTGAGGAGTTAGACTAAAGTGCATCTCAGAATTGGCAGTAGGGCTCAATTCAGCCAGAAAACGTAACTTTTGACACAGAGCTCAGATTTGCATAAGAAACACATATTCATGCTCCTCGAGGTCTCAAAAGTACAAAAACGCCTTCAATTTTCAAGTACGAGCTTTCCCTGGGGAGTTAGACCAAAGTGCATCTCAGAATTGGCAGTAGGGCTCATTTCAGCCAGAAAATGTAACTTTTCACACAGAACTCAGATTTGCAGAAGAAACACTTATTCATGCTCCTCACGGTCTGAAAAGCACAAAAACGCCTTCAAGTTTCAAGTACGAGCTTTCCCTGAGGAGTTAGACCAAAGTGCATCTCAGAATTGGCAGTAGGGCTCATTTCAGCCAGAACACGTAACTTTTTACAGAGAGCTCAGATTTGCAGAAGAAACACATATTCATGCTCCTCACTGTCTGAAAAGCACAAAAACGCCTTCAATTTTCAAGTACGAGCTTTCCCTGGGGAGTTAGACCAAAGTGCATCTCAGAATTGGCAGTAGGGCTCAATTCAGCCAGAAAATGTAACTTTTGACACAGAGCTCAGATTTGCATAAGAAACACATATTCATGCTCCTCACGGTCTCAAAAGCACAAAAACGCCTTCAATTTTCAAGTACGAGCTTTCCCTGGGGAGTTAGACCATAGTGCATCTCAGAATTGGCAGTAGGGCGCAATTCATCCAGAAAACGTAACTTTTGACACAGAGCTCAGATTTGCAGAAGAAACACTTATTCATGCTCCTCACGGTCTGAAAAGCACAAAAACGCCTTCACGTTTCAAGTACGAACTTTCCCTGAGGAGTTAGACAAAAGTGCATCTCAGAATTGGCAGTAGGGCTCAATTCAGCCAGAAAACGTAACTTTTGACACAGAACTCAGATTTGCAGAAGAAACACTTATTCATGCTCCTCACGGTCTGAAAAGCACAAAAACGCCTTCAAGTTTCAAGTACGAATTTTCCCTGAGGAGTTAGACTAAAGTGCATCTCAGAATTGGCAGTAGGGCTCAATTCAGCCAGAAAACGTAACTTTTGACACAGAGCTAAGATTTTCAGAAGAAACATATATTCATGGACCTCACGGTCTGAAAAGCACAAAAACGCCTTCAAGTTTCAAGTGCGAGCTTTCACTGAGGAGTTAGACCAAAGTGCATCTCAGAATTGGCAGTAGGGCTCAATTCAGCTAGAACACGTAACTTTTGACACAGAGCTCAGATTTGCAGAAGAAACACATATTCATGCTCATCACAGTCTGAAAAGCACAAAAACGCCTTCAATTTTCAAGTACGAGCTTTCCCTGAGGAGTTAGACTAAAGTGCATCTCAGAATTGGCAGTAGGGCTCAATTCAGCCAGAAAACGTAACTTTTGACACAGAGCTCAGATTTGCATAAGAAACACTTATTCATGCTCATCACAGTCTGAAAAGCACAAAAACGCCTTCAATTTTCAAGTACGAGCTTTCCCTGAGGAGTTAGACCAAAGTGCATCTCAGAATTGGCAGTAGGGCTCATTTCAGCCAGAACACGTAACTTTTTACAGAGAGCTCAGATTTGCAGAAGAAACACATATTCATGCTCCTCACTGTCTGAAAAGCACAAAAACGCCTTCAATTTTCACGTACGACCTTTCCCTGGGGAGTTAGACCAAAGTGCATCTCAGAATTGGCAGTAGGGCTCATTTCAGCCAGAAAACGTAACTTTTGACACAGAACTCAGATTTGCAGAAGAAACACTTATTCATGCTCCTCACGGTCTGAAAAGCACAAAAACGCCTTCAAGTTTCAAGTACGAGCTTTCCCTGAGGAGTTAGACTAAAGTGCATCTCAGAATTGGCAGTAGGGCTCAATTCAGCCAGAAAACGTAACTTTTGACACAGAGCTAAGATTTGCAGAAGAAACATATATTCATGGTCCTCACGGTCTGAAAAGCACAAAAACGCCTTCAATTTTCAAGTACGAGCTTTCCCTGGGGAGTTAGAAAAAAGTATATCTCAGAATTGGCAGTAGGGCTCAATTCAACCAGAAAACGTAACTTTTGACACAGAGCTAAGATTTACAGAAGAAACACATATTCATGCTCGTCACAGTCTGAAAAGTACAAAAACGCCTTCAATTTTAAAGTACAAGCTTTCCCTGGGGAGTTAGACCAAAGTGCATCTCAGAATTGGCAGTAGGGCTCATTTCAGCCAGAAAATGTAACTTTTGACACAGAACTCAGATTTGCAGAAGAAACATATATTCATGCTCCTCACGGTCTGAAAAGCACAAAAACGCCTTCAAATTTCAAGTACGAGCTTTCCCTGGGGAGTTAGACTAAAGTGCATCTCAGAATTGGCAGTAGGGCTCAAATCAGCCAGAAAACGTAACTTTTGACACAGAGCTCAGATTTGCATAAGAAACACATATTCATGCTCCTCGAGGTCTCAAAAGTACAAAAACGCCTTCAATTTTCACGTACGAGCTTTCCCTGGGGAGTTAAACCAAAGTGCATCTCAGAATTGGCAGTAGGGCTCATTTCAGCCAGAAAACGTAACTTTTGACACAGAACTCAGATTTGCAGCAGAAACACTTATTCATGCTCCTCACGGTCTGAAAAGCACAAAAACGCCTTCAATTTTCAACTACGAGCTTTCCCTTGGGAGTTAGACCAAAGTGCATCTCAGAATTGGCAGTAGGGCTCATTTCAGCCAGAACACGTAACTTTTGACACAGAACTCAGATTTGCAGAAGAAACACTTATTCATGCTCCTCACGGTCTGAAAAGCACAAAAACGCCTTCAAGTTTCAAGTACGAGCTTTCCCTGCGGAGTTAGACTAAAGTGCATCTCAGAATTGGCAGTAGGGCTCAATTCAGCCAGAAAACGTAACTTTTGACACAGAGCTCAGATTTGCAGAAGAAACACTTATTCATGCTCCTCACGGTCTGAAAAGCACAAAAACGCCTTCACGTTTCAAGTACGAACTTTCCCTGAGGAGTTAGACTAAAGTGCATCTCAGAATTGGCAGTAGGGCTCATTTCTGCCAGAACACGTAACTTTTGACACAGAACTCAGATTTGCAGAAGAAACACTTTTTCATGCTCCTCACGGTCTGAAAAGCAGAAAAACGCCTTCAATTTTCAACTACGAGCTTTCCCTGGGGAGTTAGACCAAAGTGCATCTCAGAATTGGCAGTAGGGCTCAATTCAGCCAGAAAACGTAACTTTTGACACAGAACTCAGATTTGCAGAAGAAACACTTATTCATGCTCCTCACGGTCTGAAAAGCACAAAAACGCCTTCAAGTTTCAAGTACGAGCTTTCCCTGAGGAGTTAGACCAAAGTGCATCTCAGAATTGGCAGTAGGGCTCATTTCAGCCAGAACACGTAACTTTTTACAGAGAGCTCAGATTTGTAGAAGAAACACATATTCATGCTCCTCACTGTCTGAAAAGCACAAAAACGCCTTCAATTTTCAACTACGAGCTTTCCCTTGGGAGTTAGACCAAAGTGCATCTCAGAATTGGAAGTAGGGCTCATTTCTGCCAGAACACGTAACTTTTTACAGAGAGCTCAGATTTGCAGAAGAAACACATATTCATGCTCGTCACAGTCTGAAAAGCACAAAAACGCCTTCAATTTTCAAGTACGAGCTTTCCCTGGGGAGTTAGACCATAGTGCATCTCAGAATTGGCAGTAGGGCGCAATTCATCCAGAAAACGTAACTTTTGACACAGAGCTCAGATTTGCAGAAGAAACACTTATTCATGCTCCTCACGGTCTGAAAAGCACAAAAACGCCTTCACGTTTCAAGTACGAGCTTTCCCTGGGGAGTTAGACCAAAGTGAATCTCAGAATTGGCAGTAGGGCTCAATTCAGCCAGAAAATGTAACTTTTGACACAGAGCTCAGATTTGCATAAGAAACACATATTCATGCTCCTCACGGTCTCAAAAGCACAAAAACGCCTTCAATTTTCAAGTACGAGCTTTCCCTGGGGAGTTAGACCATAGTGCATCTCAGAATTGGCAGTAGGGCGCAATTCATCCAGAAAACGTACCTTTTGACACAGAGCTCAGATTTGCAGAAGAAACACTTATTCATGCTCCTCACGGTCTGAAAAGCACAAAAACGCCTTCACGTTTCAAGTACGAACTTTCCCTGAGGAGTTAGACAAAAGTGCATCTCAGAATTGGCAGTAGGGCTCAATTCAGCCAGAAAACGTAACTTTTGACACAGAACTCAGATTTGCAGAAGAAACACTTATTCATGCTCCTCACGGTCTGAAAAGCACAAAAACGCCTTCAAGTTTCAAGTACGAGCTTTCCCTGAGGAGTTAGACTAAAGTGCATCTCAGAATTGGCAGTAGGGCTCAATTCAGCCAGAAAACGTAACTTTTGACACAGAGCTCAGATTTGCATAAGAAACACTTATTCATGCTCATCACAGTCTGAAAAGCACAAAAACGCCTTCAATTTTCAAGTACGAGCTTTCCCTGAGGAGTTAGACCAAAGTGCATCTCAGAATTGGCAGTAGGGCTCATTTCAGCCAGAACACGTAACTTTTTACAGAGAGCTCAGATTTGCAGAAGAAACACATATTCATGCTCCTCACTGTCTGAAAAGCACAAAAACGCCTTCAATTTTCACGTACGACCTTTCCCTGGGGAGTTAGACCAAAGTGCATCTCAGAATTGGCAGTAGGGCTCATTTCAGCCAGAAAACGTAACTTTTGACACAGAACTCAGATTTGCAGAAGAAACACTTATTCATGCTCCTCACGGTCTGAAAAGCACAAAAACGCCTTCAAGTTTCAAGTACGAGCTTTCCCTGAGGAGTTAGACTAAAGTGCATCTCAGAATTGGCAGTAGGGCTCAATTCAGCCAGAAAACGTAACTTTTGACACAGAGCTAAGATTTGCAGAAGAAACATATATTCATGGTCCTCACGGTCTGAAAAGCACAAAAACGCCTTCAATTTTCAAGTACGAGCTTTCCCTGGGGAGTTAGAAAAAAGTATATCTCAGAATTGGCAGTAGGGCTCAATTCAACCAGAAAACGTAACTTTTGACACAGAGCTAAGATTTACAGAAGAAACACATATTCATGCTCGTCACAGTCTGAAAAGTACAAAAACGCCTTCAATTTTAAAGTACAAGCTTTCCCTGGGGAGTTAGACCAAAGTGCATCTCAGAATTGGCAGTAGGGCTCATTTCAGCCAGAAAATGTAACTTTTGACACAGAACTCAGATTTGCAGAAGAAACATATATTCATGCTCCTCACGGTCTGAAAAGCACAAAAACGCCTTCAAATTTCAAGTACGAGCTTTCCTTGGGGAGTTAGACTAAAGTGCATCTCAGAATTGGCAGTAGGGCTCAAATCAGCCAGAAAACGTAACTTTTGACACAGAGCTCAGATTTGCATAAGAAACACATATTCATGCTCCTCGAGGTCTCAAAAGTACAAAAACGCCTTCAATTTTCACGTACGAGCTTTCCCTGGGGAGTTAAACCAAAGTGCATCTCAGAATTGGCAGTAGGGCTCATTTCAGCCAGAAAACGTAACTTTTGACACAGAACTCAGATTTGCAGCAGAAACACTTATTCATGCTCCTCACGGTCTGAAAAGCACAAAAACGCCTTCAATTTTCAACTACGAGCTTTCCCTGGGGAGTTAGACCAAAGTGCATCTCAGAATTGGCAGTAGGGCTCATTTCAGCCAGAACACGTAACTTTTGACACAGAACTCAGATTTGCAGAAGAAACACTTATTCATGCTCCTCACGGTCTGAAAAGCACAAAAACGCCTTCAAGTTTCAAGTACGAGCTTTCCCTGCGGAGTTAGACTAAAGTGCATCTCAGAATTGGCAGTAGGGCTCAATTCAGCCAGAAAACGTAACTTTTGACACAGAGCTCAGATTTGCAGAAGAAACACTTATTCATGCTCCTCACGGTCTGAAAAGCACAAAAACGCCTTCACGTTTCAAGTACGAACTTTCCCTGAGGAGTTAGACTAAAGTGCATCTCAGAATTGGCAGTAGGGCTCATTTCTGCCAGAACACGTAACTTTTGACACAGAACTCAGATTTGCAGAAGAAACACTTTTTCATGCTCCTCACGGTCTGAAAAGCAGAAAAACGCCTTCAATTTTCAACTACGAGCTTTCCCTGGGGAGTTAGACCAAAGTGCATCTCAGAATTGGCAGTAGGGCTCAATTCAGCCAGAAAACGTAACTTTTGACACAGAACTCAGATTTGCAGAAGAAACACTTATTCATGCTCCTCACGGTCTGAAAAGCACAAAAACGCCTTCAAGTTTCAAGTACGAGCTTTCCCTGAGGAGTTAGACCAAAGTGCATCTCAGAATTGGCAGTAGGGCTCATTTCAGCCAGAACACGTAACTTTTTACAGAGAGCTCAGATTTGTAGAAGAAACACATATTCATGCTCCTCACTGTCTGAAAAGCACAAAAACGCCTTCAATTTTCAACTACGAGCTTTCCCTTGGGAGTTAGACCAAAGTGCATCTCAGAATTGGCAGTAGGGCTCATTTCTGCCAGAACACGTAACTTTTTACAGAGAGCTCAGATTTGCAGAAGAAACACATATTCATGCTCGTCACAGTCTGAAAAGCACAAAAACGCCTTCAATTTTCAAGTACGAGCTTTCCCTGGGGAGTTAGACCATAGTGCATCTCAGAATTGGCAGTAGGGCGCAATTCATCCAGAAAACGTAACTTTTGACACAGAGCTCAGATTTGCAGAAGAAACACTTATTCATGCTCCTCACGGTCTGAAAAGCACAAAAACGCCTTCACGTTTCAAGTACGAGCTTTCCCTGGGGAGTTAGACCAAAGTGAATCTCAGAATTGGCAGTAGGGCTCAATTCAGCCAGAAAATGTAACTTTTGACACAGAGCTCAGATTTGCATAAGAAACACATATTCATGCTCCTCACGGTCTCAAAAGCACAAAAACGCCTTCAATTTTCAAGTACGAGCTTTCCCTGGGGAGTTAGACCATAGTGCATCTCAGAATTGGCAGTAGGGCGCAATTCATCCAGAAAACGTACCTTTTGACACAGAGCTCAGATTTGCAGAAGAAACACTTATTCATGCTCCTCACGGTCTGAAAAGCACAAAAACGCCTTCACGTTTCAAGTACGAACTTTCCCTGAGGAGTTAGACAAAAGTGCATCTCAGAATTGGCAGTAGGGCTCAATTCAGCCAGAAAACGTAACTTTTGACACAGAACTCAGATTTGCAGAAGAAACACTTATTCATGCTCCTCACGGTCTGAAAAGCACAAAAACGCCTTCAAGTTTCAAGTACGAACTTTCCCTGAGGAGTTAGACTAAAGTGCATCTCAGAATTGGCAGTAGGGCTCAATTCAGCCAGAAAACGTAACTTTTGACACAGAGCTAAGATTTGCAGAAGAAACATATATTCATGGTCCTCACGGTCTGAAAAGCACAAAAACGCCTTCTAGTTTCAAGTGCGAGCTTTCACTGAGGAGTTAGACCAAAGTGCATCTCAGAATTGGCAGTAGGGCTCAATTCAGCTAGAACACGTAACTTTTGACACAGAGCTCAGATTTGCAGAAGAAACACATATTCATGCTCATCACAGTCTGAAAAGCACAAAAACGCCTTCAATTTTCAAGTACGAGCTTTCCCTGAGGAGTTAGACTAAAGTGCATCTCAGAATTGGCAGTAGGGCTCAATTCAGCCAGAAAACGTAACTTTTGACACAGAGCTCAGATTTGCATAAGAAACACATATTCATGCTCCTCGAGGTCTCAAAAGTACAAAAACGCCTTCAATTTTCAAGTACGAGCTTTCCCTGGGGAGTTAGACCAAAGTGCATCTCAGAATTGGCAGTAGGGCTCATTTCAGCCAGAAAATGTAACTTTTCACACAGAACTCAGATTTGCAGAAGAAACACTTATTCATGCTCCTCACGGTCTGAAAAGCACAAAAACGCCTTCAAGTTTCAAGTACGAGCTTTCCCTGAGGAGTTAGACCAAAGTGCATCTCAGAATTGGCAGTAGGGCTCATTTCAGCCAGAACACGTAACTTTTTACAGAGAGCTCAGATTTGCAGAAGAAACACATATTCATGCTCCTCACTGTCTGAAAAGCACAAAAACGCCTTCAATTTTCAAGTACGAGCTTTCCCTGGGGAGTTAGACCAAAGTGCATCTCAGAATTGGCAGTAGGGCTCAATTCAGCCAGAAAATGTAACTTTTGACACAGAGCTCAGATTTGCATAAGAAACACATATTCATGCTCCTCACGGTCTCAAAAGCACAAAAACGCCTTCAATTTTCAAGTACGAGCTTTCCCTGGGGAGTTAGACCATAGTGCATCTCAGAATTGGCAGTAGGGCGCAATTCATCCAGAAAACGTAACTTTTGACACAGAGCTCAGATTTGCAGAAGAAACACTTATTCATGCTCCTCACGGTCTGAAAAGCACAAAAACGCCTTCACGTTTCAAGTACGAACTTTCCCTGAGGAGTTAGACAAAAGTGCATCTCAGAATTGGCAGTAGGGCTCAATTCAGCCAGAAAACGTAACTTTTGACACAGAACTCAGATTTGCAGAAGAAACACTTATTCATGCTCCTCACGGTCTGAAAAGCACAAAAACGCCTTCAAGTTTCAAGTACGAACTTTCCCTGAGGAGTTAGACTAAAGTGCATCTCAGAATTGGCAGTAGGGCTCAATTCAGCCAGAAAACGTAACTTTTGACACAGAGCTAAGATTTTCAGAAGAAACATATATTCATGGTCCTCACGGTCTGAAAAGCACAAAAACGCCTTCAAGTTTCAAGTGCGAGCTTTCACTGAGGAGTTAGACCAAAGTGCATCTCAGAATTGGCAGTAGGGCTCAATTCAGCTAGAACACGTAACTTTTGACACAGAGCTCAGATTTGCAGAAGAAACACATATTCATGCTCATCACAGTCTGAAAAGCACAAAAACGCCTTCAATTTTCAAGTACGAGCTTTCCCTGAGGAGTTAGACTAAAGTGCATCTCAGAATTGGCAGTAGGGCTCAATTCAGCCAGAAAACGTAACTTTTGACACAGAGCTCAGATTTGCATAAGAAACACTTATTCATGCTCATCACAGTCTGAAAAGCACAAAAACGCCTTCAATTTTCAAGTACGAGCTTTCCCTGAGGAGTTAGACCAAAGTGCATCTCAGAATTGGCAGTAGGGCTCATTTCAGCCAGAACACGTAACTTTTTACAGAGAGCTCAGATTTGCAGAAGAAACACATATTCATGCTCCTCACTGTCTGAAAAGCACAAAAACGCCTTCAATTTTCACGTACGACCTTTCCCTGGGGAGTTAGACCAAAGTGCATCTCAGAATTGGCAGTAGGGCTCATTTCAGCCAGAAAACGTAACTTTTGACACAGAACTCAGATTTGCAGAAGAAACACTTATTCATGCTCCTCACGGTCTGAAAAGCACAAAAACGCCTTCAAGTTTCAAGTACGAGCTTTCCCTGAGGAGTTAGACTAAAGTGCATCTCAGAATTGGCAGTAGGGCTCAATTCAGCCAGAAAACGTAACTTTTGACACAGAGCTCAGATTTGCAGAAGAAACACTTATTCATGCTCCTCACGGTCTGAAAAGCACAAAAACGCCTTCACGTTTCAAGTACGAACTTTCCCTGAGGAGTTAGACTAAAGTGGATCTCAGAATTGGCAGTAGGGCTCATTTCAGACAGAATACGTAACTTTTGACACAGAACTCAGATTTGCAGAAGAAACACTTATTCATGCTCCTCACGGTCTGAAAAGCAGAAAAACGCCTTCAATTTTCAACTACGAGCTTTCCCTGGGGAGTTAGACCAAAGTGCATCTCAGAATTGGCAGTAGGGCTCAATTCAGCCAGAAAACGTAACTTTTGACACAGAACTCAGATTTGCAGAAGAAACACTTATTCATGCTCCTCACGGTCTGAAAAGCACAAAAACGCCTTCAATTTTCAAGTACAAGCTTTCCCTGGGGAGTTAGACCAAAGTGCATCTCAGAATTGGCAGTAGGGCTCAATTCAGCCAGAAAATGTAACTTTTGACAGACAGCTAAGATTTGCAGAAGAAACACATATTCATGCTCCTCACGGTCTCAAAAGCACAAAAACGCCTTCAATTTTCAAGTACGAGCTTTCCCTGGGGAGTTAGACCATAGTGCATCTCAGAATTGGCAGTAGGGCGCAATTCATCCAGAAAACGTAACTTTTGACACAGAGCTCAGATTTGCAGAAGAAACACTTATTCATGCTCCTCACGGTCTGAAAAGCACAAAAACGCCTTCACGTTTCAAGTACGAACTTTCCCTGAGGAGTTAGACCAAAGTGCATCTCAGAATTGGCAGTAGGGCTCATTTCAGCCAGAAAACGTAACTTTTGACACAGAACTCAGATTTGCAGAAGAAACACTTATTCATGCTCCTCACGGTCTGAAAAGCACAAAAACGCCTTCAAGTTTCAAATACGAGCTTTCCCTGAGGAGTTAGACTAAAGTGCATCTCAGAATTGGCAGTAGGGCTCAATTCAGCCAGAAAACGTAACTTTTGACACAGAGCTCAGATTTGCAGAAGAAACACTTATTCATGCTCCTCACGGTCTGAAAAGCACAAAAACGCCTTCACGTTTCAAGTACGAACTTTCCCTGAGGAGTTAGACCAAAGTGCATCTCAGAATTGGCAGTAGGGCTCATTTCAGCCAGAACACGTAACTTTTGACACAGAACTCAGATTTGCAGAAGAAACACTTATTCATGCTCCTCACGGTCTGAAAAGCACAAAAACGCCTTCAAGTTTCAAGTACGAGCTTTCCCTGCGGAGTTAGACTAAAGTGCATCTCAGAATTGGCAGTAGGGCTCAATTCAGCCAGAAAACGTAACTTTTGACACAGAGCTCAGATTTGCAGAAGAAACACTTATTCATGCTCCTCACGGTCTGAAAAGCACAAAAACGCCTTCACGTTTCAAGTACGAACTTTCCCTGAGGAGTTAGACTAAAGTGCATCTCAGAATTGGCAGTAGGGCTCATTTCTGCCAGAACACGTAACTTTTGACACAGAACTCAGATTTGCAGAAGAAACACTTTTTCATGCTCCTCACGGTCTGAAAAGCAGAAAAACGCCTTCAATTTTCAACTACGAGCTTTCCCTGGGGAGTTAGACCAAAGTGCATCTCAGAATTGGCAGTAGGGCTCAATTCAGCCAGAAAACGTAACTTTTGACACAGAACTCAGATTTGCAGAAGAAACACTTATCCATGCTCCTCACGGTCTGAAAAGCACAAAAACGCCTTCAAGTTTCAAGTACGAGCTTTCCCTGAGGAGTTAGACCAAAGTGCATCTCAGAATTGGCAGTAGGGCTCATTTCAGCCAGAACACGTAACTTTTTACAGAGAGCTCAGATTTGTAGAAGAAACACATATTCATGCTCCTCACTGTCTGAAAAGCACAAAAACGCCTTCAATTTTCAACTACGAGCTTTCCCTTGGGAGTTAGACCAAAGTGCATCTCAGAATTGGCAGTAGGGCTCATTTCTGCCAGAACACGTAACTTTTTACAGAGAGCTCAGATTTGCAGAAGAAACACATATTCATGCTCGTCACAGTCTGAAAAGCACAAAAACGCCTTCAAGTTTCAAATACGAGCTTTCCCTGAGGAGTTAGACTAAAGTGCATCTCAGAATTGGCAGTAGGGCTCAATTCAGCCAGAAAACGTAACTTTTGACACAGAGCTCAGATTTGCAGAAGAAACACTTATTCATGCTCCTCACGGTCTGAAAAGCACAAAAACGCCTTCACGTTTCAAGTACGAACTTTCCCTGAGGAGTTAGACCAAAGTGCATCTCAGAATTGGCAGTAGGGCTCATTTCAGCCAGAACACGTAACTTTTGACACAGAACTCAGATTTGCAGAAGAAACACTTATTCATGCTCCTCACGGTCTGAAAAGCACAAAAACGCCTTCAAGTTTCAAGTACGAGCTTTCCCTGCGGAGTTAGACTAAAGTGCATCTCAGAATTGGCAGTAGGGCTCAATTCAGCCAGAAAACGTAACTTTTGACACAGAGCTCAGATTTGCAGAAGAAACACTTATTCATGCTCCTCACGGTCTGAAAAGCACAAAAACGCCTTCACGTTTCAAGTACGAACTTTCCCTGAGGAGTTAGACTAAAGTGCATCTCAGAATTGGCAGTAGGGCTCATTTCTGCCAGAACACGTAACTTTTGACACAGAACTCAGATTTGCAGAAGAAACACTTTTTCATGCTCCTCACGGTCTGAAAAGCAGAAAAACGCCTTCAATTTTCAACTACGAGCTTTCCCTGGGGAAAGCTTTGGTGAGATGCACCAAAGTGCATCTCAGAATTGGCAGTAGGGCTCAATTCAGCCAGAAAACGTAACTTTTGACACAGAACTCAGATTTGCAGAAGAAACACTTATTCATGCTCCTCACGGTCTGAAAAGCACAAAAACGCCTTCAAGTTTCAAGTACGAGCTTTCCCTGAGGAGTTAGACCAAAGTGCATCTCAGAATTGGCAGTAGGGCTCATTTCAGCCAGAACACGTAACTTTTTACAGAGAGCTCAGATTTGTAGAAGAAACACATATTCATGCTCCTCACTGTCTGAAAAGCACAAAAACGCCTTCAATTTTCAACTACGAGCTTTCCCTTGGGAGTTAGACCAAAGTGCATCTCAGAATTGGCAGTAGGGCTCATTTCTGCCAGAACACGTAACTTTTTACAGAGAGCTCAGATTTGCAGAAGAAACACATATTCATGCTCGTCACAGTCTGAAAAGCACAAAAACGCCTTCAATTTTCAAGTACGAGCTTTCCCTGGGGAGTTAGACCATAGTGCATCTCAGAATTGGCAGTAGGGCGCAATTCATCCAGAAAACGTAACTTTTGACACAGAGCTCAGATTTGCAGAAGAAACACTTATTCATGCTCCTCACGGTCTGAAAAGCACAAAAACGCCTTCACGTTTCAAGTACGAGCTTTCCCTGGGGAGTTAGACCAAAGTGAATCTCAGAATTGGCAGTAGGGCTCAATTCAGCCAGAAAATGTAACTTTTGACACAGAGCTCAGATTTGCATAAGAAACACATATTCATGCTCCTCACGGTCTCAAAAGCACAAAAACGCCTTCAATTTTCAAGTACGAGCTTTCCCTGGGGAGTTAGACCATAGTGCATCTCAGAATTGGCAGTAGGGCGCAATTCATCCAGAAAACGTAACTTTTGACACAGAGCTCAGATTTGCAGAAGAAACACTTATTCATGCTCCTCACGGTCTGAAAAGCACAAAAACGCCTTCACGTTTCAAGTACGAACTTTCCCTGAGGAGTTAGACAAAAGTGCATCTCAGAATTGGCAGTAGGGCTCAATTCAGCCAGAAAACGTAACTTTTGACACAGAACTCAGATTTGCAGAAGAAACACTTATTCATGCTCCTCACGGTCTGAAAAGCACAAAAACGCCTTCAAGTTTCAAGTACGAACTTTCCCTGAGGAGTTAGACTAAAGTGCATCTCAGAATTGGCAGTAGGGCTCAATTCAGCCAGAAAACGTAACTTTTGACACAGAGCTAAGATTTGCAGAAGAAACATATATTCATGGTCCTCACGGTCTGAAAAGCACAAAAACGCCTTCAAGTTTCAAGTGCGAGCTTTCACTGAGGAGTTAGACCAAAGTGCATCTCAGAATTGGCAGTAGGGCTCAATTCAGCTAGAACACGTAACTTTTGACACAGAGCTCAGATTTGCAGAAGAAACACATATTCATGCTCATCACAGTCTGAAAAGCACAAAAACGCCTTCAATTTTCAAGTACGAGCTTTCCCTGAGGAGTTAGACTAAAGTGCATCTCAGAATTGGCAGTAGGGCTCAATTCAGCCAGAAAACGTAACTTTTGACACAGAGCTCAGATTTGCATAAGAAACACTTATTCATGCTCATCACAGTCTGAAAAGCACAAAAACGCCTTCAATTTTCAAGTACGAGCTTTCCCTGAGGAGTTAGACCAAAGTGCATCTCAGAATTGGCAGTAGGGCTCATTTCAGCCAGAACACGTAACTTTTTACAGAGAGCTCAGATTTGCAGAAGAAACACATATTCATGCTCCTCACTGTCTGAAAAGCACAAAAACGCCTTCAATTTTCACGTACGACCTTTCCCTGGGGAGTTAGACCAAAGTGCATCTCAGAATTGGCAGTAGGGCTCATTTCAGCCAGAAAACGTAACTTTTGACACAGAACTCAGATTTGCAGAAGAAACACTTATTCATGCTCCTCACGGTCTGAAAAGCACAAAAACGCCTTCAAGTTTCAAGTACGAGCTTTCCCTGAGGAGTTAGACTAAAGTGCATCTCAGAATTGGCAGTAGGGCTCAATTCAGCCAGAAAACGTAACTTTTGACACAGAGCTCAGATTTGCAGAAGAAACACTTATTCATGCTCCTCACGGTCTGAAAAGCACAAAAACGCCTTCACGTTTCAAGTACGAACTTTCCCTGAGGAGTTAGACTAAAGTGGATCTCAGAATTGGCAGTAGGGCTCATTTCAGACAGAATACGTAACTTTTGACACAGAACTCAGATTTGCAGAAGAAACACTTATTCATGCTCCTCACGGTCTGAAAAGCAGAAAAACGCATTCAATTTTCAACTACGAGCTTTCCCTGGGGAGTTAGACCAAAGTGCATCTCAGAATTGGCAGTAGGGCTCAATTCAGCCAGAAAACGTAACTTTTGACACAGAACTCAGATTTGCAGAAGAAACACTTATTCATGCTCCTCACGGTCTGAAAAGCACAAAAACGCCTTCAATTTTCAAGTACAAGCTTTCCCTGGAGAGTTAGACCAAAGTGCATCTCAGAATTGGCAGTAGGGCTCAATTCAGCCAGAAAATGTAACTTTTGACAGACAGCTAAGATTTGCAGAAGAAACACATATTCATGCTCCTCACGGTCTCAAAAGCACAAAAACGCCTTCAATTTTCAAGTACGAGCTTTCCCTGGGGAGTTAGACCATAGTGCATCTCAGAATTGGCAGTAGGGCGCAATTCATCCAGAAAACGTAACTTTTGACACAGAGCTCAGATTTGCAGAAGAAACACTTATTCATGCTCCTCACGGTCTGAAAAGCACAAAAACGCCTTCACGTTTCAAGTACGAACTTTCCCTGAGGAGTTAGACCAAAGTGCATCTCAGAATTGGCAGTAGGGCTCATTTCAGCCAGAAAACGTAACTTTTGACACAGAACTCAGATTTGCAGAAGAAACACTTATTCATGCTCCTCACGGTCTGAAAAGCACAAAAACGCCTTCAAGTTTCAAATACGAGCTTTCCCTGAGGAGTTAGACTAAAGTGCATCTCAGAATTGGCAGTAGGGCTCAATTCAGCCAGAAAACGTAACTTTTGACACAGAGCTCAGATTTGCAGAAGAAACACTTATTCATGCTCCTCACGGTCTGAAAAGCACAAAAACGCCTTCACGTTTCAAGTACGAACTTTCCCTGAGGAGTTAGACTAAAGTGCATCTCAGAATTGGCAGTAGGGCTCATTTCTGCCAGAACACGTAACTTTTTACAGAGAGCTCAGATTTGCAGAAGAAACACATATTCATGCTCGTCACAGTCTGAAAAGCACAAAAACGCCTTCAATTTTCAAGTACGAGCTTTCCCTGGGGAGTTAGACCAAAGTATATCTCAGAATTGGCAGTAGGGCTCAATTCAACCAGAAAACGTAACTTTTGACACAGAGCTAAGATTTACAGAAGAAACACATATTCATGCTCGTCACAGTCTGAAAAGTACAAAAACGCCTTCAATTTTAAAGTACAAGCTTTCCCTGGGGAGTTAGACCAAAGTGCATCTCAGAATTGGCAGTAGGGCTCATTTCAGCCAGAAAATGTAACTTTTGACACAGAACTCAGATTTGCAGAAGAAACATATATTCATGCTCCTCACGGTCTGAAAAGCACAAAAACGCCTTCAAATTTCAAGTACGAGCTTTCCCTGGGGAGTTAGACCAAAGTGCATCTCAGAATTGGCAGTAGGGCTCATTTCAGCCAGAAAATGTAACTTTTCACACAGAACTCAGATTTGCAGAAGAAACACTTATTCATGCTCCTCACGGTCTGAAAAGCACAAAAACGCCTTCAAGTTTCAAGTACGAGCTTTCCCTGAGGAGTTAGACCAAAGTGCATCTCAGAATTGGCAGTAGGGCTCATTTCAGCCAGAACACGTAACTTTTTACAGAGAGCTCAGATTTGCAGAAGAAACACATATTCATGCTCCTCACTGTCTGAAAAGCACAAAAACGCCTTCAATTTACACGTACGAGCTTTCCCTGAGGAGTTAGACCAAAGTGCATCTCAGAATTGGCAGTAGGGCTCAATTCAGCCAGAAAACGTAACTTTTGACACAGAGCTCAGATTTGCAGAAGAAACACTTATTCATGCTCCTCACGGTCTGAAAAGCACAAAAACGCCTTCACGTTTCAAGTACGAACTTTCCCTGAGGAGTTAGACTAAAGTGGATCTCAGAATTGGCAGTAGGGCTCATTTCAGACAGAAAACGTAACTTTTGACACAGAACTCAGATTTGCAGAAGAAACACTTATTCATGCTCCTCACGGTCTGAAAAGCAGAAAAACGCCTTCAATTTTCAACTACGAGCTTTCCCTGGGGAGTTAGACCAAAGTGCATCTCAGAATTGGCAGTAGGGCTCAATTCAGCCACAAAACGTAACTTTTGACACAGAGCTCAGATTTGCAGAAGAAACACTTATTCATGCTCCTCACGGTCTGAAAAGCACAAAAACGCCTTCACGTTTCAAGTACGAACTTTCCCTGAGGAGTTAGACTAAAGTGGATCTCAGAATTGGCAGTAGGGCTCATTTCAGACAGAATACGTAACTTTTGACACAGAACTCAGATTTGCAGAAGAAACACTTATTCATGCTCCTCACGGTCTGAAAAGCAGAAAAACGCCTTCAATTTTCAACTACGAGCTTTCCCTGGGGAGTTAGACCAAAGTGCATCTCAGAATTGGCAGTAGGGCTCAATTCAGCCAGAAAACGTAACTTTTGACACAGAACTCAGATTTGCAGAAGAAACACTTATTCATGCTCCTCACGGTCTGAAAAGCACAAAAACGCCTTCAATTTTCAAGTACAAGCTTTCCCTGAGGAGTTAGACCAAAGTGCATCTCAGAATTGGCAGTAGGGCTCATTTCAGCCAGAACACGTAACTTTTTACAGAGAGCTCAGATTTGTAGAAGAAACACATATTCATGCTCCTCACTGTCTGAAAAGCACAAAAACGCCTTCAATTTTCAACTACGAGCTTTCCCTTGGGAGTTAGACCAAAGTGCATCTCAGAATTGGCAGTAGGGCTCATTTCTGCCAGAACACGTAACTTTTTACAGAGAGCTCAGATTTGCAGAAGAAACACATATTCATGCTCGTCACAGTCTGAAAAGCACAAAAACGCCTTCAATTTTCAAGTACGAGCTTTCCCTGGGGAGTTAGACCATAGTGCATCTCAGAATTGGCAGTAGGGCGCAATTCATCCAGAAAACGTAACTTTTGACACAGAGCTCAGATTTGCAGAAGAAACACTTATTCATGCTCCTCACGGTCTGAAAAGCACAAAAACGCCTTCACGTTTCAAGTACGAGCTTTCCCTGGGGAGTTAGACCAAAGTGAATCTCAGAATTGGCAGTAGGGCTCAATTCAGCCAGAAAATGTAACTTTTGACACAGAGCTCAGATTTGCATAAGAAACACATATTCATGCTCCTCACGGTCTCAAAAGCACAAAAACGCCTTCAATTTTCAAGTACGAGCTTTCCCTGGGGAGTTAGACCATAGTGCATCTCAGAATTGGCAGTAGGGCGCAATTCATCCAGAAAACGTAACTTTTGACACAGAGCTCAGATTTGCAGAAGAAACACTTATTCATGCTCCTCACGGTCTGAAAAGCACAAAAACGCCTTCACGTTTCAAGTACGAACTTTCCCTGAGGAGTTAGACAAAAGTGCATCTCAGAATTGGCAGTAGGGCTCAATTCAGCCAGAAAACGTAACTTTTGACACAGAACTCAGATTTTCAGAAGAAACACTTATTCATGCTCCTCACGGTCTGAAAAGCACAAAAACGCCTTCAAGTTTCAAGTACGAACTTTCCCTGAGGAGTTAGACTAAAGTGCATCTCAGAATTGGCAGTAGGGCTCAATTCAGCCAGAAAACGTAACTTTTGACACAGAGCTAAGATTTGCAGAAGAAACATATATTCATGGTCCTCACGGTCTGAAAAGCACAAAAACGCCTTCAAGTTTCAAGTGCGAGCTTTCACTGAGGAGTTAGACCAAAGTGCATCTCAGAATTGGCAGTAGGGCTCAATTCAGCTAGAACACGTAACTTTTGACACAGAGCTCAGATTTGCAGAAGAAACACATATTCATGCTCATCACAGTCTGAAAAGCACAAAAACGCCTTCAATTTTCAAGTACGAGCTTTCCCTGAGGAGTTAGACTAAAGTGCATCTCAGAATTGGCAGTAGGGCTCAATTCAGCCAGAAAACGTAACTTTTGACACAGAGCTCAGATTTGCATAAGAAACACATATTCATGCTCCTCGAGGTCTCAAAAGTACAAAAACGCCTTCAATTTTCAAGTACGAGCTTTCCCTGGGGAGTTAGACCAAAGTGCATCTCAGAATTGGCAGTAGGGCTCATTTCAGCCAGAAAATGTAACTTTTCACACAGAACTCAGATTTGCAGAAGAAACACTTATTCATGCTCCTCACGGTCTGAAAAGCACAAAAACGCCTTCAAGTTTCAAGTACGAGCTTTCCCTGAGGAGTTAGACCAAAGTGCATCTCAGAATTGGCAGTAGGGCTCATTTCAGCCAGAACACGTAACTTTTTACAGAGAGCTCAGATTTGCAGAAGAAACACATATTCATGCTCCTCACTGTCTGAAAAGCACAAAAACGCCTTCACGTTTCAAGTACGAGCTTTCCCTGGGGAGTTAGACCAAAGTGCATCTCAGAATTGGCAGTAGGGCTCAATTCAGCCAGAAAATGTAACTTTTGACACAGAGCTCAGATTTGCATAAGAAACACATATTCATGCTCCTCACGGTCTCAAAAGCACAAAAACGCCTTCAATTTTCAAGTACGAGCTTTCCCTGGGGAGTTAGACCATAGTGCATCTCAGAATTGGCAGTAGGGCGCAATTAATCCAGAAAACGTAACTTTTGACACAGAGCTCAGATTTGCAGAAGAAACACTTATTCATGCTCCTCACGGTCTGAAAAGCACAAAAACGCCTTCACGTTTCAAGTACGAACTTTCCCTGAGGAGTTAGACAAAAGTGCATCTCAGAATTGGCAGTAGGGCTCAATTCAGCCAGAAAACGTAACTTTTGACACAGAACTCAGATTTGCAGAAGAAACACTTATTCATGCTCCTCACGGTCTGAAAAGCACAAAAACGCCTTCAAGTTTCAAGTACGAATTTTCCCTGAGGAGTTAGACTAAAGTGCATCTCAGAATTGGCAGTAGGGCTCAATTCAGCCAGAAAACGTAACTTTTGACACAGAGCTAAGATTTTCAGAAGAAACATATATTCATGGACCTCACGGTCTGAAAAGCACAAAAACGCCTTCAAGTTTCAAGTGCGAGCTTTCACTGAGGAGTTAGACCAAAGTGCATCTCAGAATTGGCAGTAGGGCTCAATTCAGCTAGAACACGTAACTTTTGACACAGAGCTCAGATTTGCAGAAGAAACACATATTCATGCTCATCACAGTCTGAAAAGCACAAAAACGCCTTCAATTTTCAAGTACGAGCTTTCCCTGAGGAGTTAGACTAAAGTGCATCTCAGAATTGGCAGTAGGGCTCAATTCAGCCAGAAAACGTAACTTTTGACACAGAGCTCAGATTTGCATAAGAAACACTTATTCATGCTCATCACAGTCTGAAAAGCACAAAAACGCCTTCAATTTTCAAGTACGAGCTTTCCCTGAGGAGTTAGACCAAAGTGCATCTCAGAATTGGCAGTAGGGCTCATTTCAGCCAGAACACGTAACTTTTTACAGAGAGCTCAGATTTGCAGAAGAAACACATATTCATGCTCCTCACTGTCTGAAAAGCACAAAAACGCCTTCAATTTTCACGTACGACCTTTCCCTGGGGAGTTAGACCAAAGTGCATCTCAGAATTGGCAGTAGGGCTCATTTCAGCCAGAAAACGTAACTTTTGACACAGAACTCAGATTTGCAGAAGAAACACTTATTCATGCTCCTCACGGTCTGAAAAGCACAAAAACGCCTTCAAGTTTCAAGTACGAGCTTTCCCTGAGGAGTTAGACTAAAGTGCATCTCAGAATTGGCAGTAGGGCTCAATTCAGCCAGAAAACGTAACTTTTGACACAGAGCTCAGATTTGCAGAAGAAACACTTATTCATGCTCCTCACGGTCTGAAAAGCACAAAAACGCCTTCACGTTTCAAGTACGAACTTTCCCTGAGGAGTTAGACTAAAGTGGATCTCAGAATTGGCAGTAGGGCTCATTTCAGACAGAATACGTAACTTTTGACACAGAACTCAGATTTGCAGAAGAAACACTTATTCATGCTCCTCACGGTCTGAAAAGCAGAAAAACGCATTCAATTTTCAACTACGAGCTTTCCCTGGGGAGTTAGACCAAAGTGCATCTCAGAATTGGCAGTAGGGCTCAATTCAGCCAGAAAACGTAACTTTTGACACAGAACTCAGATTTGCAGAAGAAACACTTATTCATGCTCCTCACGGTCTGAAAAGCACAAAAACGCCTTCAATTTTCAAGTACAAGCTTTCCCTGGGGAGTTAGACCAAAGTGCATCTCAGAATTGGCAGTAGGGCTCAATTCAGCCAGAAAATGTAACTTTTGACAGACAGCTAAGATTTGCAGAAGAAACACATATTCATGCTCCTCACGGTCTCAAAAGCACAAAAACGCCTTCAATTTTCAAGTACGAGCTTTCCCTGGGGAGTTAGACCATAGTGCATCTCAGAATTGGCAGTAGGGCGCAATTCATCCAGAAAACGTAACTTTTGACACAGAGCTCAGATTTGCAGAAGAAACACTTATTCATGCTCCTCACGGTCTGAAAAGCACAAAAACGCCTTCACGTTTCAAGTACGAACTTTCCCTGAGGAGTTAGACCAAAGTGCATCTCAGAATTGGCAGTAGGGCTCATTTCAGCCAGAAAACGTAACTTTTGACACAGAACTCAGATTTGCAGAAGAAACACTTATTCATGCTCCTCACGGTCTGAAAAGCACAAAAACGCCTTCAAGTTTCAAATACGAGCTTTCCCTGAGGAGTTAGACTAAAGTGCATCTCAGAATTGGCAGTAGGGCTCAATTCAGCCAGAAAACGTAACTTTTGACACAGAGCTCAGATTTGCAGAAGAAACACTTATTCATGCTCCTCACGGTCTGAAAAGCACAAAAACGCCTTCACGTTTCAAGTACGAACTTTCCCTGAGGAGTTAGACTAAAGTGCATCTCAGAATTGGCAGTAGGGCTCATTTCTGCCAGAACACGTAACTTTTTACAGAGAGCTCAGATTTGCAGAAGAAACACATATTCATGCTCGTCACAGTCTGAAAAGCACAAAAACGCCTTCAATTTTCAAGTACGAGCTTTCCCTGGGGAGTTAGACCAAAGTATATCTCAGAATTGGCAGTAGGGCTCAATTCAACCACAAAACGTAACTTTTGACACAGAGCTAAGATTTACAGAAGAAACACATATTCATGCTCGTCACAGTCTGAAAAGTACAAAAACGCCTTCAATTTTAAAGTACAAGCTTTCCCTGGGGAGTTAGACCAAAGTGCATCTCAGAATTGGCAGTAGGGCTCATTTCAGCCAGAAAATGTAACTTTTGAGACAGAACTCAGATTTGCAGAAGAAACATATATTCATGCTCCTCACGGTCTGAAAAGCACAAAAACGCCTTCAAATTTCAAGTACGAGCTTTCCCTGGGGAGTTAGACCAAAGTGCATCTCAGAATTGGCAGTAGGGCTCATTTCAGCCAGAAAATGTAACTTTTCACACAGAACTCAGATTTGCAGAAGAAACACTTATTCATGCTCCTCACGGTCTGAAAAGCACAAAAACGCCTTCAAGTTTCAAGTACGAGCTTTCCCTGAGGAGTTAGACCAAAGTGCATCTCAGAATTGGCAGTAGGGCTCATTTCAGCCAGAACACGTAACTTTTTACAGAGAGCTCAGATTTGCAGAAGAAACACATATTCATGCTCCTCACTGTCTGAAAAGCACAAAAACGCCTTCAATTTACACGTACGAGCTTTCCCTGAGGAGTTAGACCAAAGTGCATCTCAGAATTGGCAGTAGGGCTCAATTCAGCCAGAAAACGTAACTTTTGACACAGAGCTCAGATTTGCAGAAGAAACACTTATTCATGCTCCTCACGGTCTGAAAAGCACAAAAACGCCTTCACGTTTCAAGTACGAACTTTCCCTGAGGAGTTAGACTAAAGTGGATCTCAGAATTGGCAGTAGGGCTCATTTCAGACAGAAAACGTAACTTTTGACACAGAACTCAGATTTGCAGAAGAAACACTTATTCATGCTCCTCACGGTCTGAAAAGCAGAAAAACGCCTTCAATTTTCAACTACGAGCTTTCCCTGGGGAGTTAGACCAAAGTGCATCTCAGAATTGGCAGTAGGGCTCAATTCAGCCAGAAAACGTAACTTTTGACACAGAGCTCAGATTTGCAGAAGAAACACTTATTCATGCTCCTCACGGTCTGAAAAGCACAAAAACGCCTTCACGTTTCAAGTACGAACTTTCCCTGAGGAGTTAGACTAAAGTGGATCTCAGAATTGGCAGTAGGGCTCATTTCAGACAGAATACGTAACTTTTGACACAGAACTCAGATTTGCAGAAGAAACACTTATTCATGCTCCTCACGGTCTGAAAAGCAGAAAAACGCCTTCAATTTTCAACTACGAGCTTTCCCTGGGGAGTTAGACCAAAGTGCATCTCAGAATTGGCAGTAGGGCTCAATTCAGCCAGAAAACGTAACTTTTGACACAGAACTCAGATTTGCAGAAGAAACACTTATTCATGCTCCTCACGGTCTGAAAAGCACAAAAACGCCTTCAATTTTCAAGTACAAGCTTTCCCTGGGGAGTTAGACCAAAGTGCATCTCAGAATTGGCAGTAGGGCTCAATTCAGCCAGAAAATGTAACTTTTGACAGACAGCTAAGATTTGCAGAAGAAACACATATTCATGCTCCTCACGGTCTCAAAAGCACAAAAACGCCTTCAATTTTCAAGTACGAGCTTTCCCTGGGGAGTTAGACCATAGTGCATCTCAGAATTGGCAGTAGGGCGCAATTCATCCAGAAAACGTAACTTTTGACACAGAGCTCAGATTTGCAGAAGAAACACTTATTCATGCTCCTCACGGTCTGAAAAGCACAAAAACGCCTTCACGTTTCAAGTACGAACTTTCCCTGAGGAGTTAGACCAAAGTGCATCTCAGAATTGGCAGTAGGGCTCATTTCAGCCAGAAAACGTAACTTTTGACACAGAACTCAGATTTGCAGAAGAAACACTTATTCATGCTCCTCACGGTCTGAAAAGCACAAAAACGCCTTCAAGTTTCAAATACGAGCTTTCCCTGAGGAGTTAGACTAAAGTGCATCTCAGAATTGGCAGTAGGGCTCAATTCAGCCAGAAAACGTAACTTTTGACACAGAGCTCAGATTTGCAGAAGAAACACTTATTCATGCTCCTCACGGTCTGAAAAGCACAAAAACGCCTTCACGTTTCAAGTACGAACTTTCCCTGAGGAGTTAGACTAAAGTGCATCTCAGAATTGGCAGTAGGGCTCATTTCTGCCAGAACACGTAACTTTTTACAGAGAGCTCAGATTTGCAGAAGAAACACATATTCATGCTCGTCACAGTCTGAAAAGCACAAAAACGCCTTCAATTTTCAAGTACGAGCTTTCCCTGGGGAGTTAGACCAAAGTATATCTCAGAATTGGCAGTAGGGCTCAATTCAACCACAAAACGTAACTTTTGACACAGAGCTAAGATTTACAGAAGAAACACATATTCATGCTCGTCACAGTCTGAAAAGTACAAAAACGCCTTCAATTTTAAAGTACAAGCTTTCCCTGGGGAGTTAGACCAAAGTGCATCTCAGAATTGGCAGTAGGGCTCATTTCAGCCAGAAAATGTAACTTTTGAGACAGAACTCAGATTTGCAGAAGAAACATATATTCATGCTCCTCACGGTCTGAAAAGCACAAAAACGCCTTCAAATTTCAAGTACGAGCTTTCCCTGGGGAGTTAGACCAAAGTGCATCTCAGAATTGGCAGTAGGGCTCATTTCAGCCAGAAAATGTAACTTTTCACACAGAACTCAGATTTGCAGAAGAAACACTTATTCATGCTCCTCACGGTCTGAAAAGCACAAAAACGCCTTCAAGTTTCAAGTACGAGCTTTCCCTGAGGAGTTAGACCAAAGTGCATCTCAGAATTGGCAGTAGGGCTCATTTCAGCCAGAACACGTAACTTTTTACAGAGAGCTCAGATTTGCAGAAGAAACACATATTCATGCTCCTCACTGTCTGAAAAGCACAAAAACGCCTTCAATTTACACGTACGAGCTTTCCCTGAGGAGTTAGACCAAAGTGCATCTCAGAATTGGCAGTAGGGCTCAATTCAGCCAGAAAACGTAACTTTTGACACAGAGCTCAGATTTGCAGAAGAAACACTTATTCATGCTCCTCACGGTCTGAAAAGCACAAAAACGCCTTCACGTTTCAAGTACGAACTTTCCCTGAGGAGTTAGACTAAAGTGGATCTCAGAATTGGCAGTAGGGCTCATTTCAGACAGAAAACGTAACTTTTGACACAGAACTCAGATTTGCAGAAGAAACACTTATTCATGCTCCTCACGGTCTGAAAAGCAGAAAAACGCCTTCAATTTTCAACTACGAGCTTTCCCTGGGGAGTTAGACCAAAGTGCATCTCAGAATTGGCAGTAGGGCTCAATTCAGCCAGAAAACGTAACTTTTGACACAGAGCTCAGATTTGCAGAAGAAACACTTATTCATGCTCCTCACGGTCTGAAAAGCACAAAAACGCCTTCACGTTTCAAGTACGAACTTTCCCTGAGGAGTTAGACTAAAGTGGATCTCAGAATTGGCAGTAGGGCTCATTTCAGACAGAATACGTAACTTTTGACACAGAACTCAGATTTGCAGAAGAAACACTTATTCATGCTCCTCACGGTCTGAAAAGCAGAAAAACGCCTTCAATTTTCAACTACGAGCTTTCCCTGGGGAGTTAGACCAAAGTGCATCTCAGAATTGGCAGTAGGGCTCAATTCAGCCAGAAAACGTAACTTTTGACACAGAACTCAGATTTGCAGAAGAAACACTTATTCATGCTCCTCACGGTCTGAAAAGCACAAAAACGCCTTCAATTTTCAAGTACAAGCTTTCCCTGGGGAGTTAGACCAAAGTGCATCTCAGAATTGGCAGTAGGGCTCAATTCAGCCAGAAAATGTAACTTTTGACAGACAGCTAAGATTTGCAGAAGAAACACATATTCATGCTCCTCACGGTCTCAAAAGCACAAAAACGCCTTCAATTTTCAAGTACGAGCTTTCCCTGGGGAGTTAGACCATAGTGCATCTCAGAATTGGCAGTAGGGCGCAATTCATCCAGAAAACGTAACTTTTGACACAGAGCTCAGATTTGCAGAAGAAACACTTATTCATGCTCCTCACGGTCTGAAAAGCACAAAAACGCCTTCACGTTTCAAGTACGAACTTTCCCTGAGGAGTTAGACCAAAGTGCATCTCAGAATTGGCAGTAGGGCTCATTTCAGCCAGAAAACGTAACTTTTGACACAGAACTCAGATTTGCAGAAGAAACACTTATTCATGCTCCTCACGGTCTGAAAAGCACAAAAACGCCTTCAAGTTTCAAATACGAGCTTTCCCTGAGGAGTTAGACTAAAGTGCATCTCAGAATTGGCAGTAGGGCTCAATTCAGCCAGAAAACGTAACTTTTGACACAGAGCTCAGATTTGCAGAAGAAACACTTATTCATGCTCCTCACGGTCTGAAAAGCACAAAAACGCCTTCACGTTTCAAGTACGAACTTTCCCTGAGGAGTTAGACTAAAGTGCATCTCAGAATTGGCAGTAGGGCTCATTTCTGCCAGAACACGTAACTTTTTACAGAGAGCTCAGATTTGCAGAAGAAACACATATTCATGCTCGTCACAGTCTGAAAAGCACAAAAACGCCTTCAATTTTCAAGTACGAGCTTTCCCTGGGGAGTTAGACCAAAGTATATCTCAGAATTGGCAGTAGGGCTCAATTCAACCAGAAAACGTAACTTTTGACACAGAGCTAAGATTTACAGAAGAAACACATATTCATGCTCGTCACAGTCTGAAAAGTACAAAAACGCCTTCAATTTTAAAGTACAAGCTTTCCCTGGGGAGTTAGACCAAAGTGCATCTCAGAATTGGCAGTAGGGCTCATTTCAGCCAGAAAATGTAACTTTTGACACAGAACTCAGATTTGCAGAAGAAACATATATTCATGCTCCTCACGGTCTGAAAAGCACAAAAACGCCTTCAAATTTCAAGTACGAGCTTTCCCTGGGGAGTTAGACCAAAGTGCATCTCAGAATTGGCAGTAGGGCTCATTTCAGCCAGAAAATGTAACTTTTCACACAGAACTCAGATTTGCAGAAGAAACACTTATTCATGCTCCTCACGGTCTGAAAAGCACAAAAACGCCTTCAAGTTTCAAGTACGAGCTTTCCCTGAGGAGTTAGACCAAAGTGCATCTCAGAATTGGCAGTAGGGCTCATTTCAGCCAGAACACGTAACTTTTTACAGAGAGCTCAGATTTGCAGAAGAAACACATATTCATGCTCCTCACTGTCTGAAAAGCACAAAAACGCCTTCAATTTACACGTACGAGCTTTCCCTGAGGAGTTAGACCAAAGTGCATCTCAGAATTGGCAGTAGGGCTCAATTCAGCCAGAAAACGTAACTTTTGACACAGAGCTCAGATTTGCAGAAGAAACACTTATTCATGCTCCTCACGGTCTGAAAAGCACAAAAACGCCTTCACGTTTCAAGTACGAACTTTCCCTGAGGAGTTAGACTAAAGTGGATCTCAGAATTGGCAGTAGGGCTCATTTCAGACAGAAAACGTAACTTTTGACACAGAACTCAGATTTGCAGAAGAAACACTTATTCATGCTCCTCACGGTCTGAAAAGCAGAAAAACGCCTTCAATTTTCAACTACGAGCTTTCCCTGGGGAGTTAGACCAAAGTGCATCTCAGAATTGGCAGTAGGGCTCAATTCAGCCAGAAAACGTAACTTTTGACACAGAGCTCAGATTTGCAGAAGAAACACTTATTCATGCTCCTCACGGTCTGAAAAGCACAAAAACGCCTTCACGTTTCAAGTACGAACTTTCCCTGAGGAGTTAGACTAAAGTGGATCTCAGAATTGGCAGTAGGGCTCATTTCAGACAGAATACGTAACTTTTGACACAGAACTCAGATTTGCAGAAGAAACACTTATTCATGCTCCTCACGGTCTGAAAAGCAGAAAAACGCCTTCAATTTTCAACTACGAGCTTTCCCTGGGGAGTTAGACCAAAGTGCATCTCAGAATTGGCAGTAGGGCTCAATTCAGCCAGAAAACGTAACTTTTGACACAGAACTCAGATTTGCAGAAGAAACACTTATTCATGCTCCTCACGGTCTGAAAAGCACAAAAACGCCTTCAATTTTCAAGTACAAGCTTTCCCTGGGGAGTTAGACCAAAGTGCATCTCAGAATTGGCAGTAGGGCTCAATTCAGCCAGAAAATGTAACTTTTGACAGACAGCTAAGATTTGCAGAAGAAACACATATTCATGCTCCTCACGGTCTCAAAAGCACAAAAACGCCTTCAATTTTCAAGTACGAGCTTTCCCTGGGGAGTTAGACCATAGTGCATCTCAGAATTGGCAGTAGGGCGCAATTCATCCAGAAAACGTAACTTTTGACACAGAGCTCAGATTTGCAGAAGAAACACTTATTCATGCTCCTCACGGTCTGAAAAGCACAAAAACGCCTTCACGTTTCAAGTACGAACTTTCCCTGAGGAGTTAGACCAAAGTGCATCTCAGAATTGGCAGTAGGGCTCATTTCAGCCAGAAAACGTAACTTTTGACACAGAACTCAGATTTGCAGAAGAAACACTTATTCATGCTCCTCACGGTCTGAAAAGCACAAAAACGCCTTCAAGTTTCAAATACGAGCTTTCCCTGAGGAGTTAGACTAAAGTGCATCTCAGAATTGGCAGTAGGGCTCAATTCAGCCAGAAAACGTAACTTTTGACACAGAGCTCAGATTTGCAGAAGAAACACTTATTCATGCTCCTCACGGTCTGAAAAGCACAAAAACGCCTTCACGTTTCAAGTACGAACTTTCCCTGAGGAGTTAGACTAAAGTGCATCTCAGAATTGGCAGTAGGGCTCATTTCTGCCAGAACACGTAACTTTTTACAGAGAGCTCAGATTTGCAGAAGAAACACATATTCATGCTCGTCACAGTCTGAAAAGCACAAAAACGCCTTCAATTTTCAAGTACGAGCTTTCCCTGGGGAGTTAGACCAAAGTATATCTCAGAATTGGCAGTAGGGCTCAATTCAACCAGAAAACGTAACTTTTGACACAGAGCTAAGATTTACAGAAGAAACACATATTCATGCTCGTCACAGTCTGAAAAGTACAAAAACGCCTTCAATTTTAAAGTACAAGCTTTCCCTGGGGAGTTAGACCAAAGTGCATCTCAGAATTGGCAGTAGGGCTCATTTCAGCCAGAAAATGTAACTTTTGACACAGAACTCAGATTTGCAGAAGAAACATATATTCATGCTCCTCACGGTCTGAAAAGCACAAAAACGCCTTCAAATTTCAAGTACGAGCTTTCCCTGGGGAGTTAGACCAAAGTGCATCTCAGAATTGGCAGTAGGGCTCATTTCAGCCAGAAAATGTAACTTTTCACACAGAACTCAGATTTGCAGAAGAAACACTTATTCATGCTCCTCACGGTCTGAAAAGCACAAAAACGCCTTCAAGTTTCAAGTACGAGCTTTCCCTGAGGAGTTAGACCAAAGTGCATCTCAGAATTGGCAGTAGGGCTCATTTCAGCCAGAACACGTAACTTTTTACAGAGAGCTCAGATTTGCAGAAGAAACACATATTCATGCTCCTCACTGTCTGAAAAGCACAAAAACGCCTTCAATTTACACGTACGAGCTTTCCCTGAGGAGTTAGACCAAAGTGCATCTCAGAATTGGCAGTAGGGCTCAATTCAGCCAGAAAACGTAACTTTTGACACAGAGCTCAGATTTGCAGAAGAAACACTTATTCATGCTCCTCACGGTCTGAAAAGCACAAAAACGCCTTCACGTTTCAAGTACGAACTTTCCCTGAGGAGTTAGACTAAAGTGGATCTCAGAATTGGCAGTAGGGCTCATTTCAGACAGAAAACGTAACTTTTGACACAGAACTCAGATTTGCAGAAGAAACACTTATTCATGCTCCTCACGGTCTGAAAAGCAGAAAAACGCCTTCAATTTTCAACTACGAGCTTTCCCTGGGGAGTTAGACCAAAGTGCATCTCAGAATTGGCAGTAGGGCTCAATTCAGCCAGAAAACGTAACTTTTGACACAGAGCTCAGATTTGCAGAAGAAACACTTATTCATGCTCCTCACGGTCTGAAAAGCACAAAAACGCCTTCACGTTTCAAGTACGAACTTTCCCTGAGGAGTTAGACTAAAGTGGATCTCAGAATTGGCAGTAGGGCTCATTTCAGACAGAATACGTAACTTTTGACACAGAACTCAGATTTGCAGAAGAAACACTTATTCATGCTCCTCACGGTCTGAAAAGCAGAAAAACGCCTTCAATTTTCAACTACGAGCTTTCCCTGGGGAGTTAGACCAAAGTGCATCTCAGAATTGGCAGTAGGGCTCAATTCAGCCAGAAAACGTAACTTTTGACACAGAACTCAGATTTGCAGAAGAAACACTTATTCATGCTCCTCACGGTCTGAAAAGCACAAAAACGCCTTCAATTTTCAAGTACAAGCTTTCCCTGGGGAGTTAGACCAAAGTGCATCTCAGAATTGGCAGTAGGGCTCAATTCAGCCAGAAAATGTAACTTTTGACAGACAGCTAAGATTTGCAGAAGAAACACATATTCATGCTCCTCACGGTCTCAAAAGCACAAAAACGCCTTCAATTTTCAAGTACGAGCTTTCCCTGGGGAGTTAGACCATAGTGCATCTCAGAATTGGCAGTAGGGCGCAATTCATCCAGAAAACGTAACTTTTGACACAGAGCTCAGATTTGCAGAAGAAACACTTATTCATGCTCCTCACGGTCTGAAAAGCACAAAAACGCCTTCACGTTTCAAGTACGAACTTTCCCTGAGGAGTTAGACCAAAGTGCATCTCAGAATTGGCAGTAGGGCTCATTTCAGCCAGAAAACGTAACTTTTGACACAGAACTCAGATTTGCAGAAGAAACACTTATTCATGCTCCTCACGGTCTGAAAAGCACAAAAACGCCTTCAAGTTTCAAATACGAGCTTTCCCTGAGGAGTTAGACTAAAGTGCATCTCAGAATTGGCAGTAGGGCTCAATTCAGCCAGAAAACGTAACTTTTGACACAGAGCTCAGATTTGCAGAAGAAACACTTATTCATGCTCCTCACGGTCTGAAAAGCACAAAAACGCCTTCACGTTTCAAGTACGAACTTTCCCTGAGGAGTTAGACTAAAGTGCATCTCAGAATTGGCAGTAGGGCTCATTTCTGCCAGAACACGTAACTTTTTACAGAGAGCTCAGATTTGCAGAAGAAACACATATTCATGCTCGTCACAGTCTGAAAAGCACAAAAACGCCTTCAATTTTCAAGTACGAGCTTTCCCTGGGGAGTTAGACCAAAGTATATCTCAGAATTGGCAGTAGGGCTCAATTCAACCAGAAAACGTAACTTTTGACACAGAGCTAAGATTTACAGAAGAAACACATATTCATGCTCGTCACAGTCTGAAAAGTACAAAAACGCCTTCAATTTTAAAGTACAAGCTTTCCCTGGGGAGTTAGACCAAAGTGCATCTCAGAATTGGCAGTAGGGCTCATTTCAGCCAGAAAATGTAACTTTTGACACAGAACTCAGATTTGCAGAAGAAACATATATTCATGCTCCTCACGGTCTGAAAAGCACAAAAACGCCTTCAAATTTCAAGTACGAGCTTTCCCTGGGGAGTTAGACCATAGTGCATCTCAGAATTGGCAGTAGGGCGCAATTCATCCAGAAAACGTAACTTTTGACACAGAGCTCAGATTTGCAGAAGAAACACTTATTCATGCTCCTCACGGTCTGAAAAGCACAAAAACGCCTTCACGTTTCAAGTACGAACTTTCCCTGAGGAGTTAGACCAAAGTGCATCTCAGAATTGGCAGTAGGGCTCATTTCAGCCAGAAAACGTAACTTTTGACACAGAACTCAGATTTGCAGAAGAAACACTTATTCATGCTCCTCACGGTCTGAAAAGCACAAAAACGCCTTCAAGTTTCAAGTACGAGCTTTCCCTGAGAAGTTAGACCAAAGTGTATCTCAGAATTGGCAGTAGGGCTCATTTCAGCCAGAACACGTAACTTTTTACAGAGAGCTCAGATTTGCAGAAGAAACACATATTCATGCTCCTCACGGTCTGAAAAGCACAAAAACGCCTTCAATTTACACGTACGAGCTTTCCCTGAGGAGTTAGACCAAAGTGCATCTCAGAATTGGCAGTAGGGCTCAATTCAGCCAGAAAACGTAACTTTTGACACAGAGCTCAGATTTGCAGAAGAAACACTTATTCATGCTCCTCACGGTCTGAAAAGCACAAAAACGCCTTCACGTTTCAAGTACGAACTTTCCCTGAGGAGTTAGACTAAAGTGGATCTCAGAATTGGCAGTAGGGCTCATTTCAGACAGAAAACGTAACTTTTGACACAGAACTCAGATTTGCAGAAGAAACACTTATTCATGCTCCTCACGGTCTGAAAAGCAGAAAAACGCCTTCAATTTTCAACTACGAGCTTTCCCTGGGGAGTTAGACCAAAGTGCATCTCAGAATTGGCAGTAGGGCTCAATTCAGCCAGAAAACGTAACTTTTGACACAGAGCTCAGATTTGCAGAAGAAACACTTATTCATGCTCCTCACGGTCTGAAAAGCACAAAAACGCCTTCACGTTTCAAGTACGAACTTTCCCTGAGGAGTTAGACTAAAGTGGATCTCAGAATTGGCAGTAGGGCTCATTTCAGACAGAATACGTAACTTTTGACACAGAACTCAGATTTGCAGAAGAAACACTTATTCATGCTCCTCACGGTCTGAAAAGCAGAAAAACGCCTTCAATTTTCAACTACGAGCTTTCCCTGGGGAGTTAGACCAAAGTGCA
Source organism: Pantherophis guttatus (assembly GCF_059756535.1). Classification (NCBI taxonomy): domain Eukaryota; kingdom Metazoa; phylum Chordata; class Lepidosauria; order Squamata; family Colubridae; genus Pantherophis; species Pantherophis guttatus. The sequence goes on along the minus strand of NC_142065.1, from coordinate 117,833,872 downwards.
TCTCAGAATTGGCAGTAGGGCTCAATTCAGCCAGAAAACGTAACTTTTGACACAGAACTCAGATTTGCAGAAGAAACACTTATTCATGCTCCTCACGGTCTGAAAAGCACAAAAACGCCTTCAATTTTCAAGTACAAGCTTTCCCTGGGGAGTTAGACCAAAGTGCATCTCAGAATTGGCAGTAGGGCTCAATTCAGCCAGAAAATGTAACTTTTGACAGACAGCTAAGATTTGCAGAAGAAACACATATTCATGCTCCTCACGGTCTCAAAAGCACAAAAACGCCTTCAATTTTCAAGTACGAGCTTTCCCTGGGGAGTTAGACCATAGTGCATCTCAGAATTGGCAGTAGGGCGCAATTCATCCAGAAAACGTAACTTTTGACACAGAGCTCAGATTTGCAGAAGAAACACTTATTCATGCTCCTCACGGTCTGAAAAGCACAAAAACGCCTTCACGTTTCAAGTACGAACTTTCCCTGAGGAGTTAGACCAAAGTGCATCTCAGAATTGGCAGTAGGGCTCATTTCAGCCAGAAAACGTAACTTTTGACACAGAACTCAGATTTGCAGAAGAAACACTTATTCATGCTCCTCACGGTCTGAAAAGCACAAAAACGCCTTCAAGTTTCAAATACGAGCTTTCCCTGAGGAGTTAGACTAAAGTGCATCTCAGAATTGGCAGTAGGGCTCAATTCAGCCAGAAAACGTAACTTTTGACACAGAGCTCAGATTTGCAGAAGAAACACATATTCATGCTCGTCACAGTCTGAAAAGTACAAAAACGCCTTCAATTTTAAAGTACAAGCTTTCCCTGGGGAGTTAGACCAAAGTGCATCTCAGAATTGGCAGTAGGGCTCATTTCAGCCAGAAAATGTAACTTTTGACACAGAACTCAGATTTGCAGAAGAAACATATATTCATGCTCCTCACGGTCTGAAAAGCACAAAAACGCCTTCAAATTTCAAGTACGAGCTTTCCCTGGGGAGTTAGACCAAAGTGCATCTCAGAATTGGCAGTAGGGCTCATTTCAGCCAGAAAATGTAACTTTTCACACAGAACTCAGATTTGCAGAAGAAACACTTATTCATGCTCCTCACGGTCTGAAAAGCACAAAAACGCCTTCAAGTTTCAAGTACGAGCTTTCCCTGAGAAGTTAGACCAAAGTGTATCTCAGAATTGGCAGTAGGGCTCATTTCAGCCAGAACACGTAACTTTTTACAGAGAGCTCAGATTTGCAGAAGAAACACATATTCATGCTCCTCACTGTCTGAAAAGCACAAAAACGCCTTCAATTTTCACGTACGAGCTTTCCCTGAGGAGTTAGACCAAAGTGCATCTCAGAATTGGCAGTAGGGCTCAATTCAGCCAGAAAACGTAACTTTTGACACAGAGCTCAGATTTGCAGAAGAAACACTTATTCATGCTCCTCACGGTCTGAAAAGCACAAAAACGCCTTCAATTTTCAACTACGAGCTTTCCCTGGGGAGTTAGACCAAAGTGCATCTCAGAATTGGCAGTAGGGCTCAATTCAGCCAGAAAACGTAACTTTTGACACAGAACTCAGATTTGCAGAAGAAACACTTATTCATGCTCCTCACGGTCTGAAAAGCACAAAAACGCCTTCAATTTTCAAGTACAAGCTTTCCCTGGGGAGTTAGACCAAAGTGCATCTCAGAATTGGCAGTAGGGCTCAATTCAGCCAGAAAATGTAACTTTTGACAGACAGCTAAGATTTGCAGAAGAAACACATATTCATGCTCCTCACGGTCTCAAAAGCACAAAAACGCCTTCAATTTTCAAGTACGAGCTTTCCCTGGGGAGTTAGACCATAGTGCATCTCAGAATTGGCAGTAGGGCGCAATTCATCCAGAAAACGTAACTTTTGACACAGAGCTCAGATTTGCAGAAGAAACACTTATTCATGCTCCTCACGGTCTGAAAAGCACAAAAACGCCTTCACGTTTCAAGTACGAACTTTCCCTGAGGAGTTAGACCAAAGTGCATCTCAGAATTGGCAGTAGGGCTCATTTCAGCCAGAAAACGTAACTTTTGACACAGAACTCAGATTTGCAGAAGAAACACTTATTCATGCTCCTCACGGTCTGAAAAGCACAAAAACGCCTTCAAGTTTCAAATACGAGCTTTCCCTGAGGAGTTAGACTAAAGTGCATCTCAGAATTGGCAGTAGGGCTCAATTCAGCCAGAAAACGTAACTTTTGACACAGAGCTCAGATTTGCAGAAGAAACACTTATTCATGCTCCTCACGGTCTGAAAAGCACAAAAACGCCTTCACGTTTCAAGTACGAACTTTCCCTGAGGAGTTAGACTAAAGTGCATCTCAGAATTGGCAGTAGGGCTCATTTCTGCCAGAACACGTAACTTTTTACAGAGAGCTCAGATTTGCAGAAGAAACACATATTCATGCTCGTCACAGTCTGAAAAGCACAAAAACGCCTTCAATTTTCAAGTACGAGCTTTCCCTGGGGAGTTAGACCAAAGTATATCTCAGAATTGGCAGTAGGGCTCAATTCAACCAGAAAACGTAACTTTTGACACAGAGCTAAGATTTACAGAAGAAACACATATTCATGCTCGTCACAGTCTGAAAAGTACAAAAACGCCTTCAATTTTAAAGTACAAGCTTTCCCTGGGGAGTTAGACCAAAGTGCATCTCAGAATTGGCAGTAGGGCTCATTTCAGCCAGAAAATGTAACTTTTGACACAGAACTCAGATTTGCAGAAGAAACATATATTCATGCTCCTCACGGTCTGAAAAGCACAAAAACGCCTTCAAATTTCAAGTACGAGCTTTCCCTGGGGAGTTAGACCAAAGTGCATCTCAGAATTGGCAGTAGGGCTCATTTCAGCCAGAAAATGTAACTTTTCACACAGAACTCAGATTTGCAGAAGAAACACTTATTCATGCTCCTCACGGTCTGAAAAGCACAAAAACGCCTTCAAGTTTCAAGTACGAGCTTTCCCTGAGAAGTTAGACCAAAGTGTATCTCAGAATTGGCAGTAGGGCTCATTTCAGCCAGAACACGTAACTTTTTACAGAGAGCTCAGATTTGCAGAAGAAACACATATTCATGCTCCTCACGGTCTGAAAAGCACAAAAACGCCTTCAATTTACACGTACGAGCTTTCCCTGAGGAGTTAGACCAAAGTGCATCTCAGAATTGGCAGTAGGGCTCAATTCAGCCAGAAAACGTAACTTTTGACACAGAGCTCAGATTTGCAGAAGAAACACTTATTCATGCTCCTCACGGTCTGAAAAGCACAAAAACGCCTTCACGTTTCAAGTACGAACTTTCCCTGAGGAGTTAGACTAAAGTGGATCTCAGAATTGGCAGTAGGGCTCATTTCAGACAGAAAACGTAACTTTTGACACAGAACTCAGATTTGCAGAAGAAACACTTATTCATGCTCCTCACGGTCTGAAAAGCAGAAAAACGCCTTCAATTTTCAACTACGAGCTTTCCCTGGGGAGTTAGACCAAAGTGCATCTCAGAATTGGCAGTAGGGCTCAATTCAGCCAGAAAACGTAACTTTTGACACAGAGCTCAGATTTGCAGAAGAAACACTTATTCATGCTCCTCACGGTCTGAAAAGCACAAAAACGCCTTCACGTTTCAAGTACGAACTTTCCCTGAGGAGTTAGACTAAAGTGGATCTCAGAATTGGCAGTAGGGCTCATTTCAGACAGAATACGTAACTTTTGACACAGAACTCAGATTTGCAGAAGAAACACTTATTCATGCTCCTCACGGTCTGAAAAGCAGAAAAACGCCTTCAATTTTCAACTACGAGCTTTCCCTGGGGAGTTAGACCAAAGTGCATCTCAGAATTGGCAGTAGGGCTCAATTCAGCCAGAAAACGTAACTTTTGACACAGAACTCAGATTTGCAGAAGAAACACTTATTCATGCTCCTCACGGTCTGAAAAGCACAAAAACGCCTTCAATTTTCAAGTACAAGCTTTCCCTGGGGAGTTAGACCAAAGTGCATCTCAGAATTGGCAGTAGGGCTCAATTCAGCCAGAAAATGTAACTTTTGACAGACAGCTAAGATTTGCAGAAGAAACACATATTCATGCTCCTCACGGTCTCAAAAGCACAAAAACGCCTTCAATTTTCAAGTACGAGCTTTCCCTGGGGAGTTAGACCATAGTGCATCTCAGAATTGGCAGTAGGGCGCAATTCATCCAGAAAACGTAACTTTTGACACAGAGCTCAGATTTGCAGAAGAAACACTTATTCATGCTCCTCACGGTCTGAAAAGCACAAAAACGCCTTCACGTTTCAAGTACGAACTTTCCCTGAGGAGTTAGACCAAAGTGCATCTCAGAATTGGCAGTAGGGCTCATTTCAGCCAGAAAACGTAACTTTTGACACAGAACTCAGATTTGCAGAAGAAACACTTATTCATGCTCCTCACGGTCTGAAAAGCACAAAAACGCCTTCAAGTTTCAAATACGAGCTTTCCCTGAGGAGTTAGACTAAAGTGCATCTCAGAATTGGCAGTAGGGCTCAATTCAGCCAGAAAACGTAACTTTTGACACAGAGCTCAGATTTGCAGAAGAAACACTTATTCATGCTCCTCACGGTCTGAAAAGCACAAAAACGCCTTCACGTTTCAAGTACGAACTTTCCCTGAGGAGTTAGACTAAAGTGCATCTCAGAATTGGCAGTAGGGCTCATTTCTGCCAGAACACGTAACTTTTTACAGAGAGCTCAGATTTGCAGAAGAAACACATATTCATGCTCGTCACAGTCTGAAAAGCACAAAAACGCCTTCAATTTTCAAGTACGAGCTTTCCCTGGGGAGTTAGACCAAAGTATATCTCAGAATTGGCAGTAGGGCTCAATTCAACCAGAAAACGTAACTTTTGACACAGAGCTAAGATTTACAGAAGAAACACATATTCATGCTCGTCACAGTCTGAAAAGTACAAAAACGCCTTCAATTTTAAAGTACAAGCTTTCCCTGGGGAGTTAGACCAAAGTGCATCTCAGAATTGGCAGTAGGGCTCATTTCAGCCAGAAAATGTAACTTTTGACACAGAACTCAGATTTGCAGAAGAAACATATATTCATGCTCCTCACGGTCTGAAAAGCACAAAAACGCCTTCAAATTTCAAGTACGAGCTTTCCCTGGGGAGTTAGACCAAAGTGCATCTCAGAATTGGCAGTAGGGCTCATTTCAGCCAGAAAATGTAACTTTTCACACAGAACTCAGATTTGCAGAAGAAACACTTATTCATGCTCCTCACGGTCTGAAAAGCACAAAAACGCCTTCAAGTTTCAAGTACGAGCTTTCCCTGAGAAGTTAGACCAAAGTGTATCTCAGAATTGGCAGTAGGGCTCATTTCAGCCAGAACACGTAACTTTTTACAGAGAGCTCAGATTTGCAGAAGAAACACATATTCATGCTCCTCACTGTCTGAAAAGCACAAAAACGCCTTCAATTTTCACGTACGAGCTTTCCCTGAGGAGTTAGACCAAAGTGCATCTCAGAATTGGCAGTAGGGCTCAATTCAGCCAGAAAACGTAACTTTTGACACAGAGCTCAGATTTGCAGAAGAAACACTTATTCATGCTCCTCACGGTCTGAAAAGCACAAAAACGCCTTCAATTTTCAACTACGAGCTTTCCCTGGGGAGTTAGACCAAAGTGCATCTCAGAATTGGCAGTAGGGCTCAATTCAGCCAGAAAACGTAACTTTTGACACAGAACTCAGATTTGCAGAAGAAACACTTATTCATGCTCCTCACGGTCTGAAAAGCACAAAAACGCCTTCAATTTTCAAGTACAAGCTTTCCCTGGGGAGTTAGACCAAAGTGCATCTCAGAATTGGCAGTAGGGCTCAATTCAGCCAGAAAATGTAACTTTTGACAGACAGCTAAGATTTGCAGAAGAAACACATATTCATGCTCCTCACGGTCTCAAAAGCACAAAAACGCCTTCAATTTTCAAGTACGAGCTTTCCCTGGGGAGTTAGACCATAGTGCATCTCAGAATTGGCAGTAGGGCGCAATTCATCCAGAAAACGTAACTTTTGACACAGAGCTCAGATTTGCAGAAGAAACACTTATTCATGCTCCTCACGGTCTGAAAAGCACAAAAACGCCTTCACGTTTCAAGTACGAACTTTCCCTGAGGAGTTAGACCAAAGTGCATCTCAGAATTGGCAGTAGGGCTCATTTCAGCCAGAAAACGTAACTTTTGACACAGAACTCAGATTTGCAGAAGAAACACTTATTCATGCTCCTCACGGTCTGAAAAGCACAAAAACGCCTTCAAGTTTCAAATACGAGCTTTCCCTGAGGAGTTAGACTAAAGTGCATCTCAGAATTGGCAGTAGGGCTCAATTCAGCCAGAAAACGTAACTTTTGACACAGAGCTCAGATTTGCAGAAGAAACACTTATTCATGCTCCTCACGGTCTGAAAAGCACAAAAACGCCTTCACGTTTCAAGTACGAACTTTCCCTGAGGAGTTAGACTAAAGTGCATCTCAGAATTGGCAGTAGGGCTCATTTCTGCCAGAACACGTAACTTTTTACAGAGAGCTCAGATTTGCAGAAGAAACACATATTCATGCTCGTCACAGTCTGAAAAGCACAAAAACGCCTTCAATTTTCAAGTACGAGCTTTCCCTGGGGAGTTAGACCAAAGTATATCTCAGAATTGGCAGTAGGGCTCAATTCAACCAGAAAACGTAACTTTTGACACAGAGCTAAGATTTACAGAAGAAACACATATTCATGCTCGTCACAGTCTGAAAAGTACAAAAACGCCTTCAATTTTAAAGTACAAGCTTTCCCTGGGGAGTTAGACCAAAGTGCATCTCAGAATTGGCAGTAGGGCTTATTTCAGCCAGAAAATGTAACTTTTCACACAGAACTCAGATTTGCAGAAGAAACACTTATTCATGCTCCTCACGGTCTGAAAAGCACAAAAACGCCTTCAAGTTTCAAGTACGAGCTTTCCCTGAGGAGTTAGACCAAAGTGTATCTCAGAATTGGCAGTAGGGCTCATTTCAGCCAGAACACGTAACTTTTTACAGAGAGCTCAGATTTGCAGAAGAAACACATATTCATGCTCCTCACTGTCTGAAAAGCACAAAAACGCCTTCAATTTTCACGTACGAGCTTTCCCTGAGGAGTTAGACCAAAGTGCATCTCAGAATTGGCAGTAGGGCTCAATTCAGCCAGAAAACGTAACTTTTGACACAGAGCTCAGATTTGCAGAAGAAACACTTATTCATGCTCCTCACGGTCTGAAAAGCACAAAAACGCCTTCACGTTTCAAGTACGAACTTTCCCTGAGGAGTTAGACTAAAGTGGATCTCAGAATTGGCAGTAGGGCTCATTTCAGACAGAAAACGTAACTTTTGACACAGAACTCAGATTTGCAGAAGAAACACTTATTCATGCTCCTCACGGTCTGAAAAGCAGAAAAACGCCTTCAATTTTCAACTACGAGCTTTCCCTGGGGAGTTAGACCAAAGTGCATCTCAGAATTGGCAGTAGGGCTCAATTCAGCCAGAAAACGTAACTTTTGACACAGAACTCAGATTTGCAGAAGAAACACTTATTCATGCTCCTCACGGTCTGAAAAGCACAAAAACGCCTTCAATTTTCAAGTACAAGCTTTCCCTGGGGAGTTAGACCAAAGTGCATCTCAGAATTGGCAGTAGGGCTCAATTCAGCCAGAAAATGTAACTTTTGACAGACAGCTAAGATTTGCAGAAGAAACACATATTCATGCTCCTCACGGTCTCAAAAGCACAAAAACGCCTTCAATTTTCAAGTACGAGCTTTCCCTGGGGAGTTAGACCATAGTGCATCTCAGAATTGGCAGTAGGGCGCAATTCATCCAGAAAACGTAACTTTTGACACAGAGCTCAGATTTGCAGAAGAAACACTTATTCATGCTCCTCACGGTCTGAAAAGCACAAAAACGCCTTCACGTTTCAAGTACGAACTTTCCCTGAGGAGTTAGACCAAAGTGCATCTCAGAATTGGCAGTAGGGCTCATTTCAGCCAGAAAACGTAACTTTTGACACAGAACTCAGATTTGCAGAAGAAACACTTATTCATGCTCCTCACGGTCTGAAAAGCACAAAAACGCCTTCAAGTTTCAAATACGAGCTTTCCCTGAGGAGTTAGACTAAAGTGCATCTCAGAATTGGCAGTAGGGCTCAATTCAGCCAGAAAACGTAACTTTTGACACAGAGCTCAGATTTGCAGAAGAAACACTTATTCATGCTCCTCACGGTCTGAAAAGCACAAAAACGCCTTCACGTTTCAAGTACGAACTTTCCCTGAGGAGTTAGACTAAAGTGCATCTCAGAATTGGCAGTAGGGCTCATTTCTGCCAGAACACGTAACTTTTTACAGAGAGCTCAGATTTGCAGAAGAAACACATATTCATGCTCGTCACAGTCTGAAAAGCACAAAAACGCCTTCAATTTTCAAGTACGAGCTTTCCCTGGGGAGTTAGACCAAAGTATATCTCAGAATTGGCAGTAGGGCTCAATTCAACCAGAAAACGTAACTTTTGACACAGAGCTAAGATTTACAGAAGAAACACATATTCATGCTCGTCACAGTCTGAAAAGTACAAAAACGCCTTCAATTTTAAAGTACAAGCTTTCCCTGGGGAGTTAGACCAAAGTGCATCTCAGAATTGGCAGTAGGGCTCATTTCAGCCAGAAAATGTAACTTTTGACACAGAACTCAGATTTGCAGAAGAAACATATATTCATGCTCCTCACGGTCTGAAAAGCACAAAAACGCCTTCAAATTTCAAGTACGAGCTTTCCCTGGGGAGTTAGACCAAAGTGCATCTCAGAATTGGCAGTAGGGCTCATTTCAGCCAGAAAATGTAACTTTTCACACAGAACTCAGATTTGCAGAAGAAACACTTATTCATGCTCCTCACGGTCTGAAAAGCACAAAAACGCCTTCAAGTTTCAAGTACGAGCTTTCCCTGAGGAGTTAGACCAAAGTGCATCTCAGAATTGTCAGTAGGGCTCATTTCAGCCAGAACACGTAACTTTTTACAGAGAGCTCAGATTTGCAGAAGAAACACATATTCATGCTCCTCACTGTCTGAAAAGCACAAAAACGCCTTCAATTTTCACGTACGAGCTTTCCCTGGGGAGTTAGACCAAAGTGCATCTCAGAATTGGCAGTAGGGCTCATTTCAGCCAGAAAACGTAACTTTTGACACAGAACTCAGATTTGCAGAAGAAACACTTATTCATGCTCCTCACGGTCTGAAAAGCACAAAAACGCCTTCAATTTTCAAGTACGAGCTTTCCCTGGGGAGTTAGACCAAAGTATATCTCAGAATTGGCAGTAGGGCTCAATTCAACCAGAAAACGTAACTTTTGACACAGAGCTAAGATTTACAGAAGAAACACATATTCATGCTCGTCACAGTCTGAAAAGTACAAAAACGCCTTCAATTTTAAAGTACAAGCTTTCCCTGGGGAGTTAGACCAAAGTGCATCTCAGAATTGGCAGTAGGGCTCATTTCAGCCAGAAAATGTAACTTTTGACACAGAACTCAGATTTGCAGAAGAAACATATATTCATGCTCCTCACGGTCTGAAAAGCACAAAAACGCCTTCAAATTTCAAGTACGAGCTTTCCCTGGGGAGTTAGACCAAAGTGCATCTCAGAATTGGCAGTAGGGCTCATTTCAGCCAGAAAACGTAACTTTTGACACAGAACTCAGATTTGCATAAGAAACACATATTCATGCTCCTCAAGGTCTCAAAAGTACAAAAACGCCTTCAATTTTCACGTACGAGCTTTCCCTGGGGAGTTAGACCAAAGTGCATCTCAGAATTGGCAGTAGGGCTCATTTCAGCCAGAAAACGTAACTTTTGACACAGAACTCAGATTTGCAGCAGAAACACTTATTCATGCTCCTCACGGTCTGAAAAGCACAAAAACGCCTTCAAGTTTCAAGTACGAGCTTTCCCTGAGGAGTTAGACTAAAGTGCATCTCAGAATTGGCAGTAGGGCTCAATTCAGCCAGAAAACGTAACTTTTGACACAGAGCTCAGATTTGCAGAAGAAACACTTATTCATGCTCCTCACGGTCTGAAAAGCACAAAAACGCCTTCACGTTTCAAGTACGAACTTTCCCTGAGGAGTTAGACTAAAGTGCATCTCAGAATTGGCAGTAGGGCTCATTTCAGACAGAAAATGTAACTTTTGACACAGAACTCAGATTTGCAGAAGAAACACTTATTCATGCTCCTCACGGTCTGAAAAGCACAAAAACGCCTTCAAGTTTCAAGTACGAGCTTTCCCTGAGGAGTTAGACCAAAGTGCATCTCAGAATTGGCAGTAGGGCTCATTTCAGCCAGAACACGTAACTTTTTACAGAGAGCTCAGATTTGCAGAAGAAACACATATTCATGCTCCTCACTGTCTGAAAAGCACAAAAACGCCTTCAATTTTCAACTACGAGCTTTCCCTTGGGAGTTAGACCAAAGTGCATCTCAGAATTGGCAGTAGGGCTCATTTCAGCCAGAAAATGTAACTTTTGACACAGAGCTCAGATTTGCAGAAGAAACACTTATTCATGCTCCTCACGGTCTGAAAAGCACAAAAACGCCTTCACGTTTCAAGTACGAACTTTCCCTGAGGAGTTAGACTAAAGTGCATCTCAGAATTGGCAGTAGGGCTCATTTCTGCCAGAACACGTAACTTTTTACAGAGAGCTCAGATTTGCAGAAGAAACACATATTCATGCTCGTCACAGTCTGAAAAGCACAAAAACGCCTTCAATTTTCAAGTACGAGCTTTCCCTGGGGAGTTAGACCAAAGTATATCTCAGAATTGGCAGTAGGGCTCAATTCAACCAGAAAACGTAACTTTTGACACAGAGCTAAGATTTACAGAAGAAACACATATTCATGCTCGTCACAGTCTGAAAAGTACAAAAACGCCTTCAATTTTAAAGTACAAGCTTTCCCTGGGGAGTTAGACCAAAGTGCATCTCAGAATTGGCAGTAGGGCTCATTTCAGCCAGAAAATGTAACTTTTGACACAGAACTCAGATTTGCAGAAGAAACATATATTCATGCTCCTCACGGTCTGAAAAGCACAAAAACGCCTTCAAATTTCAAGTACGAGCTTTCCCTGGGGAGTTAGACCAAAGTGCATCTCAGAATTGGCAGTAGGGCTCATTTCAGCCAGAAAACGTAACTTTTGACACAGAACTCAGATTTGCATAAGAAACACATATTCATGCTCCTCGAGGTCTCAAAAGTACAAAAACGCCTTCAATTTTCACGTACGAGCTTTCCCTGGGGAGTTAGACCAAAGTGCATCTCAGAATTGGCAGTAGGGCTCATTTCAGCCAGAAAACGTAACTTTTGACACAGAACTCAGATTTGCAGCAGAAACACTTATTCATGCTCCTCACGGTCTGAAAAGCACAAAAACGCCTTCAATTTTCAACTACGAGCTTTCCCTGGGGAGTTAGACCAAAGTGCATCTCAGAATTGGCAGTAGGGCTCATTTCAGCCAGAAAACGTAACTTTTGACACAGAACTCAGATTTGCAGAAGAAACACTTATTCATGCTCCTCACGGTCTGAAAAGCACAAAAACGCCTTCACGTTTCAAGTACGAACTTTCCCTGAGGAGTTAGACTAAAGTGGATCTCAGAATTGGCAGTAGGGCTCATTTCAGACAGAAAACGTAACTTTTGACACAGAACTCAGATTTGCAGAAGAAACACTTATTCATGCTCCTCACGGTCTGAAAAGCAGAAAAACGCCTTCAATTTTCAACTACGAGCTTTCCCTGGGGAGTTAGACCAAAGTGCATCTCAGAATTGGCAGTAGGGCTCAATTCAGCCAGAAAATGTAACTTTTGACAGACAGCTAAGATTTGCAGAAGAAACACATATTCATGCTCCTCACGGTCTCAAAAGCACAAAAACGCCTTCAATTTTCAAGTACGAGCTTTCCCTGGGGAGTTAGACCATAGTGCATCTCAGAATTGGCAGTAGGGCGCAATTCATCCAGAAAACGTAACTTTTGACACAGAGCTCAGATTTGCAGAAGAAACACTTATTCATGCTCCTCACGGTCTGAAAAGCACAAAAACGCCTTCAAGTTTAAAGTACGAGCTTTCCCTGAGGAGTTAGACTAAAGTGCATCTCAGAATTGGCAGTAGGGCTCAATTCAGCCAGAAAACGTAACTTTTGACACAGAGCTCAGATTTGCAGAAGAAACACTTATTCATGCTCCTCACGGTCTGAAAAGCACAAAAACGCCTTCACGTTTCAAGTACGAACTTTCCCTGAGGAGTTAGACTAAAGTGCATCTCAGAATTGGCAGTAGGGCTCATTTCAGACAGAAAATGTAACTTTTGACACAGAACTCAGATTTGCAGAAGAAACACTTATTCATGCTCCTCACGGTCTGAAAAGCACAAAAACGCCTTCAAGTTTCAAGTACGAGCTTTCCCTGAGGAGTTAGACCAAAGTGCATCTCAGAATTGGCAGTAGGGCTCATTTCAGCCAGAACACGTAACTTTTTACAGAGAGCTCAGATTTGCAGAAGAAACACATATTCATGCTCCTCACTGTCTGAAAAGCACAAAAACGCCTTCAATTTTCAACTACGAGCTTTCCCTTGGGAGTTAGACCAAAGTGCATCTCAGAATTGGCAGTAGGGCTCATTTCTGCCAGAACACGTAACTTTTTACAGAGAGCTCAGATTTGCAGAAGAAACACATATTCATGCTCCTCACTGTCTGAAAAGCACAAAAACGCCTTCAATTTTCACGTACGAGCTTTCCCTGGGGAGTTAGACCAAAGTGCATCTCAGAATTGGCAGTAGGGCTCATTTCTGCCAGAACACGTAACTTTTTACAGAGAGCTCAGATTTGCAGAAGAAACACATATTCATGCTCCTCACTGTCTGAAAAGCACAAAAACGCCTTCAATTTTCACGTACGAGCTTTCCCTGGGGAGTTAGACCAAAGTGCATCTCAGAATTGGCAGTAGGGCTCATTTCAGCCAGAAAATGTAACTTTTCACACAGAACTCAGATTTGCAGAAGAAACACTTATTCATGCTCCTCACGGTCTGAAAAGCACAAAAACGCCTTCAAGTTTCAAGTACGAGCTTTCCCTGAGGAGTTAGACCAAAGTGCATCTCAGAATTGGCAGTAGGGCTCATTTCAGCCAGAACACGTAACTTTTTACAGAGAGCTCAGATTTGCAGAAGAAACACATATTCATGCTCCTCACTGTCTGAAAAGCACAAAAACGCCTTCAATGTTCACGTACGAGCTTTCCCTGGGGAGTTAGACCAAAGTGCATCTCAGAATTGGCAGTAGGGCTCATTTCAGCCAGAAAACGTAACTTTTGACACAGAACTCAGATTTGCAGAAGAAACACTTATTCATGCTCCTCACGGTCTGAAAAGCACAAAAACGCCTTCAAGTTTCAAGTACGAGCTTTCCCTGAGGAGTTAGACTAAAGTGCATCTCAGAATTGGCAGTAGGGCTCAATTCAGCCAGAAAACGTAACTTTTGACACAGAGCTCAGATTTGCAGAAGAAACACTTATTCATGCTCCTCACGGTCTGAAAAGCAGAAAAACGCCTTCAATTTTCAACTACGAGCTTTCCCTGGGGAGTTAGACCAAAGTGCATCTCAGAATTGGCAGTAGGGCTCAATTCAGCCAGAAAACGTAACTTTTGACACAGAACTCAGATTTGCAGAAGAAACACTTATTCATGCTCCTCACGGTCTGAAAAGCACAAAAACGCCTTCAATTTTCAAGTACAAGCTTTCACTGGGGAGTTAGACCAAAGTGCATCTCAGAATTGGCAGTAGGGCTCAATTCAGCCAGAAAATGTAACTTTTGACAGACAGCTAAGATTTGCAGAAGAAACACATATTCATGCTCCTCACGGTCTCAAAAGCACAAAAACGCCTTCAATTTTCAAGTACGAGCTTTCCCTGGGGAGTTAGACCATAGTGCATCTCAGAATTGGCAGTAGGGCGCAATTCATCCAGAAAACATAACTTTTGACACAGAGCTCAGATTTGCAGAAGAAACACTTATTCATGCTCCTCACGGTCTGAAAAGCACAAAAACGCCTTCACGTTTCAAGTACGAACTTTCCCTGAGGAGTTAGACCAAAGTGCATCTCAGAATTGGCAGTAGGGCTCATTTCAGCCAGAAAACGTAACTTTTGACACAGAACTCAGATTTGCAGAAGAAACACTTATTCATGCTCCTCACGGTCTGAAAAGCACAAAAACGCCTTCAAGTTTCAAATACGAGCTTTCCCTGAGGAGTTAGACTAAAGTGCATCTCAGAATTGGCAGTAGGGCTCAATTCAGCCAGAAAACGTAACTTTTGACACAGAGCTCAGATTTGCAGAAGAAACACTTATTCATGCTCCTCACGGTCTGAAAAGCACAAAAACGCCTTCACGTTTCAAGTACGAACTTTCCCTGAGGAGTTAGACTAAAGTGCATCTCAGAATTGGCATTAGGGCTCATTTCTGCCAGAACACGTAACTTTTTACAGAGAGCTCAGATTTGCAGAAGAAACACATATTCATGCTCGTCACAGTCTGAAAAGTACAAAAACGCCTTCAATTTTAAAGTACAAGCTTTCCCTGGGGAGTTAGACCAAAGTGCATATCAGAATTGGCAGTAGGGCTCATTTCAGCCAGAAAATGTAACTTTTGACACAGAACTCAGATTTGCAGAAGAAACATATATTCATGCTCCTCACGGTCTGAAAAGCACAAAAACGCCTTCAAATTTCAAGTACGAGCTTTCCCTGGGGAGTTAGACCAAAGTGCATCTCAGAATTGGCAGTAGGGCTCATTTCAGCCAGAACACGTAACTTTTTACAGAGAGCTCAGATTTGCAGAAGAAACAATTATTCATGCTCCTCACGGTCTGAAAAGCACAAAAACGCCTTCAAGTTTCAAGTACGAGCTTTCCCTGAGGAGTTAGACTAAAGTGCATCTCAGAATTGGCAGTAGGGCTCAATTCAGCCAGAAAACGTAACTTTTGACACAGAGCTCAGATTTGCAGAAGAAACACTTATTCATGCTCCTCACTGTCTGAAAAGCACAAAAACGCCTTCACGTTTCAAGTACGAACTTTCCCTGAGGAGTTAGACTAAAGTGCATCTCAGAATTGGCAGTAGGGCTCATTTCAGACAGAAAATGTAACTTTTGACACAGAGCTCAGATTTGCAGAAGAAACACTTATTCATGCTCCTCACGGTCTGAAAAGCAGAAAAACGCCTTCAATTTTCAACTACGAGCTTTCCCTGGGGAGTTAGACCAAAGTGCATCTCAGAATTGGCAGTAGGGCTCAATTCAGCCAGAAAACGTAACTTTTGACACAGAACTCAGATTTGCAGAAGAAACACTTATTCATGCTCCTCACGGTCTGAAAAGCACAAAAACGCCTTCAAGTTCCAAGTACGAGCTTTCCCTGAGGAGTTAGACCAAAGTGCATCTCAGAATTGGCAGTAGGGCTCATTTCAGCCAGAACACGTAACTTTTTACAGAGAGCTCAGATTTGCAGAAGAAACACATATTCATGCTCCTCACTGTCTGAAAAGCACAAAAACGCCTTCAATTTTCAACTACGAGCTTTCCCTTGGGAGTTAGACCAAAGTGCATCTCAGAATTGGCAGTAGGGCTCATTTCTGCCAGAACACGTAACTTTTTACAGAGAGCTCAGATTTGCAGAAGAAACACTTATTCATGCTCCTCACGGTCTGAAAAGCACAAAAACGCCTTCACGTTTCAAGTACGAACTTTCCCTGAGGAGTTAGACTAAAGTGCATCTCAGAATTGGCAGTAGGGCTCATTTCAGACAGAAAATGTAACTTTTGACACAGAACTCAGATTTGCAGAAGAAACACTTATTCATGCTCCTCACGGTCTGAAAAGCAGAAAAACGCCTTCAATTTTCAACTACGAGCTTTCCCTGGGGAGTTAGACCAAAGTGCATCTCAGAATTGGCAGTAGGGCTCAATTCAGCCAGAAAACGTAACTTTTGACACAGAACTCAGATTTGCAGAAGAAACACTTATTCATGCTCCTCACGGTCTGAAAAGCACAAAAACGCCTTCAAGTTTCAAGTACGAGCTTTCCCTGAGGAGTTAGACCAAAGTGCATCTCAGAATTGGCAGTAGGGCTCATTTCAGCCAGAACACGTAACTTTTTACAGAGAGCTCAGATTTGCAGAAGAAACACATATTCATGCTCCTCACTGTCTGAAAAGCACAAAAACGCCTTCAATTTTCAACTACGAGCTTTCCCTTGGGAGTTAGACCAAAGTGCATCTCAGAATTGGCAGTAGGGCTCATTTCTGCCAGAACACGTAACTTTTTACAGAGAGCTCAGATTTGCAGAAGAAACACATATTCATGCTCCTCACTGTCTGAAAAGCACAAAAACGCCTTCAAGTTTCAAGTACGAGCTTTCCCTGAGGAGTTAGACTAAAGTGCATCTCAGAATTGGCAGTAGGGCTCAATTCAGCCAGAAAACGTAACTTTTGACACAGAGCTCAGATTTGCAGAAGAAACACTTATTCATGCTCCTCACGGTCTGAAAAGCAGAAAAACGCCTTCAATTTTCAACTACGAGCTTTCCCTGGGGAGTTAGACCAAAGTGCATCTCAGAATTGGCAGTAGGGCTCAATTCAGCCAGAAAACGTAACTTTTGACACAGAACTCAGATTTGCAGAAGAAACACTTATTCATGCTCCTCACGGTCTGAAAAGCACAAAAACGCCTTCAAGTTTCAAGTACGAGCTTTCCCTGAGGAGTTAGACCAAAGTGCATCTCAGAATTGGCAGTAGGGCTCATTTCAGCCAGAACACGTAACTTTTTACAGAGAGCTCAGATTTGCAGAAGAAACACATATTCATGCTCCTCACTGTCTGAAAAGCACAAAAACGCCTTCAATTTTCAACTACGAGCTTTCCCTTGGGAGTTAGACCAAAGTGCATCTCAGAATTGGCAGTAGGGCTCATTTCTGCCAGAACACGTAACTTTTTACAGAGAGCTCAGATTTGCAGAAGAAACACTTATTCATGCTCCTCACGGTCTGAAAAGCACAAAAACGCCTTCACGTTTCAAGTACGAACTTTCCCTGAGGAGTTAGACTAAAGTGCATCTCAGAATTGGCAGTAGGGCTCATTTCAGACAGAAAATGTAACTTTTGACACAGAACTCAGATTTGCAGAAGAAACACTTATTCATGCTCCTCACGGTCTGAAAAGCAGAAAAACGCCTTCAATTTTCAACTACGAGCTTTCCCTGGGGAGTTAGACCAAAGTGCATCTCAGAATTGGCAGTAGGGCTCAATTCAGCCAGAAAACGTAACTTTTGACACAGAACTCAGATTTGCAGAAGAAACACTTATTCATGCTCCTCACGGTCTGAAAAGCACAAAAACGCCTTCAAGTTTCAAGTACGAGCTTTCCCTGAGGAGTTAGACCAAAGTGCATCTCAGAATTGGCAGTAGGGCTCATTTCAGCCAGAACACGTAACTTTTTACAGAGAGCTCAGATTTGCAGAAGAAACACATATTCATGCTCCTCACTGTCTGAAAAGCACAAAAACGCCTTCAATTTTCAACTACGAGCTTTCCCTTGGGAGTTAGACCAAAGTGCATCTCAGAATTGGCAGTAGGGCTCATTTCTGCCAGAACACGTAACTTTTTACAGAGAGCTCAGATTTGCAGAAGAAACACATATTCATGCTCCTCACTGTCTGAAAAGCACAAAAACGCCTTCAAGTTTCAAGTACGAGCTTTCCCTGAGGAGTTAGACTAAAGTGCATCTCAGAATTGGCAGTAGGGCTCAATTCAGCCAGAAAACGTAACTTTTGACACAGAGCTCAGATTTGCAGAAGAAACACTTATTCATGCTCCTCACGGTCTGAAAAGCAGAAAAACGCCTTCAATTTTCAACTACGAGCTTTCCCTGGGGAGTTAGACCAAAGTGCATCTCAGAATTGGCAGTAGGGCTCAATTCAGCCAGAAAACGTAACTTTTGACACAGAACTCAGATTTGCAGAAGAAACACTTATTCATGCTCCTCACGGTCTGAAAAGCACAAAAACGCCTTCAAGTTTCAAGTACGAGCTTTCCCTGAGGAGTTAGACCAAAGTGCATCTCAGAATTGGCAGTAGGGCTCATTTCAGCCAGAACACGTAACTTTTTACAGAGAGCTCAGATTTGCAGAAGAAACACATATTCATGCTCCTCACTGTCTGAAAAGCACAAAAACGCCTTCAATTTTCAACTACGAGCTTTCCCTTGGGAGTTAGACCAAAGTGCATCTCAGAATTGGCAGTAGGGCTCATTTCTGCCAGAACACGTAACTTTTTACAGAGAGCTCAGATTTGCAGAAGAAACACTTATTCATGCTCCTCACGGTCTGAAAAGCACAAAAACGCCTTCACGTTTCAAGTACGAACTTTCCCTGAGGAGTTAGACTAAAGTGCATCTCAGAATTGGCAGTAGGGCTCATTTCAGACAGAAAATGTAACTTTTGACACAGAACTCAGATTTGCAGAAGAAACACTTATTCATGCTCCTCACGGTCTGAAAAGCAGAAAAACGCCTTCAATTTTCAACTACGAGCTTTCCCTGGGGAGTTAGACCAAAGTGCATCTCAGAATTGGCAGTAGGGCTCAATTCAGCCAGAAAACGTAACTTTTGACACAGAACTCAGATTTGCAGAAGAAACACTTATTCATGCTCCTCACGGTCTGAAAAGCACAAAAACGCCTTCAAGTTTCAAGTACGAGCTTTCCCTGAGGAGTTAGACCAAAGTGCATCTCAGAATTGGCAGTAGGGCTCATTTCAGCCAGAACACGTAACTTTTTACAGAGAGCTCAGATTTGCAGAAGAAACACATATTCATGCTCCTCACTGTCTGAAAAGCACAAAAACGCCTTCAATTTTCAACTACGAGCTTTCCCTTGGGAGTTAGACCAAAGTGCATCTCAGAATTGGCAGTAGGGCTCATTTCTGCCAGAACACGTAACTTTTTACAGAGAGCTCAGATTTGCAGAAGAAACACATATTCATGCTCCTCACTGTCTGAAAAGCACAAAAACGCCTTCAAGTTTCAAGTACGAGCTTTCCCTGAGGAGTTAGACTAAAGTGCATCTCAGAATTGGCAGTAGGGCTCAATTCAGCCAGAAAACGTAACTTTTGACACAGAGCTCAGATTTGCAGAAGAAACACTTATTCATGCTCCTCACGGTCTGAAAAGCAGAAAAACGCCTTCAATTTTCAACTACGAGCTTTCCCTGGGGAGTTAGACCAAAGTGCATCTCAGAATTGGCAGTAGGGCTCAATTCAGCCAGAAAACGTAACTTTTGACACAGAACTCAGATTTGCAGAAGAAACACTTATTCATGCTCCTCACGGTCTGAAAAGCACAAAAACGCCTTCAATTTTCAAGTACAAGCTTTCACTGGGGAGTTAGACCAAAGTGCATCTCAGAATTGGCAGTAGGGCTCAATTCAGCCAGAAAATGTAACTTTTGACAGACAGCTAAGATTTGCAGAAGAAACACATATTCATGCTCCTCACGGTCTCAAAAGCACAAAAACGCCTTCAATTTTCAACTACGAGCTTTCCCTGGGGAGTTAGACCATAGTGCATCTCAGAATTGGCAGTAGGCCGCAATTCATCCAGAAAACATAACTCTTGACACAGAGCTCAGATTTGCAGAAGAAACACTTATTCATGCTCCTCGCGGTCTGAAAAGCACAAAAACGCCTTCACGTTTCAAGTACGAACTTTCCCTGAGGAGTTAGACCAAAGTGCATCTCAGAATTGGCAGTAGGGCTCATTTCAGCCAGAAAACGTAACTTTTGACACAGAACTCAGATTTGCAGAAGAAACACTTATTCATGCTCCTCACGGTCTGAAAAGCACAAAAACGCCTTCAAGTTTCAAATACGAGCTTTCCCTGAGGAGTTAGACTAAAGTGCATCTCAGAATTGGCAGTAGGGCTCAATTCAGCCAGAAAACGTAACTTTTGACACAGAGCTCAGATTTGCAGAAGAAACACTTATTCATGCTCCTCACGGTCTGAAAAGCACAAAAACGCCTTCACGTTTCAAGTACGAACTTTCCCTGAGGAGTTAGACTAAAGTGCATCTCAGAATTGGCATTAGGGCTCATTTCTGCCAGAACACGTAACTTTTTACAGAGAGCTCAGATTTGCAGAAGAAACACATATTCATGCTCGTCACAGTCTGAAAAGTACAAAAACGCCTTCAATTTTAAAGTACAAGCTTTCCCTGGGGAGTTAGACCAAAGTGCATATCAGAATTGGCAGTAGGGCTCATTTCAGCCAGAAAATGTAACTTTTGACACAGAACTCAGATTTGCAGAAGAAACATATATTCATGCTCCTCACGGTCTGAAAAGCACAAAAACGCCTTCAAATTTCAAGTACGAGCTTTCCCTGGGGAGTTAGACCAAAGTGCATCTCAGAATTGGCAGTAGGGCTCATTTCAGCCAGAAAACGTAACTTTTGACACAGAACTCAGATTTGCAGAAGAAACAATTATTCATGCTCCTCACGGTCTGAAAAGCACAAAAACGCCTTCAAGTTTCAAGTACGAGCTTTCCCTGAGGAGTTAGACTAAAGTGCATCTCAGAATTGGCAGTAGGGCTCAATTCAGCCAGAAAACGTAACTTTTGACACAGAGCTCAGATTTGCAGAAGAAACACTTATTCATGCTCCTCACGGTCTGAAAAGCACAAAAACGCCTTCACGTTTCAAGTACGAACTTTCCCTGAGGAGTTAGACTAAAGTGCATCTCAGAATTGGCAGTAGGGCTCATTTCAGACAGAAAATGTAACTTTTGACACAGAACTCAGATTTGCAGAAGAAACACTTATTCATGCTCCTCACGGTCTGAAAAGCAGAAAAACGCCTTCAATTTTCAACTACGAGCTTTCCCTGGGGAGTTAGACCAAAGTGCATCTCAGAATTGGCAGTAGGGCTCAATTCAGCCAGAAAACGTAACTTTTGACACAGAACTCAGATTTGCAGAAGAAACACTTATTCATGCTCCTCACGGTCTGAAAAGCACAAAAACGCCTTCAAGTTTCAAGTACGAGCTTTCCCTGAGGAGTTAGACCAAAGTGCATCTCAGAATTGGCAGTAGGGCTCATTTCAGCCAGAACACGTAACTTTTTACAGAGAGCTCAGATTTGCAGAAGAAACACATATTCATGCTCCTCACTGTCTGAAAAGCACAAAAACGCCTTCAATTTTCAACTACGAGCTTTCCCTTGGGAGTTAGACCAAAGTGCATCTCAGAATTGGCAGTAGGGCTCATTTCTGCCAGAACACGTAACTTTTTACAGAGAGCTCAGATTTGCAGAAGAAACACATATTCATGCTCCTCACTGTCTGAAAAGCACAAAAACGCCTTCAATTTTCACGTACGAGCTTTCCCTGGGGAGTTAGACCAAAGTGCATCTCAGAATTGGCAGTAGGGCTCATTTCAGCCAGAAAACGTAACTTTTGACACAGAACTCAGATTTGCAGAAGAAACACTTATTCATGCTCCTCACGGTCTGAAAAGCACAAAAACGCCTTCAAGTTTCAAGTACGAGCTTTCCCTGAGGAGTTAGACTAAAGTGCATCTCAGAATTGGCAGTAGGGCTCAATTCAGCCAGAAAACGTAACTTTTGACACAGAGCTCAGATTTGCAGCAGAAACACTTATTCATGCTCCTCACGGTCTGAAAAGCACAAAAACGCCTTCACGTTTCAAGTACGAACTTTCCCTGAGGAGTTAGACTAAAGTGGATCTCAGAATTGGCAGTAGGGCTCATTTCAGACAGAAAACGTAACTTTTGACACAGAACTCAGATTTGCAGAAGAAACACTTATTCATGCTCCTCACGGTCTGAAAAGCAGAAAAACGCCTTCAATTTTCAACTACGAGCTTTCCCTGGGGAGTTAGACCAAAGTGCATCTCAGAATTGGCAGTAGGGCTCAATTCAGCCAGAAAACATAACTTTTGACACAGAACTCAGATTTGCAGAAGAAACACTTATTCATGCTCCTCACGGTCTGAAAAGCACAAAAACGCCTTCAATTTTCAAGTACAAGCTTTCCCTGGGGAGTTAGACCAAAGTGCATCTCAGAATTGGCAGTAGGGCTCAATTCAGCCAGAAAATGTAACTTTTGACAGACAGCTAAGATTTGCAGAAGAAACACATATTCATGCTCCTCACGGTCTCAAAAGCACAAAAACGCCTTCAATTTTCAAGTACGAGCTTTCCCTGGGGAGTTAGACCATAGTGCATCTCAGAATTGGCAGTAGGGCGCAATTCATCCAGAAAACGTAACTTTTGACACAGAGCTCAGATTTGCAGAAGAAACACTTATTCATGCTCCTCACGGTCTGAAAAGCACAAAAACGCCTTCAAGTTTCAAGTACGAGCTTTCCCTGAGGAGTTAGACTAAAGTGCATCTCAGAATTGGCAGTAGGGCTCAATTCAGCCAGAAAACGTAACTTTTGACACAGAGCTCAGATTTGCAGAAGAAACACTTATTCATGCTCCTCACGGTCTGAAAAGCACAAAAACGCCTTCACGTTTCAAGTACGAACTTTCCCTGAGGAGTTAGACTAAAGTGCATCTCAGAATTGGCAGTAGGGCTCATTTCAGACAGAAAATGTAACTTTTGACACAGAACTCAGATTTGCAGAAGAAACACTTATTCATGCTCCTCACGGTCTGAAAAGCAGAAAAACGCCTTCAATTTTCAACTACGAGCTTTCCCTTGGGAGTTAGACCAAAGTGCATCTCAGAATTGGCAGTAGGGCTCATTTCTGCCAGAACACGTAACTTTTTACAGAGAGCTCAGATTTGCAGAAGAAACACATATTCATGCTCCTCACTGTCTGAAAAGCACAAAAACGCCTTCAAGTTTCAAGTACGAGCTTTCCCTGAGGAGTTAGACTAAAGTGCATCTCAGAATTGGCAGTAGGGCTCAATTCAGCCAGAAAACGTAACTTTTGACACAGAGCTCAGATTTGCAGAAGAAACACTTATTCATGCTCCTCACGGTCTGAAAAGCAGAAAAACGCCTTCAATTTTCAACTACGAGCTTTCCCTGGGGAGTTAGACCAAAGTGCATCTCAGAATTGGCAGTAGGGCTCAATTCAGCCAGAAAACGTAACTTTTGACACAGAACTCAGATTTGCAGAAGAAACACTTATTCATGCTCCTCACGGTCTGAAAAGCACAAAAACGCCTTCAAGTTTCAAGTACGAGCTTTCCCTGAGGAGTTAGACCAAAGTGCATCTCAGAATTGGCAGTAGGGCTCATTTCAGCCAGAACACGTAACTTTTTACAGAGAGCTCAGATTTGCAGAAGAAACACATATTCATGCTCCTCACTGTCTGAAAAGCACAAAAACGCCTTCAATTTTCAACTACGAGCTTTCCCTTGGGAGTTAGACCAAAGTGCATCTCAGAATTGGCAGTAGGGCTCATTTCTGCCAGAACACGTAACTTTTTACAGAGAGCTCAGATTTGCAGAAGAAACACTTATTCATGCTCCTCACGGTCTGAAAAGCACAAAAACGCCTTCAGGTTTCAAGTACGAACTTTCCCTGAGGAGTTAGACTAAAGTGCATCTCAGAATTGGCAGTAGGGCTCATTTCAGACAGAAAATGTAACTTTTGACACAGAACTCAGATTTGCAGAAGAAACACTTATTCATGCTCCTCACGGTCTGAAAAGCAGAAAAACGCCTTCAATTTTCAACTACGAGCTTTCCCTGGGGAGTTAGACCAAAGTGCATCTCAGAATTGGCAGTAGGGCTCAATTCAGCCAGAAAACGTAACTTTTGACACAGAACTCAGATTTGCAGAAGAAACACTTATTCATGCTCCTCACGGTCTGAAAAGCACAAAAACGCCTTCAAGTTTCAAGTACGAGCTTTCCCTGAGGAGTTAGACCAAAGTGCATCTCAGAATTGGCAGTAGGGCTCATTTCAGCCAGAACACGTAACTTTTTACAGAGAGCTCAGATTTGCAGAAGAAACACATATTCATGCTCCTCACTGTCTGAAAAGCACAAAAACGCCTTCAATTTTCAACTACGAGCTTTCCCTTGGGAGTTAGACCAAAGTGCATCTCAGAATTGGCAGTAGGGCTCATTTCTGCCAGAACACGTAACTTTTTACAGAGAGCTCAGATTTGCAGAAGAAACACATATTCATGCTCCTCACTGTCTGAAAAGCACAAAAACGCCTTCAAGTTTCAAGTACGAGCTTTCCCTGAGGAGTTAGACTAAAGTGCATCTCAGAATTGGCAGTAGGGCTCAATTCAGCCAGAAAACGTAACTTTTGACACAGAGCTCAGATTTGCAGAAGAAACACTTATTCATGCTCCTCACGGTCTGAAAAGCAGAAAAACGCCTTCAATTTTCAACTACGAGCTTTCCCTGGGGAGTTAGACCAAAGTGCATCTCAGAATTGGCAGTAGGGCTCAATTCAGCCAGAAAACGTAACTTTTGACACAGAACTCAGATTTGCAGAAGAAACACTTATTCATGCTCCTCACGGTCTGAAAAGCACAAAAACGCCTTCAATTTTCAAGTACAAGCTTTCACTGGGGAGTTAGACCAAAGTGCATCTCAGAATTGGCAGTAGGGCTCAATTCAGCCAGAAAATGTAACTTTTGACAGACAGCTAAGATTTGCAGAAGAAACACATATTCATGCTCCTCACGGTCTCAAAAGCACAAAAACGCCTTCAATTTTCAAGTACGAGCTTTCCCTGGGGAGTTAGACCATAGTGCATCTCAGAATTGGCAGTAGGCCGCAATTCATCCAGAAAACATAACTCTTGACACAGAGCTCAGATTTGCAGAAGAAACACTTATTCATGCTCCTCGCGGTCTGAAAAGCACAAAAACGCCTTCACGTTTCAAGTACGAACTTTCCCTGAGGAGTTAGACCAAAGTGCATCTCAGAATTGGCAGTAGGGCTCATTTCAGCCAGAAAACGTAACTTTTGACACAGAACTCAGATTTGCAGAAGAAACACTTATTCATGCTCCTCACGGTCTGAAAAGCACAAAAACGCCTTCAAGTTTCAAATACGAGCTTTCCCTGAGGAGTTAGACTAAAGTGCATCTCAGAATTGGCAGTAGGGCTCAATTCAGCCAGAAAACGTAACTTTTGACACAGAGCTCAGATTTGCAGAAGAAACACTTATTCATGCTCCTCACGGTCTGAAAAGCACAAAAACGCCTTCACGTTTCAAGTACGAACTTTCCCTGAGGAGTTAGACTAAAGTGCACCTCAGAATTGGCATTAGGGCTCATTTCTGCCAGAACACGTAACTTTTTACAGAGAGCTCAGATTTGCAGAAGAAACACATATTCATGCTCGTCACAGTCTGAAAAGTACAAAAACGCCTTCAATTTTAAAGTACAAGCTTTCCCTGGGGAGTTAGACCAAAGTGCATATCAGAATTGGCAGTAGGGCTCATTTCAGCCAGAAAATGTAACTTTTGACACAGAACTCAGATTTGCAGAAGAAACATATATTCATGCTCCTCACGGTCTGAAAAGCACAAAAACGCCTTCAAATTTCAAGTACGAGCTTTCCCTGGGGAGTTAGACCAAAGTGCATCTCAGAATTGGCAGTAGGGCTCATTTCAGCCAGAAAACGTAACTTTTGACACAGAACTCAGATTTGCAGAAGAAACAATTATTCATGCTCCTCACGGTCTGAAAAGCACAAAAACGCCTTCAAGTTTCAAGTACGAGCTTTCCCTGAGGAGTTAGACTAAAGTGCATCTCAGAATTGGCAGTAGGGCTCAATTCAGCCAGAAAACGTAACTTTTGACACAGAGCTCAGATTTGCAGAAGAAACACTTATTCATGCTCCTCACGGTCTGAAAAGCACAAAAACGCCTTCACGTTTCAAGTACGAACTTTCCCTGAGGAGTTAGACTAAAGTGCATCTCAGAATTGGCAGTAGGGCTCATTTCAGACAGAAAATGTAACTTTTGACACAGAACTCAGATTTGCAGAAGAAACACTTATTCATGCTCCTCACGGTCTGAAAAGCAGAAAAACGCCTTCAATTTTCAACTACGAGCTTTCCCTGGGGAGTTAGACCAAAGTGCATCTCAGAATTGGCAGTAGGGCTCAATTCAGCCAGAAAACGTAACTTTTGACACAGAACTCAGATTTGCAGAAGAAACACTTATTCATGCTCCTCACGGTCTGAAAAGCACAAAAACGCCTTCAAGTTTCAAGTACGAGCTTTCCCTGAGGAGTTAGACCAAAGTGCATCTCAGAATTGGCAGTAGGGCTCATTTCAGCCAGAACACGTAACTTTTTACAGAGAGCTCAGATTTGCAGAAGAAACACATATTCATGCTCCTCACTGTCTGAAAAGCACAAAAACGCCTTCAATTTTCAACTACGAGCTTTCCCTTGGGAGTTAGACCAAAGTGCATCTCAGAATTGGCAGTAGGGCTCATTTCTGCCAGAACACGTAACTTTTTACAGAGAGCTCAGATTTGCAGAAGAAACACATATTCATGCTCCTCACTGTCTGAAAAGCACAAAAACGCCTTCAATTTTCACGTACGAGCTTTCCCTGGGGAGTTAGACCAAAGTGCATCTCAGAATTGGCAGTAGGGCTCATTTCAGCCAGAAAACGTAACTTTTGACACAGAACTCAGATTTGCAGAAGAAACACTTATTCATGCTCCTCACGGTCTGAAAAGCACAAAAACGCCTTCAAGTTTCAAGTACGAGCTTTCCCTGAGGAGTTAGACTAAAGTGCATCTCAGAATTGGCAGTAGGGCTCAATTCAGCCAGAAAACGTAACTTTTGACACAGAGCTCAGATTTGCAGCAGAAACACTTATTCATGCTCCTCACGGTCTGAAAAGCACAAAAACGCCTTCACGTTTCAAGTACGAACTTTCCCTGAGGAGTTAGACTAAAGTGGATCTCAGAATTGGCAGTAGGGCTCATTTCAGACAGAAAACGTAACTTTTGACACAGAACTCAGATTTGCAGAAGAAACACTTATTCATGCTCCTCACGGTCTGAAAAGCAGAAAAACGCCTTCAATTTTCAACTACGAGCTTTCCCTGGGGAGTTAGACCAAAGTGCATCTCAGAATTGGCAGTAGGGCTCAATTCAGCCAGAAAACGTAACTTTTGACACAGAACTCAGATTTGCAGAAGAAACACTTATTCATGCTCCTCACGGTCTGAAAAGCACAAAAACGCCTTCAATTTTCAAGTACAAGCTTTCCCTGGGGAGTTAGACCAAAGTGCATCTCAGAATTGGCAGTAGGGCTCAATTCAGCCAGAAAATGTAACTTTTGACAGACAGCTAAGATTTGCAGAAGAAACACATATTCATGCTCCTCACGGTCTCAAAAGCACAAAAACGCCTTCAATTTTCAAGTACGAGCTTTCCCTGGGGAGTTAGACCATAGTGCATCTCAGAATTGGCAGTAGGGCGCAATTCATCCAGAAAACGTAACTTTTGACACAGAGCTCAGATTTGCAGAAGAAACACTTATTCATGCTCCTCACGGTCTGAAAAGCACAAAAACGCCTTCAAGTTTCAAGTACGAGCTTTCCCTGAGGAGTTAGACTAAAGTGCATCTCAGAATTGGCAGTAGGGCTCAATTCAGCCAGAAAACGTAACTTTTGACACAGAGCTCAGATTTGCAGAAGAAACACTTATTCATGCTCCTCACGGTCTGAAAAGCACAAAAACGCCTTCACGTTTCAAGTACGAACTTTCCCTGAGGAGTTAGACTAAAGTGCATCTCAGAATTGGCAGTAGGGCTCATTTCAGACAGAAAATGTAACTTTTGACACAGAACTCAGATTTGCAGAAGAAACACTTATTCATGCTCCTCACGGTCTGAAAAGCAGAAAAACGCCTTCAATTTTCAACTACGAGCTTTCCCTGGGGAGTTAGACCAAAGTGCATCTCAGAATTGGCAGTAGGGCTCAATTCAGCCAGAAAACGTAACTTTTGACACAGAACTCAGATTTGCAGAAGAAACACTTATTCATGCTCCTCACGGTCTGAAAAGCACAAAAACGCCTTCAAGTTTCAAGTACGAGCTTTCCCTGAGGAGTTGCATCTCAGTGCATCTCAGAATTGGCAGTAGGGCTCATTTCAGCCAGAACACGTAACTTTTTACAGAGAGCTCAGATTTGCAGAAGAAACACATATTCATGCTCCTCACTGTCTGAAAAGCACAAAAACGCCTTCAATTTTCAACTACGAGCTTTCCCTGGGGAGTTAGACCAAAGTGCATCTCAGAATTGGCAGTAGGGCTCAATTCAGCCAGAAAACGTAACTTTTGACACAGAACTCAGATTTGCAGAAGAAACACTTATTCATGCTCCTCACGGTCTGAAAAGCACAAAAACGCCTTCAAGTTTCAAGTACGAGCTTTCCCTGAGGAGTTGCATCTCAGTGCATCTCAGAATTGGCAGTAGGGCTCAATTCAGCCAGAAAACGTAACTTTTGACACAGAACTCAGATTTGCAGAAGAAACACTTATTCATGCTCCTCACGGTCTGAAAAGCACAAAAACGCCTTCAAGTTTCAAGTACGAGCTTTCCCTGAGGAGTTGCATCTCAGTGCATCTCAGAATTGGCAGTAGGGCTCATTTCAGCCAGAACACGTAACTTTTTACAGAGAGCTCAGATTTGCAGAAGAAACACATATTCATGCTCCTCACTGTCTGAAAAGCACAAAAACGCCTTCAATTTTCAACTACGAGCTTTCCCTGGGGAGTTAGACCAAAGTGCATCTCAGAATTGGCAGTAGGGCTCAATTCAGCCAGAAAACGTAACTTTTGACACAGAACTCAGATTTGCAGAAGAAACACTTATTCATGCTCCTCACGGTCTGAAAAGCACAAAAACGCCTTCAAGTTTCAAGTACGAGCTTTCCCTGAGGAGTTGCATCTCAGTGCATCTCAGAATTGGCAGTAGGGCTCATTTCAGCCAGAACACGTAACTTTTTACAGAGAGCTCAGATTTGCAGAAGAAACACATATTCATGCTCCTCACTGTCTGAAAAGCACAAAAACGCCTTCAATGTTCACGTACGAGCTTTCCCTGGGGAGTTAGACCAAAGTGCATCTCAGAATTGGCAGTAGGGCTCATTTCAGCCAGAAAACGTAACTTTTGACACAGAACTCAGATTTGCAGAAGAAACACTTATTCATGCTCCTCACGGTCTGAAAAGCACAAAAACGCCTTCAAGTTTCAAGTACGAGCTTTCCCTGAGGAGTTAGACTAAAGTGCATCTCAGAATTGGCAGTAGGGCTCAATTCAGCCAGAAAACGTAACTTTTGACACAGAGCTCAGATTTGCAGAAGAAACACTTATTCATGCTCCTCACGGTCTGAAAAGCAGAAAAACGCCTTCAATTTTCAACTACGAGCTTTCCCTGGGGAGTTAGACCAAAGTGCATCTCAGAATTGGCAGTAGGGCTCAATTCAGCCAGAAAACGTAACTTTTGACACAGAACTCAGATTTGCAGAAGAAACACTTATTCATGCTCCTCACGGTCTGAAAAGCACAAAAACGCCTTCAATTTTCAAGTACAAGCTTTCACTGGGGAGTTAGACCAAAGTGCATCTCAGAATTGGCAGTAGGGCTCAATTCAGCCAGAAAATGTAACTTTTGACAGACAGCTAAGATTTGCAGAAGAAACACATATTCATGCTCCTCACGGTCTCAAAAGCACAAAAACGCCTTCAAGTTTCAAGTACGAGCTTTCCCTGAGGAGTTAGACTAAAGTGCATCTCAGAATTGGCAGTAGGGCTCAATTCAGCCAGAAAACGTAACTTTTGACACAGAGCTCAGATTTGCAGAAGAAACACTTATTCATGCTCCTCACGGTCTGAAAAGCACAAAAACGCCTTCACGTTTCAAGTACGAACTTTCCCTGAGGAGTTAGACTAAAGTGCATCTCAGAATTGGCATTAGGGCTCATTTCTGCCAGAACACGTAACTTTTTACAGAGAGCTCAGATTTGCAGAAGAAACACATATTCATGCTCGTCACAGTCTGAAAAGTACAAAAACGCCTTCAATTTTAAAGTACAAGCTTTCCCTGGGGAGTTAGACCAAAGTGCATATCAGAATTGGCAGTAGGGCTCATTTCAGCCAGAAAATGTAACTTTTGACACAGAACTCAGATTTGCAGAAGAAACAATTATTCATGCTCCTCACGGTCTGAAAAGCACAAAAACGCCTTCAAGTTTCAAGTACGAGCTTTCCCTGAGGAGTTAGACTAAAGTGCATCTCAGAATTGGCAGTAGGGCTCAATTCAGCCAGAAAACGTAACTTTTGACACAGAGCTCAGATTTGCAGAAGAAACACTTATTCATGCTCCTCACGGTCTGAAAAGCACAAAAACGCCTTCACGTTTCAAGTACGAACTTTCCCTGAGGAGTTAGACTAAAGTGCATCTCAGAATTGGCAGTAGGGCTCATTTCAGACAGAAAATGTAACTTTTGACACAGAACTCAGATTTGCAGAAGAAACACTTATTCATGCTCCTCACGGTCTGAAAAGCAGAAAAACGCCTTCAATTTTCAACTACGAGCTTTCCCTGGGGAGTTAGACCAAAGTGCATCTCAGAATTGGCAGTAGGGCTCAATTCAGCCAGAAAACGTAACTTTTGACACAGAACTCAGATTTGCAGAAGAAACACTTATTCATGCTCCTCACGGTCTGAAAAGCACAAAAACGCCTTCAAGTTTCAAGTACGAGCTTTCCCTGAGGAGTTAGACCAAAGTGCATCTCAGAATTGGCAGTAGGGCTCATTTCAGCCAGAACACGTAACTTTTTACAGAGAGCTCAGATTTGCAGAAGAAACACATATTCATGCTCCTCACTGTCTGAAAAGCACAAAAACGCCTTCAATTTTCAACTACGAGCTTTCCCTTGGGAGTTAGACCAAAGTGCATCTCAGAATTGGCAGTAGGGCTCATTTCTGCCAGAACACGTAACTTTTTACAGAGAGCTCAGATTTGCAGAAGAAACACATATTCATGCTCCTCACTGTCTGAAAAGCACAAAAACGCCTTCAATTTTCACGTACGAGCTTTCCCTGGGGAGTTAGACCAAAGTGCATCTCAGAATTGGCAGTAGGGCTCATTTCAGCCAGAAAACGTAACTTTTGACACAGAACTCAGATTTGCAGAAGAAACACTTATTCATGCTCCTCACGGTCTGAAAAGCACAAAAACGCCTTCAAGTTTCAAGTACGAGCTTTCCCTGAGGAGTTAGACTAAAGTGCATCTCAGAATTGGCAGTAGGGCTCAATTCAGCCAGAAAACGTAACTTTTGACACAGAGCTCAGATTTGCAGAAGAAACACTTATTCATGCTCCTCACGGTCTGAAAAGCACAAAAACGCCTTCACGTTTCAAGTACGAACTTTCCCTGAGGAGTTAGACTAAAGTGCATCTCAAAATTGGCAGTAGGGCTCATTTCAGCCAGAACACATAACTTTTTACAGAGAGCTCAGATTTGCAGAAGAAACACATATTCATGCTCCTCACTGTCTGAAAAGCACAAAAACGCCTTCAATTTTCACGTACAAGCTTTCCCTGGGGAGTTAGACCAAAGTGCATCTCAGAATTGGCAGTAGGGCTCACTTCAGCCAGAAAACGTAACTTTTGACACAGAACTCAGATTTGCAGAAGAAACACTTATTCATGCTCCTCACGGTCTGAAAAGCAAAAAAACGCCTTCAATTTTCAAGTACGAGCTTTCCCTGGGGAGTTAGACCATAGTGCATCTCAGAATTGGCAGTAGGGCGCAATTCATCCAGAAAACGTAACTTTTGACACAGAGCTCAGATTTGCAGAAGAAACACTTATTCATGCTCCTCACGGTCTGAAAAGCACAAAAACGCCTTCACGTTTCAAGTACGAACTTTCCCTGAGGAGTTAGACCAAAGTGCATCTCAGAATTGGCAGTAGGGCTCATTTCTGCCAGAACACGTAACTTTTTACAGAGAGCTCAGATTTGCAGAAGAAACACATATTCATGCTCGTCACAGTCTGAAAAGTACAAAAACGCCTTCAATTTTAAAGTACAAGCTTTCCCTGGGGAGTTAGACCAAAGTGCATATCAGAATTGGCAGTAGGGCTCATTTCAGCCAGAAAATGTAACTTTTGACACAGAACTCAGATTTGCAGAAGAAACAATTATTCATGCTCCTCACGGTCTGAAAAGCACAAAAACGCCTTCAAGTTTCAAGTACGAGCTTTCCCTGAGGAGTTAGACTAAAGTGCATCTCAGAATTGGCAGTAGGGCTCAATTCAGCCAGAAAACGTAACTTTTGACACAGAGCTCAGATTTGCAGAAGAAACACTTATTCATGCTCCTCACGGTCTGAAAAGCACAAAAACGCCTTCACGTTTCAAGTACGAACTTTCCCTGAGGAGTTAGACTAAAGTGCATCTCAGAATTGGCAGTAGGGCTCATTTCAGACAGAAAATGTAACTTTTGACACAGAACTCAGATTTGCAGAAGAAACACTTATTCATGCTCCTCACGGTCTGAAAAGCAGAAAAACGCCTTCAATTTTCAACTACGAGCTTTCCCTGGGGAGTTAGACCAAAGTGCATCTCAGAATTGGCAGTAGGGCTCAATTCAGCCAGAAAACGTAACTTTTGACACAGAACTCAGATTTGCAGAAGAAACACTTATTCATGCTCCTCACGGTCTGAAAAGCACAAAAACGCCTTCAAGTTTCAAGTACGAGCTTTCCCTGAGGAGTTAGACCAAAGTGCATCTCAGAATTGGCAGTAGGGCTCATTTCAGCCAGAACACGTAACTTTTTACAGAGAGCTCAGATTTGCAGAAGAAACACATATTCATGCTCCTCACTGTCTGAAAAGCACAAAAACGCCTTCAATTTTCAACTACGAGCTTTCCCTTGGGAGTTAGACCAAAGTGCATCTCAGAATTGGCAGTAGGGCTCATTTCTGCCAGAACACGTAACTTTTTACAGAGAGCTCAGATTTGCAGAAGAAACACATATTCATGCTCCTCACTGTCTGAAAAGCACAAAAACGCCTTCAATTTTCACGTACGAGCTTTCCCTGGGGAGTTAGACCAAAGTGCATCTCAGAATTGGCAGTAGGGCTCATTTCAGCCAGAAAACGTAACTTTTGACACAGAACTCAGATTTGCAGAAGAAACACTTATTCATGCTCCTCACGGTCTGAAAAGCACAAAAACGCCTTCAAGTTTCAAGTACGAGCTTTCCCTGAGGAGTTAGACTAAAGTGCATCTCAGAATTGGCAGTAGGGCTCAATTCAGCCAGAAAACGTAACTTTTGACACAGAGCTCAGATTTGCAGCAGAAACACTTATTCATGCTCCTCACGGTCTGAAAAGCACAAAAACGCCTTCACGTTTCAAGTACGAACTTTCCCTGAGGAGTTAGACTAAAGTGGATCTCAGAATTGGCAGTAGGGCTCATTTCAGACAGAAAACGTAACTTTTGACACAGAACTCAGATTTGCAGAAGAAACACTTATTCATGCTCCTCACGGTCTGAAAAGCAGAAAAACGCCTTCAATTTTCAACTACGAGCTTTCCCTGGGGAGTTAGACCAAAGTGCATCTCAGAATTGGCAGTAGGGCTCAATTCAGCCAGAAAACGTAACTTTTGACACAGAACTCAGATTTGCTGAAGAAACACTTATTCATGCTCCTCACGGTCTGAAAAGCACAAAAACGCCTTCAATTTTCAAGTACAAGCTTTCCCTGGGGAGTTAGACCAAAGTGCATCTCAGAATTGGCAGTAGGGCTCAATTCAGCCAGAAAATGTAACTTTTGACAGACAGCTAAGATTTGCAGAAGAAACACATATTCATGCTCCTCACGGTCTCAAAAGCACAAAAACGCCTTCAATTTTCAAGTACGAGCTTTCCCTGGGGAGTTAGACCATAGTGCATCTCAGAATTGGCAGTAGGGCGCAATTCATCCAGAAAACGTAACTTTTGACACAGAGCTCAGATTTGCAGAAGAAACACTTATTCATGCTCCTCACGGTCTGAAAAGCACAAAAACGCCTTCAAGTTTCAAGTACGAGCTTTCCCTGAGGAGTTAGACTAAAGTGCATCTCAGAATTGGCAGTAGGGCTCAATTCAGCCAGAAAACGTAACTTTTGACACAGAGCTCAGATTTGCAGAAGAAACACTTATTCATGCTCCTCACGGTCTGAAAAGCACAAAAACGCCTTCACGTTTCAAGTACGAACTTTCCCTGAGGAGTTAGACTAAAGTGCATCTCAGAATTGGCAGTAGGGCTCATTTCAGACAGAAAATGTAACTTTTGACACAGAACTCAGATTTGCAGAAGAAACACTTATTCATGCTCCTCACGGTCTGAAAAGCAGAAAAACGCCTTCAATTTTCAACTACGAGCTTTCCCTGGGGAGTTAGACCAAAGTGCATCTCAGAATTGGCAGTAGGGCTCAATTCAGCCAGAAAACGTAACTTTTGACACAGAACTCAGATTTGCAGAAGAAACACTTATTCATGCTCCTCACGGTCTGAAAAGCACAAAAACGCCTTCAAGTTTCAAGTACGAGCTTTCCCTGAGGAGTTGCATCTCAGTGCATCTCAGAATTGGCAGTAGGGCTCATTTCAGCCAGAACACGTAACTTTTTACAGAGAGCTCAGATTTGCAGAAGAAACACATATTCATGCTCCTCACTGTCTGAAAAGCACAAAAACGCCTTCAATTTTCAACTACGAGCTTTCCCTGGGGAGTTAGACCAAAGTGCATCTCAGAATTGGCAGTAGGGCTCAATTCAGCCAGAAAACGTAACTTTTGACACAGAACTCAGATTTGCAGAAGAAACACTTATTCATGCTCCTCACGGTCTGAAAAGCACAAAAACGCCTTCAAGTTTCAAGTACGAGCTTTCCCTGAGGAGTTGCATCTCAGTGCATCTCAGAATTGGCAGTAGGGCTCAATTCAGCCAGAAAACGTAACTTTTGACACAGAACTCAGATTTGCAGAAGAAACACTTATTCATGCTCCTCACGGTCTGAAAAGCACAAAAACGCCTTCAAGTTTCAAGTACGAGCTTTCCCTGAGGAGTTGCATCTCAGTGCATCTCAGAATTGGCAGTAGGGCTCATTTCAGCCAGAACACATAACTTTTTACAGAGAGCTCAGATTTGCAGAAGAAACACATATTCATGCTCCTCACTGTCTGAAAAGCACAAAAACGCCTTCAATTTTCAACTACGAGCTTTCCCTGGGGAGTTAGACCAAAGTGCATCTCAGAATTGGCAGTAGGGCTCAATTCAGCCAGAAAATGTAACTTTTGACAGACAGCTAAGATTTGCAGAAGAAACACATATTCATGCTCCTCACGGTCTCAAAAGCACAAAAACACCTTCAATTTTCAAGTACGAGCTTTCCCTGGGGAGTTAGACCATAGTGCATCTCAGAATTGGCAGTAGGGCGCAATTCATCCAGAAAACGTAACTTTTGACACAGAGCTCAGATTTGCAGAAGAAACACTTATTCATGCTCCTCACGGTCTGAAAAGCACAAAAACGCCTTCAAGTTTCAAGTACGAGCTTTCCCTGAGGAGTTAGACTAAAGTGCATCTCAGAATTGGCAGTAGGGCTCAATTCAGCCAGAACACGTAACTTTTTACAGAGAGCTCAGATTTGCAGAAGAAACACATATTCATGCTCCTCACGGTCTGAAAAGCACAAAAACGCCTTCAATGTTCACGTACGAGCTTTCCCTGGGGAGTTAGACCAAAGTGCATCTCAGAATTGGCAGTAGGGCTCATTTCAGCCAGAAAACGTAACTTTTGACACAGAACTCAGATTTGCAGAAGAAACACTTATTCATGCTCCTCACGGTCTGAAAAGCACAAAAACGCCTTCAAGTTTCAAGTACGAGCTTTCCCTGAGGAGTTAGACTAAAGTGCATCTCAGAATTGGCAGTAGGGCTCAATTCAGCCAGAAAACGTAACTTTTGACACAGAGCTCAGATTTGCAGAAGAAACACTTATTCATGCTCCTCACGGTCTGAAAAGCAGAAAAACGCCTTCAATTTTCAACTACGAGCTTTCCCTGGGGAGTTAGACCAAAGTGCATCTCAGAATTGGCAGTAGGGCTCAATTCAGCCAGAAAACGTAACTTTTGACACAGAACTCAGATTTGCAGAAGAAACACTTATTCATGCTCCTCACGGTCTGAAAAGCACAAAAACGCCTTCAATTTTCAAGTACAAGCTTTCACTGGGGAGTTAGACCAAAGTGCATCTCAGAATTGGCAGTAGGGCTCAATTCAGCCAGAAAATGTAACTTTTGACAGACAGCTAAGATTTGCAGAAGAAACACATATTCATGCTCCTCACGGTCTCAAAAGCACAAAAACGCCTTCAAGTTTCAAGTACGAGCTTTCCCTGAGGAGTTAGACTAAAGTGCATCTCAGAATTGGCAGTAGGGCTCAATTCAGCCAGAAAACGTAACTTTTGACACAGAGCTCAGATTTGCAGAAGAAACACTTATTCATGCTCCTCACGGTCTGAAAAGCACAAAAACGCCTTCACGTTTCAAGTACGAACTTTCCCTGAGGAGTTAGACTAAAGTGCATCTCAGAATTGGCATTAGGGCTCATTTCTGCCAGAACACGTAACTTTTTACAGAGAGCTCAGATTTGCAGAAGAAACACATATTCATGCTCGTCACAGTCTGAAAAGTACAAAAACGCCTTCAATTTTAAAGTACAAGCTTTCCCTGGGGAGTTAGACCAAAGTGCATATCAGAATTGGCAGTAGGGCTCATTTCAGCCAGAAAATGTAACTTTTGACACAGAACTCAGATTTGCAGAAGAAACAATTATTCATGCTCCTCACGGTCTGAAAAGCACAAAAACGCCTTCAAGTTTCAAGTACGAGCTTTCCCTGAGGAGTTAGACTAAAGTGCATCTCAGAATTGGCAGTAGGGCTCAATTCAGCCAGAAAACGTAACTTTTGACACAGAGCTCAGATTTGCAGAAGAAACACTTATTCATGCTCCTCACGGTCTGAAAAGCACAAAAACGCCTTCACGTTTCAAGTACGAACTTTCCCTGAGGAGTTAGACTAAAGTGCATCTCAGAATTGGCAGTAGGGCTCATTTCAGACAGAAAATGTAACTTTTGACACAGAACTCAGATTTGCAGAAGAAACACTTATTCATGCTCCTCACGGTCTGAAAAGCAGAAAAACGCCTTCAATTTTCAACTACGAGCTTTCCCTGGGGAGTTAGACCAAAGTGCATCTCAGAATTGGCAGTAGGGCTCAATTCAGCCAGAAAACGTAACTTTTGACACAGAACTCAGATTTGCAGAAGAAACACTTATTCATGCTCCTCACGGTCTGAAAAGCACAAAAACGCCTTCAAGTTTCAAGTACGAGCTTTCCCTGAGGAGTTAGACCAAAGTGCATCTCAGAATTGGCAGTAGGGCTCATTTCAGCCAGAACACGTAACTTTTTACAGAGAGCTCAGATTTGCAGAAGAAACACATATTCATGCTCCTCACTGTCTGAAAAGCACAAAAACGCCTTCAATTTTCAACTACGAGCTTTCCCTTGGGAGTTAGACCAAAGTGCATCTCAGAATTGGCAGTAGGGCTCATTTCTGCCAGAACACGTAACTTTTTACAGAGAGCTCAGATTTGCAGAAGAAACACATATTCATGCTCCTCACTGTCTGAAAAGCACAAAAACGCCTTCAATTTTCACGTACGAGCTTTCCCTGGGGAGTTAGACCAAAGTGCATCTCAGAATTGGCAGTAGGGCTCATTTCAGCCAGAAAACGTAACTTTTGACACAGAACTCAGATTTGCAGAAGAAACACTTATTCATGCTCCTCACGGTCTGAAAAGCACAAAAACGCCTTCAAGTTTCAAGTACGAGCTTTCCCTGAGGAGTTAGACTAAAGTGCATCTCAGAATTGGCAGTAGGGCTCAATTCAGCCAGAAAACGTAACTTTTGACACAGAGCTCAGATTTGCAGAAGAAACACTTATTCATGCTCCTCACGGTCTGAAAAGCACAAAAACGCCTTCACGTTTCAAGTACGAACTTTCCCTGAGGAGTTAGACTAAAGTGCATCTCAAAATTGGCAGTAGGGCTCATTTCAGCCAGAACACATAACTTTTTACAGAGAGCTCAGATTTGCAGAAGAAACACATATTCATGCTCCTCACTGTCTGAAAAGCACAAAAACGCCTTCAATTTTCACGTACAAGCTTTCCCTGGGGAGTTAGACCAAAGTGCATCTCAGAATTGGCAGTAGGGCTCACTTCAGCCAGAAAACGTAACTTTTGACACAGAACTCAGATTTGCAGAAGAAACACTTATTCATGCTCCTCACGGTCTGAAAAGCAAAAAAACGCCTTCAATTTTCAAGTACGAGCTTTCCCTGGGGAGTTAGACCATAGTGCATCTCAGAATTGGCAGTAGGGCGCAATTCATCCAGAAAACGTAACTTTTGACACAGAGCTCAGATTTGCAGAAGAAACACTTATTCATGCTCCTCACGGTCTGAAAAGCACAAAAACGCCTTCAC
This sequence comes from Pantherophis guttatus, assembly GCF_059756535.1. Classification (NCBI taxonomy): domain Eukaryota; kingdom Metazoa; phylum Chordata; class Lepidosauria; order Squamata; family Colubridae; genus Pantherophis; species Pantherophis guttatus. The sequence goes on along the minus strand of NC_142065.1, from coordinate 117,795,171 downwards.
GTTTCAAGTACGAACTTTCCCTGAGGAGTTAGACCAAAGTGCATCTCAGAATTGGCAGTAGGGCTCATTTCAGCCAGAAAACGTAACTTTTGACACAGAGCTCAGATTTGCAGAAGAAACACTTATTCATGCTCCTCACGGTCTGAAAAGCACAAAAACGCCTTCACGTTTCAAGTACGAACTTTCCCTGAGGAGTTAGACTAAAGTGCATCTCAGAATTGGCAGTAGGGCTCATTTCTGCCAGAACACGTAACTTTTTACAGAGAGCTCAGATTTGCAGAAGAAACACATATTCATGCTCGTCACAGTCTGAAAAGTACAAAAACGCCTTCAATTTTCAAGTACGAGCTTTCCCTGGGGAGTTAGACCAAAGTATATCTCAGAATTGGCAGTAGGGCTCAATTCAACCAGAAAACGTAACTTTTGACACAGAGCTAAGATTTACAGAAGAAACACATATTCATGCTCGTCACAGTCTGAAAAGTACAAAAACGCCTTCAATTTTAAAGTACAAGCTTTCCCTGGGGAGTTAGACCAAAGTGCATCTCAGAATTGGCAGTAGGGCTCATTTCAGCCAGAAAATGTAACTTTTGACACAGAACTCAGATTTGCAGAAGAAACATATATTCATGCTCCTCACGGTCTGAAAAGCACAAAAACGCCTTCAAATTTCAAGTACGAGCTTTCACTGGGGAGTTAGACTAAAGTGCATCTCAGAATTGGCAGTAGGGCTCAATTCAGCCAGAAAACGTAACTTTTGACACAGAGCTCAGATTTGCATAAGAAACACATATTCATGCTCCTCGAGGTCTCAAAAGTACAAAAACGCCTTCAATTTTCACGTACGAGCTTTCCCTGGGGAGTGAGACCAAAGTGCATCTCAGAATTGGCAGTAGGGCTCATTTCAGCCAGAAAACGTAACTTTTGACACAGAACTCAGATTTGCAGAAGAAACACTTATTCATGCTCCTCACGGTCTGAAAAGCACAAAAACGCCTTCAAGTTTCAAGTACGAGCTTTCCCTGAGGAGTTAGACTAAAGTGCATCTCAGAATTGGCAGTAGGGCTCAATTCAGCCAGAAAACGTAACTTTTGACACAGAGCTCAGATTTGCAGAAGAAACACTTATTCATGCTCCTCACGGTCTGAAAAGCACAAAAACGCCTTCACGTTTCAAGTACGAACTTTCCCTGAGGAGTTAGACTAAAGTGCATCTCAGAATTGGCAGTAGGGCTCATTTCAGACAGAAAATGTAACTTTTGACACAGAACTCAGATTTGCAGAAGAAACACTTATTCATGCTCCTCACGGTCTGAAAAGCACAAAAACGCCTTCAAGTTTCAAGTACGAGCTTTCCCTGAGGAGTTAGACTAAAGTGCATCTCAGAATTGGCAGTAGGGCTCAATTCAGCCAGAAAACGTAACTTTTGACACAGAGCTCAGATTTGCAGAAGAAACACTTATTCATGCTCCTCACGGTCTGAAAAGCACAAAAACGCCTTCACGTTTCAAGTACGAACTTTCCCTGAGGAGTTAGACTAAAGTGCATCTCAGAATTGGCAGTAGGGCTCATTTCAGACAGAAAATGTAACTTTTGACACAGAACTCAGATTTGCAGAAGAAACACTTATTCATGCTCCTCACGGTCTGAAAAGCAGAAAAACGCCTTCAATTTTCAACTACGAGCTTTCCCTGGGGAGTTAGACCAAAGTGCATCTCAGAATTGGCAGTAGGGCTCAATTCAGCCAGAAAACGTAACTTTTGACACAGAACTCAGATTTGCAGAAGAAACACTTATTCATGCTCCTCACTGTCTGAAAAGCACAAAAACGCCTTCAATTTTCAACTACGAGCTTTCCCTTGGGAGTTAGACCAAAGTGCATCTCAGAATTGGCAGTAGGGCTCATTTCTGCCAGAACACGTAACTTTTGACACAGAACTCAGATTTGCAGAAGAAACACTTATTCATGCTCCTCACGGTCTGAAAAGCACAAAAACGCCTTCAAGTTTCAAGTACGAGCTTTCCCTGAGGAGTTAGACTAAAGTGCATCTCAGAATTGGCAGTAGGGCTCAATTCAGCCAGAAAACGTAACTTTTGACACAGAGCTCAGATTTGCAGAAGAAACACTTATTCATGCTCCTCACGGTCTGAAAAGCACAAAAACGCCTTCACGTTTCAAGTACGAACTTTCCCTGAGGAGTTAGACTAAAGTGCATCTCAGAATTGGCAGTAGGGCTCATTTCAGACAGAAAATGTAACTTTTGACACAGAACTCAGATTTGCAGAAGAAACACTTATTCATGCTCCTCACGGTCTGAAAAGCAGAAAAACGCCTTCAATTTTCAACTACGAGCTTTCCCTGGGGAGTTAGACCAAAGTGCATCTCAGAATTGGCAGTAGGGCTCAATTCAGCCAGAAAACGTAACTTTTGACACAGAACTCAGATTTGCAGAAGAAACACTTATTCATGCTCCTCACTGTCTGAAAAGCACAAAAACGCCTTCAATTTTCAACTACGAGCTTTCCCTTGGGAGTTAGACCAAAGTGCATCTCAGAATTGGCAGTAGGGCTCATTTCTGCCAGAACACGTAACTTTTGACACAGAACTCAGATTTGCAGAAGAAACACTTATTCATGCTCCTCACGGTCTGAAAAGCACAAAAACGCCTTCAAGTTTCAAGTACGAGCTTTCCCTGAGGAGTTAGACTAAAGTGCATCTCAGAATTGGCAGTAGGGCTCATTTCAGCCAGAAAACGTAACTTTTGACACAGAGCTCAGATTTGCAGAAGAAACACTTATTCATGCTCCTCACGGTCTGAAAAGCACAAAAACGCCTTCACGTTTCAAGTACGAACTTTCCCTGAGGAGTTAGACTAAAGTGCATCTCAGAATTGGCAGTAGGGCTCATTTCAGACAGAAAATGTAACTTTTGACACAGAACTCAGATTTGCAGAAGAAACACTTATTCATGCTCCTCACGGTCTGAAAAGCACAAAAACGCCTTCAAGTTTCAAGTACGAGCTTTCCCTGAGGAGTTAGACCAAAGTGCATCTCAGAATTGGCAGTAGGGCTCATTTCAGCCAGAACACATAACTTTTTACAGAGAGCTCAGATTTGCAGAAGAAACACATATTCATGCTCCTCACTGTCTGAAAAGCACAAAAACGCCTTCAATTTTCACGTACGAGCTTTCCCTGGGGAGTTAGACCAAAGTGCATCTCAGAATTGGCAGTAGGGCTCATTTCAGCCAGAAAACGTAACTTTTGACACAGAACTCAGATTTGCAGCAGAAACACTTATTCATGCTCCTCACGGTCTGAAAAGCACAAAAACGCCTTCAATTTTCAACTATGAGCTTTCCCTGGGGAGTTAGACCAAAGTGCATCTCAGAATTGGCAGTAGGGCTCATTTCAGCCAGAAAACGTAACTTTTGACACAGAACTCAGATTTGCAGAAGAAACACTTATTCATGCTCCTCACGGTCTGAAAAGCACAAAAACGCCTTCAAGTTTCAAGTACGAGCTTTCCCTGAGGAGTTAGACTAAAGTGCATCTCAGAATTGGCAGTAGGGCTCAATTCAGCCAGAAAACGTAACTTTTGACACAGAGCTCAGATTTGCAGAAGAAACACTTATTCATGCTCCTCACGGTCTGAAAAGCACAAAAACGCCTTCACGTTTCAAATACGAACTTTCCCTGAGGAGTTAGACTAAAGTGCATCTCAGAATTGGCAGTAGGGCTCATTTCAGACAGAAAATGTAACTTTTGACACAGAACTCAGATTTGCAGAAGAAACACTTATTCATGCTCCTCACGGTCTGAAAAGCACAAAAACGCCTTCAAGTTTCAAGTACGAGCTTTCCCTGAGGAGTTAGACTAAAGTGCATCTCAGAATTGGCAGTAGGGCTCAATTCAGCCAGAAAACGTAACTTTTGACACAGAACTCAGATTTGCAGAAGAAACACTTATTCATGCTCCTCACGGTCTGAAAAGCAGAAAAACGCCTTCAATTTTCAACTACGAGCTTTCCCTGGGGAGTTAGACCAAAGTGCATCTCAGAATTGGCAGTAGGGCTCAATTCAGCCAGAAAACGTAACTTTTGACACAGAACTCAGATTTGCAGAAGAAACACTTATTCATGCTCCTCACTGTCTGAAAAGCACAAAAACGCCTTCAATTTTCAACTACGAGCTTTCCATTGGGAGTTAGACCAAAGTGCATCTCAGAATTGGCAGTAGGGCTCATTTCTGCCAGAAAACGTAACTTTTGACACAGAACTCAGATTTGCAGAAGAAACACTTATTCATGCTCCTCACGGTCTGAAAAGCACAAAAACGCCTTCAAGTTTCAAGTACGAACTTTCCCTGAGGAGTTAGACTAAAGTGCATCTCAGAATTGGCAGTAGGGCTCAATTCAGCCAGAAAACGTAACTTTTGACACAGAGCTAAGATTTGCAGAAGAAACATATATTCATGGTCCTCACGGTCTGAAAAGCACAAAAACGCCTTCAAGTTTCAAGTGCGAGCTTTCCCTGAGGAGTTAGACCAAAGTGCATCTCAGAATTGGCAGTAGGGCTCAATACAGCTAGAACACGTAACTTTTGACACAGAGCTCAGATTTGCAGAAGAAACACATATTCATGCTCCTCACGGTCTGAAAAGCACAAAAACGCCTTCAAGTTTCAAGTACGAGCTTTCCCTGAGGAGTTAGACTAAAGTGCATCTCAGAATTGGCAGTAGGGCTCAATTCAGCCAGAAAACGTAACTTTTGACACAGAGCTCAGATTTGCAGAAGAAACACTTATTCATGCTCCTCACGGTCTGAAAAGCACAAAAACGCCTTCACGTTTCAAGTACGAACTTTCCCTGAGGAGTTAGACTAAAGTGCATCTCAGAATTGGCAGTAGGGCTCATTTCAGACAGAAAATGTAACTTTTGACACAGAACTCAGATTTGCAGAAGAAACACTTATTCATGCTCCTCACGGTCTGAAAAGCACAAAAACGCCTTCAAGTTTCAAGTACGAGCTTTCCCTGAGGAGTTAGACCAAAGTGCATCTCAGAATTGGCAGTAGGGCTCATTTCAGCCAGAACACATAACTTTTTACAGAGAGCTCAGATTTGCAGAAGAAACACATATTCATGCTCCTCACTGTCTGAAAAGCACAAAAACGCCTTCAATTTTCACGTACGAGCTTTCCCTGGGGAGTTAGACCAAAGTGCATCTCAGAATTGGCAGTAGGGCTCATTTCAGCCAGAAAACGTAACTTTTGACACAGAACTCAGATTTGCAGCAGAAACACTTATTCATGCTCCTCACGGTCTGAAACGCACAAAAACGCCTTCAATTTTCAACTATGAGCTTTCCCTGGGGAGTTAGACCAAAGTGCATCTCAGAATTGGCAGTAGGGCTCATTTCAGCCAGAAAACGTAACTTTTGACACAGAACTCAGATTTGCAGAAGAAACACTTATTCATGCTCCTCACGGTCTGAAAAGCACAAAAACGCCTTCAAGTTTCAAGTACGAGCTTTCCCTGAGGAGTTAGACTAAAGTGCATCTCAGAATTGGCAGTAGGGCTCAATTCAGCCAGAAAACGTAACTTTTGACACAGAGCTCAGATTTGCAGAAGAAACACTTATTCATGCTCCTCACGGTCTGAAAAGCACAAAAACGCCTTCACGTTTCAAATACGAACTTTCCCTGAGGAGTTAGACTAAAGTGCATCTCAGAATTGGCAGTAGGGCTCATTTCAGACAGAAAATGTAACTTTTGACACAGAACTCAGATTTGCAGAAGAAACACTTATTCATGCTCCTCACGGTCTGAAAAGCACAAAAACGCCTTCAAGTTTCAAGTACGAGCTTTCCCTGAGGAGTTAGACTAAAGTGCATCTCAGAATTGGCAGTAGGGCTCAATTCAGCCAGAAAACGTAACTTTTGACACAGAGCTCAGATTTGCAGAAGAAACACTTATTCATGCTCCTCACGGTCTGAAAAGCACAAAAACGCCTTCACGTTTCAAGTACGAACTTTCCCTGAGGAGTTAGACTAAAGTGCATCTCAGAATTGGCAGTAGGGCTCATTTCCGACAGAAAATGTAACTTTTGACACAGAACTCAGATTTGCAGAAGAAACACTTATTCATGCTCCTCACGGTCTGAAAAGCAGAAAAACGCCTTCAATTTTCAACTACGAGCTTTCCCTGGGGAGTTAGACCAAAGTGCATCTCAGAATTGGCAGTAGGGCTCAATTCAGCCAGAAAATGTAACTTTTGACACAGAGCTCAGATTTGCAGAAGAAACACTTATTCATGCTCCTCACGGTCTGAAAAGCACAAAAACGCCTTCACGTTTCAAGTACGAACTTTCCCTGAGGAGTTAGACTAAAGTGCATCTCAGAATTGGCAGTAGGGCTCAATTCAGCCAGAAAACGTAACTTTTGACACAGAGCTCAGATTTGCAGAAGAAACACTTATTCATGCTCCTCACGGTCTGAAAAGCACAAAAACGCCTTCACGTTTCAAGTACGAGCTTTCCCTGGGGAGTTAGACCAAAGTGCATCTCAGAATTGGCAGTAGGGCTCAATTCAGCCAGAAAACGTAACTTTTGACACAGAACTCAGATTTGCAGAAGAAACACTTATTCATGCTCCTCAAGGTCTGAAAAGCAGAAAAACGCCTTCAAGTTTCAAGTACGAGCTTTCCCTGAGGAGTTAGACTAAAGTGCATCTCAGAATTGGCAGTAGGGCTCAATTCAGCCAGAAAACGTAACTTTTGACACAGAGCTCAGATTTGCAGAAGAAACACTTATTCATGCTCCTCACGGTCTGAAAAGCACAAAAACGCCTTCACGTTTCAAGTACGAACTTTCCCTGAGGAGTTAGACTAAAGTGCATCTCAGAATTGGCAGTAGGGCTCATTTCCGACAGAAAATGTAACTTTTGACACAGAACTCAGATTTGCAGAAGAAACACTTATTCATGCTCCTCACGGTCTGAAAAGCAGAAAAACGCCTTCAATTTTCAACTACGAGCTTTCCCTGGGGAGTTAGACCAAAGTGCATCTCAGAATTGGCAGTAGGGCTCAATTCAGCCAGAAAACGTAACTTTTGACACAGAACTCAGATTTGCAGAAGAAACACTTATTCATGCTCCTCACTGTCTGAAAAGCACAAAAACGCCTTCAATTTTCAACTACGAGCTTTCCATTGGGAGTTAGACCAAAGTGCATCTCAGAATTGGCAGTAGGGCTCATTTCTGCCAGAACACGTAACTTTTGACACAGAACTCAGATTTGCAGAAGAAACACTTATTCATGCTCCTCACGGTCTGAAAAGCACAAAAACGCCTTCAAGTTTCAAGTACGAACTTTCCCTGAGGAGTTAGACTAAAGTGCATCTCAGAATTGGCAGTAGGGCTCAATTCAGCCAGAAAACGTAACTTTTGACACAGAGCTAAGATTTGCAGAAGAAACATATATTCATGGTCCTCACGGTCTGAAAAGCACAAAAACGCCTTCAAGTTTCAAGTGCGAGCTTTCCCTGAGGAGTTAGACCAAAGTGCATCTCAGAATTGGCAGTAGGGCTCAATACAGCTAGAACACGTAACTTTTGACACAGAGCTCAGATTTGCAGAAGAAACACATATTCATGCTCATCACAGTCTGAAAAGGACAAAAACGCCTTCAATTTTCAAGTACGAGCTTTCCCTGAGGAGTTAGACTAAAGTGCATCTCAGAATTGGCAGTAGGGCTCAATTCAGCCAGAAAACGTAACTTTTGACACAGAGCTCAGATTTGCATAAGAAACACATATTCATGCTCCTCGAGGTCTCAAAAGTACAAAAACGCCTTCAATTTTCAAGTACGAGCTTTCCCTGGGGAGTTAGACCAAAGTGCATCTCAGAATTGGCAGTAGGGCTCATTTCAGCCAGAAAATGTAACTTTTCACACAGAACTCAGATTTGCAGAAGAAACACTTATTCATGCTCCTCACGGTCTGAAAAGCACAAAAACACCTTCAAGTTTCAAGTACGAGCTTTCCCTGAGGAGTTAGACCAAAGTGCATCTCAGAATTGGCAGTAGGGCTCATTTCAGCCAGAACACGTAACTTTTTACAGAGAGCTCAGATTTGCAGAAGAAACACATATTCATGCTCCTCACTGTCTGAAAAGCACAAAAACGCCTTCAATTTTCACGTACGAGCTTTCCCTGGGGAGTTAGACCAAAGTGCATCTCAGAATTGGCAGTAGGGCTCATTTCAGCCAGAAAACGTAACTTTTGACACAGAACTCAGATTTGCAGAAGAAACACTTATTCATGCTCCTCACGGTCTGAAAAGCACAAAAACGCCTTCAAGTTTCAAGTACGAGCTTTCCCTGAGGAGTTAGACTAAAGTGCATCTCAGAATTGGCAGTAGGGCTCAATTCAGCCAGAAAACGTAACTTTTTACACAGAGCTCAGATTTGCAGAAGAAACACTTATTCATGCTCCTCACGGTCTGAAAAGCACAAAAACGCCTTCACGTTTCAAGTACGAACTTTCCCTGAGGAGTTAGACTAAAGTGCATCTCAGAATTGGCAGTAGGGCTCATTTCAGACAGAAAATGTAACTTTTGACACAGAACTCAGATTTGCAGAAGAAACACTTATTCATGCTCCTCACGGTCTGAAAAGCACAAAAACGCCTTCAAGTTTCAAGTACGAGCTTTCCCTGAGGAGTTAGACTAAAGTGCATCTCAGAATTGGCAGTAGGGCTCAATTCAGCCAGAAAACGTAACTTTTGACACAGAGCTCAGATTTGCAGAAGAAACACTTATTCATGCTCCTCACGGTCTGAAAAGCACAAAAACGCCTTCATGTTTCAAGTACGAACTTTCCCTGAGGAGTTAGACTAAAGTGCATCTCAGAATTGGCAGTAGGGCTCATTTCAGACAGAAAATGTAACTTTTGACACAGAACTCAGATTTGCAGAAGAAACACTTATTCATGCTCCTCACGGTCTGAAAAGCACAAAAACGCCTTCAAGTTTCAAGTACGAGCTTTCCCTGAGGAGTTAGACTAAAGTGCATCTCAGAATTGGCAGTAGGGCTCAATTCAGCCAGAAAACGTAACTTTTGACACAGAGCTCAGATTTGCAGAAGAAACACTTATTCATGCTCCTAACTGTCTGAAAAGCACAAAAACGCCTTCAATTTTCAACTGCGAGCTTTCCCTTGGGAGTTAGACCAAAGTGCATCTCAGAATTGGCAGTAGGGCTCATTTCTGCCAGAACACGTAACTTTTGACACAGAACTCAGATTTGCAGAAGAAACACTTATTCATGCTCCTCACGGTCTGAAAAGCACAAAAACGCCTTCAAGTTTCAAGTACGAACTTTCCCTGAGGAGTTAGACTAAAGTGCATCTCAGAATTGGCAGTAGGGCTCAATTCAGCCAGAAAACGTAACTTTTGACACAGAGCTAAGATTTGCAGAAGAAACATATATTCATGGTCCTCACTGTCTGAAAAGCACAAAAACGCCTTCAAGTTTCAAGTACGAGCTTTCCCTGAGGAGTTAGACTAAAGTGCATCTCAGAATTGGCAGTAGGGCTCAATTCAGCCAGAAAACGTAACTTTTGACACAGAGCTCAGATTTGCAGAAGAAACACTTATTCATGCTCCTCACGGTCTGAAAAGCACAAAAACGCCTTCACGTTTCAAGTACGAACTTTCCCTGAGGAGTTAGACTAAAGTGCATCTCAGAATTGGCAGTAGGGCTCATTTCAGCCAGAAAATGTAACTTTTCACACAGAACTCAGATTTGCAGAAGAAACACTTATTCATGCTCCTCACGGTCTGAAAAGCACAAAAACGCCTTCAAGTTTCAAGTACGAGCTTTCCCTGAGGAGTTAGACCAAAGTGCATCTCAGAATTGGCAGTAGGGCTCATTTCAGCCAGAACACGTAACTTTTTACAGAGAGCTCAGATTTGCAGAAGAAACACATATTCATGCTCCTCACTGTCTGAAAAGCACAAAAACACCTTCAATTTTCACGTACGAGCTTTCCCTGGGGAGTTAGACCAAAGTGCATCTCAGAATTGGCAGTAGGGCTCATTTCAGCCAGAAAACGTAACTTTTGACACAGAACTCAGATTTGCAGAAGAAACACTTATTCATGCTCCTCACGGTCTGAAAAGCACAAAAACGCCTTCAAGTTTCAAGTACGAGCTTTCCCTGAGGAGTTAGACTAAAGTGCATCTCAGAATTGGCAGTAGGGCTCAATTCAGCCAGAAAACGTAACTTTTGACACAGAGCTCAGATTTGCAGAAGAAACACTTATTCATGCTCCTCACGGTCTGAAAAGCACAAAAACGCCTTCACGTTTCAAGTACGAACTTTCCCTGAGGAGTTAGACTAAAGTGCATCTCAGAATTGGCAGTAGGGCTCATTTCAGACAGAAAATGTAACTTTTGACACAGAACTCAGATTTGCAGAAGAAACACTTATTCATGCTCCTCACGGTCTGAAAAGCACAAAAACGCCTTCAAGTTTCAAGTACGAGCTTTCCCTGAGGAGTTAGACTAAAGTGCATCTCAGAATTGGCAGTAGGGCTCAATTCAGCCAGAAAACGTAACTTTTGACACAGAGCTCAGATTTGCAGAAGAAACACTTATTCATGCTCCTCACGGTCTGAAAAGCACAAAAACGCCTTCACGTTTCAAGTACGAGCTTTCCCTGAGGAGTTAGACTAAAGTGCATCTCAGAATTGGCAGTAGGGCTCAATTCAGCCAGAAAACGTAACTTTTGACACAGAGCTCAGATTTGCAGAAGAAACACTTATTCATGCTCCTCACGGTCTGAAAAGCACAAAAACGCCTTCACGTTTCAAGTACGAACTTTCCCTGAGGAGTTAGACTAAACTGCATCTCAGAATTGGCAGTAGGGCTCATTTCAGACAGAAAATGTAACTTTTGACACAGAACTCAGATTTGCAGAAGAAACACTTATTCATGCTCCTCACGGTCTGAAAAGCACAAAAACGCCTTCAAGTTTCAAGTACGAGCTTTCCCTGAGGAGTTAGACTAAAGTGCATCTCAGAATTGGCAGTAGGGCTCAATTCAGCCAGAAAACGTAACTTTTGACACAGAGCTCAGATTTGCAGAAGAAACACTTATTCATGCTCCTCACTGTCTGAAAAGCACAAAAACGCCTTCAATTTTCAACTGCGAGCTTTCCCTTGGGAGTTAGACCAAAGTGCATCTCAGAATTGGCAGTAGGGCTCATTTCTGCCAGAGCACGTAACTTTTGACACAGAACTCAGATTTGCAGAAGAAACACTTATTCATGCTCCTCACGGTCTGAAAAGCACAAAAACGCCTTCAAGTTTCAAGTACGAACTTTCCCTGAGGAGTTAGACTAAAGTGCATCTCAGAATTGGCAGTAGGGCTCAATTCAGCCAGAAAACGTAACTTTTGACACAGAGCTAAGATTTGCAGAAGAAACATATATTCATGGTCCTCACGGTCTGAAAAGCACAAAAACGCCTTCAAGTTTCAAGTACGAGCTTTCACTGAGGAGTTAGACCAAAGTGCATCTCAGAATTGGCAGTAGGGCTCAATTCAGCCAGAAAACGTAACTTTTGACACAGAGCTCAGATTTGCATAAGAAACACATATTCATGCTCCTCGAGGTCTCAAAAGTACAAAAACGCCTTCAATTTTCAAGTACGAACTTTCCCTGAGGAGTTAGACTAAAGTGCATCTCAGAATTGGCAGTAGGGCTCAATTCAGCCAGAAAACGTAACTTTTGACGGACAGCTAAGATTTGCAGAAGAAACACATATTCAAGCCCGTCACAATCTGAAAAGCACAAAAACGGCTTCAATTTTCAAGTACGAGCTTTCCATGGGGAGTTAGACCAAAGTGCATCTCAGAATTGGCAGTAGGGCTCAATTCAGCCAGAAAATGTAACTTTTGACACAGAGCTCAGATTTGCATAAGAAACACATATTCATGCTCCTCACGGTCTCAAAAGCACAAAAACGCCTTCAATTTTCAAGTACGAGCTTTTCCTGGGGAGTTAGACCATAGTGCATCTCAGAATTGGCAGTAGGGCGCAATTCATCCAGAAAACGTAACTTTTGACACAGAACTCAGATTTGCAGAAGAAACACTTATTCATGCTCCTCACGGTCTGAAAAGCACAAAAACGCCTTCAAGTTTCAAGTACGAACTTTCCCTGAGGAGTTAGACCAAAGTGTATCTCAGAATTGGCAGTAGGGCTCATTTCAGCCAGAAAACGTAACTTTTGACACAGAACTCATATTTGCAGAAGAAACACTTATTCATGCTCCTCACGGTCTGAAAAGCAGAAAAACGCCTTCACGTTTCAAGTACGAACTTTCCCTGAGGAGTTAGACTAAAGTGCATCTCAGAATTGGCAGTAGGGCTCATTTCTGCCAGAACACGTAACTTTTTACAGAGAGCTCAGATTTGCAGAAGAAACACATATTCATGCTCGTCACAGTCTGAAAAGCACAAAAACGCCTTCAATTTTCAAGTACGAGCTTTCCCTGGGGAGTTAGACCAAAGTATATCTCAGAATTGGCAGTAGGGCTCAATTCAACCAGAAAACGTAACTTTTGACACAGAGCTAAGATTTACAGAAGAAACACATATTCATGCTCGTCACAGTCTGAAAAGTACAAAAACGCCTTCAATTTTAAAGTACAAGCTTTCCCTGGGGAGTTAGACCAAAGTGCATCTCAGAATTGGCAGTAGGGCTCATTTCAGCCAGAAAATGTAACTTTTGACACAGAACTCAGATTTGCAGAAGAAACATATATTCATGCTCCTCACGGTCTGAAAAGCACAAAAACGCCTTCAAATTTCAAGTACGAGCTTTCACTGGGGAGTTAGACTAAAGTGCATCTCAGAATTGGCAGTAGGGCTCAATTCAGCCAGAAAACATAACTTTTGACACAGAGCTCAGATTTGCATAAGAAACACATATTCATGCTCCTCGAGGTCTCAAAAGTACAAAAACGCCTTCAATTTTCACGTACGAGCTTTCCCTGGGGAGTTAGACCAAAGTGCATCTCAGAATTGGCAGTAGGGCTCATTTCAGCCAGAAAACGTAACTTTTGACACAGAACTCAGATTTGCAGCAGAAATACTTATTCATGCTCCTCACGGTCTGAAAAGCACAAAAACGCCTTCAATTTTCAACTACGAGCTTTCCCTGGGGAGTTAGACCAAAGTGCATCTCAGAATTGGCAGTAGGGCTCATTTCAGCCAGAAAACGTAACTTTTGACACAGAACTCAGATTTGCAGAAGAAACACTTATTCATGCTCCTCACGGTCTGAAAAGCACAAAAACGCCTTCAAGTTTCAAGTACGAGCTTTCCCTGGGGAGTTAGACTAAAGTGCATCTCAGAATTGGCAGTAGGGCTCAATTCAGCCAGAAAACGTAACTTTTGACACAGAGCTCAGATTTGCAGAAGAAACAATTATTCATGCTCCTCACGGTCTGAAAAGCACAAAAACGCCTTCACGTTTCAAGTACGAACTTTCCCTGAGGAGTTAGACTAAAGTGCATCTCAGAATTGGCAGTAGGACTCATTTCAGACAGAAAATGTAACTTTTGACACAGAACTCAGATTTCCAGAAGAAACACTTATTCATGCTCCTCACGGTCTGAAAAGCAGAAAAACGCCTTCAATTTTCAAGTACGAGCTTTCCCTGGGGAGTTAGACCAAAGTGCATCTCAGAATTGGCAGTAGGGCTCAATTCAGCCAGAAAACGTAACTATTGACACAGAATTCAGATTTGCAGAAGAAACACTTATTCATGCTCCTCACGGTCTGAAAAGCACAAAAACGCCTTCAAGTTTCAAGTACGAGCTTTCCCTGAGGAGTTAGACCAAAGTGCATCTCAGAATTGGCAGTAGGGCTCATTTCAGCCAGAACACGTAACTTTTTACAGAGAGCTCAGATTTGCAGAAGAAACACATATTCATGCTCCTCACGGTCTGAAAAGCACAAAAACGCCTTCAAGTTTCAAGTACGAGCTTTCCCTGAGGAGTTAGACTAAAGTGCATCTCAGAATTGGCAGTAGGGCTCAATTCAGCCAGAAAACGTAACTTTTGACACAGAGCTCAGATTTGCAGAAGAAACACTTATTCATGCTCCTCACTGTCTGAAAAGCACAAAAACGCCTTCAATTTTCAACTACGAGCTTCCCCTTGGGAGTTAGACCAAAGTGCATCTCAGAATTGGCAGTAGGGCTCATTTCTGCCAGAATACGTAACTTTTTACAGAGAGCTCAGATTTGCAGAAAAAACACATATTCATGCTCGTCACAGTCTGAAAAGCACAAAAACGCCTTCAATTTTCAAGTACGAGCTTTCCCTGGGGAGTTAGACCAAAGTGCATCTCAGAATTGGCAGTAGGGCTCAATTCAGCCAGAAAATGTAACTTTTGACACAGAACTCAGATTTGCAGAAGAAACACTTATTCATGCTCCTCACGGTCTGAAAAGCACAAAAACGCCTTCACGTTTCAAGTACGAACTTTCCCTGAGGAGTTAGACTAAAGTGCATCTCAGAATTGGCAGTAGGGCTCATTTCTGCCAGAACACGTAACTTTTTACAGAGAGCTCAGATTTGCAGAAGAAACACATATTCATGCTCGTCACAGTCTGAAAAGCACAAAAACGCCTTCAATTTTCAAGTACGAGCTTTCCCTGGGGAGTTAGACCAAAGTATATCTCAGAATTGGCAGTAGGGCTCAATTCAGCCAGAAAACGTAACTTTTGACACAGAGCTAAGATTTACAGAAGAAACACATATTCATGCTCGTCACAGTCTGAAAAGTACAAAAACGCCTTCAATTTTAAAGTACAAGCTTTCCCTCGGGAGTTAGACCAAAGTGCATCTCAGAATTGGCAGTAGGGCTCATTTCAGCCAGAAAATGTAACTTTTGACACAGAACTCAGATTTGCAGAAAAAACATATATTCATGCTCCTCACGGTCTGAAAAGCACAAAAACGCCTTCAAATTTCAAGTACGAGCTTTCACTGGGGAGTTAGACTAAAGTGCATCTCAGAATTGGCAGTAGGGCTCAATTCAGCCAGAAAACGTAACTTTTGACACAGAGCTCAGATTTGCATAAGAAACACATATTCATGCTCCTCGAGGTCTCAAAAGTACAAAAACGCCTTCAATTTTCACGTACGAGCTTTCCCTGGGGAGTTAGACCAAAGTGCATCTCAGAATTGGCAGTAGGGCTCATTTCAGCCAGAAAACGTAACTTTTGACACAGAACTCAGATTTGCAGCAGAAATACTTATTCATGCTCCTCACGGTCTGAAAAGCACAAAAACGCCTTCAATTTTCAACTACGAGCTTTCCCTGGGGAGTTAGACCAAAGTGCATCTCAGAATTGGCAGTAGGGCTCATTTCAGCCAGAAAACGTAACTTTTGACACAGAACTCAGATTTGCAGAAGAAACACTTATTCATGCTCCTCACGGTCTGAAAAGCACAAAAACGCCTTCAAGTTTCAAGTACGAGCTTTCCCTGAGGAGTTAGACTAAAGTGCATCTCAGAATTGGCAATAGGGCTCAATTCAGCCAGAAAACGTAACTTTTGACACAGAGCTCAGATTTGCAGAAGAAACACTTATTCATGCTCCTCACGGTCTGAAAAGCACAAAAACGCCTTCACGTTTCAAGTACGAACTTTCCCTGAGGAGTTAGACTAAAGTGCATCTCAGAATTGGCAGTAGGGCTCATTTCAGACAGAAAATGTAACTTTTGACACAGAACTCAGATTTGCAGAAGAAACACTTATTCATGCTCCTCACGGTCTGAAAAGCAGAAAAACGCCTTCAATTTTCAACTACGAGCTTTCCCTGGGGAGTTAGACCAAAGTGCATCTCAGAATTGGCAGTAGGGCTCAATTCAGCCAGAAAACGTAACTTTTGACACAGAACTCAGATTTGCAGAAGAAACACTTATTCATGCTCCTCACGGTCTGAAAAGCACAAAAACGCCTTCAAGTTTCAAGTACGAGCTTTCCCTGAGGAGTTAGACCAAAGTGCATCTCAGAATTGGCAGTAGGGCTCATTTCAGCCAGAACACGTAACTTTTTACAGAGAGCTCAGATTTGCAGAAGAAACACATATTCATGCTCCTCACTGTCTGAAAAGCACAAAAACGCCTTCAATTTTCAACTACGAGCTTTCCCTTGGGAGTTAGACCAAAGTGCATCTCAGAATTGGCAGTAGGGCTCATTTCTGCCAGAACACGTAACTTTTTACAGAGAGCTCAGATTTGCAGAAGAAACACATATTCATGCTCGTCACAGTCGGAAAAGCACAAAAACGCCTTCAATTTTCAAGTACGAGCTTTCCCTGGGGAGTTAGACCAAAGTGCATCTCAGAATTGGCAGTAGGGCTCAATTCAGCCAGAAAATGTAACTTTTGACACAGAGCTCAGATTTGCATAAGAAACACATATTCATGCTCCTCACGGTCTCAAAAGCACAAAAACGCCTTCAATTTTCAAGTACGAGCTTTCCCTGGGGAGTTAGACCATAGTGCATCTCAGAATTGGCAGTAGGGCGCAATTCATCCAGAAAACGTAACTTTTGACACAGAGCTCAGATTTGCAGAAGAAACACTTATTCATGCTCCTCACGGTCGGAAAAGCACAAAAACGCCTTCACGTTTCAAGTACGAACTTTCCCTGAGGAGTTAGACTAAAGTGCATCTCAGAATTGGCAGTAGGGCTCAATTCAGCTAGAACACGTAACTTTTGACACAGAGCTCAGATTTGCAGAAGAAACACATATTCATGCTCATCACAGTCTGAAAAGCACAAAAACGCCTTCAATTTTCAAGTACGAGCTTTCCCTGAGGAGTTAGACTAAAGTGCATCTCAGAATTGGCAGTAGGGCTCAATTCAGCCAGAAAACGTAACTTTTGACACAGAGCACAGATTTGCATAAGAAACACTTATTCATGCTCCTCACGGTCTGAAAAGCACAAAAACGCCTTCAAGTTTCAAGTACGAGCTTTCCCTGAGGAGTTAGACCAAAGTGCATCTCAGAATTGGCAGTAGGGCTCATTTCAGCCAGAACACGTAACTTTTTACAGAGAGCTCAGATTTGCAGAAGAAACACTTATTCATGCTCCTCACGGTCTGAAAAGCACAAAAACGCCTTCAAGTTTCAAGTACGAGCTTTCCCTGAGGAGTTAGACTAAAGTGCATCTCAGAATTGGCAGTAGGGCTCAATTCAGCCAGAAAACGTAACTTTTGACACAGAGCTCAGATTTGCAGAAGAGACACTTATTCATGCTCCTCACTGTCTGAAAAGCACAAAAACGCCTTCAATTTTCAACTACGAGCTTTCCCTTGGGAGTTAGACCAAAGTGCATCTCAGAATTGGCAGTAGGGCTCATTTCTGCCAGAACACGTAACTTTTTACAGAGAGCTCAGATTTGCAGAAGAAACACATATTCATGCTCATCACAGTCTGAAAAGCACAAAAACGCCTTCAATTTTCAAGTACGAGCTTTCCCTGAGGAGTTAGACTAAAGTGCATCTCAGAATTGGCAGTAGGGCTCAATTCAGCCAGAAAACGTAACTTTTGACACAGAGCTCAGATTTGCATAAGAAACACATATTCATGCTCCTCGAGGTCTCAAAAGTACAAAAACGCCTTCAATTTTCAAGTACGAGCTTTCCCTGGGGAGTTAGACCAAAGTGCATCTCAGAATTGGAAGTAGGGCTCATTTCAGCCAGAAAATGTAACTTTTCACACAGAACTCAGATTTGCAGAAGAAACACTTATTCATGCTCCTCACGGTCTGAAAAGCACAAAAACGCCTTCACGTTTCAAGTACGAACTTTCCCTGAGGAGTTAGACAAAAGTGCATCTCAGAATTGTCAGAAGGGCTCAATTCAGCCAGAAAACGTAACTTTTGACACAGAACTCAGATTTGCAGAAGAAACACTTATTCATGCTCCTCACGGTCTGCAAAGCACAAAAACGCCTTCAAGTTTCAAGTACGAGCTTTCCCTGAGGAGTTAGACTAAAGTGCATCTCAGAATTGGCAGTAGGGCTCAATTCAGCCAGAAAACGTAACTTTTGACACAGAGCTCAGATTTGCATAAGAAACACATATTCATGCTCCTCGAGGTCTCAAAAGTACAAAAACACCTTCAATTTTCACGTACGAGCTTTCCCTGGGGAGTTAGACCAAAGTGCATCTCCGAATTGGCAGTAGGGCTCATTTCAGCCAGAAAACGTAACTTTTGACACAGAACTCAGATTTGCAGAAGAAACACTTATTCATGCTCCTAACGGTCTGAAAAGCACAAAAACGCCTTCAAGTTTCAAGTACGAGCTTTCCCTGAGGAGTTAGACTAAAGTGCATCTCAGAATTGGCAGTAGGGCTCAATTCAGCCAGAAAACGTAACTTTTGACACAGAGCTCAGATTTGCCGAAGAAACACTTATTCATGCTCCTAACGGTCTGAAAAGCACAAAAACGCCTTCACGTTTCAACTACGAACTTTCCCTGAGGAGTTAGACTAAAGTGCATCTCAGAATTGGCAGTAGGGCTCATTTCAGACAGAAAATGTAACTTTTGACACAGAACTCAGATTTGCAGAAGAAACACTTATTCATGCTCCTCACGGTCTGAAAAGCAGAAAAACGCCTTCAATTTTCAACTACGAGCTTTCCCTGGGGAGTTAGACCAAAGTGCATCTCAGAATTGGCAGTAGGGCTCATTTCAGCCAGAAAATGTAACTTTTGACACAGAACTCAGATTTGCAGAAGAAACATATATTCATGCTCCTCACGGTCTGAAAAGCACAAAAACGCCTTCAAATTTCAAGTACGAGCTTTCACTGGGGAGTTAGACTAAAGTGCATCTCAGAATTGGCAGTAGGGCTCAATTCAGCCAGAAAACGTAACTTTTGACACAGAGCTCAGATTTGCATAAGAAACACATATTCATGCTCCTCGAGGTCTCAAAAGTACAAAAACGCCTTCAATTTTCACGTACGAGCTTTCCCTGGGGAGTTAGACCAAAGTGCATCTCAGAATTGGCAGTAGGGCTCATTTCAGCCAGAAAACGTAACTTTTGACACAGAACTCAGATTTGCAGCAGAAATACTTATTCATGCTCCTCACGGTCTGAAAAGCACAAAAACGCCTTCAATTTTCAACTACGAGCTTTCCCTGGGGAGTTAGACCAAAGTGCATCTCAGAATTGGCAGTAGGGCTCATTTCAGCCAGAAAACGTAACTTTTGACACAGAACTCAGATTTGCAGAAGAAACACTTATTCATGCTCCTCACGGTCTGAAAAGCACAAAAACGCCTTCAAGTTTCAAGTACGAGCTTTCCCTGAGGAGTTAGACTAAAGTGCATCTCAGAATTGGCAATAGGGCTCAATTCAGCCAGAAAACGTAACTTTTGACACAGAGCTCAGATTTGCAGAAGAAACACTTATTCATGCTCCTCACGGTCTGAAAAGCACAAAAACGCCTTCACGTTTCAAGTACGAACTTTCCCTGAGGAGTTAGACTAAAGTGCATCTCAGAATTGGCAGTAGGGCTCATTTCAGACAGAAAATGTAACTTTTGACACAGAACTCAGATTTGCAGAAGAAACACTTATTCATGCTCCTCACGGTCTGAAAAGCAGAAAAACGCCTTCAATTTTCAACTACGAGCTTTCCCTGGGGAGTTAGACCAAAGTGCATCTCAGAATTGGCAGTAGGGCTCAATTCAGCCAGAAAACGTAACTTTTGACACAGAACTCAGATTTGCAGAAGAAACACTTATTCATGCTCCTCACGGTCTGAAAAGCACAAAAACGCCTTCAAGTTTCAAGTACGAGCTTTCCCTGAGGAGTTAGACCAAAGTGCATCTCAGAATTGGCAGTAGGGCTCATTTCAGCCAGAACACGTAACTTTTTACAGAGAGCTCAGATTTGCAGAAGAAACACATATTCATGCTCCTCACTGTCTGAAAAGCACAAAAACGCCTTCAATTTTCAACTACGAGCTTTCCCTTGGGAGTTAGACCAAAGTGCATCTCAGAATTGGCAGTAGGGCTCATTTCTGCCAGAACACGTAACTTTTTACAGAGAGCTCAGATTTGCAGAAGAAACACATATTCATGCTCGTCACAGTCGGAAAAGCACAAAAACGCCTTCAATTTTCAAGTACGAGCTTTCCCTGGGGAGTTAGACCAAAGTGCATCTCAGAATTGGCAGTAGGGCTCAATTCAGCCAGAAAATGTAACTTTTGACACAGAGCTCAGATTTGCATAAGAAACACATATTCATGCTCCTCACGGTCTCAAAAGCACAAAAACGCCTTCAATTTTCAAGTACGAGCTTTCCCTGGGGAGTTAGACCATAGTGCATCTCAGAATTGGCAGTAGGGCGCAATTCATCCAGAAAACGTAACTTTTGACACAGAGCTCAGATTTGCAGAAGAAACACTTATTCATGCTCCTCACGGTCGGAAAAGCACAAAAACGCCTTCACGTTTCAAGTACGAACTTTCCCTGAGGAGTTAGACTAAAGTGCATCTCAGAATTGGCAGTAGGGCTCAATTCAGCTAGAACACGTAACTTTTGACACAGAGCTCAGATTTGCAGAAGAAACACATATTCATGCTCATCACAGTCTGAAAAGCACAAAAACGCCTTCAATTTTCAAGTACGAGCTTTCCCTGAGGAGTTAGACTAAAGTGCATCTCAGAATTGGCAGTAGGGCTCAATTCAGCCAGAAAACGTAACTTTTGACACAGAGCACAGATTTGCATAAGAAACACTTATTCATGCTCCTCACGGTCTGAAAAGCACAAAAACGCCTTCAAGTTTCAAGTACGAGCTTTCCCTGAGGAGTTAGACCAAAGTGCATCTCAGAATTGGCAGTAGGGCTCATTTCAGCCAGAACACGTAACTTTTTACAGAGAGCTCAGATTTGCAGAAGAAACACTTATTCATGCTCCTCACGGTCTGAAAAGCACAAAAACGCCTTCAAGTTTCAAGTACGAGCTTTCCCTGAGGAGTTAGACTAAAGTGCATCTCAGAATTGGCAGTAGGGCTCAATTCAGCCAGAAAACGTAACTTTTGACACAGAGCTCAGATTTGCAGAAGAGACACTTATTCATGCTCCTCACTGTCTGAAAAGCACAAAAACGCCTTCAATTTTCAACTACGAGCTTTCCCTTGGGAGTTAGACCAAAGTGCATCTCAGAATTGGCAGTAGGGCTCATTTCTGCCAGAACACGTAACTTTTTACAGAGAGCTCAGATTTGCAGAAGAAACACATATTCATGCTCATCACAGTCTGAAAAGCACAAAAACGCCTTCAATTTTCAAGTACGAGCTTTCCCTGAGGAGTTAGACTAAAGTGCATCTCAGAATTGGCAGTAGGGCTCAATTCAGCCAGAAAACGTAACTTTTGACACAGAGCTCAGATTTGCATAAGAAACACATATTCATGCTCCTCGAGGTCTCAAAAGTACAAAAACGCCTTCAATTTTCAAGTACGAGCTTTCCCTGGGGAGTTAGACCAAAGTGCATCTCAGAATTGGAAGTAGGGCTCATTTCAGCCAGAAAATGTAACTTTTCACACAGAACTCAGATTTGCAGAAGAAACACTTATTCATGCTCCTCACGGTCTGAAAAGCACAAAAACGCCTTCACGTTTCAAGTACGAACTTTCCCTGAGGAGTTAGACAAAAGTGCATCTCAGAATTGTCAGAAGGGCTCAATTCAGCCAGAAAACGTAACTTTTGACACAGAACTCAGATTTGCAGAAGAAACACTTATTCATGCTCCTCACGGTCTGCAAAGCACAAAAACGCCTTCAAGTTTCAAGTACGAGCTTTCCCTGAGGAGTTAGACTAAAGTGCATCTCAGAATTGGCAGTAGGGCTCAATTCAGCCAGAAAACGTAACTTTTGACACAGAGCTCAGATTTGCATAAGAAACACATATTCATGCTCCTCGAGGTCTCAAAAGTACAAAAACACCTTCAATTTTCACGTACGAGCTTTCCCTGGGGAGTTAGACCAAAGTGCATCTCCGAATTGGCAGTAGGGCTCATTTCAGCCAGAAAACGTAACTTTTGACACAGAACTCAGATTTGCAGAAGAAACACTTATTCATGCTCCTAACGGTCTGAAAAGCACAAAAACGCCTTCAAGTTTCAAGTACGAGCTTTCCCTGAGGAGTTAGACTAAAGTGCATCTCAGAATTGGCAGCAGGGCTCAATTCAGCCAGAAAACGTAACTTTTGACACAGAGCTCAGATTTGCCGAAGAAACACTTATTCATGCTCCTAACGGTCTGAAAAGCACAAAAACGCCTTCACGTTTCAACTACGAACTTTCCCTGAGGAGTTAGACTAAAGTGCATCTCAGAATTGGCAGTAGGGCTCATTTCAGACAGAAAATGTAACTTTTGACACAGAACTCAGATTTGCAGAAGAAACACTTATTCATGCTCCTCACGGTCTGAAAAGCAGAAAAACGCCTTCAATTTTCAACTACGAGCTTTCCCTGGGGAGTTAGACCAAAGTGCATCTCAGAATTGGCAGTAGGGCTCAATTCAGCCAGAAAACGTAACTTTTGACACAGAACTCAGATTTGCAGAAGAAACACTTATTCATGCTCCTCACGGTCTGAAAAGCACAAAAACGCCTTCAAGTTTCAACTACGAGCTTTCCCTTGGGAGTTAGATCAAAGTGCATCTCAGAATTGGCAGTAGGGCTCATTTCCGCCAGAACACGTAACTTTTTACCGAGAGCTCAGATTTGCAGAAGAAACACATATTCATGCTCGTCACAGTCTGAAAAGCACAAAAACGCCTTCAATTTTCAAGTATGAGCTTTCCCTGGGTAGTTATACCAAAGTGCATCTCAGAATTGGCAGTAGGGCTCAATTTAGCCAGAAAACGTAACTTTTGACACAGAACTCAGATTTGCAGAAGAAACACTTATTCATGCTCCTCACGGTCTGAAAAGCACAAAAACGCCTTCAAGTTTCAACTACGAGCTTTCCCTTGGGAGTTAGACCAAAGTGCATCTCAGAATTGGCAGTAGGGCTCATTTCTGCCAGAACACGTAACTTTTTACAGAGAGCTCAGATTTGCAGAAGAAACACATATTCATGCTCGTCACAGTCTGAAAAGCACAAAAACGCCTTCAATTTTCAAGTATGAGCTTTCCCTGGGTAGTTATACCAAAGTGCATCTCAGAATTGACAGTAGGGCTCAATTTAGCCAGAAAACGAAACTTTTGACACAGAGCTCAGATTTGCAGAAGAAACACTTATTCATGCTCCTCACGGTCTGAAAAGCACAAAAACGCCTTCAAGTTTCAAGTACGAGCTTTCCCTGAGGAGTTAGACTAAAGTGCATCTCAGAATTGGCAGTAGGGCTCAATTCAGCCAGAAAACGTAACTTTTGACACAGAGCTCCGATTTGCAGAAGAAACACTTATTCATGCTCCTCACTGTCTGAAAAGCACAAAAACGCCTTCAATTTTCAACTACGAGCTTTCCCTTGGGAGTTAGACCAAAGTGCATCTCAGAATTGGCAGTAGGGCTCATTTCTGCCAGAACACGTAACTTTTTACAGAGAGCTCAGATTTGCAGAAGAAACACATATTCATGCTCGTCACAGTCTGAGAAGCACAAAAACGCCTTCAATTTTCAAGTACGAGCTTTCCCTGGGGAGTTAGACCAAAGTGCATCTCAGAATTGGCAGTAGGGCTCAATTCAGCCAGAAAATGTAACTTTTGACACAGAACTCAGATTTGCAGAAGAAACACTTATTCATGTTCCTCACGGTCTGAAAAGCACAAAAACGCGTTCAAGTTTCAAGTACGAACTTTCCCTGAGGAGTTAGACTAAAGTGCATCTCAGAATTGGCAGTAGGGCTCAATTCAGCCAGAAAACGTAACTTTTGACACAGAGCTAAGATTTGCAGAAGAAACATATATTCATGGTCCTCACGGTCTGAAAAGCACAAAAACGCCTTCAAGTTTCAAGTGCGAGCTTTCACTGAGGAGTTAGACCAAAGTGCATCTCAGAATTGGCAGTAGGGCTCAATTCAGCTAGAACACGTAACTTTTGACACAGAGCTCAGATTTGCAGAAGAAACGCATATTCATGCTCATCACAGTCTGAAAAGCACAAAAACGCCTTCAATTTTCAAGTACGAGCTTTCCCTGAGGAGTTAGACTAAAGTGCATCTCAGAATTGGCAGTAGGGCTCAATTCAGCCAGAAAACGTAACTTTTGACACAGAGCTCAGATTTGCATAAGAAACACATATTCATGCTCCTCGAGGTCTCAAAAGTACAAAAACGCCTTCAATTTTCACGTACGAGCTTTCCCTGGGGAGTTAGACCAAAGTGCATCTCAGAATTGGCAGTAGGGCTCAATTCAGCTAGAACACGTAACTTTTGACACAGAGCTCAGATTTGCAGAAGAAACACATATTCATGCTCATCACAGTCTGAAAAGCACAAAAACGCCTTCAATTTTCAAGTACGAGCTTTCCCTGAGGAGTTAGACTAAAGTGCATCTCAGAATTGGCAGTAGGGCTCAATTCAGCCAGAAAACGTAACTTTTGACACAGAGCACAGATTTGCATAAGAAACACTTATTCATGCTCCTCACGGTCTGAAAAGCACAAAAACGCCTTCAAGTTTCAAGTACGAGCTTTCCCTGAGGAGTTAGACCAAAGTGCATCTCAGAATTGGCAGTAGGGCTCATTTCAGCCAGAACACGTAACTTTTTACAGAGAGCTCAGATTTGCAGAAGAAACACTTATTCATGCTCCTCACGGTCTGAAAAGCACAAAAACGCCTTCAAGTTTCAAGTACGAGCTTTCCCTGAGGAGTTAGACTAAAGTGCATCTCAGAATTGGCAGTAGGGCTCAATTCAGCCAGAAAACGTAACTTTTGACACAGAGCTCAGATTTGCAGAAGAGACACTTATTCATGCTCCTCACTGTCTGAAAAGCACAAAAACGCCTTCAATTTTCAACTACGAGCTTTCCCTTGGGAGTTAGACCAAAGTGCATCTCAGAATTGGCAGTAGGGCTCATTTCTGCCAGAACACGTAACTTTTTACAGAGAGCTCAGATTTGCAGAAGAAACACATATTCATGCTCATCACAGTCTGAAAAGCACAAAAACGCCTTCAATTTTCAAGTACGAGCTTTCCCTGAGGAGTTAGACTAAAGTGCATCTCAGAATTGGCAGTAGGGCTCAATTCAGCCAGAAAACGTAACTTTTGACACAGAGCTCAGATTTGCATAAGAAACACATATTCATGCTCCTCGAGGTCTCAAAAGTACAAAAACGCCTTCAATTTTCAAGTACGAGCTTTCCCTGGGGAGTTAGACCAAAGTGCATCTCAGAATTGGAAGTAGGGCTCATTTCAGCCAGAAAATGTAACTTTTCACACAGAACTCAGATTTGCAGAAGAAACACTTATTCATGCTCCTCACGGTCTGAAAAGCACAAAAACGCCTTCACGTTTCAAGTACGAACTTTCCCTGAGGAGTTAGACAAAAGTGCATCTCAGAATTGTCAGAAGGGCTCAATTCAGCCAGAAAACGTAACTTTTGACACAGAACTCAGATTTGCAGAAGAAACACTTATTCATGCTCCTCACGGTCTGAAAAGCACAAAAACGCCTTCAAGTTTCAACTACGAGCTTTCCCTTGGGAGTTAGATCAAAGTGCATCTCAGAATTGGCAGTAGGGCTCAATTTAGCCAGAAAACGAAACTTTTGACACAGAGCTCAGATTTGCAGAAGAAACACTTATTCATGCTCCTCACGGTCTGAAAAGCACAAAAACGCCTTCAAGTTTCAAGTACGAGCTTTCCCTGAGGAGTTAGACTAAAGTGCATCTCAGAATTGGCAGTAGGGTTCAATTCAGCCAGAAAACGTAACTTTTGACACAGAGCTCCGATTTGCAGAAGAAACACTTATTCATGCTCCTCACTGTCTGAAAAGCACAAAAACGCCTTCAATTTTCAACTACGAGCTTTCCCTTGGGAGTTAGACCAAAGTGCATCTCAGAATTGGCAGTAGGGCTCATTTCTGCCAGAACACGTAACTTTTTACAGAGAGCTCAGATTTGCAGAAGAAACACATATTCATGCTCGTCACAGTCTGAGAAGCACAAAAACGCCTTCAATTTTCAAGTACGAGCTTTCCCTGGGGAGTTAGACCAAAGTGCATCTCAGAATTGGCAGTAGGGCTCAATTCAGCCAGAAAATGTAACTTTTGACACAGAACTCAGATTTGCAGAAGAAACACTTATTCATGTTCCTCACGGTCTGAAAAGCACAAAAACGCGTTCAAGTTTCAAGTACGAACTTTCCCTGAGGAGTTAGACTAAAGTGCATCTCAGAATTGGCAGTAGGGCTCAATTCAGCCAGAAAACGTAACTTTTGACACAGAGCTAAGATTTGCAGAAGAAACATATATTCATGGTCCTCACGGTCTGAAAAGCACAAAAACGCCTTCAAGTTTCAAGTGCGAGCTTTCACTGAGGAGTTAGACCAAAGTGCATCTCAGAATTGGCAGTAGGGCTCAATTCAGCTAGAACACGTAACTTTTGACACAGAGCTCAGATTTGCAGAAGAAACGCATATTCATGCTCATCACAGTCTGAAAAGCACAAAAACGCCTTCAATTTTCAAGTACGAGCTTTCCCTGAGGAGTTAGACTAAAGTGCATCTCAGAATTGGCAGTAGGGCTCAATTCAGCCAGAAAACGTAACTTTTGACACAGAGCTCAGATTTGCATAAGAAACACATATTCATGCTCCTCGAGGTCTCAAAAGTACAAAAACGCCTTCAATTTTCACGTACGAGCTTTCCCTGGGGAGTTAGACCAAAGTGCATCTCAGAATTGGCAGTAGGGCTCATTTCAACCAGAAAACGTAACTTTTGACACAGAACTCAGATTTGCAGAAGAAACACTTATTCATGCTCCTCACGGTCTGAAAAGCACAAAAACGCCTTCAAGTTTCAAGTACGAGCTTTCCCTGAGGAGTTAGACTAAAGTGCATCTCAGAATTGGCAGTAGGGCTCAATTCAGCCAGAAAACGTAACTTTTGACACAGAGCTCAGATTTGCAGAAGAAACACTTATTCATGCTCCTCACGGTCTGAAAAGCACAAAAACGCCTTCACGTTTCAAGTACGAACTTTCCCTGAGGAGTTAGACTAAAGTGCATCTCAGAATTGGCAGTAGGGCTCATTTCAGACAGAAAATGTAACTTTTGACACAGAACTCAGATTTGCAGAAGAAACACTTATTCATGCTCCTCACGGTCTGAAAAGCAGAAAAACGCCTTCAATTTTCAACTTCGAGCTTTCCCTGGGGAGTTAGACCAAAGTGCATCTCAGAATTGGCAGTAGGGCTCAATTCAGCCAGAAAACGTAACTTTTGACACAGAACTCAGATTTGCAGAAGAAACACTTATTCATGCTCGTCACAGTCTGAAAAGCACAAAAACGCCTTCAATTTTCAAGTACGAGCTTTCCCTGGGGAGTTAGACCAAAGTGCATCTCAGAATTGGCAGTAGGGCTCAATTCAGCCAGAAAATGTAACTTTTGACACAGAGCTCAGATTTGCATAAGAAACACATATTCATGCTCCTCACGGTCCGAAAAGCACAAAAACGCCTTCAATTTTCAAGTACGAGCTTTCCCTGGGGAGTTAGACCATAGTGCATCTCAGAATTGGCAGTAGGGCGCAATTCATCCAGAAAACGTAACTTTTGACACAGAGCTCAGATTTGCAGAAGAAACACTTATTCATGCTCCTCACGGTCTGAAAAGCACAAAAACGCCTTCACGTTTCAAGTACGAACTTTCCCTGGGGAGTTAGACCAAAGTGCATCTCAGAATTGGCAGTAGGGCTCAATTCAGCCAGAAAACGTAACTTTTGACACAGAACTCAGATTTGCAGAAGAAACATATATTCATGGTCCTCACGGTCTGAAAAGCACAAAAACGCCTTCAAGTTTCAAGTGCGAGCTTTCACTGAGGAGATAGACCAAAGTGCACCTCAGAATTGGCAGTAGGGCTCAATTCAGCTAGAACACGTAACTTTTGACACAGAGCTCAGATTTGCAGAAGAAACACATATTCATGCTCATCACAGTCTGAAAAGCACAAAAACGCCTTCAATTTTCAAGTACGAGCTTTCCCTGAGGAGTTAGACTAAAGTTCATCTCAGAATTGGCAGTAGTGCTCAATTCAGCCAGAAAACGTAACTTTTGACACAGAGCTCAGATTTGCATAAGAAACACATATTCATGCTCCTCGAGGTCTCAAAAGTACAAAAACGCCTTCAATTTTCACGTACGAGCTTTCCCTGGGGAGTTAGACCAAAGTGCATCTCAGAATTGGCAGTAGGGCTCATTTCAACCAGAAAACGTAACTTTTGACACAGAACTCAGATTTGCAGAAGAAACACTTATTCATGCTCCTCACGGTCTGAAAAGCACAAAAACGCCTTCAAGTTTCAAGTACGAGCTTTCCCTGAGGAGTTAGACTAAAGTGCATCTCAGAATTGGCAGTAGGGCTCAATTCAGCCAGAAAACGTAACTTTTGACACAGAGCTCAGATTTGCAGAAGAAACACTTATTCATGCTCCTCACGGTCTGAAAAGCACAAAAACGCCTTCACGTTTCAAGTACGAACTTTCCCTGAGGAGTTAGACTAAAGTGCATCTCAGAATTGGCAGTAGGGTTCATTTCAGACAGAAAATGTAACTTTTGACACAGAACTCAGATTTGCAGAAGAAACACTTATTCATGCTCCTCACGGTCTGAAAAGCAGAAAAACGCCTTCAATTTTCAACTTCGAGCTTTCCCTGGGGAGTTAGACCAAAGTGCATCTCAGAACTGGCAGTAGGGCTCAATTCAGCCAGAAAACGTAACTTTTGACACAGAACTCAGATTTGCAGAAGAAACACTTATTCATGCTCGTCACAGTCTGAAAAGCACAAAAACGCCTTCAATTTTCAAGTACGAGCTTTCCCTGGGGAGTTAGACCAAAGTGCATCTCAGAATTGGCAGTAGGGCTCAATTCAGCCAGAAAATGTAACTTTTGACACAGAGCTCAGATTTGCATAAGAAACACATATTCATGCTCCTCACGGTCTGAAAAGCACAAAAACGCCTTCAATTTTCAAGTACGAGCTTTCCCTGGGGAGTTAGACCATAGTGCATCTCAGAATTGGCAGTAGGGCGCAATTCATCCAGAAAACGTAACTTTTGACACAGAGCTCAGATTTGCAGAAGAAACATATATTCATGGTCCTCACGGTCTGAAAAGCACAAAAACGCCTTCAAGTTTCAAGTGCGAGCTTTCACTGAGGAGATAGACCAAAGTGCACCTCAGAATTGGCAGTAGGGCTCAATTCAGCTAGAACACGTAACTTTTGACACAGAGCTCAGATTTGCAGAAGAAACACATATTCATGCTCATCACAGTCTGAAAAGCACAAAAACGCCTTCAATTTTCAAGTACGAGCTTTCCCTGAGGAGTTAGACTAAAGTTCATCTCAGAATTGGCAGTAGTGCTCAATTCAGCCAGAAAACGTAACTTTTGACACAGAGCTCAGATTTGCATAAGAAACACATATTCATGCTCCTCGAGGTCTCAAAAGTACAAAAACGCCTTCAATTTTCAAGTACGAGCTTTCCCTGGGGAGTTAGACCAAAATGCATCTCAGAATTGGCAGTAGGGCTCATTTCAGCCAGAAAATGTAACTTTTCACACAGAACTCAGATTTGCAGAAGAAACACTTATTCATGCTCCTCACGGTCTGAAAAGCACAAAAACGCCTTCAAGTTTCAAGTACGAGCTTTCCCTGAGGAGTTAGACCAAAGTGCATCTCAGAATTGGCAGTAGGGCTCATTTCAGCCAGAACACGTAACTTTTTACAGAGAGCTCAGATTTGCAGAAGAAACACATATTCATGCTCCTCACTGTCTGAAAAGCACAAAAACGCCTTCAATTTTCACGTACGAGCTTTCCCTGGGGAGTTAGACCAAAGTGCATCTCAGAATTGGCAGTAGGGCTCATTTCAGCCAGAAAACGTAACTTTTGACACAGAACTCAGATTTGCAGAAGAAACACTTATTCATGCTCCTCACGGTCTGAAAAGCACAAAAACGCCTTCAATTTTCAAGTACGAGCTTTCCCTGGGGAGTTAGACCATAGTGCATCTCAGAATTGGCAGTAGGGCGCAATTCATCCAGAAAACGTAACTTTTGACACAGAGCTCAGATTTGCAGAAGAAACACTTATTCATGCTCCTCACGGTCTGAAAAGCACAAAAACGCCTTCACGTTTCAAGTACGAACTTTCCCTGAGGAGTTAGACCAAAGTGCATCTCAGAATTGGCAGTAGGGCTCATTTCAGCCAGAAAACGTAACTTTTGACACAGAACTCAGATTTGCAGAAGAAACACTTATTCATGCTCCTCACGGTCTGAAAAGCACAAAAACGCCTTCAAGTTTCAAGTACGAGCTTTCCCTGAGGAGTTAGACTAAAGTGCATCTCAGAATTGGCAGTAGGGCTCAATTCAGCCAGAAAACGTAACTTTTGACACAGAGCTCAGATTTGCAGAAGAAACACTTATTCATGCTCCTCACGGTCTGAAAAGCACAAAAACGCCTTCACGTTTCAAGTACGAACTTTCCCTGAGGAGTTAGACTAAAGTGCATCTCAGAATTGGCAGTAGGGCTCATTTCTGCCAGAACACGTATCTTTTTACAGAGAGCTCAGATTTGCAGAAGAAACACATATTCATGCTCGTCACAGTCTGAAAAGCACAAAAACGCCTTCAATTTTCAAGTACGAGCTTTCCCTGGGGAGTTAGACCAAAGTATATCTCAGAATTGGCAGTAGGGCTCAATTCAACCAGAAAACGTAACTTTTGACACAGAGCTAAGATTTGCAGAAGAAACACATGTTTATGCTCCTCGAGGTCTCAAAAGTACAAAAACGCCTTCAATTTTCACGTACGAGCTTTCCCTGGGGAGTGAGACCAAAGTGCATCTCAGAATTGGCAGTAGGGCTCATTTCAGCTAGAAAACGTAACTTTTGACACAGAACTCAGATTTGCAGCAGAAACACTTATTCATGCTCCTCACGGTCTGAAAAGCACAAAAACGCCTTCAATTTTCAACTACGAGCTTTCCCTGGGGAGTTAGACCAAAGTGCATCTCAGAATTGGCAGTAGGGCTCAATTCAGCTAGAACACGTAACTTTTGACACAGAGCTCAGATTTGCAGAAGAAACACATATTCATGCTCATCACAGTCTGAAAAGCACAAAAACGCCTTCAATTTTCAAGTACGAGCTTTCCCTGAGGAGTTAGACTAAAGTTCATCTCAGAATTGGCAGTAGGGCTCAATTCAGCCAGAAAACGTAACTTTTGACACAGAGCTCAGATTTGCATAAGAAACACATATTCATGCTCCTCGAGGTCTCAAAAGTACAAAAACGCCTTCAATTTTCAAGTACGAGCTTTCCCTGGGGAGTTAGACCAAAGTGCATCTCAGAATTGGCAGTAGGGCTCATTTCAGCCAGAAAATGTAACTTTTCACACAGAACTCAGATTTGCAGAAGAAACACTTATTCATGCTCCTCACGGTCTGAAAAGCACAAAAACGCCTTCAAGTTTCAAGTACGAGCTTTCCCTGAGGAGTTAGACCAAAGTGCATCTCAGAATTGGCAGTAGGGCTCATTTCAGCCAGAACACGTAACTTTTTACAGAGAGCTCAGATTTGCAGAAGAAACACATATTCATGCTCCTCACGGTCTGAAAAGCACAAAAACGCCTTCAATTTTCACGTACGAGCTTTCCCTGGGGAGTTAGACCAAAGTGCATCTCAGAATTGGCAGTAGGGCTCATTTCAGCCAGAAAACGTAACTTTTGACACAGAACTCAGATTTGCAGAAGAAACACTTATTCATGCTCCTCACGGTCTGAAAAGCACAAAAACGCCTTCAATTTTCAAGTACGAGCTTTCCCTGGGGAGTTAGACCATAGTGCATCTCAGAATTGGCAGTAGGGCGCAATTCATCCAGAAAACGTAACTTTTGACACAGAGCTCAGATTTGCAGAAGAAACACTTATTCATGCTCCTCACGGTCTGAAAAGCACAAAAACGCCTTCACGTTTCAAGTACGAACTTTCCCTGAGGAGTTAGACCAAAGTGCATCTCAGAATTGGCAGTAGGGCTCATTTCAGCCAGAAAACGTAACTTTTGACACAGAACTCAGATTTGCAGAAGAAACACTTATTCATGCTCCTCACGGTCTGAAAAGCACAAAAACGCCTTCAAGTTTCAAGTACGAGCTTTCCCTGAGGAGTTAGACTAAAGTGCATCTCAGAATTGGCAGTAGGGCTCAATTCAGCCAGAAAACGTAACTTTTGACACAGAGCTCAGATTTGCAGAAGAAACACTTATTCATGCTCCTCACGGTCTGAAAAGCACAAAAACGCCTTCACGTTTCAAGTACGAACTTTCCCTGAGGAGTTAGACTAAAGTGCATCTCAGAATTGGCAGTAGGGCTCATTTCTGCCAGAACACGTAACTTTTTACAGAGAGCTCAGATTTGCAGAAGAAACACATATTCATGCTCGTCACAGTCTGAAAAGCACAAAAACGCCTTCAATTTTCAAGTACGAGCTTTCCCTGGGGAGTTAGACCAAAGTATATCTCAGAATTGGCAGTAGGGCTCAATTCAACCAGAAAACGTAACTTTTGACACAGAGCTAAGATTTGCAGAAGAAACACATGTTTATGCTCCTCGAGGTCTCAAAAGTACAAAAACGCCTTCAATTTTCACGTACGAGCTTTCCCTGGGGAGTGAGACCAAAGTGCATCTCAGAATTGGCAGTAGGGCTCATTTCAGCCAGAAAACGTAACTTTTGACACAGAGCTCAGATTTGCATAAGAAACACATATTCATGCTCCTCGAGGTCTCAAAAGTACAAAAACGCCTTCAATTTTCAAGTACGAGCTTTCCCTGGGGAGTTAGACCAAAGTGCATCTCAGAATTGGCAGTAGGGCTCATTTCAGCCAGAAAATGTAACTTTTCACACAGAACTCAGATTTGCAGAAGAAACACTTATTCATGCTCCTCACGGTCTGAAAAGCACAAAAACGCCTTCAAGTTTCAAGTACGAGCTTTCCCTGAGGAGTTAGACCAAAGTGCATCTCAGAATTGGCAGTAGGGCTCATTTCAGCCAGAACACGTAACTTTTTACAGAGAGCTCAGATTTGCCGAAGAAACACATATTCATGCTCCTCACGGTCTGAAAAGCACAAAAACGCCTTCAATTTTCACGTACGAGCTTTCCCTGGGGAGTTAGACCAAAGTGCATCTCAGAATTGGCAGTAGGGCTCATTTCAGCCAGAACACGTAACTTTTCACACAGAACTCAGATTTGCAGAAGAAACACTTATTCATGCTCCTCACGGTCTGAAAAGCACAAAAACGCCTTCAAGTTTCAAGTACGAGCTTTCCCTGAGGAGTTAGACCAAAGTGCATCTCAGAATTGGCAGTAGGGCTCATTTCAGCCAGAACACGTAACTTTTTACAGAGAGCTCAGATTTGCAGAAGAAACACATATTCATGCTCCTCACGGTCTGAAAAGCACAAAAACGCCTTCAATTTTCACGTACGAGCTTTCCCTGGGGAGTTAGACCAAAGTGCATCTCAGAATTGGCAGTAGGGCTCATTTCAGCCAGAAAACGTAACTTTTGACACAGAACTCAGATTTGCAGAAGAAACACTTATTCATGCTCCTCACGGTCTGAAAAGCACAAAAACGCCTTCAATTTTCAAGTATGAGCTTTCCCTGGGGAGTTAGACCATAGTGCATCTCAGAATTGGCAGTAGGGCGCAATTCATCCAGAAAACGTAACTTTTGACACAGAGCTCAGATTTGCAGAAGAAACACTTATTCATGCTCCTCACGGTCTGAAAAGCACAAAAACGCCTTCACGTTTCAAGTACGAACTTTCCCTGAGGAGTTAGACCAAAGTGCATCTCAGAATTGGCAGTAGGGCTCATTTCAGCCAGAAAACGTAACTTTTGACACAGAACTCAGATTTGCAGAAGAAACACTTATTCATGCTCCTCACGGTCTGAAAAGCACAAAAACACCTTCAAGTTTCAAGTACGAGCTTTCCCTGAGGAGTTAGACTAAAGTGCATCTCAGAATTGGCAGTAGGGCTCAATTCAGCCAGAAAACGTAACTTTTGACACAGAGCTCAGATTTGCAGAAGAAACACTTATTCATGCTCCTCACGGTCTGAAAAGCACAAAAACGCCTTCACGTTTCAAGTACGAACTTTCCCTGAGGAGTTAGACTAAAGTGCATCTCAGAATTGGCAGTAGGGCTCATTTCTGCCAGAACACGTAACTTTTTACAGAGAGCTCAGATTTGCAGAAGAAACACATATTCATGCTCGTCACAGTCTGAAAAGCACAAAAACGCCTTCAATTTTCAAGTACGAGCTTTCCCTGGGGAGTTAGACCAAAGTATATCTCAGAATTGGCAGTAGGGCTCAATTCAACCAGAAAAGGTAACTTTTGACACAGAGCTAAGATTTGCAGAAGAAACACATGTTTATGCTCCTCGAGGTCTCAAAAGTACAAAAACGCCTTCAATTTTCACGTACGAGCTTTCCCTGGGGAGTGAGACCAAAGTGCATCTCAGAATTGGCAGTAGGGCTCATTTCAGCCAGAAAACGTAACTTTTGACACAGAACTCAGATTTGCAGCAGAAACACTTATTCATGCTCCTCACGGTCTGAAAAGCACAAAAACACCTTCAATTTTCAACTATGAGCTTTCCCTGGGGAGTTAGACCAAAGTGCATCTCAGAATTGGCAGTAGGGCTCATTTCAGCCAGAAAACGTAACTTTTGACACAGAACTCAGATTTGCAGAAGAAACACTTATTCATGCTCCTCACGGTCTGAAAAGCACAAAAACGCCTTCAAGTTTCAAGTACGAGCTTTCCCTGAGGAGTTAGACTAAAGTGCATCTCAGAATTGGCAGTAGGGCTCAATTCAGCCAGAAAATGTAACTTTTGACACAGAGCTCAGATTTGCAGAAGAAACACTTATTCATGCTCCTCACGGTCTGAAAAGCACAAAAAGGCCTTCAAATTTCAAGTACGAGCTTTCACTGGGGAGTTAGACTAAAGTGCATCTCAGAATTGGCAGTAGGGCTCAATTCAGCCAGAAAACGTAACTTTTGACACAGAGCTCAGATTTGCATAAGAAACACATATTCATGCTCCTCGAGGTCTCAAAAGTACAAAAACGCCTTCAATTTTCACGTACGAGCTTTCCCTGGGGAGTGAGACCAAAGTGCATCTCAGAATTGGCAGTAGGGCTCATTTCAGCCAGAAAACGTAACTTTTGACACAGAACTCAGATTTGCAGCAGAAACACTTATTCATGCTCCTCACGGTCTGAAAAGCACAAAAACGCCTTCAATTTTCAACTATGAGCTTTCCCTGGGGAGTTAGACCAAAGTGCATCTCAGAATTGGCAGTAGGGCTCATTTCAGCCAGAAAACGTAACTTTTGACACAGAACTCAGATTTGCAGAAGAAACACTTATTCATGCTCCTCACGGTCTGAAAAGCACAAAAACGCCTTCAAGTTTCAAGTACGAGCTTTCCCTGAGGAGTTAGACTAAAGTGCATCTCAGAATTGGCAGTAGGGCTCAATTCAGCCAGAAAATGTAACTTTTGACACAGAGCTCAGATTTGCAGAAGAAACACTTATTCATGCTCCTCACGGTCTGAAAAGCACAAAAACGCCTTCACGTTTCAAGTACGAACTTTCCCTGAGGAGTTAGACTAAAGTGCATCTCAGAATTGGCAGTAGGGCTCATTTCAGACAGAAAATGTAACTTTTGACACAGAACTCAGATTTGCAGAAGAAACACTTATTCATGCTCCTCACGGTCTGAAAAGCACAAAAACGCCTTCAATTTTCAACTACGAGCTTTCCCTGGGGAGTTAGACCAAAGTGCATCTCAGAATTGGCAGTAGGGCTCAATTCAGCCAGAAAACGTAACTTTTGACACAGAACTCAGATTTGCAGAAGAAACACTTATTCATGCTCCTCACTGTCTGAAAAGCACAAAAACGCCTTCAATTTTCAACTGCGAGCTTTCCCTTGGGAGTTAGACCAAAGTGCATCTCAGAATTGGCAGTAGGGCTCATTTCTGCCAGAACACGTAACTTTTGACACAGAACTCAGATTTGCAGAAGAAACACTTATTCATGCTCCTCACGGTCTGAAAAGCACAAAAACGCCTTCAAGTTTCAAGTACGAACTTTCCCTGAGGAGTTAGACTAAAGTGCATCTCAGAATTGGCAGTAGGGCTCAATTCAGCCAGAAAACGTAACTTTTGACACAGAGCTAAGATTTGCAGAAGAAACATATATTCATGGTCCTCACGGTCTGAAAAGCACAAAAACGCCTTCAAGTTTCAAGTGCGAGCTTTCACTGAGGAGTTAGACCAAAGTGCATCTCAGAATTGGCAGTAGGGCTCAATTCAGCTAGAACACGTAACTTTTGACACAGAGCTCAGATTTGCAGAAGAAACACATATTCATGCTCATCACAGTCTGAAAAGCACAAAAACGCCTTCAATTTTCAAGTACGAGCTTTCCCTGAGGAGTTAGACTAAAGTGCATCTCAGAATTGGCAGTAGGGCTCAATTCAGCCAGAAAACGTAACTTTTGACACAGAGCTCAGATTTGCATAAGAAACACATATTCATGCTCCTCGAGGTCTCAAAAGTACAAAAACGCCTTCAATTTTCAAGTACGAACTTTCCCTGAGGAGTTAGACTAAAGTGCATCTCAGAATTGGCAGTAGGGCTCAATTCAGCCAGAAAACGTAACTTTTGACGGACAGCTAAGATTTGCAGAAGAAACACATATTCAAGCCCGTCACAGTCTGAAAAGCACAAAAACGGCTTCAATTTTCAAGTACGAGCTTTCCATGGGGAGTTAGACCAAAGTGCATCTCAGAATTGGCAGTAGGGCTCAATTCAGCCAGAAAATGTAACTTTTGACACAGAGCTCAGATTTGCATAAGAAACACATATTCATGCTCCTCACGGTCTCAAAAGCACAAAAACGCCTTCAATTTTCAAGTACGAGCTTTCCCTGGGGAGTTAGACCATAGTGCATCTCAGAATTGGCAGTAGGGCGCAATTCATCCAGAAAACGTAACTTTTGACACAGAGCTCAGATTTGCAGAAGAAACACTTATTCATGCTCCTCACGGTCTGAAAAGCACAAAAACGCCTTCACGTTTCAAGTACGAACTTTCCCTGAGGAGTTAGACCAAAGTGCATCTCAGAATTGGCAGTAGGGCTCATTTCAGCCAGAAAACGTAACTTTTGACACAGAACTCAGATTTGCAGAAGAAACACTTATTCATGCTCCTCACGGTCTGAAAAGCACAAAAACGCCTTCACGTTTCAAGTACGAGCTTTCCCTGGGGAGTTAGACCAAAGTATATCTCAGAATTGGCAGTAGGGCTCAATTCAACCAGAAAACGTAACTTTTGACACAGAGCTAAGATTTACAGAAGAAACACATATTCATGCTCGTCACAGTCTGAAAAGTACAAAAACGCCTTCAATTTTAAAGTACAAGCTTTCCCTGGGGAGTTAGACCAAAGTGCATCTCAGAATTGGCAGTAGGGCTCATTTCAGCCAGAAAATGTAACTTTTGACACAGAACTCAGATTTGCAGAAGAAACATATATTCATGCTCCTCACGGTCTGAAAAGCACAAAAACGCCTTCAAATTTCAAGTACGAGCTTTCACTGGGGAGTTAGACTAAAGTGCATCTCAGAATTGGCAGTAGGGCTCAATTCAGCCAGAAAACGTAACTTTTGACACAGAGCTCAGATTTGCATAAGAAACACATATTCATGCTCCTCGAGGTCTCAAAAGTACAAAAACGCCTTCAATTTTCACGTACGAGCTTTCCCTGGGGAGTTAGACCAAAGTGCATCTCAGAATTGGCAGTAGGGCTCAATTCAGCCAGAAAACGTAACTTTTGACACAGAGCTCAGATTTGCAGAAGAAACACTTATTCATGCTCCTCACGGTCTGAAAAGCACAAAAACGCCTTCAATTTTCAACTACGAGCTTTCCCTGGGGAGTTAGACCAAAGTGCATCTCAGAATTGGCAGTAGGGCTCATTTCAGCCAGAAAACGTAACTTTTGACACAGAACTCAGATTTGCAGAAGAAACACTTATTCATGCTCCTCACGGTCTGAAAAGCACAAAAACGCCTTCAAGTTTCAAGTACGAGCTTTCCCTGAGGAGTTAGACTAAAGTGCATCTCAGAATTGGCAGTAGGGCTCAATTCAGCCAGAAAACGTAACTTTTGACACAGAGATCAGATTTGCAGAAGAAACACTTATTCATGCTCCTCACGGTCTGAAAAGCACAAAAACGCCTTCATGTTTCAAGTACGAACTTTCCCTGAGGAGTTAGACTAAAGTGCATCTCAGAATTGGCAGTAGGGCTCATTTCAGACAGAAAATGTAACTTTTGACACAGAACTCAGATTTGCAGAAGAAACACTTATTCATGCTCCTCACGGTCTGAAAAGCAGAAAAACGCCTTCAATTTTCAACTACGAGCTTTCCCTGGGGAGTTAGACCAAAGTGCATCTCAGAATTGGCAGTAGGGCTCAATTCAGCCAGAAAACGTAACTATTGACACAGAACTCAGATTTGCAGAAGAAACACTTATTCATGCTCCTCACGGTCTGAAAAGCACAAAAACGCCTTCAAGTTTCAAGTACGAGCTTTCCCTGAGGAGTTAGACCAAAGTGCATCTCAGAATTGGCAGTAGGGCTCATTTCAGCCAGAACACGTAACTTTTTACAGAGAGCTCAGATTTGCAGAAGAAACACATATTCATGCTCCTCACGGTCTGAAAAGCACAAAAACGCCTTCAAGTTTCAAGTACGAGCTTTCCCTGAGGAGTTAGACTAAAGTGCATCTCAGAATTGGCAGTAGGGCTCAATTCAGCCAGAAAACGTAACTTTTGACACAGAGCTCAGATTTGCAGAAGAAACACTTATTCATGCTCCTCAAGGTCTGAAAAGCACAAAAACGCCTTCACGTTTCAAGTACGAACTTTCCCTGAGGAGTTAGACTAAAGTGCATCTCAGAATTGGCAGTAGGGCTCATTTCAGACAGAAAATGTAACTTTTGACACAGAACTCAGATTTGCAGAAGAAACACTTATTCATGCTCCTCACGGTCTGAAAAGCAGAAAAACGCCTTCAATTTTCAACTACGAGCTTTCCCTGGGGAGTTAGACCAAAGTGCATCTCAGAATTGGCAGTAGGGCTCAATTCAGCCAGAAAACGTAACTTTTGACACAGAACTCAGATTTGCAGAAGAAACACTTATTCATGCTCCTCACGGTCTGAAAAGCACAAAAACGCCTTCAAGTTTCAAGTACGAGCTTTCCCTGAGGAGTTAGACCAAAGTGCATCTCAGAATTGGCAGTAGGGCTCATTTCTGCCAGAACACGTAACTTTTTACAGAGAGCTCAGATTTGCAGAAGAAACACATATTCATGCTCCTCACTGTCTGAAAAGCACAAAAACGCCTTCAA
Source organism: Pantherophis guttatus (assembly GCF_059756535.1). Taxonomy (NCBI): domain Eukaryota; kingdom Metazoa; phylum Chordata; class Lepidosauria; order Squamata; family Colubridae; genus Pantherophis; species Pantherophis guttatus. The sequence continues at coordinate 117,755,425 of NC_142065.1, read as the reverse complement.
TTTTCAACTACGAGCTTTCCCTTGGGAGTTAGACCAAAGTGCATCTCAGAATTGGCAGTAGGGCTCATTTCTGCCAGAACACGTAACTTTTTACAGAGAGCTCAGATTTGCAGAAGAAACACATATTCATGCTCGTCACAGTCTGAAAAGCACAAAAACGCCTTCAATTTTCAAGTACGAGCTTTCCCTGGGGAGTTAGACCAAAGTGCATCTCAGAATTGGCAGTAGGGCTCAATTCAGCCAGAAAATGTAACTTTTGACACAGAGCTCAGATTTGCATAAGAAACACATATTCATGCTCCTCACGGTCTCAAAAGCACAAAAACGCCTTCAAGTTTCAAGTACGAGCTTTCCCTGAGGAGTTAGACCAAAGTGCATCTCAGAATTGGCAGTAGGGCTCATTTCAGCCAGAACACGTAACTTTTTACAGAGAGCTCAGATTTGCAGAAGAAACACTTATTCATGCTCCTCACGGTCTGAAAAGCACAAAAACGCCTTCAAGTTTCAAGTACGAGCTTTCCCTGAGGAGTTAGACTAAAGTGCATCTCAGAATTGGCAGTAGGGCTCAATTCAGCCAGAAAATGTAACTTTTGACACAGAGCTCAGATTTGCAGAAGAAACACTTATTCATGCTCCTCACGGTCTGAAAAGCACAAAAACGCCTTCACGTTTCAAGTACGAACTTTCCCTGAGGAGTTAGACTAAAGTGCATCTCAGAATTGGCAGTAGGGCTCATTTCAGACAGAAAATGTAACTTTTGACACAGAACTCAGATTTGCAGAAGAAACACTTATTCATGCTCCTCACGGTCTGAAAAGCAGAAAAACGCCTTCAATTTTCAACTACGAGCTTTCCCTGGGGAGTTAGACCAAAGTGCATCTCAGAATTCGCAGTAGGGCTCAATTCAGCCAGAAAACGTAACTTTTGACACAGAACTCAGATTTGCAGAAGAAACACTTATTCATGCTCCTCACGGTCTGAAAAGCACAAAAACGCCTTCAAGTTTCAAGTACGAGCTTTCCCTGAGGAGTTAGACCAAAGTGCATCTCAGAATTGGCAGTAGGGCTCATTTCAGCCAGAACACGTAACTTTTTACAGAGAGCTCAGATTTGCAGAAGAAACACATATTCATGCTCCTCACTGTCTGAAAAGCACAAAAACGCCTTCAATTTTCAACTACGAGCTTTCCCTTGGGAGTTAGACCAAAGTGCATCTCAGAATTGGCAGTAGGGCTCATTTCTGCCAAAACACGTAACTTTTTACAGAGAGCTCAGATTTGCAGAAGAAACACATATTCATGCTCGTCACAGTCGGAAAAGCACAAAAACGCCTTCAATTTTCACGTACGAGCTTTCCCTGGGGAGTTAGACCAAAGTGCATCTCAGAATTGGCAGTAGGGCTCAATTCAGCCAGAAAATGTAACTTTTGACACAGAGCTCAGATTTGCATAAGAAACACATATTCATGCTCCTCACGGTCTCAAAAGCACAAAAACGCCTTCAATTTTCAAGTACGAGCTTTCCCTGGGGAGTTAGACCATAGTGCATCTCAGAATTGGCAGTAGGGCGCAATTCATCCAGAAAACGTAACTTTTGACACAGAGCTCAGATTTGCAGAAGAAACACTTATTCATGCTCCTCACAGTCTGAAAAGCACAAAAACGCCTTCACGTTTCAAGTACGAACTTTCCCTGAGGAGTTAGACTAAAGTGCATCTCAGAATTGGCAGTAGGGCTCAATTCAGCCAGAAAACGTAACTTTTGACACAGAACTCAGATTTGCAGAAGAAACACTTATTCATGCTCCTCACGGTCTGAAAAGCACAAAAACGCCTTCAAGTTTCAAGTACGAGCTTTCCCTGAGGAGTTAGACCAAAGTGCATCTCAGAATTGGCAGTAGGGCTCATTTCAGCCAGAACACGTAACTTTTTACAGAGAGCTCAGATTTGTAGAAGAAACACATATTCATGCTCCTCACTGTCTGAAAAGCACAAAAACACCTTCAATTTTCAACTACGAGCTTTCCCTGGGGAGTTAGACCAAAGTGCATCTCAGAATTGGCAGTAGGGCTCATTTCTGCCAGAACACATAACTTTTTACAGAGAGCTCAGATTTGCAGAAGAAACACATATTCATGCTCGTCACAGTCGGAAAAGCACAAAAACGCCTTCAATTTTCAAGTACGAGCTTTCCCTGGGGAGTTAGACCAAAGTGCATCTCAGAATTGGCAGTAGGGCTCATTTCAGCCAGAAAATGTCACTTTTCACACAGAACTCAGATTTGCAGAAGAAACACTTATTCATGCTCCTCACGGTCTGAAAAGCACAAAAACGCCTTCAAGTTTCAAGTACGAGCTTTCCCTGAGGAGTTAGACCAAAGTGCATCTCAGAATTGGCAGTAGGGCTCATTTCAGCCAGAACACGTAACTTTTTACAGAGAGCTCAGATTTGCAGAAGAAACACTTATTCATGCTCCTCACGGTCTGAAAAGCACAAAAACGCCTTCAAGTTTCAAGTACGAGCTTTCCCTGAGGAGTTAGACTAAAGTGCATCTCAGAATTGGCAGTAGGGCTCAATTCAGCCAGAAAACGTAACTTTTGACACAGAGCTCAGATTTGCAGAAGAGACACTTATTCATGCTCCTCACTGTCTGAAAAGCACAAAAACGCCTTCAATTTTCAACTACGAGCTTTCCCTGGGGAGTTAGACCAAAGTGCATCTCAGAATTGGCAGTAGGGCTCAATTCAGCCAGAAAATGTAACTTTTGACACAGAGCTCAGATTTGCATAAGAAACACATATTCATGCTCCTCACGGTCTCAAAAGCACAAAAACGCCTTCAAGTTTCAAGTACGAGCTTTCCCTGAGGAGTTAGACCAAAGTGCATCTCAGAATTGGCAGTAGGGCTCATTTCAGCCAGAACACGTAACTTTTTACAGAGAGCTCAGATTTGCAGAAGAAACACTTATTCATGCTCCTCACGGTCTGAAAAGCACAAAAACGCCTTCAAGTTTCAAGTACGAGCTTTCCCTGAGGAGTTAGACTAAAGTGCATCTCAGAATTGGCAGTAGGGCTCAATTCAGCCAGAAAATGTAACTTTTGACACAGAGCTCAGATTTGCAGAAGAAACACTTATTCATGCTCCTCACGGTCTGAAAAGCACAAAAACGCCTTCACGTTTCAAGTACGAACTTTCCCTGAGGAGTTAGACTAAAGTGCATCTCAGAATTGGCAGTAGGGCTCATTTCAGACAGAAAATGTAACTTTTGACACAGAACTCAGATTTGCAGAAGAAACACTTATTCATGCTCCTCACGGTCTGAAAAGCAGAAAAACGCCTTCAATTTTCAACTACGAGCTTTCCCTGGGGAGTTAGACCAAAGTGCATCTCAGAATTCGCAGTAGGGCTCAATTCAGCCAGAAAACGTAACTTTTGACACAGAACTCAGATTTGCAGAAGAAACACTTATTCATGCTCCTCACGGTCTGAAAAGCACAAAAACGCCTTCAAGTTTCAAGTACGAGCTTTCCCTGAGGAGTTAGACCAAAGTGCATCTCAGAATTGGCAGTAGGGCTCATTTCAGCCAGAACACGTAACTTTTTACAGAGAGCTCAGATTTGCAGAAGAAACACATATTCATGCTCCTCACTGTCTGAAAAGCACAAAAACGCCTTCAATTTTCAACTACGAGCTTTCCCTTGGGAGTTAGACCAAAGTGCATCTCAGAATTGGCAGTAGGGCTCATTTCTGCCAAAACACGTAACTTTTTACAGAGAGCTCAGATTTGCAGAAGAAACACATATTCATGCTCGTCACAGTCGGAAAAGCACAAAAACGCCTTCAATTTTCACGTACGAGCTTTCCCTGGGGAGTTAGACCAAAGTGCATCTCAGAATTGGCAGTAGGGCTCAATTCAGCCAGAAAATGTAACTTTTGACACAGAGCTCAGATTTGCATAAGAAACACATATTCATGCTCCTCACGGTCTCAAAAGCACAAAAACGCCTTCAATTTTCAAGTACGAGCTTTCCCTGGGGAGTTAGACCATAGTGCATCTCAGAATTGGCAGTAGGGCGCAATTCATCCAGAAAACGTAACTTTTGACACAGAGCTCAGATTTGCAGAAGAAACACTTATTCATGCTCCTCACAGTCTGAAAAGCACAAAAACGCCTTCACGTTTCAAGTACGAACTTTCCCTGAGGAGTTAGACTAAAGTGCATCTCAGAATTGGCAGTAGGGCTCAATTCAGCCAGAAAACGTAACTTTTGACACAGAACTCAGATTTGCAGAAGAAACACTTATTCATGCTCCTCACGGTCTGAAAAGCACAAAAACGCCTTCAAGTTTCAAGTACGAGCTTTCCCTGAGGAGTTAGACCAAAGTGCATCTCAGAATTGGCAGTAGGGCTCATTTCAGCCAGAACACGTAACTTTTTACAGAGAGCTCAGATTTGTAGAAGAAACACATATTCATGCTCCTCACTGTCTGAAAAGCACAAAAACACCTTCAATTTTCAACTACGAGCTTTCCCTGGGGAGTTAGACCAAAGTGCATCTCAGAATTGGCAGTAGGGCTCATTTCTGCCAGAACACATAACTTTTTACAGAGAGCTCAGATTTGCAGAAGAAACACATATTCATGCTCGTCACAGTCGGAAAAGCACAAAAACGCCTTCAATTTTCAAGTACGAGCTTTCCCTGGGGAGTTAGACCAAAGTGCATCTCAGAATTGGCAGTAGGGCTCATTTCAGCCAGAAAATGTCACTTTTCACACAGAACTCAGATTTGCAGAAGAAACACTTATTCATGCTCCTCACGGTCTGAAAAGCACAAAAACGCCTTCAAGTTTCAAGTACGAGCTTTCCCTGAGGAGTTAGACCAAAGTGCATCTCAGAATTGGCAGTAGGGCTCATTTCAGCCAGAACACGTAACTTTTTACAGAGAGCTCAGATTTGCAGAAGAAACACTTATTCATGCTCCTCACGGTCTGAAAAGCACAAAAACGCCTTCAAGTTTCAAGTACGAGCTTTCCCTGAGGAGTTAGACTAAAGTGCATCTCAGAATTGGCAGTAGGGCTCAATTCAGCCAGAAAACGTAACTTTTGACACAGAGCTCAGATTTGCAGAAGAGACACTTATTCATGCTCCTCACTGTCTGAAAAGCACAAAAACGCCTTCAATTTTCAACTACGAGCTTTCCCTTGGGAGTTAGACCAAAGTGCATCTCAGAATTGGCAGTAGGGCTCAATTCAGCCAGAAAACGTAACTTTTGACACAGAGCTCAGATTTGCAGAAGAAACACTTATTCATGCTCCTCAAGGTCTGAAAAGCACAAAAACGCCTTCACGTTTCAAGTACGAACTTTCCCTGAGGAGTTAGACTAAAGTGCATCTCAGAATTGGCAGTAGGGCTCATTTCAGACAGAAAATGTAACTTTTGACACAGAACTCAGATTTGCAGAAGAAACACTTATTCATGCTCCTCACGGTCTGAAAAGCAGAAAAACGCCTTCAATTTTCAACTACGAGCTTTCCCTGGGGAGTTAGACCAAAGTGCATCTCAGAATTGGCAGTAGGGCTCAATTCAGCCAGAAAATGTAACTTTTGACACAGAGCTCAGATTTGCATAAGAAACACATATTCATGCTCCTCACGGTCTCAAAAGCACAAAAACGCCTTCAAGTTTCAAGTACGAGCTTTCCCTGAGGAGTTAGACCAAAGTGCATCTCAGAATTGGCAGTAGGGCTCATTTCAGCCAGAACACGTAACTTTTTACAGAGAGCTCAGATTTGCAGAAGAAACACTTATTCATGCTCCTCACGGTCTGAAAAGCACAAAAACGCCTTCAAGTTTCAAGTACGAGCTTTCCCTGAGGAGTTAGACTAAAGTGCATCTCAGAATTGGCAGTAGGGCTCAATTCAGCCAGAAAACGTAACTTTTGACACAGAGCTCAGATTTGCAGAAGAAACACTTATTCATGCTCCTCACTGTCTGAAAAGCACAAAAACGCCTTCAATTTTCAACTACGAGCTTCCCCTTGGGAGTTAGACCAAAGTGCATCTCAGAATTGGCAGTAGGGCTCATTTCTGCCAGAACACGTAACTTTTTACAGAGAGCTCAGATTTGCAGAAAAAACACATATTCATGCTCGTCACAGTCTGAAAAGCACAAAAACGCCTTCAATTTTCAAGTACGAGCTTTCCCTGGGGAGTTAGACCAAAGTGCATCTCAGAATTGGCAGTAGGGCTCAATTCAGCCAGAAAATGTAACTTTTGACACAGAACTCAGATTTGCAGAAGAAACACTTATTCATGCTCCTCACGGTCTGAAAAGCACAAAAACGCCTTCACGTTTCAAGTACGAACTTTCCCTGAGGAGTTAGACTAAAGTGCATCTCAGAATTGGCAGTAGGGCTCAATTCAGCCAGAAAACGTAACTTTTGACACAGAGCTCAGATTTGCAGAAGAAACACATATTCATGCTCGTCACAGTCTGAAAAGCACAAAAACGCCTTCAATTTTCAAGTATGAGCTTTCCCTGGGGAGTTAGACCAAAGTGCATCTCAGAATTGGCAGTAGGGCTCAATTCAGCCAGAAAACGAAACTTTTGACACAGAGCTCAGATTTGCAGAAGAAACACTTATTCATGCTCCTCACGGTCTGAAAAGCACAAAAACGCCTTCAAGTTTCAAGTACGAACTTTCCCTGAGGAGTTAGACTAAAGTGCATCTCAGAATTGGCAGTAGGGCTCAATTCAGCCAGAAAACGTAACTTTTGACACAGAGCTAAGATTTGCATAAGAAACACATATTCATGGTCGTCACAGTCTGAAAAGCACAAAAACGCCTTCAATTTTCAAGTACGAGCTTTCCCTGGGTAGTTAGACCAAAGTGCATCTCAGTATTGGCAGTAGGGCTCAATTCAGCCAGAAAACGTAACTTTTGACACAGAGCTAAGATTTGCAGAAGAAACGTATATTCATGCTTCTCACGGTCTGAAAAGCACAAAAACGCCTTCAAGTTTCAAGTATGAGCTTTCCCTGAGGAGTTAGACCAAAGTGCATCTCAGAATTGGCAGTAGGGCTCATTTCAGCCAGAACACGTAACTTTTTACAGAGTGCTCAGATTTGCAGAAGAAACACATACTCATGCTCCTCACGGTCTGAAAAGCAGAAAAACGCCTTCAAGTTTCAAGTACGAACTTTCCCTGAGGAGTTAGACTAAAGTGCATCTCAGAATTGGCAGTAGGGCTCAATTCAGCCAGAAAACTTAACTTGTGACACAGAGCTAAGATTTGCAGAAGAAACACATATTCAGGCTCGTCACTGTCTGAAAAGCACAAAAACGCATTAGATAAAAAGCAAACATTATATGAAAGTTCCCAGCTGGTTATCAACAATAGAAGCAATAACCCATCCCAATTTATTAGTAAAACAAAAACTGTTAAGATACAGAGAAATATTAGATCCACAAGGAGTTTTGAAAACAAGGGAAGAACTCAATGAACAAGGAATATTAATAGACTGGTGGCCCTATTCACAAATAAAAATAAGATACAGAAAAGATCAGGAAGAGGGAGGAATAGATCCAAAACCAAACAGATTAGGTAAATTATTAGAATCCAAAGAAGGAAAACTAGTTTCCAAAACTTACAAATACTTATTAGAATTTGACTTGGCAGAACTGGTAAAAGGACAGATGATAGCCTGGGCAAAGAACATCGGGCATAATATACAGTTAGAAGATTGGGAGAGGATATGGGAAAATAATTATAGCATGACAAAATCGGCAGCATATAAGGAGAACCATTATAAGATGTAGTATAGATGGTATCTAGCTCCCTCAAGACTAGCGAAAATGCAAAAATCAAGGACAATAGAGAGAATAAAATATAAGGGTAAAGAGGTTTATGAGCAACAACTGATTAAAAAATCTTTTTTAGAGTTTTATTCGAGGCTGTATACTGGTGATAAAATTAAAGATATAGATATAGAGAGATTTTTGCAGAAAGAGAATATTTATACAATTTCAAATGAGCAGAGGGATAGTTTAAATCAATCGATAACTTCTGAGGAAATTGCGTTAGCAATTAAGCAGTTGAAAGTGGGTAAAGCTCCTGGGATGGACGGTTTGACGGCTATTTACTATAAAACCCTACAGGAGGAAATGATAGAACCGTTGAAAGAATTATTTAACAATATACAACAGGGAGGAAAGGTACCTCCAACTTGGAAGACAGCATTTATCTCGTTGATCCCAAAAGAAGGGCATGACGATACAGATCCTAAAAATTATAGGCCAATTTCATTATTAAATACAGACTATAAGATATTTGCTAAAATTTTGGCAAATAGATTAATGACAGTCATGCAGCAAATGATTCACCATGATCAAACTGGTTTTATAAATGGTAGACAAATGAAGAGTAATGTAAGGCAAATTGTTAACTTATTAGAGTATTTGGGAAGGAACAACCAGGTTCCCGCAGTGCTTGTGTTCTTGGATGCTGAGAAAGCCTTTGATAGATTGAATTGGCAATTTTTACTAAAACTAATAGAAAGGATGCAATTTGGAGAACAATTTGTACAATCTATTAAGGCAATATATCAAAAACAAACAGCGCAAATAATAGTTAATGGTGGTTTAACAGATGCTTTTAACATAGAAAAAGGAACAAGGCAAGGCTGTCCTTTGTCCCCGTTATTGTTTATTTTGATGCTGGAAATTTTATTAAACAAGATACGTGAGATGAATACAATTAAGGGAATTAAAATTAGACAGCATGAATACAAGGTACAAGCATTTGCGGATGACCTGGTTGTTACCTTAACCCAACCGGTACAATCGATTACAGCCTTGATGGCTATAACCTGCTTATATGGACAAGTATCTGGCTTTAAAATAAATGCAGCTAAAACAAAAATAATAGCTAAAAGTATGGTTAGGAGCCAAAAAGAAGAGATAGAAAGGTTAACAGGATTTGAAGTAGTTAAGAAGGTTAAATATTTGGGAGTTTATATTATGACTGCAAATACGAAATTATATCAGTACAACTATGAACCATTATGGCACAAAATACAGAAAGAGTTGGACAACTGGAAAAAACTACAACTGTCTTTGCTGGGAAGGATAGCCGCTGTAAAAATGAATATTTTACCAAAATTTCTATTTCTTTTTCAAATGATACCTATATTTAAAAAAGATGAGAACTTGAAGGAATGGCAGAAGGGCATAAACAAATTTGTGTGGGCAGGGAAGAAACCACGAGTTAAACAAAAGATATTGCAAGATATTAGAGAAAGAGGTGGTCTTAAGATGCCCAATTTAAGATTGTACTATGAAGCTGCTGTCCTCTCAGCAATCACAGATTGGATAAACTTAACGGAAGAAAAGATATTGAATATTGAAGGATATGGTTTGGTTTATGGCTGGCATGCTTACTTAGTGTATGATAAGAAAGTAGATAAGACTTTTAAAAGTCATATATTAAGAAATGCTCTATTGCGTGTCTGGAAAAAGTATAAATATAAACTAAATGATAGGTTACCAATATGGACAGTACCCAGACACGCGATAGAGAACATAAATTTAGAGCAAAAGCAAGATAAGATTACATATAAGGAACTCCTTTATAAGGAAGGAGTCAGACTACAGTTAAAATCCATGGAACAACTAAAAGAAGAAGGGATTATTAAGACTTGGTTTCAATATAGACAGCTGCTGGCCAGATGGAGAGAAGATCAAAAAATTGGTATTTTGCAACAGGATGAGAATTTGATAAAGCAAATAAGAGATGAAGGTCAAATGCACATAAAAAGGTTGTACAATGCATTACTGGAAATAGATTCAGAAACAGAGTTAGTCAAGGATTGTATGATAAAATGGGCACAAAATGTAGGTGAACCAATAATGATGGAAACATGGGAAAAGATATGGGTTAGAAATGTAAGATTTAGACAAGCACAAAATTTAAGGGAGAATTTTTACAAAATGTTTTATAGATGGCATTTAGACCCAAAAAAACTGGCTTGTATGTATCCAAATTTACAACCCAAGTGTTGGCGATGTGAGTGTGAAGATGCTACATATTTCCATATATGGTGGACATGTAAAAAGATTAAGGCTTTTTGGATAAAAATATGGTGGATTATTCAAAATATTTTGAAGAAAAAAATTAAATTTACACCACAGTTTTTTCTGTTGGGAATAGTTACGGATTGTACTGTAATAGAGACTAAGCTGGTTTTGAACTTAATAACGGCTGCCAGGTTACTGGTGGCACAGTACTGGAAGAAGGAAGATCCACCTACTATTGAGGAATGGACATTAAAAGTTGTGCATTTGGCGGAAATGGCAAAAATTTCATCATACTTTAAAGACCATTCAAATGAGAGATATATATCGGAATGGAGAAAATGGATGATTACATACAGAAGAAGTATCCGAATAAGAGGATTCATATAGCTTATGAATGAAATAATATTAAGTAGTTTATGTTTGTTTTTTCTGAGTTATAAGGAGTTAAGGACCTAGGGAGAACATGAAATGTAATAATTTGTTAGCACATTTTAGTTCTTGGTTTGTGAATGCTATACCCTGTGCTCGTTCTGGGAAGTCTAGGGAGCGGGGTGGGGGGAGGGAGGGGAAGGGAGGGTGGGAAGGGGAGGGGGGTTGAGGGGGGAAGGGGGGGTGAAAATGTTTGTACTTTTCATAAAACTTTTCAATAAAAAAAAAAAAGACTAGCGAAAATGTACCCGAATGTAAATCCTGTTTGTTGGAAATGTAAAAAAGCTCAGGGTACTTTTTTCCATGTTTGGTGGCTTTGCCCAGAAATAAAGAAATATTGGAAAAAAATAAAAACATGGATAGTAGAAGTAATAGATCAAGAAATTGAGTTAGAACCAGAAGTTTTCTTATTAGGCATGATAAAAAGGAATATTAGAAAAGACATAAAATATTTGACACTACACATAATTATGGCGGCCAGACTGGCTATAGCACAACTGTGGAAAACAGATCGTATGCCAACAGATCAGGAAGTAATTCAAAAAACCTACACATGCGCAGAAATGGATAAATTAACTCTAGAATTAAAGGACAAGGAAGACTCAAAATATTTTATAGTATGGAATAGATGATATAAGTGGATAAACCAAAGGAAAAAAGGGTAAAGATAAGAATTAGGGGAAATGCAAGTAATAATAATAATTAAAAAAAGCACCGTCAGATAGATAGAATAGGTAAATAAGTCACTGTTTGTATATTTGTATATATGTGTTTATATAATCACATGTATTTAGTATGTTAGTGTAACTGTGGATTGAAAATGTAAATTTTATCTGTGAGAAAATCTGTATATTTTCTTTTTTTTTTCTTGTTAATATTTTTAAATTCAATAAAGTTTGTTTTTTAAAATTAAAAAAAAAACCCCATAAATTACAATTAATAACCCAAGAAGAAGTAGCACAAAAAATTAGAGCAACTAAACAAAATTACTTTGAAAATGCCAATAAGCCCGGAAGAGGGTTGGCTTATAAATTAAAAAAAAGAAAAGGAAAAGAAATTAATAAAACAATTAGTGGATGAGGATGGAATGGTGCATCTACAGGAAGAAAAAAAGAAGAGTATAGCAGTAAACTATTTTCAAAATACAGTTCAGAAAAAATTGAAGAGGAGAATATTCAAAGATACCTTCAAAAAAGGAATCTTCCCAGAATACCAGATATAACAAAAGAAATATTAAATGAGGAAATAACGAAACTGGAGATACAAAGAGCAATTCAAAAGCAAAAAAATAATAAGACTCCAGGCCCAGATGGAATCCCCTCTGAATTTTATAAAACTTTTCAAGAGTCGTTAGAACAACTGCTATTAGAAACATTTAATGAAGTGCTGAAAAAGGCCAAGATACCAGAATCCTGGAGGGAATCATTAATAACTCTCATCCCAAAAAACAATAGTGAACAACAGAAGAGATAGAATTATCGGCCAGTATGGTTGTTAAATGCTAACTATAAAATATTTACGGCCATAACAGCGGATAGAATTAAAAATATATTGAATGAAATTATACATTTGGACCAAAATGGATTCCTATCTAACAGATATATAAAAAACAATATAAGAATTATCATCAATGCATTAGAATATTATGAAGCTCACCCCAAAAAACAGGTAGCTGTGGTTTTCTTGGATGCACAAAAAGCTTTTGACAACTTAAACTGGGACTTTATGATAAACCAATTAATAAGAATGAATTTTGGAGAAAAAATTATAGACATGATTAGAGCCATATGGGGAACAAACAGAAAATTTTGAAATAACTAAAGGAGTAAGACAGGGCTGCCCACTGTCTCCTCTGTTGTTCATTCTGTCTTGGAGACATTAATGTCCCAAATTAGAGATAATTTGGAAATAAAGGGATTAAAAATTAAGTCACAAGAATATAAGGTCCAAGCATTCACAGATGATCTGGTATTTATTATTGAGGAACCTTTAGAATCTAGACCTATTTTACTACAAGACATAAACCAATTTGGTGGAGTAGTAGGATTTAAAATAAATAAAGACAAAACTAAAATATTGATTAAGAATTTAAACAACAGACAGAGTGAACAACTAACGGAGGAACTGGGAATCTCGAGAACAAAAAAAATTAAATATTTGGGAATTTGGCTATCAGAAAAGTTACTACCATAAAGAGGGACAATTACGATATACTTCTATTACAAATGCAAAAAGATTTGGATAACTGGACTAAATTACCAATATCATTAATTGGCAGAATTTCAACGATAAAAATGTACATATTGCCCAAGTTACTATATTTATTACAAACAGTACCAATGACATTAGGGAAAAATTTTTCTGAACAACTGAATAAATTGACATCGAAATTCATATGGTCAGGGAAAAAAATGTGCATTAAATTCAAATTATTGCAAGATAGTAGAAAAAAAGGAGGTTTTGGTTTACCAGAATGGGAACTTTACTATCAAGCGGCATCCCTAACATGGCTCAAAGATTGGATACAATTTAAAAATAAGCGGATATTAACGATAGAAGGCCATGACCTTCAACTTGGTTGGCATGGCTTTTTATGGGATGGGAAAAATAAATCACACACTTATTTTCAACGTCATAAGGTAAGGGATGCACTACTGAAAGTATGGGAAAAGATTAAAAGAAATCATTATATGAAAGTCCCAGTTTGGTTGTCTACAATGGAAGCAATGATACATCCAAATACCACAGACCTAGATAAAATGGTGAGATACGCAGATTTAAATACAAAAGGAGAATTAAAATCAATACACCCCGAGAGGTGGTTTGCAAAAAACCGACGGCTTTGGGGTTTTTTAGATAAATCTTTAAGTTCTATTTTAAGGGGTTCTGGGAGGGATTGTGGGAATGGATCTGGGGGGATCCATAAATCCACTGAAAGGGGTAATGGGTCTGATGATCACGGTGGGGAGGATGGGGACAGAAATCTGACAAGGATGCAGGGGGATGAAGCGATGGGCATTAGTATAGTAAGTGGGAGGGGCAGATATGACAGCTGCAGGGGGCCATATTATGTTTTGGGAGTGCGCACTCGATGTTTACGAGTGATTGCGCACTCCGACCCCCAAAGCATTGCTCGTTTCCCGGGTTGTTCAGAGTCTCAGACCCTGGGTCTAAGGCTGATGTTATGTAATGCCAGGTCAGTGGTAAATAAAGCCCCCCTCATTCATGATCTTATTTCAGAGGGGGGTGCTGACCTGGCAGGGATTACGGAGACCTGGTTAGGCCAGGAGGGAGGAATTCCCCTTGTGGAAATGTGCCCGCCAGGTTTCCGTGCATTCCATCAGCCAAGGACTCAGGGAAGGGGTGGGGGAGTGGCAGCAATCATTAGAGAAAGTCTTTGCCCGAGGTACGCCACTGTTCCTCAGATAGCCGGATGTGAGTCCCTCCTTGTGAAGTGGGGTCGGGGGATTCAGATGGGCCTACTGATTGCGTACCTGGCTCCCTGCCATGTAACAGTGGTCCTGCCTGAGCTGCTCGACATTATAGCCGGGGTGGCGGTGGAAACCCCCAGACTTATTGTTATGGGGGATTTTAACCTGCCATCCACTGGTGAGATGTCAGAGACAGCTCGGGAGTTCATGGCTTCCATGATGGCCATGGACCTGACCCAGGTAGTTAAAGGCCCCACCCACTTGGGGAATCACACTCTGGACTTGATTTTTGTCTCTGATCAGTGGCTGAATGATCTAAGAATAGGGGATATAGACATCAAGCCCTTATCATGGTCTGATCATTCTCTCCTTCACATGGACTTTCAAATCACTTCCACCCACCACAGGGAGAGGGAACCAACCAAATGGTTCCGTCCCAGGCACCTGATGGACCCCGAAAGGTTCCTGACAGAGCTTGGGCCATTTCCTGAGACTCTGGCTCACGACTCGACTGAGGACCTGGTGGTCGCCTGGGACAGGGCGGCTACTGGGGCCTTGGACCGTGTCGTGCCTTTGCGGCCTCTGACCCGATGCCGATCTCGTCTAGTTCCTTGGTTTTCCGAGGAGCTGAGAGAGATGAAGCGTCGGAAAAGACACCTGGAGAGCGATTGGAGGACAAGCCGATCTGAATCTGACCGAACACAGATGAGATCTTATATCAAGACCTACCTAGTGGCGATAAGAGCGGCGAAGTCTAGCTACTTCTCCATTCTTATTCCATCTGCAGAGAACCACCCAGCTGCGCTGTTTAGGGTGACCCGCTCCCTACTTCAGGTGGGGGTACGGGAAGATCCCTTACAGGGTCGAGCTGAGGATTTTGTACAATTCCTGCATGATAAAGTCGCTCAGATTCAGGAAGGCCTGGACTCTGATTGGGTAGATCCAGGGGAGGAGGCGGGGGTAGGTTTTGAGAGCATTATCTGGGAAGAGTTTGACTCTGTGGCTCCTGAGGACGTGGACAGGATTCTGGGCAAGCTTAACGCTGCCACATGTTTATTGGACCCGTGTCCTTCCTGGTTGGTACTGGCCTCCCGGGAGGTTACACGAGGCTGGCTCCAGGGGATTATAAATGCTTCTCTGAGTGAGGGTGTCTTTCCTGCCACCTTGAAAGAGGCGGTTGTGAAGCCCCTCCTCAAGAAGCCTTCCCTGGACCTGGCTATATTATCAAATTATCGTCCAGTCTCCAATCTTCGCTTTGTTGCGAAGGTTGTTGAGAGTGTGGTGGTGCGACAACTACCCCGATACCTGGATGAAGTTGTCTATCTGGATCCATTCCAGTCGGGCTTCAGGTCACGATACAGCATGGAAACGGCATTGGTCACGTTGGTTGATGATCTTTGGAGGGCTCAGGACAGAGGTTGCTCCTCTATCCTGGTCTTATTAGATCTCTCAGTGGCTTTTGATACCATCGACCATGGTATCTTACTGCACCGGCTGGAGGGGTTAGGAATAGGGGGCACTGTGCTTCAGTGGTTCTCCTCTTTCCTCTCTGACCGTTCGCAGTTTGTGTTGGCAGGGGGGCAGAAGTCGACCTCGAGGCACCTTATTTGTGGGGTGCCGCAAGGGTCAGTCCTCTCACCCCTTCTGTTCAACATTTATGTAAAACCGCTAGGCGAGATCATCCGTGGTTTCGGGGTGAGTGTTCATCAGTATGCTGATGACACACAGCTATACATCTCCACCCGAGACCACCCCAATGATGCCCTTGCTGTGCTGTCCCGTTGCCTGGAGGCCGTGCAGATCTGGATGGGGAGAAACAAGCTCAGACTCAACCCCTCCAAGACTGAGTGGCTGTGGCTTCCGGCATCCCGGTATAGTCAGCTGGTACCATCACTGACAATTGGGGATGAGATCTTGCTCCCCACAGAGAGGGCCCGCAACTTGGGTGTCCTCCTGGATTCATGGCTATCTTTAAAAGATCATTTGATGGCCATGGGTGCAGGGGTGCCTTTTATCAGGTTTGCCTGATCCGCCAGTTGTGTCCCTTTCTGGATCGGGATGCCTTGTGCATGGTCACTCATGCCCTAGTCACCTCCCATATGGACTACTGTAATGCTCTCTACATGGGGCTCCCCTTGAAAAGCACCCGGAGGCTCCAACTGATCCAGAATGTAGCCGCGCGGGTGATTATGGGCGCAGCTCGTTGCGCCCATGTGACACCTCTCCTACGCGAGCTGCACTGGCTCCCGGTGGTCTTCTGGGTGCGATTCAAGGTGTTAGTTATCACCTTTAAAGCACTCCATGGCTTAGGACCTGGGTACCTACAAGACCGGCTTTTGCCACCAATAGCCTCCCACCGACCAGTTTGTTCTCACAGGGAGGGACTACTCAGGGTACCGTCAGTCAAATTATGCCGACTGGCGACTCCCAGGGAGAGGGCCTCCTCTGTGAGGGCTCCAACCCTTTGGAATGAACTGCCCCCGAGATACGAAATATCCCTGATCTCCGTGCTTTCTGCTGTGCCCTCAAAACCCTGATGTTCCAACAGGCGGGGCTAAATATATGAACATGTGAATGTTTTTAAAATGTTATCTAATTTTAGGTTCTATTTAATTGGGCCAAACTAAGTTATAATAATAATTTTAATTAGCAATTTTATGATGTTTGTGTATCTATATTTTTCTTGACTGTACACCGCCTTGAGTCCTACGGGAGAAAGGCGGTATAGAAATATAATAAATAAATAAATAAATAAATAAATAAATAAATAAATAAATAAATAAATAAATAAATTTGAAAACACAAGGAATAAATTTACAAATCAAAACTAGATCTAAAAAGGATAAGGAACAATTTGGCATAAACAGGAAACAACTGGAATTAGATAAATTAATATTAGGATTGGGAAGAAAAATTATTACAAATATCTATAATTACTTATTAGGATACAAATTGGAAGAAGAAACAGTAAAGGAAATGATGATAAGTTGGGCTAGGAATTTCAAACATAACATAGAATTGGATAAATGGGAAAAATTGTGGGAGAAAAATTATAAATTGACCATGGCAGTATCATACAAAGAAAACAGCTATAAAATGTTTTATAGTAGCATTTAGCACCAGCGAGACTGGCAAAAATGTACCCCAATTTATCATCCCAATGTTGGAGATGTGGTCACAAACTAGGGACATACTACCACATGTGGTGGATGTGCCCTAGGGTGAGGAAATTTTGGTATAAAATTAAAGGCTGGTTGGAAGAGATTACACTCCAAAAGATAGATTTTAAACCAGAGATGTCCCTCCTACGAATGATTGATAGAAAAATGGAAAAAAGTCTCTATTATATTATATTGCATATTCTAACTGCGGCCAGAATTACTCTAGCGCAAATGTGGAAGTCGACCAATACACCATCGGAAGAAGCAATAATAAAGAAAATCCTTGAATGCACTGAAATGGATAAATTAACGATGGAGATCAAAGAAAGAGAAGACTCGGATTATTATAAAGTGTGGAATAGGTTTTATACATGGTTGGAAAACAGAAATCAAATTAAGAAATAAGAATATAAAGTGAAATTTGATATTAACATACTAGATATAAATGTAAATAATGATCCTGCTAACAAAACAGTTAATCATGAATATTTATAAATAAAGAGAAGGAGCGGGAGGATAAAAGCTAAGAATAAAGACAAAAGTCAATGCAGAAAGTTGTAAAATTGTATATATCTGTTGTCAGTATTGTATTCTAACGTCTGATGTGTGTGTGTTTTGTTTTTTGTTTTTGTCTCTTGATTTCTTTTGCTATTGTGTGTTTGGTTTTAAAATGTAAAATACTCAATAAAAATTATTTTTTTAAAAAAAGAAGATAAACAATGATAGGTGGTGATCCTGAACATTATATTTGATAAGCTTTTCAACTGCTATATGCAACTGAGCCTCTTTTCTTCATTCTCAGGCATGTTTCTTTTATGCAAACTATAATCTTGGGTGACATTCAGGTCACCCAAGAAATTATAGCAATGAGACATCAAAAAGAGCAGCCTAATCAAGAGGTCAAAAGAATAAAGGCAATACTGCTAATACATCCAATAGGAGTAGAAAAAAATGTAACCAAAGGGCAAGTCGAGATTCAGCAGTCCAAATGACCAAACTGAGTCAATGAACAAATAAGAGAGAGTCGGTACATGCTATATTTTCTGTGATCAGAGAAAACAATGACCATGAGCGACAGGAGGGCAGGAGAGGGCAAGGGGTGGGGGGGCAACAGAGAATGAAAAAACATCATCATACAAAAATCACAACTAACATACTTGCATCAGATACCAGGAAACAAGTATGTAATCATGGCAATTGTGTGGTGACATCATCAAGTGCCTATCATTTTGTCAGTATCATAGCTTGCTAATGATGTTGTTGCTATGATAAATTCTGTTTTGATTTGAGAGGCTAGAGAATTATTTCAGCACCAGAAATTGGTGATTCAGCTTCTGCAGACATAGAAAAAATTAGGTTTTTGCAGCTTCCAGAACTCGATCTGGGTGAGGAAAAAACATTTCAAAATATGTCATTTCAGATTTATTTTGAATTGTTCCATAAAGACATTAAAATCATAAAGGAAATTATAATATATGACGCTGTAACATTTCAATCATTTGATGCATTAAACTGTCATTAAATAAATTTAGTTAGCTTTTCCTGAGGAATATTTTGGAAAAAAATGAGGAAGGTAGATCTATATGGTGTTGCAATTTTTGGTTAAAACTCTGAGTGTCACTGTTTTCTCACAGTACTGTGAATTATATATTTTATTCCTTCTCTGCTCAGACAGCAGTGAATACACAAAGCTCAAACACATGTTCACCACGTATGATTATACAACTATAATAAGTAGTTTGTGGCACTCATCTCCAAATAATGCAATAGATTTGGCAGTGCAAGAATCTGATAGAGTCTATGGAAAAGGGCTGGAATAAGAAGACACTAAAAGAAAATTCTGATTTGTTTTCTGTTGACTGGTATCTGGAAGACATTTTCTACACAAATTCAGTATTTAAATTCTGAAGAACTGGAGAAAGGATCTTTTGTTGAAGATATTGCAAAGGATTTTGGACAGGAAATAAGCAAACCATCAGGTGGTGAAATCAGGGTAATTTCCAGAGGTATGAAACTATATTTTGAATTTGATTTGATTTGGCTATTTGTTTGTAAATAAGAAAGTAACAGAGAATAGATATGCTATCAAATTATTAAATGTATATTATATCAGTATATTTGAGATTTTTTATCAAGAATAAGATGATTTTAAATAATTAAGATAGCAGATATTAAAGATAACTCTTAGTTTCTCTATTGAAAAACTGGAATTGAAAATTGCTAAAAATATAGATCTCAGGTCACAGTTTTTCTTAGAAGAAACTCAGGAGCCAGATCTGGGACTAATTCTCTCCTGAGTAACCTGTTGACTGAAAGTGAACATTTTTCTTTGAGTGTTCATACTGAAGTCCAATATGCAATAAATAAATAAATAAATAAATGCCCTTGAAAAGTTGCTAAACTGAGAAGAACAGAAAATACATTTTATGATTCTGATTGTTGTTTATAAAGGAAAATCAATCTGGTTTGGTATTTTGCACACCCATATTGTTTCAGCTGTAAATGACAATGTTCGTAACTTTAGCAAGTTTTAATATCAAGGTGATATTTTAAAAACATCCTAAGAGAATCTAAATTGCTAATACTGAATGCAGTTGTAGAATAAAATTCAGAGGCAATCTATTCATTAAGAGACGTTTCAGACAAGACTTCCTAAAAATTCTACTTAAAATTTATCTTCTGCAGGGCAAATAACAGAGATTGACAACACAGACTTGAAGAATCTAAATAATAGGAAATGGAACTGCAAGCACAAGATGGGGCCAGATTGCCTAGTAATGCCAAAGGTATAATAAGAATCATGGATGCAAATGACTGGTGCACTGGAGATCATAATAACAACATTTTTTAAAGAGATGGCAGAAGACTTTCCACTGGGAAGCACAGCAGATATTATCAACATTCATAATAATGACAGTGGGAATGGAGACATCACATCCTTCCTATCAACAAGCCTTCCATTTTTATTGAAGAAATCATTTGATAGTTATTACAGCTTGGAAATTGTAAGCTTACTTGATAGGAAATAGTTATCAGTACACAGCATCACAAAACCCTAGAACCTGGAATACTGCAACCAATTTTGGTCACCATACTACAAAAAAGATGTTGAGACCTTGGAAAAAGTTCAGAGAAAAACAACTAAGGTATCAAAGGCCTGGAGACTAAACCATATGAAGAGCGGCTGCAGGTTTTGGGTCTGACTAGTCTAAAGAAAAGAAGAATTAAAGGTGATATGATAGCAGTATTTCAGTATTTGAGGGGCTGCCACAAAGAAGAGGAGGTCAAATTATTCTCCAAAGCACCAGAGAGCAGGACAAGAAACAATGTTGGAAACTGATCAAAGAGAGAAGCAACCTGGAATTAAGGAGAAACTTCATAACAGTAAGGACAATTAACCAGTGGAATAGCTTGCCTTCAGAAATTGTGGGTGCTCCATCCCTGGACGTTTTGAAGAAGAAACTGGACAGTCACTTGTCTGAGATTGTATAGGTTCTCCTGCTTGAACAGGGGGCTGGACTAGAAGACCTTCAACGTCCCTTCCAGATTCTATTCTATTCTATTCTATTCTATTCTATTCTATTCTATTCTATTCTATTCTATTCTATTCTATTCTATTCTATTCTATTCCATTCCATTCTATTCTATTCTATTCTATTCTATTCTATTCTATTCTATTCTATGTTGAAGGGATTCCTCTCTTCAGCAACTGCATACTTCCCATTAGAAATAGATGAAAATAACAATCCACCCATTTTTAAAACTGAAGTTTTCAAGGCTTGCATTGAAATAATAATAATAATGCTGGTTATTTCATGATGAATTGAAGGTCTCTGTTCCTAAATGTAGGGAAAGTGGCACAATAACTAATTTTATAATTGAAACAGAGGCTAAAGGACCCAATTCTATAAAAGCTTGTTCAAAAATAAATTGAATCCTATTGAAATTAATGGAAATTATTCCAAGATAACTATGCCAAAGACTGACAACAGAAAATTGTTTTCCTCCTACCTCTCATTAATTCCTCGACAGGAACTGCTTATGACCTAAATCCTTGGATTATGGGGAGATTCCAGAGATTCAGTTCCGATCAAGGCTCTGAGCCAGGTTATCTGGTCTCTAAAGTAGTGGCAGTAGATGCAGATTCTGGCCAGAATGCCTGCCTCTCCTATCAGCTGTTCAGAACAACAGAGCCAGGTCCTTTGCCATGGGACTCCATACTGGAGAGATAAATGAAGGACAACAGCCAACAACCAGTGAAAACATTGTTTTTTTAGTTACTCTAACCTGTCTATATTACTTTTTATGAAAAAAGGCACACCTTTCTGCTGTGCACCCATTTTTCTCTCTCTGAGGGTTCTATTTACTGTAACAATGATAATAATAATGTAGTAATGAAGACTAAAATAGTCTTGCTTGCATAACTACATGAGAAGAATTCTTATTTAATGTCAGAGATATTCTTCTAAGTAAAAATGGGCTGAATGTTTCAACAATAACGAAACAAAAATGGTTAATTCTTACTAATAAAGATAAAATAATGGAGGATGTTGAAGTTACAGGAACTTTGGAGGTGAGTGACCATGTCATACTGGAATTCAACATAATGCAAGCACAAGCAATAGAACAAAATCTAATTAGTGTTTTAGACTTTAAGGGAATGGTCTTCAACAAACTTAGAAAGAGCTTAGGAAGGATTCCATGGATGGAAATCCTAAAGGGGAAAGCAATTCAAGATGCTTGGGAAACTCTGAAAAATGAGATTGTAAAAGCACAATCTAACACAAAACCACAAAGATAGAAAAACAAAAGAGTCCAGATAAAACCAGCATGGTCACATAAAGAGCTTACTGACAAACTGAGGGAAAAAAGGAATAAATATAAAAAATGGAAAAAGCTTCCTGGCTTCCAATATTTCAGTGAAATCTCCAAGTAAACAATCATGAAGGAATTCCTTCCATGGGCATTTTTCATAGCAGAAGTGTTACCAATTCCAAAGCTAAAGTAAATTCAAAACCACCAGCAAGAGAAATTCTACAGAAATTCTCAAGCATCCGAAGAGTAAGGCAGAAAAGGAGAAGCCTCTTTTGCAGGGAAGGGAAATCTTTGAAAAACTGAAAGGCAAATTTCAGCACAGCATTCACATAAAAATATATATTTTTATGTGAAAATATATAATGGAAAGCAATATTATGGCAGACATCAGTTACAGTTTTCTACAGAGCCTCTGGGTGTCGCTGTTCGCCTATCTGGTAATAAAATAATTTCAAAATTCCAAACAGCTCATTTGCAATTCTCTGAAACATCCAGACAAAATATATAAGAGATAACATTGCACGAAATGTTCTGAAACCAACTTTTATATGGAATTGGTCAGATTGTAAAGACAATGAGAGAAACACAGAGGCTGCAGAGCTATAAAAACAAGATCTTCCAATGCCTTATCACAATATTTGTTTGGAAAGAAATTTCTGGGAGCATTCATTATGTTATTAGAGAAGAAACACCAAAAGGTTTTTTTGTGGGGAACATTGCAATGGATCTAGGAATAGATGGCAATAATCTTTCAGAATATGGACAATGGATTGCAACAAGGACAGGTGCGGTTCAATATTTTGCTTTGAATTCTAATAATGGATATTTACATCCCTCTGAAAGAATAGACAGAGGAAAAAAAAATCTCTGGATGGGCAGAGAACTTTGTTTTAAGTTTTGATATTATTATTAAGAGCAAAATAGAGACTTATAGGATTGAAGTGAAAATTACAGACATAAATGATAATGCGGCTCAGTTTACACCTGGGAAACATGAAAGCAAAACCAGTGAATTATCTACTCCTGGATCCCAGTTTCCTTTACCTGAAGCTGAAGATCCAGATTTGGGTATAAACTCTATACAGAGATATGAACTTACAGGTAATAGTCATTTTTCTCTGGATATGCAAATAAAAGCAAATGGTGCCAGACAGGATGAGCTTGTGCTAAAAAAACATCTGGATCATGAATTAAATCAATGTATGATTTAATCCTCACAGCTAGTGATAGAGGTGAACCAGTGAAATCTGGAAGTGTTAGAATCCAAGTAATTGTTCTGGATGCAAATGATAAAGTGCCGATTTTTAGCCAACTTATCTATGAAGTCAGCATTGAGGAGAACATTCCGTAAGGCTTCACAATTCTTAAAGTAAGAGCTACTGATCTCTAAGGAGAGATTCATTCAAAAAAATCACAAAAGAAGATTCCAAAATATTTACTTTAAATTCAACATCTGGTACAATAACTATTATGGGCAATCTTGATTATGAAGAATCGTCCTTATATGAATTTGAAGTGAAAGCTGAAAATGTCCAGAATTATCCTCATATTGTCTTTTTGGCAGAAACCCATTTTGATCAGAATGTATAAAATTATTTAAATATCTTTTAAGTCTGCCAATATTGAAGCAAAAATTTTATAATCAGAATTTAGCAGGGAAATAGGCCTATAATTTTTGATTTGTTGTGGGTCTGTGTCCTCTTTTGGAACAAGTGTAATATATGCTTCTGACCATGACTTGGGTATTTTCCTCTTTAATATAACTTCATTCATAACTTCTAGCAATGGGAGATTCAATGATTCCTGTAATGTCTTATAATATTCCGCTGGCAGTCCGTCCAGGCCTGGTGTCTTCCCAATCTTTTGTTTTTTAAGTGCTTCAGTTAATTCCATCATTGTTATATTTTCTTCTAACATCATTTCAACGTCTTTAGGAATCTGAGGTAAATTCGCCTTTTGCAACTATTGTTTAATATTTTCCTCCTCTATATTTTCTTGTTCATACAGTTTTCTATAGTAATCTTGTATAATTTCTTTCTTCTCTTTATCTCCGAATCTAATTTGTCCTTGATCAACCATTAGTTGTGTTATTTTTCTTGATTCTCTCTCTTTTTTCAGTTTGTATGCTAACCATCTACCTGGTTTGTTGGCATCTTCAAAATAGTTCTGTTTAGGACTTCCGCCGGCACTGCCGACATTGCTGGACGCTCTTTTTTGGAGCACCAGCCCTGTGATCTTGTTAGCTGTTCTGACAGCGCAAATCAGCTATCTGACGGCTGGAAAACCTTTCCCTCAGGAGAAGAGGGAAAGGAGAGCAATCGGATGGGGGTAGAGCTCCCCAAAAGTCCCTGAAATAGCTTTGGGGGCTAGGAGGGTGAGAGCTCCCCAGGAAATTCAGTGAAACTCCGAGATCCAGGGCGCTTCTGCTTTAAGCAGAAAAAAACATCACGACCGTCTCTGCAATCTTTATTGAGATTTAAGTTGTTATTTTATGCAGATGGAGTGAAGACAGGAGAGCAGACAATTGCAAGTAACAAGCCCTTAATTTCATGCTTAAATCGTTACTTTTGGAAGTTGATTGAAGCAAGGAAGAAAATGGCGCTTGTGCTTAATAGGGCGTGAAACTGAAACTTAACTCTTGTTAAAGCTGTTAACATCCAGCATTGTTCAAGGTGGTTGGAGAAAAAGAAAAAGAGAAATGGCTGGCTTTGTTGAAAGTCTTGAAGGATCACTATTACAAACATCATTAAAGACACAAATACTGATTGGGGATCTCTTTAAAGAAATATTAGAATCATTTACCTCTGTGATAGTGGAGAAAATTGAAGGACTTTTTAAAAAGGATTTTACTCAAGTTCGAAACAAAGAGTCAAGCGAAGATATTGTATTGGAATTTCAGTTGCTAAATAACAGTGAATTGTTGAATGAAGAGATGAAAGAAATTCAGTTTAATGTGCCTCCGGGAAATGGAATGGATGTTTCTCAAATTAAGAAGGAAAGGCTGAGAGGCTTGAAGGAGCGTAATCAGGAAATACTGAGTGAGATTTCCCCAAAGGCTTTGTTACAGTCAATTGGAAAATTGTCAGGAGGTGTTGGGATTCCTAATATAACAAAGAAGATTCGAAGTGGAACTTTACAATTTTTTTACAAAAAATTTTACAAAAATGGATTCTTAATTGCAGTTAAGGAGATGTGTTCACTGAGAGGAATTATTTTGCGAAAAGAACAAGATGAAGGTGGAGGAATGAAAAAGAAAGTTCGCAAAAAAGTTAGGAAAAAATGGAGAGGGAAAAATTACAATCTTTTTGTTGGGGGAGAATAGTAATAGTAAAAATGAATGAGTATACCTGCATTTAGGGATATGATTTGTTTTGAAAAGTTATACTATAGTGAAAATGAATGATTTACTTATATTTAAGGATATGATTTGTCTAGAAAAGTTATATTAAACAATGTTATGTTTGTATTGTTATGGATTACTGACCAAATCTTTACCATGGTCTCGAAGCATATTAATACTAAAGTTATATGTCAAGGAATGTTTTGTTGAAGGATTTATATAAGCTTATGGGAAATGGTGCAAGGGTTGAGGGAAGATTTTTATAATATTTTTAATAGACTTTAAATAGTGAAGATGTTATTTGATTATATGTAATGGATTTGTAGAGAACAAGATGAATAAGTTTGTATAAAGTTATTAAGCAAGGAATGTTTCCAGGCAGAATTAATATAAGTTTGTGGGGCAAAAAGTGAAAATAAGGTTTTTTACAATATATTTTATTTGAGATTGGTTAAAATATTTTGCTAATGTGTTAATATATGTAAGGGTTGGAGATGTGATGGTTAATTGTAACCGGGTTCTGATTGTGTAATGCTGGAAGAAAGAAGACTTGCTTATTATTGAAGAACGGATAAGAAAGAAGTTGGATCGATTATTTTTAAATAATAATTGGTTTAAATAGTTACATTTAGATATGAACAAGGGGAGTTAAAGTTTTTTTCTCTTTTTTTTATATATATGTTCGTTAGATGCTATATCCTGTATTTGCTCTGGGAAGTCCGGAGGGGGAGGGTTGGGGTAGGAGGGGGTAGGAGGGAAGGGAAAATATGTGTAAGGAATCTGGAGAGGTTCTTTGAGTTTACATAACTGTTTTTTTTCTAAAGAGGTTGTTAATTTGCAAATGTGATTGTACAATCCACATATGGAAAGATGGCAAACGGTTTATGTTTTTCTTGTAAAAATGTTTTTTTGTCTTGCAAAACTCTTTAATTAAAAAAAATAGTTCTGTTTAGCACTTCTGATTTTTTGTGCTAAGTCTTCTTTTTGTATTAATCCCATTTTATGCTTAGTTGTATCCATTTTTATTTTAATATCCTTCTTTTGTGGAAATTTCTGAAGCTCCTTTTCGAGTTTCTTGTAGTCATCATCCTCTAGTGTTTTATAGACTTGTCTTTTCTTAATATTTCTTTTCCTTGTATAGTCTATTATCAGACCTCTAGTATAAGCTTTCATTGTATCCCAAAGATTTTGCATCAATGTGTCCTCTTTTCTGTTTTCTTTAAAAAAGAAAGCCAATTCTTTCTCCATTTTCTGTACAAAATCCTTTTCTTTTAATATTGTATTATTTAGAGTCCATCTAGATCTTATCCTTTGTCCTTTCCATCTCATGGTCACTGGATTGTGATCTGCCCAGGTATTTGCTTCTATTTCAATTTCTTCTATATTAGAAGTCAATTCCATTGTCGTCCATATCATGTCTAATCTAGACCATGATGAATGTCTGTCAGAATAAAAAGTATATTGCCTATTTTTTGCATTTCTTTCTCTCCATGCATCTTTTAAATTTGTTTTCTCTATCATTTTAAAAAAGGATTTCAGAATTAACTTTCTACTATGCTTTATTGCCTTGTGTGTATTGTAATCTAATTTCTCATCTACTATACCATTAAAATCCCCCATCATACAAATATTGTTATAGTCCAATTCAATTATTTTCTTATGTAGCTTTCTATAGAAGTTGTCTTGGTTGTTATTTGGAGCATATATTGCTATTAAGAGTATTTTCATATTATTATCTATTATTTCCACCATCAAAATTCTTCCCTCATCATCTGCATATATTTGCTCTGCTGGAATTGTGTTTCTAATGTATAAGACAATTCCCCTTTTCTTACATTGTAGCAATGAAGTAAAAATTTTCCCTAATTTTGGCTGTACCAGTAACTGTTCATGTTGCTTTTTAATGTGCACTTCTTGCAACCAGATTATATCAAACTTTAATTTCTCTAATTTATGGAATACCTTCCTTTTTATTATTATTATTATTATTATTATTATTATTTATTAGATTTCTATACCGCCCTACTCCCGAAGGACTCAGGGCGGTGCACAGCCAAACAATAAAAACACATACAATACAAAATTTAAAAAATAGAATAAAATCAAATTAAATAATTTTGGCCCCGACAAATTTAAAACCCCAAACTTTTAAAACCAATTTAAAATTGAATATATAAATACTAAAAAATATTTAAAATTTTAAAAATCTTTTATAAAAGAGGGGGAAAATTAGGCCAGGCCGGCCTGGTGAAATAGTAAGGTCTTTAAGGCGCGGCGGAAGGTGCGCAGATCCGGGATCCTCCGTATCTCTGGGGGGAGCTCGTTCCAGATAGTAGGTGCCCCCACAGAGAAGGCTCTCCCCCTGGGGGCCGCCAGTCGGCATTGTTTGGCTGACGGCACCCGGAGGAGCCCCTCTCTATGGGAGCGTACCGGCCGGTGGGAGGCTATTGGTGGTAGTAGGCGGTCCCGCAAGTACCCGGGTCCTAAGCCATGGAGCGCTTTAAAGGTGGTAACCAAAACCTTGAAGCGCACCCGGAAGACCACCGGGAGCCAGTGCAGCTCGCGCAGGAGAGGTGTTACATGGGAACGCCATGTCGCTCCCATTACCACCCGCGCGGCCGCACTCTGCGCCAGTTGGAGCCTCCGGGTGCTCCTCAAGGGGAGCCCCATGTAGAGAGCGTTGCAATAGTCCAGGCGGGAGGTGACAAGGGCATGAGTGACCGTGCGTAAAGAGTCCCGATCCAGAAAGGGACGCAACTGGCGAATCAGGCGAACCTGATGAAAAATCCTCCCGGTCACGGCCGTCAAGTGCTCTTCTAAAGACAGCCGTGAGTCCAGGAGGACGCCCAAGTTGCGAGCCCTCTCCGTGGGGGCCAATGATTCGCCCCCAATAGTCAGTGATGGCGTCAACTGACTATATCGGGACGTCGGAAACCACAGCCACTCAGTCTTGGATGGGTTGAGCCTGAGCCTGTTCCTCCCCATCCAGATCCGTACGGCCTCCAGGCACCGGGACATCACTTCAAGGGCATCGTTGGGGTGATCCGGGGTGGAGATGTACAGCTGGATGTCATCAGCGTACTGATGGTACTCCACCCCGAAACCACGGATGATCTCGCCCAGCGGCTTCACATAAATGTTGAACAGGAGAGGCGAGAGGACCGACCCTTGCGGCACCCCACATATGAGGGGCCTCGGGGTCGACCTCTGTCCCCCTGTCAACACAGACTGCGACCGGTCAGAGAGAAAGGAGGAGAACCACCGCAACACAGTGCCTCCCACCCCCAACTCTTCCAACCGGTGCAGCATGATACCATGGTCGATGGTATCAAAAGCCGCTGAGAGATCTAACAGGACCAGGACAGAGGAGCACCCCCTGTCCCGAGCCCTCCAGAGATCATCAACCAACGCGACCAATGCCGTTTCCGTGCTGTACCCGGGCCTGAAGCCCGACTGGAACGGATCCAGATACGTCGTTTCATCCAGGTGCTGGGGGAGCTGTTGCGCGACCACACTCTCAACAACCTTCGCAACAAAGCGAAGATTGGAGACCGGACGATAATTTACCAACATTGCCGGGTCCAGGGAAGGCTTCTTGAGGAGAGGCCTCACCACCGCCTCTTTCAAGGCGGCGGGAAAGTCACCCTCACTCAGCGAAGCGTTTATAATCCCCTGGAGCCAGCCTCGTGTCACTTCCCGGGAAGCCAGTACTAACCAGGAAGGACACGGGTCCAATAAACAAGTGGTCGCGTTCAGTCTACCCAGAATCCTGTCCACGTCCTCAGGGGTCACAGGATCAAACTCATCCCAGATAACATTCTCAAGACCTGCCCCTGTCTCTCCCCCTGAGACTACCCAGTCGGAGTCCAAATCTTCCCGAATTTAATGGCTAAGTTAAGTCTGTTTATATTTATTGTAATCAATTTTTCTCTTCCATTTTCATATTTTATATGAGGGGATTATTGCCCTAGTAGATCTCGGTTCACGTGTTGTTGTTTTTTTTTGCTTTAATTTATATGCCGCCCTTCTCCGGAGACTCAGGGCAGTTTATAATGCATTAAGCAAAAGCCTTCATACTTTTGTATATTTATACAAAGTCATCTTATTACCCCCACAATCTGGGTCCTCATTTTACCTACCTTTGAAAGGATGGAAGGCTGAGTCAACCTTGAGCCTGGTGAGATTTGAACTTGCAGTAATTGCAAGCAGCAGATGTTAATAACAGTGCTTTAGTCCACTGTACTATCAGGCTCTTCCTATATTATCAGGCTCTTCCTTGTTCTTTGTGTTCCACAATACCTCCTACTGCTCCTTTTGCTTTTTCAATCATTGCTATGTCTTCTTCTTGGATTTGAATCAATGGTTCTGCCGTTCCTGTTTCCATTTCTTTCTCTCTGAGAAATTCTGCATAAAATGCTTTAGCTTTATCCATTGAATCTATTCTATATCTTTGCTGTTCCCACGTAAACACTAATCCTTCTGGTATCAGCCATCCGTAATTCACACCTTTTTGAAGTAGTATTTTATTCAGGAATTGATATTCTCTCCTCATCTCCCTCACTCTTTTCGGTATTTGCTTCAGAACCACAATTTCTTTCTCCTTGTACTTCAGTGTTTTTTCGCTTGCAATCTGCAATATTTGTGCTTTAATCGATTTCTTGATAAACCTTATATAGACTTCTCATGGTAATTCATTTTGCATTACATACCTTGAGTAGACTCGAAATATCACATCTATGCCATCCATCATCTTTTCTTTGGTAATTTCTAATGCTTCTGCTAGAATTTCTATCATTATTTCTGCCAAGTTCTCTCCCTTTTCTTCTTCTATATATATATATATTTTAAAATTTGATTTATATGCCGCCCTTCTCCGGAGACTCAGGGCGGCTTACAGTGCGTTAAGCAATAGCTTTCATACTTTTGTATATTTATACAAAGTCAGCTTATTGCCCCCACAAACTGGGTCCTCATTTAACCTACCTTAGAAAGGATGGAAGGCTGAGTCAACCTTGAGCCTTGGAGAGATTCGAACCAGCAGTAAATTGCAGGCAGCTGTGTTAATAACAGGGTGCTTTAAACCACTGTAGTACCAAGGCTCTTATTTTGAAATCTGAGATAAAATTCTGCTCTGTCCATCTCCCATTCGGCTAATCCACTCTTATCTCGTTCAACTTCATCCAGTCTAGTGTCAATATCTCTATTTTTTCTCTCTCTTTGCTCTTCCTTTTCCTCAATTTTTTGGAGTCTATCTTCATATTTCATCATTTGCTGTATGTTCTCCACTTTCTCATCTGTTTTCTCTGTTCTTTTTTCAATCTTCTCTACTCTTGTTTGTATATTTTGAACTCCTTGTAGAATAATCTGTAGCGTCGTCTCCTTTTCTTTCTCTCTTTCCTTCTCCTTCTCCTGTTGTAGCATTGTCTGTATTGACCGCTGTCCTCCAGATGGTGATGAAGAAGATGTTGATGTTGTAAGAATCACCTCTCCTTCCAACTTAAGAAAGTACGAATTCTTGAAATGTGGTTGTTTAAAAGGATTCTTTTATTAAGCAGAAGTGACAGCCATCCAACTAAAGCAAGATCTGAATACCCTTAGGCAAAGCAGTAGAATTAAAGTGGTAGAGACCCCTCCCTTTAAGTCAGAATGCAGATTTTAGCCAATACACAAGTGTGAAGATGTTTTCTTTACTATTTCCTATGAGAACCCGAACAAACATGCATTCCCACCATTTACTTTAAAGTGAGACAACCCACATGGCTATCATAAAAATTCCTGCAGGCAAAGGAGATCTCAGGGCTCTTTGGCACCAGGATATAGGTTGTAAAGTATATGTTGACACAGGCGATGCTAGGGAATCGAATTCAAGTGTCCCCCCTCCTCCAACTGAATGGCAGTATCACTTTTAGGGATCTGACATGCTACCCTCCTTAGAAAGCAAAAGGATCCATCTGAAAAAAAAAACAAAATATACACAAGATTTCATGATAGTATATTAACAAGGTTTGTTAGGATATTGGGAGTGAAATTTTCTCAGTAAGATTGGAGCCCTAACGTGGTGTTTAGCGACCCATTCATTGTGTGCTGATGGTAAATGTTTCCAAGCAACTAAGTATTGGATTTTCCCTCTGTGGATCCTAGAATCAAGGATTTCCTTGATTTCAAAGTGTTGTTCACCTTCAATCATGATGGGAATGGGTGGTGTAGATGCAGGTGGTCTGAGGGATGAGATTACTTCTCGCTTGAGTAAACTAATATGGAATACTGGGTGGACTTGCTTGAGTGTCTTTGGAAGGAGTAATTCAACTGCTACTGGATTGATGATTCTAGTGATGGGGAAAGGTCCAATGAACTTTGGCCCTAGTTTTTTCGATGGTTGTAATGATTTCAGGAATTTTGTAGGTAAGTATACTCTGTCTCCAACATGAAAAGGTTTGGGTTCCATCCTTTTCTTGTCAGCTTGAATTTTAAAAGCTTCTCTAGTGTCCTTTAAAGCTAGTCTAACCACTGTCCACGTGTTTTGCAAATTATCCATCCACTCTTTAAGTGAGGGGATGGTGGGTTCTTCTGTGGGTAGTTCAGGCATGGGGCTGAAATCCTGGCCTGTCACTACTCTAAAAGGAGTAAAACCAGTGCTTGAATGGACAGCATTATTAAATGCAACTTCAGCAAAAGGAAAAAGTTCGGTCCAGTTATCCTGTGGAAAATTAATGAAACATCTTAAATATTGTTCTAACACCAAGTTCAAAATTTCAGAATTACCATTAGTACAAGGATGAAAGGATGTGCTCAACCCCTGGCCAGTACCAAGTAATCCCAAAAATGCCCTCCAAAAGTTGGAGGTGAATTGAGCCCCTCTGTCGGAGATGATCCTTTGTGGAGCCCCATGAAGTCGATAAATGTGTATTAGGAATAATTTGGCTAAACTTTTAGCAGATGGGATCTTTTGGCAGGGTATAAAATGTGCCTGTTTTGAAAATAGGTCTGTCACGACCCAAATAACAGTATTTCCCTCACTGTTTGGCAATTCCACGATGAAATCCATAGCAATCTCTCTTCAAGGTGCTGAAGGTTCAGCTACCTTCTGCAATAGACCTGGGGATTTCCTCTGATGTCTTTTTGCTGCTGCACAAATGGGGCAGCTAGCTACATAGCTTTCTATATCCTTTTTAAGCGATGGCCACCAAAATTGTCTTTTAATCAGGTGTAAAGTTTTCACAAACCCAAAATGTCCAGCTAATTTGGAGTCATGGCACCGTACCATTAAGCATAGTCTTTGGCTTGCAGGAACATACAACTTCCCCCCACACACCCAAGCCAAGTCTTCTCTCATCAGACAGCTGGATTTGTTGTTCAAAAACCATTCATCAGTGGCCAATGCTTGTTTAAAATTTTGGGTGGTGTCATTGCCCGTCAATGTCTCTTGTTTTGCCTGGGATCTGGTGACTATTTTGGCAGCTAGTTGATTGTTTTGTACTATGGGTTTGATTACGTCTGGCTTTGCACTATTGTATTGCGGTTTTCTGGATAGCACGTCCGCCAGAAAGTTTTTTCCCCCTGGGAGATATTTTAGAGTAAAATCAAACCGTTTAAAGTACTGAGCCCATCGTACTTGTTTTGGGGAGAGTTTCCTTGGGGTTTTTCTATTTCTATTGCACAGTCAGTGGCACGGTGGGGTGGGGGGGATTTTGCATTTTATGTGTGATCCTGAACTGTGGCTGCTGTAAACAGATTCCAAGTATTATACCAATTTTACTCACATGATATCTTTCTTTGAAAGAATTTTCAGAAAAACCTAATTTCACACTTCTAAAGTAAATATGTTTTTACTCTGTCCAATCAACCAATTTATGAAAAGGGATACAATTCTATTGTTGATTAATTGAATTTCAACAAAAAAATGAATATATAAATATATTTCTAGAATGAATTACATTTTACATTTAGGATATATTTCTAAATGAATTACATTTTACTGTAGAAGACCTCCAAGGTCCCTTTCAACTTTATGATTCTATGTTCTATGCTTAACAGTCTAAAATGCTTTTATATTGCCAAGAGGCTTTTTGGAATGTATTTTTCTCTTTATGCTAAAATTTAGGCAGCAGCTCAGGAACTACTGAACCTGATGTGGAGTAAGATGATTTGAGATGGTATTCATCAAGGTGAGGTGGTGGTGGGGTAGTTTCTTTTTATACTTTTCTTTGATATGCAGTTTGAGAGTTCAGATTTGTTTGGGGGTTTGGTAGTTTTTATCACTAGGGGAAACAGGATTAAGTAACATATAGGTTGAAGGGAATGTCTTCTCCATAGATCAGGGAGTTTCCATTTTGCTCTTGCTAATTAATAATACAGCAATAAAACAATCCATGATTATGGTGATTGCATCTTAAAAAACTGGAGTCTATCCTCTGTAGCCAAAAGACAAGATTTTCTGCATCAAAAGCTTGGCTGCAAAACTGATGCAAGAAATCAGGCATTTGTCAAAGGAAAAAAAAATAATTCCAAATGATTTATAATTATATTGACACAGGACTTCTGTACTTGATAAACCATCCCAAGAAACATATCCAAAATTTGAACCTGACGTTTTTATAGGGATTTTTTTTTTCAAATTACATTTTTAGTGAAAGAAAGAAAATTATCTCTTATATATTTAATTAATTCAAAATCTATTGTACTTACTTGGCATAATTTATTGGTGGGAGAAAGTGGCAAGAAGGTGACAAGCAACAGGGAGAAAGCAGAACTACTTAACATCTGTCTTTACACAAAGTGGGAAAAAAGTCCAACCTATCAAAAACAGCACCACAAAAAACAGATTAGGAATACAAGTTAAAATAGAGAATAAAATGGTAAGTGAACACCTGTCCATTCTAGATGAGTTCAAATCACCAGGACCAGATGGATTACACCCCAAAATTCTGAAGGAACTGGCAGACGTGATCTCAGAACCACTGAAGTATATCTTTCAAAGATCCTGGAGCAGTGGGGAACTGCCAGAGGACTGGAAAAGAGATTATGTAGTTCCCATCTTCAAAAAAGGGGAAAAAAATAGATCCAGGAAACTACAGACCTATCAGCCTGATCTCAATACCAGGGAAGATTCTGGAAAAGATAATCAAAGCAACAAAATAGCAAACACCTAGAAGCAAATAAAGTAATAACCAAAAGCCAAGATGGGTTTGTCAAAAACAAATCATGGCAAACAAATCTTATTGCGTTCTTTGACAAAGTGACAAAAATAGTGGGCCACAGGAATGTTGTCAATATAATTTACTTGGACTTCAGTAAGGCATTTAATAAAATAGACCATAACCTACTACTTGATAAGATAGAAAAATGTGGATTAGACAGCATCACCACCAGATGGATTCATAACTGGATGACCAACCACACTCAATGTGTAATCCTTATTGGAACTACATTTACATGGAGGGAAGTATGCAGTGGGATACCCCAAGACTCTGTTTTAGGCCCAGTACTCTTCAACATCTTTATCAATGATTTGGATGAGAGGATAGATGGGGAACTCATTAAATTTGCAGATGACACCAAGCTAGCAGGAATAGCTAACACTCCAGAAGCTAGGCTTAAGATACAGAAAGATCTTGACAGACTTGAACATTGGGTGCTAACAAAATGAAATTCAATGGTGAAAAAAGTAAGGTTCTACATTTAGGCAAGAAAAACAAAATGCACAGGTACAGTATATGTGGTACCTTGCTCAATAGTAGTAACTGTGAGAGGGATCTTGGAGTCCTAGTTAAATATGAGCCACTCCTTGAACCACTCCTGAAAGCCGTGTGCTTTCACTACCAAAAAAGCTAACACAGTTCTAGGCTGCATAAACAAAGGGATAGAATCAAGATCACATGTTAATACCATGTGTATTAAAGTGTTAATAGAACTTTATAATGCCTTGGTAAGGCCACACTTGGAATAGTGCATCCAGTTTTGGTTGCCATGATGTAAAAAAGATGTTGAGACTCTAGAAAGAGCGCGGAGAAGAGCAACAAAGATGATTAGGGGACTGGAGGCTAAAACATTAAAGAACAATTGCTGGAATTGGGTATGTCTAATTTGATGAAAAGAAGGACTAAGGGTGACATGATAGCAGTGTTCCAATATCTCAGGGACTGCCACAAAGAGGGAGTCAAGCTATTCTTCAAAGCACCTGAGGACAGGACAAGAAGCAATAGGTGGAAACTAATCAAGGAGAGAAGCGACCTAGAACTAAGAAGAAATTTCCTGACAGAACAATTAATCAATGGAACAACTTGCCTCCAGAAGCTGAAAATGCTCCAACACTGGAAGTTTTAAAAAAGAGATTGGATAACCATTTGTCTAAAATGGTATAGGCTTTTCTGCCTAAGCAGGGGGTTGGACTAGAAGACCTCCAAGGTCCCTTCAACTCTGTTACTATTCTATTCTATTCTATTCTATTCTATTCTATTCTATTCTATTCTATTCTATTCTATTCTATTGATGATTGTGATGATTATGATATTAGAACTACTATTCCAAGCATACTAATGCAGGGTACTTCCTCCTAGTTTATATTCCTAGAGGGAAGTAGAAGTGAGAAGTGAGGAGTGAGGGATTTGGGAGATGGGGTAGAAGGATATGTCAGAAAAAACCTCAGTAATAGTTTATGAATATATATTTAATGCCAAGGAAGGCAAGGATTGGCAGCTTAGAGATATAATTGTAAATTAAGGAACCTTTTTACAGGCTTTATTGTGATATAGAAAATTAAGAGTTGAAGGGGAATATATATAGGAAGAAAAAAGGGGAAAAGGTATTGTTTAAAACAGGGTAAATTTCAAAATAGAAAATAGTATTAGAAAACTGTAATTAAAATTCAAGG
The DNA here is from genome assembly GCF_059756535.1 of Pantherophis guttatus. Taxonomy (NCBI): domain Eukaryota; kingdom Metazoa; phylum Chordata; class Lepidosauria; order Squamata; family Colubridae; genus Pantherophis; species Pantherophis guttatus. The sequence continues at coordinate 117,719,308 of NC_142065.1, read as the reverse complement.
ATTAAAGGGTTTAAGGATTAAATAATAACAAATAGATAGCAATCATAAGTGAGAGGTCCTAAGATTAGTTAAATTGAATTGTAACAGGTCAGAGTGATATCTAAATCTTTTTATGAAATTGTGGAGGAACTTGACAAGAAATTTAATAATGTTAACAACAACAATAACAAAAACTGGAAAAAAAACTGTATCAACCCCAACCTTGATGCCTTCCCCCACAACCCAGCATTTGATTGAAAGTATGCTGGGAAAAGAAAAAGTTAAGAAGGAACCAACGATGAGTACTATGCAGACCATGCTACAAACGATTCAAGAGACTTTAATGAAATCTCAAGAAAAGATGGCAGATCACCAAGAGGAAGCTAGAAGGTTCCATAAAGAAATTAAAAATGAAATAAATAATGAAATTAAAGGAAAATAGGAGAATTAAAGGAGAAAATGGAGAATATTCAACAAACAGTAGTAGAGAACGAGCAGAAAGTCAAAAAAATAGAATCTAAAGTAGACTTATTGGATCTGAAACTAGAAATGGCTGAACAGGATGCTCGACAAGCAAATAAAGAATTGGCCGATTCTATTGTATTTTTAGAAATGGAGAAAGCTTCCTTCTATTTGCGTTTTCAGAATGTGGCGGAAGAGAAAGAAGAAGATTTGGAAGGGAAGATGAGCGAAATAATATCAGAACTAATACAAAGAGATAAAGAGGAGGTAATAGACTCGATAGACGAAACATTCCGAGTACATAATAACTATAATAGAAGACATCGATTGGCACGAGAAGTACACATTAGGTTCAGTAAAAAAGCAATGAGAGACGAAATATATAAAAAATCTAGAGAGGAAACAATATCTTATAAAGGAAAAGAGATTATTATATTAAAGCAAATTCCACGGAGAATACGAGACCAAAGAAAACAATATCATCAGCTGACATCCCAACTAATACAACACAAAGTGATGTTCTGATGGATTATGCCGGAAGGAATCCTTATCACGTGGCAAGATAAAAAATTCAAAATTGACTCAGTAGAAAAAGCACAGCAGTTTTATAAAAATTACTTGGAAGATGAACAAGAAAGTAAGGACGAATTAGAAAGTAAAAGTCAAGAAGAGGAACAACAAGAAGAAATAGAAAGAGAGAAAGAATCAAAGAAAGCTCAAGAAAAACGCATTGTAAGCTGCCCTGAGTCTCCGGAGAAGGGCGGCATATAAATCAAATTAAAAAAAAAAAGAACGAGAAGAAAGAGAAGGAGCAAGAGGAAGAGTTAAGAGAGAGACAAGAAATACAAAAAAACAAGTACAGTAAGGGATGGAAGAAGCAATATCATTATTCTCCGTGAACATTAATGGTTTAAATATATAGAAGAAAAGAACACAAACATTCTCAAAATTAAAGAAGTTAGACATAGATATTATTTGTTTACAAGAAATTCACATAAAAAAAGGTTTTCAAAAATTATTGGAAAATAAGAAATTAGGGAAATTATATGTGTCTCTATCTCAACAAAAAAAAAGGAATAGCAGTGTACATAAAAGAAAGAATAAAATCAGAATTATAGTATGCGGATGATGAAGGCAGAATTTTGATGGTCAAATTAGATACTGAATCCAAACAATTTTTATTATTTGTGATATATGCCCCAAATTCAAATCAGCAAGAATATTACAAAAGACTACATGATAAAATAGTAGAACAGGAAATAGAAAACATTTGCATAATAGGAGACTATAATGCCATAGTGGATAATAAAAAAGACTATCATAGTGAGAAGAAAACAAAAAGAAAAAAGAAAGAAATATTACCAAAAGAGTTTTTCAATATGACACAAGAATTAGGTTTAAAAGATACCTGGAGAGAAATCAATAAAGAAGAGAGGCAATACACTTATTATTCACATCCACATCAGTCTTGGTCCAGGATCAACATGGCCTGGATGTCAACACAATTGCAATTGGAAATTGAAAAAATAGATATTGGATTAAACGAATGGGCAGACCATAACCCTGTAATAATTCATTGGAAGGGACAAAAAAGATATAAAAGGTGGACTCTAAATCAATATGTATGTAAGGAGAAATAATATAAATTGTGAATGGAAAAAGAAATAGAGATCTTTCTGAGCATAAATAAAAAATAAGATACCTCCCTTCAAAATCTCTGGGATACTCTAAAAGCCTACATCAGAGGGGTCTCGATCGCATATATTGCAAAGAAAAGGAGAGAGAAAAATCAACAACAAAATAAACTACAGGAAGAACTCAAAAAATTAGAAGAAAAATTATATAAAGATCCCCAAAACAAGAAAATTAAAGAGGAAAGAAGGATAATTAAACATAAATTAAATTTGATTACACAGGAAGAAGTAGCCTGGAAAATAAAGATAGCGAAGCAAAATTATTTTGAGCATGCAAATAAAATAAGTAGGTGGTTAGCCTACAAATTGAAAAAAGAAAAGGACAAAAGAACGATACAATGCCTGAAAGATGAAGAAGGGGCAATTCGATACAGAAAAGAAGATAAAAAATGAATAATCTATAATTTCTTCTCTATTATATACACAAGAAAAAAAAGAAGAATCGGAAATTAAAAAATACTTGGAGGAAATAAATATTTGTAAATTGACAGATGAACAAAAAGAAATATTGAACAGACCAATTTCTGAAACTGAATTTGGGATGGCTATAAAAAGACAAAAAAATAATAAGACCCCAGGCCCTGATGGATTACCGATTGAACTATATAAAAATATAATAAACCAGATAGGAGGGCTAATGTTAGAAATATTTAATGATGTATTGCAGGAGACAAACATTCCGAAATCATGGTCAGGGGCATTAATTACACTTATACACAAGGAAGATTCGGACCAACAACTAATACAAAACTACAGGCCTATCTCTCTATTGAATTCTGATTATAAAACATTTATGTCAATAATTGTGGAAAGACTAAAAATGATTCTGAATAAGCATATTCATCCGGACCAAAGCGGATTTTTACCAGGACGCCAAATTAAAAATAATACACGTATGATAGTTGACACATTAGAGTATTATGAAATACACTCGGAGAAGCAAATTTCACTGGTTTTCCTTGATGCACAAAAAGCTTTTGACAATTTGGACTTCCGGTTTGCTGTTTGTCGCTGCCAGACGTTCCTTTGGGATCGTCAGCTTCCATCGCCTGTCAGAGCCGCCTTCACAACGGAATGGCGGCTCGAAAAAACTCCGTTTCCATGAGGAAACGGAGATAGAGCCGGCAGGGGTGGGTAGAACTCTCTGCGGAGTCCCAAAAGTTTTTCCTTTACTTTTGGGACGGAGCGGATGAGATGCCCCGTATCCCCAGCCGCTGCTCTGGGCTTTGGGAGACCTCTGCTGATGCAGAGCCAGGCGTCAAAAGCAAGCCTGCAAATTTAACAGACTACTCAAAGAAAATGTGAGCTGGACCTGTAATACTGAACCGCAAGTATTTTACTGATTTTTTAAAAAATTACTTAAGAGAGAGGAGGAGAAGAAAGAGGAAAAAAAGCCTTTTAAAATGGCGTCGGCTGGAGGAGAGGCTGAAAGGGAAAGTCCTTCCGTTTTCTATTACTACAATGTAGCGGAATAAATACCACTGGCTACATTTGTAGATAAAACTTCGCTCCTGTGTCTTTTTCTCTTTTTTTTCCCCTTGGAGACCTGATATTGTTGTTGATTGGAAAGAAGTCCTTTTTTTTTTTCTTGCTTTTTTTTAACAAAGCCTGCCTGAGCGGAAACATGGCACTGAGACTCATAAAGTCAGATAAACAAGAAGGGGGGGGATTCCCCCACCAACAACTTAAGGGAACAAGTCTTAACTCTTCAGTCTCAGAAACCTGATTTTAATATAATAGAATTTTTTATAGAGGAGATTGAAAGAAGGGAGGAGATTGTGAATCAGCAACTTGAAAAATTTAAGCAGGAAATTAAAGAATTTGTGAAATCTAAGTTTGATTTTTTGGAGAAAAAACTCTCAAAAGTGGCTAATGGTTTTACAGAATTGGACACAAATACTAATGTACTAGAGTCTAAAATGGAAGAAATTCAAGATAAATTGGACAATAGAATTCAAAAAATTGAAAATGATTTGACAAACACTCAGGATAATAGCTTAGAAGAAAAACCTAAAATGGATGCTGATCAAAAGTATGGTAATGCAGAAAATCTGCAACAGAAGATTGAAAAAGAGATTTTAATGGTACAATATAATTTCACAGAATATGCGATAAGATTAAGAGGTTTGCAGGAAAATAATAGAGATGATTTAAGGAAAATATCTTCTGAATTTCTAGCTGGGATTCTAAAGGTTCAACCTGACGAAGTGTTTTGTAGGATTGACAGAGTTTATCGAATCAACTCCTGGATTGCCAAGCAAAGGCAATTGCCTAGAGATGTGGTGATTTATTTTACAGATAAAGAAATTAGGAATAATATCGTGCAAAATTCCTTCAATTTTAATTTGCAATTGTATGGAAGAAAGATTTGGATTTACAAGGAACTCCCACCTAAGATATTGATGGAAAGGAAGAAATTTGGTTTTCTGGTGAATGAGTTAAAAAAGAGAAATATCCCATTCAGGTGGGACGCCCCAGTTGGTATTATATTTAGATACCAAGGAGAAAGATATCAGCTAAATACTGTTGAAAGAGCGGAAGAATTTTATCAAAATAGGTTGAAAATGAACTTAACATCTTCAGGTATAATACAGGATAAGCAGAAGGAGCCGGAAATAAAGGTAAAATATTGAATTACAGAGACTGTACCAGATGAATTGCCTTTGGATTTATTGGATACCCCAGATGGATTATCTACAAATTTGAGAGAAGTGGCATCTAACCTTAATGTGATGACTTATCAAGGCAAGGATAAGCATGGAAACCAATTAGGGGATATACAAGGGATAAAAAAGAAACATGAGATACAAAAACAAAACCAACAAGACCAATCTACAAAGCAGAATAAAAACCGACCAGATGATACACAATTTGTAGAAAGGAAACCAGGATGGAAACCAAACCCACAAAAAGAAAAGAAAAAAAGAAATAGGTGGCATATAAATAGAAATTTCTAAATCAGGCAACAGTGAAGCCAGTGACTTTAAAATATGAATGATTATGTGTAAACACAGAAGAGGCGACGTATTGGTTAATATCATCCTGAGGATTGTGGCAGATCTCTGCATGGCCGTAATTTGGGGACGTGAAACGAGCCTTAAACTGATGGATTTGAATTATCCATTTTGGAATTTCTTTTTGTGTTGATAAATATATTATATTATCTTGAATCACAAGGCAAGAGAATTATGCTGGGGCATGCAGAAGATCGGGTTGTTACCCACTACGATGATGGGAATTAATAATCCTGATGAAACCCACAATTATTACTATATGGAATATAATTATAATGTCACTCGGGTGGTTGTTTTTACTTTTATACATATAAGAAGATATTTACTACTGATGGGGGCAGATATGATTGAAGATCCTGAATAAACTGTTGCACAAGCAAGCTATGTTACCCGATTATGGATGTTGGTTCTACCAATCCAGTGGAAAGATCTCAAAGAAGATACTATATGGATTATAAATTTAAAGTCATTGTCTTTTCTTTTTTTTTATTTAGATATAATGGAAAATATAGACACATATTTTTAAGTAGTGTGGGCAGTGAATCAAAGATATTAAGAAATGTTGTGTATGGTAATTTTGCATGATACTAGGTGAATAAGCTAGTTAGTAGATTGATTAGTCTAAGAAAAGGGATTTTTAAGTGATATATTTAGGGGAGTGGAGGAAATGGATAGAGTGGAATAAATGTTAAACTAGATTTTATGGGGAAGGCCGCTTTGAAATGTTATAGTAATATATATAGAAGATTAAATGTTAAAGTAGGACTTATTGTATAGTTTTAAAGCGGAGAAGTTATTCTATAATGTCATAGTATAATGTCTTTTTTTTTTTCCTTTCTTTTCTCTTTTCTGAAATGTATGGATAAAGGGGGATGTTATAATATTAATAATATTTTTAGTAAGTAAAGGTCAATATCTAGAGGAGGGAGTAAGTAATCTGTTATGAAATAGGTTTTTTTTTTGTTATGAAGAAGTCACAGGGGGGATGGGTGGGGAGGGGGGGTTAGGGAGGGGGAGGGAGAGGGGGAAAAAAGGGGGGGAAATTTGTATTTGAAAACTTTTTTAATAAAAAAAAAAGCTTTTGACAATTTGAACTGGAAATTTATGACAAAATTGATAAGGAAAATGGAATTTGGACAAAAATTTGGAAAAATGGTTGAAAAAATATATTCAAAACAAACAGCAAAAGTAATGTTTAACCAAGACACGATGGAAGGATTTGAGATAACAAAGGGAGTAAGACAAGGTTGCCCACTCTCCCCACTTCTTTTTATTCTTTCACTGGAACCACTCTTAAATAGAATTAGGGAAAATCAAGAGATTAAAGGTTTGAGAATTAAGAATGAGGAGTATAAAATTCAAGCCTATGCAGACGATATGGTTTTTATAATTGAAGATCCGCTAAAATCAGACCCTAAATTGATTAGAAAAGTAGAGGAATTCAGTGCAGTGGCAGGTTTAAAAATAAATAAAAATAAATCAAAATTATTAACCAAAAACTTTACAAAAGAACAGGAGATAGAATTAGAAAAGACTATGGATATACAAACTACCAAAAAAATAAAATATTTGGGAATCTGGCTGACCGCAAGAAGCTCATCAATCAAAAAAGAAAATTATGATAAATTGGTTTGGCAAATTGAGAAGGATTTGGCAAATTGGACAAAGCTGCAAATTTCATGGACAGGAAGAGTGGCGGCAATAAAAATGAGTATCTTGCCCAAAATTTTATTCCTCTTCCAGGTTATACCGATTAGAATGGAAATTTTTTTTTTGATTTATTAAACAGAACGACTACAAAATTTATTTGGCAAGGGAAGAAAGCCAGAATTAGATTAAAAGTATTACAAGACACAAGAGACAGAGGAGGAATAGCCTTCCCAGACTGGGAGACCTATTACCAAGCAGCTGGCTTAGTCTGGATAAAGGAGTGGATAGAATTAGAAAATAAAAGACTTTTAATATTAGAGGGACACGATCTTCATGTAGGGTGGCACGCATTTCTATGGGGGGGGGGGAAACAGAACACACATGGCTACTTCAAAAGACATGTAATTAGGAACTCACTCTTAACAATTTGGAACAAAATTAAGAAACATCACTATATAGGAGTATCGTCCTGGATCTCTCCAGAAGAAATATTAACACACCCAAATTTACTAGACTGGTCCAAAATTATTAGATATAGGGATATTGTTAATGAAGGGGGAATCCTAAAAGCAAAACACGAATTGGAGCAGGACTTAGGTAGAGAAATACAATGGTGGTCATACCTACAGATAAGATCAAAATATATTGAGGAGAAGAAAACGGATCAAATTAGAGTAGAACTAATCGACCTTGATAAAATTCTGTTAAAGAATGAACAAAAATTAATTAGTAAAATATATAAATTTCTATTGCGGTATAAACTGGAAGAGGAAACCGTGAAAGAAATGATGATCAAATGGGCCCAAAATTTTAATTATTTGATAGAGTTGGAGAAGTGGGAGAAGATGTGGAAAACAAATATGAAATTAACAATCTCAATTGCATACAAGGAAAACCAGATGAAAATGTTTCAGAGATGGCATCTCCCACCAGCGAGAATAGCGAAAATGTTCCCCAGCAATTCTCCGAAATGCTGGAAATGTAAGATTAGTTATGGAACATTTTATCACCAATGGTGGACATGCCCGGTGGCAAAAAATTTTTGGAAGAAAATTAAAAATTGGATTGAAGAAATAATCCAGAATTCAACAGAGGGAAAACCTGAACAGTTTCTATTAGGGATATCAATAGAAAATTATACCAAAGAAACACAGTATCTCATATACATACAGTATATTGACAGCAGCACGTATTATATATGCGCAATACTGGAAGAAAGAAGAATTACTACCAGATAAGGATATAATTTAAAAGTTTCTGGAATGCGCAGAACTAGATAAACTAACTAAAGAAATTCAGGGGAAAGAGGAAATACTATAAAGTGTGGAATAATTGGTATGAATGGCTAAAAAATAAGGAAATAAATTAAAGGAATGAAGAAGGGAAAGAGAAAAATGTGATAGATCAATTAATATGTTAGTAGAAATGAAATATGATAGGAGAAAAAGGCTGAATAAGTTAACATTATAATATCTGTAAATATTTATATATAGTAAGAAATGGATCACTGTTATGTAGCTGAAAAAGAAATTAAGACTCTTGTATATGTTGTATGTCTATGTATGTCTTTTTAACTATGTTTAAAATAAAAAACTTTTTTTAAAAAAGGAAGCTTTTTACAACTCACGTTTAATTATTAATAATGGTTAATTTTATTTCTTTTTAAATGTTAACATACTAAGTGCTATGCTATATTTTCCCTATCTTCAATCTTAATATGTTTTCCCAGATACTGTACTTATTTACTTACTTATTTATTTATTTATTTACTTATTTATTTACTTATTTATTTATTTATGAGATTTATATGCCACCCTATCTCCAGACGGACTCAGGGTGGCTCACAACAGTTAAGAAACATCTAATAAAAAGTTAAAAAATTAAATCCAAACCTCATAATTTAACAGTTAAAAGTACAATTAAGACTAACAAATTAAAATTAAATTAGAATTAAAACCCCATCAGTCCAGGCCTAAAGTAATAGATAAAGTAATAGAGGAAAAAATAGAAGAATGTTGAAACCAGGAAAAAGTTTGATGGTAGTTGCAAAGCTAGTAGTTCCTTTTGAAATATCACTGCTTAGGTCATCAGTTTATATTGATTGAAAAAAATCAAGAAAATCAAGTTTAGTGTTTTTCACAAACTTGAGATCTGGTTTCCATTAACTGAATATATTTAATAAGTCATCAGTTCTTACTTGAATGGACTATCTTTCCCAATCAACTAATTTGTAAACTCTTTGATCTCTGTTTTATCATTGAAAAAAGGGGGAATTTATGCGATAAAACTGCCTGACTAGGTGGCTCAATGGCTAAGACACTGAGCTTGTTGATCAGAAAGATTGGCCATTCAGCGGTTGGAATCCTTAGTACAGGTCTCCTGTGTGAGCAGGGGGTTGGACTAGATGACCTCTGTTACTGTTAGATCATTTACCATAAAGCCTTCACAGACTCATCAACTGAATGGGTGTAATTGCTATTGACTCCAATTCTTTGGGGAAAAAAATGTGTTACACATTCTGTAATCAGGTATATTCTTATAAAAAGTAATATAATACAAACATTTTTAAATACAACACAACCAATTCTTAAGGTAAAGAAATTATTCAAATAGCTTTAAATGAAAACTCTGTAAAATGAAAAACTTGGAAAGAAAGATCAACATTCGTCAAATCTATACAATACAATACAATACAATACAGTAGAAATTACAGCAGTTGATATATGGGAGGTTTTAGTTCCCATATGGTTAAATATAACTGCAGGAAAAGGAAAGATGTTAATCATACTCTGATTAGTTCATAGCCTGAAATTAAAACTTTGGGGAAAATATTAAACATTCTCTTTAAGTTTAAAGATTTCTGAGTGTGTTGTGTCTCCATTGCAGTTGCTTTAAGAGTCTGCATCAAGGCAATATGCAATACAATAAAACTCAATTGACTATAGAATTTTGTAGTGTTTTTGTCATAAAAAATCAGGACTTTGCGCTTTGAGCATCCATAATGAAAACAGAGTTTAGAAAAGTTTCTTTGCTACCTATCTAATTTACTATATCTGTCTCTCTGTTTCTGTCTATCTCTAGCTAGAGAGCAACATTAGTGAAATTCTTCATACAGACTCCGAGTGTCACTATTGGACAGCAAGGGAGTTGCATGGATGAGTATTGCAGCAACTCATTTCCATATTTCAGCAGATGAGCAAGGAGATGCAGCAGAAGGCATTATATGAAAAGCTGTTTAAGAAAGGATTCTATTTTTACTATCCTACTGTAAAATATTGGGTTAGCTGGGAAATTCTATATGGAAAACAAATTAGGAAGAAAAGAGGAAATAAAAGATGATGATGGAAGCAAAATACAAAACCAGAATACAGGAACTAAATTTGAGGCAAGTACTTTTTCTATTATTATGTTCTTTGATCAGCTGGGTAGTATCTGAACAGGTTCAGTACTCACTTTCAGAGGAAACGGAAAAACATTCCTTTGTGGGGAACCTTGCTAAAGATTTAGGGTTAGATGTTGATCTGCTGTCAAAACACAAGCTTGCTATTTCTTCAGAAAAAGAGTATTTTATTCTGAATGAGCAAAATAGTGATCTATATATAAATGACAGAATAGATCGGGAAAAGATTTGTCGAAAATTATCTACTTGCATCCTTAAACTAGAGGTTGTGGCACATAATCCTTTAAATATTTTCCACATAAAAGTTTTCATCCTAGATATTAATGATAATGCCCCACAGTTCAAAGAAAAAGATATAAAACTGGAAGTGAGTGAGTCACATTTGCCAGGAGCTCGATTTGCTCTGGGAAATGCTGAAGACGAGGACATTGGAATCAACGCCCTTCAAGATTATCATTTGAGCTCAACCCCATATTTCAAGCTAGAGGTTCAAGAGAGCAAAGATGGTGGCAAATATGCAGAATTAATTTTGCAAAAGCCATTGGACAGGGAGAAAGAGCACACACACCACTTGATTCTTACAGCTTCAGATGGAGGACAGCCAGTGAAAACTGGGACTCTTATCATAGAAATCAGTGTTATTGATACAAATGACAATCCACCAGTCTTCTCCCAGGCAATTTACAAAACAAGTCTGAAAGAGAATACACCAAGAGGGACTTCTCTGCTTCAAGTGAAAGCCTCTGATAGTGATGAAGGGTCAAATGCTGCAATTCATTATACAGTCAGTAAAATCCTAGATAGCAGTCAAAAGAAATTCATTTTGGATCCCACTGATGGAACAATTTCACTTAAGGAAAGCATTGATTTTGAAGACAGAGGAAGCTATGTGATGATAATACGGGCAAATGATGGAGGTGGACTAGTTGCACATTGCAATGTAGAGATTGAAGTTCTTGATGAGAATGACAATCCTCCAGAAGTAATTATTACATCTCTATCCAGCCCCATTCTTGAAGATATTCTACCTGGAGCAGTGGTTGCCCTCATCAAAGTCCATGACAGAGATTCTGGACTTAATGGAGAAGTCACCTGTTACCTAAGGGAAACTGTACTTTTCCAGGTGGTCTCATCATCAGATTACTACTTCAAACTCCTCACAGATGGCCCCCTTGACAGAGAAAAAACACCAGTGTATAACTTAACAATTACAGCCACAGACCAAGGCATACCTCCTCTTTCCACAGACAAAACCATCTCAGTACCAATTTCAGATATCAATGATAACCCTCCAGCATTTGAAAAACTTTCCTATGTTGCCTACATTTCTGAGAACAACCCATCTGGAATGTCTATTTTCCAGGTTAAGGCTTTTGATCCAGATCTGGATCATAATGCCCAAATCACCTATTCCATTCTTAACAGCAATGTCAAGGACCTGCCTCTCTCCTCCTATGTTTCAATTAACTCTGAGACTGGAACTCTCTACGCTCAACAATCTTTTGACTATGAGCAACTCAGAGATTTCCAGCTGCAAGTTCAAGCCCAGGATGAAGGCTCTCCATCTCTCAATAACAGTGCCACAGTCAAAGTGCTTGTACTGGATCAGAATGATAATACTCCCCAGATCCTGTACCCTTCCCAAACAACTCAGGGTTCATTGTTGTTTGAGATGGTGCCTCGCTCAGCCGATTTGGGTTATTTGGTGACAAAAGTCGTGGCTGTGGATGCTGACTCTGGGCACAATGCCTGGCTCTCTTTTCATCTCCTGCAGGCCACAGAGCCCTCACTCTTCATCATCGGCTCCCACACGGGAGAGATCCAAACAGCTCGAGCAGTACTTGAGAGAGACATTACCAAACAGAGGCTGGTCATCATGGTGAGGGATAACGGACAGCCACCTCTCTCGGCCACCACTAGTCTCAACATGGTCTTTGCTCAGAACTTCCAGGAAGCTCTTCCTGAAATGAATGCCCAACCTAATAACTCAGAGGATCAGTCCAAGCTCCCGTTTTACTTGGTTCTGACTTTAACTTTGGTATCCTTTCTGTTCCTGGTGGCAGTGATTTTGGCCATTATTATGAAACTTCAAGGGTTGAGGAACCCCACTTTTTTTCAGTGCCTCATTCCTGATTCTCATTCAAAGACTGGTACTGTATTGCCTCCAAATTATGAAGATGGGACTTTGCCTTATTCTTATCAGATCTGTTTATCCACTGAGTCCAGGAGAAATGAACTGACTTTTCTGCAACCCAATGTCCAAATAGTGGAGAATATTCTTTGCGAGGATAAACCTTATACTTGTATCATGCTCAATGGAGACTGTTATCTAAATTCTAAAAATAATTCTGAAAATATGGTAAGTTCATTTTTCCTTTCTTAGTAAGATTTGTCATTATAACAGCATTTTAATGGTATAAGTAAAAACAGTAACCATTTATGGAATAATTATTTTTGACAATTTTTTGTTTTAGCTGTGTACATTAAGTTGAAGTACTATAGGATGGAAGTTTTGAAGCACCACTGCTAAATTAAACGTAGGACTAAATAAATATTTCTGTATGAAGCAATGGGTTTCTGAAGTTGCCCCAACTAGATGAACAGGGAATATTAATAAGAGACTAGCTGTGGAGTTCAACATGAGAAAGAAAAGAACAGTGGGGCTAGAGGAATTATATATTCTGAGACAGTATGTGAACATATGTTGCCTGGAATGAAAATATGTCTTGGATCACTACAGTATTAACGGCAATGGGTATATTCTGAGAGAAATTGACTGCCTGTTGCAGCTGACCTGATTGCTTCCTGTTAAGCAAGGAGAAGATGTTATGAAGGTGACGTGTTTCTAAAGAGTAAATTCAGTGATTAAGAGACAAACTGGAAGAAATTTGTCAGATGAGTTCGGGGTGTGTGTGTCATCGGGAGATCTCTGTCTAAGTGAATAGTTGTAATATTGATAGAAATTATTTTGCAGGTATGCTTGTGTCTCTGAAAACAACAAAACAGCAAACTTACAATGCTTGAGGAAAAGGTTAAGTGGACTGTGGTAGTGAAGACTACTCTTCAACTCCTAAGAGAAATTGAACATTTGGGAAGTCAATAAGTCAGAAATAGGATTTGTTTGGCATGATCTGTTTTTTAGAAACCCATATTAACTTCTATTTATAAGTTTGCTTGCTTTTAGGTACTTGCAGATTTGTTGCTTGATTATCTTTCCCAGGATCTTCCCAGGTATTGATGTCAGCCAGGCTGGTCTGTAGTTTCATGGATCTGTCCCCCCCCCGCCCCCCCCCCGCGCCTTTAAAAAAAAAAGGTGGGAACTACATCAGCTCTTTTCCAGTCCTCAGGTAGTTCCCTGGTGCTCCAGGATCTTTGAACATTATGGTTCAATGGTTCTAAGATCACATCTGCCAACTCCTCTAGATCTCTAGGATCTAATCCATCAGGTCCCAGTAATTTGAACTCATTTAGAGTTCATTTACCATTTTCTTGCTTATTTTAATTTGTATTCCTAATCTATCTTTTACAGTTATATTTTTGGTAGATTGGGGTGTATTATCTTTTTGCATGAAGACAGATGCAAAGAATGAATTAAGCAGCTCTGTTGTCTCACTACTGCCCATTATTTCCTTGTCATCTACTCTCATTAATGGACCAGTTGTTTCCTTGACTTTTCTCTTGTTTTTTATATGTTGACCGAAACTTTTTATTATTATTTTTGACATTTGTTGCAAGTCTTACTTCATTCTGTGCCTTAGCTTTCTTGACTACATCTTTGCAAGTTTGGGCTATTTGTTGATATTGTGCCTTAGTTATACGCTCCTCTTTTCATTTTTCTTTTCACCTAGTTAGGGTAATGAAATGTTTGCAAGAAAACAACCATGCTCAGGCAGCACCAAGGACCCCCCATTTCAACTTTGAGCCACAAATATTTATTGGTACAGAGAACTTTCCATGTTTCTTGTTCAAGAAGACTGGAAATGATCCTGTAGCATTAGGGACACTAGTTCAGGGGTGTTACCCAGCCAGTTTGCTGTGGTTCATGAGAACTAGTTGTTAGAGTTATACACTTTGCAATTAAGGAAATCTCTTATATTTTTCCTTGTCTCCAGGAGAAAGAATGGCCCATAATGAGTCTGATGGGATTTGGGCTTTTCATGCTCCAGACTTCACAAAGAGCTTGTCCAGGCAGAGTGGGGGAAAATTAAATACCTTAGTTCTAATTCTGTGGACAATACTGGCATTCAGTATATATAATTGGCATTGATGGGTGAAATTTTCTCCCATGGTTTATATTGAAAAATATCTATCAGTCTTACATTCCAAAACTCCTGTAATTCTCAATTTACTTTTAATTAAACATGATTACATTTGAATCAGATTCTTGAATTTTCAATGTCAAGGTAATGAAAAAAAATCAACCCTATCTGATATATTAATGGTACATGGCACTACAAAATTTTAGAGCTTCTTGTCTTATTAATGTTGTCACTCATGCTTAACTGAGAAAAATCAGCTTTTTTATAGATGTGTTACTACATCTAGATCAGGGGTGTCAAACTGGCTTTCTTCAAGGGCCAGATCAGCATTGTAGTTCTCCTCCACGGGTCGGTGGGAGAGAGGGGCAGGGAGCAGGGGAGGGGGAGAGAGGGCAGAAGCCTCCTGCAGCACCTCCTGTACACAGCCCCTATGCCCTGTTTTTGGCCTGAATGGCCTCCTATAGCACTTTATCAGACAAAATGGGGCACGGGGGAACCTACATTCTCCCCCTGAGCCTTGTTTTCACCCTCCATGTCCTCCAGCAGCATTCTGCTGGCCAAAAATGGGCCGTGCGGGGGCCTCCTGATTTCCCCATGCAGCCCATTTTTGGCCTCCCCGACCTCCAGCAGCTCTCTGCCAGCCAAAAATGGGCCACGGGGGGCACATACAGCCTGTTTTGGGCAGCACAGGCACCACAGGCCAGTCCTTTGATATTTCCAGACTGGCCCCACGGGCCAGATTTAAGCACCCCATGGGCCACATCCAGGCCTTGAATTTGACACCCCTGATCTAGATTATTAACTAGTTTATTACTTCTTATTTTGAAATATTGACATGACAAACTATTGCCAGAAACAATTACTATCTGATTTGGATAAACTACTGACTAGATGAATGGGGAGAATAAGTTTTAAGCAACAATTAAGGAAATATTGCAGTTTGCTCAGTGAAGAGACAGTAATTTATTTAGGTAACAAAACTATTTTTAATAAGAGAAAGAAAAAACATTTGGACAGGATGGTATAAGGTAGGGGTCCTCAAACTTTTTAAACAGGGGGCCAATTCATGGTCCCTCATACTGTTGGGGGCACAGACTATAGTTTTATTGGCCTAATGACCAGCTGGGTGGGCGTGACTAGTGGTCCTCATATTTACTGCCTTTGCAGCATTCCTGCAGTCATGTGATCGTGATCTGAGTGCTTGGCGCCCAGTTTGTGATTATGATGTCACAGCATCCCATAGTCAGATAATTGTCATTTGCAACCTTTCCTGCCAGCTTCCCACAAGCAAAGTCAACCAGAAAACCAGAAAGAAGTGAGAGGTTATGGTCAATTCACATTGTTAAGTGAATTGTATTGTTGTATTGTTGGTACATTACTCCACTCTGATTGTCAGAATGAATACTTCTTTCTCTAAGTAATGCCAATGATTAAATGAACAGGTTGGACTCTTTGTTCATATGTGATGGTAAAAAAATCCTGGAAAATGATTCATAATAATATAATTTTAAAGGTTGTAATTTCATTTAACTTGAGATATCTCTGTTAAATTCACCAAACTATATATACCTTCAAAATTTATTGAACTAGTAGTAACCTTGAAAGGACATATTGACATGAATCAATCTAACCTTTGCTGTTTGCTTCTGTTAAGAATTGCTTGTGCTATTTTGCTACGGTTAGGAATTATTTGTTAGGAATTAATTCTGTAAACCTCAAATTGTTTCTCTTGCTATCTGGTTTCTTGCTTCTGTTATTTGCTTCAAAGCTAGGCACATCCTTGGAGATAGAACAAAAACAGTTACCCAGGAACATCCTGCTCCATAGATAAATGGGGCAGAGAAGGGGGCTGCCTAGGAGCATGGACAGACAAGGCTATAAGAGATGCTTTGTAAGATAACAAAGTATGGACAAAGAATGCTCCATGGATAAGGGGGGCATGGGCAAGACATTGTCCACGTTGGGTAACAAACTTTTGTCTCTGGTTAGCTAAATTTGGATATAAGACATTGGGGCTACATTCACGTAGGTGTGGCTTTTCTCCTTGCATGTTTGTTGTCTATATGCATATGGAATAAGTATACCCTGCTCTTCTTTGTACAAATAAAAGCTGTTATTTTCCAAGCCTCTTCTTGAGTCTTTTTTTTCTGAATTTTTTTTTTATTTTTTAAAACAAAACATAAAACAAATCCATCATCCATTACAAATACAGTGTGTCAGTCGGTTACAAATCTTTTGTGCATCATCCTCCTATTCAAAATTTACTAATTATCTAATTTCTCATATTGTCAAACAAATCAACATCTTCATTTATCATTTATTTAACTATTGCATTGTTGCTTCAAAAAATTATTTTTAAATATTATATTTATAACATTCATATTTCATATTTCATTTCCATATTTTATTATCTAACCATTGATAAAATAAATCCCATATCTTGTAATATTGTTTATCTTCTTGTTCTCTAATTTCAAATGTCAATTTACTCATTTCAGCACATTCCATGATTTTCTTAATAATTTCATCTTGCATTGATATTTTCTCATTTTTCCAGTTTTTAGTAAATACAATTCTAGCAGCTGTTAAAACATTCACAATCAAATATCTCACTTCTCTATTGTATGTTTCCGGCACAATCCCTAATAAAAAAAATCTCTGGCTTAAAGTCTATGTGTTTTTTTGTCATTTTTTCTAACCATGTGTGGATTTTAGTCCAGTATCTTTTCGCTTCTACACATGTCCACCACATATGGTAATATGAGCCCTGTATCTGATGGCATTTCCAACACTTCTCAGATTTGTTCTTGAACATTCTCGCTATTCTTGTTGGGGGTGGATGCCACCTGTAAAACATCTTATACAAATTCTCCTTATATGCTGTTGACATTGTCATTTTATAATTTTGCATCCACAATTTTTGCCATTTCTCTAAGTCACTACCATAACCAACATTTTTCCCCCATGCAATCATTGTTTCTTTAACTTGTTCTTCCTCTAATTTTACCTTTAATAAGTAAT
Source organism: Pantherophis guttatus (assembly GCF_059756535.1). Taxonomy (NCBI): domain Eukaryota; kingdom Metazoa; phylum Chordata; class Lepidosauria; order Squamata; family Colubridae; genus Pantherophis; species Pantherophis guttatus. Next base: position 117,701,829 of record NC_142065.1, on the reverse strand, counting down.
CATACAATTTTTTAATTATATAGTCATCAGAACCTATTAAAATTTTATCTAAATTAGTCAGATTACTATAGAAACCTTCTCTCTTAAAATCTTTATCATATCTAGAATGTATTTGCATAAATGAAAACCAGTCCATTTTTATATCCTGTTCTTCTAATTCTTGCTTCGATTTAAGTTCACCCTTTTCATTCAGTATTTCACTATATCTAACAATTTGTTCCTTTCTAAATGTTATTGAATATGAGAATGCTTCAATAGTAGATAGCCAGACTGGAATTTTTAAATAATGAGGTCTTTTAATCTTCTCCCAATTTAATATCAAAGACTCTCGGATAACATGTCTTCTAAAATACCCCTGTGTTTTTGTGCCCTTGTACCATAAGAAAGCGTGCCAGCCCAACAACAAGTCATGTCCTTCTAAAGTCAACAACCTAGTATTTCTTAAGGTTATCCATTCTTTAATCCACATCAAATTTGTTGCTTGATAATATAGTTCCCAATCCGGCAATCCAAAACCTCTTCTTATTCTAGCATCTTGCAACAATTTTAATTTTATCCTCGCCTTTTTACCCTGCCAAATATATTTTAACACTATTTTGTTTAATTCTTCAAAATAACCTTTTCCCAACCTATTTGGAATTGTCTGGAACAGATATAAAATTCTAGGCAATATATTCATCTTAATAGTTGATATCCTCCCTATTAATGATAATTGCAAATTCTCCCATTTAGCCAAATCTGTCACTATCTGTTGTTTAAGCTTGTTATAATTATTCTCCTTGAGTGTACTGCATCTTGCTGTCAAATATATTCCCAAATACTTAACCTTGTTTGTGACCTGCATCTTTGATACTTCCGCCAATTCTTCTTTTTGTTTTTTTAATATATTTTTTGTCAAAATCTTTGTTTTATCTTTATTTATTTTCAAACCTGCTACCTTTCCAAATTCTCCTATTTTGTCTATCAGTTTATTTATTGATTCAAATGGATCTTCCAGAATAAACACCAGGTCATCCCTCTTCTTGAGTCTTATTTTGGCATTCTGGTAACTGAAGTGCAGTTTTTGGACCTTACAACCTCTTCTTAATTTCTTGTAGACTATGCACATTAATTTTGCTCAACTTTTGAGTTGTTGTCTTCTCCTCCATAAAAGGCTATTTCTTTTACATCCAAAGCAACTGGAAATTCAGAGGTTGTTAAAACAATAATGACAGGGTAATGATGATTTAATAGCTGACCAGCTGCTACAATGCTGTAATGCTGTAATGATGGTACAATGGTAGTAATGAATCAGCAGGGTTATTTGACTGTTACCACTTTAAGAGTCTGTATTATAAGAGAGGCCCTGTTGGGGCGTATTTCTCTCTACATGTGGGCTTCCATGCTGTAAATTGCTGATTGATTGTTTGACTTTGTCTAGTATGTGTATGTATATTCTTTTGTAGAGATAAACCACTATTCTATTATTACAAACCTCTGTTTGATGTTATTGCTCCTGAGTTGTCACACATAGTCACTCTGTGTACACTCTGACAAATAAAACAGAAGAATAAATGAAATTGCTAGAATACTTATTCCTTGAAACAATTCCAGTAAATAGATGGTCCCTTCTAGAAGTTTTCTCCACTTTTAATTCCAACCAGTTTGAGTCTATCCCAAATGAAGCAAATCAAAAATTAGTCTAAACTGGTTTAGAAATTACCAAAATCTAGCACAGAGATCACAATAATTTTCCCTGGTACTACCATCCCCTTACCCTGCCAACAGTCTGCTATCACATGATAAAACTCAGCTGTATATTTAGGTCTAGAACAGGGCTGTGAAACTCCGGCCCGCAGGCCAGATGCGTCAACCACCAGCCATGCCCATGCCCAGTTTAGTGAAGGGGGAAAAAGTCTCAATATGTCATGTGATGCCACTGTGATGACATGAGTTTCACACTCCTGGTCTAGAAGCTTCACTAATTGGTGCCAGAGGTCCTTCCAGCCATCACTTTTCTTCTTGATTCTTAAGAAGGTCTTTGTGGTGAGGAAAGCATAGGATGCTTGTTTTCATTTTCTAACCACACATTCTCTATCAAACCAGGGATTGAAATAAAAAAAAAGTTCCATATGATGAAGTGGAGTTCTTATAAAAGGGGGAATATACAGTCTAAGAAATTTGCAAACCCATCCTCCAATGGGTTGCTATTAATGAGCTTAGTGGATTTGTCTGATTCTCTCAGAGGAAATGTTGAATCCTTCCCCACCCCTTTTAGGGTGGGGAAGCTGCTTCTTATGTTCTAAGCTCTATATAATAAAGGTGATATGGTACTGAAGACAATGAATATGTATGCAAAAATAGAACAGAATAAAATAGAAATCGTAAACAGAAGAAATCATGAGGTTTAGAGGCATGAGATGGATGAAAACTAGTGTTGAAAAAATAAACAAGGAAGGAAGGAAGGAAGGAAGGAAGGAAGGAAGGAAGGAAGGAAGGAAGGTAGGTAGGTAGGTTCTGGGATGAAAGGAAGAGGAGGAGAAGTGAATGAGAAAATTATGAATGTGTGGGACTGTGGGGAAGTTGAGAAAGAAATGAGACCATGCTAAACATAAACAACCCACAGATGGGATAAGAGTTTGTTAGTAATTCTGGGAGAAAGGCCAGCACAATTCAGCTTTTAGAAAGAAGAAATTCAGAATATTCAAATAGACTCTATCTTTATGAATCCCGTAATAATAATAGCTACAGGAGCAGGTTCCAAAATTCTATACTATATCTATAAAATAACTTATTGAAGTCTGTGTAATTCTTGCTTCTTTGCCCTACAATGAGGAGCCTAACAGGGGAGATGACAATTTATAGGTACAAGATGAGAAACATTAATTTAATGCAATATGTACTATATATCAAGCTATTCATGTTAAAAGTTTGTATAGATTCTTGGTTTTAGCTAACTTCGATTAAACAAGAAGCACCCAGCACTTTCCAATTCTTGTTTCCCTTCTAATCTCCTTATAAAACCCACTGGAGGACATTGCCTAATAAAATACAAAATATTCATTCTAGTCAGTCAATCACAATGTCCTTCCTGCTTCCCTTCTGTTGGATTGAATAAAGAAAAGTAGATAGGTCCTGTATATAGTAGAAAAAATATAGTAATTAACATAAAGTTCCTCCTTACATCTTTATTTCAAAGGCTTCTTTATACAATAGATAAGATACGATTTCACTTTTATTCAAATTTTTTAGTAGCAATGGTCAAACAATACTTGGGTGTTCATAGTAAGCTTTCTGTCATTCTGAGCCGAGCCTCTGGGTGTCACTGTTCACCAGGAAGGAAAAGAAATCAAAAGTCAAGAGTCCTGGTGTTGCTATTCTTTCATACAGTACATTTACCAAGTAAGTGAAGAACAATCTAAAAACCAAGAGGTGCATTTTCCATTTGGCTTTGAAGTAACTGTTTTCATTGAGAGAATGGAAGACACACAAACCTGCATCTGTAAAAGGGGGATCCTGCAATACCTTGCTATTATTTTTGCTTGCAAGATGGTTTCTGGGCAGATTCATTATTTGATTCCTGAGGAGATGCACAAAGGCTCTTTTGTGGGAAATATTGCAAAGGACCTGGAAATGGAGGGGATGAAGATTTCAGAAAATGGGCTCTGCATTATTCCCAATGTAGGTATGATCCAGTATTTTGCTTTCAATGTCAACAGTGGTCATTTAGAAATATCTGAGAGAATTGACCGGGAGGAAATATGTGGACAGGCAGAGAAATGTATATTGAAGTTCCAAATTCTTCTTGAAAGTAAATTAAAGCTTTATGCAATTGAGGTGGAAATTACTGACATAAATGACAATGTTCCTAATTTCCCTCTATGGGAGCAAGAGTTGGAAATCAGTGAGGCATCTACACTTGGATTCCGGGTCCCTCTTTCTGAAGCTCAAGATCCAGATCTGGGAATAAATTCTATACAGAGCTATCAACTCAGAGGCAGCAGCCATTTTTCTCTGGATACACAAATAGGAAAAAATGGCTTCAGACATACTGAACTGATACTGGAAAAAATTCTAGACAGAGAGGAACAAGCTGTTTATAATCTAATCCTTACAGCTAATGATGGAGGAGATCCTATCCGATCTGGCACTGCAGAAATCAAAGTCATTGTTTTAGATTCAAATGACAACACGCCTGTTTTCAGCCAACCAATCTATGAAGTGAATGTCAAAGAGAATATTCCTAAAGGATCTATTATTGCTACTGTGCATGCCACTGATCTTGATGAAGGGCTTAATGGAGAGGTGAAATCCTTCCTGAAAAAGACTACAAAATTAGATGTTCCCACATTTCACCTTAATTCCACAACGGGTGAAATTACACTCACTGGGAATCTTGATTATGGAGAATCAACTTTCTATGAATTTGAAGTACAGGCCAAAGATTGGGGAGGTTTTACTGATAGATCAATTGTTGTTATCTTCATTACAGATTTGAATGATAATGTACCTGAACTAGCAATTACTTTTGTCACCAATTCCGTAGTTGAAAGTTCACCACCCGGAACTGTTATTGCCATTTTAAATGTACGAGACAGAGATTCTGGAGTCAATGGAGAAATCACAGTCTCCATTCCAGACAACCTCCCTTTCCAATTAAAGAAGTCCTCTGATAGGTTTTATAGTTTGATGACAGATAATGCCCTTTGCAGAGAACAGATATCAGCTTTTAATATAACTATAGTAGTTACTGACCATGGAATACCTCCTCTTTCAGTAGCCACAGTAATTGAACTATACATCTTAGACACAAATGACAACCCTCCATTGTTTGAGAAATCAATTTATCCTTTCTATGTTGTAGAGAATAACCAAATGGGTGCTTTGATATATTCCTTAAAAGCGAATGATCCAGACTGGAAAAGGAATGCAGTAATAAGGTATTCTATCACTAGTAACCAGACAACTGAATCATTTCTCTCCTCTTATGTCTCCATTAATTCTGAGACAGGAGCTATCTATGCATTAACCTCATTTGATTATGAAAATTTTAAGAAGATTTAGTTTCAAGTTAAGGCTCAGGATGGTGGCTCCCCATCGCTCAGCTCCAATGTTTCTGTTATTATTTACATCTTGGACCAAAATGACAATGTGCCAGAGATTCTGTACCCCTCCCCTTCCGCTGATGGCTCCACTGGAATAGAGCTGGCCCCTCGCTCTTCTGAGCCAGGTTACCTAGTCGCTAAAGTAGTGGCAGTAGATGCAGATTCTGGCCAGAATTCCTGGCTCTCCTATCAGCTGATCAAAGCAACAGAACCAGGGCTCTTTGCCATGGGACTCCACACTGGCGAAATCAGGACTGCTCGGCTTTTTCTGGAGAAAGATGCCCTGAAGCAAATCCTGGTGGTTTTAGTGAAGGACAACGGCCAACCACCTCTCTCTGCCTCAGTCACTCTCACAGTTGTTCTGGCTGACAGCATCCCTGAAATTCTCTCAGATCTGAGCAACATCTCAGCTCCTGTAGATTCTCAGTCAGACCTCACTTTTTACTTAGGGACTGCGGTGGCTTTTGTCTCCTGTTTCTTCTTTACCTTGCTCCTTGTGCTACTGGCAATTAGAGTATATAGATTGAGAAATTCACAGATGAAGTCTGAGAAGATAATCTGCCTCACAGTTTGTAGGCATTAACGGAGTCCAAACATTTCTTCATTCTTACTGCCATGAGGTTTCTCTGACTGCAGATTCTAAGAGAAATCACTTTAATATTTCCACAGCAAATGATTCGGATACTCTGTGTATTAAAGAAGGTTATGGCGCAAAGGATCCAATTGTATCTGGTGAAACTTTAAATTTAAATAATGATGCTCTAATAGTAATTCAGATAAGGTAATTATTTTAAATCATTTTGATCTTTTTGTTCTTATATACACTTGTTTATCTTAATATATGTCAATATGCTCTGATATACAAAATCTTATTGACCTTGCTATTATTGTACATATCACATTCTCTATTCTCTAACTTAATATTATACTGAATTTTCAGCAGATCCAGTGTTGCACTATTTCTTAAATATAAATATAACCATATTCCATTCAGTGGTGGGTTTCAAAAATTTTTTACTACTGGTTCTGTGGGTGTGGCTTGGTGGCATGGCATGGCATGGTTTGGTGGGTGTGACTTGGTGGGCATGGCAGGGGAAGGATACTGTAAAATCTCCATTCCCTCCCCAATCCAGGGGAAAGGTACTGCAAAATTCCCATTTCCTCCTGATCAGCTAGGATTCGGGAGGCAGAGAATAGATGGGGGCGGGGCCAGTCAGAGGTGGTATTTACCCGTTCTCCGAACTACTCAAAATTTCTGCTACCGGTTCTCCACAACTGGTCAGAACCTGCTGAAACCTACCTCTGGTTCCATTGAAATCAACTGGACAAAACTTTGAATAGAACAGGACTGCTTTGTATCTCATTTTACTATACAGGAACATCTCAGGAAATTAGCTCTTTACTTCAAATATATATGTTCAGCAGCAAAACCATTTTTAAAAGATGTCTCTCAAAAATTAAGCATCAGGTCTATGTGAAACTTCTCAGATTTCGGTTAACTTGAAGTATAAGATTCAAAGAGGGCATAGGATGTAATAGGGAAGTAGCAGAAGGCCTTCAGGGTTTGAGATAAATGAGGAATGAGGTAAAATATCAATGACAGTGGAACAGTTATGGGAAGATTCTTCTTGGATTTGCCAGCCATGTGGTGCTCGACAGAGAGGCAGAGTTTAATTAGGCACTAAAGTTCATTAGGTTCTTAATTATATTAAAGTTGGACAGCTCATTATTTTTCTTATATCTGTCAACATTAACCATGTGATGAAGATTCATTATTGTCATTTGTAGCAAACAAAAAAGTTGCTGAAAACCCGCTGAATCTGAATCTGATTTTAATATACTTGACGGTGCAATCCCAATTATCCTATTTCCAGGTGTAGCAATAAACAACAGAAAGTCTTCGATTTATAACCATTCGTTAAGTGACCATTTGAATTTACAACAGCACAAGAAAAAGTGACATGACATTTTTTCACACTTTCGACCATGGTCACATAATCAAAATTCAGGTGCTTGTCAACTGGCATGTATTTATGACAGTTGTACTGTCCTGGGGTCATGTGATCACCATTTGTAACCTTCCCAGCTGGCTTCTGACAAGCAAAGTCAATGGGAAAAGCCATTCATTTAATGACTGGAGGATTCATTAATAGCTGCAGTGATATGTTTCATAACTGTGGCCAAAAAAAAGGTTGCAAAATGGGGCAAAACTCATTTAACAACTGCCTTGCTAAGCAAAGGAAATTTAGGGTCAATTGTGGTCATAAATAATTAAGGACTATTGTATATTCCCCCAATCCTGTCTGATTCTTGGAAACCACCAGGACAACTCCCTGCAGTTTTCTTGCAAAATAAATGTAGAATGAAATATAAAAACTGAAGAATTTTGTTTTAAACACTTGCAATTGTAGATTTAGAATAACGATGTCAGCGTTCCACATTAGGCTCTCTTCCAGCGCTGACATGAATGAAATGAAACAGAGAGCAGAAGCGGTGATTTATTGCTAAGATGAACTTTTACCTAGTTTTCTGCATGTAACAGATAGTGTTGCCTGGGTGACAGAGGGTGGGGGCAAATTCCTGTGAAAAGAATGTGCCAAGACGAAGAGATGGATCTGCATGATGGCCAATGGGATATTGGGGTTGGAGAGCGGAAGGGGAGGTTGTTGGAAGGAGGGGCCAGTTTGGCTGCAACCAGAGTTCAAGCATGTCGTGTTTTTTCTATTCTTAAATAAAAGAGATTCATTAGAGACTTTGCGTTTGAGAATGAAGTTTATTTAAGATAGCACCGAAGCTTGACAAACAAAATAACAGGGTTGGAAGGGACTTTAGAGAACTTCTAGTCCATCTCCCTGCCCAAGCAGGGAGTTCCAATACAATTTCAGACAAATGGTTGTCCAAAACCTCTAGTGATGAAGCATCCACAACTTCTGGAGGCAAGCAGTTCCACTGATTAATTGTTCTCACTTCAGAAAATTCCTCCTTAATTCTAGGTTGCTTTGTTTCTTGTCTTGCCTTCTGGTGCTTTGGAAAATAGGTTAACTCTCTCTTCTTTGTGGCAGCCCTCAAATATTGGAACACTGAGATCATGTCACCCCTAGTTCTTTTTTTCACTAGACTAGACATGCCCAATTCCTGCAACCATTCTTCATTTGTTTTAGCCTCCAGCCCCCTAATCATCTGCACTCTTTCTAGAGCTTCAACATTTTTTTAGATGAGCAAAACTGAATGCAGTATTCCAAATGTGAAGTAGTGTGACTTTAAGCTCAGTCCACATGTATTTGTTGGGAATTCTGGTGTCACATATTTGCCTTCTAATAGTAGTAATAGTGGTAGATACATACATTTATTAGTCTTGCAAGACAAAAAATAAGTAACATCTACTGCTATTAAGCTGAGGTAAAAATCACATAAACTGATGGCAAACCATGCACCAGCTGAGACGAGGGCGTAATATTCCAAAGTGAGGACTTTACACAATTTATGAAGTAAAAAGACTATGCATCAGTTTCCTTTGATTAATACAACCTGCCCTCTACTAAGGTGTAGGCAACCAAGATCACACTCAGTTGAATTTTTACAAAATGAGTTGACTTTTTATAAATTGAAACTGTGTGGCTGTGAGACGTTATTCAAGATACTGTAGCTTCTTTTCAGGGCACATATGTGTTCACTATAGTCATACATATCTGACAATGAGTTAGAAAATCCATTGATCATAGTGACAATAAATAAGGATAATAGGAACATCCAGAAAATTGTGTCATCTGCTAGGGAAAATTTCTTCCCAAATAGTTGGCAATCCAACTGCTTTGTTTAAAGAAATCACATGCCCTTTTAGGGAGGGAATAGGGTCGAAGAATGGTTGTTGAATTGTGAGAAATTTGTTGGGCATCTGGAGGATTAAATCACTCAGGTTTGCTCAGAAAGAGATACTATCTGGCATGTCCTATAAAAGTGACTGAATCATCATCCTGGAGAATATATTTGAGCCCATTAGTCTTACAGAAGGGACAAGCTTTGTGGTGACATCAATTCCATCCACCTGCAGTCTATATTTCTGCCCTTTTTGGTTTCTGAAAGTCCCCAGAGAGGTGTCACGGTGATCGATCAGGGGAAATGTGAATGGTATCATCAGATTTGAAGCAAAGTTGTGCATCCCACTTCCTCAAGATCTAGGGCTCTTCATTGTGAGGTGCCATGGGACTCAAGATTCTTTCCCCTTTTATTTAACATCTATACGAAGCCTGTAGGGAAGGTCTTCCAATGGCACAGAGCATCTCATCTTTGACCCAAAAGAAAATGCAGTTGAAGTTTGTCCTCATGCCTGGAGGCCATCTAACCAGAGATCTAAAAAGTACAGAAAAGATAAGATGGTAAAAAGAACTATACCTGATTTCAGCAGCATGGATCCCTCCAGATACCTAACCATCATTTGAGCATTCTTATTATGCTTTCTTGGGAATCTAGAATACAGAATAACAAGAGTTGGAAGAGCTGCTCTCTTCCGGGTTCTGGTTCTCCAGCGCGCACATGCACACTCCAGTTTCAGCACCCAGTGCCAAAAAGGTTAACCATCATTGCTCTATACCTATACTGTTCTGGACAAATGACTGTCCAATCTCTTCTTGAAAAACCTCCAGTGATGGAGCACCTACATCTGGATGCAAGCCATTTAACAGATTAATTGTTCTAACTATCAGGAAATTTCTCCTTAATTCCAGATTGCATCTCTTTTTAATGAGTTTCCACCAATTGCTTTTTGTTCTTACCTCAGGAGCTTTGAAGAATAAATCAACTCCCTGTTCTCTGTAACAGCCATTTAAGTACTGGAAGACAGCTATCATGTCACCACCTCCCAATCTTTTTCTTCATTATGCTATACATACATACAGTAGTCCCCTTAACAGTTCATCTTATCATCTTTGTAACTCTTCTCTGCCCTCTTTCTCAGCATCTTTTTTTCATCATGTCAACCAGAATTTGATGTAGTATTCCAAATGTGGCCTCACTAGTGGCAGCCCTGAAGATCCAAAGGAACTCTATACTGCAGTATAGAGCAGTACTATCACTTCTCATGATCTTGACACCGTTCCTCTGTTGATGCAACCTAAGACTGCATTGGCTTATTTGGCTGTTGCTACCTCATACTTAGATGCAGAGGTGGGCGTCACATACTGTAACAACTGGTTCGCCCAGCACCAGAAATATGAGTGCACGCGCACAATCCACACATGCATGCGGTGTCACAAAACATGGCAATTTGCTTGCACACACCGTCCACACATGCATGTGGCATCAAAAACCATGGCAATTCGCCCATGTGTGCCTTCCACACATTCGTGTGACATCGAAAACACAGTGATATATGATGGGATTGCACCCAGGTGGGTGGGCAGACCCAACCGCAGGTCACAGTTACTGGTTCACCCGAACTGGTCCGAACTGGCAGCAGCCCACCACCAGTCCACTAGAACATCAAGATTGACTTTAACAATTATTCAGTTCTTTTATTCTATGTGTGACTTGATCTTTTCAAACTGAATTTTAATTTGATTTAATTTAATTTCTGTTATGAGGGATTATGGGGGTTTTGTGTTTGTTTATTGCTAGAATCCTGTGATTCAACATACCAGTAGTCCTCAATTTGAAACTATAATTGAATTATGGTTATAAGTTGTGGAAGTCATTAAGCAGGGGTCACCTCTTGACTGTGCCTAATTTACAGCAGTGATTAAGTGAATGCCATGGTTGTTAAGCAAATGCTGCAGTCATTAAAATGAACACTGTCTTCATTAAATGAATTCTTATACTCAATGGGGCATTTTTTTTTTGCCAGAAGCAGGAAGAAAGCATCAGAAACAGGCAAACCCCCCCCCAATTGTGGTCATGTGACCACAGGAAGTGGCAAACAGTTGTAAATGCGAGCCTGTTGCAAAGCACCTAAAATGCAATCACGGTGTGTTTGTGTATGTGGACATCAGAACTTCAAAATTGGAACACAATTTTGTGGACCTCTGTGGAAGTCCATCATAACATCAGTCACTAAGCAACCAGTGATTAAGCAAGTACTACTTGTAGTATAAATAATATATATAGTACCGTAGATAATGTGGAGAAGTGGCCTTTATCATCAGAAGGCAATAAACTTTTGGAAATAGCTCCAGTCCTGGTGTTATGAAGATTTGTTATTAGCTTGTCTGAAGCAGCTCAGAAACATCCACCACGTTTTAAGCGAAGATAATTTAATGAAACATCCCTTTCCTGTTTTTTCCTGACTTTGATGAATAAAGTGCTTGTCTTGAAAATTAAGCATAGATTTCAGGAGTTAGAAAAAGATAAGGAAGCTCATTCTTCCCAAAAATGATTTTAACTTTACAATATTGAATTTTTCTTTTTTTCTTATTTGCAATTAAATAGTTACATTTTACAAATGAAGGCAAATATACATGTCCCAGGATAATGTTGCAAGATCCAATCTGATCCAACCAGTTCCCTGAGGATGGGATCATGCACGAGTCTGAAAGCTTAGAAGAGTAAACCTCTGATCCCGGTGACCTACCCAGATTAGATCTTAGATATGTTTTATTTCTTCTTCTTTTTTTAATCAAGTTTTATTGATTTTTTTTCTTTTGCACACATCCACATATCTTATGAACAGAGTATTGGCCATATCATATCTTATACAACTTATCATCTCCAAATACATTTTACATAGTTACAATTTCTGCAAAAATATTTTTTCCATACTTTTTTATCTTATCTTAATACTTCTATGCTTATTGTATAAAGAACATCTTCTTCTGCCCTTAAATTCTAATTTCTTCATTATTAATCATATATATTTTCTTTTCACTTTCATATTAATTCATTCTTCATCCTAATAAATTTATACATGTTCAGGGTAGCCCTTTTACCATTTCATCTTTTTTATTTTACAACAATCCTTCTTCTCCTTCTCTCTTTCCCTTCCCTCCCTTCTTTTATCCTTTCCTACTTTCTTCTTTCCTCCTCTCCTACTCCTTCTCTACTTCCCCTTCCTTTCTCCCCTCCTTTCTTCCTCCCTTTCTAACCTTCTCTCCTACTCTTATTTCCCCTCCCTTTCTTCCTCTCCTTTTCCCCTTCTTCTATTTCTCTCTCTCCTTCCTCACTTCTCCCCTCCTTCTATCCCTCTACTCCTTCTTACCATTCTGTTTCCATTGCTGTATTCATTTTCAATTGAATATTTTCCTCTATGGTGTCCAATTTTTTCTTCAATTATTATATATATTTCTCAAAATCCCCATCCCATTTTTTAATTATTAACAATGTATTTCAATTTATTCCATTTTTACCATGAAAGCTTTTAACTCAATTAATCTTCCACCTCTTATTTTCTTTAATTCCTAATTTCTTATTTCCACATCAATTATTTCCATTTACTAGCATTTCAATTTTATATTACAGTTTCAGTTATTTTCACATTTAAACCAATCTATCTTTCACATTGCATCTGCTAATCCATTTTACAATAAACAATATACTTCTTTTTTGTTTCTTACATACATCATTTAGTAACATTTCACTTTTATAATCTTAATTTCAATTAATTATTCCATTTTACCGTGATCTATGTACTTCTTCTAATTCACTTCTTACATACAATTTCTACTATTAATACCATTCCTTTAAATCAACCAATAAATACTTTAATTCCCTTTCTACTATCCAATTATTCTTCCCCTTTTAACCATTTTCTTTTGGTCTCTCCAAAATTCCATTTCTTAATATTTTCCTCCCTTTCTCCCATTCTCTTATTTTCTTCTTTTTCTTTTTATATTTATTGTATCTTTCCCCCTGAATCCTTTCTCTAGTTTTTAAAATTATTACCCTCTTCATTCTCCCCCTCAATCTTTTCCCATTTTCTTCTCTTCCCCTCTTTTTTGAGGAATATTCCTCCCTTTCCATTTTTATTTTGTCACTGTCAATCCCAGTGTAATTGTCTATTTTTTATCTTCAATTGTTTTCTCTTCAATGTTATGTTCTTGCTTTTCATTTTATTCTCTTTTTCCTTTTTTTATCTTCTAACTAGTTCTCCGCTTCTTTATTTCCCTTAAACGCTTCATGCACTTTCTTAAACATCTCCATTAGTTCCTCATACTCATACTCCCAATTTTCCATATTGTCAGTTCAAAGAACAGAATTTTTTTTTGTAGTTTATGTATAGTTCAAATTCAAGTCCATGTAATATCTCTTTTTTCTTTTTTCTTTCCAAATAGTATCCAATTCAAATATTTATTTAGACCATTCCAGTTTGAGGCTTTATTTTTTCCAGTTCTTTTCAAAATCGTGCTCCAGCTGTTTAAACAAATACTCCTTAAACAGTTTCCCATGGTTATCTCACTCCTTTATTTCTTCAAATTTTAAAACGATTGTTGTAGTGCTTCCTTTCCGCCAGGAGATGTCTCTCTCTGATTCACAAATCTCCAGACAGCAATGTATCACTTTTAAATCCACATAGAAAGTACTTTCACTTCAATTACTTCCTTTTATTGCTAAAAAATGCTTTCATTCAGTTTTCTTTTTCTCATATTGTTTTTAATTTCTCCCAATTCAATTATAAATCCAGGTAGTAAGTTTTCCTTTTTGGGCTTTAGTCTTTTAGATTCCTTTTTATTTTTCTCTTCACTTTAAATTCCCAAGTGCCAATTAGCCATTTATTTCATGCTGAGACCTCTTTTAAGCTTTCAAAATTTTTCTTCTTACCTGTGAATTGGCCAATCACTCACCTGGTAACAATACTCCATTCAAACATCACTCCTGCACAAATCTTAGTCCGGTTGCCCCAGCTTAAAGCGGCCATTTTAATGGCCGCTATCCCCGCCACCAGATCAAAGAGCTGCCTCTGACCGTTCGAGGAACTTGCCTGTTCCTCTCGGTCTTCCAAAGTGCCTCTCTTTCTCCCCCATCCCTCCAAGACGGTTCCAGTCCAAAGACTCCCCAACAGTGGTTTGTCTGGCTGGATTTTCATGAAGCTCTTCGAAGCTCGCTATTTTCCAGCCAGTATCGCCACAACACTTCCAGTTCCTCTGATACGTTTTATTTATATTGTTATATTTGGTACAGAGATGTAAATTTAATTATTCCAAATAAGGAGTATAGCTATTTCTTGCCTAATCAGAACCCCAAATCTTTTTATAATTTGTGGGGCTTAATATTGTAAAATCACCCAATATCCTGTGTGTTTTTACTACATGTTACCATTGCTGCTATTATTATTGTTGTTATTGTTATTGTTATTATTTACTTTATTCATTAAACATGAAACTCAGTCAACAGAAGGTTGTTGTTGTTGTTGTTGTTGTTATTATTAAAGTATTTTGCACAATTTTGCTGTACTAACATATTAAATGTGAAATAGTTTCAACTTTGTCATTGCAAAGCTGGCAGTTTGGACTGGATTTTTGTATCTTCGCTTTTTTTTTCTTTTTCTTTTTTGAAATAATTTTTATTACAATTTTCCTTTACACAACTCTAGTACATAATCAACAGACTGTCATTTTTTGTATACTTCGGATCAACATTCCATACAATATATACATTATATACGTTCAATATCTAGTCCTCAATAACCTTATGTATATTTCCAATTTTTATTTCTATTATCTATTCAAGTGTACCATTTTTCCCAAACCGCATAAAATTCTGAATCATCTGTGGAAGTATGATTTTTTCCCCTTTTCCTTGACCCATAAGTACGTGTGCCAGCCTCTCTGTAAATCATGCCCTTCTAGCATCAAAATTCTTTTATTTTCTAAAGTAATCCATTCCTTTATCCAGACTAAATTGGCCACTTTATGGTAGATTTCCCATGCAGGGAGTCCAAAGCCTCCCCTGCTTCTATTGTCCTGCAACTTTTTTTAGCGAAATTCTGGGTTTTTTCCCTCCCCAAACAAATTTCCTAGTGATTTTGTTCAATTCTACAAATTGACACAGGCTACGGGATACACTATTACAAACGTGGAAGGAAATTGGGCTAAAACAACACATGAAGATTTCAAACTGGCTTTCAGTAATGGAGGCCATGATATATCCCAATGCTCTAGCAATAGATAAAATGTACAGGTACAAGGATATTTTAGATAGTTGCGGAAACCTCAAAACAAATGAATCACTCAAAGAACAGGGCATCTACATTGACTGATGGCCATATTTACAGATCAAATCTAGGTATCAAAAAGATAAGGAGGAATTTGGAATAGAGACGGGATTAAACAGATTTGACAAATTATTGACGGGCACAGAAAATAAAATATTATCGAAATTATACAATTACTTATTAGAATATGACAGAGCCGAGGAGGTGGTAAAGGAGCAAATGATTGTATGGGCAAAAAACATAAGGCATAATATAAATTTGGCCGATTGGGAAATAATTTGGAATAGGAACTATAAATTGACAAGAGCGGTAACATTTAAAGAAAATCAGTATAAAATGTTGTACAGATGGCACTTAGCCCCCTCAAGATTAGCTAAAATCTATCCAAATTTGAGACCAAATTGTTGGAAATGCGACCACCAACAGGGCACCTTCTTCCATATGTGGTGGACATGCCCCAAAGTGATCAAATATTGGAAAAAGATTCGAATTTGGATCCAGGAAGTAATTGAAGAAAACATAGATTTGGCACCCGAAACTTTTCACCTGGGAGTTCTAAAGAGGACATATGAGAAGAGGAAGAGATACTTAATAATACACATTATCATGGCAGCCAGGATAACATATGCACAGTATTGGAAAGAAAAAGGAATACCACCGGAAGAACATTTAATTTGGAAAATTTTAGAGTGCGCTGAGATGTGTAAATTAACATATGAGATTGATGAGAAAGAGGAATCGGAATACTATATGGTGTGGGGACTATGGTACAAATGGTTGGAAGATAGAATAAAGAAAGGAAAAGGAAGAACTTAGATATCTAAATAAGGGAGTAAAATATGAAATATGATAAGTTAAGAATGTATTCAATCTGTATTTATATTAACGCTGTCTAACCGATAGTTCATTTATTGTATTATTATGCAATTTAATAAAAAAAAAATTAAAAAAATTCTGAATCATCTTTTTCTTTTAGTTCTAGGGTAAGTTTATCCATTTCAGCACATTCATATATCTTCTGAATGATCAATCCCACTGGTGGTGTATTGCGTTCCTTCCAATATTGCGCGAAAGCAATTCTTGCTGCTGTTAATATGTGTAGAATCAAATATCTTATCTTTCTATCAAATTTTGTTTTAAGTATTCCCAGGAGAAATGTTTCTGGATTTAGTTCTATTTGACATTTTATTATCTTTTGTAGCCATCCTTGTATCTTAGTCCAGAATTTTTTCACTTCAGGACATAGCCACCAAGCATGAAAGAAGGTACCTTGACATTGGTTATATTTCCAACATTTTGGGCTTAAATTCGAGTACATTTTAGCCAGCCTTGCTGGGGCTAGGTGCCAATGGTAAAGCATTTTGTATTGATTTTCCTTATAAGCAGCAGATTTTGTTATAGTGTATTTTTTGTTCCAAATTCTTTCCCAATCCTCTAAATCTATATTATGCCCTATGTTTTTAGCCCATGCAATCATCGGTTCTTTCACCACCTCCTCTACTCTATCAAATTCTAATAGATAATTGCATATTTTGGATATTAATTTTCCTTCGGGGCCTATCAACAATTTGTCTAGTTGTTTTGGTTCTGTGTCAATTCCGTATTCTTCCACGTCTTTCTTGTACCTAGATTGCAGTTGTAAATATGGCCACCAATTGATAGAAATTCCCTGTTCCTTTAGTGTCTGATTGTTTTTAAGCTTCCCCTGTTTATCTAAAATTTCTGAATATCTGGACATTTTGCTTATATCTAATGTGTTGGGGTGGATCATTGCTTCCATGGTGGATAACCAACCAGGGATTTTCATGTAATGTTTTTTCCTTATATCCTCCCAAATTCGTAACAATGCATCTCTTATTTTGTGTCTATAGAAATATGAGTGTATCCTATTCCCTTTATCCTACATAAAGGACATGGGTATGTCCGGACGGGATGACTGAGGCAGGTCTTGAGAGTGTTATCTGGCGGGAGTTCGATCCTGTGGCTCCCGAGGACATGGACAGGGCTGGGACGGCTGAACGCAACCACATGTTTATTGGACCCGTGTCCCTCCTGGTTGGTACTGGCTTCCCGGGAGGTGACACGAGGCTGGCTCCAGAAGATTGTTAACGCTTCTTTGAGTGAGGGGGTCCTACTGGCCGCTTTGAAAGAAGCGGTTGTGAGGCCCCTCCTCAAGAAGCCCTCTCTGGATCCGGCTGTTTTGGCTAACTATCATCCAGTCTCCAACCTTCGCTTTGTTGCGAAGGTTGTTGAGAGTGTGGTAGCGCAACAGCTTCCCCGGTACCTGGATGAAGCTGTCTATCTAGACCCGCTCCAGTCCGGCTTCCGGCCTGGGCACAGCACGGAAATGGCATTGGTCGCGTTGGTGGATGATCTCTGGAGGGCTCGGGATAGGGGTTGCTCCTCTATCCTGGTCCTGTTAGACCTCTCAGCGGCTTTTGATACCATCGACCATGGTATCATGTTGCACCGGTTGGCGGGGTTGGGGGTGGGGGGCACCGTTCTGTGGTGGTTCTCCTCCTACCTCTCTGACCAGTCGCAATCTGTGTTGACAGGGGGGCAGCGGTCGACCCCAAGGCACCTTGCTTGTGGGGTGCCACAAGGGTCGGTCCTCTCACCCCTTCTGTTCAACATTTATGTAAAGCCGCTGGGTGAGATCATCCATGGCTTCGGGGTGGAGTTCCATCAGTACGCTGATGACACCCAGCTGTACATCTCCACCCCAGGCCACCCCAACGATGCCCTTGAAGTGATGTCCCAGTGCCTGGAGGCCGTGTGGGCCTGGATGGGGAGAAACAGGCTCCGACTCAACCCCTCCAAGACTGAGTGGCTGTGGCTTCCGGCGTCCTGATATAGCCAGCTGATGCCATCGCTGGCTATTGGGGGCGAATCACTCGCCCCAACGAAGAGGGCTCGTAACTTGGGCGTTCTTCTGGATGCAAAGCTGTCTTTAGAAGATCATTTGATGGCCGTGGCCAGGGGGGCTTTTTTATCAGGTTCGCCTGATACGCCAGTTACGCCCCTTTCTAGATCGGGACTCCCTATGCACAGTCACTCAGGCACTCGTCATTTCCCGCCTGGACTACTGCAACGCTCTCTACATGGGGCTCCCCCTGGGGTGCACCCGGAGGCTCCAGCTGGTCCAGAACGCGGCCGCGCGGGGGATTATGGGGGCGACGAGATGCTCCCATGTGACACCTCTCCTGCGCGAGCTGCACTGGCTCCCGGTGGTCTTCCGGGTGCGCTTCAAGGTGTTGGTGACCACCTTTAAAGCGCTCCATGGCTTAGGGCCAGGGTATCTACGAGACCGCCTTCTGCCACCAATAGCCTCCCACCGGCCAGTACGCTCGCACAGAGTGGGCCTCCTCTGGGTGCCGTCTGCTAGACAATGTTGGCTGGCGACCCCCAGGGGGAGAGCCTTCTCTGTGGCGGCGCCCACCCTCTGGAACAACCTCCCCCCAGAGATACGTACAATAACAGACCTCCGGATTTTTCATCGGGCCCTGAAAACCTATTTATTTCAACTAGCTGGGCTGGCTTGAGTTAAATTTTAAATTGATTTTAAATTTACGGTCAAAATATTTAATTATTTTAAACTGTTTTTTAAATTTTGTATGTTCTGTCTTTTACTTTGGCTGTTCACCGCCCTGAGTCCTATTTGGAGAAGGGTGGTATAGAAATGGAAATAAATAAATAAATAAATAAATAAATAAATAAATAAATAAAGGTATGCCACCCCTTTTGCAGATCGTGTCCTTCCAGTGTTAAGATTCTTCTGTTGTTTAAGTTCACCCAATCCCTTATCCAAACCAGAGTTGCTGCCTTGTGGTAAAATTCCCACGCCGGGAGTCCAAAGCCCCCCCTACTTCTGCTATTTTGGAGAGAGAGTGGTTTTATCCTTGCCTTCTTTCCTGACCAAACAAATTTTGTAGTAATTTTGTTAAATTCTCCAAAAAACTTCTTATCTAATGATATGGGAATTGTCTGAAATAAGTATAATAATTTGGGTAAGATGTTCATCTTGATGGTCACTATCCTACCTAAAATTGATAGTGGTAGCGTCCCCCATTTTTCCAAATCCTTCTTTATTTGTTGGACTAATACCATGTAGTTATCCTCCTTTAGGAACATACATCTCGCTGTTAACCATATCCCTAAGTACTTGGGTTTTTTTATAATTTGTAAATCCATTTCCTTTTCTAATTCTTTTTTCTGATTTGTTGTTAAGTTTTTAACTATCATTTTGGTTTTCCCTTTGTTAATTTTAAGTCCAGATATTTCTCCATATTTTTCTATTTCTCGTATTAGAATTCCACACAATTAGGATTCCACACAATCTAAAAAAAATTTAACTACTTCTCCCTCCGATGGTATATTCTCTGCTTTCCAATTTTGTACATAAACAATCCTTGCTACTGTTATTACATGTATAATCAAATATATATTGTCTTTGCTATTTTTTTCTGGTAAGATACCCAATAAGAATAGTTCTGGTTTTAAATCCATACGTTGTTATATCATTTCCTCCAACCATAGCTTAATTTTATTCCAATAGCTCTTTGCTTCAGGGCATGTCCACCACATGTGGTAATATAAGCCTGGTAACTGGTGGCATTTCCAGCATTTAGCTGATTTATCTTTAAACATTTTTGCCAGTTTCTCAGGGGGCATATGCCATTTGTAAAACATTTTATATTGATTTTCCTTGTATGCAGTGGACATTGTTAATTTATAATTTCTTTCCCATATAATTGTTGCCATTTATCTAAATTGAGTATCCAAAATTTTTTGCCCAGGCTACCATTGTTTCTTTTACTTGTTCTTCCTCTAATTTTATATTCAATAAAAAATTGTAACATTTTTTAATTAATTTATCATCTGTTCTGATGAGTATCTTATCCAGTTCAGTCTTCTTTAAATAAAAACCATGTAGTTTGACATCTTTTTCATATCTTGTTTGTATTTGCATATACATATACCAATCCATTTCAATTCCCTGTTCTTCCAATTCTTGTTTCCCTTTCAATTCCACCTTATCTGTTTACGAATCCTTATATCTAACAATATTTCCAAACTTAAAAACATTTGGGTGAATTAAGGCTTCCATTGTTGATAACCATATTGGTATTTTCACATAATATTTATCTCTAACTTTTTCCCATACCAATAACAATGCATTTCTTGTATAATGTCTATGAAAGTATGTATGTATCTTATTTTTACCATACCATCAAAACACATGCCAGCCCAATTGTAAATCATGGCCTTCCAGTGTTAATAGTCTTGTATTTCTTAGTTCAACCCATTCTTTCAGCCATGTCAATGCTGCTGCTTGGTAATATAATTCCCAATTCGGGAGTCCAAATCCTCCTCGTAATTTTGTATCCTGAAGCATTTTTAAACTTATTCTTGCTTTTTTGGCTTGCCATATAAATTTCCTTATTATCTTATTTAAATATTGAAAATAAGCCTTTTCAATTTTTATCGGTATTGTCTGAAATAGAAATAACAATCTTGGTAATATATTCATCTTTATTATTGCTATCCTTCTCATAAGTGACAATTAAAGATTCTTCCATTTCTCCAAGTTTCTCTCAATTTGTTCTTTAAGTCTATAATAATTGTGTTCTTTAATCGTTGCACATCTTGAAGTCAAATATATTCCTAAATATTTAACTTTTTTCACCACTTGTATGTCTAATGTCTCTTCTATCTCTCTTTTTTGTTTTTCTGTAATTTTTTCACCAAAATTTTTGTTTTTTCTTTATTTATTTTCAGTCCAGACACCTTTCCATAATTCTCTATTTAGGATAATAATTTTGGTCCTGTAACTTGTGGTTCCTCCAAAATGAATACTAAATCATCCGCAAATGCTTGCAATTTGTTTTCTTCTTTTTTAATTTTCATTCCCTTTATCTCTTTGTCTCGCCTAATATTTCTATTTAATACTTCTAAAGTCAGAATAAACAGTAATGGTGATAAGGGGCATCCTATTCTAGTACCCTTCATAATACCAACATTCTCTATCATTTCTCCATTCATCATTATTTTAGCAGATTGGTTGTCATAAATCGTTTTTACTGTGTTTATAAATCTCTCCCCAAAGTCCATTCTCTGCAATTGTTCTATCATAAATTGCCAATTCACATTATCAAAAGCTTTTTGGGCATCTAAGAATATCATCGCCATCTGTTTGTGTCTCGTAATACTCCAAGGTGACCTGACCCAGTTAATTCATGGCCCTACTCACATAGGAGGACACACTCTGGACTTGGTTTTTGTCT
Source organism: Pantherophis guttatus (assembly GCF_059756535.1). NCBI lineage: Eukaryota > Metazoa > Chordata > Lepidosauria > Squamata > Colubridae > Pantherophis > Pantherophis guttatus. Next base: position 117,680,323 of record NC_142065.1, on the reverse strand, counting down.
CTGGTCAGTGTTCGAATGGTCTAGATACAGGGGATATAGCCATTGAACCCTTGTCATGGTCAGACCATTCTCTCCTTAGGCTTGACTTTCTGACCGTGACACCCCACCGCAGGGAGGCAGAACCGACCAGGTGGTTCCGCCCCAGGCGCCTGATGGATCCTGATAGGTTCCAAATGGAGCTTGGGCCATTTCCTGAGACTCTGGCTCATGACTCGATGGAAGACCTGGTGGCCACCTGGGATAGGGCAGCCGCTGGTGCTTTAGATCAGGTCATGCCTTTGTGGCCTCTGACCTGGCGCCGAACCTGCCCAGCTCCTTGGTTCTCCGAGGAGCTGAGGGAGATGAAGCGCCGGAAAAGACACCTAGAGAGTAGTTGGAGGACTAGTCATTCCAAATTTGACCGAACACTAGTGAGGTCTTATATCAAGACCTACTTAGTGGCAATAAAAGCGGCGAAGTGTAACTACTTTTCCGCTCTTATCGCATCCGCAGATAACCGCCCAGCTGCCCTGTTTAGGGTGACCCAGTCCCTTCTCCACCTGGGAGTGTGGGAAGACCCCTTGCAAGAGCGAGCTGAGGATTTTGCGTGTTATCTGCACGATAAAATTGCTCAAATTCGGGAAAGCCTGGATTCTGACTGGGTGGGTTCGGGCGGGATGTCTGAGGCGGGTCTTGAGAATGTTATCTGGGATGAGTTTGACCCTGTGACGCCCGAGGACGTGGACAGGTTGCTGGGGAGGTTGAACACAACCACATGTTTACTGGACCCGTGTCCCTCCTGGCTGGTGCTGGCTATCCGGGAGGTTACACGAGGCTGGCTCCAGAGGATTATTAACACTTCTTTGAGTGAGGGTTTCCTACCCCCCGCCTTGAAAGAGGTAGTGGTGAGGCCCCTCCTCAAGAAGCCCTCTCTGGACCCGGCTGTTTTGGCAAACTACCATCCAGTCTCCAACCTTCCCTTTGTGGTGAAGGTTGTTGAGAGTGTGGTTGTGCGACAGCTCCCGCAGTACCTGGATGAAACTGTCTATCTAGATCCGTTCCAGTCCGGCTTCAGAACTGGGTACAGCACGGAAACAGCATTGGTCGCATTGGTTGATGATCTCTGGAGCGCTCGGGACAGGGGGTGCTCCTCTGTCCTGGTCCTATTAGATCTCTCAGCGGCTTTTGATACCATCAACCATGGTATCATGCTGCGCCGGCTGGAGGGGTTGGGAGTGGGAGGCACCGGGTGCCACAAGGGTTGGTCTTCTCACCTCTCCTGTTCAACATTTATGTGAAGCCACTGGGTGAGATCATCTGTGGTTTTGGGGTGCAGTGCCATCTGTATGCTGATGACACTCAGCTGTACATCTCCACCCCAGACCAGCCCAATGATGCCCTTGAAGTGATGGCCCGATGCCTGGAGACCGTGCAGGTCTGGATGGGGAGGAACAGGCTCCGACTCAACCCCTCCAAGACCGAGTGGCTATGGTTGCCGGCGTCTCGATATAGCCAGCTGGTGCCATCGCTGGCTATTGGGGGCGAGTCATTGGCCCCCACGGAGAGGGCCCGTAACTTGGGCGTCCTCCTGGATGCACGGCTGACTTTAGAAGAGCATATGACGGCCGTGGCCAGGGGGGCTTTTTATCAGGTTCGCCTGATATGCCAGTTGCGCCCGTTTCTGGATCAGGACTCCTTATGCACGGTCACCCATGCCCTCGTTACTTCCCGCCTGGACTACTGTAATGGTCTCTACATGGGGCTCCCCTTGAGGAGCACCCGGAGGCTCCAACTGGTCCAGAATGCAGCCGCGCGGGTGATTATGGGGGCGACATGGCGCTCCCATGTAACACCTCTCCTGCGCGAGCTGCACTGGCTTCTGGTGGTCTTCCGGGTGCACTTCAAGGTTTTGGTTCTCACCTTTAAAGCGCTCCATGGCTTAGGGCCTGGATATCTACGAGACCACCTTCTGCCACCGATAACCTCCCACCGGTCAATACACTCCCACAGAGAGGGTCTCCTCAGGGTGCCATCGGTCAAGCAATGTCGACTGGTGACCCCCAGGGGCAGAGCCTTCTCTGTGGGGGCACCCACCCTCTGGAATGAGCTACCCCCAGGGATACGAATGATCCCGGGCCTCTGTACTTTCCGCCGGGCTCTGAAGACTTTCTTGTTTCAGCGAGCTGGACTGGCTTAAAATTTTAATTGATTAATTTTATGGGTAAGGGGTTTTAAAATTAGAAAGCCAAATTGGATTTAATTATTTTTAAATTATTTTAATTTTTATACTGCATGTATTTTAACCCTGGCTGTTCACCGGCCTGAGTCCTTCGGGAAAAGGGCAGTATAAAAAATTTAATAAATAATAAATAAGTAAATAAAAGGTGTCCAAAATTACCCTCATATTGTCTCTAATTTGCCTTTTAGGTAAAAATCCATTTTGATCCTTGTGGATAAGTTCATTTAATGGTCTTTTTAATCTGTTTGCCATTATTGAAGCAAAAATCTTGTAATCCACATTTAATAGTGAAATAGGTCTATAGTTTTTTATTAGTTGTAGATCTGTATCTTCTTTGGGAATAAGTATCACATAGGCTTCCCTCCATGAGTCTGACATTCTGGCCTTCATTAGAAGTTCATTGAATAATTCCAGCATTACATTGCTCATCGCTTCTTGTAATGTTTTGTATAATTCTGCTGGTAGACCATCTGGTCCAGGTGCTTTCCCATTTTTTTGTCTTTTTATCGCTTCTGTTAATTCCATCATTGTTATTCTTTCTTCTAACATTCCCTTATATTGAACTGTTATTTTAGGTAGATCTGAATTTTCCAAATATTTTGATATCTCTTCCTCTGGGATTTTCTCTTGAGAGTAGAGTTTTTTATAATATTTTTGAATTATCTTCTTCTTTTCCTCATTTCTGTAGCATAGTTTCCACTCTTCATCTTGTAGATATTTTATCATCTTCTTCTCCTTCTCCTTTTTCAATTTGTATGCTAACCACCTTCCTGGTTTATTTGCATTTTTGAAAAAAATATGTTTAGTTGTTCTTCATTAATTTGCTAATTGTTCCTGTTCATTTAGATTTATTTCATGCTTTTTTCAATTCCATCAACTTCTTAATTTTTTTATTTTGAATATCTTTTTGGAATTCTTTTTCTAGTTTCTTATACTCCTCTTCCAATCTTATCCTTTTTTGTCTTTTCTTTTTGTTCTTTTTCCCCAAATAAGTTATTGCCAGACCTCTAATATAAGCTTTCATAGTATCCCATACAGTCTGGAGTGATATGTCCTCTTTTTTATTTATTTTAAAGAAAAACTCTAATTCTTTTTCCATAAACTGTTGAAAGTCTTTTTCATTTAGTATTGTTGCATTTAAAGTCCATCCTGTCTTTTTCTTTTGACCTTTCCATGTTATTATCATTGGGTTATGGTCCACCCAAATATTTGAATCAATATTTATTTCTTGTATATTGTCCATAAGCTCTGTTGACATCCATATCATGTCTATCCTAGACCATGATAAGTGTCTATTTGAATAAAAAGTGCATTGCTTTTCTTTCAAGTGTTTTTGTCTCCAAACATCTTGAATGCTCAATTCTTCCATCATTGTGAAAAAAGATCTCAGCAGTGTTCTACTAGACTTTTTACATGTCTTCATTGCTTTGTAATCCAAGTCCACATCTACTATGGCATTGAAATCACCCATTATACATACATATTCATAATCCAATTCTAAAATAAAATTGTGTAGTCTTCAATAAAATTCTTCTTGTTTTTCATTTGGCGCATATACTGCAATTAGTAATATTTGTTTTGATTTCATTTTTATTTCCACCATCAGAATCCTGCCTTCATCATCTTCAAAACATAGTTTAGGTTCTAATTTTTCTTTGATATACAGTACCATACCTCTTTTACTCTGTTGTATCAACGATGTAAATAAAACTCCTAACTTTGGATATTGTAACAATTTTACATGTTGTTTTCTAATATGTACTTCTTTAAACATATAATGTCCATTTTCAAACTGTTTAATTTGCTTAAAGTTCTATTTCTTTTTATCACTGCATTTAGTCCATTTACATTTAGTGATATTGCTTTGATTTCTTCTTCCATGATTTACTTGTTACTAGTTTTTAATTTCATCACCCTTGTCTCTCTTTGTTTCATTGGATCTTTAGATCTCGCCCCCTCTCTTAACGCTCTTTCTTCTTTTGTTTTTTCATCTTTCTCTTTCTCTTCATCTCTCTGTTTTGTCTCACCTACTGCTCCCTGGCCTTCCTCTAACGGTCCACAGAATTGTTGATAAAACAGCTTTGCTTTTTCAATAGAATCAAGTCTGTCTTTGTTCTTGCCATGTCACCATAATTCCTTCAGGTATTAACCATCTAAAACTCACTCCTTTAAATACTAAAATTTTTGTTAAGAATTGATATTCTCTCCTCAGATCCCTAACTCTTCTGGGTATTTGTCATAGAACCACAAGTTCTTTATCTTTATATTTCAGTGGTGTAATTCTTCCTGCTTTTATAATCTCTCCTTTCACCACATTCTTTGTAAATCTTACATGTACTTCTCTTGGTAATTTATTTTTCACTGCATATCTTGTATATACTCTAAACGCTTCATCAATCTCATTTAGAATCTTTTCCTTGGGTTGTTCCAAAGCTTCTGAAAAAAATCTCAGCAATCACTTCAGATAGATTTTCTCCTTTTTCTTCCTCTATATTTTGAAAACTTAAGTAGAATTCAGAATGTTCCATTTCAAGTGAGATAATTGTTTTTTCTTGTGATTTGTCTGTTGAAACTAATTTCTCTTCTAATTCGTCAACTTTCTTCTCTGTAATTTCTTCTTTTTCTTCTACTTTTTGAATTCTCTCTTCATTTTTCTCCATCATCTCCTTCATTTCTTTTAACTCTTGTTTTATATCATCATGAAGCAATTGCATAAAATTTCTTAGTTCCGTCATCTCTGACATTTTCTGCTGCTGAGGGACTTGATGCAGGATGCAAATGAGCTGTAAATTTCTTCGTTTTAATATTTTATAATCCACTTGTGGTTTAATTATAATCCAAATCTCTAATCCATCCGATGGTTGGATTAGCAAAAATATTAAGAAAAAGAAGAAGAAAAATTCCAATCAACGACCTTCCTCCAAAAATTTAAAGTTCCCACTCTCCCCTATAAAAATTTAAAAAGGAAGTATGGAGAGAGAGAAAAAAAAAGAAAAAATAAGACAAAGAAAAATTAATCCAATTGTCCAGAGGGCAATTCAAAAAGAGAGAGAGAAAGAAAGAAAGAAAAGAAATAAGAAGAGACAAAGATCCAATAAAAAAAGCCAAAAGAAAAAGGTTTTCTTCTGACTCTTCAAGTCTTAATCCACAATTTCTAGAAATCTAATTTTATTGAGTTTAGTAAAAAGGCATCTGGGTAAAAGACAAGTCAAGAACATATGCTCCTTGATGAGAGTATGGAAGAGCTCCTTGATGAGAGTATGGAAGAAGCACCGATTCAAATGGGATTACAAAATACCGTTGTGGTTGGATCTTGGTCACATTATACAGAATATAAATATAAAGTCACTCGGGGGGGTTATATAAAGAAGTACTTTTTAATGATGGGGGCAGATGGCAACTAAAGACATTGAACACACTGTTGGAAGAAGGGATTAATTTAACTTGGTTACAGTATAATCAACTTCAATTGAGATGGAGAGAAGATCAAAAAACCGGTTTAATGTTGCATGAAGAAGAATTGGTTAGACAGATAAAAGAGAAAGGCCCAATGCATATTAAGAGGATTTATAATGTTTTGTTAGAAAGAGATTCAGAAAATGAATTGGTTAAAGATTGTATGATAAAATGGGCGCAAAATTTTGGAGAACCAGTTATGATGGAAACATGGGAAAAAATATGGGTCCAGAATGTTAAGTTTACACAGTTGCAGAATTTAAGGGAAAATTTTTATAAAATGTTTTATAGGTGGCATTTAGATCCTAAGAAATTGTCATGTATGTATCCTAATGTTCAACCGAAATGTTGGAGATGTGATTGTTTAGATGCTACATATTATCATATATGGTGGACATGCAAGAAAGCCAAGGCTTTTTGGATAAAAATTTGGTGGGTTATGCAAAATGTTTTAAAGAAAAAAAATCAATTTTCTCCTCATTTGTTTTTACTGGGTATAGTTAAGGGTTTTTCAGTGGGTGAAACAAAATTGATATTGTATATGGTGACAGCAGCCAGGTTACTGATTGGTCAATATTGGAAAAGGGTTGATGTGCCTACAATTCAAGAATGGACTTTGAAGATGGCCAGTTTTGCAGAAATGGTGAAGATATCAGCATACTTAAAAGACCGGACTCAAGAGACTTATGCATGGGAGTGGAAGAATTGGATAGATTATGTGCAGAATAACTACCAAACCAGGAAGTACCAGATAGCTTTTAGCTAAATGTTGTGTAGAAATGTATAGTTTATAGGGGGTAAAATAGCTTATTGTTATGTAGAAATTTATAGTGCACAGGGAGGAGAATAGAGGGGTGGTAAAGTATGATATAATACAATGTGGATGGATTTCACCTTGGGGAAGTCATGGGGAGGGAGGGTTTGAGGGGGTTAGGGAGGGATGGGGGGGGAAATGGGGGAAAAATTGATGTTTGTAAAACTTTTTCAATAAAAAAAAAAAAGAACATATGCTTTTCTCTTTCCACCAGCAAATCTCATAAGAAAGTACTTCAAAGAGTTTATACAAAAGTATACAAATTAGTCATCCCAGGCGAAAAGGGAGAGTTATGTAAGATTCAAAGTCAAAAAAGAAAAATAAAGTTCAAAAGCAAGTTCAAAGTCTAGTCTTCTCTTTTCCACAGCTGTTCAATTATCATTCAGCCAAAATGTCAAGGTCAGTTATTTCTTCAAAATATATATCTTTTTTCCCCTTTCACCACTAGATGGCACTGCAGGTTAACTTTTACCATTAACCATTAACCACTTTCACTTCTTTTTTTTTTTGAAAAATTTTATTTTTATTTTTAAATAAACATACATAAAAACATAAAAACATCTTCAATTACACACAGTGTATCGGTTGGTTACAAGTCTTTTGTGCATCTTCACCATATTCATAGCTTACAGTTTACCTAAATTATTATATTATCGATCTAATATATATCTATGTATTATTGTCCTCATTAATCATTTATTTGACTATAGCTATTCTTCCCTCATTTTGTACAAAATATTCTAAGATGTTAATTTATATTATAACATTCATTTCATCATCCTAAATTGATCCAATAATAATACATCTTTATGTTATATTTTATATAGTTCTACAATTCTTATATTATAAAAATCTCTTATCATATTTCATTTCCATATTTTTTTATCTAACCATTGATAAAATAAATCCCGTATCTTATAATATTGTTTATCTTCTTGTTCTCTAATTTCAAATGTCAATTTACTTATTTCAGCACATTCTATTATTTTCTTAATAACTTCATCTTGCGTTGGTATTTTCTCATTTTTCCAATTTTTAGTAAACACAATTCTAGCCACTGTTAATACATTCACAATCAGATATCTCAATTCTCTATTTTCATTTTCATTTTTTCATTTTATTAAATTTGTATACCGCCCTACTCCCGAAGGACTCAGGGCGGTGAACAGCCATAAAATAAAACATATAGATACAAAATTTAAAATAGAGATAAAACTAATTAAATAAATTTGGCTGAACCATTTTAAAAACCCAATAAATTAAAACCAGATTTAAAATTCCATTTAAAAAGAGGAAAAGTTTAGGTCAGGCCAGCTTGATGGAATAAGAACGTCTTAAGCGCGCGACGGAAGGTACGCAGATCCGGAATCCTCCGTATCTCCGGGGGGAGCTCGTTCCAGATCGTAGGTGCCCCCACAGAGAAGGCTCTCCCCCTGGGGGCCGCCAGTCGACATTGGCCGACGGCACCCGGAGGAGCCCCTCTCTATGGGAGCGTACTGGTCGGTGGGAGGCTATTGGTGGCAGCAGGCGGTCCCGTAAATAGCCAGGTCCTAAGCCATGGAGCGCTCTGAAGGTGATAACCAAAACCTTGAAGCGCACTCAGAAGACCACCGGGAGCCAGTGCAGCTCGCGCAGGAGAGGCGTTACATGGGAGTGCCACATTGCTCCCATCACCACCCGCGCGGCCGCACTCTGCGCCAGTTGGAGCCTCCGAGTGCTCCTCAAGGGGAGCCCCATGTAGAGAGTGTTACAATAGTCCAGACGGGAGGTGACGAGGGCATGAGTGACCGTGCGTAACGAGTCCCGATCCAGAAAGGGACGCAACTGGCGAATCAGGCGGACCTGATGAAAAATCCTCCCAGTCACGGCCGTCAAGTGCTCTTCTAAAGACAGCTGTGAATCCAGGAGGACACCCAAGTTGCGAACCCTCTCCGTGGGGGCCAATGCTTCGCCCCCAATAGTCAGCGATGGCACCAGCTGACTATATCGGGACGTCGGAAACCACAGCCACTCGGTCTTGGATGGGTTGAGCCTGAGCCTGTTTCTCCCCATCCAGATCCGTACGGCCTCCAGGCACCGGGACATCACTTCAAGGGCATCGTTGGGGTGGTCTGGGGTGGAGATGTATAGCTGGGTGTCGTCAGCGTACTGATGGTACTCCACCCCAAAACCACGGATGATCTCGCCCAGCGGCTTCACATAAATGTTGAACAGAAGGGGCGAGAGGACCGATCCTTGTGGCACCCCACATATAAGGGGCCTCGGGGTCGACCTCTGCCCCCCTGTCAACACAGACTGCGACCGGTCGGAGAGAAAGGAGGAGAACCACCGTAATACGGTGCCTCCCATCCCCAACTCTTCCAACCGGTGCAGCATGATACCATGGTCGATGGTATCAAAAGCCGCTGAGAGATCTAATAGGACCAGGACAGAGGAACAACCTCTGTCCCGAGCCCTCCAGAGATCATCCACCAACGCGACCAATGCCGTTTCCGTGCTGTACCCAGGCCTGAAACCCGACTGGAACGGATCTAGATATGTCGTTTCATCCAGGTACTGGGGAAGCTGTCGTGCAACCACACTCTCAACAATCTTCACCATAAAGCGAAGGTTGGAGACTGGACGATAGTTAGCCAATGTTGCCGGGTCCAGGGAAGGCTTCTTGAGGAGAGGTCTCACCACCGCCTCTTTCAAGGTGGCGGGAAAGACACCCTTGCCCAATGAAGCATTTATAATCCCCTGGAGCCAGCCTCGCGTCACCTCCCGGGAAGCCAGCACTAACCAGGAGGGACACGGGTCCAACAAACATGTGGTCGCATTCAGTCTACCCAGAATCCTGTCCACGTCCTCAGGGGTCACAGAATCAAACTCATCCCAGATAACATTCTCAGGACCTGCCCCCGTCATCCCCGCTGGATCTACCCAGTCGGAGTCCAGATCTTCCCGAATCTGAGTGATTTTGTCATACAGATACTGAACAAAATCCTTGGCTCTTCCCTCCAAGGGGTCCTCCCTCGCTTCCTGGTGGAGCAGGGAGCGGGTCACCCTAAACGGGGCGGCCGGGCGGTTATCTGATGACGCAATAAGAGCAGCAAGATAAGTGCATTTTGCTGCTTTTATTGCCACTAGGTAATTCTTAATATGAGATCTTACCAGTGTCCGGTCAGATTCAGTACGACTGGCCCTCCAACTACTCTCTAGGCGTCTTTTCCGGCGCTTCATCTCCCTCAGCTCCTCAGTAAACCAAGGAGCCAGGTGAGATCGGCGCTGGGTCAGAGGCCGCAAAGGCACGACTCGATCCAGAGCTCCAGCGGCCACCCTATCCCAGGCGGCCACTAGGTCTCCAGTCGAGGCGTGAGCCAGAACCTCAGGAATTGGCCCAAGCTCCATCTGGAACCTATCAGGTTCCATCAGGCGCCTGGGGCGGTACCATCTCATCGGTTCCGCCTCCCTGCGGCGGGGTGCAGCGGTTCGAAGGTCAAGGCGAAGGAGAGAGTGATCCGACCATGACAAGGGCTCGATGACTATGTCCCCTATCTCGAGATCACTCAGCCACTGTCCAGAGACAAAAATCAGGTCTAGTGTGTTTCCCCCCATGTGCGTAGGGCCATGAATTAGTTGGGTCAGATCCATAGCCATGAACTCCCGAGCCACCTCAGACGTCTCACCCATGGACGGCAGGTTGAAATCCCCCATGACCATAAGTCTGGGGGTATCAACCGCCACCGCGGCGATAACGTTGAGTAGCTCGGGCAGGGCTGCTGCCACGTGGCAGGGAGCCAGGTACGTGATCAGCAAACCCCTCTGAATCCCATGACCCCACTTCACAAGGAGGGTCTCACAACCGGCCGTCTGAGGAACAGTGGCCTCCCTCGGCCTAAGGCCTTCTCTAATAATAACCGCTACTCCCCCGCCCCTCCCCTGTGACCTCGGCTGATGGAATGCCAGGAAGCCTGGTGGGCACATTTCTACCAGAGGGACCCCTCCCTCCGGGCCCAACCAGGTCTCCGTAATACCCGCCAGGTCCGCTCCCCCCTCCTGAACCAGATCACAAATGAGGGGGGCTTTATTTATTACGGACCTGGCGTTGCACAACATCAGTCGAAGGCCCGGGCCCTGAGGGTCCGTACAACCTGGAGAACAAGTGGAGCCTTGGGGGCCAGAGCACGCTACCGCTCGGAGACAGCGGGTGCGCGCTCCCTTAACATGATATGGCCCCCTTCTCCCGCCATATCTACCCCTCCCACTCACAGTACCGATGATAGAAAAACAATCTGGACAAGCTCGACCCCCCCATCACCTCCGGATCCCCCATCCCCTCTGCCGCGCATAGTGGCCAGGCCTGACCCTCCCCTTGGTGGGTCTTCCCCCAAACCCACAACCCTAGTTCCAATTTTTCCCTCCCTGCCCCTGGGACCCCTTAAAAATTTACCCAATTTACTTAAAAAACCCCTCAACCCCCTCTTCGCGGCATGCCACCTCTCTGGGTTCCAAAGCCCCTCATTGAGGTAGGCCCTCGATAATGTGGAGGGCCAGACCTGCGAGAGGGGGGAGTCTCGCAGCGCAAGAAGCTCAATGGTTGAATACATCCACAGAATGGGAAAGGGTGAAGATGGCGTCTGGCCAGGGTTCCATAAAGTCTAAAGGTCCTGAGGACAAAAGGCAGCAACAAAAACGTGGGTAACTGGACTCCACTGTCCTCTCACGACAGTGGGAGGAGTCCCATGCCATTCCGATAAATCTAGGGGATGTTCCTCCCAGACATCCTCTCACGATGTCAGGCCAGATGAAATGTGCTATGGAGAAGTTCAAAAGCTGTCCCCTCTAATAGGGATGGTAGTAGTAACCCAGACTCCCTGGGAACCCACTTCAAGCTGTCCGTTTGTCATATAGTCCGGGGCGGATGAAATAAGCCAGTCCAGAAGGCAAAAGTAGATAGTAAGACCAGGGGCAGAGTTCGATGACACCCAGAAAGATGGAAAAAGTGGCTTATGAGGCAAAAAGCAGCTGGGGTAATGACTATAATGAGGCCTACACAAGCCAAAAAAGGGGGGAGGGTATGGCCCGAGGCAGCCCACGGCCAGCCCTCAGCCATCCTCCAGCCTCTCCCACTCCCTGGTCTTTAGTCATTTTTATCCCCAGTCTGCAGCCCCAATTCAGGGGGGCCTCCGGATTCGGCCAGGAAATGGGTCCGTAGAGCCAGCCCCTGAAAGGTCCGGGCTGTTGGCAATTTGCCTCTCCCCACATTCAGCTGCTGCCCCCTCGCCTCCACCAGCGTCCAGGGCAGTCCAAGCCTCGTCGGCACCGGTGCCGCAGCCGCCGTCGTCTCCACCAGGGCTCCCACCATGCTCCAGAAATGCCAGGGGCCTTAAGAAAGACCCCAGAGAGACCGGAGAGCCAGGGAGACCCCCATTTTGCCGCCGCCGCTGCTGCAAAGCTGCCGCCGCCGTCCCGACTGCCGCCGACCATAGTGGGGGGGGGAAGCACCGCTGAACAGCTGTTGCTGCCGCCACCCCACGGCGCCTTCTGACGGCCGTATCTCCTCAGTCCTGGTGTCCTGGAGGGCGAGAAATCCCTCTATATGCTGGGAGGAAGCCCCTTTCACTAGGACTGGGGGCCAGGATGATCGAATTTGCCCCCGCGGTCCCCAAAATGCCAGGAATCACCCCTTTCTCCCGGGAGCGTCTCAGCTCAAATCCGCCATCTTGGGCATGCGCAGAAATATTATATATTCAGGTACAATCCCCAATAAAAAAATCTCTGGTTTAAAATCTATGTGCTTTTTTATCATTTTTTCCAACCATGTGTGGATTTTAGTCCAGTATCTTTTGGCTTCTACACACGTCCACCACATATGGTAATATGAGCCCAGTATCTGATGACATTTCTGTCACTGCGTTTTTTCTGTTTGCCAGCTGTGCTTGAATTCTAAGACTTAAGGTAGATTGTCTGACTCTTATCTCTAAACTACTGCGCATGTCCACATTCTTTCACTTTCTTCTAACTTTCTTTGTTCATCTGCCAGAACTTCTGCCAGCAAGGCAGAAACGCTGCCAAGATGTAATTAATTAGCTAGTAAGACTGTTTTTACTTTCTTTATAATAAAATGTGTTTATTAGAATATATCTCGGGTTTATTTTCTTAAAGTATGCTGCAAGGAAAAGCCACATCCCGTCTCTAATTAAGGTGCAATTACCCCAAAGCGGAATGGGATTAATTGCCACCCTGACAATTTCCAACATTTATTCTTGAACATTCTGGCTATTCTCGTCGGGGGTAAATGCCACCTGTAAAACATCTTATACAAATTTTCTTTATATGCAGTTGACATTGTCATTTTATAATTTTGCAACCATAATTTTTGCCATTTCTCTAAGTCAATCCCGCGTCCAAAATTTTCCCCCAAAGCAATCATTGTTTCTTTAACTTGTTCTTCTTCCAATTTAACCTTCAATAAATATCCATATAGTTTTTTAATTACGTTTTCATCAGTACCTGTTAAAATTTTATCTAAATTAGTCAAATTATCATAAAAACCTTCTGTCTTAAAATCTTTATCATATCTAGAATGTATTTGCAGATAGGAAAACCAATTCATCTTTATACCTTGTTCTTCTAATTCTTGCATAGATTTAAGTCCACCCTTTTCATTCAATAATTCACTATATCTAACAATTTGTTCCTTTCTAAATTTTATTGAATATGTGAATGCTTCAATAGTTGATAACCAGACTGGAATTTTTAAATAATGTTGTCTTTTAATCTTCTCCCAATTTAATAGCAAAGCCTCTTGTATAAAATGTCTTCTAAAATATCCCTGTGTTTTTGTGCCCTTGTACCATAAAAAAGTGTGTCACCCCAACAACAAATCATGTCCTTCTAGAGTCAATAATCTAGTATTTCTAGACTTCCGGTTTGCTTCTCGTCGCCGCCAGACGATCCCTCGGGACCGCCAGCCCCATTGCCTGTAAAGAGCCGCCTTTACAATGGAAAGGCGGCTCGAAAAAACTCCATTTCCATGTGGAAATGGAGATAGAGCCGGCGAGGGCAGGTAGAGCTCTCTGCGTAGCCCCAAAAGTTTTTTTTTTACTTTTGGGGACGAAACAGATGAGGCTCCCTATTTCCCCCGCCGCCACTCCGGGCTTTGGGAGACCTCTGCTTATGCAGAGCTAGGCGACAAGAACAAGCCTACAAAATTAACAGATTAATTAAAGAGGATGTGAGCTGGACCTGTGACCCTGAATCGCAAGTATTTCATTTATTTTATAAAAGTTATTGAAGAAGGAAAAAAGAATTTTTTAAAATGTCGACTGCCGAGGCTTGAGAAGGGGCTGAAAGGGAAAGTCCTTCCGCTTTCTATTAAGCTACAAAGTAGCGGAATAAATACTTCTGGCTACAACTGAAGATAAAGCTCCACTTTTGTGTTTTCTTTTTCCTGGAGATTTGATATTGATCTTGGTTGGAAAGAAGCTTTTTTTTTTTCTTTGCTTTTCTTTTCTTTTCTAAAAAAGTTTGTCTGTGTGGAAACATGGCATTAAAACTTACAAAGCTGGACAAACAAGCAGTGGGGGGGGGATTCCCCCATTAATAAATTACATGAACAAGTTCTAAAACTCCAGTCTCAGAAAACTGATTTTAACATAATTGAATTTCTCTTGGAGGAGATTGTAAGAAGGGATGAGATTGTGAATCAGAACTTTGAAAAATTTAAGCAGGAAATTAAAGAATTGGTGCAATTAAAGTTTGATACTTTGCAACGAAAGATTACAAAAATGGCTAATGGTTTTACAGAATTTATGATCAAGTTGGATGCAAATACTAATTTATTAGAGTCTAAAATGGAAGAAATTGAGGACAATTTGGATAATAGAATACAAAAAATTGAAAATGATTTGATAAACACTCAAGACAACAGCTCAGAAGAAAAACCTAAAATGGAGGCTGATCAAAAGACTTGTAATGCAGAAAACATACAACAACGGATTGAAAGAGAAGTTTTAATGATGCAATATAATTTTACTGAATATGCGATTAGACTGAGAGGATTGCAGGAAAATAACAGAGATGATTTAAGGAAAATATCTTCTGAAATTCTGGCTGGGATCTTAAAGGTTCAACCTGAGGAAGTATTTTGTAGGATCGATAGAGTTTATAGAATAAATTCCTGGACTGCAAAGCAAAGGCAATTGCCTAGAGATGTGGTGATTTATTTTACAGATAAAGAAATAAGAAATAATATTGTGCAAAATTCTTTCAACTCTACTTTGCAATTGTTTGGAAGAAAGATTTGGATATACAAAGAGCTCCCACCCAAGATGTTATTGGAAAGAAAGAAATTTGGTTTTCTGGTGACTGAGCTTAAAAAAAGAAATATTCTATTCAGGTGGGATGCTCCAGTTGGTATAATATTGAGATATCAAGGAGAAAGATACCAATTAAATACTGTTGAAAAAGCGGAAGAATTTTATCAAAATTTTTTGAAAATGAACTCAACATCTTTATGCACAACACAGGATAAGCAGAAGGAGTTGGAAATAAAGGGAAAACATCGAATTATAGAGGCCTCCGTAGACAAATTGCCTTTGGATTCTTTAGACACCTCAGCTGGATTATCTACAAATAAGAGAGAAGTGGCATCGGATTCTAACGTGATGATTCATCAAGTCACAGACAAGCATGGAAATCAATTAGCTGATACACAATTGATAGAAAAGAAATATGAGTCACAAAAGCAAAACCAACAAGATCAAGTCATAAAGCAGAATGAAAACCGATCAGTTGATATACAACTTGTAGAAAGGAAATTAGGATGGAGAAACCCACAAAAAGAAAAGAAAAAAGAAATAGGTCTCACAAAAATAAAAATTTCTAAATTAAGCAACAGTGAAGCCAGTTATTTTTAAAAAAATGAATGAATATATGAAAAGATAGTTGAGGCGAAGTATTGGTTAACATTATCCTGAGGAGAGTGACAGACCTCTGCAATGCCGTAATTTTGGGATGTGAAAAGAGCCTTAAATTGTTGGATTGGAATTATCTATTTTGGATTTCTTTTTTTTATTGATAAATGTATTATATTTATGTTGAGCTATAAGGCAAGAGAGCTACGCTGGGGCACGCAGAAGATCTGGTTGTCACCCATTATGATGACGGGAATTAATAATCCTGAAGAAAGCCACAATTACAGATATTATATGGAATATAATTATAATGTCACTCGGGTGGTTGTTTTCCTTTTTTATATATATATGAGGATATTCATTACTGATGGGGGCAGATGATAACTGAGGATTTTGAACAATCTGTTGCAACCAGGATGCTATGTTACCCTAATATGGATGATGGACTCAACAATCCAGTGGAAAGACATCAAAGAAGACATTATATGGATTATAAATTTAAAGTCATTGATTTTTTCTATATAACGGAATATTTTTTTTAGTAGGGCGGGCAGTAGATTAAAGATATTAAGAATTGTTGTGCATGGCAATTTTGTAGGAAAGTGGGTGGAGATAGGTTAGTTTACTGATCGTTTAGTTTAAGAAAAGGGATGTTTCAGTGATATATTTAGGGGAGTGGAGGAAATGGATAGAGTTGAATAAATGTTAAATTAGGATTTATGGGGAAGGCTGCTTTGAAATGTTATATTAATATACACAAAAGATCAAATGTTAAAGTAGGATTTATTATATAGTTTTAAAGTGGAAGGTTGTTTTGAAAGGTTGCTTTGAAATTTTGTATTAATATACAGATATAAGTATGGGGGAGGAGAAAAAGGGCAGATTATTGCTAAATTGGGAGTTATAATAATATTATTATGCTAAATTAGAAGTTATTATACAATGTTATAGTAGAATGTTATTTTGAAATGTATGGTAAAAGGGGGAAGTAATAATATTAATAATAATATTAGCAAGTAAGGGTCAGTATTTAGAGGAGGGAGTAAGGGGATGGTAAAATATTATATAATCTGTTATGAATTAGGTTTATGTTGTGAAGAAGTCACAGGGGGATGGGTGGTGAGGGGGGTTAGGGAGGAGGGGGGAGAAAAATGGGGGAAAAGTTTGTATTTGAAAACTTTTTCAATAAAAAAATAATAATAATCTAGTATTTCTTAACATTATCCATTCCTTGATCCACATCAAATTTGTCGCTTGATAGTATAATTCCCAATTAGGCAAGCCAAATCATCCTCTTATTCCAGCATCTTGTAACAATTTTAATTTTATCCTTGCTTTTCCCCCCTGCCAAATATATTTCAACACTATTTTATTTAAATCTTCAAAATAATCTTTCCCCAACCTAATTGGACTTGTCTGGAACAAGTATAGAATTCTAGGTAGTATATTCATCTTAATCGTTGATATTCTCCCTATTAATGATAATTGTAAATTTTCCCACTTTGCCAAGTCTGTCACTATCTGTTGTTTGAGTTTATTATAATTGTTCTCTTTGAGTGTACTACATCTTGCTGTCAAGTATATCCCCAAGTACTTAACCTTATTTGTGACCTGTATCTTCAATACTTCGCCAGTTCTTCTTTTTGTTTTGTTAACATATTTTTTGTCAACATCTTCGTTTTGTCTTTATTTATTTTCAAATCTGCTACTTTTCCATATTCTCCTATCTTTCTATCAATTTAATTGCTGTTTCTAATGGATCTTCAAGAATAAAAACCAGGTCATCTGCAATGCTTGCAATTTGTATTCTTTCTTTTGAATTTTCATTCCTTTTATATCTTTTTTTTTCTCTAATATTTCTGTTTAGCACTTCTAATGTTAACACAAACAACAGAGGTGACAGTGGACAACCTTGTGTCATTCCTTTTTTAATTTCAATAGACCCTGTCAATTCTCCATTTATCATTACTTTTGCTGTTTGTTTGTGATATATGGCTTCTATGGCTTGAATAAATTTTCTAGCAAAGTCCACCTGCTCCAGCTGTAATAACATAAATCGCCAATTCACATTATCGAAGGCTTTCTGTGCATCTAGAAATATCAAAGCCATTTGTTTTTCAGGATGTGCCTCATAATATTTCAAAGTGTCCAGAATTATCCTCATATTATCTTTGTCTTTTTGGCAGAAACCCATTTTGATCAGGATGTATGAAATTTTTTAGATATCTTTTAAGTCTTTCTGCCAGTATTGAAGCGAAGATTTTATAGTCTGAATTTAGCAGGGATATGGGTCTATAATTCTTGATTTGTTGTGGGTCGGTATCCTCCTTTGGAACAAGTGTAATATATGCTTCTGACCATGACTTGGGTAGTTTCATCTTTGACATAACTTCATTCATGACTTCTAACAATGGGAGGCTCAACAATTCCTGAAGTGTCTTGTAATATTCTGCTGGCAGTCCATCTGGGCAGCACTTTCACTTCTTTAAGCTTTGTTGTTTCAAGATTCTTGTAGCAATCATCACCATTCTATAGTAATTCATTCAAATGGGATTTCCATCTTCAATTCAATTCATTGCCCCAATTCTTATCATCAATTTTAAAAAGGTTCAAAATTCCCCAAGTTCTCTTTTTCTTTCAATAGCAAGATAGTAAAAAAGCTTCCAGTTTCGCTTTCCTCACCACCAAATTGCTGTATGTGAGAGCGGAATATACACCCTTTCTCACTCCTCACTTTCAGCTAGTCTTTTCCATCCTGTGAATTTTTCAGGTGGATTTGAAGAGAAACATTTGTTAAAAAAAATCAGATCACTCTCACCTCCATGTCACATGCTGTCTTTCTTGATCCTCTTTTGTTGTAGCTGCCCCAGCTTCCTAGCGACCTCTTAGGTCGCTTTCTGCACTGTCTGAATTGAGAAGCTTCTTCCGGTCCTACCAGGGAGTTTGTGGACTCCCTGTGTTGACCGGTACGTGCTCCTCTTGTTTGTCATCTCTACAAGATGACTTAGGTCCCTGGGGACCCTCAGGCAGTGGAGATCGACGGGTCCTTGAGAGCCCTCAAAGAGGCCATCATTCCACCGCGACGCTGGCCACACCTCCCAATAGGACCGGATTCCAGAGGTTCCTCAATAATGAATACCATGTCATCCGTGAAGGCCTGTGCTTTATACTCTTCTCTTTTAATTTTCGTTCCCTTTATTTCTCAGTTTGCTCTGATTCTATTTAGTAAAATTTCTAACATTAAAATAAAGAGAAGTGGTGACAGTGGGCATCCCTGACATACACCCTTGGTTATCTGAAATGTGTTGGTGGTGTCCCCATTTACTATTACCCTTGCCTTCTGCGTCGTATATATTGCCGCTATCATATTTTCGAATTTACTTCCCAGTTTCATGGGTCTAATTTGCCTAATCATGAATTGCCAGTTTAGATTATTGAAAGCCTTTTGGGCATCCAGAAAAACAAGAGCCGCTTGTTTCTCTGGTGGGCTTCATAATATTCCAGTATGTCTACTATTATTCTTCTGTTATCTCTTATTTGTCTGTTTGGAAGGAAGCCATTTTGATCCAGGTGTATAGTCTCATTCAATACTCTTTTCAGCCTTTCTGCTATTATATTCATGAATATTTTATAATCTGCATTTAAGAGGGATATTGGTCTGTAATTTTTGATTTGATTTTTATCTGTACCTTCTTTCAAGATTAAGGTGATGTATGCCTCCCTCTATGATTCCGGTATTTTCACTTCGCTTTCACTTTGATTAATTTACATAGACTATTGATATTGATACTTATATGGAATAATCTGTTAAGGTTGATTAAGAACAGAGATAGCTATCATTAGTGGAATTGATTATTTAACACCTAATACTTAATATCATAAGGAGGGGAAAAATAAAATAAAATAAAAGTCAGATAGTAAATGGTTGATGACCATAGATGAAAAAACATCTATAGAATACTGGGAGAACAAAGTAGGGTATTGAAAGAGATGACAGTTGTTGTTACAACAACAACTTTAAAGGCAGGGAAAAAAACTGCATCAAATCCAACGATAACGATGGCTTCCCCATTAAATCAACAGTTGACAGGGTGGTTATCAAAGGTGGAAAAAATTAACATGACCCCAAACATGCAAACAATGCAAGCCACTCTGACATTGATCCAGGAGACAATGGTAAAGATGCAAGAAACAATGTCTAGCAATCACAGAGAAATACAAGTTGAACAAAATAAATAAATGAAATTGGATATTCAGAAATTGGATAATAAAATGAATTCAATCCAGGAAGCAATTCAGAAGAATGAACAAAGAATAAAAATAGTAGAAGCCAAAACAGAACAAACCAAAAACAAAAATTAGACCTGGTAGATCAGAAAATGATGGCAATAAATAAAGACCTCAAAGATTCATTAATCCAATTAGAAATGGATCAGGCATCGTTCTACTTAAGATTTCAAAAGGTGATAAGGCAAAGGATGAAGATTTAAGACAGTTAATGGCAGGCATTATAGCAGAATCTCTCCAAAGGGATAAGCAAGAAATTATGAACGAATTAAATGAAGTGTATCGAATCCAAACGAATTATGCTAGACATCACAAATTGCCCAGAGAGGTCAATATTAGATTTGGCTGAAAGAAAATCTGGGATATAGTTTATAATATCACCTGAGAGGAACCAATGAGCTACAAGGAGAAGGAAATTATTACATCAAAGCAAATCCCTAGAAGGGTTCAAGAACAATGTAAGGACTATCATTTCTTGGCCCTACAATTGAACAAACGAACATCTTGTTTAGGTGGATACTCCTGGAAGAAATGCTTGTTTCATGGCAAGGCAAGAAGGTTAAAATTGATAGCTTAGTGACGGCACAGGACATTTTTGACCAACTGATGGGAAATGAAGAGGATCAGAGTAGTAAGGAGGAGATAGAGACCGTAAGTCAAGAAGAGGAACCAATATAACACCAGGAAGCCAAAGGAGGAGTCCTGTATCTTCGCTTTCATGACATTCATTTGTAGAGCTTGTTCTTGAGCATGACTCATTGTCATTATTTTTCTAGTCTTCCTATCCATTGCTTTTAATTCTGCTTGAGTCCACTATTCCTGCTGTGTATCTAATGACTGGTATTGCCCAGGTGTTAATTGTTTTGATGGTATTTCCTCCATTGAGTTTGCACTTTAAGATCTTTTTCACTCTCTTGATGTATTCACTTCTAATCTTTTTCTTGACTTCAGTATGCTTGATGTTGTCAGCTTGAAGGATACCCAGGAATCTGTAGTAATCATCTTCATCCAGACTCTTAATGTTATTTTAATGGGGCACCTTGATTCCTTCAGTTTTCATTATTTTTTCTAGTTTGATAGTGAGTGTGGCATGTTTGTCCAGTCCAAACTCCATTGCAATATCTTGGCTATATATATGAACAGTGTTGACAGCGATTCTATTTCAGATGGTATTTTTCCATACAGCTTTAGATCGTCCGTGTAAAGGAGGTGGGATAGTCTGGCAGATGTTTTTGATGTTTGATAGCCATGGCCTGAGTTATTCAGTATTGTTGATATTATTATTGCAATATTATTGCACTATTTGTGCAATGACAAATAGTAGTGGTGATAGTGAATCTCCTTGAAATATTCCTCTCTTGATATTAACTTCTCCCAGTCTCTCATCATTGACCTGTAACTGTGTCTTCCATTGTGCCATCGATCTTTGCACAAAGCTTATGATGTTTCTACTGACTCCTGTTATTTCTAGGCACTTGATTATTCAGTCATGTGGCAGAGAGTTGAATGCCTTTTTGTAGTCAATCCATGCTACATTCAGGTTGATCTTTCATATCTTGCAGCTTTCCAAAATCATTTTGTCAATTAGAAGTTGATCTTTTGTTTCTCTACTATAGGGGCAGTTTCCTTTCTGTTCAGATGGAAAGAGATTGTTTTCAACTAGATGCTGTTGGACTGCATCAGCTACCACACCAGTTAACAATTTGAAAGTTGTTGGTAAGCAGGTAATTGGCCTGTAGTTGCCTAGTTCTGCCCCTTTTGCTGGATCTTTCATTATCAGGTAGGTTTTGCCAGATGTTAGCCACTCCTCAATTTCACCTCCTTGTAGTATGTTGTTAAAACTGCTTGGCAACAAGTGGGTATAAACCAGTTAAATGTTTCAACCAAAAACCATGCAGATCATCTTCACCTGGTGCTAACCAATTCTTGATCTTCCTTGCTCTTTTCTCTACCATTTCTGCTGTTATTACTAGTTCTTTCATTTCAACTTCTTTTTTATTCTTATCCACCTCTTTTAATCAAGCTGCATTCTTGTTGTATTTCTTTGGGTTATCCCATATCTGCACCCAAAAACTGTTTCTTCCTTGTCAGATACTGACTGATTCACTTCAGTTTTTCCATTGATGGATTGGTAGAAAGTTTTCTGATTGGATTGAAATTGGAGGTTCTGCCTATAATTTGCAATTTGAGGTTTGTATCTGCTAATCTTCTTGACTATAGCTGTTATTTGCTGCTTTATTATTTGATCTTCCTTGTTTCTAAGTGATATTTCTTGATTAGGTATTCCTTGATCTTCTTGTTATTCAGCTTATTTTCTTTCATCTGTTCTAGCTTGCTTGCATCTGATCTCAATTTGCTAATCTTATTTTCCAATCTAATCTTTCATTTTTGGTGCACTGTTTTTTTTTCCTCTATTGATTTTGCATCCCAGGTATTCAGTTATAACTGCAGCTGTGCTGTACATTAGTTGATTTGTTTCTTGCAGTGAGTTGGTACTTAAAGTTGATATTGCAGTATTTGCATCTTTTAACACTTGTGCTAGCTGTTTCTTTGGAACAAGCTTCAATGCATGCAGCCTTATTCTGATGTTTTTGTGCTGCTCTAGATGCTCAGTTATTCTTTGTTTCAGTCCTACAAGGTTTTGTTCTTTCTGAGGCAGAGGAGTTTTTAAATGAAAACAATTGTATATCTCTGTTGGATTCCTCTATTACCAACTCTCCCTGGTTTGCCTCTGCATTTTGAATTACTTCTGGCAAGGCTTTGCTTTCTTTGCCCTGGGTGAACCTTTGCAGCTTTTCCAATTCTGCTTCTATGAATATTTTATTTCATATTATAAATCAACGTTGATCTGCTGGCCTCTGTTCTGTTATTTCTGATTCTGGATGTTGTTCTTTCCAGAACTGGTGCATTCATTTCAAATATCCTTTTCTTGTTGGGCTTGCTCTGTAATAACAGATCATTATTTCTTTGTTTTCAATTACTGTATATTTGTGACAGGTAAACACCTTTTCTTCCAGTAGTTCTACAGTTTCTGGCCCTGATTGCTCAGCCAATGGTTCTGAGTCCTATAGTCCATTTTTCACCAGCTATCCAGAAACTCCCACATCTAGCACGGACCTTATTAACCCAGGCAACATCCAAGCCAATATGGCTTTCTGAAATTTACGTCTCACTATAATTTTTATGGAAGAGACACTCTTTGCCTGATTCCTCTGATGAGACCTGTCTGGTATGGTTGAACCTCTGACATAGCTCACATCTTCCTCAGAGCACACAAACCCCACAACCACGTCAAGGTAGTGCCTCACTGGGAGATTATTATTATCTCTTTTATTCATTAAACATGAAACTCAGTCAACTGGACATTTAAAAATATGTCACAAATACCATTGACTGGTGCTAATGGCTGCTACGGGTTGCTGCCAGCGTCCTAGGTATCAATCAAGTATCTTCTTAAAATATATGATGTTCCGAGTAATTTAGTTTTTTTGCAGTTCTGCTGGTGTTATTGCAGGAAGCTGCAATTTCTTGATGTGTTTTGTAAAATTCTTGGACATGGTACCAAGTGCCCTGATGACAATGGGTATCACTATTACATGTTTCATCCATAACCGTGTAGTTTCGATGGCCAGGTTGTGATATTTCATGATTTTTTCCAGTTCTTTTTCTTCGACTCTGGCATCTCCTAGTACAGTGATATCAATAAACTGTACGCTTTGGCCCTCAATAACAGTGATATCTAGTGTGTTGTGTTCCAAATGATGATCTGTCTGTATTTGAAAGTCCCACAAGATCTTCACCATCTCAGTTTCAACAACTTTTTCCACTTTATGTTCCCATGTCTTTTCAGATACAGGTAGGGCGTATTTTTCACATAATGACCAGTGAATTAATTTAGCAACTCAATCATGTTGTTGTTGTTGTTGTTGTTGTTGTTATTATTATTATTCACAGTCAGCCAGATGCTCAGACTGGGTTTAGCATTTTTGTCTACCTATCAAGTCCTTACAAGGACCTGGGACAGGCAGATGTGGATGTTTGATGGCATTACAGATAGCATCGCAGGATGGAAGCTGTTCCCAGTAAACTGCCTTTTGTAATTGGCTGATGGCAAATTTGTCAATCCCAATGATGTTCAAGTGGTGCGCCAGTTGTTTTGGGATTGCACCTAAGGCACCTATTACTATTGGTACTATCCTTGCTTGCCTTTGCCATAGTCATTCTATTTCTATTTGTAGGTCTTTGTATTTTGTTATCTTCTCCAGTTCTTTCTCTTCTATTCTGCTGTCTCCAGACACTGTTAGTCATCATCATCATCATTGTTGTTGTTGTTGTTGTCGTCATCATCAACATTTTTATTGCTACTGCTACCACCACAAACCTCAAGGCCAATAGATAACAAGAAATACATTTCAATAATATTTGAGGAGACATTATTTAGGGTTTCAGTTTATCAGGAAATCTCAAGACTGTATCTTAGTCTGGCAAGATGATATTCTGGAAGAAGAAAGCCCTTCTGCATTATTGCCAAGAAAACAAGTCAGACACGTATATGTAGTCAGAGGATTTGAACTTAGCTCTTGGGAGTCTTTGATTGTAAATCTATACCAATACTATGAAATAGGTTTGCAATAGGCACTCAGTGCAAATCACCAAGAATGGGTGCAATAAAACATTGACCGCATCCATGAAAAAATAGCCAACACAGCATTCTGTACTAGCTGAAATCATAGAATTGTCTTCAAGGAAAGTCTCATGCAAAATGATTGATTGTTACTATCACAAGCTTATGATTTTCCCATGGTCAAAACTTTATCTTAGCTCTTGTCTTTTCTTTGGCATGAAAAATCTGGTAATAGTTTCTTAATTGCTATGAACTAATTGCTATGTGATGAGGACACTTTTTTTCCTTGTGGGCATTATTCCTCTCTGAATTTGATTAGCCATTGGCTCCCTTGTATGCATTATTGCTGGTTTTAAACTGCTTTACTGTTTCTTTTAAAATTTATTTGTTTTCTTGTGAACTGTAACTGTCCTGTTTGTATTATTTTTTAAAATAAAAAAACTATAGATATTTTTAAACAAATAGTGGCAAATACTGTATATAATTTCTATGACCAAGGATATTCTGCAGTTTTGGATTGAGCCTCTGGGTGTCGCTATATACCACTAAGGAACAAAAACGTAAGAATGAGCCACTCCAGCTTTGTCAATACATTAAAGCACACCAATTCAGAGATCAGGCGACAGTGAAACAGAAGCATATTTTGCTTCCAAACCTGGATACAATATATTTTCAACTGGAACTTGAGACAGCACAAGAGAACCTCAGCAGTCAGTAAGTACTATCAAAAGAGCTTTTAATCCTGAGTGGATGCTATTTATATTATAGTAAAACAATGAAGAAAACTAAGAGAATATGGAATTATGATCAGAGAATTCTGCAATACTTTATTGTGATGATTGTTTGGGAAGCAGTTTCTGGGCAGATCCATTATTCCATTCCTGAAGAGATGCCAAAAGGTACTTTTGTGGGAAACATTGCAAAGGATCTGGGAATGGATGGGAAACAACTTTTAGAACATGGACTTCGTGTCGTCATTAATACAGGTACAATTCAATATTTTATTCTGAATATCAACCGTGGACATTTAGAAATTTCCCAATTAATAGACAGAGAGAAAATATGCAAAGAGACAGAAAAATGCATAATAAAATTCCAGATCCTTATTGAAAGTAAACTAAAACTTTATGGAATTGAAGTAGAAATCACAGATATAAATGACAATGCTCCTCAATTTCTCTCAAAGGAATGGACAATGAAAATCAGTGAGATGTCAGCATTAAAAGAACAATTTCCTCTAGCAAAAGCTCAAGATCCAGACCTGGGGATGAATTCTGTGCAAAACTACCAACTCACAGGTAGTAACCATTTTTCTCTGGAGATGCAAAGAGGCGAAACTGGCACCAAATCTACTAAACTGGTGTTGGAAAAATCACTGGACAGGGAAGAGCAATCAGTTTATGATTTGATCCTTACAGCTTTTGATGGTGGTGATCCCATTAGGTCTGGCACAGTACAGATTCATATCATTGTTCTAGATGCAAATGATAATGTACCGGTTTTCAGCCAACACCTCTATGAAGTGAATCTTAAAGAGAACCTATCCAAAGGATCCACAATAGCAACCATAACAGCTATTGATATGGATGAAGGAATCAATGGAGAAGTAAAATATTCTTTTGAGGAAATAAACAAGAATAAAAAAATGTTTCTGTTAAATTCGACTTCAGGGGAAATTATCCTTGTGGGGAGCCTTGATTTTGAAACATCATCAACATATGAATTTGAAGTGCAAGCCATGGATGGGGGTGGGCTGAGTGATAGGACAAAGGTTGTGATTTTGGTTACAGACCTAAATGATAATGCACCTGAGTTAGCCATGACCTTTGTGATCAACTCGGTGCCTGAGAACTCTCTAGCTGGAACTGTCATTGCCATTTTAAATGTCCAAGACAGAGATTCAGGAGACAATGGAGAGGTTAAATGCTCAATTCCCAGCAACCTCCCTTTTTGGCTCAAGAAAACAATGGAGAGTTTCTACAGTTTAGAGACAGACAAAGCCCTTGACAGGGAACAATTGCCAACTTACTCTATCACTGTTACAGCAGTGGATAACGGGGCACCACCACTCTCTACATCTGTGGTTATTTCACTCCAGGTGTTAGACACAAATGACAACCCTCCACAGTTTTTGGAATCAAAATATACCTCCTACCTTCTAGAAAATAATCCAAAAGGTGCCTCAGCCTTTTCCCTTAAAGCAAGTGATCCAGACTGGGAAGAAAATGCCAGAATAACTTACTCCATCATTGATAGCCAAATGCGGGACTCACCCCTCTCCTCCTACCTCTCCATTAATTCTGAGACGGGGACCGTCTATGCCCTAAGCTCCTTGGACTATGAGGAGATTCAAGAGATTCAGTTCCAGGTCAAGGCTCAGGATGGCGGATCCCCATCACTCAGCTCTAATGTCTCAGTGACTCTCTTCATCTTGGACCAGAATGACAATGTGCCAGAGATCCTGTACCCCTCCCCTCCTGCTGATGGCTCCACTGGAATAGAGCTGGCCCCTCGCTCTTCTGAGCCAGGTTACCTGGTCACTAAAGTGGTGGCAATAGATGCAGATTCTGGTCAGAATTCCTGGCTCTCCTATCAGCTGATCAAAGCAACAGAACCAGGGCTCTTCACTATGGGACTCCACACTGGCGAGATCAGGACTGCTCGGCTTTTTCTGGAGAAAGATGCCCTGAAGCAAATCCTGGTGGTTTTAGTGAAGGACAACGGCCAACCACCTCTCTCTGCCTCAGTCACTCTCACGGTTGTTCTGGCTGACAACATCCCTGAAATTCTCTCAGATCTGAGCAACATCTCAGCTCCTGTAGATCCTCAGTCAGACCTCACATTTTATCTGGTGATTGGTGTGGTGTTTGTCTCCTGCTTGTTTTTTACATTTCTCCTTGTCTTATTGGCCATCAGATTGTACAGGTGGAAGAATTTGAAATTGTTAGAGTCAGAAAGTGTACATTTTAGTGGTGTCCCCGTGTCGCAATTTGTTGGGATGGATGGAGTCCGAGCCTTTCTTCAGTCTTACTGCCACACTATTTCACTCACCAGAGATTCTAGAAAAAGCCACTGCAATTTTCATGAGGAAAACTGTTCAAATACTCTGACCAATCAACCTCTAACCTGTGGGGTGAGTGACCCTATCCTAGCCTGTGGGGATTTAAGTTTGAAGAATGATGAGCAAATCTTAGTCAAGGTGAGTTTAATATTTCAGAGAAATGGTGTATTTTGTTGATCCTGTAAGCCCTTATTTATCTCAACAGTGATTTCCCATCAATCTGTTTTCTCTAATGAAGCTTAATACTAAGTATTTTAAATGCCTGATTTTGTATTCCTTGTAAAAATTTGTTTGTTTACCATTTTCTATTATATTGGTCATATGAAATTCCTCAGGAATTGATTTACCGTATTTTTTGGAGTATAAGACGCACCCCCCCCAAAAAAGAGACTGAAAATTTGGGTCCGTTTTATACTTTGAATGTAGCTTTTTCAAAGCTTTTTTCCGGCCCTAACGAGCAAGTGAAGCAATCTTTCCTGCACTTTGCCTGCTCCCTCCGACTCTCAGCTGTGTTTTAGAAGCTTTTTTTCAGCCCTAATGAGGTGCTAGCAAGTGAAGGGATCTCTGTACTTTGTCTGCTTTTCTCATTGCTGCTCCCTCTCAGCTGTGCTTTAGAAGCTGGTTTTTATCCCCAAGCAGGGGATAAAACCAGCAAACTAATATGCTGAAGCTGACCAGACTAAGAATGCTAGCCAGATAGGCAGATTCCCCCCCCTATTTTCCTCCCAAAAAACTAATCATATTTTTACATTAAACTAGGTAGTAAATGTATATGATTTATAGATGAAGCCCATATAGATTGTATCAGTGCACTCAGTTTAAAATTACATTACTTTCTTGACTCGGAGAATTTCAGTATGTTTGCAAGCCACTAAAATAATGATATGGATGGATCTGAAACAGCTGAGACTATTTTCAAAGGTTTTGTAAAAGTATGGGTTTAACCTACTGGAACCAAGGGTTTAATCTACTGGAATAAATAAGTGCCTTTATGTACTACTGCCTCCCCATGCCTCCAGCAAACCACGTTATGACTACTTTTGTGTCTACATCAAATTAGTATGGACACATTAGGAACATCTACTGTAAATAACATTGTTATACTTGCAATAGAAAAGAGCCTCTCCAGGGCCCTCCAGTTTGAGGTAATCACTACTTTGAGAACTGTGTAGGAATTGGCAGGCTGAGATTTTGTATATGTGCATTTTGCCTTTGTTCTCTTCCCTCTCACTGACTTCCTACTTAATTAATTGATCAATCAGAACTTGGATAAACAATATCTCCTTATTTCCAGGCCAGGGGAATATCTCTGTTTGCTCAGCTTCCTCCCACTGATACCTATTTTTGGATGTGCCTCTACTAATTCAAAAGCAAGCAACTATACTTTTTAAAGAAATAGATTACAGTTTTATTTTGTTCTGCTTATATAAAATATTTACTTTAACATTTTCACTTGTTTGCTTAAAAACAAATTTCTTTGGAAGATATGTTCCATGGATTTTGGTTGGCAAAAGCTTGATTGAACTAAAAGGACTAATTACTATGCAATGACTTCAATTAAGTCAGGAGAATTTATTTCAAAGAACATAGGTTTAAGATGAATGCTGAAATTCAGTATATTCCCTCTAACTCACACATTGTACAAAAGTTTCTGGAGCACAAATGCTATGGAAACTGAATAAGAAATAAATAATGGAATTTATTGTTGGGATTAAATAGTAGATGTAGATTTATTAGTAAGAATTATAAATTTACAGTCATCTAGATGGTTTATTTGTTTATACAATAATCTATATCCCCACTGCTGATTTATTAATTGTGGGCTTTGACTTTCAAGTGCATATTGTTGCTTATTGAGAATAATAAATCCTCTACTCACTTGACTATTTTGATGTTCTCCCCATCTTCTACCCTTCAAGAATTAAGAAAATGAAATCTAGATTGTGACTGTTTCATTTGATGAAAAGGAATTAGGTACCCCAGTTCCATTGGCCAGAAAATTAAAATAATGTCAAAAAATGTATTCCGTTTGTTCAGCTTTGATGTTACAATGCCACTGGCAAATCATTAAATTAGTTACAGCTTGAATAATATTCTATGTTTTTGTAGCAAAAAAAATCACATGGAATTAAAATAAAACTTTATCAGGAAATGCAGTTCACAGTATAGACTCAGAGTGTCACTATAGGACAAGAGGATCCTTGGATCAGCCCTCTATTCTTCTGCAGCTGTATCCCGCCAGTTGACTAGAAAAGATGCAGCAGAAAGCTTTATTCTAAAAGGTGTTCCGGAAAAAAACATTTTCCCTCATGAATCAACTCATTAAGACTATTCTTTTCTCCAATATAATTGCTAAATAGTGTGAAATTGGAAGCTATTACACTAAGAAGGAAAAACAAACAAGAAAGACAATGACAGTAATGGAAGCAAGCTACATAAATGGAATAAAGGAGTTCAATTTGAGGCAAGTACTTTTTCTGTTCATATTCTGGGATTTGGTCAATTGGGTGATACCTGAGCAGGTTCAGTACTCACTTTCAGAGGAAAAGGAAAAGAATTCCTTTGTGGGGAACCTTGCTAAAGATTTAGAGCTGGATATTGAACAATTACCAAAATGCAAACTTGCTGTCTCTTCAGAAAAACAATATTTTGCTTTCAATGAGCAAAGTGGTGATCTATATGTGAATGACAGAATAGACCGGGAAAAAATCTGTGGAAACTCACCTATTTGTATGCTGCAGTTAGAAGTTGTTGCACATAATCCTTTAAATATTTTCCACATAAAAGTTTTCATCCTAGATATTAATGATAATGCCCCATATTTCCGAAAGAAAAATATCAGTCTCAATTTGAGTGAGTCTCATTTGCCAGAAGCTCGATTTGCTCTAGGAAATGCTGAAGACGAGGACATTGGAATCAACGCCCTTCAAGATTATCATTTGAGCTCAACCCCATATTTCAAGCTAGAGGTTCAAGAGAGCAAAGATGGTGGCAAATATGCAGAATTAATTTTGCAAAAGCCATTGGACAGGGAGAAAGAGCACACACACCACTTGATTCTTACAGCTTCAGATGGAGGACAGCCAGTGAAAACTGGGACTCTTAACATAGAAATCAATGTTATTGATATAAATGACAATCCACCAGTCTTCTCCCAGGCAACTTACAAAACAAGTCTGAAAGAGAATACACCTAGAGGGACTTCTGTGCTTCAAGTAAAAGCCTCTGATAGTGATGAAGGGTCAAATGCTGAGATATCTTATATTTTCTGGGAAAATCCAGAAAATGTGAATCAGAAATTTATTCTGGATCCCACTGATGGAACAATTTCACTTAAGGAAAGCATTGATTTTGAAGACAGAGGAAGCTATGTGATGATAATACGGGCAAATGATGGAGGTGGACTAGTTGCACATTGCAATGTAGAGATTGAGGTTCTTGATGAGAATGACAATCCTCCAGAAGTAATTATTACATCTCTATCCAGCCCCATTCTTGAAGATATTCTACCTGGAGCAGTGGTTGCCCTCATCAAAGTCCATGACAGAGATTCTGGACTTAATGGAGAAGTCACCTGTTACCTAAGGGAAACTGTACCTTTCCAGGTGGTCTCATCATCAGATTACTACTTCAAACTCCTCACAGATGGCCCCCTTGACAGAGAAAAAACACCAGTGTATAACTTAACAATTACAGCCACAGACCAAGGCATACCTCCTCTTTCCACAGACAAAACCATCTCAGTACCAATTTCAGATAGCAATGATAACCCTCCAGCATTTGAAAAACTTTCCTATGTTGCCTACATTCCTGAGAACAACCCATCTGGAATGTCTATTTTCCAGGTTAAGGCTTTTGACCCAGATCTGGATCGTAATGCCCAAATCACCTATTCCATTCTTAACAGCAATGTCAAGGACCTGCCTCTCTCCTCCTATGTTTCAATTAACTCTGAGACTGGAACTCTCTACGCTCAACAATCTTTTGACTATGAGCAGCTCAGAGATTTCCAGCTGCAAGTTCAAGCCCAGGATGAAGGCTCTCCATCTC
This sequence comes from Pantherophis guttatus, assembly GCF_059756535.1. NCBI lineage: Eukaryota > Metazoa > Chordata > Lepidosauria > Squamata > Colubridae > Pantherophis > Pantherophis guttatus. Next base: position 117,648,913 of record NC_142065.1, on the reverse strand, counting down.
TCAATAACAGTGCCACAGTCAAAGTGCTTGTACTGGATCAGAATGATAATACTCCCCAGATCCTGTACCCTTCCCAAACAACTCAGGGTTCATCGTTGTTTGAGATGGTACCTCGCTCAGCCGATTTGGGTTATTTGGTGACAAAAGTCGTGGCTGTGGATGCTGACTCTGGGCACAATGCCTGGCTCTCTTTTCATCTCCTGCAGGCCACAGAGCCCTCACTCTTCATCATCGGCTCCCACACGGGAGAGATCCAAACAGCTCGAGCAGTACTTGAGAGAGACATTACCAAACAGAGGCTGGTCATCATGGTGAGGGATAACGGACAGCCACCTCTCTCGGCCACCACTAGTCTCAACATGGTCTTTGCTCAGAACTTCCAGGAGGCTCTTCCTGAAATGAATGCCCAACCTAATAACTCAGAGGATCAGTCCAAGCTCCAGTTTTACTTGGTTCTGACTTTGACTTTGGTATCCTTTCTGTTCCTGGTGGCAGTGATTTTGGCCATTTTTATGAAACTTCAAGGGTTGAGGAACCCCACTTTTTTTCAGTGCCTCATTCCTGATTCTCATTCAAAGACTGGAACTGTATTTCTTCCAAATTATGAAGATGGGACTTTGCCTTATTCTTATCAGATCTGTTTATCCACTGAGTCCAGGAGAAATGAACTGACTTTTCTGCAACCCAATGTCCAAATAGTGGAGAATATTCTTTGCGAGGATAAACCTGATACCTCTGTTATGGTCAGTGAAGGTAACATTTTTGATTCTGGAAAGGGCATGGTGAGTTTTATTCATTTTCTTCATAAATTAAGATCAAGCTCTAATATTTGTTTCCATTTTGTTGATACTGTTATAAATATAATTCAAGCAAATAAGATTGATTTATCATTATCAATTATTTGTTAGATGTTGGATTTGTTTCAGACTTCGATGTCTGTTTTGCTTCAGTTTATTCAGTTGATGCTGCATTGAGTATTATAGGTACAATTAATAAATATATATTTAATGAATTATAAATAATGCAAATCAGAATTATTATATATTTAGCGAATATTTGTAGTAGTAATATTTGTGTTAGATGTAACATTGTAATGTTCAGTTTTGCACAGATGCCATCTCTCCCAAAATTAGAAGCACTCAAATGAGAATATTGTTACTAATGCCTTCTACTTCTGAACTGATTTCAATAAAGTTAAAGGTTAAAGGCCCCTGGGGGCTGAACTGGGATGATATTGAATTTCTTGCATCTGCCAGCAGAGGGACCTGACCATCGGACCAACCGCCGTGAGAGGGCGGTTTTTGGACCTGAGCCCCGGATGCTGTGCTGTCTGCATTGGTTCATCGCTGCCATCTCACCACAAGAGGGGGTCGACTGGTTGATTGGACCACCGTGAGAGGGTGATTGGGTCTATCCCCCCCCCTTGGACTGTGGTCGACCTGGAACCTGACTTCGTCCTCTGTTGTGAGGGGACAGTGGACCTGGTCTTGTTGAAAATGCTCTTGAGACTCCCATTCCATGTCTCTCCCCTGGACCTTCTATATGGACCCCTAGGATATGGTTGCTCCCATCCTCTGTGGTCAAGATGTATTCCACAGTGGAGCTTCTTGGTCTGCGAGACTCCCCCCTCTCGCAGGCTTGGCCCTCCATTCTATCGAGGGCCTACCTCGATGACGGGCTTTGGAACCCCGAGAGGTGGCATGCCGCAAAGAGGGGGTTGTGGGGTTTTTTAAAATTGTCTTATTGTAATCTTTTAAGGGGTTTAGGGTGGGAGGTGGGGAGGGAGGGGCATAGGTCAGGCTCGTTACAGGGGCATGGAACGGAAGGCGGGGAGCGGGGTGTGGAGGAGCTCAGTGTGGATAGGGTGGAGGGCAATTCTATCAGGACTGTGGTTGGGAGGGGTAGATATGGCGGGAGTAGGGGGCCACATCAGGTGGTGGGGGCACGCACCCGCTATCTCCAAGTGGTGGCATGCCTCGGCCCCCATGACTCTTCTCGTCTCCCTGGCTGTCCAGAGTCTCAGAGCCCAGGCCTTAGACTGATGCTGTGCAATGCCAGGTCCGTGGTTAATAAGGCCCCCCTCATTTGTGAGCTAATACAGGAGGGGGGTGCGGACCTGGCAGGTATTACAGAGACCTGGCTGGGCCAAGAGGGGGGGTCCCCCTTGTAGAGATGTGCCCACCAGGTTTCCATGCATTCCATCAGCCAAGGGCCCAGGGCAGGGGTGGGGGGGTGGCGGTCGTTATAAAGGAAGGTCTTGATCCGAGGGAGGCCACTGTACCTCAGATAGCCGGATGTGAGTCTCTCCTGGTGAAGTGGGGCCATGGGATGCAGGTGGGCCTGCTGATCACGTACCTGGCTCCCTGCCACGTGACAGCGGCCCTGCCTGAGCTTCTCAACGTTATTGCTGGGGTGGCGGTTGATACCCCCAGACTTTTGGTCATGGGGGATTTCAACCTGCCGTCTACCGGTGAGGCGTCTGGGATGGCTCAGGAGTTTATGGCTTCCATGACAGCCATGGACCTGACACAATTAATTCATGGCCCCACTCACGTGGGAGGACACACTCTGGACTTGGTTTTTATCTCTGGTCAGTGGCTGAGTGGTCTGGATATAGGGGATATAGTTATTGAACCCCTGTCATGGTCGGACCATTCTCTCCTGAGACTGGACCTTTTGACCGCTGCACCCCACTGCAGGGAGGCAAAACCGACCAGGTGGTTCCGCCCCAGGCGCCTGATGGATCCTGATAGGTTCCAGAGGGAGCTTGGGCCAGTTCCTGAAACTCTGGCTCACGACTCGGCTGAAGATCTGGTGGCCGCCGGTGCTCTGGACCGAGTCGTGCCTTTGCGGCCTCTGACCCGACACCGAACCTGCCCGGCCCCTTGGTTTTCCAAGGAGCTGAGGGAGATGAAGCGCCGGAAAAGACGCCTAGAGAGTGGTTGGAGGGCTAGTCGGTCCGAATCTGACCGAACACTAGTTAGGTCTCATATTAAGACCTATCTAGTGGCGATAAAAGCGGCAAAGCGTAACCACTTTTCCGCTCTTATTGCATCGGCAGATAACCGCCCAGCCGCCTTGTTTAGGGTGACTCGCTCCCTCCTACATCAGGGAGCACGGGAAGACCCCTTGCAACGGCAGGCTGAGCATTTTGCACAGTATCTGCATGATAAAATCGCTCAGATTCGGGAAGGCTTGGACTCTGACTGGGTAGATCCTGGCGGGGTGACTGAGGCTGGTCTTGAGAATGTTACCTGGGATGAGTTCGACCCTGTGACTCCTGAGGATGTGGACAGGATCCTGGGGAGGTTAAACGCAACCACATGTTTATTGGACCCGTGCCCCTCCTGGCTGGTACTGGCCACTCGGGAGGTAACACGAGGCTGGCTCCAGAGGATTATAAATGCTTCTCTGAGAGAGGGTTTCTTGCCTCCCGCCTTGAAAGAGGCGGTAGTGAGGCCCCTCCTCAAGAAGCCTTCTCTGGACCCGGCTGTTTTGGCAAACTACCGTCCGGTCTCCAACCTTCACTTTGTTGCAAAGGTTGTGGAGAGTGTGGTTGCGTGACAGCTCCCACAGTTCCTGGATGAAACCGTCTATCTAGATCTGTGCCAGTCCGGCTTCAGGCTTGGGTACAGCACGGAGACGGCATTGGTCGCATTTGGTGGATGATCTCTGGAGGGCTCGGGACAGGGGTTGTTCCTCTGTTCTGGTCCTGTTAGACCTCTCAGTGGCTTTTGATACCATCGACCATGGTATCATGCTGCGCCGGCTGGAGGGATTGGGAGTGGGAGGCACCGTGCTGCGGTGGTTCTCCTCCTATCTCTCTGACCGGTCGCAGTCTGTGTTGGCAAGGGGGCAGAGGTCAACCTCGAGGCGCCTTGCTTGCGGGGTGCCGCAAGGATCGGTCCTCTCACCGCTCCTGTTCAACATTTATGTGAAGCCGCTGGGTGAGATCATCCGTGGTTTTGGGGTGCGATGCCATCTGTACGCTGATGACACTCAGCTGTACATTTCCACCCCAGACTACCCCAATGATGCCCTCGAAGTGATGTCCCAGTGTCTGGAGGCCGTGCGGGTCTGGATGGGGAGGAACAGGCTTCGACTCAACCCTTCCAAGACCGAGTGGCTGTGGATGCCGGCATCCCGGTATAGCCAGCTGGTGCCATCGCTGGCTATTGGGGATGAGTCACTGACCCCCACAGAGGGGGCTCGCAACTTGGGCGTCCTCTTGGACACACGGCTGTCTTTAGAAGAGCATATGACGGCCGTGGCCAGGGGGGCTTTTTATCAGGTTCGCCTGATACGCCAGTTGCACCCCTTTCTGGATCGGGACTCCTTGTGCACAGTCACTCATGCCTTGGTTACATCACGCCTGGACTACTGTAACACTCTCTACGTGGGGCTCCCCCTGAGGAGCACCCGGAGGCTCCAGCTGGTGCAGAATGCGGCCGCGCAGGTGATTATGGGAGCGACGTGGTGCTCCCACGTAACACCTCTCCTGCGCGAACTGCATTGGCTCCCAGTGGTCTTCCGGGTGCGCTTTAAGGTGTTGGTTCTCATCTTTAAAGCGCTCCATGGCTTAGGTATTTGCGAGACCGCCTGCTGCTACCGATAACCTCCCACCGGCCAATACGCTCTCACAGAGAGGGCCTCCTCGGGGTGCCGTCAGTCAGGCAATGTCGGCTGGCAGCCCCCAGGGGGCGAGCCTTCTCTGTGGGGGCACCCGCCCTGTGGAATGAGCTGCCTCCTGGAATACGATTGATCCTGGACCTCCGGACCTTCCGTAAAGCCCTGAAGACATTTTTATTTCATCAAGCCGGCCTAGCCTAAATGGTTTTTAATTGGGATTTTAAATTTTATGGATTTGGGGTTTTAAATTGGGTAGCCAGTGATTTAATTCTTTTTAGTTATCTTAACTTTTGCATTTGTATGTTTTTTTAATTTTGGCTGTTCTCTGCCCTGAGTCCCTTCTGGGAGAAGGGCGGTATACAAATTAAATAAATAAATAAATAAATAAATAAATAAATAAATAAATAAATAAATAAATAAAAATTAGCAGCAAAAAGTTAATATTTTGAAGAGTTAAAACATTAAAATATTATTCTTGTTCAGATAACACTGTATTAAATAGATATAATTATGCCTTAATCCTTCTCAAGGATTGATAAACTCCGAACCCCATCACCTTTTTGCCTTCCAATCCTAAAATAATTGATGGAAGAGGAGAGGGCATTTTTTGTCTCTTTGCTTGTTTGTTTTTCTTTTTCTTTGCCTTTTTCAGGTTGTTAAAGGCACTGTAAAACATTTGCTCTTCTCTCACCCATTTGCTGGATCATATATCCTAACATTCATCATTTGGGGAACCAATTTGATTGATTGATTGATTGATTGTACATCAAATCTTAGTAGCCACTTAGATAAACTTCCTCCATGACAATCTGACCTTAACATAGTCTTTCAGATCTTCTAATAGTGCACTCGTCACCACTATATCGTGACTGTATCTCAATACCACTGCATATTGACTGTATCTAAGTCCACTTACCTTGCTGCTGGTTGTTCTCTTCTCTTCTTTTCTTTCCATCCTGTTTTCACACAGCAATAGAGTTTTCTCTGGAGTGCTAGGTCTTTGCATAATATGTCCAAATTTGGATAATTTGAGCCTGATCATTTGTACTTCTCATTAAAAGGAGCCTGAGTGGCGTAGGAGGCTAATGCCTCCTACTAAGGCAGCATTTAACATCCAGATACCTGCAATTACTGCGAGTTCAATTCTCACCAGGCTCAAGGTCGACTCAGCCTTCCATCCTTTCTAAGATGGGTAAAATGAGGACCCGGTTTGTGGGGGCAATAAGCTGACTGTGTATAAAATATACAAAAGTATGAAGGCTATTGCTTAACGCATTGTAAGCCGCCCTGAGTCTCCGGAGAAGGGCAGCATATAAAAATAAATAAATAATAAATAATAAACTAAATAAAAAACTCTGGGTTGATTGAACCAATTTAGTAAGAGTAAATAAAAGACCTTTGCACTTTGCACAAATGATTAAGAGAAGTTCCTATTCCATATCTAAATTATTTATCAGAGTGCTACTGTTGCTCTAAAATATCAAAATTGAGTGGGAAACTATCTGCTGTAATCATAGTAATAAGGCTGGCAAAGATGCATAATCAAAAGATAAAACCATTTTATTTATTCTTGGGTTTTATTTGTTGTCCATCCAAACCATAAATTCTACAATTTTTAAAGACAAATCTATACCTGATTTTGCAGGCTTTTGATTATCAACAAGAGCAAATTCTTCAGCATGATTTCCATCAGTTTCATTTATTTTTTTACTAAAATATGGGACTAATGTCTAAGGATAAGTCACAATATATACCGATAGTCCTTGACTTATGGCACAATTGAGACCAGAATCTCAGTCATTGAGCAAAATGATCATTAAGCAAGATTTCCGTGTAACTGCTTCACTCAACAACTGCAATCCCAGCACTTGTGGTTGCAATCTCACTGGTCATTAAACTGACGCTGTCCCAGGTAAGAAGTGCAGGGTACTTTAGGGGGTGTGGGAAGTCTGCTTAGGAGCTAAAAATAATCCATACTAAAATCCAAGCAGAATTTTCAGCACCTGGGTGGAGAAACACCAGTGCATGGCCTGTGCCAGGTCTGCCATGGCCTCTCCTACCTACCTGAGGCACCCCACACTTCTTACCTTAACATGTTGCCTCTCCACTCTCTGCTTGGATTTTGGCTCCTTCTTGTTTTTGGGTGGTAAACTCTGGCTGAAAGAGCTGCCTGCTGAAGGAGTTCAGCTTCCCACCATGCATAAGGGAGAACTCTGGCAGCATGCAGGTACAGAAATTTGAGCTCTGTTTCTGCATCCCGCCAAAGGACTCCAGTTCCTCTATGTGTGAAAATCTTCAGGATTTGATCTTCAATTCTACACCCTGTCAAAGGACTCCATTTCTGTAACCTGTCAAAGGACTTCATTTGGCAGGTAGCTCTTTCAGCAAGCCACCAGAGTCCTCTCAGCAAGTGGCAGCAGCTTGTAACCTTCCCTGCTGTCTCCCCCATTGACTTTCTAGGGAAGCTGGCAGAAAAGATTGCAAATGGTGAGCGCATTATCATGGGGCAACTGATTGCAAAAGTGCGATCAGGTCGTCAAGCACCCAGATTGTGTTCATGTGACTGCAGGATTAATGGTGCAACATTTTGTGATGACTAGAAGTGCTTTACTGGCCATTTTAAAATATAGGTGGTAACTTAGCAATTTTTCATTCCTATAATCATTAATACACTAGTGGACTATTTGAACATGAGTGTAATTTTTCTGCAAGTATTTCAACTAGATAATCAAATAATTTCTTCCGGACCACTTTGGTAAATTTGGTGACATAATATTGGCTTAAGGAATTCATTATGCTACTGATTATGCCATATATCAACTAATATGGTTTACTGCTATTTACAATATTGCATGGTGGAATGAAGAAAGTACATGTCTCCACGGATGGTGTTATCCTCAGTGGGGCAACAAAGTGCTTTCTCTACATTCTTTTTTCCTTTTCTTACTCTTCTTTTCTTTCACTTTTATGTTATAAATTTCCTTATATTTTCCACTACTGACAATACTTAATGGAGCTTCCTTCACCTGTACAAAACCTTATCAATATATGAATGAGATACATTTGGGAAATACCAGCACATAGGCTAGTTTGGGAATTGAAAAACACCCCAGAAGAAAGCTATAGCAAACCATTTCCTTTCTGTTGCTGAAAAAAACTGAATATGTTCATGGAGATACTAGGAGTTGAGTTCAGTTCAAAAGAGACTGGTCTATGCTCAGCCCATGTCAACTGTAAATAGATTTCCACTTTCCCACCCTTTTTCAGCACATGTATTAGGCTTTCTGCTCACTTGACATTTCCTTGTGGAACACAGGCTTATGAGTCATAGACATTGCTTTGAGCATACTATGTTTGAGATTATACTTTTGATTTTTTTATTTCCATTTTATCTTGACTTCCACAAAGCAAAAGATATATAAACAGCAAGATAACTGATGTTAAAATAGTGATGAGGTAACCATTATACATCCAGTAAGTAATAGAAAAGGTCTCAATGGATTACTGTAACTGAAAGGCAAATTGGTAGAAGGGCTGTTCCCCTTCATTACCTGGTCTTCAGCCAATTAGCATGTGAAATACATAAATGGATTGTATCTTTTGCCACATGGAATGGAATGGAATGGAATTTGCCAGCATTCAAGAAAATTAGGAGGGGACACAGTTTTCATTGAATGTAGTACAGAGTGTTAGAGTCACATAAAAAAGAATTTTAAGAAAAAAGAGTTTTAAGGTTAGTTAACTTGTATCATGGTTTATGGAAAATGATAGACAATGATAGACAAATTATAATGTTGAAGATCCTGGAAGTTCAGGAAAAAAATTTAAGGAAGAATTAGGAAAGAAAAAAAATCATTTGATAAGTATCCATTTGATAAGTTCATTTTGTAAACAGATGCAGATTGCTCAGTCTGAGAAATATAAAATAGAAAAATGCTTAATAATGCCTTAGAATAAAGGCTAGTAATTTTTCTCCATTATATTACAGAATATAGCATCATTAGAATTGTTATAAGAAAAATGTTCTTAATAACTTGAAGAAACGTATTTATTTCATTTATCTCATGCAAAATCAAAAGACCAATAATCTACCACCAATTTTCCAAGATGGAAAAGTTAAACTTTATGAAATAAAAGTATTAAATACCACTTCACCTCTGTTTGATATGCTAGTGCTTCAATTAGCATTTATGCTACAGAACTGCCTTTTCATTTTCCGCCACCCTGCTTTGTCTTGCCTATGGATTCCAGAGACCTTAAATGGACAGGCTCAAGAGCAATTTATCCATCCAAGTCACCAAGATATGCCCAACATATTTTGCAATTCTCCTATTTGCAGGTAATGGGAAAGTGGGAGTAGGGTCTCATTTGCAATATATTATATTAACTCAAATATATAGGTCAAGTCTTTGAAGATTTTTCATTTTTTATTTGATGTAGTTTTCAGTGAAAAACTTAATTATTTCTGACTAATTGCAATTATTTGTAACCTAAAGTAAACAATACATACATGGATTGTATGTTAGCTTCTAATATTTAGCTTCTAAAAGTAGGCTTCTGCTTTTGTGTGTCACCAAACAGTAACCAGGTTCTATTTTATTACTGTTGTTCTACTTTTTCATCTTTGGAGGATGGAAAGCATAATTTTCATTGAGACAATCAGCCTGATTTGTGACTACAGGTAAAGTAATATTAACATAAGCAAAGAAACATTACAAAAAGTACCTGTAATTTTGGGGTTGTGACCCTGGGTGTCGCTGTTTACCAATCTGGCAGAGAACTGCTCAGAAAGCTCAACCTTCATATCTGTGCTACTCAAATACCTAGACTACAGAACAGCTAGATCATAAAGAAGAGACATACAAGCACGGGCAATTCTTGCTTGCTGGAAGTAAATGGAGAAAAGAAGCTACAGAGAAGGAATTCTACTACAATGCCTTATAATGGTGAATTCTTGGAAGATTATTTCTGGTCAGCTCCATTATTCTATTCCAGAGGAAGTACGCAAAGGTACTATTGTGGGAAATGTTGTGAAGGATCTGGGAATAGATGGGACGCAGCCTTTTAATCATGGACTACGCATTATTTCTAATTCAGGTACAATTCAGTACTTTGAACTTAATTCCAACAGTGGTCATTTACAAACCTGTGAGAGAATAGATAGAGAAGAGATCTGTGGAACAGGAAAGAAATGCATCTTAAAATTTCAAATCCTTGCTGAAAGCAAGTTAAAGCTTTATGTCACTGAAATAGAAATTGTGGATATAAATGATAATGCTCCTTCCTTTCTTTCAATAAGATGGGAACTGAAAATCAGTGAAATATCTATTCCTGGTTCTAAATTCTTTCTACCAGAAGCTCAAGATCCAGATCTGGGGATGAATTCTATACAACACTATAAACTCACAGCCAGTAACCATTTTTCTTTGGAAATGCAAAGCAGCCAAAATGATGTCAAATCTACTAAACTGGTGTTGGAAAAATCACTGGACAGGGAAGAGCAATCAGTGTATGATTTCATCCTTACAGCTTTTGATGCGGGTGAACCTATCAGGTCTGGCACACTGCAAATTCACATCTTTGTTCTAGATGCAAATGATAATGTACCAGTTTTCAGCCAACACCTCTATGAAGTAAATGTCAAGGAGAACATGCCTAAAGGATCCATAGTGGCTACAGTGATGGCTATTGATATGGATGAAGGAATCAATGGAGAAGTAAAATATTATTTCCAAAAAATAACAAAAAAAGGCTCCCAAATATTTATGATAAATTCGACTTCAGGGGAAATTATCCTTGTGGGGAGCCTTGATTTTGAAACATCATCAACATATGAATTTGAAGTGCAAGCCATGGATGGGGGTGGGCTGAGTGATAGGACAAAGGTTGTGATTTTGGTTACAGACCTAAATGATAATGCACCTGAGTTAGCCATGACCTTTGTGATCAACTCGGTGCCTGAGAACTCTCCAGCTGGAACTGTCATTGCCATTTTAAATGCCCAAGACAGAGATTCAGGAGACAATGGAGAGGTTAAATGCTCAATTCCCAGCAACCTCCCTTTTTGGCTCAAGAAAACAATGGAGAGTTTCTACAGTTTAGAGACAGACAAAGCCCTTGACAGGGAACAATTGCCAACTTACTCTATCACTGTTACAGCAGTGGATAACGGGGCACCACCACTCTCTACATCTGTGGTTATTTCACTCCAGGTGTTAGACACAAATGACAACCCTCCACAGTTTTTGGAATCAAAATATACCTCCTACCTTCTAGAAAATAATCCAAAAGGTGCCTCAGCCTTTTCCCTTAAAGCAAGTGATCCAGACTGGGAAGAAAATGCCAGAATAACTTACTCCATCATTGATAGCCAAATGCGGGACTCACCCCTCTCCTCCTACCTCTCCATTAATTCTGAGACCGGGACCGTCTATGCCCTGAGCTCCTTGGACTATGAGGAGATTCAAGAGATTCAGTTCCAGGTCAAGGCTCAGGATGGCGGATCCCCATCACTCAGCTCTAATGTCTCAGTGACTCTCTTCATCTTGGACCAGAATGACAATGTGCCAGAGATCCTGTACCCCTCCCCTCCTGCTGATGGCTCCACTGGAATAGAGCTGGCCCCTCGCTCTTCTGAGCCAGGTTACCTGGTCACTAAAGTGGTGGCAATAGATGCAGATTCTGGTCAGAATTCCTGGCTCTCCTATCAGCTGATCAAAGCAACAGAACCAGGGCTCTTCACTATGGGACTCCACACTGGCGAGATCAGGACTGCTCGGCTTTTTCTGGAGAAAGATGCCCTGAAGCAAATCCTGGTGGTTTTAGTGAAGGACAACGGCCAACCACCTCTCTCTGCCTCAGTCACTCTCACGGTTGTTCTGGCTGACAACATCCCTGAAATTCTCTCAGATCTGAGCAACATCTCAGCTCCTGTAGATCCTCAGTCAGACCTCACATTTTATCTGGTGATTGGTGTGGTGTTTGTCTCCTGCTTGTTTTTTACATTTCTCCTTGTCTTATTGGCCATCAGATTGTACAGGTGGAAGAATTTGAAATTGTTAGAGTCAGAAAGTGTACATTTTAGTGGTGTCCCCGTGTCGCAATTTGTTGGGATGGATGGAGTCCGAGCCTTTCTTCAGTCTTACTGCCACACTATTTCACTCACCAGAGATTCTAGAAAAAGCCACTGCAATTTTCATGAGGAAAACTGTTCAAATACTCTGACCAATCAACCTCTAACCTGTGGGGTGAGTGACCCTATCCTAGCCTGTGGGGATTTAAGTTTGAAGAATGATGAGCAAATCGTAGTCAAGGTGAGTTTAATATTTCAGAGAAATGGTGTATTTTGTTGATCCTGTAAGCCCTTATTTATCTCAACAGTTTTTACTCTACTGGGATCCTTCAGCTTTGTCCTGGAGTCTGGTAGGATAATGTTCATACTGTTGATATGAACACTATTTCAGAATGAATGCAGACTATTATATCTGTCATATAGATCTACTTATTTGCCACTATTTCAGTATTCTTGTGACATGATAAGGCGGGCTAATTTCCTTGTGTATCGATTTTCTATTCATAATGCCCATAGGAATCCTATGGTTCCCCACTACTATCACCTTATGAGTTCGGGCTGATGGAGACTGGTCCAAAGTCATCCAGTGAGTTTCTGTGGCTGAATGTATAATAGGATATTTTCTAGATGGGTGGAGTTCTAGAATTCTCACTGATGATCTGAAGAATTGTTGAGGCACCATAGAATTATTTGTGTACCGCATAACATTGGATGTTAATCTATAAATAGATACTCTGGTTGTAGCACAAATGTGATTCTTAGTCACTGAGATCTTAATCTGAGAAGAAGGAATGAAAAAGAATTTCTGTGTAGGTTCCATTGTAGCTAAATGTGGGCTTTCTGCTAGCATTTCTGCAGATGTATTTTCTTTACACAAAAACTGGTGAGTTTCTTTTTTTTTCTAATAAAAGCCCCTCTAAAAGGAACTTTACTTGAAATTCTGTTCTGAGACATTTCACATAGATTAAAAGTCCATTTTAAATCCATCACAACACAGTATTTCCTGTCTAATGGGAATAGTGAAGTAAACCAGATTTTTATTAGTTGTGATAATATACTGGACCTATTTGCGATGTTATCACATTTCTTGAAGAAATGAAGAAAGTTTGGTATTTTAGCTATAGCATTTTTAGAGTTCTTTTGTCCAGTAATTAAAGAAGCAACAGCAGTAACAATAGCACTTAGACTTATATACCATTTCACAGTGCTTTACAGCCCTCTCATAGCGGTTTACCAAGTCAGCATATTGCCCCCAACAATCTGGGTCCTCATTTTACTGACCTTAGAAGATGGAAGGCTGAGTCAACCTTGAGCTAGTCAGGATCAAACTGTTGGTAGTCAGCCTGCAATACTGCATTCTAACCACTGTGCCACCACAGCAATGGTAAAATGGCAGTGGTAAAGGAAGAAGAAACTTCCTTTACTATATGCGATGTTTCCTATCATCCTGAGAAATAGAGTAATCAAAGGCTCTATTTTGACCTGCAATATTGCCCACAAAGACTTGAATAAAGAGATGCACATATTATTAAAATTAAGTTTTGTTTTTTTTTAGTTTTTATTGAATTTCTATACCGCCCTACTCCCGAAGGACTCAGGGCGGTGCACAGCCATGAAATAAAACACATAGATATACAAAATTTAAAATTGAATAAAATGAATTAAATAAATTTGGCTGAATTAATACCCATAATTTAAAATACCCATATTTTAAAATACAGTAAAAATTTAAAATTTACACTTAAAAGGGAGAAGATTTAGGCGAGGCCAGCTTGATGAAATAAAAGCATCTTCAGCTCACGGCGGAAGGTGCGCAGGTCCGGAATCCTCCGTATCTCTGGGGGGAGCTCATTCCAGATCGTCGGTGCCCCCACAGAGAAGGCTCTCCCCCTAGGGGCCGACAGCCGACATTGTTTGGCCGACGGCACCTGGAGAAGCCCCTCTCTGTGGGAGCGTACTGGTCGGTGGGAGGCTATTGATGGTAGTAGGCGGTCCCGTAAGTAACCAGGTCCTAAGCCATGGAGCGCTTTAAAGGTGGTAACCAGAACCTTGAAGCGCACCCGGAAGACCACCGGGAGCCAGTGCAGCTCGCGCAGGAGAGGTGTTACATGGGAGCTCCACGTTGCTCCCATAACCACCCGCGCGGCCGCACTCTGCGCCAGTTGGAGCCTCCGGGTGCACCTCAAGGGGAGCCCCATGTAGAGAGCGTTACAATAGTCCAGACGAGAGGTGACGAGGGCATGAGTGACTGTGCGTAATGAGTCCCGATCTAGAAAGGGACATAACTGGCGAATCAGGTGAACCTGATGAAAAATCCTCCCGGTCATGGCCGTCAGGTGCTCTTCTAAAGACAGCCGTGAATCCAGGAGGACGCCCAAGTTACGAACCCTTTCCCTGGGGGCCAATGATTCACCCCCAATAGCCAGCGATGGCGCCAGCTGACTATATCGGGACGTCGGAAACCACAGCCATTCGGTCTTGGATGGGTTGAGCCTGAGCCCGTTTCTCCCCATCCAGATCCGTACGGCCTCCAGGCACTGGGACATCACTTCAAGGGCATCGTTGGGGTGGTCCGGGGTGGAGATGTACAGCTGAGTGTCGTCAGCGTACAGATGGTACTTCACCCTGAAACCACGGATGATCTCGCCCAGCGGCTTTACATAAATGTTGAACAAAAGGGGCGAGAGAACCGATCCCTGCGGCACCCCGCATATAAGGGGCCTCGGGGTCTATCTCTGCCCCCCTGTCAACACAGACTGCGACCGGTCAGAGAGAAAGGAGGAGAACCACCGTAAAACGGTGCCTCCCACCTCCAACCCTTCCAGCCGGTGCAGCATGATACCATGGTCGATGGTATCAAAAGCCACTGAGAGGTCTAACAGGACCAGGACAGAGGAACAACCCCTGTCCCAAGCCCTCCAGAGATCATCAACCAATGCGAACAATGCCGTTTTCGTGCTGTACCCAGGTCTGAAGCCCGACTGGAACGGATCTAGATAAGGAATGAATGCCGCCTTTTGTTAAGGATTATAGGATTATAACTCTCAGCTTTTCAACCTGATGCCTTAATTTTTCAACTATGGCATGCTGTATGGCGGGTGTCAAACTCACAATGACATGTCATCACATGACATATCGCAACTTTCCCCCCTTCGCTAAACCAGGGGTGGGAGTGGCCAGCGCGTGATTCATCCAGCCTGCAGGCTGTGAGTTTGACATCCCTGCTGTATGAATTTAGCCCAAAGTAATAGCTGAGATTCATAATTACTCTCCCTCCCTCCCAGTCTGATGAAGTGTTACCTTTGACTCTTGACAGGGTTGTGCTTGCACAAACAGAGTTGGTACATAATTTGAGAGTACTCCTGAACTTATGGTTCCTGCTTGAGGAGTATGTGACAATCTTTGTTAAGATTCAATTTGTGCACCAACTGTGCACAAGGGCTTGTGGCCCTTTCCTGGTTGGACTAGTTAACATGCTGTACATGTGCTGCCCTTGAAGATCCCCAGGATGTTACAATTGGCACAGAATGTGGTAGCATGTGTGGTGTTGGGCTTCCCGCTATTTACTCATATTACATTGTTGATTTATGTGTTGCACTGGCTCCCAGTTTCTTTCTGGGTGCAATTCAAGGTGCTGACAATCACCTTTAAAGCCTTACATGGCATGAGGCTAGGTTATTTGTGGGGCCATCTCCATTTGAGGTTATATGCCTGCTATACCAGGACTGATAAAGTGGGCATGTTCCATGTCCCTTCTCTTAAATGCTACTATCTAGTGAGACCTAAGAAGTGTGCTTTTTCTATATCAACCTGTGGAATTGAAGCTGGATTAAATGATGATAATGCACCCCATTTTCAGTAAGAGTGTCTGTAAAACAAAGCGTCTGTAAAACCAGGATCTAGGCTTCTTTAAATATTGTCATAATCCACAAAATAATTAAGTTAATTGCCCAATGATATATTCCAAATATACTATTTTGTCTGGAAGTTAAGCAAAATGTCTAGGTGTCATAAATACTGATCTGTTTTTGGAAAATTCTTCAATAAAGGGGACTCCATTTATAATAATAGCTATTAATGAGAGTAATTTGTCCATATGGTGTTGTATTTATTTATTTATTTATTTTTTATTTCAAATTTATATACTGCACTTTCTCCCAAGGGACTCAGGGCGGTGTACAGCCAGATAAAAACATACAATACAAACATTAAGAACAATTAAAAGAATATATATTAATTTGGCCCCAGTTTAAAATGACAAACCAATTAAAAATTTAAAATTTAAAAATATGTTAAGCCAGCCCGGCTTGATGAAAAAAGAAAGTTTTAAGGGCACGGCAGAAGGCACCGAGGTCTTGGATTCTCTATTATTATTATATTATATGTATTATTCTAAATAATTCTTTTATATTTAAGTAACAGTTTACTGTTTTTTTAATCTTTTATATAAAATAAGTGTCACTGAAGATATCCTAAAAGAATCCATAGTCTGAACAATAAAATCCAGTAATCTTGATGAAGTAATCAATCATGATATAAATTATGCTTTCAGAAATATTGAGGCAATCACTTTTCAAATATTTCTAAAAAGGGGGCACAAAGGAATTAAAACAAATGTATGGTGACCTGAAACATCAGTTCATGAAGCATGTGCTTTGTCAGGAACAAGAATATGACTGAACCATCAAGCCCATTGACAATTATCTCTTCTTGCTAATAAAATGATATACTAAAGAAAGCTACAGCTGATTCACCATAAAATGAAATTTTCAGAAGGAAGCTCAAAAACCTGGGGTTTCAAGAGGCGTTATCATCCAGTCTTCCAATCTGTTCTTCAGGTCAATGATGGGTTATGCAAATGGTATCAATAGGAGAGATTTGGTTTCTGGAAACAAGGTCTGAATTCTTGAAAGATGGTCTGAATGGTCTGACTGCTAGCATAAAATAGGTTATACCTCACAAAGATCAACAAAAATGTGTTTGAACAAAGCATGGCAACTTCATTAGAAGGCCTTAAATATTTTGGAAGTTGAAATGAAAATCTCATTTTCTATATACTAATGCCCAGAATTTTGGAAACAAACTGAATCTGAGCCCTTAAAATAGGAAGGCAAGTGTTATTTAATTCATAAAATAGAGACCCAGTGGCTGGAATATAGCAATTAAAGGATGCAGTTTGTTTAAAAGGGAAAAAAGCAATAGAAAGCAGGGAGAAATTGCATTATTTGTTAATAATATTCCCTCTTGCTCGAAAATCAAAATGAATGAACTGGTCAATATTATCAGAAACTATTCAAAAAGTCATGAAGTCATACAAATGGGAAATCATTCCAATTGTTGGGAGGCCCAGCCAAATATAGACCTTCCAGGAAATTTCTGATTTGTTGTGCTGATAAATTTCACCTTCAGAGAAAGGAGGAAGAGTCAAAGTTCTAGCTCATAGAAACGGCTTAACTGAGGAAGTGGGCAAAGCACGACATTGAGGGAATGGCAATGTATTGCTTATGTTCTTGATTTTAAGGGAAACTAAAAACTAACCATAGTCAGACCAAGGATAAATGGTATTGCATGGGATAGGAAGGAAAAGGATCCAAGACAGGATAAGTTCTTAAAAGAGAAAACAGAATTGAAAACAATTCCACTGTGAAGAAAAATGAAGGACAGCAGACCAGTCCAGAACAGCAAATCAGTATAGCTACAGAAAAAGCTTACTAAAGATCTGAACACGAAAAAGAAATGAAAAAGATCACAAAGGAAGAGGTCAGACAGATAAGCTTAAGAGTGTAGAGCTGGTATAAGGAAAGCAAAAGTTTAGAATGAATTAAAGTTAGAGAAAGTTAGGTAGTGGCACTGTTGAAACAAACCTATTAGATATGGATGCATCAGAACTGATTTTTGCCTCCTTCCTTATCCAAAGAAATACCTGAAGATTCTACTTTAGATTTGTATCACTATCTGTAACATATAAGGCTTGTGGGGGCAGGGTAATGAGGTATGTTAATTGCCATTTAAAAGTGCTTTCCCATTCAAAATAGTATCTGCTACTATAAACTTCTACTATAAGCACAATGACTTCACAATATCTTTAAAAACATACAGGGAATTTAAAGTAATATCCGTATTGATTTAAGGAAGTTGCATATATATTTCTGGAAGTTGTTACTGAAAACAGCTGACAATATTATAACATGTTTAAAAAGTCTGAAAACAATCTAACAAACAGGCTATATAATACTGCAGATATTTATACTAATCGTACACTTTTTTCCTCCGTTAAACATATATTGTACCAATAAAACTCTAACAAAACATTTTTATTTATTGCATAACTGGCAAGAACTAATCTGAAATTTAAAAGACATTGCATTATTACATTTAGGAGATTCTTTGTTATTTCTTTCTAAAAGCCTAGATCCAGACATTTCTTGCAGTTCTGCATCTAAGACTCAGAGCGCCGCTGTTGGCCAACATAGTTCCCAGAAAGGAGCTGGAAATCTAATGGGGCTTCCTGCCTTCTGACAATCCAGTCACCGAGTGCAGACCAGTCAAAGAGCAGGATTAAGGGACACTCACCCACCATGGCAGAGAAAAGAAAACCACTGCAGTGTAGATAAAACTCAGGAGAATCCTAGGAACTTCTTGATGCTTTCTTTCTAATGGGAATTTCAACTCCTCATCTTACTGAAATGCATAAAGGACTTTTCACCGCAGGTGGGATGGACGGCAGGAGCAAAGCTAAGAGCAGATCTGTAAAAAGGCAAGTACATCTCCTCTTCTTATTGTCTTTCATCTGCCAGACTGTCTCAGAGCACCTTCGCTATTCAATTCCAGAGGAAATGGGAAAGGGTTCCATTGTGGGGAATCTTGCCAAGGATCTGAAACTGAGTATTGCAGAAGTGGGAAATCGCAACCTGCATATCCTTTCTTTAGGCAAAAAGCAATACTTCTCCATTAATGCTGAAAATGGGAATCTGTATATAAAAGACAGGATTGACAGAGAGGAAATCTGTGGGGAAACTGCACTCTGCCCCATCAGTTTTGAAGTGGTGAGTGCAAACCCCATGGACATATTTTACATAACAGTAGAGATCCAGGATATTAATGACAATGCACCACATTTCTTAAATGGTGATATCAAGCTAGAGATAAGTGAATCCACTTTACCAGGAGCCACATTTCTTCTTCGACAAGCAGAAGATCCTGATATTGGAACAAATTCCCTCCAGAATTATCAACTAAGCATTAATAAATATTTCATTTTAGCAATTAGCAAGCAAGACTCTTTAAACAAGTATGCAGAATTAATGCTGGAAAAACAATTGGATCATGAAAGTGAAAGTACTGTTAGTTTAACCCTTACTGCTCTTGATGGAGGAAATCCTGCAAAAACTGGAACAGCCAAAATACAGATTACAGTCATAGATGCTAATGACAACCCACCTGTCTTCAGTCAAAAAGTGTACAAAATCAGCCTCAAAGAGAATGTGTCAAAGGGATCTACTGTAATACAAGTCAAAGCTACAGACAAAGATGATGGTTCCAATGGCCAGATCAACTATTGCTTTAGCAATATTGCCGATAATGTGCATCGAAAATTTGAGTTAGAGACATATTATGGAATTATAACAATAAGGGAAGAGCTAGATTTTGAGGAAACAGAGAAATACACAATGGTGATAGAAGCAAGAGATGGAGGTGGCTTAGTAGCTCATTGTAACATTGAAGTAAATCTGGTAGATGCAAATGACAATGTCCCAGAAGTGATTCTCGCTTCCTCATCCAGAGAAATTCCTGAAAACTCTCCATTAGGAACATTGATAGCCCTCATCAATATAAAGGATAAAGATTCAGGGGATAATGGGGAGGTCAGTTGCCATTTACAGAATGCTTCCCCATTCAAAATAGTATCAGCAGCTAATAGCTACTATAAGCTGCTAACAGATGGTCCCCTAGATAGAGAAAGCACTCCAGCGTACAATCTTACAATCACAGCCACAGACAAAGGTACGCCCCCTCTTTCTACACAGAAAACCATCTCACTGGAAATTTCAGATATCAATGATAATGCCCCTACTTTTGAGAAATCTTCATACAATGTTTATGTGGCAGAGAACAATCCTGCTAGCTCCTCCATCTTCAGCATCAAAGCTGTAGACCCTGATCTTGGTCGCAATGCTAGGATCACCTACTCCATCCTCACTAGCAAAATAGAGGCATTACCTCTCCCATCTTATCTCTCCATTAACTCAGAAAGTGGCACCCTCTATTCTCAAAGGTCTTTTGACTATGAGCAACTCAGGGAGTTTGAGGTACAGGTGAAGGCTGAAGATGGAGGCTCCCCCCCTCTCAGCAGCAATGTCACATTGAAGTTGCTCATCCAGGACCAAAATGACCAAAGCCCTCAAATTCTGTATCCTTCCCCAGGAGCAGAGGGCTCAGCCTCCTTTGAGATGGTGCCTCGCTCGGCAGAGATGGGATACCTGGTTACAAAGGTGGTGGCTGTGGATGCCGACTCTGGGCACAATGCCTGGCTCTCTTATCATCTACTGCAAGCCACTGAGCCAGGACTCTTCACAATTGGTGCCCACACGGGTGAAATCAGGACACTGCGGACGTTTCTGGACAGGGATGCTCTGAAGCAGAAGCTAGTGGTCTTAGTGAAGGATAATGGGCAGCCCCCACTCTCTTCTACAGTCAGTCTCAATCTGATTTTTGCTGAAAACTTCCAAGAGGCACTGCCAGAAATAAATAACCAAACCATGGATTCAGAGCAACAGTCTGAGCTCCAGTTCTATCTAGTGCTGGCCTTAACTTTGATCTCCTTTCTGTTCCTCTTGACTGTAATTCTAGTCATTATGATGAAACTCCGACAGTCAGGGAATCTGAAATTTCTTCCATGCTTTGTTCCCACTCCCCATTCAAGCAATGCTATTATATTCCCACCAAATTATGAGGAAGGGACTATTCCTTATTCCTATCAGCTCTGCTTATCATCTGAGTCCAAGATACATGAAATTACTTTTCCAGCACCCAAAGTTCAACCTGCAGAATATATTTCATGCAACCAAAAATCTGGTGAGATTTTGGCCAACAATGAAATTAATATCCTAAATTCTGAGATGGCTAAATCTAGTTTGGTGAGTTTTCTTTTCTTTCTTTTTCTTTTTTACCAGTACTACCTTTATAGTCTAACCATCCTTTAAAATATATTATGGTATATTGCTTTATAGACACATTTTACTTTATATTACTATCTCTTTCATCTGTTGTTTCTTATAGCTTTATTGTACAGAAGAACCTCTACAGTTTCAGTGGTTTCTAATGTATCTTTTATAAATTGGAATTATTTCAAGATCAGATTTTGGAGCAAGTGTAGTCTCCTTCTAATTGAAAATATATTATTTATCTGTGTGTGAGAGAGAGATAGTTTGCACACATGCATACATATATGTCAAGTTGTGTATTAAAAAGAAGAGAGTTGTGGAAAGTGAGAGCTACTCATACTACCAATGCTTTGACACTTTTTTTTTCATAGATCTAATTTAATGGAATAAATGGAAAGGGGCCCAATATTGTAAGTTCAAATAACATGTTGAATGCCTTGAATGAAAAAGCAAAAAATGAGCACAAATAACCTACAAGTATGAATAGCAATTGATGGATTTCTTATGCTTCTTCAGTAGTAGTTTCCAATTCTATTCTATTAGAAACCTGGGTTGAGATATAACAGCATATCTAAAACCACCTGTGGTATATGAATTAATGTGATGTGAATAAGCCTAATTTATGAACTAATCCATAAAAATATTGTTACAAATATTATTACAGTTGTAAAAGCAAATTAGAGTTTGCCAGATACCTCTTTTTTCCCAAGAAAGATATGATAATGCGAAACAACTTAGAATTTAAATATTAAATTTTTAAATATTTTTAAATAGATTTCTTTCTTTCCTTTCTGATGTCACTTTTTTATATAAAGTTGTCAAGGCAGCTTGCAATTTAGAAGTCTAAATATTAATTTCATTTAAATAACAAAACAACAAATCCCACTTCACCACATTTCATTATATACCAGTAATACTGAATGGAGGTTGGGTATGCAAAGTATGAGTAAGTAAGTACAGGCTAAGGATTACAATTTTTTTGGGCTTACACTGTTTGCTATGGCACTTGATAAGCAGACCAACAGAGGGCTTATGCCATACTAATTAATCATGCTAGTCACAAAAAATATTGGGTGTATTTAGATATATATGGTTTTAAACTTAACTATTAATTTATAGCTTCTAGTGGTGTATCCTAATTTAAACTTCAGGAGTATATAAATAGGGTCTCCAATTATGGAATGAAAGAAGCCTACAAAAGGCCTAGGATAGAATAAGAGTAACTTGGTTGTTTCTTTGCAAGATTTTTACTATTTGCTCACATTTTTCTATATGTTAAAATATCTAAAATGCATTCCAAACATATCAAAGAAACACAAATGTGATAAGGAAGAAATATAACTGAGGAAATGCAACTTTTTACAACTTTTGATTAAAGGACCTGCAACCAATTCCTTTGCACTTGTACGACCAGGAACCGTGTAGGTGTAGCTCGGAAATTGAAAAGAAATGGGCTACTTCTCTGAAAACATCATTACTGATTAAGTTGTGCCTAACTGTTCTGCTCTTACTTTATTTCTTTAATATTCTTCATAAATCTGCTGTTTCAATCCTGCACTGAATTTTAGAATGTAAACTTCTCAGGTGTAGAATTTGTCTTTTTGGTTGTTGCACTAAAGTAACTTGTTCAATCCAAACATTCTGAACTTCAGTTTATGAAATACTCAGGCAACATGGCAAACAACTGTATTTTAAACCATTCTGTATATCAATATGGCTGAATTTTTGGTTTGGACATCAGGTTTGGTTTGGTTTTTAAGTGTAACATAACTGCAAACTTTTCATATTTCATGTTTTTCACATTCTATTTTATTGCTTTGGATTCCATGCATTTCTGAGCCTAGTTGTTGTTCCAATGGGATATCCTATCTCCAAATGCTTTGAACCAAATGAATATATTTTCAAAATTGAGGCAACCTGCTTTTATGTTAATACTGGATAATAGACCAACCAGTTTAAAATTACAATCAAAAGGCCAACATCTAAGTTGCTGAATTAGACTCCTAACTAGGGCTCATATTTTAAGTCTTCAGTATTAAAAAGAACAATGTTACTATATTAAATTTAAGGATCTCAAAAAAAGATAAGAATATCAGATTTGGATTATCTTGTATCCTTAATAAACCAAACTGGAGCAAAATTAATTCTGATGATTCAGATATTCTAATTATTTTTAGAAAAAAATCCAGTTCATAAAAAACATTTCTTATGCCCCTTCAAGGAAGAAAATTCCACAGACTCCTGGAACATTTCTTAGAGTGATTGGAAGACTTTTTCCATTTATTCTGCTTCTTCCTATTTATTTGTTTGTTTGTATCCCAGTTTTATTATTTTTACAAATAACTCAAGGCTGAAAATATATCCAACACATATTCTTCCTATTTTCCCCACAACAACCAGGGGGAAAAAAAGAAACACCAGAATACCAACTTTTCCAAAATCTGTTGCTTAACATAGCATTTATTTTGAACATACCAAAAACGGGTCACATCCAAGTACTTTTGAATATATCCCTTGCAGCCTTTGGCCTCAGGGTGTCGCTGTTAACCAACTGGGACACCGAAGAGAATGGAGAAGAGCTGCTTGTTATACAGATGCTTCCCAAAGGAGGATTCAGGCATTTCGTTAAAGACAGGGGAAACAGCAGATCACAAATGCAAAGCAGTCTTGCGAAACGAGAAGGTCCCAGACATTAAGAAGAAACGAGAGTGTTTCTTACTATTCTGCATTCCGATGAGATTTTGAGGCAGTCACTTTATCGCAGAGGAGATGGAGCGAGGGCAAGGAGGGAATGGCAGAGCAATCCGAAGGCAAGTACTATCGCTCTTAGTCTTGTCGGTTTCCTACCGAGCCGTTTCCGAACAGATTCATTATTCCATCCCCGAGGAGATGTCAAAAGGTTCTATAGTGGGGAATCTTGCAAAGGATCTAGGACTGAGTCTCAGAGAACTGGCAATTCGCAAAATGCATGCCATCTCTGTGGGCAAGGTGCAGTATTTCACAATTAGTGCAGAAAATAGAAACCTCTATGTGAATGACAGGATAGATAGGGAAGAAATATGTGGCCGTATCCCACTGTGTGTTCTTAATATTGAATTAGTGATTGAAAATCCGTTAAATATTTACCATCTAAAAATAGAGATACAAGACATTAATGATAATTCTCCACAGTTTCTCAGTAGCATAATCCAGTTGGAGATAATTGAAACAACACAAATAGGCACCAGATTCCTTCTTGGGAATGCCAAAGATCCAGACATTGGCACAAACGCTTTACAGAATTATCATCTTAGCACCAATCCTTACTTTACTTTGGATGTGAAAGAGAGTCAAGATGGAAATAAATTTGCAGATTTAGTATTGCAGAAACCACTTGATCGCGAGAGTGAACCAACGGTTCAGATAACACTTACTGCGCTAGATGGCGGGAAACCCAGAAAAACTGGAACAGCCCAAATATGGATCAATGTCACCGATGCCAATGATAATCCACCTATATTCACTCAAGAAGTCTACACAGTCAATCTGAGGGAAAACCTACCAGTTGGGTTCCTAGTGCTGCAACTTGTAGCTTCAGATAAAGATGAAGGCTCAAATGCACAAATTAGATATTATTTCAGCAATATACCGCTGAATGCAAATAAGAAGTTCAGCCTAGATTCAACCAGTGGAATGATTTCTCTTGTGGAACCATTGGACTTTGAGGAAAACTCAGAATATGTGATGACTGTAGCAGCAAAAGATGGAGGTGGATCAATGACCCATTGTAAAGTAGAAGTAAAAATCCTTGATGAGAATGATAATGTGCCAGAAATTATAACTGCATCTGTTTTTAGTCCCATTCTGGAAGATTCTCAGTCTGGGACAGTTATTGCTCTCATCAATGTACATGACAGAGATGCTGGTGATAATGGAGAGGTTACTTGCTATTTGCAAAATAATTTGCCATTCACGATTCTTCCATCATCTAAAAATTACTACAAGCTAATGACAGACAGACCTCTGGACAGAGAAAAAGCATCTCAGTATAATATTACAATCACAGCCATTGACAAGGGAACTCCTCCACTGAGCACAAATAAAACCATCTTACTGGAGATCTCTGATATCAATGACAATGCTCCTGCTTTTGAAAAAGCTTCCTACAGCATCTATGTGCCAGAGAACAATCTTTCTGGTGCCTCCATCTTCCAGATTCAAGCCTTTGATCCAGATGTAGATCAAAACTCACAGATCACATATTCAATCCTCACCAGCAACATTGAAGAACTTCCCATCTCCTCCTATATCTCCATTCACTCTGAAACCGGCATTATCTATGCCCAGCGATCCTTTGACTATGAGCAGTTCAGGGAATTCCAGCTGCAGGTGACGGCACAAGATGGCGGTAGTCCCCCTCTCAGCAGCAACGTCACAGTCAGGGTGTTTATCCTGGACCGGAATGACAACAGCCCCCAAATCCTGTACCCTTCATCAGACTCCAAGGACTCTGCCCTCTTTGAGATGGTCCCTCATTCAGCCGAGGCAGATTATCTGGTAACAAAGGTGGTGGCTGTGGATGCTGATTCTGGACACAACGCCTGGCTCTCCTACCAGCTGATTCAAGCCACAGAACCAGCACTCTTCACCGTTGGCTCCCATACGGGTGAGATCAGGACAGCTAGAACCTTTTTGGAAAGAGATGCTGTGAAACAGAGACTGGTCCTTCTGGTGAAGGATAATGGACAACCGACTCTCTCGGCCTCTGTCACTTTGAACCTGGTATTTGCTGAGAACTTTCAGGAGGCCCTTCCAGAGATGAAAAACCAGATGAAGAGTTCAGAGGCTCAGTCGGACCTGCAGTTCTATTTGGTGGTGGCCTTAGCTGTGATGTCATTTTTATTCCTCTTGTCAGTGATTCTGGCCGTTGCCATCAAACTCAGGCAGTCAGGGAATTCCAGTTTCTTACCATGTTTTGCTCCTGTTTCCCATTCCACAGCTGGGGTCATATTTCCACCCAATTTTCAAGATGGGACCCTGCCTTATTCCTACCAGCTTTGCCTGTCCTCAGAATCCAGAAAGAATGGATTTACCTTCCTGACACCAAACGTTCATATTGCAGAGAATGTGCTTTGTGGTGAAAAAATTGAGGTGCCTCTTTCAAGCAATGGAGAAAGCATTTTGCATCCTGAGTTGGAAAATAACAGGAAGGTAAATATCAATTAATTGCAAACCCCATAAATCCATTCCCTAAGAAGCAGCATACTCGTATATTAGTTTATTCAGAAGCTGATTCTATTCTATTTTACTGTTCCAACACCTAAAATTATATTTCTTTCCAATATTTCACTGAGCCATTTAACTTACCCTTCACAGAAAATGGAATAATTAATTTGAATTGTCCAACTGAATACAATAGCAAGGTAAGTTTTCTTTTTTAAAGATTTCCATAATATTTAAAAGAGAAATTATCATACTAAGTTTAGTTTCTTGGATCTAGATAGTAAGTGTTCTTATGAAGTAAACAATTTTAGACTAGTATTTTTTCTACTTAAATTAATAATACCTTTTATAATGGGGATTTAAGTACTTATCAAAACATTTTTCTGAGGTACTATTTGATTTATTGTTGGATAGATTAATTTCAAAACTATTAAGGAAATATACCAGGTAAGGGAATTCCCTTATGTCATAATGATTTTAGGAATATGCCGATCTGTTTCATTTAGATTAATCATTTGACAATTTTCTATTCTCTGTCTAAAAATACTCATTCTTCAGTCCCCTACACTCTTTTCTAATATTATAGGTCACAGTGCCACTATATGTTACTTAATTTAGACAAGTAAATATATCTTATATTTTACTATAACAAAATGTTTCTAGAACACAGAGCTTCCCCAGGTAATAGTTAAATTTTTTAAAAAATTAAATGGTATGTAGTGCTCATGCTCCCATCAAAAGTGCTGTAGTCATGCAAAGTTAATAAGCGTGGAACTAGGCACTATAATATAAAATGTGTAATTAAACTAACACAGAATTAAATTCCTGGTCAAAGGCAACAGTCATAGAATTTTGCCTTCATATCTTGTCTTCTACTGAATGTAGACATCTAAACTAAAGCATCCAGGATAGAATCATAGAATGATAGAGCTGGAAGTGACCTTGGAAGTCTTCTAGTCCAATGCCCTGCCCAAGACAGGAGACCTTATACTACCCTGGGCAAATGGATTTCCAATCTTTTCCTGAAAACCTCCAGTGGTGGAATACCTGTGACTCAAGGAGGCAAGCTGTTCCATTGCTTAATTGTTCTCACTGTCAAAAAATTTCTCCTTAATTTGAGGTTGGATCGCTCTTTAACGAGCTTCCACCCAATACTTCCTCTCCTGCCCCTCATTTCTGTGATTCAAGTACTGGAAATCAACTATCAGGTCACTCCTAATCTGGATCTTTGTTATCCTTTTCTTTGTTAGACTAGACATTCCTAGTTCCCTTAACCATTCATCATTTGGTTTAGTCTCCAGACCTCTTATCATTTTTGTTGCTCTTCTCTGATCTCTTTTTCAGCATCTTTTTTGTATCATGACAACCAGAACTGGATGCAGTATTCCAAGTGTGGCTTCACTAGTGCAGTATAGAACAGTACTATCATTTCTTGTAATCTTGTTCTACCTCTCTGTTGATGCAGCCTACAACTTTTTTGGCAGCTGCAACATATTGCTGGCTCATGCTTAAACAATGTCCACTAGGTCACCTAGATTCCTCTCATGGCAATGACTATTAGAATAGGTACCACCTATTCTATATCTATGCATTTGGTCCTACGTGCAAGACCTTTACTTTTCTGACCACTGAATTGGATAAGGCTCAGAGGCCAAGTCTGTCAAGATCCTTCTGAATTTTGAGTCTATCTTCCAGCGTTAGGAATTCTCCCCAGCTTGATGTCATCTGCAAATTTAATGAACTCCCCATCTATTCCTTCATTTAGGACATTTATGAAGATGATAAGAACACTGGGTCCAAGACAGATAGATGGCACTCTAGATTGTTTATGTTTGAACACAGTAAGGGAAAGGCACTAACCTTAACATCTCTGCATAATTGTCACTGTCAAACTACTGATTCTATTGGAAAGCTCTTTCTAAAAAATCCATTTGCAAATGGCCTTGTTAAAATTGTGTTTTTGCATGTGCTACATGCAAAATGACAGGGGGAAAAGTCGTGACTTCTTTCTGTATTACATCCTATCATGGATTTGAAAAGTATTACTTGTCCTCTCCTCTCCTCTCCTCTCCTCTCCATATTACTTTCTTATAATTGTTAATTACTCATACTTGGTCTTAGTAAAAAAACAGGGCACTAAATATATAATTAGGGATTTTATTTCTTTCTCAGCCTAAACTATTATCTCTTTTCATACTGGTTAACTTGTAAATTTCCTGATCATTCTTTTAGCTCTTCTCAGAACCTGTTTTTAGTCATCTTGAACCAGTGGTGGGATTCAGCTGGTTCACAACAGTTTGGGAGAACCAGTTGTTATATTACCAACCCCCCACTATCAAAGCGGATCCTGGATGCTGCGCTGCACTGCAATGAGGAAACGGGCAATGGAGCGGCCGGCATGAAGGAAGGAGAAGGCCGCTTTCCCTCTCCTTCCCTCATGCCAGCCGCTCCGTTGCCCATTTCTCCATTGCAGCACAGCATCATCCAGAATCCACTTTGATAGTGGGGGGATAGGTGGGGTAATAATTTGCCTGGCCAAACTAACCCCGCAGTCTCCCCTACATTGGGCCTAGCTTCTACCATGCTGCCAACTTAATTCCTTGCCCCTCTCATTTTTGCCTGCAGACTAACCAACACCTCTGACTCATCTCCACATGGAGGGGGGGGAATCCCTCCAGTTCCCCCCAATTCTCCCCCCCCTCGTTCCTCAAAAACTTCGCCTCTTAAAGGAGCCGTGTCCAAAAGGCTGAAACAGCTGCAAGACCAACATGCAGACAAGCACCCTCAGAAACAGTCCTTTGGCAAAGGGTGGAAATTTAACAGCCGCTTCACCCAGGGTCAGGTTGGCCATCGTGGGAGGCTCGTCCCGCATGTGTGGCAGAGCTGGAGGACAATATCATCTTCACACAACCCATTCTGTGCTTTGCTTTGCTTTGCTTTGTGTTTCCTAAGTGAAGAACTTTGCATTTGTCTCTATCGAATTCTTATCAGAATGTTTCTCATCAGTGTCCCATACTCCTCATGGACTATGCTAGCACAGAATGAGCTTCTTTAGTCTATTTGCAAAAACAAATGGGGATGCATTTAAATTGCATATGAAATGGAACCTTTTCATAAGAACGGCCAATTGGTAATATGTTCCATTGGTTATTGATAGCAATGCTTGGTTGTTCCTTTAAATTATGCTTCAGAATTTTTAACTTTTATTTTCATTTGGGTGCTACTTATGTTTATTTTCATTGCGGTATTAGCCAGTACTGCTGTTTGCTCTTGATGCTTCTTTGCTGTGCAAGAAAACACAAATGCTGCAACTGCTCAACAGATTATTTTATAATGAACAGTTTTCCATACACAAACATCTTGAATACTTTTAACTAAATAAACATAGGAACATCATACTTCACTCATAAATATTTCTCTGATATGTTCTTCCTCATCAAAAGAAATCGTCTTCTATCAGTTCAAATAAGAATAGTAGAAATGAATAGTAAAAATATTCAGCATTGCACTAAAGCGTAGTGCGAGATACAGCTGATTTTGGTTCAGTGGCTGATGCACCAAAAGCTAAGCAGGGTTGAGTTAATAATTGGATAGGAAACTACCAAGATATCATAGGGTTATAGGCTAGACATGGAAATTGAAATACATCCAGAAGACAACAATGACAGGAAATATCTGCCTATAAAGAAGCATCTCTGCTTTTCACCAGGAGTCAAGCTGGCTGGAAGAAATCTTTATCTAGCACTTGTACAGAGGTATTTACATAATGCTGGGCTGAGAAATAAGAAAAACCTTATGTTTGTTTATCATAAAAAGGCAAAATGACTTTAAAAGGGTAATAATTTAAGAATTTGCCTAATTCACTTTTTTATTACTATGGTTATCGTATGAATCAGAGGTATTAAATGTATATATACTGTAGAAAGTATATACACACCAACTATTTTATTGCATTTTTCCTATAATTCATTTGGCTCAATATTGTCTGGTGTAACTTCTGTTATAGGATTTTTTTTCCACTATTGTGGTGGTTATGAAATTTGCTTGACATGCAGAATGTCACTTGTTTGAAACTTCACAGAATTTTAAGATTAGTATTACATTTTACATATTACAAGAGCCTTGGTGGCGTAGCAGACTAAAGCACTGTTAAGTAACACCAGCTGCCTGCAATTACTGCAAGTTCAAATCTCACCAGGCTCAAGGTTGACTCAGCCTTCCATCCTTTTGAGGTAGGTAAAATGAGAACCCGGTTTGTGGGGGCAATAAGTTGACTTTGTATAAAAAAGAAACCACTTGGGGTGTGTGTGTGAAAGCCCTACTAAGCAGGTATATACAAAAGTATGAAGGCTATTGCTTAACGCATTGTAAGCCGCCCTGAGTCTCCGGAAAAGGGTGGCATATAAATCGAACCAATAAATAAATACATAATTTTTTTCTTTCCTTACTACACCTTTTAGGGAAAAAAAATACCAATGTACCATTTCATAGTTCTTGTCACTTTAGGTAGGAGGGCTTCAAATTCATCCTAGCTCCCAAATAGCCCAATTAGGTAAGTATCCAGTTGCAATACTTATTCCTTTGGATTATTTGTGAGCTGGGGAAAAGCACAGCAGCAGCTCCAGCATTTCGGTATAGCACAAGTGGCTTTAAAAAGCCTAGTGGAAAATTGGATTTCTCAGAAGAAGAAAAATAGGTTTTTTAAAAATGTTTCTGCTGAGTTTCAAATCGTCCTTTGCAGGTTAGGCAGGAGCTCGAACCACTATGCTATTGGAACATTGTTTAATAGAATCATAGAATAACAGAATTAAAAAGGACCTTGTGGGTCTTCTAGTTCAACTCTCTGCTCAACAAATGGTTCTCCAATCTCTTCTTGAAAATCTCCAATGATAGAGCACCCACAACTTCTGGAGGCAAGCTGTTCCACTAATTAATTGTTCTCACTGACAGAAAATTTCTCCTTAATGCTAGGTTGGATCTCTCTTTAATAATCTTCCATCCATTACTTCTTGTCCTGCCCTCTGGTGCTTTGGAGAATAAGTTGATCCCCTCTTCTCTGTGACAGCCCCTTAAATATTGGAAGATTGCTATCATGTCACCTCTTGTCTGTCTCTTCGCTAGACTAGACATACCTAGTTCCCACAAGTGTTCATCATATGGTTTAATCTCTAGAATCCTGATCATCTTTGTTCCCCTTCTCTGGACACTTTCTAGAGCATCAGCATTTATTATATATATATTTGTATTGTGGTGACCAGAAGTGGATGCAGTATTCCAAGTATGGTCTTACCATTGCAGTGTAAAGTGGTACTAACTTGATCTTGATACTATTCCTTCCTTGATGCAGTTTAGGACTGGCAGCACACTGTTGTAACCCAGTTGACAAAATATTCCTGTCACTGCATGCAGTAGCCATTTGTAATAAAGGGGTCTTCCTAGCAAAAACTAAACTCCAATAGACAAATTGGATTGCAGGACTTCAGCTGCTAAAGCCAGAAAACACCACTTTTAACATGGAGCAGGCAGAGATTGCACTGCAGTGGATTGAGAGTAAGAAAATCATCCGTTCTTTCCTTCCAGACATTGTTGATGGGCCACAAATAATAATATGATTAGTCACCAGAAAGTCTCTATCACTTTAAAGCAGTGTTTTCCCAACCTCAGCAACTTTTAGCTGTATGGATTTCAACTCCCAGCATGCTGACCAGGGAATTATGACATCCACACATCTTAAAGCTGTGGAGAAACACTGCTTTAGATGACCACTCAACAATAACCTTTGGCAAGATCTAAATCACTCCTGTTCCTTATAATATTCAGTTTTAAATAAATAAAGTTTAATTTAATGACAAGAAGTGAATATGATTTCATTTCTTCTACATCTTTATAAAGTGAGAACAAAAAAAATCTAAGGATTAAGTTTAAAAAGTAATTTAAAATGACCTAACCAACTTTCCTAAGACTCATTCAAAGCATTGGCAACACTCCTCAATATGCTAGAATGCCAAATGATGAAAACAGGGCTCCAAGCTCAAGAAAATCTTTATATTTCATTATCCTGTATTTAAGGGATATAATTTCCATTTTCCCCCATTGAATGTGTGCATAGCAGCTTCAACTTGGAGGAATTCTGTCCTACATCACAGTGCCAAGCCTTTAGAGAGTTCAAATGAACACTTTGAAAAAGTTTATTAAAAATCCTTCACCAGGAAATATATATTTATTAATAGAATTGTAGTGTCATACATATACATTTCTAAATTTAAAGTTTTAATTTCACTGAATCAGTCATGAAATATATTATAATACTATCACTTTCAGCTGCAAATTTCTGTGTACTCTACAATTACTAATTGAGCCAAATGCCCTAACATACAATGTGTGAAATCACCACAGGCCATATAACAGGGACATCACTTCTAGACACTGGCATTGGTGTTTTTTCTCAGTTTACTTTAGATGCAAAATGCCATTCAATATATTACATTGTAATTTCACAACAATCTTTCTTTTCTTCATGAAAAGTCAGTATAATCTGGCACTACCAATATAGTGATTCAGTTGTATGTATTTAATCAATAACAACCTTTTAGTGACTAAACTACATAATTCATGGCTTAAACATTTGCTTTTGGATACTTTTCCTTCTTCCAAAAAATCACTCTCTACTTTTTTAACCCAATGAAATGCCCTGCAACACTCAGAAACCTGCATACATTTTGCTTTTATGGCATGTTGATTATCATAAAGGAAGGGTCACTGAATTATGGATTTCAAAAAAGATAGGAGTGCTGTAGAAAGGAAGTGTGGCTATCTTAGTATAGAGATGAAATATTGCTTGTTCTATTGATAAAAGTACACAAAAACCCCTGTAAACACACATTATTTACCATAAGCACTACAGATTCAGCTCTCCATCACAATCAAAATAATCAAAATGGGGGGAAAAATCTGAATGTATTTAAGATGCTTCTTGCAGTTCTGCATCTGAGACTCAGAGCGCCGCTGTTGGCCAACATAGTTCCCAGAAAGGAGCTGGAAATCTAATGGGGCTTCCTGCCTTCTAACTATCCAGTCACCGAATGCAGAGCAGTCAAAGAGCAGGATTGTGGGACACTCACCGACCATGGCAGAGAAAAGAAAACCACTGCAGTGTAGATAAAACTCAGGAGAACCCCAGGAACCTCTTGATGCTTTCTTTCTAATGGGAATTTAAACTCCTCAGCTTACTGGATTGCACAAAGCACTTTTCACCGCAGGTGGGATGGACGGCAGCAGGAAAGCTAAGAGCAGATCTGTAAAAAGGCAAGTATGTCTCCTCTTCTTACTGTCTTTCGTCTGCCAGACTGTCTCGGACCACCTTCGCTATTCAATTCCAGAGGAAATGGGAAAGGGTTCCATTGTGGGAAATCTTGCCAAGGATCTGAAACTGAGTATTGCAGAAGTGGGAAATCGCAACCTGCATATCCTTTCTTTAGGCAAAAAGCAATACTTCTCCGTTAATGCTGAAAATGGGAATCTGTATGTAAAAGATAGGATTGACAGAGAGGAAATCTGTGGGGAAACTGCACTCTGCCCCATTAGTTTTGAAGTGGTGAGTGCAAACCCCATGGACATATTTTACATAACAGTAGAGATCCAGGATATTAATGACAATGCACCACATTTCTTAAATGGTGATATCAAGCTAGAGATAAGTGAATCTTCTGTACCAGGAGCCACATTTCCACTCAAACAAGCAGAAGATCCTGATATTGGGATATATTCTGTCCAGGAATATCATCTAAGCATTAATAAGTATTTTATTTTAGTAATTAATGAGCAAGACTCTTTAAACAAGTATGCAGAATTAATACTGGAAAAACAGTTGGATCGTGAAAGTGAAAGTACTGTTAGTTTAACCTTTACTGCTCTTGATGGAGGAAACCCTACAAAAACTGGAACAGCCAAAATACAGATTACAGTCATAGATGCTAATGACAACCCACCTGTCTTCAGTCAAAAAGTATACAAAATCAGCCTCAAAGAGAATGTGTCAAAGGGATCTACTGTAATACAAGTCAAAGCTACAGACAAAGACGATGGTTCCAATGGCCAGATCAACTACTGCTTTAGCAATATTGCTGAAAATGCGAATCAAAAATTTGATTTACATCCAGAAAATGGATTTATAACAATTCAAGAAGAGCTAGACTTTGAAGAAACAGAGAAATATATCATAGGGATAAAAGCAAGAGATGGAGGTGGCTTAGTAGCACACTGTAATGTTGAATTAAAGCTACTAGATGTGAATGACAATGTCCCAGAAGTGATTTTCGCTTCCTCATCCAGAGAAATTCCTGAAAACTCTCCATTAGGAACATTGATAGCCCTCATCAATATAAAGGATAAAGATTCGGGGGATAATGGGGAGGTCAGTTGCCATTTACAGAATGCTTCCCCATTCAAAATAGTATCAGCAGCTAATAGCTACTATAAGCTGCTAACAGATGGTCCCCTAGATAGAGAAAGCACTCCAGCGTACAATCTTACAATCACAGCCACAGACAAAGGTACGCCCCCTCTTTCTACACAGAAAACCATCTCACTGGAAATTTCAGATATCAATGATAATGCCCCTATCTTTGAGAAATCTTCATACACTGTTTATGTGGCAGAGAACAATCCTGCTAGCTCCTCCATCTTCAGCATCAAAGCTGTAGACCCTGATCTTGGTCGCAATGCTAGGATCACCTACTCCATCCTCACTAGCAAAATAGAGGCATTACCTCTCCCATCTTTCCTCTCCATTAACTCAGAAAGTGGCACCCTCTATTCTCAAAGGTCTTTTGACTATGAGCAACTCAGGGAGTTTGAGGTACAGGTGAAGGCTGAAGATGGAGGCTCCCCCCCTCTCAGCAGCAATGTCACATTGAAGTTGTTCATCCAGGACCAAAATGACCAAAGCCCTCAAATTCTGTATCCTTCCCCAGGAGCAGAGGGCTCAGCCTCCTTTGAGATGGTGCCTCGCTCGGCAGAGATGGGGTACCTGGTTACAAAGGTGGTGGCTGTGGATGCCGACTCTGGGCACAATGCCTGGCTCTCTTATCATCTACTGCAAGCCACTGAGCCAGGACTCTTCACAATTGGTGCCCACACAGGTGAAATCAGGACACTGCGGACGTTTCTGGACAGGGATGCTCTGAAGCAGAAGCTAGTGGTCTTAGTGAAGGATAATGGGCAGCCCCCACTCTCTGCTACAGTCAGTCTCAATCTGATTTTTGCTGAAAACTTCCAAGAGGCACTGCCAGAAATAAATAACCAAACCATGGATTCAGAGCAACAGTCTGAGCTCCAGTTCTATCTAGTGCTGGCCTTAACTTTGATCTCCTTTCTGTTCCTCTTGACTGTAACTCTAGTGATTATGATGAAACTCCGACAGTCAGGGAATCTGAAATTTCTTCCATGCTTTGTTCCCACTCCCCATTCAAGCAATGCTATTATATTCCCACCAAATTATGAGGAAGGGACTATTCCTTATTCCTATCAGCTCTGCTTATCATCCGAGTCCAAGATACATGAAATTACTTTTCCAGCACCCAAAGTTCAACCTGCAGAATATATTTCATGCAACCAAAATTCTGATGTTCTTCTGCCTACAAATGGAGCCAATGTCCTAAATTCTGAGATGGAGAAAATTAATTTGGTGAGTTTTCTTTTGAAGAGTAACAACTTTACGTATCTTGTTAATGAAATTGAAAATGTTAAAAGATTCTATAAAAGCTACCAGGTCCTTTGATTTCTGTGTAAAAATAAGGTTATCACATCAGTTGTGAAGGTAGTCCTTCACAAGCCCAGAAATTTCTTTTCCTAAGCGAGAAATTTTTTTGTGCATTTTTCCATCTTTCTTGCCTCACAGTTGGTAAGTGAATCACTGCAGTTGTCACCTTATTAACGTTATTAAATGAATCTGGCTTCCCCATTGACTTTACTCATCAGAAGGTTGCAAAAGGTGATCACATGACCCTGGGGGATTACAGTTGTTTTATGAGTCAGTTGCCAAGAGTCTAACAATTACCAGATCCTTTAAGTTCTGTATAGAAAGAAAATTATTTTCTGTATTGTTCATGCAGCTGTCACTTTATTATTAATTCATTTTTTAAAGAAAGATAGGCATTTCATAAATAGTGATAAAAAAACCTTAGAATTGATGGGGTTTTTGTAGTTTTTTTCTATTGAAAGTAAACAAGTGCATTTGATCATATGTAACTTTTGAATGAAATATCAACAATAAGTAATATTGAGGGATAACCTTTTAATGCTTCTACTATAGCAAATCCTCTGATAATATAGAGAGCATCTGAAGCATTCAGAATGATTCACTTTATTTAGTACATATGAAATATCTCAGTAATGAATACCAGTATTGAATGTTAAGTATTTTTATAAACATAATAGTATGAAAACACATTGTGTTTTCCATTATGACTAGAATTTGTCTAAAATCACTTCTGCTCTCTATATATTTATGTTAACAGATTAATTATATTTGAGTTACAGAGTAATCTAATCAACCAAACACAGAAGAAATTTTGTTACAAATTAGGAGGCATAAAAACAAATCAAGGTGTACATGCTTTCAGGGTTCCAAGTAACAGCCCATAGGTAATCAAAACTCCAAGGCAGAGTTCCTCAAAGTATAGATGTATTCAGCATGTCATATTGGCACAGCTGGTGAAAATATGAACTGAAGTCCCCCGGGTTTTCCCCACCCAGTTCAGAGTCCAAAGTTCTCCCCCACATTACACACATCCATCACATGCCCCAATCAAGTCTCTCTTCCCACCCCAGATGCCTCCCTACCATGCCTCTTCAAATGCTGGTGAGAGTGTCGTTGGTTCCCAGAAGAAAGAATGTTATTTTGGCTACATATCCCCCTCAGCTATCTCTACTCCCCACTTTCTTTCCCACAGCTTCAGCTAGCATCTCTGTGGCATCTTCAGAATAATTTGAAATTTAAAAAAACTTGTTACTTTACAACTGGAAGTAGATGCATCTGATGATTGCTTATGTTTCTTGGTGGTCAAGTGTTTCTTAATAGCTGCTCTGCCCCCAACTGCAATACAAAATTCTCCGCTGCAAATATTGCAGAAAACAATGTTATCCTTCTTTGATATGAGGAATGGAAATTCCTTATTCAATTTATCATTGAAATGGCATTTCCTCTTTTTTTATTTTTCCATCTCTAAATGAAATTTAAAATTTAAAATAAAATATAGAGCTACACGAACAATGCAAGCACATTCATTATGAATAAATAAAATTAATTATTAAAACTGAAACAATAACATAAGCAAATAAACTTGTAAATAAAATTATACATATTTGGAAATTATTAAATAGATAATGAATTAATAAAACGTGAATTATTGTGCTCACCTGTATATGATTGACTATTTACTGAGAAAAAGTTAGTCTAATGCGTGCATGTGTGCCGTGTCGTGTTTCGGTAAGAAGTAAACAAAGCCACTTGCGCACGGCGTGCACTCTCAAAACAATTCTCCTGTGCAAAGCACATGCGTCTCATAATCGTGTCTAGCCGCACTGTACCGAGCTTTGAATCGTCATGTCAAATATAAATATGTCACATCATACGCAACGGATCGGATTGGCATTGATCGAATACGGAGATATACAGATTAGTCTTCAAATATTGAAAAGGAGGACATGTAGGAGGACATGTAGGAGGACACTTTTCGAGAGATGTCAGAATTTACAAAAGAAGAACTGTCCTCCCTAAAGGAGGACGATTGGTCACCTTAGCATTATTCAATTCAATTCAATCTTTATTACAGTTATGGACCAACACAAAAAAATTAAACATTAAAATAAAATAAAACAAAACTGAACAGAATAGAACGGGGCATAGTAAATAATATATTACAATTGATGGAGAAATCAGCGGCTGACCAGTCTGCCTAATTTTATAGACAGTGTAACAAAACTTAGCTACATTCAGAGAATCATACTGATCCAACAATAAAAGTTTAGATAAAAATAATCAGAGTTTCTGGGGATATTTAATCAGGTAAGAGTCTGTGAGTCGCTGTAGAGGGGGCAATACAATAGGATATTGGCTGTACTTTCAATGGCCCCTTTTCCACAGGGACACCACTCATATGGAACTTTTTTCTATCAGCTCTCCAGAATTGCTCTGAGCAGAGTATTTACAGCATGCTATAGTTAATGCCCTCCAAAATTTAGAGACAGCTATATAATATAAATATTTAGCTGGTTTGTGAAGTGGGCCCTGTCTGTTCAAGAAAACATTATTGAGTCAACATTCTTCCTGTCTTATTGAACTTCCTGATCTTTAATACTTTGTTTAAATGCACTAAGTGCATACTTATAGCCCATCATTAGGAACTCCTTCTTGGAGAGGCCAAGATGCTAGAGTTTGAGGAAAAGAAGCAATCATATTATTTGTCATTTAATCTTCTTTTGAGTCTAATCACTCACAATGATTGGTTAAATAATTTGTCCATGTTTGCTATAATACATGCCACACTTAGAGACCATACACAGTGCCTTTGTTTTGGAACTATCCGAATGCTGAGTGGGGTTGCAGGAAGTTATTATAAGACATCTCAGAATAGTGTCTGCAGTCCACTTTTCCTTAATCTCTCAGAGAGATACACAGATGTCACATTACATGCAATCATGCAACACCTCATACACAGAGGAAGAAATAATATAAAATATGCATATATTTCTGAGACCTGAAGGGAATCTATGAGTCAACTATTCAATCTATCAGGCACTGGCAGCAAAGAGAGGTTTTTTTATCTCTTGATTGCCAATTTGTTCAAAAGATTGAGTCTGAGAAAGAATTTTAGCTGAGAGGATGGAAGTGGGAACTCTAAACTACTTTAAAAACATGTGAAGTAAGGAACTGAGGAGCCAAGACACCTGGGGGCAGTGGCCACAGGGAAGGAAATTTCCTATCCCATGGACTACAGATATGTAAGAGATTAATTTTTTCAGGGATACTTCCAATTATTTTGATTAGATAGAAGAGTACAAAAATAAACTGGAAGATGGAATACAAGAATTGTAATTAAACAACTCAGATGGAGTGTGAAACAAACTCAAGGTAACCTCCGCTTAATTCTGCTTGGTATGAGCAGGGTAGAGGAATACGTTGCCAGGCTTCCAAGGCTCTGGTATGACATCCTATAGCAGTAGCGTTTCAGTGGTCCCTGCACTGTCAACTTCCTGACCTAACCTACTTGATAGTTGATATTTTAAGCTGGAAAAGCTAGCCCATGTTAGGACTTGACACTCTCTAAGTTGACCAGTTGACCAATATACCAACTCATTTGAAAAAGAAAATAAGTGTGCTAAAGATGGGTTTAAATTAAAAGAAGATGTGGGGAGTAGAACAAATCAGAGAGAGATGAAAAGGTACAATTCTGGAGAAAGCTGATTCAAACAATTGTAGGCACAGTCTTCTGGCATGGAAATAGCCTCCCCCTGAGCATTGCCCCCACACACCGTATATTTATTTTGTGTATGTGCTTTTCTTTGATCTTTGACATGAATACAATAATAAATAATAGGATGGAGATAAAAATGTATTGACATGTATCTAACAGTTATTGACTTGTTGAGATTCTATAGTGTAATGTTTACATTTTGTCAAAATTCCAATGTGGATAAAAATAGATCTAAACAATTTTCTTTTTGAAATGAATTCAAATGCAAGATAACCTGCCCCTCCCAAATTTTCCCATGGGTACTAGAAGGGTCTGTACCAATAGTGCTGAATGGAGGTTTGATTCTGGGGGCTATGAATAACCATAGACTAATGTTAATCACAAAACAGTTGCAAACATGATTGATTTACAAATGTTGGTATAGCAAGGGGTGCTTTCATTGAGCAAATCAACAGGAATCTTTATCCCATACTAATCAATGACATTAGATCTTGTAAGAAATAATTTTTGTTTTTTTACAAATATAAATAGGGTACAAATGTACAATCTAATAATGGAGACAATGAAAGAAAACTATTTACAAACAAAGACTTTACTAATACTCTGACTGTATACTAATTGTATAAGCAAGAAAATGATATTATAGAAAACCAGTGCAGAAAGCACTAGACAGTAAAAAGAGTCTCTATTCAATTTCAATTATCTATTCAGTTGGCTTTGTCAATGAAAAATAGGTTCTAATTTTAATGTTAATAGGCCATGGTGCTTAGAAATTTAGCAGTCATTATATGATTTAAATTGAATTTACAGTTGTGTTGGCAACCATCATAGGCAAATCTACTCTACTGACTACTCAGAAAGTTATCCTAATTTTAAGAAAATGTTCCTAATGCATAAAATACACTAATATTCCTTCAGGTGAATTGAAGTCTTCAATCTTCCTCGTTATTAGAACTGTTAGGTTACAACTAATATGTATGTAAAGGAGAAAGGAACAGAAAACAGATATTATTTTCCTTATTGTACCATGATATGGTTGAGGATAGCTGAAACTATGAATTAAAATATTGAAGCTATATTCCTAGATACAGGAAAAAGGAGATAAGTGTGTGATAAGGAAAAAAGAGATATGTCTGAGATACAAAAGAAATTATCAAAACAGTAGGACAATAATATTAGGATTTGCCTACTACTATCAGAAGATTGAGATTCAAGTATCAATAATGATTAATTCTCATGATATTCTTGGAGCCTAGCCTATGTGCCATAGAGTATGTTATAAATTGCAGATTATATTCCTGTTTTCCTGAGACCAGGTCTAGTGAAGACAGTTCTAAGCTGACAGGTGTCACATTGCACTGCACAATAGGATATAAAGAGGTTATAACATGAAAGAGGTATGTTACAATTAAAGCATCATAAAGAGTAAAAAGAAACACCAGAATGCCAACTCTTCCACATTTATTCTTGAACACCTCAAAAACGGGTGGTATGCAAGTATAAATCCCTTGCAGTTTTCCCTCTGACCTCAGGGTGTCGCTGTTAACCAACTGGGACGCCAAAGAGAATGGAGAAGAGCTGCTTGTTATACAGATGCTTCCCAAAGGAGGATTCCGGCATTTCGTTAAAGACAGGGGAAACAGCAGATCACAAATGCAAAGCAATCTTGCGAAACGGGAAGGTCCCAGACATTAAGAAGAAACGAGAGTGTTTCTTACTATTCTGCATTCCGATGAGATTTTGAGGCAGTCACTTTATTGCAGAGGAGATGGAACGAGGGCAAGGAGGGAATGGCAGAGCAATCCGAAGGCAAGTACTATCGTTCTTAATGTTGTCGGTTTCCTACCGGGCCGTTTCCGAACAGATTCATTATTCCATCCCCGAGGAGATGTCAAAAGGTTCTATAGTGGGGAATC
The DNA here is from genome assembly GCF_059756535.1 of Pantherophis guttatus. Lineage (NCBI taxonomy): Eukaryota > Metazoa > Chordata > Lepidosauria > Squamata > Colubridae > Pantherophis > Pantherophis guttatus. The sequence continues at coordinate 117,607,455 of NC_142065.1, read as the reverse complement.
TTGCAAAGGATCTAGGACTGAGTCTCAGAGAACTGGCAATTCGCAAAATGCATGCCATCTCTGTGGGCAAGGTGCAGTATTTCACAATCAGTGCAGAAAATGGAAACCTCTGTGTGAATGACAGGATAGATAGGGAAGAAATATGTGGCCGTATCCCACTGTGTGTTCTTAATCTTAAAGTGGTTATTGAAAATCCGTTAAATATTTACCATCTAAAAATAGAGATACAAGACATTAATGATAATTCTCCACAGTTTCTCAGTAGCATAATCCAGTTGGAGATAATTGAAACAACACAAATAGGCACCAGATTCCTTCTTGGGAATGCCAAAGATCCAGACATTGGCACAAACGCTTTACAGAATTATCATCTTAGCACCAATCCTTACTTTACTTTGGATGTGAAAGAGAGTCAAGATGGAAATAAATTTGCAGATTTAGTATTGCAGAAACCACTTGATCGCGAGAGTGAACCAACGGTTCAGATAACACTTACTGCGCTAGATGGTGGGAAACCCAGAAAAACTGGAACAGCCCAAATATGGATCAATGTCACCGATGCCAATGATAATCCACCTATATTCACTCAAGAAGTCTACACAGTCAATCTGAGGGAAAACCTACCAGTTGGGTTCCTAGTGCTGCAACTTGTAGCTTCAGATAAAGATGAAGGCTCAAATGCACAAATTAGATATTATTTCAGCAATATACCGCTGAATGCAAATAAGAAGTTCAGCCTAGATTCAACCAGTGGAATGATTTCTCTTGTGGAACCATTGGACTTTGAGGAAAACTCAGAATATGTGATGACTGTAGCAGCAAAAGATGGAGGTGGATCAATGACCCATTGTAAAGTAGAAGTAAAAATCCTTGATGAGAATGATAATGTGCCAGAAATTATAACTGCATCTGTTTTTAGTCCCATTCTGGAAGATTCTCAGTCTGGGACAGTTATTGCTCTCATCAATGTACATGACAGAGATACTGGTAATAATGGAAAGATTGTTTGTTATTTAGAAAATCACTTGCCATTCAAGATTCTTCCATCATCTGACAACTACTACACTCTCTTGATAGATAAACCTTTAGACAGGGAAAAAGCATCTCAGTATAATATTACAATCACAGCTTTTGACAAAGGAACTCCTCCATTGAACACAATTAAAACCATCTTACTGGAGATCTCTGATATCAATGATAATGCTCCTGCTTTTGAAAAAGCTTCCTACAGCATCTATGTGCCAGAGAACAATCTTTCTGGTGCCTCCATCTTCCAGATTCAAGCCTTTGATCCAGATGTAGATCAAAACTCACAGATCACATATTCAATCCCCACCAGCAACATTGAAGAACTTCCCATCTCCTCCTATATCTCCATTCACTCTGAGACTGGCATCATCTATGCCCAGCGATCCTTTGACTATGAGCAGTTCAGGGAATTCCAGCTGCAGGTGAAGGCACAAGATGGCGGTAGTCCCCCTCTCAGCAGCAACGTCACAGTCAGGGTGTTTATCCTGGACCGGAATGACAACAGCCCCCAAATCCTGTACCCTTCAACAGACTCCGACCTCTTTGAGATGGTCCCTCATTCAGCCGAGGCAGATTATCTGGTAACAAAGGTGGTGGCCGTGGATGCTGATTCTGGACAGAATGCCTGGCTCTCCTACCAGCTGATTCAAACCACAGAGCTGGCCCTCTTCACTATTGGCTTCCAAACGGGAGAGATCAGGACAGCTAGAACCTTTTTGGAAAGAGATGCTGTGAAACAGAGACTGGTCCTTCTGGTGAAGGATAATGGACAACCGACTCTCTCAGCCTCTGTCACTCTAAACCTGGTGTTTGCTGAGAACTTCCAGGAGGCCCTTCCAGAGATGAAAAACCAGATGAAGAGTTCAGAGGATCAATCAGATTTGCAGTTCTATTTGGTGGTGGCCTTAGCTGTGATGTCATTTTTATTCCTCGTGTCAGTGATTCTGGCCATTGCTATCAAACTCAGGCAGTCAGGGAATTCTAATTTCTTACCATGTTTTGCTCCTGTTTCCCATTCCACAGCTGGGGTCATATTTCCACCCAGTTTTCAAGATGGGACTCTGCCTTATTCCTACCAGCTTTGCCTCTCCTCAGAATCCAGAAAGAATGGATTTACCTTCCTGACACCAAACGTTCATATTGCAGAGAATGTGCTTTGTGGTGAAAAAACTGAGGTGCCTCTTTCAAGCAACAGAGAAAGCATTTTGCATCCTGAGTTGGAAAATAACGGGAAGGTAAATATAAATTAAAATCAAACTCCATAGATTTATCCCCTAGTAAACAGCACAATGCTACACCTATTATTCAGAAGGTAATTTCATTGTTTTTTGTCATTCTCTCAAGTAATATTCATTTTTAAAAAATTCATTTATGTTATTTATAGTGGAAAATACAACAAAAAAAATAAACCTATTAAAAAGAAAGAAAAAGAGAGAAAGAAGCTTTTTTTTCTACCCAGGTTGTAGTTTGGTTCTGGATTTACATTGGTTTCTCAATTTACAGGCAGCAAAGCAGAGTTTGGCTACTCCTGGAGATGTACGATTATACTATTCAGCCAGCAGTAGTTGAACAATAAAAAATCTATGTGTCTTGATTAGTTCAGTGAAATAAACCTGTTCCTGATATCTCTGTACAAGAGGCAATATAATAAAGCATGGCTAACAGATTCCACTGTGTTTGATCCACAAGTATGTAATTGGTCATTATAAGGGATTCTTCTGAATTTCCCTTCCATGAGAGCAGTAGTCATCACAGTGGGCCAAGGTGGCAAAGTTGCTAAATATAGGTAAAGTTATATATTTTAGGTAACTTGCTAGTTTTCACATAGGGACAGAGATGTTTAAGAGAAAATGCTTAGGAAAGGAGATAGTTTATCATTCTATATTCAGTATCGGTGACTTTATCATTTTGGCTGCCTGATTAGACTATAGAGGACTTCCCAAAATAATCCTAATGAATTAGGTATTTGGTACTATTTCTTCTGGCAAGTAATTTCACATGCCCTTTCTCAGAATGTGGGATAATTAATTTGAATTGTCCAACTGAAAGCAATAGCAAGGTAAGTTCCTTTTTTAACACTGCAGTTCTGATAAAAGAAATTTCTTATGTCTAGGTAATGACTCTTCCATGAACTTGAAGATTTTAAACTGCTCTTATTTTATTTATGGTCCTATTTTACTTATGTTTTATTTATGTTGTATCCTGTGTGCATATTGCAAATGATAGTTTTTAATAGGGAAGGGAAGTTTATGCTCTTTTTAACATTATTCTCAGATAGTATTTGAATTACTCTTGCAAAGATGTCCTGAATCTAAAGGAAATATGCTAATTCCCTTCTGACATAATGATTTTAGGATTATGGCAATACCAAGAGATATGGTACTTTTCATTTGGACATCAATATTTGACTGATATTAGGTGATCAGTTCTCTATCTGAAAGTATTCAGTTTTCAATCTCATGCATATTTATCTAATATTACATGTCAAGTGTTTAGATAAGAGTATATAAGTACTTTTGCTTTTTATTGCATGAAAATATTACCGAATCAAAGGAGATTCACCTGGTAACAATTTGCTTTTGCCTTTATATTAAATGTTTCTCCATTATATAGATAAACAATCAGTTCTAATTTTAAAAACATTTCAATAATCTATATAGTCTGGTTTCTCTTCAGAACATACTGTATAAATATTTCACCTTTTATTGAAGTCTATGTTAATTAATTTGATTTTGAGAAATCCCTATGTGCTCAAGCAGTACTTCTTTCTGGATATTTTTATACTCGAGGATATATTGACTATATACTCAATATGGATAGTGGGTATACCACAGCATCTAAGAGAAGTAATTTATATGTGAATAAACTAAATTAAAGAACTACAGGTTAGATTAACTAGATTTTTAAAATTGTAGGTCCTGTTGATATTCCCTTCAAAAGTGTACCACTCATCCAAAGTTAGTAGCCATGAGTTTATGATAATAGAAACAAAGAGTTTCCAGATCTAAGACCACAGAATCATAGTTTGGCCACCGTATCTAATCTAATATCTAATTTTAGCCATGGAAAGGGAGCCAACCATATTTCTGTATAATTGGTTCCACAATCAAACCACTGATACTCTTGAAAAGTTCCTTCTAAAATCCACTTGTAAGCGGCTTTCTTAAAACTTGTTGCTGTATGACAGAGAAAAGATCTTTATCTTCAGTTCTATTATATTTTTTCAAGGATTTGAAAAGTACTGTTATTTTCCTTCTCATCTTAATATTATATTCTTATAATTGTTGCTAATTACTTAAAGTCACAAAACCAGGCACTAAATATACAACTAAGGATAAACTTTTTGATACTTTTTGTTGCCTTTTTGTTACCATATCACACTTATTTACTCACACAATTTTCAGAGATGATTGTAGAATGATCAGACTTTACACTTTGTGAGCATCTTGTAATTAAATGAATACGAAACATTGAATTCCATCAATAAGAACTTCTCTGGAATTCTCTTGTTATAAATAAATTTCAAAAGCCAGCAAATTCTCTTTTATCAGGTTGAATGACCATAGTCAATAAGAATAGTAAAAAAATATTCAGCAGAGCACTAAAAGCATCAGTCAAAAGCCCAGGGGATAGCATTTATCAAGCTAATCTTGGTTGAGCTTGGCTGATCTTCAAAAGCAAAACAAGGTTAGATTAATACTTGGATGGAAGACTCTCAACATATCATACAGCTGCAGGCTTTAGAGGGAAGGTGAAAATATCCAGAAGAAGAAAACAACAAGAAATTTTTGAAGTGTTTCCACAAAAACTACAAAAGAAGTGTAGATTTTTACAACATGAAACTCTAGGCAGAGAAACAGGAAAAACCTATATTAGTTGAAAACAGGGCATTAAAAGTGTGATTATTCAAGATTTCTAACAGATGGATTTACATTAGTATGGTTACTCATTTTGTGAAATGGTGACAAAGAGACTTTGGTAGCATGATCCATGAAGAATTAAATATTGGAACTTTTCAGAATAAAGAATGACAATTGGAAGGGACCTTGGTGGTCTTCTAGTCCAACCCACTGCTCGAGCATACAATTTCAGACAAGCCAAGGTGGGCCAGCATTTCTGAGCTGACCTCTGTGTATGATCTTTGGAAGGCAAGTCACAGGGCAGTTTTCAAAAAGGAGGCAAAACCAGGAAAAACCAAATTAGATTTAAATTTGGTTGTCATAAAAATTAGTAGTTAATATTACTACTCTCCACACTATCATATTAAAAATGACAATTTAGCAATAACTTTTGAAAGGATTAAGTCTTTGTTGACTTGTATAGGACCTATAGCTTTAAATATTCTTTGAATGTGCTTTTCAAATTCAGTCTTCAGTAAATACCGTACTTTTCAGAGTATAAGACACACTCCCCCACCCTAAAAGAGGGTGGAAATATTGGTGCGTTTTATACACCAAATATAGCCATTTTTGGCCTCCCAAAGCCCCACCCCACAAATCCTGTTTTTGTGAAAAACAGGCCCGTTTTTTGCAAAAACAGGGCACACAGAGGCTTTGGGAGGCCTGCAGAGTGCTCCAGGGGGCCGGGGAGAGCAAAAACTTTTTTTTTCTTGCTTACTTCTTGGAAATCTTGGTGCATCTTATACACTGGTGCATCTTACAGTCCGAAAAATATGATAGTTCTTATCTTCCAGAAGAAAGTGAATAAAATGTTATTTCTTGTTGTTGTTAGTTGCGAAGTCGTGTCCAACCCATCGCGACCCCATGGACAACGTTCCTCCAGGCCTTCCTGTCCTCTACCATCCTCTGGAGTCCATTTAAGTTCACGCCTACTGCTTCAGTGACTCCATCCAGCCATCTCGTTCTCTGTTGTCCCCTTCTTCTTTTGCCCTCAATCTTTCCCAGCATTAGGTTCTTCTTCAGTTTCATCTTCAGGATCTGGCCTTCTAAAGAGCAATCAGGGTTGATCTCCTCTATACATCATTGTAACAATGTGTAGAAGAGAGTGAGGAGTTAAGGGATCTCTTTGAAGAGTATTTTTAAAAAAATCAGAAGCATTTAACAGTTTCAAAGCCTTGACTATCCTTCCAACTGTACCAGAATGCCAAAGGGAAAAATAGAAAACTTCTGCATTTGACTGAGCATCCTTTACTTGAGGGCTGTATTTCTGTTCTGTTGAAGGTACACAGAGAAGCCTGAGTAATTCTATCCTATATCATGATGTCAAACCTTTCCAGGAGCCACACTATATACTGTACTTTCAAAAAATATACTTTTAAAAAAATCCTCACAAGAGATAATATATGTAGCCCAAAGACTTCAGAAATCAGATTTCTGATGTCACATATATCCATTTACAGTATATATTTGAAGATTCAGTTTCACAGAAATCATGCATAACACTACCATGCTCTTTGCTCAGCTCCACTTTTCTGTCTATTGGACACTAATTACCAAATTGAAATCTATAATGTGTGAAATCATTTTAGATCACATATAAAGGACAGCATTTCCAGACACTAACATTTGTGTTATAAAATATTTTCCATTTACATATTAAAGGATCAATGTCAATCAGCAGACAGGATTGCAATTTCAGAACAATGTTTTCCTTTCTCTTTACAAATGGATTTAATAACCACCAATTAATTGTGAATCTACATTTGATTCACAATTACCTTTCCAGAAATGATTTTCAACTGCAGAACCAAGGTTTAAACAGCTGGTCTATACAGTATTTTGGATTATATAACTTTTTTTCAGAATTCTTTTTCTAACTTCTTGTCCAGTGAAGATTTCTGGAGCATTCAGAAACTTGAAAATACTTTGCTTTTCTATCACATGGATCATGCTAATTAAGAATTCCCCCAGTTATAGATTGCAGAAAACTTATGAATGATACAGGAAAAAATTGTGGAAGGTTTTTGCTTTGTGAAATTTTCTAGCAGATAAATTATTGCTTCTAATACTGAAAAGGACACAAGAAACAGATTACTTAGCAATCTATACAAGCAGTCCTTCCTAACCATACAAAATCATCTGCAAAATAGACACAAAGTGAAGTTATTTCTTTAAGATGCTTCTTGCAGTTCTGCATCTGAGACTCAGAGTGCCGCTGTTGGCCAACATAGTTCCCAGAAAGGAGCTGGAAATCTAATGGGGCTTCCTGCCTTCTGACTATCCAGTCACCAAATGCAGAGCAGTCAAAGAGCAGGATTGAGGGACACTCACCGACTATGGCAGAGAAAAGAAAACCACTGCAGTGTAGATAAAACTCAGGAGAATCCCAGGAACCTCTTGATGCTTTCTTTCTAATGGGAATTTAAACTCCTCAGCTTACTGGATTGCACAAAGCACTTTTCACCGCAGGTGGGATGGACGGCAGGAGCAAAGCTAAGAGCAGATCTGTAAAAAGGCAAGTACGTCTCCTCTTCTTATTGTCTTTCATCTGCCAGACTGTCTCGGACCACCTTCGCTATTCAATTCCAGAGGAAATGGGAAAGGGTTCCATTGTGGGGAATCTTGCCAAGGATCTGAAACTGAGTATTGCAGAAGTGGGAAATCGCAACCTGGATATCCTTTCTTTAGGCAAAAAGCAATACTTCTCCGTTAATGCTGAAAATGGGGATCTGTATGTAAAAGACAGGATTGACAGAGAGGAAATCTGTGGAGAAACTGCACTCTGCCCCATCAGTTTTGAAGTGGTGAGTGCAAACCCCATGGACATATTTTACATAACAGTAGAGATCCAGGATATTAATGACAATGCACCACATTTCTTAAATGGTGATATTAAGCTAGAGATAAGTGAATCCTCTTTACCAGGAGCCACATTTCTTCTTGAACAAGCAGAAGATCCTGATATTGGAACTAATTCCCTCCAGGATTATCATCTAACAATTAACCAATATTTTATTCTTGATATTAGTAAATATGATTCAACAAACAAATATGTAGAATTAGTACTGGAAAAACAGTTAGATCGAGAAAGTGAAAGTGTCATTAGTTTGACACTTACAGCTCTTGATGGGGGGAACCCTCCAGAAACTGGAACAGCCAAAATATGGATCAAGATCATTGATGCTAATGACAACCCACCTGTCTTCAGTCAAAAAGTATACAAAATCAGCCTCAAAGAGAATGTGTCAAAAGGATCTACTGTAATACAAGTCAAAGCTACAGACAAAGACGATGGTTCCAATGGCCAGATCAATTATTGTTTTAGCAATATTGCTGATAATGCTTATCAAAAATTTGATTTACATCCAGAAAATGGACTTATAACAATTCAAGAAGAGCTAGACTTTGAGGAAACCTGGAAGTATACCATAGCAGTAGAAGCAAGAGATGGAGGTGGATTAGTAGCACACTGTAATGTTGAAATAAAGCTACTTGATGTGAATGACAATGTCCCAGAAGTGATTTTCGCTTCCTCATCCAGAGAAATTCCTGAAAACTCTCCATTAGGAACATTGATAGCCCTCATCAATATAAAGGATAAAGATTCAGGGGATAATGGGGAGGTCAATTGCCATTTACAGAATGCTTCCCCATTCAAAATAGTATCAGCAGCTAATAGCTACTATAAGCTGCTAACAGATGGTCCCCTAGATAGAGAAAGCACTCCAGCGTACAATCTTACAATCACAGCCACAGACAAAGGTATGCCCCCTCTTTCTACACAGAAAACCATCTCACTGGAAATTTCAGACATCAATGATAATGCTCCTACCTTTGAGAAATCTTCATACACTGTTTATGTGGCAGAGAACAATCCTGCTAGCTCCTCCATCTTCAGCATCAAAGCTGTAGACCCTGATCTTGGTCGCAACTCTAGAATCACCTACTCCATCCTCACTAGCAAAATAGAGGCACTACCTCTCCCATCTTTCCTCTCCATTAACTCAGAAAGTGGCACCCTCTATTCTCAAAGGTCTTTTGACTATGAGCAACTCAGGGAGTTTGAGGTACAGGTGAAGGCTGAAGATGGAGGCTTCCCCCCTCTCAGCAGCAATGTCACATTGAAGTTGTTCATTCAGGACCAAAATGACCAAAGCCCTCAAATTCTGTATCCTTCCCCAGGAGCAGAGGGCTCAGCCTCCTTTGAGATGGTGCCTCGCTTGGCAGAGATGGGGTACCTGGTTACAAAGGTGGTGGCTGTGGATGCCGACTCTGGGCACAATGCCTGGCTCTCTTATCATCTACTGCAAGCCACTGAGCCAGGACTCTTCACAATTGGTGCCCACACGGGTGAAATCAGGACACTGCGGACGTTTCTGGACAGGGATGCTCTGAAACAGAAGCTAGTGGTCTTAGTGAAGGATAATGGGCAGCCCCCGCTCTCTGCTACAGTCAGTCTCAATCTGATTTTTGCTGAAAACTTCCAAGAGGCACTGCCAGAAATAAATAACCAAACCATGGATTCAGAGCAACAGTCTGAGCTCCAGTTCTATCTAGTGCTGGCCTTAACTTTGATCTCCTTTCTGTTCCTCTTGACTGTAACTCTAGTCATTATGATGAAACTCCAACAGTCAGGGAATCTGAAATTTCTTCCATGCTTTGCTCCCATTCCCCATTCAAGCAATGCCATTATATTCCCACCAAATTATGAGGAAGGGACTATTCCTTATTCCTATCAGCTCTGCTTATCTTCCGAGTCCAAGATACATGAAATTACTTTTCCAGCACCCAAAGTTCAACCTGCAGAATATATTTCATGCAACCACAATTCTGATGTTCTTTTGCCTACTAATGGAGCCAATGTCCTAAATTCTGAGATGGAGAAAATTAATTTGGTGAGTTTTCTTTTGAAGAGTAACAACTTTACGTATCTTGTTAATGAAATTGAAAATGTTAAAACATTCTATAAAAGCTGCCAGGTCCTTTGATTTCTGTGTAAAAATAAGGTTATCACATCAGTTGTGAAGGTAGTCCTTCACAAGCCCAGAAATTTCTTTTGCTAAGCGAGAAATTTTTTTGTGCATTTTTCCATCTTTCTTGCCTCACAGTTGGTAAGTGAACCACTGCAGTTGTCACCTTAGTAACGTTATTAAGCGAATCTGGCTTCCCCATTGACTTTGCTTATCAGAAGGTTGCAAAAGGTGATCACATGACCCTGGGGATGAGTCAGTTGCCAAATATTTGAATTTTGAATTTTGATTACATGACAATGGGGATGTTTTAATGGTTGTATCTGTGAAAAATGGTCATAAGTTACTTTTTTCAGTGCCGTAACTTCAAACAATCACTAAATGAACTGTTGTAACACGAGAACTACCTCTAGTCCAGTTATCTATTTTACTCAGTGATTCATTTTAAGAAAGATTTATTTTATTTATTGATTAAATTTATATGCCACCCAACTCACTGCCAAGCAATTCTGGGTACTTTACACTGTCATAAGTGTGTTGTTTTATAAGTATGATTGAAACCAGATAAGAATTGATATGTTTTTTTTCATAGATCTTTCTAGTGAAAGGAATAGAAATGTTTTGAATGAAATTTAGTAGCAATAACCTCAAATATATATAATGAATAACTTTTTAATGATTCTACAATAGCAACTCTTGAAATTAATTACTATAATAGAGAACATTTGAAGCACTCACAATGGTTCACTTTTTTTGATACACATGAACTGTCTCAATAATGAATGCCAATATTTCATGTGAGACATTTTTACAAGATGAAGCTAATATGAAATCCCATTTTGTTTTCTATTGTCACTATAATTCATCTAAAATCATTTCTATTTTCTATGTATTTATTTTAATAAATTAAACTAATTAAGTTTTAATTATAATTTTTGCCAAGCACAGGAAAAACTTTCATACAAGTAGATATACTAATAATCCACATATGCCATATTAAATGTATGTGCCTTACTCTTGAAAGAGATAATAAAAAGGTTTTTAAAAGACTCATTGCTTTTTTTTTCTTCTCAACATATTCCATGCTGTTGATTAATTTGTCAAAGTAACTTACACTTTAGAAGTCTAAAAATAATAATAATAAAAAAAAGTTTAGTTAAAGCACACTTTCTCATTTTCTCTTTTCATTTAACAACAATTATTTTTTTAAAAGGAGAACCATTATCACATTGTCACACCCTCAATAGCCCTGACAAGAGAATGGTGGAATCTACATCTGACATCAGGGTTTTGCAAAAAAACAATATTAATTGTAACACAACATTTGCAACTAGGTTGTTTGCTGCAGTTGTGGGCTTCCGCGTTTAAAAACTGGAGGACAATTTTAGGATACTGTATATAAAATCCAGTATTTTACCAGTGAAAAGGTTTTTGTGTCAAATCCTACTTCTGCTGCTTAATACAAAGTGAAGAGCTCAGTCAAACAATAAAGTCATTTCATGGATTTCAAAGGGCAGAAATTTACATTCCAAACAGAAGAACAGACAATAAAGTATGATTTATAATCTCATGCATGTCATGCATGTCAAGTAGCTGAAAAAATCAACTCATATTAATTTATATGCTCTGATGTAAATAAAAAGGAATCAGTATGGAATTATGCACATACACAGGTCTCAAAAAACACTTCTTGGTAACTTTAAAATGACTCAAAAATATTCTCATTTGAAATAATATATACAATGCATACTAATACTAATCCATTATGTTTACCACTGACAGAAAGCTTTTTTATAAATATAAATGTGTACAAATATTCACAATAATAATGGCAACAATAATGTTACTGAAAGGAGGTCTATTTATAAAACAAGGTTTTACTAGCATATTGATTATATACAGATTAAATGATAAAAGAGAAAATGACATAATAGAAGTTAGAAAAAAAACATTACTAGAAATATTAGAGAAGTGAAAGGATGTAAAAGAGACATTAAAACAATTACATTTTAAAATCCTGGGTGGTTTCATTAATGAAAACTATGCTCTAATATTATATTGCTTGCCATTGAATTCAGGAATGTGATTTAATATATATGATTTAATATATGATTTAAATTGACTTTCCAGATCTGTCAGCAATTGTTATAGGCAGACCATACAGATTATTTGGAAAGTTACATTATTGCTAAGAACATTTTCCTAATGCTTAAAACTCATGCTCCTTGTGCTCCTTCTTCCTCTTGTTAGTAAAACTATTGTCTATGTAAAAGAAAAGAAATAGAAAATTGACATTTAGTAGTTTTCCTCTGGTGCCGTGGTATGGTTCAGGATAAACTAAATTCAGGATCAAACACATTGTACCTTTATTTTTAGATATACAGAACCTATAGACTGTATTCATCATAGGGGCAGTAAATATCAAAGCAACAGGGTAAAAATACAGTAAGAACTTTAAGATATATTTTAAGTATCATTGTCACCCCATTTATTGAGTCTAGCTTGTGTGCCATGAGGTAGGTAAGAGTATTAAGATGCATAAAACACTCAATCTTCAGTTATGTGCTTATTTTTCTGAGGCCAAGTCTACTGAAGTGAATTCTAAGTTAACAAGTATTAACATTGCACTATATACCATAACATGAAGAGCTCAGTGAATGAAAGTTCATTGAAAGAGCTATGTTAGAATTGCAGCAAGAAGAAGAAAGAAAAAAATAAAGGCTACAAGGTCAACACTTACAAAACTCTGTTGCAGTTTTCAGTTAACATAACATTTATGTATACCCCAAAAACGGGTCATTTATGAACACCCCAAAAACGGGTCACATCCAAGCACTTTTTTTATATTCGCCACTATTACTTTTTTATTACTTGTGGAATAGAATCCCTTGCACTTTCCCCTCTGACCTCAGGGTGCCGCTGTTAACCAACTGGGACGCCGAAGAGAATGGAGAAGAGCTGCTTGTTATACAGATGCTTCCCAAAGGAGGATTCCGGCATTTCGTTAAAGACAGGGGAAACAGCAGATCACAAACGCAAAGCAGTCTTGCGAAACGGGAAGGTCCCAGACATTAAGAAGAAACGAGAGTGTTTCTTACTATTCTGCATTCCGGTGAGATTTTGAGGCAGTCAGTTTATCGCAGAGGAGATGGAGCGAGGGCAAGGAGGGAATGGCAGAGCAATCCGAAGGCAAGTACTATCGTTCTTGATCTTGTCGGTTTCCTACAGGGCCGTTTCCGAACAGATTCATTATTCCATCCCCGAGGAGATGTCAAAAGGTTCTTTAGTGGGGAATCTTGCAAAGGATCTAGGACTGAGTCTCAAAGGACTGGCAATTCGCAAAATGCATGCCATCTCTCTGGACGAGGTGCAGTATTTCACAATCAGTGCAGAAAATGGAAACCTCTGTGTGAATGACAGGATAGATAGGGAAGAAATATGTGGCCGTATCCCACTGTGTGTTCTTAATCTTAAAGTGGTTATTGAAAATCCGTTAAATATTTACCATCTAAAAATAGAGATACAAGACATTAATGATAATTCTCCACAGTTTCTCAGTAGCATAATCCAGTTGGAGATAATTGAAACAACACAAATAGGCACCAGATTCCTTCTTGGGAATGCCAAAGATCCAGACATTGGCACAAACGCTTTACAGAATTATCATCTTAGCACCAATCCTTACTTTACTTTGGATGTGAAAGAGAGTCAAGATGGAAATAAATTTGCAGATTTAGTACTGCAGAAACCACTTGATCGCGAGAGTGAACCAACGGTTCAGATAACACTTACTGCGCTAGATGGCGGGAAACCCAGAAAAACTGGAACAGCCCAAATATGGATCAATGTCACCGATGCCAATGATAATCCACCTATATTCACCCAAGAAGTCTACACAGTCAATCTGAGGGAAAACCTACCAGTTGGGTTCCTAGTGCTGCAACTTGTAGCTTCAGATAAAGATGAAGGCTCAAATGCACAAATTAGATATTATTTCAGCAATATACCGCTGAATGCAAATAAGAAGTTCAGCCTAGATTCAACCAGTGGAATGATTTCTCTTGTGGAACCATTGGATTTTGAGGAAAACTCAGAATATGTGATGACTGTAGCAGCAAAAGATGGAGGTGGATCAATGACCCATTGTAAAGTAGAACTAAAAATCCTTGATGAGAATGATAATGTGCCAGAAATGATGTTCGCGTCCATTTTTAATCCAATTCTGGAAGATTCACAGACTGGAACAGTTATTGCTCTAATTAAAACAAATGACAAAGACATGGCCGATAATGGAAAGGTCATTTGTTTTTTAGAAAATGACTTGCCATTCAAGATTCTTCCATCATCTGACAACTACTACACTCTTTTGATAGATAAACCTTTGGATAGGGAAAAAGCATCTCAGTATAATATTAAAATCACAGCCATTGACAAAGGAACACCTCCATTAACTACCCACAAAACCATCTTACTGCAGATCTCTGATATCAATGACAATGCTCCTGCTTTTGAAAAAACTTCCTATAGCATCTATGTGCCAGAGAACAATCCTTCTGGTGCCTCCATCTTCCAGATTCAAGCCGTTGATCCGGATGTAGATCAAAACTCACAGATCACATATTCAATCCTCACCAGCAACATTGAAGAACTTCCCATCTCTTCCTATATCTCCATTCACTCTGAGACTGGCATCATCTATGCACAGCGATCCTTTGACTATGAGCAGTTCAGGGAATTCCAGTTGCAGGTGAAGGCCCAAGATGGCGGTAGTCCCCCTCTCAGCAGCAACGTCACAGTCAGGGTGTTTATCCTGGACCGGAATGACAACAGCCCCCAAATCCTGTCCCCTTCATCAGACTCCAAGGACTCTGCCCTCTTTGAGATGGTCCCTCGTTCAGCAGAGGCAGATTATCTGGTAACAAAGGTGGTGGCTGTGGATGCTGATTCTGGACACAATGCCTGGCTCTCCTACCAGCTGATTCAAGCCACAGAACCAGCACTCTTCACTGTTGGCTCCCATACGGGTGAGATCAGGACAGCTAGAACCTTTTTGGAAAGAGATACTGTGAAACAGAGACTGGTCCTTCTGGTGAAGGATAATGGACAACCGACTCTCTCGGCCTCTGTCACTCTGAACCTGGTGTTTGCTGAGAACTTCCAGGAGGCCCTTCCAGAGATGAAAAACCAGATGAAGAGTTTAGAGGATCAGTCGGACTTGCAGTTCTATTTGGTGGTGGCCTTAGCTGTGATGTCATTTTTATTCCTCTTGTCAGTGATTCTGGCCATTGCCATCAAACTCAGGCAGTCAGGGAATTCCAGTTTCTTACCATGTTTTGCTCCTGTTTCCCATTCCACAGCTGGGGTCATATTTCCACCCAGTTTTCAAGATGGGACTCTGCCTTATTCCTACCAGCTTTGCCTCTCCTCAGAATCCAGAAAAAATGAATTTACTTTTCTGGCACCAAACATTCATGTTGCAGAGAATGTGCTTTGTGCTGAAAAAACTGAGGTGCCTCTTTCAAGCAACAGAGGAAAAACATTACAACCCGAGATGGAGAATAATGGGAAGGTAAATATTTAACTGCAAATTCTATAATAGCACCCTTAAAAGGCAGCAGACTCCTAGACGTGTTTACTCCAAAGTAGATTGCATTCTATTTTACTTTTCTAACATCTAAAATTGTATTTGTTCACAATATTTCACTGCTTTCTCATAAAATGGTCCAACTAAGTGTAATATCAAGGAAAGCTTCCTTTTTAAAGAACTTCCATATAGTTTCAACATAGGATCAGTTATCTTATTAATTTTATTACAGAAGTTCTTGTGTCTAAGTGGTTAGTGTTTGCATGAAGTTAAGACGTTTAATCTGACCCTTATTGTATTTAAATAAGTTTCAACATATTATTCTGTGGCAGCATTTGAATGCCTGCACAAAGTACTGATATTATTTTGAAGGTTACATACCAAAATTGGGAGGAGGGGTGTCATAATGCTTTTAGGACTACGTTGATACATATTACTTCAAGGTTTGACTACCAATTTCTGAGTCCAAATGTTTACTTAATTTAGATAAGTAAAAATGTCTTGTATTTTACAGTCTCAAAATATTTGTTTGAACAAAGAGATAACCCAGGTAATGCAGTACTTTTGCATTTATGTTAGACTATCTTTCATTATATATATAAAAAAACCTTCTCACCCCTATGGGTGGTATGTGTCTTCCTCAATTTCAGGACTTCTACCAGAGTCCTGGGAGTTTGAAAGTTTTGCACAGTATCTTAGATGTTTGTAACATTGGACTCTTAACATTGGACATAGAGCTCTGATGTTGTTCCTGGGATCTGTTGGAGCCACTCCCTCAGCTTATGAGTCATAGCCCAAAATGTTCCTAGCTTCATTAGGACCACTTTGGCCTTTACTTTCCATATCCTCTCCAGTTCTTCCTACATTTCCTAGTAGTTCTCCGACTTCTCATATTCCTTCTTCATGATGTTGCTGTCACTTGGCACTGCTACTTTTATTTTGTATTTTTGTATTTTACTTTTACTGCTGTCCTCTGCTTCTTGTTTACTACCACAGTGTTCGATTGACAAATAGCTGCCTGTCTATCTGGATCTGAAAGTCTCACAGGATCTCAGCCCCCTTATTCTCCATCTCCCATCTGAACTTGGGAGGATCTAACCCACATACTGTGCAGATATTCCTGTACACAATCCCAGGTTCAATGTGCGTTCAATGTCTGCCATTCCTGCCCTATATACAGTAGAGGCAATTCTAAGATCTCATCAAATTCTGCTTTCTACATGCATTTCATTATAAGTGCCATTACCTTACTCTGGTAGTCTGGATATGGCCATTTAAAGAAGTATCTTATATTTTTGATATGTAAATTATAGATGTATTTAAAGAATCACAGTTAAATAAAAACAATTTTTTAATAATAGTTGTGCTGGTATTTCATTTAAAAGTGCAGTGATCATACAAAGTTAAAAGATCTGTAGTCATGAGTTTTATTATTATAGAATCTTTATGGGCTTTATGATTATGATCTCAAGCTTCATGATTATAGAATCAAAAAAACCTCAGAATTGGTCAACATCCAAGTCCAAGTCCATAGAATCATAGATTCAGAAAATTTTGGCTACCATTCATGATCTCTGTTGAATACAAGAGTCCAAATTAAAAATTTCTAGGGAGATTGCAATCTAGTTTGGCCGCTTAGCACATCCAAGAAAGGAGAGTTGATTACATTTGTAGGCAAATGGATCCACTGTCAAATCATTGTTAGTGTCAAAAAATGCTTTGTAACATTCAGAACCTGCCTTCTTAAAACTTAAATCTATTATTGTATGTCCTACATTTCTACATTTTTCTACATTTTCTCTATTTCTACATTTTTCTTTGTTGTGTCATTGGGGTCCTTAAAAAGTGCTATACTATTCTTTCTGTTCTTATATTAACAATCTCATAATTATTTTGATTGCCAAGAATCACAAAATAGAACACTAAAACAAATAATTATTTTCCCCAGCCTAAACATGCCTAATCTCTTGAATATCTCTTCATATTTATATTTGCCTGATCATCCTTTTACTTCCTTAAATCTATTTTCAGTTTATCTAAATATTTTTAATGTTGTTGTTGTTGTTGTTAGTTGTGAAGTCATGTCTGACCCATCATGACCCCATGGACAACTTTCCTCCAGGCCTTCCTGTCCTCTACCATCCCCCAGAGACCATTTAAGCTCACACCGATTGCTTCAGTGACTCCATCCAGCCACCTCATTCTCTGCCGTCTCCTTCTTCTTTTGCCCTCAATCGTTTCCAGCATTAGGCTCTTCTCCAGTGAGTCCTTCTCATTAAGAGGCCAAAGTATTTCAGTTTCATCTTCAGGATCTGGCCTTCTAAAGAGCAGTCAGGGTTGATCTCCTCTAGGACTGACTGGTTTGATTGTCTTGCAGTCCAAGGGACTCACATGAATCTTCTCCAGCACCATAGTTCAAAGGCCTCAGTTCTTTGACGCTCAGCCTTGTGGTCCAATTTTCACAACCATACATTGCAACTGGGAAAACCATAGCCTTGACTATATGCACTTTTGTTGGCAGGGTGATGTCTCTGCTTTTTTAGTATGCTGTCTTTTAAGTTTTTGGCTGTAGTCCCCATGTGCAGTGATCTTGGAGCCCAGGAAAATAAAATCTGTCACTACCTCCATTTCTTCCCCACCTATTTGCCAGGAATTGAGAGGGCTGGGAGCCATGATCTTAGTTTTCTTAATGTTGAGTTTCAAGCCAACTTTTGCACTCTCCTCCTGCACCCGCGTCAGAAGGCTCTTCAGTTCCTCTTCACTTTCTACCATTAGAGTGGTATCATCTACATATCTGAGGTTGTTGATATTTCTCCCAGCAATCTTAATTCCAACTTGTGATTCATCTAGCCCCGCCTTTCTCATGATGTGCTCTGCATATAAGTTAAATAGGCAGGGTGACAGTATACAACCTTGCCGAACTCCTTTCTCAATTTTGAACCAATCAGTGGTTGTGTGTCCAGTTCTCACTGTTGCTTCTTGACCCATATATAGATTTCTCAAGAGACAAATTAGATGGTCTGGTACTCCCATCTCTTGAAGAACTTGCCACAATTTGTTGTGATCCAAACAATCAAAGGCTTTAGCATAGTCAATGAAGCAGAAGTAGATGTTTTTCTGGAACCTCCTAGCTTTCTCCATGATCCAACATATGTTGGCAATTTGATCTCTAGTTCCTCTGCCTCTTCGAAATCCTGCCTGTACTTCTGGTAGTTTTCGGTCCACATAATGCTGGAGCCTAGCTTGTAGGATTTTGAGCATAACTTTCCTAGCATGTGAAATGAGTGCAATAGTGTGGTAGTTTGAGTATTCTTTGGCATTGCCCTTCTTTGAAATTGGAAAGTAAACTGACCTTTTCCAATTCTGTGGCCACTATTGAATTTTCCAAATTTGCTGGCATATTGACTGTAGCACTTTTTATTTTAATGTAAGTACTCACAAATGATGCTATAATGATGGGGTCTGAGTAATGGAAAATAAATTTAAATTTCCCATTATTTAAAATTCAATTTTTTTTTCTGCAGCTAAATTGCATTCACCATTTTGCAATTGCCTCACACTACTGATTCATACAATTTGGAATTAAATGCTGAAGAGAACAGTTAAGAGAACTAGGTATGTCTAGCCAAAGAAGAGAAGGATTAGGGGTGACATGATAGCTGTCTTCCAGTACTTGAGGGGTTGTCAGAGAGAAGAGGGGGTCAATTTATTCGCTATAGCACTTGAGGGCAGGACAAGAAGCAATGGGTGGAAGTTTGTTAAATAGATATCCAACTGGGAACTGAGAAGAAATTCCTGACAAGTGAGAACAATTAATCAATAGAACAACTTGCCTCCCAGAGTTGGAGGTTTTCAAGAAAAGATTGGGCAACTATTTATTCAGGATGGTATAAGGTCTCCTGCCTTGGGCAGGAGGATGGACTAGAAGATCTTGAGGGTCCATTCCAGCCCTATGATTTTATGTTAGTTGGATATTATGTTACGTTACGTTATGAGATAGGTGTAGAATGAAAATTCAGATATTTATACACACATTCCTTGCCCATCTTGTACTGTAACTAAATAAATCTAGGAACTTAATACAGTAATAATAATAATAATAATAATAATAATAATAATAATAATAATAATAATAATAATAATAATAATAATAATTTTATTTCTATACCGCCCTTCTCCCGAAGGACTCAGGGCGGTGTACAGCCAATTTAAAAACACAAGACACAACAATAATTAAAAATTAAAATAATTAAATAGATTTGGCCGATTTAAAACCCCAAAAATTAAAATACCCCAATTTAAAATTATTATATTGACAGCCCTGCCTGGCGGAACAACAGGGTCTTCAGTGCGCAGCGGAACACCCGGAGGTCGGAGATCTTACGTATTTCCGGGGGCAGTTCATTCCACAGGGTTGGGGCTCCCACAGAGAAGGCCCTCCCCCTGGGTGTCGCCAGCCGACATAACTTGGCTGATGGCACCCTGAGGAGACCCTCTCTGTGGGAACGGACTGGTCGGTGGGAGGCTATTGGTGGCAGAAGACGGTCTCGAAGGTATCCGGGTCCTGTGCCATGGAGCGCTTTAAAGGTGGTAACCAACACCTTGAATCGCACCCGGAAGACCACTGGGAGCCAGTGCAGCTCGCGCAGGAGGGGTGTCACGCGGGCACAACGAGGTGCGCCCATAACCACCCGCGCGGCCGCATTCTGGACCAGCTGGAGCCTCTGAGTGCTCTTCAAGGGGAGCCCCATGTAGAGAGCATTACAATAGTCCAGCCGGGAGGTGACAAGAGCATGAGTGACCGTGCGCAAGGCATCCCGGTCCAGAAAGGGCTGCAACTGGCGGATCAGGCGAACCTGATAAAAGGCCCCCCTGGCCACGGCCATCATATGCTCTTCTAAAGACAGCCGTGCATCCAGGAGGACACCCAGATTGCGAGCCCTCTCTGTGGGGGGCAAAGATTCACCCCCAATAGTCAGTGATGGCACCTGCTGACTATATCGGGACGCCGGTAGCCACAGCCACTCGGTCTTGGAAGGGTTGAGTCTGAGCCTGTTCCTCCCCATCCAGACCCGCACGTCCTCCAGGCAGCGAGACATCACATCAAGGGCATCGTTGGGGTGGTCTGGGGTGGAGATGTACAGCTGAGTATCATCAGCGTACAGGTGACAGTTCACCCCAAAACCACGGATGATCTCACCCAGCGGCTTCACATAAATGTTGAACAGAAGAGGCGAGAGGACCGACCCTTGTGGCACTCCCCATGCGAGATGCCTCGAGGTCGACCTCTGCCCCCCTGCCAACACAAACTGCGAGCGGCCGGAGAGGAAGGAAGAGAACCACCGCAAAACGGTGCCCCCTACTCCTAACCCCCTCAACTGCTGCAGCATGATACCATGGTCGATGGTATCAAAAGCCGCTGAGAGATCTAATAGGACTAGGACAGAGGAGCAACCCCTGTCCCGGGCCCTCCAGAGATTATCCACCAACGCGACCAATGCCGTTTCTGTGCTGTGCCCCTGCCTGAAGCCCGACTGGTACGGGTCTAGATAGATAGCTTCATCCAGGTGCCTGGGCAGTTGTCGTGCCACCACACTCTCAACAACCTTCGCCACAAAACGAAGGTTGGAGACCGGACGATAGTTAACTAATTCAGCCGGGTCCAGGGAAGGCTTCTTGAGGAGGGGCCTCACCACTGCCTCTTTCAAGGTGGCGGGAAAGGCACCCTCACTCAGAGAAGCAGTTATAATCCCCTGGAGCCAGCCTCGTGTAACTTCCCGGGAGGCCAGTACCAACCAGGAGGGACACGGGTCCAATAAACATGTGGCGGCACTAATCCTACCCAGAACCCTGTCCACATCCTCGGGAGCCACAGGATCAAGGTTGAAATCCCCCATGACAACAAGTCTGGGGGTATCCACCGCCACCCCGGCGATGACGTCGAGTAGCTCGGGTAGGGTCGCTGCCATGTGGCAGGGAGCCAGGTACGCAGTCAGCAAATCCATCTGCACCCCACGGCCCCACTTCACAAAGAGGGACTCACATCCGGCTATCTGAGGAACAGTGGTCTCCCTCGGACAAAGACTCTCCCTAATAATCACCGCCACTCCCCCACCCCTCCCCTGGGCCCTTGGCTGATGAAATGCACGAAAACCTGGTGGGCACATTTCAACGAGGGGGACCCCCCCCTCTTGGCCCAACCAGGTCTCCGTAATACCTGCCAGGTCCGCACCCCCTCCAATATAAGATCACAGATGAGGGGGGCTTTATTGACAACCGACCTGGCATTACATAACATCAGCCGTGGACCCTGGGCCTGAGACTCTGCACAACCCAGGCCACGAGGCACGCATTGGGGACCGGAGTGCGCAATTGCTCGTAAACAACGTATGCGCACCCCCGGCACATACGCTGTTTACATTATTATTGTAACAGCTTATGGGTACACCACCCATAAGAATGTTACATTAATAGCTGACAAAGCTGCAATAGGATATTAAAAGACTTATTGTGCAAAATTTCTCCTAATTCACATGGCATTTACACTATCATAAACATCCTTTCTAAAGTTGCGACAAAAATATTTTTGTAGCATCACCCATGAAGAATTAAATATTGGAATCCCGTCTCTTCAATCCAAGATGTGCTAGCATTTCTGAGCCAAGCTCCACATATAGCCTTTGGAAGGTGGTTCACCAGGCAGATTTCAAACAGGAAGCAAAGCCAGGTCAAAATTAAATTAAATATAAACTTGTTCCTTATAAAAATTAAATAATGGTAATTAGATACAGTTAGCACAATTATTCTCCATGCAATATTTTTCTCTCATATTAAAGACTGCAATTTATCAATAACTTTTGAAATTATTAAATCTCTGTTGCCTTTGACCCATTTTAAAGTAAATTACATTTTCTTATCAATTTTTCAGCAGTCATCTTTAACTGTAATTATTGTTACTATTATATTAATAATAATAATTATATTTTTATGCCATCTGCCTTACAGCAACTCTGGGCAGGTGATCTTTAAAAAAATCTTCTCAGTATGCTTATTACTTAACTACAACCTCTGTGTATTGTACACTTATTACCAGTTTATAAAGTATGAAATCATTATAGACCATATAAAAGGCACTTGATTTCCATATTTCTGTTATTTTTCAGTTCCACTTTAAGAGCAAAACGCCATTCAAGAGGATAGTTTCCAGTTTCAGAACAATCTTCTTCCTGAAAAGTGCCCATCATCTGGCACTATGAACATACAATATTGGCTCTTTATTTAGTTTGCAACTACTTTTTAGGGAATGACTTTCAACAGCTTATCCATCTGACCTGTGATTGATTGATTGATTTAGTTTAAATGCTACCCATCTTATTAGCAAAGCAACTCTGTATGTCTTACATCACAATGTGGGTTTGGGCTGTATTTCAACCTCTTTTCTAACTTCTTGCTCCCTTTCTGGAACACTCAGAAACTTGAAAATACTTTGCTTTTCTGTCACATGGAACCTACTAATAAAAGGATCTCCCAGTTACGGATTGACAAAATGTTACAAAAAATTATGCAAATTTTTTATTTCTGAAATTTTCTTAGATAAATTATTGCTTCTAATACTGAAAAGGACACAAGAAACAGATTACTTAGCAATCTATACAAGCAGTCCTTCCTAACCATACAAAATCATCTGCAAAATAGACACAAAGTGAAGTTATTTCTTTAAGATGCTTCTTGCAGTTCTGCATCTGAGACTCAGAGTGCCGCTGTTGGCCAACATAGTTCCCAGAAAGGAACTGGAAATCTAATGGGGCTTCCTGCCTTCTGACTATCCAGTCATCAAATGCAGAGCAGTCAAAGAGCAGGATTGAGGGACACTCACCGACTATGGCAGAGAAAAGAAAACCACTGCAGTGTAGATAAAACTCAGGAGAATCCCAGGAACCTCTTGATGCTTTCTTTCTAATGGGAATTTAAACTCCTCAGTTTACTGGATTGCACAAAGCACTTTTCACCGCAGGTGGGATGGACGGCAGGAGCAAAGCTAAGAGCAGATCTGTAAAAAGGCAAGTACGTCTCCTCTTCTTATTGTCTTTCATCTGCCAGACTGTCTCGGACCACCTTCGCTATTCAATTCCAGAGGAAATGGAAAAGGGTTCCATTGTGGGGAATCTTGCCAAGGATCTGAAACTGAGTATTGCAGAAGTGGGAAATCGCAACCTACATATCCTTTCTTTAGGTAAAAAGCAATACTTCTCCATTAATGCTGAAAATGGGGATCTGTATGTAAAAGACAGGATTGACAGAGAGGAAATCTGTGGGGAAACTGCACTCTGCCCCATCAGTTTTGAAGTGGTGAGTGCAAACCCCATGGACATATTTTACATAACAGTAGAGATCCAGGATATTAATGACAATGCACCACATTTCTTAAATGGTGATATCAAGCTAGAGATAAGTGAATCCTCTTTACCAGGAGCCACATTTCTTCTTGAACAAGCAGAAGATCCTGATATTGGAACAAATTCCCTCCAGGGTTATCATCTAAGTATTAATGAGAATTTCATACTTGAATTTAGACTGGTGGAAAATAGAAAACAATATCCGAAATTAGTGGTAAAGAAACAGTTAGATCGTGAAAGTGAACACTGTATTAATTTAACACTTACTTCTGTTGATGGTGGTAATCCAACAAAACATGGAACAGCCAAAATATGGATCAGGGTTATTGATGCCAATGACAATGCACCCATCTTCAGTCAAGAACTTTATATGGTCAGCCTCAAAGAGAATGCATCAAAAGGATCTACTGTAATACAGGTGGAAGCCACAGACAAAGATGAAGGTTCCAATGGCCAAATCAACTATTTATATAGAAATATTGCTGATAATGCTCATCGGAAATTTGACTTGGATTCCAAACAGGGATTTATTTTAATTCACGAAGAGCTAGATTTTGAGGAAATAGAGATGTATACTATAGCAGTAGAAGCAAGGGATGGAGGTGGGTTAGTAGCACACTGTAATGTTGAAATAAAGCTATTAGATGTAAATGACAATGTCCCAGAAGTTATTCTTGCCTCCTTATCGAGGGAAATTCCTGAAAACTCTCCATTAGGAACATTGGTAGCCCTCATCAATATAAAGGATAAAGATTCGGGGGATAATGGGAAGATTAATTGCTATTTACAGAATGCTTCCCCATTCAAAATAATATCAGCAGCTAATAACTACTATAAGCTGCTTACGGATGGTCCCCTAGATCGAGAAAGCACCCCAAAGTATAATCTTACAATCACAGCCACAGACAAAGGTACGCCCCCTCTTTCTACACAGAAAACCATCTCACTGGAAATTTCAGATATCAATGATAATGCCCCTACCTTTGAGAAATCTTCATACACTGTTTATGTGGCAGAGAACAATCCTGCTAGCTCCTCCATCTTCAGCATCAAAGCTGTAGACCCTGATCTTGGTCGCAACTCTAGGATCACCTACTCCATCCTCACTAGCAAAATAGAGGCACTACCACTCCCATCTTACCTCTCCATTAACTCAGAAAGTGGCACCCTCTATTCTCAAAGGTCTTTTGACTATGAGCAACTCAGGGAGTTTGAGGTACAGGTGAAGGCTGAAGATGGAGGCTTCCCCCCTCTCAGCAGCAATGTCACATTGAAGTTGTTCATTCAGGACCAAAATGACCAAAGCCCTCAAATTCTGTATCCTTCCCCAGGAGCAGAGGGCTCAGCCTCCTTTGAGATGGTGCCTCGCTTGGCAGAGATGGGGTACCTGGTTACAAAGGTGGTGGCTGTGGATGCCGACTCTGGGCACAATGCCTGGCTCTCTTATCATCTACTGCAAGCCACTGAGCCAGGACTCTTCACAATTGGTGCCCACACGGGTGAAATCAGGACACTGCGGACGTTTCTGGACAGGGATGCTCTGAAGCAGAAGCTAGTGGTCTTAGTGAAGGATAATGGGCAGCCCCCGCTCTCTGCTACAGTCAGTCTCAATCTGATTTTTGCTGAAAACTTCCAAGAGGCACTGCCAGAAATAAATAACCAAACCATGGATTCAGAGCAACAGTCTGAGCTCCAGTTCTATCTAGTGCTGGCCTTAACTTTGATCTCCTTTCTGTTCCTCTTGACTGTAATTCTAGTCATTATGATGAAACTCCGACAGTCAGGGAATCTGAAATTTCTTCCATGCTTTGCTCCCATTCCCCATTCAAGCAATGCCATTATATTCCCACCAAATTATGAGGAAGGGACTATTCCTTATTCCTATCAGCTCTGCTTATCTTCCGAGTCCAAGATACATGAAATTACTTTTCCAACCCCCAAAATTCAAACTGCTGAATATATTTCATGCAACCAAAAATATGATGTGCTTTTGGGAAGCAATGGAGCCAATGTCCTAAATTCCAAGATGGAGAAAACTAATTTGGTGAGTTGTTTTTATTAGTACTGACTTTGTAATCTAACTATCTTTTAAAAGATTCTCAATAAATGTTTGATTCTATGATTTTGTATATACTTTCTACTTTACCTGTTGTTTGCTTTATTGTACTCAAGAACCTCTACAGTTGTAATAGTTTCTAACATACCTTTCATAAATCAGTGTTATTTCAGAATTAGACTTTGGAGCAAGCATGGTCTCCTTCCAATTGAAAATATATTATTGGCTAGTTTTATTATTTGCAGTTTTGAGGTTTTCATAGAAGTTTAAAATTTAGTGAAAAGAAAGTTCAAATAACATGTAAGTGCTTTGAATGAAATAGCAAATTAGATGAGAAAAAATAATTATCAAATATGAATAACAAATGACCGATATGTTATGCTTTTTCAGTATAATAGTAGCAGAAATAATTTGCAGAAAGCATTTCAGCATTCAGAACAGTACACATAAATTATTTAGTAGATATAATGTGGACCAAGAGCATATGCCGGTATTTAGTTGTGAACATTTTTAATAAAAAGAAGTATATAAGTATAGTTTTGTATTTTATCAAATGCCCAGACTAAGTTATTACCTGTCTCAAATCACCTCTGCACTGCACAAATTAATGCACCACGGTTACATCTAGTATGAACTATCTATTTTGACAAATCTGGAAGGAGCACTTTTATAAATTAAGCTATAAATTAAGCTTAAAGTCTATTCTACAATTTCAAATGGAATATAAGCGCAAAATACAAGTTTTTAAAAGCTGAGTTCTCTTCTTACTTCCTAACTTATAATATATTTCCTTTTTTTAATTATTATTAAGTTTTTTTATTTTTAAATATATATAAGTATTAAATACATGAATAGTGTGGCATCTGGGTGTCCTTGATTTTGATACCAAATAATAGTGATGAGATTGACAATTTTGATAACCTTAATTACATTAAACATACTCACGTCATTATAATAACATTGTACATAATACAATAATCTTTCAACTTCTAGTCCTTTCATCTGCATACTGATTTTAACATATTATATAGAAATATACATATTTCCCCCTTACTAATTTCACCTCTATTCTATATCTTGTTAACACAAATCTTATACTATTTATATCCTTCATCTTTTGTCCATTTTAGTATTTCAATTCTTTTTATTTATTTATTTTTTTGCATATTTTCCATATTCTTTTGGGGCTTTGTATTAATTACATTAGTCATACTCACATCATTATAATAACAATATAAATATTACAGTTAAAGTTGTTAACATTATAATATTTGCTCCACCATGTATATAATCCCTCATTTAATTTCCAATATTTTATTACACAATATTAATAGACATAGTAACCTTAATACTGGTGTTTAAGAGTATATAGTACAATCATCTTTCAACTTCTAATCCTTTCCTCTACATATTAATTTAAAAACATATAAGAATATACCTAATAATATTATCCCTCTTCCTAATTCCTACCTCTATTCTAAGTCTTAATAGCACAAATCTTATATTACTGGATATTTTGTTTCTATCCATCATCTCTTGTTTGCTTTCGTATTTCAATTCTTATTGATTTTTTTAGCATGTTTTCCATACTCCTTCTTTAGAATTTTATATCTCCATGTATCATTCATATTTGATCTAAGTGTTTCCTGTCTCTACAGATTGTTGTTTTTTCTGCTCTATTCTTTCCTCTATTTTTTCTATTTTTTCCTCTATTTCCAGGGTTTCCTGTTCATTTTTCATTGTCATTTGCTGAACATTTTCTAGTTTCACAACTATATCATGCACCAAACCCTTTATCTACCTGTGGTTCTGTGTTATAGTTTCATAAATACCTTGAAACATCAATTACATTTCTTTTGGAAATATGCTTGTTTCCTCCTGTTGAAGCATAGACTTCCCTTTTGGCATCATTGCAGGACAGTAGTAGGGAGTGGGGCTCCATGAATCTAGGCTGAATCCTCATTGGGGGGCCCTTAAAGGGCTAAAGTCACCTTGGATGGGTGCAAAGAAAGGAGGGGTGCCTCGTAGATCGCTGAGAGTGGCAACTCTCCTGCTTGATCCAAGGCTTATTCTCCTATCCAACAATGAAGAGGAGAGGCGGCCATTATGGCTGCCATGAAGCTGGGACAATCGAAGAAAGAAATGTGCTGGAGCAATGTGTGAACAGTGGACTGAAGTGGGTGAACAGTGGGTAAAATGATTTTTAACTTCTCTACTAGAGACTAAACCCCAAAGAAAAGAAACTTCGAAAAGATAGACTCTCCAAAATGTTAAAAAAGCGGTGAACAAATACTTAGAGAAAGATTACAGATCCAAAAGAAAGTGAAACCTAAAAGAGAATATAATTCTTAAAATACAGAGACTGGATTTGAATATTTTATTGGCAATATCTTAAAAAGGCATTTTAAAATGCTGGAAACATTGGGCTGATTATTGAAAGAAACTGAAAGAAATTATTTGAAGGTAATTGGAAGGCTTTCAGCTGTCAGACTGGGTATAACCTTGAAATATTAGGTGATGGTGCCATCTACTGGTGAAAGAAAGAAAAGACATGATATTTTCACAAGACTGGGAAAGTCCTTGGAATAATCTGTATTACAGAATGGAGATAAAAAAATATATGGAAGACTGTTCTTTTCTTTTGTATACTGTCTGATACTTATTTGTTTCATGACTAAGGAGGAAAAACCTTTGAGACTTTTGAAGATTGCTAAGTAGAGTGGTTCACAAATACTTGGAATTATCATTGAAATTAAAGAGCTGACTATGTGGTTGATGAAGACAAGGGAAAACCTGTTGGATCATCTAGGATTATAAATGTTGTCTGATAACTGTACAAAGAGGCGAAAAAAAGAAACCTAAAAGAAAAAAGAAAATGGCTTTTTGGAAAACATGGAAGGAGTAAGTTGACTGGTGATAAAGAATTATAAATATTGTGCACCTTGAGGAATAATTCTCGGACTGAATGAATAGTTTTAAAACTGGTTTTTTGGATGTTACAGACAACTCAGGATTTGAGACCTTGATAGATTATTCTTCCCCATTGCACATACTATAGAGATATCCATAGCTCATTCATTGACTCTATTATTCCTAAGGATATCAGGCCATACAAATGTCTTCTATATCAAGTTATTAGTTTTAAGTAATGGACTATTATTACTAATGTAAACAAATTATTTGCAACAACACATAAAATATGATCAGAATTAATATATAGTGAGTATTAATTGAGCTAGAAATATTCTTTATTTATAATTTAATCTCAGTACCTAATATTATTATTATTGTAATATTATTATTGTAAGATATGTTTACTAACACATCTTTTAACTGGATTAGTTATCATCCCAATATCACAAGAGTTCAAGTTAGTTTGATTATTTTAAGCTAATTCAACAAGTTAGTAAATTTTAAAGCAGCTGGTAGAATTATAGACTTCTTAATTGATACTTTTAACTGTATAGATTTTAATCTGTTATTTTACAGACCTGCTTGTAATTTTTAATTTACTGTACAGATTAAGTTCATGGTAAACCCATTTAAGGCTACTAAAATCTAGTATTATAGTTACAATTTTTTTTTTTTTAATTAGAATTTCTATACCGCCCTACTCCTGAAGGACTCAGGGCGGTGAACAGCCTTGAAATAAAACACATATATATACAAAATTTAAAATCGAATAAAATGAATTAAATAAATTTGGCTGAATTGATACCCATAATTTAAAATACCCATTTAAAATTGCTGGATTACTTTTGTATTGTCTATTTTACACATTATGTTAAATAAAATACAGAGCTGACCAATCACATGATTTTCCTCCAAGGCAATGGGAAACCAAAAGTTTCCATAGGCTTTGACTTTCCTCTTAGATAGGATAGGAATAAGGGAAGCGTTACTTTAACATCCTTCAATATTCTACTTGTAACTTAACACTGGTACAGCTATGTACAAGTTTGATTTACTTGTGGGCTGGGACACAATAGGAACCAGCTGTTGCCAGAGCATATTTGTACAGTGGTTAGGCAATTTTAAGAATTGAGCCTTTATAGTATGTCAAACATGCTTGCAAACTGATGAATGCAACTAGGCCTCAAAAGATTCTGCACATCAATTTTTTATATCCATTCCCTGAAAAGGCTGGTTTGGGATTTGAGGATGTAGATACTCCTGGAGGTCCAGCAGGATACTGTAGTCTTTCTCCCTCTCTAAAACTACATGGAGCCTGTTTCTGCAGACAACTTGCATTTTGCAGCCATATTTTCTCTACAAAGCCAGTAGAGAATACTGTATTCTGGATTGTTTGGACAGTATAAAGAGAGCAAAAACGGCCCCATTCTACCAACCTAACTGGGAACATATGTCCTAAAACTCTATATACTGTCACCAGCAATCAGTTTTGGTCTAGATGAGTATTGCCTGAGCAACTATAAGAGGTGTGAATGTCAATTCTTAGAATTTTCCAGTCAGGCAACACCCTAAAGTTGTTGAGATTGGGAAACACTGATCTAGAATGCAGCTAAAAGCATTGGAGAGGAGCTAACTGCTGCTTTGTACCTGCAATACCTATATCGTTTTTGAATGGGTAGGTGGTTTCTGACTTTGCAAGGAAAAAAGCCAAAAAGACCCTCCTTCCAGCCCATCTCCAAAGAAAAATTGTCAAACATACCTTACCCATCATGGAAAATTGCTGTTAAAAAACCATTTCCATTGTAGATGGATGCCTTTTTTTCATTAAAAAAAACCTGCATAGTTATATGTGAATTTTAAAAAGATTCAGGAAAAAATTAGGTTCCTCCTCTTATCTACATACAGCAATCCAAAGCAGTAACAAGTCTGTATTTCATTGCAATTTAAACATTTTTAAAAACAGAAGTCTACTTTGCAGAGACACACAGGACATATCAACATTATACCTTTCAGTTACTCCTGTCTTGTGGTCAGGCTGGGTTGATTTTAAATCAGCTTCAGACAATCCTATTATGCCTGAAATGCTTAATTTAATTAATTCAATTTATATGCCGCCCCTCTCCGAAGACTCAGGGCGGCTTGCAAAGTCCTCCCATTGGACAGTGCTCTGCTGGCTGTTTCTGCCCACATTTCTCTTCAGAAAAGCAATGGTCAATTGCTTTCTTTTCTGGGGGCAAGTCAGAAGTGGTATTCAGCAGGCTCTGACCAGTTCTGGAGAACCAGTAGTGGAAATTTTGAGTAGTTCAGAGAACCGGTAAATACCACCTCTGACTGGCCCCGCTCCCATCTATTCTCTGCCTCCCGAGTCCCAGCTGATCGGCAGGAAATGGGGATTTTGCAGTAACCTTTCCCTGGAGTGGGATAGGAATGGAGATTTTACAGTATCCTTCTCCTGCCATGCCCACCAAGCAACGCCAAGCCATGGGTAGTAAAACCGGTAGTAAAAAAAATTTGAATCCCACCACTGGGGCAAGTCTTATATAGAAGTGATTTTTCCCCCAGTAAATTCACCACTATATCATTTTATCATTAAAGTTATCGCTATAACTTTTCTCAGTTATTTATACTCAGTTATAGTACATTCAACACTATACTGTTTTATTTTTTCTCAGTTACTTATACTCAGTTATAACAATAAATGTACTTTAAAAAGTTAAGTTTCAATCCAAAAAGTTCTGCACGCAAGGCAAAAGCAATAAACAATAAATTTGGTGTAATAAAATCATGTAACAGATGTTATTCAGAAAAAAATGCAGGAATCTGCTTCTGTGAAATTACCTCAGTGCAGGGATGGTCTCGAAAAAAATGAAGCACAACAGGCAATACCTAAGGCAACAGAACCAGAAAACACTAGTTTGAAAGTAGAATAAAATGGCCAGGAGGTTATATTTATAGTGGTCTAGATACTATCTCTCTGTTGACACATCCTAGGACTGCATTGGCTTTTTTCGCAGTTGCAGCACACTGCTGGCTCATACTTAGGAAATGGTCCACTAGGACACCAAGATCTCCCTCTATATGTTATTGACTTGGCTTCACAAGTCCATACTTTGTGATCAGTATCCCCCTGCAATTTGTCCTCCACAACGACTTTTGAATTTTCCAAGGAATGCAAAACAAAGTGAAAAAAACCTTTAATTTTCCCCAAGTAGATAACTGAAGCCGAAGAGCTTCAAAGGTACCTGATAGAAAAACATATGCAAATATCTTCATGGTTCACCTCACTCAGGGCCCTGTATAAGGAACTGAATGTGTGAGGATGAGTGTGTCTTTGAGTTAGGCTCCTGGACAAATCCCTGCAGTTTTCTTGGAAGTGCATTTTTTGGAAGTGTCTTGCAATTGCTTTTTTCCTAAGGCTGAAAGAGAATGACTGGCCCAAGATTACTCAATTGGCTTTATGCCTGAGGTGGGACTAGAGCTCATGGTCTCATGGTTTCTAGCCTGGCGCCTTAACCATTACACCAAACTGGATATCACATCCATAAAGCTCTCTGGAATATAACTTAGATAACCATGTTTTCCCCAAGACTATAAAAACAATGCAAGAAATTACCTTTAAAAGTATTGACTGGGATAAAAGGAAAGAAGCACTGACTCCAAAATTATAATCACAATGTTTTAAATATCCACTCAAGTCCACAATAAATATAATGCTTAAGTAGCAGTCTACAGAATAATGATGTTCACACTGTTTGATCAGAAGCAGAAAAGAAGCATTCCTTGCAGTTCTCTTTCTGAGCCTCACAGTGCCACTGTTGACCAACCTCATCAGCACACAGCGGTGGAAATCGACTTTTGACTCTAAGATTATTTCACCAGTACTGTGTAAACTGGAGAACAGAAAAGAGGGAGAGAATACTGAAGCTGCCAAAAAGAAATTGCATGAGATTTCTTCAACAAAAATTAGATTGTTCTTCCTTACAGAATTTTCTTCCCTCCTGATGAAAATTTGATCTGATCTGAAAGGAAGCAAAAGATAGTGGAGAGAGGTCAAGATGGAAAGAAAGCAAAAAAAGAATGGAGGAGCACACAGAAGGCAAGTATTACTTCTCTTGCAATTATCATTCCCTTACTGGGTTGCTTCAGAGCAGATTCATTATATAATACCAGAGGAAATGACAAAAGGTACTATTGTGGGGAATCTTGCTAAGGATCTGGGGCTGAGTAACAAAGAACTGGCAAAACGCAATGTGCATGCAGCCTCGGTGGATGATATGAAATACTTTGGAATCAATACAGAAAATGGAAATTTCTATATAAATGAAAGGATAGACCGGGAAAAAATTTGTGGTAAAATTCTACTTTGCTTGGTTAATTTTGAAGTAGTGATTGAAAACCCTCTGAATATTTTCCATGTAAGCGTTAAAATCCAAGATATTAATGATAATGCCCCACAGTTCTTTAATGGCAATATCAACTTGGAAACAAGTGAAGTTACTTTGCCAGGCACCAAGTTTCTTCTTGGAAGAGCTGAAGATGCTGATATTGGAATAAATTCTTTACAGAATTACCAGCTCAGTTCCAATCCATATTTCATTTTGGACGTAGAAGAGAGTCAAGATGGAAATAAATTTGCAGATTTAGTTCTGCAGAAACCTTTAGATCGTGAAAGTCAAGAATCTATATATTTGGTTCTTACAGCAGTAGATGGAGGTGAACCTATAAAAAATTCTACAGTGCAAATATTAATAAACATTACTGATGCCAATGACAATCCCCCCATTTTTACTCAAGAGGTCTATAGAGTCAGTCTGACAGAAAATGCTCCTATTGGAACCAGTGTGCTCCAGACTTTTGCTTCTGACGATGACGAAGGCATAAATGCTCAAATCAAATATCATTTCAGCAATATACCAACAAATGCACAAGAAAAATTTAGTATGGATCCAATCAAAGGGATAATTACTCTCATTAAAACACTAGATTTTGAAGAAACCAAAGAATATATTATAACAGTGGAAGCAAAAGATGGTGGAGGATTAGTAACACATTGTAAAGTAGAAATACAAATTGTAGATGAGAATGACAATTACCCAGAGATAACAGTGGTTTCCTTATTTACCCCACTTCCTGAAAATTCTAGGTCTGAAACTTTAATTGCTTTTATAAATGTTAAAGATAAAGATGCTGGTGATAATGGAAAGATAACTTGTTATTTAAAAGATGATTTGTCATTCAAGATACTTCCATCATCCAACAACTATTACACAATCCAGACAGACAGACTCCTGGATAGAGAAGAAGCATCTCAGTATAATATTACAATCACAGCAACTGACAAAGGAACCCCTCCATTGAGCAGACACAAAACCATCTTGCTGCAGATCTCCGATATCAATGACAACGCCCCTACTTTTGAAAAAACTTCCTACAGCATATGTGTGCCAGAGAACAATCCTTCTGGTACCTCCATCTTCAAGATCAAAGCCTATGATCTAGATATGCATCAGAACTCACAGATCACATATTCAATCCTCACTAGCAACATTGAAGAACTTTCCATCTCTTCCTATATCTCCATTCACTCTGAAACTGGCATCATCTACGCCCAGCGATCCTTTGACTATGAGCAGTTTAGGGAATTCCAACTGCAGGTGAAGGCCCAGGATGGCGGGAGTCCCCCTCTCAGCAGCAACATCACAGTCAGGGTGTTTATCCTGGATCGGAATGACAATAGCCCCCAAATCCTGTCCCCTTCACCAGACTCCAAGGACTCTGCCCTGTTTGAGATGGTGCCTCGTTCAGCCGAGGCAGATTATCTGGTAACAAAAGTGGTGGCCGTGGA
This sequence comes from Pantherophis guttatus, assembly GCF_059756535.1. Taxonomy (NCBI): domain Eukaryota; kingdom Metazoa; phylum Chordata; class Lepidosauria; order Squamata; family Colubridae; genus Pantherophis; species Pantherophis guttatus. The sequence goes on along the minus strand of NC_142065.1, from coordinate 117,572,763 downwards.
TGCTGATTCTGGACACAACGCCTGGCTCTCCTACCAACTGATTCAAGCCACAGAGCCAGCCCTCTTCACTATTGGCTCCCATACGGGTGAGATCAGGACAGCAAGAACTTTTATGGACAGGGATGTGGTTAAGCAGAAACTTGTAATTGTGGTGAAAGACAATGGGCAGCCCCCTCTCTCAGCCACCGTCACCGTGAACCTGGTGTTTGCTGAGAACTTTGAGGAAGCCCTTCCAAAAATGAAAAACCAGTTGAACAGTTCAGAGTATCAGTCTGACCTACAATTTTATTTGGCATTGGCCTTAGCTGTGATTTCATTCTTATTCCTCTTCACAGTGATTCTGGCTCTTACAATGAAACACTGGCAGTCAGGGAATCCTAGATTCCTACAATGTTTTGGTCCAGTCCCACATACCAAGACTGGTACAATATTTCCTTCAAATTTTGAAGAAGGGACGTTGCCTTATTCCTACCAACTTTGCCTTTCCTCTGAATCCAGAAAGAATGAGTTTGCTGTGCTGACACCAAAAATTCATATTGCTGAGAACGTTCTTTGTGATGAAAAATTTGGTATATCTTTTGCAGAAATTGGAGGAAGAAATTTACCTTGTGAGGTGAGATAAAATAGAAAGGTAACTTCTTACTTTTTGTCATAGCACAATGCTATCTATATATGTTTAATTTGTAGTTAATTGTATTTTTTTTCAACTCTTTTAGTTGCATAAATCTATATGTTTTAGATATATTTATCTCTATAGGTTGTGCAATAATGAATCTCATTTAATATACAGTACATTTAATATTGATTCCTATGGCACACTTTCACTGCATTATCTGTGTTATAATGTTTATTAAAAAATAAACATCTGTTCATATTACATTGGAAGTGATGTGCTTCATAATGTATGGCTAAGAATAAGACAGGAGGTTTGATTGCTTTGAGGCAGCATGTTTTCAAGAGATAATTGTTGCTTTATTATCTAATAATAAACATTTAAGTGGATCATGCGTAGGAGAATGGATAAATGAGGATTGGAAAAATATATTGTGAATATCTGCAGAATCTTATTTTCTTTGGATATTTATTGAATTTTAGATTTCTTTTACTCTTTCTTTGATCAAATGTGAGTAAAAGAGCAATTTACATTCTAATGCAATGCTGAATCCTTGATCTTTTAAAAATTGATACAAAACTGTTCAATAATCATAAATATATACAGCTTTTTGACTGTTTATTTGTCTAATTCATTATTCTGCTCAAATAGTATATCAGATTTGGTAGAAAGCATAACACAGATAAAGGTAAGTTTGCTTAATGGAGGGGTGTCAAACTCGATTTCATTGAGGGTTATGTTTGATCTTGGGGGGCTAGGATGGGCGTGGCCATCTTAACATCATTTGTGTCAGCGCCTATGGTGGCCTGAACACTCTGCCAGTGAAAATGGGCTCCTCAGCTCCGTATTTTGGCTGCGATGGCCTCCTACAACCCTTTTCACTAGCAGAGGGTTGCAGGAGGTTGTCACAGCCGAAAAACGGAGCTCGGGAGCCCGTTTTTGCTGGCAGAGGCACCATGGGTCGATCCTTCACTGTTTCCAGGGTGGCCCTGCAGGACTGGTCTAAGCACTCCACAAGCCAGATCTGGCCCACAGGCCTTGACTTTGACACCCCTGGCTCAGTGGTGAAATTCAAATTTTTTTACTACCGGTTCTGTGAGCGTGGCTTGGTGGGCATGGTGTGGCTTGGTGGGCGTGGCTTGGTGGGTGTGACAAGGGAAGGATACTGCAAAATCTCCATTCCGACCCCACTCTGGGGGGGAGGATATTGCAAAATATCCATTCCCACCCCACTCTGGGACCAGCCAGAGGCAGGGGTGAAATCCAGCAGGTTCTGACAGGTTCTGGAGAATCGGTAGTGGAAATTTTGAGTAGTTCGGAGAACTGGCTGGGCTGGCCCCAGAGTGGGGTGGAATGGAGATTTTGAAGTATCCTTCCCCTGCCATGCCCACCTAGCCACACCCACCAAGCCACACCACGCCCACCAAGCAACGCCCACAGAACCGGTAGTAAAAACATTTGGATTTCACCACTGGCCAGAGGTATTTGCAGGTTCTCCGAATTACTCAAAATTTCCGCTATCGGTTCTCCAGAACCTGTTGGATTTCACCCCTGCTCTGGCTTAATGTTTCTGTATGCTTTCTTAGTGTTACAAAACTGCAACGGGATTTAATATGGTGTTTTAATTAGTATGGGCCAAATTTGTTTAATATGTTTTAAATTGTTTTTAAATTTTATATTGTATGTGTTTTATCTTTGGCTGTTCACTGCCCTGAGTCCTTCGGGAGAAGGGCGGTATATAAATCCAAATAAACCTAAACAAACCTAAACCTAATATGAGTAAGAGAGTGGGATAGTTAAAAATGTGCCAATACTAATGTAAAGTAAAGGCCAACTTTCATTTTCCTAATACTCTGTGGAATTGTGAGCCAAATTCATCCTTCAGAGCATAGTACACTTTGTAGTACACTACAACATATCATTGATGTGTTTTTTCTTGGATACGTTTTCTTATGATCTTGCAAAGTTTATACTGCAGTTTATTAGTGAAACTTCTGGTGTTTTATATTGTCCATCTTTTTTATTAAATCAATAATTTCAACAGGGATTGTTGACTGTACAAAGTGTTTTTCCGGTGGTTCTACAGATGTAGCAGATTCAAGGATGTTTTTGTCTATTTTTTTATTTTGGTCTGTAATGTTCAGCTCTTCCAAATCTTGCAATAGAGGAAAGCAATTTGTTAGATTAATCTCAAAATTGCTGTTCTCCTCTAACAGTTTATCACTCTCTATTTTTGTTTTTTGTGATTTCTTTATCATTTTTGTATGCTCTTTTCAACAGTCTATCTTTACTTTAGTTCGTATCATTCTATGGTCATTTTCAACATTAAAACAATTGATGACAGTACAATTGCAGAATATGGTTTTATCACTTGACATGATGTAGTCAATTTCACTTGTGTACCCAGATGGACTCTTCCATGTCCATTTTCTGCTGGCTTTTTTCTTGTAAAATGAGTTCATGGTATAAAGTTCCTGTCCTTCAACAAAATCTACTAGTTCTGTCGCCTCTATTATCTCATTCACCACTTCCATACGGGTCAGTCACTTTTTCTCCAAGCATTGCTCTTCCTATTCTTCTGCTAAAGTCACCCATTAGTATTTAGTATCAGAATTTTTCTTTGTCACATCATTGTAAAACTCTTCGATCTCATCATTTTACTGACCTCAGAAGGATGGAAGGCTGAGTTAATCTTGAGCCAGTGAGAATTGAACTGCCAAACTGAAGGCAGCTGGCAGTCAGCAGAAGTAGCCTGCAGTATTACATTCTGACCACTGTGCTACTGTTTTGCTTTGCTTTGCTTTGCTTTGCTTTGCTTTGCTTTGCTTTGCTTTGCTTTGCTTTGCTTTGCTTTGCTTTGCTTTGCTTTGCTTAATTTACTTTTTACACCAACTCTGAGTATAGCTCTTGTTCCAATGAAGTTTTAAAATCCCAATTTACAGATCGCCTTGCAATGGTCTTTGCATACAACAGACCCAGTTTCTTTTGTGATTTGCATGAGTTGTGTAATGATCTCATTTGTATCTATTTGCATCATTCCTATTATGTCATTTCCCAAATGACATAAATTCCCACATAAGGAACATTCCCCTCCTCTGCAGTTTCACTGTAAATTCATAGATCTCTGACAAAATCTGTGCAACCATACTTTTAGATTTCACCTCCAGATTTACCCTCAAGTTAACTTCAGCAATAATATAGCTCTTTTCTACCTCCCTGTTACCTGTTAGTGAATTTCTCTGCTCTCCACTTTGTATGTCTTTTTTAAATAACACAAAGAATTTTCTTAGCAATGTGTTAACATATTTGTTTTCAAAAGTAATATGTTTTGGTAAAATAAATATAGCTTGGTAACTTGGACTTTTAGAAACATTACCTAAAGTTCTTCAAAAGGTATTAAGTAAATTTAACAGCCATTAAGTAAAAGAATGTCCCTGTGTGTGATTTTTTTTCTTTCATCCATTTTCTTCCAATTTTGTCAAATTCTTGGAGGCTGCCTAAACAAGTCCCTGCAGTTTTCTTGGCAAGATTTTTCAGAAGTGAATTGGCATTGTCTTCTTCATACAGATAAGAGAAAGTGACTGTCCTAAGGCCACCCAGCTGGCTTTGTGTCTAAGGTGAGACTAGAACTCATAGTCTTCCTATTTCTGAAATAGGAAACACAGTAGGAAAATATTTGAAAGTTCTTGCTATAAATAATATTAAGTGTAGCATTGTTTGAATTTTATTGAGACAGGGTGATCTGTCACCAACTCATTAAAAAACTGAAGTGAACCATGAATTTCCCAGAGTGCTTGTCAGAAAAGGGCCTGAAAATAAAACTGCTAGTATCACAATGCTGCTATAGTCTATAGAATCACTTCACTTGGAATATTCTATGATTCTGATATATCCATATGAAAAAGATAGAGCTGGGAATTGTGTAGGAAATGGCATTAAAACAGGAGTCTGGAGCAATTTGGAAGAAAAAGATTTGGAAATAGTTATCTAAATGAGATGACTTAACCTGAATATGATAAAAACTCTGGGCATGATTTGGAAAAGGGAAAACAAAATATTTTTTGGTTTACTTTATTAATTAATGCTCAGTGGAAATTACTGTCAGTAGTGTCACAAAAATATTATCAACACAAAATTCATAACTATTCATAATATCCATTATTTTATTCATGGTTTGTTTGCGAGATTTTTTGAAGACATGTACTGTGTATCCTATTTTGGAAAATGGAATATATTATATCCCTTCATTTACTGAATTTAGAATCTTTATTTTAAAATCCATCAATCAGAAGTCATGCTGACCATAGTACTATATTAACAGATGCAACATCAATAAATAAGTGGTAAATTGTTACTGAGAAATTATGATAGTTCATATAAATACCATCTACAAATACAATTTCCATTTAAAATTGCAAAATCAAGCAAAATGTATATTTTTAAAAAAGCAGAGCTGAGTGAAGCATGAAAGAAAACTACAGAAAAAAAAGAAACACATGCTGTGGATATAGAAGCATTCAGTCATACCGCAACACATGTTTTAAATCCTTAGCTTTAAATTGGTGAAGATAAATGTTCTTGCAATACTCTGTTTAAACCTCAAAGTGCCGCTGTTGGCCAGCACAGACTGCTAAAAAGAATTCATGCTCAATATGCAGTTCTATCAATGCTGTCTAGGAAAATTGAGAAATACAGAGTCAGAACTGACTTGCAGACTGAAGGAAAACGGGTTCAGGTGGTACAAGAAAAGGGAAATTTTCCTTGTTCAGATTTCTTTTGTTCTCAAGACCATTTCACCTAATGACAATAAGTTTAATCAAAGAAGAGGAAGGGGTTATAGCCTATTATTGAAGAAGACAGATGGACACAAAGGACAGAAAGAATGGCAAAGCATTCACAAGGCAAGTACTGTTTATCTCACTATTCTGTTTCTCCCACTGGGCTGTCTCAAAACACATTGATTATTCAGTACCAGAAGAGATGGCAAAAGGCTTTGTTGTGGGGAATCTTGCAAAGGATGTGGGATTGAACATAAGGGAAGTAGAAAAACAAAATTTACATCTAGTCTCTATTGCTACAATGCACTACTTCAGCATCAATGCAGAGAACGGAAACCTCTATGTAAATGAAAAGATAGATCGAGAAGTAATATGTGGGAAGGCTCCACTCTGTCTTCTTAGTTTTGAAGTTGTGGTTGAAGATCCTTTGAATGTTTTGCATATAACTGTATCTGTTGAGGACATTAATGATAATGCACCATATTTCTTGGATAACAACTTCAACTTAGAAATAAGTGAAACCACTTTACCTGGAACTCGATTTCTCCTTGCAAAAGCTGAAGATCCTGACATTGGAAAGAATTCCCTCCAAAACTATGAGCTTAGCTCCAATCTTTGTTGTAATTTGGAGACTGGAGAGAGAAAAGATGGAAATAAATACACAGAACTAGTGATTAATAATCCATTGGATCGTGAAAGTGAACCATATGTACATTTGATCCTTACAGCCATGGATGGGGGTGAACCAAGAAAAACTGGGACTACCCATATATGGATTAATGTCACTGATGCCAATGACAACCCACCCATTTTCACTCAAGAACTCTATAAGGTCAGATTGGAGGAGAATCTTCCAGTAGGGTCTCCTGTGCTCCAAGTTATTGCTTCTGATACAGATGATGGTACAAATGCCCAAATCAGATATCATTTTGGCAATATGCCTGGAAATAACCATCCCATATTTCATCTGAATCCAAGCAATGGAAAAATCACACTTATGGCCCCCTTGGACTTTGAGGAAACTGCAGAATATACAATAACGGTAGTAGCAAAAGATGGTGGTGGCTTAGAAGCAAACAGCAATATTGAAATAAAAATATGTGACGAGAATGATAATGCACCAGAGATAAACCTGGTCTCCTTATTTAGCTCACTCTCTGAAGATACTCCACCTGAAACATTAATTGCTTTAATTAGTGCAAATGACAAAGATGCTGATGATAATGGAAAAGTTACATGTCATTTAGAAAATGATATTCCTTTCAAGATCCTGCCTTTTTCTAATAATTATTACAAGCTCCTAATAGATAGACCTCTAGATAGAGAAAGAATTTCTAAATATAATATTACAATCACAGCAACTGACAAGGGAACTCCTCCACTGAGCGCAAATAAAACCATCTTACTGCAGATCTCTGATATCAATGACAACGCTCCTGCTTTTGAAAAAGCTTCCTACAGCATCTGTGTGCCAGAGAACAATCCTTCTGGTGCCTCCATCTTCCAGATTCAAGCCTTTGATCCGGATGTAGATCAAAACTCACAGATCACATATTCGATCCTCACCAGCAACATTGAAGAACTTCCCATCTCTTCCTATATCTCCATTCACTCTGAGACCGGCATCATCTATGCCCAGCGATCCTTTGACTATGAGCAGTTCAGGGAATTCCAGCTGCAGGTGAAGGCCCAAGATGGCGGGAGTCCCCCTCTCAGCAGCAATGTTACAGTTAGGGTGTTTATCCTGGATCGGAATGATAACAGCCCCCAAATCTTGTCCCCTTCATCAGACTCCAAGGACTCTGCCCTGTTTGAGATGGTCCCTCGTTCAGCCGAGGCAGATTATCTGGTAACAAAAGTGGTGGCCGTGGATGCTGATTCCGGACACAATGCCTGGCTCTCCTACCAACTGATTCAAGCCACAGAACCGGCACTCTTCACTGTTGGCTCCCATACGGGTGAGATCAGGACAGCAAGAACTTTTCTGGAGAGAGATGCTGTGAAACAGAGACTGGTCCTTCTGGTGAAGGATAATGGACAACCGATTCTCTCGGCCTCTGTCACTCTGAACCTGGTGTTTGCTGAGAACTTCCAGGAGGCCCTTCCAGAGATGAAAAACCAGATGAAGAGTTCAGAGGATCAGTCGGACCTGCAGTTCTATTTGGTGGTGGCCTTAGCTGTGATGTCATTCCTATTTCTCTTCACAGTGATTCTGGCAATTGCAATGAAACTTCGGCATGCAGAGAGTCCCAGATTCTTACAGTGCTTTGGTCCTACTCCCCATTCCACAGCTGGGGTCATATTTCCACCCAATTTTCAAGATGGGACTCTTCCTTATTCCTACCAGCTTTGCCTCTCCTCAGAATCCAGAAAGAATGAATTGATGTTCTTGACACCAAATGGTCATGCTATTAAAAGTACCTTTAATGGTGATAATAGTGTTCCTTTTGTAGGCAACAGTGAAAATCAATTAAATTCAGAAATGGATCATGACATTAAGGTAAATTTTATTTACAATCATTTGTTTTATTTAATATGCCATGATTTTTTTGTGCTATTAATTTTGTAAATCGGGGATGCAAAATGTACTATAGTGTTTGTTTTTCATTTACTCAGTTAACTAAATAACTTTCAATTTGCCTACAGATTGCCTTTCACAAGCACTATGAAATCTAGCATCTGTACTACTAGATTTAATAATTTAAAGATCCCTGGTACAACTGTTGAGGCAATGCCTTTGTTAAGTTATTGTTGTTTACAATTACATAAGTTGTGTACAAGGGAAACATGCAGACCTCTAAAAGGGACAAAACATTGGATAACCCTGAATGGTATGTCTAAAGAGCAGCTACATTGCAAGGTTCAATTTAGTTAATGTAATATCAATATTGCCAGCAATCTTTCTCTCTGTTTCTTAAACTTTGAATATCAGATTCTTTACATAGCTCTTTTGTTCCTTCCATTAAACCTAATGGACATTATGGAAAGATTTTACAGAGATTTTACAGAAATCAATCCCCCTTTAGGTGCTAGGAAGCAAAACTACCACAGCAGGTCCAATTGCATCAGTGAAGGATATCAAATTTATACCACAATATTCTCTTTCATTTTATGTTGCATATTTCAGCAAAAATATGTCTGTCTCAAAATTTAGGAACTTTAGGCTTGGGATAGAATCCCAGAGGCCAGGGGCTTTCTCAAGTTTTGTTTTGTTTTGTTTTGTTTTGTTTTAAATCAGAGAAGTTTTCAATACAAGGATAAAGAGTCTCTTTGGATGGCATATAAATTTAATAAATGATAAATAAGTAATAATTAAAAAATTAACATTACTTTCTCTCTTTATTGCTTCCCAACCAGCCATTTTCTAACATGCTGAAACCATAGTGTTGGAAAGTTTCAAAAAAGAGATGTAAAGAGCTAAGTAGGAGATTTTTTTCCATGCCTCTAAATATGGAGAATATTTAGAGCAGTTCTAGAGGTAATCTAGAATCCCCCTCATTGCTTGCAACAGAAGGAAAAGCCCCAGAAGTCTAGAAAGTTCTGTTGATTGTTGATTTTTTAGCATCAGACTCTGTTCTTGTTTTTCTCCATATGTTTCTCCATAAATTATCATATTCATATGGTAACTAAATTTATGCATTAAAATATGCTATATTTTAATTTGTTTCCAACATTTCTGTATAAATTATTGCAATTATTCCTAAATTTATATCCATAAGTCAAGAAAATCAGTTTTTTTTACAAATCTTTTTTGCCACCCCAAGCCCCTTTGAGGTTTTTCAGTACAGAGTCTGAAAGACTTGGCAATGAACTGCTTCTTAAGATTTCAAAAGTTATAGTGCAGAAGGACCTTTATTTCACCAGTGGGGGGATAGATAAATTCAAATGTACCAAAAGTGTTAAGATCATCTTAATGTATAATGATTTTTAATACCAAGTTCATTTCCTTTGGTTTTTTGACAATAAATATATTGTTTCATGGATAGTCACTATTTATTATACTATAGACAACAAAACTATGTATCAAATTGGCCACTGTTTTTTGGTTAGGCATGGATATGTGCGTGTAATTAGATTTTCTGTACTTGATTTCTAGGTCTAGCATACACTGTGGATTTTCTTGTCACTTTCTCCATTATAATATTTCTCCTAAAGAAAATGAAATTGTTGACAAAAATGTTATAGGCTTCTGCATAAGTATCTGTAAGTTATACAGTTTAATTCTAATAAGCTACTTTTGAACAATCTCATTCTTTAGGCAAAACTATTCTATTTATCGAGATTGAACATGGGAATTCAATCACTGTTAAATCAAGATACTATAAATTGAAATTCAAAATTAAGTCTTTTATTTTTACTATAATGTTGTAGATTCATTAGCAGATATATTCTAAACTTTAAGACTTTAGTTTTGCAAATATAATTTCAATGGGACCAAGTTTTTAATTATAATATTTTCATATGCATTCTTGGGACTTATTCCAATTTATTTCATAATCATGAAGCTCTTTAAGTCAAATTCTTGACACATAAAATAAAGATTAGAATGAAGTTCAATGAACTTATAGGAAAACAATTGTGTGAAGTTATTAGCTGTGACTTCAGGGCTAAGAAATTGAATGAAAAATTAATCCTCAAAATTTAGCAGCTTCAGAGGACAAAATGTGGAGAAACTAAAAACAGACCAAACATTTCAGCTGTAAGACACTATCAGTCGAACAACACATATTTTCACTTTCTGGCAGCTCCCTGACATTCCTCAGTCACAAATCTCCTTGGTATTTCTTAACAAAATAGAAATAATAATAGCAAAATGTTCCTAAAACCACAAAAGAGAAGTTATTCTTTTATTTTTATTTATGAGGACCCAGATTGTTGGGGACAATATGCTGACTCTGTAAACTGCTTAGAGAGGGTTGTATAAAGCACTATGAAATGGTGTATAAGTCTAAGCGCTAGTGCCATTGCTATTTCTGTTTATTAACATCTACCAAGTCGATCCATTCCTTCATTCCTCAAGAAACAGAGAAAAAGTCTTTGATAGGAAACTGCAAAGGATTTGGGACTGGAAATGAAGAAGGTAACTGATTATATCATCCACTTTGTTTCTTCAAGCAAGATTCCACATTTTGCTTTGGATTATTAGAATGGCCATCTATGCATCAGAAGGCTAAGGAAGAGAAACGGGCTCAAAAAAGGGAGTGTACCTTCATTTGTGAGATTACAGCTAAAGATTTGATTAAAAATTAAAGAACTGAAGTAGAATTCACTGATATTAATAATCATCCTCCTAACTTCCAGTCAGAGAAACTAGCAATAAATATTATCTCTTTTATTCATTAAACATGAAACTCAGTCAACTGAACATTTAAAAATGTGTCACAAATACCATTGACTGGTGCAAATGGTTAATACGGATTGCTGCCAGCGTCCTAGGTATCAACCAAGTACCTTCTTAAAATATATTATGTTCCGAGTAGCACAGTTTTTTGCAGTTCCGCTGGTGTTATTGCAGGAAGCTGCAATTTCTTGAAGTGTTTTGTAAAATTCTTGGACATGGTACCAAGTGCCTTGATGACAATGGGTTACATGTTTCATTCATAGTCGAGTAGTTTCAATGGCCAGGTCATGATATTTCGTAATTTTTTCCAGTTCTTTTTCTTCAACTCTGGCATCTCCTGGTATAGCAATATCAATAAACTGTACGCTTCGGCCCTTGACAACCGTGATATTTGGCGGGTTGTGTTCCAAATGATGATCTGTCTGTATTTGAAAATCCCACAAGATCTTCACCATCTCATTTTCAGTAACTTTTTCCACTTTGTGCTCCCATGACTTTTTGGATACAGGTATGTCATATTTTTTGCATAATGACCAGTGGACTAATTTAGCAACTTGATCATGTCTAGCTTTGTAATCAGTTTGCGTGATTTTGCTGCACTCACATATTAAGTGTGAAACAGTTTCAACTTTGTTGTTGCAAAATCAGCAGTTTGGATTGTCAGTGGATTTTTGTATCTTCGCTTTCATGGCATTAGTTTGTAGTGCTTGTTCTTGAGCAGCAAGTATTAAACCTTCCATGTCTTTCTTGATGGTTCCTCTCTTAAACCGTGCCCATGTCAAGTTGTTATCACATTTTCCTTCAATGTTTTTCAAGTGCTGTCCATGCAGAGCTTTGGTTTTCCATCCACTTAATCTGTCATCCAACTGTTTTTCCTTATATTCTGCCTTTGTTTCTGTTGTTTTTATAATGTTCTCCGTTTTCACAGCCTGCAACAATCTTTCTGTGCTTTGGTTCACATAATCATTCAAACTTCGCTTTTCTTCTTCTACAGTTTGATGGATTTGCAATAGCCCTCTGCCCCCTATTCTTTTTGGCAGGTACAACCTGTCGGTGTCACTTCGTGGATGTAAAGCATGGTACATATTTAAAAGTTTGTGCATTTTCTGGTCCATGTTTTCCAGTTCAGCCACAGTCCAGTTGTTGATTCCAGCTGGGTAGCATATCACTGGAACTGCCCATGTATTAATGGCTTTAATTATGTTTCCAGCATTCAGTTTTGATTTTAATACTTTGCGGACCCATTCAAGATGTTATCCTCAATAATTGTTGTGGTCCGCCAGCAGCCTGCGGAGCTGGCAGCAGAATTGGACAGTGAGAAGGCTGGGGAGGACACTGGGCCAGTCCTGGAGTCAGGGGAAGGTCTGGACAAAGACTCTGCCTCAGAGGCAGAGATGGGGCCTGGGCCATCTGGGAGCGATGCGCGGGCTCCGGAGCCTCCAGAGGCGGACAGCAGAGAGGCAGAGGAACAGGAGGAGCCTGTTCCTAGTGCATGCATGCGAAGAGCTGCCAGAAGGCAAGAGCAGCTAAAGCAAAAAGGACGACTTGGGAGTACGGCCAGGAGATGATTGGCCCCTCCCAGAAGGCTTAAACGAGTAGCAACGGCTCTTGGGATCTTTGTAGGAAAGCAACATTGCTACATTTTATTTCTTGTCAGCATCTCTTGCTTCTGAACTTTTGCCAAGAAAAGCCTTTGGCAGAGTGCCAAATAAGACAAAGGTTGGTGATAAGGCCAAAGAACTGTATACGAAGAATTTGTTTTGGATTTAATTTGGACTAATTACTTCATTCTCAGCTGTTCTAATAAAATATGTTTGTTTAGGACTGATTGTGTCTGGTAATAACTACTTGGGCCTAAGTCACAACAATAATACTTGGGAAAAATTCTATTATTGTATAGAACAGTTAGTAAAATGTTGATAACATCTTTAACAAAATATTAGTGATATAATGCAAGAGATAATTACGGGAGAAAGGTTATTTCCATTTCTTTTTTATTATTATACAATTTTCTTTGTTATATATAAAATTCGATATTCACAATAGCAGTGTACTGTCTGGATACAATCTCTTCTACATACACATAAAAAAATTATGACTGTTATTCTCAAAATCTATTCGCCATGGTCTTCACTTATCCTTATTAAACATTTTCCATTGTTTAATTAAATGCTCTGTTCATTTTTCTCTATAATCAATTTATACTATCTGACATTATAAACATCATGTAAACATCACATTTATAACCATTATCCTCCAAGTCATAGTGTTTACTTATCCTAATTATTTAATATGCATTATGTAATTACAATTACTTCATCTTTGTTTACATATCCTCCTTGATTCTAAATTTCCAATTTCTGCTTCTTTTTTCTAACCATTAATAAAATAGTTCTGAAGTTAAAGAGTAATATTTTCCTCATTTCTAGTTTCTACCTCTATACTAATTTTTAATAGAACAACTCTTATATTAGACTGTATTCTACATCTATCCCTCATCTCTTGCCCGTTTTTGTATCTATCTCATCTCTTATTGACTTCTTGGCACATCTCCCATATTCCTCCCTTGGGGTCTTATATTTTCTTATATCATTCTTGTTTAATCTAAGTATTTCATCTCTCTCTATCATTTCTTCACTCTGTTGAGCCTTAAGTAGACCTTTCAATGAGCCTTTCCTCACTTCAGGAGTGTCTTTCCATGTATCCTCTTCTGTTTTTTGATCTCTTAAAGTATAATTTACTTTTTCTATTTCATCAGCTTTTACTATCTCTCCTTTTTCTTTTTGTTACCTTTGTCATTTTTCCTCCCCTGTCCTTTCCTCTGTTCTTTCTATTTTCTCCTCTACTTCCTGGATTTCATATTCATTATTCAGTGTCATTTGCTCATAATTTTCTAGTCTCACAACTATGTCATGTATTAATTCATTATCTCCTTATGATTCCTTGTCATCATTTCCTGCGTACCTTGGAGCAACAATAATATTTCTTTTAATAATAAATTTATTTCCCCCTGCTGTACCATTTTGCCTTATTTTAATGAATTTAAAAGTTACTCAGTAATTTATCCAGATCCCAATATCCCAATTATTCATCACACCAAGAAAGCCAATATTAGAGCAGTTCACAAAATTACTCCCTTAAATAGTCCATTAGCAACCTTCACTTAGTTTCAAAACAAATCCAAGCTGTTTCTCACTCTCACACTGTCCAGCATATTTATAATCCTTAAGGTTCTAAGATTTGAATGTTTTCACAATTTATTTATTTATTTATTTGTTCAGCTTGTAGGCCGCCTTTCTCTGAAGACTCAAGGCGGCTTACAATGCATTTAAAAACCATATATAAAAACATTAAAAATTAAAACATTAAAAACAATTAAAACCCATTCACACCATTCATGGCGGGATCTCACCAGATCGCAACAGCAAGATCAATGGCCCCAGGCCTGCCGGAAAAGCCAGGTCTTCACCACTTTTCAGAAGGCCAATAGGGTGGGGATGGTCCGGATCTCAGGAGGTAACTGGTTCCAGAGAGCTGGGGCAGCCACAGAGAAAGCCCTCTGCCATGGGCCTGCCAGCCGGCATTGTTTAGCTGATGGGACCCGGAGGAGATCAACTCTGTGGGATCTTACCGGTTGCTGGGAGATATGCGGTAGAAGGAGGTCTCAAAGATAACCTGGCCCTGAGCCATGTAGGGCTTTAAAGGTAATAACCAACACTTTGAATTATGCCCGGAGACCAATAGGGAGCCAGTGCAGCTCGCAGAGAATTGGTTTAATGTGGGTGTACCTACGTGCACCCACAACAGCTCACGTGGCTGCGTTCTGGACCAACTATAGTCTCCGAACACTTTTCAAGGGTAGCCCCATGTAGAGTGTGTTGCAATAATTTAACCGTGAGGTGACAAGGGCATGAGTGACTGTGAGGAGAGCCTCCTGATCCAAGTAGGGCCGCAATTGGTGCACCAGGCGAACCTGTGCAAAGGTCTCCCTAGCCACAGCTGACAGATGTTGCTCTAATCTTAGCTGTGAGTCTAGGAGGACACCCAAATTGCGAGCCCATTCTGAGGGGGACAATTTCTCCCCACCCCCCCAGAACCAAGGACAATCTGTCTCCAAACACCAAGTACAATCAATTTGCAGGTGTTGTTTAGTGTATTTCAGCTAATTTGTAGACTAAACAACTTTCACTCCTTCTTCCACTTTTTTCAGCTCTATGATGTCTTCCCCATCCAGTAGGTGTCACTGTTACTCTTTTTCTCCATTTTTGCTGCAAATAAAATATCTCCAAAAATATTTTCCAATAATTTTCCAAAGGGGGTGTTTTTTAGAGAAAATTCCATGGCAAAAGTTAGAAAGTTCTTACCCAGACTGAGCACACTGTTACAGGATCTTTCCTTTCTTTTCTTCCATTTCAGCTGTCACAGCTTTGGTTCAGCCATAATGGCTGTCTTCTCTTCTGCCAGTTAAAGGGGCTTTTTTCGGGTCAAAAGAGAAGAATGCGCTCTCCTCACGACCACTGAAGCATCCCCTCTGTCTTCATCACCCCTACAGGGTGACTTTCGGCCCTGCAGAGGCTCCTGGCTAGAAGAATTCGGTGGGACTTCGCGGAGCTACCGCTCGTCCGCACCACTTTGCTGTGACATCAGCTGCCTTCCAGAGACGCTAGCAATAAATATTATTGAGAATACAATACTGGATTGCAAATTTCCATTGTTAGACGCTCAAGATTTTGCTTTAGGAGACAATTCTGTGCAGGTGCACAAAATCAAATGCAGTAAATATTTCTTTCTGAGTATACAAACAATTTTTGTGATAAACAATATATTGAAATATACAATTCTTGTGATAAACAATATATTGAAACAATCCTGATAAAGCACTTGGATCACAAAAAAATCTTTATTCACAATATTGTTCTCGTGGCATGTGATATTGGAGAGCCTGTTAAGTTCAGTTTACTGTGATCGATGTTGATGATAATGCACCTATTTTTAACCAATATTTCTATAAAGTAAATATTTAGAGCCACAATAATCATATTAACATTTCGTGAGAATAGAGAAAGGAACGAACAAAAAATTAAATATTTAGAAAAATCACAGCTAAAGCTTCTGAAATAGTCCACATGAATGCAAATGCAGGGGAAATGAAAATTGTAGGAAATTAAAATTATGAAAATTCTGCACATTATAACATTGATGTTCAAATTCTAGATGATGAAGATTTATTGGACAGATCAACCCCTACTGTGTTTTTTATGGATCACTTCCATTCCTAAAAATTATCCATCCATAACTGTGATAATATTTCTAAATTTGCAAGATTGAAGACTTGGCAGACAATGCAGAAATCAGATGTTCAATTCCCAAGAACTTCCCTTTCAAATGGCAAGATCCTATGGTAATTGTTAGTTTTCATACAGGAAGAGCAATATCACTGTTATTATTTGGAGATCTGGTATTTCTCAATTTTTAATATTTAGTGTTATTGCAGCTGAGATTTTGGACAAAAATGACAATCCTCTCCACTTTCTGCAATCAGTTTACACTGCTTATTTAAACAACTGGGGGGAGGGCTAGAGGGGACTCCATATTTCCTGTGCGAAGGCAAATGAGTGAGACAATTGCAGAATAACATACTTCATCACAGTGGTTCAGTGCTTTTCTGTACCTACTCTCTGTTAATTCTGAGATTGGAACTATGGCATGCTATCTTTCAGTTATGAGAGAACGAAAGAAATTCAATTCCTTTTTTTCCCCCAATTTTTTTTTAACATAAAACATAAAATACATCTTTTTAGAGCAAGGGTTTGATCTGGCATAAAATGAGTACAATTATTCACATTCCCTCAATCAATTTTGTTCCAAATTTTATCCATTTACATCTAAAAAAAAAGAAAAAAGAAAAAAAATCTTATTCTAAACATTTATCATTCTACTATTACACCCAAGATTCTAAACAATAAACACCATTCTAAATCTTTATCATTTTAACAATCAATATTTCATATATATTCCTCAATCCTAAAACCCATTACCTCAAATCTATATTTTACTTCTCTTAAATGACATCTAATATCCATAATCTTAACAAAAAGTATTTTCATCCTCTCTTAAAGTCATTTCATAAACGATCAACATTTCCTTCTATAGTTTGTTACTTCCACAATACTTTATTTTTTTTACTTCAAGTTTATTCTCATATTTTATTGAATCTAATTTTTAACTGGTTCATAGTTTAAATACCTAATTCCCAGCTGTATTTTCCAATACTCCTGTCTGTATTTATTTAAACTGGTTCACAGTTTAGCTACTATTCTCTAGTAAAATCTCTTCCACTTCCTCCTAAATTTATTTTTTAGCTGGTTTGCATCTTAATCAGCTGCTTTCCAGCAATGCTTTCCTCCACTCCTTACCTTAATTATTTTAGCTGGTTCACAGTATAATTTTAACTGCACACCAACCTTCTCCTTAACTCCTCCTAAATCTATTATAAAACTGGTTCACAACTCAAGTGGTTGCCTTCCAGCAATGCTTTCCTCCACTCCTACCCCTATTTTTAACTGGTTCACAACTTTATTTCAATTGATCCCCAGGTATAGTCTCCTCCACTCCTAACTTTTTATTTTTGGCTAGTTCACAGTTTTGCTTTAACTGTTACCCTGTGTATGCTTTCCTCCACTCCTAACTCAGTATTTTGGCTGGTTCACAGCTTTGGTTTAAATGTTTTCCAGCACATGCTTTCCTCCACTCCTAACTCTTATTTTTATTTTTAACTGGTTCCCAATTTACTTTAACTGTTCTCCAGTATGATGCTTTCCTCTACTCCTACCTTATTTGTAAAACTGGGTCACAGCTTTGCTTTCACTGATCTCCAGAATCATGCTTTCTTCCACTCCTAAATTTATTTATTTAACTAATTCATAACATTTATCTCTTACTCAGTTGTTTAGCTCCAAATTACTTCGGAATGTGTTACCAATATTGTTTTCCAATCTATTCTCCTCCATATCTCTTACCAATTTAAAATAAAAGTATATTTCAATAAATATCTTATCTCCTATTCTCTCTTAAGTTTTCTCCCATTCCATGCTTATTTCTTATTTTCAATAGGAAACATTTTGAAACACTTTAAAATCATTTTTTTATGGTTCTTAATTCTATAAATAATTCTTTTTAACATCCAATGCCTTTAAAGGTAAACATTTTCTTCCAGATTATTAAATCTGTAGGTAGTGCTAGTTAAAAATTCAAAGTTTAAAAAAGGCATTAGAACATCCAAAAATCATGTTTTTCTTCAATCATTTATGCTCTTATTTCTTAATCAAATTGTTTATATATTTATATGAGAATAATAATAGAAAAAAAGGAGAGAGTAATAGCAATAATAATAATAATTACAATAAAAGAAATACAAAAAAATAAGGCAACACTAAAAAAGGAAAAGATAAAAGGAAGAGAGTAGAAATATAACAAAGGAAGTCAAATGGATTAAAAAAGAAAATAGAGAGGGGAAAAGAAACAAAGAGAAAGATACTAAAAGAAAGAAATAGAGAGAAAGCATAGAAAAGAAAAAGAAAAAGAAAAAAAAGTATCTCCTAGCATTATTCAGCCACCCAGAAACCGTTACATTCATTTAAATCAAAATATAATATTTTGTTGTCTTGTTACATAGTATATTCCATTATTCCTTTCTCCAGTCTGTCCAGATATATATCTTTTCCATTTCAATGTCATCAAAGTTATGAGTTCTACGAAGTTAATTCTGAAGCTATTCCATATATGGTATCATCATGTCCTTCTTCTATTGCCACACCCTTCTGTTGTTGCCAAGTTTATTATAGTTCAGTTTTCATTGTTCCATTTAATTTCTTCTTTCTAATCTTCAATAAATCCTCCAGTGAACAGATTATGTATCCAAAGTCAAGTTCGCTAAGTCTTTTCCTCAAAATAGTCAAGTTTAAATAACAAGCAACAAAGTTTCTCTTTTCAAGTAACAAGCAGCCTGGAATTTAGACATTCACTTTTCAGCTGGCAACCATTTTTTCCATCTCCGTTTGTCTTTTTCCTTTGCTTTTGAAGGCATAATTATTTCCTCTTCTCCTTCTCCTTTGGACAAAAATGACAATCCTCTCCACTTTCTGCAATCAGTTTACACTGCTTATTTAAACAACTGGGGGGAGGGCTAGAGGGGACTCCATATTTCCTGTGCGAAGGCAAATGAGTGAGACAATTGCAGAATAACATACTTCATCACAGTGGTTCAGTGCTTTTCTGTATCTACTCTCTGTTAATTCTGAGATTGGAACTATGGCATGCTATCTTTCAGTTATGAGAGAATGAAAGAAATTCAGTTCCTGATTAAGGCACAGCTCCAATGTGTCAGTACCTCTCTTCATCATGGATAAGAATGACAAAGTTCCAGAGATTTTATAATCCACCCCTCCCACTGGAGGCTGAACTGGGGTAGAGCTGGGTCCTCAATCTTCTGATACACGTTACCTGATCACTGAAGTAGTGGCAATAGATGTGGATTCTGATCAGAATGGTTAGCTCTCTTACCAGTTGGTGATGGCAATGAACCTGAATCAGAATTCTATTGAATTCTATACTAGTGAGATCAGGACAGCTCTTTTGTTTCTACAAAAAGATACATAAGGTAATCCTTTGCTGAAGATATTTTTGAGGTAGTAAGGATTTCCCAAAAGTCCAGATGAGCTATCTTAATTAAATTTGGATTCCTTAACATTGTGTGATACTATTATATTTGCTTTTATCTATGGCTATCACTGATGGAGAAGGAATACAATTCATTCTGTATTTTGCACCAAAATTTCAATATTGTTTTCTGCATATGAAGATACCTTTGTCACACATATAAACTATTTGTTCTCGTCAAAAACCATTTCTCTTGTGCATAAATATGCTCGCCAGAATGAAAGAGCAAGAAAATATCAGTTATTTGCTTATTCTCCTTATGAAGGAAAGACATTATGAAGATGTTTCTCATCTTAAATAAAGCTTTATATTTATTTTTGAGTGATCCTTAACCTTCAACCTGATCACTGCAGATATCACTGCAATTATTAAGTGAATCATGTGGTTGTTAAGTGAATCCATCTTCCCCCACTGACTGGTTGTCGGAAGTGGCTGAGAAGGTTGCAAATGGTGATCACATGACCTTGCAATGCTGCAACGGTCATAACTACTTCATGCCAGTTGCCAAACACTTTAATTTTGATCACGTGACCCTGTGGATTCTGTGATGGTTGTAAGTGCAAGGACCGGCTGTAGATAACTTTTTCACTGCCGTTGTAACTTTGAATGGTCGCTAAACAAATTGTAACTTGAGGATTATCTGCAGTATGTTTGTGCCTGCTGGTCAACTTCAGACTGGAGAAAATAACTCAGATGAATAAATATTTCTGTGTGTAACAAATTAATGTGAAAGAAATGTGAAAGAAAAGTTTTGTACTAGGATAGCAATAGCAATAGCACTTATATTTATATACTGCTTCACTGTGCTTTATAGCCCTCTCTAAGCGGTTTACAGAGTCAGCATATCGACCCCAACGATCTGAGTCCTCATTTTACCCACCTCGGAAGGATGGAAGGTACTGCACTCTAACCTCTGTGCCACCGTGGATCCTTCTCTTTCATCCCTTTCTTTCCCTGTCCCCTCTGAATTTAGCTGAAAATGCAAAGATCAGCTTTGCATGAACATGTGTTCATCTATGTGGGTATGCATGAGCCAGAACTCTGCATGCTGCACCATCTCCACCCTATCAGAAGCTTTTTCCTTGTTTCTTTAAGCACTTGATCAGGGCTTATGTCTATATATTTACCTTGCTAATGTTGTAAAGTATCTGTAAAGGTGGTATGAGATTTGCAGATGCTATATACGGTTCTAATATAAGGTTCGGTAGAGAGCCTTGACTTCTCTTTCAACAAGAAAAATAAAATAAGCAAAGAGAACATAACCTGAACAGCCACTGAATGTGGAAATAAACTTTGTGAACAGATATTTTTCTCCATCTATTAAAAAGAATAACAAATATTACCATTAATAGAAGTTGGGAGAAGGAGGGAACAAAAAGAATATAATATAACTACAGTGTACAGTCTTTTCAAAAGAATCCATTGATGAGCATTCATTAATTTGGCTACAAAGAATGAAATCAACGAAGTTTGATCAAAATCAGTCATGTTCTTCTTCTAAAAATAGGACCATGGAAGATCAATTAGCACAGGAAAAATGGGGAAAGTGCTAAGCCCCCATTGCTGAAATGGTTATCTTTAAAAATTACTGCAAATAATATTATATTTAGTGAGATATCTCTAAATATTATATTTAATGAGATAAATAGTAGCTATATTTTGTAAAGCCTAAAACAATGTGGAGTTTGATGATTTGGGAGTATGGAGTTTTGTGTGATTGAAAATAGTACATTGACTATTTTTAGATCGCCTATGATGACATCCGGGGCAGTGGGCGGAGCCTCCCGCCGGTTTTACTACTGGTTCTTGCGAACTGGTCCCAACCGGGGGCAACCCACCACTACAACCACCCTATGAGGTGGATTGGGCTGGGCTAAGAAAGAATTGGTCACCCAGTTGGCTTTCATGCCTAAGCCAGGATTAGAACCCATGGTCTCCCACTTTCTAGTTGGTGTTTTTACTACTAAACCAACTGTGATGTCATGTGGCTGCAAGAAAGACAAATGCGATTTTATCTGCACCACCAAAGGTATTATTCAACTTTATTCTGCATTAATCACAATCTATCTCAAATACTTTGTCTAGCCCTGAACACCATTGTTTAAGAAGTATTAAAACTGGAACTGCTTTAAAGAAGCGTACTGAGGAAGTTCAGGAACTAGAAATGTAATAGTATTAAGCGAGTCTGAAGGAACTAAAAATCTTTAGTTTGGAGAACAGAAGATTGATAGAGGATATGAGCGCACTCTTCAAGGTTGTCATATAGAAGACCACCAAGGTCAGTATGTATTGTCCCATATGGCAGAACACTTAACATTTCCATAATAATGAATTTAAATTATGAAAAAAAATGACTTTGATTGAATGTTATGAAAACTTTTCTAATAGTAAGAGCAATTTGACAATAGGACTGATTGACTCTCCTATACTGAATATTTTTAAACAAAACTTGAGCTATTATTTGTGGAGGATACTTTCATTTGGATTCTGGAGCAGGAGGTTTAACTTAATAATCTAAAATGAATCTAAAGTTTCCAACTTTATAATTTTATAATCCTATGAAACTCTATATCACACTTTTATCACATGATGTCAGTCACTCAGAATGTCCAGCCTTTGGAGTAGTTGTGTTATTTAATGTTGTTCAAAAAGGCATCTATTTGTGTTTTTCTGCTATTTTAATAGTTTTAAACCTAAGAACATTTCTACTGTGGTTACAAGCTGCCTATGAGAAATCCACAAGCAGAATCTGAATGCAGAACTCACTTTTACCACTTCCATTTTAATGTCTGTTTTGTATTTCTAATAAACTGGCATGTTCTAGCATGTTCCCATGATATGTCCAATTGCATTCTTATTATCATACTGTTCAAGAATATTTCAAAATATGTAAAATTTATTGGTCTTTGTTGTCTATAAAACAGAACATAAAAAAGAAGAAAGTTTATCAAAATGAGCATGGAGCCACATTATTATAATATTTTCAAAGATAAAAAAGCTTGCAAAGGCATACATTATGTTTTATCAGAGTTACAATATTTTTTAGAGAGGTATTTTCAGTGCTGCTGCTTTTGGAATCAGCAATACATCTTCCAAAGGGGATACTGAGTTCTAATCTAAAAAAGAGTATTTTTGCATTACATACATACACACACATGCGTGCACACACACACATATTTACAGGGATCAGTAGCTAGATAAAAATTATTTAATAGAGTATGAGATTCTAGAATTTTAAAAGACAAATGTAGAGTTTGTACATTTTGTACAGATTACCGTATTTTTCGCACTGTAAGACGCACCTGACCATAAGCCACACCTAGGTTTAGAGGAGGAAAATGGGCAATGACAAAGACAGAAGAGGTGGGGTTCAGCACTGTAAAAGGACCCCTCTGCTGTGGCCCGTATTGTTTGCTCCATAAGACGCACAGACATTTCCACCCACTTTGGGGGGGGGGAGTGTGTCTTATGAAGCAAAAAATATGGTAATTCATTTTTGCATAAGTGATTGTGGATCAGGGTCACTGCCCATTCAAATCTTCCTCCTTATCATCTGGAGCAGATTAATACAGCTACCTCCTTTACACCTTTAAAATAATATGTTTCAGCCTTCTCAGAGAGAGAAGCTAGAACCTTAACTTTTAAGGTGACAGTGCTGATATAATGTTTTCAGCAGCCTCATTTAATTACATTTTGATAGGTCCTTTTAAAAAAAAGCACAAATTCACATAATCCAAATAACCGTCATTGTTAAAATTACATAATTCCGTGTAATTATGAATTCATAATTACAAAGCAATAATATGGAAGTTAAAGTCATATTCAGTGGCTTATATGAAGAAACAAATGGAGAAATAAAATAATAGCTTAAAATTAAGATTCAAACATATTTTCAAAATACATTTATTTTTATGAGACAAACAATCACAGTGAAATAGCATTTCTATTTTAAATTGGATAGGAAACTATTCAATGCAATTTTCTAACTGATCCTCAGAGTGTCACTGTTGGACAATGTGGCATGGGAAGAAAAGCTGGTGAGCCAATGATGTTTCATTGATACTTTTCTCCTATAGTGTTGCACATAATGGGCAAACAGCAGACTACAGAAAAATACAAATCTAATATTTACAGTCTAAACAATTAAAAGACAAGAAGAAGCTAATTTTTATATAAATAGGTTTCTTGCACTGTAAGGAAATTTCATCTGATCACTACTAGTTGCGGGGCAAAGCCAGAAACTGCAAACAGCTGTATGGATAGAAAGAACAAAGACAATGGAAGGGCAGTCAGAAGGCAAGTATTGCTTCTCTTATTATTATCATGTTCCTGCTGTACTGCTTCAGAAAAAATTGGCTTTTCAATACCTGAAGAGATGACTAAGGGATCTGTAGTAGGGAATCTTCTCAAGGATTTGGGACTAAATATCCAAGAGCTGTCTAGGAGAAATTTGAATGCTGTCTCTGTAGGTCAAATGCATTATTTCAGTATCAATGCCAAAAATGGAAACCTCTATGTGAATGACAGGATTGATAGGGAAGAACTATGTGATGCATTTCTTCTTTGTCTTGTTAATATGGATGTAGTACTTGAAAACCCTCTGAATGTTTTCCATATATCAGTGACAATCCAGGATATTAATGATAACGCACCCAAATTCCACAATAACAATATCAGCTTGGAAACAAGTGAGCAAATTTTGCCAGGTACAAGATTTCAGGTAGGGACAGCAGAAGATCCAGATGTTGGCCTCAATTCTGTCCAAAATTACATACTGAGTCCAAATAACCATTTTGCACTGGACATTAGAGAAAGAAAAGATGGGCTTAAATATGCAGAACTGGTGCTGCAGAAACCCCTTGATCGGGAAAGCGAACAGAGCCTTCACTTGATCCTTACAGCCCTGGATGGGGGTGAACCAAGGAAAACTGGAACTGCCCATATATGGATTAATGTCACTGATGCCAATGACAACCCGCCCATTTTCACTCAAGATACATATACAGTTAATTTGAAAGAAAGTGTTCCAGTTGGATCCCTTGTGCTTCAGGTGGAAGCCTCTGATAAAGATGAAGGGACAAATGCCCAAATCACATATCATTTCAGCAACTTACCAGCAACTGCAAAGGACAAATTCAGCCTGGATTCTGCTAAAGGAACTGTCATTCTTAGTGTCCTACTGGATTTTGAGGAAATAAAACAATATACAATGACAGTTGTAGCAAAAGATGGGGGCGGATTAATAGCACACTCCAATATTGAAATAAGTGTTCTAGATGAGAATGATAATCCCCCAGAGACAACTCTAACCTCTCTGTTCAGTCCAGTTCCTGAAGATTCACTTCCTGGAACACTGATTGCTCTCCTCAGTGTAAATGACAAGGATGCTGGTGATAATGGAGAGACTACATGTTATTTGCAAAATAATTTGCCATTTAAGTTGCTTCCATCATCTAAAAATTACTACAAGCTCATGACAGACAGACCTCTGGACAGAGAAAAAGCATCTCAGTATAATATTACAATCACAGCCATTGACAAGGGAACCCCTCCACTGAGCGCAAATAAAACCATCTTGCTGCAGATCTCTGATATGAATGACAATGCTCCTGCTTTTGAAAAAGCTTCCTACAGCATCTATGTGCCAGAGAACAATCTTTCTGGTGCTTCCATCTTCCAGATTCAAGCCTTTGATCCGGATGTGGATCAAAACTCACACATCACATATTCAATCCTCACCAGCAACATTGAAGAACTTCCCATCTCCTCCTATATCTCCATTCACTTTGAGACCGGCATCATCTATGCCCAGCGATCCTTTGACTATGAGCAGTTCAGGGAATTCCAGTTGCAGGTGAAGGCCCAAGATGGCGGGAGTCCCCCTCTCAGCAGCAACGTCACAGTGAGGGTGTTTATCCTGGATCGGAATGATAACAGCCCCCAAATCCTGTCCCCTTCACCAGACTCCAAGGACTCTGCCCTCTTTGAGATGGTCCCTCATTCAGCCGAGGCAGATTATCTGGTAACAAAGGTGGTGGCTGTGGATGCTGATTCTGGACACAACGCCTGGCTCTCCTACCAGCTGATTCAAGCCACAGAACCAGCTCTCTTCAGTGTTGGCTCCCATACGGGTGAGATCAGGACAGCTAGAACCTTTTTGGAAAGAGATGCTGTGAAACAGAGATTGGTCCTTCTGGTGAAGGATAATGGACAACCGACTCTCTCGGCCTCTGTCACTTTGAACCTGGTATTTGCTGAGAACTTTCAGGAGGCCCTTCCAGAGATGAAAAATCAGATGAAGAGTTCAGAGGATCAATCAGATTTGCAGTTCTATTTGGTGGTGGCCTTAGCTGTGATGTCATTTTTATTCCTCTTGTCAGTGATTCTGGCCATTGCCATCAAACTCAGGCAATCAGGGAATTCTAGTTTCTTATCATGTTTTGCTCCCGTTTCCCATTCCACAGCTGGGGTCATATTTCCACCCAATTTTCAAGATGGGACTCTGCCTTATTCCTACCAGCTTTGCCTCTCCTCAGAATCCAGAAAGAATGAATTTACCTTCCTGGCACCAAACATTCATATTGCAGAGAATGTGCTTTGTGGTGAAAAAACTGAAGCGCCTCTTTCAAGCAACAGAGAAAGCAGTTTGCATCCTAAGGTAGAAAATAATGAAAAGGTAATATTCTTTTTTTATTGCTCTTCCCATAATTATGCTCCTTACGAAACAAACACAATCCTATACAAGCTATTTTATAAGATTTAATTGAACTCTATGTAATATGACAAACTATTTTAAAATTAACGTATACACTGAAACTCAAAATCATGTTAGATTGTTGCTATTAGAAAATAATAGGTGATAGAAAATATGGAACAAACATTATGATCAATTATCATTGTAAAAAAGGAAAAACAGGATATATATATATATATATATATATATATATATATATATATATATGTAGGTATGTAGGTATTGCTAAAATAGGATAAAAATTATAAATTAGAACCTTTTAAGCTAATTTAAATCTATTAACTATAAAACCTTATCTTTTTTTTTTTTTGCTACTTTACAATCCTTGATTATGTTTACATAAGTAGTAAATTAAAAAAATAAAACAGGGGAAGTAGATAAAGTGGAACACAATGTAGAATTTTGCCTTTCTAGTTCTGCTGATTTTTTAACTGTAAGGTACATATGCTTTTGTTCATGTTCAGAGCAAAATCTTGCAACTTGTATCAACATATTAGCAGCTATATCCTTCAATAATAAGTGAAGGTAAAATTCTCTGGACTCCTCTTTAAACCTTTTAGTAAGTGGATTTATCCTATATCTGGCGTCATCATAAAAAGGGTAGTTTAGAAGATTTTGTAAATAACTAGACAAGTCATGATCCATTTTAGAGGTATTTCCTCTAAACAAATAAACAGAATGACCATGGATGGGCAAAATAACAAGCGGAACAGGAGCAATTTCTGACTTCCTGCTGTCTTCCTCATTTCCTTATAAGAAGTTGGCAGGGAGCATACAAAATAACAATCACATGACTGGCTGATCATGACAGCACAGCAGCACTTATATAGCCACAACTTTGCCAAATTTCAATCCCATAGGAATCATGGGTACAGGGTTTTGGACAAATTCTGTAAATTAGCCCATTGAAAGTACACTGATTCAAAAATTGTTGCCCAGTTTGCCCAATTGAAGGTTTGCCCAATTGAATTATTGAAGAAACAAGAATTTTAGTAATATATAGATTGGCCAGGGCACCAATAGTACTTTCAACCAATGAGTGACAGAAGTCTAAGGCTTGACCCAGCTTTTTCCAGTGATCCATATCAGCTATCCTTTCATTAAGCATTCTCATGTCATCAAATATCCAGTTAACTTGTATATTCACTCATTGATAATAAATGTTTTTTTTCTGCAAACTAATTGTCATCTTTATAGTTGCTCATTAACAACAAAAGGAGCACTCCACTGAAGTTTAAAGTAACTCTGATCTAGTTGTTAGTATCCTGAATCAGGTTGGGGTTTATTTGGCAAGCCTGCTTACAGTTTCAGTTACAATTTAGACATATTATAGCCATCAGGAAAGTTCATTGAATCTGTTGGTTATAAAATGTGAAAATGGATTACATACATCATTCATACTAATGATTTGGCAGGAAACAGCATATTTTCTACTGGAGTTAATTTTCCTTCTTAATATCTGTAAAATCTTGGAATGACTGCAGAATTCTTTTGCACCTTCAAAGTGGCATAGATTATTCAAACCTTTGATTTCCTATTGCTTTGCAAAACAACTGCTAGATATTTATACTTTAAAGTTGTTTGACTGCATGGCTATTAATTGTCCATAGAACATAGGATCACAGGGCTGGAAGGGACCTTGGAGGTTTTCTACTTCAAACCTACTCCAGGCGGGAGACCTTATACCATCCCAGTCAAATAGTTGTTAGTCTATTTTTGAAAACCTTCAGTGATGGAGCATGTATAATTCTGGGAGGCAAGCTGTTGCATTGATTAATTGTTCTCACTGTCAGAACATTTTTGCGTACTTCTAGCTTGGACTTCTCTTTAACACGCTTCCACCCATTACTATTTGTTCTGCCCTTTGGTGCTTTGGAGAATAAGTCAATCCCCTCTTCTCTGTGACCGCCCCTCAATTACTGGGAGATAATTATCATACTCCCTCTAATTCTTCTCTTTGAAAGGCTAAATATGCCTAGCTCCCTCAACCATTCATTATACAATTTAGTCTCAAAATGCTTTATCATCTTTGCTGCACTTCTCTGAGCACTTTCTAGGGTCTCAGCACAGTGGTGGAATTCAAATTACTTCCGGTTCTGTGGCCATGGCTTTATGGGTGTGGTGTGGCTTGGTGGGCGTGGCATGGCAGGGGAAGGATACTGCAAAATCCCCATTCCCTCCCCACTCTGGGGCCAGCCAGAGGTGGTATTTGCCAGTTCTCCGAACTACTCAAAATTTCCGCTACCGGTTCTCCGAACTGCTCAAAATTTTCATTACTGGTTCTCCAGAACCTATCAGAATCTACTGAATAGCATCCCTGTCTCAGCATCTTTTTTGTATCTTGATGACCAGAAGTGTATGAGTATTCCAATTATGACTTCAGTAGTGTGATATAAAGTTCTCATAATCTTGATGCTATCCCTTTTTTGATGCAGCCTTGGACTGCATTGGCTTTTTTGATAGCCGCAGCACATTGCTGGCTCATACTCAAGTGAAAGTCCACTAGGATACCTGAATCCCTTTCAGAGTTTTTACTGTTGAGCCACATACCACCTATTCTGGACCTATGCATTTGGTTTTTCCTGCCTAAATGCAGAACTTTACTTTTCTCAACTTTTCTGAACTGCATCTTGTTAGATGACACCTAATGCTCAAGTCTGTCAAGATCCTTTTGAATCTTGATTCTATCTTTAGCATTTCACTGGTCCACTAATTTAGTCACTTTATCAAAGAAGGCTATAAGGTTTGTTTGGCATGACTTGTTATTAACCCATGCTGGGTTCTAGTAGTCATCTTGTTTGTTTCTACATGCTTACAAATCCTGCACTTGATTATGTTTTCCAGGATTTCCCCAGATTTTGATGTCAAGCTGATTGGCCTAAAACGTCCTAGACATTTTAGCCCCCCCACCCCACCCCACCTTCTTGTAGATTGGAATCACATCAGCTCTTTTCCAGACCTCTTGTAGTTTCCCTGTCTACAGGAGCTTTGAAAGGTTACATTCAGTCATTCTGAGATTAAGTCCTGTAGATCCCTGGCACTGAAATCATCTGGTCCAGGTCAGTGGTGGGTTGCCCCTGGTTCGGACTGGTTCTATAGAACCGGTATTAAAACCAGCGAGAGCTACGCCTACTGATCCTGATGTCATGAGACGCGATCTGCGCATGCGCAGAAGCAAGGCGCATGCAATCCCATTGCGAACCGGTAATAAAGATAAGTAGAACCCACCCCTGGTCCAGGTAAATTGTAGACTAATAAAGGATAATATTTGTAGCCCAGGGTTGAAATGAAGGGTCCTTGGTGCTTTGCTAGCATTGATAATATTACCTGGTTAGGGTAATGAAACATCTGCCAGAAAACAAGCAAACTCAGAGACTACCAAGGACCCCTCAATTTGTAGACTAGATAGATGTGTATTCTCTTATTAATTCCTTGTCTATTTTGACTTGTATACCTGTTCTATCTCCCTTGTGGCTGTTTTTATAGTTTGGGTTTTTTTCTTCCATGTGTGTAAAAACTGATGTGAAGAAGGAATTGAGCAGCTCCTTTCTGGTTTCTTCCTGCTTTCTGTTATCTTCCTGCCATCTACTTCCATTAGTAGACCAATAATTTCCTTCACTTTCTTCTTGTTTTTTTTTTACATATTGAAAGGAACTTCTTAAATTATTTTTTGCATTAGTTGCCAGTTTTATCCTTGCAGATTTGGGCTATTTGCTAGTATTCTGTTTTAGTTATGTCTCCCTCTTTCCAATTTTTATTTTTGGCCTTTATGTCCCTCAATTTGACAGAGAACACTTTGTGTAACCATGCTAGTCTCTTCTGGTGTCTTTTGTTTTTCTTTCTCTGTGATATTGTTTTTGTTTGGGCCTTCAATACCTCATTTTTCCACATTTCCCAAGCACCTTGAGGTATTTTTACTTTTAGAATTTCCATTCATGGAATCCTTCCTAATTTGTCTGTTAGTAAATTAGAATTTAAGTCAGTTTTCTTAAATTCTACAACATTAATGTGATTTGGTTCAGTTACTGTGGTTGCATTATGATGGACTCAAATATAACATGGTCACTCTCCTACAAAGTTCCTATAACTTCTACTCCTCGACCATTTCTTCCCTATTAGTATATTATTAGTATATAGCAGTGGTGAAATCCAATTTTTTTTACTACCGGTTCTGTGGGCGTGGCTTGGTGAGCGTGGCAGGGGAAGGATACTTCAAATTCTCCATTCCCATGCCACTCCAGGGGAAGGATACTGCAAAATCCACATTCCCTCTCCACTCCTGGGGGAAGGATATTGCAAAATCTCCATTCCCACCCGACTCTGAGGCCAGCCAGAGGTGTTATTTGTCGGTTCTCCAAACTACTCAAAATTTCCACTACCAGTTCTCTGAACTGCTCAAAATTTCCGCTACTGGTTCTCCAGAACCTGCCAGAACCTGCTGGATTTCACCCCTGGTATATAGCTGTCCCTCTAATTCTCTCATCTACCTTTTGTATGACAAAGTTGTCACCTAAGCATGTCAAGAATATGTTTGATCTCCCACTCTCTGCAATGTTTGTTTCCCAGTTGATGTCAGAGTAGTTAAATTCTCCCTTTACTAGCATTACTATTGAGGTGTATTTCCTGCAAACCTCAGCTAACTGATTAGTGAAGAGGTCAGCTATTTCCTCTGGTTGGTCGGGTGGACCATAGAACACCTCTATAGCAAAGTCATTTTCCCCCTCTTACATTTACCCAAATATTTTCAAGAAAGCTTTCATCCCTAGTATTATGTATTTCTGTGGAGGTGTATTAATTCCTTACATACAATGCAATCGGGGGGGGGGGGGCTTGTCACAGAGAGGAGTGGGTCAACCTATTTTCCAAACCACCTGAAGGCCAGACAAAAAACAATGAATGGAAATTGATCAATGAGCGATTCAACCTAGAAATAAGGAGAAATTTTCTGACAGTGAGAATAACCCACCAATGGAACAGCTTGCCCTCAGAAGTTGTAAGTGCCCCATTACAAATACTCAGTTTTGTAAAAGGATTCAAAAGTTGTTGCTCATTTTATGTCAACTTGCATTTGTGAGAGTATTGCCATATCATCCTCATATAAAAGAATTTGAAATCTTTCTGCTAACACTTAACACTCTAATTTCCTGCTGGTGAGCTTTCCAGACAAAAAGTTTAACTGGAAATGTAGGTCTAAGTCATATCTATAAGAAAGCCTTCCATAGAAAATAAAATGAAATTAATTTTAAATATGAGAATTATGAGGTAAAAGTAATATATACACTCTACACAAAGGGTCCTCAACCAGCAGGCCACAGACCAGTTCCAGTTCATGGCCTGTTAGGAATTGGGCCACACAGCTGGAGGTGGGCAGCAGGCAAGTGAGTGAAACCAAAACC
Source organism: Pantherophis guttatus (assembly GCF_059756535.1). Lineage (NCBI taxonomy): Eukaryota > Metazoa > Chordata > Lepidosauria > Squamata > Colubridae > Pantherophis > Pantherophis guttatus. The sequence goes on along the minus strand of NC_142065.1, from coordinate 117,541,163 downwards.
ATCACACATACATCCCATGGAAAAAATGTCTTCCACAAAACCAGCCCCTGTTGCCAAAAGTTTGGAAATTCCTGCTCTACTCAGTAGTTCTTCATTATGGCCAACATTATAGAATCCAGATTGCCTTGTTCTCATTTGGCTTTCATAAATCCTTTCTTTTCCTATACTAATTAGCATTAAAGTCTTGCTACATGAGGAAGAGAGGCACTGAACAAAGACAAAATACATACATGAAATGTGAAGCAATTAATTAGACACATTAAATAAAATGAATTGGATTACAACTTTTTATTCCAAAATTTGCTGTTGTAATCAATTGCCTCACATTATGAAATACTTACATTTTCCCTGGTGTATATATTATGGGTATGTACAGTTCCAAACCAGAGTACCTCTCTATTCAACTGGACTGATCCAATCTCTGTATATTATGAGGGTTAGAGTCGAAATTACATGGGAATCAATTTTAAATGATAATGATATAACTAGTTTGCCATTGATTTCATGACATGAAGCAAATCCTTTTATTATCAGTCTGAATCAATGAAGGTTATAGACCATAATCTACCACCATAGTGCAGCAGTGATTGATAGATACATGTTTTTTTACTTCTCAGTCTAAGCTGTAGAGGTTCCATTCCTGAGGGAGGACTATAACCCCTAACTCTTTTAGTGGATGAGTAACAGGATTTTGAAAAGCTTGGCAATGTTTTACTTAAACCTTCATAAAGCAGTTAATTGAGTTAAATCCATGTGCTATCTTTTAGGTTGGGGGGGAAATAACATTTTTTTTCTCCTTGTATAGTTTGGCTAAAAAAGTTTGGCTGCTTCATTACATTAAAAAATGTGACTGCTTTCTAGAATAAATCTTGGACATAATTCTTTAGCTATCATTGTCATATTAAAGTTCTCCATGTATAATTGGAGAGATATACTTTCGTGGAACATTATTTAAAGAATTACAATAACACTTAGTATTTCATTATTACATATTGTTAGAATAATTGTAAATCAATATTTAACATTAAATATTAAAGTTGGTATGGCATGAACAAACTGAAATCTTGGGATTAATGTGGCACTCAGACCTTGGAGGCCCATGTGACAATTCCTGCTGAAAATTGGTAGATTTGTCCAGAATTATCACTTAAAGTATAGATGATTGCTATAGCTAGTATCCTAAACAATGGTTTTCATATTTCACATTTTATACTGATCAGACTGTCTCACTAGATTTTGTTGAGTTTCCTTATCATCAGAGTTTTAAAAATTATTCTTGTTGAACATGTATTTGCCAGAAAAATAATTTGCTTGAATAGATTGATAAATATAGAATAGAAAACCTTAGAATGGGTAGAAGGAAGAGCCACTGGGTCATGATAGTTTGGAAAATAAAGAAAATGTTGGATATATGAAAGCACTGCAGTTGCAACTGCCTTCCACTACAGTTCCTGTAGCAGTATATATGAAAAAGCCCAAGAAACAAACTGCAGACTGCAGACTGATAGTGAAACCAGAGGGCTAATCCAGTGACTCTTGCCAAGTGTGACACAGCTGTGGTATTCAAATGGGAATGCCACAATAAAGTTGCACATGAGCACATCTCACCTAGACTGCTTCTGCATACTACTAATGGATCTCTGCAGCTCCAGCTGTGGGAATAGAAAACCACATAATAGAGGAGAGCTTGATGGAATGATATATATTAAGCCTTGATGGTGAGAGATAAAATTGTAGAGTTCTGTAATGAACTTCTATCCATTGATTCTTGTCTTGGGAGCTTTGAAGAATAAGTTGACTCCCACTTCTCTGGGCAGCCCATCATGTTCTGGAAGACAGTTATCATGTCATACCTAATTAGCAATAGCAATAGCACTCAGACTTATATACTGCTTCATAATGCTTTACAGTACTTTCTAAGCATTTTACAGAGTCATCATATTGCCCCCAACAATCTGGGTCCTTATTTTATTAACCTAGGAAGGAAGGAAGGCTGACTCAATCTTGAGCCAGTGAAGATCAAATTCCTGTCAGTGAACTGAATTAGCTTGCGATACTGCATTCTACTCAGTGGTGGGTTCCTCCCGGTTTGGTCCGGTTCAGCTGAGCCGGTAGCGGTGACGATACGAAGTCACCGAACCGGTTCTCCCACCCACCCACGTTATTCTTACCTTTTATTTGGTCCCACCCCCAATCTATTGCTGCCTCCTGAGTCCCAGCTGATGACTAGAGGGAAAAAAACTGTTTAAACTCTTGCCGCGGGGCTTCAAAGGGCCGTCCTATAGCTGATCAGTGTTAAAAGCAAACAAATGAGTCGGGTCGTAAGTGTGAGGACTGGCCGTAAGTGTGAGGACCTTCCAGAAATGACTCTGACCAGCTAGCCACGCCCACCTAGTCACATGACCTCCAAGCCACACCCACAAAATAAGTCACGCCCACAGAACCGGTAGTAAAAAAAATTAGAACCCACCCCTGATTCTACTGCACCACCACAGCTTCTAATTCTTCTTATTAGGCTAGACATACCTTCCCTTATCCATTCCTTGTACATTTATCCTACAGACTCTTATCTAGTTAGTTGCTCTTCTCTGCACTCTTTCTAAGGTCTCAGATTTATTTATTTATTTTACCAATAGTGACCAGAATTGGAGGCAGTATTCCAAGAGTGGTATCTCTAGTGCAGTGTAAAACAGTCCTATCACTTTTTGTGTTCTTGATGCTAGCCCTCTGTTCATGCAGTTGCTACTGTTGAGCCAGGTAATGCCTATTCTATATCTGTGCATTTGATTTTTCCTGGCTAGGTGCAGGATCTTACTTTTCACACCACTGAATTGCATCTTGTTCCTAGGCCTCAATGCTCAAGTCTGCCCAGATCCTTCTAAATCTTGAGTCTATCCTGCAAAGTGTTAACAATTCTCCCCAACTCCCCAATCATCTGCAAATTTGATGAGCCGATCCTTTTATCTAGATCATTTATGAAGATAGTGAAGAGCACTGGGCCCAAAACAGAACATTGGGGTAACCCACTGCATGCAGATCTATTTCCCTTGAGAACTATACCCACTCCATGTAGATCTATTTCCATTGAGAACTATATGCTGAGTGTGGTGTGTCAGCCAACTGTGAATCCATCTAGTGGTGGTACTGTCTATCCCACATTATTATATCTTACTAAGAAGTAAATAAAAAATTTAAAAAAATATTTTATATAAAATAAATAATAGTAATAATAATTACCTCTAATACCATAAAACATCAACATCTGCCTACCCCAGGTCCTTGGAAAAGATTTAATAGATGAATAAATATGCAAAATCCAGTTTTAATATCTGGCTCACTGAGCAACGAATCAAAATAAAATTTTCTTCATTTTATGAGAGCATTTTATAGAATAACATTCTTAAATTACTGGAAGCCAGATTATGGTTGATCTTGGTATGATAGTATGAAAGTGGAAGTAAATTGTGAGACTCTCTCCAAAGGATATGTTCAATCAAAGTTTAGGTAGCCACCTGTTGCAGTTGCTTTCAATTTAGCTTAGTCGTCTTTCCATTCTATTATTCTATGATTTTATTATTATATTATGGTAAAGATTTATTTTAAAGGAAAAAGCACTTTTGGTGTCCCCTTGTTCCAGACTCTAGCCCATGATAAATATGAAAGCACAGATACCAAAATCTGATACCTGATTTAATAATCTTTTGCCCTATCAAAAGTCAAAGTAAATCAGCAAAACAATTCCAAATATTGATTCTGAGAAAACAGAAAAGCATACTATGGTAATTGAAGCAAGAAGGTGAGAGTGATTATAGTTTATGGTACATACATACTTTCCAAATTAGTCATGTAGAAAAAATGTGAAAAGTAGTAAACAAACAAAACAAAGTAACAGAGAGAAGAAAGAATTATCATTGGTGATACAATCAGATGTTTAGACTGATTTGGCATTTTTATCTACTATCAAATCCTTACTTGGGAGAGGCAGATGTTGTTGATAATTGTTGTTGTTGTTGATAATTGTTGTTGTGTTAAAGATAATCCCAGGATGTAAACTATTCTAAGTAAACATACCTTTTGCAATTGACTAAATGTGATTTTGTCAATGCCAATGGCATTCAAGGGCTGCTCCTGATATTTTGGGATTGTACTCAAGACACCTATTACTACTCACTTCCGGTTTGCTGCTGGCCGCCGCCAGATGTTCCCTCGGGATCGTCAGCTTCCATTGCCTGTTAGAGCCGCCTTCACAGCAGAATGGCGGCTCGAAAAAACTCCGTTTCCATGAGGAAACGGAGATAGAGCCGGCAGGGGTGGGTAGAACTCTCTGCATAGTCCCAAAAGTTTTTCTTTTACTTTTGGGACGGAGCGGATGAGATGCCCCATATCCCCAGCCGCTGCTCCGGGCTTTGGGAGACCTCTGCTAATGCAGAGCCAGGCGTCAAGAGCAAGCCTGCGAATTTAACAGATTATTCAAAGAAAATGTGAGCTGGACCTGTAATACTGAATCGCAAGTATTTTACTTATCTTTTAAAAAAACTACTTAAGAGAAAAGAGGAAAGGAAAGGGAGAAAAAAAAGCCTTTTAAAATGGCGTCTGCCGTGGCTGGAGAAGAGGCTGAAAGGGAAAGTCCTTCCGTTTTCTATTACTACAATGTAGCGGAATAAATACCACTGGCTACATTTGTAGACAAAACTTCGCTCCTGTGTCTTTTTCTCTCTTTTTTTTCCCTGGAGACTTGACATTGTTTTTGATTGGAAAGAAGTCTTTTTTCTTGTTTTTTTTTCCTTTTAACAAAGCTTGCCTGGGCGGAAACATGGCACTGAGACTCATAAAGTCAGACAAACAAGTAGTGGGGGGGGGATTCCCCCACTAACAATTTAAAGGAACAAGTTTTAACTCTCCAGTCTCAGAAACCTGATTTCAATATAATAGAATTTCTCTTAGAGGAGATTGAAAGAAGGGATGAGATTGTGAATCAGCATCTTGAAAAATTTAAGCAGGAAATTAAAGAATTGGTGAAATCTAAGTTTGATTTTTTGGAGCGAAAAATTTTAAAAGTGGCTAATGGTTTTTCAGAATTTATGATACAGTTGGATACAAATACTAATTTACTAGAGTCTAAAATGGAAGAAACTCAAGATAAATTGGACAATAGAATCCAAAAAATTGAAAATGATTTGATAAACACTCAGGATAATAGTTCAGAAGAAAAACCTAAAATGGAGGCTGATCAAAAGTCTGGTAACGTAGAAAATCTGCAACAGAGGATTGAAAGAGAAGTTCTAATGGTACAATATAATTTCACAGAATATGCGATAAGACTGAGAGGTTTGCAGGAAAATAACAGAGATGATTTAAGGAAAATATCTTCTGAAATTCTAGCTGAGATTTTAAAGGTTCAACCTGAGGAAGTGTTTTGTAGGATTGACAGAGTTTACAGAATAAACTCCTGGATTGCCAAGCAAAGGCAACTGCCTAGAGATGTGGTGATTTATTTTACAGATAAAGAAATTAGGAATAATATTGTGCAAAATTCCTTCAATTCTAATTTGCAATTGTATGGAAGAAAGATTTGGATCTACAAAGAACTCCCACCTAAGATATTAACGGAAAGGAAGAAATTTGGTTTTCTGGTGGCTGAGTTAAAAAAGAGAAATATCCCATTTAGGTGGGACGCCCCAGTTGGTATCATATTGAGATATCAAGGAGAAAGATACCAGCTAAATACTGTTGAAAGAGCGGAAGAATTTTATCAAAATAGGTTGATGAACTTAACATCTTCAGGTATAATACAGGATAAGCAGAAGGAGCTGGAAATAAAGGGAAAATATCGAATTACAGAGACTGTACCAGATAAATTGTCTTTGGATTTTTCGGATACCCCAGCTGGATTATCTACAAATTTGAGAGAAGTGGCATCTGACTTTAACGTGATGACTTATCAAGTCAAGGACAAGCATGGAAACCAATTAGGGGATATACAAGGGATAAAAAAGAAACATGAGACACAAAAACAAAACCAACAAGACCAATCTACAAAGCAGAATGAAAACCGATTAGTTGATACACAATCTGTAGAAAGGAAACCAGGATCGAAATCAAACCCACAAAAAGAAAAGAAAAAAAGAAATAGGTTATATAAAAATAGAAATTTCTAAATCAAGCAACAGTGAAGCCAGTGACTTTAAAAAATGAATGAGTATGTGAAAATATAGAGGAGGCGACGTATTGATTAATATTATCCTGAGGATAGTGACAGATCTCTGCATTGCCGTAATCTTGGGATGTGAAAAGAGCCTTAAACTGATGGATTTGAATTATCCACTTTGGAATCCTTTTTTGTCCTGACAAATATATTATAATTATCTTGAATCATAACGCAAGAGAATTACGCTGGGGCAAGCAGAAGATCAGGTTGTTACCCACTACAATGATGGGAATCAATAATCCTGATGAAAGCCACAATTATTACTATATGGAATATAATTATAATGTCACTCGGGTGGTTGTTTTTACTTTTATACATATAAGAGGATATTCACTACTGATGGGGGCAGATATGATTGAAGATTTTGAATAAACTGTTGCATCAGCAAGCCATGTTACCCTATTATGGATGATGGTCCTAACAATCCAGTGGAAAGACTTTAAAGAAGATATTATATGGACTATAAATTTAAAGTCATTGTCTTTTCTTTTTTATTTAGATATAATGGATATATATACATATATTTTTAAGTAGCGTGGGCAGTGAATCAAAGATATTAAGAATTGTTGTGTATGGTAATTTTGCAGGACAGTGGGTGAATAAGTTTGCAGATTGATTAGTTTAAGAAAAGGGATTTTTAAGTGATATATTTAGGGGAGTGGAGGAAATGGATAGAGTGGAATAAATGTTAAATTAGATTTTATGGGGAAGGCCGCTTTGAAATGTTATAGTAATATATATAGAAGATTAAATGTTAAAGTAGGATTTATTGTATAGTCTTAAAGTGGAAGGTGGTTTTGAATTGTTGTAATAATATATAGATATAAGTTTGGGAGAAGAAAAAAAAGGGCAGATTATTGCCAAATTGGGAGTTATAATACTATTATGCTAAATTAGAAGTTATTTTACAATGTTATAGTATAATGTCTTTTTTTTTCTTTCTTGAAATGTATGGATAAAGGGGGATGTTATAATATTAATAATATTTTTAGTAAGTAAAGGTCAGTATTTAGAGGAGGGAGTAAATAATCTGTTACGAATTAGGTTTTTTGTTACGAAGAAGTCACAGGGGGGATGGGTGGGGAGGGGGGGTTAGGGAGGGGGAGGGGGAAAAAAGGGGGAAAAATTTGTATTTGAAAACTTTTTCAATAATAAAAAAAAAAGACACCTATTACTACTGATACTATTTTTGCTTTCTATTACCTTTGCTTTGCTTTCCCATTGCTTTCTACTTCTATTTGCAGGTCCTTATATTTTGTGATTTTCTCCAGTTCTTAAATTTAGATTTTATTCCACTTCTATACCGCCCTTCTCCCAAAGGACTCAGGGCAGTGTACAGCCATCTTAAAACACATATACACTTACAAAATTTTAAAACAATTTAAAAACAAATATATAATAATTTGGCCCACAAAATTAAAAGCTAACAGACACCCAATTTAAAATTCCTATTAGGCCAGCCCAGCTTGTTGGAATAAAAGAGTCTTCAGGGCGCGGCAAAAGGTACGCAGGTCGGGGATCATATGAACCTCTAGGGGCAGCTCATTCCAGAGGGCTGGTGCCACCACAGGGAAGGCTCTCCCCCTGGGTGTCGCCAGTCGACATTGTTTGGCCGACGGCACCCTGAGGAGCTCCTCTCTGTGGGAGTGTATTGGCCGGTGGGAGGCTATCGGTGGCAGAAGGTGATCTCGTATATACCCTGGTCCTAAACCATGGAGCGCTTTAAAGGTGGTAACCAACACGTTGAATCGCACCCAAAAGACCACCGGGAGCCAGTGCAGCTTGCGCAGGAGAGGTGTTACATGAGTGCGCCATGTCTCCCCCATAATCACCTGCGCGGCCGCATTCTGGACCAGTTGGAGCCTCTGAGTGCTCTTCAAGGGGAGCCCCATGTAGAGAGCGTTACAGTAGTCCAGATGGGATGGGACGAGGGCATGAGTGACCGTATGCAATGCATCCGCAGGGAGGCGGAGCCGGTAAGATGGTTCCGCCCCAGGCGCCTGATGGAACCTGACAGATTCCAGATGGAGCTTGGGCCATTTCCTGAGGCTCTGGCACACGCCTCGACTGGAGACCTAGTGGCCGCCTGGGATAGGGCGGCCGCTGGAGCTCTGGATCGGGTCGTGCCTTTGCGGCCTCTGACCCGGCGCCAATCTCAATTGGCTCCTTGGTTTACCGAGGAGCTGAGGGAGTTGAAGCGCCGGAAAAGACGCCTAGAGAGTAGTTGGAGGGCCAGTCTTTCTGAATCTGACCGGACACTAGTAAGATCCCATGTTAGGAATTACCTAGTGGCGATAAAAGCAGCGAAATGTAGCTATTTTGCTGCTCTTATTGCATCATCAGATAACCGCCCGGCCGCCCTCTTTAGGGTGACCTGCTCCCTGCTCCACCAGGAAGCGCGGGAGGACCCCTTGGAGGGTAGAGCCGAGGATTTTGTTCAGTATCTGTATGACAAAATCACTCAGATTCGGGAAGATTTGGACTCCGACTGGGTAGTCTCAGGGGGGGAGACTGGGACAGGTCTTGAGAATGTTATCTGGGATAACATTCTGGGATGAGGCGCCTCGAGGTCGACCTCTGTCCCCCTGCCAACACAAACTGCATACAATCAGAGAGGAAGGAGGAGAACCACCGCAACACGGTGCCCCCCACTTCCAACCCCTCCAATCGTCGCAGCATGATACCATGGTTGATGGTATCAAAAGCCACTGAAAGATCTAATAAGACCAGGACAGAGGAGCAGCCCCTGTCCTGAGCCCTCCAGAGATCATCAACCAATGCGACCAATGCCGTTTCCGTGCTGTACCCCGGCCTGAAGCCCGACTGGAACAGATCTAGATAGACAGTTTCATCCAGGTACTGGGGAAGTTGTTGTGCCACCACACTCTCAAAGCGAAGGTTGGAGACTGGATGATAGTTCACTAATACAGCCGGGTCCAGGGAGGGCTTCTTGAGGAGGGGCTTCACCACCACCTCTTTCAGAGAGGGAGGGAAGAAACCCTCACTCAAAGAAGCATTAATAATCCCCTGGAGCCAGCCTCGTGTAACCACCCGGGAGGCCAGCACCAACCAAGAGGGACACGGGTCCAATAAACATGTGGCAGCGCTAAGCCTACCCAGAATCCTGTCCATGTCCTCAGGAGTCACAAGGTCAAACCCCTCCCAGATAACATTCTCAAGACCCACCTCCGTCACCCCATCTGAATCTACCCAATCTGAGTCCAGGCCTTCCTGAATCTGATTGACTTTGTCATGCAGGAATTACACAAAATCCTCAGCCCTGCCCTGGAAGGGGTCTTCCCTCGCTCCCAGATGAAGGAGGGAGCGGGTCACTCTAAACAGGGCTGCTTGGCGGTTCTCTGCAGACCTGATAAGAGCGGAAAAATAATTAGATTTTGCCGCTCTTATCGCCACTAGGTAGATCTTAATATGAGACCTCACCAATGTTCAGTCAGATTCGGAGCAGCTGGCCCTCCAGTCGCTCTCCAGGCGTCTTTTCTGGCGCTTCATCTCTCTCAGCTCCTCAGAAAACCAGGAAGCCAATTGAGATAGGCACCGGGTCAGAGGCCGCAAAGGCATGACACGGTCCAAAGCTCCAGCGGCCATCCTATCCCAGGGGGCCACCAGTTTTTCCATCGCACCATGAGCCAGAGCCTCAGGGAATGGCCCAAGCTCCGTCAGGAACCTATCAGGGTCCATCAGGCACCTGAGACGGAACCATCTAGTCGGTTCTGTCTCCCTGCGGCAAGGGGTAGCGGTTCAAAAGTCCATGCAAAGGAGAGAATGATCAGACCATGACAAGGGTTTGGTGACTAAATCCCCTATTTCCAGATCATTCTGCCACTGACCAGAGACAAAAATCAAATCCTTCAAAATCAAATCCTTCAAAATCAAATCTTTCTCCTTTATCCTGCTGCAATGTCCACTATCCAGACTTTTTTGGTTTTCTTATTGACAGTTGTAATTCTGGGCTGTTACATGGCAAATACTTCTCTGGTTGAATTCTAAAGTCCTGTCACACTTTAGTTTCTTCATTTTCTATTTCATTTTCTCAAGAAGCCTTCTCTGGACCTGGCCGTTTTGGCAAACTACCATCCAGTCTCCAACCTTCGCTTTGTTGTGAAGGTTGTGGAGAGTGTGGTTGCGCAACAGCTCCCACAGTACCTGGATGAAACCGTCTATCTAGATCCGTGCCAGTCCGGCTTCAGGCCTGGGTACAGCACGGAGACGGCATTGGTCGCATTGGTGGATGATCTCTGGAGGGCTCGGGACAGGGGTTGTTCCTCTGTTCTTGTCCTGTTAGACCTCTCAGCGGCTTTTGATACCATCGACCATGGTATCATGCTGCGCTGGTTGGAGGGATTGGGGGTGGGAGGCACCGTGTTGCGGTGGTTCTCCTCCTATCTCTCTGACTGGTCGCAGTCTGTGTTGGCAGGGGGGCAGAGGTCGACCTCGAGGCGCCTTGCTTGCGGGGTGCCACAAGGGTCGGTCCTCTCGCCGCTCCTGTTCAACATTTATGTGAAGCCGCTGGGTGAGATCATCCGTGGTTTTGGGGTGCGATGCCATCTGTACGCTGATGACACTCAGCTGTACATCTCCACCCCAGACCACCCCAATGATGCCCTCGAAGTGATGTCCCAGTGTCTGGAGGCCGTGCGGGTCTGGATGGGGAGGAACAGGCTTCGACTCAACCCTTCCAAGACCGAGTGGCTGTGGATGCCGGCGTCCCGGTATAGCCAGATGGTGCCATCGCTGGCTATTGGGGGCGAGTCACTGACCCCCGCAGAGGGGGCTCGCAACTTGGGCGTCCTCCTGGACACATGGCTGTCTTTAGAAGAACATATGACGGCCGTGGCCAGGGGGGCTTTTTATCAGGTTCGCCTGATACGCCAGTTGCGTCCCTTTCTGGATCGGGACTCCTTATGCACAGTCACTCATGCCTTGGTCAGGTCACGCCTGGACTACTGCAACGCTCTCTACATGGGGCTCCCCCTGAGGAGCACCCGGAGGCTCCAGCTGGTGCAGAATGTGGCCGCACGGGTGATTATGGGAGTGACATGGCGCTCCCACGTAACACCTCTCCTGTGCGAGCTGCATTGGCTCCCGGTGGTCTTCCGGGTGCGCTTTAAGGTGTTGGTTCTCATCTTTAAAGCGCTCCATGGCTTAGGGCCAGGGTATTTGCGAGACTGCCTGCTGCTACCAATAACCTCCCACCGGCCAATACGCTCTCACAGAGAGGGCCTCCTCAGGGTGCCGTCGGTCAGGCAATGTCGGCTGGCGGTCCCCAGGGGGAGAGCCTTCTCTGTGGGGGCACCCGCCCTGTGGAATGAACTGCCTCCTGGAATACAATTGATCCCGGACCTCCGGACCTTCTGTAAAGCCCTGAAGATATTTTTATTCCATCAAGCCGGCCTAGCCTAAATGGTTTTTAAATTGGGATTTTAAATTTTATGGATTTGGGGGTTTTAAATTGGAAGCTAGTGATTTAATTCTTTTTAATTATCTTAACTTTTGTATTTGTATGTTTCTTTAATTTTGGCTGTTCACCGCCTGAGTCCCTTCTGGGAGAAGGGCAGTATATAAATTAAATTAATAAATAAAATAAATAAATATTACTTCGTCTATTTTGTGGTCCTACCAGAGGTGGTATTCAGCAGGTTCTGACCAGTTCTGGAGAACTGTAGTGGAAATTTTGAGTAGTTTGGTAAAAACCCCCTCTGACTGGCCCCGCCCCCATCTATTCTTTGCCTCCCGAGTCCCAGCTGATCGGGAGGAAATGGGGATTTTGCAGTAACCTTCCCCTGGAATGGGGTGGGAATGGAGATTTTACAGTATCCTTCCCCTGCCATGCCCACCAAGCCATACCTACCAAGCCATGCCATGCCCACCAAGCCACGGCCACAGAACTGATAGTAAAAAAATTTGAATCCCACAACTGGGTCCTACCATTCTTGCTTGCAGGGAAATGTATTTCTTGAGGATATTCCAATATAGTAGGAATGTTGGTAGGAGGGAAAACAGAGCAATGTTGCTCTAGAAATATTGTATCGATCTCACCCCACTATTGGCTCAATTGCAATAGCTGCCCCTCACTCCTCTAAATCAGATTATCAGATCAATAAAATGGTGAAAGTAAACAAGGATTCTGACCAGAATATTGTCCTGAAAAATAAATATAAATTCTGGCCAGTTTATCCAAGACACAGAGTCAAGGCTCTTCACCAGGATGCCACACAATTGCCAATGGTTGGGGCAATTATCTTTTTTATTGGAGAAAGATATTGGAGAGTTTCACAAAGAATAAGTTAACTGCCTGGCTCTGTTTCTGTCATTGTACAATGGCCAACCGAATTCCTGAAGTCCCTTTATAATTCAGGAATAACTTAACTTTTTTAAGTCTCTGCCTAATCTTCTTGGCGGTTGTTGTGACTTTTACTTCATTTCTATCTTGTATTATATAATTTTGTTTTTGCAGTTTGGAATGCATACATAGATAAAATCTCTAATATATGATCTCTAATATATGACAATAAATTTTAGCACTGTTCCAACTTCATACTTTATAATGATTGATGGAATAAAAAAAATTTTCTTCAAGTTCTGCTATAATGAGATTTGATTCTAGAAAAAGAATTGTATTTCTAGAAAGAAACATTTGAATTAAGAAGAAAAGTCCCTCTGGTACTAAAGAATATTTTCCTTATAAAGATATTGAACTTGTCTGTTACATCAAACTTTGTTCTAACTGTTCAAGATTGTGTTTATATGGTATCAATTATTCCTCCTATATTAGAGAAGCATTTTTCTCATTTAGTTATCCAAATTATTTATGAGGGTTTCTCTATTTTCATAAGTGCTCTTTGAGTAAGTTTTTTAAATTGCAAATTTTGAATTACTTGTGCCTTCAAGTTGTCTTGACTCCTAGTAACTGCCTGGACTTGTGTATGTAGTTTTCTTTGTAAGATATCAGAAGTGGTTTGCCATTGCCTTCATTTTAGAGCTGAGAGAGAATGACTGGCCAGGTTACCCAACTGGGCATTTTGCCTAAGGCAGGATTAGAATTCATAGTGCCCTGGTTTCTAACCTAGTGCCTTAATGATTACATTCATCAAACCAATTCTCATCTGTGAATGTACTTAATAATTATTCCAGTTAGCTTTTTGATGAGTATATCATGGGATGTTTTGTCAAATGTGTTGTTGAAATGATTGTGTCCACAGCATTCCTCATCTCTGGACATGAGATTTGTCAAAAATAAGAGTATTTATTATGATAAATCTATTCTGATCTTTTAAAAAATCGCTGCATTGTTAAGTTGCTTACAGACAGTTTCCACTATGATCTGCTGTATCAGATTCATGATCATAGTCCAGCATTTCTTTCTTACAATGGACAACCAGATGCAGGAGATGGCTAAGATCTCCATCAATGTATAATATAATAATTTATTTTAATATTGCCATGTTTTCTTCTTCTGTGAATATTGATCTACCTCACATAGAATAAAATAGAATCTGGAAGGGACCTTGGGGGTCTTCTAGTCCATCCCTCTGCTCAAGCAGGAGAATCTATACTATTTCAGATAAGTGACTGTCTAGAGACTCTCCTTAAAAACATCCAGTGAGGGAGTGCCCACAATTTCTGAAGGCAAGCTGTTCCACTGGTTAATTGTCCTCACTGTTAGAAAGTTTCTCCTTAATTCCAGGTTGCTTCTCTCTTTAATTAGTTTCCAACCATTGTTTCATGTCCTGCCCTCTGGTGCTTTGGGGAATAATTTGATCCCCTCTTCTTTGTGGCAGCCCCTCAAATACTGGAATACTGCTATCATGTTATCCCTAATTCTTCTTTTCTTTAGACTAGCCAAACCCAAATTCTGCAGCCCTTCTTCATATGTTTTAGTTTCCAGGCCTTTGATAATCTTAGTTGCTCTTCTCTGAACTTTTTCCAAAGTCTCAACATCTTTTTTGTATCATGGTGACCAAAATTGGTTGCAGTATTTGAGGTGTGGTCATGATTATATATACACTGCTTAAAATTCAAGATTGCTATAATAATAATAATAATAATAATAATAATAATAATAATAATAATAATAATAATAATAATAATAATAATAATAATAATAATAATAATTTTATTTCTATACCGCCCTTCTCCCGAAGGACTCAGGGCGGTGTACAGCCTATTTAAAAACACAAGACAAAACAGCAATTAAAATTTAAAATAATTAAATAAATTTGGCTCAAATTTAAAACCCCAGAAAATTTAAATACCCCAATTTAAAACTATTATGTTGATAGCCCGGCCTGGCGGAACAACAGGGTCTTCAGTGAGCAGCGAAACACGCGAAGGTCGGAGATCTTACGTATTTCCGGGGGCAGTTTGTTCCACAGGGCTGGGGCTCCCACAGAGAAGGCCCTCCCCCTGGGTGTCGCCAGCCAACATAACTTGGCCGATGGCACCTGGAGGAGACCCTCTCTGTGGGAGCGAACTGGTCGGTGGGAGGCTATTGGTGGCAGAAGATGGTCTCGGAGGTACCCGGGTCCTATGCCATGGAGCGCTTTAAAGGTGGTAACCAACACCTTGAATCACACCCGGAAGACCACCGGGAGCCAGTGCAGCTCGCGCAGGAGGGGTGTCACGTGGGCACAACGAGTTGTGCCCATAACCACCCACGCGGCCGCATTCTGGACCAGTTGGAGCCTCCGAGTGCTCTTCAAGGGGAGCCCCATGTAGAGAGCATTACAATAGTCCAACCAGGAAGTAACAAGGGCGTGAGTGACCGTGCGCAGGGCGTCCCGGTCCATAAAGGGCTGCAACTGGTGAATCAGGTGAACCTGATAAAAGGCCCCCCTGGCCACGGCCGTCATATGCTCTTCTAAAGACAGCCACGCGTCCAGGAGGACACCCAGATTGCGAGCTCTCTCCGTGGGGGGGGGGGCAAAGATTCACCCCCAATAGTCAGCGATGGCACCTGCTGACTATATCGGGGCGCCGGGAGCCACAGCCACTCAGTCTTGGAGGGGTTGAGTCTGAGCCTGCTCCTCCCCATCCAGACCCGCACAGCGTCCAGGCAGCGAGACATCACATCAAGGGCATCGTTGGGGTGGTCTGGGGTGGAGATGTACAGCTGAGTATCATCAGCGTACAGATGGCACTTCACCCCAAAACCACGGATGATCTCACCCAGCGGCTTCACATAAATGTTGAACAGGAGGGGCGAGAGGACCGACCCTTGTGGCACTCCCCATGCGAGACGCCTCGAGGTCGACCTCTGTCCCCCTGCCAACACGAACTGCGAGTGGTCGGAGAGGAAGGAGGAGAACCACTGCAAAACAGTGCCCCCTATTCCTAACCCCCTCAATCGCTGCAGCATGATACCATGGTCGATGGTATCAAAAGCCGCTGAGAGATCTAATAGGACTAGGACAGAGGAGCAACCCCTGTCCCGAGCCCTCCAGAGATCATCCACCAACGCGACCAATGCCGTTTCTGTGCTGTACCCCTGCCTGAAGCCCGACTGGTATGGGTCTAGATAGATAGCTTCATCCAGGTGCCGGGGAAGTTGTCGTGCCACCACGCTCTCAACAACCTTCGCCACAAAACGAAGGTTGGAGACTGGACGATAGTTGGCTAATTCAGCCGGGTCCAGGGAAGGCTTCTTGAGGAGGGGCCTCACTACCGCCTCTTTCAAGGCGGCAGGAAAGGCACCCTCACTCAAAGAAGCACCTATAACCCCCTGGAGCCAGCCTCGTGTAACCTCCCGGGAGGCCAGTACCAACCAGGAGGGACACGGGTCCAGTAAACACGTGGCAGCACTAATCTTACCCAGAACCCTGTCCACATCCTCGGGAGTCACAGGATCAAGCTCCTCCCAGATAACATTCTCAAGATCTGCCCTCGTTTCCTCCCATGGACTCATCCAATCGGAGTCCAAGCCATCCCGAATCCGAGCGACTTTATCGTGCAGGAATTGCACAAAATCCTCAGCACGACCCTGCAAGGGATCTTCCCGCACTCCCCCCTGAAGAAGGGAGTGGGTCACCCTAAACAGGGCAGCTGGGTGGTTCTCTGCAGATGCGATAAGAGCAGAAAAATGGTTAGATTTTGCCGCTTTTATCGCCACTAGGTAGGTCTTGATATAAGACCTACCGGACTGTGTCTGGTCGGAATCGGATTGACTAGTCCTCCAAATGCTCTCTAGGCGTCTTTTCCGACGCTTCATCTCTCTCAGCTCCTCAGAGAACCAAGGAGCCAATTGAGATTGGCATTGGGTCAGAGGCCGCAAAGGCACGACGTGGTCCAAAGCTCCAGCGGCCGCCCTTTCCCAGGCGGCCACCAGCTCTTCAGTCGAGTCATGTGTTAGAGTCTCAGGAAACGGCCCAAGCTCCGTCAGGAACCTTTCGGGATCCATCAGGTGCCTGGGACGGAACCATCTGGTCGGTTCCGTCTCCCTGCAGCGGGGGCAGGTGGTAGGAAAGTCTAATTGAAGGAGTGAATGATCTGTCCATGACAAGGGTTTGATATCTAGGTCCCCTCTACCAAGATCATTCAACCACTGACCAGAGACAAAAATCAAGTCCAGGGTGTGTCCCCCTATGTGAGTTGGGCCTTGAACTAACTGGGTCAGGTCCATGGCCGCCATGGAAGCCATGAACTCCCGAGCCACCTCTGACACCTCACCCGCGGATGGAAGGTTGAAATCCCCCATGACAATAAGTCTGGGGGTATCAACCGCCACCCCGGCAATGACATCGAGTAGCTCGGGCAGGGTCGCTGCCACGTGGCAGGGAGCCAGGTACGTAGTCAGCAAACCCATCTGCATCCCACGGCCCCACTTCACACAAAGGGACTCACACCCGGCTATCTGAGGAACAGTGGTCTCCCTCGGACAAAGACCTTCCTTAATAATCACCGCCACTCCCCCACCCCTCCCCTGGGCCCTTGGCTGATGAAATGCACGGAAACCTGGCGGGCACATCTCGACGAGGGGGACCCCCCCTCTTGGCCCAACCAGGTCTCCGTAATACCTGCCAGGTCCACACACCCCTCTAAAATAAGATCACAAATGAGGGGGGCTTTATTAACCACTGACCTGGCATTACATAACATCAGCCGCGGACCCTGGGCCTAAGGCTCTACACAACCCAGGACACGAGTCACGCAATGGGGGCCGAAGTGCGCAATCGCTCGGAGACAGCGCGTGCGCACCCCAACACTTGATATGACAACCTGCGCCTGTCGTACCTGCCCCTCCCACTCATTATTTCAATTACACAGCCCTTTCTGTCGTCCCCCTGCCCTCCGGTTAAATTTCCTTTCGCGACCCCTCTGCTGCAGCTAATCGACCCATCATCCCACGCAGTCGCTATCTGGACCCCTCCAGGTCCACTTTTACAACCCCCTCCCACCCTCTCGGGTCCCCTTAAAATTTTCCTTAAAAATTTGGCTAAAAAACCCCTCAACTAAATAAATATCTTGTCTGACACTGAATAGTCCCATTCTTTCATTTTACAATTTCATCTCAAAGAAAACAGTTGTTCTTTTGTATTATTATATTTGGAAATGTTGATAGGACTTATGTCAATTTGGTACATAATTTTGACCAACATTTCATTTTTACCCAATTGATAGATAATTTTATAAGAACTGTATTACTTCTCTGACTATGACTAGGTATGCTACAAAGCCCATTTGAATATTTTTACTTTTTCATAAAAGTATTCTTTAAGGTATAAAAATAATATTTTTTCTTTAAAGTTTTACATGTAGCAGAACAGTGTCTGGATGGCACAATTACAGTAAGCTAGTCTCCTAAAAAAAAGTGCCATCTAATTTGCAAGAATGTTTAATGCTGCTTAAATATCACAATGGAAAGTATCTCAGCTTTAAGTAGCTTATATGTATTATTTTTGGTGCCATTTCATTTTATTATGCATAAGAATATTTGCTATATGTATATTTATATTCTGCATTATCAATACCAAAGCACTCCTTTTCACAGAGAATTTTTAAGAAACCCAAAAAGAACATACATACACATGTGTGAATCAGTGGTGGGTTGCTCCTGGTTCGGTCCAGTTCTTGCGAATCGGTAGTAATGGTGGCAGGAGGCTCCGCCCACCCACCCGGATGTCATCATGAACAATCTGCACATGTGCAGAAGCTTCTGTGCATGTGCAGAAGCACACGCGCGCTCCCAGTGAGAACCGGTAGTGGAGGTAAGTAGAACTCACCCCTGGTGTAAATATTATATGTATGCTTGCAAAAATTAGGCAAGTGATTACCATGAAGATTAACTAATCCTTTCCTTTAAGAGTGGGAAAATGTACATTGGTTGGAAATGTTAGGGAAGAACCACAATTTTATAGTAACATTGACCCCTTAAGTTTGAATTATTACTATTATTATCATTCAGGTGGATAACTGATTATTAATTCAATAATTACATGTAGTACTTTTGGGAGATGTTATAAATACCAGAGTATTATAAGCAAGAAGGCTTATAACTGCCTGGCCTACTCGATGCCCTTTCGGGGTTGGTGGTGGAGTTCCCCTGACTTATGGTGCTGGGTGACTTCAACCTGCCTTCCCTGGGCGGGGGGGCGGGGGGGGCTCGGGAGTTCATGGCATCCATGGTGGCCATGGACCTGACTCAGATTATTCAGGGACCAACTCATTAGGGAGGACACACACCCGATCTTGTTTTTTATCTCGGAGCAGTGGCGTGTTATGCTCAGTGGAGGGGTATCTGTTGTTTCCCCCCTGTCATGGATCGACCATCATCTCCTCCGGTTGGACTTCCAGGGTGCCACCCCACCTTGCTGGGATGAGGAACTGACCATCTGGTTCCGCCCCAGGTGCCTGATGGACCCGGAGAGGTTCTAGATGGAGCTTGGGATAATCCCTCTCTCTCTCTCCCACACCCCGGTGGAGACGCTGGTGGAGGCCTGGGATAGGGCAGCCACTGGGGCTCTCGACCGTGTCATGCCTTTGAGGCCTCTGACCCGGTGCAGACCCCAACTTGCCCCTTGGTACACTGATGAGCTTCGGGGGATGAAGCGCAGGAGAAGAGGCCTAGAGAGCTGTTGAAGGACTAGTCGTTCCGAATCTGACTGAGCCCAGCTAAGATCGTTCACACGGTCTTACCTGGAGGCAATCACAGCGGCGAAGCATACATACTTCTCATCGTGTCTGTAGATAATCGCCCGGCTGCCATGTTTAGGGTATCCCGCTCCCTCCTGTATCAGAGGGTGGGGGAGGACCCTTTGCGGGGGCGAGCCAAGGAGTTTAGCCTTCATCTTTGGGACAAGGTCGCTCAGATTTGGGACGGCTTGGACTCTGACTGGGCAGGGTCAGACGGGAAGGAGGCGGTGGGTCTTGTTATCTGGGAAGAGTTCGATCCTGTTACCCCGGAGGAAGTGGACAGGATCATGAGGAAGCTGAGTGCGACCACTTGCATACTGGACCCGTGTCCCTCCTGGCTGGTTTATGCAGCTCGGGAGGTGACACGCAGCTGGATCCAGGCAGTGATAACGGCATCCTTGGATGGATGGAGTTTTCCCGACGCCTTGAAGGAGACGGTGGTTAGGCCCCTCCTTAAGAAACCTGCCTTGGATCCAACCATTTTGGGCAACCTTTGTCTGGTCTTCAACCTTCATTTTTTGGTGAAGGTTGTTGAGAGCGTGGTGGCACGTCAGTTTCCGGTGGCCCTGGATGAAGCAGATTACCTAGATCTGTGCCAATCGGGTTACAGGCCCGGTTACAGCACGGAGAAGGCATTGGTCACGCTGGTGGATGCTCTCTGGAGGGCTCAGGACAGGGGTTATTCCTCGGTCCTGGTCCTATTAGATCTCTCAGCAGCTTTTGATACCATTGACCATGGTATCTTGCTGCGACGCCTTGAGAGGTTGGGAGTGGGAGGCACCGTTTTACGGTGGTTTGCCTTCTACCCCTCGGGTCGTACGCAAGCGGTGTTGGCAGGGGGGCAGAGGTCGGCCATGAGGCCCCTCACTTGTGGGGTGCCCCAGGGGTCGGTCCTCTCACCCCTTCTGTTCAACATTTACATGAAGCCGCTGGGAGAGATCATCCGTGGTTTTGGGTTGGGGTATCATCAGTACGCTGATGATACCCAGCTTTTTATATCCACCCCGAACCAGCCCAATGATGTCCTTCACATGATGTCCCAGTGCCTGGAAGCGGTACGGATCTGGATGGGGAGTAACAGGCTTCGACTCCACCCGGACAAGACCGAGTGGCTGTGGATACCGGCATTTTGGCCCGAGCAAGAAGTTCCAACGCTGTCTACTGGGGGCGAGGTGTTGGCCCCCCCCCCTGTAGACAGGGCGCACAACTTGGGCATCCTCCTGGACTCTCCGGCTGAGTTTGGAGGGTCATATCATGGCCGTGACCAGGGGGGGCGTTTGCCCAGGTTCGCCTGGTGCACCAGTTGCGCTCATACTTGGACCGAGATGCCCTACACACAGTCACTCATGTGCTAGTCACCTCCCGGATTGACTACTGCAATGCTCTCTACATGGGGCTGCCCTTGAGGACCACCCAGAGGCTTCAGCTGGTACAGAATGTGGTCGCGCAGGTTGTTGCGGGAGGGTCCCGATACTCCAATATTACACCTCTCCTGCGTGGCTTGCATTGGTTGCCGGTTGCCCTCCGGGTGAGATTCAAGGTGCTGGTGTTAACCTATAAAGCCCTTCATGGCTTAGGCCCAGGCTATTTGTCGGACCACCTGCAACCAGCATCAACTTCCCATTGCCCGGTGCGCTCTCACAGAAAGGACCTACTCAGGGTGCCATCAGCTAGACAATGTCGGCTGGTGACCCCCAGGAGTAGAGCTTTCTCTGTGAGCGCCCCTACCCTTTGGAATCAACTTCCCTTGGGGCTCCGGTTGGCCCCTGACCTTCGCACCTTCCACCGTGAATTGAAAACCTGGCTATTTATGTCCCACAGCCTGGACTGATGGGGTAGTATATTTTAAATTTTTTAAAATTTTAAAACTTTTTAGATTTTTTGTGTATATTTGTTGATTTTAATAGTTGTTGGTCAATTGTTGTGTGAGCCACCCTGAGTCCTTGGAGATAGGGCGGCATACAAATTTAATAAATAAATAAATAAATAAATAAATAAATAAATAAATAAATAAATAAATAATAAGGAATATGTCTGGCCATTTCAGAATTAATATAACAACACCACTCCACTTCAATAAAAAAGTATCTTAATGGGGTACTGTGTTAAATGCAGAAATCAGCATTACCTTATAATAAGTGACACAGAGAGCATGAACAAGAAAAAACAGCAGGTTTATTAAATATATATATATATAGCTATATATATATTTCAAGCTTTTGCAAAAGGGTCCTCCCATGAAAGAGAGGACGTCTGACCACTTCGATTACACGTTTTTTTTTTTAATTTGATTTATATGCCGCCCTTCTCCGAAGACTCAGGGCGGCTTACAATGTGCTCAGCAATAGCCTTCATCCTTTTGTATATTTATACAAAGTCAGCTTATTGCCCCCACAAACTGGGTCCTCATTTCACCTACCTTAGAAAGGATGGAAGGCTGAGTCAACCTTGAGCCTTGGCGAGATTCGAACCCTGCAGTAATTACAGGCAGCTGGTCTTAATAAGCTTAATAACAGGGTGCCTTAAACCCCTGTACTACCAAGGCTCTTCAAACCAAGGCTCTTTAAACCAAGGTTTAAATACAGTTTTCAGGATACAGAAGCCCTATACAAATGGATACAAACGGTCCACCAGGGAATTGGTTTCAGGTCTTATATAACATATTTGGCACATGTTCCGCCCTGGAAATTCCCATCCAAAAATACCCTTCAAAAATACCCTACACAGATGTTTCCATGCTAAATGGTATTGTTATTTGTGGACTTCCCCTTCTGGAATGGGCAGGCCCCAAACAGACCCATTTCGGAATTTTACCAGAACATCCATTTCCTCAAAAATATGCATCACATATCCTGCAAAATAAGCATCACAGAAGCAAAACAATTCCTCTTCTCATGTTCTTATTGCTCAGTTATATAATCAGGTTATACAAGGTAAAATAAGGTACTTAAAATGGCGTAGCTCAGGGTATACTCTTTACAGGAATAAACCATATTTCTCTCATACTGTAACAAATTAAGAGAAATTTAATAGAACTGGAAATTAATATTATCTTACTATATGAGAATTCGACATAAAATCTGATTGGTGTTGCAACTATTATTTTCATACTATTGTACAAAAAGGGAAAAACAATATTTTCCCCATATACACACCACTGCTGAACAATCATGTCCCTCTTTCTGTTTTCTATGAATGAAAAGACTTTTCTGCAATTCTCTGTCTGAGCCTCAGAGTGCTGCTGTTGTCCAAGCTGATAGCCTGGGAGAGCATAGAGATTGAAAGGAGGCCTCCTAACTTGAGCAGCTCCCATCACTGCTGTGTAGAATAGAAGAAAATGAAAAGCAAAAGACCACACTGCTGCAAAGGGAGAAAAACATAAAGGCAATTATTATTTCTACTGATATTTCTTTCAATCCCAAGAGAATTTGGTCAGGTCATAAGAAGCTGGGAAAAAGAAATGACCTGATGGGGATCAGACTGATGGAGAAAAAGCACAGAAGGAATCGTAGGACACTCTTAGGGCAAGTTGCTTCTCCTGATTTTGTCATCCATCCACCATACTATTGCAGAACAAATTCCATACCTGAGAAGATGTCGAAGGGTTCCATAGTATGAAATCTTGCCAAGGAATTAAGTTTAAAAGAAAAAGAATTAAAATATAATAAACTACATTCCGTATCTTTGGATAAAATGCAGTTTTTGATGATCGATGCAGACAGTGGACATCTTTATGTAAATGATAGGATAGATAGAGAAGGAATCTGTGGAAAAAGCCTTCTGTGTCTTGTTAACTTAAAAGCTATGATGGAAAACCCTCAAAATATTTTCCATTTATCAGTGACAATCCTGGATATTAATGATAATGCACCCAAATTCCACAATAACAATATCAGCTTGGAAAAAGTGAACTAACTTTGCTAGGTACAAGATTTCTCATTGGAAAAGCCGAAGATCCAGATGGCCTCAATTCTGTCCAGAATTACATACTGAGTCCAAATCAATACTTCGCCTTGGAAGTTAGAGAGAGAAAAGATGGGCTTAAATATGCAGAACTGGTGCTGCAGAAACCCCTCGATCAGGAAAGCGAACAGAGCCTTCACTTGATCCTTACAGCCATGGATGGAGGTGAACCAAGGAAAACTGGAACTGCCCATATATGGATTAATGTCACTGATGCCAATGACTACCCACCCATTTTCACTCAAGATACATATACAGTTAATTTGAAAGAAAGTGTTCCAGTTGGATCCCTTGGGCTTCAGGTGGAAGCCTCTGATAAAGATGAAGGGACAAAGGCCCAAATCACATATCATTTCACCAATTTACTGCTGAACAAAAATTCAGATTGGATTCAATTAAAGGGACAATTTATCTGACAGTTTCTGGACTTTGAATAAACAGAAGAGTATACAATATCATTTGCAGTAAAGGATGGAGGTGCATTGGTGACACATTGCAATACTGAAATAAGTGTTCAGATGACAATGACATATTCCAGAAATACAGTTAGCTTCTATGTTTAACCCAATTCCTGAAGACTCTGATTCTGGAAACTTAATTGCTGTTATAAATGTTAAAGCCAAAGATATTGGTGATAATGGAAAGGTTACTTGCTACTTGCAAAGTGATTTGCCATTCAAGATTCTTCCATCATCTAAAAATTACTACAAGCTCATGACAGACAAACCTCTGGACAGAGAAAAAGCATCTCATTATAATATTACAATCACAGCCACTGACAAGGGAACCCCTCCACTGAGCACAAATAAAACCATCTTGCTGCAGATCTCTGATATCAATGACAATGCTCCTGCTTCTGAAAAAGCTTCCTATAGCATCTATGTGCCAGAGAACAATCTTTCTGGTGCCTCCATCTTCCAGATTCAAGCCTTTGATCCAGATATGGATCAAAACTCACACATTGCATATTCAGTCCTCACCAGCAACATTGAAGAACTTCCCATCACCTCCTATGTCTCCATTCACTCTGAAACTGGCATTATCTACGCCCAGCGATCCTTTGACTATGAGCAGTTCAGGGAATTCCAGCTGCAGGTGAAGGCCCAAGATGGTGGGAGTCCCCCTATCAGCAGCAATGTCACAGTCAGGGTGTATATCCTGGATCGGAATGATAACAGCCCCCAAATCCTGTCCCCTTCACCAGACTCCAAGGACTCTGCCCTCTTTGAGATGGTCCCTCATTCAGCCGAGGCAGATTATCTGGTAACAAAGGTGGTGGCCGTGGATGCTGATTCCGGACAGAACGCCTGGCTCTCCTACCAGCTGATTCAAGCCACAGAGCTGGCCCTCTTCACTATTGGCTCCCATACAGGAGAGATCAGGACAGCTAGAACCTTTTTGGAAAGAGATACTGTGAAACATAGATTGGTCCTTCTGGTGAAGGATAATGGGCAGCCACCTCTCTCAGCCTCTGTCACTCTGAATCTGATGTTTGCTGAGAACTTCCAGGAGGCCCTTCAGAAGATGAAAAACCAGATGAGGAGTTCAGAGGATCAGTCGGACGTGCATTCTATTTAGTGGTGGCCTTAGCTGTGATGTCATTTTTATTCCACTTCTCAGTGATTCTGGCCATTGCCATCAAACTCCAGCATTCAGGGAGTCCCAGATTCCTACAGTGTTTGGGTCCTGTTCCCCATTCCACAACTGGAGTCATATTTCCACCCAATTTTGAAGATGGGATTCTGCCTTATTCCTATCAGCTTTGCCTCTCCTCAGAATCCAAGAAGAATGAATTTACTTTTCTGACACCTAATGTTCAAGCTGCAGGCAATATTCTTAGTGGTGAGAAATCCAATGCACTTTTCACAGGAACTGTAGAAAAGAATTTAATTTCCAAAATAATATTAAGGTATGGCTTCTTCAAGAATTATTTACAATCTGTTTTCATAACTATAATTGAAATACTATCTATCAAAATAACTCCCTTTTTTGCACTGCTTTTTCTTGAGTGGTAAAAGGAATTTAGAAAATACAGTTTATGTAAGTAATATTTTTGCCCCACAATTCATTGATTTAAATATTCACAATTCATTGATTTAAATAGAGTTTGGCTGGATACCTTTTAAGTACTGAAACTAATTTTTTTTTGTTGGATACTCATATTAATTGTGAGAGGTAGCTGTCTTGTAATTAATGGGGTATTCCTAAAAGCAAAACAGTTTGCCTTTAGGGACAGCTGCAGAGAAATGGGGTGCAGCAGCAGATTTTTGAAGGAGGAAACTGTCTGAGGTGTGGAAGTGTCTACATGCTGATTCTAGGGTCACACTTGAGGGGGAGTGTATGTGTAGGTATTTATTCTTGTGAACATGCAATTCCTCTGGGAGATCTAATTTAATTAACTGTTTGTATTTGCAGACCTTATCCTTTCATATGTGGATTAGGTCTCGGTAACTTATTTCGAGGTTTGAGAAAGTTTGCTAATTTGATTAACTTGGAGACACTGATTCTCAAACCATTGTGGATTCTGGTAATATTTTAAGGGAAGATGGAAACAGTATAAAGAATAATATATATTTGAAAATAAAACTTCTCACAACCTGAAATGGTCTTTCGTGGCAGGTGAAATATCTAGGTTGCTGCCTACCTGGATAATTTGGATCTCATGTCAAAAGTAATAATTATTATGTTATTTTGAAACCTTGCTCAACAGGCCTTAATTATTATTTTTTTGTCTGTGCACAAATTAAATCCTAGATTGTTAATTCATTGCTAATTATTCCAGGAAGCTTCATATAGTGCATTTGGTTGAAATATGCATATGTTTTCATCAAATCTTTGCTAATTTTAACTTACTGACCTAATATATAAATATTAGAATAATGCAATATTTAACTTTTATATATTTAATATATGTGAAGTATAGACCATGAAGAACTTGAATGTGGGTTAGTCCTTGTATCTAAGTTGTCCAGAAAGTTTGATTTCATAACATTAGCATTGAAGTTTTTGTTTAGTGTTATCATGTCTGTTTCAATTGACTCCCCACTTCTGTATAATGGGGACATCTGAAACACGATACATACTTCCTGAACTTTGGTTCACCAAGTGTTTGAAATCTACACACATTGTGCATCCCCACCCCACCCCCACCTTTGGATCAGAGGTGTTATCTAACTGGTTTTGGGTCATTCCATGTCAAGTGATGTGATTTCAGAAAAGTGCCCAGCTCGACCATCACGGATTTCAATGAAATTTGGCATGAACATGCACACACCTCCCTAATGAACATTGGTAAAGTGTTACATTTGCTGATGCAATACTTGTGGAGATATAGTCATTTGTTTGACCCCATACCACAGCCTTCTACAGTATGACTCAGAGGTTTCAGCAACTTTGAGACATAATATCTCCGGCAATATTTTGTTCAGAGAAACAAAACTTGGCTAACTTGTACAACATGTTGGGCTCTATTAAACAAAATAATAAAAACACTCTCATGAGCTATCTCCATCTAGATAATTTGGAGCAAAGTTGGCCGAAAATGACTGTGGCTTGAAAAAAAGGTTAAAGTTTGGCTTCCTATATCTCTGGAAGGAAAGGTATGAGAAATGTGAAACTTTGTGCATAATAACTTAGCAACACAAGATTGTTGAATATAAAATTTCATTCTCCTACTGTTTTCCAATAGTTCACAAATTGAGTGTAAAGTTGACAGTTTTTGTAAAAATGCCAAAAATAGGGTATTTTCAGCCCACTGTTACAAAAAAAGACTTTCTGGTAATTCTGTTAAATCATTCTTATTAGAAAGAGCATGTTTCAAGCCCCCTAAAAAAATAGGTGTTTCATCTCTGATGTATAAAGCTCTAAAAATAGGGGCAAAGTTGAGGACGTTGTATGGCAACGTCACATGCGTTCTATTATTGTTTCATCTTATTTGTTTTATATAGACATCATTACTACTATTATATTGTGTTGGTCCATGGTGACATTGTCACTACCAGTTCAGGCACTTGAACCAGCAACCCCATCACCATAGGGGGCACGCCTGATAGCCATTCAATGCCAGCCATGGGTGGGTTTCTTGGTTCAGGATCCCAAGCCTGTAGTATGGTTTCTTCCTCGAGATTCCAAAGCCTTGTTTGGGTATCTGTCCAGTTCCCAAGCCAATGATTGGGCAGCTTATCCTAGGTTCCCAAGCCTAAAGTGGGTATCTTATATGGTTCCCAAGCCGAAGTCCATACTGTTTGTATGAACTGCCAAATTCCAACTATCGCTTATTTATTATTGAATTTACATTCTTTAGTGTTGCTTCTGGGAATTAATACTGTCGACCTGACAATGTAACTGAAGGTGCTGGAAGCACGCAAATAAGATGTGGTTCTTGAACCCAACAAACATCTTGTTTTTCAGGCCAATAAAATGAATGAGCAGGGCCTCACGGATGCATAAATGTTACCAACGCATCATTTTGTTCGATCAAAATTTCCACGACGTTGCCTACCCACCGTTTTTTGTCATAAATGCAGGCAACATAACAACCAGGAAATATGTTGGCCAATTTTAAATTCGGATCAACGGTATTGGACATTTTGGGCACAGAGTTAATCATGTCATTTGAAACTTTGCTGACAGAAATCGAAATTGGAATGTATATATATTTAAGTCCATGAATGTTTCACCATGTGATTTTGTTTCACCAAATCACCTTGCGATGGAGTTGGCAGCACGACTAAATGTTTGGCTGCTCAAGCCAGCCTCCAGCAACCATCAACCAACCAAATACTGACACCGACAGATCTGTTTTTTTAAAGAATAGAATAGAATTCTTTATTGGCCAAGTTGATTGGACACATAAGGAATTTGTCTTGGTGCATACATTCTCAGTGTACATAAAAGAAAAGATACATTCGTCAAGAATCATAAGGTGCAATACTTAATGATAGTCATAGGGAACAAATAAGCAATCAAATCATATTAGGAAAAAGTCAATATAAATCGTAAGGATACCAGCAACAAGTTTACTGTCATACTGTCATAAGTGGGAGGAGATGGGTGATAGGAACAATGAGAAGATTAATAGTAATGCAGACTTAATAACTAGTTTGACAGTGTTGAGGGAATTATTTATTTAGCAGAATGATGGAGTTCAGGAAAAAACTGTTCTTGTGTCTAGTTGTTCTGGTGTGCAATGCTCTATAGCGTCGTTTTGAGGGTAGGAGATGAAACAGTTTATGTCCAGGATGCGAGGGGTCTGTAAATATTTTCACAGCCCTCTTTTTGACTCATGCAGTATACAGGTCCTCAATGGAAGGCAGGTTGGTAACAATTGTTATTTCTGCAGTTCTAATTATCCTCTGAAGTCTGTGTCTGTCTTGTTGGGTTGCAGAACCAAACCAGACAGTTATAGAGGTGCAGTTGACAGACTCAATAATTCCTCTGTAGAACTGCATCAGCAGCTCCTTGGGCAGTTTGAGCTTTCTGAGTTGGTGCAGAAAGAACATTCTTTGTTGTGCTTTTTTGATGACGTTTTGATGTTAGCTGTCCAGTTTAGATCTTGTGATATGGTAGAACCTAGAAATTTGAAGGTCTCTACTGTTGATACTGTGTTGTCTAGTATTATGAGAGATGGAAGTATGGAAGAGTTTCTCCTAAAGTCTACCACCATTTCTACGGTTTTGAATGTGTTCAGTTCCAGATTGTTCTGGTCGCACCACGAGGCTAGTTGTTCAACCTCGCGTCTGTATGCGGATTCATCATTGTCTCGAATGAGATCGATCACTGTTGTGTCATCTGCGAACTTCAGTAGTTTAACAGATGGATAGTTAGAGATGCAGTCATTGGTATACAGAAAGAAGAGAAGTGGGGAGAGCACACAGCCTTGGGGGCCCCCTTTGCTAATTATACAGGTATCTGATGTGATTCTGCTTAGCTTCACCTGATGCTTCCTATTTGTTAGGAAGCTTATGATCCACTTACAAGTGTATTCAGGTACCTGTAGCTGGTTTAGCTTTATTAGAAGAGTGTCTGGAATGATGGTATTGAATGCTGAAATAAAGTCTACAAAGAGGACCCTTGCATAGGTCTTTGGAGATTCAAGATGTTGTAGGATGTAGTGCAGAGCCATATTAACAGCATCAACTGTTGATCTATTTGCTCGGTATACAAATTGCAGGGGGTCTAACAGTGGATCCGTGATGGTTTTCAAGTGGGACAGCACTAGCTTTTCAAAGGTTTTCATGACTACAGATGTTAGAGCAACTGGTCTGTAGTCATTCAGTTCCTTGATGGTGGGCTTCTTTGGCACTGGGATGATAATAGAGCATTTGAAGCAAGAAAGAACATAGCACATCTCTAGCGATATATTGAAGATATGGGTGAAGATGGGGGCCAATTGGTCAGCACAGACTTTTAAGCAAGAAGGAGTTATCTTGTCTGGGCCTGGAGCTATTCCTGGCTTTTGTCTGTGAAATAGATCTTGCACTTCCTTTTCTGTGATCACTAGGGGTTGGGAACCCAATGGGATGGGGTCAATTGTAGGAGGCTTGGCTGTTGTTGGTGTGTCTGAGATGGAAGTTGTGGAGATAAGTGGCTGCAGTTTCCTTTCAAACCTGCAATTCAGGTCATCTGCCAGTTGTTGTTGTGGCCCGTACGCGGCCTGTGCGGCTGGTGGCTGATTCAGACAGCGAGGAGGCTGGTGTGGTGCTGTGCCAGCAGCCTGTGCAGCTGGCACTCAAGTTGGACAATGAGGCTGGAGAAGATGTGATGCCAGAGGCGGGGATTCAGCCAGGGCCTTCAGAACCTCCAGAAGCTCCCTTAAGTGAAGAGGACGAAGAGGAGGAGCCTCTTCTCAATGCACGGGCGCACAGAGCTGCCAAAAGGCAGGAGTGGCTCCTCAGGAGGAGGTCTCCTTGAGAGTAAGGCTTGGGGCTAATTGGCCACTCCTTTAGCCTATTTAAGGAGGAACGCCGACTGAAGCAATTTGCAGGGAACAACCATTTACTCTCCTTCGTGCCTTGATCTTAATTCTCTGCAAATTGCTTCTGGGCTTTCTGCCAACCATAGTAAAATTAAGATTATTTATTCTTTGGATTCTTGCAGGCTGTTAAGAAATTTAATTAACAGCCTTTGTTTGAAAAAAAAACTGATTTTATTTTAGTAAACTAAGGTTTGTACAGACTTTGTGTGTGCTGTGTTCTTTGGGGTCCGTAGCTGGGGCAGAACAGTTGTTGATTTCCTTCAGCCTGGGAAGGAGGTTTGCAATAACCGGCGATATTTTTAAGAGTTTTCCACATGTTTGCTGATTCATTTGTCGAGAACTGATTCTTTAGCTTTTCAGAGTAGCTTCTTTTTGCTGTTCTGATTTCCCTTGTTAATACATTTCTGGCCTGATTGTACAGCATTTTATCACCTCTTCTGTAAGCTTCCTCTTTGGAATGACGTGGCTGCTTAAGTTTAGCTGTGAACCAAGGTTTGTTGTTACTGTATATTCGCAAGTTCCTGGTTGGTACACATAGGTCTTCACAGAAGCTGACATATGATGTTACAGTTTCTGTGAGTTCATCTAAATCTGCAGAGGTACTTTCAAAAACATTCCAATCAGTGCAGTCAAGGCAGGCCTGTAGCTTTGGAATTTGCATGCTGTTGTCATCAATATCATCATGTAACCAGGTTTCAATAAAGCATAGGGCAGCTGTGCGGTGAAAATCAGAATTGCATCTGTTTAAAAGGAGTATTTCATCCATCTTGTTAGCAAGTGAACATAAATTTGTCAGGAAGATTGAAGGCAGAGCAGTTCTATTTCCCCTATTCCTTAGCCTGTTTAAAATTCCTGCCCTTTTACCTCTCCGTCTTCGTTTCCTCCTTTTGGTTTTTTTGGTAATCCATAGCTCTGGGAAAATTGCTTCTTCCTGTGTTAGAATCTCCTCCGCGTTTGTAAAGATGGGGGGATGAGATCACAGAAAGCTGCTCCTTAAAGAAATGTTGCTTAATTCTTAGCAGATAGTCTCATGAGTATGAAATCCATAGTGAGTCACAGAGAATAATAAAAAAAATATAGAAACCATTAGAGAGCATTTCATTGAGGCAGCCTTTGGCGGCACCATCCCCAGACCACTTGACATGGAATGACCCTTTGTCTAGTTGAATTGTTTTGCTATGCTTTTGAGAATTTATTTATTCATTAATTTTTTTATACTGCCCATCTCCCCTATATTCTGGGTGGTAAATGTCAGAAACAATCTTCCTTTGGCCTGAAAAGAAGATGGTGTCTTATTTACTGGTTACTTCCCTGGAGCTATCATTAAAAGTAGGCATATAAAGTAATTGAGATGACCCCTTGGAGATCTGAGGCTTTGAGAATAGAGTTTGTTTATTTCTTTGATTTTTAAACTGTGAAAGAGCAAAATCTTGGAAGTGTAGTGTGGCTTTATGCTGGGTAGGAAATGTGCATATCATATTGTTGCACTTCAGCATTTAAAAATATAGGGAAAGGAAATAAGTGTACTTATTGGGTACTTCAATACAGGTAGTCCTTGACTTACAACAGTTCATTTAGTGACTGTTCAAAATTACAACAGCACTGAAAAAAGTGCTTATGACCTTTTTTCCCACTTACGACTATTACAGCATCCTCATTGTCATATGAACAAAATTCAGATGCAATCATTTATGATGATTGCACTGTCCTGGGGTCATGTGATCACCTTTTGCAGACTTCTGACAAGTCAATGAGGGAGACAGATTCACTTAACAACTACAATTGTTAAAATGGGGCAAAACTCACTTAATCCAAATAAATTGCTGTGAATGATGTGAATGATAGACAGATTTCACGATGCAATTAAGAATATAAATTTTAAACTGATGAGAACAATGTCCTTTTGTTTAACAATTTCATGATAAGTACATGAAGACAAATTAGAGCAAATAGATTAATTTGTGTATCTTGTCAGAATTTTTACTGAAGATAGGAAAAAGAATGGAGAAATTTTAAGAAATGCAAACACTGGGAGTGGTATGTGGCCTGGTGCAAAGAATGAACGTTTACTGAAACAAGTGAAAATGGTTCTATCACAGAGACATCAGGACAATAAAAATTGTTGAATGCAGTGGGAATAGGCTACTTCATATATAGAAAAAAGAGAAAAAAATAAGGTTCAGAATGAATTAGTGCAAATTCAGTACAAAAGAATTGTGTTGAAGTGATTTGATCATACAGACAAAAAAAAAGTGAATTGAATTGTATAATATATACAAATATATGAGTGAACAGCGAATGGATTGAGAGGCAGGGTAAAAGCAAGAAAGTCAAGATTTGAAGAAATAAAAAATTCCTCAAAAAGAAAATGAGAAATTATATAAAAAAAATAACAACAGTATACTAACCAGTGTTTGGTTTACTGCTGGAAACAAGGATGGCTTCCAGGATAGAAATGTATAACAAAGTATATTGAATTATTATTATTATGGTTCATTGCACAGTCAGCCAGATGTTCAGACTGGATTTGGTATTTTTGTCTACTAATAGGATCCTTTCCAAGGAACTGGGATAAGCAGATCTGGATTTTTGATGGTGTTACAGATACTGTCACAGGATGTAAGCTGTTCTGAGTAAAGCTGCCTTTTGCAATTGCCTGGTGGTGAATTTGTCAATGCCGATGGTGTTCAAGTAGTGCTCCAGTTGATTTGGGACTGCATCCAAGGTGCCTATTACTATTGGTACTACCTTTGCTTGCTTTGCCACATTCATTCTATTTCTATTTGTAGGTCTTTGTATTTTGTTATCTTTTCCAGTTTTTTATCTATTTTGCTGTCTTCGGGTACTGCCACTTCAACTAGCCAGACTTCTTTGTCTTTTTTATCTTTTTAAATAACAATTCAGAATTGTTAAGGCTGAATTATGTGACAGGTGCCTGTCACTTGTTTGAATTCTAAAGTCCCAGAGCAATTTAGCTTCTTCATTTTCTATGACTTCCTCTATTTTATGATCTCATCAGTTCTTGCTTGCAAGCAAATTTCTTGCAGAACTTCCAGAGCACTATTGTTGCTACTTTGTCATGCTGTTGCTTATAGTCAGTCTGGGTGATCTTCTTGCAGCAGCTAACTGGATCGTCTACTGTTTCTTCAACTTCTTTGCACAGACAGCATTTGCTATCTGTTGCTGTCTTCTCAATTCTGGCTTTGTATGCATTTGTTCTTAAGGCTTGGTCTTGTGCAGCCAGAATTAGCCCTCTGTCTCTTTCTTTAACTTTCCTGCTCCTAGGCCATTGCCAAGTCCTGTTATTATCTGTTTTCCCTGCTTTTTAAAAAATGTACTGGCCATTTAATGCTTTGCCTCCTTTCTCTTCTTCATTTGATCTTTCTTGTAGGTGAGTGTTCTCTCCAGTACTCAGTATGCCTTTCTGGTATATTAGCTTCAGTGCATCTTCTTCAGTAGAAGAAAAGAAGAATTAGGGGTGACATGGTAGCAGTATTCTTGAGGGGCTGTCACAAAGAAGAGGGGGTCAAATTATTTTCCAAAGCACCAGAGGGCAGGATAAGAAACAATGGTTGGAAACTAATCAAAGAGAGAAGCAACCTGGATTAATTTCTCCTTAATTCCAGTGAGGACAATTAACCAGTGGAACAGCTTGCCTCTAGAAATCCTGGGCTCTCCATCACTGGATGTTTTTAAGAAGAGTCTAGACAGTCACTTATCTGAAATAGTATATGTTCTTCTGCTTGAGCAAGGGACTGGACTAGAAGACATCCAAGGTTCCTTCCAGCTCATTCAATTCAATTTGATTCTATCTTGGCTGTATATATAGCCAATGTTGAGCAGTGATTCTACAATATTTCAGATGGTGTTTTTCCAAATAGCTTCAAATAATCCATGTAAAAGAGTTGGGATAGCCTGGCAGATGTTTTGAATGTTTGATAGTCGTGACATGAATTATTCAGAATTGCTAACAAAGGAATCAGTGCAACTATAGTAGTGTCGTTAGTGACAGTAGTGGTGACAGTGAGTCTCCTTGAAAGATTCCTCTCTTGATGTTAACATCTCCCATTCTATCACCATTGACCAGCAACCATGTCTTCCATTGTGCCATGGATCTTTGCAAACGCTTCTGATGTTTCTACTGACTGCTGTTATTTCTAGGCACTTGATTATTCAGTCATGTGGCAAGGAGTCAAATACCTTCCTGTAATCAATTCATGCTACATTCAACTTGATCTCTTGCAGTTTTCCAGAATTATCTTGTCAATTAAATGTTGATCTTTTGTTCCTCTGCTGTTTCAGCAGTTTCTTTTCTGCTTGGGGGAAAAATCCCAGGAAAAATCAGATTTACCTAAAATAACAGAACAATATAAGGGAATGTTAGAAGAAAGAATAACAATGATGGAATTAACAGAAGCAATAAAAAGACAAAAAAGCAGGAAAGCACCAGGACTGGATGGTTTACCAGTTGAATTATGTAAAATATTACAAGAAGTGATGAGTAATGTATTCAGGTATTCAGTTGTAACTGCAGCTGTGCTGTACATTCGTTGGTTTGTTTCTTGCAATGAGCTGGTGCTTATATTATATGGGGAATCACACTCTGGACTTGATTTTTGTCTCTGATCAGTGGCTGATCTAAGAATAGGGGATATAGACATCAAGCCCTTGTCATGGTCTGATCATTCTCTCCTTCACATGGACTTTCAAGTCACTTCCACCCACCGCAGGGAGACGGAACCAACCAAATGGTTCCGTCCCAGGCGCCTGATGGACCCCGAAAGGTTCCTGATGGAGCTTGGGCCATTTCCTGAGACTCTGGCTCACAACTCGACTGAGGACCTGGTGGTCGCCTGGGACAGGGCGGCTACTGGGGCCTTGGACCGCGTCGTGCCTTTGCGGCCTCTGACCCGATGCCGATCTCATCTAGTTCCTTGGTTTTCCGAGGAGCTGAGAGAGATGAAGCGTCGGAAAAGACACCTGGAGAGCGATTGGAGGACAAGCCGATCTGAATCTGACCGAACACAGATGAGATATTATATCAAGACCTACCTAGTGGTGATAAGAGCGGCGAAGTCTAGCTACTTCTCCATTCTTATTGCATCTGCAGAGAACCACCCAGCTGCGCTGTTTAGGGTGACCCGCTCCCTACTTCAGATGGGGGTACGGGAAGATCCCTTACAGGGTCGAGCTGAGGATTTTGTACAATTCCTGCATGATAAAGTCGCTCAGATTCAGGAAGGCCTGGACTCCGATTGGGTAGATCCAGGGGAGGAGGCAGGGGTAGGTTTTGAGAGCATTATCTGGGAAGAGTTTGACTCTGTGGCTCCTGAGGACGTGGACAGGATTCTGGGCAAGCTTAACGCTGCCACATGTTTATTGGACCCGTGTCCCTCCTGGTTGGTACTGGCCTCCCGGGAGGTTACACGAGGCTGGCTCCAGGGGATTATAAATGCTTCTCTGAGTGAGGGTGTCTTTCCCGCCGCCTTGAAAGAGGCAGTTGTGAAGCCCCTCCTCAAGAAGCCTTCCCTGGACCCGCCTATATTATTAAATTATCGTCCAGTCTCCAATCTTCGCTTTGTTGCGAAGGTTGTTGAGAGTGTGGTGGCGCGACAACTACCCCGATACCTGGATGAAGTTGTCTATCTGGATCCGTTCCAGTCGGGCTTCAGGTCATGATACAGCACGGAAATGGCATTGGTCGCATTGGTGGATGATCTCTGGAGGGCTCGGGACAGAGGTTGCTCCTCTATCCTGGTCCTATTAGATCTCTCAGCGGCTTTTGATACCATCGACCATGGTATCTTACTGCACCGGCTGGAGGGGTTAGGAATAGGGGGCACCGTGCTTCGGTGGTTCTCCTCCTTCCTCTCTGAACGTTCGCAGTTTGTGTTGGCAGGGGGGCAGAGGTCGACCTCGAGGCACCTTATTTGTGGGGTGCCGCAAGGGTCAGTCCTCTCACCCCTTCTGTTCAACATTTATGTAAAACCGCTAGGCGAGATCATCCGTGGTTTTGGGGTGAGTGTTCATCAGTATGCTGATGACACACAGCTATACATCTCCACCCCAGACCACCCCAATGATGCCCTTGCTGTGATGTCCCGTTGCCTGGAGGCCGTGCGGATCTGGATGGGGAGAAACAAGCTCAGACTCAACCCCTCCAAGACCGAGTGGCTGTGGCTTCCGGCGTCCCGGTATAGTCAGCTGGTACCATCACTGACAATAGGGGATGAGATCTTGCTCCCCACAGAGAGGGCCCGCAACTTGGGTGTCCTCCTGGATTCACGGTTATCTTTAGAAGATCATTTGACGGCTGTGGCCAGGGGTGCCTTTTATCAGGTTCGCCTGATCCGCCAGGTGCGTCCCTTTCTGGATCGGGACGCCTTGCGCACGGTCACTCATGCCCTAGTTACCTCCCGTATGGACTACTGTAATGCTCTCTACATGGGGCTCCCCTTGAAAAGCACCCGGAGGCTCCAACTGGTCCAGAACGTAACCACGCGGGTGATTATGGGCGCAGCTCGTTACGCCCATGTTACGCCCATCCTACGCGAGCTGCACTGGCTCCCGGTGGTCTTCCGGGTGCAATTCAAGGTGTTAGTTATCACCTTTAAAGTGCTCCATGGCTTAGGACCTGGGTACCTACGAGACCGTCTTTTGCCACCAATAGCCTCCCACCGACCAGTTCGTTCTCACAGGGAGGGACTACTCAGGGTACTGTCAGTCAAATTATGTCGACTGGCGACTCCCAGGGGGAGGGCCTTCTCTGTGGGGGCTCCAACCCTTTGGAATGAACTGCCCCCGGAGATACGGAATATCCCTGATCTCCATGCTTTCCGCCGTGCCCTCAAGACCCTGATGTTCCAACAGGCGGGGCTAAACATACGAACATGTGAATGATTTTTTAAATCTTATCTAATTCTGGGTTTTATTTAATTGACCAAACTAAGTAATAATTTTAATTAGCAATTTTATGATGTTTGTGTGTCTATATTTTTCTTGACTGTACACCGCCTTGAGTCCTACGGGAGAAAGGCGGTATAGAAATATAATAAATAAATAAATAAATAAATAAATAAATAAATAAATAAATAAATAAATAAATATTTGATACTGCAGTATTGGCATCTTTTAATGCTTGTGCTAGTTGTTTCTTTGGATGCCACATCTTCATGGTGGGTATCAGTTTGCTTCATGTATGGATTGGAGGGGTTTAAAGTGGCTAATGATGCAGCTGTGGTCTGGCTTCTGGTTTGTGGTCATGCCTCATTGGTGTGGGTTTGCTTTTTGTGTGGATGTGTGGTGGTGACATCCTGTGTGGTTTTCGTGAGTGTGGGTCTGGTGTCATTCTTTGTGTTAGGGACTCGTTTGTTAATAAGGGCGGGTTTCCAAATGGCTGGTAGGCGGGAGGTATCATCTCGTTTATTCATGCTGTGTGGACGTTTTTCTATCTCAATGGCTTCTCTGATTAGTCTGTTGTTAAAGTGTTCAGTTTTGGCGATAGTTCTGGTCTTTTTAAAGTCAATATCATGTCCTGTGGCTTTATGGTGTTGGACCAGGGAAGAAGTTGGTTCCTCTTTTCTGACTGAGTTCTTGTGTTCTTCTATGCGTGCACTTATTCTTCTGTTGGTTTGTCCGATGTATGTAGTGGGGCAGGCGGTGCATGGGATTTCATATACTCCTTGATTTTCTAACTCAATTTTGTCTTTGGGGTTCCTTAGGATGGTGGATATTTTTCGGTTTGTGCAGAATGCTGTCTTGATGTTATGTTTGTGGAGGATTTTGCTTATTCTGTCTGTGGTGCCTTTTATGTATGGGAGGAGGGCTTTGCCGTTTTCTTGTTCTCTGTCTTGGATTTTAGTGGGGGTTTCTTTTTGGATTAGGTTGGTAATCTTATTTCTTTGGAATCCATTGGATGTTAGTACATTAGTGAGAGTGTGTAGTTCGGTTTTTAGGTGTTGTTCGTCAGCTAAGCATTTTGTTCTGGAGATGAATGTCTTGGCTACGGAGTTGATCTGTGCTGGGTGGTGGTGTGAGAGTGTGTGCAGATAGCGGTTTGTGTGTGTTTTCTTCTGGTAGATAGTGTGTCCTAGGGAGCCATTGGATTTTTTGTAGACTAAGACATCCAGGAAGGGAAGTTGGTTGTTCGCTTCTGTTTCCATGGGGAACTGTATTTTGGGGTGTAGGCTGTTGAGGTGTGTGAGGAAGTTGTCCAGTTTTTCTTTCCCATGTGGCCATATTATGAAGGTGTCGTCTATGTATCTGAGCCAGAGTTTGGGTTTGTGATCAGATTTTTCTAGAGCTTGGGTTTCAAAGTGTTCCATGTAGAGGTTAGCAATGACAGGTGAGAGGGGTGATCCCATGGGTGCTCCTTCTATTTGTTTGCATTTTTGTCTGTTATAGATGAAGTATGTGTTGGATAGGCAGTGGTTGGTCAGATCTAGGATGTGCTTGGGGGGGTTATATTTGTTTTGGAAAGCTGTCAAGGCTTCTTTGATTGGCACTTGGGTGAAGAGGGATATGACATCGAAGCTCACGAGTAGGTCGCTGGGCTGTAAGTTTTGTTTCTTTATGATCTCTATGAACTGGAATGAGTTTTTTACATGTGAGTTGATGGATTCTGCATAGGGCTGTAGTTGTTTGGCGAGAAATTTGGCTAGGTTTTGTAGAGGTGAGCCTATGGAGCTGATTATGGGTCTAAGTAGGGTTCCTTCTTTGTGTATCTTGGGGAGACCATAGAGCTTAGGGCATCTGGATGATTTCTCTCTGGGAATGATTCTTTGCTGGATCTCTTCGCTGATGGGGGAGGCTTTTATTTTGGATCTAGTGGTTTTTTCCAGGTAGGTGGTGGGATCTGTGTTTAGGGGTTTGTATGTGGAGTCTTGGAGTAGGTTGGCTAATTTGGTTTGGTAGTCAGATGAGTTCATAACCACCGTGGCGTTTCCCTTGTCTGCTGGTAGGATTATTATGCTAGTGTCTTCTTTCAGGTTAAGTAGTGCTGTCTGTTCCTCTTTGGGTAAGTTGCTTTTGGGTGGCTTGCTGATGCAGAGGATGTTGGTGATTTCGAGTCTGATTCTGTTAGCGTCAGAAATCAGACTCGAAATCACCAACATCTAAAATCCAAGACAGAGAACAAGAAAACAGCAAAGCCCTCCACATACATCGGACAAACCAACAGAAGAATAAGTGCACTCATTGAAGAACACAAGAACTCAGTCAGAAAAGAGGAACCAACTTCTTCCCTGGTCCAACACCTCAAAGCCACAGGACATGATATTGACTTTAAAAAGACCAGAACTATCGCCAAAACTGAACACTTTAACAACAGAATAATCAGAGAAGCCATCAAGATAGAAAAACGTCCACACAGCATGAATAAACGAGATGATACCTCCCGCCTACCAACCATTTGGAAACCCACCCTTATTGACAAACACAAAGAATGACACCAGATCCACACTCACGAAAACCACACAGGATGTCACCACCACACCACTCAGACTAACCTGAGCACAACCAAGCCCCCACCTAAACAGAACACACACCCAGCCAATCAGAGCACAGCCAACCCGCCATCCAATCAGAACACAGCCAAACCCCCAACCAATCAGAACACACCTCCACCAAATCAGAACACAGCCAAGCTCCCACCCAATCAGTTCACACCCCCACTGGCAGTTAAAAGGAAGAAACAGCTGCGATCACACACATTGCTCCTAGAAGCACGAAGCCAAAAACACCAGCCTGAAGATAACGAATGAGACTTCGTCGAAACTTTGCCAAGACACCTCCAATTTTACGCGGGAGAAAACCCAAATAACCAAAGACCTACATACAAAGACCCGCGAAAACCTCAGAATATATATATATATATATATATATATATATATATATATATATATATATATATATATATATATATATATATCTGAGCCAGAGTTTGGGTTTATGATCAGATTTTTCTAGAGCTTGGGTTTCAAAGTATTCCATATAGAGGTTGGCAATGACAGGTGAGAGGGGTGATCCCACAAACAAACAGAAGGAGCACCCATGGGATCACCCCTCTCACCTGTCATTGCCAACCTCTATATGGAATACTTTGAAACCCAAGCTCTAGAAAAATCTGATCATAAACCCAAACTCTGGCTCAGATATGTGGACGACACCTTCATAATCTGGCCTCATGGGAAAGAAAAACTGGACAACTTCCTCACACACCTCAACAGCCTACACCCCAAAATACAGTTCACCATGGAAACAGAAGCGAACAACCAACTTCCCTTCCTGGATGTCTTAGTCTACAGAAAATCCAATGGCTCCCTAGGACACACTATCTACCAGAAGAAAAGACACACAAACCGCTATCTGCACGCACTCTCACACCACCACCCTGCCCAGATCAACTCTGTAGCCAAGACACTCATATCCAGAACAAAACGCTTAGCTGACGAACAACACCTAAAAACCGAACTACACACTCTTACTAACGTACTAACATCCAATGGATTCCAAAGAAATAAGATCACCAACCTAATCCAAAAAGAAACCCCCACTAAAATCCAAGACAGAGAACAAGAAAACGGCAAAGCCCTCCTCCCATACATAAAAGGCACCACAGACAGAATAAGCAAAATCCTCCACAAACATAACATCAAGACAGCATTCTGCACAAACCGAAAAATATCCACCATCCTAAGGAACCCCAAAGACAAAATTGAGTTAGAAAATCAAGGAGTATATGAAATCCCATGCACCGCCTGCCCCACTACATACATCGGACAAACCAACAGAAGAATAAGTGC
This sequence comes from Pantherophis guttatus, assembly GCF_059756535.1. NCBI lineage: Eukaryota > Metazoa > Chordata > Lepidosauria > Squamata > Colubridae > Pantherophis > Pantherophis guttatus. The sequence goes on along the minus strand of NC_142065.1, from coordinate 117,500,068 downwards.
ACGCATAGAAGAACACAAGAACTCAGTCAGAAAAGAGGAACCAACTTCTTCCCTGGTCCAACACCATAAAGCCACAGGACATGATATTGACTTTAAAAAGACCAGAACTATCGCCAAAACTGAACACTTTAACAACAGAATAATCAGAGAAGCCATCGAGATAGAAAAACGCCCACACAGCATGAACAAACGAGATGATACCTCCCGCCTACCAGCCATTTGGAAACCCACCCTTATTGACAAACGAGTCCCTAACACGACAAATGACACCAGACCCACACTCACGAGAGCCACACAGGATGTCACCACCACACATCCACGCAGAAAGCAGGCTCAAACCCACACTGATAATGAGCCACGACCAAGGACCAGAAGCCAGACCGCAGCTGCATCATTAGCCACTTTAAACCCCTCCAATCCATACATGAAGCAGACTGACACCCACCATGAAGAGCTCGCACGGCCACAAACACGAAGCCAAACAACAACAACGCAGCTCACCAGCTCAAATCCCCCTGCAACTCAGACTAAGCTGAGCACAACCAAGCCCCCACCCAAACAGAACACACCCCCAGCCAATCAGAGCACAACCAACCCCCCATCCAATCAGAGCACAGCCAAGCCCCTAACCAATCAGAACACACCTCCACCCAATCAGAACACAGCCAAGTCCCCACCCAATCAGCTCACACCCCCACTAGCAGTTAAAAGGAAGAGACAGCTGAGATCTCACATTGCTCCTGGAAGCACGAAGCCGAGAACACCAGCCTGAAGATGACGAATGAGACTTCGTCGAAACGTCGCCAAGACACTTCCAATTTTACGTGGGAGAAGACCCGAATAACCAAAGACCTACATACAAACACCCGCGAAAACCTGAGAAAACATATATATATATATATATATATATATATGCGATATTTTTGCAATCAGGTTTTTTTTTTCCTATGTTGAAAGATGTTAAAATGGCCATGGTGGGATGAAATCTCTATTCATCGCTTTCAGGCCTGTCAGACATTTTATGTTGTTTCTTCTGAGACTTATGGGAGACTGGGATAGCACTATTTCGGCCTTCTTGGACCTCTTCAGCCAGACACACCCATATTTTATGACTCCTCCCTGTAGAGGTCAAATATTTATTTCTTTTAATTCATAGGTATAAATGTGCGATATTTTTGCAATCAGGGTTTTTTTCCTATGTTGAAAGATGGCCATTTTAACATCTTTCAACATAGGAAAAAAAAACCTGATTGCAAAAATATCGCACATTTATACCTATGAATTAAAAGATATATATATATATATATATATATATATATATATATATATATATATTTCTTATATATATATATATATATATATATATATATATATGTTTATGTAAGTTTTCACGGGTATGTATGTGTGTATAGTTAATATTTCAGGTTTCTTCCCGTGTAATTGTGGATATATCCCTAAAAGGGTAGAAGCGACGTTTCGGCAGAATCCCATCTGCCCTCATCAGGCTTATGTCATTTTGCTTATGTGCAAAATGACTGCTGACATAAGCCTGATGATGGCAGATGGGATTCTGCCGAAACGTCGCTTCTACCCTTTTAGGGATATATCCACAATTACACGGGAAGAAACCCGAAATATTAACTATACACACACATACATATATACATACATACATACATACATACATACATACATACATATATATATATATATATATACACACACATATACACATATACATATACAATATACATAAACATATACATATACATAAACATATACATATATATATATACATATACATATAATATATATATACTTTTTTATTTATAACACAACACAATATAACAAACACAAAACACATAATATAAATTCCTTTTTTACAACTGTTTTGTAACAGTCATCTTCTAATATTTACATCTTCCCCCATTTCCCCTTATACTGTACTTTTCCTTCTTGTCCCTTTTTCTCTTATTTACATTATAATTCCTAACAATCATGATATTAATTTTGTACATTTTATACATTGTCCTATAAACCTTTTACATTTATGATTTCTGCCCTTTCATTATTGTTCACTATTTCTAATCTCCAGCCAGTTGTACCATTTGTTCCATATTACATAGTATTCCGTATCTTCCTTTTCTTTAAGTTCTTTTGTTAATTTGTCCATCTCGGCACACTCTTAAGATTTTTTTTATCAATTCTTCCTCTGTTGGTGTATTTTTATTTTTCCAATTTTGTGTAAATGATATTCATGCAGCTGTTATATTATGTAAAATCAAGTATTTCATTTCTTTAGTATATTTTCTAGTGAATATTCCTAATAAAAATTTCTCTGGTTTCCTATCAATTGGTTGATCTGTTATTTTTTCTAGCCTTTTTTTGATTTTAGCCCAAAACTTTTTTGCGGCTGGGCAAGTCCACCAAAGATGATAATATGTTCCCTAGATCTTGTTGCATTTCCAACATATTGGTGAGCTGTCTGGGAATATCTTAGCAAGCCTTGCCGGTGGGAGGTGCCATCTGTAGAACATCTTCAACTGGTTCTCCTTGAATGCCACAGACATAGTTAATTTTGTATTTATTTGCCACATTTTCTCCCATCTCTCCAGTTCTATATTATAATTAAAATTTTTGGCCCTTTTAATCATTGTTTCTTTCACTACCTCGACTTCCACCTTATACCGCAGTAAAAATTTATAAATCCTACTAATTAATTTCTCCTCTGTCCCTTGTATAATTTTGTCTAGTTCATGGTGCTCAGGCTAAATTGGCAGGCACAAAAATTCTTCTGTCTGGGAGTACATACCACTCTCCCTGCTTATGTTCTTTCAAATCTACAGTTGCCTGGAGTTCCTCTGCTTTAGAATATTTGGGGCTCAGTCCCCTTGGCATTTCCAATGCTACACAAGCTGTCATGTCAGGGTGGGCCTGATCATCTCGGGTTGCCGACGGTCTTGCTTCTCTATCGGTGGCCCTGTTTCCTCTGGTTATTTCACCTTGCCCCTTCTGATGTCCCTTGCAATGCATCACTGCTACTGTCTTGACGGCGGCTATGAGTCTCTCGATTAGAAAGGGATGTTTTAATTTATTTTCCTGAGGCTGTTAAGAGTCCTCTCTCCTTATAAACGGCGGCATGGACATGTAAAGCATATTTAGAATCAGTCCAAATGTTTACACTTTCATTCTTTGTCCTTTCAAGTGCCCGGATCAAAGCCCATAATTCTGCTACTTGGGCACTAGTGCCTTTTGGGAGTGGTCCACTTTCTATGACTTGGTCAAGTGAGACTACTGCATAACCTGCATAGCGTTCCCCTACTGAGATGAAACTTGACCCATCAGTAAACAAATTATGGTCTGCTGCTTTCAGTGGAACGTCAGTTAGGTCAGGCCTGTATGAGAACTGGCTCTCGATGACCTGCATACAGTTGTGTTCAATTTCAGGACCCGGTGCTGGCAAGAGAGTGGCTGTATTGAGGGCATTTGTTTGTTTCAGGGTCACTTGTGGGTTCTGAGTGAGGAGAGCCTGATATTTGTAAATTCTGGGGTTTGTCAGCCATAAATGGCCCTTTGTCTCTAAGACTCCTTGAATTGCGTGGCTGGTATAAATGGTAGTTGGCTGCCCAAAGGTTAATTTATTAGCTTCCTCCATCAAGAGAGCAGTTGCGGCCAGGATTTTTAGGCAATGTGGCCAGTCCTTCACTACTCCGTCAAGTTGCTTTAACAGATAAGCCACAGGCTGTTGCCAACTTCCCTTTTCTTGAGTCAGTACCCCAAGTGCTGTATTATTCTTTGAGTCAACATATAAATTAAAAGGCTTCTCTAGGTTTGGAAGTCCCATGACAGGAAACTGAGATAATTTTGACTTTAAGCTTTCGAATGCCCATCGTTGTTCCAGGTCCCAAACAAAGGGTTCCTTTTCTCCCCACTTTGTAGATTCATAGAGTGGTTTGGCTAACAGAGCAAATTTCGGGATCCATATTCTGCAATAGCCTGCTGCTCCTAAAAATCCCCGCAATTCTCTCCTATTAGTTGGTTCTGCAATCTGACAGACAGCTTCCTTCCTCTCATGTCCTATCGCTCTCTGTCCTTTGCTTATAGTGTAACCTAGGTATTTAACCTGGGGCTTCACCAACTGGGCTTTCTGCCTTGAGGCACGATATCCCTTGTCCATTAACAGATGAAGCAGTTGGTTGGTATTGTCCCAACACGTTTCCTTCGTTTGCCCAGTTACTAATACATTATCTACATATTGGAGTAGTACATCTCTATCTTCACAAAGCTGGAAGTCTTCTAGGTCTGAGGCTAAGGCTTCGCCAAAAAGGATAGGTAGATTTTTAAATCCCTGGGGAAGCCTGGTCCAAGCATACTGCCTCTTTCGACCTGTTACTGGGTCTTCCCATTTAAAAGCAAACAGTTTCTGACTGTCTCTATGTATCGAAATGGTAAAGAAGGCATCTTTCAAATCTACCACTGAGAACCAACTGGCCGAGGCTTCATTTGTATAATTATTGGAGCATGGTGTGCAGCATGTCTTGGTGGGTTATCTTCTGCCCATAACTTCGGTACTTCAAACTCCTGCCAGGTATTGGGGACTTGACCCTCTTGAGCCAACATTACTTGCCATACTTCATCTGGGGGGTGCCTCATTATTAATAACATCTTGTCTTCATCAAAGGACAGAATAGCTCCCATCTTACATAGGATGTCACGACCCAGAAGGGAAACTGGACACTCAGGCATATAGAGAAACTGGTGTTCTATATTTCTTCCATCTAGGGAACATTTCAGGGGTTTCAGCACAGGGCAACGATTTATGAAGCCATTAACCCCTTGGATATTTATTACATCATTAGAAAAGGGAGCCAATGGCTTTGTAATTACAGATCTAGATGCCCCTGTATCTACTAAGAAGGTTACATTATTGCCCCCTATTTTCATTCGGACTAAGGGTTCGGGGGGGCTTGACTTAACCCTGGTCCCCTTCAGTCTTCAGGCCTTTCTTCCACTGCAGCCAGGCCTATGGCTTCCATCCATTCTTGGAAGCGCTCTGCCTTGGAACCCACGGGGACGCACTCCTCTTCCCTTTCCTCCTCTCTGAAAATCATAGATCTTGACCTCCCGAGTCAAATGACCACGGCCTCTTCCTCTATTTTGTCCACGTCCCAGTCCTTTTATTTCGACCTCAAGTCTCTTGGGGCATTCTTGTTGCCAGTGGCCCTTTTCCTTACAACAATTACACCTGTCTCTTTCCCAGGCTTTGGAATTGTTTGACAATTCAGCCTTGCGTTGCATGCTATCATCCTTCTTCTTTTCCTCCATGTTGTCTCTATTCACATAGACTTTATGTGCAATTTCCATTAATTGGCTCATGCTCATCCCTAAGGCGCCCTCTTGCTTCTGGAGTTTCCACTTTATATCTGGGGCACTCTGGGATATGAAGGCCATGGCTAACATGCGGCCATTATCAGGATCCAGGGGATTGATTGGAGTGTATGTCTTATAAGTCTCAACAAGCCTTTGGAAAGAAAGCCTCAGGGCTTTCCTCAGTCTCTTGTATTACCAGGGAAGGCTTGGACATGTTTACTGGAGGTTTAGCAGCCTGTTCTAAACCTTGAAGTGCCTGATAGTCTTGGAGGTAGACCATGTCATTATAGGGGTCCCACTGTGGGTCCCGTCTTGGAAACCATTGGTTTAATATAGCCTAGAGGTTTACCCCGTCCGTGGGTTTTAAAATTTTTCCAATGGCATTACTTAATCTCTCTCTCTTCACCATTAAGGAGAGTGGTCATCAACTGTTCCAAGTCCTGCCAAGTAGGATTGTGGGTCTTTATAATGACTTTAAACAGGTCCACAACCTCTTAAGGTTTAGCTGACAGTGGTCCATAATGTTGTTTCCAATTTAATAGGTTTGTTATAGTAAATGGGACGTACTGGAACAGAGGCTGAATCTCTGCCTGGCCCTGACCATCTATGATTCTTTGATCTACTTGACGGAGTGGGGCCAAGAACTGGCTTCTGGTTCGGGCAGCAATGGGAGAAGTCCACTGGGGCGACAGAGGAGGGAATTTACGAGAAGCCCTTTCCAACTTAGGTGTCTCCCTCTGTCCTTCATGCTCTACTGCCTTTTGAACTTGGCTATTAGGTGTCTCCCTCTGTTCGTCATGCCTTATTGCCTCTTGGACTTGTCTATTATCATCGTTGACAGTTGGCTGTTGTCCTGGTTGATAAAGGGGGGCATATGGAGGGGGATTCTCCTCTTCATAGGGTGCAGTCTTTAAGATAGTTTTCTTTTCAGGGTGACTCTTTCTGACCTGACATTTGGGATTTCCCCTCACTCGAGCCATGCAGACTCGCATGACTTCTATTCGGCATTTGCAAAGCCAGTCAGGGTTCTGTTTCACTACCATTTGCCACTGGTCAATATATTGGTACTGGTCTGGGTGGCCACTTTCTGTTGTGATCTGATGTACTTTTGAAATGATGTCAGGGTTAAAACTTCCCTCAGGCTTCCACCCCACATTAAAGGTTGGCCATTCATTTTCACAGAATTTCTTTAAGTCACCTGGGTTGGCCTTGGGGTCTCCATAATCCCCACTGAAACTTTTCTTAAAATTCTTCAATATACATGGAAGAGGTGTTCGGGGAACACTTCTTCTACCACCCATTTTCTAAGTCACTGTCACTGACCTACGGTGCCAGACGTTCCAACGGTCACCAATAGGAACTGCAATGGCTTAACCACCTACACAGTTCTAGAGTCTCATTAGGACACACTGCTTCCGCTAGGAAGAGACGTTCCCAGACCCAGGAAGGTGATCAGGCCCCCTCTTCCACTCTCAAGGAGTGGGCCTACAATTCCCACAATACTTGCCTGCATGCATCTTCTTCTCTCAGCCGGCTTTATTTATTGGCTTGTCTTGATCTCGTCTAGTTTTTGGATTGGTCAGAATCACCAATTACCCCAGAGGGGCCATCTGCCTTCTTCCTGAGAAAACTCTCAGTGGCACCTGAAGGTTGGGCAAGACGGCCTCGATTGGGCACCGGCTGGTCCGTGCCATCCTCAGCGAAATATCGCTCCAAGTCCGGCCGTGGTCACCATGAAATGTTACAGAAAATCAAAGGACTCAGATTTCAAAATCAAGAGAAGCTTTATTTTGGCCAAAAGATTCAGACAGAAATATAATTGCTTAACACATTGTAAGCAGCCCTGAGTCTCCGGAAAAGGGCGGCATATAAATCAAACTAATAAATAAATAATCATCTAACATCTGAACAACATTCTGTTTAAGACACACATTCTTATAGTCTTCAAAAAGCAGCAAAACACGGAAATATGTAAAATCAGTCTTAATGTCTAGGCCCCTTGTTGCTGGGCAGAAAGGCTGATTCATGCTGACCTATGTGGTTTTTAGTTCTGCATTTTGACATGGAAGGAGAACGTTAGCTAAATCTGCGGTTTGACTTTTTGAACTCAGCAACTGTCTCTTACAATAACAAGTCAAGGGATCTTTAGAGATCATCCAAGCCCCGTATCATTTCACTCTTATATCCAAATTTCACTTTACGTCCTACTTTAGCACACTGCTGGCTCATATTTAAGTGATTGAAGACCACCAGTGATTTATAGAATAAACTAGGACTCCAAGATCCCTCTCACAGTTACTGCTATTGAGCCAGGTTTCATCTAATCTGTACCTGTACATTTGGTTTTTCTTGCCTAAATGTAAAATCTTACTTTTCTCTATCTTGAATTTCATTTTAGATAGATAGGTATTTGAGTCTGTCGAGATCCATCTGGATTTTGAGCGTATCTTCTGAGGTGTTGGCTATTCCTGCCAGTTTACTGTTGTCTGCAAATTTGATAAATATCAATAGTGATTCAAATAACAATATATAATAACACAAGATCAATTTCACCTCCTTTACAAATAATTTTAGTTAGAAATAACTAAATTATTTTTCTTCTCTGAACAATTGTAAGATCCAATTATTGCATCAGGCCATTAGAAATCCTCTGTCTTCAATAGAAATATATACGAGGATCATAATTTCATGATACTTAATTATCCAAGTCACATTTTTCTTTATAATTTCATGTGAATGTCTTCTCAGGCAAATAGGAAATTATTAAGGGTCAAATATCCAAAAATATCTGAAAACAAATCTCCAATTCATTAGATCACTGTAATGATTTCTTCCTGTGTGTCATCATTCTTTTACAATGCAATTCTCTCATGTTTTAGTTACTATTCTAGTCTTCTCACATTTCTCCAGGGAAATTCGCCAATTGCTGTGAAGTAGGGCAGTTTAATTTTTATTTCAAAAGTGCAGTTACAGGAAAATAATTGTGTTCTGATCTATTTAGAAATGTAGACTCTTTGGGGAAGTACAGCTGAACACATATTTAAAAACACTGAATTTTGAAATACAGTTTTTCCTATTACTAGCACTGAACGTGGGTACCAAATATATATACATTCTAGAAATTTAAAAGATGAGTGAATGTATTTAACAGTAACTAATAGTTTAATAGAAAAATATCTTCTAAATCAGTGCTGTCAAACTCAAATGGAAGAAGGAAGGTCACTGAATTATACATAATGCTCCCTGTGGGCCAGGGGTGCGTTGTACTTACCTTTACTACCAGTTTGCATTATGCCTGTGCACACTCTTCTGTGCATGTGCAGAAGCTTCTGTGCATGTGCAGATCACTTCTGATGACGTCCGGGTCAGTGGGCAGAGCCTCCCACCGGTTTTACTACCAGTTCTTGAGAACTGGTCCGAACCGGGGGCAACCCACCACTGCTATGGGCCATATATTGGCTGTACTCTACACATTTATACATACACAGAAAAAAACACATTAACATCAGATAAGAACTAGATTTGATTAATACATAAAAAAGAAACTATTGCAAATTTGATTATTTATTTTCAATACTTATATGTATGTATGTGTCTGTCTGTGTCTATGTATAATCTACCACCCCATTGAGCTTCATCGCAGGCCTACCACCAAATTATTATGCCATCACCTTCCCCCATCCCTGCCCGCCAGCGACCCTCCTACTCATTATCACCTCTTTGCAATGTTCCCTCCAATTTCTGATGAGTTCAAGGCTGGCTGGCTACATGCTATCTAAAGAAAGGCACAAGTGGAGCTTCATGCTCCTGTGGACTCCTGATCAGCCCACATCAGGGAAGTTTCAAGCAATTTTGGCTGCTGCAATGAAGTTTAGGTAATAGCAAACTGGTGCAGGACTTGTTAGTAGCAAACCTGGAATTTTGAGAATTAATGATTAATTATTTGGTTTAAAAATGTAGCACTAGCTATGTTTTGTTATATTTTTGTTTTATTTTCTTAAAACATTATCCAATTGCATTTTAGAACATAGAATATAGAATAATATAGAGGTTGGAGGTCTTCTAGTCCAACTCTCTGCTCGAGCAGGGGACACTATACCATTTCAGACAAATGGTTGTCCATTCTCTTTTTGAAAGTCTCCAGTGATGGAGCACCCACAACTTCTGAAGGCAAACTATACCATTGGTTGATTACTCTCACTTTTGGGAAATTTCTCCTTAGTTCTACGTTGCTTCTCTCCTTGATTAGTTTCCATCCATTGTTTAATCTGGTTCTCCTGCACTCCGGAATTCTGGGAGCCACATGTTTGACATCTCTGTTCTAGCAGGCTTGGAAAAAGCCCTTATTCTTGCCCTGAGATTCCTACATATATGGGAAAAAAACTACTTATTTTTTCCATCAGGTGATCCAGGTCCTTCAGTATCTTCTCCACTTCAGCTTTTTATTCTCAGGAGAAAAATAGATACTAACGAAGAGGTAAATTTGTGCATCACTAAACAGCCAAACAGAAATTGATGTATGTGTTCGACCAGCTCAACCTAGAATTAAGGAAAACTTTCCTGACAGTGAGAACAACTTGCCTTCAGAATTTGTAGGTGCTCCATCAATGGAGGTTTTTAAGAAGATATTAGGTCAAAATTTGTCTGGAATGGTATAGGGTCTCCTGCTTGAGCAAGGGGTTGGACTAGAACAGGGGTCCCCAACCTTTCAGATCTCAGGGACCACTAAATTCATAATTTAAAATCCTGCGGAGCACTAATGTGATCTGCCTAATGACTGGCTGGGTGGGCGTGGCTAGGTGGTCATGTGACTGGGTGGGCATGGCCAACTCAGTGTCACTTGCACCGAGGGGCACCTCACCAGCCTCTACTCACCCCTCCCCTCCCAGCCACTCCATGCCTGCCTGCCCGGGCTCCTTAGGGCCCCAACAGGAAGCAGTTGTTGGAGCTAAGCAGCCACCATGAGAAAGAGTTGGCAATACAGCTCAGTTCAAATTGGATCTGACCAAGAAGGAGGCTCAGCAGAAGCACCTCACTGAGGACTAGGAGCATAGGCTTTCCAAGCAGCGGGAGTGCAAGGCCAGGTACCGGCGCCTGGACGCTCAGCGGGCTGAGATGGTCAGCCAGTTCCAGGCCATGATTCAGTCCCACTGGAACAAGGCCCTCTGGCTCTTTGCCACCAGCAGCACTTCTGCCCAGCCTTTGCCCAAAGCCCCACACCAGGAGGCTGAAGTAGACCCTGAGTCAAAATTTTTGCCCCCCTCTGACCCGCACAAAAAGTCCCCGAAGGGGGAGACTCTCTGCAGCAACACAAACGTTCATTGCACGTATCCAGCCCAGGGGCTGTAGGACCCCTGATTTAGTGCAAGATAAAAAATGCAAATAATTTTTCTGCGGAGCACCAAAATTTTCTTGTGGACCACCAGTGGTCCATGGACCACTTGTTGGTGACCGCTGGACTAGAAGAGCTCCATTGTTCTTTCCAACTCTGTTATTCTTTATAAATCTATGCTAATTATGAAATGCCACATTACCTTTCCTTGTTCCAGTAATGGATCCACTTGCAAAATTCTTCAGCACAATTTCAAATTCACATGCAGCCAACTAAATTAACACTTTCTATAATTGAAAGTCAGCCTCTTTAACTTCTTTTAGTAGGAGTTAGCTAACTGCTGGTTTTAACAATGGCTACATCAAACAAATGCACAGACAGTGATTAAAATAAAATAGTTCTAACTAAACAAATTCATGACTTATAAAAATTCTTAATAGTTTGTTAACAGGTTAATAGCCTAGACCCTCAAGTATGAAGATTAACATTCATTGATCATAGATCCCATATATACAAATATGGCCAAATCTCTACAGTATTTGTTTATCTACTTTAGGATGTTAAAAGACCATCTTTCTACAAAACATGTTTTTAAAACAAATAATGAAATACAAGTATTTTGTTTTTTCAACCAGGCAAATTCTCCATCTTATACTGTATCCTTTACCTTTTCTAGCCAAGTCATTTTGAATAGTAGAAATCAATTTTCTAGAGAGTACTTGCATTCCAACTTAATAGTTTTTCCTCCCCCTACCTAAGACTATACCTATGGCTAACTTTCTAGATTGTTTATTAATAGGAATATTATGCCAATAATTCTAAAATAGTGCCAACTGTCGCTGTCGATATAATTTACTTGGATTTGAGTAAGGCATTTGACAAAGTAGACCATAACCTACTACTTGATAAAATAGAAAAATGTGGGTTAGACAGCATGGATTCGTAACTGTCTGAACAACCACACTCAACCTGTAGTCCTCAATGGAACTGCATCTGCATGGAGGGTGGTATGCAGTAGGGTATCCCAGGGCTCTGTTTTAGGCCCAGTACTCTTCAACATATTCATCAATGATTTAGATGAGGGGATAGATGGGGAACTCATCAAATTTTCAGATAACACCAAGCTAGCAGGAATAGCCAATACTCTGGAAGATAGGCTTAAGCTACAGAAAGATCTTGACAGACTTGAACATTGGGCACTATCTAACAAAATGAAATTCAATGGTGAAAAAAGTAAGGCTCTACATTTAGGCAAGAAAAACAAAATGCACAGGTACTGTATATGTGATACCTTGCTCAATAGTGGTGGTGACTGTGAGAGGGATCTGGGAGTCCTAGTGGACAATCACTTAAATACGAGCCAGCAGTGTGCTGCAGGTGCCAAAAAAGCCAACACAGTTCTAGGCTGCATAAACAGAGGGATAGAATCAAGATCACGTGAAATGTTAATACCACTTTATAATGCCTTGGTAAGGCCACACTTGGAATACTGCATCCAATTTTGGTTGCCACGATGTAAAAAAGATGTTGAGACTCTAGAAAGAATGCAGAGAAGAGCAACAAAAATGATTAGAAGACTTGAGGATAAAACATATAAAGAACGGTTGCTGGAACTGGATATATCTAGTCTTATGAAAAGAAGGACTAGGGGTGACATGATAGCAGTGTACCGATATCTCAGTATTTGCCACAAAGAAGAGGGAGTTAAACTATTCTCCAAAGCACCTGAGAGTAGAACAAGAAGCAATGGGTGGAAACTAATCAAGGAGATAAGCAGCTTAGAACTAAGGAGAAATTTCCTGACAGTTAGAACAATTAATCAGTGAAACAACTTGCCTCCAGAAGTTGTGAATGCTCCAACACTGGAAGTTTTTAAGAAGAGACTAGATGATTTGACTGGAAGTATCACAGCAAGACAGTCAGGGAATTTGCGGGCTCTGATGAGCTCCACAAAAACCCGGACTGACGAACCGCTGCCAAAGGGTCTTCAGACCGGAACCGTCCTTAGGGATGGGGTTGAGGGAGAGGCACCTCGGAAGACCAAGAGGAACAGGCAAGTTCCTTGATGGTCAGACGTAGCTCTCTACGACTTGGTGGTGGGGCCGGCAGCCATTGCGGCTGTTACGAAGCTGGGGCAACCAGACTAAGCATGGAGCAGGAGCAGTGAATCAAACGGAGTTTTTGGAGCCGGGTGAGTGTTAGCCAACTCACAATAAGGAAAATTTTTTTAAAAAACCTGAAGACCCCTAGCGAGAAAACGGTGGCTAATAAGCATGGGGGGAAGAAAAGAGGATATTGGAGCGTATCTTTAAAGAGACCAAAAAAAAAACCTAAATAGAAAATTGACCTTTGAACAAAATGACCTGGAAAATAATGTGGAAAATCTTAAAAATGAAAGAAATTACCCCAAGATTGATTAAAGGATTGGAAAAGAATAATTAGATACTTTTTCTCTCCTCTTTCTTGTGAACTTTAAGAAAAACAAAAAGAGAATGGATAATAAGCCTTGTAACAGAAGTGCTGTATAAACAAAAGGAAAAAGGGAAAAAAAGAAATGAAAAGAGCTGTTTAAATTTAGACTGGATTACAAAATTGATTTGGTATTTTTAAAGCTAAAAAGAAAAGAAAGAAAAAAAGAAACTGGTTAAGATTGTTAATATAGTGAAACAAAATGGATACTTGTTAGATAACCAAAATTGTGGATTGCAGAGAGACATCATCAGGAGCAAAAAGGAACACTGTATCTTGGTTTGTGTTTTGGAAAATTGTGAACTTTACAGATAACAGCCATGAGAACTTTTGGGGAGGACTCCTTTGTTTGCAAGCAGCTTGACTTGGGGGGGGGGGAGGAATACTACTGAGCTTTTAAAGTTGGAACAATATTAACTTAAAAAGAATAAAATGGCACAGGAAATTAGAGAAATGATTAAAGCGATGTATTTGTCATGGAAAATGGAAATAAGAGAAATAATTACAATGATACATGGGGGATCAAAATCTGAGGACATAAAAACGAGAAAGAACATATGCAAACTGACAAGGAAACAAAGAGGGAGAAACGAGACACAAGCTGAAGATAAAGAAGATATAGAAAATGAGACCAAATGTGAAAATGTATTTGAATATGTGGATAGTAATAATAAAAAAGAGGTTTTTAAAGATTACATTGGGATTAACAATGAAAGAAATAGGGAGGATAGAAAGAGACAAACATGGAAAGAAGAGTGGAACAGAAAGGATATAAAGAATTTAAATGATTACACTGGGATTTAGTGTGAAAAAATAAAAAAGAGAGAAAGAGGGTGGAAAACAATAGGAAATATAGGGCAGAAGAGAAGAATCCAGAACTTTAATATATAGAATGACAATATTGGGTTAAACAGCGGGCTAAACAGTGGTGAAATAAAAAAAAGAGAAAAGAGAGAGGGAACAATGGGAAACAGAGGGCAAAATAGGAGAGATCAGGATGTTAAAGTGCAGGAAAGAAGGGGAAAGAAAAAGGTAAAAATAAAATTGAAAAGGGAGAAAAGGAGAAAGAAATGAAAGAGGAATTTGAGGTATACATTTAGAATTGAAATGTGAATTGTAGCAAGAAATAATGGTAAAGTATATGATGGTGAAAATGAATTGTACAATAATTGGAATATTATCATTTATATTTTTGAAATCTAGATAATGATGAGTTTTCTTTTTTTCTTTTTTGAGAAATATGAATAAGTTTAAAATGTAATAATTGAAATACTGTTAATGGTTTATGGTGGTGTGTATAAAAATGATCAAGTGAGGATTTGAAACAATACAGTACATAGGGGAAGGAAGTAGAGGATAACAGTCAAAATATTTTTTAAATTTAATTAAGGGAATTGTAATAGATGAAATAGTTTTAATGATATATTGTGATGAAAGTAGAAATGATTAAGATATGGTTTGGAGGAACATGGGGAAATTATTTGATGTATGAAAATGGAACTAATTGGAACAGCTATGTTTATATTTGGTTTTTTTCTTTCTTTTTCATTAAGTGTTTGAATATATAATAGAAAAGATACTTATGGAAGTAACCGATTATATTAAAATGTTGGACTGTATTACTTAAGAAAATGTAAGCCATAAAATAAGTGGGCTCACTATTCCTGTAAGAATTGAACAATTGTAACATCATAAATTAATTATTCTGATGATGAATAGAATAGAAGGGAAATTGGAATTTGGTTAAAATTAGAGATGAAAATGAAGGGTAAAATTGGTAAAAAAATAAATGAAAGTGAGCAAAAAGGAGGTATAGAAATGGTAATCTTAAATTGTAAAAATTAAAAATTGTTTAAATTTGTTAACCGGCCAAATACTCTGATCAGCAAAAATACATTGTATGTTTGTGTGTGTATATGTGTAAAAAATAAAGAAAAACTTTTTACAAAAAAAAAAAGAAGAGACTAGCTCACCATTTGTCTGAAGTGGTGTAGGATTTCCTGCCTAAGCAGGGGGTTGGACTAGAAGACCTCCAAGGTCCCTTCCAACTCTTCTCTTCTCTTCTCTTCTCTTCTCTTCTCTTCTCTTCTCTTCTCTTCTCTTCTATTCTATTCTATTCTATTCTATTCTATTCAAGACGTGCAAAATGTATCAACCTTAAAGTGTCCTGTCTTAAAATGGATAGTTTCACTGTCCAAGCACAAAGTGAACATGTGTTTTGAGAGTTTTGTTTTGGGGAAAATGGAATGGAATCTGATTGTCTGGTTCCTAAACAGAAACAAAACCAATGTTCCAATGATGCACTGTTGTCTTGTGGCTTGTAGCTGGATTGCTTTTTTGCCATTTTCCCCCCAATCTAACCACTATAGTACCAGAAACAGTCATATTTCCTCTACTTTGGTTTAGACTGAATGAAATCATGTGAGAATGTAATACTGTATTGAAAAGAAAGGAGTAGTTGAGCACATAGCCAGACAAAGAGCTTGACCTAGTTGCATGCTTGCCTGCCAATCATCCAGCCAAACTAATGCTGCTTTTTAAAATAGCAAATGTTGAGTTAATATGAATGAAAAAATGGGTTGCTTATGTTCAGGATTTATTTATTCTTCTGCAGCTAAAACTCAGTATTTCTGCTACTATAGTACTTCATACCACTCACAAACATTGCTAATGTTGGTGCTATAAATGTCTGTTTGCTGTATTAAGATTTGGGGAGGGGGTGCATGTGCACTCTGGGCATATTTCTGCATATGAAAACAGGATCTACATTGATTTTGGTTGGTTTGCTGAGCATTAAGTTTGCACATACATTCTGTGCGTGGTCTTTTAACTTACTGCAGTATTGTTATATGTATTCATGCAGTTAAGAAGCCCCAAAGCAATGTTGGGGTGGGGGGGTTATTTGGTTCATTCTGAAAACTAGCAGTTACCCCTTAAGCAAAAAACATCACAAAGACTAGGAAATTCTTTTGCTTGGGCTTGTGTCTGGATAGGCTATATTTAAAAAAAGACATGTCAGATTTGTTGCTTGTTGATTATTCTTTTTTAAAAATCTCAAAGTTTTAGTATATTTAGGAAAATGCTAATAGAAAGGAATATTATATTAAACAAATTAAATGCTCCCTTTGTCCTGTAGTCAAAGAGGAGGAAATTCTGAAGATTAATTCTAATATAAAATATGTTTTCAGTGGGGGAAGAACGGAGCATTTTTATTTTTGAAGGTATGTTTTAAAAATCATCCCTTCGCCATATTTTCTACAATTTGGGTATTAGGTACTAGGATGTTGAATTTAAAACCAGTTTCTAATTTTTAAACATATTAGAATGAACCCCAAAGCTTATATTTTGGCTGCTCTACGTGATAAACCTAATGATTTGGGCAGAATAAGAAAGAAAACCTCTGGGCTACCAAACAATTATATCCCAAGACTGTGTGGGGAAAAATGTGATTTTTGGCTTAGCTCTTATTATATTGGATATTGGAACTTATATAGTTGATGAAGAATTTAACATTTACTAATTCATTTTAATAAATTTGATGTACATAATTGTGGTTTATAAATGAACATTTCTTCCAATTTATCTATATGTCTAGTTCAGTAGAATTCTGGAAACAAAACTGTATTAAACAATGCGATTGTTATCAGTGAATTTAGAATGCTGCTTTTTAACTAGCATAGTTTTTCAAATGATTATAATATTAAAAATATTAAAAAGAGTGTGTGGTTAAGTAACAGAAAAAAACTCTCTAAATACTCATATTTTCACTATCTGCACTCAGGAAGCATATCAAGTTATTTTTCCTTATATCTTTGGCTTTTTAAACAAAGCAGCTAAGACTTACTTTTTTGAAGTAATGCTATTTGATATAAAGGGAATTAATTTGTTTTGCACAGGTATTCTAGCCTCTGGGACACTCACACACATAAAATCGATTTATTTATTCAAAAATTTATCTTTATTTACTTTTTTTAGTCTAATTATCAATTTGCATGCTATAATTGGCCATCTTATTTCCTCAAATTATTCTCCATTCTTTTAATGGACCTAAACCTCACTGCTAACTCATGTGTAACAGCTTCATCTTTTCCCTCATCTACTGTAAAGGATGTTTCCAGGGCATGGTTGGTAAATATTGCATCTTATCTAAATCTTGTTTTCATCTAAAAAAATAATATCCATGGGGCTTGCATTTCTGACAAATATGGCTCTTTCTGTTTCATTGGCATAGCTACTAAGACAGGATAAAAGAGTGGATTTTTGGTTGATAGTTTTATCTTGATTCCTTTAAGGAATCACAAAATTTTCATTAATGTCTAATTTTTATTAAGTGTCTGAATTTTAATCACATGACCATGGGGATTTTGCAATAGTTGTGTGAAAAACATTCATAAGTCACTTTTTTCAGTGCCGTTGTAATTTCAAATGGTCAAGTTAAAAGTAAAGGACTCCCTGTATTAGCTCATTATTTCTTACTTAGCTTCTATAGCTACAAATGGGCTTCAGTTTGTGTTTCCATAGTTGATAACTTGGAGACCCCTTAGTTCAGTGTTTCTGTGCCTGGGGAATTCTGAGAATTGATACCCACTCATCTTAAAGTTGCAAAAACTGAGAAATATTTACTTAACTGAAGTATATGGCCTAATTTTTTAACTTTCTTACTTCTCTTTCTACCTTCTATGGTATGCTTGATGAAAGTTTCTGGAGAACTTTAAAGTTTATACTTTGTGCAATTTGATTGATATTTCAATAACCACCATAGTGCTATTTTATTCTATGTGAATTGGCTCTAATTTGAATCAAATTAGAGATTCAAGATTCAGTAGGTTGAGATAGCTTTGCTACTTGTGATTTTAGTCTGGTATAGCTACTCAACAAGCTAGGTCCTCCTGCGAAGGATCCCCTGTATTAGCATTGATTTTCTTACATTTTTGTTTCACCCAGCTCTGAAAATTCCAAAAAAGATTGCCAGCGCTATCTATTTTAACTAATAAAGGCACCAGAATCAGGCCAAGAGAGATATAATGCCACAGAAAAAGGCAAGCCATCAAGAAAAAAGGCTGGCATAAATAAGTGACATATTTAATCTTGTCTTCTATCATGTTCTTAGAAACAATAAATGTTCTAGCTGGCATCATTCATATATGCTTGACATGCATTCACTCATTGCAATATGGAGAGACTTCTATGTTCCCCAATCATGCAGAATGTAAAAATAAGGTCAGAGGGTCTGGTCAGCCTTGAATCTGTATTTCAAGTGCTGAGATATTCCATATATGGCACTAGGCCCACTCAAGTGGCTATCAAAAGCCTTTCTGAAAAGCCATTTCTGCAAAACACAAGGAGCCAATCTTGTTTGTAAGGACTGGCAACCTGTTCTAGAGGATAGAAACCATCACACAAAATACCTCCCTCCACGCCAAGGATAAAATGGTGGCACAGTGGTTAGAATGTAGTACTGCAGGCTACTTCTGCTGACTGCCGCCTGCCTGCAATTTGGCAGTTCTAATCTCATCAGGCTCAAGGTTGACTCAGCCTTCCATCCTTCTGAAGTGGGTAAAATGAGGACCCAGATTGTTGGGGGCAATATGCTGACTCTGTAAACAGCTTAGAGAGGGCTGTAAAGTTCTGTGAAGCAGTATATAAGTCTAAGTGCTATTGTTATTGCTATCTTCCTCTCTCATGGTACTTGTTACTAGGAATGGTCCTTCAACAGGCACTTTCTATTTGTCTGGTTTGGATGGGTAGAATTTACTTGGAATGGGAGGTCTTGGAGATATGTAGTCTTTAAGTTGGATAGGGCTTTACTGTATTGGTAATGACTAACACCTTGAATTACACTTAGAAACAAAATATAGCCAGTGATGAATCTATTGTGTTGACCAGATAAGCATAAAAGAAGTGTAACTTTCCATTTGCACAAGAAGCCAGATTAAACCTGGTCCTGACCCACAATAAAGAACAGAGCTGTCAAAGAAAAGGTGATAACCTCTTTATGGCCTCATTTGCAGTTTTGTTTAGGAATACATATTTTAAAAGTCCTGAAATAAGCCTCAGTGATAGCCTGTTCTTTTATAGACCTAGCCCCTTCTGTTAGGCTAGAGTGCCTGCCCAATGACTTCTTGTTGATCTGAGATTTAATTCTACTTCAGGCCAATCTTGGGTAAGCAACTTGAGATCAGGGGTTTATATAGGCAGGAGGCAGCTAACTCTGCATGACTCATTAGAAAAGATTGAACACCCAAGATTTTAATAACAACCACCAACTTTCTTAGCTATAATGCTGTGTGCCTTCTTTAAGCCTTTGGATTCCCTTATGGGAAAACTTCCAAATGACTGCAAGTTTCAGTACAATGTAAATCATATCTGCCTCAAGTAAACCAAAGAAAAGACTAACTACCAAGTCCATTACTCCCCAGAAGTATAAAGCTGGATTTAGGGTCCTGAGCTATGCCTTATTCTTTGTAAGAATAAAATCAGTTTTTGAGGGTAATTTCATGCTAGGCTTGAAGACTTATTCTTAGGAGCAAAACAAAGTTGTGGGGGCTGATGCCACTTAGACATGATCCCCTATTTTAGAAAAAACTAAAATACCTTCAAGTTAGCCATGTCCCCTCTTTCTTAAAAAGGGTGTAAAGCATACTTTAACTAAACCTGGCTTCTCATTTCAAAAAGCTTTTGTCTTTTTAAAAGCAACACATCTAAGAAAAAAACCTATCCTAAGTTTAACAGATTTGGAGAGATAGGGCTGGGTCATTGCCCTGTCCCTACTAAAAAGAAAGCAAGCTGTTGGCATTCAAGGGAAGAGCCACTCATTGTTCACCTACTTTTCACCCTCCTTAGCAGCAATAATACATATTAGTGACTAAGCCACAGATCTGGTGTTGACAATTTTATACCCGTCCCAGGCAAACCAAAGAACTTTCTGTATTTTAAAATTCTATCTTTAACTTTTATAGAAGAATTCATTTGTTGCAATCTGCATCAATTAAGATCATTAATCTTCTCGTTTGCCTCGTTCTCAGAAGGTATGTTGCAGGCATCCTTTCCCCAAATTATTCATTTGAGTTGGGAGATTGTATGATAAAACTCAAGTTAAAATATGGAGGTTAGCATTATAATAGTGAAAACATAATCTTTGTCACAAATTATGCAATTTGTATTACAGGAATTGGGAACTTTTCCTGCCAATGCATTTGGCCTTTTCTTTGAATAGGGCTATAGTCACCTTCTAATCCCTTCCTTCAGCTGTCCCCCACTTCACCCCACCCCTACCACATCCCATCCCTGCCCACAACTTTCAGTGGCTTTCCCAGCCCTGGAATGCTGGGCATTAGGAAGTTCTCCAACCACCACTGGAGAGAATTCACACAGAAATCTCTTGAAGTCCCACATAGCCTATACCTGATAAAGAATGTTAAAGTTGAGAGAAGATATTTTCAGATGTTGGGAGCAGGAGGCAGCAGTTTTTATTGTTTCAGGGTAATTTGAGAGAGGAGTATACCAAAAGTAGAGGCTAATGAATAAGTGGCTGTGAGGCAAAGATAGGCAACAAATTCAGGCAAGTCCCCTTAGATCATTGACTGACTGCTGCCCCTCATTTGTGACTTGTAGGGGCTGAGGGGGTATCACTGGCATTTTACCCTTTTCTTCTTTGTAAAACACCAATATGCAAAACAAGTGTTTTGTTTTCTTCCCTCTCTTTTCTTGCTTTGATGCCCCCACCCTTCTTAGTTTTGTATTGTGTTCACACAAAATCAGTAAAATGATTTGGATGTGGAATTTACACAAAGTATGGCGAGACATTCAAATCAACAAATATAATTTAATTTTTTGCTTTGATTTTAAGCAAAAGTCAAGTAAAACTATTTTTCAAGTAGTTCCCAAAACATACATAGTGTATGATACAAGTTTTATTTTTTCAAATAATATGAGAAAGGAAGTGAAAATGAACTTTATAAATTATAGGCTTTTATCTATTCTTTATTCCTGCTTGTTATTTCCCCAACATCTGGGTGTTTTCTATGCGGTTTGGATATTAATCAGCAATTTGTCAAATTATTTGATGGACCTTGTATTTATTTTAATGTTCCACTTCTTATCCCATTACTTGTGAGATTCCTGAGCTTTTTCCCTCCTTGTTGTATTAATCTCCTTATCACCCTCCCCTCAATCATTCCTTAAATATTTGCTAAGAGCAAGAAGAAAGAAACTAGGCAGGTGCAGTCTCTATGGAGGCATAGTGAGGAAATAATGTGGCTTCCACTTATCTAAGGCCTTTGTACTGGAGGAGATGTATCTGGGCACTCTAGCCTGTGTCTATCAATCTGGCTGCCAACCCAGTCACTCTGGCCCTGCAGTTTAAAAGGATCTAATGGCCCTACAATTATAGCTGGTGTGATTACCCGGTTAGTTACTTTGTGTTTTGGTGCTGTTAGCACAAAGGAAAGGGAACAATAAACCCTCAGCCAACTTCTCCCAGCTCTTTCTCCCTATCTGCCTCTCCAGAAGACCATGGGGAAGCTTCTGTTTACTGGCAAGCAGAGAAGAGGAAGACATATTCTCCTCTTCCCCTGAGATCCACATACACGAACAACTACAGTCACAAATCTGCAACAGGTCCTGCTTGGATTTAGTCCCCCAGGCTCAGAAGCAGGAAATCAAGATGCTGGTGTGTCGCGCATGGCCAGCAGCGGCGGCGGCACCAAGCCGGGGAGCGATGCTGCTGCAGTTATTGGCCAGGACTCTGCGCGCCGCTGTTGACCCAACGATGTTCGATGGGAATACTGTGAGAACTGGGACGTCGCCCGAGTTTGAGAGAGAGAGAGAGAGAGAGAGAGAGAGCGGCAGACGGAGTGGAGAAGAAAAGAATCCCACTATTCTGTACCAGGAAAACAATGCCCGGCTTTAAAACTCCTCAAAACCAATGTCCGGAACATGCGGAGTTGCAGCAACATGAAACTGCCGGCTGAAAACTTTTAAAGGAAAACTCAAAGAAACTTTACAAAGCAACGAGCTGTACCTCCCTCGTGAGATGAACTGCGCTGCTGGAAAGAACCGATGGGTAACACAATGGCTGCAATTACTGGGGGTTTGGTTGGGTGTCTCGGATTGGGCTTTTGCATTCATTCGCTATACAATTCCCGAGGAAATGCCGAAGAGCTCGTTGGTAGGAAACGTAGTGCTTGACCTGGGCTTAGATCTCCAGCAGTTACAAGCTCGAAATCTCCGGGTTGTGTCGGGAGGCAGCAGAAAATACTTCGAAGCAGATCTCAACAGTGGAAAGTTGCTAGTAAATGAGAGAATCGACAGGGAGGAACTTTGTGCGAGTCTCTCTCCTTGTGTCCTAAGCCTGCAGATCATCGCGGAAAACCCCCTGGAGCTCTACGGCGTGGCTGTGGAAGTCCAAGACATCAACGACAATGACCCAGTTTTCCTGAGCAAACAAATGAGACTGGAAATCAGCGAGTCAGTGTCACCTGGAGCACGTTTTCCTTTGGAGAGCGCACAGGACCCCGATGTGGGAATTAACTCTTTACAAACTTACCAGCTCAGCTCCAATCAGCACTACGCATTGAACGTACAGACTGGAGGAGATAATACAAAATATGCAGAGTTAGTGCTGGAGAAGACATTGGATAGGGAGCAGCAAAAAGAAATCCTACTGATTCTCACAGCTCTGGATGGAGGAAATCCACCCAGATCTGCTACCTTGCAAGTACTTATTGATGTCCTAGATGCAAATGACAACGTCCCTATCTTCAATCAATCTATTTACAAAGCCAGCGTGAGAGAGGACACACCCTTAAACACTTTGGTGGCCAGAATAAGAGCTTTTGATCTGGATGAGGGCCCTAATGGAGAAATAGTTTACTCTTTCAGCAGTCACACTCCTGCTAGAGTTCGGCAGCTTTTTGTTTTAGACTCTGATACTGGAGAACTGAGGCTCAATGGATTGCTGGATTTTGAAGAAATCAAATTTTATGAGATTTATGTCCAGGCCAAAGATAAAGGCACCAATCCTGCAGAGGCTCATTGTAAAATATTGGTAGAAATTATTGATGTCAATGACAACATCCCAGAAATCACAGTGACATCAGTGTACAGCCCAGTACCAGAAGATGCAGCTCCAGGAACAGTAATTGCTTTGCTAAGTGTCACAGATCAGGACTCTGGTGATAATGGCCTTGTAAACTGCTTTATACCTTTTGGCACTCCTTTTGCCCTTAGCTCTTCACTTAAAAACTACTACACATTGCAAATGAAAGAACCATTGGATAGGGAAATTATTTCCGAGTACAATATCACAATTACTGCTCAGGATGCTGGCTCACCCTCTCTCATGGAAAAAAAACAAATATTTGTTAAAGTGTCTGATATAAATGACAATCCCCCTACATTCCCACAATCTTTCTATGATGTGTATGTGGAGGAAAATAACCTTCCAGGGGCTATTATTTTTAATATTAGTGCCTCTGATCCAGATCTGGACCGGAATTCCCGTCTTTCTTACTCTATCTTGGAAAATGAGAAACATGACAGAGATCTGGTTAGCAGATTTTTTTCTATTAACCGGGAGAATGGTACCATTTATATCCTAGCACTTTTGGATTATGAAAACATAATGGAGTTCACGCTAGTGGTACAAGTTCGT
Source organism: Pantherophis guttatus (assembly GCF_059756535.1). Lineage (NCBI taxonomy): Eukaryota > Metazoa > Chordata > Lepidosauria > Squamata > Colubridae > Pantherophis > Pantherophis guttatus. The sequence continues at coordinate 117,476,243 of NC_142065.1, read as the reverse complement.
GATGGAGGATTTCTAGCTCTTGCCACCAACATTACAATCAATATTTTTGTCACAGATCAAAATGACAATGTACCCAGAGTGTTATATCCAACTTCAGGTAACAGTTCTTTGTTTTCAGAAGTAATGTCCACAGTCAATCCTGGATATCTGGTTACCAAAATTGTGGCCTGGGATGCAGACGCTGGTTATAATGCTTGGCTTTCCTATGTACTTCATGAAGCCACTGACCCAGGACTCTTTGCTTTGGGCTTGTATTCTGGGGAGATAACAACAACCCGCTCTCTACAGGAAGAAGATTCTCGCAAGCAAACTTTGATAATTTTAATAAAAGATCACGGAGAACCAGCATTGTCCTCCACTGCAACCCTTATTGTAACAATAGCAGAGACATCCAGAGAGACACTGACAGACTTTACAGTAGTGTCTACTACACCACAATCAAAGAAACACTTGACGTTCTACTTGATCCTTGCTATTATTCTAATATCTGTGGCCTTCTTTGTTACAGTGGTTGGAGTGGGCTCTTATAAATTTTACAAATGGAGGCAATCCAAGGATATCTTTAAGGCCTCTAGGAGCAACCTTTATAGAACCCCAGAACCTTTCAACCATGTGGACACTGTGCGGAGTGGATTTTTTCCTCCAGATTTCTACCAGCAGGTCCTTACCACTGACTCTTGCCAGAGTGATCTTCTATACAAAATGCCTTTTGCTCCCAGTACTATAGGGAGCCATCAAAGTACTATCACAAGATGTGTTCCTGCAATGTACAATCAGATAATAAGTACTAGTAACAGGCTGCTAGTGCCCTCTGAGGTAATGTATGTTTGTCCTTTTCCATCTATGTCTGGAAAACTCAATTCTGAGCCTAAATTAGTTTAAGGATAGCTTTTTTTTCTTTCCTGAAATATATCAGTGTCTGTGAAGCTTGTTCTTTTTCTTCCATTCTCTTTCTATGGTGCATATTGCAACAGAATAATTTAGAATTTGAATTCCTGTTGACTTCCTATATCCTGTTTTTTGTTATTTTTTTATATTGTATGATGGTGGGGAATTCATGCAGTTGCCCTGTGCTAACTCAGATCCATGTTAATCTTTTAGGACTCTGTATACACAAACCTTGATTAATTAACCTCACATTTAACTTTAAAAGAATAAGCAGTTCCAGAAACCATGAAACAGCAGCTCTATGTAGAGATATTATATGTATACTGTACAAGCAAATGGACTAAATACTAACTGGAACAATTTTGAAGGCTGTATTGCTTGGGTGGTTTTCCAAAAAAATTAAAGGAACCTTTCTGCAACATTTTACTTTTTCCTAAGACAGGATGTTATTGAATGACATATGCTACTTTTTTATCTTGGGAGATTATGGAGGAATCACATAAATAGCATATGAAAAATATGAGTAATCATAGAAGTAGAAATGTAAAAAAAAAACAACCCTATCAACCACCAAGAAATATAATAGAACAAACAGCAGAATATTTATTTTCATCCTAGCTTTATTATTTTTAGAAATAACTCAAGGTAGGGAACATACATAATTCTCCTTCCTCCTCCTATTTTCCTCACAACAACCTTATGAGAAAGGGGACTGGGAGAGAGTGACTGGCCCAAAGTAACCCAGCCATTAGGCTTCATTGCAATTATGTTTAAAGTAGATTGACACATTGTCTTTTAGCCACCTTTAAAATATCACTGTGGTGCCCAACTATTGAGGAATCCAAACTTCCAGGAAGATACATCATCTCAGAGAAGGAAGGTAAGAGAGAATCTTGAATAAAACAATAGCTCCAAGTCCCTGGCTACTTTCATTTTTCACAGGATGCTTGATGGAATCATTAGAGGGTTGAGGTCCAGAAAAGGTGAAGTTTGAATAGCAGGTAATAATTCTGTATTTAAAGGGACCTGCTTTTGTTGCTCCAAGATGAGCGTGCAAAACATGGTTGTATAGATTAGAGAGGAGAAAAGGCATTTTATAGATGGGGAACTGTCACCAAGAATGCCTCCCTATGTCTGGCTAATGCAAAGAGGTGGGCCTGGAGGCCCTTTTAGAACAAAGGCAATTTTCTCACTCAGATAGTTAGCCTGTGTCCAGCCCAGACTGCAGATGAACTCACACAGTGGGATACTGGGCTTATTTTACTCCTAAATGAAGTTATTGCATATACAAATGTAAGGCACACAAAGAAACCTATTTTAGGTATAACCAACCAAAATTTATGCGTAATTAAAGCTGTCTTTTTTGTGGAACTTTCTTTTGTGCTTTTCATGAAACAAAATGATAGTTATTTTGTGGTAAAAGGACATCTGTGAGCAGAGATCAAATTCTGATGATTATCTGGACAGTTCGTGTAATTTTGTCACAGCTTTCTTCCTGAATCCTTGTCAGCAAAAAACAAGCTCTCGTTTACTGCTTTATAACTGCTGGCCTAAAGGCATAAGAAATAGAAACTTACATAGAATGTCAGGTAGATAGACAGACATAGACATAAGAATCACAGATCGAACTGTGGCCTCAAATAGGCTGTCTAATAGAATTGGAGCAAGACAGGTACACATCACATGAAGGGTTAGGGTTGGCTTAATCATTATGCTATACAGGTAGGGCCTGATTTATAAGGTCATTTAACAACCATTTGGAGTTATGATGGCCTTGGAAAGGATCCTTTACAGCTTGTAAAGTACTTCAGGCCATTGTAAAATGGTGCAACACCACCATCCTGTCACATTACATTTCAGGTGCTTGGCAACTAGCTTACGTTTATGACTGGTTGCATCATCCCATTATCACATGACCAGGATTTGCAAAAAAAACCCCACCCATTTGGGAAATGGACTTGAATGTATGACCACATGATTTGCTTAACAACAGCTGTAAAACAGTTGTAAAATTGAATTTGGTCATGTAGATGCCTTGATTTGCAACCATCACAATTTATGACTGAAATTATGTTCTCAATTACAGTCGCAAGTCAAGAACTACCTCAGTGGTGGGATTCAAAATTTTTTACTACAGGTTCTATGGGCGTGGCTTGGTGGGTGTAGCGTGGCTTGGTGGGCATGGCTTGGTGGGTATGGCAGGGGAAGGATCGGGTGGGTTCTACTTACCTTTACTACTGGTTTGCAATGGGGCCACGCACGTGCACGAGCAAAGCAAGCAGAAGCGTTTTGATGACGTTGGGGTCAATGGGCAGAGCCTCCTGCCGGTTTTACTACCAGTTCTATAGAACCAGTGTGAACTGGGGGCAACCCACCAACTGTACTGTGGGAAGAATACAGTAAAATCTCAATTCCCTCCCCACTCCAGGGGAAGGTTACTGCAAAATCCCCATTTCCTCCTGATGAGCTGTGACTCGGGAGGCAGAGAATAGATGGGGGTGGGGCCAGTCAGAGGTGGTATTTACCGGTTCTCCGAACTACTCAACATTTCCGCTACTGGTTCTCCAGAACTGGTCAGAACCTGCTGAATACCATCTCTGAACTACCTGTACTATTAATATTTAAAATTAGCTTTCCTAGCATATGAGATGTATATTATATGAGGCCAGAAATTTATCTTGGAGGCACTGGATATAGCTGATAGTGAGCACTCCTATAATTCATACTAAAATTTAAAATATGAGAAAAACATTTGTTGCATCTCATTTATAACCTGTTTGCTTTATTTTCTGTATGGTCATCAATGCAAAAATATTGTCTAGTAATCTTATATTTGAATATCTAAGTACAAAGATAGAATATAAATCAGATATAAATACACAGTACATATTGCTAAGTTCACTGGGGCTTAGCTACCTGTAAGTTTGAATAGGATTGTAACAATGTCATACACAAATCCATTTAAAAAGTATCAAAACACATTTAAGTAAAATTTAATCTAAAGTACCTATGGGCACAATTGCAACAAATCTCAATTTGGTTTGATCTCATGTTTTGTTCCTTTTGGCTTGTAATAGATTATATCAGTGGTGGGTTGCTACTGGTTTGCCCCGGATCAGGAGAACCAGTAGCGTCGATGGCGGGAGGCTCCGCCCACCCACCTGGACATCTCTGTGCATGTGCAGAAGTGTCGCACATGCGAGCACACCCACGAGCAAACCAGTAGTGACAGGATTTGAATCCCACTACTGGATTATATCCTACCTCCTGTTCCTTATAAAGAATAAATAGATGTGTCTTTCCATTAGAGCAAGGGTCTGCAACCTTAAACATTCAAAGAGCCATTTGGACCCATTTCCCACAAAAAAGAAAACACCGGGAGCCACAAAACCTGGGTGGGCGTGGCCAACTCGATGTCATTCACTTCCACCACTAACATGACCCCTTAGCCACACCAACCCAGCCAGTCATTAGGGCAGAGAACTGGTTGTTAAAGAACACCAGGAACCACAAAACCCTTTTGACATCTCTCTCCCTCCCTCCCTCTCTCCCCTCCTCTCTCTCCCTCTTTCCCCCCCTCCTTGTGTATCTCTCTTTCTTTGCCCTGGCTGCTTCTTCATCCCCTGCCGTTCCTCTTACCTTCTCAGGCCAGGCGAGGAGTGACTGGGAGGGGAGGGCAAGGGGCGGGGCTAGCCAGTGGTGGGATCACCTGACAGGGAGCCACAGCAGAGGGCCCAAAGAGCCGCATGTGGCTCCAGAGCCACAGGTTGCTGACACCTGCATTAGAGTTTTCTGCCCATTTTTCATAATTAAAAACAAACTGAAAGCTAAATAGAAACAATATTGGAGACTGAGTTCTCAAACATAAAATGAAGTAGAAACCAAATTTAAATACTGTAGCTTACAAACTAAATGGAAAAATAGGCATGAAATAAAACTTAATTTAGAAAGGGCATATATTCCTGTTATAGAATTGGAGCTATCTATTAATTTTGGCTTTATCTGCAATTACCACTAAATCTTGTTTTTTACAGCTTGCAATTTTTCCTTAGGAATGTAAATCAAGATGAAGCAGGAAGTCTGCTTCATCATTATGTACAAACAGGGCATCGTCACTTATTCATCACCCCACAATTAAAACACATTATGAATTAGTATGGTTGTAGATATACCCATTGTCAAGACAAGCTGAGACTTCATTGCATAAATCAGCTGAAAAACAGTAGTAGGGAGTCTTTCAGAGGCAGAACGTCTCTGTGTCCTGTTTTTGTTTTTGTTTTTATTTGAAGGCTAGAAACATCTGCACTTCCAGACAATGATAATCTGAGTTAGTTTAAAGAAGGGGAGCTGCAGTCCTTTTAAACCCATATTGTTTACTGTGTCTCCCTGCATGAAAAAAAAAAACAAAATTCTGCAAAGTGATAAAAATTATTTCTTTTTAAAAAAATGGAATGGAACTGTTTTGTTCAGTTATAACCACTGAAATAAAACCACTTTGCTAACTAATTCTCCCCTCTTCCCAAAATGATTCATTTGTCATGTGATTAACAAAAGAAAAATCTTCTCTACCAGGCTGTATTTGGGGAAAGGGAGACAAAATTGATTATTAAAAAATGAAAATCTTCTTGAACACTGCATATCCATCACCATGGTGATGCAGTAGAAAATGTACATGTAGAAGTTATGAGTTCCTACCATTTATCTTTTTAGTTGTAACTTCAGTGGCATGTTTATTTATTGTGGGAGGATTTTTTTGCCACTGCAGTCAAAAAGATTCTTATTGTCTTGAATAGAAAAGGTACAAGATACCATACGTTGTTCCCCACTCCCCATTTATTAACATTTAACCAAGGAAGATAAATTCTTAATTGCCTGCACTATTACCAGGAGACAGAAAGGTGATTGCAGCTTTTATATATGCCCTGATTTCATCTGGAAATGAAATAGTTAATTGAAGTGGAGGGGGAGGGGCCATTGTGAATTCCCTTTAATAATCTACAGCTCATCTCTTCCCCCTTGTCTGCAGAAGCATGGCTGAATGATGAAAGCTGGTAAATGTTTAGATTTAAAGATTAGAGAGAAAAAATATTACATAGAGTAGAAAACCTCCTTTTGTGAAAACTGCTAATGTGTGAGATTCTGCAGACAAACTAATATAAGTATCTAGAAGAACCATATTCAGAATCCACCCACAGTTAAAATGGTATAGTCCTGATACAGATGTTCACTAAAATGGGAATTAGAATACAGAATAGACCAGGGCTTTCCAAACCATGTGACATCATTGCAATAAATCCACCTTCCCTAAAGTTTCATTTTATAAAGTTTTCATTATTCTTTGTGTCCTCTACATCTAAAAACTATCATTCCTGCTAGTGGAGATAATATAGCACTAGTATAATGTTGTATTCCCTTGAAATACACCTAGTCCTCGGCTTACAACCACAATTGAGTCCCAAACTTCAGTTGCTAAGCAAGACAGTTGTTAAGTGAGTTTTGCTCCATTTTGTGACCTTTCTTGCCAAAATTTCTTACCATCCAAATTTTGATCACATGATCATGGGGATACTGCAACAATTGAGAAAAATGTTAAGTCACTTTTTCAGTGCTGTGGTAACTTCAAACAGTCACTAAATGTATGGTTGTAAGTCGAGAACTACCCATATTGGACATAATGTCATCTGTCCCTCTTAGCCAGAAAATGCTGCCTTGCACAGAGTTGCAGATAACCACCAAGTATGCTCTACCATATCTATGTTGAAAGAATCTTAAGCATGTTGTACCACTAGGCCGCGGCACAAACAGTCATTGTGATCCAAAATTGTGAGGTCTCCAAAGTTTGATGTGAATATTCAGCATTTCTTATTAGGCGGTTGGATTACTGAACTGGAATACTGCAATCTTTTTAGACTTTTGTCAATAATTGCACACAGATTCAGGATGAAATAGATTGGTAGAAAGGAACAGCTTCCAGTCAGTTGAGCTTCCTCCCTCCCAGCAGCCAAGTTGCAGGCCAGCAAATCATTGGTGAAGAAGAAAAACACACACATTGTTTTACATTGTAGCAACAGAAGCAGGCAGCAATTTTTGGTTTATGTTTCAGGGTAATTTGAGCGGCTGGGGAAGGGGTGGTACAGGAAAATAGAGGGCTTTGGGTAATCACCTATGTTTGGCCTTTTTCATCTTTTTAAAACCTCCTTCTCTTCCTCCTCCTCCTCCCTCTCTTCCTCCTCCTTCATTTTGCTTTGCTTTCCTCCATTTTAATTTTGCAGTTTTGTTTATGCAATGTTAGTAAAATTATATGGATTGGAAATTGACCTCAAAATAGGAAAGTTTTGTATAAACAAATTAGGCAAAACATGGGTAATGCTGGAATGTGCCCATTTACTTTTTGTTAGTTTACCCTACCCTAGCTGACTCTCTAGGAAAGAAAGATGCTTGACTCCATCAGAAAGTTACAAGGCTCTTTTACTAGAGATAACTGGATGCAGCGAAAGCAAGGCCTGATCTGAAGAAAACTCATGTAAACTGCTACATTGTTCCAAATCCTTAGCCCTCCCCTCTTTGACCAGTTCGTAAGTGCCCAATAGGATGGTAGCTGAATGTTTTGAGAACAGGATACTTTGAAAAGCAGTTAACATTCCATTCCCAGGTCCTGTGTGCCCCAAAGTCCTTGAAGTGGACCGGATGAAACTGGTTCACACCTCTGCTTCCTGTTTGTGCTGGTCTCCCCACTCCCCCCCCCTTTTACAACAAGCACTCTTACCCACCCACCCCATCTCTCTCCCTCTCAGGATTGTGGTAGGCTGCAGCACAAGCAATGGGGAGGTCAGCCTGACATTCTGCCCCCTTTCACAGGGATGTTAGTCCTGGAAAGAGAGAGATAAAAAGTTTGTGTCCTGTGGTTTATGTGGATATTGGTTATGGAATCTCTGGAGTAGCTTAGGTGCGTGCATATGCCATACATTTACACATTCAATTTCAGAAGGGGGAAAATGTTTCCAGGTGATGAGGTATTGGACTTTTCCCCTGTGCTTGCAGGAGTCAAGAATGTCTTTAATTTCAAAATGCTGTTTCCCTTCTATCGTGGTGGGGACTGGAGGAGCTACTGGCTCCCGTTGTAGGGAAGAGGTTAGTGCTGGCTTCAACAAGCTGCAATGACATACTGGGTGGATTTGTCTGAGGTTTTTGGGAAGGGTTAAGTATACAGCGACAGGGTTGATGATTTTACAAATGGGAAAAGGGCCAACGTATTTGGGGCCCAGTTTTTTTGACTTCTCCCTAGATTTAGTGGAAAGGTAGACTTTGTCTCCTGCTTTAAAGTCCTTTGGTTTAGAAAGTTGTTTGTCAGCTTGATTTTTGTGTGCAGGACATGTGTCATCTAGTGCTTTGTGGACCACTGATGAGGTGTGTTGTAGTTGGGTGATCCAGTCAGCCAATGAGGCAGTCTGGGGCGTGCTTTGGGGCAGTTTTGGCATAGCAATGAATTCTTGCCCCATAGCCACCTTAAAAGGGGTGAAACCAGTTAAACAGTTATTATATGCCATTTTTGCAAATGGGAGGAGGTCCGACCAGTTGTCTTGCTGATAATTAATAAAACATCTTAAATATTGTTCTAGAACCCCATTAGTTCGTTCGTGCTCACATTTGTGAACCAGTAGGGAAGGTAAGTGAATCCCATCTATGCTAATTATAGACCTATTCCAGTTAATGCCTTGCTTGTGAAGATATCTGTGTCTTTCGAACTGGTGCTTAGTTCAAGTATACCTGATTCCTGGATGGATAACTTTTTAATAACACTATTTCTGTGGGCAGGTTCTTCTTTGGACAGCTCTAGGATGATAGTTGGTGTGTTTGCAGGACTAATCTTTGAAGTAAAATAGTTAGCTTCAGCTACTGATAGATCCCAGTATTTTCCAGAATGACCTTGGAGATGATCCTGTTTCCTGTTCTGGTGAGACTGTCAATATACTGCTAGTACAGCAGTATTGGAGTGTGGAAATGGTTGGGTCAAAAAATATTAATATAAAGATTCTCATTCCTTTTACAGAGCCAAGTAAGGCACTTACAGGAGGAAGGTTAGGGCAATTAAGTGGAAGTGGTGACAACTTGAATATGGAGAAAATCTCTGAATGAATCCCATAAACTAATCCCACAAACTAAACTCCATTTGAAGTAACATCACAGAAGTCAATGTAGTTGTTTCTATGCCTCCTTTGCCTTTTCAAAAAAGAAACCAATATTGCACTTCATGCTGTCTTATAGCTGTTCCCCCAGGATGCTGGGGAAGAAGAGTTATTTACCACATTCTTTGCAGATATTTTTTTAGTTCCATCTCAACTTGAGATCAGGAGGTAACCATGACAACCATTTGTCTTACTGTGTTGTGAATCTCAGGGATATACAAAAGATATCTGGAGAGATGGAGCTTCTTTCATTTTGCACCCATTTTGGTTGATTAAAGCTGCCAGACCCCATTGTTAAGGAAAGTAATGAAAGTTTCCTTATGAGGAGGAATGTTTTCTTCCCAGAATTATAATTAAAGAAAACTTTAATTGACCTGGCATAGCTGGGTAAGAATCTTATAATCTCAAATGTATCCATTCTGTTTGAAATGATTAAGAAAACAATAGCCTTCCAATTCTGGAATGTCTGGAGGACACATTTTACTCGAGCCTCTAGATAAGATATGAGACTGATGGCCTTGGTGGAGTCTAAATGCTAGAATGGTAATTGCTGTCTGACCATAATATTATTTTACTATTTCTATTTCTTTGTCCATCTGAGAAACATCAATGAATTCCTAAATAGAATATTTTCCCTGCTAAGGCAAACCTTTTCTACAATTGCTGAAGATTTAATTCAGAAGTTCTGCACAACATAATTAATGTGGTGCTAATTTTTTAAAATATTTTCCAGCAGTGGAATGTTTGTTTTGATAACCCTTTGATATTGTTTCACAAAGTGAAGTAATACTGTATTTCCAGATACTATAGTTTGTTTTCAGAGGATATTTTCTCTACAAAAAGAAATAGGTGAGCTAGTCAGAGATATCTTTTTATCAAAAGATGCTGTCTCCACAAACAAAATTTTGCTATAATAACCCCATATATTGAGAATCCCCAGGTGTGGTTGGATGAAGCTTCTTCACAAAACTGAAATAAATCTTCAAACATCCTTGGCTGTTGACTAAACCAAAGTAAATCAGAAAACAGGGAAATCATGAGTTAGGGAATGAACTTCACTGTGTCTGTTATAACTTTCCAAGCTAACAGATATATAAAAATAGAAGAATCAATGTCCTTAGGCTCTTGCATCCTCACTTAGTTTACTTTGACAGCCATAGGGTAGTCAGCAGTCCATATATAAAATCTGCCACCTTTTTTTCTGAAATTGCTGCTTCTAAAAGCATTTTGCTCTTAAAAGTTTAAGGTTAAAAAGCTCTCCAATTTATATAGAGAATTGCAGGTACTGTATTCCATATTGTACTTCAATTTTATTACACTGCTTTTTCCTTTAACACAACATAAAGTCCAAATGGAGATGTCACAGTGATACTAAGGAACATGCAGTAAATGTATTGTTGTTTGTATTTATTTATTTAAATGTATTGCCCGCCCCACTCTTGTGGATTCTGGACAGCATACAAAATTAGAAAAAAGCATAAAAACAGCTAAAAACATTAAAATCAAACAGACAGCCCAGACTAAAACAATGTAACGGACAGCAAAATCAACAAAATAAGACAAGGGGCATTGAATAAATAATAGAATCAACCCCTTTGGCCTGGTTTTCAGGTTTTCAAAACTTTCTGGAACCCTAAGAGAGAGCACCAATCTTAATCTCTGGGGGTGGGGGTGTTTATTTCAAAGGGGATCTTTAGAAAGGATGAGAGCATAGGCATGGGTCTAAATACTGCTTGTCTCGACTCCCAAGTCATGCTTGTCTCTGCTAGAAAGTACTTTGAAACAATTAGTCACATTGCATTGTGCTTCATCTAAATTGACTAGCAAACCAATGTGTGGAAATAGATGAAATTAATGATCATACTGTATTTAGAGATCTTAGAATCTACCATATTTTTCAGAGTATAAGACACACTTTCCCCCCCTAAAAGAGGGTGAAAATTTGGGTGCGTCTTATACACCGAATGTAGCCCTGCCCATCCACCGGCCCCCACCTGCCGGCCTCCTGTGTCCTCTCAAACTGAGCTTTTGGAGCTTTTGGAAGCTGCAAATATAGCCTCTCAAATGGAGAGCCTCTCAAGCAGCCTCCAAAAGCTCCATTTGCAAAGGAGCTTCTCTTTGCAAAGGCAGCTTCTCACGAGGGTGTTGGGGTTTCGTTATACTCTTTTTTAATTCGTCTTTTAAGGGGTGGGAGGGAGGGTGTTTTGTATATGACCAGGGTGGGATTAGGGGGCAACCCACCGGGGTCAGGGCCGGGGCCGGCAGGGGGCTACGACCTTGGGGTGTGGGGTTGGAGGTCAGGGAGGGGGCTAGACTCCATACTGGTGAGGGCTGTTGCATTGGTACTGTGGGTGGGAGGGGCACATATGGTGGGAGCAGGGGGCCATATCATGTTGTGGGAGTGTGCACTCGCTATCTTCGAGCGATCGTGTGCTCCGGCCCCCAATGCTCTTCTCGTTCCCTGGGTTGCTCAGACCCTCAGGGCCCGGGCCTTCGGTTTATGTTGTGCAATGCCAGGTCTGTTGTAAATAAAGCCCCCCTCATTTGTGATCTTGTGCAGGAGGGGGGTGCGGACCTGGCGGGTATTACGGAGACCTGGTTGGGTCAGGAGGGGGGGTTCCCCTCGAACTGTGCCCACCAGGTTTCCACACATTCCATCAGCCGAGGGCTCAGGGAAGGGGCGGGGGGGTGGCGGTTGTTATTAAGGAAGATCTTTGTCTGAGGGAGGCCGCTGTACCTCAGATAGCCGGATGTGAGTCCCTCCTTGTGAAGTGGGGTCGTGGGGTGCAGATGGGCCTGCTGATTGCATACCTGGCTCCCTGCTGTGTGGCAGCGGCCCTGCCCAAGCTGCTTAACATAATAGCTGGGGTGGCGGTTGATACCCCCAGACTTATGGCCATGGGGGATTTCAATCTGCCATCTGTCAGTGAAACATCAGAGGCAGCTCAGGAATTCATGGCTTCCATGACGGCCATGGCCCTACCCACATGGGGGGACACACTCTGGACTTGTGTTTTTTCTCAGGTCAGTGGTTGAATGATCTAGAAATAAAGGATATAGTTATTGAACCCTTGTCATGGTCAGATTATTCACTCCTTCAACTCGACTTTCGTACCACTACACTTCGCCACAGGGAGGCGGAACCGACAAGGTGGTTCCGCCCCAGGCGCCTGATGGATCCGGATAGGTTCCAGATGGAGCTTGGGCCATTCCCTGAGGTTCTGGCTCACAACTCGACTGAAGACCTGGTGCCTGCCTGGGATAGGGCAGCCGCTGGAGTTTTGGATCACGTCGTGCCTTTGTGGCCTCTGACCCAGTGCTGATCCCGTTTGGCTCCCTGGTTTTCTGAGGAGCTGAGGGAGATGAAGCACCAGAAAAGACTCTGGAGAGCGATTGGAGGGCCAGCCTTTCCGAATCTGACCGGACACTGGTGAGGTCGTATATTAAGACCTACCTAGTGGCGATAAGAGTCGCAAAATCGAACTATTTTTCCGCTCTTATTGCATCTGCAGATATTTGCCCAGCCGCCCTGTTTATCTCCTCCTTCATCTGGGAGTGCGGGAAGACCCCTTGCAGGGTAGGGCTGAGAATTTTGTGCAATATCTGCATGACAAAATCACTCAGATTTGGGAAGGCTTGGACTCTGATTGGGTGGGTTCAGGCAGGGCGATGGAGGCGGATCTTGAGAGTGTTATCTGGGAGGAGTTTGACCTGGTGACTCCCGAGGATGTGGACAGGATTCTGGGTAGGCTCAGCACTGCCACATGTTTATTGGACCCGTGTCCCTCCTGGTTGGTGCTGGCCTCCTGGGAGGTGACAGGAGGCTGGCTCCAGAAGATTATTAACGCTTCTTTATGTGAGGGTTTCTTTTCTCCCGCCTTGAAAGAGGCAGTGGTGAGGCCCCTTCTCAAGCAGCCTTCTCTGGACCCGGCTATATTAGCGAACTATCGTCCTGTCTCCAACCTACACTTTGTGGCAAAGGTTGTTGAGAGTGTGGTGGCATGACAGCTTCCCCGGTACCTGAATGAAACTGTCTATCTAGATCCATTCCATTTGGGCTTCAGGCCTGGGTACAGCACGGAAACGGCATTGGTCGCATTGGTTGATGATCTCTGGAGGGCTCGGGATAGGGGTTGTTCCTCTGTACTGGTCCTATTGGATCTTCAGCGGCTTTTGACACCATTAACCATGGTATCATGCTGCGCCGGCTGGAGGGATTAGGAGTGGGGAGCACTGTATTGCGGTGGTTCTCCTCCTTTCTCTTGGACCGGTCGCAGTTCATGTTGGCAGGGAAGCAGAGATCGACCCCGAGGCACCTCGTGTGTGGGGTGCCACAGGAGTCGGTCCTCTCGCCCCTCCTGTTCAACATTTATGTGAAGCCGCTGGGTGAGATCATCCATGGTTTTGGGGTGAAGTTCCATCAGTACGCTGATGATACTCAGCTGTACATTTCCACCCCAGACCACCCCAATGATGCCCTTGACGTGATGGCCCGATGCCTGGAGGCCATGTGGATCTGGATGGGGAGAAACAGGTTCAGACTCAACCCCTCCAAGACTGAGTGGCTGTGGCTCCCAGCGTCCCAGTATAGCCAGCTGGTGCCATCACTGATTATTGGGGTTGTAACTCTGGCCCCCACAGAGAGAGTTCGCAACTTGGGAGTCCTCCTGGATGCATGGCTGTCTTTAGAAGAGCATGTGACAACTGTGGTCAGGGAAGCTTTTTATCAGGCTCGCCTGATCTGCCAGTTGTGGCCCTTTTTGGATTGGGACTCCCTATGCACGGTCACTCACACCCTCGTTACTTCCCGCCTGGACTACTGTAATGCACTCTACATGGGGTTCCCCTTGAAGAGCACCTGGAGGCTCCAACTGGTCCAGAATGCGGCCGCACGGGTGATTATGGGAGTGACATGGCGCTCCCATGTAACACCTCTCCTGCGCGAGCTGCACTGGCTCCCGGTGGTCTTCCGGGTGCGATTCAAGGTGTTGGTTACTATCTTCAGAGCATTCCATGGCTTAGGACCTGGGTACTTACGAGATCGCCTTCTGCTACCAATAGCCTCCCACCGGCCAGTATGTTCCCACAGAGAGGGACTCCTCGGGGTGCCGTCAGTCAAACTATGTCAACTGGCGACTCCCAGGGGGAGATCCTTCTCTGTGGGGGCACCTGCCCTCAGGAACGAATTGCCCCGGGATTTACGGATGATCCCTGACCTACGCACCTTTCGTCATGCCCTCAAGACGCTGTTGTTTCAACAAGCTGGGCTGGCCTGAATACCAAGATCAATTTTAAGTTATATGGGTTGTCTTTGTCTTAATTGAAATGGGCCAAATTATTTAATTCCCTTTTAAACTGTTTTAAATTTTATATGTGTTCATTTTTATTTTTGGCTGTGCACCGCCCTGAGTCCTTCAGGAGAAGGGCGGTATAAAAATTAAATAAATAAAATTAAATTAAATAAATAAATAAACAGAGCTTTCAGAGGGTGAAAAAGCAAGGCACAGAGGCAAAAATGGCAACCCGGAACAGCTGCTGCCTTGCTGGACTGGTTCTGCACTTCCCCTGCTGTACTCACTGGAGCACCCTGGGACGATCAGGTGCATTTTTGAAGCTGCGTATCTGCCCCAAAGAGGCGCGTGCATGCTCACAACCAGCGAACCTGTTGCTAAAGGTCACCTCTGGGAACAGCTGATTGGGGATATTCCTAGAGGTAATCCACCCACCAATCAGCTGCTCATGCTGAATCAGGCTAATGTGCTGAAGCTGACCAGGCTGTTTGCTGTTTGCTGCAAGGACGGTAGCCAGATGAATACCAATGGATGCTGGTAGGCAGAGGCAGAATTTTTTTTTCCTCCCCACAAAATAAGGTGCGTCTTATACTCCGGACTGTTTTATACTCTGAAAAATACAGTAAATCTGAGTTTTAACAGTGAAATGACTACTGGGATGCTGGTACAAATTTAATTAGTATTTACTATTTAAGTCCACACGAACAATCCAGCTTGAATATTAATTCTTGTACAGATGGCAGCAAAGCTGACCTGATTTGAGAGAAGATACTTAAAAGAAAAGAGCAGCTTCAATTCTTGGTCTTACAATGCTAGGTGAAGGAATTCCTACTAAATTTGGAAGTGCTAATGTTACACGATGGACTATAGATTCCAATGATATTTCATCTTTAGTCAGTCAACATATAAAGCTGGAAAGTGTCTGAGTGATTGTTACATGTAGAAGATTTAGGGTCCATATTGGAAAATAAGGGGTCCTTGATATTCCTCTGAGATTGGTTGTTTTCTTGCAGACGTTTCATTACCCAAACTAGGTAACATCAGCGCTAGCACTGACTGACTAGTACTGATGATGTTACCTAGTTTGGGTAATTAAATATTTGCAAGAAACAACCAAGTTCAGAGAGCACCAAGGACCCGTCACTTCAAATCTGTGCTACAAATATTCTCTTTTATTAGTACATTGGAAAGTGACCTACAGGTAGTCCTTGACTTGTTCATTTGACAGAAGTTCAAAGTTACAGTGGCTTTGGAAAAACTGACTTACAACCTACAAAAGGTAAAGGAAAAGGTTTCCCCTGCTGTGTCCGACTCTAGGGAGCGGTGCTCATCTCCGTTTCTTGGCTCCCAGTGTTAACTGAAGACATTTCTGTGGTCACGTGGCCAGCATAACTATATACCAAAAAGCATGGAACATTGTTACCTTCCCACAGAGGTGGCACCTATTAATCTACTCGCACTTGCATGCTTTCGAACTGCTGGCAGGAGCTGGGGCAAATAACGAGAGCTCACCCCATTGTGTAGAGCTTGTGTCTCCAGCCTGAGCTGCCAGCTTTCCAGATGACAAGCTCAGCATCTTTAATCACTGATTAAAGATCATCATGGCCCACCACTATAACCTACATTCTACTACACACACACCCTCCAGCCCTATTATCACAATTTGGGCGCTTGGCAACTAGCCTACATTTACAACCTTGCAACATACTGTAGTCATGTGATCACAGTTTGTGGCATTTTTGGCAATTTCTGGCAAAATACCCCCATTGAAGAAACTGGATTTGCTTAACAACCACCATAAAAATTGTTCTAAGAGCAGGTCTGACTTGACCGATGACTGCAACAACTTAGGACAGAAATTCTGGTTCAAATTGTGGTTATAAGTTAAGAACTACCTGTATTCCTTTAACATTCATACTTCACAGAACAACCAGAGAATTTGCAGCTGTGATTATGAATTTGGAGATAAATAATTCAAAAGGTGATGAAAGTGACATTTTTCAAAATTCACAAGAAGACCAATGAACAAGGAACAGCTTCCATAAGCACAACCCTGAAAATTCTTAATGATTACTAATGTCAGGCACAAGGAATCAGAACTACACAAGCAGTTGATCAGAATGGTATGTTTATTGATACTTGCCTATTAACAAGAATCTGATCAGATTCATTGCACTCACTAGAGAACATCTAGATACCATATTTTCCGGCGTATAAGACGACTGGGCGTATAAGACGACCCCAACTTTTCCTGTTAAAATATAGGGTTTGGGCTATACTCGCCATATAAGACTGCCCCTCTTCCAATGCACACCAAATAAAAATTAAAAAACATCAACTGGCTCACCTACAATGTAAAAGCAGCTGTGCTAGACCCAAAATGGCCCCTGTAACAAGCAGGAACCTCACACAGCCACAAAAAGCCCCCCCAAAAAACTTTCACACTCTAAACACACACAACACAACACAACTGGCTCACCCACAATGTAAAAGCAGCTGTGCTAGACCCAAAATGGCCCCTGCAACAAGCAGGAACCTCACACAGCCACAAAAAGTCCAAAAAACCAACTTTCACACTTTACACACACAAAATTCCACATACAGCTTTGTGAGATTTTGTGTGTTTGTGTAGTTGGAGTGAAACACTACAGAAACACACTAAATCTCAGAAAGCTGCACAAATATTGTTTTATTTTATTTTATTTTTATTTTTATATGAAAGCTAAATTTAAAACTTCCTAAACTTTAAATGGCTAGGTCTAAAAAAGAACAACTAAAAAAACCCCAATTGACTATTTTTTTTAAAGCTCCCAAAGGGGAAAAAAAACTTACCCAATAGAACAGGGGTCTCCAACCTTGGCAACTTTAAGACTTGTAGACTTCAACTCCCAGAATTCCTCAGCCAGGTTTGCTTTGCTGGCTGAGGAATTCTGGGAGTTGAAGTCCACAACTAACTCCTTGCTTGATTGCAGGCAGGGAGTTGCTTGTTGCCTGAATAGATTCAGGCAAGCAAAGCAAGGCAAGCGTTGCGACTAGCAGCTGAGGTAAGCAAGCTGGAGGGGGAAAACTTTTTCCCTTTTACGTGGTTTCTGGCGATCCCAGCTGAGTTGCAGGGAACTCAGCTGGGATCGTCAGAGCTGGGATCGCCAGAGCTGGGATCGCCAGAGCCATTTAAGGCTCGTCAGAGCCTTTCGGGCTGGTCTGCCTGGTTACAGGAGAACTACACCCAGCGTATAAGACGACCCCCGACTTTTGAGAAGATTTTCATGTGTTAAAAAGTCGTCTTATACGCCGGAAAATACGGTAAGAACTTCAGAGTTTAAAGAGAGTCTGCTTTCTAAGGTTGCCAGGTGTCCACTATTTGAGCGGACAGTCCACTTTTTTTCACATTATGTTCACTATTTTTTTCACAAAATAGTGGACATTTTTTTTTATTCAAAAGCTTTATGATGAAATGGTACGTAATCTAAAGCTGTACAGTCTAAGAGAATAAGGATAGAATCGTGTTTTGTCTTTTTTTTCATAAGTTAGAATGAGACAAAGATCGAATGCTCATTGCAATAATCACATTTTACACAACAGCGCAAAAAATGCATTAAAGCAGTTATCTTTTAATATCGAAAATGTAGTGCTGAAGGTTTTTGCTGAATTTTCGAATTCTGCGAAGAAACGAGAAGAGTTGAAATCATTTTTTGAGTTTTGCGAGTCAGAATTCCATGAAGTTTTGCGCCATGTTCCAACACGTTGGTTAAGTTTGTTTAAAGTGGTCGAAAGACTTCTTTTAAACTGGATACCTCTAAAATCATATTTTATTTCTCTTGGATCTGATGAGTGCCATAAGGTTATCTGGAACCTTATTTCGGAGGAAAATGAACTCGCAAAGGATGATGAACCAACAATTTCAGAATTGTATTTATATTTCACGCACTTCTTCATGTCAATAATGCAAGACACCCTACTGAAGCTGGAAAGCAAGAAAATTCTTGCATGTGATCTCCACATTATCATGTGTAAGCTGCGTGATTCTTTGCAAAAAAAATACGATGAGCAGTTTTTTGGAATGAAAGTTTTATTTGCCTTACGTAAAAAACATTTGCCTGAGAATGCCATGCAAAAGTTCAAGAAAGAAGCCATCAACATGTATCAAAGAGCCATTGCGTACCTAGAAAAGTGGTATAATTTCACCGATTCAGAATATGAGATGCTAAGTTGTTTCAATCTGATTGATCTCAATAATCCTCCAACTTTAGAAGAAATGACGAACATCTGGTTATTATCACCATGGCGAGAAGAACTTCCACCCAACACTCTCTTCGATGAAATTTCTGCCTTAGAAGAAGTTTATGTTCATCTGCAGGGCGATTCATCCCTTGATAAGTGGACGTACTTTTTCAAGAAAGAGCCAGCTCCGAGTTTACTGAAACTGTTCCAGTATTGTGCATCAATTCCAGTATCAAATGCAAACATTGAACGAATTTTCAGCGTCATGGGAAATTTGTGGACTGACGAACGTAACCGACTGCTTGTACCATCAGTTCGAAGTGAACTTTGTATATTTTTTAATATTTCTCAACATTGTACTGAAATTAAAGAATTATTCCTTAAACACAAAGAATTGATCAAAGCTGCACAGTCAAATAAAAAATACACACGACAGCAAAGTAAAATGTAATTTAATATTTTACATATTATTATTTGATGTTTTGAATTTTAAGTAAAGTTTTGAAGTGATTATTTTAATACGTGTTAAAATGTTTGTAAGAAAATATATAATTTAATTGTAAATTTTTTAAAAAATTGTTTACTACTTAACACCCCCCCCCCACTTGTCTGCTATTTTTTGGAAGCAGACTTGGCAACCCTACTGTTTTCCGCTGCTTCCTCCCTTTCAGCAATTCCAGACTAGCCAATCTTTTAACTCCACCCCTCACTTCAGCTCCAGATTCCATCATAACTGATTAGGTATTACTGATTAGGTTCACTTGTTTACTATTATACCAATAGTGTTCTTCTTTGTACCACAGAAATGATCCTCAGGGTTAGTAAGGAAGATTTTGGAGAAAAAAAATCCCTTTCACAATATGTTATAATAAACGATTACAGATTTGAGTTTTTCAATTCAGAGCATTATCTGTGTAATCACTCTGATCTCAATAATAATTTATCCTATTTCTCACAGCCTATATCACAACTTTTGACTAAGAAAAGTGCTGAGAGAATGTTAATATTTTCTTTATTTGCATTTGTTTAATCCTGGTATTGTTCAAACTTCACAGCTTTTACTCTTTGGTCAAATGTATAATGGAATGTCCATTTCCTTCTATGTTTATACCATGGAGAATGGAACCATTTATGATGTGTGTTCAGTGACTAAAATTCATCTACAATGAATGTTCAGTGACTAAATTCAATAGATTCACTTCTAGTTTCAAGATACATTATTAACTCAAAATGGGCATCAAGCCAAGAAACCATACTTTTCTCAGAACAAGGAGTTTCCTTGGTCACCAGAGTAACAGAATGCATGAATTTCTTATAAACTGTAACAAGACACATCCTAAGCATTTTCAAAATTTCAACCTTCCCAAGAGAAAGTCAGATCAGACAGACTATTTTGGAATAAGATGGCCTTATCCTAAATCTCACTTAAATCAGCCAGAACCATTTTGATATCTAATCTCAAATATCAGCATGGCAATTATGTCCACAATGAATAGGATGGGCTAGGAGCCGTGGTGGCACAGTAGTTAGAATGCAGTACTGCAGGCTAATTCACTGCTCACTCTAGGAGTTCGATTCTGACCGGCTCAAGGTTGACAGCCTTCCATCCTTCTGAGGTCGGTAAAATGAGGACCCGGATTGTTGGGGGCAATATGCTGATTCTGTAAACTGCTTAGATAGGGCTGTAAAGCACTACAAAATGGTATATAAGTCTAAGTGTTATTGCTATTCCATTCTGCCAGCAATCTCAGCACCTTCTATGTTTTTCTTTATATATATTTAATCTTGAAGTGATTTAAAGATTGAAAATAAGACATCTGATATGCCTTGGGTCAATACCTGAAAGAAAAGAATTCCATTTAAGTGGGAAAACATTGATGTTTTCACTCCATAGAGCAAAAGATTAATTTCCTTCAGTTTTCATTAGAAGTATTTTTCCATGTAGTTATAAAAATGGCTAGTTTCTATTATTATGAAAAAGCAAAAAGTTGAGGATAGATTTTACTGCACCAAAGGAGTTGAAAATCAATGCCTTATTTTTTTTCTTTTTCCCTTGCTTTCCCCCACTATCCACTTCCCTTTTTCCTTTCCTAATTTACCTAATATTTGTTTTTGTATTCTTTTTGTATGTTATATTATACATTAATAAAACTATGAAAAAAGTAGAAGTATTTTTTCGTATAGTCTCCTAAAGTCTGACATGACTCACTCTTCAGAAGGGAGAAACGTCAGGTGTGTGAAGTCAGTCACTAGGGGATATTAGCAATAGGTACTCTTCCAGCTAGCTGCCTTCCCCAAGAGACAAATTAAATGTGATGTGAAATGTTTTTCTTTGGATAGTAGTGGTTTTGATTTGGATGTCTTAATGTTGAAAATGATGACTAAAGCCATGTGAAACAGGTTTCATATTAAAGTGGACATCTTATGAATTAAAAATACTTTGGAGGAGAGTTTTGTGTTAAATAGCTCTTTAAAATATTTTAAAATAAGTCTAAAAATATATGTGAGACTCAAAGATTTGATAAGAAGTAATGCTTTTAACTAATGGGAACATAGGTACAGATAGTCCTCAACTTACAACAACATCTGAGCCCAAAATTTATCTTGCTAAGTGAGACATTTGTTAAGTGACTTTTGCTCCATTTTACAACCTTTATTTACTTTACTTTACTTTACTTTACTTTACTTTACTTTACTTTACTTTACTTTACTTTACTTTACTTTACTTTACTTTACTTCGAATTTATATACCGCCCTTCTTCCTGGGAACTCAGGGCGGTGTACAACCAGATAAAAACACATAATATAAACATTAAGAACAAATTAAAAGGAAATATCTCAATTTGGCCAAAAATTTAAGAAACATACAAATTTAAAATCATTTAAAAGGCATTGTTAGGCCAGCCCAGCTTGTTGGAAAAGGAAAGTTTTAAGGGAACGGCGGAAGGCACGGAGGTCTTGGATTCTCCTTATCTCTGGGGGCAGCTGATTCCAGAGGGTAGGTGCCCCCACAGAGAAGGCCCTCCCCCTGGGGGTCACCAGCCTGCATTGCTTGGCTGATGGCACCCCGAGGAGGCTCTCTCTATGGGAGCGCAAGGGTCGATGGGAGGTCGTCGGTGGCAGAAGGTGGTCTCGGAGATAACTAGGTCCTATGCCATGGAGCGCTTTAAAGGTGGTAACCAACACCTTGAAGCACACCCAGAAGACCACTGGGAGCCAGTGCAGCTCACGCAGGAGCGGTGTTATGCGGGAGCGGCATGCAGCTCCCGTAATTACCCGCGTGGCCGCATTCTGGACCAGTTGGAGCCTCCGGGTGCTCCTCAAGGGGAGCCCCATGTAGAGAGCGTTGCAGTAGTCCAGGCGAGAGGTGACAAGGGCATGAGTGACTGTGCACACGGAATCTCGATCAAGAAAGGGGCGCAACTGGCGAATCAGGCGAACCTGACAAAAGGTCTCCCTGGCAACAGCCGTCAGATGTTCCTCCAAGGACAGCTGCATATCCAGGAGGACTCCCAGATTGCACGCCCTCTCAACGGGGGCCAAAGACTCGCCCCCGATAGTCAGCGATGGAGTCAGCTGACTATATCGGGATGCCAGGAACCACAGCCACTCAGTCTTGGAAGGGTTGAGCTTGAGCTTGTTCCTCCCCATCCAGATCCGTACAGCCTCCAGGCACTGGGCCATCACTTCAAGGGCATCGCTGGGGTGGCCTGGGGTGGAGATGTACAGCTGGGTGTCATCAGCGTACTGGTGGTATCTCACCCCAAAGCCACAGATGATCTCGCCCAGCGGCTTCACATAAATGTTGAACAGAAGGGGCGAGAGGACCGACCCTTGTGGCACTCCACAGATGAGAGGCCTCGAGGTCAACCTCTGCCCCCCTGCCAACACGAACTGCGACCGGTCTGAGAGAAAGGAGGAGAATCACCATAACACGGTGCCCCCCAGCCCCAACTCTTCCAACCGGTGCAGCATGAAACCATGGTCGATGGTATCAAAAGCCGTTGAGAGATCTAATAGGACCAGAACAGAGGAGCAACCCCTGTCCCGAGCCCTCCAGAGATCATCAACCAACGCGACCAATGCCGTTTCCGTGCTGTGCCCAGGCCTGAAACCCGACTGGAACGGGTCTAGATAGGACGTTTCCTCCAGGAATTGTGGGAACTGTCGTGCGACCACACTCTCAACAACCTTCGCCACAAAGTGAAGGTTGGAGACAGGACGATAGTTAGCCAATACTGCCGGATCCAGGGAGGGCTTCTTGAAGAGAGGCCTCACCACCGCCTCTTTCAAGGTAGCGGGGAAGTGACCCTCACTCAACGAAGCATTGATAATTCCCTGGAGCCAGCCTCGTGAGACCTCCCGGGAAGCCAGTACTAACCAGGAGGGACACGGGTCCAGTAAACATGTCGTCGCATTAAGTCTCCCCAAAATCCTGTCCACGTCATCCGGAGTCACAGAGTCAAACTCTTCCCAGATAACATTCTCAAGACTATTCCTCGTCATCCTGCCCGGATCTACCCAGTCAGAGTCCAAATCCTGCCGGTGTTCGGTCAGATTCGGTGCGACTGGCCCTCCAACCACTCTCCAGGCATCTTTTCTGGCGCTTCATCTCCCTCAGCTCCTCAGTAAACCAAGGAGCCGCGAGGGATCGGGACCGGGTCAGAGGCCGCAAAGGCACGACTCTATCTAAGGCTCCGCTAGCGGCCCAATCCCAGGCCGCCACCAGGTCCCCGACCGAGTCCTGAGCTAGAACCTCAGGAAATGGCCCAAGCTCCGTCTGGAATCTATCAGAATCCATCAGGCGCCTGGGGCGGACCCATCTTGTAGGCTCTGCCTCCCTGTGGCAGGGTATAGCGGTTTGAAGATCTAGGCGAAGGAGCGAGTGGTCAGACCATGACAAGGGTTCCATGTCTATATCCCCTATAACAAGGCCACTCAACCACTGGCCAGAGACGAAATTCAAGTCCAGAGTGTGACCCCCCCTGTGAGTGGGGCCATGAACTAACTGGGTCCGGTCCATGGCCGTCTTGGAAGCCATGAACTCCCGTGCCATCTCAGACGTCTCACCAACGGATGGCAGGTTGAAATCACCCATGACCGTAAGCCTGGGTGTATCAACTGCCACCGTGGCTATCACGTTGAGTAGCTGGGGCAGGGCCGTTGCCACGTGGCAGGGAGCCAGGTACGTGAGCAACAGGCCCATCTGAACCCCATGACTCCATCTCACAAAGAGGGTTTCACATCTGGCAATCTGTGGCACAGTGGTTTCCCTCGAACCAAGATCTTCTTTAATAATAACCGCCACCACCCCCGCCTCTCCCCTGTGCCCTCGGCTGATGAAATGCTCTGAAGCCCAGTGGGCACATCTCAACCAGGGGGACCCCTCCCTCCGGGCCCAACCAGGTCTCAGTAATAGCTGCCAGGTCCACTCCCCCCTCCTGTATAAGATCATGAATGAGGGGGGCCTTATTAACCACGGACCTGGCATTGCATAACATCAGCCGGAGGCCCAGGTCCTGAGTATCTAAGCCACCTAGTATCTGAGTGGAGTCTTGGGGACCGGGGTGCGCAATTGCTCTCAAACAGCGAGTGCGCACCCCCTGCACATGATATGGTCCCCTACTCCCGCCATAACTGCCCCTCCCATTCACCATGCTGATGGAAAATTCCTCTTCCGGATGGTCCTCCAGCCCCTCCCCAATCCCTCAACTCACACCCTCCAGGCCGTCCCCCTGTGCCGGGCTCGGCTCTGACCTTAGTGGGTTTGTCCCCCCAAACCCCTTGGTCTTCCTCCCAGTTCCCCTTAAAAAATCATTATTTCCATCCCTCCTCCCGGGTCTTTTCCTCCTTGTACTATCTTTTCATACAAATGGAAAACAGATCACTTTGGAATATTGTCATTCTGGATAAAGAGACTTTCTTATTTGTTCAGATGCAATGGAACAATCTAGAGAATGTAAACAATGAAAATTTGTACTGTTCATGCTTGCCGGATGTGCTGTTTCCTTGAGAACAAGAATCTGAGCTGCTAAACATAGCTGCCAAAACCAGTGACGAACCAGCCTGCTTTATTGGGTGCTATCTCAACTCTGCTTGTTGCTGCTACTGTAAGGGTGTAGGTGGAACTGTCAGTGGTAAAGACTATATGGAAATATCCTCTATTCAGCTGCTGATCAGATTTCTGATGGAAGGAAGGGATCTAGTCTTTCCGCCTTGACTTTCTTCCTCCGTCATGGCTGTAATTCAGTTTCCCTCCCTTAATCCACCCCCTCACCTTTCTGACTAACGTTGTTGCAGCTGAGCAAGATCAAAAGCTACTTATATTCATTTGGAAAGGAATACAGAGGGATTTTATCAACAGAACTCATCCAGGTCTTGAAAAATCTCTTGATAAATGGGAAATTACAAGAAGACTTTCTGAGATGAAGCCACAATTGTCCTGGCAACTCTCTTGCAAATGGCAAGTACTGGGCTTATTTTTATTATTCAGCTGGGTGTTGATTACAGGACAGATCCACTATTCTGTTGTGGAGGAATCGAAGCTGGGGACCATGGTGGGAGAGGTGGCACATGACCTGGGCTTAACACTGGCAGATCTTTCAAGTCGTAGGCTTTGGCTGGGCTCTGAGGAAAGTAAGAGGTACTTTGCAATTAACTTGGACAGTAGTGCTCTGATAGTGAATGAAAAGATAGATCGAGAGACTCTCTGTGGAGCAAGCTCACTGTGCATCCTGCCTGTGCAAGTAGTAATTGAAAATCCCTTGGAACTCTTTCACCTGGAGGTAGAGATTCTGGATTTGAATGATAATTCACCCAATTTCATCACTCCCTGGCTTGTATTGAGGGTAGCAGAATCTGCTGCTACAGGATCACGGCTCCCACTCGAGAGTGCACATGATACAGATGTTGGGACCAATGCAATCAGTGCCTACCAGCTCAGTCCCAATCCTCATTTCATACTTGATATAAAGAATGTGAAGGATGGCAAGCTTTTACCTGAACTGGTGCTAGACCAGCCTTTGGATAGAGAAGAGCAATCAGAACATCAGCTGATTTTGACTGCCTATGATGGAGGGGACCCTGTCCTGTCAGGAACAAGTCAGCTCACCATTGTGGTCCTTGACAATAACGATAATGAGCCGACATTTGATCTGCCTGTGTATAAGATACATTTCTTGGAAAACATTCCCGTAGGTTCTTTAATTTTTAAACTCAATGCAACTGATCCTGATGCAGGTTCTAATGGGGAAATACAGTATTCTTTTGGAATCCACACATCAGATTCCATCCAGACATTGTTTGGTTTAGATCCCCATACAGGTGAGATCTATATTCAAGGAGTTGTGGATTTTGAAGAATCCCAATTTTATGAACTTCACATAAGAGCCAGAGACAAGGGCATACCACAGATGGAAGGCCACTGTGTTATCCAAATAGAAGTTGAAGATGAAAATGACCATTTCCCAGATATTCTGCTTACCTCCTTGGTAAATCCAGTGCCAGAAAATACACCTTTAGAAACAGTGGTGGGGCTTTTCAGTGTGCGAGATCAAGATTTGGGTGTCAATGGAAAAGTAAGCTTGCAAATACCAACGAACCTACCCTTTAAAATTAAATCGTTTGAAAATCATTTTTCCTTAATTACACATGAAAAGCTGGATAGAGAAACAGTCTCTCAATATACTATAAAGCTCACTGCCCAAGACTCAGGAATTCCACCTTTAACTAGAGATTTGACTGTCTTGCTGAACATTTCAGATGTCAATGATAACACACCATCCTTCTCTCAGCATTTCTACAACTCCTTCTTGAAAGAGAACAATCCACCTGGCTCTCTGTTGTGTACTGTATCTGCCTCTGATCCTGATGAGGGTGATAATTCCCGGCTCACTTACTCAGTGGCTGGAAATCAGGTCCAAGATGCCCTCATTTCTTCCTTTATTTATATCAACCCAGATAACGGGAATATATATGCTCAGCATTCTTTTGATTATGAAATGCTTCAAGTGTTGCAAATTCTTGTTACTGTGCAGGATGCTGGGACACCGATACTAAGCTCCAGTGTTAGTGTTCATCTCTTCATATTGGATCAGAATGATAATGCTCCTGTTGTTTTGTATCCAGTGACTGGCCAGCAATTGTCAGCACTCCAGAGAATCCCTCTGTTGGCACCAGTAGGTTATGTCATCACAAAAGTCACAGCAGTAGATGTAGATTCTGGTCATAATGCCTGGCTGTCCTATTCCTTACTCCCCCAATCTACGAATGCCTCCCTGTTTCGAGTGGCACCATACACTGGGGAAATATGGATTATTCGAAGCTTCCAAGAAACAGATCTTCTTCCACAGAAAATCCTTGTCCTTGTTAAGGATCATGGAAAACCATCTTTGTCCACTACTGTTACAATCTTGGTCTCACTAGAGGAAAAAGCATCTGAGGAAAGTTCACAGTCTCATGAGTTCATAAATCACCCCAAAGAAAAATCTGATCTGACTCTGTATCTGATTATAGCTCTGGTGGTGGTTAGCATTGTCTCTCTCATTACTTTAATTGTCTTGTCTGCAAAATGCTTTTGGAAAAGAAAAGACAAAGATTCTTCTTACACCATAAACAATGATCCTATCAGGGATCTTTTCAAATACTCCAGTCCTAAACTGCAACTCAACTCCAATGGTACCCTGGAATACATGGAGGTGACCCTGAGGCCTGCAGATTCCCATAGCCATCCCCATAAATCAAGGCATTCTTCAGGGTCAGACAGAAGTGATTTCACCTTCATGAGGCCTGTGTATTCTCAGCCAAGTACCCTAACAAGGAAAGTTGATTCTTTTTTGTCCCATATTAATACGCTGAACCATCCAAAGCAGGTGAGGTGACTTTTTGTGTTTTGTCCTGATCCCATCCCAAACATAACTGGTATTTCCAGTAATTGAAATTTGACCAAGAGCTAACCCAAAGGTGCTTTTTCAAAAAGCTACTGGACTTTGTTTTTCCTTTAAGATGTTTTGCTTCTCATCCAAGAAGCTTCTTCAGTTCAGAACTGAAGAACTGAAGAAGCTTCTTGGATGAGAAGCAAAACATCTTATAGGAAACATCTTTTTGAAAAAGCACCTTTGGGACAACCATGACCTGGATGACTGAGAGTCTCTATAGACATTTAGACCAAAAGCTAAATTCTTATAGGTCTGTAGCTTCATAAATGGAAGATTGAGCATGGGCTAATTCATACCTTATTATCAAAATGGTGCAGGAACTCTGAACGTGTTTTCTAAAATAGATACTTTGGAGATGAGGCAAATTTTGTGGATTGACTCCCATGACTTTACATATGTTGGAAGTACCTATGATAGGAACCTGGAACTGGGGAGCAGTGGTTTGATTTGGGCAAGAGTAAGAAGAAAATTCAAATTTTAATAATTGTATATATCATTTTTCAAATGCTGCCAAAATCAGATTTTTCTTTCATTTTTAACATATTTACAATTGCAAAGCTCTACCACCTGCCAAGTGGTTTATTATTAGAAAAATAGAATATGCATTTTCTGAAAAAAATACATCTTATCCTAAAAGTATCATTAATTCAGCATTCTACAAATAATTAGCTGGGTGAGTTGGGATGGGGGAAGGAGGGAGCCATTGCTAGCCTTAATTAATTGTCATTCCTGATAGAAGATGAGAAATTCACTGTTTTGCTGCGTATATAATATAGGAGGAGTCAGCTGTGCTGTTAGAACAAATATTTGCATGCTGCTAATACTTCTGGTGGTCAGATAAGCTAGAACAAAGCCAAAATGGGGCAAGATGTTTGAGTATGTTTTCCACAGCCTGTCTTTTTGCCTGATGTCTCTAGGTTTAAAAAAAAAAAAAAAACCCAGGTTACGCGGTCCTTTTTCACACAGTAGCTGCTTTCAGACATGGATTGGTGCTTGTGTTGCTGTCCTGGGAAAGGCTCTGCTGATTGGATAAATAGAAAAGCAGTCTCAGCGAATGAACAGGCGGTTAATGCTGAAGACTTGCCGTGCGTACCACTCCCTCCATAGCAGTGACAATCTCTCTCAAACCAAAACAATGAATGAGGGAGGTAAATACTGACTATAGA
This sequence comes from Pantherophis guttatus, assembly GCF_059756535.1. NCBI lineage: Eukaryota > Metazoa > Chordata > Lepidosauria > Squamata > Colubridae > Pantherophis > Pantherophis guttatus. The sequence continues at coordinate 117,447,555 of NC_142065.1, read as the reverse complement.
CCCTCTTTCTTTCATATAATGCATATTTCGTTGGGATAACTGGTGAGTTTCTCAGGGTTTTAAAGCTGTACTGTGTGCTATAAATAGCTCCTGTTTTGCAATTTTTAGACCTTCCTGCTGTGGATTTCTGAAAGATGCTCAGACCAGAAAAAACTGCCTGGCGTTTGGGATTCTTACATACCTTTGCTTTCTGTCTGTTTCTGAGTGACTGTTTTGCACAGATCCGTTATTCTGTCCCTGAGGAACTTACTCGGGGAGCCTTTGTAGGAAATCTTGCTAAGGATTTAGGAATGGATGTAACAAAGCTTGCAGCTGCCAATCTGCAGGTGCTTTCTGATTCCGACTTCCAGTATTTCTCTGTGAATGTGAACACTGGAATCATAATAATCAATGACAGAATAGACAGAGAACAGCTTTGTGGCCAGAACCTGCGATGTTTCTTGCATCTTAAACTTGCTATTGAAAACCCGGTGGAGTTCTATCGCATCGAAGTGGAGATTCTGGATATCAACGACAATGCTCCTGAATTCTCAAGTAGCACAATTGTTCTGCAGATCTATGAATTGGCTGCCCTGGGTGCCCGTTTCCCTATTCCACATGCACAGGATCCAGATATAGGAACAAATACTTTGCAAACCTATCACCTCAGCATCAATGAGAACTTCAGCCTTAATGTGAAGGCACACACCGATGGCACCAAATTCCCAGAACTAGTTCTGGAGAAAACATTGGACAGAGAGCGTGTGGCTATCCACAATTTGATCCTGACAGCTGAAGATGGGGGCACATTCCCCAGATCTAGCAGTGTACAGATTGCTGTCCATGTTCTGGATGCTAATGATAATCATCCAGTTTTTGACAAACCCACTTACAATGTCCGCTTGGTAGAAAACTCTCCTACTGGGACACTGGTGATTAAACTGAATGCAACCGACTTTGATGAAGGGTCTAATGGACAGGTACGGTATTCCCTCAGCAGTCATAACTCTGAAGTTTTGTGCAAAATATTTGCTATTGATAATATCACAGGAGAAATCCGTGTTCAAGGGACTCTTGATTTTGAAGAGGCCAGCATATATGAAATTGAAGTGGAAGCTAAGGACATGGGTTCCCCTACCATGGAACAGCATTGCAGTGTTATTGTAGAAGTGACAGATGTCAATGATAATGTCCCTGAAGTCATTCTCACATCTTTCTCCAGTTCCATGAGTGAAGATGCACCTCCTGGCACAGTAGTTGCTGTGATACATGTCAAAGATAGAGACTCTGGGGATCAAGGGAAAGTCCAGTGTGATTTGTCAAAAAATCTTCCTTTTAAACTTCGGAAGGATTTTGAGCACCAGTATTCCTTGCTCATTGGTGAGCAACTGGATCGTGAGAACTCTTCTCAATACAATATCACTATCTGTGCCTTTGACTTAGGAAATCCATCTCTCTTGCAACAGACATCTTTCTCCATTACTCTGGCAGATGTTAATGATAATCCACCTCAGTTTGACAGGTCATTTTATGAAGTCATCATAGAAGAGAACAATCCAGCAGGAGTGATTCTCCTTAAGGTTTCTGCAACAGATGCAGATAAAGACCAGAATTCCCAGCTATCTTACATTGTTTTGTCCAGTCCAGGACAAGAACTGATTGAAGATCTCACTTCTTTCATCTCCATTAACCCAACAAATGGGGAAGTTTTTGCAGAGAGCTCTTTTGATTATGAGTGTACCAATCATTTTCAGTTTCAGGTGGAAGCTTGTGATGGAGGTTCTCCTTCTCTCTGCAACAGGGTTATGGTCCACATTTATCTACTAGATCAGAATGACAATGCACCAAAGGTTCAGTTTCCTTTTACTGGGAAAGATTCAGTTGTACAATTCAGGATTCCTCGATCTATTATGGCCAAAGCTTTAATCACAAAAATTATTGCTGTGGACTTGGATTCTGGGCAAAATGCTTGGCTCTCTTATCATCTAAAACAAGCCACAGATCTTAGTCTGTTTAGCATAAGTCTTCACAGTGGGGAAATGAGGACTCTGCGAATAATACAGGACCTAGACAATCCTACCCAGGAACTAATCATAGTTGTCAAAGATTCAGGAGAACTTTCCATGTCTACCTCAGTTACTGTGATCATATTCCTGGAAGAGAGCACTTCTGAAGTGTTTCTAGGGTTGAGTGCACATTCTGTGAAAAGTGAGAGACCACCCACATTGACTTTATACCTTATTATCTGTTTGGCAGCAATTTCTACTATCATATTGATTGCTTTGGTGGCCCTGGGAGCAAGATGTCTTCACCGTGATTCTCTTGCAACATCTACTATCTTTGGATGCTGTGGAGGTAAAGCTAGTGGGCTTGAAAATGTCCCAGATCACATGACGGGACATTATCATTATCAGCTGAGCCCTGGAGATGCCATGATTGGAGTACAGGTAGCTACTTCAGGACCTCCAGTCAGAGGATACAGATCTTGCTTTTCTCCTGTATCAGATATCAGCGAGTTTGTGTTTATGAAACCTAATTTGACTCTTAGGGCAGCTTCTTGCAGCAATCTAACTGAAGCCAGCTTCTTTCATAAGGTGAGAATTTTCTGCTTAAGCCCTTGGTTCTGTACACATATTATGGTCTCTTGTGCACAAGAGATAAGGGTGGGGAAATCAATGAATAAGCTATTGCATAGATACTGTTAACCTACACAAGCTCACCCTGAAGCCTTCTGAATTGTCTGTCTAGCAGGCTTCATATACTGTAGGCTTTTTACTCACTCATTCAGTCACTTCCTTAGGCATCTATGTTGTTCCAATTGCTTTGGGGAAGATTGGGAATTAAGGCTGGGAGGTTGTCTTTCTTTTTTCTGAGATTATGTATATTCTAAGCAACTCTCTCTGCCTTTCTTGTACACTTTTGATTTCAGCTTTTTCAGCCAGGCAGTCTGTGCAAGCTCTTTTGGCCAACAGCACCCTTGGGACAGCTCGCTCTGCTGTGCTGGAAAAAGAGGGGGAGGAGGAGCATGGTGGCTCTGGAGATGGGCAAAGTATTTTGGGGGGGATGTATTTTGAGAAAGGGACTTCAGTGCTGTCACAGAGAAGGGGATTGCTAATATCCATTTCAGAGCTCTTTTTCCTGTTTTCCATTTTGCCAAGGAGGAGCTGTTGCTGCTGCTGCTGTTGCTGCTGCTGCTGCTGCTTGAAAATCCATTCCCCCTCCTCTCCCTTCTCTCTCAAGCTGCAGCATCCTTTTTGGGGGGCTGCACTGCCCTCTCGGGTCATCCCAGAGTCACCAGGTGGGAGGGACAGAGTGTATCTAGAAGCAGCAAAAAAAAACCAAAAAAAAAAACGCACCCACCCACCTCCCCCAACCCCCGGCAAGAAGCAGCAGCAGCAGCAGCAGCCAGAAGCTGCAATCCTTTTGACTGAAGCAAGCCAGGCATGGATAGCAGACAGAATTTGCAATGGCAGCTGCTGTTATTTTTAGCTTCAGTGTTTTCCCTGCCAGATCTCATCTCCATGCAGATTCACTACTCCATCCCAGAGGACCAGGATCCAGGCTCTTACGTGGGGAATATTGCCAAGGATCTGGGAGTGGATGTGCGGACTCTGCGTGCTCGCCGCTTGCAGCTGGTCAGTGAGGGAATGCGCCAATACTTCCAAGTGAACCTGGCAGACGGCATGTTACTCGTCAATGAGAGGTTAGATCGGGAAATGCTGTGTAGCTCCAGCCCCAGGTGTTCTTTTCCTTTTCAGTTGGTGCTGGAGAATCCATTGCAACTTAACCGGGTGGAGGTGGAGATACTGGATGTGAATGACAATGCCCCCCGATTCCCAAAGGACACTGTTTCTTTAGAAATCACTGAGGTTGCCAACCTAGGCACCCGATTACGGCTGGAAGTTGCAGAAGATCAAGACACTGGTTCCAATTCCATTGCAACCTATGAGCTCAGTCCAAATGAACATTTTGCTTTGAGTATCAATATCAGAGGAGATGGGGTCAAAATACCTGAAATTGTATTGGAAAAGCTCCTGGACAGGGAAAAAGCAGCTACCCATCATTTAATCCTGACTGCCCTAGATAGTGGAAATCCTGTTCAGTCAGGCACTGTTCAGGTTACAGTCCATGTTCTTGATGCAAATGATAATCCCCCAGTGTGTGAACCACCTGTATCAAAGGTTTATTTAGAGGAAAATATCCAGGTGGGGACTATTGTAACAAAACTCAATGTTACTGACTTAGATGAAGGACCTAATGGAGAAGTTGAATATTTCTTTAAATCCAGTAGCAGTGTACAGCTAAAACTCCTTGATGTATTTAGTCTGGACTCTCAAACAGGGGAAATCAAGACAAAAGTTTTATTGGATTATGAAGAAGCCAATGCATATGAAATAGCCATCTACATTAAAGACAAGGGATCCCCTGCTATGGAAGGTCATTGCAATATTAGAGTAGAACTTGTTGATGTTAATGACAACAGTCCAGAGATTATGATGACCACTCTTTCTAGCTCAGTACAAGAAGATGCACCCATAGGAACAGTCATTGCACTTATTCAAGCAAAGGACAATGATTCTGAGGAAAATGGGCAAGTTCACTTAGAGATTCCAAGACATGTGCCATTTAAATTGGTGTCTTCATTTAAAGGACATTATTCACTAGTGACTAATGGCCCACTTGATCGAGAGAAGACTGCTGGATACAGTATCACAATTAAAGCAACAGATTCTGGAATACCTCAAAAGTCAACTGAGAAAAATATATTAATTCAAGTTTCAGATATCAATGACAATGCACCCACTTTCTCCATCCCTTCCTACACAGCCCATGTGGAGGAAAATACATCTCCTGGAACTCTAGTCTTTTCTGTGTCAGCCTGTGATCCAGATGTAGGTGTCAATTCCAAGCTATCTTATTCCATTGTGGATACCGGAAATCATGGCTTGCCTATCTCAACCTATTTCCACATCAATCAAGAGAATGGCAGTATTTACACCTCCAGGGTTCTAGATTATGAGCAAGAAAAAGTCTTTCAAGTTTCAGTAGAGGTGAAGGATTCAGGTTTCCCACCACTAAGCAGCACAAGCATTCTTCATCTGTTCATAGTGGATCAAAATGATAATGCACCTGTAATTGTACACCCAGAAGTTCCCAAAGGTTCTGCCTTTCATCAGTCACTTCTAATCCCAGTGGAACCTGGATATCTGGTGACTAAAGTAGTGGCTGTGGATGCTGACAGTGGCCATAATGCATGGGTTTCGTACCATTTACTCTATGAGACAAATGAGGTGAATACTTTCAAAGTAGAAGACCACTCAGGAGAGATCCGTGTCACTCGGACACTGAGGGAACCTGGGGTTTCTCACCGGTTGGTGGTAGAAGTGAAAGACAATGGGGTGCCATCTCTTTCAGCATCATTGATTCTAATAATCTCCTCAGAGGATAATGCTGCACAGGACTTTACCAAATCCTTGGACCTTCTCCCCAAGTCACCTGCCAGGGCTCAGAATTTAACTCTTTATCTTATCATTTCTCTAGTGGCTATCTCTCTAGTGTCTTGTGTAATGATGATTATTGTAGGAGCCAGGTGCTTCAAGTCTGGCTTCTGTATCCCGAACTGGATCATATCACGCTGGTGTAGTAGGAGGACAGACCGAAAATCTACCATAAATATCAGTGGGTATCCAAATCCAGAAGGCTTTATAAGATACCTTGAAGTGAGTGGAGCTGGAGCTCAGAACTACAAGTCTTGTTTCTCCCCTATGTCTGAGCAGGGAGATTTCTTTTTTGTTAAACCTTTCAGTCATTCCACTACAGCAGAAAGCATTCTTGCCTTTGAACATACAGGCAGTGCTTTGCAGAACCCCTCTGATGCGGTAAGATACACCAAGACAATGCTGGAACATTATATAAATATATATCTATAGGGATATATGAATATTTGCAGTCTATATTTAACAGAAACTCTGCCATGAACTTTTATTTCACCTGAAGATATCATCTTCATGAATAGGGAATAGTTTTGTACTGTTTTTTGCAAGTGATTTTGGATGCTTTTTATAAATAACCTGTTTTGCCATTTGTCTCCACATTGACAACTGCCTTTGCTCCTCAATGAGACATCTGTATTAAAAGAGAATGAAGTTTGTTTTGTCAGTGATCCTGGTCTTGGTAACTGCTATTTTGATTCTTTTACAGGTAGTCCTTGATTTATGACCACGTTTGGTGCAGGAATTTCTATTACTAAGGGATGTGGTAGTTAAGTGACTCACACCCAACTTTACTACCTTTTTGCAGTGTTTGTAAAGCAAATCACAGGATCATTAGGCAAACCCAACTTGTTCCATTGACTTTACTTGTTGGAAGATGGCTGGGAAGGTTGCAAGTAGCAATCACATGATCCTGGGATGCTGCAACCATCTTAAGTACATGCCAGTTGCCAAGTGCCCAAATTGTGATCACGTGACCCCAGGGATGCTGCAATGGTCATAAGTATGAGGACCAGTCATAAATCATTTTTTTCAGCACTATTTTAACTTTGAATGGTCACTAAACAAATATCGTAAGTCAAGGACTACCTGCATTCTTAGTGCAGCTAAATAAGTTTAAAAACAGAAATCAAATCTAGAAAATTCAGTAAACTGATTAAAATTAACAATAAAAAAGTATTAAAATAATCCAATGGATTGTTTGCCCTTTAATAGAAAGTTCTTGGTGTTGTTACTGTGTCAAGAAGGCTTCAGTGTCAATTTAGATAAGGAACAGGTAGTAAATTTATTGATGAATAAAAATTAGCAGATGACATTGAGATAAAGTTCCTTCAGTTATCAGTTACCTGTACAGCAAATGGTTGGGAGAAAAGTACTGGACAGATTTAACTGTTAACTAAATTTAACTACCTTAACTTCATTTCAGACTAAAACAAGCAAAACATTTTATAAAACCTATTCGGGAGTGCAAAACAAAAGTTTCAGGAACACTGTTTCCTGCTGAATATTAGAAAAACTTCCTAACCAGAAGTCCAGTTCAATATTAGAGGCTAGGCAGCCATCTTTCAAGGAGGCTTTAATTTGGATTCCTGGACTGAATGGAATGCAGTGACCTAAATGACCCTTTCCCAGTCTATTGGTTGGTTCCCTGAAAGAATACTGTGGGATAGGTATTTATTTCCTTGCTTCCAGTTGGAGATTTGCAAATATGCCTGATGCTTCATTTTTAGCAAGGGGTTGTGATTTCTAAAGTTTTGCTGATTTCATAAAATGCTGTCTCATCTTTCTCACATTGCTAGAACTCTATATGATTGTTAAGCAGTATTCAGAATAATCATTGTTACAAAATTTTAATGCTTACTGTTCATTATACAAACATACAAAATTATTTATCCAAAGAAATTCAGGAACCTGGTCTCAAGACAGGCCAAATATCTTCCTTTTGCTTTTGAGTCTATTTCTTTAAAATTGCCTTCTGAATCTACTTTATGAGACTTTATCCCATATTCAGGGATAACAGTTTTATCCTCGGGGGAAGATGGTTGCTTATTTTAGGGTAGCCATTTTCACTGTTAAAATGACCATCCATGAGTCCACACAAACCTCCACGTCACATTGTTATTTGCTGCCAAATTTCACTGCTATAGAACTGGAATCCACAGTTTGGTTTAGGTCTACAAATTACATGCTATTGCTTTAAAGAAAGAATTGCAAATTCTATGAACTTTATTTTCCTGAACAGATTCCAGGTAGCCTTTAAGTTGTTTTATTATTTTATGTATTGGCTATATAGTGCTATATAGGCATTTCTTTAAAAAAAAAACTTTAAAAGAAGTTTTACATTTATTTATTTATTTATTTATTGGTTTGATTTATATGCCGCCCTTCTCCGGAGACTCAGGGCGACTTACAATGCGTTAAGCAATAGCCTTCATACTTTTTGTATATACCTGCTTAGTAGGGCTTTTGGGACCCTCCTAAGGGGTGTTCTTTTTTATACAAAGTCAGCTTATTGCCCCCAGAAACCGGGTCCTCATTTTACCTACCTCGAAAGGATGGAAGGCTGAGTCAACCTTGAGCCTGGTGAGATTTGAACTTGCAGTAATTGCAGGCAGCTGATGTTACTTAACAGTACATTAGTCTGCTGCGCCACCAAGTAGTGGTGGTATGAAATAATATATACACGATCTTAATTGTTATGGCATCAGAGGGAATTCTTCAAAAACTGACAAATAAAACTATATCCATTAGGGCTGTGCCCACTTAGAATTGGTTAGAAATGGTGTTTTAGAACTTGTAGAAGCACTGGTGTCTGGCTTTCATGAAAAAAAGCCTGACTTTTTTCAGTGAGACAGAAAAAAGATGCTTCTGCTGCTTTCAGAAAACCATTTAAGTTTTGTTTTGTGTCTTTGTGTTGACTCCTGAGGACTGCTGAAGCAAATCCCTGAAGTTATCTTGGCAAAACTTTCAGAAGTTTCACTCTGTGATTAATATATTGGATATCTTTTAATAATGTGGTGGGTATGTTGAGCATTATTACAAGTAGTCCCTACTTAGCAACTACTCCTTCAGCAACCATTTGATGTTAAAATGGTGCTGAAAAAGAAGACTTATGACCAGTCCTTGAAGTTGTGGCTGTCACAGAATCCCTATGGTCATGTGATCACAATACGGGGGCCTGGCAACTAACATGATGGTTGCCATATCCCAGGGTCTGGTGATTGTTATTTGCAACATTGATTGTGACCTTTCCATCAGACAAGCAAAGTCAATGGGAAGCTGGCAGGAAGTCACAAGTCGTGATCACATGACATCATGCTTAACCTGAAGTAATTTGCTTAATGACTGCAGCTGGAATTGATGAACTAACATCATTAGTTAAGTGCAGTCATATGATGTTTCAGTTTACAACCATATCATTTAGTGATGGAGCTGAGGGTCCCAATTGTAGTTGGTAAGTGAGGACTACCTCTACATACTTCAAGTTTCTATTGAATCTCCCCCCCTTCCCCCGCTGCTCTTTTTTTCTGTACCCATCCACATTCTATTGGAAAAAGTGTAGTGAAACAATTCTCTTTCAGGATCAATCTTCCCCTAATCATTATTGGTGATATTCAATTATGCTTTTTCAGGTTTGTTTCATGTTTTATTTCATCTATATATTTTTATGCAGTACAATTTTTGTGAATGATTTTTCTAGTAGATTACAGAATATTTCCGATTGTGGTGATATTGAAGTGCTGTTGAATAAACAAGCAAACATTTTTAAGCAGATTATTTAATCATGCATTCCTGTTTGGAAATAGCTTGAAAATGTCATTGTATACTTGTGCATATTGTTTATAATTCAAACTTTCAAAGCATAAACTAACCATATGTTACAGTTTATGTTTAATATTCTGTAGTAATAATGAGGATGCTGTGCTTAAATTGAAAAATAGAAATTTGTTCCTCTTTATGTTTGTTTGTTTTTCAGCAAGCACAACCTAACACAGACTGGCGTTTTTCTCAGGCTCAGAGACCAGGAACTAGTGGGTAAGTTGGTTTACACAGATAAGGTACTCTATAAATGGATGTTACTTTTGTGCTATAAAAGTGCATGAAAATATCTTGGGAAGTAGTAGACTTTTCTAGATCTTTATCAATTGGAACATGCTGGAATATGTACGAAGATTAAAGTGTGAAGTCTGGTTCTTATGTAAACTCATTTTTGCATGGCCCCAAAATAGCATGCATATATATATTCCAAAAATATTCCAATATGTTTTCTACGTATAGATACAAAAATGAAGCTAAAATTGTTTAACATATTTCACTAATGAACAGTAAGAAATAAAATAGAAAACTACATTTTGTTATTTGCCAGTTCAAACTGTATTAGTAACATTCACATGCAAAATTTCAGATATTTTGTTCCTTTCAGAGAGATATGATAGAAAAATATAGTCTAAAAAATGAAAACTCTAGTGGTTGGAGGAGGGGCCTCAGATTCTGAATGCAAATTTTGTTGCCTTGACCACAACCCAATTTTTCCTCTCTTGCTTCCAGCTTTGGGTTGGAAGTGAACTTTGAGATCTAAGGTCACCTGTTCAGTGCAGACATTCCTTTCTGTAGCTTCTTCTAATGAAAGAATGTCACTGCTTCCATAGGTTGTCTCTTCCATTCTTGAACAACCCTAACTTCTATAATATTTTTTTGATATCCAGCCACAATCTACTTTTTTTAAAAAAAATTGATTTATATGCCGCCCTTCTCCGGAGACTCAGGGCGGCTTACAATGCGTTAAGCAATAGCCTTCATACTTTTGTATATTTATACAAAGTCAGCTTATTGCCCCCACAAACTGGGTCCTCATTTAACCTACCTTAGAAAGGATGGAAGGCTGAGTCAACCTTGAGCCTGGTAAGATTCGAACCTGCAGTAATTGCAGGCAGCTGTGTTAATAACAGGGTGCTACTTTGTTATAATTTATACTACTGTTTCGTTTGTTGCCTTTTGGAAAACTCTGAACAGTTCTGTCCCATCTTCTACATGAAAACCCATTTTGTATGTTTGGTCTCAGTCAAAATATAATAATAGATTGAAGATTTTTTTCTTATAGTCCTGGAACACTTGGTTCTCAGATTTCCTTGTTACCAGCAGGGCTAGTTTTTTTGCTTTTCTACTTGTCCATATCTAGTTCTTTTACTCGGGCCAGTGGAAACCATATATATTTTAGAGAGAGTTATTGTTATATTAACTAATAAATTGAACAGCACTCTGATCTTCCTGGTTCAGAATTCATCTCTGCTATTCTTTTAGGGGTTGGTCTTCTTACTTGCAATCCTGAGATAGTAAAACTGATTTATCCCAAAGGTACTGTACTTTTTCCAATAGGCAACTGGACTTTCTTTTCTTTTTTTCTTTAAAAACATTAAGCTTTTCATCCGAGAAACTTATTCAGTTCTACCTGAATGGTGAGGAATGGAAAGATTTATATAAATATTCCCCACCAGTCAGTTAGAAATGAAGACGCTTCTTGGATGAGAAGTGTAATATTTTTAAAACAAACCCAAGAAAGTCCAATTGCTTTTTGGAAAAAGCACTTTTGGGACAACCATGACCTGGATATTTGAGAATCTCCATAGACATAACACTGATTTACTTTGTATCAAAAGGGGGATTTGTAGCTCTGCGGTTTTTGTTAAACAGTTTCCAGCATTCTTTTGAAAATGGCCAAGCTGGCTGGGGCTGTTGCTTACTTTGAGCAAAATTGGAAGGACTACAAGTTCCTTATTTCTACTCCATTACCACTGTAAGAATATAATCTGATAAATATATTCAGTGCTTTGAATATTTGAACATACTACAGAAATGCTAAGTATACATTAGTATACATAAACTGTTTCTGTACCCTGGATTTTAATAAATAAAAATATTTTGGCTTTAGTTGGAAAGTTCATTTTACATATTTTATTATGATCTTACATATGTAAATTTATATGTACCAGTATATGTAATATACAATCTATTTCTGTTATTTAAACAGAAATCTTTTCAGAAATATGTTTCAACTGCTTTAAAAGCAAAACCATGAGGAATAGAATATGCAAAAGAAATGTAAATAACTTAATGTAGAAATTGCCTATATCAGAAGTTTAACATGTGTCTCCAACGTATTTATTTAACAACTGCATATTTAACAACTACTTGGCAATCAGAAATTCAATAGTTTAACCTTTTCCCTCCCACTTCTGGATGAGAAACATATTTGTGTGCTTGAAAAGGGGTCAGATGAAACTTTTCTCAATTACACAGGTATGATGAGAAGTATTGGCTTTATCTGCTTATTCCTTTTTGTCCTACATTAGTTAAAGCTATCCATAAGAATCATGAAACTCTGAGGCACAGCAGAAGAATTTGGAATAGATTTTCTTTTATCTAGGTTAGAACATAGCCATTTGAACTTTCTCTTTTCCCCATTTGAGCCTTTATCAATTTGAAATTCTAAATTCTTCCTTTGGAATTTTGAAACACTGTAGATAATGGTACTGTAATAGATGTATAAAAGTTAAACTTCTTTTTTAAAAAACTTAATATTTTTCATTGTTTATGTAGAATACAATGATGTGAAGGGAACAGAAATACTCAGAGCCCTCAAAAGTGATTTTCTCACCCAAAAAGGGAGAAATAGCCCAACCTCTTAAAGCAGCACCAAAGGAGATAGAACAGGTATGCAAGTCAAAATAGGCAAGGAATTACTAAGAGCACATTATCCACCCTGAATGAGTACAAATCACCTGGACCAAATGGTTTATATCCAAGGATTCTGAAGGAGCTGGCAAATGTGATCTTGGAACGACTGAATGAAATCTTTCAGAGCTTCTGTAGCACAGAGAAACTATCAGAAGACTGAAAAAGAGCTGATGTGGTTCCAACCTACAAAAAGGGGAAAAACATAGATCAGAAAACTATAGGCAGATCAGCTTTACATCAATACCTGGGAAAATCCTGAAAAGATAATCAAGTGGTGGATTTGTGAGCAGGGAACTAGGTATGTCTAACCTATCAAAGAGAAGAATTAGGGATAACATGATAGCTGTTTTCCAGTACTTGAGGAGCTGTCACAGAGGGGGCTTTTTTTTTCCAAAGTATCTGTGGGCAGGCCAAGAAGTACTGTAATGGGTGGAAGCTTGTTAAAGAAAAAGCCAACCTAGAACCAAGGAAAAGTTGCCTGACAGTGAGAGCAGTTAATCAATGGAACAGCTTGCCTCCCAAAGTTGTAGGTGCTCCATTGCTGGAGGTTTTCAGGAATGGACCGGGCAACTATTTGGTTTGGATGATATAAGTAGTTCTCGGATTACTGCCATTCATTTAATGATCATTCAAAGTTATAACGGCACTGAAAAAAGTGACTTATGACCATTTTTCACACTTACGATTGTTACATCATTCCCATGGTTGGGTGATCAACATTTGGATACTTGACAACTTAACAACTGTGTAACTAACTTAACACAGTGATTCATTTAACATTTGTGGCAAGAAAGGTCATAAAAATAACTCACTTAACAACTGTCTAGCAACAGAATTTTGGGGCTCAATTGTGGTAGTAAGCCGAAGACTACCTGTATAAGTTCTCCTGCCTTGAACAGGGGGGTTGGATTCGAAGACCTTCCAGGTCCCTTCCAGCCCTATAATTCTATAATTCTTACAGTCAAGCAATTTAATTTAATTTAATTAATTTAATTTAATTTAATTAATCATATTTCTATGCCGCCCAACTCCCAAGGGACTCTGGGCGATTTACAACAGAAATAATACAAACAGTGAACATAATTTAAAAAAAAAAAACATTATAAAAGCATTTTAAAAACATTAAAAACGCATGCACACCATCCATGGCTGGATCTCGCAAGATTGAACAGCGAGATCAATGGCCCCAGGCCTGCCGGAAGCAATAGTTTATTCCTGATTTCTCCAGCATCACAATGACTTGAAGGAGGCAAATCTTCAGTTATTTCAATAGCTCCTTGACACAGTCACATTGTCACCAACCCATCCCTCTGTTAATTCAAAATATAGATATGCTATGTAGATAATAAATTCATCATAGCAGAAAAGAACAATTAGAATACACATAACATCTAATAAACAGCATTCATAGAATATTTATAGAATCAAGTTCAGAAAACAAGAAAACAAAAAATCCCCTTCCCTAAACATTCTCATTAGCAGACAAACCACAGGCTTCACTGAAGATCGACTCACAAAAAGTCAAATCTTCTATAGTATAAAAACAGCAAAAAGAACAAGTTGACTAAAGCCTACAAAATCAGAAATAAAATATTATAAGACACCCATTATAAAATATTATAAAACACCCATGTATTACACTGTATTATAATACAGTGGATTATACTTTCATTTTGTTGCATCCTGGCTGAGTCTTGAGTTTGGAGATCCCGTCAGAATCCTTTTAATCTATTTGGATTTGAAACTGTGTAGTGAAGTATAGGTTACTTCATTTTAGAAGTTTATTGTATTTCAATTTTGGTATTTTTAGTAGGTTTGTTTATTTATAACTTTTATAGGCTGCCAAATTGTACCTCAAGGTTTGGTGAGTTGTGGAGTAATTTTGTTATTGTCTCTAATTTGGGTCAGTTGATGTGAAAAGAGTAATGATACCACACTTTACTTCTTTTCAGTTGTAAAGTCATTTACTCTTGTAAGATTTTGTACTTTACTGCACCCTTATACTAGATGTTTTAAGTTTCTTGGTCTGTATAAGTTTATATAGAGATTTCTTCTTTTTCTTTTTCTTACTCCTCATCCAGCATTCATGGCAATATTTACCATTGCAAAGAGCATTATCTTATCTATTCTATCTTGGCTATTTTATCTTGGCTGTTCACCGCCCTGAGTCCTCCAGGAGTAGGGCGGTATAGAAATTTGATTAATAAATAAATAAATAAATAAATAAATAAATAAATAAATAAATAAATAAATAAATTCTGATTTTTATTGTCTTGTAATATCCTTATCTTTCACAATCTTGTCTAAATTTGTGACTGCTTCCCTCTATGAATTTTTTACCTCTCAACACCCTGTCCATATTTCTCTGTTTGGTTAATATATTATATTGCTATATTGCATATCTGAAACTGTTAACTGGTTTTGCTTGTCTATTTTGAATCCAGCTTTCATCTCTTCAAATCCTGTCATGTTTATAATAGCATCACTGTACAGGTAGTCCTCGATTTACAACAGTTCATTTAGTGACTGTTCAAAGTTACAAAAGGATTGAAAAAAAGTGATTTATGGTTGTTTTTCACAATTATGACCATTGTAGCACTCCTGTGGTCATGTGATCAAAATTTGGATGCTTGGCAACTGGTTCATATTTATAACAGTTGCAGTGTCCTGGAATCATGTGATCATCTTCTGTATTCTTCTGACAAGTGAAGTCAATGGAAAAACTAGATTCACTTAACAACTGTGGCAAGAAATGTCATAAAATGGGGCAAAACTCACTTAATAAATATTTCACTTAATAGCATAAATTTTGGCCTTAATTGTGGTCGTAGGTTGAGGACTACCCATATACAGTGCATTCATAAAGTATTCAGACCCCCTTCACTTTTGCCAATTTTGTTATGCTGCAGCCTGATTCTACAGTTGTTGAAATTCATTTTTTCTCATTAATCTACACTCAGTACCCCATAATGACAAAATGAAAACAGAAGTTTAGAAATGTCTGTAAATTTATGAAAAAGAAAAAACTGAAATATCACATTAGCATAAATATTCAGACCCTTCGCAACAACACTTGAAATTTAGCTCAGGTGCTTCCCATTTCTCTTGATCATTGTTGATATGTTTCTACATCTTGATTGGAGTCCAATGTGTCCTGTGATAAATTAAATTGATTGGAATGATTTGGAAAGGCACACACCTCTCTATAGAAGGCCTCATAGCTGACAATGCATACTGGAGCAGAGCAAAAGCCATGAGGTCAAAGGATCTGCCTGCAGAGCTCAGGGACAGGATTATTGCAAGGCACAGATCTGGGGAAGGCTACAATAAAATTTCTGCTGCACTGAAGGTTGCTAAGAGCACAGTGGCCTCCATAATTCTTAAATGGAAGAAGTTTGGCACAACCCAAACTCTTCCAAGAGCTGGCCGCCCAGTCAAACTGAGCAATCTGGGGAGAAGGGTCTTAGTAAGAGAGATGACCAAGGACCCAATGGTCACTCTGACTGAGCTCCAAAATCCTGTCTGGAGATGGGACAGAGTTTCGGCCGAAGAGGTTGTAGAAAAAATGGTTTTAAAAGTTAAAAAAAAAGAGTTGACCACGCCCACCCAGTCATATTACACCCCGCCACCAAGCCACACCCACAGAACCAGTTGTAACAAATTTTACATTTCCCACTGCTTTATAGAGTGGTATTAGTAGTACCTCACTTGATCTTGATTGTATCCCTCTGTTAATGCAATTTAGGATTGCATTGGCTTTTTTGGATGCACACTGCTGGCTCATATTTTGGTGGTTGTCTACTAAGACTCCAAGATCCCTCTCACAGTTACTGCTATGAAGTCTGGTTTCTATATGTGGGAGTCTATATGTGAAACTATATCCCAAGCATGGTGGTGGCAGCAGCAGCATCATACTGTGGGAGTGTTTTTCAGCAGAAGGACTGGGAGACCTATGGTCAGGGTTGAGGGAAAGCTGAATGGAGCAAAGTACAGGGATATCCTCAATGAAAACCTGTTCCACAGCACTTAGGACCTCAAACTAGGCTGAAGGTTCACTTTCCAACATGACAACGATCTAAGCACATAGCCATAACAACACAGGAGTGGCTTAGGGACAATTCTGTGAATGTCCTAGAGTGGCCCAGCCAGAGCCCTGACTTGAACCCTATTGAACATCTCTGAAGGGACCTGAAAATGGCTGTTTACTAACGCTCACCATCCAACCTGACTGAGCTTGTGAGGATTTGCAAGAAAGAATGGCAGAAAATCCCCCAATCCAGGTGTGCAAAGCTTGTCATGTCATACTCAAAAAGATTCTAGGCTGTAACTGCTGCCAAAAGTCCTTCAACAAAGTACTGAGTGAAGGGTCTTAATACTTATATTATATTATATGATATTTCAACTTTTTTCTTTTTAATAAATTTACAGACATTTCTAAAATTCTGTTTTCACATTGTGATTCTGGGGTACCAAGTGTAGATTAATGAGGGGAAAAAAGAATTTCAACAAATCTGGCTGCATAACAAAATTGACAGAAGTGAAGGGAGTCTGAATATTTTCTGAATGCATAAGTGAAACAGGTATGTGTTGACAGTATTGTATTATCCTTGCCTCAGTTCCAAAAGAACTGTTTCTCCTATTGTAGTTCTTTTTTTTATTATTTTATTTTATCTTATACATCCAACAAACATTAAATCTATAGCGGTCTACATCACAACGCGAGAAGGAAATAAACTAGTCCCATTACATATATAGGGTAACCTACAAAAGTCTATTACATATACCAATTGACATGCTTATCCAATACCTCTATTTGTAGCTCGATTTGAGATCCAATTATACCATTGACTCCAAGATATATAATAATCTGTGTCCCCCGTCCTTTCAATATCATAGTAAGCCTATCTGATTCCGCACAATTCATTATTTTTTGAATTAATTCTAAATTCTGAATTTGTTCGAGTGGGCTAACATCCATCTTCCAGTATTGGGCCCATGCCAATCTTGCAGCTGTTGTTATATGTAGCAACAGGTACCATGCCGATCTATTAACATTTTCGGGTCTTATCACTAATAAAAATACCTCAGGACGCAATTGTATATGCTGCCCCAACATTTCATTAAGCCACTTCAGAATATTCTTCCAAAATTTCATTGCCTCTCGGCAGGTCCACCATTGGTGGAAATATGTGCCTTCTTTAACGCCACATTTCCAACAGACTGAGGGTCTTCCAGGGAACATTTTTGTGAGTCTGGCCGGTGGTAAATGCCATTGATATGCCATTTTATATATATTTTCTTTATATCCTATTGATCGGGTTAGTTTCATATTCTTTGTCCAGATTTCATTCCACCTCTCAGGCTCTATTGAATAACTTAGATTCTTCTCCCAGGCATGAACTGAAGTCTTCACACCTTCCTCACCTACCTCCATAGCCATAAAGAATTTATAGCATCTAGAGAACACCTTTTCATCCACCCCCAATAATATTCTATCTAGAATCTGCACCTCTCGGCTAATCCCAAGTCTCTGTCTATCTCTCATATACTTACTGCTAATTTGCATGCATGTCCACCAGTCTAGGTTCACTCCTTGTTCCTGAAGTAACAATTTTGTTTTTAACTTCCCATTAGTATTTAATATTTCTTTGTAAATCAATTTTTTCTCCGGATTATACAGACTCGGATAGGTTACAGCTTCCACAGGTGAAACCCAGAGTGGTACCTTATTGTAATATGTTTTCCTAATTTTCATCCAACTCTCAATCAGGACTCCTCGCACTTGATGTTTCATAAAATATGCTGGGGGTTTGCCTCTCTCCCACCATAGGTGGGCATGACACCCCTGTTGGAGATCATGACCTTCAATTGCTAACAGACGTCTCCTTTGTAATGTAATCCACTCACGGATCCAGACCAAAACTGCCAAATTATAGTAATACTTCCAATTTGGGACCCCCAACCCGCCTTGTTCTTTCGGTTTCTGCATCGTTTTCAACTTAATTCGAGGCTTCTTGCCCTGCCAAATAAATCTATTTGTAGCCCTGTCCAAGTTCCTAAAAAAGGTTTTATCTAATCTAACTGGGGCCGTTTGAAAGAGAAATACCATTCTGGGCACTCCGTGGGTCTTAATTAAGGCTAACCGTCCCATTAATGACAATTGTATCTTGCCCGATTTCTCCAAATCTTTGTCTAGTTGCTCAGTTAATTTTAGGTAGTTATCCGCCTTTATTGAGGAGCATCTTTATTGAGGTTATTCGAGTCCCCCGGCCTGGACTGATGAGGTTTTATACGGGTTTTTTAGCTTTATCTGATTTAATTAGGCATTTTAATTTTGTATAATGGATTATTGTAGTTTTTATTGTTGTGAGCCACCCTGAGTCCGTTGGAGATAGGGCGGCATATAAGTCTAATAAAATAAATAAATAAATAAATAAATTTATCAGACAGCCAAATCCCTAAATATTTAACTTTACGAACTATCTGGAAGCCCAAAGTGTTTTGTAGTTCTAATTTTTGTACTTCCGTCATGTTTTTAACTATGATATTTGTTTTTTTCCGATTTATTTGTAATCCAGCTACTTCACCAAATTTCTGTATTATGTCAATAAATCACCTTCCGGAGGTTAGTGGCTCTTCCAGGACAAAGACCAGGTCGCCCACAAATGCCTGGACCTTGTATTCTTGTTCTCTGATCTTCAATCCTCTTATGCTCACCTCTTGTCTTATTGACCTAGGTAAAGGTTATAGCACTATAAACAACAATGGGGAGAGTGGGCAGCCTTGTCTCGTTCCCTTCACTATCGTCACCTCCTCTGACTCTTCTCCATTGACCAAAATCTTAGCCTTCTGTTGACTATAAATTGCCTGAATTGCATTCATGAAATGATAGTCAGCCTCCATATATTTCAATTGTGATATAAGATAATTCCAATTGACCCTATCGAAGGCTTTCTGGGTGTCCAAAAAGAGGAACGCCGCCTGCTTCTCAGGATGAGCCTCGTAATATTCCAGGGCATCCATTATGATCCATCCATTATCTTTCAACTGTCTGGCCGGTAGAAAACCATTTTGATCTATATGGATGAATTTGCTAAGGTATCTCTCAAATCTAGCTGCCATTACAGTTGCAAAAATTTTATAGTCGGCATTTAAAAGTGAGATTGTGTATCAGAGTGTGGTCCCCCCCTTCCTTCAGTATTAAAGAAATATAGGCCCCTAGCCATGATTTGGGAGCCTTAGACTCCATCAATATCATATTAAAAATTTCTTTCATATATTTTATGTATAGATCTGTAAAGGTTTTATAAATCTCTGCAGGCAAGCTATCAGTACCAGGGGTTTTACCGGCCTTCTGCCTCTTGATTGCAATCTCTATCTCTCCTTCCATAATCTCCTTATTCAACAAGTCCTTGACTGAATCTGGAAATTTGGGAAGATCCAAATGTTCCAAGTATACCTTAATTTTTTCATCCAGTACTTGCTCACTAGCATAAAGTGGTGAAAAGAATTCCTGTGCAATCTCTTTTTTCCGTTCATTATCTACCCATATGATTCCCGTCTTGTCCTGTAATTGATCTATCCGCCTACCTTCCCTTTCCTTCTTTAGTTTATAAGTAAGCCACCGGCCCGCCCTATTAGCATGTTCAAAGTGGTGCTGTCTGGCCATTCTAAGATTATGTGCTATTTCCTCCTGGTCTAGTAATATGAGTTGGTGTTTACTTGCATCTACTGCTTCCTTAGCTTTAGCATCTAATGGATTAATCTGTAAATTCCTCTCTGCAGTCCGCAACTTCGCTGTCCAGGTTTCCCTCTCCTTAAATTTCTGTCTTTTCTTCCCCGCTATATATTTAATTGCTAACCCTCTCATATAGGCTTTCGCCGTATCCCACACAATCTGTATCGAGATTTCCTTATTATCATTGACCCTAAAGAAGGCTTCCATTTCTCTCTTTACCATTTGTTGAAATTCCATCTCCGTTAAAATACTTGCTCTCAACATCCACCTCTTGTTTCTTTTGATCGTATCCCTCTTCCACCTAACTAATAATGGACTATGGTCTGCCCAGGTATAGGTTCTATCTCTGTTGCTACAGTTCTGGTCTTTAAATCTGTAGTTGCCTACATCATATCCAGCCTCGATCAAGATTTATGCCTGGGAGAGAAGAAGGTATATTGATTTATCTGAGGGTGAAGCACTCGCCATATGTAAGACCCAACTCATCTCTCATATCTGCACATACTCCTATTTTCTCTCTTTTGACTGTTCCCCAGTAAATAATCCAAATCCCTGTCAATTACTGCATTAAAATCGCCTAGTATAGCGATATGGTCATATTGCAACTCGATAAGTTTTTGATACATCTTTTGATAGAAATCAGACTGTCCATTATTTGGGGCGTATATTCCCACCAAGAGGACCTGTAACCAGTCTATACGTATCTCCAACATTAGAGTCCTTCCCTCATCATCTGTATAAATTAATTTAGGTTCTAGGCAATTCTTAACATAAAAAACCACACCTCTTTGTTTCTCGCCAGCTAACGTAGCATACAGCTTTCCAAGTTCAGGACATTGCAAAATACATTCACATTGTTTTTTAATATGCCCTTCCTGGAGACATATAACATTCATTTTCAGTTTTAGTAAATTCTTGAAAACCTGCTTTCTCTTCACCTGTGCGTTCAAACCATTTATATTTAATGAGAACAAACATATTTCCTCCTCCATCTTTACTTATCTGCATTCTTTGCTCTACTTGTCTGTCTGGTTACCCGTTGGTTGCTCTCCTCTTCTCCTTCCCTTACTCCTACCGCTCCTTTCTCCTCCTGCCCTCCTTCCTGACCCTTACTATCTACCACATCTTCACTTTCCCTTCCTCCTTCCCTTTCCCAAGTTATAAATTCACTTTCAAGAAACTCATCAGCTTCCTGCGGGGTTTCAAGACATACTCTCTTCCCTTGCCACGTCACCAAAAGCCCATCTGGAAATAGCCACTTATATCTCACGTCGTATTTTTATAGTTGTGTTGTCAGCGCTTGGTAGTTTCGTCTTCGGTCTTGCACCTTCTTCAGCACCTGTCTCAAAACGGTGACTTGTTTACCAGCGTACTTTATCACCTGGTCCTTCAATCTCTGGTATACTTCCTCCCATAACGATCTCTTACTAAACTTTACGTGGACTTCCCTCAGGAGGTTCTGTCTCCTTGTAAATGATGTAAAAACCCGGAAACATTCATCAATACCACTGTGGACCATTTGCGTGTCTATCTGCAGCATCCCTGCCACCATCTCAACCATCTTATCTTCCAAGTTTTCTTCCAGCTCCTCCCTAATATTTTGAAACCTCAGGATGTGGGCAGACTTCTCCATCTCAAGCAGAACTATATCATCTTCAAGCTGCTTATTGACCAGTAGCTGTCGCAACTCACGCCCCTCTATCACCGCCTCAACCTTCTCCACCTTTGTAGCTACCTCCTGGATCTGGCCCTCATGCTTTTCCATTGTCACACACACATCATTCAATCTCTCAGAGATTTGTTTCACTTCCCCTCACATGCCTCCCATCTCCTGTTTCAATTCAGCCAGATCCTTCGCTGTGGCCTCCTGGTTTTTTGTCATAGTTTCCTGTATAGCATATAATAAATTCTGAATTCCTTGGAGCATAGAAGTCTTCTCGGCCACAGCTACCGCTTCTAGAGATTTATGCGGAGTAGGAGGAGTTGTAATTGGAGCCATAGATGCTGTTGATATCGGGAGCTTCTTTCCGGTCTTAGTTGAGGAGCTAGACATTTCTGTTAAACAGAGGAACCTCCTCCAAAGTAACATAAAACTAAGATGAACCCAAAGGTACTAGTTATTGATCTACCCTATCCCAATAATTAATCAGTATTCTAGTCTGTTAGCGAGTTACTTTGCTATTTAGTCAATTATCTACCTTACTTCCTATCCCCCCCCTTCAATACTCTCAAATGATTAATAGTAATTACTCAGTTTAATTTGCTAATCAATTAATCTACTTAATATTAAACCATTTAATTATCTAATTATTGCTCTAGACTTAATCAATACTCTAATCAAATCAATTAGTCCACTTTATATTAATTCTCACCAATAAATTTAACTCCTAATTTTCCAAAACAAATATACCCGCCTCCCACTGTCCTGTTCGATCTCACAGGGCTACCCTTCTCAGGGTACCGTCGGCCAGACAATGACTGCTAGCGACGTCCAGGGGTAGAGTGTTCTCCGTGGGTGCCCCTGTCCTTTGGAATGAGTTACCCACTGAGCTTCGGATGGCACCTGATCTCCTCTCCTTCCGTCGGGACTTAAAGACCTGGTTGTTTCAACAAATGGGTTGACCTTGACAAATGGGTTTTTCTTATTTTGATTGTCATTGTTTTAACTGGGTTTTAATCATTTTGATCTTTTATTATTGTATGTTTTTAACTTGTGTTCGCCGCCCTGAGTCCTTAGGGAGAAGGGCGGCATATAAATTTTTGGTAAATAAATAAATAAAATAAATAAATACCCCAACAAATTACTTATAATTTCAATCAGTCCATTAATAAGATGATCTAAGAATTAATAGAGATAGCAAAGCTACTCGTAACAAGGGGGTTCGAAAGAGGAAGCACAATTCGGCTATATTATTCCAGTTCTCCTGTCGTGCAGGTATCAAGTATGATTCTCCATAGCAATCACGTTAAAATGTCTTAGTCACCACCGAGTCCACATCCAAGTCAGGGGAAAGGTTGATAGGAGTAGCTCTTCCAGCACTTACCAGCTAATTTTCAAATCACTTTTAAAAAGCGCAGCAGTAATAAAGTAGGGGGTAGAGTCTATGAAAGTTCCAACTACACCCAAAAATTGAGAGGAAACAGCGCCCATCTGACCCGACAGGCCACTCAGTACCTGATCTCTCCGATCCTCCAATATTGCCTCTAAGTTACTCATGAAACCAATCTGCCGCTTCCAGCCAAAAATCAGCCTTGCGCCCCCCGAATCTTCAGCGTTAATCCTGAGGGGACAATCCGTTCCTTTCTCGCAATCCAATCTATTTATTTCACCGCCAGTGCTGCTTCTGCTCCATTCCCCCCAAAGCACTCTGTCATGGCAATGGGGCCTCTGCCCTCTCTGCAGGGTCCTTTTCTCTCACCAGAGATCAGGATCGTCCTTCACTTCCTCGGGAGTTCGCACTACTCCCGGCAAGCCCGGACCTTCATCCTTCTTTGCCGATCGCTCCATGATCAACAACGGCTCCTTTAACTGCTTGGCAAAGAGAAACAAAAGTTTCGCATCTCAGGAAAACTTTCCCTATCGTTCCACTCGCCTATGATGTCACGCCAGAAGTCCCCTGTTGTAGTTCTTATAATAACTTCTTATTCATTATAAAATTTCTTCAGAAAAAAAAGTATCTATCTATCTATCTATCTATCTATCTAGGGGTGGGATTCAAAATTTTTAGCAACTGGTTCTCTGCCCGGTTGCTGGGTGGGCGTGGCCATGGTGGATGTGGCCTACTCAGCCTCCTGCAGCACAGTGGGGTGTTTTCACCCTCCCCAGGCTCCGGAGGCTTTCCTTGAGCCTCTGGGAGGGTGAAAACGGCCTCCCCTGGGCTCCAGAGGCCCTCCGGAGCCCGGAAAAAGGCCCCTTTCTGATTTCCAGAACTTCCAGGAGCCCAGTTTTTTGCCTTCCCCAGGCTCCAGAGGCTTTCCTCAAGCCTCCAGGAGGGAAAAAACAGCCTCCTCTGGGCTCCGGAGGCCGGAAATGGGGGCCCATTTCTTGACTTCTGGAACTTCCTGGAGGCCTGTTTTTCATCCTCCCAGAGCCTCTGTGCAGGCCCTGCACTTACCTGGCATCCAAAACAGGCCACGTGGAGACTCCTGGGTGGGACAGGGCGGGGTGGGCGGGGTGGGGCCAGCCAGTCCTTGCAACTACCAGTTTGGCAAACCAGATGTAATAGTAGCATCCAGTTCGCCCGAACCTGCCCGAACCAGCTGAATCCCACCCGTCTGTCTGTCTGTCTGTCTGTCTGTCTGTCTGTCTGTCTATCTATCTATCTATCTATCTATCTCATCATCTAGCTGAACTCTTCCCATAACCTTTAATTGGGAAAAGCAGTACATCATAGGGCAACAATTTCTGAAGGAAACTATCTTAAATGAGCCACGGCCGTACTGCAGACTACTTCTGCTGACTGCCAGTTGCCTGCAATTTAGCGGTTCAAATCTCATCAGGCTCAAGGTTGACTCAGCCTTCAAACCTTCTAAGGTGGGTAAAGTGACCCAAATTGTTGGGGGCAGTATGCTGGCTCTGTAAACCGCTTAGAGAGGGCTGTAAAGCACTGTAAAGCGGTATATAAGTCTAAGTGCTATTGCTATTGCTAAATGGTCTGAACTTACAGAGTGTGTCCAGAATCCAGGACCCATGAATTACAAGGAAATGAAATTTGGGGAAATTGTGATTGCTTCTGTATTCTTGGGCTGCTGCTGTGGTCTCATGATGCTCATTTTGAATGTTCTTTGACAGCTTCCAAATGATTTGCAATTTCTTGCTCCCTGCTCCACCCAGCAGTTGCCTGCAGTGAAGGGAAGGAGAGAAAGGAATAGAAAGAGGAGGGAGAAACAGGGAGAATGGGATCCCCATGCACTTTTCCCAATCTATACCACCCTCCACATGCTCCCTCAACCCATATCCCTTATGGCACCCCCACCACTCCTGTGCATCATCCATGACTTGAACAGCATCTCTCATATACTCTTACACACCCAGGCACCCTACCTAATACACACCATTCCTCCACAAATTTCTTGACCTGTCACAGACATTTACACCCTTCCTAACTCTTGTTGCCCCTCCCCCAACGCACTGTCCCTGACCCTTGTGCACATGTGGCCACTCTTCTTGTCCTGGGTGGCACTTCTCATGCATCCGCACATACCATTTCCAACCCAATGTCTTGCTCCTTCCCCCATCTGGCAGTAACCACTTATCTGTCTGCTGGCCTTAGCCTTGCAATTTCCTGCTGACTTCCCCATTGACTTTCTCTCTACAAGTTTACCACAAGAAAAGTAAATGGTGAAGCTGGCAGGAACTAGAAGGAGGGAGGGAGGGAGGGAGGGAGGGAGGGAGGGAGGGAGGGAGGAAGGAAGGAAGGAAGGAAGGAAGGAAGGAAGGAAGGAAGGAAGGAAGGAAGGAAGGAAGGAAGCTTTCTAATACTCACTGCCAGTTCAATGGGGAAGTTTATAGATCATTGGAAGTTACTCCCGCTCTCACTGCTTTTTTCCTACCTGTGGTCATTTTGTTCCTTCTGTTTGGTAAGGAAATATCTCTGAAACAATGATCCAGCAGGTCACCAGTTGCTAGTTAATGTGTTCCATATTCTACCTGATATATGCAGTCAAAACATCTTCTTTGAAAGATCTTAAGCAAATGGATTTATTTTATTTTATTTGTTATACTACGGTACCAGCCATTGAACTTAGTTTATAGTAAAAACTGTAATGGTTCCGTATGTAATGCTTTGATAACATTGTTATATGTACCGGTCTTTTCCAATCTCTAGGCCATATGGTTTTGTTTCATATTTGATGACACAGAACTGTTAGCACTTTAACTGCCCTTTCCCTTTTAACTTTAAATACTTCAGTGTGTATTTTATTTGAACCTGGCTGTTTACTGTTTGACAGCTGGTCCATTGCATTTCTTATATCCCTTCCTAGTGGAGTTGCCCCTGAATATATACTCATTCTACAAATATTAAGATCCTTATGTTTATTAAACCCTTCTGTAAAGAGATAAGGGAATTCTTACAAATGTGCAGGTGAAGCATATGGGTGGGATAGCTACTGCTCCAGAATACTGAACAAATTTTATAGGAATCTTGATAGTTTAGAAAAATAAGGTGAAAATAATAGAATGAAATTTAAATTTCTTCAGTTAGAAAAAAGAAATGAAATGCAGAAATACAAGTACAAGATGGGGAATAACTAGCTTGACAATTGCAGGTATAAAAGGGTAATATAGGCCACCATCTCTTCAGTCAGAAGGGGTCTCATTGCAAAGGTTTGACTTATGGATGGGCCTGTCACTTTCTAAAGCTGTTCTCCCACTCACCCTATTGCATTTCTTTATGCAATTGTGCACCAGTGGTTTTAAAAAACAATCTGGCATGGCTGCCAGGATACAGCCACTTAAAGTATGATGAAACTACATAAAAGGAAATCAGATTGGAACTTTGAATCTGAACAGACATAATAGAACTGCTCATTTCATAAAGTTCATAATGTAGAAAATGCATACTTTTCCAGGAACTAATATGTATTGATGAATTTGTTTATCTAAGTAATATTAATATCAGAGAAGTTAGTCTACTTATTGGGGGGGGATGTCTTTGTATATATATTAAGAATAAGCTTTGATACAAATTATGTGAAGAAATCAAGACAGTATATACATAATATCAATAAATAAAAATGTTTTTTTTCCCCATTTTGCTTCTATTGTACTTTTCTTATATTTGATTTGCTTTGTTTCTTCTTAGATCTCAGAATGGAGATGAAAATGGAACTTGGCCAAACAATCAGTTTGATACTGAAATGCTTCAGGCTATGATTTTAGCATCAGCCAATGGTCAGTTTCCACAAATAACCTATCCTATTTTTGTACTGCATTCCCATCCCTCATCACAACCCTTTAAAATTAGTATAAAATGTACTGCAAAAGATTTGTGTTTGATGGCAAGAAAGCTTAAGTGTCTTTTATGTTAAACTAGTCAATAGTCACTGCCTATTATAAAAAATATTATATTAAATATATTCATGGAATGAGATTGGATAGTTTGGAACCGTATGTAAGTCTGAGAAATCTTTTTGTGCTTTAATTGTACTGTAAAATAGATAACACTATGAATATTGAAATTTAAGTTATAAATTGGTACAGGTAGTCCTTTACTTATGACCAATATGGAGCCCAAAATTTCTATTACAAAGTTAGACATTTGGTAAGTGAGTTTTGCCCCATTTTACAACCTTTCTTGCCACAGTTGTTAAGCAAAATCAGTATAGTTATTAAATTAATAACATGGTTGTTAAGTGAATATGGTTTCCCCATTGACTTTGCTTCTCAGAAGGTCACAAAAAGTGATCATATGACCCTGGGACACAGTAAGCATCCTAAATATGAGTCAGTTGGCCAAGCATCTAAATTTTGCTCACATAACCATTGGGATTCTGCAGTAGTTGTAAGTGTGAAAAACATTCATAAGTCACTTTTTTCAATGCCATTGTAACACTAAATGATGTAAGTCAAGGACTACCTGTATATGATACCAGAACTTACTAATTCCTGTATTATTTTCTTCTTTTACATTCTTGGAATACTTACCAATTCTGGATATAAAAGTTTTCATGCTTTCTGATAAATTTTGTTTCATGATTTGGTTCTCTGTATGTATATTAACTATTCCATAAACTGAAATAAGATATTGAATGAATTTGTAACATGCATAATAAAAAATACAGTGCTCAAATACTCTGTTCTCATATTTCAGTGGGAGGGATTTTTAAAGAATGTGAAATTAGTTTATTTTACTCTTAAAATGAAGTGAATCAGGCAGCATATAAATTTAAATAATGATAACAATAATAAGATAAAGAAAAAAGTTTGGGTAAAAGTCTGGATAACTGGGTGCAATTACAAAAATTTCTGGAACATCACTTCAACACCATCAGCATTGACAAAATCACTATCAGTCTATTGCATAAAGCAGCTTTACTTGGAACAGTTTGCATTCTGCAGTGATATCTTTAACAACCATCAAACAATATCAACCTATCCCAGCTCCTTGAGAAGAATTTGATAGCCAAATGCAGTCTGATGTTTTCTATCTGACTGTGCAACCAACCATAAGTATAACAGATTTCTCAGAGAGAATTTAGGTACATATTATAGACGTACTTCAGCAGCCAAAACATTATTTCATATGGTCTGTCCTATTACTTCACTTGGGCTTGAAAGTCTAGCATTAATAGCAGAACTTCAGACCTATTGTTGTGGATTAAGGATTTATAAATTGTGCCAAGCTGAATTCCACAGTATTTCAAACTTATTAAGATATGGAGCATTGTGATATTTTGTGAATGTTGATAGCCAAAATAATTATTATACAATACTGAAGGAAAAAAATCTGCATTTAATTCAATGCTTGAATTAAATTTTTGTTTTGAATAAAGGGTGAAGGAAGAGGTCTTTCAAGATGTTCAAAATTATTGCAAGGTTTTAAAACATGGTAAATCTGGGTGTTGTTATTATTGTTGTTTTAAGTTTGTTGATTTTGTTTTAATCTTTTTAAACAGTAAATCTATATGTGCAGATTATGTCAACCCTATATATATTTTGGAAGCTCCAGAGACTGGAATACATAATTATTGGAGAGGCAATATACTTCTCTCATCAGAGGAACTAATAATATAGGATTTTTTTCAGGGAATTCAGGCAATTGTTCTTCATGTTTCAAGCAGATATTAGAAATTTATTTAGATATGCTTGTATAATCTAACCTTTTCTAAAACATATTCCTCTTGAATTGCAGGGAAGAGAAAATTTTCTTTTCAGTCAAATCTGCATATACATGACATTATTCAAGTATTACTTTAAAACCTATTTTTTCCTCTCTTCCTATCCTAATACTCTTGCAGAAGCTGCTGCTGCCGCTGCAGCTAATCCAGATGGAAATTCTACTCTGGGAGGAGGAGCAACAGCAGGTACCATGGGGCTCAGCACCAGGTATGGCCCCCAATTCACCCTTCAACATGTTCCTGATTATAGACAGAACGTGTATATCCCTGGGAGCACTGCTACCCTCTCCAATTCCGCTGGCAAACGTGATGGAAAACCAGCAGCCTCTGGAGGGGGAAATAAGAAGAAGTCAGGAAAGAAAGAGAAGAAGTAGGACCCACAGGATAACACAACCACTTCCACGTAAATCTAAAGGGCAGACTCTTCCAGCACTCCCCCAGTTCATAGCCTAGGATGGAAGATGAATGTGAATTTGTGGTTAAAATTTTTTTAAAATATGGAACATTGTGAATGTACATTGTTGTTGTCATCTAAGTTTATGAGTAGATGTACTGCTGTTATTCATGAAGAAAAATATCTGAATAATAACAAATACAGTGTATACTCTTTTGAGGATAGTGTAATATGCAAGGGTGTCAGATCTTTGAAACATTTTCTTTCCTGAAGATCTGCATCACCAACAAAATTTAGGATGGGCTCTGCTCATTGTAAATAATTATTCTGAACAGAGTTTTTTATTTATATAAGTTCCTCCATTTTTACAAAAATTCTCACTTTTCCAAATTTTGATAGAAGTTCTTGGGGGGGGAGGGTTAGACATCATTTCAGCTGGAATCCTTGTTATGATATTGATAGGGAGTGCTTTAATTCCTGCTTTGTTTTAAAAGAAATGTGTATCCTGTATTATTATAAGAGAATGAGATTCAGCTACATTTATCTTTTTTACAAGTTTAACCAATGATGGCCAGAAAAAAATTAAACTGATATTGTAATTTCTAAGAAGCAAGGAGTGCATTGCAATGGGAAAATTTTCACG
The DNA here is from genome assembly GCF_059756535.1 of Pantherophis guttatus. NCBI lineage: Eukaryota > Metazoa > Chordata > Lepidosauria > Squamata > Colubridae > Pantherophis > Pantherophis guttatus. The sequence continues at coordinate 117,417,733 of NC_142065.1, read as the reverse complement.
CACAGAACATGTCTTAGATATAAGCAAAACAGAGAACACTGCCACTCATGACTGATTTACAGTGATCTCTAAAGAGGCAACACATCTCATCATAGTATATATGTACTAAATGTTTTCTAGAAAAAGTTGAAGAAAAAAGTCATTCACTTGTGAGCATAGTGAACTACTGCTCCTTTGCTTGACTCCTGAGGGAGATGTCTTTGTTAACTGGATGAGCTCTGCTGATCTTATAGGTAGAACATTAAAAATAGAATGCTTCACATTTTTCTGCACATTAAACTGCATGCAAATCACTTCACATTTACAGGACAGCTGACTTCACACCCAAGTTTGAATTGGGAAATTTATTGCATGACATGAACAGCATGTTAATATGCTCTCAAGTGCCCACATCAGCACTGTCTATGAGTAAAGTTCACAAACAAGATGCATTGCCCTTCCTCAGAGAGATTGGGAAGCTTGTGTATTTCATTTCTCTGTGCAGTATAGCCAAAAAATAATGTTGGTTTTTTGGTCTTCACAATTTGATATTAAATAGAAAGTGACTGATTTGGGACAGCTAAGGGACCAGGTCCAATTAAGGTATACTGGAATTAGAACTGAACAAATTGCAAAGCCAATCACTTTATTCCTGAACTTTTATAAATATTAAACAAATGACATTGTATTGATGCAATCAGGCAATTTGAGACTCCTACCACTAACTCTTCTTGGATATGAATAGACCTTAAAATATTAAAAATACAATTTGTGTTACTGTTTTGAAATTGCTAGATTTACTCTCTTAACTGCATCATTTCATAGCCTAGTATGGAAAAGAAGTAGGATTTCCTAACTCTGGCCCATTTGATAATGTAATGGCACTCTGAATCAGGTGCGAAATTGTAATGTTACTTGGCAACATTGGTTGTCTTTCTAGATATATTGTAGGTTTCCTGTACTATCTCATGGTTTTCTTTATTGCAACAAAAGAGCCATAAAGAATCAGAGGAGCATATTTCCAACATGGAGGGCGAACCACTTAGTCCAAGAACTTTTTTTACATTGTAATAAATAGCTTGCTTGAAATAGTCAGAACAGGTCAGTCTATGACAAGTTTCCGAAGTTGCCTCCCAAACTGATTGGCTATGTTGTTGTCACTGCTAAGAGCATTTTATGAACTATTTGATGCTTTCCCTGTGTCTAGAAAGTAGGACTTGTCTACAAGACGTTTTTATCTACATATGGATTTTATAGTGATCCCAAACCCTTCTCCATCAACTTTTTCTTTGGTGACTGCATTAGAAACAGTTTACATAGTTAGCGAAATAGACAACAAACTAGTGGGATGTTCTGTAGCATGAGCCACATTTAAATGAATGAGAGCACAATAGTTTTCTTGTCACACAGCTCCCATTTATCTCAATGCAGTTTGTGCAGGTACACCTCTGCTGTGTTGTGCCTAAAGCTTCTTATGTAATCAAGTAGTTAACATGTGACCTTTCCCAAAGTACTGTAGATGAATCTTAGTTAATCTTGTTTATTTTTTCATCTACACCTGAAAATAGTGTAGCAGTGTGTAGTGATGTGTGTTTTTTATTTGTTTAATCTTAGTAATTGAGTAGTGGACATCAGTATTTTATATTCTTTTGGATCTTCTTCATGTGTGTTCATTGTGCTTTTAACTGTATGTGAATTGAAACACACTTACTTGTCCCTCCAATGTGTCTAATATTGAGCTATACTTATATATTATATATATGCTTATATTCTTCTTATATCCATGTAACTGATATTGATGTGTTAACACGCAAGTTTTATACTCTAATATTTATATTGCTTTTTTCTTTGAGAAAAATAAAATCTTTCTTCTGATGTGCTGTTACTGGTATGGCATGTTTCTAGTGAACAGGGTTTGAGTTTTAAAAATCTGAAAAAATATGTGGGTGCAAGCACACTGAAAAAAGAGAGTGTAGACTTTTATAATGCCACTCTTCTAAAAATGTCATATTTAGACATAGAAAAAGAAATGTGTTCTATAAGTTAACATTCTATTCTTCGGGCAAAAGATTCTGGACACACAGCCCAGATATGGACAAAAAAATTAAGCAATGACAGATAAACAATGGCAACTATCACATGAATGTCAAGTTAGGCAACTTTACTATGGGCCCCAGACCAGACAATATAGAACAAATATATGACGCAAAATAAAAAGGCCTGTAATTGTGCCTAGTCTAATTTGCATTGGGCAATACATAAATCCTACAGTTACAAATTTAGCAATGGCAAGAGTTGTTTTAGGACCCTTATCCAGCAAAAGAAGCTGAACATTAGATTATTCTGTCTATCCAGGCAATGGGTTAAAAAGAGTACCTCATCAAAAATTTATTGGTGTAAATTAAAATAAAGCAAAACATGAGCCTGTCTTCACAATCCCATGCTACATCAAGGTTTTTTGGAATTTACTCTCCAGCATTGTTGATAGCAAGATACTTAGTTCCAATTGTGTGAAAGTTCTACAAAATTTTTAATTTGTAGTTTGGTCAAGATACAATGCTAGTTTCGAATTTGAAAAAAAGGATAAATGTCCCTGCTATGTTCTGGGTAAGAGTTTACTATATTGCATTTGTAATTCTGTATTGAGAATCCTTTGAGAATTACAGTAGCCTATTCTAGTCTCCAGGAATCCTGTGGTACAAGGTGCAGATAGAGAATCTACTCTATTTAAGGTGCCAATAGCTGTCACTTAAAAAAAAATCTCAGAAACCACATAATTAACTCGTTTTTTTGAAATCAGTGTTCCTTACAAAAACGGGTCAATAATCTCACAACTCTTCTAAGCCTTGTTAATATCTGCAGCCTCACAGCAGCATCTGCATAAAATAGTATAGCTATTAGTCAACTTACCATTGTGAGGGTGAATGGGGTAGAAGTGTTTCTGATATAAGTATTCTAGCAATACATTGTGAAAAGCCACCCAGTTACCCTGTGATAAAATGGGCAGTCAATAAATTAGATAAATAAAATAAAGTTGACTAAATGTCTCTGTGATTCATGACATTTCATCCAAGGTTGTATTACTGGTGATAATAATGTAACTAATCCTCCAGCAAGTGTGAATCTTGAAAGGCTGGAATATGCTGAATCAGGTCTTTTTTTACTGTTTATCAATGTGACTAGCTAAGAAATTGGTATTCCAGCCCATTTTCCAAAATGCATATTTAGTTAGCAACAGTTTGTACTTACCATTGAAATTTTGGGCTCTGACTGCCCCAGTCCTCCGTGGACCTCCATGGCTAAAGAATGCAGTGTTTGGGGCACTTGGACATGATGTGACAGGCTGTTTTTAACTCTGTCCCATTTGTTCTGGGTGCCGAAGAATTAGTAAAAATTAAATACTAAAAGGGTCATGTTCTTAAATATTATGTTTCTCTAATACATCCATTGTTTGCTATTCATTCTCACAATTCTGGGAAGCTTGCAGGAAATACAATAAACTATTAAACTGGTCCTAAAACCAATAATTACAGTTAAAAAATATTTAATGCAAAATTAATAAAAAAACTGCTGCTACTATCAGGCACATCTGAATGATCTCAGAAGGATGATTATCCTCATTTTGCAAAATACCAAGACAAACATCTGATCTCAGCATGGGGGCAAACTGTTACAGAGAGAGGGGGCTTTTACCGAATCTAGGAAAATATCATGATTGTGCACTAACTTCTTCGGGAAAACACTATTTCATCAAGTGTTACAGATGCAATATCCATGGTACCAGAATGTTTCTGAACCAACACAATTTTTCTGAGATTTTAATTGCCCTTTGTTAACTCATCAAATCTCTTACCAATTCCAGGCACCAGATCAGGATTTCCAGATATGTTCTTCTTGAGATGGTAAACTAGGAATTATATTGTTGATACCTAATCCCAAAAGTATTGGCCAAGGACCTCTCCCAATGTTTCCATGTAGATGCTAAATAAAGTAGGAAAGGAGGACAAACTCTGAGGTATTGCACATTGAATTGGCAAATGTCATAACTGCCAGTTCAGGAAGAAATGGAAACACTGCAAAACAGTGCCCACAATCCCACACCCTCACTGACAGCCTATATTGTGGTAGAGGGTAGCAAACGAGCACTGAAAGATTTAGCAGGTCGAGATTCACAAGTCATCCAATACTGTAACCAGTGGGGTCTCCATCCCATATCTGTGTATATTCTCAATCATCCAGGTCCAATTGCCTTTTGGGAAAAAACATCTTTGGTGATCTCCATCCCAAGCTCATGCCTTAAACTATCCAGAACCCTCTGTAGTTCAAGTCCTATAGTTTTTGTAAATTAGAGACTGGATTATAATTCTCTAGACTGGATCCAGGGGTAGCTTTTTAAGGAGGGAGCATGCCCTGCCTCATGTAAGGTTGGCAGTATTAACCTCACCAAGGATCAAGTGATCACCTCCTGGATCTATGCAATCTCTGCCTCTTTCAGTACTTGTAGTAGCCAGGAGGGACTACGTTCCAGATGGCTGAGCTCAGTCTAGAACAATATCTTACCCACCCACACCCACCCCACACACACTCTACCTTGGAGTGAATGAGTGATTTATACTGCTTGGAGCTTCTCACACATCTTTTATGTGTGCAAAATCCTATGCATTCTATGAAAAGATGCCTAATATCCTTTTTAATAATCAAATTGATTGCAATTCTATATTTTAAAAAAAGAAAAAGGACTAAGTGCAGGAGTACTGTACTAAAAGGCAGGTAGGACTAGTGAAATAAAACAAATTAGGGATCATCTCTAAATCACAAAAAGTTCATACAAGTAAAAAATATCTGTTGTTTTAACGATCAGAAAATGAAAATATTGGTTTGCACAGTGTTTTATACAAAACATTCAAAGAATGCATTAAGGCTGCAATGGAGACTAATTTCTGGTCCCAAGAAATTAGATGGAGGGAAAACTCTTCCAGTTGCCACAGCAGCCCATGGATGAAAAAAGGACCCCAATTACACACTGCAGTACAGTAACCACAGTACTGTTCATAAAGGCACCTGGAAAATCCTTCCACACCTCAAGAATCCAGGTATTATAATGACCTCTCTGCCTTCCAAAGCACACAGTATCGCTCCATTTTTCTTCCCAACTGACCTAACAAAACATCTAAAGGAAAAAGAAGGCACAAAGGGCACTAAAATGGTTCACGGATATACCTGGGAACCTTCTTCCCACTTGGTTCCCGCAGATGAAATATATTTGGAAAGAAGCAGGGACAAATCCCCAACCCGCCCACCTCCCCCAGGTTCAAGCTTCAGCAGGTGCATACCGATATTTTACAACATTGTTCGAAGGAGGGAGGAGGCAGATCTCTATTCAAGGAAGAACATGTCCCTCCAGTGCGTGTAGCTTCCCTACCGCCTCGCTGGGGGAAATGCAGATTACAACTCCTTTACCGGATACGCTTTGTGAAAGCAACCCCTTCCTTTTGCCTCAGATGCCAGCAAGATGCAATCTTTCAGGCTTGAGGAGGAGGAGCAGGGAGGGAGGGAATGAGAAGAAGGTCCCTTCTCTCAATTGGAAACCATTATCACCTTCCCGTGACACTTTTGTACATGTGCAGAAGAGTGTGCCAAAAGCGACTTGCCATTAATGCCCCCATCAAAGAAGCAATGGAAAATTTGCTTTTCCCCTCCCCACCAGCTCCCTCAGTTCATGACAAGATTTCCTATTGGGTGTTGCGATGATTGTGTTCCCTGTGAGGAGCTGAAGTGGGGGGAGTGGGCATGGATAAAGATGTGGGTGGACTGGAGAGCCTTTAAAGGAAACGATTTGGAATGTCAATTAAAATACTTGTAGCACCAGTAAGAAGGCACACAGAATGGTCATTTGAATCACAGAATTTGTCATAAGTTTGTTTATTAGTGTCATGTTGGAAGAAAAATCAGGTCTAGCTCCAGAGTTAAATAGAGAAATCGATTGGTGGATTTTCACACAGATCCAATCCAAATACAAGGAACACATAAAAACATATGAAATCCACAGAGAGAAACAAGAACTAGATAAAATTATATTAGACTCACAAGAGAAATTAATTAGTAAAATCTATAATTTTCTATTGCGATATAAGATGGAGGAGGAAACAGTAAAGGATACAATGATTAAATGGATGCAAAATTTTAAATATACAATAGATTTGGAGAAGTGGGAGGAATTATAGCAAATGAATACAAAATTAACACTAGCGGTGGCATACAAGGAGAACCAGCTGAAGATGTTTTATAGGTGGCATATGTTGCCCACAAGATTGGCAAAAATTCATTCAAAGAATAGTTCATTATGCTGGAAATGCAAAAAATCGCAGGGTACCTTTTACCATCTATGGTGGACGTGCCCGGCAGCAAAGAAATTTTGGTCTAACATCAAGAAATGGTTGGAACAAATAACAAAATTACAAATAGAGATGAAACCAGAAACTTTCCTGCTAGGAATCTTCACAAAAACATATCCTAAAGATATAAAATACCTGATAATACATATTCTAATGGCAGCTCGAATAACATACGCAAAGAACTGGAAACAAGAAAAAATCCCAACGGAAGAAGAGTTAACAGGTAAAATCGCACAGTATGCTGAAATGGTTAGACTAACAAAAGAGATTAAGGAAAAAGAAGAGACAGAGTACTATAGAATATGGGACAAATGGTACCTATGGTATAACGTCGCTAATAAAGATATATAGGTGCAAGAAAAATAGAATAAAGATATAAATAGATATATTAATAATTTTCTATGGGCAAGTAAACATGAACAGGGGTTTCAAAACAAAAGTATAATTCAAATATAAAGATTGTTAAGAAATCCTAAGGGGAGGGGGGAAAAAAGAGGAGGGGGAGAAAAGAGAATGGGAAAAACTACTAGGCTAAACATAAGGGGGAAATCACAACTATATTAATTGAAGAACCACTACGAAATATTGCTTTAAGAAGAAAATTTACTTATACGTTGTATGTTTTGTAAATGTTTTTATATGTGTTTTATATGTGTTTTAATAAAGTTTATAAATTAAAAAAATAATAAAAAAAATCAGGTCTAGCTCCAAGCAGGGAGAAAGATAAATAAATAAAATAAATAAATAAATAAATAAAGATGCTGGAAATAAAATAGAGGCTGGCTGTAAGGAGAGAAAGTCTCAGTTTATTTGGATGCCGGAAACTTTAGTGACAGCAGCATGTTTCTGGGGTGGCTGACAAAATGGGGTTGGAATAAGTGGGCTTTTATACATTATTTGGGCTTTGTGGTTGAGATGCCTGTTCCTATGTAAGAATGTATCCTTTAATATTTTAATGGCTGTTGCCAGATTCCTATGTGATCATAGGGATCATGTAGGGGTCATGCCTGGCTCTTCAGGCAAAAGGGGAAATGCAAATCCTAGGTGTTTGTCTGAGCTAATCTTGTCAGCTTGCCTAATTGTGTTACTTATTTGGAATCTCTTTGCTGTATCCATTCAGTCTTTCTGAATGAACACAAAATCTTCATTCCATAAGACCAGCCTCTTCAAGCTTCTGCTTGAAGCTGTTTTCCTATGGCAGGGAGACGGGGGCTGCTTTCTGCCTTCAAGAACATGTTTCTCCATTTCTCCTTTGGGGAAATATAACATTCTGCCTCTTTTAATGTTCCCCAAAATATTTAATTGGGTGGGGGGAGGCTTCCCATAGTCAGAATAATCACAATTAAAATAAGGCATACTACATGACATAAAATTTAAAATTTTAATTACAAGATTTAAATATGTACAAATTAAATAGATCTTGCCCAGAAACTAGCAACATTAATCACATTCTGTCGTGCTGCTGTAGGAAGTTAGCACCCACCCCTTTCCTAGGAAAATGAAATATTCTAGGAAATATTAAAAAGCCAGAATATTATATTTTCCTTAAAGGGGAAACATATTTCTAAAGACAAACTCAGAGCCTCAGCTCCCTGCCCCCCCCCAAGCACATATTTTGGTGCCAACCTATCGACAAGAAAAAGGCTGGGCCATCTTATCTACAACACAAAAGACATGGTCTTCAGGACATGATAGGATTAGCCCTCACTCAAGATCCAAACCAGGACAAAGCCATTAAGCCATAATAGGAATTGCCCAAAGCCCCTTCATTACATCATCACCCAGCAAGATTCAACCAAGCCTGGGACTCAAGATAAAGTTACCCCTGCATGGCCCCATGGGAGTCTGACAACCAATCAGAGTACATTTCTTACACAGGAACAGGAAGCTCCAAGGTGGGGCCCAAGAGAGGATATAAATCTCTCTCCCTCTCTCACCCATGTGCTCTTTTTTGCCCAGGACCTCAAACCATGTGGTCCTGTCCATCATTAAGCAGTCTCCATGTTTCCAGTATCTTTCTCCCCACTTGGAACTGAACCCAGATGGACATTTCTTCCAACACTGCCATTTGGTTTTCAAATGTTAACTGATTGAGTACAAATCATATATGTTGTCTACATGTAAAAAATAATAATTGTGTGCACCCCATGAAGCCATCAGGAGGCCATACTGAAATGAAGACCCACCCCCAAAATCCAACAACAAGCATGTAACAAAAATTGATATGTGAGCTGCATGTGCTATGCACACAAACTGCAATCAACCATGTTGTCTATGAGAGCTTTCCAACTATTGGAATAATTTCTGTGGATGACCTTGCCCCTCCCCAATAGCAGGATTAGCACCAGTCCGATTTGTAAGATTTATATCCACCCTCCCTTAAACAAAAGCAGCTCTGCTAGTCATGTATTCCGTTCACCGGAAGTACAAAGGTAGGCAAAATCTGGGCAGAATTCCTGTTTCTGTTCCAGTTCTGAAACAGCAGCATTTACTCTGGTTCCTTTAGCACAGGCTTGTCAAACTCAAGGCCTGCGAGCTGGATCCCGCCTGCGGGGTGCTTAGATATGGCCCGCGGGGCCCAGGGGTGGGTTCTAAATTTTTTTACTACCGGTTTTGTGGGCTTGGCTTTTTTTTTTTTTTTTTGCTTTAATTTATATGCCGCCCTTCTCCGGAGACTCAGGGCGGCTTACAATGCGTTAAGCAATAGCCTTCATACTTTTGTATATTTATACAAAGTCAGCTTATTGCCCCCACAATCTGGGTCCTCATTTCACCTACCTTTGAAAGGATGGAAGGCTGAGTCAACCTTGAGCCTGGTGAGATTTGAACTTGCAGTAATTGCAAGCAGCAGATGTTAATAACAGTGCTTTAGTCCACTGTACTACAGGCTCTTATTTTGTGGGTGTGGCTTGATGGTCATGTGACAATTATTTAGGATTTAGCAGAGGTACTGGTCTACCAGGCTTTTAACTGCTTGCAGAGCTGTACCGATCTACCCATTTATTTTTTGCAGGCACTGATCTACTCATGTATTTTTGCAGGCACTGATCTACTCATGTATTTTTGCAGGCACTGGTCTACTCATTTGTTTTCTTTTAACACTGATCAGCTGTAGGGCAGCCCTTTGAAGCCCCGGGGCAAGAGTTTAAACAGTTTTTTTCCCTCTAGCCATCAGCTGGGACTCAGGAGGCAGCAATAGATTGGGGGTGGGGGCAAATAAAAGGTAAGAATAATGCGGGGGTGGAGGGGCATCGGGGGCGGTGGGTCACGGGGGGTGGGGGGGCAGAACCGGTTCAGTGATGTCTATCGTCACCGCTACCGGCTCGGGAGAACCTGGCCGAACCGGGAGGAACCCACCACTGGTGGGGCCAGTCTGGAAATAGCAAAGGACTAGCCCGCTTCTTCTTGCTCTTCTAGCAAAAATGGGGCATGGGCAGGACACACTTCCCCCCTTTCCCCCAGCAACAGCTTTTGGCCTCCAGAATGGTCCAGGAGGTCTCCCAGGCCCAAAATGGGGCTTCCAGAGTACTGCAGGAGGACATCCTTGACTCAGAAGGTAGGGAGGAAAAGGAAAATATTTTACCTTTCAGGCTTCCAGGATTCTGCTACTACCCTATGTCAATAATTTATAGTTCTAGTCTTCCTATGGAGTCAGTTTCTTGATCTGGTCTCTCTCTCATAAGGTGATCAAATAGATCAAGTAAGTATTAAAAAACCAAAATCACAGAAATGTATGCCTAGCTATTTTTATAAGTTTATAAAACCATGTCTGCGAAGGTGCGGTTTCCTGTCACACCCACCATGGCCAAACCCACCATGGGCACCCCCACCCCCACCCCCGGCCCTCCAGGATCAAACCCAATCCTGATGTGGCCCTCAATGAAATTGAGTTCGACACCCCTGCTTTAGCAGTAGAGCTGCATGATACACTATCCCCCAATCTCAAGTCTCAGGAAGTGGAATTTATTGCAGGATTAAACAGCCAGACCCTGGGAACAGATGGGATATTTGTTGGCAGTGGGAGGAACATCTCAACTCCACCTCTGTGGCAGGAGAGGCCGACTCTTCTCTTGCTTCAGTAGCAGAAATTAAAGGGTGGAACGTGAACATTGTACCAGGCTGCAAAACTCCAAATGGTCGCGAGATGCCAATTAAGGGTTTAGTAGTCCATCTTTCTTTCTGCCACCTACTTGCCAGCCAGGTTTTTCCAGGTCAGGTATGGCATGCTTAATTCTCTCTTAATTCAGATGTTTCAGATCCAGACATGTGTATGAGTCTTTTCTGCATGTCATTTTGTTTCTGATCATACAACATCACCCTTTGCAAATTTTCCTCTGAAACTTATTCCAAACAGTTTGCCTCAGATCCCATTAGTGAAATTCACTTTCAATTTTATCTCAGACTGTGTCTAGCACTTGGCTTGTTTTCTCATTCAACACTCTAGGAATAATAAAGCATGTTTTTTTCTTTATAAGAAATAAAAAAAATATTTGATTTGATTTTACTTGTCTCTTTTAGGCAAATTTAAATTATGTGCTAGAGATTTAATGGCTTAATTATTCAAGTCTAACCATTATTTTCCTCCTGAGTAAAATGGTAAAATATGGGCTAGATCAGTATTTCCAAATTGTTCAAGACTTGAACAATGGGCCATATCCAACAAAATGAAATTTAACGTGGAGAAAAGCAAGGTTTTACATTTAGGCAGGAAAAACCAATGGTACAAGTACAGATTAGGCAAAACCTGGCTCAAAAACAGTAACTGTCAGAGGGACCTTCGAGTCCTAGTGGATGATCATTTAAATATGAGTCAACAGCCAAAAAAGTCAATACAATCCTTAGTTGTATAAACAGAGGCATAGAATCAAAATCTTGTGAAGTATTATGCTGCTTTATAAATACTGCATCCAGTTTTGTCAACACATTACAAAAAAGATATTGAGATTTTGGGAAAAGTGCAGAAAATATCAACTAACATGATTAAAGGTCTGGAGACTAACAAGTATGAAGAACAGTTGCAGGATTTGGGTATGGATAGTCTGGAGAACAGAAGGAACTAGAGGTGACATGGTAGCAGTGTTCCAATATTTGAGAAAAAACAGGGGGTCAACTTATTTTCCAAAGCACCAGAGGGCAGGATAAGAAACAATAAATAGAAACTAATCAAGGAGCAAAGAAACCTGGAATTAAGGAAAAACTTCCCAACAAGAACAATACCAATAAAAGAGAATATTTGTAGCTCAGGGTTGAACTGAGGAATCCTTGAGGTTCTCTGAGTTTGCTTGTTTTCTTGAAGATGTTTCTTTTTTCTTTTTCTTTTTAATTTTAAAAAACAAACTTTATTAAATTTAAAATTAACCCAGCTTCCCTTCAGAAGTTGTGGGTGCTTCATCACTGGAGGATTTTAAGAAGAGAGTGGACAACCACTTGTCTGAAATAGTATAGGGTCTCCTGCTTGAGCGGGTGCTTGGACTAGACCTCCAAGGTTCCTTCCAGCTCTATTCTGAATTTGAATTTGAAAATTTTTCAAACTTGGCAACTTTAAGATGTGTGGACTTCAATTCCCAGAGTTCCGGAGTTGAATTCTGGGAGTTGAAGTCCACACATCTTAAAGTTGCCACGTTTGAAAAACACTGGGCAAGTGGCTAGGTGATATAGCTGCAAATGGAGTGGCTAACACTTTAGAAAAAGAGAAAGGCCCAAAATATCTACAATGTCAAGGCTCCAACTAATGAACCCAAGCAAATCAGAACTCTTCTTTATTTAGTACATCATATCGGCATAGCTTCAAAGGAAAATCAATTCTAAATATTTCCCGCGGTTTCAGTATAATTAAACTAGGAAATAACCCCATCCCCAAATATCACAGGTCATGTTGGCCAATTGGGTTAATTGGCAGGCACTCCTTTCCCAACCTTATCCATTGCTAGTAGAGATGACCTTGGTTCTCACAAGAAAGCTCTCTGTTGTGTCTAGTAAAGCATTCCAACCTCCTTCCCCCCTTCCTCCACTGTGTGGCAACTGAGGAACAGAAAGATGGCTGCAGCCAGATTTGGTTTGAAGTTGATAGTTGGCTCTCCCCCGCCCACTGAGTGCGACATATCTGGAAAATATCAAATGCAGACAGGTTAAATATTTTCTAGCCACCCCTGCTATCCCCCGACTGTCCTTTTGGCTTTTGGGGATTCCCTCATGGAATTTTCTGATCAGCCTATCTGCTCTTACGTTTTGACTCGTCACCCAAGTGACTTCCAAAAGGGGGTAACCCTTCCACTCTACTAAGTACTGTAACCTACTCTTATACAGTCTAGAGTCCAGGATTGTTTTCACTTTGTAATGGGTTTCTCCTTGTACTATGATGGGACCTGGGGCTCTCTAAGCTACTGGCCTTAGCTCTGAACCTATTATCAGCTTTAATAAACTACTGTGGAAAACGGGATGTATTTCCCCCGACAGGCATGGGAGTTTCAGCTCCACTGTGACTGGGTTAATGATTTTTACAATAGGAAAAAGTCCTATAAATTTAGGAGCCAGCTTTTTACATGGCAGGTTTAATTTTAAGTGTTTGGTGGAGATATAAACTTTCTCCCCTATGTGAAACTGCTTCTGGGGGGGATCACCTTTTGTCTGCTTGCTCCTTTTGCATCTCTGTGGCTTTGGTTAGTGCCCATTTTACATTCCCCCAAGCATCTTTCTTTGCAGAACCTGGACCCGGAGAGTGCTGGGGATGTACAACTTTGGGCCTTTCCATCTTGGGAGGTCAGGAGTTGTTGGTTGCCCCTGAACCAGGGGTCAGTTTGCAGCTTGGCTCTGAGTTTTCAAATTAGCTCTTCCTCCGACTCGCTCGATTGTCTCCGAGTCTGTTGCCTCATAGTGACTTGTGCTGCTTTCTGGGGGATGGAGATGATGGCATTAACCACTTCCTCACACTTACTCTTGTACTGGGGCATTCGGGACACAGCATCTACTAGGAAATTCTTTTCTCTGGAGATGCATTTCAACATGAAGTCAAACCGCAGGGGCCCCTTGGAGCCTGAACAACATTATTTTAAATTGGAAGCTGCCCAGTGGGCAGTTAAAAGTAGTCTTCCATTTGTCTCCCTCTTTGATTTTCACTCTGTAATACGCCTCCCTCAGGTCCAGCTTGGTGAAGATTTTCCCCTTTGCTAGATGGGCCAGCATGTCCTTCATTAAGGGGAGGGGGTACATGTTTCCCATACACCCCCCTGCTTTAGGTCCCAGATATCGGCTTCAGCCTGCAGGTCTTGGAATTCATCTTCAAATCTGGCTCTCAGCTCCCCCATGAAGGCTTCGATGTTCCCCAATTCTGGCATGTCTTCATCATGGAGTTTCATCTCCCCCTCCGTGGCTTCCCCCTCTAGGTTGGCAGCCATGGCATTCACTATCACCACATCTGATGGGTAGGCTGGGGCATAGCAGTCTAGATGGGCCCACACCTGGTTAAGGAAGAATGCCAATGCCCACATCAAATGTGGCCTTCATTGGTCTACCAGCTGTGGAGGGGGTGCCCATGGCCCAGGGAACCAGCTGGCCCCAGATAGCAAGGCCATGGTGGATGCCCATGCCATCCAGGAGGAGGCTGAGGTTGCCCTGCTGGACTTGCTGATCATTGCTGCTGGGGGGGGGGCTCTGCCTTCGGTGTGGATTCACTGCTCCGGCTGGCTAGGGTGGTGGACTGGCTGCTTGGGCTGCTAGAGTTGGCCTTGTGCTCTGGCAGGTTGGAAGCAGTTGAGCTGGCCATGCTGCTGTCACCACAGATAACCCAGTTCAGTTCCACCCTTTGGATCTCCATGTGTCAAACCTCTCAGTCACTCCACAGATGGGCTGTGAAGGGCGGTCAGGTACTTCCATTCCCTGTGCACATCCCACTTGAATTCCTCTTCACCTTCCATCTCAGGACAAGAGTGCCAGCAATCGAGGGGATCTCAGGGGAAATTCCACTTCAGTGGCCTTTGGCACACATGAGCCTGGCTTCCCACTCTGCTCACTAGAGATCCTCAGTGGCTAGGGCATCCTCTTGCATCACTGGTCTTTCCGTCCTTTCCACACAGACCTTCAGCCTGGCTGCCAGTGGGAGGGCCGCCTCACCGGAGTGGCTCGCCTGCTGCGCAGCCCCAGCTGGGGCAGTGCTAGGGTTAGCAGTCGCTTCCTCCGTCTTCTCCATCTCCGATTTTCCCTGAGTCTTTTCCACCCCTCTGGTGGTGTTGGATGGGTGGCCAGGGCTCAGGACCCCAGGGTTGTTTTAGGAGAATTGGTTTAATGTCTGACTAATGAACCCAAGCAAATCAGAACTCTGAGACTGAACTCCTTCTCAAAGGTCTTCTTTATTGAGTACATCATATCAGCATAGCTTCAAAGGAAAACCAATTCTAAATCTTTCCCACAGTTTCATTATAATTAAATTAGGAAGTAACCCCATCCCCAAGTTTCACAGGTCATGTTGGTCAATTGGGTTAATTGGCGGGCTCTCCAGGCACTCCTTTCCCAACCTTATCTGTTGCTAGTAGAGATGGCATTGGTTCTCACAAGAACATTCTCCGTTGTGTCTAGTAAGGCATTCCAACCTCCTTCCCCGCTTCCCCCACTGTATGGCAACTGTGAAACAGAAAGATGGCTACTGCCAGGTTTGGTTTGAAGTTGACACACACATGGTTGAAGGGCCAAAATGTACTGAATCAAATTTAAGAGAGAGAGAAATTAACAGATCTGTATCTGGCATGATATAGGATGGGAGCAACCTTACATGGCAGTAATGGATGTAAGAAGCATCCTGATTAGCTAAAAATAAGAGGCAGTTGTTAAAAGTAAAGTTTGGGTGCATATTAGTAACAGCATAGATACTATGTCCAATTTTGTCAAACAGAACAAGGAGAAACTGGAAGAAGCTCAGAAAGGGCTACCAAGATGATGAGAAGACTGGCATCAAGTTCTATGAGACTTGGGTGGGTATAATTTTAATTCCTCCAATTTATTAACATCTCTTTAATATATGATTCTTTGTCCTTCAATATTAGTTTGAAACACTCTTTAGTATTTCTGTAATAAACAATTCTTTCTATTGACTTTGACTCTGGTCTTTTAGGATACAGTATCAGATTTTCCTTAAGTACCCATAGTTCAACATTACAAAATTATACATATTTTGTTCAGTTTACACATATTAATGCAGAAACATATACGTACATGAACAGTTAGGAAAGTAGGATGTTTTACTATTCATAGTTTTTCTTAATACCAAGAAGTAGCCAACCACTATTTTACAAATGAAAATTTTTATAGAAAAATTAAATCATTTTAAAGAAAAGATATTTTTCTTTTTAACCTTATACAGACATTTATTTAATGGTTATCTAATATTACCCTATGAATCTATGCCTTCCACTACTCTCATGTCCAGTACCAAATTCTTTTTTTAGCAACTCCTTTTTCAGTTGGGATTTCATTGGGATTCATCATGGCGGCAACGGAGGAAGCATAGTTACATCACAGGGAGTTAAAAGAAGAGAAAACTTTCTACTAAAGTAAGATAAATGATAGGAGGAGAGGTGGGGAGGGAAAGACAAATCATAGAATAAATCATAGAGAAAAAAGGAAAAGGAGAGGAAAGACTGAAGAAATAGGAGGAAAACGATCCACAGCGAACTTGGCCTGCTGAGGGAAGCCCAGCTGCACCCGAGAGGCCTTCCCAAGAGCACAGAGGCCCATTGAAGCAAGGTGAGCGGAGAGGCAAAACACACCGGCAAAGAACAAGGAGGCAAGCCAGTGAGCGTGTGGGGCCCGCTGTGGAGCAGGGAGTGTAGGGAAACAATAATAAAGATAGAATATAAAATACTGATATACTAGATTTAGTAAAAGCTTGTTATTCTGTAATCATTAGGTTCCTGTAACATATATATTGTGCTTTTGTATCACATGTATTATTCCTTTCTATTTGTATCTCCTGTTACAAACATATTGTCATTAGGAAAATGGAGCGTGGAAAGCAAAGGGGGAGCATCGGTGCAACTGGAGGCTGCTGCTGTTGGTGGAGCATTTCAGCACAGCGGATTAGTGAACCGGTGACTGAGAACAACAACAGGACAGCGTGGGAGACCAACAGGTGAGGGAGGGTGGACTGAGAAAAGCAGGGAGAGCTGAATACCCGATAGTGGCAGGAGAAAAACAAGTAGGAAGGGAGGATAAAAAGACAACACAGGATACAAGGCAAAAGAAAATCAAAGGCAAGTAGACAATAGCAAGTACAGAACATGTAAAGGCAGAGAAGTAAGAGATAAATCAAGCCCACAAGAAAGCAGGGAGGAAAGGGTTCACAAGAAGGAAGGGACAATCAAAGAACATTCCAGTACAGGCTAAGAATGAACCTCACACTTAAGCCCACTCAACGCTAAAAAAAATTTAAATTGGATAATCTAAATGATCTGTTAGACCCTTAAAATTTTAAACTAGACAATTTGAACTGTAGAACTTTAAATCCTTAAACTAGGCATTCTTTAAATGTTAGAACCTTAAACTTTAGCTAGACTTGAGTCCCACAAATTTTAAATTTTAAATGATCTGTTAGAACATCAGTATCCCAAATTGTATCCTTTTTAAAAATCTGTGGAAAAACCCTCTATACTTTCATTCTCAATTTTTTGTAAACCCACTCATGGAAGAAGAAACTGATACTATTGTGATCTGCAGAACCAGTGGTGGATTTCAAAATTTTTTACTACCGGTTCTGGCTTGGTGGGTGTGGCAGGGAAAAGATACTGTAAAATCTCCATTCCCACCCTACTCCAGGGGAAGGTTACTGCAAAATCCCTATTTCCTCCTGATCAGCTGGGACTTGTGGGCAGAGAATAGATGGGGACAGGGCCAGTTAGAATTTTTACTACCGGTTCTCCGAACTACTCACAATTTCTGCTACCGGTTCTCCAGAACTGGTCAGAACCTGTTGAAACCCACCTCTGTGCAGAAAATGTTCCACTTATATACATACAAGTATGTATATACTTATGCCCATAGAATACCCAAACTACATATGTACCAAATGTAAATTAATCAAGTTCTAGAAGAAAAAGTAAGGGTCTAGAGGAAACTCTTAACCACTCTGAAACTCGACCTACAAAATGAGAAACCCCAAATCTTGCAAAAAGAATATGCCCAAACTGAACATAATAATGACCAAACAACTTCTAAAAGAGTTGACTCCTTAGAGGAAAAAGACAGATGGAAACATGTCACTCATAGAAAAAACAAACAAACCTAGTACAAAACTCCTGTCCAAACCAACCCACTCTGAAGCAGCCCCACTGCTGCTAAGCAATCGATATCATGGACTCTCACTAGAAGAAAACATGCAGACACATAGAGAAGCACCATCAAATGTCCCTTAAAAAGTAGCACCACCAAATGTGATAGATAGAAAAACACCACAAACCTACCAAGGAAAAAAAAGGCGAGTGTTGGTGATAGGAGATTCAATTCTCAAGGGAACAGAACCTGCTGTCTGTAGACCAGTCAGTCAATCCAGAGAGGTACGTTGTCTCCCTGAAGCTAAAATTAAAAATGTGGCTGAGAACCTAACCAAAATAATAAAGCCAACAGACTATTACCCCTTTCTACTACTACATGTAGGGACGAATGACACAAAAAAGGATTATGATTATGAGCAGCTAGGCAAGAAAGTCAAGGATTTAGGTGCACAAGTAGATTTTTCATCTGTACTGCCAATGAAAGGACAACATCCAGCAAGAGAACAAAGAATTCTAGAAGTGAACCACTGGCTAAAGGGTTGGTGTTGCCAAAAAAACTTTGGATTCCTGGACTATAGTCTGTGCTACCTCCAAGATGGGCTTTTGGCAAGGGAGGGGTTGCACCTCACAAACACTGGGAAGAATGTTTTTGGAAAACGACTGGCTCAACTTATCAGGAGGGCTTTAAACTAAAATTGAGGGGGAAGGGCGATCAGTCTTTGGGATCTCCAAGACCTAATTCCAAGCAAAAAACACTAGAAAGCAAGGCAAATAACAAAGTAAGGAGGGATAGAAGGAAGACAAACTCAAATACAAAATAGGAGACATAGGAAGCATACCAGAGGCAGGCATAAAGACCTCAAGTGCCTATAAACAAATTCACAAAGTCTGGGGAACAAACAGGGTGAACTTGAACTATTAATACACGAAGGTAGATATGACATAGTAGGAATAACAGAAACTTGGTGAGACGAAACCCATGACTGGAACATACTGATAGAAGGATACAAACTCTTCAAGAAAACCAGACCCCATAAAAGAGGAGGTGGAGTTGCACTGTATGTAAAGGACCACTATATTGCGACAGAATTGCATGAAATCAAAGACAAAAACCTCCTAGAATGCATATGGGTCAACATAAAAGACAAAAAGAATGACATGGCCATAGGTGTATACTATAGGCCAGTGGTGAAATCCAATTTTTTTTACTACCTGTTCTGTGGGCATGGCTTGGTGGGCATGGTGTGGCTTGGTGGGTGTGGCTTGGTGGGCATGGCAGGGGAAAGATATTGCAAAATCTCCATTCCCACCCCTCTCTGGGGCCAGAGGTGGTATTTGCCGGTTTTCCGAACTACTCAAAATTTCCGCTACCAGTTCTCTGAACTACTCAAAATTTCTGCTACTGGTTCTCTGAGCTGCTCAAAATTTCCACTATCGGTTCTCCAGAATCTGCCAGAACCTGCTGGATTTCACCCCTGCTATAGGCCACCCAATCAAGCAGAAAAAATAGATATCCTTTTTGCCACCCAACTAACAAATATATGTAGGAAACACACTACAATAGTAATGGGGGTCTTCAATTACCCTGATATCAATTGGAAAACTAATTCTGCACCAAGTGAAAAATCAAATAGGTTCCTAACCAACCTAGCTGACAACTTTGTTGTCCAAAAGGTAGAGGAGGGAACTAGAGGGACAGCCATACTGGCCTTAATTCTTACAAACAGAGAAGAAGTGATAGAGGGAGTTGAAACTGCAGGAACCTTGGGTGTGAGTGACCATGTCATACTAGAATTCAACGTAACACAAACACAAGCAGTAGAACAAAATGATACCAGAGTCTTAGATTTTAAAAGAGCTGATTTTAATAAACTCGGAGATAACTTGGGAAAGATTCCTTGAATGAAAATCCTAAAGGGGAAAACAACTCAAGAATCTTGGGAAACCCTGAAAAATACGATCATAAAAGCCCAGACTAGCGCAATACCGCTGAGAAAGAAAAACAAGAAATCCAAGAAGAAACCAGCATGGCTACACAAAGATCTCTCTGACAAATTAAAAGACAAAAAGGACAAGTACAAAAAATGGAAAGAGGGACACAAAACTAAGGCAGGATATCAGCAGACAGTCAGAATCTGACTGTCTACATGGAAAGAAGTAAGCATTTATTTCTCGATCTAAATAAAAAACAACACACCTCTTTACAGGACCTATGGGACACAATAAAAGCATATAACAATATCATATATGTCAAAGAGGAATAAGGAAAAATGGAAACAACAGGACATACTAGTGAAAGAATTAAAGCAGTTAGAAAAAAAAATTCAAACAAGGCCAGGCGATATACAATTAAATGAAGAATTAACATTAGTTAAACACAGATTAAATTTAATAGAACAAACAGAACATGTTAAAAATATTAAATATGTGAAACAATACTATTTTGAGAATGCAAATAAGCCGGGGAGGTGGTTGGCATATAAATTAAAAAAAGAAGGAGAAAGTAGGATAATACATCAATTACAAGACGAGGCAGGAAATTTACAAAACAAAGAAGAAATTAAAAAGATTGTATTAAAATACTTTGAGAACTTATATAATCAGGAAGAAATTGAAATAGAAAAAATAAATGATTATTTAAAAGAGGAAAGTATGCCCATCCTGGAGGAAGAAAAGAGAACGTTACTAAATAGGGAAATAACAGTAAACAGAGCTAAAAGAAGCAATCCAAAGACAAAAAACAATAAGACCCCGGGACCAGATGGCCTACCAGGAGAATTTTATAAAAATATGGGAGAACTAGTAGAACCTATACTTTTAGAAGTGTATAATGAGGCCTTGATGGAAGCAAAAATGCCTGTCTCGTGGAGAGAAGCATATATCACATTGATCATGAAAGAAGGTATTGATGCAAATCAAATTAAAAAATACAGGCCAATTTCACTTTTGAATGCAGATTATAAAATCTTTGTGACTATTATAGCAGGAAGGATGAAAAAGATATTAAATGAGATTATTCACTCCGACCAAAATGGTTTTCTCCCATCAAGACAAATCAGAGATAACACAAGAACAGTACTGAGCATATTAGAGCATTACGAAACACATCCAGAGAAGCAAGTTGCACTTGTTTTTCTGGATGCTCAAAAAGCATTTGACAATTTAAATTGGAAATACATTATTAGGCAAATTAGAGAAATGAAATTCGGTGATAAATTTGAACAAATGATTGAAGCAATCTACTCTTCCCAAAAAGCAAGCATAATAATAAATGGAGAAATCACAAGAACATTTGAAATAAAGAAAGGAGTTTGCCAGGGATGCCCATTGTCGCCTCTGCTTTTCATTCTGACATTACAATCGTTATTGATTAAAATTAGAGCAAATCCAGAGATTAAGGGAACTAAAATTAGAAGGGAAGAATACAAATTAAAGGCGTTTGCAGACGATCTGGTATTTTTTTGGGAGGACCCAAAGGAGACAGGACCCATCTTAATACGGGAGATAGAAAAATATGGGGAAGTAGCGGGCCTTAAAATTAACAAGACAAAAACCAAAATGATAGTGAAAAACGTAGCATTACAACAGGGAAAAGAATTAGAGAAAAACCTGGGACTACAGATTACGAGAAGAATCAAATATTTAGAAATTTGGCTGACAGTGAGGTGTTCTTCAATTAAGGAAGACAATTATGTAAAATTAATACAACAAATAAAAGTAGATTTGGAAAGGTGGGGGGCATTACTGCGGCAAGATTGGCCTTCGCGCAATGTTGGAGAAGCTCAAAAATACCCTCTGAAGATTTAATAATTAAAAAGATATTGGATTGTGCCAAGATGGACAAAATGACACTTGAATTGAAAGGGTTGATGGACTCAGATTTTTTCGTAATATGGGAGAAATGGTATAATTGCAGTGGTGGGATTCTACCGGTTCTCACTGGTTCGGTAGAAGCGGTTGTTAAGTACTTAAGTAGTTAAGCAATTTGGAGAACCAGTTGTTAAAAGAAATCTCCTTTTGTTTTTTTCCGCTTTATAGGGTTAATCCTGTAAGGAATTACAACATTCGGTGTTGTTTCCTAGCCTAATCTTTATTGCCCTGCTTACAGAAACTGCCTCTCTGGCAGTATGCCTAGACTTACTGTTGCTTCCAGTTCCGGAGGTTCTCGGAGGTTTTTTTTTTGCTTGACTTTCTTAAAGGGGAAGGGTTGTTTTAAGCTTTTTACACTGCTGTTGGGAGGAAATACTCCCCTGTTGGAGTTCTTCCAGCCAGGGTGCAATGATCAGCACTTTGAAGAAATAATTAAATAACGAAGCAGAAGCTTTTAATGACAAGGAACCAAGATGAGTGACATTCAGCAAGGCTTATTGACTAGCTAGAAAGATTGACATTCAAACGTGAGTTTACATACCCTTTCTGACTTTTGGTCTAAAACTGGTTTTTGGTGAAGTTTAATTCTGTGCTTGGTGATGTTTAATCCTGTGTTTAGTGATGAGATAATTTTCCCTATTCGGCTTTGTTTGGAAGGGAAAATGTTAATCCCTGTTCCTGAAAAGAAGCAGCTTTGGAAATCTGACTAGTTCTGTGTCTATTTGTTCTGGTAATTGGTTTAACAAGCAACAGATACTCTGTTTGCTCCTTTGCTTCATTCTGGAGAGCTTAAATGACCTCTCTGCTAAAGGGATTCACTTTATGAGCAAGAGTTGGCTGCTGATAGTTATCATTGCATTTTAACTATTTTAATACCTCAAGGTGCTCTGGCACCTCCCTGATTTGTAACTCCAGTTTGCAGGTATTTAGGGCAGCTTTTTACAAGCAAAGAAGCTTTTTGTATTTTTGTACAGGTAATCCTTGATTTACAACAGTTACAATGGCATTGGAAAAAGTGACTTATGACCGTTTTTCACACTTATGACCATAGAAATATGATAAATTAAATTAAATTAAAAAATTAAATTAATTAAATTAAATTAAATTAAATTAAATTAAATTAAATTAAATTAAATTAAATTAAATTAAATTAAATTAAATTAAATTAAATTAAATTAAATTAAATTAAATTAAATTGCAGCAAACTGTTATTAGGGCAAAGAAGCGATGCCACATGACCACCTGGCCACGGCCACCCGGTCACATGAAGCACCGCAGTTGTGAAATGAATGACACAGTCGTTAAAAATGCTGCAACAGGCATAAATGATGACCAGTCATAAGTGCAAGGACTGGTCAAAAGTGCGAGCAACTGTCAGAAATCACTTTTTTCAGCCCTCTGATAGTCCCTATGTGCATATGGATTACTCAGAGGGCTGAAAAAGTTATTTTTGACTGGTCCTTGCACTTTTGACCAGTCCTCACACTTACGACTGTCCTCACATTTTACGTTTTTTGCCCTATCATCACCATGGTGAAGAGAAGCAGTTGTGAAATGAGTGACACGGTTGTTAAGAATGCTGCAACTGGCATAAATGTGAGGATGGTCATAAGTGTGAGGACCAGTCAAAAGTGTGAGGACAGTTCAGAAATGACTTTTTTCAGCCCTCTGAATAGTCCCTATACACATAGCTATGGCCACCCAGCCACATGACCAGCTAGCCACGCCCACCCGGCCATATGACCAGCAAGCCACACCCACCCAGTCACATGACCACCAAGCCACGCCCACAGAACCAGTTGTTAAAAAAATTGAATCCCACCACTGTATAATTGGATCGAAAATAGAAAAAAAGGAAAATAATAGAATGTAGATTTAGTAAAAATATATAGAGTATAGGTGAATACTAGTATGATGATACGTAAATGGTAACAGTCATGCACAAGAGTTGAATAATGATTGTTTAATTGAAAAAATTCAATAAAACAATTTTTTTAAAAAAGAAGTAAGCAGTGGGGTGCCACAAGATTCCGTCTTAGGCCCAATACTCTTCAATATTTTCATAAACGACTTAGATGAGGGAATAGAAGGGGAACTCACCAAGTTTGCAGATGATACTAAGCTGACAAGAATAGCTAACACTCTAGAAGATAGGCTCAAGATCCAGATGGATCTTGACGGACTTGAACACTGGGCCCTATCTAACAAAATGAAATTCAATGTAGAGAAAAGTAAAGTCTTACACTTAGGTAAGAAAAACCAAAAGGGGGAAACCAGGCTCAATAGCAGTAACTGTGAGAGGGATCCTGGAGTCTTAGTGGACAACCAGCTAAATATGACCCAGCAGTGTGCAGCAGCAGCTAAAAAAGCCAATGCAATCCTAAATTCCATTAACAGAGGGATACAATCAAGATCAAGTGAGGTACTAATACTACTCTATAAAGCCCTAGTAAGACCACACCTAGAGTATGCATCCAGTTTTGGTCACCACACTATAAAAAAGATGTTGAGACTCCAGAAAAAGTGCAGAGGAGAGCAACCAGGATGATTAGGGTACTGGAGACTAAAACATATGAAGAATGGTTACATGAACTGGGTATGGCTAGTCTAGTGAAGAGAAGGACCAGAGGAGACATGATACCAGTGTTCCAATATCTGAGGGGCTGCCACAGAGAGGAACGGGTCAAGCAATTTTCCAAGGCACCCAAAGGCCAGACAAAGAATAATGGATGGAAACTGATCAAGGAGAGATCCAACTTAGAAATAAGGAGAAATGTTCTGATAGTGAAAACAATCAACCAATGGAATAGCTTGCCTTCAGAAATTGTGGGAGCTTCATCACTTGAGGCTTTTAAGAAGAAATTGGACTGCCATTTGTCAGAAATGGTGTAGAGCAGTGGTGAAATGTAAAATTTGTTACTATTGGTTCTGTGGGCATGGCTTGGTGGGGGGTAATGTGACTGAGTGGGCGTGCCCAACTTTTTTTTTTTTTTTTACTTTTAAAACCATTTTTTCTACAACCTCTTCGGCCGAAGAGGTTGTAAAAAATGCTTTGAAAAGCCTCTGACGATCCCAGCTGAGTTGCCTGGTTGTCAGAGGCTTTTTTTTCTTTTAAAAGCATTTTTTCTACAACCTCTTCGGCAGAAAAAATGCTTTTAAAAATAAAAAAAAAAGCCTCTGGTGATCGCACAGCTCAGCTGGGCATGGGGGGTGGGGGCAGGGATTTTTGCTTCCGGTTCTCCGAACCACTCGCCACCATCGCTACTGGATCAGTCTGAACTGGGAGCATTTCACCCCCGGTCCTGGGTCTCCTGCTTGGGGGGGGTTGGACTAGATGACCTTCAAGGTACCTTCCAACTCTGTTAATCTGTAATCTGGATGATATTGGGCAGGTGATGAATGGTCTCTGGTTTCCTCCAGACATAACATTTAGAATTGAGGCCAAACAGTTCAATTTTGGTTTGAGAATCTTGTTCCTCACAGTCTGAGAGTCCTTCAGGTGGTTTTTTGCAAACAGGCTTTCATTTGTTTTGCGGTGAGGAGAGGCTTCTCTCTAATCACTTTGCCATAAAGCCCAGATTGGTGGAGGGCTGCATTGATGGTTGTCCTTCTGAAACTCTGTCCCATCTCCAGACAGGATTTTGGAGCTCAGCAGGGTGGATTTGATTTAAATCGAGTTGATTTAAATCACAATTTAAATCATGATTTAAATCACTAGTAAAAAGGCTTGATTTAAATCGAGTTGATTTAAATCATAATTTTTAAAGAGCAACTGTCATCTCTGCTACTCCTTTGACCCACTGTTGACTCACCGATAGTCCCAGTGTTGCAGAATATACAGCCTCATGCTATATAACTAAGCTCCATTTCATGCTGAGTAAACTAAATTATTTATGTATCTTAAATAGAAAACTATCTTACGATAGATTTTTACCCCAAAAGTTTTTTATTAAAATAAATTCAATAAAAATAAAAAAAATCCAATTTAAATAAAAAAAATCTGATTTTTTTTTATTTTTTAAAAAAAATCATTGATTTTTATCCACCCTGGAGCTCAGTCAGAGTGACCATTGGGTCCTTGGTCATCTCTCTTACTAAGACCCTTCTCCCCAGATTGCTCAATTTGACTGGGCGGCCAGCTCTTGGAAGAGTCTGGGTTGTGCCAAACATCTTCCATTTAAGAATAAAGGAGGCCACTGTGCTCTTAGCAACCTTCAGTGCAGCAGAAATTTGATTGTAGCCTTTCCCAGATCTGTGCCTTGCAATAATCCTGTCCTAGGTACAATTGGCAGACTATAAAAGTTATAAATAAACAAACCTACTAAAAATACAAAAATTGAAATACAATAAATTTCTAAAATGAAGTAACCTATACTTCACTACACAGTTTCAAATCCAAATAGATTAAAAGGTTTCTGACGGGATCCCCAAACTCAAGACTCAGCCAGGATGCAACAAAATGAAAGTATAATCCACTGTATTATAATACAGTGTAATACATGGGTGTTTTATAATATTTTATAATGGGTGTCTTATAATATTTTATTTCTGATTTTGTAGGCTTTAGTCAACTTATTCTTTTTGCTGTTTTTATACTATAGAAGATTTGACTTTTTGTGAGTCGATCTTCAGTGAAGCCTGTGGTTTGTCTGCTAATGAGAATGTTTAGGGAAGGGGATTTTTTGTTTTCTTGTTTTCTGAACTTGATTCTATAAATATTCTATGAATGCTGTTTATTAGATGTTATGTGTATTCTAATTGTTCTTTTCTGTTATGATGAATTTATTATCTACATAGCATATCTATATTTTGAATTAACAGAGGGATGGGTTGGTGACAATGTGACTGTGTCAAGGAGCTATTGAAATAATGAAGATTTGCCTCCTTCAAGTCATTGTGATGCTGGAGAAATCAGGAATAAACTATTGCTTCCGGCAGGCCTGGGGCTGTTGATCTCGCTGTTCAATCTTGCAAGATCCAGCCATGGATGGTGTGCATGCATTTTTAATGTTTTTAAAATGCTTTTATAATGTTTTTTTTTAAAAAAATATGTTCACTGTTTGTATTATTTCTGTTGTAAATCGCCCAGAGTCCCTTGGGAGTTGGGCGGCATAGAAATATGATTAATTAAATTAAATTAAATTAATTAAATTAAATTAAATTGCTTGACTGTAAGAATTATAGAATTATAGGGCTGGAAGGGACCTGGAAGGTCTTCGAATCCAACCCCCCTGTTCAAGGCAGGAGACCTTATATGGGTAGTCTTCAGCTTACTACCACAATTGAGCCCCAAAATTCTGTTGCTAGACAGTTGTTAAGTGAGTTATTTTTATGACCTTTCTTGCCACAAATGTTAAATGAATCACTGTGTTAAGTTAGTTACACAGTTGTTAAGTTGTCAAGTATCCAAATGTTGATCACCCAACCATGGGAATGATGTAACAATCATAAGTGTGAAAAATGGTCATAAGTCACTTTTTTCAGTGCCGTTATAACTTTGAATGATCATTAAATGAATGGCAGTAAGCCGAGAACTACTTATATCATCCAAACCAAATAGTTGCCCGGTCCATTCCTGAAAACCTCCAGCAATGGAGCACCTACAACTTTGGGAGGCAAGCTGTTCCATTGATTAACTGGTCTCACTGTCAGGCAACTTTTCCTTGGTTCTAGGTTGGCTCTTTCTTTAACAAGCTTCCACCCATTACAGTACTTCTTGGCCTGCCCACAGATACTTTGGAAAAAAAAGCCCCCTCTGTGACAGCTCCTCAAGTACTGGAAAACAGCTATCATGTTATCCCTAATTCTTCTCTTTGATAGGTTAGACATACCTAGTTCCCTGCTCAAAAATCTACCACTTGATTATCTTTTCAGGATTTTCCCAGGTATTGATGTAAAGCTGATCTGCCTATAGTTTTCTGATCTATGTTTTTCCCCTTTTTGTAGGTTGGAACCACATCAGCTCTTTTTCAGTCTTCTGATAGTTTCTCTGTGCTACAGAAGCTCTGAAAGATTTCATTCAGTCGTTCCAAGATCACATTTGCCAGCTCCTTCAGAATCCTTGGATATAAACCATTTGGTCCAGGTGATTTGTACTCATTCAGGGTGGATAATGTGCTCTTAGTAATTCCTTGCCTATTTTGACTTGCATACCTGTTCTATCTCTTTTGGTACTGCTTTAAGAGGTTGGCCTATTTCTCCCTTTTTGGGTGAGAAAATCACTTTTGAGGGCTCTGAGTATTTCTGTTCCCTTCACATCATTGTATTCTACATAAACAATGAAAAATATTAAGTTTCTTTTATTTATTTATTTATTTATTTATTTATTTATTTATTTATTTATTTATTTATTTATTTTTCATATTTGTATACTGCCCTACTCCCGAGGGACTCAGGGCGGTGAACAGCCATAAATAAATACAAAGACATATAAAAGTTAAAAACTATTAGAACAGATTAAATCATTTAGGTTTAGGTTCAAAGATTAAAACATCTAAATTTATCTAAAAGAGATTTTAAAAACCAATTTAAAAGCCAATTTAAAGGCCAATTTAAAAGGGAGAGAATAAGGCCAGACCAGCCTGTTGGAATAAAAACGTTTTTAGGGCGCGGCGGAAGGTGCGTAGGTCTTGGATCTTCCGTATCTCCGGGGGGAGCTCGTTCCAGATGGCAGGTGCCCCCACAGAGAAGGCTCTCCCCCTTTTCTTCTTTTAAAAGAAGTTTAACTTTTATACAACTATTACAGTGCCATTATCTACAATGTTTCAAAGTTCTAAAGGAAGAATTTAGAATACAAACGAAACAGTAGTATAAATTATAACAAAGTAGCACCCTGTTATTAACACAGCTGCCTGCAATTACTGCAGGTTCGAATCTTACCAGGCTCAAGGTTGACTCAGCCTTCCATCCTTTCTAAGGTAGGTTAAATGAGGACCCAGTTTGTGGGGGCAATAAGCTGACTTTGTATAAATATACAAAAGTATGAAGGCTATTGCTTAACACATTGTAAGCCGCCCTGAGTCTCCGGAGAAGGGCGGCATATAAATCAATTTTTTTTTAAAAAAGTAGATTGTGGCTGGATATCAAAAAAATATTATAGAAGTTAGGGTTGTTCAAGAATGGAAGAGACAACCTATGGAAGCAGTGACATTCTTTCATTAGAAGAAGCTACAGAAAGGAATGTCTGCACTGAACAGGTGACCTTAGATCTCAAAGTTCACTTCCAACCCAAAGCTGGAAGCAAGAGAGGAAAAATTGGGTTGTGGTCAAGGCAACAAAATTTGCATTCAGAATCTGAGGCCCCTCCTCCAACCACTAGAGTTTTCATTTTTTTAGACTATATTTTTCTATCATAACTCTCTGAAAGGAACAAAATATTTATTTATTTATTTATTTATTTATTCGAATTTCTATACCGCCCTTCTCCTTTCGGACTCAGGGCAGTGAACAGCCAGATAAGAAACATCTATACAAACATCACGGTTAAAAAATAAAGTTAAAATAATTTATAAATTTGGCCCATAATTTAAAACTTGTCAATTTAAAATTAAATATTAAAATTTTAAAACTAACCCTAAAATCAGGACAGACCGGCTAACTGAAAAAAATAAGTTTTTAGGGCCCGACGAAAAATCCGGAGGTCGGAAATCACTCGTATCTCTGGGGGTAGATTGTTCCATAGGGTAGGTGCCACCACAGAGAAGGCTCTCCTCCTGGGGGTCGTCAGCCGGCATTGTCTGGCCGACGGCACCCTGAGGAGGCCCTCTCTGTGGGAGCGAACCGGCCGGTGGGAGGCTATTGGTGGCAGAAGGCGGTCCCGTAAGTACCCTGGCCCTAAGCCATGGAGCGCTTTAAAGGTGATCACCAACACCTTGAAGCGCACCCGGAAGTCCACCGGAAGCCAATGCAGCTCGCGCAGGAGAGGAGTCACATGGGAGCGCCCCGTCGCTCCCATAATCCCCCGCGCAGCCGCATTCTGCACCAGTTGGAGCCTCCGGGTGCACCCCAAGGGGAGCCCCATGTAGAGAGCATTACAATAGTCCAGATGAGAAGTGACGAGTGCTTGAGTGACCATGCGTAGGGAGTCCCGGTCCAGAAAGGGGCGCAACTGGCGTATCAGGTGAACCTGACAAAAAGCCCCCCTGGCCACGGCTGTCATATGCCCCTCTAAAGACAGCCGCGCATCCAGGAGGACGCCCAAGTTGCGGGCCCTCTCTGTGGGGGCCAATGATTCGCCCCCAATAACCAGCGATGGCGTCAGCTGGCTATACCGGGACGCCGGCAGCCACAGCCACTCGGTCTTGGAAGGGTTGAGTCGAAGCCTGTTTCTCCCCATCCAGACCCGCACGGCCTCCAGGCACTGGGACATCACTTCCAAGGCATCATTGGGATGGTCTGGGGTGGAAATGTACAGCTGAGTATCATCAGCGTACTGATGGAACTCCACCCCAAAACCACGGATGATCTCACCCAGCGGCTTCACATAAATGTTGAACAGGAGGGGTGAGAGGACCCTTGCGGCACCCCACAAACAAGGCGCCTTGGGGTCGACCGCTGCCCCCCTGTCAACACAGATTGCGACCGGTCGGAGAGATAGGAGGAGAACCACCGCAGAACGGTGCCCCCCACTCCCAGTCCCTCCAGCCGGCACAACATGATACCATGGTCGATGGTATCAAAAGCCGCTGAGAGGTCTAATAGGACCATGATAGAGGAATAACCCCTATCCCGGGCCCTCCAGAGATCATCCACCAACGCAACCAATGCCGTTTCCGTGCTGTACCCAGGTCTGAAGCCGGACTGGAGCGGATCCAGATAGACAGCTTCATCCAGGTACCGGGGAAGCTGTCGTGCCACCACACTCTCAACAACCTTCGCAATAAAGCGAAGATTGGAGACTGGACGATAGTTAGCCAAAACAGCCGGATCCAGGGATGGCTTCTTGAGGAGAGGCCTCACCACCGTCTCTTTCAAGGCGGCCGGCAGGACACCCTCGCTCAAAGAAGCGTTAATAATCCCCTGGAGCCAGCCTCGTGTAACCTCCCGGAAAGCCAGCACCAACCAGGAGGGACACGGGTCCAATAAACATGTGGTTGCGTTCAGCCATCCCAAGATCCTGTCCACGTCCTCGGGAGCCACAGGATCGAACTCCTCCCAGATAACACTCTCAAGACCTGCCTCAGTCATCTCGTCTGAACTAACCCAGTCGGCGGCCAAGTCTTCCCGAATCTGAGTTATTTTATCATCCAGATACTGTACAAAATCCTCAGCTCGGCCCTGCAAGGGGTCCTCCCGCGCTCCCAGATGGAGGAGGGAGCGGGTCACCCTAAACAGGGCGGCTGGGCGGTTATCTGATGACGCGATAAGAGCGGCAAAATAGCTAGATTTCGCCGCTTTTATCGCCACTAGGTAGGTCTTAATATGAGACCTTACCAGTGTCAAGTCAGACTCGGAATGACTGGCCCTCCAACCGCTCTCTAGGCGTCTTTTCCGGCGCTTCATCTCCCTCAGCTCCTCAGAAAACCAAGGAGCTAAGTGAGTTCGGTGCCGGGTCAGAGGCCGCAAAGGCACGACCCGGTCCAAAGCCCCGGCAGCCGCCCTATCCCAGGCGGCCACCAGGTCATCAGCCGAGTCATGAGCTAGAGTCTCAGGAAATGGCCCAAGCTCCATCTGGAACCTATCAGGGTCCATCAGGCGCCTGGGGCGGAACCACCTGGTCGGTTCCGCCTCCCTGCGACGGGGTGCGGCGGTCAGAAAGTCAAGTCGAAGGAGCGAGTGGTCAGACCATGACAAGGGTTCAATATCTACATATCTGAAATATCTGAACAAATATCTGAAATTTTGCATGTGAATGTTACTAATACAGTTTGAACTGGCAAATAACAAAATGTAGTTTTCTATTTTATTTCTTACTGTTCATTAGTGAAATATGTTAAACAATTTTAGCTTCATTTTTGTATCTATACGTAGAAAACATATTGGAATATTTTTGGAATATATATATGCATGCTATTTTGGGGCCATGCAAAAATGAGTTTACATAAGAACCAGACTTCACACTTTAATCTTCGTACATATTCCAGCATGTTCCAATTGATAAAGATCTAGAAAAGTCTACTACTTCCCAAGATATTTTCATGCACTTTTATAGCACAAAAGTAACATCCATTTATAGAGTACCTTATCTGTGTAAACCAACTTACCCACTAGTTCCTGGTCTCTGAGCCTGAGAAAAACGCCAGTCTGTGTTAGGTTGTGCTTGCTGAAAAACAAACAAACATAAAGAGGAACAAATTTCTATTTTTCAATTTAAGCACAGCATCCTCATTATTACTACAGAATATTAAACATAAACTGTAACATATGGTTAGTTTATGCTTTGAAAGTTTGAATTATAAACAATATGCACAAGTATACAATGACATTTTCAAGCTACTTCCAAACAGGAATGCATGATTAAATAATCTGCTTAAAAATGTTTGCTTGTTTATTCAACAGCACTTCAGTATCAGCACAATCGGAAATATTCTGTAATCTACTAGAAAAATCATTCACAAAAATTGTACTGCATAAAAATACATAGATGAAATAAAACATGAAACAAACCTGAAAAAGCATAATTGAATATCACCAATAATGATTAGGGGAGGATTGATCCTGAAAGAGAATTGTTTCACTACATTTTTTCCAATAGAATGTGGATGGGTACAGAAAAAAAGAGTGGCGGGGAAGGGGGGGAGATTCAATAGAAACTTAGTATGTAGAGGTAGTCCTCACTTACCAACTACAATTGGAACCCTCAGCTCCATCACTAAATGATATGGTTGCAAACTGAAACATCATATGACTGCACTTAACTAATGATGTTAGTTCATCAATTCCAGCTGCAGTCATTAAGCAAATTACTTCAGGTTAAGCATGATGTCATGTGATCACGACTTGTGACTTCCTGCCAGCTTCCCATTGACTTTGCTTGTCTGATGGAAAGGTCACAATCAATGTTGCAAATAACAATCACCAGACCCTGGGATATGGCAACCATCATGTTAGTTGCCAGGCCCCCGTATTGTGATCACATGACCATAGGGATTCTGTGACAGCCACAACTTCAAGGACTGGTCATAAGTCTTCTTTTTCAGCACCATTTTAACATCAAATGGTTGCTGAAGGAGTAGTTGCTAAGTAGGGACTACTTGTAATAATGCTTAACATACCCACCACATTATTAAAAGATATCCAATATATTAATCACAGAGTGAAACTTCTGAAAGTTTTGCCAAGATAACTTCAGGGATTTGCTTCAGCAGTCCTCAGGAGTCAACACAAAGACACAAAACAAAACTTAAATGGTTTTCTGAAAGCAGCAGAAGCATCTTTTTTCTGTCTCACTGAAAAAAGTCAGGCTTTTTTTCATGAAAGCCAGACACCAGTGCTTCTACAAGTTCTAAAACACCATTTTAAACCAATTCTAAGTGGGCACAGCCCTAATGGATATAGTTTTATTTGTCAGTTTTTGAAGAATTCCCCCTGATGCCATAACAATTAAGATCGTGTATATATTACTTCATATATGTAAAACTTTTAAAGTTTTTTTTAAAAAAGAAATGCCTATATAGCACTATACAGTCAATACATAAAATAATGAAACAACTTAAAGGCTACCTGGATTCTGTTCAGGAAAATAAAGTTAATAGAATTTGCAATTCTTTCTTTAAAGCAATAGCATGTAATTTGTAGACCTAAACCAAACTTTGTAGATTCCAGTTCTATAGCATTGAAATTTGGCAGCAAATAATATCCCCTCCCAGCCACTCTTCGCCTGCCCGCCCGGGCTCCTTAGGGCCCCAACAGGAAGCAGTTGTTGGAGCTAAGCAGCCACCGTGAGAAAGAGTTGGCAAAACAGCTCTGTTCAAATTGGATCTGATCAAGAAGGAGGCTCAGCAGAAGCACCTCACTGAGGACTAGGAGCATAGGCTTTCCAAGCAGAGGGAAGACCTGCGGGAGTGCAAGGCCAGGTACCGGTGCCTGGAGGCTCAGTGGGCTGAGGTGGTCAGCCAGTTCCAGACCATGATTCAGTCCACTGGAACAAGGCCCTCAGACTCTTCACCACCAGCGGCACTTCCGCCCAGCCTTCGCCCAAAGCCCCACAACAGGAGGCTGAAACAGACCCTGAGTCGGAATTTCTGCCTCCCTCCGACCCACACAAAAAGACCCAAAGGGTGTTTTCAGCAACACAAATGTTCATTGCACGTATCCAGCCCAGGGGCTGTAGGACCCCTGATTTAGTGCAAAATAAAAAAAGCAAATAATTTTTCTGTGGACCACCAAAATTTTCTCGCGGACCACCAGTGGTCCATGGACCACCTGTTGGTGACCACTGGACTAAATGACCTACAAGGTCCCTTCCAACTCTGTTAATCTGTTAAATCTGTTAAATAGTTGTATGATTTTCTCAAATCATTTTTGTTTCCCAAAACACTTTTGCACAAATCAGTGTTCTAGACTCCTAGCCAGATATACCCTAGATCAGTGATGGTTAACCTTTTTGGCACTAAGTGACGAAACTGGTGCGTGCATGCACCGGAACACCATAACCCAGAAGAGAGCAGCTGGCCAGTGTGCATGCTCTTGCTGGTCAGCTGCTCTTCCGGTTCTGTCACGCACATGTGCACCAGATTGCTGCTCTTTTCTGGGTTCCGGCATGCATCTGCAAAGACCAGCTGGCTGGTTTGCATGTGTGTGCCAGAACCCAGAAGAGAGCAACTGGCCAGTGCGCATGCGCACCGGACCAACTGGCCGGTGCACATGCACGTGACAGAACCGGAAGAGCTGGCTGGTGATGGCGCATGTGCCCACAGAGAGGGCTCTGCATGCCACCTCTGGCATGCCACCTCTGGCATACGTGCCATAGATTCACCATCACGGCCCTATATTATAGCTTATAGCATCACTGTATTGTTATAGTACAAAAACCAAAGCATAGATCATGATTATAAAAAGAATTGAAAAAATTTAAATGTTCTCACAATTTGCATTGATTTCACCTGTAAGAGTAGATTAATTTTTGGAAAATGATTATTGAAATTTAC
This sequence comes from Pantherophis guttatus, assembly GCF_059756535.1. Lineage (NCBI taxonomy): Eukaryota > Metazoa > Chordata > Lepidosauria > Squamata > Colubridae > Pantherophis > Pantherophis guttatus. The sequence goes on along the minus strand of NC_142065.1, from coordinate 117,383,143 downwards.
GTCAGTAATGGGATTGCGAAACAGAGGCAAAATGGGAGTTTTTGTGGACAATTTCATTGTATTGCCTTTCTAGAAGATTACTAAATAAAATATTTTTCTTGATGAGAAATAATGAATGAAAACGAACCAAGGAGAGAAGCAATCTAGAACTAAGGAGTACTTTCTTAATGGTGAAAGCAATCAACCAATGGAACAGCTTGCCTTCAGAAGTTGTGAGTGTTTTATCTGAAATGGTATAGGGTCTCTTGCTCAAGCAAAGAGTTGGACTAGAAGACCTCCAAGGCAGTGGTGAAATCTAAAATTTGTTACTACCGGTTCTGTGGGCATGGCTTAGTGGGGGAGGGGTAATGTGACTGGGTGGGCATGGCCATTTTTTTTTTACTTTTAAAACCATTTTTTCTACAACCTCTTCAGCGAAGATATTGTAAAAAATTGCTTTCAAAAGGCTCTGATGATCCCAGCTGAGTTGCCTGATCGGCAGAGGCTTTTTTTAAAAGCCTCTGCAATCAGGCAACTCAATTGGGATCGTCATTGGCTTTTAAAAGAAAAAAAGCCTCTGCCGATCAGGAAACTCAGCTTGGATTGTCAGAGGCATTTAAAAGAAAAAAAGCCTCTGCCGATTAGGCAACTCATCTTGGATTGCCAGAGGCTTTTAAAAGAAAAAAAGCCTCTGTCGATTAGGCAACTCAGCTTGGATCGTCAGAGGCTCTTAAAAATATTTTTTCTACAACCTCTGAACAGGTTGTAGAAAAATGCTTTTAAAAGCCTCTGACGATCCCAGCTGAGCCGCACGGTCATCAGACGCTTTTTAAAGCATTTAAAAACATTTTTTTGGCCAAAGAGGTTGTAGGAAAAAATGCTTTTAAATACTTTTTTAAAAAAGCCTCTGATGATTGCGTGGCTCAGCTGGGCATGGAGGGGGGGCAGGAATTTTTGCTACCAGTTCTCCGGTCCAAACCGGGAGCATTTCACCCCTGCTCCAAGGTCCCTTAGTGAAAAGAGGACCAAGGGAGACATGATAGCAGTGTTCCAATATTTGAGGAGCTGCCACAGAGAGGAAGGGGTAAAGCTATTTTCCAAGGCACCCGAAGGCCAGAGAAGGAATAATGGATGGAAACTGATCTACATGGGACTACCCTTGAAAAGTGTTTGGAGACTGCAGCTGGTCCAGAACACAGCCGCGTGAGCTGTTGTGGGTGTACCTAGATATACCCACATTACACCAATTCTCCGCGAGCTGCACTAGCTCCCTATTGGTCTCCGGGCACAATTCAAGGTGTTGGTTATTACCTTTAAAGCCCTACATGGCTCAGGGCCAGGTTATCTTCGAGACCGCCTTCTACCACATAGCTCCCAGCGACCGGTAAGATCCCACAGAGTTGGTCTCCTCCGGGTCCCGTCAGCTAAACAATGCCGGCTGGTGGGCCCATGGGGGAGGGCCTTCTCTGTGGCTGCCCCAGCTCTGTGGAACCAGTTACCTCCTGAGGTCTGGACCATCCCCACCCTACTGAAGACCTGGCTTTTCCGGCAGGCCTGGGGCCGTTGATCTCGCTTTGCGATCTGGCGTGATCCGGCCATGAATGGTGTGAATGCGTTCTAAGGTTTTTAATGTTTTTTAATCTTTTAAATGTTTTTAGAATGGTTTTTTAAAAAAATGTATTGTGAGCCGCCCTGAGTCTCTGGAGAGGGGCGGCATATAAATTTAATAAATAAATAAATAAATAAATAAATAAATAAATAAATAAATAAATAAATAAATAAAGATTCAACCTAGAAATAAGGAGAAATTTTCTGATAGTGAGAACAATCAACCAGTGGAACAGGTTGCCTTCTAAAATTGTGGGAGCTTCATCACTGGAGGCTTTCAAGAAGAGATTGGACTGCCATTTGTCAGAAATGGTATAGGGCAGTGATGGTTAACCTTGTTGGTGCTGAGTGCCCAACGCGCAAGCATGCATGCACGAATGCATGTGCATGTGCCCCAATCCCCAAAATGCAATGTAAGTGCCCCCCATGAATGCACCCCGTGCATGCACCACCCCCTGTTTTGGCTTCCAGGTTGGTGCAGGTGGCTTTCCAGGCTCAAAACAGGGCATGTGGGAGCCTTGCGTGGTGCCCCTGTGCCCCATTTTGGCTTCCAGGTTGGTGAGGGTGGCAGAAATGGAGTAGAAAGGTAGAGTGCACTGGGGGAAATCTGCAGAAATCGGGGAAGGCATGGGTGGCAGAAATGGAGGAGAAAGGTAGGGTGCGCTGGGAGGGGAACCTGCGGAGATTGGGGAAGGCCCCGCCCCTGCACATGCACGGCAGAGACCCAAAGACCTGCTGGTCGGCGGGAGGTGCGTGCGCATGCGCGGTGTAGCTCGGCTGGGGCAATGGCTGGCAGACAGGGCTCTGTGTAATGATTGCCTCTCCTTCCAACTTTAGAAAGTAAAAACTCTTGAAACGTGGTCATTGAAAAGGAACCTTTTATTAAGCAGAAGTGATAGCAACCCAGTTAAAGCAAGATCTGAATACCCTTAGGCAAGACAAGTAGGATTAAAGCAGTAGAGACCCCTCCCTTTAAGTCAGAATGCAGATTTTAGCCAATACACATGTGTTAAGATGTTTTCTTTACTAGTTTCCCTGAGAACCCTAACAAACATGTATTCACACTGTTATCCTTTAAAGTGAAACAACCCACATGACTATCATAAACATTCCTCCATGTTAAGAGGATCTCAGGGCTCTTTGGCCCCAGGCTATAGGTTGTAAAATATCTGTTGACGCAGGCAATGCTAGTAAATCGAATCCAAGCTTCCCCCTTCTCCCAATCGATTGGCAGTATCACTCTTAGGGATCTGACACTCTGTATGCCACCTGTGGCATGCGTGCCATAGGTTCGCCATCACAGGTATAGGGTCTCCTGCTTCAGCAGGACTAGATGACCTACAAGGTCCCTTCCAACTCTGTTAATCTAATCTAATTCTGTGCCACAAAAGAAATGTGAAAGCCAATCTGGATTCAAATTTTGAACAAATATTTTTAAGACTAATAATTCTTTTGTATACCTATCCACCTGCTTGCAGGTCTCAGCTGATATGAAGAAGTACAAGTATTTGAGGAGCAGATCACTTTTTTACTGTTTTGGAATGAATACAAGCATAGACAAGCCATGAGTCACAGTCAGAAGGCAAATCATGAATCCTGCCACATTTACAGTGATCCAGGGCTGGTTGGTCAGTCCTTGAACCAAAATATGCTAGTGACTGCAATCTGGCTGGGGTGGGTTTCAAACAGGAAAATAATATATTATTTGTATTCTCAGAGAAAATGAGGTTTTGCATTCTCTTGCTCAGAGTCACATGGTGCACAGTGCTCTCTTGATCTTTGTTTTTCTATCAAAAGACACAACTGCAACCTAGCCTCAGTACTGTGAAGTTTAGCCTCAGATGGAGAAAAAATTAGAGACTGAATGTTGGACTTTACAGATCCCATCCTATGTAGCAAATGGTTGTCTTTTCCCACAGTTGGTAAAGTTTACCCAGAGAAAGCTTCCGGTTACTCTACCCCAGATGGTTGGGTGAAAGAGCTCTGTGAAAAACATAGTTTCAAGTTGCATGTTAAGAACATATAGGGGAAGCAGCATGATTTCCTTCTGATTTGGACAAAAAGAAAACGTGGCAGAGAAGCTGTGGATAAGACCTGGTGAGAACAAATTGATGTTTTTAATGTTTTCTCTTTCAAACTAAGCAACAAAATGGCCCCAGGTGAGCACTTGCAAACAAGTGAATGCCTAGTGATATCCTATCTTAGGCAGCTGTTGACAAAGAAAGAAGAGTTTTGAGATTCAGTGGCAACCTGATGATAGGATTCTTACCCATGTTCTCTTTTTCTGCCGTGACATTGGCCAACTCATAAAACTTGCAACGTCTGATTTTATAAAGTAAAACAATATCCACAGTCACTATTTAGTCAGAACAGAACAGGTTTATAGCAGGAAAAGATAACCTAATTACTGCTTTATTTTCTGCTTCCTTGCTTTCTTGACATAACCATCAGTAACAATGGCTCTTTACCCAGCTGGACAATCTGCATGACTCATTTGTGGTATGATGAATTGAATAAGGCCAACTCACTGTTCCAAAAGTACAGTTGAGGAAATATCATAATTTTCTGCCAATAGCATGTCTGTTTTATAGTAAGGTTATGCTTACATGATTCAGCTGGCCATGTAGAATGGACAGAACTGATTTTTAATTATTTTTCAGTCAAACGCTCTGTTATATTTTCCTAGCCACCTAAATGATAGTGAAAGCATAGTAATGCCAGATGGTTGAGGCAAAATTTTATCTCTGATAGATATATATGAATGCATGGTTGATCTTGTTTTTCACCATACTGCTGTTGCTGTTAGTCCACATAGATTTTTTTAGCCATCTGTGAACACTTCACATCTATAAGATATTTGAAAATGTATATATTCTGATTTCACTTTAAAAGTTTTGATACAAGTTACTAGTTTCAGAAATCTTGACCTTGCAATTAATGTGAAGAAATGGCTTAAGTATTTTGGCCTCAGACTGGAAATGCCATCTAGTTCATGTCAAATTTTAAAACAATAGAAAAATTACAGTTAATCTGAATTAACATTAATTCAAATGGAATTGTTTGCTTGCATCATACTAATTGCAATTTCTTAGCAAGGTATTGGATAAATTGTACCATAAAAAACTTATATCACTCATTTAACAGAAAATCCTGTTTTAAAAGCTATAGTACTGCATCTTTAGTTAAATATCAACATTAGCAGCTATTTTAAAAAAATCCTCTCATCCCTTGATTTAATTTACCCAAACTCACTTAACAATAATCATTAGAACTGGCTTGTGGACAGTAAGCCTGAGTTTTTTTGCCATTTTAAATCTAAGTATAATTTTTCCTACTACAGTTGCATGAACAGGATTTGGGATATAACCCTTATAGAAAAGTTGACTCACCAATCCAGCAGGATTCATGAAAACATTACAATCAGACTAATCTGAAAATGGTTATAGTAACAATTTTTCAGGGGAATTAAAGAATATGTTACTCATTCTCTAGGAATAAGTGTCCCCTTTGAAATACATTCAAACAATAGTGTTAAAAGCATACTTAGCTACATAACTGTGATCACTTCATGTGATTTTGATACTATCCCTCTGTTGATGCAGCCTAGGACTGTGTTGACTTTTTTGGAACTGCAGCACATTGCTGGCTCATACTTAAATGGAGGTCCACCAGGACACCTAGATCCCTCTCACAATTACTACTGTTGAGCTAGGTACCACATATTCTTTACCTGTGCATTTGTTTTTTCTTGTCTGTAAGATTTTACTTTTCTCACCACTGAATTGCATCATGTTGGATAGCACCCAATGCTCAAATCCACCAAGATTCTTCTGAATCTTGAGCCTATCTTCCAAAGTGTTACCAATTCCCCCAAGCTTGGTGTAGTTTGCAAATTTGATGAACTCCCCTTCTGTCCTCTCATCTAGATCATTTATACAGATGTTGGAGCATTGGACCCAAGACAGAAACTTGAGGTACCCCATTGCATACTTCCTTCTATGTAGATGTAGTTCCATTGAGGACTACATGATGAGTGCGGTTGGTCAGCCAGTTGGGAATCCTCTGGTGGTGATGCTGTATATTCCACGTTTTTCTAATTTACCAAGAAATAAGATGTGGTCTACTTTGTCACATGCCTAAGTGAAGTTTAAGTAAACTATGTCTACAGTGTTTCTTTGATCCAGTGATTTAGTCACTTTGTCAAATAGTGTCAGCATTCCAGAAAACCCCCAACTCCCAGTAAAGACGCAGAAGCAGGCATTTTCCAAAGTTCTCTTTACTAGAATAGGTAAACTGGCACATCTGGGAAATCCTGAATCCCGACTTTCCTTCAGTAATTCAAAGCTCCCAAAACCATCCCCCTTCTCCCCAGTCGATCACATACTCCAATCAATGTCCGTTCCACCTCGACCCAACCCCCTGACCTTGACCAATAGGAAGAATGCTATTATGTCTACTAATTTCCCCCCCTCCTAGTTTCCCACACATGAGGAGGTGGCAGCATTGAAGCTTCCAGCCTAATATGGCTTCCAAGGCTGACAGGCATGACAGGCTGACCCCCCCTGCAGAAAGAACCACATCCTGAAAAATAAAACAGACAAAATACAAAAGGAGGGGTTTTCGTTTAGCACCAATCCCTTTAACCACCACCCCCTCCCCAGGAGGACCTTTCAGTTTGTCCGGAAATTTGTCATGAAACTGTTTCACAAGTGCATCAGTCTTCACATCCCAACTCTTAACCCAAGTAGCTTCAGTCAAAGGGTAGCCTTTCCAGTGCACCAAATATTGTAATCGACCCCTGTAGAGTCTAGAGTCCAGGATTTTCTTCACCTCATAATGAGTCTCCCCTTGTATTACTAAAGGAGGGGGCGGAGCAGCTGGCAAAGGTCTGAGGGTAGATTCTCTGACTGGTTTCAATAAGCTACTGTGGAAAACGGGGTGTATTTTCCCTAATATTTGAGGGAGTCTAAGTTGGACAGTCACTGGGTTAATCACTTTCACTATAGGAAAGGGACCTATGAATTTGGGTCCAAACTTCTTGCTGGGCACCCTCAATCTTAGGTACTTGGTTGACAAATACACCTTATCACCTATTTGGAAAGGTGGTTGGAGACCCCGGTGTTTGTCGGCCTGGGCCTTATATTTTTCCGCTGACTCTGCTAAAGCCTTTTTAGTATTCTCCCAACCCTTTTTCAATGAGGTCCTCCAGTCCGTTAAGGACATGGAAGTGGGCGGCTCTCTAGGCAATTCAGGCATCGGCACAAAATCCATGCCTGTAGTTATTTGAAAATGAGTCAACCCAGTACTGCTGTGTACTGCATTATTATAAGTGACTTCTGCGAATGGTAGCAAGTCCGCCCAGTTCTCCTGTTGATAATTCAGATAACACCTAATGTACTGTTCCACCATTGAGTTCAATTTTTCAGCCGATCCATTAGTCGATGGGTGAAAAGCCGAGCTATATCCCTGGGATGACCCAGGGATCGTAGAAACTCCCTCCAGAACTTAGCGGTAAACTGGACCCCGCGGTCTGATATTATTCTTCTTGGGACTCCATGTAGCCTGTAGATGTGTTTCACAAACAGCTTTGCCAGTTTTTTGGCTGAGGGTAGTCCGCTGCAGGTAGTGAAGTGGGCTTGCTTGGAGAATAGATCAATGACAGTCCAAATGACCCGTTTGCCCCCACTGTCAGGGAGCTCAACTATGAAATCCATCACAATCTCCTCCCAGGGCTTGGTGGGTGGGGCCACCGCCTGGAGAAGTCCAGGGGGCTTTCCTGGTCGGTATTTCACAGTGGCACAGGTGGCACAGCTCCTCACATAGTTTTCCACATCAGTTTTCATCTTCGGCCACCAGAATTGCCTCCTAGTCAAATGGAGGATTTTTAAAAACCCAAAGTGGCCCCCTAGGTGAGAATCATGACTTCTCTTCAGTACCAGGAGCCGCAGGCTGTGGGGCACATAAAGTTTACTCCCCTTCCATGCCAACCCGTCCCTTAGGGTTAGGTCCGCCTGGTTTTCTTTGAACCAGGAGTCATTAGAGAGCGCCGCTTTTAACTCTGCTGTCAACTTGTCTTCGGGGAGATTAGAACCCTGGCGCGTTTGTGCTCTGATGCATGCTTGGGCGGCTGGCTGAGTCTCTGAGATCATGGCATGAACTATCTCTTCCCATCGGCTGTCAAATTGGGGCTTGCAGGGGAGAGCATCAGCCAGAAGGTTCTTACCCCCCGGGATATATTTCAGGTTAAAGTTAAAGCGTTTGAAATATTGAGCCCAACGAACCTGCTTTGGAGAAAGTTTCCTTGGGGTCTTCAGTGCCTCAAGATTCTTGTGGTCAGTCCAAACCTCAAAAGGCTCCTCCACCCACTCCAGGAAGTGTCTCCAGGACAGAAGAGCCCATCGCACTGCAAACGCCTCCTTTTCCCATACCGCCCATCTGCGCTCAGTGTTTGTTAACTTCCTTGATACATAAGCACATGGCATTAGATTGTTCTGGGGGTCCCTTTGTAGTAGAACAGCCGCCACCGCCACATCACTTGCATCCGCCTGAACCACGAAGGGCTTATTCGGGTCAGAATGCTGTAGGATCGGCTCCACCGCAAATAGGCGTTTTAACTGTTCAAAGGATTTTTGGCAGTCCATTGTCTAAGCTAAGGGCTGGCTAGGTTTTGGCTTGGTGGGAGACAGGCCAGTTTTTAGCAATTCTGTCAAAGGGAGTGCAACCTCAGCGAAGGAAGGGATGAATTGTCTGTAAAAGTTTGCAAATCCCAGGAAGCTCTGGAGTTGCTTATGGGTGTCTGTGGGCTGCCAATCCAGTACTGCCCTCACCTTCTCTGGGTCCATTTCGATCCCCTTATTCGACACCCTGTATCCCAGGTAGTCAAGGGCTTCTTTATGGAACTCGCATTTGGACAATTTTGCATAAAGTTTGGCTGCTAGGAGTTTTTTCAGCACTTGTCTGACCAATTTGACTTGGTTTTCCATATTTTCCCTGAATATAAGAATGTCACCGAGATAAACAAGAACCCCCTGATACAAATGCTCATGCAAAATTTCATTGATCAGTTTCATGAAGACCCCTGGGGCCCCCTAGAGTCCAAAAGGCATGACCCGGAATTTGAAGCTGCCCAAGGGGCAGTTAAAAGCAGTCTTCCATTCGTCTCCCTCCTTTATGCGAACTCGGTAGTAGGCTTCTCTTAGATCTAGCTTAGCGAAAAATTTTCCTTTTGATAGGTGGTTCAGTAAGTCCTTCATCAGTGGGAGGGGGTAGGTATTTTGTATGCAAATGGCATTGACAGACTGAAAATCGATACATAACCTTAAAGTACCATCTTTTTTCTCTTTAAACAATACTGGGGCGGCCATGCTGTATTTCGCAGGCTCTATGAACCCTCTGGCTAGGTTGATGTCAATGTACTGCCTCAACTCAGTCGTCTCAGCAGGTGTCATGGAGTACATTCTAGGTTTTGGCAGTTTGGCCCCCGGTTGTAATTTGATGGCGCAGTCTGTGGGCCAGTGAGGGGGGAGGAGGTTACATTCCTCCTCACTGAAGGCTTCGGCTAAGTCTGCATACACTTTAGGGATTTGGTGTTCGCCTGGAGGCCCGTTTGAACAAGCTGCTGCTGTTTCTGGCCGCTGGTCATTCTGGGTAGGTGGATTTTTGTGGGGAGGGGCAGGGGGTGTTGGGCCAACCCCTATTCTGATTTTTCGGTATCCATCTTCCCATGTGATGGTGGGGCCCCATTTGTCCAGCCAAGCCAGGCCCAGTATGATAGATTCTGACATCTTTGGGGTTACTATAAATCGTATAAGTTCATGATGTTTCCCCATCTCTAATTTGATCAGTTCACTAATATGGGTGGCAGGGACTCCCCCAATCAATGTCCCATCCATCTGGTGAAATTTAATCAGGTGCTTTAAGGGTGTTGTTCTGATCCCCAGCTGTTCTACCACTTTAAACCTGATTAAACATCTGGTGCAGCCGGTATCTATTATTGCTGGGAGTTCTGCTTGTTTCCCTGTTTCTAGCAGCACTAGTTTTACTTTAATTGAGAAGGGGGAGATGGGTGCACTCACCATCGGGTCTTCATCTCCGCTAGTCACGTTGGGAGGGGCTCCTTTTGCCGGAGGGTCCTCGCTCACTTCAGTGGAGAGGGGAATCTCCATGGCTTCTCTGGCAAATCATCTGGTGTCTGGGGCTTTCCTTGGAGCCCTCCTGCCTCGTGCAGCTGTGGTGGGTCGTTGTTGTGGAACTGGGGCAGGGGCCAGGCACTCAGAAGCTCGATGTCCTGTCTGTCCACAGCAATAGCACTTAATCACACCCCCCCCGGTTGAAGGGGGGTGAGATTTGTAGCTTTTGAAATGGGCTTTCTAGATAACGTTTTTCGAGGCGGCTGCTGTGCTGGGGTTTGGCTGGGGGGGGGACATCTCTGTATAGAGCAATGGACATGGTATACCAGTCGTGGAGACGCTCAGGCACCCCCCGGATCCCACAGGCTTTTCTGACTTCTGGGTCAATAGCTTCTTTAAAGTAGTGCAGGAGTATGCGGTCAGGCCAATGGCCTAGATTCCCTGCAACTCATCTAAAGTCCTATACAAAGTCTTTTATAGGTCGATTACCTTGCTTCATGACCTCTAGCGTTTAGCGTTTTCATTTACGCGGTCTGGGTCTTCAAATCGGGACCGGAGCAGTGTGATAAACCCATCGGCATCATTCAGTTCAACAGCGCCCTCATTATGCAGCTGGGCTATCCATTCAGAAGCCTCTCCCTCATTCATTCCATCTGAGATTGCCAACACTAAGTCCTATTCTGATTCGTATTGCTCACCATACTGATTCATGTGAGCCCAGATCCTGCTGAGGAAATAAACTAGCTTGGCTGGCGTCCCGTCAAAGGTTGCTCTGAAGTGGGGGGGGGGGGCAGCGGCCATGGCTGGTTGGGGTAGGGCTTGCTGTGGGGCTGCTCCTGGTTGTTGCATTCCAACAGGCTGTTGCATTTCAACAGGCTGGTGTAAAGCTTGCTGGGCTGGAGAGGGGGGCACTCCAGCCGGCTGCTGGATTAGTCCCCCCTGCGGTGCCAGGATCGTTTGGCTATAGGAGGGGGGCCAGGGGGATCCCTGGAAGGTTGGAACAGATGGCGCGGGATACCACTGGCACTAGATCCATCCCTGGCCGGGACAGAAAGCCCATCCGGGCGGTATGCTCTCCGCAGGAGGTAATGCTAATGCAGGCTGGCGAAGGGCCCAAAAAGGGGGGTTTTGCCTTCCGTATGCTGGCTGAGCCTGATGCCCCACTGCTGCAGGATTGGAATGTTGCGCTAATCCTGTTGTTTGGCCTCTGGGTGGATAAGGGGGGGTCTTCATCCTACGAATCCCCCCTCCATGTCCCGGATCAGGGAGGGCGAATGTTGGTTTCGCTAGCCTCCAGCTCACCTCCAGTGGTTGGGAAGGGGGGGGTGAAGCTCCCCATTTCCATCCGCTCAAAACTCTCCCAGGAATCTGATGCCTCGGCCCAAACCCCAAGTCGAAGGGCTTCCTCTGCAGCCCCCATGGCTCGTCCCATCTCTTCAGAAAGAGCATGCAAGGGATCGGCAATTCCTCGAGCATCCGGGGGCCTGGCAGGCCTCCCTCCGATTTCTCCTTTCTCCTCCATCTTCACCGAGTCTTTGCATCACCCAGGGTTTTAGGTCGATGCTGGGGCTCAGTACTCCTGACAGCCCCCTTACAGGGTGCTGTTAGGTTTTAGAGAGATTCGGGATAATGTCAACGTTCTAGAAAACCCCCAACTCCCAGTAAAGAAGCAAGCATTTTCCAAAGTTCTCTTTACTAGAATAGGTACATCTGGGAAATCCCGAATCCCGACTTTCCTTCAGTAAGTCAAAGCTCCCAAAACCATCCCCCTTCTCCCCAGTCGATCACATGCTCCAATCAACGTCTGTTCCACCTCGACCCAACCCCTGACCTTGACCGATAGGAAGAGTGCTATTATGTCTACTAATTCCCCTCTCCTAAATCCCCCCTCCTACTTTCTCACACATGAGGAGGTGGCAGCATTGAAGCTTCCGGCCTAATATGGCTTCCAAGGCTGTCAGTTTACTTTGTCACATGCCTAAGTAAACTATGTCCACAGTGTTTCTTTGATCCAGTGATTTAGTCACTTTGTCAAATAATGCAAAAAGGTTTGTTTGGCATGATCTCTTTTTGACAAACCCATGTTGGCTTCTAGTAATAGCTTTGCTTGTTTCTAAGTATTTGCAGATCCATTGGTTGATTATCTTTTCCAGGATCTTCCCAGATATTGATATCAGGCTGACTGGTCTATAGTTTCCTGGATCCATTTTTTCTCTCATTTTGAGGATTGGAACCACATCAATTCTTTTCCAGTCCTCTGGTAGTTCCTCGCTGCTTCAGGATATTTGAAAGCTATTGTTCAGTGGTTCTGCAATCATGTCAAGAAACTTTTTTTGAAATTATATTTGAACTGGTTTGCAAGTCTTAACTGATTTTCATCCTTAGCTTTTCTGACTTTGTGTTTGCAGATTTGGGCATTATGCTGGTATATTATGTGTCCCTGTTATCACTTTTTATATTCATCCTTTTTGACTATCAATATATGAGAGAGTTCTTTAGGTATCCATGCTGATTTCATCTGGGGTCTCTTATTTTTCTTTCTTAGTGGTAGTCTCAAAGGTGCTTTTTCAAGAAGCAACTGGACTTTCTGGTTTTTCTTTGAAGACATTTCACTTCTCATCCAAGAAGCTTCTTCAGCTCTGACTGGGTGGTGGGAGAATTCCATTCCATTCCCCACCATCCAATCAGAGCTGAATAAGCTTCTTGGATGAGAAGCGAAATGTCTTCAAAGAAAAACCAGAAAGTCCAGTTGCCTCTTGAAACAGCACCTTTGGGACAACCATGGCCTGGATGACTGAAAATCTCCATAGACATTTTTCAGTGGTATTGTGCTAGACTGAGTTTTTATAATCTCTTTTTTATGAATTTCCCAAGCTTCTTGAGTTGTTTTCCCCTTTGAGATTTTTATCCACAGAATCCTTCCTAAGTTCTAAGTTTGTTGAAACCAGTTCTCTTAAAGTCTAAGATGCTCATTTGACTTTATTATTTGTGCATGCGTCTTGCTTTCTCAAATGTTTTTCCTAAGCCTTCAGGAATGTTGACAAGTCTACTAAGGACTTGAATAAATACAAAAGATTTTTGCTTTTTGTTTTTATTTAAAACTTAAAATTCTTGTGTATTTATACTCCTGACAGGTCTTAAATAGTAGTGTACCTGTGCCTATTGGAAAATCAGATCAAATTCCTTGTTATCAGTTCTACATTCTTATCAAGATATATTGTTCTCCCTATTCCAACAACCTTGTGGAGCAGTAATGGGTTTCAATTTTGGCCGCTACCAATTTGCTCATGGGCACACACACATGCAACACTTCTGCGCATGTGCAGAGATGTCCAAGTGGGTGGGCGGAGCCTCCCACCGCTACTGGTTCACCCGATCCGGGGCAAACTGGTAGCAACCCACCACTGTTGTGGAGGGAGTGAAACATCTTTAACCCTAATATTGATAGAAATGGATACAGTAGAGATACTTACAGAATACAGAACAATAGAGTTGGAAGGGACCTTGGAGGTCTTCTAGTCCAACACCCTGCTCAAGGCAGGAGTGTCTATACCATTTTATTTATTTATTTGTTTGTTTGTTTGTTTATTTATTTCATCAAGTATGTGTTAGATAACAGATATAAGTATAAAGCACACATAATTTCTGAAGGCAAGCTGTTCCTAGTTAATTGTTAATTGTTCTCACTATCAGGAAGTTTCTCCTTATTTCTAGGTTGCTTCTCTCCTTGATTATTTTCCATCCCTGTTTCTTGTCTTGCCTTCTGGTGCTTTGGAAAATAGGTTGACCCTTTCTTCCTTGTGGCAGCTTCTCAAATATTGGAAACTACTATCATATCCTACCTAGTCCTTCTTTTCTGTAGACTAGCTATACCCAATTCCTGTAACGGTTCTTCATATGTTTTGGTCTCCAGGCCCTTAATCATCTTAGTTGCTCTTCTCTGCAGTTTTTCCAAAGTCTCAACATCTTTTTTTTTTTTTTTGGTGACCAAAACTGGTTGCAGTATTCCAGATGTGGTCTTGCTAAGGTTTTATAAAATGGTAATAATAACTTCACATGATCTTGATCACATGATCTATCACTTTATGCAACCAAGAATTGCATTGGCTTTTTGGACTGCTGCCAAAAAAGTAATGACTGCTGGCTCATTATTAAGTGATTGTCCACTAGGACTCAAGAACCCCCTCACAATTACTGCTATTGAACCAAGTTTCACTTAATCTGTACCTCTATATTTGTTTTGGGTTTGTTTGTTTGTTTGTTGTTGTTGTTGTTTTTGCTTAAGTGTAAAACTTTACTTTTCCCTACATTAAATTTCATTTTGTTGAATAGAGTTCAAATCTGTCAAGATCCATTTGGTCCTGAGCTTATCATCTGAGGTGTTGTCTATTTCTGCCAGTTTAGTGTCACCTGCAAATTTGATGAGTTCCCCTTCTATTCTCTCATCTAAGTCATTTATGAAGGTATTGAAGAGTACTGGGCCTAAAACAGAACTTTGGGATACCCCAATGCTTACTTCACTCAAGGTAGATGTTGTACGATTAAAGACTACATGTCGAGTGTGGTTTGTCAGCCAATTATGAATCCATCTAGCGGTGATGTTATCTATCCCATATTTTTCTAGTGTATCAAGAAATAGGTTGTATTCAATTTTGTTGAATGCCTTGCTGAAATCAAAGTATACTATGTCCATAGCATTTTGGTGGTCTACTAATTTAGTCACTTTGTCAAAGAATGAAATAAAATTTGTTTGGCATAACTTGTTTTTGACAAACCCATGTTGGCTTCTGGTTATAACTTTACTTTCTTCTAGTTTTGGCAGCTCTGTTTTTTTATTATCTTTTCCAGGATCGTTCCAGGTATTGATATCAGGCTGATTGGTCTATAGTTTCCTGGACCTGTTTTTTCACTTTTTTGTAGATGGGAATCACATCAGCTCTTTTCCAGTTCCAGGTAGTTCCCTGGAGACACTCCAGGATCTTTGAAAGATATGGTTCAATCTTTCTTTATCTTTCTTTATCTTTATTTGATTTGTATACCGCCTTACTCCCGAAGGACTCAGGGCAGTGAATAGCCAAACAGTAAAATACATAAATACAAAATTTAAAAACAGGATAAAATCAAATTAAACAATTTGGCCCAGACAAATTAAAACACCCCAATCATTTAAAAACAGATTAAAATTTGCATATTAAAAAGAAAAGAGGGAAAAGATTAGGCCAGGCCCGCCTGGTGGAATAAAAAGGTCTTCAAAGCGTGGCGGAAGGTGCGCAGATCCGGGATCCTCCGTATCTCCGGGGGGAGCTCATTCCAGATAGTAAGTGCCCCCACAGAGAAGGCTCTCCCCCTAGGGCTGCCAGTTGACATTGTTTGGCTGATGGCACCCGGAGGAGCCCCTCTCTATGAGAGCATACCGGCCGGTGGGAGGCTATTGGTGGTAGTAGGTGGTCCCGTAGGTAACCAGGTCCTAAGCCATGGAGCGCTCTAAAAGTGGTAACCAGAACCTTGAAGCACACCCGGAAGACCACCGGGAGCCAGTGCAGCTCGCGCAGGAGAGGAGTTACATGGGAACGCCATGTCGCTCCCATTACCACCCGCGCGGCCGCACTCTGTGCCAGTTGGAGCCTCCGGGTGCTCCTCAAGGGGAGCCCCATGTAGAGAGCGTTACAATAGTCCAGGCGGGAAGTGACGAGGGCATGAGTGACCATGCGTAAGGAGTCCCGATCCAGAAAGGGACGCAACTGGCAAATCAGGCGAACCTGATGAAAAATCCTCCTGGTCACGGCCGTCAAATGCTCTTCTAAAGAGAGCCGTGAATCCAGGAGGACGCCCAAGTTGCGAGCCCTCTCCGTGGGAGCCAATGATTCACCCCCAATAGTCAGTGATGGTGCCAACTGACTATATCAGGACATCGGAAACCACAGCCACTCGGTCTTGGACGGGTTGAGCTTGAGCCTATTCCTCCCCATCCAGATCCGCATGGCCTCCAGGCATTGGGACATCACTTCAAGGGCATCGTTGGGGTGATCCGGGGTGGAGATGTACAGCTGGGTGTCATCAGCGTACTGGTGGTACTTCACCCTGAAATCACAGATGATCTCGCCCAGTGGCTTCACATAAATGTTGAACAGAAGGGGCGAGAGGACCAACCCTTGTGGCACTCCCCATGTGAGACGCCTCGAGGTCGACCTCTGCCCCCCTGCCAACACGAACTGCGAGCGGTCGGAGAGGAAGGAGGAGAACCACCGCAGAACGGTGCCCCCTATTCCCCTATTGCCACCACACTCTCAACAACCTTTGCCACAAAACGAAGGTTGGAGACCGGACGGTAGTTAGCTAATTGAGCCGGGTCCAGGGAAGGCTTCTTGAGGAGGGGCCTCACCACCGCCTCTTTCAAGGTGGCGGGAAAGGCACCCTCACTCAGAGAAGCAGTCATAATCCCCTGGAGCCAGCCTCGTGTAACCTCCTGGGAGGCCAGTACCAACCAGGAGGGACACGGGTCCAATAAACATGTGGCGGCATTAATCCTACCCAGAACCCTGTCCACATCCTCGGGAGCCACAGGATCAAACTTCTCCCAGATAATATTCTCAAGACCTGCCCCTGTCTCCTCCCCTGGACTCATCCAATCGGAGTCCAAGCCATCCCGAATCCGAGCGACTTTATCATGCAGAAATTGCACAAAATCCTCAGCGTGGCCCTGCAAGGGATCTTCCCGCACTCCCCCCCGAAGAAGGGAGTGGGTCACCCTAAACAGGGCGGCTGGGCGGTTCTCTGCAGATGCGATAAGAGCGGAAAAATGGTTAGATTTCGCCGCTTTTATCACCACTGGGTAGGTCTTGATATAAGACCTCACCTGTGTCCGGTCAGAATCGGATTGACTAGTCCTCCAAATGCTCTCTAGGCGTCTTTTCCAACGCTTCATCTCTCTCAGCTCCTCGGAGAACCAAGGAGCCAATTGAGATCGGCATCGGGTCAGAGGCCGCAAAGGCACGACGCAGTCCAAAGCTCCGGCGGCCACACTCTCCCAGGCGGCCACCAGCTCTTCAGTCGAGTCGTGTGCCAGAGTCTCAGGAAACGGCCCAAGCTCCGTCAGGAACCTTTCGGGGTCCATCAGGTGCCTGAGACGGAACCATTTGGTCGGTTCCGTCTCTCTGCGGCGGGGGAAAGCGGTAGGAAAGTCTAAGTGAAGGAGCGAATGATCTGTCCATGACAAGGGTTTGATATCTAGGTCCCCTCTACCAAGATCATTCAACCACTGACCAGAGACAAAAATCAGGTCCAGAGTGTGTCCCCCTATGTGAGTTGGGCCTTGAACTAACTGGGTCAGGTCCATGGCCGTCATGGAAGCCATGAACTCCCGAGCCGCCTCTGACGCCTCACTCGCAGACAGAAGGTTGAAATCCCCCATGACAATAAGTCTGGGGGTGTCAACCGCCACCCCAGCAATGACATCGAGTAGCTCGGGCAGGGTCGCTGCCACATGACAGGGAGCCAGGTACGCAGTCAGCAAACCCATCTGCACCCCACGGCCCCACTTCACAAAGAGGGACTCACATCTGGCTATCTGAGGAACAGTGGTCTCCCTCGGACAAAGACTCTCCCTAATAATCACCGCCACTCCCCCACCCCTCCCCTGGGCCCTTGGCTGATGAAATGCACGGAAACCTGGTGGGCACATTTCAACAAGGGGAACCCCCCCCTCTTGGCCCAACCAGGTCTCCGTAATACCTGCCAGGTCCGCACCCCCCTCTAAAATAAGATCACAAATGAGGGGGGCTTTATTAACAACCGACCTGGCATTACACAACATCAGCCGCGGACCCTGGGCCTGAGACTCTGCACAACCCAGGACACGAGTCGTGCATTGGGGGCCGGGGTGCGTAATTGCTCGTAAACAGCGTGTGCACATCCCCAGCACATGATATGGCCCCCTGCGCCCGTCATACCTGCCCCTCCCACTCATTGTTTCAATTACACAGCCCTTCCTATCGTCCCCCTGCTCCCCGGTTAAATTTCCTTTCACGACCCCTCTGTTGCAGCCAATCGACCCATCACCCCGCTCAGTTGCTATCTGAACCCCCCCGGTCCACTTTTACACCCCCCTCCCTTCCTCCCGGGTCCCCTTAAAATTTTGGTTAAAAATTTAGCTAAAAAACCCCTCAACCCCCTTCTCGCACCATGAATAAGATGGCATTTTGGTAATTACAATCCAGATAATCCTTTTGGCAATCAAGTCAGATGTATCCACAATGACTGATTCTTCTTGATTTTTGGAGGTAGCTGGATGAACAAGAGACATATTTGCAATCTGAGCCTAGATGACGATGATGATAGATATTAGATAGATAGATAGATAGATAGATAGATAGATAGATAGATAGATAGATAGATAGATACAAGATATCGATAGATAGGTAATTAGACAATATATGTATTGTATTTGAAATATGATGGCAAGATAATATCAAATCGAGTAATTTGGCTACTTGACAAGGAAAAGGAAATAACTTTTCTTGAATGATGCTAATTTTATTGGATATTTCTAATTTTCTGAATTACAACATTGAGAATCACTATCAGGTGATCTATGCCAGATGAACTAGGTGGGCCAGAGAATATTCTTTCTTTTGTAGTCAAGGAAGCCATTATGTCAGGTGTTCATCATAGTCTGCGTGTTGAGGAGACATTGTTGCTGTATGAGGCTGTATAGGATATCATTCAGGATAACTTCCAGAAATCAAAGACAGACAAGTCTAACAATACTTTGGTGAAGATCCATGAATGTCCTATACTGGTAAAGCTGATCATAGTATGCCATCCAAATTTTTTAAATACTTTTGTCTGATGGAACATGGCATTTTCTTCTTTAAAATATGCATTTATATTTTACATAAAGATATAGATTATTTCATTTGTGCCTTCCTTGCTGAAGTTGCTTAGTAGTTCCTACTGCCACCGTGTATCTTCCATAAGGAAGCTTTACTTGGCATCTTCCCCACTAAGCCCAGCATGTGTGTGAGGGGGGGGGGAACCCCACAGGCATCCTTCAGGCAACAGGAAATGAAAAATAGAATAAAAATGGAATTGCACTACTGTACCTCTTGACCCTTATAGCATTAGGTGCATGACCAGGGAAATCAACTCTCTGCCTTTGGAAGTTAATATCACAAGATATAGTTAAAATGCACATTCAAGTTTTACTAGATCAAATATCTGCATTGAAGTGGATAGTAGCATTAGTATCCTCCCCCTGGATTAATGTTACATAATGGACACCAAGTGCTAGCTGAGGGTTTCAGAGAGGAGCTGATATCCATGGACAATCAAATGAAAGAGTCACCAGGATGCAGCATTCTCCACCATGCTAAATGGCTGGTCACTTAAATCCCTTATCACTGTTAGACCACCCTGCTGTTTGTCCCCTAGTAGCAGTGCTTCAATCTTATTCAGGCATTTTGTTTTACTTATTGCTTGATGGTAATGCAGGCTTTCTGTTGATATCAGAAATATTAAAAGATACCTGGATAATGCCTGTTTAAGCACTCTTTAAACTGAAAGATACCTGAGGCTCTTTTCCCTGTTGAGCTATACTGCAGACACTCTAGCATGGGTGTTTGCATACCATGGTGCACTTTGGCCCACAGCATGTGTGCTGTATGAGTGAAGACTGACTGATGATACCAGAGTCTTAGATTTTAAAAGAGCTGATTTTAACAAACTCAGAACTTGGGAAAGATTCCTTGGATGAAAATCCTAAAGGGGAAAACAACTTAAGAAGCATGGGAAACTCTGAAAAATATGATCATAAAAGCCCAGTCCAACACAGTACCACTGAAAAAGAAAAACAAGAAATCCAAGAAGAAACCAGCATGGCTGCACAAAGATCTCTTTGATAAATTGAAAGACAAAAAGGACAAGAAAAAAAATGGAAAGAGGGACACATAACTAATGCCAGAATCTGCAAAGACGAAGTCAGGAAAGCAAAGGCTCAGAATGAACAAAGACTTGCAACAAAAGTCAAAGATAATTTTAAAAAAAGTTTCTTCCAACATATAGATAACAAGAAAAAAATCAAGGAAACAGATGGCCCACTAAAGAGAGAAGACAGCTAAGAAGTAACAGGCAGTAGAGAGAAATCAGAACTGCTGAACTCATTCTTTGCATCGGTCTTCGCGAAAAAAGAAACTATAGCCCAACCTACCAAAAACATAACTGTAAAAGACAGACTAGAAATAAAAGTTAAAATAAGCAAAAAATGGTAAGAGAACATCTGTCTGATCTTGATTAATATAAATCATTAGGACCTGATGGATTATACCAGTGGTGGGATTCAAATAATTTAACAACCGATTCTCTGCCCTAATGACCAGCTGGGTGGGCATGGCTGGGTGGGTGTGTGGCTGGGTGGGCATGACTGGGTGATCATGTGACTGGGTGGGCATGGCCAACTCGACATCACTCACATCGAAGGGCACCTCACCCTCACCTGGAAAGGTGGGGCCAGGCATGACGAGGCACACTATTCAGCTGGTTCAGAGAAACAAAATCAAAATTCAAATAATTTAACAACTGGTTCTTTGCCCTAATTACCATTTTAAATATAAAAAAAGATATACCAAAAGTAAGTTTATTATTTCATGCATTTAATATTTAAATAAGAACAATAAAAGAGGTACACAAAACTATATTTTGTTATAAGAAAGAGTTTTAAAATATTAATGAAAAACTATTAGATAATACCTGACAAAAAACAATAAAATTGTTATGTAAGGTATTTCCAAATTGCTTTTTGATTGGTGTCCTCACTTGCAATTTTCTTAATTTTTACTTGAGCATCATCAGCTGTGTGATTTATTCTTAACTATTTTTTCACTGTAGGATTAGGATCCCATTCCTTTAGAGGTAGGCCAATTAGATTAATAATCATTATGTTTATTATATTAGAAACAGTTAGGTGACTTCTCTTCTCTGAACATATTATGTTCATCTTTGAAAAAACCCTTTCCGCTTCTGCTGAATTTACAGCAATTGTTCTGACAATATTTTTAGCTTTTTGAATACTTTCAGGAATTGCATATTTCTGGGAATTTTTAAAAACGTTTTCTACAAAATCTCAATCATTAATATCAATTTGGTAATTAAAAATGTCACTAAATATTGAAAAAGTTTTCAAATACAAATTTTTCCCCCTTTTTCCCCCCCCTCCCCCCCCTCCCTAACCCCCCCTCCCCACCCTTCCCCCCCTGTGACTTCTTCGTAACAAAAAAAAACCCTAATTCATAACAGATTACTTACTCCCTCCTCAAAATACTGACCTTTACTTACTAAAAGTATTATAAATCCCCCTTTATCCATACATTTCAGAAAAGAAGAAGAGAAAAAAAAAAACAAAAAACAAAAAAAAACAAACACATTATACTATAACTATTATAAAATAACTCTAATTTAGCATAATAGTGTTTTATATCTATGCATTATTGCAACAATTCAAAACCACCTTCCACTTTTAAACTATACAATAAGTCCTACTTTAATAACATTTCAAAGCGGGCTCCCCATAAAATCTAATTTAACATTTATTCCACTCTATCCATTTCCTCCACTCCCCTAAATGTATCACTTAAAAATCCCTTTTCTTAAACTAATCAGTCTGTAGCTAGCTTATTCACCCACTGTCTTACAAATTTACCATACACAACAATTCTTGATATCTTTAATTCACTGCCCACACTACTTAAAAATATATATATATATATATATTCCATTGTATCTAAATAAAAAAAGAAAAGACAATAACTTTAAATTTATAGTCCATATAATATCTTCTTGAAGTCTTTCCACTTTCCAAAATGTCACTAAATATGATCAATTATTCTTCAGCTGCTTTCCATGGAATTACTACTACTTCAATATTCCAGTAATCTGGCTCCAAAAAATTGAGAAATTGTAATTTATTCCTGTCTTGAAATTGAACAGGCTACAACCTGTTTTTAAATGTTCACAAACCATTAATCTTTTATTCAAATTCGTTACGATGTTTTCTAAAAGTCTTTTCCAAGGAAGCCCAACAAATTAATTATTTTCTACAAATTTTATATTTTTGAATGTTTGATGTAATTAATTCATCAACTTGGTTTTCATGATGAGCCTTTTCCTTTCCAAGCATTTGAAATGCTTTAATAGATCTTATCACAAGTTTTTCAGCCTTTATTATGTCTACATTTCTTGCTTGCAGTGCATTTGAAAGAAGAGAAATTTTGTTTAGAATATCGATCATCAATGCCAAATCAGTCATAAAATAAAATATTTTCAAGATGGGCGGCCATACCTAATTTTTCATTTGAATGAAAGTAGTGATGTAGCACTGGATAAGCACACCACACAGCTAGGGTTGACCTTAAACTACAGGCAGCCCATCTTGGTCCCACAACTGTACCAATCTTTATAATTTCAATTCCAAGTTGTTCGGATAAGTTTGGTTCTTATTGGATTGATGAAAAATAGTATATATCTTAACAACAAATATTTTAAAATGATTTACTTGCTTTATTTCCTTTATTGAATCATCTAAAACAAGTTAGAGGTGATGGTTTAAACAGTGCCATGTTATTATGTTTGTAAACTCTTTTGTTATTCTAATGCTCACTCCAGATTTTCTCCCAAGCATAACGCTGGCACCATTGAAGCAAAATCCAATCAAATTTTTTTCTAGGTAGTTCTTAGTAAGCCCAACATTAATTAAACTTTCCATAACTGAAGAACATACTGTCTCTGCAGCTTGTTTTTCTAATTCAACTAGCTCAACAAAAATTATTGGTGATGTAACTGAATCCTCCACTTTTAAGAAAAGTATAACAACTGGTTTGCAAAATATCATTGAGGCTTCATCAATAATCAAAAATATTTTCAGATTCTTTTCAATAATTTTAGTAAATATTTCTTTTTTAATTTATTTTGCAAGAAATCAACTATTTTCACTGCAGTTTTATATGAATGTAATCCTATTCCCATATCTAATCCATTTTTAATTTGCAAATCTATCTCATCTTTTATGTCTGAAAATGGTTTGCATCTTTGTGCCAGGCTGTAAACTGTTTTAAATACTCTACAAGCAGTACATACATATTTTTCATTCATCTTATCTATTCCTTTTGCTATTGAATCTTGCTCATATTGTTTTAAGTTCAAAACAATGAACATACAAATGTTATGAGCTTTTGTTGAAAAATATTCTTTCATTTTTTTTCCTTAGAGAAGCTTATTGTACCTCAATCTGAAAATATTTCTATTCTTTTGACACATGAACACTTTTCTCTGCTGTGAAGTCATATTTTGCACAATACTTGCAACCTAACTTTTTGTTAGAAATTATCAGTCCCCCATATTTTTCTTTAAAGTTGTTATATTGTTGCAATGTCCAGCAGTCAGGAAGATTATTTTTAATTTTGGAGTTATCAGTTATTTTAATAATTGATGTGCTGCTTTCTCCAAGTTGGAGTGGTTGTGCTTGTGACTGTTTTGTATCATCCAAGGCCAATTCTGATACAACTGATTCCGGTCTTGGTTTCTTATTGGAAAAAATCTGTCAAACTCTGTTGCCTTTTCATGCTGTTAAGGGCTACTGCAAAAAAATAAAAAAATGTTTTAGTTTGGACTCGATTGTAGTTGTAAGTTGAGGACTATGGTTAGGTAACAGAAGGGATCTCTGTTGTCACCCAACAATGTTCAGTCTGTTTTCATCCATTTCTATGGACAATTTGTAATGTACAAATACAGATTGTCTGAAATGGAATAGGGTTTCCTGCCTGACCAGGAGGTTGGACTAAAAGACCTCCATAGTCCCTTCCAACTCTGGGTCTATTATTGGACTCATTCTTCCACTTTCTTTATTTTAACAGATTAACAAAGTTGGAAGGGACCTTGTAGATCATCTAGTTCAACCCCCTACCCAAGCAGGAGATCCTACACCATTTCTGACAAATGGCAGTCCAGTATCTTCTTGAAAGCTTCCAGTGATGAAGCTCCCACAGCTTCTGAAGGCAAGCTGTTCCACTGGTTGATTGCTTTCTGTGTAAGAAAATTTGAAAGGCTCCATCAATTCAGTTTTGTCATATGCCCCATGAATGCTCGCTAATTTCAATCTGGATTTATTCAACCTTGGAGCAGATTTTCCCATGGGCAATGCAATGAGAGGTCACACAATCCCTGTACATGTGAGACAGAGCAACTTACCAAAAACTAGGCAAGCGGTGAAGGCTGGCGAGGGAGGATAGTGGGCGAGGGAGCTGGATAGCAGCTGGGCCACAGGTGAGTCTAGGCAAGTGAGGAAAGTAGGTGAGGGAGCCGGAGAACAACTGGGCTGCAGGCACCACGTGGTAGGCCGTGGTGAAAGAAGGCAAGTGGGTGAGGACCGAGGTATGTGGAGATCAGCTGGGCTGCATGGTCTGAGCGAGCGAGCGAGCGAGGCAAGTGAGCGAGGGAGGGAGTCAGATAGTGTCTGGGCCACGTGTATGACTCTAGGCACTGGCCAAGGCGGGCAAGGTGAGATAAGGAGTGGCTGGGAGGGGCAGACAGGGTGGGGTGGGGCCAGCCAGTGGTGGGATCAGCCAGTTCTCCGAACTGTGCAAAAAGTTAACAACCGGTTCGACTGAACTGGTGTGAACTAGCTGAATCCCACCACTGATTATATCCCAGAGTTCTAAAGGAGCTAGCAGATGCCATCTCAGATCCACTGTACCCCATCTTTCAAAAACCCTGGAGCACCAGAAAATTACCAGAAGACTGGAAAAGAGCTGATGTGTCATGGCCCTGTTGCAAAAAACCAGCATATTTGAATTGGTGTAAAAACACATATTTTTAGAACTCTCACTGAAAAAAATTGCAAAAATTAATTTCACCCCATTAAATGACATGCTTTAAACCTCAGCCTACCTCTTGGTAAGATAGAAATATGTGGGATAAAAAAGTATTACTACCAGATGGATTTGCAGTTGGCTGATCAACAGCACTCAGCATACAGCTACATGGAGGGAAGCATGCAGTGCAGTACCTCAAGGGGATTGCTTGGGTTAGTGCTCTCCAACATCTTCATCAAGGCTCTAGCTGAGAGAGAAGGGGAGCTCATCAAATTTGCAGAAGACACTATGTTGGAGGGAATTGCTAATACTTTGGAAGAGAGGCTCAAGATTTAGGAGGGCCTTGACAAACTTTTAGCACTTTCTTCAATCCAACCGCTCATTTATTGATGAGAAAAGTAAGATCCTGCACTTAGGCAGGAAAACCCTGGCCTGCTCTCGAGTTGCCATAGGCAAGGGGGATGGGAAAACGAACTCTGCAGGTGCAGCGAGGCAGCACATCAGTCAAAACAAAAGCATATTCCAGCCATATCTCTGTCAAGGCCATCTCCGTGGTTACCCACAGTGGCCAGAGAGGAGTGATCTCTACAACCTGCAAAATTGCTTCGTTGGAGAATGTGATTGATGACACACCTTGTGGGGAGGGGGAAACAGGGTCAGAGCTGGAACATAAATTACGTGGGGTCAGAGTTGGCTTCACTTGGAACGTACCAATAAATAAATTGATTTCTTTTGAAGCTTGGCTCAAGGCTCATGAATTAATTAGGGCATCTGTCAGAATCCTGACAACAAACCAACTCTCTCAAAATTAATCAAAATAACTGGGACTCCTGAGCCCTGGGTTCTCCAGTCTCTCCCCAACCCCTGGGGTGTATGGAGAGAAACTCAGGCTACCATGGCAGAGGGTGGACTATCCGAAGAGAGCCTGCTCCAGGGGACCCAGAAAGAAGCAGAACTTGCCTCCATCCAGGGACTTCCAGGACCCAGCAGCCCAATCGAAACTAGAGTGCAGCCCTCCCTGACCATCAAAGCCAAGACACCAGCCCCAGCAACCGAAGCAAATATGGGGAAAAAATCCCTAAAGCAGCTGAGGTTGAGTTCCCCCACCCTAGTGCCCAAGGCTGGGGAAGGCCCCTGAGCGAGCTAGGAAGAGTGGAATGGATGTGGGACTGGGCACAGGCCAAGCTCCCAAATCCCCTGACAGAATCCTTGGGGAGATCCATAGAGCAGCTGAGGGAGGAATTTGACCGAGCCACCCTTCGTGATGAGAGGCCGTCATGCCGCCCAAAAGAGAGGGTGGTTGCAGCTGTGCCCTTTGATGTGAGGAGACTCAGTGTAAGGACTAGCTTCTCCCCACCTTCCAAGAAAGTTCGAACTCTTGAGAACTTTGTATTTTAAAAGGAACCTTTTATTGAAAGGGATGAAAGAAAGTCAAAACTCAAAGCAAGCTCTGGGGTCCCTCAGGGCATGCGGTTCAGGAAAAGGAAATTAGGAACCCCCTCCCCAACTTCCAATGTGGATTCCGACAATCCGTTGGTGTGAAGATGAATTGTACCATCCTCTCTGAGAAAGGGATACGAAGAGCTTCTCAGGGTCATCTTACAATCCACTCATTTCCCCCCTCCCCTTTCATTTCCTGAAGTGTGAGAATTCTCCAGGCATTCCTGGCACCAGGTAACAGTTATAAATCAGGTTAAAGTTTATACAAAGAGGACCAGGCAAGAAATTGGATACTTAGGATACATAGGAAAAGAACTAAATGTGACAACTCCAACCCCCTCCCCCTTCTATGAAGAATGGCAGATACACAGATCTGACATGCAGATGGGAATGCAGTCCCCTTTCTCCACCCACCAGAAGGAGAAGGAGCCTGAGGCTGCAGCCAGTGCCTCCCCCACATAACAGGCAAGCCACTCAGGGCAGATGGCCCCTCCCCTCTCTATGAACTAGAGCCGAGGAAGACTGCCAGCCACATCAAGTGCAGGCATACAGGGGCCAACATGAGGAGGGAGGAGCAGTGCTGAATGAGCCACCTCGATTCAGGGGGAAATTCGATGGGGACTCAGATCAGCTGGCTCTATTCCTTGACTCGGCTGAGATCCATCTAGAGCGCTACAGACACCTCTACCCATCCCACAGAGCCATAGTGAATACCATTGCTGAGGGGATAGAGGGAGAAGCAAGGGAATAGCTAGCAGCCATCCACAAGAGGAGAGCCCCCCAACTGCAAGATGTCAACAACTTCCTATGACAGCTAGAAGCCAGATTTGAGGAGGTGGAGGAGGATCTGTATGCTGAAGATGAGCTCCAAAACCTAAAGCAGAGAGGGCGACCCATTAAGGAACACATCTGTGACTTCAGGAGAGTCTTGGGGAAGCTACCCCCTTTGCTGCAGCAGCTGTTTGTTCATTTTTTCAGAACAAGCCTGGATAAGCAAATTGGCCAGGTAACCCAAACCGACTCTCTGAGTGGTTCCGAGTAGCCAAAAAGTGATGGATTGCGCACCAATGAGATGAGAAAGCAACCGGACACCAAGGAGAGAGAACAACCAGACCGGAGACCACCTGGCTGACAGGAAGCCACAGCACCACAGCCGGCCCCAAAACCAACTCTCCCACAAAAGCCAGCTGAAATGCTACAGATGCGGAGGCATAGGCCACATGGCATCAGCATGCACAACCCCAGCCTCAAAATCAAAGCCAGAGCCACCACCCAGGGCATGACTGGAACGAGGCCCCAGGCATGTCAACAACATGTCCTGAAAAGCCCTCCAAGCTGTAGAGGTCCCTCCCTACCCAGCCAAAGGAGGGGGGAACTCCAGCCAACAACGCCAGTCACCGAATTCCTATGACAGCAAAGATGAAGGCGAAAATGACTCAATGGTGAGTGAACCAATGCACTCTTTTGTTTTCCCAATATGCCACACAGCCCCAAAAACAGGAATCCAGGGGGCTTTTCAATCCCTAATAGACTCAGACTGCACTGGATGCTTGATCAACCTAACCACGTTCCTGAAACTGGGGATTAGAGTGAAAAGATTGTCCCACCAGATCAGGTTTGAACAGATTTTTTTTTTAAATCAAGTTTTATTGGTCCCCCCCCCCATTCACCCACATCTTTTTTGAACAGAGTATTGGCCATATCTTATCTTATACAATTTATCAAGTTCAAATACATTTTACTCAATTACAATTTTTGCCACAATTTTCTTTTTTCCCTTTTTTTATCATATCTCAATATTTCTTTGCTTACTTATATAAACCACATCTTCATTCGCCCTCAAATTCTAATTTTCCTGCTTATTCATATTTATTCTCTTTTATTTTTTAACCACTCATTCTTTATCTTAGTATATTTATTTATGTTCGGGATTGCCTTTCTTCCATTTCATCTTTTTTGTTGTACAGCAATTTTTCTTCTCAATCCTGCCATCTCCCTCTCTTCTTTCCTTCTTACTTTCTCTTCCCCTCCTCTTCTTCTCTTATCTACTTCCCCTCCCCTTCTCCTTTTCCTCCTCTCTTCCCCTTTCTCCTACTCTAATTTCTTTTCCCTTCCTTCTTCCTTACTCTTCCTTCCCTCTCTCTCCTTCCTCTTCCCTTCCGCCTCTCTTCTCCTCCTTCATCTCTCTCTATTGCTGTATTCATCTTCAATTTAATATTTTCCACTATGGAGTTCAGGCAACCCCGATCTTTCATTTATCAAATATATTTCACAGAATTCCTCTTATCTTTTTAATTATAAACAGTATATTTCATCTTATTCTATTTTTCCCTTTAAATTTTTACCCAAACAATCTTCCAATCCTTTATCTTCTTTACTTTTAACAATATGTTTTTTTCTTCTTTACTTCTTGCAAGTATAACGCTTAAATCATTTTTTAACATTTCAATTTCATTCAATTTTACATTCAATTTCAATTTTCCATCATAATTTCAATTAATGCTTATGTTACTCATTTCTCTCCATAATGCTTTCTCCAAAATTCTTTCTTTCACATTGCACCTACTGGTCTATTTCATTTAACAACATTTTCACATATAATTTCTACCATTAACATCAATCTCTTTATTAACAAATTACCATTTTCACTGACTCTTAACCATTTTCCCTTAATCTCTCCACAACTCCATTTTTTGGTATTTTCCTCCCTTTCTCCCATTCCCTTACCTTCCTCTTTTTCCTTTTCTTGTATCTTCCCTTCAGCCTCTTTTCTTTAATTTTAACTCTATTAATTTTCTTTCTCAATCTTTCCCCATTTATTTTTCTTCTTTTCTTATTTGAGATGTATTTTCCCCTATCCATTCTTATTCTGTCACTGCTAAACCCAGTGTAATCATCTTTATCTTTATTTTCAATTATTTCTTCTCCAATATTATCTCTTTGTTTCTTTCATTTCTCATTCTTCTGTTCTCTTTCTCTTTTTTTGCATTCTAACCAATCCTCTGCTTCTTTGTTTCCTTTAAATGCTTCTCTTATTTTTTGAAACAGCTCCCTCAATGTCTCATATTCCTGCTCCCAATTCTCCATATTTTTAATTTAAAAGGCTGAGATTTTTAAATTTATTCTTTTCCTTTATATATATTTCAAATTTCCAAGTCCATATAGTGTTCTTTCCCCCCCACCTTTAAATAATGTCCAATTCAGATCTTCACTTGAGCCAGCACCGTTTCAGTCTTTGTCCTTTGTTCTCTTATCTTGGTAGAGCTGTATGAATTCTCTCACTCCTCTTTCTCACGCTCTCCACCAGCAGCTGTCTTTCTCCGATTCACAATCCTTTCCATAACAAAATAGCCATCTTGTAATACACAAAAGCTTAACTTTCTCTTTTCCACATTAAATTCTTCTGCTGTTTAAAATGTTTTTCTATCTTATTTATTTATTTATTTATTTCTGTAATTTATATGCCGCCCTTCTCCCGAAGGACTCAGGGCGGCTTACAAAGAAAACATTCAACAAATTCAAAAATTACATAAAAATTAAAATCCAATTAAAAATTAATTAAAATTATTTCAGTGTAAAAATCCCCCAACAGGTCAGCCCATTTTGATGAAAGAGCCACGTCTTCAGTTCGCGGCGGAAGGAGAGGAGGTCAGTATCTTCTTTTCCTTGTCTTATTTTTTCCCCCCAAATCCAGTTTTAAATCCAAATGGAAGATTTTTTCCAGGGCTTTTGGTTTGATTTTTAAAGTTCTGGTTTTTTCCCCCCTCTGCTTTAATCCTTCTGTGCCAATTAACCGCCAATCTTCCGTTACAATTTTTTCAAGCAGTTAAAGATTTTTTTTCTTTTACCTGTGAGTTGGCCAATTACTAACCAAGCAACAATACTCCATTCAATTACCCCTCTTACATTCCCTCTTTCTGATCGTGGCCATTCTGGCTTGTGACAGCTCCTTAATGGCTGCCTTCCTTTGCCGATGGGTCGAAGATTAATGCTGGCATTTCGGGGAACTTGCTCATTCCCTATCCATGCCAGCCAGCATCTTCTTTCTTCGCTGTCTCCACAAGACAGCTATGATCCATGGGGATCCCCAAAATCGGCTAGGATATTGGTGTTCTCCTGGAGCTCCAGAATCCACACCATATCGCCCGCTGCCAGCCATGCCCCTCTCCAGGTTTGAACAGATTGATGTGTCCCTATTGGGGGGGGCTATGGCACCCACCTGACTGAACCAGTGAAGCTAGAGCTAGTGAATCACTGTGAAGCAATTTGATTCGTAATAGCCCCAAAAATTACAGACACGGTCATACTGGGGCTCTCCTGGCTAGACAAGTGGCCCTGTTTATTTATTTATTTATTTATTTATTTGTTTATTAAATTTATATGTCACCCCTCTTCGGAGACTCAGGGCGGCTCACAATACATTTTTAAAAATACCAGTCTAAAAACATTTAAAAGATTAAAAAACATTTAAAACCTTAGAACGCCTTCACACCATTCATGGCCGGATCTTGCCAGATCGCAAAGCGAGATCAATGGCCCCAGGCCTGCCAGAAAAGCCAGGTCTTCACTGCTTTTTGGAAGGCCAGTAGGGTGGGGATGGTACGGACTCAGGAGGTAACTGGTTCCAGAGAGCTGGGGCAGCCACAGACAAGGCCCTTCCCCGCAGGCCCGCCAGCTGGCATTGTTTAGCTGACGGGACCCGGAGGAGACCCACTCTGTGAGATCTTACCAGTCCCTGGGAGCTAAGTGGTAGAAGGCGGTCTCGAAGATAACCTGGCCCTGAGCCATGTAGGGCTTTAAAGGTAATAACCAACACCTTGAATTGTGCCTGGAGTCCAATAGGGAGCCAGAGAATTGGTGTAATGTGGGTGTATCTAGGTGCACCCACAACAGGTCACACGGCTGCGTTCTGGACCAGCTGCAGTCTCCGAACACTTTTCAAGGGTAGCCCCATGTAGAGTGCGTTGCAATAATCTAACCGTGTGGTGACAAGGGCATGAGTGACTGTGAGGAGCGCCTCCTGATCCAAGTAGAGTCGCAATTGGGGCACCAGGCGAACCTGTGCAAAGGTCCCCCTAGCCACAGCTGTCAGAGGTTGCTCTAATCTTAGCTGTGAGTCTAGGAAGACACCCAAATTGCGAGCCCTTTCTGAGGGGGACAATTTCTCCCTCCCCCCAGAAAAGGATGGACAAGCAACATAGTGTTTAGGAGGCAATACCCGCAGCCACTCGGTCTTGTCTGGGTTAAGTCTGAGCCTGTTGACTCCCATCCAGACCCTCACAGCTCCAGGCACTGGCACATCACATCCACTGCATCACTGAATTGACGCGGGGTAGAGATATACAGCTGGGTATCATCAGCGTATTGCTGATATCTCACCCCGTATCATCGGATTATCTCAGCCAGTGGCTTCATGTAGATGTTAAATAGGAGGGGAGAGAGAACCGAGCCCTGAGGCACCCTGAAAATGAAGGGCCTAAGGGTTGACCTCTGTCCTCCCACCAACACTGACTGTGACTGACCAGAGAGATAGGAGGAGTACCATCGTAACACGGTGCCTCCCACTCCCAACTCCCTTAGTCGTCCCAGAAGGATACTATGGTCAATGGTATCGAAAGCTGCTGAGAGGTCAAGTAGCACCAAGATGGAGGAATGACCCCCATCTCGGGCTCGCCAGAGATCATCCATCAGTATGACCAAAGCAGTTTCTGTGCTGTAGCCAGGCCTGAAGCCAGACTGAAAAGGATCCAGAGAATCCGTTTCATCTAATGACCGCAGGAGCTGAAGTGCCACCACTTTCTCTACAACCTTTCCCACAAAGGGTAGGTTGGAGACTGGATGAAAGTTCTTTAATTCTGCTGGATCCAGGGAAGGCTTCTTGAGGAGGGGGCCTTACAACCGCTTCCTTTAAGGGCTGTGGGAAGGACCCCTCCCTCAAGGATGCATTAACTAAAGCCTGGATCCAGCCTCGTGTCATCTCCCTGCTGGCCGAAACCAGCCAGAAGGGGCACGGGTCCAATAAACAGGTGGAGGAACTCATCGCTCCTACAGCCTTGTCCACTTCCTCAGGAGTCACCGGCTCAAACTCCTCATACACAATAGGACTAAGACCCGCCCCTGTCATCTTGGTCAGTATTGCCCAATCAGAGTCCAGGTCCATCCGAATCTGAGTGATTTTATCCGACAGAAACTGCACAAGTTCCTCAGCTCTACCCTGCAAGGGCTCCTCCATTCCCCCAATATTAAGGAGGCAGTGAGTTACCCTAAATAGGGCAGCTGGGCAAGAATCAGCAGATGCAATAAGAGCGGAAAAATATGAACATTTTGCCGCCCGTATCGCCACTAAGTAAGTCCTAAGAAAGGCTCTTAAAAGTGTTCGGTCAGATTCGGATTTACTGGTCCTCCAGCATCACTCTAGACGTCTCTTCTGGTGCTTCATCTCCCGGAGCTCATCAGTAAACCAGGGAGCTTTCCTGGATCCACTGCCATTGAGAGGCCGCAAAGGCTCAATCCGATCCAATGCCCCAGATGCCGCCTTATGCCAGCAGCCACTGGGGTCTCGGCCAGACTGTGGGCAAGGGAGTCAGGTATCTCCCCAAGCTCCTTCTGAAACCGTTCAGAGTCCATTAGGTGTCTGGGGCAGAACCACTTAATTGGCTCCGCCTCCCTATGATGGAGGAGTGGCATCTTAAAGTCCAGTCTCAACAGGAAATGATCTGACCACGACAAGGGCGATATCTCTATACCCCTTAATTCCAGATTATATCTCCACTGCCCCGAGAGAAATACCAGGTCGAGCATGTGTCCCCCCTCATGGGTCGGACCTTGAACTACTTGGGTCAGGTCCATGGTTGTCATGGAAGCCATGAACTCCTGGGCCCCATTCTGAGGATTCACCAAGTGACGGTAGATTGAAGTCCCCCAGTACCATAAGCCTGGGGAACTCCACCGCCAACCCGGCTACTGCCTCTAGCAGCACAGGCAGGGCTGTTGTCACACAGCTGGGAGGCAGATACATCAGCAACAAGCCCAACTGAACCCCTGAGTCCAACCTCAAGAGGAGAGACTCACACCCAACGATCTCCGGGGCAGGGATCCTGCGAGGACAAGGGCTCTTCCAGACAATAGCTGCCATTGGTGATCATCTGGTGGCAACGGGGCAACTGAAGGCTGATGATAGCAAGGGGACCCCAACCCCCTCCACACCAGCAAATAGAAGCATCACCCACACAGGGAACCCTAAGGGGCCACCAGAACAACTGGCAGCCACCTCCAACAAAACCCCAGAGGCTGAATAGATCCCCAGAGAATATCAGGACCTCGCAGAAGTAATCAGTGAGGCCGAGTGTGACGTCCTACCCCTCCCCAACCACGAGACAGACTGTGCCATCGAAATCATCCCCTGGGCAAAACTACCCAAACCCAAACTGTACACCATGATGCCTCGGGAAATGCACAAATACATAGACAAAAACCTAGCAAGGGAGTTCATCGAGCCAGCCAAGCCACAGGTCACAGCCCCAGTCCTGTTCAAAGAAAAAACAAAAAAACCCTATGAGATTATGCATTCACTTTAGAGGTATAAACTGCATGTGCATACACAACCTATATCCCTTTCCTCTTATGAAGGACATGTTATCTCACCTAGCCAAGGGAAAAGTCTTTACCAAATTAGACCTCAGAGAAGCATACTACCGAGTCTGCCTTAGGGAGGGAGATGAATGGAAAACAGCATTCAACTGCCCCCTAGGAAGCTTCCAATTCAAAGTGATGCCTTTTGGACTGCAGGGGGCCCAGGCAGTGTTCATGCAATTAATAAACGAGGTGCTGCATGAGCACCTCTATAAGGGGGTCCTTGTCTACTTGAACGACATCCTCATCTACACTGAGACCATGAACGACCAGACCCCTAGTCTGCCTGGTACTGGAAAAACTTCTGATGGCCAACCTATACATCAAGCTGTCAAAATGTGAATTTCACTGCACATGGCTAGACTACCTGGGCTACTGAGTGTCAAATGAGGGCATAGAGATGGACCCAAGTGACCACCAGACGACACTGCTGTGACCGGCAAGATCGATTCACAAGCGATCTAACCACAAAACTCAAAACCAAACTGCTAGCAGACCCCTGGTTCCGGGACAACTAACACATCTTGACAAAAAGAAATGACCTAGTATGGAAGGGGATGAAACTCTATGTCCCCAAATCCCTACACACCCTAATCCTCTAGAGGAGCCATGATGTCAAATTGGCAGGACACTTCGGATTCCTAAAGATTTTACACTTAGCACAGAGGCAGTTGTGGTGGCCCGGCATAAAGAAAGATGTGGACAGTTATGTGAAAAGTTGCACCATCTGTGCCAAAATGAAAAAACAACCAGGAAAACCCCTGGACTGCTGCAACCAGTGACAGATCCAACGAGTCCATGGGAGGAAATCACAATGGACTTTATAGTGGAGTTCCCAAAAAGTGGGGGAAACATGGTGATTTGGACTATAATAGACTTATTCTCCAAGCAGGCACACTTCATACCCTGCAGTGGACTACCCTGGTGAGCGGTCACAAGGTAGCCAAATTGTTCCTGAAGCACATCTATCACCTGCATGGAGTACCTTGACGAATTATCTCAGACAGAGGGGTCCAGTTCACTGCTAAGTTCTGGGGGGAGTTCCTGCAGTCCATTGGGTCATCCCAGGGCCTTAGCTCGGCCTTTCATCCAAGCACCAATGGGGGGGGTGGAACGACTGAATGCCATGATAGAACAGTACCTAAGGGGTGTTACGTGAACTATCAGCAGTCCAATTGGGCAGACCTTCAGCCTTTTGCTGAGGTCTCATACAATAATGCTGTTCACAGTAGCACGGGACTAACTCCATTCAAAGTAGTGAGCGGCATGGACAGGGCCGGATTTAGATGAAAAAAGGCCCTAGGCTATTCCACTTATGAGGCCCTTTCACCAGTGGTGGGATTCAATTTTTTTAACAACATGTTCTGTGGGCGTGGCTTAGTTGGGGGTGTGGCTTGGCAATCATGTGACTGGGTGGGCATGGCTAGCTGGTCACGTGACTGTGTATGCGTGGGTAGCTCGTCATGTGACCGGGTGGGCGTGGCTATGTGCATAGGGACTACTCAGAGGGCTGAAAAAAGTCATTTCTGACTGGGCTTCGCACTTTTGACCAGTCCTCACACTTATGACCATCCTCACATTTATGCCCGTGCAGCTTTCTTAACAACCATGTCACTCATTTCACAACTGCTTCTCTTCACCATGGTGACAAGATAGGGCAAAAACGTAAAATGTGAGGACAGTCGTAAGTTTGAGGACTGGTCAAAAGTGCGAGGACCAGTCAAAAATAACTTTTTCAGCCCTCTGAGTAGTCCATATGCACAAAAGGACTACCCAGAGGGCTGAAAAAAGTGATTTCTGACAGGTCCTCGCACTTTTGACCGGTCTTCGCACTTATGACTGGTCATCATTTATGCCCATTGTAGCATTCTTAACAACCATGTCACTCATTTCACAACTGCTTCTCTTCACCATGGTGACAAGATAGGGCAAAAACGTAAAATGTGAGGACAGTCGTAAGTTCGAGGACTGGTCAAAAGTGCGAGGACCAGTCAGAAATAACTTTTTCAGCCCTCTGAATAGTCCATATGCATAAAAGGATACAGCAATAGAGAGGGATGAAGGAAGGGAAGGGAAATTAGAGTAGGAGTGAGGGTAAGAGAGGGAGGAAGAGGAGGAGAAGGAGAAAGGAAGAGGAAGTAGGGAGGAGAAGAAGAGGGGGAGGAAGAGAAAGTAAGAAGGAAAGAAAAGAGAGAGGTGGTAGGTTTGAGGAGAAAGATTGCTGTACAATAAAAAGATGAAAGGGAAGAAAGCCAACCCCAAACAAATATAAAGATATTAAGATAAAGAATGAATGGTTAAATTTTAAAGAATAAAAGAGAACAAATATGAATAAATAATAATTAGAAACACACATACAAACATACAATGTATTTTCTTTGAACAGAGTATTTGGCTGGTTCACAAATTTAAACAGTGTTTAGTCATTTCAATTAAATTTACAATTTCTATATTTCCTTTTTGCCATATTTATTCCTCATCTATTTTTGTAAAAAACCAATATTACCCTTCATCCTCATCTCTAATCTTAATCAAATTCAATTTTTCCCTTCTATTCTATATTATACCCCTTCCCATTGTCATCTATTTTTATATCCATCCTCAGATTGGTTAATTATGTAATATTAGTTGTTTAATATAAATTCAACATTTTAATATAAATCAATTAGTTATATAACTACCTTTTTTGTATATTAATCAATATGAACATGAATATTTCAATTATTTCCATGCAATCCAATTTGTTACAAATCAATTAATTATATATACCAATAATAATAAACCAAATAATTTCCCCCATATATTCCTTCAAATCACAACTTAACCATTTCTGCTTTCAGAAATATACAATTAATAGTATCTCAATTATTACAATTCCCTAGTTAAATAGAGCTTTTTTTCTTTTGTGTTTTAAAATCCTGAACTCTCCTCTTTTTCCCTAAATTTCCCATTGTTTGCACCTACCTTTTTTGGTGAAGAAAAAGAAAAGAATTCTGCCTGCCTAATTTTCCAACCTTGCAGCAACAGAAAAGCAGTTTCAGTTTTGTTTCTCAGCATAGCTAGGGGAAAAAAATCAGCACTCTTTGCAAGGAAGCAGAAGAGCCCTTAGCAAAACAGCTGAGACAAATCAGCTGAGAGCCGGGAGGCCAATTAGCCTATGCTGAAGCTCCGTGGGCCAATAAAATTACAAAAAAAACACCGAACCCTTTGTTAAATTGCTGGCTCCCCCGCCCCTCGCCCACCACTATTTATTGGCAATAAATAGTGGTGCGGAGGGGCGGGGCAAGCCAGCAATTTAACAAAGGGTTCGGCTGCCCCACTGGCTCTAAGGCGGCCCTTTGAAGCCCCACGGCAAGAATTTTAAGTTTTTTTTTCCTCTAGCCATCGGAGGCAGCAATAGATGGGGAGTGGGTGGGGTAAGCGAACGGCCGGCGATCCAACAGAGCAGAGAGTGAGGGTGAGTGAAGGCGTGGAAGCTGCTTTCTCCATCCTGCTCTCTTGCGTCCGGAGCCCACGTGGATCCCAGGCAGCGGAACTCAGGCTAGGGAAGGGGTGGGCAATTGTGGCTCTTTTACAACCTGTGGCCTTCAACTCCCAGAATTCCTGAGACAGCCAAGCTGTCTCAGGAATTCTGGAAGTTGAAGTCCACAGATTGTAAAAGAGCCACAATTGCCTACCCCTGGCTACGGTAGGCTGGCGCCGCGCAGGTGGGAGGCGAGGGGCGGGCGAGCCAGCAATTTACAAAGGGTTCGGCTGAACCCCCTAGAACCCCCAGAATCCCACCACTGTGTAGGCCCCTCTTGATCTTGAGGCCCTAGGCTGAAGCCTAGTTAGCCTATAGGAAAATCCGGCCCTGGGCATGGACTTTGTCCCAATGCCAGAATATCCAAGGGATCCCCACTCTTCAGTCAGCTTGACAGACTGGCTGTCAACGCTGAAAGCAACCTGGGAGAATGTCTAGAAAGTGCTAGCTAAAGCAGTGCAGACCTATAAGACACAAGCAGACAAACACCAAGCTCTGCAATGGCCATTCCAGCTGGGGGAGAAGTTCTACCTCTCCACAAAGTACTTGAGGTTGAAACTCCCCAGTAAGAATCTGGGACCAAAGTTTATGGGGCCATTCCCCATAGTGAAGATCATCAACCCCGTCACGGTGCAATTAAAATTGCCCTGACTGCTAGGGAAGATATACCCGGTATTCCATAGCAGCCTCTTAAAACCCATGGTTGGATCAACCCTGAGGCCACTACCCAGTGAACCCTCATGGTCATAGGGGGCCAAACCCATTATGAGGTGCAACAAATCCTCGACTCAAGATGGCACAGGAGACAGCTCCAATATCTAATCAAGTGGAAGGGCTATCCCTTATCAGAGGCATCTTGGGTAAAGAGTAGGAACATCCAGGCTGACAGCC
This sequence comes from Pantherophis guttatus, assembly GCF_059756535.1. Taxonomy (NCBI): domain Eukaryota; kingdom Metazoa; phylum Chordata; class Lepidosauria; order Squamata; family Colubridae; genus Pantherophis; species Pantherophis guttatus. Next base: position 117,345,083 of record NC_142065.1, on the reverse strand, counting down.
TCATAGCTAAATTCCACACAGAGAACCCAAACAATCCTGAGGGGGAATCGCAACCCTAAAATCTATACCTGTGCTTAAATTGTTTTTGCTTTGAACAGGTCGCCTTCAGGAAGTGAGGGAAGCCAAATGTCAACTCTCAAAGCATCCCTGGCCTGCTCTCGAGTTGCTGTAGGCAAGGGGGATGGGAAAATGAACTCTGCAGCTGCTGCAAGGCAGCACGTCAGTCAAAACAAAAGCACATTCCAGCCATACCTTTGTCAAGGCTGTCTCCACAGTTACGCACAGTGGCCGGAGGGGAGTGATCTCTACAACCCGCAAAATTGCTTCATTTGCGTTGGATCCAGGAAAGCTCCCTGGTTTACCGAGGAGCTCCGGGAGATGAAGCGCCAGAAGAGATGTCTAGAGTGACACTGGAGGACCGGTAACTCCGAATCTGACCGAATACTCTTAAGAGCCTTTATTAGGACTTATTTAGTGGCGATACGGGCGGCATAATGTTCGCATTTTTCCACACTTATTGCATCCGCTGATTCGCACCCAGCTGCCCTATTTAGGGTGACTCATTCCCTCCTTAATGTAGTGGGAGTGGAGGAGCCCTTGCAGGGTAGAGCTGAGGAGTTTGTGCAGTTTCTGTCGGATAAAGTTGCTCAGATTCGGATGGACCTGGACTCTGATTGGGCAGTTCCAACCGAGATGACGGGGGCAGATCTTAGTCCTATTGTTTGGGATGAATTTGAGCCTGTGACTCCTGAGGAAGTGGACAAGGCTGTAGGAGTGATGAGTTCCTCCACTTGTTTGTTGGACCCGTGCCCCTTCTGGCTGGTTTCGGCCAGCAGGGAGGTGACACGAGGCTGGCTCCAGGCTTTAGTTAACGTGTCCTTGCGGGAAGGGTCCTTCCCGCAACCATTAAAGGAAGCGATTGTAAGGCCCCTCTTCAAGAAGCCTTCCCTGGATCCAGCAGAATTAAAGAACTTTCGTCCAGTCTCCAACCTACCCTTTGTGGGAAAGGTTGTAGAGAAAGTGGTGGCACTTCAGCTCCTGTGGTCATTAGATGAAACGGATTATCTGGACCCTTTTCAGTCTGGCTTCAGGCCTGGCTACAGCACAGAAACTACTTTGGTCACGCTGATGGATGATCTCTGGCTAGCCTGAGATGGGGGTCATTCCTCTAGCTTGGTGCTACTTGACCTCTCAGCAGCTTTCGATACCATTGACCAAAGTATCCTTCTGGGACGACTAAGGGAGTTGGGAGTGGGAGGTACCGTGTTACGGTGGTACTCCTCCTATCTCTCTGGTCAGTCACAGTCGGTGTTGGTGGGAGGACAGAGGTCAACCCCTAAGCCCCTCATTTGTGGGGTGCCTCATGGCTCGGTTCTCTCTCCCCTCCTATTTAAAATCTACATGAAGCCACTGGCTGAGATAATCCGATGATACGGGGTGAGATATCAGCAATACGCTGATGATACCCAGCTGTATATCTCTACCCCGCATCAATTCAGTGATGCAGTGGATGTGATATGCCAGTGCCTGGAGGCTGTGAGGGTCTGGATGGGAGTCAACAGGCTCAGACTTAACCCAGACAAGACCGAGTGGCTGCGGGTATTGCCTCCTAAAGACTATGTTGCTTGTCCATCCTTGGTTCTGGGGGGGGAGAAATCATCCCCCTCAGAATGGGCTCGCAATTTGGGTGTCTTCCTAGACTCACAGCTAAGATTAGAGCAACCTCTGACAGCTGTGGCTAGGGGACCTTTGCACAAGTTCGCCTGGTGCCCCAATTGCGACTCTACTTGGATCAGGAGGCGCTCCTCACAGTCACTCATGCCCTTGTCACCACACGGTTAGATTATTGCAACGCGCTCTACATGGGGCTACCCTTGAAAAGTATTCGGAGACTGCAGCTGGTCCAGAACGCAGCCGTGTGACCTGTTGTGGGTGCACCTAGATACACCCACGTTACACCAATTCTCCGCGAGCTGCACTGGCTCCCTATTGGTCTCCAGGCACAATTCTTTTTTTTTATTGAAAAGTTTTATAGAAAGTACAAACATTTTCATCCCCCCACCCTTCCCCCCTCAACCCCCCTCCCTTTCCCACCCACCCCTTCCCCTCCTTCCCCCCCCCTCCCTAGACTTCCCAGAACAAGCACAGGGTATAGCATTCACAAATCAAAAGCTAAAATATGCTAACAAATTATTACATTTCATATTCTCCCTTGATTCTTAACTCCTTATAATTCAAAAAACAAACATAAATTACTTAAGATTACTTCATTCATATGCTATATGAATGTTCTTATTCGGATACTTCTTCTGTATATAATCGATCCATCTTCTCCATTCCAATATGTATCTTTCATTTGAATGGTCTTTAAGATATGATGAAATTTTCGCCATTTCTGCCAAGTGCACAACTTTTAATGTCCATTCCTCAATGGTGGGTGGATCTTCCTTCTTCCAGTACTGTGCCACCAGTAACCTGGCAGCTGTTATTAAGTTCAAAACCAACTTAGTCTCTATTACATTACAATCCATGACTATTCCCAACAGAAAAAACTGTGGCGTAAATTTGATTTTTTTCTTTAAAATGTTTTGAATAATCCACCATATTTTTATCCAAAAAGCCTTAATTAATATATGAAAATATGTAGCATCTTTACACTCACATCGCCAACACTTAGGTTGTAAGTTTGAATACATACAGGCTAATTTTTGGGGGTCTAAATGCCAGCTATAAAACATTTTATAAAAATTCTCCCTTAAATTTTGTGCTTGTGTAAATCTTACATTTCTAACCCATATCTTTTCCCATGTTTCCATCATTATTGGTTCACCTACGTTTTGTGCCCATTTTATCATACAGTCCTTAACTAACTCTGTTTCTGAATCTATTTCCACTAATGTATTATATAACCTTTTTATATGCATTTGACCTTTATCTCTTGTTTGCTTTATCAAATTCTCATCCTACTGCAAAATACCAATTTTTTGATCTTCTCTCCATCTGGCCTGTAGCTGTCCATACTGAAACCATGTCCTAATAATTCCTTCTTCTTTTAATTGCTCCATTGATTTTAATTGTAATCTAACTCCTTCCTTATAAAGAAGTTCCTTATATGTAATCTTATCTTGCTTTTGCTCTAAGTTTATATTCTCTATCGCGTGTCTGGGTACTATCCATATTGGTAACTTGTCACTTAATTTATATTTATACTTTTTCCAGACACGCAATAGGGAATTTCTTAAAATATGACTTTTAAAAGCCTTATCCACTTTCTTGTCATAGACTAAATAAGCATGCCAGCCGTAGACCAAACCATATCCTTCAATATTCATTATCTTCTCCTCCATTAAATTTATCCAGTCTGTAATTGCTGAGAGGGCAGCGGCTTCATAGTACAATCTTAAATTGGGCATTTTAAGACCACCTCTTTCTCGAATATCTTGCATTATCTTTTGTTTAACTCGAGGTTTCTTCCCTGCCCACACAAACTTATTTATGCCCTTCTGCCATTCTTTCAAATTTTCATCTTTTTTAAGTATAGGTATCATTTGAAAAAGAAATAAGAATTTTGGTAAAATATTCATTTTTACAGTGGCTATCCTTCCCAGCCAAGACAATTGTAGTTTTTTCCAATTTTCCATCTCCTTTTGTATTTTATGCCATAGTGGTTCATAATTGTGCTGATATAATTTCATATTTGCAGTCATAATATAAACCCCCAAGTATTTAACCTTCTTAACTACCTCAAATCCTGTTAACCTTTCTATCTCTTCTTTCTGACTTCTCACCATATTTTTAGCTATTATTTTCGTTTTTGCTGCATTTATTTTAAAACCAGATACTTGTCCATATAAGCAGGTTATGTCCATCAAGGCTGTAATCGATTGTACCGGTTGGGTTAAGGTAACAACCAGATCATCTGCAAATGCTCGTAACTTATACTCATGCTGTCTAATTTTAATTCCCTTTACTGTATCCATCTCACGTATTTTATTTAGTAGAACTTCCAGCGTCAACACAAACAATAATGGAGACAGGGGACAACCTTGCCTTGTTCCTTTCTCTATATTAAAAGAATCTGTTAAGCCACCATTAACTATTATTTGTGCTGATTGTTTTTGATATATTGTCTTAATAGATTGTACAAATTGTTCTCCAAATTGCATCCTTTCTATTAATTTTAATAAAAATTGCCAATTCAATCTGTCAAAGGCTTTTTCAGCATCCAAAAACACTAACACTGCGGGGACCTGGTTGTTCCTTCCCAGATACTCTAATAAGTTAACAATTTGCCTTACATTACTCTTCATTTGTCTGCCATTTATAAATCCAGTTTGATCATGGTTAATCATTTGCTGCATAACTGTCATTAGTCTATTTGCTAAAATTTTAGCAAAAATCTTATAGTCTGTGTTCAGTAATGAGATCGGCCTATAATTTTTAGGGTCTGTTTCGTCTTGCCCTTCTTTTGGGATCAACGAGATAAATGCTGTCTTCCAAGTTGGAGGCACCTCTCCTCCCTGTTGTATATTATTAAATAATTCTTTCAATGGTTCCACCATTTCGTCCTGTAAAGTTTTATAGTAAATAGCTGTCAGACCGTCCGTCCCAGGAGCTTTACCTACTTTCAATTGCTTAATTGCTAACACAATTTCCTCGGAAGTTATCATTTGATTTAAACTATCCCTCTGTTCATTTGAGATTGTATAAATATTTTCCTTCTGCAAATATCTATCTATATCTATATCTTTAATTTTATCACCAGTATACAGCCTCGAATAAAACTCTAGGAAAGATTTTTCAATCAGTTGTTGCTCATAAACCTCCTTACCCTTATATCTTATTTTCTCTATTGTCCTTGATTTTTGCTTTTTCCTTAACAGATATGCTAACCACCTGCCTGGTTTATTGGCGTTATAAAAAGTATTATGTTTTGCATATCGTAAGTTAGTTGCCACCTGATCTGCTATTAACATATTAAATTGACCTTTCAATAAATTGATTGCCTCTTTAATTTTCTTATCTGTTGGATTGACTATTAAAGCCTGTTCCTGTTTACTAATCTCATCTTCTAATTCTTTTCTTTTTGCCCCCTGTTTCTTTCTATGTTTATTATTCAAATATACCAAAATTCCTCGCATATATGCTTTACTTGCATCCCATACCATTTCCATAGATGTACCCTTTTGCATATTTATAACAAAAAATTCTTTCATAAATTTTTTACATTCTTTTACATTTTCTTCATACCTAAACAAATTATCATTTAACCTCCAGGACCTCCTAGACCCTTTTCCACACTCCAATTCCAACCATACTGGACTATGGTCTGTCAATATTCTTGAGCAAATCTTCGTGTTCTTCACCCTAGATAAAAGATCATTAGTAATTAGAATAAAATCAATCCTTGAAAAGGATTGATGTCTGTCTGAGAAAAAAGTAAAATCTTTTTCTTCCGGATTTCTTTCACGCCAAATATCCCTCAGCTCCCAATCATCCATCATCTCCCAAAACGCTTTGGGCAATTTTGCTCTTGTTAAAACATTTTGTTTAGGTCCCTTCTTATCTTTTTTAATATCCAAGACACCATTCCAATCCCCCAACAGAATGCAAGTTTTATATGCCCATTATGTCAACTTCAAGTGTAGCAAATTGTAGAAATTTTCTTGTTGTTGATTCGGGGCATAGACTCCAATTACAAGTATTTTTTCTCCTTTAACTAAAAGTTCTATCGCTAAGAATCTTCCTTGGTCATCTGCTTCAATTAATTTAGCAACTAAGTCTCTTTTCAAATATATGACTATACCATTTTTCTTTTCTGGTGCTGCTGCTGCGTAGTGTGTACCAAGTCTTGCATTTATCAGGTATTTTTGGTCTTGTACTCTTATGTGAGTCTCTTGTAAACAAATCACATCATTTTAAAATTGTTTAAGATAATGAAATATTTTTCTTCTTTTCTGTGGAGAATTCCAACTATTAACATTCCAAGTCAAAAATCTAGTTCCCATCTCTGGACCCTTGAAGCAACTGGAGCAGATTCTGGTGGTCTTGTCTCATTTGACCTTTAGGTCTTGCTCCTCCCACTGCTTCTGTCTTGGTAGATTCTTGAATTGTTTCTTGAGTTGCCATCTGGAATTGTTGCTGTCTTGATACTTCTTTGAGCCTAGCTGTCACCAATCTGGTCTGTCTTTGATCCTTGGGTTGCGATAAATCAATTAATTCCAACTCTTGAACAGCCATCTGAATTTGTAATGGTTCTTCTCCTTTGCCTGTCAAAACTCCCCCCTGAACTACTGTCAGGAGCTCTTCTTTTTCACCTTCCATCACATCCTTCTTTCTTTTGCCCTCTGGTGATTTGGGGGATTTGGGTGTGCCAGCCTTTAATACGTTAATATAAAAATCTCTTGCCTTCCATATTGTGTTAAGCCGATACCTCTCTCCTGAATAGGACACCACCAATCCAGCCGGCACCTCCCATCTATACTGTATCTGGCATTTTTTCAGTTCATCCACCAGAAATGCATACTCCCTTCTGGCTCTCAAGATCTTAGGGGGGATTTCTTTCATTGTCATCACTTCCTGGCCTTCAACCCGGAGTTTATTGTTAAAAGTGGCCTGTAGAATTTCATTGCGTACTCTCCTTGTATTGAAATATATCACAATGTCTCTTGGTAAATGTTTCTGTCTGGCAACCCAAGAATTAACGCGATACAGCTTGTCAATCTGCCAGCCCAGATCGTTTTTGACTCCCCCACCAACGGTGCCAATGCCTCAGACATCATTTTTCTCAAGTTCTCTTGTTTGTTCTCCTTCACCCCTCTAAATCTTAAAGCAAATTCCATATCTCTGTATTGTATCATAGCTACATCATCTTCAGCCCTTTGAATTCTGTTCTGAGCTTCATCTAATTTATTATCCAAGATTACCATAGATTGTTTAACTTCTTCAACTTTATCATCCACCATTTCAATATTGCCTGCCAAACATTTAAATGTCTTTATAATATCATCCCTAATTTGCTGGTTCCGAGTTACAATATCATCTGACACAGCCTGTATTTTTTCATTGGTTTCATTAGTTTTTTCATTAATCAAAATAGCAAGTTTCTCTTGTGTAACTTGGAGGGCTTGTTGTAACATCTCCAACGTTAAAGTCTGTGGATCTGCTGGAGGGGCAGAGGCTTGCAATCTAGGAATATGAACTGGGGAGCTACCAGCACTTCCTGTTCCTTTAATAGGAACAGTCTTTACAGATTTTGAGGCCATTTCCAATTTAAAATTCTTTATATTCTAATCAGAAGCCAGAAAGAAAAGTTCCTCAAGAAAAGTCCCAGTCTTAGTTAGCGTTTTTAAATCCTCCTGTCAGTACAAAATTCTTTTCAGACAAAGGGCTGCCAGCAAACCAAAACTTTCTCAGGCTTTCACTTTCTCCCGCCCCTTCAGGCTTCAATCGCCATTGTGTTGCAAAGTACTAATTGTTAGTTCCGAAAGAGGCTACAAACATTGGAGTTAGGTAAAGATACTTGCAGTCTGATTTCTCCTTGCTTGTTCTGCCTGCTGCTGGTTCAGAATGTTAAAATCCCCTCATTTCCATTGGCAGACTTGGTCGCAGCTTCTAAATCCGCTAATTAGTTTAGTTTAGTTTAGTTTATTTGATTTGTATACCGCCCTACTCCCGAAGGACTCAGGGCGGTGAACAGCCAACAATAAAATACATAGATACAAAAAATTTAAAAACCAGATAAAATCAAATTAAATCATTTTGGCCCAGACAGATTAAAACACCCCAATAATTTAAAAACAGATTAAAATTTACATATTTAAAAAAGGGAAGAGATTAGGCCAAGCCCGCCTGATGGAATAAAAAGGTCTTCACAGCGTGGCGGAAGGTGCGCAGATCCGGGATCCTCCGTATCTCCGGGGGGAGCTCATTCCAGATGGTAGGTGCCCCCACAGAGAAGGCTCTCCCCCTAGGAGCCACAAGTCGACACTGTTTGGCTGACGGCACCCGGAGGAGTCCCTCTCTATGAGAGCGTACTGGCCGGTGGGAGGCTATTGGTGGTAGTAGGTGGTCCCGTAGATAACCAGGTCCTAAGCCATGGAGCGCTTTAAAGGTGGTAACCAAAACCTTGAAGCGCGCCCGGAAGACCACCGGGAGCCAGTGCAGCTTGCGCAGGAGAGGTGTTACATGGGAGCGCCATGTCGCTCCCATTACCACCCGCGCGGCCGCACTCTGCGCCAGTTGGAGCCTCCGGGTGCTCCTCAAGGGGAGCCCCATGTAGAGAGCATTGCAATAGTCCAGGCGGGAGGTGACGAGGGCATGAGTGACCGTGCGTAACGAGTCCCGATCCAGAAAGGGACGCAACTGGCGAATCAGGCGAACCTGATGAAAAATCCTCCCGGTCACGGCCGTCAAGTGCTCTTCTAAAGACAGCCGTGAATCTAGGAGGACGCCCAAGTTGCGAGCCCTCTCCGTGGGGGCCAATGATTCGCCCCCAATAGTCAGTGATGGCATCAACTGACTATATCGGGACGTCGGAAACCACAGCCACTCGGTCTTGGATGGGTTGAGCCTGAGCCTGTTCCTCCCCTTCCAGATCCGTATGGCCTCCAGGCACCGGGACATCACTTCAAAGGCATCGTTGGGCTGATCCGGGGTGGAGATGTACAGCTGGGTGTCGTCAGCGTACTGATGGTACTCCACCCCGAAACCACGGATGATCTCACCCAGCGGCTTCACATAAATGTTGAACAGGAGAGGCGAGAGGACCGACCCTTGCGGCACCCCACATATGAGGGGCCTCGGGGTCGACCTCTGTCCCCCTGTCAACACAGACTGCGACCGGTCAGAGAGAAAGGAGGAGAACCACCGCAACACAGTGCCTCCCACCCCTAACTCTTCCAACCGGTTCAGCGTGATACCATGGTCGATGGTATCAAAAGCCGCTGAGAGATCTAACAGGACCAGGACAGAGGAGCACCCCCTGTCCCGAGCCCTCCAGAGATCATCAACCAACGCGACCAATGCCGTTTCCGTGCTGTACCCGGGCCTGAAGCCCGACTGGAACGGATCCAGATACGTTGTTTCATCCAGGTGCTGGGCGAGCTGTTGCGCAACCACACTCTCAACAACCTTCGCCACAAAACGAAGGTTGGAGACCGGACGATAATTTAATTTAATTTAATTTAATTTAATTTCGAATTTATATACCGCCCTTCTCCCTGAGGACTCAGGGCGGTGTACAGCCAAGATAAAAAACATAGAATACAAATATTAAAACATTTAAAAATATATATAAAATTTGGCCCAAAAAATTAAAAATCACAGACTAATTAAAAGGATTTAAAAGTTTTAAAATTTCTTCTTAAGCCAACCCGGCTTGCTGGAAAAGATAGGTTTTCAGGGAACGACGGAAGGCATTGAGGTCCTGGATTCTTCTTATCTCCGGGGGCAACTGATTCCAGAGGGTGGGAGCCCCCACAGAGAAAGCCCTCCCCCTGGGGGCCACCAGCCTGCATTGTTTGGCTGATGGCACCCTGAGGAGGCCCTCTCTGTGGGAGCGCACGGGTCGATGGGAGGTCATCGGTAGCAGTAGGCGGTCTCGGAGATAGCTAGGCCCTATGCCATGGAGCGCTTTAAAGGTGATAACCAACACCTTGAAGCGCACCCGGAAGACCACCGGGAGCCAGTGCAGCTCGCGCAGGAGTGGTGTTACATGGGAGCGCCATGTTGCTCCCATCACTACCCGCGCTGCTGCATTCTGGACCAGCTGGAGCCTCCGGGTGCTCTTCAAGGGGAGCCCCATGTAGAGAGCGTTACAGTAGTCAAGGCGAGAGGTGACGAGGGCATGAGTGACTGTGCACAGGGAATCCCGATCAAGAAAGGGCCGCAACTGGCGAATCAGGCGAACCTGATAAAAGGTCCCCCTGGTAACAGCCGTCAGATGTTCCTCCAAAGACAGCTGCCTATCCAGGAGGACTCCCAGATTGCGAGCCCTTTCAGTGGGGGCCAAAGACTCGCCCCCAATAGTCAGTGATGGAGTCAACTGACTATATCGGGATGCCGGGAGCCACAGCCACTCAGTCTTGGAAGGGTTGAGCCTGAGCCTGTTCCTCCCCATCCAGATCCGCACAGCCTCCAGGCACTGGGACATCACTTCAAGGGCATCGTTGGGGTGGCCTGGGGTGGAGATGTACAGCTGGGTGTCATCAGCGTACTGGTGGTATCTCACCCCAAAGCCACGGATGATCTCGCCCAGCGGCTTCACATAAATGTTGAACAGAAGGGGCGAGAGGACCGATCCCTGCGGCACTCCACAAATGAGAGGCCTCGAGGTCGACCTCTGCCCCCCTGCCAACACAAACTGCGACCGGTCGGAGAGAAAGGAGGAGAACCACCGTAACACGGTGCCTCCCACCCCCAACTCTTCCAGCCGGTGCAGCATGATACCATGGTCGATGGTATCAAAAGCCGCTGAGAGATCTAATAGGACCAGAACAGAGGAATAACCCCTGTCCCGAGCCCTCCAGAGATCATCAACCAGCGCGACCAATGCCGTTTCCGTGCTGTGCCCAGACCTGAAACCTGACTGGAACGGATCCAGATAGGATGTTTCCTCCAGGAATTGTGGAAACTGTTGCGCGACCACACTCTCAACAACCTTCGCAATGAAGCGAAGGTTGGAGACAGGACGATAGTTAGCCAATATTGCTGGGTCCAGGGACGGCTTCTTGAGGAGAGGCCTCACCACCGCCTCTTTCAGGGCAGCGGGGAAGTGACCCTCACTCAAGGAAGCATTAATAACGCCCTGGAGCCAGCCTCGTGTAACCTCCCGGGAAGCCAGTACCAACCAGGAGGGACACGGGTCCAGTAAACATGTGGCCGCACTAAGTCTCCCCAAAATCCTGTCCACATCATCGGGAGTCACAGCATCAAACTCCTCCCAGATAACATTCTCAAGACTGTTCCTCGTCACCCTGCCCTGATCTACCCAGTCAGAGTCCAAATCCCCCCGGATCTGAGCGATTTTGTCATACAGGTATTGTCCGAAATCCTCCGCCCTGCCTTCTAAGGGATCCTCCCGCACTCCCAGATGGAGCAGGGCGCGGGTCACCCTAAACAGGGCGGCCGGACGATTCCCTGATGACGCAATAGAGGCGGAAAAGTAGTTAGACTTTGCCGTCTTTATCGCCACTAGGTAGGTCTTAATATGCGACCTTACCAGTGTTCGATCAGATTCAGCGAGACTGGCCCTCCAACCGCTCTCCAGGCGTCTTTTCCGGCGCTTCATTTCCCTCAGCTCCTCAGTAAACCAAGGAGCCACCCGGGATCGGCATCGGGTCAGAGGCCGCAAAGGCACAACTCGGTCCAAGGCCCCACCAGCCGCCCGATCCCAGGCGGCTACCAGGTCCTCGGCCGAGTCATGTGCTAGATCCTCAGGAAATGGCCCAAGCTCCGTCTGGAACCTATCAGGATCCATCAGGCGCCTGGGGCGGATCCATCTAATTGGATCCGCCTCCCTGCGGCGAGGGGTCGCGGTTCGAAGATCTAGGCGAAGGAGTGAGTGGTCAGTCCATGACAAGGGTTCCATGTCTATATCCCCTATAACAAGACCACTCAACCACTGGCCAGAGACAAAAATCAGATCCAGAGTGTGACCTCCCCTGTGAGTAGGGCCATGAACTAACTGGGTCAGGTCCATGGCCGTCATGGAAGCCATGAACTCCCGAGCCACCTCAGACGTTTCACCGACAGATGGCAAGTTGAAATCACCCATGACTAAAAGCCTGGGTGTATCTACTGCCACCGTGGCTATCACGTCGAGTAGCTCAGGAAGGGCTGTTGCCACGCGGCAGGGAGCCAGGTACGTAAGCAACAAGCCCATCTGAACCCCACGGCCCCACCTCACAAGGAGGGACTCACATCCGGCTATCTGAGGCACAGTGGTCTCCCTCGGATCCAGATCCTCGTTAATAATAACCGCCACCCCCCCGCCCCTCCCCTGGGCCCTCGGCTGATGGAATGCTCTGAAGCCTGGTGGGCACATTTCAACCAGAGGGACGCCACCCTCCGGGCCCAACCAGGTCTCCGTAATACCCGCCAGGTCCGCTCCTCCCTCCTGTATAAGATCGTGAATGAGGGGGGCCTTATTAACCACGGACCTGGCATTGCATAACATCAGCCGAAGGCCCAGATCCTGAGTATCTAAGCCACCTAGTCTCCAAGAGGAGCCATGGGGACCGGGGCAAGCAATTGCTCTCAAACAGCGAGTGCGAGCCCCCAACACATGATATGGTCCCCTGCTCCCGCCATATCTGCCCCTCCCATCTACCGTGCTGATGGTACAAACCTCATAGGTATCGTCCCCCATCCCTTTCCCAGTCCCTCGACCAACACCTCCCAAATCGTTACCCTGTGCCGGGCTCGGCTCTGACCCTGGTGGATTTCCCCCCCCATCCCCCAGAGTCTTCTTCCCAATTTCTCTAGAAAGATCATTACAAACCCCCCTCCCAGAACCCCTTAAAATCTTAAAAAATTTCCCTAAAAAACCCCACAAATTCTTCCTTGCTCCATGCCATCTCTCTGGACTCCAAAGTCCGTCATCGAGATAGGCCCTCGATAATGTGGAGGGCCAAACCTGCGAGTGGGGAGAATCTCGCAGGGTGAGGAGTTCCGACACCGAATACATTTGTTACTGGGAGTAGTTATGGCTTATAACCAGGGGATCAATCATGATGATTTAAGAGTCCAACGGAAAAGTATATAAGTCTTAGGTAGTATGCATTGGAAAACGCCACTGCCTTCATGGTAGTGGGAGGAGTCCAAGAATAGTCCAGAAACGATGGAAATAATAGCCGAGGCTGACTCCCTCAATACTCATACCTAAGGTAAACTTCTCCTTTCGGTTAGGGAGGACAGATAGAGCAATGCCACTCCATAGGCCCAGAAGTATAAGTCGGTTTACAGAGTTAGTGCAGTGGGCATATCAGGAGATGATCCAATGGAAAGTAGATGGAAAATGATGGTGGTATCCAGCTGAGACTGAAAATGGCCTGGATAGCGTGGGACCATCATACGGGCGAAATCCGGCAGAAAAGGGGGGGGAGCAATACAGAGCGTTTAGGGGGGAAACATCCCCATAGTCCTCTTCCGGTCCTCCACATCGCCCCCCAGGTCTTTCCCGGTCACAACGCTCACCCGGTTCAGCCTCCACCAGTTCACTGTGGGGCCTCTGGGCGTCAGTGAGCTGGTCACAAACGGCCACACACCTCACAGCCGCCCAGGTCAGTCTAAGATGATCACGCCGGAATTAGTTCCTGCCATCTCCCTCGCAGCCTTCAGGCTGCCGCCGCCGCCTCCACCGCCAGCCCGCAGCCGCCATCACAGCCTCCTCCCTGGCTGGCGCCACAACAGCTGCCAGCCTCTCCGCCATCCTCCTCGTCTTCCCCAAGCCCCGCCAACACCTCCTGGGCACCCAGGACTCCGACGAGGCTCCGACGAGGGGTCCGCCGAGAGCGCTGCGCTGCCGCCGTCTCCGCCGCTGCTCAGGCGACTGCCAGCTGATCGCAAAGGCCGCCGCCGCAGCCATCCGGGCCGACAACGCCCCCAAACGCCTCCTCCGCAACACCCGACTCCCTCTGGCCAGGAAGCGCTCCGGAGAGCTAAAAAGCTCTCAAAAGGTTGACAATAGCCTCCGCTAGCCTGGTAGGGGCCATAGTTGTTTCGTCTGGCCCCCAAAGACCCCCCGTGGTCCAAACAGCACCCCCTCGGTGGTAGCGGCTCAGCAGGAAGCCGCCATCTTGAGCATGCGCAGAAATCAACATTGCCGGGTCCAGGGAAGGCTTCTTGAGGAGAGGCCTCACCACCGCCTCTTTCAAGGCGGCAGGAAAGACACCCTCACCCAACGAAGCATTTATAATCCCCTGGAACCAGCCTCGTGTCACCTCCCGAGAAGCCAGCACTAACCAGGAGGGACACGGGTCCAATAAACAAGTGGTCGCATTCAGTCTACCCAGAATCCTGTCCATGTCCTCAGGGGTCACAGGATCAAACTCATCCCAGATAACATTCTCAAGACCTGCCCCAGTCCCTCCCCCTGAGACTATCCAGTCGGAGTCCAGATCTTCCCGAATCTGAGTGATTTTGTCATACAGATATTGAACAAAATCCTCGGCTCTACCCTCCAAGGGGTCCTCCCGCGCTTCCTGGTGGAGCAGGGAGCGGGTCACCCTAAACAGGGCGGCCGGGGGATTATCTGATGATGCAATAAGAGCAGCAAAATAGCTACATTTCGCTGCTTTTATCGCCACTAGGTAATTCCTAATATGAGATCTTACCAGTGTCCGGTCAGATTCAGAAAGACTGGCCCTCCAACTACTCTCTAGGCATCTTTTCTGGCGCTTCAACTCCCTCAGCTCCTCAGTGAACCAAGGAGCTAAATGAGATCGGCGCCGGGTCAGAGGCCGCAAAGGCACGACCCGGTCCAGAGCTCCAGCGGCCGCCCTATCCCAGGCGGCCACTATGTCTCCAGTCGAGGCATGTGCCAGAGCCTCAGGGAATGGCCCAAGCTCCATCTGGAACCTGTCAGGCTCCATCAGGCGCCTGGGGCGGAACCATCTTACCAGCTCTGCCTCCCTGCGGTGGGGTGTAGCGGTTCGAAGGTCGAGACGAAGGAGAGAGTGATCAGACCATGACAAGGGCTCAGTGACTATATCCCCTATCTCGAGATCACTCAACCACTGTCCAGAGACAAAAACCAGATCCAGCGTGTTTCCCCCCGTGTGGGTAGGGCCATGAATTAACTGGGTCAGGTCCATAGCTGTCATGGAAGCCATTAGTGGATTCATCCCTGGTCCGGAGCGGCTTGACAGGCTTTTAGGGAGCGCACACCCTTCACGCCCCAGGATCCTTCCTAGGGTGTTTGGGGGGGCTCAACCTCCACCTATCTGCTTTTCTCTCTCCCCTTTGCCCGGGGAGAGGGTTGCAAGCCACCAGACAGCTGTTTTTCGGCTGTTCTGGGGCCTTAACAGAACCAGAGAACGGGCGCTCGTAAAGGAGCGTCTTCGAGGCTAGCGGAGCCAAGCGGAAGTCCGGTCTCCAGGCACAATTCAAGGTGTTGGTTATTACCTTTAAAGCCCTACATGGCTCAGGGCCAGGTTATCTTCGAGACCGCCTTCTACCGCATAGCTCCCAGCGACCAGTAAGATCCCACAGAGTTGGTCTCCTCCGGGTCCCATCAGCTAAACAATGCCAGGTGGCGGGCCTGCAGGGGAGGGCCTTCTCTGTGGCTGCCCCAGCTCTCTGGAACCAGTTACCTCCTGAGATCCAGACTACCCCCACCCTATTGGCCTTCCGGAAAGCAGTGAAGACCTGGCTTTTCCGGCAGGCCTGGGGCTGTTGATCTCGCTGTTGCAATCTTGCGAGATCCAGCCATGAATGGTGTGCATGGGCTTTAAATGTTTTTAAATGTTTTTATAATGTTTTTAAATAATTTTTTATGTTCATTGTTCGTATTATTTTTGCTGTAAGCCGCCCAGAGTCCCTTGGGAGTTGGGCGGCATAGAAATATGATAAATTAAATTAAATTAAAATTAAATTGGATAATGCGACTGATGATACACCTTGGGAGGAGGGGGGAAAGAGGGTCAGAGCTGGAACGTAAATTACATGGGTTCACAGTTGGCTTCACTTGGAATGTGCCGACATGAAGCTCCTAATAAATAACTGAATTGCTTTTGAAGCTTGGCTTGAGGCTCATAATTTAATTAGGGCATCGGTCAGAATCCCTGACACCTAAATGCAAAAATATAGAATAAGCAATTCCACAGTAGTAACTGTGAGAGAGATATAGATGTCCTAGTGGACAACCACTAAGTATGAGCCAATAATGTGCAGCAGCTGCCAAAAGAGCCAAAGCAATCCTAGGCTGCATCAACAGGGATAGCATCAAGATCATGAGACGTGATAATAACACTTGTGAGATTTAACCCTCTCAGTTAAACATCAGGAGACTTCCATGAACAATAAAAAGAGCTTTATTTAACTTTTGCAAAAGTGGCCCCCCCTCCTTGTGCTCATGTGTAGAGCAACAAAAGAGAGCAAAGAATACATATGAATTCCAGATTTAAATACAGTTTCGGAGTAAAAACCTCCACCCCCTCAATGCCCCTTATTCTCTTACATAAGATAAGTTTTGACTACATAACACCTGTTTTTCCCAGACAAGTAATTCTCCTGATAGTTGCCACATCATAACAAAACTATCATTTTCAGCATGACATTGGTCGTCTTGCCAATGTTAGCCTGACCTGACATGAAATGTACTAATCAATTTATAATTCTGTTTTCCCCCTCAAAAGTCCCTCTTACACAACTAATGTCTAACAGCTGGTGTCTTAGGTTACATATAGGATAAATATGGCTCCACTCTTGCTCTTTTCTTTACAGGAATAATTCTTATTTCTCTCAATGCTGATAAGGGATCTGGAGGCTAAATCATACAATGTGCATCTAGCCTAACAATGAGAAGACTTGGGATGACATGATATCTGTCTTCCGGTACATGAGCGGCTATCACAGAGAATGGGGGTTTAAAATAGAATAGAGCTGGAAGGGACCTTGGAGGTCTTCTAGTCCAGCACCTTTGAGTAGGACAAGAAACAATGGGTGGAAATTTGTTAAAGAGAGATCCCACCTGGAAATAAGGAAAAATTTCTTAATAATGATAACAATTAATCAATGGAAAAGCTTGCTTCCTAGAGTTGTGTGTGCTCCGTTGTTAGAGAAAAGATTAGATAAGGATCTATCTGGGATGGTATAAGGTCTCCTGCCTTGAGCCAGGGGTTGAACTAGAAGACCAAATATCCCTTTCAGCCCTATGATAGTATATACAATAAAACTAGAGTTTCTGTAATACTTCCTCCTTGTTTGTAACTTTCTGCTACTTTTTTTTTTTTAAAATTTGATTTATATGTCGCCCTTCTCCGGAGACTCAGGGCGGCTTACAATGTGCTCAGCAATACTTCAGTCTTTTGTTCTAATCCTAGTCCCCAAAAGCCACTTCATGTAGACTATAACATTCTAAATGTAAGGACCAGCTTCTCCCCCTCTTCCAAGAAAGTATGAACTCTTGAGAACTTTGTATTTCAAAAGGAATCTTTTATTGAAAGGGATGAAAGCAAGTCAAAACTCAAAGCAGGCTTTGGGGTCCCTCAGGGCATGCAGTTCAGGATAAAGGAATTTAGGAACCCCTGCCCACCTTCCGATGTGGATTCCAACCAATCCACAGGTATGAATACGAATTGCATCAGCCTCTCTGAGAAACAGATATGAAGAGTTTCTCAGGGTCATTTTACAATCCACCCATTCCCCCCTTTTTCTGAGATGTGAGATTTCTTCAGGGATTCCTGGCACCAGGCAACCATTATAAATCAGGGTAAAGTTTATACAAAGAGGATCAGGCAAGAAATTAGATACATAGGAAAAGAACTAAATGTGACACTCCAAATCCCCCCCCCTTCTTCCACGAAGAATGGAAGATACACGGATCTGACATATTGCCCTCCTCAGAAAAAAGGAAAATCCACCTAGAAAGACATAAAACATATAATATGGTAAGATTTAGGATAGTTTGTGTGGGTATTTCAGGTAGAATTTCTGTAACAGTGTGGGGGCTTTTACATTTTTTTGGCTACCCATTAGTTCTGAGAGGATGGTAGGTGTTTCCATGCCACTAAATATTGTGTGGAGCTGTGGTGAGTGTGAGAGTCAAGGATGTCTTTGATTTCAAAATTTTGTTCTCCTTCCATCATAATGGGGGTTGGAGGTGTGGGCAAAGGAGGTCCGACTTTTGAAGTGATTTCTGGCTTGAGTAGGCTGCAGTGAAACACTGGATAAACCTGCCTAAATGTCTTAGGAAGGAGGACTTCTACCATGACAATGTTTATGATTCTGGTGATGGGGAATGGGCTGATGAATTTTGGTCCCAGTTTCTTAGATGGTTGTAAGGATTTCAGAAACTTTGTGGCTAGATATACACAGTCCCCAACCTTGAATGGTTTGGGTTCACAGCATTTTTTGTCAGCTTGAATTTTAAAAGCTGCTCTAGCCTCTTGTAGCACTAGTCTGACCATTGGCCAAGTGGTTTGTAGGTTATTTATCCACTCCTTAAGGGAGGGGATATCAGGTTCCTTAGCTGGTAGCTCTGGCATGGGGTTAAATTCTTGTCCTGTGGCTACCTGAAAAGGGATGAAACCAGTGCTACTGTGTTGTTGTAAGCTACTTCAGCAAAAAGTAACAGGTCAGTCCAATTGTCCTGTTGGTAGTTAATAAAACATCTTAAATATTGTTCCAATATGCCGTTCATTTTTTCAACTCCCGCATTTGTCTGGGGGTGGTGTGAAGAGGACAGCTCCTGGGTGGACCCTAATATATTTTTAAAAAGCCCGCCAAAATTTGGAGGTGAATTGGACCCCCCTGTCTGAGATAATCCGTTGAGGTGCTCCATGGAAGTGATAAATGTGGGCTAAAAACATTTTTGCTAATGCCTTGACTGATCTTCTGGCAGGGTATGAAATGGACCTGTTTTGAAAAGAGGTCCGTTACAACCCAAATAACTGTGTTTCCCGAGCTTGCCAGGCAGCTCCACTATAAAATCCATAGAAATCTCTCTCCAAGGTGCTGAAGGATCTGCTACAGTTTGTAAGAGCCCTGGGAACTTTCCTTGTCGTCTTTTTGCAGCTGCGCAGATGGGGCAGCTAGCCACGTAGCTCTCAATGTCTTTTTTAAGGGATGGCCACCAGAATTGCCTTTTGATTAGGTGTAGCATTTTCACAAATCCAAAATGTCCAGCTATCTTGGAGTCATGGAATCATTTCATAAGCTCCAATCTTTGGCTAGCAGGGACATAAAGTTTGTTTTCAACCCAGGCTAAATCATCTTCAAGCAAACAAATGTGTTTGTGTGCCTGGAACCAGTCGTCTTTAAGAAGTGCCTCCTTAAATTTTAAGACTGTTGCATTAAAGCGGTTCTTTTTTGGCTTGTGCACAGGTAACAACTTTGGCGGCTAGCTGGGGTGTTTGGAGCATAGGTTTCACAATTTCAGTCTTATTACTATTGTATTGGGGCTTCCTGGACAGGGCATCAACTAAGAAGTTTTTCCCTCCTGGAAGATATTTGAGGGTAAAATTAAAATGTTTAAAGTATTGTGCCCAATGTACTTGTTTGGAGGAGAGTTTTCATAGGGTCTTCAGAGCTTCTAAGTTTTTAAGATCAGTCCAGACTTCACAGGGTACTTTGTTCCCTTTTAAGAATTGTCTCCATGAGGACTTCCGGTTGGCACCACAGGCGTCGTGGATGGTCTCCTCAGACCGCCAGCCCCACAATCTCGTAAAAGCCGCTTTGACAACATTAATCGGCTGTCTGGCGGCTTAAAAACCTCTCCATCAGGAGAAGAAGGAGAGGAGAGCCGGTGGGTGCGAGTAGAGCTCCCCGAAAGTCCTCTGGAATAATTCCAGAGGCTCGGAGGGTGAGAGCTCCCCAGTCAGCCCACTAAGAAGCTCTGAATCCGGGACAACTCTGTTTAAACAGAGCCAGGTGCTGCGACCAATCCTGCTGTCAAAAGTGAGTTTGATTGATTACAAGCGCAGGCAGAGCGGAAACAGGAGAACAAGCTTTAAAAGTAACAGTGCTTAACTCCGGATTTACATTGTTTCTAATTGAATCCTTTTGAGCTGGAGGCTGAAGATGGCACCTTTGTTATGGGTGTGAAAGTGAAAGTCAGAAACGAAAGTGGTTATTGAGAACTTTGCACTGTGAGAGTGGATTAAAGCTGCTGGGAAGTGAGAGCTTGTGGAGAAAAGACTATTTTGCCTGATAAATTAGAGACTATAAATTACAAGCTTTTGAAAATTGTTCAAAGGACTTTGTGGTTGTGAAAGGAAAAAAGATCCTTTTTTAAAAAAAAAAGATGGCTTCTAAACAAGTTAAGCCAGGAGCTACTAGAGGAGGAGGAGGTTCTCCAGTGGTGTCAGTAGTGACACAGAAAGCACAACTTTGGGGGGGGGAATCTTTTTTTTTCTGTAAAACTTTTCAATAATAAAAAAAGAATTGTCTCCATGTGAGGAGGGCCCATTGTACTGCATAAGCCTCTTTCTCCCATATGGCCCTTCTTTGCTTGGTTTCTGTCAATTTCTTGGGTGTGTATGCACATGGTTGCAATTATCCCTGTTCATTGTTTTGAAGTAGGACTGCTCCTACTGCCAGGTCACTGGCATTTGCTTGGATGACAAAAGGGTGTTCTGGGTCTGAGTGTTTTAGGATTGGTTCAGCTGAGAATAGCTGTTTCTCGAATGCCGCTTGGCATTCCATTGTCCAGTTAAAGGGTTGCCTTGGTTTTGGTTCCCCCCCCCTTTCATCTTTAGTGAGTTCGTAATGGGGAGGGCGATTTTAGCAAAGGCTGGAATGAATTGACAGTGAAAGTTAGCAAAACCAAGGAAACTTTGTAGTTGTTTATGGGTTTGGGGTGGTTCCCAATCGATGATGGCTTTTACTTTAAGTGGATCCATCTCTATCCCCTTGTGGGACATTCTATACCCCAGGTAGTCAATCCTTTCTTGGTGGAACTTGCATTTAGAGAGTTTTGCATAGAGTTTGGTGGCATGGAGTTTAACAAGAACCGCTCGGACTAGTTTTATGTGTTCTGCTTTTGTTTTGGTGTAAATAAGAATGTCATCAAGATAAATCAGGACCCCTTTGTATAAATGTTCATGGTGCACCTCATTAATTAATTGCATAAACATGGCAGGGGCCCCTTGTAATCTGAAAGGGAGTACCTTAAATCGGTAGCACCCCAGCGGAGTGTTAAAAGCAGTCTTCCACTCATCCCCTTCCCTAATTCTGATGTGGTAGTATGCCTCTCATAAATCCAGCTTTGAAAAGATTTTTCCTTTAGAGACGTGAGTCAGCATGTCCTTCATGAGGGGAAGTGGGTACATATTTTCTATGCTGATCATTTTTAGATTACAGTAGTCAATGCAGAGGCGTAGACAGCCATCTTTCTTTTCACAGAATAACACCAGGGCTGCTATTTTTGATCGGGTGGGTTCGATGAAACCCCTTTTTAGGTTCGTCTAGTTCTCTGGGGGACATGCAGTACATTTTTGGTTTTGGAAATTTAGCTCCTGGTAGGATCTCAATGGCACAGTCCGTGGCACAATGGGGTGGAAGTTCATTGGACTCCTCCTCGCTAAATACCTCAGCCAAATCCTGGTATTCTTTGGGGATGCTGGTGGGTGCAGCAGGGTGGCTGGTCATTGCCGTTCCCCTGCTTTCCTTTCCTTCCTCTTTCATGTTCGTGAAAGTTACATGCCCCTGGAATTTTACGGTTCCTCTCTTCCAGTTTATTTTTGGGTTCCACTTCTGCAACCACGTTAGTCCTAGGACTAGTGGCCATTCCATTCCTGGGGCTACTATGAACATGAGGGTTTTGTTAAGATCCCCCAGCTTCATTTGCAATGGTTCTGTGGCAAAATTGGCTGACTCCCCCCCCCACCCGCTACAGTTCTGTCTAGCTGGCAAAAAGTGATGTGGGTTTTCATTTTCTTTAGTTGAATTCCCAATCTACCTGCCAGGGTTGGGCTAATTAGGCATCAGGTGCACCCTGAGTCCAGCAATGCTGCTACTTCTTCCCCTTTCCCTCGGCTGGAGATAAAAAGTCTTAGGGGTAGGATGAGCGGTTCAATAGGGTTACTTACCAGCGAGTCATCTTCCAGGTCACTTTTGGAGTGGCTCAGGACTGGCTTTTTGATTTAAGATCACCCTCACTTGAGGAGGGGCAGTAGGGCTCCTCCAAAAGTCAATTTTCTGCTTTCTCTCACTAACACTGCCGTAGCCGCCACTGCTTGAACACAATCTGGCAATCCTTAACAGACAGGATCTAACATTTTAGACAAAAATGCCACTGACTCTCTCTTTCCTCCCCACTTCTAGGTTAAAACCCTCAAAGCCATTCCCTTAATACTCAAACCCTCAAAGCCATTCCCTAGGCTCTTTGCATACCAGGCCTTTTTCAAAATAGCATAATTATCTATTCACAGCCTACAATATCCAGTCAATTCTAGAAATTTCCTCAACTCCTTCAAGTGTGATTTTTGTTACTTCTTTCATTAATCAAATGTCCTAAGTATTTTATCTCTCTTTCTACATATTGTAATTTCTAACTCATCTCTGTAACAATTCCTATAAGGGCACCAACTTGTGCTGCTAACAAACAAACAAACAAAATGCCATAGGATGGAGCACCTTGACTCAGAAGCATTCAAAATGCATGCAGACCAGTGGTCATATTCAAAATTTTTCCTACCAGTTCTGTGGTTGTAACTAGGTGGGTGGGTGGGGTGGGGGTCATGTGACTGTGTGGGTGTGGCCAACTTGACATCATTCATGGCCATGGCCACTCAGTCACATGACTCCCCCCAACAAGCCACACCCACAGAACAGGTAGGAAAAAAAGTTGAACTTACAGCTATTGCAGCCTTTCTACCTATTTTCTGCCCAGGCCTGGCCTAATCTGTCAAAGGCCTTCTCCTGCATGCTGACTGCTCTCCCTTTGCCAGTCGCACACATCACATGGATCACCCCATTTCCCTTCCTTCAGAGGCCCCGGCCCTAGCCCCGCTTCCTCCCCCACAACTGCCTCTTTCTTTGGGCTTACCTTCCTCCTGTGGCAGCTGGTGGCAGAGGGCAAGGCAAGCTCTCTTTTTCAGTGAGACTGCAAGAAGCCTCCCAGCTGCTGCCTCTTTGCCAGCCACTTTCTGGCAGCAACAGCTGGCTGGAGGCCGCAGGAAACTACCGGAGGTCTCAAACGCACTGAAAAAGCTGTTGCAGTGCTATCGCCGCCCTGTTCTTTGCACCGGCCACGCACGCACATCCCATTGCCAGCTGCGCCTGAGTGGAGGAGTCCCTCTGGCACAGCAAGCAATGGAATGCATGTCCATGGCCAGCATGAAGAACAAGGCAGCAATGGCACTGCAGCAGCTTTTTCAGTGTGTTCGAGACCTCCAGTAGTTTTCAGTGGCCTCCAGCCAGCCACCGCTGCCGGGAAGTGGCTGGCAAAGAGGCGGCAGCTGGGAGGCTTCTCACAGTCACACCAAGAAAGAGAGCTTGCCTTCCGCTCTGCCACCAGCCACCACGGGAGGAAGATAAGCCTGAAGAAAGAGGCGGTTGTGGGGGAGGAAGCAGGGCTAGGGCTGGGGCCTCTGAAGGAGGGGAAATGGGGCAACATATGTGACTGGGAAGGGATGGGGCAGTGGGTGGCAACTCCAGGGCAAGGCCGGAGCCAAGGAATGGCGCATTCCCTGACCCAGCCGAGGTGGGCAGCGAGTGGGCAGACCTCTGGGGCAAGGCCAGAGCTGGGGAATGGTGCATTCCCTGACCCAGTCGAGGTGGGCGGGGGCTCCAGGGCCTTGGGGAATGGCACGTCTCTGGGGCCCCGGCCCCCGACCCAAGGTGAAGGGCAAGTGAGTGGCATTGATTGATTACCTTTGCTGAGTTGAACTGAGTGGGCAACTGAGTGAACTGAGGCAACTGACAAGGTGATTACCTGGGCCACATGGCAAAGGCAACATATATAGGGCAGGGGTGTGCGGGGCGTGCGGGGAGCGGCCAGAAGGGGCAAGCAGCGAGTGGCTGGGAGGGACAAGTGACTGGGAGGGGCAAGGAGTGAGTGGGTGAGTGGGCGGATGTGGGAGGGGCCAGCCAGAGGTGGTATTTACTGGTACAGCAGACCATGAAAAAATTTCCACTACTGGTTTGCCCAAACCGGTCTGAACGGGTTGAATACTACCTCTGATGCAGACATAAAGACATAAAAGGGGTTTTTTTTAAAAGAAGAATAGCTTCAAAAATAAAACAAACAATCTAAATGAGGTATTTTGAGTCAATACTCTGAAATATATTTGGGTCAATCTTTAGTGTTAATTCTCTGCTTTTAGTAAAATAAATGAGTCAGATTCCTTTTATTTCTAACGTGACCTTATACATCTCAGCACATTCTAATATTTGATGTATAATCCTCTTATTGGCTGGTATATTTTCAAGTTTCCAAGATTGGGTATAAACAATTCGTGCTGCTGTTACTATATGTAAAATGATATGTTGGAGTTGCTTCTTTATCCTTTGATTAATTATTCCTAATAAAAATAATTCAGGTTTAAATTCAATTTGTTCTCCTGTTATCTCCTGTAACCATCTCCTTATCTGTTCCCAATATTTCTTTGCTTTGGGGCATTGCCACCACATGTGATAAAATGTTCCGTCCTTATATTTACACTTCCAGCAGTCCGGTTTCATATTTGTGTATATTTTAGCCAATCTTGCCGGTGTTAAATGCCACCTATAAAACATTTTGTACTGATTTTCTTTATATGTGGTCGACAATGTTAATTTACAGTTTTTGTTCCATAATTTTTCCCATTCCTCTAAATTTATATTACAGCCTACGTTTTGTGCCCATGCTATCATTGAACTTATTTATTCACTATTTCTTCTTCCATTTCTACCTCTAATAGATATTTATATGCTTTTGTTATAAATTTTTCTTCCTTGCCTGTCAATATTCTATCCAATTGTTATGGTACCCCTTCAATTCCATATCTTTTCTATATTTCGACTGTGTCTGTAGATATGGCCACCAGTCTATAATTATACCCTGTTCTTTTAATTCTTCATTTGATTTAAGCTTCCTCTGGCTATCTAATAGTTCTTTATATCTTATCATCTTTTTTTTATCTAATGTGTTCGGATAAATCGTTGCCTCCGTTGGTGAAACCCAGTTTGCAATTTCATATAATGTTTCTTTTTAACCTTTCCCCATGTCCATATCAATGCTTCTCTTATTTGATGTCGGTAAAAATATGAGTCATATGCATGTCAGATCCCTAAAAGTGATACTGCCATTCAATTGAAGGAAGGGGGAGACTTGGATTCGATTTACTAGCATTGCCTGTGTCAACAGATATTTTACAACCTATATCCTGGCGCCAAAGAGCCCTGAGATCCTCTTTACCTGGAGGAATTTTTATGATAGTCATGTGGGTTGTTTCACTTTAAAGGATAACAGTGTGAATTCATGGTTGTTCGGGTTCTCAGGGAAACTGGAAAAGAAAGCATCTTCACATTTGTGTATTGGTTAAAATCTGCATTCTGACTTAAAGGGAGGGGTCTCTACTGCTTTAATCCTACTTGTTGTGCCTAAGGGTATTCAGATCTTGCTTTAACTGGGTGGCTATCACTTCTGCTTAATAAAAGAATCCTTTTGAACAACCACGTTTCAAGAGTTCTTACTTTCTTAAATTGGAAGGAGAGGCAATCCTTATAATGAGTGTGCCTTATTATGTTTATCCCATAGGAAGGCATGCCAACCTGCCTGTAGGTCATGTCCTTCAATTGTTAAAACCCTTTTATTGTCTAAGTTTATCCAGTCTCTGATCCATAATAGCCCCGCAGCTTGATAATAAAGTTCCCATTTTGGGAGTCCAAAGCCACCTCTGCTTCTACTATCTTGTAACATTTTCATATTTATCCGTGCTTTCTTACCCAGCCAAATAAATTTTTTAATTATTGTATTTAATTCCTCAAAGAATCTCCTTTCCAATTTTATAGGGACTGTCTGAAATAGATATAATAATTTTGGCAATATGTTCATTTTAATCACTGCTATCCTTCCTAGTATGATAATTGTAATTTTCCCCAGATCTCTAAATCTTTTTTCATTTGTTGTATCAGTTTTTTATAATTGTCATCTTTTATTGAAGAACACCTTACAGTGAGCCAAATTCCTAAATATTTAATCTGTTTTTCAATTTGCAATCCCAAATCTTTTTCTAATTCTTTCTATTCTTTTTCAGTTAAATTTTTTACTAACATTTTAGTCTTTTCTCTATTAATTTTCAGTCCTGCCACTGTCCCAAATTTTTCTATTTCATTCATTAAGGTGTTTCCTGTCTCTAGCAGCTCTTCTATGAAGAACACTAGGTCATCCGCAAATGCCTGTGTCTTATATTCTTCTTTTTTTACCTTTAGTCCTTTTATCTCTCCATTGTATCTAATTTGGATTAGCAGCACTTCTAATGTCAAGATGAAAAGCAGAGGTGAAATTGGGCATCCCTGTCTTACTCCTTTGTTTATTTCGAATTTCTCTGTGTTATCCCCATTAATTAACACTCTAGCTTTTTGTGTTGTGTATATCGCCTTTATTGTTTTCTCGAACTTCCCTCCAAATCTCATATCTTTGATCTGTTGGAACAAAAACTGCCAATTAAGATTATCAAATGCTTTCTGGCATCTAAAAATATTAGTCCCATCTGTTTTTTTTTAATTAAAAAGTTTTATCAAGTATTACAACAATTTTTCCCCATCCCTCCTCCCCCACCTTCCCTCCTCCACCCATCCCCCATCCCTCATCCCCCCTCTCCCTCCAACCCCCCTCCCCTCACCCTGGACTTCCCAGAGCAAATACAGGGTATAGCATTTAACAAACATAAACTAAAATATGCTAATTTTCTGTAGGCTCCAAATTCCCTCTTGCTCTTTAACTCCCCTTTCAACAACAAAACATAATTCAAAAAGAAAAAGTTGGTTTAATTCATAAGCTATTTGAAGCTTTTTAGTCCGATATTTGTTTTGAATATAGTCAATCCATCTTCTCCATTCCGATATATATCTCTAATTTGAGTGGTCCTTCAAATATGCCAAAATTTTTGCCATCTCTGCTAAATTCACTACTTTTAGTGTCCATTCTTCAATAGTAGGTAAGTATTCCTTCTTCCAATACTGTGCCACCAAAAGTCTGGCTGCTGTTATTAAATTTAAAATCAACTTAGTCTCTATAACCGTACAATCTGTAATTATACCTAACAAAAAGAACTGTGGAGTAAATTTTATCTTCTTTTTGAGAATATTTTGAATAATCCACCATATTTTTATCCAAAATGCCTTAATTTTTTTACATGTCCACCATATATGATAATACGTGGCATCATTACATTCACATCTCCAACACTTAGGTTGCACACTTGGATACATACAGGCTAGCTTTTTAGGATCTAGATGCCATCTATAAAACATTTTATAAAACTTCTCTCTTAAATTTTGGGCTTGCGTAAACTTCACATTTCTAACCCATATTTTTTCCCACATTTCCATCATTATTGGTTCTTCAATATTTTGTGCCCACTTTATCATACAGTCCTTAACTAACTCCGTTTCTGAATCTATTTCTACCAATGCATTATACAACCTTTTTATATGCATTTGACTTTGATCTCTAATTTGTTTTACCAAGTTCTCCTCATTTTGCAAGATACCAATTTTCTGATCTTCTCTCCATCTAGCTTGCAGCTGTACATACTGAAACCATGTTTGAATTATCCTTTCTTCTCTTAATTGATTCAAAGGTTTTAATTGTAGTATACCTCTTTCCTTGTTAAGAAGCTCTTTGTATGTAGTCACATCTTGTTTTTGCTCTACACTTATATTCTCTATCGCGTGTCTGGGTATTGCCCACATTGGTAACTTCTCGTTTAATTTATACTTATACTTTTTCCAGACACGCAATAAAGCATTCCTTAATATGTGACTTTTAAAAGTCTTATCCACTTTCTTATCATATAATAAATAAGCATACCACCCATAAACCAAATCATATCCCTCAATATTCAATATTCTTTCTTCTGTTGAGTTCATCCAGTCACTCATTGCTGATAGGGCAGCTGCCTCATAATATAGTCTTAAATTGGGCATTTTGAGACCTCCTCTTTCACGTATATCCTGCATTATGTTTTGTTTTATTCTCGGTCTCTTCCCTGCCCAGACAAAATTATTAATACCCTTCTGCCATGTCTTCAAATTTTCATCTTTTTAAAGTATTGATATCATTTGAAAAAGAAACAAAAACTTAGGCAAAACATTCATTTTTACTGCTGCTATTCTTCCTAACAAGGATAATTGTAATTTTTTCCAATTTTCCATCTCTCTCTGTATTTTTTGCCACAACGGATCATAGTTATGCTTAAATAATTTCGCATTTGATGTCATAATATAAACCCCCAAATACTTAACTTTTTTTTACTATTTCAAATCCTGTTAATTTTTCTAATTCATCTTTTTGATTTGTAGTCATGTATTTAGTTATTATCTTCGTTTTCCCTGCATTTATTTTAAATCCAGATACTTGTCCATATTGCTTAATTATATCCATTAAACCTACAACCGACTGTAATGGTTGGGTTAAAGTAACAACCAAGTCGTCTGCGAATGCTCGTACTCTGTAATCATACTGCCTAATTTTAATTCCATTTATTTTGTCCGACCCACGTATCTTACTTAACAAAAATTCCAAAGTCAAGTAATGACTTTCAAGTAATGTCTCCATCCTTGTCTTGTTCCTTTTTCTATATTAAAAGTATCTGTTAAACTACCATTAATTATTATTTGCGCTGTTTGTTTCTGATATATTGCCTTAATAGGTTGTGTAAAATATTCTCCAAACTGCATCTTTTCTATTATTTTCAATAAGAAATGTCAATTCAATCGATCAAATGCTGTCTCCGCATCAAGAAATATTAGCACCGCAGGGATTTGGTTGTTCTTCCCCAAATACTCCAATAGGTTAACCATTTGCCTTACATTACTCTTCATTTGTCTACCATTTATAAAACCAGTTTGATCATTATGAATCATTTGTTGCATGACTGTCATTAACCTATTTGCTAATATTTTAGCAAAAATCTTATAATCTGTATTTAAAAGTGATATAGGCCTATAATTTTTTGGCTGAGTGTGGTCTTGGTCCTCCTTTGGAATCAGAGAAATAAAAGCTGTCCTCCAGGATGTGGGTACATCTCCTTCAGATTGTATGTTGGTAAATAACTCTTTGAGTGATCCCACCATTTCTAACTGCAAGTGTTTATAATAAGCAGCTGTCAAACCATCCGTCCCAAGGGCTTTACCCATTTTCAACTGCTTAATTGCAAACATAATCTCTTCGGAAGTTATTGGTTGATTTAAACCCTCCCTTTGCTCTCTTGTAATTATAGGAATATTCTCTTTCTGTAAGTATCTCTCTACATCTATACTTTGAATTTTATCACTAGCATACAACCTCATATAAAATTCTAAAAATGCTTTTTTAATCATATTTTGCTGATAAACCTCTTTACCTTTATATTTTATTTTCTCTACAGTCCGTGACTTTTGTTTTTTCCTTAACAGATATGCTAACCATCTCCCTGGTTTATTAGCATTGCAAAAAGTATTACGTTTAGCATATTGCAAATTAGTTGCGACCTGATCTGCCATTAGCATATTAAATTGCCCTTGCAGTAAGTTAATTGCCTCTTTTATTTTCTTGTCTGCTGGGTTCAATATCAAAGCTTGTTCTTTTTTTTTAATTTCCTCTTCTAACTCCTTCCTTTTTTTTTCCTGTTTACGTCTATGTTTATTATTCAAATATATCAAAATACCTCTCATATATGCTTTACTTGCATCCCAAACCATTTCCATAAATGTATCCTTATGCATATTTATAATGAAAAATTCTTTCATAAATTTTTTATATTTTTTTACATTTTCCTCATATCTAAACAGATTTTCATTTAACCTCCAAGACCTCTTAAATCCCATTCCATACTCTAATTCCATCCAAACTGGACTATGATCCGTTAAAACTCTTGGGCAGATCTTCGTCTTCTTCACCCTAGAAAAAAGATCATTAGTAATTAATATGAAATCAATCCTAGAGAAAGATTGATGTCTATCAGAAAAAAAGGTAAAGTCTTTTTCTTCAGAGTTCCTCTCTCGCCAGATATCTCTCAACTCCATATCATCCATCATTTCAAAAAATGATTTTGGCAATCTAGCACGCATTGAGATATTGTGCAAGAGCCCCTTCTTATCTTTTTTAGTGTCCAAAATTCCATTCCAATCGCCCAATAAAATGCATGATTTGTAATCCCATTCCCATCTTATTCTGGACCTCTCCCATTTTATTTTCCAAGTTCTCATTAGACTGCTTAATTTCTTCCACTTTTTCATCTATTGCTTCAATATGGCCTGCCAGACCTTGGACTGCCATGATAATATCTTCTCTAATTTCCTGATTTCATTTTTGAATGAACTCTTTAATTTGAACCATCTCCTCAGCAACATCTCGAATTTTATCCTCAAACACCGAAGTAATTTTTTTTCCGTGACAGAGGCTTGTGTTTTAAGGGCTTCCTGCAACATTTCAAGTGTTAATTCTGGTGGTTCCATTGGAACAGAGAGAGATTGCAATTTGGACGTTTGAGCTGGGGAGCTCCCAGCACTTTTAGGAACAATAGTCTTTATTTGTTTTGAAGCCATTTTTAGTTTCCAATTTGAGTTTATTCAGCAACCAGAACAACAAATCATCCAAATCCAGAAATTTCCAGTCTTTAAATAATATCAATCCTTTTTTTAAAAGCACTGCTATAGTCTTTTTAGCCTTTTAATCTTCTTTCTTTCAAAGCAAAATTTTAGACAGGGGCTGCAAGTGCTAAACAAAACTTTCCTTTTTAACTTTCACTTTCATGCCCCATTTTTTTTTAATTTGATTTATATGCCGCCCTTCTCCGAAGACTCAGGGCGGCTTACAATGTGCTCAGCAATAGCCTTCATCCTTTTGTATATTTATACAAAGTCAGCTTATTGCCCCCACAACTGGGTGCTCAATTTACCTACCTTAGAAAGGATGGAAGGCTGAGTCAACCTTGAGCCTTGGCGAGATTCGAACCCTGCAGTAATTGCAGGCAGCTGGTCTTAATAACCAGCTTAATAACAGGGTGCCTTAAACCCCTGTACTACCAAGACTCAATCGCCATCTTGGTTTCACTTTCTCCCTTTAGTCAGAAGGAAGTAATACACATTTGGAGTTAAAGTTTAGTACTTGCAAATTGCTAGCTTTGCTCAGCCTGCTTCCAAATCCAATGTTTATTCAAAGCATTGTTTGCAGGGGTGGTCGCAGCATCTTCTTCTGGTTAAAGCAGAAACGTCCCGGATCCGGAGCTCTGTCCGGCTTCCAGGGAGCTCTCACCCTTCGAGCCCCAGAATTGTTCCTGGGGCTTCTTGGGGAGCTCTACCTGCACCTGTCTGCTCTCTTCCTCCCCTTTTCCCAGGGAGAAAATTTCCAAGCCGCTAGACAGCTGATTTGCGCTGTTCTAGCGGCTTTACACGATCGTGGGGCTGGCGCTCACAAAAGGAGCGTCTTCGACGCCTTCGGTGCCACCGGAAGTCCCGTGCCACCTGTTTTTCAGGATGTGTTTCATAATACTCTAAGACATTTAACACCGTTCTTATATTGTTCCTAATTTGCCTTGTAGGTAGAAAACCATTTTGTTCCAAATGTATTATTTCATTTAATATTAATTTCAACCTTTCCACAATTATAGTAGTAAAAATTTTGTAATCTGTGTTCAACAGCGAGATTGGCCTGTAATTTGTTATTTGTTTGTGGTCTGTACCTTCTTTTAGAAAAAGGGATATATAAGCTTCAGTCCAGGAGTCAGGTAATTTGGCCTTCTCCAATATATCATTATACACTTCCAGTATTATCATTTCAAAATCCTCATACAAACTCTTATATACCTCCCCTGGAAGTCTGTCTGGCCCCGGGGTTTTATTACTTTTTTGTTTTTGCACTGCTCTTCTTAATTCTGTGGCTGTTATCTCTTTATTTAATATTTCCCTCTGCTCTTCTTTTAGTTCCAGCAAACCATTAACCTTTAAGTATTGTTTTATGTTCTCCTTGTCTTTCTTCTTTTTTATATAGCACCTCAAAGTAATTCTGGATTATTTTTTTATTTTTTTCCATTTTGTACTGTAACTCTCTGTTTTCATCCTGTAATTCCTGAATCAAACTTTTTTCCCTATCCTTTTTAAATTTATAGGCTAGCCACCTCCCGGGCTTGTTTGCATATTCAAAAAAAAATTGTTTTGCCACTTTCAATTCCCTTACCCTTTCCTCTTGCTCCACTACATTTAGTTTATGTTTAGCCAGAACCATTTTCCCTTTAATTTTTTCATCCTTTGTAATTTAGTTTCTAATTTTTTAATCTCCTCCTTTAGTGTATTTTGCATTTGCTTTTTCTCCTTTTTTTTTTTTTTTTTTTGCTATATAAGCTATCGCTATACCCTTAGGTACGCTTTAGCCATATCCCATATAATTTGTAATGATGTTGGTTGTTTTATATTTTCCTTAAAAAATAATTCCATTTCTTTTTTAATCTTTAAAATAAATTCTTTTTCTTTTAAAATTTGGGGATTCAGTGTCCACCTTCTCCTAACTTTTTTCTGTCCTTTCCAAATTATTTTTTTTTTATTGAAAAGTTTTTTTAAAAAATTTTTTTACAAACAATTTCCCCACCCCCTCCATTTTTAAGGGGTTGTGGTCAGCCCACATATTTGGCATTATTTCTATTGTTTCTATATCCTTTCCTACATCTCCATTCATCCATGCCATATCTAACTGGGACCAGGATTTATGTAGGTTTGAGAAAAAAGTATATTCCCTTTTTTTTTTGGATTCAATTCCCTCCACTGATTGAATAAATTGACCATGTACCATATCAAAGAATGACCCTGGTAGTATTTTTTGTTTCTTTTTATTTTTCATGCTCGTAACATAGTCCTTTTTTTTCCGTTCACCACCGCATAGACTTCTGGTGGCAATGTTGTGGCAGTGCAGAGGAAAGAGGACAGTCTCCGTCCTTTTACTCTGATTTTTTCACAATTGGGGACCCTTCGGGGCATGGAGAGCCTGGAGAGCCACGCGAAATAAAGAGTAAGCCTGGGGGGTAGTGAGGTAAAAGGCGATCATCCACTGCAATGAAAGGAAACCCCTTAAACCCAGTGTGAAAGCGTCTGCTATTGCAAGATGGCAGACCCGAGGCCATGACTAGTCACAGATGATGCGGAAGCAAGGAGATATTTAACAGACAGTGTCATTGAAGTGAGTAAAAATATCCCAAATCTGTAATAGAAGAGAAGAGCCTAAAGAAAGAGTAAGTCCATGATTTCTGGTGAAAAAAGGAAGCTCAATTTGCGAGGGAATCCTCAAAGCAAGTGGTGACCCAGCAGGAAGAGCTGTGAGTCAGCAAATTAAAATAACTAAAGATTGAGAGAAGGGAGACAAAGAACTTTGTGGCAAAAGCTTTAGGAGGAGAGGAGTAGCAAGAAAGTGGCTGGGAGAGGATTGGAAGGTGTAATTTGAAACCCAGAATGAAGAAATAGTGAAAATAGAGGAAAGAGAAAAGGGAGGTGGTACAGCGAAGATGAGAGATGGCGGAGTGAGCAAGAGGAGATGACGGGTGACAGACAGCTAGAAGGAGGAGAAAAATTGGTGGTTCAGGAGAGCAGCAAGAGAAGTGAAATAATCGAGGAAAGCAAATTGAGACAGAGAAGGAGCAGTACGTAGAAGAAGGTTGTAGAAAGTGGAGAAGATGGAGAGAGACCGGGACGCAGCGACGAGAGAGACAGGTGTGAGTGAAGAGATAGAAGGAAGAAGCGATATATTGGAGGAACAGAGAGAATACAAATGGCGACGTGGAAGGAGCGGTAGGCAACAGAAGGTCAGAGAAAGTAAAAGAAACAGAGAAGGGACGAGATGCGGTGG
Source organism: Pantherophis guttatus (assembly GCF_059756535.1). Lineage (NCBI taxonomy): Eukaryota > Metazoa > Chordata > Lepidosauria > Squamata > Colubridae > Pantherophis > Pantherophis guttatus. The sequence continues at coordinate 117,311,398 of NC_142065.1, read as the reverse complement.
CAAGAGTGACAGGAGTGGATTGGCAGCAGACAGAGGAAAATTGGAGAAGGAAACTGCCTCCTTAGAGAGACTGTGAGCCGAGTAGGAGGAAAAAAAGAAAGTGAAAATGTGTTGGAGAAGGAGAAGAGAGGTTCAGGAGTGGAAGAGAAAGGAGGGACAGTGGATATAGAAGAGAAAGAAAAAATGAAGAAACAGAGGTTCGGAGAGAAGTGTGAAATTAATAGGCTGCTAGCTAAATAAGGAAATATTAAAGGGATTAAATGTATAGGGTATATATAGATACTTAATATACAGATAAGAGATATCAATAATTGATTTAGAGACTTTGGGTTTGGCGTCATGGCAAGACAGCCGGGGAATAACGGGCTCTGAGGAGCCCAGCGAAAACCCCGACTGTTCTGCCCCAGCTACGGACCCCAAAGAACACAGCACACACAAACTCTATACAAAGCTTATTTTACTCAAATAACTTAGTCTTTATCAACCAAAAGCTGTTAATAAACTGTCTTAACAGCCTACCAGAATTCTAAGATAAGGTAATCACAGTCTTACTAGAGTTGGCAGAAAGCCCAGAAACAATTTTGCAGAGAATCCAGATGTGAAGGAGATTGAACTAAAGTTGTTCCCTACAGCTTGCTGCAAACGGTGTTCCTCCTTAAATAGGTTAAGGGAGTGGCCAATTAGCCCCAAGCCTTACTCTCGAGACCTCCTCCTAAGGAGCCACTCCTGCCTTTTGGCAGCTCTGAGCACCCATGCATTGAGAAGAGGCTCCTCCTCTTCATCCTCTTCACTTAAAGGAGCTTCTGGAGGTTCTGAAGGCCCTGGCTGAATCTCTGCCTCTGGCACTACATCTTCTCCAGCCTCCTCACTGTTCGACTTGAGCGCCAGCTGCACAGGCTGCTGGCGCAGCACCACACCAGCCTCCTCGTTGTCGGAATCAGCTACAATCTGTATAGGCCACTGATGGGCCACAACATCGACTGCTGAACCTCTGCTGATGGGTCTTCGGACCAGAACCGTCCTGCAGGGACAGGGTAGATAGAGAGGCATCTCGGACGACAAAGAGGAACAGGCAAGTTCCTCAGAGGTCAGAGGGAACTTTCTGTAAGTCGGCAGTGGGGGGCGGCAGCCATGGTGGCTGCCACAAAGCTGGGACAAACCAAGCTAAGTGATGTGCAGGAGGAAAGCGGAAAGGAACAATGCTCTTTGAAGCTGGGTGAGTGACAACCAACCCAAACTCGAAACAACATTTGGAGCAATGGTTTTTTACTTGTAAGACCCCTAGCCTTAAAACAGTGGCTGGGGAACTACAGGGCCTAGAAGATTTCAGGATGCAATTTTTAAAAGAAAAAAAAAAGACCCGATAGAAAATTGATGTTTGAATAGAACAAATCCAAAAAATAAACATTGAGATTTGGTTCAAAAACTGAGCAAAGTTTCAAATTTGAATTGGACTGTTAAAGAAAAAAAGAAAAAAGAATTATTATTTTCAAAACACAGAAGGAGAGAATCAAGCAAAAACGTTAAATAATTGAAACAAAATGGCTACTTATGTGACTAATGGAAATTGTGGATTGCAGAGAGACACCTTCTGATTCAAAAAGAAACATTGTAATTTGCTCTTTGTTGGGGAACATTGTAAATATTACAGATAACAACCGTGGGACTTTGGCGGTGGAGGTGTTTTTTCTTGGTCTGCAAGCGGCTTGACTTTGGCGAAAAGAAAAGGAAAATATAACGGAACTCCTATAATTGGTATTAATTGGTGCAGGAACAAAATAAGTCAAATGGCGCAGGAACAAAAGAAGAAAATTGATGTAATTTGCTTGAAATAGAAGTAAGAAAAAGAACTAAATTGATACATGGAGAATTAAAATTGAGAACTTTGAAATTGAAATGAAACATATGCTAACAGACAAGAAAACGAGGAACAAGATACAAACGGCTGGGAAAAAAGAAGATAAAAATAATGTGATTAAAAATGAAAAAGCAATGTATAGATGGAAAGTAATCATAAAAAGGAGGTTTTTATAGATGAATAAGAATGAATATGAATATAAGAAGAATTTGTTATAGATTTATTTAAAAAATTGAAATAAAGAGGGAAGTTAGAATATGAAAGGAACAGAATATGTTAACAGAAATTTATTAACTCATATAAGGATGTGTTTGGTGTAAGAACTAAGTCTCATTGTTAAATTGTTACAAAGATGATAATGATAATGCGATTGAATATGAATAAATAATGTAAAAATGGATGGTAAAATAAAAAAAGTGATTATGCTGGGACAGGCAGTAAATTAAGGTGATGATACTGGGATTGACAGCAAAAGTAAAGATGATTATACTGGGTATAACAGTAAAAATAGAGATAATTATGCTGGGATTGATAGTAAAATAAGGTGATTATACCGGGTATAACAGTAAAATTAAAGAAGCTTATGCTGAGATTAAAAATGATTATACTGGTTTAACAGTAATATTTAGATGATTATGCTGGGATTGATAGCAAAAATAAAAATAATTATACTGGGTTTAACAGTAAAATTTAGATGATTACGCTGGGATTGACAGCAAAAAGAAAAATGATTATACTGGGTTTGACAGTAAAATTCAGATGATTATGCTGGGACTGACAGCAAAAACAAAAATGATTATACTGGGTTTAACAGTAAAAATAAGGATGATCTTGCTGGGAATGACAGTAAAAATAAATGATTATGCTGGGTTCAACAGTAAAAATAAAAGTGATTACGTTGGGATTAAAAGTAAAGATGAGGATTAAGATGAAGATGATGTGCTGTGATAAACAATTAAAGATGATTATGTTGTGATTACTAGTAAAATTAGGATGATTATGTTGATAAACAGTAATGAAGATGATTTGCTGTGAGTGATAGTTAAGATATTGTTTATGATAATAGTAATGATTTATATTTTTAAGATACATTCATCTAAATAAAAAGAAAAGATATTGAAATGATATTGAGTTAGGATTTAAAGATTTAAGTAACGGGTTCTTGGATAATGGTATTATAAAATAGATAGAATTTAGGGAAACAATTGTGTAAAACATTAAGTTGTGTTATTTGGAAATTAAGATCTGAGGTGAAATAATAAAAAGGTAATTGTTTTGAGCGAGTTATTGCAAGCTGGTCTTTTTTCCCCTCTGTTTTATTTTTTTATTATTTTTATAAGATGATGATTAGTGGAGATGAGTTGTTGTTAAAGATGAATTTGTGATTGTACCAATTTATGACTGGATCAATGCTTCATTCTAAAAAGATTATTTTATGTTTATGTTTTTAAAAAAATAAAAAAAAAACTTTTTACAAAAAATAATAATAATTGATTTAGAGTTATAAGTAACTCTATGTATATTTTATTTACAATTAACTGACTGATATATATATATAAATTAATTTGAGTATTGTGAAAATAATACTTATAGATATTCATATAAATATATAGTGGTAATGAATAATTAGAGGCTAAGAGGATTAAGTTAAAGGATTAAGAGGGGATTAAGGTATAAAGGTATAAAGAAGAGTGAGTTAAGAGAACAAACAGCATTGTATTCAAGGTACTGTCAAGATTGATTATAAAGGGAATTGAGTAGATTTGAATTAAGTTGAGAATTAATTAAAAGAGCACTATAAACTTGAGTAATATGACAAGCACTACAACAACAACATTGAGAACAGGAAAGAAAACAACATCAAGCCCATCACTGACACCCTCATCCCCATCAGGGCAGAGAACAGTAGAAAGAATGCTGGGGACTGAAAAACAGAGCGTAATATCAAACATGTAAACTATGCAGACAACATTATTGGCCATTCAGGAAATAATGATGAAGATGCAGGAAACAATGTCTAAAAATCGTATAGAATTGAAAGGAGTTATGAATAAATTGGACAATAGGATAGAGACGATACAACAAACAATTGAGAAAAATGAAGAAAGAATAAAGACAGTGGAAATGAGGTCGGAACAAATGGGGAAAAAGTGGACGTAATAGACAAAAAATTGATGGCAATGAACAAGGGACTTGAAGAATCAATTATCCACCTGGAAATGGAGAGAGCTGCATTCTATCTAAGATTCCAGAATGTAATGGAAGAAAAGGAAGAAGACTTGGGCACTATTATGGCAGGGCTGATAGCGGGAGCATTACAAAGGGATAGGCAAGAAATATTATTGGAGATTGACGATGCGTACCGAATTCACACAAACTACGCTAGGCGCAATAGACTGCCACAAGAAGTTCATACAAGATTTGCAAGAAAGAAAGAAAGTGTGTTTTGCTGGACTTGTAAAAGAGCTAAACAACATTAGATGGAAATGAATAATGTAGTTCAGATAATTTTGAAAATTCATGAATTTACACTAGAAACTTTGTTAGGATTTATGGATAAAACAGTGGGGAAAAATACATGGTGTTTTATTGTTATATATGAAAACAGATGAATGACTTTCATATACTTAGCATTGGAAAGATTCTAAGATATTCACAATACAGGAATAGTTAATAAAGATGACAGAATTGGCAACAATGGCCAAGTTAATTGCCCATGTGAGAGAAAAATTACTGAAGAAATTAATCTGTAGCACCTTATAGACTTTTTTCAGGAGGTGGAAAAATATTTGGACATATGGATTTGATGATTGTTAAAATTTAAAAAGGGGTAAAATAATTATTTTTAATAATTCTTATTCAATTATTTTTATTTTATTTCTCTTTTTCTTCTTTGGGGAAAATGGACATTTTATTATAGTCTTAAACTCAGAGCCAAAAGTAAGCATTCTTTATATCCTTGGAAGAAGAATTCAGAAATCATTTCATCATTTGGGAGACTCTCAAATTGCAGCACAGAGTTGTTGCTTTTCAGCCATCATCAGGCTTATGTCAGCAGTCATTTTGCACTAACTGACGTTGGTATTTCAAGAACACACATCATCATTAGTTCAACATATAAATACAACAGGACACAACATTAATTTTAATAAAACAAAAACAGTTGCAAAAATAGAACATCTCAATGGCAGGATAATCAGAGAAGCAATAGAAATAGAAAAAAGACCATATTGCATGAATAAACGGGATGACACTTCACGTCTGCCTACTATTTGGAAACCTGCTCTCATAGATAGACGAATCTTAACACCATATATAAAACATAAACCAAACATTACACAAAAAAATCCCAACCAAATCATATTCAAACCAGCCACAAAGATGAAGCCCTGCCACCTAGTGGAGAAAAACCGACCATACACCTGAAGCCAAGCCAATAAACACATACTGGGACTCCCAACCAATCAGAATGAAAAGGTGGAGCCATCCCAGAATACCAGCATCAGATTTGAAATACCAACGTCAGTTAGTGCAAAATGACTGCTGACATAAGCCTGATGATGGCAGATGGGATTCTGCCGAAACGTCGCTTCTACCCTTTTAGGGATATATCCACAATTACACGGGAAGAAACCCGGAATATTAACTATACACACATACATACCCGTGAAAACTTACATAAACAAATATATATATCTATATCTATATCTATATCTATATATATAATATATATATTTGTTTTCTCAGGTTTTCGCGGGTGTTTGTATGTAGGTCTTTGGTTATTCGGGTCTTCTCCCACGTAAAATTGGAAGTGTCTTGGCGACGTTTCGACAAAGTCTCATTCGTCATCTTCAGGCTGGTGTTCTTGGCTTCGTGCTTCGTGCTTCCATTGCTCCTGGAAGCACGAAGCCGAGAACACCAGCCTGAAGATGACGAATGAGACTTCGTCGAAACGTCGCCAAGACACTTCCAATTTTACGTGGGTACTGGTTGGTGTGGGACCCTGATGGAAGAATTGTAGGCTGGTAGTGGATGGTGCAGTGACAAAGAAAGTGCCACCGCTACTCTGCTCAGAACTCATGGTCTTTTAATCTTTTGTAATTTTAATCTGTTTTAACATAAAATAACTGACTTGGAAGGAACCTTGCAGGTCTTCTAGCCCAGAGGTCCCCAACTCGCAGGCTGTGGTCCATTACCAGGCCGTGGCCTGTTCGAAACCAGGCCACAGGAGAAATGGGCGGACACACGAAGCTCCACTTGCGTGAGTGGATGGTGCTTGCTCTTGTGCATGAAGCTCCATTCACACAAATGGAGCTTTGTATGCAAGCACCCTCTATTCAAGCACCTTCCACTCACATGTGGAGCTTCGTATGCGAGTGCAAGTGACTGCTGCTCATGCAAGTGGAGCTTCACAGGCAGGTGCAAGTACCATCCAATAAATAAATAATATTAAAACATTAGATTTTTATTTCCTGTGAGACTGAGGGCTAAAATCTCTAGTCACACTGCTATACTGCAATTTTAGGACACTGCGCCATCACATTATTTCAATTTTTGCAATTTGCATTAAATTGTCAAAAAGATTGTTTTTTTTTTATTGCAAAAGTTTTACAATTACATTTTCACCCCTTTTCCCCCCCACCCCCCCAAACTTCCCAACCTCCCTAACCCTCCCTAACCCTCCCCTCCCCCCAGACTTCCCTATAATATACTCATACTCATAAAGAACCCTAATATAACACTTATATATAAACTTGAACCCCTCCCTCCCCTGTATAATTTTTCTCTTTACCTCATTACATTAAAAAATTTCCAATACATTATTTTCAAATAAAAGCTATTTGATACTTTCTAGTTTGATATTTGTTCTGAATGTATTCTATCCACCTTTTCCATTCCCACTCATAAGTCTCTTGTGAACAGTCTTTTAAATATGCTGAAATCTTCGCCATCTCTGCAAAACTAGCCATCTTCAAAGTCCATTCCTCAATAGTGGGCAAGGCTTCATTCTTCCAATATTTACCTATCAACAATCTTGCTGCTGTTATCATATACAATATCAATTTTGTTTCACCCAATGTAAAACCCTTAACTATACCCAATAAAAACAGTTGTGGAGAAAATTGAATTTTTTTCTTCAAAACATTCTGCATGACCCACCAAATTTTTATCCAAAAAGCCTTAACTTTCCTACAGGTCCACCAAACATGATAATACGTAGCATCCAAACATTCACATCTCCAACATTTTGGCTGAACATTAGGGTACATACATGACAACTTTTTGGGATCTAAATGCCATCTATAAAACATTTTGTAGAAATTTTCCCTCAGATACTGCGACTGTGTAAATTTAACATTCTGAACCCAAATTTTTTCCCATGTTTCCAGCATCACTGGTTCTTCAAAATTCTGTGCCCACTTAATCATACAGTCTTTAACTAATTCGGTTTCTGAATCTCTTTCTAGCAAAACATTATAAAGCCTTTTGATATGCATTGGACCTTTCTCTCTTATATGTCTAACCAATTCTTCCTCGTGCAACATAATACCAGTTTTTTGGTCCTCTTTCCATCTCAATTGTAATTGATTATATTGTAGCCAAGTTAAATTAATCCCTTCGTCCAACAGTGTCTGCAATGTCTTCAGCTGCCATCTGCCCGCATCTGTAAAAAGAACCTCTTTATATAAAAACCCCCCGAGTGACATTATATTTGTATTCCACAAAGTATGACCAAGATCCAGCCATAGCGGTATTTTATAATCCCATTTGAGTCGGTGCTTCTTCCAAACTCTCATCAAAGAATCTCTAAGTATATGACTTTTAAATACTTTATCTACTTTGTCGTCGTAAAATAAGTAAGCATGCCATCCAAATTCAAGATCAAAACTTTCTGCATTCAATATTCCAGTCTTTTTCCTTCCAAACCAATCACTTGTTAAAGTTAAAGCTACTGCATCATAATATAGCTGTAGGTTTGGAAGTTTAAGACCTCCTCTTTCTGGAACATCTTGCATAATTTTCAATTTCACTCTCGGCTTCTTCTCGTTCCAGACAAACTTATTCACTCCAGATTGCCAAACTTTCAATTGTTTATCACTTTTAAGCACCGGAATCATTTGAAACAAAAAAAGAAATCTTGGCAAAATATTCATCTTAACTGCTGCTATTCTTCCAAGTAGAGACAGCTGCAGTTTTTTCCAAGTCTCCATATCTTTCTGCACCTCTCGCCACAACACCTCATAGTTATTTTGAAACAATTTCATATTTGATTCTGCAACCTGAACTCCTAGATATTTTACCTTAGGTACAGTCTCAAAACCTGCCCTCCTTTCAAGCTCATGTTTACGATCTTGTGTCATGTTTTTAGCTATCATTTTAGTCTTTTTTGGATTCAATCTAAAACCTGAAACTTTACCATAGTCTTGTATAATGTCCTTCATCAAGATTATTGATTCCATTGGTTGTGATAGGGTAACAACCAGATCATCTGCAAATGCCTTTATTCTGTAATCCTCTTGCCTAATCTTTATACCTTTCAAGATATTAGAGTCCCGTATTGTATTTAACAAGACTTCTAGTGTTAAAATAAATAAAAGTGGGGACAACGGACATCCCTGTCTTGTTCCTTTTTCAATTTTAAACTCTGTTGTCAGACTTCCATTAATAATGATCTGTGCCTTTTGCTCTTGATAAATTGCCAAAATCGCCTGTATAAATTGATCCCCAAAGTCCATCTTTTTCAAAGTCTTTAATAGAAAATTCCAATCCACTCTGTCAAAGGCCTTCTCTGCATCCAAGAAGACCAGCACTGCAGGGATCTGTTTATTCTTCTCAAGATATTCCAATAAATCTATTACTTGCCTTACATTGTCCTTCATATATCTGCCCTCGATAAATCCCGCTTGATCATCATGAATCACCTTCTGAATTACTGGCATCAACCTGTTGGCTAGTACTTTCGCAAAAAATTTATAATCTGTATTCAAAAGAGATATTGGTCTATAGTTCTCTGGTTTTTTAGGACCGATTTGTTCTTTTGGTATCAAAGATATGTAAGCTGTTGTCCATGATGGGGGTATTTTACCCCCTTGCTGAATATTGCAAAATAAATCTCTAAGTTGTTCCACCATTTCAGCTTGCAAAGTTTTATAATACACTGCAGTCAAGCCATCCGTGCCAGGAGCTTTGGCTGTTTTTAACTGTTTAATTGCTACTATTATCTCCTCCTCTGTTATAGGATAATTCATTCTTTCCTTTTGTTGAACAGTAATTTTTGTAACTCTTATCGTTTAAATATTTTTCTATAAGTCCATTCTGCACCTCCTCTTTAGCATATAATTTAGTATAATAGTCCACAAAAGCTTCTTTAATTAATTTTTGTTGAAAGATTTCTTTCCCTCCAATATCAATACTATCAATAGTCCGTATACTTTGTTTTTTCCTCAATGTGTAAGCCAAACATCTGCCCGGTTTATTAGCATTACAAAATGTGTTATGCTTCGCATATTGTAAGTTTGTTGCAACTTGTTCCGCCATAAGCATTTGAAATTGGTCTTTCAAAAGTTTTATAGCACTACGTATTCTTTCATCTGTTGGATTTTTAATAAGTAACTGTTCTTTATTCTTTATTTCTATTTCCAGTTCAGATCTTTTCTTTTGTCGGAACAGTCTATGTTTAGAGTTCATGTAGATAAGTACCCCTCTCATATAAGCTTTACTTGCATCCCACACAATTTCAATTGGGGTACCTTTATTCAAATTTATTTCAAAAAATTCTTTCAAATGCTTTTTAAGTTCTGTTATATTTTTTTCATATCTAAACAAATTCTCATTTAATCTCCAAGAACGTCTCTCAACCTTGTCCATCTCAATTTCTATCCATACTGGGCTATGGTCAGTCAAAGTTCTTGGAAAAATCTTTGTTCTTTTTGTCTTAACAAGTAAATCATCTGTCAACAAAATAAAGTCAATCCTAGAGAAGGATCTGTGTCTGTCAGAAAAAAAAGTATAGTCCAGTTCTTTTGGATTATGTATTCTCCAAACATCTTTTAGTTCCATATCTTCTTTCATGTCAAAAAAGGTCTGTGGTAATCTGATTCTAGACTTTGCAAAACTCTTTTTATCTAATTTAGAATCGATTACTCCATTCCAGTCTCCCATAATTAAAATAGATCTGTAATCCCATTGCAATATTTTAGTATGTAACATCTTATAGAAATAGTCCTGTTGTTGATTGGGAGCATAAATCCCAATCAGAAGAATTTGGCCATTTGCGGTAGACAATTCAATTGCTACAAACCTACCATCTTCATCTGTTTCTATAACTTTAGCTGTTAACTTTTTATTTACATAAATTACCACACCATTCTTTTTTTGCGAAGTTGAAGATATAAAATGTGTTCCTAGTTTGGAGTTTATCAAATATTTTTGATCTTGAGTTGTGATATGCGTTTCTTGTAAACAAATTATATCATTATTAAATTGTTTCAAATATGTAAATAATTTCTTCCTTTTCTGTGCTGAATTCAACCCATTAACATTCCAGGATAAACACTTAAGCATCATCAGCCTCTTTCTGGAGCAAAGAGCAAAATAATTGAAGATCATCTGAAAGCTTCGATCTCGCTCCTCCCATAGCTCCAATCTCTTGTGCAGTACTCTTATCTGCCTCCTTGTCTTGTCTTTCCTGTTGTTGTTGTTGCTTTTGTTTAAGTAACTTAGCTTGAGCTCGAGTTATACGTTGATCCTTAACTTCAATCATCCGAACCGGGTCCAAGATTGGAGAAGATTCCAGCAAGGGCTCATCCAGAAAACCTCCTTCTGCACCTTGCACTTCTTCTAATTCCTGCTTAGACTGTTCTTGCAGTTCTCGTTGAGGTTGCTTCTCTTCACTCTCTTTAATCTCCAAAACTGTAGATGTACGTGGGGATGGTGTTCTTTCCTTGAGAATAGTAGTGTAGAAGTGCTGTGCCTTCTCCACGGTATTCAAACGGTATCTTTCTCCCTTGTATCTGAAAATTATGCCAACTGGTGCGTCCCACCGGAAAGGTATCTGTAAATTTTGCAATTCCTTAACGAGAAAACCAAATTCTTTTCTAGCTTTCAGCATTTTAGGAGGTAATTCTTTATAAATTCCAATTCGTGAGCCCCCCACTTGTACGGAAGTGTAAAAGGATTTTTGCAGGATATCATTTCTTATTTCTCTATCTGTAAAATATATGACTACATCTCTAGGTAATTGTCTTTGTCTGGCCACCCAAGAGTTCACTCTGTAAATTTTGTCTATTTTGTGAAAAACCACATCTGGATTAACTTGTAAAATCTTAGCCAGGGCCTCAGAACAGACTTGTCTCAAATCCTGTCTTTCCTCCTCTCGAATTCCTCGAAGCCGTATAGCAAACTCCATTGCCCTGAATTGTATCATGACAATCTCGTCTTCAACTCTCTGCATTTTATTGTCAACATCAGCAATTTTATAATCATTGTCTTTCATCTTAACATTAACTTCTGATTTAAATTCTTCAACTTTAAAATCAACTTTCCCAATAAATTCTGCCAGGCCAGATGCCACTTCTGATATTTTTTTGGTCACCTTGTTTTGATTCAGTTTCACCATATCTTTAACTTCATTAATTTCCTGCATAAATTCCTGGTGTGATTTTTGAAGTTTATCATCTATCCCCTGATGTGATTTTTGAAGTTTATCATCTATCTCCTGTTGAGATTTTTGAAATTTATCATCCAAAGTTTTAGAAATAAATTCTTTTAAATCTCCCACATCAAATTCTTTTTTCTGAGTCTGTAACTGCTGAGCAGGGGGAAGTTGCATTTCATGTTTATGTGTGGGGGATCCCCCCCCTGTTGCCTTCCCTTCCTGCTTCTTTGAAGCCATCCTGCCACGTGATCTAGTTTTTCTAAAGAGGGAAGTTCCTTTTCCTTTCCCTCCTGCACAAAGACTTCTAAAAAAGTCCCCCAGATTTGATCAAATAAAGGTTGAAGTAAAGCAAAGTCAAATTTTGAAAGGGAGAAATTTTCCAATTGTTTCTCTTATAACAAGCAAGGCAACTTTGTAGCAACTTGGAAACTTTGTAACAAAGCAAAATAACTTCACCAATCCACACTCGCTGGCTCGTTAACTCTGAGGCTAAACGCCATGTTTTTTCTAAGCACTTTCACTCATTCGCGTTTTCTCAGATTGAAAAGTCAACAAAGCGTTGATACTTGCGTTTCCAAGATTCAGGATTCAGATAGTTTCACTGTTGATTAAAGCTGGTTCTTTCGCTTTAAGTTTCCTGCAGCCGGCTTGTTCTGCAAAGGCAGAATCGTCCCACGTCGCCCGGAGTTTCAGCAGGTTGGGAGGGAGCCATGCCTGTTCTCTCCCCAGAAACTTCCCTGGGGGGTTACAGGGGCTTGACCTGTGCCCTGCGATCTCTCCTTCTTCAATCCTACGGATTTAGAAGTTTTCGAGCCGCTTCCTCGTCTCGGAGCGGCTCTACGGGCGGCGGGGCTGGCGGAGCTTCAAAGGGCGCCGCCGTCGCCGAAGACAGGGAAACCGGAAGTCCGCCAAAAAGATTGTTGAAAGTAAACTGAACATATTCCAGCAGTGACTTAAAGTTGCAAAAGAGTAATACATTTTAGGCTCTATATATAAGTGTATTCATGGGAAGTAATAATTCTACTTTTCTGCATTGGCCATATACCACTGAGCATTGCATTTAAGTCTGGGTACCAATTTTTAAGACAAATGTGGAGAAATTGAAACAGGTTCAGAGGAAAGGAGCAAGGATGATCAGGGCACCAGAAACAAAATCTCCTGAATGAGCTGGGTGGTAAAATAAACCTGAAAAAAAACCAACTTAACAGCCATGTGATCACTTGCTTCAAATATTGGAAAGGTTGTCCCACAGAAAAAGATCAAGACTCTGAAGTCAAAATCTGATTTAATATTAATAATTTTTTAAACAGTAAGAGCAGTGCAAAGGGAAAATGTCAGAATATTCATGAACTGGCAGAGACATGTTAACAAGGTCAGCCAATGAATAGGCATAGCAACTGGATCAGCCAAGGAGGGCTGCTTAGAAACAGAAATTTAAGAAAGAAGTCTGTGCGTGGCTTAGCTCTGTGCTCAGCTCTAAAATGAAACTAGTCTGCTCTGAACTGAAACTCATCTCTGCTGTACTCTGTGTGTGTTTGTACTTACAATCTCTTCTCCACCACATTGGAAGAATCAGCAATTGGTATTGTATATTTATCTTCATGTGTTATATTGTATATAAAGAGAAGTTAATGAATCCTGCTGAATTAGTTACCTGTGTGTGCTTCTGAATGTTTGATTTCTGCAACAAACTCTGACAGGTTATGGGCCCAGAGCGCACAGAAAGACTGAATTGTAATTAAGCTGAGAGACTGCCTATGTTTAAAAGGAGAAACAAGGCAGAGAAAGCTTGCAGGATGGCTGCTGTTGAATTTAAGGAGAGCTCTCTTCCTCAATTGGGACAGAAGAATTATATTATCTGGGCTGCAAAGATGGAATGTTTCCTGAAGGCTAAGGAGCTCTGGGATATTGTTGTTAATCCATCCCAAGCACCATTAGCAGCTGCAGAGCAAAGGCAGCATGATAAGGCAATAGCCTATATCATCTTAAGTTTAGAAGATGAACAATTTATCAATGTAGCTGACTTAAAGATTGCACATGAAGTCTGGCTGAAGTTGAGAAGTGTGCATGTGAGTGTGTCTGCTTGCAATATTGTACAATTATCAAAATAGTTATACACAGCCCGTTTGCAAACAGGAGAATCTGTGGAACAGCATTTTGTAAAAATGCAAACTTTGTTTGTGGAGTTGGAACACCATGGATTGCAGTTTCCTGAGTCCCAAAAAGTGCTGTTGGTGTTAAACAGTCTGGATGAAACATGGGGCATTGTTTCCGCGGTTTTTGAGTGCAAACCAGAGCAGGAGTTGCATCTGGAGGCTTTAAAGACTTGTTTGATTGCTGAGGAGAACAAGCGCCATTTTAGAAAAAGCCACGAGGAGGAATTCCTGAGGTGGGGGCCCAAGGAGCAGAGAGAGAAGAGCAACGGAAAGTTCCACAGACTGGCTATCTGCAAGGAGCAGAGCAACAGACAAGATGCCTGCAAAGAGATAAGTAGCAGCAGAAGAGATCAAATTACAGCCCCGCAACAGAGGCAGTGCTTCATTTGTGATGAAAAAACACATTTAAAGAAGGACTGTTTGCAAAAAAAAAAACTGTTTGCAAGGAAGAAATTATTTGCAATGCAAAAAGGGACAAAAAGAAAAGACAAACTCAAAAAAAAATTGGAAGAGGAGTATAAGAAATTAGAGATGGAACTGCAGAAAGATACACAAAATAAGATGATTAAAAATCAAATGGACCTAAAAAAACATGAATTGAATTTAAGTGAAAAAGGGGATTTGGCACTCAAAATAAAGATTTCTAAGCAAAATTTCTTTGAAAATGCAAACAAGCCAGGAAGATGGTTGGCATTCAAAATGAAAAAGGAGAGAGAAAAAAAGTTAATTAAACAACTAACAGATGAGGAGGGAACTGTATGTTATCGAAATGAAGAAAAGAAAAAAATAATACAGAAATATTATGAGAAACTCTATAAACAAGAGACAATATCAGAAGAAAGGATAAAACAATATTTAGAAAAATCTGAACTACCCAAAATACCAGAAGACTACAAAAAGGCATTAGAGGAAAGAATAACGATAATGGAACTAACAGAGGGGATTAAAAAACAAAAGAATGGGAAAACGCCGGGCCCAGATGGATTGTCAGCAGGGTTATATAAAACATTACAAGATGTAATAAGCAACACAATGCTGGAAGTATTTAATGAACTCCTGGTAGAAGCAAAGATACCAAATTCATCGATGGAGGCATATATTACCCTAATACCAAAATAAGACACAGACCTACAACAAATAAAGAACTATAGACCAATCTCCCTGCTAAATGTGGATTATAAGATATTTGCATCAATAATGGCTGATAGACTAAAGAGATTGTTAAATGAATTTATACACACAGACCAAAATGGTTTCTTACCTAAAAGACAGATTAGAGACTATGAGAATAATTTTGAATACTTTGGAATATTATGAAGCACATCCAGAAAAACAAATGGCATTGATGTTTCTTGATGCACAGAAGGCATTTGATAATGTGAATTGGCAATTTATGATAAAACAGTTACAGGCTATGTATTTGGGGGGAGATTTATAAACATGATTAAAGCAATTTATTATAAGCAATCAGCTAAGATGATGGTAAATGGAGATATGACAGATTTATTTATTTATTTATTTATTTATTTATTTATTTATTTATTTATTTATTTATTTATTTATTTATTTATTTATTAATCAAATTTCTATACCGCCCTACTCCCGAAGGACTCAGGGCGGTGAACAGCCAAGATAAAATACAGATAATACAAATATTAAAAAATCCCTTAAAATTATTAAATATATCGGCCGAAACACAGATTAAAACACCCAATTTGTAAAATCACGAATTAAAAAATTAAAAAATTTAAAAGATGGGAGTTAGGCCAGGCCAGCTTGCTGAAATAGAAAAGTTTTGAGAGCACGGCGAAACGTGCGCAGGTTTCGAGACAGAGAAGGTTAATATCATGAAAGGCGCAAGGCAGGGCTTCTGGTGGTGATGTCAGGGCAGTGCAGAGGGAAAAGGACGAGCTCTGTCCTTTGACTCTGATCTTTCCATGTCTGGGGACCCTTCGAAGGTGCATTGAGTTTGAAGAGCCACGCGAAGCAGAGGGGAAGCCCAGGGGACAGCGAGGTGGAAAGCAATCACCCGCTAGAATGAGGGAAACTCTCTTTAACCCAGCACAAATGTGTCCTGTCCTGTCATTTTGACATGGCGGACTCGAGGCCATGACAAGCCACAATAGACTTGGAAGAGAAAGTGTTCCTAGCAGACTGTGCCCATTCCAGTTTGTGAGGAACTCCCACATGTGCAGAGGCTTGAACTGTCAAAGTGAGTAATTTTAAAACATTTGGCAAAAAGGAAGGAAGCTTCGGTAGAAAACTAGTGGCGACTTAAAGAGAAGATTTATTAAAAAACAATTGCCGAGAGAGAGGAGCCAAAAGAAAGAAAAGACCAGGAAAAGATTGTAAAAGCGAGAGCGAAAGCGAGAGAGTGTAAGATGATGGAGGAAGGAAAAGAGAAGGAAAGGAGAAAGGCAGAAACCTACATTTTGGTAACCGACAAGAGAACCAGGGGTTGGAAAAAGATGAGCCAAGACAGAAGAAGAACAGGTTACCAGGGAGTACTTGAGAGTGAAAGGAGAGGAGTCTGGAGAGGATTGGAGAAACAGACAGAGCCGGGAATAACCTGGTGAGAACGGCTTTCAGTGGAGGAGAATGGCGATATACAACGAAGTGAAAGGCAAATGTTTTGGGTAATCTGGAGCCTAATAGTGAAAGTAAAGATGCTAGAAAGAGACAATGAGCGGGCAGAGAAGAGAAGAGAGAGGAACTATAGGGATTGAGAGATCCCGATATAACACTGAGTGACTAAACAGAGAAACGGACAGAGGCGGAGTGGACAATGTGGACAACACTATTAAGATCATTGAATAACCCGGAGAATTAAGATATTTAAACACCGGAGCTGCCCTATTCTGAGTGTCAATCAGAGTGTTACATTGTATATTGTGATCAATACCCTGATTAATACAGTTTCCTTGAATATCCCTTCCATGATATTGCTCCCATAGCAAAATAAAGTAATAACCAAAAACCAACATGGGTTTGTCAAAAACAGATCATGCCAGACTAATCTTATTGCATTCTTTGACAAAGTGACAAAATTAGTGGACCAGAGGAATGCTGTCGATATAATTTACTTGGACAGTAAAGCATTTGATAAAGTAGACCATAACCTACTACTAGATAAAGTAGAAAATGTCGGTTAGACAGCATCACCACCAGATGGATTCATAACTGGCTGACTAACTGCACTCAACGTGTAGTCCTCAATGGAACTGCATCTACATGGAGGGAAGTATGCAGTGGAGTACCCCAAGGCTCTTTTTTAGGCCCAGTACTCTTCAACATCTTCATCAATGACTTGGACGAGGGGATAGATGGGGAACTCATCAAATTTGCAGATGACACCAAGCTGGCAGGAATAGCCAACACTCCAGAAGATAGGCTCAAGATACAGAAGGATCTTGACAGACTTGAACATTGGGCGCTATCTAACAAAATGAAATTCAACAGTGAAAAATGTAAGGTTCTACATTTAGGGAAGAAAAACAAAATGCACCGGTACCGTATATGTGGTACCTTGCTCGATAGTAGTAACTGTGAGAGGGATCTTGGAGTCCTAGTGGACAACCATTTAGATATGAGCCAGCAGTGTGCAGGAGCTGCCAAAAAAGCCAACACAGTTCTGGGCTGCATAAACAGAGGGATAGAATCAAGATCACATGAAGTGTTAATACCACTTTATAATGCCTTGGTAAGGCCACACTTGGAATATTGCATTCAGTTTTGGTCGCCATGATGTAAAAAAGAGGTTGAGACTCTAGAAAGAGTGCAGAGAAGAGCAACAAAGATGATTAGGGGACTGGAGGCTAAAACATATGAAGAACGGTTGCAGGAACTGGGTATGTCTAGTTTAATGGGACTAGGGGAGACATGATAGCAGTATTCCAATATATCAGGGGTTGCCACAAAGAAGAGGGAGTCAAACTATTCTCCAAAGCACCTGAGGGTAGAACAAGAAGCAATGGGTGGAAACTAATTAAGGAGAGAAGCAACTTAGAACTAAGGAGAAATTTCAGGACCGGAAGCTGACGTCGCGGCGAGACGGACAGGAATTTTCTGGGGCTCCAGAATTCCCATCGAAAACTCCGCTGCTGGACGGTCCATCTCGGACCCCACAGTCTAGTTTTGACTTTGGTAGTGGAGAGCACATCCTGTGGATCCCAGGGACACCGCAAAGTCCCTGGTTGACCCAGGAAAGCTCTTTTTCCAGTGGCAGAGCTGTAGCCATCGCGGCTGCCGAGGCTGGGGCAGTTTCAGGAAGAGAGAAAGAAACGACAGTGAATTGGATCGGTGAGAGAGTTTTACTTTTTTAAATGATACAAAGAACACCCTAAAGGGGAAAAGATTTGGAAATTGGAGACTAGGAGTAAGAGAGGAGAAGCGGCAAATTGAATTGAATAGTTTTTTTTTTTAACCCAATTATTCAATTTGAAAGACTTAAGTGTTTTACTTTCTTTATTGACCGGGACTGGATTGAAAGCGAGAAGATTAGCATTGTTAATTTTTTAAAACTCAGCCTTTTTAAAAGAAAATAATTGAAGAAATTGGTTTGATTTTTTGATGGAAGCTTTATTCTTTTTTTCCCTTCTTTTTTTGTAATTTTGTTTTAATTTTAAATGGAAAAGTTTTGGACTTTAAAATAGGGAAGATAGGAGAGTGTTTAAGACTGCCACCTACTGGTTAAGATATTTTGTTTCTATTTTCTTTTTCAAGTAACAGCCTAGAGATACTTTGTAGCTATAAACAAGTGGCTCTGTACTGGCATCCTGATAAGAGTGGAGAACATCTAAGAAAGTGGATCTGTATTGTTTATACAGGTGTCTCTTTTGTACTTGCATGGAGTAGGAGCCTAGAAATTTTGTTGATGGCTTTTGTTCTCTTTTGAGCTGCTACTTGCTTTTCTCTTATCCTTCTTTAACTTGTGGCTTTCAAGAAATCACTTTGTGAATGCTTTCCAGATATAAAAGTGCCTGAAGGATTTTCTTTTTCAATTTTTTTAACCTTTTTGTTGTTTGTATTTCTCTTTATATTTTGCATTTTTATTGTTTTTGGGATTTTTTACAACAGTATTGGATTAAGGTATTCAAGAGCCTGAAGATTTTGCTTTTTGTTATATTTTTTCCTTTTCCTTTTTTGTCCTTTTTTCTCTCTCTTTGGATCTACATTTAAAGCAGTGGTTCCCAAACTTTTTCAGTCCACCTCCCCCTTGGTACTACAAACTCATCCTCAGTGCCCCCCACCCAGGGATGGGTTCTACTTACCTTTACTACCGGTTTGCAGTGGGGCCGGGCGCGCACACTCACTTCGCTCGCGCATGCATGCACTCTTCTGCACATACACAGAAGCATTTTGGTGATGTTGGGGTCGGTGGGCAGAGCCTCCTGCCGGTTTTACTACCAGTTCTATAGAACCGGTGAGAACCGGGGCAACCCACCACTGCCCCCACCCCACCCCCTATAAATAGCATTGTTCAGAATAGCAGTTTGCACGACCCACTAAGGAAGATAGTAACAGTAAAATACATGGAATACAGCCATGTAATACAGCAATACAGCCTCCTGAAGCCCTGCCCCACATGTTTTTGTGAAAAATGGGCCAATTTTTTGCAAAAACAGGGTGTGCAGAGCCTTTGGGAGGCCTGCAGGCTGCTCCAATATAAATCTATCCCTGTAACAAAAATAGCTAACACTATTAGTTAACACTAAAGAAATCTCCTGAATCAACCAATCTAGAGCTGTGATTCTCAGCTGGGGGTTCCTTTTGAATTTGTTGACCACCAGTGAGTGCTCTTCATACCCTCACAGAGGAGGGTATGAAGAGCACTGTGGGATGAATTCACACCCATTCCCAGACCCCCTTGGGATCAACCTGCAGCCCTCCCCCGTCTCCTCAGGCAGTGGAGCGTGTGGGGGGGGGATGCTTTTCAAGAAGTCACAAGGAGGGCTGAGAGCTGGTTTCTGTCCCACAAGTAAGATTTGGTCCAGAACCAACCCCAACATGAAGGTCTTTTATTTGCTCCTTGTACTCCTTGTCTTTGCATTTTTAACGGGTAATAAATTAAATTTCTGATGATGTAAAAATAGCCCATAACTCACCTTTCTAGACAGCTATTATCATGTCTAAATGCAAGATGCTCTTCTCCATCTTTTGTCTGGAGTACCATTTAATCCAGAGCCTTTTAATTCCAGAAGTCCAAGTTTAAAGAATGGACTTCTGGAATTAAAGCTCCATTTTTAAGCTAAAACTTAATTCACACCTGTTAGTTTTGCTTGAGCAGTGTGAACAATTGACAGTGTGATCCTCCAAAGATCTGAAAAATATATCACTGATTTTTCTTTGGCATTTAAACTCGATAACCAATGTGAAAAAGTGCATCAAGGAAGGACTGGAAAGCCAATTCATACTGAACTGTATTGGGTTTTCTGTTTTTATTTGAATAAAATGAAAAGAAATCAAATAGTGGTACCTAGTGCGGAAAAAGAGATGAAATAATGGGTCATTCTCAACACTTGAATTCTCTACACTTAAAATATCTAGAAATTATTATGGTTAAGTGAGTTTTGCCCCATTTTATGATTTTTCTTGCCATAGTTCAAATCAAAGTTCAAATCAAAGATTTGATAGTTCAAATCAGAGATTTGATAGTTCAAATCAAAGATTTCTGAGACCAATGTTGAATACTTAAATTTCAGTAGTCACCAATCCCAGTCTTAAAATGAGTTTAGAATCAGTGGGAGTCACTGATAACAATGAACTACTAGCTACTGATAATGAGTCCAGTCCTGCCTTTCTTTTCCTTCTGTCCAAGTTTTGCAAGTACTTTTCCTAGGTATGTTTTATTCCAAAGTATACAAACCATTATTGTTAGGGAAAAAATGGGTCTTCCAAGCAATTTTAAAAGACACTGTCAGAATGACTCTGCTCTCAGCCCCCCTTGTGGCTCCTTGAAAAGCATCCCCCCCACATATGTAAATCAAAAGAATAAGCTTAAAAATCCTAGCCTTTTAAAATTGAAAATATGGAGAATTGGGAGGATGAATATGAGACACTAAGGGAGATGTTTCAAAAAGTAAGGGAGGCATTTAAGGGAAATAAAGAAGCAGAGAATTGGTTAGCTTGCAAAAAGAAGAAAGAGAAAAGATGAATGAGAAGCAAGAGAAACAAGTGAAACAAGGAGATAATATTGAAAAGGAAATAATTGAAAAAAAGATAAAGATGATTACACTGGGTTCAATAGTGATAGAATAAAAATGGATATGGGAAAATACAAAGAAAAGAGAAATAAATGGGGTAAGATTGAGAATGAAAAGTAATAGAGTTAAAATTAAAGGAAAAAGGCTGAAGGGGAGATATAAGAACAGGAAAAAGAAGAAGGTAAAGAAATGGGAGAAAGGGAGGAAAACATCAAGAAAGAGAACTGTGGAGAGACTAAGAGAAAATGGTTAAGAGTCAGTGAAAACGTTAATTTGTTAATAAAGAGAAGGATGCTAGTTGTAGAAATTATATGTGATAATGCTGTTAAATGAAAAATAGAACAATGTAATGTGAAAGAAAGAATGATATTGGAAGAAGCACTACAAGGAGAGAATAAATTATAATATAAGAATTAATTGAATAAAATGGAATATGGAAATTAAATGTAAAACTGAATGAAATTGAAATGCAAAAAATGATTCAAATGATATATTTGTAAGAAGTAAAGTAAAAATATATTGTTAAAAGTAAAAAGTCTAAGGATTGGAAAATTATTTGAGTAAAGATTTAAAAGAAAAAATGGAATAAGATGAAATATACTGCTAATAATTAAAAAGATGAGGGGAAATTTTGAGAAATATACTTGACAAATGAAAGAAAGACCGGGGTTGCCTGGACTCCATAGTGGAAAATATAAAATTGAAAATGAATACAGCAATAGAGAGGGATGAAGGAAGGAGAAGAGAGATGGAAGAAGGAAGAAGAGAGGGGGGAGGAAGAAAAGGGAGGAAGGAAGGGAAATTAGAGTAGGAGTGAGGGTAAGAGAGGGAGGAAGAGAGGAGGAGAAGGAGAAAGGAAGGGGAAGTAGGGAGGAGAAGAAGAGGAGAAGAAGAGAAAGTAAGAAGGAAAGAAAAGAGAGAGGTGGTAGGTTTGAGGAGAAAGATTGCTGTACAATAAAAAAGATGAAATGGAAGAAAGGCAACCCCAAACAAATATAAAGATATTAAAATAAAGAATGAATTGTTAAAGTTTAAAGAATAAAAGAGAACAAATATGAATAAATAGCAATAATTAGAAACACACATACAAACATACAATGTATTTTCTTTGAACAGAGTATTTGGCCGGTTCACAAATTTAAACAGTGTTTAGTCATTTCAATTAAATTTACAATTTCTATATTTCCTTTTTGCCATATTTATTCCTCATCTATTTTTTTAAAAAACCAATATTACCCTTCTCTAATCTTAATCAAATTCAATTTTTCCCTTCTATTCTATATTATACCCCTTCCCATTGTCATCTATTTTTATATCCATCCTCACATTGGTTAATTATGTAATATTACAGTTGTTTAATACAAATTCAACATTTTAATATAAATCAATTAGTTATATAACTATCTTTTTTATGTATTAATCAATATGAACATGAATATTCCAATTATTTCCATGCAATCCAATTTCTTACCAATCAATTAATTATCTTTACCAATAATAATAAACCAAATAATTTTCCCCATATATTCCTCCAAACCACAACTTAACCATTTCTGCTTTCAACACAATTTACAATTAATAGTATCTCAATTATTACAATTCCCTAGTTTAATAGAGCTTTCTCCTTATGTTACTCATTTTTACATCTTAAACTCTCCCAATAACCCAAATAGTTTTGCGCATATAATCCTCCAAATCACAACTTAATCATTTCTACTTTCATCACAATATATAATTAAAAATATTTCAATCATTACAATTTCCCTAATTAAATTTTAAAATGTTTTAGCTGTTATCCAAGCTACAACTTAATCCTTTTTACTTTCACCACCATACACCATTAAAGGTAATTCAATTGTTACAGTTTATACTTATTCATATTTCTAAAAAAAAATAAAAAAATAAAAACTTATCATTGTCTAGATTTCAAAAATACAAAGACAAATATTCCAATTATTATTCATTTCATTTTTACAATCATGATTTCCCATTTATTTCTTACTACTATTCATATTTCAATTCTAAATATGTATAACATCTTTCTCTTTCATTTCTTTTTCTTTTTCTTCCTTCCCATTTTTGCCTTTTTCTTTCTCCTTTTTTTCTTTTGTGTTTTAAAATCTTTTGCCCTAAATTTCCCATTGTTTGCACCTACCTTTTTTGGTGAGGAAAAAAAAGAAAAAGAAATCTGCCTCTGCCTAGTTTTCCAACGTTACAGCCAACAGCCTGCTATACTTTCAGTTTCGTTTTCAGCTTGATTAGGACAAGGAGAAAAAAAAATCTGCTCCAGCAATTTTAGCTCTTTGCAGCAAGCAGCAGAGCCCTGCGCAAAAGAGCTGAAAGCAAATAAGCTGAGAGTTGGGAAGCCGATCTAATCAACATAGTTACCCTATGCTGAAGCTGAAAGGAGTTGTTTTTTCTTGCTGTTTGCTTGCAAGGAGGTAACTGCTGCAAGGCACAGCTCAAAGGGTGGGGGCCACCCTCCTTGCCACTTAGCGCCCCCCTGCCACCCCCTTTTGCCTCTAGCACCCCCTGCCACCCCCTTGCCTCTTACCGCCCCCCTAAGGCATCCCACCCCCCCACCCCACAGGGGGCGGTACTGCCCACTTTGGGAACCACTGGTTTAAAGGATTAGGGTTCGAAAGAATCTGAAGAATCTGATTTTTTCTTTTTGATTTTTCTGTCTATTTTTTTTTCCTTATTATTTGTTTGGCTTTTTCTTTTTTTTAACTTTGGAAGTTGCCTTGGTTGGATATTTTACCAAATGAGTAGAAAAGTAGCAACAGTTGGAATTGCTGCAACCAGGCCGTCTTCATCACCATCTGGACAAAGATCTAACCAAGCAATGTTGCAGCAAGAGAAGGAGAAAGAGAAAGATCCTTCATTACAAACGACTTTCCAAACAGTTTTAAGAATGGAACAACAACTACTTAAGACAGATGAGAAAGTTCAAAGAATGGAACAACAACTACTTAAGATGGATGAAAAAGTAATTAGTATTCAGCAAACAATGTCAAAATATGAAGAAAGAATGTTAAATTTAGAGAAGAAAGATGATCAAAAAGAGGAAAAAATTAAAGGAATAAAGAATAGATTGGGAGAGGTTGAACAAGAAACAAGTATTTTCATTGGATGGGAGATGGACAAAGCAGAATTTTATTTAAGATTTCAAAATGTGGAGGAAGAAAAAGGAGAAAATCTGGCGGATATCATGATTGGTATGCTGGCCGAGGCACTTGAAATTACTAAAGAGAAGATGATGGACAGGGTCGATGAAATCTATCGAGTCTATACTAGATATGCTATGCGCAACAAACTGCCAAAAGAAGTACACATAAGATTTACCAAGAAATCAATAAAAGCACAAATACTTCAGTCAGCTAGAGAAAAAACCCTGAAGTATAAGGAGAAAGAAGTGGCTGTTTTGAAACAAATACCAAGGAAAATTAGAGAATTGAGAAGAGAATATCAATTTTTGACAAAAATCTTGATTCAAAAAGGAATTAACTATAGATGGTTGGTCCCAGAAGGATTAATCTTTACATGGCAGCTCCAAAGATATAGGTTGAATACAATTGAGAAAGCAAGAGCTTTTTATGATGAATTCCTTAAAGAAAAAGAAGTAGTAATGGAAGTTGAAACACAAGCTGCAGTGATTCCAAATAAATTCACAGAAGAAGAATTGACAATGCTTGAATCAACAGAGGGTGCTGTCAGTGGGGTCATGGAACAAAAGGAACAACAAGAAGTAAGATCAACTAGAGCAACAAAACCTACATATAAAGTATGAATATGGAAGAAAGGAAATTAATCTCAATAAATGTAAATGGACTAAATTCAGATATCAAAAGAAGGAAAGTAATTCATAAATTAGAGAAATTAAAATTTGACATAATTTGCTTACAAGAAGTGCATATTAAAAAACAGCATGAACAATTATTGATACAACCAAAACTTAGAAAACCCTTTTTATCATTATCAAAAAGCAGAAAGAGAGGAGTTGCTTTATATATTAAAAATGTAATATTGGTGGAGCAAAAATATGCAGACAAGGTAGAATTCTGATGGTGGAACTAACTGATAATAATATGAAAATTCTTTTAGTAGCAATTTGTTTGGACTATAAAACACATAAAACAATAAGACATAATAGAAAGACATTACCAAAATCTTTCTTCAAGATGATAGAAGAAATAAATATGAAAGATGTATGGAGGAGGAGAAATGGAAAAAATAGACAATATACCTTCTATTCTGATAGACATTCATCTTGGTCTAGATTGGATACGATATGGACAACAATGGACTTGATGTTGAATATAGAACATGTGGAAATAAAACCTAATTTATGGGCAGATCACAATCCGGTGATAGCTATATGGAAAGGGCGGAAAAGAAGATCCAGATGGACTTTAAATACTACAATATTAAAAGAGAAAGACTTCGTATAGAAAATGGAAAGAAAGTTGGATTTTTTCTTTAAAGAAAACAAGAAGGAAGAAACATCGGCACAAAATCATTGGGATACAATGAAGGCCTATGCCAGAGGATTAATTATAGACTATACAAGGAAAAGAAATGTCAAGAAAAGATAGAACTTTAAAATATTGACTGATGACTATAAAAGATTTGAAAAGGAACTCCAGAAAGGTCCATATAAGAAAGATATCAAAATGAAAATGGACATAATAAAGCATAAAATGGACCTATTGGAGAAAGAAGAATTAGCTCAAAAAATAAGAAACACAAAACAGAATTACTTTGAAAATGCGAATAAACCAGGAAGATGGCTAGCATATAAATTGAAAAAAGAAAGAGAATCAAGAAAAATAACTCAATTAGTTGATGATCAAGGGCAAAGTAAATTTGGAAATAAAGAATTTTTTAAAAAATTTGATTTATATGCTGCCCTTCTCCGGAGACTCAGGGCGGCTTACAATGCGTTAAGCAATAGCCTTCATACTTTTGTATATTTATACAAAGTCAGCTTATTGCCCCCACAAACTGGGTCCTCAATTTACCTACTTTAGAAAGGATGGAAGGCTGAGTCAACCTTGAGCCTGGTGAGATTCGAACTTACAGTAATTGCAGACAGCTGGTGTTAATCACAATGCTATCAGTCTGCTGAGCCACCAGGCCCTATGGGGAAAATAATACAAGAATTATATGGACAACTTTACAAGAAAGAGACGATAGAGGAAGAAAAAGTGGCAAGATATTTACAGGATGCAAAATTACTTCAGATTCCCAAAGATACTGAAGAGATGTTGGAGGGGAGCATAACAATGATGGAATTAACAGAAGCGATCAAGAAACAGAAGAATGGAAAGGCACCAGGGCCAGATGGTCTACCTGCTGAATATTATAGAACATTACAAGAAGCTTTAAGTCTCCCATTATTGGATGTTATGAATGAAGTGATGACAAAGAAGAAAATACCCAAATCATGGACTGAGGCGTACATCACATTGATACATAAGGAAGACACAGATCCACAACAAATCAAAAATTACAGGCCTATATCCCTGGTAAATTCAGATTATAAAATTTTTGCTTCAATACTGGCAGAAAGATTCAAGAGATATTTGAATAATTTTATACATACAGACCAGAATGGATTTCTCCCAAAAAGACAAATTAGAGACAATATAAGAATAATTTTGGATACTTTAGAATACTATGAAGCACATCCGGAAAAGCAAATGGCTTTGATATTTTTAGATGCACAAAAAGCTTTTGACAATGTCAACTGGCGATTTATGATACTTCAAATGGAAGAGATGGGCTTTGGTAGGAAATTTATTCAGGCAATTGAAGCTATATATTTTAAACAGACAGCAAAAGTAATGATAAATGGTGAATTGATTGGCTCTATCGAAATAGAAAAAGGTACTAGACAAGTATGTCCGCTGTCCCCATTGTTCTTTATATTGAATTTAGAAGTTTAAACAGAAATATCAGAGAAGAAAAAGAGATAAAAGGTATGAAAATATGGAAAGAAGAATACAAATTACAAGCCTTTGCAGATGACCTGGTCTTTATTATTGAAGAACCATTAATAACAATAAATAAATTGATAGAAACTATTGGAGAGTTTGGGAAAGTAGCTGGCTTGAAAATTAATAAAGATAAAATGAAGATAATGACTAAAAATATGTTGAAAAAGCAAAAAGGAATTGGAGGAGATTTCAAAGATGCAGGTCACGAACAAGGTAAAATATCTGGGGATATATTTGACAGCAAGATGTAGCTCACTTAAAGGAAATAATTATAATAAGCTTAGACAACAAATAGGGCAAGATTTGATGAAATGGGGAAATGTTTGATCTTTGATTGGTAGGATCTCAGCTATTAAGATGAATATTTTGCCTCGAATTCTGTACTTATTTCAGACAATTCCAATCAAGTTGGGTAAGGAATTTTTTGTAGACTTGAATAAAATGATATTGAAATATATCTGGCAGGGAAAGAAGGCGAGAATAAAATTAAAGTTGTTACAAGATGCTAAAATGAGGGGTGGTTTTGGTCTTCCTAACTTTGAATTATACTACCAAGCAACAAGTTTAATGTGGATTAAAGAATGGATAACTTTAAGAAATACTAGATTATTGAACTTGGAGGGACACGATTTATTAATGGGATGGCATGCCTTTTTATGGTATAAAGGAACTAAAATACAGGGATATTTTAGAAGACATCAGATACGTGAAGCTTTATGGTTGAATTGGGAGAAGGTTAAAAAACACTATTATTTGAAGATTCCAGTCTGGGTATCTACAATTGAAGCTTTTTCATACCCAGTAATATTTAAAAGGGAACAAATTTTTAGATATAGTGAATTATTGGATGAAAAGGGTGAACTTAAATTAAAGCAGGAACTAGAAGATCAGGGATGCATGATGGAATGGTTTTCATATATGCAAATATTTTCTAGATATCGAGAAGATCTCAAACAAGAAGGTTTTTACAATGTTTTGACTAATTTAGATAAGATTTAATGGCTCCTGATGATCATATAATTAAAAAGTTATACGGATACTTGTTAGAGGTAAAATTGGAAGAAGAACAAGTTAAAGAATCAATGATAGCGTGGGGGAAAAACTTTGGTTACGGTATTGATTTAGAGAAATGGCAAAAATTGTGGTCGCATAA
The DNA here is from genome assembly GCF_059756535.1 of Pantherophis guttatus. NCBI lineage: Eukaryota > Metazoa > Chordata > Lepidosauria > Squamata > Colubridae > Pantherophis > Pantherophis guttatus. The sequence goes on along the minus strand of NC_142065.1, from coordinate 117,283,372 downwards.
TTATAAAATGACAATGTCTACAGCATATAAGGAGAATTTGTATAAGATGTTTTACAGGTGGCATTTACCCCCAACGAGAATAGCCAGGATGTTCAAGAATAAATCAGAGAAGTGTTGGAAGTGTCATCAGACCCCAGGATCATATTACCATATGCGGTGGACATGCGTAGAAGCAAGGAGATATTGGACTAAGATACACACGTGGTTGGAAAAAATGATAATGGGACATATTGACTTTAAACCAGAGATATTTTTATTAGGGATCTTACCAGAGACATTTAATAAAGAAGTGCAATATTTAATTGTGAATATTTTAACAGCAGCTAGAATTGTATTTGCTAAAAATTGGAAAGGAGAGAAGATATTAACTGATGAAGAAATTATCAAGAAAATGTTGGATTGTGCTGAAATGAGTAGATTGACATTTGAAATAAGAGAACAGGAAGATAAACAATATTATATGATATGGGATTTATTTTATCAATGGATAGATAATAAAACATGGAGATGAAACATAATATAATGAAATGAAATTAAGATGAAATGTGTAAAAATTTGGGTTTTTTTAAGGGAAAAGAAATGTGTCATATATTGATATCTCGAAGATTTTGGGAGCACGAAAGGATTTTAACCGACCGAAACACTGTCTGTAATTGTTTGAAAGGATGATGTTTTTATGTTGTTTTTGTTTGAAAATCAAAAAAAAAAAAAAAAAAAGAACTAAGGAGAAATTTCCTGACAGTTAGAACAATTAATAAGTGGAACAACTTGCCTGCAGAAGTTGTGAATGCTCCAAGACTGGAAATTTTAAAGAAGATGTTGGATAACCATTTGACTGAAGTGGTGTAGGGTTTCCTGCCTGGGCAGGGGGTTGGACTAGAAGACCTCCAAGGTCCCTTCCAACTCTGTTATCCTATTCTATTCTAAATAGGGAGATAACATCTATGGAACTAAAATAAGTGATTCAAAGACAAAAGAACAATAAGACTCCAGGACCAGATGGTCTGCCAGGGGAATTTTATAAAAACATGGGGGAACTAATAGAACCAATACTTTTAGAATTGTATAATGAGGCTTTGTTGGAAGCAAAAATGCCTGTTTCATGGAGGGAAGCATATATCACGGTGATTATGAAAGAAGGTACAGAAGCAAAGCAAATCCAAAATTATAGGCCAATTTCACTTCTGAACGCTGATTACAAAATTTTCATGACTATTATAGCAAGAAGGATAAAAAAAATATTAAATGAGATTATTCACCCTGACCAAAATGGTTTTCTCCCATTGAAACAAATCAGAAATAATACAAGAACAGTATTGAACATATTATGAAGTCCATCCAGAGAAATAAGAAGCACTTGTTTTTCTGGATGCCCAGAAAGCATTCGACAATTTGAATTGGTAATACATGATTCGACAAATTAGAGAAATGAAATTCGGAGACAAATTTGAACAAATGATAGAAGCAGTATATTCTTCCCAAAAAGCAAGTATTATAATAAATTGAGATATTACAAGAAATAATTTGAAATAAAGAAAGGAGTCCACCAGGGATGCCCACTGTCACCTCTGCTCTTCATTCTGACATTAGTCATTATTAAAAAAAAAAAAAAGAGCAAACCCAGAGATTAAAGGAACCAAAATCAGAAAGGAAGAGTATAAAATACAGGTGTTTGCGGATGACCTGGTATTTTTTATTGAGGACTCAAAGGAGACAGGACCTATTTTAATATGGGAAAGAGAGAAATTCGGAGAAGTATTGGGCCTTAAAGTTTATAAAACAAAAACAAAAATGATAGTTAAAAATATAGCATTAAAACAGAAAAAAGAATTAGAGGAAGAATTCGGACTACAGAGCATGAAAAAACTTAAATACGTAGGAATTTGGCTGACAGCGAGTTGTTCCTTGATTAAAAAAGATAATTGTTCCTGTTTGCTGCTGGCCGCCGCCAGACGTTCCTTAGGGATCGTCAGCTTCCACTGCCTGTTAGAGCCGCCTTCACAACGGAACGGCGGCTCGAAAAAACTCCGTTCCCATGAGGAAACGGAGATAGAGCCGGCAGGGGTGGGTAGAACTCTCTGCAGAGTCCCAAAAGTTTTTCTTTTACTTTTGGGATGGAGCGGATGAGATGCCCCATATCCCCAGCCGTTGCTCCGGGCTTTGGGAGACCTCTGCTAATGCAGAGCCAGGCGTCAAAAGCAAGCTTGCGAATTTGACAGATTACTCAAAGAAAATGTGAGCTGGACCTGTAATACTGAAGCGCAAGTATTTTACTTATCTTTTAAAAATTACTTAAGAGAATAGAGGAAGAGAAAGAGGAAAAAAGTTTCTTTTTAAAATGGCGTCTGCCGCGGCTGGAGAAGAGTTTGAGAGGGAAAGTTCTTCCGTTTTTTATTATTACAATGTAGCGGAATAAATACCACTGGCTACATTTGTAGACAAAACTCCGCTCCTGTTTTTGTTTTTCTCTTTTTTCCCTGGAGGCTTGAGTGTTGCTGGCTGGAAGTCTTTTGTCTTGTTTTTTTTTTTTTTCTTCTTCTAACAAAGCCTGCTTAGGCGGAAACATGGCACTGAGGCTTGTGAAGTCAGACAAACAAATAGGTGGGGGGGATTCCCCCACCAAGAATTTAAAGCAATATGTTTTAACTCTTCAGTCCCAGAAACCTGATTTTAATATAATAGAATTTCTCTTAGAGGAGATTGAAAGAAGGGATGAGATTGTGAATCAGCAACTTGAAAAATTTAAGCAGGAAACTAAGGAATTGGTGAAATCCAAGTTTGACTTTTTGCAGCAAAAAATTTTAAAATTGCCAGAATTCATGATTCGGTTGGATACAAATACTAATTTACTAGAGTCAAAAATGGATGAAATTCAAGATAAATTGGACAATAGATTTCAAAAAATTGAAAATGATTTGTTAAATATTCAGGATTATAGTTCAGAAGAAAAATTTAAAATGGATGCTGACCAAAAGTCTGGTAATGTAGAATATCTGGAACAGAGGATTCAAAAAGAGGTTCTAAAGATACAATATAATTTCACAGAATATGCAATAAGACTTAGAGGTTTGCAGGAAAATAACAGAGATGACTTAAGGAAAATATCTTCTGAATTTCTAGCTGGGATTTTAAAGATTCAACCTGAGGAAGTGTTTTGTAGGATTGACAGAGCTTATCGAATAAACTCTTGGACTGCCAAGCAAAGGCAATTGCCTAGAGATGTGGTAATCTATTTTTCAGATAAAGAAATTAGGAATAAAATTGTGCAAAATTCCTTCAATTCTAATTTGCAATTGTATGGAAGAAAGATTTGGATTTACAAGGAACTCCCACCTAAGATATTAATGGAAAGGAAGAAATTTGGCTTTCTGGTGTCTGAGTTAAAAAGGAGAAATATTCAATTCCGGTGGGACGTCCCAGTTGGTATTATATTGAGATATCAAGGAGAAAGATACCAGTTAAATACTGTTGAAAGGGCGGAAGAATTTTATCAAAATAGGTTGAAAATGAATTTAACGTCTTCAGATATAATACAGGATAAGCAGAAGGAGCTGGAACTAAAGACAGAGACTGTACCAGATAAATTGCCTTTGGATTTATCGGATACCCCAGCTGGATTATCTACAAATTTGAGAGAAGTGCCATCTGATTTTAATGTGATGACTTATCAAGGCAAGGACAAGCATGGAAACCAATTAGAGGATATACAAGGGATAAAAAAGAAATGCGAGACACAAAAAATTAGGATGGAGGTCAAACCCACAAAAAGAAAACAAAAAAAGAAATAGGTTGTACAAAAATAGAAATTTCTAACCCAAGCAACAGTGAAGCCAGTGATTTTAAAATATGAATGATTATGTGAAAACATAGAGGAGGCGACATATTGGTCAATATCATCCTGAGGATAGTGGCAGATCTCTGCATTGCCGTAATTTTGGGACATGGAAAGAGCCTCAAATTGATGGTTTTGAATTATCTATTTTGAAACTTCTTTTTGTGTTGATAAATATATTATAATTATCTTGAATTATAAGGCAAGAGAATCACATTGGGACATGCAGAAGATCGGGTTGTTACCCAATACGATGATGGAAATTAATAATCCTGATGAAACCCACAATTATTATTATATGGAATACAATTATAATGTCACTCGGGTGGTTGTTTTTACTTTTATATATATAAGAAGATGTTTACTACTGATGGGGGCAGATATGATTGGAGATCTTGAATAAACTGTTGCATCCGCAAGCTATGTCACCCTATTATGGATGTTGGTTTTAACAATCCAGTGGAAAGACTTCAAGAAGATATTATATGGACTATAAATTTAAAGTTATTGTCTTTTCTTTTTTTTATTTAGATATAATGGAATATATATATATATATATTTTTAAGTAGTGTGGGTAGTGAATTAAAGATATCAAGAATTGTTGTGTATGGTAAATTTGTAAGACAGTGGGTGAATAAGCTAGCTACAGACTGATTAGTTTAAGAAAAGGGATTTTTAAGTGATACATTTAGGGGAGTGGAGGAAATGGATAGAGTGGAATAAATGTTAAATTAGATTTTATGGGGAGCCCGCTTTGAAATGTTATTAAAGTAGGACTTATTGTATAGTTTTAAAGTGGAAGGTGGTTTTGAATTGTTGCAATAATGCATAGATATAAAACACTATTATGCTAAATTAGAGTTATTTTATAATAGTTATAGTATAATGTGTTTGTTTTTTTTTGTTTTGTTTTTTTTTCTCTTCTTCTTTTCTGAAATGTATGGATAAAGGGGGATTTATAATACTTTTAGTAAGTAAAGGTCAGTATTTTGAGGAGGGAGTAAGTAATCTGTTATGAATTAGGGTTTTTTTTTGTTACGAAGAAGTCACAGGGGGGGAAGGGTGGGGAGGGGGGGTTAGGGAGGGGGGGGAGGGGGGGAAAAAGGGGGAAAAATTTGTATTTGAAAACCTTTTCAATAAAAAAAAAAAAAAAAAAAAAAAGATAATTATGTGAAATTAATACAACAATTAAAATTGTATTTGGAAAGATGGGGGACATTACAGTTATCTATACTAGGTTGAATTGCAACCATCAAGATGAATATTTTGCTGAAACTGCTCTACTTTTTTCAAACTATATCTATAAAATTGGACAAGAAATTTTTTACACATTTGAATAGAATTATAACAAAGTTTATATGGGCAGGTAAGAAAGTAAGAATAAAATTAACAGGTCTTCAGGATAGTAGAAACAAAGGTGTCTTAGGGCTCCCAGATTGGCGACTTTAATATAAAGTGGCAACTTTAATATGGTAGTGGATTAACCTGAGAAATAGAAGACTGCTTACTCTGAAAGGACATGACCTACAAAAAGGATGGCATGCCTTCTTATGGGACAGGGAGATAAATCTCATTTATATTTTTTTAGACATAAAGTAAGGGAAGTTCTGATGCAAATATGGCAAGAGATTAAGAGAAAGCATTATATGAAAATCCCCAGTTGGTTATCGACAATGGAAGCGATGATATATCCTAACACTCTGGATATAGGTAAAATGGCCAAATATAACAAAATTCTAGATAGCCAAGGGAACTTAAAAAATAGACAGGAATTGAAAGAATAATGTATAATCATAGATTGCTGGCCATATTTGCAACTTCAATCACGGTATAAAAAAGACAAAGATCAATATGGAATTGAAATGGTGCCGCAACAATAGGATAAACTATTGATTGGCCCAGATGAAAAATTGATAACAAAAATTTATAATTACCTATTAGAATTTGATAGAGCTGAAGATATAGTGAAGGGAGTTATGATAGCGCGGGCAAAAAACATCAGGCATAATATTGAATTGGAAGATTGGGGGAAAATTTGGAATAGAAATTATAAAATAACTAAATCATCAAAATAGAAAGAGAACCAGTATAAAATGTTTTATTGCTGGTACTTGGCACCCTCTAGACTAGCGAAGATATACCCAAACCTAACCCCGAATTGTTGGAAATGTGGCCAGAAACATGGTACCTTTTATCATACATAGTGGTTGTGCCCTGAAACGAAAAAATACTGGAAGAAAATACACAGGTGGTTACAGGAATTAACAGGACTTCAGATAGAATACACTCTGGAACTATTTCTCCTAGGGATAGTTAAAAGGAAATATGAAAAAAGAATAATATAAATCATTTTACATGTAACTGCAGCAAGGATAGCTTTCGCACAATGCTGGAGAAATACAAACATACCTCCCGAAGGCTTAGTAATAAAAAAATATTTGATTGTGCAGAAATGGACAAGTTGACAATTGAACTGAAAGAACAAATAGATTTGGAATACTACACAACATGGGAGAAGTGGTATAACTGGATTGAGAACAGAAAAATGGAAAAGAAATAGACAAAATAGAAGTAGAATTAAAATGTATAGTAAAAATGTATAGAATGTATTTGAATTGGAATGTTACGGTATGTAAATGGTTGCAGTTATGCATAAGATGTAAGATTTGTTTAATTGTAAAAATGCAATTAAAAAAAAGGTGCAAGGCAGGGTTATCCTTTATCCCTGTTATTATTTGTGTTGAAATTAGAGGTATTAAATAGAAATATAAGACAAAATGAAGATATAAGAGATATCAGAATTAAGAAAGAAGAATATAACTTACAGGCATTTGCAGATGATCTGGTGTTTATTTTAGAGGAGCCGCAAGTAGTTGGGCCAAAATTAATAGAACAAATAGAAGAATATGGAGAAGTGGCAGGGTTGAAAATCAATAAAGATAAAATGAAAATATTAGTGAAAAACATCACAGAGAAGCAGAAAAGGAAGTTAATGGAAAAACTAGATATTCAGATTGTATATTTATTTTCATGTGTTATATTGTATATAAAGAGAAGTTAATGAATCCTGCTGAATCAGTTACCTGTGTGTGCTTTCTGGATGTTTGATTTCTGCAACAAACTGACAGAAAAGCTGCCCAGCAAGGTGGTAGACTCCCCTTCAGCAGATGTTTGTGAAGGCCAGGAAGCGATTCTTCAGCAGATGGTTGGATCTACCGGCCAAACTCTGTAATTTCCTCAAAGTGGGCATTGCTAACTTAGCTAGGATGTGAAGGGAACAAGAAATAAATGTCCTTAGTGGTAGTAACTTGAATGAATATTCTCTTTACAGTATGTAATACATTGCTTTGCTCTGCTTTGCTTCTGTGGCGTGTTTCCAAGGATCTTACCCAATAACTCCAACACGAAATGTTCTTGAATCAAAGTTCTTTATTGATCAGTTATTTCTATTACAGGTGAACGTCTGGAAGTGGAAGTGGATCCCTGGACCACACCTTATATACCTGGGAGGCAGAGCTAAGGTAAGGAGGGATCAGGGGAAGGGCCAGGTGGGTGAATGAGGTTAACCCTTACTCTGCCATGGGGAAGCAATGTTAGGCATTTATATGTAACAAATCCCCCTCTAAATGCCTAACAGTTGGAGCTGTGTGTATGTGTTGTATGTGTACACCTAATCTTGAAGTTAGGTAGGCGTGCTGTTTGTTCTGCAAAGGTTTGGTCAGGATGTCAGCGATGTTAGGTGTTTTGTGCCAGCCATGGCAGTCTCTTCAAAGGCCACCAGATGGGGGCAAAGAGGCACCTTTGATCCCATTGGTGGGTCAAAGGGCTCTGGCCCCTGCAGCCCCATTGGGGAAAGTTAATGGCCCTCCGGCCCCCTCACACACCTTGTAAGGGAGGGGCCAGGGGCCTCTATAAGAACCCCTGCACAGGGGCTGCTCTACCCTCCCTTTTTTGCCCTTTTTACCCGTTCCCTTTTGCCTGCTCTTGTTCTAGTCTCCTATGGGACTGACCCATGGGCTCAATCCAGGCAAGGATACCTTACTCCACTTTTACTTCTAAATAAAGACTTAATTTGATTGCATCCTTGTGTGCTGACCTTTTTTTGGAAGCGCCCTCAACGAACCATCATTCTTCGTGAGATCCCTCACAAAGTGGTAGCCGAGGATGGTTTGAGGCAACGCTTCCAAGCCAGCAGAAGCAAGATGCCAGGAGGTTCCAGCAAGAACCCCCAAGAGATGGATGGCAGGACTTCACCGGTCATGACCAGGAGTCTCCAAGCAAGGTTGGCAGCCCTGCATCCAGTTCCTGATGCGAGCTTCGATCCAGAGGAGGGTACAGATGATCTCTATGCCCCCAGAGGACCCAGCGGAATGCAAGGGACCCCTTCACATGCTTCCTTGCAGCTGCAAGCTACAGAGGAAGGCATGGAAGACCAGCAGTCCACCCAGGACTGCCAGGACACCGGGGATGCGGCCAGGGACCAGGCCACCCCCAGCATAGACCAGCTCACTGGTGAGGAATGCAGAGAGCTGCTATGATTGCTCCTAGCAACCCGAGGGACGCCAGGAGCCCAGCCATGTGGGACACCAGCGCAGGGGGCCTCTGGACACTGGGTAAGTCCTTCCCCAGCACCCAGGAGGCTCCCCAACATGGCGCCGGCCACCCTGGGGGCCCCCGGGGCCCCGGAGCTTTTGGCAGGAAAATTCCCACCAAATTGTGACCTGCAGCTTCCGGGGCCAACCGGAAGCAACATGGCGGCCTCCAGACCACCTACTCCAGCAAGGCTTGGTAGGCCTCAGCTAGGCCACGAGGCCCAGCAACGGATGGCAGCCAGCCAAAGCAGCATGTAAACTGCTCGGTCCCCCCCACAGGCAAGCCTCGAAGTCTGCCCAGCCGCTCCTGCTGCAGCGGACATCAGGGCTGCAATCCAAGTCCTGGTCGCAGCCCTGGAGGCCACGATGACCGAGGCCTCAACCTCGGGGGCAGCCAGCCTCCCTCAACACCCCCAGGGGACCAGCGAGGGGGGGCGTCCAGTCCGGAGCCCCCCAGCCAGGACCCAGGCCTCCAGAGAGCCCCAGAAGAACCCCTGGGGGCTCCAGCCTTCCCAACACCCCCACCAAGGCAATGGAGGACTCACCTGGATGACTTCAGGGGGCCTCCAGCCGAGCCTCTCACCTCCCAAGATGGATGCCTCCTCCGGAGTCTTCAGGACCAGCAGTGGGCCCCTCCAGGCGATCCTCAGCATTTTTGGGCTTTTCCGGCCCCATCCTGCAGCCTTCGTCCCCTGGTAAGTGTTCCAGTACCAGGGGGGCTTCCAGAAGACTCTTCAGAGCCCCACAGGCCTGGGCCCAGGCCTGGCTCTGAAGCACAGAGGGAGAGGTCCGCCCCCGTTGGCTCCTGGGCTGGAATGAGATCTGAGCATGCTCAGCAGTTCGCACATGCTCAGTTGGCTCCACCTGAAAAAGAAAAGAATAATCAGAGAAAAATACCTACACCGGCCAGCAGAGGGATCCCTCTCCCATTTACTTCAATGGAACCAAAGCAAAGATACCTTAGACAGCAAAATATATCAGCATTTTCTGCCCCAGCTGTGTCTGTTCTCTCAAATAATTTCCAGAAATTACATCTGGCAGGGGAAAATTATAATATATGGAACAAAGAGATTCAGGTATGTCTCTTAAAAGAGGGGACCCTAGAAATGGTTTTAGACCCCCCATCTTTCCCTTGGGGACCTCAAGAAGAGTGGTACCACAGGAGAGCCTATACCACTCTACTGAGCTCACTGGATGCTAGAATGTACCCTAGCATTCCAGATGGGCTCACAGCTGGTGAAATTTGGGGGTTGTTATATAGCCTATTTAATAGTGATAGCTTGGGCTCCACCACAAGACTCACAACAGAGTTCTATAACACCAAGCTAAAATTTGGGGCTAGCATGGCTGAGCACCTGGGAAAGTTGAAGGCACTCAGGGCAGAGCTGGTGCTCAGGGACTACCCTGTGACTGAGACCAACATGATCGCTGTCATTCTGGCATCCCTGGACAAAAGTTGGGGCAATTTTATTGTCTCACTAGAGGAAACCAGAAAGGAAGCCATGACTCTGTCCTACCTCACAGGGAGGCTCAATGAGGAAGACAGGAGGCGTAGAGATGTGGGAGAGTACACCAGGGCCACAACTCATCAAATCAACAGAAGGCACCAGAGTTCAGAGCAGGTTAATGCTCTACCCAAGTGTTTCATCTGTGGCTCTGAGGAGCATTTGAAGAAGGACTGCCCCCATTACCAGCAAGGACCTAAGCGTGGCTCCAATCAAGGAAGGGGCAGGGGGCAGAGAAGGGGGCCTGGCAGGGGCAAAGGTGGTGCTAAGGGCAATTTTGTGAATACTAGCTATTTCACCCCCGCCACAAAGGCTGATGGCCCTACTGGCCTCTGGTTACTGGACTCTGGGGCTTCATCTCACATTGCTAACTTGAGGCAAGGCTTTAAGAGGTTAAGGAGAATTAACTCCTCTGTTAAGGTTGCAAATGGTAACAATGCTTTGGTTGTTGGGGAGGGCAGTGTCTCTGTACCAGGGCTGGGCAATGTCGAAGGTGTATTACACACTCCCTCTATAGCCAATAACCTGTTAAGCATAACCAAGCTATGTGATGATGGCAGGGTGGAGGTATTGTTTCGCAAAGGGGGAGGTCATGTCACTCGAGACAAAAGGGTCATCGGGAATGTTACCATTATAAATGGTTTGCCATATTTCTCCCCCAAGTACCCAGCCACAGGAGACAGCTCACGGGGGCCTGCGCGCAGAGAGAGAGAAAGGCTCCACAGCCAGCTCCCAGGCTATCAAAGATGCACAAGACTGAGGCAGTTGTGCCCACGCCGCCTCAACCAGTACCACGGCCCTCCAAGGCCAATGCGGGCAAGAAACCCGAGCCTCAGCAGGCACCTAAGGCAGGTAAGCCCAAAGAAGGGCCTAAGGTGCCAGCACCGCCCAAGGCAACCAGAGCCAAGGGGGTGTCAGTGGGAAAGCCACTGCACACTAAATGTGCCCACCTCTTACATCAGAGGTTAGGCCATGCGAGCTTCCCAGTGGTTAAAAAGATGGGGGAATTCGCTGAGGGGATTCATCTCCAGGATTGTGAGGTGTTTCTGGACTGTGCCATCTGTAAGAGGGCAAAGAGGAAGGCCGCCCCAATACCTAAGGTGTCACTGCGTAAAACTCAATACCCATATCAATTAATACATGTTGATTTGGTTGGGCCATTTACACCGTCCCTAGGAAAAAGGCAGTATTTCCTCACTGCCGTCGATGATTTCTCGAAGTATGGCCATGTGTATACCCTCACAGAAAAGTCTGAAGCCTTTGATGCCATAAAATCATTGTACAACTATGTGGAAACTCAGTACAAGACAAAGATCGTGCAGCTGCAGAGCGACCGTGGGGCTGAGTTCATGTCCCGAAAATTCCAGGACAGGATAAGGCACAAGGGCATACACCATTTTTGTACAGCGCCCTTTACACCTGTGCAGAACGGTGTGTCAGAAAAACGCAATGGAATTCTGCAGACCATGGTGCGCAGCCTGATTGCGGATGCTGGGGTTGCGGAATCGTACTGGGCGGAGGCGGTACACTACGCCAACTACACCCTGAACCGCACCTGGAGCAGTGTTGTGAACCAGACCCCATATTTTCTGGTCCACAGTAGGAAGCCAAATTTGGGACACTTGCGTGTGTTTGGCTCCTACGCTTGGGTGCACATCCCCAAGCAGCTGCGGAAGAAGGGGAGATCCGTCTCCCAGAGACTGAGGTTCTTGGGCTATGCCCCTGGCTCCAAGGCCTACCGATTCCTGGGAGAAGGGGGCAGGATTGTGACCTCCCAATCTGCCTCCTTCAAAGAGGACTCCAATTGGACCCAGATCCACTCAAATGATCTGGGTCCATACATTAACCAGCCCAGCAAGGGTGCACCAACCATGACACCGCCCAGACCCTGCTACCGACAAGAGCGAGGAACAGGATGAAGAGGTCAGCCTACCTGTTCCAGATGAGGAGGATGAGCCGTCCAGTCCTGAGGGGAAAGACACGCCATCTTCACCTGACTCTTCGCCTCCAGTGACGCTCCAGAAGCCCATGATGCCCAACGTCTGGGACCGAGGGCCTCCACATCCCGGTTGTGAACAGCCAGTTGGCGAGGAACCCACAGAGGAAAAGGGTGGTGAGTGGCAGGAGGTCAGAAGGTCAAAGCGGTCCAACAAGGGGGTCTCACCTAAGAGAATTGACATTGGGCACGTCGCATCCATCAACAGCGTTGTGGTCACCCCAAAGACTTTCTCTGACATCCAGGAGCTGCCCGTCGAAGAACAGGAGAAGTGGCAGCTCACGATGGAACAGGAGATGGAGAGCCTGAGAAAACTCAAGGTCTTCACCCCCGGGCAACCACCCAAGGAGAAGAAGGTCATTGGCACAAGGTGGGTTTTCAAGGCCAAACCACTTGCCAATGGCTGCTACCTGTACAAGGCCCACTTGGTAGCACAGGGGTTCGCCCAACGCTACATGGAGGACTACATTGAGACCTACTCTCCAACTGTCCGGGCAAAAAGTGTCAAGGCCGCCCTCGTAACTGCAGCCGCTCTGGGGAAGGAAGTCTACCAATTTGACATCCAGACGGCCTACCTCCATGCCAACTTGGACCAGCAGATCTACGTGAGGGCCCCTCCTGGTTACCAGCAGGAGGGGGAAAACACATGACTACTCCAAAAGGGATTATATGGCCTCAAGCAGTTGGGGAAACTCTGGTACAACTGCCTCAAAAAGGGTTTAGAGCTAATTGGCTTCAGGGCATCTCATGCAGATGAGTGCGTTTTTACATGTGACACCAAAGGTGATACAGAACGGGTGTTGGTTTATGTGGATGACCTCCTATACATAGGGCCTGGCAAGGATAGGTGTGATGAATTTGCCAAGGCCCTGGGGGAAAAGTTTACCCTGAAGTCCTTGGGGCGGGTTGACAGGTACCTGGGTGTACATATCTTGGCCACTAAAAAGGGATTTGCATTATCCCAGAAAGAAAAAATTGAGGAATTGTTGGCCAAATGTAAAATGGCAGAGTCTAACCCAACGCGTAGCCCCATGCAAAGTGATTACTACAGCCACAATCACAAAGACAGCCCTGACTTCACAGACAACAAATTATATAGATCTGTGATTGGCTCCTTGCTATACATTAGCAATTGGAGCAGGCCTGACATAGCTTTAGCTGTAAATCTATTGTCCAGGCACGTGGAAAACCCAAAGGAATTCCACTGGAATGCTGTCAAGAGGGTACTTAGGTACCTCAGGGGCATGGCTGATGCCCTCCTTATGCTGGAGCCAGAGAAGGGGAAGCCAGCCCAGCTCTCCGCTTACTCGGACGCAGACTGGGCTGGTGACACCAAGAGTAGATGGAGCACCTCTGGTTTCCTCATACTGCTAAATGGCTGCCCTATCCATTGGCATGTTAGGCAGCAAAAATTTGTTTCTTGCTCCACGGCTGAGGCAGAATATGCCAGCCTATCGGACACTGCAAATGACTTAATTTGGTTCAATGCTCTGGTAACGAGCATCTGGGCACCTCCTACTCTGCCCATCCAAATTCAGGAAGACAATACGGCCGCAATTGGGATCTCCAGGGCATACGCGGTGGGCTCTAGGTCCCGCCACATAGACATCCGTTACAAGAATGTCAGGCAGCTTGCCAGAATGGGGTTTGTACAAATCAAACATTGTAACACTACCGACCAGTTAGCTGACCTGTTTACAAAACCTGTGCCTATTGACCGACACAACCTTCTGTGTAAGCGTTTGTGTTTGATCCTGTAAACGATGCATCTGTATGTTTATGACACCTGCTCACCCTCTCACACACATTCACCATCACCTGTCATTGGCTGGCAAGAAGGGGAATTGTTAGGTGTTTTGTGCCAGCCATGGCAGTCTCTTCAAAGGCCACCAGATGGGGGCAAAGAGGCACCTTTGATCCCATTGGTGGGTCAAGGGGCTCCGGCCCCTGCAGCCCCATTGGGGAAAGTTAATGGCCCTCCGGCCCCCTCACACACCTTGTAAGGGAGGGGCCAGGGGCCCCTATAAGAACCCCTGCACAGGGGCTGCTCTACCCTCCCTTTTTACCCGTTCCCTTTTGCCTGCTCTTGTTCTAGTCTCCTATGGGACTGACCCATGGGCTCAATCCAGGCATGGATGTCTCCATGCCTGGGACCTTATTTTACTCCACTTTTACTTCTAAATAAAGACTTAATTTGATTGCATCCTTGTGTGCTGACCTTTTCTTGGAAGTGCCCTCAATGAACTATCATTCTTCGTGAGATCCCTCACAAGCGATTTGTTCAACAGTCTCGCAGTGTATGGCATTGATAAAACCAATGTTTGTTAACTGTCTGACGTGCTTATGTTTGATGTCTATGTGCCTTGATCTCTTGCCCACGGCGTCTGCCATGGATATGTCTCCTTGTTGTCCTCATGTATTATTATCGGGTAGGCTGGCTCAGTCCAGATGTTGGTCATCGAACCATGTCAGGTTGTTGGCTGCCTTCAAGAGGCAGATGTATTCTGCTTCTGCTGTAGATGTGGCCACTAGGTTTTGTTTCCCGGTGTACCAGTGCACTGGGCAACCGTTGATGAGGAATACATAGCCAGACGTGCTTTTCCTGCTCTTTGTGTCGCCTGCCCAGTCAGCATCAGCATAACAGGTTAATATGGGCTCTTTGGAACTCACCGGCTCTAGGCGTAGGCAGGCATCTGTGCTGTACTTTAGGTATCTGAGCACGCGTTTTACACCTTCCCAGTGGTATGTTTTTGGTTCGTTGACGTGCCTAGACAAGAGGTTGACCGCTAGGATGATATCTGGCCTAGTCCAGTTGGCTATATATAGTAGTGACTCAATGACAGACCTATAGAGGGTATTGTCCTTAAATGTTTCACCTTCTTCGTTCATGTGTTTTAGAATGTCAACTTGCATGGGTGTTTCGCATGGCTTGGCATCCTTCATGTTGCACTTGTGTAGCAGCTCCAATATCTTCTCCTTTTGGGAGATTCTGAATCCTTTCTGTGTTCTGTCGATCTGGACACCCAGGTACTTGTTTACCTTTCCCAAAGTTTTTAGTGCGAAGTGCTTCCCCAATTTATCAGCGAAATCATCACATTTCTGTTTGTGCTGGCCACAGTATAAAATATCGTCCACATAAACAAGCACGTATTCAATAGATGTGTCCTCCTTTTTGATGAAGAAGCATAGGTCGGCAGAGGTGGCTGTGAATCCCATGTCCCTGAGAATTTTCGCTAGGCACTCATACCACCTCTTACCGGATTGCTTCAGCCCATACAAACTCTTGTTTAACAACCAGGTATCTCCCTTTTGTGTGTTTATTCCGGGGGGTGCTCTGACAAAGATCTCTTTGTCTAGTTCCGCGTGGAGATAAGCTGTCTGCACATCAAATTGGTAAATTTCTAGGCCTAGAATTGTTGCTATCACCAGGGCGCTCTTGACACTTTCAGCCCTGACTGTGGGTGAATATGTATCGGTGTAGTCCTCCGGGTATTTCTGCGCAAATCCCTGCGCTACTAACCTAGCCTTGTACAGCGTCTTATTGTCCTCAAGCTCCTTGATTTTAAAAACCCACTTTGTCCCAATGGGTACTTTGTTGTCTGGTACCTTGGATGGAGTATACACATTTAGCTCTCTCAGGCTGGCCATCTCTTTCTCCATGGCCTCTTCCCACCTAATCCTTTCTTCCCGTGGCAACCTAAGTATGTCTTCGTAAGAGTTGGGTGTCGTGGTGTTTGTGTGTATTGATAGTACATAATCTTCACACCTTTTTGGCATTTTGTTCCTGTTATGTCTAACGGGCCTGTTGGGTTGTGTTTCTGTGTCATGCATGTACCTGGCTTCCCTTTCTGTAAGTGCATCTACCTTTATGATGGGGTGGTCCTCTTTCCATCCCTTGGTGGTTACCCCTTGGTGTCTAGGTTTGTGTTTCTCGTGTGCCTCCGTTTCAGATGTGTCTAGTCTACTCGTGACCCTTGCACTGTCTGTGACTTCCTGCCTGGGGAACACTTCGTTGAGGTGTATTTTTGACCAATTTGTGTTTTCATGGAATACTGCTGTTCTGGATATGAAAAATTTATTGTCCTTGTCAATAAATCTGTACCCTTTTGTCCCGGACTCGTATCCCATAAATCTTAGTCTCCTTGATACCTTGTCCCCCTCGCGCCTTAATCGTTTTGGTATATGCACATCCGCTATGACCCTGAATATGTGTAGGTGAGCTATTTGGGGTTTCCTGTTGTACATAACCTCATAAGGAGTTTTGCCTACCATGCTGGACCATAGTCTGTTCAGGGTGTAGTTCGAGTATGTGAGTGCCTCTGCCCAGAAGTGTTGCCCCAGCCCTGCGTTTTCTAATATGCATCTTACCATGGTTTGTAATACACCATTCCTTCGTTCTGACACTCCGTTCTGGAATGTGGAGAACGGCGAAGAAGTAAAATGTAATATTCCATGTTTCTTTATCCAATTGGAGAAGTCCCTTGATAGGAACTCTGACCCTCTGTCCGTCATTATTTGTTTTATTTTGGTGTTGTGTTGTGTTTCTACCCTCCTGTAAAATTCTTTGAACTTTTGAAACACCTCATTTTTGTGATTGAGTGTATATACGAACCCGTAACGACTGAAGTCGTCAACTATAGTTAGAAAGAACCTCTTTTTATACTTTATAGAGGGTTTCATGGGGCCTACCAAATCCATGTGTACTAACTGGAAGGTTGAATTGGTGGTGCGAGAGGCCTTTTTTGGTCTAGGTTTAGTTTTGAGTTTAGAACATTTGCACACGGAACACTCTAGGTAATTGTTACAGTTTTTTACTTGCAAACCACTTGAACATTCAGTCATTTTTTGTACAATTGGGAAACTGGCGTGGCCCAACTTCCGATGAAGCAGGTGGGCGCAGTCATTATGGATGGGTTTGTCAATAGAGGGCTTCCCCTTGTGTGCTGTGTCAGAAGTGTGTTTGTCTTCAGTGGTGTGTTCAACCATAACCCCTTTTGTCTCCCCGGGAGTACCTGTCTTGCCTTTCCTACTTTCTAGTTGCATGTCTGTGCTTGGATAGTAATCTTCTTGGGGTTGTAGGTATGTGAGCCCTCCTTCGATGATGATCTTGCCTACGTCCTTATTACCCTTGGTCATGTATGCCTTTCCTCCTTTAAAAGTTGTCTCGGTACCCAAGTCTTTGCTGAGTTTGAGTGTGGCTAGTATATTGTGAGGTATCTCAGGTATGAGCAGTACCCCCTCTATTCTTCCTATCCCATTTATGTATGTGTTCCCTTCCCGTTACCAGGACCTTGTCCTGATTTGCTACCTTAATGTGGTACTTCTTTGCTGTGAATGATGTAAGTATGTTCTTGTTGTTGGTAGTGTGGTTGGTGGCTCCTGAATCGATGAGCCATGTGTTCCCTTTCCCTGGCTGCATGTGTGTGGGTCGATGGTCTCCAAGGCCATACAATGACCCTGGCTGGCTTTCCCTGGAGCTGTCTCTCTGTCTCCTCCTGTCTCTGGGATTGGGGGAGTCTCTGTGTCTGAATCTGTTATCTGGTGAGTGCCTGTCTGGGAACCCTGACCTCCGGCCTTGCCTTTCCCTGCGGTGAGTGTAGTCTCTGTCCCTTGAGTTTCTGGGGCAGTCTCTCTTATAATGATTCTTGGAGCCGCAGATAAAGCATTCGGGAGTTTTGTGATTCCTAGTTTGAAACTCTACCCTTTTTACTGGTCTACCCTCTCTGTGGCTCATGGAGTGGTCCCTTCTTAGGCTATCCTCAGCTATCAGCCTGTTGGTGAGTGTTTCTAGGGAGAGGTGCTCTATGTTGAGGCTATCCAGTTGCATTATAAAGTTTTCCCAACTAGAATCCAGGGAATTTATAATTATACTTTTCATGCTATCTTCAGAGATGGTCTCCCCCCTTTGTATAAGTTCTGCCCTGGTAGCATTCAGATTTAGGATATGCTCACCCATGGGAGTTCCAGCCTTGTGCCTGGCTGAGTAGAACTCTCTAGAGATCTTGGTGGTTGTGGCTGCACTCTTGCTATAGAATAAGTTAAATATTTTTTGTAATATTTCTGCCACAGTCAAGTAGTGGCCAAGGCTGGGATAGATGCTGGGTGATAAGCTTGCCATTAACAAATAATAAGCCCTGTGGAGCAGGCAATCTACATCAAAGGTCCAGGGTTTTCTAGGTGGGTCATTACGTAAAAACAACATATTTTCCCTTAGAAAGATAATTTTGAGCTGATGATTCCACTCTAAGAAATTAGTCCCATCTAGTTTTAGCTTGTGGAAATCAGCTGGTAAAGTCATTGAGCTGTATGGTAAATTACTCACAGTCTGGAGCTGTCCATGGTTTTGTAGGTGAGGGAACTCACAATATGCTGGGGGAATGCTTGTTGCTAGTCTGTATGGATTTATCTCTATGTTCCTCTCTCTTCTTACAGGCGGTGACTGAGCATGCACGAAGCTCATTTCGCGCCGGAGGTCGTCGGGTGAGGAACTCTCTGCTGCTGTTCTCAGGCCTAGGCCTAGGCCTAGGCCTGCCGGTGGGAGGCTGGATTCACCCCTGGTGGGTCCGTAGCCCTCCCTGGACAATGGATGCCATGGCTGGACCCCTGGATCCCTGGCGAAGAACGGGAGGAGGTGAGGAGGTGAAGCGGTCGTAGGTCGAGGACCTCCGAAGCTCGGCGGCGCAGCAGCGGTGATGGACGTAAGTCGAGGATCTCCTGGATTCGGCAGTGTGGCAGCGGCGGCTGCAGCGGCGGCAGCGCCGGTGGATCCTGGTCGGTGCTGGTTGGTCTCCGGGTGAGTAGAGAAGCCTGGCGGAGGTCGTATGGTTGGTGAGTAGTTGTTTTGCCTTTCTATTCCCTGGTCTTGCGTTGTTGGTGCAGCGGGTGGCGAGTGCGAATCCTGTGGTTGGTCGATCCTGCAGGTGATCGGGTTCCGGTGCTCGCTTTCTGGGCGCGTTGTTTCTCGGAGGGTTGGCTGGGTTGGTGCATGGTTTCCGGTGGCCACCCTGTTGTCCCTTTGGCTTTGGGGTGCCTTGGGGTGGTTTTTAGCAAGCGCAGGAGGCTTGAATGCGGAGCCGAGTGCTGCCGCAAGAGTCTCAATCGCTTTTTTCACTTCAGGCCCAGTAGGTGGGCTCTTGCAGGCTTGTGTTATTATTTCTGGGCAGTTTTCGGGTTCTTCCCCATTTGTATTGGGGTCTTCGTTGTTTTGCGCCGTTTTGTTTGAATCTTGGCTCCCCATTGGTTGTTGGCCATTCCAAGATGGCTGCCGGGAGCATGGCGCGGAAATGAAATTGTCCATGTCCAGAGCTTCAGCTTGGGAATGCCTTTCCCTTGCTGGACTGGCGACTTCATTGTCTTGTTCCTGGGTACTCATCGCTGCTCCATGGCTTTCTAGGAGGCCTTGGAGTTTCGCGATGAGCTCCTCTTTGCTGGCGGGTGTTTCCAGCATCTTCAGTATGGTTGATCGGAAGTCGTCTCTGCTCGGTGGCTCACTCCTTTCGCGGCTGCAGGTTTCGTCTCTCGGTTCCTTGTCCCAGAGTAGTGGGCTCAGGTCGTAGTCCTGCTCACACTCGCTCGTGGCAATTCTCACTGTGGCGCCTTTGAGAGCCTGCAGCTCTTCCCTCTGCTTGGTATAGGCTCTGGTGCACATCCTGCTTTCTGCTTCGGATTGGATTCCTGATTCTGCCATTTCTGTGAGTTGTGGGTTAACCATCCTCTGCTACCAATCTGTGGCATGTTTCCAAGGATCTTACCCAATAACTCCAACACGAAATGTTCTTGAATCAAAGTTCTTTATTGATCAGTTATTTCTATTACAGGTAAATGTCTGGAAGTGGAAGTGGATCCCTGGACCACACCTTATATACCTGGGAGGCGGAGCTAAGGTAAGGAGGGATCAGGGGAAGGGCCAGGTGGGTGAATGAGGTTAACCCTTACTCTGCCATGGGGAAGCAATGTTAGGCATTTATATGTAACAGCTTCAAGCTCTTCCTCAGCACAGCTTCTGTAGCAGCATTTAACAGATTTTGGCAAATGCTGCAGGAGAAATGCCACTCAGCCTCTTGGCTCCACTTGCCAAAGTAGGACATATCATTACTTTTTCTATAGCAAATACTTTATTCATGTCACAAAGGCTTTTACTCAAGAGACAGCATTTGTGCAGAAAGTTCTAGTTTTGCCATGTGATAAGAGAGAAAAGCTTTGAAAGGTGAAATCGTTACTGAAGGCCTCACAGAAATGACAGCTCCAATGCTGTTGCTGCATCTCTATCTGCCAAACACCTGATTGGCACATCAGAGATTCCTTTGTGGCAATTATTTTTAAGGGTTTCAATCTGACCCTTTCCCCCCTGTGAGCTTTGCATGGAGAGTATAAACATGTTTTAACAGGGTTTAATGTGAAATGACCCAGCAGATTGCATATAAAAATAAACCCTTTTCACACCCACCTACACCCACACCCCCATATATGTATCTTCCTCAATCATGTATCTTCTATCAGAGGTCTGGGAATTTGAGGGTTCTATGTAGTATATTAGCTGTTCCTAGCACTGCACTTTTCTGGACACCTCTGGCTCTCACCTCTGTCTTTCCTGCTGGAGCCACTCTCCCAGCTCAGGAAGAAATAAATGTACCTGACCTTGTAGGAACTGTAATCTAGGTAAATGGAGCTGAAACATTTAAGTACAGAGAAACAAGATAAAGGAAGTCCTCATTTAATTATCCCAATTGGGACTAGCAACTCCACCATTAAGCAACACAGTCATTAAGCATGACATCATGCTTCATTATCTCAATAAAAGTAGTTTTACTTTTCTTGAGAAATTGATTTCCTGGCCTGGTCTACCAGTGGAGCTGACAATAAAAACACTGACAAAGTCTCAGTGCAGAAAGGCAACTGAGATGTAATAACTTCTATTACTGAACTAAAATAATTGAGACAATAGCCATATTACCTGTTAAAGTATCAACACTGATATTGACATGCCTTGTTGAAATCTCTGGGTAAAATAAGTGGAAAAACACCATGGCTGGCATCTACTTATCTCTTTCCAAGTAAGAAAATATTGTTTTCCATTAAAAATAAGAGCGTTTTCAAAGGGATATGGAGAGGTAGAGGAGATTCTTTATTTTACAGTTTTTCATGCAGTCATTTGAAGAATAATTCAGTATTTTTGGCAATTGATTAAGACCAAATACAGTTGTGTTTTATTTTAGCTATTTGCTTGCCATGGATTGTGTATGTTGTTTGATAATTGTTTTTAATGGTTTGGTTTTTAATACTTTAGCAGTTGTGCAGTCTTGCTGTTTACTGAGATTCTATAAAATATATGAAAAGCATTGATATAAGAGACTTCAAAGAGCCTTTCCTCTTCTAAGTATTACTGAAGTAGATTTGTGGAGCTGTGTTGATGGTACATTAACTTGGACTAGCTTTTATATAAATATAATCAAACAGATGATATTTTGGGGTGTGAGGTCAAAACATTTATAAATGGATTCCCTTTAAAGGCTTTTTTGAACTTTTACTTGTCTACATCCAACAGTTTAATGTTTAGAATCAGGATTAGAAATAACAGAGTTTACCAATTAAATGAGAAAAAACATAATAAACTATAAATCTAGTAGTAGAAAGATGTAGCAAAATAAAACTCTGAAACACAATGATTGCGGGAACAACTGTATACCTAGTCAAAAGTTTTGTGGCACTCTCAGGCATTTGTGGGACACATTGGCAGAAATCTTCTAGAAGATAAACAGAGTTGGAAGGGACCTTGTAGGTCATCTAGTCCAACCCCCCACCCAAGCAAGAGACCCTATACCCGTGATGGCAAACCTATGGCATGGGTGCCACAGGTGGCACACGGAGCCATATCTGTGGGCATGCGAGCATTGTCGTAGCTCAGGTCCAGCGCACATGCGTGTGCCAGCCAGCTGATTTTTGGGCCTTCTGGTTCCACCGGAAGTTGGGAAATGGGCTGTTTCCAGCCTCCAGAGGGCCTCAGGGTGGGCGTGGGGAAAGCTGTTTTCACCCTCCCCAGGCTCCTAGAAAGCATCTGGAGCCTGGGGAGGGTGAAGAACAGGCCTACCGGGCCCATCGTGCCATCACTAAAAGCGGGAGGGGCATGGGGTTCACATGCACATGTGCGGGTTGCATTGAATTATGGGTGTGGGCATGCATGTGGCCGACCTCCCCCTGCTCCCCCCGCTTTTGGCACGTGACGATAAAAAGGTTAGCCATCACTGCCCTATACTATTTCTGACAAATGGCAGTCCAATCTCTTCTTGAAAGCCTCCAGTGATGGAGCTCCTACAACTTCTGAAGGCAAGCTGTTCCATTGGTTGATTATTCTGTCAGAAAATTTCTTATTTCTAGGTTGAATCTCTCCTTTGTCAGTTTCCATCCATTATTCCTTGTTTGGCCTTCAGGTACCTTGGAAAATAGTTTGACCCCTTCCTCTCTGTGGCAGCCCCTCAAATATTGGAACATTGCTATCAAGTCCTTCTCTTCACTAGCCAAGCCATGCCAGTTCCTGTAACAGTTCTTCATATGTTTTAGCCTCCACTCCCTAATCATCTTGCATTTTTTTCTACAGTCTCAATATCTTTTTTATAGTGTGGTGACCAAAACTGGATGCAGTATTCTAGATGTGGTCTTACTAAGGCTTTATAGAGTGGTATTAGTACCTCACTTGATCTTTTTTTAAAAAAGTTTTTTATTAATAATACAAAATTAATAAAACATTGGACATAGATATGACATCACTGGTTCCAAACATCTTCCGTCACTTTACAATAATATTAGTACTCATATAAACATATAGTTCTTAAACATATTTATCTATAATAACATCTATATTTTTGTTTTAACACAATACATTTGTCTTGGCTACCCTCTTGTTATCTATCCAATCATAAAATTGTTCCCAGATTTTGTAGTACTTAGTTTCGCTTTTATCCTTGAGTTCCAAAGTGAGTCTGTCCATTTCTGCACAGTTAAAGATTTTCAGTAATATTTCCTCTTTAGTTGGAATATCTTTCTCTTTCCATTTTTGAACAAAGGCTATTCGTAGCACTGTGAATATATGGAGTAATAAATAATTTGTATCTTTCTTATATTTTCTTTCTATAATTCCCAGTAAGAAAAATTCCGGTTTGACTTCTATATTTGTTGACAAAAAATTTTTCAGCCAGTTCTTTAGTAAATTCCCAAATTTTTGCGCCTTTGGGCATTCTCACCATGGTAATTCCCAACGGTCTCTCCACACTTCCAGCATATCAAGGATTTCCCCTTATTCATTCGTGCTAATCTTGTTCGGGGGTTTTCCTTGTAGGAAGTTGCTAGTGTGATTTTTAAATTTTTTCCCCATAAACTTTGCCAATTATCCAAATCGATATTGTGCCCAAAATATTTACACCAAATTATCATCGTTTCTTTCACCTGTTCCTCAATCAGATCTTGTTCTAATAAATATCGATATAGTTTACTTATGGTTTTGCCTTCCCTGCTAAATAAAATTTTATCTAATTCTGATTATTCTTGCTTTATGCCCCATTCCTTTTTATCTTTGCTAAATTTAGATTGAATTTGGAGATACGCCCACCATTCCAATTCGATTCCTTCTTTCTTTAAAGTATTTCTTGCTTTTAATTCTCCTTTCTCATTCAAAATATCTTTATAGGTGACAGCTCCCCGTTTTGTCAAATTTGGATGTGTGTACATTTCTAATGTTGACACCCAATTAGGAATTTCCATATAATTATTTCTTGTTGTTTTTTTCCAAATATCCAATAGTGCTCTCCTAATATAATGCCTCCGGAAGTACTGATGGACTAAATGTTTTTCCTCCCATAGAATAGCGTGCCAGCGTCTTTAAGTCATGACTTTCTAGTGCCAATAGTCTTGTGTTTTTAAGATGCATCCACTCACTTAGCCAAACCAACGCCGCTGCCTGATAATACTTTGTCCAGTCTGGTAGGCTAAATCCTCCTCTTTCTCTAGCATCTTGTAATAATTTGAATCTGATTCTCGGTCGTTTCCCTTGCCATATGAATTTTGAAATGAGTCTGTCCAAATTTGTAAAAAAATCTTTTTTGCGCCGAATTGGTATGCATTGGAATAAAAAAAACATTTGCGGAAGAACATTCATTTTGAAGGTGGCTATCCTGCCCATTAGAGATAGCTGTAATTTTCCCCATTTTTCCAAATCAGACCTAATTTAGGCCATTAATTTGTCATAGTTATCTTCTTTAAGTGTGATTCATCTCACTGTTAATTGAATTCCCAAATATCTTATTTTTTTCATAGTCTGAATATTTATCTTTCCCTCCACTTTTTTTTTGTTCTTTAGTCATATTTTTAACTATTATTTTTGTTTTATCCTTGTTTATTTTCAGGCCTGCTACTTCCCCATAGTCCTCCAGCATTTCCATCAGCCTAAAACCAGATTGTACAGGCTCTTCAGTAATAAATACAAGGTCGTCCACAAATGCCTGTACCTTAAAACTTTCTTTTCTTACTTTTAAACCTTTGATTTGTTTGTCTTCTTGAATTGTTCTAATTAAAGCCTCTAGTGATAAAATAAAAAGCAGTGGTGATAGTGGATGTTGCCTTGTACCTTTTTGGATTAAAAAGTTCTTTGTCATTTCCCCGTTTATCACCACTCTGGCTTCTTGTCTGGAGTAGATTGTTTTAAAACATCTTTATAAATTTCCCCCTGAAATCCATACATTTTAATCGTTCTAATATGAAGTCCCATTTAACATTATCGAATGCTTTTTGCGCATCGATAAATATCAACGCCATCTGTTTTTCATTGTGGACTTCATAGTATTCTATCGTATCCAAGATAATCCTGATGATGTTCCTTATATGCCGTCCGGGAAGAAAACCGTTTTGATCAGTATGAATGAAATTCTCTAAAATTTTCTTTAGTCTGTCTGCCATAATTGTCATAAAGATTTTATAATCCGAATTTAGTAGGGATATCGGCCTAATTTTTAATATAAGTCAAATCGGAATTTTCCTTGGGAATCAATGTGATTGTTGCTTCTTTCCACGATTCAGGTATCTTAGCTTCATTAAGTACATCATTATACACCTCTAATAACAGTGGGCTTAATAATTCCTGGTGATTTTTATAAATTTCTGAAGGTAGACCATCTGGGCCTGGTGCTTTGTTACTTTTTTGTTTTTTGATTGCCTCAGATTGTATTGTATTGTATTGTATTTGTTTATTGAATAGCCCAAAGGCCTTTTCAAACAAAACAGAAAAGAAAAAGGGATATCTCCCATGCTGTTATCTCATTATTTAATAAATTTTTACCTTCCTCCGAGATTCTGGGCAATTCTGTTGCCCTATCTTAACCTTCTTCTATCTTCTCCTTATCCTCATATAGGTTTTTTAAAAACTCATACGCTACCTTCCTGTTCACGTCATTTTGATAAATTAACTCTTCTTTATTATGTAATTTACTAATCTGGTTCTTTTCTTTCTGTTTTCTTAATCTATAAGCCAGCCATCTTCCCAGCTTATTTGCATTCTCAAAAAAAAATTGTTTAATGCTTTTAATTTGTTGTGCCATATTTTCCTTTTCAATGATATTTGTGTTTGTGTTTATTTGTTGTTTCAATTCCCGTTTTATGGGTTCTTTCTGCAGCTCTTTTTCCAGTTTGCTAAGACCTTCCTCTAATTTTTTTTGCCGTTGTCTTTTTTGTTTGTTGTCTTTGGCCATGTATGATATTGCGATACCCCTCATAAGAAGCTTTTGCCATGTCCCACAGGTTCTGATTGTTCGTATCCTCTTTATTACTTTGAAAAAACAAACTCATTTGATCAACCATCTTTAATTTAAATTCATTTTGATTCAAGATTGCTCTTTTAAGGGTCCACCTCCTTGTCTTTTTTTGCCCCTTTCCATTTAATTTTAATGGGATTGTGATCTGCCCATGAATTTATGTCAATATTAACTTCCTCAATTCCTAGATTCAAATCTGTCGATGCCCAAACCATATCAATTTGAAACCAAGATTGATGTCTACCTGAATAAGTATATTGTTTCTTATCCCCATTTCTTTCCCTCCAACAATCCTTTATGCTTAATTCTTCCACCATCTTGAAAAATCAATTAGGTAATATCCTTCTAACACTTTTCTTTTGTTTGTCATTTCTATAGACTAATTCTCTATCTACAATCACATTGAAATAACCAATTATACACAAATTATCGCATTCTAGGTCTCTAATCATGTTATAGTTTCTTATAAAATAGTTTTTGGCCCTCATTTGGTGCATATATCCAACTAACATCAGTTTTGTCCCATCCACAGTTAATTCTATTATCAATATTCTGCCCTCTTCATCTTTATACATTTGTTTGGCCAAAATACTCTCTTTTACATACAGTACAATTCCCCCTTTCTTCTGTTGTGATGAAGATATCTGCTTGCCATGGATTGTGTATGTTGTTTGATAATTGTTTTTAATGGTATGGTTTTTAATACTTTAGCAAGTGTGCAGTCTTGCTGTTTACTGAGATTCTATAAAATATATGAAAAGCATTGATATAAGAGACTTCAAAGAGCCTTTCCTCTTCTAAGTATTACTGAAGTAGATTTGTGGAGCTGTGTTGATGGTACATTAACTTGGACTAGCTTTTATATAAATATAATCAAACAGATGATATTTTGGGGTGTGAGGTCAAAACATTTATAAATGGATTCCCTTTAAAGGCTTTTTTGAACTTTTACTTGTCTACATCCAATAGTTTAATGTTTAGAATCAGGATTAGAAATAACAGAGTTTACCAATTAAATGAGAAAACACATAATAAACTATAAATCTAGTAGTAGAAAGATGTAGCAAAATAAAACTCTGAAACACAATGATTGCGGGAACAACTGTATCCCTACTCAAGAGTTTTGTGGCACTCTCAGGCATTTGTGGGACACATTGGCAGAAATCTTCTAGAAGATAAACAGAGTTGGAAGGGACCTTGTAGGTCATCTAGTCCAACCCCCGCCCAAGTAAGAGACCCTATACTATTTCTGACAAATGGCAGTCCAATCTCTTCTTGAAAGCCTCCAGTGATGGAGCTCCCACAACTTTCGAAGGCAAGCTGTTCCATTGGTTGATTGTTCTGTCAGAAAATTTCTTATTTCTAGGTTGAATCTCTCCTTTGTCAGTTTCCATCCATTTATAGAATAGCTTTATAGCTGGTTGTCCACTAAGACTCCAAGATCCCTCTCACAGTTACTGTTATTAATCCTGGTTTCACCCAATCTATGTGTGTACTTTTGGCTTTTCTTGCCTAAGTGTAGGACTTTACATTTCTCTACATTGAATTTCATTTTGTTAGATAGGGCCCAGTCTTCAAGTCTGTTAAGCTCCATCTGGATCTTGAGCCTATCTTCTAGGGTGTTAGCTATTCCTGCCAGCTTAGTATCATCTGCAAATTTTGTAAGTTCCCCTTCTATTCCCTCACCTAAATCGTTTATGAAGATACTGAAGAGTACTGGGCCTAAAATGGAACCTTGTGGCACTTGTGTGATATTTAACCCGGAATACTTTTCAGGTGAATTCTAAACTGAAAACTCCTTGTATTCTAGGAATGCACATATGTACTAGCCCCTTCTCACAAAATAGCAAATGTGAAAAAGTGGAGCTGTGACCTCTTTGCATTTTGACAAGAGTGCTGGCCTATGGTCTTCTCTGGCAATCAGTGAGAATTTAAAGTAGTTCAGCTCCATATCTAGTATAAGTTTATATGCAAAAAAAAATCTTATCTAGAATTATGTCAGATCCCTAAAAGTGATACTGCCATTCAAGTGAAGGAAGGGGGGACTTGGATTCGATTTACTAGCATGGCCTGTGTCATCAGATATTTTACAACCTATATCCTGGCGCCAAGGAAGCCTGAGATTCCCTTTACCTGCAGGAATTTATATGATAGCCATGTGGGTTGTCTCACTTTAAAGGGAAGTGGTGGGAATGCATGTTTGTTCGGGTTCTCAAAGGAAATAGTAAAGAAAACATATTCACACTTGTGTATTGGCTGAAATCTGCATTCTGACCTAAAGGGAGGGGTCTCTACCACTTTAATCCTACTGCTTTGCCTAAGGGCATTCAGATTGTGCTTTAGCTGGATGGTTTTCACTTCTGCTTAATAAAAGAATCCTTTTGAACAACTACGTTTCAAGAGTTCGTACTTTCTTAAGTTGGAAGGAGAGGCGATCCTTACAATTAGATGGATATCTAACCCTATCAAGTTACTAAATTAAATTAAAATAATATGGGAAGAAAATATTTTTATTAACAATTTTGAATAGTTAGTAAAGACTATTCCTCCCACAACCACTATTATCTATTATATGTTTTACTCTTTTGAAATATAACAACAAAACATAAGATTCCAGTGTCACAAACTCACTCTAAGGGAAAAGAACAATGAAATAAGACTTATTTTTATTTTATGAAAAATAATAAACTAAAATAAAAAAGATTTGCAAACTTCCCAGTGGCACATCATAAGCTTTGGAAGTAAGATGTATAACACTTCCCCCAAACATGGTGAAATTATTTAAAGAGCTTAAATCTATTTTCCAATCTGTAGCAGAAAATATTCTATTAAATCTTTTTTCTGACTGGCAATTTGCAACAAATTATTTTTACACACTAGAAATTATCTTATTGCTTTGCTTTTCCCTGAGAACTATCAGAAAGCTAAATCTTGACCCATGAAGAGAGTGGGGAATTAAATACATGCGGAAACGTAACAAAGTGGTTAACAGACAAATCCCCCCTCTCCCAGTCACTGATATTCAGTATTTAGAAGATTAACTCCAGGGAGCAGAACAGTTAGAAGATTAACTCCAGGGAGCAGAACATCATGCAGACTGATGATAAAGCTTTTTCAACCAAACTGCTTGAATCCCACCCATTTAGTATCATCTTATTGTGGGTGAAAGGCCCTTGCTGTACCAACTCAGGGTGAAATGCCATGGTCAAATGCTTGCATTTCAGTGTGAGGATTGGGAGGGGGGGAGGGTTGTTTTTTTAACACGATGTACCACCTTCTGATCCTGGTAAATAGATGGGGAAAAAATGGAGGTAGTGACAGATTTTATTTTCCGGGCCCCAAGATCACCGCAGATGGAGAGTGTAGCCAAGAAATAAAAAGATGCTTGCTCCTTAGGAGGAAAGCTATGGCAAATCTAGACAGCATACTAAAAAGCAGAGAAATCACCCTGCCAACAAAAGTGCGTATAGTCAAGGCTATGGTTTTCCCAGTTGCAATGTATGGCTGTGAAAGTTGGACCATAAGAAAGGCTGAGCACCAAAGAATTGAGGCCTTTGAACTATGGTGCTGGAGAAGACTCCTGCGAGTCCCTTGGACTGCAATGCGATCAAACCAGTCAGTCCTAGAGATCAATCCTGACTGCTCTTTAGAAGGCCAGATTCTGAAGATGAAACTCAAATATTTTGGCCACCTAATGAGAAGGAAGGACTCACTGGAGAAGAGCCTAATGCTGGGAAAGATTGAGGGCAAAAGAAGAAGGGGACGACAGAGAACTGGCTGGATGGAGTCACTGAAGCAGTCGGCGTGAGCTTAAATGGACTCCAGAGGATAGTAGAGGACAGGAAGGCCTGGAGGAACGTTGTCCATGGGGTCGCAAAGAGTCGGACACGACTTCGCAACTAACAACAAAAACCATCTTCTGAAATAAAAAAATGAATTCTTAGGCCAGAAAAATAAGGTTATATGTAGAAAGATCAGACTTGCCTCAAATGTGATAAAACATTTATGTATAGGCCATGAAGGAATTTTGATTGCTCAAAATGTGATCCCCAATACTACAAAGCATTTTCTTCCATAGAAGTGAATGTATCCTTTTATTCTTCAAGAAGACAATGAATGGCGGCATGGAAACACACCATGTGAAGCCATCTTCTTAAAATTTCCGGTGTTGGAGCATTCACAACTTCTGGGAAAAACTTTGACTTTCACCACTGGTTATTTAACATATAAATAACAAGTTTGTTAGTAATGGGAGGGGAATGGAAGCAATCTGTAGCCTGATTCAGTCATTGGCTTTTAAATCAGCTATTATGTGTGCCTGAGTAACAGTTAAAGCTATTCATTTATATGAGCCATGGTGACGCAGTAGTTAGAATGCTGTACTGCAAGCTACTTCTGCTGACTGCCTGTAGTTTGGCAGTTCCATGCTCAAGGTTGACTCAGCCTGCCACCCTTCCGAGGTGGGTAAAATGAGGACCCAGATTGTTGGGGACAATATGCTGGCTCTGTAAACTGCTCAGAGAGGAATGTAAAGCACTGTGAAGTGGTATAAAAGTCTAAGAGCTATTACTATTGCTATGGAAGAAAAAGCTCTGACTTTCTGCCAGCTGTCATATGCAGTAGTCCAATTTTACTCAGCAAGGATCCTCAAATATAGTACACATTTTTTTCATAAAATCATAGAATCATAGGGCTGGAAGGGATATTCTCGTCCAACCCCTGCCCAAGGCAAGAGCACCCCTATGAGTCTACCCTGGACAGATGACAGTCCAATCTTTTCTTGGAAACCTCCAGGGATGGAGCACCCCCACCTTTGAGAGTGAAGCTGTCTAATTCATTGTTTTTACAATCAGGAAATTCCTCATTTCCAGGCTGGATCTCCCTCTGACAAGCTTCCACCCATTGCTTTTTATCCATTTTATAGGACTGACAATTCCCTAACAATTATTTAGGGAAGAACATGAAGACTGCATTTGAGAAATAGAGAACAAGTTTGGTATTTGCCAAAGGGAGTTCAGCAGAAGTATTTTGTTCCATAGTCATTTCCCTAAATGCAGTCATTTATTTTCTTTCATGAGGCAGCATATTAATTTGGGGGGTGGGAGGAAATGACATTACTACCGTCCTTACTCTCCAAACCAAAAGTAACTTGAAAATGCCATTAAACCTGCTGTGGTTGAACAGGGAGCTGGGTATTTATGAAAAAGAAATATATGTATGTGATTCATGGCCATTCTAAAATAAACAGCATATTCTTGAAAATGTGAGGCAGAAAAGGTAATACTTGAGTGATATTTCTTGATGAAGTGATAGGAAGGTGAACCAAGGAACTAAGACATGCAAAAAAATGCCAAAAATGCCAAAAAAAGTTTCTTTCAGTATGTAAGGAATAAGAAGCAAGGCAAGGAAATGATAGGTCCACTGATGGGAGATGGTAAATAATAAATAATCCAACCTATCAAAAATAGTCCAACCTATCAAAAGAAGCACCATAGGAGACAGAACAGGAATATAGGTCAAGGTAGGCAAGGAATTGGTAAGAGAAGACCTATCAACCAGGGATGAAATCTAAAATTTGTTACTACCGGTTCTGTGGGCGTGGCTTGGTGGGGGGGTAATGTGACTGGGTGGGCGTGGCCAATTATTATTTTTTTCTTTTAAAACCATTTAAAAGTAAAAACCATGTAAAAAATGCTTTCAAAAGGCTCTGACGATCCCAGCTGAGTTGCCTGATTGGCAGAGACTTTTTTTCTTTTAAATGCCTCTGATGATTCAAGCTGAGTTGCCTGATCGTTACAGGCATTTAAAAGAAAAAAAGTCTCTGCCGATCAGGCAACTCAGCTGGGATCGGCAGAGGCATTTAAAAGAAAAAAAACCCTTTTTTTCTTTTAAAAGCCTTTGATGATCCCAGCTGAGCCGTGTGATCATCAGAGGTTTTTTTTTTACTTTTAAAAGCATTTTTTCCGCCGAAGAGGTTGCAGAAAAAATGCTTTTAAAAGTAAAAAAAAAAAAGCCTCTGATGGCTCAGCTGGGCATGGGGGGGGCAGGGATTTTTGCTACCAGTTTTCCGAACCACCCGCCTTCCATCGCTACTGGATCGGGCGATCTGGTCCGAATCAGGAGCATTTCACCCCTGCTATCAACTCTAGATAAGATGAGATTACCCAGACCAGATGGATTACATGCCAGGATACTGAAGGAACTGGCAGACAGGATCGCAGAACCACTGAATAAAATCTTTCAAAGGTCCTGGAGCACAGGGGATCTACTAGAGGACTGGAAAAGAGCTGATGTGGGTCTGATCCTAGGTTGCATTAATAGAGGAATAGAATCAAGATCACGTGAACTACCAGTACTGCTCTACAAAGCCTTGGCAAGACCACACTTAGAATACTGCATCCGGTTTTAGTCACCCCAATACAAAAAAAGATGTTGAGACTTTGAAAAGAGTTCAGAAAAGAACAACAAAGTTAGGGGCCTAGAAACTAAAACATGAAGAATGATTTTAGGAATTTGGGTATACCTATTCTAGTGAAAAGAAGGATCAGGGGTGACATAATAGCAGTCTTCCAGAAATTGTGGGTTCCCCAACACTGGATGCTTTTAGGAAAAGATTGGACAGCCATCTATCAAAAATAGTATAGATCTCGTGTGAGAGCAGGTGGTTGGACTAGATGACCTTCAAGATCCCTTCCAACTCTATCACTATTACAATTTTCAAAAAAAGGAAAAAAAGTGGAACCAGGAAATTACAGACCAATCACCTTATCATCAATACCCAGGAAAATCCTAGAAAAGATCATTAAGCAGTGTATTTGTGAGCACCTAGAAATGAACAAGAAGATTAATAGAAGCCAGCATGAATTTGTTAAAAACAGATCATGACAAACAAACCTTATTGCCTTCTTTAATAAAATGGTAAATTAGTTGATTCGGGAAATGATGTGGATATAGTATGACTGGACTTCAGTAAGGCATTTGACAAAGTGGAGCACAGCCTATTTCTTCGTAAGGCAGAAAAATGTGGGTTAGACAGTACCACCACCAGATGAATTCACAATTGGCTGACCACATACACCAAGTATATAATCCTCAATGGTCCTACATCTACAAGGAAGGAAGCATGAGGACGGGTACCTCAAGGTTGTCTTGGGCCCAGTACTTTTCAACATCTTCATAGATGATCTAGAACAGGAGTGTCAAACTCGATTTAATTGAGGGCCGCATCAGGGTTGTTTGACCTTGGGGGGCCAGGGTGGGCGTGGCCAGCTTGACGTTACTCGTGTCAGGGGATGCTTGTGGTGGTCCGAGCACTCTGCTAGTGAAAACAGGTTCCTGAGTGCTGTTTTTGGCTGGGACGGCCTCCTGCAAACCTCTGCCAGTGAAAACGGAGCTCGGGAAGGTCACCCACAGCCCTCGTGAGCTCAGTTTTCACTGGCAGAGGCACTGTGGGCTGGTCCCTCACTGTTTCCAGGGCAGCCCTGTGGGCCAGATCTAAGCACCCCACGGGCCAGATCCGGTCCACAGGCCTTGAGTCTAACACCCATGATCTAGAAGAAGGGATAGAAGGAGAACTCATTATGTTAACAATTTGAAAGACAGACTTAAGATTCAGAAGGATCTTGACAGATTAGAGAAACTGGCATTATCCAACAAGATGCAGTTCAGTTGTGAGAAAACTAAGATCTTACACTCAGGCACGAAAAATCAATTGCAGAGTTATAGAATAAGCAGTTCTGGGCTAAATAATAACTGTGACAGAGATCTAGGACTCCTAATGGACTACCACTTAAGTATGAACCAGCAGCGTGCTTCAGCTACCACCCCCACCCCCAAAAAATACCCAATGCAGTCCTAGGTTGCATCAACAGAGGGATAGCATCAAGATCATGGGAAGTGATAGTAGCATGTTATACGGCACTCTATGATCACACTTAGAATACTATGTCCAGTACTATCTCATGCTACAAAAAAGCTGTTGGCGATCCTAGAAAGAGTGTAGAGAAAAGCAACAAAGACAATAAGACAATAAGGGGTCTGGAGACTAAACCATATGATGAACAATTAAGGGAAGTAGGTCTGTCTAGCCTAATAAAGAGAAGGATTAGGGCTGACAACATTGTCTTCCAGGATTTGAGGGGCAATCACAGAGATGAGAGGGTTGATTTATTCTCCAAAACACCTGAGGGCAGGATGAAAAGCATTAGGGGGAAACTTGTTATAGAAAGATCTGACCTGGAACTAACAAGAAATTTCCTGATAGTGAGAACAACTAGCCAATGGAACCGCTTACCTTCTGGAGTTCTGGAAGCTGGAGGTTTGCAAGAAAAGATTGGACGTTCATTTATTTGGGGTGGTATAAGGACTTCTGCCTTGGGCAGGGGATTGGACTACAGTAGAAGACCTCCAACGTACCTTCCAGCACTATGATTCTATGACTTCTATGTGTACATTTGCTTTTTCTTGTTGCAGAATTTTTCAGATACTGTATGCTATTTAGTACTCATATGGGAGATTATGTATTATATCTGTGAGGGGGGGGAAAGTAAAAATGAGTCGAGTAGATTCACGTGACTATTGGCAATTCCAGATAAGTTGTATGAAAATATATTTCTTAATTTTTTTATCTAGTGAATAGCATCAATTTCATTAAAAATTGTACATTGGCTGCATCCAATGATTTGCCCTGGAAGTTTTCAGATGTTCATAACATATATCTGAGACCCATCATATTCAGCCAATGTTATAAATTTCTCTTTCTGCCACGCATACATGCTGGCTACATGCTATGGGAGAAAGTCTATTGGCAGATAGTGGTTGGTTGCCCTGAAATACCAGAGAATACACAATTTTAATTGTATGTATATATTTGTTATTTTTCTTTTATCTTCACTGAAGTTCGTTGTTAAACAAATTTCATTAAAAATTAGTTCTACTGTCAAAGTGGCCTTATGGGATTGGGGGGCAGGCGGGGGGGGAGGGGGCTCCAGTCCACCTCCACCACCATATAGCAATTAACATACATTGATTTACATATTACCCATTAAAGCAAGCAAGTAAGCAAGCTTTAATTTATGTGAAATTTACATGGCATATTTGGAACCATGTGCTATACTATACAAAGGACTTTGCCACAAAAGATTAAATGTATGCATAATTTTACTAATCAGTCTTCCATGACTGATTCTCAGTGAAGAAACACAATCTCAGCTTCATTCCTTTGCAGTTGCAGTGAGCATTTTCACTCAAACTAAAGAGGGCTTAAAATCCCTTTCTGAGACTGAGTAAATCACTTTATTAATCTTACTTCAAAAGCATGCAAGTGCAGCAACAGCAAACTATCCATACTTTCTTTCTCAATAGGTCATTGATATTACCATTTCACTAGTAAGTTTGTGTTAAAAAGGGGAAGAGCAGCTGAGCAGAACAGTAAAAGTATTTCAATTCAAAGAAAAAATTCTTCACAACGCTTGCAGAGAACCCTGTCACCACAGTGATAAAATGATCTCTGAGTCACTTTCTTTCCCAGTATATGATAAGCAAGTGAGAAAAGAAAATGCACAGTGCAAGGGAAAAAGACAAATCTAGCTAAGATATCCAACAATCCTCCCTCCTATATTTGAATGGATCAGTTCATTCTATTATCACTAATGAAGAAAAGGCTTTTGAGAAAAAAAATCTTGGGATGCAGATGCCCAATCAAAACATTTAAAAAGTCATAATTAAGGCAGCTTGCTGCATTCCTGCTTTGGCAACATCAATACAGTGAGATACATGGGCAGATTAGGTTCTGATCTTTAGCCTCTCTTCTGTGCCATATTTTTCTTCTTGGGAATGTGTTCCCAATCCTGCCTGCAGGGAAGTAGGTAACTACAGGCATAAACTCTCACATTTGTTCCAAGCATGTTACTAAATCAGCAAAAACCTTTGCATTTCTGATACTGAGACAAGAAGGAAGAAAGCAAATTTAAGATTCAAAGAATATGATCACAAATTTAAAGATCTTGCAAAACAGCTCTAGAATGACACAGGCTGAAGTGATTAAATTATTTGCCTCTTTATCCCATGTATATAAGTGTGAAAGGGAAAACTGCAAAGTGACTTAGTGTTGTTTCAACTCCTTTGTAAAACAGGTTTCATGCCAAAGACATTGGTCCTAGGTGTCACCCAGCTCTAGTTTTGACGACTGCTTGCCCCCATAGTGGTTTCATCAAGAGTTTCTTCAGTGACCTCTACATCATCATCCTTTTTAAGTCCTCTGCGTGGTTTTTTTGCACCAAGAGCATCTTCCTTGATCAACTCTGAAGCAAGTAATGATGTGACTGCACAGCCAACATTTTTGTTTCCTGGAATGACACAGAAACAAACAAAAGCTAAAATATTAAAAAACAAAAAATGAAGTGTACACTGTCTTAGTGTATTAGTACAATGCCTAATATACTAGCCATTTTCTCTCAAATACTTTAGTTTATACTTGTTCCAATGGTGGGTTTCAACCGGTGTTACTACCAGTTTGCTTCGCGCACACACATCCCAAGAGAGTACAGGGACCTGGTGGAAGTGTTCAGTGAGAAGTCCAATATGCTCTCTCCCCATCGTCCTACAGACTGTGCAATTGAGATGAAACTGCCTAAGCCCAAGATGTATGCAATGACCCCCAGGGAGATGGAGGAGTTGAGGAATTTTGTGGACAAGAACCCGGTGAAAGGATTCATTCAGCCAGAAAAATCCCAGGTGCCAGCCCCTGTACTGTTCAACAAGAAGGATGGATCCATGAGACTGTACGTGGATTTGCGTGGAATTTATGGGGTGTGTGTGTCAAGAACATGTATTCCCCCCCGCTCCCATGAAGGACATTCTAGGATACCTATCCAAAAGGAAGGTATTCACTAAGCTGGACTTGAGGAAAGCATATTACTGAATACGGATTAAGAAGGGAGATGAGTGGAAGTCTTTCATTCAATCAGTGTGTTGTCTGGGTATAAATAGTTTGAAAGATAGTAATCATAATGTTTACAACAATATTCATTACATTGATATTAATTCTGTAATAATAAAAATAATAATCATATTTACTTTTCTATTTTAACAAATTTCCCTTATTTCATTAATCTTTTCCTTATATTTCCATGTTTCTAACTTCTGTTTTTGTTATCTAACCATTGATAAAATAAATCCCATATCATAAAATATTCAGTTTGTTCCTTTTTCTTAATTGCAAGTGTTAATCTATTCATCTAAGAGAGGCGGGGCTGACATCACAGCAAAATGGCACATCTCCAAGGGGCTCCATGGAATTGCACCAAATTTGACTTGCTAGGAGGTTCTGAGGGACCCAAATCATCTTGGAGGGGTGATGAAGATAGAGAGGACACTCCGTAGATCACAAGGAGACAAGCAACTTCTTTGATTGATCCAGACTAAACTCTCAATCTGGTGGGAAGAAAAAGATGGCCATTGCATGAAGCTGTGACAGCCGACCGATATAGAAAGCATAAAAGACTGAGGAACAGTGTGGTCAATCTGGGTGAGATTTTTCAACTTCTGCTGAGGAAAGAGCCCCCTTAAAGCTAGCCTTGGTGAAAAGAGGATGAGGTGGAATTGTTTGTTTTCCACCCCTCAAGAAAAGTGGTGAGCAAGCTATCTATAGATCTGGAAAAAGAGAACTTTTCAGAAGAGAAAAAGAAATTTGAAGCTAGGAAGCTGAACTGGGGAACTTAACTATAATATTGACTAAGTTGAAAACTTTTTAGATTATGGAATTCTGACCCAGAGAACTTTTTTGGAAAAAAAAAGCTTGGACTGAATAGTATCAAATAAATTAAAGAGAGAGAAAAGGGAGAGAAATAGAGCAGCAGCGACATCTACTGGTGGAGAAAAACACAAGAGAAGTGAAAGGAAGAAGTGAAAGTGAGAAAAAATATGACCTTGAAGGTCTGCTGAAGATAAGCTTGGCTGTTATAAACAACACCTGCACCAGCAAATTGTTTATACTGGATAGCTGAGACAGAAAGTGAAACATGACTTTTTAAACAGTGGAGTTCTTTGAACTTATGTGGAAGCTAAACAGATAAAGTGAGCAGAAGCTGGGAATAGCAGGGAACGTCTCCTTTTTGAACTCTCCTTTTGGTGATTTATAAGCCTTGATGACTAAGCTTTGGGGCTTGGTGGGCCTATGTGGATTACAAATTTATCAAGAGAAGAAGAGAATATTTTTTGAAAAACTCGGACTAACGAACAACTTTTTTTGGATTACAATAACAAAGTGAAATTGTTTCAAGATTGAAAATAAGAAGAGGGGGAAAAAAGAAAAGGGGTTTTGTGGTATTTTGATTGTTGAAAAGACTTTTTAAAAGAGGAAAGTTGGTAGGTGATTGTGAAATTTGTGTTATAACATCTGGGTTAGTATTAATTACCTCCTTTAACTTACTTAAATCCTCTAAGGCTGCCCAAAATGACAAGCACTTCAAACTTAAGTAAATTAGAGGGGAAAATGCATCTGGGTCATCATCAGCACAAGTATTGGTAGCATCTAGCCCAGTAGGTCAAAGAACTTTGGACACTATGTTGTAGCAAGAAAAAATGAATACGATGCAGGCAGAAATGAAATCAATGATTCAATTACTGCATGAAGACATGAAGGTAAGAATGGAAAAGATGGAATGATAAAATGGAGAATATTCAACAAATAATAAAAATGAACAACGGATTCAGAAAGTAGAAGAGAAAGCAGAACAAACAGAGAAAAAATGGAGATGGACTATAGTAGTGATGGCTAACCTTTTTGCCATTGCGTGCCAGGAGCGTGTGTGTGTGGTCGCGTGTGCACGTGCCCACACCCATAATTCTATGTGCCCTGCCCCTGTGACCCCCGTCTCCCGGCACAGGATGGCATGGTAGGCCTATTCTTTGCTCTCCCCAGCTTCCAGAGCCTTTCTAGGAGCCTGGGGAGGGCGAAAACGGCCTTCCCCACCCTCCCAGAGGCCCTCTGGAGGCTGAAAACAGCCCGTTGTTGGCATTTCTGGCCTCCGAGGGGGGGGGAGAGGCGGGGAAGGCCGTTTTTACCCTCCCCAGACTCCTAGAAAGGCTCTGGAGAGCAAAAAATGGGACTTCCGGTCCACCGGAAGTTGGGAAACGGGCCATTTCTGGCCTCCAGAGGGTCTCGGGGGGGAGGCCATTTTCACCCTCCCCAGACTCCTAGAAAGGCTCTGGAGGCTGGGGAGAGAGAAAAATGGGCCTTCTGCACACTCCCACCAAGGTCCTCCGGAGGCAGGAAACCGCCTGTTTCCCTACTTCTGGTGGGCCCAGAAGGCCCGAAAAACAGCTGACCGACGCTCACATGCGCGCCGGAGCTGAGCTTGCATGACCACCGATATGGCTACATGTGCCATAGGTTCGCCATCACGGGACTATAGACTCACATAGACAGACAAAAATCAAGAGAAAATAATAAATCACATTGGAGATGGCTACGGCTGAATATTTCTTGAGGTTCCAGAATATTGAGGAAGAAAAAGGGGAAAACCTTGCAGAGATAATGGCAGAACTGTTGGTGGAGACTTTAGAGGTGAAACTTCCTAGAGAGGTACGTGTGAGATTCACCAAGAAAGCAATAAGGGTGGAAATATTACAAAGAGTAAGAGATGACCCACTGAAATATAAAGGGAAAGAAATACGTAGTAGTCCTAAAACAGATCCCTAGAAGTGTAAGGGATACAAGGAAACAATGCCAGTTCTTGACAAGACAACTAATTAAGCATGGAGTAAACTTCAGATGGCTGATACTAGAGGGAATACTGGTGACTTGTATGGAACAAAGACACAGACTGGACTCCATAGAAAAAGCGGAACAATTCTGGACTTTATAGAAAAAGCGGAACATTTTGGGCCATACGAAGAAAAAAGATCAAGAGAGGAAATAGAAGAAAGAAAACAAGAGGAAGCTACAGGAGGGGGAAACATACAACAAAAAGAAGATGAAACAAAACTAGAGGAAAGAACAAGACAAGAAGGCACAAGGATAAAAGAACAGAGAAAAACAAGAATGACTAGAACAACAAGACCTATCTACAAGTAAAATTATGGAAGAAGAAATGAAACTATTGTCAATTAACATAAATGGACTGAATTCTCCCATGAAAAGGACTTTCAATAAATATGGAAAATTAAAGTTAGATTTAATTTGTCTTCAAGAGGTCCATATTAAAAAACAAAACAATAAATTACTGGAGTATCCGAAAATTGGGAAATTATATTCCTCTTTAGCGCAGCAAAAGGAGTAGCTTTATACATAAAAGAAACAATAAACGCTAGGCAAATTTTTGCAGATGAAGATGGGAGAATTTTGATGGTGGAGGTAACAATGAACTATAAAAATATACTTTTTTTCCTGTCTTTTAATTCCCTCCATTAATTCCATCATAGATATTCTTTCTTCTAATAATTTTTTGAACTTTTCCGGGATTGTAGGCAGTTCCATTTTCTTCAAATATTGTTCTATCTCATCTTCTTCTAGTATTTCTTGTTGATACAATCCATTGTAATATTTCTTAATTATCCTCTTCTTTTCCTCACTTCTATAACATATCTTTCCATCTTGATCTATTGACTTATTAATTTCTTTTCTTTCTCTTTTTTCATTTTATATACTAACCATCGTCCTGGTTTATTTGCATTTTCAAAAAAGGTTTTGCTTTGTAGCTTTTATTCTATTCACCAATTCTTCATTTTCCATTAAATTCATCTTATGTTTTTTGCAAATCCAACAAATTTTTAATCTTTTTGTCGTGCGGGTTTTTTTGTAGTTCCATCTCTAATCTCTTATATTCTTCCTCTAAATTCTTTTGCATTTGTCTGTTTTGTTTATTTCGTTTTCCTAAATATGTCATTGCCAATCCTCTAATGTATGCTTTACTGGTATCCCACACATTTTGTAAAGATGTATCTTCTTTCTTTTTCTCTTTAAAAAAGAAAGTAAATTCTTTTTCCATATATTGTTGAAATTTTTTTTCATTTAGTAATTTTTGATTTAAAGTCCATCTCATTTTTCTTTTCCCCCTTTCCATGTCATTATTATTCGATTGTGGTCTACCCATACATTTATTCCAATATCAATTTCTTGTATTTTAGCTATTAATTCTGTTGACATCCACATCATGTCTATTCTTGACCACGATAGATGTCTATTTGAGTAAAATGTGTACTGCTTTTCTTTTGGATGGCTTCACCTCCAAGCATCTTGTATTTTTAATTCATCTATCATTGTGAAAAAAGTTTTTGGCAATGTTTTTCTTATCTTCCTATTTAATTTTGTAGGTTTATAGTCCAACTCATTGTCTATTATTGCATTGAAATCCCCTAATATACATATCTCTTCATATTCATATTCTATTATTTTTTTATGTAATTTATGTAATTTCCCAAATTTCCCATTATCATTTGGAGCATATATTGCCACTAACAATGTTTTTTTTTTATTCATAGTTATTTGGACCATTAATATCCTTCCTTCCTCATCTTCAAAAACCTGTTTGGATTGAATTGTTTTTTTTAATATATAATGCTACCCCTCTTACTTTGACTGGCAAGTGTTGTATATAATATTCCCAATTTCTTTTGCTCCAATAGATACTTATGTTGTTTCTTAATATGAACTTCTTGTAGACATATAATCTCTAATTTTAATTTTTCTAATTTATTGAATATTCTTCTTCTTTTTATTACTGAATTTAGTCCATTTATATTCACTGATATTACTTTTACTTCTTCTTCCATTGTTACTTGTTTATTTGTTTAGTAGATCTAGTCACTCTTGTTTCTCTTTGTTCTTTTATCTCTTTTGCTTTTGCCCCCCCTCTCAATGCTCTTTCCTCTTGTTCCTTGGTTGTCTCAGTTAGTTGTTCTCTTTTCTCTTCCTGGCAGCTTGCCCCTTCTTCTTCTCTCACTTTTGCTTCTTCTTGTTGTTCTATATATTGCCGATAAAATAGCTCTGCCTTTTCTACTGTATCCAATCTGTGCCTTTGTTCTTGTAAGTTCACCAAGATTCCTTCTAGTATCTAAAACTCACTCCTTTTTTAATCAAATGTTTCGTCAAAAATTGGTATTCTTTTCTTAAATCTCTCACTCTTCTTGG
This sequence comes from Pantherophis guttatus, assembly GCF_059756535.1. Classification (NCBI taxonomy): domain Eukaryota; kingdom Metazoa; phylum Chordata; class Lepidosauria; order Squamata; family Colubridae; genus Pantherophis; species Pantherophis guttatus. The sequence goes on along the minus strand of NC_142065.1, from coordinate 117,241,519 downwards.
AACTTGTTTCAATGCCACTATATCTCTACCTTTATATTGTATTGTTGTGTTCCTCATAAATTGCAAAATCTCTGTTCTCAGTGTTTTTTTTTTTTTGGTAAATCTAACATATATTTCTCTGGGTAGATTATTCCTCATCGCATATCTTGTATATACTCTGTAAATTTTATCTATCTTTTCTGGACTTTCATAACTTCCACTAATATTCCAGCAATTTTTTCTAGTAAATTCTCACCTTTTTCTTCCTCTATATTTTGGAATCTTAAGTAAAAATCTGCCCTGTCCATCTTGAGCTGTATAATTGTCTTTTCCTGGCTTTTATCTGTAGTTGTGAGTTTATAGTCCATCAATTCCACCTTTTTCTCTGTCGTTTCTGCTTTATCTTCCACTGTTATCAATCTTTGTTCATTTCTGCCCGTCATTTCTTTCATTTACTTAAGGTCATCATGCATTGCTTGTACCATGCTTTTTAATTCCATGGTTTTGTCTTGTTGTCTTGTTGTTTCTGCTGCTTTTTGTGCTGCGGAGCTTGGTGCTGCTGTTATTGATGGTGATGATAAATGTTGTGGTTGCTTCTTCATTTTAATCTTTACTTTCAAATCGCCCAATTTATAATCCAAATTTCGTAAATCAATATTTATAATCCACATTTATTGTCCTGGTCACCACAGATCTTCAGGTTCTTGATACCCTAATCCATAAGTTTAAAAAATATTAACAAAACCAAACACTAATGTTCCCCCTAAATGGAAACTGAAATAAGAAAAAAAAAGAAAAAAGAAAAAAAAGAAAAAAAAGAAAAAGAAAAACCAGGCAGTGGAAGAAAAAAGAAAAAAGAATTTTTTCCTATAAAAATATACTTTTGGTAGCAATATATGCACCAAACAACAAACAAACAAACTTTTATGGAAAACTCCATAAGAAAATAATAGAATTGGAATATGAAAATATATGTGTGGTAGGAGATTTTAATGCAATTGTAGATGCAGAACTGGATTATAAAAGTAGTAAAGTAAGCAAAAAAGCTAGGAAAACACTTCCAAAGATATTTTTCAAAATGGCAGAAGAATTAGGCATTCAAGATGTATGGAGAGAGATATACCCTAAGAAAAACCAGTATTCATTTTATTCAAATAGACATACATCTTGGTCAAGAATAGATAAGATATGGATGTCACCTGAGTTAAATGTCAGGGTTCCAAGTAACATCCCCAACGAAAGAAGACTCGGAGGCTAGAAGTTCATCAACGTTCCATTTTATTAGAGATGTCATATTGGCACCTCTGAGAAAACCCGAATCTGAAAGCTTCCAGGTTTTCCCCACCCAAAAGGAAGTCCAAGTCCCTTCCCCTGCACCCACATGTCCATCACATGGTCCAATCAATGCACTGTCCCAACTGGAGATGCCTCCCAGTCACACACTCCAGGTGCAGGCAGAATGTCCTTGACTCTGAGAGAAAAGAACGTTATTATGGCTAGATATCTCTACAACTCCATGCAATTCCCCCTCCCAGTTTCCTACAGCACTAAGTGTGGCAGCCCTGAAGATATGCCTCCAGGGCTGACATTAAAATCAAGTTTGCAGGAAATAGAAATAGAAACAAGCATTTGGGCAGACCTTAACCCAATAAAAGTTAAATGGAAAGGACGAAAGAGAAAATTGAGATGGATGCTGAACCAATCAATATTAAACGATAAGGAATTTATTCAAACTATGGAAAAAGAACTAGCTTTCTTTTTTTTAAAGAGAATAGGAAAGAAGAGACTTCACTGCAAAATGTATGGGATACTGCTAAGGCGTTTATTAGAGGATTAGTCATAACCTAGATGGGAATGAACAATAGTAAGAAACAAAACCAAAAAATATTAGAAGAAGAGTATAAAAGACTAGAAATAGAATTACAAAAAGAACCACAAAGGATCTAAAAATCAAGTGGAATTAACAAAACATAAACTGAATTTACTAGATAAAGAAGAATTGACACAAAAAATTAAAAGTGCTTGTCAGGTGTGCCTCCTTTCAGTACTCAAGAAAGAAAAACCCCGACTCCATTTTCATAGAGAAAGGTACTTTTACTGAGTATGAACTGAATGCAACCAAAGAAAAGCAAGGTCTGAGGCAATAGGTGCATATCACATATAGAAAGCATCCTTAAAACCCTCCCCCCAATTGTCCAGTCAGGATTATCCAATCCACATCCCCCCCAAGGGTCATGTGGGGTGCAGCTTCCAATGGTGCCATTCTCCTGGTATGCCACAACGGTTGACCTTGAGTGGTTATCAGCGTTCTTCCCAGCTGCATAGAAAATGCTGAGGAAAACTTTCTCCCCTCTTCTTCACCAGCTCACTTCCCCCCTCCCAGACATTCAAACAGCTCCCCCCATTACAATGGCAGCCAAGCAATCAAGCAATAAAAAGGCGGAGGCTGACATTCGGCCCTCCTGCAGAAGAGACATTATTCCTACAAGAAAAACAGAATAAGGGAAAATAGATAATTACATAAGCAGGAATATGAGTACAGCTCCAAGATTAAGGTTTATCAGGATATTTGGAATAAAATAATTGCAGCTGCTTCGGAGCCCTAACATCTCGCTTATTTACCCCTTCAGACTAAGCTAAAGAGAAATGTTTCCAGGCCGAGTACTGCACCTTACCATGATGTTTCCTCAAATCCAATATTTCTTTGACTTCAAAATGCTGTTCCCCTTCAATGAGTATGGGGACAGGAGGAGGTTCTTGGTCTGGACGCAAAGGGGCCAAACGCTCTGGTTTCAGCAAACTGACATGAAACACCGGATGAATCCTTCGCAAGGTTTTAAGCAACTCTAATTGCACCGTAACTGGGTTAACTATGCATATGATAGGGAAAGGGCCCACGTATTTGGGCCCAAGTTTCTTTGACTTTTGGGTAGTTTGTAAGTACTTGGTGGAAAGGAAAACCCTATCTCCTACCTTATAATCTCTACCCTGAAGTCTTTTCTTATCAGCTTGGACTTTATGAGCTTGGTGAGCCTCGTCGAGGACCTTATGTGTTACGGACCAAGTACCACGCAGCTGTTCAATCCATTCAGCCAAAGAAGGTATCTGTGGGTTTTCCTGAGGTAACTCCGGGATGGGCACAAAGTCTTGGCCGGAGGCTACCTTAAAGGGGGTAAACCCAGTACTGCTGTGTATAGAGTTATTATAGGCGACCTCTGCAAATGGCAACAAGTCCGCCCAGTTATCTTGCTGATAATTTATGTAACATCTGTATTGTTACAACACCGAGTTAGTTCTTTCACAAGCCCCATTGGTCTGAGGGTGGTGGGCGGAGCTTAAACCTTGGGTGGAGCCTAACAACCCCAGGAACTCCTCCAAAAGTGGGAGGTGAACTGGACCCCTCTGTCTGAGATTATTCACTCTGGAGCCCCGTGTAGTCTGTACACGTTGGACAATCAATTTTGCCAGAGTTTTAGCCGAAGGGCTCTTGGAACATGGAATAAAAAGCACTTGTTTAGAAAACAAATCAGTAACCACCCAAATGACTGTATTTCCTCCACTTTCAGGCAACTCAACAATAAAATTCATGGAGATTTTCTTCCATGGGGCTCCTGGCCTGGCTACATTCTGAAGCAGACCAGGTGGTTTCCCAGGAGGCCTCTTTCCTGAAGTACATATGGGGCAGCTCGCCATGTATGCTTCTATGTCTTTCTTCAGCTCCGGCCACCAGAATTGTCATTTAACTAAGTGTAACATCTTCACGAAGCCAAAATGCCTAGCGATTTTAGCATCATGGGCATATTGTAATACTGTCCCACTCAGGCTGGCGGGGACATACAGTTTGGCTCCCACCCAGGCGAGACCCTTCTGAAGTGTACACACATTGGAGTGGGCTAAAAACCACTTGTCAGTTTTTAGTGCTTCTTTCAACTGCTTGCTCAAGTCACCAGACAAGGTTAGATCTACTTTTGCCTGGGCTCTGGTAACCACTGGTGCCGCCAGCTGTTTCGAGGGGATAACCGGACGAATTATTTTATTTATTTATTTATTTATTTATTTATTTATTTTATTTTATTTTATTTTATTTTATTTTTCATATTTGTATACCGCCCTACTCCCGAGGGACTCAGGGCGGTGAACAGCCATAAATAAATACAAAGACATACAAAAGTTAAAAACTATTAAAAATATTAAATAATTTAGGTTTAGGTTCAAAGATTAAAACATCCAAATTTAACTAAAAGAGATTTAAAACCCAATTTAAAGCCAATTTAAAGGCCAATTTAAAAGGGAGAGTTAGGCCAGACCAGCCTGTTGGAATAAAAACGTTTTTAGGGCGCGGTGGAAGATGCGTAGGTCTTGGATCCTCCGTATCTCCGGGGGGAGATCGTTCCAGATGGCAGGTGCCCCCACAGAGAAGCCTCTCCTCCTGGGGGCCGCCAGTCGACATTGTTTGGCTGACGGCACCCCGAGGAGCCCCTCTCTATGGGAGCGAACTGGTCGGTGAGAGGCTACTGGTGGCAGGAGGCGGTCTCGTAAGTACCCTGGTCCTGAGCCATGGAGCGCTCTAAAGGTAGTAACCAAAACCTTGAAGCGCACCCGGAAGACCACCGGGAGCCAGTGCAGCTCGCACAGGAGGGGGGTCACATGAGAGCGCCACATTGCTCCCGTCACCACCCGCGCGGCCGCATTCTGGACCAGTTGGAGTCTCCGGGCGCTTCTCAAGGGGAGCCCCATGTAGAGAGCATTACAATAATCCAGGCGTGAGGTGACAAGGGCGTGAGTGACCGTGCGTAACGAGTCCCGATCCAGAAAGGGACGCAACTGGCAAATCAGGCAAACCTGATAAAAAGTCCTCCTGGCCACGGCCATCATATGTTGTTCTAAAGACAGCCGCGAGTCTAGGAGGACACCCAAATTGCGAACTCCATCTGTGGGGGCCAACGACTCGCCCCCAATAGTCAGAGATGGCGCCAACTGACTATATCGGGACGACGGAAACCACAGCCACTCGGTCTTGGATGGGTTGAGCCTGAGTCTGTTCCTCCCCATCCAGATCCGTACGGCCTCCAGGCATCGGGACATCACCTCGAGGGCATCATTGGGGTGGTCTGGGGTGGAGATGTACAGCTGGGTGTCATCAGCGTACTGATGGTACTTCACCCCAAAACCACGGATGATCTCACCCAGCGGCTTCACATAAATGTTGAACAGAAGGGGCGAGAGGACCGATCCTTGCGGCACCCCACATATAAGGGGCCTCGGGGTCGACCTCTGCCCCCCTGTCAACACAGACTGCGACCGGTCAGAGAGAAAGGAGGAGAACCACTGTAAAACAGTGCCCCCCACCCCCAACCCTTCCAACCGGTGCAGCATGATATCATGATCGATGGTATCAAAAGCCGCTGAGAGGTCTAATAGGACCAGGACAGAGGAGCAACCCCTGTCCCGAGCCCTCCAGAGATCATCAACCAATGCGACCAATGTTGTCTCTCTGCTGTACCCGGGCCTGAAGCCCGACTGGAACGGATCTAGATAATTCGATTCATCCAGGTACTGAGGCAGTTGTCGTGCAACCACACTCTCAACAACCTTCGCAACAAAGCGAAGGTTGGAGACAGGACGATAATTTGCTAACACAGCTGGGTCCAGGGAGGGCTTCTTGAGGAGGGGCCTCACCACTGCTTCTTTCAAGGCAGCGGGAAAGACACCCTCACTCAAAGAAGCATTTATAATCTCCTGGAGCCAGCCTCGTGTCACCTCGCGGGAGGCCAGTACCAACCAGGAGGGACACGGGTCCAATAAACATGTGGTCGCATTTAGTCTGTTCAGTATCCTGTCCACGCTTTTGGGAGTCACAGGATCAAACTCTTCCCAAATAATATTCTCAGGACCTGCCCTTGTCATCTCCCCTGGATCAACCCAGTCAGAGTCCAGCTGTTCCCGAATCTGAGCGATTTTGTCATACAGATATTGTACAAAATCCTCAGCTCTACCCTCCAAGGGATCTTCCCGCGCCCCTTGGTGGAGCAGGGAGCGGGTCACCCTAAACAGGGTGGCTGGGCGATTATCTGATGACACAATAAGAGCAGAAAAGTAGTTACTCTTCTCTACTCTTATCGCCACTAGGTAATTCTTAATATGAGATCTTACCAGTGTTCGATCGGATTCAGAACGACTAGCCCTCCAACTGCTCTCTAGGTGTCTTTTCCAGCGCTTCATCTCCCTCAGCTCCTCAGTATACCAAGGAGCCAGGTGAGACCGGCGCTGGGTCAGAGGCCGCAAAGGCACGACTCGGTCTAAAGCTCCAGCCGCCGCCCTATCCCAGGTGGCCACCAGGTCTCCAGCCGAGTCGTGTGCCAGAACCTCAGGAAATGGCCCAAGCTCCATCTGGAATCTCTCAGGATCCATCAGGCGCCTGGGGCGGAACCACCTAGTTGGTTCCGCCTCCCTGCGGCGGGGTGTGGCGGTTCGGAGGTCCAGGCGAAGGAGGGAGTGATCTGACCATGACAAGGGTTCAATCGCTATATCCCCTATCTCTAGATCACTCGACCACTGTCCAGAGACAAAAACCAGGTCCAGTGTGTGTCCGCCCCATGTGAGTAGAGCCATAAATTAACTGGGTCAGGTCCATAGCCGTCATGGAAGCCATGAACTCCCGAGCCACCTCAGACGTCTCGCCGACTGATGACAGGTTAAAATCCCCCATGACCATAAGCCTGGGAGTGTCAACTGCCACCGCGGCTATAACATCAAGCAGCTCAGGCAGGGCTGTTGCCACGTGGCAGGGAGCCAGGTACGTGACTAGCAAGCCCAACTGCACCCTATGACCCCACTTCACAAGGAGGGACTCACATCCAGCCGTCTGAGGAACAGTGGCTTCCCTCGGTCCAAGACCTTCGTTAATAACAACTGCCACCCCTCCGCCCCTCCCCTGTGACCTTGGCTGATGGAAAGCACGGAAACCTGGTGGGCACATATCAACAAGGGGGGCTCCCCCTTCCTGGCCCAACCAGGTCTCCGTAATACCCGCCAGGTCCGCACCCCCCTCCTGAATAAGGTCACAAATGAGGGGGGCTTTATTTACCACGGACCTGGCGTTGCATAGCATCAGCCGAAGGCCTGGGGTCCGAGATTCCGTACAACCTGGGGAACGAGAAGAGCTTTGAGGGTCGGAGCGTGCCACCGCTTGCAACCAGCGAGGACGCACTCCCGCAAGATGATGTGGCCCCCTGCTCCCACCATATCTGCCCCTCCCACCTACAGTATCGATGTTATGGCCATCTGTTACTTCCTCTCGAACCCTATTATATTGAGGCAGTCTCAAGAGGACATCTGCCATAAAGTTCTTCCCTCCAGGAAGGTAGCGCAGGGAGAAATTAAATCGGTTAAAGTGTTGGGCCCAGCGGACTTGCTTAGGCGACAGTTTTCATGGCATTTTTAAAGCGTCTAAGTTTTTGTGATCAGTCCACACCTCAAAAGGGTGCTTCGCCCCTTCAAGGAAATGCCTCCATGTTAACAGCGCCCAATGAACAGCAATAGCCTTCTTCTCCCATATGGCCCACCTCCTCTCAGTCTCCGATAATTTCCGAGAAGTATAGGCACAGGGTTGCCTATACAAATGCCTCTCGGCATTTGCTTGGAGTAACACCGCCCAGATGGCCACATCGCTGGCATTGGCCTGAACAATGAACGGGGCTTCCATGTCAGGATGTTTAAGGTCCGGTTCGGCAGCAAACAGACATTTCAGTTTCTCAAAAGCCGCCTGACAGTCCATAGTCCACTCAAGAGGCCGGCAGGGTTTTGGCCTCATCTCTCCTTTTGTTTTCAGAAGGTTAGTAATCGGTAAGGCAATTTTTGCAAACGAGGGGATGAACTGTCGATAGAAATTAGCAAAACCCAGGAAACTTTGTAGTTGTTTGTTGGTGCATGGGGGAGCCCATTCCAACACGGCCCAGACCTTTTCTGGATCCATTTCTATCCCATCATGCGAAATGCGATACCCCAGATAGTCAATTTTAGTCTGGTGGAATTTGCATTTTGATAGCTTAGCATACAATTCAGCAGCTCTAATTTTTTTCAGGACGGCTCTCACCAGTTTTACGTGGTCGTCCATGGTCTTGGTGTAAATAAGAATGTCATCAAGGTAGACCAGCACCCCTTTGTAAAGGTGTTCGTGCAGTACTTCGTTGATCAGTTGCATGAACACTGCAGGAGCTCCTTGCAGTCCAAAAGGGAACACCCGAAACTGGAAACATCCCAGCGGGCAGTTGAAAGCAGTTTTCCATTCATCACCTTCCTTAATCAGAACTCTATAATACGCGTCCCGCAAGTCCAGCTTAGTAAAAATCTTTCCTTTGCCCAGGTGGGCTAGCATGTCCTTCATGAGGGGCAGGGGGTAGACGTTTTCTACGCAGGTTGCATTCAAGGTCCGATAGTCAACCACCAGGCGATAAGACAAATCCTTTTTCTTCCGGAATAGAACCGGGGTGGCTACACGCAGCCTAGCTGGTTGGATGAAGCCACGTTTTAGGTTTTGTTGTGGCTCCGTTACTGGAGCCTGTGTCATCGTCAGGAGAGGACTCCGAGAGTGAAGGGGAGGAGTTGGCAAGGCCTCCCTCTCCAGGACCCTCCTCTCTGGCAATGCCTTCGGTGTCCGCCGAAGGGCAAGAGATAGGGCCAGGGCCAAGCACGTCCACGCAGACACAGATGGACAGTGATGAGGGTAATGAGTCTTGGCTGGAGCCATGCCAGCGTCGCAGAGATAAGCACGCGCAACAGAAGAAAGGGTGTGCCCGAGATTAGGCTGAGTCACTGGACCACACCCCACAGGATATATAAGGGAGCGTAGTGTCCAGTCAAACCTTGTGACGAACAAAGCTGAAAGCTTCCACGCCATTCTGCATTGCTGGACTTTTGCTTTAAGACTTGATGGGATTATCTCTGGACTTGATTGTAATTATTGAGCTGCTTTCCTTTGATGTATCAGAAGTGGGGAGAAGTTATCTCTCCTCTTTGTAAATAATAAACTCTTGGCAGGCAGCCACTAGGTTGTTGCCAAGTTCCGTTATCATAAGGAAAAGGATTTTGCCGGCTGGTTTGGTCTTTAACTCCTGAATGTCTGTTGGTGTGTGTGCATGGGGGTGGGGACAGAACATCTTGTTCGTCACCACAAATGTTAACCCATCTCTAACCGAGATGGACCCACAACTGCAACAAATAATACAGCAGCTACAAGCTGATAATCAGCTCCTGCAGCAGCAAGTCGGCCAGCTAACTGCGCAGCTGGCTTTGGGAAATGCTCCTGCAGCTGTCCCCCCACACCCTCCTACTCCCCGTCGGAAATGGCCCTATCAACGTACCAAGTAAGTTCTCTGGGCAGCAGGAGATGTTCCCGGCCTTCATGGGACAATGCCAACTGTTTATGGCTATGAGGCCAGAGGACTTTCCGGATGACCGGGCTCGGGTGGCATTCGTAATTAACCTCCTCTCTGGCAATGCCGCCCAATGGGCCACGCCCCTATTGCTGCAGAATAGCCCCTTGTTGGCAGATGATCAGGGCTTTTGGCAACATCTGAGGGTGATGTACGAGGACCCCCTGAAGACTCAGATGGCAGCCAGGCGCCTCAAGGACCTCCGTCAAGGGAAGTGCCCCCTGCAGGAATATGTGGCTGAATTTCGGCTTCTGGGCCAGGACTCTGACTGGAATGATGCAGCGTTAAGGGACGCTTTCCAGGATGGCCTCTCCGATGACCTGCAGGACGAGCTGGTTCAGGTGGAGGCGCCTCAGACCCTCGATGCCCTCGTAACGCAGTGTCTGCGCATCGACGCCCGCTTCAAACGGCGCAAGATCCGCCAGCCCATCCAGGAACCCCTGACCGTTTCTGCACCCCCGCGTCCCACACCAACAGCGTCCCGGGTCACCCCGCATTTCGTGGCGATGGCTGAGGAGCCCATGGAGCTTGGAGCAGCCAGACCGCACCTGATGGCCCAGGAGCGTATGCGGAGACGCCAAGGGGGATTGTGCCTCTATTGTGGAGAGGCTGGACATTTTGCCACGTCGTGTCCCAGGAAGCGAAATGGGGCGCTCATGCCTGTTCCGGAATCTCGGCGTGAGCAGCCGGGAAACCGGGCAGGCCCGGCCTAGGGGAAACCCTAGGCCGGGTGCGTGTCAACGCCCCGTCGGACTTAGCGGATGTGGACTGTGAGCCCCCTTGGCACCTGATTCTGGACACCCGGGTATTGTTTGCCAACTGGTCAGAGAGGCTTCAAGCGCATGCGCTGATGGACTCGGGGGCCACGACAAACTTCATGGACCAGGCCTTTGTGGCCCATTTTAAGGTTCCCTTGGTTCCGGTGGACCCTCCATTGAGGGTCGAGACTATTGATGGGCGGGAACTTGTAGCGGGGCCCATTAAGTTCACGACTAAGCCTTTGCGCTTCGCCATTGGGGCCCACAAGGAAGCGATCCAATTTTATGTAACGGCGGACCTGCATTTCCCGCTGGTCTTGGGAATGGCCTGGCTTCGGGCCCACGATCCGCAGGTGGCCTGGTCAAGGAATGCCATCTCCTTCCCGAGCCTGCAGTGCGTCGACCACATCCGCCACACCTGTGCCAGCCAGGATGTCTCCACCCCTGCCATCTCCTTGCCTCCTGAGCTGACGCCCTTCGCTGACGTGTTCAGCGAAAAGGAGGCGGACCGCTTACCCCCGCATCGACCCTATGACTGCCCGGTGGACCTGATCCCCAACATTCCACTGCCTGTATTCCATGCCGGAGCCCGAGTTGGCCGCCCTACGGGACTTTCTAGACAAAAACTTGGCCCGAGGGTTCATCTGGCCTTCGTCCTCCCCTCTCGGCCCCGGGCCTCTTTGTGAAGAAGAAGACGGGGGATTTACGCCTGTGCTGCGATTACCGGCGCTTGAATGCCATCACGGTGTGGAATCGCTACCCCCTGCCGCTCATCCCGGAGCTGATGGAGAGGTTGCGGGAGGCCTCGATCTTCACTAAGCTCGATCTCTGAGGGGCCTACAATCTGGTCCGTGTGCGAGAGGGGGACGAGTGGAAGACGGCGTTTGGTACCCGATACGGCCACTTCGAGTACACCATCATGCCGTTCGGGCTGACCAACGCCCCCGCAGTCTTCCAGCACCTAATGAACGACATTTTCCGGGACATGTTGGATCGGTTTGTGGTGATCTACCTGGATGACATTTTGATCTATTCCTGGACCCAGGAAAGCCACCTCCAGCATGTCCGCCAGGTCTTACAGCGCCTGCGGGAGCACCAACTCTATGCGAAGTTGGAGAAATGTTTCTTCTTCCAGACTTCCATAGAGTTCCTTGGGCACATCATCTCCCCCGAAGGCATCGCTATGGACCCGCACAAGGTAGAGGCCTTGTGTAGTTGGGAACCCCCTCGTCAGGTGAAGGACGTCCAGCGTCTGCTGGGGTTCGCCAACTACTACCGGACCTTCATCCCAGGCTTCGCCACCCTGACCTTGCCGCTGACCCAACTCCTTCGCAGGAAGGTCCCGCTCCAGTGGGGGCCCCCGCAGCAGCAGGCATTCGAGATTCTGAAGCAAGCCTTCGTCACGGAGCCTGTCCTGAGGCACCCCAATCCACATCGTCCGTTTGTGGTTGAGACGGATGCGTCCAATGTGGCGATTGAGGCGGTGCTGCTACAGGCCCCGGTGGATGGCGGCACCCTTTTTCCCTGCACGTACCACTCACGAAAACTCAATCCTTCCGAGCGCAACTACACCATCTGGGAAAAGGAGTTGCTGGCTATCAAGGCCGCGTTCGAGGCTTGGCGGTATCACCTCGAAGGGGCCCGACACCAGGTGGAGGTGTGGACGGACCATCGGAACCTGGAGCACCTCACGACAGCCAGGAAGTTGAACCAGCGGCAGATCCGGTGGTCTTTGTTTTTCGCCCGGTTCAACTTCCACGTGACTTATATCCCGAGCAGCCACAACGAGAGAGCACATGCTCTATCCCGCAAGCCTGAGTACTTTTGCCCTAAGGATTCCTTTCCCCCACGGACGGTGCTGCCAGCGGAGTGCTTGGCCACGGTCCAGGAACTTACGGACTTGCGGGCTCAGGTGCTGGAAGCGCAGCGCCAGGATGACTGGTCGCAGCAGCAGAGAGCGGAAGTCAGCCCCGCGTCCCCATGGACTTTGGAGGAGGGCTTGTTGAAGCACCGGGGCCGGTTGTACGTGCCCACGAGTCCGCTCCGAGCCCTCATCATGAACCAGTGCCATGACAACCCCGTGGCGGGACATTTCGGGTTCTTTAAGACACTGAATCTGGTGACGCGGACTTTTTGGTGGCCTCGGGTACGGCACGACATGCACGTGTACGTGACGTCCTGTGTGACGTGCCGACAGGCCAAAGCCACATCCGGCCCACCTCCTGGACTCCTCCAGCCGCTGCCGACACCGGAGAGACCGTGGGGAGCCATCTCCATGGACTTCCTGACGGACCTGCCACCATCTGCTACGTTCACGACCGTCCTCGTGGTGGTGGATGCGCTCACGAAGATGGCACATTTTATCCCGTGCCATGGACTGCCATCGGCCCGCACCACAGCCCGCCTGTTCCTGCAACACATCTTCCGCCTCCACGGCCTGCCGGACCGGGTGGTTTCGGACCGCGGGGCCCAATTCACGGCCCGCTTCTGGAAAAGCCTGATGGCCGTGTTGGAGGTGCAGGTGTGCCTGTCGTCGTCGCACCATCCGGAGACTGACTGGGGAACGGAGAAGGTCATCGGCATCCTCGAACAGTACCTCCGCTGTTTCGTCAACCAGAAGCAGGACAACTGGGCCGAGTACCTTTCCCTGGCGGAGTTTGCCTTTAACAACTCCCAACACACCTCCACCCAGATGACCCTGTTCCATGCCAATGTGGGATACCACCCACAGCTTTTCCCGCTGTCCATCTCGGACTCCCCTGTTCCCGAGACCCAGGACTTCCTCTCGGAACTGCAAGCAGTGCAGCAGCTGGTGTGGCGGCAGCTGATCCGGGCGAAGGAGGACTACAAGCGGGTCGCCGACCGCTCTCGACAGGTGACGCCACCGCTGGAAGTGGGTGACCGGGTATGGCTGTCCACGAAACACCTCCTCACGGACCGGCCGGTAAAGAAACTCGACCACCGTTTTATTGGTCCCTTCCCGGTCGAGGCGGTCATCAACCCGGTGGCCTGCCGGTTGACTCTGCCACGCTCCATGTAACTCCACCATGTTTTCCATCGGTCCCTTTTGGTCCCTGAAGCCCCAGCGTGCCACCTCCGGCGTCCGACAACTCCTGCCCCCTTAGCCCCAGTCGACGAGGACGACTCCTCGACATACAAGGTAGACAGCATCTGAGACTCCCATTGGCTAAAGGGGTGTTTCCAGTACCTGATTGCCTGGAAGGGGTACGGGCCCGCGGATTTCACTTGGGAGGACGCTTCCTCCGTCCATGCCCCTGACCTGGTACGGGCCTTCCATGACCAGTTCCCGTCCTGACCGCATCCCGACCGTCAGCCGTGGGGGAAGGGCCCTGCGGTGGGGGATAGTGTTGTGGCTCTGTTACCGGAGCCTGTGTCATCGTCAGGAGAGGACTCCGAGAGTGAAGGGGAGGAGTTGGCAAGGCCTCCCTCTCCAGGACCCTCCTCTCTGGTAATGCCTTCGGTGTCCGCCGAAGGGCAAGAGATAAGGCCAGGGCCAAGCACGTCCACGCAGACACAGATGGACAGTGATGAGGGTAATGAGTCTTGGCTGGAGCCACGCCAGCGTTGCAGAGATAAGCACGCGCAACAGAAGAAAGGGCGTGCCCGAGATTAGGCTAAGTCACTGGACCACACCCCACAGGATATAAAAGGGAGCATGGTGGCCAGTCAAACCTTGTGACGAACAAAGCTGAAAGCTTCCACGCCATTCTGCATTGCCGGACTTTTGGTTTAAGACTTGACGGGATTATCTCTGGACTTGATTGTAATTATTGAGCTGCTTTCCTTTGATATATCAGAAGTGGGGAGAAGTTATCTCTCCTCTTTGTAAATAATAAACTCTTGGCAGGCAGCCACTAGGTTGTTGCCAAGATCCGTTATCATAAGGAAAAGGATTTTGCCGGCTGGTTTGGTCTTTAACTCCTGAACGTCTGTTGGTGTGTGTGCGTGGGGTTGGGGACAGAACAGGTTTTTATCAATAAAGTCTCGTAGTTCCCCCAACTCCCTGGGGGTCCTGGGGTAGATTTTTGGTTCAGCGAGTTTTACCCCAGGAAGGATTTCTATGCTACAGTCTGTAGGCCGGTGGGGGGGGGGCAGCACATCTGATGCCTTTTCACTGAACACTTCCCGGAGGTCCCAGTATTCTTTTGGGATCTTTTCTTCTCCCACAATGTGGTCCGTTGCAGTCGCCGTCCCGTCGCTCACCACTTTGGCCACGCAATAGGGGTTCTCCCGTCTCTTCCCTTGTTGATTAGAGCAGATGCGCAACATGCCCGTTTTCCAATTTATACGTGGGTTCCATTTTCAGAGCCAGGGCAACCCAAGTAGGAGGAGCCATTCCATGCCAGGGGCCACAATAAAACTCAGTCTTTAGGTGATCCCCCATCCTCATCTCAATTGGTTTGGTTACAAAATGGGCTGCCCCCCCCGCAGCTACCGATCCGTCTAGCTGACAGAATGCGATGGGCCTTTTCATCGTTTTTAGTCTTAGACCCATCTGTTCCACAATGTCCGGGCTGATGACACACCTAGTGCATCCCGAATCTAGAAGGGCTAGCATCTTCCCGTGGGCCCCAGTGGATGGTACCTTTAGTTCTACTGGGATGGTCATGGGGCCCCCATTCTGACTTACCAGGAGGTCCTTGTCAGAATTGGTTTTGGTTTCGCTGTCATCGGCAATGGTCGGAGTTCCCAACTCACCCTGGTTCAGGGGAGTGAACTCAACGACTTCTACCCCTTTTAGGGTGGCTTCGTGGGATTTTGCGGGCACTTTGTCAGCTCTCTTCCCTCCACTAGGGGTCGCCTTGTGTTCAGGCTTAGAGAAACACTCAGCTGCTTGGTGCCCCTCCTTCCCACATCTGAAACTTGCGGAGGACTTCGGCTTGGAGTCTGCCGGCCCCACTGCAGCCTTTGGAGCCCTCTTGTGGGATGAGGAGGGTGGTTGGTTCCAGGTGCGCCCACCACGGAAACTATCTCTGGCCAAGTCGATCTCCACGTCCGCAGCCAGCACGTACCAACTCTGCAGATCCCTAGGGGCCCCTCGGGAGCATCAATCCTTGTAGACATCCTCATTTAGTCCATTTTTATAGCTCTCCAGCAGGGCTACTTCTGACCACCCTCACATGTAGGGTGCCAAATCGCAGAACTCCTGGATGTACTCTACCACCGATCTCCGCCCCTGATGTATGGACTTCATTCTAGTAGTTTGTATATCCATAGTCTTTTCTAATTCTATCTCCTGTTCTTTTGTAAAGTTTTTAGTTAATAATTTTTATTTATTTTTATTTATTTTTAAACCCGCCACTGCACCGAATTCCTCTACTTTTCTCATCAATTTAGGGTCTGATTTTAGCGGGTCTTCAATTATAAAAACCATATTGTCTGCATAGGCTTGAATTTTATACTCCTCATTCTTAATTCTCAATCCTTTAATCTCTTGATCTTCCCTAATTCTATTTAAGAGTGGTTCTAGTGATAGGATAAAAAGAAGTGGGGAGAGTGGGCAACCTTGTCTTACTCCCTTTGTTATCTCAAATCCCTCTGTCGTGTCTTAATTAAATACTACTTTTGCTGTTTGTTTTGAATATATTTTTTCAACCATTTTTCCAAATTTTTGTCCACATTCCATTTTCCTTATCAATTTTGTCATGAATTTCCAGTTCAGATTGTCGAAAGCTTTTTGTGCATCAAGGAAAACCAGTGAACTTTGCTTCTCCGAGTGTATTTCGTAATACTCTAATATGTCAACCATCGTACGTGTATTATTTTTAATTTGGCGTCCTGGTAAAAATCCGCTTTGGTCCAGATGAATATGCTTATTCAGAATCGTTTTTAGTCTTTCCGCAATTATTAACATAAATGTTTTATAATCAGAATTCAATAGAGAGATAGGCCTGTAGTTTTGTATTAGTTGTTGGTCCGAATCTTCCTTGTGTATAAGTGTAATTAATGCCTCTGACTATGATTTCGGAATATTTGTCTCCTGCAATACATCATTAAATATTTCTAACATTAGCCCTCCTATCTGATTTATTGTATTCTTATATAGTTCAATCGGTAATCCATCAGGGCCTGGGGTCTTATTATTTTTTTGTCTTTTTATAGCCATCCCAAATTCAGTTTCAGAAATTGGTCTGTTCAGTATTTTTTTTTGTTCGTCTGTCGATTTACAAACATTTATTTCCTCCAAGTATTTTTTAATTTCTGATTCTTCTTTTTTTTCTTGTGTATATAATTTATAGAAGAAATTATAGATTATTCATTTTTTATCTTCTTTTCTGTATCGAATTGCCCCTTCTTCATCTTTCAGGCATTGTATCGTTCTTTTGTCCTTTTCTTTTTTCAATTTGTAGGCTAACCACCTACTTATTTTATTTGCATGCTCAAAATAGTTTTGCTTCGCTGTCTTTATTTTCCAGGCTAATTCTTTCCTCTTTAATTTTCTTGTTTTGGGGATCTTTACATAATTTTTCTTCTAATTTTTGGAGTTCTTCCTATAGTTTATTTTGTTGTTGACTTTTCTCTCTCCTTTTCTTTGCAATATATGCAATCAAGACCCCTCTGATGTAAGCTTTTAGAGTATCCCAGAGATTTTGAGGCGAGGACTTCATTCTAATTCTCGCCTTTCGCTCAGCTAACGGGTCCTCAAAATGCGTTCTGAGGGCTGCCATGAATTGGTCATAATTCCTCATCAGGGGGGAATCTTCATTATGGAGTCCCATCATCTACTCAGCTGGCACCCCCTCCAGGGCCCTGGTAACACACCTCATGCATGTGGCATCTGGGGAAATTCTCCCCCCAGTTCTGCATGTGGTTCCACACTTGGGTTAAAAAGAATCCCAGTCCTTTCGGATCTCCCCCGTAACTTACTGATAGTAAGGGAATTTTGGGCTTGCTTCGCCTCCCTTAGGGCCTGTCCAGCAGGGGGGCCCTGGGCCACAGCAGCCGCTTGAGTTCCGGAGGCCTGAGCGGTCTCTTCCCGGGCTTGGGCTCTCTCTTCCACACAAGCAGCAGGCTCTGTTTCACCCCCGGGGCGTTCATCCTCCCCCCTGGCAGGCAATCCATACCTTTCACAGGCTTTATGACTCTCAGCAGCCTCTCTCAGTAGTTTCAAAGCATGGGTGATCAGAAGATTTTCTTTCTGCTCTTGCTGCTGTCAGCCTTGGAAGCCATATTAGGCCGGAAGCTTCAATGCTGCCACCTCCTCATGTGTGGGAAAGTAGGAGGGGGGATTTAGGAGAGGGGAGTTAGTAGACATAATAGCGTTCTTCCTATCGGTCAAAGTCAGGGTGAGCCAGCATCTGGAGGAGTGGTCAGGGGCTGGCTTGAGGTGGAACGGACGATGATTGGAGCATGTGATCGATTGAGGAGAAAGGGGGTGGTTTTGGGAGCTTTGAATTACTGAAGGAAAGCCCGGGCTTTTCAGATTCGGGATTTCCCAGATGTGCCAGTTTACCTATTTCTAGTAAAGAGAACTTTGGAAAATGCCTGCTTCCGTGTCTTTACTGGGAGTCGGGGGTTTTCTGGAATGCTGACAGCTGCCAGGCAGCATCTCCGCCTTGGCTTCTAGTAGTTGTTACATCTTGGAGGGTCTTCTCCAGCTCCGGTAATCTCCCCATGCCCAGCGACCATTTGGCTCTCTCTGGCTTTTCCTCCAGCTGTAAATCAGCCATTCACTCTGAAGCCTCCCAGCCGGGGTATGATGGGGAGGTTGCGGAGCCAGCAGCTCCCATCTGTTCCTGGTCGCTGTCTTGGTCAGACATTGTTTGCTCAGCCCCCACAGTAGTTTTCCAGGATGGTTGCTAATTGCAGACCTTGCTTAATGTCAGGTGTGCCTCCTTTCATTACTCAAGAAAGAAAAACCCCGACTCCATTTTCATAGAGAAAGGTACTTTTACTGAGTATGAACTGAATGCAACCAAAGAAAAGCAAGGTCTGAGGCAATAGGCGCGAAAATCACATATAGAAAGCATCCTTAAAATCCTTCCCCCAATTGTCCTGTCAGGATTATCCAATCCACATCTCCCCCAAGGGTCATGTGGGGTGCAGCTTCCAATGGTGCCATCCTCCTGGTATGCCATGATAGTTGACCTTGAGTGGTTATCAGCGTTCTTCCCAGCTGCATAGAAAACGCTGAGGAAAACTTTCTTCCCTCTTCTCCACCAGCTCACTTCCCCCCTCCCAGACATTCAAACAGCTCCCCCCATTACAATGGCAGCCGAGCAATCAAGCAATAAAAAGGCGGAGGCTGACAGTGCTAAACAGAAATTTTTCGAAAATGCAAATAAACCAGGAAGATAGTTGGCATATAAATTGAAAAAGGAGGAAGAAAAGAAACTGATACATCAATTAGTAGATGAGAAAGGAACTCTCCATTATCAAAATGATGATAAAAAAATAATAATTCAAGATTGCTATGAAAAGCTGTATGATCAGGAGAAAATTTCAGAAGACAAAATAAAACAATATTTGGAAAAAGCTGAATTACCTAAAATACCCGAGACAGTGAAATCCATGTTAAATGAATGTATAACAATGATGGAATTAACAGAAGCGATCAAGAGGCAAAAGAGTAATAAAGCACCAGGACTAGATGGACTACTGGCAGAACTTTATAAAGATCTACAAAATATTTTAGGCCCGTCAATGTTGGAAGTTCATAATGAAGTACTGTTAGATGCGAAGGTACCAAATTTGTGGATGGAAGCATATATATTACTATTATACCAAAAGAAGACTCAGATTTAATGCAGATAAAAAGCTATAGGCCTATATCCTTACTGAATGCTGATTACAAAATATATGCCTCAATAATAGCAGAGAGATTAAAAAGGGTTTTGAATGAATTTATATTGTACATTCAGATCAGAATGGATTTCTGCCTAAGAGACAGATTAAAAACAATATGAGAATGATTTTAAACACACTGGAGTATTATGAAGCACACCCTGGAAAACAAATGTTGTTGATTTTCCTAGACGCACAGAAAGCATTTGATAATATAAACTGGCAGTTTATGTTATTATAATTAAAAACTATGCATTTTGGGGAGAGATTTATCAATATGATTAAGGCAATATATCACAAGCAAACGGCAAAGGTGATGGTAAATGGAGATATGACAGAGAACTTTAATATTAAAAAAAAAGGCACAAGACAAGGATTTCCACTATCCCCTCTAATATTTATATTGACATTGGAAGTGTTAAACAGAAATATTAGACAAGATATAGAATTAAAAGGCATGGAAATAATAAAAAAAATATATAAGCTACAGGCGTTTGCAGATGATTTGATTTTTATTTTGGAAGATCCACAACAAACAGGACCCAAATTAATTAAAAAATTAGAATAATATGGTGAAGTTGCAGGACTGAAAATAAACAAAGAAAAACCTAAGATTTTGGTCAAAAACCTTACAGATATACAGAAAAAAGAGTTAATGAAGAGAATAGATATTCAGATAGTTAAGAAAGTAAAATATTTAGGAATTCAGTTAATGGTAATATGTGTAACTATTAAAGAAGATAATTACTATAAAGTGATGCAACAAATTAAAATAGACTTGAAGAAGTGGAAAAACCTGCAACTGTTGCTGACAGGAAGAATAGCTACTATAAAAATGAATATCCTGCTGAGACTACTATATCTATTTCAAACAATTCCAATAAAGCTGGAAAAAAGATATTTTGAAGAATTAAATAAAATAATATTAAGATATATTTGGCAAGGGAAAAAAGCAAGAATAAGCTTGAAAATGTTGCAAGACTCGAAAAATAGAGGTGGTTTTGGGTTGCCAGATTGGGAGTTGTATTATCAGGCCTTGGTATTTACTTGGGTGAAAGAATGGATTGGTTTGAGGCATAAAACTTTGCAGGGACATGATCTTTAACTGGATTGGCATGCATTTTTATGGTATTGGAAAAACAAAATACATGGTTATTTTCAAAGACATTATATTAGAAATGCATTATTACTAGTATGGGAGAAAATCAAAGAACAACATTATTTGAAAATACCAGTCTGGCTCTCCACAATGGAGGCACTGATCTATCCAAACGTTATCAATCTGGGAAATATTATTAGATACAAATATATTTTGAATGAAAAGGGGGAGCTCAAAAGTAAACAGGAACTGAATGGTCAAGGGATTGATAGCATGGTGGCCACAAGTGCAGATACTATCTAGATATGAGAAAGATGTTAAAATGTATGTTTTTTAAAAAAAAATTAACAGAACTAGATCAGATACTAACAGGGCCAGATGAAAAACTAATAAAGAAAATGTTTAGTTATCTATTAATATTAAAATGGAAGATGAACAAGTAAAGGAGACAATGATAGTATGGGCTAAAAACTTTGGATATACAATAGAGTTAGATAAGTGGCAGAAATTATGGAATAGGCATTATAAATTAACGATGTCAACTACATATAAAGAAAACTTATATAAACTTATGTTTTATAGATGGCACTTCTTGCCCTCGAGGTTGGCAAAGATGTTTTAAGGATAAGTTGGTTAAATGCTGGAAATGCCAACAGATACCTGGTTTGTACTGTCATATGTGGTGGACATGCCCAAAAGCAACAAAAATTGGACAAAAATACATACATGGTTGGAAAAAATGATAAAGCAACATACTGATTTAAAACCAGAAATATTTTTGTTGGGTATTCTTCCGGATAATTATAATAAGGGGAATATATATTTGATCCTACATGTATTAACTGCAGCCAGAATTGTATTTGCACAACAATGGAAAAGTGAAGAGATCCCTACAGATGAAAATGTGATTTAAAAAATATTAGAATGTGCAGGAGTGGAAGACAGCTTTTAATTGTCCTCTGGAATGCTACCAGTTCCGAGTGATGCTGTTCGGGGTACAGGGGCCCCCAGCCATATTCATGCAATTAATAAATGAGGTGCTCATATAAGCATCAAAACAAGGGTGTCTTACATCCTCATCTACTTCGAAAAGTGTGTGAGGTGCTAAGGAAAGTCCTAGATGCTAAACTCTATGCCAAACTATCAAAATGTGACTTCCATAAAACTAGCATGGACTATTTGGGTTACCAGGTGTCAAGTAAGCAAGTAGAAATGAACCCTGGGAAAGTGAAGGCCATACTGGAGTGGGAAGCCCCCCAAACCAGAAAACAGCTGCAAAGTTTCTTGGACTTTGCCAACTTTTATAGACAGTTTATTCCGTCATTTGCCCAAATTGTTCTGCCCAACCAAGCTACTAAAGATGGGTGGACGGGGGAGTGAAGCTCAAGCTCAGTCAGTTGCTGAAGTGGACCATGGAATGCCAAGCGGCTTTTGAGAAGCTCAAGCATCTGTTTGTGGCAGAGCCAGTCCTTAAACACCCGAACCCAGATGAACTGTTCGTCATACAAGCCAACGCCAGCAATGTGGTGATGAGGGCTGCCCTACTTCAAAAGAATGCTGAAGGAAAGCTGCAACTATGTGCCTACACATCCCGTAAACTCATGGACACTGAGAGGTGTTGGGCAGTGTGGGAGTAGGCGGCTTACGTGGTCTGATGGGCACTACTGACCTGGAGGCAGTTCCTAGAAGGCAGTAAGATCCCATTTGAAGTATGGACGGGCTACAAGAATCTAGAGTCCCTGATGATACCGAAGAAGCTTTCTCTGAAGCAAGTATGATGGGCTCAATATTTTAACTGATTATATTTAAGTACTTGCCTGGAGGAAAGAACTTTCTGGCAGACGCATTCTCCCAGATGCCCCAGTATAAAAACACCCAGAAGGAAATAGTTAACTCTATCATCCCTGCCAAGCAACTGGCAGTCAAAACCTCTGACAGGTGGCAGCCACTGAGCACTCCTCAGGTGCCTGACAAAGGGTTGACTCGTCAACTGAGAGAAGCCCTACAAAAGGATGAGTGGCCCATTGGGATGAGATGACAATGAGGGAAGACCTGGCTTGGAAGGAAGACAAACTACATCCTGGCAAGTCTAAGAACCCAGTTCTTACACCAAAGCCATGATGCAAAATCAGCTGGCCACTTTGGCTTTGTAAAGACCCTCCACCTGGTCAGGAGACAGTTTGGGTGGCCCAAAGAGAACAAGGACATAGAGAGCTATGTGATGAGTTGCCCAGTGTGTGCATTTATGAAATAAATGCAAGGAAAAACCCCTGGGCTGCTGCAGCAGTTGGCTGATCCTAGCCAATCATGGGAAGAGATCACTATGAATTTTATTGTGGAATTGTCGGAGAGCGGGGGAAGCATGGTGATTTGGACTGTATTCGACTTGTTTTCAAAGCAAGCCTATTTCATTGTGTGCCCCAAGCTTCCATCAGCCCAGAAGCTAGCCATACTGTTCATACAACACATATACCGGCAACATGGAGTTCCGAAATGCATCATCTCAGACCGGGGGGTACAGTTCACTGCAACGTTCTGGTGCAAGTTTTTAAAGTTGATAGGTTCCTCCCTATCAACTTTAGTTCAGGGTTCCATCTGAATACTAACGGGGTGGCAGAACCGACCAATGAAATAGTCAAACAATAGTTACATTGCTATATGAACTATCAGCAAATGAACTAGGTGGAACTTTTACCATTTGCAGAGATAGCCTATAACAACTCAGTTCATAGCAGCACTGGGCTTACCCCATTCAAACTGGCTACAGGAATAGAGTTTGTGCCCATGCCAGTCAGGTCAGCTTCAGGGTTGACAGAAAGGGTACCCGATGTCAGAAGCAGAATGGGTGAAAGAACAGGATGTTAACGCTCATAGGTTAGTGAGAAGATTCCATGCTAAGCAACCATGAAAAACAGGGGACTGAAGGCTCAAGGAACATGAATAAGGATGTTTGATATCTATGTTTGATATTTTTCCAGGTCTCCTCTTTTTCCCAGGAGGTTGGCATGTCAAGGTTGAACTGCTTTTGAAATGTTTAGGTCTTATCGCTCTTCAACTTGCCAAAAAACTGAGGGGAGGAAAGAGTGAAAGAATGCAGACACTCTAGAGACAGACCATGAGAGCCAATATCCCACCAAGGACACTGATGCAGGTGTCCGACAGAGAAGTGAACTGTTCTCAAAAGAATCGGACAATTCATAATTGGACAATGTGACCAATCTGTGCATTGCACAGGAAAAAACAGAGTTGGTTTTGATTCTTCAGTGCTGAAATGGTGTTATGCTTTTGGAATTTAAATGTTCCTGAGTGTATTTTTCTTGGGTTCGCTAGTCGGACCGTTGACCGCTAGTCGGGCTTTCTCTATTTTATCCCTACAGCCGCTATTTTGAGCCAATGATTGATACTGAATTTTATGGATAAACAAGATTTAACTAATTGATCGAATAACTATATTCTACATTATATTATATAATATATTATATGTATGAAGTACATGGCAGAGACATCAAAGCTTTGTTATCTTCAAAAGGCAAGTGGAATTTTTTTTCCCATTCAATTCTGTCTTCATATTCCAAAACCTAGAGTTGGTTCATAATGGTGCTAAGAAAAATGATTATTTCACACTTGCTTTGAAGACATTTAAGCAAAACCATACCTTGGCGTGGTCCTCTTTTTCTACGGAAGGCTGCACCTGACTGTAAGGCTTCTAGTAGGCTGTCCATAACTCCTGTCTCATCTCCTTCTGCAAGAACACAAAATAGAGATTTCTTGTTATTTTCATTGGCACCTCCATCTAAGAAGTAGCATTATAGACTCAAGACTATGTGTGTTTTGGAATGTGTACTGTAGAAAAGCGAATAACATTGTCATTAAAATATTTCTTGATAAAAACAAAGAAGAGCTGGTCATGTGTGAAAATTTACTATGTGAAGACAACAATACACAAAAATCTTCCTTTCTCTTAAATCGGGAGAAACCTTATATAAAATTGCACAATGGAGGGCTTAAAGAAGAATTTTTTTAAAAAATACTTCCTGGAAGTTTCTGAGGCATTTTTCCTTCTATCAACGTAGCTGTTTTATAAACACACAATTTCCAATTTGGATATAAAACAAAGAGAAATTCCTTATAACATTTCATCTCTTCCTTTATATGTCACAGACATTCTGGTTTAATAGTACAGATATGGTATTACTCTGATGCCTTGAAATCATTAGTATCCTGAGGGGTTTAGAGTTATGCATTTTCCACTGATCTACTTTTCACTTTATACAACAGTCAGAGTATTAAGAAGACTGGCTGAAACAGGCCAGTTAATGCTGTTTCCTTAGCAACAAGCATATTTCTCGTCTCAAAAACAGGAAGAGGAAGAGCACCTACATTGCTCCTGTGATGAAAACTATGTTTTGCCAATGCTGCTTTCTGCTAGACAAGAAGCTGAGCCTCTTTGGAGACAACAATACCATACAACCAAGTATTTACTTAATTGCAGGCATTAGAAAAAGAACAAATGGGTATAAACCATAACTTGGCATCTCTTTCAACAGGAGCAACAAAGCCAGCACTGTCTTAGAGGGCAGAGAAGTACATGTGAGAAGAACTATTGGTGTGTTTGTGTGTAAAACATTTGAAAATAAAATTGTACAAACTCTTCAACACAGACTCTACAAGTATACATTTAAAAGAAAAGTCCCTGAAGACTACAATATTTTCTATTCCATTTGAATGTTTGCCTCCCCCAACTCTCATCAACCTGGCACTGAATGTGTTAACTGCAACTTCATGAGGAGCTTGCAAAATCTGGTTTCCATAGTAACAGTTCCTGACAAAACATAAACCTATAAAATCACATTAGAACATCTGCTCTGGTTTTAGGTAGACTGAATCCATTGTTTGTACTGCCACCTGCTGGACAAAATAAATGGCCAAATGTTACCAATATATTCTGGAAGCCTTCATTAATGCCTTCAAGAACAGAAAACAAAAATGGAGAGAAATTGCCACAGAAACCTTCATTTTTCCAATTCCATCAGAAAGTCTATGGCATGGTTAGTAAAAAGAGATAGGCTCCAATTACAAATGATTCAAATAGTGATTATGAAGTACAGTTTTACAGCACTGGAATTAAAAGGCATTTACAATGCAGTTGCTCATTTCCCATTATTTAAGCAAAGGAAGTAGTGTATGTAGGGTAGATATTTTGAAAGCTATGTTTAGCCTTACATTTACATGTGTGCATACTCACACTCAATATTTTTGCTGATGCAACCTCATGTGGAACATCACATAAATGATCTAATTGTACAAGAAATGATGGATTAAGCTTCTGATTTGTAATTTCAATTACTGTCTTTTTAATAAAAGTGACAAGGTGACAAGTTGTCAATGTATTTGTGTACATTCACATCCCCCAATCTTATCTCAAGTTGACACTGCCTTTAGCAATATATTGTGCTTAGGCATCTCCTGAAAGAAATGGATACAAAGGAGTTTGGAATCATCTGGCAATCAAAAAGGGCCACATGATGATGGAAAAAACCACAAGTGACAGAGGCAGCTAAATAGGCATTCCATCTGCTTGCTGACACATTTGAGGAAAAGTCAGTTATCAAAGGCAAAATTTAAATGCTCTCGTATTTTTCACTCTTGCTCTTCCATCTTGATTATCTAACCTGCATTATATTTTGGGTCTCTCAAAAAAGTACAAAAAGAAAAAAAAAGAATAGTAGTGCTAAGAAATGTGCAGAATTTCAGACAGGAATGTTTTCTGATAAAAGAGACATTAAAGAATTAATTTGGTCCTTATGGATAAGAGTAAAAAAAACCACAGAAAATTATTATTACAACACAGGGCAAGGATTTTAAAGCTCTGTCCCTAAAGTTAAAAGAAGGAAAAGCAGAAACAGAGGAAGAGCCCCTCCCAAGAGAAATAAAGACGTGTCATTACAAGCAGAAAGAAATAATTGTGCTAGAATGGGAATGGTTCCCTGAAACTTATGGAGTCTTTCCTTCATTCTGCCAAGTGCAGATACTTTGCAGAAATATTAAACATTGCAATGTTTCACCACAGTAACTCAAGACAAGGTTGTGGGGGAAGGGGAAAAGAATGTGAAAAAAACCAAATGGCATGTCATTCAGCACAACTTCAAGCAACTCAAAAGGAGACAGAACTGGCAGGAAATTGTGGGAGTCAGGAAATAGAGAGGGATGGTAATTGAGTCAGTGTGTTCCAAGAAAGTGGTAGCCAGTTTTTTTGTTGAAGTAAAAAAACAATAACCAAGAATCATATGGCATCTGAAACACTAATAAATGTATCATCACAAGCTTTTTGTGCTTCTAGGCCAATTCATCAGATGCACGAAGAAAGATCTTGAGAGAGGGATTGCCTATGTATGCAGAATTAATTTTTAGGGCAGAGGAGGGGACAAGTAGGGGGAAGGAGAGAAAAGGCAGGATTGTTTCAAAAGATGGGAGACAAGGAAAAAGGAGTTTTAGATGTTAATAATGAATAACAGTAAAAATAGAACAGACTTTTCTTTCCACCTGTCAGATTTTTGCAGCAAAATTGGCAGATTTTTATCAACCCAAAGTCCATTAAATCTAAGTAAAGGAATGTATTTCGCAGCAAAAAAAATTATCATTTTGTACAAAAAATAGCATAAAATGGAATACAGGTAGGCCTCAAGTTATGAATGTAATGGAGCCTGCCCATTCCATTTGTAACCCAAGGATTTGTGCGAGTGAATCTCATACCTTGAACGTGATCACTCCCTCCTTTCACCCACGCATTCAATAATCAAATGCACAGCTTGTTAAGTGCATATGAGGTATCTCGGAGTGGGGAAGGCCATGGAGGGGCCTAGTGATGTGGAACAGGCCACCTGCTTCAGACTACCCAAGGCCTCTCCCCAACCCACTGAAATATCTCATGCTTCCCACAATTGGTTCTCCCCATCCCAACCTGCTGCGCTGGGTCACTTACCTTGTAAAGATCTGTCTCCTCTCCAGCATCTCTGTTTCTTTGTCTGCTCCCAGAGAGAGTACAGGGAACAGGACGAGTGCACCCAGCTCTGATTCTCTGATCACCAAGCCTGCCTGCCACTTCTGGAGCGGCGGGCAATCTCGGTGAGTCTCCTCCAAAGGCTTCCAGGCTCTGTGCGGAAAAGCGTTTGCACAAAGTGAGGCTTTGGGGCAGCGAACTCGCATTGCTCCAAGCCCCTCATTAGCATGCAACCACTTTTCCCGTGGAGAGTGGAACCTTCTGGGTGCCCTGATTCCGTGGGACGTCAGGCACCCATTCACTGGAAAAGCGGATGGGTGCCTGAACTCGCACAAGACCATGCACCCCAGAAGTTTCCTATGTTTGTCTGAGTGAAAAGTGTTTGAGCAACCGTGGGGTGGGTGGGAGGATTTTGGAAACAGAGCAAAAAGCTCTGTTTTCAAGCAATTCACTCTGTTTCCAACACACATATCCCGGGGCTGCTCAAAAACTTGTCGCCCTGACAGAGACCAGAAACTTCATCTGCATGGAAATGGACTTGAAAATGGAGTAAAAAGCACCCCCTTTCCATGCAGACTACGTTTGCAGTCTCCATCAGGGCGACAAATGTTTGAGTGGCCCTGGGAGGGTTGGAAATGGAGTGTATTGCTCCATTTCCAATTGCCCTAGGGTTGCTCAAACACTTGTTACCCTGATGGAGACTGCAAACGTAGTCTGCATGGAAATGGGGTGCTTGAAAATGGAGCTTCTCTTCAGCAGAGACCTTGAGAAAAGGCCCTTCCTGGCAAAAATGGAGCTCCAGAGTGACGCACGCTCCCTCCGAGGGCGCCATTCTCGGCAGCAAAGGCTTTTTGCAAAGATGGCAAAAGTCTTTGCAAATGGAGGGAAAGCTTCTATGTTCCAGGCCTTCCCGCCATTTGCAAAGCCTTTTGCTGCAGCTCTTATCCAAGCCTCAGTTTGCAGAGAACAGAGGCCTAAAGTACCGTGATCAATAGTGTGAGTTCTCGCGCTACTGATCTAGTGTGATCTTGCAGTACTTGATGCCTCCTTTCTCTGCATACTCACCGAAGGCCTGAAGCACCAAAACAGGCCAAGAAAGCAAAGGCTCTCTACCAGGCCTTCTTTCCCAGAAACTGTTTGTGCTTCTGAAGCCTTTAGAAATTCCACAGAGTTTGCATGCAGTCTCTGAAAACTTTAGAATCCCAGTGCAACTTCAACAGGCTTTGGAAGCCTCACATGATTTGGGAAGCCTTTGGTGGTTGCATGCAAACTCTTGTGGAGCCTCTGAAGCCTTTCAAAGTCATGCCAGGGTTCCAGAGCCTCTGAAGTTCTGCCAGGGTTTCAGAGCTTTCTGAACTTTCACACAACTTCAGAAGGTTTTGGAGTTTACACAGAGCTTTCAAAAGGCACAAGTTGAAGCCTTCTGAAGTTGTGCTGGGCTTCCAGATCCTTAAGAAGCTTTCAGAGATTTTGTGTGAAGTGTCATGGAGTCTCCAGGGCCTTCCAAAGTTGTGGTTTCTGGAGATTTTGGAAGCCTTGCACAACTTAGGAAGCTGGAGCTTCCATAAAAGAATTCCAAAGAATTTGGAATCTCCACACAAACATGCTCCGGGAAACAAGGCCTGTGTGGAACCAGCAGCTGCTTCTTGTGGGCCGCAAGAACTTCTTGACAGCAGGAAAGAAATGCCTGAAGATAAGTGGTGTGCAGCAGATCCTCAAGAGTGCTAGGTGACTGGTATGATGTGACATTTGTGAATGGCAGCAGTGGCAACACGGCTGATGTGGCAACTGGTTGAGGTTACTAATGCCCCTGAGCCTTTACTGCCCCACCCCAAGGCACCCAGTACTCTACTTAATGACCTGCACAATCAAAACCTAGGAGTGCCAGAATTGCAGTCATTGAGGGAAGCAGTCATGTCAACTTACAACTATAATTTGGAGCTTGGTTGTGGTTATAAAGTCAAGGATTAGTATGAAAAATTTCAACTGGAAATGTTAATATAAGCCAATGGATCCACAGAACATAGTCTTCATTAATGACTTCCAAAAATAAGAGCAAGGGAATGTTCATTGCAATATGAAAATAAGATCCTGAGAAATCTTTCACCTGTTTTTTATCAATTAGACAAACATTGTGCAATGTGCTTGCATTTATACTACACAATGTACTCATAAAATGTACTAACAGTCATATTCTAAAAAATGAACAGGGGCAATTTCCTAATAATTACATTAAATACAAGAATTAACTATATTTCACAGATAAAAACTTTTGCTGCATATGAACATGGTAATCATGTACCAAAAAGCTGCATTCAAATAGTTTATTCCTATACTAATACTAATTTCTGCCTTAAATTTCTATTATATATCATGTATAGAATTATATAGAAATAGAACAACAGTATAATACATAGCACGTATTAAGTATGCTTCAAGAGGAGGTTTTGCTATGCATTTTCCAACTTTCCAACTTGTATCCTTTTGGATTTTCAAACATGAATTAGTGAATGTCTGCATATCACAAAAATATTTTAATTAAAAATATTTGTCCATCTGGAAGCATCTTTAAACATTACATACCGTTGAGAGATTATGGAATTTGAAAGTGAGATAAAAATATACAGATGTACAGCTGTCAGTCTGAGAGATGAATATACGTATTCATGTATATGTACAGAATTACTCCACCTTTGAATACCAACTGCTAGGTGACAAAGAATATAGAAACTGCTATGGTCTCCATATCCCTTTTGAGTGCTTTCTGGAGCAGTCTGACTACAATTGTACAGGATTTATTTTGGGCTCTGAAGCCATATGGTTCACAATTTTGTCCACATTATATTTACATATGCCATATTCAGGCATCCTTTTTCTCTAATTAATGCAGACTTTAAAAATACCAGTAGTCCTAAACTTATCACGAGCTGTTTGAAATTTGAAATTTATCATTTGAAATTATGAGATTCCAAAAAAGGGACTTATAACCCAAATTCAATGTTCTGACATCCCTCCTTCCCCAAACGTCATGTGACAGTATTTTGGGTGCTCAGCAACTGGTCCTTATTTATGGCTGTTTGCAGCGTCCAACAGTCACATGACTATGATTTATGATATTTTTGACAGAAATCTTATTTTATTTCCAGTTTCTGGCAAAAAACACCCAATGTCAAACAATGGGTTCATTTAACAAATGCAGCATTTGCTTAACCACCACCACAAAAAAGGTAATAAAATTGGGCATAGTCACGTGGTGACCTACTTTACAACCCTTATAATGTACAACCAAATTGCAGGCTCAGTTATGGTTATTAATCAAGGAGAACCTTTAATAATAATGTATTAAACTTGAATACTGCCTGATTCCCAGCAATTTGGAGCAGCTCACAAGAATCAAGGAAATTGATTCAGACTAGATGGAAAAAAGCAAAGAGTCTCATTCTCTCTCACCAAAGACGTGGATGATGACCCAGGTCTTCATGGCTATTCTGAACAATAGCAGAATCTAGATATGGGAGGGAGGAACCTCATTGCAGAGGGAAGGCATTAAATACAGAGATAACACACTTCCAGGGGCCTAATAGACATTATTTAACTGAAGGAACCAAGAGCATGCCAACCTTGCAAGATCAAATTGGCCAGGCAAATACTATGGAGACAGATGATCCCTAAAGTAAATGCCCTCTAATGAGGCCAATGCAGTCTATTTTAAATCTATTAAGCACAGTCAGTAGTTATCACGGTCAAGTACTATAGCTGCTGACCAGAAATTATCCCTTTTCTGCTGGGAAGAATTTGGATAGGGAGTAAAAGGCAAGTGGACAAGGACTGGGAGACCTTAAAAAGAACTTGTAGACCAGATGGGAAATCCCTATAGACTTTGGGTCAAAGCCCATTGTGAAGACTGGATGGACCCTGAGCCACAATCAAATAGTACCCTTATGATATTACCAAGTAAGAGAAGTCTCTTCTTCCCATCTCAGTTTTCCACTGAGATAAGAAATTTACACAAACTGCAATATTCATGGTTCAGTACCTGCATTCATATCAATCAGTTGTTCTCTCTTCTTTTGCTTTTCCTGACGTTCTTTCTCTGCTTTTTCTTTTGCTAATTTAGCTCTGCGCATCTTCTCCTCCATCTCACGCCTTTTCTGATTCTCCTTCACAGCTTGCTAAAAATAAGATGGTGATAAGATACACAAATGGAGAATCATAACAACGAATTTGCTGTGTTGTTATGATATAGATCATATTTTTCATTTAGCAGAATAAAAGACTGCAGTGCTGGCTACCATGCAAAACAAAGTAAACAGTGATGGGTTTATGAATGATAGATTTATTTACTACTTTTATCCATAAAAATTAATGGAATCACAAAATATATAGGTAATGTATCCCTGAGAACCAAATGCTGGAGGTCCAAGAACATATAAAAACACAATAGGAGCAAAATATGCAACATATGCAACAGAAAATAGCCACCTTCTTATGTCATACAATTTGAGTTTGTTTCAAAGTATTTTACCTGTTGCTTTGTTTGATGTAAAAAGCACAGTTCAAATAAATAGTGGCTGATATTGTAATTAAATACGTAATATGAAATTACATATTGTAATTAAAACAGATGGATGCTCACCACAAACATATTTTTGAAATTGCGCAGATTTGTGAAGAACTCCTCAATAGATATCTTATTGGTGTCAAAGAGGAAGTATTGTCCTAATTCCATATAAAGATTTTCCATATTTGCATGCATCATTCGTAACTTCTCATACTGTTCTTGGGCTTCCTTAACAAAGCTGTAAGACTAGAGTTAAAGACTTCTAACAAATTGTAAACATACTTTATGACAATAAGTCAATTGCTTTGAAGTTGCTAAGAGTTTGGCTTTTGTATTTTTAGTTTCAGATTCTTATCCCATCCTTTTATGCAAAAAGCAGTTTGACAAAATAACACCATATAATTAACTATGAGGAATTAAACACAGTACTAATGTAACAAAGCTCTTTTTTGCAAAAATAAATTCTGATTAGGTCATTGTGATTCACCTCATTTTTATATTCCATTGACTTCTAGCCATTGGAAATACCATCGCTGACTGTAAATAATTTACTTCCCTGACTGCAACTCTTCATAGGGCACAAAGGGAGGACTCAGCTACAGCTGCTTTACCTAGGGGGGCTTTAAGCAATCATAGTTATTTTAAAATTTCAATTTACTGAAATGATTGTATCAATCAAGTGTTAATTTATTATTAAATCTATTTTAAATATACTGCAGGTTATTAATCCATAATTTATATGAAATAATTCGTAATTTTAAAGAGCAAAGTAAAATTCAGTACATGAATAAGCAGCCTTTCATTACACAAGATCATCTGGGTACTTGCTGCCTTATCTTATCAATAATCATCTGTTGGAATAGCATCAAATGTGAGGGATACCTGCACATTCTCCAGTTCATTGGGCTCTCTTGAACACCAAAAGAAGTTTATTTCTAGAGGCATGACTCCTTACACTTCTGGTGATAATAATACCCTTAATTCATATGTTCAAGATTACAATAAAGAGAATCCTTTCTATTGGTTTTAATGGCTACTATTTTTTTCCCAGAGTCCTTTTTGAATCTCCCTTGCAAAGGCTGTAATATATAAATGAAGATGGTGTGCTCCTGTGATGTCCAAAGCATTTTCTAAAACCATATTCAAGAGGTCTACCACATTAATTGCTAGGGAAGCATTCACGAAGAAATGGCATTCCAAAGTGAAAAATGCTTGGGGGGTGGGGGGGTGGGGAACGGGACTTAGCATTCTCTATTACAAGTGAATGTTTCTAGTTATCCTCCTCTCAGCATTTATTCATTCAAAAAAATAATTATCTATGTATTAATGTGTAGGCCTGTGGCTCTCCAAACCATTATATTACAACATTCAGTAATTGAATTTTTGGTAGGAATTCCATCCCCACTCCATCCTGCAGCAAAGAAAGATGGGCACATCATGTAAAATCCAATAACCATTCAAAATAAACAAATAAGCCAGTTACAGGTAAGCAATCTATTGTTATTCATCAACTTCATTCATCTCTATGTATCACTCACATTGGAGTATAGCAAAATTACCTAGGAGGTGGGCCAAGAAGTCCTCAATAAAAGATGTTCCAACCCTTTCTAGGGCTGTCTAAAGTTACATCTTAGAAATGTAATAAGCATCTTTCAGCAAATTTTGTAGAAGTTGTTCTTGTGAAAATGACTTAGATGGCAGGCACATATGAGAGGCAAGAAAATATTAGCTTACTAAAAAAATGTTGCCATGCCAGTTTTGTTCCTTTATAAGAAATTACCTCTAAATTCATTAAGCAAGTGAGCAAATTCTCTTTCTCTTTCACTATTGGGAGAATGGTAGAAAACAATGCCCTGCTGAAATGAGAAACAGATATTAACTTTCTATATGAGAGTAATTTCTAATCACAGTATCATTTTGTTCCATGATTACTAAGATACCTAAATCTAGAGGGAAAGATGTTTGCCACTCCAAGACCACTATCAAAAACAAATTTTTGTAAACAACCAAAGAGAAATGGTAGCCAGAGATCAAGTGATTTATATATTATGTTAAAATTACTCAAAATCTCAAGTGAGGATTTAATTATGGTATTTCAGGATATAATTTGGCCTGGAGGCCGGGCGGGCCTGGATGGGGAGAAACAGGCTCCGACTCAACCCTTCCAAGACCGAGTGGCTGTGGCTTCCGGCGTCCTGATATAGCCAGCTGGTGCCATCGCTGGTTATTGGGGGCAAATCACTGGCCCCCACGGAGAGGGCTCGCAACTTGGGCGTCTTCCTGGATGCATGGCTGTCTTTAGAAGAGCATATGACGGCTGTGGCCAGGGGGGGGGTTTATCAGGTCCGCCTGATACGCCTTTCTGGATCGGGACTCCCTACGCACGGTCACTCAGGCACTCCCTACTTCCCGCCTGGACTACTGCAATGCTCTCTACATGGGGCTCCCCTTGGGGTGCACCTGGAGGCTCCAGCTGGTCCAGAATGCGGCCGCGCGGGGGATTATGGGAGCGACGGGGCGCTCCCATGTGACACCTCTCCTGCGCGAGCTGCACTGGCTCCTGGTGGTCTTCCGGATGTGCTCCAAGGTGTTGGTGACCACCTTTAAAGCGCTCCATGGCTTAGGGCCGGGGTATCTATGAGACCGCCTTCTGCCACAAATAGCCTCCCACCGGCCAGTACGCTCGCACAGAGAGGGCCTCCCCAGAGTGCCGTCCGCCAGACAATGTCGGCTGGCGACCCCCCAGGGGGAGAGCCTTCTCTGTGGCGGCACCCGCCCTCTGGAACAACCTCCCCCTAGAGATACGCACAATACCAGACCTCTGGACTTTTCGTAGGGCCCTGAAAACTCATTTATTTTACCTAGCCGGGTTGGCTTGATCCCATCCGTTTCGGTTTTAATTTGAAATTGGTTTTAATTGGGTTTAAAACAACCCAATTAAAACCAATTAAAACCAATTGGGGCCGAAATTATTTAATTACCTTTTAAACTATTTTTTAAATTTTGTATGCTTTGTTTGATCTCGGCTGTTCACCGCCCTGAGTCCTGCTGGAGAAGGGCGGTATACAAATCAAAATAAATAAATAAATAAATAAATAAATAAATAAATAAATAAATAAATAAATAAATAAATTGTGCCATTTTGCCTAGTATCAATTAACCACAGGATGATAAACTAAATGTCCATGCTACATTGATGTATCCAGGATTTCTGTGAGTTCAGCTATGGAATATTTTGGAAGAATAGGTTACGCAGGTGCAACCCCAGATGTATAGACTATGACAAATAAGCTTTATTTATTCATACCTAGTTCTACTGCCTGCAAATCACCCAAAGAGACACCAGGAAGGAGTTTACACTTTGTGCTTTCAACTGTTTGAATGGGAGTCTACTCAAAGCAAGACTCTTATTTTCATTTGGGCCCCAAAATAAGGCTTATTTGGGGGGGGGTGTCTTATTTTTTTTCCACATATGGGAGGGCTCACTTCTGCTTGCTTGTGGTGGGGCAGGAGGCCGCATGATGCGCCAGTGCCCCTGCTGCAAGGCAGGGGGGACCTGCCCCACATGCCCCGCACCAGCTTACCTCAAGGCCCCCACAGCCAGGCCATCCATGCCCTGATACCTGCCTCGCCTCACAGGCCAGATAGCTGCCTCGCCTTGCGGCACACCACTCAACCTCCTCCACAAGCAAGCAGAAGTGGGTCGGTGGCCACATGGGCTCCTGCTGCACATGGTTGCTGGTGTTGTACATGTGAGGCAGGTGTCGGGGCATGGATAGCCTGGCTGCGGGTGCCCTGAGGTAAGCCAGTGCAGGGTGCGTGGGGCAGCTCCACCACCACCCTGGTTCTCCTTGTGGACATGACATCGCAAGCAACCAGACAGGATGGGCAGGTGGTCGGCTGCGCAGGTTCTTAAGTAGGCCTTATATTACGCAAATGCGGAAAAACATGCTAGGGCTTATTTTCAGGATATGTTTTATTTTCGGGGAAACGGTATATGTTACTTGCTAAGGGTTCCTATTACTGTCATTACCTTGTGAAAAATGAGACAATTCCTCTTTTGATACAGTGTATCTTTCTAATACTATTAAAGTATGTCAATAAACAGTGATATATAAATGCCACTTTAAGAACCTTAAAATATAAAATTTGCTTTATAATGAAAATGAGGATTCTCAGAAAAAATAATACAAGAATGGGAATTCATTATTCAAAGTCTGGTAATACTTGCATCAGTAAGTACCTATATTGATAGCTTTAGAGAACTTGCTTTTTCTAACAGCTGATCTTTGCAACCATCCCACTGCTGAGCACTCTGCTCAGTGTTTTCCTCATTCTGAAACCAGTGATTTTATCCCTCAGTATCATATATAAGATTCTTTCTTTCATAGGTTATTTTCAACATTTCTCAGTGCATATTTTTGAAGGATATGGTCATTTTCTCCACAAATTTGTCCTTCTCTTCTGTTCTACTGGGAAAATTGTTAACATCATGCTGTAGATCTGAAATCTGTTTGTTCATCTGATCCAGATTTTTCCGCAAAATTTCAGCAGAAACTTGGGGGGGGGGGAAGAGACAATGTAGCAGAATTGCAGAAACAATTAACATCAACTAAAATAATAGGTTTTATTTATTGTAGTCACATTCTCTAGGAAGCCATGCAAGTATATTCTTTGGACTACCCGCTTCCCTTAAATGGGAAGGGTTAGTCTGATTAATATTATTTCATGGGACAGTTTCTACTGTCAAGTTGAACAGGAAAGAAAACTTAGGAAAGGTAAAAAAAAAACTTACAGTAGTAGAAAAAAGTAGGGTTATGCTCCCTACTTGGTATAAAACTCAAATCTGATGTAAAATAGGGTAATAGAAAGTATGTATTTCTAACTTGTCTTATTTCCAATTCAAAAATTATTTTAGAACTCTGCCTATAATATATGGACTGCAGCTCCAGCATACAATGGAATGGGCAGGATATTGTGCTGCAGTCGAAATTTAAGATTTTTAAAAATCTTTTTTGGCTCAAAACTGCTCCTCAACTACTTGGTTAGGAATTAGTAGTATTGAATTCATGGATTTCCAAGGGCCAACTTTAAAGTAATTGGAAGTTAAGCAACATACAAATTTAATAATAAACAAAAACAAATGACAGGGTGATAAGTGTAGGAAGTGAAAAGTTCCTTTTTGAAATGACAAGAGATCTTTAAATGAGTCACTTTGAATAGTGAGATACACAGCATATAAATTAAATTAAATAAATAAATAAATCCCAGCTACACTACTTGTATGCATTATAAAAAATCACAAGCCGAGGCAGTAGGCAATACATAATATCAGCAATCTGCTGATATTCCAACTCTGTTATTCTGTTATTTTCAATTTAATTTGGCATATTTTTTTCAAATGTTTATGAGAAACTAAGGAAGAAACAAGAATTGGGGAGAGTTGAAAATACTTTGATTCATCATTAAGAGCATGTGACAGAGTTTCAAATAGTATTCTGAACAGAATTCCAAACAAAATGCCTATATGGTGACAACAAAGAAAAGGTTGCAATCTTAAAACACATACACATGCCAAACAGTACCTTGACAAGCTTTCTCCACATGGATGAGTTCATCAGGAAAATTCAGGATATTTGGATATTGCAGTTCACATGTTTCTGCCAAGAAGTGAAGTAAGGTCATCTTCTGATCAGTTGACTTTGTGTCACGAAGCTAGAAGATATGAACAAGACTACTGGTGAACAATGCAGAGGCAGATGTTTATTATTTTTTTATTCCTCCCCAGGCTTTTCTCCTCATATTTACCTTGCAAACAAAACTAATGTTGAATCCAAAGGCACCAGCATTCATAGAGCCAGAATTCATGTAGTTGCCCACAAGGAGGATAATGGAGAGAAGACTACCAAAGTTCTCACTATTGCGAAGTTCCTCACAGGCTGCTGTAACAGCAACAATATCTGGCTTTATGTTTTCTACCTGCTCATTAAACTGTAGCTTGAAGAGTATAGCATTGAGTCTTGATAGCAGACGGGAAACTGAACTAATCTGTGAAGAAAAAGAGACACAGTTACACAAAGAGAAAGGAATAAGGATATTAGCTTAAAGGAAGGAACACAGGAGATCTGAGCAAGAGAAGACCCACATAAGTATAGTTTACCAAAGATGAATTCATTGAATACAATGTAGCAACATGAAGTTGAAAAACATTCCCAAGAAATATTAGATGGCTTAAAGGAATTTGCAAATCCTGGAGGTACAAAAATTCAGAGGTACAAAAATGGCTAGATAGCAGCAAAATCTAGAGAAAACTTTTTTTGCCATCTAGTCATTGTCCTGATTTTGCAACTGAGATCTAACAGCCCTGGTAAAACCTATATATAGAAACAAATACATAGCTTTTTCCAGTTGTAATAACAAGAGAACAGAATGGGTAAGAATGGGAAGCATCAATTTGTTGCTATATTTGGAAAGAGAGTGTAGAAGATAGACAAAAACACTCTATTGTTTCCTCTCCCAAATCCACAGCAACTAAAAGTCTAAGAATCTAATCTGAGAAAATTTGCAGTATTTACTCAATGAATTTGATATAAAATAATATGTTGAATATTAGGAAAAAGTAGTATATGGATGATCGGAAAGACCTTGACTGAGTTCAACAATGATGGTAGTGCTCTCTTCTCAGATAAAAACTTATTGTGTTTTATACTGGCCTTTAGAGTATGGGAAAAGGAATAAGAGGAATTGAACTCTTAGCAGGTATAAACAAAAATGGACATTAGGGAAATATTGTGGGATAGCTCCCATGACTGGAATATAAGAATGAACATAGATGATAATTGCTGTAAAAAATAAAAGATCTGCGAGTAGCTGGTCTTTCAAATAACTCCAGTGAAGGAGAGTATGGGAGATCATCCACAACTGCTCTGAATGGCAGCTCATGAAAAGATAATAAAAATTTCATGAAGCACAAGGAGCCAAGAGACATCTTTGCTCTTCAGTAAAATCTTTGCTCTTTGCTCTCAAAGCCTTTCATAAGGATAGTAAACCATCCAAACCCACTTTCTAATCACATTCAGAAATATTCAATTTAATCTCTTTATTGATAGTAGAGATCTTCAAAATTGCAAGCTTAAGTTGACATCTGGGGAGTTTTACCTATTTTGAATTTAAGAAATTTTGAACAAGAATTTAAAGTAATACACAACTGGCAAAAACCAAATAAAATAAAATATTTTGATTTAAGAACATTTTAAATGGTTTGGTGTATTATTTTTGCTGTAAGATTTGAAAACCAAATATATAATTAAATAATGTATTTATGGGAAACAACTGAAATGCAACTACAGGTAGTCCTTGACTCACAGCAGTTCATTTACTGACCATTCAAACTTACAACAGCACTGAAAAAGTTATGATCATTTTTCACACTTATGACCATTGCAGCATCTCCATAGTAAAGTGATCAAAATTTAGACACTTGGCAACCGACTCATATTTATGATGGTTGCAATGTCCTGGAGTCATGTGATCAGCTTTTGCAACCTTCTGACAAGCAGTCAATGGGGAAGCCAGATTCACTTAACAAGTATATCATTACTTAACTTCAGTGATTCACTTAACAACTCTGGCAAGAAAGGTTGTAAAATGGGGCAAAATTCACTTAACAAATGTCTCACTTAGCAACAGAAATTTTGGGTTCAATTGCAGCTGTAAGTCGAGGACTACTTGTAATTCCATAATTAATAACTGAGGCTTGATGAAGCTTGCAAATGGATACTAGAAGGAACTAAAGGACCAGGCAGAAATGAGTTAAAATGGTTAAGCCAGCTATAACTTTTTTTATCTTAAAACTGAAATATTAATAATAGAAAGGATACAAATTTCAATAGACAAACCTTTAGAAGATGAGAAAAACTAAACACATTCATCTTGGACATTATAATTTGAAGACATGGAAAACATAATTGTGATTACCAAAATGGAAATACAAAAGACAAATAAAAAAAGGATTTGAACATGGAACAGCTGCAACAAGAAATTCTAGACAATGCTACTATGGGAAAAACAGGACATGCAGAAAGAAATTCTGGATGATACTTCTTTATGGGATTTACTAGTTGGCTGGTGAAAGCTCTGAGGACTCCTTTCAAATGCCAAAAAGTGATGAAAGATCAAATCCTGTGATACCATAATGATTTAAAGGTCAAAACTGTTCATCAGGTAATTCCTAATGGACCTTTTGCTAAACTAGGATTGAAAAGATGATTTCTGAATTGTGTATCCATAAAAATTAGGCTCTGGGGAGAAGAGTTTTCTTATTTGTAACTTTACAAAAGGGTGAAAATATATTAGCTTATGCTTGGTATGGTAAAGGCTGGATGCCACTTCTTCCTTATTGTCTATATTGCCTTTTTCTTTCTTTTTTTCAACTATTTCCCCCTGCACCTTCTGGATTTTTTTTCTAGTTTAGTTTCTATTTTTTTTCTCTGTTTATTAAAAACTTCAATAAAATTATTAACAAAAATGGAATATAAGAACTGAACAATGTTCACACAAGTACTTCTGTTTTTACTTGGAAACCGCTTCTGGACTTTGTGCTTGAGGTTGAAAAAAATGAAAATTTGATTTTGGGTTTTATTGATTAGATAGATCTGTTGTTATAGAAATGGCTAGTTTATACTGCTATGCAAAAGTAAAAAGTTGAGATTCGATGTTACTTCTTATTCTACTGCACCAAAGGGAGTCAGAAGTCAATGCCTTTTTTCCTTCTTCTCTTTTTCCCTCTCCTATTTTTCCTATTATTTTGTCTTGTATTTTTGTATTTTATATTATAAACTAATAATAAAAAGGATTGAGATGGCTAAAAAAAAAAGAGAACTGAACAATGCACACAAATAATACAAAAGGAAGAGAATTTGCACTATAATACTAGAATTATCTACTGCTGATTCAGAATCCTAAAATAAATAAACTTAGCAAGATTATTGAGGAAATCAGAGTTAAAATAAGAGGAGGCATAAATAAAAGATACACTATTATTGTCATCAGATACTGCCATCCAAAAAAAGATGATGATGCTTCCAGAAATGTCACATGTGATCCTTCTAGGAAATTCCTGACTTGTCTTGCTGATAATTTGCTTCTTCAAAGAGTGAAGCAACATACAAGTCAGTGGTGGGTTGAAGAAGGTTTGTTGCGAAATGAGGGAAGAAAGAGTAGAAGACCAACTCTGAATGTAATTAAAATTCCTTATTTTAATGCTTTCTTTAAGGAAAACATGTATATGTATGATTAATTATGTATAAGAAAATGTACATTTTATATTATGTGTATAAGAAATAAAACTGAAAAACTTTTCAAAAAAAAAAAAAAGTCAGTGGTGGGTTGCTACCGGTTCACCCCAGATCGGGCTAACCGGTAGCGGCGGGAGGCTCTGCCTACCTGCCCGGACGTTTCTGCACATGGGCAGAAATGTTGCGTGCACACGCAAGTGCATCCACTAGGAAACCAGTAGCGACGGGTTTTGAAACCCACCCGATACAAGTGATCAACTATCCTTAAATCAATGTTAACCAACCTAGATGACTTAATTAAGAAAATGGAAGGCGAATGAATGCTGGCTGAAAGTGACCATGTAATACTGGAGATATTGATTTGAAGGGAAATTAAATCCAGGTACCAAGAAAGTGGACTTTAACCACTGGAGATAAATTATAAGTAGAATTTAAAGCTGGATTCTACATGGTAGGAATTCAGGAAAATACAATAAAACCACAACAGCAAACAACCTAGAGGAGAAGGAGGAGGAAGCAGAGGGTGCCAATATGGAAGCACAAAACACTTAAGTGAAAATCTAAAATAAAAATGGCATTTATAAAGAGTAAAAATCAAGATAGGTTACCAAAGAAGAAACACAGGTAGTTTGGAATTGTAGACATGCAATCAGACAAAATAAAATTTAGAATGATTTGAGTTTGCCAAAGCATGCAATAGTTAATAAAATGCTTCCTCATAGGTTTAAAATAAAAAAATAATAATTTATACATCAGCTTTCAAGGAATGGCAAAATGCTAATAGGAAATAAAGAACATTTGCCTTCATTTGTGAAAGAACATTTGCTTTACTTTTTTCCAATAAGAGGATGTGTTCCTCAAAGCAGAATTAAGAGGCAGGATTAAAGCCTGACATTGATAAAAAAATTTTGTCAGGGAGTAATTATTCACTTTTAATGTTTTAATCTAGAGCACTGAAAGAAGTTGCTTATGGACCAGCTTCATCTTTGTATATTATTTGAGAAATCCAGGATAACCGATGAAGTGCCAGATGACAGGATAAAGGCAAATATTACTATATAGAGATAAAAAGAGAATCTAAAGAAATCCACACCAGTCAGTCTGACATCAATAGCTGGGAGGTTTGTAGAGCAGGTCATGAAGTAATCTGTAACCATCTTGAAAACAATATTACGATCACTAGAAGTCTGTGTGTGTATTCATCAAGAACAAGGTTTACTAGACTAACCTTATCTTATATTTGATGAGCTGGATATCATGACAATTAAGCAGAAATAGAGCTGATCTGAAAACTGTACTCAAAGAATGCTCATCAATGCTTCTTCCTCAAGCTGGAGTACGTATCGAATGGGACACCACAAGATTCAGTCCTGGGCTCTGCACTCTTCACCATTTTTATTGTAACAATTTGCACTTGGCACAAAATTGGATGGGATAGCTAACACCCTAAAAGATAGAAATAATACTTAAAGTAAGTAAGGTAAAGGAATGCAATTTAAGAGAGAGGAAAACAATATTAAACATATAGAAAAAATTCAAATGGACTATTGTGTGCATTATTTGAATAATGCAAATTTGGTTTGGAATTTGAGATTTGATTTATTACTTGTGAAAAAGTTCTTTGGTTATACACTGAATTATGCAGCTGTATGACAATAGTTTCAAAAACCAAAAAAAGAAATTTTTGGCTGCATCAGTAGAAACTTAGTTTCTAAATCATTTCATTTTGCTCTGCAGTAGTCTACCTGTCAACTCTGAAGCTGGCCTAACTGTAGCCATTTTCTTTTCTGTAACTTTCCTCTAAGGAGGTTTCTCTTCGCATTACTTCAAGGCTGACACAGCCTGGAGCTAAGGGGTGTTGTAGCCAAAATAAAAAATTTTCTCCTGGGAATTAAGGGCATTCATGCAGGTGTTGGAAGGTAGAGACAGAAGTCACCTAGCAACTGGACTATGTGCTGATTGGACCATGTGACTGGTGACTTTGGGGGGAAGTGACAAAGTTTTACTTTTAATTGGGTGTAAAACCGGTGGGAACTTAGAGCTGGTTTTCCACCAAGTTTGTGCCAGTGTGATATGTCCCAATAAATGTTCTTCGAGGAATATGCTTGCCTAGGAGTTCTCATAGTTGGTGATGTATTACTTGGAACCTTGACCAAACTCTAAGGCTCTAAATCGGAGTTGCTGTCAAGGGTCCTGAACTCTGGTCGCTTATCCGGTCTACCCAGGTAGCATAAAAGACTCAGGGAAGATGGAGAAAGAAACCGGAGAGACGACAAGTGCCGGCGAAGCCTGTGGGGGAGTGGAGAGCCCACCATTCCCCTTGACGCCCCAGTTAGTAGCAGTGGCTGCAGCCGAAGTCGAGTGCCAGCTGGGGACCCGGCCCAAGGTGGACATCAAATGGCTGGCTTCCAAGTAACTTTACCGGGTGGAGGAGGATCTGGAATCCAACTAGCTTCCCAGGGCCAAATAAGGGAGAGACCGGTCACATCCATGAGGGAAGCGAGAATGGTGACCCTGGAGTGGAGGTCGACAGGACCCCTGGATTTAAACAAGTCGGGAGAATGGAAATACCAGACTCGCAGCCAAACCCTGGAGGGATTACCCAAAAGATTCAAACAGATGTATCCCAGCAGCATTGGCCAGTTGCAGCAAACCGGCCATGTGATGGCAGTCCTTGACCAGCTGACTTTTACATTTCCCCTGGAGCAGGACCAGTCTACCCAAGGTGCAATGCCTCAAGCCCTGCATTCAGTGCAACATGGGATGTAGCCAAGACTGCCCGGGAGGAACCGATCAACTCTTTGGATGACCCGAACTACCAGCCCTCCACCACCGCCATCAGCTTGGTTGAGTCCCAGTTCTTATTGAAGCCCACCCAGGCACAGAAGACCAGCCAGCCCCCAGGCCAAACCCCGCTGCCAGCATCTGGGGAGGTGCCCCCTGGATGGGCCTACTACCCTGGACAAGGCTGGGTCCAGGTCCAGGCATAGTAGATTCCAGCCCCGCTGGCACCGCCACAGCCACTTCGGCCCAGAGGGGAGGCTCCACTGCATTTTTGAGTGGTGTTTGATGGGAGCCTGGATAAATTGGCTTTCTTTTTAAACCGAGCATGGGCTCACATCAACCGCTATGGAGACAACTACCAAGACAACTGAGAAATAGTTTCCACCCTCACTGACAACAAGGGGGCTCCTGAGCTGGGGACTGTCAATGATTTCCTACAAGAATT
Organism: Pantherophis guttatus; assembly: GCF_059756535.1. Classification (NCBI taxonomy): domain Eukaryota; kingdom Metazoa; phylum Chordata; class Lepidosauria; order Squamata; family Colubridae; genus Pantherophis; species Pantherophis guttatus. The sequence continues at coordinate 117,197,358 of NC_142065.1, read as the reverse complement.
AAGGAGCCAATTCAAGGATGTATCCCACGGGCAAGAAGGAAAGGCAGAAATCAAGAAAATCAAACAGAGATGCCACCTATTCAAGGAATACGTCTAGGAATTTTGGAGAATCGCCAGAAGCTGAGGCGGTGGCCCGAACTGCTGCTGGTCCATTTACTTTAAAGAGGGCCTGGACAAAGAACTGCTCCAAATCTGCCTTTGCCGGAGAGTTCCAGATCGCATCCATGACTGGTACCAGATGGCTGTAGCAATGGACCTCGAATTACGGTGACACCAAAGGAGATCCCGGAGCGGAAACCTAAGAAGCAATTGGAACGGTGATATAGCCCATGCCACTAAGAGGAACTCCACGATGCCCATTAAATGCTTCCGGTGTGGACAACAGGGTTACCAAGCGTCTAAGTGCTTGGCCCCAACCCCAGTGCCACAAGCGAGATATCAAACTGCCGCAAAGCCAAAGAGACCATTGGGAAAGACCACGGAGAAAGGGAAATTCACCCAACAAGTCATTGAGGTCTCCCCTCCCCAAAAAGGGGAAGAGGGAACTACGGCCCCTAAGGTTGCACCACTTATGAGCGGTGATAGCAGTGACGACAGTGAGGATGACCCGATGGTAAGTGAAGCCATCACTATTAAGTCAAAAATAATGGAGCCAGAGACAGGAGGCCAAGGGGAAGTGGAGACCATCATAGACATGGGCTGCACCCATTGCCGGGAAGCCGCTTCACAGTCGCTAAGCTGGCCATCAAGACAAATCCCCTAGCAAGCCCTTTACGATTCGAGCAGGTCGATGGGTCACTAGTAGGGGGGAGCCCAGCTACGCTTGTCACCGAATCCGTCAAACTAGAGATGGGATGCCACTGGGAGCTGATTCGGTTCATAGTGGTGCCAAAAATGACAGAGTCCATCATACTGGGACTGCCTCGGTTAGACAAATGGAGCCCAATGATTACCTGGGAAGGGGGCTGTCACTGTGTTAAGTGTTTGCCAGCTGAGCTTCCATCCTAAGGCTTACGGTAGCCTGGCCAGAGAACCTTATCCGCTTCGACAGGGGCTACCGAAAATTAAGGCTAGTGGTGGGTCCAAACCAGGGGTGAAATCCAGCAGGTTCTGACAGGTTCAGGACAACCAGTAGCAGAAATTTTGAGTAGTTTGGAGAACCGGTAGCGTAAATTTTGAGTAGTTTGGAGAACCAGCAAATACCACCTCTGCCTGGTCCCAGAGTGGGGTGGGAATGGAGATTTTGCAATATCCTTCCCCCAGGAATGGTGAGGGAATGGAGATTTTGCTGTATCCTTCCTCTACCACGCCCACCAAGCCACACGCCCACAGAACCGGTAGTAAAAAAATTTGGAAGCCCGACAGAGCTCCGGATCTGGGACGTTTCTGCTTTAAGCAGAAGACGCGGCAACCACCCCTGCAAACAACGCTTGGAATAAACATCATTCGGAAGCAGGCTGAGCAAACTCAGGAGAGATTAGATCTGCAAGTACTGAACTTTAACTCCAAATGTGTATTACTTCCTTCTGACTTATTAAGGGGAGAAAGTGAAACCAAGATGGCGATTGAGCTTTAATGGGGCGTGAAAGCGAAAGTTAAAAAGGAAGTTTCTTTTAGTGTTGGCAGCCCCTGTTCAAAATTAGAGATTTGTGCTTTAAAAAAAGGAGAAGATCAAAGATTACAGCAGTGATTTTTAAAAAAAGGATTGATATTATTTAAAGACTGATTTCTGGATTTGGTGGATTTATTGTTCTGGCAGCTGATTAAATTTAAATTGGAAACTAAAAATGGCTTCAAAACAAATTAAGGCTATTGTTCCCAAAAGTGCTGGGACTTCGCCAGCTCAAACGTCCAGATTGCAATCTGTCTCTGTTCCAACAGAACCAACAATATTAACATTTGAACTGTTGCAGGAAGCCCTCAAAACACAAGCCTCTGTTACAGAAAAAAAAAACTCCTTCAATGTTTCAGGAGCAAACTCGAGAGGTTGCTGAAGAGATAGCTCAAGTCAAAGAGACTATTCAAAAACGAAACCAAGAAATTAGAGAAGATATTATCACGGCAGTACAAGGATTGGCAGGACATATTGAAGCAATAGATGAAAAAGTGGAAGAAATTAAACAGTCTAACGAGAACTTGGAAAATAAAATGGGGGAGGTCCAGGACAAGATGGAAAGAGCAGAGGCTGATGTGATAATGATACAATATAGAGACATGGAATTTGCTCTGAGAATAAGAGGCCTCAAGGAAAATAAGCAAGAGAATTTGAGAGAGATCTTTTCAGAAGCATTTGCACAGATAATGGGAGATCAAAAAGCAAATTTTGAATGGCAAATTGACAAAATTTATTGTGTCAATTCATGGGTGGCCAGACAGAAACATCTACCAAGAGACATTGTAGTTTATTTTACAACAAGGAGACTACGTAATGAAATCCTACAAGTCACTTTTAAAAACAAACTTCAAGTGCAGGGGCAGGAGGTTTTAACATCAAAAGAAATTCCCCCCAAAATGTTGAGAGCCAGAAAGGATTATGCCTTTCTGGTGGAAGAACTGAGAAACCGTCAGATACAGTATAGATGGGAAGTTCCAGCTGGTCTAGTGGTGAATTATTCAGGAGAAAGATACTGTCTCAATTCAGTGTGGAAGGCAAGAGATTTCTATACCAATGTATTAAAGGCTGGATGCCCACAGCCCCAGGAAGCTAGAAGGAAGACGGAAATAGAGGGGGCAAGAAAGGGGGAGAAAGAAGAATTGTTGGCACAGGCCCTAAAGGGTGATTTGATTATTCAAGAAGAATTAATACAATTTTCAACTACTGTTCAAGCTTTGGAGATAGAAGAACCTAAGGATCAAAGACAGACACGAGCGGCAGCCAAGCGTCAAGAAGAATTAAGAGTGCAGCAACTTCAAATGATTCAAGATACTACAAAAACAGAAGCAGTGGGAGGAGCAAGGCCAAAAAGTAAAATGCATGGAGATTTCCAGCATATGCTCCAAATGCTTCAGGGGGCCAAGAATGGCAACTAGATTTTTGACCTGGAATGTTAATGGCCTAAATTCACCACAAAAGAGGAGAAACATATTTCATTATTTGAAACAGTTTAAAAATGATGTAATTTGTTTACAGGAGACTCATATTAGAAGTAAAAATCAGAAGTACTTAATAAATGCAAGGTTAGGTATACATTTTGTTGCATCTGCTCCTGAGAAGAAGAATGGTATAGTTATATACCTAAAAAAAGACAATTGCCAACTTAATTGAAGCAGATGATCAAGGAAGATTTATAGCAATTGAACTTTTAATAAAAGGAGAAAAAAATACTTTTAATTGGAGTCTACGCACCGAACCAACAACAGGAAAAATTTTTATAAGCTTTTACATTCCAAGTTATTACAATGGGATTATAAATCATGTATTTTATTGGGTGATTGGAATGGAGTTTTGGACACTAAAAAAGATAAGGGGCTCTTGCAGAAAATTTCAACGCGTGCCAGATTGCCAAATTCGTTTTTTGAAATGATGGAGGATATGGAGCTGAGAGGTATTTGGCGAGAGAGAAACCCTGAAGAAAAAGACTTTACCTTTTTCTCTGATAGACATCAATCTTTCTCTAGGATTGATTTTATATTAATTAGAAATGATCTTTTTTCCAGGGTGAAGAAGATGAAGATTTGTCCAAGAGTTTTAATGGATCATAGTCCAGTTTGGATGGAATTAGAGTATGGAAGGGGATCTAAGAGGTCTTGGAGGTTAAATGAAAATCTGTTTAGATATGAGGAAAATGTAAAAGAATGTAAAAAATTTATGAAAGAATTCTTTACCATAAATATGCATAAGGGTACATCTATGGAAATGGTTTGGGATGCAAGTAAAGCATATATGAGAGGCATTTTGATATATTTGAATAATAAATATAGACGCAAACAGGAAAAAAAAGGAAGGATTTAGAAGAGGAAATTAGAAAAAAAGAACAAGCTTTGATATTGAATCCAGCAGATAAGAAAATAAGAGGCAATTAATTTATTGCGAGGGCAATTTAATATGTCAATGGCAGATCAGGTTGCAACTAATTTGCAATATGCTAAACATAATATTTTTTGTAATGCTAATAAACCAGGGAGGTGGTTAGCATATTTGTTAAGGAAAAAACAAAAGTCATGGACCATAGAGAAAATAGAATATAAAGGTAAAGAGGTTTATCAGCAAAATATGATTAAAAAAGCATTTTTAGAATTTTATACGAGGTTGTATGCTAGTGATAAAATTCAAGGTATAGATATAGATAGATATTTACAGAAAGAGAATATTCCTACAATTACAAAAGAGCAAAGGGAGGGTTTAAATAAACCAATAACCACTGAGGAGATTATGTTTGCAATTAAGCAAACATAATGGGGGTAAAGCTCCTGGGATGGATGGCTTGACAGCCGCTTATTATAAACATTTGCAGTTAAAAATGGTGGGACCACTTAAAGAATTATTTACTAATATACAATCTGGAGGAGATGTACCCCCATCTTGGAGGACAGCTTATATTTCTCTGATTCCAAAGGAGGAGCAAGACCACACCCAGCCAAAAAATTATAGGCCCATATCACTCTTAAATACAGATTACAAGATTTTTGCTAGAATATTAGCAAATAGGTTAGTGACAGTCATGCAACAAATGATTCATAATGATCAAACTGGTTTTATAAATGGTAGACAAATGAAGAGTAATGTAAGGCAAGTTGTTAACCTATTGGAGTATTTGGGGAAGAACAACCAAATCCCTGCGGTGCTAATATTTCTTGATACGGAGAAAGCATTTGATTGATTGAATTGGCAACTTTTATTGAAAATAATAGAAAAGATGCAGTTTGGAGAACATTTCACAAAATCTATTAAGGCAATATATCAGAAACAAACAGCGCAAATAATAATTAATGGTAGTTTAACAGATACTTTTAATATAGAAAAAGGAACAAGACAAGGATGCCCTTTGTCTCCATTATTGTTTCTCTTGACTTTGGAATTTTTGTTAAGTAAGATACGTGGGTCGGACAAAATAAGTGGAATTACGATTAGGCAGTATGACTATAGATTACGAGCATTCGCAGACGACTTGGTTATTACTTTAACCCAACCATTATAGTCGGTTGTAGGTCTAAGGGATATAATTAATCAATATGGACAAGTATCTGGGTTTAAAATAAATGCAGGGAAAACGAAGATAATAACTAAATACATGACTACAAATCAAAAAGATGAATTAGAAAAATTAACAGGATTTGAAATTGTAAAAAAAGTTAAGTATTTAGGGGTCTATATTATGACATCAAATGCGAAATTATTTAAGTATAATTATGATCCGTTGTGGCAAAAAATACAGAGAGAGATGAAAAATGAATGTTTTGCCTAAATTTTTGTTTCTTTTTCAAATGATACCAATACTTAAAAAAGATGAGAATTTGAAGATATGGCAGAAGGGTATTAATAATTTTGTTTGGGCAGGGAAGAGACCGAGAATAAAACAAAAAATAATGTAGGATATACGTGAAAGAGGAGGTCTCAAAATGCCTAATTTAAGACTATATTATGAGGCAGCTTCCTATCAGCAATGAGTGATTGGATGAATTTAACAGAAGAAAGAATATTGAATATTGAGGGATATGATTTGGTTTACGGGTGGCATGCTTATTTATTATATGATAAGAAAGTGGACAAGACTTTTAAAAGTCATATATTAAGGAATGCTCTATTGCGTGTCTGGAAAAAGTATAAGTATAAACTAAACGAGAAGTTACCATTGTGGGCAATACCCAAACACGCGATAAAGAATATAAGTGTAGAGCAAAGGCAGGATGTGATTACATATAAAGAGCTTCTTAACAAGGAAAGAGGTATACTACAATTAAAATCTTTGAATCAATTAAGAGAAGAAAGGACAATTCGAACATGGTTTCAATATGTACAGTTGCAAGCTAGATGGAGAGAAGATCAGAAAATTGGTTTTCTGCAAAATGAGGAGAATCTGGTAAAACAGATTAGAGATCAAAGTCAAATGCACATAAAAAGGATGTATAATGCGTTGGTAGAAATAGATTCAGAAACGGAGTTAGTTAAGGACTGTATGATAAAGTGGGCACAAAATATTGAAGAACCAATAATGATGGAAGCATGGGAAAAAATATGGGTTAGAAATGTGAAGTTCACGCAAGCCCAAAATTTAAGAGAGAATTTTTATAAAATGTTTTATAGATGACACTGGATCCTAAAAAGTTCGCCTGTATGTATCCAAGTGTGCAACCTAAGTGTTGGAGATGTGAATGTGATGATGCCACGTATTATCATATATGGTGGACATGTAAAAAAATTAAGGCATTTTGGATAAAAATATGGTGAATTATTCAAAATATTCTCAAAAAGAAGATAAAATTTACTCCACAGTTCTTTTTGTTAGGCATAATTACAGATTGTACTGTTATAGAGACTAAGTTGATTTTAAATTTAATAACAGCAGCCAGACTCTTGGTGGCACAGTATTGGAAGAACAAAGACTTGCCTACTATTGAAGAATGGACACTAAAAGTAGTGAATTTAGCAGAGATGGCCAACATTTCAGAGTATTTGAAGGACCATTCAAATGAAAGATATATATTGGAATGGAGAAGAGGGATTGAATATATTCAAAACAAATATCGGACTAAAAAGTTTCAAATAGTTTATGAATGAAACCTTTTTTTTTTTTTTTTTTTGGAATATGTTTAGTTAGTTAAAAGGGGAGTTAAAGAGCAAGAGGGAGTTTGGAGACCACAGAAAGTTAGCTTTTTTTAGCTTATGTTTGTTATACCCTGTTTTTGCTCTGGGAAGTCCGGGGGGTGAGTGGTGGGGGGAGGGGGGTTGGAGGGAGAGGGGGGATGGGGGGTTGTTGGGGGGGAAATTGTTGTAATGATTGTTAAAACTTTTTAAATAAAAAAAAAATTGAATTTCACCACTGGTCCAAACCCTCCCCCAATCTTAACAGAAAGAGAAGCCCTTCAGCGGCTGAATGACACTAACAGAAAAGAGAAAGCTGCCGCAACATTAGAGCCACTCCCAGGGACTCTCCAGATCCCAAGAGAACACCAAGACTTAGCAGAGGAATGTAATGCTCTTTCCACCCCCCTCCACACACAGACTGTGCAATTGAGTTCATGCCATACAACCAAAGCTGTATTCCATGATTCCTAAAGAGATGAAAGAGTTAAGGGAATATATTGAAGCCAACCTAGCCCAGAGGTTCATACAACCAGCAAAAGCTAAGGTAGCCGCCCCCATCCTGTTTAAAGAGAAGAAAGATGGGTTGATGAGGCTCTGCGTTGATTTTAGAGGAAAAACACAGTGTGCATGAAAAACACCTACCCACTGCCACTAATGAAGGACATGCTGTCCCAACTGGCCAAAGGGAAGGTATTCACCAAGCTAGACTTGCGGAAGGCATACTAGCAGGTGCTGATCAGAGGAGGAGACGAATGGAAAACCGCTTTTAACTGCCCACTAGGCAGCTTACAATTCAAAGTAATGCTGTTTGGATTACAAGGGGCCCCTGCTGTCTTCATGCAACTTAACAAGGTGCTAAATGAGGACCTATATAAAGGGGTCCTCGTCTATTTGGACAATATTCTTATCTTTAGTGAAACCATAGAATAACATGTGAAGTTGGTGCACCAAGGGCTGAAAAAACTACTTGCGGCAAAACTATATGTCAAGCTGTCAAAATGCGAGTTCCACAAGACTGCTCTAGACTACCTGGGCTACCAAGTGTCAAATGAGGGGGTGGAAATAGACTTGGCAAGCAGTACTAGACTGGCAGCTCCCTCGCACTCACAGACAACTCCAAAGTTTTCTAGGGTTTGCCAACTTCTACAGGCAATTCATCCCCTTCTTTGCCAAAATAGCTTTGCCCATCATAGAACTATTAAAACCCGGGGAGGTGGGGGGTGACCAGAATCCCCAGACCGGCCAACCCTTAAAATGGACGTTGGAATGTCAGTGGGCATTTGAATCACTAAAAAGTTTGCTGAGGAACCCACCCTTAAACACCCCGACCCCAAATAGCCATTTGTAGTGCAAGCAGACACCAGCGACATCGCAGTTGCTGCTATCCTACTCCAAAGAAATGCAAATGGAGACCTGCAACCATGTGCTTACACTTCCAAAACTGACTGACCCTGAAAGGAGGTGGGCAGTATGGAAAATAGAGGTATCTCCCCAAGAAACATTCCCCAAATCAGGTTTGCTGGGGACAATACTTCAAATGGTTTAACTTTGAACTAAAGTACATCCCGGGGGAAAGAACCTGCTCGCTGATGCCTTGCCCAAAAAACCATAATTTAATAGCAAGCGGGAAGAAGTAATTCATGCAATGATTCCCCCCTCCCAACCAGCAGCACAAGCCACCACTCGGTCATAAGCCAGGTATCAAAACCCCATGGACTAGGGGAGGGGGGGGCATGAGCCAAAACCTCAAGAATGACTTGCTAACAGACCTCTGGTACAAAGAGAATAAAGGAGCACTAACCCTCAAGGATGGGCTGCCATGAAAGGGATCCAAAATCTATTTGCCGCAGAGCCTATGGCTTGAAGTGCTTCAAAAAAGCTACGTTAAACCAGTTGCACATGTATCTCACCAGGAAGCAATTTTGGTGGCCAAAAATGAAGAAAGATGTTGAGGATTATGTGAAAAGCTGTGCTGCTTGTGCAACCATGAAAAAGAGACCAGGGAAGACCCCAGGTCTCCTCTAACAAGTGACAGATCAGTCCCAACCTTGGGAGGAAATTGCCATGGACTTTATTGTGGAGCTTCCTAACAGCAGAGGGAACACGGTCATATGGACCGTAGTATATTTGTTTTCAAAACAAGCCAATTTCACTGCCTGCCCAGGGCTCCCATCAGCAGAAAAGCTTTATTAAACAGATCTATAGGCTATATGGAGTCCCCCGTAGAATCATATCAGACAGGGGGGTTCAATTTACAGCAGAAGTTTGGAGGGAGTTTTAGAAGTCCATTGGATTATCGCAGGTGTTCTCTCCCCATCTCACACACGCACACAAACAGTCAGCCAGGAGTTAATAAAACCAGCAGTCAGGAATTCCTTTGAGATAACAGAATTGGCAGCAACCCAGTAGCTGCCTGCCAAAAACTTTACTCACAAAGGGAGGTTTTTCTCCTCCGTCCGATAAACCAAAATAAGTCCACAAAGCCAAAGAATTGTCAAGTCCAGTCCATAAATAATACAAGGAGGGCATATAACGAAGTTCCAGAAACGCAGTATGACTTGCTAGCTTTTCAGTTTTGTTTGTCACAAGGCCTGAATGGCCACCACACCCCCTTTTATCCCCTGTGGGGTGTGGTCCAGTGACTCAGCTTAATCTCTGGCATGCCTCCTTCTCTGCTGCACACGCTTGTCTTTCCGACGCTATCGGGGATCCAGCCAAGATTCATCTCCATCGCTGTCTAACTGCGGCTGCTTGGAAGTGCCTGGCTCCTGGCCCATCTCTTGGCCTTCGGAGGACACCTGAGGCATTGCCAGAGAGGAGGGTCCAGGAGAGGGAGGCCTTGCCAACTCCTCTCCTTCACTTTCAGAGTCTTCTCCCTCTGATAAGACGGGCTCGGGGTCGGAGTCACAACAGCAGGGACATAGTTTGGCTTTCCATCTAAGTACGAATGGGGCAGCGGAATGGACCAATGCAATGATTGAACAATACTTGAGATGCTATGTAGACTATCAACAGTCCGACTGGGCAGAATTACTGCCGTTCGCAGAGGTGGCATACAACAATGCGATGCATAGTAGCACAGGATTGTGATCTTTCCAGGTCTGTTGGAATGGAGTTTATCCCTATGCCAGAATTACCCAAAGAACCCCCCTCATCCATGTCATTAAATGGATGGAATTCCTAAAAGGATCGTGGGAAAATACCAAGTGTGCTTTGAGAGAGGCGGCAAAAACATATAAAAAGCAGGCAGACAAGCACTGGTTTCTTTAGCCACAGTTCCGAGTAGGAGATAGAGTTTACCTGTCTACAAAATATCTGTTTGGAGACCACAGAAAGTTAGCTTTTTTTAGCTTATGTTTGTTATGCTATACCCTGTTTTTGCTCTGGGAAGTCCGGGGTGGGTGGGGGGGGTTGGAGGGAGAGGGGGGATGGAGGGGTGGGAGGGGGAAAAATTGTTGTAATGATTGTTAAAACTTTTTAAATAAAAAAAAATATCTAAAATTAAAGCTGGCCTCTAAGAAACTGGGCCCGAAGTTCGTAGGACCTTTCCCCATAGTGAAAGTGATTAACCCTGTTACGGTACAATTAAGGCTTCCCCGGCTGTTGGGGAAAGTGCATCCATTGTCTTCCATTGTAGCCTTCTGAAATCAGCAGTAAGCTCTCAGATCAGGTTGGTAGATGGGCAGCTCCCAAGCCACTTGTAGTTTTTTGTTCTTTTTTTGTAAAGAATTTATTTTTTTCCCAACATAAATATAAAAAATAATTTTTTTTCAAGAACGAAGTCTTGGTCTGGTCACAAATGGGTACACTAATTTAACAAATAAAAAACAAACAATTTTAACATAAATTCCAACATCTTAATAAATTTTTCTATTATCTCATCATACATCCTAATCTCCTACTAAAGCAAAACTCCTTTTTATATTCAATTATAAATTCAATTATAAATCAAAATTCAATACCACTTTGTCTAAATTTTTTATCCCTTTCTCTTTTTAGCATCAGCATTAAACACAAAGACAATCAATTCTATTAATCTATATATTTACCTTACAATTTTATCACCAATCTTAATTTCCAAGTGTATACAACTCAATTCTTATTTCAATTTTAATCAAAATTTCTATTTTTCTCGTTTTCTAAACCCAATCTATCCTATCATGTTCTTAAACTTTTACACAGAAATCTCAAAATTTACCATTTTATTTTAATTATCACCCAAAATTTTCTTTTTCACCCCTTATTAATAATTATTCTTCAATATATTATCCTCATTCTCCTCCATTACTCCACCTATTATTTGGCTGATTTCCAGCATAGCATATTTTGGCTGAGTTTTCAGCATATTATCCTCCTTAACTCCCCCTTTTATTTGGCTGATTACCAGCATTTTCCATTGTTTTGGCTGATTTCCAGCATATTTTGTTTTGGCTGATTAACAGCATTCTCCTCCTTAACTCCACCTATTATTTGGCTGATTAACAGCATTCTCCTCCTCAATTCCACCTATTATTTGGCTGATTTCCAGCATTTCATTTTTTGGCTGATATCTCAGCATATTCTCCTCCATTAACTCCAACTTCTATTCTACTAACTTATTAAAAATTTCTTTTTCCATATGTTATCTATTAATCCACTATTTCCAACTGTACTCTTTCAGGGTGTTTCCCCATTTATTTCTTAATATTAATCGTTCCCAACATATATTAAATGCAATCACAATTACCAGGACCCAGTTGTGGGGGCAATAAGCTGACTTTGTATAAATATACAAAAGGATGAAGGCTATTGCTGAGCACATTGTAAGCCGCCCTGAGTCTCCGGAGAAGGGCGGCATATAAATCAAATTAAAAAAAAAATTATAACTTCCATCTGTGTACCTTAATACATCATCAAAAATCATTAACAATTAATCATAATTATCATCCACCACTTTGTTATCAAATTAAAACTAAGCATGTTACAACAAGTTATGGTTTTAGGAACATATCACTTTTAGTCACCTTAGCTTCCCATTTCTATTTTTATAATATTTCTATCTTTGTTTACCATAAACACTTCTTGTTTTTATTTAAAGCTCATTTAAATTTTGAAGCATTTAAACAATTAAACATTCAAACATTGCTATTCAATTTATCTATTTTTCTTTTTCTTTTCCTTATCTGTCCATATACATTTCAATTCAAAGTCAATACTTCCACGCTTAAAACTCTGCATATCCTTTTGATTCTATTATAAAGTCTGTTTCCAGTAAAACATGAGCTTCTCAAATTCTGGTCCTGCGCCAAGACTTCTGTGGCTGCGCTAATTAAAAGTTTATTAAACATTATATTTCTTCTTTCTTTGTAAAGCCATCAAACGACAGAATAGGAATCTCCAAAGTTCAAAAAGCCATAGTTCTTTTCAAGGTAATCCACAATATGTAACAAGTCAAGTAGGTTCTTTTCAGGAAAAAAAAAAACAAGTTTCCACAATCAACACTCTCACTTAGTCACTTAAGTCACTTAGTCACAGCTTCAATCACCATTTTAAAGCATTTATGTAGCAATCCGTTTGATCTCTTTGTTTGGCTTTTAAAGCTGGCAAATCCTTAATTTCGCTTTTCTCTTTTCAAGTTCATTTCAGTTTTAGCAAAAAAGTTCAAGTATCTAGCTCTAATTAGTTAATAAGCAATTCCCTCCAATCGATCAGTGGTGAAATAAAATTCTTAAAGGGTTTGAAACTTCTTTCCCTTTCCCCCCCCCCCCAAATCTTCAAGCCCCTCAGATCTTCAGACGCTAGTAAGGCTGGGGGTCTTATTTATAAATGTCCTCATTAATGCGTTGTTCTCGCCTGGGCTGGTGTCACTCACCCGGCTCCAAAGCACTTCGTCCTTTCTTCCTTCCTCCTGCACTTTGCTTGTCCCGATCTGTCACAGTCTCGAGGCAGCCGCCATGGCTGCCATCCCCCGCCGCTTGGAGGATTGCCTCTGGCCTCCGAGAAACTTGCCCATTCCTCTCGGCCACCCAAGGGGTCCCTCTCTTTTCCCCTGTCCCTTCAGGACAGGGTAGGTCCACAGACCTGTCAGCGGCAGTTAGCCAGTCGGGGTTTTGGAGGGGCTCATTGGAGCCCCGCCATTTTCCTGACTGCATCCCCGCGACGCCAAACCGGAAGTCTCAAGCCACTTGTAGTTGAAGGGAAAACACATTATGAAATAAAGACAATCTTAGATTCTAGAGTACATAGAGGGCAGTTGCAGCATTTAGTGTACTGGAAAGGATACCCTGTCTCTGAGACCTCCTGGGTGAAAAGTTGAGAGGTGAAGGCAAATAGATTGGTGAAACAGTTCCATTCAAGTCTAACTCCACTTCAAACCAAGAGTTGTTTCCTGGCAAAGTTCTTTTTTTTTTTATTGAAAAGTTTTACAAAGAAAAATTCACCCCCCAGTTCCCTCCCCTCCACCCCCAAACCCCTTCCCCCCTCCCATCCCACCCACCCCCCCAGACTTCCCAGAACAAAATACAGGGTATTTCTGTTTAACAATCATATGCTAAATTAACCTAACTATTCTTAAACTACCAAATCCCCCCCGAAACCTTAACTCCACTATTGATAAGATAATACTTTTGAAGTTTAATATTCACTCATAAACTTTGCCACTCCTGGCAAACTTCTTGAAGATCAGAGATTTTGAAGATGGCTCCCATCTTTAAAAAAAAAAGAAAAGAGGGGGGAGGAGAATGATCCAGGAAAGTAGAGCAATCAATCTCACATCAATATCTAGGAAAATCCTGAAGAAGATAATCAAGCAACAGATCTGCAAACACCTAGAAACGAATTAAGCTATTACTAGAAGCCAACATGGGTTTATCAAAAACAGATCATGCCAAACAAACCTTAATGTCATTTGACAAAGTAATTTAGTGAAGCAGCAAAATGCTGTAGACATTGTATAAGTGGACTTCAGTAAGGCATCTGACATAGTAGACTAAAGTAGACTAAAGCTACTAATACAGAAAATGTGGGATACAAATCTACAGCTTTGTATGGATGGATTCGTAGCTGACTGACCAACCCGAGTTAACATAATCCTCAATGGAAGTACATCTACATGGAAGGAACGAAACTGTCAGACCCCTAAAGTGATACTGCCATTCAATTGGGAGAAGGGGGAGACTTGGATTCGATTTACTAGCATTGCCTGTTTCAACAGATATTTTATAACCTATATCCTGGCGCCAAAGCACCCTGAGGTCTCCTTAACGTTGAGGAATGTTTATGACAGCCATGTGGGCTGTTCCACTTTAAAGGATAAAGGAGAAACGATGTGAATACATACTTATCCGGTTCTCAGGGCAGCTGGTAAAGAAAACATCTTCACACTTGTGTATTGGCTAAAATATGCATTCTGGCTTAAGGGAGGGGTCTCTACTGCTTTAATCCTACTTGTCTTACCTAAGGGTATTCAGATGTAGCTTTGAATCCATTGCTGTCACTTCTGCTTAATAAAAGGTTCCTTTTATGAAACGCAGCTTCCCCCTGCTCAACAGCTACAGACTCAGAAAAAAGAATTTGATGTGGGAGATTTAAAAGAATTTATTTCTAGAACTTTGGATGACAAATTTCAAAAATCTCAACAGGAGATAGATGATAAACTTCAAAAATCACATCAGGAGTTTATGCAGGAAATTAATAAAGTTAAAGATATGGTGAAACAGAATCAAAACAAGGTGACCAAAAAAATATCAGAAGTGGCATCTGGCCTGGCAGAATTTATTGGGAAAGTTGATTTTAAAGTTGAAGAACTTAAATCAGAAGTTAATGTTAAGATGAAAGACAATGATTATAAAATTGCTGATGTTGACAATAAAATGCAAAGAGTTGAAAACGAGATTGTCATGATACAATTCAGGGCAATGGAGTTTGCTATACGGCTTCGAGGAATTCGAGAGGAGGAAAGACAGGATTTGAGACAAGTTTGTTCTGAGGCCCTGGCTAAGATTTTACAAGTTAATCCAGATGTGGTTTTTCACAAAATAGACAAAATTTACAGAGTGAACTCCTGGGTGGCCAGACAAAGACAATTACCTAGAGATGTGGTCATATATTTTACAGATAGAGAAATAAGAAACGATATCCTGCAAAAATCCTTTTACACTTCTGTACAAGTGGGGGGCTCACGAATTGGAATTTATAAAGAATTGCCTCCTAAAATGCTGAAAGCTAGAAAAGAATTTGGCTTTCTTGTTAAGGAATTGCAAAATTTACAGATACCTTTCCGGTGGGACGCACCAGTTGGCATAATTTTCAGATACAAGGGAGAAAGATACCGTTTGAATACTGTGGAGAAGGCACAGCACTTCTACACTACTAACACCATCTCCACGTACATCTACAGTTTTGGAGATTAAAGAGAGTGAAGAGAAGCAACCTCAACGAGAACTGCAAGAACAGTCTAAGCAGGAATTAGAGGAAGTGCAAGGTGCAGAAGGAGGTTTTCTGGATGAGCCCTTGCTGGAATCTTCTCCAATCTTGGACCCGGTTCGGATGATTGAAGTTAAGGATCAACGTATAACTCGAGCTCAATCTAAGTTACTTAAACAAAAGCAACAACAACAACAGGAAAGACAAGACAAGGAGGCAGTTAAGAGTACTGCACAAGAGACTGGAGCCATGGGAGGAGCGAGATGGAAGCTTTCGGATGACCTTCAATTATTTTGCTCTTTGCTCCAGAAAGAGGCTGATGATGTTTAAGTGTTTATCCTGGAATGTTAATGGGTTGAATTCAGCACAGAAAAGGAAGAAATTATTTACATATTTGAAACAATTTAATAATGATATAATTTGTTTACAAGAAACGCATATCACAACTCAAGATCAAAAATATTTGATAAACTCCAAACTAGGAACACATTTTATATCTTCAACTTCGCAAAAAAAGAATGGTGTGGTTATTTATGTAAATAAAAAGTTAACAGCTAAAGTTATAGAAACAGATGAAGATGGTAGGTTTGTAGCAATTGAATTGTCTACAGCAAATGGCCAAATTCTTCTGATTGGGATTTATGCTCCCAATCAACAACAGGACTATTTCTGTAAGATGTTACATACTAAAATATTGCAATGGGATTACAGATCTATTTTAATTATGGGAGACTGGAATGGAGTAATCGACTCTAAATTAGATAAAAAGAGTTTGGCAAAGTCTAGGATCAGATTACCACAGACCTTTTTTGACATGAAAGAAGATATGGAACTAAAAGATGTTTGGAGAATACATAATCCAAAAGAATTGGACTATACTTTTTTTTCTGACAGACACAGATCCTTCTCTAGGATTGACTTTATTTTGTTGACAGATGATTTACTTGTTAAGACAAAAAGAACAAAGATTTTTCCAAGAATTTTGACTGACCATAGCCCAGTATGGATAGAAATTGAGATGGACAAGGTTGAGAGACGTTCTTGGAGATTAAATGAGAATTTGTTTAGATATGAAAAAAATACAACAGAACTTAAAAAGCATTTGAAAGAATTTTTTGAAATAAATTTGAATAAAGGTACCCCAATTGAAATTGTGTGGGATGCAAGTAAAGCTTATATGAGAGGGGTACTTATCTACATGAACTCTAAACATAGACTGTTCCGACAAAAGAAAAGATCTGAACTGGAAATAGAAATAAAGAATAAAGAACAGTTACTTATTAAAAATCCAACAGATGAAAGAATACGTAGTGCTATAAAACTTTTGAAAGACCAATTTCAAATGCTTATGGTGGAACAAGTTGCAACAAACTTACAATATGCGAAGCATAACACATTTTGTAATGCTAATAAACCGGGCAGATGGTTGGCTTACACATTGAGGAAAAAACAAAGTATACGGACTATTGATAGTATTGATATTGGAGGGAAAGAAATCTTTCAACAAAAATTAATTAAAGAAGCTTTTGTGGACTATTATACTAAATTATATGCTAAAGAGGAGGTGCAGAATGGACTTATAGAAAAATATTTAAATGATAAAAGAGTTACAAAAATTACTGATCAACAAAAGGAAAGAATAAATTATCCTATAACAGAGGAGGAGATAATAGTAGCAATTAAACAGTTAAAAACAGCCAAAGCTCCTGGCACGGATGGCTTGACCGCAGTGTATTATAAAACTTTGCAAGCTGAAATGGTGGAACAACTTAGAGATTTATTTTGCAATATTCAGCAAGGGGGTAAAATACCCCCATCATGGACAACAGCTTACATATCTTTGATACCAAAAGAACAAATTGGTCCTAAAAAACCAGAGAACTATAGACCAATATCTCTTTTGAATACAGATTATAAAATCTTTGCGAAAGTACTAGCCAACAGGTTGATGCCAGTAATTCAAAAGGTGATTCATGATGATCAAGCGGGATTTATCGAGGGCAGTTATATGAAGGACAATGTAAGGCAAGTAATAGATTTATTGGAATATCTTGAGAAGAATAAACAGATCCCTGCAGTGCTGGTCTTTTTGGATGCAGAGAAGGCCTTTGATAGAGTGGATTGGAATTTTCTATTAAAGACTTTGAAAAAGATGGACTTTGGGGATCAATTTATACAGGCGATTTCGGCAATTTATCAAGAGCAAAAGGCACAGATCATTATTAATGGAAGTCTGACAACAGAGTTTAAAATTGAAAAAGGAACAAGACAGGGATGTCCGTTGTCCCCACTTTTATTTATTTTAACACTAGAAGTCTTGTTAAATACAATACGGGACTCTAATATCTTGAAAGGTATAAAGATTAGGCAAGAGGATTACAGAATAAAGGCATTTGCAGATGATCTGGTTGTTACCCTATCACAACCAATAGAATCAATAATCTTGATGAAGGACATTATACAAGACTATGGTAAAGTTTCAGGTTTTAGATTGAACCTAAAAAAGACTAAAATGATAGCTAAAAACATGACACAAGATCGTAAACATGAGCTTGAAAGGAGGGCAGGTTTTGAGACTGTACCTAAGGTAAAATATCTAGGAGTTCAGGTTGCAGAATCAAACATGAAATTGTTTCAAAATAACTATGAGGTGTTGTGGTGAGAGGTGCAGAAAGATATGGAGACTTGGAAAAAACTGCAGCTGTCTCTACTTGGAAGAATAGCAGCAGTTAAGATGAATATTTTGCCAAGATTTCTTTTTTTGTTTCAAATGATTCCGGTGCTTAAAAGTGATAAACAATTGAAAGTTTGGCAATCTGGAGTGAATAAGTTCGTCTGGAACGAGAAGAAGCCGAGAGTGAAATTGAAAATTATGCAAGATGTTCCAGAAAGAGGAGGTCTTAAACTTCCAAACCTACAGCTATATTATGATGCAGCAGCTTTAACTTTAACAAGTGATTGGTTTGGAAGTAAAAAGGCTGGAATATTGAATGCAGAAAGTTTTGATCTTGAATTTGGATGGCATGCTTACTTATTTTATGATGACAAAGTTGATAAAGTATTTAAAAGTCATATACTTAGGGACTCTTTGATGAGAGTTTGGAAGAAGCATCGACTCAAATGGGATTATAAAATACCGCTATGGCTGGATCTTGGTCATACTTTGTGGAATACAAATATAATGTCACTCGGGGGGTTTTTATACGAAGAGGTTCTTTTTACAGATGCGGGCAGATGGCAGCTGAAGACACTGCAGACACTGTTGGACGAAGGGATTAATCTAGATTGGTTACAGTATAATCAACTTCAATTGAGATGGAAAGAGGACCAAAAAACTGGTATTATGTTGCACGAGGAAGAATTGGTTAGACATATAAGAGAGAAAGGTCCAATGCATATCAAAAGGCTTTATAATGTTTTGCTAGAAAGGGACTCAGAAACTGAATTAGTTAAAGACTGTATGATTAAGTGGGCACAAAATTTTGAAGAACCAGTGATGTTGGAAACATGGGAAAAAATTTGGGTTCAGAATGTTAAATTTACACAGTCGCAGAACTTGAGGGAAAATTTTTATAAAATGTTTTATAGATGGCATTTAGATCCCAAAAAGTTGTCATGTATGTACCCTAATGTTCAGCCAAAATGTTGGAGATGTGAATGTTTGGATGCTACGTATTATCATGTTTGGTGGACCTGTAGGAAAGTTAAGGCTTTTTGGATAAAAATTTGGTGGGTCATGCAGAATGTATTGAAGAAAAAAATTCAATTTTCTCCACAACTGTTTTTATTGGGTATAGTTAAGGGTTTTACATTGGGTGAAACAAAATTGATATTGTATATGATAACAGCAGCAAGATTGTTGATAGGTAAATACTGGAAGAATGAAGCTTTGCCCACTATCGAGGAATGGACTTTGAAGATGGCCAGTTTTGCAGAGATGGCGAAGATTTCAGCATATTTAAAAGATTGTTCACAAGAGACTTATGAATGGGAATGGAAAAGGTGGATAGAATATGTTCAGAACAAATATCAAACTAGAAAGTATCAAATAGCTTTTATTTGAAAATAATGTATTGGAAATATTTTAATGTAATGAGGTAAAGAGAAAAATTATACAGGGGAGGGAGGGGTTTAAGTTTATATATAAGTGTTATATTAAGGGTTTTTTATGAGTATGAGTATGTTATAGGGAAGTCTGGGGGGAGGGGAGGGTTAGGGAGGGTTAGGGAGGTTGGGAAGTCTGGGGGGGGAGGTGGGGGGGGAAAAGGGGTGAAAATGTAATTGTAAAACTTTTGCAATAAAAAAATAAAAATAAAAGGTTCCTTTTGAGATACTACGTTTCAAGAGTTTTTACTTTCTTAAGTTGGAAGCAGAGGCAATCCTTACAGAAAGCAAAGTCTGAATACCCTTAGAATTTCCATCCCCCCCCCCCCGCTCTTTGGGGAGGAAACCTTGTCATTTCAGCAGGAGAAATCACACACATTCGGAAGTGATCCAGATGAACCACTGGTAGAGCAAACCAATTAACATTTGGTTAATTAATGTAACCAAACTGGGGATTAACATAAGAAAGCTGAAAACCCCCATTGCTTTCTGCCAACTAGATGGGTCAATAGCAGGGGGAGAGCCAGCTTCTTTTGCCACCGAGCCTCTACATATAGACATCAGAAGCCATGAGGAAATACTTACATGTATAGTGGCATCTGGCATGGAATGGCCATTAGTCTTGGGCCTTGCATAGCTGAAAAAATGGAACCCCAATATTAATTGGAAACAAGGCATCATAAAATTTCAGATGCCGAGAATCCACATAAGGAAACTGAGGGGGAAGAGCACCAAGAACAGCCATGCCTGGTCACACCACGCCAACCAAAAGCATACAAGGATTTGGCTGAAGTTTTTAGCGACAAAGCCTCAAACGAGCTCCCTCCCCACCGCGCCACCGACTGTGCAATAGAAATCTTACCTGGCGCTAAACTCCCTAAACCCAAGATGTACAGCATGTCTCCGAGAGACTTGGAAGAACTGAGCAAGGGGTTTCATCGAGCCAGCCCGACCAAAAATCGCAGCTCCAGTGTTATTTAGAGAAAAATAAGATGGTTCAAAATGTCTGTGTGTTGATTTTAGAAATTTGAATACAATCAGTGTGGAGAACATGTACCCCCTCCCCCTTATGAAAAATATGCTAGCATACCTCACTAAAGGCTGGACTTAATGACTTAAACTGGACTTAAGTCAGCTTAAGGCAGAATTAAAGAGGGGGACAAGTGGAAAACTGCATTTAACATCCCCCTTGGATGCTACCAATTCAAGGTGCTCCCTTTTGGGTTACAAGGAGCCCCGCAGTGTTTATGCAATTAATAAAGTGCTACATCAGCATTTGTATAAGGGGGTCCTGGTCTACTTGGACGACATTTTAATATATACCGAGACCAAAGCGGAACATGTAGTCAGGGCTATTTCAAACAAACTCTGCTCTGCCAAACTTTATGGTAAACTTTCTAAATGTGAATTCCACCAAGAGAAGATTGACTATTTGGGGTACCACATTTCACACCAGGGTGTAGAAATGGACCCTCAAAAAATGCAGGCTGTACTTGATTGGGAACCACCGCGCATGCGTAAACAGTTACAAAGCTTCCTGGGTTTCACCAACTTTTACCACCAGTTTATCCCCGCTTTCGCTCAGATTGCCCTCCCCATTATCAAGCTCTTAAAAATGAAGGGGGAGGGCAACCCTAAACCGAAGCAGCCTTTGAACTGGACTATGGAATGCCAAGCGGCATTTGAAAAACTTAAACGGCTGTTCTCAGCAGAATCAACTCTAAAACACCAGGACACGGAGGAACCATTTGTCATACAAGCAGATGCCAGCGATGTGGCTATAGGAGCGATCCTCCTTCAGAAAAATGAGCAAGACCAGCTACAACCATGCGCTTACACATCCAAAAAGTTGAATGAGACTGAGCAAAGGTGGCCATCTGGGAGAAAGAGGCTTATGCAGTTCATTGGGTACTTTTGAGGCACTTCCTAGAGAGGAGTAAGACCCCTTTTGAAGTCTGGACTGATCATAAAAATTTAGAAAACCCTCCCCAAAACAAGTACGATGGGCTCTTTACTTTAAACGGTTTGATTTTACTCTAAAATACCTCCCTGGGGGGAAAAAACTTTCTTGCAGATGTGCTCTCCAGAAAACTGCAATACAATAGTGCGAAGTCAGACGTAATCAAATCCATAGTATCAACAATCAACTGGCCGCTAAAGTAATCACCAGATCCCAGGCAAAACAAGAAACATTGACAGACAATGACACCACCCAAACTTTTAAACAAGCATTGGCCACCGATGAATGGTTTTTGAACCACAAATCCAGCTGTCTGATGAAAGAGGACTTGGCCTGGGTGGGAGGGAAATTGTATGTTCCAGCCAGCCAAAGACTATGCTTAATGGAAAGGTGCCACGACTCAAAATTAGCTGGATATTTTGGTTTTGTGAAAACTTCACACCTAATTAAAAGACAATTTTGGTGGCCATCACTGAAAAAGGACATAAAAAGCTATGTAGCTAGCTGCCCCATTTGCGCAGCAGCAAAAAGGGGCCTGGTGGCTCAGCAGACTGATAGCATTATGATTAACACCAGCTGTCTGCAATTACTGTAAGTTCGAATCTCACCAGGCTCAAGGTTGACTCAGCCATCCATCCTTTCTAAGGTAGGTAAATTGAGGACCCAGTTGTGGGGGCAATAAGCTGACTTTGTATAAATATACAAAAAGTATGAAGGCTATTGCTTAACGCATTGTAAGCCGCCCTGAGTCTCCGGAGAAGGCCGGCATATAAATAAATAAATAATAATAAAAAAAAGATGTCAGGGGAAAACCCCAGGTCTCTTGCAGAAAGTAGCCGAGCCTTCAGCACCATGGAGAGAGATTGCTATGGATTTCATTGTAGAATTGTCAGACAGTGCGGGAAATACTGTTATTTGGGTCGTGACAGACCTGTTTTCAAAACAGGCACATTTTATGCCTTGTCAAAAGATCCCAACTGCTAAATGTTTAGCCAAATTATTCCTAATACACATTTATTGGCTTCATGGAGCTCCACAAAGGATCAGCTCCGACAGAGGGGTCCAATTCACCTTCAAATTTTGGAGGGCATTTTTGGATTTGCTTGGTACTGGCCAAGGGTTTAGCTCGTTGCATCATGCATGTACTAATGGCAATTCTGAGAGATTGAACTCAGTGCTAAAACAATATTTAAGATGTTTTATTAATTTTCAATAGGATAACTGGACCGAACTTTTACCTTTTGCCGAAGTTGCATTTAATAACTCTGTACACTCGAGTACTGGTTTTATCCCTTTTAGGGTAGCGACAGGCCAGGAATTCAGCCCCATGCCTGAACTACCCACAGAAGAACTCACCATCCCCTCCCTTAAGGAGTGGATGGATAATTTGCAAAACACATGGCCAGTGGTTAGATTAGCCTTAACTGAAGCTAGAGAGGCTTTTAAAATTCAAGCTGACAAGAAAAGGATGGAACCCAAACTGTTCCATGTTGGAGACAGAGTATACTTATCTACAAAATTTCTGAAATCATTACAGCTATCAAAGAAACTAGGGCCAAATTTCATTGGACCTTTCCCTATCACTAGGGTCATCAATCCAGTAGCAATTGAACTATTCCTTCCAAAGACACTCAGGCAAGTCCACCCAGTATTCCACATTAGTTTACTCAAACGAGAAGTAATCTCATCCCTCAGACCACATGCATCCACACCACCTGTTCCCATCAGGATTGAAGGTGAACAACATTTTGAAATCAAAGAAATCCTTGACTCTAGGATCCACAGAGGGAAAATCCAATACTTAGTTGCTTGGAAACATTTACCCACATACCAAAACGAATGGGTCGCTAAACACCATGTTAGGGCTCCAACCTTACTGAGAAAATTTCACTCCCAATACCCTAACAAACCTTGTTAATATACTATCATGAAATATTTGTTTATATTTTTTCACAGGTGGACCCTTTCGTTTTCTAAGTAAGGTAGCATGTCAGATCCCTAAAGTGATACTGTCATTCAATTGGGAAAAGGGGGAGACTTGGATTCAATTTATTAGCATTGCCTGTGTCAACAGATATTTTACAGCCTATATCCTGGCCCCAAAGAGCCCTGAGATCCCCTTAACGTTGAGGAATGTTTATGACAGCTATGTGGGCTGTTCCACTTTAAAGGATAAAAGAGAAACAATGTGAATACATACTTATCCGGTTCTCAGGGCAACTGGTAAAGAAAACATCTTCACATTTGTGTATTGGCTAAAATCTGGTTTAAGGGAGGGGTCTCTACTGTTTTAATCCTACTTGTTTTGCCTAAGGGTATTCAGATGTTGCTTTGAATCCATTCTGCTTAATAAAAGGTTCCTTTTGAGATACTACGTTTCAAGAGTTTTTACTTTCTTAAGTTGGAAGGAGAGGCAATCCTTACAGAAACAGTGGAGTAACCCAAGGTTCTACCTTAGGCACAGTATTCTTCAATATCTTCATAACAATTTAGAT
The DNA here is from genome assembly GCF_059756535.1 of Pantherophis guttatus. Classification (NCBI taxonomy): domain Eukaryota; kingdom Metazoa; phylum Chordata; class Lepidosauria; order Squamata; family Colubridae; genus Pantherophis; species Pantherophis guttatus. The sequence goes on along the minus strand of NC_142065.1, from coordinate 117,173,651 downwards.
GAAGGGATATAAGGGGAACTCATCAAATTTGATAGGCTCAAGATCTAGAACAGACATGTCAAACACAAGTCCCATGGGCAAGATCCAGCCTGCAATGTGGTTATACTTGGTGCAAGGGACTGCCCTGGAAACAGCAAAGGACTGGCCCGCAGCACCTCGGCTGAGCTCAGGCCAACTGGGTGCTGATCTACAACTTGGTGGCTTAGATCCACCCCGGCCAACAGGCACGTGTACAGGAGGCGACGCGCGCATGGGACCTGGCTTGCGCTGCCAGTTCCAGGCAGCGGAGATCGCGGCAACAGTGTTTTTGGGTGGCAGTACCTTGCTTTACGCCCCTTGCACAGTGCCCGCTTTGCCAATTGAGTATCGATCTCCCCACTTCCCCGGGCTGTTTCCGGAATCATGCTCCGACCGAGGCAGCAAAGGTGCAAGGACTTGCCAGGAAGCGCGGCACCGTGTTTACGAGATGGCAGCATCCAGGAGGACTGAAGTGCTATGTCTCTATCGGGCCTTGTTGCAAGAAAACCAGGCTTTCAACACCTACAGCTATAGGTAGGAAGACGGGGGCATCCTGAGAGTGGATCCTTTGGTGCCAAGTCCCTCTTCTGCCCCCATGAAAATCATACCCCACCCCACCCCACCCACCCCAGTTAAATGTGCCTAGGTTTGTTTTAAATGGATAAAAAGATTGTGCTACTCGTTATCAAAATCCGAGTGAAAGTGAAGACGCAGCTGATCCTGATGCTGGTAGGCAGAGGCACAATTCTTTTTTTCTTGTTTTCCTCCCCAAAAATTAAGATGTGTTTTAGAGTCCGGTGTGTCTTATAGTCCGAAAAATATGGTACTTTCTCTTCATTTCCTTTTGTACAATGCAGTAATCTTCTTCCTCCAGTAGATGGCTCCCCTGCTCCCAATTCCAGTGTTCCACAGAATATAAAAAACCAGAAACAGCTGACTGTCATCCAGTCAGGGGAGTTAGAGATAAAGTTTAGAAAAGCAATTTCTCCCAACAGTCACTTTTCACAATGTTGTTTGGCTTTTCCAGGCTTTCTATGTTTTGAATCATCCTTTAGGTTTTTCTTTTACTTCTAAATCTTTCATCTTTAATCTTCCTCCATAGTTTTTAGTCTTTAGTTTTTCTCCATAAATGGAGATAATTTTGGAAGTTTAGCTCTAAAGTAAGAGTTGGAAATTTTCTCACCCAGTGTCACTGCTCTGTCCACACACCGCTCCAGCACAAAATCTTAGTGTCCCGGTTTGTTGTGATCTAGGCTTACTGAGTCATTACAAGAAACAATTAGTCCCAAACAAACCTATTTTGTTGTAACAACTGAGAATTACGTTCATTCCCAGCTGAGTCCCAATTAGTTGCAAAACAAGTCCTTAGGAAGAAGTCCTTTGGGATAATCACCAACCTTTATCTTCTTTGACACCCTGCCAAAGGCCTTACTTGGCAAAGCCCCACAAAGTTCAAAAACAAACAAGAGATGCTGACTGGAAATAGAGTTAGCAACATTGCTTTCCTGCAAAAAGGCCCAAGTGCCTTTCTCTTTTAAGCCTCTTTTAAGCCTTATCACCTCCTGGCCTTACTCCCGAGTCGTCCCTTTTGCTTTAGCTGCTCTTGCCTTCTGGCAGCTATGCGTATGCATGCACTAGGAACAGGCTCCTCCTGTTCCTCTGCCTCTCTGATATCTGACTCTTGGGGCTCCGGAGTCTGCGCATCACTCCCAGATGAACCTGGCCCCATCTCTGCCTCCGACACAGAGCCCTCATCCCGGCCTTCCCCAGACTCCAGGATTGGCCCATGTTCCTCCCCAGCCTCTTTACTGTCCAAACTCCGCTGCCAGCTCCGCAGGCTGCTAGCAGACCACAACACGGTTGTCCCAGCTTGTGATTGACCAAAAATGGCCGTCGTCCCTGCTGCTGTTCCGAAGAGCTTTCTTTGGATCAGCGAGGAAATTGTGTTTCCCTTGCGATCGACAAAGCACCTCTCCTTTCTTCCCCTCCCCTCCAGGGAGGCTTAACCCTATAGGGTCTCCCAGCAAGCAGTTGCTGGCTGCATTTCAGGGAGCCCGGGGAGCTCTGCTATTTTCCAGCCGTTCTCGCCATGAAGTCACATTTTCAGGTTGACCATGTTCTGAATGCTTCCCTTTCACCCAGGACGCCAGCCCTTGCTGCCTCCTGTGCACACACCCAGGGGGCAGGGCTGAGGTGGTGGGGCGGTCCCTTGCTGGCTCCAGGACAGCCTCATGGGTCAGATCTAAATGTCAGGGTTCCAAGTAACACCCCCAACGAAAGAAAACTCTGAGGCCAGAAGTTCCTCAAAGTCCCATTTTATTAGAGATGTTCTCGGCTTGTCCACCCAACCGCTCATCGGCCCCTTCTCATTTTCCTCCCCAACAATGGCGAGACCCATCTGGGGCTCGACAGATGTCATATTGGCACATTTGAGAAAACCCAAATCTGAAAGGTTCCAGGTTTTCCTCACCCAAAAGAAAGTTCAAGTCCTTGCCCCAACACCCACATGTCCATCACATGGTCCAATCAATGCACTGTCCCAACTGGACATGGCTCCCAGTCATACCACCCCAGGTGCAGGGCAAGATATCCTTGACTCTCAAAGAAATGAATGTTATTATGCTAGATATCACTTCACTCCATACAATCCCCCCTCCCAGTTTCCCACAGCACTAAATGTGGCAGTCCTGAAGATCCAAAGTAAAAGATGGTTTCCACGACTGACACTAAGGGTGACTGCATTCCAGCCTGGATGGCCTCCACAAGTTGTAGATCAGTGCTGCATCTGCATCAGCTCCTCCATGCCCCGCTCGCCAGCCTGGCCTCACAGCCCGTGAGGCTTCCCTTTCGCCAAGGCAGTGGGCGGCCCCTCGCTGGCTCCAAGGTCTGCACGGGTCAGATATAAGGCTGATTGCATTCCGGCCTGGATGACCACCACAAGCCTCCATGCCCTGCTTGCAGATCTGGCCCTGCAGCATGCAAGGATTCCCTTTCCACTGGCAGCACTGCCAATCTCTCCCCTTCCCCTCGTCCCTTCCTGAGTGCAGAGAAGGAAGAAGATGGGAATGAGAAGCAGGGAGGCAGGGAAGGAGAGAAAGAAAGAGGAAGGAAGGAAGGAAGGAAGGAAGGAGAGGCAACTTGGTTGGAGATGCCCCAGTTTATGCAGTTCTGTATCAGTCTTGGATCCATTGAGACTTGGGTTCAAAGGAGAAAGCAATTTTGTTTTCTGTTTTGTCACAGATGGGACTTTGTTGGCAATCCAAGTTAACATTGGTATTCTTGAATTGTGAGCTCTCATGAAAGTATCCCCTCCTTGTGTGTTACGAACAGCCATTTCCATTGGGGAAAACAGGACAAAGCAGAGTGGGGAAAATATTTTCCTTTGTTATATTTCCAGTCTGAATTAGACCATGCAGGGTCCCTACAGGAGAGCCCTTTTAAAGATTATGTACTAATAGAAAAGCAACTAACTTACCTGTATTCCTAAATGCTAAAGCTGTATTCCTAAATGCTAAAGCTAAATGCTAAAAAACAGGAGAGCTCTGATCAACTATCACAGCCACCATTTTGACAGTTTTGCTGTACTGTTGTCTGTGGACACCCCCACTAAATGAAAGCATGGGATAAACTGAGTCTAGTTTGTTCTCAGTCTTTTAACTGGCCACAAACAACTAGCAAAAGTGGCATTTGATCACAAGGCAAGGAGGCATTGAGAAATGTTTCTCCTTTTGCATTTGAGCATCCAAGAATGGGCAGGAAAAGAGAAAGGGAAAGAGGAAAGACAAAGAAAAAGAAGAAAAGAGGGGAAGACAGCAAGGAAGGAAAAAGAAGGAAAGAGGGGAAGGAAGGAAGGAGAATTAAGAGGGAAGGAAAAGGAAGAAAAGGGGAAGGAAGGAAGGAAGGAAGGAAGGAAGGAAGGAAGGAAGGAAGGAAGGAAGGAAGGAAGGAAGGAAGATTATGAGAGGGAGAGAGAATCTCAGGAAAGACCTGCCTTAGCACTTGGCCACCAGCAGTCCTGCTGCCCTTTTGCCATCCCCTTGCCCCCTCCTCTCCTAGTGGTCTCCTATCCTATAGCTGAGGATGCTTTGGTTACAAAGCCAGTTTGCAAGGAGAGGGAATGGGCCTCCCTCTGACCCACATAATTTGCCTTCCTCCACACACCATGAGCAACCTGCCCAAGAAGAGCGAGCACAGCAGCAGCAGCCTTGAAGAGGAGGTAAGCGCAGCCAAGCGCCCCCTAGGGGAAGCAGGGCTGGGCTGGGCTGTGGGGTCCCGGTGCCCTGGGAACTCAAGGGCTGGGCTGGGCGCTTGCCCTCCACTGCCCAGGGCTCCAAGCAGCCTGCACTGCCTTCCGGGGGTCCTCCACGTGGCCTGAGAGGGACGGTGAGGCTCCTCTGATAGGCAAGGGTTTGGCGCTTGCCCTGGTCTCACCTACCTCTGCTGAAGACAATGGATCCCCCCAGCCCCATCCGGGCCACCACAGTGATGTCGAGCTGGCCATGCCCCCTTGCCCCCCCCCCCCGGTCAACCACAACCCTGATGCGTCCCACAATGAAATCGAGTTTGACACCCCTGATCTGGAAGGATATCCACAGACTTGAACACTAGGCTGTATCTAACAAAATGCAATTCAGTGGCTAAAAAATAAGATTTTACACTTAGGAAGACCCAAATGCACAGGTATAGAATAGGTGGTACTTGGTTCAACAGCTGTAACTGTGAGAGGGATCTAGGTGTCCTAGTGGACAAACACTTAGGTATGAGCCAGCATTATACTACAGTTGCCAAAAAAAAAGCCAACACTGTACTAGGATGCCTCAATAGATGGGTCAAGGTATCAAGATCATGTGAATTGTACCGCTTTGTACTTCAGTGGTAAGACCATACTTGGAATGCTGCATCCAGTTTTAGTCACAATACAAAAAAGATGTTGAGATTCTTGAAAGAGTGTAGAAAACAGCAACAAAGACAATTAGGAAGATAAATATATGATGAATGGTTGAAGGAATTGGGTATGTCTAGTCTAACGAAGAGAAGAACTAGGAGTGACTTGATAACAATTTTCCAATGTTTGAAGAGCTGACAACAGAGGAGGCAGTCAATCTATTCTCCAAAGCTTTTGAGGTCAGAGCTAGAAGTAACAAGTGGAAGATTAAAGAAAGTTGCAACCTAAACTAAGGAGAAATTTCCTGACAGTGAGAATAATTAATCAATGGAATGGTTTGCCTCCAGAAGTTATGGGTGCTCCATTATTGAAGGTTTTTAACCATTTTTGTTTGGAATGGTATAGGGCAGTGATGGCTAACCTTTTTGCCATCGCGTGCCAGGAGGGGGGGCGGGGAAAGGTCGCGCACGCACGTGCCCACGCGCATGCGTGCGCAACCCCCTCCCCCCCGCTCCTGGCACATGATGGCCTGGTAGGCCCGTTTTTCTTTCTTACCTGGTTCCAGATCCTCTCTGTGTATCTGGGAAGGGCGAAAACAGCCTTTCCCACTCCCTTGGAGGCCCTACGGAGGCTGAAAGGGCCCATTTCCCAACTCTCGGTGGGACAGGAAGTAACATTTTTTGCTGTCCCCAGCCTCCAGAACCTCTCTAGGAGTCTATAGGAGCCTCTCTAGGAGTCTATAGGAACCTCTCTAGGAGTCTCTGGAGGCTGGGGACAGGAAAAAACGTCACTTCCTGTCCCACGGGAGTCAGGAAATGGGCCCTTTCAGCCTCCGTAGGGCCTCCAAGGGAGTGGGAAAGGCTGTTTTCGCCGTTCCCAGATACACAGAGAGGATCTGGAACCAGGTAAGAAAGAAAAACGGGCCTTCCCCACTCCGCCCCCAGGCCCTCCAGAGGCAGGAAACAGCCTGTTTCCCTACTTCTGGTGGGCCCAGAAGGCCCGAAAATCAGCTGGCCGGCGCGCGCATGCACCCCAGAGCTGAGCTGGCGTGCCCACTAATATGGCTCCACGTGCCACCTGTGGCATGCGTGCCATAGGTTCGCCATCACAGGTATACGGTCTTCTCTTGACCAGTGTGTTGGACCCAACTGTTAAAGTTTCCCCTTGAATAGCAGTATACTCATCACCTTATTGTTTAAGCTTCAGAAGTGTGAAAGACAAAATGTATATTTCTATAAAATATAAGTGAAAATAAAGAAAAATAAAGTGGGGGAAGGAAAAAAGGGGAAGAGAAAAGTATGGGATAAAGAGAAAAAAGAAGAAAAAAACATTAGCTTCCAACTCTTCAGCGCAGTAGAATAAAGGCAATAAAATTACAACTTTTTGGTTTTGCATACTGAATATATACTAGCCATTTTTATAGCAACAAATAAATCTAATCAGCAAATCCTAAAATCAGAATTTCATTTTTTTCTGTCTAGAGCACAAAATAAAATTTTAGAATTTCAAATAGCTCATGAGACATATAGTTAGAACATAAGGACTATACTTAAAGCTAAGGGGAAAAAAATGAAGCATTTAGAATAAAATAGTAGACATAACAGTGGGACGTCCTAGCAAATGATGTGACACACTGATAAATAAGAGGGAGAAACTTACATTGTATTATTGTGGGTTTGTTATCAATTTCTTTTCTGAAAGAGATATGATTCCTCTTCTGCAATGGATAATCACTTACCACAATTCCAAATTGCTCAGACTCAGCTAGTTCATTATATTCTTCTTTTAGTCCTGCGATCATCTTTAATTTGTCTGGTTCAGGCATTAACTTAATCAGATTCTGAGAAAGAAGTTAAAAGGATACAGTTGCTTGGAATAGCTTTTAATATGATAATATTGACCTAGGAAAAACTAGTCTAAGGATGAGTCTTTTAAACCTTTTGACATAATTTGATATGCCTCTAAATAGCAAATATTCAAATACAAGGGATCCAATGATATCATAAAATCTCTTGATTATTATATACCCAAACCTGAATAATTTATGATCTATCAAACAGAAACCTTGGGGCTGCCAGTACTTGACAATCTCTCTCTGTTCTTACAATCCTGGATAGCAAAATAAGCACTTTTTAGTTGCCAGAATTACTGAAGATTGAGTTCAGCTTAATGGATACTGGCTGTGAAGACTTACACTCTAGAGAGAAAATATGATCACACATTCTAGTCTTTCTCACCTGCACCATGGATTCAGTCAACACAGCTTCATTCACCTCCAAGATGGCATTCTTGATTTCCTCATAAGGCAAACGAAAGGAGCCCAAAAAAATTGCTGCCACATTTAAAGAGAAGCACAATTAACCAAATTATTGGCATATCCAAATATTAAAATCAGAGAAATGTACCTTTCCTGACTTTTCCTTTCTTCTTTCAAATAAACATTCAAATATTTCTGAAAGTTTTTACAGGTAACTTAGGCAAACTTTCCCACCAGAATTACAGAATAACAGTGGATGTGACCTTGGAAGTCTTCTAATCCAACCCATTTGAGCAGAAGAATCTATACTAATCCAAACAACTCCAGTCTCTTCTTAAAACCTCCAGTTAATGGAGCATTTACAACTTCTGGAAGCAAGCTCTTCCACTGCTTTTTCATTGATAGAAATTTCTCCTTTTTTCTCATCCGTTCTTGTCAATATTTCATCCAGTTCAGATTTCTCCAAGTTGAAGCCATATTGTCTACGATCTGCTTCATATCTTGATTATATTTGCAGTCTTGTATACCAATCTATCTCAATCCCTTGACTCTCTAGTTCTTGTTTTTGTTTCAGTTCTCCCCGATCTGTCAAAATGTCTTTATATCTAACAATATTCCCCATGTTCACAATATTTGGGTATGTCACCGCTTCTATTGTAGAAAGCCACATTGGTAATTCAAATATTGTTTTTCTTTCACTCTCTCCCACACTGATAACAAACCATTTCTTACATAATGTGTTTGGAAGTATCCATGTATCCTTTGTTTCCCGTACCATAAAAAGGCATGCCAACCCAGTTGTAAATCATGACCCTCCAATATCAATAGTCTTGTATTCCTTAATAAAATCCATTCTTTAATCCATGTTAACGCTGCCACTTGATAATACAATTCCCAATTCGGAAAGCCAAACCCACCGCTACTTCTTGCATCTTGTAGCATTTTTATGTTGATCCTTGCTCTCTTTCCTTGCCACACATATGTCCACGTTATTTTCTTCAACTCTTCAAAATATTTTTTCTCCAGCTTTATTGGTATAGTTTGAAATAAAAATAATATTTTTGGTAATACATTCATTTTTATTAATGCTATTCTTCCCCATTAGTGATAATTGCAAGTTTCTCCATTTCTCCAGGTCTATTTCAATTTGTTTTTTCAGTTTATGATACAGTAATTGTCTTCCTTGAGCATTGCACATCTTGATGTCAGATAAATGCCCAAATATTTCACTTTCTTCACAATTTGGATGTCCAGTTGCTCCATCATCTCCTTTTTTTGCTTTTCTCTCATATTTTTTAACTAATATTTTTGTCTTATCTTTATTAATTTTCAGACCTGCTACTTTCCCATATTCTTCTATTTGTTCTAATAGTTTTGGCATTGTCTCTATTGGGTCTTCCATGATAAACACCAAATCATCCACAAATGCTTGTAGTTTGTATTCTTCTTTTTTAATTCTCATTCCTTTATTAATTATTTATTTATTTATTTATTTATTTTTATATTTATATTTATATTTATATTTATATTTATATTTATATTTATATTTATTTATTTATTGCAATTTATATGCCGCCCTATCTCTAAGACTCAGGGCGGCTCACAACGGTAAAATGCATAGTTCCTCATAAAAGCCAATATAAAATTAAAATTCCAATTTAAAACAATTTAAAATTTATTAAGAAACCCCCCATCAGTCCAGGTTACGGAACAACCAGGTCTCCAAATCGCGGCGGAACGAACGAAGGTCAGGGGCCATCCAGAGCCCCAAAGGAAGCTGGTTCCAGAGGGTGGGTGCGCCCACAGAGAAAGCACTCCCCCTGGGGGTTGCCAGCCGACACTGTCTGGCTGACGGCACCCTGAGGAGGCCCCGTCTGTGGGAATGCACCGGGCGATTGGGAATTGTCGCTGGCTGCAGGGGGTCCGACAAATATCCCGGGCCTAGGCCATGAAGGGCTTTGTAGGTAATAACCAACACCTTGAACCTCACCTGAAGGGCAACCGGTAACCAATACAAGTCGCGCAGGAGGGGTGTAACATGGGAGTGTCGGGACGCTCCCATCACAACCCGTGTGGCCGCATTCTGCACCAGCTGAAGCCTTCGAGTGGTTTTCAAGGGCAGCCCTAGGTAGAGAGCGTTGCAGTAGTCAAGACGGGAGGTGACCAGCGCATGAGTAACAGTGCGTAGGGCATCTTGGTCCAAGTTAAGGGCGCAACTGGCGCACAAGGTGAACCTGGGCAAATGCCCCCCTGGTCACGGTTGTCACATAATCTTCCAGAGACAACCGTGAATCCAGGAGGACACCCAAGTTACGAGCCCTATCCACAGGGGGTAACACCTCACCCCCGATGGAAGATCTCGATCGGACCAAGATGCTGGTACCCACAGCCACTTGGTCTTGGTGGGGTTGAGTCGGAGCCTGTTCCTCCTCATCCAAGTCCATACCGCTTCCAGGCAGCAGGACATCACATCGAGGGCATCACTGGGCTGGTTTGGGGTGAATATAAAAAGCTGGGTATCATCAGCGTACTGATGATACCGCACCCCATAACCACGGATGATCTTCCCAAGTGGCTTCATATAGATGTTGAACAGTAGAGGCGAGAGGACCGACCCCTGGGGCACCCCCCAAGTGAGGGGGCCTCATAGCCGACCTCTGTCCCCCTGCCAACACCGCTTGCGTACGGCCCGAGAGATAGGAGAACCACCGTAGAAACGTGCCTCCCACTCCCAACCCCTCGAGCCGTCGCAGCAAGATACCATGGTCAATGGTATCAAAAGCCGCCGAAAGTTCCAAGAGGACCAGAGCAGAGGAGTATCCCCTGTCCCGAGCCCTCCAAAGATCATCCACCAGCGCGACCAATGCCGTCTCCGTGCTGTATCCCGGCCTGAAACCTGATTGGTACGGATCGAGATAGTCTGTATCCTCCAGGGCCAACGGGAGCTGCCGTGCCATCACGCTCTCAATAACCTTCGCGACAAAGTGAAGGTTGGAGACTGGACGAAAGTTATTCAGTATGGTTGGATCCAAGGCAGGTTTCTTGAGGAGGGGTCTCACCACTGCCTCCTTCAAAGCAGCAGGGAAGATCCCCTCCTCCAAGGATGCCATTATTACTGCCTGGATCCAATCCCGTGTCACCTCTCAGGCCGCATAAGCAAGCCAGGAGGGACACGGGTCCAGTACACACGTGGTGGCACTCAGCCTTCCCATAATCTTGTCCACTTCCTCAGGGGTGACAGGATCGAACTCTTCCCAAATCCCCAGACCAGCTGCCTCCTCACCGTCAGACCCTGCCCAGTCAGAGTCCAGACCGTCCCGAATCTGAGATCTTATCCAGCAGATGCTGACTAAACTCCTCGGCACGTCCCCACAAAGGATCCTCCCCCGCCCTCCGATTCAGGACAGGGCGGCCGGGCGATTATCTGCGGATGCGATGAGGGCGAAGTATGCCCGCTTCGCCGCCTCCATCACTACCAGATAAGATCGTGTGAACGATCTCAACTGGGAACAGTCAGATTCGGCTCTCCAACCGCTCTCTAGGCCTCTCCTACGGTGCTTCATCTCCTGGAGCTCCTCCGTGAATCAAGGAGCCAACTGGGATCTGTGTCAGTCAGAGGCCGCAAAAGCACGACACGGTCGAGTGCCCCGGAGGCCGCCTTTTCCCAGGCATCCACCAGAGACTCAACTGGGGCGTGAGAGAGAGAGAGAGGTATTGTTTCAAGCTCCGTCTGGAACGTCTCCAGATCCATCAGGTGTCTGGGGTGGAACCAGATGGTCGGTCCCGCATTTCAGCGGGGGATTGGCATTCTGGAAGCCCAGCCGCAGGAGATAATGATTGGTCCATGACAGGGGATGAATAACTGGTACTCCCCCACTGAGATCATCACGCCACTGTTCCGAGATAAAAACAAGATCGGGGGTGTGCCCCCCTCATGAGTCGGGCCCTGAATTATCTGGGTCAGGTCCATGGCTGCCATGAACTCCCGGGCCGCCCCCGAACTCCACCCAGGGACGGCAGATTAAAGTCCCCCAGAACAATAAGTTTAGGGAACTCAACCACCAGCCCCGAGAGAGCATCAAGCAGCCCGGGCAGGGCCGTTGATACGCAGCTGGGAGATAGGTACGTAATCAACAGGCCCAACTGCCCTTGCGGACCCCTTCTCATAAGGAGGGACTCACACCTGTCTATCTGAGGAAAAGTGACCTCCCGTGGACCAAGGGACTCCCTAATAACAACTCCCACTCCCCCACCCCTGCCCTGGGCCCTCGGGTGGTGTAGCACCCAAAAACCTGGTGGGCAGAGTTGTCAGAGGGACTCCTCCCTCCGAGCCCAACCAGGTTTCCGTAATGCAGGCCAGGTCTGTGTTCTCCTCCTCAATCAACTCACGGATGAGGGGAGCTTTGTTAACCACAGACCTGGCATTAAAATAAACCAGCCTAAGGCTAGGGACCCTCTCTCTCAAACCCCCGGGCGGTCGGACAGAACCAGAAGGGTTGGAGCACGCCACCGCTCGAAGATAGCCGGGGCGCACTCCCAAATACCGATATGGCCCTCTGTTCATCCACCTGCCTCCATTCCCAATTGCAACCGGAATCGAAGTACCCATCCTCTCCCTTGGGGCGCCATCGGCCCCCATCCCCGCTCCAGCCCCACCGCTCTCCTCCCTTGGCCTGGACTGACATTGATCCAGAGGAGCCCCCCAACTACCTGCCAGAAATCACAACCCTCCCCCCTCCCCAGTCTCCTTAAAAATTTACATAAAAAATTATATAAAGCCTCTTTAGTAAAACCCTTAAGGCTCTTGTGCCACCTCTCGGGATCCCAGGACCCGTCCTTAAGGCAGTTCTTAGCGAGGCTGGTCGGCCAAACCCAGGAATGGGGGGCATTCCTGAGGGCATGCAGTTCAGCGGTTGCATAAGTTCGAGATGCCTTCATCAGCCATGGAACGGATATGGCAACGGCAAATGGGGAACAGTCAATGTCACAATAGGTGTAAGGCCAAAACACAACCCAGCTTTCTGGAACAGCCACTCCCGGTACTCTCTCACAACATCCAGGGCATACAATGTTCACAACCCTTGCCTCCCTGTCACCAAGACAAGGTCGATGTAAAATGCTGGGTGGACCCCAGGGCCGGCGATCCCAGTCCTCGGTGCTCTCTCACAGCAGCGTGGGCCGGGTCAGCTGAAAAAGACCCCACAGCCGCCCTCTCACGGCGGCGGATGTTGACATCTCGGGGCAATGGCCATTTCGGGCTGCAGGGGGAGTCCAAGGCGATCGATGAAAACTCCTAATCCATGCAGCCATAGCAACAGAGATCTGGGAGAAAGGGTGGCAGAGGTCCCAGTGTATTTCCTTTTCCTGCCTCACTTTTCTATTTAAAATCTCTAATGTCAATATAAATAATAATGGAGATAAAGGGCATCCTTGTCTTGTTCCTTTTCTAATATCTATTTTCTCTGTCATTTCACCATTTACCATCACCTTTGCCGCTTGGTCTCTATATATTGTTTGGATCATATTTATAAATCTGTCTCCAAAATCCATAATTTTCAACTGTTTCATCATAAATTGCCAATTCACATTGTCAAAAGCCTTTTGTGCATCTAAAAATAACAACACTATTTGTTTCTCTGAGTGTAATTCATAATATTCTAGCATATTTAATTTAGTTCGCATATTGTCTCTAATTTGTCTTTTTGGTAAAAAGTCATTTTGGTCCAAATGTATAAACTCGTTTATTAATTTTTTTAATCTTTCAGCCATGATCGATGCAAAAATCTTATAATCCACATTTAATAAAAATATCGGTCTATAATTCTTTATCTGTTGCAGATCTGCCTCTTCTTTTGGTATTAAAGTTATATATGCCTCCATCCATGAGTCCGGAATTTTAGCTTTAAGTAATAGTTCATTGAATACTTGCAGCATCACGTTGCTTAGTACATCTTGTAGGGTTTTATATACCTCTGCCGATAATCCATGGGCCTGGTGTCTTCCTATTTTTCTGTCTTTTAATTCCCTCCATTAATTCCATCATAGATATTCTTTCTTCTAATGATTTTTTGAACTTTTCCGGGATTCTAGAGAGTTCCAATTTCTTCAAATATTTTTCTCTCTCATCTTCTTCTATTATTTATTGTTGATACAATCCATTGTAGTATTTGAGCATAAATGATTAAGAAATTATATAATTATTTATTGTGTAATAGACTAGAGGATGAAGAAGTAAAAGAAACAATGATAGCATGGGCAAAGAATTTTGGATACACTATAGAATTGGAGAAATGGCAACACATTTGGGAAAGAAATTAACAATGGCAACAGCCTATAAAGAAAATCTGTATAAGATGTTTTATAGATGGCATATGCCACCAGAAAGATTAGCTAAGATGTTTAAAGATAAATCAGCTAAGTGTTGGAAATGTCACCAGTTGCCGGGATCATACTATCATATGTGGTGGTTGTGTAAAGAAACAAAACAATATTGGGTGAAAATACAAACATGGTTAGAGGGAATGTTGCAGCAACATATAGAGTTAAAACCAGAGATATTCTTATTGGAAATCTTACCAGAGAATTATAGTAAAGAAGATACATATTTGATTGTTCATATAATAACAGTGGCTAGAATTGTATTTGCACAAAACTGGAAAGCAGATAAAATCCCATTGGAAGGAGAATTATAAAAAATTTTTTAGAATGTGCAGAAATGAATAGATTAACATTGAGAATAAAAGATAAAGAGGAGTCGATGTATTTCATGACATGGGATAAATTTTATGATTGGTTAGAAAAGAAATATGAATAAGGCTATAGAGATAAATTAGATAGAGAATAGATGGGAGAAAACAATTAGAAAAATAGATACCCAGATGATGTCAAGTAAAAGGAGAAAGGGGGGGGGGGTAAAAAGGAAAAAAGTGAGATATCATAAAATGTATGCAAATGATGTAATAAAATTAAATAATAATTGAATAAGAAATTGAAATGAGAATAAAGATAATTAGAAAATCGGGGCTCCTTGAATACCACTTTAGATTGAACTGAAAAGGGAAACAACAGGAGAGAGAGGAAGGTGTAGAGAGGAGAGGAGAGGAGAGGAGAGGAGAGGAGAGGAGAGGAGAGGAGAAAGAAGAAAGGGAAAAGGAGAGGAAGAAAAGGAGGGGATACAGGAGCAGAGGAGAAGGTTAGAAGGGGGGAAGATGAGAGGAGTGGGGGAAGAGAAGGGGAAGTAGGAAAGAGAAGGAGAGGAAGAACGAAGGAAGTAGGAGGAGAAACAGGAAGGAAGAGAAGGGGAGGAGAAGAAGAAAGGTTGGAGTAAAGGTAAAGGGTAAAAGAGCAGCCACAAAAAAGTAAAAATTAAAATTAAAAGAAAAGATGAATGAAAAACGATGGAAATGACTGTACATGCAAATGTGTTTATGAGAAATAAAAATAAAAACTTTAAAAAAAAGAAATTTCTCCTTAACCATATCAAATCATACTCACAAAGGTTCTGAGCATTTTTTGAATCTAGCACTCTCAGCTCCTTGACTTTCTTCTTAGGTTGGTTCTTTTCCTCTCCACTCTCAGGTTGCTTTTTTGCTGTGAAGAATTAAAGATCATAGCGACCCAGATAATTTCAACAGAACTGTCCATAGTTACCAATTTCTCAAAGAAATTCAGAGCATCTCTTAATCACTGAAAGGATTTTAAGAGTGATAAAAAGATAAGGTATGCCTGCTATAATAGGTGTGTCTAATATCAGGAGGTATCTTTCAAACTTCCCCTCACAAAACAAAACTACACTGTTATTCTCCCATTTATTATTTGAAAGCAGCAACTGATCCATTTATGTGCTCATACATAAAGGACTACGTTACAACACTAGAATGGCACATTGAAACGTTGAATAATAATAAAGGACTATATCTTAATATAAACAAGTGTATTAACACTAGGATTACTAATGGTGGCCTGACTAGAAGCCAGAATAGAGCAGGGGTGAAATGCTCCCGGTTCGGACCGCCCGATCCGGTAGCGATGGAGGCGGGTGGTTCGGAGAACCGGTAGCAAAAATCCCTGCCCCCCTCCCATGCCCAGCTGAGCCGCGCGATCATCAGAGGCTTTTTTTTCTTTTAAATGCCTCTGACGATCCAAGCTCTGACAATCCCAGCTGAGTTGCCTGATCGGCAGAGGGTTTTTAAAAAACCCTCTGATGATCAGGCAACTCAGCTGGGATTGTCAGTTACAAACTCTTCGCCGAAGAGGTTGTAGAAAAAATGGTTTTAAAAGTAAAAAAAAAAAAATGGCCATGCCCACCCAATCACATTACCCCCACCCCCACCAAGCCACGCCCACAGAACCGGTAGTAACAAATTTTAGATTTCACCACTGGAATAGAGGCAGAAATAAGAAATAGGGGGAATATTAGCACACATATTTTTCATACAATAGAATAAAAGCAATAACTAGAGGGAAAGATTAGAGGTTGAAAGAGGGCAGTACTATGTAAACTCAAATAATATTGTGATTGGCATTAAAATGGAACATTGAAATATTGAATAACTACTTTAAAAGAAATATGTATATTAATACTAGGATTTCATGAATTTGATTAATGTAACAAATACTATTAATATTATTAGTGTCATTTGTCCCAAAATGAATGATACCCAGATACTGCACTGTTCGTGTATTGATACTGATGTTGATGTACATTCAAAAAATCAAAATAAAAAAAAACTTTAAAAAATATGGATAAGATTTAGATAAGCAATTTAGATAGGATATAAACCTTATAGAAAAAAAGAGGCACAGCATAATTAGAAAATAGGATCTTGCCCTAAAGTACAAATGGAAGATATATCAAATTGGGGCATTAGAATCACAAATAATTACCAAGATGACCTGCAATAATGGTACAAAGCCAGGAATATACAAAGTGAAATGCCCCTATGGATAAAAATATTCCCTTCATGGAGATAACTACACGGGAGGGAACCATTTAACCAGTTTAATTTTCTATGTACAGGAAATACAGTACATGATAAAACATATTGATATCTATTATCTGAGTTTGGACCTGCCCTGAGAAATGGTAGATAGGCCACAGATTCACCAGCTCATTAAGAATGACACAGTCATGACCATAGTTATTAGAAATTGCCTTGTCATACTCTGAAGAGTAATAAATACATTATTACATAAAATTTTATGAATCACAAACTACCACATCAAGTGCATGGAATATAATCCTATTAGATATATTATCACAGCTGTTTGTTGGGGAAAGGAAGGAAAAAGAGGAATGTTAATAAAAAAAGAATTGCCTTAGAGGTGACAAATCCTATATTAGCAGTTAGATGTGAGTATATACTCTATTACCGTGATGGCGAACCTATGGCACGGGTGCCACAGGTGGCACACGGAGCCATATCGGTGGGCACGTGAGCTCATCTCCGGCACGCATGCGTGCGCCAGCCATCTGATTTTCGGGCCTTCAGGAAACACACTGTTTCCGGCCTCCAAAGGGCCTCGGGGGGGGGAGGCCGTTTTTGCCCTCCCCAGGCTCCTAGAAAGGCTCTGGAGCATGGGGAGAGCAAGAAACGGGCCTACCATGCCCACCGGGCCATCACGTGCCAAAAGCGAGGGGAGCACGGGGGGGCGGGGCGCATAGAATTATGGATGTGGGCACGCATGAGTGTGACTCCACCGCGCTCCCCCCACTTTTGGCACGCGATAGCAAAAAGGTTAGCCATCACTGCTCTATTATATTAACAAGAAAAGGAATTGACAGATTTATGTAACTAGGAATTCAAGCATTCGTTAGATGTAACACAATTTCTCATGGATTAAATAAGGATTATTTTTTCTCATCATGTTACTTATGCTTACCAGCTAGTTAATGTAATAATATCTGTGTCACACATAAATTGGTGCTTCATGTTCAGTCATCTCTAAGGAAATAATTATATTCTGCCTTCTATTTTTCTCCTCTCCAAAAGATAGAGTTACTCCTTTGAAATCAGTTAATGAAGGCAAGAGGAAAACAATTTGGTTCATTAACAGATTAAAAAAAAACACAAAACCTGAATTTAGAGACTGAAATAGACCTGAGAAAGCATATTCAGCTCTTCTGAAAATAATGTCTGAGGTCCATGTCACAGTAACTTCCTGAAGTTAAACTCAATAATGAAGAAACAATAGTTTGAGCTCTGGGTTTTTGGCTATTACAATAAGCTGATCACTCTCAAATATTGCAATAATGAATTTTGACTCAGTGTTGATGCAGTTTTTCCATCAATAAAAGGAGATTAAGAGCCCCTATATCCTCTACCTGATAGCAAAACCTGAAATATGAATCGGAGAGGGGAGCTCACATGCTGCATATCAAAACTAAATAAAACAATGTATTAATATGTCGTCATATTCATGGGAAAGCATCTTTTACTTTCAAAAATTACCAATAATCTGTTTCTGATAATTATTACTTTCTGTTTGTTGCTTCCTTAAACCTTCCCCCACTATGATTCATACCTTTCCTTAGCTAAATATAGCAAAAGATTTAGTCTGACATGTAATCATTTTCCTGAAAAATAACTGAAAGATATGAATGAAAAGAAACCAACCATTTGCTTGGTTTGTCAGCATTGACTTGACAGAAAAAAATGTTCAGAGTGGCTAAATGTAATTTTTAACTGCTATTGATCACAAATACTACTTTTCATGAAATAAAGCTTGCTTGTTGGCCTGTGTCTGCTGAGTGAGCATGAAAAAAGCAGGAAGCAGAGCCATCAAATAATAGCAGCCTTTGACTCAGCATGGTTTTCTTCCTGCAGACTCCTCCTTTGTTCAATTTTATTTTTTTCTGCGCCATCAATACAAAATGGAGTCTAAAGGGAAGGCAAACATCCTCCCTAAAATGGCTGAATGCGGCAAAGGAAGATAGAGAATAGTAAAATAAGGCAATAGCACCATCTGGTGCTTTAAAAAAAACCTGATTTGGCATTGAGATGCTTTAGAATTGAGAAGCATAAATTGCAATGGAAATAAGAAGACCTGATAGTAAATGTGAAATCTGTAAAATCACTCTCTCTGATTTATATCTATTCTATTTTTGAGCCACAAATTCTTCTGCAATTATAATCCATAAAGGTCTATGTTTAAACTCTGCCAGATTAAATATTACACACAATATTGTAGAGACTTATTATTATATGCTATATAAATGCAGTATTTATGTATCATGAATTTGAATTTGAATAGGAAGATTATTATTTCAACTTCCAAATTTTGGCTTTCTGTGATATTATTATATTTCAAGAGTAGTTTGGAAAGTGATACGAGCTCATGGAAATTCTTGTTAAGAACTGTAGGTCCAGCTGAAAATGCTTAAGACTTTTAAGAGCCACATGACAGCATTAAATGTCTCTACTGAATTTCAGATTTAGGATTTGCAGAAATAAATTTAAATTTATTTTCCCAATTTAGCCTGCATGAATTACCCAGGAAAATTGCAAAATTACACATTTCATTTTGCAGTGTGAACTTGAGAATGTCATAAACCTAAGCCATTATATAGACGTGTGGGGTTTAAGTAAAATACAACTATATGGAAGGCTAAAATGCAAACTTCCCTTTGAATAGAAAATTCAAAGTGAAGTATTACAGTATCAGAATAAAAAGCCTAGCACATGTTGTAATTAATTATCTCCAATATATTCCATAATGGAATATGGAAAAGTGAAACAATTTACAACTGTTCAGGTACCAGATGGAAAATCTGCATAAGAGTTTTAAATTCTGACTAGATCTTTCTCCCTACTCTCCACCACCACCACCACCACTCCAAAGATAAAGCTGATAAATCTCTTTGATTACACTTAACTCTCTAAAATACAGTCTGGATGCTGTTAAAGCTTCCTGGTATGGGAAATGCACTATAAAAAGAAAGAAACAGATGGGAATAACAAGATGCTCTGGCAGCCAAGCAAAATCCTTTATCTGAGGAAAAGGAACACCCCCCTTTGTTTTCTTTGTTCCTGAGAAATGAGGTCAGCAAAAAGGGAGGGGGCAGGAAAAGGGGGAGGAGGGAGGGGAGGAAATGGCCACCACCCTGATGACACAATGTCAGGAGATCTCATCTTCCAATCCAGTGGCTCTGACATCACCACCCTGAAACTGAGCCAAAATTACTCAACTGCGCACATCTGGTGGATGAAAAAAACACTGCAAGAAATTTAAGAAAAGTTGGATTTGAATTATGCCTTATCAGTGCAAGAGAGGCACAGAACTGGGAAACAAATAATAGCCTACTTGGAAGAGTTTATTAGGGGTATCTCTGAGCATTTTAAAGCTGTATTTAAAAAATAAAACAACTTAGATGCTAATTACAGACCACTTATCAAAAATGGATAGCCTTGATTATTCACAGATGGACAAATGTATAATATGCAACATACTGAAACTTTCAATTACAGAAATAGGTTGGTTCACACAAGATATTTATACACTGCAAACAAAATTAATGAAATTTCACTTATTGGGCAAATAGGGCAACTAATTCTATAAGTGAACAATTTAAATGAATTGTATGAACCAATCATATAGTTGTTGATAGATTTGCACTCCTGTATCAATGCAGCATCGTTTTGATCCTGTTTATTTTTTTATTTTTATTTTATTTTATATCAAATTTATATACCGCCCTTCTCCCTAAGGACTCAGGGCGGTGTACAGCCAAAGTAAAAACATTAAAAACTACAAACATTAAAATACAATTAAAAAGATATATATATATATATATATTTGGCCCCATAATTAAAAGCTAATTTAATTAATTAACATAATTAAATGTTACCAATAAGAATTCTTTAGAAAGAAAATAGGGGAGTGAAATTAATTATAAATATATGGGTCTCTGCTGCAATTCTGTATTTCAATGTCTCACATTTTATGTTCCAAAAAAAATACAACAATGGCATAGGAACAATTTTATCTTCATCTTCTTTCTTGACAATTCTGCATGAGGCTGTCCAAAGGATCTGGAAAAGGTGCAAACAAAGCTCCTCTTCCCGTAATATAAAAGCTATCTTTGCTAGCTTTCAAGAAAGCTGTTTCAAACTACCTATGTCTGCATGTGCTGAACCAACAACAGAAATGAAACAAAGTGACTGTATTGCACACATATGCCCAACCAACTGAAGCAGCTGCATGAGCCTTACAAAGAATATGGCTATTTTAATGATTTCAAAAGAGATATTTCATCTATATTAAAGCAAATAGGAAAATACCTTTTTTCAAACATTTTGTCCAATCTTTGCATACTCACTTTCAGTGGTAGATTTCCTTCGTAAAAAAGTTACTATGAAAACATTTATGTTTCCACATATATAGGAAAATACTTGTCAAAATGAGGCAAGCTGTT
Source organism: Pantherophis guttatus (assembly GCF_059756535.1). Classification (NCBI taxonomy): domain Eukaryota; kingdom Metazoa; phylum Chordata; class Lepidosauria; order Squamata; family Colubridae; genus Pantherophis; species Pantherophis guttatus. The sequence goes on along the minus strand of NC_142065.1, from coordinate 117,153,077 downwards.
GGGATAAATACATTATCAAACTATCTATAAGATGCCATTGCTTCCAATTTTAATCAAAATAGCCAGATAACGTACGGTGATAGTATTAACTTATTTACTCACTGAGATATTAGGCATCCTTCCTAAGTCTTGTCTTGAAATTCACCAAAGCTTTATCCCATTGAACAAGCTATATTATATTTGAGGGAGATGGGCACTATGGAAATGTGAAATAAATATTTCTACTAATGTTTGGAAGAAAGTATGAATGACTGCACCAGAAGAAATAGCTACAAAATGAAAGGACACATTCACAGTAGCCTAGAGTCCTAGGCTGAATCCTTCTGTATATTTTACCCATCAAGTATACAAGGGGAAAAGAATGGTACAACTGAGACCTGGACATACAGACACACACAATCATACCAAGGAATGTCTCAGTGCAAATAATGGAGCAGAAAGCTATAGATGATCATAGATATTCATGCACCTGCAATTAAATTTATCCCATTCAAAATGGGAATGAATGGTTAAGTTTTATAATAAGAGAACAGATATTTTTTTAAAATTATATTTCAGTAACATCCTACATCTTACAAAGTATTTGATCTTTCACACAGCATTACAGTAATCCTTCAATAGTCATGGAGTGCACTGTGGTGGCATATGTCCTTCCTATTTACAAGGTAGACCATAATATGCATGCTGTTATATTTTGAAGACAACTTTAAATGATACTCAGTCCTATATTTTAGTACTATCCATTATATCATATCTGCCCCTTTTTCAGATGGAGCACATGGAAGCATAATATATAAAGAAACCTAATTCATTTTATTTATTCAATTTCTATATCTGCCCAATTCAACCAAGTGTCTCTGGGTGGTTTACAAGTATAAGATTTTAAAATAATTTAAACAATTTAAAAGACATTAAAATAATAAAACCATCCACAAAATAAGTAAATATAAAAATAAACAGCAGTCTTGATGATTAATCAGCTAATAGTAAAGACAAGTAATGCGGCCCTTCACACATTCCAAGCCCTAGTGTCAGATCCCTAAAAGTGATACTGCCATTCAATTGGAGGAAGGGGGAGACTTGGATTCGATTTACTAGCATTGCTTGTGTCAACAGATATTTTACAACCTATATCCTGGCGCCAAAGAGCCCTGAGATCCTCTTTACCTGGAGGAATTTTTATGATAGCCATGTGGGTCGTTTCACTTTAAAGGATAACAGTGTGAATGCATGGTTGTTCGGGTTCTCAGGGAAACTAGGAAAGAAAGCATCTTCACACTTGTATATTGGTTAAAATCTGCATTCTGACTTAAAGGGAGGGGTCTCTACTGCTTTAACCCTACTTGTCTTGCCTAAGGGTATTCAGATCTTGCTTTAACTGGGTGGCTATCACTTCTGCTTAATAAAAGGATCCTTTTGAATAACCATGTTTCAAGAGTTTTTACTTTCTTAAATTGGAAGGAGAGGCAATCCTTACACCTAGACCAGGATACATAGCCAAGTTTTTAGAGCTTTGTGAAAAGCTAACAAGATTGGGGTGATTCTAATCTCTGAGGGGAGGATATAAGGCAGAGGCTACAACAGAAAAAGCCCATCTCCTAGTTCCACCAGTCGGCATTCTTTGGCTTACCGAATCTGTAGTACAGGGATGTCAAACTTATTTCATTGAGGGCCGCATCAGGGTTGTGTTTGACCTCAGAGGGCCAGGGTGGGCGTGACCAGCTTGACGTCACTCATGTCGGGGGCACCTGTGGTGGCCTGAACATTCTGCCAGTAAAAACGGGCTCCTAAGCTCAGTTTTTGGATGGGATGGCCTCCTGCAACCCTCTGCCAGCGAAAAGGGAGCATGTGGCCTTCCTGAGCTCTGTTTTTGGCTAGGATGACCTCCTGCAACTCTCTGCCAGTGAAAAGGGAGCATGTGGCCTTCCTGAGCTCTGTTTTTGGCTAGGATGGCCTCCTGCAACTCTCTGCCAGAGAAAAGGGAGCATGCGGCCCTCCTGAGCTCCATTTTTGTTGGCAGAGGCACCGCGGGCCGGTACTTGGCTGTTTCCAGGGCGGCTCCATGGGCCAGATAAGCACTCCGCGGGCTGGATCCCTTGAGTTTGACATCCCTGCTGTAGTATGTCCAATCTGTTGGATCTAATTGGACAGGTAGAAACTCTTGGAAAAAGACATTCCCTCAGATAATCCAGTCCCAAGCCATGAATGAATTGTAAATTCATACTGATAAACAGTATGTGAGAAAAGTTATCATGCTAACCTGTCCAATTATAGCTCCTTTTTGGGAGTCTGGATAGTTGTATCAAATGGAGACTACAGAGATGAAATCCTCTTCAAACCGACTCAAAACAAAACAAAACAAACTTTCTTTAATAGAACTGCATTTCACCTCTGATACTATTTTGTTACAAGAAAAAACCTTTCAAAGTAGACAATGTTGTACATATTACAAAAGCTATTTTCCAATTTACATTTTTAGAGACCAGGGAACTGACCAGAAAGTATATATTATGGTATGAAAATGATGGAAGAAATATATTATTCTTTTGGCCAAAAGTCTGAAATGTTTTAATACTCTAATGAAATTAGTGGAAAGTAAAATATCTTCCCAGGGCAGCAAAACAATAATTATTCTTGTTTGTGGCGGCATGCTACTTTTCCTGTTTCAGTATCTAAAGAAACTTTCAAAAGAAAGATATAGGCCAGCATATTCTTTCTGTCTTTTGTAAAGCAATACATATTAAAAAGTAGCTTCCTATCTTTTCTATTTTGCAAGGCCAAAGAGAAAGACTAGGTCCGTGATGGTGAACAGGTGGCACACAGAGCCCTCTCTGCTGGCACGCGTGCTGTCGTCCCAGGTCAGATCTCTGTGGTGTTTATTTCGTGAGCTTCTGTTTCCCTGCAAATAATGAAACAGAAGCTCACGAAAGAAAAAGATCTTAACTCTTGCTGTGCTGCCTGTGTTGGGATGTCCCGCCTCCCACCTGGACTTCGGGTCTCTGCTACACATGCGCGCATGTCCACACATTCACGCACGTATGTCTGTGCATGTGTGCATGTCCACACACGCATTTGCGAGTGCGCACACCTTTCAGTTTGGGCACTCGTTGTCTAAAAGGTTTGCCATCACTGGACTAGGTGGAAGAAAAAGTCTTTAAAAGAATGAAGGGAAACAAGCATTATTTTCCCGCCAGCAGATGGCATCCAAAGCACATACTTGAAAGATTGTTACTCAGATTAGGAATGCTAGAAATTTCATTAACTGCATTTTGGAAGCTTGCGCAAATTTTAGCACAATTATAAACATAATATTCCATATTATGCAAAAAAGAAACATCTACATTATGCTTTTGAATTGTTACTAAATTAACCATTTGTCTTTAGTTTCTTTTTTTCATTGGTAGTTTTAAAACTATACAAATTTTAACCTTTATATTATAACACTTCCTCTTTTAAACTATCATCAACATCATTGCCAGAATTACATACAGGTAGTCCTCGATTTACAACAATTCATATAGTGACCGTTTAAAGTTGCAGTGGCACTGAACAAAGTGACTTATGACCATTTTTCACACTTACAACCATTGCAGCATCCCCATGGTCATGTGATCAAAATTCAGTCACTTGGCAACGGACTCATATTTATAATTGCTGAAGTGTCCTGGGGTCATGTGATCCCCTTTTGCAACTTTCTGACAAGCCAAGTCAATGGGGAAGCCAGATTCACTTAACAATGTTACTAATTTAACAACTACAGTGATTCATTTAACAAATGTGACAAGAAAAGTTGTAAAATGGGGCAAAACTCATTTAACAATTGTCTTGCTAAGCAACATAAATTTTGAGCTCCATTGTGGTTGTAAATTGAGGACTATGTGTAATGATTAACTTCTTCCTCATTATGAGAAAAGGGAGAGATTGAAAGAAGTGACTGATTTTAAATCATAACAGAAACAAAACTGTTCAATCACAAGCTAAAACTAAAAGTGGGCACCCCAAAACAGTATGTACAGAAAGATCAGAGAGGAAAAAAACAGTAATTGAATTTCAGAGGGTTCTAGGATGAAGAGATAATTAGAAAGCGAAGTACAGATTTTAGAAAGCAACAGAATAAAAAAATAGAAAAGCGGATAACTGAAGAAAGTCAGAATTAAGTCTAAACTAGTGCTTCCTAAACCTTTTGCCTCATTATTCAAAACTGCTTATTGGAATGTTCTTTTTACAGCTTATCAAAGAAGTCCTTATTTAAATGTCCCTGTTTCGACTGAGTAATGAGTTTGTGTGTTGTTACCCAAAGAAAAAACACTTTCACCCAACTTTGGATAATTTACTCAGAGTTTGAGATGCTCTGGTCTAATTTATGTGAATTCTAATTTTAATTAAATTAGGTTTTATAGAATTTGTTTGAAATGTATGAAACTTATAGAACGTATTTTTGTAATATTCAGTTGTATCCACTAGAGGGTAAATATAATTTTTCAAGTTATTTTCTACATGAAAAATTAGGGCCTTACATAAACTAGTATATATACAACACAAATATACAACTACATTAAGAAAACACTTGCATGAGGTGATATTATAAGCAGCTACTATATGCTGGTTTGTTTTATATGAATAGAAGTTATTATTTACAAATATTTTGCACGTTTTACAAAACAGATACTGCCGAGGTAATAAAGCATTGATTAAAACTCAGCTTGATACAAAGCAAGAAGGAACTGAAGACCAAATTATATGAACATACGAATTATATGAAGGTACTGGCTATGTTCAGCTTGAAGAAAATTGCAGTAAAATTAACATTCAAATATCTGAAAATACTGTAGCTATGAAGTACAGCAACTTTGTTTTCTGTTATTTCAAAGAGAAGAATGAAAATACAGTTTAATTTTAAAAGTTTACAAGAAAGAATTTAGAGATGAAATACTAGGAAAATTTCCTGATAGTACAAAGAAAGCAGTTGAGAATGAAAAAGGTTGTCAATGAAAGTCATTCACTAGTGCCTTTTTGATGGCTCTTCTGTCAAGTGCTAATCTGTAGTGTATTTCTTGATTGCTGATTCATTTACTATTAATGGTTGATCCCAAAAGCTACCAATATCTACACTGTCAATACATACCATTGAATAGTTTACTATTTGCATAATTTAATCATTTTAATCAATTGTATTGAGCTATCTCATTTAGTATGATTTAAATAGATGATGATTTTATATATCTTTCTATGACTTGTCCCTAGTTCACCAATACATTTTAAATTGATATTCCTTTTGGTTCCAAAAGGAATTGATTTACTTGTTACCTTCCATTAGCTTGCTTAAGAAACTCATCAAAAACTCATCAAGGGATCGGTTTTTTTCACAGAATCTATTAGAGGAAGATGGTTATTAATAGTGACAAATGGCTATCAGGGATGCCAAGCAGACAATTTCCTGCACTGGCTTAGAGTAACCTAGCTTTATCTGACATCAGCTCCTTAAAGAAGGTCAAACTGTTCCATCACATCTTCTGCTACAATTGAGCTAACTTCTACTTTAGGGAAATGAGATTGAAACACAGGATTCAAGTCTATCTTTAGTCACAGAACTCCAAGTGACTGTGACCTAGTCACTCTCTCTCAGTCTAACCTACTTTACAACAAGCACTTATATATCAAGAACACCTACACATCCAAAAGATGTAAATATACTGTAGAGACTTTATGGATATGGGTTTACTGTTAAAATTATGGAGTGGTAACTTCACTGATTACAAAATGCGCTTTCAGAGGAATGGGAGTATTTAATAGGCAAATTGAGACATAAGGAATGTGCCCTTGCAACTCACAGTGGCCCCATGGTTAAGTTTTATCTTTATCCAATCACTGAATTTCAAGATGCAAATGTTTCTTTTAAGACTGTTGTCCTATGTAGATAACAGAAGGGCAGAAAGTAAACTGAGATCTATTACACTAACACTCATGAACATGTAGGCATGTTCATTTCCCCCTCCATTCTGAAATGTATAAAAGAATGCATCTTTTTGTCTGCAGGGGTGTGTCTCTCACTATTGTTTTAAAGAAGACCCTCTCCAGTAAGTACTATCTAATAAACACTACAGTGAGCTTGATTATTTGCTTTGGGTCCTGTTTTGATTCTACAGAAACTGACATCAGAAAATTCACAACCTTCAAGCTTCAACCAGATGACAACAGGGCGCCGTATAGGGTGAGTGTTGTGGTGAGTTTGATCTCATGTCCCTTCCTGCTGCCAAATGAGGGCACCATTTAGAAGTGTGTGTAAGGTAACCGTCTATGCCTAAAAGTCTAAGGAAGTTTGTTGGATGAGCATTGTAAACCGCCCTGAGTCTCCGGAGAAGGGCGGCATTATAAATAAATAATTTTTTTTAAAAAAGTGTGACCCTCCTAATTTTCAGCTGCCACTGGCCCTGCTGCGAACTCAATTTATTTTCCCCACAAAAGCATAAACCATCCTTAACACATTCCTGTCTTCAGTGTACATCTATGAAGTTATTACTTTATTTATTTGGTAAATTATATAGCTGCCCATCTCACATTCCTTACTTATTGTTGCTCAAAGTGCATTACTTACATTTGGTCTGTGCAGTTGAGAAACGAAGTGTTAGCTTGGCAAAAAGATCATCACTCTCATAACGATCCTCCTTAGCTTTCACCCAGAAACAGCCTTCAGATAATTCCTGTACTGTAATCTGTAAAGGTTACATATAACATGGCATAATCCCTATAAATACCATTGCAGATTCCTATTGCAGTTTAAGTGTCCTGTACATATTTTAAGCATAAAGACCATATGCCTGTTAGAAAACATGTTATTTATTTGTTCATAAGCTTTTATGAAACAAAAATCATTTCATAAATAGTGTTAGTCTGGAGATAATATTGCTGAATTACATTTATCAATTTGTGGGATTAATTTATTATGCATTTTTCATATCATCATGAAATGTAAGAGGTGGCTGGCTACCTTTCTACCCATAAGAGGTCAGATAAGTGGGGCACAAATAAAAAAAGAATAATGTAATTACATGCTTAATGCTAGCTCTTATGTTGCAGAAAATAAAATAGTTCTGATTAGCAGAGACAAACATGCAAGGAAATGCATCTCAAAAACTGGCAGGCATCAAAAGATTTTAAACAGAGAAGCCAATGGAGAAAATTCCAGGGTGTATGTATTACCCAATATTCTAGCTAATGATTTTTAAACCAGAAACCTTCTGCAAGGTTTCATTCAATAACAGATACTGTAAGCCTTAAAATATTCTGGTCCTAAATTATATACGGTTAGGATATGTACAACTACATTTTCCAACTGATAAGGATATTCACAAAATATCTAAAAGTTTAAAAAACTTAAGACCACAATAACTGTGCTGTTTAAAATTCATACATTGAATTTTATTTCTAAAAAATTAAAAGCAGTATTAAATATCAAAAGAAATTTTTCATCATTTTAAAAGATTATACATAGAGGTAAATTGACACATTTATTAAGTATCAAGAATACATCCAACTTTATATCTCATAAAATTCTGCAAAATGAATTAGTTCTGCAACAACCAGTAAATAATCTTTTCTAGTCCTCAGCATTCAAAATCTTGAACACAGAGTAATTAACGGGAAAAAGCACTGGTAGACTGAGGAGCTTGAAAAAGGAAAAGGAAACATTGACAATGGGTAAAATATATCTAATTATCAATTACAAGAAATCACCTTGGACCAGTTAGTTCTCCTAAGCTGAACTTCTGGTTTGTAAACCTTCTTGGGAGGCAATCCAAATGGAAGAATTGGGGCTGACATAATTCCAAAACCAGATAGAGTAGGAGGTGGTGGCGGCATTGGTATCCCAAACTGATGTGGAGGGGGCAGCCCTGACATCCCAGGTAGAGGTGGTGGGGGAGGGGGTAATCCTGGCATACCAGGCAGAGGTGGTGGGGGAGGGGGCAACCCTGGCATACCGGGCAGAGGTGGTGGGGGAGGGGGGAACCCTGGCATACCGGGCAGAGGTGGTGGGGGAGGGGGTAATCCTGGCATACCAGGCAGAGGTGGTGGGGGAGGGGGCAACCCTGGCACACCGGGCAGAGGTGGTGGAGGAGGGGGCAATCCTGGCATACCGGGTAGAAGTGGTGGGGGAGGGGACAACCCCGGTATCCCAGGTAGAGGTGGTGGGGAAAGTGGCAACCCTGGAATCCCAGGTAGAGGTAGGGGAGGGGGTGGGGGAGGTGGTAATCTCAGCATCCCAGGCAAAGGTGGGGGAGGAGGCCCTGACATCTCAGGTAGAGCAGGTGGAGGGGAAACAGTTTGTGAAGAAAGGGATGAAGGGATTTGGTGACTTTCTGTCCCGGTAGGTAATGGTTGCTGTGATGGGAAACCCGTAGATGAAATGACATGCTTCATTTTCTTCTTAAGTTCTTCAAGTTCTTTGGTCAGAAGAGCAATCTTTAGAGAAAGAAGTAGAACAAATCAGACTGGAAAAGTCACATTTCTAAACCACAAAAATAAACAGACTGCCCATCTCTAAGCCATTATTCACTATTATTCACTAGGCTTAGGACCGGGGTATCTACGAGACCGTCCTCTGCCACCAGTGGCCTCTCACCGACCAGTACGCTCCCATAGAGAGGGGCTCCTCAGGGTGCCGTCGGCCAAACAATGTCGACTGGCGGCCCCCAGGGGGAGAGCCTTCTCTATGGGGGCACCTGCCATCTGGAACGAGCTCCCCCCGGAGATACGGAGGATCCCGGACCTGTGCGCTTTCTGCTGTGCCATCAAAACATTTCTTTTCCAGCAGGCTGGCCTGGCCTAACCTCTCTTTTAAACTTTTTTAAAAATTTTTAAATTTGTCCTATGAATTGGGGTGTTTTAAATTTCATTTTTCGGGCCAATTATTTAATTGTATTTTAATGGGTTTTTTAACATTTGTATTATATGTATTTTATTTGACTGTTCACCACCCTGAGTCCTTCGAGAGTAGGGCGGTATACAAATTCAATAAATAACAACAACAACAACAACAACAACAACAACAACTACCCTGTTGATATTTCCTTTACTCCTTTGGGGTTTTGAGATTGCTCTTTGTGTAACCCAATGCAACAGATACAAGAATAGGCAGATCACACTGAATTGGTAGTCTTATTCTGATTTAGGGCTGTGTGATTCCTGCACAAGAGATCCTTTGGAACACAGCTTTCTGAATGGTCAAAGCAGGACTTTTTTCCAGGCTTACAAAGCTACTCTGGAAGCTGATCATGGTTTTTCTGAACCAAGCATGAACAATACAGAACAAAGTGGCTGTGCAAGCAAAGTGTGAGGAGACACTGTGTAAACTGGTTAGCGCCCACAATGGAAAAAGACAAACCTATTATATGATTCAAAAAGTACTCTATTAATGTTCCTAAAGCATGCTTGGTTCAGAAAATCTTTTTTTCAGATTGTAACACATTGCACATCTGATTTAACATTTCAACCTAACCCAGTTGTAGATGGTTAGTATGTGGGGCTCTCAATGTTTCTGCCCTAAGAGATACAATTAGGATTTTCAGAGTAAATTATAGGTATTTTCACAAAACAGCTGCCATGATGAAAGTAGAAATTGGAAAGATTGCTTTTTACTACTACTTCAACTTTTTATCATGTCAGCTTACTTTCCAATTTTTTAAGGATGTGCAAATTTCCAGAAAAAGCATGCTGTAGTGGGCAACTATCATTTTATTTTCTAAAAATAATTCTGGAGGTCACAGGGAGACCAAATTATTGTTGCCAGCAGAACTTATGGTAGAAAAAAAGCTTTGAACACAGCCAGACTGGCACTATAGGAGATGCTGTCAGACATACTGCAATGCATTGGACCACACCAGTAACCCAGGGTTTATTATAGGGCGCTCATATTTCTCAACTAGCAACTTGTTATATTTGCTATAAACTGTCAAGACATAATTGGATGTGGTGGGATATAAATCCATAAATAAATGATCTGCTTCAATCCCAGAATTTATATCCAATTCATTTTATTCACAAAGAACAAAACAAATGTTTTACATCATGCCACCAACTATCCTGACTCCCTCTCTTGAACATCATAATAAAAGGGATGTCATATAGTGTGGAATAGCAACATTTACATGCATCCATTAACATCCCAATATCCTAAAATTTTACAGTACAGCTTTTGATGTCCCATTACCCATTCTTTCTCCAAGAAAATAGCAATATTTCTTCTTCCATTTTATGATTCTTGAGACTTAGGACTTAAACATTAAATGGCACGTTTCTCTAATGTAATCAGTTTATTTATACCATTGCTCATTACCTCATCATTCAACAAAGAGCTATTAATTTCTAAGTTTTGCTTCTCTGAGGTAATACGCTGTTTCTCAGCTGCCACTGTTTCTTTCTCCTGAAGTAAATTTTGAATTTTTTCCTCAAAATCACTTTCCTTCTTCTTCATTTCAACTTGTAATTCATGACGTGCAGTCAACTCAGATTCCAGCTGAAAGAAAGAATTATGCACAATAATCATGCCAATATACTCCATATGCCATATTGGTTAAATCTCAAGCGAGATAATATTTTCCTTCTTGGGGAGTACAACAGACAATGCTGATTAGATGACAAGGAGATAAAATTTAATACTACTAAATATGAAAACATTTCAGCAGAGTATGCGTTAATTAGTTTGTCATAATCCAGGTCAAAAATGAAATTATTAAATAAAAGGAAGTTTTACATGTAATAACAAAACCATTATTATAAAATTCTGAAATATACAGTAATCTTTTAAGAAAAATAGTAAAGAAAAATGTTCCAATGTTTGTGTTTTCTGTGTTACATTTTACTTTGGTGAACATTTTAAAGATAAGCCAATTTTATACTGTCTTTGTAAAAAAAAGCAGAATATAGCTTTTAATATAGATGGATGAATGAATGAGTGACATTTTCAGAGCACTGGCAGTTCTAAACCCTGGACAAAAAGAAGATGAGGTAACTTGTATTAGTATAAGTGCAACATGCTAGGAAAGCAAATGAAATTCTTAAGTGATGCTGACATATCAGGTCACTATTCTATGTAGCTTGGTTTTATCTTGGTCAGCCGTGATTTACCAGAAATCCTTCCCTCTTCTGCTATTCAAGGTCCTTTTACTTGAGGTGACAAGGACTGAATCAGAACCTTTTGCAAATCTCTCTTGGCTGTAGGATTTGTTTTTTCTTTTTAGTTGATACATTTAAAATTAATTTCTTTAATAAATTAATATCTCTTCTTGATTCCTAATACAATTTTCTTATAAGATAAGATATTCAGAATGATGTGTGAACAATTACCCCTGGTCTATAAAGTCTAGATTTAATGATAGTTTTCCACTTTATCAATGAAGAACAATGTTGTTTCCTTCTATCAATTAGTACAAGGGTCCCCAACTCCCGGACCACAGCCAGTTCGGAACAGGGCCACACAAGCGGCGGCCTGGTTCCGAACTGGCAGTCATGATGCAAGAAACTCCACTCACGAGTGGTGAGTGCTTGCGCCCATGTGCGCAGCCCCTCACAAATGCAACTCCACTTGCACAAGTGGCGGGATTTCACACGTGAAGCTCCACTTGTGCCAACGCCAGGCACTTGCACTCGTGCTATTGTAGTTGTACGTGCTCATGCATACACACCTGCCACTCACAGGGAACCATCCCCCCCCATGCTGGGCCACCAAGCCGCAAAGGCTAGGGATCACTGAATTAAAAGTACTGAACTGTTGCTGCCACCTGCCTTTTCTGGCATTAAATATACAAGTAAATTTGGTAGGACTTGGTCTATATACTGTTAAATGTTTGCTAGCAATAGTAAAAATCCTCTAGCAAATTAAAAATATACAGGATGATGTGTATTTAAGATTAATACATGAATTATACATATAACCTACTTTAGAATGTTTAAGCTTATACATATTTTTCTTTTCAAATGCACCACGATGAGAAATAGAAAAAATAAACCTGTTTATAAATATATAGTTAGTTAATTCAGAAATGTTAAAAATAAAGGACAATGAAAATAAAAGTTTATGATAGCATGCTACTCAGTGAAAACTTTGGCATACCACTTCCTATTTGGGGAATGACTTTTATGGCACCCCATGAAAAAACAGTATTGCAGCAATGTTCTAACTGTTATTGCTGTTATTGCTGCAGAATTTTAAAAAAAGAATGTACTTCTGAAGATGAAACCAGTATCAATACAGACCTGTAATGTTTGGGAGAAAGCCAAGGGAATACTCCTCTTGCATACTTATAAATACTTCTCCTCTTTGCATACTTATAAATAGTAGTCTATGAGTACTAAAGAACAGAGGCATCAAGAAAAAAGAACTCAACAGAAATAAACAGCAAAGGAGTTTTTTTAAAAAATGAAGATATTTAAAAACACAAAAGTAAATTTAAACTGTTCTGAGTAAGGAAAAAGCCAGTAAAATAAAGGAAGAATAAAGTAAAGAAATAAAGAAATAAAGAAAAAAATATGATTGTAACCTTCTTCTCCAATTCCAGGGTTTTAGCTTCACTTTTTGCCACCTTAGTTTGATCAATGAAATTATCTACAGGGAAAAAAAACCAAAGTAAGAATACTGTGAGAAAAATTCCCCTTTACACTAAGCAACCCTATAGAATAGAGGTGCATACTTTTGGGGAAGGAGTGGGCTTTTTCATTCTTTGAGTGGCATCCTCAGGTTGTGCAATTGTATAGACGTAGGGGAAAAACTGAACTGGATTTTATTTTATTTATATTTAATTTAAATTTAGTGAATGTAGTTAATTTCTGGCCACCTATTTAATTATTAATTGCATCACATTTATACTGTACTTAGCTGCAGGTGTAAATGCTATAGCAATTACCAAACTAAAAATTATAATTTACTACTGAAATCTTTGAAAGCCACACTCAAAGCTTTCAGGAGGCAAATATAGGTCGGAGCACAGCTCTATTGTAAAGCCTTACTCAAGGTTATGCATTGCTTTGTTACGTCCTGTTGTGGCCCACCAGCGGCCTACATGGATTGCTGCTGATCCCGATTATGAGGAGGCTGGTGTGGTGTTGCGCCAGCAGCCTGTGCAGCCGGCGCTCGAGTCGGACAGCGAGGAGGCTGAAGAAGATGTGGTGCCAGAGGCAGGGATTCAGCCAGGGCCTTCAGAACCTCCAGAGGCTGCTTTAAGTGAAGAGGATGAAGTGGAGGAGCCTCTTCTCAATGCACAAGCACACAGAGCTGCCAAAAGACAGGAGTGGTTACTCAGGAGGAGGTCTCCTCAAGAGTAAGGCTTGGGGCTAATTGGCCACTCCCTTAGCCTATTTAAGTTTGCACACAGCTTGTAAAAAACTGCAGGAAACAACGTGTGTTCGCTGATCATTGAGTTTGAATTTTCTCTGCAAACCTGGCTTCTGGGCTTTCTGCCAACTCTAGTAAGACTCTATCTTATCTGTGGAATTTCTGGCAGGTTGTTAAGAATGTTTTATTAATAGCCTGCATTTGCAAAAAGACTGTGTTTTGAAGTAAACTGAGTTTTGTTCGGAGTTTGTGTGCTACATTCTTTGGGATCCGTAGCTGGGGCAGAACACGTCCTTGATTTACCAGACATAGCTGAATATGTACATATCTGTCTTTCACTCATGTCTTTTACTTTTCACTCATGTAACAGATCAGAAATAGATCATTTCTTGTGTCTCAGTATAACTGAAAGAGCAAAAAATGTCATGCTGGAGAGGTTTTCACCATGAAATAAAAGTACAATTGTGGCAATGCTTTCAATAGATTGTAGGTACTTTGAGTAAACAGTAAGAAGTATTCTGCATCTTTATTCTTTAAAAAAATCTAATATACTAATATATTAAAAATCTAATCAATTAATATACTTAAGCTGAGTGATTTAGTTTTTACAATGGGACAAAAAATGATACAAATATATTCACTTTCTGTCAGCTCATATAATAGTAACAAACAGAAAAATACATTTTTCCTGGACAATTAGCAAAATAAATATAGCTATCAGTGGCATCAGACTCACCTATTAAGGCCTCAACATTAAAGTCAAAGTGTTTGCGCTTAAAGTCTGGGTCAGCCCCATTCCTGAACAGAACTATCTGTGAAATGCATTCATCGATTAGTTTAAAATATTGAGGCCTAAGGCAAGAACAGATATTAAAAAAAAGATATTAGTGCTGATAATCAGAAGTAAAGCTTCCTACTCAAAAAAGTATGTACCGTGTTTCCTCAAAAATAAGACCCAGTCTTATTTTCTTTTAGGCCCTGAAATAAACACTAGGGCTTATTTTCAGGGATTGTCTTATTTCTTTTGAGTGCCATTGCCACGAGGTGGGGAGGTGGAGATACCCAATGCACACACCAGCTTACCTGAGGGCCCCTGTGGCTCCATGCCCCGACAACTGGCTTGCAGCGGCAGCACCAACAAACATGTGCAGCAAGAGCCCATGGGACCACAGCCCCCCTTCTTCCAGCACCATACTCGCTGGTGCTGCAGCCACGAGGCAAGCCGGGGAGGGGGTGGAGGATAAGGAAAGGTAGGGGAGGGGGTGGAGCTGCCACATGCGCATGCTGACTTACCTCAGGCCCCGCGCAACCAGGCCACACACCCCTAACACTAACTCACAATCCCTAACCCTAGCCCTAACCCCAGAGCAAATTGCCTTTGTATAATCAAGCCCTGGAAGATTATGGGAAGCATGTGTTTAGAAGCAATGTGCAGCCTCTTTCAGTAATGAGAATTGCAGGAAATGCTGTCCCTTTCAAACAATCTTCCAGGGCTTGAACGCCACACTTTCAGCTTGATTTCCCACCCCACCCCCGCCAGGCTAGTCTGGTGGGCAGGATTGCCTTCTGCCTTCCCCACTGCTGTGGTCAGCAACCACAGGAGGTGGTCAGGAGGATTTTGCATTAACCTTCCCCTGGATTGGGGAGGGAATGGAGATTTTACAGTATCCTTCCCCTGCCATGCCCACCAAGCCACACCCCAGAATCGGTAGTTTTTTTTATTGAAAAGTTTTTAAAAGTTTTACAAACGTTTCCCCTTCCCCCTCCCTCCTCCCCTTCCAACCCTCCCCTCCCCTTCCCCTCCCTCCCCCCCCCCACTTCCCAGAGCAAAATACAGGGTATAACATTTGACAACCATAAACTAACATAAGCTAATTATCTATAACCTCCTATCCCCCTCTTGAACTTTTAACTCCCCTTTTACTAAACTAAATTTAAGTACTTTATAAAATCTCTTTGATCATTCATAAGCTTTTGAAATTTTTTAGTCCGATATTTGCCTTGAATATAATCAATCCATCTTCTCCATTCTAACATATATTTCTCATTTGGATGGTCCTTTAGATATGCTGAAATTTTCGCCATTTCTGCTAAATTTACTACTTTTAGTGTCCATTCTTGAATAGTAGGTAAATCTTCTTTCTTCCAGTACTGCGCCACAAAGAGTCTTGCTGCAGTTATTAGGTTCAAAATCAAATTAGTCTCTATAGCCGTACAATCTGTAATTATACCTAACAAAAACAACTGTGGAGTAAACTTTATCCTTTTTTAAAAAATATTTTAAATAATCCACCATATTTTTATCCAAAATGCTTTAACTTTTTTACAAGTCCACCAAACATGAAAATAAGTAGCATCAACACAATCACATCTCCAATATTTGGGTTGTAGGTTTGGGTACATACAAGCTAACTTTTTGGGATCCAAATGCCATCTATAAAACATTTTATAAAAATTTTCTCTCAAATTTTGGGCTTGTGTAAATTTTACATTTCTTACCCAGATCCTTTCCCATGTTTCCATCATTATTGGTTCCTCAAAATTTTGTGCCCATTTTATCATACAATCTTTAACTAACTCTGTCTCCAAGTCTATTTCTATCAATATATTATACAACCTTTTTATGTGCATTTGACTCTGGTCCCTAATTTGTTTTATCAAATTTTCTTCACTTTGTGTAATACCAATTTTCTGATCTTTTTTCCATCTATTCTGCAGCTGTACGTACTGAAACCAGGTTTGAATTGCCCTTTCCTCTCTTAATACATTCAAAGACTTTAACTGTAGTACATTTCTTTCTGTAATCAGAAGTTCTATATAAGTAATTACATCCTGTCTTTGTTCTATACTTATATTTTCTATTGCATGTCTGGGTACTACCCACATGGGTATCTTGCCATTCAATTTATATTGGTATTTTTTCCAAACACGCAGGAGAGCATTCCTTAATATGTGACTTTTGAAAGTCCTATCCACCTTCTTCTCATAAACTAAGTAGGCATGCCAACCATATAGCAAATCATACCCTTCAATATTCAATATTCTTTCATCTGTTAAATTAATCCAGTCACTAATTGCTGACAAAGCAGCTGCTTCAGAGTACAATTTTAGATTGGGCAATTTCAAACCTCCTCTTTCACGTATATCCTGCATTATTTTTAATTTGACTCTCGGTCTCTTCCCTACCCAAACAAAGTTATTAATGCCTTTCTGCCATTCCTCCAAATTTGCATCCTTTTTAAGTATTGGTATCATTTGAAAGAGAAATAGAAACTTGGGCAAAACATTCATTTTAACTACTGCTATTCTTCCCAACAAAGACAGTTGTAATTTTTTCCATTTATCCATCTGTATCTGTATTTTATGCCATAACAATTCATAATTATACTTGTATAATTTCCCATTTGACATTGCAATAAAGATTCCTAAGTACTTAACCTTTTTCACTATCTCGCATCCTGTTACTCTTTCCAATTCTTCTTTTTGATTTATATTCATATTCTTAGCTATCATCTTTGTTTTCCCTGTATTTATTTTAAACCCTGACACTTGACTATATTGCCTAATTATATCCATCAAACCTGTAGCTGAATTTACTGGTTGGGTTAAAGTTACTATCAAATCATCTGCAAATACTCGTAATCTATAATCATGTTGCCTGATCTTAATACCCTGTATGTTATCCGAGTCCCGTATTTTATTCAGCAATACTTCCAAAGTTAAAATAAACAATAATGGAGACAAGGGACATCCCTGTCTTGTTCCTTTCTCAATTTTAAAAGTTTCTGTGAGATTACCATTAACTATTATTTGTGCTGTTTGTTTCTGGTACATTGCCTTAATAGATTGTATGAAATGCTCTCCCAACTGCATCTTTTGTGCTACTTTCACTAAAAACTGCCAATTCAATCGATCAAACGCTTTCTCTGCATCCAAAAATATAAGCACTGCATGGACTTGGTTGTTCTTCCCCAAATACTCCAGTATATTAACAATTTGTCTTACATTACTTTTCATTTGTCTCCCTTGTATAAATCCAGTTTGATCTTTATGAATCACTTGTCGCATAACTGACATTAATCTATTTGCCAAATTTTTTGCGAAGATTTTATAATCTGTATTAAGCAATGATATGGGTCTGTAATTTTTGGGTTGACTATGATCTTGATCTTCTTTTGGAATCAGGGAAATAAAAGCTGTTCTCCAGGATGGTGGCACCTCTCCTCCCCATTGTATTTTAGCAAATAACTCCTTAAGAGGTTCTACCATTTCTAATTGAAAATTTTTATAATACACTGCTGTCAAACCATCTATACCAGGAGCCTTTCCACTTTTTAATTGCTTAATTGCCAGAAGAATTTCCTCAGTGGTTATTAATACATTCAATCTTTCCCTTTGTTCATCAGTAATTACAGGAATATTTTCCTTCTGCAAATATCTCTCTAAAAATGCTTTTTTAATCATATTCTGTTGATATACCTCTTTACCTTTATACTCTATTTTTTCTATTGTACGAGATTTTTGTTTTTTCCTTAACATATATGCTAACCACCTGCCTGGTTTATTTGCATTGCAGAAAGTATTATGTTTGGCATATTGCAAGTTCGTTGCAACTTGATCTGACATCAACATATTAAACTGTCCTCGCAATATTGTAATGGCTTCTTTTATATTCTTGTCATCTGGTTTCTCCACTAACGCCTGTTCCTTCTTTTTTATTTCCTCTTCCAATTCCCTCCGTTTTCCCCCCTGTCTACGTCTATAGGAATTATTCAAATTTATTAAGACTCCTCTCATATATGCTTTACTTGCATCCCATACCATTTCCACAGATGTACCTTTATGCATATTTAAAACAAAAAATTCTTTCATTAACTTTTTACATTCTATCACATTTGCCTCATATCGAAATAGATTTTCATTCAGCCTCCAAGATCTCCTAGACCCCTCCCCAAACTCTAATTCCATCCACACCGGATTATGGTCTGTTAAAGTTCTTGGACATATCTTCGTCTTCTTTACCCTGGAAAGAAAATCATTTGTAGTTAGTATGAAATCAATTCTAGAAAAAGATTGGTGCCTATCAGAAAAGAAAGTAAAATCCTGTTCTTTAAAATTTCGTTCACACCATATATCTCTCAACTCCATATCATCCATCATGTCAAAAAAAGATTTAGGCAATTTAGCCCGTGTTTGAATATTTGGCAAAAGAGTCTTTTTGTCTTTTTTAGTGTCCAATACACCATTCCAATCACCCATCATTAGACATGATTTGTAATCCATTTGTATTAATTTTTTATGCAGAAGTTTATAAAATTTCTCTTGTTGTTGATTAGGTGCATATACTCCTTCTAAAAGTATTTTCTTCCCTTCTATTACTAATTCAATCATTATATATCTTCCTTGTGGATCTGCTTCAATTAATTTAGCCATTAAATCTGTTCTTAGGTATATAACTATGCCATTTTTCTTCTCAGGAGCTGATGCAACAAAATGTTTGCCCAGTCTAGCATTTATTAGGTATTTCTGATCACTTGTTCTAATGTGTGTTTCTTGCAAACAAATTACATCATTTTTAAACTGTTTCAAATAATGAAATATTTTCTTCCTCTTTTGTGGTGAATTTAAGCCATTAACATTCCAGGTCAAAAATTTATTTGCCATCCTTGGCCCCTGAAAGCTTATGGAGCACCGACTGGAAGTCCTCCTGGAATTTCCTCTTCGGTCTAGCTCCTCCCACGGCTTCCATATTTGTAATTGCAATTTCTTGGGTTATTATCTGACTTAGTTGCTTCTTTAATTCTTGTTCTTTACGTCTGGTTGCTGCTCGAGTTTGTCTTTGATCCTTGGGGGTCTTCCATTTTTTCAAATAAATCCAAAAGTTGAACATCCTCTGAAAGTTGCAATAATTCTTGTTGAGTAGTCAAAACACCTCCTTGAGCTTGTGCTTGCATAATTTCCTTTTCCCCCTTTCTGGCCTCTCCTGCTTCTTTCCTTCTTCTGGCTTCTGGAGATGGTAGGTTTCCAGCCTTTAGTATAGTAGTGTAAAAATCTCTTGCCTTCCCAACTGAGTTGAGACGATGTCTCTCACCCAAATAATTCACCACTAATCCGGCTGGAGCTTCCCATCTGTACTGCAACTGACGCCTTCTAAGTTCATCAACTAAAAATGCATAGTCCTTTCAAGATCTCAACATTTTGGGGGGAATTTCCTTCATTACTGAGACCTCCTGTCCTGCCACTTGAAATTTCTTCTTATAAGAAACTTGTAGAACTCTGTTTCTTGTTCTCCTTGTAACAAAGTAGATCACAATATCTCTTGGTAGTTGTCTCTGTCTGGCAATCCATGAATTAACGCGATAAATTTTGTCTATTTGCCAGTCACACTCTGCTTTAGATTCTCCAGTAAACTGAGCAAGGGCTTCTACAAAAATCTCTCTGAGGCTTTCCTGGTTATTTTCGTTCAAGCGTCTGATCCTCACTGCCCATTCTATCGCTCTGTATTGTGTCATTATGAGTTCTGCTTCCGCCTTTTCGATCTTATTTTGAGCCTCTCCCAATTTAGCTTCCACATTCAAGTTAAACTGGTCAATTTCATCCACCCTTTCTTCCAATGATGTAACATGACCCACCAGTCCCTTAAATGCTTCAACAATATCTTATCTTATTGCATCATTTTGGGTTTGAATTGTTTCTTTAATTTCAAGCAGTTCCTCAGACACTTCTTTAATTTTTTCCTCAAAACGGAGTGTGATTTTTTCTTCCAAATCAGTAGACAGTTTCGTTAAAGCTCCTTGAAGAACTTCTAGTGTCAGTGTTTGTGTATCTGGTGGGGCTAATAAAGACTGCATTTTTGATGTTTGAGCTGGATAAGTCCCCGCACTTTTAGTCACAACAGTTTTTATTTGCTTCGCAGCCATCTCCAAACTACACTTTCCCACCAGCCACTCAACAGAACCAACAGGTCTTCTTAATCTCAGTCCT
This sequence comes from Pantherophis guttatus, assembly GCF_059756535.1. Classification (NCBI taxonomy): domain Eukaryota; kingdom Metazoa; phylum Chordata; class Lepidosauria; order Squamata; family Colubridae; genus Pantherophis; species Pantherophis guttatus. The sequence continues at coordinate 117,132,766 of NC_142065.1, read as the reverse complement.
TAATAATTATTATAGCTTGTTGATAAGTCAATATTGTATTCTTTAATTTCCAATCCTCAAAATTCCCCAACAGTCTTTTAAAAGGTGCTGACAGCGTTAACGAGTGTTAATGAGCGTTAACAAGCACTTTCTCTTTTAACTTTCGTTTTCACGCCCTTAAGCAACTCAGCGCCATCTTTTTTAAGCTTTCTCCCATCTCAAGCTCCGAAGGAAGTGGTAATTTATTAGAGTTAAAGTTTAGTACTTGCAGTTGTGATTTCTCCTGTCTTTGCTCTGCCTGCTTTAAAGTCCAATCGATGTAAAATCATTTAGTTCGCAGGGGTGGTCGTGGCGCCCTGTTCTGTTTGAAACAGAAAGGTCCCGGATCCGGAGCTTCTTCAGGTGCTTGGGGAGCTCTCACCCTCCGCACCCCAGGATTAATCCTGGAGGTCTTGGGGAGCTCTACCCACACCTGCCTGCTCGCCTTCCCCTCTTCTCCCGAGGGGAAAGTTCCAAGCCACTAGAACAGCTGATTTTCGCTGCTCTAGCGGCTTTATGAGATTGCGGGGGTTAGTGTTCCCAAGGGAGCTGCCGCCAACGCCTGCAGTGCCACTGGAAGTTCGGTAGTTAAAATTTTTGAAACCCACCACTGGGGTAGGGCTTACAGGTAAAACTCGAAAAATTAGAATATCGTGCAAAACTTCATTTATTTCAGTAATGCATCTTAAAAGGTGAAACTAATATATGAGATGGACTCATTACATGCAAAGCGGGATAGTTCAAGCCTTGATTTGTCATAATTTTGATGATTATGCCTTACAGCTCATGAAAACCCCAAATTCACAATCTCAGAAAATTAGAATATTGTGAAAAGGTTCAATATTCTAGGCTCAAAGTGTCCCACTCTAATCAGCTAATTAAGCCATAAAACGTGCAAAGGTGTTTTTGAGCCTTTAAAGGCACCTGAGCCTTTAAATGTTCTCTCAGTCTGGTTCAGTAGGAATCACAATCATGGGAAAGACTGCTGACAGAAAAACATCACTGACACCCTCCATAGGGAGGGAAAGCCTCAAAAGGTGATTGCAATAGAAGTTGGATGTTCCTAAAGTGCTGTATCAAAGCACATTAATAGAAAGTTATGTGGAAGGGAAAAGTGTGGAAGAAAAAGGTGCAGAAGCAGCAGGGATGACCGCAGCCGGTTGCTCAGTGGTCCAAAGTCCTCTTTTCTGATGAGAGCAACTTTTGCATCTCATTTGGAAACCAAGGAGGAATAATGGAGAGGCACACACTGCAAGATGCTTGAAGTCCAGTGTGAAGTTTCCAGTCTGTGTTGATTTGGGAAGCCATGTCATCTGCTGGTGTTGGTCCACTGTGCTTCATTAAGTCCAGGGTCAACGCAGCTGTCTACCAGAGATTTTGGAGCATTTCATGCTTCCTTCCGCAGACGAGCTTTATGGGGATGCTGACTTCATTTTCCAGCAGGACTTGGCACCTGCCCACACTGCCAAAAGTACCAAAACCTGGTTCAATGACCATGGGATTACTGTGCTTGATTGGCCAGCAAACTCGCCTGACCTGAACCCCATAGAGAATCTATGGGGCATTGCCAAGAGAAAGATGAAAGACATGAGATCGAACAATGCAGAAGAGCTGAAGCATCCTGGTCTTCCATAAACCTCAGCAGTGCCACAGGCTGATAGCATCCATGCCACGCCGCATTGAAGCAGTAATTGATGCAAAAGGGGCCCAAACCAAGTACTGAGTACATATGCATGCTTATACTTTTCAGAGGTCTGATATTGTTCTATGTACAATCTTTGTTTTATTGATTTCATGTAATATTCTAATTTTCTGAAATTGTGAATTTGGGGTTTTCATGAGCTGTAAGCCATAATCATCAAAATTATGACAAATCAAGGCTTGAACTATCTCGCTTTGCATGTAATGAGTCCATCTCATATATTAGTTTCACCTTTTAAGTTGCATTACTGAAATAAATGAACTTTTGCACAATATTCTAATTTTTCGAGTTTCACCTGTATTTTGCAAGCAGCATGAAAAATCATGCTAGGGCTTATTTTCAGGGTAGGTCTTATATTTGGGAAAACACGGTACATACATCCACACATCAATATCTTTTCACAATATTATAAAGGGTTTCCTTCTCTACCTGGCCTCATAGTCATTGCGGATTAGCAGGAAGTGTTGCAAAATTGAGAGGAAATGTTGTTCTGCCTTAGAATCCTTTACTGTATTCAGGAGAATCTGGAAGATTTCGTTGAAATCAGTAAAAAAAATTAAGGATTCAAAAACCATTCAAAAGAAATACAGATGCACAGTGCTAATTCATAAAAGAGACCTAGTTTACTTAATTAAAACCTGATTTCTGATCACTTAGCTATCTCTCTGCTTCAGTAGGAGTTCCCACATATACCTTCAAGGATTATGCCACATTTTCTGTTCTTGTTCTGGAAGCTTAAAATATATTTCCTTAGGGAAGAATATTTTCTAGAGTATTTGTGTGTTTGTGTGTGTGTGTCTGTGTGTGTAAGTATGTACTGTATATGTACACACACACACACACACACACACACACACACACACAGAGCTTGAGAACCCTTGTCAAGTTCAGGGACTAACCAGTCCAAGCAGTCACAAGGAGTCAGCACTGACATAAGATATAACATGGTGATGTGTCAGTGCTGACTCCTCGTGACTGCCTGTTAACTTGACAAGGTTTCTCAGAAGTGGTTTGCCATTGCCTGCTGCCTAGAGCTGAGAGAACAGGATATAAATCTGACAAACTATAATCCTACTGTAACAAGAGAATCTTGGAGACAATAACAACATAAAATAACATAAAACAATAGGATTGGAAGCGACCTTGGAGGTGTTCTAGTCCAACCCACTGCTTGAACAGGAGACCCTGTAACATTCTGACAAATGATTGTCCAATCTCTTCTTAAAAACCTCCAATAATTAAACCTTCCATTAATTAATTGTTCTGTTAGGAAATTTCTACTTAATTCTAGGTTGAATCTCTCTTTAATGCTCTTCCACCCATTACTTCTTGTCCTGCCCTCACGTGCTTTAGAGAATAAGTTGACCCTCAAATACTGGAATATTGCTATCATATCATCCCTCATTCTTTGTTTTAGACTAGACAAACCTAGTTCCCACAACTGTTCATTGTATGGTTTAGCCACTAGACCCCTTATTATCTTTGTCTTATATGCTGAGTTATTGGATGAGTGAGTCATATATTTTGAAATAAAAGGATATTCCATTTCTATTCGAATGTCTTCCAAGCGGCCTCTGAGTTCTGCAGAATCCTCTTCACCATATTCTTCAAACACCTGCAGCTGTAGTTTCAGCTCCTCATTGTCTTGAGCATGCAGTTCCTGTAAAGGACACTGTCACTTCAGAGAATATCCACTAGACATTATGACCCTTTTTTATTCCAAGAAAACTTCAGATTATTTAATGATTGTTTTGTTTTCTCTCTTCCCTTTCCTTTCTCCCCTCCCTGCTCCCCCCCAATAAGAGAACTAATTTGATGAAATTACTTGAGACAAGAGAAAAGTTGATAAACACAAAACTGATGACAATGTCCCTGTCCAAACACCCAGGACATAAGAAGAGAAGCTATTGTATTATTTATATATAGACAATTCATAATTGAACACAAATTGCTCAAGGGCACAAATGACATACAGGGTAGTCCTCAACTTATGACCGCAGTTGGGACCAGAATTTCCATTTCTAAGCAAAACAGTTGATAGGTGAGTTGCACCTGATTTCACAATATTTTTACCATGTCCTTAAACAAATCACACAGCTTTTAGCAACCTAGTTTTACCAATTGACTTTACTTGTTGGAAGTCATCTGGGAAGGTCGTAAATGGTATCACATGACCTCTGGATATTGCAACCATTGTACACACATGCCAGTCAACAAGCACCCAAATTTTGGTCATGTGAACATGGTGAAACTGCTATGGTCATAAGTGTGAGGACAATTTGTAAGCAACTTTTGTTGTACCTTCAAACAGTAACTGAATGATTGTATGTTGAGGACTAGCTGTATACGGATCTTAATTAATAAAAAAAGATGTGAGGCTGAGGATACCAAGCACAGTTCTATCCTTTCCGTACAAGGGATAGGTATGTAAGAGCTTCTATGAAAAGGGCTAACAGCAGAGTTCTCATCTTCATTCAATAATCCATTACATTTCCAACCACGGAGACTACTTCATTTGCATAACTATACATTCCTTATTATTTTAGTTCTGTACCATTCTTCCTTTTGAGAATCCTAGGTAAATAAGGCAGTTATTCTTTTGAAATATGGCCAGTTATAAAAGAACACAGGTATTCCTTGACTTATGACCAATTGTTATGCCAGTTCAGAAAGACAATGGGGAAGCTGGCAGGAAAGGTTGCAAGCTGCTGCTGCCGCTTGCCAAACAATTTTTCTTAAGTTTTTTATTTTTTATAAAGATATCAAATCAAAGCATGAACAGTGTGGCATCTGGGTGTCATACATTCTAATACAAATAAAACTCTTCAGGTTAATCATAATCATTACATTCAATCCGCTTATGTATTTCTAATACACACTTGTGTTAAATTATAGTCTATCATTGTTCAATTATTTCATGTTTTCTCTTATTACTTTCATTTTATGATATAAAATGTATACACTAATATTCCCCCTTCTCTTATTTCTATCATTTATTCGAGCTTTTAATCATATCACCCTTTATTAAGAGACTTTTCCTTTCTTTCCTATCTAACTTCTAATCATGTCACCTATCTAAAAAAAGAAAGAAAAGGAAAAGAGAAAAGGAAAAGCAACTCAGAACAACAACAAACAGAAATCATCCATCCATCATCTCTTGCCCCCTTCAATACTTTAATTGCTATGCTTTAAAAGAAAAATAGGAAAAAGGAAAAGCAAATCAAAACAACAACAAAAATAATTTATCCATCATCTCTTGCCCGATTCAGTACTTTAATTGCTATGCTTTTTTTAAAACTTGCCTCCCGAATTCCTCTCTCAAATCTTTTTCTCTGTCTCTGTCTGCTTCTTGACTGTTCAATCTAGGTATTCTTCCCACCTCTATCCTCTTCCACTGCCTAATTTCTAAAATTTCTACCCAGGCCCCTGTCTTCCTTTCAAACATATCTTCCCACTCTTTTAATATATTTTCCCCCTGGTTTAATTCACCAATCACTATTATTTCCATTGTTGTCTCCTCTTTGTCATCTTCCTTCTTCATTTCTTCTGTTGACTCCTCCCTTTCCCGGGTATCTTGGTCTTTGCTCATCATCCCTCGTATGGTATTTTCCTTTTTTCCCCATAATCTCCTTAAATCCTTTCTCCATTATGTCTTTTGTATTTTGAAAAAGTAAGTCCATCTCCTTCACAATTCCACTCATTTCTTCCTTCTTAAGTATCTTGTTTTATTTTAAATTCAATTTTTATCCAGCTGTCCAAGAACTATTTATTCAATCTTTAAGTTACCCTTCAAGGAGTGCATTAGTCCCCGTTCTTTATGTCCCATAGGTTCCATTTGAGTAGTCCCAGAGGTTATCAAAAGCCCCTTTACAGATTCAATCTTCTAGTATAACGTTCAAGTGTCTCTTTAATTGAATAGCCTCCTCATTTTCATATTTGGGTCTCAGTAATCATAGGGTAGCTAGAAGTAATCCAATGGGCGTTTTCACTGTTCTCATATAGGTATTCCTAGATTTGTAATTTTTCCTTTCGTCAGCAGGTGGCACTCTCCACTTAAATTTCAATTTACTAGTCCATCATCCATTGTCATTTTGATTATAAAACAGTTATAAAAGTAGAATAAGTTTTGTAAATAAATAATTCCAGCATTTAAAATGCTTTCTCAGTACCATGTCTTCCAAATTTAGGGGTCCAATTTTCTATTTATTTCAAAATCTATTATTTTACTCTCATGCGCCTTCATTTCCGGTCAGGTATTTCCTTTGAATGCCCTAAAATGCTTAGACACCGCTTAAAATATAGTTCTGAGCAAGTAGCTCTAGATTGTTTCTTGGGGTTAAATTTAGAGCAAAAGAAAATCCTCTCCCCCAGTTCCAGTCACTGTTCACCTACTTCACTCCAATACCAGTCTTAGATGTTCATCGGTTGTCCCAATTTTGTAGCAACCATCTTTAGCTGCCTCTTCTTCTTGCCATGGCTGAGAGGGAAAAAGAACCCCAGGCCAGACAGGAGAGCTGCGACTCTCCTCGACCTCGCAGGATGTCCCTCTTTGCTTCACTGCCCCTAGGGAGGGGCTTTGGCTCCCTTCAGAGCCCACAAACAGGAAGAACTCAGCACGGGAGCGTGGAAACCCGCCCCGCATGTCCGATCCCGCTGTGACATCAACTGGAAGTCTGCCAAAAGATTTTTCTTTCCTTTCATGCATGTGGGGAGGAGGAATCCTTTGCCAGGCTGCAGAAACGAAGCCACAAAATGGAAAGGAAATCTTGCCCTGGGCTGCAGAAATGAAGCAAAGATCCAAGCTCTGTTTCTCCAGCACAAGACTTTCCTCCTGCGCAAGATGGGGAGGGGAATTCCTTCATTGACCTAGAGAAACAAAATAAGAATCCCACAGCTCTGTTCCCACACTCCACTACAGGAGTTCTCTTCTATTCACAGAGGGGAGCTGCCTGCCCTCTTTCGGCAGGCACAGTGCTTTCACTTTGTTCAACTTAAAACTAGAAGAGCTGGAAATGCACTTTTTGAGCAAGGCAATCATATGGGTGTCTTGCTGAATGACTTCGCTCAATGTGCTAGATTCCAGTGTTAATTATGGCCATAAGTCAAGAATTACCCGTAACCCCCCCCCCCAAAATAATGTTGAAGTATAATTAACCCTATCAAATCACTTACACTTTAAACAGAGTCTTAAGATTATAGGTATTATCTTTCCCAATATAGCAAAGTTATCACAGTAGAAAGGAGATATATTTCTAACCTTGAGGATTTCCTGCAGTCCAGAGCGCATTAATTCACTGCGGATGTGCACTCTGAAGTCAAGCTCATCTGATGGGATGATTAGAGCATTGATCAACTGTAAACAAGCTACCTAAGAAAGTCAAAGAAAAAATATGTGTTGGATCAACAAATTCTTTTCCTTCATTCATTATAAGCTAGCTAATTTGTCAGAACAACTATGAAAAACTGCCAGACAAAATATTTTTTTCCACCAAATTTTATCACAGCAAAGCAACCTAAAAGTGAAATTCAGGTAAACAGTACAAATAGTGTTGAGAAAAAACAAAAACAAGTAAGGAATCAACACTGATAGTTGGAATTCTGAAATCTCATAGATTAAAAACAACACAAGAAACCAAATGAAAAGAACATGTTTCAATTAAACACCAGACAATGATTTGAAGGCAACCCAGCTCATATTCTAAGTCTACTCCAGAACAGAAATCTTCTCTATAAAAGTAATTGATTAATACTTATTGCCAATGGTGTCTCTTGTTCCTATTATATATATGCAGGGAATCGAGTAACCTTGGAATAATATACCTAGAGCAACTTGAAAAGACTTCTCCCTCCTTTTCTATCTCAAAACCAGAATGTAGAATTTTAGACTCACAATGCTTACAAAATGCTTTATAATTAATAAGATAGCTAATATGCTCTTCTAGGGTTTGTTAAGCTAATCAAACCATCTTCCTATTACCTTATTCTAAACAAATTGCCTGATTGCTACCTTGGGCTGGTTCTGAAGATATACAAAAAGAATTTCAGGATAAAAATCCATTGAGAAATCAAGTGTACTCAGTAATGGTGAAATGAAAGAGAAAACAAAAGGCACTAGAATATTATGAAAGATAAGATAGATAGACTGTTATATTCTTTTTCCAGCTTCCTATTACCTTTAATGCCACTGAAGTTCCACTTTTCAGGCCATCCACAATGGGTTTAAATCGTTCTACTTCAACCATTTCTGCACGTTCAGTCAATGCTCCCAAAACTTGCTCATGCCTAACAAAAAATAAAGGAATCACAAAAAATAGAAAGAAAAAAGGAAGAAAAAGGAGGGAAATAAAAACCAGCTTTTATCATTGTTAGATACCAAGTCTGCATTTTTTTAAAAAAAATCTTATTTTGACGTGGCATTTTAAAGATCCAATATTAAAATTTAGGATGCCAATCAAATCCTTCTGAATTTGAATGTATCAAATTTAGACTCAATTGTACAACTGGGATGTACTCACAGATTATATCTGGCATTTGATGTTTTTGTAAAGGGTACAAATAATTAATCATCAAGTTTATTAAATTCAAAGTTTGCTCACAGCTGCCAGTGTTTTTATTAATTTTTTATTGTCTTCCTTCAGCAGGCAATGTACTGTACCCCCTAGAACATAGACTCAAAACCACTGCTCAACTCAGGAAAACTTACAGTATCCTGGTCAAGTGGTTGTCCAGTCTATTTTTGAAAACCTCCAGTGACGGAACACCCACAGCCACTGAGGCAAGCTATTCCACTGATTAATTGCTCTGTCATAAATTTTTTCCTTACTTTTAGGTTGGATCTCTCTTTAACAAGCTTCCAGCCATTACTTTCTGTCCTGCCCTCAGGTGCTTTGGAGATTAAGTCAGTCCTTCAAATACTTGGAAGACAGCTATCATGTTCCCCCGCATCTTTCATTTTGACAGGCTAAATCCCTCAGCCATTTCTCATACAGTTTAGCCTCCAGACGTATTATCTTTGTTGTCTTCTCTGCACACTTTTGAAGGTCTCAGCATCTTTTTTCTATCATGGTGACCAGAACTGTACCAGTATTCTATTTGTGAACTTACCAGTATAGTATTATACTATTATAGTATTACCAGTACTAAAATCTCTCGTGATGTTGATGCTATCCTGCCAAAACTTTGCTGGCTCATATTTAAGTGGTGATCCATAGGGTTACGGTTAGGGTTAGTCAGTGCCAACTTACCCAGAGGGAGACACGATCGCGTTGTGTGCAACTAGAGTGGGCGGGAGGAAGCCCTGGAAAGGCAGCGTTAGGCGCTGCTAGGGCTGGAGAGGAGGGCATCAGAGGGCAACACAATGGCGCTGCCGCTTGCTCTTTTCGCTTCGCTTTCAAAGATGCACCTGCCCTCCTGCCACTGTTCCCCTCTTGCGACAGAGTGGGCAGTGTGGCCCTCCGCTTTGCTAGACCTAGTCAGCTTGTGCTGAGCACTGCCTTCTTCAGGGGTTGCTGCTGAAAGCGAAGAGAGCTAGGTAGGTAGGTAGGGAAGGAGGGAGAGGGAGAGAGAGAGAGAGAGAGAGAGAGAGAGACAGAGACAGAGACAGAGACAGAGAGACAGAGACAGAGACAGAGACAGCGAGACAGATAGATATGGGGTAAGAGGCTGCGTGATTTATTTTCTTTCTCTCTCCTCGCTGTCTGCCCCGTTTAATGATCTGATTAGACTAGAGTGATCAAAGCTATTATCAGATGAATGCACAGTGTCTCGATTGTCAAAATGCAAACCAGTTTGAAACTACAACACGTTGTAGTATCTCAGAAATTGCCAAGCACCAGCTTCTTGCCAGATTCTCAGTCCATCCTTCTCCCAATTAGCATAGACATCATAAAATGCTCAAAGTATTAACAAAATTAAGTATGAGTTTCTGGTGAATTTCTTACAAGGATCCTTACCTTCCAGCCTGCAGGGCTTGCAAAGCTCTGCTCACCGTGGCTGGAAATGCAGGCTGGGGGAGGGGGCCAAGAAGAAGGGGAGAAGGGGAAAAAAACACCTTGCCCCAAGCACGCTGCACTTCCCCTTTGCCCGAATCTGTCTGCAAGCCTGAAGCTGTGAGGAGGATCCTCACCCACTTTCTATGTAGTCAACGTTATTTTGAAACAGTGGCAGGTCTGGCTTGGGGGGAGGGGTTGGGGGAGACTCTGAAGTGAGCTGGGGGTTTGTGTGTGTCTGTGTGTGTTCTCTCTTTCTTCCTCTCCCTCCTTTTTTGTTCGTGAGAAATCTCTGTTTTAGTTACAGTCTTAATTGATGCAGTTCTCAGTCTGGTTTATTGTGTGGTCATCTGAAACATATGATCAGGAGTTATTTTGAAGGAAATCCTGTTTGTTTTATTCTTTTTTTAATGGCCTATTTTAAGGAACTTGAAGCTGCTGTTGTAATAAAGTTAGGCAAATGGCAAGAAAGTTTGCGCTCTTTTTCCCTTCGGGGAGGGGGGGTCTTATTAAATAAATAGATGCCTTTGAGCAAGTACAGCTAAGAAAGGACAAAGGCAAAATGGACTGCTAAATTGGCCCCACCCACCCAGTCACATGACTATCTAGCCACGCCCACCCTGCCGGTCATTAGACAGATAAGACTATAGTCCGCCCCCCCAACAGTCTGAGGAATTGGTCCCGTTTAAAAAGTTTGAAGACCCCTGTTCCAAAGTATTAGCAATTCCCTCCAGCAAATCTGATGACTTCCTTTTCTATCCCTCATCTAGATCATTTAGGAAGATGATGAAGAGTACTGGGTCCAAGACAGAACTTTGAAGTATCTAATGAATACTTCTCTCCATGTAAATATAGTTCCATTAACTAAATGTTTAAATAAAAAATTAAACTTTCATTTCTTCATTACAAAAGGCTCAATTAATAAATTATTACCTTTTAGGGATATAAACTGAAAACATGTGAAATCTCTTTGAGTCCTTGTAGCACACACTTCATTTTTCTCTCATTATTACATTTTTCTGTTTTATTTTCTTGAAGAGGGAAAAATACTGCCTTCCTAAATATAGCTACATATTTTATTTCTCTTCATATATCAAAAATGTTTTGAACAAAATTGTGCAAAAGTGATGGGCGAGGAATCTAATTGATGTTACAAAAAATATTTTACTTGAATTAACCATTCATAACAAGTAAAAGTTAGGAAGATATGTAAACAGAAGTAAATTTGTGAAACTAACTTTGCTGTTTCTTCATCTCTTGCCATAACTTCCATTTATGTTCTGAAAAGCTATAGGTGTAAAACTTCCTTAAGAAACATGGGATAAGGGTAATGGCTTCAGGAAGAGAAGGAAGAGCATATTGCTTCAACTTTTTTTTCCTTGGGATATTCAGAACTCATCTATTGCACCAATTATGTGCTTATTAGGAGGCATAACTGATAAAGAAACCATATTTTAATATATTTTTCCAAACATTTAAATCAGTAAACTAACCCATTCTTCTACAGCATACAACTGAACCAAAACATAAACTACTCATTGTCACATACATATCCACAGGCTGAGGCAGGATGCAGAGAGCAGAGAGTAGCTTGATAGTGTCAATCATCATTGTAGGGACTTTAGGATCAACTGCTTTTGCCAAAAGTAGAATCCCATCATCTGTTTCAAGCATTGTCTTAATTCCAAACTAAAAAGTAAAAATCAATATACCCTCGGGTGAATAATTTAGATTATAGAAATAATACTCATGACACAAAATGATGCAAATCTAACAAAAACATTACATTAGATGTTCAGAAAACAAGAGAAAGGGAATATGTTCCCATTACTTTGCTGGTTTTGCGCATGTTTTTTATTCCCCTGCTTGGGGGAATAAAAACAACTTCTAAAACACAGCTGATCTTTGGAGAGAGAAGCAATGAGAAAAGAAGGCGAAGCTCAGAAGATCGCTTCACTAGATCGCTAGCGCCTTGTTAGGGCTGAAAAAAGCTTCTCATGCACACGTGAGAGTCGGAGGAAGCAGGCAAAGCAGAGAGATCACTTCACTCGCTAGCGCCTTGTTAGGGCTGAAAAAAGCTTCTAAAGCACAGCTGAGAGTCAGAGGGAGCAGGCAAAGCTTGGAAGATTTCTTCCTAGCGCCTCGTTAGAGATGAAATTTTTTTTGAAAAAGCTACATTCGGAGTATAAGACGCACCCAAATTTTCAGCCTCTTTTAGGGGGAAAAAGTGTGTCTTATACTCTGAAAAATATGGTAATAGGGGACTTACTTTGTTGTTCATAAAAGCTTTTAAGCATCTAATAATTTCATGTTCAATCCTGAAGTCATATGACCTGGTAAAAACAAGAAACAAAACTGAAATAATAATTATACACACAGAATTATCTATTTATACAATTGGCCTTCCATCCCAGAACATTAAAAAAAACATGCAACACCATAAGAAATTATAGCAGAGTGATCCTAACTATATCAAAATTCAGTAGAGGAGTCAGGGAAAGATATGACAGGATAAGAATACTACGCAGAAGACAAATTCCATTATACACAATCTTATGGATCCATACATCCATTCAAAAAAGCACAACAAAGAATGTTCTTTCTGTGCCAACTCAGAAAGCTCAAACTGCCCAAGGAGCTGCTGATACAGTTCTACAGAGGAATTATTGAGTCTGTCATTGGCACCTCTATAACTGTCTGGTTTGGTTCTACAATCCAACAAGACAGACACAGACTTCAGAGGATAATTAGAACTGCAGAAAAAACAATTACTACCAACCTGCCTTCCATTGAGGACCTATATACTGCACGAGTCAAAAAAAGGGCTGTGAAAATATTTACAGACCCCTCGCATCCTGGACATAAACTGTTTCAACTTCAAAATGACACTATAGAGCACTGCACACCAGAACAACTAGACACAAGAACAGTTTTTTCTCGAACGCCATCACTCTGCTAAACAAATAATTCCCTCAACACTGTCAAGTTACTAAGTCTGCATTACTATTAATCTTCTCATCGTTCCTATCACCATCTCCTCCCACTTATGACTGTATGACTGTAACCTTTTGCTGGTATCCTTACGATTTATATTGACTGTTTCCTAATATGATTTGATTGCTTATCTGTTCCCTATGACTATCATTAAGTGTTTTACCATATCTGAGGTGGCGCGATGGTTAAAGTGCACTACTGCAGGCTACTTCAGCTGACTGCTAGCTGCAGTTCAGCAGATCAAATCTCATTGGCTCAAGGTTGACTCAGCCTTCCATCCTTCCGAGGTAGGTAAAATGAGAACCCAGATTGTTGGGGGCAATATGCTTACTCTAAACCACTTAGAGAGGGCTGTAAAAGCACTATGAAGCGGTATATAAGTCTAAGTGTTATTGCTATTGCTACTCTTGACGAATGTATCTTTTCTTTTATGTACACTGAGAGCATATGCACCAAGACAAATTTCTTGTATGTCCAATCATACTTGGCCAATAAAGAATTCTATTCTGTTCTGTTCTGTTCTGTTCTGCTCCTATTCCTATTTCCTATTCTATTCTCCTTATCCTATCCAGATGTCCTTATTTTTCTCCTTTAATTTTTGTATACCCAAATAAAACACACAATTAAAACATATTTCCAGCATGCAAATATGATCTTATCCATCCACCCATCTGTATTTAAAGTTATATTCATTCAACCTTCCAACCTATCTACTTTATGAAAGCCAGTGTATTTAAAGTCCTGGAATAGGTATGGAGACCCAGGTTCTAGACCTCCTTTAGGCACAGAAATTCACTTGGTGATTTTGGGCCAATAACACCCTCTCAGCCCTACACTTCTGAGAAGTCAAAAAACATCTCTCTACCAACCAGCATGGTAGATTACAATCCATATAATTTGTGTATAATCCGTATATACAAATGAGGCAGAATGTGTGGGCGTATACACAAATTTATCCAGATGCATATGTGTGTGCAAGCATTCCATCTAGGGGGATTGTGAATTAAGCATATTCTATCTATATTATACTATATTAAGTTTATTATCTATACTAGTTTAAATAAATACATATAAAAATCTATCCATATACAAATGGATAGATTTTATCATCATTTTACCACAATTTAAACTATTTTAATTCAAATGCTCCTTACCCAGAAAACTCATCCTTCTCATCATGAAGACCTTTCAATATGTCCAGCAGGCAATTCAGACCTTCAGCTCCAAAATTTTGCACCCAGCTGCAATTGTTGCAGAATAAAACACATTATTACCTAAATAAAATAATTACCACTTCATCTTCTCATTGCACTGGCGATTGCATAAAGGTAGTCCTTGACTTGCAACCACAATTGGGACCGGAATTTCCATTGTAAACTGCTGTGGTCATAAGTCGATCTGGACCTGATTACCATATTTTTCAGAGTATAACTTGCACCGGACTATAAGATGTACCTAACTTTTTTGGTGAGGAAAACAAGAAAAAGAAATTTGCCTCTGCCTCTGCCTCTGCCTCCCAGCAATTTTGCCTCGTTACAGCAAACAGCAAATAGTCTACTTTTCTTTCATTTTCAGCATAGCTTGATTAGCACAAGAAAAAAAAATCTGCTCCAGCAATTTACCTCTTTGCAGCAAGCAGCAGAGGCCCGGGCAAAGCAGCTGAGAGCAAAACAGCTGAGAGTCGGGAGGCCGATCCAATCAACTTGTGCTAATTAGGCTGTGCGGAAGCTGAAAGGAGCTGTTTCTTCTTGCTGCTTGCAGCAAGGAGGTAATTGCTGGGAGGCAGAGGCCAAAGGGTGTAGGGCCAGTGTGTGGGCGGGGCTACATTCGGTGTATAAGACACACCTAAATTTTCACCCCCTTTTAGGGGGGAAAAGGTGCATCTTATACTCCGAAAAATACGGTAAACACATTTTTTATGGTGGTCATTAATCAAAGCATTATAATTGTTAATTAAATCATGCAGTTGTTAAGTGAATCCAGCTTCTCTAATGAGTTGTTTTTATGCCAGAAATTAGCAAAAAGGATCGCAAATCACAATCACATGACCACAGAGTGCTGCACCCAGTAGCTGGATAAGATGTGCCCAAATTGTGATCATGTGACTGTGGGGGAGGTGCAACCATCATAAGTGTGAGTACAGGTCATAAGTCACTTTTTCTGAGGCCATCATAACTCTACACAGTCGTTAAATGAACAGTTTTAAGTCGAGGACTACCTCTACATCTGTCTCCAGACATGCATCATGCCCACAAATTTTAAACTTTGCAGTATTTAGCAATCAAGAAAGTTTTATCTGAACCATTACCTGACAGGATTGTTATTGAGTGACACACGTAGAGACTCTAAACATCCAAGAAGCTGTGCATCTTTAAGACCAGATTTTAGTTCCTGAATATACATAATAGGAGACTTCGAGCTCTCCTTTTGACTCATGCCCTACAAACGAAAAAATAATGATAAATGTATGTCCATTATTTCTAAATTAAATACTGTATGTCTCAACAGCCCAGAATAAAACTCTTTAATTGATTTTTTCTCTAATACTCAACAGATGAATACAACGAAGTTTCAGTTTTTAAAAATGGTTCAATTGGATATTGTTGAGCTATATCCAATTACATTCCAGAATTATATTCCTTTTCTATTTGCTATAATTTAGGGCTATTTATTATTCAGTATTTGAATACTGACTTTCTACTATTTTCTCCATCCTAAAAAGTTTTATTATTATTATTATTATACTTCATTCCAAAAATATATTAGAATATAGCTGGCAATACATTGCATGTTTACCTTATAATTATAATTCACAATAGAAATTTGTTACTCAGATTTTCTTGTAAAAATGTCAGTCTAGGATTGATTTCAGGAACGTGGAATCGGTTATTACTGTTTAATATGTACATTTCTTGTCCAGCAAGTACTCAAGAAGACAAAAACAAGTAGAAAATAGAAAAGATGCAGTTTGGAGAATTCTTTACACAATCTATTAGGGCAATCTATCAGAGACAAACAGCACAAATAATAATTAATGGTGGTTTAACAGAAACTTTTAAAATTGAAAAAGGAACAAGACAGGATTGCCCTTTATCACCATTATTGTTTATTTTAACTTTGGAACCTTTATTGAATAAAATACGAGGGTCAAATAAAATAAAGGGAATTAAAATTAGACATCATGATTATAGATTAAGAGCATTCGCAGATGACTTGGTTGTTACTTTAACTCAACCAGTACAATCAGTTATAGGTTTAATGGATATAATTAGCCAATATGGACAAATGTCTGGATTTAAAATAAATAAACAGAAAACAAAGATAATAACTAAAAATATGACGGTAAAGCAAAAAGAAGAACTAGAAAGACTAACAGGATTTGAAATAGTAAAAAAGGTTAAATATTTAGGGGTATATATTACAGCTTCAAATGTAAAATTATATAAAAATAATTATGAATTGTTATGGCAAAAAATACAAAAAGAGATGGAGAATTGGGAAAAATTACAATTATCTCTGCTGGGAAGAATAGCAGCAATAAAAATGAATGTTTTACCTAGGTTTTTATTTTTGTTTCAAATGATACCAATACTCAAGAAAGATGAAAATTTGAGGGAATGGCAGAAGGGTATTAATAATTTTGTTAGGGCAGGGAAAAGACTGAGAATAAAGTTAAAAATAATGCAAGATATATGTGAAAGAGGAGGTCTTAAAATGCCTAATCTAAGATTATACTATGATGCAGCTGTCCTAACAATAATTAGTGACTGGATTAATTCAACAGAAGAAAGAATATTGAATATTGAAGGATATGATTTGTTATATGGCTGGCATGCTTATTTATTATATGATAAAAAGGTGGATAAGACCTTTAAAAGCCATATACTAAGGAATGCCTTGTTACGAGTTTGGAAAAAGTATCAATATAAGTTAAATTATAAGATACCTATATGGGCAATACCCAGACATGCAATAGAGAATATAAATATAGAACAAAAGCAAGAGGTGATTACCTATAAAGAGCTTCGTAAAATGGAAGGGGGTATATTGCAGTTAAAATCTTTAAACGCATTAAAAGAAGAAAGAATAATTCAAACCTGGTTTCAGTATGGTCAGTTGCAAGCTAGATGGAGAGAAGATCAGAGAATTGGTATCATGCAGAACGAGGAAAATTTGGTAAAACAAATTAGAGATCAAGGTCAAATGCATATAAAAAGATTATATAATATACTGATAGAAATAGATTCAGAAACGGAGTTAGTTAAGGATTGTATGATAAAATGGGCACAAAACATTCAGGAACCAATAATGATGGAAACTTGGGAAAAATATGGGTTAGAAATGTAAAATTTACGCAAGCACAAAATTTAAGAGAAAATTTTTATAAAATGTTCTAT
This sequence comes from Pantherophis guttatus, assembly GCF_059756535.1. Lineage (NCBI taxonomy): Eukaryota > Metazoa > Chordata > Lepidosauria > Squamata > Colubridae > Pantherophis > Pantherophis guttatus. Next base: position 117,115,667 of record NC_142065.1, on the reverse strand, counting down.
AGACGGCATTTAGATCCTAAAAAGTTGGTTTGTATGTATCCAAATTTGCAATCTAAGTGTTGGAGATGTGATTGTGATGATGCCACTTATTATCATATATGGTGGACTTGTAAAAAAGTTAAAGCATTTTGGATTAAAATTTGGTGGATTATTCAAAATATTCTTAAAAAGAAGATAAAGTTTACTCCACAATTGTTTCTGCTGGGTATAATCACGGATTGTACGGTTATAGAGACTAAATTGATTTTAAATTTAATAACTGCAGCTAGACTTTTGGTGGCGCAATATTGGAAGAAGGAAGATTTGCCTACTATTGAAGAATGGACATTAAAAGTAGCGAATTTGGCAGAAATGGCGAAAATCTCAGCATATTTGAAAGATCATTCACAAGAAAGATATATATCCGAATGGAGAAAATGAATTGATTATATTCAAAACAAATATCGGACTAAAAAGTATCAAATAGCTTATGAATGAATAGAAAAATTAAGAGTATTTATATTTAGTTAAGTAAAAGGGGAGTTAAAGTGTGAAGGGGGGATAGGAATCCATAGTTAGTTAGCTTAGTTTAATATGATTATTAATTGTTATACCCTGTATTTTGTTCTGGGAAGTTCGGGGGGGGAGGTTGGGGGGGGTAAGGAGGGGAGGGGGGAGGGGGAAATATCCGTAAAAAAAAATTTTTTTTGTAAAACTCTTTAATAAAAAAAAAAAAACAAGTGAGACTTGTTAAGTTAGACTAAAACAAAAAATGGAATATAAACTTATTATAAATTGAGTTTAATAATAAAATATTAAAATCAATTAACAATTAAAAGCTTGGCAAAAAAGATGGGATTTACAAATGTTCTAAATAGGATAGTAGGATCCAAATATTTATCTTAACAGGAAAGAGTGTTACTTAGGTAGTCAGCATCAAGCTACTTAAGACTTTAAATTGAGCTCTCAAAATATGTTCAGTAAACTGCCAGCAACCAATTTTTCAGTAGAAGTACTGCATAGTTTCTGCACCTTGTACTTCTTAACAGCCTATACTGCCTAGCTTATACACCAACTGAAATTTCCAAAAATTTACAAGGGTACTCACCAGTGATGGGTTTCAACTGGTGTTACCACTGGTTTGCTTTGTGCATGCGATTTGCGTGTGATCCACATGCGCAAACGTGGATCCACGTCCACACCAAATGGATGTTCCACTCTTACTTCTTGTCCTGCTCTCAGGTTCTTTGGGGAATAGGTCAAAAAACCCTCTTCTCTGTAACAGCCCCTAACCCTAACCTTTAGTCCTTCTCTTCGCTAGACTAGACATACCTAGTTCCCTAAATGATTCATCATATGGTTTAGCCTCCAGATCCCTTATACAGGTAGTCCTCGAATTACAAATGTAATGGAGCCTGCCCATACTTTGAACGTGATCACTCTCTCCTTTCACCCACGCATCCACTAATCAAATGCGAGCCTCGTTAAGTGCATATGAGATATCTTGGGGTGGGGAAGGCCATTGGGAGGGACTTAGTGATGGAACAGGCCACCCAAGGCCTCCCCCAACCCACTGAAATACCTCATGCTCCCCACAATTGTTTCTTTCCCCTCCAAACCTGCCGTGCCGGGTCACTTACCTTGTGAAGATCTGTCTCCACTCCAGCGTTTGTTTCTTTGCCTGCTCCTGGCCAGCAGCGAGAGCAGAGGGAGAGGAGGACAAGCACGCCCTGCTCGGATTCTCTGATCACTGAACTTGCCTGCCATTTTTGGAGTGGTGGGTAGTCTCAGTGACTCTCCTCCAAAGGCTTCCAAGTTCCATGCGGAAAACCATTTGCACAAAGTGAGGCTTTGGGGCAGCAAACTCGCATTGCTCCAAGCACCTCATTAGCGTGCAATCACTTTTTCCACAGAGACTGGAACCTTCTGGGTGCCCTGATTCTGTGGGACGTCAGGCACCCATTCTCTACAAAAGTAGATGGGTGCCTGAACTCATGCGAGACCATGCACCCCCAACATTTCCAGTCTTCGTCTGGGTTAAACGTGTTTGAGCGGCCCTGGGGATGTTGGAGGGAATTGCTTTTCGCTCCGTTTCCAACTGCCCTAGACTGCTCAAACACTTATCACTCTGATGGAGACTGCAAACTTTGTCTGCATGGAAGCGGGGAGCTTGAAAATGGAGCTTTTCACTTCATTTCCAACCACCCCATTTCCATGCAGACAAAGTTTCTAGTCTCTGTTAGAGTGACAAGTGTTTGAGCAGCCCTGGAGCAGTTGGAAACGGAGCGAAAAGCTCCGTTTTCAAATGTCCCATTTCTATGCAGACGAAGTTTGGAGTCTCCGTCAGGTCTCATCAAGGCACCAAGTGTTTGAGCTACCCTGGGGCAGTTGGTAACGGAGCAAATCGCTCCGTTTCCAACCGCCCGAGGGTCACTCAAACACTTGGTGTCCTGACAGAGACTGGAAACGTCATCTGCATGGACCTGGGGCGGTTGGAAATGGACACTATTCGCTCCATTTCCAACTGCCCCTTTTGCATGCAGAAGAAATCTCCAGTCTCTGTCAGGTCTCGTCAGGGTGCCAAGTGTTTGAGCGACCCTGGGACAGTTGGAAACAAAGCAGATCACTCTGTTTCCCACTGCCCCAGGGTCGCTGAAACACTTGGTGCCCTGACGGAAACTTTGTCTGCATGGAAATGGGGCACTTGAAAAGGGACCTTCTCTTCAGCAGAGGCCTTGAGGAGAGGCCTGTCCTGGCAAAAACAGAGCTTCAGAGCAGCGCACATTCCCTCTGGGAGGGAGCAAAGGCTTTTTGCAAAGATTGCAAAAGGCGTTGGAAACAGAGGGAAAGCTTCAATGTTTCAGGCCTTCCCACCATTTGCAGAGCCTTTTGCTGCAGCTCTCATCCAGGCCTCAGTTTGCAGAGAACAGAGGCCTAAAGTACGTGAGATCACACGAGATCAATAGTGTGAGTTCTCATGCTACTGAACTAGTGTGATCTTGCAGTAATTTAGGCCTCCATTCTCCGCATACTCACCAAAGGCCTGAAGTGCCAAAACAGGCCAAGAAAGCAAAGGCTCTCTAGATCTTCACAAGGTGAGTATCCACAGGCCTAATACCTATGGAGACCTGGCGCGGAGGGAGGGAGGTGGGGAATAGACAGGGCAAATGTTGCAGAGCCTCTGCAGTTGTTCATAAGAGCGAATAACTGCCGTGGTGCTGCAACATTCGTAGTTTCACGACTTGTTCATAAATGCTAGGAGACGAGATTTCCAGCGGTGACGTAAGGTCGTGACGGCACGGGAGAGAAGTGCTCTCTCTCTAGTGTCAGATTTCTAAGCTTTTGGTGCCTTTTTCGGCGAAGACTGGTCCTGGAGAGATCAGGAATAAGGAGGGGAAGCTTCGGGGGAGGCGAGGAGAGGTGCAATCACCCGCCGTACCGAGAAGATCCCTTAATCCAGGCTTGGAAGAAGCCAGCTGGCGCAGCGAGTGCAGCTGGCCCAGAGGCCCGACGAGCCGAATGAGATCATCGGGAGCAGAGGAGTGAGTACAGTGCAAGATCGCTGAGGGTAAGCAGAAAGTGAGAATTAATTTGGATTATTTTGGCACAAAATCGAGGAGAAAGTATTTTTCGGAGGGGCAGCTGAAAAAAGAAGAGCTCAGAGCGTAAATGGGCGGCAACTGAAGAGGCGAGCAAAAAGGAAGAGGACGGAATATAGATCAGTGAAGAAAGACTAAAAAACATTAAAACAGTGAAGACGAAGGTGAGGAGAAGTGGATTTAAATTGTGGAGATTAAAAGAATGGACATCTCTTGTATCCTCTTTTTAGCTGCCCTAATGGAAGGAGAGAGGTAGTTTGGCAAAGTAAGAATTGCATATTGTGAGTGTGCAGATTAGAGATCGCCATATTGAAACCGGAAAAGATTCCAGCAGTAATAAAACGAAGTTGTCTTTTTCCTTCGCTGAAAATATAACAAACAAGATTCATAGAACACTGAAAATATACTGCTATTTGTCCTTTTTATTTAGACATAGATAAATTGTTACTGGCATTTATTGGAATCAATTAAGAATTATAGTGATATTTATTTATTTATACTTATTTATTAGCAAATAAAACAGTATTTAACAATCTAGAAAAATATTTAAAATTTATAATATACATAGAGATTTAGAAGTAATTATTGGGAAATAATTAAATTTGAAATAGTAAAAAAAAAGAAGAAAATATTTCTTTTCTTGATTTTATATAACTTAAGTATTACAGTTACTAATTACTGAATAATCAAATATTAAGTATTAAGAATTGACTGATTAAGTCTTTGATTATTTAAGCCATATATTTATATATATTTATATTTCTGTTACATTTTTACGGAGTATTTTATAGAGATAATTAATTATTTAAAGGAATTTATTTAAAGAAAAGAGACCAAGTGATTGAGAGGTTATTGATTTGAACTTTTACGAGAGAAAAGAAAAGGAAAAGAAAGAAATTATATAGAATTTGGATGGTGATTTGGGAGAAAGTTGATAAAATATTGGTGGAACAATATAGAATTTTGAAAGAAATGACTAGCACCACGACAACAACGTTGAAGAAAGGGAAGAAAACAACATCAGTTCTAGCGGGAACGTCGGCCTCCCCAATGACGCAGAAAACCTTGGAGGGAATGTTTGCATCAGAGAAGCAACCTAGCACACCCAAAATGCCAACAATGCAGACCACGCTTATGACAATCCAAGAGACCATGGCCAAAATGCAAGAATGCATGACTAGAAATCACGAACAATTTAGAAAAGACATGGATGAGGTAAAGAGAGAAGAACGACATCCAAAAGATAGATGAAAAAATGGATCTGATACAAGAAATCATCCAAAAAAATGATCAAAGGATAAAAGAAATAGAACAAAAAACCGAATTGACAGAAGAAAAATTGGAAGCATTGGATACAAAAATGACGGGATTAAATAAGGAACTTGAGAATACCGTGGCACAATTGGAAATGGAAAAAGCAGCATTTTATCTGCGTTTCCAAAATGTAGGTGAAGACAGGGAGGAAGATCTGACAATGGTAATGGCGGAGATGATAGCAGAGGCACTCCAAAGAGAAAAGGACAAAATAATAAATGAATTAGATGAAGTTTACCGGGTTCATACAAATTACCCCCGACAAAACAAACTTCCCCGGGAGGTACATATAAGATTTGTAAGAAGGAAGGTGAGGGATATTGTATATAAGATAACAAAGGATGAACTTATCTTCTATAGGAACAAAGAAATAATTACTTTAAAGCAAATTCCCAAAAGAATAAGAGACTTGCAAAAAGATTATTGGTTCTTGGCCACATTACTAAATAAAAGATATATACCCTTTAGATGGACAACGCCAGAAGGAATGCTGGTAACGTGGCAGGGAAAGAAAATAAAGGTGGATTCGCAGAGTAAAGCAAGGGAACTATAAGATCAAATGACGGGCATCGAGACAACAAGTGGCAGTAAAGAAGAGGGAGGACGGAACACCAAAGGAAAACAGAGACGAGAACGTGAAAGAACCCCACAACAAGGAGGAAAAGAAGATGAAGGAGAGACTCAGGAAGAAGAAGGAGTGCAAACAAGAGGCAAAAAAAAGGAACAGGAAGAAACAAAGAAGAAACAACAGGAAAGTCAGTAAGAAATGGAACAAACCCTAAAAATTCTACCGGTGAATGTAAATGGCCTCAACTCACCATCCAAACGACACCAAATTTTCAAAAAAATTTGGAAACAAAAATCAGATATTGTGTGCCTCCAGAAGGTACACATAAGAAAACAAGATATAAAATATGTACCATGTAAGAAATTAGGTAAAGTATATTCATCATTGGCAGAAGAAAAAAAGAGGAGTAGTGGTATATATCAAGGAAGGAATAGATAGCAATATAAGATATGTGGATACAGAAGGTAAAATAGTGATGATAGAGCTAAAACTTGATTTCAAAAATATATTATTGGTAGTAATATATGCTCCAAACAGTCAACAATCAGAATTCTATAAAAAAAGTGCATGAGAAAATTATGGATCAAAAAATGGAAAATGTATGTCTGATTGGAGACTTTAATGCTATTTTAGATGTAAGAAAAGATTATAAATGTGGTCAGCAAAATAAAAATAAGAAAAATATATTGTCCAGAACTTTTACAGATGTGGTGGAAGAGTTAAATACGGTAGATAGTTGGAGATTCTATAACCCCGAAATTAAAACTTTACATATTATTCGAATCCACACAAGTCCTGGTCTAGGTTGGACATGGCTTGGGTAACCAATATGTTAATGATGGAAATAGAAGTGGTAGAAATGTTATCAAATAATTGGGCTGATCACAATTGGGCTGACGTGGAAGGGGCAGCAGAGAAAGAAAAATAGATGGACAATGAATACACAGCTATTAAAAGAAAAAGAATATAAGAAATATATGGAAAAGGAGTTAGAATTGTTTTATAAGGAAAATACAAAACAACACACCTCCCTACAAAACTTAAGGGATACAACTAAGGCATATGTAAGAGGCCTCACAATAGCTTATAATGCAAAATGGAGAAAAGAGAGAGAAAAAGAATATAATAAATTACGAGAAGAAATTCAAAATTGGGAATGTAAATTGCAAGGAAACCAAGGGGATGAACAAATAAGGATAAATTGGATAGCGGCAAAACACAAGCTGAATATATTAGAACAAGGGAAATATACGATGACTTTGAAATATGTAAGGCAGAATTATTTTGAACACGCAAATAAACCAGGGAGGTGGTTGGCGTACAGGCTGAGGAAGGAAAGGGAAAAAAGACCAATTCAGAAGCTACAAGACGATGAGGGAGGGATCCATCAGAGCTTAGAGAAGAAAAAGGAGATAATAGTTCAATATTACCAAAAACTTTACGAGAAGGACATAGTAACAGCTATGAATTGAAATTGAACATTACTTAAAAGGAGAGGGATTGCAAACACTAACAGAGGAAGAAAAAGAATTATTAGATAAGGAGATTACGATAAGGGAACTAAAAGAAGCGCTGAAGAGACAGAAAAATAATAAAACTCCGGGGACTGATGGTCTACCAACGGAGTTTTATAAAACATTTGGAGAATCATTAAATGGAATATTATTAGAAATATATAATGAAGCTTTGATGGAGGCAAAATTACCAAACACATGGAAGGAAGCATATATTTCCCTAATACCCAAAGAGGAGGCAGACATCACATTAATAAAAAACTATAGGCCGATTTCTTTATTGAATACCGATTACAAAGTCTTCATGAGTATAATTGCCAATAGGATGAAAAAATTATTACACAACAAAATACATCAGGATGAAAATGGTTTTTTGCCCACAAGACAAATAAAAAATAATCTAAGGATGGTAATGGATGTTTTAGAATATTACGAGGTGCATCCAGAGAGACAGGTGGCTCTGATCTTTCTGGATGCACAAAAAGCGTTTGATCAAGTAAACTGGCAATTCATGAAACAGCAAATTAAAAGTATGAACTTTGGAGAGAGATTCACAAAAATGATAACATCAATATATCAGAACCAAAAAGCATGCATTTTGGTGAATGGGGATCCAACAAAATTTTTTGGAATAAATAAAGGAGTAAGGCAGGGATACCCGCTGTCACCCCTACTTTTTATTTTAACTTTGGAAAACCTGTTAATTAGAATTAGGGCAAACAAAGAAATACAAGGATTAAAGTTTAAGAGAGAGGATTACAAGGTCCAAGCTTTTGCGGACGACCTTGTTTTCTTCATAGAAGATCCAATAGAAACAACCCCGAAATTAATAAAAGAGATTGAAAAATTTGGAAAGGTAGCAAGCCTAAAAATTAATAAAGAAAAGACAAAAATGATAACAAAAAATATGACAACAAAACAAGTAGAGAAATTAGTAAAAGATTCAGGATTACAAGCAGTTAAAAAAGTGAAATATCTAGGGATAAATTTGACGGCTAGAACTGCAACAATAAAAGAAGATAATTATGAACCTTTAGTCCAGAAAATAAAAGAGGACTTAGATAAATGGGGGAAATTAAAACTGTCCTTGTTGGGGAGAATAGCAGCGATAAAATCAAACATACTTCCAAGACTCCTTTATTTATTCCAAACAATTCCAATAAAATTAGATAAGAAATTTTTTGATAATTTGGACAAAATAACTACAAAATTTGTGTGGGAGGGGAAAAAATCAAGAATAAAATTAAATATATTACAAGACGACAAAATTAGAGGCGGATTTGGGTCACAAGCATGGGAAAAATACTATAAGGCTGCAAGCCTATTATGGATCAAAGAATGGATAACCCTGGATAACCAAAGACTGTTAAATCTGGAAGGACATGACTTAATGAAGGGATGGCATGCCTTTATATGGAGCTCTGGAAATAAAATATACAAACATTTCAACAACCACACTATCAGGAAATCTTTAATCAACACATGGCAACAAATCAAATGCAAACACTACATGAAAATTCCCAGCTGGCTATCAACGATAGAAGCAATAACTCACCCCAATATATTATCAAAACAAAAAATGTTAAGATACAGAGAAATAGTAGATGTACAGGGAAAATTGAAAACTAGGGAAGAACTTAAAGAACAAGGAATAGTAAAAGACTGGTGGCCCTATTCACAAATAAAGATAAGATATAAAAAGAACCAAGAGGAGGGAGGAATAGACTTAAAACAAAATCGATTGGACAAATTACTAGAATCTAAAGAAGGGAAGTTAATTTTGAAAATTTATAAATACTTACTTGAATATGATTTGACAGAAGAATTGGTTAAAGGGCAGATGATAGCGTGGGCGAGGAACATCGGGCACAGTATACAGTTAGAAGAATGGGAAAGAGCATGGGAAAACAATTACAGCATGACAAAATCGGTAGCTTATAAAGAAAATCACGATAAGATGTGGTACCGATGGTATCTGGCCCCCGCAAGGTTAGCAAAAATGTACCCGAACGTAAATCCGTCCTGTTGGAAATGTAAAAAAACACGGGGAACTTTTTACCATGCTTGGTGGCTTTGCCCAGAAATTAAGAAATATTGGAACAAAATAAAAACATGGATAGTAGAAATAACAGATTACGAAATTGAATTAGAACCCGAAATCTTTTTATTAGGCATGATTAAAAAGAATATTAGAAATGATATAAAATATTTAATACTTCACATAATTATGGCGGCTACACTAGCGTTAGCACAACTCTGGAAAATAGATCATTTGCCAACCGACCAGGAGCTAATACAAAAAATCTATATATGCGCAGAAATGGACAAATTAACTTTAGAGTTACAGGACAAGGAAGACTCAAAATATTTTACAATATGGAATAGATGATACCAGTGGATAAACCAGAGGAGGGGGAATGGGTAAAGATGAAATCCAGAAGAAATCAATACAATTAAAAATAGCACTGTCAGATGGATAGAAAAGGAAATAAGTCACTGTATGTATGTATATATGTATATATAATAGAAATTAGTCAGTAGGTGAAGTTGTGTACTGTATATGTAAATTTGTTTTTGATTAAGAGAAACTTGTATGTTTTAAATGTTTTTTAAGAATGAATAAAGTTTTGTTTTAAAATTTAAATAAATAAATAAATGCTAGGAGACGCATATCGTGTAACTTTGAATGTTCGCTAAGGGAATGAGTTTCCCTTCTATCTTCTCATCTAGATCATTTATGAAGATGTTGAAGATTACTGTCCCCCAAGACAGAACCTTGAGGTATCCCATTGCAGGCTTCCCTCCATGTAGATCAGTGGTTCTCAACCTTCCTAATGCCGCGACCCTTTAATACAGTTCCTCATGTTGTGGTGACCCCCAACCAGGGGTGGGTTCTAAATTTTTTTACTACCGGTTCTGTGGGCGTGGCTTATTTTGTGGGTGTGACTTGGAGGTCATGTGACTGGGTGGGCATGGCTAGCTGGTCATGTGACCAGGTGGCCATGGCTATGTGTATAGGGACTACTCAGAGGGCTGAAAAAAGTCATTTCTGACAGGTCCTCGGACTTTTGACTGGTCCTCACTCTTATGACCATCCTCACATTTATGCCTGTGCAGCATTCTTAACAACCATGTCACTCATTTCACAACTGCTTCTCTTCAACATGGTGATAAGATAGGGCAAAAAACATAAAATGTGAGGACAGTCGTAAATTCGAGGACTGGTCAAAAGTGCGAGGACCAGTCAAAAATAACTTTTTCAGCCCTCTGAGTAGTCCATATGCATAAAAGGATACAGCAATAGAGAGGGATGAAGGAAGGGAAGGGAAATTAGAGTAGGAGTGAGGGTAAGAGAGGGAGGAAGAGAGGAGGAGAAGGAGAAAGGAAGAGGAAGTAGGGAGAAGAAGAAGAGGGGGGGAAGAGAAAGTAAGAAGGAAAGAAAAGACAGAGGTGGTAGGTTTGAGGAGAAAGATTGCTGTACAATAAAAAAGATGAAAGGGAAGAAAGCCAACCCCAAACAAATATAAAGATATTAAGATAAAGAATGAATTGTTAAACTTTAAAGAATAAAAGAGAACAAACAGGAATAAATAGCAATAATTAGAAACACACATACAAACATATAACGTATTTTCTTTGAACAGAGTATTTGGCTGGTTCACAAATTTAAACAGTTGTAGGAGGTTAGCACCCACCCCTTTCCTAGAAGAATGAAATATTTTGGGAAATATTAAAAAGGCAGAATATTATATTTCCCTGGATGAGAAATGGAGAAGCATATTTTACAGACAAAGCAGCTCCCACCTTCCTGCCCCCCACCCTTTGTTAATGGACCAGAGGCAGAAAGTCAATCCTTTGTCAAAGGACATTTGCAACACAATAGCAACAGAAACTAACACAATGGGCCCCATCTAGCAACCGAAACTCACCACACGTGACCTGGGAAGCATGTGACCTGGGAAGCACATGTGACCATCAGCCAGCAAGGCTAGCTAAGACCCCCACCCCCTGGGAGTCTGACAACCAATCAGGATACTCTTTCGGGGCCCAAAGAAATGCAAAGCCAGAGAGAGCATAAAAACCCGAGGATTTACTGTATCTGCTCCTTTTCTGTTCAGGAACTCAAGCCACGTGATCCTGTCCACCATTAAACCATCTTTCCAAGCAGTCTCCATGTTTCCAGTGTCTTTTTCCCCACTTGGAGCAGAACCCAGAAGGATATTTCTTCCAACACAGTGTTTAGTCATTTCAATTAAATTTACAATTTCTATATTTCCTTTTTACCATATTTATTCCTCATCTATTTTTTAAAAAAACCAATATTACCCTTCATCCTCATCTCTAATCTTAATCAAATTCAATTTTTCCCTTCTATTCTATATTATACCCCTTCGCATTGTCATCTATTTTTATATCCATCCTCACATTGGTTAATTATGTAATTATGTAATACAGTTGTTTAATACAAATTCAACATTTTAATATAAATTAGTTATATAACTATCTTTTTTGTATATTAATCAATATGAACATGAATATTCCAATTATTTCCATGCAATCCAATTTCTTACAAATCAATTAATTATATTTACCAATAATAATAAACCAAATAATTTCCCCCATATATTCCTCCAAACCACAACTTCTGCTTTCAACACAACACATTTCTGCTTTCAACACAATATACAATTAATAGTATCTCAATTATTACAATTCCCTAGTTAAATAGAGCTTTTTTTCTTTTGTGTTTTAAAATCTTGAATCTCCTCTTTTGCCCTAAATTTCCCATTGTTTGCAGTTTTGCACCTACCTTTTTTGGTGAGGAAAAAGAAAAAGAAATCTCTCTCTGCCTCATTTTGTCACGTTGCAGCAAAGACCCTGCTTTACTTTCAATTTCGCTTTTTCAGCATAGCTAGGGGAAAAAAAATCTGCTCCAGGAATTTACCTCTTTGCAGCTAGCTAGCAAAAGAGCCCTCCGCAAAACAGCTGAGAGCAAATCAGCTGAGAGTCCGGAGGCTGATCAAATCAACTTATATAATTAACCTACCGTATTTTCCGGCGTATAAGACGACTTTTTAACACATGAAAATCTTCTCAAAAGTCGGGGGTCGTCTTATACGCCGGGTGTCGTTCTCCTGTAACCAGGCAGACCAGCCCGAAAGGCTCTGACGAGCCTTAAATGGCTCTGGCGATCCCAGCTCTGACAATCCCAGCTGAGTTCCCTGCAACTCAGCTGGGATCGCCAGAAACCATGTAAAAGGAAAAAAGTTTTTCCCTTTTACTCTGACAATCCCAGCTCTGACGATCCCAGCTGAGTTCCCTGCAACTCAGCTGGGATCGCCAGAAACCATGTAAAAGGAAAAAAGTTTTTTCCCTTTTACTCTGACGATCCAAGCTCTGACGATCCCAGCTGATTTCCCTGCAACTCAGCTGGGATCGCCAGAACCATGGCTCTGACAGTCCCAGCTCTGACGGTCGATCCCAGCTGAGTTCCCTGCAACTCAGCTGGGATCGCCAGAAACCATGTAAAAGGAAAAAAGTTTTTTCCCTTTTACTCTGACGATCCAAGCTCTGACGATCCCAGCTGAGTTCCCTGCAACTCAGCTGAGATCGCCAGAACCATGGCTCTGACGGTCCCAGCTCTGACGATCCCAGCTCTGACAATCCCAGCTGAGTTCCCTGCAACTCAGCTGGGATCGCCAGAACCATGGCTCTGATGGTCCCAGCTCTGATGATCCCAGCTCTGACAATCCCAGCTGAGTTCCCTGCAACTCAGCTGGGATCGCCAGAGCCATGTAAAAGGGAAAAAGTTTTCCCCCTCCAGCTTGCTTACCTCAGCTGCTAGTCGCAACGCTTGCCTTGCTTCGCTTGCCTGAATCTATTCCATCAGCAAGCAACTCTCTGCCTGCAATCAAGCAAGCAGGGAGTTGTGGACTTCAACTCCCAGAATTCCTCAGCCAGCAAAGCAAAGCTGGCTGAGGAATTCTGGGAGTTGAAGTCTACAAGTCTTAAAGTTGCCAAGGTTGGAGACCCCTGTTCTATTGGGTAAGTTTTTTTCCCCTTTGGGAGCTTTAAAAAAATAGTCAATTGGGTTTTTTTTAGTTGTTCTTTTTTAGACCTAGCCATTTAAAGTTCAGGAAGTTTTAAATTTAGCTTTCATATAAAAATAAAAATAAAATAAAATAAAATAATATTTGTGCAGCTTTCTGAGATTTAGTGTGTTTCTGTAGTGATTCACTCTAACTACACAAACACACAAAATCTCACATAGCTGTATGTGGAATTTTGTGTGTGTAAAGTGTGAAAGTTGTTTTTTTGGACTTTTTGTGGCTGTGTGAGGTTCCTGCTTGTTGCAGGGGCCATTTTGGGTCTAGCACAGCTGCTTTTACATTGTGGGTGAGCCAGTTGTGTTGTGTGTGTGTGTAGAGTGTGAAAGTTTTTTGGGGGGCTTTTTGTGGCTGTGTGAGGTTCCTGCTTGTTGCAGGGGCCATTTTGGGACTAGCACAGCTGCTTTTACATTGTAGGTGAGCCAGTTGATGTTTTTTAATTTTTATTTGGTGTGCATTGGAAGAGGGGTAGTCTTATATGGCGAGTATAGCCCAAACCCTATATTTTAACAGGAAAAGTTGGGTGTCGTCTTATACGCCCAGTCATCTTATACGCCGGAAAATACGGTATGTTGAAGCTGAAAGGGGCTGTTTTTTCTATTTTTGCAGGCACCGGTCTATTCATTTTTCTTTTAACACTGATCAGCTGTAGGGCGGCCCTTTGAAGCCCCGCGGCAAGAATTTAAAGTTTTTTTCCCTCTAGCCATCAGCTGGGACTCCGGAGGCAGCAATAGATTGGGAGTGGGCGGGGTAAGCGAACGGCGAACGGCAATCTAACGCAGAGGGTGAGGGTGAGTGAAGGCGTGGGGGGGGGGGAGAGAGGGCTTTGGCGACCCCTGTGAAATGGCCCTTCGACCCCCAAAGGGGTCGCGACCCCCAGGTTGAGAACCGCTGATGTAGATGTAATTCCATTGGAATTCATTTGTTGGTGGTACTGTCTATTCCACATTTTTCTATCTTACCAAGTAGGCTATAGACTACTTTGTCAAATGCCTTACTGAAGTCTAAGTAAAGTACATCCATAGCATTCACCTTATCCAGTAATTTAATCACCTTGTCAAAGAAGGCAATAAGGTTTGTCTAGTATGTTGTTTTTACAAACCCATGCCTGCTTCTAGTAATCTTCTTGCTCTTTTCTCCATGCTCACAAATGTGCTGCTTGATTATCTTTAATCAGTTTCACTTATCCTGCAACATAAATCAAGCAAACCCTAGAAGTATTCTATAAATTTGACCACAATCCAAGAACTCACAGCTTTGGAAGTATGCAGGTACTGAGACACCATTTCTCTCTTGATACTAATGTCTTTCTCCCTTAAAGGCTGCTGCTTTTCCTCATTTAGATTCATATCCACCTAGCAAAGAAAGCATAAAAATAGTCATAGAATTATCGAGTTGGGAGGTATCTAGGAAATCATCAAGTCTATCCTCATGTACACTGCAGGAATGATTCCATACACCATCCCTACTAGGTGAAGCTATATTCCTTTGACAAAATTACAATACTTGATTTCTCCCAAATGAATTCTGGTTTTAGGATTTTTGTTTACTTGCTGTAGTAGAAAAACAAATCAAAGTCTTCCTTCTCAGAGCAGAAAGAATTTTTCACATCACAGAAATCACACTTTCATTTCAGAATAACTATAAGCATAGGAAACTTTTAGCTTTGTTATTCTCAAGATATAATTGTAATGGTACTTACCAGCATCTGCTCAAAGAGAACCAGCACATCTTCATCAGAGATATCCTGCAATGTCTGACCTGACCCAGAAATATCTGAGTATGAAGTAGATGAATTCCTATATGTTGTATTGGGTTTTTCCTTCTCCTTCTTTATCCTCATACTGGTGAACCTTTCAAGCTGATTAATAAAATATAAAATTAACATCAGTGTTCTTTTTCAATTCTTTTCCATTCAATTTTAAATTGTGCTACTTTCTTAACTATAATGTGTGAGTACTTTGGCAATATATTGGAAAAATCAAAATCAATGTTCTTTTAAATCTCTTCATGCAATTCTGCTAATTACCAGGGCTGTCTGTGCAAAGCTTCTAGTGGGCCTTTCACCAAAGTTTCAACTGAATCATTCCATTAAAAGAGATTACATATCAAAGTAGAGATTCACAAGTATTGAATCAAACGTCTGCAAAATGCTTTACAAAATTGATTTCTTTTCTGCTGCTGTATACAACACACACATCCACACAACACTGTTGCAATTCCAAACAGAGAGGCCAGTGAGAAGATTAAATGCAGAATGGCTAATGAATAATCTGTTACTGAAATTATGCCCACTTTAAGGAGTTGTTTTATTAAACTATTAAATTGACTCTTTTGGGATGGCAAAGCTAATATTATTTTGAACTGTATTTACTTTCTCACCTCTCAATATCTTTGATGT
Organism: Pantherophis guttatus; assembly: GCF_059756535.1. Classification (NCBI taxonomy): domain Eukaryota; kingdom Metazoa; phylum Chordata; class Lepidosauria; order Squamata; family Colubridae; genus Pantherophis; species Pantherophis guttatus. The sequence continues at coordinate 117,100,185 of NC_142065.1, read as the reverse complement.
GCCATTTAAGTCTTAACTCGCTGACTATTGGGGGTGAATCATTGGCCCCCACGGAAAGGGCTCGCAACTTGGGCGTCCTCCTGGATTCACGGCTGTCTTTAGAAGAGCACTTGACGGCCGTGACCGGGAGGATTTTTCCTCAGGTTCGCCTGATCCGCCAGTTGCGTCCCTTTCTAGATCAGGACTCCCTACACACAGTCACTCATGCCCTCGTCACCTCTCGTCTGGACTATTGTAACGCTCTCTACATGGGGCTCCCCTTGAGGTGCACTCGGAGGCTCCAACTGGCGCAGAGTGCGGCCGCGTGGGTGGTGATGGGAGCAACGTGGAGCTCCCATGTAACACCTCTCCTGCGCGAGCTGCACTGGCTCCCGGTGGTCTTCCGAGTGCGCTTCAAGATTTTGGTTACCACCTTTAAAGCGCTCCATGGCTTAGGACCTGGTTATCTACGGGACCGCCTGCTACCACCAATAGCCTCCCACCGGCCAGTACGCTCCCATAGAGAGGGGCTCCTCCGGGTGCCGTCGGCCAAACAATGTCGACTGGCGGCCCCTAGGGGGAGAGCCTTCTCTGTGGGGGCACCTACAATCTGGAACGAGCTCTCCCCGGAGATACGGAGGATCCCGGATCTTCGCACCTTCCGTTGCGCGCTTAAAACGTTTTTATTTCATCAAACTGGCCTGGCCTAAATCTTCTCCTTTTTTAAATTTAAATTTTTAACACAAATTTTAATCTGTTTAATTATGGGGTATTTTAAAATTCAGCCTAAATTATTTAATTTGTTTTAATCTATTTTAAATTTTGTATCTCTGTGTTTTATCCTCTGGCTGTTCACCGCCCTGAGTCCTTTGGGAGAAGGGCGGTATAGAAATTTAATAAAATAAAAATAAAGAAATAAAATAAACTCATTGTCCCTTGTGACAATAATGTTACAATCCATATGGGCTCAAGATGGAGGATTGATTCAAGGAAACTCAATATGCACTCTTGGGTCAAACTCTTTATTAGGGCAGATTTAAACTTTTTGACAATGATTGAACAAGTGTATAATATAGGGACTATCCCAAGCATTAGCATGAGTTTCAAAGAATAAACGTATGATTAAAGTACTGCTTTTTATTCTTTTGCTAAAATTGGTAGCTATAACACATTTAAAACAATGTTGTATGTGTTTCTAGGATTAGGGATGGCAAAACTATGAATGCCACTTTTTAATTTATCTCATTGTTTCAGCTTACTCCTATTGCTTCTCTGAATAATATAGTATATTTTCACAAGCCACTATACTAAGACAATCCTGATTCTTCTAACCCCTTTCCAGCTTGTGAATTTGCTTGCCAACTAGCTATGCCATGCCTCTTTGTATCCCAGAACCCCCCCCCAAAAAAACCCAGACACAACAAAGATACAGTACTCTATAGGGGTAAATCAATTAAAATTCTTCAGTTTTATACCAAGCCTGGCACCTCAGAAAAATGGGTGGAAACAAAATGCTTACCTTTTGAATAATATTTGAAATGTTTTCTTTTAAAATGGGATAGGACAGTTTCTGCAGTTTTCATTGTGTCACTCAACCAGCTAAAAGCAGTCTCTCTCAATTTCTATATTAAAGAGGCATGCAACATTATCCAAAGCAAAGTATCCTGTCCTTGAATAGGTTCATTTTATAACCATCAGAGTTCACTCTCATCTAAATTAAGTTTCAGTTTGTTTACTGATGAACAATCCATTACCACTAGGGTGGATAAAAATCAATGATTTTTTTAAAAAAATAAAAAAAATCAGATTTTTTTTTATTTAAATCGGATTTTTTTGAATTAAATGGGATTTTTTGATTTAAATCAGATTTTTTTTATTTTTATTGAATTTATTTTAATAAAAAACTTTTGGGGTAAAAATCTATCGTAAGATAGTTTTCTATTTAAGATACATAAATAATTTAGTTTATTCAGCATGAAATGGAGTTTAGTTATGTAGCACAAGGCTGTATATTCTGCAACACCAGGACTATCGGTGAGTCAACAGCGGATCAAAGGAGTAGCAGAGATGACAGTTGCTCTTTAAAAATTATGATTTAAATCGAGTTGATTTAAATCAAGTCTTTTTACTAGTGATTTAAATCATGATTTAAATCATGATTTAAATCGACTTGATTTAAATCAAATCCACCCTGATTACCACCACCTTTGGGATACAAAGATTTATTTAGAATTTCTATTTTTTTCACTAGAAGCATATTTAAGAACTAACAATACTCCAAATTAAGTATCAAGATACTTAAAGATAAGAGAAAACAATGGGGACTCTTGTGCTTGCCTATCATCATAATGCCTATTATGTATAGGAATAGTTCAGAGAATCAGATTTTTATAAAGAAGGGAGGTAACATATGTTATCTTCCAGGCCCATTCTAAAAAAATAACCAAGGAAGCTCTCTTTCAATCTGTTGGTGCAGATTATAGATTTATCCATTGAGCAAACTGGAAGCCAGAGTCAAAGTGACTCAGCTTCCACAAAAGATACCATTAAATGATATCATTAAACATGTACACACATCCCTTGCAAAAAAAAATAACATCAGGGAATACAGTAACAGAGACAAGAATACTATACCATCCTTAAAAATGGTTAATATACTCTATCAAGGAAAACACAAAAGAGAAAAATTAGCAATCAGAAAGCTAATAACAACCCAGGGAAGAGAATGCACAAAATTTGTATCAGGATTTATAGATAACTCACAAAATCAGTTAATGCCAAAAATATATAGCACAATTGCTCTTACCTCATCTGCCATTACACGCTTCAAGTTCTACAATTGGGGAAAACAAAGAAAAAAATGAATCAATAGACCACAAAAAAACCAGTAGCAAATGAGAAATGGCTAGGAATACACATAAAATAGACATTAGTGTCCACAAATATTTTCTTCTTATACAAAACGCAATTGGACTTCCGGCAGAGCCTCCAGCTCTTGAAGTAGTAGAGATAGTTGATCTCTGTTAAATTTTCTCCACAGTTACAGGTTTAGAATATTTTCTAAGCCAGAAGAACAACATACACACACCAGGAAAGGGGAGGACTTGAAATCAACCCTTTTGCTCTCCTGAGTAGCTGGATGCTCTCAGACTGCTTCTTGAAGAAGTAGTAGTAATTGGGTGAGTCCCTGGCTGGAGAGCAGGGCAACCATACAAGTTCACTATCTGTAAGGATTGCCTCGCCTTCTAACTTAAGAAACTACGAACTCTTGAAATGTAGTATTTCAAAAGGAACCTTTTATTAAGCAAAAGTGACAGCAATGGATTCAAAGCAACATCTGAATACCCTTAGGCAAGACAAGTAGGATTAAAGCAGTAGAGACAACACCACCCCTTTAGCCAGAATGCAGATTTTAGCCAATACACAAGTATGAAGATGTTTTCTTTACCAGCTGCCCTGAGAACCAGATAAGTATGTATTCCTATCCCTATCCTCCATTTCCTTTAAAGTGAAACAGCCCACATGACCGTCATAAACATTGCCCCAAAATTAAGGAGATTTCAGGGCTCTTTGGCGCCAGGATATAGGTTGTAAAATATCTGTTGGCACAGGCAATGCTAATAAATCGAATCCAAGCCCACCCACCCTTCTCCCAATTGAATGGCAGTATCACTTTTAGGGATCTGATATGCTGCCTCCTTAGAAAAAGAAAGGATCCATCTATGAAAAGATATAAACGAAAAAAATCCATTATAGTATATTAACAAGGTTTGTTAGTGTATTGGGAGTGAAATTTTCTCAGTAAGATAGGAGTCCTAAAATGGTGTTTAGCGACCCATTTGTTTTGGGATGAGGGTAAATGTTTCCAAGCAACTAAGTATTGGATTTTCCCTCTGTGGATCCTAGAGTCAAGGATTTCCTTGATTTCCTTGTTGTTCACCTTCAACCATGATGGGAACGGGTGGTGTAGATGCAGGTGGTCTAAGGGATGAGATTACTTCTCTCTTGAGTAAACTAATATGGAATACTGGGTGGACTTGCCTAAGTGTCTTTGGAAGGAGTAGTTCAACTGCTACTGGATTGATGATTCTAGTGATGGGGAAAGGTCCAATAAACTTTGGCCCTAGTTTCTTTGATGGTTGTAATGATTTCAGGAATTTTGTAGATAAGTATACTCTATCTCCAACACGGAACGGTTTGGGTTCCATCCTTTTCTTGTCAGCTTGAATTTTAAAAGCCTCTCTAGCTTCAGTTAAGGCCAATCTAACCACTGGCCATGTGTTTTGCAAATTATCCATCCACTTCTTAAGTGAGGGGATGGTGAGTTCTTCTGTGGGTAGTTCAGGCATGGGGCTGAAATCCTGGCCTGTTGCTATTCAAAAAGGAGTAAAACCAGTGCTTGAGTGTACAGTTATTAAATGCAACTTCAGCAAAAGGTAAAAGTTCTGTCCAGTTATCCTGTTAAAAATTAATAAAACATCTTAAATATTGTTCTAGCACCGAGTTCATCCTCTCAGAATTTCCGTTAGTACACACGTGATGAGATAAGATCAACCCCTGGGCAATGCCAAGTAAGCTCAAAAATTCTCTCCAAAATTTGAAGGTGAATTGGACCCCTTTGTCAGAGATGATCTTTTGTGGAGCTCCATGAAGCCGATAAATGTGTATTAGGAATAATCTGGCTAAATGTTTAGCAGTTGGGATCTTTTGGCAAGGTATAAAATGTGCCTGTTTTGAAAACAGGTCTCTCACAACCCAAATAACAGTATTTCCAGCACTGTCTGGCAATTCTACAATAAAATCCATAGCACTCTCTCTCCATGGCGCTGAAGGCTCAGCTACTTTCTGTAAGAGTCCTGGGGTTTTCCCCTGACGTCTTTTTGCTGCTGCACAAATGGGGCAGCTTGCTACATAGCTTTCTATGTCCTTTTTTAGTGATGGCCACCAATTTTTTTTTTTTTTTGCTTTAATTTATATGGCGCCCTTCTCCAGAGACTCAGGGCAGCTTACAATGTGTTAAGCAATAGCCTTCATACCTTTGTATATTTATACAAAGTCATCTTATTGCCCCCACAATCTGGGTCCTCATTTCACCTACCTTTGAAAGGATGGAAGGCTGAGTCAACCTTGAGCCTGGTGGGATTTGAACTTGCAGTAATTGCAAGCAGCAGATGTTAATAACAGTGCTTTAGTCCACTGTACTACAGGCTCTTAAAATTGTCTTTTAATTAGGTGTAAAGTTTTCACAAAACCAAAATATCCAGCTAATTTGGAGTCGTGGCACCTTGCCATTAAGCATAGTCTTTGGCTGTCTGGAACATACAACTTCCCTCCCACCCAAGCCAAGTCCTCTTTCATCAGACAGCTGGATTTGTGGTTCAAAAACCATTCATTGGTGGCCAATGCTTGTTTAAAAGTTTGGGTGGTGTCATTGTCCGTCAATGTTTCTTGTTTTGCCTGGGATCTGGTGATTACTTTAGCAGCCAGTTGATTGTTTTGTACTATGGGTTTGATTATGTCTGACTTTGCACCATTGTATTGCGGTTTTCTGGATAGTGCATCTGCCAGAAAGTTTTCTCCCCCAGGGAGAAATTTGAGAGTAAAATCAAACTGTTTAAAGTACTGAGCCCATCGTACTTGTTTCGGGGAGAGTTTCCTTGGGGTCTTTAGGGCTTCTAGATTTTTATGATCAGTCCAGACTTCAAAAGGCATCTTATTCCTCTCTAGGAAATGCCTCCAGGTTAAAAGTGCCCAACGAACTGTGTAAGCCTCTTTCTCCCAAATGGTCCACCTTTGTTCAGTCTCATTCAACTTTTTGGATGTGTAAGTGCATGGTTGTAGCTGGTCTTGCTCATTTTTCTGAAGCAGGACCACTCCTTTTGCCACATTGCTGGCATCTGCTTGTATGACAAATGGTTTCTCTGTGTCCTAGTGTTTTAGAATTGGTTCTGCTTAGAACTGCTGTTTAAGTTTTTCAAATGCTGCTTGGCATTCCATTGTCCAGTTCAAAGGCTGCTTCCGTTTAGGGTTGTCCTCTCCCTTCGTTTTTAAGAGCTTGGTAATGGGGAGGGCAATCTGAGCAAAAGTGGGGATAAACTGGCAGTATTCCTTGGCGAATTCAAGGAAGCTTTGTAACTGTTTACGCATGTGCGATGGTTCCCAATCAAGTACAGCCTGCACTTTTTGAGGATCCATTTCTAAGCCCTGGTGTGAAATGTGGTACCCCAAATAGTCTATTTTTTCTTGGTGGAATTCACATTTAGAAAGTTTAGCATAAAGTTTGGCAGAGCAGAGTTTGTTTAAGACTTTTACATGTTCTGCTTTGGTTTCAATGTATATTAAAATGTTGTCCAAGTAGACCAGGACCCGCTTATACAAATGCTGATGTAGTACTTCATTTATTAACTGCATAAACCCTGCGTGGGGACCTTGTAATCCAAAGGGGAGCACCTTGAATTAGTAGCACCCAAGGGGGGTGTTAAATGCCGTTTTCCACTCATCCCCCTCCTTAATTCTGACACGGTAGTAAGCCTCCTTTAAGTCCAGCTTTGAAAATTTTTTCCCTTTAGCGAGGTGTGCTAGCATATCTTTCATAAGGGGGAGGAGGTACATATTCTCCACATTGATTGTATTTAAATTCCTAAAATCAACACAGAAACGTTTTGAGCCATCTTTTATTTTCTCTAAATAACACTGGAGCTGCGATTTTTGGTCAGGCTGGCTCGATGAAACCCCTTGCTAGGTTTTTCTCAATAAATGCTGTCAGTTCTTCCAGCTCCCTCAGGGACATGCTGTACATCTTGGGTTTAGGGAGTTTAGTGCTGGGTAAGATTTCTATCGCACAGTCAGTGGCGCGGTGGGGGAGGAGCTCATCTGAGGCTTTTTTGCTAAAGACTTCAGCCAAATCCTTCTATTCTATGGGTATGCCCTCGGTTGGCATGATGTGACTAGGCATGGCTGTTTCTCAGTGCTCTGCCCCCTCAGTTTCTTTATGTGGATTCTCGGCAAAAATCACATGCATCTGAAATTTTATGATGCCTTGATTCCAATTAATTTTGGGGTTCCATTTTTTCAGCCAAGCAAGGCCCAAGACAAACAGCCATTCCATGCCAGGTGCCACTATACATGTAAGTATTTCCTCGTGGCTCCCGATGTCTATATGTAAAGGCTTGGTGGCAAAAGAAGCTGGCTCCCACCCTGCTATTGACCCATCTAGTTGGCAGAAAATGATGAGGTTTTTCAGCTTTCTTATGTTAATCCCCAACTTCCATACTAGGGTTGGGCTGATCAAACAGCAGGTGCACCCTGAGTTCACTAAAATGGAGATATTTGTCTCCCTGTCCCGGTTTGGGATAAATAGTCTTAAGGGGAGGGTAAGTGGTTTAGTTAATTTGCTTACCAGTGGTTCATCTTCTGGATCGCTTCTGAATGAGTGTGATTCCTCCTGTTGAGATGCTGGGGTTTCCTCCCCAAAGGGGGGGGGATGGAAATTCTATGATCTTCCTGCTCCTCAGGGCAGTCTCCTTCCCGCGCTGGCCAGGTTTCGCAAGTTTCACAAGTTTCCCCTCTGGGCGGGTGTTTGCGAACGACCCTCTGCAACTCAGTGCCCCTCCTTTCCACACTTGAAACAGGTTGAGGATTTCAGAGAAAATGCGGTTTGTGGTTTAAGGGGCTCTTGCTTCCATTGGGGTGGGAATTTCTTCCGTACTCACCCCACTCGGTACCAGTTTCTGGTCATATTGATCTCGGCTTCTTCAGCGGTGATGTAGCACTCGTGTAGGTGATTCGGTGTGCCTGGGTCCACGCAGGCATTGTATAGATCATCACTCAGCCCATCCTTGAAACAGCTCACCAATATATCCTCTGGCCAGTTCACACGACACGCATGGTCCCGGAATTCTTCAGTATACTCTGCTACTGGCCGTCACCCCTGCTTCACCACCTTAATGCGGTCACGTGCTTTGCGATCTGCTAGGGGGTCCTCAAACCCTCACAAGGCCATCATGAAACGGTTGAAATCATGCAGTTCTGATGCATCAGCGTTATGCAGGGTCACCATCCATCTGGCAGTGGCACCCTCCAGGGCTAGGGTCACAACTCTCACTCGGGATCCTTGGGTTTGGAAATCATGCCCGTATTCTTGCATGTAGGTGAGCACGAGTGCCACAAAGAATCCTAATTGTTTGATCCCCATCAAACTTCACCCCAAGGGAGGGAGTTTCTCTTTCCAGTTGTGGGACTCAGGGCTGGTTGGGAATGGGCGCCAGTGTGCGTGCTGCCTGGAGGGGAGGGTTTGCTAGGTCTTCTGCCACTGCTGTTTTGCCATCTGTTCGATAGGCGGGCTCCAGAGGGGGGGCCTCCCCTGGCCTCATCCGCAGCTGCTGCCCTTTCCGCCCTCCTTGGCTGTCGTCCTGGCTCCCCTCAGATGTTGAGATTTTTCAAAGTTTCCATCACCAATTGGGTTATATGCCTCTTCAGACGATCCTCCCTCAATGGTGCTTCAGTTAGTTCCCCCTGATCAGCAAGGGCTTCTAGTTTCAGTTTCCACCCCAGTTTTCGGTTACTGATGCTGAGGATGACTCCTCTGGTTCTCTCATCCCAGCTATCTTTCTTCCTGATGCCAATTGACCAGCGGGGCTTTTTGGGATTTTCCAGGGTTACCTCATGCTCTCCAATGGGGTGTATGAAACAGGCATCCTGCTGGGTGGTGGTTGATGTCTCCCCCCAGCATTCGGTTTCTCCCTGTTCCCTGCTTCGTTCGGACATGGTTTGCAAGGTCCCCTCAGTAGAGCAAAGACCTGGAAGCGTTGCGGTGAGACTGGTTGGGAAAACAACAGGCTCTAACAAGCCTGGCAAAAACTCAGCCAGACGAACCACTGTCAGGGGGTCTTTGGACCAGAACTGTCCTGTAGGGACAGTGAAGAAAGAGAGGCATCTCTGTTGGCTAAAGAGGAACAGGCAAGTTCCTCGAAAAGCCAGAGAAAACTCTTTGCTCCGACGGTGGTGGGCAGTGGACATTGCGAATCACCATGAAGCTGGGGCATCCAGAATAAGAATTGTGCAGGAGCAAAGATTTGAGCGGAGTTTTGGTACCGGGTGAATGACTGGCCAACTCACAGATATGTAATGATATGTAATGAGGCTCTATTGGAAGCAAAAATACCAGATTCGTGGAGGGAAGCATATATCACACTACTTCCGAAAGAAGGTATAGACCAAAAACAAATTAAAAATTATAGACCAATCTCCCTTTTAAACAGAGATTATAAAATTTTCATGATCATAATTGCAGAATGTCACTGCGTTATTTTATTTGCCAGCTGAGCTAATCATTTCTGGACTGTCTGACTTTCCGTAGCTTGCCAACTTCTTAGCAGTAAGCTACGTGCTTCCGCATTCTTTCACATTCCTTCACACTTTTTCCTTTGTTCTCTTGCCAGAAAGGCTCAGATAGCCGGCAAGAACTATTTCAAAATGTAGCAATTACTTTTCTTAGTTAGTGAGGTGTTTTATTTTCTTTATAATAAATAAATGAGTTTTATTAGAGAACTTTTCTTCGCGTTTCTTTTCAGAATATTACAACTTGGAGAAAGCCTCGACCCATCTCCTCTAATTAATCAGGGTGATTGTCCCAGAGCCAAACATGGGATTAATCAATGCCCTGACACGGAAAGACTAAAAAGAATATTAAATTCCATTATACACCTGGATCAGAACGGCTTCTTACCTGATAGACAAATAAGGAATAACATAAGAATAGTTGTGGATGCTCTCGAATATTATGAAGCCCACCTGGAGAAGCAAATGGCTCTTGTATTTTTAGACACCCAAAAAGCTTTTGATAACCTTAATTGGAAATTTTTGATTGAACAAATTAAAATAATGAAATTCGGAACCAATTTTTTTTTCCAAAAAGTTTTTTTTTTTTAAACAAAAACAACATAAAAACATCGACTTTCCAAACGCTTACAGACAGTATTTCCATCGGTGAAAATCATTTTGTGCTCTCAAAATGTTCAAACTCTCATTATATGACAGATATGAAATTCGGAACCAAGTTTGAGAAAATGATAGAAACAATTTATAAATTACAAAGGGCAAGAATAATAATAAATGGAGATATGACAAATTCATTTCAAATTAAGAAAGGTGTAAGACAAAGATGCCCGTTATCACCTCTGCTATTCATCTTGACATTAGAAACACTATTAAATAGAATTAGGAAAAACGGCGAAATAAAAGGATTAAAGATTAGGGGAGAGGAGTATAAGACTCAGGCTTTTGCGGACGACGTAGTACTCATCATAGAGGAACCGTTAGAAATGGGCCCGAGAATTTTGGAGGAAATAGGAAGGTATGGGGAGGTAGCCGGACTTAAATTGAATAAAGGGAAAACTAAATTGTTAGTTAAAAATTTAACAGAAACGCAAAAGAAAGAATCAGAAAAGGAATTAGACCTGCAAATAGTAAAAAAAATTAAATATTTAGGGATATGGATATCAACTAGATGCTCAGCTCTGAAAGAAGATAATTACATGCCTCTGGTTAAAAGAATAAAACAGGATTTGGAAAAATGGGAGAAAGTGCAATTATCACTCTTGGGCAGGATAGCATCGATAAAGATGAATATCCTGCCCAATTTACTATACCTATTCCAAACGATACCCGTCATTTTAGACAAAAATTTTTTCACAGAAATCAACAAAATTATTAGAAAATTCATTTGGACTGGGGAAAAAAACAAGAATTAATTTGCGATCATTACAAGACAACAGAAGCAGGGGAGGTTTCGGACTCCCAACGTGGGAAGTATATTATAAAGCGGCCATCCTAGTATGGATAAGGGAATGGGTTAATTTAAGAAACAAAAGAATCCTAATTTTGGAAGGGCACGATCTACAAAAAGGGTGGCACTGTCACTGCGTTATTTTATTTACCAGCTGAGCTCATTATTTCTGGACTGTCAGACTCTCCGTAGCTTTGCCAACTTCTTATCAGTAAGCTACGTGTTTCCGTATCCACCCACATTCCTTCACTTGCTCTTCACACACTCTCTTCCTTTGTTCTCTTGCCAGAGGTCCGGCTCAGATAGCCGGCAAGAATTACTTTCAAAAATGTAACAATTAACTTTTCTTAGTTAGTGAGGTGTTTTATTTTCTTTATAACAAATAAATGAGTTTTATTAGAAACCTTCCTCGCGTTTCTTTTCAGATTATTACAACTTGGAATAAGCCACGATACATCTCCTCTCCTCTAAACCAGGGTAATTAGTCCCAGAGCCAAACATGGGATTAATAAATGCCCTGACATTCTGGTAGCAGAGGATGGTTTGATTTATGGCTTTTTCCTTGTTTTTGTTACTTCTGATAAGAGCGCATAGGCAATTAGTTTTTAGCTACTGAGGTACGCTAATTATATTGCTGAGATGCCGAAACAGAAGAAAAAAGGCAAAGTGAAACCAAGACCACTCTTCGTAAATGATTTGATTGATCTTTCCAACGAAGAGGTGGCAGACAGGAGGTTTCCAGATTTCCAGCCCCTTACTACAGCCACACGCCTGGAACAAGAAAAAGCCGTGGGAACAGAAATGGAGACAGATAAGACAGAAGCTGTTTTTGAAGATGATGATTTACGACTGAGGTCAGTAACATTTTCTTCTGATCTTCCAAGCTCTGAAAAAGTCTCCCCAGAACCTTCTGAATTTGTAAAGCTCGGTGCAAGCACTGCTGAGCAAAATTCCTCCCACGCAGAGAGAGAAACAATTCATTATTCTCCTCGAAGCTCTAAGCTCACCCTGGATCAGCTGGCCATGAAAGCCTACCGTATAAAACTCTATGAACAGCAGCTATCCCAGGCAAAAATGGCTATATCTATGCTTGAGCAAGATATGGGAGATAACTTAAATTTTTCAAAAAGCGCCATATTGTCTTCTTGCTCAAAGCCAAAGACACTCCCCCTGGTGGATTCTGTGTCAGGCCAATTAAGGCAAAGAGCACTGCATACGTCACATGAAAGTCTCCCTGATCAAGTTGTAAGTCACATGTCTTACATAACCACTCCTACTCTAAAGCATACAATGCCACGTATGCAAAGCTGCCCAAAGGTGCAGCGCCATCTGCTGGCAAAAGTAATTTACTACAGGAAGCTGAAATGCCACAAGTGTTTCCACAGGCCCGAACTCAAACACCCCCTGGCGGTGTTGGTGTCATTTTAGATGGAACACAGCAAAGGCAAATGATTGCATCTCCAGCAGGTCATGCCAATATTGCAGCTCAAGCACAAATGGCAACTGGAATACAGCAGATTCCAGTGCATCAGCCACAGCAGCTACAAATGCCTGCATATGTGCCCCAGCCACAAGTGCAAAGAGGGCCACCTCCTGGCCCACCTCCAATGGCACAACCAAGACCATTTTTAGGTCCACAACAGGCACAGCAAATACCACAGGCATTTCTGCCAGCACAGCCAGCGTACCAAGTGCAGGCTCCTCACCAGGCATTTTCTGTCTCTCCACTAACTGGTGAGTCAAAACTAAAAATGTCAGGACACAATTACAAAGCCTGGGTCAGTGAGATTACACTATTGCTTCTTAGAGAAGGCAGTCATTGTATGGTATTTAACCCACCTGCTCAACCATGGGACTTTGCAATAAGAGATTTAGAGATAAGGGCTCGCACAACATTATTGATGTCCATGGATACTGAACTGCAGGTCACTTTTCCACCAAGTACAACAGCCCGATAAATTTGGGCTGAATTGGAAAATTGCTACAGTCCTATCTCAATTGAATCTTCATGTTTACTCATGTCTGAACTCCACGGTTCGAGATTGAAACCTAGTGAACAAATTGGAGGACATTTGACCAAACTGAAAGGTCTGAGAACAGAATTGAGACAAAGAGGCCATAACATTGAAGATATTCAAATGATCAGCATCATTATTAACTCTTTGAATTATGAATGGAAAGATGCTGTTACAAAAATTAACCAAGTCCCAATTGCTCAACGCACAGTGGACAATGTCTGTAGGCTTTTAATTGAAGAAGAGGCATTCATGCTAGCCACACCACATTTGAGAGGACCACCCGCATCAAGAGCTCCAGCTAGACGCCCCTTCCGAGGAAGGACCTACGCTCCAAGGACGCCAAGATGCAACACCTGTGATCGTGTGGGACATGCCACCCGGGATTGTCCCCAACGAGTTCCAGCTCCCGTCACGTACCAGCCCAGAGGAACAGATTCCAGAGGCAGAGGCAGAGGCGGAAGACAAGGTCATCGTGGTCCCCGGCGTGATCCACAAACTCCACTCGCCACATTGGCTTTAACCAATGATCCACAACCTCAACCAGAGTACGACAGACGACTCCTGTGGACTTTGGACAGTGGTGCAGCATTGCATGTTACCTACAGAAAGGAACTTTTCACAGAAATGCACGAGCCTGAACCTGAACTACGTGAACTTTATTCTTTCTCCAATCATCCTTGTCAGGTCAAAGGAAAAGGAACTGTTTATGTTGAAGAGCTCGATGCATTCATTCCTGATGTTTATTACATACCAACAGCAACCAGTAATTTGCTTAGTCAGAGTCACTTGTCTAGAATGTTAAAGTTTCAGGTTCACCACCTTGAAAAAGCAAGTTACATAGTTAAAGATGGAGATATTGTTGCTGAAACCATATTAATTGGTGGTGTTTATTACTTAAAGCCAAAGCCTAAAACACAAACACAGGCAAGTATGCAAACTCCAAAAAGGCAGAGCACAGGCCCAGAGAGAGATGCTCCAGAGAGAGATCCTGTTGCTATTCCAAAGGCTCCTAAAGCCAACAAAAATAGAATTGGTAAACAGGTTGCTCAGAGCAAGCCTGAGGTTCCGCATAAAAATGTTAATGTTGAGAATTCACTAACAGGTAAACCTTTGCATTCCAGGTGTATCCACAAATGGCATAGAAGATTGGGGCATGCCAGTTTCCGTGTTCTTAGGAAGATGCCGGAATTCACAAAAGGTTTGGATCTAAAGGGGTGTAAGGTGTTTTTGGATTGTGCTGTATGCAAAAAGGCCAAATCCAAAGCAGCAGCCATTCCCAAACGCGCTACACGCCTGTCAACACGCATTTTTGATTTGGTTCACATTGACATAGTTGGTCCTTTCCCGCCATCATTTGGTGGTAGAAAATATTTTCTAACAATTGTTGATAATTACTCTAGATATGGATATGTATATCCTATGAAAGAAAAATCAGAGACTTTTCAGATCTTTAAAGACTTTGCAACCCTTGTTTCTACCCAACACCAAGTTCGCATCGCCAGAATCCAGAGTGATCGTGGTGCCGAGTTCATGTCTCAGCGTTTCCAGGACTGGATGCGTAAGAATGGAATTATTCATCAGACTTCACCCCCTGACATACCGGCTCACAACGGAGAGGTACTGCAAACCATGATGCGTTGTCTCCTAGAAGACGCCAACCTTGATATGATATACTGGGGGGAAGCTATCAAGTATGCAAATTACATTGTCAACCGTACTTGGAGCAGTGTAACAAATCAGACTCCTTTCTTCATGTTGTATGGCTACAAGCCCGATCTTAAAAACATCCATATTTTTGGTTCATATGCTATGGTGAACATTCCCTTAGCTCAAAGAAGAAAAGGAGGTCCAGCGGCAAAGAGACTGAGATTTATGGGTATTGATGATAACTCAAAATGGAGCAAATTTATTGACTCTAAACATGTAATTGTGATTTCCCAATCTGCTAATTTTGAAGAAGATATTGACTGGTCCAGGATTCATTCCAATGATCCTGGAGTTTATTTTACCAGAGATGATACTGCCGATGCCACGCAGATTGATGATCAAGATTCCACTGATCCTTCTCAACCCGATGTTCCGTCTTCGCAAGCCGCGGATGCTGACGCTAGCGACGAAAGTGAGGACGAGGACGAAGCAGAAGAAGACTGGACAGTTGTCCCGAGACGTTCCAAGAGGGCCACAAAAGGGATCCCTCCACAACGATATTCTTGGCAACTGACAAAAGCACCCTTGCCTTTGATTTGCAATGTTACACTTCCACCTGATAATTTCACACAAATCAAGCAGCTCCCTGATTCAGAGCAAGACAAATGGTATGAAGCAATGCAGGTTGAAATGGACAGTCTAAAGAAACTTAAAGTGTTTACACCTGCAAAACCTCCAGCAAACAAAAAGGTCACTGGCACTCGATGGGTCTACAGAATCAAAAAGAAACCAAATGGTGAGTCACTGTACAAAGCCAGACTTGTAGCTCAGGGTTTCGCTCAACGTTATCCTGAGGACTACACAAATACTTACTCACCGACAGTCAGAACTGAGAGTGTAAAAATTGCTTTAGCAACTGCAACTATCCTTGGTTTAGAAGTTTTCCAGTTTGATGTTGACACGGCTTATCTACATGCAGACCTAGACGAAGAGATCTACGTGAGAAGTCCTCCAGGGTTCCGACAGCAAGAAGGGGATACCTGGTTCCTAAACAAAAGTCTCTATGGTCTAAAACAATCTGGTTTAATGTGGTACTTATGTCTTACTGACAAACTAAATTCAATGGGCTTTATTAAGTCCGAAACTGATGAGTGCGTGTTCACAAAAAGATCTAACAATGCATATGAGATAGTTCTTGTTTATGTTGATGATATTGTTTATATTGGTCCAAATAAGCAAATGAGTGAAATTTTTGCCAAAGCTTTGCAGAGATACTTCACATTGAAATCATTAGGTCACATTAGCACTTATTTAGGTGTTCAGATTGAAAAAACACAGAAGGGGTTTAGTCTTTCACAAGAAGATAAAATTGAACAAATTTTGCATCATTGCAACATGAAAGATGCTAACACAACAAAGACACCCATGCAAACAGATTTTCACAACTTGACACAAGAAGAAAGTCCTGAGTTCGAGGATCAAACACTTTATCGTTCAGTCATTGGGTCACTATTGTACATTAGTAGTTGGACCAGACCCGACATTGCACTTAGTGTTAATCTCTTATCTTGACACGTAGGGAAAGCAAAACAGTTTCACTGGACATGTATTAAGAAATTATTGAGATACCTAAAATACACTAAACACATGAAGTTATTGTTAGAACCAACACATACTGATTATGCAGAATTATGTTGTTATGCAGATTCTGATTGGGCAAGTGATAAGAAATCACGTAAAAGTACTTCAGGTTATATGATGTTCTTAAATGGATGTCCTGTTTATTGGCAAGTACGTAAACAGAATTTTGTTTCTTGTTCATCTACTGAAGCTGAATATGCTTGTGTTTCAGATGCATGTAATTCTCTAACTTGGTTTGATGCTTTAGTCACAGATATCTGGACACACCCGATCCGACCGATCACCGTGATGGAAGACAATGAATCGGTGGTTTATATTTCTGAATCTCATTTCACAGGTTCTAGGTCCAGACACATTGACATTCGTTACCAAAACATAAAACATTTAGTGAAAAAAGGTTTTGTCAAAATGCAATATGTATCTACACATGATCAAATTGCTGATATGCTCAACAAACCACTTCCAGCAGCTCAACACGAGTATCTGCGTGAGAAGATGTGCCTTATTTGATGATGTACTGATATTCGCTCAACTGGCAAAGAAGGGGAATGTCACTGCGTTATTTTATTTACCAGCTGAGCTCATTATTTCTGGACTGTCAGACTCTCCGTAGCTTTGCCAACTTCTTATCAGTAAGCTACGTGTTTCCGTATCCACCCACATTCCTTCACTTGCTCTTCACACACTCTCTTCCTTTGTTCTCTTGCCAGAGGTCCGGCTCAGATAGCCGGCAAGAATTACTTTCAAAAATGTAACAATTAACTTTTCTTAGTTAGTGAGGTGTTTTATTTTCTTTATAACAAATAAATGAGTTTTATTAGAAACCTTCCTCACGTTTCTTTTCAGATTATTACAACTTGGAATAAGCCACGATACATCTCCTCTCCTCTAAACCAGGGTAATTAGTCCCAGAGCCAAACATGGGATTAATAAATGCCCTGACAGGCACGCCTTCTTGTGGGACAAAAAGAAAAAGACCAAAACCGTATTTCCATAGGCACAGGATAGAAGAAGTATTAATACAAGTATGGGAGGAAATTAGAAGAAAACAATACATGAAAATCCCAAATTGGCTATCGACGATGGAAGCCATGATATACCCAAATACATTAGAGATTAATAAAATGATTAGTTACAAAGAGCTTCTAGATAATCAAGGAAATCTTATAAGTAATCAATCGCTAGGCGAACAGGGAATACATATTGACTGGTGGCCATACCTACAGATTCAATCTAGGTACAAAAAAGATAAGGAAGAATTTGGCATTGAGATGGAAACAAACAGATTAGACAAATTACTAATAGGCCCTGAAAAAAAAAGTACTATCTAGATTATACAATTATTTATTAGAATTCAATAGAGCGGAAGAGGTAGTAAAAGAGCCAATGATAGCGTGGGCCAAAAATATTGGACATAATATGAATTTGGACAAATGGGAGATGATTTGGAATAGTAACTGTAAATTAACAAAAGCGGCAACATACAAAGAAAACCAATATAAAATACTATACAGATGGCACCTAGCGCCCACGAGATTAGCAAAAATCTATCCAAATGTAAGCCCCAAATGTTGGAAATGTGGACGTCAGCAAGGTACCTTCTTTCACATGTGGTGGTCCTGTCCCGAAGCGATGAGATATTGGAGAAAAATTCAAAATTGGCTAGAAGAATCAACCAACGAAAAAATCGAATTGATACCTGAAACATTCCTCCTGGAATGCTAAAGATGAAATATCAGGGGGAAAAAGATATCCAATCATACATATACTCACTGCAGCAAGAATAGCTTACGCCCAATATTGGAAAGGAAATGACACACTACTAGAGGAACATATTATTCAGAAGGTTCTAGAATGTGCCAAAATGAACAAATTAACGTTAGAATTAAATGAGAAAGAAGACTCAGAATATTATACAATGTGGGATGATTAGTACAGGTGGATTGATAATAGAATAAAGGGGCTTCCGGTTTGGCTTCCATCGTCGCTAGACAGTCTTTTGGGACCGCCACCCCCGCCGCCCGTAAAGAGCCGCCCTTACAGATGGGAGGCGGCTCGAAAAACTCCGTTTCCTTAAGGAAATGTGAGGTGAGAGCAGGTAGAGCCCTCTGCGAAGTCCCCCCAGAGTTTTTTTTTTACTCTTGGGGAGGAAGCAGGATGAGGCTCCCTATCCAGCTCGCCGCTGCTCCGGGCTGCGGGAGAACTCTGCGCTTTGCAGAGCTAGACGATGTGACCAACCTAATCAGCGAAAACTAACAGATTGATTGAATAAGCAGGATGAAATCCGGATTTGGGACTCTAAATCGCAAGTATTTGTAACAACCCTATGATTGATTTTAAGAATGAAGAAAGAGTGAAAAGGGGGGGGGAGTTTAAAATGGCGGCTGGCTGAGGCTTGAGAAGAAAGCTGAAAGCGAAAGTCTTTCCGTTTGAATGGTTTAATATGTTACAAAGTATCTAGCAATAGCGCTGGCTACAAGAGAAGGAAAAAAAAATTCTGTTTTATGCTTCTTCCTTTCTTAGAGACTTGATATTGATATTGTGTGGAGAGAAGACTTTTGCTTTAAAAAGAGTCTGTATGTGTGGCAGGATGGCGTTAAAACTGACAAAGCCAGACAACCAAGCTGTGGGGGGGGCTCCCCCATTTATAAATCACAAGAGCAATTTTTGAGCTCGCAGATGCAGAAAGATTTAAAGGAATTTGTTGTGGAGGAGATGGCAAGACATGATGAGATTATGAATCAGAATCTTGAAAAATTTAGACAGGAAATTAAAGAGTTGGTTCAACAAAAGTATGATAACCTGAAGCGATATATTGTAACAGCTTTGAAAAGTTTCTCAGAAATAATTCTAAAGATGGATAAAGATATCAATTTAGAAATAGAGTCTAAAATGAAGGAAGCTGATCACAAGATTCATAATCTGGATAATAAAATACAAAGAATTGAAAATGATTTGACAATGATTCAAGAAAATAGCTCAGAAGTAGAGTCTAAAATGAAGGAAGCTGATCACAAGACTTACAATGCAGATAATATAAAGCAAAGGATTGAAAATGAAGTTACAATGATGCAATTTAGATCCATGGAATTTGCGATCAGAATGAGAGGAATACAGGAAAATAACAGAGACTTGAGAAAGATGTCTGCTGAAGTTCTGGCTGTGATCTTAAAGGTCAGCGTTGAAGAAGTACTCTGTAAGATTGATAAGGCCTACAGAGTAAATTCTTGGGTGGCAAAGCAAAGACAATTGCCTAGAGATGTGGTGATTTATTTTACTGATAAAGGAATAAGAAATGATATTGTGCAAAAGTCTTTCAACTCCACGCTAGAAATGAATGGAATGAAGATTTGGATATATAAAGAGCTGCCGTCCAAGATGTTAAAAGATAGAAAGGACTTTGGATTTTTGGTGACTGAGCTAAAGAAACAAAACATCCCATTTAGGTGGGATGCTCCAGTTGGTATAATATTGAGATATCAAGGAGAAAGATATCAATTAAACACTGTGGAAAAAGCGGAAGAATTTTACTACAAGGTTTTTAAAATGGGCCCAACATCTCCACGTATGTCATCAGTGTCAGGAATACAGGAGGGGGATAAAGATAAGCAAAATGAACAAAAGATTGAAACTCAGGCCAAGCAGATGGAGATGGAGGTAATGGAAAAACGACAAGTTATAGAGGGCTTTTTGGATGAGCCACTTTTGGATTCTCCTTCAGAGGCTATAGCTGGATTACCTATAAATAGAGAGGCGGCTTTGGATCTCAATTTGATGTCTTATCAAGTTAAAGACCAGCATGTAATTCAATCAGCTGACATACAAGTCCTAGAAAGGCAACCAGGGTGGAGACCTAAACCACAACAAGTTAAGAAAAGAAGAAGCAGGTTCTACAAAACTAAAAAATTTTAAACTACAATATTTTTTTTTAGCCAATAGACTAATGCCAGTTATTTAAGAGACGATTAAATAAAATAAGCGGGATTTATAGAAGGCTGATATATGAAAATACAGTTGAGGCAAATTACAGACTTATACTATTTTGAGAAGAATAACAGATCTCTGCAGTGCTGGTGTTTTTAGGATGTGGAAGATGGCCTGTGATTGAGCGGATTGGAACTTTCTATTTTGGACTCTCTGAAAAATGGATTACGTATATGTTGAGCTATAAGGCAAAAGAACTATGGAATTGGGGCATGCAGATGATCTGGCTGTTATCCTAACGTGATTGTCGGAATTAATAATCTAGACAAAAGACATCACAGAAGATACCATATGGAATATAAATATAAAGTCACTCGGGGGTTTTTTTTTTATATACAGAAATACTTATTAATGAAGGGGGCAGATGGTAATTGAAGATACTGAAAATACTGTTGGAAGCAGGACTTGATGTTACCCTAACATGGTCGATGGAATTAACAATCTAGTTGAAAGACATTACAGAAGATACTATATGGAATGCAAATTTAAAGTCATGAGGGTTTTACTTATATATGGAAATATCTTTTAGTGATATGGGCAGAAGAATAAAGATATTAAATATATTATGTATGGTAGACCTGTAGGAAAGTGGGTGAAATAAAATTCATATGGTATAAGGTGATAGGTAACGTTACTGATTGCTTAGTTTAGGAAAAGGGATGTTATGTTTAGATATTAATATACTTAAAAGATTTGAATTAAGAGATATATGTATGGGGGTGGAGGAAATGGGTAGATTGTGAGCAGAATAAATGCCAAATTAGGATCTATTATATAGTTTTATAGCCGAATGCTGTTTTGAAATGTATAGTATACGGGGGACATAATAATAATGTTAGAAAGAAATGCTAAGCACATAGGGGGTGGTGTAAAAGGGTGGTAAAGTATTATATAATGTGATATTAATTTGGATTTCATCTTGTAGAAGCCATGGGGGGAGGGGAGAGGGAGGGGGGGTTAGGGAGCGGGGGGGAAGGGGGAAAAATTTGTATTTGAAAAACTTTTTCAATAAAAAAAAGATAATAGAATAAAGAATAGGTAAAAGTTAATATAAATCTTAAGATGCATATGTAAATTACATTATATTACGATGAAAAGTAAAAGAAAAATCAATCTAACCTGTGTAGAAAAATAACACTGTCTGACTGATTATACTGTATTGTATTATAATAAATTTCAATGAAAAAAATTTTAAAAAAAGAAATAATTAATAAGCGATTAGGGGAGGAATTTATATCTGCTGGTTTAAAAAAGATTAATGGAGTTGTCTTATATAAAAAACCTCAATTTAAACCTAAGCTACTTATAAGCAGATGAATACGGTAGATTTGTAGCAGTGGAAATTGAACTTAATGGAATAAAATCAATAGTGGTTGGCATGTATAGGCAAATGATAATAAAAGCATATTTTTAAAATTCTTAATAGATCAGCTATTGGCTTTTTTATATACAAACTGATTTATGTTGGTGGATTGGAATAGAGTGACTGTACCAGCTTTGGATAGAACATCTTCCAAGGGAATTAAACCATCCCAGGTTAAACTACCAAGACTTTGAGATGATGGACAATTTAGTACTAATAGATTCATGGAGATATAAAAATTGTTATACTAGTAAATATACCCTTTTTTTCAGAAAGATATCAATCTTTTTAAAAGATTGACATAATATGGACTTCTAAAAATCTCGCAAACGGGGAAAGAGGGGAGGAGTGGGGGAGAGGAAGGAGAAGTAGGGGAGGAGAGGAGAGGAGAGGAGGTGGAAGAAAGTAGAAGAGGGGAGAAGGGAGGGAGGGAGGGGAAAGAAAGGAGGAGAAGAAGGTTTGTTGTGAAAAGAGGGAAAAGAGAGTAGAAGAGCAACCCCAAATGTAATTAAAATGTCTTATTTTTATGCTTTCGATAGAAAAAATATGTATATATATATGATCAGTCATGGATAAGAGAATGTACATTTACAATATGTGTATAAGAAATAAAAATAAAAAACTTTTTTCAAAAAAAAATAAAAATAAAAATCTCACAAACAAAATTTTGAAACTGGATATTTTACCTAAATCTTTTTCTGATCATAACCCAGTGCTTTTGGTTCTTAGATGAAAGTGTTCAAGTTTTAGATGGAGATTAAATGAATCTATTCTGCAAAAGGAAAAGATTGTAAAAGACTGTAAAAAGAAACTACATGAATACTTTGATAATAATTTAGGTAAAGCGACAAGTTTAACGACTGTATGGGATGCTCGTAAAGCTGTTATGAGGGGCTATTTTATACAGTACAATTGTTTAGAGAAGAAAAAAATCTCAGGAAGAGATGCAAAGGATACTGGATGAAATCAGACAAACAAATTGAATTGCAAAAGACACCTACGGATCCTAAAACTTTACATCAAATTAAATTGTTTCAGCAACAACTGTCTTATGTTAACAGTACAGGAAATAGAAGCAAAATTGAAGTATGCAAAACAAAGACACTTTGAGTTTGCAAATAAACCAGGAACATGGCTGGCTTATAAATTAAGAAAGGAAAGAGAAAAGACAATGATTGAGAAAATTTGTGAAGGCGGTAATGTAATAACAGACAATGAACTTATCAAGAAGTCCTTTCATAACTTCTTTTGAAATCTGTATAAAAAACAGGAGTTAAATATGTCAAAAATAGATGAAACAACAGCTGCCTTAATTATCACAAACTCAGAGAAAACTTATGAATGATCCAATAACTGCCTTTGAGATATCAAAAGCCATTTTAAAAAATGAAATCAGGTAAAGCCCCAGGCCCAGATGGCCTTACAAGCCAATATTTTAAGTTTTTTGAGAACGAACTTCTTCAACCACTGAAGTATACATACAATGAATGATATATTACAGGGGGGAAAGATACCACAGACATGGAAAGAAGCCAATATTGTGTTGTTACCAAAGGAGGGTCAAGATGTTACAAAGGCAAAGAATTACAGACCAATTTCATTATTAAATAATGATTATAAACGCTTTGCTGCAATTTTGCCTGAAAGACTACAGAAAATTCTATACTCATATATGCATGAAGATCAACCAGGCTTCCTGTAAAAAAGACAGCTAAGAGATAATGTGAGGACTGTTTTGAATATTATTGAATGTTTACAATATCATGAGAAACAAGCAGCCTTAATATTTTTAGATGCAGAGAAGGCCTCTGACAATTTAAATTGGGTTTTTATGTTTGAAGTGCTGGAAGAAGTGGACTTTGGATAGAATTTTAGGAGTCAAAACAGTTTACACATCACAGAAAACAAAAATTGTCATTAATGGTGATTTAACTAACTCATGTGAAATTCAAAAGGGTACGAGACAAGGATGCAAGATGATAAAATAAGGGTTATAAGTATCAAGAAAGAAGTTTATAAATTGAGGGCATTTGCTGATGATTTGGTTATTATTCTATAACCAAATATATTATATATTATAAGACCCAAAAAATAATATAGGACATTTGATGAGGAAATTAAATGAGTTTGGGGCTTTAGCAAGCTTTAAAAGAAACAAACAGAAAACAACAATGTTGATCAAGAATATGTCATCTCAAGACAGTGATATATTGACTAAAAAGTCAGGTTTTAATTAAGGTTGAGAAAAAGGTGAAATACTTAGGGGTTATATTGACAAATACAAATATAAAATTGTTTGAAAATAATTATGTGCCTCTTTGGAGGAATATTAAAAAGGACTTACAAAAGATGGGACAAACTGCATTTATCACTATTGGGTAGAATTTCAGTAATTCAGATGAACATTTTACCAAAGATGATTTTTTTTTTAAATTTCAGACATTACCAATACTCACAACTGATAATCCATTTAAACAATGACAGAAGGATATTTCCAAGTTTATACAGCAAGGGAAAAAACCAAGAATTAGATACAAGCCATTGCAAGATGCTAAGGAAAGAGGGGCTTGGGTTTACCAGATTTGAAATTGTATGTCAGCCTCCGCCTTTACTGCTTTGGCTGCCATAGTAACGGGAGGGGAGAGAGCTAGGTAGCATGAGGGGGGAAGCATGCTGGAGGAATCTGGAGAAATCGAAAGTGATAGTTAAGCCACCGGACTGTATCTTTGAAGCTGCTGTCGGGTCAACGGTCGTGGCATTCCTGATTGATGACACTGCCAGATGTGTGCTTCCACCTGACCCCCAGGAGACCTTTGGATTGGAGGATTTACAGTGGACAGTGGGAGGGGATGCTTTCTATATGCAATTTTCGCGCTTATTGCCTTAGATTCTGCTTTCCTTTGGTTGCGTTCACTTCATTTTCTAGTAAAAGTACCTTTCTATATAAACAATGGAGTTTGGGTCATTCTTTCCTGGACTTTGAAGGAAGCACACTTGACATTGTATTTCAATGCATGCTGTCTAGCCTGGTTAAAAGAGTGGGTGAACTTTCAGAATAAGAAGCTACTCTATTTAGAGGGCCATGATTTAAGGTTGGATGGCACGGTTATTTATGCTATGATAAATGTTAAAGTTAATGTTGATTTTGGACTTCTGGTTGGCGCCGCGGGGATACAGACGGGGAAATGGCGAGCTCCGCAGAGCTCTGCCAAAACCTTGTCTGCCAAGCTGCCGCCGACAGGTCTTCAGACCTCCCCTGTGTTGAAGGGACAGGGAGACAAGAAGGGACCCCTTGGGCAGCCGAGAGGAATGGGCAAGTTCCTCGGGCCCGGAGTTTTTCCTTTCACGCCGGCGGCAGTGGAACGACAGCCATAGCGGCTGTCCCAAAACCGCAGCAACCAGGAACAAAGATCGTGCTGGAGGAGAGGAGGAGAAGTGAGAAGCGGAGAGTGGAGCAGGGAGTTTGAAAGCCGGGTGAGTCGACTTCTGCCCAGGCGGGAACTGCCCGTAAATGCTGGATTTATAAAAAGTGTGCCCCAGCCTTAACAGCGGCTGAGAAACATCGGGGCAAAAAGACTCAAATGAATGGTGGAGAAAAGACCTGTTGATAGATAGCATTAATTATAGACTTTTTGGAAATGATTTTATTACAGATTTGGTCTTCTTTTTTTATTTTTTGTGGATAAACGAGATTGGATTACGTTTGAGAGAGAGGAAGGAAAAGAGGAAACAAATATGCTTTTAAAAGTAAAGATAAAAGACAAACGGAGATGGAAAAGATGGCCGCCAGCTGAAAAGTGAAAGTGTAAACTCCAGACTGCTTGTTACTTGAAAGAGAAACTTTGTTACCTGTTACTTAAAGTGGATTATTTTGAGAAAAATTTCAAGAGGCTTGACTTTGGACATATAATTGGACATATAATCTGTTTATTGGAGGATATTGAAGATCAGAAAGAAGAAACTAAATGGAATAATGAAAACTGATTTATTAAGCGTGACAACAAGAGAAAAAGGGCATGGCAACAAAAGAAGAACATGATGATACCATATATGGAATAGTCAATTCAGAATTAACTTTATAGAACTTATAACTTTGAGGACATTGAAATGGAAAATAAATATACTCAGATAGATTGGAAAAGGAAAAAAAATGGAATATAAAGTAACAAGATAACAAAATACCATAGTTTGAATTAAATGGATGTAATGGTGTCTGGGAGTTTGATCTTTGAATAATTTTAGGAGATACCTTCATTCTTCTCTGGGCTCTCTCTCAATTTTTTTTTCTTACTTCTTTCTTTTTTCTTTTGTCCCTTTTCCCCTCTCTATTTTTTCTAATTCTCTTTTCAAATTCTTTTGTTATATTTCTATTCTCTTTCCTATTTTTATTCTTGTTTTTTCTTTTGTTTTTATTTTAACTATTATTATTGTTACTATTCTCTCTCTTTTTTCACTATTATTTTTATCTAAGTTGATTTTATGAATATACAACAATTTGACTAGGAAAAAATGAGTGTACAAATGATTGAAAATTATGATTTTTGGATGTTTTAATACCTTTTTAAACTTGGAATTTTTAAGCTCTATTTACAGACCTAATAATTTAGAAGATGATGTTCTCTAAGGTGCTGGATATTAAGAAGAATTAATTACAGATTTAATAATTATAGAAAATTGATTTTAAAGTGATTTAAAATGTTGATATTCACTGGAAATAAATATGGCATGGGAGAAAGCCTAGGAGAGAATAGGAGCTAAGATATTTGTCGATATAATTTTTTATTTTAAATCAGTTAAAGATATGGAGGAGAATGGATTTAAAAATGAATATGAGTAATATATTGTGAATTAATTTAAAGTTAAATAATTGAATAAGAGATGTAGAAATGGAGGAAAACATAAAGCTGGACAATAATTAAAATAAAATGTTATGAATTAGTTAAACAAATGAAATTAGGAGTGGAGGGAAGCGTGATTCTGGAGAACAGTGAAAGTAAAGCTGTGATCTAGTCTTACAAATAAGATAGGAGTGGAGGAAAGCATACTGGAGAACAGTTATGGCAAAACTGGGAACCAGTTAAAAATAAAAATAAGAGTTAGGAGTGGAGGAAAGCACGGGCTGGAAAACAGCCAAAGTAAAGCTGTGAACCAGCCATTAGAGTTAGGAGTGGAGGAAAGCATATGCTAGGTAACAGTTAAAGCAAAACTGTGAACTAGCCAAAAAATAAAAAGTTAGGAGTGGAGGAAAATATACCTGGAGAGCAACTGAAAGACAGTTGTGAACCAGTTAAAAATAGAGGTTGGAGCGGAGGAAAGCATTGCTGGGAAGCAACTATTTGAGTTGCGAACCAGTTTCATAATAGATTTAGGAGGATTGAAGGAGATAACGTTGGTATGCAGTTAAATTATACTGTGAACCAGCTTAAATAAGTAAGGTTAGGAGTGGAGGAAAGCATCGCTGGAAAGCAACTGATTAAGATGCAAACCAGCCAAAAAATAAACTCAGGAGGAAGTGGAGGAGACAATACTAGAGAATAGTTAAGCCAAACTGTGAACCAGTTAAATAAATAAGAGATAGAAGTGGCGGAAAACACTGTTGGGAAATAGCTATTTAAATTATGAATCAGTTAAATATTAGACTTTAAAATAAAGTATTTTGGGAGTGACAAATTTTAGATGGAAAGGTTGATTGATTTAGAAACAATTAAGAGAGGAGGAAAATATTCTTTGTCAAGATTATGGATACTAGTTGCCATTTAAAAGAGGTACAATATAGACTCGATGTAATGGGTCTTAGAAATGAGGAATATATATGAAATATTGATTGTTAAAATGACAAAGATTTGGAATGATGTCTATTTGGAAATAATTGTTCAGAATTTAGGGTGACATAGTAGAATGTTTAAAATCTAAAAAAAAAAGGTTGAAATTTACTCCTCAATTGTTTTTATTGGGTATAACTACGGATTGTACAGCATTAGAGACTAAACTGATTTTAAACTTAATATCAGCAGCTAGGCCGTTGGTAGCGCAATACTGGAAGAAGGACTCTTTGCCTACTATTGAAGAATGGACATTGAAAGTAGCGAATTTAAAATGGCGAAAATTTCAGCGTATTTGAAGGACTATACACAAGAAAGATATATATATCGGAATGGAGAAGATGGATTGATTATGTTCAAAATAAGTATCAGACAAGAAAATATCAAATAGCTTATGAATGAATGTTAAATTTTAGAAGTATTATGTTATCTATAGTGGAGTTAAGGTTTCAGGGGGGGATTTGGTAGTTTAAGAATAGTTGGGTTAATTTAGCTTATGATTGTTAATTGAAATACCCTGTATTTTGCTCTGGGAAGTCTGGGGAGGCGGGTGGGATGGGAAGGGGGGAAGGGGGGTGATGGGGAGGGGAAAAGGGTGGGGGGAATATTGGGGGGGGGAAATCATCTTTGTAAAACTTTTTAATAAAAAAAATAAAAATAAAAATAAAATCTAAATGTTTAGAATAAGATTTCTTTTTCTTTTTTAATTTTTTTTTTAAAGAGGTAAATGGATAAAATTTGGAACAAAATTGGTTGAGGGAATGTGAATAATTGTATTTACTTTATACCGGATCAAATCCTTGCTCTAAAAAGATATATTTTATGTTTTATGCTTTAAAAAATAAAAAAAACTTTTCAAAAAAAAAAAGTTTATGTTGATTTTAATCAGGGTGGATTTGATTTAAATCACGATTTAAATCACTAGTCAGTAAGGCTTGATTTAAATCACAGTTTTCTACATAAAGACTAATTCTTGCTGGTATAACTTTAATATGCAAGTAGATGAAGATTTTTAGAATAACAACTTTTCATATTAGTTTTTTTATCCCCAGTTTAATAGGTTAATCATTCATATTTGGACAACTTTTCTGTTGTACTTAGGAAGGAGAAAAATAATCATTACCTTAATAATAACAATTTAAATAGATTTATTCAACTGAAACAATAACATATGTTATTTGCTTAAACAAACATCCATGTTTGTTAACTAATTTGGCTAAAATATATATATATATATTTAAGAAACTTGGACTGTCAGCCCAGCCTACACATGAAAAACTTAAATACTGTCCTCTGTAGCTCACTCGTCATCTTCATCTTCTTCTTTGTTCATAATCTGAAAAAGAAAAACAAGCTTTCCTGCTTTATCGGGTCCCAAACGATTTCTCAATTTAGAATGAATGAGTCCAAAGGAAGAGAATATTCTTTCAATGCCTGCAGAAGAAGCTACTGCTGTTAAAAGTGAAATCATTACTTGAACAGTCTCTAAATCCAAGTGCTTAAGTGACTTCCACCAGTTCACTGGTGTGACTTTCTTTAAAATATCTTCAGCAAACATATATTTCTTGAATGGTTCCCCCTTAGCTTTGAAGTTTATTATAGTTGGCATTACAGATGGATGATTGCTGGATACCCATGTCATAGCTAACTCCTCTTCCTCAGCACTTAAGTTTTGACCCTGATACTGGATATTGACAATATTTGCCAAAAAATGAGCTGGAGACAGTACTTGTCCCATTTGTTTTTTTAATGCTTGTAATTTAATTCTGTCCATGTGTAGTTCTGTTTTTAAGTGTTCACTCAGTTCCTTCCAAATTTCAACAGCATCAGCAATAAAACAGCTATTTTTCTGTATTTTGTTTAAAGCTTCAGAGATGGGTTTTAGGATGCTCAGCATACGTTCAACATTTCTCTTAAGCCCAATGTTGAGGATTTTGGCCGTGACAGTGCCATCTATTTTATCTCGATTTTCTTCACAAACTGTCATCAGAATAGGCCAGTTCTTGATCTACTGCTCAAAACAATCCACCATTGAGGTCCGTCTAACATCTTGTGGGAGCGTTAGCTTGGTTCCACCTATCCTTTTCAGAGCTGCTGCAGCAAAATGATTGTTACAGAAGTATTTAGCAATTTCAACATTAGTCTTTATTTCTGGAACACTTAAGTCTTTGGCTAAGAGGTGCAGCAAATGAGCACTGCAACCATATGTTATTAGCTTTGTATTCCCTTCCTGCTCTTCTAAATTTCTTCTCATCTTGGATACATTTGCAGCATTGTCTGTGACCAAACTGCGTACTAGACATTTGAATTTTTGTTCACATGTTATTATAGCTTTTACTGCCACTTCTTTTAAGTATTCTGCTGTGTGTGCATTTCCTGACGTATCAATTGTTTGTGCAAGGAAGACTTTCCCTTCTTCTGTTGTTATACAAGCACATACAATAGAATCATTGTGGACATTACTCCACCCATCAATACTTAGGTTAACAATTCTACCCTCCAGAGCTGTTGCACATTGCTCCATTTCTCTGTCATACACTTTATCCAGCAGTTTCCCTGCAACATCTGCTCTGCTGGGTGGACTGTATTCTGGTCTCAGTGACTGAACCATATTAATGAAATATGGGTTCTCAGTCAGACGGAAAGAAGAGTTTGTTGCATAAACAAACTGGGCAATTTTTTCATCAATTAACTCTTTTTCTAATCTGCTAGTTTTTATCACAAACTTATCTATGGTGGTTCTAGGAGGAAAGGGTTTTTTCTTTCTTTTAGGTGATAGTGATATGTGGCTGTGGGTGTCTGATGATGATGATGCTAATGAAGCACTATCCTGGATGGATAACTCTGAAACTGTAGAACAGGAGGATGGTGATCTTGAAGGTGGATAGTTTCCAGAATCCATGAATTCCCCTAAACAAAAAAGTCAATGCTGTTATTTTATTGTTTATACAATTTCTGCTTATTGTACACAGCACTGCCCCAAAAGGAATATTTGCTTTTCTTCATAACTGTACCAAATGACAGTAACATGCAGTAATAAGAAATATAATTTTGCTCAAACATGACAGTTCAAGGCAGTCTTTAGAAATATGATTCAATAAAAATGTTTACCAACCTGAAGATCCTGCCTGTTCAAATGTATTTCTTTGGTCATCTTCATCACAGCACTTCTCATGATGTTGCCTCATTCGGGCCACCAGGCCTTGCATTTCTTTGTTGCAGTGTTTGCAGTTTGCACTCATGCCTGCCTTAGGTAGGCATAGGTAAAGGAACTTCATTAAAATATTGCCAAACTGGGTCTCTTTTACAGCCTGCTGCCATTATAGGTTTTTTCCTCCAAGGAAAGAATGTGATAAACCTCAGGTCACACACACAAAAAGATCCAAAGACTTGTCTGTCTGTGGCTGTGCAGTATTGTGCTCAGAAAGTTTCACTTTTATTTTGTACTGCTTGTCTGCTTGCCCCTTCCTCCTCACACTTAGTTTCACTTTCTTCTTGTGCAGATCTATTCTACTCCAAACAATCAGAAAAATATTGTTTCTATTCTGTTCACTGAACTTCTTGAAACTTAGCACTGAAGGGGTTGATTCTGTATTCATAGGTTTGTAGAACAATAGGATTAAGGTCTTTTTCTCAACTCTGTTCATGTTATAACATTTTTGCTGTGAAGAAGAGGCATGTGATCTCTGTTGAGTCAAATTCAGTTTTGAGACCTGCAAAAGTAAACCAAGCACCTGTGATAATATCTTGTAGGCAGAGAAACTGCCCAATAATCTTACAAAAACCTCTGGAAGAGCATGACATTGTGAATGGATTAATGGAATTTATTTACCAAAAAAATTAAACATATACAGCCTTATTCTACATAATTAAAAAACTAATCTTTATTTCATGATGGAATAACCTTTGGATGGTAACATATTTCCCTCAAAAAGCATTTTATTTAAAAAAAATCCGATTTAAATAAAAAAAATCCAATTTAAATTTTAAAAAATCTGATTTTTTTGATTTTTTTAAAAAAATCATTGATTTTTATTCACCCTGATTTTAATAATTACTTTTTGCTAGACGTGCCATACTAAGAGTTTGGAATAAATATAAAACAAGGTTCTCCATGAAGTTGCCTTTTTGGGTGTCCCACAAGAAGCCGTTTTTAGAAAGGAAATGATGGCAAAGCCAGACTGGTGGACGTATGGTAAAATAATATCTTTCAACTCCAGTGAGACTATATTAAAGTCGAGGGAAGAGCCTTGAATTAGGAGGCTACATCTGCCATTGGTTTACATATCAACAACTGAAAGAAAGATTTAAATTAGATAAAGAGTTATGGGTTTGATTTTGTTAAAAATGAATTTGAAATCTTACTGTGTGATAGTGATGAACATATTATTGCTAACATTTATAATAGCAATAGCATTTACACTTATATACCGCTCAGAGGTGGGATACACTTACCTTCCCTACCGGTTTGCAAATGTGACCTTGGAGTTTCTGAATTCAGCTTACCATCCCTGGCAGACTCAACTTTCTCTTTTGCTCTGGCTACAATATATTCTTCACAATCCCATCTTTAGCTCATAGAGAACATAAAAGCTACTCATTTCCAATTAATGATCAAACATGAAAACTCTTTTCCAAACCTGTGAAATTTTAAACAAGCCTCCAACATGGCATTACTCACTGTATCGTTATGATCTGGCAAACCTGAATATCACTAGAATACTGTAGCACTTAAAGAACCTAAAGAACTTGTAAAGGCAAATATTCTGAATACAAAATAAAAAGCTAAGTATGAATTGTAGGATTGTCTGTTTTAGACACTTTGAAGATTGTTTTTAAACCACAAACTTTTTCATGGCTCATATATCGACATCTTTTGGTGTAGTCAATTCAACACAAAGGAGGAACTTCATATTTTCCCTCATCTGTATCTTACAAAACTTACTTAGAAAGAATAAAAACTTTTTCAGCCTTCCAGAACATAAGCATTAGCATATATAGTACAGTAAGATATTGGGATGCATATTGTATTTGAAATGGGCATTGGACAGATTGGAGTTCACAGTCAGGCATGCAAGCTGCAGTTCCAATGTCACTGCTGTTGACAGCAATCTTTGCACAGATCTGAAAGATAGCTGCTTACAGAGATTAGTGCATAGAGCTAGATAGATCACAAAAGCAGCTACAAGCTATGAGTCTGTTTGACTAAATACATCTGCCATACAGAACAATGCCTTATCAGGATTGCAAATAGCATTGTAAGCACCATGCAGTTCAAATCCTTACACTAACCACCATTCATATAATCATACAAGTATTAAAAGGTACTGTGGAGAATCTGTGAAACTCATCTAGTCCAACCCCTGTCCAGTGCAAGAATCCACTAATACATGATGATTTCTATAAGCAGAACATGTTTACAATGCCAAAGCAAACAAAAAGAAAATGCAAATTATCACTCTTTATTTTTTTAAAAAAGTTATAAACACAGAATAAAGGCTAAGATAATCTCCTTAAACCAGAAATGCAAAAACATTAAGTCTTTGTGTAGCATGTGACGTAGAATAGCAGCCAAAGTGGAGTATAAAACTCTCTTGATCAGACATATCAAATTTAGGTCTATGCAGGCCAGATCCAGCCCACAACGTGGTTAGATCTGGCCTGCAGGGCTGCCCAGGAGACATTGAGGGGCCGGTCCCTGCCCACCACAGCCTGGCACTCTCCTTGAGTGCGCACACAGGAGGCAGCACCCCATTGAAAGGGAAGCACTCAGAACACAGTAGCCTGCAGAACAACACAGTCATTGGGGACACTAGTCCCCATGCGCTCGCTGCCTCCTATGCACATGGCCAGGGGGAGTGCCCAGCAGGGCTTGGGGCCGAGACGGCGGGGACTGGCCACTTGTCTCCAGGGCAGCCCCACGAACCAGTTCTAAGGCTGACTGTGTCCGGCCCAGGGGCTGCCACAAAATTGTTGTGCATCAGGGTGTAGTAGAGCCCAAGCAGAAGCGCACACTTGCCACCTGCAAGCACTTACCTTTCACTGGGACACCCCCTGCCTCCCCACCCAGTAAAGCCACAACCACCGCTGCCACTCTCTCCCCTTCTCCTCGTCCCTTCCTGGGCACTGAGAGAGGGAGGGAAGAAGGGAGGGAAGGGGATCGGAATGAGAAGGAGGGAGGCAGGAAAGAAAAGGGAGGGAGGGAGGGAGGAGATTGGAATGAGAGGAAGGGAGGGTCTGAGGGAAGTCCTGCCTTAGCACTTGGCCACCAGGAGTCCTGCTGCCCTTTCGCCATCCCCTTGCCCCCAACTCCTGGCCTCTCCTGGTGGTCTCCCATCCTATCGCTGAGGATGCTTTGCTTACAAAGCCTTGTCTCTGTGCATGGACAGAGAGTGGGTCTTTCTCTGACCCACACACTTTGCCCTTCTGCATCCACCATGAGCAACCTGGCCAAAGAGAGTGAGCACAGCAGCAGCCTTGAGGAGGAGGTAAATGTAGCCAGGTGCCTCAGGGAAGCAGGGCTGGACTTGGCTGGGCTGCGATGTCCCAGTGTCCCCAGAGCTCAAGGGCCAGGCTGGGCACTGGCCTTCTGCTGCCCAGGGCTTTGGGCAGCCTGCGCTGCCATCCACGAATCCTCCACAATGGCCTAAGAGGGACAGCGAGGCTTCTCTAGTGGATGAGGCTTTGAGGCTCACTCTGGTCTCACCTTCCTCCATTGGAGACCTCTGGGTCCCCCCTCCCAGCCTTGGCTGCCCCCCCCCCCTCCAGGAGGCAGAGGATACCACTGCTACGTGGAGGAGAAAGTTTGCAGGAAGGCGTTTTCTCCAAGTCTAATTTCTGCCTTGACAGATCTCTGGAGAGGAGGGGCTGGTGGCCGAGCTGCATGAGGAAAGGCTGCCTCAACAAGATAGCATCCTTACCATACACGATTGAAAACAGGGATTCCCTTTCAAGAAGGGCCAGCCTCCCTCATGCAAGACCAGGGAGCGTTGCTCCCCTGCCTCCTCCTCTTGCTCTCCAGAGATCTGTCAAGGTAGAAGTTGGACTCAGTAGGAATTGTTTCCTGCAAACTTTCTCCTCCACACTTACACACAAAGCAGCAGCATTCTCTGCCTCCTGTTATGCTGGGAGGGGGCACCAAACAGGGAAACATCAACAATGTCTGTGATTGGGAGGGGAACATCTTCTTTGGCATGCTGTGCACACGCATGCATGCACACACACACACACACACACACACACAGAGAGACACCATTCCAAGCTTGGAGACTTTTATCCACATCTGAGCTTGCAACATGCCTGGGCTTGGGGAGAAGGCTCTCTCCTTTCTCTGTGGATAAAATCCCCAAACGTAGAATGCAGTGTGTGTGTGCGCGCGCGCTTGGCTGCCAGCAGTTTGGGGAGGCGAGGAGCTTGTGAGGTACTGAACTGTCCCCATGTTGAGTTAGCCAGAATGACTTGTTCCGTCCTGACACAGCCATCCTGAGTCACCTGTGCCCAGTGAGCGGCATCGAGCCAGCCACGCCCACCCAGCCATGCCCACCTAGTTGCGCCAACCCGGCTGTGACCATCCAGCCACCCCAACCAGCCATGTCCACCTGGCCACTGTGAGTCATCATAGTCTTACATGCAACTGGCCCTTTGAGGGCAACCAAAATGCTGATGTGGCTCTCAATAAAATTGAGTTTGACACCCCTGCTCTTGGTGGTTCTATGTCCCCTTTTACCTTTCTCTTGCTTGATTTGTTAGCTACTATGTTATCTTTTTTTTCTATATCCTTCTATGTTTTCTCAAAGATCCCCCTCTCAAACTCAGGAAGTAGAACAGCTTAGGCATGCATGTAACTTGGCTCTTTGTCTATGACTGGTGGGCCTTTAAAAAATATTAACTGTGGCTCAGTAAAATCACCCCATGGTTTAGACGTACTATATTTAGATTCCACAAAATTATAAATGAATGAAAATACGTGTCCCAGGATAATGTTGCAGGACCCAATCCGATTGGAACCTGCAAAGTTATAAATGATCTACAATTTTTCTTTCTTTCTGTATTCCATCTAATCCTCACTTTAATCCCCGTGTATGAAATTCTATTTTTTGGGTTCGTTAATTTTAATATCTGTTTTCAGACTAACACACTTAGAAACTCAGGAATTTTGTTTCCTCTCAGTTTAGCTGTAAGTTCAGGATACACAATTATGGGACTGAGGAAAAAGGAACTAGCATATGGAAGCTGGCAATCATAACAGCAATTTACCTTCTAACCCATAGATGGTGAGGGACAAGAAATCAAGGGAGCTGATCAGAACTTCACATTAGATCTTCCATGTTTCTATACACTGCTGACTATAGCAGTATTTTACTTCACTTTATATTGCAGCCTCAAGCTTAAATTCTATTTGAGCAAAACACACTTCTCATACTTCTCATTTGGGTAAAAGAACTCAACCTCCCTTGTTTTAGCATTTCATATCTGACTAAGACATTCTCTCTCTCCCTTTGTGGTTTCAAATACAGGAAACAGGCTACCCACCCAAAGGCTTACAGCTAACGGAACAGTGCAGTGATGAAATGAGTTAGCAAGCAAGCACTTTTGAAACTGTTACACCCAAAGGAGTATCCAGCATGTTTTAATATTACTTTAAAAGTAGAAATCATTTACTGATGGCTGACTAAAGCATTATGACTGCCTCATTTGTACTTCTGCCCTGTCTAAAATGAGCACTGCTGTAACACATCAACATTTTAAACTTTTGACAGATGTACCATAAAAGGCAAAAGCCCCAACAACAGAAAAAAAAAATGCAAATCACACCTAGACTGAGGCAGTCATTATTATGCAACTACTCAAAGAAAAGGAACTCCAGGTTGTCTTGTGATGATGGGTTCTCATGATGAATTACTACATAAGCAGTATCAACTAAGTAGCTGCTTCCTTGATATACCGTATTATTGTACATGAGAGACAGAGAGCGAGAGAGAAGATGGATAGACAGACAGATATGACAGAAATCTGTTTGTCTATGGAGATTCTCAGTCATCCAGGTCATGGTTGTCCCAAAGATAATTTTTCAAAAGGCCACTGGGTTTTTTCTTTGTTTTTTCTCTTTAAGACGTTTTGCTTCTCATTCAAGAAGCATTTTCAGTTCTGACTGAATGGTGGGGAATGGAAGGGTTTATATTCCTGGCAATCATCTAGTGTTAGCACTTTGAAAGTCAGACATTAGTCTCCAAGAGTCATTAAGGAACCTTGGGAGTTTATTATGCCCTCAGGGTCACCTGAATCAGAGTGCAATGGGTATGGAACCTTCTTGGAACTACTGAAAGGACTATGTTGTAAACAAGTGATAGTGTCATATTCCTCCCCCTCTGATGAGAGAGGGCTGTTCAATTTTAACATAGATGGCCTCTTTTAACCCTCTTTCAAACCAGTGGTCCTCTCTGCCCAGAATGTGGGTTTAAGGAAAACCTGGGATGGAAGGGGGGGGATGTGCACCATCAGACTCCTCCTTTACAAAGAAAATAACTTCTCTCCCACCCACCCACCCCTCCCTGGTCTTTCATTTTTGAAAGCTTTTTCAGCAAATATCCCCAGCAGCCACAGCAGGATAGGACTGGGGACTACTGCCTTAAAGCCCCTATTTCTTTCAGTTCATCAATGTGTGTCTTTGCTTTTTTCTCACTTTCTCTGCAACAGGGATTCACTGAAACACACTGGCAGCTTGTCCACATTGCACTTGATCCAGCAGGTTTTTCTATGGGGCAGAAACAGCAGCTGCTGCAGCAACTTTTTTCCCACTTGCTCAGGCAAAAGTGGAACATTTTCATTTTCCCATCTTCAAATGAATTGGCAGCAAGCTTGTCCAGTGGAATGCTTTACATGCCACCCTCCACAAATAAAATGCAAACTCCTTAATTTGCTTGCAATATTTACACTAAGAATTCCTGATTTAGTGATTTAATGCAGTAAGAAGGTAATCAGAGCAGAAAAGTAAATGACTAAAGTGGATCAGAGAAATGCTATGGACAGTTTACCTAGGCTTCAGTAAGGTATTTGACAAAGTAGAGCAGCGGCTACTTCTTGGTAAGATAGAACAATATGGGACACACAGTACAACCACCAGATCGATTCACAATTGGCTGACCAACTGTACTCAATGGCACTACATCTACTTCAGCCTTTCTGGCTCTGTGGAGTGGGGTGGGGAGGGAAGGTTTCATGCGTGTGTGCCACTGGTATAAATGCAGCCTTGCGCACTTGCCTGCCACCTGTGTTCGGGACCCCTGAGCTACATGGAAAGAAGCATGCAGTGTTGTACTTCAAGGTTCTGTTGGGCCTAGAACATTTTCATAAAAGAGCCTTTTTACTAGTGATTTAAATCAAATCCACCCTCATCAAGGGGAACTCATCAAGTTTACAGACAACACCAGCCTAGGGAGAATAGTTAATACTTTGGAAGACAAAGTCAAGGATCTTAACAGACTTGAATGCTGGGCCCTATTCAATAAATTGCAATTCAGTGGTGACAAAAGGTCCTACACATAAGCAAGAAAAACCAAATGCACAAGTATAGAACAGGTGGTACCTGGCTCAACAAGTTGGGTTTTAGGGTCAACAAAAAGGTGAAATAAATAGGGATTATGTTGACAAATACAAATATAAAATAATATTTATATTGTCAACATAATCTCTATTTATTTCACCTAAATATGTGCCTTTTTGGAGGGATATTAAACAGGACCTACAAAGATGGGACAAACTGCACCTATCACTATTGGGTAGAATTTCTGTAATTAAGATGAATATTTTACCAAAGATGCTCTTTTTATTCCAGACATTACAATATTCACAACCGGTAATCCATTTAAACAATGGCAGAAGGATATTTCCAAGTTTATACAGCAAGGAAAAAAACCCAAGAATTAGATACAAGCCATTGCAAGATGCTAAGGAAAGAGGGGGTTTGGGTTTACCAGACTTGAAACTGTATTTCAATGCATGCTGTCTGGCCTGATTTTTTAAAAAAAACAAGTTTTATTGGTTTGTTTGTTTTTCTTTTCTCCTCTCCCACCTTCACCCACATCTTTCTTTTTTTTTTGAACAGTGTTGGTCATTCCTTATCTTATACAATTAGTCAAATTCAAATACATTTTACTCAATTACAATTTTTGTCAATATCATCTTCCCCCCTTTCCTTTTTTTTGAATATACCTCAGTATTTCTATACTTGCATACATAAACACCTTCATTTATCCCTAAATTCTAACTTTACTATTTGTACATACTTGTCCTCTTTTATTCTTAAACAATTCATTCTTTTTCTTAATATATTTATATGTTTGTTCAGAGCTGCCTTTCTTCCACTTCATCTTTTTTTTTATTGTACAGCAATCTTTCTCCTCAAACCTAGCCTCTCCCTCTTCTCCTTCCAACTTTCTTTCCCCACCTTCTTCTTCTCTTCTCTACTTCCCCTTCCCTTCTCCTTCTCCTCCTTTCTTCCCCCGTCTTACCTTCTCTCCTACTCTGCTTTCCCTTCCTTTCCTTCCTCCCTACTCTTCCGTCCCTCTCTCTCCTTCCTCCTCGCTTCCAATTCCTTCATTTCTCTCTATTGCTGTATTCATTTTCAATTTAATGTTTTCCATTGTGGAGTTCAGGCAGCCCCCATTCCTTATCTTTTTAATTATTAACAATATATTTCATCTTGTTCTCTTTTTTCCTTCAAATCTTTACTCAAACAATTTTCTAATCTCTTATCTTTTTTACTTTTACCAATATATTTTTTCTGCTTTACTTCTTGCAAGTATAACATTTAAATCATTTTTATCATTTCAATTTCATTCAGTTTTACATTCAATTTCAATCATTAAATATATTTCTCAAAACATCTTAACAATAAATTTCCACTTATTCAAATATATATTTATAAAGCGCATCTTAATCCTTTCTCATTTTACCCAATCCGATTAGTTCTTAAAATATCTTAATTTGTCTTTTCTCTTTTTAATTGTGTTTCAAATATATAGTTTGAAATATTCCAAATATTACATTTCCCCCAACTGGTTTATTCATATTGTTAAAACTTATCATTCTATAAACCTCCAATATTATTGAGCATGTGACATTTATTACAGTTATCCCTTTGTTTCTACTTTTCTGATCCTTTTTTGTATCTTTTCATTATTAATATTTTGTATCTTAAAATCGTGAAATCTTTACCCTTTATTTCCCATTATTTTCCATCCCTTTTCCCTCTTTCTTATATTTCCACTGTAAATCCCAGTGTTATCATTTATGTTTTTAATATTTTTCTTCTCCTCCACCCTCTTTTCCTTCTTTGCCTTTTGTTTTCCCTTCTTCTTCCTTTCTTTTGTATTTTAAAATTCTGCACTCTCCTATTCTGCCCTATATTTCCCATTGTTTCTCCTTTCTCTTTTTTGTATCTTTTCATTGTTAATCCCAGTATGCTTATTTTATATTTTAAAATCATAAAATCTTTTATTTTGTCCTTTATTTCTTATTATTTTCCATCTCTTTTCCATCTTTATCTTTCCACTGTAAATCTCAGTGTAATCATTTAAGTTTTTTATATTTTTCCACCCTCTTTTCCTTCTTTCTTTTCTTTTTGTCCATACTTAATATTACAATTGTTTAATTTTCCATAGTCAGTCTCTTTGTCTTTGTCTTCTTCTCATTAGTCATTTCCTTTTCATCTTCAGTGCATTCTAGCGCTGTCTTTGCCTCCTCAGATTTCGATTTTCCATGCAAATTTATAATCATTTCCTTTATTTCCAAACACATCGTCTTTATCAGTTCATTAAATTCCTGTTCCATTTTATTCTTTCCGGATTGAATTATTCCAGTTTTAAGTCGCATTGAGGTCCCTCTTTTGTAATCATCAGTCTATCCTCTTGTAGGAAAAACATATCCTCCTTAGTTCTCGCCAGTTATCTCTTTAAAAGTTCAAGGTTTTATTTCTTCAAAGGTTTTCTCAAAGTAAACAATTCCATGTCATGCTCTTCCTTCTCCTGCAGATGTCTATAATCCACAGTTCCACTCGACTAATTAACAAATCGCCATTTTATTTGTAATCCACATCCGTGATTATCGAGTCATAAAAGAGAAAAAAGCCAGTTTTCACCTCTTCTTTCACTTTTATATATCACCAATCAGTTTATAATCCAATCCAAATTGAATCCAAGTTCCAGATTTACATTTCCATTTGTCACTCACTTTTAATTCTTTATTCGGATTTTTCTATGGCACGCATGTCATTCTCACTTTCTCTTTCCATCCGCCATCTCCTCCCGCCGCTATTTAGCCGCAATTTCCAAGCCAGGGCAATTTTAGTAATAGTTTAGTAGTTAAAAATATTTAGAATTTTCTTTTTATTGTCTGTGGGTTAGCCAATCACTCACTCAACACCAGCACTCTGTCCAAATCTTCCCTCCTGCACATCGCTTGCTCCAGAGGCTCCAACTTCATGGTGATTCACTCTGATCGCCGCCCCGCCCCGCCTCCCCCATCACCAGCTCGGAGAGAGTTTCTCGGGCTATCCAAGGGACTTGCCTGTCCCTCTTTAGACACCAAGCTGCCTCTCTTTCTTCACTGTCCCTACAGGACAGGTTCAGTCCAAAGATCCCCGTGTCGGTTCGTCTGGCTGGTTTTTGCCAAGCTCGTTGGAGCCCGGCATTTTCCCAGCCAGTCACGCCATGCTGCTCGCTGTCTGGCCTGATTAAGAGTGGGTGAACCTCCAGAACAAGAGGCTACTTGAATTAGAGGGCCATGAATTAAGGTTTGGATGACATGGTTATCTATGGTATGATAAAACTAAAGTTAATGTTGATTTTAATAAACATTTTGCTAGACATGCCATACTAAGAGTTTGGAATAAATAGAAAACAAGGTTCTCTACAAAATTGCTTCTTTGGGTGTCCCCACAGGAATCTTTTTTTAGAAAAGAAATGGTGGCAACGCCAGACTGGTGGACATATTGTAAAATACTATCTTTCAACTCTGGCGACTCTACACTAAAGTCAAGGGAAGAACTTGAATCAGGAGGTTATGTTTGCCATTGGTTTACATATCAACAACTGAAAGATTTTAATTAGAGAAAAAGAGTTATGGTTTGATTTCGTTAAAAATGAATTGGAAATCTTACTGTGTGGTAGTTATGAACATATTGCTAAGTTTTATAAAATGTTATTAAAATTACCATATTTTTCGGAGTATAAGACACATTTTCCTCTCTAAAATAGGGTGAAAATTTGGGTGCGTCTTATACGCCAAATGTAGCCCTGCCCACCCGCCTGCCCCCACCTTTCAGCCGTTTTGCCTCCGTGCATCGCGTTTTTGGCCTCCACATGCTGTTTTAGACCTGTTCCAGGCTGCGAGGATTGCCACAGCACATCACCGCCTCCATGCCTCGCGTTTTTGGCCTCTACAGACCTTAGTTATGTAGCATGAGGCTGTATTCAAACTATCTCTAGGCTTTCTAATCCACATCTATGCGAACAAACGCTGAATCACAATCAAATTCGGTCTTACTTGTTTCACCAGTGTTCGTTTAATTTGCTACAAACGGGTATCAGTTAAAGACGAGTACGAGCTGTTCAGTCAGTGCTGAGAGCTACCGCCTCTCAGCGCCTTTTAAATGTACCGCGCCACCCCGCACCCGATTCTCGGCAGTGTGTCGCAGCTGACTTGAGTTTTGGCGGCTTCCAGCAACTTCCTGTGTTGCGCTGGTCCAGCGTCCATCAAAGCGTCCATCGAAGCCAGAAATTGTAGTCGCGACGACCCCGATCCACCATCTTGTACCACTCCCTAGTTACTTCCCCTAAGTAGCACCACCACCAAGTGAACCATCACCGTGAAGCGAAGCCTAACCACCCGGTGTTTAGGGCCCCCCCTGGAAGCATTGGCTTGAGGGCTGTGCTTGTGTGTCGTTCCCCTCAAGGATCATGTGTCAAGCCATGGCTGGGCTCGACATCATTTTTCTCCCAGTAGTCAACGCGCAAGAAAGAACTTTTTGACATTGGCTGCCTCATGATTCGTGCTGAGGATTTTGTGCAATTCCTGCATGATAAAGTCGCTCGGATTTGGGATGGCTTGGACTCCGATTGGATGAGTCGAGGGGAGGAGACGAGGGTAGGTCTTGAGAATATTATCTGGGAGGAGTTTGATCCTGTGGCTCCCGAGGATGTGGACAGGGTTCTGGGTAAGATTAGTGCCGCCATGTGTTTATTGGACCCGTGTCCCTCCTGGTTGGTACTGGCCTCCCGGGAGGTTACACGAGGCTGGCTCCAGGGGATTATAACTGCTTCTCTGAGTGAGGGTGCCTTTCCTGCCGCCTTGAAAGAGGCGGTGGTGAGGCCCCTCCTCAAGAAGCCTTCCCTGGACCTGGCTAAATTAGCCAACTACCGTCCGGTCTCCAACCTTCGTTTTGTGGCGAAGGTTGTTGAGAGCGTGGTGGCACGACAGCTTCCCCGACACCTGGATGAAGCTATCTATCTGGACCCGTGCCAGTCGGGCTTCAGGTAGGGGTACAGCACAGAAACGGCATTGGTCGCGTTGGTGGATGATCTCTGGAGGGCTCAGGACAGGGGTTGCTCCTCTGTCCTAGTCCTATTAGATCTCTCAGCGGCTTTTGATACCATCGACCATGGTATCATGCTGAAGCAGTTGAGGGGGTTAGGAATAGGGGGCACCGTTTTGCGGTGGTTCTCTTCCTTCCTCTCCGTTGGACAAGTTGGAGCACTCGGAGGCTCCAACTGGTCCAGAATGCGGCCGTGCGGGTGGTTATGGGCGCAACTCGTTGTGCCCATGTGACACCCCTCCTGCGCGAGCTGCACTGGCTCCCAGTGGTCTTCCGGGTGCGATTCAAGGTGCTGGTTACCACCTTTAAAGCGCTCCATGGCATAGGACCCGGGTACCTTTGAGACCGACTTCTGCCACCAATAGCCTCCCACCGGCCAGTTCGCTCCCACAGAGGGTCTCCTCAGGGTGTCATCGGCCAAGTTATGTCAGCTGGCGACACCCAGGGGGAGGGCCTTCTCTGTGGGAGCCCCAGCCCTGTGGAATGAACTGCCCCCGGAAATACGTAAGATCCCCGACCTCTGGGTATTTCGCTGTGCACTGAAGACCCTGTTGTTCCGCCAGGCCGGGCTATCGACATGATAATTTTAAATTGGGGTATTTTAAATTTCTGGGGTTTTAAATGGAGCCAAATTTATTTAATAATTTTAAATTTTAAATTGATGTTTATGTTGTGTTTTTAAATAGGCTGTACACCACCCCGAGTCCTTCCGGAGAAGGGCGGTATAGAAATTATTATTATTATTATTATTATTATTATTATTATTATTATTATTATTATTATTATTATTATTTCTTCTGGCCGAAATAGTGGGTCACACGGTAAGTCACAGTACTAGTTGGTTTTAGTATTCGTCACATCTTCCAGAACCAATTATTGACGAATACCAAGGTACCAATATATGAGTAAATTTGGCTAACAATATTCAAAAAATCTCAAGCAGCTCAAATTAAGTGCAGAGGTTAGAATACAGTACTGCAGACTACTTCTGCTGCCTACCAGTGGCCCGCAGTTTGGCAGTTCAAATCTCACCAGGCTCAAGATTGACTCAGCCTTCCATCCTCCCGAGGTTGGTAAAATGAGAACCCAGATTGTTAAGAGCAATGTGCTGACTCTGTAGAGAGTGCTGTGAAGCACTGTGAAGTGGTATATAAGTCTAAGTGCTAGTGCTAGTAATAGGTTTGTATATACCGCATGCAATCTCTGGGACAATCAACCCAACTCAGTAATCTTTATCACTATTTTCATTCCATAAGCAACTCAAATGGTAGACAGTAATGGATATACATAACCTTCATTGGCTAAAACAGCTTGGATTTTACAGGGCCTTGCTCAAATATAGAATTCGATACAAAGAGCAATAATTATAGTGTCAGATAATTTCCTCACAATTGAGAAAATTATTTTAGCTTCTTACAAGGAAATATCCATCATTTGCATCATGTCAGTCCAATGTCTTCTTGAAAACTCCAGCAACAGAGCGCCCACAATTCCGTGAGGCAAGTTGTTCCATTGATTATCATGAAATTTCTCCTTAGTTTTAAGTTGGATCTCTCTTTAATGATCTTCCACCCATTGCTCTATGTCCAGCCCTC
Organism: Pantherophis guttatus; assembly: GCF_059756535.1. NCBI lineage: Eukaryota > Metazoa > Chordata > Lepidosauria > Squamata > Colubridae > Pantherophis > Pantherophis guttatus. Next base: position 117,055,758 of record NC_142065.1, on the reverse strand, counting down.
AGGTGCTTTTTTTTTTTTAAATTTGATTTATATGCCGCCCTTCTCCAGAGACTCAGGGCGGCTTACAATGCGTTAAGCAATAGCCTTCATACTTTTGTATATTTATACAAAGTCAGCTTATTGCCCCCACAAACTGGGTCCTCATTTTACCTACCTTAGAAAAGATGGAAGGCTTAGTCAACCTTGAGCCTGGTGAGATTCGAACTTACAGTAATTGCAGACAGCTGGTGTTAATCACAATGCTTTTAGTCTGCTGAGCCACCAGGCTTTGAAGAACAAGTCAACCGCCTCTTCTCTGTGACAATCTCTTAAGTACTGAAAGATAGCTATCATTTCACTCCTAATCCTTCTTTTCATTAGGCTACACACACCTAGTTGTCTTAACTGTTCATCATACACATTAGCTTCCAGACCTGTTATCATCTTTACTGCTCTTCTCTGTACTCTTTCTACAGTCTCAGCATATTTTTTATATCATGATGACCAGAACTGGTTACAATACAGGTAGTCCTCGACTTATAACAGTTCATTTAGTGACTGTTCAGTTACAACAGCACTGAAAAAAAGTAACTTATGACCCTTTTTCACATGACCTTTGTAGCATCTCCATGATCATGTGGCCAAAGTTCAGATGCTTGGCAACTGGTTCGTACTTATGACTGTTGCTGTGATGATGTGATCATCTTATGCAATCTTTTGACAAGCAAAATCAATGGGGAAGCCAGATTCACTTAACCACCATGTTATCTGCTGCAGTGATTCACTTAACTGTTGCAAGAATAGTCATAAAATATGAAATATAAATATAAATATATAAAATGTCTCATTGTTTTGGGCTCAATTGTGATCTTAAGTCAAGGATTATCTATATTCTAAGTACAATATAGAGCGGTACTATCACTTCTCATGATCTTGTTGATGCAAAGTACCACTGCACTGGCTTTTTTGGTAGCTATAGTGCACTGCTGGTTCATACTTAAGTGGTGGTTTACTAGATCTCTCTCACAGTTACTACTGTTAAGATAGCTACAACTATTTTATACCTGTGCATTTGGTTTTTCCTGCCTAACTGTAGGACCTTACTTTTCACATCACTGAACTGCATCTTGCTGAATATGGTCCAATGCTTAAGTCCATCAAGATTTTTCTGAATCTTGAGCTTAACTTCCAAAGTGGTCACAATTCCTTCTAGCCTGGTATTGCCTGCAGATTTGATGAGCTCCCCTTTTGCCTGTCATATATATCATTTATGAAGATGCTGAAGAGCACTGGGCCCAAGACAGAACACTGCATGCTTCCCTCCATATAGATGTCATTCCACTGAGCACTACACGCTGAGTACAGTTGGTCAGCCAACTGCAAATCCATCTAGTGGTGGTACTGTCTATCCCACATTGTTCTATCTTACCAAGAAATAGGCTGTGATCTACTTTGTCAAATGCCTTACTGAAGTCCAAGTAAACTATATCCACAGCATTTCCCTGATCCACTAACTTAAGTCACTTTATCAGAGAAGGCAATGAGATTTGTCTGTCATGATCTTTTTTAACAAAAACTTATGCTGGCTTTTAGTAATCACCTTGTTCATTTCTAGGTACTCAGAAATGCAGTCAATGACCTTCCAACTCCTATTTAAACGGGCAAAGTATGCATCAATACAGGATCAAGTAAGTAAGTATAAAATGATGCACAAAAAGTAACTGCATATATAAGCTGATAAGAGTCTGAGCTGTCTGGAATTAACTGGAAAAAAGAATTGGGAATCAAGCGTAATAGGACAATGAAAATATCAGCTTGGTATGAAGCAGCTGTGAAAAAAATATCCTATACTAGAGAACTTTAGAAATGCATTGAAAAATAAAGCAGCTTATACAAATGTATGTTATATCTGCATCTCAATGCAGTGCTGCTTATATTTGAAAAATTAATATAATTCAGCTGCAAAACATGTAGAAGATTGCAATCAAAATGATCAAAGGACTCCAAATGTCCCTTCAAGAAAAGGCAAGAAATCGGGATCTGAGGTTTGGGAAAACAGAGGAGACATGAATGAGTTATATTAAACTATGTCTGACATTAGAAAGTGAAAATGGAGAATTCCCCCGCCCCCAGAAAGGCAACCTGTTTTACCAGTTAAGGAGTTGGAGTAGAAACTGGGAGACTATGAGTTCTAGTACTCCATGAGGTGCAGAAGGAAGCTGGGTGATTTTAAATCAGTTGCTATTTCTCACTCAACCCACCTCACAGGATTGCAATTGGAAGAAAAGGGAACATTACAGACACAACCCTGAGTTGCACAAAATAAAGGCAGAATACAAATCGAATGAATAATAAACACTTAGACAAGTTGATCAGTGAAGCTAATTAGAAGATGTGGAACAGATAGTTGTGAATTTCATTTCCTCAAGATAGTCCCTAATTTGGACTGCTTTTAAAAGGGATTGCATGATTCAACAAGGCTAACTTTATTAAAGAGCTATCAAAGAGTTATCTCCAGGAAGATAGTTGCTTCCAAATATACGTTACAAGGGAAGGGAACAAGTGAAAGGTACTTTTCCGCCTCTTGCTTGGAGGAACTAGAGACATCTGGCTGGCTCCTATTGGAAACCAAATGCTGAATTAAGCTGGTTCTTGCCTGATTCAACTCTTATATTCTAATCTGCCCTGATCCCTTCAAAAGTACTCTAAGAACAGTTTCAGAGCACTCTGGAAGGAGACTTTACTGCTGGCTAAAAAAATGCAGGTAAAGGTCAGCCTGTTATGTATGTTTACTTTTTCAATGGACCTTAATCCAGGCATGATATAGAAACTGAGTTTTAAAGCAGAATAGAAAGTTGAACGGTGCAAATTGCAGATGTTACATGCCATTAAAAAAAAATCAAGTGAAGATTGGGGTTAAAGTTAATCAAGATACAGCCCAGGAATCCTGCAAACGCGGAAAACTTACTAAATCTATAGGAAAAAACTTTCCAAAAGAGTTGGTGAGGCAAGGCGTGAACCGAGGCCTGAATCACATCCATGCAGGCAGAATTCAGACTCTGTTATTGGACGGACCCAGGAGGAAAGGAAACTTCCTGCCTCGCCCCGTCGAGAAACTGATGGGACAATGCCTGCATCCGTATGCAAGGCCGAGCCGGCTCTACCAGCGCAGGGAACCAAAGAAAAGGCAGGTAGGGCAGCTCGGCTAAGGACTACCCCCAAATCCCTCTGCAATAAGGCAGGTGGCCACCCTTCTCTCAACATTACTTACGAATTTCCGCGGTTTACCGCCGCCGCCGCTTCCACCAGGCTCTCCTGCTACTGCAGCTACCGAAGACTCGTCAGCATTCTTGCCTTTCTTTTTCTCTCGGCCGGTTCCGCGCACGGACACCGACCCGCTCCCGCCGCTCTCCATTGCACTGGACTAGCAAGGTAGATGACACGAGCAGCAAGCAGAACCAGCAGCGCGGCAGCGATCAAAGCTGAAGGTGCCCAGCTACTTCGGAGACCGGCGCTCGCAGCAGGAGTCGCTCACCAACGGTTGACTCCACTATAAACCGCTGCGCCGGCCCCACACAGCCACTGCTTCCTTGTAGTTCGGTATGTACGCCACGCCCACTGTGTCGTCATCGCGTTCCACAAAGTAGGTTCCTCAAAAATGAGAAAGCGGGAAGCCGCCTATCTGTGGTTGAACAGGTACTGTTGTTATAGAGATAGATCTTGTAGAAAGGCTGGGGATCAAACTTCCAAGTTCCCTTTGTTTTTTCTTTCCGGGATCAAAAATGAAACTATCTAATCAACGCAATTATTGAAAGCCAATTTTTTTTCTCATTCATTTTTTCCTTCGTTTGAAAAAAAGTGTGTTTAAATACAGTTTTTAAACCCTGTAAACAATTTTTGGTCAGTTTCCAGCAAAATCTCCCAAAGAAATAGCGTTTTAGGTCAAACACATCTCACAGTCCAACTGGTGCATTTGGTTGCTTTTAAAAGTCTTGGATCAATTGACTTGTGATGCCAACCAGGGCCGGATTTAGATGAAAAGAGGCCCTAGGCTATTCCACTTATGAGGCCCTTTCACCAGTGGTGGGATTCAATTTTTTTAACAACATGTTCTGTGGGCGTGGCTTAGTTGGGGGTGTGGCTTGGCAATCATGTGACTGGGTGGGCGTGGCTAGCTGGTCACGTGACTGTGTATGCGTGGGTAGCTCGTCATGTGACCGGGTGGGCGTGGCTATGTACATAGGGACTACTCAGAGGGCTGAAAAAAGTCATTTCTGACTGGGCTTCGCACTTTTGACCAGTCCTCACACTTATGACCATCCTCACATTTATGCCCGTGCAGCTTTCTTAACAACCATGTCACTCATTTCACAACTGCTTCTCTTCACCATGGTGACAAGATAGGGCAAAAACGTAAAATGTGAGGACAGTCGTAAGTTCGAGGACTGGTCAAAAGTGCGAGGACCAGTCAAAAATAACTTTTTCAGCTCTCGGAGTAGTCCATATGCACAAAAGGACTACCCAGAGGGCTGAAAAAAGTGATTTCTGACAGGTCCTCGCACTTTTGACTGGTCTTCGCACTTATGACTGGTCATCATTTATGCCCATTGTAGCATTCTTAACAACCATGTCACTCATTTCACAACTGCTTCTCTTCACCATGGTGACAAGATAGGGCAAAAACGTAAAATGTGAGGACAGTCGTAAGTTCGAGGACTGGTCAAAAGTGCGAGGACCAGTCAGAAATAACTTTTTCAGCCCTCTGAATAGTCCATATGCATAAAAGGATACAGCAATAGAGAGGGATGAAGGAAGGGAAGGGAAATTAGAGTAGGAGTGAGGGTAAGAGAGGGAGGAAGAGGAGGAGAAGGAGAAAGGAAGAGGAAGTAGGGAGGAGAAGAAGAGGGGGAGGAAGAGAAAGTAAGAAGGAAAGAAAAGAGAGAGGTGGTAGGTTTGAGGAGAAAGATTGCTGTACAATAAAAAAGATGAAAGGGAAGAAAGCCAACCCCCAAAAAATATAAAGATATTAAGATAAAGAATGAATGGTTAAATTTTAAAGAATAAAAGAGAACAAATATGAATAAATAATAATTAGAAACACACATACAAACATACAATGTATTTTCTTTGAACAGAGTATTTGGCTGGTTCACAAATTTAAACAGTGTTTAGTCATTTCAATTAAATTTACAATTTCTATATTTCCTTTTTGCCATATTTATTCCTCATCTATTTTTGTAAAAAACCAATATTACCCTTCATCCTCATCTCTAATCTTAATCAAATTCAATTTTTCCCTTCTATTCTATATTATACCCCTTCCCATTGTCATCTATTTTTATATCCATCCTCAGATTGGTTAATTATGTAATATTAGTTGTTTAATATAAATTCAACATTTTAATATAAATCAATTAGTTATATAACTACCTTTTTTGTATATTAATCAATATGAACATGAATATTCCAATTATTTCCATGCAATCCAATTTCTTACAAATCAATTAATTATATATACCAATAATAATAAACCAAATAATTTCCCCCATATATTCCTCCAAACCACAACTTAACCATTTCTGCTTTCAGAAATATACAATTAATAGTATCTCAATTATTACAATTCCCTAGTTAAATAGAGCTTTTTTTCTTTTGTGTTTTAAAATCCTGAACTCTCCTCTTTTTCCCTAAATTTCCCATTGTTTGCACCTACCTTTTTTGGTGAAGAAAAAGAAAAGAATTCTGCCTGCCTAATTTTCCAACCTTGCAGCAACAGCAAAGCAGTTTCAGTTTTGTTTCTCAGCATAGCTAGGGGAAAAAAATCAGCACTCTTTGCAAGGAAGCAGAAGAGCCCTTAGCAAAACAGCTGAGACAAATCAGCTGAGAGCCGGGAGGCCAATTAGCCTATGCTGAAGCTCCGTGGGCCAATAAAATTACAAAAAAAACACCGAACCCTTTGTTAAATTGCTGGCTCCCCCGCCCCTCGCCCACCACTATTTATTGGCAATAAATAGTGGTGCGGAGGGGCGGGGCAAGCCAGCAATTTAACAAAGGGTTCGGCTGCCCCACTGGCTCTAGGGCGGCCCTTTGAAGCCCCGCGGCAAGAATTTGAAGGTTTTTTTTTCCTCTAGCCATCGGAGGCAGCAATAGATGGGGAGTGGGCGGGGTAAGCGAACGGCCGGCGATCCAACAGAGCAGAGAGTGAGGGTGAGTGAAGGCGTGGAAGCTGCTTTCTCCATCCTGCTCTCTTGCGTCCGGAGCCCACGTGGATCCCAGGCAGTGGAACTCAGGCTAGGGAAGGGGTGGGCAATTGTGGCTCTTTTACAACCTGTGGCCTTCAACTCCCAGAATTCCTGAGACAGCCAAGCTGTCTCAGGAATTCTGGAAGTTGAAGTCCACAGGTTGTAAAAGAGCCACAATTGCTTACCCCTGGCTACGGTAGGCTGGCGCCGCGCGGGTGGGAGGCGAGGGGCGGGCGAGCCAGCAATTTACAAAGGGTTCGGCTGAACCCCCTAGAACCCCCAGAATCCCACCACTGTGTAGGCCCCTCTTGATCTTGAGGCCCTAGGCTGAAGCCTAGTTAGCCTATAGGAAAATCCGGCCCTGATGCCAACATTACTCAAGACTCAAAATATGTTTCGTAACATAGACGTTTTAAAAATGTACGGGGACCTACTTTTTCTGCTAGTTTTACCATGACATGTTTGAGCTGTACAAGTTAGCACCCACCCCTCCTAGAAGAATGAAATATTTTAGAAAATATTAAAAAAGCAGAATATTATATTTCCCCTAAAAGAGAAATAGAAATCTTAAGGGAGACAGAATCTCACAGCTTCAGCTCCCTGCCCCCAGCAGATATTTGGTGCCCATTGAGAAGGACTGGGCCAGCCTATCTACAAAACAAAAGACCTTCAGCTCCAGGGTGATGGGATTAAGACATGTCCCTCCAGGACATAATAGGATTAGCTAGCAGCAGGGCTCACTTTGTTGTGAATTTAATAAGACAAACACAACTTTTAGATTAATCAGAGACAAATTTTATATATTGCGCAATAGGTTCAAGGCTCTGTACATGAAGCGTTGAACAAAGACAGAAATTAGGTACAATGGTTTTATACCCTCTTTTTGTAGATTACTGAAGCATAGATTCAAATCATCTTCTGACGATAGACAACTTTTAACTCATGTGGATCCCCTTGACCTAACCAACCCTTAAGCTGTATGTCATTAGAATGTTCCTTTCTTCTGACAACTTAGAGGCCTCCTAGAGGAACCAAAAGGATTTTGGCTGAGTTTGTACTTTTTCCAACCGGATGCATTGCTTTTTAGAATAGAGTGAATAGAAAGTTATCCAGTGGTCATCTATCAGAGCCCGCTTCATTTACATTAACTTCATTGCAAAATCACCTGGGGACATTGCATCATTGCATCACCCTCAAGGCTTCAATCAAACTTGATTCAGACAAACCTGATCCCACATGGCCCCATGGAAGTCTGACTACAGCCAATAAAATACATTTCTTGCATAGGAACAGGAAGCTCAAAGGCAAAGCGCAAGAGAGGGTAGAAATACCTCTCTCTCTCTCAACTCCATGTGGTCAGCTGCCCAGGACCTCAAACCCCTGTGGTTCTGTTCATCAATAAACCATCTTTCCAAGCAGCCTCTATGTTTCCAGTGTCTTTCTCCCTGCTTGGAACTGAACCAGATGGATATTTCTTCCAACAGACCTATGCTGAAATCCAGGATAGTACAGAGTGAAGAAGACATGTAGTCAAAACAAAATTCTTTATAGAAAGTCAAGGCCAAGGTGCCCTGCAGCTGTGCTGAGAAGACTGGGAAGATATCTTCTGTTCCAGACTGTACATGATTGGATGTGTGGTGGACATGTGGGTGAAGGGCAAGCTCTTGAACTTTCTTTTGGGTGAAGAAAACCCGGAAGCTCTCAGATTCGAGTTTTCCCAGATGTGCCAATATGACGTCTCTAATAAAAATTAGCTTTGAGGAAATTCAAGCCTCGAAGTTTGATTTCGTTGGGGGTGTTACTTGGAACCCTAACATTAACCCAAATCTCCTTTCTAACTAAAGCAGTTCCCCCTGAATTTTGGGGTGCTGTCCGGGGTCCTGAGCCCCAAGCTTTGACCAGACCTCAGGCAGCCCGAAGACTCAGGGGAAGATGGAGGAAGAAAAGAAGGCCACAGAGGAGGTAGCAGGCAATGGCTCAAGAACCCCTGTTGAGACCCTCTACTCTCCTTCCCTGGCTATGGAGCAAGCCATAAAAGCCGCAGAAGCCAAATGCCAGCTGGCCACCTGATGCAAGGAGCCGATGCCAGAGCGGAGATCATGACTGGACCTGATTCTGCAGGGCGAAGCCATGGGAGTTACCCCGATCCAGGGATTGCTGTTGGAACCATGGATGGGTGCGGGGCAAGCCTCAACCCCCAGGTAGAGAGGCCACAGCAGATGCACCATAGGCATTCTGGAAAATGGGGCTTCCCACCGCCGTCATGCAGCCAGTTGCTGGTCGGTCTCCTGGAGCAGTTGAGCCAACTCAGAATGAGCGGAATGACTCAGCCCTTCAGCACTGAGCAGCTTAAGTGAACCTTGCTGCAACCAACATTCACCTTCCTGAGCCAAGGAGTTGTAGCCCAATGGAGCAAAGCATCAGCCTCTTTCTATTCAGCACCAAGCGGCTCGACTCACAGCCTCATGCCTCAAACCAAGCCGGCTATGGGCTCCATCTACCCCGGGGCACAAATGACCCAGCAACCAGCCCTATTGAGCCAGCCCAGCCACAGAATGCAGGACCTGCCGCAGGGATTCTGGAGTCTACCTGCCCCACAGCATCAACCCTGGATCGTGTTGCCACCAGCGAGCCAAATCCCTCCAGGGTGGGCTTTCTACCTGGGGCAAGGATGGATGCAATGCCAGTGGACACCAGCCCCAACCCAATAGCTGATGCCTTTTCAACTGCTTGGTTCCTTCCAGCAGCCAGCTTTGCATCGCAGCAAGCTCCTCTCCAGCTGCTCCTCCCCCATGGTTCCAGGCGACATTTGATGGGACTCCCCGGAAGTTGGCATACTTTCTCAATTGCATCTGGGCCCACATCGACCAATATGGAAATCAATATCCGCCCGATCAGGAATTAATTTCCGCCATCGCGGATGGCATGAACAAAGGAGTGGCGTCGGAATGTATAGCGGAACTTCACGACGAAGAAGCCCCTGAGCTGGAGGACGCCAATGAATTCATCCAGTTGATTCGGGTCATATTAAATAATGTTGCCCAACAAGTGGAAGCTGAAGCTCAAATTAAAGCACTGAAGCAAGCTGGCAGACCCGCAAAGGAATTAATATGGGAGTTTCAGAGACTTGCTGGAAAGTTGTGAGACTGATCAGGACGCCTAATGGTGCATATCTTCAAAGAGGCCCTTGACCCAGACCTCAGGTAAGGCTGCAGCATTAGGGGAGTACCGGACCGGATACAATCGTGGTACAACACAGCCGTCGTTCTGGACCTGGAGATTCACCCTCTCAGGAAACCAACTGCAGATAAACCTGTCAGGAGACCACTCGGACGTCGGACGTCGGACCCAGGTGAAGAAAACCAAAGCGCCTCCACCCAGTCCTGGCCAGATCCGCCGCCTGAAACACGATGCACTTTTTTTGCCTCTGCACACCCCATGTTTGGAATCGGGAAGGGGATCACGGGTCTGCCGCCCAAAAATGCTTTCCTTTGGAATCCCCTCCCCACCGAAGTGAGCGAGGAATCTCCGGCCAAAGGAGCCCCTCCTAAAGAGCCTAACAATGACAATGACCCGATGGAGAGTGCATCCACCCCCCCCCCCTTTTCAATTAAAGTTAAATTAGTGATGCCTGAGACTCGGGAGGAAGGAGAAGCAGTAATAGATACAGGCTGTACCAGATGTTTAATTGGGTGTTGAACAATTAGGAATAAAAACTAGAGCCCTAAAATGCCCAGTTAAATTTAAACAGGTGGGTAGAACATTAATTGGAGGGGTTCCAGCCACCCAAATTACAGAACTTGTTAAATTAGAAATGGGGGTGCATCATGAACTTATACGATTTATAGTAGCGCCAAAAATGTCAGAATCCGTCATATTAGGGCTTGCGTGGCTTGACAAATGAGTCCCTACCATTAAGTGGGAAGATGGATACTGGAAGATCATAATTGGTGTCAGCCCACTGCCCCCGGTCCATCCACCCCGCCAAACTATAGGGGTCAACTGCCAGAAGCAGAAGCAGCCGCTTCAGACTCACCTCCAGGCAAGCCCCAGACCCTAAGGAATATAAAGACCTAGCCAAGGCATTTGGTGAGGAGGAGTGTAATATCCTTCCCCCTCATCGAGCCACTGATTGTGCCATCAAACTAGAACCTGGGGCCAAGTTACCAAAACCCAGAATGTACTCCATGACACCTGCAGAAATGACTGAGCTGAGAAAGTACATCGATACCAATTTAGCCAGAGGATTCATCGAGACTGCAAAATCTAGGCAGCCCCCATATTGTTTAAAGAAAAGATGTGGGGGCTGAGATTATGCATTGATTTTTGAGGTGTTAATGAAATTTGCATACAAAATATCTACCCCTGCCCCTAATGAAAGACTTGCTGAACCACTTGTCAAAAGGCAAGAGCCCTAACATGGTGTTTAGTGACCCATTCATTTTGGGATGAGGGTAAATGTTTCCAAGCAACTAAGTATTGGATTTTCCCCCTGTGGATCCTAGAGTCAAGGATTTCCTTGATTTCAAAGTGTTGTTCACCTTCAATCATCATGGGAACAGATGGTGTGGATGCAGGTGGTCTGAGGGATGAGATTACTTCTCGCTTGAGTAAACTAATGTGGAATACTAGGTGGACTTGCCTGAGTGTCTTTGGAAGGAGTAGTTCAACTGCTACTGGATTAATGACCCTAGTGATAGGGAAAGGTCCAATGAAATTTGGCCCTAGTTTCTTTGATGGCTGTAATGATTTCAGGAATTTTGTAGATAAGTATACTCTGTCTCCAACATGGAACGGCTTGGGTTTTCTGGAGAGCGCATCTGCCAGAAAGCTTTCCCCCCCCGGGGGGGTGTTATTTGAGAGTAAAATCAAACCATTTAAAGTACTCAGCCCATTATACTTGTTTTGGGGAGAGTTTCCTTGGGGTCTTTAGGGCTTCTAAATTTTTATGATCAGTCTAGACTTCAAAAGGGGTCTTACTCCTTTAACTTGGAGGAAATGCCTCCAGGTTAAAAATGCCCAACGAACTGCATAAGCCTCTTTCTCCCAAATGGCCCACCTTTGCTCAGTCTCATTCAACTTTTTGGATGTGTAAGCGCATGGTTGTAGCTGGTCTTGCTCATTTTTCTGAAGCAGGACTGCTCCTATTGCCACATCACTGGCATCTGCTTGTATGACAAATGGTTTCTCTGTGTCCGGGTATTTTAGAGTTGGTTCTGCTGAGAACAGCCATTTAAGTTTTTCAAATGCCGCTTGGCATTCCATTGTCCAGTTCAAAGGCTGTTTCAGTTTAGGGTTGCCCTCCCCCTTCATTTTTAAGAACTTGGTAATGAGAAGGGCAATCTGAGCGAAAGCAGGGATAAACTGGCGGTAAAAGTTGGCAAAACTCAGGAAGCTTTGTAACAGTTTACGTGTGCGCAGTGGTTCCCAATCAAGTACAGCTTGCACTTTTTGAGGATCCATTTCTACGCCCTGGTGTGAAATGCGGTACCCCAAATATTTATTTTATTTATTTATTTATTAGTTTGATTTATATGCCGCCCTTTTCCGGAGACTCAGGGTGGCTTACAATGCATTAAGCAATAGCCTTCATACTTTTATATATACCTGCTAACACCCCTAAGCGGTGTTCTTTTTTATACAAAGTCAGCTTATTGCCCCCACAATCCGGGTCCTCATTTTACCTACCTCGAAAGGAGGGAAGGCTGAGTCATCCTTGAGCCTGGGGAGATTTGAACTTGCAGTAATTTCAGGCAGCTGGCAGCTAAGTACTACTTTAACAGCACTTAGTCCACTGCACCACTCAAGGCTCCTTGAGTCAATTTTTTCTTGGTGGAATTCACATTTAGAAAGTTTAGCATAAAGTTTGACAGAGTCGAGTTTGTTTAAGACAGCCCTGACTAGTTTTACATGTTCTGCTTTGGTCTTGGTGTATATTAAAATGTTGTTCAAGTACACCAGCACCCGCTTATACAAATGCTAATGTAGCACTTCATTTATTGATTGCATAAACACTGCGGGGGGCCCTTGTAACCCAAAGGGGAGCACCTTGAATTGGTAGCAGCCAAGGGGGGTGTTAAATGCTGTTTTCCACTCATCCCCCTCCTTAATTCTGACATGGTAGTAAGCCTTCCTTAACTCCAGCTTTGAAAAAAAAATTCCCTTTAGCGAGGTGTGCTAGCATATCTTTCATAAGGGGGAGGGGGTACATGTTCTCCACACTGATTGTATTTAAATTCCTAAATCAACACAGAGATGTTTTGAGCCATCGTTTTTTTCCTCTAAATAACACTGGAGCTGCGATTTTTGGTCAGGCTGGTTCGATGAAACCCCTTGCTAGGTTTTTCTCAATAAATGCTGTCAGTTCTTCCAGCTCCCTCGGGGACATGCTGTACATCTTGGGTTTAGGGAGTTTAGCGCCAGGTAAGATTTCTATTGCACAGTCTGTGGCGCGGTGGGGGGGAGAGCTCATCTGAGGCTTTTTCGCTAAAAACTTCAGCCAAATCCTTGTATTCTATGGGTATGCCTTCGGTTGGCATGGCGTGACCAGGCATGGCTGTTTCTCGATGCTCTTCCCCCTCAGTTTCTTTATGTGGATTCTCAGCAAAAGCCACATGCATCTGAAATTTTATGATGCCTTGCTTCCAATTAATTTTGGGGTTCCATTTCTTTTCAGCCATGCAAGGCCCAAGACTTAATGGCCATTCCATGCCAGGTGCCACTATAAATGTAAGTATTTCCTCATGGCTCCTGATGCCTATTTGTAGAGGCTCTGTGGCAAAAGAAGCTGGCTCTCCCCCCCACTGCTATTGACCCATCTAGTTGGCAGAAAGCGATGGGGTTTTTCAGCTTTCTTACATTAATCCTCAACTTCCCTACTAGGGTTGGGCTGATCAAGCAGCGGGTGTTTGATTGCAGAGGAATGTTCAAAAAGAATTAACGCCTTATGCTTATGTGTTGAAAATATTAACAGACATGGAATGCAGATGGGCAGTTTGGGAAAAGAAGGCTTTTGTGGTGTGATGGACTCTCTTATCCTGGAAACATTTCCTAGAAGGGGTTAAGGAGCTTTTTGAGGTGTGGACTGATCATAAAAATCTTGAGGTGCTAAAGACCCCTCAGAAGCTTTCCTCAAAGCAAGCTTGCTGGGCTCAGTATTTTAAATGCTTTAACTTCAACCTAAAATACATCCTGGGGGAAAGAAACCTACTGGCTGATCCATTGTCCAGAAAACCCCAGTTTGACAGCCAACGAGAAGAAATAGTACATGCCATGGTCTCTGAAGCTCAACCAGCTGCCCAAGCATGCAGTAGGGCACAAACCAGACTCTGGTCTGACCTCCCCAAGGACAAGCTGACAGCAGAGTTAAAATCTATGCTATCAGACTATGATACATGGTTTAAGGAGAACCAAACGGACTTAATGTTGCGGGAGGGACTGGCTTGGAAAGGGAGTAAGATTTATGTTCCCAGCTCCATGAGGCTGCTAGTGCTGAAGCATAGTCATGACTCTTGACTAGGGGGCCACTCTGGGTTTTTAAAAACCCTTAATTTGGTTAGAAGGCAATTCATGTGGCCAAGGATGAAAGCTGACATAGAGGACTATGTAAAAAGCTGTACTATCTGTGCCACCATGAAATCCCAACCGGGGAAAGCCCCTGGTTTTCTCCAGCAAGTGGCCAAACCATGGGAGGAGATTGCAATGGACTTTATCATTGAACTTCTGGAAAGTGGGATAAATACAGTCGTTTGGACTGTCATTGATTCGTTCTCTAAACAAGCACACTTCACTGCCTGTAACGGAGTACCCTCTGCCAAAAAGCTGGCAAAACTCTTCATGAAGCACATCTACAAGCTACATGGTGTTCCGCGGAGAATAATATCAGATTGAGGAGTCCAATTTACTGCGAAGATCTGGAAGGAGTTCCTGAGATCCATTGGGTCATCCCAGGGGCTTAGCTCAGCTTTCCATCTGGCTACCAACGGATCCGCGGAATGATCTAACACAATGGTGGAACAATACATGTAAATTATCAACGAGAAAACTGGGCAGACTTATTGCCATTTGCTGAAGTGGCTTACAATAATGCACTGCACAGTAGTACCAGGTTGACTCCCTTTTGAATAACTACTGGCATGGATTTTGTGCCTATGCCTGAATTACCTCGAGAACCACCAACTTCCATGTCCCTAATGGAATGGATAAGCTCATTGGAAGAATACTAAGAAAACTCTAGCACAGCGGTTCTCAACCTGGGGGTCGCGACCCCTTTGGGGGTCGAACGGCCATTTCACAGGGGTCGCCAAAGCCCTCTCTGCCCCCCCCCCATGCCTTCACTCACCCTCACTCTCTGCTCTGCTGGATCGCCGGCCATTCGTTTACCCCACCCACTCCCAATCTATTGCTGCCTCCGGAGTCCCAACTGATGGCTAGAGGAAAAAAAACTGTTTAAATTCTTGCCGCGGGGCTTCAAAGGGCCGCCCTATAGCCAGTGGTGCAGCCGAACCATTTGTTAAATTGCTGGCTTGCCCCGCCCCTCCGCACCACTATTTATTGCCAATAAATAGTGGTGGGCGAGGGGCAGGAGAGCCAGCAATTTAACAAATGGTTTGGTGTTTTTTTGTAATTTTATTGGCCCACGGAGCTTCAGCATAGGTTAATTAGCCCTGGATTAGATCGGCTCCCGACCCTCAGCTGATTTGCTCTCAGCTGTTTTGCTCAGGGCTCTGCTGCTTGCGTGCAAAGAGTGCTGATTTTTTCCCCCTATCTATGCTGAAAAACGAATCTGAAAGTAAAGCAGTTTGCTGTTGCTGCAAAGCAGTTTGCTGTTGCTGCAAAGTTGGAAAATTAGGCAGGCAGATTTCTTTTCTTTTTCCTCACCAAAAAAGGTAGGTGCAAACAATGGGAAATTTAGGGCAAAAGAGGGGAGTTCAAGATTTTAAAACACAAAAGAAAAAAAGCTCTATTTAACTAGGAAATTGTAATAATTGAGATACTATTAATTGTATATTGTGTTGAAAGCAGAAATGGTTAAGTTGTGGTTTGGAGGAATATATGGGGGAAATTATTTGGTTTATTATTATTGGTAAATATAATTAATTGATTTGTAAGAAATTGGATTGCATGGAAATAATTGGAATATTCATGTTCATATTGATTAATATACAAAAAAGGTAGTTATATAACTAATTGATTTATATTAAAATGTTGAATTTATATTAAACAACTGTAATATTACATAATTAACCAATGTGAGGATGGATATAAAAATAGATGACAATGGGAAGGGGTATAATATAGAATAGAAGGGAAAAATTGAATTTGATTAAGATTAGAGATGAGGATGAAGGGTAATATTGGTTTTTTACAAAAATAGATGAGGAATAAATATGGCAAAAAGGAAATATAGAAATTGTAAATTTAATTGAAATGACTAAACACTGTTTAAATTTGTGAACCGGCCAAAAACTCTGTTCAAAGAAAATACATTGTATGTTTGTATGTGTGTTCTAATTATTGTTATTTATTCATATTTGTTCTCTTTTATTCTTTAAAGTTTAACCATTCATTCTTTATCTTAATATCTTTATATTTGTTTGGGGTTGGCTTTCTTCCCTTTCATCTTTTTTATTGTACAGCAATCTTTCTCCTCAAATCTACCGCCTTTCTCTTTTCTTTCCTTCTTACTTTCTCTTCCTCCCCCTTCTCTTCTCCTCCCTACTTCCTCTTCCTTTCTCCTTCTCCTCCTCTCTTCCTCCCTCTCTTACCCTCACTCCTACTCTAATTTCCCTTCCCTTCCTTCATCCCTCTCTATTGCTGTATCGTTTTATGCATATGGACTACTCAGAGGGCTGAAAAAGTTATTTCTGACTGGTCCTCGCACTTTTGACCAGTCCTCGAATTTACGACTGTCCTCACATTTTACGTTTTTGCCCTATCTTGTCACCATGGTGAAGAGAAGCAGTTGTGAAATGAGTGACATGGTTGTTAAGAATGCTGCACGGGCATAAATGTGAGAATGGTCATAAGTGTGAGGACCAGTCAAAAGTGTGAGGACCTGTCAGAAATCACTTTTTTCAACCCTCTGAGTAGTCCCTATACACATAGCCATGGCCATCCGGTCACATGACCAGCTAGCCACGCCCACCCAGTCACCTGATCTCCAAGCCACGCCCACAAAATAAGCCACGCCCACAGAACCGGTAGTAAAAAATTTAGAACCCACCCCTGGTTGGGGGTCACCACAACATGAGGAACTGTATTAAAGGGTCGCGGCATTAGGAAGGTTGAGAACCACTGCTCTAGCAGAAGCAGCAGAGAAATATAAAACGCAGGCAGACAAACACAGGTCTCTCCAGCCACCTTTTCGAATAGGAAATAAGGTGTATTTAGCAACTAAGTACCTAAGGTTGAGGCTACCCAGCAAGAAATTCGGACCTTAGTTCATTGGTCCTTTCCCTATAGTGAAAGTGATTAACCCGGTAACTGTCCAGCTTAGCTTCCCTCGTATACTAGGCAAGGTACATCCTGTGTTTCACAGCAGCTTGTTGAAATCAGCACTAGGATCCACCTTAAGACCCTTACCAGCTGCTCCCCCTCCATCTATGATAGTGCAGGAGGAGGCTCATTATGAAGTCAAGAAGATTCTTGACTCTAGATAACAACAGGGTTGATTGCAGTATTTAGTATTCTGGAAAGGATATCTATTGTCAGAAGCTAAGTGGGCAAAGAGTTGGGATATGAAAGCTGACAGACTAGTAAAACAGTTTCATGATAAATTCCCGGACAAGCCAAAGGGTCCTCCGGGAGAGGGGAGAGGGGGTTAAGCAGTTTTATGAACAATGTGTTAACCCCTTTTTTGTGTTTTGTATGTTTTATTTTCTAGGTTGTGTTTTTCCCTTTGGGGGTGGGGGGGAACGCCTGTCAGTTTTAGAAGCCATATTAAACTCAGAAGCTTCCACGCTACCACCTTCTTGCACTTGGGAAAGTAGGAGGGGGGATTTCATAAAGCGATTTTTATTAGATATAATAGCATTTTTCTTTTCGGTCAAGGTCATGGTGCTCCTGCATCTGGAGGAGGAGTGGGTGCAGAGGTATCTCAAGTTGGGATGGATGGTGATTGGGCCATGTGATGGACTGATGGGTGCAGGGGCTAGATATGGGGTTTTGATTTATTGAGGGAAAACCCAGAACTCTCAGATCCAGGTTTCCCCAGATGTGCCAGTATATCTATTCCAATAAATGAAGATTTTGAGATGGAGATTGTCTTGGAGTGTTTAAATGGATGTCAGGCTTGCCTCCGTTCAAAGCTCAAGAAAGAAAAACCCCAACTCCATGTTTATAGAGAAAGGTACTTTTACTGAGTATGAACTGAATGCAGCAGAAGAAAAGCAAAGTCTGAGGCAATAGGCGTGAAAATTACATATTGAATACATCCCCCAGACCCCTCCCCCCACAGTCCCAAAGCAAATGTCCAATCCACATCTCCCCAAAGTGTCATGTGGGGTACTTCTTTAGGCGGCCCCATCTATCTGGTATGCTGGACCTTGGCAGTTATCAGTTCTTCTCTGCAGCTGCTAAAGAAACAGCAAGAATATATCTCCCTTTTCCAAGACGTCTCCACCAGCTCACTTCCCCCCCTCCCAAATACCATCAATACCTTCCCCCGCCCATTACAATGGCAGCCGAAAGCAAGCAAGCAGCATGAGGCTGACATTCGGCCCTCCTGCAGAAGAGACATTAGTCCTAAAGAAAAACAAATGGAAATAGACAGAGTAGAATGAAATGATACAATATCCAATATACATATAATACAAATAAATCCCAACTTGTTACGGTTTATCAGGGTATTTACTGTGAAATTTTTGTAGAAGTATAGGAGCTCTAACATCTTGCTCATTCACCCATTCTGATTGTGAGGAAGGGAAATGTTTCCAAGCCACCAAGTACTGTACCCTACCTCTATGTCTCCTGGAATCAAGGATTTCTTTGACCTCAAAATGTTGCTCCTCTTCAATAAGAAGTGGGACCGGTGGGGGGGTCGAGTCCATACGAATCGAGAAGGCATGTTCAAGTTTCAGCAGACTTACATGGAACACCGAGTGGATTCTCCTGAGAGTTTTGGGTAGCTCCAATTGTACGGTAACTAGGTTTACGATTCTCACAATGGGAAACGGACCAACGTATGTAGGCCCATGTTTTTTCGACTTTTGGGTAGTTCGTAAGTACTTAGTGGAGAGGAAAACCCTATCCCCAACTTGGTAATTCCTAGGTGTATCCTGTTTCTTATCCGCCTGCTTCTTATCGGCTCTATGAGCCTCGTCTAACGCCTTACGTGCTACCAGCCAAGTAACCTGTAGCTGTTCAATCCATTCCAACCAAGGAAGGAATTTGAGGCTTTTCCTGCAGTAACTCCGGGATTAGCACAAAGTCCTGGCTCGACACCACTTTGAACGGTGTAAACCCAGTACTGCTATGTATGGAATTATTATAAGCCACTTCTGCAAATGGTAGTAAATCTACCCAGTTATCCTGCTGGTAATTTACATAACATCTGAGGTATTGTTCCAACACCAAAGTAGCTCTTTCACAAGCCCCATTAGTCTGAGGATGGTGAGCGGAGTTTAAACCTTGGGCAGAGCCTAAAAGCTTCAGGAATTCCCTCCAAAAGTGGGAGGTGAATTGAACCCCTCTATCAGAAATAATTCATTCTGGAACCCCGTGTAATCTATAAACATGTTGAATAAATAATTTAGCCAATGCTCTCGCTGAGAGAATTTTTGAACAGGGTACAAAGTGCACTTGTTTGGAGAACAAGTCCGTTATCACCCAAATGACTGTATTTCCATTACTTTTGGGTAGTTTGACAACAAAGTTCATGGATATCTCCTTCCACAGAGCCCCTGGTCTAGCTACCATCTGGAGTAACCCGGGTGGCTTCCTAGCAGCCTCTTTGCCGAAGCACATACTGGGCAGCTAGCAATATATGCTTCAATATCTTTCTTTAGGGAGGGCCACCAGAATTGTCTTTTGACCAAATGTAGAGTCTTAACAAATTGAAAATGTCCAGCCATTTTGGCATCACTGCCCCCCTCAGACTGGCCGGAACATACAGCTTGGCCCCCACCCATGCAAGACCATCATGAACAGTACACTCGTTGCTGTGAGAGGTGAACCAGTCATCAGTTTGTAGTGTTCCTTTTAACTGCTCCCTTAGACTAGTGGGTAGGTCCGGTTCTCCTCTCGCCTGGGCTCTGGTAACAACAGGAGCTGCCAACTGCTTCGAAGGGATAACGAGGAGGATCACCTCTAGCTGTGCACCATTGTATTGAGGCAAATGTGAGAGTGCATCAGCCATAAAGTTCTTTCCTCCTGGTAGGTATCACAAGGAGAAATTGAAGCGATTGAAGTGCTGTGCCCAGCGGACCTGTTTTGGCGACAATTTCTGAGGGGTTTTTAGGGCTTCTAAATTTTTATGGTCGGTCCACACCTCAAAAGGATGTTTCGCCCCTTCAAGGAAATGCCTCCAGGTTAGCAAGGCCCAGCAGACAGCAAAAGCTTCCCAAATCGCCCATCTCCGTTCAGTCTCAGATAGTTTGCGGGAGGTGTAAGCACAGGGTTGTAAAGACCCATCAGCATTTGCTTGAAGTAACATCACTCCAATAGCTACATCACTTGCATCAGCCTGGACAATGAAAGGGGCCTCCATGTCAGGATGCTTCAGAACCGGCTCAGCGGCAAACAATCAGTTTCTCAAAAGCCGCCTGACATTCTATGGTCCATTCGAGGGGCCTATTAGGCTTTGGCCTGGCTTCCCCCTTGGTTTTCAGGAGGTTGGTAATGGGCAAGGCAATCTGGGCAAATGTTGGAATAAACTGCCGATAGAAGTTAGTGAAGCCTAAGAAGCTTTGTAGTTGCTTGTGGGTATGGGGGGTGCCCACTCCAGGACCTCCCTGACTTTCTCCAGATACATTTCTATCCCCTCATGAGATATGTGGTAACCCAAATAGTCAATCTTACTCTGATGGAATTCACATTTCAACAATTTTGCATACAGTTCAGCCTCTCTGAATTTTTTCAGAATGGACCGCACCAATTTCACATGTTCGTCCATGGTCTCTGTGTAGATAAGTATGTCATCAAGGTAGACCAGGACCCCCTTGTAAAGATGCTCATGTAACACCTCATTGATTAATTGCATGAACACTGGCGGGGCCTCCTGTAGACCAAAGGGGAGCATCCTAAATTGAAAACAACCCAAGGGGCAATTGAAAGCAGTTTTCCAGTCATCCTCCTCCTTAATCCGGACCCTGTAGTAAGCCTCTCTCAGATCCAGTTTAGTGAATATCTTCCCC
This sequence comes from Pantherophis guttatus, assembly GCF_059756535.1. NCBI lineage: Eukaryota > Metazoa > Chordata > Lepidosauria > Squamata > Colubridae > Pantherophis > Pantherophis guttatus. Next base: position 117,035,183 of record NC_142065.1, on the reverse strand, counting down.
TTTGCCAGGTGAGCTAGCATGTCTTTCATAAGGGGTAATGGGTAGACATTTTCCACAGAAATTGTGTTAAGGTTCTTATAGTCAACACACAAGTGAAGAGAGCCATCTTTCTTTTCCCGAAACAAAACCAGGGCGGCCACTCGGGGCCTTGCCGGTTGGATGAAGCCTCGTTTTAGGTTTTTATCAATAAAGTTTCTCAGCTCCTCCATTTCGCATGGGGTCATGGAATAGATCTTTGGTTTAGGGAGTTTCACCCCTGGGAGAATCTCTATGCCACAGTTGGTGGGGTGGGAGCACATCTGATGCCTTCTCACTGAAAGCCCCCCTGAGGTCCCAATATTCCTTAGGGATTTTCTCCTTCCCTGCAATATATTTGGTCATCACTGTTGCCCACTCTTTTGCCGTTTCAGCTGTGCAGAAAGGTTTACCCCCTTCTTTCCCCGGTGGGATGGAGGGGATGCGTAACCACCCCCTCATGTGGCGCACCAGCTCATGAAACTCCTGGGTGTATTCAGCCACTGATCTCCGCCCTTGAGTTAACGACTTCAACCTGATTCTGGCCTTCTGCTCAGCTAGGGGGTCCTCAAAACGCTCTCTGAGTTCCATTATGAACTGATCATAATTCCTCAGCAGGTAAGAATTCTCATCATGGAGGCCCACCCACCAGTCAGCAGCAGTCCCTTCCAGGGCCATGGTGACGCATCTCACACGGGTGGCATCTGACGGGAAATCCTCCCCATACTCCTCCATGTGGTTTCACACTTGGGACAGGAAGAATGCCAATCTCTTGGGATTCCCTCCGTATTTTACATTAAGTGGAGGAGCCTTTGGCATTTGACATCTCCCTATTCCTGCCCACCCAGGGGGGCCCTGGGCTGCAGCCGCAGCTTGAACCCCGGCCACTTGTTCTCTCTCTGGCTGAACTCTGGGAACCTCTCCTGTGCTCGTTGCAACTGCTACTCCCCCCCTCCCGGTTGTTCAGTCTCCCTCTGGGCCAGCAATGCATACCTTTCATGGGCTTTCTGACTTTCAAAAGCCTCTTTCAGAAGTTGCAAGGCTTGAGTCAGCAGGAGGTCTTCTTTGTTGTCTTCTTGCCAAGCTGGCTCTCCCTGCTGGCGTCTGGTAACTGTCATCCCCAAGGGGATTCCTTCTGAAGGGTCCATCCTTCCCACACCCAGTGACCAGCTAGCTCTGACTGGCTTTTCTTCAAGCTGTAATTCAGACATCCAGTCCGAAACCTCCCCACTTCGTTTGGTTAGAGGAGAGGTGGATCCAGCGGCTCCCATGTCCTCTTGGTCGCTGTTTTGATCAGACATTCTTGGCTCAGCCCCCATGGTAGAGGTTTCTTCAGGATAGCTGTTAAAGCAGACTTTGCTTAATGTCAGGCTTGCTTCCATTCAAAGGTCAAGAAAGAAAAACCCCAACTCCATGTTTATAGAGAAAGGTACTTTTACTGAGTATGAACTGAATGCAGCAGAAGAAAAGCAAAGTCTGAGGCAATAGGCGCAAAAATTACATATTGAATACCTCCCCCAGATCCCTCTCCCCACAGTCCCAAGGCAAATGTCCAATCCACATCTCCCCAAGGTGTCATATGGGGTACTTCTTTAGGCGGCCCCATCTATCTGGTATGCTGGAACATTGATCTTGGTAGTTATCAGTTCTTCTCTGCAGCTGCTAAAGAAACAGCAAGAATATCTCTCCCTTTTCCGAGACGTCTCCACCAGCTAACTTCCCCCCCTCCCAAATACCATCATTACCTCCCCCCTCCCATTACAATGGCAGCAGAAAGCAATCAAGCAGCATGAGGCTGACAATGGAGTTGGATCGTTCTGGAACCCTGACACAAGGACCACAATTGGGACTGTTGGGACCCAGCACCCCACCTCAGCAACCGATCCTCAGATTGCCTCCAGCCGACCAGATCCCTCCTGGCTGGGCTTTCTACCCTGGCCAGGGGTGGGTGCAATACCAATGGACGTCAGTTCCAGTCCTGCAGCCCATGCTGGCCCAGCAAACAGTGCAGGTCCAGCCACCAGTCATGGTCCCACCACCAGTACCGATCCAGCCACCAGTACAGGCTCAGAAGACCATGCCGGCCCCTCAGCCGGCCCCACAACTGGTCCTGTCAGCCGCTCCCCCACGTGATTTAGAGCAACATTTGATGGGACCCCAGGAAAGCTGGCCTACTTCCTCAATCGGGTCTGGGCCCACATTTATCATTATGGGGACCAATGCCTAATTGATCGAGACTTGATCTCAGCAATTGCAAATGGCATGAATAAAGGAGAGCGAGCTATACGATGAGGGAGCCCTGAAGCTAGACAATGCAGACAAATTTGTCCAACTGCTCCAAGGCCAATTCGAGGACACGGCCCACCGAATAGAAGCCAAAGCCCAGATTAAAGCCTTGAAGCAAGCAGATCAGCTCCCCAAGGAATTAGTGTAGGAATTCCAAAGGCTGGCTGGAAAACTGAGGGACTGGCCTGAATGTCTCCTCATTTATCACCTCAAAGAAGCCCTTGACTGAGACCTCAGACAAGCTTGCAGCATCAGGGAAGTCCCAGAATGTATACAAACCTGGTACAGCACAGCAGGGGCCATGGAGCTCCACTGCCATAGGAAGTTGACTGTAGAGAAACCAGCAAGAAGACCCCTGGGCCACCGAACCCCAGCTAAACCACCCAAAGCGCTGCAACCCACACAGTCTGGGACGGTCAAATGCTACCGGTGTGACCAGCATGGACACAGAGCATCCAAATGCCTGGCTCCTGCCCCAGTCCCTCAAACCCAGACCCCCTCCATATCTTGGGGTAGAAGGATCCTGCGGAAGCCACCAGACAAAGGGAAAATAATCAAGGAGGCTGTTGAGGTTCCTCTCCTTCCAACTGAAGATGAGGGAACTCCAGCCAAAGAAACCCCTCCAGGCTCCACTGAGGGGAGTAGCGGCGAAGACAACCTGATGGTAAGTGAAGCCACCCACCCCTTCACTATCAAAACCTGGATTGTAGGACTTCCGGTTTGCTGTTTGTCGCTGCCAGACGTTCCTTTGGGATCGTCAGCTTCCATCGCCTCTCAGAGCCGCCTTCACAATGGAATGGCGGCTCGAAAAAACTCCGTTTCCATGAGGAAACGGAGATAGAGCTGGCAGGGGTGGGTAGAACTCTCTGCGGAGTCCCAAAAGTTTTTCCTTTACTTTTGGGACGGAGCGGATGAGATGCCCCGTATCCCCAGCCACTGCTCCGGGCTTTGGGAGACCTCTGCTGATGCAGAGCCAGGTGTCAAAAGCAAGCCTGCAAATTTAACAGACTACTCAAAGAAAATGTGAGCTGGACCTGTAATACTGAACCGCAAGTATTTTACTGATTTTTTAAAAAATTACTTAAGAGAGAGGAGGAGAAGAAAGAGGAAAAAAAGCCTTTTAAAATGGCGTCGGCTGGAGGAGAGGCTGAAAGGGAAAGTTCTTCCGTTTTTTATTACTACAATGTAGCGGAATAAATACCACTGGCTACATTTGTAGACAAAACTTCGCTCCTGTGTCTTTTTCTCTCTTTTTTCCCTTGGAGACCTGATATTGTTGTTGATTGGAAAGAAGTCTTTCTTGCTTTTTTTTAACAAAGCCTGCCTGGGCGGAAACATGGCACTGAGACTCATAAAGTCAGATAAACAAGAAGGGGGGGGATTCCCCCACCAACAACTTAAAGGAACAAGTCTTAACTCTTCAGTCTCAGAAACCTGATTTTAATATAATAGAATTTTTTATAGAGGAGATTGAAAGAAGGGAGGAGATTGTGAATCAGCAACTTGAAAAATTTAAGCAGGAAATTAAAGAATTGGTGAAATCTAAGTTTGATTTTTTGGAGAAAAAACTCTCAAAAGTGGCTAATGGTTTTACAGAATTTATGATACAGTTGGACACAAATACTAATGTACTAGAGTCTAAAATGGAAGAAATTCAAGATAAATTGGACTAGAATTCAAAAAATTGAAAATGATTTGACAAACACTCAGGATAATAGCTTAGAAGAAAAACCTAAAATGGATGCTGATCAAAAGTATGGTAATGCAGAAAATCTGCAACAGAAGATTGAAAAAGAGATTTTAATGGTACAATATAATTTCACAGAATATGCGATAAGATTAAGAGGTTTGCAGGAAAATAATAGAGATGATTTAAGGAAAATATCTTCTGAATTTCTAGCTGGGATTCTAAAGGTTCAACCTGACGAAGTGTTTTGTAGGATTGACAGAGTTTATCGAATCAACTCCTGGATTGCCAAGCAAAGGCAATTGCCTAGAGATGTGGTGATTTATTTTACAGATAAAGAAATTAGGAATAATATCGTGCAAAATTCCTTCAATTCTAATTTGCAATTGTATGGAAGAAAGATTTGGATTTACAAGGAACTCCCACCTAAGATATTGATGGAAAGGAAGAAATTTGGTTTTCTGGTGAATGAGTTAAAAAAGAGAAATATCCCATTCAGGTGGGACGCCCCAGTTGGTATTATATTTAGATACCAAGGAGAAAGATATCAGCTAAATACTGTTGAAAGAGCGGAAGAATTTTATCAAAATAGGTTGAAAATGAACTTAACATCTTTAGGTATAATACAGGATAAGCAGAAGGAGCCGGAAATAAAGGTAAAATATCGAATTACAGAGACTGTACCAGATGAATTGCCTTTGGATTTATTGGATACCCCAGCTGGACTATCTACAAATTTGAGAGAAGTGGCATCTAACCTTAATGTGATGACTTATCAAGGCAAGGATAAGCATGGAAACCAATTAGGGGATATACAAGGGATAAAAAAGAAACATGAGATACAAAAACAAAACCAACAAGACCAATCTACAAAGCAGAATAAAAACCGACCAGATGATACACAATTTGTAGAAAGGAAACCAGGATGGAAACCAAACCCACAAAAAGAAAAGAAAAAAAGAAATAGGTGGCATAAAAATAGAAATTTCTAAATCAGGCAACAGTGAAGCCAGTGACTTTAAAATATGAATGATTATGTGTAAACACAGAAGAGGCGACGTATTGGTTAATATCATCCTGAGGATTGTGGCAGATCTCTGCATGGCCGTAATTTGGGGACGTGAAACGAGCCTTAAACTGATGAATTTGAATTATCCATTTTGGAATTTCTTTTTGTGTTGATAAACATATTATATTATCTTGAATCACAAGGCAAGAGAATTATGCTGGGGCATGCAGAAGATCGGGTTGTTACCCACTACGATGATGGGAATTAATAATCCTGATGAAACCCACAATTATTACTATATGGAATATAATTATAATGTCACTCGGGTGGTTGTTTTTACTTTTATACATATAAGAAGATATTTACTACTGATGGGGGCAGATATGATTGAAGATCCTGAATAAACTGTTGCACCAGCAAGCTATGTTACCCGATTATGGATGTTGGTTCTACCAATCCAGTGGAAAGACCTCAAAGAAGATACTATATGGATTATAAATTTAAAGTCATTGTCTTTTCTTTTTTTTTATTTAGATATAATGGAAAATATAGACATATATCTTTAAGTAGTGTGGGCAGTGAATCAAAGATATTAAGAAATGTTGTGTATGGTAATTTTGCATGATAGTGGGTGAATAAGCTAGTTAGTAGATTGATTAGTCTAAGAAAAGGGATTTTTAAGTGATATATTTAGGGGAGTGGAGGAAATGGATAGAGTGGAATAAATGTTAAACTAGATTTTATGGGGAAGGCCGCTTTGAAATGTTATAGTAATATATATAGAAGATTAAATGTTAAAGTAGGACTTATCGTACAGTTTTAAAGTGGAGAAGTTATTTTATAATGTCATAGTATAATGTCTTTTTTTTTTCCTTTCTTTTCTCTTTTTTGATATGTATGGATAAAGGGGGATGTTATAATATTAATAATATTTTTAGTAAGTAAAGGTCAATATCTAGAGGAGGGAGTAAGTAATCTGTTATGAATTAGGTTTTTTTTTGTTATGAAGAAGTCACAGGGGGGGATGGGTGGGGAGGGGGGGTTAGGGAGGGGGAGGGAGAGGGGGAAAAAAAGGGGGGAAAATTTGTATTTGAAAACTTTTTCAAAAAAAAAAAACCTGGATTGTAGTGCTGGAAATGGTGGCCCAAGGGGAGGTAGACGTTGTCATAGACACTGGCTGCACCAGATGCCTAATCAGCCTCCCCAGCTAGGCATAGACATGAAACCCCTAGCACGCTCCATCCATTTTGAACAGGTTGAGGGAACGCTAATAGGCAGCGCCCTAGCCACACAAGGACACAAGTCACAGAACTTGTTAGGTCAGAAATGGGCCACCACTGAGAACTCATCCTATTTGACATAGTTCCCAAAATGACTGAATCAATCATATTGGGCCTCTTGTGGTTAGACAAATGGGGATCGACCATCACATGGGAAGATGGCTATAGAAAACTAAAAATAGGCATTGGACTGTTACTGCCATCAAGCCAGACCGTTGCCAAAAGGCCACAAACCCCAACAGCCTCAGCAAGCCAGAAACCACAGCCCCCACCACAGACGGACTGCCTGGCAGCTCACAGGTGCCAAGGGAGTACCGAGACCTGTCGGGGGTCTTTAGCGAGGAGGACTGCAACCTCCTCCCCCCCTCACTGCTCAACAGACTGTGCAATTGAATTTGTACTGGGAGCCAAGTTGCCTAAACTAAAGATGTACATCATGATTCCCAAGGAAATGGAAGAACTATGGAAATACATTGATGCCAATATAGTGCAGGGTTTTTATTCAGCCCACAAAATCCAGAGTGGCAGCCCCAGTACTATTTAAGGAAGAAAAATATGGGGGGGGATGAGGCTTTGCGTTGATTTTTGTGAAATTCATGCCGTGTGCGTGGAGAACACCTCCCCCTCCCCCTCATGAAGGACATGCTAAGTCACTTAGCCAAGGCCAAGGTGTTCACCAAGCTGGACTTGAGGATCAAAGAAGGAGACGAATGGAAGACCACCTTTAACTATCTGCTTGGCAGCTTCCAATTCAAAGTCATGCCATTTGGTCTGCAAGGAGCCCCAGCAGTTTTCATGCAACTAATAAATGAGGTGCTACATGAGCACCTATATAAAGGGGTCCTAGTTTACCTAGATGACACCCTTATATTCAGTGAAACTCTCGAAGAGCATGTAAAGCTAGTGTGACAAGTGCTGGAAAAACTCCTAGCCTTAAAGCTCTACGCAAAGCTGTCAAAATGTGAATTCCATAAGACCTCCCTAAATTACCTAGGCTAAAGAATATCCAGCAGAGAGGTGGAAATGTACCCAGGAAAAGTGAATGTGGTGCCAGACTGGCAACCCCCCCACACCTGCAAACAGCTTCAAAGCTTCCTGGGGTTTGCAAACTTTTACAGGCAATTCATCCCAGCATTCACAGAATTTGCCCTACCCTTGACAGAACAGGGCCTCCTCCCACAAAACCACAGATGAGTCAACTGCTCACCTAGTCAATGGACTGCCAAAGAGCCTTTGAGAAATTAAAACGGCTCTTTGCTGAGGAGTCGATCCTCCAACACCCGGACCCAGAAAGACAGTTCATTGTCCAAGCAGACACTAGTGATGTAGCAATAGTGGCCGTGCTCCTACAGAAGGACCTATAAGGACAACTCCTGCCCTGTGCCTATGTGTCCAAGAAGCTCACCAACACTGAGAAGAGGTGGGCTATTTGGGAAAAAGAAGCCTACGTAGTCTGCTGGGTCCTTCTCTCCTGGAGACATTTTCTGGAAGGGGGTAAAGTGCCTTTAGATGTCTGGACTGATCACAAAAACCTTGAAGCTCTAAAAATCCCCAGAAAGCTGTCTCCCAAACAAATCCATTGGGCACAATACTTCAGGCGAGTTAATTTTGAACTGAAGTACATCCAAGCTGGGAAAAATCTGCTAGCTGATGCCTTATTGATAAAACCACAATTCAATAGCCACAGGGAAGAAGTCATCCATGTCATCATTCCCCCCTCACAACAAGCCACACAAGTTACCACCAGGGGTCAAGCAAGATGACAACCCGATCCCAGACAGGACAAGCTGACAGCAGCACTGAAATGGCTCACAGATAATAAAGATATCTTGGCCATGAGAGATGGACTGACTTGGAAGGGATCCAAACTATATGTCCCCAGCAGCTTGAGACTGGAAGTACTACAGCGCAGCCACGACTCACAACTGTCCAGCCATTTTGGGTTTGTTAAGGATATTGTTGTTGTGTTACCAACCAGCAGAGTGTAGAGCACAGAGAAACGTTGCTGAGAGCAATGAATAAGAGATGTGCAAACTGGTTTATCAAAAGTTTACTTTATAGTGAAAAAACAATCTCATAGTCTTTAAACAAATCCAAGTCTTTGCCAGTTAAATCAGTCCAGTGATACAAAAATCTCTTCTTACCACATAAACAGTAGTTGGTTAGAATAACAAACTCACTCTGGTTCACAAACCACGATGGTAGCAGATCCATCCAACCAATGATAGCACAATGGTTGCAACTCGACACACAATGGTAGCTTATCATCAACTCAATACTTTACAGTACCTTTCTTAAATATGTTCACAACCAGGGATTATCTAATTACAGCATGACTCAGCATTACAATGAATCAGCAGGAAAACTTTAAAGTCACGCAATACATATTCATATTAAAGTCACAGAACACATATATTGCCTGGACAACTTGTTAGGCTCAAACCATATCCTAACAGTGTTCTTGAAAACCCTTCACCTGGCCAAGAGACAGTTTTGGTGGCCAAAGATGTGGAGGATTATATAAAAAGCTGTGCCGCCTGTGCTGCCATGAAGATGAGACCAGGGAAGCCTCCTGGGCTTCTCCAGCAAGTGGCTAGCCCCAACCGGTCTTGGGAGGAAATTGCAATGGACTTTATAGTCGAGCTACAAGAGAATGGGGGAAATACAGTGATTTGGACGGTAATCGACTTATTTTCAAAGCAAGCCCACTTCACTGCTTGCTTGGGATTGCCCTCAGTGAAGAAGCTGGTAAGATGTTCATTAAACAGATTTACTGACTGCATGGGATACCCCACCGGGTAATCTCAGATCGAGGAGTCCAATTCACTGCTAAGTTTTGGAGAGAGTTCTTGAGATCAGTCGGATCCACACAAGGACTTAGCTCGGCTTTCCATCTGAGTACAAACGGAGCTGCGGAATGAGCGAACACAATGGTGGAGTGATATATAAGATGTTATGTGGATTACCAACAAGAGAACTGGGCGGAGCTGTTGCCATTTGCAGAAGTGGCTTACAACAACGCCATGCATAACAGCACCAGATTAACCCCCTTCCAGGTCACCAGCGGCATGGACTTTGTCCCCATGCCCAAACTGCCCAGAGAACCCCCATCCTCCGTGACTCTGACTGAGTGGATGGAGTCGCTGAGGAAGGGGTGGGAGAACACTAACAAAGCACTGGCAGAAGCTGCTGAGACATATAAAAAGCAAACAGACAAACACCGATCTCTTCAAAGCCCCCCCCCTTCTGTGTGGGAGATCGGGTTTATCTATCAATTAAATACATAAGACCAGCCCAGTAAAAAGCTGGGACCTATGTTTTTAGGTCCATTCCCAATAGTGAAAGTAATTAACCCAGTGACAGTTCAGCTTAGCCTCCCACGCATTCTAGGGAAAGTGCATCCTGTAGTCTGCTAAAGCCAGTGGTCGGGTCAAGATTGAGACCACAGACCCAACCAGCTCTCAAACCTATAGTGGTGCAAGGGGAAACCCATTATGAAGTTATAAGAATTTTAGACTCTAGATTATATAGAGGTTGATTGCAATATTTAGTTCATTGAAAAGGGTTCCCCATTGTCTGAAGCTATCTGCGTTAAAAGCTGGGATGTAAAAGCAGATAGGCTAGTGAAGCAACTTCATGATAATATACCCTGATAAGCCAAATGGTCTCCCTGGAGGGGCGGGTGAGAGGGTGGTTAGGGAATATTGATTTAACCCCCTATGTTCCTCTTGTTGCAGGACACAATCATCGGATGAGCGGGGGTGGCCTGTCAGGCCTGGAAGCCATCTTTTGCATTAGATCTTCAGGCCAATGCACAGCACATTTAGTGCTGTGGGAAACTGGGAGGGGGGATTGTATGGAGCAGGGGAGATATATAGTCATGATAACATTCCTTTCTCTGAGAGTCAAGGACATCTTGCCCAGCACCTGGAGTCGTGTGACTGGGAGACATCTCCAGTTGGGATGGTGCATTGATTGGGCCATGTGATGGGCATATGGGTGTTGGGCAGGGACTTGGACTTTCCTATGGGTGGGGAAAACCTGGAAGCTTTCAGATTTGGATTTTTCCAAATGTGCCAATATGATATCTCTAATAAAATGGAACTTTGAGAAATTTCTAGCCTCAGAGTCTTCTTTCATTCATTCCTTCTGTTACTTGGAATCCTGACAATAGATTAAGTACATAAGTAAAAATAGGCAGGTAAGACAACACCTATCAACTCTAAACGCGGGGTCTCCAAGTCCTGGGCCATGGCCCACTACCGGGCCTTGAACTGTTTGGAACTGGGATGTGGGTGAGAGTGTGTGCATGTGCATATCCCCACTTGTGCAAGCAAAAGGTGAGCATGTGTGCATGTGCTCCATGTATGCAAGTGGTGGGTGCACTAGCCTGCAGCTTGTGCAAATGGAGCTGTGTGCACGCGAGGGTGTGTCAAATTTTTCAACTTTTAATTTCCAGACATTAGGGCTGCTCAAAAGTTTTGACATGCCTTGGGGATTGTAAAGATATTTTGGTTAGTTTAATACAGTTTAGATGTGCTTGTTATGTAACTACATAAATATCATTACTTTTTAACATTTTGAAAAATGTTCAGTCCAGCTTCAGACCTGGCTACAGCACGGAAACTGCCTTGGTCATGCTGATGGATGATTTCTGGCGAGCCCGAGACAGGGGTCATTCCTCTATCTTGATGCTACTTGACCTCTCAGCGGCTTTCAATACCATCGACCATGGTATCCTTCCTGGGCGACTAAGAGAGCTGGGAGTGGGAAGCATGGTGTTGCGGTGGTTCACCTCCTATCTCTCTGGTCGATCACATTCAGTGCTGGTAGGAGGACAGAGGTCATCCCCTAGGCCCCTCATCTGTGGGGTGCCTCAGGGCTTGGTCCTCTCTCCCCTCCTATTTAACATCTACATAAAACCACTGGGTGAACTCATCCAACAACACGGGGTGGGATATCAGCAATATGCTGATGATACCCAGCTGTATATCTCCACCCCTCGTCAGTTCAGTGAGGCAGTAGATGTGATGTGCCAGTGCCTGGAGGCTTTGAGGATCTGGATGGGAGTCAACAGGCTCAGACTTAACTCAGACAAGACCAAATGGCTCTGGGTATTGCCCCCTAAATACTATGTTGATTGTCCATCCTTGGTTCTGGGGGGAGAAAAAGTGCCCCCCTCAGAACGGGCTCGCAATTTGGGTGTCCTTCTAGACTCACAGCTGAGATTGGAACAACATCTGACAGCTGTAGCTAGGGGGATCTTTGCACAGGTTCATCTGGTGCACCAATTGCGACCCTACTTGGATCAGGAGGCTCTCCTCACAGTCACTCATGCCCTTGTCACCTCATGGTTGGACTATTGCAACGCGCTCTACATGGGGCTACTCTTGAAAAGTGTTCGGAGACTACTGTTGGTCCAGAATGCAGCCGCGCAAGTTATAGTGGGTGCACCTAGATACACCCACATTACACCAATTCTCCGCGAGCTGCACTGGATTCCTATTCCTCTGGGTGCAATTCAAGGTGTTGGTTATTACCTTTAAAGCCCTACATGGCTCAGGACCAGGCTAACTTCGAGATCGCTTTCTACCACATAGCTCCCAGCGACCGGTAAGATCCCACAGAGTTGGTCTCCTCCAGGTGTTGTCAGCTAAACAATGTCGGCTGGCGGGCCCGTGGGGGAGGGCCTTCTTTGTGGCTGCCCCAGCTCTCTGGAACCAATTACCTCCTGAAGTCCGGACCACCCCCACCCTATTGGTCTTCCGGAAAGCGGTGAAGACCTGGCTCTTCTGGCAGGCCTGGGGCCATTGATCTCATTATAGTGATCTTGCAAGACCCGGCCACAAATTGGAGTGTATGTGTTTTAATGTTTTAATGTCTTCTTTTAACTTTTGTATGGGATATTGTTGCATTGTTTTATTCTCTGTTGTAAGCCACCCAGAGTCCCTTGGGAGTTGGTTGGCATAGAAATGCAACAAAATAAATAAATAAATAAATACTTTCAGAGACATTGCATAAGGAATAGTTTGTTAGCGGTATGGAAGAGAGTAAAAGAAAAACACTACATGGAAATACCAATGTGGCTTTCAACAATAGAAGCGTTGACACATCCAAATATGATTAAAATGGACAAGATTGTAAGATATAAAGACATTTTAACAGAGAAGAGAGAACTAAAACAGAAGCAAGATTTAGAAAAACAAGGGATTGAGGCTGATTGGTATACATGGCTGCAAATGCAATCAAGATATGATAAAGATTTGAAACAATATGGTTTTAATTTGGGGGAATCAGAGTTGGACCACATAATGACTGGAAAGGATGAAAAAATGATTAAAAGACTAATTTGTTGCAAATTAGACTAGAAGATGAAGAAGTTAAAGAGACAATAATAACATGGGCAAAACACTTTGGCTATGCAATAGAATTAGAGAAATGGCAACAACTATGGGAAAGGAATTATAAATTGACAATGGCAACTGCATATAAAGAAAATTTATATAAAATGTTTTACAGATGGTATATGCCACCGGAAAGATTAGCAAAAATGTTTAAGGATAAATCAGCCAAGTGTTGGAAATGTTCACATTTGCCAGGATCATATTATCATATGTGGTGGTCATGTACAGAAGCAAAAAAATATTGGTCTAGAATACAAACATGGTTGGAGGAAATGTTACATAAACCTATAGAATTAAAACCAGTTTTTTTATTGGGTATTCTGCCAGAGAGATATAGTAAAGAAGATGTGTATTTAATTATACATATAGTAACAGCAGCAAGAATTGTATTTGCACAAAACTGGAAGACAGAAAAAATCCCGTCAGAAGGTGAAGTAATAAAAAAGATTTTTTGCGGAAATGAATAGATTAACTTTAAGAATAAAAGATAGAGAGGAATTGGTGTATTTCAAAACATGGGGGAAATTTTATGAATGGTTAGAAAAGAAATATGAATAAAAAATGATAGATGAATGATGGAGATAATAGAAAGGTAAATGATGGAGAGATAAAAAAAGAAATAAAAATCTAGGGGAAAGGGGGATGAGTGGGGGAAAGGAAGGGGAAGTAGAAAAGAGGAAGGAAAGGTGGAGGAAGAAAGTAGGAGAGGAGAGGAGGGAGGGAAGGGAAAGGAAAAAGAAGGTTTGTTGTGAAATGAGGGAAAAGAAAGGGTAGAAGAGCAACCCCAAATGCAATAAAAATGTCTTATTTGTATCCTGTCTTTAAGAAAATATGTATCTGTATGATTAATTATGTATAAGAGAATGTACATTTACATTATTTGTATAAGAAATAAAAATTCAAAAAAAATTCAAAAAAAAAAAGAATGCAGTCAGCCTATGGGGCAAGACAGTCACCAGGGACCCCAGGCCACACATGCTCACTGCTCCTATGTGCATGCCCAGGGGACAGGGCTGAGGCAGCGGGGTTGGTCCCTTGCTGACTCCAGGGTGACCCGGCAGATCTAAAGCTAACTATGTTCTGGCCTGGGTGGCCGCCACCAAGTTGTAGATCAGCGCCGGGCTGGGCTGGGGCCAAGGCGCCGGGAACCAGTCCTTCACTGGGTCCAGGGCAGCCCTGCGGGTCAGATCTAACCACGTTGCAGGCCTTGTGTTTGACATGTCTGATCTAAGCCAAACAGGCACTTTTTCCTCAGACAAAATCTGGAAGGCCACTTGCTTTCATACTCTCCATATCACATCTTGAGGGCTGATTTAAGTGGACATAGAACATAGTCCAAACCCTGCTTGAGACCCTTTAGGTTTTCTAATTGTTAATAGTTCAATTTCCTCCTCGTTTGAAACTAACGGGATTTGAAGCAATAAGATGTTTCTAAAGGATATTTAGCACAGTCCTTGCTTCTGCTCTTCAAAGCTGCATTAGAATCTGTCTCAAAATTATTAGTAGGATTACTGCTTGGTGAGATATAAATCTGGCCTTGGTTGACACATCATGTCTGTTGCTTAATGGTCTATTGTTGTATTGTAAAAAACACAGGGAATTATTATTTTAAAAAAGCATTAGAGGACTAATTGGATAATTAAATTTCAATATAATTATGCACTCCATTTATAGTAAACTACTTGGAATGTTGGACAGACAAGAAGCTGACTTAGAGAACACATTACTTTTTTCTAGGAGGTATACCTGCCCCTGTTAATGTTATTCTGATTGAAAAAATAGCATGTAGTAAAGTTTAATAATTAATCAGTTTTCGCAATCATTAAAGTAGCCTAGCCTTTCTCCATACCATCCTCTGTCTAATTACCCACAATATTGTTGCTAATGTAGAAATCTTTCTGGATGGGCTCAGGTATTCCCCCCTTCCTCAGTTCAATTTTCAGAGAGACAGTTTGGGGAGACATGAAGCTGAATCTGATTCACCATAATACAATCTATTTGGGGGAAGGGGGAGGGATGTTGCAATTGTGTTTCTGTTGCCAATACTGTTTTGCTATGAAATTACGGAGATTACCTGTTTGGGAACATTCATTTATTGACAAATTTGCCTTCTCTTGTGACTCATGAAGTTTTATCTTTTTGTAATTGGCATACCTGATAGTAATAAATAAAGAGGTACTGTGGACAACATCTATTTGAGTGGTCTCCTCACTTTTATAAACTCACTGCTAGGATGTATTCTGTCCATTGATTAGTAACTTTCTATAGACTTTATTGTCTGGATCTGGTTTGTAATTGCTTCTTTTTCTTTCTCATTTCAGATACAGAATAGCACAGATGCAGATGCAGACTCTAGTATCTTACATACCTTGTTCCCCCAAAATAAGACATCCCCTGATAATAAGCCCAATCGGTCTTCTGAGCACATGGCAATAAGGCCAAGTGCTTATTTCAGGGTTCAAAAAAATATAAGAAAGGGTCTTATTTTCGGGAAAACATGGTAAAACTACAGAGTGATTAAAGGTATTATAACAATTTAATTATAGAACATGAAATCAAAATGAAATCTAATCTAAGATCAATGATTTTGGGGGTGGGGTAAAAGATGAAAAACCAAATTTATTCTGAAAATGGGCAAATAGCAGAAAGTGCATGTATCCTTAATAGTAAAATAATATGTACATGTACAATGCTGAAGCTGGATTTATCTGAAGACTTTCCAAGGAATTCCATTACCCAACTACTCCCAAACTCCACTATTTAATGCAAGCTGATGAAATGTATGTTTCTGTAGCTTAATGCAGAATTGTAGGCATGCTATTATTAAAGGATTGCTTGATGTATAGCCTACCTTTATTTTGAAGAACTTCAAGTGGTATACATAATGTTCCTGCCTCCTCTTTTCACCACACCAACTCAAAGTGGATTGGGCTGCAACCACTATACAACACTGACTTTCTAGCTTCCACTGCCCATTTCTTGGTTAAATGGGGAAGTCAACAACAGTTTCTTCTGGAAGGTACAAGTTAGTGGATCAGCTACAATTCAAGAATGTAGTCCTAATGACTGCATGGGTACATTCATGCAGTTTCTTAGTAAAGAAAATGAAACAGATTTGGCACCGCTTTCTTCTAAGATGTTTTTCCTGGCTTCCCAACTTAACTTGCAACCTTGAGGTTCCTGGCTGGTTTTTCATACAGTTCAAAATAACTTTCAGTTTCAGGTGCCTGAGACCTGGGATTTTTAAGATGGGCTTTTGTGATAAGAATTACACTTTGAAAAATTTGTGGTCCTGGAAATTTGAGAGAACTAGGCATGACAGTGAAATGGGGAGTTTTTAAAATGCTATTTAAATTTAAGATTAAATCTGAATTTTCCCTAAAATACAGGTGAGTAATTAGACTTCCCTTCCTTTTATGATATTTTACTAGACAAAGGGCGACTTCAGAAACCTGTACTGTATTTGTGGCCTTTGAGTGAACATAAGGCATTAGCCTTTAAAAAACCACCACAAATGTTAATATACTGCACCATCTCCAGTTTTAATAGATTTCAAGCATTAAATATAGTGTGTGCTTTTCTGCTCAACTGCGACAAGGAAGCAGGTTTCAGTGTCCTTTTTGTATCACAGTGAACAAAGCCGGATGCAATATTTCAAATGTGGTCTTACCAAAGCAGTACAAAGGATGCTAACACTTCACGTGACCTTGATACTATCCCTCTGTTGATGCAGCCTAGGATTGCATTGCCTTTTTTTGGTAGCTATATTATACTGCTGGCTCATATTTAAGTGGTTGTCCACTAGGATCCTAGATCTCTCTGGCACTTATTACTGTTCAGCCTCTTACTATCTATACTAAATTTGTGCTTTTGGTTTTTCATATCTAAGTGCAACTGTCAGATCCCTAACGTGATACTCCATCCAAATGGAGGGAAGGGGGAGCATGGGGATAAGATGTATTTTATAACCTTTTTCCTGGTGCCTAAGCACCCTGCAATATTCTCACCATTTGGAAATGAAATAAGGAGGGAGGGCCATGTGAATTGTGTCAGTTGATTGAAATGGAAGAAGACCATGAGAATGGATCCTTATCTGGCTCTCCGGATGACAATTGCAATAAACATCTTCACACCTGTGGATTGGCTAAATCCACATTCGGACTGGAGGGGAGCGATTTTAAAGCCCTATTTCTAACTGTATATTTTGGGAGGGAATTTAAAGTCTGCTTCACCTGTTCTGCTATCACTTCTTCTAAATAAAAGGTTCCTTTGGAAATACCACATTTCAAGTGTCTATATTTTCTTGGGAAATGAGGAGAGACGGGTCCTTACAGAAAGCAGACTCTGCAAAGTATGTCAACCTGGAGAAGCACATTTTGCTCTACCATGGGACCTTGCAATGATGTCCGAGCAAAGCAGCGAACAAGGAGAAATAAAATGCTATGCAGATATCTCCACCATCACTCAACCCAAAGCATATTCCTCATAGCCAGTCATGGAGTTGGGGTTACCCAAAGAGGACTCCAAGAAACCATGCTGGTCACTCAGAATTGGGAGAAAGAGAGACAGCTGGGATGGGAGGACCCAAGGAGTCACCCTAACCCAAGGCAGTCAAAAGCCCGGCTGGAAATTAAAGCTGGAAGCCCTGTCTGACTTTTGAAGAAACCAGGCCCGGGGGGGTGGGGGGTGGGAGGGGACCGTCTGAAGCACCACATCAACCAGCTGTTAATAGAGGTGCTAGAAAACATCAACCTGAGGGGGGAACCGGAACGCCACCCAGAGGAGCCAAAGTCGCAGACAACAACCGGGTGAATTCCCAAGATCCCGCCACAGGGGATCAAGCCACCATCGCTGAAATAGCCACTTCCGCAACACCCCCCCCCCCATGATCTGAGCTATCGCAAATACACTTGGTCAGCCCAGGGGCCCACAGTTGGAGGGACAGGCATCACCCTTAGGAGTGAACTTCAGTGGACACCCCCAGCAGTTGGGATTCTTCATGGCACATGTATTCACCTATATACAGGTGCACATTTCAAACCCAAGGCGCTCAAGTACGAGTTGTGACACTCGCGTTAGAGGGAGCCACAGCCAGATGGTTGGTCACCCTGCACAACGTGGACACCGCAGAGTTGAGAAACTTCAACAGATTCATGATGACTCTATGTCACCATTTTGAGGACCCCTTAGCCGACTGAAAAGCCAGAGACCCCTTAGCCGACGGAAAAGCCAGAGACTGAATCAAAGTCGTGAAGCAAGGGCGATGATCCGTAGCTGAATACACTGAGGAATTCTGGGACCTGGCCTGCTGCATCAACTGGCCGGAAGACATCCTGGTGAGCTATTTCAAAAATGGATTAAACGATGACCTCTACAGTGCCTGTGTCGCCAGAGGAGCACCAGATTGCCTGCCTGAGTGGTACCTCACTGTGGAGGAAGCTGAGATCGACATGGTTAGAAACCCATATCGACCAAGCCAAAGCTGGAAGAGATCCCTACCCCAGGGAAAAAGAGAGTAGTTCAAATTGCCACCCCTCTTCACCCCGAGGTCATCAGCTTGTTTTAAGCCACCAGGGCCTGGTGGCTCAGCAGACTGATAGCATTGTGATTAACACTAGCTGCCTGCAATTACTGTAAGTACAAATCTCACCAGGCTCAAGGTTGACTCAGCCTTCCATCCTTTCTAAGGTAGGTAAATTGAGGACCCAGTTTGTGGGGGCAATAAGCTGACTTTGTATAAATATACAAAAGTATGAAGGCTATTGCTTAACGCATTGTAAGCCGCCCTAAGTCTCCGGAGAAGGGCGGCATATAAATAAATAAATAAAAAGTGCGGGAAGGAGGGGCACCAAGCTGCAGAGTGCCAATCGAAGATGCCAAAAATGTAAAAAGAGCAAAAAATAATAAAAGAAGGGAGGATAAGAAGAAAAAGTATAATCCATCTATCTAAAAAAAAATTGTTTTTTAAGATAAACATAAAAAAAAAAATCCAAAGGAAAATCAGTTTGGCAAAGAGAGAGAGGGGAAAAAAAATTTTTTTAAAAATTCTTCTGACTCTTCAAGTATTAATCCAAAGGAAGACAATACTTAAAAATCCAATTCCATTAAGTTCAATAAAAAGTCTCTAAATATAACCAAAAGAGATGGAAAAAATAAAAAAGCAAATCTGAAGGCTTTTTTTCTTTTAGCTCTCAAAACAAAACTAATCAGTCCAGAGAAAAAATAAAAATAAAAAGTTACAATCCACAAGGCCAAGGGACAAAAAAAAATTCAAAGCAAGTTTAAAGTCTAATCTTCACTCTTCACAGTGTTCTATTATCTTCTATTCAAAATGTCAAGGTCAATTATTCGTTGAATTTTCTCCAAAATATATGTCTTTCTTTTACTTTTTCTTCTGCCACTAGATGGCACTGCAGGTTAACTTTTTGTCTCAGTTCAGTACTTTCACTTCTTTAAAGTTTTTTCAAAGTATCCTTTGCAATCAGCGTCTGTAACAATCCGTTCAAAAGAAATGTATATTCCATTCAGTTCATTCAGAACCTTAATGTCCAATTATTTTTAAAGTCCACAAATCTTTTTTTTCAATAGAAATTTGGTAAAAATTTAATAGGCTTCCAATCATGCATTCCTTGCTGCCCAAATTACCGGATGTGGGTGCGAACACACACCCGCTCCCACTCCTCACTCTCAGCCAATCTTCTCCACCCTATAGATCTTCCAGGTGGATTAAAGAGAAACTTTCTAAAGCAAACAGAATTAAATCGATCTCACCTCCATGTCATAGGCTGGCTCTTTACTTTCTCTTTTGTTGCAGCCGCCCCAGCTTTTTAGCAACTTCTAGGTCGCTTTCCTCGTTGTCCGATTTAGGGAGCTTCTTTCAGACTCTCCAGGGTGTTTGCAATCTCCCTGTGTTGACCGGTATGTGCTCCTCTTGTTGGTCATCCCTAGAGGACGACTTAGGTCACAGAGGACCCTCAGACAGTGGGGATATCAACAACTCTTTGGGAGCCCCCAAAGAGTCCATCGTACCACTATGATGCTGGCCACGCCTCCTTCTGTAGTACATACCTATAGTAATGTCATTTTTTCACCCAAATACTTTCAAGAAGGGTTTAATCCCAGGTAGTCCTTGATTTACAAACACAATTGAGCCCAAAATTTAGGTTGCTAAGTGAGAAATTTGTTAAATTTGTTTATTTGCCCCATTTTATTATTTTTCTTCCACTTTTGTTAAATGAATCACTGCAGTTGTTAAGTTAGTAACACAGTTGTTAAGTGGATCTGGCTTCCCCTTTGACTTTGTCAGAAGGTCACAAAAGGTGATCACATGACCCTGGGACACTGCATCCATCATGAATATGAACTAGTTGTCAAGCATCCAAATATAAATCACGTGACCATGGGGATGCTGCAACAGTCATAAGTGTGAAAAATGGTCATAAGTCACTTTTTTCAGTGCTGTTGAACAGTCACTAAATGAACTGTTGTAAGTTGAGGACTACCTGTTTTGTATATTTTTGTAGAGGTGCAGTAATTCTTTACATGTAAGAATTACTTATCTTGACTTCCGGTTTGGCGTTGCTATGGGACAGTCATAGGGACTGAAACTCCATGAAACTACGCTGAACCCTCCTCATTAGTCCTTAAAGGACTAGAGTTACCCTGAAGGGTGATGAAGAAAGGAGGGGAACCTTGCAGGTCCCAGAGAGTGGCAACTCTCCTGCTTGATCAGAGGCTTACCCTCCCATCCAACAACAAAGAGGAGAGGCAGTCATTATGGCTGCCGTGAAGCTGGGACAACTGAAGAAAGAAATGTGCTGGAGCAGTGTCGACTGGAACCAGGTGAGGTGATTTTCAACTTCTATACTAGAGATTAAACCCCAAAGAAAAGAAACTCCGAAAAGATAGACTCTCTAAAGTGGTAAAAAAGTGCCAAACAAACACTTAGAGAAAGATTACAGACCCGAAAGAAAGTGAAACCTAAGAGAGAATACAAATTTTTTAAAATACAGAAAAATTGGAGTGGAATATTTTATTGGCAATATTTTGAAAAGGCATTTTAAAATGCTGGAAACATTTGGTTTATTATTGGAAGAGATTGGAAAAAATTGCTTGAAGAAAATTGGAATAGATTTTCAGCTGTTAGATTGGTGAAAGAAAATACACTATATTTTTACAAGGCTGGAAATATCCTTGAAATAATCTGTAATACAGAGTGGAGATAAATAACACCTGGAAGACTGGAGGATTTTTTCCCCCTATTGTCTGATACCTATTTGTTTCACAGCTAAGAAGGAAAAAGATTTGAGACTTTTGAAGATTGCTAAGTAGAGTGGCTTACAAATAACTGGAATTATCATTGAAATTAAAGAGTTGACTATGTGGCTTACGAAGACATGGAAAAACCTGTTGGATTACCTAGGATTATAAATGTTGTCTAATAACTACATAAAGAGGCAAAAGAAGGATTTAAAAAAAAAAAGACATTGGAAAACTTGGAAGGGGTAAATTGACTGGTGAAGGACTATAAAGAACTATAAATATTGTGCATCCTGAGGAGTAATTCTGGAACTGAGTGAATTGTTTTAATATTGGCTTTTTGATGTTACAGACAACCAAGAGTTTGGGACCTTGATAGATTATTGAGTAACCTTTTGACTCATTAAAATAAGACAAAATGCTTCAACAAGGAAAAACAAGTATACTTCAAAAAGAAATATTATTGATGTTTCAAAATATTTATGAAACTATAACAAAGAACTACAGGGAGATAAAGGATTTGATACATGATATAGTTGTGAGACTAGAAAATGTTCAGCAAACAACAATGAAAAATGAACAGGAAATCCAAGAAGTAGAGGAGAAAATAGAAAAAACAGAGGAAAGGATAGAGCAGATAAAACAACAAATGAATCAAAAAGACAAGGTGTAAGGCCCAGCCTCGCCCCTTTATTCAAGAAAGTAAAGACTCTTGAAACTTTGTATTTCAAAGGAACCTTTTATTGAAAAGGGGTGAAAGCAGGACAGATTCAAAGCAGGCTCTGAGGTCCCTCAGAGTTTTGGTCTCCCCTCCCCACCCCTTTTCCCCAGCAAGTTTGTAATGGGGAGAGCGATTTTCACCAAAGCTGGAATGAATTGGCGGGAAAAATTTGTGAAGCTATTAAACTACAAAGGAAACTTTGTAGTTGTTTGCATGTTGGGGCAGTTCCCAATTAATGACAGCATCCACTTTTTGTGGATCCATCTCTATGCCCTCATAGGATATTCTATATCCAAGGTAATCAATTTTTTTCCTGATGGAACTCACATTTAGAGAGTTTTGTATAGTGTTTGGCTGCTCGGAGTTTTTGCAGAACCGCTCGAACTAGTTTTATGTGCTTTGCTTTTGTTTCAGTGTAAATTAAAATGTCATCAAGGTAAACTAGGTCCCCTTTGTACAAATGTTCATGGAGCATCTCGTTAATTAATTGCATGAATACGGCAGGAGTCCCTTGTATCCAAAAGGAAGTACTTTAAATTGGTAGCATCCCAATGGAGTGTTAAAAGTGGTTTTCCACTCATCCCCTTCCCTGATTCTGATGCAGTAGTACCCCTCTCACAAATCTAGTTTCAAAAAAAAAAATTCTTTAGAAAGGTGTGCCAACATGTCTTTCGTAAGGGGGAGGGGGTATATATATTGCATGCTGATCGTATTTAAATTTCAATAATCCATGCAAAGGCACAAAGTGCCATCTTTCTTTTCTTGGAATAACACCGGGGCAGATATTGTTGGTCGGGTGGGTTCGATGAATCCCCTTTCTAAATTCTTGTCAATAAATGCCCTGAGTTTGTCTAGTTTTCTGGGGGTCATGCAGTACATTTTTGGTTTTGGAAGTTTAGCCCCTGGCAGAATTTCAATGGTACAATCCATGGCACAGTGGGTGGAAGTTCATCAGAAGCCTGCTCACTAAACACTTCAGCCAAATCTTGGTACTCTTTTGGAATGCTTGGAGTCTCAGCAGGGTGTCTGGCCATAGCTGTTTCCCTGTTCTCTTTTTCTCTGGGTTTTTCCTCTGGGACATTCACGAATGTTACGTGCCCCTGGAATTTCACAGTTCCTCTTTTCCAGTTTATTTTAGGGTTCCACTTCCATAGCCATGTGAGCCCTAGGACTAGTGGCCATTCCATTCCTGGGCTTACTATGAACACGAGAGTCTCCCTATGGTCCCCTAAATTTATTTGTAACAGTTCTGTGGCAAAAATGGCTGCCCCCCCCCCGCTACAATCCCATCTAGTTGGCAGAAAGTGATGGGAGTTTTCATTTTCCTCAAGTGTACTCCCAGTCTCCCCACCAGGGTTGGGCTGATTAGGCATTGGGTGCACCCTGAGTCCAGTATTTATTTATTTATTTATTTATTTATTTATTTATTTATTTATTTATTTATTTATTCGATTTATATGGCGCCCTTCTCTGGAGACTCAGGGCGGCTTACAATGCATTAAGCAATAGCCTTCATACTTTTGTATATACCTGCTTAGTAGGGCTTTTGGCCCCCCCAAGTGGTGTTCTTTTGTATACAAAGTCAGCTTATTGCCCCCACAATCCGGGTCCTCATTTTTACCTACCTTCGAAAGGATGGAAGGCTGAGTCAACCTTGAGCCTGGTGAGAGTCAAACTTGCAGTAATTGCAGGCAGCAAACAAACAAACAAATAAATAAACAAACAAACAGAACTCCACAGCCTCTCGGCTTCTCAGTGGGGTTTCTTTTCCTCAGGCGGGTGGTTTTTGCAGACTTCCTCCCTGACAGGAGATCAGGCTTTCTGGTGGGGGTTTTCAAATGGCACTCCATGGCGTAGTGCCCCTCCTTTTCACACTTAAAGCAGCCTGACAGCCTTGGTGCTGTGGCGGTTTGCGGCTTGAACAGCTCCCATTTCCCTTGGGGTGGGGATCTTTTCCAAGGTCTGCCAGTGTTGTACTGGTTTTGGATCATGTCAATCTCTGCCTCCTCTGCCATCAGATACCACTCATGTAGGCGATTGGGGGGGGGCTGGGCCAGGCATGTAGTGTATGGATCATTATTGAGCCCATCTTTAAACCAGAACACCAATATATCTTCTGGCCAATCTACTCAGCCAGCCAGGTCTCGGAATTCCTCGGTGTATTTGGCTATGGGTCAGCGGCCTTGCTTTATGACTCTAATGTGGTCTCAGGCTTTGCAATCGGTGAGGGAGTCTTCAAAGTGGTGGTGCAGGGCTGTCATGAATCAATCAAAGTTTTGCAGCTCTGGAGCATTAGTATTTGGAGGGTTACCATCCACCTGGCAGCAACCCCTTCCAGGGCTAGGATGACGAATCGTACTCGCATCCCCTGGGTTGGGAAATTCTGCCTGTACTCTTGCATATAGGTGAGGACTTGAGCCAGGAAAAAGCCCAACTTTTGGGGGTCTCTGTAGAATTTCACCCCAAGGGGAGGGGTTTTCCTCTCCAGCTGTGGTCCCCTGGGTTGGCTGGGGACAATCGCCTGGGCTGGAATGGCAGGAGGTTGGATCCCTGGTGCGGCTGCTGCTCCCCCTGCTTGATCGGCTGCAGCTGGATCAGGGGTGACTGCTTGGGCTTCCTCATCGGCTTGTGGCTCGCCCGCTCTCCTCTATTGGCAACTGGGCTCACCTCAAATGTGGAGATTTTCCAGGGCTTCCATCACAAGATGGTTGATGTGCCACTTCAATCGGTCATCTCCCAGGGGTTCCTCGATCAGCTCTTCCTGATCAGACAGAGCTCCCAGTTCCATTTTCCACCTGGGCTTGTGGCTACCACAGGTGAGGGTCACCCCCTGGTTCTTCCATCCCAGATGTCCCTTTTCCCTATGCCAATCAACCATTGGGGCTTCATGGAGCTTTCAAGGACAGCTTTGATGTCCTCAATGGGACATATGGAGCCGGTGTCAGGCTAGGTAGTTGATGAAGTTTCTCCCCAGCATTAAGCTTCCCCTTGCTCGCTGCTCTGTTCAGACTTTGTTGCAGGGTCCCCTCAGTAGAGTAAAAATTAAAAAGGAAAAAAAATCCTCTCTGGATTGACCACTTTTGCAGAGCCTTCTTTATGTAAGGCCTAGCCTCACCCCCTTATTCAAGAAAATAAAGACTCTTGAAACTTTGCATTTCAAAAGGAACCTTTTATTGAAAAGGGGTGAAAGGAGAACAGATTCAGAGCAGGCTCTGAGGTTCCTCAGAGCATACAACTAGGAAAAAGGAAAGTAGGAACCCCTCCCAACAATCTAATATGGATTCCGCCAATCCGCAGGTGTGAAGATGTTATTGTACTGGCCTCTCTGAGAAAGAGATAAGAAAAGTTTCTCAGGCTCATCTTCTGGCATTGCAATCCACATGGCCCTCTCTGCCCTTGCATTCTTCAAGAGGTGAGAATTTTTCAGGCATCTAAGGCACCAGGCAATGGTTATAAATCAGGTGAAAAACCTTTTATACAAAAGACAAGGCAAGAAATAGGATACCTAGGGTACGCAGAAAGGAAAGAGAAACTAAATGTATCAAAATCCAAACTTCCTCTCCTTCCTCTGAAGAATGGCAGATACACAGATCTGACACAAGGAGAAGGAAGAGATAATTAAAACAGATGAAATAGACCAGGCTGATTATACATTAAAAGATTTAAAAATAGAACTGGATAAACAGAAAGACATTCCTGAAGTGAGGATAGAGACACTGATAGGTGTAGTGAAGGTTTGGCAACAAGAGGTAGAGAAAGAGAAAGAGGAAACATTTAGATCAAATATGAATGATACATTGAGATATAAAATCCCAAGGGAGGAGTATGGAAAACATGCCAAAAAATCAACAAGAATTGAAATACTAAAATGAGCAAGAGATGATGGATAGAAATAGAATACCTACTAATATAAGATTTGTGCTATTAAGATTTAGAATAGAGGTAGGAATTAGAAAAAGGGGAAATATTATTATGCATATTCTTATATAATATTTAAAATCAGTATGTAGAGGAAAGGATCAGAAGTTGAAAGATGAGAAAGGGGTGGAGCTTCCCACAATACCAGTCATGAAGAACAAAGCTCTTCGTTCTTGTGCTGGCTTCTCCCTGTTAGTGGGCTCTAAAAGGAGCCAAAAAGCTGCCTTGTGGGGGCAGCGAAGCTAAGGAGGGGCACCCTGTGAGCTCCCAGGAGAGAACGCAACTCTCCTGTCGAAATCCAGGGTTTTTTCTTTATCTCTCTATGCCATGATGGGAAGAAGAGACAGCCTAAGATGGCTGCTACTAAGCTGGGATAGTAGATGACCATCTAAGCACAGTGCAGAAGGACCTTGTGAACAGTGTGTGAACTGGGTGAGAAGAATTCTTTTTATTTAAATTTTAACCCCAAAGAAACATGGAGAAACTATTGACTTAGAGTGTTGCAATATTTTCAGGATCAGACTCAATAATATTAGTAAGAGTTAAAGGTTTAAATATATTTCCTTTTATTTACAATAGGCATTCTATATTCACTGAATATTCACAGATAGAAGCGAGGAAAAGGGTGTAGGTGGCTCCTTATATATACAATGGGTGGAGCTATAAGTGGGAGTGGTGAATTATGAATACATTAAGAAGTGAAGAATAAGTTAACCCCTGATACCCCGTTCATATATTATTTACACATTAGAGAATAAGGCATTTACATCTGACAAATCCCCCTCTAAATGCCGATTCGTTATACAACATCAATTACACTCAGATTCAGGACAATACAATACATACAACTTAGAAGTTAAATATTTGTGTTGCTTAGAAGGTAAAGGCTTTGTCAATATGTCAGCTAATTGTTCTGAGGTATCACAATGCACTGCTTTAATAAATCCATCCTGAGATAATTGTCTCACATGTTTAAATTTTATATCTATATGTCTGGACCTTTGTCCAATGGCATCAGATCTAGATATTTCAATGGCTGCTTTATTATCTTCATGCATAACAAAAGGCAAAACAGGTTTTTTCCAAACATCTGAAATTAAATCATTAAACCATACAAGGTTATTTGCAGCTTTGGATAAACAAACATATTCCGCTTCTGTCGTTGAAGTGGCCACTAGTTCTTGTTTACCAGTGTACCAGTAAACTGGACAGTCATTTAAGAGAAATATATAACCAGATGTACTTTTTCTACATGAGGTGTCTCCAGCCCAGTCTGCATCTGCATAACATGTAAGCTTTGGTTCTTTATTGTCTTTAGGTTCTAATATTAAGCAAAAGTCTAGTGTACTTTTCAGATATCTTAAAATTCTTTTAACAGCTTCCCAGTGATACATTGTTGGTTTGCTGACATGTCTGGATAATAGATTGAGTGGTAAGGCGATATCTGGTCTAGTCCAATTAGATATATAAAGAAGTGAACCTATGATTGATCTATAAAATGTGTTATCCTTGAATTCGGGGGAAGATTCATCAGTATTTCTTAGAAAATCAGTTTGCATAGGAGTATCACAAGGTTTGGCATTGTTTAAATTGCATTTATTTAAAAGTTCTACAATCTTATCTCTCTGAGTAAGTTTGAATCCCCTTCTAGTCTTATTAATTTGGACACCAAGATATTTGTTTACTTTACCTAGAGATTTTAACGAGAAATGTTCATTTAGTTTGGTTACAAAGGTTTCTCTTCTCTCTTTATGTTTTCCTATGTATAAAATGTCATCCACATAAATCAATACAAATTCAATGTAATCATCATCCTTTTTGACAAAAAAGCAGTTATCAGCAGTAGTAGCGTTGAAGTCCATGGTTCTAAGTACTTTCACTAAACAATCATACCATCGTTTACCAGATTGTTTTAACCCGTATAAACTCTTGTTTAACAACCAAATTTCATTTTTGTTTGTGTATTGACTGTGAGGTGCTCTTACGTATATTTCTTTATCTAGTTTAGCGTGTAGATACGCAGTCTGTATGTCGTATTGAAATACATCAAGGTTGAGTGCTGATGCTACCACTAGAGCTGTTTTGACACTCTCTGTTCTTACTGTGGGGGAATACGTGTCAGTATAGTCCTCCGGATATTTCTGTGCATAACCTTGTGCAACTAGTCTAGCTTTGTATAGAGTATTGCCTCCCTCTAAGTTCTTAATTTTATATATCCACCTGGTACCAATAATTGTTTTATCCTTAGGTGCAATTGCAGGTGTAAATACATTTAATCCTTGTAAACTTTCCATCTCTTTTTTCATCGCTAATTCCCATTTTTCCTTTTCTTCACGAGGGAGTTTTAACACTTCCTCATATGTATTGGGTGTTGTTGGCTCACCATCCATATGCATTATGTAATCCTTGTATTTATTTGGCATTTGATTTCTGGTGTTTCTAATGGTTTTTTCAGGTTTACTATCGTTATCATGCAAATATCTTGCTTCCTTTTTTGTTAATGTGTCTGTCTTAATTTTGTGTTGGCTATTTGTCCAAATTTTGGTTTTGTTCTTATTTTTGTTGATATTTTGCTTTTCTATGATCCCTTCTTCATGAGATTTTGTACCTTTATATTTATTTGGAAATATTTCATTAAGATGTAATTTAGACCAGTTAGCCTGTTCATGGAACACAGCTGTTCTGGAGACTATAAATTTGTTATTGTTATCAATGAATCTGTACCCTTTAGTACCGGTTTCATATCCCATAAATCTGAGTCTTCTGGATACGTTTTCTCCCTTTCTTCTTAATTGTTTAGGTATGTGTACGTCTGCAGTGACTCCAAATATATGCATGTGTGCTAATTTTGGTTTTCTATTATACATCACTTCATATGGTGTCTTATTTACAATGCTGGACCATGTTCTATTTTGTGTGTAATTTGAATAATGTAAGGCTTCTGACCAGAATTGTTTGCTTAAGCCAGCATCTTCCAATGTGCATCTAATCATGGTTTGTAATGTGGAATTTTTCCTCTCTGCAATCCCGTTCTGGAACGCAGAAAATGGACTAGATGTGTAATGTAACATTCCTTTGTCTTTTAACCATTGGGAGAATTCTTTAGACATGAATTCGCATCCCCTATCTGTCATAATTTGTTTTATTTTGATGTTGTGTTGTGTTTCTATGCGTTTGTAAAATTCTTTAAATTTTTGAAATGTTTCATCTTTGTGTTTTAATGTATAAACAAACCCATAGCGGCTATAATCGTCCACTATTGTTAGGAAGTAACGTTTTCTATAAGTGATTGATGGAGTTAATGGACCAACTAAGTCCATGTGTACTAAATCAAAAATTTTGTTAGTTGATCTAGTAGATTTTCTTGGCCTGGGGCTAGTTTTTAGTTTTGTAGATTTACATACTGAGCATTCCAAATAGTTTTCACAATTTTTTATTTTAACACCTTCTGCGTGTTCAGTCATTTTTTGTACTACAGGAAAACTGGCATGTCCTAACTTCCTATGTAAGATGTGAGCACACTCATCATGAATTGGCTTACCTATTTTTGGTTTTTTTTCATTGTGTGCATCTTTGTGATCATGAGATGTTTTACACTCATCATTGTCACTATTGCTAATATTTTCATCATCTACTTCAATACAATCTTCCATATTTGAGTCAATGTTATGCAACCATTTTTCCTTAGTTATCAGATAAGGTAGGCCTCCTTTAATCATCACTGTGCCTATATTTATTTTATTCTTCTCCAAAATCGCTTTTCCTTTTGAAAAAACAATGTTAATGTCAGAATCTCTACTTAGTTTTATAGCACTTAATATGTTATGAGGTATCTCAGGTATTAGCAATACCCCCTCTATTTTTCCTAGACCAGGCAAGGTTACATTCCCTCTACCTAATACTTGCACCTTTTCTTGGTTAGCTACCTTTATTACAAATTTATCTTCTGCAAATGAAGACAATATATTTTTGTTATTAGTGGTGTGATTAGTTGCTCCAGAATCAATAAGCCAATTATTGTTCTCATTTTGCTGTATGTTAGTGTTGTCTTGTTTATTTAGCCCGTTCAGTGAGCCAGATTTTCTATCCTTTGAATTATCTCTGCCCCCTCTATTCTCTTTGTAATTTGGTGGGCTCATATATCTATGTCTATCTATGGGAGACTGTCTATAATTGTATTTGTTTCTATATTCTGACCTATGCCTTTCTCTTGAAATTTTGGGACAGTCTCTTCTATTGTGTTCCCTGAATCCACAATTGTGGCATTTAAATGTTTCATTATATTTTTCTTGGAAAGCTACTTTCCTATATGGTTTGTGTTCTGTGTGATTGCTAGAACGATTCCTTCTTGAATTGTCTTCTGCTATCAATTTATTGGATAGACTTTCTATGGATAAATATCCTAGATTGATAGTGTCTAAATGTGACATAAAATTGTCCCATGATGAATCAAGTGAGTTGATAATAACACTTTTCATTGTTTGGTCTGAAATCACCTCCCCCCTCAAATGCAGCTCAGCTCTTATTTTGTTTAAATATATTAAATGCTCACTTATGGAAACCCCTGGTTTTACCCTAGATGAAAAGAAATCTTTAGACATCCTTGTGGTGGTAGCTACACTGTCACTGTGAAACAAATTAAACATGCATTGAATGATTTCTGAAACAGTCAGATTTGGCTTAATGCTATGATACATTGCAGGAGACACACTAGATATTATTAAGAAAAATGCTCTATGGTGTAAACAATCTATTTTTAGAGTCCAAGGTCTTTTTGGGGGACTAGTGATAAAAAATAATAAGTTTTCCTTCATAAAGACAACCTGGAGCTGTTGATACCATTCTTGCAAATTAACGCCATCAACCCTTAGCTTTGGGAAGTCACTGGGTAAATTTCCGACATTATTGTGTCCATTACTTACAACCTGAGGTAGTCCGTGGTCTCGCAAGTGTAGAAAATTGCAAAACGGCATGGGGATGCTCGCAACGAGTCTGCATGGTCTCCTCGCCAGTTCATGTCTTCCCGGACCGTCTGCGTAGTTTTGCGCATGCGCGTTGTCCATTTCTTCTTTGGAGTCGTCGTGGAAGGTTCTCTCCATTGTGGCTCGCTCGTTCTGCTCCTCTTCAGATGAATCGGTCTCTGGTTCGATTTTGGGAGTCTTGACGACGGCGGCTGCTCTTCCTCTTCCCCTGAGGGCTTTGGTGCTTGCTTCGGTCTGTGGCGTAGGGCGGTACCGGCAGGGCCCTCTGGGTTCGGGCGTCGGCGTTCTCGTAGTCAGGATGGGAGCGGGCAGGTCTTGAGGCATCGGCTTGCTTGCTCGCTTCTTCGGTAGCTGTTTGTTAATTTTTAGTTTTGGCCCAAATGCAGCAAAAAGCGTTTTCATTGCTGATTTTATTTGGGAGTTTGTTGAATCATCTTCACTTTCTGATTCTGATTCTTCTGAGGAGTTTGAATCTTCTTTTTCATTTTCGTTGTTTGATAACGTTTTTCGCGCCAGAAATTTTGAATTGAGCATTTTGATTGGCTCTGCTTCGCTCACCCTGGAGGCCTGTTGAAACCAAGATGGCTGCCATTCAAAATTTCGCGCGGGATCACCGTTTTTCTTCTTCGTAATGACTTTCTCTGCAGTCATATCACTCACTATTTTTGGGTCTTTAGACTTTTCATTAGTGATGTTTTTCTCTCTCGCTGCTCCGCTGTTCTTCAGCATATCTTGGAGTTTCGCGATGAGGCTTTCATCATTCTTCTGGCTCTTTAATAGTTTTAATATCTCTGACCTGAGTTCGTTATTCTCTATTTCGATTTCCTTCTGGTCATCAATTTCATCTATTATTTCTTCGTCTTCAGTGGTGTATTCTTCGGATTCTCTCGAAATTGCGTTTGTGGATTCGTTGATTATTTCTTGTTCTGTTTCCATTTCTTTGCTGTAGGCCCTGGTGTTGGGCCTATCTTTCTTAGACATTTTTAAGTTTTTTATTGAGTCAATTAACCATCCTCTGCTACCAGCTTGTTGCAATATTTTCAGGATCAGACTCAATAATATTAGTAAGAGTTAAAGGTTTAAATATATTTCCTTTTATTTACAATAGGCATTCTATATTCACTGAATATTCACAGATAGAAGCGGGGAAAAGGGTGTAGGTGGCTCCTTATATATACAATGGGTGGAGCTATAAGTGGGAGTGGTGAATTATGAATACATTAAGAAGTGAAGAATAAGTTAACCCCTGATACCCCGTTCATATATTATTTACACATTAGAGAATAAGGCATTTACATCTGACATAGAGCTATCTGTTAAATAAGAGCCTTGATGGTACAGTGGTCTAAGCACCCTGTTATTAACACAGCTGCCTGCAATTACTGCTGGTTCGAATCTCTCCAAGGCTCAAGGTTGACTCAGCCTTCCATCCTTTCTAAGGTAGGTGAAATGAGGACCCAGTTTGTGGGGGCAATAAGCTGACTTTGTATAAAATATACAAAAAGTATGAAGGCTATTGCTTAACGCATTGTAAGCCGCCCTGAGTCTCCGGAGAAGGGCGGCATATAAATCAAATTAAAAAAAAAAAAGGCAGACAAGCGCTTTGGAAAATGATTAAGTGATTAGCAACTGGAAGGAGGAGATTTAAAGACAGAGGAAACAATTTATTCTTTAAAAACACAGACATTTTAAAATGCTGGAACTATGGACTTAAAAAATTAACATTGCTTTTTCACTCGAATTTGAAAGTGTTGTAATTATTTACCTACAAAACCTATCCTGCTTTAATAACTCTTTTATAATTAACTCTTAATGAGTAAACTGAAATGGAAATTTAAGTGGAGAGTGCCACCTACTGATGAAAAGAAAAATTACAAATTTGGAAATGCCTATATGACAGACATTGCAAATACTTATTGAGGCTTTTTAATAACTTCTGGGACTATCTATATTGAACTGATTGTTTACTTATGTGACATAAAGAATTGGGACTAGTGCACTCCTTGAATGGTAGCAGAAGGACTGAATAAATAGCTCTTGGAGTGTGGATTTTCGATGGAGATGGAATTACTTTTTCAAAATACAAAAGATGCCATGGAGAAAATATTTAAGGAGTTTATGGGAAAAATGGAAAATACCATACGAGGGATGATGAGCGAAGCCCAAAACGCCCAGGAAAGGGAGGAGACTATAGAAGAAATGAAGAAAGAGGACAAAGAGGAGAGAACAATGAAAATAATAGTGATTGATTAATTAAAACCAGGGGTGAAATGCTGCCAGTTTGGACCGGATTGCCAATCTGGTAACGATGGCGGCGGGTGGTTTGGAGAACTGGTAGCAAAAATCCCTGCCCCCCCTCCATGCCCAGCTGAGCTGTGCAATCATCAGGGGCTTTTTTTAATTTTTAAAAGCATTTTTTCTACAACCTCTTTGGCCAAAAAATGCTTTTAAAAGTTTTTTTAAAAGCCTCTGATGATCATGCGCCTCAGCTGGGATCGTCAGATGCTCTTAAAAGCATTTTTTCTACAACCTCTTTGGCTGAAGAGGTTGTAGAAAAAATGGTTTTAAAAGCCTCTGATGATCCCAGCTGAGTTGCCTGATTGGCAGAGGCTTTTAAAAGCATTTTTTAACAACCTTTTCGACCGAAGAGGTTGTAGAAAAAAATGTTTTTAAAAGAAAAAAAAGCCTCTGCCGATCAGGCAACTCAGCTGGGATTGTCAGAGGCTTTTAAAACCATTTTTTAAACAACCTCTTCGGCTGAAGAGGTTGTAGAAAAAAATGCTTTTAAAAGGCTCTGACAATCCCAGCTGAGTTGCCTGATTGGTAGAGGCTTTTAAAAGCATTTTTTTACAACCTCTTTGGCCGAAGAGGTTGTAGAAAAAATGGTTTTAAAACTAAAAAAAAAAAAAGTTGGCCACGCCCACCCAATCACATTATCTCCACCCCCCCCAAGCCATACCCACAGAACCAGTAGTAACAAATTTTACATTTCACCGCTGATTAAAATAGGGGAAAAATATATTGAGAGAGTTGAAAGAGGTGTTAGAAAGGGAGATAGGGATCTGGGTAGAAATCTTAGAAATTAGGCAGTGGAAGAGGGGAGAGGCGGGCGGAGTATCCAGATTGACCATCCAAGAAACAAATGTAGACAGAGATAAAAATCTAAGAGAGGAGAGTGGAAGGCAAGTCAAAAAAAAAAGAAGCATAGCAATTAAAGTATTGAAGCGGGCAAGAGACGATGTATGGATCTTTTCTTTTATGTTGTTGTTAGGAGTTACTCCTCCCTTTCTCTCTCTCCCTTTTCTTTTCTCTCTCTTCTTTTTTTTGGTAGGTGACATAATTAGACGTTAGAAAGGAAAGAAAGGAAAAGTCTTTTAATAAAGGGTGATATGATTAAAAATTAGAATTGGTGATAGAAATAAGAGAAGGGGGAATATCAATGTATACATTTTTATATAATGAAAGCAATAACAAGAGAAAACATGGAATAACTGAACAATGATAGATTGCAATCTAAGACAACTGCATATTATTTACTAGAAATATATAAGTTGATTGAATGTAATAATTATGATTAACTTTGATAGTTTTATTTGTATTACAATGTATGACACCCAGATGTCACACTGTTCGTGCATTGATTTGTTACATTTATAAAAAAAAATAACTTGATTAAAAAAAGAAGTTGAAAGATGATTGTATTATATACACGTAAACAACATTATTATGGTTATTAGTATTGTGTATTAAAATACTGAATAATTAAATGATGAATTATATACATGGTGGAGCAAACACTACAATGTTAACAACTTTAATTGTAATATTTATAATGTTCTATAATGATGTGAGTATGATTAATGTAATTAATACAAAATCCCAAGGATGGGGTATGGAAAACATGCCAAAAAATCAACAAGAATTGAATAGAATAGAATATAAACTTTATTACAGTCATCAACCAGCAATAAATATACAATAAATTAGAAATAATACTGACATTAATCGTGAATAATAACATCCCTGTTATGAAAATACATGATCTCAAACCATTAGGGTCATTTCCTAATTTACATGAGTGGAGAGCTGATAAGTATGTGAATAAATGTATTTTTCCAAAAATTGTTGTACATATCTCTAAAAAATTGGCACCAGTTGACATCTATAATTCTGTAACCAATTTTTTTCTTGTGGACATTGCAATGACACAAAATTTTGCTACTGCACACATGGTAGCCAGGTTTGAGTCTTGGAGGAGAAAGTCTACATAAAAGTCGCCTTTGCTCCCTGGCAATCTCTCTAGTAAGGGGAGAATATATATTGATCTACATACTCTGTATATAACTCACAGTACAATAAAACATGTGAGATATCTTCCGGTTGGCTCCACGAGCTTCACTGACGCTCCTTTGTGGGCGCCTGATCCTCGGCACCGTAAAAGCCCCAGAACAGCCGAAAAACAGCTGTCTGGGGCTTGGAAACCCTCTCCCCGGGCAAAGGGGAGAGAGAAGAATGGACAGGCGGAGGTAGAGCCCCCCAAGCACCCTAGGAGAAATCTTGGGGCGTGAAGGGTGAGAGCTCCCTAGAAGCCTGTCAATCTGCTCGTCTTGGGACGACTCCACTAAAGCGGAGCTAGAAGCCGCGACCATTCCAGCAACACAAGTTTAAATTTGGGCTTGGAGTGCTGGCAGAGCAAATCAGGAGAAAAAAGAAGAAAAAAAATGCAATTTTTTTTTAATATTATTATTATTATATTTCTATACTGCCCTTCTCCTGCGGGACTCAGGGCCAGGATAAAACATAGCATATAAAATTTAAAAACATTTAAAAAACAATTAAATAATTTTGGCCTGAATTTAAAACAACCCAATTAAAACCGAATTTCGATTAAAAAAGTAAGAGGATGGGATCAAGCCAGCCCAGCTAGATGGAACAAGTGTGTCTTCAGGGCCCGACGAAAAGTCCAGAGGTCTGATATCGTGCGTATCTCAGGGGGCAGGACATTCCAGAGGGCAGGTGCTGCCACAGAGAAGGCTCTCCCCCTGGGGGTTGCCAGCCAGCACTGCCTGGCCGACGGCACCCTGAGGAGGCCCTCTCTATGTGAGTGAACCGGTCGGTGGGAGGCAGAAGGCGGCAGAAGGCGGTCTCGCAAATACCCCGGCCCTAAGCCATGGAGCGCTTTAAAGGTGGTCACCAACACCTTGAAGCGCACCCGGAAGACCACAGGAAGCCAATGCAGCTCGCGCAGGAGAGGTGTTATATGTGCCCGCCCCGTCACTCCCATAATCCCCCGCGCGGCCGCGTTCTGGACCAACTGCAACCTCCGGGTGCACCCCAAGGGGAGCCCCATGTAGAGAGCATTGCAGTAGTCCAGGCGGGAAGTGACGAGTGCTTGAGTGACCATGCGTAGGGAGTCCCAATCCAGAAAGGGACGCAACTGGCGTATCAGGCGAACCTGATAAAAAGCCCCCCTGGCCACGGCCGTCATATGCTCTTCTAAAGACAGCCATGCATCCAGGAGGACGCCTAAGTTGCGAGCCCTCTCTGCGGGGGCCAGTAATTCGCCCCCAATAGCCAGCGATGGCACCAGCTGGCTATATCGGGACGCTGGAAGCCATAGCCACTCGGTCTTGGAAGGGTTGAGTCGGAGCCTGTTTCTCCCCATCCAGGCCCGCATGGCCTCCAGGCACTGGGACATCACTTCAAGGGCATCGTTGGGGTGGCCTGGGGTGGAGATGTACAGCTGAGTGTCGTCAGCATACTGATGGAACTCCACCCCAAAGCCACGGATGATCTCACCCAGTGGCTTTACATAAATGTTGAACAGAAGGGGCGAGAGGACCGACCCTTGTGGCACTCCACAAACAAGGCACCTCAGGGTTGACCGCTGCCCCCCTGTCAACACGGATTGCGACCGGTCAGAGAGGTAGGAGGAGAACCACTGCAGAACGGTGCCCCCCACCCCCAGCCCCTTCAACTGGTGCAACATGATACCATGGTCGATGGTATCAAAAGCCGCTGAGAGGTCTAACAGGACCAGGATAGAGGAACAACCCCTATCCCGAGCCCTCCAGAGATCATCCACCAACGCGACCAATGCCGTTTCCGTGCTGTACCCAGGCCGGAAACCGGACTGGAGCGGGTCCAGATAGACAGCTTCATCCAGGTACCGGGGAAGCTGCCGCGCCACCACACTCTCAACAACCTTCGCAACGAAGCGAAGGTTGGAGACTGGACGATAGTTAGCCAAAATAGCCGGATCCAGGGAGGGCTTCTTGAGGAGGGGCCTCACCACCGCTTCTTTCAAAGCGGTCGGCAGGACCCCCTCACTCAGAGAAGCGTTCACAATCCCCTGGAGCCAGCCTCGTGTAACCTCCCGGGAAGCCAGTACCAACCAGGAGGGACACAGGTCCAATAAACATGTGGTCGCGTTCAGCCGTCCCAGGATCCTGTCCACGTCCTCGGGTGCAACAGGATCAAACTCCTCCCAAATAACACTCTCAAGACCTGCCTCAGTCATCCCATCCAGACTTACCCAGTCAGACGCCAGGCCTTCCCGAATCTGAGCGCTCTTGTCATACAGATACTGCACAAAGTCCTCAGCTCGACCCTGCAAGGGATCATCCCGCGCTTCCAGATGGAGGAGGGAGTGGGTCACCCCAAACAGGGCGGCTGGGCGATTATCTGATGACGCGATAAGAGCAGCAAAATAGCTAGATTTCGCCGCTTTTATCGCCACTAGGTAGGTCTTAATATGAGACCTCACCAGTGTTCGGTCGGATTCGGAGTGGCTGGTCCTCCAACTACTCTCCAGGCATCTTTTCTGGCGCTTCATCTCCCTCAGCTCCTCAGAGAACCAAGGAGCTAAGTGAGTTCGGTGCCGGGTCAGAGGCCGCAAAGGCACGACATGGTCCAAAGCCCCGGTGGCCGCACTATCCCAGGCGGCCACCAGGTCTTCAGCCGAGTCATGAGCCAGAGTCTCAGGAAATGGCCTAAGTTCCATCTGGAACCTATCAGGATCCATCAGGCGCCTGGGACGGAACCACCTGGTCGGTCCCGCCTCCCTGCAGCGAGGTGCAGCGGTTAGAAAGTCCAGTCGAAGGAGCGAGTGGTCAGACCATGACAAGGGTTCGATGACTATATCCCCTATATCAAGGCCACTCAACCACTGACCAGAGACAAAAATCAAGTCCAGAGTGTGTCCACCTATGTGAGTAGGGTCATGAATTAACTGAGTAAGGTCCATGGCCGTCATGGAAGCCATGAACTCTCGAGCCACCTCAGACATTTCACTGATAGATGGCAGGTTGAAATCCCCCATGACTAAAAGTCTGGGGGTACCAACCGCCACCTCGGCTATGACATTGAGCAGCTCAGGCAGGGCCGTTGCCACATGGCAGGGAGCCAGGTACGCGATCAACAATCCCATCTGTACTCCACGGCCCCACTTCACAAAAAGGGACTCACATCCGGCTATCTGTGGAACAGTGGTCTCCCTCGGATCAAGACCTTCCTTTATAATAACCGCCACGCCTCCGCCCCTGCCCTGGGCTCTCGGCTGATGGAATGCATGGAAGCCTGATGGGCACATATCTACGAGGGGGACTCCCCCCTCTTGGCCCAGCCAGGTCTCTGTAATACCTGCCAGGTCCGGTCCCCCCTCTTGAATAAGATCCATACATGAAGCAGACTGACACCCACCATGAAGAGCTCGCACGGCCACAAACACGAAGCCAAACAACAACAACGCAGCTCACCAGCTCAAATCCCCCTGCAACTCAGACTAAGCTGAGCACAACCAAGCCCCCACCCAAACAGAACACACCCCCAGCCAATCAGAGCACAGCCAAGCCCCTAACCAATCAGAACACACCTCCACCCAATCAGAACACAGCCAAGTTCCCACCCAATCAGCTCACACCCCCACTAGCAGTTAAAAGGAAGAGACAGCTGCGATCTCACATTGCTCCTGGAAGCACGAAGCCGAGAACACCAGCCTGAAGATGACGAATGAGACTTCATCGAAACGTCGCCAAGACACTTCCAATTTTACGTGGGAGAAGACCCGAATAACCAAAGACCTATATTAGCCATTGTGCATGTAACAGGCCCACACCCTTGCCTTCCCCCTGTAATTATCTTTTTTTCTGCCTTAGTCATGCTAACAGATGACGATGCACTTCCCCCTGCCTCCTTCCCCATTGTGTGTTGCCTCTTTCTCTCCCGGGGGGGGGGTGTAATGCAGGGTTATCAGGCATTGCTTTGAAGGTATTTCTCCCAGCCCCCTCTCCCTCATTGTTATGCCTTTCCCTTTTAGGCATACACGTTGCCTCCTCTAAACCCATTTGTTTTACCCATGATCTTGTGATGGGTCTGCGTTGTTCTTCCTTACCCCCCCTATCTTCCTCATTCTGCTGTTTCCCTAACCTATTCTCTTACCCTCTATCAGGGTTTATCACACCTTCATTGGGCCAATCTCCATGCCTAAAGGATTGAATTTATTTGTGAGGGATGATGGTGTGAGTGTGCGTTCAGGTAATAATTTGTATGTGTCTTCTTTTGGTAAACACTGTGTCCTAGGGTGCCATCACTTCTCTTATATATTAGTACATCTAGGAATGGGAGTTGATTTTCCTTCTCCATTTCCATAGTGAACTTTATCTTCGGGTGCATGTTATTCAAGTGTGCTAGAAAATTGTCTAGCCTGTCTTTTCCATGAGGCCAGATGACAAACATATCATCTACATATCTGAGCCATAATTTTGGTTTATAGATAGTTTGTTCCAACGCTTTAATTTCAAATCCTTCCATGAACAGATTGGCAATAACTGGGGAGAGCGGTGACCCCATTGGTGCCCCTTGCCTTTGTTTATATCTTTGCCCTCCGTACATGAAATAAGTTCAGTGGCAAAAACTTTAATCACTAGAACTAAACGTCTAGCAGATGAGGCACATGTACAAACAGAGCTTAAGACCCTCACAGAAGTATTAATGGAAAATGGGTTCCACGAAAATAGAATTAGAACTATAATCCAGCAAGGGACAGTAGGACAGAGCAAAACCCAAGAAGAAGAACAGAATATGGGAACTGCCATCCTCCCCTATATAAAGGGACCACCAACAAAATTAGTAAGATATTACAGAAACAAAAAATAAAAACAGTGTTCCGTACAGATAGAAAAATATTGATGATGGTGAGAAACCCTAAGGATAAAATTGAGTTGGAAAACCAGGGGATATACGAAGTGCCATATGCCTCCTGTCAGTCATCTTATATTGGACAGACAAATAGACAAATAAGTGTGCGTTTAGAAGAACATAAAAATGCAGTGAAGAAAGAAGAGCAAACTTCTTCTTTGGTACAACACATGAAGGCCATGGACACAATATTGATTTTAATAAAACCAGAACAGTGGTGAAAGAGGAACATCTCAATAAAAGAATAATCAGGGAGGCCATCGAAATTGAAAAGAGGCCACAGAATATGAACAGATGGGACGACGCCTCTAAGTTATCAAGTATTTGGGGAACTGCATTGAGAGAAACTTGAGTGTTAACATCAGAAGAGAGGCAGAGATTCCAACAAGCAACCAGTGGTGTTGTAAGGCCTGCCAGAATTCTTCCTTCTTTGCAGAGGGTGGCTAGCAATAGGGAGAGAGAGAGGATCGAGCCAGAAGACAGGCTGAGATCTCAACTAACAATCAAGGGTGCTGGGATGCCTACCAGAATCCTTTCCCCTCTACAGCAGACAGATAATAATAGAGAACCTGAGAAAGTTGGGCCTGTAACACGTAGCCAAACAGCCAGGATGAGGAAGCAGGAAGAAAAACTGCTGTCCTCCAATCACAACATAGAGTTACAGGCTAACCAGCATATGTCAGCAGCAGCAAACATAGAAAAGCGACAGCTCCGACCTCGCAACAAACCCACAGCTTCTAAACTAGATAAGAGCCTGAAGATGACAGGGTTGTGAGCCTTTCGAAACGTTGCTATAAGAAAAACTTTTAAGGTACTGGGAGGATTTTAGCTAAGGTTTTAAAGGACCTTGCAGAGTGCTCTGTAAGGATTTTTAGAAGATTTTAAGCTAGGATTTTAACCAGAATTTTAAACATTTTAACTAACTTATTTAACATGACGTGGGAAAACACCCGAGATTTTAATTTTTTGCATATACACACCCGCGAAAACTTAAGAAGAAATATATATATATTTCTCTTTAGCCAGGTTCTACCTACGTAAACCAAGATATTATGCAGCCCTAGTTCAGTGAAATCACAATTCACTAGTTTCTGGGCTTTTTTTCTTCTGGCAGCCAGCAGACCCTTTGCTGCCCATTGGGAGACTAAGATAGATCTATTTCGGCCTTATAAGGCCTCATCAGTTAGCCACACCCTCATTTCATGTATTCTCCTTGTAAAGGTACAATATTTGTTTTTCTTTCTTTTTCGTAGGTTTTATGTGTATTTCTCTTTAGCCAGGTTCTACCTAACCTGGCTAAAGATATATATATTCCGTTGACAGTTGCAAAACAAAATGGCAGCTCGGAGCTGAAACTCCGAGACTAGGAGGGAGATGTTTCGACATTTTCAAGAGTGTGGGGGTCAATTAACCATCCATAGACCTCCTCCCAGCAAGCTGAGGTATTTTCGGCTCAATAGAGCCATGGATGGAGCCCAAGGATAAAACCCGAGCCGAGCCCAAAGATCAGCTGTTCGTTGGTGAAAAGACTGAGGGCGGCGCGGAGGACGTCAACATCAAAGCCTGGCTGTCACGACCGGGTCAACCACTGAGTCTAATACAGCTGATGAAATGGTTGGCGAGACGGTGGCAACAGTGACTCCGGATAGGGTGTTGATAATGATGCCTGGGCTAATAGGCGCTGTGTGTAGCAACACAGCGGCAATGATGACTACGGCAAGGGGGGTTACCACAATGGCGAGGGGAATGGCGCTAACGGCAGCGACGGCGACGGCAACACTAGGAGGCTGCAAGGAAGCCCTTGTTGTTAATAGAGGAGAGGGCAATGCTGCAAAGGCTATAAATGTTAGGATCCCTTCAACCTCTAGGGATCTGTTGCACTCCTCTTTCTTGAAACTCTGAGGACTTATTAAACTAATGAACTAAGTAGCCTGAGCAAGGTGATGGATAGGGACTGAGGATTACAAACTGGAGATGATGACTTACTCTCCCCCTCAACTGTCCCTCTCTCCTTTATTAGATCTAGGTCTATTACAACCACTCAGGGTTAACTTGCAATCTTAGATCGATCTGCAGCTTTATTTACCACCTATTCCCCAAGATTACCCTGATTATTTAACCCTAAGTACTTTGTCCAGTGGCTCTGCCTTACTTTTTTGATCTAATCCTCGGCCATCACTGGTATCAGGACTGGAGGAGATACTGACATCGAGAGTCTTGGATTATGGGGAGATAGACCACCTTCTTTTTGTTTCAAATGGTTTGGTCACCATGAGAGGGCGACCCTTTGAGACCTCTACCCCCACCTCCTTTGGATGGACTTACTACAACCACAAGACTTCCCATCGTCATGAGAGGGTGATGATGTTCCGATGTATTGACATTTGTAACATACTGGTCTTCCTTTAACATCTATTTCCTCCCTTATTTTAAATTACCTGTCTTAACCATCTCTAACACTCTTAGAAGAAAATGATCCTTTATCTCCTTCAACTCACTCCTATCTTTGATGTATTCAACTGCAGAGCTCCTTGCACTGCGAGATTCCCCCCTCTCGCATGTCTGGCCCTCTCAGTTATCGAGGGTCACCCTTGAGGATGGGTTTTGGAACCCCGAGAGGTGGTTTGCAAAAAACCGACGGCTTTGCGGTTTTTTAGATAAATCTTAAGTTCTATTTTAAGGGGTTCTGGGAGGGATTGTGGGAATGGATCTGGGGGGATCCATAAATCCACTGAAAGGGGTAATGGGTCTGATGATCATGGTGGGGAGGATGGGGACAGAAATCTGACAAGGATGCAGGGGGATGAAGTGATGGGCATTAGTATAGTAAGTGGGAGGGGCAGATATGACAGCTGCAGGGGGCCATATTATGTTTTGGGAGTGCGCACTCGATGTTTAC
This sequence comes from Pantherophis guttatus, assembly GCF_059756535.1. Classification (NCBI taxonomy): domain Eukaryota; kingdom Metazoa; phylum Chordata; class Lepidosauria; order Squamata; family Colubridae; genus Pantherophis; species Pantherophis guttatus. The sequence continues at coordinate 116,992,525 of NC_142065.1, read as the reverse complement.
GAGCGATTGCGCACTCCGACCCCCAAAGCATTGCTCGTTTCCCGGGTTGTTCAGAGTCTCAGACCCTGGGTCTATGGCTGATGTTATGTAATGCCAGGTCAGTGGTAAATAAAGCCCCGCTCATTCATGATCTTATTTCAGAGGGGGGTGCTGACCTGGCAGGGATTAAATAACCAGGAAAATCTCAGAGAGATTTTTGCAGAAGCCCTTGCTCAGTTTACTGGAGAATCTAAAGCAGAGTGTGACTGGCAAATAGACAAAATTTATCGCGTTAATTCATGGATTGCCAGACAGAGACAACTACCAAGAGATATTGTGATCTACTTTGTTACAAGGAGAACAAGAAATGGAGTTTTACAAGTTTCTTATAAGAAGAAACTTCAAGTGGCAGGACAGGAGGTTTCAGTAATGAAGGAAATTCCCCCAAAAATGTTGAGATCTAAAATGCATAGTCGATGAATTTAGAAGGCATCAGTTGCAGTACAGATGGGAAGCTCCAGCTGGCTTAGTGGTGAATTATGTGGGTGAGAGACATCGTCTTAACTCAGTTTGGAAGGCAAGAGACTTTTACACTACCATACTAAAGGCTGGAAACCCACCATCTCCAGAAGCCAGAAGAAGGAAAGAAGCAAAAAAGGCCAGAAAGGGGGAAAAGGAAATTATGCAGGCACAAGCTCAAGGAGGTGTTTTGACTACTCAACAAGAATTAGTGCAACTTTCAGAGGATGTTCAACTTTTGGATTTATTTGAAAAAATGGAAGACCCCAAGGATCAAAGACAAACTCGAGCAGCAACCAGACGTAAAGAACAAGAATTAAAGAAGGAACAAAGTCAGATAATAACCCAAGAAATTGCAATTACAAATATGGAAGCTGTGGGAGGAGCTAGACCGAAGAGCAAATTCCAGGAGGACTTCCAGTCGGTGCTCCATAAGCTTTCAGGGGCCAAGGATGGCAAATAAATTTTTGACCTGGAATGTTAATGGCTTAAACTCACCACAAAAGAGGAAGAAAATATTTCACTATTTGAAACAGTTTAAAAATGATGTAATTCGTTTGCAAGAAACACACATTAGAACCAGTGATCAGAAATACCTAATAAATGCTAGAGTGGGCAAACATTTTGTTGCATCAGCTCCTGAGAAGAAAAATGGTATAGTTATATACCTAAAAACAGATTTAATGGCTAAATTAATTGAAGCAGATCCACAAGGAAGATATATAATGATTGAATTATTAATAGAAGGGAAGAAAATACGTTTAGTGGGAGTATATGCACCTAATCAACAACAAGAGAAATTTTATAAACTTTTGCATAAAAAATTAATACAAATGAATTACAAATCATGTATAATGATGGGTGATTGGAATGGTGTATTGGACACTAAAAAAGACAAAAAGACCCTTTTGCCAAATATTCAAATACGGGCTAAATTGCCTAAATCTTTTTTTGACATGATGGATGATATGGAGTTGAGAGATATATGGCGTGAACAAAATTTTAAAGAACAGGATTTTACTTTTTTTTCTGATAGGCACCAATCTTTTTCTAGAATTAATTTTATATTAATTACAAATGATTTTCTTTCCAGGGTAAAGAAGATGAAGATATGTCCAAGAACTTTAACAGACCATAATCCGGTGTGGATGGAATTAGAGTTTGGGGAGGGGTCTAGGAGATCTTGGAGACTGAATGAAAACTTATTTCGATATGAGGCAAATGTGATAGAATGTAAAAAGTTAATGAAAGAATTTTTTGTTTTAAATATGCATAAGGGTACACCTGTGGAAATGGTATGGGATGCAAGTAAAGCATATATGAGAGGAGTTTTAATAAATTTGAATAATTCCTAAAGACGTAGACAGAGGAAAAAATGGAGGGAATTGGAAGAAGAAATAAAAAAGAAGGAACAGGCATTAGTGGATAAACCAGATGACAAGAATATAAAAGAAGCCATTACAATATTGCGAGGACAGTTTAATATGTTGATGTCAGATCAAGTTGCAACGAACTTGCAATATGCTAAACATAATACTTTTTGCAATGCAAATAAACCAGGCAGGTGGTTAGCATATATGTTAAGGAAAAAACAAAAATCTCGTACAATAGAAAAAATAGAGTATAAAGGTAAAGAGGTATATCAACAAAATATGATTAAAAAAGCATTTTTAGATTTTTATACGAGGTTATATGCTGGTGATAATATACAAGGTAATGATATAGAGAGATATTTGCAGAAGGAGAATATTCTTGCAATTACTGATGAACAAAGGGAAAGATTGAATGTATTAATAACCACTGAGGAAATTCTTCTGGCAATTAAACAATTAAAAATTGGAAAGGCTCCTGGCACAGATGGTTTGACAGCAGTGTATTATAAAAATTTTCAATTAGAAATGGTAGAACCTCTTAAGGAGTTATTTGCTAAAATACAACAGGGAGGAGAGATGCCACCATCCTGGAGAACAGCTTTTATTTCCCTGATTCCGAAAGAAGATCAAGATCATAGTCAACCCAAAAATTACAGACCCATATCATTGCTTAATACAGATTATAAGATCTTCGCAAAAAATTTGGCAAATAGATTAATGTCAGTTATGCAACAAGTGATTCATAAAGATCAAACTGGATTTATACAAGGGAGACAAATGAAAAGTAATGTAAGACAAATTGTTAATATACTGGAGTATTTGGGGAAGAACAACCAAGTCCCTGCAGTGCTTATATTTTTGGATGCAGAGAAAGCATTTGATCGATTGAATTGGCAGTTTTTAGTGAAAGTAGCACAAAAGATGCAGTTGGGAGAGCATTTCATACAATCTATTAAGGCAATATACCAGAAACAAACAGCACAAATAATAGTTAATGGTAGTCTCACAGAAACTTTTAAAATTGAGAAAGGAACAAGACAGGGATGTCCCTTGTCCCCAATATTGTTTATTTTAACTTTGGAAGTATTGCTGAATAACATACGGGACTCGGATAACATACAGGGTATTAAGATCAGGCAACATGATTATAGATTACGAGCATTTGCAGATGATTTGGTTGTAACTTTAACCCAACCAGTAAATTCAGCTACAGGTTTGATGGATATAATTAGGCAATATGGTCAAGTGTCAGGGTTTAAAATAAATATAGGGAAAACAAAGATGATAGCTAAGAATATGAATACAAATCAAAAAGAAGAATTGGAAAGAGTAACAGGATGCGAGATAGTGAAAAAGGTTAAGTACTTAGGAATCTTTATTACAATGTCAAATGGGAAATTATACAAGTATAATTATGAATTGTTATGGCATAAAATACAGATAGAGATGGATAAATGGAAAAAATTACAACTGTCTTTGTTGGGAAGAATAGCAGTAGTTACAATCCCATTGTGCTTCTCCACCACCGACAGACCAACACTGCACATGCCTAAGATGGCGGTTGTGCCCTGAAGCTCTGCGGAGGGATGGGCGATATCGGGCGGATTTTGGGAGCCCCAGCGCCGCTTTGACCATCTATGGCCACCACCCCAGTAAGCAGAACATTATGCCAGCCAGGAGAGTGTTGTAACACTCTCGAAATCCACGACGCTGATGGAGGGGCGGCATTGAAGTGCGGTGGCTGCGGCGGCTTTATGGGCGGTGGCGGCGGCAATAACAACTTGCTCGTCGGCTGCTTGTTAGCTGGCCCGGCTAGTTTCCTGAGGCTTCCCAGCGAGAAGATCAGCTGGGGAGCTATGATGCCGGCAATTGAAGTAATGTCGGCTCCGGCAACAGCTGAGGCAGCGCTGGCATTGGCTGCAGCGGTGGCGGCATGGGTGTGGGCATGGGCGTCGCCAGTGTCGGCGGCAGCATGGGCGACCTTCTCTCTGTCGGAGCCGGAAGCCTCACGGGGCGAGGACAACGGCGGATGGACGCGGGTGCTGGCGGGGGTGTGGGCGGTGCCCGGTCGATTCCTATGGGGGCGCTGACAATGCCATGGACGGCGGTGCAACAGCTGGCCGAGAGGATAGCCGGTGGCCAGGCAACAGCGACCGACGATGATACCCTTCCAAGGCATGTTTATCGGCCTGAGGAAACATGGACTGATTTTTCCTGGGCCTAGGACTGGCGTTATTTATCTATCTACCATCTTAACTATCTTTGTTCGCTTACCACATAGAGTGGGGTAATTATAGGGATGTACTGAAGGAACTGGTTCAGAACTGCATTTTCGTCACCGGTGGGGCCATTTCATCTGCTCCTTGGCCAAATGGGGCCAACCACCGTGAGAGGGTGGCTGTTGGAGGCCTACCCCCGGTTGGTCGATATGCCAAGATTCCTACCTGCTGTAGTGAGAGGACAGTGGGGACTTATTTGAGACTCTTGAATTTCCAGTTACACCCAGGATTGCTTCCCCCTTTTATACCAGCATGGCGGACTCCCTAGCCATATTTATCACCATCCCAAAGCTTGGGCCTATACTGGATGTATTTTACAACCAACCTTCTTGCGCTGCGAGACTCCCCCCTCTCGCAGGCCTGGCCCTCCACGTTATCGAGGGCCTATCTTGATGACGGGCTTTGGAACCCTGAGAGATGGCATGCAGCGAAGAGGGGGTTGAGGGGTTTTTTAGCTAAATTTTTAAGGAAAATTTTAAGGGGACCCAGGAGGGAGGGAGGGGGTTGTAAAAGCGGACCTGGGGGTGTCCAGATAGCGACTGAGCAGGATGATGGGTCGATTAGCTGCAGCAGAGGGGTCGCGAAAGGAAATTTAACCGGGGAGCAGCAGGACAACAGGAAGGGCTGTGTAATTGAAATAATGAGTGGGAGGGGCAGGTATGATGGGTGCAGGGGGTCATATCAAGTGTCAGGGGTGCGCATGCGCTGTCTTCGAGCGATTGCACACTCCGGCCCCCAATGCGTGACTCGTGTCCTGGGCTGTGCAGAGTCTCAGGCCCAGGGTCCGCGGCTGATGTTGTGTAATGCCAGGTCGGTGGTTAATAAAGCCCCCCTCATTTGTGATCTTATTTTGGAGGGGGGTGCGGACCTGGCAGGTATTACAGAGACCTGGTTGGGCCAAGAGTGGGGGGTCCCCCTCGTCGAGATGTGCCCACCAGGTTTCCGTGCATTTCATCAGCCAAGGGCCCAAGGGAGGGGTGGGGGAGTGGCGGTGATTATTAGGGAAAGTCTTTGTCCGAGGGAGACCACTGTTCCTCAGATAGCCGGATGCGAGTCCCTTTGTGTGAAGTGGGGCCGTGGGGTGCAGATGACTACGTACCTGGCTCCCTGCCATGTGGCAGCAACCCTGCCTGAGCTACTCGACGTCATTGCCGGGGTGGCGGTTGATACCCCCAGACTTATTGTCATGGGGGATTTCAACCTTCCATCTGCGGGTGAGGCGTCAGAGGTGGCTCGGGAATTCATGGCTTCCATGACGGCCATGGACCTGACCCAGTTAGTTCAAGGCCCCACTCACATAGGGGGACACACTATGGACCTGATTTTTGTCTCTGGTCAGTGGTTGAATGATCTTGGTAGAGGGGACCTAGATATCAAACCCTTGTCATGGACAGATCATTTGCTCCTCCACTTAGACTTTCCTACCGCCTTCCCCCACCGCAGGGAGACGGAACCGACCAGATGGTTCCGTCCCAGGCACCTGATGGACCCCGAAAGGTTCCTGACGGAGCTTGGGCCATTTCCTGAGACTCTAACACACGACTCGACTGAAGAGCTGGTGGCCGCCTGGGAAAGGGTGGCCGCTGGAGCTTTGGACTGCGTCGTGCCTTTGCGGCCTCTGACCCAATGCCGATCTCAATTGGCTCCTTGGTTCTCTGAGGAGCTGAGAGAGATGAAGCATCGGAAAAGACGCCTAGAGAGCATTTGGAGGACTAGTCAATCTGATTCCGACCGGACACAGGTGAGATCTTATATCAAGACCTACCTAGTGGCGATAAAAGCGGCAAAATCTAACCATTTTTCCGCTCTTATCGCATCTGCAGAGAACCGCCCAGCCGCCCTGTTCAGGGTGACCCACTCCCTTCTTCGGGGAGGAGTGCGGGAAGATCCCTTGCAGGGTCGTGCTGAGGATTTTGTGCAATTCCTGCATGATAAAGTCGCTCGGATTCGGGATGGCTTGGACTCCGATTGGATGAGTCCACAGGAGGAGACGAGGGCAGGTCTTGAGAATGTTATCTGGGAGGAGTTTGACTCTGTGACTCCCAAGGATGTGGACAGGGTTCTGGGTAAGATTAGTGCCGCCACGTGTTTATTGGACCCGTGTCCCTCCTGGTTGGCACTGGCCTCCCGGGAGGTTACACGAGGCTGGCTCCATGGAATTATAAGTGCTTCTCTGAGTGAGGGTGCCTTTCCTGCCGCCTTGAAAGAGGCGGTAATGAGGCCCCTCCTCAAGAAGCCTTCCCTGGACCCGGCAGAATTAGCCAACTATCGTCCAGTCTTCAACCTTCATTTTGTGGCGAAGGTTGTTGAGAGCGTGGTGGCACGACAACTTCCCCGGCACCTGGATGAAGCTATCTATCTAGACCCGTACCAGTTGGGCTTCAGGCAGGGGTACAGCACAGAAACGGCATTGGTCGCGTTGGTGGATGATCTCTGGAGGGCTCGGGACAGGGGTTGCTCCTCTGTCCTAGTCCTATTAGATCTCTCAGCAGCTTTTGATACCATCGACCATGGTATCATGCTGCAGCGGTTGAGGGGGTTAGGAATAGGGGGCACCGTTTTGTGGTGGTTCTCCTCCTTCCTCTCTGACCGCTTGCAGTTTGTGTTGGCAGGGGGGCAGAGGTCGACCTCGAGGCGTCTCGCATGGGGAGTGCCGCAAGGGTCGGTCCTCTCGCCCCTCCTGTTCAACATTTATGTGAAGCCGCTGGGCGAGATCATCCGTGGTTTTGGGGTGAAGTGTCATCTGTACGCTAATGATACTCAGCTGTACATTTCCACCACAGACCACCCCAACGATGCCCTTGATGTGATGTCTTGCTGCCTGGAGGCCGTGCGGGTCTGGATGGGGAGGAACAGGCTCAGACTCAACCCCCCAAGACCGAGTGGCTGTGGCTTCCGGTGCCCCAATATAGTCAGCAGGTGCCATCGCTGACTATTGGGGGTGAATCTTTGCCCCCCACAGAGAGGGCTCGCAATGTGGGTGTCCTCTTGGACGCACGGCTGTCTTTAGAAGAGCATATGACGGCCGTGGCCAGGGGGGCCTTTTATCAGGTTTGCCTGATTTGCCAGTTGCAGCCCTTTCTGGACCGGGATGCCCTGCGCACGATCACTCACACCCTTGTTACCTCCCGGTTGGACTATTGTAATGCTCTCTACATGGGGCTCCCCTTGAAGAGCACTCGGAGGCTCCAATGTTGACTCAGCCTTCCATCCTTTCTAAGGTAGGTAAATTGAGGACCCAGTTGTGGGGGCAATAAGCTGACTTTGTATAAATATACAAACATTTGTATATTTTGACGAAAATGAGAGCGGTTGGAGGGCCAGTCTCACTGAATCTGATCGAACACTGGTAAGGTCGCATATTAAGGCCTACCTAGTGGCGATAGAGACGGCAAAGTCTAACTACTTTTCCGCCTCTATTGCGTCATCAGGGAATCGTCCGGCCGCCCTGTTTAGGGTGACCCGCGCCCTGCTCCAGCCGGGAGTGCGGGAGGATCCCTTAGAAGGCTGGGCGGAGGATTTCGGACAATACCTGTATGACAAAATCGCCCAGATCCGGGGGGATTTGGACTCTGACTGGGTAGATCAGGGCAGGGTGACGAGGAATAGTCTTGAGAATGTTATCTGGGAGGAGTTTGATGCTGTGACTCCTGATGATGTGGACAGGATTTTGGGGAGACTTAGTGCGGCCACATGTTTACTGGACCCGTGTCCCTCCTGGTTGGTACTGGCTTCCCGGGAGGTTACACGAGGCTGGCTCCAGGGTGTTATCAACGCTTCGTTGAGTGAGGGTTACTTCCCCACCGCCTTGAAAGAGGCGGTGGTGAGGCCTCTCCTCAAGAAGCCGTCCCTGGATCCGGCAATATTGGCCAACTATCGTCCTGTCTCCAACCTTCGCTTTATGGCGAAGGTTGTTGAGAGTGTGGTCACACGACAGTTTCCACAATTCCTGGAGGAAACATCTTATCTAGATCCGTTCCAGTCGGGTTTCAGGTCTGGGCACAGCACAGAAACGGCATTGGTCGCGTTGGTTGATGATCTCTGGAGGGCTCGGGACAGGGGTTGTTCCTCTGTTCTGGTCCTGTTAGACCTCTCAGCGGCTTTTGATACCATCGACCATGGTATCATGCTGCACCGGCTGGAAGAGTTGGGGGTGGGAGGCACCGTGTTGCGGTGGTTCTCCTCCTTTCTCTCCGACCGGTCGCAGTTTGTGTTGGCAGGGGGGCAGAGGTCGACCTCGAGGCCTCTCATTTGTGGAGTGCCGCAGGGATCGGTCCTCTCGCCTCTCCTGTTCAACATTTATGTGAAGCTGCTGGGTGAGATCATCCGTGGCTTTGGGGTGAGATACCACCAGTACGCTGATGACACCCAGCTGTACATCTCCACCCCAGGCCACCCCATCGATGCCCTTGAAGTGATGTCCCAGTGCCTGGAGGCTGTACGGATCTGGATGGGGAGGAACAGGCTCAAGCTCAACCCTTCCAAGACTGAGTGGCTGTGGCTCCCGGCATCCCGATATAGTCAGTTGACTCCATCACTGACTATTGGGGGCGAGTCATTGGCCCCCACAGAGAGGGCTCGCAATCTGGGAGTCCTCCTGGATATGCAGCTGTCCTTGGAGGAACATCTGACGGCTGTAACCAGGGGGACCTTTTGTCAGGTTCGCCTGATTCGCCAGTTGCGGCCCTTTCTTGATCGGGATTCCCTGTGCACAGTCACTCACGCCCTCGTCACCTCTCGCCTTGACTATTGCAACGCTCTCTACATGGGGCTCCCCTTGAGGAGCACCTGGAGGCTCCAGCTGGTCCAGAACGCAGCAGCGCGGGTAGTGACGGGAGCAGCATGGCGCTCCCATGTAACACCGCTCCTGCGCGAGCTGCACTGGCTCCCAGTTGTCTTCCGGGTGCGCTTCAAGGTGTTGGTTATCACCTTTAAAGCGCTCCATGGCATAGGGCCTAGCTATCTTCGAGACCGCCTGCTGCTACCAACGACCTCCCATCGACCCGTGCGCTCCCACAGAGAGGGCCTCCTCGGGGTGCCATCAGCCAGACAATGTAGGCTGGTGACCCCCAGGGGGAGAGCCTTCTCTGTGGGGGCACCTACCCTCTGGAATCAGCTCCCCCCAGAGATAAGGAGAATCCAAGACCTCAGTGGCTTCCGTCGCGCCCTTAAAACCCATTTATTTAAACAAGCCGGGCTGGCTTAAGATGAAATTTTTAACTGTTTTTAAATGTTTTAAACGTTTTTAATTGGTAAATGAGTTTTAATTGGGCCAAATTTATATATCTTTTAATTGTTTTTAATATTTGTTCTGCATGTTTTTTTAATCTGGCTGTACACCGCCCTGAGTCCTCAGGGAGAAGGGCGGTATAGAAATCCAATATAAAATAAAAAATAAATAAATAAAAAGAATGAAGGCTATTGCTTAGCGCATTGTAAGCCGCCCTGAGTCTCCGGAGAAGGGCGGCATATAAATAAAAAAAAAACAAAAACTGGTCCAGAATGCGGCCGCGCGGGTGGTTATGGGTGCAACTCGTTGTGCCCATGTGACACCCCTCCTGCGCCAGCTGCACTGGCTCCCAGTGGTCTTCCGGGTGCAATTCAAGGTGTTGGTTACCACCTTTAAAGCGCTCCATGGCATAGGACCCGGGTACCTTCGAGACCGTCTTCTGCCACCAATAGCCTCCCACCGGCCAGTCCGCTCCCACAGAGAGGGTCTCCTCAGGGTGCCATCGGCCAAGTTATGTCGGCTGGTGACACCCAGGGGGAGGACCTTCTCTGTGGGAGCCCCAGCCCTGTGGAATGAACTGCCCCCGGAAATACGTAAGATCTCCGACCTCCGGGTGTTTCGCTGCGCACTGAAGACCCTGTTGTTCCGTCAGGCTGGCCTGTCAACATAATAATCTTAAATTGGGGTATTTTAAATTTCTGGGGTTTTAAATTGAGCCAAACCTATTTAATCATTTTAATTTTTAACTGCTGTTTTGTCTTGTGTTTTTAAATAGGCTGTACACCGCCATGAGTCCTTCGGGAGAAGGGCAGTATAGAAATAAAATTATTATTATTATTATTATTAGTAGTAGTAGTAGTAGTAGTTAAAATGAATGTTTTGCCCAAGTTTCTATTTCTCTTTCAAATGATACCAATACTTAAAAAGGATGCAAATTTGGAGGAATGGCAGAAAGGCATTAATAACTTTGTTTGGGTAGGGAAGAGACCAAGAGTTAAATTAAAAATAATGCAGGATATACGTGAAAGAGGAGGTTTGAAATTGCCCAATCTAAAATTGTACTATGGACTTCCGGGTTGCTGTTTGCCGCTGCCAGACGTTCCTTTGGGATCGTCAGCTTCCATCGCCTGTTAGAGCCGCCTTCACAATGGAATGGCGGCTCGAAAAAACTCCGTTTCCATGAGGAAACGGAGATAGAGCCGGCAGGGGTGGGTAGAACTCTCTGCGGAGTCCCAAAAGTTTTTTTTTTACTTTTGGGATGGAGCGGATGAGATGCCCCGTATCCCCAGCCGCCGCTCCGGGCTTTGGGAGACTTCTGCTGATGCAGAGCCAGGCGTCAAAAGCAAGCCTGCAAATTTAACAGACTACTCAAAGAAAATGTGAGCTAGACCTGTAATATTGAACTGCAAGTATTTTACTGATTTTTTTTTTTTTTAAAAAATTACTTAAGAGAGAGGAGGAAAAGAAAGAGGAAAAAAAAAGAAGCCTTTTAAAATGGCGTTGGCTGGAGGAGAGGCTGAAAGGGAAGTCTTTCCGTTTTCTATTACCACAATGTAGCAGAATAAATACCACTGGCTACATTTGTAGACAAAACTTTGCTCCTGTGTCTTTTTCTCTTTTTTTTTCCCTTGGAGACCTGATATTGTTGTTGATTGGAAAGAAGTCCCTTTTTTTTTTCTTGCTTTTTTTTTTAACAAAGCCTGCCTGGGCGGAAACATGGCACTGAGACTCATAAAGTCAGATAAACAAGAAGGGGGGGGATCCCCCCACCAACAACTTAAAGGAACAAGTCTTAATTCTTCAGTCTCAGAAACCTGATTTTAATATAATAGAATTTTTTATAGAGGAGATTGAAAGAAGGGAGGAGATTGTGAATCAGCAATTTGAAAAATTTAAGCAGGAAATTAAAGAATTGGTGAAATCTAAGTTTGATTTTTTGGAGAAAAAACTCTCAAAAGTGGTTAATGGTTTTACAGGATTTATGAAACAGTTGGACGCAAATACTAATGTACTAGAGTCTAAAATGGAAGAAATTCAAGATAAATTGGACAATAGAATTCAAAAAATTGAAAATGATTTGACAAACACTCAGGATAATAGCTTAGAAGAAAAACCTAAAATGGATGCTGATCAAAAGTATGGTAATGCAGAAAATCTGCAACAGAAGATTGAAAAAGAGATTTTAATGGTACAATATAATTTTACAGAATATGCGATAAGATTAAGAGGTTTGCAGGAAAATAATAGAGATGATTTAAGGAAAATATCTTCTGAATTTCTAGCTGGGATTCTAAAGGTTCAACCTGACGAAGTGTTTTGTAGGATCGACAGAGTTTATCGAATCAACTCCTGGATTGCTAAGCAAAGGCAATGGCCTAGAGATGTGGTGATTTATTTTACAGATAAGGAGATTAGGAATAATATCGTTCAAAACTCCTTCAATTCTAATTTGCAATTGTATGGAAGAAAGATTTGGATTTACAAGGAACTTCCACCTAAGATATTGATGGAAAGGAAGAAATTTGGTTTTCTGGTGAATGAGTTAAAAAAGAGAAATATCTCCTACAGGTGGGACGCCCCAGTGGGTATTATATTTAGATACCAAGGAGAAAGATATCAGCTAAATACTGTTGAAAGAGCGGAAGAATTTTATCAAAATAGGTTGAAAATGAACTTAACATCTCCAGGTATAATACAGGATAAGCAGAAGGAGACGGAAATAAAGGTAAAATATCGAATTACAGAGACTGTACCAGATGAATTGCCTTTGGATTTATTGGATACCCCAGCTGGACTATCTACAAATTTGAGAGAAGAGGCATCTAATCCTAATGTGATGACTTATCAAGGCAAGGATAAACATGGAAACCAATTAGGGGATATACAAGGGATAAAAAAGAAATATGAGATACAAAAGCAAAACCAACAAGACCAATCTACAAAGCAGAATAAAAACCGACCAGATGATACACACTTTATAGAAAGGGAACCAGGATGGAAACCAAACCCACAAAAAGAAAAGAAAAAAAGAAATAGGTGGCATAAAAACAGAAATTTCTAATCAGGCAACAGTGAAGCCAGTGACTTTAAAATATGAACGATTATGTGTAAACACAGAAGAGGCGACGTATTGGTTAATATCATCCTGAGGTTTGTGGCAGATCTCTGCATGGCCGTAATCTGGGGACGTGAAACGAGCCTTAAACTGATGGATTTGAATTATCCATTTTGGAATTTCTTTTTGTGTTGATAAACATATTATATTATCTTGAATCACAAGGCAAGAGAATTATGCTGGGGCATGCAGAAGATCGGGTTGTTACCCACTACGATGATGGGAATTAATAATCCTGATGAAACCCACAATTATTACTATATGGAATATAATTATAATGTCACTCGGGTGGTTGTTTTTACTTTTATACATATAAGAAGATATTTACTACTGATGGGGGCAGATATGATTGAAGATCCTGAATAAACTGTTGCACCAGTAAGCTATGTTACCCGATTATGGATGTTGGTTCTACCAATCCAGTGGAAAGACCTCAAAGAAGATACTATATGGATTATAAATTTAAAGTCATTGTCTTTTCTTTTTTTTTATTTAGATATAATGGAAAATATAGACATATATTTTTAAGAAGTGTGGGCAGTGAATCAAAGATGTTAAGAAATGTTGTGTATGGCAATTTTGCATGATAGTGGGTGAATAAGCTATTTAGTAGATTGATTAGTCTAAGAAAAGGGATTTTTAAGTGTTATATTTAGGGGAGTGGAGGAAATGGATAGAGTGGAATAAATGTTAAACTAGATTTTATGGGGAAGGCCGCTTTGGAATGTTATAGTAATATATATAGAAGATTAAATGTTAAAGTAGGACTTATCGTACAGTTTTAAAATGGAGAAGTTATTTTATAATGTCATAGTATAATGTCTTTTTTTTTTCCTTTCTTTTCTCTTTTTTGATATGTATGGATAAAGGGGGATGTTATAATATTAATAATATTTTTAGTAAGTAAAGGTCAATATCTAGAGGAGGGAGTAAGTAATCTGTTATGAATTAGGTTTTTTTTTTGTTATGAAGAAGTCACAGGGGGGGATGGGTGGGGAGGGGGGGTTAGGGAGGGGGAGGGAGAGGGGGAAAAAAAGGGGGGGAAATTTGTATTTGAAAACTTTTTCAATAAAAAAAAATAAAATTGTACTATGAAGCAGCTGTTTTGTCAGCAATTAGTGACTGGATTAATTTAACAGATGAAAGAATACTGAATATTGAAGGGTATGATTTGCTATATGGTTGGCATGCCTACTTAGTTTATGAGAAGAAGGTGGATAGGACTTTTAAAAGTCACATATTAAGGAATGCCCTCCTGCGTGTTTGGAAAAAATACCAATATAAATTGAATGGCAAGATACTCATGTGGGTAGTACCCAGACATGCGATAGAAAATATAAGTGTAGAACAAAGACAGGATGTAATTACTTATAAAGAACTTCTGATTACAGAAAGAAATGTACTACAGTTAAAGCCTCTGAATGTATTAAGAGAGGAAAGGGCAATTCAAACCTGGTTTCAGTACGTACAGCTGCAGAATAGATGGAAAAAAGATCAGAAAATTGGTATTACACAAAGTGAAGAAAATTTGATAAAACAAATTAGGGACCAGAGTCAAATGCACATAAAAAGGTTGTATAATATATTGATAGAAATAGACTCGGAGACAGAGTTAGTTAAAGATTGTATGATAAAATGGGCACAAAATTTCGAGGAACCAATAATGATGGAAACATGGGAAAGGATCTGGGTAAGAAATGTAAAATTTACACAAGCTCAACATTTGAGAGAAAATTTTTATAAAATGTTTTATAGATGGCATTTGGATCCCAAAAAGTTAGCTTGTATGTACCCAAACCTTCAACCTAAATGTTGGAGATGTGATTGTGTTGATGCTACCTATTTTCATGTTGGTGGACTTGTAAAAAAGTTAAAGCATTTTGGATAAAAATATGGTGGATTATTCAAAATATTTTTAAAAAAAGGATAAAGTTTACTCCATAGATTTAGAGAAAAGTAATTTTAACAGGAACGAACCCGAAAGCAAGAAATTCCAGGCAAGCTCTGAGGCAAAGCGCATGAAAATAGCAACTTGAAACAAACTGTAAACAGTCCAACCCCCTTGTAGTTAGGCAACCAGAGGGCTTCTGTGTACCAACACTGTAAGAACTGACCTTGGAGAGATAAGCCAAGTTCAGGGTGTAGTTGCAAAGCTGCAATGAAAAATTCTCCACTGATCCCTCCCGCCTTTTCTATGGCAGCAAGCAGCAGGCTAACTGACAATGGCTACTATAGAAGGCATAATCAGTCACAAAATAGAATAACAAAAGTGAGATAAGCTTTTAGGATGTTGTATTTTCCAGTAAGATCTTTAAGGAGTCAAATGGACACACACACACACTGGGGGGTGTTTGGTTTGAGTGGTGGGATACTATAATGGTTAGAGCACCACCTTTGATGTGGGAAACCAGGATTCAAATCCCAGTTGTTACCTATCTTACAATTAGGGGTCCTTGGGCAAGGACCCCTTAATGTTTCACCTGCCTACTTCAAATATGAGAATGACATGAGCTAGGAGTATCATTCCAGCTCAGCTGTTGCCCAGATTAACACAGTCCATGTCAGATGTTGGGGAACCAGGACAATAAATAGACTACTGGAAGAAACCATAAATGGATGAGACAAGAATCTGAAATTGATGGAATGCTATTATAACAGTAGACCTAATGAGAGGGAATATATGAAACATATGAGGAACTATGGATGGACAGAAGACCTTCATCCACACTAAATGTGAACTAGTTAGTTACCCAATACTTCAACATAGTGGAAAGGAAACTCCTCTCACAATTTGAGATAGGCCAACTACACAGTACATGCCAGATTCAAGAAGATCTGGAAGAACAATTGGATGTGCAACCAACACATGAAGCTGGATAATCACTGCCAACCCCTCCATTATAGGGCACAGCAGCTGATATGAGGCATAAGTTCATGGATAAACTACTACAGTCAACACTCAGTTACCAAGGCTCAGTGGAGAGTCTAGCATCACATAGTATGCTAGAAGATGCTAATAGAGCCCTCACAATAACCCTGTCTACCACTATAACTGAAACCAATGGACTGGTATACACTATAGCCACAATAATCCTGGACATGCTTGACTACATGATCAAGAAGAAAAATAGAACAACCCACCTCACCACCACACCACTCCTGGAAATGAAGTTACAGTCTGAGATCAAGGCAACTTGGATAGACATTAGACAATTGATGGAATTACAGAAGGGTGTGAAGATTAAGGATAAGACTTGGCTATTGAAAAAAAATATAAGGGGCAGACTTCATCTGAAGACCAAGAGATTGTTAAACAAACGCTCACAGCATTGACTGCTAAGCTAAGGAAATATATTAGAGAAGTAGAGGCCAAGAATATAAATATCCTGTCCTCCAAGAACCATCTAAAGTGTACTCTGAACTACTGTGCAACAATCCAATAACAGCACAGCCATCAAACCAGCTGCTAGCAGCAGGCTCCCATCCAAACTAGCAAAGGAAGGACAGTGCTGATCATAAAAGACCCCCACAAGGAAACAGCACCAGTCAAATATCAATCAATAACCTGCCTCCTTAGAACATGGAAACTCCTATGAGACACTATAGCTGCCAAGCTACAGCATCATAGGGGCCAGTAAATGAGTACAGAAGAGCATTGGGAACCATACTGGAGGTTCAAAACACTACTTGTTCATAGACAGAGCAGTAGCCCAAGACTCAGGGTCTAGACAGACCAGTCTGAGCACAACTTGGCTTAACTATAGGAAAGTCTATGATTCAATGCCACACAAATGGATCTGTGAATGCCCAAGGTAGCAGCAGAGATGGAAGGAAAACCAAGCAGAGGAAATTATATGGAAATGCAAGACAAGACACTGCATGGGATGTAGAATTGACAGATAACTGAGGTGGCAGACACTGGGAGATTGGAAAGAGCTGGACTAAAAGACAGCACCAAAGCACTCATCATAGTAGCACAAGAACAGGCATTAAGCACCAGAACTATAGAAGCAGAGAGTCTAGGTGCAGATAAGGCCTCAGAGACAACACATAGTGACAGAATGTAATATACAGGCAAGAATAGCATACACTGAATGGCACAACCAAGTAGATGGCATTGTGTGCAGGACCATCTACACATTGTATGGGCTAGATCCTCCAAAGTTCTAACAGGAGATTCCACAGAAAGTTGTGAAAATAACAACTAAGATTCTGCAGGAATCCAGTGGGACTGATGGGTACTGGCCAATCAACCAGATATTGTGATAATAGACAAGAAGCAGAAGATAGTGGTGGTAAAATATGTAACGGTGACAAGTAACAGCAACTTCAGGAAGAAGGAATATGAGAATCTGGAGAAGTACCAGGGCCTGAAGAAGGAACTAGAGAGGATGTGGAAAGTAATGGCCAAAGTGATCGCTAATGGTAGGAGTACTCTGGACTGAACAGAACAGAATAACAGAGTTGGAAGAGACCTTGGAGGTCTTCTAGTCTACCTTCTGTTCAAACAGAAGACCCTATACCATTTCAGACAAATGGCTGTCCAGTCTCTTTTTAAAAAGCCTCCAGTGATGGCGCACCCAACAACTTCTGAAGGCAAGCTATTCCACTAGTTTATTGTTCTCGCTGTCAGGAAATTTCTCCTTAGTTTTACATTGCTTCTCTCCTTGGTTAGTTTCTAATCATTGCTTTTTGTCCTGCCTTCTGGTGCTTTGGAAAATAGGTTGACCCTTTCTTCTTTGTGGCACCCCTTCAAATATTGGAATACTGTTATCATGTTGTCCCTAGTCCTCCTTTTCACTAGACTAGGCATACCCAATTCTTCAAATGTTTTAGCCTCCATTCCCCCCTCCCAATTTGTTGCTGATCCCTGCACTCTTTCCAGAATCTCAACATCTTTTTTATATTGTAATGACCAAAACTGGATGTAGTATTCCACATTTGGTCTTACCAAAACATTATAAAATGTAAGGCCTTATTTTTCTCACCACTAAATTTCACTTTGTTAGATAAGGCCCAGTATTCAAGTTTGTTGAGATCCAGATGGATCTTGAGTTTATCTTTTCAGGTGTTGGCCATTCGTACCAGCTTAGCGTCACCTGAAAATTTCCTTTCTATTCCCTCATCTAAATCATTTATGAAGATATTGAAGATTATTGCACCTAAGACAGAACCCTGGGGTACCCCACTACTTACTTCTCTCCATGTAGATGTAGTAACATTAAGGACTATTTGTTCAGTACAGTTTGTCAGCCAATTACAAATCCATCTGGTGTTGATGCTGTCTAACTCACTTTTTTCTAGTTTACCAAGAAGTAGATTGTGGTCTACTTTGTTGAATGCCTTGCTGAAGTCTAAGTATACTATGTCCACAGCATTTCATGATCCACTAATTTAGTCACTTTGTCAAAGAATAAAATAAGATTTCTTTGGCATGATCTCTTTTTGAGAAACCCATTTTGGCTTCTGTTTATAACCTTGCTTGCTTCTAGGTGTTCACAGTTCTGTTCCTTGATTATCTTTTCCAGGATTTTCTCAGGTATTGATGTCAGGCTAATTGGTCTATAGTTTCCAGGATCTGTTCCCCCTCCCCCCACCCTTTTTTTTTTTTTTGAAGATGGGAACCACATCAGCTCTTTTCCAGTCCTCTGGTAGTTTCCTGATGCTCCAGGATTTTTAAAAGATGTGGTACAGTGGTACTGAGATGACATCTGCCAGCTCCTTTAGAACTCTGGCATGTAATCCATCAGGTCCTGGTGATTTGTATTCATCAAGATCAGACAGGTGTTCTCTTACCATTTTTTTGCTTATTTTAACTTTGATTTCTAGTCTGTCTTTTATAGTTATGTTTTTGGTAGGTTGGACTATTGTTTCTTTTTGCGTGAAGATCAATGCAAAGAATGAGCTAAGCAGCTCTGCTTTCTCTTTGCTGCTTACTTCTTTGTTGTATTCTCTCTTTAGTAGACCGACTGTTTCCTTGATTTTTTTTCTTGTTATTTATATGTTGGAAGAAAGTTTTTTTTATTATCTTTGTCTTCATTCTGAGCCTTTGCTTTCCTGACTTCGTCTTTGCAGATTCTGGCTGTCTGCTGCTAGTCTACCTTAGTTATGTGTCCTTCTTTCCATTTTTTGTACTTGTCTTTCAATTTGTCAGAGAGATCTTTGTGCAGCCATGCTGGTTTCTTATTGGATTTCTTGTTTTTCTTTTTCAGTGGTATTGTGCTGGACTGGGCTTTTATGATCATATTTTTCAGAGTTTCCCGAGCTTCTTGAATTGTTTTTCCCTTAAGGATTTTCATCCAAGGAATCTTTCCCAAGTTCTCTCTGAGTTTGTTAAAATCAGCTCTTTTAAAATCTAGGATTCTGGTATCATTGTGTTCTATTGCTTGTATTTACATTATGTTGAATTCTAGTATGACATGGTCACTCTCACCAAGGTTCCTGTGGTTTCAACTCTCTCTATCACTTCTTCTCTGTTTGTAAGAATTAAGTCCAGTATAGTTATCTCTCTAGTTTCCTGCTCTACCTTTTGGATGACAAAATTATATGTTAGGCTGGTCAAGAACCTGTTTGATCTCCCATCTGATGCAGAATTTATTTCCCAGTTGATGTCAGGGTAATTAAAGTCACCCATTACTATTGTGGTGTGTTTCCGACATACATTAGTTAACTGATTAGCAAAAAGTTCATCTATTTCTTCCACTTGGTTGGATGCCTGTAGTATACATCTATGGCAATGTCACTGTCAACCCTGAAGCAAACCTAGCTGGAGCCATCTTTTAATGCTTCCGCAATTCCTGGAGGAAAATGATTATCTAGACCCATACCAATCAGGCTTCAGGCGCGGACACAGCACAGAAACAGCATTGGTCACCCTGGTGAATGATCCCTGACGGGCCTGGGATGGGGGTTATACCTCCATCCTGGTGTTACTTGACCTCTCAGCAGCTTTTGATACCATCGACCATGGTATCTTACTGGTATCTTACTGTGACAACTCAGGGGGTTAGGGGTGGGGGGCACTGTTCTACAGTGGTTCTCCTCCTATCTCTCAGGCTGTACGCAGTTTGTATGGGCGGGGGGTCAGAGATCCTCCCCGAGGCCCCTCACTTGTGGAGTGCCGCAGGGGTCGGTTCTCTCCCCCTGATCTTTAACATCTACATGAAACCGCTGGGTGAGATCATTCGTAGTTTTGGGGTGAGGTATCATCAGTATGCTGATGATACCCAACTTTACATCTCCACCCCAGAAGGGGGAAAGGGAGGGGGAAGTAGATAGCCTGGCTTGGCTGTCAAAACAAAAAGTTTCCTGTGGGACCCAAGGTCATTTCAACAGGTGGCTGAGAGTAGAGGAGTGAAGTAACCAAGTGACCAGCCAGCACCTCATTGGACCATGTGATTGATGGCCTGGGGAAAGGGGGAACTTTCACTTTTAATTAGGTGAAAACTGCAGGAACTTTTAGAGTCAGTTTTCACCAGTTGTACCAATATAATGTATCCAATAAACCTGTTCTTTGAGGGATCTACCTGCCTCAGAGTTCTACTTTCAATAGGCGCATTACTTAGAATGCTGACAGTCACTCTTTTATCCTTTTATATTGACCTATATGCATTCAATAAAGCTTTCATCCTTGGTTTTATGCATTTCTGTAGAGATTTTGTGATCTCTTATATAATGCAACTCCACCTCCTCTTTTGTTAGGTCTGTTTCTTTTGAACAGTTTATATCCTTCCATCGGTACATTCCAGTCATGAATTTCATCCCATCAAGTTTCAGTAATCTATATCTAAACTATAGATTCAGTAATCTAAACTATATCATACTTGCCCTCATGTACTAGTACTTCAAGTTCACCCTGTTTGTTCCCTAATTTTTCAGCATTAGCCTATAGACATCTGAGTCCTTTATGGCTGACTCTAGGTATGCTTCCTACATCTCCTAGTTTGTATCTGAGTTTTTCTTCCTTCCAATCACTTTCTACCTCCTTGTTTGATTGGTTGTTGGGGTTTATGCTTAGGATTAGATTCTAAAGATGCTAAAGATTGGTCACATTCTCACAGAGAGATATAAATGTTATATCTTGCCCACACAGGCTTTATGTGACTTCCAACAATTTATCTGTTTTTACACAATGTATAAACCTGCGTAGTGCTTTCAGTTACATTAACAGGTACAATGTGACCTGTTAATGTAACTGAAAGCACTACGCAGATTTATTCATTGTGTAAAAACAGATACAACTTTAGAGAATAATTTGTATGCAGGGTTGGGCAGCAACATACTGTTGCAGAAGGCCATATTAAAGACATACTGATTATTGGGGTGGAATGATTGCTGGGAATACAGAATCACAGGGAGCAGATAGTGTTGACTATGACAAGATAGTGAAATATTTGGGAAAGGAGAGGACATCCTAGAGTAAGAGGGTAATGTTATGGTAAAAAAATAAGGCCAATACTCCAGGAAACAAAAAGTAACACATGATTTCTGATTGCCGTAATCACATTTATTCATGCTTCCATTTTAGGACATTCTGTTTTCAAGGAGCATCACAACTAGACTTTTCTTCATGGTGCATAGCTATTCAGAGTTCAGCAGGAAGTCAAGGGAATGCCTTGCAAGACCAGCAGCTCAGCAAAAATGGCATCCCCATTATTGTGAGCAGTTGTATTTCATTTATCACTCAATATGGTAAGTTACTCAGAGATTCCTTCAATCAACCAAAAATAATTTATACCTTATTGTGATCAAAGTACCATATTTTTCAGAGTATAAGATGCACTGGAGTATAAGACGCACCTACCTTTTTTGGTTGTTGTTGTTTTTTTAAAGGTTTTTTTTTTTTTAGACAAACACACATACAAACATACAATGTATTTTCTTTGAACAGAGTATTTGGCTGGTTCACAAATTTAAACAGTGTTTAGTCATTTCAATTAAATTTACAATTTCTATGTTTCCCTTTTCCCATATTTATTCCTCATCTATTTTTTAAAAAAACCAATATTACCCTTCATTCTCATCTCTAATCTTAATCAAATTCAATTTTTCCCTTCTATTCTATATTATACCCCTTCCCATTGTCATCTATTTTTATATCCATCCTCACATTGGTTAATTATGTAATATTACAGTTGTTTAATACAAATTCAACATTTTAATATAAATCAATTAGTTATATAACTATCTTTTTGTACTGTATATTAATCAATATGAACATGAATATTCCAATTATTTCCATGCAATCCAATTTCTTACAAATCAATTAATTATATTTACCAATAAGAATAAACCAAATAATTTCCCCCATATATTCCTCCAAACCACAACTTAACCATTTCTGCTTTCAACACAATATATAATTAATAGTATATCAATTCCCTAGTTAAATAGAGTTTTTTTTTTCTTTTGTGTTCTAAAATCTTGAACTCTCCTCTTTTGCCCTAAATTTCCCATTGTTTGCACCTACCTTTTTTGGTGAGAAAAAAGAAAAAAAAATCTCTCTCTGCCTCATTTTGTCACGTTGCAGCAAAGAACCTGCTTTACTTTCAGTTTTGTTTTTTCAGCATAACTAAGGGAAAAAAATCTGCTCCAGCACTTTTTGCAGCAAACAGGAGAGTCCCGTGCAAAACAGCTGAGAGCAAATCAGCTGAGAGTTGGGTGGCCGATCTAATCAACTTGTGTTAATTAACCTATGCTGAAGCTGAAAGGGGCTGTTTTTTCTTGCTGTTTGCTTGCAAGGAGGTAACTGCTGCGAGGCACAGGCCAAAGGGTGGGGGCCAGTGGGTGGGCAGGGCTACATTTGGTGTATAAGACGCACCTAAATTTTCACCCCCTTTTGGGGGGTAAAAAGGTGTGTCTTATACTCCGAAAAATACGATAAATCAAACCATCCCTCCTGCCTGAAAAATAGTGGCTTTAAGTCTATTATTCTGCATGAGCAAGAAAATAAAGCATAAGAATGTGAACCTTGATTTCACTATAAGTAGGCTTGTATTTGATATACAACAATTGCTAAAGTTCTTTCATAATATCTTTTTTTTATTGCAAAAGTTTTACAATTACATTTTTACCCCTTTCCCCCCCTCAACCCACCCCAAACTTCCCAACCTCCCTAACCCTCCCTAACCCTCCCCTCCCCCCAGACTTCCACACAATATACTCAAAAGTAAAAAAAGCCCTTTGTATAAAACTTGAACCCCTCCCTCCCCCATATAATTTTTCATCTTCATTACATTAAAATATTTCTATCTTAATATAGCATTTTCAAATAAAAGCTATTTGATACTTCCTAGTTTGATATTTGTTCTGCACATAATCTATCCACTTTTTCCATTCCCATTCATAAGTCTCTTGTGAACAATCTTTTAAATATGCTGAAATCTTCGCCATCTCTGCAAAACTGGCCATCTTCAAAGTCCATTCCTCGATAGTGGGCAAAGCTTCATTTTTCCAGTATTTACCTATCAACAATCTCGCTGCTGTTATCATGTACAATATCAATTTTGTTTCACCCTATGTAAAACCCTTAACTATACCCAATAAAAACAGTTGTGGAGAAAATTGAATTTTTTTCTTCAAAACATTCTGCATGACCCACCAAATTTTTATCCAAAAAGCCTTAACTTTCCTACAAGTCCACCAAACATGATAATATGTAGCATCTAAACAATCACATCTCCAACATTTTGGCTGAACATTAGGGTACATACACGACAATTTTTTGGGGTCTAAATGCCATCTGTAAAACATTTTATAAAAATTTTCCCTCAAATTCTGCGACTGTGTAAATTTAACGTTCTGAACCCAAATTTTTTCCCATGTTTCCAACATCACTGGTTCTTCAAAATTTTGTGCCCACTTAATCATACAATCTTTAACCAATTCAGTTTCTGAATCCCTTTCTAACAAAACATTGTAAAGCCTTTTAATATGCATTGGACCTTTCTCTTTTATATGTCTAACCAATTCTTCCTCATGCAGCATAATACCAATTTTTTGGTCCTCTTTCCATCTCAGTGTTAGTTGATTATATTGTAACCAAGTTAAGTTAATCCCTTCGTCCAACAGTGTCTCTAATGTCTTCAACTGCCATCTACCCGCATCTGTAAAAAGAACCTCTTTATATAAAAACCCCCCGAGTGACATTATATTTGTATTCCACATAATATGACCAAGATCCAGCCATAACGGTATTTTGTAATCCCATTTGAGTCGGTGCTTCTTCCAAACCCTCATCAAAGAGTCTCTAAGTATATGACTTTTAAATACTTTATCCACTTTGTTCTCATAAAATAAATAAGCATGCCATCCAAATTCAAGATCAAAACTTTCTATATTCAATATTCCAGTCTTTTTCCTTCCAAACCAGTCGCTTGCTTGAGTCAAGGCTGCTGCTTCATAATATAATTGTAGGTTTGGAAGTTTAAGACCTCCCCTTTCTGGAACATCTTGCATAATTTTCAATTTCACTCTAGGTCTCTTCTCGTTCCAGACAAACTTATTCACTCCACTTTGCCATTCTCTCAGTTGTTTATCACTTTTAAGCACCGGAATCATTTGAAACAAAAAAAGAAATCTTGGCAAAACGTTCATCTTAACTGCTGCTATTCTTCCAAGTAAAGACAGCTGCAGTTTTTTCCAGGTCTCCAAGTCTTTTTGTACCTCTTGCCACAATACCTCATAATTATTTTGAAACAGTTTCATATTTGATTCTGCAACCTGAACTCCTAGATATTTTACCTTTGATACAATCTCAAAACCTGCCCTCCTTTCAAGCTCGTATTTACGGTCTTGTGTCATATTTTTAACTATCATCTTAGTTTTTTTCTGGTTCAATCTAATACCTGAAACTTTACCATAGTCTTGTATAATGTCTTTCATTTGGATTATTGATTCCATTGGCTGTGTTAGGGTAACAACCAGATCATCTGCAAATGCCTTTATTCTGTAGTCCTCTTGCCTTATCATTATACCTTTCAAGATATTAGAGTCCCGAATTGTGTTTAACAAGACTTCTAGTGTTAGAATAAATAGCAGTGGGGATAACGGACATCCCTGTCTTGTTCCTTTTTCAATTTTAAACTCTGTTGTCAAACTTCCATTAATAATAATCTGTGCCTTTTGCTCTTGGTAAATTGCTGAAACCGCCTGTATAAATTGGTCCCCAAAGTCCATCTTTTTTAAAGTCTTTAATAGAAAATTCCAATCCACTCTGTCAAAGGCCTTTTCCGCATCCAAAAAGACCAGCACTGCAGATACCTGTTTATTCCTCTCAAGATATTCCAATAAATCTATTACTTGCCTCACATTATCCTTCATGTATCTACCCTCGATAAATCCTGCTTGATCATCATGAATCACCTTTTGAATTACTGGCATCAATCTGTTGGCTAGTACTTTTGCATAAATTTTATAATCAGTATTCAGAAGAGATATTGGTCGATAATTCTCCGGCTTTTTAGGACCTGCTTGCTCTTTTGGTATCAAAGAAATATGAGCTGTTGTCCATGATGGTGGAACTTTACCCCCTTGTTGAATATTGCAAAATAAGTCTCTAAGTTGTTCCACCATTTCTGCTTGCAAAGTTTTATAATACACTGCGGTCAAGCCATCCGTTCCAGGAGCTTTAGCTGTTTTTAATTGTTTAATTGCTGCCATTATCTCCTCCTCTGTTATAGGATAATTCATTCTTTCCTTTTGTTGAGTAGTAATTTTTGTAACTCTTTTATTATCTAAATATTTTTCTATAAGTCCATTCTGCATATCATCTTTAGCATATAATTTAGTATAATAATCCACAAAAGCTTCTTTAATTAACTTTTGTTGAAAGATTTCTTTCCCTCCGATATCAATACTATCAATAGTCCATATACTCTGCTTTTTCCTTAATGTGTAGGCCAACCATCTGCCTGGTTTATTGGCATTACAAAATGTATTATGCTTCGCATATTGTAGGTTTGTTGCAACTTGTTCCGCCATAAGCATTTGAAATTGATCTTTCAAAAGTTTTATAGCACCACGTGTTCTTTCATCTGTTGGGTTTTTAATAAGTAGCTGTTCTTTGTTCTTTATTTCTACTTCCAATTCAGATCTTTTCTTTTGTCGATTCAGTCTATGTTTAGAATTCATATAAATGAGTACCCCTCTCATATAAGCTTTGCTCGCATCCCACACAATTTCAATTGGGGTACCCTTATTCAAATTTATTTCAAAAAATTCTTTCAGCTGCTTTTTAAGTTCTATTATATTTTTTTCATATCTGAACAAGTTTTCATTTAGTCTCCATGAGCATCTCTCAGTCTTACCCATCTCAATTTCTATCCATACTGGGCTATGGTCAGTCAAAGTTCTTGGGAAAATCTTTGTTCTTTTTGTCTTAACAAGTAGATCATCTGACAACAAAATAAAATCAATCCTAGAGAAGGATCTATGTCTATCAGAAAAAAAAGTATAGTCCAATTCTTTTGGGTTATGTATTCTCCAAATATCTTTTAATTCCAAATCTTCTTTCATATCAAAAAAAGTCTGCGGTAATCTGATCCTGGATTTCGCCAAACTCTTTTTATCTAGTTTAGAATCAATTACTCCATTCCAATCTCCCATAATTAAAATAGATCTATAGTCCCATTGCAGTATTTTAGTGTGTAACATTTTATAGAAGTGATCCTGTTGTTGGTTGGGAGCATAAATTCCAATCAAAAGAATTTGGCCGTTTACTATAAGCAGTTCAATTGCTATAAATCTACCATCTTCATCTGCTTCTATAATTTTAGCTGTTAATCTTTTGTTTACATAAATAACCACACCATTCTTTTTTTGCAAAGTTGGAGCTATAAAATGTGTTCCTAATTTAGAATTTATCAAGTATTTTTGATCTTGAGTTGTGATATGAGTTTCTTGTAAACAAATTATATCGTTATTAAATTGTCTCAAATATGCAAATAACTTCTTCCTTTTCTGTACTGAGTTCAACCCATTCACATTCCAGGAAAAGCACTTAATTGTCATCTTTATCTTTTTGAAGCAACGAGCAGAATAGCCGAATATCTTCCGGAATCTTCGGTTTTGCTCCCCCCATGGCTTCAGTCTCTTGTGTAGTACTCTTAGCTCCCTTTTTGTATTGTCTTTCCTGTTGTTGCTTTTCTTTAAGTTGCTTAGATTTTGCACGAGTTATACGCTGATCTTTAACTTCAACCATTCGAGCCGGGTCCAAGATTGGAGAAGATTCTAACAGGGGCTCCTCCAAAAGACCTCCTACAGCACCCTGCGTTTCCTCTAACTCCACCTGCTTAAACTGTTCTTGCAATTCTTGCTGGAGTTGCTTCTTATCACTCTCCTTGATCTCCAGCACTGTAGATGTATGTGGAGATGGTGTTCTTTCTTTAAGAATAGTAGAATAAAAATGCTCCGCCTTCTCCACAGTATTCAAGCGATGTCTTTCTCCATTATATTTCAAAATTATACCAGTTGGGGCATCCCACCGGAATGGTATCTCTTGTTTTTTCAGTTCATTTACTAGAAAGCCAAAATCTTTTCTGGCTTTCAGCATTTTGGGTGGCAATTCTTTGTAAACTCCAATTTGAGCCCCCCCCCCCACTTGCACAGAGGAGAGAAAAGATTTTTGCAGGATATCATTTCTTATTGCTCTGTCTGTAAAATATATCACCACATCTCTAGGCAATTGTCTTTGTCTGGCCACCCAGGAATTCACTCTGTAAATTTTGTCTATTTTGTAAAAAACCACATCAGGATTAATTTTTAATATCACTGCCAAAGCCTCAGCACAAATCTGTCTCAAATCCTGTCTGTCATCCTCTCTGATTCCTCGAAGCCTTATAGCGAATTCCATCACCCTGAATTGCATCATTATAATTTCATTTTCAACTCTCTGCATTTTATCATCAACATCAGAAATTTTATAGTCATTGTCCTTAATCTTAACATTGACTTCTGATTTGAATTCTTCCACTTTGGAGTCCACTTTAATAATAAATTCTGCAAGGCCAGACGCCACATCTGATATTTTTTTAGTCACCTTGCCATAATCCTGTTTCACCATATCTTTGATTTCATTAATTTCCTGCATAATTTCCTGTTGAGATTTTTGAAGTTTATCATCTATTTCCTGTTGAGATTTTTGAAATTTATCATCCAAAGCCTGAGAGATAAATTCTTTTAAATTTTCAAAATCAAAGTCTTTTTTCTGAGTCTGTTGGGTGGAAGGAGGCTGTAATTCATGTTTGTGTGTGGGGGATCCCCCCCCGCTGCCTTTCCTTCCTGCTTCTTTGAAGCCATCCTGCCACGTAGGTTAGTTTTTCTGAAAAGGGAAATCCTTTTTCCTTTTCCACCTCTACAAAGACTTCTAAAAAAGTCCCCCAGGTTTAATCAAATAGAAGCTAGACTGAAGCAGACTCAGATTTTAAAGAAAGAGTTTTTCCTCTTCTCCTATTCCTCTGTATTACAGGCAGAGTAACTTTGTAACAGATCAAAGTAGCTTCACAGAATCACTTTCACTAGCTCGTTAACTCTGCTGCTGGGCGCCATTTTTTTTTCAAATCAGTTTCACTCGATCGTACTTTCTCTTAATTTAAAAAGTCACCAAAGCATTAATACTTGCGATTTTCAAGTTTGGGGGTTCAAGTTGATACTTCCACTATTTGTTAAGGTTGGTTTCATTCAGTTAAAATGTTTGCAGCAGCCAGCTTGTTCTGCAGAAAGCAGAGTCGTCCCACGCCGTCCAGAGTCTGGCAAGTTGAAAGGGAGCCGCGCCTGTTTCCTCCCCAGCAGCGATTCTCTGGGGGCTCACAGGGGCTCAACCAGTGCCTTGCCTTCTCTCCTCCTACAATCCTTCGGATTTTGGAGTTTTCAAGCCGCTTCTCTATGTTGAAGCGGCTCTACAGACAGCGGGGCTGGCGGTCCTTAAGAAGAGACCGTCTTCGCTGGCGGCCAGCAAACCGGAAGTCCTCTTTCATAATATCTTAATAGCTTTTCTACAGTAATTCTTTATCAGTGTTTGCATCTTTGGAAAACTGAGCCAGTTTCTTGACCAGCAATTTCAAATAAATTGACAGAACCTTAGAATGTAAGAATTGGAAGTGACCTTGGAGATCATTTAGTTCAATCTTTTGTGTGGGACAGGAATCCATTATTTCAATATCCCTGACAAATGCCATTTATGCCACTGAGGAAGTCAACCATTTCTGAATATTTGGTTCTATTGTTAAATGGCTCTTATCATTTGGAATTTTTTTTTCTGATGCTCCACTGAAATCTATTTCTTTATCTGCTTCTTCTATCTTCTGGAAACAAATATGAACAATGGCTTTCATGTACTTGAAGATTGCTATCAAGTGTATCAAATTATCCTCAGCACCTTCAGATGTTCTTTTTCAGTTTTTCCTTCTAGCCATATCTCACCTTGCTTCGTCTCCTCTGGACATGCTCCACTATGTGTCTCAAACCTGGATACAAACTTCTAGGTGTAGTCTGACCAATACAGAAAAAAGAAAAACAACTATTTATGTTGATACCATTGATGTGGATGGTCTATGGTCTAAATGTTGTAAACATTTGTGGCATATTTTGTATGAGGTTAATGCAGAATGAGATTCGTAGGGATCATGGTTGAAATTAAACATTTATATAATGCTTTAGCAGTTGCTAATGCATAACAGAAAGACATTTCAGATTGTTCCATAGTTGTTTCAGCTTTGGTTTGCTTTTCTTTGACAGATACCACTACTTGTTCTCCATCCTTTATTGAAACTTATAAGAAGCTGTTCCCTGCTTGTTTCTTTGTTTTTCTCTTTATATGCCACTTTTAGCTACCCTTTATATGGAGGTGTTTTTATATACTATTCCAGTGCCCATTTCATTTTCCTCTTCTCTCAGGAGCAATTCTTGTATAAACTTCATGGTTTGATCTAGGATACAATACTTTTATATCCTGGTACACAAGGTTTAACATTAAATAGAATTACAGCCATTTTTATTAATAACAGAAAAATATTATGACAATAGAAATGATCTAACATCTCTCCCATCCATCCTTAGTCATACTTGACTTTCTAAGCAGAACATTAGTGTTAAAAAATAGATTATATTTTGATATTAATCATTTTCTCAGGGTTTTGCATCAACTGTAGATTCTCACTGTGTGTTTGAGTAAGTCACCACTTGTCAGAGATGTAATAAACTTGTTAGTGCCACAAATATTTAAGCTTTGTGTTTAGATATGGCATTTTAGATGAATAGATATGTAACATTAAATCACAGCATCAGGATAACAGAAAAAAATTGGGGGGGGGGGGCGGAGCTGATGTCACAGCAAGAATAGTGAGCTTAGGAGGAGAGGTGGCTAGTGCCACAGCGATACAACGGAACTCCACGGGGCTCCGTGGAAAACATCAAAATCCCCCCCCCCCCCACTTAGAGGTCCATAGGGAGGTGGTATTCAGTCAGTTTGCACTGGTTCATGCGAATTGTTGGTGGAAATTTAACCAAGATCACCAAACTGGTAGCGATGGCCAGCTGGTCATGCCCTCGAACCAGTCCCCCAGTCATCGCTTGCTCACCCCGCCTGCCATGTTTATCTCTGCCATGTTCTCTGCATACGCGCATCCCATTGCCTTGCAAGTCCAATGGAATCTGCATGCACAAATAACATTTGTGCATGCAGATTCCATTGGACTTGCAAGGCAATGGGCGGTGATGGCAGCAGCTTTTTCCATGACCTCCAGTACTTTTTGGCGGCAGCTGGGAGGCTTCTTTGCAAGCCACTTTCTAGCAGCAGCGGCTGGCTGAGGGCTGCAGAAAATTCCAGTCAGCTTGCCTTCCGGACTCTGGACTAACTGCCATAGAAGATAAGCAGCCCAAACAAAGAGATGGTGGTGGGGGAGGAAGTGGGGCTAGGGCTGGGGTCACTAAAGGAGGGGAAATGGGGAGGCAGGGGGAGATAGGTGGAAATTCCAAAAATTTTCCTACCTTTTCCTGTGGGTGTGGCTAGGTAATTAATATGTAATATGTATATATTAATATTTAATATGTAAATTTTAATCTGTTTTTAAATTATTGGGGTGTTTTAATTTGTCCGGGCCAAAATGATTTAATTTGATTTTATCTGGTTTTTAAATTTTTTGTATTTATGTATTTTATTGTTTGGCTGTTCACTGCCCTGAGTCCTTCGGGAGTAGGGCGGTATACAAATCAAATAAACTAAACTAAAAAACTAGGTGGGGGAGATCATGTGACTGAATGGGCATGGGCATGAGTGACATCAAGTTGGCCATGCCCACTCAGTCACATGCCCCTCACCTAGCCATGCCCACTGAACCGGTAGTGAAAATTTTTGAAACCCACCACTGGACCCTAGCTAACCCTGTAGGGGTGGGTGAAGAAGAGTGGATACCCTGTGAACCCGCAAATCCCTGTGGGAACAGAGGAAAACCTCTCAGACTGGTGAGGAGTGATAGACGGTCATTACAAGATGTCAGAAAATGGCAGCCAGACTGGAAAGTTAAAAGAAGAAGAGCATCAAGCTGTGTGTTTGCCCTAGGTGAGATTTTTCTGAACTCTGCTTTAAAAGAAAAGACTTGGTTCTCCCTCAAAACTGGATCTAATTGAGAGTGAGACTAAAGAATAGGAGGTGGGATTGTAAACTTTCCACCTCTGGATTTGGTAGCGAAGAGATCATTAGTCATTAACGAAAAAGACATAGAAGAAATTATTATTTTGTTAAAAGAAATTGTGGAAGAGATAGAAAGAAGAGACTAAGGCATTAACTGGGGTGAAGTTCTGTTAGCCCCTTTTAATTAACTTTGGAAACTTTTGACTGTAAAAAGAAAAACTTTAAGCATTAAAATTAAGGAATGATGGGATTAAAATAGAGGAAACAGAACACGTGCGCCATCTACTGTTACCTGCTGGCAGATAAAGTGTTTAAGAAGTGAAAGGACTTTTGAATAGACATGATCTTGGAATGTGCATTACAATAAATGAAATAAGAACAACCTTCTGACACCTGCAATTTGTTTAGTCTGGAAGGCTGGAGCAGAGAGTGAAAGAACTATGACAGTGCAAAATTAGCAGCTCTCAGGTTCTAACAGATAATAAATAAGCAAGCAGGTTGCAGCTGGGAACATTCTGAATAGAATGCCTTTGGATTTTTTCTTTTCTCCCTTCTTTTGTTCCTTCCTACTTTCCCTTGAGACTTTTAAAACCCAGAAGTCTGGTAACTAGAGAGTTGCCAAATTGGGCTGGAGTATAAATTACTTTGGTGGAATACAATTAATCTTTGATATCATAATTGTAGAAGGAGAAGAAAAGAAGAGACTAAAATAGTTTTACAAGATCTCTTGGGATATTCTGTGAAAGATTGTTGGGGACATATGTGGGCTTAAGTGGATTACAAATAAACTTTGATAGCCTATTTACTAAAGAGGAAGAGAAGAAGAATCAAAGATGACTTGGGAAAGATATGTTGGTTTGTCCTATAAAATCATAAAATCTTTTAGAGGCATATCTTGGACTTTGTGGACTTTAGGAAAGTAATTAGTACTCATATCCATATTCTATTTCTATATAACATTGTGATAAAAAAAGAAGAGAAGAAGGGTGAAAAACCATATTTAAAAGTACTTTTTGAACTGATATATTATAGGCTAGCTGGAGAGAAGTGGTAAAAAGACTGATAGAGGAATCTAGCAAATGGTTATAAAAAGGTTGTTGAAGTTGGGAGGCAACTGGGAGGGAATGGTGGAATAGTTGGGAGTGTGTTGTGAAGTTATTGTATATCCTATGTGTTAATATTGAAAGATGAAGAAAAATACTTTGGCTCCCTGTTCAGCAACATCATCTGCTGCCCCAAGTTCGGCAAGCCAGAGTTCCTTGGATAATTTTTTTGCTGCAGGAAAGAAACAAAAGCAACGTTTCAATCACTACAGGAGTCAATGACTAAACTACATGAAAGAATACAAAAAATAGATGATAAAGTAGAAAATATCCAACAAATAATGATAAAGAATGAAGACAGAATTAAAGAAGTAGAGGAAAAATCAGAACAAATGGAGAAAAAGATGGTGGAAATGGACCAGAGCAGTGGTGGGTTTCAAAAATTTTTACTACCGGTTCTATGGGTGTGGCTTGGTGGGTGTGGCACAGGAAGGATACTGTAAAATCTCCATTCCCTTCCCACTCCAGGGGAAGGTTACTGCAAAATCCCCATTTTCTCCCGATCAGCTGGGACTCAGAAGGCAGAGAATAGATGGGGGTGGGGCCAGTCAGAGGTGGTATTTACTAATTCTCCAAACTACTCAAAATTTCCACTACCAGTTCTTCAGAACTGGTCAGAACCTGCTGAAACTCACCTCTGGACAAGAGATTAACTCAGGTGGAGAAGAGCTTGGAGGAGCTTCCATCTCCTTGGAGATGGAAAAGGCTGAATACTTCCTAAGATTCCAAAATATAGATGAAGAGAAGGGGGTAGACCTCCCCGATAAAATGGCAGAATTGTTGGCTGAAATCTTGGAAATGAGCAAGCAGGAGGCATTATCAGAGATGGGTGAAATTTTTCAGGTCCATACAGGCTATGCAAAGAGGAATAAACTCACAAGAGAAGTACACATTAGGTTCTTGAAAAAGACAACGAGAATGGAAATACTTCAAAAAGCTAATGGAAAGCCAATGGTGTATAAAGAGAGAGAAATAACTATTCTAAAACAGATACCAAGAAGAGTGTGAGCTTTAAGAAGAGAATATCAATTTTTGGCAAGAAAATTGATTAAATATGATGTACACTTCAGATGGTTGAAACCTGAAGGCTTATTGGTGACTTGGCATGAGAAGAGATACAGGTTAGATTCAATAGACAAGGCAATTAAATTTGATGATCAATACTTCACCATGGAGGAAGAGAACGAGAAAAGAGAGAAAACAAGAAGACAAGACATATCAGTTGGAGAGAAACTACTACAGTTAAAAGAGAGTGCAATGGGAAAAAAAGAAAGAGTGGAATGGGAAGGAGTTAGAGCAAAAGAACAGAGAGAAATAAGAACCACTAGAACAATTAGACCTATTTACAAGTAAAAAGATGGAAGAAGAAATTACTTTTTTTAAAAAAAAATGTTTTTTTTTATTTTTTACACAAACACACATACAAACATACAATGTATTTTTTCTGAACAGAGTGTTGGCCGGTTCACAAATTTAAACAATTTTTAGTCATTTCAACCAAATTTACAATTTCTATACTTCATTTTTGCCATAATATTTATTCTCTCTATTTTTTAAAAAAACCAATATTACCCTTCATCCTACCCTCTTATCTTAACCAAATTCAATTTTTCCTTTCCATTCTATGTTGTACCCCTCAAATTTAAGATCTAATCTAATTTTTTTTTTATTTGATTTATATGCCGCCCTTCTCCGGAGACTCAGGGCGGCTTACAATGCGTTAAGCAATAGCCTTCATACTTTTGTATATTTTATACAAAGTCAGCTTATTGCCCCCACAAACCGGGTCCTCATTTCACCTACCTTAGAAAGGATGGAAGGCTGAGTCAACCTTGAGCCTTGGAGAGATTCGAACCAGCAGTAATTGCAGGCAGCTGTGTTAATAACAGGGTGCTTAGACCACTGTACCATCAAGGCTCTAATCTAATATGATTCCTTTATTATAGTTACTGATGTTTTCCATTGTCATCTATTTCAATATCCATCATCTTAATATAAATTAATTAATTATGTGGTGTTACAATCATTCATTTCTTATAAGAATAATAAACCCAATTGCTTTATAGCATACATTTCCTTAAATAATACAATCCAACATCTTAATAAGAATCAATTAATTGACTTCCGGCGGTGACATCACCGTGCCAGGAACAAAGGGGACTGAGCTCCATTCCCTAAGTTCCAAATTTTCGATCTGGAAGCCGATTCTCAGTGCTATTGACCACGAAGAGGTCAATAGATTAAAGGGGAAGTCCCGAGGACCTCGGAGGCAGCAGCAATCGCCCCGAAGGTTCAGGGAAAACCCCTTAATTCCGATTGGAAAAAACCCAGCCATTCCTGGCTGGCCTGAACGTTGACAGCTGACTAAGAAGGAAGCGAAGATCAAATAAAGAAGACATCGGCAAAAAACAAGAACAAAGCAAAAATTTTAAAAGGTACAACTATAGAGTGGAGGGGGAAAAAAGAATATAATTAAGAGAGAGTCTCCAAACTAATTGGCTAAGCGGAGCCAAAAAGAAAGCGGCGAAGTGAAAGTAAACAGAGCGGAGTGGAGAAACCAACCAGAGGGTGACTAAGAGGAATTGATAGGCAACGGAAATAATGTGGATTCAAAAGAATATACATTAAAGATATATTGGATTATAAAATATATTGAATTTGACTTGATTGGGATTCGGAACCTGGCGAGGATTGATTGGACTGCGAAAGGAGTACAGGAATATTAAAGAACATTACAAGGCGATTGGAATAAAAGACTATAAGAGACCATAAGAACAGTAATTAAAGACAAGGAAACGGGAAACTAAACTAAACTTTGGGGTTATTAATGGCATCCAGCATAGACTTGAAGAAGGAAACGTTGGACTCATTACAAACAGAAACGGAGCTGAGGCAATTGAGGAGAGGTAGTCACTGAAAGTGAGAGTGGACCTATGGAACTTTTGTATTTGGAATTAACGAACAAACGGTGGACTCAAACAAGAATATTAGGGTATTTACCCTGAAATAACTAAGTGACACTGGGATTTTGATATTGTGATATTAACACTACTGGAAAGCAAATTGAAGGACACTTGCAATAATTTCTATGGGAGACAAGTTTGAATGATGCAAGATCAGCTGAGAATTACAATGACCACGAATTTGGAAACTGAATGCAGCTATTAAGATTTGTATAGTAATTATTACTTAAGTTGATTTAGTGATATATTCAATTAATTAATTCAGTTAATCAAACCTTCTCTATCCTCTTCTAATTTTCTATATTTATATTATATTGTATTATAATTTATAAGATTAAATCTATAGTATATAGCAAATTGAATTGATAAACTAAGAGAATAAGAAAACAGTACATATTTACTTATAGAAATATGAGGAGGAAAGATAGAATAGTATTTGACTGTAGTAATTTATTGATAATATTTTAGGAATTGAATAGACAACAATATTATAATCAAATATCTTATTTTCTTATTTTCTTATTTTCTTTTTTTTCTCTTGTCTTTCCCCTGTTCTTTTGATATAACTTATTATAAACTTGAGTCATTGATATATTAGTATATTGACAAACCGAAATAGAATATACATATACTATTGTTTAAGATAAGAATTGACATTTAAATACTGATAAGATTTAACAAATAAGTAAGAATTTAATAAAATTTAATAGTATATTTAAGATAGAATAGACACATGATTTGCTGAAACATTTGACTTTTTCCCTGCTCCCCTCTAATGATATTTTGATCCTTATATAATGATATTGAAA
This sequence comes from Pantherophis guttatus, assembly GCF_059756535.1. NCBI lineage: Eukaryota > Metazoa > Chordata > Lepidosauria > Squamata > Colubridae > Pantherophis > Pantherophis guttatus. The sequence continues at coordinate 116,956,527 of NC_142065.1, read as the reverse complement.
ACTCCTGAAAACTCCTGAAAATCGATTTGAAAGTTAAACAACTATATCCTATTCCCACAATCAACATAATTCATATAAACAATTTACCAACAAGAAATTCCAACGAATTGACTTTATAAAGTAGGCTGTGTATGAAAATTTGGGAAATGGTGAAACAGAAAATTAAGATGATAACTACAGCCCATCTGCGACAACTAAAATAAGTAAAAGAATAATTTCCAACCAGACATCGACCACTGCATCACTGATACAACAGAAAACGATAGACACAATGCTATCTATAGAAAAAGAGAAAACTCCCCCAGCATTCAATATTCAAAATATACATTCAGTTTTGGCGATGATACAAGAGGGGATGAATAAAACACAAGAATCAATAGCTAATAACCACGAGAAAAGCAGGAAGAATCATGAAGAACTGAAATCAGATGTAGGAGAGATAAAGGACAATTTTTAAAAAATGGATGATAAGATGGAAAAGATACAACAAAACATCGCAAAAAAATGAACAACGGATCCAAAACATCGAAACAAAAATGGACCAAGCAGAAAAAAAACCTGGATAATATGGAAAGTGATCAAATAGCATGGAATAAAGAATTGGAAGATTCAATTTCGTACTTAGAAATGGAGAAGGCATCCTTCTACCTAAGATTTCAAAATATCGCTGAGACCAGAGAAGAGAATCTGAGAGATTTGATGGTGGGGATTCTAGCAGAGGCGACCCAAAAGATAAGAAGGAAATTAGTAAAGAAATAGACAAAGTCTATAGAGTATATACAAATTATGCCCGAAGGAATAAATTATCTAAAGAGATCCATATTAGATTTGCAAGGAAATCGGTGAAAGAAGAAATATATAAAATAATGAGAGAGGAAGTAATCACTTACAAAGATAAAGAAATAATAACATTAAAACAAATACTGAGAAGAATAAGAGAAACAAAAAAAAATATAACTTTCTAACAACATAATTGAATAAACATAAAATAATGTTCCAGTGGTTGACACCCAAGGGAATCCTTGTTTCATGGCAAGACAAAAAACACAGAATTGACACCTTAGAAAAAGCACAACAATTTTTGACAGGCATTTTGCATTAGAAGAGGAACAACAAACTGAAGTCCAACAAGACCTCATCATAAGGAGGGCTCACCAGATGAAGTACAGAGAGAACGAGAAGGAAGAACAAGAATGGAGAAAGAGAAGATGGAAAGAGAGGGAGCAAGGGAAAAAACACAAATTATCGCAAAAAACACAAGAAGACTTAGGACAGCAAGGAAATAGAAGATTGGAATGGAGAAGGAACTAAAACTGATATCAATTAACATGAATGGCTTAAATATCCCATCAAAGAGAACCCGTATATTCAAAAATTTACAGCAATTGAAGACAGATATCATAACATTACAAGAAGTCCACATCAAAAAACAACATCAAAAATTACTAGAAAATAAACGACTGGGAACACTCTATACCGCACTATCAGAACAAAAAAAGAAAGGCATAGCAATATATATTAAAAATAATATACAAGCAAAACAAATATTTGCAGATGAGGAGAGTAGGACCCTGATGATTGAGATAAAAACAGGAACGAAAACCATACTATTAGAGTCACTCTATGTGCCGAATGGAAGCCAAACCGATTATTTCAAAAAAATACATAATATAATTAAAGAATTGGACTATGAAAATATATGTCTCATTGGAGACTATAATGCAATCGTAGATATAGAGAAGGACTATCAAAGTAGTAAAAAAAAAATATCCAGGAAAAAATCGCTACCGGATACATTTCAGGATATGGTACAAGAATTTCAACTACAAGACGCTTGGAGGGAAATCAATCAAAATAAAAAACAATTCACATTTTATTCGATTCCCCACCAATCATGGTCCAGAATTGACATGGCCTGGATGACAGCAGACCTTAGGTTAGACATCAAACAAATAGAAATTGCAACAAATACATGGGCAGATCACAGTCCGATCGTAATAACATGGAAGGGTCATCAAACACGAAAAAGATGGATGATGGATAAAGACATTATAAAGGACAAACAATATGTGGAAATGATCCAAAGAGAATTGAAAATATTTTTTCAAATTAATGTAAAAGAACATACATCAAAATTTATGGGACACAACTATGTAGGCGATTGTTAGGCCTAACAATCGCCTACATAGAAAAAAAAATAAAAAAAATAAAGACAAACAACAAACAAAAGAGAATTTATTGACACACTTGCAACAATATGAATTAAAATTACAGGAACAGTCACATAATAAAGAAATTAAAGAGTGAATTAAGCTCACAAGACATAAAATAAACTTAATCACAACAACGGACATAGTAAGGAAAATTAAAATGGCTAAACAAAACCAATTCGAACATGCAAATAAAACTGGCCGGTGGTTGGCTTACAAACTGAAAAAAGAAAAAGAGAAGAAAATGATACAGCAATTAAAAGATGAAGATGGACAAATATACCATAACAATGAGGATAAAAAACGAATCGCAAGGGAATTCTTTCAAAACCTATATGCAAAAGAAGAAATTCGCGAGGAAGACACTATAGAATATTTAAGCAAAATGAACATTCAGGAATTAAAAGAAAACCATACCGAATTATTGAATAGACCGATTTCCATGTCAGAACTAATAGAAGCAAGGAAGAAACAAAAAAACAACAAAACACCGGGTCCAGATGGCATACCATCCGAATTTTATAAGACATTCCAGCAATCACTAGATGACATTTTAATACAAGTTTTAATGATGCACTTCTAGAAGCTGAAATTCCACAATCATGATTTTAAGAATGAAGAAAGAGTGAAAGGGGGAAAAAAAGTTTAAAATGGTGGCTGGCTTTAGAGGCTTGAGAAGAAAGCTGAAAGCGAAAGTCCTTCTGTCTGAATGGCTTAATATGCTACAAAGTATCTGAAGTAATAGCGCTGGCTAGAAGAGAAGGGGAAAAATTTCTGCTTCATGCTTCTCCTTTCTTAGAGATTTGATATTGATATTGTGTGGAGAGAAGACTTTTTCTTTAAAAAGAGTCTGTTTGCGTGGCAGGATGGCGCTAAAGCTGACAAAGCCAGACAACAAAGCTGCCGGGGGGGGGGGTTCCCCCATTTATAAATCACAAGAGCAATTTTTGAACTTACAGACGCAGAAGAATGGTTTTAAAGACTTAAAGGAATTTGTTGTGGAGGCATTGGCAAGACATGATGAGATTATGAACCAGAATTTTGAAAAATTTAGACAGGAAATTAAAGAGTTGGTTCAACAAAAGTATGATAACCTGAAGCGATATATTGTAATAGCTTTGAAAGGCTTTTCAGAAGTAATTGTACAAATGGATAAAAAATTGGAAGAAATCAACTTAGAAATAGAGTCTAAAATGAAGGAAGCTGATTATAAGATTTATAATTTGGATAATAAAATGCAAAGAATTGAAAATGATTTGACAATGATTCAAGAAAATAGCTTAGAAGTAGAGTCAAAAGTGAAGGAAGCTGATCACAAGACTTACAATGTAGATAATATAACGCAAAGGATTGAAAATGAAGTTACAATGATGCAATTCAGATCCATGGAATTTGCGATTAGACTGAGGGGAATAAAGGAAAATAGAAGAGAGGATTTGAGAAAGATGTCTGCTGAAGCTCTGGCTGTGATTTTAAAGGGCAGCTCTGAAGAAGTATTCTGTAAAATTGATAAGGTCTACAGAGTAAATTCTTGGGTGGCAAAGCAAAGGCAATTGCCTAGGGATGTGGTGATTTATTTTACTGATAAAGGAATAAGAAATGATATTGTGCAAAAGTCTTTTAACTCCACTCTAGAAGTGAATGGAATGAAGATCCGGATATATAAAGAGCTGCCATCTAAGATGTTAAAAGACAGAAAAGACTTTGGATTTTTGGTGACTGAGCTAAAGAAACAAAACATCCCATTTAGGTGGGATGCTCCAGTTGGTATAATATTGAGATATCAAGGAGAAAGATATCAATTAAACACTGTTGAAAAAGCGGAAGAATTTTACTACAAGGTTTTTAAAATGGGCCCAACATCTCCACGTATGTCATCAGTGTCAGGAATACAGGAGGGTGACAAAGAAAAGCAAAATGAACAAGAGATTGCAGCTCAGGGTAAGCAGATGGAGATGGAGGTAATGGAAAAACAACAAGTTACAGAGGGCTTTTTGGATGAGCCACTTTTGGATTCACCCTCAGAGGCTATAGTTGGATCACCTATAAATATAAGAGAGGTGGCTTTGGATCTCGATTTGATGTCTTATCAAGTTAAAGACCAGCATGTAATTCAATCAGTTAACATACAAGTCTTAAAAAAGCAACCATGGTGGGGATCTAAGCCACAACAAGTTAAGAAAAGAAAAAGCAGGTTCTACAAAACTTAAAAATTTTAAACTAAAAAAAACTTTTTTATCCAACAGACTAATACCAGTTATTTAGAGACGATTTAATATAATAAGCGGGACTTATAGAAGGCAGATACATGAAAACATAACGGAGGCAAATTACAGACTTATACTATTTTGAGAAGAATAACAGATCTCTGCAGTGCTGGTGTCTTTGGGATGTGGAAGATGGCCTGTGATTGAGTGGACTGGAACTTTCTATTATGGACTCTATGAAAGAGGGACTACGCATATGTTGAGCTTCAAGGCAAGAGAACTATGGAATAGGAGCATGCAGATGATCTGGTTGTTACCCTAACTTGGTTGTTGGAATTAATAATCTAGACAAAAGACATTATAGAAAATACCATATGGAATACAAATATAAAGTCACTCGGGGGGGGGGGGGTTATATACAGAAATACTTATCAATGATGCGGGCAGATGGTAATTGAAGATACTAAATACACTGTTGGAAGCAGGATTTGATGTTACCCGAACATGGTCGATGGAATTAACAATCTAGTTGAAAGACATTACAGAAGATACTATATGGAATACAAATTTAAAGTCATTTGAGGATTTTATTTATATATGGAAATATCTTTTAGTGATACGGGCAGAAGAATAAAGATATTAAATATATTATGTATGGTAGACCTGCAGGAAAGTGGGTGAAAAAAAATTGATATGGTACAAGGAGATAGGTTAGGCTACTGATTGCTTAGTTTAGGAAAAAGGATGTTATGTTTAAATATTAATATACTTAAAAGATTTGAATTAAGAGATATACGTATGGGGGTGGAGGAAATGAGTAGCTTATGAGTAGAATAAATGCCAAATTAGGATCTATTATATAGTTTTATAGCCGAATGCTGTTTTGAAATGTATAGTATACGGGGGATATAATAATAATGTTAGAAAGAAATGTTTAGCACATAGGGGGTGGTGTAAAAGGGTGGTAAAGTATTATACAATGTGATATCAATTTGGATTTCATCTTGGAGAAGCCATGGGGGAGGGGAGGGGGAGGGAGGGGGGGAAGGGGGAAAAATCTGTATTTGAAAAACTTTTTCAATAAAAAAAAAGAATAAAAAAAATGCTAACGAAGAACCTCACCAAAAATCAAGAGAAAGAACTGGAAAACATACTAGGAATACAAACAGTGAAGAAGGTGAAATACCTAGAAATCTGGCTCACCAATAGAATATCAACACTCAAGGAAGATAATTATACTAATTGGCCAAACAAATAGAAAAAGATTTAGAATTTTGGTCTAAATTACAGTTATCATTCCTAGGTAAAATTGCCTCCATTAAAATGAAGATTTTGCCAAGGATGCTGTATCTATTCCAGGTGATACCAATCAACCCAGGAAAAAATTATTTCAAAGATTTAGACAAGATGATATTAAAGTATATCTAGCAGGGGGAAAAGGCAAGAGTGAAACTAAAATATTTACAAGATAAACGAGAAAGAGGAGGAATGGGGCTTCCAGATTGGCAAATTTACTACAAGGCATCAGCACTAACATGGATTAAAGAGTGGATCGAACTCAAAAACAAATACATACTAACACTAGAAGGCTTTGATTTGACGAAAGGATGGCACGCATATCTATGGGAAGAGAAACCCAAAAAACATGAACAATTCCGAAGACATATTGTGAGAGACATATTGCTAAAGATTTGGACTGAAATTAGGAAGATTCACTATGATAGAATCCCCCGGTGGCTTTCAACAATGGAAGCACAAATATACCCAAATACGATGGATACAAATAAAATGAAAACATACCAAGAACTCTTAAATGAAGAAGGAAAACTAAAAACAAGAGAAGAATTAAGAGAACATGGGGTAGAAATTGACTGGTGGCCATACCTACAATTAAAATCCAGATACAAAACAGACATGGAGAATTATGGAATTCAAAAAGAACCAAATGAACTCGATAAAATACTACTGGGCCCAAATAAGAAATTAATAACTAAAATTTACAATTTTTTACTTGCATACAAATTAGAAGAGGAAATAGTAAAAGAAAATATGATCACATGGGCGAAGAACTTTGGATATAGCATTGAACTAAACAAATGGGAAAAACTATGGAAAGTCAACAGTAAATTGACATTATCAGTATCATATAAAGAAAATGCTTATAAGATGTTTTACAGATGGCATCTTCCCCAGCACAGATTTCAGAAATGTTTCCCAACACTTCCCCAGTTTGTTGGAAATGCAAAATACAAAAAGGGACATACTACCACTGTGGTGGTTATGCCCAAAAACAAAACAATTTTGGAATAAAATCAAAATCCAACTGGAAGAAATAACAGCACAAAAAATACCATTAAAACCGGAAACATATTTACTGGGTATACTTACAAATAACTATGAAAAAGAAACAATATATTTGATTACACATATTCTGACCACAGCAAGAATCATCTTTGCACAAAATTGGAAATCGGAAGAAATCCCAACACAAGATAAAATAATATCAAAAGTAATGGAATGTGCTGAGATGGACAAACTCACTAAAGAAATACAAGAAAAGGAAGAATCTGAATACTATCTGGTTTGGCAAAAGTGGTATCAATGGCTACAGAAAAGGAAAACCAAATAAAAAGATGATCCTAAAAGATTTGAACCAAATCGTGTACCAAGGAAATTCAATAGAATTACGACAAAATCTCAAAAAATATCGTTATATAAGGTGAGATGTGGGAATATATATTGAGAAATACAATTTATCGATGTATTTTCTTAAGAAATAAGATATTATGTTTAAATGTTGTATATGTTGTGTATTGTTTTATTTTGTACTTGTTTGTGTTCTCTGTGTGTATGGTTTTTAATTCAATAAAAAAAATTTAAAAAAAAGAATCAATTAATTATATAACTATCTTTTTTCTTTATATAATAATCATAAACCAAATAACTTTCCCCATGTATTTCTTTATATCAATTCCAGAAATGTAAACATGAATATTCCAATTATTACAATTTCCATACAATCCAACTTCTTAAAAAGTCAGTTAATTATGTAGCCATTTTTTCTCTTTACATGATAATAATAAACCAAATAGCTTTCCCCATATATTCCTCAAAACCACCACTTAATCATTTCTACTTTCATCACAATATACAATTAAAAATATTTCAATTATTACAATTCCGTTAATTAAGTTTGAAAATATTCTAGCTGTCTTCCTCTAATTTACTAAACTTATTCATATTTCTAAGACTTATCATTATCTAAATTCCAGAAATGCAGATAAAAATGTCCCAATTATTGTTCAATTCTTTTTTTTTAATCAAGTTTTATTGATTTCCCCCCCCACATTCACCCGCATCTTTTTTTGAACAGAGTATTGGCCATTTCTTATCTTATACAATTTTTCAAGTTCAAATACATTTTACTCAATTACAATTTTTGCCAAAACCTTCCTTTTTTTCCTATTTTTTCTTTAATTCATATCTCAATATTTCTATATTTATTTATATAAATAACATTTTCAGTCACTCTCAAATTCTAATTTTCCTGTTTGTTCACATTTATTCTCTTTTATTTTTTAACAATTTCTTCTTTATCTTCATATGTGTGTTTGGGGTTGCCTTTCTTCCATTTCCTCTTTTTTGTTATACAGCAATCTTTCTTCTCCGTCTCTTCCCTCTCCCTCTCTTCCTTCCTTCTTCCTTTCTTTCTCTCTTCTCCTGCTCCTTACTACTTCCCCTTCCTTTCTCCTTCTCCTCCTTTCTTCCTCCCTGACTAACCCTCTCTCCTACTCTGATTTCCCTTCCCTTCCTTCCTCCCCTCTCTTCTATCCCTCTCTCTCTTTCCCTTCTCTCCCATCTCTCTACTTCTTCCATCTCTCTCTATTGCTGTATAGATTTTCAATTTAATATTTTCACTATGATATCCAGGCAACCCCGACCTTTCTTTCATTTATTAAATATCTTTCTCAAAATTCTTCTTATCTTTTTAATTGTTAACAATATATATTTATAATTCACATCTTAATCATTTCTAATTGCCCCAATCTAATTAGTTCTTATTTTAATCTTAATTTGCCTTCTTTCCCTTTTTTATTACATTTCAAATATATAATTTAAAATATTCCAATTTATTACAATTCCCCCAATTAAATTTATTCATATTATTACAACTTATCATTTTATAAACCTCCAACACTGCATTTTTTAGCAGTGTATTCTTTTATTGAATAGCCTGAAGGCCTTTTCAAAAAAAAAAAAGTAAGAAAGAAAAAGGTAAAACAAACAGTTACAGAAATAACAGTCTAAAAATATATGATATATGACATTTAAAATTTAACAATATTGAAGTTCAATAACTAGATTTCCAAAACTAGATAACCCAAATAAGATAGCTCCTCTCTAACTCAGCTCATCTTTCTTACAATCAATGAAATTCTTTTCGATATAACTGGCTCGTATTGCTGTCATCCTTTTAAGATAGCGAGTGATAGCCCTTACCAGGGGAGGAGAGTCTGCCTTCAATAGAAATGATAATTTATGCCTTACATTCCAGTGGGGAAATTTATTTATAATTGGGGACAGATATTGTTTTCTTACTTCCTCATACAACCTACATTCAAATATTATATGCACCGTGTACTCCACGACGTTTGCCCCACATATACATGTTCTTTCGTCATACAGGATTTTCCGGTAACGGCCAAATTTGACGTTGGTGTCTAAAAGTTCAAATCTAAACTTAACAAATAGCTCTCTCTCCACTGATGACATTTCTAGATGTAAATATTTTTCCAGGGTAAAAGTTGTTTTAACTGCTGTCAGAAGCTTAAGGGAGTGATTAGTTGAAAGAGTTGCCATGTCCATTTGCCCATGTATATCTTTAATCCGTTGTTTAACTTGCTTCAGTGTGTCACACAATGGGAACCCTACGCCATATCAATTCAATATTTCTGACAGCCGAGTTAGCCAGGAATACCTTTGAGGATTTGAAATCTGCTGTTCCTCTAGGCAGATTTTGGGAAGTCTGCTGGCTTCCATCTGAGTCATTTTTAGCCAGTAGGCTACCGCCCTAGTAATTGTGCAGGTGTGCAGTGAAAAAAGTCCCAATTCAGCTCTGACGGCTGCCGCCGAAGTGGAATTGTTTACCCCCAGCATCCTCCTTAACAAATTATTTTGAGTTCTCTCCAATATGGGGGCCTCTGTAAGACTCCAGATTTCAGCACCGTAGAGCATAATCGGAACAAGTTTAGCCTGAAAGACTTTACGAATTGGTAAAATCGAGGTTGGTTGAATACGTTTACTTAGTTTGGATACAAGGCTTGCCCCAGCTCTGATCTTTTGAGAAAGGTATTGATGGTGTGGAGTCCAACCACCTGCACTGGAAAAAACAATTCCAAGATAGGTATATTGGGTAACTTGCTCAATATTTGTGTCATTAATATGCCAATTATGCTTTTTATTCTTATTGCCAAAGACTAAAACTTTTGATTTAGCTACATTTATAGTCAAATGGTTTGTAGTACAATAACGTGAGAGCTTGGCAAGAAGTCTCCTCATCCCTATTTGGGTTCTAGAAAACAGCACTAAGTCATTGGCGTACATTAATACATTAATAAATCTTGAGCCTATTTGGGGGCTATGCATCAGAAGATCTTCCATCTGCGTTGGGATATCATTTATATAAAGGTTAAAAAGAGTAGGGCCCAGCAGGCAGCCCTGCCTCACTCCTCTAGTTGTCGGTATGCTGTTTGTTGAGGCCCCATTTGCCGCATATCTGACTCTAATTGCCGTATTAGTATAGAGAGTCCTGATCAACAAAATAAGTCTGGGGTCCATCCCCATGGCTTGTAATTTCCTCCACAGATGGTTCCTATCTATAGAATCAAAAGCAGCGGTAAGGTCAATGGTGGTATATAGTTTTTTCCCCTGGGTCTTGTATTTATTAATTAAGTGGGAAAGGACAAAACAATTGTCAATAGTAGACCTACCCGATCTAAAACCTGCCTGCTCATTTGCCAGAATTTCCTTATCCAAGCACCAGTCCTCTATTTTATTTAGCAGATGCTTCATATACATTTTTGAAATTATATTGAGAAGGCTGATGGGGCGATAGTTAGATGGGGCGGCTCTGTCACCTTTCTTGAAAATTGGAAAAACTATAGCTAACCTCCACCCTTCAGGGATTATCCCTACTTTATCGATATAAGTAAACAGTGCTACCAGCACCAGTACCCAGAAATCAATGTTGGACCTAAAGAGTTCGGGAGGCAGCAAGTCCTCTCCGGGGGCCTTCCCGGCCTTTAAGGATTGTATTATATGTTTAGCTTCAGTAGAGGTAACTGGTGTCCATTCCGGACATTTCCTTAATTCCTGCTGGAGTACATCCAGTTGCAAGACATTCGTTGTATTGTTACTGTCAAATAAAGCAAGATAGTGCTTCTCCCATTTTACTGCTGATATATCAGTGTCCATGAATGGGGAACGTTGTTTTAATATACCGACTATCTTGTGCCAAAAGATCGTAGGGAATTGGGATTTTGCTGCCATTTCTACCTCTTTCCATATCCTGGTGTTATTGCTACTTTTCTTGTTTTTCAGGAGGGATTTGTATGCTCTCCTGAGTTGAACCATATTTGAATAATCACCATCCTGTCTGGACCAGTTAACTTTCCTAACTGCGGCTCTTAGATTTGCCCTCAGCCTATGGCAATCGTCATCAAACCACTTTCTAGAGATCCCATCTACTTTTCTATCATTCTGATCATTAAGTTCTTAAGAGTAGAAGTTAGCTCTATATAAACTGGTATTAGGGTGTTGTCTCCGGGCTTAGATTGGGAAATTGCCCTTGCTAGCTGTCTGGCTTCGTCTGAGCCCAGATAAGTGGTCAGATTCAACATCAAGTCTGTGCCAATATAACCTTTTGTAGTTATAAACCCGGGCATTTACTAAGGTATCAATTTCCTCTCTTAAATGAGGCCTAACTTCTGAAGAGAGTGAAACCAGAGCCGTGATGGGAAAGTGGTCACTTTCCTCTCTAAATATAGCTCTTACATCTGAAAAATGGTGTACTAAACTAGAGGAAGTGCAAATATAATCAATAGAGGTTGATGTTTTGTTGGACAAGAAAGTATAGGGATATATATACCCCTCACTCAGGCCACTAAGTACTTGCATATCATTCATAAACAGCAGAGAAATTAACCTCTGGGCATATTTATTGGCCCTCTTGTCCATTGAGGATCAGGTGAACTCATTATAAAGGTATCCAGTTGGTACCAGGCCTCGCTTAGCATAGCTCTTCATTGAGGGGCTTAGTCTTGCGTTAGTATCTCCAGCTAATATAATTTTTGCTTGGGGAAAACATCCCTTTAAAGTAGCTAATACTGAATCTAATTCATCCCACAAATCCCTTCCTAGTAGGTGGAGTGAAAAAGGAGCAATATATACATTAATTAAGTAAGTCCATCCCCCTGAACGAAAATCTAATAGGCAGAATATATTGGAATTGAGGGTCTAAAGAAATTTCTTCACCCTTCCATCCCATATCCCTTTTGACCATCGTGGTTAGGCCCCCGATTGCCCTCCCTCTTAAATTGACTTTGCCTGCCAGTTTATGCCATGAGGCAAAACCCGGTAAGCTGATCTGTAGATCATTAGTAGTCAGTCAGGTTTCTTGAAGGAGGATGAGATGATGTGTTGAAATCAGTTTTATAAGATCCATCCGGTTTGCAGTGCCTTTCCAGCCAGCTATATTCCAGGACAGGAGGGAAAGGCTAGGGATATAAGATGCCCTAGTTATTGGCCATTTGTTGTCTAGTCAATCACCCCAAGGCACTACTCCTTGTGTCTCTCCCTCCACCCTTCTGGAGGAGGGGCCCGGAATTACTACCACCGCCTTCTCTGGAGTGCCAAAGGAGTCAAAAGTGGCCTCTGGTTGTTTATTTATTTTATTTTATTTTATTTATTTTATTTTTTTCATATTTGTATACCACCCTACTCCCGAAGGACTCAGGGCAGTGAACAGCCAAAAATAAAATACAAAGACATACAAAAGTTAAAAACTATTAAAAACAGATTAAATAATTTAGACTCAAAAAATTAAAACATCCAATTTATCTAAAAAACATTTAAAACCCATTTAAAAGCCAATTTAGAAGGGAGAGTTAGGCCAGACCAACCTGTTGGAATAAAAACGTTTTTAGGGCGCGGCGGAAGATGCGTAAGTCTTGGATCCTCCGTATCTCCGGGGGGAGCTCGTTCCAGATGGCAGGTACCCCCACAGAGAAGGCTCTCCCCCTGGGGGCCACCAGTCGACATTGTTTGGCCGACAGCACCCTGAGGAGCCCCTCTCTATGGGAGCGAACTGGTCGGTGAGAGGCTACTGGTGGCAGAAGGCGGTCTCGTAAGTACCCTGGTCCTGAGCCATGGAGCGCTCTAAAGGTGGTAACCAAAACCTTGAAGCGCACCCGGAAGATCACTGGGAGCCAGTGCAGCTCACGCAGGAGGGGGGTCACATGGGAGCGCCACATCGCTCCTGTCACCACCCGCGCGGCCGCATTCTGGACCAATTGGAGCCTCCGGGTGCTCCTCAAGGGGAGCCCCATGTAGAGAGCATTGCAATAATCCAGGCGTGAGGTGACAAGGCCGTGTTGCGGAAGTGTCTCACCCGTTCTTAAGGGAGACAAGACAGGTGAGGGCAGTTGCACACTTGGGGGAGAGTGAACTTCTGCCGCTACGTTCATGGTCTTTGTTTCTTTGAAAAGTCTTTTGCCTTCCCTTCTATCCCGCTGGACGGACTTAACAACTTTAGGCCTTGTCTGATCATGCTTTCCCCGTTCTTCCAACTTGGACAGCCTTCTCGTTAAACTGCAGGCTTCTGCTAGCGAAGATCTTAACAAGTCAAATTCAATTAACATTGACCTTTGCTCCTTTGGAGACAAGGAGACAAATTCGCTGATTATAGCTGTCAAGTATTTGCAAGCCATTGGCACCTATGTCATATAGACACCAGTGGAGGCAGAGAGTGTCTCCACCCCTATGTGGAAAGGAGGGGCTTACCCTGAGTATAAAACCCCCTCCAACCTTTTCCCACCTTGCTCTCTCCATCTCTCTCTTTTCATGTTTGTTCCTCATGAGACTTGATCTCTGTTGTACATAGTTAATATGATTTATCATATCAATAAATACATTTAAGACATTTATTTATGCATCTGCCTCTGAACTCTTCTATGCTCCTGGGTGTTTCTACGATCCCAACTCCACAATAACATCCTCGGGCTTATCGGTACTTGCCTTCATATATGGGACCTCCCTGGTCTGGTCTGTCTCCATAGTTTCTCCGGATTCTAGAGGAAAGACCCTGGAGGTAGCAAAGTGGTTCCTAGATACCATTTTTGATGTTTGGTTGAGTCCTTGTAAAAGCGGTTTAATAGACCCACTCGAGAAGACTCTTGTAGGAATGACTTCAAATCTGAGCAGGGATCCTTTTCTTTTCATTACAGCATTCAGAATAGTATTGCTGTCAAAATGCAGTATTAGTCGAACACAATTGCTATGCTGGGGAAGTTTTTTGTATCTGAGTAGATCTATTAGTAAAGGATCAGATTTCAATAGCTGTGCAAGTGAGAGAATTATCCTTTCCTTTGAAGTCCATTGTCCTCTGTTGCATGGGATTTTCCTTATCCTTAAAGCAATTTAACAACCTTCTTCCTTGATGAGGGTTGACATCAGTACTTGGAATGCTTTGTTGTTTGGATTGAGATCTTAAACCCTTCCACTCTCTCCGCGCATCGGGAAGGTGTGCAGTCTCATCTTCCTTAGCTGCAGGGTGAGGGTTATTTAAATATTGAAAGATCCTCTCGATGTCTCTTTTGATCGATGTCAGTAGGTCATATATTGAATCTACTGTATGCGCAGTTAACATGCTCTGAGTACAGACTATCTCTCCGAGGTCTGAATATGTCGGAACTTCTCCTAAACAGCTAGAAGTAGGAGAGGGGATAAAGCTTGAAAAATCATCGAGTTTAAATCTGAAAAAAAAGCTCCCTTTCTGTATCTCCCTCTCCCAATGATACAGTCGATGGAGACAAAGTTCGAAGTTCGGCTTGGGGTTCTGGATTACACCTCTCCATAAAGTCATCCAGTTTAAGCTGTTTAAGAGGCTTGGAGTAGTTAAACTCTGTCATAGATTTTGGGGAGAGAGAGTAAGATCTCTGCCTCTTACTTTTCTTTACCATTTTGGTAGATAATTGATCCAGTATCTCTCAGCGAAATTAAATATCGCAACAATTTATCCTCCCTCAGCAATCGTAGTTAAAGTAGGCCTTGATGATGGTCTCAGCTGAGGCACCACAGAGGTAAAAACCAATCTCTTTTCCAAACAGCGGCTTATCTTCCACTCCCACTTCTTTGCTATCTTCTATTTTCAGAATTGTTTAAATTGTTTAAATTATTTCACAGGGGAAATATGTGGGAGAAAGAAATATGTGGGAGAAAGAAACTAAAAAGCTGATAGAGTTTCATTAAAAGCAGGCCTACCGGGAGCGTTCACCTTGTGCCGTCCATTGATAGTTATATTTTGCAAATTATGGTTAGATCTGCCTGCCCTTGAGTGCCGACACCCTTTTCTTCTTTGCAAAAGACAACCTTAGGTGAGATAAAAATATCTTGGGTTTGTGTACTGGATGGTGTTTCGGCCTCCCAACACTGCACTTAAAAATATGACAATTCTTTCAATTTCTCAAATTTTCAATAGAGCATATTTAAAACATAAAACATTAAACATAAATCTTATTTCATTTACTTCATACATCTCTATAATTTCCCATCATTTTAAGTCACTTAATTGGTATCACTATTTTATCTTTTTTCTAACATTCATCTTATCTGTTAAAACTTCCAATTCTAAATTTATTCCCCCTTTCATTTCTTTCTCCCTTTCTTCCTTTCTCCTCTTCTATTTTTTTCTTTTTCCTTCCTCTTCCTTTCTTTTGTGTTTTAAGATTCTGAGCTCTCCTATTCTGCCCTATATTTCTCATTCTTTCTCCTTTCTCTTTCCTTTTTCTTATATTTCCATTGTTAATCCCAATATACTTGTTTTATATTTTAAAATCATAAAATCTTTTGTTTTGCCCTTTATTTCCCATTATTTTCCATCTCTTTTCCCTCTTTCTTGTACTTCTACTGTAAATCCCAGTGTAATCATTTAATCTTTTTATATTTTTTCATTTCGACCCTCTTTTCCTTCCTTGTTTCTTTCCCTTTTTTCTATATTCCCCATTATTAGTCCCACTGTAATCTTTAAGGTTCCCCCTTTTATTATTACAACGTATTTCATTGTTTAATTTTCCATAGTCAGTCTCTCTGTCTTTGTCTTCTTCTTTGTTGTCGATCTCTCTTTCCTGTTTTTCATTGGTCATTTCCTTTTCAGCTTCCATGTATTCTAGCTCAGTCTTAGATTAATCAAGTTTCGATTTTCCATGCAAGATTGTAATCATTTCCTTTATTTCCAAGCACATCATCTTCATCATTTCCTTAAGTTCCTGTGCCATTTTATTCTTTCTGGGTTGATATTATTTCAATTTAAATCCACATTATAATCCTCCTTTTTTAATCATCAAAGACTAACTGCTTGTAGACACACAAATCCTCCTTAGTTCTCACAGCTTATCATTTTAAAAGTTCAAGGTTTTATTATTTTTTTCTCACTGCTTCAAAGTTTTCCCTCAAAACAGAAAGTTTAATGTCCGGGTAATTCTAAAATTTTCCAATTTTTCTTTTATTACCTGTGAGTTCGCCAATCACTCACCCGATACCAGTACTCTGTCCAAATCTTCACTCCTGCACAACACTTATTCCGGATGCTCCGGCTTCATGGCAATTCGCACTGATCGCCACCCCTCATTGCCGGATCAAAGAGTTTTCTCAGGCTTTCTGAGGAACTTGCCTGTTCCTCTGTAACTACCGAGCTACCTCTCCTTCTTCACTGTCCCTACAGGACAGATCCGGTCCGAAGACCCCCCGGTGACGGTTCGTCTGGCTGGGTTTCACCAGGCTCATTGGAGCCTGGTATTTTCCCAACCAGTCACGCTGCTCGCTTCCGGAAACTCCAATTATTGTTCAATTCATTTATATATTCATATGATTTTCCATTATTTTTTACTTCAATTCAAATTTCAATTCTAAATATATATAACATATTTCTCTTTCATTTCTTTCTCCTTTTCTCCCTTTCTATTTTTATTTTTGCCTTTTTCTTTCCCCTTTTTTTCTTTTGTACTTTAAAATCTTGAAGTCTCCTATTTTGCCCTATATTTCCCATTATTTCCCATCTCTTTTCCTTTTTTCTTATTTTCCAACTGTTAATCCCAGTGTAATCATTTTGTATTTCAAAGTCCTGGACTCTTCTATTTTGCCTTGTATTTCCTGTTGTTTTCCACCCTTTTTCTCTCTTTCTTGTCTTTCCACTGTTAATCCCAGTGTAATCATTTAAATTGTTTTGTATTCTTTCTATTCCACCCTTCTTTCCTTCTTTGTCTCTTTCCACCCTCTCTGTTTTTTCCATTGTAAATCCCGATGTAATCTCTAAAAGCCTCCTTTTTATTGTTACTATCCACATAATCATTTAATTTTCCACAGTCAATCTCTTTCTCTTTATCTTCTTTATATTCAATCTCAATTTTTTGCTTCTCCATCATTATTTCCTTATCTGCTTGAGTATGCCCTATCACAATTTTTGGGTCCTCAGGTTTCGGTTCTCCATATAACATTATAATTATTTCCCTTATTTCTGTTTTCCATGACGAATACATCATTTTCATCATTTCTCTAATTTCCTGCACCATTTTATTCTTTCTAGGTGGTATTATTCCAATTTAAAAGTTTGTTGTATTCCTCTTCCCCCCCCCCACCCATAGTCAAGCCACTTGCAGACAAAGAAATCCTCCACAAAAATTCTCATGGCTGTTATCACTATTAAAGTTCAGAGTTTTCCAAAAGAAAAGTTCCAAATTGCAATGTTCTTATTCCTCCTAAAGATGTCTCTCTACAATCCATAATTCCAATTAGCAGTCTAACAAAGTATCTATTTTGTTTCAATCCACGTTAACAATCTTTACTAGTTTCTCTTTTCTTTTTTTTAACTTTGAAAATGCCAAATCAGTTTTATAGTCCAGTCCAAATTAAACAATAGGTTCTCTCTCTCTCTCTCTCTCCCTCTCTCTCTCTCTCTCTCTCTCCCTCCCTCCCTCCCTCCCTCTCTCTCTCTCTCTCTCTCTCTTTTAGTATAGCACTTCTATTACAGGGCTTAAATTCCAATTTCTCTTTTGTTTTTCTTAACATTCAAAGGAAAAGGATCTGCTTATTTTCTTTCCAATCCTTTAGCCAATTTAGCCAATTTTGGGGTTATTTCTTCTAATTTTTTAAGTTCTCCAAGTATTTTTATTCAAAAGTCAATTTTCTTTTCGGGTTTTTGTCAATTTAAGTTTCCGCTTCAAACATCTTCTTTTCTTTCCCCCCATGCCTGTTAGCCGCTGTTCTTACACAGGGACTCTTTCAAGTTTAAAAATCTTTTTCTGTTATTTTGCCTATGAGTTGGCTGTCACTCATCCGGCTTCAAAACTCTGTTCCAGTCACTGCTCCTGCTCTGTACTTAGACTGGTTGCCTCAGCTTCTTGGCAGCCACAATGGCCGCCGCCCCCACTGCTGAGTCAGAGAGAGTTTCTTCAGACCTTCGAGGAACTTGTCTGTTCCTCTTGGTCTTCCAAGGTGCCTCTCTTTAAGAAGAAATTACTTTAATGTCAGTTAATGTTAACAGATTGAACTCTTCAGCGAAAAGGAATTTTTTTTTAACAAATTTAAAAAATTGAACTTAGATTTGATTTGTCTCCAGGAAGTACACATAAAAAATGACCATTATAAACTTTTGGAGAATCCTAAAATAGGGAAGCTATATGCCTCATTAGCACAGCAGAAAAAGACGGGTGGCCCTCTTCATCAAAGAATCAATAGAATCAAAACAAATCAACAAAGATGAAGAGGGGAGAATTCTGATGGTAGAAGTAATGATAAATTTTAAATAGACACTATTAACAGTAACATATGCACCAAATACCAAGCAAGAAGTCTTTTATGAACAACTACATAAGAAAATTATAGAAACTGAGTATGATAACATTTGTATTGTGGGAGATTTCAATGCAATTGTTGATATAAAATCAGACTATAAAAGTAGTAAAACAAACCAAAAAGCTAGGAGAACCTTACCAAAGACCTTTTTCAAAATGATGGAGGAAATAGGAATTAAAGATGCTTGGAGAGAATCAAAACTGGAGAAAAAACAATACACTTTCTATTCAAATATGCATAAATCATGGTTGAGAATTGACATGATATGGATGTCATTGGAATTGCAAGAGAATATACAAGAAGTAGAAGTGGAGTCAAGGATTTGGGCAGTCCATAATTCAATAAAAGCTAAATGGAAAGGACAGATAAGAAAACCAAGATGGACATTAAAGCAGTCAGCACTGAAAGATAAAGAGTTTATACAAAAAATGGAGAAGAAAAAGGATTTATTTTTAAAAAAGAATAAAAATGGAGAAACGTCCCTGCAAAATGTATGGGATACGGTCAAAGCATATTTTAGGGAATTAGTGATCTCCTATTTAGGAAGGAAAAATAAGGAGAAGAAGAAAAGATGAAAGGGATTAGAAGAAGACTATAAAAGACTTGAATTGGAATTACAGAGAGACCCACAAAAACTAAATGGTAAAAACCAAATGGAATTAGTAAAACATGAATTAAACATTTTAGAGAAAGAGGAACTGGCACAAAAAATTAAAGCAGTCAAACAGAACTTTTCCCAAAAATGCAAACAAGCTGGGGAGATGGTTGGCACTCAGACTTAAAAAAGAGAAAGAAAAGAAATTGATACATAAACTGCGAGACGGGACGGGTACAATTCAACACAAAAATGAAGATAAGAAAAAAATAACAAAAGAATTTTATGAAAAACTATACTAGAAAACATACTAAAAGATAAAATTAAACAATATATGGAAGAAGCCAAAGTGTCAGAAGAAGTGAAGATAATGTTGAAGGAAAGAATAACAATGATGGAATTAATGGAAGCAATTAAAAGGCAAAAAAATGACAAAACACCAGGACCAGATGGCTAACCGGCAGAATTTTACAAGTACTTACAATACACCTTAGGTCCATTTATATTTGAAATCTACAACGAAGACCTACAGTCTACAACTGTTTGAAGCAAAGATTCCCAAAACATGGACAGAGGCAATTATAACACTGATACTTAAAGAAGACTCTGATTTACTACAAATGAAAACTATTGACTGATATCATTGTTAAATGTAGACTATAAAATTTATGCCTCAATAATTGCAAGACTGAAAAGATTCTTGAATGACTTTATACATGTAGATCAGAACAGATTTTTACCCAAAAGGCAAATTAAAAACAATATGCAGATGATCCTGAATACATTGGAATAATAATGAGATGCACTCCGGAAAGCAGATGGCATTGATTTTTCTTGACGCACAGAAAGCTTTGGACAATTTGAGTTGGCAGTTTATGTTCTTAAAATAAAAACATATGGACTTCAGATACATTTATTAGTATGATTACGACACTATACCATAAACAAACAGCAAAGGTGATTATAAATGGTGATATGACTGAGAGCTTTAATATAACGATATACAAGGCAAGGCTGTCCTTTATCCCCGTTCTTATTTATATTAACCTTAGAGGTGTTAGCTAGAAATGTTAGACAAGATAGTGAAATAAAAGGCATGAGAATAAAGAAGGAGAAGTACTCCTTCGCTGATGACTTGGTATTTATTCTAGAAGATCCACAGGAAACAGGACGTAAATTAATTGCAAAGTTAGAAGAATATGGTGCAGTTGCAGGACTGAAAATAAACAAAGAGAAAATGAAAATATTGGTTAAAAACTTTAAAAATAAACAGAAGAGAGAATTTACAAGAATGTTGAACATGCAGATTGTAAAGAAAGTTAAATATTTAGGAATCCAATTAACAGCAAGATGTGTATCTCTCAAAGAAGATAACTATGATAAACTGAAAGCACAAATTAAAATGGACTTGGAAAACTGGAAAAACTTACTATTGTTCCTACAATTAAGATGAATATCCTGCCAAGGTCATTGTACCTGTTTCAGACAATCCCAATAAAGCTGGGGAAAAATATTCTGAAGAATTAAATAAGGTAATATTAAAATTTGTATGGCAGGGTAAAAAAGCAAGAATAAAAGTAAAAATGCTACAAGATGTTAAGAGTAGAGGAGGTTTTGGTCTTCCGGATTGGGAGCTATATTACCAAGCATTGGTACTTACATGGGTGAAAAAGTGGATTAATTTGAGGAATACAAGATTACTAACACTGGAGGGTCATGACTTGCCATTGGGATAGCATGCCTTTTTATGGTATGAGAAGGGTGAGATACATAGCTATTTCCAGAGGCACTACATTAGGAAGGCATTACTGCTAGTATGGACCATAATCAAAGAGCAACATTATCTGAAAATACCAGTTTGGTTATCTATAATGGAGCCATTGATACACCCAAATGTCATAAATATGGGGAAGATAAAAGGACATACTAAATGAAAGGGGAGAATTAAAAACTAAACAAGAACTAAATAGATTAGGGATTAACCTATCATGGTGGCCACAATTACAGATACAATCCAGATTTGAAAAAGATAGGAAGGTGTATGGGTTTTATAAAGAACCAAATGAGCTAGATCAAATGCTAATGGGAGCAGATGAAAAAATAATTAAGAGGATATATAATTATTTAGTAACAATTAAACTGGAGGAAGAACAAGTAAAAGAAACTATGATAATTTGGGCTAAGAATTTTGGCTATACAATCGAATTAGACAAATGGCAGGAATTATGGAATAGAAACTACAAGCTTACAATGTCAACAGCGTATAAAGAAAATCTCTATAAAAAGTTTTATAGGTGGCACGTCACCTGCAAGAATAGTGAATATGTACAAAGATAAATCTGTCAAATGTTAGAAATGCAACCAAATACCAGATTCATATTTGTTGTGGTCTGCTAGCAGCCAGCAGAGCTGGCAGCAGATTCGGACAGTGAGAAGGTTGGGGAGGAACGTGGGCCAGTCCTGGAGTCTGGTGAAGGCCCGGATGAGGGCTCTGCGTCAGAGGCAGAGATGGGGCCATGGCCATCTGGGAGTGATGCGCAGACTCCAGAGCCTCCAGAGTCGGACAGCAGAGAGGCAGAGGAACAGGAGGAGCCCATTCCTAGTGCATGCATGCGCAGAGCTACCAGAAGGCACAAACAGTTAAAACAAAAGGGATGACTCAGGAATAAGGCCTCGAGATGATTGGCCCCTCCCATAAGACTTAAAAGAGGAGCAGAAAAGCAACATTGTTAATTCTGTTCCCAGTCAGCATCTCTGTTTGATTCTGGAATCCGTGTGGCTTTGCCAAGTAGGTCTTTGGCAGAATGTCAAGGGAGATAAAGGTTGGTGATTATCCCAAAGGATTTCTCCCGAAGGACTTTTTGCAACTAATTGGGACTCAGCTGTGAATGAATGTAATTCACAGCTGTTGCAATAAAAGAGGTTTTTGGGACTACTCATTTGTTTTAATGACTCAGGAAGCCTAGGTCACAACAATATTATCACATGTGGTGGACATATCCCAAAGCAAAAAAATTTTGGAAGAAAATTCACATATGGCTGGGAGCAGGGGTGAAATGCTCCAGGTTCGGACCGGATCAGGCGATCCGGTAGCTATTGTGGCAGGTGGTTCAGAGAACTGGTAGCGATGGCAGTGCAAGGCTCTGCCCACCCGCCCGGGTGTCATTACTGTGTTAATGTGTTTTTACCCTCTGCACATGCGCAGGAGTTTTTGTGCATGCGCAGAGGGTCTGCGCGCGCAAGTGCATGCATGCAATTCCGAATCGGTAAGGAAGATAAGTAGATTGCACCCCTGGCTGGAAGCTATGATAAAACAACACATACTTGAAACCTGAGATATTCCTGCTGGGCATGCTACCAGAAAATTATAATAAAGGTAATACATATTTAATTCTACATATTTTAACAGCATCCAGGATTGTATATGCACAATATTGGAAAAATGAAGAAACCCCCACAGATGAGAATATAATCAAAGAAATAATGGAATGTGCAGAAATGGACAGGTTAATGCTAAGAATTAAAAAAAAAGAAGATTCTGAATATTTTATGACATGGAAACTTTTTTACAAATGATTAATCGATAGAGGTCAGAGGGATGGATTTATGTGAAAATATGGATTATATGAG
The DNA here is from genome assembly GCF_059756535.1 of Pantherophis guttatus. Taxonomy (NCBI): domain Eukaryota; kingdom Metazoa; phylum Chordata; class Lepidosauria; order Squamata; family Colubridae; genus Pantherophis; species Pantherophis guttatus. The sequence goes on along the minus strand of NC_142065.1, from coordinate 116,933,758 downwards.
AAAGAAAAATTGATTAGTAAACATTTTGATGCTTATATAATTGATGTCAATATGGAAGATAGTATACTTTATAACAATGATTGATAATATCTACTATATGTTTGTATGTTGATATGATCATAATGATCATGAGGATGTTTAAATTTTAACACTTTTGTTACCTAGAAAACACACTGTTCAATTTAGAAATGGAATTTGCGATATAAAAGCAAATAAATAAATACATAAATAAACAAAAGAACGGTGAGCTTTCACAGGGCTCTGTGTTAAGCTGCTGTATTCTACCTGACAGGAGGTCCAATTGGACCAAAGCTGCCTTGGAGAAGTGGTGGAGGCAGAGGGGGAAGTTTTGCACATCACAGGGAGTCTGCAACCTCACTGTTTGATCCCGGAAAACCTCTCATCCTGACGGGGGGGGGGGGAAGATTACCATTAAGCTGGCCGGACCAAGGCTGTGACAGCTCCGATGAAAGAGCAATAAAGGAGATGAGTGGAAAACAGCTTGTTTGATCTGGGTGAGCTACTCTTAATTTCCAACTCCTGTTGAGGAATTTACCCCAGAAATTGACATCTTTCTGAGAATGAGACTCTAAAGGAGAGGCCTTTAGGTCTTTATTCACCTCTCTGGAATGGCAGCAACTAAATACATGACCTGCTGACAGACCCAAGCGAAGGAGAAAAAAGCATTTGGTAAAAATAGATAAGATAGAGAGAGGGGGAGGAGCTGACATCGCGACGGTACAACAGACGATCTTGAAGCTCCAAGATCGCCGTCGATATCTCCACCGCAGGGGTGAAATCTAAATTTTTTTGCTACCGGTTCTGTGGGCGTGGCTTAGTTAGTGGGCGTGGCTCGGTGGTAAGGTGACTGGGTAGGTGTGGCTTGTTGATCAGGTGGGCGTGGCCAGGTCGATGTCATTTCTTTGTCCTTTTTTAACCTATAAAACACAACACAATACAACTGGCTCACCCACAATGTAAAAGCAGCTGTGCTAGACCCAAAATGCCCCCTGGAACAAGCAGGAACCTCTCACAGCCACAAAACCCCCAAAAAACCAACTTTCACACTTTACACACACAAAATTCCACATACAGCTTTGTGAGATTTTGTATGTTTGTGTAGTTAGAGTGAAACCCTACAGAAACACACAAAATCTCAGAAACCTGCACAAATATTATTTTATTTTATTTTATTTTTATTTTTATATAAAAGCAGCTAAATTTAAAACTTCCTAAACTTTAAATGGCTAGGTCTAAAAAAAGAACAACTAAAAAAAACCCCAATTAACTATTTTTTTTAAAGCTCCCAAAGGGGAAAAAAACTTACTGGGACAAGGCAAGCAGGCAGGCAGGCAGGCAGGCAGATAGAGCTGCTCACCGATGAGCTTGATTGCAGGCAGGGAGATTAAGTTGCTTGCTGATGCAAATGGATTGCAGGGATTACAGCAAGCGAAGCGAAGCAGGCGTTGCGACCAGCAGCTAAGGTAAGCAAGGTGGAGGCTGGGGGGGGGGGGCGGGGAAGGGATTTTTGCTACCGGTTCTCTGAACTACCCGCTGCCATCTCTACCTACTCACCCGAACTGGTCCGAACCGGGAGCATTTCACCCCTGCTCCACCGCTGGACAGTCCTTTTTGGACCTAACCATCCCATAGAGATGGTGATAGTGGAGGGCACATCCTGTTGATCCCAGGGACATCGCAAAGTCCCTGGTTGATCCAGAAGAAGCCCTTTTTTCCGGCGGTGAAGAGGCAGCCATTAAGCTGCTGAAATTGGGACAGCTCCGGAACAGAAGAGAATACGAGAAAGTGTGTCAGCTTGGTGAAAGACTCTTTAAATAGATTATTTGAAAGAACGCCCTGAGATGAAAAGACAACTAAAATTGAAGACATAAGAAGTTAAGCGCGGAATTAAGCCTGAGTCTAAGGTAGTTTTTCCTATTTTTTAATTTACTTCTACTTGTGGATGTTTATGGACAATTTTATTCTTTAACCTGGACTGGACCAGATTGGACTGGATTTATTTATTTATTTATTTATTTAATTGCTAAATTTTTAGTGCCTTTTTAGCACAAATTCTTACTGGTTTTACTGTTTTATTTTTCTTTTCTCTCCATTGTTATTTTATCATGTATTGGATATAGAGGGAAGGGGAAGTGGAGAAAATAAGTAACACTGCCATCTAGTGGATTGGATATATTGTATCTTTTTTTTTTTTAAAAAAAGAAGAAAGTAACAATTGTGCTACATTTCAAGGACTCTGAGCCTATTCATAGATAAGATAGTGGGAAGAGCATCAGAGACTGTTTACAGGATTGTTTACTCAGGTGCTCTTCTGGGAAACTATTAAGGGCAGGAGTCTGAAATTGAAAGAAAGAAGATTGCAGTGACTTTGGAAAAAGAGCTGTAAATATTATGTGAGAATTAACAAAAGAACTTTTGGGTATTATACTGTTGTGGATTTTCCTTTCAGACAGAAAGTTTATTTTTTCTTCTTTCTTTCTTTCTTTCTTTTCTTTCTTTCTTTCTTTCTTTCTTTTTTTTTTTTTTTTGGTGTCACTTCTCCACTTTTCCCCTATTTAATTATTTTTAGTTGGACTGTGATTTTTTGAAAGATTTTTAATTTTTTATATACACATAGATTTTTTTATTAGTGTTTATTTTTTCTTCTTTTTTTCCCTTTTTTGATTTTTCTTTTTCTCATTCTTTGATGGGAGACTGTTAATGTGTTTAATATCCCTTTGTTTAATTGGAATAAGGCATACAAGAGCCTGAAGATTTTTTCTTTCCTTTTTTTCTTTCTTTTTTTTTTAGGGTTTTTTTTGGGGGGGGGCTTTTCCTTTTCTTATTGCTATTTGGGACAATATTTGTACTACATATAAATGGATTAAGGTATAGAAGAACCTGAAGATTTTTTATTTGTTTGAAATTTCTGTAACCATTTCACAGAAATGAGCAGAAAGGCAACAGCTATTGGTTCATTGACTCCTTCCTCTTCATCATCTGGAGGACAACGATCAATACAGATGATATTGCAACAGTAAAAGCAGAAGGAACGAGAGAAGGATAAGGAAGCGGATGATTTGGCAAGGAATTCAAAACATACAATCAAGAGTAGAGAACATTGAGCAGAGAGCAGAAAAAATTGAACAAAGAACAGAAAAAACAGATGAAAAAGTGGAGAACATACACCAAATGATCAAGAAATATAAGGATAGACTCCAAAAGATTGAAGAAAAGGAAGAACAAAGGGATAAAAAAAATCAGAGATATTGACAGTAGATTGGATGAGGTTGAACGAGATAAGAGTGGAATAGGATGGGAGATGGCCAAATCAGAATTTTACCTCAGATTTCAAAATATAGAAGAAGAAAAGAGTAAAAACTTGGCTGAAATAATTATAGAAATCTTAGCAGAAACATTAGAAATAACTAAAGAAAAGATGACGGATGGTATAGATGAGATATTTCGAGTCTATACAAGATATGCAATGAGGAATAAGCTACCAAGAGAAGTTCATATAAGATTCATTAAGAAATCGATTAAAACGCAAATACTGCAGATTACCAGAGAGAAAACATTGAAATATAAGGATAAGGAGATTGTGGTTCTGAAGCAAATACCAAGAAGAGTGAGGGAGATGAGAAGAGAATATCATTTTTTGACCAAAATATTACTTCAGAAAGGTGTGAACTACAGATGGTTGATACCAGAAGGCCTGGTGTTTACATGGCAACAATAAAAATACAGAATAGATTCAACTGATAAAGCAAAAGCTTTTTACGTAGAATACTTTAGAGAGAAAGAAGAGGAGATAAGAAGAGAAGAATCACGATCAAATTGCAAGAACAATGCTTAGCAATGATTGAAAAAGAAGAAGGTGCAGAGGGTGGCAAGGGGGAATACAAAGAGCAATGTGAACTGAGATCCAGTAGAGCAATAAACCCTTCTTATAAAATATAAACATGGAAGAGAAAAAACTGATTACAATAAACATAAATGGACTCAATTTAGCTATTAAAAGAAGAAAGATATTTCATAAATTAGAGAAATTAAAGTTTGATATAATTTGTTTACAAGAAGTGCATATTAAAAAGCAACATGAACAAATATTGGTACAGCCAAAATTAGGGAAAATATTCACTTCATTGCCACAATGTAAGAAAAGAGGAGTTGTTTTATTATTAGAGACATAATCCCAGTGGAGCAAATTTATACAGATGAAGATGGAAGAATTTTGATGGTGGAAATAACAAACAACAATATGAAAATATTTTTAATAGCAATATATGCACCTAATGATAATCAAGGAGATTTTTATAGAAAATTACACATGAAAATAATTGAATTGGACTATGATAATATTTGCTTGATGGGAGACTTCAGCAGTATAGTGGATGAGAAATTAGATTACAATACACAGAAGATGACAAAACAAAGTAGAAAGACACTTCCGAAATCCTTTTTTTAAATGATAGAGGAAATAAACTTAAAAGATGTATGGAGAGAAAGAAATGCAAAAAATAGACAATATACTTTTTATTCAAATAGACATTCATCATGGTCCAGAATAGATATGATATGGATGACAAGGGAATTGACTTTTAATATAGAAGAAATTGACATAGAAGCAAATACCTGGGTAGATCATAATCCAATGACAATGAAATGGAAAGGACAAAGGAGAAGATCTAGATGGACTTTAAATAACACAGTATTAAAAGAAAAGGATTTTGCACAAAAAATGGAGAAAGAATTGGCATTCTTCTTTAAAGAAAATAGAAAAGAAGATACATCAATGCAAAACCTTTGGGATACAATGAAAGCCTATGCTAGAGGCCTGATTATAGACTAAGAAATATTAAGAAAAGACAAGCTTATAAAACATTAGAGGATGAATATACTACCCCAGATTTCAAAAGACACTGAAGTGATGTTAGAAGGAAATATAACGATGATGGAATTAACTGAAGCACTTAAAAAACAAAAGAATGGGAAGGCATCAGGCCCAGACACCAGCAGAATATTACAAGACATTACAGGAATCGCTGAATCTCCCATTGTTAGAAGTCATGAATGAAGTCATGTCAAAGAAGAAAGTACCTAAATCATGGTCAGAAGCATATATTACACTTGTTCCAAAGGAGGATACTGACCCACAACAAATTAAGAATTATAGGCCTATTTCCCTACTAAATTCAGACTATAAAATCTTTGCTTCAATATTGGCAGAAAGACTTAAAAGATATTTAAATAATTTCATACACTCCGATCAAAATGGGTTTCTGCCAAAAAGACAGATTAAAGACAATATGAGAATAATCCTGGATACATTGGAATATTATGAGGCACAATCTGAAAACCAAATGGCTTTGATATTTTTAGATGCTCAGAAAGCCTTTGAAAATGTGAACTGGCGATTTATGTTATTACAGCTGGAACAGATGGGCTTTGGTGGAAAATTTATTCAAACCATAGAAGCCATATACTACAAACAAACAGCAAAAGTAATAATAAATGGAGAATTCACAGAGTCTATTGAAATAAAAAAAGGTACGAGACAAGGTTGTCCACTGTCACCTTTATTGTTTGTATTAACATTAGAAGTGCTAAACACTATATTAGAGAAATATTAGAGAAGATAAAGATCTAAAGGGAATAAAGATTCAAAAGGAAGAATACAAATTGCAAGCATTTGCTGATGATCTGGTTTTTATTCTTGAAGATCCATTAGAATCAACAACTAAATTGATAGACAAAATAGGAGAATATGGAAAAGTTGCTGGTTTGAAAATAAATAAAGACAAAACAAAGATCTTGACAAAAAATATGTTAATAAAACAAAAAGAAGAATTGGCAGAAATATCGAAGATGCAGGTCACAAATAAAGTTAAATACTTTATTTAAAATTTATTTAAGGGAGAATATCAACGATTAAGATGAATATATTTCCTAGAATCCTATACCTGTTCCAGACAATCCCAATCAGATTGGGGAAAGATTATTTTGAAGATTTGAATAAAATAGTGCTGAAATACATTTGGCAGGGTAAAAAAACGAGGATAAAACTAAAGTTGTTGCAAGATGCCAGAATACGAGGTGGTTTTGGCTTGCCTAATTGGGAACTATATTATCAAGCGACAAGTTTGATGTGGATTAAGGAATGGATAATGCTAAGAAATGCCAGATTATTGACTTTAGAAGGGCATGATTTGTTACTGGGTTGCCATGCCTTCTTATGGTACAAGGAAACAAAAACACAGAAGTATTTTAGAAGACATTTCATATGAGAGGCTTTGCTATTAAACTGGGAGAAGGTAAAAAAACAATATTATTTAAAAATTCCGGTCTGGTTATCAACTATTGAAGCATTCTCATATTCAATAACATTTAGAAAGGAACAAATTGTTAGATATAGTGAATTACTGAATGAAAAGGGTGAACTTAAATCTTTGCAAGAATTAGAAGTACAAGGTATAAAGATGAATTGGTTTTCTTATTTGCAAATAGAGTCTAGACATGATAAAGGTTATAAGACAGAAGGTTTTTATAACAACCTGACTAGTTTAGATAAAATCTTAACAGGTAGTGATGAAAACATAATTTAAAAATTGTATGGTTATCTATTAGAGGTTAAATTGGAGGATGAACAAGTTAAAGAAACAATGATTGCTTGGGGGAAAAATTTTGGACATGGAATTGACGTAGAGAAATGGCAAAAATTGTGGTCGCAAAATTATAAAATGACAATGTCAACTGCATATAAAGAAAATTTGTATAAGATGTTTTACAGGTGGCACTTACCCCTGACGATAATCACTAGAACGTTCAAGAATAAATCTGAAAAATGTTGGAAATGTCATCAGATACCGGGCTCATATTACCATATGTGGTGGACGTGCACAGAAGCTAAAAGATACTGGACTAAAATCCACACATGGATGGAAAAAATGACACAAAAACACATAGACTTTAAACCAGAGATTTTTTTTATTGGGGATTGTACCTGAAATATACAATAGAGAATTGAGATATTTTATTGTGAATGTATTAACAATGGCTAGAATTGTGTTTGCTAAAAATTGGAAAAATGAGAAAATGCCAACGCAAGACGAAGTTATTAAGAAAATAATGGAAAAGACATAAATACTTTCAGGAACACTACATTAAAAATGCCCTACTCTCAGTATGGGCAAAAATCAAGGAAAAACATTACTTGAAAATACCAGTCTGGCTCTCCACGATAGAGGCACTAACATACCCAAATGTGATGGACATTGGAAAAACTGTAAGATACAAAGATATTTTAAATGAGAAGGGGGAATTGAAAAACAAACAGGAATTGAATAACCAAGGGATAAACTTAGCATGGTGGCCGCATGCATAGATACAATTTAGATACCATAAAGATGCCAAAACATATGTTTTTTATAAAGAACCAACAGAATTGGGTCAAATTTTAATAGGACCAGAGGACAAACTGATTAAAAAATTCTATAATTATTTATTGATTATTAGAATGAAAGAGGAGCAAGTAAAAGAAACTATGACAGCACGGGCTAAAAAGTTTGGATATTCCATAGAATTGGACAAATGGCAAAAGTTGTGGGACAGAAACTATAAATTGACATTGTCCACTGCATATAAAGAAAATTTATACAAAATATTTTATAAATGGCACTTCCCACCAGCAAGATTAGCCAGAATGTTTAAGGATATGTCTGCCAAGTGCTGGAAGGGCAACCAAATCCCAGGCACGTATTACCACATGTGGTGGACATGTTCAAAAGCAAAAAAATACTGGACCAAAATACACACCTGGTTAGAAAAAATGAGTTGCCAACCTTTCTGATCGATAAACTCAGTGTCTTAGCCACTGAGTCACCTAACCATGCTTCTAAAAAAAGACTAGAGAACCTCTTAAAAGAGTGAAAGAACTTTGAAACTAGGAAGCTGGACTGGGGACCTCAAATATAATATTGACTAACTTGGAAGCTTTTTGGTCAAAATGCCCAGTCAAAGTCAACCGTTCTGGAATACCAGATGGAAGAAAACACCTGAAGATGCTGCCCACATGAAACCAATTGGGATGGGGATGGGACATTTACCCTGGGTCTTTGGGGGAGGGATTTGGGGATACTTTCAATATGTACCTTTCACGCCTTTTGCTTCAGATCTTGCTTTTCTTTCATTGCTATCAGTTCAAATTCAGTAAAAGTTCCTTTCTCTACAAATATGGAGTTGGAGTTTTCCTTTCTTGACTTTTGAATGGAGGCATGCCTGACATTGGAATTATTATATTTAAAAAGAATTTGAATAAAAAAAATGGAATGTCTTTCTGTTTATCCAATTCTATTTTTTGATCTCTTAATGTATAACCTGCCTGATCTGTTTCATAAATTTTATTATTTATTTATTTATTATATTTATATACTACCCTTCTCCCAAAGGACTCAGGGCGGTGAACAGCCAAGATCAAATACATAACTATAAAAATTAATTATCTCTTACTTCTCTGCTTTTATATGTTCTGTACTTGCTAGTGTCTACTTGCCTTTGATTTTCTTTTGCCTTGTGTCCTGTGTTGTCTTTTTATCCTCCCTTCCGATTTGTTTTTCTCCTGCCACTACCGGGTATTCAGCTCTCCCTGCTTTTCTCAGTCCACCCCTCCCACCTTGCCTGTTGGTCTCCCACACTGTTCTGTTGCTGTTCTCAGTCACCGGTTTGCTGATCCACTGTGCTGAAATGCTCCACCAACACCAACAGCCTCCAGTTGCACCAATGCTCTCCCATTGCTTTCCACGCTCCTCTCAGGATCTGCTTCATTGTGCTGCCTCTCACTGCCAGCTCTCCCTTCTGCTGCACTGCTGCTGCTCCTGGCTCCTCCGCCACATGGCTCCCATTTGTGCTGCTTCTCCCAGCAACAGAACCAACTGGGTAGCCCATGGCAAGCTCGCCTCTTGTCTCCTCTCCACAGCCGGTTCTCCTCATCCTCCTCCCTGCTCCTTTGTCTCTCTAACCGGCTCACCTTTTCCTTCTCTGCCAGTCATTGCTTTGCCCTCAGTCAGCTCTCCTCTCTGCCCCATGGGTTGTTTTCCTCCCTGCTCCACAGCTGGGCCCCACATGCCTAATTGTTCTCCGCTGGCGTGTTTTGCTTCTCCGCTCACCTCACTTCAATGGGCCTCCGTGCTCTTGGGTAGGCTGCTCAGGTGTAGCTGGGCTTCTCTCAGCAGCCCAAGTTCACTGTGGATCATTTTCCTCCTATTTCTCCAGTCTTTCCTCTCCTTTTCCTTTCTCCACTTATTTTTCTTTCTCTATGATTTATTCTATGATTTGTCTTTCCCTCTCCACCTCTCCTCCTATCATTTATCTTACTTTAATAGCAATTTTTCTCTTCTTTTAACTCCCTGTGATGTAATTATGCTTCCTCCATTGCTGCCACCCATCATCTCTCAGTGTCAGTGAGTTTTTTAGAGGTGTAAACTCAGGGTTGTCACTGTCTCTGGGGGTTCTCTTGCAATAGCACCACTGTACGGCCATGTCACTGGCATCCACTTGGATCATGAACAGTTTCTCTGGTTCAGGGTGCCTAAGGATTGGTTCCTCAGCGAATATTTTCTTTAGGGCCTCGAAGGCTCATTGGCAATCTAGGGTCCAGGCCAAGGCTGACTTGGCTTCGACTTGGGATCCCCCTCCCATTTTTAACAATTCCATGAGAGAGAGTGCCATCTCTGCAAAAGTGGAGATGAGCTGTCTGTAGAAGTTGGCAAACCCGAGGTAGCTTCAGGGTGACTCTAGCCCTTTAAGGGCCCCCCAATGAGGAGAATTTGGCCTGTGTTCCTGGAGCCCCATTACCCATGACCATCCCGCAGCAATGCCAAACCGGAAGTCACCGCAAAGCCATGTTTTAAACTCCTTCTTAAAAGGCCAGGAGAGTAGGGCCTGCCTCATCCCCAAGGGGAGAATATTCCAAAGAGCAGGGACAACAGCAGGGAAGTCCCTCTGCTTAGATCCCGTCAATTGGAATTATTTTAACTGACAGGATCTACAACATATCTTCCCTGCCTGACTGGTGGGAGGGGCCAATCTAATGGGGCAAAAATGGTTCTGTAGATAGCCTGGTCCCATGCCTTGTAGGGCTTTATAGGTCACAACTAACACCTTGGATTGGACTCAGAAGCAAATTGGCACACAGTGCAGAATGCAAAACAAAGGTGTTCCTTGTCACTCACCTTCTCACTAGCATGCTACCAACTGTAGTAGAGCTGGTAAGAAAGTTCTCATTGTTTTATTAATTCATTTATTCATTTTCTATAACTGCCCAACTCATCCAAGTGGCTCTGGGTGCCTTAGAACAAGGGTTCCCAACTTGCGGTCCACGGTCCACTACTGGGCTATGAGCTGTTTGGAACTGGGCCACGGATGCAATGGGCAAGAGTGTGTGCTCATGCACATCTCCACTTGCATGAGCAGTGTGTGAGTGTGTGCTCCATTTATGCAAGCAGGGAGGCACGTGCCCACTGCTCACACAAATGGAACTGCATGTGCACTTGATAGCCACTCATGTGAAACCATCCTCTGTCTGCCCCCTGCCTCCCTGCTGGTCCGCAAAATCAGAAATGTTGGGGAAGTCTGGCTTATAACATCAGAAACAATTCTGTTTTTATTTTTTTTTAAAAAAATAATTTTTATTAAACAGTTTGTCTTTAAAAACAACACAAAAAACAATCATGCATATATAAAAACGAAACATGTCAAAACATAACGTATTGAACATTACATAACATTAATGGTAATTTTACAGCATTTTGTATTAACTTACGTACTTTGCTTTTGTAGTTCTCTATTCTATCATTTCTATTTACTACTCAATAGTAGAATAATTGCATTACTCCAACATACATATATATATATATATATATATATATATATATATATATATATATATATATATATATATATATATATATATATACATTATAATATTCATTTGTTCTTATCTACACATTTATATTCGTTTATATTTACCTCTCTTTATTTAATGTTGTTCAGTTACTTTAAGTTTCATCAATATTAAGCTAAACATTTCTTGTTCTGATTTCTATTTTCGAGCCAAGTGTACATTTTATTCCATATTTCATAATAGTCCGAATCCTCTCTCTCTTTCAACTCCATAGTCATTTTATCCATCTCTGCGCATTCTAGAATTTTCCTAATTAGTTTCATCTGACGGTATATTTTTTTGTTTCCAACTTTTTGTGAATGTGATTCTTGCTGCGGTAAGTATGTGCAATATAATGTATTGAAGGTTTTTATTCATTTTCAGGTCCAGTATTCCTAATAAAAACAATTCAGGTTTCAAATCTTTCAAATCTTCAAATTTTTGCTTTGTAATTTCTTCCAACCATTTTTGAATTTGACACCAATACTTCCTTGTGATGGGGCACATCCACCACATATGGTAGAATGTTCCTGGAGTTACATCTCCAACAATTAGGTGATAAGTTGGGATACATCTTGGCCAATCTCTCAGGTGGCAAATGCCACCTATAAAACATTATTTATTTATTTATTTTGTCGCATTTCTATGCCGCCCAACTCCCAAGGGACTCTGGGTAGCTTACAACAGAGAATAAAACAATGCAAAAATATCCCATACAAAAGTTAAAAGAAGACATTAAAACATTAAAACGTTAAAACACATACACTCCAATTTGTGGCCAGGTCTCGCAAGATCACTATAACAAGATCAACGGCCCCAGGCTTGCCGGAAGAGCCAGGTCTTCACCGCTTTCCAGAAGGCCAATAGGGTGGGGGCGGTCCGGACTTCAGGAGGTAATTGGTTCCAGAGAGCCAGGGCAGCCACAAAGAAGGCCCTCCCCCGCGGGCCCGCCAGCCGACATTGTTTAGCTGACGGGACCCGGAGGAGACAGACTCTGTGGGATTTTACCAGTCACTGGGAGCTATGTGTAGAAGGCGGTCTCGAAGATAGCCTGGTCCTGAGCCATGTAGGGCTTTAAAGGTAATAACCAACACCTTGAATTGCACCCAGAGACCGATAGGGAGCCACTGTAGCTCGCAGAGAATTGGTATAATGTGGGTGTATCTAGGTGCACCCACTATAACTTGTGTGGTTGCATTCTGGACCAACTATAGACTCCGAACACTTTTCAAGGGTAGCCCCATGTAGAGCGGGTTGCAATAGTTCAACCGTGAGGTGACAAGGGCATGAGTGACTGTGAGGAGAGCCTCCTGATCCAAGTAGGGTCGCAATTGGCGCACCAGACGAACCTGTGCAAAGGTCCCTTGTGCTGTCAGATGTTGTTCCAATCTCAGCTGTGAGTCTAGAAGTGTCAGGGTGCTGATTAATCCCATTCTGCTTTTGGGTAATCGCACCTTGATTTAGAGACGTGGATTGTGGCATTTTCCTTGTGTATACTTTTGTAAGAAAATAAACCCCGAAGATATATTTTTCTAAGAATAAACTCATTTATTTGTTATAAAGAAAGTAAAACATCTTACTAATCTAAAATAATTACATTTTAGCAACATTCCTGCCAGCTACCTCTCAGCAGCCGGACTTCTTTGGCAAGAGAACAAAGAAAAGTGTGAAGTAGAAAGAAAGGAATGCGGCCATGCGTGGTTAGCTTACTGATAAGAAGTTTGGCAAGCTACGGAAAATCTTAAAGTCCAAAAATATGAGCTCAGCTGGTAAATACAAAAACGCAGTGACAAGAAGGACACCCAAATTGCGAGCCCGTTCTGAGGGGGGGCACTTTCTCTCCCCCCAGAACCAAGGATGGACAATCGACATAGTCTTTAGGGGGCAATACCCAGAGCCATTTGGTCTTGTCTGAGTTAAGTCTGAGCCTGTTGACTCCCATCCAGACCCTCACAGCCTCCAGGCACCGGCACATCACATCTACCACTTCACTGAACTGATGAGGGGTGGAGATATACAGCTGGGTATCATCAGCATATTGCTGATATCCCACCCTGTGTCGTCAGATGATTTCACCCAGTGGTTTCATGTAGATGTTAAATAGGAGGGGAGAGAGGACCGAGCCCTGAGGCACCCCACAGACGAGGGGCCTAGGGGACGACCTCTGTCCTCCTACCAGCACCAACTGTGATCGACCAGAGAGATAGGAGGTGGACCACCGCAACACCGTGCCTCCCACTCCCAGCTCTCTTAGTCGCCCAAGAAGGATACCATGGTCGATGGTATTGAAAGCCGCTGAGAGGTCAAGTAGCACCAAGATAGAGGAATGACCCCTGTCTCGGGCTCACCAGAAATCATCCATCAGCATGACCAAGGCAGTTTCTGTGCTGTAGCCAGGTCTGAAGCCGGACTGAAAAGGATCCAGATAATCCGTTTCATTCAATGACCGCAGGAGCTGAAGTGCCACCACTTTTTCTACAACCTTTCCCACAAAGGGTAGGTTGGAGACTGGACGAAAGTTTTTTAATTCTGCTGGGTCCAGGGAAGGCTTCTTGAGGAGGGGCCTTACAACCGCTTCCTTTAATGGCTGCGGGAAGGACCCCTCCCTCAAGGAAGCATTAACTAAAGCCTAGAGCCAGCCTCATGTCATCTCCTTGCTGGCCAAAACCAGCCAGGAGGGGCACGGGTCCAACAAGCAAGTGGAGGAGCTCATCGCCCCTACAGCCTTGTCCACTTCCACTAGGGTTTTGGCTGGACTATGGACAAGGGAGTCAGGTATTTCCCCAAGCTCCTTCTGAAACCCTTCAGGGTCCATTAGGCGTCTGGGGCGGAACCACTTAATCGGCTCCACCTCCCTGCGATGGAGGAATGGCGTCTTAAAGTCCAACCTCAACAGGAAATGATCTGACCACGACAAGGGAGAGACCTCTATACCCCTTAATTCCAGATCATATCTTCACTGCTCCAAGAGAAATACCAGGTCAAGTGTGTGTCCCCCCTCATGGGTCGGACCCTGAACTACTTGGGTCAGGTCCATGGCTGTCATGGAAGCCATGAACTCCTGAGCCCCATTTGAGGAATCGCCAAGTGACGGTAGGTTGAAGTCCCCCAGTACCATGAGCCTGGGGAACTCCACCGCCAACCCGGCTATTGCCTCTAGCAGCACAGGCAGGGCTGTTGTCATGCAGCTGGGAGGCAGGTACGTCAACAACAAGCCCAACTGAACCCTTGAGTCCAACCTCAAGAGGAGAGACTCACACCCAACAATCTCTGGGGCAGGGATCCTGTGAGGACAAAGGCTCTTCCGGACAATAGCTGCCACTCCTCTTCCACAATAGCTGCCCCTTCCCTGGAGTCACGGCTGATGCAGTATCTGAAACTCGTCTGGGCACATCTCAGAGAGGGGAACGCCCCCCCTCCTGGCCCAGCCATGTCTCAGTTACACATGCCAGGTCAGCCCCCTCCTCCAGGATTAAGTCCCGAACGAGGGGAGCCTTGTTAACAACAGACCTGGCATTAAACAGCAGCAGCCTGAGGCCAGGGCCCTGACATCCCAAGCCACCAGGTATAGGAGGTGAGCCCGGTGAACCAGAACCAAAGGGGCTGGAACAAGTAATTGCTTTGAGGTAGTTGAGAAGGCTTTGAGAGCCTTCTCTGTGGCGGCGCCCACCCTCTGGAACAACCTCCCCCCAGAGATACGTACAATAACAGACCTCCGGATTTTTCGTCGGGCCCTGAAAACCCATTTATTTCAACTAGCGGGGCTGGCTTGAGTTAATTTTAAATTGATTTTAAATTGGGTTATTTTAATTTACGGCCAATAATATTTAATTATTTTAAATTGTTTTTAAATTTTGTATGTATTGTCTTTTTATTCTGGCTGTTCACCGCCCTGAGTCCTATTCTGGAGAAGGGCGGTATAGAAATTTAAATAATAAATAATAAATAAATAAATAATAATAGTGAGTCCTAGTTCCCCGAAAGCGGCCTACCCCTTGGCTCCCACCATACCTCTCCCAGTCATAACTGTGATATTCCGGCTCTCCATCCCCCTAGAAATCCCC
Organism: Pantherophis guttatus; assembly: GCF_059756535.1. Lineage (NCBI taxonomy): Eukaryota > Metazoa > Chordata > Lepidosauria > Squamata > Colubridae > Pantherophis > Pantherophis guttatus. Next base: position 116,918,755 of record NC_142065.1, on the reverse strand, counting down.
TTCCCCACCTCAGTGGCCCCTCACCTCTCCAGCAAGCAAGGCATCCCACTCATACCAAACCAGGGTTCCCATCTGAGCCCCCATCTGCTTCTGCTTGTACACTCAGCAGAGGGGACTCCATTTCCTGCCCCTGGCTCCCTCATTCTTCCCAATTCCAGCCACTCCAAACCCATTCCTTCCATTCTAATAATTAAATTCTAACCTATCCCTAACCCATTCACACCCACAAACATACACATCCTCTCAGGATAAAGTTAATATATCCAACAACAAATGGATATCTCGCATCTCGTCGGCGTAATGGCAAAAAGTTCCTCCGAGCTTGCCCCGGCTTTGTTATATAGAGGTTTTCTTTGTAGGTAACTGCTGTTGTGAGTTTGTAGTTCCTTTCCCATAGTTTGTCCCACTGTTCTAATTCTATGTTGTGGCCAAAATTCCTTCCCCAACTAGAAAATCCTTCCCCAAAAAGAAAATTCCTTCCCCAAAAGAAATCATCGTTTCTTTTACAACTTCCTCCTCCATTTTATGTCCTAGTAGAAATTTATATAATTTTGTAATAATTTTTCCTTCTGTTCCCAATAAAATTTTATCCAACTCCAATTGTTTTTCATATATGCCGAATTGTTCTTTATCTTTTTTTAGTCTTGTTTTGATTTGTAGGTAGGGCCACCATTCTATATTTATTCCTTTTGTTTTCAATGTTTGCACTGATTTTAATTCTCCATTCTCGTCTAAAATTTCTGAATATCTTACCATTTTACTGAGGTCTATTGTATTTGGGTGTGTCATTGCCTCCATTGTCAATAGCCAATTTGGCATTTTCATATAGTGGTGTTTTTTAATCTTTACCCAGACATTGTATAGAGAATTCCTTATTATATGCCTCTGAAAATATGAATGTGTTTTATTTTTACCTTCCCATAGAAACCTATTTGGAGATCGTGCCCTTCTAATGCTAATATTCTTTTGTTTTTAAGTTGAATCCGATCTCTTAACCATGTCAGCGCTGCTGCCTGATAGTAGAGCTCCCAGTCTGGGAGACCGAAACCCCCGTGGTTCCTACTATCTTGTAACACCTTAAATTTAATGCAAGGTTTTTTACCTGCCCATATAAATTTAGATATTATTTTGTTTATTTGTTCGAAAAAATTCTTTTCTAATCTTATTGGTATCGTTTGAAAAAGGTATAGCAGTTTGGGTAATATGTTCATTTTAATTGTTGAAATTCTGCCAATTAGTGATATCTATAATTTCTTCCAATTTTCCAAATCTTTTTGTAATTGTTTTATCAGTGTATTATAATTATCCTCTTTTATCGTACTACATTTTGCTGACAGCCATATTTCCAGGTATTTAATGTTTTTTGCTCTTAAAATTCCCATTTTCTCCTCTAGTTCTTCATTTTGTGTTTTGGTTAAATTTTTGGTTATTATTTTAGTTTTCTCTTTATTTATTTTGAGACCTGCCACTTGTTGTGACTCTGACCCCCGAGCCCGTCTTATCAGAGGGAGGAGACTCCAAAAGTGAAGGAGAAGAGTTGGCAAGGCCTCCCTCTCCAGGACCCTCCTCTCTGGCAATGCCTCAGGTGTCTTCCAAAGGAAAAGAGATAGGCTAGGAGCCAGGCACTTCCGAGCAGCCGCAGTTAGACAGCGACAGAGATAAGTCTTGGCTGGATCCCTGACAGCGTCGGAAAGATAAGCGCACGCAGCAGAGAAGGAGGTGTGCCAGAGATTAAGCTGAGTCACTGGACCACACCCCACAGGGGATAAAAAGGGGTGTGGTGGCCATTCAGGCTTTGTGATGGACAAAACTGAAAAGCTAGCAAGTCATACTGCATTTCTGGAACTTCGTTATATGCCTTCCTTGGATTTATTATGGACTGGACTTGACAATTCTTTGGCTTTGTGAACTTATTTTGGTTTATCCGACGGAGGAGGAAAACCTCCCTTTGTGAGTAAAGTTTTTGGCAAGCAGCTACTGGGTTGCTGCCAATGCTGTTATCTCAAAGAAATTCCTGACTGCTGGTTTTATTAACTCCTGGCTGACTGTTTGTGTGCGTGTGTGAGACGGGGACAGAACACCACTTTGCAAATCAGTTTATATCCTGTAATAGTATTAATCCTGTCTTTAAGGGTTCTTTTATAATAAATGCCAAGTCGTCAGCAAAGGCCTGTACTTTATATTCTTGTCCTCTAATTTTTAATCCTTTGATTTCCTGATTCTGCCTAATTTGTTGCAACAGTATTTCTATTGAAAAAATAAATAACAGAGGAGATAGGGGGCATCCCTTTCTAACTCCTTTTGTTATACTGAAACCTTCTGTTATTTCTCCATTCAATAGTATTTTTGCTTTCTGGTTTGAGTATATTGCTTTATTGTTCTAATAAATTTCTCACCAAAATTCATTACTCCTAGTTGGTTAATTAAAAAATCCCAATTTAAATTGTCAAATGCTTTTTGTGCGTCAAAGAATATCAAAGCTGCCTGTTTTTCTGGATGTATTTCGTAATATTCTAGTGTATTCATTATCGTTCTTATATTATTCTTGTGTTTGGTGGGTAGGAATCCATTCTGGTTTCGTTGTATGATTTCGTTTGGTATATGTTTCATCCTTTCTGCCATTATTGTCATGAATATCTTATAATCAGCATTCAGCAGCGAGATTGGCCTATAATTTTGGATTTTTTTTCTTTTCCACATTGTCTTTGGGAATTAAGGTTATCAGTGCCTCCATCCAAGATTTTGGTATCATTGCTCGCTCTAGTACTTCGTTATATGTTTGTAATATTAAATTCTCCAGTGGTCTTTGTAATTCTTTGTAAAATTCCACTGGGATTCCATCTGGGCCCGGTGTTTTATTGCTTTTTTGTTTTTGGATTGCCGTTTTTAGTTCTAACATCGTTATTTTTCTGTCTAATGTTTCTTTTATGTTTTCTGGTAGTGTTGGGAGGTTTCTCTGCTGTAAATATCTTTTAATGTCATCTTCCTCTATATGCTCCCGACTATATAGGTTTTGATAATATCTTACTGCTATATTTTCCTTTTCTTCCTTCTGATGGTGTGCTATCCCTTTTTCATCTTCTAGTTGTTGTATTAATTTCTTTTCTTTTTCTTTTTTTAATTTATAAGCCAACCATCTTCCCGGTTTATTAGCATTTTCAAAGTAGTTTTGTTTGGTTGCTCTAATTTTTTGCGCTATTTCTTCTTGTGTAATTAGATTAAGTCTATGTTTAATTATCTTTTTCATCTCTAATTTCCTGGTTGTGGGGTTCTTTCTGCATTTTATCTTCTAATTTTCCCAATTTCTCTTGCAATTCTATATATTGTTTTCTTTTATTTTTATTTCTTCATATAGTATATGCTATTGTAAGACCCTGGATGTAAGCTTTAGTTGTGTCCCACAGGTTTTGTATAGTTATTTCTTCATTCCAATTTTCCTGTAGGAATAACCCTAATTCTTTTTCTATGTGTTAAACGTAATTTTTTTCTTTCATTATCCTTTGATTCATGGTCCATCTCTTTTTTCTTCCCCCTTCCATTTGACTATTATTGGGTTATGATCTGCCCAGGTATTCAGTTTTGTCTCTATTTGCTCTACGGTTTTTCCTGTTTCTGAATCCATCCAGACCATGTCTATCCGGGACTATGAGTTATGTGGGTTGGAAAAACACGTATATTGATATATATTTTTTTTGTGGGTTAATTTCTCTCCAAATTCTTTCAGATTTAACTCTTGGGTCATTTCAAAGAACGTCTTTGGTAATGTTCTCCTTTCATAATTTTTTTTTACTTCCTGATTTGTAGTCTTTTTTGGGGATCAGCCACCGCGTTGAAATCTCCTAATACGCATACATTATCTATTTCCAATTCTACAATTTGTTTATGTAATTTGCAGTAATATTCTTTCTGTTGTGTGTTTGGTGCATATATGACTGCAATTAATATTCTTTTCTGTTTTATTAGTACCTCAATCAATAACGTTCTTCCCTCTTTATCCGCATATATTTGTTTGGGTTTTAACCAATCTTTTATATAGACTGCAATTCCTCTTTTCCTTACTTCTGTTAGGGCCAAAAATATTTTACCTAATTTAGGGGCTTCCAAAAAATTACCTTCTCCTTTTTTCGTATGGACCTTCCGTAAACAGATAATGTCTGTGTTTTGTTTTTGGAGTTTAGCAATTACTTGTCTTCTCTTTATCGGTGAGTTTAATCCGTTTATGTTAACTGAAAATAATGTCACTTCTTCCTCCATTCCACTACTTATTTGTCACCCTTACTTCCCTCCTTTGTCTCATTTCCTTTTGCTTTCTTGTTCTCATTCCTTCTCTTTCCTGGGTCTCAGTATCACTTCTCTCTCTCGTATCTTGTTCCAGTCCCTTTTCCTCTAGCTGTTGTTCTTCTTGACTTTGGGTTTCCAGTTCTTCTCTGCTGTCTGATTCTTCCTCTATATATCGTGCATAAAATTCCTGAGCTTTATCCATTGTGTCTATCCTTATTTTCTTATCCTGCCATGTTATTAACAATCCTTCTGGCATCAACCAGCGAAATATTATTTTATTTTTTATTAATTGTTTTGTAAGGAACTGGTAATCTCTTTGTTTCTCTCTTATTCTCTTTGGTATCTGTTTGAGAGTTATGACCTCTCTTCCTTTGTAGGCCAATTGATCACCCATCGTTCTTCTATAAACTTTGTCCCTGACTGCTCTTTTTGCAAACCTTGTATGTATCTCCCGTGGTAGTCTGTGTCTCCTATCATAATTTGTTTGCACCCTATATATTTCATCAATCATCATTAATTCATTTTTATCTATTTGTAGTGGGTCAGCTAGAATGTCTGTCATCAATTTGTGTAGGTCTTCATCTCTTGTTTCTGTGATATTTTGGAACCTCAGATAAAGGAAGATCTCTCTAATTCCAAATGAGTAATTGCCTCTACTAAGTCTCTATTTGCCGCTGTCAATCTTTCTTTGGTTTCTTCTAGTTTCTTTTCAGTTTGATCCGTTCTTACTTCTATCGCTTTTATTTTCTGTTCATTTTTAGTTATTGAATCTTGAATTTTTCCCATTCTATTATCCAGTTTCTTTATGTCTTCTTTTACTTCTCCTAATTCACTCTTCATATCCTCATGATTGTTTGTTATTGATTCCTGCATTTTTATCATAAACTCCTGAATCATATTTAATGAAGATTGTAGACTTTGCAGGGTTGGTGTTGGTCCTGGTTTTTCACTGCACGCCATATCTGTAATTAACTTTTGCCCTGCTAGAGAAGCTGTCATTGACATTGGTTTTTTTTTTTTGCCACCTTAGTTACTGTGGATGTATTTGACATTTTTAAATTTTTGAAAAAATTATTCCACAATACCATCAATTGTCACGTTTTTCACTCTAAACCTTCCTTACAATAATAATACAGTGTTAGCATCCAATTTCTTAAAATTTCTTATAACTATTATACCTATGAGTAAATATAAGGATCTCTATGTATACAATTATTAATCAACAGTAGGTATTTAAGACTAGTTAATTTGTTTAAATATACATATCAATCAATCAAAAGTTTGAAATCAGAAAAAGCAATATATTTCTATAAACTATTAAAGTTTAGAGCTAATAATTCAATGTAAATTTCTCAGTAGTAAGTCTCTTTCGGGCTTATCTAAGTATTTAGAATATACAATAAAAGTTTGAAATATCCAGGTATTCACAATATACAATTCTTTAAGAAGAGGTCTCCTTCAAAGTCATTTAAGTTACCGCAGTTCTTTTCTTTAGTCTCTCTGTTCACTCTGCAACTTCCTTGTTTTCTGCTTCCAGAACGGTGGCTGCCTTCAAATTGCACTGTCACTGTCTTTCTCTTCACTTTTTTTTTTATTTTCCTTCACTTCAATCACCACTGTCCCCAAAAGGTAGCCTTTTCTTTCTTCCTGCTGAATTTCACTGCAGGTTTTTTTCTTTCAAAACCCTGTTTCCAAGGTATCAACTGTTCAATCCACACTCACAATCGCTTTCCCTCCTCACCAATCCACAGGAATTCCAACTTCTTCATTTTCCGCTCCCACCGCTAAGGCACCACCACCTCCACCTCGGAGACTCACTTCTATTCAGTAGTTTTTGTAAATCCCATCCACCAGAGAGATAGTTCGGTGTCCCACGTTTTTTCTTTTTCCTATCCACTGATACTTCTGCTCTTCTCACTTTCTGCTTCCTCTCATATCTTTGTCAGGCCACCACGTCTCTGGACCTCGCCTTGACAGCTGGTCTCTTCTACGCCGGTATTCAGGGCTCTCACCCTTCGTAACGGGGGATCACTCCTCTCCCCATCACCTCTGGATGTTCCCCTCACTATAGCTGTCCCCTCCAAGGACCTGCTTTGCCGTTATTGGCTTCCAAAATGCAAAAAATCAGGCAGGGAGAACGGAGTCTAGTTCCCCTGCACCGCACCAGCGTGGCGCCACCCCGGAAGTCCCCCAATTCTGTTTTTCAATTTAACTTCTCTAAGTGTCATTTACAAGGTAGCTGCTGGCCAGCAGCACCTGTTCAGGGAGGAAGAGGAGAGTTAGACCCCCCTCTCTGACCAATGCCCGTACAGTAGCCAGTAGGAAAGAAAGCCATTTCAGATAGCAACATTGCTTGGATTGGTGAAGTAGCTATTACATGCTTGTTTCTTTTTTCTACACTGGTGAGGATTAAGATATTATGTTATATGTATATTAACATTTAATATTAAATATTACATTTCATATTGTCCCAAAAGTGCTTTTTCAAAAGGCAACTGGACTTTGTTGTTTCTTTGAAGACATTCTCTTCTCATCCAAGAAACTTCTTCAGCTTAAAAAAAACCCCAAAGTCCAATTGCCTTTTGAAAAAGCACTTTTGGGACAATCATGACCTGGATGACTGAGAATGTCTATATACATTTCATATTATTATAAAGCCTGTTTCCCTTTCTTCTCCATCAGGGTTACAGCATGAAGGTATTTATCGGAAGAATGGAGCAAAATCTCGTATCAAAATTTTGATGGAGGAGTTCCGACGAGATGCAAGAAATGTCAAGTTGCATATCAGTAACAATTTCGTTGAAGATGTCACAGATGTGTTGAAGAGATTTTTCCGGGAGCTTGATGATACTATCTTCACTACACATTTACATCCCCAGTGGAATGAGACCACAGGTTTCATCCTTCTTTCTTATATTGCCCTACTTTATCAAGCCACTTGGGTCTCTATGACAGCAGACCATTTTTTGGTTGTCTGTATTACTTAGTTCATTGCGAAGCTGCCATTCTCTTGAATCTTTGTCTTGAGCCTCCAAAAATTATACAATTTATCATTTTATTTATTTGTTACATTTTTGAAATGCCCATCTCCATCATCCATGTAAATCCTTGGGAAACTATTTTTAAATTTAATTAACATATTTTTATCTATATTTCAAAACAGAGGAGGGCAACTATGCCTTGCAGTGTGCATGCAACCCATCCAGAATCTTTCCTACAGTTCCTCCAAACCATCCTAGATGATATCACTGAAATTCAATGGCAAACACTGGGCGTTATCCAACAAAACACAATTCAGTGGTGGCCCTACACAAGAACAAGAAAAAGCAAATGCACAAGTATAGAATAGGTCATACGTGATTCAACAGTTGTCAAAAAAGCCAATGCAGTCCTGGGTTGCATCAACAGAGGATAGTTTCAAGATCACATGAATTGATAGTATTGCTTTATAATGAACTGATGAGACCATATTTGGAATACTGTGTCCAGTTCTGGTCACTATGATACAAAAAAGATATTGGGACCCTAGAAAAAGTGCAGAGAAGAGCAACAAAGATAATAATGGGTCTGGAGTTTAAATCATATGATAAACGTCTGAAGGAACTACCGTGTTTCCCTGAGGGACTTATTTTCTTTTGCCCCCCCCCAAATAAGGGCTTGGCCTTATTATTGGGGGGTCTTATTATTTTGGGGGTGCAGGAGGCGGTGAGCATGGGACTGGATGTCCCGTCACTGCCATTGCCTCCCCTCCCCATTCTTCATGCCAGCCAAGCGGCTGGCCACCGCTGCCCTGACATGTCCCACTGCCGCTTCCTCATGGAGCAGGACTCTGCAAGGCTTGTGCCGTTGCATGCATGAAAAGCAACACCGCTGCAACTTCATCATATTGGCACAGCTGGTGTCCTGCAGCTTGTGGCTGCACCGGTATGTCGAACCTCGCAGCAGTGCTGCCATTCGTGCGTGCAATGGCACAAGCCTTGCAGAGTCCTGCTCTATGAGACGGAGGCAGCAGCATGACGAGTCTCATAAAGACTCATTTCTGGCAGGTGGGGTGGGGAAGAAGCGAGATGCATGAAGCGAGACATGGCTTCCCTTGCCATCTCTTCTCCCTGCCTCACCAGGCATGACAGGGCTCCTGCCCCTTGCTTAGCCACCCGCCCCCTTTAGGGATGCAATTTGGGAATGGCAAGTGGGGCAGGCGAGAAGCAGGATGTGTGTCTTACCTTTCCAGCACTGTTGCATTTCTCACCGTTGTGTCCAGGGAAACACATTATAAAAGAAAACTCGTGAGTTTGAGGTTTTACAATGTGTTTCCCTGGGCACAACGGCAAGGAACGCGACAGAGCTGCAAGTCTCTGGTAAGACGCATGTCTCATGGTGGAGTACAATTTGGAGATGGCAGATGGGGCAGGGGATGGGGCAGGGCAGGCCGCAGAGAAACTTGGAAGCTCAGAGGCAGAGTTTGGGGGAGAAAAAGAAATACTTCTGCTGCTTTCCTTGCATGCAGCCAAAAGCAGAAGCAGCAGAAGTCTTCCTTTTCTCCCCCAAACTCTGCCTCTGCAGCTTCCAAACCCCAGCCAGGGCAGCCGCCACTCTGGGAGTGTACTTCCCACTCTATGGTGATGGTCGCTGGAGTCCTCCCCTTCCCCCCTGCTCCTCTCCACTCCAATCATCCCATGGTCCCCCCACCTGAGCAGTTATCGACCAGAGCACCCGCTGGCAAGCCCCTCCACCTCGGGAGTCACCGGATGGGACAGTGACTGGGCTGGACTCTTCCTGGAGAGGGGAGCCTTGTGGGGGCCCTGCTGCTCTCCCTTCCTCCTGCAGGCCCTGCTTACTCTTCCCAGGCACCCAGCAATGAGATGCTGGGCAGCTGCACCAAAGGCAGCCCTGACAAACGTAGCTCAGCTAGCCCAGCCATGGCCAGCACTCCTCACCCACAGTTGAGTTTGGCCTCAGGGGGCCGGCCGGTGCCTCCGCAGGTGGCAGCGGCAGCACCAGCAACACCCGCAGTGCCTCAGCCATCCCCACCGAGAGCCCCGTGCCCAGCTGCAAGTTGTAGTCCTCTGCGACTGCCCCACCGTGCGACTCTGCTTCCACCAGAAGCGCATGTGCCAACTTCCACCTGCCATGTATGGAGGCCTCCCTGCCACTGCTGGCTGCCCTGCCGAGGAAGCCCCGGGACAGCGATACTGGTGCTGCTATTGCGGGTGCTCAGTAGCAAGAGTGTGTGGGCTGCCATCGTGGTGCAGGAGTGGGCACTTGAGGTCTACGGTTGATGCCGTGGGCAGCGGGGGCAGCGGAAGGGGCAGGTGGGGTGCAGGAGTTCGCAGGAACCTTGGGAGGGTTGGGGGGGAGGGACCTGTGTGTGTGTGAGAGGGGGGGGGGACAGAGAGAACATTGCTGCCAGCCCTGGATAACTCTCCAAGGTTGAATTGGATCTCTCTCTCTCTCTCTCTCTCTCTCTCTCTCTCTCTCTCTCTCTCTCTCTCTCTCTCTCTCTCTCTCTCACACACACACACACACACACACACACACACACACACACACACACACACACCATTCTTTCTTTGGGATCACAGTACAGATGCCCCTCGCAGGATTGGAAGGCTGAAGGCTTCGGATGGAGCATTTTGGGGATGTCTGAGCACAGCACAGTCTGTGCTGTGATCCCAAATAAAGAATGATCAGCAGGAAAAGGGGGAGGAGGCTGCAGCTGGGGAGGTTCTGTGGAGATCTGGGCCGAGTTACACAGCCCTTGCTGGCTCAGCTGATCAGTGGGCAGCAATTAAGGGGCCGAACCTCAATGAGGTGACCGGGGAAGGGAAGGCTGCCTCCTGTGCTGGCCATGCCCACTCCTTCACTAGGGCTTATTTTTGGGGGAGGGCCCACCCCAAAAATCAGGCTTGGCCTTATTTTCAGGACATGTCCTATTTTCGCGGAAACATGATGGGTATGTCTAATCTAACAAAGTGAAGACTAGGGTGATATGATAGTACTCTTCCAGTATTTGAGGGGCTGTCACAGAGAAGAAAGAGTCAACTTAGCACCTGAGGCAGGACAAAAAGTAATGGGTGGAAAATTATCAGAGGTCCAACCTAAAACTAAGGAGAAATTTCCTGACAGAATAATTAATTGTGGAATGGCTTACTTTTGGAAGTTGTGCATGCTCTATCACTGGAGGTTTCCAAGAAGAGATCATTTGTTCTCAACCATTTGTTCAGAAATGGTTTCAGAAATGGGTTTCCAGCAGGGTTTCCTGCTGGAGAAGAGGGTTGGAAGACCTCCAAAGTCACTCCCAACCTTATTATTCTATTTTCCCTGTCAGAAAAAAAAAATGTACACAGTCATAATTAAAGTTGCCAATGCTTGCTTTAAGTAAAATACCTTGAGTGTGTATAAATCTTCAATAAAATCTTCAATAAAAAAGTGAGGGCTAGCTCAGCAAGATTATTCACTGACAAAAGAGAAATTGGGAAGAAAGAAAAAATAAGAACTATATACTTTGTCTTAAGAAGTAACCTGAATCATCAACAGATGACACAGAAGAAAATTCTCAGAAACTGTATGTGTCTTCCACAGTCCTCTTATAAACAATGCACATATAGAAACCTTGTTTTCTGATACCCATTTTATTTGTCCCTTGGTCTCTACACTTGAATCAATATATCTTGCAAAAAGAGAAAAACCACAAACTATATGGTGAACGTACCTCAAATTTCTGATCAATATAGGACATGTTTTGATTTCATGCAAACTATAGTCACTAAAATTTAATTCTATGGTTCTCTTCCTTAGAAATTTCCCAGAAACCCCAGTGCCTGGAAAGATACAAGGAGCTAATGAACTGCTTGCCCCATCTCAACCGCAGAACCTTGGCTGCTTTGATTGGCCACTTGTATCGGTTAGTCTGTTCTTCCTCACTTGTTCCTGTCAGAACTTTCATGACATATTATTTTTTTAAGTGCCCCTTAGATATACTGATACGTTTGTTTCGAAGATTAAGACCTCAGAATGTGGAATTTGAGCTCTGCAGAAAGAAAGAAATCAAGGACAATAATCAGCAAAAACAAAAAAACTACTACTTTCTATAGTGTAGTTGTTGCTACACTTGGTCTTTTGAACCTTAGATTTGAATCTGTTTCCCAGGTCCATTTTTATTTTCTAAGACACAAATCTGTTTCTGAAAGCCCTTCATGTTTGTTACTAAAAGATTTGTCCCCCCGCTGCTGCAATCAACTATTGAATTATTAGCAGTCATAAATAAATTCAACCAGATTAAAATAACCAAATCTACAATATCTAGTGGCAATATGTGCAATGGTGACAGGTCTTACTCCCAAATGCTTCCAGTTTTCAAACATTTCCAGAAGCCCAACAGTAATGGTGTTCCCATTACGTGAAGAAGAAAGCTATAGGACTTCATTGGTTAAAACCAGCACTTTGAATTGTATCTTGAAATTTACTGGTAGCCAGTGTAGCAATTGTAAAATATATGATAACAGTAGTTACATTTGCCAAAACTATTACTTTTTGAACCAATGCAATATTCAAGTAATCCTCAACAGCAGCCTAATATACAGTATATCACATTGTAGTATGGTAGTAAATGTATGAGTGACCACTCCCTTGCCTCCTGTAATAGGGAAGATACATCCAGAGATGAACAAAGTGCCCCCTGCTAAAGCTTTCATCTTCTTATCTGTCAGGAGCTGTAAATCCAAGGAGACCTCCATATCATATAACTCCTCTTTCAAGAGCAAGTCCAATGCTCCAGAATTATGTCTGAAGCAGATGAAGATTTGTATAGATAGTTACTTCATCTTGCTAGTATTCAATTTCCAAGCCTCAACAGTCTCTAAACATTTGTTCAAAATATTTATGGCTTGGCCAAAGTTGAGAATATAAAGCTGCCTATCATCAGCTCAACCCAAACTGATTAACACATACAGATGTTTTGTGTAAATGTTAAAGCAGCGGGGGGCTGGGAAGCATTGAGCTTCATGAGAATTACTACTGATACCATCCACTTAGAGATACTTTTGCTTCAGTGGTTCTGTTTCATTCTAAGATCAAACTCTTGCAGTTGATGCTGAATGATATTGTGTTATCAAACACTCATGAGAAGTCTAAAAGGACTATAAGGAATGTATCCCCCCATTCAGGTCTCAAAAAAAAAAGCATGTTTCCATCCCATGATTGAATCCAGACTGAAATGAATATAGATAGCCTACTTATTCAAGAGCACCATGTAACTAACACTCCATCCTTTCTTGTTGATAGTTATACCTAGACTTCTGTTTGCAAGTATAACAGACCCTGCAGATTTCCCTCTGCTCACTGCCTCCCCTTATTGGACACAGTTTTTAATTCGGTCTTTTTTGCTCTCCACTGCAGGGTACAGAAATGCGTCAATCTCAATCACATGAGCACCAAGAACTTAGCTTTACTATTTGCTCCCAGTCTCTTCCAGACAAATGGAAAAGGGGAACAAGAAGTCAAGGTGATAGAGGATTTGATTGACAACTATGTTCATATTTTTAATGTGAATCTGAGTCTCCTTCCCACTGTATCATTACATATTTGTTTTATGTGTATTTTACTGTAGCTTTTCTTTTACTCTAGATCGGTGAAGACCAGGTGTTACAAATGGACTTGGAGAACAGTTTGATTACTACCTGGCAGGATGTGAAGGTACTACAGTGCCTACTATCCTTCCCTTTTGTGTATTGCTTAGCAGATATATTGACAACATCAGAATAGAGTTGGAAGGGACCTTGTAGGTCATCTAGTCCAACTCCCCACCCAAGCAGGAGTCCCTACACCATTTCTGACAGATGGCAGTCCAGTCTCTTCTTGAAAGCTTCCAGTGATGAAGCTCCCACAACTTCTGAAGGCAAGCTGTTCCATTGGTTGATTGTTCTCACTGTCAGAAAATTTATCTTTATTTCCAGGTTGAATCCCTCCTTGTTCTGTTTCCATCCATTATTCCTTGTCTGGCCTTCAGGTGTTTTGGAAAATAACTTGACCCCTCTCTGGCAGCTCCTTAAATATTGGAACACTGCTATCATGTCTCCCCTGGTCCTTCTCTTCACTAGACCAGCCATGCCCAGTTCCTGCAACAGTTCATCATATGTTTTAGCCTCCACTCCCCTAATCATCTTGGTTGCTCTTCTCTGCATTCTTTCTAGAGTCTCAACATCTTTTTTATAGTATGGTGACCAAAACTGGATGCGGTATTCTAGGTGTGGTCTTACTTTATAGAGTGGTATTAGTACCTCACTTGATCTTAATTGTATCCCTCTGTTAATGCAATTTAGGGTTCCTTTGGCTTTTTTGGCTGCCGCTGCACACGGCTGGCTCATATTTAAATGGTTGTTCACTAAGACTCCAAAATCTCTTTCACAGTTACTGCTATTAAGCCTGGTTTCACCCAGTCTCTATGTGTACTTTTGGATTTTCTTGCCTAAGACTTTACTTTTCTCTACATTGAATTTCATTTTGTTAAATAAAACCCAGTGTTTAAGTCTGTCAAGATCCATCTGGATCTTGAACCTATCATCTAGGATGTTGACTATTCCTGCCAGCTTAGTATCATCCACAAATTTGGTAAATACCCCTTCTATTCCCTCATCTAAGTCATTTATGAAGATATTGAAGAGTACTGGGCCTAAGACAGTACTAACCCCACTGCTTACTTCCCTCCATGTAAATGTAGTACCAGTAAGAACTTCTCCTTGACTATTGTTTGTCAGCCAGTTACAAATCCATCTGATGGTGATGCTATCTATCCCACTTTTTTCTAGCTTACCAAGAAATCAGCTATCAGGGGCTAGTAACCAAAACCACTTTGTGTATATGCCCATGAGGACACTTTATTGCTGATTACTTATAATACAAGAAACTCACCCAATTGTCTACCTTCCCTTGGGAATTGGCAGATAAGGGTTTGAACTCAGATGTTTTCTCCCTGAACTGACTCCAGGCTGGAATGTATTTTTACTCCCATAGAGGAGCCTCTTCTTCTTCAGCAAGTGATTCTACCACACCAGTAATTAAATAAACATTTTCTTAAGACAGGGATAGTACACCTTTTCAATATTTATATGATCAAAGAATAGTAATGTCAAGTGCTGAGAAAATCAGGAGATTCAGACAGTTCAATTGAGTATAACGAATTATTGCAAGCTTAACTTCTGTGCAAGAATCTGACCAGCCTGCCATTAAGAGAAATGAGCGGAAGATAAGGGAGGCATCCAAGGTGGGCTGGACTTAGATCTCTTGTGGGTGCACAGGGATTCACAACTTATTATATATTTGACCCCTCCCTTGGGCTCAGCCTGGTCATCTCCTAGATCATCCATCCTTTCATCTTGGCCCCCCCTCCTCTTCCATGGGTTCTTCTATGCTGCTTTTCCATTCCAGCATTGTGCTTCAAAGTCTGAGTTCTCATGGGAACATGTCAGGGGCAGAAGGGAGACCATCTCAAAAGAATCCTCCTCACACTCCTCTGCAGCAGCTGGTGAGCCTGGTGGTGGTTGCTCTAATACAAACATCATTAGAGGTTCCCTCCCCTCCTCTTCCCAGGAATTGAAGGTCAGATGGGGAAGGCCCATCATAGGTGAGTCTCCCTCCTCCTTCAGGAAAATGCTGAGAGATTCCTCAGGCAAAACTGAGTGGTGTGCTGGTAGTTTGGTTGGCTTTGATTTGTCAGGGAAGTGCTGGTGGAACTGACAAACCAAATTGGGGACATGAACATACCATGCATTTTCCCAGGAGCAATCAGAAATCAGGTAGGCCTTCCAATGAATCAAGAAAAGAGGTCTTTGCCTCTTTTCCAAGAGTCGAAGATTTCTTCCATCTTGTATTCTGGTTCTCCCTCTACTATGACTGGTGGTAGTGGGTGTCACTGGGATCTTATTGTGCTTGGGGGGGTGGCATTTTTGACAAATAATGCTAAATGAAAGACTGGATGCACCTTCACTGAAGGGGGTAATGTAGGTGGAAGACCAAAGGTTGATTTGTTGGAAAACTTTGAAGGCACCCACAAACTTAGCATCTAGTTTCTTGGAAGGTCTTGAAGTGGCTAAGAACCTAGTAAAGAGCCAGACCTTGTCTCCTACTGCTATGGGTGGACCCTCCTGCCGATGTGCAAGTTGCTGTTTCAACAGGTCTTGGGCTGCAAGTTGCTCTTCTAATAAGCCACACACACACACACACACACACACACACACACACACACACACACATAAGGGAGAGACAGAGAGAGACAGAGAGACAGAGGGAGGGAGGGAGGGAGAGTGAGAGCATATGTGTGTTATGTATATGTATGTATATGGATAGATATATATTGTAAGGTCCTGCCTCACCAGTCTTCTCAAGAAAGCAGAACTCTTGAAATGAGCTCTCCCAGAGTTCTCAGGCAATTCTACAATAAAATCCATAGAGATCTCTCTCCAGGGTGCTGAAAGGTCTGCCACTCGCTGGAGTAGACCAGGGGTCTTTCTCTGCCTGCGCTTAGCAGCAGTGCAAATGGGACAGCTTGCTACATAGCTTTCTACATTCTTCTTCAATGAAGGCCACCAGAGTTGCTGCTTTAGTAACTGTAAAGTCTTCACAAACCCAAAGTGACCAGCTAATCTGGATTTGTGACAGGCTTGCATAATTTTCAATCTTTCCTTAGCTGGAACATACAGTTTGTCTCCCACCCAAGCTAACCCATCCTTTATTGTGCAGGTATGTTTATGGGTGCAAAACCACTCATCTATTTCCAATGCTTTTTTGAACTCTGTGATGATGTCTAAGGCGGAGGGGTCTTTCTTCACCTGGGTGCATGTGACAACTTTGGCTGCCAGCTGGGAAGCCAGGAGCATGGGCTTAATTATTTCCACTTTAGCACTGTTGTAGTGAGGTAGTCTGAACAAGGCATCTGCCAGAAAGTTTTTTCCCCCTGGTAGATACCTCAAAGTAAAATCAAACCATTGGAAATACTGTGCCCATCAGACCTGTTTTGGGAACATTTTCCTCGGGGTTTTGAGAGCTTCTAAGTTTTTATGGTGGGTCCATACCTGGAAGGGTATTTTATTCCCCTCCAGGAAATGTCTCCAAGTCAGGAGTGCCCACCTGACTGCAAAAGACTCTTTCTCCCATATCACCCACCTTTGTTCAGTTTCAGTTATTTTTTTAGAGGTGTACATGTATGGTTGCAATTTGCCTTCTTCATTTTCTTTGAGTAGGACTGCTCCAACTGCCATGTCACTGGCATTGGCTTGAATTACAAACAGTTTCTCTGGATCCGGGTGTTTTAACACTGGTTCAGCCGAAAAAAGTCTTTTCAGTTTTGTTGTTTGGTATTCCATAGACCATTTTAGTGGCTGGCTGGGTTTCAGCTTATCTATCGCTTTGGTTTTCAATAAGTTAGTAATTGGAAGCACTATCTGGGCAAAAGAAGGGATGAATTGCCTATAGAAGTTGACAAAGCCCAGGAAGTTCTGCAACTCCCACTCTGACTTTTGTGGGATCCATTTCCACTCCTTGGTGGGAGAGTCGGTATCCCAAGTAATCTATTTTGTCTTGGTGGAATTCACACTTGGATAGTTTGGCAAACAACGTAGCTGATCTTAGCTTTTTCAAGACCTCCTGCACTAATTTCACATGTTCAGCCTTAGTTTCAGTATAAATCAATATGTCATTAAGATAAACCAAAACCCCCTTGTACAAGTGCTCATGCAGTACTTCATTAATCAGCTGCATGAAAATGGCCGGAGCACCTTGGAGTCCAAACAGCAAAACTTTGAACTGAAAACACCCCAACGGGCAGTTAAATGATGTTTTCCATTCATCTCGCTCCCAAATTCAAATCTGGTAATAAGCCTCCCTTAAATCTAATTTGAAAAAAAAATCCTGCCCTTTTCCAAGTGGGCCAGCATGTCCTTCATCAGAGGTAGGGGTACACATTTTCCTTGCAAATAGCATTCAAATTTCTATAGTCCATGCATAGACATAGCAAGCTGTCTTTTTTCTCTCGGAACAGTACTGGGGTGGCCACCTTGGGTCTGGCAGGTTTGATTAAGCTGCACCTGAGGTTTTTGTCTATGAATTTGTGCAGTTCATCCAGCTCCCGAAGGGTCATCTTGTATATTTTTGGCTTAGGTAATTTAGCCCCTGGTAGAATCTCAATGGCACAGTCTGTGAGTCTATGAGGGGAGTTCATCCGAAGCCGCTTCGCTAAACATATCCACTAAATTTTGGTACTCCCTGGGAATGCCCAGTAAGGGTCTGTTTGTTGTGGCAGCAGCTACTTCCTCACAGTGTGACATTCCTGCCTTGTAAGGCTTCTCCATCTGAGCCAGTTCACCATTAGGGAATCAGAGGGTCTCCTCGGTCCAATCCACCCTCAGGTTCCATGTCTTTAGCCAGGTTAATCCCAAAACTAGAGGCCACTCCATTCCTGGCATCATTATGAAAGCAATGGTTTCGGAGTGGTTTGCCATTGTGAGCTCCAGCAGTTCAGTAGCGCACATGGCTAGAGTGCCTCCCACGATGGACCTGTTAAGTTGGCAAAAAGAAACTGGAGTTTTTAATGTCCTCAGTTGGATTCCCAATCTTCCAAGTAAAGCAGGGCTTATTAGGTTCCTCATGCATCCCGAGTCCAACAATGCCTTACTTCTTACTTTTCTTCCCATTAGTGGGATTAATAGTTCTATGGGGATTAAAATGGGTTTGACAGTCCCACTTACCAACTGGTCATCATAGTCACTCCCTGAGTCGTCAGGTTCTTCTGCCAGAGGGGTCAGAGTTTTCGGCACTAGAGGCAACTCTGGCGGGAACTACATGACCGTGCGTCTCTTTAAAGCGGTGTCCCTGGGGCACTGTGGTGGTTTTGCAGGCCTTCCCAAGGTTTGCTTCTCTCCCTGTCAGGCAGGACCTTTGCACAACAATCAGCCACGCAATGGCCATCCTTTCCGCAGTTGAATCAGGTGGTCGAGCATGGCAGGGCAGAGCAAGGTTTAGCTGTCTTCCTTCTCCATTTGGGTGGGGACCTCCTCCAGATGTGACTCGCATGGTACTGGTTACGGGCTTGGTCGATTTCAGCTTCCTCAGCCAAAATGTACCAGTCACGCAGGCAGACTGGGGCTCCATGGGCTATGCAGGCATTATACAGCTCATCATTGAGCCTATCCTTGAACCAGCTCACCAGTATTTCCTCTGACTAATCCACATGGCAAGCCAGGTCATAGAATTCCTCAATTCACCAGTCGGCGTCCTTTCCTGACATATCTGATGTGATCTCTGGCCTTTCAGCTGGCTAGGGGGTCCTCAAATCTCCATCTCAGGGCTGTCATAAAACGGTTGAAGTTTTGATGTTCTGGGGCATCTGCATTGTGGATGGTCACCATCCAGCACACAACTGCCCTTTCTAGGGACAAGGTGACAACCCTGACTTTGACTCCTTCTGTGGGGAGGTCCCTCCCATACATGTAGGTTAGTACATGCTCAAGAAAAAAACCTAGTTGTTGGCGGTCCCCATTGAACTTGATACCCATGAGGGTGCCTTTCACTCTAGTGGGAGAAGCCTCCTCCTGCTGAACCGCAAGCCATGCCCTGTGTCATGGTCCCTCCAAGCCAAATTTTCTGGGGTGACAGTAGATTTTCCAGTGGCTTCTGTGTTATCAGCAGACATTCCTGGGATTGGGGACTCCCCCCATTCACCGGTAGTTTCCTCTCACACTTTGTCCTTGCCCACAGCGCCGAGGTGCTTTGGATCCACATGCCATGGATGGCTTCTCTCAGGAGTTGGTTGGATCAGCCTGGAGCCTCCTTCAATTCATCATTGTTGTAGAAGTTCTCCAGCTTGCGCTTCCAGCCTTGCTGGTGGCTCCCATGGGTGAAGGTGACTCCCTTGGTTCTGCCATCCCAGCCTCCTTTCTTTCTGATGCTGATGGACCACCTCAGTTTTGTAGAGCTACTAGAGGCAATGTTCTCCTCAGCCCAGGCACTTAGGGTCTCCTCCTGCTGGGTTTTTGTTGAGGTTCCTCCCTAGCATTCAGCATCTTCTTGATCACTGCCCTGGGTAGACATCATATGTACGGTCCCCATAGTAGGGTTGTTGCCTCTCCAGGTTGACCAGTTTGCACTTCCTGCCTAATGTAAGGTCCTGCCTTGCCAGTCTTCTCAAGAAAGCAGAACTCTTGAAATGAAATCCATTTCAAAAGGAAACTTTTATTGGAAGATTGTGACAGCTAGAGATGTAGGCAGGACATGACTTTTCCCACCTGAAATGTTAGATTAAACCATTACAGACAGAGCCCCTCCCAAAGTCCAATACATCATTGAGCCAATCCCAGTGTATGAAAATGTTATGAGAAACTCTGGCCAAGTAGGTAATAAATGCCAATCTCCCAGGCAACGCTGCTGTACCTCTTCAGAGATGAGGCATATTCCATTCCCCCTCCCAAGGTCCCAAAAGTTACAGCAAAGCAAAGCAAGAAATAGAAACAGAAACCCCATACAGAGATCCCCCTAAGCCTCCCCCTCCCACCAGAATGTCAGCATTCCTATAGAAATTATGGGACCTGACATATACTTTCTTTTGAGAGCAGACAACAGAATTTCATTTTTAATGTGCCAGTGTACTCACTGTAACAGAAAGGTTATCTTAATTTTAATTTTATTGTAAGAAAAGTCTGCAAGTGGCAGCGACAATGGCCAGTTGTCTTGGTTGTAGTACCTGTTGGAGGAGCTGGTTAGTCTTCTCAGATTCTCCATTCATGGATGGGTGATGGTCTAAGTAGAGGTTGATGTTGATATGGTAACTGAAAAAGTGCGCTCCACAATCTAGATTGGAATTGCACCCGTCTATCTGACACAAGTGCAGGGGGGTGGGGCTGACTTCACAGTGTTATGACGTATTTCACAAAAGCTCCATGGGGTCATTGAAATCCCAGCTGCTGGGTGGACCTATCTGGTCCTAAATCACCTTGAAGGGGTGATAAACAAGGGTAGCACACTCTGTTGGTCTCAGGGAGTCTGCAACTCCCTGATCGATCCAGAGATAGCTTCCTAAACTGATAGCTGGGAAGGTGGCTGGTGCGAGCCACTATGAAGCTGGAGCAGTCACCAGAAGAGTGAGAAGATGGAAGGTGTGAACAATCTGGGTGAGATACTGTTACTAAAGGACTTTTAAGTGTTTTTAAAATAAAACTCCCCCCCCCCCCCAAAAAGAAGGAAATTGGCATCAGGGCTCTAGAAAAGAAGGTTCATGGAAGAAGACTGTTGTCTCTCCCTCTCTCTTGTAAGAGAACATCTCCATCAGCTACAACTGATGCATCTGTATGGAGTCTGGACTATAAATCTCTTGGATGTATTCCGGTACTGAAGCAGGGGCTGGCAAGCAAAAAGTTTTAACTCTTTGAAGGCTGATTGGTGTGTCCAAGCAAATGTAACTCCTTTCTTAGTCAGTTGAGTCAATAGTTTCACTTTATGAGCAAAGCATGGTATAAATTTCCTGTAGAAGCTAGCAAAGCCCAGGAAGCATTTGACAACTTAGCTGTGCGAGGGACTTGCCAGTCAAGTACAGCTTGGACCTTCTGGGGGTCAATCTGGAAGCCTCTTGTGGAAATACAGTAGACCAAGAAGTCTAACTGTTGCAAATCAAAGAAACATTTTTCTGGCCTGGTCTGTGTGCTGAGCCTCATTCTCAGAGTAGATTAAAATATCATCTAAATATAAAATCACAAATTTATCTATCAAAAATTTGGTTCATGAATCTGGAAAATACAGCTTTGTACAGACCAAAAGGCAGCACTGTTATTCATATTTGCCATATCTGGTGTCAAAGGTGGTTAAGCATTCATGGCCTTCTTTTATTCAAATAAGATTGTAAGCATTGCAGAGATCTAGTTTTGTAAAAATTCTTATTTTTTGTAGTCTCTAATAGGTCTGGAATTATTGGCAATGGATAGCGGTCTCTTACTATGATAGAATTCAAGGCTTTGTAATCATGCACCTGTCAGGGTTCTGACCAATGCCCTAATAAAAGCAGGAGCCTCAAGCCATTTTTCAAGAAAAATCCAGTTGTTTATTAGGAACGTCATGTCAGCACAAACAAAGTGAAGCCAGCTCTGATTTCACCCAGTTCACGCCTTGCCTCTGACCCTGTTTTCCCCTGCCCCCAAGGTGTCACCAGTCACATTCCCCAATGAAGCAATTTCATGGGTTGTAGAAGTCATTCCCTTTGGCCATTGCAGGTCTCCGTTGAAATGGTCTTGACTTCGGCCAGCTAGGATGTGTTTTGTTTTGACTGAGGTGCAAATTCCTTGGTGCAGCTGTGAGATGCAATTTCCCATCCCCCTGCCTATGGCAATTCAGTAGCGGGTCAGGAAAGCTTCGTGAGTTGACATTCAGCTTCCCTCACTTCCTGAAGGCAACCTGTGCAAAGGAAAAACAATTTGAGTACAGATGTATCTTTTAGGGGTGTGATTCCCCCCACCCCGGCTTGGTTAGATTCCTTTCATGGAACTTGGCTATGAGGCAATCAGCTTGGATGTTTCTGCTCTTTACCCAGGATGCCTCTGATAGACGATAGCCCCCCGCCCCAATTGATTAAGTATTGGAGTTGCCCCCTGTGACACCTAGAGTCGAGGATACATTGCACCTCATAATGGGTTTGGCCCCCTATGACCACTGTATCTGGGGGCTCACAGGGTGGTGGTCTCAGGGTCGACCTGACCAAAGGTTTTAAGAGGCTGCTGTAGAGTACCAGGTGTATTTTCCCCAGCAGTCAGGGTAGTTTCAATTGCACCATGATCAGGTTGATAATCTTTACTATGGGGAATGGCCCCGTGAATTTAGGACCCAGCGTCTTGCTGGGGAGTTTAAACCTTAAGTATTGTTCTGACCTAGGCTTCCTTAGAAATTAAACAGCACAAACTTAGTCCCGGTAAACCTCTTTAATTCATATGGCTGTAAATTACTTTCATTTACAATCTGCAAGGTTTGATAAACAGTCTTTCAGAGGAAGGTTATCAAAACCCACCTATCTCATGTGGAACGCTGCCAAAGAGCTAATTTCCAGATGCAGGGCAAGGCCAAACTTGGCACAGAGTCACAAACAGAATTTTCAAATCTTGAATCGGCCAGATGAACTAATTGCTTCCTGCAAAAGCTCATGTCCCGTTCGCTTCTCTTTTATGTCTTATGGGAGGGGCCAATCATCACCAAGCCTTACTCCCAAGTCGACCCTGTTTCCTTAATTGTTCCTGTCTCCTGGCAGCTCTGTGCATGCGCACACTGGGAACAAGCTCACGTTGTTCTTCTGCCTTGCTGATGTGAGACTCCAGAGACTCCAGAGGCAGCAAAGAACTATCAGATGGCCTTGGCCCCCTCTCTGCCTCTGGCTCAGAGCCATCGTCCGAACCTTCCCCAGACTCCAGGACTAGCCCACGTTTCTCCCCAACCTCCTCACTGTCCGAATCTGCTGCCAGCTCTGCTGGCTGCTGGTGGGCCACGACAAGTATTTTGTGGAGAGGTAGACCTTCTCCCCCAACTGGAATGGCCATTGTGGGGCTCAGTGTTTGTCTGTCTGTTGCTTATAAGTCTGTGCCGCTTTAGCTAGCGCTTTCTTGATGTTTTCCTATGCCACTTTTAGCATTAACAGCCAATCTGTTAACCTGACTGAGGAGGGAGGTTCCCTTAGGTATTCCGTCATTGGGACGAAGTCCATACTGCTTACTACCTTGAAAGGGTTAATCCCGTGCTACTGTGAACAGCATTATTGTAAGCAACCTCTGTGAATGGTAGAAGGTCCCGCCTAATTGGACTGTTGGTAGTTCACGTAGCATCTTAGGTACTGTTCTACCATGGCGTTAAGTCTCTCCACCCCGCCATTGGTGCTCAGATGAAAGGCCAAGCTAAAGCCCTGGGATGACCCAATGGATCGCAAAAACTCCCTCCAAAACTTGGAAGGTCTGTGAACTGGACCCCTCTGTCTGAGATGATTCTGCGCAGTATTCCATGCAGGCAGTAGATGTTCTTCAGGAAGAGTTTGGCTAGCTAGTGGGCTGAGGGTAGTCCGCTGCAGGATATGAAGTGTGCCTGCTTGGAGAATAAATCAATCACAGTCTAAATCACTGTGTTCCTCCTGCACTTTGGCAACTCAACTATAAAGTCCATTGCAATTTCCACCCATGCCCTCATTGGCTCTGCCACCTGTTGCAGCATCCTTGGGGGGGGGGGTTTCCTGGTCTCTTTTTCATGGTGGCACAGATGGTGCAGCTTTTTATTTAACTGTCCACATCTTTCTTCATGCTGGGTCACCAGAATTGTCTCCTCACTAAGTGTAAAGTTTTTAAGAATCCAAAGTAGCCTGCTGATTTAACATCATGGCTTCTCCAGAGAATTGAGGTAGGTAGGGACTCGGGGATGTAGAGTTTCACCCCCTTCCATGTTAGGTCCTCCCTTTTTGTCAAGATGTGTTGGTTGTCATGGAATCAAGAGTCTGCTTCCAGTTCGGTTTTGAGTTTCATGGTTAGATTGCTTGCACTTGGCCTTACCGGTTGCAGCATTGTTGGCAAGTGGTTACTTGGGCTGTGGCTTGGATAACGGGAATGATGGCATCTACTACCTCCTCCTTCCCACATTTGTATTGAGGCATTCAGGAGAGGGTGATAGCTAGGAAATTCCTCCCCCCTTGGATGTATTTTAGCACAAAGTTGAAGTGGTTGAAGTATTGAGCCCAGCAGATTTGTTTGGATGACAGTTTCCACAGGGTCCTAAGGGCCTCCAGATTCTTATGGTCAGTCCAGACTTCAAAGGGTTTCTCCCCCCTTTCCAAAAGCTGGCACCAGGTTAGTAGTGCCCATCTTACTGCAAAAGCCTCTTTTCCCATGCTTCCCATCGTCTTTCCATGTCAGTGAGTTTACGGGAGGTGTAGGCACAAGGTTGTAGTTTTCCCTGGCAATTTCTTTGGAGTAAAACAGCTCCCACTGCCACTTTGCTGGCATCTTCTTGGATGACGAAGGGTTGTTCGGGGTCAGGATGTTTCAATACAGGTTCTTTTGCAAAAAGCTCTTTTAATGTTTCAAATGCCTTTTGGCAAGTTAGGTCCCACTGTAGGGGTTGCCCCAGGTGGGGCTTTGTCCCTGGGCTCCCTGTCTTTAGGAGGTCTATCATGGGTTTGGCAATTTGACAAAGGAAGAAATGAATTGTCTGAAAAGTTTGCGAATCCCAGGAAAATATGTATGTCTGCAGGTGCGAGGGGGCTGCCATTCTAGGAAAGCTTGTACTTTGGCTGGGTCCATCTCTATCCCCTCATTCAACACTCGGTAATGTACATAGTCTAGCCGCGAGTGATGAAATTCACATTTTGACAGCTTGATGTATAGGTTTACTGCTTTTCAAGCACCTGGCGGACTAGGGGTATGTGGTCCTCTATGGTCTCAGTAAAGATGAGGATGTTGTTCAGGTAGAAAAGACCCTCTTATAGAGGTACTCATGCAGTACTTCATTTAATTTTTTTTTCCACCTCCGGAAGTGGCTTCTGGGGATTTTAACTCTTTTTTAAAAAATTGTTTTTTTTCCCAATTTTTTTTTTATTTTTCAAAACACAAAACATAAAATACATCTTTTTAGAGCAGGTGCTTGTTCCGTCATATAATAAGTACAATTATTAAGATTCCCACAATCAATTTTGTACCCATTTTTATCCAATTACATCTTTTTTTTAAAAAAAAGAAAGAAAAAAATCTTATTCTAAACATTTATCATTCAATTATTTCGCCCAACATTCTAAACTATAAACACCATTCTAAATCTCTATCATTTTAAACAATCAATATTTCATATACATTTCTCAATTTAAGACCCATTACGCCAAATCTATATTTCACCTCTTCTTGATCACAACTAATATCCAAATCTTATCAAAAATTTATTTCCCCTTTCTCTTAGAATTTTTACAAAATCAATCAACATTTCGCTCT
Source organism: Pantherophis guttatus (assembly GCF_059756535.1). Taxonomy (NCBI): domain Eukaryota; kingdom Metazoa; phylum Chordata; class Lepidosauria; order Squamata; family Colubridae; genus Pantherophis; species Pantherophis guttatus. Next base: position 116,893,493 of record NC_142065.1, on the reverse strand, counting down.
GTAGTTTATTACTTCCAAAGTATTTTATTTTGATTTAGTTACTCCATAGTTATTCTCTTACACTATTAAAATTATTTTGGCTAATTCATAGTTTATATAACTCCAATCTGATTATTTAACTGGTTCACAGTTATATTATTATTCTCCTGTAAAGTTTCTTCCACTTCCTCCTAATTTTATTTTTTAGCTGATTCACATCTTGATCTGCTGCTTTCCAGCAAGGCTTACCTCCACTCCTGACCTTACATTATTTTGGCTGGTTCACAGTATGATTTTAACTACACACCAACCTTATCTCCTTTACTCCTCCTATATTTATTTTATAACTGGTTTGCAACTTAAATAGTTGCTTTCCAGCAGTGCTTTCCTCCGCTCCCACCTTTATTTTTAACTGGTTCACAATTATATTTCAATTGATCCCCAGGTATAGTTTCCTCCACTCCTACCTTTTTATTTTTAACTGGTTCACAGTTCATATAAACTGTTACCCAGCAATTGTTTTTATTCAATGTTTACATTTTTTAAATCTTAAAAGTTACACTTTTACAGTTTTCCAATACCGGCATTTTTAGTAATATCCAATTTATCTTTCAGCCAACTATATACATACACATTTTGTTTGTTACATACTTATTCATATAATTAATACATTTTATATACATACCTACTACACATTAAATATAACATTTCATTATAATATCATCTCTTTTGCTATACACTATCCATTAATTTTAGATTCCTTTTCCAGCCAATCATACCATCTGTTCCATGTTTCATAATAAATTGTTTCCTCTCTGTCCTTAAGTTCCATCATTAATTTGTCTGCTTCTGCACACTCCAGCACCTTTTTTATAATCATCGTGTTTGTTGGAGCATGTTGTTGTTTCCAGTTTTGGACAAATGAGATTCTAGTGGCTGTAATTATGTGGAGTATGAGGTATTGAATTTCTTCAGTCATTTTTTGTTTTATAATCCCTAACAAAAATAATTCAGGATTCATATCAATTTTTTTCCCAGTCATTTCCTCCAATTTTTTTTTAAATTTTAAGCCAATATTCTCTTGCTTTGGGACATGTCCACCACATGTTGTAGTATGTCCCTTGTGAATAATTACATTTCCAACAGTGCGGTGGATTGTTTGGAGACATCTTGGCCAATCTCACCGGGGGTAAATGCCACCTATAAAACATTTTATAAATATTTTCTTTGTAGGTGGCTGACAACTTCATTTTATAATTGGTGATCTGTCCCCATCCATACACACACACACAAACACAGCCAGCCGAGGGTTAAGGAAGCACTTGGCACACACCCAGGTCTTTATCTCCAACTTGGCAGCGATATACACACCATCTGCCAAGTGCTTTTATTTCCATAGAAACAGAAAGATAATATACTCAGTGTACAAGAGTCCAACAGAATTAATATTCCTCTCAACAGTTTCGGACGAGGCTTTAGTGACTATCCAAGGTTTATTTTTGTTCGTCACAGGGATCACTGGCCACCACCCTCTATTATATAGTCTCTGGGGTGTGGTCCAGTGACTCAGTTCTAATCCCTAGCACGCCTCCTGAGCTGCTGCAATCGTTTATCATGCCTTCGGAGGCGTGCATCCAGGAATGACGTCTCTCCCTCACTCTCATCCGAGACACCTGTCATCTCCTCTCCCTCGGCCGGCTCCTGAGACAGTGCCATAGGGGAGGGGCCTGGAGAGGGAGGCCTGGCTGACTCCTCTTCCTCATGCTCGGAGTTTTCTTCCTCCGATGGGACAGGCTCAGAGGGCGGGGCCACAACAATTTGTTCCCCATATTTTTTCCCAGTAGTCCAATTCTATGTTGTATCCAAAATTTTTCATCCAAATTATCATTGTTTCCTTCACTGTTTCCTCTTCCATTTTAAATTTGAGGAGACAGTTATACGTTTTGGTAATTATCTTTTCATCTGTCTCTGTTAATATTTTATCTATTTCTTGTTGTCCATTTTGAAAACCATATAATTCTAAGTCTTTTTTGTATTTTGTTTGGATCTGTAAATAATCAATTTTAATTCCTTCTTCTAATAGTTCTTGTTTGGATTTCATATTTCCTTGTCCATTTAGCAACTCTTTATAGGTTACTATTTTGTTTAAGTCAATTAAATTGGGGTAGACCAAGGCTTCCATCATCGATATCCATCTTGGTACTTTTGTGTAAAAATTTCTTTTAATCTTCATCCAAATTTCTAGCAATACTTCTCTCACCTGATGTCTTTGGAAATATGTGTGGGCTTTATTCTTTCCCTCCCAAATAAAGGCATGCCAACCAGGGGTGAAATGTTCTCAGTTCGGACCAGATCGCCCGATCCGGTAGTGATGGAGGCGGGTGGTTCGGAGAACCGGTAGCAAAAATCCCTGCCCCCCCCCCCATTGCCCAGCTGAGCTGCACAATCATCAGAGGCTTTTTAAAATTATTTTTAAAAGCATTTTTTCTACAAACTCTTTGGCCAAAAAAAATGCTTTTAAAAGTAAAAAAAAAAAAAGCCGCTGATGATTGCGCAGCTCAGCTGGGATCATCAGAGGCTTTTAAAAACATTTTTTCTACAACCTCTTCGGCCGAAGAAGTTATAGAAAAAATGTTTTTAAAAGGAAAAGAAGCCTCTGACGATCAGGCAAATCAGCTGGGATCATCAGAGGCTTTTTTTAAAAAAAGAAAGCCTCTGCTGATCAGGCAAGTCAGCTGGGATTGTCAGAGGCTTGTAAAAGCATTTTTTTAATAACCTCTTCAGCTGAAGAGGTTGTAGAAAAAATGGTTTTAACAGTAAAAAAAAAAAAGTTGGCCACGCCCACTCAGTCATATTACCCACCACCACCAAGCCACGCCCACAGAACTGGTAGTAACAAATTTTATATTTCACCACTGATGCCAACCCCTCTGTAAATCATGCCCTTCAATCGTTAGAATTCTTCCATTTTTTAAATTTATCCATTCTTTGAACCATGATATTAGTGCAGCCTGATGGTAAAGTTTCCAGTCTGGGAGACCAAAGCCACCCTTATTTCTAGAGTCTTGTAAGAGTTTTAATTTAATTCTGGGCTTTTCCCCCAACCATATAAACTTACTAATCGTTTTATTCAATTTTTTGAAAAAGTTTTTCCCCAATTTTATAGGTACTGTTGAAATAAATATAAGATTTTTGGTAGGATATTCATCTTTATAGTAGCAATTCTTCCAATCAATGTTATTTGTAATTTTGCCCAACTCTCTAAATCTTTTTGAATTTGCTGCAGTAGCTTCAAATAATTATCTTCCTTTATTGAAGATATTCTTGCCATTATCCAAATACCCAGATACTTCACTTTTTTTACAATTTGAATTCTTAATTTCTTCTCTAATTTCTTATTTTGGCCTTTCGTAAGATTTTTGGTGAGTATCTTCGTTTTATTTTTTTTTATTTTTAAGACCGCGATTATGCCAAATTTTTCTGTTTCCTGTAGTAGGACTTCTCCTGTCTCCAAGGAGTCCTCTATTATAAACACCATATGATCCGCAAAGGCCTATGTTATATATTCCTCTTTCTTAATTTTTAACCCTTTTAATTTCTTGTTTCCCCTTATCTGAGCCAATAGAACTTTTAATGAAAGAATGAGCACTTCATTTATTAACTGCATAAACTCTGCTGGGGGGCCCTGCAGCCCGAAAGGCATTACTTTGAATTGAAAGCTTCCTAGGGAGCAGTTGAAAGCTGCTTTCCATTCACCTCCCTCGTTGATTCAGACTCAGTAATATGCTTCTCTGAGGTCTAGTTTAGTAAAGACCTTTCTTTGGCTAGGTGGAACAACATGTCCTTCATGAGAGGGAGGGGGTATAGGTTGTGCACACACACGCTGTTAATCCCATGAAATCCATGCATAATTTCATAGTCCCACCTTTTTTTTCTTTAAATAGGACTGGGCTTGCAATTTGTGGCTTGGTCGGCTCAATGAACCCTCTTGCTAGGTTTTTGTCTATTTATTTGCACATTTCTTGCATTTCCCAAGGCGCCATGGCATACAGTTTGAGTTTGGGAAGCTTAGCCCCGGGGATTACTTTGATGGCACAGTCCGTTGCGCAGTGGGGGGGGTAGGACATTGCATTCGGTTTCACTGAACACTTCAGTGAAGTTCTAATATTCTCCAGGGATCCGTTCAGCCTCTGGGGTTTGCTCAGAGGTAGCTGCCAGTTGTTTTGGTGGCGCTCTAGGGGGGGATTCCTGTGTGGGTGATGCCTCTATTTGCTGGTGCGAAGGGGGTTGCTAATCTCAGCCTCCGGTTGCCTCCTTGCCACCAGATGGTCGGGCCTCACTTGTCTAGCCAAGAGAGCCCTAGTATGACAGTCTCTGTCATTTTTGGAGCTATTACGAATTGAATTGATTCCCAGCAGTCCACTAGCTCTAGCCTCACTGGTTCAGTCAGGTGGGTGGCATGGATTCCCCGCAATAGGGACCCGTTGTCCTGTTTGAATTTAATTGGGTGGGCCAATTTCTTCATTCTGATCCCTAATTTCAAGACCATGGGTAAATTAATCAAACATCTAGTGCAACCTGAGTCTATTATGGCTTCAAAAGTGCCCTGGGTCCCTGTTTTTGGGGCTGTGAGATGTATCAGGAAGACGAAAGGGTGAATAGGTTCACTCACCATCAGGTCGTTTCCCCCCTCATCCTCACTGTCATAGGGTTCCGGTGATTGGTCGTTGTTAGCTGAAGTTCCCCCCCTTTGGCTGGGTGGGGAGGGACCTCTACAGCCTGGAGGGCGTTTTGGGATTTGTGAGCGGCATGCCTGGGGTCTCATTCAGGTTGCGCCCTGGGTGGTGGCTCTGGCTTGGGTTTTGGAGCTGGAGTTGCACAGTGGCCTATCCCTCTGCATTTGTAGCATTTCAACTGGCCTCGGGGGAGGGTTGGTCTTGGGGCCAGCTGAGTTACTGCAGCATCCCATCAGCTGGGTGGTCTCCAATCTGGTTGTCCTCTCTCTCTGGGACCCGGTTGCCTCTGCATGTCATTTGTGCACAAACCTCAGTTTTCTCTCTACAGCTCTCACAGGCTGGCGATATCATCTTGGAAGTATATCTGGAGCAGAGGAATCCTGACTATTGTGTTACTCTTAAGGTAAGCAATGGAGTGTCTTTGTGCAAATTGCCCAAGGGCACTCTTGGATGGAGAAAAGAGGTTCACAACTATCACTAAGGCATCACTGATTTTTATGACAAAAAGGTATTAATATATACACTGTACAATGGATTGACTGAAAATTAGAATTCTATTTCTTAATTACCCTACAGGTTTCTCCCAAAATGAGAGCAGAAGAACTAACAAATCAAGTGCTTAAGATGAGAAATGTAACAGCTAGCCGAGATCTTTGGCTGACCTTTGAAGTTTTAGAAAATGGAGAGCTAGGTCAGTAAAAACACTTTGTTTCTTTTTTCTCTGTATAAAGTTAAGGCTGTATGATTATCGCATATTTTATTTTTAAAGCAGCCCTTTTCCCTTCCCACCCTGCACTAGGCTAGCTAGCACTGAGGGAGTGGGAGCAGCTCTCTGCCGGTTTGAAATCTGAGCTAAGATTACTGGCAGGGAGGAAAATGGGCTGCCTTTGCTGGTGAATTAAGCTTTTCTTCACAAAGTACAGGTGTCCATGGATTCCACAAGTGGCCATTATTTTCCAAGCCTGTTCAGCTGCAAACTGCTTCATTGCTAGACTGCACAGGTGACTGAGTTGAAGCAATTTGCAGCTCAGAAAAAGATGCATTTTGTGGGATTATGCCATGTGGCCTAGCAACAGAATGGCTTGTTCTCTTTCCCTTCCCCCACCTCTTAGGCTCTGGAAATCTTTGGAAGATAAGCGAGCAATTGTGAGGGGGTTGTGGGAAGAGGCCTGTGGAACCCTGTCAGGTGGAACCCTATCAGGTGGAAAAGATCCCTGTGGGGATCTGGCAGCGCAGAATGGGGCAGGAACTAGTTGGGTGGGCACACTGCAGCATCTTTACAATTGGTCATAAGGGCAAATGACATGGGAGCACTGTAGGCTTTGCAACTTTGAAACAGGGTTGTATGTAGTGTTTGGGAGGTCTGTTGGCAACTTTGAATGGTTGTTAAATGATCTGTCATACCTCAAAGTATGAAAGCTATGGGCTATAAAGTAACTTACATTTGATAGCCAGCATTTTAAATTACATCCTAAAGCCTACCAGCAGCAAGTATACCTTCTACAACAGCAGTCCCCAGCTTGGTGGTTCTGGCTGGAGTTGGGGAAGAGGGGAACTGGGCCATGCAAGTGGCAGGCTGGCATGCAGAAGCGCAGCTCAACTTGCATGAGTGGTGAGCTGGTGCGCATGCAAGTTGAGCTGCATGTGCATGCATACGAGCCTGCTGCTTGCACAAGTTGAACTGCATGCGCATGCATGCACACTGACCCACCATTCACATGGTCCGGTTGTGAATAGGTCACAGCCTGGTTGTTTGCCGCAACCCAGAGTTGGGGACCCCTGTTCTACAATGTAACTACCATTCTGCTAAACTGGCTTCTACAATCAACAGCTGCTATTTGCTCCAGTTGTAGCTTCCAAGACATCAACAACAACAGCTTCATGTAGAACAAAACATAATGATGTAACCAAGAGAGAACAAAGAAATGAATCACTGTGTAATGTAGGTAGGATTCTGCTTTAATGGGATCATGAATCCAAGAAAAGCCCCAGATATTGCATCTTCTTTTTTAAAAAAGTTTTTTTAATAAAAATATAAAATCAATGCGTGAACAGTGTGGCACCTGGGTGTCATACATTCTAATACAAATAAAACTAATCAGGTTAATCATAATCATTACATTCAATCCGCTTATGTATTTCTCATAATAATACACACTTGTATTACGTTATAGTCTATCATTGTTCAATTATTCCATGTTTTCTCTTATTACTTTCACTTTATGATATAAAAATGCATACACTAATATTCCCCCTTCTCTTATTTCTATCACTTATTCGAGCTTTTAATCATATCACCCTTTATTAAGAAACTTTTCCTTTCTTTCCTATCTAATTTCTAATCATGTCACCTACCTAAAAAAAGAAAAAAAAGGAAAAGAGAGAGAGAGAAAAGGAAAAGCAACCCAGAACAACAACAAAAAAGAGAAATCATCCATCCATCATCTCTTGTCTGCTTCAATACTTTAATTGCTATGCTTTTTTTTTTTCTTGCCTCCCAAATTCCCCTCTTAAATGTTTGTCTCTGTCTATGTCTGCTTTTGGATGTTCAAACTAGGTATTCCTCCCACCTGTACTCTCTTCCACTGCCTAATTTCTAACATTTCTACCCAGGCCCCTGTCTTCCCACTCTCTTAATATATTTTCCCCCTGGTTTAATTCATCAGTCACTATTATTTTCATTGTTGTCTCCTCTTTGTCTTCTTCCTTCTTCATTTCTTCTGTTGACTCCTCCTTTTCCTAAGCATCTTGGTCTATGCTCATCATTCCTCGTATGGTATTTTCCATTTTTTCCATAATCTCCTTAAATCTTTTCTCCATGTCTTTTGTATTTTGAAAAAGTAAGTCGACTTCCTGTTGGCTCCGCGAGCCTCGAAGACACTCCTTTATGAGCGCCCGATCCCTGGTTCCATAAAAGCCCCAGAACAGCCGAAAAACAGCTATCTGGAGGCTTGGAACCCTCTCCCCGGGCAAAGGGGAGAGAGAAGAGTCGACAGGCGGAGGTAGAGCCCCCCAAGTGTGCTAGGAGAAATCCTGGGGTGCGAAGGATGTGGGCTCCCTATTGAAGCCTGTCAAGCTGGTCCGGACCAGGGACGACTCCACTAAAGCAGAGCTAGAAGCCGCGACAAAAATCTGCTGAAAATAAATGAGGGGACTTTTAACATCCTTACCTTGATTGCAGACAGAGCAAACCAGGAGAAAAAAGAAAAAAAATTGCAAGTAACACTTTAACTCCATTTTAAAATGCAGAAAATGGCGTCTGAGAGCGGGAGGAGGAAGCTACTAGGGAAAGTGATTGTTAATGCTTGTTAACATTTGCAACAGTGATACAGCTACTGGATTACCCCTTAAGAGAAAGTTTTAAAGTGGAAGCGGCCAGGAAAAGGATTTGGCACCAAGGGAAAGAATTTGGTACTGACTTTAATTAAAAGTTTGCCTTTATACTGTTGTGGATTTAATAAGACAAACACAACTTTTGGATTAATCAGAGACAATTTGTATATTGCGCAATAGGTTCAAAGCTCTGTACATGAAGCATTGAACAAAGACAGAAATTAGGTACAATGGTTTTATACCCTTCTAGACAAAGGATTCTGTTAACTCAGCAATTCATATGGTCATATACATTTGTCATTTTTAATTGACATTTCCTAATTACTGAGTTTCTTTGCAAAACAGTTATAATTCTTTTTGTAGATTACTGAAGCATAAACTCAAATCATCTTCTGACGATAGACAACTTTTAACTCATGTGGATCCCCTTGACCTAACCAACCTTTAAGCTGTATGTCATTAGAATGTTCCTTTCTTCTGACAACTTAGAGGCCTCCTAGAGGTACCAAAAGGATTTTGGCTGAGTTTGTACTTTTTCCAACCGGATGCATTGCTTTTTAGAATAGAGTGAATAGAAAGTTATCCAGTGGTCATCTATCAGAGCCCGCTTCATTTACATTATTCCCCCCTCTGAAAGTTTTTCAATGCAGAAACTTTCACTATTCTCTTATAAGTTTAACTTCTGAGTATAAAAGGTTCCAATAAACAAATCTACCATATATAGGGTCTAACAAAATATAATTAATAAAAGTAAAGGATAGGTAGTTCTTGATTGTTTTTTTACTCTCTTGATTCTTGGGGAGATTCTCTACCTCTTTCTACAAGTTCCATTTCCTCATATGGGTCTGCCTCAGAATCTTTATGTTCTTCCACAGGATAGGGACCAAGTTGATTAAGAAAATGTTCTGTCAAAGCTAGTTCCTTTTCAACTTGAATCTCCTTTACTGCTCTTATTGATAGCTGTTTCAGCATAGGGATTGCACAAGGAATAAAAGCTAGGCCTGCCACAGCCATATTAATTCACCCGGATCCAGGCAACCAAGAAAACCACATGTCAGTTGTTTATAACCTCTGACCTATCTTGGAAGCCCTATCCTGCAATTCCTTGGCAATTTCTCTGACCACACCTGATTCGTTACATGTTCCTGTCCAGTTTGTTGGTAAACACAAATATGCATCCTTTCCACATAAGAAGATTTATGGAAAAGGCATGCACTCAGTAGTTCCTTGCATTAGTCCAGACCCCTAAGTCCCTGCCACAAACATTCCTGCCAGTGGTTGCAATGGGACTTCCAGTGAGGGGTCCTTCTGTTTATCTCTGAGAATTGGTCCTTCAAAAACATATCGAGAGATAATATTTCCAGGTGGAAAAAGGATACACAAACCTGATTTGGACTTTAAGTTGAACCAGAGTGGAAATTCTGAAGGTTGAAATGGTCTTGGACAGATTCCATCCACCCCACTTTCCCTTCTTAAAGTTTATTTCTGGTAGCCTTTGTTCTAACCCAGAGTTGTGGTTTGACAGGAACAGCATGATAAGATGCAGGGCTAGCAGATAAACATAAGCAGCATTTCTGACCTAGGGTAGGATCATACTGTTTAACAAGATCTTGACTTTATTCCAAAATCCGTGATATATAGTCTCCTCTATGCAATTGTTGTAGAGGCCCATTTTCCTTATCTATTCCCCCCTCAGCTGGGAATGTCAATAGTGCAACCTTAGGTGGTGGAGTTGACTTAGGTCTAAAGTAAGAACCCCGTGCATAGACAATGCATTTTTGGTGGGAGCGAACTTGACCTAAAGTGTCTCTACTTGCGGAATCAATGTTCATTTTATGTTCACTTGAGAGTCCTAGTGCAAATAATGTCCAAAGCCATAAACAAATCATAATCAACTATGGTGTGAAGCTCACTACGTCAGGGAGAGGGTTAGTGGTGCATGTGGTTTGGGATATAGCAGTAGCAAGAAAAATCCTAGGTCTATCACAAAAACGTTCCTTATATATGTAAAACAAAATTACTAGCAAGATTAGAAAAACAAGTACCCACAAAACGCACTCCCAAACTCCTAATAACATTAGCATGTGTAAGAAAGTGTTATATTAAAGCTAAGAAAATGTATATGTGCAATGTGAAGGTAGTTTCCTCCTGATGAATCTTCTGCCGTGCGCTGGGAATCAGCTTCCGGAGTGATTTGGCAGGGCTGTTGATCACCACCGTGCGTAGAGAGCCCGTTGCCAGTAGGACTCAGCAGGGTGTATTCTTCTTAAACTTCCGTGCCAATGGCCTGTCAGTTTTTTGTTACCTGGTATCAGTCTCATCCAGTGGATCCAGGATCGTCCTCCTAAGATCTTAAAAGCACAATTACAAAACCAATACATCTGGGTGAGTGCGCAAAGGAATCTGAGCAGTTGTAGTCCTTTTCAGTTGGGAAACAGCATAGGCAACCACTGAATCCTAAGAAAGAAAAAATACAAAAATAGTCCAGATGATGAAGAACGCTATTCCCACTGGTGGCTGCCTACCAGTCCCTTGGATCCTTTGGATCATCAACTTCACTGGACCTTCTTGATGAGATTGGGCCCGTTCACTTGGGGTCTAACTTCCGTCCAGTTTGGATTAACATCCAATCATCGTGGTGGAATTTGTGGACTGGAAACTTCAAAGGTGGTGTTTGGGCTAATAGTCCTTGTTTCCTAAAAACTTCAAAATATCTGGACAGGTTATACACATATTGTTTCAATACTTTGTCTCTGGTTTCCAGGGAATTAATGCATATGCTTCCTGTAGTGAAAACTACTCCAAACAACAGTTCATATGATGATAATCTGTCTAGGTTGGGTAAAACTCTTGACACCACTGTTGCTGTAGCATTACTGCAGAGAAAAGCTGCAACCCACCCTGTGAGGTGGTTCACTATGACTAATAAATATTTTACACTCCCCACTTTTGGTAATTCTGTAAAATCCACATGAATACATTGAAATGGTCTTAAAGCTGGTGGTACCTCTTACCCATCTGTTGTTTTCTGACAGCATGTTCATTCACCTTTTTACAAACCAAACATTTGTTTATAATTGATGTTACTAAAGGATATATCCCAATACAACCAAAGCTTAGTTTAAAAGTTCATCTACAATAGCTTGAAGTCCCCAATGACTCCACCCATATTTTGCCAAATGATGTCCAGAGACTAAGGGTTACAATGCATTAAGCAATAGCTGTCATAAAGTCAGCTTATTGCCCCCCACAAACTGGGTCCTCAATTCACCTACCTTAGAAAGGATGGAAGGCTGAGTCAACCTTGAGCCTGGTGAGATTCGAATTTACAGTAATTGCAGACAGCTGGTGTTAAATTACAATGCATTTGTCTACTGAGCTATCCAGGCTCCCTGTCCATAGAGCTTAATTTAATGAATACAATTCAAAGGTTTGAGCAGACCAATTTCGAGCAATTTGTCTCCAGGGGGTGTCCCTCCAAATCAGGTCTTATTTTTGTATGGAAACCAATTATTTCAACACCATAATGTTCTCATCCAAGGTGATCCATTGATCTGGTGTTGGTTAAGAACTGTGCTTCATTCAAATTGTGATCTGTAGTTAAAATCAAATCTGTCTGCTGCATTAAAATTGTTTTCTTTTTGTTTAGAATTTTGAATCAGATAACCACCACTGAAAGATAGTTCTGACTTGATGTGGGGTGCTTACAATGAGGGCTCCCCCAAAGGTCAATTTCCTACTTTCTGAGCCAACACCCCTCGTGCAATTCAATTTGTGTGTGTGTGTGTGTGTTTGTGTGTGTGTGTCTACAAAGAGACCGAATGGCTTTTCCAAATTTGGCAAACCCAATACAGGAGCCCTGGTTAAAGCCTGTTTCAAATTTTCAAGGATTCCTCTTTCATGTCCCATCCATTTCAAACTCCAAGGTCCAGATTCAATTAATTTTGCATAGAATTATCTTAATTCTTGCTTGTTTATAGATGGAGGTGGAGATGCCACCCCTCCTTTCTATCAGGAGTGATTTTTTTTTTTACTACTCCTGTCCGGGGGGGGGGGAGTCTTTCCCTTTAAAGATTGCTGAAAGGCAGAGCTTTCCCTTCCTGAATTCAAAACTCCTGGAATCAGTTTATTGTTCCTAGTAAGGCAAGCAAGAAACAAACAAACACATCTTTTATTCTTCCTTTGTTGTGGAAAATAAGGTGGCGTCTCAGTTTCTTAATGACCCATTGGCAAAGGTGGGGGCCGAAACTTTGCCGGAGTTTCTGTTTATTTTCTTTAGGGGAATTTCCCTGCTCTTTTAATATTGAGCTTCTCAAATCTTCCAACACTCCCTTCACTGATTAAGTGTATTCAAATGCTTTGTTCACTTAATCTGATCTCTGTCAACGAAAAACACCACTTCTCTTCTACTTCTTAGCACTTCCACATTTCATTCTGCCAACTTCCATAACTTTCCAAAAACACATCACATACCTTGTCCCTCCCATCAATTCTACTTTCTCTAACTCCTTCTTATACAATTCTCCTACCGCTGTCAGCACAAGTCTGTGTAGACAAACTTCTGGCTCCCACTAAACTTCCTCTCTTCCTTCAACTATTGTATATCCCTCTATAAACAAATTAGCTCCTCAGCACCAATATCTGATCTCCTTGTAAACTGAAGTGAACAAAAACAAGCATACTCTCGAGGCAGAATCTAACATTTTAGACAAAAATGCCACTGAATCTCTCTTACTACATATTGTAATTTCTAACTCATCACTGTAACAATTCCTAAAAGGGCAGTAACTTTAGCTGCAAAATGTAATTCTCTGCCTCCCGGAAAATGCAAGTCAGATTCAAAAAATCTTTCAAAATCATTTCTTTGAGATAGAATAAAAATAAGAATAAAAATAATTTTATTTCTATACCACCCTTCTCCCGAAGGACTCAAGGCAGTGTCCAGCCTATTTTTGAAAACAAAACAAGACAAACACCAATTTAAAATAATTAAAAATATTAAATGGATTCAGCTCAATTTAAAACCCCAGAAATTTAAAACATCCAATTTAAAATTATGTTGCTAACCCAGCCTGGCGAAACAACAGGATTTTGAGTACAGGTTTAATTAAACGTATTAAACCTCCAAAAATTGCCAGAAAAGAAAAAAATAAAAATAAAATCAAAATGTATTCAGAGCAGAAAGGAGAATGTATCTGCATAGCTTTCATATGTTAATGAAAGAGGCTTCGCAGAAAGAGGAGGAGGGGTGGGGGTGTGAGAGAAAGGAGAAAAAAAAGTTAAAAGGAACTGTTTCTCTCTTACAAAAGAAAAGGGGGGAGAGGAAAAAAATGTTTTACAGCACGCAAGGAAGCACGCCTCGCTTCCCTCCTCCATTCAGCATTCTTACAACAAAGCAACACATTCAGTATTTCTCTAATTTCTCACTTTATCAACACACAGGCTTTCACATTTGTACTGCAATCAGACTTCTTGTTTAAACCAATTTCACATACAAAAAAATCCCACCATTACAATCATCTCAAACATCTCCCACAGCCTCAAGCACAAATCTACTCACTTTGCTGGCAGCCACACATATCACAATCAATTCAATTCCATTCAATTTTACACACTATCATTATATATATATACATATATATATTTAACAGAAATCACACCAAATTGATCAAGTCATATCTGTTTTCCCATTTAGACAGGCTTTACCTTTTTACTGCCTGCTAAACCCTGGGTGAGAAGAACAGTAAACAATGTCTTCTTTATTCTTAGTTCTTTCAGAGTTCTCTGGCTGTTTAAGAATGTCAGTTTATCAGAAATTTTATAACACTGCAATTAGTTTTTCTCTTACCACACATAAGATTACACACAATACTTAGTTCCTTAATTCCAATACCTAAATACTTAATTCCAGAGACTTCAGGATGCCACCTGGTCCCCCAGGGGGTTGATCAAGCCCCACTCTTCTACCCCTTAAAGAGTAGGCACCTCTAAACAGAGAGACTTTAACTCTCTGATTTATACTTACCTGTTTTCTTTTCCTCTTTCTTTCTTTCTTTCTTTCTTTCTTTCTTTCTTTCTTTCTTTCTTTCTTTCTTTCTTTCTTTCTTTCTTTCTTTCTTATGTATTTATGTTGAGTCTCTGTGTCTGATTAACCTTCAAGGATTCTTGACTGGCCTGTTTTCGTCAGCGGGTTTACGGCACCTCCTCACTGAATCTCCGTGGACTTCAAAGGAGTCCTAATGGCCAGCCAGTGGATTTTCCTTGGGGAGGCGTCGATTCCCGCTGAGGCAGGCTGTCTGGTAGAACAAAAGTTCCTCCTTAGTCCCATCTGCAGGGTGCCATAAATGTTGTGGATTTAATAAGAAAAACACAACTTTTGGATTAATCAGAGACAATTTGTATATTGCGCAATAGGTTCAAAGCTCTGTACATGAAGCGTTGAACAAAGACAGAAATTAGGTACAATGGTTTTATACCCTTCTAGACAAAGGATTCTGTTAACTCAGCAATTCATATGGTCATATACATTTGTCATTTTTAATTGACATTTCCTAATTACTGTTTTATTTTAATGCTTTCTTTAAGGGAAATATGTATATGTAGGATTTATTATGTATAAGAAAATGCATATTTTTTATTATGTGGGGAGGGGGAAAGGGTGGGGGGAGAAAATTGTTTGTATTTCTTATAAAACTTTTCAATAAAAAAAGAAAAAGTAAGTCCATCTCCTTCACAATTCCACTCATTTCTTCCTTCTTAAGTATCCTGTTTTATTTTTAAAAAATCATTTTTTATCTAGCAGTCCAAGAACTATTTATTCAGTCTTTAAGTTTCCCTTCAAGGAATACACTAGTCCCAGTTCTTTATGTCCCATAGGTTAACAATCAGTTCCATTTAAGTAATCCCAGAGGTTATCAAAAGCCCCTTTACAGATTCAGTCTTCTAGTATAACATTCAAGTGTCTCTTTAATTGAATAGCTTCCTCATTTTCATATTTGGCTCTCAGTAGTCATAGGGTGGCTAGAAGTAATCCAATGGGCATTTTCACTGTTCTTCATATAGGTCAGCGGTTCTCAACCTGGGGGTCGCAACCCCTTTGGGGGTCGAATGGCCATTTCACAGGGGTCGCCAAAGCCCTCTCTCACCCCCCCCCATGCCTTCACTCACCCTCTGCCTCTGTTGGATCGCCCGGTCGCCATTCGCTTACCCCGCCCACTCCCAATCTATTGCTGCCTCCGGAGTCCCAGCTGGTGGCTAGAGGGGAAAAAAACTTTAAATTCTTGCCGCGGGGCTTCAAAGAGCTAGCTGCAAAGAGGTAAATTCCTGGAGCAAATTTTTTTCCCCCTAGCTATGCTGAAAAGCGAAATTGAAACTAAAGAAGGGTCTCTGTTGCAATGTGACAAAATGAGGCAGAGAGATTTCTTTTTCTTTTTCCTCACCAAAAAAGGTAAGTGCAAAACTGCAAACAATGGGAAATTTAGGGCAAGAGGAGGTTCAAGATTTTAAAACACAAAAGAAAAAAAGCTTTATTTAACTAGGGAATTGTAATAATTGAGATACTATTAATTGTATATTGTGTTGAAAGCAGAAATGGTTGTGGTTTGGAGGAATATATGGGGGAAATTATTTGGTTTATTATTATTGGTAAATATAATTAATTGATTTGTAAGAAATTGGATTGCATGGAAATAATTGGAATATTCATGTTCATATTAATTAATATACAAAAAAGATAGTTATATAACTAATTGATTTATATTAAAATGTTGAATTTGTATTAAACAACTGTATTACATAATTAACCAATGTGAGAATGGATATAAAAATAGATGACAATGCAAAGGGGTATAATATAGAATAGAAGGGAAAAATTGAATTTGATTAAGATTAGAGATAAGGATGAAGGGTAATATTGGTTTTTTTAAAAAATAGATGAGGAATAAATATGGTAAAAAGGAAATATAGAAATTGTAAATTTAATTGAAATGACTAAATACTGTGTTGGAAGAAATATCCTTCTGGGTTCTGCTCCAAGTGGGGAAAAAGACACTGGAAACATGGAGATTGCTTGGAAAGATGGTTTAATGGTGGACAGGATCACATGGCTTGATGGGGCCCATTGTGTTAGTTTCTGTTGCTATTGTGTTGCAAATGTCCTTTGACAAAGGATTGACTTTCTGCCTCTGGCCCATTAATAAAGGGTGGGGGGCAGGAAGGTGGGAGCTGCTTTGTCTGTAAAATATGCTCCTCCATTTCTCATCCAGGGAAATATAATATTCTGTCTTTTTAATATTTCCCAAAATATTTCATTCTTCTAGGAAAGGGGTGGGTGCTAACCTCCTCCAACTGTTTAAATTTGTGAACCGGCCAAATACTCTGTTCAAAGAAAATACGTTGTATGTTTGTATGTGTGTTTCTAATTATTGCTATTTATTCCTATTTGTTCTCTTTTATTCTTTAACGTTTAACAATTCATTCTTTATCTTAATATCTTAATATTTGTTTGGGGTTGGCTTTCTTCCCTTTCATCTTTTTTATTGTACAGCAATCTTTCTCCTCAAACCTACCACCTCTCTCTTTTCTTTCTTACTTACTTTCTCTTCCCCCACTTCTTCTTCTCCTACTTCCTCTTTCTCCTTCTCCTCCTCTCTTCCTCCCTCTCTTACCTTCACTCCTCCTCTAATTTCCCTTCCCTTCCTTCATCCCTCTCTATTGCTGTATCCTTTTATGCATATGGACTACTCAGAGGGCTGAAAAAGTTATTTTTGACTGGTCCTCGCACTTTTGACCAGTCCTCGAACTTACGACTGTCCTCACAATTTATGTTTTTGCCCTATCTTGTCACCATGATGAAGAGAAGCAGTTGTGAAATGAGTGACACGGTTGTTAAAAATGGTACAATGGGCATAAATGATGACCAGTCATAACTGCGAAGACCAGTCAAAAGTGCGAGGACCTGTCAGAAATCACATTTTTCAGCCCTCTGGGTAGTCCTTTTGTGCACAGGGACCACTCAGAGGGCTGAAAAAGTTATTTTTGACTGGTCCTCGCACTTTTGACCAGTCCTCGAATTTACGACTGTCCTCACATTTTACGTTTTTTGCCCTATCTTATACCATGTTGAAGAGAAGCAGTTGGGAAATGAGTGACATGGTTGTTAAGAATGCTGCACAGGCATAAATGTGAGGAGGGTCATAAGTGTGAGGACCGGTCAAAAGTGCGAGGACCTGTCAGAAATGACTTTTTTCAGCCCTCTGAGTAGTCCCTATACACATAGCCATGGCCATCCGGTCACATTACCAGCTAGCCACGCCCACCCAGTCACATGACCTCCAAGCCACACCCACAAAATAAGCCACGCCCACAGAACCGGTAGTAAAAAAAATTAGAACCCACCCCTGGTTGGGGGTCACCACAACATGAGGAACTGTATTAAAGGGTCGCGGCATTAGGAAGGTTGAGAACCACTGATATAGGTATTCCCAGATTTGTAATTTTTCCTTTCGGCAGCAGGTGGCACTCTCCACTTAAATTTCAATTTACTAGTCCATCGTCCATTGTCATTTTGGTTATAAAACAGCTGTAAAAGTAGAATAAGTTTTGTAATTAAATAATTCCAGCATTTAAAATACCTTCCCAGTACCACATCTTCCAAATTTAGGAATCCAATTTTCTATTTATTTCAAAATCTATTATTTTACTTTCCTGCACCTTCATTTCTGGTACCACCTTCAGAGGTATTTCCTCTGAATGCCCCAAAATGCTTAGATGCTGCTTTAACACATAGTTCTGAGCAAGTAGCTCTAGATTGTTTATTGGGGTTAAATTTAGAGCAAAAGAAAAATCCTCTCCCCCAGTTCCAACACCGTTCATCTACTTCTCTCCAGCACCAGGCTTAGTGGTTCTTCGGTTGTCCCAGCTTTGTAGCATTCATCTTTAGCTGCCTCTTCTTCTTGCCATGGCTGAGAGGGAAAAAGAACCCCGGGCCAGACAAGAGAGCTGAGACTCTCCTTGACCTCGCAGGGTGCCTGTCTTTGGTTCACTGCCCCTACAGGGCATCTTTGGCTCCCTCTGGAGCCCATAAACAGGACGAACTCAGCACGGGAGCATGGAGACCACTTCACGTGTCCGATCCTGCCGCGTGTCCGATCCCGCCTCGACGTCAACCTGAAGTCCAGATATTGCATCTTCTGCAGGGCGTGTGCCATCCCATCCAGAGCAAAAGAGAATACAGTATTTTCTTGACATCTGAGAGTTCTTCTGCAGACACACTAATTCTGTTTTGGGATTAAATCTGAGTTTGTTCTTCTTCATCCAGTCCCTTTCAACTTCAAGGGTCTGGGTCAATTTTTCCATCAGATATTCTGTTTTCCCTGGCATAAAGATATAGTATACCACATCCTTAACATACTTCTGATGTTTATTTTCCTGGATGCCTCCTGATACCCGCATATACTAAACTTTGGACTCTTTTTCTGAACATCATTTTTCAGAGCATCCTTTGCATCCCAAGGAGAAAGTTCTAGAGCAGGCCCTGCAATGGTGCAAGTTACCAAAACCCAGCTCTGCATATTTACTTGTGAAAAAGTTGTCCATCGAGGAAGGAAGCTGTCTTTTCACAGGTGTGTGAGCCTATTATTTAAGAGATAAGTATACTTGTTACTGTTTTTAAAACCATCAGAACATTTTCTATAGCATTCCTGTCTTGCCTAGTATTGGCCTAGCTGGCCTGATAATATAAAAGAGTATGTCCAAAAGTATTTTATGGAGGAGGAATAAATAGTACAATGCATGTTTTCCAGTATCTATCATCTCCCACTAAAACAGCAATGTGAAATCCTTTTGATGTTGATGATTGTATTTACTCAAGAATTAACACAATAACAGAATAACAGAGTGGAAGGGACCTTTGAAGTCTTCCAGTCCAACCCCCTGCTCAAGCAGGAGAAGCTATTCCATTCCAGACAAATGATTGTCCCATCTTTTTTTGAAAATCTCCAGCAATGGAGCACCCACAACTCAAAGAGGCAAGCTGTTCCATTGATTAATTGTTTTGACAGGAAATCTCCTTAATTCTAGATTGGATCTCTCTTTCATAAGCTTCCATTTCAAAACATTTTGCTTTACATTGCTCCTGAAATGGAGGAGAGGCACCAAGATTGGAGGCTGCAGGATTTCTTTCTTAGGATTTGTTTTATATTTCTTTGTATATTGTGTTTAAAATCACTCGGTGTGGCAGAGCTCCTATGTCATCACTCGGGTGTTGGGTGACCCTTCAGTGTTTCACCAGGGCATAATCACTTAACAGCAGAATCCAGCTCCATCTTCAGGAGCACCACAGGATGTGTTTATTCCCATTGCCATCTTTCTTTAGAAAAAGATATTCAGATTCAGCAAAGAATTGTGAAATTAAAAAGATATCACACATCTGTCACATAACTACTAAATAATGATTCTATAACTAATTTGCCTGGTATATGTATTTGAAATATAAGTTCTCTTTGTAAAACTTATTCCCAATGTCTCTATTTTGCTGTAGATACTAAACGTGAGAGCCCAAAATATGGTCTTTTGAAATGCCGTGAGGAATTGGCCAAGCTTCTGGGAAACAAATTTCAGGAACGCTACTTTGTCATCAAGGATCAAAAGTTGCTTCTACTCAAAGAGAAACAGGTATAGTAATCTGACAAATTAACACAATAGTACAAAATAATAAAGTTGGAAGGGATCTTGGAGGTTTTCTAGTCCACCCCCCACTCCCACCCCTGTCAAACAGGAGACCCTACACCAGGGTTTGTGCAGAGAGGATCTTTGGGCACACCATGAAATATACTTGTTTTGAAAAAAGGTCAGTGGTAATCCAAATCACTGTGTTCCCAGAGCTTTCAGGTAGCTCAACAATGAAATCCATGGAGATTTCTTTCCAGGATGCTGATGGGTTAGCCACCTGTTGTAATAGCCCCCATGGCTTGCCCACCATCCCTTTTGCTACTGCACATATAGGGCAACTAGCCATGTAGCTTCTACATCCTTTTTCATGCCCCACCACCAAAATTGATGCTGGATCAGGTATAGGGTTTTAATGAAAACAAAATGTCCTGTGATTTTACAGTCATGGCTCCTCTGCAAAACTAAGAGCCTTTGGCTGGCTGGCACATACAGTTTGCTGCCCACCCATGCAAGTCCATCATGCAGGCACATGTTTTCCTTGTTTTTTTAAGAACCATTCATCTTGGAGCAGGACTATTTTTATTCCCAGATCATGTCCTTAGACAAATCTGGCAGTGCTTTGTGCTGAGCTCTGGTGGTGACCAGTGATGCTATTTGATTGGCAGGGATGATGACGTCCACCACCTTCTTCTTGGTAATATTACACTGAGGCATTCTGGACAAGGCATCTGCTAGAAAGTTTCTTCCCCAGGCAAATACTTTAACATAAAGTTAAATCAATTGAAATATTGCTCCCACCTCACTTTAGGGGACAACTTTCGGGGGTGGAGGTTCAGCACTTCTAGGCCTTTAGTCCAGACCTTGAAAGGTTCCTTGTTCCCTTCCAGGAAGTGTCCCATGTGAGTAACATCCATCTCACCGCATAAGCCTCTTTTTCCCAAACTATCAATCTACATTTTGCCTCAGATAGTTTTTGGGAGATGTAAGCACATGGTTGCAAGGCCCCTTGGGGTCCTTCTGGAGAATTGCCAGATTGCTGGACTCCAATTCCTACATCACTTGCATCTGCCTATATGACAAAAGGCTTATTGGGGTTGGGTGTTTCAGAATTGGGTCAGCTGAGAATAATCACTTGAGTTTTTCAAAAGCCTTCTGGCATTCCATGGACCATTTGAGAGGGGTTCCAGGTTTAGGCCTTCCTTCCGCTTTAATTTTTAACAAGTTGGTTAATGGCAGAGCAATCTGAGTAAAGTGGGAATGAATTGTCTATAAAAGTTCACGAAGGCCAGGAAACTGCTTTCAGGTGTGCTTGCACCTTTTCTGGCTCTATCTCCACTCCTTCATGGGAGTCCCAGTAGCCTAAATAGTCCAATTTGGGTTGGTGAAATTTGGAATGTTTCACATACAACTGTGCCACCAATAGCTTTTGCAGGACAGTCTCTACCAGCTTCATATGCTCCTCCAGGTTTTGGTATAAATTAAGATGTCACCAAATAGACCAAGACACCCTTGAATAAGTGTTCATACAGGACTTCATTAATTAGTTGTATGTACATGGTGGGTGCCCCTGCAGGCTGAAATGAAGAACCCGGAACTGGAAACAACTCAATGGGCAGCTCCAGCTTTAATCCACAACCCGGTAATACGCCTCTCTCAAGTCCAGCTTAGTAAAGATTTTGCCTTTGGTTAGGTGGGCCAACATGTCCTTCATCAGAGTTCTATTACAAATCTAGAGGAGCCGCTAAGGAGCTGTCCAACTGTTGGAATGCCACCAGTACTTTTATTTTGCAGAATTGCATTCCAAGCCCTCTGCTACAGCTGGACTTATAAAATATCGGGTACATCCAGATACTATTAAAGTTACACTTTCCACCCCGAAGAGGCTACTTTTAGTTGCACTCTCACTACCATTAATTTTGAGTCACCAGTCACCAGTGGATTATCGTCACTGCTGCCATCCTTTCTGGCTCTTCACCAGGTTATCTTCCTCCTCACTGAAGAGTAAAAACTCTTTGACTTTGTCCCCTTCTCTGGCAGTAGTTTTGGGTTTGGCCATAGCTTTCCCTCATTTTAGTGAGGAGTGCTTAGTCATAGGCCCCGGATGAGGGCTTGAGCAATCAGCTGCCTGATTACCCTCTCTGCTGCAACGGAAGCAGACCCAGGTGCTGCTTGGGATTGGACTCCCCCTTACTTATCTTTAGGGAAACCCTCTTCTCCAGCACTCTGCCCCCACAGACCTCACTCTATGGTCTCGTGGATAATGACGAAGTCATTCCCCCCCCCACCAGCCAGGATGTACCACTATACAGGGTTCTGGGTGACCCCTGGGACAGGCAGGTGATTAGGTCCTCCAGGTTGAGGCCTTGTTGAAAGTATTCCATTCCATGTCTTGTGGCCAGTCTGGGAGCCAGCTAGACAAACCCTTGGAATTCTTGGATGTAGGCCGTGATTGATCATCTGCCCTGCCAGATGGTCTTGATCCTTCTCTTTACTTTCTGATCTGCCAGAGGGTCCTCGGACCATCACCTCAGGGTGAACATGAAGTAGTCAATTGCTTATTGCTTAACGCACTGTAAGCCGCCCTGAGTCTCCGGAGAAGGGCGGCATATAAATCAAATTAAATAAAAATAAAATAAAATAGAGCTCTTTGGTGCCAGCATCATGGAGTGAAACCACCCAGTTAGCCACCTCCCCCTCCAGAACCACAGTGATACAATTTACCTTGGCTTCATCATCCAGGAAGCTCAGTCCATGGTGTGCCATGAAGTTCCAAACCTGGATGAGGAAGTACCTCAGATGTTCTGCCTTTCCTCTGAATATTACTTTCAACTCTGGGATTTGGCAATTGTTTTGCCTCACTGGCCCCACAGGAATCAGGGATGCTGGGTTGGCAGGTTGGGCTGCTGCTACCAGTCCAGGTACAGAAATGGGCTGCTCCATGGGAGACTGAGTCAAGAGCTCCCCAAGCATTTCTTTAATGAGTTTGACTCTCTGGTCAATGGTCATGTCAGGAGCCCCCCTCTGGGTGGCATGGCTTGGCTCTGGATCCTCTGGATCACTCCTGTCAGTGCTTCCTTGATTTTCTGATGCCAAGAGACTATTGGGGCCAATCCCTTGGCATTGGACACTACCTCTGTCTCTTGGGGAATCAGAGCAGGGTTCTGGCCTTCGTGTGGCTGTCTTAGGGCAGGTGACAGGCTCAGCTGTGGTTCTCTGGTTCCTTCTCCAGGTTGGTAGAACCTCTTGTTCCTCTCCCAGGTCAGGGTTTTCATAGTTGCCCTCCAGTCATGTCACAAATTTTCCCCACCTTCCAGCTCTGCTTAGTCTTCACCAGAGCTATGTGTAGAGCAATTGAAACAGGTTCAGAGAAGTATACTGAGGATTTTCAAGAGACTGGAAACCAAATCCTTTGAGAGTCAATGAAAGAAGCTGGTAATGGTTAACTTCCAGAAAAGATGACTGAAGGGGGAAATATGATAACACTTTTTGAATACTTGAAAGAATAACATATAAAATATCAAGATCTATTTTCTTTTCAGTCATAATATAGGACATGGAATAATGGATTTAAGTTACAGAAAAGTAAATTCTGGTTGAATGTCATAAAAAGCTTCCAGCCAATACAAAATTTAGTAGTGGAACCAATTAACGAAACAGGTAGTCATGACACCTTTTACTAGATGGATTCAATTAGATGCTACATAGCCATCTTTCAGGGCTTTATTCTGGAATCCTGTACCATGCAGGGGATTGGACTCAATAGCCTACATCACCTGCTCTAATGCTATGATTCTGTGATTGTATGATTTTCTGTTTCATTGATGATCACATAGGACATCCTCAATCTAGAGTCTTTACTGAATCAAATTAGTAATCCTTCGTCAGAGTTTGTTGCAGAAATAATCAAATTTAGAAAGCACAAACAGATAACTGATTCAGCTGGATTCATTAACTTCTTTATATACATATAACACATGAAGATAATTGTACAATACCAATAGCAGATTCTTCCAATGTGGTAAAGAGGAGAGATTGCTTTCAGTTCCAGCAGCAGACTCAGAGCTTAATACAGACAACTTCCTCTATACAGGGCAGTTAACTAAGCCTAAACCAAGCCCAGGCTCCAAGCTGTTTCAGCTCCCAAACAGCCCTCATTGGCTGACTTAGTTTCTATGCAACTTAGTTA
The DNA here is from genome assembly GCF_059756535.1 of Pantherophis guttatus. Taxonomy (NCBI): domain Eukaryota; kingdom Metazoa; phylum Chordata; class Lepidosauria; order Squamata; family Colubridae; genus Pantherophis; species Pantherophis guttatus. The sequence continues at coordinate 116,869,589 of NC_142065.1, read as the reverse complement.
CATTGGCTGACCTTGTTACCATGTCCTATTCCAGCCAGTCCCCCATGGCTGACCTTTTGCCATCTCTATCCCAGTTTGTGAATATTCTGGCATCCTTGACAAGTTCTCTTCTTTGATCCCAGTAGCAATGAATCTCTTAAAGAGCCAGATAAAATATCAGTCAAACTTTTCAATACATGAAAAGAGGCTAAATAAGATCAAGATGAAGAAATATAAATGAAAAAGCCAGAAACAAGCCAAGGTCACATAGTACAGATCTGGTTATACATGAATAGCATCAGAAAAGCTTACGCATGACTGAGCAAAGAACTGCTGGAAACAATGAGAGCTGCAAGAAATTGGTTTGCAGAAATCAGGGGTGTCTCTCCCCCCCGCCCCATGAGCCCATTTCCTGCTAGTTGCTTGCATTTGTGGGGGGAATTCCTTGTTCTGTGAGATCTCAGTCTCAGAAGTTATTTTCTCTTGCTTGTTACACTGTCATCGTTTAATGTTTACTAGGAGCCCAAAGAGAAAGACAGGAAGATCCAGCAATTTCTCCAATCAATGGGCTCCTTTTTGATGAAATTTGCAATCCAGCTTTGTCCCTACCTGTTTGCTGTGAATTTATAAAATCACAGCAAGATTTGTCACTCTCCAATAGGCAGCTTTACATTGTTGCCAACCATAACCTGGATCAACATATCTCCTAGATCCCCACAGAGAAAGTCTCAGGTGAGACTGCCCTAACAATGAAATGTCCCAAGAGCTTCTCTATGTCTTTCCACTGTATCCGGATGACTATCTTCTGAACATGTATCTGAAGTCATTGCAGTTGCTCCCTATTGGGCAAAAAGACATTTGTATAGGTATTCATGGGATTTCTCATGAATGGGGAGCCCAGTTTCACTCAGACCCACACCTGTGTGTGGCTTAATTGGCAGGCTGTTGCAACTCCTAGCTACAATGCTGCAAGATAGTGCAAGATAGTCTGGGGTCTCTTCTTTTATATGGCACTACAAATTTAATTCACAGGTCTTGGTTGAGGCATCCTATGGAAATGAATCCTATGACAAAAAGTAATCTTAAGTTATTGAACAAGAGCATTTTAAATAAAAGTAAGGAAATAGAAAAGTTAAGTCCCTAAATTGAATGTTGTCTTTCTCAAGAACCCAGAAATAGTCTTGAGTTTTTGTTGAATTGGTATAATAGATTACATATGCAAGTGACTAAAGCTATTTCAAGTATGCTTATATAGAGAAAAAATATTTCCACTTTATTAAGCTTGAATAGTAATTGTCTAGTCAAATGTCCTGGATGAAGTGAAATAAAGATGGACAATGATTTACCTGATTTACACTGTAACCCTTTCTTTATATCTATGAATTGAGGGTTGTCTTTCTATTGTACACCTCTAGAGTGTCAAGCCACAGCGAGAGTGGCTACTGGATACGGCCAAGGTTTACCTGGGGATCCGAAAAAAACTGAAACCACCTTCACGGCAAGTGACTATCAGATGCAATATTTACAGCTTGGTAGATATCCAAATGTCAAAACTGTCCAAGCACTGATTACTATTCTTTATACTGGTGATCCTCAATTTATAACCACAATTGAGCCCAAAATTTCTGTTGTTAAGTGAGACAGTTGTTAAGTAAATTTTGTCCCATTTTATGACCTTTCTTTCTACAATTGTTAAGTGAATTGTTGCAGTTGTTAAGTTAATAACATTGTTAAGTGAATCTGGCTTCTCCATTGACTTGGCTTGTCAGAAAGTCGCAAAAGGAGATCACATGACCCTGAGACACTGCAATTGTCATAAAGACAATTGTCAAGTGTCTGAATTTTGATTATGTGACCGTGATGCTGCTGCAATGGTTTGAAATGTGAAAAATGGCCATCAGTCACTTTTTTCAGTGCCATTGTTACTTTCAACAGTCACTAAACAAACTACAGGACTATCTGTAGTTTTATGCATAGAACATAGTAAGTTCCAGTTCTGCCAAGAAGCCTTAATATACATTTCTCATAATTTAATACATGAAATGAAACAACAGCAAAAAAAAAAAAAAAAAAGCAAAGGGACAAGACATCTGGAAAGCTTTTGCATTTCTCTGTGAAGATACATTCTTAGGTTCTTTGTGTTTGATGGGGCAACTTTTTCTGTTCCCTAGAATCATCCTTTGCCCTTGTGCTTGTATGTGGTACAGAAGATGGTCAAGCACCTTAAAGTATGTCCAAAACAGGAAAAATCAACCTGATTTGGGGACAGAGAGAAGTTTTAAGGAGTGAAATGTCTTAATTGCCTGCATGGCTCAGGGTACCTTTTATCGCTCCAACCTTTCCACACGCAAAAAAGAAAGAAAAGCATTACTATCAACAAAATTTTCTATCAAGAATTTAGGGATTACAGGTTTTGGGGATGTGGTTGTTTATTTAAGTGCCTATAGAATAGCCCCAGATGTGTTTAGTTTCAGCTCATTAGTTTGTTTAAACTATAATCATACTGTATTTCTCACTATTACAGATGGGGGTTTACTCTAATTCTTCAAAAACAGCAATTGTGAGTATCTTTCACAAAAACATGATCAGTGAAGTGAATATAAACCTAAAGTTATATAATTCTGCACCTAAAATTAAACATACAACTTAAAATACAGTGCATTATAATCCAATATTATCTACAATATTATCTAGAAAAAAATCTGGGGTTGGGTAGTTTGGGACTTGAATCATACAATGCATACTGAAGACTGTCCATTATAAGAACACAGAATATCAGAATTGGAAGGGATTTTGGAGGTCTTCTAGTCCAACCCCCTGTTCAAGCACTGACCACGCTTATTTCTACATTCAGTTTGTTCTTTCTTCTTGGGGCTTTTCTCATCTCAAGCACAGAGAAGTTGAGAAAGGAATGACAGTAGAATTCACAAATATTGTTTCATCTCATTTATACAATAGTAGATAATGTCCTTACCATATTTTGATTGGCTGCATTTCAATCTACGAATGTCACCATTCAAAATTTAATGCACAGTTTCTATTATTGATGAAAACCCTTGGTGAGTTAATGCTCCTGGTTACGCTGAAGATGTAGGCAGTATAACTAGTAAATATTCAACTTTAAAAGATGGAAACAATGATGGTATACTATTTTCTACTTTCAGAGATGTAGTTTATTATGCTGTCGTAGAAGATTTAAAGAAGTTTAAATACATAGTTTCTTTGATAAACTAAAGGTGGGAGAACTGCAACATCTCCAGGATGATGATCATTCATGACTTCCTTTTTTAAAAATAATTTTACTAAATATTATAATTTATAATATAAATATGTTCATATATTTATTTTGTATTGTTTTCATTTTTTTGTTTTTATGATGTATGCCACCTAGAGTCACTTGTTGAGATGAGTGGCTATAGAATTCAAATAAAAAAAACAATAAAAACTAATACAAATTTTAAAAGATAGAATGTACAGAAAAGAAAGAAGTAAAGAAAAATACAATTAGAAAAGAAAGAAAACTAAGAATATGATAAAAGGAAAAGTAATATATAAAGAAGTGATTTCCTATCTTCATGTATAAACAATTTTAGTAACATCACCTTTTCTTAAAATCAACAGTTGCTTCTTCCTATATCCCATTTTTATCTATAAACAAATCCATAAAGCATATTTATTTCAATTCTGACATCAGCAAAAACTATCAGTAGTAGTACTGATGTTTTCTATTATTTTCTGTGACTCTCGCAAATTTCATACTCAAGAAATGAGGTTTTGACAATCAGGTAGTGACTTTTAATAATGAGCAGTTTTCTGGGTTTATTCCTCCCTTCTTTTCAAATGCGGAGGAAATTCTGACTGAGGGAATATCAGTTATCTCTCTCAACATGGCAATTAGAAAAAGGCAGAAGAGAAACAAGAGAAAAAGGAGGGGCAAGCAAGGAGGCATTTTTCAGAGACTCGGGAATCATGGGGTAAGAAAATCTCCCTTCCCCTTGCTGTATTTGACAAATGGTTGTCCAGTCTCTTCTTGAAGGCCTCCAGTGATGAAGCACCCACAACTTCCGAAGGCAAACTGTTCCATTGATTGACTGTTCTCACTGTCAGAAAATTTCTCCTTATTTCTAGGTTGAATCTCCCCTTGATCAGTTTCCATCCATTATACCTTGTCTGGCCTTCAGGTGCTTTGGAAAATAGGTTGTCCTCTTCCTCTCTGTGACAGCCCCTCAAATTTTGGAACACTGCTATCATGTCACCCCGCTCCTTCTTCTTCACTAGACTAGCCATGCCCAGTTCTTGCAACCATTCGTTATATGTTTTAGCCTGCAGTCCCCTAATCATCTTTGTTGCTCTTCTCTGCACTCTTTCTAGAGTCTCAACATCTTTTTTATAGTGTGGTGACCAAAACTGGATACAGTATTCTAGGTGTGGCCTTACTAAGGCTTTATAGAGTGGTACTAGTACTTCACGTGACTTTGATTCAATCTCTCTATTAATGCAACTTAGAATTTCATTTAACTAATCTTCGCTCACTCATAAATAAGATAGAAGAACTGCTCCTTTTAAATAAGAACAACTCAGACTTTTACAACTCAGCAGCCCTCTGTTTCATTGAAACCTAACTGGATGATTCAGTTAATGATAGCTGCTTGCAAATCCCAGGATTTCAGATTCATAGAGCAGATACAATTGCAGAAACATCCCATAAAAAGAAGGGTAGAAGTATCTGCTTCTATATTAAGAACTGATGGTGTAAAAATGTCACTACACTAAAGACATTTTGTGATGTGGACTTAGAGACACTATTTATCAATTGCATACCCTATAATTCCCCCCGAGAGTTTTCTTCATTCATCCTAGTTGGGGTCTACATATTACCCCAAGTTTGCATAAACAAGGCATTGCAAACTTTAATTGACCAAATCCTGTGAGCTGAACAGAGATCTCCAGGCTCCCTACTCATTGTATTAGATTTTAATAGTACCAACCTAAACCAAGAGCTTCCAAGATACATTCAGCATGTCAACTATCTCACTAGAGGCAAGAATATTATAGACTACTAAAATAAAAGATGCCAATTGCTCTCTGCCAAGAACTGCTGTGGGACACTCTGATCACTGTATGATCCACCTTCTACCTGTTTATAGAAAAAGGCTTAAAATCATAAAACCAATAGGTAAAACAATGAAATCTTAGACTGAAGAGGCAAAGTTAAAGCTACAGGCTTGCCTCGACTGCACAGACTGGAATGTTTTTGAAGCTGCCTCAGTGAACTTGGATGAACTCACTGACACTGTAACATATGTTAGCTTTTGTGACAACTTATGTATGTTAACCAAAACTTTATGCATCTACAGTAATAATAAAACTTGGTTCACAGCTAAGCTCAAACATCTATGTTGTGCCAAAGAGGAAACCTACAGGAAAGAGGATAGAAAACTGTACAATCAGGCCAGGAATATATTAACAAAGGAGATCAGGGCAGATAAAATAAGCTACTCTGAAAAGCTGAGTAATCAACTCTCCACAAATGAACCAGCAAATGTGTGAAAAAGCCTTAAAATATCACTGGCCAAAACAAACCTTGTGGAAGAGAATCAGTAACTGGCAGATTACCTGAATGGTTTCTACTGTAAGTTTGAGAGGAGACCACTGTCAACTATCACTACCTTCTCCATCTCAGATATACCAACAACAGCTCCTACATCCAACTCCATCCCTCTGGATCCCCTATCTCTGGTTATCAGGGAAAAAGATGTGCAAGGTCTACTTCACAGACAAAAGGATGGAAAAGCACCAGGACCAGACAGGGTAATTCCCTCTTGCTTGATTGGACCCCATCTTCACCCACATTTTTAATAAATAACTGGAAATGTGCTCTGTCCCTTCTTGCTTCAAATGCTCTACTACCATTCTGGTGCCCAAGGAGTTGAATGACTATAGACCGGTGGCTTTGATATCCATAATTATGAAAACTTTCAAAAGGTTAGTGTTGGCCTTCCTGAAAGCCATCACAGATATGCTGCTAGACCCCTATTTGCCTACAGTGCAAATAGATTGGCAGATGATGCTGTCAATATGGCACTGCACTACATCTTACAACATCTTGAATCCCCAAAGAACTATGTAAGGGTCCTTTTTGTAGACTTCAGCTTGACATTCAACACCACCATTCCTGAAATCCAGCTCTCTAAACTGCCTTAGCTAGCTGTGCCTACACTTGTAGATGGATTGTAAGATTTTTAATGAATAGGAAGCAGCAGGTGAAGCTAGGGATATTCACACCATATACCTGCTCACTTAGCATAGGAGCCCCCTAGGGCTATGTGTTCTCTCCATTACTCTTTCTATATACCAATGACTGCATCCCAAAGGATCCCTCTGTTAAAATACTGAAGTTTGCAGATAATAAAACAGTCATTGGTTTTATTTAAAATGATGGTGAGTCTGCATATAGATGAGAGGTAGACAAACTGGCCCTGTGATGCAGCTACCATGTTTTCCCCAAAATAAGACCTATCCCAAAAATAAACCCTAGCTTAATTTTTAAGTGTGCACTGAATATAAGCCCTACCCAAAAAATAAGCCCTAGTGAAGATCATCATCAGCCTGGGGACGAGGGTAAGTGTGGCCAGCACAGGAAGTGGTGAGTGACAGTTTGCACGCCACCAGGCCTGGAGCTCGGATTTTGTTCAGGCTGCTGCTATGACAAGGCACAAGGCCCTGTGGTGCATTGGCATCACCTCCCCCCCCACCCCCCCACACAGCCTCTGCCTGTTAATGGTGCTGCTATCTGTCGGAATCGCTGCCTCCATTAAATTGGGTGTCAACCTGGCCCACAGTCTCTCCACTTGCCTACAGCCACAATGGGACAAAAGGCCATGCAGGCTTGCCTCCTCCCACACCTTTTCCTGGGCCTACTGCACCTGCTGCTGCTGGTCTCATGGGGGCTCTTTGCCCTCCTGGCTGTGCTGCTTTCGGGCACCCTGCTGAGCTGCTCCTCTCTGGCATAGGGCAAATCGGCCCAGATTTACCATATGACTTCCAGAGTGCTTTTCCCTGCCACTGCCAGGGCCTCTTCGCAAGCAGAGCAAGTGGAGTCATACTGCCCGCAACTCCTTCGGCATCTTTAGCCAAGCCCAGGCTGCTACCCAGCAGCCCCCACTAGCTTAATTTCCATTGGAGCTGCCCCATGCATCCCACAAGCCAGGCAGCATGCACACCTTTGCTGTCTGGCAGGTGGAGGGATGCAGTTTCACCCCCTGCCACCTGTCTTACCTCATCTTGTGGTGGCAGCACTGGCCCACTGGATGGGCTGGGCTGGGGGAAGTTGAGGCGGCAGCAGCAGAGCAACTGCAGGTGTGGTAGAGGCTGAGGGCAATATGGGCAGCATGCACCACTGGTGACCACTGGCAAAAGGGCCCTGGCAGACCAGTGGTGAGGGAAGGCACTCTGGAGGTGATAGATCTCGGCCGATTTACCCCACACCAGGCAGGAGCAGCCCAGCAGAGCAGCTGAGAGCCCAAAGGCAGCATGGGCAACATGGCTCCACTGGCGACCGCTGGCAAAGGGGCCCTGGTAGGCCAACAGCAAGGGAAGGCATTCTGGAGATCATAGATCTGAGCCGAATCAACCCAAACCAGGCAGGAGCAGCCCAGCAAGGCAGCTGAGAGCAGCATGGCTAGGAGAGTGAAGAGCCCCAGTGAGGCCAGCTGCAGCAAGTGCAGCATGCCCAGCAGCTGGGCAGATGCATGGGGGAGGCAATCCTGATGTGCCATGTGGCCTTGTGCCCTTTCGTGGCTTCAGGCAAGCCAAGAGACAGTGGGATGGATTGACACCTGAATTAATGGAAGCAAGTGATTCCAACACATGGCAGCACCGGCAGCAGGCAGAGGCAAGGGGAAGGGGCAGTCGATCCTTTTGTGCTGCACGGCCTACTGCCTTGTCGTAGCAGCAGCCTGAGCAAGACCCAAGCTCCAGTGTTCCAGCAGCAGCAGGGCCAGCTGGCAGGGCAGGGCAGAAGCTGGGATGCGCTGAGAGCTTGGTCCATTGTGGCCATGGGCAAGCAGATGGTAGGACAGAGGGGGCTGGCCTGACAGTAGCAGTGCTCCCATTCGTGACAACCCCCACACTCAGCACTTCCTGTACATCAAAAAAAATAAGACTTACCCCAAAAATAAGGCCTAGCACTTATTTTGGAGCCTGAAAAAATATAAGACTGGGTCTTATTTTCAGTAAAACAGTAGAACAGCCTGGAGCTGAACACTTAAAACTTTAGAGATGATAGTAGATTTTAGAAGAAGCTCTCCTATTCTACCTTCTCTTACAATATTACCCTGTTTCCCCCAAAATAAGACATCCCCTGATAATATGCCCAATCGGGCTTTTGAGCACATGGCAATAAGGCCAAGTGCTTATTTCAGGGTTCAAAAAAATATAAGACGTGGTCTTATTTTCAGGGAAACATGGTAGGCAACACAGTATCAACAGTAGAGACCTTCAAGTTTCTACATTCCATTATCTCCAAGGACTTGAAATAGAGACTTGATATTAGAATCATAACTAAAAAGGTGCAACAAAGAATGTTCTTCCTGCATCAACTCAGAAAGCTCAGATTGCCCAAGGATCTGCTGATACAGTTCTACAGAGGAATTATTGAGTCTGTCATTTGTATCTCAATAACTGTCTGGTTTGGCACAGCAACGAAACAGGACAGACACAGATTTTAACAGAAAGTTAGGACTGCAGAAAAAAACAATTGCAACCAGCCTGCCTTCCATTTAGGATCTATATACTGCACGAACCAGAAAGAGGACTGAGAAAATAACTACAGACCTCTCATATCCTGGACATGATGTATTTCAACTTCTACTATAGAGAATTACATGCCAAAACAACTAGACACAAAGATAGTTTTTCCCCTGTGCCATCACTCTGCAGAACAGTTAATTCGCCACAGCACTGTCTCATTTCTCATCTTTTCTCATCTTCTCATCTTGCCTGCTATCATCTCCTATTGGTTTCTTATGATTTATCAATTGTTGTTTGAATTCTATTTTATTCTAAAAATTACCAGAGATAATGACATATTTATTTTAACCTTGGTCAAATAAACCAGATTTATATTCCTTATTTCTATTTCTAACAATCTTAATCTTAAATTTGTTCAAATACTTTTGTACAATTTGATTTTATTTTTCATTTTTCTTTGTCCCTTCTCAAAAGATCCTTTAAAATAGAAAAATTACCCAAGTTGTGATCCTTGGTTTATTGTTTCTATATCCCTTTTAATTATTAAATCATCAGCTGATGACTTTTGTATGTCCAATGTAACATCTTTTCCCATATCATTCTTGTAGCCTGTCATTTATAAATCTACATTCAATTCTAGATCTTGCTAGATCTTCCATAACATCTTTTAGACACAGTCTCTCCATAGAGGCAAATATCATCTGAATCCATTGTTCAAAAATATCTTTCAATATGTCCATTAGAATATTTTGTTTGCTGTAATTGTACGTCAACTGCATGTGTTCCATTAATTGTAATCTTTAATACCCTCTAGTTCCCTCTAGTGTCCAATTTTTAAAATCTTATTTTATGGGTTTTTTTTTATTCAAAACAAAAACATGTTTCCACAGGAAGGATTCTTAATAATTAATAATTAATTCCACAATCTTATTTCAAATTTATCTGGCCCCTTAGTCTGTCCATAATTTTCTAAAATCAAAGTTTTAATTTCCCACAAGTTGTAATGGTATGTGGGAAGGACCCTGGGAGAGGGGGCAAAGAGATGCTGCCTAGGTCACAGTCAGATAAGGGACAGCATAGCCTGCAGCTGGATGATGGGCAGGGCAAAGGCTCAGAAGGAACCCTCCCTAGTTTTTAAAGCTATAAAGGAAATATGCAAAATTGATTTCAGCCTTACCAGGTAGACCAGACAAGAAATACAACCAAATAAGCTAATTCTAATTTATTGTAAAGCTACATGAATAGAATTTTGCAAGTCTGAAACTACAATTTCTTGCCGTCATCTTTACAGCTGAGAAATTAGGAAGGGTCCCTTCTGAGCTTCCTGCCCCACCCACTATCCAATTGTGAGCTATGCTGTCTCTTATCTGACCATTCTGTAAGCAGCATCTTTCTTACATACCATTATACAAGTGCTCCAGACTGCAAAATAGCAGGCTTTAGTGGATTTAGAGACAAGGAAATAGCCATCTTGTTCAAACAACAGTTGCAGCTTTGAAAGGACACTAAGTTCACATAACTTCCTTCTAATCACTTAAGAAAATAGCTCGTTAACTAGTTTTAACCTATTAGAAACCTTTGAATCAAGAAGTTTGACAGCTTTGAAGGGTAAATTTCCTTTAATCTTTAATAAAAGAAAGTTATAACTACAAGTTCAGGGGGAAAAATGGAATACTATTCATGAGTTCATAAAGATCAGCAATAACAATAGTTATTTTCTTGGCTGCTTTTAGAAAATTCTGGGCACTTCTCATGTTCCATTAGTGAGTTCTTTCTCTGGAAAAACTCAGACTTTTTTGTAGCTGCTCTGGTGAATCCTATGCTATTTGTTGAATTAGAGAAGTTAATGAGACAAAGATCACCAGAATTGACAGTAATTGTCAAGTGTTTATTCTGTAGGTATTTAACATGCACAGGGCAATCGGAGTTATGGGACTGGGTCACCAGCATTCTGAAAGCTCAGGTAAGTAATGAAAAAAAGGAATATATATCATTAGTCATGCTCTATTAATAAGATAGGCATAATTGATTATGAAGGTAATATGATAGTGATAGCTTGAATATGCTGGTTCATCTCCAGAAAGGAAATTTGCTGGATAAAGGTTATTATTATACTTTTCTTCATAGTCAACATTTTTATTGAATTATAAAGTTTCATAAAATACAAAATACAAAGTAAATAGAAAAGGGGGGTGGAAAGGAAAGGAGAAGAGAGGAAAGAAAAAAAGAAACAGAAACCTTGACTTCTGACTCTCTATTACAGTAAAATAAGGCATTAACATCAAATCACAATTTTTTGCATGTCTATAAAAATCTATCAGTCTAATAGGTAAAACCCAAAGTCAGAGTTTCATTCTTTTCCACATCAACTATGAAGTTCAGAAGCAGTCTCCATGTGGAAACAAAAGTACTTATCTTTAATTGAAGTAGTCATTTTTGCCATTTCAGCCAACTCCATCAGCTATTGTTATACTTTTCTTAATGAAATGTACTTTAATTGCTGACAGAAAAGGAGAGCCATGGACAAAATGAATCCTACTCATACATCAACAGATTTCAAGTATGAAAGTAAAAGGCTCAGAAATAAATACTTCCCATTCGCCTTACATATATACTTTTGTCGTTGTATGTATAAATTGTTGCATGTAAATGCATCTCTCTATGAATTCTAACTTGGATGTTTTGCAATGAAATCACCATTTGACATTTTTTAATCAAAAAATTAGAATCAGTCAGGAGAGTTCAGTAGGAATATTCTTAACAAATTTTCTCTCTAAATGGACTGCGGTAATTAGCTAACCTAAGAACCTGAGAAAAGAAGAAGCATAAAATAAAAAGCATAAAAGGCAGAATCTTAACAATTGAAGATGGAGATCAATAAATAAATTGGACTGGACAGTCATAATTTTCTGTGCTTATAGAGTTCCTGCCTGAAAACAACCTGGCATGAACTGGAAGCAAGTCCTTGAAGAAAACATTAAAGAATTGGAATAGTGAATGGCAATGAGGTAGATATTTATATATCAGAAAAAGCTGGTGCTATAACAGGAATTGGAAGACAAAGGAACTCTCCATAATTAAGAATCAAACAAAGGAGCACATTCAATGGACAATAGTCTGTCACAAAAGCGAGAGATGCAGAATGTACTCTGTACCACTGGAACTAAAAAACAGACTCTTGCAGAAAAAACTGGCTTCAAGCCTTCAGACAAAAAAGAAAAAGAAAAAAAAAGACCCTGAGGAACAGGAGACAAGTTTGGTTTACTGAAGAGCAGAAGAGATATACTGCACCTCACAAGAAAACAAAAGGTTGTAGTAATTGTGATTTACTGTTCCAAAGAACTGAAAAGTAAATACCAACCAGAGTCCCTGACTGGTTTATGGAAGGTACTCTTTGCCTAAACTGAAGATCAGTTATCAAAATAATAAAATAACTTGTAAATCCATTGACAATTATACCTTCCTATTAATCCATGTAGTAATCCATGACTATTGAAGCTGTAAGAAGAAAGCTCAAAGAGGCTCAGGTGGTATTCTCATCCATTCTTTTACATGGAAGAGGACTAGAAAAACAAGACTACTAAAATTAGATGACAAGCAAATCATACTGATGGAAAGCTGTCTGCCTGTCTCAAACATCATGGATAAAAGGTTCTGAGAAAAGATGTTTTGAGAGGAATACATTTTTAAAAGAGAAAGATTCAGATAAATTTCTCTACAGTCCTGTTCAGGCAGAATGCCTCATTTGTATATTTCTGAACCAGTGGTGGGATTCAATTTTTTTAACAACCGGTTCTGTGGGCGTGGCTTAGTTGGGGGTGTGGCTTGGTGGTCATGTGACTGGGTGGTCATGGCTAGCTGGTCATGTGACTGGATGGGCGTGGCTATGTGCATAGGGACTACTCAGAGGGCTGAAAAAAGTCATTTCTGACTGGTCCTCGCACTTATGACCAGTCCTCACACTTATGACCTTCCTCACATTTATGCCCGTTGCGGCATTCTTAACAACCGTGTCAGTCATTTCATCACTACTTGTCTTCACCACGGTGACAAGATAGGGCGCAAAACGTAAAATGTGAGGACAGTCGTAAGTTCAAGGAGTGGTCAAAAGTGCGAGGACCAGTCAAAAATAACTTTTTCAGCCCTCTGAGTAGTCCATATGCACAAAAGGACTACCCAGAGGGCTGAAAAAAGTGATTTCTGACAGGACTTCGCACTTTTGACCGGTCTTTGCACTTATGACTGGTCATCATTTATGCCCATTGTAGCATTCTTAACAACCGTGTCACTCATTTCACAACTGCTTCTCTTCACCATGGTGACAAGATAGGGCGAAAAACATAAAATGTGAGGACACATACAAACATACAATGTATTTTCTTTGAACAGAGTATTTGGCCGGTTCACAAATTTAAACAGTGTTTAGTCATTTCAATTAAATTTACAATTTCTATATTACCTTTTTGCCATATTTATTCCTTATCTATTTTTTAAAAAAACCAATATTACCCTTCATCCTCATCTCTAATCTTAATCAAATTCAATTTTTCCCTTCTATTCTATATTATACCCCTTCTCATTGTCATCTATTTTTATATCCATCCTCACATTGGTTAATTATGTAATATTACAGTTGTTTAATATAAATTCAACATTTTAATATAAATCAATTAGTTATATAACTATCTTTTTTGTATATTAATCAATATGAACATGAATATTCCAATTATTTCCATGCAATCCAATTTCTTACAAATCAATTAATTATATTTACCAATAATAATAAACCAAATAATTTCCCCCATATATTCCTCCAAACCACAACTTAACCATTTCTGCTTTCAACACAATATACAATTAATAGTATCTCAATTATTACAATTCCCTAGTTAAATAGAGCTTTTTTTCTTTTGTGTTTTAAAATCTTGAACTCTCCTCTTTTTCCCTAAAGAGGAACTACCTCTTTAGGGAAAACTACCTTTTCACTAAAGGTAGTTGCACCTACCTTTTTTGGTGAGGAAAAAGAAATGAAATCTGCCTGCTTAATTTTTCAACGTTGCAGCAACAGCAAAGCCAACAGCCTGCTTTACTTTCAGTTTCATTTTTCAGCATAGCTAGGGGAAAAAAAATCTGCTCCAGCAAGCAAGCAAGCAGCAGAGCCCTGAGCAAAACAGCTGAGAGCAAATCAGCTGAGAGTCGGGAGGCCGATCTAATTAACGGGCTAATTAGCCTATGCTGAAGCTCCACGGGACAATAAAATTACAAAAAAACACCGAACCGTTTGTTAAATTGCTGGCTCGCCCGCCCCTCGCCCACCACTATTTATTGGCAATAAATAGTGGTGCGGAGGGGCGAGGCAAGGGGTGGGGTGAGTCAGCAATTTAACAAACGGTTCGGCCGAACCGCCTAAAAACCAGCAGAATCCCACCACTGTTCTGAACTCTTAAACTTTAGAGCAACATGTGGCAAATAGTTCCTTTTTCATTTGATAATGATTTCCTATTGTTTAAATAATTGTATTCCTTTCATATGCCTGGATGTCTCTGAGAATTTGAAACAATTTCTATAAGTGAATGTGTTTCGTGTAGTTGTATAATTATCATTGCAATATAATGACTTTGTTCCAGAACATGTCTTCATTTGAGGGCAGGTGCTGTTTTTTTAATACTTAAAAGGAAAATAAATTCCTTCAGATGGAGGATAAATGAAACTTTGTAGAAAAAGGAAACAGTAATGGAAAACTGTAAAACAAAATTAAACAAATTCTTTGACAAGAATCTTAATAAAGCTACAGATATAAGAATGGTTTGGGGTGTAATTATAGTTTTTTATGAGGGGACATTTCATACAGCATAATATGAAACTAAAAAAAACAGATAACAAGAAATTTTTAGATTCGATAAAAATGAAAGAATTATTTTTTAAAAATTCCCCAAAAAGAAAATTATTTCACAACAAATTAACCTTTTATAACAGCAATTGTCTTTGTTAACAGTAAAACAAATGGAGGTATAAATGAATTATGCAATACAAAAAATTATGCAATACAAAAAATGAATTTGCAAATAACTAGGGAAATTGTTGGTATATAAATTGGGAAAAGAAAAATGGGGAAATGGTTTTAATATTAGTGTTTTCCCTTTGGCCATCCCCCTCAGTTCATTGCATTGTTGTCAGGCCTGGAAGCCATCTTTTTCATTGGATCTTCAGGCCTGCCACATTTCCTATTGTGGGAAACTGGGAGGGGAGATTGTATGGAGCCAGGGTGATATATAGTCATAATAACATTCCTTTCTCAGAAAGTCAAGGACATCTTGCCCTGCACCTCGTTGGGGTTGGGGAACCCTGACAATTGTCCAATTATATCCACTTCTTTTGTTATGAGAATAGCCTGGATCATTCAAACATCTTCACAGTGTGACCTTGGGGGTGGCAGCAGATGGAAACTTGGCATTCCATTCCCACCCCAACATTCTAACCACCACCCTCCCAATTGTTGTGAAGCTGAAAGCAAAGAAGTAACTAGGTGAAAGAGAGAATCACTGTTGACATGGCTAACCCCCCCTCCAAAAGAAAGATACATCTGAAATACATATAAACATACACAAGCATGAGCAATTATCCATTGTACAAAACCTTAGTCTCACTTCGGTCATTTCGGGTATCTGGAATGAAATCTCTTTATTAGCTTCGCTGCTTTGGTTACCACCCATACTGCATCCACTGTGGGGTAGCCTTTTCACTACACAAGATACTGTAACTTTCCTTGGTGGTGCCTGGAGTCCAGGATATCTTTAATTTTATAGTGCTCCTCCCCTTTTATGAGGACCGGAAAGGGTCCCCCAACTGGCCTTGGTGTAGAGTCTCAGAAGGGCTTTAATAGGCTACAATGAAACACTGGATGGACCCGCCTAGAACTCTTTGGCATCTGTAGCTCAACTGTCACTGGATTAATAATCTGCACAATGGGGAAAGAACCTATATATTTGGGACCCAGCTTCTTACAGGGCCGTTAAGTTTAAATATTTTGTGGACAGGTACACTATCACCCACCTTGAACTCTCTTTGAGGGGGTCTCTTTCAGTCTGCTTGCTTTTTCTGGACCTGCCTTGCTTTTCCTAGTGCCTTATTTATTTATTTATTTATTAATCACATTTCTATACCGCCCTACTTGAGCACTGTAACCCATATGCCTCTCAGAGAGTCCACCGATACTACCAGTGTCGTGGAGAATGGGTCCCCTGGGGAAGTTCCGACATGGCTATGAATTCAAACCCTGTAGCCGCCTTAAAAGTGAGAAACCCCATGCTACTATGCACCGAGTTATTGTAAGATACTTCAGCAAACGGCAGCAGCTCAGCCCAGTTAGTCTGCTGATAGTTTACATAGCATCTTAAATGTTGCTCCACCATTGAGATAGCTCACTCTGCTGCCCTCTGCTGCCCTGTTAGTACTAGGCTAAAAGGCAAAGCTAAGCCATTGGGATGAAGCTCAAAAACTCCCTCCAGACCTATCAAGTTCAAAATCTCCTGCTACAGTTGCAGTGAACTGTACACACACACCGGCAGTGGTGGTATTCAATTTTTTTCCTACCGGTTTTGTGGCCATGGCTTGGGGGGGGGTCATGTGATTGAGTGGGCATGGCCAACTTGACATCACTCTTGGCCACTCCCACTCAGTCACATGACCGCCCCCACCAAGCAACACCCACAGAACTCGGTAGGGAAAAAATTTGAACTTACACCTATTGCAGCCTTTCGTTCTACCTATTTTTGCCCAGGCCTGGCCTAATCTGTCAAAGGCCTCCTCCTGCATGCTGCCAGCTCTCCCTTCGCCAGTCGCACGCGTCACCCCATTTCCCCTCCTTCAGAGGCCCCAGCCCTAGCCCCGCTTCCTCCCCCATGACTGCCTCTTTCTTTGGGCTTCCCTTCCTCCCGCAGCGGCTGGTGGCAGAGGGGAAGGCAAGCCAGGGCTGAGCCATCGCTGCTGGGCTCACCACAATCCCATATCTCACACACCCCCTTGTCGCAAAATGCCCCGCTTCCTTCCCCACAACCACCTCTTTCTTTGGGCTTACCTTCCTCTCGCAGTGGCTGGTGGCAGAGGGGAAAGCAAGCTCTCTTTTTCAGTGTGACTGTGAGAAGCCTCCCAGCTGCCGCCTCTTTGCCAGCCGCTTCCCAGCAGCAGCGGCTGGTTGGAGGCTTCTTGTGCTGAAAACTACTGGAGGTCTCGAACATGCCGAACATACCGCTGCAGTGCCATCACCATCCTGTTCTTTGCACCGGCCACACACGCACACCCCATTGCCTGCTGATTTATAATGTGTTTGATAGGGAAAGAACCTATAAATTTAGGCCCTAGTTTCTTTGACAGTTGTAAGGACTGTAGGAACTTAGTGGATAAGTATACACTGTCCCCTACTTTGAATGGCTTGGGTTCTACTTTCTTTTTGTCAGCTTGTGCTTTAAAGGCTGCTCTGGCTTCGAGTGCTTTTCTTACTACTGGCCAAGTACTTTGCAGTTGTTGTATCCACTCTTTAAGGGAAGGTATTGTAGGCTCCTTGACAGGTAGTTCTGGCTACCAGAAGCAACTCTAAATGGGGTGAAGCCTGTGCTCGAGTGGACTGCATTGTTGTAGGGAACCTCTGCAAAAGGCAGTAGGTCAGTCCAATTGTCCTGTTGGTAGTTCATGAAGCATCTTAGGCACTGTTCCAGAACCGAGTTCATGTGTTCCAATCCACCATTTGTTTGAGGATGATGACTCGAACTCAGACCCTAGTCAGTACCCAGGAGGCTTAGGAAAGCTCTCTAAAATTCTGATGTGAATTGAACCCCCTGGTCAGATATAATCCTTTGGAGAGCTCCATGCAGGTGGTATATATGAAGTAGGAACATCTTGGCTAGGGCTTTTGCTTTTTCTGGCATGGTATAAAGTGGATCTGCTTGTGGAATAAGTCAGTCACCACCGAAATGACAGTGTTTCCTGCACTTTCAGGCAATTCTATGATAAAATTCATGGAGATCTCTCTCCAGATTGCTGAAGGCTTGGCGACTGCTTGTAACAGCCCAGGAGTTTTTCCCTGCCTCCTCTTTGCTGCTGCACAGGTTGGGCAGCTCACCATGTAGCTTTCTATGTCCTTTTTTAGGGACAGCAACAAGAACTGTCTCTTTATTAGGTATAGTGTTTTTACAAATCCCAAGTGACCAGCTAGTTTTGAATCGTGGCAGTTTTTCATAAGGTTAAACCTCTGGCTAGCTGGGACATACAACTTCCTTCCCAGCCATACCAGGCCATTTTTTAGTAAACAAGTGTCTTTATGGGCCTGGAACCATTTGTCAGTGAGAAGGAGTTGTTTAAACACTTGGGTTGTGGCATTGTCCATTGGGAGATCTGTTTTCGCTTGTGCTCTGGTCATTACTGTAGCTGCTAACTGAAAGGTTGGGAGCAGGGGTTTGACTACTTCTGATTTTGTGCTATTATATTGCGGCAGTCTGGATAAGGCATCAGCCAGGAAGTTTTTTTCCCCAGGAAGGTACTTGAGGGTAAAATCAAAGCATTTGAAGTATTGGGCCCAGCGTACTTGCTTTGGGGATAGTTTCTGTGGGGTCTTAAGGGCCTCCAGATTTTTGTGATTGATCCACACCTGGAAAGGAATTTTACTCCCAGGTGTGAAAATGCCTCCATGTAAGGAGGGCCCAGTGGACTGGGCCCTCTTTCTCCCAGACAGCCCTCCTCTGTTAGGTGTCTGTTGATTTTTTGGAGGTGTATACAAATGGCTGTAACAAGCCCTGTTTGTTCTCTTGGAAGAGGATCACCCTGACTGCCACATTGCTGGTATCTGCCTGAATGACAAAAGGTTTCTCTGGGTCTGAGTGCTTCAGCACTGGTTCTGCCAAAAACAATCTCTTTAGCTTTTGGAATGCCGCTTGGCATTCCATGGCCCAGTTCAGAGGTTGCCTTGGCTTTATCACTCCCCGTGGCTTTTAACAGGTTGGTGACTGGGAGCGCAATTTGGGCAAACGGCAGGATAAATTGCCGGTAGAAGTTAGCAAACCAGAAAACTTTGTAGCTGACTACGCATATGGGGAGAGGCCCATTCGACCACTGCCTGCACTGCCTCCTGGTCCATTGCTTTTTCCCTTTGGACATCCCCCCTCAATTCATTGTGTTGTCTGATTACATCCGCTTCTTTTGTTATGAGAACAGCCTGGATCATTCAAACATCAAACATTCAAACAGGCATGGCAGCAGGGTCTCATGATCTGCAGACAGAATCTTGGCATTCCATTCTCACTCTGACATTCCAACCACCACCTCCCTCTCAATTGTTGTCAAGGTGAGAGTGAAGAAGTAACTAGGTGGAAAAGCAAATCACTCTTAACATGTTGTTGAATATTTAAGGAAACAAAATTTATCAGAGATCACAGAAAAACAGAAATAATGACTGGACCTATAACAGCAAGGGAGATATAAAAAAGATCAAAATGGGGAAAGTACCTGGACCAGACACTTTACCAGTCTCTCATTAAAAACATTTTTGAAGATGAACTGTTGCAAACATTCCAAACTCTACAGACTGGAAAGATACAAGACAAGTATATAGAGGACCATATAGCATTAATACCTAAAGAATCATAGCCCTGAAAGGCATCTTGGAAATCTTCTGCTTATAGCAGGAGACTTTATTTCATCCTGAACAAACGGTTGAAAACCTCCAGCAATGGAGCACCTATAACGTCAAGAGGCAAGCTGTTCCACTGACTAATTGTTCTCAATATCAGAAAATTTCTCCTTAATTCCAGGTTGGATCTCTTTAACAAGTCTCAACCCATTGCTTCTTGTCCTGCCCTCAGGTGCTTTGGAGATTAAGTCAATTCCCTCTTCTCTGTGACAGCCCCTCAAATATTGGAAGACTGCTATCATGTCATCCTTACTCCTTTTGGTTAGACTAGACATACCTAGTTTGCTTAGTTCCCTGCTCAAGCAGGGGACCCTATAACAGGGGTGTCAAACTCAATTTAATTGAGGGCCACATCAGGGTTGTGTTTGACCTTGGGGGGCTGGGGTGGGTGTGGCCAGGGTGGGCATCACTAGCTTGATGTAACTTGTGTTGGGGTGCCTGTGCCAGCAAAAACAGACTCCTAACCTCCATTTTCGGCTGTGACGGCTTCCTGCAACCTTCTGCCAGCGAAAATGGAGCTCAGGAAGACCATGCATGGCCCCCGTGAGCTTTTTTCAGCAGCGATGACCTCCTGCAACCCTCTGCCAGTGAAAATGGAACTTGCAGCGGCTGCACAGCCCCCCCCAAGCTCCATTTTCACTGGCAGAGAGGCCTAGGGTGTCACAGCTGAAAATAGAGCCCATTGGCAGGGGCACCGCGGGCCGGTCCTTTGTTGTTTCCAGATCTATGTACCCCACAGGCCATATTTGGCCCGCTGGCTTTGAGTTTGACACCTCTGCCTTATACCATTTTAAGCATCTTTTTACTACCAGCTCTGGCGAATAGGTAGTAAAAAAATGCTTTAAAAAGTTTTTAAAAAAGAGGCTCCGATGATCGCGCACCACAGCTGCAATTGTCGGAGCCTTTTTTTTTTTTTACTTTTTTAAAGCATTATTTTACTATCTATTCACCAGAGCTGGTAGTAAAAAAATGCTTTTAAAAGGTTTTAAAAAAGGCTCCGACGATCACAGCTGTGCTGTGCGATCGTTGGAACCATTTTTTTACCTTTTAAAAGCATTTTTTTTTACTACCGGCTCAGGCTTAGGAGATCCTGTACCATTTCAAATAGGTGGTTGTCCAGTCTTTTCTTAAAAACCTCCAGTGATGAAGCACCACAACTTCTGAAAGCAAGCTGTTCCATTGGTTAATTGTCCTCACCGTCTTAATTCCAAGATGCTTTTCTTTTTGATTAGTTTCCATCCATTGTTTCTTATCTTGCCTTCTGGTGCTTTAGAAACTGAGTTGACCCCCTCATCTTTGTCGCAGCCCCTCAGATATTGGACACTGTTATCGTGTCACCCCAGTTCTTTTTTTCTCTAGACTGACCATACCCAATTCCTGCAAACATTCTTGATATTTGTTTCTAGATGTTCACAAATCTTTTTTGTTGGTTAACCAGTTACAAATCCATCTGATAGTGATACTGTCTATTGCACAATTTTCTATCTTATCAAGAACCAGGCTGTGGTCTAATTTGTCAAATGCCTTATTGAAGTCCAAGTATACTACATCCACTTCACTAGTCTGTTCATTTAGTTATTTTGTCAAAGAATGCAATAAGGTTTGTCTGGCATGATTTGTTTTTCATGAACATATGCTGGCTTCTAGTAATAGCTTTGTGTTCACAGACCTGTTGCTTGTTTATCTTTTCCAGGATTTTCCCAGGTATTGATGTCAGGTTGATTGGTCTGTATTTTTTATCCATTTCCCCCATTTTTTGAAGTTGGGAACTACACCAGCTTTTTTCCAGTCTTCTAGTAGTAGTAGTTTCCCAGTGCGCCAGGATCTTTGAAAAATATGGTTCAATATCTTTTTTTTTTTGAATTTTTTTTATTTTTAAACAAATCAAAACATAAAACAATCATCATCCATTACAATTACAGAAAATGTGTCGATTGGTTATAATTCTTTTGTGCTTAATCCCATATCCAAAATTTACAGGTTATTTAATTTCTCTTATTTGACAATTTATTATATCCCTTTATACTATTATTCTCATTTAACAAATATTTAACAATGGCTTGTTTCCCGTAAAAATGCTTCATATATTTTATTATTACATTTATTTCATATTTCATACTTCATTTCCATGCTTTATTATCTAGCCATTGATAAAATAAATCCCATATCATATAATGTTGTTTATCTTCCTGTTCTCTAATTTCAAATGTCAATTTACTCATTTCAGCACATTCCATAACTTTCTTAATAACTTCATCTTCAGTAGGTATTTTCTCATTTTTTCAATTTTTAGCAAATATAATTCTAGCCATTGTTAAAACATTCACAATTAAATATCTCAGTTCTCTATTATATGTTTCTGGTAAAATCCCTAATAAAAATATCTCGGGTTTAAAGTCAATGTGTTTCTTTGTCATTTTTTCCAACCATGTGTGGATTTTAGTCAATATCTTTTATTTATTTATTTATTATTTAAATTTGTATACCGCCCTTCTCCCAAAGGACTCAGGGCGGTGAACAGCCAAAATTAAAATACATACAATATAAAATTTAAAATAATTTAAAAGCAGAATTAAATTGAATTGGCTTCCCAAAAATTAAAACCCATTACCCTTAAAATAACCCATTAAAATTTCAAGCCAGCCCAGCTTGCTGAAATAGGAAGGTCTTCAAAGCTCGACGGAAGGTCCGGAGGTCCGGGATTAGTCGTATTCCTGGGGGTAGCTCATTCCAGAGAGCAGATGCCCCCACAGAGAAGGCTCTCCCCCTGGGGGTCATCAGTCGGCATTGCTTGACCGACGGCACCCTAAGGAGGCCCTCTCTGTGGGACCGAGTTGGCCGGTGGGAGGTTATCGGTGGCAGAAGGTGGTCTCATAAATAACCGGGCCCTAAGCCATGGAGCGCTTTAAAGGTGAGAACCAATACCTTGAAGCGCACCCGGAAGACCACTGGAAGCCAGTGCAGCTCGCGCAGGCAAGGTGTCACATGGGAGCGCCATGTTGCACCCATAATTACCCGCGCGGCCGCATTCTGGACCAGCTGGAGCTTCCGAGTGCTCCTCAAGGGGAGCCCCATGTAGAGAGCATTGCAGTAGTCCAGGCGAGAGGTGACGAGGGCATGAGTGACCGTGCATAGGGAGTCCCGATCCAGAAAGGGACGCAACTGGCGTATCAAGCGAACCTGATAGAAAGCCCTCCTGGCCACGGCCATCATATGCTCTTCTAAAGACAGCTGTGCAAATTTGGGTTTCAGAGACGGAGCCTCCGTTTCCTCACCCATTCGTGATGACGTCACCGCCGTCATCTGAAACCCAAATTTCCTCATTAATTGCTCTTTAGGGGCATTCCCGAACTTGGAGGGATCGGGAAATTAAAGAGGAATTCGCGAAGCCCCCTGGTGTTGCGCTGTCATCAGGGAGGTCGAGCGATCAACCTCTTAAATTGGTGGAGAAGAAGTCGGCCTTATCGGCGGACAGGAGGGATGGCGCCCGCCTAGATCGAAGCAAAAAGTGGAAGCAAATCCGAGTGACTGTCAGATAGATCACCTACAACAGAGACGGCAAATGGGACGCGCGAGCGAATCAGAGAAAGACAAGTGAGTTACAACAGCGGCGATACAAGAGCAGAAGGAAAAAAGGGGGAATAATTATAGCGCGGAAGAGAGAATCCCATAGAATGACTAAGCAAATATAAGAAAAGGAGAAATAGCGCTCGAAGCGGTCTGACTGCGGACCTTTACAGCTGATCAAAGGGAGCAGCCTGTGGACTTTGTGGATATAGAGACAAGCTGTTTGATCTTGGGAATTATAACTGATTCAAACCCCAAACATTGGAAACCGAATGCAGAGACTGAAATACCGGACTAAGTGGTGAATTTCACGGATACAGAAGATCTGTCGGGTTTTCGAACTCTGGATTTACAAATAACTTTGGATAATAAGAACTCAAGTTTAAAAAAAAAAGATTTGAAAATTGAATGCAGAGATCCGATGACTGGGAGAAGAAATTAAAAAAAAAAAAAAGACTGAGACGACACAGATTGCGTTTTTCATGATTGTGAAAGAACAGACTGAGAGAGGTAAAGCAAGAAGACAATAAGGACTAAAGAAAATAAAAATTAAGTGAATTATTAATTTTGAACTGTTTAATTAGTTAATAAGTTTAATATTTGAAAGAAATATATAAGTTGACAATATTTTTATAGCTATAAATTGTATTGTGGAATTGTAGTTAGATAAGGAATTATTGTTAAAGCGAAAGACTGATTTTTATATATCTCTGAGATAGACTGATTGAAAAAAGGGGGTAACTGAAAAGATTGCTAATTAGAAAATTAAGAAAATTAAATTAAAATCCTGATTGATAAGTAAATAGATTTATACTGTGAACAAGAATTAATTGCTTAATTGGGATAACTGGCAATATAATATAATATAATATAACTATATATAAGTTGTGTGGTGTATAAGTAGTATTTGGAGGGGAAAAGAGATATTAAGGAATAACTTAATAATTGATGTTAAGGTTGGAAAGCTTTACACGAATATTAAAAATGTCTACAACATCCACCATAACAAAGACAGGGAAAAAACCTACAACTAGTACGTTAGTAATGACTCCTTCCCCCTCACAACAAAAAACAATAGATAGCATGATGGGGAAAGAAAAAGAAAAACTGGAAATGGCACCTAATGTAATACAAGATATGTTTCAAAAGATCCAGGAAACACTGCTTCAAACACAAGAAAAAATAGCTGAAAATCAGGAAGAAATGAGAACGTTCCATGCAGAGATCAGAAATGAATTAGGAGAAGTTAAGGAAGATATTAAGACCATGAAAGATAAAATTGGGGGCATTCAAAATTCTATAGCAGAAAATGAACAGAGAATTAGGAAAACGGAAACAAAAATAGATCACGTGGAATTAAAAGTAGAAGCAATGGAACAAAAAACCCTACAACTAAACAAAGAAATGTCAGATTCCTTGGCCATGCTCGAAATGGAAAAGGCCTCATACTTCTTGCGTTTTCAAAATGTCCCAGAAGAAAAAAATGAGGACTTAGAAGGAAAGATGGTGGAGATTATTGCAGGAATGATACAAAAAGAGCCAGAAGAAATAAAAGGACAATTGGAAGAAACTTATCGTGTACAAACAAATTATATAAGAAGACACAGATTGGCGAGAGAAGTCCATGTTAAATTTTTAAAAAAATCAATCCGAGATGAAGCCTATAAGAAATCTAGAGAAGAAACGGTGATCTATAATGGAAAAGAAATTATAATCTTAAAACAGATACCCCGAAGAGTAAGAAATCTATGACAACAATATCAATTTTTAACACAACTACTGATCAAATACAAGATAATGTATAGATGGTTGCCAATAGAGGGGATCTTAATTACGTGGGAAGACAAAAGATATAAAATAGATACTCTAGAAAAGGCAAGAGAATTTCATAACACACATTTTAGACTAGAAGTAGAACAGGAAAGTAAGGAGGAAACAGATAGTAAAAGTCAAGAAGAAGAACCAATAGAAACAAAGGAAGAAAAAGAAATAAGACAGAGGCAAGAAAAAGAGAGAGAACAGAGAGAAGGTGCAAAACCTAGAGAACGGATGGAAACAAGAAACACCAAAAAACAGATATAATAGGCAATGGATGAACAGATCAAACTCTTTTCGGTAAACATTAATGGCTTAAATGCCCCAAAGAAAAGGAATCAAATTTTCACAAAATTACGAAAATTAGAAGCAGATGTAATATGTCTGCAAGAAGTACACATTCAAAAAGATTATCAAAAAATCCTAGAAAACCCCAAATTAGGAAAATTATATTTATCTCTGGCCCCAAAAAAGAAAAAAGGAGTAGTGATTTACGTAAAAGAAAAAATACAATCTAAACTAGTTTATACCGATGAGCAAGGTAGAGTGGTGATGGTTGAATTAGAAATAGGAAAAAGGAAAATGTTAATTGTAGGGATTTATGCACCTAACCAAAAACTACAGGTTTTTTTTAAAGACCTACATATAAAATTAGCAGAATTAGAATATGATGATATTTGTGTAATAGGGGATTATAATGCAATAGTAAATGCAAAGAAAGACTACAAAACTGGGGAAAAAAAACAAAAGAAAAAAGAAATACTTCCAAAAGAATTCTTTACTATGGCTGAAGAACTAAACTTGGCAGACGTATGGAGGGAAACACATGAAGAAGAGGCCCAATACACCTTTTACTCCCATCCGCATAACTCCTGGTCAAGATTGGACATGGCATGGATGACCCCAAGTATCAAAACAGAAGTAGAAAAAATTGAGATAGGCACAAACCAATGGGCAGACCACAATCCACTATTCATAAACTGGAAAGGGGAAAGAAGACGTAAGAGATGGACAATGAACCAAAGATTATGTAAAGAAAAAGAATTTAATTTGATGTTAGAAAAGGAAGTAAAAATATTCTTTCAGATAAATAAAATAGAGGAAACCTCTTTACAAAACACATGGGATACTTTAAAAGCATATATAAGGGGCCTAGTAATAGCATATACGAGGAAAAAGAATAAAGAGAAGAAAAAACAATTAGATAAATTAGAGAAAGACCTAAAACAAATAGAACAAAAACTCCAGGAAAAGCCCCAGAACAAAACAATAAGAGAAGAATGGGAAATGATTAAGCATAAATTGAATTTGATAAACCAAATAGAACTAGCCCAAAAAATAAAAATGGCGAAACAAAACTATTTTGAGCACGCAAATAAAACGGGCAGATGGCTAGCCTATAAACTGAAAAAAGAACAGAAAAAAAGAATGATATACCAATTGAAAGATGATAAAGGAGAAATTCAACATAGTAAAGAGGCCAAAAAAGATATTATTAAGAAATTTTATGCGAATCTATATAATCAGGGGAAAATAGAGGAAGATAAAATAAAACAGTACATAGAGAAATCAGAAATGCCAAAAATCACAGAAGAACAAAGAATTACTCTCAATAGGCCAATAACCAAATTAGAACTAGACGAAGTACTGAAAAAGCAAAAAAACAATAAAACACCGGGTCCTGACGGGCTACCGGTAGAAATATATAAAACAATGCAAGAAGTATTGGGAGAGAATATGTTGCGATTATATAATGAAGCTATGGAGAAAGCCAAGATACCAAATTCATGGACAGAAGCCATAATAACAATCATTCCAAAAGAAGACACAGATCTCCAGTTAATACAAAACTATAGACCTATTTCATTATTGAATGCCGATTACAAAATATTTGCAGCAATCTTGGCAGAAAGAATTAAATTAGTATTAAATACATATATACACCCAGACCAAAATGGATTTCTGCCGGGACGCCAAATAAAGAACAACATGAGAATAATACTTAATGCTTTAGAATACTATGAATCACACCCGGAGAAGCAGGCAGTGTTGGTTTTTCTTGACACCCAAAAGGCCTTCGATAACCAAAATTGGAAATTTATGATTGAACAACTACAAAATATGCAAATTGGGGAAAAATTTGGGAAAATTATAGCAGAAATCTATACCAAGCAATCAGCAAGGATAATTATGAATGATGATATAACAGACAAATTTAATATAACAAAAGGAGTTAGACAAGGCTGTCCACTTTCCCCCTTACTATATATTCTATCATTGGAAACCCTGTTGAAAAAAATTAGAGAAGATCAAGGAATTGAAGGTTTAAGGATTAATAGAGAAGAATACAAAGTTCAAGCCTTTGCTGATGACTTAGTGTTTTTGACAGAAAATCCTATGGAATCTATACCTAATTTGTTTCAAAAAATAGAAGAATTTGGAGAAGTGGCTGGACTAAAAATTAATAAAAATAAATCGAAGCTAATTGTTAAAAACCTTACGGAAATCCAAACAAAAGATTTGATAGATAATATACAAATTCAAACAACAAAAAAAATAAAATATCTAGGAATCTGCTTATCCACAAGAACATCAGCAATTAAAGAAAATAATTATGATAAATTACTAGAACAAACAAAGAAAGATTTAGAAAAATGGGAAAATTTACACATTTCATTCCTAGGAAGAATTTCGGCTATCAAAATGATTATATTACCTAAATTTCTATATTTGTTTCAGGTCACCCCAATTAAAATAGATAAACCGTTTTTTGAAAAGCTGAATAAAATAACATCTAAATTTATTTGGCAAGGGAAAAGGCCACGAATAAAATTTAAACTGCTTCAGGATACAAAAGATAGAGGAGGAGCTGCACTCCCTGACTGGGAGATATACTACCAAGCAGCAGTACTATCGTGGGTCAAAGATTGGATAGAATTAAAGGACTCTAGAACTTTAACAATTGAGGGACACGAACTTCAAACTGGCTGGCACTCCTTTATGTGGGATGAGAAATACAAAACACATTCATATTTTAAAACACATACAATAAGGAACTCACTATTACAAATTTGGCTTAAAATTAAAAAACAACATTATATGAAGATACCAAATTGGCTAGCACCGGCGGAATCAATTAGACACCCAAATTTAACAGATAAGACAAAAATAATTAGATATAAAGATATAATTGACTATCAAGGCAAACTAAAGACAAAACAACAATTGGAGACAGATTTACACAGAGGAATAGACTGGTGGACTTACACTCAAATACAATCTAAATATAGAGAGCATATAAAAACATATGAAATTTACAATCAAAAACAAGAAATAGATAAAATTATATTAGATTCAGAAAATAAACTAATTAGTAGAATTTATAAATTTCTCCTACGCTATAAATTGGAAGAAGAGACAGTCAAAGAAACGATGATTAAGTGGGCTCAAAATATCAAACACACAATACCTTTGGAAAAATGGGAAAAGTTCTGGCAGGAAAACCTAAAGTTAACGAAAGCAACGGCGTACAAGGAAAACCAACTGAAAATGTTTTATCGGTGGCATATGTCTCCAACCAGATTGGCAAAAATACAACCTAAAAATAGCCCAATTTGTTGGAAGTGCAAAAAGGCACAAGGGACTTTCTATCATTTATGGTGGACATGCCCGGCAGCAAAGAAATTTTGGTCTAACATCAAAAAATGGTTGGAACAAATAACAAAAACACAGATTGAAAAAGAACCAGAAACATTTTTATTAGGAATATTTAACAAATCATACCCTAAGGATATTAAATATCTTACAATTCACATATTAACTGCTGCAAGAATAATCTACGCAAGAAATTGGAAGCAAGAAAAAATACCAAGTGAAACAGAAGTAATAGGGAAAATTTTAGAATGCGCTGAAATGGATAGGTTAACCAAAGAATTACAAGAAAAAGAAGAATCAGACTATTATAAAATATGGAATAGTTGGTATAATTGGTTAAAAATTAGAAATACACAAAAAATATAGGGGATATATTACCGATTGATACATATATATGTAATAAAAATATTATTAGATTACAGAAAGGTGAAGGAATATATTATAAGTAGAATTGTAGAACGTCACTCTGAAAAAATGCTTAAGAAGAAATTATATTCTTTTTGTGTATATGTTGTATAAATGTTCGTTGTGTATATGTTACGTATGTCTTTTTTAATATTTATATTCAATAAAAATTATTTATAAAAAAAAAAAAAAAAGACAGCTGTGCATCCAGGAGGACGCCCAAGTTGCGAGCCCTCTCCGTGGGGGCCAATGACTCGCCCCCAATAGCCAGAGATGGCACCAGCTGGCTATATCGGGACGCCGGCATCCACAGCCACTCGGTCTTGGAAGGGTTGAGTCGAAGCCTGTTCCTCCCCATCCAGACCTGCACAGCCTCCAGGCACCGGGACATCACTTCAAGGGCATCGTTGGGGTGGTCTGGGGTGGAGATGTACAGCTCAGTATCATCAGCGTACAGATGGCATCGCACCCCAAATCCACGGATGATCTCGCCCAGCGGCTTCACATAAATGTTGAACAGGAGAGGCGAGAGGACCGACCCTTGCGGCACCCCACAAACAAGGTGCCTCGAGGTCGATCTCTGCCCCCCAGCCAACACGGACTGCGACCGGTCGGAGAGATAAGAGAACCACCGTAGGACGGTGCCTCCCACTCCCAACCTCTCCAGCCGGCGCGGCATGATACCATGGTCAATGGTATCAAAAGCCGCTGAGAGATCTAATAGGACCAGGACAGAGGAACATCCCCTGTCCCGAGCCCTCCAGAGATCATCGACCAACGCGACCAATGCCGTTTCCGTGCTGTACCCAGGCCTGAAGCCGGACTGGAACAGATCCAGATAGACAGCTTCATCCAGGTACTGTGGGAGCTGTCGTGCAACCACACTCTCGACAACCTTCGCCACAAAGCGAAGATTGGAGACAGGACAGTAGTTGTGCAACGCCAGGTCCGTTGTTAATAAAGCCCCCCTCATTTGTGAGCTAATTCAGGAGGGGGGAGCGGACCTTTTACAGAGACCTTTTAGCTTCTATACATGTCCACCACATATGGTAATATGAGCCTGGAGTCTGATGACATTTCCAACATTTCTCCGATTTGTTCTTGAACATTCTGGCTATTCTCGTCGGGGGTAGTTGCCACCTGTAAAACATCTTATACAAATTCTCCTTATATGCTGTTGACATTGTCATTTTATAATTTTGTGACCACAATTTTTGCCATTTCTCTATATCAATCCCGTGACCAAAATTTTCCCCCCATGCAATCATTGTTTCTTTAACTTGTTCTTCTTCCAATTTTACTTCTAATAAATAACCATACAATTTTTTAATTACATAGTCATCAGAACCTGTTAAAATTTTATCTAAATTAGTCAAATTACTGTAAAAACCCTCTGTCTTAGAATCTTTATCACATCTAGACTGTATTTGCATGTATGAAAACCAATCCATCTTTATCTCTTGGTCTTCTAATTCTTGCTTCGATTTAAGTTCACCCTTTTCATTCAATAATTCACTATATCTAACAATTTGTTCCTTTCTAAATGTTATTGAGTATGAGAATGCTTCAATGGTCGATATCCAGACTGGAATTTTTAAATAATGATGTCTTTTAATCTTCTCCCAATTTGATAACAAAGACTCTCGTATAACATGTCTTCTAAAATACCCCTGTGTTTTTGTACTCTTGTACCATAAGAAAGCATGCCAGCCCAACAGCAAGTCATGTCCTTCTAAAATCAACAATCTAATATTTCTTAACATTATCCATTCTTTAATCCACATCAAATTACTAGCTTGATAATATAATTCCCAGTTCGGCAAACCAAAACCTCCTCTTGTTCTAATATCTTGCAACAATTTTAATTTTATCCTCGCCTTTTTACCCTGCCATATATATATTTTTTTTTATTGCAAAAGTTTTACAATTACATTTTCACCCCTTTTTTCACCCCCCCACCTCCCTCCCCAAACTTCCCGTCCTCCCTAACCCTCCCTAACCCTCCCCCCCCGACTTCCCTATTATGTACTCATAACTAATAACACTGATATATATACCTGAACCCATCCCTCCCCCTATATAATTTTCCCTCTTTATCTCTTCACATTAAGATATTTCTAATACATTGTTTTCAAATAAAAGCTATTTGGTACTTTCTAGTTTGGTATTTGTTCTGAACATATTCTATCCACCTTTTCCATTCCCATTCATAAGTCTCTTGTGAACAATCTTTTAAATATGCTGAAATCTTCGCCATCTCTGCAAAACTGGCCATCTTCAAAGTCCATTCCTCGATAGTAGGCAAAGCTTCATTCTTCCAATATTTACCTATCAACAATCTTGCTGCTGTTATCATATACAATATTAATTTTGTTTCACCCCGTGTGAAACCCTTAACTATACCCAATAAAAACAATTGTGGAGAAAATTGAATTTTTTTCTTCAAAACATTCTGCATGACCCACCATATTTTTATCCAAAAAGCCTTAACTTTCCTACAGGTCCACCAAACATGATAGTACGTAGCATCCAAACATTCGCATCTCCAACATTTTGGCTGAACATTAGGGTACATACATGACAACTTTTTAGGATCTAAATGCCATCTATAAAACATTTTATAAAAATTTTCCCTCAAATTCTGCGACTGTGTAAATTTAACATTCTGAACCCAAATTTTTTCCCATGTTTCCAACATCACTGGTTCTTCAAAATTTTGTGCCCACTTAATCATACAATCTTTAACTAATTCCGTTTCTGAATCCCTTTCTAGCAAAACATTATAAAGCCTTTTAATATGCATTGGACCTTTCTCTCTTATATGTCTAACCAATTCTTCCTCATGCAACATAATACCAGTTTTTTGGTCCTCTTTCCATCTCAATTGTAATTGATTATATTGTAACCAGGTTAAATTAATCCCTTCGTCCAACAGTGTCTGCAATGTCTTCAGCTGCCATCTGCCCGCATCTGTAAAAAGAACCTCTTTGTATAAAAACCCCCCGAGTGACATTATATTTGTATTCCACAAGGTATGACCAAGATCCAGCCATAGCGGTATTTTATAATCCCATTTGAGTCGGTGCTTCTTCCAAACTCTCATCAAAGAGTCTCTAAGTATATGACTTTTAAATACTTTATCAACTTTGTCATCATAAAATAGGTAAGCATGCCATCCAAATTCAAGATCAAAACTTTCTGCATTCAATATTCCAGCCTTTTTACTTCCAAACCAATCACTTGTTAAAGTTAAAGCTGCTGCATCATAATATAACTGTAGGTTTGGAAGTTTAAGGCCTCCTCTTTCTGGAACATCTTGCATAATTTTCAATTTCACTCTCGGCTTTTTCTCGTTCCAGACAAACTTATTAAGTCCAGTTTGCCAAACTTTCAGTTGTTTATCACTTTTAAGCACCGGAATCATTTGAAACAAAAACAGAAATCTTGGCAAAATGTTCATCTTAACTGCTGCTATTCTTCCAAGTAAAGACAGTTGCAGCTTTTTCCAAGTCTCCATGTCTTTCTGAACCTCTCGCCACAACACCTCATAGTTATTTTGAAACAATTTCATGTTTGATTCTGCAACCTGAACTCCAAGATATTTTACCTTAGGTACAATTTCAAAACCTGCCCTCCTTTCAAACTCATGTTTACGATCTTGTGTCATATTTTTGACTATCATTTTAGTCTTTTTTGAATTCACTCTAAAACCTGAAACTCTACCATAGTCTTGTATAATGTCGTTCATCAGGATTGTTGATTCCATTGGTTGTGATAGGGTAACCACCAGATCATCTGCAAATGCCTTTATTCTATAATCCTCTTGCCTTATCATTATGCCTTTCAAAATTTTTGAGTCCCGTATTGTATTTAGCAAGACTTCCAATGTTAAAATAAATAAAAGTGGGGACAACGGACATCCCTGTCTTGTTCCTTTTTCAATTTTAAACTCTGTCGTCAAACTTCCATTAATAATAATCTGTGCTTTTTGCTCTTGATAAATTGCTGAGATCGCCTGTATAAATTGGTCCCCAAAGCCCATCTTTTTTAAAGTCTTTAATAGAAAATTCCAATCCACTCTATCAAAGGCCTTCTCCGCATCCAAAAAAACCAGCACTGCAGAAATCTGTTTATTCTTGTCAAGATATTCCAATAAGTCTATTACTTGCCTTACATTGTCCTTCATATATCTGCCCTCAATAAATCCCGCTTGGTCCGCATGAATCACCTTTTGGATTACTGGCATCAACCTGTTGGCTAATACCTTCGCATAAATTTTATAGTCTGTGTTCAAAAGAGATATTGGTCTGTAGTTCTCTGGTTTTTTAGGACCAACTTGTTCTTTTGGTATCAAAGATATATAAGCAGTTGTCCAAGATGGGGGTATTTTGCCCCCTTGTTGAATATTGCAAAATAAATCTCTAAGTTGTCCCACCATTTCAGCTTGTAAAGTTTTGTAATACACTGCGGTCAAACCATCCGTGCCAGGAGCTTTGGCTGTTTTTAGCTGTTTAATTGCTACTGTTATCTCCTCCTCTGTTATAGGATAATTCATTCTTTCCTTTTGTTGATCAGTAATTTTTGTAACTCTCTTATCCTTTAAATATTTTTCTATAAGTCCATTCTGCACCTCTTCTTTGGCATATAGTTTAGTATAATAATCCACAAAAGCTTCTTTAATTAGTTTTTGTTGAAAGATTTCTTTCCCTCCAATATCAATACTATCAATAGTCCGTATACTTTGTTTTTTCCTCAATGTGTAAGCCAACCATCTGCCCGGTTTGTTAGCGTTGCAAAATGTATTATGCTTCGCATATTGTAAACTTGTTGCAACTTGTTCCGCCATAAGCATTTGAAATTGGTCTTTCAAAAGTTTTATAGCACTTCGTATTCTTTCATCTGTTGGGTTTTTAATAAGTAACTGTTCTTTATTCTTTATTTCCATTTCCAACTCAAATCTTTTCTTTTGTCGGAACAGTCTATGTTTAGAATTCATGTAGATGAGTACCCCTCTCATATAAGCTTTACTTGCATCCCAAACAATTTCAATTGGGGTACCTTTATTCAAATTTATTTCAAAAAATTCTTTCAAATGCTTTTTAAGTTCTATTGTATTTTTTTCATATCTAAACAAGTTCTCATTTAATCTCCAAGAACGTCTCTCAACCTTATCCATCTCAATTTCTATCCATACAGGGCTATGGTCAGTCAGAGTTCTTGGAAAAATCTTTGTTCTTTTTGTCTTAACAAGTAGATCATTTGACAACAGGATAAAATCAATCCTAGAAAAAGATCTATGTCTATCCGAAAAAAAAGTGTAGTCCAATTCATTTGGATTATGTATTCTCCAAACATCTTTTAATTCCATATCTTCTTTCATATCAAAAAAAGTCTGTGGTAGTCTAATTCTAGACTTTGCCAAGCTCTTTTTATCTAGTTTAGAATCAATTACTCCATTCCAGTCTCCCATAATTAAAATAGATCTATAGTCCCATTGCAATATTTTAATATGTAACATCTTATAAAAATTATCCTGTTGTTGGTTGGGAGCATAAATTCCAATCAAAAGAATTTGACCATTTGCTGTGAGCAATTCAATTGCTACAAACCTACCATCTTGATCTGCTTCTATAACTTTCGCTGTTAATTTTTTATTTACATAAATAACCACACCATTCTTTTTCTGCGAAGTTGAAGATATATAATGTGCTCCTAGTTTTGAGTTTATCAAATATTTTTGATCTTGAGTTGTGATATGCGTTTCTTGTAAACATATTATATCATTATTAAATTGTTTCAAATATGTAAATAATTTCTTCCTTTTCTGTGCTGAATTCAACCCATTGACATTCCAAGATAGACACTTAAAGGTCATCAGCCTCTTTCTGGAGCACAGAGCAAAATATTTGAAGTTCATCCGAGAGCTTTGATCTCGCTCCTCCCATAGCTCCACTCTCTTGTACGGTACTCTTAACTGCCTTCTTGTCTTGTCTTTCCTGTTGTTGTTGTTGCTGTTGTTTAAGTAGCTTGGATTGGGCTCTAGTTATACGTTGATCTTTAACTTCTGTCAACTGAATCAAATCCAAAATTGGAGAAGAATCCAACAAGGGTTCACTCAGAAAACCTCCTTCTGCACCTTGCACGTTTTCTAATTCCTGCTTAGACTGTTCTTTCAATTGCCTCTCTTCACTCTCCTTAATCTCCAAAACTGTAGATGTACGTGGAGATGGTGTTCTTTCCTTAAGAATAGTACTGTAAAAGTGTTGTGCCTTCTCCACGGTATTCAACCGATATCCTTCTCCCTTATATCTAAAAATTATCCCAGCTGGTGCGTCCCACCGGAAGGGTATCTGTAAATTTTTCAATTCCTTAACAAGAAAACCAAATTCTTTTCTAGCTTTCAGCATTTTAGGAGGTAATTCTTTAAAAATTTCAAGTCGTGAGCCCCCCACTTGTACAGAAGTGTGAAAAGATTTTTGCAGGATAACATTTCTAATTTCTCTCTCAGTAAAGTATATGACCACATCTCTAGGCAATTGTCTTTGTCTGGCCACCCAAGAGTTCACTCTGTAAATTTTATCTATTTTATGAAATACCAAATCAGGATTAGCTTGTAAAATCTTAGCCAAGGCTTCAGAGCAAACCTGTCTCAAGTCCTGTCTCTCCTCCTCTCGAATTCCCCGAAGCCGTATGGCAAATTCCATCGCCCGGAATTGTATCATAACAATCTCATCTTCAATTCTCTGCATTTTATTGTCAACTTCATCAATTTTATAATCATTGTCTTTCATCTTAACATTAACTTCTGATTTGAATTCTTCAACTTTAAAATCAACTTTCCCAATAAATTCTGCCAGGCCAGACGCCACTTCTGATATTTTTTTGGTCACCTTATTTTGATTCTGTTTCACCATGTCTTTAACTTCATTAATTTCCTGCATAAATTCCTGATGTGATTTTTGAAGTTTATCATCTATCCCCTGTTGAGATTTTTGAAATTTGTCATCCAGAGTTTTAGAAATAAATTCTTTTAAATCTCCCACATCAAATTCTTTTTTCTGGGTTTGTAGCTGTTGAGCAGGGGGAAGTTGCGTTTGATGTTTGTGTGTGGGGGATCCCCCCCCTAATGCCTTCCCTTCCTGCTTCTTTGAAGCCATCCTGGCTCGTAATCTAGTTTTTCTAAAGAGGGAAGTTCCTTTTCCTTTCCCTCCTGCACAAAGACTTCTAAAAAAGTCCCCCAGATTTGATCAAACAAGGGTTAAAATAAAGCAAAGTCCAATATTGAAAAGGGAAAAAATTTCCCAGTTATTTCTCTTATAACAAGCAAGGCAGCTTAGTAGCAACTTGGAAACTTTGTAGCAAAACAAAGTAACTTCACCAATCCACACTCGCTGGCTCGTTAACTCTGAAGCTAGGCGCCATATTTTTTCAAAGCACTTTCACTCATTCGCATTTTCTCAGATTGAAAAGTCAACAAAGTGCTAATACTTGCGTTTCCAAATTTCAGGATTCAGGTAGTTTCGCTGTTTATTAAAACTGGTTCTTTCGCTTTAAGTTTCCTGCAGCCGGCTTGTTCTGCAAAAGCAGAATCGTCCCACGTCGCCCGGAGTTCCAGCAGGTTGGGAGGGAGCCACGCCTGTTCTCTCCCCAGAAACTTCCCTGGGGGGTTACAGGGGCTCAACCTGTGCCCTGCGATCTCTCCTTCTTCAATCCTGTGGATTTAGAAGTTTTCGAGCCGCTTCTTCGTCTCGAAGCGGCTCTACAGGCGGCGGGGCTGGCGGAGCTTCAAAGAGCGCCGCCGTCGCCGAAGACAAGGAAACCGGAAGTCCCCTGCCATATATATTTTAACACAATTTTATTCAGATCTTCAAAATAAACTTTCCCCAACCTAATTGGAATTGTCTGGAACAAATATAAAATTCTAGGCAATATATTCATTTTAATAGTTGATATCCTCCCTATCAATGATAATTGCAAATTCTCCCATTTAGCCAAATCTGTCACTATCTGTTGTTTAAGCTTATTGTAATTATTCTCCTTAAGTGTACTGCATCTTGCTGTCAAATATATCCCCAAATACTTAAACTTGTTCGTGACCTGCATCTTTGATACTTCCGCCAATTCTTCTTTTTGTTTTTTTAATATATATTTTTGTCAAAATCTTCATTTTATCTTTATTTATTTTCAAACCTGTTACCTTGCTAAATTCTCTTATTTTGTCTATCAGTTTATTTATTGATTCAAGCCGCTCTTCCAGAATAAACACCAGGTCATCTGTGAACGCTTGCAATTTATATTCTTGATTTTGAATTTTCGTTCCTTTTATTTTTTTTTCTTCTCTAATATTTCTATTTAGTACTTCTAATGTTAACATGAACAACAGTGGTGATAGTGGGCAGCCTTGTCTCATTCCTTTTTGTATTTCAATAGATTCTGTCAATTCTCCATTTATCGTTACTTTTGCCGTTTGTTTATGATATATGGCTTCTATGGCTTGAATAAATTTCCTCACAAAGCCCATCTGTTTCAGCTGTAATAACATAAATTGCCAGTTCACATTGTCAAAGGCTTTCTGTACATCTAAAAACATCAAAGCCATTTGCTTTTCAGGATGTGCCTCATAGTATTCCAAAGTGTCCAGAATTATCCTCAAATTGTCTCTGATCTGCCTTTTTGGCAGAAATCCATTTTGATCTGAATGTATAAAATTATTTAAATATCTTTTGAGTCTTTCTGCCAATATTGAAGCAAAGATTTTATAGTCAGAATTTAGCAGGGATATAGGCCTATAATTCTTGACTTGTTGTGGATCAGCATCCTCTTTTGGGATAAGTGTAATGTATGCTTCCAACCATGATTTGGGTATTTCCACCTTTGACATTACTTCATTCATAACTTCTAACAGTGGGAGACTCAGTGATTCCTGTAAAGTCTTCCGCAGGCAATCCATCCGGGCCTGGTGCCTTCCCAGTCTTTTGTTTTTTAAGTGCTTCAGTCAATTCCATCATCGTTATATTTCCTTCTAGCATTATCTCAGTATCTTTTGAAATCTGGGGTTCGCCTTGTATAAATATTGTTTAACACTTTCCTCCTCTATATTTTCTTTTTCATATAGTTTTTTATAATAATCTTGTATAATATTTTTCTTCTCATCATTCCCAAATCTAATTTGTCCTTGTTCATCTACTAATTGTGTTATTTTCCTTGAATCTCTCTCTTTTTTCAATTTATATGCTAGCCATCTGCCTGGTTTATTAGCATCTTCAAAATAGTTCTGTTTGGCACTTCTAATTTTTTGTGCTAAATCTTCTTTTTCTATTAATCCCATTTTATGTTTAGTTGTATCCATTTTCATTTTAATATCCTTTTTTGTGGGAATTTCTGTAATTCTTTTTCAAGTTCCTTATAATCATCCTCTAATGTTTTATAGACTTGTCTTTTCTTAATATTTCTTTTCCTTGTATAGTCAATTATCAGGCCTCTGGCATAAGCTTTCATAGTATCCCACAAATTTTGCAATGATGTATCCTCTTTTCTGTTTTCTTTAAAGAAAAAAGCCAATTCTTTCTCCATTTTCTGTACAAAATCCTTTTCTTTTAATACTGTAATATTTAAAGTCCATCTAGGCCTTCTCCTTTGTCCTTTCCTTCTCACCGTCATTGGATTATGGTCTACCCAAGTATTAGCTTCTATATCAATTTCTTCTATGTTCGAAGTCAATTCCATTGTAATCCATATCATATCTATTCTAGACCATGATA
Source organism: Pantherophis guttatus (assembly GCF_059756535.1). Lineage (NCBI taxonomy): Eukaryota > Metazoa > Chordata > Lepidosauria > Squamata > Colubridae > Pantherophis > Pantherophis guttatus. The sequence goes on along the minus strand of NC_142065.1, from coordinate 116,830,976 downwards.
AATGTCTATTAGAATAAAACGTATATTGTCTATTTTTTGCATTTCTTTCTCTCCATACATCTTTTAAATTTATTTCCTCTATCATCTTAAAAAAAGATTTCGGCAGAATTCTTCTACTTTGTTTTGTTGTCTTTTGTGTGTTATAGTCCATTTTCCCACCCACTATGCCATTAAAATCTCCCATCATGCAAATATTATCATAGTCCAACTCAATTAATTTCATGTGTAATCTTCTATAAAAATCTTCTTGATTATCGTTTGGAGCATATATTGCTATTAACAATATTTTCCTGTTGTTATCTATCATTTCCACCATCAAGATTCTTCCCTCTTCATCTGCATAATTTTTTTCTGCTGGTATTATATCTCTAATATACAAAACCACTCCTCTTTTCTTGCATTGTGGCAGTGAAGCAAATAATTTCCCTAATTTAGGCTGTACCAAAAGTTGTTCATATTGTTTTTTAATATGCACTTCTTGTAAACAAATTATATCCAATTTTAATTTCTCCAATTTATGAAATACCTTTCTTCTTTCAGTTGCTATATTAAGTCCATTTATATTCATTGTAATCAATTTTTTCTCTTCCATATTTATACTTTATATGAAAGCTTTACTGCTCTAGTGGATCACAATTCACGTTGATCTTTATGTTCTACAATACCTCCTACTGCGCCTTCTACTACACCTTCTTCTTTTTCAATCATCACTAGATCCTCCTCTTGTAATTGAAGCAATGACTCTTCCCTTCTTAATTCTACTTCCTTCTCTCTTAGACATTCAGCATAAAATGCTTTGGCTTTATCAATTGAATCTATTTTAAATCTTTGAAGTTGCCATGTAAACACCAAACCTTCTGGTATCAGCCATCTATAGTTCACACCTTTCTGAAGCAGCATTTTCGTCAAAAATTGATATTCTCTTTTCATCTCTCTCACTCTTCTCGGTATTTGCTTCAGAACCACAACTTCCTTGCCCTTGTATTGCAGTGTTTTCTCTTTTGTAATCTGCAATATTTGTGTTTTAATTGATTTCTTGGTGAATATTATATGAATGTCTCTTGGTAGTTTATTTCTCATTGCATATCTTGTATATACTCGATACATCTCGTCAATGCCATCAAACATTTTTTCCTTGGTGATTTCTAATGCTTCTGCCAAAATTTCTATCATTTTTTCTGCCAAATTTTCTCCTTTTTCTTCTTCAACATTTTGAAATCTTAAATAAAATTCTTATTTGTCCATCTCCCATCCTAATCCACTCTTATCACATTCAACCTCTTCTAGTCTACTGTCCATATCTCTAATCCTTCTCCTTTTCCTGCTGCAACATTGCCTGTATTGATCGTTGTCCTCCCGATGGTGAAGAAGGAGTTGATCTGGAAGAACTAATAACTGCTGTCATTTTACTCATATCTATAAAGTAGTTGCAATCTATTCATTTTTTTAAAAAAAATAAAGTAACTTCAGGTTCTTCTCAATCCTAATCCGTTTTTATGGAGGGCAAATATTATCCCAAATAACCATAGGCAAAGGAAAGAAAAAAAAACCCAAGGAAAACAATTTTCAGGCTCTTGTGTGCCCTAATCCAATTAAATAGAGAGGTAACAACCAAATTAATTAACAGTCTCCAATTAATGGGGGGGGGAGAGAAAAAAAGAGAAAAGGGGAAAAAAAGAAAAAGAAAAAACCAAAAAATAATTTCTTCAGGCTCTTGTATGTCTTAATCCAATTAAACAATAACGTATTATGAAAGAGGAAAAAGGAGAATAGCGGAAAAAAAGGAGAGAAAAGGGAAAAAAAACTATTTCAAAAACTTAAAAATACTAAATGTCTCCTAAAAGCAGACACAATCCTATTAAAAATAGGTAGAAGGGGGAGAAGTGGAATAATAAAAAACAGCACCCACACAATAAAATTAAAAAAAGAAAGAAAACTTTCTATCTAATATAGAGGTCCACAACTGTGTAGTATTCAAAAGCTCTTTTATATTTCTCACTCAATTTTACAGCTCTCTTTCCAGAGTCACTGTTATCTTCTTCTTTCAAGTTTTATCTGCCTGTCAACAATAGTTTCTCCAAAGAGCACCTGCATAAACAATCCTGTAAACACTCTTTGAAGCTCTTCTAAGTTTTATCTATAAACAGGCTCAATGACCTTGAATTATAACACAGTTGCTACTTTCTTTTATCATTTATCAATGTTTCAGTCCACTAGATGGTAATATTTCCTGCTTCTTCCACTCTCCCTCTATCTCCAATATACAATAAAGCCAATGAAAAGAAAAAAAGAATTAAAAGTTAAAATTTGGCCAAAGGGAAAGGTAACAAAATTAATCCAAAATCTTGTAAACTAAAAAAGGCACCAAAAATTTAGCAATTAAACAGGTAAAAAAGGAAATCTCCCTTCCAATCCAGTCCAGTCAAATTTAAAAGTAGAACTCTCCACAAGCATCCACAAATAAAAATAAATTGTATTGCAGGAAAATTAACTTAAATTCAGGCTCAATTTCGCCACTTAATTTCTTCTATCTTCAATTGTAATTATATTTTCACTTCAGGGTGTTCTTAAAATCTTAATTTAAAAGTCTCTCACCAAATCGTAACACTTTCACTCATTCTCTTCTGTTCTGGAGCTGTCCCAACTTCAGCAGCTTAATGGCTGCCTCTTCAGAGCCAGAAAAAAGGGCTTCTCCTGGATCAACCAGGGACTTTGCAGTGTCCCTGGGATCTGCAGGATGTGCCCTCTATCACTGTCTCTACGGGACAGTGAGGTCCAATTTGGACCGTCCAGCTGTGAAGATATCAGCGGTGGTGTCAGCCATCAACATTGAATTGAGTCTTCTTCTGCGCATGCTCAAGATGGCGGCTTCCTGCTGAGCCGCTACCACCGAGGGGGTGCTGTTTGGACCACGGGGGGTCTTTGGGGGCCAGACGAAACAACTATGGCCCCTACCAGGCTAGCGGAGGCTATTGTCAACCTTTTGAGAGCTTTTTAGCTCTCCGGAGCGCTTCCTGGCCAGAGGGAGTCGGGTGTTGCGGAGGAGGCGTTTGGGGGCGTTGTCGGCCCGGATGGCTGCGGCGGCGGCCTTTGCGATCAGCTGGCAGTCGCCTGAGCAGCGGCGGAGACGGCGGCAGCGCAGCGCTCTCGGCGGACCCCTCGTCGGAGCCTCGTCGGAGTCCTGGGTGCCCAGGAGGTGTTGGCGGGGCTTGGGGAAGACGAGGAGGATGGCGGAGAGGCTGGCAGCTGTTGTGGCGCCAGCCAGGGAGGAGGCTGTGATGGCGGCTGCGGGCTGGCGGTGGAGGCGGCGGCGGCAGCCTGAAGGCTGCGAGGGAGATGGCAGGAACTAATTCCGGCGTGATCATCTTAGACTGACCTGGGCGGCTGTGAGGTGTGTGGCCGTTTGTGACCAGCTCACTGACGCCCAGAGGCCCCACAATGAACTGGTGGAGGCTGAACCGGGTGAGCGTTGTGACCGGGAAAGACCTGGGGGGCGATGTGGAGGACCGGAAGAGGACTATGGGGATGTTTCCCCCCTAAACGCTCTGTATTGCTCCCCCCCCTTTTCTGCCGGATTTCGCCCGTATGATGGTCCCACGCTATCCAGGCCATTTTCAGTCTCAGCTGGATACCACCATCATTTTCCATCTACTTTCCATTGGATCATCTCCTGATATGCCCACTGCACTAACTCTGTAAACCGACTTATACTTCTGGGCCTATGGATTGGCATTGCTCTATCTGTCCTCCCTAACCGAAAGGAGAAGTTTACCTTAGGTATGAGTATTGAGGGAGTCAGCCTCGGCTATTATTTCCATCGTTTCTGGACTATTCTTGGACTCCTCCCACTACCATGAAGGCAGTGGCGTTTTCCAATGTATACTACCTAAGACTTATATACTTTTCCGTTGGACTCTTAAATCATCATGATTGATCCCCTGGTTATAAGCCATAACTACTCCCAGTAACAAATGTATTCGGTGTCGGAACTCCTCGCCCTGCGAGATTCTCCCCACTCGCAGGTTTGGCCCTCCACATTATCGAGGGCCTATCTCGATGACGGACTTTGGAGTCCAGAGAGATGGCATGGAGCAAGGAAGAATTTGTGGGGTTTTTTAGGGAAATTTTTTAAGATTTTAAGGGGTTCTGGGAGGGGGGTTTGTAATGATCTTTCTAGAGAAATTGGGAAGAAGACTCTGGGGGATGGGGGGGGAAATCCACCAGGGTCAGAGCCGAGCCCGGCACAGGGTAACGATTTGGGAGGTGTTGGTCGAGGGACTGGGAAAGGGATGGGGGACGATACCTATGAGGTTTGTACCATCAGCACGGTAGATGGGAGGGGCAGATATGGCGGGAGCAGGGGACCATATCATGTGTTGGGGGCTCGCACTCGCTGTTTGAGAGCAATTGCTTGCCCCGGTCCCCATGGCTCCTCTTGGAGACTAGGTGGCTTAGATACTCAGGATCTGGGCCTTCGGCTGATGTTATGCAATGCCAGGTCCGTGGTTAATAAGGCCCCCCTCATTCACGATCTTATACAGGAGGGAGGAACGGACCTGGCGGGTATTACGGAGACCTGGTTGGGCCCGGAGGGTGGCGTCCCTCTGGTTGAAATGTGCCCACCAGGCTTCAGAGCATTCCATCAGCCGAGGGCCCAGGGGAGGGGCGGGGGGGTGGCGGTTATTATTAACGAGGATCTGGATCCGAGGGAGACCACTGTGCCTCAGATAGCCGGATGTGAGTCCCTCCTTGTGAGGTGGGGCCGTGGGGTTCAGATGGGCTTGTTGCTTACGTACCTGGCTCCCTGCCGCGTGGCAACAGCCCTTCCTGAGCTACTCGACGTGATAGCCACGGTGGCAGTAGATACACCCAGGCTTTTAGTCATGGGTGATTTCAACTTGCCATCTGTCGGTGAAACGTCTGAGGTGGCTCGGGAGTTCATGGCTTCCATGACGGCCATGGACCTGACCCAGTTAGTTCATGGCCCTACTCACAGGGGAGGTCACACTCTGGATCTGATTTTTGTCTCTGGCCAGTGGTTGAGTGGTCTTGTTATAGGGGATATAGACATGGAACCCTTGTCATGGACTGACCACTCACTCCTTCGCCTAGATCTTCGAACCGCGACCCCTCGCCGCAGGGAGGCGGATCCAATTAGATGGATCCGCCCCAGGCGCCTGATGGATCCTGATAGGTTCCAGACGGAGCTTGGGCCATTTCCTGAGGATCTAGCACATGACTCGGCCGAGGACCTGGTAGCCGCCTGGGATCGGGCGGCTGGTGGGGCCTTGGACCGAGTTGTGCCTTTGCGGCCTCTGACCCGATGCCGATCCCGGGTGGCTCCTTGGTTTACTGAGGAGCTGAGGGAAATGAAGCGCCGGAAAAGACGCCTGGAGAGCGGTTGGAGGGCCAGTCTCGCTGAATCTGATCGAACACTGGTAAGGTCGCATATTAAGACCTACCTAGTGGCGATAAAGACGGCAAAGTCTAACTACTTTTCCGCCTCTATTGCGTCATCAGGGAATCGTCCGGCCGCCCTGTTTAGGGTGACCCGCGCCCTGCTCCATCTGGGAGTGCGGGAGGATCCCTTAGAAGGCAGGGCGGAGGATTTCGGACAATACCTGTATGACAAAATCGCTCAGATCCGGGGGGATTTGGACTCTGACTGGGTAGATCAGGGCAGGGTGACGAGGAACAGTCTTGAGAATGTTATCTGGGAGGAGTTTGATGCTGTGACTCCCGATGATGTGGACAGGATTTTGGGGAGACTTAGTGCGGCCACATGTTTACTGGACCCGTGTCCCTCCTGGTTGGTACTGGCTTCCCGGGAGGTTACACGAGGCTGGCTCCAGGGCGTTATTAATGCTTCCTTGAGTGAGGGTCACTTCCCCGCTGCCCTGAAAGAGGCGGTGGTGAGGCCTCTCCTCAAGAAGCCGTCCCTGGACCCAGCAATATTGGCTAACTATCGTCCTGTCTCCAACCTTCGCTTCATTGCGAAGGTTGTTGAGAGTGTGGTCGCGCAACAGTTTCCACAATTCCTGGAGGAAACATCCTATCTGGATCCGTTCCAGTCAGGTTTCAGGTCTGGGCACAGCACGGAAACGGCATTGGTCGCGCTGGTTGATGATCTCTGGAGGGCTCGGGACAGGGGTTATTCCTCTGTTCTGGTCCTATTAGATCTCTCAGCGGCTTTTGATACCATCGACCATGGTATCATGCTGCACCGGCTGGAAGAGTTGGGGGTGGGAGGCACCGTGTTACGGTGGTTCTCCTCCTTTCTCTCCGACCGGTCGCAGTTTGTGTTGGCAGGGGGGCAGAGGTCGACCTCGAGGCCTCTCACTTGTGGAGTGCCGCAGGGATCGGTCCTCTCGCCCCTTCTGTTCAACATTTATGTGAAGCCGCTGGGCGAGATCATCCGTGGCTTTGGGGTGAGATACCACCAGTACGCTGATGACACCCAGCTGTACATCTCCACCCCAGGCCACCCCAACGATGCCCTTGAAGTGATGTCCCAGTGCCTGGAGGCTGTGCGGATCTGGATGGGGAGGAACAGGCTCAGGCTCAACCCTTCCAAGACTGAGTGGCTGTGGCTCCCGGCATCCCGATATAGTCAGTTGACTCCATCACTGACTATTGGGGGCGAGTCTTTGGCCCCCACTGAAAGGGCTCGCAATCTGGGAGTCCTCCTGGATAGGCAGCTGTCTTTGGAGGAACATCTGACGGCTGTTACCAGGGGGACCTTTTATCAGGTTCGCCTGATTCGCCAGTTGCGGCCCTTTCTTGATCGGGATTCCCTGTGCACAGTCACTCATGCCCTCGTCACCTCTCGCCTTGACTACTGTAACGCTCTCTACATGGGGCTCCCCTTGAAGAGCACCCGGAGGCTCCAGCTGGTCCAGAATGCAGCAGCGCGGGTAGTGATGGGAGCAACATGGCGCTCCCATGTAACACCACTCCTGCGCGAGCTGCACTGGCTCCCGGTGGTCTTCCGGGTGCGCTTCAAGGTGTTGGTTATCACCTTTAAAGCGCTCCATGGCATAGGGCCTAGCTATCTCCGAGACCGCCTACTGCTACCGATGACCTCCCATCGACCCGTGCGCTCCCACAGAGAGGGCCTCCTCAGGGTGCCATCAGCCAAACAATGCAGGCTGGTGGCCCCCAGGGGGAGGGCTTTCTCTGTGGGGGCTCCCACCCTCTGGAATCAGCTGCCCCCGGAGATAAGAAGAATCCAGGACCTCAATGCCTTCCGTCGTTCCCTGAAAACCTATCTTTTCCAGCAAGCCGGGTTGGCTTAAGAAGAAATTTTAAAACTTTTAAATCCTTTTAATTAGTCTGTGATTTTTAATTTTTTGGGCCAAATTTTATATATATTTTTAAATGTTTTAATATTTGTATTCTATGTTTTTTATCTTGGCTGTACACCGCCCTGAGTCCTCAGGGAGAAGGGCGGTATATAAATTCGAAATAATAAATAATAATAATAATAACAGGTGGTCTCGGAGCACTGAAACCTTCCGTCGTCCCATCACGATGTCAGCCCCGCCCCCTCAGTGATTCCAAGATCTTATCTGCTACTTCCTTCAGAACTCTGGGATGTAATCCATCAGGTTGTGCTGATTTGAACTTGGCTAGAGTAAGATACATGTTATTTTACCTTTTTCATGTCTATTTTGTCTTGTATCTATGGTACTGCTTTTGATGGGTTGGACTAATTTTTCCTTTTGGGCAAATAATGAATTAAGCAGTTCCACTTTCTCCCTGCTGCTGTCATCTTCTTACCATCAGTGGTAAGATGCTGCTGTCATCTTCTAACCATCACTGGTTCTTTTCTTTTCTTTTCTTTTCTTTTCTTTTCACATAGAAAAGAAACGTTTTAAATGATTTTTGACATTGTTGCAAATCTTAGTATATTCTGAACCTTCACTTTCCTAATTTCATCTTTGCAGATTCAGACTATATACTGGTGGTCTGCATTAGTTATGTGTCCCTCCTTTTCACTTTTTATACTTATCCTTCTTATCTTTTAATTTATCAGTGTTCTTTATGCAACCATGCTGCTTTTTTCTGAGATGTTATTTTTTTTCTTTTTCAGTGGTATTGCACCAGATTGGGTTTTATAATCTCATGTTTCAGTTTCTAAATCTCTTTGAATGATTTCCATCCATGGAATCTTTCCAAGCTCTCTCTGTGTTTGTTGAAATAAGCTCTTTTAAGTCTAAGACACTAGTTTGATTTTGTTCTATGGCATGTGCCTCCATTATATTGAATTCCAATGTCACATGGTTGTTGTAGGAGAAATGACGGAACTAGGCCAAGCTCTTCAATGCAGGAAAGAGTTTATTGCGCAAGGTTCAAACAGTCCAAAGACAGCCAAGGGTCTGAACAATGATGGCCGCTTTTGGCCAGATATTTATACAGTATAAAGACAAAGTTATTACGAAGAGTGAGACATTTCACACGTAGAGGTTACCCTTTAATCTATCTCTAGGAAAGACATAACAGCCCTTTTCCCACAGGCTCAGGTTCTCAGCTCCGGAGCTCAAGACATAATAAAAAGGAGATAAGGGGCTCAAAGGCGTCTCACAAGCAGTAAAGAGGACAGTAAGGAAAGCAGTATTTCTTCTCTAGAATCTACATGACATTTGGGGTGTAATAAACATTAAACAACAGGATGTATCTGTTTAGGGTCAGTTTGCCCTTTTACAATTCTGTACCTACGTCAAATACCGTTTGTCATCTCAGCACCTTGGCACGGAAGAGGCACTTCTGTCTTGACCAAAGATTTGGATTTCTAATATTTGAGTTTTATCCCAATATCAAATCTTAGCCTGGCTCATACCCCCCTTTGTGACTCATCTGTCTTATCCAGACGAGTCACACCTCCAGGTCCTCTTCCTGCTGGAGCCGTTTGTAATCCCACATAGCCATCACCTGAGCGGTTGTCTTATGTTCCACCAGCAAGGATAGACTTTTAGAAATAGTCTTAACAAACAGAGGTAAAATACATGGGAGAAAAATACACCCTGCAGCTATTAATCCCACCTGAACCCACCGGTTCAGAATATATATAGGGGTCCGATAGCCATACATGCCATCTTCCGCCCATGTAGCTGGTCCATAAACCTCAATAATTCGCTCTGCAGGCCACTCTTCACTTCCCCAACTACGTTGGTTACCTCCGACCCTAACTTTTCCTATTGCAGATGTGTCTACATGTCTTCTTTGTCTTAAATTTCCCACCTCATCATATACCGGGACACCTAAAACCTGTCGGGTTTTAAGGGGAAGCAAAAAGAATCCGGGCCTAATTAATCCCAAAACACAGGCTCCACACTAAGATTTTGGTAGAACCCCATATGCCATTTTACCACATATCCAGTATAGTCCATCAGGAGCCAGCCATTCAAGGGTCTGATTATCTGGATCCTTTAAAAAGGATAGCCCATTTACCAGAAATAGAGCCATTTCATCAGTTCCCTCTGTGGCATTGCTTCCTGACCACCATACCTTACTTTCCCATTTGCCTGTACATATGAGGTTTCCTACCTGATGACAGCCTGCCACAATTTTTCTCTGAAAACACACGTTCCCTACCAGACTAGTAGTCAATGTCCAATCTCCATCCTTACCCTTATTATATGACAGGTTGTTTTTCTGATCCATTTTTAATATTTTGGAATAATTTAATTCCTGGGCTTCCCATGGCCATTTTTCTCCCATGTTAGTCCCCCCACAAACAAAACAATTTGATACATTCAGGGTATGGGCTATGTCTTCTGCCAATTTGACAAAGGTATTTGTTACATGACTAGGAATTTCAGGTATATTCAACTTCTCCATCTCCAAATAATATGACCAGAACAATCCTTTTGTATCATGTGTTGCTCTGGTAACCTTAGTAACATACCATCGAAGGGTTACAAGGGGATCTTTTCCCTTAGCATAGATTCCTAATCCGTAATCCTCCTTCCATAGTTTTGTCGGGATACATGTGATCTTTATAGGATTACATTCATTCTGTCGGCAGTTGCTACTAGCTACCCCATTTTCCAACTTGCATCTCTGGGTACCCCCTGGTTGATCTCCTGTCCACATAACTGCACAAGACCAATATGGACAATAACTATATGTGCTTCAATCACTGCATTCTCCCTGCTTTCGGCACATATACTTTTTGTCCAACATATAACTTCTTTCCCATTCTAATGTCCCACATGTTGACTTCCAGACATCACAGTTACGATTAATAGCTAAACAGGCATCAAATGTTATCTCTACTGGATTCCCCAACTTCCTAAATTCTGTCCTGTTCAAAAGTTCTTCTCTCCCACATTCTGTTGTGTATATTGACATTTCATAAGTAGTTATCTGTTTGGCTTCTGCTGGGTTATAGCACTGCACCTTATCCTTTAGTATACACATGTGATATATGGTATTGTTTACTTGACAGGTTTGGGGTGTGTGTTCCTTACACCCATCAGGTTTTTGAGTGTGATAAATCAAGGTTTTAGAAATTCGTGTTCCCTGTAATGTTGTGCGTATGCACGGGTCACAATTCTCCTTGCTTGTTGCTTCTATCCTGGGAATATCTGACTCACTTCGCAGTCCCATTACCCATCCACTTATCCATAATCCCAGTCCAACAATCACCATGTTCTGCATCCTCCCAGTCCTTTTTATTCCGATCTCTCAATGCTATCTCAATAGTGGGGCTAGTCTTAAGTGTATAATAAGATGTTTCCAAACCTATCACCAAATAGTGCTCTAGCACATCTTCTATGATCTTTATGTCACACTCAACCAAACACCCTGTGCATAAAACACAATCTATACAATGAGCGCAACAACAACACTCACATCCACAATTACAAAACCAACACATTGGAAAGACAAAAATTCTGGTACATTCGAGAATCGCCTTTCACCTATTACAACCAGTATTTCTTTGATAAGCAGACAATTTATACTATATGGGTGTTCAGAAGAAGATCCAGGCAGTTAGGGATTGGAGTAGCTGGTGCCTCGATGCTCTTCGGTTGTCCACAAAACCACTGTTTATACCTGTAAAACACAATAATCGACAGGACCAATACCCCCAATCCCCAATACGCCCACATCCAACTCTCCTCCCACATGGATCCTTGTTCTTCAACCGCTTGTCTTTAATCTGCCTCCAAAATAATGCGCCACCCCAGGTATCCAGTCCACTTTCTTGATCTGTTGCGGGTCCCCACAATTGGTCACAGCTCCAAGTATCCTATATGTAAAATAGAAAAAGCTGTCTTTAAGCACGCTTAAATGTTAGCTTAGTGGGATTTTGTTTATCCATGGTCACTTTCCAGCCAGATTCTGCCGCCGCCTTGACTCGTGTCCAATGAATCCACGACTTTGATTCTGCAATCTTAATAGCAAGGGGAGAAGTCATAATAACAGTAAAAGGTCCTTTCCATCGTCCTTCCAGTGGCTCCTTCTTCCAATGTTTGACCCATACTTGATCCCCTGGTTTGAATGGGTGACAATGGGTTATTAACCGGGGGGGCACTTGTTCCATCACATATTGCTGGAGCCTCTCAACTTGCTTATTAAATTCTTGTACCATTTCCATATTCCAAACTCCCCCCTTATGCCCCAGATCTGGCCACCCTGCCAAGTTCCTTCTTAACAACCCTGGCAGTCGTCCATACATTAACTCATATGGCGATAACTTGTGTTGGCCCCTTGGCGAGCTTCTGATTGCATACAAGGCTAGTGGTAGAGCATCCGGCCACTTTAAATGACTATCTGTACAAATCTTAGTAATTCTTTCCTTAAGAGTCCTGTTCATTCTTTCTACACATCTACCTGATTCTGGCCGAAATGCACTGTGAAACCGTCACTTTATTCCTACCGCCATTGCAACTGCCTGATTAATATGATGAACAAACTCAGGACCATTGTCCGATGAGATATAACTGGGAATTCCAAATCTGGGAATTATCTCTTTTAGTAATAGTCTTGCCACCTCCCGTGCCTGCTTGGTCTTCGTTGGAAAAGCCTCAGGCCACCCTGTATACATATCCATCATAACCAACAGAGCTTTAAACAATCCACATCTAGGCATATCAGTAAAGTCTATCATAATATAATCCATGGGGATGTATGACCGGGGTATGGCACCAGGGGGCAGTAAGGGCCCTTGCCTTGGGTTAACCTTAGCACATGTAACACACTTTGCAACCGTTCCGGCAGCAACTCCGGCCAGCCCATTGATATAATAATCTCTTCCTAATGCTAGTTCTAAAGCCGTTTTACCCATGTGTGTTGTTTCATGGGCTAGGCGCGCTAGTGTCCATGCCATCGAGGCTGGTACGAAAATCCTCCTGTTGGATAATACATACCACCCATCTTCAACCTGAGCTTTCAAATCTGTCACTACTTTCACACTTTCCTGTTGCGTATATGTTGGTTTGATTTCAGGGGGTATAACCCCTAAATCCATTGCTACACAAACAGACAAATTGAGCAGCGGTCCCTCTTGCTTTGCCGCTTCCCTTGCTTCTACATCAGCTGCTCTATTCCCCATAGCTACCTTATCATCTCCCCTCTGATGTCCTTTACAATGCATCACTGCCACTTTCTTTGGTTTATTCACAGCTTCAATCAAGCGGCTAATAAGATGTCCATGCAAAATAATTTTCTATGCTGAATCTCTAAACCCTCGTTCCTTAAAAACAGCCCCATGTGCATGTAAAGTAAGGAATGCATATTTACTATCTGTCCACACATTCAATGTTTCTCCCTTGGCCCTTTCTAAGGCACGTATCAGTGCCCACAACTCAGCCACCTGTGCACTATGTCCACTTCCTAGAGGTCCGCTTTCCACCTCTCCTTCATCATCTACAATGGCCTATCCAGACACCCGATACCCATCTAAAATGTAACTGGATCCATCCGTGTACCAATTAAACTGTGCATTGGGTAACGGGATATCCGTTAAATCAGGTCGGGTAGAATAAACTTTCTCTAATACTTGTATACAATCATGCTGTGTGTCCACTTCCGTTGGCAACAACGTAGCAGGGTTCAGCCTATTGGACATTACCAAACGTACCTGGGGATTCTCAATCATAATTGCCTGGTATTTTGCCAATCTTTGTCCACTAATCCATAAGTGTCCTTTAGCGTCCAAAATGGACTGCACCGCATGGGGGGAATGTACAATTATAGGACAGGAAAAAGTAAGTTTATTGCAATCTTGAATTAATTCTGCAATCGCAGCCAATACTTTTAAACAATGTGGCCAGCCTCGTGCTACTCCATCCAATTGTTTTGACAGATATGCTACCAGTTGTTGCTTAACTTCCCAGCGGTTGGGTAAGCACCCCCACTGCAATATTTCTACTTGTATCTACATATAAATTAAAAGGCTTCTGCAGATTTGGTAAGGCTAACACTGGAGCCTGGGTTAGCGCAATTTTTATATCTTTAAAGGCTTTTTTCTGTTCTCCCCCCCATTCGAGGGGTTCCGTATTAGCGCCCCTGGTGGCTACATACAAGGGTGCTGCCATCAAAGCAAAGTTAGGAATCCAAATACGACAGAAGCCCGCCAACCCTAAAAAGCTTCTCAGTTGTCTCTTTGTTCTAGGTTCAGCCAGCATCAAAACTGCCTGTTTCCACTCTGGTCCTAAAGCTCTGTGTCCTTTCTCAATATCATATCCCAGATACCTCACCCTCTCTTTCACTAATTGAGCTTTCTTCCTTGATACCCGATACCCACACTCTAGTAACAAATCCAACAACATTTTAGTATTATCCCAGCATAAATCCTCTGTCCATCCTGTCACCAAAACATCATCAACATATTGTAAAATTGTATCTCCCGGTTGCTGAGGCATGTAATATTGCAGGTCCCTAGCCAATGCTGTCCCAAACAATGTCGGGGAATTTTTAAACCCCTGTGGCAACCTAGTCCATGTGTATTGCATTTTTGTGCCCGTATGAGGGTTCTCCCACTCAAATGCAAACAGCGGCTGGCTTGATGGATGAATAGGAATTGTAAAGAAGGCGTCCTTCAAATCAGCTACAGAAAACCACCCCGCCTGGGGTGGGATTAAATTTAACAAAGTGTATGGATTGGACACAGCTGGGTGTAAGGTAACTGTTAGGCGGTTCACAAATCTCAAATCCTGAGCGGGGCAGTAAGACCCATCTGCCTTCTTAATTGGAATAATTGGGGTATTCCATGGGGATTGAGTAGGCACCAAAACACCCACTTCCAAATATCTCTGTATACTCTCATAGATGGCATATATTGCTTCCCATGAAACGGGACGTTGCCTTATTCTTACTGGCATTGCTCCCGTCTTTAGCTCAACCACCACTGGAGGGTGGTGTGCTGCAAAACCTGGCGGATTATCCTCTGCCCACAAACCTGGCACATCAAACATCCTCCACTTTTCCTCCTTTTCTTTCTCACCGACCTGTCTCCCTATCATCAACCTCCAAATCTCCTCCGGGGAATGCCTTATGGTCATTTTCTGACTACCTTCATCAAAAGAAATTGTTGCCCCTAATTTGCTCAGCAGATCCCTGCCTAGCAATGGAATAGGGCACTCAGGGATGTACAAAAATTCATGCTGGATTTCAGCTCCTTTAAAATCACACATCACAGGCTTTAGGACCTGCCGTCCCATAATCTGTCCTGATACCCCCTGAACCTGTATTTTACGTGATCCAGGGGCTGCAATTTGCTTATTTACAACTGATCTACCCGCTCCTGTATCCACTAAAAATGTTGTCTGCTGGCCCCCTATCCTCATTGTAACCAACGGCTCAGGCAGGGGTTCTTCCAAGCCTGGTCCCCGTCAATCCAACTACACCATGTCTGCCAATCCAATACTCTCCGCTTCTCTTGGTCCAGCACCCCCTTTAGCTCCTCTACCAAAACCTCGTCCCAAGCCTCTTTGTCCAAATCCTCTATTCAAGCCCCCCCTTATTCCTCGTTCTCCCCTTCTCCCCGCATACTGCCCACGCATCCCTGATCCAAACTCCGGTCTTCTCGTCATCCCTCTACCTCTCATCACCCGTCTGGGGCATTCCCTTTGCCAATGCCCTTCTCCTTTACAATAGGCACATTGGTTAGGGCCCAGGGGAGCCCCTAGGTTAGGGTCCAAATTCATTCCTCCCTGTAATGCTACTGCCAATAATTCAGCCTTCTTTTGCATCCTGGTTTCTTTCTCCTTCTTTCCCACCTTATCCCTATTTACATACACTTTCCATGCCAATTCCAACAATTCAGTCGTGTTCTTCCCAAGCGCTCCTTCTACCCGCTGCAGTTTTCGCCTTATATCTTCATAGCTTTGAGCTATGAATCTTTCATTCAGCATCCGCACATTATCCCCCTGCCGTGGATCCACCTGTGTATATAACTCATATGCTTCAATCAATCTCTGCAGGAAACTTTCCGGACTTTCATCCGCTCCCTGCATCACTAAAGATGGCTTAGACATATTCACTGGGGGCTTCCCTGCTCTTCTGAGACTTTGCACCACCAAATTCTGATAGTCCCTCAAACGTGTCCGGTCCTGTTCCTCCTTAGGGTCCCAGCCCGGATCCATTTCGGGCGCCCGGACCAACACCTCAGGCTGCACATCCGCATCATTTGGCAACATCTCTTTCACACACTGCCTAACTGCAGCTTTCCACTTCTTTCATTCTTCCGGAGTTAACAGAGTGCGTAACAACTGTTGTACATCCTGCCACGTTGGATTATGTGTTAACATGATAGTTTGAAACAGATCCGCCATCTCAGTGGGCTTAGTGGTCAGCGGCCCATAGTGTTGCTTCCAGTTTAAAAGATCAGTAGTAGTAAACGGCACGTATTGAAAAAGGGGCTGATGCTCCACCTGCCCCTGCTGGTTTACTATTATCTGATCCACCTGGCGCAAAGGTGCTGTAACTTCTTGCTTGCTAGCCTTCAATTTAGCTGTCACCGCGCGAGTTTGCACCCCCACCTGCTCTTCTCCTGTTGCTTCCTTTAACCCCTTATCGTCCCGATCTTCTCCTTCACTCTGACTACCTTCTCCCAGCGGGGAACTTTTCCTAACTTTTGGTCTAGCCCCAGGATTGCTCATGCGTCTCTGATTTCCACCTCCCTCTCCTCCTACAGCTCCCTGCAGCTGCTGCTGTTGGTCTAGGTGCTGCGCTGGGGGCGGCTGCTGTGCCGGGGGCTGCCACTGTGCTGGGGGCTGCCACTGCGCTGGGGGTTGCCACAATGGAGCATACGGGGGGGGGTCTAACTACCTCCTCCACATCCTCTGTCAATACTTTTCTCCTTCTTGGGTATTCCTCTGCTCTTTCTGCCTGAGTTTTTCCTTGCTCACTTCTCCCCCCTTTAGTCTTTCCGCCAGATCTGGATACACATAGCCTGACCATTTCAGCCTGACACAGCAGCAAATCTTCAGCTTTTTCTGTTAGGGCTCTCGCCCATTGATCAATGTATTGAAATTGATCAAGATATTTATCCTGATTCACTACAATCACCCCCCACAACTTATCCACCGTTTCCTCCCTTAGTGATCCCTGAGGGGGCCACCCTGTCCCCAATAATGGCCACACATGCTTAAATAAAAAAAAATTTTTTTTATTGCAAAAGTTTTACAATTACATTTTCACCCCTTTTCCCCCCCCCGCCTCCCCCCCAAACTTCCCAACCTCCCTAACCCTCCCTAACCCTCCCCTCCCCCCAGACTTCCCTATAATATATTCATACTCATAAAAAACCCTTAATATAACACTTATATATAAACTTGAACCCCTCCCTCCCCTGTATAATTTTTCTCTTTACCTCATTACATTAAAATATTTCCAATACATTATTTTCAAATAAAAGCTATTTGATACTTTCTAGTTTGATATTTGTTCTGAACATATTCTATCCACTGGACTTCCGGTTTGCAAGCTTCGGCGACGGCGGTGTTTTTTTTAAAGACCGCCAGCCCCGCCGCCTGTAGAGCCGCCCCGCGAACGAGTGAAAGTGATTTGAAAAAATATGGCGCCCAGCATTTGAGTTAACGAGCTAGTGAAAGTGGATTTGTGAAGCCTTCCTGCTTTGCTATAAAGCTACAGAGCTGCTACAAAGTTGCTTTATCTAAAGAAAAAATTTCTTTTTCTAAAAATTTGACTTTGTTCTACTTCAGTTTTATTTGACTAAATCTGGGGGACTTTTTTAGAAGTCTTTGTGCAGGAGGGAAAGGAAAAGGAACTTCCCTCTTCAGAAAAACTAGCCTACGTGGCAGAATGGCTTCAAAGAAGCAGGAAGGGAAGGTAACAGGGGGGGGATCCCCCACACACAAACATGAAACGCAGCTTCCCCCTGCTCAACAGTTACAGACTCAGAAAAAAGAATTTGATGTGGGAGATTTAAAAGAATTTATTTCTAAAACTTTGGATGATAAATTTCAAAAATCTCAACAGGAGATAGATGATAAACTTCAAAAATCACATCAGG
Organism: Pantherophis guttatus; assembly: GCF_059756535.1. NCBI lineage: Eukaryota > Metazoa > Chordata > Lepidosauria > Squamata > Colubridae > Pantherophis > Pantherophis guttatus. The sequence goes on along the minus strand of NC_142065.1, from coordinate 116,813,488 downwards.
AGATAGATGATAAACTTCAAAAATCACATCAGGAGTTTATGCAGGAAATTAATGAAGTTAAAGATATGGTGAAACAGAATCAAAACAAGGTGACCAAAAAAATATCAGAAGTGGTATCTGGCCTGGCAGAATTTATTGGGAAAGTTGATTATAAAGTTGAAGAACTTAAATCAGAAGTTAATGTTAAGATGAAAGACAATGATTATAAAATTGCTGATGTTGACAATAAAATGCAAAGAGTTGAAAACGAGATTGTCATGATACAATTCAGGGCAATGGAGTTTGCTATACGGCTTCGAGGAATTCGAGAGGAGGAAAGACAGGATTTGAGACAAGTTTGTTCTGAGGCCCTGACTAAGATTTTACAAGTTAATCCAGATGTGGTTTTTCACAAAATAGATAAAACTTACAGAGTGAACTCTTGGGTGGCCAGACAAAGACAATTACCTAGAGACGTGGTCATATACTTTACAGATAGAGAAATAAGAAACGATATCCTGCAAAAAATCCTTTTACACTTCTGTACAAGTGGGGGGCTCACGAATTGGAATTTATAAAGAATTGCCTCCTAAAATGCTGAAAGCTAGAAAAGAATTTGGTTTTCTTGTTAAGGAATTGCAAAATTTACAGATACCTTTCCGGTGGGATGCACCAGTTGGCATAATTTTCAGATACAAGGGAGAAAGATACCGTTTGAATACCGTGGAGAAGGCACAGCACTTCTACACTACTATTCTCAAGGAAAGAACACCATCTCCACGTACATCTACAGTTTTGGAGATTAAAGAGAGTGAAGAGAAGCAAACTCAACGAGAACTGCAAGAACAGTCTAAGCAGGAATTAGAAGAAGTGCAAGGTGCAGAAGGAGGTTTTCTGGATGAGCCCTTGCTGGAATCTTCTCCAATCTTGGACCCGGTTCGGATGATTGAAGTTAAGGATCAACGTATAACTCGAGCTCAAGCTAAGTTACTTAAACAAAAGCAACAACAACAACAGGAAAGACAAGACAAGGAGGCAGATAAGAGTACTGCACAAGAGATTGGAGCTATGGGAGGAGTGAGATCGAAGCTTTCGGATGATCTTCAATTATTTTGCTCTTTGCTCCAGAAAGAGGCTGATGATGCTTAAGTGTTTATCCTGGAATGTTAATGGGTTGAATTCAGCACAGAAAAGGAAGAAATTATTTACATATTTGAAACAATTTAATAATGATATAATTTGTTTACAAGAAACGCATATCACAACTCAAGATCAAAAATATTTGATAAACTCCAAACTAGGAACACATTTTATATCTTCAACTTCGCAAAAAAAGAATGGTGTGGTAATTTATGTAAATAAAAAGTTAACACCTAAAGTTATAGAAACAGATGAAGATGGTAGGTTTGTAGCAATTGAATTGTCTATAGCAAATGGCCAAATTCTTCTGATTGGGATTTATGCTCCCAATCAACAACAGGACTATTTCTATAAGATGTTACATACTAAAATATTGCAATGGGATTACAGACCTATTTTAATTATGGGAGACTGGAATGGAGTAATCGACTCTAAATTAGATAAAAAGAGTTTGGCAAAGTCTAGAATCAGATTACCACAGACCTTTTTTGACATGAAAGAAGATATGGAACTAAAAGATGTTTGGAGAATACATAATCCAAAAGAATTGGACTATACTTTTTTTTCTGACAGACACAGATCCTTCTCTAGGATTGACTTTATTTTGTTGACAGATGATTTACTTGTTAAGACAAAAAGAACAAAGATTTTTCCAAGAACTTTGACTGACCACAGCCCAGTATGGATAGAAATTGAGATGGATAAGGTTGAGAGACGTTCTTGGAGATTAAATGAGAATTTGTTTAGATATGAAAAAAATACAACAGAACTTAAAAAGCATTTGAAAGAATTTTTTGAAATAAATTTGAATAAAGGTACCCCAATTGAAATTGTGTGGGATGCAAGTAAAGCTTATATGAGAGGGGTACTTATCTACATGAACTCTAAACATAGACTGTTCCGACAAAAGAAAAGATCTGAACTGGAAATAGAAATAAAGAATAAAGAACAGTTACTTATTAAAAATCCAACAGATGAAAGAATACGTAGTGCTATAAAACTTTTGAAAGACCAATTTCAAATGCTTATGGCGGAACAAGTTGCAACAAATTTACAATATGCGAAGCATAACACATTTTGTAACGCTAATAAACCGGGCAGATGGTTGGCTTACACATTGAGGAAAAAACAAAGCATACGGACTATTGATAGTATTGATATTGGAGGGAAAGAAATCTTTCAACAAAAATTAATTAAAGAAGCTTTTGTGGACTATTATACTAAATTATATGCTAAAGAGGAGGTGCAGAATGGACTTATAGAAAAATATTTAAATGATAAAAGAGTTACAAAAATTACTGATCAACAAAAGGAAAGAATGAATTATCCTATAACAGAGGAGGAGATAATAGTAGCAATTAAACAGTTAAAAACAGCCAAAGCTCCTGGCACGGATGGCTTGACTGCAGTGTATTACAAAACTTTGCAAGCTGAAATGGTGGAACAACTTAGAGATTTATTTTGCAATATTCAGCAAGGGGGTAAAATACCCCCATCATGGACAACAGCTTACATATCTTTGATACCAAAAGAACAAATCGGTCCTAAAAAACCAGAGAACTATAGACCAATATCTCTTTTGAATACAGATTATAAAATTTTTGCGAAAGTACTAGCCAACAGGTTGATGCCAGTAATTCAAAAGTTGATTCATGATGATCAAGCGGGATTTATCGAGGGCAGATATATGAAGGACAATGTAAGGCAAGTAATAGATTTATTGGAATATCTTGAGAAGAATAAACAGATCCCTGCAGTGCTGGTCTTTTTGGATGCAGAGAAGGCCTTTGATAGAGTGGATTGGAATTTTCTATTAAAGACTTTGAAAAAGATGGACTTTGGGGATCAATTTATACAGGCGATTTCGGCAATTTACCAAGAGCAAAAGGCACAGATCATAATTAATGGAAGTCTGACAACAGAGTTTAAAATTGAAAAAGGAACAAGACAGGGATGTCCGTTGTCCCCACTTTTATTTATTTTAACACTAGAAGTCTTGCTAAATACAATACGGGATTCTAATATCTTGAAAGGTATAAAGATTAGGCAAGAGGATTACAGAATAAAGGCATTTGCAGATGATCTGGTTGTTACCCTATCACAACCAACGGAATCAATAATCTTGATGAAGGACATTATACAAGACTATGGCAAAGTTTCAGGTTTTAGATTGAATCCAAAAAAGGCTTAAATAAAAATTTTAATCGCTCCTTTGATCCTTTCGGATAGGAAGGGTTGCTAAAATACTTGTCAAAACCTTTTAACATGCATGCCAATGGAGTATTTGGCACGCTCTGAGCCCCTCCCATTCTATCACACTGCCGCCGACTCGTAGCCCCGGAACTTCACGGCCACTAGCGAGAAATGCGACGGCTTAACCACCCACACAACCTGACATGGACTTCGTTAGGGTAGCCACCCCGAGTCCAAGGGAGTGATCAAGTCCCTCCTTCTGCCTTCAAATGAGGCAGGTACAATTCTTTTACAATATACTCACTTAAAAACGCTCCCACTCCGTAGATTCCTGGTCAGGAATTTGTTCAGACCACCTTTCCTGCACCGCAGGGTTCTTGGACTCGATCAGAGCTCCGTTGGTCCCATAGGGCTATCGCTGCTGCCTCCCGGAGACGTATCTCCGCGGCGCCTGGAGAATGTTCAGGAGCGACCTCCCGATGGTCCTGAGGGGTCGAAACGGCCCTCAGCGAAATATCGCCTTGCACCTAGTCCCGGCGGAGTCGCCAGCTGTTGTAGGAGAAATGACGGAACTAGGCCAAGCTCTTCAATGCAGGAAAGAGTTTATTGCGCAAGGTTCAAACAGTCCAAAGACAGCCAAGGGTCTGAACAATGATGGCCGCTTTTGGCCAGATATTTATACAGTATAAAGACAAAGTTATTACGAAGAGTGAGACATTTCACACGTAGAGGTTACCCTTTAATCTATCTCTAGGAAAGACATAACAGCCCTTTTCCCACAGGCTCAGGTTCTCAGCTCCGGAGCTCAAGACATAATAAAAAGGAGATAAGGGGCTCAAAGGCGTCTCACAAGCAGTAAAGAGGACAGTAAGGAAAGCAGTATTTCTTCTCTAGAATCTACATGACATTTGGGGTGTAATAAACATTAAACAACAGGATGTATCTGTTTAGGGTCAGTTTGCCCTTTTACAATTCTGTACCTACGTCAAATACCGTTTGTCATCTCAGCACCTTGGCACGGAAGAGGCACTTCTGTCTTGACCAAAGATTTGGATTTCTAATATTTGAGTTTTATCCCAATATCGAATCTTAGCCTGGCTCATGGTCACTCTCCCCCAAGGTTCCTGTAACTTCAACACCCTCTCTATCATTTCATCTGTTAGTGAGAATTAAATCCAGTATAGCAAACCTTCTAGTTCAGGATTGTCAAACTCACATTGTCACGGCGGCGTCACATGACATATTGGGACTTTTTTCCCCTATGCTAAACTGGGCGGGGGCAGCACGTGATGCATCTGGCCCATGGGCCGAGAGTTTAACACCCCTATTCTAATTCATAAGGAACATATTTGATCTCCCAGTAGATGCAGAGTTTGTCTCCCAGTTGATAGTTCAAGTCCCCCAATATATTGTAGTGTGCTTCATGCACACATTAGCTAAAAGTTCTATTTCTTTTATTTGGTTAGGTGGTCAGTGGTATACACCTATGATAATGTCATTCTTTTTTTATATTAACACAAATGCATTGAAGAAGGTTTTCATCTTTGGGTTTTTGGGTGGTTTTTTGCATTTCCATAGAGGTGTAACTATTTTTTATATATAATGCAACTCCACCTTCTCTTTTATTAGGCTTGTTTCTTTTCAACAATCTGAATTTCTCTACCTGTACATTCCAGTCATGGGTTTCATCCCACCAAGTTTCAGTAATGGCAATAATATCATATATGCGTCATGTACTTGGATTTCAAGTTCATCGTGTTTGCTCCTCATACTTTGAGCATTAGTCTATAGTCATTTGAATCCTTTTTGACTGATCTTGTGTTTGCTATCTACATCTCCTGTGTTATATCTGAGTTCCCCTTCTTTCTCGCTACTTGGTTGGTTGCCTTGAGATTTATCTAAAAATTGGTCTGCCTCCTCCCTCCCTGTTTTAGTTTAAAGCCCTTCAGATAAGGCCAGCCAGTTGGATTAACCAATTATAGGTATTGTAGACAGTGGTCTAGGAATCCAAAGTTCCAACTTTCTCTCAACAGATCTTTGTCATTTTATTTGTCTACATATGAAAGAAGGAACAGGGGTAACAATCTGTTTACTTAATTATTTTAGTAAGCCTCTCAGTCACATCTTTGATCTTTGCTCCTGAGAGACAGCAAACCTCCCTAGGAAGATTGTTCAGTCTACAAATTGCTGGGTTAATTTCCCTGAGTAGTAAGCCTCCTATCACCAATACATGCCTTTTTTTTCTTGTGGAAGTCTGATCTACTCTTTTTCTATCATACTTTTCTTCCTATCGATATACTTTTTCCTATCATTGGTGTACTTTATGATGTCCCTTCTCTTGGTGTCTTTCCACTTTCTTCCAAGGGAAGATTATGAATTTTGATTCATAATCATGAATTATGGTTAATTTTCTTTATTAGTTAATTGTTCCTTACTATGTTCAGTTTGGTTGCAATCTTCTTCTTTTAGTTGGGGTTTCTCATTTGTTGTTTGATTACACAAAATTACACTGATAGCACTGAGCATAAAAGAAAATTACTTTGCATCACCACTGAGCAAAAAAAGAGAAAAGAAATAATAGGCAAATATGAGAGTGATATTCACATTAGTGATCTTGCTAGGAAATACAATATGCCTAAAATAACAGTCTCCACCATTATTAAGAATAAAGAAGCAATTAAAAAGGCTGATGTTAGGAAATGAGTTAAAGCAGTAATAAAGGAACATTCCCAAACATTCAAGGAAGTTGAAAAAGTGATGTTAATTTAGGTAAATGAGAAGCAGTTAGCAGGTGACAGTGTGTCAAAAGGCATGATATGTGAAAAAGCAAAAAGTGTTGTATGTCGATCTTTCGAAAACAAATTGGGACAGAGTTGCAAGTGTTGAAGTTTTTAAAGCCAAGCATGGTTGTTTGATAATTTAAAAAAAAAAAAAAAAGACTGGCATCCATAGTATTGTGAGGCATGGCAAGGCAGCAAATACTAATAAAAAGGCTGTTGATGAATTAATCCATGAAGCACAGAGAAGCTGCAGGAACTACAGGAGAAGCAACAAGAGGTGACTAAAGAAATTTCTTCAGGGGAGAAGGAGATAAGAGAGGATATCCCTATTTCCTTGATTTAAGAAACGTGTGGAAAATGGACAGAAGTTCAAAACTGTGGAGAAGTACCATCTGGACAAAACTCTGACAAGTAAAAATGTGAATTTATTCAATGACCAAACAATTTCACACTTTCGAGGAATTCTGAAAAGAAGACAAACAGTCCTCATTGGATAAGTTTTTAGTGAAGCTGACAAAGAGTGTGTCAGAGCCTGTGATGCAAGTTGAAAAAAGGCAGAAAAGAGAAAGAATACCTGAAGTGCAAGTGCCCAATAGTCTATTGGAGCAGGACTCTCCTTCCAAGCAACCCTACATGCAACCTCTCCTCCTCATTGCTCTTCTCCTACCATCCCTGTAATGGCTTCCCTAGATGAAGAGACTTCAGAGTAGAGCTCAGGGGAATATCAGGAAGACACCAAGGGAGTGAACGGGTCAGAGAAAGAAGAGAGGCCAGGAACCTTGGAGGGGCCATCAGAGGAATGACCAGATGAGTGCCTGGCTGGAGAGGGGAGAGATGCAGCTGTACTAGAGGCTCAGAGACCCAGTCAGAAACACAGGGTGGAAAGTCAGCATGGATGAGAAGGAATTGTTTCCTCCCCCAGATCCTAGAACACATAGGGGCTGAACAGAGAGAGGCACAAGGGAGTCAGCAGGGCTACTCATGAGGCAGCAGCCTTGTCTCTCCTAGTGAGTTACACTGGTGCACACCTGTTTAGCCCAACATATGGAGCAACGTGATGTCAAATCAATTGTCTGTATTCTCTGCCTTGCGTGTGCTCCAACTCTGTGACTCCAGTTTTTGTGACTTCAGATCTGTGCTTCATGTGGCTGCATGTTTGGACTTCAGATTTGCTTTTTGGACTTTGTACCTTGACTTGGATATGTCATGTGTAGACTCTGGATTGTGCTTGTGTGTGTGTGGACTTGCAGATTTGTGCCTTTGCCTGTAGACTTTATAACCCTACACTTAGGCTGAGCAGACTTGGACTCAGGGGAACTTTGCAGTTGGTGCAAGTGTGACCTGTCTTAATAAAGTCTTTAAACCTCCCCATGGGTTTGTGCATGTGGATTGGAACAGGGCAATCTCATTAGGACATGGCCTCTTCTCAGTACAGAAAAAGTGAAGTTTTTATTTTATTCAATCTAAGTACAATATTTATTAATTTTTAGGCTTATTTCTCATGTAAAGTAATGATATACAACCCTATTTTTTTACTTATTGCCTTAAAATGTGCATTTTTGGTTCGGGAATGCATTACATTTATTTATATTGTTTCTTATGAGAAAAAATTGTTTGATACTCATTTTTAGTGTCCATCATGCCTCCCAGAACCAATTAACAGTGAGTATCAAGGTACCACTGTATGTATGTATGTACAGTATGTATGTGTATGTATACATATGTGTGTGTATGTATGTGTGTGTACACACACACACATATGATATATAATCACAGTTAGTGTAAAAATATACAAAGGTAGTAAATCTCTTTTTCCTTCAGTTGCAGCTGCTGATGCTGATGCTCTTTTAATATAGTGTATTGATTAAACATTGAGAAATACATAGTTAATTCAAAATTATATTATAACTTAGGTTTTTTAAATAATATATGATTGCAGAAAAATTTATGTTAGATTATGTAGCCTTTTGACAGAGAGTGTACTGATGATACTGCACCCTGAATTGATGGATAACCTTGGTTGACGTTTAAAATTATTTAAGGACTATTTATAAAATCCAGAACTCAAGTGGGCAATCTCCATACACTAACACTATAAATATGTGCATGAGAAGAGGAAATGGATAAACAAGTCATGCTGTTAATGTTACTATCACTAAATAATTATTTCCTGCCTTTCATGTAGCATGACAGAATCTGCCCAGTTCATGTACGTCGACGCTCTTCTTCTGACTTGACTAAGCCTAAGTTTGGCACCATGCCTCTGATTTCCCTACATGGAGACAGCAGTAATCCAGTCATGCTCTCTGTTAATCAAACCTTGGTAAGGTTCCATTTGGAAGCCAAACTTTTGAAACAAGAATGAATTACAAAGCACACAGGGCATACATTTTATTTATATCATGCAGTCATTTTGAGTTTATGTGGGCTCGAGGAGCATCACTTTATTGTATGACATAATACGAAATTCATGTATTAAGTCAGTATGCAAACTGTTGCATTATCCTAATAGTCATTGGCAGGAACACTACGTTTTTATGTTCCACCTTAATAAATAATAAATACTCCTTATCCATCAGTACCCCCACCATCCACTGCCCATGAAGCAAGAACCTAGTTGATAATAAGCATTTATTCCTTTAAAGCAGGCCCTTTCTGACCAATAGATGTGACATAGATTTCACTTTTCAATGCATCTGTTGCATAACCTTCCCTTTGCCTAGATGGCTGGATGACTTCTTCACAAAGGATAGGTTATCTATCTTTCTTGCAAGAACTATGTGCACAAACTCTCCAGATTGTCCTAATTTTTATTTTCCTGTTTTTCTGTGAAATTGTTACAGCTTCATCTGTCTACTTTTTTTTTCTTTTGCATTCAGCATCGCTTACACACTCGAAGGATATTGTCCATGTTCTTTGTAAGTATTTGTTGATTTGTTAAAGCCATAGTTCAGTATATTTAAAATTCCATATAAATTCTTACATTAAATGTTGGGCCTATGAAGGCAGCTCTTAAAGCAGAAGTGCACAACTGGATATCCCTGAGCTACAAACAACTGTAGACATTTTGGGTGCAATTCCTAGAGCATCTCAAAAAATGGCTACAAAATTGTATTTTTTTAATATGACTTAAGATGAAAATATTTAAATAGAGAATGATTACACAAACAAACCACTCCTGAAAACTTGCCAAAAAGGATATCCCCAGGCAGTTGCTAGGAACCAAGACTGACTTGAAGCCCAGCTCCCAAGAACATTCTGACTTGCCTTCAAGTCAAAAATCTTTCAAAAAGCGCTGAGGCCTTTAGTTAGAACCTAAAACACAAAAAGTAATTATTAGTTGATCTCCAAAGCACAAGGCCAAACAAACATTTTTATTAGTTTGGGTTGATCCAGGGTTCTGACAGGTTCTGGAGAACCGGTAGCAGAAATTTTGAGCAGTTCAGATACCACCTCTGGCTGGCCCCAGAGTGGGGTGGGAATGGGGATTTTGCACTATCCTTCCTCTGCCACTCCCACCAAACCACACCCACAGAACCAGTAGTAAAAAAAAAATGGATTTCACCACTGGGTTGATCCCAAGTGTTCATACTGTCTAACTCAAGCCTATGCATAGATCTCTGAGTGGCCTGTTTGGCTAACCCTGGACAATAAGATCCTCAATTGAAGCCCCAAAGTCAAAGCAGCCCATCATGAACACAGAATCTTTTTTCCCTCAAGCCCAAAGAACAAATCTCACACTTTCTATCTTGACCCCCTTACAGCCAATGAAAATGCATCAAGATACAGAACAGCAGGAGCCAGCTGAGTCAGAGCCTGTCTATGAAGAGGTGGGCAGCTTTACAGACATAGATTTTCTGGAACCCAACCATTCCCTATTGCCTCCTATGGATCAGGCTAAGAAACCAATTAGTTTTTCAGATCAGGTGACATCCAGCATGCTGCCCCCTTGTTGGGTTCCAAGAGCATCTGAAACTGATTTAACAAAACCATGCTTTGAGAGGACCTTTCAGGTGGAACCAAATAAACAGAATCTCACTGATAGAATATCAGAACACAAACTAATTCCAACTGTCTCTATAGAGCAGCAGACTGGGCTGCCTCAAGCAGTTTGCACTGGGCAAGGAAGAGGGCCAACATACTGCACTTCCAACCCTCCATCGGGAAAATCCAACTGAAGTGGAGACTCGGGTCAGTGAGACAAAGAAAAGCTTCCAAACATGAGTCACAAAACCTGAATATATCTCTTCTAAAAGAAAAAAAATACCAGATTCATATCACATTAGGAAAGCAAGAATTTGTGTTGGAGAATGAGGCTTGTAAAGTAAAAGTGAGCTGAGCAGCAGATCCCATTAATGACTGGTGGATCAGGGATCTAGGGCTACTGAAAGAATGAGGCAACTATAGCCAATTGTCCTTCCTGAAAGTGCAGTATTAGAAATTCATCCTCATTTTCTCTTGCTTTTACAAAGCTGTTTTTAATTCATAATGTGGTGAGAGGTTATGCTTCCATTTTTACATTGCTTTGAGAATTATTTTCCCTTTTTCTTCTCTCCTCTGAACAACTTCCTGCTCACTATTATAGTCTCTATCCCCCATTCTTCTTTTGATGAGATACCATTACAATCAAAAGGATAAGCATCCTACTCTTCTCTTACATTCATAAACTGTAAATCATCTCTGTACTTTGTGCTTGTAAGGGAAGGGGAGAAAGAAGAAAGATAAAATCAAAATAGAAGCTACCATCTAGGTAGGCAACAGTTCAGACAGGACAACTTTTAGAAGCCATGTGTGGGAAAGGGGAAGTGAAACATTTTATTTTATTTTATTTTATTATTTTACTGTTAAATTTTATTTAAAAATAAAAATAATTGAAAATATTTTTAATATAAAATATAAAATGTTCAAACAGAAAATATAAAAGAACAAAGTAAAACAAATTTTACAAAAGCAAAAATTCAATTTTTAAAAAATCATTTTCCTTATATCTACCCCATAAGTTTCATGTAGCACAATTAATGTACTAGTCCTTGACTTACGATCACAATTGAGCCCAAAACCTGTTGTTTAGCAAGACAGTTGTTAAGTGAGTTTTACCCCATGCTACGATCTTTCTTATCACAGTTGTTAAATGAGTCACATATAATCACAAGCAGTTGTTAAATTAGTAACACAGTTGTTAAATCAATCTAGCTTCCCCATTGACTTTGCTTGTCAGGTTGCAAAAGCTGATCATATGACCCTGGGACATGGCAGCCACCATAAATATATTCTAGTTGCCAAGCCTGCAAATTTTGATCACATGACCATGGGGATACTGCGATGGTTTTAAGTGTGAAAAACAATCATGTGTCACTTTTTTCAGTGCTGTTCTAACTTTAAATGGTACTAAACAAATACTTGTAAGGACTACCTATATTAAAAGTTTGCTAATATGAATTAAAAGATAAAGATCAAATGAAATTAAAATTATCTGTAATTAAAGAACTGTCCAATTGTATTTGGTGCTGTTTTAATTTTTCAACCAATACTATTTTCTACACCCTCAAATATAATTGTACTAGAAGAACAACACAGTTTTCCAGTGTTTTTCAGTAATAATCCTAGTCACTAGAAACAAAAATTAATTTCTTCTATTGTCCTATTTTACATTTTTCTTTCTTTTTATGACCCTGTAATCTCTTTATTCGGGGTGGAATCAGGGGGACTGAATGGAGTTGAGCTGGGTGGATGCCTTTCCTGATGCCTACAGACATTTTCTCTTTGTGCCCTATTGAACTCTCAACCTTCTGATTGAGCATCTTCACCTTTAGGCCACTACAGCATTCTTTGTCCTATTTCACATGATTTGACAAAACTGGACAATAATGCTGTGTTAGCAATAATTGCCCAATTTAGTAGTGGCATGTTTTCCTTAAAAAAAAAAAAACTTTCAACCAAAATGAACAAGTAAATGGCCATTGCTAACCGATGGGAATATGTATTAATTTAATTATCTTTTCCAACAAATTTAGAAAAATGTTTGCTTAGTATATTTGAAGGCTATAGTATAGCTTATAACTAATTCGTGATAAATTTCCAAAATCAGTTTAATAGTTACATCATGCACACTTCAAAGCTGATTGATCAAATTCACATCCCAAGTCATTTTCTCACATTTTAAAGAAGTTAAAGAGAATCTGTTGCATTCAGTGTAAGAAGAGTAATACAAATTGTCTTTGATTTTAAGTGATATGGTATGTACTATTTTTACAACACTGCTCATGTTTTTTAATTGGGATAAGCTCCTGAGCTGAGGAAGAAAGGACTGAACTTATCTTATTTAAAATAGTTGGAATTTCAGTGATGCCATTCAGCAAAATATAGCCTCCCACCGGCCAGTACGCTCCCACAGAGAGGGACTCCTTAGGGTGCTGTCGGCCAGACAATGTCGGCTGGCAACCCCCAGGAGGAGGGCCTTCTCTGTGGCAGCACCTGTCCTCTGGAACGACCTGCCCCCGGAGATACGTAGGATCCCAGATCTCCGTGCTTTTCGCCATATCCTTAAAACTTTTTTATTTCATCAAGCCGGGCTGGCTTAACCCCCCCCCCTTAGATATTTTTAATTGTTAATTGATTTTAGTTGGGGTGTTTTAAATTTATTGGGCCAAAATTTGTTTAATTCTTTTTAAAAAATAATTTTAAATTTTGTAAGTGATGTTTTTATTCTTGGCTGTTCACCGCCCTGAGTCCAGTGGGAGAAGGGCGGTATAAAAATCTAATAAAATAAAATAAATAAAATAAATAATCAGTAGAAGCCAATAGCCAAAGTTTTCTATTGCCTCATTGAACAGTTTGTATTTATCCTGTGGAGGAAATACTGGGAATATATATATATATTTGGCTCTTGGAGAAGCTTCCTTTAAGTGTTTTGCCAGGACTTTCCATGAGTCTGAAAGTCTGGAAAAGGGTATCAGTTGGAGGTGCCCTTCCCCAATTTTTTTCCTGAGCACAATGATGACATTTTTTCTTAGTTTTTCAGAAAAATGAAAAATGAAATATATTTATCTATCATTCATATATATATATATATATATATATACTAGTCTCCCTTTATTTCTTTATCAGCAAAATATAAATTATATATATAAATTTTATATATATATATATATATATATATATATATATATATATATATATAAAATTTATATATATAATTTATATTTTGCTGATAAAGAAATAAAGGGAGACTAGTATAGATCTATTTCAAGCTTTTTAGCTTTCATCAGCTAGCCATACCCTTACTCAGATTCGAACTTGGGCTTCCTGCATGTTAGGCAGTTGAATTAACCTTCTGAGCCACAAGTTCTCCTCCCTTCATCAGCTTGATATATATATATTCTTGTATGTTTCGTGAACAAATATAATATATATATATATATAATTACAGGTAATACACTACATTTTTTGCATTAGAATGTCCAGTTTTTGGTTTTGGTATAGTTGTATAGCAAGTGTGCATTATAAATTTCTAATCCTAGCTAAATTTTCCAGATATGGGGGGGGGGGGGATGTTTGTAACCTTGCTTGTGTAAATCAATAAAATGTTTCTTTAAAATGTTTTCTTCAGAAATAAAGATTTGTAAAATTGTTTTTATAATCATATGAACAACCTTCATTGTGCTAGTATAATAGTATTGTGGAGAGACTTCAAATTGCCTCCAGAATACCTGAGTAACACTAGAAAAAGCTACAGGTGGCCTAAAACTGTCTCATGTGCTTTGAATGAGGTTTTTAAAATGTATGCACTCAACTGCCCTTGCCAAATTGGTCTAAATAACAAAAAAATGTATCCAGACCCAGTTAAACATGACCAGTGTTGAAGAGATGGTAGCCTCATTTCAGGTCCAAAATGTGTAACTACTAGATGAGAGGGCTTGCTTGCTTGCTTGATTTATTATCCAATAGACTCAGATTCCAGATTTCCATTAAAAATGTGTGCTATTTTTTTCTGTAAATAGTTGTCGTGCTTGAAAAAGACCAATAGGCTCACAGTTTTATGGTGGTGAGTTTATTAAATGAAAAGGATATCATTTTGGAGAAAATAATTCCCTTAACTTGTGAATTTAGCACTCACTCACACATCTCCCTAACAATTCTCTCTAAAAATTGCTGTTCCTTAAAATGACCTCACGATGCTTTTTTTTATTAATCTGTAGTCCAGAGCCAAGGTGTTTAAATTTATATTAAGATGAGCTGACCCTAAAGTGTTTCCCACCTTCTCCAAACACAAGCTTTGCTGTATGAATAATTTGTGATACCTCAGTGGTGGTGACTGAGGTAATAACGTCAGTAGGGGCTGCTTCAGCTCAGCTTTTATTGGCCACTTTGCACCATACTGTGCACTCCCATATTGTTTGGCCCCACACAAAACTGTGCCTTCTCAATTGCTAAATGATTTATTCAGAAAGTATTTAAAGCTAAATACATGATTCTTGAGAAAGGCAAATCCTTCTGTGTTGTTTCCTTTTCCAAAGCAAGCAACTTTGAATTGCTTGCTAGAGGCAGGAGCAGTGGTCAGTTACAGTGTTAGTGCTGGACAGATGATCAGAAGTAGCACATCCACCCACATATCAACAGTCCTCATCAACTGTTTTTAAACTGAATGTCAGCATCTCAGCGCTGACATAGAAAAGGGAGGATGAAGTCTGAACTTTTGCCCGCTAACTCCCTTTGAAGATTCGGTCTCCTTGGAGACCGGAGGGGGGAAACATTCCTGTGAACTGACGGGAAAAGGAATCAGGAGAGTGACTTGGAAGATAGCCAATGAGAAGCAGAGAATTGGGGATCGGAAAGGGAGGGATTGGGGGGCAAAGGTCAGTATTGACCGTGAAGAGCCAGGATCCGGTTGCTGTGCTCGAATAAAGAGAAAATTTCCTTAAAGATTGGCAGTTTGGAAGTTCATTTATTTTGAGATAGCATCGAAACCTGACAGATGGTTAATACTCACAACTTTCCAAGCCAAACTGGCAAACCTCCAGCCCTCCAGCTCCCTGCCAGATGTTTGGACGGAGTGGTGCCAAGGTTCCGAAGCCATGGCAGAAAGCCAACTCTCTACTGAAAGCTTACTTCAAGTGGCTGTGAACCAGCCCCCCCTCCCTACTCCAGCCAGCTTGGATGCAACGGGGCCACCCCCTCCCCCAGCAAAGCTGCAACCCCCCCTTCCCCCCCCCACTGCCACAGAATTACCAAGGACAGACGATCGTGCTCCAGCCCAAGAGAAGAAAAAATGATGAACCTTGGTGGACTTTGCCAAAATCTGCAGAAGCTGAGTTCCCCTTTCCAGACGCTAAAGGTAAGGGGAAGCCCCTGAGTGAATTGGGAAGGGCGGACTGGTTATGGGACTGGCAGCGGGCCAGACAGCAGAAAACTTCAAAGCTGCCACTCGAAAGCCCCATGGAGGAATTAAAGCAAGATTTTGAACGTGCCGTCAGACTGGAAGAGGGTCCATCCTGCAGGCCCAAAGATAGAAGGAGGCCAGCTGACCCTGTTGAACTAAGTCACCATAGACGGAAGCGCAGCCCCCCACACACACCAGAAGGAAAGAAAATACCAGTGTACATCCATGGGTTCCTCCTCTGCCCAGCAAGCATACCAGCCTAAACAGGGCATCGCCCCCCCGCCCCCGAATGAGAGATGAGGAAGAAGCCCAACGACACCCTAGACAGGTTCACAGAGCCCCAATATGGGAGGAGGGGCCACCGAGGGCAGAGCCACCCCGGTTCAGAGGGAAGTTCGATGGGGATCCAGACCAGGTAGCGCAGTTCCTCGACGCAGCTGAGATCTATATCGAGTGCTATGGGCACCTTTATCCATTCCCCAGAGCCCTAGTCAATGCCATTTCAGAAGGGCTGGAGGGAGAAGCAAAGACTTGGTCATCAGCCCTCTACAAGAATAGAGCCCCCCAACTGCAAGACGCAGATGGTTTCTTGCAACTACTATGGGCGAGGTTTGAGGAAGCCGGGGAGGACCCTTATGTGGAAGACGAACTCAGAAACCTAATGCAGAGAGGGAAGCCTATCAAGGAGCACATTCGTGAGTTCAGAAGAGTCGTTGGCACCTTACCTCCCCTACCAGAGTGACTACTAGTGTATTTCTTCAGAACAAGCCTAGATAAGTGGATCGCCCAAGTGACCACTTATTGGGACATCCCAAACCGACTCTCCGAATGGTTCCGCGTGGCGATGCAAGTTGAAAGGGGGCTGCGCGCCAACGACATGCTAAAGCAACCAGAGGTCAGGGAAAGATACCAATCGGACCCGAGACCACATACCAGACGAGGAACCACAGCACTACGGCCTACCCAAAGGCCTTTCGTTCCGCGGAGCCCAATGAGGTGCTACAGATGTGGGGGAATGGGCCATCTAGCAGCAGCATGTGGAACCCCGGGCCCGAGGCCAAACCCTCAGCCAAAGGCACGACGGGAACGGGGCCCCAAGCGAGCCACCGATGCACCACGAAATCTCCCCCCAGGCACAGAGGTCTTTGCCCACCTGACCGAAACAAGGGGAGTCCCGGATGATGGAGACCAATCCCCCGACTCGTATGACAGCGAGGACGATGGTGAAGATGACCCGATGGTGAGTGGACCCATCCACCCTTTCCTTTTCCCCATATGCCTAACAGCCCCAAAAACAGGAACCCAAGAGACTTTCCAAGCCCTGATAGATTCGGGCTGCACTAGGTGCCTGATTAATCTACCCACAGTCCTAAAATTGGGGATCTGAGCTAAGAAGCTCAACCACCCAATTCAATTTGAGCAAGTTGATGGGACCCTAGTAGGCAGAGCTTATGCCACACAACTGACTGAGCCAGTGAAGCTAGAACTAGGGGATCACTGGGAGACGATTCAGTTCATAATAGCCCCCAAGATGGCCGATCCAGTCATAATGGGACTCTCCTGGCTAGACAAGCGGGGTCCAATCATCTGGTGGCAAGAGGGGACCCGCAGATTGAGGATAGCAAAGGGGCCTCAACCTCTGCCGCTCCAACCAGGACAGATACCCCCCACACTCGAACCCCAACTTCCCCCGCCTGAACAAAAGAAGATGGCACCGACACAAGGGCCCCTCCCGAAGGGCACTGCGAAGCAGCTGGGGGTCACATCCAACATCTCCCATGAAGCAGAGCAGATCCCAAAAGAGTACCAAGACCTAGCACAGGTATTTAGCGAGACCGAGTGTGACGTCCTACCTCCCCACCGCGATGCCGACTGCACCATCAAAATCATCCCCGGGGCAAAACTACCTTAACCTAAATTGTATGCCATGACGCCCTGTGAAATGCAAGAAATGCGAAACTACATAGACAATGGTGTTCATGCAATTGATAAATGAAGTTCTACATGACCACCTATATAAGGGGGTCCTCGTCTACTTAGATGGCATTCTCATTTACATGGAGACCATAGACGAACACATACCCCTCGTCCGCAAAGTGCTGGAAAAACTGCTGAAAGCGAACCTCTATGTCAAACTGTCAAAATGCGAGTTCCACCAATCGCGACTAGACTATTTAGGTTACCGAGTGTCAAACGAGGGGACAGAGATGGACCCAGTTAAAGTACAATCAGTCCTAGACTGGCGACCCCCTCGCACCCGCAAGCAACTACAAAGCTTCCTGGGGTTCGCAAATTTCTACAGGCAATTCATCCCCTTCTTTGCAAGAATTGCCAAACCTCTGACGGACCTCCTAAAGACAGGGAGTCTGACAACGAAACCCCGCCCGGGACAACCTCTACAGTGGGACCCGGCCTGCCAACAGGCATTCGAGACACTAAAACAAATGTTTGCAAAAGAACCGGTCTTGAAGCATCCTGACCCCGAACAACCCTTCGTCATCCAAGCAGATGCCAGCAATGTGGCAGTAGGGGCAGTCCTACTCCAAAAGAACAGCCAGGGGGACCTGCAACCTTGTGCCTACACATCCCGCAAACTCACCGACACAGAGAGACAATGGGTGGCGTGGGGAAAAAAAGCGTTCGCAGTGAGGTGGGCACTGTTAACCTGGCGACACCTGCTAGAAGAAGGCCAGACACCGTTCGAGTTTGGACTGACCATAAAAACCTGGAGGCCCTCAAGACCCCACAGAAGTTATCGCCCAGGCAAGTCCGGTGGGCCCAATACTTCAATCGTTTCAACTTCGAGCTGAAGCACATCCCAGGGGGGAAGAACTTTCTGGCCGATGCCCTCTCCCGAATGCCTCAATACAACAGTGAACATGAGCAGGTAGTGAATGCCATCATCCCCTCTGCCCAAGGAGTGGGCCAGGTAACCACCAGACGGCAGCATCGAGACCAGCCGGGGCAACCAGCAAGTGACCTAACGACAAGGCTCAAGGCAGAAACGTTGGCAGACCCCTGGTTCCGAGATAATCAACATCTCTTGACAAAGAGAGATGGCCTAGCATGGAGAGGGATGAAACTTTATGTCCCAGAGACCTTACGCACCTTGGTCCTCAAGAGGAGTCACGACGTCAAACCAGCGGGACATTTTGGTTTCCTAAAGACTCTGCATTTAGCACGGAGACAGTTTTGGTGGCCCCGCATGAGAAAAGACGTAGACAGCTATGTAAAAAGTTGTACCATGTGTGCCACGATGAAAACCCGATCAGGAAGGCCCCCGGGGCTGCTGCAGCCAGTAGCTGAACCGTCAAGGCTATGGGAGGAGATTGCTATGGACTTCATAGTCGAACTGCCGAGGAGCAGCGGAAACACAGTGATCTGGACTGTAATAGACTTATTCTCCAAACAGGCACATTTCATACCCTGCAGCGGACTACCCTCAGCCCGCCAATTGGCCAAACTGTTCGTGAAACACATCTACCGCCTGCATGGAGTACCCAGAAGAATCATCTCCGATCGAGGTGTCCAGTTTACAGCGAAGTTCTGGAGGGAATTCCTTCGATCCATAGGATCATCCCAAGGCCTCAGCTCAGCGTTTCACCCGAGCACCAATGGGGGGGGCGGAGAGATTGAATGCCATGATAGAGCAGTACCTGAGGTGCTACGTTGACTACCAACAATCGAACTGGGCGGACCTCTTATCGTTTGCGGAGGTCGCATATAACAATGCTGTTCACAGTAGTACAGGACTAACCCCATTTAAGATAGTGAGCAGCATGGATTTCGTCCCCATGCCAGAGTACGCAAGGGAGCCTCCTTTCTCAGTTAGCTTGACCGAATGGATGGCAATGCTGAGAGAAACCTGGGAGAACGTCAAGAAGGCATTAGACAAGGCGGAACGGTTTTAT
The DNA here is from genome assembly GCF_059756535.1 of Pantherophis guttatus. Taxonomy (NCBI): domain Eukaryota; kingdom Metazoa; phylum Chordata; class Lepidosauria; order Squamata; family Colubridae; genus Pantherophis; species Pantherophis guttatus. Next base: position 116,794,106 of record NC_142065.1, on the reverse strand, counting down.
AAGAAACAAGCAGATAAGCACCGAGCCCCCAGAGGCCGTTCCAAGTAGGGGAGAAGGTCTACCTCTCCACCAAGTATTTAAGACTCAGACTCCCGACCAGAAAACTGGGGCCGAAATTCATAGGACCATTTCCGATAGTAAAAATAATCAACCCGGTTACAGTACAATTGCAGTTGCCCCAGTTACTAGGGAGGATACACCCCGTTTTTCACAGTAGCCTCCTGAAGCCTATGAAAGGGTCAACTTTAAGGCCGGCGCCACGTGATCCCCCAGGGCCCTTGATTATTGGAGGCCAAACCCACTATGAAGTACAGTGAATTCTTGATTCGAGGTGGCACAGAGGGCACCTCCAATACTTAATTAAGTGGAAGGGTTACCCCTTGTCAGAAGCTTCCTAGGTGAAGAGGACGAACATTCAAGCTGACCGCCTTATAGCTAAATTCCATGCAGATCACCCGGACAAGCCAGGGGGGGTGGGACACACCCTCGGACGGGGTAAGGTACTAAACTTGTTGTTTGTCTCGCGCAGGCCTCACTGGGAGAGTGAAGGGAGAGGGGCCGGATGTCAGCGTCTCAGCGCTGACATAGAAAAGGGAGGCTGAAGCCTGAACTTTTGCCTGCTAACTCCCTTTGAAGATTCGGTCTCCTTGGAGATGAGGAGTGGGGAAACATTCCTGTGAACTGACGGGAAAAGGAATCAGGAGAGTGACTTGGAAGATAGCCAATGAGAAGCAGAGAATTGGGGATCGGAAAGGGAGGGATTGGGGGGCAAAGGTCAGTATTGACCGCGAAGAGCCAGGATCCGGTTGCTGTGCTCGAATAAAGAGAAAATTTCCTTAAAGATTGGCAGTTTGGAAGTTCATTTATTTTGAGATAGCATCGAAACCTGACACTGAACTTGCAAGCTAGTAAGAAAATTTGCATTGGGCCCAGGAGCTTCCAGAGATGGCAGGAGAGTCTCTGTAGATTAAATTCCAACAGATTTATTTCATAGATCTAGACATCTGTTCATTTTTTCCTATTCTCATTCTTTTACTGCTTTCTTCAGAGCAGTAGTTCGTGTGTTCTATTTTTGAAAAGCAATAGATGTTGAACCATTATATTTTTCCATATTTACTGCATTTAAATGCGTTAGTATTATTTTGATTTCACACACACAAAAATGAAGTAGGATTTATATCATGGCTTTTTAATTAATATTTACAGAAGAACATGATAGGAAAGTTCTAAAGGGTTTAGTTGATCCCAAAATTCAGATTCAAGTCTTTGTTCCTAGAAAGAAAAATCTATCCAGAATTTTCATGTGAACCTCCAGGGTTTTTACTGAGCAAAGATATCTGTCATGTGTACATGTTCAGCCTTTTGTGTTGAACACCACAATGAAAAAGCTCAAAGCAAGTTGCTGCTTGACTATGTTACAGGAGTTATATGATTTGTGGAAACAAGAACAGTATCCTTGGAATACTGTTTTCCTACCATTAGCTAGGAAAATACCAATTTCTTTATTGCATTCCTAGAAAAGGTGTCTTTCCCCTGTGCTGAGACAGATCTATACTCAATAAAGAAAATGCAGTTCCTCAGTAGCAAGATTTGGTCAATGCTTGGCAATGTGATATCCATTGCTCCTGGGTATACAGCACTTACAAGTCAAATACCACTTTAATAAAGACCTCAGAGGCATTGTGTTTCAAAGTTAAAATGGGCACAGGAATGCACACAAATCTAAACAATTTAGCTGTTGTCTTATCTGAGTCACTACATATGCAAAGAACCCAGAACCTTTTTATCCTATTCATTCCCCCTACATGGCTGAGATCTCTTGGGAACTGGAGGATGTGGTTTGCCCTCTGAAAGAAACAAGACCATCGTGCATCAGAAATATGCCACCCAGAGCTGCTAGGGAAACATTTGTGTGAGAGATGAATGCCAACTACCATGAGCTAGAATAATTTGTTAGTTGCTTTTTCTATTGTTAACGGTAGAAGCTTCAGTCTATGAGATTGGGTTTATTGCAAGTACCTCATACTGAGCCCTAGTATGATGAAGAATAGAATTCTTATCAGTGGAGGCATGCTAATACATCCTGTTCTCTTAAAAGACACATATTAGTAAAACATTGACTTTAGCAAAGTTTTCAAGAGCACAGAGGGGCTTGGATTTCCACTAATGTTTGTTTACTCTACAACATGCTCTTATTTCTGTGATTATTGTTCTGCTTTTGGAATGAATGATTGGAATATGGAATTTGCCAGCCTTACTGATAACAGTAGCATGTCCTTTTGGTGGTCTGACCACGCCAAGTAGAGAGTAGCTTTTCCAGCTAGGATTAGTCTGCTTTGATGTAGCAACTTCATGCTTGCAAGCCTGAGGTCTATTCCATGTGGATCTTTCTCCTTAGCAACTTATGCTAAGGAGCATGCAGTTGGTAGGACCTGAAAGAACAAAGATAGTCAGTATCAAAAATGCTGTTTTATTGGAGTCCCATTGCGAATCCATTCCCAGAGGATTAAGCACTGTTCTAGGCTTTCTACAAGCCTGATGCTGTCGTCTTACCTGTTTGGTTTACTTGAATACTAATGCCCTTGACCTACACATGGCAGGGTTTTTGTTGCTTATATAAACAGAAATAAAAATTTGGTCTCATAATCAGTTACAAGAATTTATTTTATTCTGTTTTCATAGAATAATCAAGATGATAGTTAAAATAAACCCTAACAGAGGATTATTTTAATCTTTATTGAAATTGGCCTCTTCCCAGCATTCTGAACAGGAACGTGTGCAAATTTCCAAGCTCAGCTTTCATTATGAGGTTCCAGTCTTAACTTTCCTTAATTATTAGTGTAAATCTTTGATCCATTTTAGCACATCTCACTTTCCTAGGGATTAGCCAAATCTTTTTTTTTTTTTTTAATTTGATTTATATGCCGCCCTTCTCCGAAGACTCAGGGCGGCTTACAATGTGCTCAGCAATAGCCTTCATCCTTTTGTATATTTATACAAAGTCAGCTTATTGCCCCCACAAACTGGGTCCTCATTTCACCTACCTTAGAAAGGATGGAAGGCTGAGTCAACCTTGAGCCTTGGCGAGATTCGAACCCTGCAGTAATTGCAGGCAGCTGGTCTTAATAAGCTTAATAACAGGGTGCCTTAAACCCCTGTAGTACCAAGGCTCACTTCTAGTAAATCTTCTAGTTTCTGTGGCCAGCCACAGTGGCAAGACGTATTAATCAACATCTAAGTAAGTGCATAGTTAAGATGGCTCCAATATGCAATTATTCTGCAAGACTGCTTAGGGCAGGCCCCCAGTACCGGGCCAGCTACAGCCCAGTATCAGGCCACAAAAGCAGCATATGATCACATGCACAAAGCTCCATTTGCACAAGTGGTGGGCAAGCACATGTGCACATGCAGTTCCCATTTGCATGAGCAGTGGGGAAGTATACGCATGCACGCAGCTCCATTTGTGCAAGTGGTGAGCGAGTGCATGCATGCACACAGCTCTATTTGTGTGAGTGGCAGATAAGTGCATGCATACATGCGGTTAGCTCAATTTGTGGGAGCAGCAGGTGTGTATGCCTGCTGCTCATGCAAATGGAGTTGCACACACATGCACCCAGCTTACATAGAACCATCCTCTCTCCTCCCTTCCACACTGGTCCACAAAGCCAGAAAGGTTGAGGAATACTGGCTTAGGATATCCATTCTTCAGAAGATGGATTTCATGGTGTGTGGGAATATATACAAGGCACCTCTCTTCAGTCATAACAGCAACTGTCTCTTTTTCCAGGATTCTGCAACTCCTTTGTAAATGCATTGTTCTCAATGCCAACAACAACAGCACAGTGTTGAGCCTTGGTAGTACAGGGGTTTAAGGCACCCTGTTATTAAGCTGGTTATTAAGACCAGCTGCCTGCAATTACTGCAGGGTTCGAATCTCGCCAAGGCTCAAGGTTGACTCAGCCTTCCATCCTTTCTAAGGTAGGTAAATTGAGGACCCAGTTGTGGGGGCAATAAGCTGACTTTGTATAAATATACAAAAGGATGAAGGCTATTGCTGAGCACATTGTAAGCCGCCCTGAGTCTTCGGAGAAGGGCGGCATATAAATCAAATTAAAAAAAAAAACAACAGTGGTGCAAGTATTTAGTAGTGTAAAAGTGTTACACTTGTCAGGTCCCCGATGGGATGCTGTCATTCTGAAGAGGGAGGGGGCAAGTAGCTGGAGCTGAATTCTTTGCATGCTTTCCCTTTTGCTTTACTTCAGGGGATTTAGGGAGGGGCTGGATGGATGGGCTTCTTCTCAGTTAGAACCAGTTTACCCAAGGTTGCAGTGCCCTGAGAGTAAACTACTATCAAGTTAACATCTTGGAGCTTCTCAAAACACCTTTGTGGCATATTATGGACTATTGGGGGACTGGGGGATTGGGTGGGGTTTGAAGAGGGAAAAAGAGCTTAATGCTTTATGCGGGCTTTTCAGATTCTGCCTGACTTCTGTGCAATCACTTTCTCTCAGTAAAAGTTCCCTTTTGAACTACAATTTGAACTACCAAGAGTAATGCTTTCCTCAAAAGTTAGCTAAGGCAGGTCCTTACATTAAGTGGGATCTGCAAAGTGGTCAACCCAGAGAGGCAAGCAGCCCTACTGTGGGGATCTTGCAAACTATGTCCACCCAAGGCTGAGTGTTGGGGGGAAGCCTCTGGCAAGACTCATCAAGAAACCAAGGCTGGAGGATGGACAGAGGAAGCTGCCAGCCTGGGAGACCCAGATGGTCCATCAGCATTGGGAAGAAAGATGACTGAGAGGGGTGGACCAAGGGAGTCGCCCTCATCCAAGACAGCTGCCAATGTGGCTGGGAAGAAGAGTTGGAGGCACTTGAGGATGACGAGAGGAAGGGGATAAACTTAATCATGCTGCATTGCATGATGGATGCATTCCAGAGCCTGAAAGCATGGGAGGTATTGGCTGCCGGAGCCAAGCCGAGGAGGGGGAATGGACATCCTTGTCTCTTGATACCACAGTCGCAGTGCCTGTCATCCTGGCAGGGGCTGCTGCAGCTATGGGACCTCAGCCAAGAGACACCAGGGGCCCCAATGTTCAAAGGGTGGGAAAGGCAGCAGGGCCATGGAGGTGGAAGATTACCCCCCCCCCGGCATGAAATTTGATGGGAACCCCCAACAACTGGGATTTTTCCCGGCCCATGTCCTGACCTACTTGCAGGAATATGGCCACAAGATCCCTATGAAGGAGCCAAGATTAAAGTTGTCATGCTGGCACTAGAAAGGGCTGCAGCCCGATGGATGGTAATCCTCCACAATTCAGATACCCCTGAGTTTATGACAGCACTCCAATGGCAGTTTGAAGATCCCCTAGCCAATTGCAAAGCCAGAGATCACATAAAGACTGTCCAGTAAGGGAACAGACCGATGGCTGAATATAAGAGGAATTTCATGACCTGGCATGTCATCTTGACTGGCCAGAAGACATCCTCATGAGCTGTTTCAAAGATGGGCTTAATGATGACCTGTACACTGCATGTGTCATGGGGGGGGAGGGCTCACCTCTAAAGACTGGTGTATGCTGGCTGAGGAAGTGGAAATCGACCAGACCTGAAACAGTATTGTTCGGCCAAAGTTTGAAAGAAATCACTCTCAGAGAGGAAGAGAGAGGCAACCGAAAGGTAAACCCAGCCAGCACACTCCATTGCCTGTTTCAAGTGCAGCAGAGAAGGCCACCAAGCTGCAAAGTGCTGCACCAACCACCACAAACACCTTTGTGGCATATTATTGGCTATTGGGGGACTGGGAATTGGGTGGGGTTTGAAGAGGGAAAAATAGCTTGATACTTTGCGCAGGCTTTTCAGATTCCACCTGACTTCTGTGCAATCACTTTCTCTCAGAAAAAGTTTCCTTTTTAACTGCTACCATTTCAAGAGTCATGCTTTCCTAAGAAGATAGCTGAGGCAGATCCTTACAACACTACTTTTCAAGTTCATGAACCTGTGTCAGATGGAATGACACTATTTGTTCAATTTAAAATTTTGAAGACTGCGCACTTGCTTCTTTAATAGATTAAACTGCTCACCGTATGCTCAATCTACAGTGGCAATTTCAGCTTTGTTTTCTAGAATTTCAGACTATAGAGTAACTTCCACTGTCTTACATACCTATGTAGCCTTTTCTGCCATTTGGGATCTGCTAAGACCTTTATGCATCTTTAACAATTTATTCAGTATTAAATAACAATGGCACATGATTTTATTTAAAAAATTATTTCAAGTTATAGTTCAGTGTAAATTTTAAACCCTTCATCCACATGTGTTCCATAGTTCAAGCATTATATTACACCCAAAATTCTTTGCCCATTGAATCGTGTTTTGTTTCATATTCATTCTCCAAATTCAATTTCAATAATAGTTTATAAACCTCAGCAATGTTCATCATTACCACACAATACAATTTCAAATTAATTTTTCCCAAGCCCATAGTTTTTCCAGACCCATAGTTTTTTTGTCTAGTTTAAAACTTTCAATTGCATATATGTAAATCTATGACAGACACATCCTTCTGACTTTAACTTTTCTTTAGATTTAAGAATATATTCACTTTGAATGAAAGTTATTATTTAACCATACATCTACCAGTCTGGGCTCACCATTGTTTCTTTTCGGAAAAAAAGCTTTCTGAGTTAACATCTGAAGATGTTGTAAGGACCTGCCTCTGCTATCCCCACAGGAAGGCATGACTCTTGAAAGAATTAGTTACCAAAAGGAACTTTTACTGAGAGAAAGTGATTGCAGAGAAGTCTGAAGTTCCTGTGCAAAGTGTTAAGCTATTCTTCCCAATTCAAACCCCATCTCCCTTCACCAATCCACCAGTAGCCAATACAATTCTGCATAGGTTTTTTGAGAACTCTGAGGTGTTAGCTTGATAGCAGTTCATCCCCAGAGTACAGCAACCTTAGTGTCAGGCTGGAACTGGCTGGGAGGAAGTCATCCGTCTTCAAGATAGCCCCCCTTCCCTAAATCCCCTAAATCCCATGCGGTTACAGCAAAAGCGAAAGCATGCAGAGAATGCAACCCTGATAGCCTCTCCCCCTCCTCCATCATGTCCCAGGAGGAGACCTGAGATGCTGGCCTCTCAAAAGGATGGCTTATACCTGTAGAACATAACATAATAAATAGGAAAGAAAAAGAAAACATTTAGTTTCATTTAGGTTTATTAGGATATTGATTGTGAAACCGTTTGATTAATTTAGGGGCTCTAACTGGCAGTGGTTAACCCATTCATTTCGGGCAGTGGGAAAATCTTTCCATGATGCCAGGTATTGCAGGCTTCCTCAATGTTTACAGGACTCCAAAATTACTTAACTTCAAAATGTTGTTCACCTTCCACCATAAATGGTGGAACCTCAGATTTCAACAGATTACAGTGAAGTCATTATGACATTATGTGGACATTATGAAGGGGCTTGAGTAGGTCAGGGGTGAAATCCAGCAGGTTCAGACAGGTTCTGGAGAACCGGTAGCAGAAATTTTGAGTAGTTCGGAGAACCGGTAGCAGAAATTTTGAGTTCAGAGAACCGGCAAATACTACCTCTGGCTGGCCCCAGAGTGGAGTGGGAATGGAGATTTTGCAATATCCTTCCCCTGGAGTGGGAGGGGAATGGGAATTTTGCAGTATCCTTCCCCTGCCATGCCTATCAAGCTACACCCACCAAACCACACCATGCCCACCAAGCCATACCCACAGAACCGGTAGTAAAAAAAAATTGGATTTCACCACTGGAGTAGGTCTAACTATACTGCAACAGGGTGTATCATCTCTTGCCCGCTTCAATACTTTAATTGCTATGCTTTAAAAGAAAAATAGGAAAAAAAGAAGAGTGAATCAAAATAACAATATAAAAATAAAAAAGAAATCATCAATCCATCGTCCCTTGCCCGCTTCAATACTTTAATTGCTATGCTTTTTTTTTTACTTGCCTCCCAAATTCCTCTCTTAAATCTTTACCTGCTTCTTGGATGTTTAATCTAGGTATTCTTCCCACCTCTACCCTCTTCTACTGCCTAATTTCTAACATTTCTACCCAGGCGCCTGTCTTCCTTTCAAACATATTTTCCCACTCTCTTAATATATTTTCCCCTGGTTTAATTCATCAATCATTATTATTTCCATTGTTGCTTCCTTTTTGTCTTCCTCCTTCTTCATTCCTTCTGTTGACTCCTCCTTTTCCTGGGCGTCTTGGTCTTTACTCATCATCCCTCGTATGGTATTTTCCATTTTTTCCTTAAATCCTTTCTCCATTATGTCTTTTGTATTTTGAAAAAGTAAGTCCATCTCCTTCACAATTCCACTCATCTCTTCTTTATTAAGTATCTTGTTTTGTTTTAAAAAATTCAATTTTTATCCAGCAGTCCAAGAACTATTTATTCAATCTTTAAGTTACCCTTCAAGGAGTACATTAGTCCCATTCTTTATGCCCCATAGGTTAACAATCAGTTCCATTTAAGTACTTGAGTCTCCAATAATCAAGTAGTCATAGGGTGTCTAAAGGTAATTCAATAGAAATTTTCACAGACCTTCATATAGATATTTCCAGACTTGTAATATGGACTTATTTCCAGACTTGTAATTTTCCCTTTCGCAGGGAAGGGAAGCAGGTGGCACTCTCAGCTTAAATTTCAATATCACCATGTTTCCAGCATTCTTTTAGTTATACAAGAATTATAAAAGCAGAATAAGTTTTGCAAATAAATGATTCCAGCATCTTAAAATGCCTTCCCAGTTTAAGGGTTAAATTTTCTGCATATTTCAAAATTTCAAAGTTTATTATTTTCACTCCTGCACTCTTCACTTCTGGTCTTGTGGTCTGGTGGTTTCTTAGAATGCTTAGATGCCACTTTGACAGATGATTCTGAGCAGATAATTCTAAATTGTTCCTTGCGGTTAAATTTAAAGTGAAAGAAAAATTCTTTCCCCCAGTTCCACTCACTGTTCACCTACTTTGCTCCAGCACCAGTCTTAGATTTTCATTGGCTGTCCCTGCTTTATGGTGGCCATCTTTAGACTTCTTCTTCTTGCCATGGCTGAGAGGGAGAAAGAACCCCGGGGCCAACAGGAGAGCTGCAACTCTCTTCAACCTCTCAGGGCGCCCCTCTTTGCTTTACAGGGTGGCTTTGGCTCCTCTTGGAGCCCACGAACATGGAGAAGTCAGCACAGGAGACGCAGAGACCCGTTCCCTGTGTCTGTATTGCCGTGACATCAACCGGAAGTTCTATACTGTAACAGGGTTAATGATGCATTTAATCAGTAAAGGTCCAACAAATTTGCATCCTAACTTCTTAGAAGGTTGCAATGACTGTAAGTATCACATGGAAAGATACACTTGATCCCCCACGTTAAACTTCTTTGGCTCAATTCTTTTCTTGTCTGCTTGACATTTATAAGCCTCTCTAGCCTCAGTGAGTGCTTTACGTACAATCAGCCAGGTATTCTGTAACTGGCCGATCACTGAACTGGCTTTCAGTGAGGGATCACTGGGTCCTTGGTGTGTAACTCAGACACAGGCTTGAAATCTTGACCAGTTGCAACTCGGAAAGGAGTGAAACCAATACTGCTACATACAGAATTATTGTAAGCCACTTCTACAAATGATAAATGGTCTGTCCAGTTCTCTTGTTGATAGTTGATGAAACACCTAAGGTACTGTTCCAGAACTGAATTTGCTCATTCACATCCCCCTGTTCGTTTGCAGATGGTGACTAGAATTAAGTCCCTGGTCAATACCTAATAAATCCAAAAAGGCTCTCCAGAATTTAGAGGTGAATTGACCCCCCCCATCTGATATTATGCATTGGGATGCTCCATGTAGCTGGTACATGTGATGTAAAAACAGTTTGGCGAGTCCCTGTACCATAGTTTTTGGCACAGGACAAAACACACTTATTTTGAAAATAGGTCTGTCACCACCCAGATTACTGTGTTCCCCAAACTTTCAGGGAGTTCTACAATAAAGTCCATAGAGAGCTCTCTCCATGCTGCTAACGGCTGTGCCAAAATCTGAAGGGTCCTGGTGTTCTACCCTGTCTCTGCTTAGCAGATGCATACACAGGGCAACTGCATAAATTAAATGTCTTTTTTAAGGGAGGGCCACCAGAATTGTCATTTTATTAAATGCAATGTCTTTACAAATCTGAAATGTCCTGCTGCTTTTAAATTGTGGCATGTCTTCATAATCAGGAGCCTTTGGCTAGTTGGCATATACAGTTTTGCTCCCACTCAAGCCAGTTCATCCTGGATGGAGCAGACATTACTGTGGTTACAGAACCATTCATCATCTGTTAGCGCCTTTTTCAGGGTGGTGGCCACATCGCTGCTAACTGGCACCTTTTCTTTCTGCTGTGCTCTGGTCATTACTTGGGTTGTCAGCTGATACGATGGGAGCACTGGTTTAATTATTTCTGCTTTGGAGCAATACTGTGGCATCTGTGATAGGGCATCAGACAGGAAATTCTTCCCTCCTGGGATGTAGCACAAAGTGAAATCTTACTGTTGAAAGTGTTGTGCCCAATGTGCTTGTTTAGGGGAAAGTTTATGAATGGTTTTCAGTGCTTCCAGGTTTTTGTGATCAATCCATACCTGAAAAGTGATTTTGCTTCCTTCTAAAAAGTGTCTCCAGGAGAGGAGTGCCCATCTTACAGCGTAAACCTTCTTCTCCCAGACGGACCAGCATTGCTCAGTTTCTGACAGTTTTTTTGAGGTATATGCAATGGTTATAACTGCCTGTTCTCATTATCCTGCATTAGCACCACCCTCACTGTGACACCACTGGCATCAGTTTGTGTGATGAAAGGTTTGTCGGGGTTTGAATGTTTCACCATGGCTTGCCACAAAAAGCTGCTTATGTTTTTCAAACATGGCTTGTGTTGTAGTCCACCGGTGGCCAGCGAGCTGACAGCAGAGTCAGACAGTGAGGACGTTGGGGAGGAACATGGGCCAGTCCTGGGGGCTGGGGAAAGCTCGGACGTGGGCTCTGCATCAGAGGCAGAGAAGGAGATAAGACAGTAGTGAGGCAGAGGAACAGCTGGAGCCCATTCCCAATGTGTGCATGCGCAGAGCTGCCAGAAGAAAAGAATAACTCAGAAAGCAGGGTCGACTCAGGAGTAAAGCCACACCCTGGAGATGATTGGCCCCTCCCATAGGAAATAAAAGAGGAGCAAACAGGGAGAGGGCTTTTGCAGGAAACAATTCATTCGTTCTGTAGTTTCAAGAGTGGAAAGTTCTGTTCGTGACTCTAAGAGACTCTGTGCCAAGTTTTGCCTTACTCTGCATTTGGAAACAAGTTACATGGCAGCTTACCAAACGAGATAAGGTGTGTTGATAAATATTCCTTTGAAAAACTGTTTGGACAAACCTTGCTGACTATGAATGAAAGTAATTCACAGTTGTGTAAATAAAAGAGGTTTTGCTGGGACCAATTCCTGCTTCCTGGTTTTTAAGGGAGCCTAGATCAGAACAATTTGACATTCCATTGACATTTCAAAGGCTGGCTGGGTTTAGTCTGTTTTCCTCTTTTGTTTTTAGCAAATTTGTGGCAAAAGATGGGATAAATGCCTATAAAAGTTTATGAACTCTAGGAAGCTTTGTAACTACTTCCTCACATGGGGCGGAGCCCATTCTAGTACCGCCCTAACCTTTTTGGGGTCCATTTTGATCCCCCATGGAAGATTTAGTAGCCCAGATAATTTTAATTATCTTGCCTGGTGGCATTCGCACTTGGAAAGTTTGGCATAGAGTTTAGCGGCACGAAGCTTCTTAAGGAACACTCAAAACAACCCCAAGTGTTCCACTTTGGTTTCAGTGTAAATTAAAATGTCATTCAAATAGACCAGCACCCCTTTATATAACTGTTCATACAGTACTTCATTAATGAGTTGCATGAAGACTGCAGGGGCTCCTTGTAATTCAAAAGGAAGCACTTTGAACTGAAAAAAAAACCTTAGCAGGCAATTGAAAGCGGTCTTCCATTAATCCCCCTCCCTAATTCTAATATGGTAATTCACTTCCTGCAAGTCCAGCTTAGTGAAAAAAATCTCCTTTGTTAAATGGGCTAGCATGTCCTTCATCAGAGGGAGGGGGTACATGTTTTCCATGAATACTACGTTCAGACCACAATAGTCAATGAAAAGATACAAAGTCCCATCTTTTTTCTCCCTGAGTAAAACTGGGGCCACCACTCGTGGTCACACCAATTGAATAAATCCATGAGCCAGGTCTTTATCAATGAATAAGCACAGTTCTTCCAATTCTCTAAGGATCATTGTGTATAGTTTTGGTTTTGGTAGCTTTGCTCCCAGAAAGATTTCAATGGCACAGTCTGTGGGCCGATGGGGAGGAAATTTGTCTGACCCCTTTTTGCTAAACACATCCCTCAGATCTCTGTGTTCCTTAGGAATGGTAAGTAGGGGCTTCCCTTGCATCGCTGCACCAAGTTCAGAGCATGGACAGGAGTTTACTGGGGTTCCCTTTGGGCTTGGAGGTTGGCTGCCCATCTTGAATTTCAGAAATCCCCTCCTCCAGTTCACATACAAATTTCACTTTTTCAGCCAGGCAAGCCCTAAAACAAGGGTCTCTCCATCCCCAGTGCCATTATGCAGCTCAGGAATTCTGAATGGGGCTCCATCCACATTTCTATGGGTTCAGTCACAAAAATTAGAGGAGTGCCTCCTGCGACTGAACCATCTAATTGGCGGAAAGCAACTGGGACTTTTAGCCTCCTCAGCCAAATGCCTAGCTTTTTCACCAGTCCAGGTTCACCAAGCACCTGAGAAATGGAGAAATGGAGTTCTCTGGGGACAGTCACAGGTGTGATTGGGCCACTTACCAAGGGGTAGGAGTCAGTAGCGGTTAGCCTTTGGGGTTGGAGTTCCCTCCGTCTTTTTGGGTGAGGGAGTGCACTCCATGACCTCCACTCCTTTCAGTGCCATCTATCTCATGCGAGATTGCAACTTGGGGTTTTTCCCTGCAGGGGCTTGAACTATTTTCTTGACTGGATGGTTAGTTCTGCATTCCACATTTGAAGCAGGTGGTGGATTGCAATTGCGGGGCTTGAGTTCTGGCTATGTCCCTCTTCCTTTCTGGAGGCAACTTTTTCCAGATTTTGGCTGTGTGGTACTTGTTTTGGGCTTGGTCAATCTCCACTTCCTTGGCCAGCACGCACCAATCATGAAGGTGAGCCGAAGCCCTTCTAGTGATGCAAGTGGTATACAGGTCATCATTAAGCCCATCTTTGAAGCAGCTCATGAGGATATCCTCTGGCCAGTTGAGGCAGCACACCAGGTCACGGAATTCCTCTGTGTATTCTGTCACTGCCCTGCACCCTTGCCGCATGGACTTTATGTGGTCTCTGGCCTTCCAATCGCCCAGCGAGTCTTCAAACCACTGCCTAAGTGCTGTCATGAACCAGTTGAAGTTACTCAATTCAGGGGCACTTGCATTATGGAGGGTCACCATCCATTGGGCTGCCGCCCCCTCTAATACCAGGGTGACCACTCTCACCCTGGTGTTGTGGCCAGTCGGCTGCCAGCAGAGCTAGCAACAGAGTCAGATGAGGTGGAGGGAGAGCCTGGGCCAGCTTCTGAGCCTTTGAAAGGCTCTGATAAGGAAACAGAATCAGAGACAGAGGCAGAGCTGGGGCCTTCAATCCTCCCCCAGGTGGAGAGGCAGCTGTCTTCAGGGCCTGAGCTGAATGAGGGGGAGGAACAGGTGGGGCCCATCCTAGATGCACATATGCATATAGAGGAAAGGAGAGGAGAGCAAAGAAAAACAATAAGCCAGCTCTCAGGGAAAAGCAGACGTGGACGCTACCATCCCATCCCTGGCTGGGAAATAAATAGTAGGGGTTTGGGAGTGGCCAGTTGTTGCAGACAACCATTTGTTTACAGCAAGAAATTCGGATTCCTTGACCAGAACCAGGTTTGTTGGGACTAATTATGTTTGGTTTTTGTTTAGCCACGTGAATAAAAGACTGTTCCTGCCCTGTTTTGAAAAGGGGCTTTGTCAGCCTCAGCTTGCCTGCTTCAGCTGCCATAAGAAACGGGGAGGGATTAGGTATGGAGCAAAGGGGGGGAAGGGAGCAGGAGGGGGTTTGTCTTTGTAGGAGGGGACTTCGTGGGAATCGAAACTGTAATTTCAAAAGGGGACGGCTGACCAACTGTCTCGACATTCCTGATGGATGACGCTGCCAGACGTGTTGCCACCTGACCTTTGGAAGACCTTTGGGTTGGCTGAGGATTTATAAACACGAGGGGGGGAAGAAGCTTAGTAGATGCATTTCGCGCGTTTTGCTCACTTCCAGCTTAACTGGGTTGTTAATCATTTCTTATTCAGTAAAAGTACCAAATTCTTCAAAATGCTTGACTTTGGGGTTTTCTTTCCTGGATACTGAAGGAAGCATACCTGACATTAATCTGGAAGTCACAACCAGTCATCCCGGACCAAAACCGAGGGGACTGTAAATCCAAACTATGTCAGATCGGGGGAGTGATGGAGAAGAGAAAATGGGGGCAGCCAGTTCAACTGCCTTCCAGTCAGAAAAGGAGACTGCAGAATGGTTAGAAAACCTTCGTCTGGAGACGGAGGAGGCCAGATGGTCAAAAGGTGTGGGGAGACTGCCGGACTGGGGAGAAGAAGCCCAGGGAGTGACAATTTCCAGACCCCGGAAAAGAGAGGCAGTGTGGATGCAACAGCACAAGGAACGCCTCATGATAGATCAAGCCTTGCAGCTTATCCGTGATGTGGAAGAAAGCAGAAAAAACCGTGAGTCTTTTGAAATTCCTGTGGAGAAGGGGGAAGCAGGCCCCCGGGGGGGGCGAAGAGACAGCCTGCGGGGGAGAGGAAGAGTTTGAGGAGGGAACATCCCAGGCTTCGGCAGCTCGAGGGAGAGATGCAGCCGGCCAGAGAACCCCAGCCTTGCAGGCCCCTCCCCGCAGACGAAAAAAGCCAAAAATCCCCCCCCTTCTTGGGAAGTTTGATGGGAATCCAAAAACCTTGGGATTTTTCCTGACCCAAGTGTGGAACCACATGGAGGACTGGGGGGAGGACTACGAAACAGAGGTGGCAAAAGTCAGAGGCGTCGCGAATGCCCTAGAGGGAGTAGCTGCTGAGTGGATGGTGGTTCTCCACAATAACAACTCCCCCTTGCTGAGAAATTACAACCAGTTCATGAGGGCCCTTAGAAGGCGTTTTGAAGACCATTTAGCCGAACGAAAGGCGAGACTCAGAATGAAGAGCATTCAGCAGGGCCGGAGGCCGGTGGCAGAGTATATCCAAGAGTTTCGTGAACTGGCACCCTATATGACAGGCTGGTCAGAAATGGCTCTTTTGGAGAGCTTCAAAGATGGATTGAATGAAGAGATATATCGAGACTGCAGGAGCATGAGGGTCCCCGATGATTTGGATAGATGGTACATAGTAGCTGAGGATGTGGAGATCGAGCTGAAACGGAGCGAACTCCGAGGAAGGCGAATGGGAGACCAGTCATCCTCTTTCTACCGTAAGGGACCGCCCAAGATGACTGGCGGGAAAACCGAAACCAAACCCAAGTCAAAGCCCTTCACCTGTTTCAAATGTGGGAAGGAGGGTCACCGGGCGGCCGAATGTTTCTCCAAACCACCGCCAAAAGCCATCGGGACCAGCCAAAAGAAAGGCGATAAAATACCCGCCAAAACCCGCGGCACCGCCCTGAAAGGAGAAGTCGTTGAGTTCACTCCCCGGAACCAGGGTGAGTTGGGAACTCCGACCAACGATGACGACAGCGAGACGGACTCCGACTCTGACACCGACGAACGGGTGAGTCGCACGGAAGAACCCTTACTCATCCCCGTAGAAGTAAGGGTGCCCTCCACAGGAACTCACGCGCAATTGTTAGCCCTGTTGGACTCTGGGTGCACTAGGTGCATAATTAGCCCCAAAGTAGTGGAGGAAATGGGACTGAGATTGAAAACTTTAAAAAGACCCATTGCATTTTGTCAATTAGACGGGTCGATTGCAGGAGGGGGCCCAGTTAGTTTTATGACCGAACCCCTTGAACTGCAGTTGGGGAATCATGTAGAGAAGCTCAGCTTTATCGTAGCACCTGGCATGGAAAGGCCCCTCATTCTAGGACTGCCCTGGCTTCGTAAATGGAACCCACGAGTAAATTGGAGAACGGGGGTCCTGTGCATCCGTATGGCAGAACCTACTCCGGAAAAGGAAGGCCCCTCCCTAAGGGACGACATAAGACCAGAAAGGGCAGCAGTAGCCATTAACTATATTGAGGGAGAAGAGAAAATTCCAAAGGAATATTGGGACCTCAAGGAAGTGTTTAGTGAAAAAGCATCGGATGCTCTACCTCCCCACAGGGCCACTGACTGCACCATTGAAATACTCCCAGGGGTGAAGCTTCCCAAACCAAAAATATACCCCATGACACCTCGGGAACTGGGGGAATTGCGAAATTTTATTGACAAAAACTTAGAACGGGGATTCATCGAACGAGCCAAACCCAAGGTGGCAGCGCCAGTAATGTTCCGCGAAAAGAAAGATGGATCCTTCAGATTAGTTGTTGATTATAGAAACATGAACGCCATTTGCGTGGAAAATGTCTATCCCCTCCCACTTATGAAGGACATGTTGGCCCATTTAGGGAAGGGAAAATTTTTTACCAAACTTGATTTAAGAGAAGCATACTACCGAGTGAGAATAAAAGAAGGAGATGAATGGAAGACAGCATTTAATTGCCCACTGGGATGTTTCCAGTTTAGAGTACTCCCTTTTGGACTACAGGGGGCCCCGGCTGTATTCATGCAGTTGATCAACGAAGTGTTGCATGAACACCTATATAAGGGGGTGTTGGTCTATTTGGATGATATTCTAATTTATTCTGACAACATGGCCGACCATGTAAGATTGGTTCGAGCGGTCTTAAATAAACTCAGAGCAGCTGAGCTCTATGCTAAACTTTCTAAATGTGAATTCCATCAAGACAAAATCGACTATCTTGGATATCGTATATCGCATGAGGGAATAGAGATGGACCCAGAAAAGGTCCGGGCAGTAATGGAATGGGCCGCACCGCGCACCCGTAAACAGTTACAGAGTTTCTTAGGGTTTGCTAATTTTTATAGACAATTTATCCCCTCTTTCGCGAAAATCGCACTACCAATTACAAACTTGCTAAAAACCAAAGGGGAAGTAAAACCCAAACCCTCGAAACCACTAGACTGGACTATGGACTGTCAGGCCGCTTTCGAAAAACTGAAACGCTTGTTTGCAGCTGAACCTGTGCTCAAACACCCCGACATAGAACAACCTTTTGTAGTACAAGCTGATGCTAGCGACGTCGCCGTAGGAGCAATACTCTTGCAAAAGAATGAGAATGGAATATTACAACCCTGTGCTTACACATCCCGTAAACTATCCGAGACAGAAAGGAGATGGGCCATATGGGAGAAAGAAGCGTTTGCACTTAGATGGGCGCTGTTAACATGGAGACAATTTTTAGAAGGGGCGAAACACCCTTTCGAGGTGTGGACTGACCATAAGAATCTAGAAGCATTAAAAACTCCACACAAACTATCACCGAAACAGGCACGCTGGGCCCAACATTTCAAGCGATTCAATTTCACTTTACGTTACCTTCCTGGCGGAAAAAAATTCATGGCGGACGCACTTTCCAGATTGCCACAGTACAACAGCATAAAGAAGGAAGTGGTTCAACCGATGATCCCCTTAACTCAATTGGCAACACCTGTCACTACCAGAGCACAGAGTAAAACCAATCCAGAACTCTCGGGGGATTTACTCGAAAAGTTACAAGAAGCGCTAAAAGCTGACGAGTGGTTTAAAATTCACTCGAATGAATGCACACTTCGCGACGGACTAGCTTGGGTTGGATCGAAATTGTATGTTCCGACCACATTAAGGCCGACCATATTGAAATATGCTCATGATGCCAAAGCCGCAGGACACTTTGCGTTTGTCAAGACTTTACGTCTTGTTAAAAGACAGTTTTGGTGGCCTGCACTTAAAAAAGACATAGAGGCATATGTGGCTAGCTGTCCAGTATGTGCCTCGGCTAAAAGACCTCCAGGAAAATCCCCTGGATTACTGCAAAGTGTGGCTAGACCAAACGCCCCATGGAAGGAAGTATCTATGGATTTTATTGTGGACTTACCAGACAGTGAGGGCTGCACTGTCATTTGGGTAGTAACTGATTTGTTTTCCAAACAAGTACATTTCATACCTTGCTCAAAGATCCCTTCAGCAAAAACCCTCGCAAAACTGTTTATTAGGCAGATTTACCGACTACATGGGTCTCCGAAAAGAATAATTTCTGACAGGGGTGTGCAATTTACTTCCAATTTCTGGAGAGAATTTTTGAAATTGATAGGCTCCGCACAGGGATTGAGTTCCAGTCACCACCCTCAGACAAATGGGGCTTGTGAAAGAACCAATGGGATGCTCGAACAATACCTTAGGTGTTACGTAATTACCAACAGGACAATTGGGTAGACTTGTTGCCATTTGCAGAAGTGGCATATAACAATTCTGTACACAGTAGCACCGGATTCACCCCTTTTAAGGTCGCATCGGGCCAGGATTTTGTACCCATTCCCGAGTTACCTCAAGATGATACCCAAAATCCCTCCCTGATGGATTGGATTGAACAACTAAGGAGCACCTGGGCAGTGACTCGCAAGGCATTAGATGAAGCACACCGAGCTCATAAGGCGCAAGCCGATAAGAAAAGGTCCCCAGCTCACATTTATAAAGTAGGGGACAAAGTCTATTTGTCTACCAAATACTTACAAACCACCCAGAGGTCCAAAAAGCTGGGGCCTAAGTATGTAGGACCATTCCGTGTGATTAGACTGATTAATCCAGTGACAGTTGAATTGGAATTGCCAAAAACCTTGAGACGGATACATCCTGTATTTCATGTTAGTTTATTGAAACCTGAACACTCATCTCCCCTAAGGGCTGATCAAAGCACCCCTCCAATTCCCATTCTCATAGAAGGGGAGCAACATTTTGAGGTTAAGGAAATCTTGGACTCTAGAAAACACCATGGTAAAGTCCAATATCTGATTGCCTGGAAACATTTTCCACTATCTCAGGCTGAATGGGTAAATAAACGGGATGTCCGAGCTCCCAAGAAACTACAACAATTCTATACCAAATACCCTGATAAACCCTAATCATTGTATATATTCTGTTTTTCTCTCTCTTCTTTCCTTTTATTTAGGACTAACGTCTCTTCTGCAAGGGGGGCCGAATGTCAGCCTCAGCTTGCCTGCTTCAGCTGCCATAAGAAACGGGGAGGGATTAGGTATGGAGCAAAGGGGGGGAAGGGAGCAGGAGGGGGTTTGTCTTTGTAGGAGGGGACTTCGTGGGAATCGAAACTGTAATTTCAAAAGGGGACGGCTGACCAACTGTCTCGACATTCCTGATGGATGACGCTGCCAGACGTGTTGCCACCTGACCTTTGGAAGACCTTTGGGTTGGCTGAGGATTTATAAACACGAGGGGGGGAAGAAGCTTAGTAGATGCATTTCGCGCGTTTTGCTCACTTCCAGCTTAACTGGGTTGTTAATCATTTCTTATTCAGTAAAAGTACCAAATTCTTCAAAATGCTTGACTTTGGGGTTTTCTTTCCTGGATACTGAAGGAAGCATACCTGACAGGCTTATTTTACTTGTGAGTAAGCAGTTTATCATTACTTGAGAAGGCTGGGTCAGAACCCTTGACTCTCCCTCCGTGGGAATCTCATGGCCATATTCCTGCACGTAAGTGAAGATGTGGGCCAGGAAGAATCCAGTTACTGGATGTCCCTGTTGAATTTCACACTGAGGGAGGTTGCCTTCTGCCTTCGGGACCCCACAGCATCAGCCGACCTTGGGACATTGCCTCTGGCTGTCTCTCTCTCTCTGCAGTCGCCCCTGCTAGGGTGGCAGATATTGCTGCCATGGTGTCAAGTGATGAAGCTTCCCCTTCTTCATCTTTGAATTGTGTTCGGTGGCCATCATCACCAGACATTCTGGCCAGGTCTCCCATGCCTTCAAGTTCTGGAATGCCTCCATCATGGAATGCATGGCTTGCTTCATGAGAAAGTTGGTAGGTTGGGCTCGTTCCCTTCTTCCTTATCATCTTCGAGCGCTTCCATTTCTTCCTTCCATCCACTTTGGTGACTGCCTCAGATGAGGATAACTTTTTTAATCCTCCCCTCCCAGTCATCCTTCTTCCTGACGCCAATGGACCAACTTGGTTTTGATAAGTCTCCCAGGTTTGCAGCTTCCTCCATCCATCCGGCAGAGTCTGTTCCCAGGTAAGCCTTGGCAGAGGCTTCACTCCAGCACTCAGCTTCCTCTTGGTTGCTGCCTTGAGTAGACATCATTTGTATGGTCCCCACAGTAGGGCAGTATGCCTCTCTGGGTTGACCATTTTGCAGATTCTGCCTAATGTATGGAACTGCCTGAAGAAAGCATGCCTCTTGAAGGAATTAGTTATCAAAAGGAACTTTTACTGAGAGAAAGTGATTGCAGAGAAGTCAGGCAGATTCTGAAAAGCCCGCACCAAGCATTAAGCTATTCTTCCCAATTCAAACCCCACCCACCCCTTCAGCAATCCATCGGTAGCCAATGCAATTCTGCATAAATGTTTTGAGAACTCTGAGGCATTAGCTTGAAAGCAGATAATCCCCAAAGTACAGCAACCTTGGTGTCAGGTTGAAATTGGCTAGGAGGAAGCCCATCTGTCTTCAAGATAACCGCCCCCTTTAAATCCCATGCTGTTACAGCAAAAGCGAAAGCATGCGGAGAATGCAACCCCGATAGCTTCCTCCCCCTTCATCTATCGGAATGACAGCATGTCCAAATTTTAGCTTTTCCACATTTCAGGTTTTAAACAGAAAAAAATAGAGGAAAGGAAGAGAAAAGATCCAAAAATTTGCACTCCAGGTAATCAGCAAAAATAATATATCGGCAGATAATATATAGACAGAAAAAAAAAATTCCAACAAAATAGTCTTTGAACTATTACTCAGTTGTTAATCTTTTTTCTTCTTCCCCTTCTCCTCTTTCACTCCCACTGAGTCATACGACAGTTTATCTCAAATGTTACTCAAGGTCATTCTTTGTTCATTCCACACTCCCCCCCCCCGAAAAAAAGGATTTTTTTCCTGCCACTAGATGGCACTGTATACCTTCACAACTTATTTTCTCTGATCTAAAGTCTATTCGTTATGACTTAGACCTTTCCGGTTTCTAATTAAAAGTCCAAAATTCATCCGTATTTCAATCTAAATTCACTCTGCCCAATCTGCTTTCCCTTATTTTCACAATCAGTTCATATTCTTTGAAAAAAATATATATATTTGGCTAGTATCTTATATCACCGCTGATCCAGAAATGGGGAGGTAGCCAGATATCCACTTCCTCCCCTTTCGCTCTTGCCATTCCTTTTCGTTCTAATTAATTTTTTTACAGTTCAGGTTATCTCTTAAAAAATAGAAGTCTTATTTCCAAGAAAGCAATTATTTTCTCACCCAGAAGTAATGCCTTGTTTCCTCTTTCTTTCTCTTCACTCGTGACTGCTCCGGGTTTGTGACAGCTCTCAATGGCTGTCTTCCCAGCTGTAGAGTCGAAGGCTCTTCACTGGCATTACAGGGAAATTGCGGATTCCCTGCCCACGCCAGCCTGTGCCCCCTTTTTTCACTGACCCCATGGGTCAGTTATGGTCCCCTATGAACCCCAAAACAGCTGAGATATCGACACTCACTCCAGAGCCCCAGAATTTGCGTCGTTCCACCAAGTTGCAAGCCACGCCCTCTTGCAAGCCACACATGTATCTTCATAGAGAATCTTGTTTTATATTTATTCCAAACCCTTGGGACAGCACTTCTAACAAAATTATTCTTCAACAGTCAGCATTCACCTTAACCTTGTCATGCCATATATAGGTATGCCATCCGAATCTTAGTTCAGGGCCCTCTAGTTTGAATAATCTCTTGTTTTAGAGAGTCACCCACACTTTCATCCACACCAAGCAGCAAGCATCAAAGTACAAATCTAGTAGACCTAAACCTCCTCTTTCTTTGGCATCTTGCAGTAATTTACAAATTCTTGGGGTTTTGTCCCTTGCCATATGAATTTAGAAATATCCTTTTGCCATTGTTTAAATGAGGTGTTGGTTGTCAATATTAGTAAAGCCTGAAATAAAAATAACTTCTTTGGTAAGATATTCATCTTAATTACAGTGATTCTACACAATTAAGATAATTGCAATAATTATCTTAATTCATCTTTTTTATTGTCATTCCATACAGGTACAAAAATTTTTTGAAAAAGTTTGGGATCTGTATTTGTCAATGTAACCCCCAGATATTTAACTCTTTTCATCACCTTAAAAGCTAACTTTCTCATCACTATTTCATTACTTTGAGAAGCCATATTCTTAACAAGCATTTTATTTATTCTGAAGGCTGCTAAAACTTCAAAGCCATTTAGCTTCTTCATCAAGTATTCTATACCAGTTTGAGGTCTTACAGGAATATAACTAAGTCATCAGCAAAAAGTCTCAAAATCTTCTTTCTTGATTTTTATGCCCATTATCTTCTCTAATGTATGTAGGAAATGTAAATATAAGGAAGGAAATTTCTACTATCTTTGATGAACTTCTGACAAGGCAAAGAAATACTGGAATAAGATTCATATTTTAATACAGAAGATTCTGTATTAAGCCAGAGAACAAAATTCTCTGGTTTAATTTGTATATTTGTTTTAATATATAAATTAAGCCAGATAATTTTGTTCCAGATTTAATGGACAAAGAAATTTTTTTAAAAAATTGGCACTTTGTTATATATGTTGACAGGAGCGAGAATATTTTATGCACAAAAAACATGATAGCAGTGTTCCAATGTTTGAAATGGCTGCCACAAAGAAGATGGGGTCAACCTATTCTCCAAAGCACCTGAAAGAAGGACAAGAAGCAATGGATGGAAACTAATCAAGGAGAAATTTCCTGACAGTGAGAACAATCAATCAGTGGAACGACTTGCCTTCAGAAGTTGTGGGTGTTCCATTGCTAGAGGTTTTTATGAAGAGACTGGCAGCCATTTGTCTGGCATGATATAGGGCCTCCATGGTCCTTTCCAACTCTGTTATTCTGTGATACTGAGTATACAAAGTATAAAAAGTTGAGGCTGTAATGTTATTATGTTCATTCTACTGTGCTGCACTGAAAATAGTTGGGAGTTAATGGTTTCCCCCCCCCCCCCCACTTATCCTAAATTTCTTTCTTTCCTCCTTTCCCCTTATTTTCATGTTATATTTTATACCTTAATGAGTTTAATAAAATAATTACTTGCTAACAGGCACAGCCTGTTGCTGTTTTTTTAAATGAGGATTCAGGGAGATGTGCAAAATTATAATCCAGGTTTAGCAGATTTACATCAGTGAAGAATTCCTCAAAAGATCTGTCTTTTGTTTATACCTCTTTTGTGATGCTTACATTTCAAATGCCTCACAGGACAATCACATACCGGTAATTCTTTTTCTGTTTTTAAGTAAGTTTTATGCCACTAAATATATTACCCAAAAATAAAAATATTGCTTTCCCTTCATCTTCGTTGGCAACTTGTGCCAGTTTTATTTATTATCTAAATAATAGGAAAGGGGTGAATAAATGAAGGGAATAGAAGGGGAACTCATCAAATTTGAAGATATTACCAAGCTGGGGAGAATAGTCAACACTTTAGAAGATAGGCTCAAGATCCAGAAAAATCTTGACAGACTTTAACACTGGGCTCTACTAAACAAAATGCAATTCAGTGGTGAGAAAAGTAAGGTTTTGCACTTAATCAAGAAAAAAACCAGTGAACAGGTATAGAATAGGTGGTACATGGCTCAATAACAATATCTATAAGAGGAATCTAGGTTTCCTAGTGGCAACCACTTAGGTATGAGCCAGCAGTATACTGCAGCTGCCAAAAAAAACCCAATGCAGTCCTAGACTGCATCAATACAGGGACAGTATCAAGATCACAGTTTTATTGCTTTAGTTTAGTTTTACTGCACTAGTGAGGCCACAATTAGAATACTGGACCCAGTTATGGTCACCACAACACAAAAAAGATGTTGGCACTCTAGAAAGAGTGCATAGAAGACTAACAAAAATAATTAGGGGACTGAAAGCTAAATCTTATGATGAGCAGTTGCAGGAACTAGATATGTGTAGTCTAATGAAGGACTAGGGTTAATTGATAGTAGTCTTAAGAGAAAAGGGAAACCTATTTTCCAAAGTACCTGAGAGCAGAACAAAAAGTAAGGATGGAAAATTATGAAAGAGAGATTCCAACCTAGAATTAAGGAGAAATTTCTTGAGAGTCAGAACAATCAGTGAAATGACTTGTGGGTGCTCCATCATTGGACGTTTTTAAGCAGCAATTGGACAGCCATTTGTCTGGAATGGTATAGGGTCTCCTACTTGGGGAGGGGGTTGGACTAGAAGACTTCCAATGTCCTTTCCAATTCTCTGTTCTGTATATTGAAAGAAACTTATTTTTGTTATTTTTGACATTTATGGCAAGTCTTAGTTTATTCTGAACCTGACTCTGTTTGCAGATATAGGATATTTGCTGATATTCTGTTTTGGTTATGTTTCCCTTTTTCCCTTTTTTATATTTGTCCATTTTTCTTTCAGTTTGTCAGAGTCCATTGTGCATGCAGGTTTGGTCTGGGATCTCGTTTTATTTCTCTGTGGTATTGTGTTTTATTGGGCTTTTATGAACTCATTTTTCAGATTCCCATGGCTCTTGTTTTTCCCTTCTATCCATGGAATCCTTCCTAATCTCTCTCTTAATTTGTTGAAGTGAGCTCTCTTAAAGTCTAAATCTAGTGACTTGGTTCAATTACCTGTGCCTGCATTATGTTGAATTTTAGTATGACATAGTTATTCACCCCCGGGTTTCTACAACTTCTATCCCTTCAATCATTTCATCCCTATTGGTAAGAATTAAGTCCGGTATACTTGACCCCCACAGTTCCCTAATCTACCTTTTGGGTGACAAAAGTGTCAACTAGACATTTGATCTCCCACTTGCTGCACAGTTTGTCCCCCGGTTGATGTCAGTAATGAGGGTCATTAAAGTCCCTCATTACTACAGAGGTATGTTTCTGCATACCTTAACTAACTGATTAGAAAACAGTTCGTCAATTTCCTCTGCTTGGTTGGATGGTCTGCAGTATACACTTATGTCATTTATTTTTCCTCTAACATATTTGAGAAGGGTTTCCTCCTTGGTGCTGTGTATTTCAGTAGAGGAGCAGTGATTTCTTATGGACAATGCAATTACCCCTCCTCTTTTGT
The DNA here is from genome assembly GCF_059756535.1 of Pantherophis guttatus. Taxonomy (NCBI): domain Eukaryota; kingdom Metazoa; phylum Chordata; class Lepidosauria; order Squamata; family Colubridae; genus Pantherophis; species Pantherophis guttatus. The sequence goes on along the minus strand of NC_142065.1, from coordinate 116,768,702 downwards.
TTGATCTATTTTTTAAAACAATTTATATCTTTCTAAAAGTACTTTTGACTCATGGGTTCCATCCCATCAAGTTTTGAGTCCTTCCTTGAGGGAGATGGGCAGTTCAGAAATGTGAAATATAAATAGGTTTCAGTAATAGCAACAATATCATACCTTCTCTCATGTACTAGGACTTCAGGTTCCCTCTGTTTGTTCCCCATACTTTGCGCAATAGTGTATAGGCATCTGAGTCCTTTATGGCTGATATTTTGTTTGCTTCCTATTTCTCTTATTTTGTAACCGAGTTAGAATAGAATAACAGAGTTGGAAGGTACCTTGGAGGTCTTCTAGTCCAACCCTCTGCTTAGGCAAGAAACCCTACACCACTTCAGACAAATGGTTATCCAACATCTTCTTAAAAACTTCCAGTGTTGGAGCATTCACAACTTCTGAAGGCAAGTTGTTCCACTGATTAATTGTTCTGTCAGGAAATTTCTCCTCAGTTCTAAGTTGCTTCTCTCCTTGATTAGTTTCCACTCATTGCTTATTGTCCTACCGTCAGGTGCTTTGGAGAATAGCTTGTTCCTCTTCCTTCTTGCCATTTCCTTCCTTGTTGTCTGATTGGTTATTGTGGGGTTTATGTTTGAGGTTTATGTTTCCTGAAGATTTGTCTACTTCCCCTCCCTTCCAGTTTTAGTTTAAAGCCCTTGGATAAGCTAAGGGTTCTGACCTAGGCTTCCTTAAAAAGCATGAAGCAGAGTCTTGGTCCTGGCAAAACCCCCTTTTATTTACACGACTGTGAATTCCTTTCATTCACCATCAGCAAGGCCGGGCAAACAGTCTTTCAGAGGAATATTTATCAACATGAACCTTATCTCGCTTGGAATGCTGCCAGATACCAAACATAGTGTAAGGCAAAACTTGGCACAGAGTCTCTTAGTCACAAACAGAACTTTCCACTCTTGAAATGACCAAACGAATGAATTGTTTCCTGCAAAAGCCCACTCCCTGCTCACTCCTCTTTTGTTTTCTATGGGAGGGGCCAATCACCTCCAAGGTGTGGCTTTACTCCCAAGTCGATCCTGCTTTCTTAGTTGTTCTTGTCTTCTGGCACTCTGTTCATGCATACACTGGGAATTGTGCATGCGCACACTGGGCTCCAGCTGTTCTTCTTGTTCTGTCCCCGTCTCACACACGCACACCAGCAGTCGACCAAGAGTTAAAATAAACCAGCAGACAAGAATTTCCTTTGATAGCAGAATTGGCAGCAACCCAGTGGCTGCCTGCCAAAAGTTTTTACTTACAAAGGGAGGTTTATCTCCTCCGAAAACATCAAAGTAAGTCCACAAAAGCCAAAGAATAGTCAAATCCAGTCCAAGAATCCATCCAAGCAGAGCATATAACAAAGTTCCAGAAATGCAGAATGACTTGCTAGCTTTCAGTTTTGTCCGTCACAAAGCCTGAATGGCCACCACACCCCCTTTTATCCCCTGTGGGGTGTGGTCCAGTGACTCAGCTTAATCTCTGGCACGCCTCCTTCTCTGCTGCGCGCGCTTGTCTTTCTGACGCTGTCGGGGATCCAGCCAAGACTTATCTCCGTCGCTGTCTAACTGTGGCTGCTCGGAAGTGCTTGGCTCCTGGCCTTTCTCTTCTCCTTCGGAAGACACCTGAGGCATTGCCAGAGAGGAGGGTCCTGGAGAGGGAGGCCTTGCCAACTCCTCTCCTTCACTTTCGGAGTCTTCTCCCTCCGATAAGACGGGCTCGGAGGTCGGAGTCACAACACTTCTGCCTCACTGCTGTCTAGCTCCCCCTCTGCCTCTGATGCAGAGCCCTCATCCGAGCCTTCCTCAGCCCCCAGGACCGGCCCATGTTCCTCCCCAACCTCCTCACTGTCTAACTCTGCTGCCAGCTCTGCTGGCTGCTGGCGGACCACAACACTAAGCCAATTGGCTTAGCTTATCCAAGGTCTTTAAACTAAAACTAGAAACACATTCCAAACACATTCTTCCCAGCTCTTGTGGGTTGGAGTCCATCCCCTGCCAGAAGCCCTTTCTGTAGATACGGTAAACCATGGTCCCAAAATCTGCAGTTCTTTCTATGGCACCTCCCTTAAACCAGCGGTTGACCTTCCATCAGAAGTACAGATAACAACATCATCTGGGCTCCTTTTGGCTTTCCTGCCTACAGTAGTCTCTTGATATTGCTTTCAGGATTTTTGTGGCATAATTCATCTCAAGAAATCATCAGTCACAAGTCAACAAGAGAGTACCATATCAGGAAACTACTATCATTACACATACCCAGTATTCACTGAAAATTGTGTTTTTGGAGTTCCACAATTCTTAAAAATGTATACTTATTTGGCATTTCAATTTCCCTAAAGATATTACCCTTATTTCACCATTTTCACAAGGGAATTTATGCAACACTATCCCAGCTCTTTCAATAGCCTCAGCACACTGTATACCTTTAGAACTGTTGTGTTAATCAATATTTGATTTATATTTTTCTAATGACTTTATATACTGAAAGAACAAAATTCAGATTGTGAATTTCTTGATGCACATAGGAGAAAACAAGAAAGAAATTAAAAATAACTACCTGATGCTTTATGCCACTTGCTCTACTGAGCAAATTTCCAGTTCGGGTCCTATTGAAAGAACTTGTCCTTGTTTGTTATCTGATACTTCATAAACTACTCTCTGATGGCCCATCTGTTCAGCTTTTTTATCCTCCTCTAGCTCTTCTGATGAAAGATCTTTGGGTCCTGGAGTGGAGTTAGTCTCAGTTGCATAACTAGCAGCAGAGTTTATTGCTTCTTGTGAAGAATGTGCCTTAGGGTATCCTCCCTCTGTTTCATTGATGGCTATATTTGTATTGGCTGTTAAATTTAAATGAGTTAAATCATCTACAGTAGTCTCCTTTGGTGGTCTTTCAGAATCTGGCTGAACTAATTTTCTTTCCTGTACTCCATCTGTATGAACAATTCCATTCTGTGACCCAGTCCATTGAAGTTTCTCATTGCTATAAGTCTCCTGGTTTGTATCAGCTACATCCGGCTTGTTCTCATGAAAGGATTCTTCCTGGGATTCATGGGAAACGGTTTTTTTCTCAATATGGGTGACACGAAATCTAGGGGGGGGAAAAAGACACATCACTCAGCATCAGCAAATTATTCAGAAAGAATCTGACCAGGCATCATTTTTGTTGCCTGGTCAGTGAAGATCAGATTTTAAGATCCAGAGGCAGAATCTAAGTCTCAAAATATGATGGGTTTTGTTAGTCCTTTTTGCTGAATTTGCAAAAGAATTATTATTACATTTTTCCCTGTGTATTTTTAGATTGATTTATTTTGACTTGGGCAGAAGTCAGGGAATGGGCCTTGTGTGGAAATTTACCTAATTCCTATCTATCCCTTCTTATTTATTTCTTAGCTTGTTCTCTAAATTTCCAAAGAATTAGCCAATTGGAACACTGAAATTTGAACATCTGAATACTCTTGCTGCATTGGCATGCTAAACTTCGCAACTGATGCTTCTTCATTCCCATTTGTCTGTCTACGCTGTTTTTCAATAGCACCTTCTCAAATATCTGCTCAATTCATGTATTATCTTTTATTTCAAACATTGACCTTTTATTAATAGTTCTATCCAAAAGGCATTCAGTTCCATCAGTTGGAAAATTTAGTTGAGGAGTGACTAATACAGCAACTGTGGGAAAATGATTATGTAATGCTGGAATTCTTAATTTTCAGCTGCTAAGTTAATGCATACTTAAATAGTATGCTGTTCAATTCCTATTTTGGTTCAGTTTTCTCTGACAAAAAAAAGTATGTACTTTACCAGCGCAGGTTAAAGGAGCAGAATCTATTACACTGTAGCTTAATGGAAATATATATATATATATATATATATATATATATATATATGTATGTATGTATGTATGTATGTATAGAGAGGGGGGGGAGAGATTTATTACTATATATCATAGATCTGCCAATATTAAATCTTGCTAGACTAATCTTGCCTCAGTTTTTGATTGGATAACGAAAATGAATAGGTTTTGGGAGTGTTGTAGACATATTGGGAGTGTTGTAGACATCCGTGGACAGGATTCTGGGCAGACTGAACGCGACCACTTGTTTATTGGACCCGTGCCCCTCCTGGTTAGTGTTGGCTTCCTGGGAGGTGACGCAAAGCTGGCTCCAGGGGATTATAAATGCTTCGTTGGGTGAGGGTGACTTTCCCGCCGCCTTGAAAGAGGCGGTGGTGAGGCCTCTCCTCAAGAAGCCTTCCCTGGACCCAGAAATGTTGGTAAACTATCGTCCGGTCTCCAACCTTCGCTTTGTGGCGAAGGTTGTTGTGAGTGTGGTTGCACAACAGCTCCCCCAGCACCTGGATGAAACGACGTATCTGGATCCATTCCAGTCGGGCTTCAGGCCCAGGTACAGCACGGAAACGGCATTGGTCGCGTTGGTAGATGATCTCTGGAGGGCTTGGGACAGGGGATACTCCTCTGTCCTGGTCCTATTAGGTCTCTCAGCGGCTTTTGATACCATCGACCATGGTATCATGCTGCACCGGTTGGAAGAGTTAGGGGTGGGAGGCACTGTGTTGCAGTGGTTCTCCTCCTTTCTCTCTGACCAGTCACAGTCTGTGTTGACAGGGGGGCAGAGGTCAACTCCGAGGCCCTTCATATGTGGGGTGCCGCAAGGGTCGGTCCTCTCGCCCCTCCTGTTCAACATTTATGTGAAGCCGCTGGGCGAGGTCATCTGTGGTTTCGGGGTGAAGTACCACCAGTACGCTGATGACACCCAGCTGTACATCTCCACCCCAGACCACCCCAACGATGCCCTTGAAGTGATGTCCTGGTGCCTGGAAGCCGTGCGGATCTGGATGGGGAGGAATAGGCTCAGGCTCAACCCATCCAAGACCGAGTGGCTGTGGTTTCCGACGTCCCAATATAGTCAGTTGGTGCCATCACTGACTATTGGGGGCAAATCATTGGCCCCCACGGAGAGGGCGCGCAACTTGGGCGTCCTCCTGGATTCACGGCTGTCTTTAGAAGAGCACTTGACGGCCATGACCGGAAGGATTTTTCATCAGGTTTGCCTGATTCGCCAGTTGCGTCCCTTTCTGGATCAGGACTCCTTACGCACGGTCACTCATGCCCTTGTCACCTCCCGCCTGGACTATTGTAACGCTCTCTACATGGGGCTCCCCTTGAGGAGCATCCGGAGGCTCCAACTGGTGCAGAGTGCGGCCACGCAGGTGGTAATGGGAGTGACATGGCGCTCCCATGTAACACCCCTCCTGCGCGAGCTGCACTGGCTCCCGGTGGTCTTCCGGGTGCGCTTCAAGGTTTTGGTTACCACCTTTAAAGTGCTCCATGGCTCAGGACCTGGGTACTTGTGGGACCGTCTACTACCACCAATAGCCTCCCATCGGCCGGTACGCTCTCATAGAGAAGGGCTACTCCGGGTGCCGTCGGTCAAACAATGTCAACTGGCGGCCCCCAGGGGGAGAGCCTTCTCTGTGGGGGCACTACTATCTGGAACGAGCTCCCCCCGGAGATATGGAGGATCCCGGATCTGCGCACCTTCTGCCGCGCTCTAAAGACCTTTTTATTTCACCAGGCGGGCCTGGCCTAACTTTCTCCCTCTTTTTAAACAATTTTTAAACAATTTTAATATTTTAATATTTTTAATATCTTTTAATTTTCAAAGTTTAAATCTGTTTTAAATTGATTGGGGTTTTAATCTGTTTGGGCCAAATTATTTAATTCAATTTTAGTTCTGTTTTTTAAATTTTGTATGTATGTATTTTATTGTTGGCTGTTCACCGCCCTGAGTCCTTCGGGAGAAGGGAGGTATACAAATTAAATAAAAGTAAAAAAAGTTTAGACATCAGCAAATCATCTGACAAGAACTTAATGATATACCATTTAGGCTGGATGGCAGGATAATTAAAATATATACATAACTGTCTCAAAATGCATAAACAGTGTTTGCCAGTGGTTTCTTATCACACTGGAGAGAGATTCTGTGTGGGGTTCTTCAAAGAAATGTTTTGGGTCCTCTTTTTTCAGTATTCTTATGAATGAATTTGAAGAATAGGGGCAATTATGCTGCCAAATTTGTAGATTACCCAATATTGGATGAGATAGATAATATCCCAGAACACAGAAATAAAATTCAGTATGATATTGATATATTAGAGGAATGGGTGGAAGTGAAATAATGAAATAGAACTGTAAGGTCCTGCCTTGCCAGCCTTCTCAAGAAAGCAATACTCTTGAAATGAACGGCATTTCAAAAGGAACTTTTACTGGAAGATAGCGATAGTAGAAAGAGTGTAGGCAGAATCTGAATTTTGTGTGCTGGAGTGTTAGGTTAATCTGCTCATTCCAGGGCCCCTCCCAATGTCCAGTTCATCTTTGAGCCAATCCCAAAGTGCAAAGATGTTGTGAGAACTTCAGGCTGAGAAGGTGATAACAGATGGTTCCCAGGCACCATGATCTTGCTCCTCCAGTGGTGAGACAAAACAGATGGCCCAAGGCACATTCCTTCCCACCTACCAACATCCCAAAGGTACATCAAAGCACAGAACAAGAACAAAGGAAAAAAATATGCAAGCGTAGCCCGAATCCTCTCCCTCCCTCCAGAATGGCAAGATCCCGACAGAGATCAACGGGAGTTGACATGCTGCCCCTCTAAGAAAAGGAGACATCCACCTCTAGACAAAAAAAATAACGAAGTGGAAGACAATAATAAAACAGTTATGTTTGTCAGGGTAGAGTTGGTGGAAGCACTCGATTAATCTAGCGGCTCTGTGTTTTTTGTGAACCCACTCATTTTGAGATGTAGGGAGGTCTTTCCTGGCCACTAAATACTGGGTGGATCCATGGTGCCATCTTGAATCAAGAATCTGTTTAATCTCAAAGTGTTGTTTGCCCTCTACCATAATGGGTTGTGGTAAGGGTGGGGCGTGGGTCATAAGACTGAGGTCACTTTGGATTTTAAGAGGCTGCAATGGAAGATTGGGTGCAGATCCCCAACTTTAAATGCTACACTCTCTGTTTGTCTGCCTAAGCCTTATAGGCTGCTTTCGTTTTGTCTAGGGCAGGGATCTGCAACCTGCAGCTCTGGGGCTGCATGTGGCTCTTTGGGCCCTCTGCCATGGCTCCCTGTCATGGCAGTGGCATGGTCGGACCCTTAGTGCAGGAGCAAAGCACCCCTGCACTTGCCTTTGTGCGACAACAGCATTCCCCCTGGTACATTTGCTGTTGCCATCATCAAGGGCTGCTGGGAGAGAACAGCGGGGGCAGATCTTGCAGGGTGGGGGCTATTCCCCCCAAGCCTGGCCTTCCACCTCCCTTGTCGGTGGGGCCAAGAGAAAAAAGGGGGCGGCGTGGGGAAGCATTCCCCTGCCCATGGCGCTTTCTGTTTCCTGTGCCTTCCCTGATCTCAGCTCTTTCAGAAAGAGCTATATTTCCGTTTGCTTACGTTTCCTAGGGGGAAGGGGAAACCCACTCTCTCTCCACCCCTCTCTCTGTTACTCTCTCTCACTCCCTACCTCTGTCTCTTCTCATACTCGGAAAGCCCTGCAGCCCTGCGTACTCTCTTTGGGGCTTTTCTCTGGCTGTTTTTTTTTCCCCTTCCTTTTGGAAAGCCGGGCTGGCAGAGCAATGAGAGCAACCTGCGGTGGAGGCTTCCCGCCCCTCCCCCTCCTCTCGTGTGTACCTTCCCGGCCCCGCCACATCCGGTCTGGGCGTGCAGGGGGGGAGGAGGAAGGAAGCCTCCTCCGCAGGTTGCGCTCATTGCTCCGCCAGCCCAGCTTTCCAAAAGGAAGGGAAAAAAAACAGCTGGCAAAAAGCCCCAAAGAGAGCACTCAGGGCTGCAGGGCTTTCTGAGTGTGAGAAGAGACAGAGGCAGGGAGCAAAAGAGAGCAACACAGAGAGAGGGGGGGAGAGAAAGAGAGACAGAGACAAATGAGAGAGGAAAGAGAGTGAGATAGAGAGGGTGATAGGGAGATAGAAAAAGAAAGACAAATGAGAAAAAGATAAAGATAAGAGGGAGAGAGGGAGATAGACAGAGAGGGAGAAAGAGATGGGAGAGAGGGAGAGAGACAGAAGGAGTTACCTATTACCCATAGAAAACACGGAGCCACAAAACCTGGGTAGGCGTGGCTGGGGGGGTCTGGTGTGCGTGACATCAAGTTGGCCATGCCCACTCAGGTTTTGTGGCTCCCAGTGTTTTGTTTTCTGTAGGAAACAGGCCAAAGTGGCTCTTTGAGTGTTTAAGGTTGCCGACCCCTGGTCTAGGGCTTTGTGGATCATAGGCCAGGTGGTCTTTAGCTGATTGATCCACTCCTTTAGGGAGGGGATTGTTAGTTCAATAGTGGGTAGTTCAGGCATCAGGTTAAATTCTTGATCTGTGGCTACTTGGAATGGGGTAAAACCCTTGCTGGTGTGCACTGAATTGTTGTACACTACCTCCACAAATGGCAACAGGTTAAGTCCAGTCATCCTGTTGGTAGTTAATAAAGCATTGGAGGTATTGTTCCAGAACTGAGTTAATTTGTTCCTGTTGTGATCCACCAGCAGCCTGCGAAGCTGGCAGCAGAGTCAGATAGTGAGGAGGCTGGGGAGGAACATGGGCCAGTCCTGGAGTCTGGGGAAGGCTTGGATGAGGGCTCTGCATTGGAGGCAGATGGGGCCAGGGCCATCTGGGAGTTATGTGCAGACTCTGGAGCCTCCAGAGTCAGTCATCAGAGAGGCAGAGGAACAGGGGGAGCCTGTTCCTATGTGCGCATTCACAGAGCTGCCAGAAGGCAAGAACAGTTAAAACAAACTCAGACTCAGGAGTAAGGCTTGGAGATGATTGGCCCCTCCCATAAGACATAAAGGAAGAGCAAAGGCATGTGGGCCTTTGCAGGAAGCAACATTGTGGATGGTGTCAGTTTGTACTTTGAAGCTCTGTTTTTGACTCTGTGTTTCTGTGTGGCCTTGCCAAGATAATTGCCAATTAGATCTTTGGCAGGGTGTCAAAGAAGATAAAGGTGGGTGTTTACCAGCTTTATCCGAAGGACTGTGGCAGACTTCTGTTGAACTATTTATAAACTCGGTGATTCAGCACGTGCTGTGAATGAAAGGAATTCACAGCCGTTAAAAAAAGGGGGGGTGGGGACTAATTGTGTGCTTTTTACTATATCAGGAAGCCTAGGTCAGAACAGTTCCATCGCCCAATTTGTTTGAGGATTGTGACTACAACAGAGGCCCTGGTTGCTTCCCAAAAGGTCCCAAAAACTTTCCAGAATTTGGAGGTGAACTGGATCCCCCAATTTGATATAATTTGGCGTGTAGTGCCATGTAAGCAGTATATATGAAGTAAGAATAGCTTTGCTAGAGTTTTGGCCATTGGGATTTTCTGGCATGGGACAAAGTGCACCTGTTTTGAAAAAAGGTCCATCACCACCCAAGTTACTCTGTTTCTGGAGCTCTCTGGAAGTTCTATGATAAAATCCATAGAAATCTCTCTCCAGGGTGCTGAAGTTGCAGCTACCGGCTGCAAGAGATCAGGAATTTTTCCCTGCCTGCACTTTGCCACTGCGCAGGTGGGGCAGCTGGCAACATAACTTTCAATGTCCTTTTTAAGGGATGGCCACCAAAATTGTCGTTTCAGGAGGTGCAGAGTTTTTACAAACCCAAAGTGCTCTGCCAATTTGGAATCATGGCAGGTTGCATGGTTTTTAGTCTTTCACTAGCTGGGACATAAGAGTTTGCCTCCCACCCAGGGTAGTCTGTCTTGCATGAAGCAAGTGTTTTTGTGGTTAAGGAACCACTATCCTTCTCTAGGGCCTGTTTAAAGGCTACAGTGATGGTGTTGTCTGCAGTGGAGTTCCCCTTTTGCTTGCTATCTTGTGATGACCCGTGCTGCTAATTGCGATACGGGAAGCATGGGTTTAACTACTTCTGTCTTTGCACTGTTATATTGGGGCAGTCTGGACAAAGTGTCTGCCAAGAAGTTCCCCCTCTCCCCCCCGGCAAATAGTGGAGGGTGAAGTTAAATCCCTGGAAGTACTGGGCCCAACATGCTACTTGGGGGACATTTTCCTTGGGGCCTTTAGGACTTTCAGATTCTTGTAGTCGGTCCATACCTGGAAAGAGATTTTATTCCCTTCCAGGAAGTGTCGCCAAGTGAGGAGAGCCCATCTGACTGCAAATGCTTCTTTCTCCCATATTGCCCAATGCTGCTCAGTTTCGGTTAGTTTTTTCAATGTGTATGCACAGGGTTGTAGCTGACCCCCCTTATTTTCCTGAAGCAACACAGTCCCCATTGCCACATCACTGGCGTCAGACTGAATCACAAAGGGGTTTTGGAGGGTCTGGGTGTTTCAACACTGGCTCAGCTGAGAAGAGCTTTTTTAGTTTCTCGAATGCTACTTGGCATTTCATGTTCCACTTTAGTGGTTGGCTGGGTTTAGGCTTATCTACTCCCATGGTTCTCAGCAAGTTAGTAATAGGGAGGGCGATTTGAGTGAATGATGGGATGAATTGCCTATAGAAATTTGTGAACCTTAGGAAGCTTTGTAGCTGTTTTTGGGTGCACAGGGCTTCCCATTCTAACACTGCTCACACTTTTTCCGGATCCAATTCTACCCCCTGGTGCGAGATCCAGATAGTCTTTTTTGTCTTTGTGGAATTTGCATTTTGAGAGCTTAGCGTATAGTTTGGCAGCTCAGAGGTTTTTCAGGACTGCCCGTACCAGCTTTATGTGCTCAGCTTTTGTTTCGGTATATATCAAGATGTCATCAAGGTACACCAAAACACTGTTATATAGGTCTTCATGCAGCACCTTATTTATTAGCTGCATGAACACTGCAGGGGCCCCTTGGAGTCCAAACAGGAGCACTGAAAACACCCCAATGGGCAGTTAAAAGCCATCTTCCACTCATCCCCGTCCCAAATCCTGACTTGGTAATAGGCTTCCCACAAGTCCAGCTTAGAAAAAATCTTGCCCTTTGAAAGGTAGTCCAGCATGTCCTTCACGAGGAGTAGGAGGTATACATTTTCCATGCACACTGCATTTAGACCTCTATAATCAATGCATAAATGAAGTGAGCCATCTTTCTTTTCCTGGAACAGTACCAGGGCAGCTACTTTGGATCTAGCAGACTGGATGAAGCCACGCTCTAAGTTTTTGTCTATGAAATTGTGCAGTTCATCTAGCTCCCAGGGTGTCATGAAGTAGAGTTTCGGCTTTGGTAGCTTAGCTCCTGAGAGGATCTCAATTGCACAGTCAGTAGTTGTTGATTTCTCCTTAATTCCAGGTTGCTTCTCTTTTTGATTAGTTTCCAACGATTGTTTCTTGTCCTGCCCTCTGGTGTTTTGGAGAATAATTTGATCCCCTCTTTGTGGCAGCCCCTCAAATACTGGAATACTCCTATCATGATACCCCTCTTTCCTCTTTTCTTTAGACTAGCCAAACCCAAATCCTGCATCCATTCTTCATATGGTTTAGTCTCAAGGCCTTCAATCATCTTAGTTGCTCTTCTCTAAACTTTTTCCAAAGTCTCAACATCTTTTCTGTAGTATGATGACCAAAATTGGTTGCAGAATTCCAGGTGTGGTCTTACTAGGGTTTTATAAAGCGGCACTAATATTTCACATGATCTTGATTCTATGCCTCTGTTTATACAACCCAGGATTGTATTAGCTTTTTTGGCTGCTGCTGCACACTGCTGGCTCATATTCAAGAGATCATTCACTAGGACTCCAAGGTCCTTTCACAGTTACTGTTTTTGAGCCAGGCCTCGCCTAATCTGTACTTATACCATTGATTTTTCCTGCCTAAATGTAATACTTTGCTTTTCTCCACATTAAAATTCATTTTGTTGGATAGGGCCCATTGATCAAGTTTGTTAAGATCTTTTTGGATTCTGAACTTGTCTTCTGGGGTGTTGGCTATTCCTGCCAGTTTAGTACCATCTGCAACTTTGATGATTTCCCCTTCTATTCCCTCATCTAAGTCATTAGTGAAATATTAAAGACTACTGGGCCTAAGACGGAATCTTGTGGTACCCCACTGCTTACTTCTCTTCATGTGGATGTAGTACCATTAAGGACTACTCATTGAGTATAGTTTGCAGCCAGTTACAAATCCATCTGGTGGTGATCCATCTATTCCACATTTTTCTAGCTTACCAAGAAGTAGATTGTGGTCTACTTTGTCAAATGCCTTCCTGAAATCTAAATATACTATGTCCACAGCATTTCGCTGGTCTACTAATTTAGTGACTTTATCAAAGAATGAAATAAGATTGGTTTGGCATGATCTGTTTTTAACAAACCTGTGCTGGCTACTAGTTATAACTTTATTTGCTTCTTGTTTGCAGATCTGGTTTTTTATTATCTTTTCCAGGATCTTCCCATGTATTGATGTTAGACTGGTTGGTTTGTAGTTTCCTGGGTCTTTTTTTATTCCTTTCTTGAAGATGGGAACCACATCAGCCCTTTTCCAATCCTCAGGTACTTCCCCAATGCTCCAGGATTTTTCCGGGAGAAATCTTCGAGTCCAAACTCCAGCCCAAGGCAGGAGACCTTATACCATCCCAGAGAAATGGCTGTCCATTTTTTCTTGAAAACCTCCAAGTGATGGAAGCACCCACAACCCTTGGAAACAAGCTGTCAGGAAATTTCTCCTTAACTCCAGGTTGGATGTCTCTTTAATGAGCTTCCACTCATTGAGTTCCTTTAATTTTTGGACAAGATTTCAAAATTGGTTTGCCACTGACTCCTTTCTAGGACTGAAAAAGAGTGACTTTGTGACTAAGTTGGGACTAGAACTCACAGTCTCCCAATTTCTAGTCTTAATTACTACATCAAACTGGCTTTCTTATGCCTTAGAATCTGACACTATTACTCTTCTTGTATTTCATTAGATACTTATTGTGAGTTAATCCAAAACTCTTCTATAGAATGCAAACTAACACCTACCTGCCAACTGAAAAGACTGTTGTTTCCCCAGGGTGCATCTTGCTTTTGCTCTCTTTTAACCGGCCCTGACGATGTATGGGAGGTCTCTTTTTCTTGCTGCAATGAATGCAAGGTGCTTGTGTTGAACCTAAGTGCACTGTGTGGTGATGAGGAATGCCACCATCTTGGCTGCTGCGATGTGGGCATAGAGCACTGGAGAAAAGAGCCATTAGATTTAAAGATTAGCAGTTACATAAATGAAATTCTAAAGCAAACCCCATTAGTACATATAACATAGAGCCAACACAGAGAAACCTGCACTGGAAGGCAAAATCAGACTTCCACTCAGACTATTTTCAAACTCCTGGATAGTAAAATATAATCCATGAAACTCCATTCTCTTCAAAATACATCTACTGAGGCCCAAATGAAATAAATAGGAACTGTATAAGAACATTACACAATTGCTATACAACAATGTAACATCCTGCATCAACACAATTAACTAGGGCCATCTGAGCCTGACCTTCTGTTCTGGTTTTTTATCCTACTACAAAAAGATGGGCTGCAATATGTTTAGCTCCTCTGAATGACAGACATCTAATCTGGTCATTCAAACAGAGTGAAAACTACACATATGCATTCAATATGCAGCTCTTCTTACCACTCTTCTCTATCCTAGTAGACCCCATAGGATATGCTGGGGGCAGACCTCTAAATATTTCCTCTCCAACCACATTCTTTCCCTGCCTCTGGGATTTGAAAGAATCAGGAAGAAAATCCTCAATTAGCACTTAGTGGCATTGTGGGGGGATTACAAGACAGATGACTGAGGAGAGCTTTTAAACTTACCCTCCTATGGCCAGTAATCTCCATTACACTTATGTTATGTTGAAAATGAATAATAAGGCAGAATGTATGTCATTCACATACATACCTATATACACTCACTACTATATCATGTGATTTAGTCACATGACTGAGGGAAGGAAGAAGGAAAACATGAGAGATTCTCAAGATGTGATTTATACCAAATTGAACCTATATGCTCTCCTCACCTGGGTACAGGCACTGGCAGTGGGAGATCAGCATCACTTTCTCCAAGCATTTCTTTCAGAACTTCAACATTTGCTAAAAAGGGAAGAAAATAAAAATGTATCAGAACAAGGCCCCAGGTGCTACGGCTTTACTTAACTAAGCCAAAGTTATGCCCACCTTCATTTTGAATGATACATTTCACTATTTTTTCTACAGTATCCTCATTCAGATCCTCATCATCATCTAAAAGAAAACGAAATATAGAAGTAAAAAAAGAGTAATTGTAACTCCAGTAATTAGTGCGACCTTCTAAGAATCCTGAAAACCCCCAAATACTGCCCAGTTACAAACCCTTAATTATTTTTGTTTTGTCCTTTTCTTTCAATATGGCCCCTCCTCCAACAACACCCTTCTGTTTGTTATTTCCCTTGTGCAGTTTCAAAATTCTAGGTAATCCTTTAATCCTGTAATCTAAAATTACAGGTGCTTATTATTTGTTTAATTTTTTTCCTGGTACAACAATTGATCATTACATGAGAACAATTGGTTGGTTATTTGAAACAAAAAAATGAATGAATAATGAATGAATGTTAATTTTGGTTGCAAAAAAAAGTCAATTGTAAGGGCTGATTTACTAAAGGAACTATTTAATTAAGGACACCAAACCAAAAAGATGGAAAAACCTCTGGCAGGAAAAGATCTCAATAGTAATTTTTAATTTCTATGCTGATGAATGCAGTTTATTTTGAAAAAGCATACAAAACATGAAAGCAGGATGACTATGCAATAGGTTGACAACAATACCATTTCAGTTCTCTTGAAAATTGGTTCTTCTACACTGTCCATTGAATGATATAAAATGCTGAACCATATTCTTCTATATTTAATCATACATTGGTATTATAAAATAATAAGGATAGGATAGGATAGGATAGAAAAGAGAATAGAATAGAATAGAATAGAATAGAATAGAATAGAATAGAATAGAATAGAATAGAATAGAATAGAATAGAGCAGAGCAGAGCAGAGCAGAGCAGAGCAGAGCAGAGCAGAGCAGAGCAGAACAGAATGAGCTGGAAGGGGCCTTGGAGGTCTTCTGGTCCTTCTCTTCACTAGACTAGCCATGCCCAGTTCCAGTAAACTTTCTTCATATGTTTTAGTCTCCAGTCCCCTAATCATCCTGGTTACTCTTCTCTGCACTTTTTCTAGAGTCTCAACATCTTTTTTATAGTGTGGTGACCAAAACTGGATGCAGTATTCTAGGTGTGGTCTTACTAAGGCTTTATAGAGTGGTATTAGTACCTCACTTGCTCTTGATTGTATCCCTCTGTTAAAGCAGCATTGGCTTTTTTGGCTTATACCTTTGATTTTTCCTGCCTAAATGTAAAACTTTGCTTTTCTCCACATTGAAATTCATTTTGTTGGATAGAGCCCATTGTTCAAGTTTGTCAAGATATTTTTGGATCCTGAGCTTGTCTTCTGGGGTGGTGGCTATTCCTGCCAATTTACTATTGTAGGAAGTTAGCACCCACCCCTTTTCTAGAAGAATGAAATATTTTAGGAAATCTTAAAAAGGCAGAATATATTTCCCTGGATGAGAAATGGAGAAACATGTTTTAAAGACAAAGCAGCTCCCACCTTCCTGCCTCCCCCTCTCCTTTTGTCAATGGGCCAGAGGCAGAAACCCAATCCTTTGTCAAAGGACCATCATCTGCAACACAATAAGACCCATCTAGCAACAGAAACTAACACAATGGGACCCATCTAGCAACAAAAACTCACCACATGGCACTTGGGAAGATTACATCAGTCAGCAAGGCTAGCTAAGACCCCCACCCCCTGGGAGTCTGATAACCAATCGGGATACTCTTTCTGGGCCCCAGGAAGTTCAAAGCCAGAGAGGGCATAAAACCAAGGCACGCTCAGCATCTCTGCCCTTTTCTGTTCAGGTACTCAAGCCATGTGATCCTATCCACCATTAAACTATCTTTCCAAGCAGTCTCCATGTTTCCAGTGTCTTTTTCCCCACTTGGAGCTGAACCCAGAAGGATATTTATTCTAACACTATCATCTACAAATTTGATGAGTTCCCCTTCTATTCCCTCATAATATTTTATTATAATATCCATCAAATATTTACTTTGCCACTTTCAGAAAAGAAGTTAGAGCTCATCTAGGCCAATATAGAAATCCAGCAGCTTTGACATCTATCCATCCAGTTTGTGTTTAGATGCATTCAATGAAAGAGTATCCAACCAGCATCTAGGGTGAGCCATTCAATTCTAAAACTGATTTTACCATTAAGATTTTTTTCTTGATGTACAGTTCCTTGCCACTTTAAATTCATTGTTCTTCCCGTCTTCTGAAACAACTTGAAAGAATTCTGCCTAGTCTTGTACATAACACCTTTTCAAATACTTTGAAGATATCTTTGGCGTCTCAATACCATCTTTTTTTTTCAGCTTAAACATACCCAGTGCTTCCCAACATTTCTCATAATTTTTTATTTCATGTTCCCTATCCTTTGCACATATTCTAGTTTGTGAGTGACTTTTTAAAAATCTGGTTCTAACAAATGAAGAAAGGGCAGGAATAATGACTTTTGTTAATCCTGACACTTTACTTTTCTTGATCCAATTTAAGATGTCCGTCCTTCCTTCCTTCCTTCCTTCCTTCCTTCCTTCCTTCCTTCCTTCCTTCTTTCCTTCCTTCCTTCTTTCCTTCCTTCCTTCTCCAACTGCATGTTCAACTTGTGATCTGCTAAGATACCCAGAACAGTAATGTAAAATGGAACCTGTACTATATCACTGGTACCTGTCAACTTCGGACTGAACCTGGCCGCAGCCATCTTTCTATTCCTCAGTTGCCACACAGAGAGTGAAGGGGGAAGGAGGTTGGAATGCATTACTACACACAACAAAGAGCTTTCTCGTGAGAACCAAGGTAATCTCTACTGGCAACAGATAACGGTAGGGAAGGAGTGCCTGAAGAGCCCGCGAATTAACCCAATTGGCCAATGTGACCTGTAACACTTGGGGATGGGGTTATTTCCTAGTTTATACTGAGACTGCGGGAAAGATTTAGATTTGGTTTTCCATTGAAGCTGTGTCAATATAATGTACTCATTAAAGAAGACCTTTGAGAAGAAGCCAAGTCTCAGAGTTCTGATTTGCTTGGGTTTATTAGTCGAAGCCTTGACAGTACCATTGGCACACATTTATTGGATATGATTGTTCAACCAACTTTTTATCTATCTAATGGTAAAATATTCCAGCCCACATTTTGCCTTCTTCTGTTTAAGAATCTCCTGGGAGACTTTAGAACAGCAACAGTTGCCTATATACCTTTAGCCAGCATTTCCACTTCTTGTCTCCTGTTATTTTTACCATTCTTTCTGTGATGCTGATTTCCTACTCCATTTCTTTCATTTCACATTTCATTTCATCGTGTTTCCTTGAAAATAAGACCTGGTCTTTTTTTCCCTCCAAAAGAGGCATTAGGTCTTATTTTCAGGGAATGTCTTCCACTGTCTCATCTTGTGGTGGTGACACTGACAGACCCGCTCAGCAGGAGCATGTGTGGCCACTGCCAGCCCACTTCTTCTGTGACCGCTTGCCGCCGCTCCTGCGTGGCACCTCATGGCCTCCATTTTGCCGTCAGAGGCTGTCAGGAAAGGTATCTGCAGCTGAGAAACAAGCTCCAGATTGATGAACGCAGCACCCCCCCGGCCTCCATTTCGCCATCACAGGCCTTCAGGAAAAGCCTCTGCAGCCAAGAAACGAGCTCTGGATTGACATGTGCTGCGCCCCTTGGCCTCCGTTTCACTGTCAGAGGCCTTCAGGAAAGGGCTCTGCAGCTGAGAAACGAGCTCTGGATTGATGCATGCAATGCCCCCAGGCCTCCACTTCACCATCAGAAGTCTTCAGGAAAGGCCTCTGCCAGCGGAGAAATGAGCTACGGATTAATGTGTGCAGCAGCACCCCCCACTGCCTCCATTTCGGAAAGGCCTCTGACAGTGAAACAGAGGCCAGGGGCAACGTATGTATCAATCCGGAGTTCGTTTCTCAGCTGCAGAGGCCTTTCCTGAAGGTCTCTGATGGTGAAACAGAAGCCGGGGGCAACATGCACAAGGAGGTGGCAAGCCACCACAGAAGAAGTGGGCCAGCAAGGTGAGGCAGATGTTGGGGGTATAAGAGGCCTGGCTGCAACTGTCTTAAGGTAAGTGGGTGCAGGGCATGTGAGGCAGCTCCACCCCACCATCCCCACCTTAGCTTAATTTTTACCCATGCACCTCGCCCCACCTCGTGCAACCAGGTGGGCGGGGTCTTAACTATGGCTTATTTTGGAGGTAGGGGGCACGTGTAAAAATCAAGCTAGGGCTTATTTTCTGGATAGGACTTGTTTTCAGGGAAACACTGTACAAAGTAATTTAATCTCCTTATTTTAGTACTTGATATCATCATATAAAGAAACGAATGTTTCTAAATGTTAGCTTATACATGAAGGATAGTAAGAAAAACCCTGTTTTATAGCCAGTTTCTTTTTCTGGTGACTTATTCTTAGAAACAATATGCCCATGAAGCAAGAAAAGTATATCTCTTACAACATGTACCACATGTCATTGCACAAAGCAGTATTTTATACACAATTGTAAATGCATGTTTATAAAAGTATAAGTTATTTAGAAAAATTGGAATGCAATTTCCTGTCACTAAATTGTTGATGCATGCATAATTTGAACACTAAAACCTAAGTTAATAAAATCACATTTTAAAATCTTTTTAGTATCAGACAATTTCAAGACAAATGGAGTCATTTTCTTCAAAAGAAGAGGATGAAAAATGGAAGTAGCACAAACAATATTTGGGATTTTAGGGAAACTATTTTTATGTCTAAACATGGCCAATTGTTAATCTTGTTAAAAGGTTTTTCATTTAAAGAATGAAGATTAATTGTACCCTAACAGGCCTCTCTGTTTTGGCTTCTTCAGTTATTACTATCTATGCCGATACCACAACTCCTTTGGCAGCTCATGTCAATTTGAATCATCTCCATTAATGGAAACAGCTCTTAAACCCTGGAGGGTCTTTGGGCTAGGACTGGATTGCCTATATTCACTGCTCCAGTCCCACCCCTCCCACAGTCTGGTTCTGAAACCCATCTGGTTGGGGAGATTTCTCAGACTCCAATTGTCAGGATATTTTCACAATAAAACTAAATGAGTTGCAAAATCAGGAGAATAGAAAAGACAACTATGTACATTCTGCTTTGATGTAAGTTCACTTTAGTTCTGTGTCAATTTACCTCAAATTATCAAAAGTGGTAGTAGCTACAACCCAACACATATTAGACTAGGAACTATGTTTCTACATTTTAGAAATAACAATACCACTCACAGAGATGCTAGACAAGTGTAGATGGATGGGAAATGCCAAATTTGATAGTGGCTGATCTGAAATCTCTGAGCCCTCCACTAAACCACTTATATAAGCTTGATTCCTTCTTGCATATCATCCTAAATCTGATTTACCCAATAGAACTGTGGTAGTCAACCTGGTCCCTACCGCCCACTAGTGGGTGTTCCCGCTTTCATAGTGGGCAGTAGGGGTTTTGTCCCTACTTTATAAATCACCATTACTGTGGAATCGGTCGGCGGTTAGAAAATTTTACTACTAACAGAGATACAAAAGTGGGCGGTAGGTATAATAAGGTTGACTACCCATGCAATAGAATATACTGTTTTAAAGCACCATGCTTGCGACTTTAGAATTAAGGAGCAGTTTCTGGCTTGACTGAACTCCTCATCACAACTGAGTTGCAAAAGATGCTGCCAAGAAATTTAGTTTCTCGCTCCCCATCCCACCTTCCAGTTACTTACCATCTTGGAGTTGTGTCAGTGATTCCTTGTTGTCAAAGTCAAATTCATCACTGAATGTCCTACAGCGGTATCCCTTTTTCTTTAGGATATGGCAAATGAGAAAGCCGGCAAGACCCATGACAAAGAAGACCAAAATCAGCAGGATCAGCATATATAAGCCATGCTGGGGGTCCACATCCCCATCTGTGGTGCTGCTGTGCTCTGACATCCGGAGCTACAAAAGGGATGGTAAGACTCAGAGTTCTTTGAGATTCACTTTTATTGTTCCTGCTGCAGCTATTATTGTGATGGCGACTGCTGCTATTACTACTACTATCCATCACTCCACAAACATATCCTAAAAGCAAAATTTTGGTCTTAATAGAGGGATTATCCATCCAAAAACTGAGATATACAAATGAGAAAGGAAAGAACTTCCAAAAACATTCTGCTTGTCAGCTACACTTAGAAAACTCCTCCTCCTCGAGGTATTTGGGTTTCCGATTTAAGTGATTTTGAAAACTGCAATCCTCTTTCCTCCAATTCTCGTATTTACTTTTTCTAGTCAATTCCAGATAGCTTGCTGGCTCGCGCGCCCGCGCACTTTCCCGCCACCCCTTCCCTCTGTGCCTCGCAGTCATTGCCGCTTCCTTCATGACATTTCCCAAGGTCGCTGCTGCTTTTGCAATATGCAATAATCTTCCTGCGTTTTGATCGCCTCTCGGAGGACCCCAACCCCTTTTCCTACTTGGAGCAAGAGCTATGGTGGGTGGGTGGGGTTAATATTTACTAATGCCTCTCATCCAGATTCCTTGGCGCGACCTCCCTCTAGCTTCAGCCCTGTCCTTTTCCGGGACGCGGATTCTTCCCAAGGGCAGAGCGGAGACTGCCTTCGCGCTTGTCTTTACTGCATCGCCTCTACATTGGAAACGCAAACTGGCCCCGCCACTGGCTCTGCTGATGCCCCCCCCGCCTCCGCGACGCTCCTTCTGATTCTCTATCCCAGGTACTGTACTCACAAAAAAAGAAGGCCGAGTTCAGCTGCGAATGTAGGAATCCAAGGTGAGCAATAGAACTGCAGCAAGGCTGCAAAAGCCAGCATATAAACAAGTTGCCTTTTTAGACTGCACCAGCCCTACCAGCTCCACCATTTACCTATTTCCAGAACTGCCTGCCAAGCGGTCCTTTCCAGACTCAGCACTGATCTCTGCATCTACTTGGTTATACTTCTGAGGTATGTCCCATCACAAAAAATCTCCTCTCCCCTCAGAATACCCCTGACCATGAGGCACTGCCCCCTTCTGTCATCAGAATTGTGCATTCCTGCTTAAGGTGCAGTATCCTGAATGCTGCAGCTTCTGGTATACCTGAAGGATTCTACTTTGGGTAAATCTATCCACCTTCATCTGTCTCCTAGCAACTCTGCATCTTGCACTGCCAGATACTATTCTAAGCACCTTCTAGTCTCACCATTTCATTTGGGCACAAAGATGAAGAGTAAATAGCAAGCTATTTCTATCCACCTCAGTGGCTACCAAGGCTTTTTTGCAGGAATAGCAGTAGTCTTCCAGCATCTAAGAAATATCTTTGAAGTTTTAGCAATATCTCAAGAAAAGCCTACAAGGACTCCCCTGGTCTGAGAGGGCAATAGCTGGAAGGTTTCTAGAGGAACCACTATGGATAACTATGGGGCTAAGAAATAAGTTTATCATCTCCATATAAAAGCAATCACCAAGCTTATGTGTGTACTTATTTCTCATTTTTCTAGTGAGTCTTTGTTATATCGTCTCTTGCAACTCTCTTCCACATGGTGTTCACATTAAAAAAAGCCATTCATGTCAGATGTGGACATCAGATACAGGATAGTCTACATATACAGTATAAAGACCCCATGGGAGCTGAACTTCTATGTGGGTGCATGTTCAGCCCTACAAATATTCAAGGGGCGTAGCATTCACGATTGGTATTGAAAGCACAGATATTGGGGTCTATGCTAGTGATATGTTATAACTAGTAGTTCTCCTGCGCCTTTAAATATAATTACTAGTTACAGTACTTAAAAGAGAACAACATATTCTACAAGTTTTCATAAAACTAGATTTGTTAAGTTCACATATGTGAATTTAAAATTAAGGGAGTTTTTTCTTTGTGCCATCAAGTCAGACTTGACTTCTGTCAATTGCATAGAGAAGTTCCTGCAGCTTTCTTGCCAAGATTTGTCATTGCCTTTTCCCTAGGGCTGAGAAAGAGTTAGTGGCCCAAGGTCACCCAGATGGCTTTCTGCCTATGCCAGGACTAGAACTCAATAGTCTCCCACTTTCAGCCCTTGTGTCTTTAACCACTACACTGCACTGCATTTCAAAAGAATCGTGGAGTTTCACAAATGTAAGCAAAAAGAACAGTAAAATTTCATCTGAGAATACAGTATGTGGATTTTCCTCCCTCAACCTGAATGATTATAGCATTTGGCTCCCCTGAACATTAACAGAATGATAAGAATCTCCAGCAATACTGTTAGATAAATTAAGAAGCGGAAGTGAATGGTCTTTTTAGGAACTACTCAAAAGTTTAATCTGCATAGATTAAAGAAGTGGTAGAAAGGTTGGATAGAAAACGGGGGAAATGAAACTATAAATTGTTAAATACAACTTCCCCCAGGGACTACTTTGAAATGGGAATAACAGCTACAAGGGAACATTCGAGAAAAGAGATTAGATTGAAAGCTTTTTTCTTCTTGATTATAAAATGCTTTTTAAAAATGTTGCATTTTCTGACAGTACCAGGATGCAGTACCAGCATGCCAACAGAGATGTTGCACTGCAAATATAGAAATTACTGAAAATAGGCAGAAGAATGTTATGAAGATATAGCACTTATGATATAATGCTTATGAATTTAAATGGAATGTTCAGGAGAAAGAATGACAAGATACAAAGCATCAGAATAATATGTTTTGCTAGGCTTTCCCACTTGTAAAGACTAATATGAGAAGTACCGGTATGTTTTGTAACATCACCACAACTTACATTTTATATGCACTTTATAAATTATACAAAGGTCAGGTAATAATGAAAAACAGATTTTCTTATTATGAAGATCATAGTAATAGTAATAATTAAACTAGTATGCAACCCAATTCTCAGTGACTCTAGGTGGCTCATAACAATTAAAGAAATTGCAATAAATTCAATAAAAAAAATAAAACGAAGAGATTATGATAATAATGATGATACCTGGATTTTTTGCCTGTTTGGAAGAGCCATGAAGGCCTGGTTTTTCATTCAAGTATTTAGTAAGGAAGAGCTAAAACTCTCCCACCCCACTTCATCATGCTTGCCATCTTTACATACTTTATTTATTTGATAGTCATTTGTTTGAATGTTGTGAGCTACCTGGAATCATTGAGAATTGGATGGGATAGAAATTTAATAAATTATTGTATTATTGGTACCAATACAGGAGAATATTTGTAGCTCAGGGTTGAAATGAGGATCCTTGGTGTTCTCTGAGCTTGGTTGTTTTCTTGTAGATTTTTCCTTACCCGAACTAGGTAATATTATCAGTGTTAGTGTTAGCCTCAACAGACTAATATTTATGATGTTACCTAGTTTGGTTAATGAAATGTCTGCAAGAAAACAACCGAGCTCAGAGAGCATCAAGAACCCCTCATGTTATATTATTTTCTGTATGCCTCAGTGATACTGTGGCCTTAGTGTTCTACTATTAGTAGTAGTGGTGTTCTACTACTACTATTTCTTAGTACCAAAATCTATGATTTTGGAGTTTTCTGTCCAATTCCAAGCTCCCAATTTAAGAAAATTCAGACAAACTGTATCTAGTTTGAAGAATGGCTCTGAATATAATCAGATGAAAAAAGAAGAAAGTGATTGAGAAAGTTTAACTTTATGAAAGGAAGACTGAAGGGAAATAAGATAGCACTCTTAATACTCCTGGAAAGGATGTTAAATGGAAAAAGGTCTCCATCATTCCTTGAAAACAGGACAGAATATTTATTTATTTATTGGTTCGATTTATATGCCGCCCTTCTCCGGAGACTCAGGGCGGCTTACAATGCGTTAAGCAATAGCCTTCATACTTTTGTATATACCTGCTTAGTAGGGCTTTCGGCCCCCCCTAAGCGGTGTTCTTTTTTATACAAAGTCAGCTTATTGCCCCCACAATCCGGGTCCTCATTTTACCTACCTTGGAAGGATGGAAGGCTGAGTCAACCTTGAGCCTGGTGAGATTTGAACTCGCAGTAATTGCAGGCAGCTGGCAGCTAAGTGCTACTTAACAGCGCTTTAGTCTGCTGCTCCACCAAGGCTCCTATAAATCTACCAATATGGATTTCAAGTTCATGAAGACAGATTCCAAATGAATATTAGGGGAAAATCCTATAGCAAGAGTATTCTGACAGGATTCAATTGCTTGGACACTGGTGGGTTCTCTGGACGTATTCAAGTAGAAGTAGAGAGTCACCAATTGGAGATAATTTAATTTTGATTCCTGCACAAAAAAGGAGTTTGGACTTGAAGGCCTAAATAGTCCCCTCCAATTCTATGATTTCATGATTCAATACATAACTGAAATTGTAAGTATGATATTAATAGTTATCTCCTATTCTAGGTCACAAACATGCTGCTAGTTGTACAATTACAAAACTAACTTCCAAAATGCTTTCAAATACCACATTTGACCAAATATGAATCACATTACTTATGCCATCTGAAAATTCAAGAGGTAGAAAGCACATAATCCACAATACAGAAGAATGCACAGGCATTGATACATTATGGACTAGGAGAGAATGTAATAGCTTTTTCATGATTGCTTATTTGTCTGTTTTATGTTGGAGAACATCGTATCTTTATTCAGCCATCACCTAACATTGATTGGTGAATTGGTGCATAGCTACTATAATTATGTTGTTAATGAAAAATTCTGTGAGTTACACCACTGAAATATCTACTAATGTTGCTGTTATATAATGTGCCAATTAACATTAGTGCATTGCTAAGG
This sequence comes from Pantherophis guttatus, assembly GCF_059756535.1. NCBI lineage: Eukaryota > Metazoa > Chordata > Lepidosauria > Squamata > Colubridae > Pantherophis > Pantherophis guttatus. Next base: position 116,743,834 of record NC_142065.1, on the reverse strand, counting down.
ATGATATCAATGTTCCAATATTTGAGGGGCTGCCACATTTGTCCAGTTTAGCTACAAAGATACCTATATTTATTTATCAATAATTCTTAATTAAATTTTGGAGAAATATACACATAAAAATGCGGGGAATATGGCTAACTGAACACATGCACGGGGAGAGATCTTCAAAGGATTTTATCTTTGAAGATCTCTTCTAAGATCTTTGAAGATCTTTGCTCTTCTACCTTTTAACTGAAGGGGCTGATATCCCATCAGTTTTTATGACCCACCTGATTAGGATGTGTTGAAGAACTTCCCCTCAGGATCCGTCTATATAGCTGTAAACCGGAAAATTGCTTTTGGAATTGAACTCCAAAGCATGCCAAAAGCTGGAAGGGGAAGGGGCTGCAATCTGTTTGGGGGTTGAAGAAGCCGTCCGTTTTTATTTTATTTTTTTTTAAACAGTAAGTTATGCCTTCCTTTCTTAATCACCTTCAAAGATTATTATTCTATCTTAAATCAATTTAATAGAGGCTCTTTCTAGCAACAGCCTGCTATATCTTTTTGAACACCTGCGCCATTTCAGGTCTTAAAGAACAAGGAAGAAGACTGCTAAGGCAAGCCAAATAAGGAAGTTTGCTGAGAGAGAAAAAGAAAAGTTGACCGAGAAAGATTAATATTGAAAGTTGTGGGACTTCCCGGGTTACTGTCACGCTGGTGCGGTGCAAGGGATTGGAGGCCCCGTTTCTTTTGCCCGATTTTTCACGTCTGGAAACCGGTAACAGTAAACCTGAACCTTGGAGAGGACAGTGATTGAAAGGGGATAGCTCAGAGGTGGTAGGGAGAAGGGTGATCCCCCACCATGGAGGGTGGCCCCCCCTGAAATCCAGTGTGGAAGAGACCGGCTGTCAGAGCCGGGTCCGGAGACGTGACAGCCCAAATGTATAATGAAGAAGCAGAACAGTGAGAAGCAACAAGAAGCATCGGCGAAAGGAGTTTTATAAGTGGCGAAATATCCGAATTATCTCAGTGAAATTGTGGAGGTTACAGACAAGGAATAAAGGGAGTCTCCAAAGAGTTAAAAACAGCCCCTCAGCAGTGGGAGCGGAAGGAAGATAGACAGAGAGTGAAAGTGCTTTACGAGCGGTGTTCAGAGGGATTGGATTGCTGAGAAAATCAAACAGAAAATTGGAACTGAGATTGAGACTGAGAAAGTGTTGAGGGTGTGCGTAAGTGATGAATGGATCAGAGAAAGAAGGAAAAAAGAATTACTTTTGGAGATAGAGAAGGAGGAAGTGTAACGAAGGGACAGTGACTGGGCAAATCAGAGGAAGCTGTCATTTTCAAGCTTGGAGAAGGGGATATAGGAAAGAAGGGGGAAAAGGAGTGAGACTGAGAAAGAAAGAACATTGGTACTTTGGAGGAAGATTTATGGACTGGAAACATCAAATAAATTAAGTATATGGATTGGTAATGGACTTTTAACCTACCCCTGTGAGATTTATATGGAACTTTGGATTTAATACCTAATACAATCCTGGAACTTGATATTTAAGATTTAATATAAACAATACCAAACATAGTTATACTCTTTGTTAGCTTTTTGTGATTTCCCTTTCCTTCTTTATTACTTATTGGTCCCTCTTATCTTTTCTTTTTAAATATAGTTAAATAATTTAAATACTCTAATAATAGGAAATACATCTATTTTTCTCTTACTACTATAGATTTGAAAATAAGTGTGGATTGAGATTACTGAATAAGTAATTATTGATTATAAATAGTAAATACAGAACGGTGCTTTATATAATTAATTGGATATAGAAAATAGATTTATACAATTTGTTGTGATTAAGTGATAAATTATACTTTATTGATTTAGGTTGCAATTGTATTTGTATTATAACAAGCTTAGGAAGAAAGACTACAGATAGAAAGAGATACAGACACAGACTGAAGTAGTAAATTAGATATATATGGTGTTGTGGAATAGTCTCCTCCAAAAAATTAAAATGTCAAATACAACTGCTGTCACAAAAACAGTAAAGAAGACAATTTCTATGACAGCCTCACCTACAGGGCAGAAATTAATAACAGATATGCCAATCACTGAAAAATTAGGATCAGCATCAACTGTACAAAACATGCAAACCTCACTGAACATGTTGAAAATGCAGGAATCTATTAATAATAATCATGAAGAAATGAAAGGGGAAATGTGTGAGGTGAAGGGAGACATAAAGAAATTAGATGACAGAATGGAAAAGATTCAGGAATCAATAGCAAATAATGAACAAAAAATTAAAGTAGTAGAGGCAAGAGCAGAAAGAACCAAAAAGAAATTGGAAGCTGCAGAGGAGAGGTAGATAGTGGCAAAAAAGGAGTTGAAAGAAATAGTATCACATCTTGAGTTAGAGAGATCCTCCCACTACCTTAGATTTCAAAACATAGAAGAGAATAGAGAGGAGGATCTCTATAAACTCATGGTGGAAATTCTAGCAGAGCCCCTGAATATGGATAAATAGGAACTATGGAATAGTATTGACGAAGTATATCAGGTATACACAAATTATGCAAAACGGCACAGACTGCCACATGAAATTCATGTTAGATTCACAAAGAAATCAGTACGTGATGAAATTTATAGAAAGACAAGAGAAGACTAATTGATTTACAAAGGAAAAGAAATTATAATACTTAAACAGTTACCAAAAAAAATCTGTGATCCACATAGGAACTATCAATTCCTCTCTTCTAAACTGATTAAACATAGAATAATGTTCTGCTGGTTAATACCAGAGGGTATGCTGATAACCTGGGAAAATAAAAAAATAAGAGTGGACACAGTAGAAAAGGCCCAGGAATTTTATGAGCAATGTTTTGGGGAAGAATTAGACAATAGAGAGGAGTTAGAAACAAAGAGTCAAGAAGAACAACAGATAGAAGAAAACGAACCAGCCCGAGAATCAAGAGAGCGGTTAGATATGGAAAACCAGGATAGAGAAGGGGTAAGAATAAGATAGCAAAGGGAAGTAAAACAAAGAAAGGAAACAAGAAGGACAAATAAGTAATTTAATGGAGGAGGTGAATTTAATATCAATTAACATAAACGGACTGAATGTACCGATAAAACGAAGACAAATAATTACTAAAGTTCAAAAATTGAATATGGAAATAGTATGCTTACAAGAAGTGCATATCCCAAAAGGAAAAAGTGGCTTTTTGGAAGCCCCCAAACTAGGGAAATTATTTGTAGCATTGGCAGAAACAAAAAAAAGAGGGATAGCAGTTTATATAAAGGAAAGGTTAAATCCCAAACAAATGTATGCAGATAATGAGGGAAGGACACTAATGATTGAAATCTCAATAAAACAAAAAAGAATATTACTTGTAGTCATTTATGCACCCAACATACATCAGAGAGAATACTATAATAAGTTACACAGAAAACTAATAGAATTAGAAATAGATAACCTATGCATATTAGGTGACTTCAATGCGGTGGCAGACCCTAAAAAAGACTACAAAACTGGAAAAAAGAAAAACCATGAAAGGAAAATATTACCAACTACATTCTTTGAATTGGCCCAGGAATTTAACTTAAAAGATATGTGGAGAGAAATTAATCCCCCAAAAAAGCAATATACTTTCTTCTCTAAGCTCCAAAATTCGTGATCTAGGATAGACATGGCATGGATGGACCCAAAAACAGGGAAAGACATCGCAGAAATAGAAATTGAAACTAATACCTGGACAGACCACAACCCATTAAAAATCAGATGGAAAGATTGGCAAAAATGTACTCCAACCTATCACCTAAATGTTGGAGATGTGGCCATAAGTTAGGAACATACTACCACATCATGTGATGTGCCCCAGTGTTAAAAAAAATTGGTATAAAACCAGAAGGTGGCTAGAAGAGATTACACTCCAAAAGATTGATTTCAAACTGGAGTTGATAAGAAAATGGAGAAAAGTTTGTACTACATAACATTGCATATACTAACAGCGGCCAGAATTGCTCTGGCGCAAATGTGGAAACACACCATCTGAATTAAATTAAAATTTTAAGTAATTAAAAAGATCCTTGAATGTGCTGAAATGGATAAAATGACAATGGAGATTAAAGAAAGAGATGATTTGGACTACTATAAAGTGTGGAATAGATTCTATACGTGACTAGAAAATAGGAATCAAAATAAGAAATAAGACTGTAAATTGAAATTTGATTAATTGGAATCTAAGAATATTGAATAATGGTAAGGATAAAATATTGACTATGTTAATAAATAGGATGTAAGTATATATAACAATTTAGTTTATAAGAATGCTCAATATGCTTTATATAATGCTCAAAATATTATATAATGTTGTTATTTATGTTTTGTATTTTACCATTTGGTGTATGTATAAGTTCTTTTTTTCTTTTTTCTTTCTTTTTTCTTTTTGTGTCTTTTTCTATTATGTTTTTGGTTTTATTTTATTGGTAAAATATTAAATAAAAATTATTTTTTAAAAAAGATTGAAAGTTGTGATTTTAGTTTACTTTGTAGTAACTGGCAGCTTGATCTTCTTAGCTGTGGGTGGCTAAAATTTTCTGATTTTGATTTTGACTAAAAGAGGAAGCCAAGTTGCTGGAGCAAAGTATTAGAGATATATTTGAAAAGTTCTAAATAGAAATATATCTAAATAAAATAGACCAATTTGTGGGCCAATTGCTCTTTGATGATAGAAAATCCTTTCAAAGCACTTCTGAGATGCAAATATGTGGGTATGTTCCCAAACTGCAGAGGCAAATTTTCAAGTAGGTGAAAATGCAGAAGAGTATATCCACAGCCTTGAAAGAACTGGATATGAAGTTTCATTTTCACGTTCACTATTATGGTTCAGATGTAAACCTCTCAATACAACTGAAAGAAGAGTGGTGAGAAAAAAGATAAATTTGGGACTTTTTCTTTAAGGACATTAACAAGGTTGAGGATTTTGTGATAGAAAGGAGTACAAGTTTTTCATACTTCCAGAGAAGAAAAAGATTTTACTCCAGCTGGAAAGAGTAACTTAAATTTAATGAGTTAACTGGAATCAGGATGCATTTTTCTCATGTGCAAATGAACTCAAAATTTAACTGAAAATTTGAAGTGTGTGTACGCGAAAACCACTCACGCTGTAATCATGAAATCTCCAGATCTTGTAAAGCCTACAAACTTGAAATTTGCCACGTATGTTCCTCTTGGCTTCTAGGTGCTCACTAAGAAAGGATTTTTTCAAAATGACCATCAGAGCATTAATATTTCCTATATTATGATTAACACGCTCTAATGCTAAGGAGTTCTACTCCCCTCCCCACCTGAAAAGACATCTGTTCCAAATGCAAAACACAAGCAGAGGAGAGGAGTTTCACTTTCAGTTTTACTTTCACAGCAGCAACCAGGGAGGATAGGGGAGGCATCTGTGGGGCAAGGCTGAGGGAGAGAAGGGGATAGGATAGGGGAGGCTTCTGTGGGGCAAGGCTGAGGGAGAGAAGGGGAGAGGAGAGTCCGATCATAACTACTTAGTGAAGCACGGGTATCCAGCTAGTATTAGTGTGTGTGTGTGTGTGTGTGTGTATGTGTGTGTGTGTGTATATATATATATATATATATATATATATATATATATATAGGTCTTTGGTTATTCGGGTCTTCTCCCACGTAAAATTGGAAGTGTCTTGGCGACGTTTCGACGAAGTCTCATTCGTCATCTTCAGGCTGGTGTTCTCGGCTTCGTGCTTCCAGGAGCAATGTGAGATCGCAGCTGTCTCTTCCTTTTAACTGCTAGTGGAGGTGTGAGCTGATTGGGTGGGAACTTGGCTGTGTTCTGATTGGGTGGAGGTGTGTTCTGATTGGTTAGGGGCTTGGCTGTGCTCTGATTGGCTGGGGGTGTGTTCTGTTTGGGTGTTTTACACAGCTAAATAGCTTAGGGTTAGCTCAGGTTATATGAAGGATAAATATGGAGTCACTCAGGCTATATTCTTTACAGGAATAATTCCATTTCTCTCACTTGTTGTATCTCTCAAGTCACATGGAGGACCCCCAGACAGTGACACAGGCTGCCTGGAGCTCTGGGCAGCAGAGGCCAAGGGCTCAGCCTGGCCCTTGAGCTCCCAGGATACTGGGACCCTGCAACTCAGCCCAGCCCCGCTTCTCTGAGGGGGTGCCCAGCTACGCTTACCTCCTCCTCAAGGCTGCTGCTGTGCTCGCTCTCCTTGGCTCAGGTTATATGAAGGATAAATATGGAGTCACTCAGGCTATATTCTTTACAGGAATAATTCCATTTCTCTCATTTGTTGTATCTCTCAAGTCACATGGAGGACCCCCCAGACAGTGACACAGGCTGCCTGGAGCTCTGGGCAGCAGAGGCCAAGGGCTCAGCCTGGCCCTTGAGCTCCCAGGGTACTGGGACCCTGCAACTCAGCCCAGCCCCGCTTCTCTGAGGGGATGCCCAGCTACGCTTACCTCCTCCTCAAGGCTGCTGCTGTGCTCGCTCTCCTTGGCCAGGATGCTCATTGTGGGTGCAGGAGGGCAAAGTGTATGGGTCAGAGGGAAGCCCACTCCCTCTCCATGTGAGGAGACCCAGCTTTGTAACCAAAGCATCCTCAGTGATAGGATGGGAGACCACCAGGTGATGCCAGAAGGGGGCAAGGGGATGGCAAAAGGGCAGCAGGGCTGCTGGTGGCCAAATGCTAAGGCAGGACTTCCCTCAGACCCTCCCTCCCTCTCATTCCAATCTCCCTCTTTCCTTCTCTCCCTCTCCTCCTTCCTCCCCTACTTCTCATTCCCATTTCCTTCCTTCTCTTCCTCCCTCACATCCTTCCTTCCCTGCCTCCCTCCTTCTCATTCCCATCTCCGTCCTTCCTTCCTTCCTTCCTTCCTTTCTCCCCTATCTTACTCCTTCTCGTTCCCATCTCCTTCCTTCCTGCCCTCCTTCTTTCCCTGCCTTTCTCCTTCTCCTTCCCATTTTCTTCCTCCCTCCCTTTCTCCGTGCTCAGGAAGGGACAAGGGGAGGGGGAGATTTTGGCAGTGTAGCTGGTGGCTGTGACTTTCCCATGCAGAGTAGTCCTGGTAAAAGGGAAATGGTTGTGTGTTGTGAGGCCGGGTCAACAAGCGGGCCACAGAGGTGCTGTTGGCGGGCCCAGCACTGATCTACAACTTCATCACTGGAAGCTTTCAAATAGAGATTGGACTGCCATTTGTCAGAAATGGTGTAGGGTCTAAATCTGTAAACATCAACCCCATCCCCCTGGGTGTGCACACAGGAGGCGATGAGAGCATGGGGGCTGGCATCCTGGGTGAAAGGGAAGCGCTCAGAATGCGGTCAGCCTGCGGGGTAAGATAGTCACCAGGGACACCAGGCCCTGCCTACTCGCTGCCTCCTGTGCATGAACCCAGGGAATAGGGACGAGGTGGTGGAGGTTGCCCCTTGCTAGCTCCTGGGTCGCCCCGCAGATCTAAATCTGATCATGTTCCAGCCCAGATGGCTACCACCAAATTGTAGATCAATTCCTGGACACTCTGGGCCAGTCTTTCACTGTCTCCAGGGTGGCCCTGCGGGCTAGATCTAACCACATAGCGGGCTGGATCTGACCCATGGGCGTTGTGCTTGACATGGCTGGTCTAGTCTAATGAAAAGAACTAAGGATGATATCAGTGTTCCAATATTTGAGGGACTGCCAGAAAGAAGAGAGGGGTCAACCTATTTTCCAAAACACCTGAAGGCAGGACAAGAAGCAATAGATGGAAAATAACTTAGAATTAAGAAGAAATTTCCTGACAGTTAGAACAATTAATCAGTGGAACAGTTTGCCTTCAGAAGTTGTATGTACTCCATTGCTGGAGATTTTAAGAAGAGCGTGGCTACTCCATTGTCTGAAATGGTACAGGGTCTCCTGCTTTAGTAGGGGTTTGGACTAGAAGACCTCCAAGCTCTCTTCCAATTCTGTTATTCTGTTAATTCTTTTTCCTAGCTAAAATTTCACAAATCGGACTGCTTTTTTTCCCCCTTTAATAATAAATTTTCCTTAAAGTAACTATTATAATATTCTGATTGTCAGCATTCCAGAAAAAAACCCATTCCAAGTAAAGATGCGGAAGCAAGCATTTTCCAAAGTCCTCTTTACTAAAATAGGCAAACTGACACATTTGGGAAAACCCGAATCTGAAAAGCCCAGGTTTTCCTTCAGTAAGTCAAAGGTCTCAAAACCATCCCCTTTCCCCCCAGTCGATCACATGCTCCAATCAACGTCCGTTCCATCCTGATCCAGCCCCCTGACCGTTCCTTCTCCAGATGCGGGATCGCCCTGACCTTGACCAACAGGAAGAATGCTATTATTATTATTATGTCTACTAACCCCTTCTCCTACTAAAATACTGTATGTATTTTAATTTTGGTTGTTCACTGCCCTGAGTCCTTCGGGAGAAGGGCGGTATACAAATTTAATAAACCTAAACCTAAACCTAAACCTAAACCTAATCCTCCCTCCATGTCCCGGATCAGGGAGGGTGAATGTTGGGTTCACCAGCCTCCAGCTCACCTCCAGGGGTTGGGAAGGGGGGGCAAAGCTCCCTACTTCCATTCGCTCAAAACTCTCAGGGAGCCCAGTTAAGGACTGGTTCTGCATTGGGTGCAGCTGATCCCAGCCCCGGGAGTTCCTGGATTCCACAGCAGCCCCCATCCTCCCATCTGGCTCAGGGGCGACTTCATTTCCCCTCCTGGAGCTGGGTCAGACTGGCAACTCTTCCAGGAATCTGACGCCTCAGCCCAAGCCCCAAGTCGAAGGGCTTCCTCTGCAGCCTCCATGGCTCATCCCATCTCTTCAGAAAGAGCAAGCAAGGGATTGGCAATTCTTTGAGCATCCGGGGCCCTGGCGGGCCTCCCTCCAATTTCTCCTTTCTCCTCCATGTTCACTGAGTCTTTGCATCACCCGGGATTTAGGTAGATGCTGGGGCTCAGTACCCCTGACAGCCCCCTTACAGAGTGCTGTTAGGTTTTAGAGAGATTCGGGTTAATGTCAGCGTTCCAGAAAAACCCCCATTCCAAGTAAAGATGCGGAAGCAAGCATTTTCCAAAGTCCTCTTTACTAAAATAGGCAAACTGGCACATCTGGGAAAACCTGAATCTGAAAAGCCCGGGTTTTCCTTCAGTAAGTCAAAGCTCCCAAAACCATCCGCTTTTCCACCCAGTCAGTCACATGCTCCAATCAATGTCCGTTCCATCCCGATCCAGCTCCCTGACCACTCCTTCTCCAGATGCGGGCTCGCCCTGACCTTGACCGACAGAAAGAATGCTATTACGTCTACTAACCCCTTCTCCTACTTTCCCACATATGAGAAGGTGGCAGCATTGGAGCTTCCGGCCTAATATGGCTTCCAAAGCTGACACTGGTCACAATTTATCTAATTGATATGCTCAGTTGTCTTTGATAATTTTTTAGTGTTTGTTATATGCATTTTCTAAATCTATGCAAAGAATGGTAGTCTTTCCTCTGATGTTGTTGCCTGCATTACTTACAACTGCGTAAAGGATTTAAAATATATTCAATTAACAGTGCAAAAAACAAAACAAAACAAAACCCAGAGCATTATGTTCAGATTGATGACTAGAAATCTTCAGGCAATAGGGATTCAAAAAATAGTGCAAGGGGATCACTGCTATTATTTTCATACATTCTGAAGATGTATGAGATAAGCAACAAAGTATTCACTTGGGTCTTGTTATTTCAAAAATAAATAACCTGAAACATAAGGATCATATCTATTTTTTGCAGCCCCTAAGTATTCTCCCACCACAATGCTGAATTTCAATGACATGATGGCTGAAAAATAATAGCATGGTCCCTGAAATTTCAGAATAAAATACATTAAAATTAGACTTTCAAGAAGTATAAGAAAATTTAAAAACTTAGAAGCCATTGTGTATAATATCATCCTTTGGTATTCTTTTCCCCCCTTTTCCTTTTGTATTTCTCCCAAGGATGTTAGCACCTTAGCATGGCTAATTCCAGTGCCTGTCACTGCTGATAATGATTTAACTCTTTACTGATCAATTAAACTATTGCTGACCAGATTTAGATGCCAATTAAATTCTTATTTTCCATCTAGTCAATGGAGCAGAGGTAAACCTCCTCCTTGTATTCTTTTGTTCTACCTTTTATTAACTAACTATTTTCATGTCTCGGTTTCTTTTACAATATGCATATATTAGTTTGACATTGCTCTCTCCATGTATGCCTCTATTCTTTGCAAGATCATAAGCAAAACTTTGATTGCCTAAAGAAACACTGCAGTATATTTTCGTTGTATCACTTGCCTGTCATTATTTCCTTTTTTTCAGAGAATTATATTCTCCATTATGATGTTGTGAACTTATGTTCAGCAAAATCCTATACATAATCACATAAGAGAAAGATCCATGGAAGTTATTGTCCTGTCTATATAATTTTTTAAATGGGGCAGTAGATCTGTGAAGGAGCCTTGACCAGCTGTAGTTCACTCTGCATAAATGATCCTTATAATGTGTGAAATAGCTGATGACAGCTATTGTCAGTGCTCTTGTTGCACTGACTTTTTAGTGAATTTGAAATTTGTTTGCTATATAAACCAGGTTTATATAATACCTACTGCATTTAATTTTCAAGACTGCTTGAAAGTACAGACTTTGACTTTCTAATACTATACATCCACTTTTCTCATCACATTTTAAAACAAGAAAAATTCAGAAGAAAAATTCTGACAAAAATCTATGGCTTTACTTTACTACTCTATAAAATTATACTGACACATAATTAGATTATTAAGCTACAGTCATTTGGCAATAGACCAGAATATCTGATACAATCCTGATCCAAAGACATGTTGCATTTATTTTTTATTTTTTATTTATAATTAATAAACTATAATATTTCAGTATTAACAGGAGGACAGTTTGTGGGTTGAGAAGAAACAATATTTCTTACCTCTCTTTCTGGCAAGATGATTGTGCTATCTAGTCTCAAAATGCAGTTAACTTTCAGAATATGGGCTAACTTTATCTCTCTCTTGCACCTTGCTGATCTGAAGTCCCCATCACGCAAAGTCCAAACAGGCAGCAAAAAGGAGAGAGAGAGAGAGCTATATATATACTGACTCGTGTAGCTCAATCATGTTCAAAATTAGGTGCTTTTAGGTACACAGAAATCAATGAGTTTATGTAAATCTAACTCAGCAAAATAGCCATTTGATTTAAATAAAGATACATTTGGTATTGAGCCAATATAATTATGAAACAGAATTATTTGCACACAAAATGACTGTTATGAATAATCTAATAAATATTAGTTATTCTGCAAAGTGCTTTGAGGGAAAATCTCAGTATGCCAGTTGGACATTATAATTAATTAAGATTCAAAATGAGATGCCCATTTCTCTGTCTGCTTCTATTCCAAGGGATTAATTTCAATTCTTGAATCATAATATGCAAGTTTTGCATATTCTCTCAATCTTTGCCTTGGATAGTTCAATTAACTCACCAAAAATATTGACTGACTAGGCACAGAGTATAACATATATATTTCACAGGAATGACCTTGTTTTCTAAAGATTCATATTTCTATAAAGCATTTTTTTAAAAATGGGGATACAACTAATAACCCATCAATGGCAAACACAGATGTTAATACTATACCTGCCAGCTGGAATACAGCCTGTAAACCTGAAAGATTCCATTGTGGCCAAATAGGGAAAGAAGGTCTGAAAGCAGCAAAAGGTAGGAAATCTATAAAATACTTTTCTCATACCTTCTGAAATAACTTTGCTAAGCCAATGATTACACAAAAAGTGTCCAACCTGCCACAACTTAAACCTCTAAATAAAAATGATCCTTGGATCCATTTGTTGAGAAAGGTATAGTTTGTTAGAGATCAAGTATATTGCAATAGTGTATTGCAGTAGTGCAGTATTGCAAAGCCAGAACTGAAAATCACGCACCAAAATCCCTAAGTCCTATTTTCCCCTCCCTTAATTGTCTCTCATTGCCCACCCCTATATAACCAACCAGGTTCAGGCAAGCATAATGGTCAGTCCAAGCAGATATGTTGTTCTCTCCTTCTAGCTGGATGACCTTGAAGCAGCATCTTGAGGAGATACAGCACTTACTTTCATTTCCCCAAGCATTCCCACTTTCATTCTCCCTCCCCATAGTTCATGGCAGTCTGCCACCCCATAGCAGTGAAGCATAAGCAGCCATAAAGTGACAAAAGTCTTGTAATGGGCCAGGAAGCTAGCTAGGAAAAAGCATTTACTTTGCTGGAAGGGCATACTATAGAAATATTAAATGAACTGGAAGACATTTCTGAAACTCTTCAGTCTATCACACTTGTTCTCCTTTCACACTGGAAGTCTTAAATAACCAGGAGGTTCAAACATGCATTGCAAATGCATCTGAGAAACGTGCTGGATTTTGGAATGTGTGTATGGAAAGTATTATGAGAAAGCTTTTTAAATGCTTTCTAAATGTGATCTCATAGGACACAGAAGAATGCACAGAACTCTAAAGCTGAAATAATGGTTTACTTAGATGAATATCAATTACCTTATGAAAATATCACACTAAATTACAATATTCTTTGATCACAATGATCCTACTCCAAGCTCTGTTGTAAGACAGCATCATGTAAGCATTACAGAACACATCTATAACCTCACTCATTGATGCCACTAGGATTGCTTATTTAAACTACTTAATCAAACACCAAGGCAAATCCCTTGCTGCACTTATATATGCACAAGCAACATGTTTTTTTCTTCTTCTTAACTACAGAACATCTTAAGGTTATTTAGAACTGTTGGGAGTAAGAACCTCACCCAGAAACAGAGCAAAAGGAATAAACATGGAATGCACACAACATATAACAAGGATTGCTACCATTAGTTCTATTGTAATGTGCAGGAAAGATTGTTTTCAAGTACTGGGATAGTAATGTTTTCTCTCTCTTCCATTTTTTTAGCACATGTTTATTTTTGTACTTGTTACACTGTAGTATGATGTGTTTCCTCATCCCAGTACAGTATTTAAGATGTTATTTACACCAAGTTATGCAAACATATTTCAATGTACTAAGTAAATGCTTCAGTAACAGTATATAACTTGATTATATATACTACTAAGAATTATTACAATTTCCAGTAACAAGTAGCAGACATTGAGAATAAAAGATAAAGAGGAATCGGTGTATTTCAAGACATGGGGATGATTTTATGTATGGTTAGAAAAGAAATATGAATAAAAGATTATAGAGAAATAAATTAGATAAGGTATGAGTAAATGAGAGAGAAGACAAAAAAGAAATAGAAACCCAGAAGACACCTGTGTAAATGGAAAAGAGGAAAGGGGGCGGGAAAGAAAGAAAATGTTATTATATAAATGTACATTTATGATGATATGGATGAATTTAGTAAAATGAAAAAGTAATTGAAAAGAAAGTAAAAATCAGGATTGCTTGAATACCACCTTAGAAAATACTAAAATGAAAATGAATACAACAATAGAGAGAGAATGGAGAGGGATAAAGGAAAGAAGAGAGGAAGGAGAGAGAGGGAAAGAAGAAAGGGAAAGGAGAGGAAGAAAGAGAGGGGAAACGAGTAGGAGAGAAGGTTAGAAGGGAGGAAGAAGGGAGGTGTGGGAGAAAGGAAGGGGAAGTAGAGAAGGAAAAGGAGAGGAGGAAAGAAGAAAGTAGAAGAGTAGATGGAAGAAGGGAGGGAAAGGAAAGAGAGGAGAGGAGAGAGAGAAGAAGGATTGATGTAAAACAAGGGAGATGAAATGGTAGAAGAGCAACCCCGAATATAATTAAATTGTTTAGGATGAAGATTGTATTAGTATAAAAATTAAAAGAAAGTATGTATGTTAGATAAGAAATTGTACATTTAAGATATGTTTATGAGAAAAAAAACTTTTTCAAAAAAAACACACAACAGAGACAGGTTGGTGTAGTTGTTAAGATGCTGGCCTAGAAACCAAGAAACTCTGAGTTCTAGTACCCATATAGGCATGAAAGCTGCTGAGTGATTTGTAGTCAGTCACTGTCTCTCATCTAACTTACCTCACAGGATTGTTGTTGTGGGAGAAATAGGAGAAAAGAGTATGTTCATGGCTTGAGTTACTTATAAAATAATAAAGGTGGGATAAAAGTCTAATAAATAAATGTAAACATCAGGATAGATAACATTCCAACAAATTTGATCTGCAGTGAAGTGGGCTTATGGTGCAAAGGCCATATTACATTATGAGATTGGTGAAGCTATAGTTTTCAATCCATTCTCTACTTCTTGGGGTGAAGCGGGATCAGCTAGGTCTTTCCTAATTTAACAATGTTAAACATTCTAGAAATCTTGTAGTAGTGGCGGGCAGCCACGGGAGGCTCATCTTCACATGGTGGCTCTGGCAGCAGATGGAAGCAGAGGTGCGGGGGCATTAGGCAGGCAATCCCAAAGTGCCACGTGGGCCACAGGCAAGCCGAGACATGAAAATGAGCCTCCTGCGGCCACCAGCTCACTCTGGCCCACTGACTCTTGGCTTTCCTGTGGCCCACACAGCACTTCCGGGTCATCTGCCTTTCCCCCCACCACCACCACCAATGCCTCTGCCTCTGTAAAATGCCAGTAACACCATGAGAAGATGAGTCTCCCGCAGCCGGATGCAACTCCAGGCCAATTCTCAGATTTCCCATGGCCTGCACAGCATGTCCAGATTGTGTGCCTCCCCACATCTCTGCCTCCACCTGCTGCTTGGACAGGTAATCAACTCACCTGCGTTGTGTGGGCTGTGGCTGCTGCTAAACACTGTCAGCCCGCACACGCTCGCTGCCTCCTGTGCTTGGCATGCCCAACCCCTTCACTAGGGCTTATTTTTGGGACATGTCTTATTTTTGGGGAAACATGGTATATTGTTCCCCCAATTGAATACTGATAGATGTATTACTGCAATAATAGTTCCCCCCTTGCAAAACAGCTCCACAGCTTGTAAACCTCTACAAATCTATTTGCAATCATATGACTTGTCATCTATGTGCTGTATATAAAAAAGATTGTTAACAGATAATCCAAAGGTGAAGTTAAACTTCAAAACCCACTGTTAACAACCTATTACAGGTAATCTTTGCGTTATGAATGTAATGGAGCCTGCCAATTACATTTGCAACTCAAAGATTCGTTGGAATTACATAAAATGAACATGAAAACTCCCTGCTTTCACCCAAGTATTCACTAATCGAATGTGCAGGTTGTTAAATGCACATGAGGTATCACAGGCTGGGAAGGCCCTGGAAGGCCTAGTGATGGAACAGGTCACCTGCTTAAGGCCACCCAAGGCTTCCCCCAGCCCACTGAGATACCTCATGCTCTCTACAATTGTTTCCCCCACACCCGTCTCGCCGGGTCACTTACTTTGCAAAGATTTAGTGAACTGTTTCCTCTCCAGCCTCTCTGCTGCACAACATCACAGTCACCAGAAGCTTCCAGTCTCTGTGCAAAACATTTGCAAGCAGAGGGAACGCTTTGAGACAGCGCGATTTTGCAATTGTGGGGAGCTGGGGGGGGGGGGAAATAGGCAGAGTGAATGTTGCAGTGTCTCTGTGGTCATTCATAAGGGTGAATAACTGCTGTGGTGGTGCAACATTCATAATTTCGGGACTGTGTCACAAATACTTAGGGGGGTTATTACATAACTTTGAACCATCACTAAGTGAATTGTCGTAATTTGTGAATTACTTGTATTACATTTAGCTCACAGAAAATCTACAAAGGCTAATCTACCACAAACCACTATAATCATTAACTCTGATCCATCCAATATCTGAATAGGATCAAATGTAATAATAATAATAGTAATAGTAGTAGTAGTAGTAGTAGTAGTAGTAATAATAATAATAATAATAATAATAATAATAATAATAATAATAATAATAATAATAATAATAATAATAGTCAACATTGCCATACCTGGTGACAAGAACTGGTGGGATCATAAGCCTGAAAAAGTGGTCGAAAATGAGCATGCAAAACTACTATGGGACTTCCGAATACAGACTGACAAAGTTTTGGAACACAATACCCTGGATATCACAATTGTGGAGAAGAAAAAAGTGTGGATCGTCGACATTGCCATACCTGGTGACAGCAGAATCAACGAGAAACAACTTGAAAAAGTCACCAGATATCAGGACTTGAGAATCGAATTGCAGAGACTCTGGCATAAACCAGTGCAGGTGGTTCCAATGGTACTCAGCACACTGGGTGCTGTGCCGAAAGACCTAGGCAAGCACTTAAAAACAATTGGCGCTGACAAGATCACCATTGGTCAGCTACAGAAAGCCACCTTACTGGGATCTGCTCGCATAATCCACCGATATATCACGCAGTCCTAAACGCTTGGGAAGTGTTCGACTAGTGATTTAGGATACGAAATCCAGCATGGTTATCTCGTTTGCTGTGTATATTGTCATTTTTGTGTATAATAATAATAATAATAATAATAATAATAATAATAATAATAATAATAATAATATAAAAATAAAATAAAATAAAATAATAAAATAAAATAAAATAAAATAAAATAAAATAAAATAAAAAAATAAAATAAAATAAAATAAAATAAAATAAAATAAAATAAATAAAATAAAATAAAATAAAATAAAATAAAATAATAAAATAAAATAAAATAAAATAAAATAAAATAATAAAATAAAATAAAATAAAATAAAATAAAATAAAATAAAATAAAATAAAATAAAATAATAAAATAAAAATAAAAATAAATAAATAAACCATAGGCATATTATTTTGAAGCATAAGGTCTTCATTAATGCAGAATTGCAAGACATTGCAAACAGAGTAGTACAAAACCAAGGCTCAAGTGTAACTGATAATACAGATAATTTAGAAGTGGAGCAACAAGTAGTGGAGAAAAGGAAGGAAATCAGAGAAGCAGATGAGGAACAAGAAGCAGGAGCAGGTGATAGATTTCCGGTCTGGAACCGCGGCGACGCAGTCGGGGGAATGGCGGGCTCTAACAAGCCCACAAAAACCCCGACTGACGATCCATTCTCCGATCGGTCTTGGACCGACCCCATCCTGTAGGGATGGGGGGAGAAGAGGAGCACCTCGCTGGGCCAAGAGGAACAGGCAAGTTCCTCGGAGGCCAGAGGAAATCCTCTAAGTCGGAGATGGGGGGGAGGTAGCCATGGCGGCTGTCGCAAAGCCGCGGCAGACCGGGAAAAAGATTGTGCTGGAGAGAAGAGGAGAGAGCAATACCTTGAAGCCGGGTGAGTGACACCAACCGAGGCAAAGCAACAGAATTTAATGGATTGAAAAATAAGACCCCAAGCCTTAAATAGCGGCTGCAGATTTATGGGGCTTGAAGATTAAGGAAAAGAAAAAAAACTTTTGGAGACAAAGACCCATGACAGACTTTGAAATTCGATTTGGAATAATTGACATTTAATAATTTTAAAATTGGATTCTATCTTTTTTTACTTATTTGGAGGTGATTGGAGAAATGTTTTTCTGGGAATTTACACCTTTAGAAAGTTAACGAGGCTAATGAAGAGTGACAGACGGGTAGCTACATAATTGCCATGGAGTCTGCGGTGACTAAGCAGGAGAGTGGATTAAAGAGATTTCCCTTTCACTTCCGGTTGGTGACTTGTGGCGACATGGGGTGGTAAGAGCGATCGCTCCTTCCCACTGCCACTTAATGCTACGTTTTGGGGACCCTTCGAGGCATGGAAGCCTGGAGGGCTTCGCGGACAATAGTGGGGCTTCAGTGAGTCGAGTGGTGGAGCGCAAACCCACCCGGCGGGACCGATATCCACTGTCAATCTAACGGAGTGCGTCTGCCTGTTAATGGCAGACTCGAAGCCACAATAGCTAACGAGACGGGAAGCAAAAATTCTGGGAAAGAGAGGCGGAGTGCACTCATAACCACTTCTTCTAGAGCATGCCTGAGATCGGCAAGAGCTTTGCTGGCTGGGTCGGATCAAAAGGTCTCATAGGAGGAAAAAGCGGCGACTGAAAGAAAGAGGAGGATTTGACAGCTGATAGGATCGCAGACAGGCCAGCAAGAAACAAGAAGGAGATATTGGCAAGCGGAACAGCGGCGCTACCTGATTTGGATGTAACTTGCTGTGTGGATCGATCAAGAGAGCTCTGAAGACATAGGAAAGAGATTTTGCTGATTGGAAAGGAGAACGACCGGAAATTAGGACCGGAAGTGCAACCATACTTGATACCAACGAGAAGAACAACGAAGAGCTAGAGAGGAAAGAAGGAGTACCAGGAAGTGACAAGCGGAATAATTAAACTCATTCGCATAAGATTCTAAAGAAGCGAGAAATAAAACGGGTGATATTAAACTATCATACTTTCCTGCACAGACTTTAACAAGTGTGGTTCTTGAAGGGACTAAGAAGAACTGAATAAAAATTTGTACCTACATAGATTATTATTAGTTTAAAATTAGTCTATATTTACAATATATTTATATCTATTTTTTCTTCTTTATACATTTAAAGTATTTAAAGTATCTATATAAGTATTTAAAGTATTTAAAGTATTTACATATTTAAAGTATTAAAAATATCAATATAACGTAGCTAATTAACATATTTACAAAGTTGAATATAACTCGTATTGCATCAAATAACTAGTATATTATAAGGTTAAATATCTGCATAGTCATATTAGGATCTATTCTCTTTTCTTGTTTTCCTTTTTTTTTTGCTTGTTATGTGCATAGATTGACTATATTGCCTAATATTATTAAGGATTAATTTTTTTTAACAGTGATTTATCTTATATTAATTAATGAATTGTTTACTGATTGGCTATTGAGCATTAACTTACTGGCCTCCTGTTGACTATATATATATATATGTACTGAGAGCCCTTTTATGAATTGAGAATTTAATTAATTGATAATCAGGATTTAAGCTAAATAAGAAATATTGTCTTTAAACTGTTTGATTGTGCTATTTAATATTTGTCTGCAAATTGGGAATATTTTAAAACAATTCCTAGTCCTGTTAATCTAAGTAAAGGGAAAAACAATTAGAGGATGATTATTTGGAGGAACATAGAAAAGATAGTCAGAGAACAGGTGAAAGTGTTGAGGGAGATGACAAGTCTTGCATCCACTGTGGCAAAAACAGGAAAGAAAGTAACCTCCAGCTTCTCAAACCCCACAATTACAATGTCGTCCCCTGCAACCCAAAAGTCGATAGAAGGGCTATCAAAAAGCAAGAAATCATCAGTGATTCCAACAATGCAAGCGATGCAGTTGTCATTAGCAACGATTCAAGAGACAATGCTCTTAATGCAAGAGAAGATGTCCAGCAATCATCAAGAATTGAAAACAGACATACAAAGCATTGACCAGAAAATGAGTGACATACAACAAGCTATACAAAAGAACGAACAGAAAATACAAAAAATGGAATCTAAGATTGAATAACAAGAGAAGAACCTAGAGACAGTAGATCAAAAATTAATGGCCCAGAACAGGGATCTGGAAGATTCGATTACGCAGCTGGAAATGGATAGAGCTTCTTTCTATCTGCGTTTCCAAAACATTGCAGAAGATAAGGACGAAAACCTGGGCCAAGTAATGGCAGAATTAATAGTGGAGGTTCTTCAACAAGATACAGACGACATAATAAAAGAACTGGACGGGGTGTACAGGGTACAGACGAACTACGCCAGATGGAACAAACTACCTAGAGAGGTACACATAAGATTTGCATCGAAGAAAGTTAAAGACATCTTTTATAAAATGGTAAAGGAAGAACCAATCAACTATAAGGAAAGGGAGGTGGTTGTCTTGAAGCAAGTGCCGAGGAGGGTGAGAGAACAACGAAGAGACTATAGATTCCTCGCCATACAGTTGAACAAAAGGAATATACTCTTCAGATGGACCTTGCCAGAGAGTATGCTGGTTACATGGCAAGGGAGGAAAATTAAAATAAACAGCCTGATGGAGGCTCAAGAATTCCTTGACCAACTGAGAGGGTCAGAAGATGAACAGAGTAGTAAAGAGGAATTGGAAGCAGCTACCACAGAAGAGGAACTCACCCAAAGAAGATCCAAAGAAGGGACCCCGGAGGGGAAAGAGAGTTTAGAGGAGAAAGAGAAGGAAGAGAAAGAAAGCAGAGAAGCAGGGAAGAAACAAAGACCACAAAGAGCGGTTCGAGCAAACACCAACCTTAAATTCAAGTAAAACAACACAAGGCAAAAAGGATGGATGATTGGAAAATCCTATCGATCAACGTAAATGGACTTAATGATTATAAAAAAAGAAAAACTTTCTTTAACAAATTAGTCACTCAAAATGTAGATATAGTCTGTCTCCAGGAGGTACACATTAAACAAGAAGACAAAAAATATTTGGAATATAAAAAATTGGGGAATCTTTATACCTCCTTAGCCATGAAAAAGAAGAGAGGGGTGGCACTATATATCAAAAAAGAGATAAAAACAGAATTGAAATATGCAGATCCAAAAGGTAGATTACTAATAGTTGAAATTAAGAGAGGCAACTCTCCAATATTTATAGCAGCGATCTACGCTCCAAACAAAAATTTGAAAGTGTTTTACAATAAAACGCGAGAAATAATAAGGAGAATGGATAATAACAATATTTGCATCATTGGGGACTTCAATGGAGTGGTAGACGCGAATAAAGATCATAAAAGACCCAGAGGACAAAAGAAAAAAAGGAAAAATCTACCAAAAACTTTCTTCAACTTAGTGGATGAACTAAATCTCGTAGACATTTGGCGAACATTACACCCCAATAAAAGACAGTACACTTTCTATTCTAATCCTAATAAATCATGGTCTCGAATAGATATGATGTGGGTGAGCAGGAATATGGGAATGGACATTGTATCAGCAGAGATCTTACCCAACACCTGGGCAGACCATAACCCACTGGAAATTAGATGGAAGAGTAGATATAAGAGAAAGAATACGAGATGGAGAATGAACATACAATTCCTACGAGACAAAAAAAAATATTGATAAAGTTAGAGGGGAGCTAACAAACTTTTTTGAAGAAAATGAAAAAGAACCAATGGATCGGGGAATAATCTGGGATATGATGCAGGCCTATTTAAGAGGCCTAATGATAGCATACGGAGCATACAGAAACAAAGAGAGGAGAGAAGCTCAAAGAACATTGCTAGAAGAACTGGCAAAGGCAGAGAAAGAGGCACAACAAAACCCTGATTATGAAACAATAAAAGAAAATTGGATGACCATTCGTCATAAACTAAATATAATGGATCAAGAAAAATTAGCACATGAAATTAAGAGAACAAAACAATATTATTTTGAGAACGCCAATAAGCCAGGCAGGTGGTTGTCCTATAGAATTAAAAAAGAGAGAGAGAAAGGAATTATTTTCCAATTAGAGGACCTGGAAGGCCACATTGTAACCAAGGAGGAAGAAAAACTGGAAATAGCACATGAATACTATGCGTCTTTATATAAAGAAGAAGATATTCCCAAAGAGAAAGTAAAACAATATCTATTGGAGGAGGGAATGCCACAGATCGGAGAGGAGGAAAAAGAGATGTTGAATAAAGAGATTACATTGACAGAGTTAAAAACAGCAATTGCCAAACTGAAAAAGAATAAATCTCCGGGCCCGAATGGATTCCCAGGGGAATTATATAAAAACTTAGAATTAGAAGACATTCTACTTCCAAGAATGCTTGAAATTTTTAATGAGGCCCTACTGAAAAATAAAATACCAGAATCTTGGAGAGAGGCTTATATTACACTCCTACCAAAAGATACCAAATTGATACAGAATTATAGGCCAATTTCTCTTCTCAATATTGATTATAAAATATACATGAGCATATTAGCGGAAAGACTAAAAAGAATCCTCAATAAGATAATACATAGTGACCAGAATGGATTCCTCCCAGGGAGGCAAATTAGGAATAACACAAGGACAATTCTGGATGTGATAGAATATTATGAGGAACACCCAGACAAAGAGGTGGCATTAGTTTTTTTAGATGCCCAGAAGGCCTTCGACAATTTGAATTGGGAATTTATAAAGCAAAAAATTGATATAATGGGATTTGGACAAAATTTTGCAAACACAATAAACACGATTTACGAGAAGCAAAGGGCTAACATCTTAGTAAATGGCGAACTCACTAAAACATTTCAGATCAGTAAAGGAGTAAGACAGGGATGCCCAATGTCACCACTTCTGTATATATTGGCACTAGAAGTGTTATTAAAAAAGATTAGGGAGAGTGACCAAATTAAAGGGCTCAAAATCAGGAAGGAAATATATAAAGTCCAAGCGTTCGCAGATGATGTCATCTTAATCATGGAAGAACCGGTGGAAACAGGCATACAAATATTGGATGTACTTGACAAGTATGTAGAAGTAGCGGGGCTCAAATTAAACAAATCTAAAACCAAAATGCTCACCAAAAATATGACGAAAAATCAGAAAGAAGCCCTGGAGGAATCCATGGGAATACAAATTGTGAAGAAAGTTAAATACCTGGGAGTGTGGATCTCAACAAAATATTCGGCCCTCAAAGAGGACAATTATGTCCCTTTGGTAAAAAGCATAAAACAAGACTTAGAGAAATGGGGGAAGCTCCAGATTTCCTTTCTAGGGAGGATAGCGACAATCAAAATGAGTGTCTTACCTAAATTGTTGTATCTGTTTCAAATGGCGCCAATTAAATTAGACAAAAAAATTTTCAGAGAACTTGATGCCATCATTAGGAAATTTATTTGGGGAGGAAAAAAGCCAAGAATAGCAATTAGGAGTTTACAAGATAAAAAAGATAGAGGAGGGCTTGGACTACCTATTTGGGAAACTTATCATAAAGCAGCAATTCTAGTTTGGCTAAAAGATTGGGCAACCTTGGCAAACAAAAGAATTTTAACGTTAGAAGGGCATGATCTTCAGAAAGGCTGGCATGCCTTCCTATGGGAAACAGGGAAAAAAACAAAAACATACTTTAATAAACACAAATTGAGGGATATATTGAAGTTAACCTGGGAAGAAATAAGACGAAAACATTATACTAAAATCCCCAGTTGGCTCTCAACTATGGAGGCGATAATATACCCAAACATTCTGGAACTTGGTAAAACTGTGAAATATAAAGAAATATTAGACGAGGCAGGAAATCTCAAAACAATAGAACAGTTAAAAGAACAAGGTACTCACATAGAATGGTGGACATACGCACAGATAAAATCAAGGTACAAAAAAGATAAAGAACAATACGGTATAGAAATGGGTAGCAAAGATTTCGATAAGATCTGGATGAGCACGGACAATAAATTACTGGCTAAATTGTACAATTATTTGGTAGAATATGACCTGATGGAGGAGGTGGTTAAAGATCCAATGTTAGCATGGGCCAAAAATATTGGGAAAAATATAAATTTGGAAGAATGGGACCAAATATGGAATAACAATGTAAGACTCACCAAGGCAACCACATACAAGGAGAACCAGTATAAGATGATCTATAGGTGGCACCTAGCACCAGCTAGGATTGCCAAAATTTATCCCAACCTAAGTCCAAAGTGTTGGAAGTGCGGACATCAGCAAGGCACTTTTTACCATTGCTGGTGGACCTGCCCTCAAGCTAAAAAATATTGGAAGATGATTGGCAATTGGCTTTCAGAAATAATAGGTGAAACTTTTGAATTAGATCCTAAAATATTCCTCCTGGGAATTCTGAAGACGGAAATGGCAAAAAAGAAGAAATACCTAGCAGTGCATATAATAACAGCAGCAAGAATCTCTTTTGCTCAACAATGGAAAGAGAAAAAAATACCAACTAAGGAACAAGTAATCGGTAAAATAATGGAATGTGCCGAGATGAATAAATTAACGTTGGAAATCAATGACAGAGAAGATACTGACTATTATAGCGTGTGGGACAAGTGGTACGGGTGGTTAGAGAAGAGGAAAATGAAATTTAAAAAAATGGAAGAGACTAGATTGAGTACAAGAAATAGTCAAATGACATAGTAAGAGAAGATGTACTGCAGATTGTAGAAAGTAAAATGAAGTAAGGAAAGGTTATATAGGTAAGCAAAAGATATGACTTATGTATTTATTAATTTACTTTTAAAGACCTATTATATATATATACATTAAGAATGATATAAGCACATATCAGTATAAGTACATATTTATATACTATGTAACTGAGTAGCAAAGATTATCTATATGTACACACATCTGTATTCTTATTTATTTCCTTTTCCTATACTATGTAACCGGATGGACAAAAACTGTATTATTATAATTTCTTAACAATAAAATATTTTTTAAAAAATAAATACATAAAGAGATTTCCCTTTCTTTTGGAAAAGAAACATCGTAAATGGCTTTATAGCTTGGACTATTTTGAAATTAACATTAAATTTATGGATTTTGGAGATTCCTACTCTGTCCCTGGGTGATTCTATGAAGAAAGAAAAAATATTTTGGATTTTTCACAATGGAATTTAACAAGCCTAGCAAAAAAACTGGGTGCGGCGCAGGAACAAAGACAGGAAGTTGATGCATCACACATGGACTAGACATTCCAAAAGCATTCAAGTGACACACACAATTTTTAAATTGAGCAGC
Organism: Pantherophis guttatus; assembly: GCF_059756535.1. NCBI lineage: Eukaryota > Metazoa > Chordata > Lepidosauria > Squamata > Colubridae > Pantherophis > Pantherophis guttatus. The sequence goes on along the minus strand of NC_142065.1, from coordinate 116,719,162 downwards.
TAGACTTTTGAAGTGGAACAGCTGGACAGAAAGGAGAAGGAAGGAAAAAGAAGATAAAATCAAATGTAATTAAATTGAAATGTAATGTTTAAAAGCTTAAAGATATAAATGATTTTTAGATAAAACTGGAGGGGTTTTGGAGTAATAAAAATAGAAAATAAAAGATGGCAATCAAAATAGAGGATTGAGATAAAGGTTGCTAAAAATATTAAAGAAGAGTATATACAAATACGGGATAACTTTAAGAAAAATAAATGTTTGATGTAATATGTTTTGACTTTAACTTGTAAGCAATGTTAGATTGGTAAATGTTTAATTATGGTTTTATTGAATGAAACAAGAAGATACACAGACCTTAGTAACAAAGTGTGATTTAATCTAAAATATGCTGGAAATGATTATTATGAAACATATTGAGAACTAATTTGAAAAAGTATGTTGGGAAACTGACATGAAATAGATAATTATATTGCAAGGGAAAATTAAAAGAAGAGGTGATGGGCACCAACTAGTTAAGAGTTTGAGACTCGGGAGGAATACGTTGGAAACTAGTTAAAACGCTGGAAATCAGCTAAACAATGGTAGGAGGGTTGGAGGAGAATAGGCTGGAAATCAGCCAAATAATGGTGGGAGTTTTGGAGGAGACTATGCTGGAAATCAGCCAAATATAATATGCTGGAAATCAGCCAATAAAATGCTGGAAATCAGCCAAGCAACAGGAGGAGAGTTGGAGGAGATATGCTGGAAATCAGCCAACATAAAATGCTGGAAATCAGCCAAGCAACAGGAGGAGAGTTGGAGGAGATATGTTGGAAATCAGCCAACATAAAATGCTGGAAATCAGCCAATAATGGTGGGAGGCTCAGAGGAGAATATGCTGGAAATTAGCCAAAATAGTGGGTGTTCTAGAGGAGATTAGGCTGAAATCAGCCAAACACAACATGCTGGAAATTAGCCAAATAATAGAAGGAGGTATGGAGGAGAACATGCTAGTAATTAGTTTAAATAAAATTTTAGGGATGAATCTGTGTAATTTGAAATGTCTAAAAGTAATGATAAAATTTAAGATATCAAGATTTGATGGAATGGGTCAAGAGTCTAAGAAATGTAGTTAGAATTTTGTTGTATAAATGGTAAGAAAAATGGAGACGTATTGAATTTGAAATTAAGATTTGAGGTGATAAAATTGTAGTTAATAATTAGAATAAGAGATTAGAATATTGCTGAAAAGTATTTTGCAACCGATGATAAAAGAGATGATAAAGACAATGTGGAGAAGAACCAGATATAAGCAGGATTGATACTTAGACACAAATGAGCTAAAGTAAATATGAAATTAAAATTGTATTGATATAAAAGATATATATAGATAAGGATGTTAGAGTCTATGTTAAAATTTATTCTTCTTACGTTTTGAACTTTTACCTGTTAAAGATGCAATGGGAAATTGTGAATGGAGTTTGTCAAAGAAATATAAGCATGGTAACCATCTATGACCGGATCGAGTTTTTGCTCTTGAAAGTTATATTTTATGCTTATGTTTGAAAAATAATAAAAAATATTTACAAAAAAAAAAGAAGAAGAAGAAGCAGGAGCTGGATTAGATCTTGAAGAACCAACAACTAGGAAAAATATAAAAGAAGACCTCATATTTAAGTTCTTTGAATTGTAGAAAACTCAATTTCTAATTATTTGCATTTAATTTAGACACAGTATTTGTTTATTATAGTAATGATTTGATTTTGTAAGTGCTGTGCTGTGCTAAATCAAGTTTGTAATCTCTTTGGATGTTTTACCTATTTTAAATTATAATAGATTTTTGAATTAATGAGGAAAGCGTTACGCCTTTCCTCAGATAACAATTTAAAAATAATATACTATTATACATTGTACACTATTGTATACATTGTATAGTAGTATAATGTACACTATTATATACATTAAGAGAATAAATCAGCTTGTAAGGTCCCAAAATACACTTGAGTCACCAGAATGCCAAAGAGAGAGACTCAAGACGAGACTTGCAAAAAAAAACAGATTTTATTTATGGCCAAAAACAAAATACTGGGTGGAACTATATCCAGAACATACAGATACAATGCATGCGAGGAGATAGCCACACCTTGGGGAAGGTATGGCGTCCTTTTATACTCTCAGAGACGTCAGCTAGTACCCAACTCTAGCCTCCCAATCCAGGCCCGTGCATTCCTTGTTGCCCTGCAAGAGGGAATAGAAACTTCCCAATTAGTCATCTTGAGCATTTCTTTGTTTACTCAATTGGCCACTTAGGCCCCCTGGCCCTGGAAAGTAGGAGTCTATCCAGATCAACATAAATTAAGACTTAGGTGTAAATTATGCCTTGGAGATACGTACCATGCTCTTAGATGGCACAAGAAAAAAACAGGGAGAAGATTGATATGGGTTCAGGTCAAATGGCAGGGACATATGTTTGACAAATACCAGATACATTACAGGCCTAATAACAGAATATGTTTGTTACAGGAGATACAAATATAAAGGCATAATATATGTGATACAAATACAAAGGCATATGTGTATTACAGGAACCTAATGGTTACAGAATCTAATATACCAGTATTGTCAGCCTCAGCTTTGCCTGCTTCAGCTGCCATAAGAAACGGGGGAGGGATTAGTTATAGGGCGAAGGGTGGGAAGATGCAGGAGGTGTTTTTTTTTTCCTTGTAGGATGTGTCTTCATAAGAAATGAAACTGATTCTTCAAAGGGGACGGCTGACCAACTGCCCTACATTCCTGATGAATGACGCTGCCAGACGTGATGCCACCTGACCTTTGGGAGACCTTTGGATTGGCTGATGATCAATGGACACGGGGGGGGGAGAAGTTTAGTAGATGCATTTCGCGCGTTTTGCTCAGTTCCAGCTTTACCTGGGTTGCGATCTTTTCATATTCAGTAAAAGTACAATCTCTTCAAAAATGATTGAGTTTGGGTTTTCCTTTCCTGGATATTGAAGGAAGCATACCTGACATTAAGCTGGAACTCACATCCAGTCATCCTGGACAAAAACCGAGGGGACTGTAAATCCAAAATATGTCAGATAAGGAAGAGCAAATGGGGGCAACGGGTTCAACGGCAGCCGCCTTCCAAACGGAGGAAGAGACTGCAGAATGGTTGGAAAGACTCCGTTTAGAGCCGGAGGAAGCTAGATGGTCGAAAGGAGTGGGGAGGCTGCCAGACTGGGGGGAAGAACCCCGGGGAGTGACGACTTCCAGACCCCGTAAAAAGGAGGCAGTGTGAATGCAGGAGCAAAAAGAATGCTTCATGATGGACCAAGCCTTGCAGCTTATCCGTGATGTAGAAGAAAGCAGAAAAAAACGTGAGTCTTTTGGGATTTCTGTGGAAAAGGGGAAGGCAGGTCCCAGGGGGGAGCCAGAAGAGACAGCCTGTGGGAGAGAGGAAGAATTTGAGGAAGAAACATCCCAAGCTTCGGCAGCTCAAGGGAGAGATGCAGCTGGCCAGAGAACCCCAGCCTTGCAGGCGCCCCCCCCCAGATGAAAAAAGCCAAAAATCCCCCCCTTCCTGGGAAATTTGATGGAAATCCTAAAGCCTTGGGATTTTTCCTGACCCAAGTGTGGAACCATATGCAAGATTGGGGGGAGGACTACGAATCAGAGGCTGCTAAGGTCAGAAGCATCGCGAACGCCCTAGAGGGAGTAGCTGCTGAGTGGAGGGTGGTTCTCCACAATAACAACTCCCTCTTGCTGAGGAATTACAACCAGTTCATGAGGGCCCTCAGGAGGCGTTTTGAAGACCATTTAGCTGAACGAAAGGCGAGACTAAGAATGAAAAGCATTCAGCAGGGCAGGAGGCCGGTGGCAGAGTATATCCAAGAGTTCTGTGAACTGGCACCCTATATGACAGGCTGGTCAGAAATGGCTCTTTTGGAGAGTTTCAAGGACGGGTTGAATGAAGAGATATATCGTGACTGCAGAATCATGGGGGTCCCCGATGATTTGGATAGATGGTACATAGTAGCTGAGGATGTGGAGATCAAGTTGAGACGGAGCGAACTCCGAGGAAGGCGTATGGGAGACCAGTCATCCTCTTTCTACCGTAAGGGGACACCAAAGATGACTGGGGGGAAGGCCGAATTCAAACCCAAGTCAAAGCACTTCACCTGTTTCAAATGTGGGAAGGAAGGTCACCGGGCTGCCGAATGTTTTTCCAAGCCACCACCAAAAGCTACCGGGGCCGGCCCGAAGAAAAGCGACAAAATACCCGCCAAAACCCGCGGCACCGCCCTGAAAGGAGAAGTCGTTCAGTTCACTCCCCGAAACCAGGGTGAGTTGGGAACTCCAACCAACGATGACGACAGCGAGACGGACTCCGACTCCGACACCGACGATCGGGTGAGTCACACGGAAGAACCCTTACTCATCCCCGTAGAAATAAGAGTGCCCTCCACAGGGACTCATGCGCAATTGTTAGCCTTGTTGGACTCGGGGTGCACTAGGTGCATAATTAGCCCTAAAGTAGTGGAGGAAATGGGACTGAGACTAAAAACCTTAAAAAGACCCATTGCATTTTGTCAATTAGACGGGTCGATTGCAGGAGGGGGCCCAGCTAGCTTTATGACCGAACCCCTTGAACTGCAGTTGGGGAATCATGTAGAAAACCTCAGATTCATTATAGCCCCTGGTATGGAGAGACCCCTTATCTTAGGACTGCCCTGGCTTCGAAAATGGAATCCACGAGTAAATTGGAAGACGGGGGTCCTGCGCATCCGCACAGCAGAACCAACTCCGGAAAAGGAAGGGGCCCCCCTGAAAGATGACATAAAATCAGAAAGGGTGGCAGTAGCCATTAACTATATTGAAGGGGAAGAGAAAATCCCAAAGGAATATTGGGATCTCAAGGAAGTTTTTAGCGAAAAGGCATCGGATGCTCTACCTCCCCACAGGGCCACCGACTGCACCATTGAAATACTGCTTGGGGTGAAGCTTCCCAAACCAAAAATTTACCCCATGACACCTCGAGAATTGGGGGAATTGCGGAATTTTATTGACAAAAACTTAGAACGGGGATTCATCGAAAGAGCCAAACCCAAGGTGGCGGCGCCAGTAATGTTCCATGAAAAGAAAGATGGATCCTTTCGTCTTGTAGTTGATTATAGAAATATGAATGCCATTTGCGTAGAAAATGTCTACCCCCTCCCACTCATGAAGGACATGTTAGCCCATTTAGGGAAGGGAAAAATTTTCACCAAACTTGATTTAAGAGAGGCATACTACCGAGTGAGAATAAAAGAGGGAGATGAATGGAAGACAGCATTTAACTGCCCACTAGGATGTTTCCAGTTTAGAGTACTCCCTTTTGGACTACAGGGCCCCCCGGCTGTATTCATGCAGTTAATCAACGAGGTATTGCACGAGCACCTGTATAAGGGGGTGTTGGTCTATCTGGATGACATTTTGATCTATTCTGACAATATGGCCGACCATGTAACATTAGTTCGAACAATCCTGAAGAAACTCAGAGCAGCTGAACTCTATGCCAAACTTTCTAAATGTGAATTTCACCAAGACAAAATCGACTATCTTGGATATCGTATATCGCATGAGGGAATAGAGATGGACCCTGAAAAGGTCTGGGCAGTGCTGGAATGGGCTGCACCGCGCACCCGTAAACAGTTACAGAGTTTCTTAGGGTTTGCAATTTTTTATAGACAATTTATCCCCTCTTTCGCGAAAATCGCACTGCCAATTACAGACTTGTTAAAAACCAAAGGGGAAGTAAGACCTAAACCCTCGAAACCACTAGAATGGACTATGGACTGTCAAGCTGCTTTCGAAAAATTGAAACAACTGTTTGCGGCTGAACCTGTGCTCAAACACCCCGACATGGAACAACCTTTTGTAGTACAAGCTGATGCCAGCGACGTAGCGGTAGGAGCAATACTCTTGCAAAAGAATGAAAACGGGATATTACAACCCTGTGCTTACACGTCCCGTAAACTATCAGACACGGAAAGGAGATGGGCCATATGGGAGAAAGAAGCGTTTGCAGTTAGATGGGCGCTCTTAACATGGAGACAATTTTTAGAAGGTGCGAAACACCCTTTCGAGGTGTGGACTGATCATAAGAATCTAGAAGCATTAAAAACACCACGCAAACTATCACCTAAACAGGCTCGTTGGGCCCAACACTTCAAGCGTTTCAATTTCACTTTACGTTACCTTCCTGGTGGGAAAAATTTCATGGCGGACGCACTTTCCAGATTGCCGCAGTACAACAGCATCAAGAAGGAAGTGGTTCAACCAATGATCCCCTTGACACAATTGGCAACACCGGTCACTACCAGAGCGCAGAGTAAAACCGAACCAGAACTCTCGGGGCATTTGCTCGAAAAATTACGAGAAGCGCTAAAAACTGACGACTGGTTTAAGAACCAGTCGAATGAATGCACACTTCGTGACGGACTAGCTTGGGTTGGATCGAAATTGTATGTTCCAACCACATTAAGGACAATCGTATTGAAATATGCTCATGATGTTAACAATCATCAATTTTGCAAACAAAATTTGTGGGATTAATTTTTCCATTCACACCTACTTTTGCTAACAAATAGTGTACAGCAAGTCTATTCTGGAATATTGCTGTTTTCAACAGAGAGTGCTGTTTTAAACAGAGAGTGCTGTTTAACTAAGAAATTTAGAGCACTAGCAGTTGTATTAGGTATCATTGCAATCATTGGCTGTAACCTTACAATTCTATTCAGCATATAAAGGGAGTTCTGTACCATCTTCTGCCCAGGTGGCTGGTCGGTATACCTGAACTATTATTTCTGGAGGCCACTCATCTTTCTGTGGCCTACATCCACATAAATAGGTATACCCAGTTTTTCACCTTGTTGTATTGTCAGTAGAAAAAGGAAGAAAAATAGATTTCACAGTTCCTAATACACATGCTTCATACCATTGGCTAGGCAATTGCACATAGGCAAATTTTCCATTTATCCAATATAAGCCATCTGGAGCATGCCAATTAAGAGTTACCACATCCGTCCATAACCCACTCAGTCTAGGTATATTTTCAAATTGGTTACTAGGTTGTGTCAGGTTAATTCCAGACTGAAAAGTAACAATAAGCAAAGAAAACACCCTTACGTGTAAAATGATTTTTCACACTGATCATTGCATTATATTCTCCTCATATTAGTCCTATGCATAAGAAAATTAGTCCCAAATATTGAACCATTCTATATCTTCAGGGATCATGATATCACTATCTCCTAGGACTACTGTGTTCAAGTCAGATTGACCTGATTCAATGTCTCAATTCTCCAGTGTAGGATAGATATATACATAGGAATAGAGTTTCTATGGGGAGCAATCCCTTGCACATTTACACAAGCACAGTGTCCCATTATTCCCCACAGGTGTGTATAAATTCACAATTACAACAAGAGTAACAATAACATTCAGTGATACAGTTACAATCACGGGACCAACACAATCTGGAGAGCTTGCACAGCTGCTGTTGGGATCTTCAGATGGAATAAGAGAGGCCACCACTCAGGCTGGAAAGTCCAAAAAGTTGCTACTCCTGCAACAAGAAAAATCACAAACAAAACCCATTCATACCACAATGACCACACCAGTTTTTGGAAAAGTTTATTCTCAGCAGGTCTTCTTCAGGAATCACTTGCCACTCTTTAAGTTCTTCCACTGGTCCTTTTACACGGGTGTAGTGGTCCACCCTTTGTCTTTAGGTTGGACTGCTGTTTCAGTAGTCAGCAGGACTTGGTAGGACCTGTCCCAGGCTTGGCTAAGTTTGTCCTCACATCAGGTTTTATCAGGACCCAATCACCAGGCTGGAACTTATGAACAGCAAAATCGAGAGGTAGGGTTTGAGCTAGGAGTCCTTTGATTCTGAGGTAAAATAAAGAAGAATAGAGGCCACATATACAGTTCCTTACAAACATGTCTTTAGTTTCATATTGTGGAATTTCCCCCATTCTGTCCAAATGTGGTAATCCAAACATCATTTGGCAAGGCAAGGGTAAAGATTTGGTTCACAGCAGAGATGATTTTGCATTCCATGGAACATGACATTCCCACTGCCTCCATTATTAATTGAAGCACTTTTGCAATAAAATGAGTCTCTTGGTTGCTGTCTATAGCTTCTACTATCCCATATTTAGGTATTATCTGTTAATTTTGGTGACTACTGCTGAGTGGCTCTCATGGCTGGATAAGCCTCAACCCATCCAGTCACTATCACCAATAAATATCTAAGTCTCCCCACTTAAGTTAGTCTAATGAAATCAACTCAAATGCATTGAAATGGTCTCACACTAAAGTAGCCCTCCCTTCTCTTTCTACTGCTCACATTTTCTTTAACTAGTACTTCTCACCTAACACTAAACATTCAGTTCTTTCTGCCGCTGCCATCCTGGCTTCCAAGTAGCGCCTCAAGCTTCAAAGAAATTCAAAGCTTGATTTCACAAGCCTGTGCAAACCAACTTACCTAAATGTTTTCTCTTACGTGCTACCACTTTCTCTTCCCATCTATAAACAAATTAACCCCTTCTCAGCACCAATATCTGATTGTCCTTCTAAATCTCCTTGTAAACTGAGCTAGATTCAAACAAAAACAAGCATACTCTCAATCAAGATCATCCTCACTTGAGGAGAGGCACTAGGGCTCCTCCAAAAGTCAACTTTCTGCTTTCCTTCATTAACACTGCCATAGCTGCCACTGCTTGAACACAAACTGGAAATCCTTAACAGGCAGGATCTAACATTTTAGACAAAAATGCCACTGACTCTCCCTTACTACATATTGTAATTTCTAACTCATCTCTGTAACAATTCCTAAAAAGGCAGCAACTTGTGCTGCTAACAAACAAACAAGCAAGCAAGCAAACAAACAAATAAACAAATGGATAGGATAGAGCACCTTGTCAAAATTGCATTCCGAGCCAAAAACAGTGAAACTGCAAAGGCAGGTATCAGATATCACCCTTTACCCCGCCTTTCTCAGGCTGGTTCAGCAGAGAACCAGCCCACAGCCCCCCTTTTTCCTGCTTCTCTCCTCCAAGGGAAGGGGGGAAGGAAATACAGGGAGAAAAAATGTTTAAACTACATAGAATTCTCACCTCCTTTCACCTCTCAGCATCCTTTCAACAAAACAACCCTCTGCATTTCTTTCTAACCTCAACACACAGGCATTCACAGGTCTCAGGATCACTTCACTTTATCACTCCTTATGAGTTTCGGGACATCTCTCACACACACATTCACATTTGTACTGCAATCAGACTTTTTGTATACACCAATTTCACATACAAAAATTTCATTTAATGCTTCCTCCATGCAAACCAAATTATTTCAGGGAGCTTTTCACAAGCCAATGCGCTCCATTTTCTAAATAACTTTTTGTGTACTGTTGTTAGAGGATCTCCTGCAGGTTTGGAAATGATTACATACATACACATACACATACACACACATACCATCAAACATTTCCAGACCTGTGGAGTTTGTTTTTTGTTTTTTGTTTTAATTTTATTTCCTTGGGCAACCTATAGCTTATTCTTAAAGCAGTGGGAAAACTCAGAGAGCAGTTTAAATCATAAATATGATTGTGGGCCCTAACTACTTTCCATTTCCCACAGCTCCAAGCCGAGATGTTTACTTAATTTGCAGGCTGGCCAGACATATCACAATCAATTCTACATACTATTATTATAGATGCATATCCAAGAATTTTGTAACAGAAATCACACCAGATTGATCAAGTCAAATTATATGAGTCTCCCCATTTAGGCAGGTTTTACATTTTTATTACCTGCTAAAACCCAGGTGGGAAGAACAATAAACAATTTCTTCTTTATTCTTAGTTCTTTCAGACTTCTCTGGCTCTTTTGAGAATGGTAAATTATCAAGATCTTTATAACATTGCAATATTTCTTTGCCACCCATAGATCTCTCTTTAGACACTAGATTGTTACTACGTGCCTCTGCCCTGGGGTTGTTCTGTGTGTTCTCATTCTAACTTGGAGCTCTCAGCAATCGCTGGCCCATTTTAAAGATCAAGATGTATAAGAGGTATACACATCGTTTGCATTTAGCCAGAGCTCTCATGAGCAAGTTTGAACTCCACTTTTCTTTTTACAGACAACTTTTACTGCCACAACATTTTTCATTCATTTTTTTATACTCTTTTTTTTTGTTTTGTTTTTTCACAACTTGTTTGTAACGTGTTCCAGTGGGCTAACATAGCCAAATGGAGAACACGGCCCAATTCTTGTTACTAGTTATTTGTTCCAAACAGGCTACCAGCATGGTTGCCCATTTTTCCCAGGGGATTCCTTTCTGTCAGCTCGAAGCCTGACTAGACTCTCTTTCTTCCTGAGGAGATTTCCCACACCTTTCCGTTGGTGTGAAGCTTAACCAAACCCTCTCTTTTTCCCTAAGAGATTTCCCAGACCTCCCCTGCGGGTCCAAAATTTGGTCAGAGCCCTCTCCTGCACTACAGATTCTTATTCCAACAGTTACATGCCTTTCAAAGCGATCGTCTCTGGCTGATCTCCTCTCGGATAATCAGAAACACAGATTGGATCTCCACACATCGCTTCGAGGGCAAACCTCTGAGGAATTTCCCTCGTCTCATTCACACACTCACAAAGCAACACTCCCCTTCCCAAGAGAAAAAAAAATTATACTCACCCAGAAGAGCTCAGTTCCATAACCCCCCACAGGGCAAGCCTCTTTGTTAGGCGTTCAGGACAGGCAGGATCGGAGCCTGCCAGCAAATGACCAGATCAAAGTCACTGGATAAATTTTTCCAGGAGCACACTTGACTTCGGTACTGGTCCAAGCTGGTTTCTTCCGTCTGCCTTTAATGAAGGCCACCAAGCCTCAAAGCGGCTCAGTTTGTGGGAAGCTGAATGCAGCCACCTTGAAGAAACTTTGCCTTCAAGTCCCTGTTCGGGTGCCAGAAATGTAAGGTCCCAAAATACACTTGAGTCACCAGAATGCCAAAGAGAGAGACTCAAGACGAGACTTGCAAAAAAAACAGATTTTATTTATGGCCAAAAACAAAATACTGGGTGGAACTATATCCAGAACATACAGATACAATGCATGCGAGGAGATAGCCACACCTTGGGGAAGGTATGGCGTCCTTTTATACTCTCAGAGATGTCAGCTAGTACCCAACTCTGGCCTCCCAATCCAGGCCCGTGCATTCCTTGTTGCCCTGCAAGGGGGAATAGAAACTTCCCAATTAGTCATCTTGAGCATTTCTTTGTTTACTCAGTTGGCCACTTAGGCCCCCTGGCCCTGGAAAGTAGGAATCTATCCAGATCAACATAAATTAAGACTGAGGTGTAAATTATGCCTTGGAGATACGTACCATGCTCTTAGATGGCACAAGAAAAAAACAGGGAGAAGATTGATATGGGTTCAGGTCAAATGGCAGGGACATATGTTTGACAAATACTAGATACATTACAGGCCTAATAACAGAATATGTTTGTTACAGGAGATACAAATATAAAGGCATAATATATGTGATACAAATACAAAGGCATATGTGTATTACAGGAACCTAATGGTTACAGAATCTAGTATACCAGTATATATATTCTAGTATTATTTATTATATCCTTATTATTGTTTCCCTTCAAGCTGTTAGAACTAACCAGTAAAGTAGTACTTCAGAACTCTGCAAATAAGAAGACAAGAAATCATCTGCTTCAGACAGCAGCTCCTTGTGAGGAGACTGTAGTGGTCTCCTATGGGTCTAAATACTAGAGTTTAATTATTTTTATTGTGTTATTAATATATAAAATACAAAGAAAAAGAAAAATAGGAAATTAAGAAAAGGAACAAGAAAGGAAGAAAAAATATATGAGGTACACGGTGTTGGAAGAAAATTTCCTGTGTTTGTTTCCCAGCTGGGAAGCAGTCACAGTTGCTGAGAAGAAATAGACCTGAAAGCCAGCTGTCAGAAAAGGGATCTTTTAATTCAGGAAGGCAAGAAAAGTAGTGACACAGCTCGAACGTTCCTGGCTTGCAAGCAAAGGGGAATTAATATTAATTAAGCATAATTAATATGCTTAATTCCCCTTTGAAGCTCCTGCAGCCTGATGGGTTTTGATGGGTTTCTGATTGCCCTGGGTTTTATTTTCCTGTTTTCCTGGGTTACTCTTGGTCCCAGGTCTTTTGTTAATCCTGTCAGGGAGGCAGGAAAAAGGGAGTTTTGGTTTACCTTGGAGAGTTTATTTTTAGCCTGATTCCCCTTATCTTAATGGCTCTATTTAAGTGTTCCTTTCAGCTGGTGCTTTTGCCTGGAGTTTTCTTAAAGGGTTGTCTTGAGTCTCTTGACACTGTTTTCTGAGGTTTCTGGTGCTGTGAGGTTTCTGGCACTGTCCTTTTGGGGTATACTTCCCACAAAGGGGAGAAAGGGGTGGGGAAGTATTGACTTCTGACTCTTTTTAGCATAGTACAAGATAACATTGCAGCCTCAACTTTTTACTTTTACACATTAGTATATAACTAGCCATTTCTATAACAAAAATCTATCTAATTGGCAAAACCAAATCAAAGTTTCATTTTTTTCATCACAAGCACAAAATCCAGAAGTGATATCCAAATAAAAACAATTAAATATATTCTCCTCTTTGAATAAAACAATAAATTTAACCATTTCTGCCTTATCTTCCTTGCTGTGGAAATAATATATATTTCTATTTGCACTTAATAATCTTTATAAACTATCACCATTTATATTAACAAAATTCACTTATTCTTTCAGATTCTTTAATCTTAAAGGAAAAATACTTTTTTTCCATTCATTTTAAAACACTAAACTTTTCTTTAAAAACGTTTCTAAAATCAAAACTTTCTAATATATTTTTTAACTTCCTCTTAACATATATACTTTGAAGTTCACTATTAAATTTAGATCACTCCTTCCAAGTTATACTCATAGAATAATTTTTCTTCTTGTATACATCCTTTTTAAAGTCTATAAATTTTTCTTTAAATGAATACATCTTTTCTTTAATTTTCTCTTAACACATTTACTGACAAATATAGGTTCAATAATATTTTATAAACTTTAGGAATTACTTAAGCATTTATACATAAAGGAAAATTACATTTTCAAACTTTAGATTAAGACTTTCTGTCAGGTCCCATATATTTCTATTGGGAAGCTGGCATTCTGGTGGGAGATGAAAGGACTGGAGGGATCTCTATATGAAGTTTCTGTTTTTATTTCCTGCTTGAGAGATCTCTATATGAAGTTTCTGTTTCCTGCATTGCTGTACTGTGGGAGGGGTTTTGTTTGCATTGTTTTAAAATGCTGTTTTTTAAGTGGGAAAGTTTAGTTCCTGCCTAGACCTCTTGCTATCACAAGCCTTTCAATAAAAGCTCCTTTTTGAACAACTTCAGTTTCAAGAGTACTGCTTTCTTGAGAAGATTGGAGAGGCAAGACCTTACATTAGGCAGGAACTACAAACTGGTCAGTTCGGAGAGGTAACAGCCCTACCGTGGGGATCATGCACACCATGTCTGCCCAGGGCAACCATGAAGAGGCTGAATGCTGGGAGAGAAAACTCCCAAAACCCAAGCAGAGGAGGCCCTCAATGCCTGAACATTGCCTCAAGCACCGCTGCCAAGCTGATGTGGTCCATCAGCATTAGGAAGAAGGATGGCTGGGGCGGCAGGACCAAGGATGTCACCCTACCCCTGGGAGTCACTGACCTGGCTAGAAGCAGGAGATGGAAGACCTCTATGACAATGATAAACTGGAAGAAGCCCCAGACTGGTCCAACCAACTCCTGAGGGAAGCCATGACCTCATGAGGGAGGCCATCCATGGCATGCAGATCCAGGGCACCCCAGCTTGTGCTGCGGGTGAGGTAGGAGTGCAAAAGGAAGCTACCGATGAATGAAGGGGATTCCCAACCCCAGGGGCATCTACTGAAATTGCAGGGGCTACTGGCGAACCCATTGCCACCATGGAAGATCCATGGTCCAAGATCACACTGGCTCTAGAAGGATCAGCTGCATCTTGGATGGTGAGCCTCCATAATGCAGATGTATTAGAGCTCTGCAATTCAACCATTTCATAACAGCCCTGAGTCAGAGATTTGACTGCTGACAGCAAGGCTAGAGACCACATAAGGCACATCAGACAGGAGCGCCATCCAATCACTGAGTACATTGAAGAGTTTTGTGACCTGACTTCCCACGTAGATTGGCCAGAGGAAATACTCATGAGCTGGTTCAAAGATGGCTTAAAAGATGACCTGTACAATGCCTGCATTGCCCGTGGAGCCCCAATCTGCCTGCACGGCTGGTGTGTCTTGGCTGAGGAAGCTGAAATTGACCAAACTCGAAACCAGTACCACACAAGCTGTTCCTGGAAGAGATCCCTACCGGAAGGGAGAAGGGAGGGAACCAAACCTTGCTCTGCCCCACCGCGCTCAGCCGCCTGCTTCAATTGTGGGAAGGAAGGCCACAGCGCAGCCAAGTGCTGTGCGAGGATGCCCACCCAGAAGATAGAAAAGCAGGTCGGAGGGAAACCCTCAAAGCCACCACCATGTTCCAGAGACACCGCCCTAAAGACCCATGCAGTTGTTGAGTTCATGCCGAAATTAATTACAGTGCGAGGAATTCCGAGCCCTCCAGGGAAGGAACCTGATCAGTCAGAAAGTGACTACGAAGACCCTTTGGTAAGTGGAGTTGTCAAACCCCTTACAATCCCTATAGAATTGTTAATTCCATTAACGGGGAGAAAAGTGAGACTTAAAGCATTGCTGGATTCGGGGTGCACAAGAAGCCTAATAAGACCGACTCTGGTCGGGGAACTGGGCATTCAACTGAGGCCACTAAATACCCCAGTCTCATTCTGCCAACTTGATGGGTCCATTGCAGGGGATGCCCCAGCCACGTTTGCCACTGAACCACTCAAACTAACTATGGCAAATCACTCCAAAATCATTGCTTTCATTGTGACACCAGGAATGGACTGGCTCCTAGTTCTGGGACTAATCTGGTTAAAGAAGTGGAACCTAGGGTGGACTGGATGGAGGGGACCCTCCAATTCCCTAATAATGAACTAATCCGGAGTGAAGAATCCCACCAGACTGGAATACCGCAGAGTGAGGAGGTAGCAGTGACTGCGGTGAATGGACCCCTACTGCGCGTCCCAAGGGAATACCAAGATGTGATGGATGTTTTCAGCAAAGTGGCCTCAGATGAACTCTCCCCCCCCTACATCTACAGACGTATGCGCCATCGAGATTTTACCAGGGGCCAAACTACCTAAACTAAAACTTTATGCTTTACGTTTCCCCAGGAACTGGAAAAAACTGGCAATTTATAGAAAAAAAGCTCAAGCATGGCTTCATTGAACCGGTGAGACCCAAGGTGGCTGCCCCAGTCCAGTCCTGCTCTTATATATGGATTATAGAAATTTAAATGCTATTTCCAAGGAAAATCTCTATCCCCTACCCTTAATGAAGGACATGCTGGCCCATCTGGTGGAGATTTTTTTCTAAACTAGACTTAAGGGAGGCTTATTACTGGATCCGGATCTGGGAGGGGGATGAATGGAAAACAGTGTTTAATTGCCCATTGGGATGTTTTCATTTCAAGGTTTTTGCCATTCAGGCTCCAATGGACTGCCACCATTTTTTAATTTCTATTTTTATAGACAAACTAACATATAATACATAACCAATTCATCAGTGCATCATCTGAGTGCATCTTTTGTGACTTCTCCCTCCTCCTCAATTATTTCTCATATCTTAATATTTATCATGTGAAGTTTCCGAAAGATGCCCTAATTAAATCATAAGCCTTGAGCCAAGTTTCAAAAGATATCCAGTCATTTATTAGGAGCACCATTCCGGCAATTACTCAAATGGAGTCAGCTTTAACCCCCCACATGATTTGCGGGCCCCTATGACCCTGTTCCTCCCTTCCTCCTTGGGCATGTCATAAATCACATTCTCCAATGGGCCACGTTGGCAGGCTGAAAAACCCCACCCCTCCTGCTGACCCCAGTAACCTAGGATACAATCTTTGACAAGGCATGTGTGGAATGTATTTTTCGTTTGGGCAGCTGAGCAGCTTCGTCAGTTCTCCCCCTCCTGTTTATGGCAACTTGAAAGCTGGTCTGGAAAGCTTTGCAAGTTGACATTCAGCTCCTCTCAGTTCCCGAAGGTGACCTTTGCAAAGCAAAAACAATTTGAGTACAGGTTTAAAGTTTAGGGACATGGCCCCCCCAGGCTTGTTTGGATTTTCTGCATGAAATTTGGCTATAAGGCGATCAGCCTGGATGTTTCTACTCTTTACCCAAGATGCCTCCGATAAGGGCTAACCCTTCCACTTGATTAAATATTGGAGTTGTCTCCTGTGCCACCTTGAATTGAGGATTTGCTGCACCTCATAATGGGTTTGGCCCCCTATGACCACGGGGTCTTGGGGCTCATGGGGTAGTGGCCTCAAGGTCGACCCGATTATGGGTTTTAAGAGGCTACTGTGGAAGACCAGGTGTATCTTCCCTAGCAGTTGGGGCAATTTCAATTGCACAGTGACTGGGTTGATTATCTTTACTATGGGGAATGGTCCCATGAACTTTGGCCCCAGTCCTGCTAGGCAGTTTTAACCTCAAATATTTTGTGGAGAGGTAAGCCTTCTCCCCAATTGGAATGGCCTTTGGGCAGCTTGTTGTTTGTCTGCCTGTTTCTTATAGGTTTGTGCCGCTTTAGCTAGTGCTTTCTTGACATTCTCCCAGGTCACTTTCAGTGTTGCCAACCACTCGGTCAAGCTGACTGAGGAGGGGGGATCCCTTGGGTACTCAGGCATTGGGACGAAGTCCATGCCAACCCTTGAATGGGGTTGTCTGTGCTACTGTGAACAGCATTATTGTACGCAACCTCAGCAAAAGACAGGAGATCCACCCAATTGGACTGCTGATAGTTCACGTAGCATCTCAGGTATTGCTCTACCATGGCATTCAGTCTCTCTGCACCCCCCCCCCATTGGTGCTTGGATGAAAAGCCAAGGTAAGGCCCTGGGACGACCCAATGGACCGCAGGAACTCCCGCCAAAATTTAGTGGTGAACTGGACCCCTCTGTCTGAGATAATTCTTCGTGATATTCCATGCAGGCGGTAGATGTGCTTCAGGAGCAGTCTGGCCAACTGGTGGGCTGAGGTAATCCACTGCAGGGTATGAAGTGCGCCTGTTTGGAAAATAAGTCTATTACAGTCCAGATCATAGTGTTTCCCCCACTTTTTGGCAACTCCACTATAAAGTCCATTGCAATCTCCTCCCATGGTCTCGTTGGCTCTGCTACTGGTTGCAGCACTCTCGGGGGGTTTCCTGATCATTTTTTCATTGTGGCGCAGATGATGCAACTTTTTTTTTTTTAAATACTTTATTGAATTTTCCAATTTTTTAAAAAGACAATGTACAATCACAATCTTGATCCGAGGTGCAGTGTTTACACATTTCATAGATCAAACATTAGATGAATTCCATCCATAACTATACAATATACAGTTCTATACAATTCTCTACATTTCTATACAATTAAGTCCATTTCGGGTGTCTAACAAATCATAGCCTATTATCATATTTTTATCCTATTCTTTAACCAGTTATACCAAAGTCCCCATACTTCGTAGTACTTAGAGTTCTCTTCATTTTTTAGCTCGCTCGTCAATTTAGCCATCTCTGCGCACTCTAGAATTTTATTTATTAATGTTTCTTCAGAGGGGGTAGAGTTGGATTTCCAGAGTTTCGCAAAGGCTAATCTAGCCGCAGTAATAATTTGAATTGCCAGTTGGGTTTTATTGTTGTCGAGACCATCTTCAATCATACCTAAGAGGAAGGATTCCGGGGCCAGGGCTATCTCCTGTCCCATTATTTCCGAGAGCCAGAGTCGAATCTTTAACCAAAACTTTTTGGTCTCAGGGCAAGTCCACCACAGATGATAAAAGGTGCCGACCGTCTTTCCACATTTCCAACATAAAGCAGAGGAATTTGGAAATATTTTGGCCAGCCTGTCCGGGGCTAGGTACCACCTATGGAACATTTTGTAGTGATTTTCCCTGAATGTTACCGATTTCGTTATTTTGAAATTTCTGTTCCAAGCTATCTCCCAGTCATTGAAATTAAGGCCATATCCTAAGTTTTTCTCCCAAGTGCTTAGCTGATTTTTAGCTATCGTCTCGGCTCTATCCTCATCTAATATAAAGTTATAGATTTTCGATAACATTTTCTTATCTGGTCCCCAAATAATTTTGTCAAAATATCCATATTTCATTTCAATACCACATTTATCTCTATCTTCTTGAAATCTAGACTTAATCTGGAGATATTTCCACCAATCCAGAATAAACCCCTGGTCCCTCAATACTTCCAAGGATTTGAGCTTCCCTTCTTCATCCAAGATATCCTTATATGTGCCCATTTTATAGTTCCCTCTTCTATTTGGGGCCACTAGAGCATCCATAATCGACAACCAGCTAGGAACCTTGGTATATATCTTCTGTCTAATTTCCAGCCACGTACGAATCAATGTCTCTCTAATTTTATGTTTATAGAAATGAGTTTTCCTCCTATCCTTTGTATCCCAGAGGTAAGCGTGCCATCCTTCAAGGAGATCGTGTCCTTCTAGTGTCAAAATTCTACCTTCTTGTAATTTGACCCACTCCTTTATCCAAATTATTTTTGCCGCCTTTTGGTATAATTCCCAGTCAGGGAGCCCGAACCCACCCAAATTTCTTTTCCCTTGAAGTGTCTTGAGAGAAATCCTCAATTTCTTGCCCTCCCACAAAAAATTCCTGATATGTTTATTCAAATCCAAAAAAATTTTTTTATCTAGTGATATCGGTATATTTTGAAATAGAAATAGAAATTTCGGTAAAATATTCATTTTGATCGCCGCAATTTTACCAGTCAGGGACAATTTAAGCCTCCTCCACCTATCGAGGTCTTGATTAGTTTTCTGCAATAAGGGGATATAGTTATCATCTTTTAATGAAGAAAGTCTCGCCGTAATCCATATTCCCAGATATTTTATCTTCTTAACTACCTGGAGGCCTAATAAATCTTCTAATTCTTTCGTTTGTAGGTTTGTCATATTTTTCACAATTATTTTAGTTTTGTTCTTATTAAGTTTAAGGCCCGCGACTTCTCCATAATTCTGAACTTCCTGCATTAATTTTGAGCCAGTGTCTAATGGGTCTTCTATTATGAAGGCAACGTCGTCCGCAAAAGCCTGTGTTTTAAATATTTCCTTCCTAATCTTCAAGCCTTTGATGTTTTCATTAGTTCTAATCCTTCTAAGTAAGACCTCTAATGCTGGAATGTAAAGTAAGGGGGATAGGGGACATCCCTGCCTGGCTCCTCTTTGGATCTGAAATGTCTGGGTTCTGCCTCCGTTTACTAATATATTTGCCCTCTAATTTTGGTAGATATTCTCTATCATCCTCCTAAAATTAGTCCCGAATCCCATTAAATCTATTTGGTTTATCATGAAGGTCCAATTCAAATTGTCGAATGCCTTTTGGGCATCGACAAACATTAAGGCCATCTGTTTTCCAGGGTGTTGTTCATAATATTCAATGGTATTTAGGACTGTTCTCAAGTTGTCTCTAATCTGTCTCCCTGGGAGAAAACCATTTTGATCCTTATGTATCCATCGGTTTAGAATTTTCTTGAATCTCTCCGCTATTATAGTCATAAATAATTTGTAATCTGCGTTAAGCAGTGAGATAGGTCTATAGTTGGAGATCTGCTTCGGGTCGGCACCTTCTTTCAGAATGATCGTCAAATACGCTTCCCTCCAGGAGTCTGGGATTGTTATGCCAGCAATAACATCATTTAGAATTCCTAACAGTTCCAGTTTCAGGGCATCATCAAGTTTTTGGTATAATTCCCCGGGGAGACCATCAGGGCCTGGTGTTTTGTTCTTCTTTATTTTGGATAAGGCAGTTCTTAACTTCCCTATGGTGATCTTTTCATTTAACATTTCCTTTTCTTCTTCCGGAATTTGAGGAAGGTTGGCTTCCAACAAATACTGTTCTACCTTGTTTAACTCAATTCCTTCATTTTAGTAAAGACATTCATAAAATTTTCTTATGCTTTCTAATTTGTCTTCTTCCTTCGTCAACAGGATGCCCTGTGGGTCTTCTAAAGCTAGTATTTGGTTTTTTTCCTTCTCTTTTTTTAATTTATATGCCAGCCATCTCCCCGACTTGTTAGCGTTCTCGAAACAATAGTGCTTAGATCTTCTTATTTTTTGAGCTACCTCCTCCTGGTCCAATAGATTCAATCTATGTCTCATCATCAACCACTGTTGTTTTGTCGCCTCATCTCCCGGTCGTTGCTGTAGTTCAACATCAGTTTGTAATAATTTTTGAGTAAGTTCTTCTCTACTCTTTCTTTTTTCCTTATTTTTAAAGGCAGTATATGAAATAGCTACTCCTCTGACATAGGCCTTCATGGTGTCCCACACAATTTCTTTGGCTGTCCCTCGATTTCCGTTTTCTAAGAAGAAGCGTTTGATTTCTTCATTCAATTTGAGTGTGAACTCTTTTTCATTTAGGAGATTGGTCCTTAAGCTCCATCTCTGTTGTATTTTCTTCGTATCATGGGACCAACTGATTTCAAGGAGCTTATGATCTGCCCAAGTATTGGTGCCCATGTTAACTTTCTTAATTTCTAACGCCAATTTTCTAGTAACCCAAACCATATCGATTCTGGACCAGGATTTCTGTGGGATGGAATAAAATGTAAATTGTCTGTCCTGGGGGTGTAAGGTACGCCACATGTCAATTAGATTTATCTCATCCACCAAATCAAAGAAAGTCTTTGGTAAGGGAGATCTTTTATTCTTTTTGGTTATATCGCACTTATAATCAAGGTTTGGATCTACAATTCCATTAAAATCCCCTAGCATACATATTTCAAGATGTGCCCAATTTGCCAACTTTTCCTGCAGTTTCCTGTAGAATTTCCCTTGTTTTTTATTCGGTGCATAAACCCCTACTAATAGCAGTCTAGAGTTACCTCTCATTATTTCAACTATGAGTAGTCTCCCTTTTTCATCTTTATATTTACATTCTGCCATTATTCCTTTCTTAACATAGATGGCGACCCCCCTTTTCCTTTTCTCAGCTAGTGAGGAAAATACTTTACCAAATTTACAGTAATTTAAATAGTCAGCTTCATCTTTTTTTATATGGACCTCTTGGATGCAGATAATATCGGGATTTTGTTTCACCAATTTCGACAATATTATCCTTCTTTTTTTGTAATCGTTTAATCCATTCGCATTTACCGATATGATCTTGGTATCGTTCATTCCTGAAGTTAGTTTCTAGTCTCTTGTTCTTATTTCCCTTTTAAAGTTACTGCTCTCACTGGTCTTGATTTTTTCCCTCTTTCCTCAGTATCCTCCTTTTTCTTCTCCTCTTCTATGTCTTCCCTAGTAAATTTGCTCTTGGGATATCTCTTCTTCCGTATTTACTATCTCGTTATCCTCCTTACTGGTTTGTTCCTCCTCTCCTCCCCTTAGTTGTTCTAAAAAGTCTTGAGCATCACTTAGACAATCAATTCTTATTTTCCTCCCTTGCCAGGAAATTTGCAGTCCTTCTGGCAAAAGCCACCTAAAAATTATATTTCTCCTGTTTAGATGATTTGTCAAAAACCTATAATTTCTCCTCCTTTCCCTCACTCTTCTCGGAATTTGTTTCAGAATATTAATTTCTTTTCCCCCATAGGTAATTTTTTCCTCCCGAGCTATATTATACAGGATATCCCTAACTTTTTTTCTAGCAAAGCGCACATGGACCTCTCTGGGGAGTCTGTTTCTTCTTACGTAATTTGTCTGAACTCTGTACACCTCGTCAATCTCACGAATTATTTCCTGCTTGTCTTGCTGCAGAGTTTCTGCAATCAACTCCGCTATCTTATCACCTAAGTCCTCATCTTTATCTTCCGGGATGTTCTGGAAACGCAAGAAAAACGAGGCCTTGTCCATCTCAAGTTGGATCAGCGCGTCTTCTGTTTCTTTGTTTTGTGCCGACAAAATTTGGTCTACTGTGTCCAGTTTTTTCTCGTTTTTTTCAATTCTTTGTTCTGCTTTTAAAATTCTATTTTCGTTACTAGCAATAGCAGTTTGGATCTCATTCATTTTAAAATCAAGAGCGTGAATGTCTGATTTTAATTCGGAGTGACTATTCAAAAGTTTTTCTTGCATCGCAAGCATTGTTTCTTGGATTGACTGAAGAGATGTTTGTACCGTTTGCAGTGTAGGAGTTATAGGGGGTTTGTCTAGTTTCTGGAGACCTTCTACTGATTTCTGGGTGGCTGGGGAAGACATCGCTAAGGTAGGTATAGATGTCGCTTTTTTACCAGTTTTTGCAATTGTGGAGGTCAAACTTGCCATTTCTTTCAGAACCGATTTTTGGTCTCTTATTATCTCCTCTATCTTTCTCCAAATTCTCATCCAGTGGCACTTGCCACGTTTTCTCTGAGGAGCTTTCTTAGACCTTTATTTCGCTCCTTTATTGGTCCTCTCTACACTCTCAATAAGTTCCAATTAATACTAAGTTCTAAATTTCCAAAATACTGTAGTAGGCTACTATAAAGTTTCCAGCAATTAACAATCACTAATTATATAATTATATAATTCTCCTCCAAATAGGTAGACAAAAAATCTGAAGATGTTTTCTTTACTATTTCCTTTGAGAACCCGAAGAAACATGCATTCTCACCACTACCCTTTAAAGTGAGACAACCCACATGGCTATCATATAAATTCCTGCAGGTAAAGGGAATCTCAGGCTTCCTTGGCGCCAGGATATAGGTTGTAAAATATCTGATGACACAGGCCATGCTAGTAAATCGAATCCAAGTCCCCCCTTCCTCCACTTGAATGGCAGTATCACTTTTAGGGATCTGACATGCTACCCTCCTTAGAAAACAAAAGGGTCCACCTGTAAAAAAAACAAATATACACAAGATTTCAAGATTTCATGAACTTTGGGGAAAACACAGTATTAGATATGGATAAAATAAAAAGATACAAAGATTTACTAAAGGACCAGGGGGAACTGAAAACAAGACAAGAACTAAAAGAACAGGGCATAGACATCGATTGATGGCCATATATGCAGATTCAAACTAGACATAAGAAAGATTTAGAACAATATGGATTCCAAAAAGAACCACAAGAATTAGATAAGATTTTACTAGACACAGAGGACAAAATGATTAAGAAAATTTACAATTATTTACTGAGATATAGAATGGAGGAGGAGGTAGTCAAAGAAATTATGATAACTTGGGTCAAAAACTTTGGCTAATATTGAATTGAAGAAATGGGAGAAACTCTGAGATAAAAATTATAAATTGACGATGTCTGTAGCGTATAAGGAAAATATGTATAAAATGTTCTACAGATGGCATCTTCCACCAGCAAGGTTGGCCAAAATGTTCCCAAATACATCATCAGCCTGCTGGAAACGTAGACAAAATCAGGGAACATATTACCATACGTGGTGGACGTGCCCAAAAGCAATACAATATTGGAATAGAATATGAAAATGCCTTGAAGAGATAACCAAACAGCAAATAGATAGGAAACCAGAATTATTTCTATTAGAAATGTTTACAGGGGACTTCCGGCGGTGACGTCATCACGAATGGGTGAGGAAACGGAGGCTCCGTCTCTGAAACCCAAATTTCCTCATTAATTGCTCTTTAAGGGCATTCCCGAACTTGGAGAGATCGGGAAATGAAAGAGGAACTCGCGAAGCCCCCTGGTGTTGCGCTGTCATCAGGGAGGTCGAGCGATCAACCTCTTAAATTGGTGGAGAAGAAGTCAGCCTTATCGGCGGACAGGAGTGATGGCGCCCGCCTAGATCGAAGCAAAAAGTGGAAGCAAATCCGAGTGACTGTCAGATAGATCACCTACAATAGAGGCGGTAAACGGGACGCGCGATCGAATCAGAAGAAGACAAGTGAGTTACAACAGCGGCGATACAAGAGGAGAAAGAAAAAAGGGGAAACAACTACAGCGTGGAAGAGAGAATCCCATAGAATGACTAAGCAAACATAAGAAAAGGAGAAATAGCGCTCGAAGTGGTGTGGGTGCGAACTTTTACAGCTGAGCAAAGGGAGCAGCCTGTGGATTCTGTGGATATAGACAAGCCGTTTGAACCTGGGAATTATAACTGATTCAAACCCCAAATATCGGAAAACTGAGTGCAGAGACTGAAATACCGGACTAAGTGGTGAATTTCACGGATACAGAAGACCTGTCTGGATTTCGAACTTTGGATTTACAAATAACTTTGGACAATAAGAACTTAAGTTTAAAAAAAAAAGATTTGAAAACTGAATGCAGAGATCCGATTACTGGGAAAAGAAATTTAAAAAAAAAGACTGAGACGGACACAGATCGCGTTTTTTATGACTGTGAAAGAGCAGACAGAGAGAGGTAAAGCAAGAAGACAATAAAGACTAAAGAAAATAAAAATTAAGTGAATTATTAAATTTGAACTGTTTAATTAGTTAATAAGTTTAATATTTAAAAGAAATATATAAGTTGATAATATTTTTATAGCTATAAATTGTATTGTGAAATTGTAGTTAGATAAGAAATTGTTGTTAAACTGAAAGATTGATTTTTATACAAAATAACAGATGAGTTGACTGTATGTCTGAGATAGACTGATTGAAAAAGGGGGTAATTGAAAAGATTGCCAATTAGAAAATTAAGAAAATTAAACTAAAATCTTGATTGATAAGTAAATTGATTTATACTGTGAATAAGAATTAATTGCTCAATTGGGATAACTGGCAATATAATATAATATAACTATATATAAGCTGTGCAGTGTATAAGCAGTGTTTGGAGGGGAAAAGAGATACTAAGGAATAACTTAATAATTGATGTTAAGGTTGGAAAGCTTTACACGAATATTAAAAATGTCTACAACATCCACCATAACAAAGACAGGGAAAAAACCTACAACCAATACGTTAGTAATGACTCCTACCCCCTCACAACAAAAAACAATAGATAGCATGATGGGGAAAGAAAAAGAAAAAGAAAAACTGGAAATGGCACCAAATGTAATACAAGATATGTTTCAAAAGATCCAGGAAACACTGCTCCAAACACAAGAAAAAATAGCTGAAAATCAGGAAGAAATGAGAACGTTCCATGCAGAGATTAGAAATGAATTAGGAGAAGTCAAGGAAGATATCAAGACCATGAAGGATAAAATTGGGGGCATTCAAAATTCTATAGCAGAAAATGAACAGAGAATTAGGAAAATGGAAACAAAAATAGATCACGTGGAATTAAAAGTAGAAGCAATGGAACAAAAAACCCTACAACTAAATAAAGAAATGTCAGATTCCTTGGCCATGCTCGAAATGGAAAAGGCCTCATACTTCTTGCGTTTTCAAAATATTCCAGAAGAAAAAAATGAGGATTTAGAAGGGAAGATGGTGGAAATTATCGCAGGAATGATACAAAAAGAGCCAGAAGAAATAAAAGGACAATTGGAAGAAACTTACTGTGTACAAACAAATTATATAAGAAAACACAGACTGGCGAGAGAAGTCCATGTCAAATTCTTAAAAAAATCAATCCGAGATGAAGCCTATAAGAAATCTAGAGAAGAAACGGTGATCTATAATGATAAAGAAATTATAATCTTAAAACAGATACCCCGAAGAGTAAGAAATCTACGACAACAATATCAGTTTTTAACACAACTATTGATCAAATACAAGATAATGTACAGATGGCTGCCAATAGAGGGGATCTTAATTACGTGGGAAGACAAAAAATATAAAATAGACACTCTAGAAAAGGCAAGAGAATTTCATAACACACACTTTAGACTAGAAGAAGAACAGGAAAGCAAGGAGGAAACAGATAGTAAAAGTCAAGAAGAAGAACCAATAGAAACAAATGAAGAAAAAGAAATAAGACAGAGGCAAGAAAAAGAGAGAGAACAGAGAGAAGGTGCAAAAGCTAAGGCACGGATGGAAACAAGAAACACAAAAAAACAGATACGATAGGCAATGGATGAACAGATCAAACTCTTTTCGGTAAACATTAATGGCTTAAATGCCCCAAAGAAAAGGAATCAAATTTTCACAAAATTACGAAAATTAGAAGCAGATGTGATATGTCTGCAAGAAGTACACATTCAAAAAGATTATCAAAAAATCCTAGAAAACCCCAAATTAGGAAAACTATTTTCATCTCTGGCCC
Organism: Pantherophis guttatus; assembly: GCF_059756535.1. Classification (NCBI taxonomy): domain Eukaryota; kingdom Metazoa; phylum Chordata; class Lepidosauria; order Squamata; family Colubridae; genus Pantherophis; species Pantherophis guttatus. The sequence continues at coordinate 116,692,847 of NC_142065.1, read as the reverse complement.
AAAAAAAGAAAAAAGGAGTAGTGATTTACGTAAAAGAAAAAATACAATCTAAACTAGTCTATACCGATGAACAAGGTAGAGTGGTGATGGTTGAATTAGAAATAGGAAAGAGGAAAATGTTAATTGTAGTGATTTATGCACCTAACCAAAAACTACAGGTTTTTTTTAAAGATCTACATATAAAATTAGCAGAATTAGAATATGATGATATTTGTGTAATAGGGGATTATAATGCAATAGTAAATGCAAAGAAGGACTACAAAACTGGGGAAAAAAAAACAAAAGAAAAAAGAAATACTTCCAAAAGAATTCTTTACTATGGCTGAAGAACTAAACTTGGCAGACGTATGGAGGGAAACACATGAAGAAGAGGCCCAATACACCTTTTACTCCCATCCGCATAACTCCTGGTCAAGACTGGACATGGCATGAATGACCCCAAATATCAAAATAGAAGTAGAAAAAATTGAGATAGGCACAAACCAATGGGCAGACCACAATCCACTATTCATAAACTGGAAAGGGAAAAGAAGACGTAAGAGATGGACAATGAACCAAAGATTATGTAAAGAAAAAGAATTTAATTCAATGTTAGAAAAGGAAGTAAAAATATTTTTTCAGATAAATAAAATAGAGGAAACCTCTTTACAAAACATATGGGATACTTTAAAAGCATATATAAGGGGCCTAGTAATAGCATATACAAGGGAAAAGAATAAAGAGAAGAAAAAACAATTAGATAATTTAGAGAAAGACCTAAAACAAATAGAACAAAAACTCCAGGAAAAGCCCCAGAACAAAACAATAAGAGAAGAATGGGAAATGATTAAGCATGAATTGAACTTGATAAACCAAATAGAACTAGCCCAAAAAATAAAAATGGCGAAACAAAATTATTTCAAACACGCAAATAAAACGGGCAGGTGGCTAGCCTATAAACTGAAAAAAGAACAGAAAAAAAGAATGATATACCAATTGAAAGACGATAAAGGAGAAATTCAACATAGTAAAGAGGCCAAAAAAGAAATTATTAAGAAATTTTATGCGAATCTATATAATCAGGGGAAAATAGAGGAAGACAAAATAAAACAGTACATAGGGAAATCACAGAAGAACAAAGAATTACTCTCAATAGGCCAATAACCAAATTAGAATTAGATGAAGTACTGAAAAAGCAAAAAAACAATAAAACACCGGGACCCGACGGGCTACCGGTAGAAATATACAAAACAATGCAAGAAGTATTGGGAGAGAATATGTTGCGATTATATAATGAAGCTATGGAGAAAGCCAAAATACCAAACTCATGGACAGAAGCCATAATAACAATCATTCCAAAAGAAGATACAGATCTCCAGTTAATACAAAACTATAGACCTATTTCATTATTGAATGCCGATTACAAAATATTTGCAGCAATCTTGGCCGAAAGGATTAAATCAGTATTAAATACATATATACACCCAGACCAAAATGGATTTCTGCCGGGACGCCAAATAAAGAACAACATGAGAATAATACTTAACGCTCTAGAATATTATGAATCACACCCGGAGAAGCAGGCAGCGTTGGTTTTTCTTGACACCCAAAAGGCCTTCGATAATCAAAATTGGAAATTTATGATTGAACAACTACAAAATATGCAAATTGGGGAAACATTTGGGAAAATTATAGCAGAAATCTATACCAAGCAATCAGCAAGGATAATTATGAATGATGACATAACAGACAAATTTAATATAACAAAAGGAGTCAGACAAGGCTGTCCACTTTGCCCCTTACTATATATTCTATCATTGGAAATCCTGTTGAAAAAAATTAGAGAAGACCAAGGAATTGAAGGTTTAAGGATCAATAGAGAAGAATACAAAGCTCAAGCCTTTGCTGATGACCTAGTGTTTTTGACAGAAAATCCTATGGAATCTATACCTAATTTGTTCCAAAAAATAGAAGAATTTGGAGAAGTGGCTGGACTAAAAATCAATAAAAGTAAATCGAACCTAATTGTAAAAAACCTTACGGAAATCCAAACAAAAGAATTGACAGATAATATACAAATCCAAACAACAAAAAAAATAAAATATCTAGGAATCTGGTTATCTACAAGAACATCAGCAATCAAAGAAAACAATTATGATAAATTACTAGAACAAACAAAGAAAGACTTAGAAAAATGGAAAAATTTACACATTTCATTCCTAGGAAGAATTTCGGCCATCAAAATGACTATATTACCTAAATTTTTATATTTGTTTCAGGTCACCCCAATTAAAATAGATAAACCGTTTTTTGAAAAGCTGAATAAAATAACATCTAAATTTATATGGCAAGGGAAAAGGCCACGAATAAAATTTAAACTGCTTCAGGATACAAAAGATAGAGGAGGAGCTGCACTCCCTGACTGGGAGATATACTACCAAGCAGCAGTACTATCGTGGGTCAAAGATTGGATAGAATTAAAGGACTCTAGAATTTTAACAATTGAGGGACACGAACTTCAAACTGGTTGGCACTCCTTTATGTGGGACGAGAAATACAAAACACATTCATATTTTAAAACACACACAATAAGGAACTCATTATTACAAATTTGGCTTAAAACTAAAAAACAACATTATATGAAGATACCAAATTGGCTAGCACCGGCAGAATCAATTAGGCACCCAAATTTAACAGATAAGACAAAAATAATTAGATATAAAGATATAATTGACTATCAAGGCAAATTAAAGACAAAACAACAATTGGAGACAGACTTACATAGAAAAATAGACTGGTGGACTTACACTCAAATACAATCCAAATACAGAGAACATATAAAAACATATGAAATTTATAATCAAAAACAAGAAATAGGTAAAATTATATTAGATTCAGAAAATAAATTAATTAGTAGAATTTATAAATTTCTTCTACGCTATAAATTGGAAGAAGAGACAGTCAAAGAAACGATGATTAAGTGGGCTCAAAACATCAAACACACAATACCTTTGGAAAAATGGGAAAAGTTCTGGCAGGTAAACCTAAATTTAACGAAAGCAACGGCGTACAAGGAAAACCAACTGAAAATGTTTTATCGATGGCATATGTCTCCAACCAGATTGGCAAAAATACAACCTAAAAATAGCCCGATTTGTTGGAAGTGCAAAAAGGCACAAGGGACTTTCTATCATTTATGGTGGACGTGCCTGGCAGCAAAGAAATTTTGGTCTAACATCAAAAAATGGTTGGAACAAATAATAAAAACACAGATTGAAAAAGAACCAGAAACATTTTTATTAGGAATCTTTAACAAATCATACCCTAAGGATATCAAATATCTTACAATTCACATATTAACTGCTGCAAGAATAACCTACGCAAGAAATTGGAAACAAGAAAAAATACCAAGTGAAACAGAAGTAATAGGGAAAATTTTAGAATGCGCTGAAATGGATAGGTTAACCAAAGAATTACAAGAAAGAGAAGAATCAGACTATTATAAAATATGGAATAATTGGTATAATTGGTTAAAAATCAGAAATATACGAAAAATATAGGGGATATATTATTGATTGATATATATATATATATATATAATAAAAAATATTATTAGATTAAGGAGAGGTGAAGGAATATATCTTAAGTAGAATTGTAGAACGTCACTCTGAAAAAATGCTTAAGAAGAAATTACACTCTTTTTGTGTATATGTTGTATAAATGTTTGTTGTGTATGTTACATATGTCTTTTTTAATATTTATATTCAATAAAAACTACTTTAAAAAAAGAAATGTTTACAGGGAATTATGACAAAAAAATACAATATTTAATTTTACATATCACCACAGTAGCGAGAATAATGTACACACAAAATTGGAAGAATAACAATGTACCATCAGAGGAAAATGTATAAGGAAAGTCTTAGAGTGTGCAGAGATGGATAGACTCACAAAAGAAATAAAAGATAAAGAAGAAACAGAGTACTATATGGTATGGAATAAATGGTATAAATGGTTAGAGGATAGGTGTAAAGGTTAAGGAAAGATTAAATGAAGAAGATATAGGAGTTAGAAATTAGTAACAAATTTGTATGTATGGAAATGATACATAATGTATGATTGTAATTTAGTATATTATTATAACTTTATTGTCATTGTACGTATATACATAGTATACCCATACAACGAAATTCACATAACACCCAAAGACCAGGCCCAACACACATAACAATCCCCAAACACACCTCCACCCACCACAAATTCCCCGCCCCTGAACCACCCAAACATCCACACAACAGACCAAGTAATGCTGTCCAACAGCTCACTGATGGTGACCCTTTAGTTCATTGTTGAGTGCAATTATAGCTCTGGGATAAAAACTATTCAGAAAACGTGTGGTCCGAGTTTTAATTGTTCTGTATCTTTTGCCAGAAGGCAACACTCCAAAAAGATTGTAAACAGGATGGGAAGAGTCTCTGAGAATGTTCTGCAACTTCCTCAAACAGAGATGCAAAGATGTTGTCCAGGGCTGGTAGCTGGAGCCCGATGATATTCTGGGCAGTTTTAATGATTCTCAGTAGAGCTTTTTTGTCTGCTGCAGAGCTGCTCCCATACCATATATCCATACATATATCAATATGTATAGAAAATAATGGAACCACATGTATAGATAAAGGTAAATTGAAGGGGGGGAAATGAATATATAATAGAAGTATACCGTTGTGGAAATGTTGTAAAGAATCTACTTAAAAGTAAAAAAGAAAAAGCTATAGCCCAGGGAAAAACCTTTCAGGGATCTCTCCCTGGAGGTATAGTCAGTTGGCTCTTCTGTCCCCCTTCCCCACACAGGCAAACACACAACCAGGCATGCCTGCCAAGATTTTATTAAGCAATCAGACTAGAAACCCTTGCAGATAAGAGTTTTGGCAGTAAACTGCAAAATGCCTGCCAAGTCAGTTATCACTCACAGTCAGCAAGAGAGAGAGTTTCTCCTCAGTCTGGTTCAGTAGCAAAAAGTAATCCACAAAGCAAGAATTAGCCAAGGTCCAATCCAAAATATGCACAAGTCAGATTTCAGGTAACACGATGTGACTCTCAGGTTTTTAACTTTGACCGTCACAAAGCCTGAAGAGCAATCACACCCACTTTTATTCCTTGTGGGGTGTGGCTCAGTGACTCAGCTCAATTTCTGGCCCTCCCACGCCTCTTTCGTTGCTGCACATGCTTCTCCCTCCGACGCTGCCTGGGATCAAGCCAGAATTCATCATCCTCGCTCCCTATCTGTTGTTGTTCCGATATGCTTTCCTCCTGGCATATCCCAGGCTATTCCTCTTGGCCTTCGGGTGGAACCTGAGGCATTGCCAGAGAGGAGGGTCCTGGAGAGGGAGGCCTTATCAGTTCCTCCCCATCACCTTCTGAGTCCTCTTCCTCTGTTAGGACAGGCTCGGGAGTCGGGGTCACAACAGTTGGCCATCTTTTCACTGGAAGTTGTCTAAGTACTAGTGGATGAAGGGATCAGCCATCATGCCTAGAACCCTGGCAGCATTTTTTAAAGAACAGTGTTTACTATTTACTCTAAGATTTTGGAAATAAATAGTATTTCATGAGAACAGATTTTGCATCATTATCCTCGGGACACGTATATTTTCCTTCATTCATGACAGATTATTCTGTTTAAAGTCAATACAGAAACTTTTTTTTCTTCCAATTGTGTCTGAATCTCAGAGAGTGCAGTTACCTGACAAGGCTTTTTCAAAGGGGTTTGTCATTGCTTCCTTTCTAGGACAGAGAGAAAGTGACTAGCCAAAGGTCATCCAGTTAGCTTTGTGCCTAAGGCAGAACTTTAATTCATGGACTTATGGTTTTTAGCCTGATGCCTTTATCACTACACCAAACTGGTTCTCCAACAGAAACTTAGATTTCAGAAATTGGACAGGATACTAGAGGGAGTAAAGATTCCAGGCAAAAAGGAAAAAAGAAAAAAGTGTAAACTTTTTTGTTTTTTGTTTTGGTTAGTATGGGAATTTACAAAATGACACAAAATGTTGAAATTTTAGAAATATTTCAAATTTGTGGAGAACGGGATCAGACATTAGTAGCTAACATATTAAAAATATACGCAATGATGTCTGCTTCTATGGACAGATGTCCAAAAAATGTTAAATCTGATGCAAAAATAGTAGAATCAGAAATACTGGATAATAAAAATATGTATTACAAGATAGAGAAGGCAATTAAAGTGGAATTGCAAATAACAAAGCCCAGAGAATAATCCTGATATTTACAAAGTACACAAAAGAAGCTGATTAAGGTTTTGAAAATCAAAATGGAAACACAAACAAGTGTGAATTTACTAGATAAGGCAGCTACAGTAGAATTACAAACGAGAAGCTAAGAGAATGACCCTATTAAGAACTGTCTATTAGATATATAATCATGTGAAAAAGAAAGCACATCCTCTTCTGAGTTCTATGGTTTTACATATCAGAACATAGTAAAAAAAATCATCTGGTCCTTAGCAGTTCTAGTGGCGCAGTGGTTAGAATGCAATATTGCCCATAGTCTAAAGTTCAATCCTGCAGGGCTCATGGTTGATTGAAGCCTTCCATCCTTCCGAAGTTGGTAAAATGAGGACCCAGATTGTTGGGGACAATATGCTGACTATGTAAATTGCCCAGAAAATGCTGTAAAGCACTATGGGGCAATATGTAAGTCTAAGTGCTATTGCTATTAGAAGTAGGTAAATGTACCTCAGATGAGCAACAACACATGACATTTGTAGGAAGTTAGCACCCACCCCTCTCCTAGGAAAATGAGATATTTTGGGAAATATTAAAAGGGCAGAATATTTCCCCAAAAAGGGAGGCAGAAACTCAGTCCCCCCCCACACCTTTGTTAATGGGCCATTAAGGTCTGAGCCAGTCCATTCTACATAACTAAGATGGGACTAGCCCTCTACCCATCTAGCAACAGAACTCACCATATGGCACCTGGGAGATCACATCAGCCCCCAGCAAGGCTCAACCAAGCCTGGGAGACAGACAGCCTACAAAGTTAGCTAAGACTTCCACCCCCTGGAAGTCTGACCACCAATCAGAATGTATTTCTTACATAGGAACAGGAAACTCTAGGGTGGGGCCCAGAGGGCATAAAACCAATGCACTCTCATCATCTCTGCCCTTATTCTGCTCAGGAATTCAAGCCATGTGATCCTGTCCATCATGGCTTAGGTCCAGGGTATTTTTATTTATTTATTTTATTTTTGGATTTATATACCACCCTACTCCTGGAGGACCATCTCCTACCGCCTCCCATCGTCCTGTCCGCTCACACAGGGCTGCCCTCCTCAGGGTACCGTCGGCCAGACAATGTCGGCTGGTGATGTCCAGGGGTAGAGCTTTCTCTGTAGGCGCTCCTGTCCTCTGGAATGAGTTACCCACCGAGCTTCGGACAGCGCCTGATCTCCACTCCTTCCGTCGGGACTTAAAAACTTGGCTGTTTCAACAAATGGGTTGACCCTGATCCTTGGGTTTTATTATTTTGTTGTTGTTTTAACTGGGTTTTAATTACGTTACCTTTTATTATTGTATGTTTTAACCTGTGTTCGCCGCCCTGAGTCCTTAGGGAGAAGGGCAGCATATAAATTTTTGGAAAGAAAGAAAGAAAGAAAGAAAGAAAGAAAGAAAGAAAGAAAGAAAGAAAGAAAGAAAGAAAGAAAGAAAGAAAGATAATAAATAAAAAAAAAAACATATTTCTAGTTTCCATGTTTCCAGTGTCTTTTTCCCCACTTGGAACTGAACCCAGGAGATTTTTTTCCAACACATATTAACTATATCAGGGGTTTCAAACTGATGGCCTGCGGACTGGATGCATTATGTGCAGGCAACACCCACCCCAGCTCCGCAAAGGGGAAAAACATTGCGATACATCACATGACGCTGCAAATTGGACACCCATGCACTATTATCATTTATTTTACAAAAAGAAACCCAAAATAGAGAATGTGTGTGAAAAATTAAATATTTGTTTGTAACTAGATATTTGTTTGTAGCCTTAGAGGATGAAGAGTTATCAAATTTGTAATAAAGATTGGAAGTCACTCTACCTATTTCTTTTCTCTTTATCTTACTACTTACTTTTGCACTTTTTCAGAGTTTAGTTTGTGAAGGGAAACAATAATAAGGATATAATAAATAATGCTAGGATATGATATACTGGTATACTAGATTCTGTAACCATTAGGTTCTTGTAATACACATATGCCTTTGTATTTGTATCACATATATTATGCCTTTATATTTGTATCTCCTGTAACAAACATATTCTGTTATTAGGCCTGTAATGTATCTGGTATTTGTCAAACATATGTCCCTGCCATTTGACCTGAACCCATATTAATCTTCTCCCTGTTTTTTTCTTGTGCCATCTAAGAGCATGGTACTATCTCAGTCTTATTTTATGTTGATCTGGATAGACTCCTACTTTCCAGGGCCAGGGGGCCTAAGTAAACAAAGAAATGCTCAAGATTGGGAAGTTTCTATTCCCCCTTGCAGGGCAACAAGGAATGCACGGGCCTGGATTGGGAGGCCAGAGTTGGGTACTAAGCTGACGTTTCTGAGGGTATAAAAGGACGCCATACCTTCCCTAAGGTGTGGCTATCTCCTCGCATGCATTGTATCTGTATGTTCTGGATATAGTTCCACCCAGTATTTTGTTTTTGGCCATAAATAAAATCTGTTTTTTTTGCAAGCCTCGTCTTGAGTCTCTCTCTTTGGCATTCTGGTGACTCAAGTGTATTTTGGGACCTTACATTTGTTTTCACTTTTACTATTGCAAACAAATTTTTTAATAAATATGAAAATGGCATTTGTCCTTAAGATTATTAAAAGCTTAATGGTAGTTCATAATAGTAGAATTTGAGTTGATGTGTGTTGTTTTAAGGATGTGGGAAAACAGCCCTATGTAAAGGTGCTTAAGTTTTGTTTAATTTGGGAGGGTTACTGATATATTGTTTCCATTTTTGATGAAAAAGTTAAATATTTTACCACTGATTACTTTCTTGGCAACGCACAAGGTTTCAAGGATTCCAAGTCAGGTGTACGCCGCATCCTGCAAACGACTCGTCTCGAGCCCCTCTCAATCCCTCCCTTTGGTCTAGCTGAAGATTCTATCACAATCTGGTATTTTATAGATTGGAACCTATGTCTTTGAAAGTATTTTAAAACGATGGTAGAAGCGAGTCTTTTATTTTATTTTATATTAGCGCTATTTAAACTATTTAAATATAATTGTTTAGAAGCTGGGCTGAGAAAATCCATATGAAACGAGGGAAAGAAAAAGTAAAAAAAAAAATCGTTACTGTCGCTTAGTCATCGTCCAACTTTTACGATGCCGTAAAATACGGTAGCAAATAAAAACAGCAAACCGAACCGAATCTGAAGCCTGCTATTTGACTAAGAAGCAACGTGACTCCTCACAGCCTTATTGCTCTTCGCTACGTAGCAACTCTTCCCGACCCCAAACCAGAACGGAGACAGTAACTAGGCGCCTGCGCGCAGGGAAAGAGAGGCCTTGCTTCCCTCCGGCTAGAGCTTCCGCACGTCGCCTAGGCGACGCGGTGACGTAAGCCTGTGGGTGGAGGGACGCAACCGGGAGGTCATTCGGTGATCGAGTCCTTCCGAGTGTGGAGGGTATGGCGAAGACTGTGGCTTATTTCTATGATCCCGATGTGGGCAATTTTCATTACGGTGCGTGCGCAGCAGCGGTAATTGGGAAATCTTGGAATGCTTTCTGATCGAGTGAAGACTGTCTGATTTTTCCTCGGTTGAGGGAAGGAGCGGACTTTTCTTAACAGCCATGTGCAAGAGTTTTCCCTCTTTATCAGAAAAGCGTTGGGTTTGTTTCGGTCTTTGTTTTTTGCGGCAACGCTGAAATAAAGCCTTTAACTTTCCTGATTTGAAAGACTGAAGTTCTGTGCACTTGTAGGAATCATTTCACACTACTTCATGTTTTGAGAAAGGAGAATAATAGAATAGAATTAGAATTAGAATAGAATAAACATTTAAAAGGGACCTTGTAGGTCATCTAGTCCAACCCCTGCTCAAGCAGGAGACCATTCTAACGGTATGAGACTTTCTGAGTGCTCTTGATTACATTTGAACTGCTCCTTTATTACTACTACAGTCATATTCATCATGAACTTAAACAAGAATATTGTGCTCTTCAAAAGCTAACTTGCTTTAATTCTTACAGCAGTGCTTACTTTTACACACACACACACACACACACACACACACACACACACACACACACACACCATCAATGACCCAACCAACTTCTGTTTCAGAGTAACAGACCTTGTGGTTTGCAAAAGCCCAGATAGCAAAGAGCACCTGGATTTTTGCAGTCCAGATCTGATAGCCTAATATATAGTGGCACACTATTTGTAGTGGTGTATAATTATATCTGTATTTATGGAATGTGATAGAATTCAAGCATTGTTCTGTGAGAATGCCTGTATCTTCATCTATGAAATGTTAGAGGGTATGTGCAAAATCATAGATTCTTGATATTATTATTGTACAGAGTTGTATCAAGTACCCATGCTTTTTACTTTATGAAGTTTATTGCAGTTGTTCAGAACTCCAAGTCCATTCCAAGATATATACATGTAAATTACAGATGATCACTTTGTGAAAAGATATGGTTGCACACCGGACTTGTTTCGATTATTTAAACTAAGGAAATTTCCAAAACAAGATAAATATGTCTAGATCCCGTTAATGAATCAATAGTCTTTTAAAAGGCCTCCCACTTTTACTTTCCATATTATTCTTTATTCTTTGAGGACTTGTGGTAGTGATCAGGTAGATTCCTGTGCTTCTGCTGTGGAGATATTAATTACATGTGTTTCTTTTCTTTTGCCCCCCATATTAGGAGCAGGACATCCCATGAAACCACATCGGTTGGCATTGACCCACAGTCTGGTGCTACATTATGGACTCTATAAGAAGATGATTGTAAGTGCTGGACTTCATACGTTTGTTTTTAGATAATTATTACTAATTTTAAGGAATTTATATATGTTAGCCTGTATGCACCATATAATGTGCTTTTAAGTATAGTAAAACTTTTAATAACCCTATTACACAGAAGACAATATCTCAAAGCAGGAATCCATAGTTTGGAATGACATTGTTTACTAGATTCAAAATTACGATATACTTGACTTCTTTTGTTTCTGTCAGTTTCAGCTAAGGAAGATCTTACCCCCACCTTCCTTTCCCACGGGAAAAGATGGTTCAGTACCTTCTGGCAGAAATGCCAGAGTTCACAGCTGCAGGTAGTTATATTACCCAGTCATACAAACTGCCAGGATAGTTTCTGATCACCTGTTTACCCTACAGGAAAGGAAGAAAGTTCAACTTATTAAATTGCATTGACTGCTAACCGATCTCTTGGCATGGGTGGTTAAAATAAATATATCTCTGAATTAAAAGCAGTATTATGTGGCATATTATGGCATTAGTTTTGTGATTTTGAATCTAGCTTCTTAAACATATAAATTGTAATCCCACTGTAGATCTGCAGTGTCTAAAATGTGTTTAGAACTCCTGGAATTCTTGATTCATGTTCATAAGGTACCTTTTATGTAACAGGTTTGAATCCACTCTCATCCTTGGAAACTCACTGGCAGAGAAATGTGCAAACTAACAGTACAGTATATCAAAAGATGACATGTTCAGGGTGACATCATGACACAAACTCCACTCTTACTTGCAGGGCAGTGTTGAAGCAAGTACCACAATTGTGACTTTTGTATTGTCACTATGGAAAGCAGGAAGGGCTGACTATCCAGTAGTGGCAGGTGAAAGGCAAATAAGAAGAGAGGATAAAAAAAACAACAAGGCAAAGAATAAGGGGATAAATAAGTAGGCAGAGTAGACAATAGCAAGTGTAGAACATAAAAGAGCAGAGACGGAAGGGATAAATTAAGCTCACAAGAAGGCAAGGAGGGAAAGGATCACAAGAAGGCAGGGAAGAAAGAGATAATTATAGAACACTCCATGGCAGGATAAGAACGAACCTTGCATTTAAGCCTTACTCAACACTGAAAATTTAAAAATTTGACATATTTAAATGAACTGCTAGAATTTTATTTTTTAAACTTGATATTTTCCCCTAAATTTTTTAATGATCTGTTAGAATATCAAATTCTAAATTGGACATTTTTCCCTTTTAAAAATCTGTGGTAAAAACTTCTACATTTTCATTTTCTATTTTTTTCAATCCACTCATGGAAAAAGCAACCGATACTATTGTGATCTGCAAAACTTGTATACACTTATGCCCACAGAAACCCAGACTTTATATGTACAAATATAAACTAATTGAGTTTCTAGAAGAAAAAGTAAAGGGTCTAGAGGAAACTCTAACCATTCTGAAACTCAACCAAAGTAAGGAACTCCAAACTTCGTAAGAAGATTATACCCAAACTGAACATAATAATGACAACTTCTAAAATAATTGACCCTGTAAATAAACCTTTAGAAGAAGAAGACAGATGGAAACATGTAACTCATAGAAAAAAAACACCAACCTAATACAAAACCCCTTTCCAACCCAACCTACTCTGACGCAGCCCCACTGGAGCTGAGCAATCAATTTCATAGACCCTCCCTGGAAGAAAACATGCAGACACCTAGAAAAGAAGCATCATCAAATGTCCCTAAAACAGTAGCATCTGCAAGTGCTTCTGTGACAAGTAGAAAAATACCCGAAACCTCCCTAGGAAAAAAGGAAAGTGTTGGTGTTGGGAGATTCAGTTCTCAAGGGAACAGAACCAACCATCTGTAGACCAGACAGTCAATCTAGAAAGGTATGTTGTCTCCCTGGAACAAAAATCAGAGATGTGGCTGAGAACCAAACCAAAATAATAAAACAGATTACTACCTTTTTCTATTACTACACATAGGGATAAATGACACAAAAATGAACCTGGAAACAATATTGAGTGATTCAGCTAGTCAAGAAAGTTAGGGACTTAGGTGCACAAGTAGTTTTTTCATCCGAACTGCCAATGAAAGGTTAATGGCTAAGACGCTGAGCTTGTTGACCGAAAGGTCGGCAGTTCAGCGGTTCAAATCCCTAGTGCCGCATAACGGGGTGAGCTCCCATTACTTGTCCCAGCTTCTGCCAATCTAGCAGTTCAAAAGCACGTAAAAAAATGAAAGGTCACTGCAAGAACAAAGGATTCTAGAAGTAAATCACTGACTAAAGGGTTTGTGTCACCAAGAGAACTTTGGATTCCTGGACCATGGTCTGCATTACGTCCACGATGGGCTATTGACAAGGGATGGGCTGCACCTAACAAAAACCAGGAAGAATGTTTTCGGAAAACAACTGGCTCAACTTATCAGGAGGGCTTTAAACTAAAATTGAGTGGGGAGGGTGACCAATCTCTAGGATCTCCAGGACCTAATTCTAAGCAAAAACATCCAAAAAACAAATCAAATAATAAGGAAGAAGTGATGGGAAGGAAGACAAACTCAAACACCAGGAAGACATAAAAGTTAGACATAAAATATCTCAAATGCCAATATACAAAAACTCACAAGTTTGGGGAACAAACAGGGTGAACTTGAATTATTAGTACATGAGGGTAGATATGATATAGTTGCAATTACCAAAACTTGGTGGAATGAAACCCACTACTGGAACATGCTGACAGAAGGATACAAACTGTTAAAAAAACCCAGGCCCCATAAAAGAGGAGGTGGATTTTCATTATATGTAAAACATGATTATATTGCTACAGAAATGCACAAAACCAAAGACGAAGCTTCCTAGAATGCTTATGGGCTAATATAAAAGAAAAAAAAGAATGATATTGCTATAGGTGTATACTACAAGCCAACCAAGCAGAAAAAATAGATGTACTTTTTGCAACTAACTAACATATACAGGTAGGAAACACTGCAATAGTAATGGGGAACTTCAATTTACCCTGACATCAATTGGAAGACTAATTCTACACCAAGTGAGAAATTGAATAGGTTCCTAGCCAACCTAGCTGACAACTTGTTATCCAAAAGGTAGAGGAGGAAACTCGAGGGACAGCCATACTGGACTTAATTCTTACAAACAGATAAGTGATAGAGGAGTTGAAATTGCAGGAATCTTGGGTGAGAGTGACCATGTCATATTGGAATAACGCAAACATAGAACACTAGCTGGATACCCGTGCTTCGCTATGAAACTATGTGATCGGGCTTGATAAATCGACACAGCTTGAAAATTAATGAGTAGTTACGATCGCCCTATCCTCTCCCCTTCTCTCTCTCAGCCTTGCCCCACAGAAACGTCTCTTATCCTATCCCCTTCTCTCCCTCAGTCCTGCCCCAGAGAAGCCTCCCTATCCTATCCCCTTCTCGCCCTCAGCCTTGCTCCACAGATGTCTCCCCTATCCTTTTTTTTTGAAAAAAGTTTTTCATTTTTATTTCTTTTTTTTTAATTGAAGTTTTTAAAAGTTTTACAGACATTTCCCCTTCCCCCTCCCTCCTCCCCTTCCAACTCTCCCCTTCCCCTCCCTCCCCCCCCACTTCCCAGAGCAAAATGCAGGGTATAACATTTGACAATCATAAGCTAACATAAGCTAATTATCTATAGCATCCTATCCCTCTCTTGAACTTTTAACTCTCCTTTTACTAAACTAAATTTGAGTACTTTATAAAATCTCTCTAATCATTCATAAGCTATTTGAAATTTTTTAGTCCGATATTTGCCTTGAATATAATCAATCCATCTTTTCCATTCTAACATATATTTCTCATTTGAATGGTCCTTTAAATATGCTGAAATTTTCGCCATTTCTGTTAAATTTACGACTTTTAATGTCCATTCTTGAATAGTAGGTAAATCTTCCTTCTTCCAGTACTGCGCCACCAAGAATCTTGCTGCAGTTATTAAGTTCAAAATCAAATTAGTCTCTATAGCCGTACAATCTGTAATTATACCTAACAAAAACAACTGTGGAGTAAACTTTATCCTTTTTTAAAAAATATTTTGAATAATCCACCATATTTTTATCCAAAATGCTTTAACTTTTTTACAGGTCCACCAAACATGAAAATAGGTAGCATCAACACAATCACATCTCCAACATTTAGGTTGTAAGTTTGAATACATACAAGCTAACTTTTTAGGATCCAAATGCCATCTATAAAACATTTTATAAAAAATTCTCTCAAGTTTTGAGCTTGTGTAAATTTTACATTTTTTACCCAAATCCTTTCCCATGTTTCCATCATTATTAGTTCCTCAAAATTTTGTGCCCATTTTATCATACAATCTTTAATTAACTCTGTCTCCAAGTCTATTTCTATCAAAATATTATACAACCTTTTTATATGCATTCTACTCTGATCCCTAATTTGTTTTATCAAATTTTCTTCACTTTGTATAATACCAATTTTCTGATCTTTTTTCCATCTATTCTGCAGCTGTACATACTGAAACCAGGTTTGAATTGCCCTTTCCTCTCTTAGTACATTCAGAGGCTTTAACTGTAGTACATTTCTTTCTGTAAACAGAAGTTCTTTATAAGTAATTACATCCTGTCTTTGTTCTATACTTATATTTTCTATCGCATGTCTGGATACTACCCACATGGGTATCTTGCCATTCAATTTATATTGGTATTTTTTCCAAACACGCAGGAGGGCATTCCTTAATATATGACTTTTAAAAGTCCTATCCACCTTCTTCTCATAAACTAAGTAGGCATGCCAACCATACAGCAAATCATACCCTTCAATGTTCAGTATTCTTTCATCTGTTAAATTAATCCAATCACTAATTGCTGACAAAACAGCTGCTTCATAGTACAATTTTAGATTGGGCAGTTTCAAACCTCCTCTTTCACGTATATCCTGCATTATTTTTAATTTAACTCTCGGTCTCTTCCCTACCCAAACAAAGTTGTTAATGCCTCTCTGCCATTCCTCCAAATTTGCATCCTTTTTAAGTATTGGTATCATTTGAAAAAGAAATAGAAACTTGGGCAAAACATTCATTTTAACTACTGCTATTCTTCCCAACAAAGACAGTTGTAATTTTTTCCATTTGTCCATCTCTGTCTGTATTTTATGCCATAACAATTCATAATTATACTTGTATAATTTCCCATTTGACGTTGCAATAACAATTCCTAAGTACTTAACCTTTTTCACTATCTCGCATCCTGTTACTCTTTCCATTTCTTCTTTTTGATTTGTATTCATATTCTTAGCTATCATCTTTGTTTTCCCTATATTTATTTTGAACCCTGACACTTGACCATATTGCCTAATTATCTCCATCAAACCTGTAACTGAGTTTACTGGTTGGGTTAAAGTTACAACCAAATCATCTGCAAATGCTCGTAATCTATAATCATGTTGCCTGATCTTAATACCCTGTATTTTATCTGAGTCCCATATTTTGTTCAGCAATATTTCCAAAGTTAGAATAAACAGTAGTGGAGACAAGGGACATCCCTGTCTTGTTCCTTTCTCAATTTGAAACATTTCTGTGAGACTACCATTAACTATTATTTGTGCTGTCTGTTTCTGATATATTGCCTTGATAGGCTCTCCCAACTGCATCTTTTGTGCTACTTTCACTAAAAACTGCCAATTCAATCGATCAAACGCGTTCTCTGCATCCAGAAACATAAGCACTGCAGGGACTTGGTTGTTCTTCCCCAAATACTCCAGTATATTAACAATTTGTCTTACATTACTTTTCATTTGTCTCCCTTGTATAAATCCAGTTTGATCTTTATGAATCACTTGTTGCATAACTGACATTAGTCTATTTGCCAAAATTTTTGCAAAGATTTTATAATCTGTATTAAGCAATGATATGGGTCTGTAATTTTTGGGTTGACTATGATCTTGATCTTCTTTTGGAATCAGGGAAATAAAAGCTGTTCTCCAGGATGGTGGCACTTCTCCTCCCCGTTGTATTTTAGCAAATAACTCCTTAAGAGGCTCTACCATTTCTAATTGAAAATTTTTATAATACACTGCTGTCAAACCATCTGTGCCAGGAGCCTTTCCACTTTTTAACTGTTTAATTGCCAAAAGAATTTCCTCAGTAGTTATTAATACATTCAATCTTTCCCTTTGTTCATCAATAATTGCAAGAATATTTTCCTTCTGCAAATATCTCTCTATATCATTACCTTGTATATTATCACCAGCATATAACCTCGTATAAAAATCTAAAAATGCTTTTTTAATCATATTCTGTTGATATACCTCTTTACCTTTATACTCTATTTTTTCTATTGTCCGAGATTTTTGTTTTTTCCTTAACATATATGCTAACCACCTGCCTGGTTTATTTGCATTACAAAAAGTATTATGTTTAGCATATTGCAAGTTCGTTGCAACTTGATCTGACATCAACATATTAAACTGTCCTCGCAATATTGTAATGGCTTCTTTTATATTCTTGTCATCTGGTTTATCCACTAACGCCTGTTCCTTCTTTTTTATTTCCTCTTCCAATTCCCTCCGTTTTTTCCCCTGTCTACGTCTGTAAGAATTATTCAGATTTATTAAAACTCCTCTCATATATGCTTTACTTGCATCCCATACCATTTCCACAGGTGTACCCTTATGCATATTTAAAACAAAAAATTCTTTCATTAACTTTTTACATTCTATCACATTTGCCTCATATCGAAATAGATTTTCATTCAGTCTCCAAGATCTCCTAGACCCCTCCCCGAACTCTTAATTTCATCCACACCGAATTATGGTCTGTTAAAGTTCTTGGACATATCTTCGTCTTCTTTACCCTAGAAAGAAAATCATTTGTAATTAGTATAAAATCAATTCTAGAAAAAGATTGGTGCCTATCAGAAAAAAAAGTAAAATCCTGTTTTTTAAAATTTCGTTCACGCCATATATCTCACGCCATATCATCCATCATGTCAAAAAAAGATTTAGGCAATTTAGCCCGTGTTTGAACATTTGGCAAAAGGGTCTTTTTGTCTTTTTTAGTGTCCAATACTCCATTCCAATCACCCATCATTATACATGATTTATAATCCATTTGTATTAATTTTTTATGCAAAAGTTTATAAAATTTCTCTTGTTGTTGATTGGGTGCATATACTCCCACTAAAAGTATTTTCTTCCTTTCTATTAGTAATTCGATCATTATATATCTTCCTTGTGGATCTGCTTCAATTAATTTAGCCATTAAATCTGTTCTTAGATATATAACTATACCATTTTTCTTCTCAGGAGCTGATGCAACAAAGTGTTTGCCCAGTCTAACATTTATTAGGTATTTCTGATCACTTGTTCTAATATGTGCTTCTTGCATGCAGATTACATCATTTTTAAACTGTTTCAAATAATGAAATATTTTCTTTCTCTTTTGTGGTGAATTTAGGCCATTAACATTCCAGGTCAAAAAATTATTTGCCATCCTTGGCCCCTGAGCACCGACTGGAAGTCCTCCTGGAATTTCCTCTTCGGTCTAGCTCCTCCCACAGCTTCCATATTTGTAGTTGCAATTTCTTGAGTTATTATCTGGCTTTGTTGCTTTAATTCTTGTTCTTTGCGTTTGGTTGCTGGTCGAGTTTGTCTTTGATCCTTGGGGGTCTTCCGTTTTTTCAAATAAATCCAAAAATTGAACATCTTCTGAGAGTTGCAATAATTCTTGTTGTGTAGTCAAAACACCTCCTTGAGCTTGTGCCTGCATAATTTCCTTTTCCCCCTTTCTAACCTCTCCTGGTTCTTTCCTTCTTCTGGCATCTGGAGATGGTGGGTTTCCAGCCTTTAATATGGTAGTGTAAAAATCTCTTGCCTTCTAAACTGAGTTGAGGCGATGTCTCTCACCCAAATAATTCACCACTAATCCGGCTGGAGCTTCCCATCTGTACTGTAACTGACGCCTTCTAAGTTCATCAATTAAAAATGCATAGTCCTTTCGAGATCTCAACATTTTGGGGGGAATTTCCTTCATTACTGAAACCTCCTGTCCTGCCACTTGAAGTTTCTTCTTATAAGAGACTTGTAAAACTCCATTTCTTGTTCTCCTTGTGACAAAGTAGATCACAATATCTCTTGGTAATTGTCTCTGTCTTGCAATCCATGAATTAACACGATAAATTTTGTCTATTTGTCAGTCACACTGTGCTTTAGACTCTCCAGTAAACCGAGCAAGGGCTTCTGCAAAGATCTCTCTGAGATTTTCCTGGTTATTTTCTTTCAAGCCTCTGACCCTCACTGCCCATTCCATCGCTCTGTATTGTGTCATAATAAGTTCTGCTTCCGCCTTTTCCATCTTGTTTTGAGCCTCTCCCAATCATCTAACTTCTATATATATATCTAACGTCTCCATTAGTTGCTTCTTTTGTTTTTCTCTCATATTTTTAACTATAATTCAGTCTTGCTCCACAGCAGCCTCCCCATCCTATCCCCTTCTCTCCCACAGAAGCCTTCCCTATCCTATCCCCTTCTCTCCCTCAGTCCTGCCCCAGAGAAGCCTCTCCATCCTATCCCCTTCTCGCCCTCAGCCTTGCTCCACAGATGTCTCCCCTATCCTTTTTTTTGAAAAAAGTTTTTCATTTTTATTTCTTATACACATAATATAAATGTACATTCTCTTATATATAATTGGTCATACATATACATATTTTTCTTTTAAAAAGTATAAAAATAAGGTATTTTAATTACATTTGGGGTTGTTCTTCTACCCTTTCTTTTCCCTCGTTTCACAACAAACCTCCTTCTTTCCCTACCCTCCCTGCTCTTCTCTCCTGCTTTCTCCCTCCTCCTCTCCTTCCTCTTCCTACATCCCCTTCCTTTTGCCCACTCCTCTCCACTTTCCCCCTTTTCTCACCTTCTCTCCTACTCCTGTCCCCTGCCTTTTCTTCCTCTCCTTTCCCCTTTCTTCCATTCCTCTCTCTCCCTCTCCTCTTCTTATCTTCTACTCCTCTCTCCTTTCTTTCTCCTTTGTTATGGAATATTCCTTGTTTGGTATCCCAGCAATTCCAGTATTCTAATAATATATACTTTCTTTTCGCTTTCTTTTCAATTTTATTCAATCTATCGCTGTTATCTTCATAATTGTACATTTATCCTTATAGTCTTCTTTCTTTCCCCCCTCCCATCCCCCTTTTCCATATACTCTGGTGTCATCTGGGTTTCTATTTCTTTTTTCTCCTCTCCCTCATTTAACTTTCTATTATCTAAATCATTTATCTATCATCTTTTGTTCATATTTCTTTTCTAACCATACAGAAAATCTTCCCCATGTCTTGAAATACATTGATTCCTCTTTATCTTTTACTCTTAAAGTTAATCTATTCATTTCCACACAGTCTAAAATCTTTTTTATTACTTCACCTTTTGACGGGATTTTTTCTGTCTTCCAATTTTGCACAAATACAATTCTTGCTGCTGTTATTATATGTATAATTAAATGCACATCTTCTTTACTATATCTTTCTGGGAGAATACCCAATAAAAAACCCTCTGGTTTTAATTCTATAGATTTGTGTAACATTTCTTCCAACCATGTCTGTACTCTAGACCAATAATTTTTTGCTTCTACACATGACCACCACATATAATATGATCCCGGCAAATGCGAACATTTCCAACACTTGGCTGATTTACCCTTAAACATTTTTGCTATTCTTTCTGGTGGTATATGCCATCTGTAAACATTTTATATAGATTTTCTTTATATGCAGTTGCCATTGTCAGTTTATAATTCCTTTCCTATAGTTGTTGCTATTTCTCTAATTCTATTGCATAACCAAAGTTTTTCGCCCATGTTATCATTGTCTCTTTTACTTCTTCATCTTCCAATCTAATTTGCAACAAATAATTGTACAGTCTTTTAATCATTTTTTCATCCTTCTCAGTCATTATCTGATCCAGCTCTGATTCCCCAGATTAAAACCATATTGTTTCAAATCTTTATCCAGGGGTGAAATGCTCCCAGTTCGGACCTGATTGCCCGATCTGGTAGCGATGGAGGCGGGTGGTTCTGAGAACCGGTAGCAAAAATCCCTGCCCCCCCCCCATGCCCAGCTGAGCCGCACAATCAGCAGAGGCTTTTTTTTTTACTTTTAAAAGCATTTTTATCTCAACCTCTTTGGCCGAAAAAATGCTTTTAAAAGTAAACAAAAAAGCCTCTGATGATCACACGGCTCAGCTGGGATCATCAAAGATTTTTAAAAGAAAAAAAGGGTTTTTTTTCTTTTAAATGTCTCTGATGATCCAAGCTGAGTTGCCTGATCAGCAGAGACTTTTTTTCTTTTATTAAAAGTAGTTTTTATTGAATATAAATATTAAAAAAGACATACGTAACATATACACAACAAACATTTATACAACATATACACAAAAAGAGTGTAATTTCTTCTTAAGCATTTTTTCAGAGTGACATTCTACAATTCTACTTATGATATATTCCTTCACCTCTCCTTAATCTAATAACATTTTTTATTATATATATATATTTAAATCGGTAATATTTCCCCTATATTTTTTGTATATTTCTGATTTTTAACCAATTATACCAATTATTCCATATTTTATAATAGTCTGATTCTTCTCTTTCTTGTAATTCTTTGGTTAACCTATCCATTTCAGCGCATTCTAAAATTTTCCCTATTCTGTTTCACTTGGTATTTTTTCTTGCTTCCAATTTTTTGCGTAAGTTATTGTTGCAGCAGTTAATATGTGAATTGTGAGATATTTGATATCCTTAGGGTATGATTTGTTAAAGATTCCTAATAGAAATGTTTCTGGTTCTTTTTCAATCTGTGTTTTTGTTATTTGTTCCAACCATTTTTTGATGTTAGACCAAAATTTCTTTGCTGCCAGGCACGTCCACCATAAATGATAGAAAGTCCCTTATGCCTTTTTGCACTTCCAACAAATCGGACTATATTTAGGCTGTATTTTTGCCAATCTGGTTAGAGACATATGCCACCGATAAAACATTTTCAGTTGGTTTTCCTTGTACGCTGTTGCTTTCGTTAAATTTAGGTTTACCTGCCAGAACTTTTCCCATTTTTCCAAAGGTATTGTGTGTTTGATGTTTTGAGCCCACTTAATCATCATTTCTTTGACTGTCTCTTCTTCCAATTTATAGCGTAGAAGAAATTTATAAATTCTACTAATTAATTTATTTTCTGAATCTAATATAATTTTATCTATTTCTTGTTTTTGATTATAAATTTCATATGTTTTTATATGTTCTCTGTATTTGGATTGTATTTGAGTATAAGTCCACCAGTCTATTTCTCTGTGTAAATCTGTCTCCAATTGTTGTTTTGTCTTTAATTTGCCTTGATAGTCAATTATATCTTTATATCTAATTATTTTTGTCTTATCTGTTAAATTTGGGTGCCTAATTGATTCTGCCGGTGCTAGCCAATTTGGTATCTTCATATAATGTTGTTTTTTAATTTTAAGCCAAATTTGTAATAATGAGTTTCTTATTGTGTGTCTTTTAAAATATGAATGTGTTTTGTATTTCTCATCCCACATAAAGGAGTGCCAGCCAGTTTGGAGTTCGTGTCCCTCAATTGTTAAAATTCTAGAATCCTTTAATTCTATCCAATCTTTGACCTACGATAGTACTGCTGCTTGGTAATATACCTCCCAGTCAGGGAGTGCAGCTCCTCCTCTATCTTTTGTATCCTGAAGCAGCTTAAATTTTATTTGTGGCCTTTTCCCTTGCCATATAAATTTAGATGTTATTTTATTCAGCCTTTCAAAAAACGGTTTATCTATTTTAATTGGGGTGACCTGAAACAAATATAAAAATTTAGGTAATATAGTCATTTTGATGGCCGAAATTCTTCTAGGAATGAAATGTGTAAATTTTCCCATTTTTCTAAGTCTTTCTTTCTTTGTTCTAGTAATTTATCATAATTGTTTTCTTTAATTGCTGATGTTCTTGTAGATAACCAGATTCCTAGATATTTTATTTTTTTTGTTGTTTGGATTTGTATATTATCTGTCAATTCTTTTGTTTGGATTTCCGTAAGGTTTTTTACAATTAGCTTCGATTTACTATTATTGATTTTTAGTCCGGCCACTTCTCCAAATTCTTCTATTTTTTGGAACAAATTAGGTATAGATTCCATAGGATTTTCTGTCAAAAACACTAGGTCATCAGCAAAGGCTTGAGCTTTGTATTCTTCTCTATTGATCCTTAAACCTTCAATTCCTTGGTCTTCTCTAATTTTTTTCAACAGGATTTCCAATGATAGAATATATAGTAAGGGGGAAAGTGGACAGCCTTGTCTGACTCCTTTTGTTATATTAAATTTGTCTGTTATGTCATCATTCATAATTATCCTTGCTGATTGTTTGGTATAGATTCCTGCTATAATTTTCCCAAATTTTTCCCCAATTTGCATATTTTGTAGTTGTTCAATCATAAATTTCCAATTTTGATTATCGAAGGCCTTTTGGGCGTCAAGAAAAACCAACGCTGCCTGCTTCTCCGGGTGTGATTCATAATATTCTAGAGCATTAAGTACTATTCTCATGTTGTTCTTTATTTGGCGTCCCGGCAGAAATCCATTTTGGTCTGGGTGTATATATGTATTTAATACTGATTTAATCCTTTCAGCCAAGATTGCTGCAAATATTTTGTAATCGGCATTCAATAATGAAATAGGTCTATAGTTTTGTATTAACTGGAGATCTGTATCTTCTTTTGGAATGATTGTTATTATGGCTTCTGTTCATGAATTTGGTATTTTGGCTTTCTCCATAGCTTCATTATATAATCGCAACATATTCTCTCCCACTAACTTCTTGCATTGTTTTGTATATTTCTACCGGTAGCCCGTCGGGTCCCGGTGTTTTATTGTTTTTTTGCTTTTTCAGTACTTCATCTAATTCTAATTTGGTTATTGGCCTGTTGAGAGTTATTCTTTGTTCTTCTGTGATTTTTGGCATTCCTGATTTCCCTATGTACTGTTTAATCTTGTCTTCCTCTATTTTCCCCTGATTATATAAATTCGCATAAAATTTCTTAATAATTTCTTTTTTGGCCTCTTTACTATGTTGAATTTCTCCTTTATCGTCTTTCAATTGGTATATCATTCTTTTTTTCTGTTCTTTTTTCAGTTTATAGGCAAGCCATCTGCCCGTTTTATTTGCGTGTTCGAAATAATTTTGTTTCGCCATTTTTATTTTTTGGGCTAGTTCTATTTGATTTATCAAATTCAATTTATGCTTAATCATTTCCCATTCTTCTCTTATTGTTTTGTTCTGGGGCTTTTCCTGGAGTTTTTGTTCTATTTGTTTTAGGTCTTTCTCTAAATTATCTAATTGCTTTTTCTTCTCTTTATTCTTTTTCCTCGTATATGCTATTACTAGGCCCCTTATATATGCTTTTAAAGTATCCCATGTGTTTTGTAAAGAGGTTTCCTCTATTTTATTTATCTGAAAAAATATTTTTACTTCCTTTTCTAACATCGAATTAAATTCTTTTTCTTTACATAATCTTTGGTTCATTGTCCATCTCTTACGTCTTCTTTCCTCTTTCCAGTTTATGAATAGTGGATTGTGGTCTGCCCATTGGTTTGTGCCTATCTCAATTTTTTCTACTTCTATTTTGATATTTGGGGTCATGCCATTTCCAGTCTTGACCAGGAGTTATACGGATGGGAGTAAAAGGTGTATTGGGCCTCTTCTTCATGTGTTTCCCTCCATACGTCTGCCAAGTTTAGTTCTTCAGCCATAGTAAAGAATTCTTTTGGAAGTATTTCTTTTTTCTTCTGTTTTTTCCCCCCAGTTTTGTAGTCCTTCTTTGCATTTACTATTGCATTATAATCCCCTATTACACAAATATCATCATATTCTAATTCTGCTAGTTTTATATGTAGATCTTTAAAAAAAACCTGTAGTTTTTGGTTAGGTGCATAAATCACTACAATTAACATTTTCCTCTTTCCTATTTCTAGTTCAACCATCACCACTCTACCTTGCTCATCGGTATAAACTAGTTTAGATTGTATTTTTTCTTTTACGTAAATCACTACTCCTTTTTTCTTTTTTTGGGCCAGAGATGAATATAGTTTTCCTAATTTGGGGTTTTCTAGGATTTTTTTGATAATCTTTTTGAATGTGTACCTCTTGCAGACATATCACATCTGCTTCTAATTTTCGTAATTTTGTGAAAATTTGATTCCTTTTCTTTGGGGCATTTAAGCCATTAATGTTTACCGAAAAGAGTTTGATCTGTTCATCCATTGCCTATCGTATCTGTTTTTTTGTGTTTCTTGTTTCCATCCGTGCCTTAGCTTTTGCACCTTCTCTCTGTTCTCTCTCTTTTTCTTGCCTCTGTCTTATTTCTTTTTCTTGATTTGTTTCTATTGGTTCTTCTTCTTGACTTTTACTATCTGTTTCCTCCTTGCTTTCCTGTTCTTCTTCTAGTCTAAAGTGTGTGTTATGGAATTCTCTTGCCTTTTCTAGAGTGTCTATTTTATATTTTTTGTCTTCCCACGTAATTAAGATCCCCTCTATTGGCAGCCATCTGTACATTATCTTGTATTTGATCAATAGTTGTGTTAAAAACTGATATTGTTGTCGTAGATTTCTTACTCTTTGGGGTATCTGTTTTAAGATTATAATTTCTTTATCATTATAGATCACCGTTTCTTCTCTAGATTTCTTTTTTTTTTATTGAAAAAGTTTTCAAATACAATTTTTTCCCCCTTTTTTCCTTCCCCCCTCCTCCCTAAACCCCCCTCGCCACCCATCCCCCCCTGTGACTTCTTCACACCAAAAACCTAATTCATAACAGATTACATAATATTTTACCATCTCCTTACTCCTCCTCTATATACTGACCCTTACTTACTAAAAATATTATTGATATTGTTACTTTCCCCTTTTACCATACATTTCAAAAAAAAGCAGTCTGCTATAACATTGTATGATAACTTCTAATTTAGCATAATATTATTATAACTCCCAATTTAGCAATAATCTGCCCTTTTTGTCCTCCCCAAAACTTATATCTATATATTATTACAACATTTCAAAGCAACCTTCCACTTTAAGACTATATAATAAATCCTACTTTAACATTTATTCTTTGTGTATATTAATATAACATTTCAAAGCAGCCTTCCCCATAAGTCCTAATTTAACATTTATTCAACTCTATCCATTTCCTCCACTGCCCTAAATATATCACTTAAACATCCCTTTTCTTAAACTAATCAATCAGTAAACTAACATATTTCCACCCACTTTCCTACAAAATTACCATGCACAACAATTCTTAATATCTTTAATCCACTGCCCACTCTGCTAAAATATATATATATATACATATATATATATATATATATATATATATATATATATATATATATATATATATGTAGGTTTTTAGTTATTCGGGTCTTCTCCCAGACGAAGTCTCATTCGTCATCTTCAGGCTGGTGTTCTCGGCTTCTTGCTCCTGGAAGCACGAAGCCGAGAACACCAGCCTGAAGATGACGAATGAGACTTCGTCGAAACGTCGCCAAGACACTTCCAATTTTACGTGGGAGAAGACCCGAATAACCAAAGACCTACATACAAACACCCGCGAAAACCTGAGAAAACATATATATATATATATATATATATATATATATATATATATGTATGTATGTATGTATGTATGTATGTATGTATATATTCCGTTATTTAAAAAAAAAAGACAATTACTTTAAATTTATAATCCATATAATATCTTCTTTGATGTCTTTCCACTGGATTGTTGAGTCCCTCATCCATAATTGGGTAACGTAGTATCCTGGTACAACAGTTTGTTCAAAGTCTTCAGTCATCATCTGCCCCCATCAGTAATGAATATCCTCATATATATATAAAAGTAAAAACAACCACCCGAGTGACATTATGATTATATTCCATATAGTTGTAATTGTGGCTTTCATCAGGATTATTAATTCCCATCATCCTAATGGGTAACAACCAGATCTTCTGCATGCCCCAACGTAGCTCTCTTGCCTTGTAGCTCAGAATAGTTATAATATATTTATCAATACAAGAAAGAAATCCAAAATAGATAATTCAAATCCAACAGTTTAAGGCTCTTTTCACATCCCAAAATTACGGCATTGCAGAGGTCTGTCACTGTCCTCAGGATGATATTAACCAATACTTCGCCTCCACTATCTTTTCACATATTCATTCATTTTTTTAAAATCACTGGCTTCACCGTTGCTTAATTTAGAAATTTCTGTTTTTGTGAGACCTATTTCTTTTTTTCTTTTCTTTTTGTGGGTTTAATTTCCATCCTGTTTTCCTTTCTACAAGTTGTATATCAACTGATCGGTTTTCATTCTGCTTTATAAGTTGATCTTGTTGGTTTTGTTTTTGTATCTCATATTTCTTTTTTGCCAATTGTATGTCAGCTAATTGATTTCCATACTTGTCTTTGACTTGGTGAATCATCACGTTGAAATCAGATGCCGCTTCTCTCATATTTGTAGATAATCCAGCTGGGGTATCGAGAGAATCCAAAGGCAATTTGTCTACCGCAACCTCTGTAATTCGATGTTTTCCCTTTATTTCCAACTCCTTCTTCTTATCCTGTATTGTGCCTATAGATTTAAGTTCATTTTCAAATTTTTTTGATAAAATTCTTCCGCTTTTTCAACAGTATCTAATTGGTATCTTTCTCCTTGATATCTCAATATTATGCCAACTGGGGCATCCCACCTAAATGAAATATTTCTGTATTTTAACTCAGTCACCAGAAAACCAAATTTCTTCCTTTCCGTTAACATCTTGGGGGGGAGCTCTTTGTAGATCCATATCTTTCTTCCATACAATTGCAAAGTAGAATTGAAGGAATTTTGCACAATATTATTCCTAATTTCTTTATCTGTAAAATAAATCACCACATCTCTAGGCAGTTGCCTTTGCTTTGCAAGCCAGGAGTTTATTTTGTAAACTCTGTCAATCCTACAAAACACTTCCTCAGGTTGAACCTTTAAAATCCCAGCCAGAATTTCAGAAGATATTTTCCTTAAATCATCTCTGTTATTTTCCTGCAAACCTCTCAGTCTGATCGCATATTCTGTAAAATTGTAATGCACCATTAGAACCTCTCTTTCAATCCGTTGTTGTAAATTTTCTGCATTACAAGACTTTTGTTCAACCTCCATTTTAGGTTTTTCTTCTGAGCTATTGTCTTGAATGTTTGTCAAATCATTTTCAATTTTTTGTATTTTATTGTCCAAATTGTCCTCAATTTCTTCCACTTTAGACTCTAATAAGTTAGTATTTTCATCCAACTTAATCATAAATTCTGCAAAGCCATTAGCCATTTTTATAATCTTTCGATCCAGAATATCAAACTTTAATTGCACTAATTCTTTAATTTCCTGCTTAAATTTTTCAAAGTTCTGATTCACAATCTCATCCCTTCTTACAATCTCCTCCAAAAGAAATTCAATTATATTAAAATCAGTTTTCTGAGACTGGAGCTTTAAAACTTGGTCACGTAATTTGTTAATGGGGGAATCCCCCCCCCATTGCTTGTTTGTCCGGCTTTAATGCCATATTTCAACACAGACAAACTATTTTTTTTAAAAAAAGAAAAGAGAGGCAGCAGAGAAAGAAAACTTCTTTCCAACCAAGATCAATATCAGATCTCCAGGAAGAGAAAAAACACAAAAGTAGAGCTTTATTTTCAAGTGTAGCCAAAAGTATTTATTCAGCTACTTTGTATCTCAATAGGAAACGGAAGGACTCTCCCTTTCAGCCCCTTCTCAAGCCTCGGCAATCGCCCTTTTTAAAGATTCTTTTTTCCTTTTCCTTTTCCTTCTTCAATAATTGTTATAAAATAAGTGAGATACTTGTGATTCAGGGTCACAGGTCCAGCTCATATCCCTTCAAATGTAGCCAGGAGCATTTATTCTGCTACTTTGTGGCTTAATAAGAAACGGAAGGACTTTCTCTTTTCAGCTTCCCTGTTCCAGTTTCGGCAATCGCCATTTTAAAAGGTCTTTTTTACTTTGTTGAATATCCTTTGCGAAATAAGTATTAATACTTGCAATTTAGGGTCACAGGTCCAGATCCAAATCTCATCATTTTTAGTTAATCTGTTAAATATCTTAAAAAGCTTGTCTTCGTAGCCTTGTTCTGCAAAAAGTCAGAAGTCTCCCAACGCCCGGAGCGGGCGGCGAGTGCTATAGGGAGCTTCCTCCGCCCGCCCCCAAGAGTAAAAAAAAAAAACCCTGGGGGCTACGGAGAGCTCTACCTACACTCACCTGCTCTATCCCACATTTCCTCCTGGAAATGGGGTTTTTCGAGCCGCCTTTGCGCTGTACAGGCGGCTCTTTACAGGCGAAGGGGCTGGCGGTCCCGAGGGACCGTCTGGTGGCTACGAAGAGCAAACCGGAATTAAGATCCCCTCTATTGGCAGCCATCTGTACATTATCTTGTATTTGATCAATAGTTGTGTTAAAAACTGATATTGTTGTCGTAGATTTCTTACTCTTCGGGGTATTATAATTTCTTTATCATTATAGATCACCGTTTCTTCTCTAGATTTCTTATAGGCTTCATCTCGGATTGATTTTTTTAAGAATTTGACATGGACTTCTCTCTCCAGTCTGTGTTTTCTTATATAATTTGTTTGTACACGGTAAGCTTCTTCCAATTGTCCTTTTATTTCTTCTGGCTCTTTTTGTATCATTCCTGCGATAATTTCCACCATCTTCTCTTCTAAATCCTCATTTTTTTCTTCTGGAATATTTTGAAAACGCAAGAAGTATGAGGCCTTTTCCATTTCGAGCATGGCCAAGGAATCTGACATTTCTTTATTTAGTTGTAGGGTTTTTTGTTCCATTGCTTCTACTTTTAATTCCACGTGATCTATTTTTGTTTCCGTTTTCCTAATTCTCTGTTCATTTTCTGCTATAGAATTTTGAATGCCCCCAATTTTATCCTTCATGGTCTTGATATCTTCCTTGACTTCTCCTAATTCATTTCTAATCTCTGCATGGAACGTTCTCATTTCTTCCTGATTTTCAGCTATTTTTTCTTGTGTTTGGAGCAGTGTTTCCTGGATCTTTTGAAACATATCTTGTATTACATTTGGTGCCATTTCCAGTTTTTCTTTTTCTTTTTCTTTCCCCATCATGCTATCTATTGTTTTTTGTTGTGAGGGGGTAGGAGTCATTACTAACGTATTGGTTGTAGGTTTTTTCCCTGTCTTTGTTATGGTGGATGTTGTAGACATTTTCAATATTCGTGTAAAGCTTTCCAACCTTAACATCAATTATTAAGTTATTCCTTAGTATCTCTTTTCCCCTCCAAACACTGCTTATACACCACACAGCTTATATATAGTTATATTATATTATATTGCCAGTTATCCCAATTGAGCAATTAATTCTTATTCACAGTATAAATCAATTTACTTATCAATCAAGATTTTAGTTTAATTTTCTTAATTTTCTAATTGGCAATCTTTTCAATTACCCCCTTTTTCTTTTTTTTTATTGCAAAAGTTTTACAATTACATTTTCACCCCACTTTTCCCCCCCAACCCACCCCTCCCTCCCCACCCTAACCCCCCCAAACCTGCCCAACCCTCCCCCTCTGACTTCCACAGAATATAATCCCATCAAAATCCCCTTTTTTTAATAAAAAACTTGAACCCCTCAAGCCCCCTATAATTTTTTCTCTCTTCACAATTCATACATTTCTATTTCTATATAACTTTCAATGAAAAACAATTTGATACTTCCTAACTTGGTATTTTTTTTGCACATAATCTATCCATTTTTTCCATTCCCATTCATAAGTCTCTTGTGAGCGATCTTTTAAATATGCTGAAATCTTCGCCATCTCCGCAAAACTGGCCATCTTGAAAGTCCATTCTTCAATAGTGGGTAAGGCTTCATTTTTCCAATATTTACCTATCAATAATCTCGCTGCTGTTATCATGTACAATATCAACTTAGTTTCATCCAATGTAAAACCCTTTACTATACCCAATAAAAACAGTTGTGGAGAAAATTGGATTTTTTTCTTCAAAACATTCTGCATAACCCACCATATTTTTATCCAAAAAGCCTTGACTTTCTTGCAATTCCACCAAACATGATAATATGTAGCATCTAGACTATCACATCTCCAACATTTTGGCTGAACATTAGGATACATACAGGATAATTTCTTGGGATCTAAATGCCATCTGTAAAACATTTTATAAAAATTTTCCCTCAAATTCTGCGATTGCGTAAATTTAACATTCTGAACCCATATTTTCTCCCATGTTTCCAACATTACTGGTTCTGCAAAATTCTGTGCCCATTTAATCATACAATCTTTAACCAATTCAGTTTCTGAATCCCTTTCTAACAAAACATTGTAAAGCCTTTTAATATGCATTGGACCTTTCTCTTTTATATGTCTAACCAATTCTTCCTCATGCAACATAATACCAGTTTTTTGGTCCTCTTTCCATCTTTGTTGAAGTTGATTATACTGTAACCAAGTTAAGTTAATCCCTTCGTCCAACAGTGTCTCTAATGTCTTTAGTTGCCATCTGCCCGCATCTATAAAAAGAACTTCTTTATA
Organism: Pantherophis guttatus; assembly: GCF_059756535.1. Taxonomy (NCBI): domain Eukaryota; kingdom Metazoa; phylum Chordata; class Lepidosauria; order Squamata; family Colubridae; genus Pantherophis; species Pantherophis guttatus. The sequence goes on along the minus strand of NC_142065.1, from coordinate 116,661,213 downwards.
TAAAAACCCCCCGAGTGACATTATATTTGTATTCCACATGATATGACCAAGATCCAACCATAACGGTATTTTGTAATCCCATTTAAATCGGTGCTTCTTCCAAACTCTCATCAACGAATCTCTAAGTATATGGCTTTTGAACACTTTATCCACTTTGTTTTCATAAAATAAGTAAGCATGCCAACCAAGATCCAGGTCAAAGCTTTCTATATTCAATATTCCAGTCTTTTTCCTTCCAAACCAATCGCTTGCTTGAGTCAAAGCTGCTGCTTCATAATATATCTGTAGGTTTGGAAGTTTAAGGCCTCCCCTCTCTGGAGCATCTTGCATAATTTTTAGTTTCACTCTCGGTTTTTTCTCATTCCAAACAAACTTATTCACTTCACTTTGCCATTCTCTCAGTTGTTTATCACTTTTAAGCACAGGAATCATTTGAAACAAAAAAAGAAATCTTGGCAAAATGTTCATCTTAACTGCTGCTATTCTTCCAAGTAACGAGAGCTGCAGCTTTTTCCAAGTCTCCATATCTTTCCGTACATCTCGCCATAACACCTCATAATTGTTTTGAAATAATTTCATATTTGATTCTGCAACCTGAATTCCTAGATATTTAACCTTTGGTACAATCTCAAAACCTGCCATCCTTTCAAGTTCATGTTTTCGATCTTGTGTCATATTTTTAACTATCATCTTAGTTCTTTTCTGGTTCAGTCTAAATCCTGATACTGCACCATAATCTTTTATAATGTCTTTCATCTGGATTATTGATTCCATCGGCTGTGAAAGGGTAACAACCAGGTCATCTGCAAATGCCCTTAGTCTGTAATCCTCTTGCCTTATCACTATACCTTTCAAGCTGTTCGAATCCCGTATTGTATTCAACAAGACTTGTAGTGTTAAAATAAATAACAAAGGGGATAACGGACAACCTTGTCTTGTTCCTTTCTCAATATTAAAATCTGTTGTTAAATTTCCATTAATAATAATCTGTGCCTTTTGCTCTTGGTAGATTGCTGATACCGCTTGTATAAATTGATCCCCAAAGTCCATCTTTTTCAAAGTCTTTAATAGAAAATTCCAATCCACTCTGTCAAAGGCCTTCTCCGCATCCAAAAAAACCAGCACTGCAGGGATCTGTTTATTCTTCTCAAGATATTCCAATAAATCTATAACTTGCCTTACATTGTCCTTCATATATCTACCCTCTATAAATCCCGCTTGATCATCATGAATCACCTCTTGAATTACTGGCATCAACCTGTTGGCTAGTACTTTTGCATAAATTTTATAATCATTATTCAGAAGAGATATTGGTCTATAATTCTCCGGTTTTTTAGGACCTGCTTGCTCTTTTGGTATCAAAGAAATATAAGCTGTTTTCCATGATGGGGGTATTTTACCCCCTTGTTGTATATTACAAAATAAGTCTCTAAGTTGTTCCACCATTTCTGCTTGCAAAGTTTTATAATACACTGCAGTCAAACCATCTGTTCCCGGAGCTTTGGCAGTTTTCAGTTGTTTAATTGCTGCAATTATTTCCTCCACTGTTATAGGGTGATTCATTCTTTCCTTTTGTTGATTAGTAACTTTTGTAACTCTTTTGTTTTCTAAATATTTTTCTATAAGTCCATTCTGTAGATCATCTTTAGCATATAGTTTAATATAATAATCTACAAAAGCTTCTTTAATTAATTTTTGTTGATAAATTTCTTTCTCAGTCACGGAGGAAACGCCGGTCACTAAAGGGTTACAACCAAGCCAGTAGCTCTAGGACCGAGTCCACCAACAAAAGAAGCCCCGCCTCTTCCTGTATCCAGTTTTTAGACTCGGTCCGGTAGAGGACAGTCGTGTCTGTTAGTTCTCTCTCTCATTAACTCTTTGTGGGGGAGTTATTTGGCCATTGCTGGCTTATTTCTACTTAGTTTGCTCCTTTCTGCTCAAATTGCTGGAGTTTTCTTCAAAAGTGGCTAAACTTTATTGGAATCAGCTGGGGAGTGCTAGAAACGCTCCAGTGGCCCTGAGCAGCCCTGCAGCAACGCCCACGTGCGTTTTGCATCGCCCTATCTTTTGCAGCACTTTCAAAGGATTTTGGAGGCTTTTGGAGAGGTTTCCCTGCCTCCTGCTGCTGTTTAGAGAATTGTGGCTGCAGATTTCTGGCGCGAAGGCTTTTCCACGCCCAATTTTGCCACGCTGTTAAGCCCTTTGGCTAGTGGCTATTTCCTGCCTCCTGAGTAATCTTCCTGGCTCCTGGATTCTACTCTGCTTCTCTCCTGGCGCAGTGAGTTACCTGAACCTCCAATTATTCCCTGTGGGTGCATTTAAGGGTGATTTCTATCCTTTGCATTTATTCTGAGCTGCAAAAGTAAATTTCTGCTTTATCATGGCTGATGCTAGGAGCAATAAATCCCAAAGCAAAGGAAAAAGGGGCCATTCTTCTGATCCTAAAGAAAGTTCCTCAGGGGATTCTGTTCCTCCCAAGGCAGCCAGAGTTTCTACTAGATCCACTCACTCCAAGAGTGCTAATATTGCTGCATCATCAAGAGAAGAGACCAGGAGGCATAAGGCCATGGAAAAGGCCTTTCAAAAAGCTGCTTCAGAGGCCTCTAGAGTTTCATCTCCTTCTGTGGGGCCTTCTAAATCTCCTGCCCTCCCCACTTCCAATGTGGCTGTTCCTTCTTCCCAAATTCAAATTGAACATGATTTTTCTCCTGATCAGTCTAATCTGGGTGAGAATGTAGCTGCTGATGCTTCTTCAGTTTTTCCTGCTGCTAGGCCTCTATCTCCAATTGTTTCTATTCAGGCCCCCCCAAGGCAAGAATTTCCTGAGGCTCAAGCCCAAACCTGCATTCAGGGGTCTGAGGCTCCTGTAAATTTAACTCCTGCCCTAGCTGAACTTGTTTCTGTTTCAATTAGGCAGGGTATTGCTGAAGGCCTTCAGCAAAGGGCCTCTTCTGAGGCCTCCAGTTATGTGAGTCAGCAGAGTCGTTCTGTGAGGGCCCAGATGGTTGCTGATCCTGTGCAATGTGAAGAAAGGGCGGATTCCCCGGAAAATGCAAGTCAAGGTTCCCTGTCTGAGGGGGAAATTGCCCCTGATCAAGATCTCTCGGAGGATGAAGGCCTTGAACCAGACCAGCCTTCCTTCATTGGTCTCTTCAAGCCTCAATTATTCAGATCCCTTCTATTTAAAGCTCAAAATGTTACTGGACTGGGAATTTCTTCTACTCCTTCCTCTCAAGGGGCTTCTACACCATCTTCTCAGCATCCCTCTTCATCATTATTATTTCAGGAACCTTCCATTCGTGCAGAGGTCGTTCCAGCTCCCAAGCTGTTTTCTGATGTCGTTCAAAGACAGTGGTCTTCTCCTAGTTCTGGCCCGGTTCCCAATGGTCTAGATAAAAGATTTTATAATATGGCATCTGATTTTGCTAATATTCTTCAAGTTCCTTCTGTAGATGCTCCCGTCGTCGCCCTCTCTTCTGCATCTCCTCTTACTGGTCCGTCAGAGGAATTCCTGCGCCCTGAAGATAAGAAGTTGGATCGCTCCTTGGTCAAGGACCACCAGGCCTCTGCTTGGTCAATTCAGGCCTCCTCGGCAGCTTCCTTTTTTAACAGGGCCTCCATCCTTTGGCTTCGCCAATTACAGGAAAGGCTGCCTCCTTCTGATATGCGATCTCACCAGGACATCAACAAGATCCTAGCTGCTGTTGAGTTCTCTGCTGATGCTACTCTGAATGCGGCAAGATTTTCAGCTAAGGCTATCGGGGCTTCAGTCACTTCTCGTAGGCTCCTGTGGCTTCGTCAGTGGCAGGCAGATGTTCGGAACAAGTGGAGACTGGCTTCAGCTCCTTTCTCGGGGAACTATCTCTTCGGCCCAGCCTTGGACCCACTCCTCATCGAGACGAAGGATCATCGCAAGATTCTGCCTGCCTTATCGAGAAGATCTGATCCTCGTCAGCAGGGTTCCTTTCGAGGCCATTCCTTTCGCTCCGACTTCTCTTCCTTCCAGTCCAGGCCTCAGCGGTACCCTCAGCCCAGGGGCGGACAACAGCAGGATTTCCAGGTCAGGCAGGGGTCCCGTTTCCCTCCCCGCAGACCCTTCAGGGGGGGTAGGGGGCGTCCCTTTCGCAGGTCCCGTTAGTTCTCCTTTTCCTATCTCTGACTCCTTAATTGGAGGTAGGTTAGCATTTTTTGCTGACCAATGGGATTGTTCAGTTTCAGACCCCTGGATTAGACGTACTATTAGGTTTGGGTTGACCCTTGAGTTCTCTTCTGTTCCCCCTGACTTGTTTGTCAGGTGCCCTGTCTCTCATGTCAGGTCCAAGAGGGTTCTGCTAGATGAGGCTATTCAACACCTTTTGGAGATTAGGGCTGTTCAATGTGTTCCCCTAGGGGAAGTTGGCCAGGGATTCTATTCCCGTTTGTTTCTAGTTCCCAAGGCTTCAGGAGGCTGGAGGGCCATATTGGATCTTAAATCCTTGAACCGATATATAGTCTATCGTCGGTTCAAGATGGAATCCCTCCAGACCATTCTCCTTTCGATCCGTCCAGGTGATTTTTTGTCTTCCATCGATTTGACGGAGGCTTATCTCCATGTGCCCATTTTTCCGGACCATCGGAAATACCTCCGTTTTTGTTATCGGGTAGGCATTATCAGTATAGAGCCCTTCCCTTTGGCCTTTCCTCAGCTCCTAGGGTCTTTACAAAGATCATGGCTGCCTTATCGGGCCATATGAGATCTTTTCCTGTTAGAGTTTTGTTTTATCTAGATGATATTCTTATTTTGTCTAGTTCTGAGGTTAGGGGTAATGAGGATATTCAGGTCACCCTTCAGACCCTGCATTCCCATGGTTTTTTGGTTAATCGTTCTAAAAGCAATCTAGTTCCCTCCACGTGCATTCAGCATTTAGGGGCTGTTATTGATTCTGTCAGGTTGCAGGTTTCCCTTTCTCAGGATCGTCAGGACAGCATTGTTGAGCTGGTAGGTCAGGTTAAGGCCTCTCGCTCTTTTTCCCTCCTGGGGCTTTCCCGCTTGCTAGGGAAAATGGTTTCTGCCTTCGGGATCACTCCCTGGTCTCGGTTTCATAGCCGGGAACTTCAATGGTTTTTACTTCCGTTTCAACGGTCTCGCAGGAGCACGTCAGAGGCCAGAGTCCCCTTGACTCCTCAAGTTCTCCGGTCCTTGGCATGGTGGACCTCTCCGGCTCTTGCTCAGGGATGCCTGTTCAGAGTGCCTCAACGCGTGAGCATCACCACGGACGCGAGCCTCTTCGGATGGGGGGCTCACCTGGGGTCTCAGCTGGCCCAAGGGCAGTGGTCGGTCCAGGAGAGGGGACTTCACATCAACATCTTGGAGCTCAGAGCCATCTTCCGAGCTCTTCGCAAGTTCGCTCCTCTCCTTCGAGGTCTGGATGTCTTGATCAGAACAGACAACGTAGCTGCCAAGGCCCACATCAACCGGCAAGGAGGGACCCGCTCCAAGGCTCTCATGAGGGAGGCATCTCGTCTCTTCAGGTGGGCGGAGAGTCACTTGGCATCCATCCACGCCTCTCACATCTCAGGGTCAGCAAATGTTCAGGCGGACGCTCTCAGTCGATCGGTGGTGGACCAGACGGAGTGGAGCCTCGATCCATTTCTGTTCCAGGACATCGTGCATCGCTTCGGCCTTCCAGCAGTGGACCTCTTCGCGTCCGAATCCAACCACCAGCTTCCGAGGTTTTACACGAGATTTCCTGTCCCGGGAGCCGAAGCTGTGGACGCCTTGATCAGCCCGTGGCCTTGTGGTCTTCTTCTCTATGCTTTCCCACTTCTTCCCCTCATCTCCAGGGTCATCAGGAAGCTGTTGCAGGAACAAGCCGAGCTCATCCTTCTGGCTCCCTTCTGGCCCAGACAACCGTGGTTTGCGGATCTGATGGCTCTCTCTGTTGATCCCCATTGGCAGATCCCGGCCGACAAAATATCTCTGTGGCAGGGCCGTCTAGCTCATCCAGACCCTCAGTGGTTCCGGCTGACCGTCTGGAGGTTGAGCGGTTCCTCCTGTCCTCAGCCAGGGTGCCTTCGGAAATAATTTCTATGATCCAGGCCTCCCGTCGAGGATCAACGAACCGTATTTACAATGCCACTTGGATGGCCTTCTCTGCCTGGTGTCGCCGTAAGAAGGTCCTTCCTACTGCTGCTTCCATTCTTGACATCCTGGGCTTCCTTCACGATGGATTCATTTCGGGGCTTTCTCCCAATACCCTCCGGAGGCAAATCTCTGCCATCTCATCTATCCTCACCTGCGGCACCGCTGAGTCGGTGTCCACTCATCCTCTCATCCATTCATTCCTCAGAGGCGCAACCAATCTACGTCCTCCGGCTGTTCATCGGTTTCCCACCTGGGACCTGAATAAGGTTCTGTTAGCTCTTACTGGTCCTCCTTTTGAACCTCTCCGGGAAGTCTTGCTGAAGTTCTTGTCTTTTAAGGCAGCCTTTCTAGTGGCTATCACCTCGGCTAGAAGGATCTCGGAGTTGGCTGCCCTCTCAGTTCGCCAGGATCTCTGTATTATTCATCCTGATCGAGTAATTTTGAGATTGGATCCAGCTTTTATTCCAAAGATCAATTCAACTTTTCATCGTTCTCAAGAGATCATTCTTCCCAACTTCTGTCCTTTCCCCCGTCATCGCTTGGAGACTGTGTGGCACAAGCTTGATGTTCGTCGGGCTCTCAAGATTTATATCTCCAGGACTTCTTCCTTTCGTCGCTCCGAGGCTCTCTTTGTGTCTTTCCAACCCCAGTCCATGGGGTCAAAGGTTTCTTCTACTACCTTGGGTCGATGGCTCAGGGCTTCCATTTCTTTAGCTTATGAAGCTCAATCGTTGCCAGTGCCTCGTGGTGTTACAGCCCACTCTACCAGGAGCGCGGCTACTTCGGCTGCCTGGTCTACCCAAGCTTCACTCGAGGAGGTCTGCCGAGCCGCTACTTGGACGTCTCCATCTCCATTTATCCGGCATTACCGGTTGGATGTTTATGCATCGGCGGAAGCCTCCTTTGGAAGACGTGTGCTGCAGCGGGTATCTTCCCAGGACCAGGAGAGGCGCCGGCCTTCTCCCTCCCAATAGGTACACGGGCTTTGGTATATCCCTTTAGTGACCGGCGTTTCCTCCGTGACTGAGAATGAGCGTTGGTCTTACCTGATACGCCACTTCTAGTCACTAGGAAACGCCGGTCACCCCCTCCCAATTGGTCCGGCACCTCTCGTGCTGGCTTTTGGCTGTTGACAGAGGGGGGTGGGTCCTGGGAATTTTTTACCTTTCCTTTATTTTTCTACAGACACGACAGTCTACCTTTCGTCCTCGTCTCAAACTGGATACAGGAAGAGGCGGGGCTTCTTTTGTTGGTGGACTCGGTCCTAGAGCTACTGGCTTGGTTGTAACCCTTTAGTGACTGGCGTTTCCTAGTGACTAGAAGTGGCGTATCAGGTAAGACCAACGCTCATTCCCTCCAGTATCAATACAGTCTATAGTCCGCATACTCTGTTTCTTCCTTAATGTATAAGCCAGCCATCTGCCCGGTTTGTTGGCATTACAGAATGTATTATGCTTTGCATATTGTAAGTTTGTTGCAACCTGATCCGCCATAAGCATTTGGAATTGATCTTTCAAAAGTTTTATAGCTCCACGTATTCTTTCATCTGCTGGATTTTTGATAAGTAACTTCTTTTTTCTTTATTTCTGCTTCAATTTCTAATCTTTTCTTTTGTCTATTCAGTTTATGTTTAGAATTCATATGAATGAGTACCCCTCTCATATACGCTTTACTTGCATCCCAGACAATTTCAATAGGGGTACCCTTGTTCAAATTAATTTCAAAAAATTCTTTCATCTGCTTCTTAAGTTCTATTATATTTTTTTCATATCTAAATAAATTTTCATTTAATCTCCATGATCTTCTCTCAATTTTTCCAATCTCAATTTCTATCCATACTGAGCTGTGATCAGATAAAATTCTTGGAAAGATTTTAGTTCTTTTTGTTTTAACAAGTAAATCATTTGATAATAAAATAAAATCAATCCTTGAAAAGGATCTGTGTCTATCAGAAAAAAAAGTATAGTCCAAGTCTTTTGAATTGTGTATTCTCCAAACATCTTTTAATTCCAGATCTTCTTTCATGTCAAAAAAAGTTTGTGGTAGTCTAATCCTAGACTTCGCCAGACTTTTTTTATCTAGTTTAGAATCAATTATTCCATTCCAGTCTCCCATAATCAAAATAGATCTATAATCCCATTGCAATATTTTAGTATGCAAAATTTTATAAAAGTGATCCTGTTGTTGGTTAGGAGCATAAATTCCAATCACAAGAATTTGACCATGTACAGTATGCAGTTCAATTACTACAAACCTACCACCTTCATCCACTTCTATAATTTTAGCTGATAATCTTTTGTTTATATAAATAACCACACCATTCTTTTTTTCCAAATTTGAAGCTATAAAGTGTGATCCTAATTTGGAGTTTGTCAAGTATTTTTGATCTTGCGTTCTGATATGAGTTTCTTGTAGACAAATTATATCATTATTAAATTGTTGCAAATATGTAAATATTTTCTTTCTTTTCTGTGGTGAGTTCAGTCCATTCACATTCCATGACAAAAACTTAACCATCATGCATACTTTTTTGAAGCGATGAGCAGAATTGCCGGATGTCTTCCGAGGCCACCGACTTTGCTCTCCCCATGGCTTCACTGTGTTCTGTAGTACTCTTAGTTCCTTTTTTATATTGTTGTGCCTTAGCTCTTTCTTGCAATTGTTTTTCTTTGAGTTGTTTTGAAACCGCACGAGTTATTCGCTGGTCTTTAGCTTCAGCCATACGAGCTAGATCCAAAGCCACATCTCTTGTAGTCAAAATTGGAGAGGATTCTAACAGGGGCTCCTCCAGAAAACCTCCTGTAGCACCCTGCGCTTCTATTGGGTCTAATTCAGCCTGCTTAAGCTGCACTTCCAACTCTTGCTGGAGTTGCTTCTCCTTATCACTCTCCTTTATCTCCAATACAGTAGATGAACGTGGAGATGGTGATCTCTCCTTAAAAACAGTATGGTAAAAATGTTCCGCTTTTTCAACAGTATTCAGTCGATATCTTTCCCCATGATACTTCAAAATTATACCCATTGGTGCATCCCACCGAAATGGTATCTCTAATTTATTTAATTCCTTTACTAAAAAACCAAAGTCTTTTCTATCTTTCAGCATCTTTGGGGGTAATTCTTTATAAATTCCAACTTGAGTTCCCTCCACTTGCACGGAGGAAAGAAAAGATTTTTGCAAAATATCATTTCTCATTCTTCTGTCTGTAAAATATATCACCACATCTCTTGGTAATTGTCTTTGTCTGGCCACCCACGAATTCACTCTGTAAATTTTGTCTATTTTGTAAAAAATCTCATCAGAATTAATTTTTAACAACACAGCCAAGGTATCAGCACAAACCTGTCTCAGGTCTTGCCGGTCACTCTCCTTGATACCTCTAATTCTTATAGCAAATTCCATGGACCGGAATTGCATCATCGTAATCTCGTCTTCAACTCTCTGCATTTTATTATCCACATCAGCAATTTTAAAATCAGTATCCTTTATTTTGACATTGACTTCTGATTTAAAATCTTCCAATTTAGAGTCCACTTTAATAATAATTTCTGACAAGCCAGAAACCACATTTGATAATTTATCAGTCACCTTATCATAATTCTCTTTCACCAAGTTTTTCACTTCACTAATTTCCTGCTTAATTTCTTGTTGAGATTTTTGAAATTTATCATCCATTTCCTGTTGAGATTTTTGAAAATTATCATCCAAAGCCTGAGTAATGAATTTTTTTAAATTTTCAAAATCAAACTGCTCTTCAGGCTTGTGTGTGGGGGATCCCCCCCCTGCTGCCTTGCTTTCCTGTTTTTTAGAAGCCATTTTGCCACGTAGGTTAGATTTTCTAAAAAGAGAAATCCTTTTTCCTTTTCCAACACCACAAAGTCCTCTAAAAAAATCCCCCAGTTTTAGGCAAATTAGAAGTAGAATTAGACTGTAAGATCAACTTGTTTTAAAAAGGGATTTTTTCCTTCCCCCCCCTCTTCTCCTGTGCTTGCTACAAACAGCGCAACAATGTAACTTGTTGGAATAGCTTTAGGAAATCACTCTCCCTTTCAGCTTGTTAACTTGTTAACGCTGGAGCGGCGCCATCTTTTCAAGCCGCTTCCGCTCGTGTTATTTTTTAGTAAAATCGGGAAATCACAAAGAGAAAGAATACTTGCAGTTCCTTGGTTTCAGGATTCAGGTTTTTGTTTTTTTTAGTTGGTAAAGTTAGTTTCATTCAATTTTCATGTTTGCTGCTGCCGGCTTGCTCTGCAGAAAGCAGAGTCGTCCCACGCCGCTCGGAGTCTTCGCAAGTTGAAAGGGAGCCGCGCCTGTTTCCCCCCCAATAGCAAACTTCTGGGGGCTCACAGGGGCTCAACCTGCGCCTTGCTTGCTCTCTCCTTCAAATCCTGCAGATTCTGGAGTTTTCAAGCTGCTTCTCACGATCGAAGCGGCTCTACAAACGGCGGGGCTGGCGGTCCTTAAAAAGGCACCGTCTTCACCGGAGCTAGCAAAAACCGGAAGTCAATTACCCCCTTTTTCAATCAGTCTATCTCAGACATACATTCAACTCATCTGTTATTTTGTATAAAAATCAACCTTTCACTTTAACAATAATTCCTTATCTAACCACAATTTCACAATACAATTTATAGCTATAAAAATATTATCAACTTATATATTTCTTTTAAATATTAAACTTATTAACTAATTAAACAGTTCAAATTTAATAATTCACTTAATTTTTATTTCCTTTAGTCTTTATTGTCTTCTTGCTTTACCTCTCTCAATCCGTTCTTTCACAGTCATAAAAAACGCGATCTGTGTCCGTCTCAGTCTTTTTTTTTTTTTACTTCTCCCAGTAATCGGATCTCTGCATTCAGTTTTCAAATTTTTTTTTTTAACTTAAGTTCTTATTGTCCAAAGTTATTTGTAAATCCAAAGTCCGAAATCCAGACAGGTCTTCTGTATCTGTGAATTTCACCACTTAGTCCGGTATTTCAGTCTCTGCACTCAGTTTTCCGATATTTTGGGGTTTGAATCAATTATAATTCCCAGATTCAAATGGCTTTTCTATATCCACAGAGTCCACAGGCTGCTCCCTTTGCTCAACTGTAAAAGTCCGCACTCACACCACTTCGAGCGCTATTTCTCCTTTTCTTATGTTTGCTTAGTCATTCTATGGGTTCCTCTCTTCCGCGCTGTAGTTGTTTCCCCTTTTTTCCTTCTCCTCTTATATCGCCGCTGTTGTAACTCACTTGTCTTCCTCTGATTCGATCGCGCGCCCCCTGTTTACCGCCTCTATTGTAGGTGATCTATCTGACAGTCACTCGGATTTGCTTCCACTTTTTGCTTCGATCTAGTCGGGCGCCATCACTCCTGTCTGCCGATAAGGCCGACTTCTTCTCCACCAATTTAAGAGGTTGATCGCTCGACCTCCCTGATGACAGCGCAACACCAGGGGGCTTCACGAGTTCCTCTTTCGTTTCCCGATCCCTCCAAGTTCGGGAATGCCCTTAAAGAGCAATTAATGAGGAAATTTGGGTATCAGAGACGGAGCCTCCGTTTCTTCACCCGTTCATGATGATGTCATCGCCGGAAGTCGAGACTTTTTTTCTTTTAAATGCCTCTAACAATCAGGCAACTCAGCTTGGATCGTCAGAGGCATTTAAAAGAAAAAAAGGGTTTTTTTCTTTTAAATGCCTCTGACGATCCAAGCTGAGTTGCCTGATTGTTAGAGGCATTTAAAAGAAAAATATTTTTTCTCCAACTTTATCGGAATTGTTTGGAAAAAAAACAACAGTCTTGGCAACATATTCATTTTGATTAATGCTATTCTTCGCATTAAAGATAGTTGTAAATTTTTCCATTTTTCCAAATCTGTTTCAATTTGATTTCTCAATTTATAATAATTATCTTCCTTCACTGTAATACATCTTGGAGTTAATTGGATGCACAAATATTTCACTTTCTTCACTATTTAAATATCTAACTTCTCCATTAGTTGCTTCTTTTGTTTTTCTCTCATATTTTTAACTATAATTCAATCTTGCTCCACAGAAGCCTCCCCTATCCTATCCCCTTCTCTCCATCAGCTTTGCCCCACAGAAGCCTCCCCTATCCTATCCCCTTCTCTCCCTCAGTCTTGCTCCACAGCAGCCTTCCCTATCCTATCCCCTTCTCTCCCTCAGTGTTGCCTGATAGAAGCCTCCCCTATCCTATCCACTTCTCTCCCTCAGTCTTGCCCCCCAGAAGCCTCCACAACCTATCCCTTCTCTCCCTCAGCCTTGCCCCACAGAAGCATATCATATCCTATCCCCTGCTCTCCCCCAGCCTTGTCCCACAGAAGCCTCTCCTATCCTACCGCCTTCTCTCCCTCAGGCTTGCCCCACAGAAGCCTCACCTATCCTATCCCGTGGTTGCTGTTGTGAAAGTAAAACTGAAAGTGAAACTCCTCTCCTCTGCTTGTGTTTTTGCATTTGGACAGATTTTCAGTTGGGGAGGGGGAGTAGAACTTCTTAGCATCAGAGTGTGTTAATCATAATATAGGAAATAATAATGCTCTGGTGGTTATTTCGAAAAATCCTTTCTTAATGAGCAACTAGAAGCCAAGAGGAACATACATGGCAAATTTCAAGTTTGTAGGCTTTACGGTTCTGGAGATTTCGTGATTACAGCATGAGTGGTTTTCGTGTTTATATATATAGATAGTCATTTTTAGATTTTAAAAGAGCTGATTTTAACAAACTCAGAGGTTCGGAAAGGTTCCTTGGATGAAAATCCTAAAGCGGAAAACAACTCAAGTAGCTTGGGAAACACTGAAAAATATCATAAAAGTCCAGTCCAGCATAATATCATTGAAAAAGAAAAACAAGGAATTTCAGAAGAAACCAACATGGTTGCACAAAGATCTTTCTGATAAACTGAAAAATGAAAAGAATAAGTACAAAAAATTGAAAGAGGGACACCTAACTAAGGCAGAATATCAGCAGATAGCCAGAATCTTCAAAGATGAAGTCAGGAAAGCAAAGGCTCAGAACGAACAAAGACTTGCAACAAAAATAAAAGATAATAAAGTTTCTTTCAACATATAAATAACAAAAAAAAAAAGACACATCTACAATAAGGAAAACATTAAACAAGAATGGAATACATGGGAGGACACCACGGAGGAAGCCATTGCTGTCCAAAAAAAATATTGCAGCACGTTTGAAGTTTGCAAAAGAGCACCTGGATGTTCCACACTGTCACTGCGTTTTTGTATTTACCAGATGAGCTCATTATTTTTGGACTTTCAGACTTTCCGTAGCTTGCCAAGTTTGTTATCAGTAAGCTAACTACGTATATCCGCATTCCTTTCTTTCTACTTCACACTTTTCTTTGTTCTCTTGCCAAGAAGTTCAACCACAGAGAGGTGGCCGGCAGGAACTTTGCCAAAATGTAACATTTTCCTCCTCGCTGCTCAGACACTCCTCAACATGGGTACAGCTCACTCCTATTTGCGTGGCTGAGTGTCAATCATATCCCTTTGGAGCTGGACCCGCCCTTCTTCCTGCTCCTTCCTCAGTCTTTTCACTCAGCCATTTGTCAAGAGTGCTTGAGTGTCCTTCTCTTAGCGTAGAAATCTATTCTATATTGTTTAATTTCACCAAAATTTCTTCTTTGCTGGCTATTTTTTGTTTGTGGAGGCTGTGCTTTACTGAGAGTTATTTTCGTGAGGCTGGTGTGTGCGGAACGGCGGTGCGGGGCTCCAGCCGCCGTTCGCGGCTTGACTTTGCTGGCGGCGTTTTGAAATCCGTTTTGCCGCCATTTGCCTGCTGCTGAAGCCGCTTTGCCTTTGCTGCCTTTTTAGCCAGCGCAGCCTCGTCAACGACATTGCGGCTTGAGTCCCTGCCGGCTGGCATACTCATTAGCTGAACAGAGACTTTCTTGAGTGATTTCTGCTGTTCTGGTCCAGCCGTAGGCGCTTTGTTTCACCTGGCTTGCGACGTCCTGGGGCTTCCCTCACGGGCCGCCATTTTGTCCTCAACGGCTGCCCACCATTTCGCCTCTCCGGCTTGTGCCGCGACCTGGGCTTTGGTTTCCAGGGTTGCTGGCCTTACTGCAGGTGTGCACGCAGTCCAGAGGTTACCTGCGTTTGAATTCTGCCTGGCTCATCGTGACTGTCATCATTCAGGGAAGTAAACCCCTTTTTAATTGAATTTAAAATAAAAAAAATAAAAAAAAATCAGAAAGATTGCTTATATGTATATATGTTAATAGCAGTAATTAGATACGTATAGACATCATTATATCTTATGTGTAAATAATTTCAAAAAAAAAAATTCAAAAATTGACTTTTGACCCAAGTTCAAGGGTTTGTTTTATAAACAAAATGGAGGCAGTTGCTCTTTCTTCAGACCTTGACAGGAGCCTCTCCCCATCTCCAGTTCCTTCTCCTAAACAGGCCAAGGGGAAAAAGACCAAAGGTTCCAAATCTACAAAGTCTGGCAAGTCTTCTAAATCAGACAGGGATGCCCAACGTAGACACAATGCCCTGGAAAAACAATTCTCTAAGGCACAACACCAGGCACAGTTGCTTGATTGCCATGAACCGGTTGATGAAGATTTGGACCACAATGCTGATTGTGACCCTGGGGTTTCCCAGGATGTAGCAAACCAGGGTGCTGAACCTTATGCAGACTGTCCTTCCACTTCTAAAGTGTTGTCCTTGACCTCTGTTAACCAGCCCTGTGTCAGAGTTAGATCAAGGTCCTCTAGCACTGCTAGCCACAATTCTCAGGCCTCCAGGCATGCTCCTGAGGCTACCTTTACACCCACTGCAGCAGGTCTCCGCCCTGAGGCGGGGCCTGCCTTTGGTCAGCCTGTGGATTTTCAGTCACTATTTACTCAGGCTATGTCCCACATATTTCAGGTTGGGTTACAGCAGGCCACTCGTATGTTACCTAATCCAGGTTGTGCTCCTGCCACTTCATGTCATATGCCGTCTGCCTTGGGGCAGCAACCTTCTACTTCCTATGTTCAGGTGTCTGAACCTGTCAGGGAGGACGATTTCCTAGAAGACTTTGAGATGTCGGATGATGAGGAGGCGGTCCAGGACGAGCCTGCCTTTCCGGGATTGTTCAAGCCTTCATTGTTTCGTTCTCTTTTACGCAAAGCAAAGGCTGCTACCAACATGGACACCAACCTAAATCAGGGTTCTGCTTCTATTCCGCCAGGCCCTAACAGTAACCTGTTTAATCTGCCTCAGCCTGATTATGACTTTGTACCGTGTCCTGACCTTTTCTGCCAGGTCATTCAGAAACCATGGGACCACCCCGCCTCGCTTTCTGGTCCGAATACCTTCGATCGAAAGCTGTACGCCTCAGCCCCTGCGCTGGATGCTCTTCTGCAGTTGCCTACAATTGATGATCCCATAGCCAGTCTGACATCCTCGTCTATTCTGGTAGGTGAAGCTGGGGATGGCCTCAAGTTTGAGGATAAGCGGGCGGAGATGTCATTCCGTAAGACACACCAGGCGGTGGCATGGGCCATTCGTGCTGCTACTTCATCTTCTTTTTTCAACCGGGCATCACTGGTGTGGCTGGTCAATTGAGGGATAGACTTCCTCCTGAAGATGCTCGTTTACAGCAGGATCTGGCTAAGTTAGTCGCTGCTGCTGAATATTCGGCCGATGCGTCTTTGGACGCAGCTAAATTTGCTTCGCGAGCCTTGGCTTCGACAGTTTCTTCTAGACGTCTTTTATGGCTTCGCAATTGGAGAGCTGACGCAAAATCCAAGTGGCGCCTGACTGCTGCTCCATACAAAGGTCCGGCTTTGTTTGGCTCGTCTCTGGATTCCGTCCTGGTCGAAAACAGGGATAAGAAGAAAGTGTTGCCCACGGCATTCAGGCGCCAGGATAGGCGTTATTTCCCTTATAACAGGCAGCCTTTTCGTCAGGACCAAGGCGCTGGAAGCGCCTCTTATCACCGATCATCTCAGTTCTCTTACCAACCAGCTTCAGACCGGGCATCCTTTCGTGACCGTGGCCACCGCCAATCCACCTTCCGGCGCCCCTTCCGATCTTCTGCTTCTCGATACTCCAGACGTGGCAAGTGACTCGCTGTCCCTGGCACCAATTGGAGGCAAACTCCAGGCCTTTTCTCACCTGTGGCCGCTTACCACCTCGGATGCCTGGATTGTCCAAACTGTCACCAACGGTCTACGTTTGGAATTCACTACCATACCACAGGACTTTTATGTGCAATGCCCTTGGCCGGCTCAGCCGGACAAGCGACTTCGACTGTTTCTCGAAATTCAACATCTGTTGCAGATACAGGCCATAGAACATGTTCTATCGAACCAACTCAGAACTGGCTTTTATTCAACACTATTCCTGGTACCGAAAAGTTTGGGCGATTGGAGAGGCATTTTGAATCTACGACGTCTCAATCAACACATCTTATACTGTCGGTTCAAAATGCATTCTCTCAAATCATTGCTAGGCTGCATCCGGCGGGGAGATCTGATGCAATCAGTGGATCTAAAGGAAGCGTACCTGCACGTTCCCATTCACCAGTTGCACAGAAAGTACCTCAGGTTTGCGTTTGGGGACCACCATTTTCAGTATCGGGCAATGCCGTTCGGCCTTTCGTCCGCCCCGAGGACTTTTACAAAACTGCTGGCAGCGGTGGCGGCGTTGCTCAGAGAGGTCCCTGTCCGTCTGGCATGCTACCTCGACGACATTTTGATTCTGTCATCATCAACCGAACTGGCAATTCGAGACCGGGAGTTGGTAGTTCAGACTCTTCAGGACCACAGGTTCACTTTGAATTTCACCAAAAGTCATCTGTCCCCCACGACTCGTATTCTGCACCTCGGAGCAACGATAGATTCGGGTCAGTGTGTGGGCTTCCTGTCTCCCGACAGACGAGTCGGCATTCAGCAACTGGTGTCTCACATCCTACTAAACCGGACTGTAACCTTACTGATACTTTCCCAGCTTCTGGGAAAACTAATATCGTGCATAGACATTGTCCCTTGGGCGCGTTTCCACCTTCGTTGCCTACAATGGTTCCTGCTTCCTTTCCAAAAACAAGGTCGAGCGGAATCTCTCTTCAAGGTGACAGTGCCGGCACTAGTTCGGCTTTCCCTGCAGTGGTGGTTGTCTCCGGCTCTCAGCAGGGGTTCTCCTTTTCTGGAACCGAAACGGATGGTGTTAACCACGGACGCGAGTCTGCGGGGCTGGGGGGCCCACCTCAACTCCCAGTTAGCCCAGGGGGTCTGGTTGCTGACAGAAAAACTGCACAATATAAATTGGCTAGAGCTCAGAGCGGTCAGGTTCGCTCTTCTACACTTCAAACATCTTGTATATCGCCAAGACCTTCTGATTCTAACGGACAATGTGGCCACCAAGGCCCATATCAACAAACGGGGGGACCCGCTCTTGGACTCTAATGCAGGAGGCAGAGCGGCTTCTGTCGTGGGCGGAGCTCCATCTCCTATCGATAAGAGCTGAACACATTTCAGGGACTGTAAATCGGGAAGCAGATTGGCTCAGCAGAGACCAGATAGATCACTCCGAGTGGCGGCTGGACCCCTGCCTGTTCCAGGACCTGTTAAGGAGGTTCGGTCTGCCGGTAGTGGACCTGTTTGCGACAGCCCACAACACTCAATTACCGAGATTTTTTTCCCGTTACCCGTCTCCAGCGGCGGAGGGCCTGGACGCTCTTCGGAGTCCATGGCCCCGGGGGCTCCTTTATGCCTTTCCCCCCCCTTCCTATCATCTCCAAAGTAATTCGGAAGGCAATTCAAGAGCGGGCGAATCTTCTGCTGGTAAGCACCGTATTGGCCTCGTCGGGAGTGGTTCGCCGACCTCAAGAACCTATCCGTCGAACCACCGTGGAGGCTTCCACTCGACAGGGTCGTCTTGACTCAAGGTGCCATATGCCACCCAGAGCCAGAATGGCTCCGATTAGCCGTGTGGTATTTGAGCGCATAAAGCTGTTCAAAGACCATTTATCTGAAGATGTCATTTCCATTATTCAGGCTGCCAGGCGACCATCTACAGTTCACATTTATGACGCTTCATGGACTGCCTTTACGAGATGGTGCGGAGATCATCATGTTGACCCCACAACTGCGGCGGTTCCGGACATTCTGCGCTTCCTGCATGCCGGGTTTTCTAAAGGACTTGCTCCTGCGACCCTGCGCCATCAGGTGGCTGCTCTTGCCACTGTCTTGTCTGGAGATAATCAAGTTCCTTTGTCTCAGGATCCCAGAATTCGTTCATTTCTCCAAGGGGTCACCAACCTGCGGCCCCCGCCGATTCTTCGCTACCCTACATGGGACCTTACCTTAGTATTACAAGCTTTGACTGCACCACCGTTCGAACCTCTTGCTTCGATCAGCCTGCGCTACTTGTCAATGAAGATGGCCTTTTTGTTGGCAATCACTTCAGCTCGCCGAGTATCCGAAATTGCAGCCTTGTCCATGAGAAGTGATCTCTGTATCTTCTATCCCGACCGTGTGGTTTTACGACTAGACCCAGCATTTATCCCAAAAGTGAACACACGCTTTCATCGGGCCCAAGAAATTATCTTGCCAAATTTCTGTCCGGACCCTCGCCATCCTACTGAGAGACGCTGGCATACCTTGGATGTGCGTAGAGTGTTGAGACGATATCTTAAAAGAGGACTGCCTCTTTCCGCAGAACTGAGGCGTTATTGGTGTCCTTCCTCCCCTCTTCCTTGGGTCAGAAGGTATCTTCAACAACTGTAGGCAGGTGGCTCAAAGCCTGTATTTCTAGAGCTTATGAGTTGCAGGGGGCTTCTGTCCCGGGAGGTATCCTGCCCCATTCTACCCATAGTGCCACAACATCGGCGGCTTGGGCTACCCAGGCATCTGTAGATGATATTTGCCGGGCGGCCACCTGGTCCTCTCTTTCATCTTTTGTAAGTCACTATCGTTTAGATAGGTTTGCCTCTGCAGATGCTGCCTTTGGCAGAAGAGTTTTACAGTCTGTAATCTCTCCCCAAGGCCAGGTTTTGGCTTCGTTCCCTCCCTCTTCTTAAACTTGGGTATGTCCCATGTTGAGGAGTGTCTGAGCAGCGAGGAGGAAAATGATCGTTGCTTACCTGAACGTCCCTTTTGTCCTCGCTGCGAAGACACTCCGTCCCTCCCTTATCTTCGCCAGGTCTGGCCTTGGAGGGAGTCTTTTCTTGTTTCCCTCTGTAGCTGTCTTGTTCCTGTCCTGCAATCTGGTGGTTTTTTTCTTCATATCCGTCCTGATGTCCTTGGGCCAAGATGTCTTCGTGAAAAGACTGAGGAAGGAGCAGGAAGAAGGGCGGGTCCAGCTCCAGAGGGATATGATTGACACTCAGCCACGCAAATAAAAGTGAGCTGTACCCATGTTGAGGAGTGTCTTCGCAGCGAGGACAAAAGGGACGTTCAGGTAAGCAACGTCCAATTTAATTATTTTAGATTACTTAGATGTTTTACTTTCTTTATAACAAATAAATGAGTTTATTCTTAGAAAAAAATATCTTCTTACAAAGGTATACACAAGGAAAATGCCACGATCCACATCTCTAAATCAAGGTGTTATTACCCAAAAGCAGAATGGGATTAATCAGCGCCCTGACACCTGGTAGCAGATGGACGGTTGATTTATGGCTTTTTCCTTGCTTGTTACTTTGATGATTAGAACTCTAGGCTAGTTTAGCCAGATGATTATTTTTGCGACTGCGGAACACTGATTAATTGTCTGCTAAGATGCCGAAGAAGTAAAACAAATACAGAATGCATTTTCCGAAGATATAGATATCTCTGCTCTCTCTAATGAAGAAGCGAAAAGAATTTTACAAAGGCTTCAGGAGAAAAATAACAGAAGAGCTGGTTTTGAAGGTGAAGCATTATGACTGAGGTCAGTAACGCCCCCTTCCAATTATGCATGTTCTCAAACAGTTTCCCCAGAACCTTTTGTTTTTGAAATGCTTGGTGCAAGGCCAGAGTTTCTACAAACTGCCGAGCATTTTCACCCCCACGCAGAGACAGAAACAATTCATTATTCTCCTCAAAGCTCTGAGTTCACCCTGGATGAGCAAACTATAAAAGCCTATCATAACCATATAAAATTTTTTGAACATGAGCTATCCCAGGCAAAAATGGCTTTATCTATGTTTGAGCAAGATAAGAGGAAGTCTAGTGCTTTTAAAATCTCTGAAAACGCCATTTTGTCTTCTTCGGAGCCAAAACACACCCCCTGGTGGATTTTGTGTCAGGCCAATCAGAACAGAGAGCTGTGCACACGTCACATGTGTCATATGATCATCTCTATTCTCAAATTACAAATGCCACGAAAGCAGAAAGATTACCTGAGCTGCCCGAAACTGAAGTTGCAGCACCATCTGCTGACGAAAGTAATTTACTAGAGAAAGCTGAAATGCACCGCATCTTGAGAGCAATTACAATTGTTGCAGAAGACACTATTTCAGATATTCAGGCTGCAATGCCACAAGTGTCTCCACAGGCTCAATCTGGTGGTGCTGGTGTCCTTTTAGATGGAACACAACAAAGCTTAATGCAGCAAAGGCAAATGACTGCGTCCCCAGCAGGTCATGTTAATATTGCAGCTCAAATGCAACAGCCTCAACCACAAATGCATGCACAGGTGCCTCCAGCTGTACAACCAGGGCCAATTCCTGGTCCACCTCCAGCACAACAAGCACAGCAAATACCACAGGTATTTTTACTGGCACAGCCAGCATACCAAATGCATATTCCTCACCAGGCATTTTCTGTTGCTCCACTAGCTGGTGAGTCGAAATTAAAGATGTCAGGACAGAATTATAAGGCCTAGGTCAGTGAGATTGGATTATTACTTCGCAGAGAAGGTACTCACTGTATGGTTTTTAATCCTCCTGCTCAGCCATGGACTCCTGCAATAAGAGACTTAGAGACTAAAGCTTACACAACATTATTGATGTCCATGGATACTGAACTGCAGGTTACTTTTCCGCCTGATGCAACAGCCCAACAAATTTGGGTCCAATTGGAAAATTGCTACAGGCCTGTTTCAATTGAATCTTCATGTTTGCTCATGTCTGAGTTCCATGGTTCGAGATTGAAACCTGGTGAACAAATTGGAGGACATTTGACCAAACTGAAAGGAATCAGAAGAGAATTGAGAGAAAGAGGCTATAATATTGATGATAGTCAAATGATCAGCATTATTATTAACTCATTGAATTATGAATGGAAAGATGCCATTACAAAGATTAATCTAGTGCCTATTGCTCAACGCACAGTGGACAATGTATGCAGACTTTTAATTGAAGAAGAAGCACTTATGTTAGCTACTCCACATTTGAGAGGACCACGCGCATCAAGAGCTCCAGCTAGGCGCCCCTTCCGAGGAAGGACCTACGCTTCAAGGATGCCAAGATGCTACAACTGTAACCGTGTGGGACATGCCACCTGGGATTGTTCCCAACGAGTTCCAGCTCCCGTCACATACCAGCCCAGAGGAACAGACTCCAGAGGCAGAGGCAGAGGCGGAAGACAAGGTCGTCGTGGTCCCCGGCGTGATCCACAAACTCCACTCGCCACATTGGCTTTAACCAATGATCCACAACCCCAACCAGAGTACGACAGACGACTCCTGTGGACAGTGGTGCAGCGTTGCATGTTACCTACAGAGAGGAACTTTTCACAGAGATGCACGAGCCTGAACCTGAACTACGTGATCTTTATTCTTTTTCAAATCGTCCTTGTCAGGTCAAAGGAAAAGGAACTGTTTATGTTGAAGAGCTCGATGCATTCATTCCTGATGTTTATTATATACCAACAGCAACTAGTAATTTGCTTAGTCAGAGTCACTTGTCTAGAGCATTAAAGTTCCAGGTTCACCACATTGAAAAAGCAAGTTACATAGTTAAAGATGGAGATATTGTTGCTGAAACCATATTAATTGGTGGTGTTTATTACTTAAAGCCAAAGCCTAAATCGCAAACACAGGCAAGTATACAAACTCCAAAAAGGGAGAGCACAGGCCCAGAGAGAGATGCTCCAGTGAGAGATCCTGTTGCTACTCCAAAGGCTCCTAAAGCCAACAAAAAGAAAATTAGGAAACAGGTTGCTCAGAGCAAGCCTGAGGTTCCTCATAAAAATGTTAATGTTGAGAATTCACTAAGTGGTAAACCTTTGCATTCCAGGTGTATCCATAAATGGCATAGAAGATTGGGGCATGCCAGTTTCTCCGAAGGAAGGGAAGGCAGTCAGACTGGGGAAAGGACTTCCTCTATGCAGCATTGATCGAGTCTTGCCAATCAGAATAAATCCGCCCTCATGGCCCAGTGTTTCGATTCGATCTATGCTGGATAGACGTGTCTTCCACTATCTCCTACTAACTGCTAGATTACCTTGCCTTTGGACTTTATTTCATTTGTTTTAATTGAGTTTTACGGCTACAGTCTAATTGTGAGTAAAAACCTCAATTGCTGCCGGGGATTCTGCTCTGACGGCTGTCAGCTCTCCCCCTCAGCAGCCTTATCTCTCCGATCGTGCTGGGAGCCTGCCGGCTGTCAGTTCTCCCCCTCAGCAGCCTTATCTCTCCGATCGTGCTAATTAGCCCCTGCTGTGCTTCAAAGGCTTCTGCCCAGCAGCATTCCTCCCGGCTTGAAAATCTGCTCGCCTTAATTTGCTGCTGTGAGCCTGCAAGGATCCTAACGGAGAGGCTTTTCCTCTGCGGCCTTATCTCCCCCGATCTCTTTAACGAGCCGCTGCTGCGTTTCAAAGGCATTTAGCCAAGCAGCTTTTTCCCTCGGCTGGAGCTTGCCTCGCTGCAACTCATATCGCAGTAATAGCCTTGAGCTAGCGATTCTTCTGCCTGTTTGTTATTGGATTGACTTTTGCCTGTGGGGAGCCTAATTGGATTGCTGCATCAGTAAGTTTGGGCGGTTAATTTTGGCGCGAATTTGCCAGCAGCCATTTTGTTCAACGGAGATCTCTGTCATGGGGGATAGATCCAAGTCCACAGCCTCAGCCCATTCAAAGCGCCCTGCTGCTAATACCAATGACCCGCTGGAAGGTTCCTCGACCCAGCCCCCTCCAGCCAAGCGGTCCAGGGCTACTAAGGCTGCGGCGCCTGCTATCCCTGCGCCCTCCAAAGAGGAACAACGCCGCCATCGTGCAATGGAGAAGGCTTTCTCTAGGGCGGCCCATCAATCTTGGGCTCCAGCCCCCCAACCGGCCCACCAGACCCCTCCTCCATCAACTTCCCACATGGCTGATTCCCACAATTCCAGGGAGCTATCTCCGGACCGCCCTCCTTCAGCTGGGCCTCCCCCCCCCAGGGAAGGAACCTTTGTTCCAGACGCTGTCTGAGGCAGTTTCCTCTAGGAGCTCTTCTCCAGCTCCACCTGTGGACCCTCCTGCACCCGCCCCTCCTCCTCAGGTGCCCGAAGCCTTTGAGGCTATGCTAACCAGACTCATCCGGGATGGCTTCGCCCAATGTTTACAGCAAGTGGGGTTGCCTTCTGCACCCCCTCCTCAACCACAATGCCAACTTCGTGGTTTCGATGACCAGTCCCTTGACCTGGAACAGGATGACTATGACTATGCGGGGGACTTAGCTTTGCCCTCGGATCATGAAGAGGCCCCGGATGCAGCCCTTTCTGACGATGAAGGATTGATACCGGATCAGTCACCGTTTATTGGTCTTTTTAACCCACAGATGTTCAGATCCCTACTGTTTAAGGCCATTGCCACCACCCGCTTGGGTGAGGTTCCATCGGCTGCCTCCGCTCCCACTCCCTCGGACCCCGCTTCTGCTCTTTTTGCAGAACCAACTGTGGCTCCGGAAACAGTTCCGGCACCAAAGTTTTTTCTAGACGTGCTCCAACGCCAATGGTCCCTTCCGGGCGCGGGTCCCAGCCCTAACAACTTAGACAAACGACTCTACAATTCTGCTCCAGCCTTGGCCGACCTTCTCCAACCTCTGGTCGTTGACTCTCCCATCGTCGCCTTGACTAATCCAGTCCACCCCACGGGCCCGCCTGAAGATTCCCTTCGTCCGGAGGACAAGAGAGCAGAGAAGACGCTCGTCAAGGGTCATCTCGCGGCTGCTTGGTCCATCCGGACCTCATCCTCGGCGTCCTTTTTTAACCGTGCGGCCCTTCTCTGGTTGAGACAGCTGCAAGACCGCTTGCCCCGTGCCGACCTCAGGGCTCATCAAGATCTCAATAAGATTGCCGCAGCCCTGGAATATTCAGCGGATGCCACCCTCAACGCTACGAGATGAGGCTCTTCCATCACTTCGCGCCGTCTTCTCTGGCTCAGGGGCTGGCAGGCGGATATGCGTAGTAAGTGGCAGCTCGCCTCTGCCCCCTATTCCGCAGGTTCTCTTTTTGGACCCCCGCTGGAACCTCTCCTGATCGAAACCCGGGACAAGCGCAAGATTCTCCCTTCTCAGCTTCGGCGGTCGGCTTCACTCTACACTCCGTATCCACGGTCCCAGTCCTTTCGTGGTCCTGACTCCAGCTCGTTCCAGCCACGCTACCACCGTCCCGCCCCTCCTTGAAGCCAACATCTTGACTCCCAGGTTAGATCGGGGGGTAGTAACCTGCCACGCCGGTCCTTTCGGGGAGGGTGGGGACGCTTTGCCAGACGAGGCAGATAGTTCCCGCAATGATATTCCTATAGGGGGTCGCTTGTCCTATTTCTATTCCCAATGGGTCTCCTCTGTATCTGATGCCTGGGTTCTCTCCACTATTCGCTCGGGCCTTCTTTTAGAATTCCTCAGCCCTCCCCGCCCAGTTTTTATTTCCTGCCCTGTCTCTCGGGACCCGCAGAAGCAGGCCCTTGTTTCCTCAGCCATCAACCATCTCCTGGCTATTCGGGCTGTTCAGAGGGTGCCCCCTGATCAACAGGGCAGGGGATTTTACTCCCGTCTTTTTGTAGTCCCTAAGTCCTCGGGGGGGATGGAGGGCCATTTTAGACCTTAAAGCTCTGAACCGGTACATAATTTATCGCCAGTTCAAGATGCACACCCTGTTCTCCATTTTGGAGTGCCTCCGCCCAGGGGATTTTCTCTCTTCAATTGATTTAACGGAGGCCTACCTCCATATTCCGATTCACCCTTCCCACCGTCAGTTTCTCCGTTTTCATTTCATGGGGTCCCATTTCCAGTATAGAGCCTTGCCCTTTGGTCTCTCCTCGGCCCCGAGGGTTTTCACCAAGGTCATGGCTGCACTCATAGGTCATATCAGGTCCCTTCCTATTAGGCTCCAATTTTATTTGGACGATATCCTCATTATGTCTACTTCCCTTTCTTCGGCCACCAAGGACCTTGATTCTGTCCTTTCTCTTCTCCAATCCCATGGGTTCTCTGTCAATTGGGCCAAAAGCCACCTATCACCTTCCACAAGTATCGTCCACCTGGGAGCCACAATTGACACAGTCTCTTCCAGGGTGTTCCTCTCCCCAGACCGTCAACTGGCTCTCCGTGACCTAATTGGCCAATGCTGGGCTGCGGATTCTGTCTCTCTCATGAAACTCTCTTGCCTTCTGGGTAAAATGGTTTCCACTTTCGGAATTGTTCCCTGGTCTAGATTGCACTGCAGGGAGCTGCAGTGGCTCCTCCTCCCGTACCAGCGCGCTGGCAGGAGCAACTCTCTGGTCCGCATCCGTCTCCCTCCTTCAGTACGGTCCTCCCTCCGATGGTGGTCCTCAGAGGCAATCTCCAAGGGGAGCAATTACACAGAACCATCTCGACTGGTCCTCACGACGGACGCCAGCTTGACCGGCTGGGGGGCTCACCTGCTCCATCACATGGCCCAAGGTCAGTGGACCGCCCGGGACCGACAACACAACATCAACTACCTAGAATTGCGGGCCGTGCGCCTAGCCCTCCTCTCCTTTCGATCTCTGGTGGAGGGCAAGGACATTCTAGTCCTTACCGACAACATGGCAACCAAAGCGCACTTAAACAAGATGGGGGGCACTCATTCCAAAGCTCTGCTTACGGAGACCATTCTGCTGGGCCGCTGGGCCGAATCCCATCTGTCATCCATCCGGGCAGACCACATTTCCGGGACGGCAAATCTACAAGCGGATGCCCTCAGCCGCTCTCCCGTGGATCACGGGGAGTGGAGCCTCTCTCCATCTCTCTTCCGGGAGATTGTCCGTCAATACGGGACCCCGGTTGTCGACCTGTTCGCCTCGGCGACGAATCACCTCCTTCCATGGTATTTCTCACGGTTCCCGGACCCTCAGGCAGAGGATTCCGACGCCCTCCGCTGCCCATGGCCTCCCGGTCTTCTATACGCATTCCCTCCCCTTCCCCTCATCCCTCGTGTACTCAGGAAGATGTTAGCAGAGAAGGCGGATCTACTTCTCGTCGCCCCGCATTGGCCACGTCGCCCTTGGTACGCGGACCTGCTATCCCTCTCTGTAGCACATCACTGGCGCATACCGGACTCCTTAGTGACGCTGACCCAGGGCCGTCTCACTTATCCGGATCCCAAGTGGCTTCACTTGACCGTGTGGAGGTTGAGCGGCATCTCCTAACAGCTCACCACGTCCCTCCTCCGGTGGCTACCACGATGCAAGCCGCTCGCCACCCATCTACAACCAGGATCTATGGAGCTACCTGGCGCGCCTTCGTTTCCTGGTGTAACCGTTCTGCGGTCGATCCTCTTTCGGCTTCCGTCCTCCACGTCCTTTCCTTCCTCCAAGCGGGATTCGAAGCAGGATTAGCTCCTAACACCCTCCGTCGTCAGGTGGCAGCTCTGGCTTCCGTCCTTTCCTGTGGTTCTCCGGACTCTTTGTCCCATCATCCCTTCATCCACATTTTCCTCCGCGGAGCTACCAATCTCCGCCCTCCTCCTGTGCATCGTTTCCCTACTTGGGATCTGAACAAAGTTCTCACGGCACTTGTCTCGTCTCCCTTCGAACTGCTTCGTCAAGTTTCTCTCCGTTTCCTATCGTTCAAAGTTTCATTCCTCGTCGCTATTACTTCGGCGCGCAGGATATCGGAGCTAGCTGCCCTGTCCACCCGCAGTGACCTTTGTATCTTTCACAGGGACAGGGTGGTCCTGCGCCTTGACCCGGCTTTTTTGCCTAAAGTTAACACGTTGTTCCATAGGGCACAAGAGATTGTGCTCCCGAATTTTTGCCCTCACCCCACGCATCATCTGGAGCGCTCGTGGCATCGACTGGATGTCCGCAGGGCTCTGCGGATCTACCTGGCCCGGACTGCTCCTTTTCGCAAAACAGAAGCGTTGTTCGTTTCCTTTCAACCAGATACTGTGGGGGCCCGTGTCTCTAGTACTACCTTAGGACGATGGATCAGGGCTACTATCGCCTCTGCCTACCAACAATTGAAGCTGCCCGTCCCACGAAACATCACGGCCCATTCAACCAGGAGCGCAGCGACTTCCGCCGCTTGGTCCACTCAAGCACCTCTGGAAGAGGTCTGCAGGGCTGCCACGTGGACTTCTATTTCTCCGTTCATCCGCCACTACCGCGTGGATTCCTTCACATCTGCAGATGCTGCCTTTGGTCGCCGGGTCCTGCAGTCCGTTCTTCCCTCCTGAGGTATTCGGGCCGGTTGTTCCCGCCCTGGTGGACATGCAGCTTTGGTATGTCCCCAGTCTGACTGCTTTCCCTTCCTTCGGAGAATGGACGTTGGTCTTACCTGATACGTCCGTTCTCGTTCAGGAAGGGAAGTCAGTCAGCCCCACCCTTGGGTCCGGCCCTCTCGGTCGGTTGGGGGAGGGTGCTTTTAATTCTTTCTCATTTCAGGAAGACACGTCAGTCTACGCCTATGCCCTCGCTGAAACACTGGGCCATGAGGGCGGAGTTATTCTGATTGGCAAGACTCGATCAATGCTGCATAGAGGAAGTCCTTTCCCCAGTCTGACTGACTTCCCTTCCTGAACGAGAACGGACGTATCAGGTAAGACCAACGTCCATTCTGTGTTCTTAGGAAGATGCCGGAGTTCGCAAAAGGTTTGGATCTAAAGGGGTGTAAGGTGTTTTTGGATTGTGCTATATGCAAAAAGGCCAAATCCAAAGCAGCAGCAATTCCCAAACGCGCTACACGCCTGTCAACATGCATTTTTGATTTGGTTCACACTGACATAGTTGGTCCTTTTCCGCCAACACTTGGTGGTAGAAAATATTTTCTAACAATTGTTGATAATTACTCTAGATACGGATATGTATATCCTATGAAAGAAAAATCTGAGACTTTTCAGATCTTTAAAGACTTTGCTGCTCTTGTTTCTACCCAACACCAAGTTCGCATCGCCAGAATCCAGAGTGATTATGGTGCTGAATTCATGTCTCAGCGTTTCCAGGACTGGATGCGTAAGAATGGAATTCTTCATCAGACGTCGGCTCCTTACACACTGGCTCATAATGGGGTCATAGAGAGACGACAAGGGGTACTGCAAACCATTATGCGTTGTCTCCTAGAAGACGCCAACCTTAGCAACCCATACTGGGGTGAGGCTCTCAAATATGCAAATTACATTGTCAACCGTACTTGGAGCAGTGTAATAAATCAGACTCCTTTCTTCATGTTGTACGGGTACAAGCCCGATCTCAAAAACATTCATATTTTTGGTTCATATGCTATGGTGAACATTCTCTTAGCTCAAAGAAGAAAAGGAGGTCCAGCAACAAAGAGACTGAGATTTATGGGCATTGATGATAACTCAAAATGGAGCAAATTTATTGACTCTAAACATGTAATTGTGATTTCCCAATCTGCTAATTTTGAAGAAGATGTTGATTGGTCCAGGATTCATTCCAATGATCCTGGAGTTTATGTTCCTAAAGATGACACTGCTGATACTGCACAGATTGATGATCAAGATTCCACGAGTTCTCAACCTGATGTTCTGTCTTTGCAAGCCGCGAATGCTGACGCTAGTGACAAATGTGAGGACGAGGACGAAGTAGAAGAAGACTGGACTGTTGTTCCAAGACGTTCCAAGAGGGTCACAAAAGGAATTCCTCCACAATGATATTCTTGGCAACTGACAAAAGCTCCCTTGCCTTTGATTTGCAATGTTACACTTCCACCTGATACGTTCACGCAAATCAAACATCTTCCTGATTCAGAGCAAGACAAATGGTATGAGGCAATGCAGATTGAAATGGACAGTCTAAAGAAATTTAAGGTGTTTACACCTGCAAAACCTCCAGCAAATAAAAAGGTCATTGGCACTCGATGGGTCTACAGAATCAAAAAGAAACCAAATGGTGAGTCACTGTACAAGGCCAGACTTGTAGTTCAGGGTTTTGCTCAACGTTATCCTGAGGACTATACAAATACCTATTCACCGACAGTCCAAACTGAGAGTGTAAAAATTGCTTTAGCAACTGCAACTATTCTTGGTTTAGAAGTTTTCCAGTTCGATGTTGACACAGCTTATCTACATGCAGACCTAGATGAAGAGATCTACGTGAGAGGTCCTCCAGGATTCCGACAGCAAGAAGGGGATACCTGGTTTCTAAACAAAAGTCTTTATGGTCTGAAACAGTCTGGTTTAATGTGGTACTTATGTCTTACTGACAAACTAAATTCAATGGACTTTATTAAGTCCGAAACTGATGAGTGCGTGTTCACAAAAAGATCTAACAATGCATATGAGATAGTTCTTGTTTATGTTGATGATATTGTTTACATTGGTCCAAATAAGCAAATGAGTGAAATTTTTGCCAAAGTTTTGCAGAGATATTTCACATTGAAATCATTGGGTCATATTAGCACTTACTTAGGTGTTCAGATTGAAAAAACACAGAAGGGGTTTAGTCTTTCCCAAGAGGATAAAATTGAACAAATTTTGCATCATTGCAACATGAAAGATGCTAACACAACAAAGACACCCATGCAAACAGATTTTCACAACTTGACACATGAAGCAAGTCCTGAGTTCGAGGATCAAACACTTTAACGTTCAGTTATTGGGTCACTGTTGTACATTAGTAGTTGGACCAGACCCGACATTGCACTTAGTGTTAATCTTTTGTTTCGACACGTAGATAAGGCAAAACAGTTTCATTGGACATGTGTTAAGAAATTATTGAGATACCTACAACGCACTAAACATATGAAATTATTGTTAGAACCAACACATACTGATTATGCAGAATTATGTTGTTATGCAGATTCTGATTGGGCAAGTGATAAGAAATCACGTAAAACTACTTCAGGTTATATGATGTTCTTAAATGGATGTCCTGTTTATTGGCAAGTGCGTAAACAGAATTTTGTTTCTTGTTCATCTACCGAAGCTGAATATGCTTGTGTTTCAGATGCATGTAATCCTCTAACTTGGTTTCATGCTTTGGTCACAGATATCTGGACACACCCGATCCGACCGATCACAGTGATGGAAGACAATGGATCGGTGGTTTATATTTCTGAATCACATTTCACAGGTTCTAGGTCCAGACACATTGACATCCGTTATCAAAACATAAAACAATTAGTGAAAAAAGGTTTTGTTAAAATGCAGTATGTATCTACACATGATCAGATTGCAGACATGCTCAACAAACCACTTCCACCAGCTCAACACAAGTATCTGCGTAAGAAGATGTGCCTTATTTGATGATGTACCTGATATTCGCTCAACTGGCAAAAGAAGGGGTTGTCAC
Source organism: Pantherophis guttatus (assembly GCF_059756535.1). Lineage (NCBI taxonomy): Eukaryota > Metazoa > Chordata > Lepidosauria > Squamata > Colubridae > Pantherophis > Pantherophis guttatus. Next base: position 116,630,461 of record NC_142065.1, on the reverse strand, counting down.
TGCGTTTTTGTATTTACCAGATGAGCTCATTATTTTTGGGCTTTCAGACTTTCCGTAGCTTGCCAAGTTTGTTATCAGTAAGCTAACTACGTATATCCGCATTCCTTTCTTTCTACTTCACACTTTTCTTTGTTCTCTTGCGAAGAAGTCCGACCACAGAGAGGTGGCCGGCAGGAACTTTGCCAAAATGTAACAATTTAATTATTTTAGATTAGTAAGATGTTTTACTTTCTTTATAACAAATAAATGAGTTTATTCTTAGAAAAAAATATCTTCAGGGTTTATTTTCTTACAAAGGTATACACAAGGAAAATGCCATGATCCATGTCTCTAAATCAAGGTGCGATTACCCAAAAGCAGAATGGGATTAATCAGCGCCCTGACACACAGCACTACTGGCAAAATATACTGTGGATAGATGAAACCAAAATTGAGTTGTTTGGGAAGAACACAAAACACTATGTGTGGAGAAAAAAAGGCACAGCACACCAACATCAAAACCTCATCCCCACTGTAAAACATGGTGGAGGGAGCATCATGGTTTGGGGCTGCTTTGCTGCCTCAGGGCCTGGACGGATTGTTGTCATTGATGGGAAAATGAATTCCAGAGTTTATCGAGACATTTTGCAGGAAAACGTACGACCATCTGTCCACCAACTGAAGCTCCGCAGAGGATGGGTGATGCAACAGGACAATGACCCAAAGCATACAAGTAATTCAACAAAAAATGGCTTCAACAGCACAGAATACACCTGAAGTGGCCCAGTCAGAGTCCTGACCTCAACCCGATTGAAATGCTGTGGCATGACCTTAAGAGAGCGATTCACATCAGACATCCCAAGAATATTGCTACACTGAAACAGTTTTGTGAAGAGGAGTGGTCCAAAATTACTCCAGATCGTTGTGCAGGTCTGATCTGCAACTACAGGAAACGTTTGGTTGAGGTTATTGCTGCCAAAGGAGGGTCAACCAGTTATTAAATCCAAAGGTTCACATACTTTTTCCTCCCTGCACTGTGAATGTTTACATATTATGTTCAATTAAACCATGGCAACATCTAATGTTTGTGTAGTATTATTTTAAGCAGACTGTGTTTTTCTATTGTTGTGACTTAGATGAAGTTCAGAGCACATTTTATGACCAATTCATGCAAAACTCCACGTAATCCCAAGGGGTTCACATACTTTTTTTTGCAACTGTATTTAAAGTTGCCTTAAGCACTAGGATAAATAACAACAGCTCCGTATAAGCAGTATATTGCTGGAAAATGATAGAATATAGCATATTCCATCCACATGAATGGATCTTATATGTTTGCTTTTTTATTATATTCATAGATTGATATAAATAAAAAGTATCTGAATGGTTCACAAAGAAAATAACTAAAAGATTATTGTGATGTGAGTGATATATCACATCATGGTTATGATATGATTGATATTATGATTTGGTATGATAAACAATACTATATTCAGATGGTTGCCTTTGCCAAAGGCTCATTGAAATAAAACAGTGGTTTGGATCTTTATGAATGCAAGCAAACTTGAAACCAAGGTTCCCTTTGGGACATCATGTCCCATACTATGGGTCTAGTAATGAGACCCACCTCATGTGGAGTCAGAATTCTCTTGATGTGAAACCAGACTGGTAGAATTAGGTGGCCCTGATATAATCCAGTAGCAAACTGCCTAGATGTTTATAGCACTTTTTATTGTTTTGGGAAGTCTACTGGCAGCCAGAGCAGCAATTTTTGAGTGAGTATCACGAATCATCTGGACGACTTGATAACCTTCTGATTGAACTACTCCAGTGTTCTTTAACTGGGGATCTCTTTGGAAATGACTCAGAAGCTGGAGCTGGTGCAGAGGGTCCCAATAGCAGATTCCCTGGCTGACTCTCTGCACCAGCCCCAGTTTCTGAGTCAACTGTAAAGGCATCCCCAGTTAAAGAACACTGGAGTAGTTTAATCAGGAATCAAATACTCTATCTTAGTGTGTCGCCTATAGATGTTTCTGGTGGAAGTTGTGACTAAGTTTTTGCTCATCTTTGGTTGGTGCACCAGTTATCTGGAAGATTTGATCACTTCCTGATTGAACTATTCTGTGTTCTTTAACTGGGGATGCCTTTGGAGTTGGCTCAGAAGCTGGTGCTGGTGCAGAGGGTCAGTCGGGGATCTGCTATTGGGAGCCTCTGCATTGATTATTTGATAGTCATGATACTTAATCTTAGTCCCATCTAATAGCCCAGGTGTTCCCCAGCTAAAAGTTTTTAGATCCTGTACTAATGCTGAGTTACTCTTGATTCTTGTGCATATTTTGGTCCTCATGTTTAGGGTGCAGTTACTAATTCAATTGTTATTCTTGAAGAATTGTGTTTAGTAATAGTAGTAGTAATAGTAGTTTTAACTGTTTTGTCTTTTTATATTTTATACTGTCCAATTTACGTTTTGTGAAGGAGGGGTTCTGTGTTCAAACGGACCGTGACCCCATACGCACACAAACGCACTGAAGCATGGAAGTTGACAGAGGAGTCTTGAAAAATTACTTTAATAAAGACACATAAAAACAAAACCTACAAGAAGGCATCAACAGCCTAAAAGATTCTCCTCTCAGCAAAGTCCATTAGCTCTAATCTTCTTCCCAAGCATGGGAGGCTCTCTGCGTTCTTTGTCAGTTTTCTCAAGAGCAAGGCAGTGACTCAGCTCTTTGTAGTGACTTCAGCATGCTCTCATCAAAGTCTCATCTTGTCTCGGAGTGAGGAGAGGGAGGAGTAGAGAGTGAGCTCAGGATTGTTCTGTTCTCTTCTGAGTGATCTGCTGCTGCTGCTGCTGCTTATATGCTCATCAACTGACCGTTGGAAAGTGCGGGAAAGTCAGAGCCAGGAAACTGTGCTCTGATTGGTTCATTCAAACTGTTCAAACCAATCAATCAATTAGTTGCAGCAATATGCTGAGAGGTTTTTCCTCTCACACATTTCTTCCTCCTCCAATTGAAGTCTTCTCCATCCTTTCCTCCCCAATTGCATGTAGATGGGCAAGATGGGTGTGTATACATAAATGTAATTATGCTTGCCAGTTTATGGTAATCTACCACATGTATTTGAGGTAGAGAACTTTAGCCTTATAAGCTTGTTTAATAATAAAATGGTTATTATTAAGATGTTTTTAAAAAAACAGATTATTTTATTTGGAAATTGTGACTAGAATTTAATATAAATTAGACGTTTGTGGTTTAACAACTCTTTCATTACTATTTGAATACAGCTGTGAACAAAAGCATTTTTTTTCTGCAGGTATTTAAGCCGTATCAAGCTTCTCAGCATGACATGTGTCGCTTTCATTCAGAAGATTATATTGACTTTCTTCAGAGAGTTAGTCCTAACAACATGCAAGGATTCACCAAAAGCCTCAATGCTTTCAATGTGGGAGATGACTGGTTAGTATTCTACACAATTTAGATGTATAGGATAGGTGAGAAGGGTGCAAAATTTACATGTTTTGGAGACTCCATTTATAGAAACCAGCTGAACTAACAAATCTTCAACTGGTAATGAAACCGAATTCTCAATTGCATTTGAAAGCGATAGGATAGTTTAGGGAATGCAAGACAGGTTGTGTGATATACACAGTTGTGTTCTCAAAGTGAAAAGGATGCTGGGAAGCTCAGAAGGAACAGCTGGGCAACAGCAACTTCTTTCCCTCAGATCTTCTACATAAAACATTTGCTTCATTGTGCCTTATGGTAGTGTTGATCCTGCTAGACTTGTGATCCCAGTGTTATCTTCATAACAACAGACATCTCCACAGCGCTCTCTGCCATTTTTTTTAATTTTAATTAGGCATTTTTGAATGCACAAGCTCTCTCCCCCGCCCACAAGCAACCATACTTCTCAAGATATAAAATATACCCAATAACCCCAAAATGTTTGATCTTAGAAATTTTAAGATATGATATTTTAAATCTCCATGCTTAGTGTTTATACACAAATGCATTTGTACAGATAACAGGTAATCTTTTGGCGGTACCAAAGACTAGCAAGAGCTATTGATCTTGAAGACCCAGTGTTACCTCTGGGTTGGGGTTACCATTACTGCAAATACTAATTGCAGGGGGAGCAATAGTATGAAAGGAATGTAGTTCCATCTCCTGTATGTGCACATTCCAGAATCAACTGGTGGGTCACTGTAAGTAACAAAATGCTTTGGCTTGATCGAGAAAGTGGGTTTTTTCTTCAGAATGAAAGCAGCAGGTTGACATCTATGTCTCACAGCAATTGAATGGTAATCTAATTATTAGAGTTTGGTTAATATGGAAATTATTATATGTAATAATAATACTTCTCCACAAGACCTCTCATAAAATGCAAAGGATTGGGGAGGCAATTGGGGAAGTAAAGGTCGGGCATGGGAATGGGTAGGAAAAGGTTGGTGGTGGGGGAAACAAGCTGACAGGAACCAGAGGTATAAATCCAGAATAAAGTGGCTGCCAAGGACACAAAGCCTGAGAACGAAATGCGAAAGTACATTGAGAGGCACCAAACTTCAAAGCCCAAAACATCAAAACTAAATACTATTGGACACTGATGGACTGGTGAAGGGGGGAGGGCCAGAGAAAGGTCAAAATTGCAACCCTTGCGTAGCAATACTCAGTTACTTTCACTGTCACCACTTGACTTTAGTAAAAGAAATGAATTGGAGGGTTTTTCTTTCCTAAATGTCCAAGTCGAGACAGACCTGACATTATGTGTGGTACATATATTTGGAAAAGTTCAAGATTGAGACAAATACTTACAGAGGAAGAAAGCTGAATTCAGAGTCTGTTGATCTATTGTCAAACAGTGATTTATGTTGCAAATATGGGAAATTTATGACCAAGCCTAAGATTTCATTCGATTAAGCATTTGTTTTGATTCAATCTCAAAATAAATTCTGTAGGAAAAATGTAAGTCCTCATCACTTGGTAAGGTTTTTTTTTTTGAACTATTTTTTATTTTTTTCCAATATAAACATACATATTTTTGGACAGTGCATTGATTGCATCAAGTCTTTTTTATACAACATTAACAATAATAATACAAATAATATGTGGAGTTATAATCATGCAACTTCAAACAATACTAGTCTCATTTCATTTCATTTCATTTCATTTATTTATTTATTTATTTATTTATTTATTTATTTATTTATTTATTTATTTTTCGTATTTCTATGCCGCCCACTCTCCGAGGACTCTGGGCGGCTTACAACAAAGACAACATGAACAACATATTGCCCCCAACAATCTGGGTCCTCATTTTACCCACCTCGGAAGGATGGAAGGCTGAGTCAACCTTGAGCCGGTGAGATTTGATCTGCTGATCTGCTGATCTGCTGAACTAGCAGTCAGCTGAAGTAGCTGCAGTATTGCACTCTAACCACTGCACCACCTCGGCTCATATTCCTTTTACATTTTCCCATTGATTCATTTAAATATAGATAACATTTCTTTGCACTGTGTTTGTTATCCCTTTGTAATTGTTATCCTTCCATATTTTAAAAATCATTCATTACTCCACCATAGCATCAATATTCCAAATATATAGGATTATTAATAACACCTATTATTAACAATATTCAATCCATCACGGGAGTATATCTCAAAATCCCCACTATTTCTAATCCTTAATATTTTAAATTCACAATATTTTTTTAACACACTGTTAACATTAATACTATAGTTAAATTGCCTATTCTTAATTTACCATTTACTAGCCTAAACTTACTGAGGTTATGGTATTTTCCCATTTTGTTAATATATTTTTTCATTATCCATCCTCTTGATCTTTCTAAATTCTATCATTTATTGATTTTTTGGTCAGCCTTTTATCTCTCTCTCTTGGAATCTTGTATCTCTTTGATTTTTTTGTGTCTACTAACCTTTCCCTTCTGGGTGCCTTTTGTCTCTTTCTGTTGTGTTGTTTGAACACCCTTCCACAAAACTTCCTTTTGTTTTTTTTTAAAGAGGTTTTTCTCTTTTCTCTCTATACCAGTCATGGCTAACCTTTTTGCCGACGCGTGCCAAAAGCGGAGGGAGTACGGGGGGGTCACGCACATGTGTGCCCACACCCGTAATTCAATGCACCCTGCCCCCCCGCGCATGCGTGTGCGACCCCCCGCTGAGCTCCCCCTGCTTTTGGCACGCGATGGCCCGGTGGGCCTGTTTTTTGCCCTCCCCAGGCTCCAGAGGCTTTCTTGGAGCCTGGGGAGGGCGAAAACAGCCTTCTCCACCACCCTTGAGGCCCTCTGGAGGCCGGAAACAGCCCGTTTCCTGACTTCTGATGGGCCAGGAAGGCCCGAAAATCAGTTGGCCGGCATGCACGTGCGCACTGGAGCTGAACTAGGGCAACACTTGCGTACCCACAGATATGGCTCCGTGTGCCACCTGTGGCACGCGTGCCATAGGTTCGCCATTACGGCTCTATACCATTTATAAATTGAGAGGTTATGTAATTGACTTCTACTTATTAATCCGTTCTCCTCTTTGTTCTTAACTTCTTGCTTCTCATTTTTATTTTCTCCTTCCCCAGTTTTTTCTAATTTCTCATCTATTTCTTGAGTATCGTGTTCCTTTTCCCCCCCCAGTTGTTGAGTAGCTTCTACGTTCATTTCTGTATCTTTAAACAATCCCTTAGTCTCTTTGTTGTCTCTTAAGAATTCATGCATATTTTTAACATAAACAATATTTCTTCATAAATCTCAAAACCCATTTTATAGTAATTTTAATACAAATTATATAAAGTATCTTTCTATTATTCCAATATCTCAAACTTTAAGAAACTCCTGCTTAACCTCCAAAACCCCACATTTTATTTCATAATAGTTTAGAGCCTTATCGTTCCCCAATTATATATCTCCCAATTGTTCAAATTTTACAGTCTTATTTCCTTCTTCTCTCTTTTCTTCTGACCCTTTTCTTCTTTTGCCTCGTAGAATATTATATTAAATAACATTAATAGTCCAAGTCCAAATTAGTCCAAATTAATCCACTAAATTTCTCCAATCTTTCCAATTCATAATCCAATTGGCAATTTTAATGTAGTTGTTTGCAAATTAGTTCCTTTTATAACTCTTCAAAAAGGAAAAAAAACCCCACCTTTGAATGTTCTTAGATTTTCCAGTCGTCTTCTAACAACAGAGTCAAGGTCAGGCCATTCACCAGATGTTCTTGTGTCTATTCTATGTATTAGATTAGCTTTCATTGAATATACTGCAGCTTTAGCATTGCAATACTTCTCTTTGTCAGCTTTGGAAGCCATATTAGGCCGGAAGCTTCAATGCTGCTACCTTTTCATGTGTGGGAAAGTAGGAGGGGGGATTAAGGAGAGGAGTTGTTAGTAGACATAATAGCATTCTTCCTGTCGGTCAAGGTCAGGGCAATCCAGCATCTGGAGAAGGAGTAGTCGGGGCTGGATTGAGATGGAACAGACGTTGATTGGAGCATGTGATCAACTGGGGGGAAAGGGGATAGTTTTGGGAGCTTTGATTTACTGAAGGAAAACCCGGGCTTTTCAGATTTGGGTTTTCCCAGATGTGCCAGTTTGCCTATTCTAGTAAAGAGAACTTTGGAAAAATGTTTGCTTCCGCATCTTTACTTGGAGTTGGGGTTTTTCTGGAACGCTGACATTAACCCAAATCTCCCTTAAAGCCTAACGGCACCCCATAAGGGGGCTGTCAGGGGTGCTGAGCCCCAGCATCTACCTAAACCCCGGGTGGTGCGAAAACTCAGTGAAGATGGAGGAGAAAGGAGAAATCGGAGAGGGGCCCGCCGGGGGGGGGGCAGATGCTAAAGGAATTACCGACCCCTTCCTTCTGAAGAAATGGGGTGAGCCATGGAGGCTGCAGAGGAAGCCCTTCGGCTGGGGGCTTGGCCCAAGGCATCAGATTCCTGGAAGAGTTGCAAGTCTAACCCAGCTCCAGGAGGGGAAATGAAATCGCCCCATGAGCCAGACTGGAGGATGGGAACTGCTGTGAGATCCGGAGACTCCCGGGACTGGGACCGGCTGCACCCAATGCGAAGCCAGTCCTTAACTGGGCTCCCTGAGTGTTTTGAGTGGATGGAAGTGGGGAGTTACTCACTCTCTTCCCAACCCCTTGAGGTGAGATGGAGGCTAGCACAACCTACATTCACCTTCCCTGATCCGGGACATGGAGAGGGGATTAGTAGGGCGCAGAACCCCCCCCCTACCCAGCCAGGGGCAAAACGAGAGGATTAACGTAGCATGGCCATCCTGCAGCAGTGGGACAGCAGGCACAGCCGGCATACAGAATGCAAAAGCCCCCTTTTGGGGCCCCTCCCCAGCCTGCCTTCGTGCTACCTCCTGCTGAGAGTATACCGCCTGGATGGGGGTTTTATCCCGGCCAGGGATAGGTCCAGTGCCAGTGGTATTCCGCGCCGTCTGTTCCAAGCTTCCAGGGATCTCCATAGCCCTCCTATGGCCCAATGACCCTTGCACCACAGGTGGGACTAATCCAGCAGCCAGCTGGAATGCCCCCCCTCCCTCCAGCACAGCAAACAGCTCAACAGCCGGGCCCCCTCCCCCAGCAGCCAATGACATTGTCCCTCCTCTCTCCAGCCCAGCAAGTCTCCCAGTAGCCAGTTGGAGTGCAGCAACAAGGAGCAGCCCTGCAGCAAGTTCTAGCCCAGCCAGCTGCGGCCAGAGCCCCTCCACCCGCAAGGCCAACGCCACCCCGCTTCAGAGCAACCTTTGACGGGACGCTGGCAAAACTAGCTTATTTCCTCAGCAGGGTCTGAGCTCACGTGGATCAGTACGGGGACCAATACGAATCAGAACGGGACTTGGTTTCGGCAATCTCAGATGGGATGAATGAGGGAGAGGCTTCTGAATGGATAGCCCAGCTGCACAATGAGGGCGCTGCAGAACTGAATGATGCCGATGGGTTTATTACACTGCAGCATTCCCGATTTGAGGACCCAGACTGTATAAATGAAAGTGAAGCCATGCTAAAGGTCATGAAGCAAGGTAATCGATGTATAAAAGACTTTGTATGGGTAGACGAGTTGCAGGGAATCTAGGGCATTGGCCTGACCGCATACTCCTATACTACTTTAAAGAAGCTATTGACCCAGAAGTCAGAAAAGCCTGTGGGATCCGGGGGGTGCCTGAATGTCTCCACGACTGGTCTACCATGTCCATAACTCTAAACAGAGAAGTCCACTCCACAGCAAAACCCCAGCAGAGCAGCCGCCTCGGAGAGCGTTATCTAAATCGGAGCTTAATCGGAGTTTCTATTCGCGGACGTCCCCCTTTTTTCCCCAGTCGCTGTTCTACCCTTCCCTTGTGAGGGATGGAAACGTAAGACCTCCGTGGAGTGCCACCGTGAGAGATATTGTGAGAGGATGGTGATTTTCCCAGGGGTTATTTCCGGAGATCTTTTGTATCATCCACCAATGTGGTCGCCTACCACCCATCGGCTGTTGTCGTGAGAGGACGACGGCCTTGTTCCCAACGTGAGAGGGTGGGGTGAACTATGGAGGACATGCTGGCTGTTGTCGTGAGAGGACGATGGCCTTCGTTCCAGCCGTGAGAGGGCGGTGCAAATTATGGAGGACATGAGGCCTGACTTCCAGAGGCCCATGTTAGGGCCTTCTGTTGTGGATAAAATCGAGCTGACTGAGGAGAGGCTAAGGACAGATTGTATACAATTGCATTCGGTAGCAGAGTTATGGATTTTGAAGGACCATCCTTTTGCACGGGTATGTCCTCTCTCCTTGTTGGACAGGGGGTTGGACCGTCTGATTGGTATGGGATGGGGGAAATAGGGTGGGGAAAGATAGGACTCCGAAGGGAACAGAGGGTTATTCTATCGTTACGGTGATTGGGAGGGGCAGATATGGTGGGAGCAGAAGGTCTGGCAGCACCCAGGGGGCACGCATCCGCTATCTTCAGACGTTTGCCGGTCCTGACCTTTATTACCCTTCTCGCAGTCCGAGTGATGAGGGTTCACAGGGTTCGGGACTTGGGCTGGTTTTGTTCAATGCCCAGTCTGTGGTAAATAAGGCCCCGCTCATTTATGATCTTATTCAGGAGGAGAATCAACCATGGTATCTTACTGCAATGGCTAAGGGGGTTGGGAGTGGGAGGCACTGTTTTTCAGTGGTTCTCCTACCTCTTGGGTCGTACGCAGTTTGTGCTGGCAGGGGAGCAAAGATTGACCCCTAGGCCCCTACCTTGTGGGGTGACGCAGGGTTGGTTCTTTCGCCTCTCCTGTTCAACATATACATGAAACCCCTGGGTGAGATCATCCGGGGATTTGGGGTGCGGTATCATCAATATGCTGATGATACCCAACTTTTCATCTCCACCCCGCATCACCCTAACGATGCCCTTGACGTGATGTCCCGGTGTTTGGAGGCAGTATGGGTCTGGATGGGGACGAACAGACTTAGACTCAACCCTGACAAGACCAAGTGGCTGTGGTTACCGGCACCCCGTTTTGTCCACTATGTTCCATCGCTATCCCTGGGGGGGAGGTGTTGACCCCCTCAGAGAAGGTACACAATTTGGAAGTCCTCCTAGACCCACAGCTTAGCTTGGAAGATCATTTGACTGCTGTAGCCAGGGGACCTTTGTCCAGGTGCACCTGGTTCGCCAATTGCGTCCCTTTCTGGACCGAGATGCCTTACTCACAGTTGCTCATGCCCTCATCACCTCTCGTTTGGACTACTGCAATGCACTTTACATGGGGCTGCCCTTGAGGAGCACTCGGAGACTTCAACTGGTGCAGAATGCGGCCGCGTGGGTTGTCATGGGGGTGCCTCGGTACTCCCATGTTACACCACTCCTTTGCAGTCTGCATTGGCTCCCGTTGTCTTCTGAATGCAATTCAAAGTGCTCGTGATCACATTTAAAGCCCTACATGCAACCGGTAGCCTTCCATCGCCCGGTTCGCTCCCACAGAGTTGGCCTCCTCAGGTACCTTTGGCTAGACAATGTCAACTGGTGACCCTTGGGGGAGACCCTTCTCTGTGGGAGCCCCTACCCTCTGGAATACGTTACCCCTGGAGCTCCGGATAATCCCCGACCTCTGAACTTTCCGCCAGGCCTTGAAGACCTGGCTCTTCCAACGGGCGGGGCTGGGTTGACCCTAAATTGATTTTGTAGCTTTTTGAATTCTTAAATCTTAAATTTGAATTGGTATTCCCACGTTTAACCTTATTTATTGGATATTCTGTTTTAATTTGTCTTTTAACTTTTGTATTCTCTGTTTCTTATTGTTGTGAGCCACCCTGAGTCCTTCGGGAGAAGGGGGGCATATAAATCCAATAAATAAATAAATAAATAAATAAATCTAGAAGGCCCATTTCAAAGGCTACTAATATCATCCCCCCTCAACTGGGGGGGGGGCAATTAAGTGCTATCGGTGTGGACAAACAAGACATTGAGCTTCTGAGTGCCTGGCCCCTGCCCCAGTTCCACAACAACATCCTGCCACAGCTACACGAGGCAGGAGGGCTCCAAGGAAAACCCCAGACACCAGCCAATTCACCAGAAAAGCCATGGAAATTCCCCTCCTCACTGAAGAGAGTGAGGACCCTCTGGCTAAAGAAGCCCCTCTCAGTGTGGCTAGCGGAGATGAAGACCCGATGGTGAGTGCACCCATCTCCCCCTTCTCAATTAAAGTAAAAGTGGTGCTGCCAGAGACAGGGAAACAAGCAGAACTGCCAGCAATAATAGATACTGGCTGCACCAGATGTCTAATCGGGCTTAAAGTTGTAGAACAATTGGGGATCAGGACAACACCCTTAAAACACCCAATTAAATTTCACCAGGTGGATGGAACATTATTGGGGGAGTCCCTGCCACCCATATTCCGAACTGATTAAATTATAGATGGGGAAACATCATGAACTTATACGATTTATAGTAACCCCAAAAATGTCAGAATCTATCATACTAGACCTGGCTTGGCTGGACAAATGGGGCCCCACCATCACATGGGAAGATGGATACCAGAAAATCAGAATAGGGGTTGGCCCATTACCCCCTGCCCCTCCCCCCAAAGAGCAACCTATCCATAACGGCCAGCAGCCAGAAACAGCAGCGGTTTGTTCAGATGGGCTTCCAGGCAAACCAAGTTCCTAAGGTGTATGTAGACTTAGCCGAAGCTTTCAGTGAGGAAGAATGTAACCTCCTCCCCCCTCATCGGCCCATGGACTGCGCCATCGAATTACAGCCTGGAGCCAAATTGCCAAAACCCAGAATGTACTCCATGACACCTGCTGAAATGACCGAGTTGAGGAAGTACATTGACAACAACCTAGCCAGAGGGTTCATCAAGCCTGTGAAATCCAGGATGGCCGCCCCAGTACTGTTTAAAGAAAAAAAAGATGGTACATTGTGTGTTGATTTTAGGGGCGTGAACGGAATTTGCATACAAAATACCTACCCCCTCCCACTGATGAAGGACTTACTGAACCACCTATCAAAAGGCAAGATTTTCACCAAGCTAGATCTAAGAGAAGCTTACTACCGAGTTCGCATAAAGGAGGGAGATGAATGGAAGACTGTTTTTAACTGCCCCTTGGGCAGCTTCCAATTCCGGGTCATGCCTTTTGGACTCCAAGGGGCCCCCGCAGTCTTCATGCAGCTTCATGCTTTGCATGAGCACCTATATCAGGGGGTTCTTGTTTATCTTGATGATATTCTTATATTCAGCGAAAGTATGGAAGAACATGTCAAATTGGTCAGACAAGTGCTGAAAAAGTTCCTAGCGACCAAGTTTATGCGAAGTTGTCCAAATGCGAGTTCCATAAGGAGTCCTTGGACTACCTGGGATACAGGGTGTCGAGTCAGGGAATTGAAATGGACCCAGGGAAAGTGAGGGCAGTGCTGGACTGGCAGCCCCCACGAACCCGTAAGCAACTCCAGAGCTTCCTGGGATTTGCAAACTTTTACAGACAATTCATCCCTTCCTTCACTTTGACAGAATTGCTAAAAATCGGCCCGTCTCCCACCAAGCCAAAACCTAGCCAACCTCTAGCTTGGACAATGGACTGTCAAAAATCCTTTGAACGGTTGAAACACCTATTTGCAGTGGAGCCAATCCTACAGCATCCTGACTCAAATAAGCCCTTTGTGGTTCAGGCGGACGCAAGTGATGTGGCAGTGGCTGCTATTCTACTGCAAAGGAACGCCCGAAACAATCTAATGCCGTGTGCTTACGTATCAAGAAAATTAACGGACACTGAGCGCAGATGGGCGGTATGGGAAAAAGAGGCATTTGCGGTGCGATGGGCTCTCCTATCCTGGAGACACTTCCTAGAGGGGGTTAATGAGCCGTTTGAGGTTTGGACTGACCACAAGAATCTCAAGGTGCTGAAGACCCCGAGGAAACTTTCTCCCAAGCAGGTTCATTGGGCTCAATATTTCAAACGCTTTAACTTCAACCTGAAATACATCCCGGGGGGGGGGTAAAAACCTTTTAGCTGATGCTCTCTCCCGTAAGCCCCAATTTGACAGCCGATGGGAAGAGATAGTTCACGCCATGTTCTCAGAGACTCAGCCAGCCACCCAAGCCCGCACCCGAGCACAAACGCGCCACGGTTCCAACCTCCCTGAAGACAAGTTGACAGTGGAGCTAAAAGCGGTGGTCTCGACTGATTCCTGGTTCAAGGAAAACCAGGCGGACCTAACCCTAAGAGACGGGTTGGCATGGAAAGGGAGTAAACTTTATGTGCCCCGCAGCCTGCGACTCCTGGTGCTAAAGAGGAATCATGATTCTCGACTAAGGGGCCACTTTGGATTTTTAAAAACCCTCCATTTGACTAGGAGACAATTCTGGTGGCCAAAGATAAAAGCTGATGTGGAAGACTATGTGAGGAGCTGCGCCACCTGCGCCATCATGAAATCGCGACCAGAAGCCCCCTGGACTTCTCCAGGCTGTGGCCGAACCCACCAAACCCTGGGAGGAGATTGCGATGGACTTCATAGTTGAGCTTCCTGACAGTGGGGTGGTAACAGGGTTATTTGGACTATCATTGATTTATTCTCCAAGCAAGCACACTTCACTGCCTGCAACGGACTACCCTCAGCCAAGAAGCTGGCAAAGCTGTTTGTAAAACATATCTACAGGCTAGATGGAGTCCCAAGGAGAATAATATCGGATCGCGGGGTCCAGTTTACCGCTAAGTTCTAGAGAGAGTTTCTGTGATCCATTGGGTCATCCCAGGGGCTTAGCTCAGCTTTTCACCTATCGACTAATGGATTGGCTGAAAAATTGAACTCAATGGTGGAGCAATACATTAGGGGTTATGTAAATTATCAACAGGAAAACTGGGCGGACTTGCTACCGTTTGCAGAAGTGGCTTATAATAATGCAGTACACACCAGTACTCGGTTGACTCCTTTTCAGATAACTACGGACATGGATTTTGTGCTGATGCCTGAGTTGCCTAGAGAGCCACCCACTTCTATGTCCCTAACAGAATGGATGACCTCGTTGAAAAAGGGTTGGGAGAATACTAAGAAAGCTTTAGCAGAATTAGCGGAAAGGTATAAGGCCCAGGTCGACAAATGCCGGTCCCTCCAACAACCTTTCCGAATAGGCGATAAGGTGTATTTGTCCACCGAGTACCTAAGATTGAGGTTACCCAGCAAGAAGTTTGGACCCAAATTCATAGGTCCCTTCCCTATAGTGAAAGTTATTAACCCAGTGACTGTCCAACTTAGCCTCCCTCGCATATTAGGAAAAGTACATCCCGTTTTCCACAGTAGCTTATTGAGACTGGCCAGAGAATCTACCCTAAGACCCTTGCCAGCTGCTCCACCCCCTCCTTTGGTAGTGCAAGGGAAGACTCATTATGAGGTGAAGAAAATCCTGGACTCTAGACTCTACAGGGGTCGCTTATAATATTTGATACATTTGGTAAATTTAGCTGAAGCTACTTGGGTGAAGAGTTGGGGTGTAAATGCTGATGCTCTAGTGAAACAATTTCATGATAAATTTTCTGAGAAACCGAAAGGTCCCCCGGGGGTGGGGGGAGAAGGGGTCAAGGAGTCTGGTGAATGGTGTTAACTCCTTCTTTTGTGTTTTGTCTGCTTTATTTTTCAGGATGTGGTTCTTTCTGCGGGGCGGGGGGGGGACACCTTTCAGCTTTGGAAGCCATATTAGGCCGGAAGCTTCAATGCTGCCACTGTGAAGTTTCCAAAAGATGCCCTAATTAATTCATGAGCCATGAGCCAAACTTCAAAAGAAATACAGTCATTTATTAGGAGCACCATTTCGGCAATATTCAGATGCAGTTAGAATTAATCCCACATAGATTTACATTCCCCTATAACCCTGTCTCTCCCCTCCTTCCTGGCCATGTCATAAATTACATTCTCCAATTACCCACTTTGGTTAGCTGTGAAATCCAACACCCTTCTGATTACAGAAAGAAAGCATGTATGGAATGTAACTTCAGTTAGGGAAATTAATCAACTCTATCAGTTCTCCTTCCCTCCTGCTTATGGCAATTTGAAAGCTTTGCAAGTTGACATTCGGCTCCCCTCACTTCCCGAGGGCAACCTGCGCAAAGCAAAACAATTTGAGTACAGATGTAGAGTTTAGGGACGTGACCCCCCACCTGGCTTGTTTGGATTTTTCGCGTGAAATTTGGCTATAAGGCGATCAGCCTGGATGTTTCGACTCTTTACCAAGATGCCTCTGATGAGGCGTAACCCTTCCACTTGATTAAATATTGGAGCTGTCTCCTGTTTCACCTCGAATTGAGGATTTGCTGCACCTCATAATGGGTCTGGCCCCCTATGACCACGGGGTCTGGGGGCTCACAGGGTAGTGGCCTCAGGGTCAATCCGACCACGGGTTTTAAGAGGCTACTATGGAATACCAGGTGTATCTTCCCTAGCAGTTGGGGCAATTTCAATTGCACCGTGACCGGGTTGATTATCTTTACTATGGGGAATGATCCCATAAACTTTGGCCCCAATTTCTTGTTAGGGAGTTTTAACCTCAAATATTTTGTGGAGAGGTAAACCTTCTCCCCCAATTGAAATGGCCTTTGGGGAGCTGGGTGTTTGCCTGTTTCTTATAGGTTTTTGCCGCTTTAGCTAGTGCTTTCTTGACATTCTCCCAGGTTGCTTTCAGTGTCGCCATCCAATCAGTCAAGCTGACTGAGGGAGGGGGGCTCCCTTGGGTACTCAGTCATTGGGACGAAGTCCATGCCGCTCACTACCTTGAACGGGGTTAGCCCCGTGCTATTGTGAACAGCATTATTATATGCGACCTCAGCAAAAGACAGGAGGTCCACCCAGTTGGACTGCTGATAGTTCACGTAGCATCTCAGGTACTGCTCTACCATGGCATTCAGTCTCTCTACCCCCCCATTGGTGCTCGGATGAAAGGCTGAGCTAAGGCCCTGGGATGACCCAATGGACCGTAGGAACTCCCTCCAGAACTTAGCAGTGAACTGGACCCCTCTTCAGAGATAATTCTTCTTGGTACTCCATGAAGGCGGTAGATCTGTTTCAGGAACAGTTTGGCCAACTGGTGGGCTGAGGGTAGTCCGCTGCAGGGTATGAAGTGTGCCTGTTTGGAAAATAAATCTATTACAGTCCAGATCACTGTGTTTCCCCCACTTTTCAACAACTCCACTATAAAGAGCCTTGGTGGCGCAGCAGGCTAAAGTGCTGTTAAGTAGCACCAGCTGCCTGCAATTACTACAAGTCCAAATCTCACCAGGCTCAAGGTTGACTCAGCCTTCCATCCTTTCAAGGTAGGTAAAATGAGGACCCGGATTGTGAGGGCAATAAGATGACTTTGTATAAAAAAGAACACCGTGGGGGGGAGGGGGGTGAAAGCCCTACTAAGCAGGTATATACAAAAGTATGAAGCCTATTGCTTAACGCATTGTAAGCCACCCTGAGTCTTCAGAGAAGGGCAGCATATAAATCGAACCAATAAATAAATAAATAAATAATAAATAAATAAATAAATAATTAATAAATAAATAAATAAATAAATAAATAAATAAATAATAAATAAATAAATAATAAAGTCCATTGCAATCTCCTCCCATGGTCTTGTTGGCTCTGCTACTGATTGTAGCAGTCCGGGGGGTTTTCTTGTCGCTTCTTCATCATGGCGCAGATGGTGTAACTTTTTACATAACTGTCTATGTCTTTCTTTATGCTGGTCCACCAGAACTGCCTCCGTGCTAAGTGTAAAGTCTTTAGGAATCCGAAGTGGCCTGCCGGTTTAACGTCGTGGCTCCTCTGGAGGATCAGAGTGCGTAGGGATTCCGGGACATAGAGTTTTGTCCCCTTCCATGCGAGGTCATCCCTTTTTGTCAGGATGTGTTGATTGTCTCGGAACCAGGGGTCTGCCAACAGTTCAGTTTTGAGTTTTGCTGTTAGATCGCTTGTTGGTTGGTCGTGCCGGTCGTGGCGTTGTCGTCTGGTGGTTACTTGGCCCGCTATTTGGGTAAGGGGAACAATGGCGTCCACTACCTGCTCCCGCTCACATTTGTACTGGGGCATGCGGGAGGGCATCCGCTAGAAAGTTCCTCCCCCTGGAATGTGCTTTAGCACAAAATCAAAACGGTTGAAGTATTGAGCCCAATGGACTTGTTTGGGCGATGGTTTTTGTGCTGTGGTTCCCCATTGGCTGGGCAGTTTCAGGTCGGGTTGCCCCCTCTCTTTCGTGTCTGTGTGCTCTCTCATGTTGTTGGCGCATGAGCCACTGTCGACTTTTATTGCTACTCTGAACCACTCAGAGAGCTGGTTTGAGATGTCCCAGTAAGCGGTTACCTGGGCAATTTGATTTTCCAGGCTTTTTCTGAAAAAGTGCACTAGCAACCGCTCTGGCAAAGGGGGTAGCCTCCCAATGACTCTCCTAAATTCTCGGATGTGCTCTTTAATGGGACAGCCCCTCTGCTTTAGATAGCTGAGCTCATCCTTTGCATATGGGTCTTCCTCTGCCTCCTCGAATCTGGCCTCTAGCAGTTGTAGGAAGTTGTCTACGTCTTGCAGTTGGGGGCTCTCTTGTGGAGGACTGCTGCCATTCCCTTGCTTCCCCCTCTAGCCTCTCTGCAGTGGTATTCGCCATGGCTCTGGGGGATGGGTAGCGGTGTCCATAACCTTCTAGGTGGATCTCAGCTGAGTCAAGGAACAGAGCTAGCTGGTCTGAGTCCCCATCAAACTTTCCTCTGAACTGAGGCAGTTCACTCAGCACTGCTCCTCTCTTCCCCTGTTGGCCTCTGTATGCTTGCATTTGATGTAGCTGGCCCTCTTCTTCAGCTCTAGTTTGGAGGGAGAGAGGGGCTGCCTGCTGCGTGGAAAAGACACTGGTTGCAGCCTCCTTCTGATGGGTGGAGAAGGGGGGCTGTGTTCCTGTCTGCTTCTTCTCACTTCAAAGGGATCCACTGCTCCTCCCTTCTCCTTTGGCCTGCACGATGGCCCCTCATCGGGAAGGGTGGCTCGGTCAAATTCCTCCCTTGGCTGCTCTCTGGAACTCCCCAGGGGTTTTGGGAGCCTGGCTTGTTTCCAGTCCAATGTCCACTCCACTCTTCCAAGCTCGCTCAGGGGCTTCCCCTTTTCCCGGGCATTGGGGTAGGGGAATTCAGCCTCAGCTGCTTTAGGGATTAACTCCCACCAATACTCATCTTTTCTTGCTTCCGCCGTTGGAGCAGGCATCTCAGCTTTGATGTCTGAGGGAGGTTGCACTCTGGCTGCAATTAGGCTCTCTTCAGATAGCCCGTCTTCGGCCATGGTTCCTGATTTTCCCTCCCAGCACCCCAGATATTGGAGAGTCCAGGATTCAGGAAACCTGATAATCTTGATAGATTTTAAAAGTGAGTGTCTGTGAAGTTTCCGAAAGATGCCCTAATTAATTCATGAGCCATGAGCCAAACTTCAAAAGAAATACAGTCATTTATTAGGAGCACCATTTCGGCAATATTCAGATGCAGTTAGAATCCCACGTAGATTTACATTCCCCTATGACCCTGTCTCTCCCCTCCTCCCTGGCCATGTCATAAATCACATTCTCCAATTACCCACTTTGGCTGGCTGTGAAATACAACACCCTTCTTCTGATTGCGGAAAGAAAGCATGTATGGAATATAACTTCAGTTAGGGAAATTAATCCACTCTATCAGTTCTCCCTCCCTCCTGCTTACGGCAACTTGAAAGCTTTGCAAGTTGACAGCCACCTTCTCATGTGTGGGAAAGTAGGAGAGGGGATTAAGGAGAGGGGTTGTTAGTAGACATAATAGCATTCTTCCTGTCGGTCAAGGTCAGGGCGATCCAGCATCTGGAGAAGGAGTGGTTGGGGCTGGATCAAGATGGAACGGATGTTGATTGGAGCATGTGATTGACTGGGGGGAAAGGGGATGGGTTTGGGAGCTTTGACTTACTGAAGGAAAACCCAGGCGTTTCAGATTCGGGTTTTCCCAGATGTGCCAGTTTGCCTATTTTCTAGTAAAGAGAACTTTGGAAAAATGTTTGTTTCCACGTCTTTACTTGGAGTTGGGGTTGTTGTGGCTCCGTCCTCCGAGCCTATCTTATCGGAGGGAGAAGGCTCCGAACATGAAGGAGAGGAGTCGGCCAGGCCTCCCTCTCCAGGCCCCTCCTCTCTGGCACTGCCTCAGGTGCCGGCCGAGGAAGAGGAGATTAGCCAGGAGCCAGGTGTCTCCGATGGAGACTCCATAGCGATGGAAGCGATCTGTCGTTCCTGGATCCACGCCAACGAAGGCGTGATAAACGGTTGCAGCAGTTGAGGAGGCGTGCCAGGGATTAGGCTGAGTCACTGGACCACACCCCAGAGACTATATAAGAGAGTGTGGTGGCCATTTAAGACTCTGTGACGGACAAAAACTAACTCTGGCTAGTCACTTTGAACAACGCCTAAATCTGCCGAAGGTTTCTTGTTTTGAACTGGACTATTTGCAAACTGTGTGTATTTCTGTTTATATGGTGAAGGGATACTCCCGTTTATTGAAGTAAAAGCACTTGGCAGTCGGTGCTCGTCTTGCTGCCAAGTTTCTGATAACAAACTGTGTGCGTGCCAAGTGCTTCCTTTAACCCTCGGCTGGCTGTATGTGTGTGTGGAGACGGGGACAGAACAGGGTTTTTTCTGGAACGTTGACACTCTTTCTCCAGTAGATGGCTCTCTTATTCCCAAATCCAATGTTAAACAATCTGTCAAAAACAGTTGATAATCCAATAAATCCAGGAGGTTTAAAAATTCAAATAAACAAGTAATTTTTCCCTAAAACCGCTTTCAAATTATTTGAGCTTTTTTGCAAGCTTTCAGTATTTTATAACTACTCTTGGGCTTTTTCCGCCTTTTTGTTTCTGTTTTTTTTCTTTTTCCCCTTGTATTAATTCACCCCTATTTTAAGCTTAGGAGTTTTCTTTTCATATTCTTTTTGTTATTGCAAATAAAAGTTGGTAATCATCTCACCTAGTTTCAGTGTTCTGTCCATACACTGCTCCTGCACAATCTTGGGTGCCGAGTGTCCCGGCTTTGTGATTGCCAGCAATGGCGGTCATGCCTGTTCCTATTCGGGAGAGCTTGCTTCGGACCTAACAAGGAATTTGCGGGTTCCTTGTGGCCAGCGAAGTGCCTCTCCTTCCTTCACCTCCCCTACAAGGAGGCTATGACCCCGAAGGGTCTTCCGGCAGCGGTTACTGGCTGGATTTTCGCGGGGCTCAGCACAGCCGCGGCTGCAACCAGAAGTCCCTCATTACTTGGTAAGTTATTCCTCCTGCTCATTTTTAAGTTACATGAAAATGCAAATCTTTTCCAACAGTTTATCTGCAAAGTCAATGTTCTAATCTGGTACAGAAATAATTTAAACTACATATTAGCACCTTTTAATTTTTATATGTGTTACCTACATAAACCACAGAATCAGAATTGAAAGAGGCTGTGTAAGCTATGCCTACTCAGTGCAAGAATCAAAATAAAGGCATCCCAAATCAATATAATTTGTTATTTCCCTTGAACCAGAGCCTAGCATTTGCTTGTGCAAATAGTTCCGCTCTCGAACTGTTCTTCCAGTTAGGAAGCGTTTAAAAAAAAATCTTAACAGACATTTCCCTTCCTATAAACCAAATATATACTGCTCAAAAAAAATAAAGGGAACACAAGCAGAAGACATCAGAGATATGAATGAATGAAATAGCCTTATTAAATACTTTGTTCTTTACATACAGTAGTTTATACACTACTCAAACAACTAAAGGGAACACAAAACTACTGTATGTAATGAACAAAGTATTTAATAAGGCTATTTCTTTCATTCAGATCTTGGATGTCTTCTGCTTGTGTTCCCTTTATTTTTTTGAGCAGTGTATTATTCCATATATCCTGGAGCAAGAAAGAATGGGTTCTGACCACCTTTTGTATTTCTGGTATTTGAAAAGTGCAGTCATATCCACTATCACATACCTGTGCATTTAATTTTTGTTTCCTACATGAAGAAAGTTACCCTTCTCTCTCTTAAATTTAATCACTCATCTAGTGCTTAATGGTAATTTTCACTTCATCTAGATCCGTGATGGCGAACCTATGGCACGCATGCCAGAAGTGGCACACAGCCACTCTGTGGGCATGTGTGCCATTGCCAGCTGCTGGGTTCCAGTGTGTGCATGCGTGCCAGCCAGCTAGTCTTCGCACCTGCAGTCAGCTTCGGCCAGCTGGTCTTTGCACCTGTGGTCAACTGGTCTTAGTGTGCGCCAGAACCCGGAAGAGAGCAGCTGGCCAGTGTGCATGCACGCAATGGAACCCGGAAGAGCAGCTGGTCGCCGCACGCATGCGCACTAGCCAGCTGCTGTCTTTCAGGTTCTGGCGCTCCGACGTTCTCCAGTTTCAGCACTCGGTGCCGAAAAGGATAACCATCACTGATCTAGATAATGGTACTTTAAGAAAAGTGCTGATATAAAGGGTTTCCCTCAGAGTTCAGCTATTATTGAGCTGTGACAGGGTTGAAGGGAGTCTTCAGGTGGTACATTTTGGATGCAAAACATCCAAATGACTTAAACGTTTGAAATACTGGAAGCTTAATTCTAGCCAGGAACTTGCCTATTACCTTACCAACTTAACTATGTCTGATCTACTGCCTTATTCATTTTCTTTCTTTTTTTAAATAATTTTTATTGAGTATTTTACATTTTAAAACAAAACACACAATAACAAAAAAAACAAACGCACACACATCAGACGTTAAAATACAATACTAACAACAGATATATACAATTTTACAACTTTCTGCATCGACTTTTGTCTTTACTCTTAGCTTTTATCCTCCCGCTTCTTCTCTTTATTTTTAAATATTCATAATTAACTTTGTTAATTAACTTTTTTGTTAGCAGGGTCACTATTTACATTCATATCCAGTATGTTAATATCAAATTTCACTTTATATTCTTATTTCTTAATTTGGTTTCTGTTTTCCAACCATGTATAAAACCTATCCCACACTTTATAATAATCCGAGTCTTCTCTTTCTTTGATCTCCATAGATAATTTATCCATTTCGGCGCATTCGAGGATTTTCTTTATTATTGTTTCTTCTGATGGTGTATTGTCGACTTCCACGTTTGCGCTACAGTAATTCTGGCCGCCGTTAGAATATGGAGTATAATATAATAGAAACTTTTCCATTTTTCTATCAATCATTCCTAGGAGGAACATCTCTGGTTTGAAATCTACCTTTTGGAGTATAATCTTTTCCAACCACCCTTTAATTTTATACCAAAATTTCCTCACCTTAGGGCACATCCACCACATGTGGTAGCATGTCCCTAGTTTGTGACCACATCTCCAACATTGAGGTGATTAATTGGGTTACAAATTTGCCAGTCTCGCTGGTGTTAAATGCCACCCATTTTATAGCTGTTTTCTTTGTATGATACTGCCATGGTCAATTTATAATTTTTCTCCTACAATTTTTCCCATTTATCCAATTCTGTGGAATGTCCAAAATTCCTACTTATTGTTTCCTTTACTGTTTCTTCTTCCAATTTGTATTCTAATAGGTAATTATAAATATTTGTAATCATTTTTCTTCCTGATCCTAATATTATTTTATCTAATTCCAGTTGTTTCCTGTTTATGCCAAATTGTTCCTTATCTTTTTTAAATCTAGTTTTGATTTGTAAATATGGTCACCATTCCAAATTTATTCCTTGTTTTTTCATATCTTGTATTGATTTTAATTCTCCTTTTGTCCTGTTTTGTCCTTGTGTCCTAATAAATCTGCATATCTCACCATTTTATCTAGGTCAGTGGTATTTGGATATATCATTGCTTCCATTGTAGACAATCAAACTGGGACTTTCATACAATGATTCTTTTTAATGTTTTCTCATACTTTCAGTAGTGTATCCCTTACCTTATGATGTTGAAAATAAGTGTGATTTATTTTTCCCATCCCATAAAAAGCCATGCCAACCAAGTTGAAGGTCATGGCCTTCTATCGTTAATATCCGCTTATTTTTAAGTTATAT
Source organism: Pantherophis guttatus (assembly GCF_059756535.1). NCBI lineage: Eukaryota > Metazoa > Chordata > Lepidosauria > Squamata > Colubridae > Pantherophis > Pantherophis guttatus. Next base: position 116,606,947 of record NC_142065.1, on the reverse strand, counting down.
CCAATCTTTGAGCCATGTTAGGGATGCTGCTTGATAGTAAAGTTCCCATTCTGGTAAACCGAAACCTCCTTTTTTCCTACTATCTTGCAATAATTTGAATTTAATGCACGTTTTTTTCCCTGACCATATGAATTTCGATGTCAATTTGTTCAATTGTTCAAAAAAAGTTTTCCCTAATGTTATTGGTACTGTTTGAAATAAATATAGTAACTTGGGCAATATGTTCATTTTTATCGTTGAAATTCTGCCAATTAATGATATTGGTAATTTAGTCCAGTTATCCAAATCTTTTCGTATTTGTAATAGGAGTGTATCGTAATTTTCCCTCTTTATGGTAGTACACTTTTCTGATATCCAAATTCCTAAATATTTAATTTTCTTTGTTTTCGAGATTCCCAGTTCCTCCTTTAGTTGTTCACTCCGTTGTTTAAATTCTTAGTCAATATTTTAGTTTTGTCTTTATTCATTTTAAATCCTGCTACTGCGCCAAATTGGTTTGTCTTGTAGTAAAAATAGGTCCAGATTCTAAAGGTTCCTCAATAATAAATGCCAGATCATCTGGCTTGGACCTTATATTCTTATGACTTAATTTTTAATCTCTTTATTTCCGAATTATCTCTAATTTGGGACATTAATGTCTCCACAGACAGAATGAACAACAGAGGAGACAGCGGGGAGCCCTGTCTTACTCCTTTAATTATTTCAAAACTTTCTGTTTGTTCCCCATTGATTATTATCTTTGCCATCTGTATAGTGTATATGGCTCTAATCGTGTCTATAATTTTTTCTCCAAAATTCATTCTTATTAATTGGTTTATCATAAAGTCCCAGTTGTCAAAAGCTTTTTGTGCATCCAAGAAAACTACAGCTACCTGTTTTTCGGTGTGGGCTTCGTAATATTCTAATGCTGATGATAATTCTTATATTGTTTTTTATATATCTGTTGGGTAGGAATCCATTTTGGTCCAAATGTATAATTTTGTTCAGTATATTTTTAATTCTATCCGCTATTATGGCCATAAATATTTTGTAGTCAGCATTTATCAGAGACTGGCTGATAATTCTGTATCTTCTGTTGTTCACTATTGTTTTTGGGGATGAGAGTTATTAACAATTCCTTGCAGAATTCTGGTATCCTGGCCTTTTTCAGTATTTCATTAAATGTTTCTAATAGCAGTTGTTCTAACGACTCTTGAAATGTTTTATAAAATTCAGCGGGAATTCCATCTGGGCCCTGGAGTCTTATTAATTTTTTGCTTTTGAATTGCTCTTTGAATCTCCAGTTTCGTTATTTCTTCGTTTAATATTTCTTTTGTTATATCTTCTATTCTTGGAAGATTCCTTTTTTGAAGGTATCTTTGAATATTCTCCTCTTCAATTTTTTCTGAACTGTATAGCTTTTGAAAATAGTTTACTGCTATGCTTTTCTTTTTTTCTTCCTGTAGATGCACCATTCCATTCTCATCCTCTAATTGTTTTATTAATTTCTTTTCCTTTTTTTAATTTATAAGACAACCATCATCCAGGCTTATTGGCATTTTCAAAATAATTTTGTTTAGTTGCTCTAAATTTTTGTGCTACTTCTTGGGTTATTAATTGTAATTTGTGTTTAATTAACTCTTTTTCTACTTTGATTTCTTTGTTTAGGGGTTCTTCCTGTAATTTAGATTCTGCTTTTTCTAATTTTCCTTGGAGCTCTGCAAGTTGATTCTTTTTATTTCTATTTTTCCTTATTGTGTATGCTATCGATAAACCTCATATAAGCTTTCATTGTATCCCATAAATTTTGAATTGTAGTTTCTTCATTCCAGTTTTCTTTTAAAAACAGGCCTAATTCTTTTTTTGAGTATTGAATAAAATTCTTCTCTTTCACTGTCCTTTGGTTCATGGTCCATCTCCCTGTCCTCCTGACTTCTCCTTTCCAACTGATTTTTAATGGATTGTGGTCTGCCAAGGAATTGGCTTCAATTTCTATTTCCACAATGTCTTTCCCTGTTGCTGGGTCCATCTACGCCATATCTATCCTTGACCATGATTTTTGGAGGTTAGAGAAGAAGGTATATTGCTTTTTTTGTGGGTTAATTTCTCTCCTTGTATCTTTTAAGTTAAATTCCTGGGCCAATTCAAAAACTGCGGGTGGTAATATTTTCCTTTCATAATTTTTCTTTTTTCCAGTTTTGTAGTCTTTTTAAGGGTCTGCCACCGCATTGAAGTCACCTAATATGCATAGGTTATCTACTTCTGATTCTATTAGTTTTCTGTGTAACTTATTATAGTATTCTCTCTGATGTATGCTGGGTGCATAAATGACTACAAGTAATATTCTTTTTTGGAGGTCCCCAAACTAGGGAAATTATTTGTAGCATTGGCAGAAACAAAAAAAAGAAGGATAGCAGTTTATATAAAGGAAAGCTTAAATCCCAAACAAATGTATGCAGATAATGAGGGATTTAAGCTTTCCTTTATATAAACTGCAATCCTTCTTTTTTTTGTTTCTGCCAATGCTACAAATAATTTCCCTAGTTTGGGGACCTCCAAAAAACCACTTTTCTCTTTTGGAATGTGCACTTTTGTAGGCATACTATTTCAATGTTCACTTTTTGGAGTTTAGTAATCGTTTGTCTTCGTTTGATTGGTTCATTCAATCCGTTTATGTTGATTGATATTAAATTCACTTCCTCCTCCATTAAATTACTTATTTGTCCTTCCTGCTTCCCTTTTTTGTGTTACTCCCCTCTGTTGTCTTGTTCTTACACCCTCTCTGTATTGGTTTCCGGTCTCTAACTGCTCTTCCAATCCTCAATTTGATTCGTTTTCTTCTTGACTTTTGGATTCTAATTCCTCTCTACTTTCTAATTCCTCTCCAAAGTTTTGTTCACTGAATTCCTGAGCCTTTTCTACCGTATCTATTCTTATTTTTTTTTCTTCCCAGGTTATTAACATGCCCTCTGGTATTAACCATCGGAATATGATTCTATGATTGGTCAATTTAGCAGAGAGGAATTGATAATTCCTCCATTGCTCACAAATTCTTTTGGGTAATTGTTTTAATATTATGATCTCCTTCCCTTTAAACATCAGTTTGTCTTCCCTTGTCTTTCTATAAATTTCATCAGGAATTGATTTCTTTGTGAATCTGATATTAATTTCACATGTCGTTTTGCATAATTTGTATAAATTTGGTAAACCTCATCAATACTGTTCCCTAATTCCTGTCTATCTATATGTAGTAGTTCTGATAGTAATTCCACTATGAGTTTATATAGATCCTTTTCTCTGTTTTCTACCACATTTTGAAACCTTAAGTAATAGGATGATCTCTCTAACTCAAGATGGATCACTGTCTCTTCCAACTCCATTTTCTCCATTTCCCATCTCTTCTACAGTTTCTTTTCAGTTCTCTCTACTTTAGCCTCTATTACATTTATTTTTTGTTCATTGTTTGCTATTGATTCCTGAATCTTTTCCATTTTGTCATCCAATTTTCTTATGTCTCACTTCACCTCACCCATATCCCCTTTAATTTCTTCATTATTGTTTTGCATTGTTTTCTGCATTTTCATCATGACCTCTTGAATCATATTCAAAGAGATCTGCATGTTCTACACAGCTGCTGCTGTTCCTAATTTTTCAGTAGATGGCATATCTGTTATTAATTTTTGCCCTGCAGGTGAAGCTGTCACAGAGGTTGTTTTTTTTTTTTACTATTTTTGTAATTGTACCTGTAATTGACATTTTAATTTTTTGTAGAAGGGTATTCCACAACACCATATATATCTAAGTTTTTACCTTAGAAAGATCTATAGATCTTTCTATTTCTAATCTTTCTTCTTAATCTTAAATCAGTATAGAATACAGGATTTGCAATAGCAATAGCAATAGCAATTATCAATAATACCAGTTCACAATTAATTTCAGGTCTATACAATGAGAAAGTAGATGTATTTCCTATTATTAAATTAATTAAATTATTAAACAGTATCTAGAAGAAAAGGAAGGAAAAGTTAAGACAATAGGGTGGATCATCAAATGTTGAAGAAGGAAGGGGAATCACATATAGTAAAAATTATATAACAATATTTAGTATTATCTATATTAAAGCTTAGTTAACAAGTTCCAGAGTTACATAAAGAAAAAATTGGATTAACTATAAATTTCCAATCTCACAAATATATGGTAATCCTTTACCAGTCAGTATATTGGTTGATTTAATATCTCCAGTCAATAAGTCTTCCTCCTGTAAATCAACATTCTTTCTTCTTCAATCACTTTCACAGTTCCTTTTTTTTCCTCCTCCTGTTCTCCAAACTTAAAGATGGCAGCTTTCAATTTGCCTAGTCACTGTCACTTCCTCCATCTCTGTCTCCAAAGGCTGTGAAGCTTTATTTCAAGTCTTTCCTTCCTAGTAACTATTGGTTCCTATCAAGAGGTGAAAGTTGCAAGATAAAATTAGGACCAGTCTCTCCAAGTGCTTGCAGATAAGTAACCCTATATCAATTCAGACAAATGGCTGACCATGTCTTAAAAGCCTCCAGTGATGGAGAACCCACAACTTCTAAAGGCAAGCTGTTCCACTGCTTGTTTGCTCTCACTGTTAGGAAATTTCTCCTGAGTTCTAGGTTGCTTCTCTATTTGATTAGTTTCTTGTCTTGCCGTCTGGTGATTTGGAAAACAGGTTGACATTCTCATCTTTGTGGCAGCCCCTCAAATATTGGAACACTGCTATCATGTATCTTCTAATCCTTCTTTTCACAAGACTAGACATATCAATTCCTGCAACTGCCCTTTATATGTTTTAGCCTCCATCCCCCTAATCATCCTTGTTGCTCTTCTCTGCACTCTTTCCAGAGTCTCAACATCTTTTTTATTTTATTTTATTGTGGTGACCAAAAACTGGATGCAGTATTCCACTGGCAGCAGGTGGAGACATGGGGGAGGGGGGAGACAGGTGATGCGCCTACCCAGCACAGCATGGGGGGGAGAGGCGAGCTGGACATGCTGTGCTGCTGTCTGGCTCATGGGAGACTCATGGGAGGCTTGTGCAGCACTACAGGCAATAGGCAGAGGCATGGGGGAGGGGGGAGACAGGTGATGCGCCTGCCCAGCACAGCCATAGACAAGCCGAGAGACATTGGGATGGAGTTGGCGGTATGTTGGGATCATCTGTGTTTCTGCCTCTGCCTGGCTCCGCCTCACACTTTTCTCCCTGAGAGAGACAAAGCTTTGTCTGCTTGCAAATGGAACACTCCATTTCAAAGCATCCCATTTCTTCCTCATTTCTCCATCCGGGCGAAAAGTATTTGTACTCCTGCTCCGTTGCAGAAGTGAGCCGATGGCCACATAGGCTCCTTCTGCACCTGGGTGCTGATGCTGCCACTGCCAGGCAGTTGTCAGGGTATGGAGCCACGGGACCCCAAGGTAAGCCGGTGTGCATGTCAGGCAGCTCCACCACCCCCACCTTATGGCAGTGGCACTCAAAAAAATTAAAACGCCCTAAAGAAAATAAGACCGGGTCTTATTTTCGGGAAAACGCATTATGTCCACAGCATTTTACTGATCTACTATTTTAGTCACTTTGTCAAAGAATGAAATAAGATTTGTTTAGCATGATCTGTTTTTGATAAACCCATATTGGCTTTTGGTTATAATTTTGTTTGCTTCTAGGTGTTCGCAGATTTGTTGCTTGATTATTTTTTCCAAGATCTTCCCAGGTATTGATGTCAGGCTGATTGGTCTGTATTTTCCTGGATCTGTTTTTTCTCGGATCTGTTTTTTCCCCTTTTTTGAAGATGGGATCCACATCAGCTCTTTTCTAGTCCTCAGGTATTCCCATTGCTCCAAGAACTTTGAAATATACTGTATGGTTCAATGGTTCTGAAATTACATCTGCCAATTCCCTCAGAACTCTGGGATATAATCTGTCAGGACCCGGTGATTTGAATCCCATGTAGAGCTGACAGGTCTTCTCTTACCTTATTTCTGCTTATTTTAATTTGCATTCCTAGCCTGTCTTTTCTGGTTTTGGTGAGTTGGATTGTATTTTTTTTTCTTTTTGCATAAAGACAGATGCAAAGAATTAATTAAGCAGTTCTGCTTTCTACTGCCCCTTATTTTCTTGCCATTTTATCCCATTAGTGGGAGAATTGCTGGTTTGTTTGTTTTTTTACTTTTTTCTTGTTTTTTATGTGTTGAAAGAAACTTTTTATTGTTTTTGATATTTTTTTTAATAAAAGTTTTTTATTTTTTATTTTTCAAAATACATTCTATCTCCTTACACAGTGTATCATCTGGGTTCAAATATCTCTGTGTGCCAACCTTCAACATTTACATCATTCATTTTAATATAATTCTCTAATCTTAAAATTATAGTGTAGTAAAAAAATTAAACATTATAAGCCTATTCATTTTTCCTCTTAACATGTCTTCTAGTAAATATACAATAATAATAGCATTACACGTAATTATCCTCCTCATCCTAATGCTAACAATTATTTTATTTATACCTCTATCTTAACATATTTTCTACTCTTCTTTAATCTTCTTTTATTTCCAGTTCCCCTTTTCACTCTCTAACTATTGATAGAATACTTCCCATATCATATAATATTCAGTTTGTTCTTTCTCCTTAATCACTGGTGTTAATCTGTTCATTTCTGCACATTCTAATATTTTTCTAATCATCTTCTCAATAGTAATCTCTTCACTTTTCCAATGTTGTGCAAATACAATTCTAGCTGCCGTTAGAACATGAATAATTAAATAAGTATTCTCTTTATTATAGCTTTCTGGTAAATTCCCCAGCAAAAATATTTCAGATTTTAGCTCAATATGTTGTTTTGTCATCTTTTCCCTTATTTTTGTCCAATATTTTTGTGCTTTTACACATATCCACCACATATGGTAGTAAGATCCAGGTATCTGATGGCATTTCCAACATTTAGGTGACTTATATTTAAACATCTTTGCCAACCTCGCAAGGTGCCATCTATAGAACATCTTATACAATTTCTCTTTATATGCAGTCAACATTGTTAGTTTGTAGTTCCTATCCCACATTGGTCTCTCTGGTGAATGATCTCTGGCGGGCTCGGTATGGGGGTTGTTCCTCCATCCTGGTCCTACTTGACCTCTCAGCGGCTTTTTTTTTTTTTTATTGAAAAGTTTTATGAAAAATACAAACATTTTCACCCCCCCACCCTTCCCCCCTCAACCCCCCCTCCCCTTCCCACCCTCCCTTCCCCTCCCTCCCCCCACCCCCCTCCCTAGACTTCCCAGAACGAGCACAGGGTATAGCATTCACAAACCAAGAACTAAAATGTGCTAACAAATTATTACATTTCATATTCTCCCTAGGTCCTTAACTCCTTATAACTCAGAAAAAACAAACATAAACTACTTAATATTATTTCATTCATAAGCTATATGAATCTTCTTATTCGGATACTTCTTCTGTATGTAATCAATCCATTTTCTCCATTCCGATATATATCTCTCATTTGAATGGTCTTTAAGGTATGATGAAATTTTTGCCATTTCCGCCAAATGCACAACTTTTAATGTCCATTCCTCAATAGTAGGTGGATCTTCCTTCTTCCAGTACTGTGCCACCAGTAATCTGGCAGCTGTTATTAAGTTCAAAACCAGCTTAGTCTCTATTACAGTACAATCCGTAACTATTCCCAACAGAAAAAACTGTGGTGTAAATTTAATTTTTTTCTTCAAAATATTTTGAATAATCCACCATATTTTTATCCAAAAAGCCTTAATCTTTTTACATGTCCACCATATATGAAAATATGTAGCATCTTCACACTCACATCGCCAACACTTGGGTTGTAAATTTGGATACATACAAGCTAGTTTTTTTGGGTCTAAATGCCATCTATAAAACATTTTGTAAAAATTCTCCCTTAAATTTTGTGCTTGTGTAAATCTTACATTTCTAACCCATATCTTTTCCCATGTTTCCATCATTATTGGTTCACCTACATTTTGTGCCCATTTTATCATACAACCCTTGACTAAGTCTGTTTCTGAATCTATTTCCAATAATGCATTGTACAACCTTTTTATGTGCATTTGACCTTCATCTCTTATTTGCTTTATCAAATTCTCATCCTGCTGCAAAATACCAATTTTTTGATCTTCTCTCCATCTGGCCAGCAGCTGTCCATATTGAAACCAAGTCTTAATAGTCCCTTCTTCTTTTAATTGTTCCATGGATTTTAACTGTAGTCTGACTCCTTCCTTGTAAAGGAGTTCCTTATATGTAATCTTATCTTGCTTTTGCTCTAAATTTATGTTCTCTATCGCGTGTCTGGGTACTGTCCATATTGGTAACCTATCATTTAGTTTATATTTATACTTTTTCCAGACACGCAATAGAGCATTTCTTAATATATGACTTTTAAAAGTCTTATCTACTTTCTTATCATACACTAAGTAAGCATGCCAGCCATAAACCAAACCATATCCTTCAATATTCAATATCTTTTCCTCCGTTAAGTTTATCCAATCTGTGATTGCTGAGAGGGCAACAGCTTCATAATACAATCTTAAATTGGGCATCTTAAGACCACCTCTTTCTCTAGTATCTTGCAATATCTTTTGTTTGACTCGTGGTTTCTTCCCTGCCCACACAAACTTATTTATGCCCTTCTGCCATTCCTTCAAATTCTCATCTTTTTTAAGTATTGGTATCATTTGAAAAAGAAATAGAAATTTTGGTAAAATATTCATTTTTATAGCAGCTATCCTTCCCAGCAAAGACAGTTGTAGTTTTTTCCAGTTGTCCAACTCTTTCTGTATTTTGTGCCATAATGGTTCATAGTTATACTGATATAATTTCGTATTTGCGGTCATAATATAGACCCCCAGATATTTAACCTTCTTAACTACTTCAAATCCTGTTAACCTTTCTATCTCTTCTTTTTGGCTCCTAACCATATTTTTAGCTATTATTTTTGTTTTAGCTGCATTTATTTTAAAACCAGATACTTGTCCGTATAAGCAGGTTATATCCATCAAGGCTGTAATCGATTGTACCGGTTGGGTTAAGGTAACAACCAGGTCATCCGCAAATGCTCGTACCTTGTATTCATGCTGTCTAATTTTAATTCCCTTAATTGTATTCATCTCGCGTATCTTGTTTAATAAAATTTCCAGCGTCAAAATGAACAATAACGGGGACAAGGGACAGCCTTGCCTTGTTCCTTTTTCTATATTAAAAACATCTGTTAAACCACCATTAACTATTATTTGCGCTGTTTGTTTTTGATATATTGCCTTAATAGATTGTACAAATTGTTCTGCAAATTGCATCCTTTCTATTAGTTTAAGTAAAAATTGCCAATTCAATCTATCAAAGGCTTTCTCAGCATCCAAGAACACAAGCACTGCGGGGACCTGGTTGTTCCTTCCCAAATACTCTAATAAGTTAACAATTTGCCTTACATTACCCTTCATTTGTCTACCATTTATAAAATCAGTTTGATCATGGTGAATCATTTGCTGCATGACTGTCATTAATCTATTTGCCAGAATTTTTGCAAATATCTTATAGTCTGTATTTAATAATGAAATTGGCCTATAATTTTTAGGATCTGTATCGTCATGCCCTTCTTTTGGTATCAACGAAATAAATGCTGTCTTCCAAGTTGGAGGTACCTCTCCTCCCTGTTGTATATTGTTAAATAATTCTTTCAGCGGTTCTATCATTTCCTCCTGTAAGGTTTTATAGTAAATAGCCGTCAAACCGTCCGTCCCAGGAGCTTTACCCACTTTCAGCTGCTTAATTGCTAATGGAATTTCCTCAGAAGTTATCGATTGATTTAAACTATCCCTCTGCTCATTTGAAATTGTATAAATATTCTCTTTCTGCAAATATCTATCTATATCTATATCTATATCTTTAATTTTATCACCAGTATACAGCCTCGAATAAAACTCTAAAAAAGATTTTTTAATCAACTGTTGCTCATAAACCTCTTTACCCTTATATTTTATTCTCTCTATTGTCCTTGATTTTTGCTTTTTCCTTAACAAATATGCTAACCACCTGCCTGGTTTATTGGCATTGTAAAAAGTATTATGTTTTGCATATCTTAAATTAGTTGCCACTTGATCTGCTATTAACATATTAAATTGACCTTTCAATAAATTGATTGCCTCTTTAATTTTCTTATCTGTTGGATTAGCTACTAAAGCCCGTTCCTGTTTACTAATCTCATCTTCTAATTCTTTTCTTTTTGTCCCCTGTTTCTTTCTATATTTATTATTCAAATATATCAAAATTCCTCGCATATATGCCTTACTTGCATCCCATACCATTTCCATCGATGTGCCCTTTTGCATATTCATAACAAAAAATTCTTTCATAAATTTTTTACACTCTTTTACATTTTCTTCATACCTAAACAAATTATCATTTAACCTCCAGGACCTCCTAGGCCCTTTCTCATACTCCAATTCCAGCCAAACTGGACTATGGTCTGTCAATGTTCTTGAGCAAATCTTCGTATTTTTCACCCTGGATAAAAGATCGCTAGTAATTAATATAAAATCAATCCTTGAAAAGGATTGATGTCTATCTGAAAAAAAAGTAAAATCTTTTTCTTCCAGGTTTCTTTCACGCCAGATATCTCTCAACTCCCAGTCATCCATCATTTCCCAAAACGCTTTGGGCAATTTTGCTCTTGTTGACACATTTTGTTTAGGTCCCATCTTGTCTTTTTTAACATCCAAAACACCATTCCAGTCGCCTAACAGGATACAAGTTTTATATGCCCAGTGTGTCAATTTTGAATGTAGTAAATTATAAAAGTTTTCTTGTTGTTGATTCGGGGCATAAACTCCGATTACAAGTATTTTTTCTCCTTTTACTAAAAGTTCTATCGCTAAAAATCTGCCTTGATCGTCTGCTTCAATTAATTTAGCAACTAAGTCTCTTTTCAAATATATAACTATACCATTTTTCTTTTCTGGTGCTGCTGCTACGTAAGATGTACCAAGTCTTGCATTAATCAGATACTTTTGATCTTGTATTCTTATATGAGTCTCTTGTAAACAAATTACTTCATTCTTAAATTGCTTAAGATAGTGAAATATTTTTCTTCTTTTCTGTGGAGAATTCAAGCCATTAACGTTCCAAGTCAAAAATCTAGTTCCCATCTCTGGGCCTTTGGAGCCTCTGAAGCAAGTCCTGATGCTCTGATCTCATTTGAGTTTTAGGTCTTGCTCCCCCCACTGCTCCTGTTCTAGTAGTATCTTGAATCATTTCTTGAGTTGCCATCTGGGATTGTTGCTGTCTTAATTCTTCCTTGAGTCTAGCTGTCACCGATCTGGTCTGTCTTTGATCCTTTGGTAACTGCGAGAAATCAATCAGCGCCAACTCTTGAGTAGCCATTTGAATTTGTATTTCTTCTTGATCAGCCAAAGCTCCCCCCTGAACTACTGTCAAGAGCTCTTCTGTCTCAGCTTCCATTACTTCTTTCTTTCTTTTGCCTTCTGGTGATTTAGTTGATTTGGGTGTGCCAGCCTTTAATACATTAGTATGAAAATCTCTTGCTTTCCAAATTGTGTTGAGCCGATATCTCTCTCCTGAATAAGTCACCACTAGTCCAGTTGGCACCTCCCATCTGTACTGTATCTGACGTTTTCTCAGTTCATCCACCAGAAAGGCATACTCCCTTCTAGCTCTCAAGATCTTAGGGGGGATTTCTTTCATTGTCATTACTTCCTGGCCTTCCACCCGAAGCTTGTTTTTAAAAGTAGCCTGTAAAATTTCGTTGCGTACTCTCCTTATAGTAAAATATATCACAATGTCTCTTGGTAGATGTTTCTGTCTAGCAATCCAGGAGTTAACACGGTACAGCTTGTCCATCTGCCAGCCCAGATCATTTTTGGACTCCCCCACCAGCGGTGCCAATGCCTCAGACATCATTTCTCTCAAATTCTCTTGTTTATTCTCCTTCACCCCTCTAAATCTTAAAGCAAATTCCATATCTCTGTATTGTACCATTATTACATCGTCTTCAGCCCTTTGAATTCTCTTTTGAGCTTCTCCTATTTTGCTATCCAAAATTTCAGAAGATTGTTTAATTTCCTCAACTCTGTCATCCACCATCTCAATATTGCTTGCCAGACACTTAAATGCCATTAATATATCATCCCTAATCCCCTGATTGCAAATTGCAATCTCATCTGACACAGCCTGTATCTTTTCATTAGTTTCCTTAATTTTTTCATTAGTTTCCTTAATTTTTTCATCAATCACATCAACAATTTTATTTTGTGTGATTTGGAGAGCTTGTTGCAACATTTCCAACGTTAAAGTCTGTGGATCCGCTGGAGGAGCAGAAACTTGTGATCTAGGAATATGAGCTGGGGAGCTACCAGCACTCCCAGTTCCTTTAGTAGGAACAGTTTTTACAGACTTTGAGGCCATTTCCAGTTTGAAATTAGTCTTTATATTTACTCAGAGTCAAAAAGAAGAGTTCCTCAAAAGATTTCCCAATGTTAATTAACGTTTAAAATCCTTCTGTCAGCACAAAAGCTTTTTTTTTTTTCCCAAGCGAAGGGCTGCCAGCAAAACGAAACTTTTCCTGTAACTTTCTGTTTCCCCCGCCCTTTCAAGCTTCAATCGCCATATTGTTGCAAAGTACTAAGTGATTACTTCCGAAGGAGGCTCTAGGCATTGGAGTTAGGTAAAAAATACTTGCAGTCTGATTTCTCCTTGCTCGTTCCGGCTGCTGTTAGTTCAAGATGTTAATTCCCTCATTTCCATTCAGCAAGATTGGTCGCGGCTTCTAATTCCGCTAATTAGCTAATTAGCGGAGACGTCCCTGGTCTGGAGCGGCTTGACAGGCTTTTAGGGAACGCGCACCCTTCGCGCCCCAGGATTTTTCCTAGGGCGTTCGGGGGGGTTCTACCTCCACCTGCCTGCTCTTCTCTCTCCCCTTTGCCCGGGGGGAGAATTTCAAGCCTCCAGACAGCGTTTGTCAGCTGTTCTGGGGCTTTAACGGAGCCAGGGAGCAGACGCTCTCAAAAGAACGTCTTTCAAAGCTCGCGGAGCCAGCGGAAGTCCACTGTCTCCTCTCAGCGGCTTTTGATACCATCGACCATGGTATCCTACTGCAGCGACTTGTGGGGTTAGGGGTGGGAGGCACTGTCTTACGGTGGTTTTCCTCCTACCTCTCGGGTCGCTTTCAGTTTGTATGGGCGGGAGGGCAGAGATCCACCCCGAGGCCCCTTAATTGTGGGGTGCCTCAGGGGTCGGTTCTCTCCCCCCTGCTCTTTAACATCTATATGAAGCCACTGGGTGAGATCATTCGTGGCTTTGGGGTGAGATATCATCAATATGCTGATGATACCCAATTATACATCTCCACCCCAGACCACCCCAGAGATGCCCTTTCCGTGATGTCTGGAGGAGGTACGGGCCTGGATGGGCAGAAACAGACTCAAACTCAATCCCTCTAAGACTGAGTGGCTGTGGATGCCGGCATCTCGGGTTTCAGAGGCACCATCACTTTTGATAGATGGGGAAAAACTTGCACCCGTTGATAGGGCTCGCAACTTGGGTGTCCTCCTGGATGCTCGGCTGTCCCTAGAAGACCATCTAACGGCTGTGACCAGGGGGGCCTTCGCACAGGTTTGCCTGGTGCGCCAGTTGCGCCCTTTCCTGGACCGAGATGACCTTCGCACAGTCACTCATGCCCTGGTTACTTCCCGCTTGGATTACTGCAATTCCCTCTACATGGGCCTGCCCCTGAGATGCACCCGGAGACTCCAGTTGATCCAGAATGCAGCTGCACGGGTTGTTACGGGAGCCCCTCGTTACTCCCATATAACACCCCTCCTGCGTGAGCTGCACTGGTTACCAATGGTTCTCCGGGTCTGCTTCAAGGTGCTAGTCCTCACCTATAAGGCCCTGCATGACTTAGGTCCGGGATATTTGCATGACCTTCTCCTGCCTGCCTCTCACCGTCCTGTTCGCTCACATAGGGCCGCTCTCCTCAGGGTTCCGACGGCGAGCCAATGTCGCCTTGCTGTGCCCAGGGGTAGGGCGTTCTCTGTGGGTGATCCCACCCTCTGGAATGAATTACCTACTGAGCTCCGGACGGCTCCTGATCTCCGTTCCTTCCGCCGGGACTTGAAGACTTGGCTTTTCAAACAAATAAGCTGACTCTGATTCCGGGTTTTATTATTTACTATTAATTAATTATTTGGATTAAATTATGATTTTATTGTACTTGTTTCTTAACTTGTGTTCGCCGCCCTGAGTCCTTCGGGAGAATGGCGGCATATAAATACATGTAATAAATAAATAATAAATATACAATTTCTTTATCAATGTTTCTTCTGTTCCTGTTAATATTTTATCTAAATCTGTTGTTCTTTATAAAAACCATGTAATTTAGCATCTTTCTCAAATCTAGAATGTATCTGTACTTGTGAATACCATGATATATCGATCCCTTGCTCACTCATTTCTTGTTTAGTTTTGAGTTCTCCCTTTTCATTCAAAATATCTTTATATCTAATGATATTTCCCATATTAATAACATTTGGGTGAATCAATGCTTCCATTGTTGAAAGCCAAACTGGTATCTTCAAATAAAGTTGTTCTTCAATTTTCTGCCAAACTAGCATTAATGCATTCCTTACGTAATGTCTTTGAAAATATCCATGTATCTTATTTTTCCCATATCACAAGAAAGCATGCCAACCCAGTTGTAGATCATGCCCTTCCAACATCAATAGTCTTGTATTCCTCAATACAATCCATTCTTGCATCCACGTTAATACCGCTGCCTGGTAATCAGGGTGGATTTGATTTAAATCGAGTTGATTTAAATCACAATTTAAATCATGATTTAAATCACTAGTAAAAAGGCTTGATTTAAATCAACTCGATTTAAATCATATTTTTTAAAGAGCAACTGTCATCTCTGCTACTCCTTTGACCCACTGTTGACTCACCGATAGTCCCAGTGTTGCGGAATATGCCTCATGCTACATAACTAAGCTCCATTTCATGCTGAATAAACTAAATTATTTATGTATCTTGAATAGAAAACTATCTTACAATAGATTTTTACCCCAAAAGTTTTTTATTAAAATAAATTCAATAAAAATCAAAAAAATCCGATTTAAATAAAAAAAATCCGATTTAAATGAAAAAAATCTGATTTTTTTGATTTTTTTAAAAAAAAATATTGATTTTTATCCACCCTGCTGGTAATACAGTTCCCAATTTAGTAAACCAAAACCTCCTCTGCTTCTTATGTCTTGCAACATTTTAAAACTAATTCTTGTTTTTTTCCTTGCCAAATGTACTTATGTATAGTTTTGTTAAGTTCCTCAAAGTATTTTTTCCCCAATTTTATCGGAATTGTTTGGAATAAGTATCTTGGCAATATATTCATTTTAATTGTAGCTGTTCTTCCTACCAACAATAGTTGCAGGTTTTTCCATTTTTCCAGATCCATTTGGATTTGTTTCAGCAGTTTATAGTAATTATCTTCCTTGATTGTTATACATCTTGCTGTCAACTGAATCCCTAGATATTTAACTTTTTTTACAATCTAAATATCTATTCTCTTCATTAACTCTTTTTTCCGCTTATCTGTTAGATTTTTAACTAGTATCTTAGTTTTCTCCATAAAACTAGGGAACAGCAGTCAGGAATGGGTTAACTCTGTCTGTTAGCTGCTAGGACTGAGTCTGCAAAACTATTAATCCACACCTCTTCCTGTTGCTTCTCAGCTTTTTAGACTCAGTCTAGCTGGAGAGACGTGTTTTGATTGAGCTGACCATTCCTGACTATTGTTTTAAAGGGAATAATTTCTTTCTCCAGAATATTGACAGGGAGGCTCCTATTTGATTGGGGGAGCCTCCCTTATCATTCCACCATCAAGGGCAATTTAGCCCGAACCTGTTGAAGGCCGCATGAACCGCTGATCACAGGAGATCTGAGGATTTGGCCCCTTTTTACCCCACAGAGGCAATGCCCACAACTCCGGAGCACTTGCTGGGCTATCAGAGGAAGGAGCATCGACAGAGACGGCCAGGCGATGCCCGCTCTGTGGCGCTTGCATCGGAGGAGTGGCGAGGCAGCCAGTGGCTATTTTGGATCAGGGTAAGACCGCTCCGATCGGCTCCCTACGGAGGCTAGCCCTTGGAAAGATCGTCGGATACTCCTCCTCGGACCAGTCTTTCACAAGCATTTCTCCGCGAACCTGGGCCCAGAGACCACTGAAGTATTTTGGCCGCAGGGGTGATAGTAGTGCGGGAGGAGCTAGATCACAGCCAACCCCCCCTTCTTATTTTGAGCACAGTGGGCTCTCTGAGCTTAGCGCTGTGCAGCCTGAGTAGTAAATTTTTACTAAGCTTCACAGGCCTAGAATTCCCCTCAAGGGATTCCAGGATGTCTTTCTCACGTTCGAGCCACACCTATTCCAGGTCCAAATCTGGACTCACTGAGCAAGATAGTGAACACATGGCAGGGCCGTCTGGCTCCAGAGCTTCCAGCTGCGGCAAAGCCCATTCTAGTGCTTCTACGAGCCCTAAGAAGGCCTCCAAGGCTTCACAGAGTGTGGCTACTCAAAGGCACAAAGCCATTGAATAAACCATTCAGAAAGCACAAAAGGAGGCTGCAAAGAGTAACATGAGCCTCCAAAGCCAAGAGCCTTCTGGCTCACAGCTTACCCCACCTAGACAGCCTGAGCTGCCTGTTATTCCGGAGGAGTTGCCTCCAGCTGCATGGTCTCCTGATGAAGTCATGGAACAGGGCCCTGTTCTGCCCAGCAACAGTAAGTTGCTTTTTGGCACTATGCCAACACTAGAGCTGATTGACCCTTCTTGGGGACAAGTGGTGGAACGTAGGAGGTCCTCCGCTGAGGCAACATTCACACCCACGGCTGCAGGTCTTAGGTCTGACCAAGGCTCTTTTGATCAATTACCATCCAATATGTCTACCCATAAGAATACAATTCTATCTGGATGGCATTCTCATCCAGTCCAGTTCACAAAATCTGGCAACATGGGATTTGAATACCACCATACAAGTTCTTCAACATCAAGTGTTTTCCATAAACCTGGCCAAAAACCATCTGGTCCCATCCACTCGTTTGCTCCATCTGCAATCATAGAGTCAAAGGTGTATCTCTCTCCAGTACACCAAGCAAGTCTACGGGACTTGGCAGGACATGTCTGGATGGAACATTCCTCTCCTCTTCTGCTTCTCTCAGAGATTCTAGGAAAGATGGTGTCCTGCTTCGGCATCACTCCTTGGGCACGTCTCCACAGCAGGGCTCTGCAGTGGTTTCTTCTGCCATTCCAAAGGGCTCACCAGAGCACATCGCCAGCAAGAGTGCGGATTCCTCCAGAGGTTCTTTCTTCCCTCAAATAGTGGACGTCAGATGCCATTTACAAGGGTTGCCGGTTCTGGGAGCCTCACAGGCTAATCTGTTGTGGTCCACCAGCAGCCTGCGGAGCTGGCAGCGAAGTCGGACATTGAGGAGGTTGGGGAGGACAATGGGCCAGGCCTGGAGTCAGGGGAAGGCCCATACGAGGGCTCTGCGTCAGAGGCAGAGATGGGGCTGGGGCCATCTGAGAGCGATGCGCTGACTCTGGAGCCTCCAGAGGCGGATAGCAGAGAGGCAGAGGAACAGGAGGAGCCTGTTCCTAGTGCACACATGCGAAGAGCTGCCAGAAGGCAAGAGCAGCTAAAGCAAAAAGGACAACTCAGGAGTAAGGCCAGGAGATGATTGGCCTCTCCCAGAAGCCTTAAAAGAGCAGCAACAGCTCTTGGGATCTTTGTAGGAAAACAAGGTTACTATAATTGTTTCTTGTCTTGCTACATTTGTCTCTTGCTTTTGAACTTTTGCCAAGAAAAGCCTTTGGCAGGGTGCCAAAGTAGACAGAAGTTGGTGATAAGGCCGAAGGACTGTTTATGAAGAATTTTTTTGGGACTTGATTTGGACTAAGCTGAGAATGAAGTAATTCTCAGCTGTTCTAATAAAATATGTTTGTTTAGGACTGATTGTGTTTGATGATAACTACTTGGCCCTAGGTCACGACATAATCCTGATAACCGATGCCAGTCTCTTCAGCTGGGGAGCTCATCCCGGTCAACGTATGGTTCAGGGCCATGGGTCTCTGGAGGAGCTGACTCACAACATCAATTGTTTGGAGCTCCGGGGCTGTTCACCTGGCTCTCAGGAGTTTGGAAGAGGTAGTTTCAGGACACTTCTCGCATGGACCCCACCAATCATATATACAATGCCACTTGGAGGGTGTTTTGCAGTTGGTGCAGAAAGTGGGGTCTGGCTCCCACTGATGCCTCTGTGGTGCACATTTTGGACTTCTTGCAAGATGGTTTAGATGACAATCTAGCCCCTAATACTCTTCAACGACAGGTAGCAGCTCTGTCATCCGTTCAGACATGTGGATCCAGAGAATTCCTTTCTCACCATCCAGTTGTCCGGCAATTCCTTAGAGTGGCTTCTAACCTGACACCTCCCGTAGTACACCAATTTCCCACGTGGAACTTAAACAAGGTCTTGACTGCCCTTACCGGAGTCCTTTCGAGCCCCTTCGGGAAGTCAGCTTGCGCTTCCTGTTATATAAGGTGGCGTTCCTAGTGGCTATTATTTCCGCTAGGAGAATATCTGAGCTGGTGGCTCTGTCAACCAGGGAGGATATATGTGTCTTCCATGCCAACAGGGTTATTTTATGCCTTGACCCAACCTTTCTTCCTAAGGTCAACACGTTGTTTCATAGGGCTCAGGAGCTGGTATTGCCCAATTTTTGTCCTGCCCCGTCCCACCATTTGGAATGTACTTGGCATACACTAGATGTGCGGAGGGCTCTCCGTATTTATCTTAAAAGGACCTCCTCCTTCAGGAGGATGGAAGCCCTTTTCGTCTCCTTCCAACCAGCAATGCTCGGTTGCAGGGTTACATCATCCACGTTGGGGAGATGGATTCGGGCTTGTATTGCTACAGCCTATGAAGTGCAGGCCTTGCCGGTACCGAGACGCATCACTGCCCACTCTACTAGGAGCGCAGCGACTTCGGGGGCTTGGGCTACCCAGGCTTCACTGGAGGAAGTCTGCCGGGCTGCTACTTGGTCGTCCCCGTCACCTTTTATCCGCCATTATAAACTGGATTGTTTCGCTTCCTTGGAAGCTGCATTTGGCAGGCAGGTGCTCCAGAGGGTTTTTTCAGAGCAGGGACCCAGGCCCAGACTCATCCCTCCCAATAGGACTTCCAGCTTTGGTATGTCCCATTCCTGACTGCTGTTCCCTCCTTTATGGAGAAGGGGCGTTGGTCTTACCTGACACGCCCTTTCTTGGGACAGAGGGAACAGCAGTCAGCCCTGCCTGGTTTTTCCATCTGGCCCTGGGGTTTTCAGGAGGGATGTGCACTGTTTTTTGTCTTCACAGCTCAACACGTCAGTCTGTGTCGACGCCTTCGTCAAAAAACTGGGAAACAACAGGAAGAGGCGTGGCTTAACAGTTTTGCAGATTCAGTCCTAGCAGCTAACAGACAGAGTTAACCCATTCCTGACTGTTGTTCCCTTAGTCCCAAGAAAGGGCATATCAGGTAAGACCAAAGCCCCTTCTCCTTATTTATTTTCAGACCTGCCATTTCTCCATATTAATTGCAGAAGAAAAAATAAAACTACCTAGAAAAAGCGGAACTACCTAAAATACTTGAAACAGTGAAATTAATGTTAGATAAACATATTATCAATGATGGAATTAACAGAAGCAATCAAGAGACAAAAGAATGGGAAGACACTAAGTCCGGATGGACTACCAGTAGAACTATACAAAAACCTGCAAGATATTTTAAGTATTCCAATGTTGGAAGTATTCAATGAACTTCTCTTAGAGGCAAAGGTACCAGATTCATGGATGGAAGCATATATTACCCTCTTACCGAAAGAAGATGCAGACTTACAACAGATAAAAAACTATAGACCGATATCTTTGTTGAATGCAGATTACAAAATATTTGCTTCAATAATTGCAGAAAGACTAAAATGATTTTTAAATCAATTTATACATTCAGATCAAAATGGTTTTCTACCTAAGAGACAAATTAAAGACAATATGACAACAATCTTAAATACATTGGAGTATTATGAAGCACACCCAGAGAAATAAATGGCCAGGGGTGAAATGCTACCGGTTCGGACCGGTTCTGCTGTCCAGGTATGGAAAATTTTGAATGGTTCGGAGAACCGGTAGGGATAATTTTGATTGGCTCTGCCCACCTGCCCTCCCCCTCCTCTCACCTCTCCTATATTCTGTTGTTTATTAGCTCAGCTGATTCACGCGGCAGAGCGATTGCTGCCTCAGATGAGCTAAGAAACAGCAAATGAGTCTTAGTCTCATTTGCCCTCAGCTAGAATAATAAAGGGACACTTTCTGCCGCTTTTTTTCCTCTTCCCCCCACCCCAAACAGGGAAAGGAATACTAGCTTTAATGAGATGTCTGGGCGTTCAGCCAAGAGCAATTATCACCTCCTTAAAATGTTAAACAGTTTCACAACTGCGAATCTTGCCTGAATTGAGAAACTGCCTCAAAAGAAACTGCCTTTTACTTCCTCTGGAGCAAAAGCAGAGCTCCTCTTCCAGGGTAGATTTTTCTCAGTCTTCTATTTTTCTTCCACAGCAGAACAAAAAAGCCTCTTCCTGTGAAGGCTTTTCCAGTTCTTTATTCTGATTTTCTCCTGGAGCAAAAGAAAACCCTTTCTAGTGAAGTAGTTCCACTGGTTAATTGTTCTCACTGTCAGGAAGTTTCTTCTTATTTTTAGGTTGCTTCTCTGTTTCTTATTTATTTATTTATTTATTTATTTATTTATTTATTTATTTATTTATTTATTTATTTATTTATTTCTTCCTTTCTTTCTTTCTTTCTTTCTTTCTTTCTTTCTTTCCTTCTTTCTTTCTTTCTTTCTTTCTTTATTTATTTATTTATTTATTTATTTATTTATTTATTTATTTAATCAAATTTCTATACCGCCCTACTTCCGAAGGACTCAGGGCGGTGAACAGCCAAGATAAAATACAGATAATACAAATATTACAAATCCCTTAAAATTATTAAATATTTTGGCCAAAACACAAATTAAAACACCCAATTTATAAAATCACGAATTAAAAAATTTAAAAAATAATTTAAAATTTAAAAGAGGGGAGTTAGGCCAGGCCAGCTTGCTGAAATAGAAAAGTTTTGAGAGCACGGCGAAACGTGCGCAGGTCCGGGATCTTCCATATCTCTGGGGGGAGCTCGTTCCAGATGGTAGGTGCCCCCACAGAGAAGGCTCTCCCCCTGGGGGCCACCAGTCGACACTGTTTGGCCGACGGCACCCTGAGGAGCCCCTCTCTATGGGAGCGTACTGGTCGGTGAGAGGCTATTGGTAGCAGAAGGCGGTCTCGTAGATACCCCGGTCCGATGCCATGGAGCGCTCTAAAGGTGGTAACCAAAACCTTGAAGCGCACCCGGAAGACCACCGGGAGCCAGTGCAGCTTGCGCAGGAGGGGGGTCACATGGGAGCGCCACGTCGCTCCCATAACCACCCGCGTGGCTGCATTCTGGACCAGCTGGAGCCTCCGGGTGCTCCTCAAGGGGAACCCCATGTAGAGAGCATTGCAGTAGTCCAAGCGGGAAGTAACAAGAGCATGAGTGACCGTATTTAACGAGTCCCGATCCAGAAAGGGACGCAACTGGCGAATCAGGCGGACCTGATAAAAAGTCCCCCTGGCCACGGCCGTCATGTGCTCTTCTAAAGACATCCGTGAGTCCAGGAGGACACCCAAGTTGCGAACCCTCTCCGTGGGGGCCAATGACTCGCCCCCAATAGTCAGTGATGGCACCAACTGACTATATTGGGATGTCGGAAACCACAGCCACTCGGTCTTGGATGGGTTGAGCCTGAGTCGGTTTCTCCCCATCCAGATCCGCACGGCCTCCAGGCACCGGGACATCACTTCAAGGGCATCATTGGTGTGGTCCGGGGTGGAGATGTACAGCTGAGTATCATCAGCGTACTGATGGTACTTCACCCCAAAACCACGGATGATCTCACCCAGCGGCTTCACATAAATGTTGAACAGAAGGGGCGAGAGGACCGACCCTTGTGGCACCCCACATACAAGGGGCCTCGGGGTCGACCTCTGCCCCCCTGTCAACACAGACTGCGACCGGTCAGAGAGAAAGGAGGAGAACCACCGTAGGACGGTGCCCCCCACCCCTAACTCCTCTAGCCGGTGCAGCATGATACCATGGTCGATGGTATCAAAAGCCGCTGAGAGGTGTAATAGGACCAGGACAGAGGAACAACCCCTGTCCTGAGCCCTCCAGAGATCATCAACGCGACCAATGCCGTTTCCGTGCTGTACCCAGGCCTGAAGCCCGACTGGAACGGATCTAGATACGACGATTCATCCAGGTACTGGGGGAGCTGTCGCGCTACCACACTCTCAACAACCTTTGCAACGAAGCGAAGGTTGGAGACTGGACGATAATTTGCCAACACTGCCGGGTCCAGGGAAGGCTTCTTGAGGAGAGGCCTCACCACCGCCTCTTTCAAGGCGGCAGGGAAGACACCCTCACTCAAGGAAGCATTTATAATCCCCTGGAGCCAGCCTCGTGTAACCTCCCGATAGGCCAGCACCAACCAGGAGGGACACGGGTCCAGTAAACATGTGGCTGCGCTCAGTCTGCCCAGTATCCTGTCCACGTCTTCGGGCGTCACAGAATCAAACTCTTCCCAGATAATACTCACAAGACCTGCCTCTGTCCTCCCCGCTGAATCTACCCAGTCAGAGTCCAGGTGTTCCCGAATCTGAGCGATTTTGTCATACAGATACTGTACAAAATCCTCGGCTCTACCCTCCAAGGGGTCCTCCCGCGCTTCCTGGTGGAGCAGGGAGTGGGTCACCCTAAACAGGGCGGCCGGGCGATTATCTGATGACGCAATAAGAGTGGCAAAATAGTTATATTTCGCCACTTTTATCGCCACCAGGTAGGTCTTAATATGAGACCTTACCAGTGTTCGGTCAGATTCAGAATGGCTGGCCCTCCAACCACTCTCCAGGCGTCTTTTCCGGCGCTTCATCTCCCTCAGCTCCTCAGTGAACCAAGGAGCCAGGCGAGATCGACGCCGGGTCAGAGGCCGCAAAGGCACGACCCGATCCAAAGCTCCAGCGGCCGCCCTATCCCAGGCGGCCACCAGCTCCTCAGTCGAGCCGTGTGCCAGAGCCTCAGGAAATGGCCCAAGCTCCATCTGGAACCTATCAGGATCCATCAGGCGCCTGGGGCGGTACCACCTCAATGGTTCCGCCTCCCTGCGGCGGTTCGAAGGTCAAAGCGAAGGAGGGAGTGATCTGACCATAACAAGGGCTCGATCACTATATCCCCTATCTCAAGATCACTCAACCACTGACCAGAGACAAAAACCAGGTCTAGCGTGTTTCCCCCCGTGTGAGTAGGGCCATGAACTAACTGGGTCAGGTCCATGGCCGTCATGGAAGCCATAAACTCCCGAGCCACCTCAGACGCCTCACCGACGGATGGCAGATTAAAATCCCCCATGACCATAAGCCTGGGGGTTTCAACCGCCACCGCGGCTATAACGTTGAGCAGCTCGGGCAGGGCTGCCGTCACATGGCAGGGAGCCAGGTACGTAACCAGCACACCCATCTGCACCCCATGACCCCACTTCACAAGGAGGGACTCACAACCAGCCGTCTGAGGAACAGTGACCTCCCTCGGACCAAGACCTTCTCTAATGACAACTGCCACCACCCCCGCCCCTCCCCTGTGTCCTCGGCTGATGGAATGCGCGGAAACCAGGTGGGCACATCTCAACGAGGGGGACCCCCCTCCTGGCCCAACCAGGTCTCCGTAATACCCGCCAGGTCCGCTCCCCCCTCCTGAACAAGATCACAAATGAGGGGGGCTTTATTTACCACGGACCGGGCGTTGCACAGCATCAGCCGAAGGCCCAGGGCCTGAGGGTCTGTGCAACCTGGGGAACGAGGGGAGCATTGGAGGCCGGAGCGCGCCACCGCTTGGAGCCAGCGGGCGCGCGCTCCCACAACCTGATGTGACCCCCTGCTCCCGCCATATCTGCCCCTCCCACCCACAGTACTGATGTAATGTCCATCCACAACACAAGCTCTAACCCCCTCCTTGACCCCGGTTCCCGCATCTCTAGTGCTGTGCTCTTCAGCCGGCTCTGGCCTCCTCCCCGACAGGTTCTCCCCCAAACCCACCGAACCCACCCCCCTCCCAGAAACCTTTAAAACCTTATCTAAAAATTTCCCCAAAAAACCCCACAACCCCCTCCTCGCCGCATGCCACCTCTCGGGATTCCAAAATCCGTCATCAAGGTAGGCCCTCGATAGTGAGGAGGGCCAAACCTGCGAGAGGGGGGAGTCTCGCAGCGCAAGCAGGTCAGCAGCCGTAAACATCGCACAAAACAGAGATGGAGAGTCAACTGGTCAGGGCTTCACCAGATCGTCCAAAAATACTGGGTCAAAGTAGATCTTCATATCAGGAGCTGGTTCACTGCCCTCTCACGACAGTGAAAGGGGCCAGTGACATCTCCCCACGTCTGGAGGATAATTATCCCAGTCACCCTCTCACAGTGACTGGGGCAGATGACATCGACAATAAAGTCACAATAGTCCATCCTTTCATCTGGCGGATGACAAACAGCCCCCTCAGCACCTGCACACCATTTTGCCCAGTTCTCCTCCAGTTTGGGGTCGCACAAGAAGCCAGCAATTTGTAAAGTTATTAAAGACGATGATAATCCCACAGGCACAAGTTTTTCCCTGGGGCGAGAGTAGGGATAGCAGACAAAAAACCCAGTCCAAGTCCAAGGGTGGGTGGCCATTAAAGGCCAACACCCACCCATACCTGGGGGAAGAAGGGGGGGAGGAGAAGCCACCCGAGGCGACCAATAGAGCCCTGGTCAGCCTCCCGCCTCTCCTGTCCCAAACTCCCCAAATCCCCAGTCTCAGCTCTGATGACAAACAAACCCCGGATAACAGGGGTCAAGGCTCAAAAAAGAGCAGATGGTAATCCTGAGGGCAAGGCTGTCCGTATTCCCCCATCCACCTGCTGCAAGCTCTTTCCTCAGCCGGATGATCCGTGGCTGCCATTGCCTTCCGCCGCCGCCACCACCGCCGTCGCCGGCTCGTAACCGGCACCCTGGGCTCCCCATGGCGCCTCCAGGATCCCCGAAAAACATCCGGAGAGCGTCCCAGAGATCCCTGAGGGGCGAGGGGATGAAGGGCACCTCCAAGCCGCCGCCACCGCATAGCAACGCCGACTGCCGCTGAACGCTCTGGCTTCCACTCCTCCCGGCGCTGACAAGCCGGAAACAGCTGTTTTTAGCAGGCCGCCGCCCCATCTCCCGCAGCGGCTTCAAACAGCACGTCCCGCCCTGCCCTGATATTCCGGAGGGCGAAAAAGCCCTCAGCAGGCAGGGCGGGCATTCCCCTCATTGGGACTGGAGCCGGAGATAGTTAAAGCGGCTCCCGAAGACCCCTGACACCAGCGACCTCTCCATCTCCTCAGTGGAGCTCAGCCGACCGCCGCCATCTTGGGACACGCCGGAAGCGAATATCTTCAGTTTCCATCAATTGCTTCTTTTGCCTTCTGGTGCTTTGGAAAATACATTGCCCCCCCCTTCTTTCTGGCAGCCCCTTAAAAGCCTGTTGCCTATCACACTCTTGGGCAAAGCATGTGAGCCATTTCCTCCTTTCAGTGGTCCATGAAAGTACATCTATAGTATGTAGATAATAAAGGTGAAAAAAGGTAAACAACATTTTTACAGAACTATAGATATGTTGATGCTGTGACAAGAAATGGCTGGGAGGGGAGAGGCCAGACAAGGCACCTCTTGAAGTGAGTGACATTGAGCTGGCCACGCCCACTAAGTCACATGACCACCAAGCCACGCCCACAGAACCGGTAGGGAAAAGTTTTAGATTTCACCACTGCAAATGGCGCTGGTCTTCCTGGATGTACAGAAAGTATTTGGGAATGTGAATTGGCAATTTATGCTAGCACAGCTAAAAGATTGGCTTTGGGGAAGATTTGTTAATATGGTTAAGGCAATACATCACAAACAAACTGCAAAAGTGATGGTAAATGGAGACATGACTGAGAAGGTTAGCATTAAGAAAGGTACAGAACAAGGATGTCCCTTGTCACCACTATTATTTATATTGACGTTGGAAGTATTAAATAGAAACATTAGACAAGATATAGAGATAAAAGGCATGGAAATTAAAAAGGAACAGTACAAATTACAGGCATTTGCAGATGACTTAGCTTTTCTTTTGGAAGACCCAGAGGAAACAGGGCCTAAACGAATAGAAAAAATAGAAGAATATGGAGAAGTTTTTGATATTTGTTGTAAGTCTTTTTTTGTTCTGAGCCTTAGCTTTCCTAACTTCAGCTTTGCAGGTTCGGGTTATTTGTTGATACTTTGCCATAGTTATGTGTCCCTCTTTCCATGTTTTTGTACTTTATTTCTTTCAATTGATCAGAGAATTCTTTGTGCAACCATGTTATTTCTTTTCTTTTTTCTTTTCTTTTCTTTTCTTTTCTTTTCTTTTCTTTTCTTTTCTTTTCGTCAAAGCAGAAAACTGCCTGGGGAGACTTTCAAAAGCAGTTGAGCAAACTCAGGCAGAAAGGAATAAACAGTTAAACTTACAAAATATTTTTAAATTAAATCTTGCAAAATTTTGATATGGAAACACATTTATGGGAGGTAATTATGTAACTATTCATTTTTGGATTGCATCAAACACTTGAGAAGTTCATTACAAATTGTGTGCAAATTTCTGAAAGTTGAATTGGGTAGACAATTGTATTTTGGAACATCTTTGAAATATAGCAGAACTGAAATGATTACTTATTATTTTCCTTGGCAAGTAAAATAATATTTGTTGTATACCATATGGGCATTTTGGAGAAAAGAATAATATAGGTAGTTGTTGACTTGTAACCACAATTAAGCCCAAAATTTCTGTTACTAAGTGAGACAGTTGTTAAGTGAACTTTGCCCCATTTTACAACCTTTCTTGCCACAGTTGTTAGGTGAATCACTGCAGTTAGTAAGTTAGTAACGTGGTTCCTAAGTGAATCTGGTTTCCCCATTGACTTTACTTGTCAGTTCACAGAAGGGGTTCACATAACTGCAACCATCATAAATATGAGTCAATTGCCAAGTGTCTGAATTTTGATCACATGACTATGGGGATGCAGCAACAGTCATAACTCTGAAAAATGGTGATAAGCCACTTTTTAAATGAACTGTTGTAAATTGAGGGTTACCTGCACCCCATTCCCTCCAGGACTGTAAGAAGACTTATAATATTTGCCATATTGAGAAAAGCCTTTCCACATGAGCAATTTGAAAGTAATTTGACAAGGCTTAGTTCGAATTCTGTTCAATATATTTGTAAGTGATAATATAAGGATTTCTAGGTAAGATTTGTCTTTTTTCAGATGACACAAAGGTGTGTAATAGAGTTGATATTCTTGGGGGTATTTGTAACATGGAAAATAATTTGGTTTTGCTGGAAAATTGATAAAAAATGTGGAAACTGCAGTTCAATGTTTTTAAGGTAAGAGCATGCAGTTGGGGAAAAAAGAATCCTCTGGCAGTGTACAGTATTGGAGTATTAGAGAGCTAATGACCAATCTTCAGAGTGTTAACAACCAGATGACTACAGGGAATTTAAATCCTCCCGTTCACTACCATTCAGTCAGAACAGAAGAAGCGTCTTGGATGAGAAGTGAAATGTCTTCAAGGGAAAAAAAAGTTGCCTTTTGAAAAAGCATCTTTGGGACAAAATTCTGGAATGCATCACTAAAGGGATCACCAGCAGGAAAAATGAGGCCCTAATCCAGCTAAATACATGTCCATTATCCCAAAAAATTAAAAATTAAAATACTAACAATAAAAAATAATAATTAAAATAAATGAACAAATAAATAAACAAATAAATAAAAAACTCAAAAGGCAGACTTGATGGACCACTAGTCCTTTTTCTGCCATTAGTTTATTATATTTCTATGAAATCTTATGCATTATTACTTCCCCCCCCCCAAATTCGCTTCCCTATTCATTTTTCTTAACTTGAAATATAATTTTAACTTGAAATATAATATTACAAGAAAGTAAAATGATATGGATCTGCTATGTTACCTTTAATTCCATATAATTGTCTGATTCTTTTTCTCCTTCAGCCCTGTTTTTCCAGGACTATTTGAATTTTGTTCTCGATATACTGGAGCTTCCTTGCAAGGAGCAACACAGCTGAATAATAAGGTACAGAGGTGAAGCAGCCTTCTACTGTTTCATAACTTAAGATATATTGACTAGAGCTGTGATGATGAACTTATGGCACGCATGCCACAGGTGGGACGCAGTGCCCTCTCTGTGGGCACGCGAACTGTCACCCCAGTTCAACTCCACTGGATATGCGCACGCACCTCCCTTCAGCCAGCTGGTCGTCGGGTCTCTGCCGCGCATGCGTGGGAGGTGAGGCGTGTGTAGGGGGCTCGTGCGCATGCATGGGGTGCATGCGTGGAGCGTGCATGCATGCATCTTGGGGCGCATACATGAGGGCTGCACATGCATTGCATTTTGGGGGTTCGGAAATGCATGTGTGCATTCGCAGGCACGCATACGTGCTTTGGGCACTCGGTCCGGAAAAGGTTAGCCATCACTGGACTAGAGCATTCTTCTAATGCTGTTTTCAACTATGCAGTAAAATGACATTCATAACTTTTTATTGAATTTTATTGAAGTATGATCATAACTAAAGTTGAATAAACGCATGAGCCTAAATTAGAAAGTTCCCAGTTGGAAAGTTCCCAGTTCACTTTGGATTGGATTTCATTTAAATTATGATTTTAATCACTAGTTAGGAAGATTAATTATTTAAATTAATCCACAAGATTCTGTAATCATCCTTAGTAAAAATGCATTTTAAACTGGAATTTATGTCTTTCAGTACTCAGAACAATGCACATACAGATTTCATTTTTAGAAAGTCCATATTATATAAAACAATGATTTAGTCAGATTTTTAGATTAATTTTGATTAAAAAATGGAATGATAGTACTTGTGAAACTATAGGAATATGGACTAGTTACATTTTAATTAATTGTGGAAATTTGGGAGCATATTTTTGATAACTTTTGTCAAACTATCATCAGATTTCTGTGGACTGCTGTTTTGATTGGGTTTTGATCTATTACTTAGAACCTCAGAATAGATTGTGATCACTTCTGTTCCCCTCTCCAGCCCTTTAATTTGCATTTAGATTTATCTTCCTTGTCCTAACCTGCTTCCTTGACTCAAATTACTGCTTTTTTTAGCTTTTGCACTTTCAGACAGATGTCAGTTACAAGATCTACCATCTTGTAAAAATAAGATATAAGAAAGCAGAATAGAATGTAATTGTATGTAAGCAAATATATACGGTATATGTATGTACGGCATGTATACTGTTTATGATTATTTCTTTAATCAATGTACACTTAAGAATACTTTTTAAATCCCTTTAAATATTTTTTAAATTGTATCTTGATAATTTATGCAAAGGCTTTACACAGTGGTATGCTTGGCATAGTGTTGCAAAGGATGACAAGAATGATATTCTAATACATGTGTATACTCATACCTAAACATGTAGAACTCCTAGTAAAGGCAGAGGTCTGTATCCAAATTGAACACAGCAAGGAAGAAGCAATTACTAGAAAAAATGAACACCAAGAGGAAGTTAGTTGGTAGCATGTTATTTACAGGACAGAAAAACCCAAGAAGACTGACCTCACAACCACTGGAGCTGAACAATTTCATAACCTGCCCCTGGAGGAAAACTTGCAAACATTGGGAGAAGAATTTCACTCAAGTGTTCCAGTAGCTCAGACTTCCCCAAAGAAAAAAACACAGCTGTTTGTGATGGGTGACTCATTTCTCAGAGGAACAGAATCAGCAATCTGTAGACCACATAAGATTAAAGATATGTGAGAGGGAGGCGTAGCCAGCGTCGCGGCATGACAGCTGTTTTTTGGGGGGCTCCAGAATAGCCGCTGATATCTTAGCTGATCGAGAGTCTTAATTGACCTAAGCCATCTTGTAGGGAGGGCAAACAAGAGAAGCACGGATTGATTAACTCAGGGAATCCACAAATTCCCGGATTAATCAAAGGTAGCTTCTCAAACCAGACATCTGAGAAAGCTGCCATAAGAGCCACTAAGAAGCTGGGGTGCTCACAACGGAGCAGTGATATCAAGAGAAAGTGCATCATGGAGGGGGGAAATGGCGGGCATCAGGCGATACGGTGTGGATTCTGGGTCTCCAGGAGAACACCGATACCCTAACCGATTTTGGGGATCCCCAGGGATCATAGCTGTCTTGTGGAGACAGCGAAGAAAGAAGACACTCGCTGGCATGGATAGGGAATGAGCAAGTTCCCTGAAGTGCCGGCATTAGTCTTTGACCCGTCAGCAAAGGAAGGCAGCCATTAAGGAGCTGTCATAAACCAGAGTGGCCACGATCAGAAAGAGGGAATGTTGGAGCAGTAATTGAATGGAGTATTGTTGCTGGGTGAGTAATTAGCCAACTCACAGATAAAAAGGAAAAAACTTTTAACAGCTTGAAAGAAATCCCAGCGGAAATTGACAGCTAATTAGCACTGGGGAACTTAAGCGGAGATAGAGAAAAAAGGAACTTTAAAATCAAATCTAAATCCCTAAAAGGAATCTTCCACCTGGATTTATAATTGGATTTGGAAAAAATAAGAATAAGAATAAGCTCAAGCTCAACCCTTCCAAGACTGAGTGGCTGTGGTTCCCGGCATCCCGATATAGTCAGCTGACTCCATTGCTGACTATTGGGGGCAAGTCTTTGGCCCCCTCGGAGAGGGCGCGCAATCTGGGAGTCCTCCTGGATATGCAGCTGTCCTTGGAGGAACATCTGACGGCTGTCAGGGGGACCTTTTGTCAGGTTCGCCTGATTCGCCAGTTGCGACCCTTTCTTGATCGGGATCCTATGTGCACAGTCACTCATGCCCTCGTCACCTCTCGCCTGGACTACTGCAACGCTCTCTACATGGGGCTCCCCTTGAAGAGCACCCGGAGGCTCCAACTGGTCCAGAATGCGGCCGCGCGGGTAATTACGGGAGCTGCATGGCGCTCCCACATAACACCGCTCCTGCGAGAGCTGCACTGGCTCCCAGTGGTTTTCCGGGTGCGCTTCAAGGTGTTGGTTACCACCTTTAAAGCGCTCCATGGCATAGGACCTAGTTATCTTCGAGACCGCCTGCTGCTACTGACAACCTCCCATCGACCCGTGCGCTCCCACAGAGAGGGCCTCCTCGGGGTGCCATCAACCAAACAATGTAGGCTGGTGACCCCCAGGGGGAGGGCCTTCTCTGTGGGGGCACCTACCCTATGGAACTAGCTGCCCCCTGAGATAAGGAGAATCCAAGACCTCAGTGCCTTCCACCGTGCCCTTAAAACTTTCTTTTTTCATCAAGCCGGGCTGGCTTAACATATTTTTTAATTTTTAATTTTTAACTGGTTTGTCATTTTAAACTGGGGCCAAATTAATATATATTCTTTTAATTGTTCTTAATGTTTGTATTGTATGTTTTTATCTGGCTGTACACCGCCCTGAGTCCCTTGGGAGAAGGTGCAGTATATAAATTTGAAATAAAATAAAAATAAATAAATAAATAAAAAGACAAGGAAAAAGGAGACAGAAAAATGTTTTAAACAGCAGAAGAATTTAATTTAAAGAGTGACTGCTTTTGTGTACTGCAAGATGGCTATTTTGTTATGGAAATTGTGAATCGGAGAAACAGCTGCTGGAGGGGGAATTTAAGCGAAGAGAGAGAAAAAAGGAAATTTAAAATCAAACCTAAAGCCCTAAAAGGAATCTTCCACCTGGATTTATAATTGGATTTGGAAAGAATAAGAATAAGACTAGGAAAAAGGAGACAGAAAAACATTTTTTTAAACAATAAAGGATTTAATTTGGAAAACAGAAAGTAAGCGTTCTTGTGGATTATAAAATGGAGATTTTGTTGCCAGAAGACTAGTGATTTGGAGAAAGACATTTGTCGGCAGAAAGAACGTGAGAGAGAGGTGTGGGAGTGCATATTTGTGCAGCTGAAGCAAGGTTAAAGAGACAAAGACTAAACTCTGCTGGCTCAAGTAAATATTTGAAGTGGACTTTTTTTTTTAAAGAGACTATGGACTTTGAAACCTGAAGTATATGTAAATGAAAAGAACAAGCTTAAAAATCCTAGCCTTTTAAAATTGAAAATATGGAGAATTGGGAGGATGAATATGAGACACTAAGGGAGATGTTTCAAAAAATAAGGGAGGTATTTAAGGGAAATAAAGAAGCAGAAGATTGGTTAGATGGCAAAAAAAAAAAAGAAGAGAAAAGATGAATGAGAAGCAAGAGAGACGAGATAATATTGAAAAGGAAATAATTGAAAAAAGATAAAGATGATTACACTGGGTTCAACAGTGATAGAATAAAAATGGATAAGGGAAAATATATCTCAAATATGAAGAGAAGAGAAATAAATGGGGAAAGATTGAGAATGAAAAGCAATAGAGTTAAAATTAAAGAAAAAAGGCTGAAGGGGAGAGATAAAAGGAAAAAAGAAGGTAAAGAAATGGGAGAAAGACGAAAACATCAAGAAAGAGAACTGTGGAAAGACTAAGAGAAAATGGTTAAGAGTCAGTGAAAATGTTAATTTGTCAATAAAGAGAAGGATGCTAGTTGTAGAAATTGTATTTTGGAAGATTGTTTGAGTAAAGGTTTAAAAGAAAAAATGGAATAAGATGAAATATACTGCTGATAATTAAAAAGATGAGGGGAAATTTCGAGAAATATACTTGATAAATGAAAGAAAGATCGGGGTTGTCTGGACTCCATAGTGGAAAATATAAAATTGAAAATGAATACAGCAACAGAGAGGGATGAAGGAAGGAGAAGAGAGAAGGAAGGAGAGAGAGGGAAGGAAGAGAAGGGAATGGAAATTAGCGTAGGAGTGAGGGTAAGAGAGGGAGGAAGAGAGGAGGTGAAGGAGAAAGGAAGGGGAAGTAGGGAGGAGAAGAAGAGGGGAAGAGAAAGTAAGAAGGAAAGAAAGAGAGGTGATAGGTTTGAGGAGAAAAGTTGCTGTACAATAAAAAAGATGAAAGAAAGGCAATCCTGAACAAATATAAAGATATTAAGATAAAGAATGAATTGTTTAAAGAATAAAAGAGAACAAATATGAATAAATAGCAATAATTAGAATTTAAGGGCAAATGAAGATGTTGTTTATGTAAGCAAGCATAGAAATATTGAGACATGATGAAAAAAAGGGAAAAAGATTTTGGCAAAAACTGTAATTGAAGTAAAATGTATTTGAATTTGATTAATTGTATAAAATAAGATATGGCCAATGCTCTGTTCAAAAAAGATGTGGGTAAATGTGTGTGTGGGAGGGGGGAACCAATAAAACTTTTTTTTTTAAAGAGAAAGTGCATCATCTAGGTGAGAACCTGGCTTTATCGATAAAAGTTTCCTTTTCATACCCACTTGAAATCAAAATATATAGAGTGGAAGTGGCTAAAGTGAGGAGGGAGAGCGGTTGTGTATCAGCTCTCCATTTCCGGTATTGAAGCGGCAAAGAAAGTGAAAGCTTAAAAGGGGAAAAGTTTTTCTTTCTTTTTTTGTATGGATTACATGAACTGAAAATTTGGCTGAGAATTGATTTGGAAGACTGGATTTGAAATTAAGAAGAGTGAGAAAATTGACTGATTAGTTTGAGACAGAGAATTATTACAAATGATTTTAATTTAAATGGAAATGGATTGAAAGAATTGAAGCGTGGAACCGTATAGTTTTGTTATACTGCAATGCCATCTAGTGGCAAGAAAGAAAAAACTATAAAAAAAACCAATTTTGAATTAGTTACAAGCCTATTTTCTCCATTGAGAGTGGAGACAGCAGCCAGTGTGGGTACTACTCATCCAATCAGATTGAAGGACTGAGTCAGCCAACAACTTTAAGTCCCGCCTCTGTTGCCGGGCAGACCCAGCTTTGGCTCAGTCCTTCAGTTGGACTGGCGTGTGGGTCTGTAGCTCTGACTGCTTTTCTCCAAACTATCTCTCCTTTTTGGAATTATTGGTCTTTTTGAACCTGGACTGTTTCTGACTTTTCTTCTGCTTCTCCCTGTGGACTTGGTTGCCTTTGGACTTTGTAAGTTTTTTTGCCCTGTGTTTTCCCACTTTAGAACTGTTAAGCCTCTGCTGTGAGGGCTTTTTGTTTTCTCCCTTTGGGGACCCCTGGGGGGGCTTCCTGGGGCTCCCTGCCAGGCTTGGCAGC
Organism: Pantherophis guttatus; assembly: GCF_059756535.1. Taxonomy (NCBI): domain Eukaryota; kingdom Metazoa; phylum Chordata; class Lepidosauria; order Squamata; family Colubridae; genus Pantherophis; species Pantherophis guttatus. The sequence continues at coordinate 116,572,501 of NC_142065.1, read as the reverse complement.
TACCTCCTCAGGACCTGACTCTCCTTGCTGACCGCTTCCCCCAGGGCCTCCTAATTGTCTTCTCGGCCGTATTTTCGCGCCGTTTCTGTGGCGGCGGCCATTTTGAAGCCCTCCGCTCCAAAACGCAACTTCTAAACTTTAAAAGAACTTGCTGCCTGCTGCTTTGGACTTTGAATCCACCTCCCTGGAAGCTAGATTGCCTGCCCTTCGTGGTTACTGGTGGCTTCTTCTTGGTGCTTGCCCACGCTGCTGCTAGCGCTTATTTCAAGCCGCTCCGACCAGCACCTGCTGAATTAATTAGCGCAGCGCTGATAGCCGACCAACAGCTGAGCCGGGGTTGCAGGCTCCCTCTGAAGAAGCGGTGGCTTCCAACGGAGCTATTTAGTGGGATTATTTTACCTGCTGCAGCTCCTGGGGGGCTTCCTGCCTGTTTACCAATTAAATTGGAGAGTGGGGTTTTCGCGCCCCCCCCCCCAACTTCCCAGCGACTGTCTCTGAAGCTGTGGGCAGATTTAAAGGGCAACTGTCTGGACTGTTCTTGACTGGGCTGGCTGTGCGGGTGTTCGTGGAGCTTCGCGCCCCCTTCCTTGGCTATTGAACTTACTGTATCCCCGCTGCCCTTGCCAGCCTCCATTGCTGCTTTCTTCTTGCAGCGGCCATTTTGTGGAGTGGCTGCGCTCCCCCTGCTGTTCGCCCTCTGGATCGTGTGCTCAGGGCTGGAAATTAGTGGAGTTGCCGCGCTCCCCTCCGGGTCCTCACTTTGTGACTGCTGCTTTTGTCTTGGGATCTGTCATTATGCCAAAGTCATTGGCCAAATCCAAACATGGCCGTAAGCATAGCTCTGCTTCTCAGAGGCAGTCAGAGGATGAATCTGCCTCGTTTCAAGATCCAGCGCAGTCACTTGTTGCCCCGTCTTCTCACGCCCATCACAAGAACAGAAAGCATGGCAGTGCGCTGGAAAGAGTGGAAAAACGGAGGGACAGAGTCCTCACCCAACTTTGCGCCAAGGCGAGCTCTGATCTTCAGTCTTCAACAACTTCTGCTCCGCTGCAGTATTCTCGGCCGGCGACTCCGGACCAGTTGTCTCTCAGGGACTGCCCGGTCACCATCTCCACTTCAAATTTGTGGGGCTCTGTTCCTGCGGACCTTGTCACTGCACCGCCTGCGAATGAGGAGATTCCTGATATTCCGCCTCCTCTTGACACCTCTGCGGTTCCCTTGGTTCCTGTCCTGCCTCAGGAGGCGGTGAGTTGTCCCCTGTCTTCCGACCAACTGCAAAAGATGATTGAGGCTGCAGTGCAAAAGACTTTGGCAGCGGGTCGTCGTCCCTCCAGTGTTGCTGGGTCTGTTCGGTCGGCCTCACCAGAGCAGCCTCGTTCTTCTGGTCATGCACCTCCCAGGCCACCTCGCTCTCCCTCCTGCTCCCATGCTGGTCAACTCTCCCCCCTGTCGGATGCGGACATCAGTGACAACGGTGACTCTGGGTTGTCAGATGACGAGAACCTTCCACCTGATCAGCCGGTGTCTACGGCCCTTTTTCCACAGGCCTTGTTTAGGTCTCTTCTGTTCAAAGCCGTCAATACGGCTCGGCTTTCCTCCCCTGATTCCCATCCTTCTGTTTCTGGGCCGTCTGGAACTTTGGACCCGATGTTCGCTGAGCCGCCCAAACCGATTACAACCATTCCTACACCTCCACTTTTCCTGGACGTCATGAAACGGCAGTGGACTTCCCCAGCGTCAGCTCCTATCCCTTCTTCATCTGACCGTACTAATTTCCAGGTCGCTTCTGACCTGGACACTCTTCTGCAGCTCCCGTCAATAGATGCTCCCATCGCTGCTCTTCTCTCTTCTGCCGCTGTGCCGGGCGATCCTGCTGAGAACTTACGACCTGATGAACGCCGTGCTGATATGGTCCTCCAAAGGGCCCATCTGGGGGCAGCATGGGCCATTAAGGCGGCCTCTACAGCATCTTTCTTTAACCGCTCCACGTTGTTGTGGCTCCGCCAGTTACAAGAAACATTGTCACCGGAAGATGCTCGTATTAAGCATGACCTCAATAAGATTGTAGCTGCGGTTCAGTTTTCAGCGGACTCCACTCTCAGCGCTGCTCGTTTTGCGGCCAAATCGCTGGCCTCTGCTGTGACGGCTCGCCGTTTGACCTGGCTCCGACATTGGCAGGCGGACGCCAGGCATAAATGGAAGCTCGCCTCGGTCCCATTTGGGGGGGTCCCGTTTGTTTCGGGACGCCTTAGACCCCTTTTTGACCGAAACCAGAGACAAACGCAAGGTTTTGGCAGCGGTTTTCCGCAGGGGGGATTCCCGCTTCTCTCCATATCCCCCTCGACCCCACCTTCGAGGTAACTCTGTTGGTGGGCCTTCTTCCTCCTCCTTCCCCTCGCCCCGGCCGTACACAAATTTTGGCAGACAGCGGGGCTCGCAAGATAGGGGATTCCGGGGTAGATCGTTAGGGTCTAAGCGGCCCTTTCGAGGGGGAGGAGGTCGTTTCATCCGTCGCCGGCGCTAATTACATTTCTAATCCTCCCATTGGCGGCAGATTGGCCATTTTCGTAGCCGCCTGGGAACGGTCCACCTCTGATCAGTGGGTCTTAGCCACTCTTCGTTCGGGTCTAGCTATCGAATTTGTCTCCACCCCCCCTGACTCCTTTGTCTGTTGTCCGATTTCTCGTAATTTGGAGAGAAAGTCCCTTATGGACACAGCAATTCACCATCTCCTGACCATTAGAGCTATTCAACCCGTCCCTGTGGGCCAGGAGCATCAGGGTTTCTATTCCAGGGTTTTCCTGGTTCCCAAATCTTCAGGGGGGTGGCGCCCTATTTTGGACCTGAAACGCTTAAATAGGTACGTGGTGTACCGTAAATTCAAAATGCAATCCTTACAAACTATTCTAGCCGGTGTTCGGAGGGGCGATCTCCTCTCTTCCATAGACCTTATAGAGGCTTATTTGCACATCCCTATCCTTCCCTCCCATAGACGTTTTTTGAGATTTTGTTACGGGGGGGTCCATTATCAATATAGGGCGTTACCTTTTGGTCTCTCCTCTGCCCCCCGTACCTTTACGAAGGTGTTGGCTGCTTTAGCGGCATTTCTTCGTGTCCGTTCTGTTAGACTTTTATGCTACCTCGATGATATTCTCTTGTTGTCCCCTTCTGTTGCTCAGGCTGTGTCGGACGTTCGTCTCACGGTAGAGACGTTGGCGGCCCATGGTTTCTCGGTTAATTTAGTTAAGAGTCACCTCTCTCCTTCCACCAGTTTGGTCCATTTGGGAGCCCTGATCGACACGGTTCAGGGTAGGGTGTTTTTGTCCCCCGATAGACAGGCGGGTATCCGTCAGTTAGTTTCCAAGGTGGAAGCCTGCAGGGCCATTTCCCCTCTTGTCCTCTCCCAACTGTTAGGGAAAATGATTTCTGCCATCTCCATAGTTCCCTGGGCACAACTGCACGCACGGGAACTTCAATGGTTTCTCTTGCCGTTGCAGAAGGCGGGCAGAGGCACTTCATTCAGGCCGGTTCCGGTCCCTCCGGCGGTTTGTCGGTCCCTGCGGTGGTGGCGTTCCCCGGCCCTAGCTGCGGGGTCGTTTTTCCTGGAGCCTCAGAGGGTGATCGTAACCACAGATGCCAGCCTCCTTGGTTGGGGGGCCCATTGCCAAGGTCAGTTGGCTCAGGGCACTTGGAGCCCGGCAGAGTCCCGTCGCCCGATCAACTGGCTGGAACTACAGGCGATCTTCCTGGCTCTCAGGGCATTCCGAAGCCTGGTCTCCAACTCACACGTCCTCGTTCTGACGGACAATGTCGCAGCAAAAGCGCACCTGAACAAGCTGGGGGGGACCAGGTCGAGGTCACTTCTTCTGCTGGCCCTGCGACTGGGATTCTGGGCAGAGCGGCACCTTTGCTCCCTTCGGGCAGAGCATATTTCCGGAGCGGACAACTCCCAAGCGGACTGGCTGAGTCGTCGTCGAGTGGACAACGCGGAGTGGCGCCTCCATCCCCGAATCTTCCAGGAGCTGTCTCGGAGGTTTGGCATGCCGGTGATCGACCTCTTTGCAACGCACACGAATGCTCAGCTGCAACAGTTCTTCGCCAGATTCCCAGATCCTCAGGCAGCGGGCGTCGACGCTCTTCGAATTCCATGGCCGGCGGGTCTTCTCTACGCCTTTCCCCCGACCTCACTCCTGCCCAGAGTGATTCGCAAGATCTTGTACGAGCGGGCGGAAGTGGTTCTTGTAGCGCCTCATTGGCCCCGGAGACCCTGGTATGCGGACCTTGTGTCCCTCTCGGTGGCCCCATCGTGGCGCATCCCCCTCGAGGACGACGTGCTGTCCCAGGGCGCTCTATTACACCCGGACCCCGCCTGGCTCAACCTGACCGTTTGGCGGTTGAGCGGAGCACTTTGACAGCGGTGCATATCCCGCCGGACGTTATTCAGACATTGCAAGCCTCGCGCCGCGCTTCTACGGATCGCATTTACTCTGCCACCTGGCGCGCCTTCTGTTCCTGGTGTTCCGAGTCCGGTGTTTCCGCTCTTCAGCCATCCATTGTGGACATTTTATGTTTTCTGCAGCAGGGCCTGGCACAAGGCCTCTCTTCCAACACGTTACGTAGGCATGTGGCCGCGTTGTCCTCGGTCCTGGTCTGCGGGTCTTTGCCATCATTGTCGCATCATCGCCTAATCCGGCGTTTTCTGCAGGGAGCTACTAATTTGTGTCCTCCTGTAGTGCACAGATACCCTACATGGGATCTCCCCTTAGTTCTGGAGTCGCTTATGGGTCCCCCGTACGAACCTTTGCGAACTACTAGTCTCCGTCTACTCTCCTGCAAGGTCTCCTTCCTGGTGGCGATAACGTCAGCCCATCGTATTTCGGAGATAGCGGCATTATCCATCCGTTCTGACCTTTGTGTCTTTCATTCGGACCGTGTAGTTCTCCGTTTGGACCCCACCTTTGTCCCGAAAATCAATTCGGTTTTCCACCGCTCGCAGGAAATCATTCTGCCTAATTTCTGCCCGCGCCCTGTTCATCCACGGGAGCGAAGATGGCACTCGCTCGACGTGCGACGGGCTTTGCGGATCTACATTAAGAGGACATCTGTTTTCCGTCGTTTGGAGTCGCTGTTTGTCTCTTTTTTGCCCGTTTCCCAAGGGTGCAAGGATTCCTCAGCTGTGGTCGGTCGTTGAATTCGACTTACCATCGCTTCGGCCTACGACCTTCGATCCCTTCCGCGTCCAGCTCGAGTGACCGCTCATTCCACCCGTAGCGCGGCTACGACTGCTGCATGGGCGACCCAGGCGCCCTTGTTGGAGATCTGCAGGGCGGCTACGTGGATTTCACCAGTGCCCTTCGTACGCCATTATCGATTGGATCAGTTTGCATCGGCGGAGGCGGCTTTCGGACGACGGGTGCTTCAGCGTGTCGTTGCCGGGGAGACTGTTGTTGCCGACCAGCCGGTTCCCACCCTGAACTCGGGACAGTGAACTGGGGTATGTCCCACACTGGCTGCTGTCTCCACTCTCAATGGAGAAGGGGCGTTGGTCCTACCTGATACGCTCCTTCTCGTTGAGTGGAGACAGCAGCCAGACCCCCCCTTCTCCGGCTGTTTTTTCTCTGTCTGTTTTACTCTTCTCTTGACTTACCTGGTGGCAGATCCTGCCTTCTGTGCCCACACGCCGAGTCAGTCTTACGAGTCTTCGCCAAAGCTGGGTCTGCCCGGCAACAGAGGCGGGACTTAAAGTTGTTGGCTGACTCAGTCCTTCAATCTGATTGGATGAGTAGTACCCACACTGGCTGCTGTCTCCACTCAATGAGAAGGAGCGTATCAGGTAGGACCAACGCCCCTTTACCTTGACAATGCTGGCTGTGCTGATAAGAAAACAGCTGTTGAAGAGAGAAACTCGTATGAGAAAGGAGTGAAGAGATGGGAGTGCTGAATTTGTTTTTACTTTTTTATCTTTTTTTTTTTTTATTTGCCTGTGTGAGCTTTTTGAAGTACTTTGTTTTGGAGTTGCTGTTTTGGAGATTCTTCCTTCATCTTTGTATGGTTTCCCCCCCCCTTTTTTAAGGAGTGAAAAAGGATACTTGTGGTTCGTTTAAAATTTGGATTAAGGCAAGAAGAGCCTGGAGGAGGATAGGAGTTTAAAAAAACAATTTTTTCTTCTGTATCTTTTGAAAAAAAAAAATTGTTCCTGGCTTTTCCTTTTGTTTTGGTTTTGTTTTGTTCTGTTTTTTGTTTTTTTGGCTGGATAGTATTATTGGATATTTTTTTTATCTTTTGGAGACTAATTGGATTTGTTCTTTTTTTAGTAATTTGGCTTTCAATACTTTTTCTATTTTATTTTTATTTTTCTAATTTACTCATCGGATTAAATTGGATATTTGGATTACAAATTAATACCATAAGTGGATTACAAATTGGGGGTCTACAAAGCTAAAGGGTGAAGAAATTTACAGCACATCTGCACTCAGCAGCAAATCCTTCTATGACAGAAACTAAAATCATCAGAAACGATGGATTTAAGAAACCTTATACAATCGCTCCATGATGACTTAATAGGAGATTTAAAAGAAGTAAAAGAGATGATTGGGAAAAACGAAGAAAGAATTCAAAAAGTAGAGGAAAAAGCAGACTTGACAGAAAAGAAAGGGGAAGAATTAGAGGAAAAATTAACATCAGTAGACAAAAATCAAGAGCGAACAATCATTTCTCTCAAAATGGATCAATCTGATTTTTATTTACGATTTCAAAATATAGAGGAAGAGAAAAGGGAAAATCTGCCAGAGGTGATGGCAGAGATGTTGGCAGAAGTGATGGAACAATCCAAGGAAAAGATATTAAATGAGATGGATGAGGTTTTTAGAGTACACACAAGATATGCAATGAGAAATAAACTGCCGAGAGTTTTGTAAGATTTACAAAGAAAGCGATAAAAACAGAGATATTACAAATAACCAGAAATACTGCATTGAAATATAAAGACAAAGAAATAGTGGTGCTGATACAAATACCTAGAAGAGTTAGATATCAGGAAAGATATCTAATAGGAAAGAATATCATTTCACAAGACTTCTAATCACAAAAGGAGTGAGTTTTAGGTGGTTAATACCAGAAGGAATATTGGTGACATGGCAAGAGCAAAAACACAGATTAGATTCCATTGAAAAAGCAACAGCATTTTATGAACAATTTTGGGGATCATTAGAAGAAGGAAAAGCAGGAGAAGCAAGAGAAACCAGAGACCAAGAGGGAAGTGTAAAAGAGAAAGAAAAAAGGACAAAAGATCAGGAAGAAAGAGCAATGAGAGAAGGAACAAGAGCAAAAGAAGCAAAAGATCAAAGAGAGACAAGAGCGACAAGATCAAAAGTTAGTAATAAGTAAAATATGGAAGAAGAAATAAAAGCAATATCAATAAACATAAATAGATTGAATTCAGCGCTAAAAAGGAATAGAACTTTAAACAAATTGAACAAACTAAAGATGGATATTATATGTTTGCAAGAAGTACATATTAGAAAACAACATATAAAATTATTAGAATATCCAAAATTAGGAGTTTTATTCACTTCATTGTTACAACAAAGTAAAAGAGGAGTAGCTTTACATATAAAAGAAAAATTAGAGCCTAAGTCAATATTTGTAGATGAAGAAGGGAGGATCCTGATTGTGGAAGTAAGAATGAACTTTAAACAAATACTTTTAGTATAGTGTTATACTCACCAAATGAGAAACAGGAGGAATTTTATGGTCAATTACACAGAAAAATATCAGAATTGGAATATGAAAATATATGCATAATGGGTGACTTTAATGCAGTAATTGATGTTGATTTGGACTATAAAACGACAAAAATGAATAAGAAACCCAGAAAAACCAGAAGACTTTCTTCACAATGATAGAGGAATTAAGTATTCAAGATGTATGGAGAAACAGACACTTGAAAGAAAAACAGTACACTTTTTATTCAAATAGACATTTGTCATGGTTCAGGATAGGTATGATATGGATGTCAACAGATTTATTAGACAATATACAAGAAATAAATATTGACTCAAATCTTTGGGTGGACCATAATCCAATTACAATAACATGGAAAGGTCAAAAGAAAAAGTATAGATGGACTTTGAATCAAGCAATCTTAAATGAAAAACAATTTCAACAATTTATGGAAAAAGAACTTGAGCTTTTCTTTAAAATAAATAAAAAGGAAGATACTTCACTTCAGAATGTATGGGATACAATGAAAGCATATATTAGAGGCTTGGCAATTACATATTTGGGGGAAAAGAATAAAAAGAAAAGACAAACAGAAAAAATTGGAAGAGGAATACAAAAGATTTGAGAAAGAATTACAAAAAAATCCACAAAATGATAAAGCTAAAAAGCAAATGGAATTTTTAAAAAAATGAAATAAATCTAATTGAACAAGAATTTTTGGCATACAAATTAAGGTCAGCCAAACAGAACTTTTTTGAGAATGCAAATAAGCCGGGTAGATGGTTGGCATACTAAGTGAAAAAAGAAAAAGAGAAGAAATTAACCAATTACAAGATGAAAAAGGAAATATATGTTATAGAAATGAAGAAAAGAAAAAAATAATTCAAAATTATTATGAAAGTTTATATAAGCAAGAGATGATACTGGATGGAAAAATAAAACAATTCTTAGAGAATTCTGGCTTACCTAAAATACCTGAACAATATAAGGAAGCTCTAGAAGAAAGACTATCAATAATGGAATTGATAGAAGCGATTAAAAAGCAAAGAAATGGGAAAAACACCGAGTCCGGATGGGTTACCAGCAGAACTATATAAAGTATTTCAAGATGTGTTAAGCAATATAATGTTGGAATTATTTAATGAACTTTTAGTGAAGGCAAAGATACCAGACTCATGGATGGAGGCATATGTTACACTTATACCTAAAGAAGATACAGATTTACAGCAAGTCAAAAATTATAGACCGATCTCATTGTTGAATGTGGATTATAAATTTTTTGCTTCAATTATGGGGAGTAGATTAAAATGGTTGTAAAATGAATTTATTCATATGGACCAAAATGGATTTTTACCTAAGTGACAAATTAGAGACAATATGAGGATAATCTTTTTTTTTATTGAAAAAGTTTTAAAACAAACACAATTTCCCCACAACCCCCCCTCCCAACCCCCCCTCCCCCTCCCCGACTTCCCAGAGCAGAACACAAGGTATTTCTATTGACCTTTAACAATAAACTAAATTGCATAACCAATCATTAAACTAACACCCCTAAAAAAAAAAATTTCTTAACCCCCCATATATAAAATCCTATTTCTTAAACATAATACTTCTAATATCACTTATATAACACTTATACAAATAAAAGAAATCATTCATCAGCTATTTGATATTTTTTGGTCTGATACTTATTTTGTATATAATCAATCCATCTTCTCCAGTCCTGTATGTACCTTTCTTGTGTGTGATCCTTCAAATATGCTGAAATTTTAGCCATTTCAGCTAAATTAGTTACTTTCAATATCTAGTCATCAATAGTAGGCAAAAAGTCCTTCTTCCAGTGTTGTGCTACCAACAATCTTGCTGCTGTTATCAAGTTCAAAATCAATTTAGTCTCTGCAACTGTACAGTCCGTAGTTATACCCAGTAAGAACAACTGTGGAGTAAATTTCAGTCTCTTTTTAAGAATATTCTGCATCACCCACCAAATCTTTATCCAAAATGCTTTGATTTTTCTACAAGTCCACCATATATGATAATAAGTTGCATCATCACAGTCACATCTCCAACATTTAGCTTGCACATTAGAATACATACATGATAATTTTTTAGGATCTAAATGCCATCTATAAAACATTTTATAAAAATTTTCTCTTAAATTTTGTGCTTGTGTAAATTTCACATTTCTAATCCAAATCTTTTCCCAAGTCTCCATCATTACTGGCTCTTGAAAATTTTGTGCCCATTTAATCATACAGTCTTTAACCAATTCCGTCTCAGAATCTATTTCCAATAAGGCAATACAACCTTTTAATATGCATTTGTTTTTGATCTCTAATTTGTTTTACCAAATTCTCCTCATTTTGCACAAAGCCAGTTTTTTGATCTTCCTTCCATCTAGCTTGAAGTTGACCGTACTGAAACCATGTATAAATTATACCTTCTTCTTTCAGTATATCTAAAGATTTCAAATACATTACCCCCCTTTCCATAATAAGAAGCTCTCTATAGGTAATCACCTCCTGTTTTTGTTCTATACTTATATTTTCTATTGCATGTCTAGGATTTGCCCATAAAGGTATCTTATAATTTAACTTATATTGATATTTTTTCCAAACCCTTAACAAAGCATTTCTTAATATATGAACCTTAAATACTTTATCCACTTTTTTGTCATATAACAAATAAGCATGCCATCCATATAACAAATCATAAACTTCTAAATTCAAAATTCTCCCCTCAGTTAAATTAAACCAATCACTAATTTGTGATAAAACCGCTGCTTCATAGTATAATCTTAAATTAGGCATTTTAAGACTCCCTCTTTCACGTGTATCTTGTATAATTTTCATTTTTATTTGGGTTTTTTCCCAGCCCAAATAAAAGTATTAACACCTTTCTGCCATTCTCTCAGATTTTCATCTTTCTTAAGCACAGGTATCATTTGGAACAAAAATAAAAATCTAGGTAAAACATTCATTTTAATTGCTGCAATTCTTCCCAATAAAGACAACTGTAATTTTTTCCAATTTTCCATATCCTTCTGTACCTTCTGCCAAAGTACCTCATAATTGTTTTTGTATAATTTTGTATTTGAAGCTGCTATGTATACCCCTAGATATTTAACCTTTTTAACTATTTCAAAATCTGTTAATCTTGCTAGTTTATCTCTTTCAAGTATAGTCATATTTTTAACTATCATCTTTGTCTTATGTGAATTAACTTTAAATCCTGATACTTTCCCGTATTGATCAATTATATCCAATATATATGGAGCTGACTCTATAGGTTGGGATAAGGTAATAACCAAGGCATCTGCAAATGCTCTTAATCTATAATCTTGTTGTCTAATTACAATACCCTTCAATTTTTCTGAGTCACGTATCTTGTTCAATAGTACCTCCAAAGTCAAAATAAAAAGTAGTGGGGACAGAGGACACCCCTGCCTTGTTCCTTTCTCAATTTTAAAAGCCTCTGTTAAACCTCCATTAACTATAATTTGTGCTGTTTGCTGCTGATATATCGCTCTAATTGATTGTGTGAAATATTCCCCAAAGTGCATTTTCTCTATTATTTTAAACAAAAATTGCCAGTTCAAACGATCAAATGCCTTCTCTGCATCCAAAAATATAAACGCTGCAGGGACTTGATTATTTTTTTCCAAATATTCCAGTAAGTTTACAATTTGTCTAACATTATATCTCATTTGTCTCCCTTTTATAAACCCTGATTGATCATTGTGAATTATTTGTTGCATAACTGGCATTAATCTATTAGCTAATATTTTAGCAAAAATCTTATAATCAGTATTCAGAAGTGAAATTGGCCTGAAATTCTCAGGTTTAATGGAATTTTGGTCCTCCTTTGGAATTAGTGAGACAAAGGCTGTTTTCCAAGAAGGTGGTACTCCTCCTCCTACTTGTATTTTATTAAATAAAATTTTGAGTGGTTCTAACATTTCAGATTGTAAATGTTTATAATAAACAGCTGTTAGTCCATCTGTTCCTGGAGCCTTACCTATTTTTAATTGTTTAATTGCCCCAACAATTTCCTCGGAAGATATTGGCTGATTCAATCTCTCTCTCTGTTCCAGCGTTAATTCAGGAATCTCCATCTTTAAATATCTATCAATATCAACATCTTGAATTGCATCTTTAGCATATAGCTTTGTATAGAACTCCAAAAAAGCCTTTTTTATTAAATTCTGTTGATAAATCTCTTTACCTCTAAATTCTATCTTGTCTATAACACGTGATTTCTGTTTTTTCCTCATCGTGTAAGCCAACCATCTCCCAGGTTTATTAGCATTACAAAATGTATTATGTCTGGCATATTGTATGCTGGTTGCTACTTGCCCAGCCATTAACATATTAAATTGCTCTCTTAAAATATTAATCATATCTTTTGCCTTTTTGTCTCCCGGGTTAATTATAAGCAATTGTTCTTTCTTTTTAATTTCCTCCTCTATCTCTTTTCGTCTGTTTTGTTGTTTTAATCTATATTTATTATTCAAAAAAATTAATGTTCCTCTCATATATGCCTTACACGCATCCCATACCATCTCCATCGAAGTTCCTTTATTCATATTGTTAATAAAAAATTCTTTCATTTGTTTTTTAAGCTCACACAAGTTATCTTCATATCTAAATAAATTCTCATTTAGCCTCCAAGACCTCCTTTCCCCTCTTTCCTGCTCTAGTTCCACCCAAACCGGGCTGTGATCAGTTAAAGTTCTTGGACATATCTTCGTACTCTTCACCCTAGAAAAAAGATCATTTGTAGTTAATATAAAATCAATCCTAGAAAAAGATTGATGCCTATCTGAAAAAAAAGTAAAATCACTCTCCAATACGTTCCTTTCTCTCCAAATGTCTCTGAGCTCCATATCCTCCAAGATATCAAAAAAAGATTTAGGCAACTTAGCACGCATGGAAATCTTGGAAAGACTTTTTTTATCTTTCTGGGTATTTAATACCCCATTCCAATCACCCATTAGAAGTAAAGATCTATAATCCCATTGTAATATTTTGGTATGTAAAAGTTTGTAAAATTTATCTTGTTGTTGATTAGGTGCGTATACTCCAATTACAAGCAGCTTCCCATTCTGTGTTGTTAATTCGATTGCAATATATCTACCTTGAGTGTCAGCCTCAATTAAATTGGCCACTAAGCCTCTTTTAACGTATATAACTAGGCCATTTTTCTTTTCTGGTGCTGATGCCACAAAATGTGTACCTAATTTCGAATTTATCAAGTACTTTTGATCTGAGGATTTAATATGCGTTTCTTGCAAACAAATAACATCGTTCTGAAATTGCTTCAAATAGTGAAATATTTTCTTTCTTTTTTGTGGAGAATTTAAACCGTTAACATTCCAAGATAAAAATTTATTTGCCATCTCTGGGCAATCCAAGCTTTGAGAGCATCAGCTGAACCTCCTCCGCCATTTTAGACTTCGGCCTAGCTCCTCCCATTGCTTGTGTTTTTGGGGCTTGTTGGGTTGAATCTTGAGGCTGTTGTGCCAGATGTTGTTTGTAAGTAGCTCTTGTCAATCGTTGATCTTTTGGCAGCTGTATCATCGTTAATGACTCAAGAGTTGGTGGTGGACCCCCACTCAATAGTGGATCTTCTTCCAGATTGGCTCCTCCAGCTAGTGCTTGAGCATAAGTTTGTGGTTGCCCTCCATCTTTCTCTTGTTGTGTAATTTCCAATTGCTTTCTAGCACCCCCTGGTGAGGGTGGCCTTCCAGCCTTTAAAACATTGGCATAAAAATCTTTTGCCTTTCCAACTGTGTTTAAACGATATCTTTGCCCAGCGTATGTCACTATTATCCCAAATGGGACATCCCATCTGTACTGGAGCTGCTGGTTTCTTAGTTCATTCACCAAAAAACCAAACTGCTTTCTATCTCTTAACATTTTAGGAGGAAGCTCTTTCAGGACCACCAGCTCTTGTCCCTCCACTTTAGTCTTGTTGCTGTAAGAAGCTTGCAAAATGTCATTTCTAACTCTCCTTGTTGTAAAATAAATCACCACATCTCTTGGTAACTGCTTTTGTTTTGCCAGATTATGAGGATAATCTTGAATACTCTGGAATATTATGAGGTACATTCAAAAAAACAAATGGCGATGATGTTTTTAGGTGCACAGAAAGCATTTGATAATGTGAATTGGCAATTTATGATATGGACTTTGGAGAGAGATTTTTAAATATGATAAAAACAATTTATAACAAGCAATTAGCAAAAATAATTATGAACAGAGAGATGACAGAAAAAGTTAATATAATGAAAGGAACAAGTCAAGGATGTCCATTATCTCCATTGTTATTTGTATTAACATTAGAAGTGTTGAATAGAAATACAAGAAGAAATGAAGAAATAAAAGGAATGAAAATCAAGAAAGAAGAATATAAATTACAAGCCTTTGCAGATGATTTAGTTTTTATTCTGGAGGAGCCTCAAACAACGGGTCCCAAATTACTAGAACAAATAGAAGAGCATGGAGATGTAGCAGGTTTAAAAATAAATTAAAAAAAACAAAGATATTGGTTAAGAATATCACTGAAAAACAGAAAAGAGGAATTAAATATTCAAATTGTGATCAAAGTAAAATATTTAGGAATATATTTAACCTCAAGATGTGTAACAATCAAGATAACTATTATAAATTGAAAAAACAAATTGAGGAAGATTTGGAAAAATGGAAAAATTTACAGCTATCATTGATGGGAAAGATTGCGACAATAAAGATGAATATATTACCGAGACTATTGTTTCTATTTCAGACAATACCGATAAAAGTGGAAAAGACATATTTTGAACATCTCAATAAAATAGTAAAGAAATTTATATGGCAAGGGAAAAAAGCGAGAATAAACATAAAACTTTTACAAGATGTGAGATTACGAGGAGGATTTGGATTACCGAATTGGGAGCTATATTACGAGGCAGCAGTGTTTACATGGATGAGAGAATGGATTTGATTAAGAAATACAAGATTATTAACTTTGGAAGGACATGATTTACAACTGCGCCTTGGTGGTGCAGCAGATTAAAGTATTGTTAAGTAACACCAGCTGCCTGCAATTACTGCAAGTTCGAATCTCACCAGGCTCAAGGTTGACTCAGCCTTCCATCCTTTCGAGGTAGGTAAAATGAGGACCCGGATTGTGGGGGCAATAAGATGACTTTATATAAAAAAGAAGACCGCGGGGGGGGGGGGCGAAAGCCCTACTAAGCAGGTATATACAAAAAAAGTATGAAGGCTATTGTTTAACGCATTGTAAGCCGCCCTGAGTCTCTGGAGAAGGGCGGCATATAAATCAAACCAATAAATAAATAAATAAATAAAACTGGAATGGCATGCCTTTTTGTGGTATGGTAGAAGCAAGATGCACACTTATTTTCAAAGACATTATGTAAGAAATGCATTATTATTAGTGTGGGAGAAGATTAGAGATAAATATTATTTGAAAATACCAGCATGATTATCATCAAAGGAAGCATTAATACATCCAAATATTATTAATATTAGAAATATTCCTAGATATAAAGGTATCTTAACAGACAAGGAGGAATTGAAAGGGAAACAAGAAATAGAAGAACAAGGGATTGAGTTGGATTGGTATACACATATGCAAATTCAAACAAGATATGAAAAAGACGCTAAATTATATGGTTTTTATGTAGAAATGACAGAACTGGATAAGATACAGGAACAGAAGCCCAGTCGGGCTTCAGGCAGGGGCACAGCACAGAAACGGCATTGGTCGCGTTGGTGGATGATCTCTGGAGGGCTCGGGATGGGTTGTTCCTCTGTCCTAGTCCTATTAGATCTCTCAGCGGCTTTTGATACCATCGACCATGGTATCATGCTGCGGCGGTTGAGGGGGTTGGGAATAGGGGGCACCGTTGTGCGGTGGTTCTCCTCCTTCCTCTCCGACCGCTCGCAGTTTGTGTTGGCAGGGGGACAGAGGTCGACCTCGAGGCATCTTGCATGGGGAGTGCCGCAAGGGTCGGTCCTCTCGCCCCTCCTGTTCAACATTTATGTGAAGCCGCTGGGTGAGATCATCCGTGGTTTTGGGGTGAAGTGTCACCTGTACGCTGACGACACTCAGCTGTACATCTCCACCCCAGACCACCCCAACGATGCCCTTGATGTGATGTCTCGCTGCCTGGAGGCCGTGCGGGTCTGGATGGGGAGGAACAGGCTCAGACTCAACCCTTCCAAGACCGAGTGGTTGTGGCTTCCGGCTTCCCGATATAGTCAGCAGGTGCCATCGCTGACTATTGGGGGTGAATCTTTGCCCCCCACAGAGAGGGCTCGCAATCTGGGTGTCCTCCTGGACGCACGGCTGTCTTTAGAAGAACATATGACGGCCGTGGCCAGGGGGGCCTTTTATCAGGTCCGCCTGATTCGCCAGTTGCAGCCCTTTCTGGATCGGGACGCCCTGCGCACAGTCACTCACGCCCTTGTTACCTCCCGGTTGGACTACTGCAATGCTCTCTACATGGGGCTCCCCTTGAAGAGCACTCGGAGGCTCCAACTGGTCCAGAATGCGGCCGCGTGGGTGGTTATGGGTGCAACCCGTTGCGCCCACATGACACCCCTCCTGCGCGAGCTGCACTGGCTCCCAGTGGTCTTCCGGGTGCGATTCAAGGTGTTGGTTACCACCTTTAAAGCACTCCATGGCATAGGACCCGGGTACCTTCGAGACCGTCTTCTGCCACCAATAGCCTCCCACAGGCCAGTCCGCTCCCACAGAGAGGGTCTCCTCAGGGTGCCATCGGCCAAGTTATGTCAGCTGGCGACACCCAGGGGGAGGGCCTTCTCTGTGGGAGCCCCAGCCCTGTGGAATGAACTGCCCCCGGAAATTCGTAAGATTTCTGACCTCCGGGTATTTCGCTGCGCACTCAAGACCCTATTGTTCCGCCAGGCTGGGTTAGCAACATAATTTTAAATTGGATGTTTTAAATTTTTGGGGTTTTAAATTAAGCCAAATTTATTTAATACTTTTAAATTATTTTAAATTGATGTTTATTCTGTTTTTAAATAGGCTGTACATTGCCCTGAGTCCTTCGGGAGAAGGGCGGTATAGAAATAAAATTATTATTATTATTATTATTATTATTATTATTATTATTATTATTATTATTATTATTATTATTATTATTATTATTATTATTAAAATATATATAATTATTTACTTAGTATGGAATTAGCAGAAGAAACAGGTAAAAGAAACAATGATAGAATGGGCAAAAAAAATTGGTTATTCAGTTGAGTTAGATAAATGGCAACAGCTATAGGAAAGGAATTATAAACTAACAATTTCCACAGCATATAAGGAGAATTAATCTAAAGTATTTTATAGATGGCACATGCCACCCGAAAAATTGGCAAAAATATTTAAAGACAAATTTGCAAAATGTTGGGAATGCCATCAGATTCCTGAATCGTATTATCATATGTGTTGGACATGTCCAGAAGCAAGAAAGTATTGGATGAAAATTAAAACATGGTTAGAATAAATGATACAACAACATATAGATTTAAAACCTGAACTGTTCCTATTGGGTATCTTACCAGAGAAATTTAGTAAGGAAAATATATACTTGATTGTACATGTGTTAACTGCAGCAAGGATAGCATTTGTGCAAAGATGGAAAGCAGAGAAAATTCCTATGGAGGAAGAAATAATTAAGAAAATATTGGATTGTGCAGAAATGAATAGACTGACTTTGATACTTAAAGAAAGAGAAGAATCGGAATATTATCAGATTTGGGAACAATTTTACTATTGGCTGGACAAGAGATATAAATAGTGGAAATAAAGGTGGGAGAAATGTTATAACAAAGGAAATGACAAATATCAAGTTATGAGAAATGATTGAGGAGTAGGGAGAAGACACAAAAGATGTACTCAGATGATACACTGATGGATTGATTATGTTTTGAATCTTGGTTTGTTTATAAAAATTAAAAAAAAAATTGGGGGGAAAAAGATATGTCAGAGAGGCTCACCAAAGTAATCAAGCCCACTGAATACTATCCATTTCTACTCTTTCAGTTTGGGATGAATGATAAAACCAAGAGCCTAGAAAAAAATATCTAAAGATTTCAAGCAACTAGGCAGGAAAGCAAAACAATTGGGGCATAGGTAATCTTATTTTCTATAATACCTATTAAATCCAATGAGAGAACAGAGGATTTTAAAAGGGATGGTGCTGTTGAAAGAACTTTGGATTTCTGGACCATGGTGTACATTGCCTACAAAAAGGACTTCTGGTAGGAGATAGAGTACACTTCACAAGGCCTGGAAGAATGTGTTTGGAAAATAATTGGCCCATCTTATCCAAAGGGCATTAAAGTAAAGATGGAAGGGAAGTGTGACCAATCTTTAAGACTAGACCAAAAACATAAATTCCAAGACAAGAAATAAGACAATGAGGAAGGACAGGAAAATTACATATAAAACAGAAGACATAGGAAGCAAATGCAGGGTCAGCCATAAAGGGCTCAAGTGCCTATACACTAATGCTCAAAGTACTAGGAACAAACAGGGAGAACTTGAAGTCCCAGTAGATAAGGGTAGGTACGATATTGTTGCTATTACTGAAACTTGGTGGATGGAACCCATGATTGGAACATACTGCTAGAAGGATATAAATTGTTCAAAAGAAAGTGAAAGAGGAAGAGGAGTTGCACTATATGTAAGTAATCACTATACCTCTACAGAAATACATAAGTACCAAGGATGAAAGCCTTCTTGAATGCATTTGGATGAATATTAGAGGAAAAATAAATGATATTGCTTAGGTTTATATTATAATCTGCCCAACTAAGCAGAAGAAATAGATGAACTTTTTGCTGATCAGTTAATGAAGGTATATAGGAGCACAGCGTTGTAGTAATGGGAGACTTTAACTACACTGATATCAACTGGGAGACAAACCCTGCAGCAAGGAGATTAGACAGGTTCCTGATGTGCCCAGCTGCCATCTTTGTTATCTAGAAGAGACAACCAGAGGGTCACCTATACTTCTTTCGATATAATAAGAAAGTCAAGGAAATGATCAGTCCATTAATGGGGTAAGATTGTAAGATGGTGACAGGCAGCAGAGAGAAAATGGAACTGCTTAATTCCTTCTTTTTATGCAAAAGGAAAAAATGGTCCAGCCTATCAAAAGCAAAACCATGGGAGACAGAACAGGAATGCAGGTAAAAATAGCAAAAAATTAGTAAGAGAATACCTATCCACTTTAGATTAGTTCAAAGCATCAGGACCAGATGGTTTACATCTCAGGGTTCTGAAGTCACTGGCAGATGTAATCTCAGAACTACTGATCAAAATTTTTCAGAGCTTCTGGAACATGGAGGAACAACCAGAAAACTGGAAAAGAGCTGATGTGGTTTCAATTTTCAGAAGAGAGAAAAAAGTGGAACCAGGAAATTATAGACCAATCAGTTTGACATCAATACCTGGGAAAATCTTGAAAAAGATAATTATTTATTTTATTTTATTTGTTTGTCAAACATGTATAACATAAAAAGTATAGGTATAAACATAAACATGAACAAAGGAAGACAGGGACGGTAGGCACACTGGTGTGCTTATGCACGCCCCCTTTACAGATCTCTTAAGAATGGGGTGAGGTCCACAGTAGACTGAGATTGAAGCTGTAAGGGTTTGAGGCTGTAACAACGGAGTTGGGTAGAGCATTCCAGGCGTTGACCACTCTGTTGCTGAAGTCATATTTTCTGCAATCGACTTTGAAGCAGTTTACCTTGAGTTTGTATCAATTGTTTGCCCATGTATTATTGTGGTTGAAACTGAAGAAGTTGGTTTTTTTAAAGTTTTTTCAGTTTTATTTCTTATACCCATAATATAAATGTACATTTTCTTATACATAATTAATCATACATATACATGTTTTCCTTAAAGAAAGCATTAAAATAAGGCATTTTAATTACATTGAAGAGTTGCTCTTCTACTCTTTCTTCCCTCATTTCGCAACAAACCTCCTTCGTCTCCTTTCTCTCCCTTCCCTCCCATCTCTCCTACTTTCTCCTCTCCTACCTCATCCTACTTCCTCTTCCTTTTCCCCACTCCTCTCCTCTTTTCCCCCTTCTCTCTTACTCCTGTTTCCTACCCTTCCTTCCTCTCCTTTTCCCTTTCTTCCATTTCTTTCACCCCTCTCCTCTTCCTACCCTCTACTCCTCTCTCCTTTCTATCTTCTTTGCTGTGGAATATTTTCCTTGTTTGGTATCCGAGGAACTCCTGTATTCTAATCATATATACTTTATTTCAGTTTCTTTTCAGATTTATTCTATCAGTATTGTCATCATAATTGTACATTTATTCTTATAATCTTCTTTCTTTTCCTCCCTCCATCCCCCCTTTTCATTTACTCTGGTGTCATCTGGGTTTCTATTTCTTTTTTATCCTCTCCCTCGTTTAACTTTCTATTATCTAAATCATTTATCTATCCTCTTATCTTCATATTTCTTTTCTAACCATATATAAACTCTGGTTTTAATTCTATAGATTTATGTAATATTTCTTCCAACCATTTCTGTATTCTAGACCAATAATTTTTTGCTTCTAAACATGACCACCACATATGATACTATGATCCTGGCAAATGCAAACATTTCCAACATTTGGCTGATTTATCCTTAAACATCTTTGCTAATCTGGTGGCAGAAAGAAAGTAAAACTTTTTATATAGATTTTCTTTATATGCAGTTGCCATTGTCAATTTATAATTCCTTTCCCATAGTTGTTGTCATTTCTCTAATTCTATTGCATATCCAAAAAATTTTGCCCATGTTACCATTGTCTCTTTTACCTCTTCCAATTTAATTTGCAACAAATAATTATAGTCTTTTAATCATTTTTTCATCCTTTCCAGTCATTATCTGATCCAACTCTGATTCCCACTCTGATCCAATTCTGATCCAACTCTGATTAAAACCATATTGTTTCTAGTCTTTATGATATCTTGATTGTATCTGCAGCCGTATATACCAGTCAATCTCAATCCCTTGTTTTTCTAAGTCTTGTTTCTGTTTTAATTCTCCCTTCTCTGTTAAAATGTCTTTATATCTTACAATCTTGTCCGTGTTAATCATATTTGGATGTGTCAACGCTTCTATTGTTGAAAGACACATTGATACTTCCATATAATGTTTTTCTTTTACTCTTTCCCATACTACCAACAAGCCATTCCTTAAACAATATCTGGAAGTATCCATGTATCCTATTTTTTCCATACCATAAGAAAGCATGCCAACCTAGTTGTAAATCATGTCCTTCCAAAGTCAATAGTCTTGTATTCCTCAATAAAATTCATTCTTTAATCCAAGTTAACATCGCTGCTTGGTGATTCAATTCCCAATTTGGTAGACCAAATCCTCCTCTAATTCTGGAATCTTGAAGAAATTTAAGGTTAATTCTCGCTTTTTTCCCTTGCCATATACTTCCACATCATTTTATTCAAATTTTCAAAGTATTTTTTCTCCAATTTTATCAGAATTGTTTGAAAGAAAAACAACAATCTTGGCAATACATTCATTTTGATTAATGCTATTCTCCCCATTAAAGATAATTGTAAATTTTTCCATTTTTCCAAATCTGTTTCAATTTGGTTTCTTAGTTTATAATAGTTATCTTCCTTCACTGTAATACATCTTGAGGTTAATTGGATACCCAAATATTTCACTTTCTTCACTATTTGAATATCTAATTTCTCCATTAGTTGCTTCTTTTGTTCTTCTCTCATATTTTTAACTATAATTTTTGTTTTATCTTTATTTATTTTTAATTCAGTTACTTTTCCATATTCCTCTATTTGCTCAATTAACTTTGGACCTGTTTCTATTGGTTCTTCCATAATGAATATTAAATCATCCGCAAATGCTTGTAGCTTATACTTGTCTTTTTTAATTCTCATCCCTTTTATTTCTCTATCTTGTCTTATTTTCCTGTTTAAAATTTCTAGGGTCAGAATAAATATTAGAGGAGATAACGGACATCCTTGTCTAGTTCCTTTTCTTATATCTACTTTCTCTGTCATTTCACCATTTATTATTACTTTAGCTGATTGATCTTTATATATAGTCTTAACCATATTGATAAATCTGTCCCCAAAGTCCATCTTTTGTAATTGTAAAATCATAAATTGCCAATTCACGTTATCAAATACTTTGTGCGCGTCTAAAAATAACAATGCCATTTGTTTCTCTGGATGTGCCTCATAATATTCCAATGTATCCAAAATAATTCTTATATTATCTCTAATTTGTCTTTTAGGCAAAAAACAATTTTGGTCTGGGTGTATAAATTCATTTAACAGCCTCTTCAATCTTTCCGCCATAATTGATGCAAATATTTTATAATCTGCATTTAATAGTGAAATTGGTCTATAATTCTTTATTTGTTGTAAATCTGTTTCTTCTTTTGGTATAAGAGTTATATATGCCTCCATCCATGAGTTCAATGCCTTGGCTTCTATTAATAAATCATTAAATACTTGTAACAATATATTACTTAGTACATCTTGCAATTTTTTATATACTTCTTCTGGTAGCCCATCTGGTCCCGGGGGTTTTCCATTCTTCTGCTTTTAATTCCCTCCATCAATTCCATCACTGATATTCTTTCTTCTAATGCTTTTTTAAATTGTTCTGGTATTTTAGGGGTCATTGCTTTTATCAAATATTGTTCTATCTTTTCTTCCAGTATATGTTCTTGTTGATATAATTTCTTATAATATTTCTCAAGGGGGTGTGGCCAGCGGCAGCAGCAGTACGGCAAATTCCGGGGCTCCTGGGAAATGCTGATATCTCAGCTGCTTTAGGGGATCCCCAGGGATCATAGCTGTCCTGTAGGGACAGTGAAGAACGGAGGCATAGGCAGGCATGAACAGAGAAGTTGCAAGTTCCTTGAAGTGTCTGCATCAGCCTCTGACCCAGTAGCAAGGGAAGACAATCATTAGGAGCTGTCAAAAGCTGGGCAGCCATATGCAAGAAGAGAAGGAAAAAAGAACAAGGTGATCATCTGGGTGAGAAACTGTGGTCTTGGAAACAAGATTCCTTTATATATTTAACTCCTGAACTTTTAAAACTCTTTTACTTGAGAAAATTGGCAAAGAGAAGTGGGGAGGGAGTGGAAAAAGGCTACCTCCCCACCTCCGGAATAGCGGCGAAGAAGTGGAAGCCATTAATAAAAGCTAATTAACAAAAGCTGAAGAAGTAATTTAACAAATTGAAAGCAGAAGAGGTATTTTTAGCTGAAGAACTGTAATTTGAAAATTTGACTTTGGAGTTTTGAAGGTGGGGGTTTAAAGCTGAAAGAAGAAAGGAAATTGTTATTTTTTTTTCTTTTTTAAGACTATTTTGGATTGCAGAGGAAATTAAAGAGATATATTGGACAAAGAAAAAGATGAGTGTGGAGTGGCCTTGGGATATTTTGGAAATTGGCAAGAAGATTTTGATAAGAAGTAGTCTTGTGACTTCGTAACAGAAGGGGGAAGATATAGAAGAAAAAAAGAAAGTCATTTGTTTTTTCCTTTCGTTTGATGGGGTTATAAATTTTGGAAGATTTTGGAATAGTGGTATTTTGGAATATTGTTTTTTCTTTCTGGTTTTTCTCTTTTTGTGCCTTTTCCTTTTCCTTTTCCTATTTTTTGTAGAAATTTCCTTTTTCTGGACTTAAAAAGAGTTCATTGGCAGGGTTTTTGTTTTTTCAATTTTTTAATTTGGGGGGGAGATATACTTTTTTTCATCTTTTTATTTCTTGGTTGGATATTTTGGGCAAACACCTGGGTTTTGGACTAGTGAGTTTTTATTTTTGTGCTGATCTGGTTTTATCTTTTCTCTTTTTTTTCTTTCTTTCCTTTTTCTTTCTTTTTTCTTTCTATTTTTTGCCCTTTTGGGCTGTTTGATTGTTCTTGGCTTTTTGTATGGTTTATGGATCAAATCTATGTGAATTAGGGTATCAAGAATCTGAAGAGTCTGATTGGGCATTTTGAATTTAAAGAAATTGAGTATTTGGATTATAAAATTGGGTAGTAAGATTTGGAAAAAAAAAAGAAGATGAAGAAAACAACACAACATCTATCATCACCATTAATATCAACAACGCCTGGTACTACAGGGCAAAAGACAACAGAAATTGCATCACAGCAACAGAAAGTCAACACAGAATTTAAACTATGCTACAGACTATATATCTTAAGACAAGATTAGACAAGGTAGATGGGAGAATGGAAAAAATGGAAGGAAATATGGAAAAAATGGAAGGAGAATTGAAAGAAGTTAAAGAAATGATAGGGAAAAATGAACAACAATTGCAGCAAATGGAAGAAAAAGCAGAAGCAACAGAGAAAAAAGTTGAAGAGATGGACTATAGACTTACAATTACTGATAAAAATCAGGAAAAAACAATTATAACCCTGGAAATGGATAAAGCTGATTTTTATTTAAGATTTCAAAACATTGAAGAAGAAAAGGGAGAAAATCTAGCAGAGAAAATTGCAGAGATACTTGCAGAAGCAATGGAAGAAAGTAAGGAAGGGATATTAAGTGGAATCAACAAGATATACAGAATGCACACAAGATACGCGATGCTGAGGTGTTGCAACAAGATAAATTGGATATTATAAAGGAAATTGATGAGGCATATAGGTCCAGACAAATTATGCACGAAGAAATAAATTGCCAAGGGAGGTGCATATAAGATTCGCAAGGAAGAAGGTAAAGGATATCTTCTATAGTATGGCAAGAGATGAACCAGTCATGTACAAGGGAAAGGAGGTGATTATATTGAAACAAATTCCAATGAGGGTAAGGGAGATAAGGAGAGATTATAGGTTTTTGGCTACTCAATTAAACAAAAGGAATATCCTCTATAGGTGGATTTTACCAGAAGGCATGTGGATCACGTGGCAAGGGAATAAAGTTAAGATAGATAGCTTAGTAGCAGCTCAAGAGTTCTTGGATCAATTACGAGCGTCTGAAGAGGATCAAAGCAGTAAAGAAGAGTTAGAGGCGATAACATCTGAAGAAGAAGCAGCCCAGTAGAAAAGAGAGAAAGAAGGGACATCGAAGGAAAAGGAGGAGGAAGATAAGGATAGTAAAGAGACAAAGAAAGACTGAAGACCACAAAGAGTTACACGCGTCAAGAAGTATTAGGATAGTATACAAGAATTAAGAGATGGATGATTGGAAATTGATATTGATTAACGTAAATGGCCTGAACGATAACAAAAAGAGAATTTTTTTTTTACAAAATTACCTAAACAAAATATGGATATAGTGTGTCTTCAAGAGGTTCATATTAAAAAGGAAAATCAAAAATATTTGGAATATAAGAAATTGGGGAATCTTTATGCATCTCTAGCTGACAAAAAGAAGAGGGGAGTAGCATTGTACATCAAGAAGGAAATAAAAGCCGAACTAAAATATGCAGACCCAAAGGGAAGGATATTAATGGTGGAAGTTAAAAGAGGCAATTATCTAATTTTATTAACAGCAATTTATGCTCCAAATGAAAACTTAGGAGACTTTTATAAAAAATTAGGAGAGAGATTAAGCATGATAGATAAGAGCAAGATTTGCATAATTGGGGCTTTTAATGGGGTAATAGATTCGAATAGAGGACCAAATGTAAAAAGAAAAAGAGGAAAAATTTACCAAAACCATTTTTTGATATGGTAGAAGAACTCAATCTAGTGGATATTTGGCGGGTTCTGCACCCACATAAGAGGCAGTATACATATTATTCTAATCCTAAAAAATCTTGGTCCAGGATTGATATGATGTGGGTAAGCAGAGATATAGGGTTAGCTATTAAGTCAACAGAAATTATGCCCAACATTTGGGCAGATCATAATCCATTAGAGGTTAAATGGGAATGTATGCACAAGAGAAGAAATACAAGATGGAGATTAAATAATCAATTTCTAAAGGACAAGCAAAATGTTGAGAAAGTAAAAAAAGAATTAAATCTATTTTTTGAAGTAAATGAAAAGGAAGTAACATCTCGAGGTATCATATGGGATACAATGAAAATATACATAAGAGGACTAGCAATATCGTATAGTGCACATAGGAATAAGAAAAGAAGAGAGAGGCAGAAGGCACTGATAGAAGAATTAGGGAAAGCTGAGAGGGAACTACAACAAAAACCAGATAATAAGGTTGTTAAAGAAAATTGGATGGTTATACGGCACAAATTAAATATTATCGATCAAGAGGAATTGGCGTACAAAATGAAACGAACCAAACAATATTATTTTGAAAATGCAAACAAACCGGGCAGGTGGCTGTCCTACAGGTTAAAAAAAGAAAAAGAGAAAGGCATAATTCATCAATTGGAAGACCCGGAAGGCCATCTTAACAATAAACAGAAAGATAAATTGGAGATTGCCCGAGAGTATTATGCAGCTCTGTATGCGGAAGAACAAATTCCCAACGAAAAGGTGGTCCAATACTTGTCAAAAGAAAGTCTCCCGAAGATTGGGGAAGAGGATAAAGAAATACTTAATAAAGAAATAACAATGACAGAATTAAGGACGGTAATATCAAAACTTAAAAAGAACAAATCCCCAGGCCCAGATGGACTTCCAGGGGAATTCTATAAAAATTCGGATTTGGAGGAAATTTTATTACCAAAGCTGTTAGAAATTTATAATGAGGCCCTAACAGAATCCGAAATTCCAGAATCATGGAGAGAGGCGTATATTACTCTCCTCCAAAAAGAAGGAGAAGATCCAAAATTAATTAAAAATTATAGACCGATCTCCTTCCTGAATACGGACTACAAAATTTATATGGGCATCTTAGCAGGAAGGCTAAAAATAATTTTGAATAAATTAATACACAGTGATCAAAATGGATTCCTCCCTGGGAGGCAAATCAGGAATAATACAAGGATGATAATAGACATATTGGAATACTATGAGGAACACCCGAACAAAGAAATGGCATTGGTCTTTGTCGACGCCCAAAAGGCATTCGACAATCTTAATTGGCAATTTATGAAACAACAAATTATCCAAATGGAATTCGGATCAACTTTTGTCAATACGATATCCACAATCTATCAAAAACAAAAGGCTAACATATTACTGAATGGATAATTAACTAAGGCTTTTCAAATTAGAAAAGGGGTCCGACAAGGGTGCCCTCTATCCCCACTTTTATTTATTTTAGCACTAGAAGTACTTTTGAGAAAGATTAGGAATAATAATGAAATAAAGGGTTTAACAATCAGAGAAGAGATATATAAGACACAGGCATTCGCAGATGATGTGGTATTAATTATGGAAGAACCATTAGAATCAGGCACTAAAATTTTGGAAGAATTGAGCAATTACGGAGAGGTAGCAGCCCTTAAATTAAATAAATCCAAAACTAAATTATTAACAAAAAATATGACAGAGGTAAGAAAAAAAGCACTGGAAGAATCAATGGAGATCCAAACCGCCAAGAAGGCAAAATACCTGGGGGTGTGGATTTCATCAAGGTGCTCGGCCCTCAGAGAGGATAATTATTTACCATTGATTAGAAATATTAAACAGGATCTAGAAAAGTGGGGAAGACTACAGATATCATTATTAGGTAGAATTGCGACAATAAAAATGAGCATATTACCCAAGTTATTGTATCTATTCCAAACGGTCCCTGTTAAATTAGATAAAAAAAATTTTTTGGAGCTCAGTAGCATCATCAGAAAATTTATTTGGGAGGGAAAGAAACCAAGAATAGCAAGTAGGAATTTACAGGACAAGAAGGAAAGAGGGGGTTTCGGATTACCTAAATGGGAGTTATATCAAAAAGCTGCAAACCTAGTATGGCTGAAAGATTGGGCAACCCTGAGAAATAAAAAACTGTTAACTTTAGAAGGGCATGATCTCCAGAAGGGTTGGCATGCATATCTCTGGGATACTGGGAAGAAGATGAAAACTTATTTCCATAGGCATAAAATAAGGGAGATCTTAATACAAATATGGGGAGAGATGAGACAGAAGCACTATAGGAAAATTCCGAGATGGCTTTCCACCGTGAAGGCTATAATATATCCAAATGTATTAGAAATGGGTAAAACGGTCAGATACAATGAATTATTAGATGGGGGAGGGAATCTTAAAACAAGGGAAGAATTGATGGAACAAGGTACTTCTATAGACTGGTGGCCATATAACCAAATTAAATCCAGATATAAAAAAGATAAGGAGGAATTTGGCATTGAGATGAGCATAAATGGATTTGACAAGATATGGATGACAAAATTCTAGCTAAGTTATATAATTACTTATTGGAGTATGATATGGCAGAGGAAGTAGTTAAAGAACCGATGTTAGCATGGGCCAAAAATATCGGACAGAATATAAATCTGAACGAATGGGATTCAATATGGAATAATAATCTTAAAATGACAAAGACGACAGCTTACAAGGAAAACCAATACAAGCTGTTTTATAGATGGCATATGGCCCCAGCTAGGATAGCGAAGATCTACCCCAATTCGAGCCCCAAATGTTGGAAATGTGACCCATCAGCAGGGTACTTTCTATCACTGCTGGTGGACTTGTAATCAGGCACAAAAATTCTGGAGGATGATATGGATGTGGATTAGAGAAATAATAAAAGAAAATTTTGATTTCGAACCAAAAGCCTTTCTCCTGGGAATTTTGAAAAATGAATATGCAAAAAAGAAAAAGTACTTAATTATACATATTCTGACAGCCGCTAGAATTTCCTTTGCCCAGTATTGGAAAGAAAAACAAATACCACCTCAAGAACATGTTATTGGGAAAATACTGGAGTGCGCCGAAATGAACAAACTGACTTCAGAAATTAATGACAGAGAAGATTCGGAATTTTATAGCGTGTGGGACATGTGGTACGAATGGATGGGGAAAAGAAATAAAGAAGGAAATAGAGTACAGAGATTAAGTATTAATTAATCAACAAAATCCATATGAACAGTATTACATTTAGTCTTAGAGATTTGAGCACTATTATCTTTAAGTGTTTTGAAATTAAATTTAGCTTTAAGAAACAATATCAAATAAAAGACAAGTAATAATGCATGTAGATGTATATATGTAAATAATTGCACCAATGAACCAAAAATGTATTGAATGTATCACTATATGTTATAATAAAAATCAAAAAAAAAAAAAGAAAGACATAATCTACCTAGAGAAATTCATGTCAGATTCACCAAGAAGACACTGAGAATAGAGATATTGCAATTGATGAGAAACACAACAATAAAGCACAAAGGGAGAGAAGTAGTGGGACTGAAACAAATTCCAAGAAGAGTGAGCGATCTGAGAAAAGAATATCAATTTCTCATGAAATGTTTGATAAAGAATAAATTTTAGATGGTTGATTCCAGAAGAAATATTGGTCAACTGGCAATAACAAAGATACAGATTAGACTCAGTAGAAAAAGCAGAGTTAGTTTATAAACAACACAGATGTCCAAGAGGAAGGAAGGTTGAGGGAAGAAAAAGGGGATGAACAACAGGCGGAGAAGAAAGAACAGCCAAGAGAGACAACGAAAGAACAAGAAGAGAGAGCGTTAAGAAAAGGAGCAAGGGCGAAAGAAGTTAAAGAACAAAGGGAGATAAGAACGACTAGATCGACAAAACAAATAAGAAATGGAAGAAAAAATTAAAATAATATCTTTGAATATAAATGGATTAAACTTGGCAATAAAGAGAAGGAAAATATTCAATAAATTAGAGAAGCTAAAATTAGAAATTATATGCTTACAAGAAGTGCATATTAGAAAGCAACATAAAAAACTTTTGGAGCAAATAAAATTAGGGACATTGTATACAACTTTGGCTGGTCAAAGCAAAAGAGGAGTAGCATTTTACATCAAACAGACAATACAATCCAAACAAATATATGAGGATGAGAAAGGAAGAATATTAATGGTAGAAATTGTAATAAAACTATTAAAAATATTACTTGTGGGTATATATGCTCCAAATGAAAAGAAGAATTTTATACAAAATTACACCGAAAAACATTAGAATATGAATATGAAGATATTTGCATAATTGGAGATTTTAATGCGATTGTTGATAATGAGTTAGATTATAAATCTATAAAAGTGAATAAAAAACCAAGAAAAACACTCCTGAAAACATTTTATACAATGGTAGACGAATTAAATTTACAGGATGCTTGGAGGAAAATAAATTTAAAGGAAAAACAATATACATTTTATTCAAACAGGCATGGTCAAGAATAGATATGATGTGGATGTCCATAGACTTAATATCCAAGATTGATATAGAAGCAAATATATGGGTAGATCACAATCCAATAATGATAACATGGAAAGGACAAGAAAAAGAATGAGATGGACATTAAATCAAAGCCTATTAAATGAGAAAGATTTTATACAATATATGAAAAAAGAATTGACTTTTTTCTTCAAAGAAAATAGAAAAGAAGAAACATCATTGCAAAATGTATGGGACACTACCAAAGCATATATAAGGGGTTTGGCAATGACATATGCAGGAAAAAGAAATAAACAGGACAGACAAACTCAAAAGAAGTTGGAGCAGGAATATAAGAGAGAAAGAATTGCAAAAAAATCCACAAGACAAAAAAATAAAAAACCTAATGGAATTGGGGAAACATAAATTGAATTTAATAAAAAAAGAAGACCTGGCATGGAAAATAAAAGCATCAAAGCAAAACTTTTTTGAAAATGCAAATAAACCAGGAAAGTGGCTGGCATACAAGATGAAGAAGGAAAAAGAAAGGAAACTGATAACTCAATTATTTGATCAAGAGGGAAAGATATGTTACCGAAATGAGGAAAAGAAAAAAACCTGAAGAAATTGTTGATAGGTAAGACGTTGTAGCAGACAATTTTGTGTACTGTGCTTAGATCGGACCACAGGCGTTGCAGTTCCAGATTGTCCAAACCCAAAATTTCAAGCCTGGAGGCATAGGGAATTCTATTGTGAGTAATTAAGCAGCAGATTTCTGAACACCTGGAAACGGAACGCTTACTAGAAGCCAGCATGGGTTTGTTATTAAAAACAGTTTGTGCCAAGCAAACCTTATTGCCTTCTTAGATAAAGTGACTAAATTAGTGTCAGGGTTCCAAGTAAAACCCAAAACAATCAAAACTCTGAGGCTAGAGTTTCCTCAAAGCATAATTTTATTAGGAATGTCATATTGGCACACCTGGTAAAAACCCAACTCTGAAGGACCCAGGGTTTTCCCCACCCAAATCAAAACCCAAAGTTCTTCCCCTCAGGTCACAAGTCCATCACACGGTCCAATCAGGTTGCAGTCCCAACTCCGGCTGGCTTTTGTCCATGCCCTCCAACACCTGTTACAGCGTCCTTGGCTTCCACAGGAAAGAATGCTATTTTGGCTACACATCCCCCAGCTATTTCTATCTACCCCCCTCATGTTTCCACAGCTCTACTCAGCCTTGCTGTGGCAGCCCTGAAGATGTTCCCAAAATGGCTTCAGGGCTGACACGCTTCACCCGCTCAGCTGAGAAGGACCTCCTGCAAGGATCCTGAAAATCAAAGAGGGTTATCCACATCACCATCAACCTCCCCCCCCCAGGTTGCCCCTTGGGCTTATGAAGGTGTTTGTCATGGAACTGCTTAATCAACCTGTCAGCTTTC
Organism: Pantherophis guttatus; assembly: GCF_059756535.1. NCBI lineage: Eukaryota > Metazoa > Chordata > Lepidosauria > Squamata > Colubridae > Pantherophis > Pantherophis guttatus. Next base: position 116,541,090 of record NC_142065.1, on the reverse strand, counting down.
ACATCCCAACTCTTGACCCATGTAGCTTCAAGAAGGGGGTATCACTTCCAGTGGACTAGGTATTGCAAGCAGCCCTGATGCAAGTGAGAATCTAAGATCATTTTTGCCTTAGCTGAGAGCTGATGGCTGGCTTTAACAGGCTGCTATGGAACACTGGATGCACTTTCCCTAGCAATCATGGGAGTCTAAGCTGAACAATTACAGAGTTTGTCACTTTCACTATTGGGAACGGCCCTATGAACTTTGGACCCAGATTTGTTGACAAGTATACTTCGTCTCCAACATGGAAAGGAGGGTGGGGGGAGCGGCATTTGTGGCTTGCTCTTTATAGCTCTTCGCCGCTTCTACTAAATCCTGTTTTGTATTTTCCCAACCCTGTCTCAGCAAATCCATCCATTCATCCAAGGACATAGAAGAGGGCGACACCCTGGGTAATTCAGGCATGGGGAGAAACTCCATGCTACTAGTGACCTGGAAAGGGGTCAGTGCAGTGCTGCTATGCACTGCATTGTAGGCTACCTCTGTGAAAGGCAGCAGATCTGCCTAGGTGGATTGCTGGTAGTCTACATAACACCTCAGGTATTGCTCTACCATGGCATTCTCTCGTTCCACCGCCCCATTTCTGATTGGATGAAAAGCTGAGCTGAGCCCCTGGGTAGACCCTAGGAATTCCCTCCAGAAATTTGTGCTGAATTGGACCCCCATCAGAGATAATCCTGCAAGTAACCCATGTAACTTGTATATCTGTTTTATGAACATCCTAGCTAGTTTCTTGGTCAAAGGTAGCCCGGAGCAGGCTGTAAAATGGGCTTGCTTTGAAAATAAGTCAGTCACGGTCCAAATGACCGTATTTCTGCCACTCTCTGGGAGCTCAACTATAAAATCCATAGCAATCTCTTCCCAGGGTTGGCTTGGGTCTGCCACTTGCTGGAGGAGGCTCGTTCATTACCCTAGGGGTCATAGAATACATCTTTGGCTTAGGTAGCTTGGGCCCCAGCACAAACTCTATTGCATAGTCGATGGGTAAGTTGGGAAGGGTAGGATGTTGCTTTCTTGCTCGCTGAATGCATCAGCCAGGTCTCAGTACTCTTTGGGAACTTGGGGGCAGCCTGGTTGCGAGTCAGTGATTGTGGCAGCTTTCTTGCCAGGGCCCTATGGTGGCTCCAATGGGGCCTTGTCGCTAAGGGGGGCGGCAACGGTCCCACTCCTATCTTTAGCTTTCTATAGCCATCCTCCCACATGATGGCTGGGCCCCACTTGTCTAGCCAGGCGAAGCCCAGGATGACTGACTGTCATTTTTGGTGCCACTACAAAGCAGATGAGCTCCCAGTGGCCGCCCATTTCAAGTCTTACTGCCTCGGTGACTAGGGTGGCTGGGGCTCCGCCTATTAATGTTCCACCGACTTGTTCGAAGCAAACGGGCACACTGGGGGCGTCATGCTTATCCGTAGTTCCTGGACAGTGGAGAGGCTTATTAGGCATCTGGTACACCTGGTGTCTATAATGGCCTCTATGTCCCCTTGGGCTCCAATCCTGGGCACCACTATCTGCGATTTTATGGTGAAGAAGCAGATAGCTTCACTTACAATCGGGTCATCTTCGCTACTTTCACTGCTGTCACTTGTGGCAGCCAGTGGGGCTTCTGAAGCCGGAGTTTCCCCTCCTTGGGCAGAGGTGGGAGGAACCTCAATGGCTTGCCGAGAGAGTCTTCCCTTGTCCGCTGGCTTGCGCTGGGTCCTCTTCGCCTTGGGCCCCACTGGAGTTCAGGCTTGGGGAACTGGCACTGGGGCCAGGCTCACTGACGCTCGGTGGCCTTGTTGGCCACACCTGAAACATCTAATGGCTGCCGTTGGGGTCGGCTTTTGCTCCTCTGACTGCCTCTCTCTGGTTTGGCAATCCAAGGTTCACTTAGGCTTTTTGTCTGATGCAGCTTTTCGGTGCGGGTGACTCTCGAGGTCCATGGCCACCACCATCTGGTACCACTCCTGTATGTGCTCGAGGACCCCTCAGAAGGCACAAGTCTGCCGGAGGACCTGGTCTAGGGCCTCCTTGAAGTGGTGGACAAGGAGGTGCTCTGGCCAGTCTTGCAATTTTCCCGCCACTCTCTGGAATTCCCAGACTGGTTTTTCACGGGGTGGCCCTTTTGCTTGAGGTCTTTGATCTCAGCCTCTGCCTCTTGCCCCCGGGCTGTGTTTTCGAACCGGGTTTTCAGTAGCTGCAGGAACTTGTCAGCATCCTCCAGTTCAGGAGCTCCTTCGTCATGCAGTTGGGCCACCCACTCCACCGCTTCATCCTCCTTGTTGTCGACGATGTCCAAAATCATCTCTTGGTTGGACTGGTACTGGCCTCCGTAGCACTCGAGGTAGGACCAGATCCGATTCAAGAAGTACGCTAGCTTCCCTGGACTCCCATCAAAAATAGCTCTGGCATGGCCAGCAGCACTGGTGGCTGTAGAACTGGAGCCGGCTGAGAAGCAGGCGCAGGCATCCATTGGCACTGCATCCACCCTGGCCAGGGTAGTATGCCCAGCCAGGAGGCATCTAGTCCACCGGTGGCAGCCTTGAGGCAGACTGCCTGGCCTTGGTAGACCCATGGCCCCTTGCCAAAGTCCTGGTCTGGACTGGCCTAGGGGCCCGGGCGACTGGCTGGCAGCGGTCGTGGTTTGAGCTGTCATCCAAGTAGATCGGGCCCGGCGAGGGAGGCTTAGGCACAATCTGCTTTGTGCTGAGTGAAACAAGGGGGAAATTCTGCTCTGAGCAGTCACATTCCCTGGCCAGGGAAAGTGAATGTCAGTTGGGCCATGGCCAGGCTGACCCCCTGAGGGAGCTGGCCCAGGCTGCTGACACTCAGATGATCAAAACTCTCTGGCAGGCCTGCCAGGGACTGGCGTCTTGATGAGGGTTGGATTCCCCATTCTCTGGACTCGCTGATATCCAGGGGCCTCGTAGTTCTCTACTCGAAGACCATGGTGCGCTCTGCCGCCTCAAGCCGAGGCGATCTGGGGTTCCTGGAACACCGGCCGGCTGGTTAGGTCCTCCTCCACCCGGTACAATTCCTGGTGCACCAGGAATCCGATGCTGCCTCCCGAGCTGTCGCCCCACTGGTAGAGCTCCTGAGCTGATGGCCAGGCCACCTGCTCCTTGGGCCGGGCACCAAGCTGGTGCTCAATCTCCACCACTGCTGCTTCCACCTGCTCAGCTGCCAAGAGGAAACAAGCTCCCAAAGCTGTCCCCACAGGTTGCTCCAGTTCCCGTGGATCTGCTTGTGTTGGAAGATTTCTCTTCCATCGTCTTCTCCATCTTCTCTGAGTCTTCCTGCTGCCCGGTCTTCCGGGTAAGCGGCCGGAGCTCAGGACCCTGGACAACAGCCCCGTAGGTGCGGGGAGCTTTTCGGTTGTTTTTATTAGGAGAGTGTCAGGGTTCCAAATAAAAACCCAAAGCAATCAAAACTCTGAGGCTAGAGTTTCCTCAAAGCATAATTTTATTAGGAATGTCATATTGGCACAGCTGGTGAAAACCCAACTCTGAAGGACCCAGGGTTTTCCCCACCCAAATCAAAACCCAAAGTTCTTCCCCTCAGGTCACAAGTCCATCACATGGTCCAATCAGGTTGCAGTCCCAACTCTGGCTGGCTTTTGTCCACGCCTCCAACACCTGTAGAGCGGCCTTTTTCCCACTGGAAAGAATGTTATTTTGGCTACACATCCCCCAGATATCTCTATCTACCCCCTCACATTCCCACAGCTCTACTTAGTTTTGCTGTGGCAGCCCTGAAGATGTTCCCAAAATGGCTTCAGGGCTGACAATTAGTGGATCAAGGAAATGCTGTGGAGATAGTATACTTAGATTTCAGTAAGGCATTTGACAAAGTAGACAGCCTATTTATTGATAAGATAGAACAATATGGGATGGACAGTACTGCCACCAGATGGATTCACAACTGGCTGACTGAGTAGTCCTGGAACTACATCTACATGTAGGGAGGCATTCATTGGGTACCACAAGCTTCTGTTTTAGGGGCAGTGTTCTTCAACTTCTTCATAAACGATCTAGATGAGGGGATAGGGGAGCTCATGAAATGTTCAGAACACCAAGCTGGGGCGAATTATTAACACTTTGGAAGATAGGCTCAAGATTCAGAAGGATCATGATAGACTTGCGCATTGAGCCTTATTCAGCAAGACACAGTTGAGCTTTATTCAGCAAGTCAGGAAAAAACAATGCATAGCCATAGTAGAGACAGTACCTGGCTCAACTACATTAACTCTGAGAAAGATCTTGGTGTCCTAGTGGACACCAAGGTGTGCTGCAACTGCCAAAAAAGCCAATCCAGTCCTAGGCTGCATCAACAGAAGGATAGTATTAAAACCATGAGAAATCATTGCACCGCTGTATATTGCACTTAGAATACAGGTAGTCCTCGACTTACAACCATTCATTTAGTGACTGTTCTAAGATACAACAACTGAAAAATGTGACTTACAACCGTTGCAGTATCCCCATGGTCATGGGATCTAAGTTCGGGTACTTAGCAACTGGCATGTATTTATGACAGTTGCATTGTCCTGGAGTCATGTGATCACCGTTCGTAATCTTCCCAGCCGGCTTCTGACAAAGTCAATGGGGGAAGCTAGATTTGCTTAGCTACAGTGTGATTCACTTAACAACTTCTTAAAAACTTCCAGTGATGGAGCACCCACAACTTCTGGAGACAATTTAAATTTAAAACCTACAAACTACAGTAATATATATTAATCTCCAAATAAAAGCAAGGCGACACAATGTTATAGAATGCTTTATTTAGATAATGGCTAGCATTTCACCAAGCAGTTTCAAGACAAATGCAAAAAAAATATCTTTGCAAAGTACTGTACTTACAAACAGAATAGTTTGCAAAGTATAGTACTTAAAAAGCAGAGCAGCTCCCAGAGTGCTTACAAACAAACAGTACAGTAGTATAGAATAACAAAAAAGAATATTTTAAAATAGAAGCAATTTTAGCACTCAATTCTAGCACTAGTCCTCAAGCCCCCACACCACCCAAAAACTCAAAAAACAAACTCGGTGCCGCACCAGCTGCAAAAATCATTGGATATTGTTTGGCCATGTGACCAGGGACAAAAAAAACCCTAAAACCCTATCGGCTTCAGGAAAGTGCATGTTGTAATCCCAAATGGCACAGGCAAGTCACAGTTAAAAATGGCTGCTGCTGCAGCAGTGGCTGACTCCAAGTCACATGGTTACAGGGGCCTCTTTTTGATCACAGTTTTGAATTTCTAACTTAAGTACCCTTTCAGAATAAATTTGTTCTTGTGAAAATTCTGTAAATGAACTTTGTCAGGGCATTGATTAATCCCATGTTTGGCTCTGGGACAAATCACCCTGGTTAGAGGATGGATCGTGGCTTATTCCTTGTTGCAATATTCTGAAAAGAAATCCCGAAGAAAAGTTCTCTAATAAAACTCATTTATTTGTTATAAAGAAAATAAAACACCTCACTAACTAAGAAAGATAATTGCTACATTTTGGCAAGTGAGGTCTCCTGCCAGTCCAGCCGGACCTCTGGCAAGAGAACAAAGGAAGGAGTGTGTGAAGCAAGTGAAAGAATGCGGACATGCGTAGTAAAATACTGATAAGGAACTTGGCAAACTACAGTAAGTCTATTAGTCCAAAAATAATGAGCTCAGCTGGTAAATAAAATAACGCAGTGACATTCCCCTTCTTTGCCAGTTGAGCGAAAATCAGGTACATCATCAAATAAGGCACATCTTCTTACACAGATAGTCGTGTTGAGCTGCTGGAAGTGGTTTGTTGAGCATATCAGCAATTTGATCATGTATAGATACATATTGCATTTTAACAAAACCTTTTTTCACTAAATGTTTTATGTTTTGATAACGAATGTCAATGTGTCTGGACCTAGAACCTGTGAAATGTGATTCAGAAATATAAACCACCGATTCATTGTCTTCCATCACGGTGATCGGTCGGATCGGGTGTGTCCAGATATCTGTGACTAAAGCATCAAACCAAGTTAGAGAATTACATGCATCTGAAACACAAGCATATTCAGCTTCAGTAGATGAACAAGAAACAAAATTCTGTTTACGCACTTGCCAATAAACAGGACATCCATTTAAGAACATCATATAACCTGAAGTAGTTTTACGTGATTTCTTATCACTTGCCCAATCAGAATCTGCATAACAACATAATTCTGCATAATCAGTATGTGTTGGTTCTAACAATAACTTCATGTGTTTAGTGTATTTTAGGTATCTCAATAATTTCTTAATGCATGTCCAATGAAACTGTTTTGCCTTACCTACGTGTCGAGATAAGAGATTAACACTAAGTGCAATGTCGGGTCTGGTCCAACTACTAATGTACAATAATGACCCAATGACTGAACGATAAAGTGTTTGATCCTCGAACTCAGGACTTGCTTCTTGTGTCAAGCTGTGAAAATCTGTTTGCATGGGTGTCTTTGTTGTGTTAGCATCTTTCATGTTGCAATGATGCAAAATTTGTTCAATTTTATCTTCTTGTGAAAGACTAAACCCCTTCTGTGTTTTTTCAATTTGAACACCTAAGTAAGTGCTAATGTGACCTAATGATTTCAATGTGAAGTATCTCTGCAAAGCTTTGGCAAAAATTTCACTCATTTGCTTATTTGGACCAATATAAACAATATCATCAACATAAACAAGAACTATCTCATATGCATTGTTAGATCTTTTTGTGAACACGCACTCATCAGTTTCGGACTTAATAAAGCCCATTGAATTTAGTTTGTCAGTAAGACATAAATACCACATTAAACCAGATTGTTTCAGACCATAAAGACTTTTGTTTAGGAACCAGGTATCCCCTTCTTGCTGTCGGAATCCTGGAGGACTTCTCACGTAGATCTCTTCATCTAGGTCTGCATGCAGATAAGCCGTGTCAACATCAAACTGGAAAACTTCTAAACCAAGGATAGTTGCAGTTGCTAAAGCAATTTTTACACTCTCAGTTCTGACTGTCGGTGAGTAGGTATTTGTATAGTCCTCAGGATAACGTTGAGCGAAACCCTGAGCTACAAGTCTGGCTTTGTACAATGACTCACCATTTGGTTTCTTTTTGATTCTGTAGACCCATCGAGTGCCAATGACCTTTTTGTTTGCTGGAGGTTTTGCAGGTGTAAACACTTTAAGTTTCTTTAGACTGTCCATTTCAACCTGCATTGCTTCATACCATTTGTCTTGCTCTGAATCAGGGAGCTGCTTGATTTGTGTGAAATTATCAGGTGGAACTGTAACATTGCAAATCAAAGGCAAGGGTGCTTTTGTCAGTTGCCAAGAATATCGTTGTGGAGGGATCTCTTTTGTGACCCTCTTGGAACGTCTCGGAACAACTGTCCAATCTTCTTCTGGTTTGTCCTCGTCCTCACTTTCGTCGCTAGCGTCAGCATCCGCGGCTTGCGAAGACGGAACATTGGGTTGAGAAGAACTGGTGGGATCTTGATCATCAATCTGCGTGGCATCAGCAGTATCATCTCTAGGAAAATAAACTCCAGGATCATTGGAATGAATCCTGGACCAGTCAACATCTTCTTCAAAATTAGCAGATTGGGAAATCACAATTGCATGTTTAGAGTCAATAAATCTGCTCCATTTTGAGTTATCATCAATACCCATAAATCTCAGTCTCTTTGCTGCTGGACTTCCTTTTCTTCTTTGAGCTAAGGGAATGTTCACCATAGCGTATGAACCAAAAATATGAATGTTTTTAAGATTGGGCTTGTAGCCATACAACATGAAGAAAGGAGTCTGATTTGTTACACTGTACGGTTAACAATGTAATTTGCATATTTTATAGCTTCACCCCAGTATATCTTACCAAGGTTGGCGTCTTCTAGGAGACAACGCATCATGGTTTGCAGGACCCCTTGTCTTCGTTCTGCGACTCCATTATCAGCCGGTGTGTAAGGGGCCGAAGTCTGATGAATAATTCCATTCTTACGCATCCAGTCCTGGAAACGCTGAGACATGAACTCGGCACCATGATCACTCTGGATTCTGGCGATGCGAACTTGGTGTTGGGTAGAAACAAGGGTTGCAAAGTCTTTAAAGATCTGAAAAGTCTCAGATTTTTCTTTCATAGGATATACATATCCATATCTAGAGTAATTATCAACAATTGTTAGAAAATATTTTCTACCACCAAATGATGGCGGGAAGGGACCAACTATGTCAATATGAACCAAATCAAAAATGCGTGTTGACAGGCGTGTAGCGTGTTTGGGAATGGCTGCTGCTTTGGATTTGGCCTTTTTGCAGACAGCACAATCCAAAAACACCTTACACCCCTTTAGATCCAAACCTTTTGCGAACTCCGGCATCTTCCTAAGAACACGGAAACTGGCATGCCCCAATCTTCTATGCCATTTGTGGATACACCTGGAATGCAAAGGTTTACCAGTTAGTGAATTCTTAACATTAACATTTTTATGCGGAACCTCAGGCTTGCTCTGAGCAACCTGTTTACCAATTCTATTTTTGTTGGGTTTAGGAGCCTTAGGAATAGCAACAGGATCTCTCTCTGGAGCATCTCTCTCTGGGCCTGTGCTCTCCTTTTTTGGAGTTTGTATACTTGCCTGTGTTTGCAGTTTAGGCTTTGGCTTTAAATAATAAACACCACCAATTAATATGGTTCCAGCAACAATATCTCCATCTTTAACTATGTAACTTGCATTTTCAAGGTGGTGAACCTGGAATTTTAACATTCTAGACAGGTGACTCTGACTAAGCAAGTTACTGGTTGCTGTTGGTATGTAATAAACATCAGGAATGAATGCATCGAGCTCTTCAACATAAACAGTTCCTTTTCCTTTGACCTGACAAGGATGATTTGAAAAAGAATAAAGTTCACGTAGTTCAGGTTCAGGCTCATGCATTTCTGTGAAAAGTTCCTTTCTGTAGGTAACATGCAATGCTGCACCACTGTCCAAAGTGCACAGGAGTCGTCTGTCGTACTCTGGTTGAGGTTGTGGATCATTGGTTAAAGCCAGTGTGGCGAGTGGAGTTTGTGGATCACGCCGGGGACCACGACGACCTTGTCTTCCGCCTCTGCCTCTGCCTCTGGAATCTGTTCCTCTGGGCTGGTACGTGACGGGAGCTGGAACTCGTTGGGGACAATCCCGGGTGGCATGTCCCACACGATTGCAGGTGTTGCACCTTGGCATCCTTGGAGCGTAGGTCCTTCCTCGGAAGGGGTGCCTAGCTGGAGCTCTTGATGCGGGTGGTCCTCTCAAATGTGGCGTGGCCAACATGAATGCCTCTTCTTCAATTAAAAGTCTACAGACATTGTCCACTGTGCGTTGAGCAATTGGGACTTGGTTAATTTTTGTAACAGCATCTTTCCATTCATAATTCAAAGAGTTAATAATGATGCTGATCATTTGAATATCTTCAATGTTATGGTCTCTTTCTCTCAATTCTATTCTCAGACCTTTCAGTTTGGTCAAATGTCCTCCAATTTGTTCACTGGGTTTCAATCTCGAACCGTGGAGTTCAGACATGAGTAAACATGAAGATTCAATTGAGACAGGCCTGTAGCAATTTTCCAATTCAGCCCAGATTTGTCGGGCTGTTGTGTTTGGTGGAAAAGTGACCTGCAGTTCAGTATCCATGGACATCAATAATGTTGTGCAAGCCCTTATCTCTAAATCTCTTATTGCAAAATCCCATGGTTGTGCAGGAGGGTTAAAAACCATGCAGTGAGTGCCTTCTCTAAGAAGCAATAGTGTAATCTCACTGACCCAGGCTTTATAATTGTATCCTAACATTTTTAGTTTTGACTCACCAGTTAGTGGAGAGACAGAAAATGCCTGGTAAGGAGCCTGCATTTGATATGCTGGCTGTGCTGGCAGAAATGCCTGTGGTATTTGCTGTGCCTGTTGTGGACCTAAAAATGGTCTTGGTTGTGCCATTGGAGGTGGGCCAGGAGCTGGCCCTATTTGCACTTGTGGCTGGGGCACATATGCAGACATTTGTAGCTGCTGTGGCTGATGCACTGGAATCTGCTGTATTCCAGTTGCCATTTGTGCTTGATCTGCAATATTGGCATGACCTGCTGGGGATGCAGTCATTTGCCTTTGCTGCACTAAGCATGGCTGTGTTCCATCTAAAAAGACACCAACACTACCAGGGGTTTTTTGAGTTTGGGCCTGTGGAAACACTTGTGGCATTTCAGCTTCCTGTAGTAAATTACTTTCGCCAGCAGATGGTGCTGCACCTTTAGCTTCGGGCAGCCCAGTTACAAGAAATGACTGCGTGGCAGGTTTACATGTAACTTGATCAGGGAGACTTTCATGTGACTATGCAGTGCTCTTTGCCTTAATTGGCTTGACACAGAATCCACCAGGGGGAGTGTCTTTGGCTCTGAGGAAGAAGACAATATGGCGCTTTTTGAAAATCTTAAGTCACGAGATTCTCCCTTATCTTGCTCAAGTATAGATATAGCCATTTTTGCCTGGGATAGCTCCTGTTCATAGAATTTTATACGGTCACGATAGGCTTTCATAGCCAGCTCATCCAGGGTGAGCTTAGAGTTTCGAGGAGAATAATGAATTGTTTCTCTCTCTGCATGAGAGTAATTTTGCTCGGCAGTTTGCTTTGGCCTTGCACCGAGCGTTACAAATTCAGAAGGTTCTGGGAGGACTTTTTGAGAGCATGCATATTCAGAAGAAGACGTCACTGACCTCAGTTCCAGTACGTTATCTTCAAAAGCAATTTGTCTGTTATCTCCCTTCGTTCCTTCTCCCACGGCTTCTTCTTGTTCCAGGCGTGTGGCTGTAGTAAGGGGCTGGAAATCTGAAAAACTCCTTTCTGCCACCTTCTCAGCAAAATACATTTTGTATTTGTTTTTCTTCTGTTTCAGCATCTTAGCAAAATAATTAGCATACCTCAGTAGCTAAAAACTAATTGCCTATGCGCTCTTATCAGAAATAACAAAACAAGGAAAAAAGCCATAAATCAACCGTCCGAGCTACCAGATGTCAGGGCATTGATTAATCCCATGTTTGGCTCTGGGACAAATCACCCTGGTTAGAGGATGGATCGTGGCTTATTCCTTGTTGCAATATTCTGAAAAGAAATCCCGAAGAAAAGTTCTCTAATAAAACTCATTTATTTGTTATAAAGAAAATAAAACACCTCACTAACTAAGAAAGATAATTGCTACATTTTGGCAAGCGAGGTCTCCTGCCGGTCCAGCCGGACCTCTGGCAAGAGAACAAAGGAAGGAGTGTGTGAAGCAAGTGAAAGAATGCGGACATGCGTAGTAAAATACTGATAAGGAACTTGGCAAACTACAGTAAGTCTATTAGTCCAAAAATAATGAGCTCAGCTGGTAAATAAAATAACGCAGTGACACTTTCATACATGGGGGATTACTTGTATATGATGAACGCTTAAGGGAACTAGGTATGTCTAGCTTATTAACTGATCAAAGAGAGATTCAACTGAGAAATGAGAGATTTTCTGACCGTGAGAACAATCAACTAATGCAACAGCTTGCCTTCAGAAATTGTGGGAGCTTCATCATTAGAAGCTTTCAAGAAGAGACTGGACTGCCATCTGTCAGAAATGGTGTAGGGTCTCCTGCTTGGACCGGGGGGGTTGGACTAGATGACCTATAAGGTCCCTTCCAACTCTTGTTATTCTGTTAACAAAGATGATTAGTGGTGACATGTTAGCTGTCTTCCAATACATGAAGACAGTGGTGGGATTCAAATAATTTAACAACCGGTTCGCCCAGGCTCAGGTTGACCGTCAGGGGAGGTGTGACCCATCCCTGTCTTGCAGCTCCACCGTACATGCGGGATGAGCCTCCTGCAATGGTCAACCTAACCCTGGGCAAACCGGTTGTTAAATTACACACACACACACACACACACTGCTATCAAAAGTGGATCCTGGGTGCTGCACTGCAATGGAGAAATGGGAAATGGAATAGCCGGCATGAAGGAAGGAGGAGGAGTAGGGAGAAGAAAGAGGGAAAGCGGCCTTCCCTCCGCGCCAGCCGATTTTCCCATTTCTCCATTGCAGTGCAGCTCTGCGCTGTAGAATTTGCCCCACCAACCACCGCCCAGATGACCTCTCTTCCCCCAAGCATTTCTTTGCTACCTGATTTCCAGCTCCATCGTGTTTCTCCATCACATTTCTCGCCGTCATGTACAGGGAAACAAAGGTTTGTGGAGCTTAAAAAAAATAAAGTTCAATCAATCAAATCCAATTTTGCAAGATCTTTTTTTTCCGCGAGAAGTTGGAAATGATTGATTGAACTTTTTTTTTAGTCCCACAAACTTGTTTCCCTGCACAGGAAGGCGAGAAATGCAATGGAGAAACAGGACGGAGCTGGAAATCAGGTAGGCAAAGAAATGCTTGGGGGACGTGAGGGCAACTGGGCACTAGGTGCTGAAATGGGCCCGTTTCTCTCCAGCAGCTGCCCAAGCCTACTGGAGGGAAGGGCAGCATCTACCGGCACTTAAACGCGGTGGCATTCCAGCTCTGGCTGGGAAGGGGCAGCCAGCATGGGCGCTGCAGCCAGGACGCCCGCTCGCTTCAGCACCCTCCCCGACCCTCTGGAGCTCCGCTGGCGCTTTGGCCCTGGGCTGCCACCTTATGCTCAGGCCCCGCCCCTGCTGCCTGAGACAGGTTTTGCCTGAGTGACGTGATCAAAGGTTTCCGTCTCTCCTCTCTTGGACTTTTGGGGAGGGTTTTTTTCCCCCGCCTGGAAGGAAGTTGAACAAAAACCAGACGTGTTCCAGAAAATACAGATTTTCCAGAACACGTCTAACCCGTTCACAGAACTCAACAAAAAAATTATGTATCGGTTCTGCTGAACCGGTGCGAACCTGTTGAATCCCACCACTGCATGAAGGGCACTCACAGAAAAGAAATGTGATATTCTCCAAAGCACCCAAGAATAGAACAAGAAGCAATCAGTGGAAGCTTGGATACAGAGCCATCCAACCTGGAACTAAGAAGAAATTTCCTGACAGTGAGTGCTCCCATCACTGGATATTTTGAAGAAAAGATTGGACATTGATTTGTCCTGGCATAGTATAAGGTCTCTTGCCTTGGGTGGGGGTTTGGCTAGAAGATCCCCAAGGTCCCTTTCAGGCCTATGATTCAATGTTTCTAGTGCAGTTTATTAAAAGGGGATAATACAGACTAGTGAAATAAATTAAGGTATAGATTTTAGTGATCTTAGATATTTCATTTTGCGATAATTCTTTTTTTCAAAGTTAATATTTCTCTTCTATTCTTAGATTTGTGATATTGCAATTAATTGGGCTGGAGGACTGCATCATGCCAAGAAGTTTGAGGTAATAGTCAAGTCTGCTTCATTATGAAGGCATAGTGGTTCCTTTTAACTAACATACAGTAATTTCTTTATTTTCATTCTCCAGGCTTCTGGGTTTTGTTACGTGAATGACATTGTGATTGGCATTTTGGAGCTTCTCAAGTAGGTATTCTTGTTTGCATGAATAATTCACCACAGTACAAAGTGTCCCCCTGGGGTTCTAAATATAGATATACGAGGTCTCTTTCCATGTGCTAAAAATTAAAAATGCCCAAACATTACAAAATGTTGGAAAACTCATCTCAGAATTCATCATAAACTAAAAGAAAGAAAGAAAAGTAGAAAGAATAAAAAAGTGCAAAGAAAAAAATGTAGAGAAAAGAGATAAGAATATAGTAATGAAAGAGAAAAAATATATATAAAGTGACTTCCAACATTGATCGCAACAATTTTTAACAATTATGGTAACTTTTCACCTCTAATTTACAACCAATTTTGTCTTCATCCCATGACCCATCTTATCTGTAAACAAATCCATAAAGCATATAATTTCAGTCCTGGTGTCAGCAAATCCATTAAGAGTTGTCAGAAAGTTGTTCCTCAGTTGTCTGAGTTGCTCCTGTGACACTTATTGAAATAAACCAATTTTTTATTCCTTCCTTTTACTTCTAACAATCTGTCTTTAGTCCATTCAAGTAATGTCATAGAACTTGATTTATTTTCATTTCTCTTTTACTCTTTCTCACAATTTTCATCCAACTTTAACAGACCTCTTTTGTAAATCCAATTTGTTTATTATTTGTAATTCTCTTTTGATTTTTAAAGCATCAACTGATTTCTTTTACATGCCTAATAAGACATCCCTTTCCATATCATTCTTGTAACCTGTCATTAGTAGATCCACTTTTAATGTCAACTTGTTCCTTTTCTGCTGTTTTTTCCATAACATCTTTGGACAGTTTGTCTATAAAACCAGCATCGCTATTGATATTGTTGATATTAACTTCTGATTCCATTTTTCAAAAATGTCCATCAGTATTTCCAATGTTACAATGTTTTGTGTAATTCTGTAGCTGTTAATTAGGTTTATGTATTCTTCTCCTTTAATTAAAAACTTTAGTTCCCTCTAGAGTTCAATTTTTAAAATTGTTTATTTTAATTATGTCTTAGAAAAAAAATTAAAATGTCCACTTTCCCAGGGGAAGGATTCTTTATGGTAATCCCCAATGTTCAACCACAGTTAGGACCAGAATCTTCATTATTGAGTGAAGGGGGCCCATATGATTGCTTTCGTCAACAATGAGAATCTCAGCACTCCTGGTTATAGTAGTTAAGCAATCTCCCTGGTCATTAACCAGAGGGAGTGAAAGAGTCACCTGTTGAGTTCAGCTCCTGTCTGGATGCAGAAGGGAACTCCTCTGTGGGCTGCAGGAACTTAAGATCTGACCTTTTCTTTTGTCAGAGGAGTTCCCCTATCTTCTTGGAAGGGGAATTCTTCCAGAGAGCTGCAGGAATGGAGCTCAGATCTTCGGGATCCGATTTCCATTTCTGTAGCCTGCTGGAAAAGTTCCCCTCCACAAGCAACCCTTTTTTTCTCAAAAGGGCTGCCTTTCAGGGCAGGGTGGGGAAAATTCCATGTGGTTTCCTCCTGGCAAGCAGCCTTTTCATTCTCAAAGAGCTGCCAGCAAGGAGAGAAGCTCAGCTTTATGACAGGCAGCAGCAGCAACATGCAACTTCCCTGCTGGTTTCCCCGTTGACTTTCTGGGAAAGCTAGCAGAGAAGATTGCAAATGGTGATCATATGATTTCAGGGCTCTTGGCAACCAGTTTTAAGTATGAACAGGTGCCAAGCACTCTGATCATGATCATGTGAACTTGGATGGTGATGCAATGTTTTGTAATGGCTGGAAGTGCTTTATGGGCCATAAAACACCCAATCCATGGCCATCGTAATTCTGAACTGTCATTAAACAGTTGTAAGTCTGTAAGAACTACCTGTGTAATGCATTCCAAAATTTTATTTCAAATTTATCTGGACCCTTAATCCATTTATAACTTTCTAAAATCAAAGTCTTAATTAATTACCTTTTGTTGTTTAATGTTTTAAATTCTGGCAGAAGTACTGGTGATGTTTTTGCTTGCTTATTGAGTTCAGAGGGAATGTATTAACTTTGGGCATAACTTCAGAAATTCTCTACACACCATCACTCCAAACTTAATAACTTCTTAATCAATTGTCAGAGGAGGGTGACAAAGACAAGAGGGTATTACAACTACAGAGAAAATAAAGGTGATGCATGATTGAGAAAAATCTTGAAATAGAAAATGAGCACCTTTGTCTGCTTTGCAATTTAACAGAATGTGATCCTGGACAGATTTTTCTTTCTTCAGTATGATTTTAAAGTGCTGGCAATTTAGATCAGCGTTGTCAGAATTGCAGCAGCTCTGAGATGCTGCTGTGACACTAGTGATAAGTACACATTTTTCATAAATGAGACTTTAAGTTTTACCGATGTTAGGAGATATGGTTTTTCCCACAGAAAAGTTTTTTTTCTCTGACAGGTACCATCCACGTGTGCTTTACATTGATATAGACATCCATCATGGAGATGGTGTGCAGGAAGCTTTTTACTTGACAGACCGTGTCATGACAGTATCATTTCACAAATATGGGAATTACTTTTTCCCTGGTACAGGTACAAAATCTTTTACTGTTCTTTTTCAGTTTTTAAGAATCAGAATTCTACTAGCCAGCTAATAAATATGTGAAAGAATTTGAAATTCTATGTCACATTTATGGAAAATGAATGCTTTCTAATATGTACCCCTATTTGAATTCTACACTGACATGTAGGTGACATGTATGAAGTTGGAGCTGAGAGTGGCCGCTATTACTGTCTAAATGTACCTTTGCGGGATGGCATTGATGACCAAAGTGAGTCTTCCACTGGGGCTTGTTGGATTATCCATCTTCAGTGCATATTTTAGCAGGAAAATTATAGTAGTGGTTTCTTTGTCTTTTTGTTTGGAAGGTTATAAACACCTCTTCCAGCCAGTCATTAATCAAGTGGTGGAATTCTATCAGCCAACTTGTATAGTGTTGCAGGTGAGAATTTTTGATGGCTGTTCCTTGTGGTCATATGAAGGGACTCACGGAGGGCTACAATAATAATGGGTAGGTTTGCTGAGAAATTTCAATTGTCATTATTCCTCATTTTTATCTCTCCCGCTTACCCCTTTAAGTGTGGTGCTGACTCGTTAGGCTGTGATCGCCTAGGCTGCTTTAACCTCAGTATAAGAGGACACGGGTAAGTCCATTTTATAACCCATAAAAAATTAAACAACAAATTAGGCTAATAAGGATATGACTGCTTTTTTTCTCATTTAATGTTGTTGAAGTTCTGATTTTAAAACCTCTCAAAATTCTCCTCTACCCTCTTTTTATTATAAAACACTTTTCCAAAAGTGCTGCCAACCATCCTGCAAGAAAAAGACATGTATTTCTACTGCTATTTCAATCATATTTAAATATATCTTCCATTGAGCTGACTTGTAGCAATCAGGATTTGAAAGGGAAAAGGTGATTTAGATTTTCTTTGAGCATCTCCTTAAATTTCCATTTGCATCTTTGAGCATAGGAAAAAGCACAGCTTCTTCAAACAATGGCAGCAGATACAATGGAGCGCTTCTGGGCCATCTGCATAATCTTTTTCCCTTCAATTCCAAATCACTGCACACTGTATTTGCACCTCAGCGGAAAAAATATAGACGCTGTACTGTACTTTTAGTTTTTCGCTTGCAGGCTAGATAGGAATTTGCATGGTGTGTGACTATTGGAAAAAAGAGTTATTCCTCTAATCAAACATGAAACACCAGATGCACGAGCAAAATTTTGGAAGATCCAATCACACATCATGTCTTTTTTTGGTTGTTTTATTTTCCTTTTTTGCCCTTGATAGTTGCAGTCTGAAACTATAGCATTTGAGATACCAAGAGATATTTTATATTACCAATGCAATAGTAATGTCAGAATTGTTGATCTGGAAATTAGTTGTCAAATATCTGCTTTTAATATTTCTTGTTAATTGGGAAATATTGTTAGTCCTTTTTTTAGCAGGTTCCCTTTCTAAAGCTAGGTTGCAAAGTGGCTGGGGTTTTAAGTTACACTAAATGTGGTCTGCTTGGTTTTTAGCTGACCATGTTGTTTTCCTCACTAATAAATTAAGCAGAAAGAGTAGTTTATTTACAAACTATGTATATTTTCAATTCTGTTGTCATACGCTGCCAAGGCTCTTCACAGTGATGTTGCTGGTGGCAGCTCAATTTGAAGTCTATCTGTTTAATATCTGTGACTGCCATTTTGCTTTCTTTTGCACACATGCATACAAATTGCTTAAGAGCTGTTACTCATTTTCAGTGCTGAGCTTATTTTAAAGGTGAAAATCTATATCAGTCTTAGAGAGTATGAAGAGATCATAGTTAGTTCTTGCACTGCATCTATTCTCCCAGTTCTAATATTAGCTGTCAAGAAACATTATTGTAACTTTCTCATTGCATTAAAACTGGGCCTGTAGTGTCTTTCAAAGTCCTCTGTAATTGGTTCAAACTCCAGCAAGGGCTGACACTCTTCCACTTTGGAGACAGAAAAGCAAGCTTCAGAAAAAGGATAGCTCTCTCAACCACCTTCTTTTTGTCTTTGGATCTAATTATTCAGCTTTCTGCCCTTTTCTTCTGCGCAGTCCCCAGTGGATTTTCCCTAAATTAATAAGGTCCTTTGTTCAAATATTTGTTCAAAAATATTTTAGCAATCTCCTATTAGCTTAGCAATTTCCCAGCTTCAGCGAAATAGATTTGATAACAACTTTGAAATCATTTTAACAGCAGTCGTTTACAGTAAATTGCTACATGTACACACACACACACACACACACACACAATTTTTATTTATGTGTGTATGCCAAGTATATGCCAATATAAATATTCTAACTTTGGATTCCAGGGAGTGTGTGGAATATGTAAAAAGTTTCAACATTCCCCTTCTGGTATTAGGAGGCGGTGGTTATACAGTTCGCAATGTGGCCCGATGCTGGTGAGTATTGTAAGAGCATTGAGATAGGCTGGAGATAGTCATCTTTCATGTCTATAAGTTATTGTAAACTGTCCAGAGTTACCCTATGGTAAGATGGGCAGCCAATAAATGTAATAAATTAGTAAGTAAGTAAGTGGCATAGATACATGACCTTGATGGATATGGTCTGCCTTTCCTTTCAGGACTTATGAAACATCATTGCTTGTAGATGAAGCAATTAGTGAAGAGCTTCCATATAGCGGTAAGTCAGGTTTTTCTGTATTAAAATATAAACAATCATTAGTTTAACCTTTTCTTAGCCAGCTATATAAACAATACTATACTATAAATTTTATTATATTTTAGAATAGAATAGAATTTTTTATTGGCCATGTGTGATTGGACACACAAGGAATTTGTCTTGGTGCATATGCTCTCAGTGTACATAAAAAGAAAAGATACATTTGTCAAGAATCATAAGGTACAACACTTAATGATAGTCATAGGGTACAAATAAGCAATCAGGAAACAATATCAATATAAATTGTAAGGATACAAACAACAAAATTGCAGTCATACAGTTATAAGTGGAAGGTGGTGGGAATGATGAGAAGATTAATAGTAGTGCAGACTTAGTAAATAGTTTGACAGTGTTGAGGGAATTATTAGTTTAGCAGAGTGATGGCATTCGGAAAAAAACTGTTCTTGTGTCTAGTTGTT
The DNA here is from genome assembly GCF_059756535.1 of Pantherophis guttatus. Taxonomy (NCBI): domain Eukaryota; kingdom Metazoa; phylum Chordata; class Lepidosauria; order Squamata; family Colubridae; genus Pantherophis; species Pantherophis guttatus. The sequence goes on along the minus strand of NC_142065.1, from coordinate 116,521,951 downwards.
CTGGTGTACAGTGCTCTATAGCGTCATTTTGAGGGTAGGAGTTGAAACAGTTTATGTCCAGGATGCGAGGGGTCTGTAAATATTTTCACAGCCCTCTTTTTGACTCGTGCAGTATACAGGTCCTCAATGGAAGGCAGGTTGGTAGCAATTGGTTTTTCTGCAGTTCTAATTATCCTCTGAAATCTGTGTCTGTCTTGTTGGGTTGCAGTACCAAACCAGACAGTTATAGAGGTGCAGATGACAGACTCAATAATTCCTCTGTAGAACTGTATCAGCAGCTCCTTGGGCAGTTTGAGCTTTCTGAGTTGGCGCAGAAAGAACATTCTTTGTTGTGCTTTTTTGATGACGTTTTTGATGTTAGCTGTCCATTTTAGATCTTGCGATATGGTAGAACCTAGAAATTTGAAGGTCTCTACTGTTGATACTGTGTTGTCTAGTATTGTGAGAGGTGGAAGTATGGAAGGGCTTCTCCTAAAGTCGACCACCATTTCTACAGTTTTGAGTGTGTTCAGTTCCAGGTTGTTCCGGTCACACCACGAGGCTAGTTGTTCAACCTCCCATCTGTATGCTGATTCATCATTGTCTCGAATGATACCAATCATTATTGTGTCATCTGCGAACTTCAGTAGTTTAACAGATGGATTGTTAGAGATGCAATCATTGGTATACAGAGAAAAGAGGTGGGGAGAGCACACAGCCTTGGGGGGCCCCTGTGCTAATTGTACAGGTATCTGATGTGATTCTGCTTAGCTTCACCAGCTGTTTCCTGTTTGTTAGGAAGGTTATGATCCACTTACAAGTGTGTTCAGGTACCTGTAGCTGGTTTAGCTTAGTTAGAAGTGTACCTGGAATGATGGTATTGAGTGCTGAACTAAAGTCTACAAAGAGGACCCTTGCGTAGGTCTTTGGAGATTCAAGATGTTGTAGGATGTAGTGCAGAGCCATATTAACAGCATCATCTGTTGATCTATTTGCTCGGTATGCAAATTGCAAGGGGTCTAACAGTGGATCCATGATGGTTTTCAAGTGGGACAGCACTAGCCTTTCAAAGGTTTTCATGACTACAGATGTTAGAGCAACTGGTCTGTAGTCATTCAGTTCCTTGATGGTGGGCTTCTTTGGCACTGGGATGATAGTAGAGCGTTTGAAGCAAGAAGGAACATAGCACATCTCTAGTGATTTATTGAAGATATAGGGGAAGATGGGGGCCAATTGGTCAGCACAGACTTTTAAGCAAGAAGGAATTATCTTGTCTGGGCCTGGAGCTTTTCCTTGCTTTTGTCTGTAAAATAGGTCTTGCACTTCCTTTTCTGTGATCACTAGGGGTTGTGAACCCAATGGGATGGGGTCAGTTGTAGGAGGCTTGGCTGTTGTTGGTGTGTCTGAGATGGGGGTTGTGGAGATAGGTGGCTGTAGTTTCCTTTCAAACCTGCAGTAAAACACGTTCAGGTCATCTGCCAGTTGCTGATTTCCTTCAGCCTGGGAAGGAGGTTTGCCGTAACCAGTGATATTTTTTAAGAGTTGTACACATGTTTGCTGGTTCATTTGTTGAGAACTGATTCCTTAGCTTTTCAGAGTAGCTTCTTTTTGCTGCTGTGATCTCCCTTGTTAATACATTTCTGGCCTGATTGTACAGCATTTTATCGCCTTTTCTGTAGGCTTTCCTCTTTGGAACGACATAGCTGCTTAAGTTTAGCTGTGAACCAAGGTTTGTTATTATTGTATATTCGCAAGTTCCTGATGGGTACACATAGGTCTTCACAGAAGTTGACATATGATGTTACAGTCTCTGTGAGTTCATCTACAGTTGCAGGAAAAAGTATGTGAACCCCTTGGGATTACGTGGAGTTTTGCATGAATTGGTCATAAAATGTGCTCTGAACTACATCTAAGTCACAACAATAGAAAAACACAGTCTGCTTAAAATAATACTACACAAACATTAGATGTTGCCATGGTTTAATTGAACATAACATGTGAACAATCACAGTGCAGGGAGGAAAAAGTATGTGAACCTTTGGACTTAATAACTGGTTGACCCTCCATTGGCAGCAATAACCTCAACCAAACATTTCCTGTAGTTGCAGATCAGACCTGCACAACGATCTGGAATAATTTTGGACCACTCCTCTTCACAAAACTGTTTCAGTGTAGCAATATTCTTGGGATGTCTGGTGTGAATCGCTCTCTTAAGGTCATGCCACAGCATTTCAATCGGGTTGAGGTCAGGACTCTGACTGGGCCACTCCAGAAGGCGTATTCTGTGCTGTTGAAGCCATTTTTTTTGTTGAATTACTTGTATGCTTTGGGTCATTGTCCTGTTGCATCACCCATCCTCTGCGGAGCTTCAGTTGGCGGACAAATGGTCGTACGTTTTCCTGCAAAATGTCTTGATAAACTCTGGAATTCATTTTCCCATCAATGACAACATTCCGTCCAGGCCCTGAGGCAGCAAAGCAGCCCCAAACCATGATGCTCCCTCTGCCATGTTTTACAGTGGGGATGAGGTTTTGATGTTGGTGTGCTGTGCCTTTTTTTCTCCACACATAGTGTTGTGTGTTCTTCCCAAACAACTCATTTTTGGTTTCATCTATCCACAGTATATTTTGCCAGTAGTGCTGTGGAACATCCAGGTGCTCTTTTGCAAACTTCAAACGTGCTGCAATATTTTTTTTGGACAGCAATGGCTTCCTCCGTGGTGTCCTCCCATGTACTCCATTCTTGTTTAATGTTTTCCTTATTGTAGATGTGTCAACAAAAATGTTAGCATGTGCCAGAGATTTCTGTAGGTCTTTAGCTGACACTCTAGGATTCTTCTTTACCTCATGAAGCATTCTGCGCTGTGCTCCTGCTGTCATTTTTACAGGACGACCACGCCTAGGGAGAGTAGCAACAGTGCTAAACTTTCTCCATTTGTAGACAGTCTGTCTTACCGTGGACACATAAACATCAAGGCTTTTGGAGATACTTTTGTAACCCTTTCCAGCTTCATCAAGTCAACAATTCTTGATCGTAGATCTTCTGAGAGCTCTTTTCTGCGAGGCATGGTTCACATCAGACAGTGCTTCTTGAAACCAGTAAACCCAAAACAGGTGTGTGTTTTTAAAGGGCAGGACAGCTGTCAGCAACACATGCAATATCATCACACTGATTGGAGTCAAGGTTGGCTCACTCCTGGCTCCAATTAGCTCTTGGAGAAGTCATTAGGCTAGGGGCTCACATACTTTTTCCTCCCTGCACTGTGAATGTTTACATGTTATGTTCAATTAAACCATGGCGACATCTAATGTTTGTGTAGTATTATTTTAAGCAGACTATGTTTTTCTATTGTTGTGACTTAGATGAAGTTCAGAGCACATTTTATGACCAATTCATGCAAAATTCCATGTAATCCCAAGGGATTCACATACTTTTTCTTGCAACTGTAAGTCTGCAGAGGTACTTTCAAAAACATTCCGATCAGTGCAGTCAAGGCAGGCCTGTAGCCTTAACTTTGCCTCCTCCATCCAGATCTTCACTAATTTAATTGTTGGTTTTGTGGTTTTAAGTCTTTGCCTGTAAGCAGGTACAAGGTGAATCATGCAATGATCAGAGTGTCCCACAGCTGCTTATGATAAGGACTGATAAGCATCTTTAATGTTGTGTAGCAATGGTCTAAAGTATTCTTGCCTCTAGTGGGACAATTGACATGCTGAAAGTATTTTGGTAGCTCTTTCCTTAAGTTTGCTTTGTTTATTTATTTATTTTTTGCAAAAAAAATATTTTTTTTAAACACACAAATAAACATACAATACATCTTTTCGGAACAGAGCATTGATCCGGTCTTAAATTTATACAACTTTTTGTTCATCTTTAACAGAATTTTATATATTCTATTTTTGCCATAACACTTATCACATATCTCAACTATTACCATCTTATAGAAAGCTAAGTCATATTAACTTAATCAAAGCAATTACCCTTCTATTAATCCACCTTAAATCTTGATTCAATTAATACCTCATGATACATTACACAATTCTTACCCTAAGTACTCACTATTAACAATACAGTTCAAACATGTTTATATTTCTAAATCTTATTTCCATTTCTAGAACTTCCTTACATTTTATTATTACTTCATATAATATTCATTAAATCTTTATTTAATTATTACTTCATCAAATTTGAATCTTATCTCTAGTCTTGAAAATATACCAATTTAACATTTAAACAGAGTTCTTAGTTCGAATAACACAACATAACACAATTCACGATTATTTCCCTAAATTCTGTCTATTTAACAATACCATTTGTATAAAAACTAATTTGAATGAGTTTTATTTAGTAAATCATAATCCTACATCATTTCAATGTTCTTTTCTTTTTGCTTAAATAAATGTATTATTGAAAATATTCAAATCATTACAATTGTTATAGGTATTTAAACAATATACCAATTATTATAGCCATCAATTTTCTCAATTAATACCATCCAACATCTCAGTAAAAATTAATTGACAACTGTCTATTCCTGTCTCCTCCTTGAAATGCCCCCCCCTTTTTTTGTGGCCTCCCTTGACTGCTGTCCTGACTTGCTTTGGCCAGACCATTCTTGCCTGCCTCAGCTGTTTTGGGACCTTATATCATCACCCTCCTCATTTGTATTGCCATCTGATTTCCTTCCCTCTGGTACTGTGTTTGTTACATCTTGGCCTCCTTCCATCGCCTTTTTATTGGCCTCAGCATTGTGAAGAGGGACAGCGGGCTATGGGCCTCGGTGTTGAAAGTCTTGGACAATTTCTGCTGCCTCAGTCCGGAAGGATGGACCATGACTCCGCTGGCGGCTCTTCTGCCGCCTAATTGCCATGAGAGGGCGGCTGCGGTTAATTTCCCCCCGGACAAAATCATTGCAGGTGCTTGTTGACTTTCCATCGCTGTGAGAGAGTGGTGGATTTCCTCGGTTGCCCTATGCTCAGCTGCATTACACCTACTCCTCCCGGCACTACCATCTCCGGCACCTATAGTCGCCCTTAACCACCTCCCATGTTTATAGACTGGCCTATACTTCGGCGGACCTCCTCTTGCTGCGAGATGCTCCCCTCTCGCGGACATGGCCTTCTTATCTATCAAAGGCCTACCTCAAGGACGGGTTTTGGAACCCCGAGTGGTAGTATGCTTCAAAGCGGGGCTTGAGGGGTTTTTTAATTAGAGTTTTTAATCAAATTTTAAGGGGATCCAGAAGGTGGGAGGGTTGTGGGGGGGTAGGGCCTAGTCCGGCAGGGGATCACATCACAGGGGGGTGCGGTGTTGGGGGCTAAGGAGGGGGCCAGTTTCCATACGGGTGAGGGTTGCTCCATCGGTACTGAGGGGGAGGAGCAGATATGGCGGGAGCGGGAGGCCATATCATGTTAGGAGAGTGCGTACTCGCTATCTTCGAGCAATTGCGCGCTCCAGCCCCCAACGCCCTTCTTGTTTCCTGGGTTGCTCAGACCCTCAGGGCCTTCAGCTGATGTTGTGCAACACCAGATCCGTTGTAAATAAAGCTCCCCTCATTTGTGATCTTGTACAGGAGGGGGGTGCGGACCTGGCAGGTGTTACTGAGACCTGGTTGAGTCAGGAGGGGGGGGGTTCCCCTCGTTGAAATGTGCCCACCAGGTTTCCGTGCATTCCATCAGCCGAGGGCTCAGGGCAGGGGTGGTGGGGTGGCGGTTGTTATAAAGGAAGATCTTGGTCCAAGGGAGGCCACTGTACCTCAGATAGCTGGATGTGAGTCCCTCCTTGTGAAGTGGGGCCGTGGGGTTCAGATGGGTCTGCTGATGGTGTACCTGGCTCCCTGCCATGTGGCAGCGGTCCTGCCCGAGCTGCTCGACATAATAGCCGGGGTGGCGGTTGATACGCCCAGACTTATGGTCATGGGGGATTTCAATCTGCCATCTGTCGGTGAAACGTCGGAAGTGGCTCAGGAGTTCATGGCTTCCATGATGGCTATGGACCTGTCCCAGTTAGTTCATGGCCCTACTCACACGGGGGGACACACTCTGGACTTGATTTTTGTCTCAGGTCAGTGGCTGAATGATCTAGAAGTAGGGGACCTAGTCATTGAGCCCTTGTCATGGTCAGATCATTCACTCCTTCAACTGGACTTCCGTACCGCTACCCCCCCCGGCCGCAGGGAGGCGGAACCAGTTAGGTGATTCCGCCCCAGGCGCCTGATGGATCCGGATGGATTCCAGAGAGAGCTTGGGCCATTCCCTGAGGTTCTGGCTCATGACTCGACCGAAGACCTGGTGGCCGCCTGGGATAGGGCGGCCGCCGGAGCCTTGGATCGCGTCGTGCCTTTGCGGCCTCTGACCTGGTGCCGATCCCGTGTGGCTCCCTGGTTCTCTGAGGAGCTGAGGGAAATGAAGCGCCGGAATGAAGCGCCTAGACAGCGGTTGGAGGGCTAGCCAATCCGAATCCGACCGGACACTGGTGAGGTCTCATATTAAGACCTACCTAGTGGCGATAAAAGCGGCAAAATTTGACTATTTTTCCACTCTTATCACGTCAGCAGATAACCACCTAGCCACCCTTTTTAGGGTGACCTATTCCCTACTTCATCTGGGAGCAAGGGAAGACCCCTTACAGAGTAGAGCTGAGGACTTTGTGCAATATCTGCATGACAAAATTGCTCAGATTCGGGAAGGGCTGGTCTCTGGGTAGTTTCAGGCAGGGTGACCGAGGCGGGCCTTGAGAATGTTATCTGGGAGGAGTTTGATCCAGTGGCTCCCGAGGACGTGGACAGGATTCTGGGCAGGCTTAGTGCGGCCACATGTTTATTGGACCCGTGTCCCTCCTGGTTGTTGCTGGCCTCCCGGGAGGTTACACGAGGCTGGCTCCAGGGGATTATTAATGCTTCTTTGAGTGAGGGTTACTTCCCCACCGCCTTGAAGGAGGTGGTGGTGAGGCCCCTCCTTAAGAAGCCTTCCCTGGACCCGGCTGTATTAGCGAATTATTGTCCAGTCTCCAACCTTTGCTTTGTGGCAAAGGTTGTTGAAAGTGTGGTGGCATGACAGCTTCCCCGGTACCTGGAGGAAACAGTCTATCTGGATCCGTTCCAGTCGGGCTTCAGGCCTGGGCACAGCACGGAAACGGCATTGGTCGCGTTGGTTGATGATCTCTGGATGGCTCGGGACAGGGGTTGTTCCTCTGTCCTGGTCCTATTAGATCTCTCAGCGGCTTTTGATACCATCGACCATAGTATCATGCTGCGCCGATTGGAGGGGCTGGGGATAGGGGGCACCGTGTTGCGGTGGTTCTCCTCCTTCCTCTCTGACCGGTCGCAGTTCATGTTGACGGGGGGACAGAGATCGACCTCGAGGCGCCTTGTGTGTGGGGTGCCGCAAGGGTCAGTTCTCTTGCCCCTTTTGTTCAACATTTGTGTGAAGCCACTGGGTGAGATCATCCGTGGTTTCGGGGTGAAGTGCCATCTGTATGCTGATGACACTCAGCTGTGCATCTCCACCCCGGACCACCTCAACAATGCCCTTGATGTGATGTCCCGATGCCTGGAGACCGTGCGGATCCGGATGGGGAGGAACAGGCTCAACCCATCCAAGACCTAGTGGCTGTGGCTTCCGGCATCACGATATAGTCAGTTGGTGCCATCGCTGACTATTGGGGGCGAGTCGTTGGCCCCCACAGAGAGGGCTCGCAACTTGGGCGTCCTCCTGGATACACGGCTGTCTTTAGAAGAGCATATGACGGCTGTGGCTGTGTTTTTATCAGGTTTGCCTGATTCGCCCTTTCTGGATCGGGATGCCTTACGCACGGTCATTCAGGCTCTAGACACATCCCGCCTGGACTACTGTAATGCTCTCTGCATGGGGCTCCACTTGAGGAGCACCCGGAGGCTCCAGCTGGTCCAGAATGCGGCCGCGCGGGTGGTTATGGGGGCGACTTGGCGCTCCCATGTAACACCTCTCCTGCGCGAGCTGCACTGGCTCCCGGTGTTCTTCCGGGTGCGCCTCAAGGTATTGGTTACCACCTTTAGAGCACTCCATGGCTTGGGACCCGGGTATTTACGAGACCGCCTTCTGCCACTGATAGCCTCCCACCGACTAGTACGCTCCCACAGAGAGGGGCTCCTCAGGGTGCCGTCGGTCAAACAATGTCGACTGGTGGCCCCCAGGGGGAGAGTCTTCTCTGTGGGGGCACCTACCCTCTGGAATGAGCTGCCCCCGGCGGATCCCGGATCTTCGCACCTTTCACCGTTCCCTAAAGACGTTTTTATTCCAGCAAGCCAGGCTGGCCTAACTCTTTTAAATTGTTTTAATTTTTAAATTGTTTAATTATGGGTCTTAATACAGGGGTGTTTTTAATTGTGGGCCAAATTAATTTAATTGGATTTTAATACTGTTTTTAAATTTTGTATTTCTTGTGTTTTATCTGTTGGCTGTTCACCGCCCCGAGTCCTTCGGGAGAAGGGCGGTGTGTGTATGTGTGTGTGTGTATATATATATATATATATATATATATGTATAAATGTGCGATATTTTTGCAATCAGGGTTTTTTCCTATGTTGAAAGATGTTAAAATGGCCATGGTGGGATGAAAGTGATGAATAGAGATTTCATCCCACCATGGCCATTTTAACATCTTTCAACATAGGAAAAAAACCCTGATTGCAAAAATATCGCACATTTATACCTATGAATCAAAAGAAATAAATATTTGACCTCTACAGGGAGGAGTCACAAAATATGGGTGTGTCTGGCTGAAGAGGTCTAAAAAGGCCGAAATAGTGCTATCCCAGTCTCCCATAAGTCACAGAAGAAACAACATAAAATGTCTGACAGGTCTGAAAGTGATGAATAGAGATTTCATCCCACCATGGCCAGTTTAACATCTTTCAACATAGGAAAAAACCCTGATTGCAAAAATATCGCATATATATATATATATATATATATAAACAATAAATAAATAAATAATTCATTATGCCCATTGATATATTTTCTTTTTACATAATCTAATTTTCATATATTTTAGCTTCAATCCATATTTCCATTCTAGATATCTATAACATATTCTTCTCTCATTTCTATCTTCCTTTCTCTCTCCCTTATTTTGCCCTATCTGTCCTGTTGTTTCCCCTCTCTTTTCTCTTTCTCTTATTTTACCATTGTTAATCTCAATATAATCACTAAATCAAAGTCCTGGACTCTTCTATTTTGCTCTATATTCCCTAGTATTTTCCAACCTTTTATCTTTCCACTGTTAATCCCAGTGTAATCATCTTTATTTTTTTTCAGTGTTAATCCCAGTGTAATCTCTAAAAACCTCCTTCTTATTATTACTATATTTTCCAACCTTTTTCTTTTGTCATTCCACTGTTAATCCCAGCATAATCATCTTTATTTTTTTCATTGTTAATCCCAATGTAATTCCTAAAAACCTCCTTTTTATTATTATTATCCACATGTTCAGTAACTTCTTCATATTTAATCATTTTGTCTTTGTCTTCTCTATTTTCAATCTCTATGTCTTACTTCTCGGCCTTCATTTTCTTGTCTGCTTGCGTATGCTCCATTTCAGCTTTTATGTCCTCAAATTTTAGTCTTCCATGTAACATTATAATTATTTCTCTTATTTCCATTTTCCACGGCAAGAACATCAATTTAATCTTTTCTCTAATTTCCTGCGCCATTTTATTCTTTTTGAGTTTATCTTATTCCAATTATAAAAGTTCCGTTGTATTCCACATTTTTTCCCCCTCCAAAATCCAGCCGCTTGGAGACAAAGAAATCCTCCCCCAAAAGTTCTCACGGCTTTTATCTGTAAAATTCACAATTTTCCAAAACAAAGACCAAGTTGCAATTATCACTTTTTACTCCTGAAGGTGTCTCTCTGCAATCCACAGTTACCAACTGTCAAACAAGTATCCATTTTGTTTCAATCTGCATCAACAATCTTATTTAGCTTCTCTTTTTCTTTTTAGCTTTTAAAAATATCAAATCAGTTTTATAGTCCAGTCCAAATTTACACAGCTCTCCTCACTTCTTTTTTCCTTTTTCCTTTCATTTATATGATACTTCTGTTTTAAAGCTTATTGTCCATTTTCCTGAGCGCTGCTCCCACTGTCCATGGCTGGGATCTTCCCTCAGAACTTGACTCTAACTGAGTGAGAGCTGATTAAACTCTCCCTATCAAGCCACGCCTCCAATCCCATAGTCCTCCAGTCTATCACTCAGTTACTGACAAGAGCTGACATGAATTTCAGAGCTGTGGAAAATTGGATTTATTTTAAATTGCTCTCCCTAGGTTTCTGGTTTTTTTCCGTTTAGGTTTTTCCTTTAATTTTGATTTTTCCTTGCACGGTTGGAATACAAGTGACTGGGTTGCTAGTTGAGTGTGGTGTGTCTGGGGCTCTGGGCCGCCCACGCCTCAGAAGATCGCAGCTGCTGAATTCCGACTCTTCGGGGCAGATCCTGCTCCTTTACTTTAACCGCGAGCGTGGGCTGGGCGTGCAGGCTTGCCGCTATCGCCACTGCTCTTATTTTTATTATCGGCGGCTCCGGGGTTGCGTCACCTTGGCGGTGCGCTCCCTGTGCATTGTTTCATTGAGCAGGCGGCATCGGAGGCGACAGTTTCAGTGCGCAGGCTTGCCGCAATTCTTAAACTGTCGGGAGCTGCCTTCGCCGGTTTCGGAGGAGCGTCACTACTGCGGTGCGCCCTCCGCTACGGATCCCTTCTTGTAGCCAACATCATGGATGTGGTGAGGTGATTGGCGCTATTTCGATCGCGCCTTGTTTAACTCCTTGTCGGCATGGGACTGAATAATAGACCTTCTGTGGCTACCGAGTGCAGCAGACGCCATTTTGTAAAGACTCGGAGCACCCGCCATTTTGGCTCATCATTTCCATTGCGACCACCATTTTGCTGGCTTCTAGGGCAGCGTTCATCACAGGCCCTGCGGAGATAGAAGGTCATCTGACATTTGGTCGTTCTTCTGCTTGGGAGCCAAATCGTGGACTTTGCGCCAGCTGGCAGCCTTAATTTGGGCGTTTTTTTCTGCTTGGCGGCTGACATCCACTGGTCATAAGTGTGGACAGTTAATGTAAATAGTTTGTTTGCTTGTTTAAAAAAAAACAATAAATAATTAATAATTGAAGCACCTCCTCTTGACAGACTCTGAGTCTGAAAGGTGGCATGGCGGACTCTCCATTATCGTCCGACCTTGAGCCTGAACTGAGCCCAGCACACAGTCCATCTAAGTGGGCTAAGAAGTCTTCAGGGAAGTGGTCTGAGGCCTCCAACCGCAAATCCCATGATTCCAAGGGCCTTGACAAAGATGCCCAACGCCGTCATAACGCCCTCGAACGTCAATGGGACAAGGCACGACGTGCGGCTGTAGCCAAAGTGGGCCTTGACACCGGCGCCCCTCAACGTGCTGCCTCAACTTCTGTGGCCGGGATCACTCCCTCTTCCGAGTCTCCGGCCTCTTCACCTGACCGTGACCTACAGGAGACCACACAGCCTGTCCAGCCACTAAGACTTTCCAAAGGAGTGTCCCAGTCTTTGCCGGATGTGTCGGGAGCGGGTTTGGCTTCTTCGCAGAGGCCTTCCCGTAGATTGCCTGAGGCCACGGCTGCTGGCCTTCGTGGTCTGGACGGGCCCTCTCCTACAGCGCCGATGGATTTGCAGGCTATCCTCTCATCTGCCTTTTCATCCTTCCTAGCAGCTGGTCTTCATCAGGCAACACAACTTCCACTGCAGACCTTGGCAGGGCAGCCTGCCCAACAGCATCAGCAGGCTTCATCGTCCCATGTCACAAGGAAGGCGACCTCTTGTGCTCAGGCTGACTCAGACCAGGGTGAGGAATGCCCTGAGGACATTGAATTTTCAGACGATGACGACTTACCTCCAGACAACCCAGCCTTTACAGGCTTGTTTCGCCCGTCCATGTTTAAGTCACTTCTGCACAAGGCTCGACTTACAACCAATTTGGGCGCCCCGGGGGTTGACTTGTCGGGTGCCTCAGCTTCCATGGGGCCTCACGACACTCTGTTCCACTCTTCCGTCCCCCCGGCTGTTCCTGGACGTGCTGCAGGCCCCTTAGGGTCAACCTGATTCGTTAACCTCACCCAGTACTCTTGACAAAAAACTGTATTGCGCAGCTCCGGACCTTGAGGACCTTTTGGCCCTTCCAACAGTAGATGTCCCGGTGGCGTCCTTGTCTTCCAATTACGTTGTTTCGACTGACTCTCTAGACAGGCTGAAGGCGGAGGACTGTTGGGCGGAACTGGCTTTTTGCAAATCACACCAGGCAGTGGCTTGGGCGATCAGGACTGCGACTGCAACTTCTTTCTTTATTAGAGCTTCGCTCATATGGCTGAAGCAACTTCAACAGCGTCTCCCACCGGAGGAGACTAGACTACATCAGGATATAAATAAGATTGTTGCAGCCACCGAGTACTCTGTGGATGCTTCGTTGAATTCGGTGAAGTTTGCATCCCGTGCTCTAGCATCCACAGTCTCCTCCAGGCATTTGTTCTGGCTGCGCCATTGGAAGGCAGATCTTAAAGCAAAATGGAGGCTGGCATCTGCGTCGTACAAGGCCCCAACCTGTTTGGGGCAGCTTTGGAACTGCTACTAATAGAGGACAGAGAAAAACGGAAGGTGCTTCCTTCTTCCTACCGCCGTTCTGACAGGCGTTACACACCGTATAGCCAACATCAGCCATTTCGGTCCTTTCCTGGCACAGGCGGGTCTTTCTCCCGCAGATCCTCGTTTTCTGGGACTGACCGCTCACAAGGAAGGGATTCCTTTCGTGAACGAGGCAATTCCAACAACAAGCTAAGCGGCCATTTTGTGGCTCCAACTACAGGCAGGCCCGCAGAGGCAAATGACTCGCTATCGACAGGTCCCATCAGCAGGCGACTTCAACTTTCCCATTGCCAATGGGCCCGTTCGACTTCGGACTCTTGGGTGCGGTGCACCATTTCGTCTATCTCTCGAATTTGTGGGGCTTCCGCCAAGTCGCTTTGTGCCTGGTCAGGTGCCAACTTCTCCTGATCGTCACCAGCTTATGCTACAGAAAATTGCCCACCTGCTCCACATCAAAGCTAAAGAACCAGTGCCGACAGATCAACACAGGTCGGGCTTTTACTCGACACTTTTTCTGATGCCCAAAAGTTCGGGAGGCTGGAGGGGTATCCTGAATTTGAAACTCTTAAATCTCTTGGTTCGCTACCGCAGGTTCAAAATGCACTCTCTCCGGTCGATACTGGCAGGGGTACGACAAGGAGACTTCCTTCAGTCGGTGGACTTAAGAGAGGCTTACCTACATGTCCCGGTGCACCCGGCTCACAGACGGTATCTGAGATTCGAATACACCGGACAGCACTTCCAGTATCGGGCTATGCCATTTGGCCTGTCCTCTGCACCCCGCACTTTCACGAAGCTGGTGGCGGTGGTGGCAGCCATGTTACGGCTCCTACCGGTGAGAATAATGTGCTATCTCGACGATGTGCTGATCCTTTCATCATCTCACGATCAGGCATCACGCGACAGGATTTTCGTTCTGGAGTCCTTCCAATGCCATGGGTTCTCGATAAATTTTGAGAAGAGTCACCTGATCCCCGCCACAAGACTCATACATCTCAGGGCATTAATAGACTCAGCCAAGGGGCAAGTGTTCCTGTCCCCGGACAGAGTTCAGAGCATCTTCGACTTAATTCAACAAGTCCAGGGCCTGGAGAGGGTTCCACTGATCCATCTGGCACAACTGCTCGGGAAAATGGTGTCTTGTTACAGCATCATTCCGTGGGCACGCAGACACTCCCAAGCATTACAGTAGTTCCTTCTTCCATTCCAGCGGTCGGGCCAGTCCTCCTCGAGTCACCCCGTGTACTTACCTCCTCAGGTCTGTCTATCTCTGGATTGGTGGACGTCTCCGGCAATCCTCGAGGGCTGCGACTTTCTAGAACCGGAGAGACTTACCTTAACATCCGACGCGAGCCTTCGAGGCTGGGGGGCGCACCTCTGCAACCTGGTAGCGCAGGGTCAGTGGTCGCTTACAGAATGTCTGAGCAGCATAAATCTGCTCGAGCTGCGTGCAGTCAGGTTGGCCCTTCTGCATTTCCGGAGGTCGGTGGAGGGCCGCCACATCCTAGTCCTCACGGACAATACAGTGGCCAAAGTGCACATAAACAAGGAAGGGAGCACGAGGTCCAGAGCCCTAATGTTCGAAACAGAAAATCTCTTCAACTGGGCGGAGCGTCACCTGCGCTCGATACGGGCGGATCACATTTTGGGGGTGGACAATATACGGGCCGATTGGCTCAGCCGGGAGCGGATCGACCCGGCGGAGTGGCAATTGCATCCTCGGCTGTTTCAAAAAATTTGTTACCGATTCGGGACGCCGGAGATAGACTTGTTTGCCACTCGACAGAATGCACAGTTGCCTCGCTTTGTGTCCCCGTATCCGGACCCTTCGGCGGAGGATCACGATGCCCTTCGATGTCACTGGCCCAGCGGACTCCTCTATGCGTTCCCGCCCATTCCGCTACTGACTCAGGTCGTCTGGAAATTGCTGTCAGAGAAAGCTGATCTGATCCTGGTGGCTCCCAATTGGCCACGCAGAGCTTGGTATGCCGATCTCGTTGCACTCTCCGTGGTCCAGCCTTGGGTAATCCCAAAACACCAGATATCACTGCGCCAGGGAGCCGTTTGTCATCCAGAGCCCCAGTGGCTCCAGTTGGCCGTCTGGCATTTGAACGGGTCATCCTGAAGAAGGCCCATTTGTCAGACGGCGTCGTTGGAACTATACAAGCGGCTAGACGTCCTTCCACTTGTCGAATTTATGAGGCTTCCTGGAGGGCCTTTTGTGCTTGGGGGGCTTCGAGGCATGTGGACCCTACCTCTGCGAAAGTCGAGGTGGTTTTGGAATTTCTGCAGGCGGGACTTGAAAAGGGACTAGCTCCTGCAACATTACGACGTCAGATGGCGGCGTTGTCCACTGTCTTGAAATGCCCTCCTTATGATTCTCTCTCACCATCCGCTTATCAGGGGGTTCCTTCATGGTGCTACGAACTTGTGTCCACCCCAGGTTCACCGATACCTGACCTGGGACCTCCCTCTTGTTTTACAGGCCCTGATTTCACCACCCTTCGAGCCTTTGGCTACGGCTTCACTGAAACATTTGTCACTTAAGGTGGCGTTTCTTTTAGCCATCACCTCTGCCCGGAGGGTGTCGGAGCTCTCGGCTCTATCGGTTCGGGAAGACCTTTGTATGTTTTGAGATAGCGTAGTGATTCTGAGACTCGATCCTACGTTCATCCCCAAGATGAGTTCTCTGTTTCATCGGGCGCAGGAACTCACCTTGCCGGATTTCTGCCCGTCCCCACGGAACTCTACAGAGAGATGCTGGCACACGCTAGATGTTAGACGGGCACTTCGTACATACATTCACAGGACCGCCACCTTTCGTCAGATGGAGGCCCTTCTAGTCTCGTTCCACCCGGCCTCCATGGGCCAGAAGATATCATCGGCCACGGTGGGCAGGTGGATCAAGGCGTGTATCTCATTGGCGTATGAGTTGTCAGCGAAGCCGCTCCCAGGTCGCATTGTACCACACTCCACCCATAGTGCAGCCACTTCTGCAGCGTAGGCGACACAGGCTTCCGTAGAGGACATCTGCCGTGCTGCAACGTGGTCGTTGGTGTCGCAGTTCATTCGCCACTATAGGATAGACTCTTACGCTTTGGCGGACGCCTCCTTTGTTTCGGCGAGTACTACAGAGCGCCCTTTTGGGCCGGGGTTCAGAGGCAGCCAGTCTCCCGCCCTAGACATTTGAGCTTGGGTATGTCCCAGCCATGGACAGTGGGAGCAGCGCTCAGGAAAACGGACGTTGGCTTATCTGAACGTCCCTTTTCTGGACGCTGCGACCACTGTCCATTCCCACCCTGTTTGTGGTTTCTGGTGTTTACGTTTTGTTTCAGACTGCCTGCCTGTGATCCGGCCTGAAGGACAGTTTCCTTATTGACTTGCCTGTTGTTTTCGTTGTTGTGACCTTGCTGCGCCTTCGTGAGAGACTGGAGGACTATGGGATTGGAGGCGTGGCTTGACAGGGAGAGTTTAATCAGCTCTCACTCAGTTAGTGTCAAGATCTGAGGGAAGATCCCAGCCATGGACAGTGCTCGCAGCGCCCAGAAAAGGGACGTTCAGGTAAGCCAACGTCCGTTCTCTTTGTTTTTCTTGAAGTTTGAACAAGAAAGGACAAAGAAAGGATCTATTTATTTCTTTCCGATCCTTTAACCAATCTTGGGGCAATTTCTCTAGTTATTTAAAATTTCCAAATAGTTTTATTCAAAAGTCAATTTTCCATCGGGTTTTTATCCCTTTTAAAATTGCACTTTAAAATCTTCTCCCCTCCCCCCCCCCCCCGCTCATTAGCTGCTGTTTCATCGCTAGGGGTCTTAAAATTACAAAGATTTTTTCCTTGATGTTGTTTCAAACCATGGGTTGGCTGTCACTCACCCGGCTTCCAAAAACTCTGTTCCATTCATCACTCCTGTTCAATGCTTAATCCGGTTGCCCCAGCTTCGTGGCAGCCGCAATGGCTGCCGTCCGCCACCGCCAAGTCATAGAGAGTTTCCTCTGACCTTCAAGGAACTTGCCTGTTCCTCTTGGTCTTCTGAGGTGCCTCTCCTTCTTCCCCGTCCCTACAGGACGGTTCTGGTCCAAAAACCCATCGGCAGCGATTCGTCAGTCCAGGTTTTCGCGGAGCTCATTGGAGCCCGCTATTCCCCAACTGTCTCGCCGCGACGCCAAACCGGAAGTCAAGTTTGCCTTGTTTAGATCTCCCAAAATAATGGCCAGTGAATCGGGGTATTTGGCTTCAGCCTCCATAATTTGGTCAGCTAGAGTTCATAATGCTTTGTTTACACAGGCTTGTGGTGGGACATAAACAGCAATTTTAGTATATAACACAGTAACTTTTTTATATTTGTGCAATAGTTTATATTTTTATGCATAATATGCAGTTATAATAATGTCTAATTTACCATCAGTTCAAACGTGAACAATTTCATAATGCAATTGAGAAATGTAAAAAAAATCTTCCTCCATACTATGTTTACTGTAATTTCCCAGAATTACTTTATTGGTTTATTATATTTTTGAAATATTGGTTCATTAAAGCAGAATGTCAATATTCTATTGAAATAGCATAGCCAGGGTTGCCTTTAAAGTCAGTTTAGGAACATCAGTAAATCTTTAACAAAACAGAAGTTTTAACATCAATGTACTGCCTTTTGCTGACTTGTAAGCAATTTCTGGGCCTGTATTAAAAGTGCTGCTTTTATTTTTTAGACTTCTAAAATGCCTTATAGTCACATTGTCTGAATATTGCCTATATTGCCTCTTTATTCATGTTTTAGCAATTATTTGTTAATGTTGAAGATCATGGGTACCCAGTTGGGGAAAAAATGTATGCTAATATGCTAGATGAAGAGGATATGCAACTGACACTAAGAATAAAAAGCATCAGGGAAATTTGTTTTTTCTTTTGGTTTTTTTCTAATTGTAGAGTAGCCAGTTGTGAGGAGATTTTAGCAAATAAAATCATAGGGCTGGAAGGGACCTTGAAGGTCTTCTAGTTCAACCTTCTATCTAAGACAGAAGTCTGTGTGTTTACACTTTATGATATAAAGGGTCACAATAAATTACAAGTCTCAGGCAAAAGAGTGAAAAAGTTAAGATTGTATTACAGATAATCCTTGTTATGATAGTTCAATTAGCGACTGCTCAAAATTACGACCCTCCCCCCCCCAAAAAAGTATTTATAACCTGGTTGTGAAGTTAGGCATGTTGCAGCAACACAGTGGTCATTTACCCTTACCATCGACCACAGAGATGCCGCAACATGCCCCCTGCCTATTTCCCCCCACTAACCTGCCCCACCGGGTCTCCACAAGCACTGGGCCTGCTTTGCTAGTGACCCGGATTCCACTTACTCCTCCCATGGCTTTACTGCAGTTTTTGAAGGGCTCCAGAAGAGGCTGACCCACATGGCAGAGAAGCCAAAGTCTTTTATTTATTCAGAAACTTACGGTGAAGCTGTAAGAATGTGAGATGCAAGGAAAACAGCTTTGCCCCATCTGACTTCAGCTCCTCTGCCATGAGAGCCTGCAGGCTTAGTTTGGACCCAGTCTGGCCAGTGCCGAGCAGCCTTCTGCTTGCTGTTGACTGGCTAATTAGAATGAGCAGTTTCAGGGATTGTGGCAACAGCTGCAGCCAATCAACAAGGAGCTTGCAGTTCAGCCAGATAAGATAAAGGAAGCAAGCTCCTCCTTGATTGACTACTGCTGCTGCCCAATGCCCTGAAGCTGCCCTGAAGCAGGAGGCTGCGGTGGCCCCACCCAGGCCTTTTCTACTCCCAGAGGCCTGCTGGTCACCTGGCCCACAGCTGAAGTCTTTTACTCAGAAGCTGGCAAAAATGTTTTCCTTAGATTTCACGTTCTTACAGGTTCGCCATCATCTGAAAGTAAGTAATCCAGGGGAAACAGGGTGGGGAGGAGTAAGTGGAATCCGGGATGCTAGCAAAGCAGCTCCAATCTGTGAACACCAGTGGGGCAGGATGGGGGAGAAAACAATTGTGGGGAGCATAAGGTATCTCAGTGGATTGAGGGAGGCCTTAGGTGGCCTGCTGATGCACCAGACCCTGCATGCCCTTCCCCATCCTGAGATACCTCATGTGAATTTATGCACCTATGCATTTAATTAGCGAATGCATTGTAGAAAGCAGGGAGGGATTATGTTCATTTAACATGGTTCAATCAAAGGAATCCTTGGGTTACAAATGTAATTGGGAAGCTCCATTACATTAGTAACTTGAGGATTAACTGTATTTCCTCAGGGGAATAACTGTCTGTTGTTGTGCTTTGATGTGTGCTACAGTTGCAAGAAAAAGTATATGAACCCCTTGGGATTGCGTGGAGTTTTGCATGAATTGGTCATAAAATGTGCTCTGAACTTCATCTAAGTCACAACAATAGAAAAACACAGTCTGCTTAAAATAATACTACACAAACATTAGATATTGCCATGGTTTAATTGAACATAACATGTAAACATTCACAGTGCAGGGAGGAAAAAGTATGTGAGCCCCTAGCCTAATGACTTCTCCAAGAGCTAATTGGAGCCAGGAGTGAGCCAACCTTGACTCCAATCAGTGTGATGATATTGCATGTGTTGCTGACAGCTGTCCTGCCCTTTAAAAACACACACCTGTTTTGGGTTTACTGGTTTCAAGAAGCACTGTGATGTGAACCATGCCTCGCAGAAAAGAGCTCTCAGAAGACCTACGATCAAGAATTGTTGACTTGCATGAAGCTGGAAAGGGTTACAAAAGTATCTCCAAAAACCTTGATGTTCATGTGTCCATGGTAAGACAGACTGTCTACAAATGGAGAAAGTTTAGCACTGTTGCTACTCTCCCTAGGCGTGGTTGTCTTGTAAAAATGACAGCAAGAGCACAGCGCAGAATGCTTCATGAGGTAAAGAAGAATCCTAGAGTGTCAGCTAAAGACCTACAGAAATCTCTGGCACATGCTAACATTTTTGTTGACACATCTACAATAAGGAAAATATTAAACAAGAATGGAGTACATGGGAGGACACCATGGAGGAAGCCATTGCTGTCCAAAAAAAAATATTGCAGCACGTTTGAAGTTTGCAAAAGAGCACCTGGATGTTCCACAGCACTACTGGCAAAATATACTGTGGATAGATGAAACCAAAATTGAGTTGTTTGGGAAGAACACACAACACTATGTGTGGAGAAAAAAAGGCACAGCACACCAACATCAAAACCTCATCCCCACTGTAAAACATTGGCAGAGGGAGTATCATGGTTTGCGGCTGCTTTGCTGCCTCGGGGCCTGGACGGATTGTTGTCATTGATGGGAAAATGAATTTCAGAGTTTATCAAGACATTTTGCAGGAAAATGTACTACCATCTGTCCGCCAACTGAAGCTCCGCAGAGGATAGGTGATGCAACAGGCCACTATACGCGGCGGGGGGGTGGGAGTTCCGGAGGAAATGGGGGGGGTCGAGCTTGTCCAGATTGTGTTTTTATCATCGGTACTGTGAGGGGGAGGGGTAGATATGGCGGGAGCAGGGGGCCATATCATGTTAAGGGAGCGCGCACCCGCTGTCTCCATGCGGTAGCGTGCTCCGGCCCCCAAGGCTCCACTCATTCTCCAGGTTGCACAAACCCTCAGGGCCCAGGCCTTCGGCTGATGTTGTGCAATGCCAGGTCCGTAGTAAATAAAGACCCCCTCATTTGTGATCTTGTTCAGGAGGGGGAAGCGGACCTGGCAGGTATTACGGAGACCTGGTTGGGCCTGGAGGGAGGGGTTCCTCTGGTAGAAATGTGCCCACCAGGCTTCCACGCATTCCATCAACCGAGGTCTCAGGGGAGGGGCGGGGGAGTAGCGGTTATTATTAGAGAAGGTTTTAGGCCGAGGGAGGCCACTGTTCCTCAGACGGCCGGTTGTGAGACCCTCCTTGTGAAGTGGGGTCATGGGGTTCAGATGGGTTTGCTGATCACGTACCTGGCTCCCTGCCACGTGGCAGCAGCCCTGCCCGAGCTACTCAACGTTATCGCCGCAGTGGCGGTTGATACCCCCAGACTTATGGTCATGGGGGGATTTCAACCTGCCGTCCGTGGGTGAGACGTCTGAGGTGGCTCGGGAGTTCATGGCTTCCATGACGGCTATGGATCTGACCCAGCTAATTCATGGCCCAAGCACATGGGGGGAAACACACTGGACTTGATTTTTGTCTCTGGACAGTGGCTGAGTGATCTCGAGATAGGGGACATAGTCATCGAGCCCTTGTCATGGTCGGATCACTCTCTCCTTCGCCTTGATCTTCGAACCGCTGCTCCCCGCCGCAGGGAGGTGGAACCGATAAGATGGTACCGCCCCAGGCGCCTGATGGAACCTAATAGGTTCCAGACGGAGCTTGGGCCAATGCCTGAGGTCCTGGCTCACGCCTCGACTGGAGACTTAGTGGCCGCCTGGGATAGGGCGGCCGCTGGAGCTCTGGATCGAGTCGTGCCTTTGCGGCCTCTGACCCGGCGCCGATCTCACCTGGCTCCTTGGTTTACTGAGGAGCTGAGGGAGATGAAGCGCCGGAAAAGACACCTAGAGAGTAGTTGGAGGGCCAGTCGCACTGAATCTGACCGGACACTGGTAAGATCTCATATTAAGAATTACCTAGTGGCGATAAAAGCAGCGAAATGTACTCATCTTGCTGCTCTTATTGCGTCATCAGATAACCGCCCGGCCACCCTGTTTAGGGTGACCCGCTCCCTGCTCCACCAGGAAGCGAGGGAGGACCCCTTGGAGGGAAGAGCCGAGGACTTTGTTCAGTATCTGTATGACAAAATCACTCAGATTCGGGAAGATCTGGACTCCGACTGGGTAGATCCAGTGGGGATGACGGAAGCAGGTCCTGAGAATGTTATCTGGGATGAGTTTGACTCTGTGACCCCTGAGGACGTGGACAGGATTCTGGGTAGACTGAATGCGACCACATGTTTGTTGGACCCGTGCCCCTCCTGGTTAGTGCTGGCTTCCCGGGAGGTGACGCTAGGCTGGCTCCAGGGGATTATAAATGCTTCATTGAGTGAGGGTGTCTTTCCCGCCGCCTTGAAAGAGGCGGTGGTGAGACCTCTCCTCAAGAAGCCTTCCCTGGACCCGGCAATATTGGCTAATTATCGTCCAGTCTCCAACCTTCGCTTTGTGGCGAAGGTTGTTGAGAGTGTGGTGGCACGACAGTTTCCCCGGTACCTGGATGAAACGACGTATCTAGATCCGTTCCAGTCGGGCTTCAGGCCTGGGTACAGCACGGAAACGGCATTGGTCGCGTTGGTGGATGATCTCTGGAGGGCTCGGGACAGAGGTTGTTCCTCTATCCTGGTCCTATTAGATCTCTCAGCGGCTTTTGATACCATCGACCATGGTATCATGCTGCACCAGTTGGAAGGGTTGGGAGTGGGAGGCACCGTATTAAGGTGGTTCTCCTCCTTTCTCTCCAACCGGTCGCAGTCTGTGTTGACAGGGGGGCAGAGGTCGACCCCGAGGCCCCTTATATGTGAGGTGCCACAAGGATCGGTCCTCTTGCCCCTTTTGTTCAACATTTATGTGAAGCCGTTGGGCGAGATCATCCGTGGTTTCGGGGTGGAGTACCATCAGTACGCTGACGACACCCAGCTGTACATCTCCACCCCAGACCACCCCAACGATGCCCTTGAAGTGATGTCCCGGTGCCTGGAGGCCGTACGGATCTGGATGGGGGGAAACAGGCTCAGACTCAACCCATCCAAGACCGAGTGGCTGTGGTTTCCGACGTCCCGATATAGTCAGCTGGTGCCATCGCTGACTATTGGGGGCGAAGCATTGGCCCCCACGGAGAGGGCTCGCAACTTGGGTGTCCTCCTGGATTCACGGCTGTCTTTAGAAGAGCACTTGACGGCCGTGACCGGGAGGATTTTTCATTAGGTTCGCCTGATCCGCCAGTTGCGTCCCTTTCTGGATCGGGACTCGTTACGCACGGTCACTCATGCCCTCGTCACCTCCCGTCTGGACTATTATAACGCTCTCTACATGGGGCTCCCCTTGAGGAGCACTCGGAGGCTCCAACTGGCGCAGAGTGCGGCCGCGCGGGTGGTGATGGGAGCGACGTGGCGCTCCCATGTAACGCCTCTCCTGCGCGAGCTGCACTGGCTCCCGGTGGTCTTCCGAGTGCGCTTCAAGGTTTTGGTCATCACCTTTAGAGCGCTCCATGGCTTAGGACCTGGTTATTTACAGGACCGCCTGCTACCACCAATAGCCTCCCACCGACCAGTACGCTCCCATAGAGAGGGGCTCCTCCGGGTGCCGTCGGCCAAACAATGTCGACTGGCGGCCCCCAGGGGGAGAGCCTTCTCTGTGGGGGCACCTACTATCTGGAACAAGCTCCCCCCCGAGATATGGAGGATTCCGGATCTGCGTACCTTCAGTCGTACGCTTAAGACGTTCCTATTCCAGCAAGCCGGCCTGACCTAAACTTTTCCTCTTTTAAATGGGAATTTTAAATTTGGTTTTAAATTATTGGGGTTTTAAAATGGTTCAGCCAAATTTATTTAATTTGTTTTATCTCTATTTTAAATTTTGTATTTATATGTTCTATTTTATGGCTGTTCACCGCCCTGAGTCCTTCGGGAGTAGGGCGGTATACAAATTTAATAAAATGAAATGAAAAAAAAAAAAAAACAGGACAATGACCCAAAGCATACAAGTAATTCAACAAAAAAATGGCTTCAACAGCACAGAATACACCTTCTGGAGTGGCCCAGTCAGAGTCCTAACCTCAACCCGATTGAAATGCTGTGGCATGACCTTAAGAGAGCGATTCACACCAGACATCCCAAGAATATTGCTACACTGAAACAGTTTTGTGAAGAGGAGTGGTCCAAAATTACTCCAGATCGTTGTGCAGGTCTGATCTGCAATTACAGGAAATGTTTGGTTGAGGTTATTGCTGCCAAAGGGGGGTCAACCAGTTATTAAGTCCAAAGGTTCACATACTTTTTCCTCCCTGCACTGTGAATGTTTACATGTTATGTTCAATTAAACCATGGCAACATCTAATGTTTGTGTAGTATTATTTTAAGCAGACTGTTTTTCTATTGTTGTGACTTAGATGAAGTTCAGAGCACATTTTATGACCAATTCATGCAAAACTCCACGTAATCCCAAGAGGTTCACATACTTTTTCTTGCAACTGTATATATGGATTTCACTTTTTAATATATATATAAACATTTCTCTTTTTTTTATCCATAAAGAATATTTTGAATACTTTGCTCCAGACTTTACTCTCCACCCTGATGTCAGCACTAGAATTGAAAATCAGAACTCAAGGCAGGTGAGTATCTCCTGCTAAATGAACAAATTGCCCCCTTTCTTTATTTGCCTCCTTTCCAGAATATCTCATTTGAAAAGATGCATTATTAGTGCTTCTATTTATTAAAGCCTGTTCCTAATAGTAGATTAATTTTGTTACTATGCTTAAGTTTGATGGCCGCAAAAATGATGATAGAAATGTGATAATCTTTGCTGAAGCGATTTTCTTAATATGATTTTGCTGCATTTTCTGTTTTCTGTGAAGTACTTAGATCAAATACGGCAGACAATATTTGAGAATTTGAAGATGCTGAATCATGCACCTAGTGTCCAGATCCATGATGTCCCTTCTGATCTTCTGAGCTATGATCGCACAGATGAGCCTGATCCAGAAGAGAGAAGTTCAGAAGATAATTACAGCAGGCATGTTTTTATATTTGTCATACAAATAAAAACTATGTATTTTATCTGATACTTGAGAGAAACTCCAGCAGTTAGTCCCAGAAATCAGTATGTATTGATTGGGACTCTTAGTATGATCTGTTTAATAGCCATAGTGCTCCTTGTCAGAGCCATGTGCTTGTTGCGTTTTTTTAATAAGCAGATTCCATATTTATCCTTAATTTTTGCTATATTATCTTCTTAACCTATGTAACTTTATTATATCTTGCAGGCCAGAAGCTTCCAATGAGTTCTACGATGGTGACCATGATAATGATAAAGAAAGTGATGTTGAAATATGAGGCCTGAATCCTATACATTTACACTATGTGAAATTGTCTGGATGATAAAACTCTAAGGAGGCAATAGGTTGCAGTAGAAAGAATTGTTTGAGCACAGAAGGCAATGAGGGTTTCTATTCGACCCGATCTTCAGCCATTATTTGTGGGAATAAACCTTCCTCGTTTCAGGTTCATATAAGGTTCAGGTTGTTGCTAGGTAATCCTCTTCAATTCTCATTCTGCAATGACCATCACTTTTCACAAGGCTGCTACTCTTCAAAAAAGGACAGGATTTGCATTGTATTTTGAACCATTTTTCTTACTTTTATTTTCCTGGAGGGCCCAATTAGAAACCTGCAGTAAAAAGCTCACCTACATAGACAAATTTTCAGCCCTCTATAGCAATGGGAATTATAAACAGAGATCAGATAATGTTGGTGGATATTTTGCTTGACCATAATAGAAGTGGAGAAGTCATGTTATGTAGCACTCCAGTCATGTGGATTCTTTTAAAAGTTATCTTTTGTTAGTCTTTCTGCTTGGAGATGCTATGTACTGCATGGCAATATGCCCACTGAGAAATTAATTTGGCAGTTTTTTGTGACTTTTATAGCAAAAAGTATACCTTATATATACCTTATTGGACATACTTCAGTTTTTGCTTCACTGAAGGAATATTATTAAGGGAAGAGTCCCGGACCAAAAATTAACTTCAGTGTATCCATCTTTTGCTATCTGTTAAAAGCACTATGTTTTGATTTTCAGTATTATTCATGCTTGAATTCTAAAAGAAAGAAATTTTAAGGATATTTTTCACAGAAAAATGTATCACTCTCCCTTTTTACCCTATTCATCATTGTCCTGATATTTGAAGTATTTCTTTGAGTGAACTGAAATGGAAAGAGATTTCCCAACCTTAATTCCTCCTCATCTAATGCGGGCTTAAATCTTTTTAATTAAACTGCATGTGCTGAAGATAGTTGCCAACATTTGAGAAGTTCTTTGCAGCTAAGACGACAGAGAGGCAATTGCCCTTCTCTTATATTTTACCGGTGGGTTTAAAATATTAAACACAATATTTCTTATTTTCCTTCTCTTTTGTTCATTCCCAGTTCATCCTGACATATGAACGTT
Organism: Pantherophis guttatus; assembly: GCF_059756535.1. Classification (NCBI taxonomy): domain Eukaryota; kingdom Metazoa; phylum Chordata; class Lepidosauria; order Squamata; family Colubridae; genus Pantherophis; species Pantherophis guttatus. The sequence goes on along the minus strand of NC_142065.1, from coordinate 116,496,173 downwards.
TATATTTAGTAGCTGCAGAGATACATCATGAATCTAAAATTGCACTGACTATGAAACTTTGTTCACTGCCATGACTGCAAAGCCTGGCACTTAGCTTGGGAGGTTCCTTCAGAAAGCATTGCAACAGAAAGCTCCTTTGGCCAGCCTTTTCCCATAGCCTCATACAGTTGCAAGAAAAAGTATGTGAACCCCTTGGGATTACGTGGAGTTTTGCATGAATTGGTCATAAAATGTGCTCTGAACTTCATCTAAGTCACAACAATAGAAAAACACAGTCTGCTTAAAATAATACTACACAAACATTAGATGTTGCCATGGTTTAATTGAACATAACATGTAAACATTCACAGTGCAGGGAGGAAAAAGTATGTGAACCTTTGGACTTAATAACTGGTTGACCCTCCTTTGGCAGCAATAACCTCAACCAAACGTTTTCTGTAGTTGCAGATCAGACCTGCACAATGATCTGGAGTAATTTTGGACCACTCCTCTTCACAAAACTGTTTCAGTGTAGCAATATTCTTGGGATGTCTGGTGTGAATCGCTCTCATGCCACAGCATTTCAATCGGGTTGAGGTCAGGACTCTGACTGGGCCACTCCAGAAGGCGTATTCTGTGCTGTTGAAGCCATTTTTTTGTTGAATTACTTGTATGCTTTGGGTCATTGTCCTGTTGCATCACCCATCCTCTGCGGAGCTTCAGTTGGCGGACAAATGGTCGTATGTTTTCCTGCAAAATGTCTTGATAAACTCTGGAATTCATTTTCCCATCAATGACAACAATCCGTCCAGGCCCTGAGGCAGCAAAGCAGCCCCAAACCATGATGCTCCCTCCGCCATGTTTTACAGTGGGGATGAGGTTTTGATGTTGGTGTGCTGTGCCTTTTTTTCTCCACACATAGTGTTGTGTGTTCTTCCCAAACAACTCAATTTTGGTTTCATCTATCCACAGTATATTTTGCCAGTAGTGCTGTGGAACATCCAGGTGCTCTTTTGCAAACTTCAAACGTGCTGCAATATTTTTTTTTGGACAGCAATGGCTTCCTCCGTGGTGTCCTCCCATGTACTCCATTCTTGTTTAATATTTTCCTTATTGTAGATGTGTCAACAAAAATGTTAGCATGTGCCAGAGATTTCTGTAGGTCTTTAGCTGACACTCTAGGATTCTTCTTTACCTCATGAAGCATTCTGCGCTGTGCTCTTGCTGTCATTTTTACAAGACAACCATGCCTAGGGAGAGTAGCAACAGTGCTAAACTTTCTCCATTTGTAGACAGTCTGTCTTACCGTGGACACATGAACATCAAGGTTTTTGGAGATACTTTTGTAACCCTTTCCAGCTTCATGCAAGTCAACAATTCTTGATCATAGATCTTCTGAGAGCTCTTTTCTGCGAGGCATGGTTCACATCAGACAGTGCTTCTTGAAACCAGTAAACCCAAAACAGGTGTGTGTTTTTAAAGGGCAGGACAGCTGTCAGCAACACATGCAATATCATCACACTGATTGGAGTCAAGGTTGGCTCACTCCTGGCTCCAATTAGCTCTTGGAGAAATCATTAGGCTAGGGGCTCACATACTTTTTCCTCCCTGCACTGTGAATGTTTACATGTTATGTTCAATTAAACCATGGCAATATCTAATGTTTGTGTAGTATTATTTTAAGCAGACTGTGTTTTTCTATTGTTGTGACTTAGATGAAGTTCAGAGTACATTTTATGACCAATTCATGCAAAACTCCACGCAATCCCAAGGGTTCACATACTTTTTCTTGCAACTGTATGTGAGAGGGTTGAGAGGCATTCCATAGCAGACTGAAGCAAGGCTGCGGGATTATCTCGCTTCAGCGTTCAAAGTGTACTTTCAAAAGCTTTAAAGAGAAGCATAACTTTTGGGCTGCACACAGCACTTGTGTTCTTTTTAAGGTGCCCCAGGTCAAAGTTTTCAGATGTTAGAAAAACTGATTGCTTGAAGTTCTTTTATGCATTTCTGTTAAAGCTTTCTAATGGATATGTATCCTTCAGGATACGTGTTTCAAGTAGTTTTAATCGTAGAAGGATGCACAACAAGCCATCATTACACGTGTATATCTACATAAAACAGGAACCAGAAATACCTCACAGGAGCATCTGAAAGCAGCTCCTCGAGAGTCAAGGAATACATCTCAAACTAATCCTGCCAAGACTGTAGACATAACCACTGTAATATCTTCCCTTTTTCATTAATACAACTATCACATTTTAAAACATGATAAAACTTTATTAACCTTATAAGCATTATATATATGCATTAAAATAATATAAAACACTGTATTATTAAAACATTATAAACATTATAAAACATTGTGAAACATGCAAAGTTCCGATGCAAGCAACTGTAACATCTTCCCTTCATATTAACACAACTATCACATATTAAAACATAAACCTTATTAAAACATTATAAAACATTGTGAAACCTGCAAAGTTCCGATGCAAGCAACTGTATCATCTTCCCTTTTCATATTAACACAACTATCACATAATAAAACATTATGAAACATTGTAAAAGTGTTGTGTCTCAGGATTGGCGTGGCTGTGCTTCCGGGTTGCAACAGCCCCAGCCGGTGGTTTCCTGATTCTATCAATAGGTGGCTGGGGCTTAGGACCATGGGCTGGCCGGGGCTTTAGGTCCAATCAGCTTTGTTGGCCAATTACTCCACCCAGTGGCCAGCCTGCAGCGGAAGCCCAAAGAATATTTATTCTCGGTTTGTTCCTGGCTAAGTAAGCTTGTTCTAGTCTTTTTACTTGCTTTTAATTATGGAATAAAAGAAGAGTTGAAGTCACTTAGAGTTGCCTGGCTCATTGGAACCCACTACATTTCACTGGCGAGGATGGGATGCTGAAGGAAGTGGCTTCTTCAGCGTCGCAAGGCATTGCAGCTCGGCACGGGACCATGCTGCACCGCCCTACGCATCCAGCAATTCAGAGCCGGCGGTAACTCCAGGCTGAATGCCATGAGCTCCTCGAGGGGGACTACGAGTACTTCCAGCAACGCCGGTACATCTGCCAGTGGGGTTGGCTGGTGCAGCGGCATTGCTGGAGTTTGACATACGCCGCCTGGACACATGGGAAATATGCCAAGCATGGCTTGAGTCTTTTTTCCGGTGCTATGGCATTACCGAGGAGGGCGCATGGCGAGACTGGTTCCTGAATTGCTGTGGAAATGACTTGTGTGGGCTGGCAGTGAGCCTTGTGCACCCCAGGAAAGTGGATCAGCTCTCTTACTCTGACCTGGTGGGCGTTATTACAGCCCATTTAGCACCTAAACCAATGTTGGTGTCCCGGCGGGTAGAGTTTTTTAATCGTAGGCGTTTGGTTGCCGAGCCAGCCGCAACGTTTTTGGCAGAGTTGCGTAAGCTGGCTCGCTGGTGTAAATTCAATGACTTGAATGAGGCTTTATTTAACCAGTTTATATGTGGCCAGACGGACAAGAAGTTGTTGAGGAAATTTTGTTCAAAGAAAGATCTTAAGATGGAAGACGCCCTAGCCATCGCGGCCGAGGAGACGGCCCCAGAGGCCCGGAAGGGGGGAACCACGCCGACACCCAGCTGGGTGGGGTTTCATCATGAGAGCCCCGAAGAGGATTCCGACTCGGGAAGGGATGACATGCGATTGATGAGGCGTAGGAGTGCCCCTAGGCCCGGCGGAGGGATGGCTCGGAACAACACGTCGGAGGCCATTGGACATCAATGCGGCAGCTGTGGTGGGGACCATCCACGGAGGACTTGCCAGTTCCGGGACGCTAAGTGTCGGCGATGCGGGAAGTCTGGACACATCGCCCATGCATGTCGGGCCAAGGGGGGTCGAGAGGAGAGCAAGAGCCCGCGAGGGAGACAGACGGCGAACGTTGAAGTGGACGCGGCCCAGTCTCAGTATGATCTCTTGCAAGTATACAGCCTTAGCTCAGAAGCCCCGAGTTCCATCAGGGTAGTAGTTAACATTGAGGGCACATCGTGTCCCATGTTCCTGGACACGGGATCCCCCGTGTCCATTATTTTGGCTAAAACACTCCGGAGTATTTGCCCCGGAAAGTTATCCTCACTTGAAGCCCCCCCATTCGAGCTAAGAGACTTCCAAAAAAAAACCCATAGCGTTGAAGGGGGTTGGAACATTCGAGGTTAGATTCAAGGGGGTCCGACAGAACCTCGATCTGTTTATAACAGAAGGGCCGTATACAAGCTTATTGGGCAGGAATTGGATGGGCCCTTTAGGCATCGAGGTAACCGGGGTGAACATGATTAGAACTGCAGACCCAGACTTGGTAAAGGTCTGCACGGAGTTTCCGACCGTATTTGATGGCTCGTTGGGGTTATATAATGGCCCTCCAATCTCCCTTCAGTTGGACCCGGCCGTTAGGCCCATCAAACTTAAGGCACGCCGGGTCCCTTTCGCTTTAAAGTCTAAGATCAACACAGAGCTGGATCAGTTAGTTGCCCAAGGGGTCTTGGAAGCGATTCCTCACGGGTCTTGGGAAACCCCAATCGTGACCCCAGTGAGGCCGGATGGGGTGGTCCGCCTCTGTGGGGATTATAAATGCACCCTTAATAAGGCATTGCCCGACCACGCCTATCCAGTTCCGGTCGTACAACACGTCCTGGCCACGTTAGCGGGGGCTAAAGTCTTTGGCAAGCTTGACTTGGCCCAGGCATATCAACAGCTGCAGGTCGACGAGGTGACGGCCGACGCACAGACGATTGTTACACACCGAGGTGCTTTTAGGGTGAAAAGACTGCAATTCGGGGTTAGCGTCGCACCCGGGATCTTTCAGAACCTAATGGACTCACTTTTGAAAGGTTTGCCGGGAGTAATTCCCTTTTGTGACGATGTGTTAATCTCCGCCCCGACGTCGTCAGAATTCGTCGTTCGACTACGAGCTGTGTTGCAAAGGTTTCAGGCGGCAGGACTTAAAGTTAAAAGGGAGAAATGCCTTTTGGGGGTAGAGCGAGTGGACTTTTTGGGGTTCACTGTAGACGCCAGTGGCATCCACCCGGCACCGAAGAAGGTACGGGCAATCTGCGACGCACCTGCCCCCATGAGTAAGGCAGAATTGCAAGCATTCCTCGGCCTTCTAAATTTCTATCATGCTTTTCTACCCCACAAGGCGGCGGTCACGGAACCCCGTCATAGACTCCTGGACAAACAGGCCAAGTGGACTTGGGGCCCGCGGCAGGAAGCAGCGTTCCGGGCGGCTAAGAACTTATTGACTTCTAATGACATGCTTGCCCATTTTGATGAGTCGCTCCCGGTGGTTTTAGCGTGTGATGCGTCCCCTTATGGGGTAGGGGCCGTTTTGGACCATGTGTTGCCTAACGGGAAGGAGGTTCCGGTGGCTTATTTTTCACAGACCCTCTCAGCAGCTGAACGGAACTATGCCCAAATAGATAAGGAGGGCCTAGCTATTGTAAAGGGGGTAAAAAAGTTCCATGATTTCCTGTACGGCAGGCCCTTTACCATCTTGACTGATCATAAGCCGCTGTTGGGACTTTTTTCACCTGATCGCCAGACGCCACAGGTACTTTCACCCCGGGTCCTTAGGTGGTCAATATTTCTGGCAGGTTATCAGTACTCTCTGGTATATCAGAAGGGCAAAGCCATGGGGCATGCAGATGCACTGAGTCGCTTTCCATTACCAGAGAGTGGGCCTGACCCCTCCCCGGCTCATGCCATAATGCACCTGGAGGACCTTCCAGACTCGCCCCTCCATGCCAAGGACATTGCAAAATATTCATTGAGGGACTGAGTTATCTCCCGGGTCCTGGACTGGGTGGGGAGGGGGTGACCGGAGGCCAAGCCGGGCCCAGAGTTTACGGCATATGTTGAGAAGCAAGGGGAGCTATCAGTGTATAAGGGGTGTCTGTTGTGGGGATGCAGGGTGGTGGTTCCACCCCCGCTACGCAAACGGGTCATGGGAGCGCTGCATGAAGCACATCCCGGGGTCGTGCGAATGAAAGTCCTTGCCCGAAGTTATGTGTGGTGGCCCAAGATCGATAAAGAAATTGAGACGTGGGTTCGGGGTTGTGTGCCCTGTCAGGAGTCACGTCCAGCTCCTCCCCGGGCCCCAGGGCAGACATGGGAGGACACCCGGAAACGATGGTCCCACCTCCACGTAGATTTTGCTGGGCCAGTACGGGGACAAACCTTCCTCATAGTGGTGGATTCCCACTCGAAATGGTTAGAAGTCGTCCCCGTCTCCACCACGTCCACGGCCATTACGGTTAGAGCTTTGAGAAAGCTGTTTGCCACTTTTGGGCTGCCTGATACGCTTGTGTCAGACAATGGTACAGCTTTCACGTCAAAGGAGTTCTTAGAGTTTATTCGGAGGTACGGCATCCGACACATACGGTCGGCACCGTTCCATCCTGCCACGAATGGTCAGGCTGAACGTATGGTGCGTACGGCCAAGGAGGGGCTCAAGCGATTGGGGGATGGGGACTTACAACATCGTTTAGCCCAATTTTTAATCGCACAGCATACCACCCCCTGCACAGCGACGGGTTATAGCCCTGTCGAGCTGCTTATGGGGCGAAGGCTCACCACCTTATTAGATAGGCCCCATCCCGACAGGGACCCCTCCTAAGGCCCAATACGGAGAAAAGGGGAGCACCAAGGGGGTTCTTTCCCGGGGACCCAGTATATGTTGAGAACCATGGCATTGGCCCGGTTTGGATGCCTGGCCACGTGGTACGGGTCAAGGGGCCCACCTCATAAGAGGTTTCCACAGAGCGGGGGGCCATCTGGGGACGTCATATTGATCAGTTGAGGTGGAGGGTAATCCCTCTAGAGGAGGAGACGGAAGTGTTGGGAGTACCCGTACCTCCCAGAGCCACAGATGTCAGCGTTCCAAATTAGGCTCTCTTCCAGCGCTGACATAACAAGATGAACTTTTACCTAGTTTTGTATGTACAGATAGTGTTTCCTGGGAGACGAGGGTGGGGGCTACATTCCTGTGAAAAGAACGTGCCGGGAGGTAGAGATGGATTTGCATGATGGCCAATGGGACATTGGGGTTGGAGAGCGGAAGAGGAGGGGGTTGGAAGGAGGGGCCAGTTTGGCTACAAAAATGAAATCAGGATTGTTGGCTTTTTATGTTCTTAAATAAAAATGTTTCATTAGAGAGATTGCGCTTGAAAATGAAACTCATTTAAGATAGCACCGAAACCTGACAGACAGCCAAACTCTCCTCCAAATCCAGGCTGGCTGAGTTTAAATCATCCCGTTCCCTCCCAGACATCTGGTCGGACGGACTATGGCTGAAGCCAAGCTCTCGGAGGAAAGCCTGCTTCAAGAAACGGGAGGAGCAGAAGCGGTCGTGATTCCAGCCAACTTGGAAAATACAAAGGTAAAAGATAAAGAAAAACCCCTAAGTGAATTGGGAAGGGCGAGCTGGGGATGGGAATGGCAGCGAAGCCCAGACAAGGCAGCACCTCCCCACCCCAGGATGAGAGACGAGGCAGAGGACTACCAACACCAAGGCTGGCCCTCCAGAGCTCAGCACAGAGAGGAGAGGGCAGAGAGGGAGGAACCACCCCAGTTCAGAGGGAAATTCGATGGTGATCCAGACAACCTCGCCCAATTCCTCGATTCAGCTGAGATATACATAGAGCGGTTCGGACACCTCTACCCTTTCCCCAGAGCCCTAGTGAATGCTATCTCGGAAGGGCTGGAGGGAGAAGCAAAGAGGTGGTCAGCATCACTCTACAAATACAGGGCCCCCCAGCTACAAAATGCGGATGGGTTCTTGCAACTATTGAGAGCCCGTTATGAGGAGAAGGAGGAGGACCCCTATGTGGAAGACGAGCTCAGAAACCTAATGCAGAGGGGGAAGCCTATCAGAGAGCATATCCGTGAATTCAGGAGAGTCATTGGGACACTGCCTCCCCTACCAGAGCGATTGCTGGTGTATTTTTTTAGAACAAGCCTAGATAAAAGAATTTCCCAAGTGACTGCCTATCGTGACATCCCAAACCGACTCGCTGAATGGTTCCGGGTAGCGATAAAAGTCGACAGGGCTGCGGGCGAGTGACACGTCAAAACCACCAGAGGAAAAGGAGAGAGGCCGACCAGACCAGGGGCCACTCAACAGACGAGAAACCCCAACATCACAGCCCTCCTACAGACCAACTGCCCCACGGAGCCCACTGAAATGCTACAGATGTGGAGGAAGCGGCCACATAGCAGCAAGATGTGGAATGCCTAGACCGGGACCAGCTCCACCGCCCAAAGCACGACCGGAACGAGGGCCCTAGCGCGTCACCCACGTACCGCGGGAAGCTCCCCAAATCCCTGAGTTTTTCGCTCATCTGACCGAAACCAGAGGAATCCCAGTGGAGGGAGATCAGTCCCCCGAACCCTATGACACGGAAGACGAAGGCGAGGATGACCCGATGGTGAGTGGACCCGTCCATCCTTTTCCCCATACGCCTAACAGCCCCCAAAACAGGGGCCCAAGAGACTTTCCAAGCCCTAATAGACTCGGGTAGCACACGGTGCCTAATCAACCTACCCACAGTTCTAAAATTGGGAATCCGAGCTAAACAGCTCAAACAACCAATTCGCTTCGAGCAAGTGGATGGGTCCCTAGTGGGAGGAACGTACGCCACACACTTGACTGAACCCGTGAGACTAGAACTCGCAGATCACTGGGAGACGATCCGCTTCATAATAGCCCCCAAGATGACAGAACCAGTCATATTGGGACTCTCATGGCTCGACAAATGGGGCCCAATCATTTGGTGGCAAGAGGGAACCCGCAGGCTGAGAATAGCAAAGGGGCCCCAACCCCTGCCGCCCCGACCAGAAGAATTCCCTCCCACGCTGAAACCCCAAAGCAGCCCTCCACTACAGAAGAAAACACCACCAACACAAGGGTCCCTCCCAGAAGGTGCAGCAAAGCAATTGGCAGCCGCACCCACCACCGCTTGTAACGCAAACCAGATCCCAAGGGAGTACCAAGACCTTGCGGGGGTATTCAGCGAGGCCGAGTGTGACATTCTGCCCCCCCACCGCGAGACCGATTGTGCCATCGAGATTATCCCAGGAGCGAAACTACCCAAACCTAAAATGTATGCCATGACGCCCCGAGAAATGCAGGAAATGCGGGACTACATAGACAAAAACTTACAAAGGGGATTTATTGAGCCAGTGAAACCAAGGGTAGCGGCGCCGGTCATGTTTAAAGAGAAAAAGGACGGCTCCATGAGACTGGTAGTCGACTTTCGAAGTATCAACGCTGTTTGCGTACACAACTTGTACCCCCTCCCCCTCATGAAAGACATGTTAGCCCACCTAGCTAAAGGGAAGGTTTTCACCAAACTAGACCTTCGAGAAGCTTATTACCGAGTACGCATAAAGGCAGGAGATGAATGGAAAACAGCATTCAACTGCCCCCTGGGTAGTTTCCAGTTTAAAGTAATGCCTTTTGGATTGCAAGGAGCCCCGGCAGTATTCATGCAGTTAATAAACGAAGTCTTACATGAACACCTTTACAAAGGGGTCCTCGTCTACCTGGATGATATTCTTATCTACACGGAGACCATAGACGAACACATACCACTCGTCCGCCAAGTACTGAAAAAACTGCTACGGGCAAACCTATATGTCAAACTGCCAAAATGCGATTTCCACCAATCATGGCTAGACTACCTGGGCTACCGAGTATCAAATGAGGGGATAGAGATGGACCCAGCCAGTTCTACAATGGCAGCCCCCTTGCACCCGCAGACAACTGCAAAGTTTTCTAGGCTTTGCGAATTTCTACAGACAATTCATCCCCTCGTTCGCGAAGATTGCCAAACCTTTGACGGACCTCCTAAAGACAGGAAGCCCAGCGATGAAACCTCGCCCGGGACAACCCCTACAGTGGGACCTGACCTGCCAACAGGCATTTGAGATGCTAAAAGGACTGTTCGCGAAAGAACCTGTCTTAAAACACCCGGATCCGGAACAGCCTTTTGTCATCCAAGCAGACGCAAGTGATGTGGCAGTAGGAGCCGTGTTACTCCAAAAGAACAACCAAGGTGATCTACAACCCTGCGCCTACACCTCCCGCAAACTCACCGATACGGAGAGGCGATGGGCGGCGTGGGAGAAGGAAGCGTTTGCAGTAAGGTGGGCCTTGTTGACCTGGCGGCACCTTCTAGAGGGAGGCCAGAAACCATTTGAAGTCTGGACTGATCATAAAAACCTAGAGGCTCTAAAAACCCCACGAAAACTGTCGCCCAGGCAAGTGCGGTGGGCACAATACTTCAATCGTTTCAATTTCGAGCTTAAGCACATCCCAGGAGGGAGAAATTTCCTGGCTGATGCCCTCTCCCGGATGCCCCAATACAACAGTGAGCGGGAGCAGGTAGTGAATGCCATCATCTCCTCCACCCAAGCTGCAGCCCAAGTGATCACCAGACGGCAACGACGTGACCAGCAAGGCCAACTTGCAAGTGACTTAACTGCAAAATTAAAAAATGAAACGCTGACCGACCCCTGGTATCGGGACAATCAACATCTCTTGACAAAAAGAGATGAACTAGCATGGAGGGGGACAAAACTCTATGTCCCACAGAGTTTACGCATCCTGATTCTCAAGAGGAGCCACGACGTTAAACCAGCAGGACACTTCGGGTTCCTAAAGACTCTGCACCTAGTACGAAGGCAGTTCTGGTGGCCACACATGAGAAAGGACGTAGACAGTTATGTAAAAAGCTGCACCATTTGTGCCACGATGAAGACAAGGCCAGGGTGCCCGCCTGGATTGTTGCAACCAGTAGCTGAGCCAACAAGACCATGGGAGGAGATTGCAATGGACTTTATAGTAGACCTACCAAGGAGCAGTGGAAATACAGTGATCTGGACTGTAATAGACTTATTCTCCAAACAGGCACACTTCATACCTTGTAGTGGACTGCCTTCAGCCCGTCAGTTATCCAAACTGTTCCTGAAACACATTTACCGCCTACATGGAGTCCCCAGGAGAATCATTTCCGACAGAGGGGTCCAGTTCACAGCAAAGTTCTGGAGGGAGTTTCTACGATCCATAGGTTCATCCCAAGGGCTCAGCTCAGCATTTCACCCGAGCACCAATGGGGGGACAGAAAGACTGAACGCTATGATAGAACAGTATTTAAGATGCTACGTCGACTACCAGCAGTCCAATTGGGCAGATCTCCTATCTTTTGCGGAGGTTGCATATAATAATGCTGTCCACAGCAGCACGGGGCTAACCCCGTTCAAAATAGTGAGTGGCATGGATTTTGTTCCCATGCCAGAATACCCGAGGGAGCCCCCTTCCTCAGTCAGTTTGACCGACTGGATGGCAATGTTGAGACAAACTTGGGAAAATGTTAAGAGGGCGCTGGCAAAGGCGGCTCAATCTTATAAGGACCAAGCAGACAAGCACCGAACTCCCCAAAGACCATTTCAGCTGGGAGAGAAAGTTTACCTCTCCACCAAGTACTTGAGACTTAGACTCCCGAGCAGGAAATTGGGCCCAAAATTTATAGGACCATTTCCTATAATAAAAATAATCAACCCCGTTACAGTGCAATTGCAGTTGCCACGGCTTTTGGGGAAAATTCACCCCGTTTTTCACAGTAGCCTTCTAAAACCTGTAGTGGGGTCTACTTTAAGGCCAACTCCACGTGAACCCCCTGGGCCCCTGGTTGTTGGGGGCCAAACGCACTACGAGGTGCAGCGGATTCTTGATTCAAGATGGCACAGGGGGCGCCTCCAGTACTTAATTAAATGGAAGGGTTACCCATTGTCAGAGGCTTCCTGGGTGAAGAGCGCAAACATCCAAGCTGATCGCCTTATAGCAAAATTCCATGCAGACCACCCGGGAAAGCCGGGAGGGGGGGTGCACAGCCGGGGAGGGGCTGATGAGACTAATCTTGTTGTGTTTTCCCTATGGGATAGGTGATGTCGCAGAAGTGAAGGGAGAGGGGCCGGATGTCAGCGTTCCAAATTAGGCTCTCTTCCAGCGCTGACATAACAAGATGAACTTTTACCTAGTTTTGTATGTACAGATAGTGTTTCCTGGGAGACGAGGGTGGGGGCTACATTCCTGTGAAAAGAACGTGCCGGGAGGTAGAGATGGATTTGCATGATGGCCAATGGGACATTGGGGTTGGAGAGCGGAAGAGGAGGGGGTTGGAAGGAGGGGCCAGTTTGGCTACAAAAATGAAATCAGGATTGTTGGCTTTTTATGTTCTTAAATAAAAATGTTTCATTAGAGAGATTGCGCTTGAAAATGAAACTCATTTAAGATAGCACCGAAACCTGACAACAGCGGGAACTTGCCCCACCCAGCCTGGTAGGGCTGGAGCGAGAACTGGCAAGGTTGGAGACCCCCGCTAATTTGGAGGCCAGTCGATCTCAGCCGGAGATGGGGCCGGCGGATGTGATCGTGGAACCCCCAGTGGCCAATACCCCAGCTACAACTGGGGAGGGGGCCACCTCCCCAGAAAAGACCTTGCCACGCAGGTCGTGCCGAGAGCGGCGGTTGCCCATACACCTCAAAGACTATGTCTGTGGAGCAATTCGTACTTAGAGAGGAGGAGTGTTGTGTCTCGGGATTGGCGTGGCTGTGCTTCCGGGTTGCAACGGCCCCAGACGGTGGCTTCCTGATTCTATCAATAGGTGGCCGGGGCTTAGGACCATGGGCTGGCCGGGGCTTTAGGTCCAATCAGCTTTGTTGGCCAATTACTCCACCCAGTGGCCAGCCTGCAGCGGAAGCCCAAAGAATATTTATTCTCGGTTTGTTCCTGGCTAAGTAAGCTTGTTCTAGTCTTTTTACTTGCTTTTAATTATGGAATAAAAGAAGAGTTGAAGTCACTTGGAGTTGCCTGGCTCATTGGAACCCACTACATTTCAAAAAGAGTTCAAATTGTAAAAGGGAACAATATCAACACTTTCTACAAGTTAAGTCTGTCAGGTGGTCGCAAACATCGGCCGCTGTGAGTGACAACTGGCCCTTTTGCGCCGATTGACTGCACTGTGGGCTTCTCTGACCTCACTGGAACCACTGGGCTCTTCTCACCACTTACTGGAGAGTCCAGCACTCGACTGCTATCGGGTATACCCATTTGCTCTGAGCTCTCATCAACATTAATCTGAGGCCCCATCCCTGTGCATTCCTCATTGTCCATGGGTAAGTGTGGCATAGTAATACCAGATACATCTGGCCTGTCCACAGGATATGTAAAATCTGGCCGCTCAGCTACAGCAAGTCTACCTGATTGCGACGATACAAAGTTCCTTCAACGTCCACAAAATATGAACGTGGAGCCATTTGTAAGCAGGTACCCATTTTCCAGTGACCTGTTCGATCTCCAGGCAGCGGTTTCATCTGAATCCGTTCCCCAGTCTTCAATTCTGGAAAATCTCTGAGTTGTCATATCTTGCCTTGACCGCTTGTCTCTTCAGCCGTAACTTTTCTGGAACCTCTGGTATCACCGAGGGCTCAAGCAGACTGTCAGCCACTGGTAGTGATGTCTTTAGTCTCCTTGCCATCAGTCTCTGTGCTGGACTACTGTCCATGTCCTCAGATGGGGTATTTCTCCAATGTAGAATGGCTTTCCATGGATCTTTATCTTCACTGTGAGCTTTCCTACATAGATTCTTAGCGATCCTCACAGCTGATTCAGCTTTGCCATTATCTTGCGGATGACGCGGTGAAGAGGTCACATGCTCGAACTCCCACTCAGCGGCAAATTTCCTAAATTGTAAACTCGTAAACAGAGAACCATTATCTGAGATCACTTTATCTGGTTGGCCATAACGTGCATACTGAGTCTTGCATCTCTTAATGGTAGTCTCAGCCGAACAGTCCGTGAGAGGTTCAATTTCCCAAAAGTCAGAATAATGATCAACTAATCATTAGTTACGAATAATGATCAACTAATGATCTTTTCCTGCATACTAACAATCTGCCAAGGACATGATGGTATCTCGTGTGACATCATGGTTTCTCTTTGTTGCAAATATGCACATTCATTGCAGGTGGAACAATTGCTAACAAAGTCCTTGATTTCGCCCTGCATGTTGGGCCAGTAAAGCGTGTCACGGGCTTGTTTATAGCATGCCTCTACGCCAATATGGCTCGAGTGTATTCGCAATAACATCTCTGCTCTCATATGACTCTTGGGCCCTTGTACAAGATCCCGTTTTGTACGGTGATCTCATCTCTGAAAGACCAATATTCCCTCACTATTATTGGACCTGCCTCCTTCTCATCCAGCCACCCACTCATAACGATAGCCTTAAGTGCCGGTAAAGCTACATCAGTACCTGTGTGCTGCCTAAGCTGACATAGCCGTTGATTTGTGACATTAAGGTAGTCACAAAGTTGATCTGCTTGATTAACTTTGGCGAAAAAAGTTTGTTCCTGTTGCAACCAGCAGACCGTCTGATGCTCATGTTCTCCTCCAAGTGTCACCTGATCTAACGTAGCCCTATATCACTAATATATATTTCACATCCTGGCTTGTAGACAACATTAAGTTTGTAATTCTGCAAACTAAGCATCATGCTCTGCAGCCATTTGGGAGTGCACAAAAGGGGCTTCTTGAATATGGCTATTAGCAGCTTGTGGTCAGTTTCGGCTGTGATTGTATCCCAGCCATAAAGATAATGTTGGAAACACTGGCACAAATACAATACTTAAACATTCCTTTTCAATTTGGGCATAATTCAACTCGGCAGAAGAGAGCGCTCTGGATGTGTATGCAATCGGTTGACCTTCTTGCATTAGGCAACATCCTAGGCCATTTTTGCTTGAGTCATTTTGGATGGTAACAGTCTTTGTAACATCATAATATTTTAATACTGGAGCAATAGTGACCCAAACATTTTAACTCCTGTACTGCCTGGTCATGCATGGGAAGCCAATGCCAAACTGCATCTTTGTCTAGAAGGCGTCTCAATTGGTGACACACCTCTGATAGGTGCAGCAGAAATTTTGCTTAATAGGTAACAAATCCAATGAATCTCTGCACTGATTTAACAGCAGGCGGTGGTATCTCCACAATGGCTCTAATCTTATCTGGATCAGCTTTTAAACCATGTGAGGACAAAATATGCCCATGGAAGCGGACTTCGTGCATCTTAAATTGCAACTTCTTTACACTGAGCCTTAACCTCACCTGCCTGCACCGATCTAATAGTGCTATTAGCTTCTCATCATGATCATGCTCAGCTTCTTCATTTGTTTCACCACAGCCAACTATAAGAATGTCATCAGCTATTGGCTCAATTCCACTGAGCCCACTTAATAATTCGTGCTGCTTTCCTATAAACCGCATCAGTGATAAACACGGAGACTTCCTCCTGAGATGCATTCTCTGAGTCTGCCATTTGCTTAATTGTATGCAGCTTCCTCACTTCCCTTTTCCGTGCCTGACACACTCCTGCAGAGTGATTTAGCCTCCCACATGCTCTGCAGGTTTTCCCATATGCAGGGCACTGCTCTGTCTCTTGTATATGCACGCTGCCACAATACTTGCATGGGTATTTGATTGTTTACGGATGAACTATAAAACTGCCTCTTATGCTGTTACTTGTATTGATAATTCATCATACTTGGCTGTTGTTTAGAGACTGTATTAACACAATCCTTACCCCACTCTAGGGCTCTCAGCCGTTTGTCCCGAATGAGTTCATCCCTTAAGGACCCATAGTCATAACTGGCTATTTTTTCCTTTAAGCGTGTGACAAAACTATCATTTCACCACCTTCTTGCTTGCAGCTGCCAAATATGTTTCTTTCAAAAATAACATTTTTGAGGGGTCTGAAATAAGTCTCTAAAGCATCTAGAATAACTTTTGGGATCTCTTTCTTGCTCCATAGAAAGGGTTAAATTGTGTCTGTAGATGTGGAGGCATTCACTGCCCATCAATCTCCTTAATGTGGCAGCTTGAACTGCTGCCAGTTTATCATCCAAGCCTGTAGCTAAGGCTTAATCTTTGAACTCTGTCCTGAACTTATTCCAATTGCTACCGCAGTCTCCACTCACCCTCATGGCCTCAGGTAGAGATATACTGTTAGCAGCTGCCATGCTTCCACTGCTTAGTTTTTGGGAGTATGCTTCAAATGTATCAGTAAGACATGGGTTCAGACTTCTGACACCATGTTTCAAGTAGTTTTAATTGTAGAAGGATGCACAACAAGCCATCATTACAGGTATATATCTACATAAGACGGGAACCAGAAATACCTCACAAGAGTATCTGAAAGCAGCTCCTCAAGAGTCAGGGAATACATCTCAAACTAATCCTACCAAGACTGCAGACATAATCACTGTAACAGATACATTATTACAAAAAAGATACAAAAGGCAAAGCCACAATTATCACAGAAATATCTAATAATGATGATAAAGTTAGAAGTGGCAGAGCCTAATGCCATCAAAAGTGCACTGTATAAGACAGGGGTCCTCAATCTTTTTAAAGAGGGGGCCAATTCACGGTCCCTTAGACTGTTGGGGGGCTGGACGGGCTGGGTGGGCATGGCTAGGTGCTCATGTGACTGGGTGGGCATGGCTAGGTCATGTGACTAGGTGGGTGTGGCCAATTTAACAGTCCATTAAACAATGCACGCAAACGTTAATTTGTTTTGCTCCTGGGGGTGTTTTATTTGCTTTTGTTTGCTCTTTTGTTTGTCTTTTCTTTTTACTAGTTCATTTTTTTCAGTTGTTTAGGAGTCTAGTGGTCCACTTCAGAAAACTCAGTTTTGCAGCAATTCTTCTCAGCTCCAAGGAGCTTACAATCAAGTCTCTATCTGTGTGTGTGTCTCTTGTCTCTCTCTTTCTGCCTCTCTCTCTCTCTCTCTCCCCCTCTCTTTATCTATCTTCTGGAGGCAGGGGAGGTGAAAAACAGTTTTCGTCCATTTTTTGGCTTCCTAGGGCATCTGTGCATCCCATTTTTCACCTCCCCCACCTCCAGCAGCATTCTGCATGCCCAAAACAGGCAAAAATGGCCCATTTTTTGGCCAAAAATGGACCGTTTTTACCCATTTTTTTGCCCCCTGGGGCATCTGTCCGCCCCATTTTTCACCTCCACCACCTCCAGCAGCATTCTGCAGGCAAAAATTGTTGGCTTTACCTTTCAGTTCCAGCCTGCGGGGTTTGTGAAGGTAAATCCTGCATTCAGCTGAAGGGTGGGTGGGGCAATGTGGGCAGGGCAGCCTTGTCGCCCTGCTCAGGCTGGATTAATGGCTTCAGCAGGCCGCATGCGGCCCATGGGCCGCAGTTTGAGGATCCATGGTATAAGGGATGAATGCCAACCTAAAAACAAAGGCCTTGATCCATTGTTGGAATCTCTTGCAACTCGAATTCTTGGTGTTTTGGAGTGGCTGTCATGGCCACTATGTTCTAACCAATATGCCTGCCTCACAACTGAGACATAAAGAACAATTTCTCCATTAGGTTTTAGGGAATGGAATAAAGCTTTCTGAAGGAATCCTAGATTTAACTATGTTAACATTTTAAAGGTCATTGTCAGCATATTGGCTATGAATAATAGCCAAAAAAAGCATATATGAGATTTCTTTCCTGTTTCTGTGTCTAACTTTAAATGTTCTACATTGAAATGACAATCCCCTCCTTGCTCTTTATGAATGTTATCTAATAAGTAGGCTTTATAATGGACTATTTCCAATTCAATTTCCTGCATATAAGGTAAAACCCACTGAATTCACTACCAAAACAGGAAGGGCAAGGGTGATGTCATCAGGTCATGTGAAGACATATATATATATATATTAGAATTCAGGTATTTACAAACCAGCTTATTAATTGACTAAGACTTTATGTCAGCCAGCATGGGATTTGACTTTGCTGCATGCTTGCTATCGGCTGCCATAGTAACGGGGAGGGGAAGTCATGGCATTTGAGTTGGTGAGGTGAAGTCCCATGTGAACAGAAAGGGAGATTTGCTCTCAAGAATTAATGCGCTGCTGAGGAGTTGTTTACATCCTGTCAAGGCCAACCGTCCTAGGACTCGAGATGGGTGAAATACCTGAAGATGAGCTTCACTTAACATCATACTGGACGTTGATTGGACCCTCAGCGCTGGACCCTGGGGGGAGGGGTTTGGGGAAATCTTCAATCTGTAACTTGCACGTTTTGAATCAGATCTTGCTTTGCTTTTGCTGCTATCATTTCAAACTCAGTAAAAATACCTCTTCTCTATCTCAATGGAGTTGGGGGTTTTCTTTCTTGGGTTTTGAACAGAGGCAGGCCTGACATTAGGCAAGATTTGCTTTATCAGCTAACTCGGAGACCCCAGTGTACTGAGAGGGCTGAGCATACAATGTTGATCCACAGGAGCGGCAGGAAGAGTCCAGAGCCCTGGGGTCAACCACCCACCAGCCACACTGGTGCCATGAGGAGATGGAATGCCTGGAGGAGCTGCAATTTGAGGAAATTCCAGTCCAAGCCAGATGGTCGTTGGGTGTAGGATGCTTGGAAGACCCTGAAGAGCACCCCCCGGAGATGACTCACCAGAGGCCAGCATGGAGATTACATCCTGCCAGAATCTGACAAAGAGGACCTTCTGACCCATGCCTTGAAACTACTGCATGAAGGGCGTGGTTATGGCTGTGGTGATGTGAGGATGTTTTCTCCACTTCGCAGGGCATTTTACAGAAGATAATGTGGATTAAAGTGTTTGAAATGCACCGATAAGGACCAAAATTTTATAAATTGTATCGGAAGAGCTACTGGCCCAGCAGACTGACTTTGGAATCGGTAGGTCACCCTGAACCACTCGAATTTTGAAGCTTTTCATAGCGTGGCAAAGTGGAAGGAGTGAGGGGTGACCAGATAGGCAGTCGCGATTGTGTATTTGGAGCAAATAGCTGCTTTTGTTCTCATTATTACCGCGATCTGTGTTTGTTTTTGCTGTGGGGTAAAGGCACGGAACATCAAAAGACCAGTGGAAAGGGGTTTTTTTCTTGGAAGAATATGAGAATTTTAAATTGATCTTTTGTTTGTGAAAGTGCCTGAGTCGAAGCAGCAAAACGCATTTCTGGGCAGTGCCTTCCAATGGATGTTAGCTTTTTCTTTTTTTTTTTAAGGGAAATTACGCAAGCTGAATTGAGAACTATAAACTTTTATTGTTGGTCCTTTTGAGTGCAATAATAAGCTGTCTCAGCTTCAATTGTGGATTGCTGTCCCTTAATCTTCATTACAGACCCTCTTGGCAAAAGTGGATAATTAAAACTTATTAAAAATGGTGACCCAACAATCTTTAGAAATGCAACAAGTTGCTGTGGCCTTAACTAAAATTGGTGAAAAGATATCAGGACTGTCAGATAGTATGGATAATATGATATTGGAAATTAAAAGAATGAAGCAAGAAATGAATGAAAATTTTGCAAAGCAAACAGTAGAAATGACAATAATTAAAGATGAAATTGAGCAGATTCATACACATGATGCAAAGATAGATCGGCAAATTGGAGAAATCTTTTTTAAAAATGAACAACAAGATAAAAAAAATGTCTTTTGGAAGAAGAAGCGAGGAAATATAATCTGGTTATTCGAGGAATTCAAGAAGAAAAAGTGGACAATTTGAAACAACGAGTTTTAAAATGGCTCAATGACCTGGATACACAAATCACATTTACAGCAACAAATCTGGCAAGTGTTTTTAGAATTGGGTATAAAAGACAAAACGGCTTAAATAGAAATGTACTTGTCAGATTTGCAAATCTTAGTGACAAACTGGAAGTGATGGCAAAAGTGAGAGAGATGGGTGAAGCTTTGAAATTTGAGGAGAAAATTATTCAAGTCTTTCCGGATATATCAAGAGAAGAAAGAGCGTGGAGATTTTTTTGGAAGCCAATTACAAAGGTTCTGAGAGACAATGGAATTAAATATAACTGGAGGCCGCCACAGCAACTAAAAAATTTTTATAAAGGAAGAATGCAAATAATTACTTTGGAAACAGATGCAGTGTTATACTTACATGAACTTGGATTGATTGTAAAGTATGAGGACATAACAGAGATAAAAGATCAAATGCTCAAGATGGGTGGAACATATGCAAAAACATCAACACCAGAAGAAAAAGGGGCTGCTGGAGGACAAGACCCTAAAGGATTAAAGCGGAAGGAAATCTCACCTGCGATGGTTGAACAAAAGAAAAGTCGTGATGATATAATGGGAGATGGAACGGATAAGAAATTGAAGGATCTTGAAAAAGAATTGCAGGAAGCTGAGTGCGGGGAGAAGTTACCACCCTTTTCTCTGAGAGATGAATTTAAGTAGACTACCCGAAAGAAGTGACCCGGCCATTAGCACGTCCCCTCTCCCCCACTCTCTTTATAGAGGCGGAAACCAATTGAGGATGTGGGGGACGAAGATTGTTTGTTATTTAATGTTTGATGTGTCTTTTGCCCCTTTTTATTTTTTTTTATTTTATGTTGAATGTTGTTTGGAATGTGGGAGATTGGTGCTGGGATCTGGGCACAGAAAGGAAGAGGAGGGGAAAGGATTAAAAAAGTTACAGTTTAAATGGGTTTAATAAAAATAATGACATGGAATGTGAAGGGTACAGGGAATCAGATCAAAAGAAGATGATTGGAACTTAAAATTAAAAGAGATCTACCAGATATATTATTTTTGCAAGAAACCCATCAGAAATCTGAAGGCTCAAATAAAATGTATATAAAGGGTATGCAAATTTATGAAAAATCTTTTGGAACTTCAAAAGCTAGAGGAGTTGCAACATTGATATCAGATAGGGTATATTTTGAAAAAGAACAAGTAATCGTGGATGAAGAAGGAAGATATGTAATAATTGTGGGAAATATTAATGAGGAAAAAGTGACACTGGTTAATTTATATCTACCGAATGAGAAGCAAAAACAATTTCTTGAAAAAATAACTAAAATTTTGGAAAGTGAAAGTGTAGGGAAAGTAATTGTGGCTGGGGATTTTAATTTAATTAGAGATAAAATAGATAGTACTAACCCCACTCGTCGTGGAGGAGCAAATAAAATGGGGACCTTAAATAAATGGATGTTTTGAAACGGCGTGGTGGATGCCTGGAGAGAAGTGAAAGGAACTGAAAGAGTGTATACTTTTTACTCTAAGATACATAATACATATTCAAGAATTGACTATATCTTAGTTTCTAAAGATTTGTTGAATAATGTGGATAAGATAGATGTGGGAATTTTTAAGGATTGATCATGCAGAAGTTACGATGGAAATAGATTTTAATTTTGAGAAAAAAGGAAGTTGTTGGAGATATGATGAAAAACTGTATAAAAATGAGGAGGATAAAAAATGGATATTTAAAAAATGGGAAGAATGTTGGAGATTGAATGATAATGGAGAGGTTAAATCTGAAATTGCTTGGTATGCGATGAAAGCAGTGTTTAGAGGGGAAAGTATCAAGTTATCAAGCAGAAAATATAAAAATTATAAAAATAAAATTGAAAAAGATAAAAGCCAGATTAAGGAATTGGAGAATCAATTTTTGCTTACTAAAGAAAAAAATTTTTTGGAGGAACTAAATTTGCTAAAAAATAAATTGATAGAAGAAGATATAGAATTGGTAAAAAAGAATATGAGATATTTAAATAGGAATTTTTTTGAATTTAGCAATAAAAACTCTAAGTTATTGGCAAGGATGGCGAAAAATAAAAGAGAGAAGAGAGAAATTGGAGCCTTGATAGATGATAAGGGTATAAGATGCTATAAAAAATTAGAAAAATGCGAAGTGGTCAGGAATTTTTTTCAAAATTTATATTCGAAAAAATTAATTGATAGGAAAAACTGAGAAGTTATTTAGAAAAACATGTTGTGAAAATTGACCAAACATATAAAGACTTGATGGAAGAAGATATAACACAAGATGAGATTAATGGAGTAATACAAAAAATAAAATTAGGGAAAGCTCCAGGTGAAGATGGATTACCTGCTGAGTTTTATAAAGAATTTAAGGAAATAATAATACCAAAATTGCAAAAACTATTTAACGGAATTTTACATGGTGGAGAAGTTCCGTTGTCATGGAATAGAACGGTGATATCTATAATCCCTAAACCAGATAAAGACTTAGAAAGGATTGAGTCCTATCGGCCCATCTCCTTAATTAATCAAGATGTAAAGATATTTACCGCCATTATAAGTAATAGATTAAGTAGATTTATAGATAGATATATAAGTTATAACCAAGTAGGCTTTGTGAAGGGTAGATACATGAGTGATATTGTCAGAAGAGTATTAAATATTATAGATGTTGCTGAATATAATGCTGATAAAATAGGTATAGTATCATTAGATATTTTTAAAGCTTTTGACTCTGTACAATGGGAAGCTATTAAAACAATTGTTGAGGTACTAGGTTTTGGTAATAAGTTTATACATGTTATTTCAAAACTGTATCAAAAAAGTAGTGCAAGAGTGAAGGTGAACGGAAGGCTGACAGAAGAGATAAGATTGGAAGCGGGTATGAGACAAGGATGTCCCCTGTCTCCAACATTATTTTTATTAGTTATGGAAATTTTGACTAAAATGATAGAAAAAGATGAAGAATTGGAAGGGTATAAGGGATATAAGATAAATCTGTATGCGGATGATACTTTGATTATTTTGAAAGATATAGAGAAAGATTTGAAAAAGATACATAAGCATTTGGAAGAATTTGAGGAAATGACAGGTTTGAAAATAAATTGGTCAAAATCTGAACTATTAATGAATAATAATGGTAAGGAGTGGGAGAAAATGCAAGAACAACTTGGGATAAGGATTAAAAAAACATTGAAATATTTGGGCATAACACTTTCACTCAAAGTTAAAGAAATGAAAAAACTAAATTATGATGTGGTGATGAATGAAATTGAGAAAAGGATAGATAAATATAAAATGATAAAGTTGTCTTGGTTTGGTAGAATTGCAATGTGTAAGATGATGTTGTTGCCAAAGTTTAATTTTTTATTTGAAATGTTACCGTTAAACTTGACAGAGAAAGATATTGAAGGATATCAGAAGAAATTGGATAAATTTTGCAATGGTGGGAAAAGACCTAGATTAGTGAAGAAAATGTGGTATCAAAATCAAAAGGAAGGTGGATTAGGAATCCCCAAACTACTCAATTATTATTGGGCTTATGCTATTCGGACTGTGGTAAAAATATTTAAAGGTGAAGATAGTCATTGGAGAGATTTAGAATTAAAAGACATCAAGAGATTTGGCTCAACATGGTTTATAGATAAAGCAAAATCAAAATGTGTAATTAATAGCTATTGGTTAAAGGGACTGAGTAAAATTTGGAATAAATTTGTTAAAATTTTAATTCCAGATATAATTTTCTTAGGGAAGACAATTGAAAATTGGCCGATTAAAACTAATATAAGTCGTGATAGGGTAATGGAAGATGAAAATATACAAACTATAATAGATTGGTTAAAAACTTCAGAAAATGAAAGGAGGAAAAAAGAAATCATTGAAAAATTGGGTTTAGGCTGGTTTGAAAAAATACAGATAGAAAAATGGACTAAGAAGGTAAGGGACAATTGTTCGATAAGTAGAAGTAAAACTGAATTTGAACATTTAGTATTCCAAATTATGAAAGATGAAATTGGGCTAAAGGGACTCGTTAGTAAGATATATAAGATTATAAATTTTGATGGAAAACCACAAAGGGTGATGAAGATGAATTGGGAAAAAGAACTTAATATTAAAATATCAGATTTAGATTGGAATGTGAATTGGAAGAGTAGAATTATGAAGACTTTATCTGTAAGGATTAAAGAGCATAATTATAAGGTTGTTTGGAAATGGTATTTGACTCCATTAAGATTGTCATTGATGGATAACAAAATTAGTAAACAATGTTGGAGATGTGATATGGAATTAGGGACTTATGAACATATGTGGTACAAATGTGATAAAGTTAAAAAGTTTTGGCAACAATTGGAGGAAATGATATTTGAAATGATGGGGAAAGTAATAATATTGAGACCAGAAACTATATTACTGTTGATAATTAAGGAAATAGAACCAACAAAATATGAGAAAGAATTGATTAGAATTATGATTATAATGGGTAGAATTATAATAGCCAGATATTGGAAATTAGATGTGAATTTTAGAATAGAAGAATGGTATTGTGAAATGTGGAAATTAGCTCTAAATGATAAAATGACATGCGATATTAAAATTAGAAATGGTGACTATAAAGAAGATATTTTCTGGAAAATTTGGAAACCATTCGTGGACTATGTGCTGGGAAAATTGGATGCTTCGGTACCTGTACCCCGAGAACGTGGATTTTGGCGATCACGAGGATATATCCGAAGAACCAAATCTTCCTTTCTTATGTATAGCACAGGGTGAAGTATTGTATATGTTGTTTGTAATGTTAGTGATTAAAAAAATAAAAAATAAAAAATAAAAAAAATAAAAAAAAAGAAAGAAACTACTGCATGAAGTGATTGAGAGTCAGAGAGCTCCGGAGGCCCTTGCATAGAAGCATGCCCTGCCAATGCATGGAGAAGCTGGTGAGGCAGTGGGGGAGCCGCCGTCTCTGCAACCCCAGCGACGGCCTGCCACTCTGCAGGGGGCAGCTTTGACAACCGCTGCTCCAGGAACAGCCGCTTCTGCAGCCCAGGCCCCACTGGAGGCACCAAATTCCAAAGGTTTCTCTGCTGGGAGTAAAATATGGAGGGGATCCCAAAGCCCTGGGATTCTTCCTAGCTCAAGTCTGGAGTCACATTCAGGAGGACTTCAGATCGGAAGCAGCCAAAGTGAAATGTGTCTCCTTGGCCCTGGAAGGGACTGCAGCAGACTGGATGGTCACTCTTCACAATGATAATGCCCCCCAGCGGGGACTTCCTGTGCTCCGCGAACGCCGATGGACGCTCCTTCGAGAGCTCCAGCCCCGTGACTCTGTTAGCCGCTAGAACAGTGAAAATCTGCTGTCTAGCGGCTTAAAACTCTCCCCCGACCCCCGAGCAGGGGAAGAAGGGGGAAAGAAGAGCAGAAGGGTCTGGGTAGAGCTCCCCTAGACCCCCAGGTTTTTCTTTTTAAGCCTGGGGTTTGCAGGGTGAGAGCTCCCTGAAAGCCCATCAGTTGCTCCGGATCCGGGACGAGTCTGCTTTATGCAGACCAAGGCGTTTGTGACCACACCAGCAACGCAACTTTAAGGATTACAAAAATTTTGACCATGGACGCTGGCAGAGCAAATTCAGGAGAACAAAAAAATGCAAGTATTTTGAAACTCCGTTTAAAAGGAGAAGAAATGGCGCCTGAGGGTATGGAGACGAGGGCTGGAAGATTACTGCTGGGTGAGTCAGCAAACTCACAAGCTGTGACTGTAAAGGGCTTTCAAGAACTTTTAAACTTCTTTACTTCTGCTCTTTTGGAATCAATTGATAGAACTTTTCAAAAATATAATTTGCAGCATAACAGGGATTTGCTGGTCGGGAAAGAGGCAGAAATTATCCAGCCTATTTTGGAAGACAAAGAAGTCGTTAAGACAAAGAACCTTAAGATGGAGGTTGACGGCGAAACAAAGGACTTGGCAGAGGCTTCCATACAACTAATTGAAAAGCAACAAGTAGATTCTTTATTGCTAACTGATAAATCTTATTGTGACAATTTTTGGTTCTACAGACAAAGGAATGGATTGATCGACCATACAAGCAAGAAGAGTCGATATGGGGGCTTCAAACAAGAGGAAATAAATCTAAGAAGGGAACGGGTTTTAAAGATTTTAAAGATACATCAATCTCAAATTAAAATTCAAAAACTCTCCAAGATAAAAGCAGAGGGGAAGAAGAAGGACTGGAAAAAATATAGAAAGAAAGGAATGAAGAATGTTTTATTGATGTATTAAGATTTTAAAATGTTTGAATCTTGAGAATAAAAGCAGGAGGAAGAAAGGAAGAAGAGTAAAATGGTTAATTAAAATTTAATGGATAGTTTCCTGAAGGTTGTGAATTTATATTCTGAGAAACGAAGTAAGAATATTTTATTGATGTATTAAGAGATTTTTAGAACGTTTAATATGAGATTTTAGTATTTTAAATGTCGAAATAGAATGGTGTTTGAGGGTTTGAATGAAATTTATCAGTGTTTGTTAATGTTTCTAAAACTCTAAAAGTTATTGGATTATATGCTAAGAAAAAGGCTTTTATACTTAGGAAGAAAGAATTTAATTTAATTGATTTCCAGAATTTATAAAGGGAAGGTTGATGAATAATTTACAATAATTTGTAAAAAGGGAGTTAAAGTGTATGAGGGAGTTTTGAATCTTGCAGTAAGTTAGAATATTTTAGCATATGTTTGTTAAATGTTATACCCTGTTTTTGCTCTGGGAAGTCGGGGGTGGGGGGTGGGGAGGGGGGGTTGAAGGTTGGGTTAGGATATAATAATAATAATAATAATAATAATAATAATAATAATAATAATAATAATAATAATAATAATAATAATAATAATAATTTTATTTCTATACCGCCCTTCTCCCGAAGGACTCAGGGTGGTGTACAGCCAATTTAAAAACACAAGACACAACAATGATTAAAAATTAAAATAATTAAATAGATTTGGCCGGTTTAAAACCCCCAAAATTTAAAATACTCCAATTTAAAATCATTATGTTGATAGCCCGGCCTGGCGGAACAACAGGGTCTTGAGTGCACAACGAAACACCCGGAGGTCAGAGATCTTACGTATTTCCGGGGGCAGTTCGTTCCACAGGGCTGGGGCTCCCACAGAGAAGGCCCTCCCCCTGGGTGTCGCCAGCCAACATAACTTGGCTGATGGCACCCTGAGGAGACCCTCTCTGTGGGAGCGGACTGGCCGGTGGGAGGCTACTTGTGGCAGAAGTCGGTCTCGAAGGTACCCGGGTCCTATGCCATGGAGCGCTTTAAAGGTGGTAACCAGCACCTTGAATCGCACCCGGAAGACCACTGGGAGCCAGTGCAGCTCGCGCAGGAGGGGTGTCACACGGGCACAACGAGTTGTGCCCATAACCACCTGCGCGGCCGCATTCTGGACCAGTTGGAGCCTCCGAGTGCTCTTCAAGGGGAGCCCCATGTAGACAGCATTACAATAGTCCAGCCGGGAGGTGACAAGGGCATGAGTGACCGTGTGCAAGGCGTCCCGGTCCAGAAAGGGCTGCAACTGGTGGATCAGGCGAACCTGATAAAAGGCCCCCCTGGCCATGGCCGTCATATGCTCTTCTAAAGACAGCCGTGCATCCAGGAGGACACTCAGATTGTGAGCCATCTCTGTGGGGGGCAAAGATTCACCCCCAATAGTCAGCGATGGCACCTGCTGACTATATCGGGACGCCGGCAGCCACAGCCACTCGGTCTTGGACGGGTTGAGTCTGAGCCTGTTCCTCCCCATCCAGACCCGCACGGAGAGACAGATAATTGTATTAACAGATAAGTAAATGTGAGGGAAATATTACATTAAATGAAATGAAAAGATGTACTTAGACGATACAATGAATGATTGATTATATATTGTATATTTGTTTGTTCATAAAATAAAAAAAATCTTTTTTTTCTTAAAAAAAGATAATGCCCCCCAGCTAAGATATCATGACCAGTTTATGATGGCAGTCCACCGGCAATTCAAGGATCCCCAAGCCGAACACAAGGCTAGGACCAGGATGAAGACCATCACCCAGGGCGGAGGTCAGTGGCAGAATACACCCAGGAGTTTCATGAGCTAGCCTGCCATTCCTTGCTAAAGGGCTTGAGCTCCTGCTTTTATTGGGGCATTGGTCGGAACCCTGACAGCAAGCCAGCTCTCCAAAAACTAACCAAAAATGACCGGGACTCCTGAGCTCCAGACTCTCCACTTGATCTCCGATACCTGAGGTGCATGGAGAGAAACTCAGGCCACCACGGCAGAGGGTGGAATCTCAAAAAAAAGTCTACCCCTGGCAATCCGGAAGGAGGCAGGTCCTACAAGTGCAGCTGTCTCTTGACCATGGAAACTGAGATGTCCGGGGTACCTGCCTCAGCGACCAAAGCAGAAAGGAGGAGTATTGGTGGGAAAAGGTCCCTAAAGCAGCCGAGGTCAAATTCCCCTACCCTAGCTCCCACCATTTGGGGCAACCCATAAGTGAGCTAGAAAGATTGAAGTGGGAAGAGGTTAGAACCCCAAAATCCCTACTTGGGACCTGAGGTGAATCCTTAGAGCAACTGAGGGAGAAATTCGACCAAGCCACGCTTTGTGATGAGGGGCAGTTGTGCCACCCAAAACAAAGGGGGAAAGAGATGGGGGGTGCAATCGAACTCCCTGAAGTGAGGAGAAGCCCGATCCAATCCATTAAGCTCCAATTAACCATCCCTAAGCTTAAGCTGGACCTAACTATGGAGCAATCCCAGGATGCCCATACGCAGCCACCTGCCCAAAAATGGAGAGGCAGACGAGAACACAGCCCCCCTTCTCCAGCCGCCAGAAGGAAACAGCCTGAGGCTGCCACTGGTGGCTCACCCAGGTCAAACCGCCCAGGTGGGGCGAACCCCCTCCACAAGCTAGAGCTGATGGAGACCACCAAGCATACAAGGCACAGGAAGATGGGGCACAACAAGGCGAGGGAGCAGCAGTGTGGAAGGAGCCGCTTCGATTTGGGAAGTTTGATGGGTCCCCAGATCAACTAGCTCTATTCCTTGACTCTGCTGGAGTCCACCTAGATCGTTATGGATACCTCTACCCATGGTGCCATGGGTAGCCATGGTGAATGCCATGGGATTAGAGGGAGAAGCAAATGAGTGGCTAGCAGCCCTCCATAGGAGGAGGCCCCGCCCCCAACTGCAAGATGTTGACAAATTCTTGCAAGAGCTAGAAGCCAGATTCTGATCTGTCCCCGTCCACACACACACACAAACACAGCCAGCCGAGGGTTAAGGAAACACTTTGGAACGCACCCAGTTTCTTTATCTCCGACTTGGCAGCGATAGACACACCGTCTGCCAAGTGCCTTTATTTTCACAGAAAAACAGAGAGATAAAATACTCAGCTTCCAAATGTCCGACAACAATAATTATTTCTCCGCAGTTCCGAACGAGGCTTTAGTGACTATCCAAGGTTAGTTTTGTTCGTCATAAGGATCACTGACCACTACCCTCTATTATATAGTCTCTGGGGTGTGGTCCAGTGACTCAGTTCTAATCCCTAGCACGCCTCCTAAACTGCTGCAATCGTTTATCACGCCTTCGGAGGCGTGCATCCAGGAATGATGTTTCTTCGTCACTCTGATCCGAGCCACCTGTCTTCCTGCTAATCTCCTCTCCCTCGGCCGGCACCTGAGACAATGCCAGAGGGGAGGGGCCTGGAGAGGGAGGCCTGGCTGACTCCTCTTCCTCATGCTCGGAGCTTTCTTCCTCCGATGGGACAGGCTCAGAGGGCGGGGCCACAACAGATTCGAGGAGGTGGAGGAAGATCAATATGCGGAGGATGAGATTTGGAATTTAAAGCAGAGAGGGCAACCCATTAAAGAACACATCTGTGAGTTCAGAAGAGTCATGGGAAAGCTATGGCCCCGGCCGGAGGAGCTACTAGTCCATTTTTTTCAGAGAAAGCCTAGACAAGCAGGTTAGCCAAGTCATCGTCTATCGGGATATTCCCAGCTGACTCTCTGCCTGGTCTAGCGAAGGGATAGAGATGGACCCAGCCAAAGTACAAACCGTCCTGGAGTGGAAGCCCCCTCTCACCCGCAGACAGTTACAATGTTTCCTGGGATTCGCCTACTTTTACAGGCAATTCATCCCTTTGTGAAAATTGCTAAACTCATGACAGATCTCCTAAAGACAGGGAGCCCAGGGATGAAGCCCCATCTGGGGCAACCCCTACAGTGGGATCTAACTTGCCAAGAAGCATTTGAAACATTAAAGAGGCTTTTTGCAAAAGAACCTGTACTGAAACATCCCGACCCTGAACAACCCTTTGTCATCCAAGCAAATGCCAGCGACATGGTGGTGGGAGCCATTTTACTCCTACAAAATTGCCAGGGAAAACTACAACCTTGAGCCTATACCTCATGTAAACTCACTGACACAGAAAGACAATGGGCAGTGTGGGAAAAGGAGGCTTTTGCAGTAAGATGGGCACTTACTGCAAAACTGTTCAAAGTCTGGATTGACCACAAAAACCTGGAGACCCTTAGGACCCCAGGGAAACTATCGCCTAAACAACTCCGCTGGGCTCAATACTTCAACCTATTCAACTTCATGCTAAAACTTCCAAGGGGGGAGGAATTTCCTAGCTGATGCCCTCTCCTGCATGCCCCAATACAAATGCGGGTGGAGGAGGAAGTAGACGCCATCATTACCCTTACCCAAGCTATGGCTCAAGTGACCACCCGCCAACAATGCCGCAACCAGCAAGGCCAACTCGCAATTTAACCATGAAACTGAACACCGAACTGGAAGCAGACCCCTGGTTCCGTGACAACTAACACATCTTGACAAAAAAGGAGGACCTATCGTGGAAGGAGGTGAAACTCTATGTCCCTGAGTCCCTTTGCTCCTTAATCCTCCAGAGAAGCCATGATGTCAAATCAGAGGGCCACTTTGGATTCCTAAAAACTTTACACTTAATTAGGAGACAATTCTGGTGGCCTAGCATGAAGAAAGATGTGGACAGTTATGTAAAAAGCTGCACCATCTATGCACTATGAAAAAGAGACCAGGAATAGGACTTCCGGTCTGGGACCGCGGCGACACAGTTTAACAAGCCTACAAAAACCCCGACTGACGATCCATTCTCCGATCGGTCTTGGACCAATCCCATCCTGTAGGGATGTGGGGAGAAGAGGAGCACCTCGTTGGGCCAAGAGGAACAGGCAAGTTCCTCGGAGGCCAGAGGAAATCCTCTAAGTCGGAGATGGGGGGAGGCAGCCATGGCGGCTGTCGCAAAGCCGTGGCGGACCGGGAAAAAGATTGTGCTGGAGAGAAGAGGAGAGAGCAATACCTTGAAGCCGGGTGAGTGACACCAATCCAGGCAAAGCAACAGAATTCAATGGATTGAAAAATAAGACCTCAAGCCTTAAATAGCGGCTGCAGATTTACGGGCCTTGAAGATTAAGGAAAAGAAAAAAAAACTTTTGGAGACAAAGACCCATGACAGACTTTGAAATTCAATTTGGAATAATTGACATTTAATAATTTTAAAATTGGATTCTATCTTTTTTTACTTATTTGGAGTTGATTGGAGAAATGTTTTTTGGGGAATTTACACCTTTAGAAAGTTAACAAGGCTAATGAAGAGTGACAGACGGGTGGCTACATAATTGCCATGGAGTCTGTGGTGACTAAGCAGGAGAGTGGATTAAAGAGATTTCCCTTTCTTTTGGAAAAGAAACATGGTAAATGGCTTTATACCTTGGACTATTTTGAAATTAACATTAAATTTATGGATTTTGGAGATTCCTATTCTGTCCCTGGGTGATTCTATGAAGAAAGAAAAAATATTTTGGATTTTTCACAATGGAATTTAACAAGCCTAGCAAAAAAACTGGGTGTGGTGCAGGAACAAAGACAGGAAGTTGATGCATCACACATGGACTAGACATTCCAAAAGTATTCAAGTGACACACACACAATTTTTAAATTGAGCAGCTAGACTTTTGAAGTGGAACAGCTGGACAGAAAGGAGAAGGAAGGAAAAAGAAGATAAAATCAAATGTAATTAAATTGAAATGTAATGTTTAAAAGCTTAAAGGTATAAATGATTTTTAGATAAAAACTGGAGGGGTTTTGGAGTAATAAAAATAGAAAATAAAAGATGGTAATCAAAATAGAGGATTGAGATAAAGGTGGCTAAAAATATTGAAGAGTATATACAAATACGGGATAACTTTAAGAAAAATAAATGTTTGATGTAATATGTTTTGACTTTAACTTGTAAGCAATGTTAGATTGGTAAATGTTTAATTATGGCTTTATTGAATGAAACAAGAAGATACACAGACCTTAGTAACAAAGTGTGATTTAATCTAAAATATGCTGGAAATGATTATTATGAAACATATTGAGAACTAATTTGAAAAAGTATGTTGGGAAACTGACATGAAATAGATAATTATATTGCAAGGGAAAATTAAAAGAAGAGGTGATGGGCACCAACTAGTTAAGAGTTTGAGACTCGGGAGGAATACGTTGGAAACTAGTTAAAATGCTGGAAATCAGCTAAACAATAGTAGGAGAGTTGGAGGAGAATAGGCTGGAAATTAGCCAAATAATGGTGGGAGTTTTGGAGGAGACTGTGCTGGAAATCAGCCAAATATAATATGCTGGAAATCAGCCAATAAAATGCTGGAAATCAGCCAAGCAACAGGAGGAGAGTTGGAGGAGATATGCTGGAAATCAGCCAATATAAAATGCTGGAAATCAGCCAAGCAACAGGAGGAGAGTTGGAGGAGATATGCTGGAAATCAGCCAACATAAAATGCTGGAAATCAGCCAATAGTGGGAGGCTCAGAGGAGAATATGCTGGAAATTAGCCAAAATAGTGGGTGCTCTGGAGGAGATTAGGCTGGAAATCAGGCAAACACAACATGCTGGAAATTAGCCAAATGATAGAAGGAGGCATGGAGGAGAACATGCTAGTAATTAGTTTAAATAAAATTTTAGGGATGAATCTGTGTAATTTGAAATGTCTAAAAGTAATGATAAAATTTAAGATATCAAGATTTGATGGAATGGGTCAAGAGTCTAAGAAATGTAGTTAGAATTTTGTTGTATAAATGGTAAGAAAAATGGAGATGTATTGAATTTGAAATTAAGATTTGAGGTGATAAAATTGTAGTTAATAATTAGAATAAGAGATTAGAATATTGTTAAAAAGTATTTTGCAACTGATGGTAAAAGAGATGATAAAGACAATGTGGAGAAGAACCAGATATAAGCAGGATTGATACTTAGACACAAATGAGCTAAAGTAAATATGAAATTAAAATTGTATTGATATAATAGATATATATAGATAAGGATGTTAGAATCTATGTTAAAATTTATTTTTCTTATGTTTTGAACTTTTACCTGTTAAAGATGCAATGGGAAATAGTGAATGGAGTTTGTCAAAGAAATGTAAGCGTGGTAACCATCTATGACCGGATCGAGTTTTTGCTCTTGAAAGTTATATTTTATGCTTATGTTTGAAAAATAATAAAAAATATTTACAAAAAAAAAGAGAGAGAGAGATCAGGAATACCCCTTGGGTTGCTGCAACAGGTAGCAGAGCCAACAAGGCCATGGGAGGAAATTGCAATGGACTTTATAGTTCAGGGAGGAACACAGTGATTTGGACTGTGATTGACTTATTCTCCAAGCAGGCATACTTCATACCCTGCAGTGGACTACCCTCAGCCCACCAGCTAGCCAAACTCTTCCTGAAACACATCTACTGCCTGCATGGGGTACTGCACAGAATCATCTCGAACAGAGGGGTCCAGTTCATGGCTAAATTCTGGAGGGAGTTTTTGCAATCCATTGGGTCATCCCAGGGCCTTAGTTCAGCTTTCCATCTGAGTACCAATGGTAGGTCAGAGAAACGTTAACACCATGGTAGAATATTACCTGAGATGCTACATGAACTACCAACAGTCCAATTGGGTGGACCTTCTGCCATTCACAGGGGTCGCTTACAATAATGCTGTTCACAGTAGCACAGGATTAATCCTTTTCAAAGTAGTAAGTGATATGGACCTCGTCCCAATTCCGGAATACCTGGCAAACACCGAGCCCCACAACTGCCATTCCAGTTGGGGGAGAAGGTCTACCTCTCCACCAAATACTTAAGGCTAAAGCTCCCCAGTAAGAACCTAAATTCTTTTTTTTCCAGATTTTTTTATTTTTTATAAAAATATCAAATCAATGCGTGAACTGTGGCACCTGAGTGTCATACATTCTAATACAAATAAAACTAATCAAGTTAATCATAATCCTTACATTTAATCCTCTTATGTATTTCTAATAATAATATATACTTTAAGTTATAGTCTATCATTGTTCAATTATTCTATATTTTCTCTTACTATTTTCATTTCATGATATAAAAATGTATACGCTAATGTTCCCCCTTTTCTTATTTTTATCACTTATTCTAGCTT
This sequence comes from Pantherophis guttatus, assembly GCF_059756535.1. Lineage (NCBI taxonomy): Eukaryota > Metazoa > Chordata > Lepidosauria > Squamata > Colubridae > Pantherophis > Pantherophis guttatus. The sequence goes on along the minus strand of NC_142065.1, from coordinate 116,462,059 downwards.
TTGATCATATCACCCTTTGTTAAGAAACTTTTTCTTTTTTATCTAACTTCTAATCATGTCACCTACTTAAAAAAAAAGGAAAAGAAGAGAGTGAGAGAAAAAGAAAAGTAACTCAGAACAGGGGGAAAAAAACATTTATATCTTCTCTTGCCCGCTTCAATACTTTATTTTTTTATAGAAAAATAGGAAAGAAGAGTGAATCAAGACAACAACATAAAAATAAAAAAGAAATCATCTATCCATTGTCCCTTGCCCACTTCAATACTTCCAATTGCTACGCTTTTTTTTTTTACTTGCCTCCCAAATTCCTCTCTTAAATCTTTACCTGCTTCTTGGATGTTTAATCTAGATATTCCTCCCACCTCTACCTTCTTCCACTGCCTAATTTCTAACATTTCTACCCAGGCCCCTATCTTTATTTCAAACCTATCTTCCCCCTCTAATATATTTTCACCTTGGTTTAATTCATCAACCAATATTATTTCCATTGTTGCCTCCTTTTGTCTTCCTTGTTCTTCATTCCTTCTGTTGGCTCCTCCTTTTCCTGGGCATCTTGGTCTTTACTCATCATCCCTCGTATGGTATTTTTCATTTTTTTCACAATCTCCTTAAATCCTTTCTCCATAATGTTTTTTGTATTTTGAAGAAGTAAATCCATCTCCTGTACAATTCCACTCATCTCTCCTTTATTACGTACCTTGGTTTTTTTTTAAAGAATTCCAATTTTCATCTAACAGTCCAAGAACTATTTATTCAATCTTTAAGTTACCCTTCAAGGAGTGCACTAGAGCTGGGACCTAAATTCATGGGGCCATTTCCCATAGTAAAGTTCATCAACCCGGTCACGGTGCTATTAAAGCCTTGGTGGCGCAGTGGACTAAAGTAGCACTTAGCTGCCAGCTGCCTGCAATTACTGCAAGTTCAAATCTTACCAGGCTCAAAGTTGACTCGGCCTTCCATCCTTCCAAGGTAGGTAAAATGAGGTAAAAAAACCTGTGGTTGGGTCAACCATCAGATCACCATCCCATGAACCCCCAGACCCAGTGGTAATAGGGGGCCAAACCCATTACGAGGTGCAATACATCTTCAACTCCACAGGGGCAATGTCAGGTTCAGGAATGGCACTTTGAAATAAGACTCCAGGCAACTGCATTCCTAGTTTTAGAGATCTTTATCAGGCCCTTCAGCACATTCCAACAATCACCAACTTTCCAAGTGAGATATTGTCAGCGCTTTCGTGCACTGCTGCCAACCACCATTTTAAAGGCTCCTGCGCTCCACCCGTGACTCCACCCCTTGGCCCCGCTCCCATCTTGCATTTCTTCTACAGTTAACCCACATCTGATCAAGCAAGCCAACCTACACCAAATCTAGCCTGCTTTAATTCCGTTTTTCCTCTTGGCTCATCAGACCAGTTGAGGCTTGGCTTGGCTTGGCTCTGCGCAGGCAAGGCCCTGAACTTCAGCTGCTTCCAGGCCTGCCTCAGCTGTGCAGGCTTTGGTGGCGATCACAATGGTGGTGGCAGGCTTCTGATGCCTGGCGACTGGACATACTTCTGAGCGTCACCAGGTCAGCTCCCCGGTCCTGCCTGAATGATAGCCCCAAGCCGCAAGGTGTGGCACAGTGGGGCTGACATGTGCCCCCCACCACTACCATGTTGATGGCATCTGGAAGACAAAATCCACAGGTTGCTTGTGGTGTACCCACTCCCCCTGGTTTGGTTGGGTATTTCCGGTGGAACCTAGTAAGTAATTGCTCTGGACGGGTACCCAAGATGCCTCCACCAGTGGGTACCACTTCCATAGGACAAGGTATTGCAGACAGCCCCAGTGCAAACGAGCATCTAGGATTTCTTCAATCTCATAATGACAGGTTCCCCCCATGTCAACAGGGGGAAAGGGGAGGAGGAGGGGTTCCCCGTAACATAGACATCCTGAGTGGATTTAGCAGGCTAAGCTAGAAGCCAAGAGGAACATACATGACAAATTTCAAGCTTGTAGGCTTTACGATTCTGGAGATTTTGTGATTACAGTGTGAGTGGTTTTCCCGTTTATATAGAGAGATTTTATTTTTCCACATAAATGCATGCCACCCCAATTATAAAACATGTCCTAAAGTCAATATTCTTTTTTCCTCAAATTAATCCATTCTTTCACCCATGTAAGCATGATGAAGATGAAGACAAAGGGAAAGGCCAAGCTCAAACATAGCCATCCCCTTGAGTGGACAATGGAATGCCAAGCAGCTTTGAGAAACTCAAGCAGCTGTTTGCGGCCGAACTTAAGTATCTCAACATGGATGCTCTTGCAAACTAACAACAAAGGAGCCATATAAGCCTGCACTTATACCTCTGGGAAATTAATGGAAACTGAGAGGAGATGGACAATTTGGGAGAAGGAAGCGTTTGCAGTCTAATGGGCACTATTAACTTGGAAACATTTTCTTGAAGGGGCAAAGCACCCTTTTAGCGGTGTGAGCTGACCATAAAAACCTGAAAACTCCCCGAAAACTGTCACCCAAGCAAGTTCGTTGGGCATAATACTTTAACCGTTTTAACTTTATCTTGCACTACATTCCTGGGGGAAAGAACTTTATGGTGGATGCTAAGTCTAGATTACCCCAGTACAATAGTTCTAGGCCAGAAGTGATCCATCCAGTCATCCCTTCAAAGCAACTAGTTGCCACAGTGGTTACCAGAGCCCAGAAAAAGTTGGACCTTGATCTTCCCAATGACTTATGTGAGGAGTTGAAAGGGGCGCTGAAAAGTGATGGTTGGTTTCTATCCCACACAAAGGAGTGCACCATGAGAGGTGGCCTGGCATGGATTGGTGCTAAACTATATGTACCTGGCAGTCTAAGGGGGACTGTACTACAACGGGCCCATGATTCGAAAGCTGCTGGGCATTTTGGCTTTGTGAAGACTTTACACCTGGTCAAACGGCAGTTTTGGTGGCCTTCATTGAAAAAGGACATAGAGACCTACGTGGCCAGCTGTTCTGTGTGTGCTGCTGCTAAAAGCCCCCCAGGAAAGCCTGCTGGACTCCTTCAGAGTGTTGCCAATCCTAGCGCCCCATGGAAGGAAATATCTATGGATTTTATTGTTGAATTACCCGAGAGTGGGGAGAATATGGCTATTTGGGTGATTACGGACTTATTCTCCAAGCAGCTGCACTTTGTACCCTGCCCTAAAATACCTTCTGCTAAAACACTTTCTAAACTATTTATCCAACATGTGTATAGGTTATGTGGTGTTCCTGGGAGGCAATTCACCTCCCAATTCTGGCGGGAATTCCTGAAGTTGTTAAGCTCTGCCCAGGGTCTAAATTCCGCCCACCACCCCTAAACTAATGGGGCCTGTGAATACGTTAACTCAGTTCTGGTACAGTACCTCAGATGCTACATAAATTACCAGCAGGACAATTGGACTGACCTGCTGCCATTCGCAGAGGTCGTTTACAATAATACTATTACAACAATACTACATAGTAGGACTGGCTTCACCCCGTTTAAAGTTGCTTCTGGTCAGGATTTTGTCCCCATACTAGAACTGCCCCAGGAGAAGCCTCAGATCCCCTCCTTAGTGGAATGGATTGAACAGCTGCAACACACTTGGCTAGTCACATATAAAGCACTGGATGAGGCATATCAGGCCCATAAGAAACAGGGTGACAAGAAAAGGGCTAAACGTAAAGAATTCCAAGTGGGGGACAAGGTTTTCCTATTCACAAAGAAACTATCTCTGGCCAAGTCAATCTCCATGTCCGTGGCCAGCACATACCAATTCTGCAGATCTCTAGGGGCCCCTCGAGAGCAGCAATCCTTGTGGACATCTTCATAGCTCTCCAGCAGGGCTACTTCTGACCACCCTCTCATGTAGGGTGCCAACTCGTGGAACTCCTGGGTGTACTCCGCCACTGATTTCCGCCCGATGTATGGACTTCATTCTAATTCTCGCCCTTTGCTCGGCTAACGGGTCCTCAAAACGCGTTCTGAGAGCTACCATTAATTGGTCATAATTCCTCATCAGAGGGGAATCTTCATTACGGAGTCCCACCATCCACTCAGCTGCCACCCCCTCCAGGGCCCGGGTAACACACCTCACGCGTGCGGCATCTGAGGGGAAATCCTTCCCCCAGTCCTGCATATGGTTCCACAGTTGGGTTAAAAAGAATCCCAGTCCTTTCGGATCTCCCCCGTCTCTTACTGATAGTAAGGGAATTTTGGGCTTGCTTCACTTCTGTAGCAGGGCCTGTCCATCAGGGGGACCCTGGGCCACAGCAGCTGCTTCAGTTCTGGAGGCCTGAGCTGACACTTCCCGGGCTTGGGCTCTCTCTTCCACACAAGCAGCAGCCTCTGTTTCACCCCCCGGGCATTCATCCTCCCCCCTGGCAGGCAATCCATACCTTTCACGGGCTTTACGACTCTCAGCAGCCTCTCTCAGTAGTTGCAAAGCATGGATGATCAGAAGATTTTCTTTCTGCTCTTGCTGCCAGGCAGCATCTCCGCCTTGGCTTCTGGTAGTTGTTACTCCTTGGGGGGTCTTCTCTAGCTCCAGTAACCTCCCCACGCCCAGCAACCATTTGGCTCTCTCTGGCTTTTCCTCCAGCTGTAAATCAGCCATCCACTCTGAAGCCTCCCAGCCGGGGTGTGACGGGGAGGTCGCGGAGCCAGCAGCTCCCATCTGTTCCTGGTCGCTGTCTTGGTCAGACATTGTTTGCTCAGCCCCCACAGTAGTTTTCCAGGATGGCTGTTAATTGCAGACCTTGCTTAATGTCAAGTGTGCCTCCTTTCAGTACTCAAGAAAGAAAAACCCCAACTCCATTTTCATAGAGAAAGGTACTTTTACTGAGTATGAACTGAATGCAACCAAAGAAAAGCAAGGTCTGAGGCAATAGGCGCAAAAATCACATATAGAAAGCATCCTTAAAACCCTCCCCAAAATCGTCTAGTCAGGATTATCCAATCCACAATCCCCCCCCAGGGATCATGTGGGGTGCAGCTTCCGATGGTGCCATCCTCCTGGTATGCCACAACAGTTGGCCTTGAGTGGTTATCAGCGCTCTTCCCAGCTGCATAAAAACCGCTGAGGAAAACTGTGGAGATGGTGTTATCTCAGTCATCAGCAAACCATGCTGAATAAACAACATTACCACAAAATCCTAATCTTCTCAGGAATGTAAAGACAGGATGTCTGGCAGAGACCTTATCTCAGATATACAAGGCATGGGGGCCCAAGACGTAGGCAATTGTTTGTCACAGGAAATAACATGAGGGAAACACAAGGGATCCATATGGAATTCATGAGCTTTCTTAGCCAATCAGGACAAGTAAACGTTGATTGATGTTTTGCCATGATAGTTGTAAAATGACAATAAAAGGAAGCCTTTTGGATGGGGTGAGTGTGCCTTCCCCAAGGTACCTTCAGACCCAGGGGCCTTCCCGTGAATCATCATCCTGCCTACGCGTCTTTCTTCATTGAAACAACATCTGGTGACCCCGACGTGATTCCTCCTATGCTTACTCGGCTGGACAAGCCTAAGGTGCACTTCAGCGAACTTCGCTCTCAATATTTCGTGAGTATGGGGGGGGGGGGGAAATCTCAGTTCCGCAGAAGCTTCATGCACAAGAACTGAGGAAAATACTTAAAAGTAATGGAATGGCAGGAATTAAGTTAAGTGAGTTAGACTCAACAGCACGAGCAGAAATAAAGCATTTGTTGCTGTGGCAAAAATGTAAGGAAGCAGTAGAGGTTATGGGGACTCATAAACTCAAGGCACCGTCGCCATCTCTCTCTCTGTCTTCTGATCAGGGGTCTGCTCCCCCTTATTTTCAGCTAACTTTGCCGGCTACACAGCCAGAAGAAATTAGTTCCCCGACAGCTCCCTTATCGGTTCCTCCTTTACAGGAGACATTTTCAGCTGTCAGAGCAGGGTTTCAGGAAGAGCAACAAAAAGGAACTCTCACTGGGGTAGAAATAACAGAGGGTCGCCAAGCTTTTCCTGTCATACAGACGGTTAATCCCTAGGGACAAGCTCAATATCAGTGGAATCCGTTGCCATATCAAGTTTTGAGAGAGCTGAGGAAAGGCATCACAGAGACAGGTTTGTGTTTCACCTATACTACTGGGATGGTGGAAGGAATAAACCATGAATATATTTTGTTTCCTGAAGATTGGAAGCAAGTTTTTCTAATGATTTTGACTTCAATGCAATATGTTGTTTGGGACAGAGCTAAAAAGAGTGTTTTTCCTATAGTCATGGCTCCTCCTCCAGTCACTTATCTGCAGTTGCAGCCAAAGCAGATAATGCTGGGTTAATTTAATCACTCAGGAATCTGTGGAATTTAAATTTCCTTTGGAGGTTAAGGGCCCTCTTCTCTCTGGTTTAGTGGGTCTTATCTATTGCTAAATTTTATTTGGTATATCATCGTATGGATGATATTTTAATTGGAGCTTAAAAATATAACTTAATTGGCTTTCTGAAATATAAAATGATTTATGTGTCTATGGATTGTAAATTGCCTAGAATAAATACAGCTGCACGTTCCTTATCTGTACTTAGGGCATAAACTGTTGCAGTTTTTTTCTGCTCCAGCTTTTCCTCATTTAAAGTTACAAAAAGTTATTTCTTTAGCAAATTTGTAGCAATTGCTAGGTACTATTAATTGGGTCTGCTCATATTTTTTGTTACCTACGCATTTACTTAATCCATTATTTGAATTATTGATAAAAGAAAAAAGCCAGGAGATTTAATTATAGTTTCATCTGTAGTATGTGCTACAGTTGAGAAAATTAATAACATCTTGAGTATTTAATTTGTGGATTGAATCCCTCATAGAGATTGTCAGTTATCTCTTAATATTTTCTACTAGTAAACTACATAAAAATATTAGGAGTTTTAGAACAGCAAAAAAGTATATTGTATTGAATGGCTTTATTTGCCTCATTACCATAAAAAAAAATGTTTTACCCTTGTTGAAAGATATGAGAAAAGCAGAAACTTAGGCAGAGTTTCAGCCCCCACCTTTATCAATGGGCCATTAAGAAGCTGGAGCCACCTTGTTTTCCACAACAAAGGAAGGACAAAATTACAGGGGCCAGCAACATTCAGCAGATATAGGACACAGGAAAGAAAAGCACACACCCAAGAAGGAAAAGAAATCAAGTCAAAGTAACTAGAATTTTTAACACATGAGGAAAGGAGAAAAACACAGAAATAGCAAGCTGAATAATTATAGGGAACAAACAATTACAAAGGGCTAGGAAAAGAATTTCAAAAGACTTTAAAGGGTCACATAGAAAATCAAAAGACGTTTTAGGATATAAAAAAGGGTTACTCTTACAGTTCAAACAGGCTAGCCTCGAAACGCTGTGCTTGCATGTTACGATATTTTCAGGATCAGACTCAATAAATAAGTTGAGAGTTATAAATTCAAATAAATCACTATTTATTTACATAAGGCATTCTATATTCACTGAATATTCACAGATAGAAGCACAAAATGGACGTATGCGGCTCCTTATATATACAATGGGTGGAGCTAGATATGGGAGTGGTGAAATATGAATACATTAAGAGGTGAAGAATAAGTTAACCCCTGATACCCTGTTCATGTACTATTTACATAATGGAGAATAAGGCATTTACTTGTGACAAATCCCCCTCTAAATGCCGATTCGACATAATACAACAATTACAATCAGGTTCAGAACAATATAAGACATGTAATTTAGAGGTCAAGTATTTATGTTGCTTAGACGGCAAAGGCTTTGTTAATATGTCAGCTATTTGCTCTGATGTTTCACAATGAACTGCTTTGATAAATCCATCTTGAGATAATTGTCTCACATGTTTAAACTTTATATCTATATGTCTGGACCTTTGTCCAATAGCATCAGACCTAGATATTTCGATAGCAGCTTTATTGTCTTCATGCATAATAAAAGGCAAAGTGGGTTTCTTCCAAGTATCAGAAAGCAAATCATTAAACCATACAAGGTTATTTGCTGCCTTAGATAGACAAACATATTCTGCCTCTGTTGTTGAAGTGGCTACTAGATCTTGTTTGCCAGTATACCAGTAAACTGGACAACCGTTAAGGAAAAATAAATAACCAGATGTGCTTTTTCTACATGAGGTATCGCCAGCCCAATCCGCATCGGCATAACATGTGAGGATGGGCTCTTTGACAGTATTAGGTTCTAATAACAAACAGAAGTCTAAACTATTCTTCAAGTATCTTAATATCCTTTTGACAGCTTCCCAATGGTATAGTGATGGTTTGCTAACATGTCTGGACAATAAGTTGAGAGGCAAGGCAATATCAGGTCTAGTCCAATTGGAGATATAAAGAAGTGAACCTATGACTGACCTATAAAATGTATTGTCTTTGAATTCAGGGGATGATTCATCTGTATTTTTCAAAAAATCAATTTGCATTGGAGTATTGCAAGGCTTAGCATTACTTAAATTACATTTATTCAAGAGCTCTATGATTTTGTCCTTTTGAGAAAGCTTAAATCCTCTTCTGGTTTTACTGATTTGAACACCAAGATACTTATTTACTTTACCCAAAGATTTCAATGAAAAATGTTCATTCAGTTTTGTTACAAATGCTTCTCTCCTTTCATTATGTTTACCTATGTACAAAATATCATCCACATAGATCAATACAAATTCTAGTGAATCATCCTCTTTTTTGACAAAGAAACAATTATCAGCAGTGGTAGCATTGAAATTCATAGTTTTGAGTACTTTTACTAAACAATCATACCATTGTTTACCAGATTGTTTCAACCCGTATAAACTTTTATTTAATAACCAAGTTTCATTTTTGTTTGTGTATTGACTGTGGGGTGCCCTCACATATATTTCTTTATCTAATTTTGCATGTAAATATGCAGTCTGTATGTCGTATTGGAATACATCGAGGTTGAGTGCTGATGCTATAACCAGAGCTGTTTTGACACACTCTGTTCTTACTGTGGGGGAGTATGTATCTGTATAATCCTCGGGATATTTCTGTGCATAACCTTGTGCAACTAATCTAGCTTTGTATAGGGTATTGCCTCCCTCTAAATTTTTAATTTTATATATCCACCTAGTGCCAATGATGGTTTTGTCCTTTGGTGCAATTGTAGGTGTGAATACATTTAGCTTTCGTAAACTATCCATCTCTTTACTCATGGCTGATTCCCATTTTTTCTTTTCTTCAGAGGGAAGTTTTAACACTTCCTCATATGTGTTAGGTGTTGGTGATTCTCTATCCATATGCATTACATAATCTTTGTATTTGTTTGGCACTTGGTTTCTGCTACTTCTGATTGCTCTTTCTGGTTTAGTATCATTGTCATGCATATACCTTGCTTCCTTTTTTGTTAATGAATCTGTTCTTATTTTATATTGACTATTTGTCCATGTTTTGACTTTATTTTTATGCGTGTCGTTATTATGTTCTTCTCTATTCTCTTTTTCTTGGAGTTTAGTGCCTGAGTTGGTGTTTGGGAATATTTCGTTAAGATGTATTCTAGACCAGTTGGCCTGTTCATGGAACACAGCTGTTCTGGAAACTATAAATTTGTTATTACTATCGATAAATCTGTATCCTTTTGTACCTGTCTCGTATCCCATAAATCTAAGTCTTCTGGATACGTTTTCACCTTTGCGCCTCAATTGTTTAGGTATGTGTACGTCTGCAGTGACTCCAAATATGTGCATGTGTGCTAGTTTTGGTTTTCTGTTATACATTGCTTCATATGGTGTCTTATTTATAATACTGGACCAGGTTCTGTTTTGTGTGTAATTAGAGTATTGTAGGGCTTCTGACCAGAATTGTTTACCTAAGCCAGCATCCTCTAATGTGCATCTAATCATGGTTTGTAATGTTGAGTTCTTTCTCTCTACCACTCCGTTCTGGAATGCAGAAAATGGGCTAGATGTGTAATGTAACATTCCTTTGTCTTTTAGCCATTGGGAGAATTCCTTAGACATGAATTCACATCCCCTATCTGTCATGATTTGTTTTATTTTAATATTGTGTTGTGTTTCTATACGTTTGTAAAACTCCTTAAATTTCTGAAAGGTTTCATCTTTATGTTTTAATGTGTAAATAAATCCATAACGACTATAGTCATCCACAATGGTTAGAAAGTAACGTTTTTTATAAGTAATTGATGGTGTTAATGGACCAACTAGATCCATGTGTACCAAATCAAAAATTTTGTTAGTTGATCTTGTTGACTTCCTAGGTCTGGGACTAGTTTTGAGTTTTGTAGATTTACATACTGAGCATTCCAAATAATTTTCACAATTTTTTATTTTAACACCTTCTGCATGTTCAGTCATCTTTTGCACCACAGGAAAACTGGCATGTCCTAGTTTCCTATGTAAAACATGAGCACACTCATCGTGAATTGGTTTACCTATTTTAGGTTTTTTTTTTATTGTGTGTATCTTTATGGTTATGAGTTACTTCATGTTCCTCATTGTCACTGTTACTATCATCCTCATTATCTATTTCATTGTCATCTTCCATATTTGAATCAATGTTGTTTAACCATTTCTCCTTTGTCATTAAATAAGGTAGACCTCCTTTGATTATTACTGTGCCTATGTTTGTTCTGTTTTTCTCTAATGTTGCCTTTCCTTTTGAGAACACAATGTTAATGTCAGAATCTCTGCTTAGTTTTATCGCACTAAGTATGTTATGAGGTATCTCAGGTATTAATAATACCCCCTCTACTTTTCCTAGACCTGGTAAGATTACATTCCCTCTACCTATTACTTGAACCTTTTCTTGATTAGCTACTTTGATTACAAATTTATCTTCTACAAAAGAAGATAATATATTTTTATTATTTGTAGTGTGATTGGTTGCTCCAGAATCAATAAGCCAATTGTTGTTCTCTGGTTGTTGTATGTTAATGTTGTCATGTTTGTCTAGTCCATTCAGTGAACCAGACTTTCTATCCTTTGAAGTGTTTCTGCCCCCTCTACGTTCTCTATAGTTGGGTGGACTTCTATACCTATGTCTATCAATGGAAGATTGTCTGTTGCTGTACTTGTTTCTATATTCTGACCTGTGTCTTTCTCTTAGAATTTTAGGACAATCCCTCCCATTATGTTCTCTGGACCCACAATCGTGGCATCTAAATGGTTCATAATATCTTTCTTGAAATGCTACCTTTTTATATTGTTTGTGTTCTATGTGGTTGTTATAACGACTCCTCCTTGAATTGTCTTCAGCTATTAACTTGTTAGATAGATTTTCTATGGATAAGTATCCTAGATTGATTGAGTCTAAATGTGACATATAATTATCCCATGATGGGTCAAGTGAGTTGATGATAACACTTTTCATCGTTTGATCTGAAATTACCTCCCCCCTTAAGTGCAGTTCTGCTCTAATTTTGTTTAAAGATATTAAATGTTCACTTATGGAAACCCCTGGCTTTATCCTAGAAGAGAAGAAATCTTTAGACATTCTTGTGGTAGTGGCTACACTTTCACTGTGGAATAAATTAAACATGCATTGAATAATTTCTGAGACAGTCAGATTTTGCTTAATACTGTGATACATGGTTGGGGATACACTGGAAATCAATAAGAAGAATGCTCTATGGTGTAGGCAATCTAACTTTAGAGTCCAAGGTCTTTTTGGGGGGTTAGTAATAAAGAAGAGTAAATTTTCTTTCATAAAGACAACCTGGAGCTGCTGATACCATTCTTGCAAATTAATGCCATCTATTCTCAGCTTTGGAAAGTCATTGGGTAAATTCCCAACATTGTTGGGTCCATTACTTACAACCGGAGGTAGTCCGTGGTCTTGCAAATGATGAAAGTTGCAAAACGGCGTGGGGATGCTTGCGACGAGTTTGCATGATTCTCTCCGCATCTCATGTCTCCCGAAGTTGTCTGCGTAGTCTTGCGCATGCGCGTTGCTCATTTCGTTTCTGGAGTCATCGTGAGAGGTTCTCGCTGCTGCAGCTCTCTCGCTCTGTTCTTCTCCCGATGAATCAGTCTCCGGCTCGATCTTTGGAGTCCTGGTGATAGCGGGCGTTCGTTTTCTTTCGCTGAAGGTGCTGGTCCTTGGATTAGTCTGCGGCGTGGGGCGGTATCTGCAGGGCTCTCTGGGCTCAGGCGTCGGTGCTCTCGCCATCTGGATAGGAGCGGGTAGATTTTGAGGCGTTGGCTCGCTCGCTTGTTTTTTTGTTGATCTTTTAGTGATCTTCAGTTTCGGTCCAAATGCTGCAAAAAGCGTTTTCATTGCTGATTTTACTTGCATGTCTATTGAATCTTCTTCGTTCTCTGTGTCTGATTCTTCTGAGGTATATATTTTTTTCTCTTTCATTTTTGCATCGGGTAAGGCTTTTCGCGCCAGATATTTTGAATCCTGCTTTCCGATTGGCTCTGCTTCGCTCATCTTAGGGGTCTGTTGAAACCAAGATGGCTGCCATTCGAAAATTTGTGTGGGATTGTTGGTTTTCTTCGTTGCGTTTTCATCTGCAATCATATTACTCACTATTTTTGAGTCTTTTGATTTTTCAGTAGCGATGTGCTTCTCTTTCGCTGCTCCGTTGTTTTTTAGTATATCTTGGAGATTCGCGACGAGACTTTCATTGCTCTTTTGGCTTTTTAAAAGTTTCAGTATCTCTGACCTGAGTTCGTTGTTTTCTATTTCGTTTTCTTCTTGGTCATCATCTTCATTTATTATTTCTTCGTCGTCTGTGGTGTATTCTTCGGATTCTCTCGAAATTGCATTCGTGGACTCATCGATTATTTCTTGATCCGCTTCCATTTCTTTGCTGTATGCCCTGGTGTTGGGCCTATCTCTTTTAGACATGTTTAAGTTTTTATTGAGTCAATTCAACCATCCTCTGCTACCAGATTGTTACGATATTTTCAGGATCAGATTCAATAAATAAGTTGAGAGTTATAAATTCAAATAAATCACTATTTATTTACATAAGGCATTCTATATTCACTGAATATTCACAGATAGAAGCACAAAATGGACGTATGCGGCTCCTTATATATACAATGGGTGGAGCTAGATATGGGAGTGGTGAAATATGAATACATTAAGAGGTGAAGAATAAGTTAACCCCTGATACCCTGTTCATGTACTATTTACATAATGGAGAATAAGGCATTTACTTGTGACATTGCATTTATTTCTTGTCTGCCTTCCTATAAACAATAAATTGATTCTACTCTCAAGCAGCTGACCTCCCAGCCGGGAGTTTTGAATTCAAGAAGGGAAAGCTCTGCCTTTCAGCAATCCTTAAAGGGAAAGGCTTCTTTTTCCTTCAACAATCCTTAAAGGGAAAGGCTTCTTTTTCCTTCAGCAATCCTTAAAGGGAAGGGCTTCTTTTTTCTTCTAACACTTTTATCTAAGCTGAAGTTATAACCTTGGGGCGTACTCGAGCCTGTCGAAGAAATGGAACTGACTTAATAAATATTGTTCTTTCTATCTTAAAATCTGACTTTCACTTTTATTTTCAGAATAATTTATTTCTTTAGTGTGCTTTAATTGACTATGTAGGATGTATTTCATATCATCTGCCTACAGATCCTGGGTTTACTTGCTTAATGATTTTTTCCTCTTCATCTATTGTTTTCCTTCTCCACTATCACAAGCTCTTTGTTTTTCTGATGGGGGAGGAATGAGAGGAGTGATTGCTTATAAAGATCCTCATGATGACATCTGGAAAGTTTCCTCTCAATGTTCAGAATTGTCTATTGTTATTTTAGCTTTCCACATTTTTTCTCAACAGATTTTTAATCTGATCTCTGACTCTCAGTATGTGTGTCAACTGATTTTTATGATGATCTTCTGTCCATCTTTTTAACGTTGCAACAGCTTTTGCACTTCAGAAAGAATCAAATTTATATTGCACATATTAGGAGTCATCAGTCTTTCCCAGGTATGTTATCAAAAGGAAATGCTGTTGCAAACAACGAAGCAGCATGTTTTATCTGTTACTCCATGGGAAAGTAATTCTATGTTTTATCAAAATGCCAAAGCTCTTGCAAAACAATTTCACATTCTTTTAGATCATGCTAGAGCGATTCTTTCAGAGAAGTATAGTAAAGAACACACATATTTGATAATACATGTAATAACGGCGGCGAGAAATGTATTTGCACAAAATTGGAAAGCAGAAAAAATTCCTACAAAGGGAGAGATAATTAAGAAAATATTGGAATGTGCGGAAATGAATAGATTGACATTGGCAATTAAAGGGAAAGAAGAGTCGGAGTATTATAACATGGGGAAAAATTTATTGATGGATAGAAAATGAGTAAAGACAATAAACATGGTAAACATAAGAACTTTGGGATGATTAAATTGTAGTATATTAAAATTAAATGAAAAAAAAAGACAAATGTATGTATTAAGAAATGATGATAAATTATGAAGAATGAGGGCACAAAAATGTTATACCCAGATGACACATGGATTGATTAATAATGTACAGGATATAATTATAAATATAAATTATAAATATAAATTATAAATATAAATTATAAATATAATTATAAAGTAAAAAAGGAATTTGAAATGAAGATGTATGTGAATAGAAATTGGGGCTGCTTGAATACCAACTCAAATTGAATTGAAAAAGGAAACAACAAGGGAGTAGAAAATGGGAGAGGAGTAAAGAGTGTGAGGGAGGAGAGTTGGGAGGTGAGAAGAGAAGAAAAGAAGAATGGGAAAAGGAGGGGAAGAAAGAAGGAAAGAGGAGGAAAGAGGGTAAGAAAGGGAGGAAGAAGAGAGGAGTGAGGAAAGAGGAGAAGAAGTAGAAAAGGGAAGGAGAGGAGGAATGAGGAAAGTAGAAAGAAACAGAAGAGGAGAGAGAAGGGAAGAAAAGGAAAGGTTGTATTAAATAAAGGAAGGAGATGGTAGAAAAGCAGACCCAAACAACTAATTAGCAAATGGAAATTAAAGAATAAGATGAATGAATAAAGATTAATAATGGACAAAAGACTGTACATTTGAATATGTTGATAAAAAATAAAAATAAAAAACTTTTTTTTAAAAAAACTATTAATTTACTTATTTGTATCTCTTTTCTAACCAATAGTAAAATTGATTCCATATCTTTAAAGTATTCTGAATCTTCTCTTTCTTTAATCATCAAAGTCAATCTATTCATTTCTGCACAATATATTTTTTTTAATTACTTCTCCTTACAAAGGTATTCTCTCTGCTTTCCAGTGTTGTGCATAAACAATCCTTGCAGCTGTTATTACATGTATAAACAAATAGATATTTTCTTTGCTAATTTTTTCTGGCAGGATACCCAATAGGAACAGTTATGGTTTTAAATCAATATGTCGTTGTATCAATTCTTCCAGCCATATCTTAATTGTATTCCAATAATTTTTTGCTTCTGGACATGTCCACCACATATGGTAATAAGAACCTGGTAACTTGTGACATTTCCAACATTTAGCTGATTTATCTTTAAACATTTTTGCCAGTTTCTCAGGGGGCATATGCCATCTATAAAACATTTTATATTGATTTTCCTTATATGCAGTGGACATTGTTAATTTATAATTCCTTTCCCATAGCTGTTGCCATTTATCTAGATCTATTGGATTCTATCAATTCTTTGCCCAGCCTATCATTGTTTCCTTTACTTGCTCCTCCTCCAGTTATATCCTATAAAAAATTATAGATTTTTTTTATTAATTTATCCACTGTTCCCATGAGTTAGATATAAGTCCTTATATCTAACAATAAAATTATTATTATTTACATCGGCCACCCCTTTCCGGACATCTCCGTTTTTCTCATTGATTTTCCCCCCCAACCATTACTTTCCCCAAGTCCTTCATTTGCTTTCAGCCTGCTTTTTTTTTGCCTGTGTGATTTAAAAACAAAGATTTAGAAACACTGGGCTTTAAAGGTTTGTCTTTGTATTAGATTGGTGGATAAATCCCAGGCATGAATATGCCTATGCATTTAAAATGGGAATAGTATAAATTCTTAAAAGAAATTTAGCATGAAGCAGGGGAACTGAGATTTGTTAGCTTTGCTTTCTTTGCTGCATTGCCTTTATTATGTTGTGCAAAAAATAATGGTGCACCAGTTAAGATTCTATGTTGATGCTGATTAAATTTAAAATAGGACAGATATGTACTGTAATGTAGGGAAGAAATGATAAAATGGAAAAAAGCTGTAGTGCTTCTTAGACGCAGTTTACTGCTCTAAGCCCCAAGCGGCAGGAGACAAGGGCTGCCTTGGCACCACTAGCTGGCGCAAATATATCGTGGTGAAGACGAAATGCTGGTGAGACGCAAATGCAAGTAGCGCTTTGCTCCCACACCTTCCAGCCACCGCCACCAATGCTTTAGCCCGCTTGTGCGCCGCCCCCCCGAGCTCAACAACACCATTACCTCATTCCGGCCAACGAGGGCTGCACTCCTTTTTTCACGTTGCACTACCTGCAAAGTTGCACATTGCATGTGCCACCTCCTATGCCAGAGGTTTCCAGCCCCACCACGGGCCTGTCCCATATTCCAGAGCTGTGGTAGTCACAGGCCTGGCCCTTTGGTCATCCCGGAGCAGCTCCTCCACCCCGGCCTGCCAGGGAGCGGGCTGGGGTTGCGCATGCTGATGCCATGTGGCCTATCCCCCCGCATCTGTAGCATTTCAGTGGAGTTCATGGGAAGGCTGGTTTTGGGGCCAGCTGTGGTGCGGTGGTTCCCCGTTGGCTGGGTGGTCTCTGGTCTGGTTGACCTCTCTCTTTAATGTCCGGTTTTTATCTCATGTCATTGGCCCACAATCTGCCATCGACTTTTATGGCTACTCGGAACAATCGGAGTTGGTTCGGGATGTCCCGGTAGATGGTTACCTGGGCAATTTGCTTGTCTAGGTTTGTTCTGAAAAAATGAACTAACAACTGCAAAGGGGGTAGTTTCCCAAAGACTCTCCTGAATTCACGGATGTGTTCCTTGAAGGTTTCTGAGCTCATCTTCCGTGTATGGGTCCCCCTCTGCCTCCTCAAATCTGGCCTCTAGTAGTCGTAAGAAGTCATCTACGTCTTGCAGGTGGGGGGCCATTTCCTTGCTTCTCCCTCTAGCCCCTCAGCTATTCACCATGGCTCTGGGGGATGGGTAGAGGTGTCCATAGCACTCTAGGTGGATCTCAGCCAAGTCAAGGAATAGAGCTAGCTTGTCTGAGTCCCCATCCAATTTTCCCCTGAAGCGGGGCGGTTCATTCAGCACTGCTCCTCCCTCCTCCTGTCAGCCCCTGTAAGCCTGCACTTGATGTGGCTGGCCATCTTCCTTGGCTCTAGTTTGGAGAGAGGGAGGGGGTTGTCTGCACTGGGCGGCTTGCCTGCTGCGTGGAAGAGGCACTGGCTGCAGCCCCTGGCTCCTTCTCCTTCTGGTGGGTGGAGAAGGGGGGCTGCATCTCCTCACTTCAAAGGGATCAGCTGCACCTCCCCTCTCTTTTGGGCAGCATGACAGCCCCTCATCACAAAGGGTGGCTCGGTCAAATTGCTCCCTCAACTGCTCCATGGAATTCCCCCGAGGCTCCATCAGGGGCTTTGGGAGCCTGGCCTGTGCCCAGTTCTACATCCAATCCACTCTTCCCAGCTCACTCAGGGGCCTTCCCCCTTTCTGGGCAATGGGGTGGGGGAACTCAACCTCAGCTGCTTTAGGGGTTATTTTCCACCAATAATCATTCCTTCTTACTGCGATTGCTGGGGCAGGCATCTCCGCTTTGATGTTCGGGGAGGGCTGCACTCCAGTTGCAATTAGGCTGCTGGGTCCTGTAATTGCCTGCTTGGAGGTGAGCTCTGCCTCCCTTTCAGTCATTTGGAGCAGGGTCTCTTCAGATAGTCCGCCCTCTGCCATGGTTACCTGAGTTTCTTTCCAAGTACCCCAGATGTCGGGGAGCAACTGGAGAGGTCGGCACCCAGGAAACCCGGTAATCTTGATTAGTTTAAAAAGAGAGCTGACTCGCTGTCAGGGTTCCGATGGATGCCACAATTAATTCATGAGCCTCGAGCCAAGTTTCAAAAGAAATCCAATTATCTATTAGGAGCAACATGTTGGCACATATCCAAGTGAAGTCAGCTCTACCCCATGTAATTTACGTCCTAACTATGACCCTGTTTCCTCCCTCCTCCGAGGGTGTGTCATAAAGCACTCTCCAATGGAGCACTTTGGCGGACTATAGAGAACACACTTCTCTGGCTGGCTCTGGTAACCTAGGATGCAACTTTGAGAAAGGTATGCGTGGAATATGCTTCTGGTTGCTGCCGTATTGCTCCATCAATTTTTTCCCCCTCCTGCCTATGGCAACTTGAGAGCAGGCCAGGAATGCTTTACGAGTTGACACTCGATTCTTACAGTCCTTGCAACCATCTAAAAAACTTGAACCAAAATTTGTAGGACCATTATTAACCCGGTCACAGTGGAACTGCAATTACCCAAGTCAAGATTGCGGCAAGTGCACCCAATCTTCCATTGCAGCCTATTAAAACCCAAAGTGACCTCGGTCTTACGACCCACATACCCCTCTTATCACAACCCATTATGGTAGAGGGCAAAAAACACTTCGAGATTAAACAGACCCTTGATTCAAGATGGCACCAGGGGTCCACCCAGTATTTAGTGGCCTGGAAAGACTTCCACACATCTCAAAATGCATTCACAAAAAACACAGAGCCCCTAGATTAATCAAGCGCTTCCACCAACTCTACCTTGACAAACATAATTCATTGTTCTTATTGTCTTTCCCTTTATTATTTTCTTTGTCTCCAGGGGGACATCTCCTTTTCTTAGGGGGGGTAGCATGTCAGGTCCCATTGATCTCTATCAAGACCTTGCCATTCTGGAGGATGGGGGGAGGATTCGGGCTATGCTTGCATGGGATTTTCCTTTGTTCCTGTTCTCTGCTTTGATGTACCTTTAGGATGTTGGGAGGGGGGAAAGAATGTGCCTTGGACCATCCGTTTTGTCTCACCACTGGAAGAGTGAGATCATGGCACCTGTTATCATCTTCTCAACCCAAAGTTCTCACAACATCTTCACACTTTGGGATTGGCTCAAAGGTGAACTGGATATTGAAAGTTTAATGGTTTGATGGTTTAACCTAACACTCCAGCATGCGAAATTCAGATTCTGCCTACACTCTCTCTACTATCAATGTCTTCCAATAAAAGATCCTTTTGAAATGCCATTCGTTTCAAGAGTTCTGCTTTCTTGAAAAGGCTGGTGAGGCAGGACTCTACAAGCACATTTAATTAAAATTGATAAAATGTACCAATTCTTCTTAAACCTGCTTTAAATTCTCGGATGGAAGTATGTCAGATAGAATGCATACAATCAGTATTGTATTTCAAATACATTACAAAACAGGTGTAATGCTAGAAAGAGAGCCAGGTAGTGATAAAGACTTGGAATTTTAGTCCTGCTTCAAGCCCAGAAACCAGCTGATGACTTTGGGTGAGACACAATCTTTCACCCTGAGGAATGAGGTAAGAGCAACCACTTCCAAAAATGCCAATGCAATCACCAGCAGCCAAGGCTGACTTGAATATATGTACACATATATAAAATATGCTAGAAATTGCAGCACTAAATTTTTTTGTTAAAATCACATCAATTAGCTTATTATAGTATATAGCAGTGTTGGTGAACCTTTTTCTCGTGGCGTGCCGGAAGTGTATATGTGCGCGCGCAACAGCTCACGCGTGCCAGCACCCATAATGCAATGCGAACCCTCCCACATGCGCATGCGCACATGACCCCCCCACACATGCACCCCACATTGCGCATGCGTGCCCCGCACATGCGCTTCGCCCCCCCGCCCCATTTTGGGCCTGGAAGGTCATTATTCTGAGGGCGGTCCGGGTCTTTCCTGTCTCCCCGCCTGAGCCGACTTCTGGCATAGCCCCGGGCCTCTAGGGGGAGGGAGGGAGGGAAGCCTTGGCCTGCTGCTCCTGCCGCTGCCACCCTCTTGCCCCCAGCAAGAGTGGTTCTTGTGCTGCCGCTTCTCCAGCAGCACCAGGAGCAACTGCCGGGGCAGAGAGGGCAGGGGCAGGCTGTGATGGCAGGCCGTTCTTGCCTGGTAACAAACAGGCTGCTCCT
This sequence comes from Pantherophis guttatus, assembly GCF_059756535.1. Taxonomy (NCBI): domain Eukaryota; kingdom Metazoa; phylum Chordata; class Lepidosauria; order Squamata; family Colubridae; genus Pantherophis; species Pantherophis guttatus. The sequence continues at coordinate 116,441,948 of NC_142065.1, read as the reverse complement.
GGAGCAGCCAGGAGAAGGAGAAGCCCCAAGCAGGGAGGTGACCTGCCCCAGGAGGACCAGAGGAGAGCGCAGCTCCTCACTCATGGAGATCCACCAGTGGGGAAGTGATCGTGGAAAGCAGTAAGAGGTGCATAAGCCAGGAAGCAGTCATGCTCCCTGGCAGGAGAGGGCTGCACACCTGTCTCTTAGCTGGCGAGAACGGCCACAGTCTGCCCCCATCCTCTCTCTCCAAAGTTCTCACGGCAGAGGCAGTGTTGCTTACCCGCTGAAAGCACAGCCCTGGCTGCTGTTTCTGCCTCTTCTCCAACCACTCAGAGCCCTGTGTAATAGAGCTGCTGTGTAATAGCGCCTGCTTGAGGTAGCTGCAGTTTGGACTTCCCCCCCCTTCCTCCATCTTCTCCTTGAGGAGCCTCGCGGCATGACCGAGGCTGAGGAGGGGCAGGATAGTAGCTGCACGGATCCCCCGGCACCGCGTGTGTCCCCTGCGCTGCAACAATGAAGCGCTTTGCCAAGGAAAGCAGAGTCTCAGGCTGCTCCTGGAGCAGCCAGGAGGAGAAGCAACCAGTGGGGAGGTGAGCCGCCCCAGGAGGACTGGAGGACAGCGCAGCTCCTCACTCATGGAGATCTACCAGTGGGGAAGTGGTCGCGGTAAGAGGTGCGCTGGCCAGGAAGTGGTCATGCTCCCTGGCTGGAGAGGGTAGCACAAACCTTTACTGGCGTGAACGTGCAACCTTCTCCTGCCAGGGAGCATAACCATTTCCTGGCTTGCGCACCTCTTACTCTTTCTGCGACCACTTCCCCACTGGTGGATCTCCATGAGTGAGGAGCTGCGCTCTCCTCCGGTTCTCCTGGGACAGCTCGCCTCCCCACTGGGGGCTTCTCCTTCTCCTGGCTGCTCCAGGAGCAGCCTGTCTGTTACCAGGCAAGAACGGCCTGCCACCACAGCCTGCCCCCGCCCTCTCTGCCCTGGCAGTTGCTCCTGGTGCTGCCGGAGAAGTGGCAGCACGAGAACTGCTCTTGCTGGGGGTAAGGGGGTGGCGGTGGCAGGAGCAGCAGGCCGGGGCTTCCCTCCCTCCCCCCCGGAGGCCTGGGGCTATGCCAGAAGTCTGCTCGGGGAGAAAGGGAAGCCCCGGACTGCCCATCCTTGCCACCACCGCCTCCAGCGGCAGCGGTTCTCGCACAGCCGTTTCCCTGGCAGTGGCAGAAGCAGCTGACAGGGGAGAGGGGATGGTGGCAGGCTGCAGCAGCAGGCAGTTCAAGCCAGCTAAGAGGCAGCCGTGGTTCCTCTTCCTGCCCGCCTCGAGCTCAGCTCCGGGCAGCATCCAGCCAGCCATACCTGGCCTCCCCCTGTGGCAGCCCACGTGGATCCCAGGCAGCACAACTTTGGGGCCTTTCCTCATGGTGGCGGTGACGAGGCCGGCAGGCAGCCAGGCGCACGGGAGCGACTAGGTGCAGCGTTCCTGGCTGGCAAAGGGTGGAATCCTGGGGCTGCATGTGGACAATGACGGCATGGCCGGTGCACACGGGCACTAAGACGTTAAGGCCAGCTGATCGTCGCACACGCATGCGCACCAGTAACCAGTAGACTAGCTGGCTGGTGCGCATGCATGCCCTGGAAACCCAGAAGAGGAATGGGCGACTGCACGCATGCTGGGCGGCATGGCTCTGTGTGCCACTTCCGGCACGCGTGCCATAGGTTCACCAACACAGGTATATAGTATAGCCTTTATTGTCATTGTACATCATGTATACAACAAAATTGGTTTTAGCCTCACTAAAATCCATGACAAAAAATACAAACAACATAAATAGTATAAAGAATAATCCCTATGCAAGTAATTGGGGAGGGAAAAGAAAAAGAACGAAAAACTAGTCATACATTTCCACGTGTGCGTGGAGTGATTGTGGTTGCGTTTAAGAGTCTGACAGCCCAAGGATAGAAACTATTTTTAAACCTATTTGTTTGGCTGGCTATGCTTCAATGTCTTCTGCCCGATGGTAGAAGTGCAAAGAGACACTGACCAGGGTGTTAATCATCTCTGAGTATCTTTCTTAGTCTGCTAAAGCAGCAAGATCTGGCGATGTCATCCAGTGGTGTTAAGAGGGCAACCAATGGTTTCTTGTGCCAAATTGATCACTCTCTGTAATGCCTTCCTGTTCGCAGCAGTTAAACCAGTGTACCATACTGTAATGTAGTATGTGAGGACACTTTCTATAGTGGACCGATAGAAAGAGGTCATCAGCCGTTGTAATATTATTATTCTAATATCACAGAGAATACTGATAACATTTATCTCTGTCATTATTTTCTGTTCCACGATCAAAATATGCAGTATTTTTTAAAAAGGGCAAACAAACAAATGTCAAGAAAGTATTTATTATTAGACTTAAGAACATTTGAGGAAAATTTTAGTACAAACCTATTTGTTTTAAGGCAAATGGTCAGGCCTACATATCAATGTGCTTTCAGTAATTCAAAGGAACACACTGAACTGAGACTGTTTCAAATTTGTTATAATATAAAAACAATTAAAAGTGCTTCATGCTTTGACATACCCTACCCTAAATGTGATACAGTTCACAGACACAGTTTAGGCAAATTCTTTACAGCAATACTAGAACTACATACTATTTACAACATGTAAATGGGGTCCTGTACACTAGAGAGGTATGTTTAATAGTATGTTTATGTAAAAACATGTTTTTTCCTCCTTCGTATCTCATTTAATAGTTTCATATAGTAGAGAGAAGACACTTTAATTCTTAATGTAACCAAGACATATTTGAGAATGATTGATAGAAAAAAAGACACTAAAACTGAATTGTTTTAAAATGGAGAGAAAATAATGCTCAACTTCATTCATATTCATTTATGTTCAAGCAGACTTTCTTCGATTTATCTTCTGACTGATGCTCGGTTAAAGAAGAATATTTCTACCAACTCGGTCTTAAGTTAAATATCTGAAAATAGTAAATAATGCTGATCCAAGTCTTTAAGAAAAAAACATGTCAAATATGAAGAATGTTAGCATTCACATTTTCAGTTTCTGTGCAATTTGAATTGGTAGTCTCTGTATGATGGCTTCTAAGGATACTTGAATATTCAGCATTTGATTTTTCTAATCTGCTCTTTTTGCTTGTATCTGGGCAGTTCTGTACATATATCACACGGTTATAAGCTTTAAGTCTTTTCCACAGTTGTACATAAACTTTGCATTGAACATACATGAAAAGAATTCCACCGGTGAAACCAATAGCCACTACTACTAGCTTAGTCCAAAATGGCCATTCTAGAATACCTGGTGTGCAGAAGGATTCAAAATGCTCAGAATTAGAATTTAAAGTTAAATAAAGCTGTAAGTCACTAGAATATTCAGATACATGGCTGCTAAGATAGCAGCAAAAGATTTATGTCAAGATATAAAAGCGTTAAACAAGCATTTAAGAGAAATACATTGGAAAATGCACACACACACACACACACACATATATATATATATATATAATTAAATTTTTCTTTCTTTTTTGTAGGCTTTTATGTGCATATTCTTTCTAGCCAGGTTTTACCTACGTAAGCTATGATGTTAGGCAGCCCTGGTTCTGTGAAATCTCATTCACAAGTTTCTGGGCTTTTTGTTTCTTGCTGACAGACAGCAGACTCTGTGCTGCCCTTTGGGAGACTATATATATACACAGTGGGGCAAAAAGTATTTAGTCAGCCACCAATTGTGCAAGTTCTCCCACTTAAAAAGATGAGAGAGGCCTGTAATTAACATCATAGGTAGACCTCAACTATGAGAGACAAAATGAGAAAACAAATCCAGACAATCACATTGTCTGATTTGGAAAGAATTTATTTGCAAATTATGGTGGAAAATAAGTATTTGGTCACCTAGAAACAAGCAAGATTTCTGGCTCTCACAGACCTGTAACTTCTTCTTTAAGAGGCTCCTCTGTCCTCCACTCATTACCTGTATTAATGGCACCTGTTTGAACTTGTTATCAGTATAAAAGACACCTGTCCACAACCTCAAACAGTCACACTCCAAACTCTACTATGGTGAAGACCAAAGAGCTGTCGAAGGACACCAGAAACAAAATTGTAGACCTACACCAGGCTGGGAAGACTGAACCTGCAATAGGCAAGCAGCTTGGTGTGAAGAAATCAACTGTGGGAGCAATAATTAGAAAATGGAAGACATACAAGACCACTGATAATCTCCCTCGATCAGGGGCTCCACACAAAAGCTCACCGCGTGGGGTCAAAATGATCACAAGAACGGTGAGCAAAAATCCCAGAACCACACGGGGGGACCTAGTGAATGACCTGCAGAGAGCTGGGACCAACGTAACAAAGGCTACCATCAGTAACACACTACGACGCCAGGGACTCAGATCCTACAGTGCCAGACGTGTCCCCCTGCTTAAGCCAGTACATGTCCGGGCCCGTCTGAAGTTTGCTAGAGAGCATTTGGATGATCCAGAAGAGGATTGGGAGAATGTCATACGGTCAGATGAAACCAAAGTAGAATTGTTTGATAGAAACACAACTCGTCATGTTTGGAGGAGAGAGAATGCTGAGTTGCATCCAAAGAACACCATACCTACTGTGAAGCATGGGAGTGGCAACATCATGCTTTGGGGCTGTTTCTCTGCAAAGGGACCAGGACGACTGATCCGTGTACAGGAAAGAATGAATGGGGCCATGTATCGTGAGATTCTGAGTGCAAACCTCCTTCCATCAGCAAGGGCATTGAAGATGAAACAGGGCTGAGTCTTTCAGCATGACAATGATCCCAAACACACCGCCCGGGCAACGAAGGAGTGGCTTCGTAAGAAGCATTTCAAGGTCCTGGAGTGGCCTAGCCAGTCTCCAGATCTCAACCCCATAGAAAACCTTTGGAGGGAGTTGAAAGTCCGTGTTGCCCAGCGACAGCCCCAAAACATCACTGCTCTAGAGGAGATCTGCATGGAGGAATGGGCCAACATACCAGCAACAGTGTGTGCCAACCTTGTGAAGACTTACAGAAAATGTTTGACCTCTGTCATTGCCAACGAAGGATATATAACAAAGTATTGAGATGAACTTTTGATATTGACCAAATACTTATTTTCCACCATAATTTGCAAATAAATTCTTTCCGAATCAGACAATGTGATTGTCTGGATTTGTTTTCTCATTTTGTCTCTCATAATTGAGGTCTACCTATGATGACAATTACAGGCCTCTCTCATCTTTTTAAGTGGGAGAACTTGCACAATTGGTGGCTGACTAAATACTTTTTTGCCCCACTGTGTGTGTGTGTGTGTGTGTGTGTGTGTGTGTGTGTGTGTGTATACACACACACACACACAAACATACATACACACACACACACACATATACATATATCATATACATATATCATATACATATAGGTAGATTTTCACGGGTAGAGGTATACAAGTTTTGGTGTATTCGGGTCTTTTCCCATGTAAGATTGAGAGTATCTTGGTGACGTTTATAGAGAGACAGCAGCTCCGATCACGCTTTCCTCGCACAAGCACGAAGCCGAAGACACCAGCCTGAAGATGACGAGTGGGACCTCGTCAAAATGTTGCCAAGATACTCTCAATCTTACACGGGAAAAGACCCGAATACACCAAAACTTCCATAGATAGATAGATAGATAGATAGATAGATAGATAGATAGATAGATAGATAGATAGATGATAGATAGATAGATAGATAATAGATAGATGATAGATAGATAGCACTTAATTTGCAATAAATTCATTCAGCTTTCATTATTTGAAGAGAATGTTATGCTCATTTCTTTATGCATAGTTTTCAACAGAGGATGACACTGAATTAGGGCAGCTCAGTTCTTGTACACTGTGGTGATCATGAAATTAATCCAAATAAGTCAGCCTGACATATACCAAGATTTGGGGGTTTTTTTGAATCTTGGGGCAGCTGGGACATGATCTGGTTATAGAGGACATTACCGTCAGCCCATTACCATGGACAAATCACTGGCTGAAGCCTTTCAACTTACCAGTGCCACCTATTCTCAGAGGGAGACAAGACCTATTAGTCCAGTCTGCTCAAAACAGCTTGGGGTTCCAGAGGGAGTGAAAGCTTTGATGGGTGGTTTGGCTGCAGCTCTACTTGTTGCCAAAAATTGAGCACACTGATGAGTTCAGGGGTCCTTGGTGCTCTCTGAGCTTTGTTGTTTTCTTGCAGATGTTTCATTACCCTAACTAAATAACATCATCAGTACTAGTGACTAGCACTGATGTTGTTACCTAGTTTGGGTAATGAAACATCTGCAAGAAAACAACAAAGCTCAGAGAGCACCAAGGACCCCACATTTCAACCCTGAGCAACCTCCTTCATTGGTACAAGTGATGATAACACACATTGGATTGCTCCTATGTAGCCACTAGCTGTAAGTCAATCTCTGGCACTCCCTGGTTTTTTGAAGAACTCCAGGAAATGAAATACAGCAAAAGATGCCTATAGTACCAGGGGGAAGACAAGAGTGAACCCAAACAATCACAAGTAAGAGCTCATACTAAGGATTGCACTGTGGTGAAAAGAACAACAGTTACTTTTTGACGCCTAATGCCTAATAGTCTCGCACAGGCTGTCTTAACACATGGGCCTGATGGGCACTTGCCCATGGGCCCAAAGAGCATAGGGGCCGCATACCAATTTGTTGGAAGTGCCAATAAAATAAATATGTTTAATTTTATCAACCATTTACATTTTTATTCCTGTGAGTAGCTGTCATAGGGGCCCCAGTACACTGCTTTGCCCAGGGCCCATAATGCTGTTAAGACGGCAGCACAGAATATGGCACCACTTGCTCCCTCAAAATAATATTAATCAACCTAGCTATTGACTCTATTTATAGCTTCCTGAAAGAGCCAGGTGGGGCCATGATCCATCCTATAGGGGAAGAAACTCATGCTGCAAAGACCATGTCCATCTCATCAGAGTCAATAAGCTCATAAGCATCTCAGATCATTTCACAAAGTATCACTCCAGTTACTTCCTTTGGCTCTGCCAATGAAGCGTCAAGATTTGAACAAGTACAAGTGATGGAATCAGTAAATATTTCATAGCAGTTTGAATAAAAGCTCTTTTGAGCTAACTTTTCTTTGAATAGTATAGTATAAGTCATCTTAAACAGGGCTGCTAAATGACTTTCTGCTGGTGTAACAAGGTTGGTGAAATATAAATACTACACTGCTCTCATCACCACAAGTAGGCCCAAGGCTCCAACTTGCATTCAATCATGTTCATTTGCTATAAGAATCATTTTTGTTCCTGGAGATCCTGGGTAAACCATTACATTTCTTGGGAACTGTAAACAGGGAGACATCTCTTAGGGGCATTGCCCTTAAAGTTGCATATTTCAGAGTTCAATGAGTGATATAGCTATTACTCATACATATAGGCGTGAGTACATCTGTCTGGGAAATGCCCACACTTATTGAAAACTAAGCAGATCCATTCAATACCTCAGGTGCACAATCTTATTATCATATAGAGGTAAAAACTAAATGAAGGCTGATCAGAAAATGTTCTATGACCAATAAGATGTTCCCCTTTCTTTTCTTTTCTTTTTATTATTATTTTTTATTATGCAATTTCCTTTTGACAGTATGGTAGTGTACTGTTGGGGTACAATCTCTTTTAAACACAAATAATAAATCTTATACACATAATAGTTATAACCATTATGTTCACTTATCCTCATTAAACATTTTCTGTTATTTAATTAAACGCTCTGTTCAGTTTTGTCTACAATTAGTTAATATCGAACTTTATAAACATTATATAAACATCACATTTGTAACCCTTGTCCTCCAAGTCTATTAATCATGTTTACTTATCCTCATTATTCAATATTCATTATTTAATTACACACTTCATTTTTATTTACATATCCTCCTTAATTCTAAATGTCACGAGTGTTTCCAGGATTGCTGTGGCTACTTGCCTACTCACAAACAGTATGGTTTCAATCAAGCCATCTCCTGTTTGTAATTACCTGCAAGCCTTCCCCGCCCTAGTTAATTGCAGGTTAACTCCCCATATAAGCAAGGACCTTTTCGCTTGCTACTCGGGCCTAGACTCCTGGTTTAGGCCTAAATGCACAGCTCCTGCAGGAAGCTCAGTGCAACGCCGCAGATGGGAGAAGAATGCAGATAAGGTCTCCAGACGCCGTTGCAGAGAAACTCCCATGGATGCTTGCCTTTTGCTGTTTTGAAGCACGCAAGCTATCATCGGGACTGCTGCTGGACCTTTTTCCTCCCACAAGCTTCAAGCAATGTTTGCTGTTTGAACTGTTTTTACTTCAGGTGACTTTTAGCTGTGAAGTTTGTGCTGCCCCCATTTGGATTGCCTTGATGATGTATCGACGCCGAAGCTGCTTACCTTCATGCTAGCTTTATTCTCTTGTGAACTGTTTCGGTATTGTGGAGAGGGATCTAAGGTGATAGCCTTGCTTCACATACTCAGATAAGACTTTGTTTTTAATGTGCTTTCTTAAAGACATAGTGCTTTTTAAATGTTTTAAAGTAAATTATATTTTACACAAGACGCCTCTGTCAGAATTATTTCAGTCTCAGTGTGTTTGCTCATGAGCTGGTTCACGGTCCGGGGTACCCCTCAACCCCATTTCACAACACTAAATTTCTAAATTCTGCTTCTATTTTCTAACCATTGATAGAATAATTCCCAAGTTAAAAAGTATTATGTTTCCTCCTTATCCTTAATTTTCAATGTTAATCTATCCATTTCAGCACATTCTAGTATTTTCTTTATTACATTTTCCTCTATAGATATATTTTCATTTTTCCAATTTTGTGCGTACACAATTCTTGCTGCTGTTACCACATGTAAAATTAAATATGTATTTCTTTTATAATATTTCTCTGGTAGGATGCCCAACAAGAACATCTCTGGTTTTAAGTCTATTTGTTGTTTTGTCATTTCTTCTAGCCACATTTTTATTTTTAACCAATATATATTTGCTAAAGGACAAGTCCACCACATATGGTGATAAGAACCCGGTATCTGTTTACATTTCCAACATCTGGGAGATATGTTTTGGAATATCTTTGCCATTCTTGCTGGTGGCAGATGCCACCTATAAAACATTTTGTAAATATTTTCGGAGAAGGCGTGGCCAGTGTCACAGCGGTACGACAAGCTCTTTGAGGGCTCTCAAAGACCCGTCGATATCTCAGCTGTCTGGGGGTCCCCAGTGACCTAAGTCGTCCTGTAGGAACGACAAACAAGAGGAGCACAGACTAGTCAGCACAGGGAGATCGCAAACTCCCTGGCTGGACCGGAAGAAGCTCCTCAAACCGGGCAGTGCAGAAAGCGACTACAGAAGTCGCTAGGAAGCTGGGGCAGCCTCAACAGAAGAGGAAGAAAAGAGACAATGTGTGACATCGAGCCGAGAGTGATTTGGCTTTTTTTCTTGAGAGTTTCCCTTCAAATCCACCTGAAAGACCCATAAGGTGGAAAAAACTAGATGAGAGTGAGGGCGGGTGTGTATTCACTCTCACATCCGGTAATTTGGCGGCGAGGAAAGCAAAACTGGAAGCTTTTACTTTATTTTTATTGATTAAGAAGGACTTGGGGAATTTTTAACCTTTTTAAAATTAACAAGAATTTGGATAATGAATTGAAGATTGAATCCCATTTGAATGAAATGTTATAGAATGGTGGTGATTGATAAAAAGAAACTTTGAAACAACAAACTTTAAAGGAGTGAAAGTACTGTTTTTTTTTTGTTGTTGTTGAAAGTTAACCTGCAGTGCCATCTAGTGGCAGAAGAGAAAAAGATTTTGACCATGAAGAAATTCTAACTGCGATTGACCTTGGCATTTTGGCTGAATGATAATAGAACAGATGTGGAAGAGAGAAGACTAGACTTTGAACTTGCTTCTGAACTTTTTTGGGGGGGCTTTTAATCTTATATTATTTTTTTCTTCTGGGGTGACTAGTTTTCTGTATAACTTTTTGTGAACATTTTGAAGTACTCTGTTTTGAGATTTGCTGGTGGAAAAGTGAAAAGCTTTTTTTTTTTTTGAATTGCCTTTTATCTAGATGCTTTTTTATTACTGAATTTAACAGAATTAGAGTGCTAAGAATTTGGATTATGACTTGAAGAGTCAGAAGAAAAAACCTTTTTTGTTGTTGTTTGGATTTTTATTTTGAACTTCTACCTTTTGTAGTTTGCTTTTCTTCTTTTTTCTTCTCTTTTTTTTCTCTCCTCTTTTTCTTCTCTTTTTTTCTTTTTGATGGGAGATTTGGAGTTTTGAATTTTTGGAGGGAGGTGGTTGATTGGGATTTTTTTTTCTTTTATTTTTGCTAATCCAACCATCCGGTGGATTAGATATTTGGATTATAAACAAACCACAAGTGGATTATAAATTATTTGGAAAAGTGGAAATGAAGAAATTTACAGCTCATTTACATTCAACATCAAGTCCCTCAATAACAGAAACACAGAAAACTTTGGAGATGATGGAACTAAAAAATTTTATGCAGTCGCTTCATGATGATTTAAAACAGAAGTTAAAAGAAATGAAAGCTTGATTGGGAAAAACAGAGAATCCAGAAAGTAGAAGAAAAAGTGGAAATGACAGAGAAGGTGGTTGAGGAACTAGAAGAAAAATTGGTGTCAACTGACAAATTACAAGAAAAAACAATTATACTGTTGGAAATGGAGTGTTCTGAATTTTACTTAAGATTTCAAAATATAGAGGAAGAAAAAGGAGAAAATTTACCTGAGGTGATTGCTGAGATTTTGTCAGAAGTTTTGGGACAATCCAAGGAAAAGATTTTAAATGAGATTGATGAAGCTTTTAGAGTATATACAAGATATGCAATGAGGAATAAATTACCAAGAAAAGTATATGTAAGATTTACAAAGAAGGCAGTGAAAACAGAGATATTACAAGCAGCAAGAATTACAGCACTGAAACATAAAGAACTTGTGGTTTTAAGTCAAATACTTAAAAGAGTCAGGGATCCGAGGAGAGAATATCAGTTCTTAACAAAAATTTTAATATCCAAAGGTTTCAGATGGCTAATACCTGAAGGAATCTTGGTGACATGGCAAGAACAAAGACATAGACTTGATTCTATTGGAAAAGCAAAATTATTCTATCAACAATTTTGTGGACCATTAGAAGATTTGGGAACAGTGGGAAAGACAAAGCAGAAAGATGAAGAGAAAGACAAAGATGAAAAAGCAAAAGAAGAAAGAGCATTAAGAGAAAGGGCAAGATCCAAGGATCCAATGGAACTAGGGCGATGAAACTAAAAACTAGTAACAAGTAAAACATGGAAGACAAAATTAAAGCAATATCACTAAATGTAAATGGACTGAATGCGGCGATAAGAAGAAATAGAACTTTAACCAAATTAAATAGTTTGAAGATGGACATTATATGTTTACAAGAACTACATATTAGAAAACAACATTTAAAACTACTACAATATCCAAAGTTAGGAGTTTTATTTACATCATTGATACAACAAAGTAAAAGAGGAATGGTTTTATATATTAAAGAAAAATTAGAACCTAAATTACTTTTTGAAGACGAAGAAGGCAGGATTCTGATGCTGGAAATAAAAATGAACTTTAAACTAATACTTTTGATAGCAGTATATGCACTAAATGAAAAGCAAGAAGAATTTTATTGGAGATTACACAGGAAAATTTTAGAATTGGACTATGAATAAGTATGTATAATGGGTGATTTCAATGCTGTAACAGATGTAGATTTGGATTATAAAACAGTCAAGACAAATAAAAAATCTAGAAGAACATTGCCAAAATCCTTTTTTATAATGATAGAAGAATTGAGCATTCAAGATATTTGGAGACAAAAACATTTGAAAGAGAATCAATATACTTTCTATTCAAATAGACATTTATTTTGGTCGAGGATAGATATGATATGGATGTCAACAGAACTTATAGACAATGTTCAAGAAGTAAATATTGGTTCAAATATTTGGGTGGACCGTAGACAATAATATGGAAAGGACAAAAGAAAAAGACAAGATGGACTTTGAACGCAACAATATTAAATGAAAAGGACTTCCAGTAGTTTATGGAAAAAGAACTAGAATTTTTCTTTAAAATAAATAAAAAAGAGGACACATCACTTCAGAATGTATGGGATATAATGAAAGCTTATATTAGAGGTCTGGCAATAATGTATTTGGGGAAAAAAGAATAAAAATAAAGGGCAAAAACAGATAAGACTGGAAGACAATTATAAGAATTTAGAGAAAGAATTCCAAAAAGATATTCAAAATAAAAAAATTAAGAAGTTGATGGAATTGAAAAAACATGAAATAAATTTAAATGAACAGGAATCATTAGCAAATAAATTAAGAGCAACTAAACAGAACTTTTTTGAAAATGCAAACAAACCAGGAAGGAGCTAGCATATAAATTAAAAAAAGAGAAGAAGAAAGTTATAAAACACTTACAAGATGAAGAAGGGAAATTACATTATAGAAATGAAGAAAATAATTCAACAATATTATGAAAAACTTTACTTTCAAGAGAAAATTCCAGAGGAAGAGATAATAAATTATTTGGAAAAATCAGATTTACCTAAAATAACAGAACAATATAAGGGAATGTTAGAAGAAAGAATAACAATGATGGAATTAACAGAAGCACTAAAAAGACAAAAAAGTGGGAAAGCACCAGGACCAGACGGTTTACCAGCTAAATTATATAAAATATTACAAGAAGTGATGAGTAATGTAATGTTGGAATTATTTAATGAACTTTTAATGAAGGCAAGAATGCCAGACTCATGGAGGGAGGCCTATGTAACACTTATACCTAAAGAGGACACAAAATTATAGACCAATTTTGTTGTTAAATGTGGACTGTAAGATTTTTCTTTCAATAATGGCGAATAGGTTAAAAAAACTATTAAATGAATATATTCATATGGACCAAAATGGATTTTTACCAAAAAGGCAAATTAGAGACAATATGAGCATAATTTTGAATACTTTGGCGTATTATGAAACACACTCAGAAAAGTAAATGCCAATGATGTTTTTGGATGTGCAAAAAGCCTTTGATAATGTGAACTGGCAATTTATGATAAAACAATTGCAGAGAATGGATTTTGGGGAGAGATTTATAAATACTATAAAAATGATTTATGACAGACAATCCACTAAGATAATGATGGAGAAATGACAGAAAATGTCAGTATCACGAAGGGCACTAGACAAGGATGTCCTCTATCACCATTGTTGTTTATTTAGACCTTAGAATTTTTAAATAGAAACATTAGGCAAAATGAAGAGATAAAAGGGATGAAAATTAAAAAAGAAGAGTACAAACTACAAGCTTTTGCAGATGATTTAGTATTCATCATAGAGGAACCACAAATAACAGGCTCTAAATTACTAGAACAAATAGAGAGTTATGGAAAGGTGTCTGGCCTAAAAATAAATAAAGATAAAACAAAAATCTTGGTGAAAAATATTACAGAAAAACAAAAAAGAGAGATAAAAGAGAATTTAGAAAAGAGTTAAATACCTAGGAGTATACTTAACCTCAAGATGTGTAATGGTAAAAGAGGACAATTATTATAGATTAAAACAACAAATTGAGAAAGATTTGGAGAAGTGGAAGAATCTTCAACTATCACTTATGGGAAAGATTGCAATAATAAAGATGAATATATTACTAAGATTATTATTTTTATTTCAGACAGTACCGATAAAAATTGAAAAGACTTATCTTAATAAGGTAATTATATGGCAAGGGAAAAAAGCAAGAATAAGCATAAAAATGCTTCAAGACACGAGATTACGCGGTGGATTTGGACTGCAGAATTGGGAATTATATTACCAGGCAGCAGCATTGACGTGGTTGAAGGAATGGGTTGAATTAAGAAATAAAAAGACTACCGTATTTTCCGGCGTATAAGACGACTTTTTAACACATGAAAATCTTCTCAAAAGTCGGGGGTTGTCTTATACGCCGGGTGTCGTTCTCCTGTAACCAGGCAGACCAGCCCGAAAGGCTCTGACGAGCCTTAAATGGCTCTGATGAGCCAAGCTCTGACCATCCCAGCTGAGTTGCTAATCAGGCAACTCAGCTGGGATCGCCAGAGCCATTTAAAAGGAAAAAACTTTTTTTTTTACATGGCTCTGGCGATCCAAGCTCTGACGATCCCAGCTGAGTTGCCTGCTAATCAGGAAACTCAGCTTGGATCGCCAGAGCCATGTAAAAGGAAAAAAGTTTTCCCCCTCCAGCTTGCTTACCTTAGCTGCTAGTCGCAACGCTTGCCTTGCTTCGCTTGCCTGAATCCATTCCATCAGCAAGCAACTCTGGAGCCTGGATAGCTCAACAGACTAAAAGCCTGTTATTAACATTCAGCTGTCTGCAATTATTGCATGTTCGAATCTCCCCAGGCTCAAGGTTGACTTAGCCTTCCATCCTTTCTAAGGTAGGTAAATTGAAGACCCAGTTGTGGGGGCAATAAGCTGACTTTGTATAAAATATACAAAAGTATGAAGGCTATTGCTTAACGCATTGTAAGCCGCCCTGAGTCTCCGGAGAAGGGCGGCACATAAATCTAATTAAAAAAAAAAAAAAACTCCCTGCCTGCAATCAAGCAGGCAGGGAATTGTGGACTTCAACTCCCAGAATTCCTCAGCCAGCAAAGCAAAGCTGAGGAATTCTGGGAGTTGAAGTCTAAAAGTCTTAAAGTTGCCAAGGTTGGAGACCCCTGTTCTATTGGGTAAGGTTTTTTCCCCTTTGGGAGCTTTAAAAAAAATAGTTAATTGGGGGTTTTTTTTAGTTGTTCTTTTTTAGACCTAGCCATTTAAAGTTTAGGAAGTTTTAAATTTAGCTTTCATATAAAAATAAAAATAAAATAAAATAAAATAATATTTGTGCAGCTTTCTGAGATTTAGTGTGTTTCTGTAGTGTTTCACTCTAACTACACAAACACACAAAATCTCACAAAGCTGTATGTGGAATTTTGTGTGTGTAAAGTGTGAACGTTGGTTTTTTGAGCTTTTTGTGGCTGTGTGAGGTTCCTGCTTGTTGCAGGGGCCATTCTGGGTCTAGCACAGCTGCTTTTACATTGAGGGTGAGCCAGTTGAGGTTTTTTAATTTTTATTTGGTGTACGTTGGAAGAGGGGTAGTCTTATACGGCGAGTATAGCCCAAACCCTATATTTTAACAGGAAAAGTCGGGGGTCGTCTTATACGCCCAGTCATCTTATACGCCGGAAAATACGGTACTAACATTGGAAGGCAATGATTTACAACTGGGATGGCATGCATTTTTGTGGTATGGTAGAAATAAGATACATACGTACTTTCACAGACATTATATAAGGAATGCACTGTTATTGGTATGGGAGAAGGTTAGAGACAAATATTATGTGAAAATACCAATATGGTTATCAACAATGGAAGCTTTAATACACCCAAATGTTTTTAATTTTGGAAATATTGTTAGATACAAGGATTTATTAACAGTAAGGGGGAATTGAAAGGGAAACAAGAACTGGAAGAACAGGGGATTGAGACGGATTGATATATGTACATGCAGATACAAACAAGATATGAAAAAGATGCTAAATTATATGGTTTCTATTTAGAAAAGACAGAGCTGGATAGGATATTCACAGGAACAGAGGATAAATTAATTAAAAAATGATATAATTTCTTTGTCAGCTCCAGCACGCTGTCGGCATGGAGCTGCCATTCTTGTGGGGGAGGAACGCACAAACCTCATTTCAGCCCAGCATCTGCTTCATCGAGCCTCCCAGGAACTGATAGGATTGACGAAAGGGAATAGCTGGGAGATGACATCATCATGGCCAGCCGGAAATAACAATTGGATTAACTGTTTAGATGCTGGTTGCAAATACTCAAGAATTAAACATAAGCCAACTTCCGGGTTACATGGGAGGGAGCAGCATGCGTGATTGGGTGGGTGGTGATAACTAATGGATAAATGGTGGTGGGAAGTACAGGGCAGTAGCCCTAACAAGATGTTCATCTGCGATTGTGAGTGCCAGTAAAGTGATTAAACTAAGGTAGCAGCCATCCAGGTTTGTCTCCTTTTATTTCCTTCTGTTTGGAACCTGACAGATTTGTTACGGCTCATTTTTTTTCAATGGCTGAGGGTACGGTGCCAGGTTAGGGGCAGCTGACCTTGAAGAGTCAGTAGTTCCAACCAAAGCTACTGTGCTCGAGACCTCTTCTCCTACAGAGGAGTCTGTGGCCACGGTCAGGCCAAAGGACAGGTCAGGTGGGAAGAGCTCACTGGACAGAAGCTGCAAGTAGCAGTAGAGGCACAGCAAGGTGATTCCAGAGATTGGTGGATTGACACCAAGACAGCAGACCGTCGAGGGCGGCCACTTCCTGGACCACTACTCACACCTTCGGGACAACACTTCACTCAATGGAGAGAGAAACGAATCTCCGAGGACGATGACTGGAGTTACTCCACAGCGCTGGGAAACCAGACTATTGAAGTGCTCCAGGAGATGTATGGAGTGAACGTTGGACTGCCTTGAACGTTCCTTCTATGTGCGCTGCAGGAGAGTCCAAGCATGGGTTAATTCAGTCTGACTTGTCATCACTGAGTTGGAATTTCTTTGGCCATGCCTTCCTCTTCCAGCTGAGTCTCAGTTTTTCCCAACGAAACTGGAAACAGAGAAGACACAGTCCAAATCGAAGAACGACCACTCCTGGACCCCGGACCAGCACAAACCAGGGTGGGATTGGACTCTCCTACAGTGCACATAGAAGGAACGTTCATGGCAACTCCAACGTTCATTCTCCTGAGCGCTGCTTGGAGAGTCCAAGCATGGGATATACCCAAGCTAAATTGATGTTGGGCAGGAAGCAGATTAGTCCAGGGTCCCCTCGGCCGGCAGGATTCTCTGTAAGACGCGCCTCCCAAACGCTGCTTCAGCAGATGCGTACTGATCCAGTTTGTAATTCCTCACGAACGGAGAAGGGGAAGCCCAAGTGGCAGCCCTGCAAATTTCCAAAATCGATGCCTGCGTAGCCCAGGCCGCTGTGGTGGCAGCACTTCGAGTAGAGTGCGCCGTGATGTGACGGGGCACAGGATGAGCTTGTTGTTCATAAGCTAATGCAATACACGCCTTGAGCCAACATCCAATGGTAGATGGTGATACCTTTTTCCCCATTGAAGTGGGCTGGAATGACACAAATAAGGCCTCCGTCTGCCTAAAAGGTGCTGTCCGCTTAATGTATCTTTTCAAAGCCTGGCGAACATCTGACGTATGCCAGCGCTTTTCCCTCAGATGTCTTGGATTGGGACAAAAGCAGGGGTGAAATGCTCCCGGTTCAGACTGGATCGCCCAATCCGGTAGCGATGGCGGCGGGTGGTTCAGAGAACCGGTAGCAAAAATCCCTGCGCCCCCCACCCCATGCTCAGCTGAGTCGCATAATCATCAGAAGCTTTTTTTTTTTTTACTTTTAAAAGCATTTTTTCTACAACCTCTTCTGATGAAAAAATGCTTTTAAAAGTAAAAAAAAAAAGCCTCTGATGATCGCGCGGCTCAGATGGGATCCTCAGAGCCTTTTCAAAGCATTTTTTTCTGCAACCTCTTGGCCGAAGAGATGGTAAAAAAATGCTTTGAAAAGTCTCTGACGATCCCAGCTGAGTTGCCTGATCGTCAGAGAGGCTTTTCAAAGCATTTTTTAAAATGCCTCTCTGATGATCCCAGCTGAGTTGCTTTGAAAAGTTTAAAAAAAAAAAAAAGTTGGCCACGCCCACCCAGTCACATTACACCCCTCCACCAAGCCACGCCCACATAACCGGTAGTAACACATTTTACATTTCACCCTTGGACAAAAGTCCAGTAGAATGACTTCCTGTGCCCTGTGGAACCAGGAATTTATTTTTGGCACAAAGGTAGGGTTCAAACGAAGAATGACATGGTCTGGGTGAAAAACGCGTAAATCCTGGCACATTGAAAGCGCCGCCAGCTCAGATATCCTATGTGCAGATGTAATTGCCACTAAGAAGGCAACTTTAAAGGTAAATAGTCTAATTGTAGTAGTCCACAAGGGCTCGAAAGGAGGTAAGGTGAGCGCTTGCAAAACCAATGACAGGTCCCAGGTCGGGTACCTATGGACTATTGACGGTAACAAGTTGGCAGCTCCTTTTAAAAAGCTGCAGATCTTTGGATGATGGAAGAGCGGAACAGGCCCCTCACCTGGTAAAATGGTCGCCAGAGCTGCAACCTGTCGGTGAAGCGTATTAGTGGACAGTCTCTTTTTCAGGCCTCATTGCAGGAAATCCAGGACCTGTGGGACGGTCGCGGATGTCGGTACCAGATTGACCCTAGTGCACCAGCGACAAAACGACGCCCAGGTGGCATCATAAATCCTGACTGTGGAGCTTTCCTAGATGCCAGAATGGTGGAGATCACCTCAGAAGAGTAAAGCTCCTTCTGGAGAGTCTCCCGCTCAAGTGCCAAACAGCCAACTTGAACCACTGAGGGTCTGGATGTTGAAGGGCCCCCTGACTGAGGGCGACCTTGTGCGGTGGTAATATCCAGGAGCGAGATATCAATAGCGACATCAGGTCAGCGAACCATGGACATCTCGGCCAATACGGAGCGACTAACAACACTTCCGCTTCTTCCTCCAAGATTTTCCTGATCACCTTCTGGAGTAAGGGGATGGGAGGAAAGGCGTACAGCAGTTCGGTTGGCCACGGGCAACAAAGGGCGTTGATCCCCTCGGCCGCCGGAGTCCAAAACCTGGCGAAAAAACGAGGCAGTTGAGTGTTTTGGGGAGTGGTGAACAAGTCCAGAGTCGGGGTCCCAAAACGAACTGTGATGAGGTGGAATAAATCTGGGTGAAGACGCCATTCGGACTGGTCTATTGTTGTTCAGCTCAACCAATCCGCCGTTGAGTTGGACGTCCCGGCGATGTGTTACACCCGCAAGGACAGTAGATGCCATTCTGCCCAGAGACACAACTTCCTCGCCTCGCACATGAGGAGCTTGGAGCGAGTGCCCTCTTGACGGTTGACATGTGCCTTGGCAGTGAC
Organism: Pantherophis guttatus; assembly: GCF_059756535.1. Classification (NCBI taxonomy): domain Eukaryota; kingdom Metazoa; phylum Chordata; class Lepidosauria; order Squamata; family Colubridae; genus Pantherophis; species Pantherophis guttatus. The sequence continues at coordinate 116,422,836 of NC_142065.1, read as the reverse complement.
ATTGTCCATTAACAGAAGAACATGCTGATTCGACAACTCGGTTTGAAAATGTTGGAGCATCAGATGGGCCACCCTCAGCTCCACCAGTTGATATCATTGCATAGATCTTGTTGAGACCACCGCCCTTGTGTCACATGGGCCTTCAGGTGTGCCCCCCAGCCGAAGAGACTGGCATCTGATGTTAGGACCAGTCTGGGAGGATCCCGGAATAGGCAACCTTTCTCCATGGCCTTCGACTTCCACCAATCCAAGGAAGCACCTGTTGAGGAACCCTAATCCTGCACAGTGAGTTGCTGCGCCCTGACCTCTGACTGGGGAGAAGGAGCCACTATAAAGCTCTGGTATGCAAACGAGCCCAGGGAACTATTGCTAAGCAAGAAATCATTTTCCCTAATAGTTCGGAAAGAAGCAGTAGGGGTACTGAGTCTGACGCCTGAACCTGCATTACCATCTCTCTTATACTGCCCCTTTGTTCTTGAGACAGGAACACCTGAAACAACTGAGTGTTGATCACCGCCCCCAAATGGATAAGCCTGGTGGACAGAATCAGATGGCTTTTCTCCCAGTTTACTGAGAAGCCGTGATCCTGAAGAGTCTGGATCGTGAGTTGCAGATCCAGCTCTGCCTGCCTGAAAGACGATGACTGGATCAGAACATCGTCGAGATAACACTGTAGGCAGATGGGATGGGTCCTCAGATGCACCGCTACCATGACCAGTAATTTGGTGAAGGCGCGCGGTGCTGAGAAGAGGCCAAAGGGAAGGGCCCGGTACTGCTAGTGGCGGCCTGCGAAAGCAAACCTGAGAAACCTCCTGTGGGATATCCTTATGGGCACATGGAGGTAAGCCTCCTTGAGATCTATTGATGTCAAAAGATCTCCTTGCCCGAGGCCACCCAGGATCGAATGAAGGGATTACATTTTGAATCTCTTGTATTTTATGTGAACAGTGAGGTCCTTTAAATTCAAGATTGCCCTTTGGTCACCCGAGCTCTTAGGAACTAGAAAGAGTACAGAGTAAAACCCCAAACCTCTTTGCCCAATTGGTACCAGTTCTATGTCCAGCAAGTGCTGAATTTTGGCCTCCACCATGGCTTTCTTGGAGGCCTCCCTGGGTACCGGACATTGAATGAAGCGACGAGGGGGTCTGGAACAAAATTCTAAGGTTAGTCCGAGAGTTACTGTTTGTAAAGCCCACGCGTCCGTAGTGGTATCCCTCCACTGGTCAGCAAACATCTTTAACCTGCCAATAGGGATTTGAGTCCATGAGTCATTTGGAACGGCGGTAGGGGCATCCCCCAGAACCCCTGTAAGACCCCCTGGACTGTGGCTGCCGAGATCTGTCTCGAAATCCTGACCTGTTCTGAGATCTGTCCACCCCGTGGGAATATTGCCTATGGAATTGGGAGGCGGGGAATCCCGCCTCAGTATTCCGAAAGGGCTGCCTACGGTAATAAGGAGTAGGTCTTCTATCATATCTCCTATTCAGCTGAGGCAGAACCTTCCATTTATCTTTCCCTTCCACAAGGATGGGGTCTAACACTTCTCCAAATAGCTGACGTCCCTTAAAGGGGGCTGCGGCCAGGCACCACTTGGACCTGGTATCCGCCTGCCATTGGCGTAGCCAATAACAAGGGTCTGGATGCTACATTAGACACCAGAGCTCTAGAGGCAAGTTTAGCAGCATTAATAGTTGCATCGGCTGTGTATTCCATTGCGGCTATCAGCTTGCTGAGATCTTGTTGGAGGCGGACGTCCTTTGGGGAGATCCTGGCCTGCATCTGCTTTAACCATAGGAGTTATGTTCTAGAAAGGAATGAAGCCGCTGTAGCAGACCTGATTGCCCAAGCTGCAGCCTGGTGAGTTTTGCGTGCAGCCAAATTCACCTTCCTATCCTCAGGCTTCATCAGAAGGAAGAATGGCAGCAGAAGCCAAATTAGCCAAGGGAGAATCCACTGTGGGAATTTGGAGGAGCTCCTCAAGCTCCTTTTCCACTGTGTACATCTTTTTATCCATGCCACTAGGCACTGGAATAGAGACAGGATGTTCCCATTGTCTTTGAATTACATCTACAACAAATTTTGGATAGGGAATAACTTCCTGAGTAGAAACCTGCTCTGTAAAGAGACTGGCAGAAAGATCCTGAGAGTCCTTAGGATCTGCAGTAGATCTGTCCCTCTGACCCATATTAGCAGTCATTTTAACTTTAAGCAATAATGTCTTAAAAAGATGAGGACGGAACAAGCCAGTGTATCCTGGCAAAGTCCCTCATCACCAGACATTTCAAATTCGCCCAATTCCTCCTCTCCTTCCAGTGAAGCCTCACTGCGAAGAGATGGAGAATCATGACATGAGTCTTCCCTATAGTCCCTATGCCTATGTGCATGTTGATGCATAGAATCCGGTCTTGAAGGGCCTGGATATAAGGGAGCCAACAATCCCGTTTGTGCCAGCGCCTCATCAATGCCCTGGGTAATGGTTTGCACAATGGCATAACGTAATTCTGAGGATAAACCTTTTTGTGCTGGCTCCAGAGGGCGAAGCACCGCTGCTGTGGGCGTAAAGGTGGCAGATGGCGCTGAACGCTTCCTGCCAGGCACCTGAGAAGAATCAGAAGAAGGCTGAGCTGTGGCTAAGGCAAAGCCTTCCTGATAGGGGACTGCATGAAATCCATGTGACTCCTGAGGTATAGTGGGAGACCAATTAGGATGATCCTCCTGTACCTCCTGTGTCTGTAAATCTGCAGATAAGGCATTAGTCGGCTCACACTGATCCCTAGAAACTTCAGGGGATTTAGGAGCTGCAGCCTGTTTCTGGGCTTTTGCAAAATGTTTCTCTAAGGCTTTTTGTCTTCTCAGGGCATCCTTTTCAGCTGCTGCAGATGAAGATTTAGAACAGTGGTTCTCAACCATCCTAATGCCACGACCCTTTAATACAGTTCTTCATGTTGTGGTGACCCCCAACCAGGGGTGGGTTCTAAGTTTTTTTACTACCGATTCTGTGGGCGTGGCTTATTTTGTGGGCGTGGCTTGGAGGTCATGTGACTGGGTGGGCGTGGCTAGCTGGTCATGTGACCGGATGGCCATGGCTATGTGTATAGGGACTATTCAGAGGGCCGAAAAAAGTCATTTCTGACAGGTCCTCGCACTTTTGACCGGTCCTCACACTTATGACCATCCTCACATTTATGCCCGTGCAGCATTCTTAACAACCATGTCACTCATTTCACAACTGCTTCTTTTCACCATGGTGATAAGATAGGGCAAAAAACGTAAAATGTGAGGATAGTCGTAAATTCGAGATCTGGTCAAAAGTGCAAGGACCAGTCAAAAATAACTTTTTCAGCCCTCTGAGTAGTCCATGTGCACAAAAGGACTACTCAGAGGGCTGAAAAAAGTCATTTCTGACAGGTCCTCGCACTTTTGACTGGTCCTCACACTTAGGACCATCCTCACATTTATGCCCGTGCAGCATTCTTAACAACCATGTCACTCATTTCACAACTGCTTCTCTTCACCATGGTGACAAGATAGGGCAAAAACGTAAAATGTGAGGACAGTCGTAAGTTTGAGGACTGGTCAAAAGTGCGAGGACCAGTCAAAAATAACTTTTTCAGCCCTCTGAGTAGTCCATATGCACAAAAGGACTACCCAGAGGGCTGAAAAAAGTCATTTCTGACAGGTCCTCACACTTTTGACCGGTCTTCGCACTTATGACTGGTCATCATTTATGCCCATTGTAGCATTCTTAACAACCGTGTCACTCATTTCACAACTGCTTCTCTTCACCATGGTGACAAGATAGGGGAAAAACGTAAAATGTGAGGACAGTCGTAAGTGCGAGGAGTAGTCAAAAGTGCGAGGAACAGTCAAAAATAACTTTTTCAGCCCTCTGAGTAGTCCATATGCATAAAAGGATACAGCAATAGAGAGGGATGAAGGAAGGGAAAGGAAATTAGATTAGGAGTGAGGGTAAGAGAGGGAAGAAGAGAGGAGAAGAAGGAGAAAGGAAGAGGAAGTAGGGAGGAGAAGAAGAGGGGGAGGAAGAGAAAGTAAGAAGGGAAGAAAAGAGAGAGGTGGTAGGTTTGAGGAGAAAAATTGCTGTATAATAAAAAAGATGAAAGGGAAGAAAGCCAACCCCAAACAAATATAAAGATATTAAGATAAGAATGAAGTTAAACTTTAAAGAATAAAAGAAAACAAATATCAAGTACCAGTCGGGCTTCAGGCAGGGGTACAGCACAGAAACAGCATTGGTCGCGTTGGTGGATGATCTCTGGAGGGCTCGGGACAGGGGTTGTTCCTCTGTCCTAGTCCTATTAGACCTCTCAGCGGCTTTTGATACCATCGACCATGGTATCATGCTGCAGCGGTTGAGGGGGTTAGGAATAGGGGGCACCGTTTTGCGGTGGTTCTCCTCCTTCCTCTCCGACCGCTCGCAGTTTGTGTTGGCAGGAGGACAGAGGTCGACCTCGAGGCATCTCGCATGGGGAGTGCTGCAAGGGTCGGTCCTCTCGCCTCTCCTGTTCAACATTTATGTGAAGCCGCTGGGTGAGATCATCCGTGGTTTTGGGGTGAAGTGTCATCTGTACGCTGACGATACGCAGCTGTACATCTCCACTCCAGACCACCCCAACGATGCCCTTGATGTGATGTCCCGCTGCCTGGAGGCCGTGCGGGCCTGGATGGGAGGAACAGGCTCAGACTCAACCCCTCCAAGACCGAGTGGCTGTGGCTTCCGGCGCCCCGATATAGTCAGCAGGTGCCATCGCTGACTATTGGGGGTGAATCTTTGCCCCCCACAGAGAGGGCTCGCAATCTGGGTGTCCTCCTGGACGCACGGCTGTCTTTAGAAGAGCACATGACGGCCGTGGCCAGGAGGGCCTTTTATCAGGTTCGCCTGATTCGCCAGTTGCAGCCCTTTCTGGATCGGGACGCCTTGCGCACGGTCACTCATGCCCTTGTCACCTCCCGGTTGGACTACTGTAATGCTCTCTACATGGGGCTCCCCTTGAAGAGCATTCGGAGGCTCCAACTGGTCCAGAATGCGGCCGCGCGGGTGGTTATGGGTGCAACTCGTTGCGCCCACGTGACACCCCTCCTGCGCGAGCTGCACTGGCTCCCAGTGGCCTTCCGGGTGTGATTCAAGGTGTTGGTTACCACCTTTAAAGCGCTCCATGGCATAGGACCCGGGTACCTTCGAGACCGACTTCTGCCACCAATAGCCTCCCACCGACCAGTCCGCTCCCACAGAGAGGGTCTCCTCAGGGTGCCATCGGCCAAGTTATGTCGGCTGGCGACACCCAGGGGGAGGGCCTTCTCTGTGGGAGCCCCAGCCCTGTGGAATGAACTGCCCCCGGAAATACGTAAGATCTCCGACCTCCGGGTGTTTCGCTGCGCTCTGAAAACCCTGTTGTTCCGCCAGGCCGGGCTATTAACATAACGTTTTAAATTGGGGTATTTTAAATTTCTGGGATTTTAATTGGAGCCTAATTATTTAATGATTTTAAATTTTAATTGTTGTTTTGTTTCTGTGTTTTTAAATAGGCTGTACACCGCCCTGGGTCCTTCGGGAGAAGGGTGGTATAGAAATAGAAATAATAAATAAATAAATAAACAAATAAATAAATAAATATGAATAAATAACAATAATTAGAAACACACATACAAACATACAATGTATTTTCTTTGAACAGAGTATTTGGCCGGTTCACAAATTTAAACAGTGTTTAGTCATTTCAATTAAATTTACAATTTCTATATTTCCTTTTTGCCATATTTATTCCTCATCTATTTTTGTAAAAAACCAATATTACCCTTCATCCTCATCTCTAATCTTAATCAAATTCAATTTTTCCCTTCTATTCTATATTATACCCCTTCGCATTGTCATCTATTTTTATATCCATCCTCACATTGGTTAATTATGTAATATTACAGTTGTTTAATATAAATTCAACATTTTAATATAAATCAATTAGTTATATAACTACCTTTTTTGTATATTAATCAATATGAACATGAATATTCCAATTATTTCCATGCAATCCAATTTCTTACAAATCAGTTAATTATATTTACCAATAATAATAAACCAAATAATTTCCCCCATATATTCCTCCAAACCACAACTTAACCATTTCTGCTTTCAACACAATATACAATTAATAGTATCTCAATTATTACAATTCCCTAGTTAAATAGAGCTTTTTTTCTTTTGTGTTTTAAAATCTTGAACTCTCCTCTTTTTCCCTAAATTTCCCATTGTTTGCACCTACCTTTTTTGTTGAGGAAAAAGAAATCTGCCTGCCTAATTTTCCAATGTTGCAGCAACAGCAAAGCCAACAGCCTGCTTTACTTTCAGTTTCGTTTTTCAGTATAGCTAGGGGGGGAAAAATCTGCTCCAGGATTTTTTGCAAGGAAGCAGCAGAGCCCTCCGCAAAACAGCTGAGACCAAATCAGCTGAGAGTCGGGAGCCGATCTAATCAAGGGCTAATTAGCCAATGCTGAAGCTCCGCGGGCCAATAAAATTACAAAAAAACACCAAACCTTTTGTTAAATTGCTGGCTCGCCCACCCCTCGCCCACCACTATTTATTGGCAATAAATAGTGGTGCGGAGGGGCGGGGCAAGTCAGCAATTTAACAAACGGTTGGGCTGAATCTCCTAGAACTGGCAGAATCCCACCACTGGCTATAGGGCGGCCCTTTGAAGCCCCGCAGCAAAAATTTAAACAGTTTTTTTTCCTCTAGCCATCAGCTGGGACTCAGGAGGCAGCAATAGATTGGGAGTGGGCAGGGTAAGCGAACAGCCGGCGATCCAACAGAGCAGAGAGTGAGGGTGAGTGAAGGCATGGGGGGGGGCGAGAGAGGGCTTTGGCGACCCCTGTGAAATGGCCATTCGACCCCCAAAGGGATCGCGACCCCCAGGTTGAGAACCGCTGATTTAGAATGTTTGGCTTGGGTGCTAGTAGAAGGCTTACTAGATCTTAATTTTGGTTTTTTAAGAATAGAACATTCAGCTTGAGGCTGAAATGGTGAAGACCCCTCACAATCACTGCTATTTGCCATAACTAACACACAATGTTAGATTCAGAAAAACAATTGTAAGACAAACTGAAAAAATGTACTCACTGCGCAGTTCAAGGCTCTAATTACGCCAAACCGGCAAAACGATTTGTTTGCAAATAATATTAGGCAGCAGCAGCAATAATCTGAGCACCCTAGGAATTAAAGGGCGTAAGGCCTGTAACACTGTCTCCAAAGGCCACAAAATGTTTACAAAACCGACAATACGGTTTACTTGTGTGATAAGTAGATGCTCAGGCTTCCGAAATGCAGATCTCTTCCAATTTTCGCCCAGCTGCTTCAATTGTAAATATTTTGCTGCATTGTATGCCCCAACAAAATGGCCACCGCCAGCAAAATGGCAGCTATTGGCCGCACGGTCAGCGCGCTCTCTCCCTGCGATCCACGGCTCTCCAGCAGCAATAAGGGAGGAAATCCGAAGCCTCGGTCCTCCCTGAGGCCAACGATGTCTGCCTGACGATCCTTGCTGCAATCCAATTCCACGTGGCAATGGCCACCGCCGCAGCGATCTTATTGCTGCCTCGCAGAGTGCACAGCACTGACTCACGCTCTGCGCTCTGTTTTTCAGTCACACCAAGCCAATTTCCAAGAGGCTCTTTTTTTTTTTTTTTTTGTATTTAACCAATTTATTCTTTGAAAAATAGCTAATTTTCCTAATTTAATATAATTTAAATTGAAGAGCCAACTCAAACAAGTCTTTCCTGTCAGACTGAGTTGGAAAAACTGAGGCTTGGCTGGAAAAGGAAGGCGTGGCCAAAGAAATTCCAACTCAGTGATGACAAGTCAGACTGAATTAACCCATGCTTGGACTCTCCAAGCAGCGCACAGGAGAATGGCTGGGTTCCGAGAACCGACCCGAGTTAATGTGTGGCAGAGGCCAGGAGTGGGACTGCCTCCTTTGCCTAGGACCCAAGGAATAGAAGGTCCTCCGCTTCGATCCAGGGTGCCTGGGAAGGGCAGGCCATATGACCTCCCAGGGGCTTTAGGAGTCCCACGAAAACCCGTCCCAGAGGATGCTGGGCTGACAGGACATCAATATGAACCGCAAGTGCCAGGGGTACAGGAATACATGGGCCAACTGCCCTACCTCCCAGCTGACCAACCAGCCCATCAAGGCCCTGTATATATGGGCAGGTGGGACCCGCCGCCTTTGCGAGTGTCATTTGATGGCAGCCCTGAGAAGGTGCCTTTGTTTCTAGGCCAGGTCCTCAATCACTTTGACTGCTACGGCAGACTGTACACCTCCCAGTGGGACATGATTATTGCAATAACAACAGTCATGGAAGGGGAGGCGACAGACTTGGTGGCGGATCTATATAGAGACCATGCGGCTGAGTTGGGTGATTTAGGCCTGTTTCTATCTGGCCTCCAGGAGAGGTTTGAAGACTGTACTGGAGCACAACAGGCTGAGGGAGATCTACTGAAGATAAAACAGAGGAGGAGGCCTGTGGCAGAGTACATCAGGGAATTGAGAAGGCTGGCTGGTAAAGCGCAGGGGTGGCCTGAGAGACTGGTTGTACACCATTTCAAGGTGGGCCTAGATAAGACCTTACGTCAAGCTTGTGCATGCCGGGGCCTGGCTCCACATTGACAGCTTGGTTCCAAGAGGCCACTGAACTGGACGCATGGTCTCTATACAGATCCGGGGCTGCCATCAAATGACGCTCCTAAAGGCGGCGGGTCCCACCTGCCCATATATACAGGGCCTTGCTGGGCTGGTTGGTCAGCCGGGAGGTTGGGCCGTTGGCCCATGTACTCCTGGGTACATGTCTGTCAGATTCCAAACAGAAGGAAATAAAAGGAGACAAACCTGGATGGCTGCTACCTTAGTTTAATCACGCGCGTGATTGGGTGGGTGGTGATAACTAATGGATAAATGGTGGTGGGAAGCACAGGGCAGTAGCCCTAACAAGATTTTCATCTGCGATTGTTAGTGAATGCCAGGAAGTGATTAAACTAAGGTAGCAGCCATCCAGGTTTGTCTCCTTTTATTTCCTTCTGTTTGGAACCTGACATTCTTACTTGGTATTGAATTGGAGGAGGAGCAAGTAAAGGAAACAATGATAGCCTGGGCAAAGAATTTTGGATATTCAATTGACCTAGAGAAATGGCAACAATTATGGGAAAGGAATTATAAATTAACAATGTCCACTGCATATAAGGAAAATCAATATAAAATGTTTTATAGATGGCACATGCCACGTGAGAAACTGGCAAAAATGTTTAAAGATAAATCAGCCAAATGTTGGAAATGTCACCAGTTACCAGGTTCATATTACTGGGTATCCTCCCTGAAAAAGTTAGTAAAGAAAATATTTACTTGATTATACATGTAATAACAGCTGCAAGGATTGTTTATGCACAAAACTGGAAAGCAGAGAAAATATCTTTGAAAGAAGAATTTAAAAAAAATTAGACTGTGCAGAAATGAATAGATTGACTTTGATGATTAAAAAAAGAGAAGAGTCAGAATACTTTAAGATATGGAATCAATTTTACCATTGGTTAGAAAAGAGATACAAATAACTAAATTAATAGTTATGTATAAAAAGTGCTACGATTAGAATATTGTACAAGAATGGGCAAGAATGAAGACAGAAGAAACAACAAAAAGAAGAATTTTTGGAGACAACACCGAGATGTCACATGGAAGGAATGACTGATGTATTAAATGTTTATTTGTCTAAAAAATAAAAAAACTTTTTTTAAAAAAAAAATTGTAAATATTTTCTTTGTAAGCTGTTGACATGGTCAATTTATAGTTTCTTTCCCAGAATTTTTGCCATTTATCTAATTCTATAATATATCCAAAATTTTTGGACCATACTATCATAGTTTCTTTTACTTGATCTTCTTCCATTTTGAAATTCAATAGATAACTATATTTTTTTTTTATTTGTCAGCCCTCCCTAAAAATATCTGATCTAATTCTGAAGGTTCTTTGTAAAATCTGTACATTTCTGCATCTTTCTTGTATCTTGATTAAGATGTTCCCCTTTCAAATCACATGACATTTGTTCGAATTAGGCTCACCGTGTCCTCCCCTCTATATGGGTTGAATCCAATACTATTGTGAAAAGTTCTGGTTATCTTTCAGGGTATGAATTCTGAAGCCATTCCAAATTATACCCCTAGGCTTGGAGACCAAAGTCCACTGTTTCACAAAATCCAACAACATCTTTACAATGAGATCAGGAAGCTAAGGTAAAGCTATTACTGTGGTGAGTATATCACTCCACTTATCCCTGGAGAGCGTATATGATGACTCACTGCCGCCAGGTAGGCGTTGCTCAGTGGGCATGGCTATCTGAGTGCCACCAGGTAGGCGTGGATGGGTGGGCATGGCCATGTTGATGTGAAGAATTAGGTACAGCCGGCTCAGCGCAGATGACTCTTGGAGGCTGAGTTGGTGCGGCTGGGTGGGCATAGCCTGGTGGACACGACCGTGCGGGTATGGCCAAGTGAACAAAAATCGTGCTGGCAAATAGGAAGTAGGGAAGCTGCAAAATTTGAAAGGCAAAGGGTAGATTCCCCCCCCTCCCCCCAATTTGGTAAAACACTCCCTTTTTCTTTCTGCTTCCCAGGAGAAGTTCCTCTGCTAAGTTGATTCACAACATGGAGTATATCAGGATGATGAGTGCTGGATGTAACTTCTACATTTCTTTAGAGTTATAAATTCTCATAAAGTACATCAATTTGCAGAAATCTCACTGAATCAGAAAAGGGATTCATCATTCCCCATTGGTCAAATCCACACAAATGGGGAAGGGGAGGATGGAAAATGAGAAGGAGGGAATAAACAGGAGGGGAGGGTGGATGTTTTATATTTTCAGTACAGTTTGACATAATTCTTGCTGTGCCTCTTCCCCCACCCAAAAAAAATACCCCGACAATTTGATTTTGGATACCACTGTCCATCTCTACATTCTGATATTCTTTTTGGAATATGAGGCAAACTACTTTTACAGTTATATACCATGTGTTATGCTTTATCCGGGTACTAAATTTTTAGATTACCACGATGCATTTAATAAAAGCCAAACATTTTTTCCTAGTTCTTATTCCAGCCATTTATTTCTCTTGCCCTGCACATGTAGTGTTGGGAAATACAGTGCATAGAACATGTACCAGTTTGTTTTCTTTGATTTCCAGACTTTATTGGTCTATGTCTTCCTTATCGGTGTTTCCCACAGTTAAGGCAAAAAGGTCATAAAAAATCCCAACTAAATGTAGTATCCTGATTTCCCTGTTTTTAATCTACCTGACCATAAACTAGGCAAATGTCTCTTTTGTTTATGGGTATGCACATCATTCCTTTGGACCTATCAGGCAAGAGATCCTTATCTGGCCATCCTGCCACAATTACAAGCAAGAGTAGCATAAGAACATAAATCATAAGAATATGAAAAACTACAGTGATAACCCAAGCCTTGTGTTATCCTGCATGGACAGTCACTTGTCTTAAATGGTATAGGGCACGGGTGCCAAACTCAATCACATCACGTGATGTATCATGACTCTTTTGCCTTTGTGGAGCCGAGGTAGGCGTGGCCTGTGTGTGATGCATCCGGCCTGCAAGCCGCCAGTTTGACACTATAGGATAATATAATTGATATTATAGGGTCTCCTGCTGGAGCAGGGGTTTAGACTAGAAGACCTCCAAGATCCCTTCCAGCTCTATTCTAATTGATCAATAAAGTGAGAACTTGATATCTATGAGAAGGCCATCCCAATTTGCCTTTCCAGTGGCTGGATGGCTGAATTTTTAACCATCCTTACTAACAAATATAGATAAACAAAACCTAGCTTAGATGAAGTTGGCTAGCCCCTTTTAAGGCTATTTGCTGATGGCTTTAGCCACATTTTATGTTACCAGATTTCATTGTCTATGCACAGTATGTGACAAACTATGCACAGTATGTGACGATGTACTTGAGCCTCTCCCTTGCCAGCCAAACTTAGTAGAGGAACCTGGGAAGCAGAAAGAAAAAGGAAGGGTTTTACCTAATTGGTGGGGGAGGGGGGAATCCACCCTTTGCCTTTCAAATTTTGCAGTGTCCGTACTTCATGTTTGCAAGCACATCTTTGGGTGATTTTTGTTCTGGCGGGGTGCTGAGTTGGCTCAAGTTGCCCTGGGCGACTTGTTCTGAGTCCACCTGGCCATGCCCAACAGGCAATCCCCTGGTCACACCCAAATGTTTGCGTCCACCTGGCCATGCCCACCCAGCCGCCCCAAGTCAGCCACCCCAAGTCAGCTGCACTGAGCCGGCTGCATCTAATCCTTCACATTGACCTGGTCACACCCACCCATGCCCACCTAGTGGCACTCATATGGCCATGCCCACCTGGCTGCTGTCAGTCATCCCATTCCCCCTGGAGACAGATCTCAATAATATTCAGTTATCTTCAGAGCAGAGTACATGATAACAGACAAAATCTCTCAAGGGATCTCTGCCAACCCCCCTTATTTTCCTTCCTTTCCTTTTTATCTTTTCCTTTCCTTTTATTTTTGCTTATTACTCCTTATAATGCAGATAATTTTATGCTTTGTTTCTGACTCTGAACCGCGGTGATCAAACAGTAAGTTTAAATCCAAGTGCCAATCTTATAAGTAGGCAAAGTGGCCCACAGACTAGATTAAGTTGGACAGCTCCAATTAAACTTTATCCAGATATGTATGTTTTACACCAATAATAGAAGCTGCAAAAAACATTTTCCCTGCCATCCCCTCATATTTTGGCACAGATTTTGCATGTCTGATCAGAAAATCAGACTTAACTGTTGGATTCTTTTTGAGGTAAACATACTCAAGTCCTGAGAAATAACTTGGCCTTTAATTGCCACATGAGTCAGAAAACAACTATGCAGAGAACAAGAGGGATGGGATCTTTTTACTATTTTGGGGGCACGTGTGCTGTAGCTTTAGGTTTTTCTCTTCTTCCAAATTATTAGTTGAGTGGGAAGAAAAAGGTTCAGTCTGAATGGTGAGAGGAAGAATTAGCCTTTCTCACTGAGGAAGAGAATATACCATACCAAACCATACTACGTTAATCAAGCAACTTCAGACTTAGTGACAAATTATGTGACAAAATAGCTTGTAACTGCCGTGTTTCTCCAAAAAGATGACACACCCTGAAAAGCAGCACTATCACGTTTTTGAGTGCATGTGATCAAATTAAGCCCCACCTACAAAATTAGCCCCAGATGCAGGGGGTGGGGTGAGGTACACAGGTAAAAAATAAGCTAGGGTGGAGATGAGAGGTGGTGGAGCTGCCCTACTTACCAGGCCTCGCACACCCTGCCTCGCCTTTTTCTGCAGCCGCTTGCCACCACTTGCACCCATCGCCCTGGCCTCGGTTTTGCCTTCAGATGCCTGTTGGCATCTGTTATCTGCAGCTGATAACAGAGCTCCAGATCAGTCCAGAGCTCTTATTATCGGCTGCAGAGAGCTTTTCAGAAGGTATCTGCAGTCGATAACAGAGCTCCAGATCGATCCGGAGCTCTGTTATCAGCTGCGGATGCTTTCCGGCAGGGATCTGAAGGTGAAACAGAGGCCGGGGCAATACGTGCAAGTGGTGGCAAGCGGCTGCAGAAGAAGTGGGCCAGCAGCGGGCTCCTGCTGGGCAGGGCTGTTGGTGCTACCACTGCGAGGTGAGTCAATAATTAGAACCCTCCAAAAAGAAGGCCTGGCTGTTTTTCCGGGGGTCAAAAGAAAATAAGACCCGGCATTCTTTTTGTAGAAACACAGTACTATTTTTTGTCAATAGAACTGAAAGTATTGGTGAACATTCTCTTATGATCTGCTGTTCCTTAATCTGTCTTAATCTGCTCCAAAGTTGAGTAAATTCAGTGTGTGTCCAAATTGCCATGGCAAAGGGGGAGAAGAGCAAGTCCTACTGTAGTTTGATAATTAGCACTGAAAGTAATATTACATAATTTCAAAACGAAAGAACCAAGTGGCAAAATAAAAATAGTAACAGCAAGAAAAAACAGAGATACATCATTTTCATTAAAGGAATACCATATAATCCACATAAAGCAATTTTGATAAAAGCAAGCATAACATGTAAAAAATGTTTCCCTGATTTTGGGCAATTTGTCATGATGCAAGCATCCCCTTTTGTTAGAAAGAAAATAAAGTAACATACCCGTGGATTCTCCATGTTTAATTTCTTCAGCAGTCCGGTCTATGAGGACATAGAGTGACCACACCACACAAGTGATAGCAATGATATGGAAAGTTACAGAGCATATGATCTTTCTTTGCTCACTGCCTGTCATCTGCAGTTTCTCCCACTAAGAAGAAATCCAGAAAATAGAAGTGTTCAGTTTTGTTGTCAAAGAATAAAGTGATATTTGCTGTCTAGTCAGAAACCTTTATTTTATTGAATTTGACCCTGATGGCAGATGATCAAGCAAGCACACACAGCTTACATATGGATATGATACACTGTTCTGTATTATGTTAAGTCCTTCATCAACCAACGGCATCTGAGGGCACTCTGGTAGCATGCGTTCTCTGTCATAATGCCTGTCATTTGCATTTCTTCAAAGATTTAAAAGACGCTGATTATAAGGTCTTGCCTCTCCGATCTTCCCAAGAAAGCAGGACTCTTGAAACTGCAATGGTTCCAAAAGGAGCTTTTATTGGAAGGTTTGTGATAACAAGAGATCTAGGCAAGAACTGAAACTTCTCATTTAAAACCAGCTATTTAAAACAATGCTAACCAAACCCCTCCCACACTACATCATTGCAGGGAAATAGAAACAGAGACTTCATATAAAGATTAATACAGTAATGCAAGAAACAGAAACAGAAACTTCATATACAGACCACTCCATTCTTCCCCCCTTACTCCCCCCAAGATGCAAGCATCCCTGTAGAAATATCTGGGACCTGGATGGCATGCCTTCTTATGGGACAGAGAGAATAAATCTCATTTATATTTTTTTCAACATAAAATATGAGAAGCTCTAATGCAAGTATGGCAAGAAATTAAGAAAAAACATTATATGAAAATTCCTAGCTGGGTCTCAACGATGGAAGCAATGATTCATCCCAATACCTTAGATATAAGCAAAATGGCCAAATACAATTAAATTCTGGACAGGCAGGGAAATTTAAAAAAATAGGCAAGAATTGGAAGAACAGGGAATAAAAATAGACTGGTGGCCATATTTGCAATCAATATCACGATATTCAAAAGATAAAGATTAATATGGAATTGAAATGCAGCCACAACAACTGGATAAAATATTGATTGGCCCGGATGAAAAATTAATAACCAAAATTTATAACTATTTACTAGAATTTGATAGAGCCGAAGACATAGTAAAGGGAACTATGATAGCCTGGGCAAAAAATGTTGGGCACAATATTGAATTAGAGGATTGGGAATACAAATTATAAACTAACTAGGTCGGCAAAATATAAAGAAAATCAATATAAAATGCTTTACCGTTGGTATTTGGCACCTTCTAGATTGGCAAAAATATATCCAAATTTAAATCCCAATTTTTGGAAATGTGGACAAAAGCAAGATACCTTCTTTCATACATGGTGGTTATGCTCCGAAACAAAAAAATATTGGATGAAAATACATAGTTGGATACAAGAAGTAAAAGGCTTCCAGATAGAATACTGTTCTAGGAATAATGAAAAGATAATACGAAAAAACCCCCAACATATATTATTCTACACATGATAACTGCAGCAAGATTGGCCTTTGCGCAATGTTGGAGAAGCTCAAATATACCCTCTGAAGATTTAATAATTAGAAAGATATTGGATTGTGCCAAGATGGACCAAATGACACTTGAATTGAAAGGATTGATGGACTCGGATTTTTACGTAATATGGGAGAAATGGTATAATTGGATCGAAAATAGAAAAAAAGGAAAACAATAGAATGTAGATTTAATAAAAATATATAGAGTATAGATGAATACTAGTGTGATGATATGTAAATGGTCACAGTCATGCACAAGAGTTGAATAATGATTGTTTAATTGTAAAAATTCAATAAAATGGGGGGCAGAGGTCACCTATGAGGTTCCTCACTTGTGGGGTGCCCCAAGAGTCGGTCCTCTCACCTCTCTTGTTCAACATCTATATGAGGCCGCTTGGGAAGATCATCCGTGGTTTTGGGGTGCGGTATCATCAGTACGCTGATGATACCCAGCTTTTTATATGCACCCCAAACCAGCCCAGTGATGCCCTTGATGTGATGTCCCGCTGCCTGGAAGCGGTACGGACCTGGATGGGGAGGAACAGGCTCCGACTCAACCCCGCCAAGACTGAGTGGCTGTGGGTACTGGCATCTTGGTCTGATCGAGATATTCCGGTTGGCTCCGCGCGTGTCGCAGACGCTCTTCCATGAGCTCCCGATCCCCGGCATCATAAAAGCCGCCAGAATAGCCGAAAAACAGCTGTCTGGCGGCTTGGAAACTTTCTTCCCGGGCAAAGGGGAGAGAGAAGAGCCGACAGGTGAAGGTAGAGCTCCCCAAGTGCCCTAGGAAAAGTTCTGGGGCGCGAAGGGTGAGAGCTCCCTAGAAGCCTGTCAATCTGCTCCGGACCTGGGACAACTCTGCTATTTAGCGGAGCAAGACGCCGCGACCAATTCTGCCAATAACAAATGAAGGGATTTCCAACATCCTAAATTGCTACAGGCAGAACAAGCCAGGAGAAGTCAGACTGCAAGTATCTAAACTTAACTCCAATGTTTCTTACCTCCTTTGGAAATAACAACTTAGCAAATTTGTAACAAGATGGCGATTGAGGCTTGAAAGGGCGTGGAAAGTGAAAGTTAAAGGAAAGTTTCGTTTCGCTGGTAGCCTCTTGCTTGAAAGAACTTTTGTACTGAGAGAAGGAGGATTTTAAGACACTAATTTAAGACTGGGAAAATTTTTGACTTTGTTGAACTCTTCTTTTTGGCTTCTGATTAAAATACAAAAATTAACTTAAACTGAAAAATGGCCTCAAAACCTGTAAAGACTGTTCCTATTAAAGGAACTGGGAGTGCCGGAAGCTCTCCAGCCCACACTTCTAGAATGCAAGCCTCTGTTCCCCCAACAGATCCACAGATTTTAACGTTTGAAATGATACAAGAAGCCCTAAAAGCTACACAGGATAAAATTGCTACTGTGATTAATCAAAAAATTAATGAAACTAATGAAAAAATACAGTCTGTTCCAGATGAGATTGCAGTTCGGAATCAGGAAATTAAGGATGATATAATACTGGCATTTAAAGGTTTGGCAGGTCACATTGAAATTTTGGATGATAAAGTTGAAGAAATTAAGCAATCTACAGAAATTTTGGATAATAAATTAGGAGAGACTCAGAATAAAATTGAAAGGGCTGAAGCTGATGTAACAGTGATTCAATACAGAGATATGGAATTTGCTCTAAGAATAAGAGGGGTGAAGGAGAACAAACAAGAGAATTTGAAAGAGATGATGTCAGAGGCATTGGCACAGATGTTGGGGGAGCAGAAAGTGGAGTTAGGCTGGCAGATTGACAAGATATATCGTGTCAATTCGTGGGTGGCTAGACAGAAAAATTTACCAAGAGACATTGTAATATATTTTACCACAAGGAGACTACGCAATGAAATTTTACAGGCTACCTTTAAAAATAAGCTTCAAGTGGAAGGCCAGGAGGTGAAGACAATGAAAGAAATCCCCCCCAAAATGTTGAGAGCCAGAAGGGAGTATGCTTTTCTGGTGGATGAACTGAGAAAACGCCAAATACAGTATAGATGGGAAGTGCCAGCCGGCCTAGTGGTGAACTATTCGGGTGAGAGATATCGGCTTAATACAGTATGGAAAGCAAGAGATTTTTATGCCAATGTGTTAAAGGCTGGACCACCAAAATCACCAGAAGTTAAAAGAAAGAAGGAAGTAATGGAAGGAGAAAGAGAAGAGCTGATGACAATAGTTCAGGGGGGAGCCTCGACCAGTCAAGAAGATTTGCTACAAATTCAGATTGCTGTTCAAGATTTGGAATTAATTGATATATCAGAAGAACCAAAGGATCAAAGACAGACCAGAGCAGCAACAGCTAAACGTAAGGAAGAATTAAGACTGCAACAACTCCAGATGGCAACTCAAGGAACTACAAAAACAGAAGCAGTGGGAGGAGCCAGACCTAAAGGTCAAATGAGGCAAGATCATCAGCGAATGCTCCAAATGCTTCAGAGGCCCAAAGATGGGAACTAGATTTCTAACTTGGAATGTCAATGGTTTGAATTCTCCACAGAAGAGGAGAAAAATATTTCATTATCTTAAACAATTTAAAAATGATGTAATTTGTTTACAAGAGACTCATATTAGGATACAAGATCAAAAATATTTAACAAACACAAGACTAGGAACACATTATGTAGCGGCAGCACCAGAAAAGAAAAACGGTATAGTTATATATTTGAAGAGAGACTTAATTACCAAATTAATTGAAGCAGATGATCAAGGAAGATTTTTAGCAATTGAACTTTTAATAAAAGGAGAAAAATTACTTTTAGTTGGAGTATATGCCCCGAACCAACAACAAGAAAAGTTTTATAATCTTTTACACTCAAAGTTGACACAATGGGGATACAAAACTTGTATCCTACTGGGTGATTGGAATGGTATTTTAGATGTTAAAAAGGACAAGAAGGGACCTAAGCAAAATGTTTTAACAAGAGCAAGATTGCCCAAATCGTTTTTGGAGATGATGGATGATTGGGAGTTGAGGGATATTTGGCGTGAAAGAAACCCAGAAGAAAAAGACTTTACTTTCTTTTCGGATAGACATCAATCCTTTTCAAGGATTGATTTTATACTAATTACTAACGACCTCTTTTCTAGGGTGAAGAGTACGAAGATTTGTTCGAGAACATTGACAGACCATAGTCCAGTCTGGATGGAACTGGAGTATGGAAAGGGGCTTAGGAGGTCCTGGAGGTTAAATGATAATTTGTTTAGATATGAAGAAAATGTAAAAGAGTGTAAAAAAATTATGAAAGAATTTTTTGTTATGAATATGCAAAAGGGTACATCTATGGAAATGGTGTGGGATGCAAGTAAAGCATATATGCGAGGTATTTTGATATATTTGAATAATAAATATAGAAAGAAACGGGGAAAAAGAAAGGAATTAGAAGAAGAGATTAAAAAACAAGAAAGAGCTTTGATAGTTAATCAAACAGATACGAAAATTAAAGAGGTAATTAATTTACTGAAAGGTCAATTTAATATGTTAATAGCAGATCAAGTGGCAACTAATTTAAAATATGCTAAACATAATACTTTTTGTAATGCTAATAAACCTGGCAGGTGGTTAGCATATTTGTTAAGGAAAAAGCAGAAATCAAGGACTATAGAGAAAATAAAATACAAGGGTAAAGAGGTTTATGAACAAGAATTGATTAAAAAATCTTTTTTAGAGTTCTACTCAAAGCTGTATACTGGTGATAAAATTCAAGACACAGATATAGATAGATATTTGCAAAAAGAGAACATTTATACGACTTCAAAAGAGCAGAGGAATAGTTTAAATCAATTGATAACTTCCGAGGAAATTCTGTTTGCAATTAAGCAGTTGAAAGTGGGTAAAGCTCCTGGGACGGACGGTTTGACAGCTGTTTATTATAAAAGTTTACAGGAGGAAATGGTGGAACCACTAAAGGAATTATTTAACAATATACAACAGGGAGGAGAGGTACCTCCAACTTGGAAGACAGCTTTTATTTCTTTGATCCCAAAAGAGGGTCAAGATCATACAGATCCAAAAAACTATAGGCCAATTTCACTTTTAAATACAGATTACAAGATTTTTGCTAAAATATTAGCAAATAGATTAATGACAGTTATGCAGCAAATGATTCACCATGATCAAACTGGTTTTATAAATGGTAGACAAATGAAAAGCAATGTAAGGCAAATTGTCAACTTACTAGAGTATTTGGGGAGGAACAACCAGGTCCCCGCAGTGCTAGTATTTTTGGACACTGAGAAAGCCTTTGATAGATTGAATTGGCATTTTTTATTGAAATTAACAGAAAGGATGCAACTTGGAGAATATTTTATACAATCTATTAAGGCAATATATCAGAAACAAACAGCGCAAATAATAATTAATGGTGGTTTAACAGATATTTTTAATATAGAAAAAGGAACAAGGCAAGGTTGTCCCTTGTCTCCATTATTGTTTATTTTGACGCTGGAAATCTTACTGAGTAAAATACATGGGACAGATACAATAAAGGGAATTAAAATTAGACAGTATGAGTATAAGCTACGAGCATTTGCGGATGACCTGGTTGTTACCCTAGCCCAACCAGCACAATCGATTACAGCCTTGATGGATATAATTAATCTATATGGACAAGTATCTGGTTTTAAAATAAATACAGCCAAAACAAAGATAATAGCTAAAAATATGACTAGAAGCCAAAGAGAAGAGATAGAAAGGCTAACAGGATTTGAAATAGTAAAGAAGGTTAAATATTTAGGGGTCTATATTATGACTACAAATATGAAACTATATCAGCATAATTATGAACCGTTGTGGCAAAAAATACAGAAAGAGATGGAAAACTGGAGAAAATTATAACTGTCTTTGCTGGGAAGGATAGCTGCAGTAAAAATGAATGTTTTACCAAGGTTTTTATTTCTTTTTCAAATAAGAATAAGAATAAGAATAATTTTATTTCTATACCGCCCTTCTCCCAAAGGACTCAGGGCGGTGTACAGCCTATTAAAAACACAAGACAACATCAGTTAAAATAATTTAAAATTATTAAATGAATTCGGCTCAATTTAAAACCCCAGGAATTTAAAACCCAATTTAAAATTGTTATGTTGATAGCCCAGCCTGGCAGAACAACAGGGTTTATTGTTCCGCCATTGTTGTTTATCATTCATAAAATGATACCTATACTTAAAAAAGATGAAAACTTGAAGGAATGGCAGAAGGGCATAAATAAGTTTGTTTGGGCAGGGAAGAAACCGCGAGTAAATCAAAAGATAATGCAAGATACACGAGAAAGAGGTCTTAAAATGCCCAATTTAAGATTGTATTACGAAGCCGCTGCCCTCTCAGCAGTTACTGACTGGATAAATTTAACGGAGGAAAGGATATTAAATATTGAAGGATATGGTCTGGTCTACGGCTGGCATGCTTATTTATTGTATGATAAGAAAGTAGGTAAGACTTTTAAAAGTCATATATTTAGGAATGCTTTATTGCGTGTCTAGAAAAAGTATCAATACAAATTAAACGATAAGTTACCAATATGGACAGTACCCAGACACGCGATAGAGAATATAAATGTGGAGCAGAAACAAGATAGGATTACATACAAGGAACTCCTCTATAAAGAAGGAGTGAGATTACAATTAAAATCTATGGAACAATTAAGAGAGGAAGGAATAATTAGAACTTGGTTTCAATATGGACAGCTGCAGGCCAGATGGAGAGAAGATCAAAAACCTGGTATTTTGCAACAGGATGAGAATTTGATAAAACAAATAAGAGACAAAAGTCAAATGCATATAAAAAGGTTGTACAATGCATTAGTGGAAATAGATTCAGAAACAGAGCTAGTCAAGGATTGTATGATAAAGTGGGCACAAAATATAGGAGAATCAATAATGATGGAAACATGGGAAAAGATATGGGTTAGAAATGTAAGATTTACACAAAACCAAAAATTTAAGAGAGAACTTTTATAAAATGTTTTATAGATGGCATTTAGATCCAAAAACACTAGCCTGTATGTATCCAAATTTACAACCTAAATGTTGGCGATGTGAGTGAAGATGCTACGTATTTTCATATATGGTGGACATGTAAAAAAATTAAGGCTTTTTGGATAAAAATATGGTGGATTATTCAAAATATTTTAAAGAAAAAAATTTAATTTACACCACAGTTTTTTTTGTTGGGAATAGTTACGGATTGTACTGTAATAGAGACTAAGTTGGTTTTAAATTTAATAACAGCAGCCAGGTTACTGGTGGCACAGTATTGGAAGAAGGAAGATCCACCTACTATTGAGGAATGGACATTAAAAGTCGCGCCTCTGGCAGAGATGGCAAAAATTTCATCATACCTCAAAGACCACTCAAACGAAAGATATATATCGGAATGGAAAAGATGGATTGACTATATTCAAAACAAATATCAGACTAAGAAGTTTCATATAGCTTATGAATGAAACATTCTTAATTTTTTAGTTTATGTTTATAGTGTTTCGAATTATAAGGAGTTAAAGACCTAGGGAGAATTTGAAGTCAACAAATTGTTAGCATATTTTAGTTTTATGTTTGTGAATGCTATACCCTGTGCTTGTTCTGGGAAGTCTAGGGAGGGGGGTAGGGGGAAGGGGGAGAGGGAAAGGGTGGATGGGTGGGCAAGGGGGGTGGGAGGGGGGAGGGGTGGGGGGGAGAAAATGTTTGTATCTTTTATAAAACTTTTCAATAAAAAAAAAAGAGATATTCCATCATTGACCATCGGGGGTGAGGTGTTACCCCCTATGGATAGGGCTCGCAACTTGGGTGTCCTCCTGGATTCACGGTTGTCTCTGGAAGATCATGTAACGACCGTGACCATGGGGGCATTTGCCCAGGTCTGCCTTGTGCGCCAGTTGCGCCCTTACTTGGACCAAGATGCCCTACGCACCGTTACTCATGCGCTGGTCACCTCCCGTCTTGACTACTGCAACGCTCTCTACCTAGGGCTGCCCTTGAAAACCACTCGAAGGCTTCAGCTGGTGCAGAATGCAGCCGTGCGGGTTGTGATGGGAGCATCCCGACACTCCCATGTTACACCCCTCCTGCGCGACTTGCATTGGTTACCGGTTGCCCTTCGGGTGAGGTTTAAAGTGCTGGTTATTACCTACAAAGCCCTTCATGGCCTAGGCCCGGGATATTTGTCGGACCCCCTGCAGCCAGTGACAATTCCCAATTGCCCGGTGCGTTCCCACAGACAGAGCCTCCTCAGGGTGCCGTCGGCCAGACAGTGTCAGCTGGCGACCCCCAGAGGGAGAGCTTTCTCTGTGGGCACACCCACCCTCTGGAACCAACTTCCTTTGGAGCTCCGGATGGCCCCTGACCTTCGCTCGTTCTGCCGCGATTTGAAGACCTGGTTGTTCCGCAGCCTGGACTGATGGGGGGGGGGGTTCTTAATGAATTTTAAATTGTTTTAAATTGGAATTTTAATTTTATATTGTCTTTTAATGAGGAACTGTGCATCTTCACCATTGTGAGCCATCCTGAGTCCTTGGAGATAGGGCAGCATATAAATTGCATTATAAATAAATTAATAAATAAATTGCATTATAAAAACAATTTTTTTAAAAAATAAATATCTGGGAGCTGACATGCCAACCCCACCCCCCCAAAAAACAGGAAGTCCACCTGAAAGAAAACAAAATAGGGAAGGGGAGACAAAGGAAACATAAAATCAACTAAATTTGTCAGGGTACAATTGATGAAATATACGTACTAATTTAGGGGCATGCACATGTTTTTTGTGAACTCATTCATTGTGTGAGAAGGGGAGGTGTTTCCAAGCCACCAGGTACTGAGTGGTCCCGTGGAATTTCCTAGAGTCAAGAATTTCCTGAACCTCAAAATGTTGTTCACCCTCTACCATAATAGATGGCAGAACAGGGGTAATAGCCGGACGAAGATCAGAGGTGACTTCAGGCTTCAATAAGCTACAATGGAAAACGGGGTGGACTTGCCGTAATGACTTAGGGAGTTGTAATTCCACCGTGACAGTGTTAATAAGATGAATGATGGGAAAAGGCCCAATATATTTAGGACCCAACTTTTTAGACTGCTGCAAAGATTTTAGAAACTTGGTGGAAAGGTAAACTTTCTTCCCCACTTTATAAGGTTTAGGTTCAGTTTCTTTGTCTGCTTGTGCTTTATAGGCAGCCTTGGCTTCATTCAAGGCTTTGTGGACCACTGGCCAAATGATCCACTGTTTCAAGGAGGGTATATCTGGTTTATGTGAGGGTAACTCAGGCATAGCATTAAATTTTTGCCCTGTGGCCACTCTGAAAGGGGTAAAACCTGTGCCAGTGTGAACTGCTTTATTATAGGCTACTTTTGCAAAAGGCAGTATTTCGGTCCAGTTGTCCTGCTGGTAATTAATAAAACACTGCAGATATTGTTCCAGAACTGAGTTCGTTCATTCCGTGGTCTCATTCGTGTGTGGATGATGACTAGAACTAAGTCCCTGCTCGCTCTCAAGTAGATTCCAAAATGCTTTCCAGAACTTGGACGTGAATTGGACCCCCCTGTACGAAATAATACGCTGTGGGGTCCCATGCAAGCAGTAAATGTGGACCAAAAACAGTTTAGCCAAGGCTTTAGCTGTAGGTATCTTTTGGCATGGGATGAAATGAGCCTGTTTTGAGAAAAGATCTGTGACAACCCAGATCACTGTATTTCCAGAACTCTCAGGCAATTCAACAATGAAATCTATGGATAACTCTCACCATGGTCCTGAAGGGTCGGCCACCAGGTGCAGTAGACCAGGGGTTTTCCCCTGCCTGCATTTAGCGGCAGCGCAAATTGGGCAGTTTGCTACATAACTTTCTATGTCCTTTTTTTAATAAGGGCCACCAGAATTGCCGTTTCAGTAAATGAAGCCTTGGTAGTACAGTGGTTTAATGCACCCTGTAATTAACACAG
Source organism: Pantherophis guttatus (assembly GCF_059756535.1). Taxonomy (NCBI): domain Eukaryota; kingdom Metazoa; phylum Chordata; class Lepidosauria; order Squamata; family Colubridae; genus Pantherophis; species Pantherophis guttatus. The sequence goes on along the minus strand of NC_142065.1, from coordinate 116,398,061 downwards.
CTGCCTGCAATTTCTGCAGGTTCGAATCTTACCAGGCTCAAGGTTGACTCAGCCTTCCATCCTTTCTAAGGTAGGTTAAATGAGGACCCAGTTTGTGGGGGCAATAAGTTGACTTTGTATAAATATACAAAAGTATGAAGGCTATTGCTTAACGCATTGTAAGCCGCCCTGAGTCTCCGGAGAAGGGCGGCATATAAATCAAATTTTTTTAAAAAAAATGTAATATTTTTACAAAACCAAAGTGATCAGCTAATTTGGAGTCATGGCAAGCTTGTATATTTATTTATTAAATTTATTTATTTATTTATTTATTTATTTATTTATTATTAAATTTATATGCTGCCCCGCTCCAGAGACTCAGGGCAGCTCACAATACATTTAAAAAAAAACCATTCTAAAAATATTTAAAAGATTAAAAAACATTAAAAACCTTAGAACGCATTCACACCAATCGCCCCAGGCCTGCCAGAAAAGCCAGGTCTTCACAGCTTTTCAGAAGGCCAGTAGGGTGGGGATGGTCCGGACCTCAGGAAGTAACTGGTTCCAGAGAGCTGGGGCAGCCACAGAGAAGGCCCTCCCCCACGGCCCGCCAGCCAGCATTGTTTAGCTGATGGGACCCGGGGGAGACCAACTCTGTGGGATCTTACCGGTCGCTGGGAGCTATGCGGTAGAAGGCGGTCTCGAAGATAACTTGGCCCTGAGCCATGTAGGGCTTTAAAGGTAATAACCAACACCTTGAATTGTGCCCGGAGACCAATAGGGAGCCAGTGCAGCTCGCGGAGAATTGGTGTAATGTGGGTGTATCTAGGTGCACCCACAGCTCGTGCGGCTGCGTTCTGGACCAGCTGCAGTCTCCGAACACTTTTCAAGGGTAGCCCCATGTAGAGCGCGTTGCAATAATCTAACCGTGAGGTGATAAGGGCATGAGTGACTGTGAGGAGTGCCTCCTGATCCAAGTAGGGTCGCAATTGGTGCACCAGGCGAACTGTGCAAAGGTCCCCCTAGCCACAGCTGTCAGAGGTTGCTCTAATCTTAGCTGTGAGTCTAGGACGACACCCAAATTGCGAGCCCGTTCTGAGGGGGACAATTTCTCCCCCCCCAGAACCAAGGATGGACAAGCAACATAGTCTTTAGGAGGCAGTACCCACAGCCACTCGGTCTTGTCTGGGTTAAGTCTGAACCTGTTGACTCCCATCCAGACCCTCACAGCCTCCAGGCACCGGCACATCACATCCACTGTATCACTGAATTGACACGGGGTAGAGATATACAGCTGGGTATCATCAGCGTATTGCTGATATCTCACCCCATATCGTCAGATGATCTCACCCAGCGGTTATAGTTCTCAGCCTTTTCCTAGCTGGACATATAGCTTATTTCCCACCCAAGTTAACCCCTCTTTTATTATGCAAGTATGTTTATTGGCACTCAACCAACTCATCCATTTCTAAGGCTTTTTTGAAATCTGTGGTAGTGGCATTGTCTAAAATGGAAGGGTCGTTCTTCACCTGAGAGGGTGTAACGACCTTAGCTGCTAATTGGAAGGTTGGGATCATGGGCTTAATTACTTCCACCTTGACACTGTTGTATTGTGGTAGTCTGGATGAGGCATCTGCCAAAAAGTTTTTCCCTCCCGGTAAATACTTCAAAGTGAAATTAAACCGTTGGAAGTACTGTGCCCACCGGACTTGTTTTGGAGATGTTTTCTGTGGGATTTTGAGTGCTTCCAAATTCTTGTGGTCAGTCCATACTTGGAAAGGCATTTTACTTCCTTCTAAGAAATGTCTCCAAGTTAGGAGTGCCCACCTAACTGCAACTCCTTTTCCCATATTGCCCATCTCTGTTCAGTTTCAGTTAACTTCCTAAAGGTGTATGCACATGGTTGTAATTTGCCTTCTTCATTCTCTTGGAGTAAAACAGCACCAACTGCCACATCGCTGGCATCAGCCTGCATTACAAATGGTTTTTCTGGGACTGGGTGTTTTAATACAGATTCAGCTGAATAGTTTTTTCAGTTTTTCAAATGCTGCTTGGCAGTATATAGTCCGATTCAGTGGTTGGCTATGTTTTGGTTTATCTACCCCCTTGGTTTTTAACAGATTTGTAATTGGCAATGCTATTTGGGCAAAAGAGGGGATAAACTGCCTATAAAAGTTAGTGAACCCCAGGAAGCTCTGCAATTGTTTGCGAGTTCGGGGGATTTCCCACTCGAGGATTGCTCTGACTTCTGTGGAGTCCATTTCCACCCCATGGTGAGAGATTCTGCATCCTAGGTAATCTATCTTGGTGAAAATAACATTTGGAGAGTTTGGCAAACAACTTAGCTGCCCTTAATTTCTTCAAAACCTCCTGCACCAATTTAACATGTTGTGTGTTAGTTTCAATATAAATCAAGATATCATCAAGATAAACCAAAACTCCCTTATACAAGTGTCCCTGCAGCACCTTGTTAATTAGCTGCATGAAAACGGTGGGAGCTCTTTGGAGTCCAAATGGCAAAACCTTGAACTGAAAACATCCAAGTGGACAATTAAACGTTGTTTTCCATTTTTCCCCTTCTCGGATCCTGATCCAGTAATAAGTCTCCCACAAGTCTAGTTTAGAAAAAAATCTCCCCTTCGTCAGATGGGCCAGCATGTCCTTCATTAAGGGTAGGGGATAAAGATTTTCCTTGCAAATAGCATTTAAATTCCTATAATCTACACATAAACGTAACAAGCCGTCCTTCTCCCAGAACAGGACAGGGGCAATCACCTTGGGTCTTGCCGATTCAATGAACCCATGCTCAAGGTTTTTGTCAATGAATTGCTACAATTCATCCAGTTCCCAGGGAGTCATAGCGTAAAATTTTGGCTTAGGTAGTTTGGCCCCCAGTAAAATCTTGATGGCACAATCCGTAGACCTATAGGGGGAAGTTCATCTGAGGCCACTTCGTTGAAAATATCCATCAAATCCCAGTATTCCCTGGAGACTTCTGGTAGGGACTCCATTTGCCGCAGCCGCAGCTACCTCCTCACTCTGGTATTTCAGTCTGGTGGGGTTCCTCATTCCAAATTAATTCATCATTAGGGAATTGGAGGGTCCTCTCTGTCCAATCCACCCTTGGATTCCACGTCTATAACCAGGTTAGTCCCAGAACTAGGGATCAGTCCATCCCTGGTGTCACAATGAAAGCAATGGTTTCCAAGTAATTTACCATCGTTAGTTCGAGTGATTCAGTGGTAAACGTGGCCAGGACATTTGGACCCATCAAGTTGGCAGAACAAGATGGGTTTTTAGTGGCTTTAGTTGAATGCCCAGTTCCCTGACCAGAGTGGGGCTTATTAGGTTTCCCGTGCACCCCGAATGTAGCAATGCCTTAAGTCTCACTTTTCTCCCCATTAAGGGTTCTCTGGGGGTTGTAAAGGGTTCAGCAACCCCACTCACCAATGGGTCTTCGTAGTCACTCTCCGACTGACTAGCTTTCACCACTGGAGGGGTCAGAGTTCCTCGCACCGTAATTGATTCCGGCGGGAACTCAATGACCGCATGGGTCTTCAGGGCGGTATCTTTGGCACATGGTGGTGGCTTTGAGGATTTCCCTCCAACCTGCTTCTCTCCCTTTCAGGTGGACATTCTCACATACCACTTTGCGTGGTGATTTCCTTCCCGCAATGGAAGCAGGTGACTGAGCGTGGCGGGGCAGAGCGAGGTTTGGTTTCCTTCCTTCTCCCTTCTGGCGGGGATTTCTTCCAGAAATGGTTTGAGCGGTACTGGTTTTGAGCTTGGTTGATTTCTGCTTCCTCAGCCAAGACACACCAGTTTGCAGGCAGACTGGGACTCCACGGGCAATGCAGGCATTGTACAGGTTATCGTTTAAGCCATCTTTGAACCAACTCATGAGTATTTCCTCTGGCCAATCTATGTGGCAAGTCAGATCATGAAACTCTTCGATGTACTCGGTGACTGGATGGCGTCCCTGTCTGATGTGCCTTATGTGGTCTCTAGCCTTGCAGTCAGCTAGGGGGTCCTCAAATCTCCATTTCAGGGCTGTCATGAAATGGTTGAAGTTGCAGAGCTCCGATGCATCTGCATCATGGAGGCTCACCATCCAATGTGCAGCTGATCCTTCTCGAGCCAAGGTGACAACCCTGACTTTGGCACCTTCTGTAGGGAGATCCCTCCCATACTCCTGCATGTAGGTACTACGTGTGTGAGGAAAAATCCCAGTTGCTAGGGATTCTCGTCGAATTTGATGCCAAGAGGGGGTGCCTTCCATTCTAAGTTTGGAAGCCTCATCTCGTCGTGTTGCAAACCTTGCTTTGTGTTGAGATGTTTCCTAGGCGGATCTTCCATGGTGGAAATGGGTTCATCAGTAGCCCCACGGTTTCAGCCAATGCACCTGGGATTGAGGATCTCTTTCGTTCATCGGTAGTCCCCTTTTGTACTCCTAACTGGCTTGCAGTGCAAGCCTGGACATCCTGGATCCGCATGCCATGGATGGCCTCCCTCATGAGGTTGATGGCTTCCCTCAGGAGTTGGTTGGGCCGATCTGGGGCTCCTTCCAGTTTATCATTGTCATAAAGGTCTCCTATCTCCTGCTTCCAACCAGGTTGTTGGCTTCCATGGGTGAGGGTGACATCTTTGGTTCTGCAATCCCAGCCTTCCCTCTTCCCAAACTGATAGACCACTTCAGCTTGACAGCAGTGCTTGAGGCAATGCTCAACCCAGGCATTGAGGGCCTCAACTGAGATTTTGAAGGGGTGGGGTTCTCCCCCAGTCTTCAGCCTCTTCGTGGTCACTGCCCTGGGCAGACATGGTGTGCACAGTCCCCATGGTAGGGCTGAGTCCAGGTTGACCAGTTTGCATTTGTTGCCTAATGCCTAATGTAAGGTCTTGCCTCTCCAATCTTCCCAAGAAAGCAGGACTCGCGAAACTGCAGTGGTTCCAAAAGGAGCTTTTATTGGAAGGTTTGTGATAACAAGAGATCTAGGCAAGAACTGAAGCTTCTGATTTAAAACCAGCTATTTAAAGCACTGCTAACCAAACCCCTCCCACAATACATCATTGCAGGGAAACAGAAACAGAAACTTCATATACAGACCACTCCATTCCTCCCCACCCTTCCTCACACCAAAATGTCAGCGTCCCTGTAGAAATATCTGGGACCTGACACTGATTCTGCTGTCTTTTAAATGTGCTTTGAAAAGCTGGGTCTTTCCCCAGATTGTGGACTAAGATGGGATGGCAGTTGCCTACGCAAGGTTGTTATAGTGGATGTTTTGTTCTACTGGGATGATCTTCTTTCTTTTGTTTTGGAGCTTGTTTAAAGCTTTATTTTTAATTTATTAGGCAAAGTCACCAATGATTTGTGGCAACTTTAGAAATGCAAATTAGAAATAAATAACAATCTAGCAATGCAGAATTCACATAATATGTGCATACATTTATTAATATACCTTAAAGCTATCATGAAAGGCTAATTGTGAGAGTAAAAGCTCTATTAATCATAGTTAATATTCATCTGGTATGATTGTTTCTTATCAATCATAGTCTTGGAAAAAGAAGTTGTGAAAAAATAACTTCATTCATATGCAGAGAAATGATGACACATATAAATGATTTAGTAATTATCCTTTTTCATTCCTGCCTCAGGACGTGAAATAAAAGATTTTCACTACAAGCAGAAAACTCTGACACTGAGAAAAACATTTTAGCTATTATAACTGTCTGTTAACAACTACTGTAAAAAACAGTGGGTGCTCTCTCTGTTGCTCTAGCAAGGGCTAGAAGATTATCTCTCAGATATTATCTACGCTAGGCAGAGGCTGGACCTGATGCCCAAATAGCTCCTTCCAATTTACAAACTGCTGCAACTGTGATGTGGCCAGTCATAAAATAGCTAGTACCCAGATTGCTGGGGGCAATATGCTGACTCTATAAAACTATAAAGTACTGTGAAGTGGTATATAAGTCTAAGTGCTATTGCTATTTATCGGAGGCAATAGATACAACTACTCCCAAAACTCTGTTTACTTTTCCCCCAGTCACTGTCACCTCAGCTTGCTTCTTTCTTCTGGGCAGATGGTCACCTTTTCAAATGAACAGAGATAATTATTATCTCTCATTTATGCTTTTAAAAAAGAATATCCTTAGGACTCAAAAGCATTAGTTTAACACAGAGATCCTCTTAATGTTCTACTTTGCTTCACAATACAATGGTTTATTCTTTTTTAAATGTGAAGATTCACAACAGCACCTTCTTCTATTGTAATCCAAATTTTAAATGTATAAATAGCAGTAATCTGTGCTAAAGAGGAAATTCATGATTATATTTGACTCTCTAGTATCATTCCAGGACCTACTTTTCTGAAAGGTTTCAATTTGGTCTCCATGATGAATTCATATTTGCAGAGTTCACAGCAACGGGTGTCTGAGCTCTTGATCCACTGCTGCAGACAAGCTTGATGGACAAAATTAAGGCTTCCTGTACAATGACAGGGAGTAATTAATGGGCTCTCATCATCTCCTTCACAATGGCATATCCTATGACAAGAACATAGCAATTTATTAGGGGAAAGAAAAGAACTATGGTCTAAACTAGAAAAATGTCTTTTTGAAAAAAGGCACAATATCAAAGAATAATAAATTATCTGAGATCATATGTGACCATATTTCAGAGTCTGAAATAACTATTCAAGTAGACTAAAGTAAAATGTTGATTTCTTGCTTCTAATTATAAGACCAAAACAATCAAACAAAAATTTGTAAAAAAGAGAAAGGACAAAGAAGGACATTGCTATTAGCTTTTCAACAAGGCTAACGGGGCTTTACTTACTGCTGCACTTCATCAATGACAATTATGTGCTTAAGTTATGGAAAATTAGTTATTTTAAATCACTATTATAATCTATAATAACATGAAAATTGAATTTTCACATTTTAAAATGTTGATGGAAGTGTGTTTAAAATATTTTCCTTGGAATTTCTGGGATAATCATTTATAAACTTCCTGCCACAAAAGCAACTAAAAAGCAGCAATCTCAGCTTGCTTTGCCCAAGACTTTTTGCACAAAATTCTGGCACAGGTTTTGTATAGCTATGATTCCATAGTGAACCACAAATCCCCACGACCAGAAGTTTCAGAGGAAGTTAAATGGGTATTCAAAATTGTGGGATAGCACTTCTCACTATCGTATCAAATGTCCTTAATTACAGTACCCTGTTCCCCCCAAAATAAGACATTCCCTGATAATAAGCCCAATCGGGCTTTTGAGCACATGGCAATAAGGCCAAGCACTTATTTCAGGGTTCAAAAACATATAAGACGGGGTCTTATTTTCGTGGAAACACGAAAATTTGAGTAGTAACATTGTAGAAAATTCTGTGAGATGCATGGATGACCTCTGAAAGATTATGGGTACAAGGGAAGTCCTTTTCAGTGGAAACGTTTATATCAGTGCCACTCTCTTTCTCAAGAGCCCCAGAATTCTGGGAGATGATGCAGACAAGCAGGGTACCTGTTCTGGTTGAGTATTAACCTGAAACAGGAGAGGCTGTTTCCTGAGGCAGGTTCTGTTTTGGAAAAGAAAGAGATGTGCACAAAGATGAAAAGGCAATTATGCACTGAAGAGTGCTTGGAACCAGGGAAGTTGAAATCTGTTTCAGGGGCAAGCAACTCGGTTGTTCCAAGATGTGAAGCACTACATATTTCTCAGAGATAGGTATTTTAAAAAAGCTTGCAGGAAGAAAGAAAAAACTTCTTCATTCTAGATATCCTTTTTTCCTATACATACAATAAATGGAACATATGTAAGAAAATACATGATTAGCATGGCATTAGGAAAAAAAACCAAAATGCTTTGCACATTCAAAAAAGTTGACAAGTTCAGAAGAAAATAAAGCTCAGTGTGAACTGGTGAATGGTTGAGAAAATGAAAAGAGTAGAGCAAGTTACCATAGACCTGGGAGGGGACAGAGAAAGTGGTTTGTCATAAACCAACCTGCAGACATCTCCAGACACAGAAACAGGGGAAAGTGGAGGGAAATTTTCTGACAATTGGGAAGGGCAGTCTAGATCACTATCCTTTTCAGATGAGCAGAGTGGTGCCCGCAGTGCTGTAATTTTCAGCCTCACAGAATTGTCCTCAAAGACATCATCATCTCCCATATCATCTGAACAGAAACCTGTGCTCTCTACCATACCACTGGATGATTTCTCTGGCCGGAGACAGCTTGACTTGTTATCCAGTTCATGACTGCTTGATTTGGAACTATGAGAGAAAGAGAAAAGGTACTGCAACAAATCTTTACTCTGGGAGATTTCGTTGCTATACTTGTCCTCCATGAGAGGAATACGTACAGCATTATGAGAATCAGTAGCCAGAGAAGTGCTTGAGTAATTGGTCGAGAGTGACCAGAAATATGAAAGTCTGTAATTGCTAACAGTGAAGGGCCTGAAGCTGAATGGCTTCTTCTCCTTATGACATATGTTAAGTCTTAAACACTGCTGTTGCATTTTGGTAAGTCTGCCTTCTGAACATGTTCTTTCCATGCAGCTATATCTGTCAATTGTATTCTGATCCATATCACTAAGAGACTTGGAGAATTTCAGAGCATGGCTGAATTTTTCATTCTTAGACTTGAGAGAATAGACACGTTCATGCCCATGGGAGTTTGCCTTGGAAGCCTGCACCGTATTCTGACAGGTTACTGTCACAGTGGCCCCTGGAGTCAGAGCATTTTGGCAGACAAGATTTTTCAAGATAACAGCAGATTGTACTGGACTGGGATGCCAACATTCAGAACACACTGCACTGGAACTGCATGCAGAACAATGGAATAAAAGCACAAAAAAATTAAAAAGAGTACATACAATTTGTTGAAGAAATGACATTTTCAGCCAGTATGAAGAAGGCAAATAACAAACATACAAAAGGCAGAATTAAATAGGCCAGTCAATATGGTGGCATAATCCATGTGCTACAATGCATTACATGCCAAGATCATTTAAACATGTGCATACAGCATAGCATGGCTGGACAGGATTTGTTGAACTCTGCCCTATGTGCAGAGGTGAAATTCACTTACCTTCCTTACTGGTTTGCAAATGTGCTCACGCGCGCTGTTGTCCGCACATGTGCAAAGCCTTCTGCGCATGCACAGAGGCTTAAAATGTCGCAAAAAAGCGACATCATGATGTCCGCACAGGTGGGCAGAGCCTCTCATAGCCACTGCTACCAGTTCGCCCCAGCCGGATAGAACTGGCTGAATTTCACACCTGCCTATATGCTTTTTTCTAGGTATTATGGACTCTTGAGAAAAAAGACAAGCTTATGAGAACCAGTTCTCACCACCATAGAATATGCTCCATGCACCTCTGCCCCATTCCACCTCTATATTGGAAACCTGCACAATGTGCATTAAAGTAATGTATGTGTAGTCATTTGGTTTATTTTTAATTCTTGTAATATCAAGTATTCCGACCAAAAACGTCTTATATTTGTTGATTTTTATGTATGCTTATAGTAATGTGTAAAATAAGTACACTTGAAACATGTTTCAAGCTCCAAATTAGTTGTTCCAACTTTGTGAGAAATGTTCTGGTGATATTTCTCTCTATTTTGAGCTCAAAACACTTCTGCTATAGTTGGAACAGCTATGTAGAATCCAAAATGTTTTGTGGTGCAGTGATACAAGTGTTGGACTCAGATTGTGGAGATCCACATTCTAGTCCACTGTGGAAGTTTCCAAGGTGACCCTAGGTTAGGCACTCTCTCTCAGCTCATCTTACAGAGCTATTGTTATGGGAAAAACTAGTTATTGTACAAAAATATAATATTATGTTACCAATGATTTCTAATACATTTTAATATGGCAATTTGAAAACATAAGAGAAGTGGCTACTTATTGGAAGACCAACTGTTATTCGCCCTGCAAGATTTCCTGGATCATCAGCGGTAAGATAGCATAACTTCGGACACCGTGACTATCATCAGTTTTAGTGCAATGACACAGTTAATATTTCACCTGCAAATGTCCTGATTGGTTGGTGTAGCAGATGCCTGAGAAAAACCACAAAGAGCAGGAAAAGAGTTGAGTTAGCAGGCTACAAAAACAATAACAAAAATACATTTGTTTTTATCAGTTAAGTTGATTTCATACCAGGGAATCTGTAGTTAGCCCTCCCAATTTCAATAAAAACAAACTATTTCTCAAAAACATTTAAACTGGGGATGCTTATTTTGAACAGAATTCTGCCTGGGAGGCAAAGCAATGATCTGCAGAGGAAACAAGTTTGTGGGGTTTCCCTAGGCAGTTTTAAAGTCCTGAAATAGCCCCTCTCCTGATCTGCTTAAGCTTCCATATAATAATCATGCACAAAATACATCTTTGACAAGGAAACTACTTTTAACAACTTAAACCAATTTACTCTGCAGATTAGCTCCTTTGGACTCAATTGATCTCTCATCTTACTTAAGAATTATATGAAATAATTAAGTAGGTTATCCAGGAACCAAAAAGTCATTTACAGGCAGATTTACCTCTCCACTTCAATGTACTTTAATTGCATTTTTTAATTTTTAGTACTTGAGTTTTTAAAAACTGTTAGCATCTTAGAACACTTATTCAAGTTAAATACCCTCAACCATCTGCAACTTTTCTTTCTATTGCCTCTACAGGCTGCTACTTGTGACATGTGCTTGAATGTGTAAGGAACTCAGGTGACCTCACCACTGTAGTGGCAAGAGCATCACTAGAATGGTACATAGCACAACAGAAATTGCAATCAGATTAAAATGAATCAGCCCATTTTCCTGTTTCTGAATGAAGATTGTCAGCAGCTAATTATCACTGCCTATATAATCCCACCCCCTCCCAATCAATCATGGACGGAAATACATGAATTGTTAATATGCATTACTCAAAAACTGTCTTACTGACTCAAAAATTTCATGTTATGAATTTTTACACATTCTATATTATTTTTGCATTAAATTATCATTTACTTAATTATCATTGAGGCAAAAGTGATTGCTTTATGTCTGGGAAAAAGAACTGCCACTCCTTATAAATAACTGTTGTTTAGAATAGGAGGAACACCTAGCAGAGTTATGAAAATTCCAACACTGGATTTCTGGACATGTATTGATTCTAAATTGACCCCAATCCAATGAAGCAACGTAGCTGGTGACAAGAACACAGTGGAACCAGCAGAGGAGCAGAACCAATCAAAAATAAAGAGGTCTATGTGAACAGATTAATATTTATATATGTGATATAGATATGTAAAAAATGGATATTTTTCAAGAATATTCTACAAGATAGCAAGTTAGATTTATAAAGTTTCCTGAGCAATAGAAAAAAATGAGAAGAAGCCATGTGCAACCTTGACTAGACTGCACAGTCTCTATTTCTCTAATCTTTGATGTTTCAGCACACATAACCTGGATACTCAAGTAAAAACTGGTCATAAACTAAACAATAAGAATACGGTAACTTCTAAAGGCACTTAATGTTTCTTTTTTTCTGTTAGCAATCAATAAAATCATATAAAAGGTGATTCATCATCATAAACTTTTGTAGTCTACACAGTTCTTTTTATAACTGCTAAACATTTAATATATCTATTTTCCTAACCCTCCATTCCCAAAAGAGCTGTTGCATACAAAAATAGGCTGAAAAACTCAGTCTTCACCTTCCAGTGATTTCACCAGCATTCCCCCTGAGATTCTCAGAGGACAAAAAAATACAGAACTCCTGACAATAAATATACTGGTTATTACTGATCAACTATTAGCTGAGAAGTTTCAGGTTCCCCCCCCCTCCCCAATAATAGCTTAAATATTTTCAGAACTTCCACTTGCAATAGCTTCTTGAAGACTATAGAAAGTGTTTCTTTAAAAAGTCAAAACTGTTGAGGAAAAATACAGGCAGTTCCATATGGAAACTTTGATCAAAAAGTTATGCTTCTCCAATTCTCTTCAGATAAAGCTGTGCTTCCTAATTGGAGAAAGAAATTACCATACCTGTTCTTTCCTCTTGGCTTTCTTCTTAGAAACTCTGGAAAAAGTAATATCTCGAGCTGGAATTACAGAGATTTGGTGCAATGGTATATTCATTACACCATAAATATAAGATTGGACCTCCTATATATGGACAATTCTTGATATGAGGTCCATTATCTATCTTTGCCAGGCCACACACCTAAAAATAATTAGAGCAGTAAAAAGTAGAAAATAATCAGAAAATGTATAGCTTCATGTATATTAGGTTACAGTAATACACATTAATAATAAACAAATGGAATATTTAGCAAAATGCTGCAATGTGGAATGTTCATATTCCAGTTTTGCCACTCTATACTACTCCTTTTCTCTATAGATTTTTATTCTTCTCCAGTACACCAAAGAACATCTTATATCCACTAAGAAGATTAGTTTTTTTACAGGCAGAGGCCTTAGTTGTTTCTTCCTTTGCAAAATAAGCATACTGGTACCTTTCGTTGTGCACAATGGTTTATATCAGGGGTTTGCAACCTTAAACACTCAAAGAGCCATTTGGACCAGTTTCCCATAGAAAACACCGGGAGCTACAAAACCTGGGTGGGCATGGCCAACTCAACATCACTCATTCCCATCCAGTCACATGACACCCCCCAGCCACGCCTACTCAGGTTTTGTGGATCCCCATGTCTTCTTTTCTGTGGGAAACAGGTATCTCTCTCTCTCTCTCTCTCTCTCATCTCTCTCCGTCTCTCTCTCATCTCTCCCTCTCCCTCTCTCTCTCTGTCTCTCTCTCTCCATCTCTCTCTCTCTCTTGTGTGTGTGTGTGTGTTCCCTCTTGAACCATTTCCAAAAACAGGCAAGGGTTGGTGGGGTTTTTTGCTGATATTGTTCTTTGGGTGCTTTTTACCATATGATTTAAATTAAGAATCATTTCAGGTTCCCAGATAAATGAAACTCTTTCGTCCCCCTGCTGTAGCTCCCTGTCAGCTGAACCCACCACTGGCTGGCCCCGCCCCTCGCCCTCACCTCCCAGTCACTCCTTGCCTGGCCTGAGAAGGTAAGGGCGATGGTGGGGGATGGAGACTTGCTCCATATTCCAGAGCAGGAGCGAAGTGCCCCTGTACTTGCCTCATCTCGCGAATGCTTCTTCTGGCCCTTGCTGGTGCTGCGAGCACCTCAGTCGCCCAGGGAGACTCGTGACTTGCTCTCCGCCCCGAGAGACTGGCCTGGCCTGGCTGCAGCCGATGCTCCGCATCATAATGTGCTCCAGGAGGAGGAGTGGACACCATCTCCCCCATTGTGAAGCGCACTAAATTTAACTGTGGTGCACAAGGCGTTGCAAGAGCAGCAGGCAGGCCATGGAGGCGAGAGCAGTGGCGTTAGCCACAGCGGGGCCAGTTTCTAGGGCGGAGAGCAAGTTGTGTGTGTCCCTGAGCAACCGAGGTGCATGGAGCACCAACAAGGGCCAGAAGAAGTGCCCGTGAGACCCAGCAAGTACAGGGATGCTTCATGCCTGCTCTGGAATATGGCGCTCTCCATCCCTCGCCATCACCCTTATCTTCTCAGGCCAGGCGAGGAGTGACTTGGAGGGGAGGGTGAGGGGCAGGGCCAGCCAGTGGTGGGTTCAGCCGACAGGGAGCCACAGCAGGGGGACGAAAGAGCCGCATGCGGGTCTGGAGCCACGGGTTGCTGACACCCGGTGTATACATTGGGATTAGTGGTAGCAATAATTTTCCTGACTTATAAACAAGATCTAGCTTCATTTAGCAAACTGACATCATATTTATTTATTTATTTATTTATTATTGAATTTCTATACCGCCCTACTCCCGAAGGACTCAGGGCGGTGCACAGCCATGAAATAAAACACATAGATATACAAAATTTAAAATCGAATAAAATGAATTAAATAAATTTGGCTGAATTAATACCCATAATTTAAAATACCCATATTTTAAAATCCATTAAAAATTTAGAATTTACACTTAAAAGGGAGAAGATTTAGGCGAGGCCAGCTTGATGAAATAAAAACGTCTTCAACTCGCGGCGGAAGGTGCGCAGATCCGGAATCCTCCGTATCTCTGGGGGGAGCTCATTCCAGATCGTCGGTGCCCCCACAGAGAAGGCTCTCCCCCTAGGGGCCGACAGCCGACATTGTTTGGCCGACGGCACCTGGAGGAGCCCCTCTCTGTGGGAGCGTACTGGTCGGTGGGAGGTTGTTGATGGTAGTAGGCGGTCCCGTAAGTAACCAGGTCCCAAGCCATGGAGCGCTTTAAAGGTGGTAACCAAAACCTTGAAGCGCACCCGGAAGACCACCGGGAGCCAGTGCAGCTCGCGCAGGAGAGGTGTTACATGGGAGCTCCATGTTGCTCCCATAACCACCCGCGCGGCCGCACTCTGCGCCAGTTGGAGCCTCCGGGTGCACCTCAAGGGGAGCCCCATGTAGAGAGCATTACAATAGTCCAGACGAGAGGTGACGAGGGCATGAGTGACTGTGCGTAACGAGTCCCGATCTAGAAAGGGACGCAATTGGCGAATCAGGCGAACCTGATGAAAAATCCTCCCGGTCACGGCCGTCAGGTGCTCTTCTAAAGACAGCCGTGAGTCCAGGAGGACGCCCAAGTTACGAGCCCTTTCCGTGGGGGCCAATGATTCGCCCCCAATAGCCAGCGATGGCGCCAGCTGACTATATCGGGACGTCGGAAACCACAGCCACTCGGTCTTGGATGGGTTGAGCCTGAGCCCGTTTCTCCCCATCCAGATCCGTACGGCCTCCAGGCACTGGGACATCACTTCAAGGGCATCGTTGGGGTGGTCCGGGGTGGAGATGTACAGCTGGGTGTCATCAGCGTACAGATGGTACTTCACCCCGAAACCACGGATGATCTCGCCCAGCGGCTTTACATAAATGTTGAACAGAAGGGGCGAGAGAACCGATCCCTGCGGCACCCCACATATAAGGGGCCTCGGGGTCGATCTCTGCCCCCCTGTCAACACAGACTGCGACCGGTCAGAGAGAAAGGAGGAGAACCACCGTAAAACGGTGCCTCCCACCCCCAACCCTTCCAGCCGGTGCAGCATGATACCATGGTCGATGGTATCAAAAGCCGCTGAGAGGTCTAACAGGACCAGGACAGAGGAACAATCCCTGTCCCGAGCCCTCCAGAGATCATCAACCAACGCGACCAATGCCGTTTCCGTGCTGTACCCAGGCCTGAAGCCCGACTGGAACGGATCTAGATACGACGTTTCATCCAGGTACTGGGGTAGCTGTCGCGCAACCACACTCTCAACAACCTTCGCAACGAAGCAAAGGTTGGAGACTGGACGATAATTAGCCAATACTGCCGGGTCCAGGGAAGGCTTCTTGAGGAGAGGCCTTACCACCGCCTCTTTCAAGGCGGCGGGAAAGATACCCTCACCCAACGAAGCATTTATAATCTCCTGGAGCCAGCCTCGCGTCACCTCCCGGGAAGCCAGAACTAACCAGGAGGGACACGGGTCCAACAAACATGTGGTCGCGTTCAATCTACCCAGAATCCTGTCCACGTCATCTGGGGTCACAGGATCAAACTCATCCCAGATAACAGTCTCAAGACCTGTCTCCGTCACCCTCGCTGGATCTATCCCGTCAGAGTCCAGACCTGCCCGAATCTGAGTGATTTTGTCATACAGATACTGAACAAAATCCTCGGCTCTTCCCTCCAAGGGGTCCTCCCGCGCTTCCTGGTGGAGCAGGGAGCGGGTCACTCTAAACAGGGTGGCCGGGCAATTATCTGATGACGCAATAAGAGCAGCAAAATGAGTACATTTTGCTGCTTTTATCGCCACTAGGTAACTCCTAATATGGGATCTTACCAGTGTTCGGTCAGATTCAGAAAAACTAGCCCTCCAACAGCTCTCTAGGCGTCTTTTCCGGCGCTTCATCTCCCTCAGCTCCTCGGTGAACCAAGGAGCCAGGCGAGATCGGCGCCGGGTCAGAGGCCGCAAAGGCACGACTCGATCCAGGGCTCCAGCAGCCGCCCTATCCCAGGCGGCCACTAGGTCCCCAGATGAGGCGTGAGCCAGAACCTCCGGGATTGGCCCAAGCTCCATCTGGAACCTATCAGGTTCCATCAGGCGCCTGGGGCGGTACCATCTTACCGGTTCCGCCTCCCTGCGGCGGGGTGCTGCGGTTCAAAGGTCAAGGCGAAGGAGCGAGTGATCTGACCATGACAAGGGCTCGATGACTATATCCCCTATCTCGAGATCACTCAACCACTGTCCAGAGACAAAAACCAAGTCCAGTGTGTTTCCCCCAGTGTGCGTAGGGCCATGAATTAATTGGGTCAGGTCCATGGCCGTCATGGAAGCCATGAACTCCCGAGCCACCTCAGACGCCTCACCCACGGATGGCAGGTTGAAATCCCCCATGACCATAAGTCTGGGGGTATCAACCGCCACCGCGGCAATAACGTTGAGTAGCTCGGGCAGGGCTGCCGCCACGTGGCAGGGAGCCAGGTACGTGATCAGCAAACCCATCTGAACCCCGTGGCCCCACTTCACAAGGAGGGACTCACAACCAGCTGTCTGAGGTACAGTGGTCTCCCTCGGCCTAAGGCCTTCTCTAATAATAACCGCTACTCCCCCGCCCCTCCCCTGTGACCTTGGCTGATGGAATGCGTGGAAACCTGGTGGGCACATTTCTACCAGAGGGACCCCTCCCTCTGGGCCCAACCAGGTCTCCGTAATACCCGCCAGGTCCGCTCCCCCCTCGTAAACAAGATCACAGATGAGGGGGGCTTTATTTACTACAGACCTGGCGTTGCACAACATCAGACGAAGGCCCGGGCCCTGAAGGTCTGTACTACCTGGAGAACGGGTGGAGCCTTGGGGGCTGGAGCACTCTACTGCTTGAAGACAGCGGGTGCGTGCTCCCTTAACATGATATGGCCCCCTGCTCCCGCCATATCTACCCCTCCCACACACAGTACCGATGGTGAAAGCATAGTCTGGACCAGCTCGACCCCCTCCGGATCCCCCACCACCCCCGCCGAACGTCCTGGCCAAGCCCGACTCTCCCCCTAGTGGGTTATCCCCCAAACCCACAATCCTAATTCCAATCCCACCCCCCTCCCCCCTCCCAGAACCCCTTAAAAGTTTAAACAAGGACAATTTTAAAAAACCCTGCAGCCCCCTCTTTGCGGCATGCCACCTCTCGGGACTCCAGAGCCCGTCATCGAGGTAGGCCCTCGATAGAATGGAGGGCCAAGCCTGCGAGAGGGGGGAGTCTCGCAGACCAAGAAGCTCCGCTGCTGAGTACATTAATCATAATGGGTAACACGGCCATATCCTGAGGGTGTATATAAAGGACCGAGGAGAAGACAAAGGAATGGGGGATCTCAGAGACATATTTGCAGGACCAAGTCCCCTGTCCCCTCACAACAGAGGACATAGTCCAAAGCCAGGACGACCACAGTTCCAAGGGGGAAATAGATCTAACCGCCCTCTCACGGTGGTTAGGTCAGCTGGACAACCCCCTCTTGTGGTGGGGTGGCAGCAATGAACCGATGCATATAGACAGCGTCCGGGGGTCAGGTCCAAAAATCGCCCTCTCACGGCGTTTTGTCCGGTGGTAAAGACTGATGGTAAAGTCCCCTCGCTGGTAAAGTCCCCTCGCTGGTAAAGTGCATATGTGTAGAAAGCTGGTAAAGTGCATATATGTAGAAAGCGTCCCGGTTCAGCCCCCAGGGGCTCTGACACCTGGCCACCCTCTCACGGTGGTCAGGCAATGTCTAGCCCCCTCAGCCGACGGGATGCAGCCATGTACCGGTCTCCCATTCAGGTGGAAATAGCCCTCTCCAGTCAGGGGGATTCAGAATAGTAATAATAATAGGGCATAGCGCCAATGAGTCCCACAGGCTGACAGTTGGTCCAGGTGGGCCCAGTTCTAAAAGGGAACGCTGGAGGAGAGAGAAATGGGGCAGAAATGGGGCGGCTTTCTCAAGCCCCCCGCCCCCCGCACAACCACAAATTGAGGCCTCCCGAGGCCCAGAAAATCGCTCCGGGTCTTTTCCGCCCAACCGTGGTTGCAGGTCTCCCAGACCTGTTGGTTTGTTGCCCCCCCAGCTCCTACTCCAAAAGGGGGGGGTCCCCAGCGCCGTCTGACCGCCAGCTAGCCTCCACAGCAACCGCCATCGCCGCCACCACCGCGCCATCGTTGCCAGCCCCCAAAGAGCCTGGCGACGTCCCAGAGGTCTTCAGGGGGTGCCCGACACATCGTGTAGCACTTCGGGCAACCCCCCCGGGCTTCGAAACTTGCCGCGCGGCGGGCGCCCCCCGGCTCAGCGCCGCTCCCACTAATTGATGGCTCCGGCTGTGAAAAAACGCTGCTGACGCTGCCGACGCCCAGCTGATCAGCCTGGCGCTCCACGCATCGCCCCTTCCCCTCGGCTCAGTCACGGAGGGAAAGAAAACCCTCTCCGTGTTGGCCGGGAGCTCCCCTGACAGGTCCTGGGGTCGAGGATCTTCAAAACGACCCCCAAAGGACCCAAAGGGTAGGTCGGCGCCCCATCCTCAGATCGTGATCCCAGCGGGCGCCGCCATCTTGGACATGCGCAAAAGTGCATATCTGAAATTATCCTATTCAAGTATGAATAATCCATGTTCCATACTCCTGAAAAGGAAAGTACTTGGCAAACTGAGGACATCAAAACACATTAAATACTATTTTATATATATATAGAAAATGTACGCAGTCATCCATATTAAATATATAACTCCGGGTAGCTAATATCACATTCACAACCAAGAATATAAAACCACTTTAACAGAACGAAGATATAATTAAAAATAATAAATAGAAAAAGAACAGTGTTTTAAATAAAGCCATTTTGGTAGTGAGAGCTACCAAATGTACAACTTTCTCAAAAGTACCCATCATTCATCACTGTATGATTCATGAGGATCTTAATTTTAACCCAAGTAGAATACTGGGATTCCACTCATTACTTGGGGCATCTTATCTGTAACAAAAATAATAGAACTTGCACATCTTTAGCATCTTAAAATCCTTTTAAGTACTGGAATATTCAAAAGACTGGGGTCATGGTATAGTATTTTAATACTTAGCTGAGTAATTTTGTAGCTACTACATGGGCACATTTGTTTATTCTTGGGATCTCCAATACTGCATACTTTGGTGAATAAACCACATTCATTGTTTTCCCTTACAATTTTATATTACCCCCAAATTCAATTGGCCTTTTATCAGTAACGGTACTTTAAAATATCAGGTAAGCTGTCTGAAAAAATAATTAAGAAACTACCAACTTTATTTGGATTTTTAATGGACATATATATATGGAATCATAGAAATGGTTAATTAGTCTAATCCTCTGCTCTATGCAGAATATGCTAATCAAATCTGAGTGGGCATCTTATAATAAAATAAATAATAAAACATTACTATCAAATTATAAGCCCAATTAAAATCTCTAAAAGATTTCAGAAACAATCAGAAATATTTTAAGGCCCTCCTAAACTGTAACAAAAGAACCAGCTGGAGCTCTGATGGTAAGTGATTCCATAGACTAGGAAAAAAAAACATGTAATTAGAAGTTGATAAGAGTCAAACAGGTCATTTGCAAGACATGAAAGGTTTCTTACGCATATGGTAAACTTCTTGAATTAGGCCTCGAAAATACCTAATACCAGGTCTAGCTGTTTAAACACAGAATGATAGTAGCATCTCTTGGAACACTCACCATTTATTCTGCCTGCACAGTGCGACAGAACCAGATTTAAATATAAACTGGAAATCTTTTTCCAAACAGCAGCACCTATCAGACTCAAATCCAAGGATGACACAGTAAAACCAACCCTTTATTTGCTTTCACCTAATGGACTTCAGAATCTTGCCACACTGAAGTTATAACCTTCTAATTTACTCAAGATTCTAGAGTGTGATTACCCTAAACCTGTTCATCCCTCCCCCCTCCAGATCAGGACTGCAAAGTCTCTTAATTTGGGCTTCTCTCTGATTAAATTTACTGCCTCCTCCTAGGGAAAGCTCTGTACTGCCAAAATTCCTCTCCATTGTTTCTCTAGATGCCCATTCCCTTTTATTTGACAACGTTCAACTATCCAGAATACTTACTGTACTTTTCGGTATGGTATAAGACACACTTTTTCCCCCCTAAGAGAGGGTGAAAATTTCGGTGTGTCTTATACACTGAATGTGGCCCCACCCACCTGCTGGTCCCCACCCTTCGGCCGTTTTCGGCCTCTGGGCATCGCGTTGTCAGCCTCCACTGTTCCAGGCTGCGAGGATCGCCATAGCACATTGCCGCCTCCGTGCCTTGCGTTTTTGGCCTCCATGCTTTGTGTTTTTGCCTCCATGTGTCATGTTTTCAGCCTCCACACGCCCCATTTTTGGCCTCTGTATGTCGTGTTTTCAGGCAGTTACAGGCTGCAGGGATCACCACGGCACATTATCGCTGATCGCCACTTCTGGCATCGCATTTTCAGCCTCCACACGTCGCATTATCAGCCTCCACATGCCCCATTTTTGGCCTCCGCACGTCACATTTTCCGGTGGTTCCAAGCGGCAGGGATTGGCAGCCGCCTGGAACCACCCAAAAACGCGATGCACAGAGGCCAAAAACAGGGCATGTGCGGGCTGAAAACGTGACATGCGGAGGCCAAAAAAACGATGCACAGAGGCAGCAATCGGCGGCAATGTGCATGGCGATCCCCGCAGCCTGGAACGGGTCTAAAACGGAGCATTCGGAGGCCAAAAATGCGAGGCATGAAGGCCAAAAACGCGAGGCACAGAGGCAGCGATGGTCTGTGGCAATCCCTGCAGCCTGGAACAGTTGATTGGGGGTGTTCTGGTAGGCCGATCTACCCACCAATCAGCTGCTCGTGCTGAATCAGGCTGCAATAATGTGCTGAAGCTGACCAGGCTGTTTGCTATTTCCTGCAAGGACACTAGCCAGATAAATACCGATGGATGCTGGTAGGCAGAGGCAGAATTTTTTTTTCTTGTTTTCCTCCCCAAAAACTAATGTGCGTTTTATACTCCGAAAATATGGTAATAAGAATCTATATTACTATGCTTTGTTTTTAGATTTTGTTTTTTTAACATAACCTATGGGTTGGGATATTGCCTGCTCAGCGTCATTTGCAACTGAAGCTCCCTTTAAATCCAATGATTATGCATATATACATACATACATACATACATACATAAATACATAAAGTGACTGAGATATATCCTCCATTCCAAATAATTTTATCTCTTTAAGACAGCTTCTTTATGTTTTATAAGTTCTATTCACAATGGTATTACATGGATGGAAAGAACTCTTTAAACTATTGAGCCCAGCACCCTATTATGCACAAAATCCAAATTAAACTATTCATGACAGATGTCTTCTTAACATCTATCTGAAAAGATCGAACAAAGGGATTCCCACTACCTTCCTAGTAATTGTTTGCATTGTCAAACTGATCTTATTGTTAGAGGTGTTTCAGCATTCAGTTGGAACTCTTCCCTTCTGTAACTTAAAACTTTTCCCATACCCTGATATCTGAGTGAATATAAAACAGAGCTTGCCTTCTTTTTAAAATGAAGAATCCTATCACATCCCCCTTTTGTCTTCTCTTCTTCAACCCTATTTTCACATACTTTACTTTCTTTTTCCTTCATCATTATACACTCTGAGCTGTACTCAATGGAGATTGTGAATGTCTTGTCTTATTGGTTTCTGCCATGTGTACCAGGGGTGAAATGCTACTGGTACGGACCGGTTCAGGAGGACTGGTAACGGAGATTGGGGCTGGTTCACCAAACCGGTGGCAATCGTTGGCTGGCCACACCCCCAAACCGGTCCAAGGCCCACAGCCCTGCCATGCTTGCCTGCCTTCCACACTGCCAAACTCATTGTTGTGACCGTCAGCGATCTAAGGAAACGTGTTCCAGCTCTTCAAGATCGACTTTAAGAGCGCCAACAGGAAAGTAGCGGCAGCGGGGCAACAGGGGCGTGTGTGTGTGTGTGTTCCTCCACGGTCCTCCTCTCCCTGGTGACAGCCAGGGTTTCGCCGCCTCTTTTCCTCAGAGAAGCGGTGTCTGCCTCCAAGTACTTGCGGAGGGGGACACACACACACACACCTGTCGCCCCCACTGCCACTACTTTTGCTGTCGGTTTCTCAGTGCTCTTAAAGTCGATATTGAAGAGCTGGAACATGTTTCCTTAGATCACCGCCAAACTCATTGTTGGGAGTGTCAGCGATCTAAGGAAACATGTTCAGGCTCTTCAAGATTGACTTTAAGAGCGCTGAGTAGCTGACAGCAAAAGTAGCGGCGATGAGGGCGACAGCCGTGTGATGTTTCCCTCCGCGGTCCTCTCCCAGGTGACAGGGCTTCATCGCTGCCTCTTTTCCTCACACACATACACACACGCCCATTGCATTATGGCCGCATAGAAGACCTCTCTGGCGCAGCGCAGTTCCGGGATGGCGGGAGAGCCCAAGCAAGCTCTGCCCCCACCACCATTGCTGCCCACCTTCGCCAGGCAGAGCTGCAGCACCACAGAGCCCGCTGGGCTTTCCCTTCAGCCTAGGCCACAGCATGGGCGGATGCAGCCCCAGCCAAGGCCGCTCTGACTGAGCGATCACCACGCCTCTGCAGCAACAGGCGTGCTGGGGCCACCTTACCAGCCTTCATCGCCTCCATGCGCTGCGTGTGGAAGGGGCTGTCGCCACCGCTCTCGCCACCATCCCATCCCGCCTGGCTGCAGAGTGCAGACATCCGCCTGCCTGAAGCAACCCCACCGCCGTTCGCTTTTGTTTCGCGGTGGGAGAAGGAAGAAAGCAAAAGGCAGCAGCGTTTTGCTTTCTTCCTTCTCCTGCCGTGAAACAAAAGCAAATGGTGGCGGGGTTGCTTCGGGCGGGCGGACATCTGCACTCTGCAGCCAGGCGGGATGGGAGTGTGGCGAGAGCGGTGGCGATGGCCCCTTCTGTGTGCAACGCATGGAGGCGATGAAGGCAGGCAAGGCGGCCCCGGTGTGCCTGTTGCTGCAGAGGCGCGGTGTCGCTCAGCCAGGGCGGCCTTGGCTGGGGCTGCATCCGCCCGTGCCACTGCCAAGCCATAGAGAAAGTGCCGCGGGCTCCACGGTGGCGTGGCCAGGCCTGGCCCACTCCCTGTGCGGGGGGCTGCCACCCCACCAGCGGCTTCCACCCCTTTCAAATGCCCTACATGGGGAGGGCTCTGCCTTTGCAGAAACGGGGCGGGCGGTTTGTACAGAGGATTGGTGGGGGGGATGCACGGCCCTCTGGGATGGAGAGTAGGGCAAGAGAAGGCTCCGATGTTCGCTTGGGTGGCAGAGGGAAAGACAAAGCGTTGGGGGCTTCAGAAGGGCAGAATGTCCTTCAAAATGTGCAGCTCCTGGCTCCTGGCACATTTTGTCACAGTGAGTGACGTCAAGTTGGCCACACCCACCAGGTCACATGACCATCAAGCCATGCCCATCAAGCCACGCCCACAGAACTGGTAGCAAACATTTTTACATTTCACCCCTGATGTGTACCATACCTCTTCCGTTGCCATATACAGTGGGAAGCAATTAGCAAGCACTGCAAAACTAGAAATTGGTTAGTTTTAGATTTGTCCACCATTAAGGCCAGCCTGCTCTTACACTAAGATCTTTTCAGATATTTTCAATCCCAGATTGTCCAACAAAGATACCTTTCACATAACAACAACAAGGTGCTCAGCCAATCTACTTTATCTTTTTTTATATAGTATTATCATTAATCCCACCTTTTTATATATAACTTAATAGCAATGGGGCCCTCTAGGGGAATTTTCAATGCAGGTAAAGAACACTGTGAAATCAGGTCCCAAATTTTCTGATCTACCAGGAAATATATTTAGAATTTAGAAAATTCTAAATATAGAGTGGAAAAATTTAGAATTTTTCCACTCTATGAGCCAATCAATGCAACAGCACATCCCATTTATTCTCCTCAGAAACTGTTTATAGTGTAGGTCACCACAAATTTTTGATATATAAAGGAGATGGAAGAAGGTGGGCCTCTTCAATCTCTCACTCATTTGTCTCTCCTGACAAACCTAGCAGACAACTTCGTTTCCCAAAAAATAGAGAAGGGAACAAGGGGATCAGCCATATTGGACTTAATTCTCACTAACATAGATTAAATGATAGAAGGTGTTGAAGCTACAAGAACCTTGTTGGGGGGGGGGTTGCAGTGATCATGCAATATTGGAATTCAACATTATGCAAGCACAAGCAATAGAACAAAGTCAAACGTCTTGGACTTTAAGAGAGCTAATTTCAATAAACTTAGAGAAAGCTTGGGAAGGATTCCATGGATGAGAATCCTGAAGGGGAAAACAACTCAAGAAGCTTGGGAAATTTTGAAAAGTGAGATTATAAAAGCCCAATCTAGCACAATACCAATGAAGAAGAAAAATAACTGCTCTCGGAGGACTTCTGGGGTGGCGCCACGCTGGTGCGGTGCAGGGAAACTAGACTCTGTTCTCCCTGCCCGATTTTCTGCATTTTGGAAGTCAGTAACGACAAAGCAGGTCCTTGGAGGGGACAGCTATAGTGAGGGGAACATCCAGAGGTGACAGGGAGAGGAGCGATCCCCTGTTTCAAAAGGTGAGAGCCCTGAAAACAGGCACAGAAAAGACCAGCTATCAAGGTGAGGTCCAGAGATGTGGCGGCCCAACAAAGATATGAGAGGAAGCAGAAAGTGAGAAGCGGCAGAAGTATTGACGGATAGGAAAAAGAAAAAACTTGGAACACCAAACTATCTCTCTGCTGGATGGGATTTACAAAAATTACTGAATAAAAATGAGTCTCCGAGGTGGAGGTGGCAGCGCCTTAGCGGTGGAAGCGGAGAAGGAAGAAGATAGAATCATTGTTGATTAGCAAGGAGGGAAAGTGATTGCGAGTGTGGATTGAACGCTTGATATATTGGAAAAAGTGTTTTGAGAGACAAAATTCTGTGGAGGAACGTGGCAGGAAGAAAGAAAAGGCTGCCTTTCTGGGACAGTGGTGATAGACGTGGAAGAAAGTAAAGAAAGTGAACAGAAAGACAGTGACAGTGACAGTGCAAATTGAAGGTAGCCACCATTCAGAAAGCAGAGAACAAGGAAGCTGTGGAGTGAGCAGAGAGACCGAAGACAAAGAACTGTGGTAATTTAAATGACTTTGAAGGAGACCTACTTTTAAACAGTTGTATATTGTGATCACCCTAGATATTTCAAATTTTTATTGTATACTTTAAATACTTAAGATAAATCCCAGAGACTTATTACTGAGATATTCCTTTGAATTACAAGCTTCAAACTTTAACAGTTCATAGAAACATATTGATTCTCCTGTCTTCAAACTTTGTATTTAAATATTATCAAACAAATTAATTAATATCAAACACCTATTTATTGATTAATAATTTGTATATATAGAGATCCTCATATTTAAAATACTTTTTTCTTTCATATTCAATATAGTTAACGATAAGAATAATATAAGAAGCTATAACTGAGATTCATATATATAATAGTTTAAGAAATTGGATGTTAACACTGTATTATTATTGTAAGGAAGGTTTAGAGTGAAAAAGGTGACAATTGATGGCATTGTGGAATAATTTTTTCAAAAATTTAAAAATGTCAAATACATCCACAGTAACTAAAGTGGCAAAAAAACCAATGTCAATGACAGCGTCTCCAGCAGGGCAAAAGTTAATTACAGATATGGTGTGCAGTGAAAAACCAGGGCCGACACCAACCCTGCAAAGTTTACAATCTTCACTAAATATGATTCAGGAGTTCATGATAAAAATGCAGGAATCAATAACAAGCAATCATGAGGAAATGAAGGGTGGATTAGGAGAGGTAAAAGAAGACATAAAGAAATTGGACAATAGAATGGGAAAAATTCAAGATACAATAGCGAAAAACAAACAGAAAATAAAAGAGATAGAAGCAAGAACAGAACAAACCGAAAAAAAATTAGAAGAAACCGAAGAGAGATTGATAGCGGCAAACAGTGACTTGGAAGAGGCAATTACCCATTTGGAATTAGAGAGATCTGCCTTCTACCTGAGGTTTCAAAGTATCACAGAGACAAGAGAAGAAGATTTATACAAATTGATCATGGATATTCTAGTTGAACCACTACAAATGGATAAAAGTGAATTAAGAAACAACATTGATGAAGTATACAGGGTGCAAACAAAGTACACTAGGAGACACAGATTACCACAGGAAATACATATAAGGTTTGCGAAAAGAGCGGTCAGGGATGAAGTTTATAGAAGAACGAGGGACAACCAGTTGATTTACAAAGGAAGAGAGGTTATAACCCTCAAACAGATACCAAAGAGAATTAGATAGAAACGAAGAGACTACCAGTTCCTTATTACACAATTAATAAAAAACAAAATAATGTTTCGCTGGCTGATACCAAAAGGATTGCTAATAACATGGCAGGATAAGAAAATAAGGATAGACACAATAGAAAAAGCCCAGGAATTCTATACATGATATATAGAGGAAGAATCGGACAGCAGAGAAGAACTGGAAACTCGAAGTCAAGACGAACAACAGCTAGAGGAAAAGATACAAGACAGAGAAGCGATATTGAGACTCAGAAAAGAGAAAGAACAAGAACAAGAAAGCAAAGGGAAACAAGACAAAGGAGGGAAGTAAGGGCAACAAATACGTAGTGGAATGGAGCAAGAAGTGACATTACTTTCGGTCAACATAAATGGATTAAATTCACTGATAAAAAGAAGACAAGTAATTGCTAAACTCCAAAAACAAAACACAGACATTATATGTTTACAGGAGGTCCATATGAAAAAAGGGGAAGGTGCTTTGGAAGCCCCCAAATTAGGTAAATTATTTCTGGCTCTATCTGAAGTAAGAAAAAGAGGAATCGCAGTTTATATAAAAGACCCGTTAAAACCCAAACAAATATATGCGAAGAGGGAAGAACGTTATTGATTGAGTTATTAATAAAACAAAAAAGAACAGGAATTATTTATTAATATATTATAATATATTAATTAATTAATAATTAATTAATAAAAAAACATGAAAGGAGAACATTATCAAAGACTTTCTTTGAAATGACTCGAGAGCTAAATTTGAAAGATATTTGGAGAGAAATTAATCCACAAAAAACTCAATATACATTCCAAACCACACAATTCATGGTCCCGGATAGACATGGTCTGGATGGATCCAGAAACAGGAAAAAATGTAGAGGAAATAGAAAGGGGAAGAAAAAAGAGATGGATCATGAATCAAAGGATAATAAAAGAAAAAAATTACGTTCAATACATCAAAAAAGAATTAGTATTTTTCCTATAGGAAAATTGGGAATGAACAGACAACTATTCAAAATCTGTGGGACACAACTAAAGCTTACGCCCAGGCCCTTACAAAGGCATACACTATACAAAGAAATAAAAACAAAAAGAAGCAATATACAGAATTGCAAGAGAAATTGGGAAAATTAGAAGACAAAATGCAGAAAGAACCCCAAAACCAGGAAATTAGAGACAAAAAAGAGATAATTAAACATTAATCACACAAGAACAAATAGCGCAAAAAATTAGAGCAACCAAATAAAACTACTTTGAAAATGCGAACAAACCAGGGAGATGGTTGGCCTATAAATTAAAAAAAAGAAAAAGAAAAGAAACTAATACAACAACTAGAAGATGAAAATGGACGTTGGACTTACCTGATACGTCCGTTCTCAGTGTGGGGAAAAACGTCCGTCAGGATGGGGAAACGCCAAGTCTAGCCAATGACCAAGTCCTTCCAAAGCTAAGGCACCGCCCTCCTTAGGTGCCCCAGTTCTTCGGCGAGGCGAAGCTATGGACTCAAGCGACGTGTCCTCCTGTAACGATAGACGGTTAATCTCACCCCCCACAACTGCACCGGATCTTATCCCAGGGTGGGACTGACGGACGTTTTTCCCCACACTGAGAACGGACGTATCAGGTAAGTCCAACGTCCATTCTCCAGCTAGAGGGAAAAACGTCCGTCAGGATGGGGACATACCAAAGACTGATGTCACCAGGGAGAGAAGGAAGGATCCGGCATACGTCAAACGAGATGAACCGACTGCAGGACCCTCCTGCAAAAAGCAGCATCCGAAGACGCGAAGGAATCCACTCTGTAATGTTTGATGAAAGGAGTGATAGTCGTCCATGTGGCCGCCCGGCAAACTTCCTCCAGCGACGCTTGAGTGGCCCAGGCCGCGGAAGTAGAGGCGCTCCTTGTTGAGTGCGCCGTGATGCGTTGAGGGAGTGGAGAGCCAGATTGCCGATAGACCAGAGCAATAGTGGCCCTAATCCAGCGACCCAGAGTACAACTGGAGACTTGAGCGCCCATCGATGAAGGATGGAAAGCCACAAAAAGGGCTTCTGTCTTTCGGAGAGGTGCTGTTCGAGCGATTTAAATCTTTAAAGCCCGGCGTACATCCAATGTGTGCCACGACCTCTTTGTTGATGCTTAGGATGAGGACAAAAGTCCAGGAGAACGAGTTCTAGTGCTCTATGAAAGGTAGAGTTTATTTTGGGCACAAACGAAGGGTCCAGTCTGAGAACTACCCTGTCGTTATGGAAGATGCATAAGTCCGCTCGCACCGACAAAGCAGCCAGCTCCGAAATTTGGCGGGAGGAAGTTATTGCGACTAAGAATGTCACCTTCAAAGAGAGGAAGCGTAAGGGAACTGAGCGAAGAGGTTCGAATGGAGCAGACATGAGAGCCTGGAGAACCTTATTCAGGTTCCATGTAGGAAACCGATGTACTGTAGGAGGATGTAAATTCGTAGCTCCTCGAAGGAAAGTCGTACTTATTGGATGATGGGAAATGGAATCTTTCGATCCGCAAGACAGAACGGAAGCCAGGGCGGCGACCTGGCGACATAACGTGTTTGGCCGTAGTCCTTTTTGAAGACCAGTCTGGAGGAAGGACAACCCGTGTAAAATCGAGGCCGAGGGAGGCAACACCAGAACGGAAAAACACCAAGCAACAAAGGACCTCCAAGTGGACTCGTAAATGCGAACCGTAGATGGACGGCGAGCAGCTTGTATAATGGACACGACCTCCGGTGGAATCTTGGCCCCCGTTAGGAGGAGCCGCTCAACCGCCAGACGGTCAAGCGTAGCCAGGCCGGATTCGGGTGGGAGAGCGGACCCTGCGACAAGTGAACTTTGGAGGCAGGGATCTGCCAAGGAGGAGCCACCGAAAGGCTCATCAAATCTGCGAACCAGGGTCGCATAGGCCAGAAGGGAGCCACCAGAAGAAGTTGAGCCCGCTCCTCCAGCAACTTCCGAATTACTTTGGGAATTACAGGTAAGGGAGGGAAGGCATAGAGGAGTCCCGAGGGCCATGGGCTGCGGAGGGCATCCGTGGCTTCCGCTTGAAGGTCCAGGAACCTGGAAAAATAACGGGGAAGATGACGATTCGAACGAGAAGCAAATAAATCCAGAACTGGGCGGCCAAATCGGGAAACGATGTCCTGAAACAGATCCGACGAGATCGACCACTCGCCTTGATCAACTTGCAAATGGCTGAGAGCGTCAGCCTGAACATTCTCCAAACCTGAAATGTGTTCTGCCCTAATGGAAGCCAGGTGCTCCTCCGCCCAGGAGCAGAGCAGAAAAGCCTCGTCCATTAAAGCCCAAGATCTCGTGCCTCCTAAACGATTAACGTGTGCTTTAGCTGTAGTGTTATCAGTCAGGACCAGAATGTGTTTACCTTCCACTAAGACTTGGAAATGCCCTAAGGCGAGCCGAATGGCCCTCAATTCCAACAAATTGATGCTGAGCTGAGATTCTTGTAGGGACCACCGACCCTGAGCCATGTGATGGAGGAGGTGGGCTCCCCATCCGGATAGACTCGCATCAGTAGTAAGTTGAAGACGGAGAGGTTCCCTGAAGCTGGATCCCAGGGACAAAGCAGGGGAAATCCACCATTGGAGGGAACGGGTAACCGGAACTGGAATGTGAATATGCCGGGAAGAACTTTCCAGTCGTGCCCGTTGAAAGGGCAGCAAAAGCCACTGTAACTGTCTACTATGCAGACGAGCCCAAGGGGTGATACCGAAAGTGGACACCATCATACCCAATAACTGGGAGAGAACTATGACCATGGCCGAACCAGAAGATAAACACTTGCGAGCCAAAGACCGCAGGTTGGACTGGCATTCTGGAGAAAGGCTGACTGTAGAAGAAGCCGTATCAATGGAAGCCCCTAAATGCAGGATACTGGTGGAAGGTGTCAGATGGCTCTTGGACCAATTTATAGAAAAGCCATGGGCTTGTAGGGAGGATAAAACAAAGGACAAGTCCCTTTGGGCAGATTGCAGAGACGAGGACATGACCAAAATGTCATCTAAATAAAATTGAAGCCGAATTGGATGGGAACGAATGACGCCAATCAAAGCGGCCATAATTTTCGTAAATACCCTAGGGCGGAAGACAATCCGAAGGGTAAGGCCCTATACTGGTAGTGAGCCCCCTTGAAGGCAAAACAGAGGAATTGGCGATGGGAGGGCAAGATGGGTACATGCAGATACGCCTCCGTTAGGTTGATGGAAGACAGGAAGTCGTGAGGATGAATCGATTCAAGAATCGACGTCAGAGACTGCATCTTGAACCGGCGATATTTGATGTGCCGGTTCAACGATTTCAAGTCTAAAATCGGACGCCAACCCCCTGAAGCCTTCTGGACTACGAAAAGACGGGAGTAGAACCCACGGCCTTGTTGTGAAATTGGAACCGGTTCAATGGCAGTAATTTCTAAAAGGTGATCAATTGCTGTTGAAACCCTCCCCGACTTAACTGGGTCCCGTGAAACAGGGCATGCAATAAATCTAGAGGGAGGAGGGGATGAAAACTCCAAGGCTAAGCCCAGAGAGATAGTATTCAAAACCCATGAGTCTGAAACGGAGGAAGCCCACTGATCTCGGAAAAACTCGAGGCGAACCCCGATAGGAAAGTGAAACCCCTCCTTATCTAGCTCTACGGGACCAACGGCCCCCTCTACCTCCCCGACTTGCCCTACGCGGGGGAAATCTGGACCCCTGTCTAACCTGGGAGTCCGGTTGAGGTCTGGAGGAAAAGGAACGCTGGCCCCGGGACTGGAAATTGGAAGAACCAGAGGATCGAAAGGACTGAAATCTTGCAGATGAAAAACAAGCCTCATAGCGACGAGAAGCTGGAGGGAGAATTTTACGACGATCCCTAGTCTCCACGAGTAGAGGGTCTAAGGAGGATCCAAAGAGGGCCCCGCTGGCATAGGGCGCCGAAGCCAGTTGCCACTTACTACGCATATCGGCCTGCCAGTTCCTAAGCCATAAGAGACGGCGTGAGGTTACATTTGACCCTAGAGCCCTGGCCGAGAAACGTGCCGAATTCAGAGTGGCGTCCACTGAATATTCAAGAGCTGCGGCAATCTTATTTAGGTCTTGGTGAGACTGTGTATCTGAAAGAGGAAGTTTGGCCTGAAGTTGTTTGAGCCACAGCAAGGCCGCCCTGTTAAAAAATGAGGTCGATGTGGAAGCTCGTATAGCCCAGGCCCTGGCATGGTGCCCTTTTAAGAGGGTCTTTTCTGCTCTTTTGTCCTCAGGGCGCAGGGATTCTTCCGGAGGACCTGTGGGATGAGCAGAATCAGTCAAAGCCACTATGGGGGGATCCACCGGGGGCACTTGTAAAATATCCACCAGAGGAGACGCGGAATTGTATAGTCGTTTGTCCAAACCATTGGGACTAGGACCGGCCCCAGGTAAAGCCCATTGGCGCTGAAGGACATCGGTGAATAATTTAGGAGCCGGGATGGTTTCCGGATCAGTGGTGGGTTCAGCAAACATGGCCACCGCGGGGTCCGATTCCGATGAAGTAGATGTTACCGAAGGTGGAGATCCCAAATGAGTGACTGCAATGGCCTTGAACAGTAGAGAGCGAAAGAGATGGGGCTTGAATGAAACCAACGAAGGAAGGCTGGTCAGGTCCTAAGACTTCGTCATCCGACCAGGCCTGGTCTTGAAATTCATCACCCTCAGAGACCGAAGCTTGGTCTAGGGGAACCTATAATTCAGAATGTCCTTGATCCAGTACTTCCTCTCCCCGGAGCCCTGAATAGGCGTGAGGCCAAGCCCCTGAAGAAGGCGGAGCCGGGTTCTGAGCCAGGCAGTCAGTGATAGATTGGCGTATTGCCCTGGCAATAAAGGCCTCTAATGAATCAGTCATCGGGTTCGGAAGAACAGCGGGAGGCGGAGGGGGAGGAGGAGGAGCCGCCATTGAACCCAGAGTATGAGATGAATTAGCCTCTGGAAGGGACTGGAAAAGCCTTTGGGGCTCAGAAGGCGAAATTCCCTGAGAAGTTCCCAGAATATCTGGTGAGAGTTCCCTCACCGAGCGAGAAGACTGTGCCAGAGGTTGGGACTGGGAAACAGGCCTCTCTGGACCCAAAGCCTGGTTCTGAGCCCTTTGAAAAGCCTTCTCGAAGGCTTTATGCCGCCTTTGTTCTTCACGCGACCCCCCAGGAGCAGATGGCTGTGTATTATTGCGCTTAGATCTGGACTTCTTGCTGGGAGGAGGTATGGAGGCCGAAGATCCCTCGAGGGGATCGCTAAATGGCGCCGGCGGGAATCCGCTGAGGGAGACTGTCCTCGAGAGGTCTATCTGGCGTCCGCCATTTTAGGGAGCGTATTAAGACGCAGCCAAGGCTTGATTTCCAACGGAAGAAACAAGAGCGCTAAAAAGAGAGTCTTATCCCCCTCCGATCTGTTGATAATTAGGTAAGCTTCCCCGCTGCTGAAATTAGCCCTAATTAGTCGTTTGATGAAGCGCACAACCGTCCGGCTTAAAACGCGACTGCAGGGACTGTAACGGCAGAGGAATTCGCTGCTAGGCAAAGGCCTTTGAAACGCAGCCAGGCTAAACAGCGCTAATCTCGCTCCTCGCTCCCAGCTGACAGGCGCGAAGCCTGCCGCTCGCTAGTACTTGCCGATACGAAGAGGGAATCAGGCGTTCTTTTCCCTTTCTTTGTTTAAGCAAGCTGAGAATTGCTGAGGAGAAAACGTTCTTCAGATGAGGACACGTCCTGTCAGGCGAAGACCGAGACGAAGAACTGGGGCACCTAAGGAGGGCGGTGCCTTAGCTTTGGAAGGACTCGGTCATTGGCTAGACTGGGCGTTTCCCCATCCTGACGGACGTTTTTCCCTCTAGTTGGAGAAAGGGATAGCACACCTTCAGAAGGAATAAAAAGAAAATATAGCAGTAAGATACTACCAAAATTTATATAGTTGGGAGAACATAGAGGAAGATGACATTAAAAGATATCTACAGCAGAGAAACCTCCCAACCTTACCAGAAACCGCAAAAGAAACATTAGATAGAAAAATAATGATGTTAGAATTACAAAGGGCAATTCAAAAACAAAAAAGCAATAAAATACCAGGTCCAGATGGAATTCCAATGGAATTTTACAATGAATTACAAAAACCACTGGAGAAGTTACTATTATAAACATATAATGAAGTACTAGAGCAAGCAATGATACCAAAATCTTGGATGGAGGCACTGATAACCTTAATTCCCAAAGATAATGTGGAAAGGAAAATAATCCAAAATGATAGGCCAATCTCGCTGCTGAATGCTGATTATAAGATACAATAATGGCAGAAAGGATGAAAAACATATTAAATGAAACAGTAAAAGCAATATACTAAACCAGAAAGCAAAAATAGTATTAAATGGAGAAACAACAGAAGGCTTCAACATAACAAAAGGAGTCAGACAGGGATGCTCTCTATCTCCTCTGCTATTTATTTTTTCAATAGAAACACTATTGCAACAAATTAGACAGAATCGGGAAATCAAAGGATTAAAAATTAAAGAACAAGAATATAAAGTACAGGCCTTCGCTGATGACTTGGTATTTATCATAGAAGAACTCTTAGAGACGGGATTAATATTACTACAGGATATAAACCAATTTGGCAAAGTGACAGGGCTTAAAATAAATAAAGAGAAAACTAAAATAATAACCAAAAATCTAACTAAAAGACAAAACGAAGAATTAGAGGAGAAAATGGGAATTTTAAGAGTAAAAAAAATTAAATATCTGGGAATATGGCTATCAGCAAAATGTAGTACGATAAAAGAGTATAATTATAATGCACTGATAAAACAAATACGAAAAGATTTGAAAAATTGGAATAAATTACAGATATCACTAATTGGCAGAATTTCAACAATCAAAATGAACGTATTACCCAAATTGCTATACCTTTTTCAAACAATACCGGTAAAATTAGAGAAGAAATTTTTCGAACAAATAAATAAAATAACATCCAAATTTATATGGGCAGGTAAAAAACTCCGCATCAAACTTAAATTCTTACAAGACAGTAGGAATCATGGGGGCTTTGGCCTCCCGGATTGGGAGCTCTACTACCAGGCAGCAGCCCTGACATGATTAAGATATTGGATTCAACTTAAAAACAAAAGAATATTAGCATTAGAAGGACACGATCTCCAAATAGGTTGGCACTGGTTTCTATGGGAAGATAAAAATAAAACACATTCATATTTTCAGAGGCATATAATAAGAAATTCCATACCCAACGTCTGGGTAAAGTTAAAAAAAAAATCACTATATGAAAATCCCAAACTGGTTATCGACAATGGAGGCAATGACACACCAAAATACAATAGACCTCAATAAAATGGTAAAATACTCAGAAATTTTAGATGAGAAAGGAGAATTAAAATCAATGCAAATGTTGAAAATACAAGGAATAAACATAGAATGGTGGCCCTACTTACAAATCAAAACAAGACTAAAAAGGATCAAGAACAATTAGGCATATAGAACAATGCAGAAGAGCTGAAGGCCGCTATTGAAGTATCCTGGTCTTCCATAACACCTCAGCAGTGCCACAGGCTGATAGCATCCATGCCACGCCGCATTGAGGCAGTAATTGATGCAAAAGGGGCCCAAACCAAGTACTGAGTACATATGCGTGTTTATACTTTTCAGAGGTCCAATATTGTTCTAGGTACAATCCTTGTTTTATTGATTTCATGTAATATTCTAATTTTCTGAGATTGTGAATTTCTGTAAGCTGTAAGCCATAATCATCAAAATTATGACAAATCAAGGCTTGAACTATCTCGCTTTGCATGTAATGAGTCTATCTCATATATTAGTTTTACCTTTTAAGTTGCATTACTGAAATAAATGAACTTTTGCACGATATTCTAATTTTTCAAATTTCACCTGTACATCAACTAGACCTAAATCTAGTTGGGCAAGAATGTTGGGCTGATGGGATGGACTGCAACATTTCAGTTTGCAGTGAGTAGAGATTCTTCAAATATTTTTTCTTATGAAGACAAAACAAATCTGCAGGAGCAAAAAAGGAGCTGAGATTGTGGTGCCAATGGAATGCAGACAGATATGTGGATAATAGTTGGTACACAATGGATAGCATTCCCTTGTAAGAAAAAGATGAAAAGTAATAGTTATGGTAGTAGCCAACAAAGGAGCTGTGCCATTTCCCAACTTTTTTCAATATCCTCTTCCCCTTATTTGCCCTCTTCCAGTCATCTTGTACCTTCTGTGAAACAAATATATTGGCCTAGGTGCAGGATCTTACTTAACATATATAACATTTCCATAACATTTATTATATTACATTTCTATAATATAAACAAAAATATTGTGTTCAATTCAAATCAATAGATACAAGCAGATACAATTTTCTCAAGGTTCTCATATTGATATTTTGCATTTGTTTACTAATTTTTTAATGTTCAGATAGCATTTTAGAATTCTACCATTGGAAATTATTCATATTTCTCATTCTGCCATTTTCATGCTAATTTAAAGAAAATCTGCTTCACAAGATCATTTTGCTTACAATGCTGGGGTTGAAGTTAAAAGAAGAATGCTAGCCCCTGGGACTAAAACCATTGTTCACCCTAGTAGTATTATATAGTACATCACAAAATAGATAAATCTGGTTCAATAACAGCTACTTCAGACCCAATAACATCCAGTGGGACATGAACCATTGATGTTAGAAATATATAAACAACACTCATGCTAAAATAATGGTTCCCAAACATGCAAAGGATAACTCTGGAGATGCAAGGATCCAAGAGTAGAATAACGGCCCTGCTAAGATCTCTTTCTGTCTTATGCACAAATATTGGATATTACCATATGCCGAAAAGTTCAAAATTTAGTTATTTTTCTACTGTGATTCCAAATCTTGGAAGAAATATTTTCCGGTTCTTCGCTGTGAAAGGAACAGAAGCTACCACTCCCTTTGCTAACTTTCTAATACTGATTAGCCTTCCTGGAGTAGCAAACCTTCCGTTCCAGCAAGATCATTCCGGAGCGGTTTGGAAGATAGACTCCGGCAACAGCAAGACTCCTTCCAAAGATCCTCCTAGATCCCGGCGACAATGCTATTTGCCGGGTACACCCAAACTGCTCCCACTGTTCTTTTTAGCATCGGGGGAGTGGGCATCGCTACTTTCCTTGCCCAATGTTTCCCTGTCGTCTTCCCGCAGCTCCTCCCAATAATTCCCTTCCCCCAGGCTTACCCTGTAATTACATAAGGTCCTGGGCAGTTGTAAATATCATGACAGATAGCCAGGAGGTGAGCGAGAGGTGGAAAACGAACGCCCCCCTCCCCCGCCCCGTCTCCAAAGCCAAGGAGCCGCCCTCCCTAACCAGAACGCGCAGCCACCTGTGGAATCCCGGGAGTTCGCAACGGAAGAGAAGGAAGGCGCCACCTCTTTGGGTGTCACTGGGTCCTGATTTGTCCATCAGACACAGGAAATTGATCACTGTTCTACTTCCATCGCTGTCCTGAAGCCGGGAATCGTAGGAAAAGGTTCCCTTTATTTTGTTTATCCGAAGCGGAAATGAAAGTGGATGGCCTTTGGGACGTTGCTTGAGATTTGGACAGTGGAGCTCGTGCTCAAAATTACAGACAATTATGCCTTTCTTCAAAGACATGACAAGCTGCCCCAATTCCAGGAACTTCTTTAGACTGAATTACTTGGTTGCCGAGAATGTTTTGCGTCACAATGCGGTGGTTTTTGTTGCAGGGAAGAACGGAGAGAGCGTTTGCCGAAATGGAGGTTGGAATTCATGATGCCATCAAGCAGACTGCTGGAAACAGGGTTATACAGTACGATCAAATGTTTTACTGTTCCTATCTCTTAAGGAATTCAAGAAGAAAAATAACGGGTCGCACTTGTGGACCAAGGAGCACATACAGTCATAGAACATATGCTCTCCAAGATGATAAAAATTGTACCTTCAAATGCAAAATTCAGGATAGAAAGAAGAATGATTAATACTTTCCAGATTGGCTATTAGAATGTTCTGAAATAGGTGATTGAACTGCTGGTTGGTACATTAGCTACTATACCACACTGTTCTCATAGGTAATATTGTGCATTTCTCTGAAATAAAATACAAAATAAGAAATGCAGAATTGTATTTCTGCAAACTAATGAAAAACATCAAGGCTAAACATAGCCCCAACAATTTGTAGATTCCATTTCTTTGAGCTGTGGTCTCATCAGTCTTGAGGATGCAATAGTGCCAGAGATGCCTCCCTGAGAAACAAAGGGAAGTAGAAATAAATTTGCTTTTCTAACTTATCAATGCCTGTAGGTTGTCTAAGCAGAGTGGGAATTAGTACATCTTCATTAAAAGTTTGATGTGAACATTGGATAGCTCTTTCATCAATCATGTACATAAAAACCTGTTAATATTTTGAAACCTGTTCAACTATCACATTCTAATACTTCATACATATAGTTGCATAGTTTGTTTTGTCCCATAAGCATAATGAACGTCAAGCATACTAGAAGAATATTCTCTGGTGAGTAACTAGGTAGTTCCCCAATATTACAGGTTGAAGGATATTTTATATGTATAACGTATGAAGATGAAATTACTATTTCATGAAATGTGTAATTTTATAGAAAATTATGTCTTCAAACAAAAGACATTTTCAGTTTAATATTTCAAAACATGCTTACTTTGAAGTAGTCTTCTCCAACCAGATGCATTCCCATGTTTTGCCTATCCTCACTGGGAATACCAGGAGTGGCAATTCAAACACAAATGGAGAATGCCCGGTTAGAAAAGGCTACTATACTCCATGTATAGTACACTTTCCATCTATCTGTCATTTTCTCATTACTAATCAACTCTGACTTATTTCTCATATTCTCAGCAGTTTTTCACTGCTAGTCGGCACCAATTTTGAAACCCTTCAAGTATTCTTAATAAATTTTATGAATCAAGTATATAAAAAATATAAAGTCAATTCTGTCTCTGTAAAATTTTCTGTTATAGAACTGTGACATCTGTCACCCCATGATTTCCTTCTAAACAGATCTATTTAATAAGTAACTGAGAAAGATCAAAGCAGATGTACATGAAGCCCATTTATAATGAAAGGTAGTGCAATGGCAGTAGTTAACGGAAGGTAATCACTGCTCTGTAGGTACCTAACTAACAGGCTTTTATTTACCCAGTATTTTATTTACCCAAAAAAGATATTTTTTTCTCCTCAGATAATTATTTCTGAATTGAAGATATTAATGAGTGCTATTGCAAAAGCATAAATTAGTAAGTAAGGCAAGAAATGAAAGAAAGTAGCTATAAAGGACAAAAGAAGCTATTCTTCACAGAAATAGAGTTTGCCATGGGAAACTCGTTTTATCCATGGGAGAATCCTTACACAAATAAAGAAATCAGGATACTCAGCCTACTCTAGAGAGATAGAG
This sequence comes from Pantherophis guttatus, assembly GCF_059756535.1. Lineage (NCBI taxonomy): Eukaryota > Metazoa > Chordata > Lepidosauria > Squamata > Colubridae > Pantherophis > Pantherophis guttatus. Next base: position 116,359,206 of record NC_142065.1, on the reverse strand, counting down.
ATTAAGAAATGTTTTAATACAGACTTCCGGCAGTGACGTCATCGTGCCAGGAATAAAGGGGACTGAGCTCCGTTCCCTGAGTTCCAAAATTTTTGATCTGGAAGCCGATTTCTGGCGCTATTGACCATGAAGAGGTCAATAGATTAAAGGGGAAATCTCGAGGACTTCGGAGGCAACAGCAATCGCCCCTAAGGTTCAGGGAAAATCCCTTAATTCCGATCGAAAAAAACCAGCCATCTCCAGCTGGCCTGGATTTAAATAATCATATTAGGGCATTTACCCTGAAACAACTAAGTGATATTTGGGCTTTTTGATATTGCGAAACTAACACTATTGGAACTTAAACTGAAGGACATGTGCAACAATTTCTATGAGAGACAAGTTTGAATGATGCAAGACTAACTGAGAATTACAAAGATCACGATTTCGGAAGCGGAATCCAGCTATTAAGATCTGTATATTAATTACAACTTAAGTTGATTTAGTGATATATTTAATTAATCAATTAAATCTCCTCTATCTTCTTCTAATTTTCTATGATTATATTTTATTGTATTATAAGTTACAAGTTTAAATTTACAGTATAAGCAAATTGAATTGGTAAATACAGAGAATAAGAAAAGAGTACATATTTACTCAGATATATAACGAGGAAAGATAGAATAATATTCAATAATATCCAATTGTAGCAATAGATTGATAATATTTTAGGAATTGAATAGATAACAGTATTATAACAAATACCTTATCTTCTTTCCTGTCTTTCCCCTTTTCTTTCTGATAGAATTTAATATAAACCTGAGTCATTGATATATTATTATATTGATAAATTAAAATAGTGTGAAGCAGATTCTTTAAAATATACATAGTGTGTTTAACATATATATAATTTATAGTAATCATATATATACCATTGTTTAAGATAAGAATTGACATTTAATACTGATAAGATTTAATAAAAAGGCAAGAATTTAATAGTATATTTAAGTTAGAATAGATACATGATTTGCTGAAATACCTGATTTTTTTCCCTGCTCCCCAATAAATACTTCTCGGCCCTCATATAACGATATTGAAAAGTGAACTTCAGAAGAATTGATCTGAAAGTTAAATAACTATATCCTGTTCCCACAATTAATATAAACCATATGTAAAATTTATCAGCAATAAATCCTAACGAATTGATTTCATAAGGCAAATTGTGTATGAAAATTTGGGAAGCGGTAAAACAGAAAATTAAGATGACAACTACAGGACCATCTGCGACAACTAAAACAAGTAAAAGGATAATTCCCAACCAGACATCGATCATTGCATCACGAATACAACAAAAAACGATAGACACAATGCTATCCATAGAAAAAGAGAACCCCCCCCCAACACTCAATATTCAAAATATACATTCAGTCTTGGCGATGATACAAGAGGGGATGAATAAAACACAAGAATCAATAGCCAATAATCACGAGGAAACCAGGAAGAATCATAAAGAACTGAAATCAGATGTAGGAGAAATAATGGACAATATTTAAAAAATGGACGATAAGATCGAAAAGATACAACAAAACACTGCAAAAAATGGGCGGGTTCCGGTGGCTCCGCGTTCCCTGAATGGACGCTCCTTTAGGAGCTCCAGCCCCGTGATTCTGTTTGCCACTAGAACAGCGAAAATCAGCTGTTCTAGCGGCTCAAAACTCTCCCCCAGGGAAAAAGGGGGAGAGAAAAGCAGAAGGGTCTGGGTAGAGCTCCCCTAGACCCCCAGGCTTTCTTTTTTAAGCCTGGGGTTTGCAGGGTGAGAGCTCCCTGAAAGCCCTTCAGTGCTACAGATCCGGAACGATTCTGCTTTATGCAGAACAAGGGGTCGCGACCACACCAGCAGAGCAATTTTAAGGATTATAAGAAAATTTGAACCTGGACGCTGGCAGAGCAAATCAGGAGAACAGAAAATGTAAGTACTAAACTTTAACTCCGTTTAAAAGAAAAGGAAAAAAGATGGCGCTTAAGGGCGTCAAAACGAAACTTACTAGTGAAAGTGATCGTTAAAGCTGCAACATTGTAAAAGCTACTGGATTACGCAGCAAGAAGAAGATTTAAAGTGCTAGTGGAATGAAAATGACTATGGTACTGATCCCAACTACTTTATACTTCTAAATTCTGTGGAAAATTATTGGATTTACTGACCTAACAGCTGAATAAATTTAAAGTGGAAATTGAAATATGGCTGACATTAAGGATGGAGGATCATTATTATATGAGCCAGCAAATTCACAAGTTGTGACTGTAAAGGCTTTACAAGAACTTTTAAATTTTTATACTTCTGTTATATTGGAATCAATTGAAAGGACTATTCAAAATTATAATTGGGAGAACAACAATGATTTGCTGGCTGGAAAAGAGGAAGAAAATCAACTTATTTCGACTCTGGAGCAGGGAAAAGAGGCTGTCAGGAATATGATGGAAGTTAGCACACAGAAAACAAAGGTTTCGGCAGGAGCTTTTATGCAGTTAATTGAAAAGCAGCAAATAGACTCTTTCCTGCAGATTGATAAACTTTATCGTGACAATTTTTGGCTTGATAGACAGAATCAATTTTCAAGGAAGGAAGTGATTGATTATATAAGCAGGAAGAATCAAAATGGAGATTTCAAATTGAAGGAGATAATTTTTAGAAGAGAAGGATTTCCAAAGAAGCATCAGCCTCAAATCTATATTCAAAAATTTTCAAAAATAAAAGCAGGGGGAGGAGCAATGTTGAAGAAGAAAGTATTGAAGAAGAAGGACCGGAAAAAATATAGAAAGAAAGGAAGAATTGAAGATTAGTTTCTTTTGGGGAGGATTTTAATAATAAATTTGAAAAGTTTACCGAAATTAGTATCTTTTAAGTTTAAGTAAAAATGTTTAACTATTTTTTTTAAGTTTAAGTAAAAATGTTTAATTAAAAATGAATAGCTTTTTTAAAATTACTGAGGTATTAAAATGGTTAACTTTAAAGTTAATGGATAGCTTTCTGAAACTTTTGAAATTGAATTCAATGGATTAATAGTATTTTTAAGGTTATATTCTGAAGAATATTTTATTGAAGTGTCTTTTTAAAAAAAACTTACTGAAGTACTAAAACGGTTAATTTTAAAGTTGAATGGATATAAAATAATAATTTTTTTTCTTCTAAAAAGATATGCTTTAAAGGAAGTTTTATAATGCTTAAATCAGAATTCCAAAAGGGGAGGCTGATGAACAATTTTTAAAAGAGGAGTTAAAGAGTGTGAGGGAGTTTTGAATCTTGTAGTAAGTTAGTATATTTTAGCTTATGTTTGTTTACTGCTTTACCCTGTTTTTGCTCTGGGAAGTCGAGGGTAGGGGTGGGGAAGGGGGGGTTGAAGGTTGCGTGGGGATAAAATGGTTGTCTAATTTTCAATAAAATTAAAAGATAGATAAATGTATTAACAGTGAAGTAAGAAAAGTGGGGGAAATGTCATATTAAAGGAAATGACAATATTAAGATATGATAAATATTGGAGGAGCAAAAAGAAGACATAAAAGATATATTCAGAAGATATATTGACTGATTGATTATGTATTGTTTATTTGTTTATAAAATAAAAAACCTTTTTGAATTAAAAAAAAACATTGCAAAAAATGAACAACGGATCCAAAATATTGAAACAAAAATGGACCAAGCAGAAAAGAAATTGGATAATATGGAAAGTAATCAAATAACATTGAATAAAGAACTAGAAGATTCTATATCGTACTTAGAAATGGAGAAGGCATACTTCTACTTAAAATTTCAAAACATCGCTGAAAATAGAGAAGAGAATGTGAGAGATTTGATGGTGGGGATTTTAGCAAAGGCGACCCAAAAAGATAAGGAGGAAATTAATAAAGAAATCAACGAAGTCTATAGAGTATATACAAATTACGCTCGAAGAAACAAATTACCTAAAGAAATTCATATTAGATTCGCAAGGAAATCGGTGAAAGAAGAAGTATATAAAATAATGAGAGAGGAAGTAATTACTTACAAAGATAAATTATAACCTTAAAACGAATTCCGAGAAGAATAAGAGAAACAAGAAAATATTATAACTTTCTAACAACAGGATTGAACAAACACAAAATAATGTTCCGGTGGTTGACACCCAAGGGAATTCTGGTTTCATGGTAGGACAAAAAACACAGGATTGACACCTTAGAAAAAGCACAACAATTTTTTGATAGGTATTTTGTACTAGAAGAGGAACAAGAATCAGAAGTTCAACAAGATTCTATTATAAAAGAGGGCCTCTGAAATACAGAGAGAACGAGAAGGAAGAACGAGAATGGAGAAAGAGAAGATGGAAAGAGAGGGAGCAAGGGAAAAAACACATTATTGCAAAAAACACAAGAAGACTCAGGACAGTAAGGAAATAGAGGATTGGAATGGAGAAGGAACTAAAACTGATATCAATTAATATAAATGGCTTAAATATTCCATCTAAGAGAACTCGTATATTTAAAAACTTACAGAAATTGAAGACAGATATCATAACATTACAAGAAGTCCACATTAAAAAACAACATCAAAAATTGTTAGAAAATAAACAACTGGGAACACTCTATACTGCATTAACAGAACAAAAAAGAAAGGCATTGCAATATATATATCAAAAATCACATACAAGCAAAACAAATATTTGCAGATGAGGAGGGTAGGACCCTGATGATTGAGATTAAAACAGGAACAAAAAACATACTATTAGTGTTACTCTATGCGCCGAATGGAAGCCAAACTGATTACTTCAAAAAATACATAATATAATTAAAGAATTGGACTATGAAAATATATGTCTCATCGGAGTCTATAATGCAATAGTAGATATAGAGAAGGATTATCAAAGTAGTAAAAAAAAATAAATTCAGGAAAAAAATACTACTGGACACATTTCAGGATATGGTACAAGAACTCCAATGAAGTTGTTACAAGGTGCTAAAATGAGAGGTGGTTTTGGTTTACCTAATTTTGAACTTTATTATCAAGCAGCTAGCTTAATGTGGACTAAAGAATGGATATCATTAAAAAATACTAGATTGTTAAATTTGGAGGGACATGATTTGTTGTTGGGATGGCATGCTTTTTTGTGGTATAAAGGAACTAAAATACAGGGGTATTTTAGAAGACATAAAATACGTGAAGCCTTATGGTTGAATTGGGAGAAGGTTAAAAAAAAATCACTACTTGAAAATACCAGTCTGGGTATCTACAATTGAAGCATTTTCGTATCCAGTGGTGTTTAAAGGGAAACAAATTATAAGATATAAGGAATTATTGGATGAAAAGGATGAACTTAAGTTAAAGCAAGACATGGAAGATCAAGGGTATAAGATGGATTGGTTTTCATACATGCAAATACTCTCTAGATATCGAGAAGACCTTAAACAAGAAGGCTTTTATAATGTATTGACTAATCTAGACAAGATCTTGATGGGTTCTGATGATGTAATTAAAAGGCTATATGGTTATTTACTAGAGGTTAAATTGGAAGAAGAACAAGTTAAAGAATCAATGATAGCATGGGGGAAGAATTTTGGTTATGGTATTGATTTAGAGAAATGGCAAAAATTGTGGTCACATAATTGTAAAATGACAATCTCTACAGCATATAAGGAGAATTTGTATAAGATGTTTTACAGGTGGCATTTATCCCTGTCAAGAATAGCCAGAATGGACTTCCTGTTTGCTGCTGGCCGCCGCCAGACGTTCCTTTGGGATCGTCAGCTTCCACTGCCTGTCAGAGCCGCCTTCACAACGGAACGGCGGCTCGAAAAAACTCCGTTCCCATGAGGAAACGGAGATAGAGCCGGCAGGGGTGGGTAGAACTCTCTGCAGAGTCCCAAAAGTTTTTCTTTTACTTTTGGGATGGAGCGGATGAGATGCCCCATATCCCCAGCCGCTGCTCCGGGCTTTGGGAGACCTCTGCTAATGCAGAGCCAGGCGTCAAAAGCAAGCCTGCGAATTTGACAGATTACTCAAAGAAAATGTGAGCTGGACCTGTAATACTGAAGCGCAAGTATTTTACTTATCTTTTAAAAATTACTTAAGAGAATAGAGGAAGAGAAAGAGGAAAAAAGTTTCTTTTTAAAATGGCGTCTGCCGCGGCTGGAGAAGAGTTTGAGAGGGAAAGTTCTTCCGTTTTTTATTATTACAATGTAGCGGAATAAATACCACTGGCTACATTTGTAGACAAAACTCCGCTCCTGTTTTTGTTTTTCTCTTTTTCCCCTGGAGGCATTGTTGCTGGCTGGAAGTCTTTTGTCTTGTTTTTTTTTTTTTTTTCTTCTAACAAAGCCTGCTTAGGCGGAAACATGGCACTGAGGCTTGTGAAGTCAGACAAACAAATAGGTGGGGGGGATTCCCCCACTAAGAATTTAAAGGAACAAGTTTTAACTCTTCAGTCCCAGAAACCTGATTTTAATATAATAGAATTTCTCTTAGAGGAGATTGAAAGAAGGGATGAGATTGTGAATCAGCAACTTGAAAAATTTAAGCAGGAAACTAAGGAATTGGTGAAATCCAAGTTTGACTTTTTGCAGCAAAAAATTTTAAAAGTGTCAGAATTCATGATTCGGTTGGATACAAATACTAATTTACTAGAGTCAAAAATGGATGAAATTCAAGATAAATTGGACAATAGAATTCAAAAAATTGAAAATGATTTGTTAAATATTCAGGATTATAGTTCAGAAGAAAAATTTAAAATGGATGCTGACCAAAAGTCTGGTAATGTAGAAAATCTGCAACAGAGGATTGAAAAAGAGGTTCTAAAGATACAATATAATTTCACAGAATATGCAATAAGACTTAGAGGTTTGCAGGAAAATAACAGAGATGACTTAAGGAAAATATCTTCTGAATTTCTAGCTGGGATTTTAAAGATTCAACCTGAGGAAGTGTTTTGTAGGATTGACAGAGCTTATCGAATAAACTCCTGGACTGCCAAGCAAAGGCAATTGCCTAGAGATGTGGTAATCTATTTTTCAGATAAAGAAATTAGGAATAAAATTGTGCAAAATTCCTTCAATTCTAATTTGCAATTGTATGGAAGAAAGATTTGGATTTACAAGGAACTCCCACCTAAGATATTAATGGAAAGGAAGAAATTTGGCTTTCTGGTGTCTGAGTTAAAAAGGAGAAATATTCAATTCCGGTGGGACGTCCCAGTTGGTATTATATTGAGATATCAAGGAGAAAGATACCAGTTAAATACTGTTGAAAGAGCGGAAGAATTTTATCAAAATAGGTTGAAAATGAATTTAACGTCTTCAGATATAATACAGGATAAGCAGAAGGAGCTGGAACTAAAGACAGAGACTGTACCAGATAAATTGCCTTTGGATTTATCGGATACCCCAGCTGGATTATCTACAAATTTGAGAGAAGTGCCATCTGATTTTAATGTGATGACTTATCAAGGCAAGGACAAGCATGGAAACCAATTAGAGGATATACAAGGGATAAAAAAGAAATGCGAGACACAAAAAATTAGGATGGAAGTCAAACCCACAAAAAGAAAACAAAAAAAGAAATAGGTTGTACAAAAATAGAAATTTCTAACCCAAGCAACAGTGAAGCCAGTGATTTTAAAATATGAATGATTATGTGAAAACATAGAGGAGGCGACATATTGGTCAATATCATCCTGAGGATAGTGGCAGATCTCTGCATTGCCGTAATTTTGGGACATGGAAAGAGCCTCAAATTGATGGTTTTGAATTATCTACTTTGAAACTTCTTTTTGTGTTGATAAATATATTATAATTATCTTGAATTATAAGGCAAGAGAATCACATTGGGACATGCAGAAGATCGGGTTGTTACCCAATACGATGATGGAAATTAATAATCCTGATGAAACCCACAATTATTATTATATGGAATATAATTATAATGTCACTCGGGTGGTTGTTTTTACTTTTATATATATAAGAAGATGTTTACTACTGATGGGGGCAGATATGATTGGAGATCTTGAATAAACTGTTGCATCAGCAAGCTATGTTACCCTATTATGGATGTTGGTTTTAACAATCCAGTGGAAAGACTTCAAGAAGATATTATATGGACTATAAATTTAAAGTTATTGTCTTTTCTTTTTTTATTTAGATATAATGGAATATATATATATATATATATTTTTAAGTAGTGTGGGCAGTGAATTAAAGATATCAAGAATTGTTGTGTATGGTAAATTTGTAAGACAGTGGGTGAATAAGCTAGCTACAGACTGATTAGTTTAAGAAAAGGGATTTTTAAGTGATACATTTAGGGGAGTGGAGGAAATGGATAGAGTGGAATAAATGTTAAATTAGATTTTATGGGGAGCCCGCTTTGAAATGTTATTAAAGTAGGACTTATCGTATAGTTTTAAAGTGGAAGGTGGTTTTGAATTGTTGCAATAATGTATAGATATAAAACACTATTATGCTAAATTAGAAGTTATTTTATAATAGTTATAGTATAATGTGTTTGTTTTTTTTTTGTTTTTTTTCTCTTCTTCTTTTCTGAAATGTATGGATAAAGGGGGATTTATAATACTTTTAGTAAGTAAAGGTCAGTATTTTGAGGAGGGAGTAAGTAATCTGTTATGAATTAGGGTTTTTTTTTGTTACGAAGAAGTCACAGGGGGGGAAGGGTGGGGAGGGGGGGTTAGGGAGGGGGGAAGGGGGGGGAAAAAGGGGGAAAAATTTGTATTTGAAAACCTTTTCAATAAAAAAAAAAAAAAAAGAATAGCCAGAATGTTCCAGAATAAATCGGAGAAATGTTGGAAATGTCATCAGACCCCAGGATCCTATTACCACATATGGTGGACATGTGTAGAAGCAAGGAGATATTGGACTAAGATACACACGTGGTTGGAAAAAATGATAAAGAGACATATTGACTTTAAACCAGAGATATTTTATTAGGGATTATACCGGAGACATATAGTAAAGAACTGCAATATTTAATTGTGAATCTTTTGACAGCAGCTAGAATTGTATTTGCTAAAAATTGGAAAGGAGAAAAGTTACCTAATGATGAAGAAATTATAAAGAAAATGATGGAATGTGCTGAAATGAATAAACTGACATTTGAAATAAGAGAGCAGGAAGATAGACAATATTACTTGATATGGGATCTATTTTACCAATGGATAGAGAATAAGAATTGGAAATAATTATGATATAAATGGATGTTGAAACTTTTGGAAATAAGCTAGCATGTTTAATGATAAATTGAAGAGAAGAGAAGCACAAAAATGCCACCGACTGATGCACTGTCTAAAATTGTATGGAATGGTAATGCTTTTATGTTTTGTTTTGTTTGTGTTTTTGAAAATAAAAACAAAATTCTATTAAAAAAAAAGAACTCCAATACAAGACCCTTGGAGGGAAATCAACCAAAACAAAAAACAATTTACATTTTATTCGAATCCGCATCAATCATGGTCCAGAATCGACATGGCTTGGATGACAGCAGAGCTCAGGTTAGATATCAAACAAATAGAAATTGCAACAAATACATGGGCAGATCATAGTCCGATTGTAATAACATGGAAGGGTCATCAAGCACAGAGAAGATGGATGATGGACAGAGACATCATAAAGGACAAACAATACGTGGAAATGATCCAAAGAGAATTAAAAATATTTTTCCAAATTAATGTAAAAGAACATACTAGTCTTCAAAATCTATGGGATACAACCAAAGCTTATATAAGAGGTCTAACAATCGCCTACATAGCAAAAAAAAAAAAATTAAAGACAAACAACAAACAAAAGAGAATTTATTGACGCACCTGCAACAATCTGAATTAGACTTACAGGAAGAGCCATATAATAAAGAAATTAAAGAGAGAATTAACCTTATAAGACATAAAATAAATCTAATTACAACAGAGATAGCAAGAAAAATTAAAATGGCTAAACAAAATAAATTTGAACATGCAAATAAAACTGGCCGGTGGCTGGCCTACAAACTGAAAAAAGAAAAAGAGAAGAAAATGATACAACAATTAAAAGACGAAGACGGACAAATATACTATAATAGGATAAAAAACGAATCGCAAGGGACTTCTTCCAAAACCTATATGCAAAAGAAGAAATTTGAGAGGAAGACACTAGAATATTTAAGCAAAATAAATATTCAGGAATTAAAACCACACTGAATCATTGAATAGACCGATTTCCATGTTAGAATTAATAGAAGCAAGGAAGAAACAAAAACAACAACAAAACACCGGGACCAGATGGCATACCATCCGAATTTTATAAGACATTCCAGCAATCACTAGATGACATTCTAATACAGGTATTTAACGACGCACTCCTAGAAGCTGAAATTCCACAATCATGGAATGAAACAATAATTACGTTAATACCAAAACAAGATTCGGATCCTGCTGAAATTAAGAATTATAGACCAATATCCCTTCTTAATGTAGACTACAAACTATTTACATCTATTATAACACAGAGATTGAAAAATTTAATTAATCACTATATACATCCAGACCAAAACAGCTTTATTCCCAGACGACAAATCAAAAATAATACAAGGACAATTATCGATACCCTGGAATACTATGAACAACGATTAGATAAGCAAGTAGCATTAATTTTCCTGGACGCACAAAAAGCGTTTGATAATCTTAATTGGACATTTTTAATAACGCAATTGGGAATGATGAAATTTGGAGGAAGATTCTTAAATATGATCAAAAGTAAGAGCCTTGGTAGTACAGTGGTCTAAAGCACCCTGCTATTAAGCTGTTATTAAGAACAGCTGCCTGCAATTACTGCAGGTTCGAATCTCGCCAAGGCTCAAGGTTGACTCAGCCTTCCATCCTTTCTAAGGTAGGTAAATTGAGGACCCAGTTGTGGGGGCAATAAGCTGACTTTGTATAAACATACAAAAGAATGAAGGCTATTGCTTAGCGCATTGTAAGCCGCCCTGAGTCTCTGGAGAAGGGCGGCATATAAATAAAAAAAAATAAAATAAAAAAGGATATACAATAACCAAACAGCAAAAATATTGATTAATGGAGAGACAATGGAACAATTTGATATAAAGAAAGGAGTGAGGCAAGGATGCCCACTATCCTCCATACTGTTTATACTAACATTGGAAATATTATTGAAAGAAATTAGGGAAGATAAACAAATAACGGGATTAAGGATAAAGAACCAGGAATACAAACTGCAAGCATTTGTGGATGATATAGTACTCATCCTAGAACAACCATTACAATCAGGATCCAAATTATTGACAAAAATAGAACAATATGGGGAAGTAGCGGGCCTGAAAATCAATAAATCAATAAACAAAAAACAAAAATGCTAACGAAGAACCTCACCAAAAACCAAAGGGAAGAATTGGAAAATATACTAGGAATACAAATAGTAAAGAAAGTGAAATACCTAGGGATTTGGCTTACCAATAGAATATCAACACTCAAAGAAGATAATTATAATAAATTGGCCAAACAAATAGAAAAAGATTTAAAATTCTGGACTAAATTACAGCTATCATTTCTAGGTAAAATAGCCTCCATTAAAATGAATATTCTGCCAAGGATGCTGTATTTATTCCAGGTAATACCAATACATCCAGGAAAAACTTACTTCAAAGAAGTAAGGAGAGAGGAGGAGAGGGTAGGAAGAGGGAAGGGAGGGAGAGGAATGGAAGAAAGGAGAGGAGGAAGGGAAGGGGATAGGAGTAGGAGAGAAGGTGAGAAGGGGGAAAAGAAGAGAGAAGTGGGGGAAAGGAAAAGGAAGTAGGATGAGGTAGGAGAAGAGGAAGGAGAAAGTAGGAGAGAAGAGGGAGGGAAGGGAAAGTAAGGAGGAGAAGAAGAAGGTTTGTTGTGGAATGAGGGAAGAAAGAGAAGAAGAGCAACTCCGAATGTAATTAAAATGCCTTATTCTTCCAAACTACTGTATTTTTCGGAGTATAAAACGCACCTTAGTTTTTGGGGAGGAAAATAAGAAAAATGCCTTATTTTAATGCTTTCTTTAAGGAAAACATGTATATGTAGGATTTACTATGTATAAGAAAGTGTACATTTTCTATTATGTGGGGAGGGGGAAAGGGTGGGGGGAGAAAATTGTATCTCTTATAAAACTTTTCAAAAAAAAGATTTTGATAAGATGATACTAAAATACATCTGACAGGGGAAAAAGGCAAGAATCAAATTAAAACACCTACAGGACAAATGAGAAAGAGGAGGAATGGGGCTTCCAGATTGGCAAATTTATCACAAAGCATCATCATTAACATGGATTAAAGAGTGGATCGAACTCAAAAACAAATGCATATTAACATTAGAAGGTTTGATCTGGCAAAAGGATGGCATGCATATTTATGGGAAGAGAAACCTAAAAAACATGAACAATTCCGAAGACATATTGTGAGAGACACATTGCTAAAGATTTGGACTGAAATTAGGAAAAACCAGTACGATAGAATCCCACGGTGGATTTCAACAATGGAAGCACAAATTTACCCAAATACAACGGATATAAATAAAATGAAAACATATCAAGAACTCCTAAATGATGAAGGAAAATTAAAAACAAGAGAAGAATTAAAAGAACAAGGTGTGGAAATCAACTGGTGGCCATACCTAAATTAAAATCCAGATACAAAACAGACATGGAGAATTATGGAATTCAACAACAACCAAATGAATTGGATAAAATACTACTGGGCCCAAATGAGAAATTAATAATCAAAATTTACAATTTTTTACTTGCATATAAATTAGAAGAGGAAATAGTAAAAGAGAATATGATTACATGGGCGAAGAACTTTGGATATAGCATTGAACTAAGCAAATGGGAAAAATTTATTTATTTATTTATTTATTATTTAAATTTCTATACCGCCCTTCTCCTTTCGGACTCAGGGCGGTGAACAGCCAAAAATAAAACATTTGTAACACAAAAGTTAAAATAGTTTTAAAATAATTAAATAAAGTTTGGCCCATAATTTAAAAACATTTCTATTTAAAATCAGTATCAAATTTTAAAAACCAATATAAAATCAGGCCAGCCCGGCTAACTGAAAGAAATAGGTTTTAAGGGCCCGACGAAAAGTCCAGAGGTCTGGGATCACTCGTATCTCTGGGGGTAGATTGTTCCAGAGGGTAGGCGCCATCACAGAGAAGGCTCTCCCCCGGGGGTCGCCAGCCGACATTGTCTGGCTGACGGCACCCTGAGGAGGCCTCCTCTGTGGGAGCGAACTGGCCAGTGGGAGGCAATTGGTGGCAGAAGGCGGTCCCGTAATTATGGAAATTATGGAAAGTTAATAGTAAATTGACATTATCAGTACCATATAAAGAAAATGCTTATAAGATGTTTTACAGATGGCATCTCCCCCCAGCACGGATCTCAAAAATGTTTCCCAACACTTCCCCTCTTTGCTGGAAATGCAAAATAAAAAAAGGGACATACTATCACATGTGGTGGTTATGCCCAAAAGCAAAACAATTTTGGAACAAAATTAAAATCCAACTGGAAGAAATAACAGCACAAAAAATACCATTAAAACCGGAAACATATTTACTGGGTATATTCACAAATAGCTACGAAAAAGAAACAATATTTAACTACACATATTCTGACTGCAGCAAGAATCATCTTTGCACAAAATTGGAAATCGGAAGAAATCCCAACACAAGATAAAATAATATCGAAAGTAATGGAATGTGCTGAGATGGACAAACTCACTAAAGAAATCCAAGAAAAGGGGACTTCCAGTTGGCTCCGCTAGCCTCGAAGACGCTCTTTTACGAGCGCCCGATCCCCGGTTCCGTTAAAGCCCCAGAACAGCCGAAAAACAGCTGTCTGGAGGCTTGGAACCCTCTCCCCGGGCAAAGGGGAGAGAGAAGAACTGACAGGTGGAGGTTGAGCCCCCCCAAATGCCCTAGGAAGGATCCTGGGGCGCGAAGGGTGTGCGCTCCCTAAAAGCCTGTCAAGCCGCTCCGGACCAGGGACGAATCCGCTAATTAGCGGACCTAGAAGCCGCGAACAATTCTGCCGATGGAAATGAGGGGACTTTAACATTTTGAACCAGCAGCAGGCAGAACAAGCAAGGAGAAATCAGACTGCAAGTATCTTTACCTAACTCCGACATTTGTAGCCTCCTTCGGAACTAATAATTAGCACTTTGCAACAAAATGGCGATTGAAGCCTGAAGGGGCGGGGGAAAGTGAAAGTCAAAGAAAGCTTCGTTTTGCTGGCAGCCCTTTGCCTGGAAAGAACTCTGTATTGATAGAAGGAGGATTTTAAAATGCTAATTAAGTTTGGAATTTTTCTTGAGGAATTTTTCTTTTTTGGCTTCTGATTAAAATATAAAGAATTTTAAATTGGAGATGGCCTCAAAACCTGTAAAGACTGTTCCTATTAAAGGAACGGGAAGTGCTGGCAGCTCCCCAGCTCATATTCCTAGATTGCAAGCCTCTGCCCCTCCAGCAGATCCACAGACTTTAACGTTGGAGATGTTACAACAAGCCCTCCAAGTTACACAAGAGAAACTTGGTATTGTGATTAATGAAAAAATTAATGAAACCAATGAAAAAATACAGGCTGTGTCAGATGAGATTGGAACTTGGAATTAGCAAATTAGGGATGATATCATAAAGACATTTAAATGTTTGGCAGGCAATATTGAAATGGTGGATGATAAAGTTGAAGAAGTTAAACAATCTACGGTAATCTTGGATAATAAATTAGGAGAAGCTCAGAACAGAATTCAGAGGGCTGAAGATGATGTAGCTATGATACAATACAGAGAATTGGAATTTGCTTTAAGATTTAGAGGGGTGAAGGAGAACAAACAAGAGAACTTGAGAGAAATGATGTCTGAGGTATTGGCACCGTTGGTGGGGGAGTCAAAAAATGATCTGGGCTGGCAGATTGACAAGCTGTATTGCGTTAATTCTTGGGTTGCTAGACAGAAACATTTACCAAGAGACATTGTGATATATTTTACTACAAGGAGAGTACGTAATGAAATTCTACAGGCCACTTTTACAAACAAATTTCGGGTTGAAGGCCAGGAAGTGATGACAATGAAAGAAATCCCCCCTAAGATCTTGAGAGCCAGAAGGGAGTATGCTTTTCTGGTGGATGAACTGAAAAAATGCCAGATACAGTACAGATGGGAGGTGCCAGCTGAATTAATGGTGACTTACTCAGGAGAGAGGTATCGGCTTAACACAATATGGAAAGCAAGAGATTTTTATATTAATGTATTAAAGGCTGGCACACCCAAATCACCCAAATCACCAGAAGGCAAAAGAAAGAAGGATGTGATGGAAGGTGAAAAAGAAGAGCTCCTGACAGTAGTCCAAGGGGGAGTTTTGACAGGCCAAGGAGAAGAACCATTACAAATTCAGATGGCTGTTCAAGAGTTGGAGTTAATTGATTTAGCGCAACCCAAGGATCAAAGACAGACCAGATCGGGGACAGCTAGACTCAAAGAAGTATCAAGACAGCAACAATTCCAGATGGCAACTCAAGAAACAATTCAAGAATCTACCAAAACAGAAGCAGTGGGAGGAGCAAGACCTAAAGGTCAATTGAGACAAGACCACCAGAATCTGCTCCAGTTGCTTCAAGGGCCCAGAGATGGGAACTACATTTTTGACTTGGAATGTTAATGGTTTGAATTCTCCACAGAAAAGAAGAAAAATATTTCTTTATCTTAAACAATTTAAAAATGATGTGATTTGTTTACAAGAGACTCATATAAGAGTACAAGACCAAAAATACCTGATAAATGCAAGACTTGGTACACACTACGTAGCAGCAGCACCAGAAAAGAAAAATGGTATAGTTATATATCTGAAAAGAGACTTTGTTGCTAAATTAATTGAAGCAGATGACCAAGGAAGATTCTTAGCGATAGAACTTTTAATTAAAGGAGAAAAAATACTTGTAATTGGAGTCTATGCCCCGAATCAACAACAAGAAAATTTCTACAATTTGCTACACTCGAAGTTGACACAATGGGCATATAAAACTTGTATCCTGTTGGGGGATTGGAATGGGGTCTTGGATATTAAAAAAGATAAGAAGGGACCTAAACAAAATGTTTTAACAAGAGCAAAATTGCCCAAAGCGTTTTGGGAGATGATGGATGATTGGGAACTGAGGGATATTTGGCGTGAAAGAAATCCGGAAGAAAAAGATTTTACTTTTTTCTCAGACATCAATCCTTTTCAAGGATTGATTTTATACTAATTACTAATGATCTCTTATCTAGGGTGAAGAACACGAAGATTTGCTCAAGAATATTGACAGACCATAGTCCAGTTTGGTTGGAATTGGAGTGTGGAAAAGGGTCTAGGAGGTCCTGGAGGTTAAATGATAATTTGTTTAGGTATGAAGAAAATGTAAAAGAGTGTAAAAAATTTATGAAACAATTTTTTGTTATGAATATGCAAAAGGGTACATCTGTGGAAATGGTATGGGATGCAAGTAAAGCATATATGCGAGGAATTTTGATATATTTGAATAATAAACATAGAAAGAAACGGGGCAAAAAGAAAAGAATTAGAAGATGAGATTAGTAAACAGGAACAGGCTTTAGTAGTCAATCCAACAGATAAGAAAATTAAAGAGGCAATCAATTTATTGAAAGGTCAATTTAACATGTTAATAGCAGATCAAGTGGCAACTAATTTACGATATGCAAAACATAATACTTTTTATAATGCCAATAAACCAGGCAGGTGGTTAGCATACCTGTTAAGGAAAAAGCAAAAATCAAGGACAATAGAGAAAATAAGATATAAGGGTAAGGAGGTTTATGAGCAACAATTGATTAAAATATCTTTCTTAGAGTTTTATTCGAGGCTGTATACTGGTGATAAAATTAAAGATATAGATATAGATAGATATTTGCGGAAAGAGAATATTTATACAATCTCAAATGAGCAGAGGGATAGTTTAAACCAAATGATAACTTCCGAGGAAATTGTGTTAGCAATTAAGCAGTTGAAAGTGGGTAAAGCTCCTGGGACGGACGGTCTGACAGCTATCTATTATAAAACTTTACAGGAGGAAATGGTGGAACCATTGAAAGAATTATTTAACAATATACAACACGGAGGAAAGGTGCCTCCAACTTGGAAGACAGCATTTATCTCGTTGATCCCAAAAGAAGGGTATGACGATACAGATCCTAAAAATTATAGGCCGATTTCATTATTGAACACAGACTATAAGATTTTTGCTAACATTTTAGCAAATAGATTAATGACAGTTATGCAGCAAATAATTAACCATGATCAAATTGGTTTTATAAATGGCAAACAAATGAAGAGTAATGTAAGGCAAATTGTTAATTTATTAGAGTATCTGGGAAGGAACAACCAGGTCTCCTCAGTGCTAGTGTTTTTGGATGCTGAAAAAGCCTTTGACAGATTGAATTGGCAATTTTTATTAAAATTAATAGAAAGGATGCAACTTGGAGAACAATTTGTACAATCTATTAAGGCAATATATCAAAAACAAACAGCGCAAATAATAGTTAATGGTGGCTTAACAGATCCTTTTAATATAGAACAAGGCAAGGTTGTCCCTTGTCTCCGTTATTGTTTGTGTTGACGCTGGAAGTTTTACTAAGTAAAATACGTGAGATGGATACAATAAAGGGAATTAAAATTAGGCAGCATGAGTATAAGTTACAAGCATTTGCGGATGACCTGGTTGTTACCTTAACCCAACCGGTACAATCGATTACAGCCCTGATGGATATAACCTGCTTATATGGACAAGTATCTGGTTTTAAAATAAATGCAGCTAAAACAAAAATAATAGCTAAAAATATGGTTAGAAGCCAGAAAGAAGAGATAGAAAGGTTAACAGGATTTGAAGTAGTTAAGAAGGTTAAAATACTTAGGGGTTTATATTATGACTGCAAATATGAAATTATATCAGCACAATTATGAACCATTATGGCACAAAATACAAAAAGAGATGGAAAATTGGAAAAAAATTCAATTGTCTTTGCTGGGAAGGATAGCCGCTGTAAAAATGAATATTTTACCAAAATTTTTATTTCTTTTTCAAATGATACCTATACTAAAAAAAGATGAAAATTTGAAGGAATGGCAGAAGGGCATAAATAAGTTTGTGTGGGCAGGGAAGAAACCTCGAGTTAAACAAAAGATAATGCAAGATATCTGAGAAAGAGGCGGTCTTAAAATGCCCAACTTAAGTGTACTATGAAGCCGCTGCCCTCTCAGCAATCACAGACTGGATAAATTTAACGGAGGGAAAGATATTGAATATTGAAGGATATGGTTTGGTCTACGGCTGGCATGCTTATTTAGTCTATGACAAGAAAGTAGATAAGGCTTTTAAAAGTCATATATTAAGAAATTCTCTATTGCGGGTCTGGAAAAAGTATAAATATAAATTAAGTGATAAGTTACCAATATGGACAGTACCCAGACACGCGATAGAGAATATAAACTTAGAGCAAAAGCAAGATAAGATTACATATAAGGAACTTCTTTATAAGGAAGGAGTCAGATTACAATTAAAATCAATGGAGCAATTAAGAGAAGAAGGAATTATTAGGACTTGGTTTCAGTATGGACAGCTGCAGGCCAGATGGAGAGAAGATCAAAAACTTGGTATTTTGCAGCAGGATGAGAATTTGATAAAGCAAACAAGAGATAAAGGTCAAATGCATATAAAAAGGTTGTATAATGCACTAGTGGAAATAGATTCAGAAACAGAGTTAGTCAAGGACTGTATGATAAAATGGGCACAAAACGTAGGTGAACCAATAATGATGGAAACATGGGAAAAGATATGGGTCAGAAATGTAAGATTTACACAAGCTCAAAATCTAAGAATTTTTATAAAATGTTTTATAGATTTTTATAAAATGTTTTAGACCCCCAAAAATTAGCCTGTATGTATCCAAATTTACAACCTAAGTGTTGGCGATGTGAGTGTAAAGATGCTACATATTTTCATATATGGTGGACATGTAAAAAAATTAAGGCTTTTTGGATAAAAATATGGTGGATTATTCAAAACATTTTAAAGAAAAAAATTAAATTTACACCACAGTTCTTTTTGTTGGGAATAGTCATGGATTGTACTGTAATAGAGACTAAGTTAGTTTTGAACTTAATAACGGCTGCCAGGTTACTGGTGGCACAGTACTGGAAGAAGGAAGATCCACCCACCATTGAGGAATGGACATTAAAAGTTGTGCATTTGGCAGAAATGGCGAAAATTTCATCATATCTTAAAGACCATTCAAATGAAAGATACATATCGGAATGGAGAAGATGGATCGATTACATACAGAAGAAGTATCCGAATAAGAAGATTCATATAGCATATGAATGAAGTAATTTTAAGTAGTTTATGTTTGTTTTTTGAATTATAAGGAGTTAAGGATCTAGGGAGAATATGAAATGTAATAATTTGTTAGCATATTTTAGCTTTTGATTTGTGAATACTATACCCTGTGCTTGTTCTGGGAAGTCTAGGGAGGGGAGTGGGGGGGAAGGGGGGGTGGGAAAGGGGAGGGAGGGGTTGAGGGGGGAAGGGTGGGTGGGGTGAAAATGTTTGTATTTTCTACAAAACTTTTTAATAATAATAAAAAAAAGAAATCCAAGAAAAGGAAGAATCTGAATACTATCTGGTTTGGCAAAAGTGGTATCAATGGCTAGAGAAAAGGAAAACCAAATAAAAAGACAATCCTAACAGATTTGAATCAAATCATGTACCAAGGAAATACAATAGAGTTATAACAAAACTTCAAAAAATATCGTTATATAAGGTGAGATGTGAGAATATACATAGAGAAATACAATTTACCGATGTATTTTCTTAAGAAATAAGATATTATGTTTAAATGTCGTATATGTTGTGTATTGTTTTATTTTGTATTTGTTTTATTTTGTACTTGTTTGTGTTCTTTTTTGTTCTATTGTATGTGTATGTTTTTTAATTCAATAAAAAAAATTTTTAAAAAAGAAATGTTTTAATGCAGATAATCTCCCTTTACATAGAGAAGGAAATAAGATATTGGCTGAACAGATTTTACAAAAGAAACACTCACTGTATTTATAGACTTTTTTTAATTTTTATTTCTTTTGAGAATAGTTTCTGGTCACTATTGTCTTATTTATTTCCCTTTGCAGTAAATACCAGTAAGTGTGTACTTTAGAAATATAAAAAACATTTACGTCTGATAAAGTGCAC
Source organism: Pantherophis guttatus (assembly GCF_059756535.1). NCBI lineage: Eukaryota > Metazoa > Chordata > Lepidosauria > Squamata > Colubridae > Pantherophis > Pantherophis guttatus. The sequence continues at coordinate 116,338,953 of NC_142065.1, read as the reverse complement.
ATCCTGGATTCTTGATCTGTCAAACAGATGTACCTTCCTTGACAATGTCTTCATTTTCTTCCAGAAACAGAATGAAAATTAGCAGCCTATCAAAAGCAGTACTGTAAAAGAACAGGAATACAAGTCAAAATAAACAGAGAAACCAGAAGACCAGGTGGCCAGTGCGCATCCGCGTGCTAGAAACTGGAAGATCATCTTCCCATATGCACACCAGATGGCTGCTCTATCGATTTCTGGCACTCCTGCACATGTGAAGACCAGCTGGCTGTCGTGTCGGAACCCAGAAGAGCAAAGGGCGATGGCTCGCGCCCGGAGAGATGGCTCTGCATGCCACTTCCGGCATGCGTGCCATAGGTTCACCATCATGGGTATAGGGTCTCCTGTTTGACCAAGGGATTTGACTAAAAATGCCTCCAAGGTCCCTTTCAACTTCTTATTCTGATGATGTTCTGAAACCTAGACTACATTTTTGTTGTCTAATGACACAATAATAGATTGAGAAGTAGCTGGTACTAGGCAGACAAAGGGATAATTTTAAAAAGTTGTTTAAAACTTGAAATAGCAAACACAATCAAGTATTTTTGATACAATGCCCAAACTGTTTTCCTGCCTAAACAACAACCACTGCACTGGTCTATCAAACAAATAACTGCAATTAATTCACTTTAACACAGCTCACAAGTGATACAACAAGAGCAAAAAATCATTTATCCATCTGCAAAATAGTACAAACATTTCTCTATTTGTAAGCTCAACAGCATCTATAAGGTACATGTATTATATATACAGTGTATGCTTGATTAATCAGCTTGCAAACATCTTGACCTTGCAGTCTGAATTTGCAGCTAACATAAATTAGATTGTCACTTGTCATCTTCATCAGTATCTGTATCAGAATAAATAAGTATTTATAAAATTATAAGTACATCTCCCCATTCCAAAATGAAACAACAGGATGCTTCTAGTTATCACTATTTTAGGATTCCACAGAAGGGACGGCTGGTTTCACAGTGATTTCTAGCATTCTCCTGTAAGGAAATGCCCCAATTAGTAACTGAATAACAGAATTGGAAGGGACCTTGGAGGTTTTCTAATCCAACCCCTTACTCAGGCAGGAAACCCATTTCTGACAAATGGTTGCCCAATCTCTTCTTAAAAACTTTCAGTGTTCATGCATCCACCACTTCTCTAGGCAATTCGTTCCACAGATAAATTGTTCTCACTGTCAAGAAATTTCTCCTTATTTTTAGGTTGCTTCTCTCCTTGATTAGTTTCCACCCATTGCTTCTTGTCCTGCCCTCAGGTGCTTTGGAGAATAGGCTGACTCCCTCTTCTTTATGGCAGCCCCTGAGATATTGGAACATTGCTATCATGTCACTCAAGTCCTTTTCATTAAACTAGACATATCCAATTAGGCAATCATTCTTTATATGTTTTAGCCTCCAGTCCCCTAATTATCTTTGTTCCTCCTTTCTTTACTCTTTCTAGAGTCTCAACATCTTTTTTACATTGTGGAGACTAAAACTGGATGTAGTATTCAAAGTGTGGTCTTACCAAGGCATTATAGAGTGGTATTAACACTTCATGTGATCTTGATTCTATCCTTCTGATAATGTAGCCTAGGATTGCATTGGCTTTTTTGGCAGCTGCAGCACACTGCTGACTCATATTTAAATGATTGTCCGCTAGGACTCAAAAGATCCTTCTCACAATTACTTCTATTGAGCCAAGTACCCTCTGTATTATACCTTCATCACAGCCCCAAAAACAGGGACCCGAGGGACTTTTCAAGCCCTAATAGACTCAGGCTGCACTAGATGCTTGATCAACCTAACCACAGTCCTGAAACTCGGGATTAGAGTGAAAAGACTGGCCCACCTGATCAGGTTCGAACAGATCGATGGGTCCCTATTACCTACGCCACCCACTTGACCGAACCAGTGAAGCTAGAGCTAGTGAATCACTGGGAAGTAATTTGATTCGTAATAGCCCCCCAAATGACGGATGCGGTTATACTGGGGCCCTCCTGGCTAGACAAGTGGGGCCCAACCATCTGGTGGCAAGGGGGCAGCTGCAGACTGAGGATAGCAAGGGGACCCCAACTCCCTCCACACCAGCAAATAGAAGCACTGCTCACGCAGGGAACCCTCCCAAAGGGCCCACAAGAACAACTGACAGCCACCTCCGACAAGATCCCAGGGGCCGAACAGATCCCAAAAGATTATCGGCCTCATGGAAGTATTCAGTGAAGCTGAGTGTGACATCCTATCCCCCCCCCCCGCTTCCCACCGTGAGATGGACTGTGCTATCGAAATCATTCCTGGGGCAAAACTACCCAAACCCAAACTGTATGCCATGACAACTTGGGAAATGGAAGAAATGCGCAAATACATAGACATAAACCTAGCAAGGGGGTTCATCGAGCCAGCCAAACCACAGATTGCAGCCCCAGTCCTGTTGAAAGAAAAAAAAGATGGAACTATGAGATTATGCGTTGACTTTAGAGATATAAACTGTGTGCATGTATACAACCTATACCCCCTCCCTCTCATGAAGGACATGCTATCTTACCTAGCCAAGGGAAGTCTTTACCAAATTAGACCTCAGAGAAGCATACTACCAAGTCTGCATCAGGGAGGGAGATGAATGGAAAATAGCCTTCAACTGCACCATAGGGGAGCTTCCAATTCAAAGTGATGCCTTTCAGACTGCAGGGGCCCCTGGTGGTGTTCATGCAGTTAATAAACGAGGTGCTGCACGAGCACCTCTATAAGGAGGTCCTTGTCTACTTGAACAATATCCTCATCTACACTGAGACCATGAACAACCACATACCCCTAGTTCGCCAGTTACTGGAAAAACTTCTGGCAGCAAACCTGTATGTCAAGCTGTCAAAATGTGAATTTCTCTGAGCATGGCTAGACTACCTGGGCTACCATCAAATGAGGGCATAAAGATGGATCCAGCCAAAGTACAAGCCATCCTGGGCTGGCAACCCCCTCGCACTCGCAGACAGTTACAAAGCTTCCTAGGATTCGCAAATTTCTACAGGCAATTCATCCCCTCCTTTGCAAAGATTGCCAAACCCATGACAGACCTCCTAAAGACACGGGTCCCAGGGATGAAGCCCCACCCAGGACAACCCCTACAGTGGGACCTAACCTGCCAAAAGGCATTCAAAACACTAAAAGAACTTTTTGCAAAGGAACCAGTGCTGAAGCATCCTAACCCCAAACCACTCTTTGTTATCCAAACAGACGCCAGCAACGTGGCAGTGGGAGCAGTGCTACTCCAAAGAAATAGCCAAGGAAAACTACCGCCCTGTGCCTACACCTCCTGCAAACTCACAGACACAGAGAGGCAATAGGCCGTATGGGAAAAAGAGGCTTTTGTGGCAAGATGGGCACTGTTGACCTGGTGCCACCTGCTGGAAGGGGGGAAGAAACTGTTTGAAGTCTGGATTGACCACAAAAACTTGGAGGCCCTGAGGCTCCCGCAAAAACTATTGCCCAAACAAGTTTGCTGGGCTCAATACTTCAACCAGTTCTACTTCATGCTAAAACACATTACAGGGGGGAGGAACTTCCTAGCTGACACCCTCTCCCACATGTCCCAGTACAAATGAGAATGGGAGGAGGTAGTAGACGCCATCATCCCCCCTATCTAAACAGCTGTCCAAGTGACCACCAGACGACAATGCTGCGACTGGCAAGATCGACCAGCAAATGATCTAACCATGAAACTCAAAACTGAACTGCTGGCAGACCCCTGGTTCTGTGACAACCAACACATCTTGAGAAATAGGGATGACCTAGCATGGAAGGGAATGAAACTCTACATCCCAGAGTCCCTACGCACCTTAATCCTCCAGAGGAGCCACAATGTCAAATCGGCAGGCCACTTCGGTTTCCTAAGACTTTACACTTAGCAAGGAAGCAATTCTGGTGGCCTGGCATAAAGAAAGACATGGACAGTTATGTGAAAAGTTGCACCATCTGTGCCACAATGAAAAAGTAACCAGGAAAAAACCCCGGACTGCTGCAACCAGTGACAGAGCCAACGAGGCCATGGGAGGAAATCACAATGGACTTTATAGTGGAATTGCCAAACAGTGGGGGGAACACAGTGATCTGGACTGTGATAGACTTATTATCCAAGCAGGCACACTTCATACCCTGCAGCGGACTGCCCTCAGCCCACCAGCTAGCCAAACTGTTCCTGAAGCACATCTACTGCCTGTATGGAGTGCCATGAAGAATTATCTCAGACAGAGGAGTCCAGTTCACGGCTACATTCTGGAGAGAGTTCCTGCACTCCATTAGCTCATCCCAAGGTCTTAGCTCGGCCTTTCATCTGAGCACCAATGGAGGGGGGACAGAGAGACTGAACGCCATGGTAGAACAGTACCTAAGGTGTTACATGAACTATTAGCAGTCCAATTGGGTGGACCTCCTGCCTTTCGCTGAGGTCACGTACAATAATGCTGTTCACAGTAGCATGGGACTAACTCCATTCAAAGTAGTGAGCGGCATGAACTTCGTCCCAATGCCAGAATATTCAAGGGATCCTCCCTCCTCAGCCAGCTTGACAGACTGACTGTCAATGCTGAAAGCAGCATGGGAAAATGTCAAGAAAGTTCTAGCTAAAGCAGCACAGACCTATAAGAAACAAGCAGACAAATACTGAGCCCTGCAACTGCCATTCCAGCTAGGGGGAAAGGTCACCATTCCACAAAATATTTGAGGTTGAAACTCCCCAGTAAGAAGCTGGGACCCAAGTTCATGGAGCCATTCCCCATAGTGCAATTAAAATTGCCCCAACTGCTAGAGAAGATACACCCGGTATTCCATAACAGCCTCTTAAAACCCATGGTCGTATTGACCCTGCAGCCACTTCACCATGAGCCCCTGGACCCAATGGTCATAGGGGGCCAAACCCATTATGAGGTGCTACGAATCCTTGACTTGAGGTGGCACAGGAGACAGCTCCAATACCTAATAAAGTGGAAGGCCTACCCCTTATTTGAAGCATCTTGGATAAAGAGTAGGAACATCCAGGCTGACTGCCTCATAGCTAAATTCCATGCAGACAACCCAAACAAGCCTGGGGGGGAGGGGTGGAATCGCAACTCTAAAATCTATACCTGTACTCAAACTGTCTTTGCTTTGCACAGGTCGCCTTCAGGAAGTGCGGGGAGTCAAATGTCAATTCGCAAAGCATCCCTGGCCTGCTCTCACCTTGCCATAGGCAATGGCATGGGGGATGGGAAAACAAACTTTGCAGCTGCAGCGAGGGAGCACTTTAGTCAAAACAAAAGCACATTCCAGCCTCCTCTCTGTCAAGGCCATCTCTGTGGTTACCCACAGTGGCTGGAGGGGAATGATCTCTACAACCCACGAAATTGCTTTGTTAGAGAATGTGACTGATGACACATCTTGGGGGGAGGGGGGAAACAGGGTCAGAGCCGGGACCAGTGGTGGGTTGCTACCGGTTCATCCCGGATAAGGCAAACCAGTAGCGGCGGCAGCGGAAGGCTCTGCCCACCCACCCGGATACTTCTGAGCATGTGCAGAAGCATTGTGTGCGTACGTGAACATGTACACACCCACGAGTGAACCAGTACCAATGGTTTTGAAGCCCGCCCCTGGCCGGGACATAAATTAAGTGGGGTCAGAGTTGGCTTCACTTGGAATGTGCCAACATGAAGCTCCTAATAAATAACTGGATTTCTTTTGAAGCTTTGCTCGAGGCTCATAATTAATTAGGGCATTGGTCAGAACCATGACTGCAGGCTGATTGTAATTGTTTTTTCTGCAGTTCTAACTTTCGGTTGAAGTCTATACCTGTCCTGTTTAGTTTCTTGCCACACCAGATAGTTATTGAGGTACAAATGACAGATTCAATAATTCCTCTATAAAACTGTATCAGCAGATCCTTGGGTAATCTGAGCTTTTTGGGTTGATACAGCAAGAACATTCTTTGTTGTACCTTTTTAATGATGGTTCTAATATTAGGAGTCCATTTCAAGTCTTAGGAGAAAATAGAACCTAGAAACTTGAAGGTTTCTATTGTTGATACTGTGTTGCCTAATATTGCAAAAGGTGATAGAATAGAAAACCTTGTCCTAAAATCTGCTCTCATCTCTACAGTTTTAAGAGTGTTCAGCTCCAGATTGTTCCAGTTGCACCACAGGGCCAGTTGATCTATCTCCCATTTATATGCAGACTCATCATTGTCTCAAATGAGACCAGGGACTATTGTATCATCTGCAAACCTCAGTATTTTAACAGAGGGATCCTTCGAGATGCAGTCATTGGTGTATAGAGAAAAGCATAATGGGGAGAGCACACAGCTCTGGGAGGCTCCTGTGCTAATTGAATGAGTATTCAATGTAATTTTACCTAGCTTCACCCACTGCTTCCTATCTGTTAGAAAGCATATAATCCATCTGCAAGTGTGGTCAGGCACAGCTAGTTGAGTCAATTTAGAAAGGAGGATAATAGAATGTACTATCATGTGATGGCCATGTGCAATAGCAAAAAAATATTGGATTAGAATAAGAAAGTGGTTTGAGGAGATAAACAGCAAATAGAATTGAAACCGGAACTGTTTCTATTAGGCATACTTACAGGAAATTATGATAAAAAAACATAATACTTAATATTACATGTCATAACCGCAGCCAGGATAGTGTATGTACAAAACTGGAAAAATAATACTATACCATCAGAGGAAAGTGTGATAAGGAAAGTGCTGGAGTGCACTGAGATGGACGATTGACAAAAGAAATAAAAGAGAAAGGAGAAAGGGAGTACTATTTGGTATGGAATGCATGGTACAAATGGTTAGAGGATAGATGCAAAAGATATTAAAGAAAGAAGACTTAGGAGTTAGAAAATAGTATTAAATCTGTACAAATATAGATGACACAAAATGTATGTTTATAAAATGTATGTTTATATTAATATATTAGTATGTATAAAGGAGAATGGAACCGCGTGTAGATGTAAAGGAGAAAATGGATATATAACAGATGTATACCAATGCGGAAATGTTGCAAAGAGGAAAATTGTTAAAAACTATTAAAAAATGTTCAATAAAAATATTTTTTTTAAAAATTATAAATGTAGCATATATCAAAATTAAAAAAAGGAGGGTTTCTGGAATGATGGTGTTGAATACAGAACTGAAGTCTACAAAAAGGACCCTTGCATAGCTCTTTGAGGATTCAAAATATTGTACGATGTAGTGCAGTGCCAGTGACAGCATCATCTGCCGATCTATTTGCACGGTAGGCAAATTGCAAGGTCTCTAGCAGCAGATCCATTATGGCTTTCAGGTGGGTCAGCACTAACCTTTCAAAGGTTTTCATAACTATGGGTGTGAGAGCAACTGGTCTGTAGTCATTTAGCTCCTTGATTAGTTTCTTGGGCACTGGGATGATAGAATATTTGAAGCAAGAGGGGACATAAACATCTCCAGTGATTTATTAAAGATGCAGGTAAAGATGGGGGCCAGTTGATCATCACAGACTTTCAGCAGGAAGGAGTTACTCTGTCTGGCCCTGATACTTTTTCAGACTTTTGCTTTTATATGTACATATATATTTATATATACACATAAGACGCAGCGGAGTATAAGACGTACCAAGATTTCGAAGAGGAAAACAAGAAAAGATTTTTGCCCTCCCCAGCCCCCAGCAACACTTTGCAGGCCTCCCAAACCCTCTGCGTACCCCATAACGTGGAAATATGTGTGGCAAGGAAAGAGAGCAAGGATTAACATAAAAATGCTACAAGATGCAAGAATTAGAGGTGGGTTTGGCCTTCCAAATTGGGAATTGTATTATCAAGCGGCAGCATTAACATGGATTAAAGAATGGATTTTATTAAGGAATACAAGACTATTGACATTGGAGGGTCATGATTTACAACTGGGTTGGCATGCCTTTTTATGGTACGGGAAACAAAGGATACATGGATCCAAAGACGACATGTAAGAAATGGTTTGCTATCAGTGTGGGAGAGAGTGAAAGAAAAACATTATTTGAATATTCCAATGTGGCTTTCTACAATAGAAGTGGTGACATACCCAAATATTGTGAACATGGGGAATAATGTTAGATATAAAGACATTTTGACAGATCGGGGAGAACTGAAACAAAAACAAGAATTAGAGAGTCAAGGGATTGAGATAGATTGGTATACAAGACTGCAATTACAATCAAGATATGAAGCAGGTCATAGACAATATGGCTTTAACTTGGGGAAATCAGAACTGGATGAAATATTGACAGGAACAGATGGGAAAATGATTAAGAAATTATATAATTATTTATTGCATATTAGATTAGAAGATGAAGTAAACAAAACAATGATAGCATGGGCAAAGAATTTTGGATACACCATAGAACTGGACAAATGGCAATAACTTTGGGAAAGAAATTATGAATTAACAATGGCAACAGCCTATAAAGAAAACCTGTATAAGATGTTTTATAGATGGCATATGCCACCAGAAAGATTAGCTAAGATGTTTAAAGATAAATCAGCTAAGTGTTGGAAATATCATCAGTTGCTGGGATCATACTATCATATGTGGTGGTTGTGTAAAGAAGCAAAACAATATTGGGTGAAAATACAAACATGGTTAGAGGGAATGTTGCAGCAACATATAGAGTTAAAACCAGAGATATTCTTATTGGGAATTTTACCAGAGAATTATAGTAAAGAAGATACATATTTGATTATTCATATAATAACAGCGGCTAGAATTGTATTTGCACAAAACTGGAAAGCAGATAAAATTCCGTTGGAAGGAGATATTATAAAGAAAATTTTAGAATGTGCAGAAATTAATAGATTAACATTGAGAATAAAAGATAAAGAGGAGTCGATGTATTTCAAGACATGGGATAAATTTTCGGGACTTCCGGTTGGTGTCGCGGCAGACCAGACGGGAAAATAGCGGGGCTCTTAGGAGCCCCACAAAAACCCTGTCTGCTAAACTGCTGCCGGCAGGTCTATGGACCTCCCCTGTCCTATAGGGACAGGGGGAAAGAGAGGGATCCCTCGGACAGCCGAGAGGAACGGGCAGGTTCCTCGGGGCCAGAGGATTGCCCTCTGCGGCGGCGGCGGCTCGGCAGCAGCCATGGAGGCTGCCCCAAGGCTGTGACAGCCGGAAAAAGCGATGTGCAGGAGGAAGAAACAGAGAAACAGAGCTAGTACTCGAATGCCGGGTGAGTGAGATTCAACCCAGGCGGGAGTAGCTTTTAAGTGTGGATTTATAACAAGTGAGCCCTAGCCCCAATTAGCGGCTGTAAACTATCTGGGCAAAAGTCTTTTGCAAAATAAACAAAAAGAGGAAAAGACCCATTAATGGATTATAGTAACTATTAACTGCTTTGGAAGGATTGTTTTCTTGGAAAAATTAAAAAACTGGCACTTTTTCTTTTCTTAATGAGATTGGATTGCTTTTGAAGAGAGAGAAAGGGAGGAAGAGGTAAACAAGAACTTTTTAAAACAAGGAGAAAAGACAAGCGGTGATAGACAAAATGGACACCAGCCGAAGTGAAAGTGACAAATTGTGTATTGCCAGTGATTGAAAGGAGAAACTTTGTGTCTTGTTACCCTAACTGGATTACTTTTGGAAAATTTAAGGAGGCTTGATTTTGGAGATATTTAACTTGTCTAATGGAGAACTTATTGTTGGATGGAGAGAAGAAGTGGAATGGAAAAATTGAAATTGAAGTAACGAGCATAGTAACAAAGGGGAAAGGCGTGGCAACAGAAGAAGATGATACCATATATGGAATAATTGCAAAAAAAGAACTAAAACTTTAAAGAGCTTATAACTTTGATAATATTGAAATTGAAAAACATTTTTGGACAGTTGGGAGAAAGAGAAAAAAATGGAATATACTGGGTAGCAAGACAAGAAAAAATAATACAGTTTGATTAAAATGGATGTAATGCTCTTTCCTTCTTTCCCCTTTGCTTTTTCTTTTTTTCTTTTTATTATTATCCTTTTTATTCTTTTTCAGCTACATTTCTATTCTTTTCTCCTCTCTCTTTCTTTGTTTTTTTATTTCTTTTTTATTACTATTATTATTTTTTGTTTTTTCTCTTCCTACTTCCATTTTTATTGAATTTGACTACATAAGTGATTTTTTCCTCTGTCTCTCCCTGTTTTCTTTTTTCTTTTCTTTTTATTTTTATTTTACTATTGCTATTTTTTGCTTCTTTCCTTCCTACCACCATTTCTAGTGAATTTGACTATATAAGTATACGAATATTAATTTGGTCAGGTAATAAGAGTATATTGAAAGAAAAATAGTATTTTTAAACGTCTAAATGTTTAATTGAAACCCTAATTTTTAACAAGTATTATTTATAGACTTAATCATCAGAGGAAAGTGATTTTTAATACGGGAGATCTCTATAAAAAAACCAGAAAAAATATGAAAGAAAAATATGATTTTTTAAATGTTTAGATGTTTAATTGAACTCTGAATTTTTAATATTACTTACAGACTTAACAATTAGAGAAAAGTAATTTTCAAGGTGGGGAAATGTGTGATCTCTATAGAAAAAATGGAATAATTTAGAAGAAAATATACAAGAAGTTAGTTGTTGAAATATGTGTCTAAATAAAAGTTGGAGAGTAAGAGGAGGTTATATTGGAAATTAGCCAAATAACAGTGGGAGTTCTGGAGGACATTATGCTGGAAATCAGCCAAACAATAGTGGGAGGTTTGGAGGCGATAATGCTGGAAATCAGCCAAATAACAGGGGGAGTTCTGGAGGAGACTATGCTGGAAATCAGCCAAATATAATGTGCTGGAAATCAGCCAAATAATAGTGGGAGGTTAGGAGGAGATTATGCTAGAAATTAGCCAAACAATAGTGGGTGTTTTGGAGGAGACTATGCTGGAAATCAGCCAAATAATAAGTGGAGGTATGGAGGAGAAAATACTGGAAATCAGCCAGAATACAAATGCTGGAAATCAGCCAAACAATTGATGGAAGTATGGAGGAGAATATGCTGGAAATCAGCCTAAATAGTATACTGGACATCAACCAAACAACAATGGGCGATACGGAGGAGGATATGGATTTTGAGATAAATCTGTGTAAAATTAAATGAATAATAGATGATTAAGGGGGGAAAAATTAAAAATAAATTGATAAAGTTCAAGATTTTAAGATTTGATGAAATGGGCCTAGAGATTGAGAATTATGGATAGAATTTTGTTCTATGAACTGAAATAAAAATAGCTGTATGGAATTTGAAATTAAGATCTGTGGTGATGAAATTGTAAGGTAAATAATTAGATTAAGAGGCTAGAATATTTTTAAAATTTATATTTTGATATTGATGTTAAAAGATGTAATGAAAGCAATTTGGAGAAGAACCAAATATAATTTGAATTAATACATGGATATAAATGAGTTAAGTTTAGCTGGAAATTAAATCTGTGGTGATATAATAGAATTGTTTAGTTTAAGATGCTAGAATTTATGTTAAAAATTTCTTTTTCTTCAATGTTTTGATTGTTACTTTAAAAAAAATGTAATGGGAAATTGTGATTGGAGCCTGTTAAAGAAATGTAAGCAGTGTACTTACCTATCACCAGATCGAGACTTCACTCTGGAAAGATATATTTTATGTTTATGTTTGAAAAAATAAAAAAAATATTTACAAAAAAAAGACATGGGATAAATTTTATGATTGGTTAGAAAATAAATATGAATAAGGACATAGAGATAAAATAGATAGAGAATAGATGGGAGAAAACAATTAAAAAAATAGATACCCAGATGATGTCAAGTAAAAGGAGAAAGGGGAGGGGAGGATAAAAGGGAAAAAAGAGATATTATAAAAATGTATGCAAATTATGAAATAAAAATAATAATTGAATAAGAAATTGAAATGAGAATAAAGATAATTAAGAAATCGGGGCTGCTCGAATACCACTTTAGATTGAACTGAAAAGGAAACAACAGGAGAGAGGGGAAGGAGTAGAGAGAGAGGAAGGGAAAAGAGAGGAGAGGAGAGAAGAGGAGAAAGAAGAAAGGGAAAAGGAGAGGAAGAAGAGGGAGGGGAAAGAGGAATAGAGGAGAAGGTTAGAAGGGGGGAAGAAGAGAGGAGTGGGGGAAGAGAAGGGGAAGTAGGAAAGAGGAGAGGAAGAATGAAGGAAGTAGGAGGAGAAATAGGGGAAGAGAAGGGGAGGAGAAGAAGAAAGGTTGGAGTAAAGGTAAAGGGTAAAAGCAGCCCCGAAAAAGTAAAAATGAAAAATGAAAGTTAAAAGAAAAGATGAATGAAAAATGATGGAAATTACTGTACATGTAAATGTGTTTATGAAAAATAAAAATAAAAAAATTTTTTTAAAAAACCCTCTGCGTACCCCGTTTCTGGCCTCCCAAACCCCCATGCATCACATTTTTGCCCTGCCCAGCCCCCAGGAGCACTCTGCAGGCCTCCCAAACCCTCTGCGCACCCCATTTTTGTGAAAAATGGGCCTATTTTTGGTGAAAACGGGATGCACAGGGCAGGGTTTTGGGAGGCCATAAATGGCTGTATTCGGTGTATAAGATGCACCAACATTTCCACCCTCTTTTGGGAGGGGGAAGTGTGTATTATACTCTGAAAAATATGGTATATAAATGTGGGGAGACCAGTAGGCATCATGGCAGGAACCACTGGAAAATAGCGGAGCTCTCCCAAGCTCCGCATAACCAGATGTTATCTGCATGCCGGGAGACCTTACAACCACCCTGAAGGAAGGAAGGAGAGGTGCTTCGTGGATCATGAGGAAACTGCAATTTCCTCATTGATCTGAAGAAAGTTCTCCCGAATGGCAGCAGGGACGACGGCGATTTTTGGGCAAGTCACAAGCTGTGACAACTGGGACAATAAGATTTGTGCTGGAGTGGTGCGTGGACAGAGCATTGAAACTGGGTGAGAAAACTTCCAACTTTTATTCTAGAGATCTAACCCAAATAAAAGAATTCCAAAAAATAATCTCTAAACTTTAAGAAAGTGGCAATTGGATATATGGAGAAAGATTAAAGACTCAGATGTGAAAGAAATATCTAATGGAAGCTTTAAAACATAGAAAGCCTGGAAAAGATTTAATAACATCTTGAAAAGTGATTATTGGAAGGAACTGCCATTTTTATTTAACCCCTCCCTGATTGGTTGACAATCAGCTGTTTGATTTTTGCATGCTGTTTAATGTTGGAACCTGGAGCAGGTGAGCTATCTACTGGAGGAAGAAGATTACTACAGCGTGGGAAACTCAAGTGAAAGTGATAATTGTTTAATATAAATAAAGGAAAGGAGGGAAAGTAAAAAACACCTGGAAGGCCACTTGACCTTGATTCTATTTCAGTAGGCAGTTTGGATGTTTGGAAATATCTAGTAAGCTTCTTGAAGATCTTTAAGATAAACTGAACTGCAGACAACTAAGACTCTATTGAAACTGTTCACTGGAAGGTGGATTTGGAAGATTTGAGGAACTTGGTGGGCTAATTTGGATTTGGATTACTAATGCTACTTGATAGAACATCCTACAGGACAAAAAAAGAAAGGTGACAGAAGAAAAGAAGAAAGAAAAAAGAGGAAAAGATAAATAAGACCTTAAAATTTGAACAATTGGGAAAGGCGTAAACTGGAAAATTATAAAGACTGTCAATTATCATTTTATAGCTTTTAAGGATTATAAATTTAGGGGACTTTGATGTATAATACTGGGACTGATTAAATTTTATTAATAATTGGCTTTGTTGGAGTTTTTAGATATTGGGACACTGGAATCTTAGTGGTATATTGAGTAATTTTTAATATATTAAACTATTACAAAATGACTCAACAGGAGACAATAAAGGTGCATGAAAAACAGTAAAAAACAATAAAGGTGTATCAAAAACAGCACCACAAAAAACAGATTAGGAACACAAAATAGGGAAGGAAATGATAAGTGAGTACCTGTCTACCCTAGACGAGTTCAAATCACCAGAACCAGATGGATTACCCCCCAAGATCCTGAAGGAACTGGCAAATGTGATCTCAGAACCACTGAACTATATCTTTCAAAGATCCTGGAGCACTGGGGAACTGCCAGAGGATTGGAAAAGAGCTGATGTAGTTCCCATATTCAAAAAAGAAAAAAAATTAGATCCAGGAAACTACAGACCTATCAGCCTGACCTCAATACCAGGGAAGATTCTGAAAAAGATAATCAAGCAACGAATCAGTGAACACCTAGAAGCAAACAAAGTAATAATCAAAAGCCAACATGGGTTTGTCAAAAACAGATCATGCCAGACTAATCTTATTGCATTCTTTGACAAAGTGACAAAATTAGTGGAGCAGAGGAATGCTGTAGATATAATTTATTTGGACTTCAGTAAGGCATTTGACGAAGTAGATCATAACCTACTATTAGATAAAATAGAAAAATGTGGATTAGACAGCATTACCACCAGATGGATTCGTAACTGGCTGACCAACTGCACTCAAAGTGTAGTCCTGAGACTTCTGGCTGAGCTTCCTTCGGTGTCAGAGTTGAGGAACATGAGCTCCGCGATCTCGCTCTGAGCTCTCCCCATCAGAGGGCTCCAACTGAGCCATAGCCACCCTGGAAGGGTGGTGAAGTAAAGGGGGACCGCCTTGCAGGTCAAGGAGAGCCGCATCTCTCCTCCCTGACTTGGAAAGCCCTCTTATCCGAAGACAAGGTGCAGCAGCAGCAAAAATGGCTGCCATGAAGCAGGGGCCTGCCAGAATACCCAAGACAGTGCAGGAGTGAAGAGAGCAGTGAACAGAGACTGTGTTGCTGGGTGAAATGATTCTTTTTTCTTTAAAGTTACCCCAAGGATAAGAAAAAACCCTAGAGAAGAGACTCTAAAAATAACTGCAGAAAATATTTTTTATAGAGATTAAAAAATAAATTGAGAGCTCCATCTATTGATGGAAGGAAAAATGACTCCTAGACTCCTGGAAACTTACAGGTATCCTGGAAAGCTAGGACAAAAGACTAAAAATACAGAGTGGACTTAAAGAACTTGGAAAATATTTTGGACTAACAGAGTAAATGAGTAAATGTTAGGATTGACATCTGGATAATTGATTTTGTTTTGAAAGAAATGGAGTTTGAGTGAAATAAATATCTGCTGGAAAGAAGGCAGTATGGGAATTTGAGAGGAGAGTCTTATTTATCAAAGCATACTCCCAGGATCTTGGACTCCCTGGATGCTGGATTCGATTGAGGCATGATTGTTTACCCTACATTTATTGTCATTATGACTGGAGCTGAAGGAACAGCTCTGGAAACAAGATATTTTTTTTTTGTAACTTTATTTTTTTTTACACAAACACACATACAAACATACAATGTATTTTTCTGAACAGAGTATTGGCCGGTTCACAAATTTAAACAATTTTTAGTCATTTCAACTAAGTTTACAATTTCTATACTTTTTTTTTTGCCATAATATTTATTTTATTTTTTTTAAAACCAATATTGCCCTTCATCCTAACCTCTTATCTTAACCAAATTTCAATTTTCCCCTTCTATTATATGTTGTACCCCTCGGTTGTGGTCCGGCAGCAGCCTGCGGAACTGGCAGCGGAGTTGGACAGCGATGAGGCTGAGGAAGAACATGGGCCAGTCCAGGAGGCTGGGGAAGGCCCGGATGAGGGCTCTGCATCGGAGGCAGAGATGTGGCCAGGGCCATCGGGGAGTGATGCACGGACTTCGGACCCTCCAGAGGCTGACAGTAGAGAGGCAGAGGAACAGGAGGAGCCTGTTCCTAGTGCACGAATGAGAAGAGCTGCCAGAAGGCAGAAGCAGCTAAAGCAGAGAGGACGACTCGGGAATAGGGCCAAAAGATGATTGGCTCCTCCCATAAGGCTTAAAAGACCAGCAACGGCTCTTGGCCTCTTTGCTGGAAAACAACCATTGAGAGATTTGCTTTGTGTTTGGATGTATTTCTTTCTTGTCAGCGTCTTCTGTTCCTGAACTGTTGCCAAGAAAAGCCTTTGGCAGTTTGCCTAATTATCCCAAAGTCAGAGATAAACTGAAGATTTGTGTTTTGAGGACTTTGCTTTCATTTAATTTGGAATACGCTGAGAATGAGTTAATTCTCAGCTGTTTTTAATAAAATCTGATTGTTTTTTGGAACTGTTTTGCATTTAATATTAACTATGTGGGCCTGGGTCACAACACCCTCAAATTTTAAAATCTAACCTAATATGATTCCTAGTATTTCCTTATATTCCTTTATTATAATTACTGATATTTTCCATTGTCATATAATTCAATATCCATCATCTTAATCCAAATTAATTAATTATGTGGTTTTACAATAATTCATTTTTTTAAAGTTTTTATTGTTAAGAAATTATAATAATACAGTTTTTGTCCATCCGGTTACATGGTGTAAGAAAGGAAATAAATAAAAAATACAGATGTATGTACATATAAATAATCTTTGCTACTTAATTACATGGTATATCCTATTTATCTTAATTTAAAAAATACTACACATAAATATTTACTTATATCATTCTTAATATATATATATATATAATGGGTCTTTAAAGGTAGATCAGTAGATACATAAGTCATATCCTTTACTTACATATATAATCTATCCTTACTTCATTTTACTTTCTGCAATCTGTAGTACATCTTATCTTACTATACCATTTAGCTGTTTCTTATACTCAATCTTGTCTCTTTCATTTTTTATTTCAGTTTCCTCTTATCTAGCCACTCGTACCACTTGTCCCACACGCTGTAATACTCAGTATCTTCTCTGTCATTGATTTCCAACGTTAATTTATTCATCTCGGCACATTCCATTATTTTACCGATCACTTGCTTCTTGGTTGGTATTTTTTTCTCTTTCCATTGTTGGGCAAAAGAGATTCTTGCTGCTGTTGTTATGTGAACTGCTAGATATTTCTTCTTTTTTGCCATTTCCGTCTTCAGGATCCCCAGGAGGAATATTTTAGGTTCTAATTCAAAAGTTTCACCTATTATTTCTGACAACCAATTGCCAATCATCTTCCAATATTTTTTTGCTTGGGGGCAGGTCCATCAGCAATGGTAGAAAGTGCCTTGCTGGTGCCCGCACTTCCAGCAATTTGGGCTTAAGTTGGGCTAAATTTTGGCAATCCTAGCTGGTGCTAGGTGCCACCTGTAGATCATCTTATATTGGTTCTCCTTGTAGGTGGTTGCCTTGGTGAATCTAATGTTGTTATTCCATATTTGGTCCCATTCTTCCAAATTTATATTTTTCCCAATATTTTTAGCCCATGCTAGCATTGGGTCTTTGACCACCTCCTCCATCAAACCCAATTGTTTTATAGCATACATTTCCTTAAGTAATACAATCCAACATCTTAATAATATAAACCAAATAGCTTTCCCTGTGTATTTCTTTATATCAATTCCAGGAATATAAATTACAATTTCCATACAGTCCAACTTCTTAAAAAGTCAGTTAATTATGTAGCCATCTTTTCCCTTTATATAATAATAATAATAATAATAATAATAATAATAATAATAATAATAATAATAATAATAATAATAATAATTTTATTTCTATACCGCCCTTCTCCCGAAGGACTCAGGGCGGTGTACAGCCTATTTAAAAACACAGAAACAAAACAACAGTTAAAATTTAAAATCATTAAATAATTAGGCTCCAATTAAAATCCCAGAAATTTAAAATACCCCAATTTAAAACGTTATGTTAATAGCCCGGCCTGGCGGAACAACAGGGTCTTCAGAGCGCAGCGAAACACCCGGAGGTCGGAGATCTTACGTATTTCCGGGGGCAGTTCATTCCACAGGGCTGGGGCTCCCACAGAGAAGGCCCTCCCCCTGGGTGTCGCCAGCCGACATAACTTGGCCGATGGCACCCTGAGGAGACCCTCTCTGTGGGAGCGGACTGGTCAGTGGGAGGCTATTGGTGGCAGAAGTCGGTCTCGAAGATACCCGGGTCCTATGCCATGGAGCGCTTTAAAGGTGGTAACCAACACCTTGAATCGCACCCGGAAGACCACTGGAAGCCAGTGCAGCTCGCGCAGGAGGGGTGTCACGTGGGCGCAACGAGTTGCACCCATAACCACCCGCGCGGCCGCATTCTGGACCAGTTGGAGCCTCCGAGTGCTCTTCAAGGGGAGCCCCATGTAGAGAGCATTACAATAGTCCAACCGGGAGGTGACAAGGGCGTGAGTGACCGTGCGCAAGGCGTCCCGATCCAGAAAGGGCTGCAAATGATAATAATAAACCAAATAGCTTTCCCCATATATTCCTCAAAAACACCACTTAATCATTTCTACTTTCACAATATAGTTAAAATATTTCAATTATTACAATTTCCCTAATTAAAATTGAAAATATATTCATTTATATATTCATATGATTTTCCATTATTTCTTACCTCAATTCATATTTCAATTCTAAATATATATAATATATTTCTCTTTCATTTCTTTCTCCTTTTCTTCCTTTCTGGTTTTATTTTTGCCTTTTTCTCTCCCCTTTTTTTCTTTTGTGCTTTAAAATCTTGAACTCTTCTGTTTTGCCCTATATTTCCCATTATTTCCCATCTCTTTTCCATTTTTCTTATTTTCCCACTGTTAATCCCAGTGTAATCATTTTGTATTTCAAAGGCCTGGACTCTTCTATTTTGCCCTATATTTCCTGTTGTTTTCCACCCTTTTTCTCTCTTTCTTGTCTTTCCACTGTTAATTCCAGTGTAATCTTTTAAATTTTTTAATATTCTTTCTATTCCATCTTCCTTTCTTTCTTTGTCTCTTTCCACCCTCTCTGTTTTTTCTATTGTTAATCCCAATGTAATCTCTAAAAGCCTTCTTTTTATTGTTACTATCCACATAATCATTTAATTTTCCACAGTCAATCTCATTGTCT
This sequence comes from Pantherophis guttatus, assembly GCF_059756535.1. NCBI lineage: Eukaryota > Metazoa > Chordata > Lepidosauria > Squamata > Colubridae > Pantherophis > Pantherophis guttatus. The sequence continues at coordinate 116,320,004 of NC_142065.1, read as the reverse complement.
TTATCTTCTTCTTTATTTTCAATCTCAATGTCTTGCTTCTCCGTCGTTATTTCCTTGTCAGCTTGAATATGCTCTGTCACAGTTTTTGGTTCCTCAGGTTTCGGTTCTCCATGTAGTATTATAACAATTTCCCTTATTTCCGTTTTCCATGACAAATACATCATTTCCATCATTTCTCTAATTTCCTGCGCCATTTTGTTCTTTCTAGGTTGGTATTATTTCATTTTAAAAGTTTGTTGTATTCCTCTTCTCTCTCTTTTTTTTTTCAAAGTCAAGCTGCTTGCAGACAAAGAAATCCTCCCCAAAAATTCTCACGGCTGTTATCACTATTAAAGTTCAGAGTTTTCCAAAACAAAAATTCCAAATTGCAATATTCCTATTTTTCCTGAAGATGTCTCTCTACAATCCACAATTCCAATTAGCAGTCTAACAAAGTATCCATTTTGTTTCAATCCACATTAACAGTCTTTACTAGTTTCTCTTTTCTTCTTTTTAACTTTGAAAATACCAAATCAGTTTTATAGTCCAGTCCAAATTAAACACTCCCCTCTTTTTCTTTTTTTTAGTAGCAACCCCCGATGCCGAGTCTGAGAGAGTTTCCTCTGACCTTCGAGGAACTTGCCTGTTCCTCTTGGTCTTCTGAGGTGCCTCTCCTTCTTCACCGTCCCTACAGGATGGTTCTGGTCCAAAGACCCCCTCAGCAGCGGCTTGTCAGTCCAGGTTTTCGCGGAGCCTGTCGGAGCCTGCTAATTCCCCAATTGTCTCACTGTGACGCTGGTGGTTGAATGTCGAAACGATAGAATTTCTTAATGAGATGTCCTTGGTGTTCCAAAATATTTTGAAGTTAATTGATGGTATGGATCAGAAAGTGGAGCGTATTTTGCAAAGAATGAGAAACAAAGTCCAAAATGTACATGAACTGGTAGAAGCAACAGAAAGATTGGATGAAATGGACCACTTAAGTCAGTTTTAAATAGAACACAAAAAATTATGGATCAGAAAAATCAGCAAATAAAGCAGCAGCTTGATGAAGAGGAAAACCAGATAAAGGACAAGCAAAAGGAGTGGAAAGAACAGAAGGATTGGCCACATCAACAAATAAACCAAGGACTGGAGCAAAAACGGGGACTGACAAATCAGCTGACAAATACTGAAGAAAACAAAACAGATAAATCAACAATTAGAGTGGCAGGAAGATACTTTTGATAAAGAGATTAGGATATGGACAGATAATTGGGAGAATTGACAGTACAAGATTCTACTGGGAGCAATGTTTAGAGTGAACAAAAAATAGATAGATGAAGATAGAGATAAAAATGAGCGTGGGAGTTGAATTAAAAAATGGATAAGAATTGAAGCACTTAAAAAGAGAAGAGATGATGGGTAAAAAAATTGCCCTTTAAATATTAAAGTAGCCTATTATAAGTTAGAGAGGCAGAAATAAAATTAGATAGGGGAAATATTAAAACATAAATTGTTTATAGAATGAATAAAAATAATAGATTAGACATTTACAGATGTTAAGTATTTTTTTAATGTGTATTTAAACAATGTAACAGGATTATATAAATCTGATTAATGTGATAGAGATAATTAATGATGTTAATGTGAATTGGATCAACATGAATGATCTCTAGTTAAATTTGTTCATACTGCTATTGTGAATTAGTTTAATATGAAAAAATGGATAAGAATTGAAGTACTAAAGAGGAGATGTATAAATAATATAATGAGGATTATATAAATCTGATAAATGTGATAGAGATTATTAACAATATTAGCATGAATTGGATCAATATAAATGAAACTTAGTTAAATTTTTCAAATATAATAGAGAAATGTTTAGCTATGATATAGATGAATGTAGAAATAAAGATGAGGAGTTAGGCATTTTTTGAATATGTAAGATAAAGGTAAATGTGCTAGTCGTTCCCAACTCTAGGGGGCGGTGCTCATCTCCATTTCAAAGCTGAAGACCCAGCGCTGTACGAAGATGTCTCCATGGTCATGTGGCTGGCATGATTAAATGCCAAATGCGCACGGAACGCTGTTACCTTCCCATCAAAGATGGTCCCTATTTTTCTACTTGCATTTTTTACATGCTTTCGAACTGGTAGGTTGGCAGAAGCTGGGACAAGTAACAGGAGCTCACCCAGTTACACGTTTGAATATGTTTGTTTGAACAATATAATGAGGATTACTTCAATTTGAGAAATGTGATAGAGATTACTAATATTATTATTGTAAATTGGATTAATATGAATGATACCCAGAACCAACTCTGTTTACAAACAATATAAATGTATAATTTTAAAAAAATAAAATAAAAATATATTACAAAAAAAAAGTGTAGTCCTCAATGGAACTACATCTACATGGGGAGGTATGCAGTGGGGTACCCCAAGGCTCTGTTTTAAGCCAAGTATTCTTCAACATATTCATCAATGATTTGGACAAGAGGATAGATGGGGAGCTCATCAAATTTGCAGATGACACCAAGCTAGCAGGAATAGCCAACACTCTGGAAGATAGGCTTAAGATACAGAAGGATCTTAACAGACTTGAACATTGGGCGCTATTGGGTTTTAGGAGGGAAGGAGTCATGGATACCGAGAGTCTTGGATTACTTCTTAATTGCATCGTTGGGGGGACGGACCATCTTCTCTTTCGTCTTTGTGACTCTGGACTGGTCACCATGAGAGGGTGGTCATTGAGACTTTTATTCCCCCCTGGATTGATTTATTATAGTCACAAGACTTCCCACTGCCATGAGAGGGCGGCGGTGTTCCGATGTTCCAGTGTATTTGGTCTTTCTGTATAAGATCCTCCTCCCCCTTCTGTTCTAACCATCTTCAACACCCTAAAGAAGAAAACTGTCTTTCATCACCTCCAGTCCTTTCCTGTCCTCGGTGTATTCAACAGCAGAACTCCTTGCACTGTGAGATTCCCCCCTCTCGCAGGTCTGGCCCTCTCAGTTATTGAGGGCTGCCCTTGATGACGGGTTTTGGAACCCCGAGAGGTGGCATGCTAAGAACCGGAGGCTTTGGGGTTTTTAAATAGATTTTTAGCGTCAATTTTAAGGGGATCTGGGAGGAGGGTGGCTTCCAATGTAAACAACGAGGCTGGGGGGCCTCTTAAGGATCAGCAGCCTAGCCAGTCGGATGGTCTCGACGGGTTGGGTGGGGATGGGGGCAAAGATGAAATGCGGAGAGGAGAGGGACATTTTATACCTGTGATGGTAGGGAGGGGCACAGGAAATGGAAGTAGGGGCTGGGGACACCGCACCCGCTGTATTCGGGTGGTGCCGCGTTCTGCTCTCACTGCTCACCCTGCCTCCCTGTGGGTGCGAGAACGGGGAATCCTGGACTCCGACTGGTGTATGTGAATGCCAGGTCTGTAGCGAATAAGGCCCCCCTCGTACAAGATCTTATCGATGAGGAGGGCACGGACCTGGCTTGCATTACGGAGACCTGGTTGGGGCAGGAGGGGGGAATTCCTCTCTCTGATTTATGCCCCCCAGGCTTTCGTGTACTGCACCAGCCGTGACCCCAGGGAAGGGGTGGGGGGTGGCGGTGGTTATTAGAGAAAGTCTTAGTCCTAGGGAGGTCACTGTCCCTCAGATAGGCAGGTGTGAGTCTCTCCTATTGAAGTGGGACCCTGGAGTTCAGTCGGGTTTGTTGGTCATGTACCTATCTCCCAGCTGTGTGGCCACTGCCCTGCCTGCAGTGGTCAATGTCTTGGCTGAAGTGGCAGTGGAACTCCCCAGCCTTCTGGTTGTGGGAGATTTCAATCTGCCATCGATCGGCGAGACATCTGAGATGGTTCGGGAGTTCATGGCCTCCATGGCAGCCATGGATCTGACTCAGGTGGTTCAGGGCCCAACTCATAGGGGTGGACACACACTTGACCTGGTTTTTCTCTCTGGGCAGTGGATAAATAGCCGGGGTAGGGGGGAACTTTCCATTGCCCCCCTGTCATGGACCGACCATTCCCTCCTTAGACTGGACTTTCAACCCACCAACCCTCGCTGCTGGGAGGCAGAACCAGTAAAATGTTTCCGCCCCAAGGCGCCTGATGGACCCAGAGAGATTCCTGATGGAGCTTGGGACATTCCCTGCTTCCCAATCCCGCGATTCGGCTGAGGCACTGGTAGCATCCTGGGAGCGGGCAGCTGCTGGGGCCTTGGACCGAATTGCACCTTTGCAGCCTCTGACCCGACACAGATCCTGGGTGGCTCCTTGGTTCTCCATGGAGCTCCAGGAAATGAAGCGTCGGAAAAGATGCCTAGAGGAGTGTTGGCGGTCCTCCCGGTTTGAACCTGATCGAACACAATTAAGAACCCATATTAGGTCTTATCTTGTGGCGATGGAAGTGGCAAAGCGGGATCACTTCACCGTTCTCATTGCATCTGCAGAAAACCGCCCAACAGCCCTGTTTAGAGTGACCCGCTCTCTTCTTAATCAGGGAGCGAGGGAAGACCTCTTACAGGGCAGAGCTGAGGATTTTGTACAGTTTCTGCAAGATAAAATCGCTCAGATCCGGATTGGATTGGACTCTGATTGGGCAGAATCCATCCAGGAGACTGGGGTAAGTCTTGGGAATAGTATCTGGATTGAGTTTGGCCCTGTTTCCATCAATGAAGTGGACAGGATTGTGGGTAGACTGGGTGCCTCCACGTGTTTGTTGGATCCGTGTCCCTCCTGGCTTGTTTCAGCCACCTGGGAGGTGACTGGGGACTGGATCCAGGCAATTGTCAACACTTCCTTGAGGGAGGGAGTCTTCCCCACCTCTCTTAAGGAGGCGGTGGTTCGACCCCTCCTCAAGAAGCCTGCCCTGGATCCAGACTCATTTAATAACTATCGGCCTGTCTCCAACCTTCACTTTATAGCGAAGGTTGTTGAGTCCGTGTTGGCACAACAGCTCCCACAGTTCCTGGAGGAAACAGAGTTCCTAGACCCGTACCAATAGGGGTTCCGGTGTGGGCACAGCATGGAAACGGCTGTCAGGTTTTCAGGCTGTCTTCAAATAAATTGCGTCTCAAACAAAGTCTTTTTTGAAACAAACTTCCATTTTATTTAGCACGGCAACTTTTACACTGACTCCATGCAGCCAGCACTGACATGCTGACCCAAAATCCCTCCTCTTCCTTCCCCCACTCCTCTGCATGAATTGGCCATCTTCCCAATCATTCACCCCTAATCTACTGCTCCAATTCAAACAATTTTCCCCCTCCCATCCATCTCCTAGGGGACATTATCTCCAGCTAAAATAAGTAAGTGAAAGGCAACCGTCCCACTGCAGACACTGCGTTCTCCTTCTCATGTCAGCACTAGGATAAATGCATCTTGACGTGCTGACAACGGCATTGGTCGCTCTGGTGATTGATCTCTGGCAGGTCCGGGATGGAGGTTGTTCCTCCATCCTGGTCCTACTTGACCTCTCAGCGACTTTCGATACCATCAACCATGGTATCTTACTGCAGCGACTTGGGGGGTTGGGGGTAGGAGGCACTGTCTTACAGTGGTTCTCTTCCTACCTCTCAGGTCGCTCGCAATTTGTATGGGTGGGGGGGCAGAGGTCCACCCTGAGTCCCCTAACCACTAACCTGTGGGGTGCCTCAGGGGTCGGTTCTCTCCCCCCTACACTTTAACATCTATATGAAGCCGCTGGGTGAGATCATTCGTGGTTTTGGGGTGAGGTATCATCAATATGCTGATGATACTCAGCTATACATCTCCACCGCGGACCACCCTGGGGATGCCCTTTCCATGATGTTCCGATGCCTGGAGGCGGTACAGGCCTGGATGGGTAGGAACAGGCTCAGACTCAAACCCTCCAAGACTGAGTGGCTGTGGATGCCGGCACCTCGTGTTCTAGAGGTCCCATCACTTTTGATGGGGGGGGAGGTACTTGCTCCCGTTGAAAGGGCCCACAACTTGGGTGTCCTCCTGGATTCCCGACTGTCGCTGGCAGACCATCTGACGGCCGTGACCAGGGGGGCTTTCGCGCAGGTTCGCCTGGTGCGCCAGTTGCGCCCTTTCCTAGAACGAGATGCCCTTCGCACGGTCACTCATGCCCTGGTTACTTCTCGCTTGGATTACTGCAACTCCCTCTACATGGGGCTGCCCTTGAGGTGCACCCAGAGGCTCCAGCTGGTCCAGAATGCGGCTGCGCGGGTTGTTATGGGAACTCCCTGTTACTCCCGCATAACACCTCTCCTGCGCGAGCTGCACTGGTTACCAGTGGTCCTCCGGATCCACTTCAAGGTGCTGGTACTTACCTATAAAGCCCTACATGGCTTAGGTCCGGGGTATTTGCAGGACCATCTCCTGCCCGCCTCCCACCATCCTGTCCGCTCACACAGGGCTGCCCTCCTCAGGGTACCATCGACCAGACAATGTCAGCTGGCGATGTCCAGGGGTAGAACGTTCTCTGTGGGCGCTCCTGCCCTCTGGAATGAGTTACCCACCGAACTCCGGACAGCCCCTGATCTCCGCTCCTTCCGTCAAGGCCTAAAGACTTGGCTGTTTCAACAAATGGACTGATTCTGATTCTTGGGTTTTATTATTTATTTGTCCCTGTTTTAATTGGTTTTTAATTAGGATTTTCCTTTATTATTGTATGTTTTTTAACTTGTGTTCACCGCCCTGAGTCCTTTGGGAGAAGGGCGGCATATAAATATTTGTAAATAAACAAATAAATAAATAAATAAATAAATAAATAAATAAATAAAGAAATAAAGAAATAAAGAAAGAAAGAAAGAAAGAAAGAAAGAAAGAAAGAAAGAAAGAAAGAAATCTAACAAAATGAAATTCAATGGTGAAAAAAGTAAGGTTCTACATTTAGGCAAGAAAAACAAAATGCACTATGTGGTACCTTGCTCAATAGTGATGACTGTGAGAGGGATCTTGGAGTCCTAGTGTCAGTTTTGGAAGACAATTTTCTTTTTGCTTCTAAACTGCCACATATTTTAGCTGAGGAAGTTGGGAAGGGGTTGTTGTTGCATTGGTAGAAAGTTAGTCATAACAACATTCCATATTCAAGGACTTTTGCCTGCGTCTGATGGAGACTGCCTGAAGATTGTATCCGGTGGAGTGTGAAGAGTTGATTGGACAATGTGATGAACTTGTGGGTGTGGGGCAGGGCTGTGAACTCTTAGCTGGGTGGGGAAAACCTGGAAGCTTCAGATTCGGGTTTTCCCAGATGTGCCAACATGACATCTCTAATAAATTGGAACTTTGAGAAACCTCAGGCCTCAGAGCTTTATTTTGTTGGGGGTGTTCCTTGGAACCCTGATACCTAGTGGACAATCACTTAAATATGAGCCACCAAATGTGCTGCAGCTCCAAAAAAGCCAACACAGTTCTAAGCTGCATAAACAGAGGGATAGAATCAAGATAATGTGAAGTGTTAATACTACTTTATAATGCCTTGGTAAGGCCACACTTGGAATAATGCATCCAATTTTGGTCGCCACAATGTAAAAAAGATGTTGAGATTCTAGAAAGAGTGCAGAGAAGAGCAACAAAGATGATTAGGGGACTTGAGGATAAAACATATAAAGAACGGTTGTTGGAACTGGATATATCTAGTCTTATGAAAAGAAGGACTAGGGGTGATATGATAGCAGTGTTCCAATATCTAAGGGGTCACCACAAGGAAGAGGGAGTCAAACTATTCTCCAAAATACCTGAGGATAGAACAAGAAGTAATAGGTGGAAACTAATCAAGGAGAGAAGCAACTTAGAACTAAGGAGAAATTTCCTAGCTCTTCCAGTTGACGTCGAGGCACTCTCAGATACAGTAAACGGGTCTCCTTGTTCACTGTGCTGACTTCTCCCTGTTTGTGGGCTCTGAGAGGAGCCAAAGCCACCCTGTAGGGGTGGTGAAGCAAAGAGGGGCATCCTGTGAGGTCAAGGAGAGTTGCAGCTCTCCTGTCTGACCCAGGGTTTCTTTTCCCTCTCAGCCATGGCAAGAAGAAGAGGCAGCTAAAGATGGCTGTCACAAAGCTGGGACAACCGATGAACATCTAAGACTGGTGCTGGAGTGAAGTAGGTGAACAATGACTGGAACTGGGGGAGAGGATTTCCTTTTGCTTTAAATTCAACGTCAAGGAACAATTTAGAACTATTTGCTCAGAATTATTTGTAAAAGTGGCCTCTAAGCATTCTGAGAAATTATCAGACTGGAAGTGAGGGGCGAAGGAGAGAAAAATAATAAATTTTGGAATATACAGAAAATTGGACTCTTAAATTGGGAAGACGTGATACTGGGAAGGCATTTTAAAATGGTGGAATCGTCTACTTGTAAAACCTATTCTGCTTTTCTAATTGTTCTACGTCCAAAAGAATGCTTGATTAGTGGCAATACTGAAATTTCAGCTGAGAGTGCCACCTGATGGTGAAAGGAAAAATTACAAGCCTGGGAATATCTACATGAAGGACTGTTAAAATGTTTATTGGATTACTTTTAACTACCCTATGACCAGTGGTGGGATTCAATTTTTTTAACAACCGGTTCTGTGGGCGTGGCTTAGTTGTGGGTGTGGCTTGGTGGTCATGTGACTGGGTAGGCGTGGCTATGTGCATAGGGACTACTCAGAGGGCTGAAAAAGTCATTTCTGACTGGTCCTCGCACTTTTGACCAGTCCTCGCACTTATGACCATCCTCACATTAATGCCCGTTGCGGCATTCATAACAACCGTGTCAGTCATTTCACCACTACTTCTGTTCACCACGGTGACAAGATACTGTGCAAAACGTAAAATGTGAGGACAGTCGTAAATTCAAGGACTGGTCAAAAGTGCGAGGACTGGTCAAAAAAAACTTTTTCAGCCCTCTGAGTAGTCCCTATGCACCTAGGGACTACCCAGAGGGCTGAAAAAAGTGATTTCTGACAGGTCCTCGCACTTTTGACCAGTCATCATTTATGCCCATTGCAGCATTCTTAATTAAATTAATTAAATAAAAATGACCTGTTGGAGTAGTCCAAGGCAGTCCAAGGCGGGCGTTCGGGCTGGCTGCAGGGCAAGGTGATACAACCAGGATAGGTAGACCGCTGCTGCCCAGGTGGGCGATGGGCGCAGGCCTACAGGGCTGGCTGCAGGGTAAAGCGATCGGATGTCTGCAACCTTAAATACTCAACCTTAAACACATGTAAACACTTAAACACAACCTTAAACCTGGGTGGGCATTGCCAACTCCATATCACTTACTCCCACCCAGGTTTTGTAGCTCCCAGTATTTTCTTTTAAACAGGTATCTCTGGGTGTCTCATCTCTCTCATCTTTCTTTCTCCCCTTCATCTCTCTTTCTCCCCCCTTTCTCTCCTTCATTTCTCTTTCGCTCCATCTCTTTCTCCCTCCCCCTTTCTCTCCTTCATCTCTTTCCCCCCTTCTCTCCTTCATTTCTCTTTCTCTCCATCTCTTTCTCCTCTCCTGTCTGGGTAGCAGCTGTTGTGGCCCCGCCCTCTGAGCCTGTCCCATCAGAGGAAGAAAGCTCCGAGCATGAGGAAGAGGAGTCAGCCAGGCCTCCCTCTCCAGGCCCCTCCCCTCTGGCATTGTCTCAAGTGCCGGTCGAGGGAGAGGAGACAGCTGATTTGAATCAAAGTGATAATGAAACATCATTCCTGGACGCACGCCTCCGAAGGCGTGATAAACGTTTGCAGCAGCTTGGGAGGCGTCCTAGGGATTAGAACTGAGTCACTGGACCACACCCCAGAGACTATATAATAGAGGGTGGTGGTCAAGAATCTTTTGTGACGAACAAAGCAAACCTTGAATAGTCACTAAAGCCTCGTCCGGAGCTGCTGAGAGAAAGATTTAAAGTGTCGGACATTTGGACTCTTGAGTATTTTGTCTTTCTGGTTTACTTTGAAAATAAAGTCACTTGGCAGATGGTGTGTCTATCGCTGCCAAGTGGGAGATAAGAACTGGGTGCGTTCCAAAGTGTTTCCTTAACCCTCGACTGGCTGTGTGTGTGTGTGTGGGTACGGGGACAGATCAGCAGCAGCAGCGAACCTACCGCACCATCGGGTTGCCCCTCGGCTTGGAGGCGGCACCTTAAGTCTGCTCCCCACTGCGCTTGCGCCCACCCAGCTGCGCCTGCAGCAGGCTCTTGTTTATTTATTTATTTATTTGTTTGTTTCCATTTCTATACTGCCCTTCTCCAATAGGACTCAGGGCGGTGAACAGCCAGAGTAAAAAACAGAACATACAAAATTTAAAAGCAGTTTAAAATGATTAAATATTTTTGGCCGTAATTTAAAACAACCCAATTTAAAATCAGTTTAAAATTTAACTCAAGCCAGCCCAGCTAGTTGAAATAAATACGTTTTCAAGGCCCGATGAAAAATCCGGAGGTCTGTTATTGTACGTATCTCTGGGGGGAGATTGTTCCAGAGGGTGGGCGCTGCCACAGAGAAGCTCTCCCCCTGGGAGTCGCCAGCCGACATTGTCTGGCGGACGGCACCCTGAGGAGGCCCACTCTGTGCGAGCGTACTGGCCAGTGGGAGGCTATTGGTGGCAGAAGGCGGTCTCGTAAATACCCCGGCCCTAAGCCATGGAGTGCTTGTTGCTCTTACTGAGCCTCCAAATGGGGCAGACGACGCCCCTCCTCCTCCTGGAGCCCATTACGATGGGGAGCTTCGGCTGCAGCCTGGGCAGTCAGTCAGGGGTGGGTTCTAAAATTTTTTACTACCGGTTCTGTGGGCGTGACTTATTTTGTGGGCGTGGCTTGATGGTCATGTGACAATTCTTTAGGATTTAGCAGAGATACTGGTCTAGTAGGCTTTTAACTGGTAGACCAGTAGCCCCAGACCCCTTTGGGATCAACCTGCAGCCCTCCCATGTCTCCTAAGGTGGTGGAGTGTGTGGAGGGGGATGCTTCTCAAGAAGTCACAAGGAGGGCTGAGAGCTGGTTTCTGTCCCACAAGTAAGATTTGGTCCAGAACCAACCCCAACATGAAGGTCTTTTATTTGCTCTTTGTACTCCTTGTTTTTAACAGGTAATCAATTAAATTTAACAAGTAATCAATTAAATCCTGCATTTTTAACAGGTAATCAATTAAATTTCTGATGACGTAAAAATAGCTTATAACTCACCTTTCTAGACAGCTATTATCATGTCTAAAAGCAAGATATTCTTCTCCATCTTTTGTCTGGAGTACCATTTAATCCAGAGCCTTTTAATTCCAGAAGTCCAAGTTTAAAGAATGGACTTCTGGAATTAAAACTCCATTTTTTAGCTAAAACTTAATTCACACCTGTTAGTTTTGCTTGAGCAGTGTGAACAATTGACAGTGTGATCCTCCAAAGGTCTGAAAAATATATCACTGATTTTTCTTTGGCATTTAAACTAGATAACCAATGTGAAAAAGTGCATCAAGGAAGCCAATTCATACTGAACTGTATTGGGTTTTCTGTTGTTATTTGAATAAAATGAAAAGAAATCAAATAGTGGTACCTAGTGCGGAAAAAGAGATGAAATAATGGGTCATTCTCAACACTTGAATTCTCTACACTTAAAATGTCTAGAAATTATTATGGTTAAGTGAGTTTTGCCCCATTTTATGATTTTTCTTGCCATAGTTCAAATCAAAGTTCAAATCAAAGATTTGATAGTTCAAATCAGAGATTTGCTAGTTCAAATCAAAGGTTTCTGAGACCAATGTTGAATACTTAAATTTCAGGAGTCACCAATCCCAGTCTTAAAATGAGTTTAGAATCAGTGGGAGTCATTGATAACAATGAACTAACTAGCTACTGATAATGAGTCCAGCCCTGCCTTTCTTTTCCTTCTGTCCAAGTTTTGCAAGTACTTTTTCCAGGTATATGTTTTATTCCAAAGTATACAAACCATTATTGTTAGGGAAAAAATGGGTCTTCCAAGCAATTTTAAAAGACACTGTCAGAATGACTCTGCTCTCAGCCCCCCTTGTGGCTCCTTGAAAAGCATCCCCCCCACATATTTAAATGAAAAGAATAAGCTTAAAAATCCTAGCCTTTTAAAATTGAAAATATGGAGAATTGGGAGATGAATATGAGACACTAAGGGAGATGTTTCAAAAAGTAAGGGAGGCATTTAAGGGAAATAAATAAGCAGAGAATTGGTTAGTTTGCAAAAAAAAAAAAGAAAGAGAAAAGATGAATGAGAAGCAAGAGAAACAAGGATATAATATTGAAAAGGAAATAATTGAAAAAAAAGATAAAGATGATTACACTGGGTTCAATAGAAAAAATGGAATAAGATGAAATATACTGCTAATAATTAAAAAGATGAGGGGAAATTTTGAGAAATATACTTGATAAATGAAAGAAAGACTGGGGACTCCATAGTGGAAAATATAAAATTGAAAATGAATACAGCAATAGAGAGGGTTGAAGGAAGGAGAAGAGAGATGGAAGAAGGAAGGAGAGAGAGGGAAGGAAGAGAAGGGAGAAAGGAAGGGAAAGGAAATTAGAGTAGGAGTGAGGGTAAGAGAGGGAGGAAGAGAGGAGGAGAAGGAGAAAGGAAGAGGAAGTAGGGAGGAGAAGAAGCGGGGGGGAAGAGAAAGTAAGAAGGAAAGAAAAGAGAGAGGTGGTAGGTTTGAGGAGAAAGATTGCTGTACAGTAAAAAAGATGAAATGGAAGAAAGGCAACCCCAAACAAATATAAAGATATTAAGATAAAGAATGAATTGTTCAACTTTAAAGAATAAAATAGAACAAATATGAATAAATAACAATAATTAGAAACACACATACAAACATACAATTTATTTTCTTTGAACAGAGTATTTGGCCGGTTCACAAATTTAAACAGTGTTTAGTCATTTCAATTAAATTTACAATTTCTATATTTCCTTTTTGCCATATTTATTCCTCATCTATTTTTTAAAAAAACCAATATTATCCTTCATCCTCATCTCTAATCTTAATCAAATTCAATTTTCCCTTCTATTCTATATTATACCCCTTCCCATTGTCATCTATTTTTATATCCATCCTCACATTGGTTAATTATGTAATATTACAGTTGTTTAATATAAATTCAACCTTTTTAACATAAATCAATTAGTTATATAACTATCTTTTTTGTATATTAATTAATATGAACATGCATATTCCAATTATTTCCATGCAATGCAATTTCTTACAAATCAATTAATTATATTTACCAATAATAATAAACCAAATAATTTCCCCCATATATTCCTCCAAACCACAACTTAAACATTTCTGCTTTCAACACAATATACAATTAATAGTATCTCAATTATTACAATTCCCTAGTTAAATAGAGCTTTTTTTCTTTTGTGTTTTAAAATCTTGAACTCTCCTCTTTTTCCCTAAATTTCCCATTGTTTGCACCTACCTTTTTTGGTGAGGAAAAAGAAAAGAATTCTGCCTGCCTAATTTTCCAACATTGCAGCAAACAGCAAAGCCAACAGCCTGCTTTACTTTCAGTTTCGTTTTTCAGCATAGCTAGGGGAAAAAAAAATCTGCTCCAGCACTCTTTGCAAGCAAGCAGCAGAGCCCTGGCAAAACAGCTGAGAGCAAATCAGCTGAGAGTCGGGAGGCTGATCTAATCAACGGGCTAATTAGCCTATGCTGAAGCTCCACAGGCCAATAAAATTACAAAAAAACACCAAACCGTTTGTTAAATTGCTGGCTCCTGCCCCTCGCCCACCACTATTTATTGCCAATAAATAGTGGTGTGGAGGGGTGGGGCAAGGGGCGGGGCGAGCCAGCAATTTAACAAATGGTTCGGCCGAACCGCCTAGAACTGGCAGAATCCCACCACTGCCTATGACTACTGGAGACTCAAATATGAAAATAAGGACATTTTCTTAATTAAAGGGGCCCCTGGATATTATGCTAGAAAATTGAACCTGTAAAGGGGTGTAAAGAGGCTTTGGATAACTTTTGGGATTATCTAAATGGAACTGACTGTTTATCTATGGGATATAAAGAACTGGGACTAGTGCTGAAGGGCAACTTAAGAACTGAATAAATATTTCTTGGATTGTTGGACAAAAGTTGAATTTTTTAAAAATAAAACAAGATGTTTTATGAGGCAGAAATGGGTGGAATTTTGAAGGAGATGGCGTTACTCTTTCAAAATACAAAAGACACCATGGAGAAAGGATTTAAGGAGATTATGGAAAAAATGGAAAATACCATACGAGGGATGATGAGTAAAGAACAAGATGCCCAGAAAAGGGAGGAGTCAGCAGAAAAAATGAAGGAAGAAGAAGACAAAGAGGCGACAACAATGGAAATAACAGTGATTGGTGAATTAAATTGGGGGGAAATGTATTAAGAGAGTTGGAAGATACGTTTGAAAAAGAGATAGGGGCCTGGGCAGAAATTTTGGGAACTAGGCAGTGGAAGAGGGTAGAGGTGGGAGAAATACCTAGATTGAATAGCCAAGAAGCAGATTCTGACAGAGGTAGAGATCCAGGAGAGGAATTTGGGAGGCAAATTTTTTTTAAAAAGCATAGCAATTGAAGTATTGAAGCGGGCAAGAGACAATGGATAGATGATTTTTCTTCTCTGTTGTTGTTTTGATTTGCTTTTCCTTTTCTCTCTATTTATTATTTCTTTTTTGGTAGGTGACATGACTAGAAGTTAGGTAGGATAGAAAGAAAATATTTTTTAGTAAAAGGTGATATGATTAAAAGTTAGAATAAGTGACAGAAATAAGAGAAGGGGGAATGTTAGTGTATACACTTTTATATAATAAATCAAAAGTAACAGAGAAAACATGGAATAATTGAATAATGACAGATTGTAACTTATTATACTTGTGTATCATTATTAGAAATATATAAATATATAGATTGACTCTAATAATGATTAATTTTACTAGTTTTATTTGTATTAGAATGTTTGACACCTAGGTGCCACACTGTTCACGCATTGATTTGTTCGTAAAAAAAAAACTAAAAAAAAAGAACTAAGGAGAAATTTTCTGACAGTTAGAACAATTAATCAGTGGAACAACTTGCCTCTAGAAGTTGTAAATGCTCCAACATTGAAAGTTTTTAAGAAGATGTTGGATAACCATTTGTCTGAAGTGGTTTCCTGCCTAAGCAAGGGGTTGGACTAGAAGACCTCCAAGGTCCCTTCCAATTTTGATAAATTATTAATTATTATGAAGAAATGTTAGTGATGCTTAAAAATATTTATGAAAATGTGACAAAGAATCATAAGAAGATAATGGGATTGTTCAAAGATAAAGATGTGAGTGTAGAAGATCCTTAACAAATGGGGGGAAAAGTTTCAGGACTGGCTACTCATATGTTAAAGATTGAGGAGAGAGTACGGGAAATTGATGATGCTAACTTGGAGCTTGCAACTAAATTAGGAGAGGTTATGATACAAACAGAGAAAGTGGATGACGAAATGGTCATGTTACAATACAGATCAATGGAATTTGCCCTGAGGCTGAGAGGTTTGAAAGAAAAGAGTGGTGAAAATTTAAAAGATGTTTGTTCCAATGCTTTAGCAGAGCTGATTTCAGAAAGACCAGAAGATGTGGCAATTCAAATGGATAAAATTTACAGGGTTAATTCCTGGCTGGCAAAACAAAAGCAGCTACCAAGAGATGTGGTGATTTATTTCACAACAAGGAGAATTAGAAATGACATTCTGCAAGCTTCTTATAGAAACAAGATTAAAGTGGATGGACAAGAGCTGGTGGTCCTGAAAGAGCTTCCTCCTAAAATGTTAAGAGACAGAAAGCAGTTTGGTTTTTTGGTGAATGAACTAAGAAACCAGCAGCTCCAGTATAGATGGGATGTCCCATTTGGGATAATAGTGACATACGCTGGGCAAAGACATCGCTTAAACACAGTTGGAAAGGCAAAAGATTTTTATGTCAATGTTTTAAAGGCTGGCAGGCCACCCTCACCAGGGGGTGCTAGAAAGCAATTGGAAATGACACAACAAGAGAAAGATGGAGGGCAACCACAAATTTACGCTCAAGCACTAGCTGGAGGAGCCAATTTGGAAGAAGATTTACTGTTGAGTGGGGGTCCACCACCAACCCTTGAGTCATTAAAGATGATACAGCTGCCAAAAGATCAACGATTGACAAGAGCTACTTACAAACAACATCTGGCACGACAGCCTCAAGATTCAACCCAACAAGTCCAAAAAACACAAGCAGTGGGAGGAGCTAGGCCGAAGTCTAAAATGGCGGAGGAGGTTCAGCTGATGCTCTCAAAGCTTGGAGAGCCCAGAGATGGCAAATAAATTCTTATCTTGGAATGTCAACGGTTTAAATTCTCCACAAAAAAGAAAGAAAATATTTCACTATTTGAAGCAATTTCAGAACGATGTCATTTGTTTGCAAGAAACGCATATTAAATCCTCAGATCAAAAGTACTTGATAAATTCAAAATTAGGTACACATTTAGTGGCATCAGCACCAGAGAAGAAAAATGGCCTAGTTATATACGTTAAAAGAGGCTTAGTGGCCAATTTAATTGAGGCTGACACTCAAGGTATCTACCTATCTATATCTATATTGCAATCGAATTAACAACACAGAATGGGAAGCTGCTTGTAATTGGAGTATACGCACCTAATCAACAACAAGATAAATTTTATAAACTTTTACATACTAAAATATTACAATGGGATTATAGATCTTTACTTCTAATGGGTGATTGGAATGGGGTAATAAATACCCAGAAAGATAAAAAAAGTCTTTCCAAGATATCCATGCGCGCTAAGTTGTCTAAATCTTTTTTTGATATTTTGGAGGATATGGAGCTCAGAGACATTTGGAGAGAAAGGAACGTATTGGAGAGTGATTTTACTTTTTTTTCAGATAGGCATCAATCTTTTTCTAGGATTGATTTTATATTAACTACAAATGATCTTTTTTCTAGGCTGAAGAATACGAAGATATGTCCAAGAACTTTAACTGATCACAGCCCGGTTTGGGTGGAACTAGAGCAGGAAAGAGGGGAAAGGAGGTCTTGGAGGTTAAATGAGAATTTATTTAGATATGAAGATAACTTGTGTGAGCTTAAAAAACAAATGAAAGAATTTTTTGTTAACAATATGAATAAAGGAACCTCGATGGAGATGGTATGGGATGCGAGTAAGGCATATATGAGAGGAACATTATTTTTCTTGAACAATAAATATAGACTAAAACAACAAAACAGACGGAAAGAGATAGAGGAGGAAATTAAAAAGAAAGAACAATTGCTTATAATTAACCCTGGAGATAAAAAGGCAAAAGATATGATTAATATCTTAAGAGAGCAATTTAATATGTTAATGGCTGGGCAAGTAGCAACCAGCATACAATATGCCAGATATAATACATTTTGTAATGCTAATAAACCTGGGAGATGGTTGGCTTACACGATGAGGAAAAAACAAAAATCACGTGTTATAGACAAGATAGAATTTAGAGGTAAAGAGATTTATCAACAGAATTTAATAAAAAAAGGCTTTTTTGGAGTTCTATACAAAGTTATATGCTAAAGATGTAATTCAAGATGTTGATATTGATAGATATTTAAAGATGGAGATTCCTGAATTAACGCTGGAACAGAGAGAGAGATTGAATCAGCCAATAACTTCCGAGCAAATTGTTGGGGCAATTAAACAATTAAAAATAGGTAAGGCTCCGGGAACAGATGGACTAACAGCTGTCTATTATAAACATTTACAATCTGAAATGCTAGAACCACTCAAAATTTTATTTAATAAAATACAAGTAGGAGGAGGAGTACCACCTTCCTGGAAAACAGCCTTTGTCTCACTAATCCCAAAGGAGGACCAAAATTCCATTAAACCTGAGAATTTTAGGCCAATTTCACTTCTGAATACTGATTATAAGATTTTTGCTAAGATATTAGCTAATAGATTAATGCCAGTTATGCAACAAATAATTCATAATGATCAATCAGGGTTTATAAAAGGGAGACAAATGAGATATAATGTTAGACAAATTGTAAACTTACTGGAATATTTGGAAAAAAATAATCAAGTCCCTGCAGCGTTTATATTTTTGGATGCAGAGAAGGCATTTGATCGTTTGAACTGGCAATTTTTGTTTAAAATAATAGAGAAAATGCACTTTGGGGAATATTTCACACAATCAATTAGAGCGATATATCAGCAGCAAACAGCACAAATAATAGTTAATGGAGGTTTAACAGAGGCTTTTAAAATTGAGAAAGGAACAAGGCAGGGGTGTCCTCTGTCCCCATTACTGTTTATTTTGACTTTGGAAGTACTATTGAACAAGATATGTGACTCAGAAAAATTGAAGGGTATCGTAATTAGACAGCAAGATTATAGATTAAGAGCATTTGCAGATGCCTTGGTTATTACCTTATCCCAACCTATAGAGTCGGCTCCATATATATTGGATATAATTGATCAATACGGGAAAGTATCAGGATTTAAAGTTAACTCACATAAGACAAAGATGATAGTTAAAAATATGACTATACTTGAAAGAGATAAACTAGCAAGATTAACAGATTTTGAAATAGTTAAAAAGGTTAAATATCTAGGGGTATACATAGCAGCTTCAAATACAAAATTATACAAAAATAACTATGAGGTTCTTTGGCAGAAGGTACAGAAGGATATGGAAAATTGGAAAAAATTACAGTTGTCTTTATTGGGAAGAATTGCAGCAATTAAAATGAATGTCTTACCTAGATTTTTATTTTTGTTCCAAATGATACCTGTGCTTAAGAAAGATGAAAATCTGAGAGAATGGCAGAAAGGTGTTAACACTTTCATTTGGGCTGGGAAAAAACCCAGAATAAAAATGAAAATTATACAAGATACACGTGAAAGAGGGGGTCTCAAAATGCCTAATTTAAGATTATATTATGAAGCAGCAGTTTTATCACAAACTAGTGATTGGTTTAATTTAACTGAGGGGAGAATTTTGAATTTAGAAGTTTATGATTTGTTATATGGATGGCATGCTTATTTGTTATATGATAAAAAAGTGGATAAAGTATTTAAGGCTCATATACTAAGAAATGCTTTGTTGAGGGTTTGGAAAAAATATCAATATAAGTTAAATTATAAGATACCTGTATGGGCAAATCCTAGACATAAGGTGACCAGACGTCCCGCTTTTGGCGGGACAGTCCCGCTTTTGAGCAATTTGTCCCGCGTCCCGCGGCGTTTCAAAAAAGTCCCGATTTTTCTTGAGCCCCAGCTGATGGCTAGAAGAAAAAAAAACTGTTTAAACTCTTGCCCGGGGCTTCAAAGGGCCGCCCTACAGGCAATCAGTGTAAAGCAGTTTTTTTCCCCCTAGCTAAGCTTCAGAAACGAAACCGAAACCAGGGTCTTTGGTGCAGCGTGACAAAATGAGGCAGAGAGAGATTTATTTTTATTTTTCCTCCCCAAAAAAGGTAGGTGAAAAACTGCAAACAATGGGAAATTTAGGAGGAGAGTTCAAGATTTTAAAACACAAAGGAAAAAAAGCTGTATTTAACTAGGGAATTGTAATAATTGAGATACTATTAATTGTATATTGTGTTGAAAGCAGAAATGGTTAAGTTGTGGTTCGGAGGAATATATGGGAGAAATTATTTGGTTTATTATTATTGGTAAATATAATTAATTGATTTGTAAGAAATTGGATAGCATGGAAATAATTGGAATATTCATGTTCATATTGATTAATATACAAAAAAGGTAGTTATATAACTGATTTATATTAAAATGTTGAATTTATATTAAACAACTGTATTACATAATTACATAATTAAACAATGTGAGGATGGATATAAAAATAGATGACAATGGGAAGGGGTATAATATAGAATAGAAGGGAAAAATTGAATTTGATTAAGATTAGAGATGAGGATGAAGGGTAATATTGGTTTTTTTAAAAAATAGATGAGGAATAAATATGGCAAAAAGGAAATATAGAAATTGTAAATTTAATTGAAATGACTAAACGCTGTTTAAATTTGTGAACCAGCCAAATATTCTGTTCAAAGAAAATACATTGTATGTTTGTATGTGTGTTTCTAATTATTGCTATTTATTCATATTTGTTCTCTTTTATTCTTTAAAGTTTAACAATTCATTCTTTATCTTAATATCTTTATATTTGCTTGGGGTTGGCTTTCTTCCCTTTCATCTTTTTTATTGTACAGCAATCTTTCTCCTCAAACCTACCACCTCTCTCTTTTCTTTCCTTCTTACTTTCTCTTCCCCCCACCCTCTTTTTCTCCTCCCTACTTCCTCTTTCTTTCTCCTTCTCCTCCTCTCTTCCTCCCTCTCTTACCCTCACTCCTACTCTAATTTCCATTCCTTCATCCCTCTCTATTGCTGTAATCCTTTAATGCATATGGACTACTCAGAGGGCTGAAAAAGTTATTTTTGACTGGTCCTCACACTTTTGACCAGTCCTCGAACTTACGACTGTCCTCACATTTTACATTTTTGCCCTATCTTGTCACCATGTTGAAGAGAAGCAGTTGTGAAATGAGTGACATGGTTGTTAAGAATGCTGCACGGGCATAAATGTGAGGATGGTCATAAGTGTGAGGACCAGTCAAAAGTGCGAGGACCTGTCAGAAATGACTTTTTTCAGCCCTCTGGTTAGTCCTTTTGTGCATATGGACTACTCAGAGGGCTGAAAAAGTTATTTTTGACTGGTCCTCACACTTTTGACCAGTCCTCGAACTTACGACTGTCCTCACATTTTACATTTTTGCCCTATCTTGTCACCTTGTTGAAGAGAAGCAGTTGTGAAATGAGTGACATGGTTGTTAAGAATGCTGCACGGGCATAAATGTGAGGATGGTCATAAGTGTGAGGACCAGTCAAAAGTGTGAGGACCTGTCAGAAATGACTTTTCAGCCCTCTGAGTAGTCCCTATACACATAGCCATGGCCACCCGGTCACATGACCAGCTAGCCACGCCCACCCAGTCACATGGCCTCAAAGCCACGCCCACACAATAAGCCACGCCCACAATGGTGTCCTTCTTACCAATGTTAAAATCTGTTCACCTTACCCTATAGACATAGCCATGGCCACCCGGTCACATGACCAGCTAGCCACGCCCACCCAGTCACATGGCCTCCAAGCCACGCCCACACAATAAGCCACGCCCACAATGGTGTCCTTCTTACCAATGTTAAAATCTGTTCACCTTACCCTATAGACATAGCCATGGCCACCCGGTCACATGACCAGCTAGCCACGCCCACCCAGTCACATGACCAGCTAGCCACGTCCACAAAATAAGCCACGCCCACAATGTCCCTCTTTACCAATGTTAAAATCTGGTCACCTTACCTAGACATGCAATAGAAAATATAAGTATAGAACAAAAACAGGAGGTGATTACCTATAAAGAGCTTCTTATTATGGAAAGGGGGGTAATGTATTTGAAATCTTTAGATACACTGAGAGAAGAAGGTATAATTTATACATGGTTTCAGTATGGTCAACTTCAAGCTAGATGGAACGAAGATCAAAAAACTGGCTTTGTGCAAAATGAGGAGAATTTGGTAAAACAAATTAGAGATCAAAAACAAATGCATATTAAAAGGTTGTATAATGCTTTACTGGAAATAGATTCTGAGACGGAACTGGTTAAAGACTGTATGATTAAATGGGCACAAAATTTTCAAGAGCCAGTAATGATGGAGACTTGGGAAAAGATTTGGATTAGAAATGTGAAATTTACACAAGCACAAAATTTAAGAGAAAATTTTTATAAAATGTTTTATAGATGGCACTTAGATCCCAAAAAATTATCATGTATGTATCCTAATGTGCAAGCTAAATGTTGGAGATGTGACTGTGATGATGCAACTTATTATCATATATGGTGGACTTGTAGAAAAATCAAAGCATTTTGGATAAAGATTTGGTGGGTGATGCAGAATATTCTTAAAAAGAGACTGAAATTTACTCCACAGTTGTTCTTACTGGGTATAACTACGGACTGTACAGTTGCAGAGACTAAATTGATTTTGAACTTGATAACAGCAGCAAGATTGTTGGTAGCACAACATTGGAAGAAGGACTTTTTGCCTACTATTGATGATTGGATATTGAAAGTAACTAATTTAGCTGAAATGGCTAAAATTTCAGCATATTTGAAGGATCACACACAAGAAAGGTATATACAGGACTGGAGAAGATGGATTGATTATATACAAAATAAGTATCAGACCAAAAAATATCAAATAGCTTTTGAATGATCTCTTTTACTTGTATAAGCGCTATATAAGTGATATTAGAAGTTTTATGTTTAAGAAATAGGATTTTATATATGGGGGGTTAAGAATTTTTTTTAGGGGGTGTTAGTTTAATGATTGGTTATGCAATTTAGTTTATTGTTAAAGGTCAATAGAAATACCTTGTGTTCTGCTCTGGGAAGTCAGGGAGGGGGAGGGGGGGTTGGGAGGGAGGGTTCTGGGGAAATTGTGTTTGTTTTAAAACTTTTTCAATTAAAAAAAACAAATGGGGGAAAAGATGAATATAATATTCAGAAGACAGATGAGAAATTAGGAGTGGTGGTGGAGACAAATCAAAAAAAGTCACAAGAAGACAAAAACACTGAAGAGACAGTAACAAGAATCAAATAGATAATCTTTTAAGAGTTTACAATAGAACAGAGGAAAAAAAGAAAGATCTCCCAAAAATAATGAAAGGGTTATGGATGCTACCCAAATGATGCAGCAGAAGGAGACAAGGGGAAAGGCAGCGGGAACAATCAGTTTGTATAAAAATGCTAGAAAGAGATATAAATGATGAAATCTTAAGATACAGACACAGAGGAACGGGTCCCCACGTTCCCTGTGCTGAATTCTTCCTGTATGTGGGCTCTGGAAGGAGCCTAAGCTCCCTGAAAGGGCGGTGAAGCAAAGAGGAGCACCCTGTGATGTCAAGGAGAGTCGCAATTCTCCTATCTGACCCGGGTTTTTTTCTTTCCTCTCAGCCATGGCAAGAAGAAGCAGCCTAAAGATGGCCGCTACAAAGCTGGGACAAACCGAAGAATAACAGCTAAGATTGGTGCTGGAGAGAAAAAGGTGAGCAGTAGTGGAACTGGGCAAGAGGATTCTTCTTTTGTCTTAAATTGAACTCCAAGAAATAACCAGAACTATTTGCCCAGAATTGAGTGTTAAAGCGGCACCTAAGCATTCTGGGACGTTTTGAAAAAAAAAAACCCTAACCGGAAATGAGAGCTGTAGGAGAATAAACAACAGACTATGAAATAAATAGACCCCTAAACTGGGAAGAAACACTACTGGGAAGGTATTTTTAAACATTGGATTTATTTATATATAAAAAAACTTATTCTGCTTCGATATTTGCTGTATAATCCGAACGACAACGAACTAGTAAACTAGCAAACTGAAATTTAAATGGAGAGTGCCACCTGCTGACAAAAGAGAAAACTACAAGGAAGTGATTTAGGTAAAGAGACTCTTGAATAACATATTAGCCAAGGTGACGCAGTGGTTAGAGTGCAGTACTGCAGCTACTTCAGCTGACTGCTAGTTCAGCAGATCAGCGGATCAAATATCACCGGTTCAAGGTTGACTCAGCCTTCCATCCTTCTGAGGTGGGTAAAATGAGGACCCAGATTGTTAGGGGGCAATATGCTATTTAGTATACTGTCTTTGGTGTAAGCCGCCCATAGTCCTCGGAGAGTGGGCGGCATAGAAATATGACAAATAAATAAATAAATAAATAAATAAATAAATAAATAAATAAATATTAGAAGATTGAATTTGCAAAGAGGATATAAAAGATTTTTTGATAACTTCTGGGGACTACTTGAATGGAACTGAGTGTTAACTTAAGAGTAAAGATTGGGACTAGTGCACTCCTTGAAGGGTAGTTTAAAGACTAAATAAATAATTCTTGGACTGTTGGATAAAAACCAACCTTCTTAAAAATAAAATAAGATATTGAGGGCTTCCAGTGATGTTGTCAGGGCAGCGCACAGGGAAAAGAGCAAGCTCCGCTCTTTGACTCTGTTTCTTTCGTGTTGGGGGATCCTTCGAAGGCGTGTTGAAGGCTTGGAGAGCTACATGAAGCAGAGGGGAAGCCC
The DNA here is from genome assembly GCF_059756535.1 of Pantherophis guttatus. Taxonomy (NCBI): domain Eukaryota; kingdom Metazoa; phylum Chordata; class Lepidosauria; order Squamata; family Colubridae; genus Pantherophis; species Pantherophis guttatus. The sequence goes on along the minus strand of NC_142065.1, from coordinate 116,295,942 downwards.
GAAGGTCAGCGAGGTGGTGTGCAACCACCTGCTGAAACAAGGGAAACCCTCTTTAACCCGGCGCAAATGTGTCCTGTCATCTCATCTTGACATGGCAGACCCGAGGCCATGATAGCGCACGATAGAATTGGAAGAGGAAATTTAATCAGCAGACTGTGCTCATTTCCAGTGGTGAGAGACTCCCATATGCATAACAATTGGAACTGTCAAAGTGAACAAAACAAGGTACTTGGCAAATTACAGAGAGCTCTGGCAGGAAACTAGCGGTGAATTAAAGAGACGAGCCATGACTAAGTGAAAGTATATGCCGAGAGAGGTTCGGGAAAAACAGAAAGGAAGATCGAAAGCCGACTGTAAGGGGGAGAAGGAGAGCGAACGAGTGTAAGATAATGGATGAAGAGTAAGAGAAGAGAAAAAAAGAGAACTCATACGTTGAAATTTGATAAGAAAAAAGAAAGGGGGTGGTGAAAGACGATTAAGATGGACGGAGATCGGGTGATTAGAGAAAGCACGAGAGACAAGGAAGGAAGCTTGGAGAAGCCCAAAGATTAGACAGAGGTGTGAATAAACAAGTTGAGAAGAGTGCCTGGTGGAGGATTTATAATGAAAAGTGAAAGCAGAGTGGCGGAAACGATCTGGATTTAAATAGTTACAAAGTTAAAAACGCTTGAAAGAGACAATGAGAAGATAGAGAGAGAGCGCCAAAGAGAAGAAAAGGAAAAAAGAACTGTAAAAATTGAGAAATCCAGATATAATAAAGCATTGGGAAACTAAACTAAAATATTTTTTTTAAAAAAAGTTAAAGCAGAGGACATATCCTGGGTGAAATAGAAAATAGATTGTCATATTGTTACATTATAATCTGTGATTAACATTTTGGCAATAGGATATTTTCTGAATAGGGATGTGCCTACAATTTTTGTGGTAAAACAGCATTTACAAATACACAATGAAATATTGACATAGATAGTAGTTTAAGATTAGTCAGATTGTACTGAAGGTAGTATATTTAGCATAGAAATATTTATAATCAATATTTATTGTAAATTAAGATATTTAAGTTAATATTAAGATCTATCTGGAGTGATATATGATTATACTGTATTGTATTGTATGCCTATTGACATAGATAGTAGTTTAAGATTAATCAGATTGTATTGAAGTATTATATTTAGCATAGAACTATCTATAATTAATATTTATTATAAATTAAGATATTTAAGTTAATATTAAGATCTATCTGGAGTGATATATGATTATACCGTATTGTATTGTATGCCTTTATGATTGACTTACAATTGTAAACTCTTATAAGTTTTTTGGGTAGGTAACCAACGAAAATAGAAACTGAAACCTAGAGCCTAGAAAAAACAAAATGTGAAAGAAGTTAACACTACAATATTGATAGGTAAAGGGAAAAGATATTGAGAAAGCCAAAAGTAATATAAAAGGGGCCAAGCCAAAAATAGATATAGGGAAAAGGAACATAACTATAAGAAAATTAATTTAGAGGGATAAAAGAAAGTATTATTATTCGTGATAAAAATAGTGGTTGGTAATCTGGGAAAAGATTTATAAAATTTTAGGAGAAAAAAGTAACATTCTAAAAGAAATGACAAGTATCACCACTACATCACTGAGAACAGGGAAAAGGGCAGCTTCAAACCCAATGGTGGCAATGGCTTCCCCATCAACCCAGAGAACAATAGAAGGAATGCTGCCTACAGAAAAATCAAGCTCCAATTTGACTTCTCAAATGATGCAGACTACTCTCGTAATGATTCAGGAAACTGATGAAACTTCAGGAGACAATGACGAAAATCATGGAGAATTGAAATCTGACATACATAATTTAGACAATAAAATGGATTCAATTCAAGAGGCGATACAAAAGAATGAGCAAAAAATTAGAAATAATTATTTGGAAATAAAAACTGAACAAACTGAAAAAAAATTAGAGCAGATAGACCAAAAAATGATGGCGGTAAACAAAGACTTGGAAAGCTCATTAATGCATTTGGAAATAGATTGAGCCTCTTTTTACTTGAGATTTCAAAATGTGGCGGAAACAAAAGAAGATGATCTAGGAGAGATAATGGCGGGACTGATTGCGGAAGCCCTCCAGAGAGATAGAAATGAGATTATAAATGAGATGGACAAAGTATACAGAGTTCAAACCAACTATGCAAAGTGTCACCATTTACCAAGGGAAGTACGTATTAGATTTGCATGCAAAAACGTGCGAGATATTATTTATAAAATCACAAGAGATGAACCAATGATTTATCATGAAAGAGAGATAATAACATTGAAGCAAGTCCCCAGGCAGATTAGAGAACAAAGGAAGGATTACTGGTTCTTAGCATCTCTACTAAACAGAAGAAAAATATTATTTCGGTGGACCATTCCAGAGGGAATGTCAGTAACCTGGCAGGGCAAAAAAATTAAAATCGATGATCTAGTTAAAGCCCAAGAACTATATGATCAACTGATGGGGATGGAGGACGATTCGAGCAGTAAAGATACTGTAAATTGGAACCATCCAGTTTAGAAGAACAAAGATAAGAATCCGGGGATGAAGATGTGGGAGAAGGAGCCAAAATAAAGAAGGGGAATCAAAATGAAGAAAGGAGTACGAGTACCAGACCATAAAGAATTACAAGAGCAAACAAAAACCAGAGACCAGAAGACAATTAAGAAAATAGAGAAAGAAACTAAACTACTGTCAGTAAACATAAACGGATTGAATGATCAGGTGAAAAGGAAAAAAATACTTACAAAATTAACAAAACAGAATGTAGACATTATATTCCCCCAAGAGGCAAATATCAAAAAACAGGATCAGAAATATTTGGAATATAATAAGTTGGGGAATTTATATGCCGCACTGGCAGAGAAAAAAAAAGAGGGGTCAGAAAAGAAATAAAAAAATGAAATATCAGAAAAGAAATAAAAACAAGTGTAATATATGAAGATCCGAAGGAAAGAATATTATTATTGGGATTAATAGTAGGGGAAGTTAAAACGTTATTAGTTAATATATATGGTCCCAATAAAAACCAGAGGGAATTTTACAAAAAAATACACAGAAAAATCATTGAAACAGGTTATAAAAATATATGTATTGTGGGGGACTACAATGGGATAATAGATAGAAAAAAGGATTATATTAGTGAGAAGAAAAGGGGGGGGAAAGGAATGTACTACCGGAAAACTTTTTTCGATATGGCAGAAGAATTAAACCTGAATGATATATGATGAACACTAAACCCCAAAGAGAAAATTTTACTTTTTATTCCAATCTGCATAAATCCTTCTCAAGAATAGATATGGTATGGGCAAATAAAGAACTAGGTAAAGAAGTAGAAAATGTAGAGATTCTCCCAAACACTTGGGCAGATCATAATCCCCTGAAAATAATATGGAAAGGTCAAAAAAAGAAAATAAGAAGATGGACATTAAACCCAAAGATACTACAAGAGAAGGAATACATACAAAAGATTGATCAGGAACTAACCTTATTTCTAGAGATAAATAATAAACAACACACTTCTTTGCAGAATCTATGGGACACAATAAAATCATACACAAGAGGAATAACTGTAGCATATATGGAAAAAAGAAACAAGGAAAAATAGAAACAGCAGGCTATATTAGTAAAAAAATTAGAAGAGCTAGAAAAAAAATTCAAATAAGGCCAGGTGATGTACAACTAATTTAAGGTGACCAGACGTCCCGCTTTTGGCGGGACAGTCCCGCTTTTTAGCAATTTGTCCCGCGTCCCGCGGCGTTTCAAAAAAGTCCCGATTTTTCTTGAGCCCCAGCTGATGGCTAGAAGAAAAAAAAACTGTTTAAACTCTTGCCCGGGGCTTCAAAGGGCCGCCCTACAGGCAATCAGTGTAAAGAGTTCCTGAAGCAGTTTTTTTCCCCCCTAGCTAAGCTGCAGAAACGAAACCGAAACCAGGATCTTTGGTGGAACGTGACAAAATGAGGCAGAGAGAGATTTATTTTTATTTTTATTTTTCCTCCCCAAAAAAGGTAGGTGAAAAACTGCAAACAATGGGAAATTTAGGAGGAGAGTTCAAGATTTTAAAACACAAAAGAAAAAAAAGCTGTATTTAACTAGGGAATTGTAATAATTGAATTGAGATACTATTAATTGTATATTGTGTTGAAAGCAGAAATGTTTAAGTTGTGGTTCAGAGGAATATATGGGGGAAATTATTTGGTTTATTATTATTGGTAAATATAATTAATTGATTTGTAAGAAATTGGATTGCATGGAAATAATTGGAATATTCATGTTCATATTGATTAATATACAAAATTGATTTATATTAAAATGTTGAATTTATATTAAACAACTGTATTACATAATTACATAATTAAACAATGTGAGGATGGATATAAAAATAGATGACAATGGAAAGGGGTATAATATAGAATAGAAGGGAAAAATTGAATTTGATTAAGATTAGAGATGAGGATGAAGGGTAATATTGGTTTTTTAAAAAAAATAGATGAGGAATAAATATGGCAAAAAGGAAATATAGAAATTGTAAATTTAATTGAAGTGACTAAACACTGTTTAAATTTGTGAACCGGCCAAATACTCTGTTCAAAGAAAATAAATTGTATGCTTGTATGTGTGTTTCTAATTACTGCTATTTATTCATATTTGTTCTCTTTTATTCTTTAAAGTTTAACCATTCATTCTTTATCTTAATATCTTTATATTTGTTTGGGGTTGGCTTTCTTCCCTTTCATCTTTTTTATTGTACAGCAATCTTTCTCCTCAAACCTACCACCTCTCTCTTTTCTTTCCTTCTTACTTTCTCTTCCCCCCCTCTTCTTCTCCTCCCTACTTCCTCTTCCTTTCTCCTTCTCCTCTCTTCCTCCCCCTCTTACCCTCACTCCTACTCTAATTTCCCTTCCCTTCCTTCATCCCTCTCTATTGCTGTATCCTTTTATGCATATGGACTACTCAGAGGGCTGAAAAAGTTATTTTTGACTGGTCCTCGCACTTTTGACCAGTCATCGAACTTACGACTGTCTTCACATTTTATGTTTTTTGCCCTATCTTATCACCATGGTGAAGAGAAGCAGTTGTGAAATGAGTGACATGGTTGTTAAGAATGCTGCACGGGCATAAATGTGAGGATGGTCATAAGTGTGAGGACCAGTCAAAAGTGCGAGGACCTGTCAGAAATGACTTTTTTCAGCCCTCTGGTTAGTCCTTTTGTGCATATGGACTACTCAGAGGGCTGAAAAAGTTATTTTTGACTGGTCCTCACACTTTTGACCAGTCCTCGAACTTACGACTGTCCTCACATTTTACGTTTTTGCCCTATCTTGTCACCATGGTGAAGAGAAGCAGTTGTGAAATGAGTGACATGGTTGTTAAGAATGCTGCACGGGCATAAATGTGAGGATGGTCATAAGTGTGAGGACCAGTCAAAAGTGTGAGGACCTGTCAGAAATGACTTTTCAGCCCTCTGAGTAGTCCCTATACACATAGCCATGGCCACCCGGTCACATGACCAGCTAGCCATGCCCACCCAGTCACATGGCCTCCAAGCCACGCCCACACAATAAGCCACGCCCACAATGGTGTCCTTCTTACCAATGTTAAAATCTGTTCACCTTACCCTATAGACATAGCCATGGCCACCCGGTCACATGACCAGCTAGCCATGCCCACCCAGTCACATGACCAGCTAGCCACGCCCACAAAATAAGCCACGCCCACAATGTCCCTCTTTACCAATGTCAAAATCTGGTCACCTTAAACTAATTGAAGAATTAACATTAGTAAAACATAAATTAATTCTAATAGAACTAGCAGAACATGTTAAAAACATTAAATATGCGAAACAATACCAATTTGAGAATGCAAATAAGCCAGGGAGGTGGTTATCATACAAAATAAGAAAAGAAAAGGAAAGTAGAATAATACACCAACTGCAGGATGAGGTAGGGGATTTACAAAATAAGGAAGAAGAAACTAAAAGGATTGCATTAAAATATTTTGAGAACTTATATACACAGGAGGAAACTGAGATAGAAAAAATAAACGACTATTTAAAAGAGAAAAAGATGCCCATCATAGGGGAAGATAAAGAGAACGCTGCTAAATAGAGAAATAACATTGGCAGAGCTAAAAGAAACGATTCAAAAACAAAAAAATAATAAGACCCTGGGACCAGATGGTTTTCCAGGAGAATTTTACAAAAGCATGGGGGAGCTATTAGAGCCCATTCTTTTACAACTGTATAATGAAGTTTTGTTAGAAGCAAAAATCCCCGTTTCATGGAGAGAAGCATATATAATAGTGATTATGAAAGAAGGTACTGGCCCAAGCCAAATTCAAAACTACAGGCCAATTTCACTTTTGAATGCAGTCTACAATATTTTTATGGCTATCATAGCAGGAAGGATGAAAAAAATACTGAATGAAATTATTCACTCTGATCAAAATGGTTTTCTCCCTTCTAGACAAATTAGAGAGAACACAAGAATAGTATTGAACATATTAGAGTATTACAAGGCGCATCCAGAGAAACAAATTGCTCTTGTGTTTCTGGATGCGCAAAAAGCATTTGATAATTTAAATTAGTAAATATATGATTCAGAGACCCTGAATCGCCCCATAACAATGACTGAATTGATTGAAGCTCGTAAAAAACAAAAGAACAATAAAACTCCAGGACCAGATGGAATTCCTACTGAATTTTATAAACACTCCCAACAAGAAATAGACGAAATATTGCTACAAGTCTTCAACGCAGCATTATTGACAGCTGAAATCCCAAAATCATGGACAGAAACCATTACTACGTTAATACACAAAGAAGATTTAGACCGGACCCAAGTTAGGAATTACAGACCCATCTCATTACTCAATGTAGACTACAAACTATTCATGTCAATATTAGCGCAGAGACTCAAAACAATAATTCATAAATACATACATACAGACCAAAACGGCTTCATACCTAGGAGGCAGATTAAAAATAACTTGAGAACGATCATAGATATACTGGAATACTACGATAAGAAAATAGATAAGGAAATAGCTTTAATATCTCTCGACGCCCAGAAGGCCTTTGATAATTTAAATTGGTCCTTTCTTACATCACAACTTGAATTAATGAATTGCGGAGAGAAATTCCTTAAATTGATAAGAAAGATTTATTCCTGTCAAACAGCCAAAATTGCAATAAATGGTGACATGACACAAACTTTTGACATCCAGAAAGGCGTACGACAAGGTTGCCCCATGTCACCTCTATTATTTATAATCGCACTGGAAGTTTTACTAACGGAAATCAGGAAGGAAGAAGACGTGGAAGGCCTTAAGATTCGGGGAGAGGAGTACAAATTACTTGCCTTTGCAGACGATGTGATCTTCATATTGGAAAACCCAATACGATCTGGAACCAGGTTGATGACAATGATAGAGGAATACGGGGAAGTTGCGGGCCTCAAAATAAATAAGCAGAAGACGAAAGTATTGACGAAGAATATGACCCAAACACAACAGTTGAAATTAGAACAAGAATTAGGACTTCAAATAGTAAAGAAAATAAAATACCTAGGTATTTGGTTGACAGCAAAAGCAACTACAATTAAAGAAGATAATTATACCAAATTGTTAAAACAAATCAAAAAAGACTTAGAAATTTGGAGTAGATTACAACTCTCATTGATGGGCAGAATTGCCTCAATAAAAATGAATATATTACCAAGAGTACTATATTTATATCAAGTGATACCAATACATCCCGGAAGAGATTTCTTTAAGAACCTCAACAAAACAACAATGAACTACATATGGCAGGGAAAGAAGGCCAGAATCAAAATCAAAGCCCTACAGGATTCACGGGACAAAGGAGGCCTAGCAACACCAGATTGGGAACTCTACTATAAGGCATCAGGATTGACCTGGATTAAAGAATGGATGGAACTCAACAACAAAAGAACTTTATATTTAGAAGGCTTTGACTTAATAAGAGGATGGCACGCTTTCTTATGGGACGGATCGGATAAGAGACACATGTACTTCCAATGTCATATAATTCGAGCTTCATTATTCAAGATCTGGCAGGATATTAAGAGAACTCACTATACCAAAATACCAAAATGGTGGTCCCCGATGGAAGCATTGATATACCCGAACACTCTCGAAATAGGAAAAATGATGAGGTACCAAGACTTACTGAATCATGAAGGCAAACTCATTTCAAGACAGCAACTCCAAAACTCCGGCATAAATATCGATTGGTGGCCCTATATTCAAATACACTCAAGACACATAGCAGACAAAAAGCAATATGGAATCTCGAATAATTTGAACGAATTGGATAAGATTTTACAAGGCCCAGAACAAAAAATGATAACCAAATTATATAACTACTTACTTAGATATAAATTACTGGAAGAAACAGTAAAAGAAAATATGATAAGATGGGCCAGGGACATAGGGCACAACATCCAACTGGCAAACTGGGAGAAATTGTGGAAACAGAACATCAAAATGACAAGAGCCATACCCTACAAAGAAAACCTCATAAAAATGTTTTACAGATGGCACCTAACACCAGCCAGACTAGCCAAAATATATCCAAACACCTCCCCACGCTGTTGGAAGTGCAAAACAAAAAAGGGGACATACTACCATGCCTGGTGGAAATGTACAAAGGCCCAACAATACTGGAAGGACACAAAGGAAATCATTGAAGAAATAATAAACCAACAAGTAGAAAACACTCCAGAATTTTTTTTATTTGGAATGATAACAACACAACACAACAAAGAGACAAAATACCTCATCATACACATCTTGACAGCAGCACGGTTACTGTTTGCGCAAAATTGGAAATCAGATCAACTCCCAACCAAAGACAAACTAATCTCAAAGATAACAGAATGTGCCGAAATGGATAGACTGACACTAGAACTCCAAGATAAAGAAGAAAGTGAATTCTATCTTGTGTGGCACCAGTGGTATCAATGGCTGGAAAAGAAAATCAGTACAAATATAGATGAAAGAATATAGGGTAGAAAAAATAAAACTGGAAACAACTAAATAAAGAGGAGATGCAAGATTATTTCTAATCTAAAACATCTGAATTGACAATGTATTACGTATATATTAACTTATAAAGCAATATATATTCTGATGATGATCAAAACATATATGTAAAGTATAGTGTGGGTAGGTTGGTGGTGGGAACTCGTTTGTCTTTGTAATGTCTTTGTATTTTTTGTATTGTCTTTATATCTCTGTTTAAAACTCAATTATATATATATATATATATATATATATATATATATATATATATATATATATATATATATATATATATATATAAAAGGAAATATATGATTAGTCAAATTAGAGAAATGAAATTCGGCGACAAATTGTTAAAGGAAATTTACAAATAAAACATGTGTGTGTGTGTGTGTGTGTGTGTGTGAAATTAAATGTATGCAGAGTTAACTAAGATGTGCATAAAAAAATGTCCAGCATTTTCCCATTTTTTTTCCCTGAAGAAGGTCTGCTGCTGCTCCTATTACAGGCTTTTCTCAGTGGCTTAGTGGTTATAATATTTGATACATTGAAGATCCTTGGTTCAAAAGCTGGTATTTTTAAAATGATTATTTTTACTTTCCTGAACTATTTTTTGCTGAGCTCTATCAGTGCACTGTTTTATTATTTTTTAGTCATCTGACATAATGGTTTCACAAGCAGCTTCCCAGGTTTAAATTAATAGATTCTGCATCTAATGTGGAACTTAGCAAAATCCTTTCCAAGCAATATATACATTATTTGGATCAAAAGTAGGCATACTTGCTGAATCTGTTAATAGCTGTTTCTTGGGTTACATCATAGCCAGTTGGCTCAGGAAAATATATATTTGAGGCAATGACAGGAGCGCTATATTTCTAATGCAGATGGCTGTCATGTAAGGTCAAGAAAAATTACAGTTCATTCAAGAAATAACTGGCAAATACAGAAACACTACCCATATGAGATCCAAATGCTGCTGCCCGTCTCTACTTTCAACCTTTATTTTTAAGGTTTTGGGTCAGCCCCTAAAGTTAAAAACTAGCATGGTCCTCTCTCTATTGCCAATCATTTCTCCACTAATGACTTATAACATCTTCTAGCCATTGTTGAGCTGACAAAACCCATTTTCATTAGCACTGTATCAGCATATTGATGGTTGGATGTCTCTGCAATAAGGCTACAGCATCAGGCTGTATGAGGATCAGTATCAGGAAAATCCATGGTGTTACTCCAGCAATGTGTCTCTTGGCCCATCGTCTGGAGACTGAAGGGAGTACTGAATGAATAAATGCCATCCTTGAAGAATATCTCTGATGCTTTGTTACTCAACAGCAGGACAACTGGGTGGACGTGCTTCTGGTGGCTGAGTTTTCACATACAGTAATAACTTGCAACACATTTCCACCCAAGCGACCCCCTTCTTTGCCAGTTACATCTTTCATCTGCACCTATTCCTCTTAGCCCCATTGGGCTCTCCCATCCCTGTGGTGAATGTATTCCTCAAAGAGCTTCAGGCTGTGCACCACATGCTGAAACACCAGTTCAAAAAAGCCAAAAAGGATTGCAAGAAGTTTGCTGACTGCCACCACAGAGACATTCCACCGCTATTTGTGGGGCATCAGATTCAGCTATCCACGTGACACCTGCCTTCAAGCCAGTTATCCAAAAAACTAGACCAAAAAACTGGACCCTTTCCTATTGAAGCCATGATCAACCTTGTCATCTTCCGGCTAACATTGCCTCAAAGTAATCTACCCAATGTTCCATCGGTCCTTACTGATGCCTATGTCAGCAGACAGTCCCCACCATCCCACCACACTACCACTGGGTCCCGTGGCCACACAGGGACATCCAGAATATGAGGTATTTGGATTCCTGTTGGATGAGGGGATGCTTTCAGTACCTGGTGGCTTAGAAGGGCTATGGACCGGAGAACTTAATGTGGATGGATGCCAAGGATAAGCACGCTCATCTGGTATGGACACCAAGTACCTGGAGTGCTCTGGTCTGCATGGTTCTGGGAAAGGGGGCCCTGTGTGTGGGATAGTGTAATGACCCCATTGGATCCCAGTTTGGAGGAAGAGGAGGAGTTGGAACCCAGGACCGTCTGATGGATATGGCACGTCTCCCTTGAAATGTTTGGAGAGGCCAGAGGCTGAGAACAATGCTGTCCCAGGGCCCTCAGGCATTGGGGGAGGTGTTTGACCAGCTGGAAGCCAGGGGGAGTTTGTCAGGAACAATTGTTTGCTTTGGCTTACACTCCCCCAGCTTTCACTTGTGCTCTTGTCTGTTTCTTGCCTTTGCGTTGTGGACTGCCTTTGGCCTTGTGGACTTGCTTTGCCTTGTAGACCTGCCTTTGACCTTGCCTTACCCGGTGTTGACTTTGGACCTTGTCCCATGAGCTTGCATCCTCTCTTTGGACTTCCTTTGTTCTTTACCAGGTTTGGGGGACTGAGGTAGTGTGGAATGGAGCCTTGCCAGTTTGTTGGGCCATTTGTTGTGGCCTTTAAACAGAGCAATAAAGGACTCTACAGTATTGATGCCTGCCTCTGCCTAGATGACTTGGGTCATAACAGGAGCCCTTGAAAGCCGCCCCCCCCCCCCGTTTACTACAGCCATTAGCAAACCCAAGTACCTCTTGGAAGGAAATTTCCATGGACTTTATCATGGAATTGCCCAACAGCTTAGGAAACACTGTCATATTGGTCATCACCAATGTTTTCACCAAACAGGTTTATTTTGTTGTCTGTCCCAAGATCTCCTCAGCACGATCCTTAGCCAAGCTCTTTGTGCAACAAGTTTACAGACTCCATGGACCCCCCAAAAATCATCTCACTCAGAAAAAGTGAATTTACATTTCACTTTTGGCAAGAGTTCTTGAAACCTTTGGGGACTTCCCAGGGACTGAGCTCTTCTCACCACCCCCATATGAATGGAACCAATGAACGCACAAATGGCATTTTGGACCACTACCTCTGATGTTATGTTAACTATCAACCAGACAACTGGGCACAACTTTTCCCCTTTACAGAAGTGGCATATAACAACACTGTGCACACCAGCACCAGATTCAAACCATTCTGGGTGGCTACCGGCCAAGACTTTGTCACTATGCTGGAACTTCCTCAACAACAACAACCCTAAAGCACCACCCTCGCTGAGTGGATGAAATCCCTCCAGCACACTTGGTCGGTTGTTTGCAAAGCATTAGACAATACAAGGGAATCCCATAAAAATACACTAAAAAGAAAAAGCAGCCGCAAATCAAATTTAAAGTTGGAGACAAAGTATTCCTCTCAATCAAGTACTTTCCCCATCATCAGAGTCATCAATCTGGTGACTGTGGAATTGAACCTTCAGCGCATCCACCTGGTATTCCACTGTAGCCTATTAAAGTCTGCTAGCACATCCCCCTTGCATCCTGCAATGAAGCCACCACCAGCACCCATCCTTATTGAAGAACACTTTGAAGTTAAAGGAAATACTGGATTCATGAATTCACAGAGGCTGACTCCAGTATTTAATCCTTTAGAAACATTTTCTAGCCTCTGAATCAGAGTGTATTGATGCCCCACATATGCAATCCCCATGCCTCATCCGAAAATTCCATACCCTATCATACCCTATCAAACCTAACTAAATATCTAACATCTTTCTTTTTCTCTTTCTTTCCAGGATTAGCTCATTTTTCAAGGGGACAGAATATCAGAACTGCAATCCTTCACTTGCACTTATGCTTTGCTAGATACCAGTCTATATAAACCATGGGGGGGGGGGAGGGAGCTGTGGGAAGATGGGGAAAAGTGAATGAGATCTTCATGTCATCCCAAGATATCCAAAGGCCATGGACCTGGGAATGGAATGCAATGCTTATCCACCTACTCAACTGTTACAGGGACAGTTACCAAAACATCACCTTCAAATATGACTGGACAATGGGAAGATAGTGGGAGTGGACTGAAGAAAGGTAGGTAAAATGAGGACCCAGATTGTGGGGGCAATAAGCTTTATATAAATATACAAAAGTATGAAGGCTATTGCTTAACCCATTGTAAGCCGCCCTGAGTCTCCGGAGAAGGGTGGCATATAAATTAAAGCAAAAAAAAAAAAGAAGGAAAAGTTAACTAGGGAATCTTCATGCACAAACTTTTAGTTCTGGCTTTATTTACTGTAAGTGCTTGGCTTTTAGTAAAACTAATCTTTTTGCTACAAATGGAGTCAAAAGTGTTTCTTTCCAAAGGGACCAAGCTGGGCCAGGTCTGACATCCAGGAAACTACAGATTTATCAGCCTGACATCAATACCTGGGAAGATTCTGGAAAACATAATCAAGCAATGAATCTCCGAACACCTAGAGGCAAACAAAGTCCTAATGAACAGCCAACATGGATTTGTCAAAAACAGATCTTATTGCATTCTTTGACAAAGTGACAAAATTAGTGGACCAGAGAAATGCTGTGGATATAATTTATTTGGACTTCAGTAAAGCATTTGATAAAGTAGACCATAACCTACTACTAGATAAAGTAGAAAAATATGGGTTAGACAGCATCACCACCAGATGGATTTGTAACTGGCTGACCAACCACACTCAACGTGTAGTCCTCAATGGCACTACTTCTACACGGAGGGTAACCCAAGGCTCTGTCTTCGGCCCAGTACTCTTCAATACCAAAGGATCTTTACAGACCTGAAGATTGGGCCCTATCTAACAAAACTAAATTCAATGGTGAAAAAAGTAAGGCCCTACATTATGGCAAGAAAAACCGAATGCACAGTATAATACAGAGGTATAATACAAACTACACAAACACACAAAATCTCACAAAGCTGTATGTGGAATTTTGTGTGTGTAAAGTATGAAAGTTGGTTTTTTGCGTTTTTTGTGGCTGTGTGAGGTTCCTGCTTGTTGCAGGGGCCATTTTGGGTCTAGCACAGCTGCTTTTACATTGTGGGTGAGCCAGTTGTGTTCTGTTGTGTGTGTGTAAAGTGTGAAAGTTGTTTTTTGGGGCTTTTTGTGGCTGTGTGAGGTTCCTGCTTGTTGCAGGGGCCATTTTGGGTCTAGCACAGCTGCTTTTACATTGTGGGTGAGCCAGTTGTGTTCTGTTGTGTTGTGTGTGTGTAAAGTGTGAAAGTTGTTTTTTTGGGCTTTTTGTGGCTGTGTGAGGTTCCTGCTTGTTGCAGGGGCCATTTTGGGTCTAGCACAGCTGCTTTTATATTGTGGGTGAGCCAGTTGTGTTGTGTTGTGTTGTGTTTTTTAGGTTAAAAAAGGGCGAAGAAGTGACATTGACTTGGCCACACCCACCTGACCAACAAGCCATGCCCTCCCAGTCACCTTACCAAGCCACGCCCACTAATTAAGCCACGCCCACAGAACCAGTAGCAAAAATTTTTAGATTTCACCCCTGATCTAAATACTAGTGTAGGAAGAAATATCCTTCAGGGTTCAGCTCCAAGTGGGGAAAAAGATACTAGAAACATGGAGACTGCTTGGAAAGATGGCTTAATGGTGGACAGGATCACATGGCTTGAGTTCCTGAACAGAAAAGGGGACGAGACGCAGTGAGTCCCCGGGTTTTATGCCCTCTCTGGCTTTGAACTTCCTGGGGCCCAGAAAGAGTATCCTGGTTGCTTGTCAGACTCCCAGGGGGTGGGGGTCTTAGCTAACCTTGCTGGTTGATGTAATCTTCCCAGGTGCCATGTGGTGAGTTTCTGTTACTAGATGGGTCCTATTGTGTTGCAGATGATGGTCCATTGACAAAGATTGAGTTTCTGTCTCTGGCCCACTGACAAAAGGTATGGGCAGGAAGATGGGAGCTGCTTCGTCTTTAAAACATGCTTCTCCATTTCTCATCCAGGGAAACATAATATTCTGCCTTTTTAATATTTCCTAAAATATTTCATTCTTCTAGGAAAGGGGCGGGTGCTAACTTCCTACACTAGATTACTTGAAGATTAGAAATTCAAGTAAATGAGGGGAGATATGATATTGTTGCCAACTTAGAACTAAGGAGAAATTTCCTGACAGAACAATTAACAAATGGAACAATTTGCCTGCAGAAGTTGTGAATGCTCCAACACTGGAAATTTTTAAAATGTTGGATAACAATTTGCCTGAAGTGGTGTAGCATTTCCTGCCTGGGCAGGGGGTTGGACTAGAAGACCTCCAAGATCCCTTCCAACTCTGTTATTCTATTCTATTCTATTAGGTCTTCTGTTCTCATGCACAAAGATTTTAATGCAGAATATTTTAAGTAATTTTATTATTCCACCAGATGTATTATTTTTGCTTCTAGATTTCTTAGCAGAAAATTAAAATCACAAATTCAATTAAAATTATTTTTACTACAATCTTATTTCTCAATTTTAACAATGCTAATTCAACTTGCCAACAAACGTGCTACCTCTTTTCCTTCTATTGGAGTAAAAATAGTCTCCAAACTGCTCAAAAGAATTAGGGTCAATGTTCTATCTCTTGAAAGAAAGCATACTTTCATGAAAGAAACGATCCCAACCACGCGCGTCAGTCAAACCCGTTGAGCATGCGTGGAAAATAGAACCCATTGTGACGTCCGCGTAGACGCGCATGCTCTTAGTACCTTATCTGCAATGGTGTGGCATCTTTTTCATGCGTCCTGTTGTGGGAAATTGCGGTGCTACGTCGTGTCATGTCAGCGGCTTCTAAGGCAGCCCTGGGGGTTTCTGTCCTGCTCTCGGGCGGAGTCATTATTGGTGTCCACGTCCAACAGAGACGTCTCAGAGAGGTAATGTCGAAAGATTTCTCATACAGTATAAACTCCTACTTCCTCGTTGAATTTGGGAGCCATTTTTTTTCTCTCGGGTTAGAGGTAACAGCTATTCCACAGAAAAGCTATGGAGGAATCTGCTGTTTTATATTGCTGTACTAGGGAATTTCCAAAACGTTTTTAAAAGCATATGTAATTCCGCCGTTTCTCTTTCAAGAAAAAAGCCGCATTTAATGATTTTTCCTTCCAATATCTCTTCTGTGAAGAAAAGTTAGGGAGTTTCTAAATATATGTTAGTACTTTCTAAGGCTTATACTGAATTTGGACTGGAAGAAACTCCGAGGGACAATTTTACTTTTGCTCAACTTGAATGCTTCGTTGTAAGGTTTTTGTTTTCTTCCTGGAAATCTAAACAAGCCTTTATCATTTTCCTAATTAAGGTATCTTGTAAAAAGCAAGCAGTAACTTGTATCTTTATATTATATTTTTGTTTTTGGGCAGGGTTTACAATTTACAATGGCTTAACCTCAGTTCTTTGCAGAGAGTGAAAGAAGAAACTAATATTAAAATAGTATTGTTGCCAAAGTTAATTCCACTTAAACATTTTGAGAATTAAACAGTGTTAGAGAATGAGAAGTTTGACTCAATGATTGCTAGATGGAATCTTCATACAAGTTTATAGGAAACTAAAAAATTTCCTGGAAAGTTGGTATCTGTTTCTCAAAAACTGGATACTGCAACTTATTTTTACTTCATCCTTTTTTTGCTAACTTTTTTTCTGGTTTCTTGTTAAAACAATGTACCATACAAAATAGTATTACAACTAGTTTCATTTTTTATTTTTAATAGTAATAATACAAGTTTGATTTTTCAGTTAAATCTTTTAATCTCTGATTTCCCACAAGTGTAACTGAGGCTTTTATGTTCTAGGTAGTTCTCACTAATTGGTGGCAGCTGGGACCAGCAATACCATCTCTACTTTCATGATCCTGACTTTCATGTGCTAAGCAAATCCCACATGCATCCCACAGTCTGGTTGTCATTTTCTTTCAGCCCTAGGAAGGAGACAATGACAAAACACTTCTGATAAACCTTCTCAAAAAACCTGCAAGGACTTGTCCAAGCAGTTTCCTCCATGATTGAATGGAAAAAAATATTTTGCAAATATATTATATTTTAGCCTAGAGAAATTGTTAACTGTACTCCACTAGGGAGATATGGGACTGACAAGAAATGAGGGGAGGATCAGAGATATTGTTCAGGACCAGTAGCTGCACCAAATTCTATGGAACAGCTTCCCACAAGACATCTGATATTTATGGCTATCCTCAAAGTTATAGCCCCTGTGGTCATGTGATAAAAATTAAGACATTTGGTAGTCTGTCTGCATTTATGACCATAGAGTGCCCTTCAACTCTCCTCACCTGCCTAATTTCCCCTCCAACTCTGCTCTCCTCTGCTGTCTTTTGTCCTTGCTGCCCTGCACCCTACCCACACCTCAGTGGGAGGAAGAAGATGGCAAAGATAATCTGGGGGCTGCAGGATGGAGTACAGGGTGGTGGAACAGCAGGGGCAGTGGAGTTCAGAGTGACCCAAAAAGCAGAAATGAGAGGAAATGGATTGGAGAAGTTGAAGTGAAGGGGAGCATGCTAGGGCAAAATAAGCATGATAGCATAATCTTGGGCTAACAACTGCAACCAGGACTACCAAAACTGCTGTTGCTAAATGGTGTGGTCACATGATATTTCACCTAACAGATAGTCCTCAAACGACAATTGAAATGGAACCTTACAATTCCCCTTCTGTGCTCTTCCCAGTGCGGTCATTAAGTGAATTGGGAGACATAGTGCAGATCCTTCCCCAAGCCTCCTAAGGCCTTCCCCACCCCCTGAGGCATCTTGTGCTCTGCTTCCTGCCCTTGGGTCTGTTTCACACCCATAGACCCACATTCTCCTTACCCCACGTCACCCATTGCACCTTTCGAACATCTCTGGAATTTGTGTTAGAGAAGCAAAGCAGGTCTCATTGTTTCTGGCCTACATGGTGCAATCCTGGAAGTGGCTGCCATTTTCAGGTAAGCTGCCCTGAATAGTGGGCACTTTGAAAATGGTGGCGGCTTCTGGAATCGTACCATACAGCCTAGACACGATGAGGCCTGCTTTGCTTTCCTAACATGAGCTCCAGAGATCTTCAAAAGGTAAGTGAGGAAGATGTGGGGCCTGGGGGGCGGGATGCAGGCCTAAGGACTGTGGAACCTGATGGGGAGATAGGCAGGAAGGTGCTGAAGGGTCCTTGCAGTCAGTTGTAAGGGCAAAGGACTACAGGGGTGCTGCAGAAGTCATAATTTTGGAACTAAGTCAGCTTTTGGGTGGTCCACTGTAACTCTGAACAGTCACTAAATGATTGGTCTTAAGTTGACTACCTGTAGTTCTTGACTTATAACCATTTGTTTACCAATCTTTCAAAGTTACAGTGGCACTGAAAAAAGTAAGTTATGACCAGTCCTTGTATTTACAACTGTTTGGATCATCCCCACGGTCATGTAATCAAAATCTGAATGCTTGGAAATTGGCATCTATTCCAGTGTCTCAGTCATATGATTATCATTTGTGACCTTCCCAGCTGGCTTTGATTTCTCACAAAATCAGTAGAGGAATTCATATAATGACCATGGGATTCACTTAACTTCAGTGAATCGCCTAATAACTGGGGCAAAAAAAACCTATAAAATCACATGCAAGTCACTTAATCTTACTTAGCAATGGAAATTCTGATGCCAATTGTGGCTGTAAGTCAAGGACTACCTGTATATGAGTAGATGTAGTCCTCAACATATGGCCACTTGTTCAATGACCATTCAAAGTTATGATGGCCCTGAATGAAGAAGCTTATAACCTGTGACCTCAATTTTCCTCCCAATGTGATGAGGTGGCTGACCCTACTGTATGTGAATCAGCTGATAGCTCTGCCAGGTCTCAGGAAGAAGGCTTGGTGTGGCCAGCAACTGCTTCACATGCAGTAGGGTCAGGCCTGGTGCACCTTAACAGTGAGAGGAAAATGGCAAAGACCAGCTGGTTGTGGCAGGGCGGATGGGTTAAAGCACACCGCACTGCTTGGCCAGTCAGGTAGCTGATGTGGCTGAGGCTTACTCCCTGCTGCTGGCCTGGGCTGAGATGGCTGAGGCTTCCAGGGATGGCTGCAGCTTTGTGCAGCACTACAACTCAGGCATCTTGCACTGTGTCACATCAAGAAGCCCTTGAGCCAAGCATATTTTTTCCCAGCCTATCAGTGCTTGTGGCATACTGCAGCACCCCCAGTTTGCATGTAACTTGTGCTGGGCCTCCCCCAGGGGTGAAATGCTCCCAGTTCGGACTGGATCGCCTGATCTGGTAGCGATGGGGCCGGTGGTTCAGAGAACCAGTAGCAAAAATCCTTGCTGCCCCCCCCCCATACCCAGCTGAGCTGCGCAATCATCACAGGCTTTTTTAAAAAAAAAATTAAAGCATTTTTTCTACAACCTCTTCGGCTGAAAACATGCTTTTAAAATTAAAAAAAAAGCTGATGATTGCGCGGCTCAGCTGGGATCGTCAGAAGCTTTTAAAAGCATTTTTTCTACAACCTCTTCGGCCACTCCCACCCAGTCACATTACCCACCACCACCAAGCCATGCCCACAGAACCAGTAGTAACAAATTTTACATTTCACCACTGACCTCCCCCCTTCCCAGCCTACTGTATCCCTGTGCTTCTTACTGAAAGTACCTCATCTAGAGCTGCATGGCATCTTGTTTATGACATGTTGCTTAGCTGGAAGTTTGGTCCAAATTATAATCATAAGTCAAGGGTTAATGTATTTTTTGCTTATTGTATATTTTTTTTCCATAAGGATCTGTAATCTAATTAATATTGTATTATAATTTATGTATATCTGCTAAAAACCTATGTTGCAATATATATTAGTTTTGAAGAATTCTTAATTTTATAGCAAGTATGATGGATCTTTTCCAATCTTTTAATAATAATATATCTTTTTTTCAGAGATTACATGAAGGCGTGTACAGAGATCTTGAGAGACAGAAATACAAGGAACATTTTAATCTTTTAGATAAACATACTACTTTAGCCTTACAACTTGAAACAGAGAATAGCACAATGCTAATGGCAAGAAAACCCCAAGCATGAAAAGAAAGAGTTGTCATAATTTTCTGTTAACATAATTTTATTATCATATTTTTCAAGTCAAATCATTATTTTGATCATACTTTTTAAATATTAGAAGAAAACATTTTTATATAGTGAAAATAATTCTCCATAGGCATAATGGATAAAAATGCATACATGACTAACATGATGACTTGTCATGATGATGAAGCTACAAGAGCATCTCCTTCAGAAGGACTGGAAGAGGGGGAAGTAGAAGGAGAGACTCTTCTTATAGTAGAATCTGAAGATCAGGCATCAGTGGATTTGAGCCATGATCAAAGCGGGGACTCTATGAATAGTGATGAAGGAGAAACATCCTGGGCAGAGGAGATGTCTTATTACTGTGAAAGATGTCAAAAATGGTTGCCAGCAAGTAAGACTTCTTAATTATATTGTGTCCTTTGTGAATTTGAGTTTCTCAAAGTTACAGTTATTACTCTGTTTTGCACATAAGCACATATGTCCATGTAGAATAGTGTCTTAACACAAGTTTAGGTATAGGTATTCCGTTCTACCCATTTGGTGTTTTTTAGAAATGATCAATTAGCTTTGTATGAACTGCAGAAGCCTGGAGGTATAATACTTCTTAAAGTAAACAACATTGAAATCATTTATGCTTACTTCAAAATAAATGACACAGATCCCAATCCTCTTAAGACACAAATAAATTGTTGCATAGCAAATTCATTTTAAAAAGCCTTAAACATATATTAACTATTTGAACTTACTTTAATCAACATTTCTTTGTTGCAGAGCAGAGAAAATACCTGCATTTGTTTTTCTATGAGAAGCCATTGAGAAATTCAAGGACTATGGTGTTTAGATGTTCAGAAAGATCCAGAAAGGCAGCAATCACAAACCACTTCCATTCCTGTATTAAGAATATTCCATGAAGACAGGGCCTTCAAAATAACAGAATCGTTTAATGTTTATTTGTTAATTTTTATGTGTGATTGATGGCAAGCAGTTTCCTTCAGGTGTTTAAGTTGGCTTGCATTTCCCTTCATTCTTATCATGACAATCCTATGCCCAAGTTACCCAAATGAGTTTACACAGTTGAGGAAAACTTGAATCAGGTACAATACATTAACTAATAATATCTCTCCCACCCTCAAGGTAAACAAAGCTGGAAGACAGACAACTTTTCAGACAGACAACTTTTTTTTTCCAATTTAATCATTTTTATATGCATTATCAAGCAAAATCAAACATAATACTTGCTATTCAGAAACCCAGTAAAAAGCATGTGTACTGTTTTTGCTACTGTTATTCTTATAATCGTGATTGTTAACTAGAAAAAGGGCTGCTGCTGTTTTAACTGTATAAATAGCATTGACATTACAGCAAAACGGGGTATGCACAAAATGCACACATCCCACCTAGAAAAAAAATGGCCCAAATTAACATAGAACCTTTGTATTTTTAAATGCACCCTGAAACTTAATATTGATAGAATAGAGTAACATTTATAATTTCTGTTATGGTCCATGAAACCATACTTTGTATTAGGCATTTATTATAGCATTTCAATTTCAATCAGAATAGAGCTGGAAGGGACTTTGGAGGTCTTCTAGTCCAAGCCCCTGCTCAAGCAGGAGACCATTTCAGACAGGTGGTTCAGTCCAGTCTTTTCTTAAAAACGTCCAATGATGAAGCACCTACAACTTCTAAAGGCAAGCTGTTTCACTGGTTAATTGTTCTCACGGTTAAGAACTTTCTCCTTAATTCCAGATTGCTTTTCTCCTTCATTAGTTTCGATCCATTGTTTTTTGTCTTGCCTTCTTGTGCTTTGGAAAATAAGTTGACCCCCCTCTTCTTTGTGGCATACTGCTATCACATTGCCCCTAGTCCTTCTTTTCTCTAGACTATCCATAGCCAATTCCTGCAACTGTTCTTCATCTGTTTTAGTCTCCAGGCCTTTAATCATCTTAGTTGCTCTTCTTTGCACTTTTTTCAGATGTTGAGAAGTCTCAACATCTTTTTTGTAATGTGGTGACCAAAATCAGATGTAGTGTTTGAGATGTGATCTTATGAAGGATTTATAAAGTGATACTAATGATTTTGATTCTATGCCTCTCTATTTATACAACAAAGGATTGTATTAGTTTTTTTGGCTGCTGCTGCACACTGCTGGCTCATGTTTCAGTGATCGTCCACTAGGACTCCAAGGTCCTTTTCAGTTACTGTTTTTGAGCCAGGTTTCGCCTAATCTGTACTTGTACCTTTGGTTTTTCCTGCCTAGGTATAAAACCTTCCTTTTCTCCACATTTAATTTCATGTTGTTTGATAGGGTCCATTATTCAAGTCTGTAAAGATGTTTTTGGATCCTGAGCTTGTTTTCTGGGGTGTCGGGTATTCCTGCCAGCAAATTTGATGAATTCCCCTTCTATTACCTCATCTAAATCATTTATGAAGATATTGATGAGTACTGGGCCTAAGATGGAACCTTGTGGCGCCTCACTGCTTACTTCCCTCCATGTATTCCTCTGCGCATGTCCAAGATGGCCGCTCCCAGCTGAGCGGCGGCGATACTCGGGGGATATCCCCCGGGTTTTGGGGGTTCCGGGGGTTCGACCAGCTAATTGACCCCCATGTCTGGTGAGGGGAGCTTCTCACCAGTCTGTGTCATCTTCTTGAGAGCTGGCAGCTCTCCAGGACACGATGGCCACGAACGAGACGGAGACGGCTGCGCTGCGGCTCTATGAGCGGGGAGAGCGCCCTCAGCGCCCTCGGCATCTCCCCGCAGCTGCCGAGCTAGTGGAACGGGCGGTGGCGGCGTCGGCGATGCAGCCCCTCCCTGGAGCTTCAGGGACTCCGAGGGGATGACAGGGGCTTCCTGTTAGACCCAACGGTGGACGGGGATGTTTTAAGAGCTGGCATCGTCGGGATTGGCACTCGCTTTAACACTGGGACGAACGGCTGGGAGAGATAACATCAGAGAGGCCGGAAAGGGACAGGAGCCTGAATAGGGAGAGCGAGGGGCATCCTGACCATGATTTGAATCAGACCATCAATGTTTGTTTCTTGGAACTGCCGGTTACAGCTATGGATGGGAGGCCCACTTGGAGGGGGCCCACTCCTGGTCCTTCCAGAGGCTCCCCCCTCCCTCATTTGGATGGGGGTGAGCTAGAAACATTGCTGTTTGATGGTCACAAAAGACCTTGGGCCAGGCTTTTATGCCTTACGTGGTCTATCAGCCTCCAGGAGGCCACTTATCATCTGGAGATGCCTCTGAATAATATGATACGATACTTGTTATGATACCTGCCTCCCATGGACATGGACATCTATAGCCTCCCGATTCGCCTCCCTACTCGCCTAAGGTGCAGCCGCTAGAGTTATCGGAGTCTTCTCTGGGCCCGTGAACCTGTAGATTGGTGGTTTGTTATCAATGCCCCCAATTGTAAGAGGGAAATATTCGGATTTCAAGTCTTTCATGGTGCCGGTCGATGACTGCGGTTTCTGGCCCTTCCCAGCTTTCGTGAGAGGGCAGCTGGTGTTAACATCTGGCCTCGAAGCGGCCTAAGACTCCATCCACTGCTGTGAGAGAGCAGTGGAGTTTATTGACTTGGAATTGATTGAATATCCCTTTCCAGACTTTGGACTATCTTGATTACCCCCAGGCCGTTGATTTTCCCCCGATTGATTGATTAATTAATTGATTGATTAGATGTATTCGCCAACAGAACTTCTTATTCTGCGAGACTCCCCCCTCTCGCAGGTGTGGCCCTCCACTTTATCAAGGGCCTACCTTTATGACGGGCTTTGGCACCCCGAGAGGTGGCATGCTGCAAAAAGGGGATTAAGGGGTTTTTTAGGGAAACTTTTTGATAGATTTTTAAGGGATTTTAAGGGGCGGGAGGGTTGTGTGGGTTTGGGGGTTAACCCACGGGGGGAGGGGTCCGGCCCAGCTGTTAGTGGGGCCACGGAGGGTGTAGATTCCGGGGGTAAGGGGGACATCAGAGTCCATTCTGTCGAGGGCTTTTCTATCAATGTGTTGAGTGGGAGGGGCAGATATGGTGGGAGCAGGGGGCCGCATCATGTAGTGGGGGCGCGCACTCGCTATCTTCGAGCGGTGGCACGCCCCGGTCCCCATAGCCCTTCTCGTATCCCAGGCTGTTCAGACTCTCAGGGCCCGAGCCTTCGGCTGCTGTCGTGCAATGCCAGGTCCGTGGTAAATAAAGCCCCCCTCATTTGCGATCTTATTCAGGAGGGGGGAGCGGACCTGGCAGGTATTACGGAGACCTGGTTGGGCCATGAGGGGGGGGTTCCCCTCGTGGATATGTGCCCACCAGGTTTCCGAGCATTCCATCAGCCGAGAGCTCAGGGCAGGGGCGGGGGGGTGGCGGTTATTATAAAGGAAAGTCTTGATCCGAGGGAGACCACTGTTCCACAGATAGCCGGATGTGAGTCCCTTTTTGTGAGGTGGGGTCGTGGAGTACAGATGGGCTTGTTGATCACGTACCTGGCTCCCTGCCGCGTGGCAACGGCCCTGCTCGAGCTGCTCAACGTCATAGCTGAGGTGGCGGTTGGTACCCCCAGACTTTTAGTCATGGGGGATTTCAACTTGCCATCTGTCGGCGAAACGTCTGAGGTGGCTCGAGAGTTCATGGCTTCCATGACGGCCATGGACCTTACTCAGTTAATTCATGACCCCACTCACACGGGTGGACACACTCTGGACTTAGTTTTTGTCTCTGGTCAGTGGTTGAGTGGCCTTGATACAGGGGATATAGTCATCGAACCCTTGTCATGGTCTGACCACTCGCTCCTTCGACTGGACTTTCTAACCGCCGCACCCCGCCGCAGGGAGGCGGGACCGACCAGGTGGTTCCGCCCCAGGCGCCTGATGGACCCTGATAGGTTCCAGATGGAGCTTGGGCCATTTCCTGAGACTCTGGCTCACGACTCGACTGAGGACCTGGTGGCTGCCTGGGATAGTGCGGCTGCCGGGGCCTTGGACCGTGTCGTGCCTTTGCGGCCTCTGACCCGGCACCGAACTCACCTAGCTCCTTGGTTCTCCGAGGAGCTTAGGGAGATGAAGCGCCGGAAAAGACGCCTGGAGAGTAGTTGGAGGACCAGTCGCTCCGAATCCGACCGAACACTGGCGAGGTCTCATATTAAGACCTACCTAGTGGCGATAAAAGCGGCGAAATCTAGTTATTTTGCCGCTCTTATCGCGTCATCAGATAATCGCCCGGCCGCCCTGTTTAGGGTGACCCGCTCCCTCCTCCATCTGGAAGCGCGGGATGACCCCTTGCAGGGCCGAGCCGAGGACTTTGTGCAGTATCTGTATGACAAAATCGCTCAGATTCGGGAAGGACTGGCCTCTGACTGGGTATGTCCGGACGGGATGACTGAGGCCGGTCTTGAGAGTGTTATCTGGGGGGAGTTCGATCCTGTGGCTCCCGAGGACATGGACAGGGTCCTGGGACGGCTGAACGCGACCACATGTTTATTGGACCCGTGTCCCTCCTGGTTGGTACTGGCTTCCCGGGAGGTGACACGAGGCTGGCTCCAGAAGATTGTTAACGCTTCTTTGAGTGAGGGGGTCCTGCCGGCCGCTTTGAAAGAAGCGGTTGTGAGGCCCCTCCTCAAGAAGCCCTCTCTGGATCCGGCTGTTTTGGCTAACTATCGTCCAGTCTCCAACCTTCGCTTTGTTGCGAAGGTTGTTGAGAGTGTGGTGGCGCAACAGCTTCCCCGGTACCTGGATGAAGCTGTCTATCTAGACCCGCTCCAGTCCGGCTTCCGGCCTGGGTACAGCACGGAAACGGCATTGGTCGCGTTGGTGGATGATCTCTGGAGGGCTCGGGATAGGGGTTGCTCCTCTGTCCTGGTCCTGTTAGACCTCTCAGCGGCTTTTGATACCATCGACCATGGTATCATGTTGCACCGGTTGGCGGGGTTGGGGGTGGGGGGCACCGTTCTGCGGTGGTTCTCCTCCTACCTCTCTGACCGGTCGCAATCTGTGTTGACGGGGGGGCAGCGGTCGACCCCGAGGCACCTTGCTTGTGGGGTGCCACAAGGGTCGGTCCTCTCGCCCCTTCTGTTCAACATTTATGTAAAGCCGCTGGGTGAGATCATCCGTGGCTTTGGGGTGGAGTTCCATCAGTACGCTGATGACACCCAGCTGTACATCTCCACCCCAGGCCACCCCAACGATGCCCTTGAAGTGATGTCCCAGTGTCTGGAGGCCGTGCGGGCCTGGATGGGGAGAAACAGGCTCCGACTCAACCCCTCCAAGACCGAGTGGCTGTGGCTTCCAGCGTCCCGATATAGCCAGCTGACGCCATCGCTGGCTATTGGGGGCGAATCACTCGCCCCCACGGAGAGGGCTCGCAACTTGGGCGTCCTCCTGGACGCACGGCTGTCTTTAGAAGATCATTTGACGGCCGTGGCCAGGGGGGCTTTTTATCAGGTTCGCCTGATACGCCAGCTGCGCCCCTTTCTAGATCGGGACTCTCTACGCACAGTCACTCAGGCACTAGTCATTTCCCGCCTGGACTACTGCAACGCTCTCTACATGGGGCTCCCCCTGGGGTGCACCCGGAGGCTCCAGCTGGTCCAGAACGCGGCCGCGCGGGGGATTATGGGGGCGACGAGGCGCTCCCATGTGACACCTCTCCTGCGCGAGCTGCACTGGCTCCCAGTGGTCTTCCGGGTGCGCTTCAAGGTGTTGGTGACCACCTTTAAAGCGCTCCATGGCTTAGGGCCGGGGTATTTACGAGACCACCTTCTGCCACCAATAGCCTCCCACCGGCCAGTACGCTCGCACAGAGTGGGCCTCCTCAGGGTGCCGTCCGCCAGACAATGTCGGCTGGCGACCCCCAGGGAGAGAGCCTTCTCTGTGACGGCGCCCACCCTCTGGAACAACCTTCCCCCAGAGTTACGTATAATAACAGACCTCCGGATTTTTCGTCGGGCCCTGAAAACCTATTTATTTCAACAAGCTGGGCTGGCCTGAGTTAAATTTTAAATTGATTTTAAATTGGGTTATCTTAATTTCGGCCAAAATATTTAATTATTTTAATACTGTTCTTAAATTTTGTAATGCTTTGTTTTTATCTTGGCTGTGCACCGCCCTGAGTCCTATTGGAGAAGGGCGGTATAGAAATTTAATTAATAATAATAATAATAATAATAATAATGTAGATGTACTACCATTAAGGACAATTCTGAGTACAGTTTGTCAGCCAGTTACATATCCATCTGGTGGTGATGCTGTCTATACTACATTTTTCAAAGTAGGTCTACTTTGTTGAATGCCTTGCTAAAGTCTAAGTATACTATGTCCACAGCATTTCGCTGGTCTACTAATTTACGCACTTTGTGAAAGAATGAAATAAGATTGGTTTGGCATGATCTGCTTTTAACAAACCTGTTCTAGTTATAACTTTATTTGTTTCTAGATGTTCGCAGATCTGTTTTGCGATTATTTTTTCCAGTATCTACCCAGGCATTGATGTTAGGCTGATTGGTCTGTAGTTTTCTGATCTGTTTTCCCCACCCTTTTTTTTTTGAAGATGGGAACCACATCATTAACAACACTTACTGTGAGCACAAAGAACCACCACACATATTAATCTTTAAATTAGTTGCTGGAAATACAAAGTACAAATTGCATACATTCCTCTCACCCATTCATATTTTAATTGCATCCACTGGTATACATTTCTGCATAGTACATTATTTTAGAAAATCATCTATAATTTCACAGAAAGGCTGACTGTCATGTAACTGAGAGAGAAACAGTTAAGCGCTATTAACAATTGTCTTCTGTCTGACCACATGGTTAAATGTTTCTATCTTCATGCTTCATACCAGGATCTCAAAAAGTTTAAATCAGGAACAGCAAGAACATGATCAATTAATTCTAGCTTAAGTGGTCAAAAATTTGAAAAAAGTACAAGGCAAGGAATAACAGCTCAGTCATATACTTGGACACTTGAAATACTTACGTTTTTCAACAGTTCAGCGATTTGAATCTATAGTGCCACGTAACGGGGTAAGCTCCTGTTACTTGTCCCAGCTTCTGCCAACCTAGCAGTTCAAAAGCATGTAAAAAATGCAAGTAGAAAAATAGGGACCACCTTTGATGGGAAGGTAACAGCGTTCTGTGCACATTTGGCATTTAGTCATGCCGGCCACATGACCATGGAGACATCTTCGTACAGCGCTGGCTCTTCGGCTTTGAAACAGAGATGAGCACCTCCCCCTAGAATCGGGAACGACTAGCACATTTGTGCGAGGGGAACCTTTACCTTTTTAATATATACGATAAGAGCCAATCTGAGGTAGTGGTTAAGACATCAGGTAGAGACTGGGAGACCATGAATTCTAGTCCTGCCTTTGGCACAATGCCAGCTGAGTGACCTTGAGCTAGTCACTTTCTCTCAAGCCTGCAAATGAAACAATAGCAAACACTTCTGAAGAACTTTGCCAAGAAAATTGCAGGTACTTGTCTAGGCAATCTCCAAGTATCAGACATGATGGAATGGAAGAAAAAAATACTTTGTAATATAATTCATAATGAGTGACTTGAACTGTTTTTTTGGAGAAAAAAGGACTGATTTTTATTTATTTACAGGTCATACAAGAGAGCAGATCACCTATCTTAAAGGTGATAACTTTTTCAAGTTTACTTGTTCTGATTGTTCAGAAGATGGGAAGGAGCACTTTGAACGGTTGAAGCTAACATGGCAGCAAGTAAGTAGCAAGCTAATTAAGAAAGTTCAAATAATGTAATAATAAAATAGTTCAGATTTCTTTATATGTTAACATTAGAAGAATTTTTAAAATTATTTCCTTCAACACATTTTTCAGTAAACAATGTTTAAAATATTTTAAACAATGTTTAAAATGTATGTATGTATATGAATATGAATATTTAAAGATTATTTGAATGTAAAAGTAAAATCTATACTTAAACAAAGGAGAACAGAAAGAAGTAAATAGTGCAAGAAAAATAGAATAGAATAGAATTCTTCATTGGCCAAGAGTGATTTGGACACATAAGGAATTTGTCTTTGGTGCGTATGCTCTCAACGTACATAAAAAGACAAGATACATTCATCAAGAATCATAAGGTACAACACTTAATGATAGTCATAGGATACAAATAAGCAATCAGGAAACAATATCAATATAACTCGTAAGGATACAAGCAACAAAGTTGCAGTCATAAGTGGGAGGAGATGGGTGATAGGAACGATGACAAGACTAATAGTAATAGTAATGCAGCCTTAGTGAAGAGTTTGACAGTGTTGAAGGAATTATTTGTTTAGCAGAGTGATGGTGTTCGGGGAAAAAAGAATAAGGATATAGCCTTTATCACAACTATAATGAAATTTAGTGATTCTTCACCCCTCTAAGGTTACAGACATTTTTATCTATCTTCTATCTCGGGGGTCCCCAACCTTTTCGACCTCAGGGATCACCAAGTTCATAATTTTAAATCCCGCGGACCACTAATACAAATCCAGTGCGCCGCTTGCTGAAGCGCCTGGACTGCCAGTGACGGGATGGGGTCCTTCAGGCACTCTCCATCCTCTCTCTCTCTCTCTCACTCTCTCTCTCTCTCTCTCTCCCTCTCCCTCTCCCTCTCTTTCTCTCCCCCTCTCTCTTTCTCTCTCCCACTCATTCTCTCTCATTCTCTCTGATTCCCTCTCTCCCTCTTTCATTCTCTCTTTCATTCTCTCTCTCATTCTCTCTGTCTCTTTCTCATTCTCTCTTTCATTCTGTCTCTTTCTCTCATTCTGTGTCTCTCTCATTCTCTCTGTCTCTTTCTCTCTCTCTCTCTCTCTCTCATTCTCTCTCTGTCAGGTTCCGCAGAACAAAACCCCCAGCCAAATGATGTTTAGGTTTGAAGCGTTTATCTTCTCCGGCACTCACTGACCATCCAAGCAATAAACAATGCAAAGAAAGGATTGACAGAGCTAACATCTGGTGCTCCCCACCACCTTTAAATAGTTCCCATCGCCACACCCCCTCCTCCACGTGCCTGCCTGTCACCCAGAGCTCCCGGAAGTGCTGAGTCACTGTCTCGTAGTTGTAAATTTGCTTTGAGGCTCGCCTGCTGCTGGAGACATTCTGAGGCAGTTCTGGAGGCCCTGTAAGGGGCTTGACAATATCCAGCTGTTTGCAACAAGGCTGCCTCCCCTGGGATCGGCTCCTGATCGTCTCCCCCCCCCCCAAATGGCAGCTCTGAGCTGAGCATGCCAGAGCTGATATGCGGCCCCTCTACCACGGAGACTGCATCTGGAGTAGAGAGAACATGGTCAGGAGGGATATGGGTGGTTCGGGCCCCCCGGCTTATCTGGGTACTTGTGGTGGAACCGGGCTACCAGTCAAGGTGCCCTAACGTTTGTATCGGGGACCCATGAAGCCTCTGACAAAGAGTAGCCTTTCCATAGGACGAGGTATTGCAGCTGCCTCCTATGCCACCTGGTGTCTAGAAGATCTTCCACCTCATAGTGCTGTTCCCCGTCTACGTTTACGGGTGGAGGTGGCTGTACAGGACCCCCCCTTATGTGTGACGGCTGAACTGGCTGGATCAAGCTGCAGTGGAAGACCGGATGCATTTTACCTAATAATTGAGGCAATTTTAATTGCACCATGACGGGGTTAATCACCTTCACAATAGGAAATGGTCCAATGAATTTAGGGCCAAATTTCTTACAGAGCACAGATAACTTTAGCTTTTTGGTAGAAAGGAATACCATCTGCCCTACAAAGAAAGGCGTTTGTGGCCTTCGCTTTTTGTCTGCCTACTGTTTGTATTTCACAGCTGCATGGTGTAATGCCGTTTTCACCACCCCCATACTTATTGCATCCGGGCTATTCACTCCTGCATACCTGAATCGGCAGTAGCCACCTGGGGACACTCCGGAATCAGAATGAAGTCCCTCCCCAGTGGCTACCTGGAAAGGTTGCGGGATGGAAGGCTGAGCTAAGGCCTTGGGACAATCCTATCATGTTTACAAAATTCCGTCAGAAGCGAGCGGTAAACTGCACCCCCCGGTCTGATATTATCCGTTTGGGTACACCATGGAGCCGATAGATGTGGATGATAAACAGTTTGGCCAATTGTTTAGCAGACGGGAGGCCGGTACATGCTACAAAATGAGCCTGTTTAGAAAACAGGTCTACAACCGTCCATATCACTTTCTTACCCTGGCTGTCCGGTAGGTCCACAATGAAGTCCATTGCTATCTGTTCCCATGGGCATATAGAGTCCCATGGGCATATAGCCACAGGTTGTAACAGTCCGGGAGGGCGCCCTGGCCTGGCTTTCATGGCCGTACATATGACACAGCTGCCTACGTACTCCTTTATGTCCTTCATATGGGGCCACCAGAATTGGCGATTGGTTAAATGCAATGTTTTGAGGAACCCAAAATGCCCAGCTAAGCGGACATCGTGACATCGACGTAACACTAGCAAATGGACAGCACTGGGTACATATATTTTGGCTCCCTTCCAGGCAAGACCATCTCTCTGAGTCAATAACAAGCGATTCTCCTGGTACCATTGATCTGCTTGTAGGGCTGCCTGGATGGCCCTGGGTATGTCCACAATTTGGGCTCATGCACGGGTTGTGGATGACGTATGTTGGGTAGCTAACACTTTAGTGGGTGGTTTTGGGATTATAGCTTGTATGGAGACCTCCCTCTTTCTGTCATATTGTGGTTTACGAGAGAAGGTGTCCGCGGGGAAGTTCTTTTCCCCCGGGATGTACTTCAGCGTAAAGTTGAATCTCCTAAAATATAACGCCCACCTCAACTGTTTCGGCGATAGTCACTGTGGGGATTGGAGGGCTTCCAGGTTCTTATGGTCTGTCCAGACCTCAAAGGCCAACCCTCCCCCTTCTAATAATTGCCACATTTAACAAGGCCCACCGGACTGCGAATGCTTCCTTTCCCTATATTGACCAATTACATTCAGTCTCAGTCAATTTTCTGGAGGTATAAGCACACGGCTGGAGGACCCTGTCATTGTTCGTCTGTAGAAGAGCGGCCACTGCCATGTCACTAGCGTTGACCTGGACTACAAACGGCTTGTCTGTTTCTGGGTGTTTAAGCACTGGCTCGTTTGCAAACAGGGCTTTCAATTGCTCAAACGCCTGCTGACACTCAATCGTCCATACCACCTGACAACCAGGGTGTAGGGACTTTTTGAGATGTTTTGTTTTCAAGAGATCAGTCAGTGGGAGAGCCACTTGGGCAAAGGATAGGATGAACTGGCGATAGAAATTAGAGAACCTCAAAAAACTAGCTGTTTGCGAGTTTTGGGGGCTTGCCAGTCCAACATCACCTTTACCTTCGCAGGATCCATTTCAACACCGTTAGGTGAGATACGGAACACAAGGTAATCCAGCCGTGACCGGTGGTACTCACATTTCAATAATTTTACGTATAATTGTGCCGCTAGTAGATTTTTCAGGACCTGACACACTAGGGCGACATGTTCCTCCATGGTCCTGGTATATATTAAGATATTGTCTAGGTAGACGAACACCCCTTTGTATAAATGTTCATGCAACACCTCATTGATGAGCTGCATGAACACAGCTGGAGCTCCCTGGAGGCCAAAGGACATAACTCTGAACTGATAGCTTCCCAGGGGACAATTAAAGGCTGTTTTCCATTCGTCCCCTGCCCATATCCTTATCCAATAATACGCCTCCCTGAGATCTAACTTTATGAAAACACGGCCCTCCGCCAACTGGGCCAACATATCCTTCATCAACGGGAGAGGATATAAGTGCTCTATATAGACTGCGTTAATTTCCAGGAAGTCAACACAAAGGCGTAGGCCTCCATCTTTCTTTTCGTGGAAAAGGATGGGTGCCGCCACCCGGGACCTCGTTGACTGAATGAATCCCCTTTTTAGATTTTTTTTCTATGTATGCCCTCATCTCTGTCAGTTCCTGTGGGGTCATAGAATACAATTTGGGCTTGGGTAGTTTAGCTCTGGGGAGGATCTCAATAGCGTAATCCGTGGACCGGTGACGAGGTAGGGTGTTACACTCTCATTTGCTAAATATCTGTTTCAGGTCTGCATATATTCTAAGGAATTCTCCATCATCCGTTGTTTTAACATGGGGTAGTGTGATACTTCGCCCCTCCCTATCTGGTCTCGGTTCTTGGAGTTTCCCCTCATGGGGTGGCTGGTCAGGGCCAATCCCTATCCGCAGATGGCGAGAGCCACTCCCCCACCATATTGTTGGGCCCCACTTATCTAACCATGCTAGGCCAAGTACTATCTCCTCCGTAATACTCGGGACCACAATAAACCTCAGTGTCCCTAGATGTTGCCCAATACCACCCTTTCTGTGACATGCATGGCTGGTCGACTCCCCAACAATGACCCATTCATTTTCTCAAAGCATATTGGCTTTGCCAGTGACCTAAGGCCTACCCCCAAACTGGCGGCTATGGTAGCATTCACCAAACAACGAGTACACCCTGAATCAATCAGGGCTGTACAGTTCCGTCGTTTGCTTGCCTCTACCACCACCGGTATGACAAATGGTTTGACCGGTCTACATACCATTGGATCGGAGTCTCTTTCCATGTCCACTGGCATCAGGGGTGTCAACTCTGCTACTAAACGCGGTATGGAGCGTGCTTCCCTGGCTTGCCCTCTGTGATTTCTCTGGCCCATCCTTGATGCTCTTCCTGGCTGTTCCCTTCTTTGTGCTGGATGAACTACTGGACCCCTTTGGAGCGTTGTCATTGCAGTCAGCCGCCCTGTGACCCTGCCGCCCACACTGGAAACGTGATCAGCGGCCTGACCAAAGATGGCTTTCCAGGTCCAGGTGCCACAGGGAGAGGGGCCATTGCTGATAGTAGGGGCCCCCATGGCCCAAGGCCTGTGGTCCGGGTTGGAGATGGCAATGGCCTTTGTCCTCAGGCTCCCCACTCTCTTTTTGGTCTGTCTTCCCGGAATTCCACATCGAGTTCCATTGCGGCCTGGAACCATACTGGCAATCTTGGGGGCAGTCCTCAGCACATACAGGTGCGGCATAGAGCACAGTCAAGGCCGACCTTGAAGTGATGCACAATCAGCTGCTCTGGCCAACCCCTTGTCAGCTAGGCGCCAGAATTCCCTAATGTATTCTCATACAGGCCTCCCCCGTTGTTTAACTGCAAGCAGTTCATCCTCCGCTTCCTGGGTCCTTGTACTGTCCTCGAATCATTCTTGCAATGCTGCTAAGAACAGACCTATGTCGCCTAGTTTGGCAACGTGTTCTACGTAGAGGTCCACCACCCAATCAGCGGCCTCTTCATCCATTACTGCTGCCACCGCCATTATCATGTCCCAATTGGACGTGTATAAATGGCCGTAACGGTCCAGGTGGTTTACAACCTGGCCCAGTAAAAGGGCTACTTTCCCTGGGCTGCCGTCAAATGTGGCCCGCACTGGTGGTGGATCCCAATGTTCCATGGCCATGGCCAACGGACACACCTCTGTGGCCTAGGGGGGGTAGTTCTCATATCCTGGTGACCTCTCCCCCAGTACGTGCTAACCTCCAGGGAACTGAGGTGTCTGGTGACCACCCGGCCTGGATGGCCGGCGGTCTGTCCCTGTGGGCTTCTCCTGGGGGTCTCTGCTGGGAACCCGAAACCCACCGGCCACCCCTCCTGGCTGTTGGGGTCCGTGTGGTGGGTGGCCTGTTGCAGCCAGGTCCCACCATCCACTGTCATGTCCTGGCTCACGAAACCCACCGCCCCAAACAACTCCTGCAGCACGTCTATGGTCTGGCTGCCGACTCTGGTGGAGAAGCTCCAATCGTTATCTGATATCCTCCTTTCCTGTCACTGGGCAAAATGGGTCCCAGATGGGGTGAGTGGAGGAACAGACGGCAGAGTGGCCCTGCGGCCCAGACCCCATTCCCCACTGGATCCTGGTGGCCTTTGTCCAGCCTCTGGCTCCCCATGCTCCACAGGAAGCTCCCTTGCGCTGGAGTGGTCTTTGGGTCTAATGTCCAGGGATGCCTTCCCTGCCAGGTCTGGTATGGCTTCCAGTACAGTGACTTCAGTTGCCACTGCAGAATCCTCCAAATCAGCTACCTCTAACCCCAATACTGTATCTTCAGCCATGGTCAAGAGCTCTGTCAAATTGTCAGGTTCCGCAGAAAAAAACTCCCAGCCAAATGATGTTTAGGTTTGAAGCGTTTATCTTCTCCGGCACTCACCATCCAAGCAATAAACAATGCAAAGAAAGGATTGACAGAGCTAACATCCGGTGCTCCCCACCACCTTTAAACAGTTCCCGCCACCACACCCCGTCCCCCATGTGCCTGCCTGTCACCCAGTGCTCCCGGAAGTGCTGAGTCACTCTGAGTTGTCTCACAGTTGTAAGTTGTGCTTCTGAGGCTCGCTTGCTGCTGGAGACATTCTGAGGCAGTTCTGGAGGCCTTGTAAGGGGCTTGACAATGTCCAGCTGTTTGCAGCAAGGCTGCCTCCCCTGGGATCGGCCCCTGATGGTCTTTTCTCCCCCTCCCCGAATGGCAGCTCCAAGCTGAGCATGCCAGAGCTGACACTCTCATTCTCTTTCTCTTTTGTTCTGTCTCTGTCTCTTTCTCTTTCATTCTCTGCCTCTTTCTCTCTGTGTCTCGTTCTGATTCTCTCTGATTCCACTTCATTGTCTCTCTCTCTCTCATTCTGTCTCTCTCTCTTTTTCATTCTGTCTTTCTCTCTCTCTCCCCAACCTTTCTCTCTATCTCTCTTTCTCCCCCTCTCTTTCTCTGTCTCATCTCTCTTTCCCCTTTTTTCTCTCTCTCCCACTCTCACATTCTCTCTCTCATTCTCTGTCTTCATTCTCTCTCTCATTCTCTTTCTCTCATCTCATGGGCCAGCCAGTGTCTTGGGGCTGAGAGGAAGTCAAGCATCTCCCCAAGAGACCGAGGTGTGTGGAGCACCAACAAGGGCCGTAAGAAACGGCCATAAGATCCTGCAAGAGACGAAGCTTCGCTCCTGCTCTGGAATATGGAGCAAATCTCCATCCCCCACCCTTCCCTTGCCAGGCGAAGAGTGAGAGGGAAGGGAGGGCGAGGGGCGGGGATAGCCACTGGTAGGTTCAGCCAACAGGAAGCTACAGCAAGGGGAAGAAAACAGCCCGGGGCTCCCGCCACCCGTTTCTTCAGCCACCTGCACTGCCACCCCCTTTGCACCATTTCCTCATTCCGGCCAGCGAGGACTGCGCTGCAAAGTTGCAAGTTGCACGAACTTCCCTCTACATTTATTTACAGCCCCAGCATGAGCTGCCTGGCCAGTCCCATATTCCAGAGCTCTAGTCACAGGACTGGCCATTGCTCATCCCGGAGCAGCTCTTCCACCCAGGTGCGCTGCAGACCACCAAAATTTTGTCACGGACCACCGGTTAGTGACCACTGTTCTATCTTATCATCTTTATCCCATATCCCATCACTTATCTATAAATAAATCAAAACTTTCATCTATTCAGCCCTAATGTCAGCAAAAGGTATGTAAAGGGTTGCCATATCCCCGTGATGGCGAACCTATGGCACGCATGCCTGAAGTGGCACACGGAGTCATGTTGCCTGGCATGCGCAGCGTCGCCTGTTCCTCTTCCAGGTTTCTGTCGCTCATGCGTGCACAATGATCAGCTGGCCTTTGTGCTTGCGTCAGAATCTCAAGGACCTTGGAGGGACAGCAATCACCCCGAAGGTTCAGAGGAATCCTTCTAAATCCAACCGGGAAAAAACCAGCCATCTTGGCTGGCTGAGCGTTGACAACTGATTAGTGTGGAAGCGAAGATCAAATAAAGAGGACATCGGTAAGAATTAAAATAAATAACAAGAATAAGAAAGGTATAACTACAAAGAAACGAAAAGAAGCAGGTGATAGTGAGACTCCAAAAACCAGCGGCTTTACTGCCAGACAAGCGGCGAGGGAAGAGATACTGGAGCGGAAATTCAAAGCCGACAGTGACAGCACAATTTTGACAGGCGGCGGAGGCAAGTGAAAGCTAAGAAACATTGCGAAAAGGTGTTTGGATTACAAACTTACAAAATAAATTGGTTTCGAAGAGGAAAGTGTGTAAAATTAGAACTGTGATCGTGCTGAGAGACAACAGAGAAGCGAGACCTAGGAAAAAACCGCGGACTGAGAGAAAAGCATACAGTGGAAACCTTAATGAATGGTGGATAAAAGACTTGAAGAAGAGAAACTTTCGCTTTACAATTAGAGATGGCGGCGAGGTGAGCCACAGATACGAGACATTGTAACTAGATACCAGAAGGATACATTGAATCCCTCTGAAAAAAGACACAAACAAGAGACTTTTTTCTACTGAAGAATCGGAAGAGATTGACTTATTTAAAGCAAATTTCTTTAAAACTTTTAAAACTGGAGTGATAGAAGACAGACTGAAGAAGGAAGATCACGGAAGTAAATCCAACTGTTTAAACATGATATAGTGGATAAACTATTATATATTTAATAATATATGTAATTAGTTACTCTCATTTACTTTATATATTTAAATTTAGATTTTACTCAATTTTGATCAAGTAAATAACATAAATAATAATTATTATAAATTATATATATTCATAAATAATCTTAGATATTGAACGATTGATACAATACTAGTAATAAGTGCCATATTTTTTTAGATAATTAATTATAGACTTTAGGTATTGATATTGTCTAACAATTAGAACTTATATTGCATATTAACTATATTGATTAGTATTATCTTTTCCTACTTTTCCCCTTTTCTGTGAGTAACTTGATAGACGTTTATACAAGAAACGATGATGGCTATGCAGGAGAAAATGTCAAATAACCATTCTGAATTAAAAACAGACATACATGCACTGGACAAGAAGATGAATGAAATTCAAGTCTCAATATTCAATAATGAGCAAAGGATCCAGAAGGCGGAGCAAAGAATTGAACAGAATGAGAAAAAACTAGATACGGTAGACCAGACGTTGACGATGCAGAACAAGGAATTAGAAGATTCATTAATCCAACTGGAAATGTACAGGGCTTCGTTTTACTTACGGTTCCAAAATGTCATAGAAGACAAAGATGAAGATCTGGGAGAAAAAATGGCTGAACTGATAGCGGAAGTGCTCCAACAGAGTAAGCAAGAAATTATTAGAGAATTGGACGATGATTATAGGGTACAAACAAATTATGCGAGGAGAAACAGGCTCCCCAGGGAGGTCCACGTGAGGTTTGCGAGAAAGAAAGTGAAAGACATCTTGTATAACATGGCGAGAAGGGCAAATTACGTATAGAGGAAAAGAGGTGATCATATTAAAGCAAGTGCCAAGAAGAGTGAGGGAGGTAAGAAAGGACTACAGATTCCTAGCCATGCAATTGAATAAAAGGAACATACTTTTTAGATGGCTCTTGCCAGAAGGGATGTTAATTACATGGCAGGGGAGGAAAATAAAAATAGCCTGAGTTCAGCACAAGATTTCCTCAACCAGCTAAGAGGGGCGGAAGAAGAATAGAGCAGTAAAGAGGAAATCGAGGCAATTAACCTAGAAGAAGAAACTTCACATAAACGAAATAGTAAAGAAGAAATCGCGGAGGAGAAGAAGATAGAAGAAGAAGAAGCCAAAGGGAAAAAAACAAGACCAGTAAGAGCCGTAAGAACAAACAGGAACTAGGAACCAGACAAGGAAATCAGGAATGAATAACCTAAAACTAATATCAATAAACGTTAACGGATTGAATGATTACAAAAAGAGGAAGTCAACACTCACAAAGTTAGCGAAACAAAATGCAGACATAATCTGCCTACAGGAAGTTCATATAAAAAAGGATGAGGGCACTTGTCTAGAATACACAAAATACGGCAAAATATTTACTTCACTAGCAGAGAAAAAAAGGGGGGGTAGTAATTTATGTAAAAAAGGAATAGAAGCTGAATTAAAGTACAATGATACAAAGGGCAGAACTCTTATGATCGAGGTCACTAGAGGTAATTCCAAAATGCTAATAGCGGGCATCTATGCTCCAAACAAAAAATGGAGAATACTTCCAAAAACTCCATGAACAATTAGGAAAATTGGCACACAACGAAATTTGCATTATAGGCGACTTCAATGGCATTGTAGATCCGGACAAAGATTATAAAAGTAATAAATCCAACAAAAATAAAAGAACAAATTTACCAAGAGCATTTTTTGATTTAGCGGACGAATTAAATTTAATTGAATATGGTGAACCCTGTATCCAGATGCTAGACAGTATACATTCTATTCCAACCCGCAAAAGTCATGGTCTAGAATAGACATGGCATGGTTTACCAGGAAGGTGGGATTAGATATATGGACGGCAGATATTAGCCCAAATACTTGGGCAGATCATAACCCCCTTGAAATAATTTGGAAGAGTACAAAGAGAAAGAAACAACAGAGATGGAGGCTCAATGTGAAATTATTGAATGACAAAGAATGCATAGAAAAACTGAAAGAAGAAGTAAAGTTCTTCTTTGAAGAAAATGAGAACCAAGGAACACCACGAGAAATAGTCTGAGATGCTATGAAGGCCTATTTAAGAGGGGTAGTGATATCCTACAATGCATTCCAAAATAAAGAAAAAAGGAAATCCTTGGAAGATATTCTTAATCATCTAGTGGAAGCAGAAAGGAAGCTCCAGGATAATCCTGGAGACGGTGCAGCAAAACAAAATTGGTTGATGTGGAGACACAAAATGAACATCTTTGACCAAGAGGAATTAGCCCTAAAAGTAAAAAGAACAAAACAATATTACTTCGAAAATGCCAACAAGTCGGGAAGGTGGCTGGCCTACAAACTGAAAAAAGAAAACGAAAAAGGGCAAATCCATATATTAGAAGATGCCAAGGGCAACCTTTTAAATAAAGAAAAAGACAAATTAGAGAGAGCAAGGGAATACTACGAAGCTTTATACAAAGAAGAGGAAGCCCCAGAGGGAAAACTAGAGCAATATCTGGCAAATGCCGAGCTTCTACAAATAACGGAGGAAGAGAGGGAAATGCTTAACGGAAAAATAACACTAGAAGAGCTTAAAACAGCCCTCTCCAAAATCAAAAATAACAAAGCACCAGGCCCGGATGGTTTCCCAGGGGAAATATACAAAAAGTTGGAAGAAAAAATTCAATCAAAATTAATGGTAGAGCCTTGGTAGTACAAGGGTTTAAGGCACCCTGTTATTAAGCTGCTTAAGACCAGCTGCCTGCAATTACTGCAGGGTTCGAATCTCGCCAAGGCTCAAGGTTGACTCAGCCTTCCATCCTTTCTAAGGTAGGTGAAATGAGGACCCAGTTTGTGGGGGCAATAAGCTGACTTTGTATAAATATACAAAAGGATGAAGGCTATTGCTGAGCACATTGTAAGCCGCCCTGAGTCTTCGGAGAAGGGCGGCATATAAATCAAATTTAAAAAAAAAAAAAAAATGGAAATTTTTAATGAGGCCCTAACGAGTGCAAAAATTCCAGATACATGGAGGGAAGCGTATGTCACACTCCTACCAAAAGAAGGTGCCGACCTAAAACAAATCCAAAATTACAGGCCGATATCTCTCCTTAACACTGATTACTAATTATTCATGAGTATAATGGCCAAGAGACTTAAAAAAATACTAAACGCTTGGATACATAAAGATCAAAACGGATTCCTCCGGGGGAGGCAAATTAAGGACAATTTGAGAATTGTATTAAACATCCTGGAGTATTATGAAGAGCATCCCGGAAAACAGATGGCCCTAATTTTTTTGGACACCCAAAAGGTGTTCGATAATTTGAATTGGAAGTTTATGATTAACCAAATTAGAATAATGGGATTCGGATTAAATTTTGTGAAAATGATAGAAACTATTTATGACAACCAAAGGGCGAGCATTCTAGTGAATGGTGACAGGACAAGAGGGTTTCAGATTAGGAAGGGGGTAAGAAAAGGCTGCCCCCTATCACCGTTATTATTTATTTTGGCCCTAGAAGTCGTATTGCGAAAAATCAGAAAAAATGAAGAAATCAAAGGTTTAAAGATCAGAAAAGAAATCTACAAAACACAAGCATTTGCGGATGATGTGGCCCTAATATTAGAAGATCCTTTAGAATCCAGACCAAAAGTATTAGAGGAATTGGGCAAGTATGGAGAGGTGGCAGGCTTTAAATTGAACAAAACTAAAACTAAAATACTAACTAAGAATGTAATTGAAAACCAGGAAAATGAGATAGAAGAATCGCTGGGATTACAGGTAGTCAAAAAAATAAAATACCTGGGAATTTGGATTACTAAAAGGTGCTCATCCCTAAAGGAAGATAATTATGTTCCCCTAATTAGAAAAGTGAAACAAGATTTGGACAGATGGAAGAAAATTAAACTATCATTTGTAGGCAAGATAGCTGCGATTAAGATGAATATCTTTCCCAAAATTTTATTCCAATATCAAAACATACCAGTGACCCTAGACAAAAAAAATTTTTTTTAGAATTAAATAAAAACATCAGGGACTTTTTATGGGATGGGAAAAAACCGAGGATCTCACTTAAAATTCCACAGGGAAAAAGGAACATGGGAGGTTTTGGACTCCCAGATTGGGAATCGTATTCCAGGGCAGCCAAGCTAGTATGGATAAGGGAGTGGGCCATATTGGATAACAGGAGAATTCTAACTTTAGAAGGCCACGACTTACAGAAGGGGTGGCATTGCATACCTGTGGGACACAAAAAAAAAAAAAGAAAACTTATTTTCATAGGCATAAAATCAGGGAATCCCTAATTCAAACATGGACCGGAATCAGACAGCGTTAGTATACAAAAGTTCCCAAATGGCTCTCCACGATGGAGGCCTTGATCTATCCAAACAGGTGGGGAATGGAGAAAATGTGCAGATATAAAGATATATTAGATGGGGGAGGAAACCTTAAATCAGTTGACACTCTGAGAGACCAAGGTATAAATCTTGATTGGTGGACTTACCTACAAGTAAAATCAAGATATCAGAAAGACAAGAATATGGCTTAGAATTAGGATATAATGGACTAGACAAAATTTTGATGGGACCGGAGAAAAAAGTTTGGGCCAAACTATATAACTATTTGCTAGATGAGGACAGAACTGAAGAGACATCTAAAAACCAACTGAAAGTATGGGAAAAAAATATAGGACATAGTTTAAATTTCAATGAATGGGAAGAGGCATGGAACAAAAACTATAAATTAACTAGAGCCGCGACATATAAGGAGAATCAATACAAAATGCTCCACAGGTGGTACCTAGCACCTGCCAGACTAGCTAAGATGTTTCCCAATATGCACCCCAACTGTTGGAAATGCGGCCATGGTCAGGGCACCTTCTTTCATATGTGGTCGACATGCCCTGAAGTGAAAAGATACTGGAATAGAATTTGGAGATGGATACAAGAAATAATTGGAGAAGACATAGAATTGACACCGGAAATATTTCTCCTGGGAATAGTAAAGAAGGGGTATGGAAAGAAAAAGATCCATTTGATAATACACATAACCACAGCTGCTAGACTGGCGTATGCACAATTCTGGAAAGAGAAAACCCTGCCACC
This sequence comes from Pantherophis guttatus, assembly GCF_059756535.1. Lineage (NCBI taxonomy): Eukaryota > Metazoa > Chordata > Lepidosauria > Squamata > Colubridae > Pantherophis > Pantherophis guttatus. Next base: position 116,253,367 of record NC_142065.1, on the reverse strand, counting down.
AGAAGAACTTATAATTAGGAAAATTCTGGATTGCGCAGAGATAAATAAATTAACGTATGAAATAAACAATGATGAGAACTCAGAGTATTATACTGTGTGGGAAAGGTGGTACGAATGGTTGAACAACAGAATTAAAGGGGGAGTATAAGGTATGTTAAATAAGTAGCAACAAATTGATTAAGTGACACCAGAGACATTTTATGTATATATGTAAAAACACTGCAGATCCAATGTTAACAGAAATGAAATTTTTGTCTTGTATAAATATAAAACTTAATAAAGTATATTTTAAAAAAAAAGATAGACGTTTATAGAGATATATCGATTAATTGAAACTGTTTTGATTATAATTATATACATTTATTATATAGATATTGCCTAGATATAGTAATTTTTATAGTAATTCTAAGTAGTCTTAAATAAGCTGGTTGATGATCTTAGACTACACACAAAATTATTGATAATTAATTATTCAGAATAAAAAGTGTGATTTATTAATATTATTACCTGATATATAAATATTATAGTTAAGAGGAATAAGAATAGAGTAATGAATTGCTGAACTATTGTACTTTCTCCCTACTCCTCAACTGACCTACCTAACCCTTATATAACAATATTTTTAAGTGAAATTATTAGAAATACATAAACTAGTGACTATACAACAGAAAAGAAAACAGATAAGATATCTCACATACTGACTCCTTTCCTCAATCATACATATTGAACAAATCTAATACTAATATTAATACAGAAATAAAAATACATCGACTCTATAAGAATCATAGTGTATGAAAATTTGGGAAATCGTAAAACAAAAAATAAAGATGACAACAACAGGTCCAACAATAACAACCAAGACAGGTAAAAAATTAATATCAAACAAGACAACTACAATATCCTCACCAGCAGAACAAAAAACAATCAATACAATGCTATCCTCAGACAAAGAAAAAGCCTTCACTACATTCAACATACAAAACATCCAATCAGTCTTAGCCATGATCCAGGAGGGGATGAATAAGACGCAAGAATCAATAGCGAACAACCACGAGGAAACGAGACGGAACAATGAAGAATTGAAATTAGATGTAGGAGAAATAAATGACAATATTAAAAAAAGGATGACAAGATTGAGAAAATACAACAAAATATTGTAAAAAATGAACAACGGATCCAAAATATGGAAATAAAAATGGACCAAGCAGAAAAAAAAATTGGCAATATGGAACAAAACCAGACAGCATTAAATAAAGAATTGGAAGACTCAATTACTTATTTAGAAATGGAGAAAGCATCCTTTTACCTATGGTTCCAAAACATTGCGGAAAATAGAGAAGAAGACTTAAGAGATTTGATGACGGGAATATTAGCAGAAGCCACCCAGAAGGAGAAAGAAGAAATCAGTAGGGAAATAGATGAAATTTACAGAGTTCATATGAACTACGCCCGCAGGAATAAATTACCCAAAGAGATCCATATTAGATTTGCACGCAAAATAGTGAAGGAAGAGATTTATAAATTAATGAGAGAAGAAACAGTTATAAGGGGAAGGAAATAATAACCTTAAAACAGATTCCGAGACGAATAAGAGAGCAAAGAAAGAATTATAGCTTTCTAACAACACAATTGAATAAACATAAAATAATGTTTCACTGGTTAATGCCAGAAGGAATCCTCGTGTCCTGGGAAGATAAGAAACATAAAATCGACACACTAGAGAGAGCAAAAGAATTTTTCGATCATCATTTCATATTAGAAGAAGAGCAGGAAACCAGATAGGATCCAGAAAACAAAAACCAAGAACATTCTACAGAAGAAATGGAAAGAGAACAAGAAGAAAAAAGACGAACTGAAAGGGAGAAGATGGAACAAGAAGGAGTAAGGGGGAAAACACAAATGATAACAAGGAATACAAGAAGACTTAGGCTAACAAACAGATAAGTAAGAAGAATGGGACAAGAAATAAGGTTAATCTCAACATAAACGGACTAAATTTACCAACTAAAAGATCACACACATTTAAAAAATTACAAAAATTAAACATGGATATCATAAATCTACAAGAAGTGCATATCCAAAGGCAACACCAAAAGTTATTAGAAAATAGAAGACTAGGAACACTATTCACCTCGTTAACAGAACAAAAAAAAAGAGGAATCGCAGTATATATCAAAAATCATATACAAGCAAAACAAATTTATACAGACGGAGAAGGTAGGATCCTGATGATTGATATTAAGATGGAAACCAAAAATATATTACTAATATCAATTTACGCACCGAATGGAAATCAAAAAGAATATTTTAAAATATTATATAACATAATTAAAGACTTAGACTATGAACATATATGTATTATAGGGGACTACAATGCGATTGTAGATATAGAAAATGATTACCAAAGCAGCAAAAAGAATAAAGTTAGGAAAAAGACACTTCAAAGATATGGCCCAAGAACTACAATTACAGGACACATGGAGAGAACTGAACAAAACCAAGAAACAATACACATTTTATTCGAATCCGCACCAATCATGGTCCAGGATAGATATGGCCTTGAGACCACGGAGTTAAGGAAGGACATAAAAGAAATTGAAATTGCACCGAATGTATGGGCAGATCATAATCCAATAATAGTAATTTGGAAAGGCCAACAAAAAAAGATGGATGATGGATAAAGAGATTATAAATGATAAGGAATACATAGAAATGATTAAGAAAGAGATGAACATATTTTTTCAAATAAATACGAGAGAACAAACATCATTGTAAAATTTATGGGACACCACTAAAGCGTATATAAGAGGTTTAACAATTTCTTACAAAGCGAAGAAAAATAGAGACAAACAGCAAAGGAAAGATAATCTACTGACAGAACTTGGAAAATACGAAGCGGAACTACAGAAAGAACCACACAGTAAAATGATTAAAGAAAAAGTAAATCTTACGAAACATAAAATAAATTTAATAACCAACAACAGAAATAGCGAGGAAAATTAAAATGGCAAAACAAAACCAATTTGAATACGCAAATAAAACAGGGCATTGGCTGGCCTACAAATTAAAAAAAGGAAAAAAGAACAATATACCAACTACAGGATGAACAAGGACAAATGTACCACAGGAATGAGGGGGGAAAAAAGAATTGCAAAGAACTTTTTACAGGAAGAAATTCAAGAAGAGATTAAAGATTATTTAAGTAAAACCAATATTCAAGAAATAAACGAAATCCAAAGAGAACTATTGAACAGACCAATTTCGATGTTTGAATTAATGGAGGCAAGAAAAAAACAGAAAAACAATAAAACCCCAGGTCCGGATGGTATACCATCGGAATTCTATAAAATCGGGCATCAGTTAATAGAGAATATCTTATTGCAGGTCTTTAATGAAGCACTCTCAGAAGCCAAAATTCCTCAATCATGGACAGAGACAACCATTACACTGATACCAAAAGAAGATTCGGACCTTACTCAAATTAAAAACTATAGACCTATAGACCTTGATTACATTCACCCAGACCAAAACGGATTTATCCCAAAAAGACATATTAAAAATAATACAAGAACGATAATTAATATTCTCGAATATTACGAACAGAAACCGGACGAACAAATGGCACTAATTTTCCTAGACACACAAAAGGTGTTCGACAATCTCAATTGGACATTTTTAACAGCAAACTAGAAAAAATGAGAGCAGGCGATAAATTCCTAAACATGATCAAGAGGATATACTCCAACCAAACGGCAAGAATATGGATAAATGGAGAGACAACGGACCAATTTGAAATATCTAAAGGGGTGAGACAGGGTTGTCCCCTATCCCCCCCTACTATTCATACTAGCATTAGAAATATTATTGAATGAAATTAGGAAAGACAAAGAGATAAAAGGATTAAAAATAAAGAATCAGGAATATAAATTACAAGCGTTCGCCGACAATGTATTTATCTTAGAATGACCAATCGGGTATGAAATTATTAGAGAAAATAGAACAATACGGAAAAGTAGCAGGATTGAAAATTAATAAACAAAAAACAAAAATTTGACGAAAGCTCAGGAGAAAGAATTGGAAGACATATTAGAAATACAGACAACAACAAAAATAAAATACTTAGGAATTTGGCTCACCAACAAAGTATCAACACTCAAAGAAGACAACTATAATAAATTGGCCAAACAAATTCAAAAGGACCTAGATATATGGAGTAAACTACGATTATCACTCTTGGGTAAAATCGCTTCCATAAAAACAAATATCTTACTGAAAGTATTGTACCTATTTCAAGTAATACCAATAAATCCAGGAAAAACATACTTCAAATATCTTGATAAAATGATATCAAAATACATCTGGCAAGGAAAAAGGGCAAGAATTAAATTGAAACATCTTCAAGACACCAGAGAGAGGGGTGGTCTAGGATTACCGGACTGGCAAATTTATTATAGAACCGCATCACTTACATGGATAAAACATTGGATAACACTAAAAAACAAACGCATGTTGGCACTAGAGGGATTCGATCTGCTGAAAGGATGGCATGCATTCTTATGGGAGGAGAAATTTAGACAACATGAACATTTTAGAAGACACTTCATCAGAGAGGCACTAGCAAAAACTTGGACAGAAATAAGGAAGAATCACTACGACAAAATTCCAAGGTGGCTCTCAACCATGGAGGCCCAAATATATCCAAACGCAGTGGACATAGATAAGATGAGAACATACAATGAACTGTTGAATAATGAAGGAGAAGTGAAGACAAGAGAAGAATTGAAAGAACAGGGTACAGACATTGATTGGTGGCTGTATTTACAAATAAAATCAAGACATAAGATGGACATGAAAAAATTTGGAATACGAAAAGAACAGAACGAATTGGACAAAATTCTGTTGGGATCAGATGATAAATTAATAACTAAAATTTATAACTATTTACTAAAATACAAATTGGAGGAAGAAGTGGTGAAAGAGAATATGATTACATGGGCGAAAAATTTCGGATACAATATTGAACTCGATAAATGGGAAAAAATATGGAAAGTAAATACCAAACTGACAATGTCTGTACCCTATAAGGAAAATACTTACAAAATGTTCTACAGATGGCATCTCCCCCCAGCACACTTGGCAAAGATGTTCCCTAACACTACACAGGATTGTTGGAAGTGCAGATCACACAAAGGGACTACTACTACCACATGTGGTGGCCATGCCAAAAGGCAAAAAAATTTTGGAAAATGATCCAAAAACAACTGGAAGAAATTACCACCCAGAGAGTGCCATTAAAACCAGAAACATACCTATTAGGAATACTAACAAACCACTATGAAAAAGAAATACAATATTTGATAATCCATATTCTGACAGGAGCAAGAATCACATTCGCGCAAATGTGGAAATTAGAAGATACGCCATTGGAGGATAAAATAATACAAAAAGTAATGGAATGTGCAGAGATGGACAGGCTTACCAAAGAAATACAAGAAAAGGAAGACACAGAGTACTATCTGGTTTGGCAACGATGGTACGATTGGTTAGAGAAAAGGAAACCGAAATAAAAAATAATCAGTAGGATAAAAAGGGAATACCAACTAAGGAAACAAAAATCAAGAAATAATCTTAAAATATTGTTATATAATGAATGATGTATATATATATATATATATATATATATATATGTTTTCTCAGGTTTTCGCGGGTGTTTGTATGTAGGTCTTTGGTTATTCGGGTCTTCTCCCACGTAAAATTGGAAGTGTCTTGGCAACGTTTCGACGAAGTCTCATTCGTCATCTTCAGGCTGGTGTTCTCGGCTTCGTGCTTCCAGGAGCAATGTGAGATCGCAGCTGTCTCTTCCTTTTAACTGCTAGTGGAGGTGTGAGCTGATTGGGTGGGAACTTGGCTGTGTTCTGATTGGGTGGAGGTGTGTTCTGATTGGTTAGGGGCTTGGCTGTGCTCTGATTGGCTGGGGTTGTGTTCTGTTTGGGTGGGGGCTTGGTTGTGCTCAGCTTAGTCTGAGTTGCAGGGGGATTTGAGCTGGTGAGCTGCGTTGTTGTTGTTTGGCTTCGTGTTTGTGGCCGTGCGAGCTCTTCATGGTGGGTGTCAGTCTGCTTCATGTATGGATTGGAGGGGTTTAAAGTGGCTAATGATGCAGCTGCGGTCTGGCTTCTGGTCCTTGGTCGTGGCTCATTATCAGTGTGGGTTTGAGTCTGCTTTCTGCGTGGATGTGTGGTGGTGACATCAGGTGTGGCACTCGTGAGTGTGGGTCTGGTGTCATTCGTCGTGTTAGGGACTCGTTTGTCAATAAGGGCGGGTTTCCAAATGGCTGGTAGGCGGGAGGTATCGTCTCGTTTGTTCATGCTGTGTGGGCGTTTTTCTATCTCAATGGCTTCTCTGATTATTCTGTTGTTAAAGTGTTCAGTTTTGGCGATAGTTCTGGTCTTTTTAAAGTCAATATCATGTCCTGTGGCTTTAAGGTGTTGGACCAGGGAAGAAGTTGGTTCCTCTTTTCTGACTGAGTTCTTGTGTTCTTCTATGCGTGCACTTATTCGTCTGTTGGTTTGTCCGATGTATGTGGTGGGGCAGGCGGTGCATGGGATTTCATATACTCCTTGATTTTCTAACTCAATTTTGTCTTTGGGGTTCCTTAGGATGGTGGATATTTTTCGGTTTGTGCAGAATGCTGTCTTGATGTTATGTTTGTGGAGGATTTTGCTTATTCTGTCTGTGGTGCCTTTTATGTATGGGAGGAGGGCCTTGCCGTTTTCTTGTTCTCTGTCTTGGATTTTAGTGGGGGTTTCTTTTTGGATTAGGTTGGTGATCTTATTTCTTTGGAATCCATTGGATGTGAGTACGTTAGTGAGGGTGTGTAGTTCGGTTTTTAGGTGTTGTTCGTCAGCTAAGCGTTTTGTTCTGGAAATGAGTGTCTTGGCTACAGAGTTGATCTGGGCAGGGTGGTGGTGTGAGAGTGCGTGCAGATAGCGGTTTGTGTGTGTTTTCTTCTGGTATATAGTGTGTCCTAGGGAGCCATTGGATTTTCTGTAGACTAAGACATCCAGGAAGGGAAGTTGGTTGTTCACTTCTGTTTCCATGGTGAACTGTATTTTGGGGTGTAGGCTGTTGAGGTGTGTGAGGAAGTTGTCCAGTTTTTCTTTCCCATGTGGCCAGATTATGAAGGTGTCGTCCACATATCTGAGCCAGAGTTTGGGTTTGTGATCGGATTTTTCTAGGGCTTGGGTTTCAAAGTATTCCATATAGAGGTTGGCAATGACAGGTGAGAGGGGTGATCCCATGGGTGCTCCTTCTGTTTGTTTGTATTTCTGTCCATTATAGATGAAGTATATGTTGGATAGGCAGTGGTTGGTCAGATCTAAGATGTGCTTGGGGGGGTTATATTTGTTTTGGATAACTGTCAAGGCTTCTTTGATTGGTACTTGGGTGAAGAGGGATATGACATCAAAGCTCACGAGTAGGTCACTGGGCTGTAAGTTTTGTTGCTTTATGATGTCTATGAACTGGAATGAGTTTTTTACGTATGAGGTGATGGATTCTGCATAGGGCTGTAGTTGTTTGGCGAGAAATTTGGCTAGGTTTTGTAGAGGTGAGCCTATGGAGCTGACTATGGGTCTAAGTGGGGTTCCTTCTTTGTGTATCTTGGGGAGACCATAAAGCTTAGGGCATCTGGATGACTTCTTCCCTGGTCCAACACCTTAAAGCCACAGGACATGATATTGACTTTAAAAAGACCAGAACTATCGCCAAAACTGAACACTTTAACAACAGAATAATCAGAGAAGCCATTGAGATAGAAAAACGCCCACACAGCATGAACAAACGAGACGATACCTCCCGCCTACCAGCCATTTGGAAACCCGCCCTTATTGACAAACGAGTCCCTAACACGACGAATGACACCAGACCCACACTCACGAGTGCCACACCTGATGTCACCACCACACATCCACGCAGAAAGCAGACTCAAACCCACACTGATAATGAGCCACGACCAAGGACCAGAAGCCAGACCGCAGCTGCATCATTAGCCACTTTAAACCCCTCCAATCCATACATGAAGCAGACTGACACCCACCATGAAGAGCTCGCACGGCCACAAACACGAAGCCAAACAACAACAACGCAGCTCACCAGCTCAAATCCCCCTGCAACTCAGACTAAGCTGAGCACAACCAAGCCCCCACCCAAACAGAACACAACCCCAGCCAATCAGAGCACAGCCAAGCCCCTAACCAATCAGAACACACCTCCACCCAATCAGAACACAGCCAAGTTCCCACCCAATCAGCTCACACCTCCACTAGCAGTTAAAAGGAAGAGACAGCTGCGATCTCACATTGCTCCTGGAAGCACGAAGCCGAGAACACCAGCCTGAAGATGACGAATGAGACTTCGTCGAAACGTTGCCAAGACACTTCCAATTTTACGTGGGAGAAGACCCGAATAACCAAAGACCTACATATATATATATATATATATATATATATATATATATATATATATATAAATAAATATAGAATACCGAAGTAATTTTCTTTTTTCATAAGGCTCAAGTTGCAAGACTTGATTTTAATGTATAGTTTATTTATGTTGTGTATTGTATGTATGTATGTTTTTGTTTGTCTATCTTTAATAAAATAAATATTAAAAAAAACAATATAGATCACATCACATTTAACAAGCTTATATAGTTCTGATAATACACATGTTTATGTTAAATTATAGTCTTTCATTATTTAGTTATTCAAAATTTCAATATCTTATTTTTATGCCAATCATCATATTTTGAATGTCATATCTTTTAAAGTATTGATCATATTTATTACATTTAGCAAGCTTATATAATTCTAATAATAGTACATATATTTAAGTTATGTTATAGTCTTCCATTATTTAGTTATTCAAATGATAATCCTTCATTATTTAATTTGCTTATTCAATTTATAATCCTTCATTATTTGATTATTCAGTATTTCAATATGTTATTTTCATGTCAATCACCATATTCTACATGTCATACATTTTAATACAAATAAAATATAATCATATTCGTTACATTTGGCAAGCATGCACATATTCATGCTGGATTATAATCTTTCATTATTTGGTTATTCAATAGTTCAATATATTATTTTAATGCCAGTCACCATATTATGTTAACATACTTGATAAAACCATTGTGTATTTTATTAATCCCCTTCCCTCTAGTTTCCATCCCTATTCTAACTTTTGGTTATGCCACTACTATATTTAAACATATTCCCTTTCTAGTCATCATCTCTTACCTGCTTCAAAGCTTTCATTACTCGTTTCTTAGCTTGCCTGCCATATTCCTTGCTTGGATCTTTATTTCTATCTACTTCCACATCTTGACTACTCATTTTAAACATTTCTCCCTTTTCTTCATTTTTCCATTGTCTAGCTTTCAAAATATCTATTCTTGTCCCTATCTCTGTTCCAGAAAAATCTTCTTGGTTCTCCGGTTCCTTTTTTAATTCCCTTAGAATACTCTCTCCTTGGCTTATTTCATCAATCCTTATTATTTTTCTTATTATCTCCTTCTTATCATCTTGTTTCATTTGTTTTGTCTGTTCTGTTTTCTCATGTACTCTTTTTATTTGGCTCCTCCTCTTCCTGGGTGTCTTGATCACTCATTGTCCTTTGTATTATATTTCCCAGCTTTTCATCTATGCTCTCAATTCAGTTCATCAGTATCTCCCTTGTACTTTGAATTAATGATGCCATCTCTTCCCAAATTCCACTCATTTCTTCTTGATGAAGCATCTCGTTAAATTTTATTGTGTCCCTTTTTTGTCCAATAATCCAAAAACCATATATTCAAGCCTAAAGTCACTTCTCAAAAAATTCAGTATTCTTAATTCTTTGTATCCCACAATTGATCAACCTGTCTGGATAGCCCCTTAAGTTTTCCAGAACCTCCTTAAGTCTCTCTGTAGATTCTGTCTTGTGTTGTAATCTTCAGGGGTCCTTTTAATGATAGTGTCTTTCTTATTCTCACATTTTTAAGTCTCTAGTAATCCAGTATTTCCAAGATTTTGGGACTGTGTTATGTTTCCTTTCATCAGCAGGTTGCACTCTTAGATTAGATTTCAATGTTAACCAATTTTTCCAGTTTTCCACAATGTAAAAATAATGTTAATTTTTAAAGTAGATAATTCTAGCATTTCAAAATGCCTATCCAAAACAATGCCTGTCCAATTTAAAATTTAATTTAAATTTTCTTTATTTGTAACATTTTTTTGCCTTTTCCTCTATTTCTTTTTCCTTCAATTTTGAAATTTTCCTCAGAGTGTTAAATCACTGCTACTTTTAAAAATCGTTATGAGCCTCTCTTTTCTTGGATATTCTTTTGGGGTTAAAATTTGAATAAAAAATATTCTTCTCACCCAGTTCCAGACACTGTTCACCAACTCGGCTCCAGCACAATTCTTAGATATTCCTTGGCTGTCCCAGCTTTGTGGCAGCCATCTTAGACTACCTCTCCTCCTCGCCGTGGCATAGAGGGAAAAAAGCTCCGGGGTTCAGCAGGAGGATTGCGATCTTTCCTGCAACGTCTAAAGTAGACCCCTGAAGTAGAGACCTTCAAATGTCTAGGTCCTACCATATCTCACAAACTAAAATGGACATCCAACATAAAAAACGTAATAAAAAAAGCACAACAAAGAATGTTCTTTCTGCACCAACTCAGAAAGCTCAAACTGCTCAAAGAGCTGCTGATACAATTCTACAGAGGAATTATTGAGTCTGTCATCTGCACCTCTATAACTGTCTGGTTTGGTTCTGCAACCCAACAAGACAGACACAGACTTCAGAGGATAATTAGAACTGCAGAAAAAAAATTACTACCAACCTGCCTTCCATTTAGGATCTGTATACTGCACGAGTCAAAAAGAGAGCTGTGAAAATATTTACAGACCCCTCGCATCCTGGACATAAACTGTTTCAACTCCTACCCTCAAAACAAAGCTATAGATCACTGCACACCAGAACAACTAGACACAAGAACAGTTTTCCCCCAAAAGCCATCACTAAACAAATAATTCTCTCAACACTGTCAAACTAGTTACTAAGTCTGCATTACTATTAATCTCATCGTTCCTATTACCCATCTCCTCCCACTTATGACTGTATGACTGTAACCTTGTTGCTGGTGTCCTTAAGATTTATATTGACTGTTTCAGTGGTGGGTTGCTACCGGTTCGCACTGGTTCGGGAGGACCGATAGCGATAAATTGGTGAGGGTCGCAGAACCGGTATTAATTGCTGGCTGGCCACGCCCCCGAACCGGTCCCCATCCTACCCAGTCACTTCTTTTACCTCCTTACCACCTGAGCGGCTTGCCTGCCTAAGCTGCCTTCCCATGTGGTGCCTGCCCTGCACCCCAACTGAGCTGTCGCCTCCTGCCTATAGGTAAGTCACGCTACCCCCCCCAAAGTATGCTGCGCCACCCCCACCGGGTGTTGTACCTTATGTTTCTTGACGAATGTATCTTTTATGTACTCCAAGAGCGTATGCACCAAGACAATCACACTTGGCCAATGAAGAATTCTATTCTATTCTACGCTACGCTACGCTACACTACGCTACTCTACTCTCTCAGAGCGCCCCTCCTTACCTTTGCTGCCCCTATAAGGCGGCTTTGGGTCTTTTCAGAGCCCACAAACAGGGAGAAGCCAGCATAGGAATAGCCAGCTCCGTTTCTTATGACTGGTAGTGCTGTGATGTCAGCCAGAAGTCTTGTTTTAATCTTGATCAAATCAACCAATTTTATATATCTTACTTTCACTTCTAACAGTCTTAATTTTAAAATCACTCAAATATTGTTGTAGAATTCTCTTCACTTCCTTTTTGTAGAATTCTCCTTCATTTCCATTGTCCCATTAGACAGAATTTTTCAAGACTTTTAACAAGCCTTTTTGGTAAATCCAGTAGGAAAAAATTATCAAAGTTTGTCTTGGCTTGTCATTTGCTTTTAGTACGTACACTTATATACCACTTCACTGTGCTTTACAGCCCTCTTTAAGCAGTTTACAGACTCAGCATATTGCCCCCAACAATCTGGGTCCTTATTTTACTGACCTCAAGGTCAGTAAAACATGGAAGGCTGAGTCAACCTTGAGATTTGAACTGCCGAACTTCCCTTTTAAATTTTAAATCCTCAGCCAATTTCTTTTGTAGATTCAGTGAAACGTCCACTTCTAAATCATTCTCTTAGCCAGTGAGTTGTAAATATCATCTCTGTTAAAATTTGTTCTATATCTGTCATTTCTTCAGTAAATGTTTTGGGCATAGTCTATCAATACAGGTAATAGAGTTATGAATGTAATAGAGCCTGCCAATTACATTCATACCCAAGGAATCATTTGAATCACGATAAATGAACATGATCACTCCCTGCTTTCCCCAACGCCTGGTGGCTCAGCAGACTAATAGAATTGTGATTAACACTAGCAGTCTGCAATTACTGTAAATTCAAATCTCACCAGGCTCAAGGTTGACTCAGCCTTCCATCCTTTCTAAGGTAGGTAAATTGAGGACCCAGTTTGTGGGGGCAATAAGCTGACTTTGTATAAATATACAAAAGTATGAAGGCTATTGCTTAACGCATTGTAAGCCGCCCTGAGTCTCCGGAGAAGGGCGGCATATAAATGAATTTTGCACAGGTCATTAAATGAGGTATCTCAGAGTAGGGAAGAGCATGCGGGGCCTAGTGCTGGAGCAGGCCATCCAAGGCATCCCCCATCCACTGAGATACCTCATGATCCCCTGGGGTTCCCACAATTGCTTTCCCCTCTATCCTGCCCCACCAGGTCTCCACAGACTGGGCCTGCTTTGCTAGCATCCCAGATTCCACTTACTCCTCCCCACCTCATTCCCCATGGATTACTTACTTTTTGAAGATCTCCAGAGCTCCAGAAGAGGCTGGCCCACTGGCAGAGAAGCCAAAGTGTTTTATTCAGATGATGGCGAAGCTGTAAGAAAGTGAAATCTAAGGAAAACATTTTCACCAGAGTCTGAGTAAAAAAACCTTCGGCTTGGGGCCAGAGAGACACATCATTATTTTGAAACAGTTTTGTGTTTGTCAATATGACCTCCAAATATTTCACTTTTTTCTCAACCCTTAAAACCAGCCTTTTTAGTCAATATATCACAATCCTGTAAGATCATATTCTTAATTAGCATTGTTGTTTTCTCTTTATTTTAAAACTGCTAAAATGCCAAACTCATTTAATTTTCTCATCAAATATTCTTTATTATTTTTGGGGTCTTGCAAGAATATAACCAAATCACCAGCATATGTCCTCAATTTATAAACTTCCTTCTTGATACTTATGCCTGATATTTTCTCATTTTGCACGATATCTTTGTTCAAAACTTCCAGCCCCCAAATAAACAACAAAGGAGACAAGGGATATCCTTGTCTTGTACCCTTTTGAATTTCATATGAATTGGTTAAATCACTGTTAATAACAATTTTTGCTTGCTATGACATATAAACAGTTTTGATCCCTTAAATAAAATTATCTCCAAAGTCCATTTCTTCCAGAACTTTAAACATAAAAACCAAATTTAGATTGTCAAAGGCCTTCTTTGCATCTAAGAATATTAAAGCTGCCTTTTCTCATTATGGTATTGTAAATATGCAATAATATTCAAAACAGTCCTCACATTGTCCTTAACTGTCTTTGGTAGAAAGCCAGATTGATCTTCGTGAATATATGCCTATAAACTCTTCTTTAATCTCTCTGTCAAAACTGCAGCAAAGATTATATAGTCATTGTTTAATGAAATTGGTCTGTAATTCTTTATCTTTGTAGCATCTTGACTGTCCTTCAGTAGTAATATTGGATTCTTTCCATGTTTGAGGTATCTTTCTCCCCTGTAATATATCGTTCATCTTTCAAAGATCTTGGAACGCCAGGGAACTACCAGAGGCTTGGAAAAGAGCTGAAGTGGTTCCCATCCGGGGAGGGGGGGGGAGGAGAACGGGACGACACAGATTCAGGAAACTACAGACTACAGACCAATCAGCCTGACATCCATACCTGTGAAGATCCTGGAAAAAATAATCAAGCAACAGATATTTGAACAAGCAAAGCAAGCATAGTTATAACCAGAAGCCAACATGGATTTGTCAAAATAGACCATGCCAAACAAATTTTATTTCATTCTTTGGTAAAGAGATTAAATTAGTGGACCAGGAAAAGGCTGTGGACATAGTATTCTTGGATTTCAGTAAAGCATTTGATATACCATAGTAGACTATGTTTAGAAAAATGTGAGATAGACAGCATTATCATCAGATGGATTGGTAACTTGCTGACAAACCGCACTCAACAGGTAGTCCTTAATGAACTACATCTGCATGATGGGAAGTAAGCACTCTTTTATTTTATTTATTTTATTTATTTAAAAAAATACATCAAGAAAAAGAAATAGTCAAACAAATGATCGCGACAGGAACTTACATGATATTTACACTTTCTACGGTATGTAGACTTCAGTCAGATTTAACAAATATTAAGCATAATCCTGGTTATATTTGACTTTTTGGGCGTTTGTTGTTCAACCAAACATACCATTTGTCCCAACATTGGAAATATACGGAGTCCTTTTGATCTCTCAATGCTTTAGTCAGTCTGTCGGCTTCCGCATAATCCAAAATTTTCTCCAAAATCAACTCTTCAGCCGGCAGGTCTTTCCCCTTCCAATATTGGGCGAAACATATTCTTGCTGACGTGGTGATAAAAACACACAGACACCATATATTTGTGCCTATGTTGTCTGGCCTAATGTTCAGTAGGTAGTACTCTGGTTTCAGAATTAGGTTATAACCTGTGATTTCCATGATCCATGCCTGTATAATTTTCCAGAATTCAGTCGTCCTGGAACAGGTCCACCACATGTGGAAATAGGTGCCAATCTCCCCACACTTCCAACAGTTTGGTGAGAGATTTGAATACATTTTAGAAAGACGAGCAGGTGGAAGGTGCCATCTATACAGCATCTTGTACACATTTTCTTTGTATGATGTTGCCCACAGGAATTTCATATGTTTAAGCCAGATTTCTTCCCATTTTGTCATATCAATTGGATAGCCAATATTTCTCCCTCAGGCAATCATAGAGTCTTTAACTATTTCATCCCCTATCCAATAGTCTATTAAAAGTTTATATATCCTTGATAACATTTTGTCCTCTTTTCCTAGAATGATATTGTCCAGATCATGCTGATTCAAATTAATACCATCTTGTTCCCTATCTTTTTTAAATTTCGAGCAAATTTGGGCATAAGCCCACCAATCCAGTTGTTTTCCCTGCAACTCCAACTCATTTCTTGATTTCAGACTACCATGGGGGTCCAAAAGTTCCCGGTAAGGGAGGTGATTTTCTTTGTTATATAGAGGCCTATACGTTATAGCTTCGAGTGGGACCAGCCAAGCGGGGATTGAAAAGTAAAATTTGCCCTTAATTTTCCTCCAGGACTCAATTAGAATATTCCTCACATAATGTCCTGCAAGGCACCTGTGCTTTGGGATTTTGTTTTGCCAAAGAAAATAATGCCAACCTTGATGTAGCCCCTCACCTTCCAGGATCAACAACCTCCTTCTTCTCAACAATATCCAATCCCTGATCCAGACTAAATTTGCGGCCTGATAGTAATATTCCCATTTTGGAACACCAAATCCTCCTCTTTCTTTAAGCTCTTGAAGCATTTTAAGTTTGATTCTGGGTTTTTTGTTTTGCCAAATGAATTTAAGGACATAGTAATTTAGTTTTTTAAAAAAATTACTTACCTGGCAGGGGAGATATCTTGATCAGGAAGTAAGCACTCTTTAAGTTTCTGTTTTAGGCCCAATACTCTTCTATATGTTCATAAACAATTTAGATGAGGGAACCGAAGGTGAACTCATCAAATTTGCAGACAACACCAAGCTGGCAGGAATAGCTAATACCCCTGAAGATAGACCCAGGATCTTAACAGACTTGAACATTTGACCCTATCTAACCAAATGAAATTCAACAATGAAAACAATAAGGTTTTACATTTAGGCAAGAAAAACAAATGTACAGGTATAGAACTGGTGGAACCTGGCTTAATAGTAGCAACTGCGAGAGGGATTTAGGAGTCCTAGTAGACAACCACTTAATTATCAGCCAGCAGTGTTCTGCAGCCACCAAAAAAGCCAATACAATCCTAGACTGCATTAACAGACAGAGCGAATCAAGATTATGTGAAGTGTTAGTACCAATTTATAATGACTTGGTAAAGACCACACTTTGAATATTGCATCAAGTTTTGGTCATAGTGCAGAGAAGAGCCACAAAGATGATTAGGGGGCTGGGGGCTAAAACATATGAAGAAAGATTGCAGGAATTGGATATATCTAGGCTAGTCAAAAGAAGGACTAGGAGGTAACATGATAGCAGTGGTTCAATATTTGAGGGGCTATCACAAAGAAGAGGGGGTCAACCTATTTTCCAAATCATCAGAAGGCAGGACATGAAGCAATGGATGGAAACTAATCACGTAGAGAACCAATCTAGAATTAAGGAGAAATTTAATGACAATGAGAACCCGATGGAATTCCAGTGGAATGGCTTGGCTTCGATGCACTGCGGCCGGCTCTCTGCGCTGGTAGCAGGAACCACTGTAGCTGGCGGGCGTTTCTGTGCGCCCAGGGCACTATTGCAATACAGAAAATAAATTTGCCGAGCAGTTGCAATAAGCTGTGCAACATTACCTGCCTCTTGGCTAAAACATGGTCCACCAGGGCCCTGATGTCCTGTTGCCTTTCAGCCGACAGAAAGACCTGGCCTTTTATGGAATCGATCAAAGCCCCAAGGTGAGTAATGCACGCCGTGGGCTGCAGGTGACTCTTCTTCCGGTTGATGGAGAAACTGTGAAGAGTGATAATGTGGCATACAGACTGTAGATCTCATAAAGCCTGTGAGGGAGGGATGTGAGGGAGACAGGAGCAATATATTGTCCAGGTAACACAACAGTCGAATCGGGACGAGACGAATCATAGCCGCCACCGCTGCCAGTAACTTGGTGAAAGTACGTGGGGCCGATGACAGGCCAAACGGCATGGTCCGATATTGATAATGCTTGCCGGCAAAGGCAAATCTCAGAAACCTGCAGTGCTGCGGATGTATGGGCACTTGTAGGTATGCTTCCTGCAAATCTAGTGATGTCCCCCTGTCTCACACAGGCCAATATTGTCCTGAGAAATTGCATCTTGAACCTCTTGTACAGTATGTATTTGTTGATGAACTTTAGGTTCAAGATGCCCCTCCAGCCCCCCCGAGGACTTGGCGACCAGAAACAGAATCAAATACACCCCTGTCCCTTCCTCTCCTGCTGGAACTGGTTCTATTGCTCCTATTTCTAACAAATGTTGTATTTCCTTGGACAGTTGCTGATGTTTCTCTGACTGTCCGGCAATTGGACAGGAAAGGAAGCGGTCGGGAGGTGTGGTCCTGAATTCTAAGGTGAGACCTAGCCTCACCGTCCAAAGTATCCAATCTTTGGACGTAGTTGTTTCCCATTGATGGATGAAATGACTGAGGCATCCACCAATGGGAAAAAGGGATTGCGAGTCACTTGCCTCGCCTACTGGGTCTGGATCCTGCTCCCCTATAGGGTCTCCTTGAGGTAGGGTGATATCTACCTCTGTCCCGAAAGGACTGCCTATCTGCATTCCTGTCAAACCTCTGGGGGTAAGTCCTAGTGAAGTAGGACCCACTGGGTCCTGAGTCTGGCGAAAGGGCTGTCTCTGAGGGTACAGGGTAAACCTGTGTTCTGATGTCCGATAGGATACCAGAAGCACCTTCTGTTTATCCTTCCCCTCTACAAGAATAGGCTTCAGTTCTGCTCCAAACAGATCCGTTCCTTTATAGGGAGCAGAGGCCAATTTCCATTTTGATTTTAAATCTGCTTGCCAAGGGCGCAACCAGAGGAGCCTCCTAGATGTTACATTAGAAGCTATTGCCCTTGCTGCAAATTTTGCGGCATCTAGAGATGCATCTGCCGAATACTCGGCAGCAGCCACCATTTTATTGATATCCTGCTGGATACGTAAATCGTCTGGAGGAAGACGGTCACGCAATTGCCTCAGCCAGATTAAATTAGCTCTATTTAAAAAGGCAGAAGTTGCTGCCTTCACCGCCCAGGCAGCTGCTTGGTGTGTCTTTCTAAATGAAACATCCGCCCGTCTATCCTCAGTTCTTAACACTTCTGAAACATCATTAGACAAAACAGTAGAGGAAGTCAAACTAACAACGGGAGTGTCCACTGTGGGAATAGCTAACAACCTGTCTAATACTGGGTCTACACAATAAGTCCTTTTGTCATGTCCCATGGGCGTCGAAAAAGCCCCAGGGAGATCCCACTGCCTCTTAATTACCTCAGAAAATAATTCCGGGTATGGAATAAAATCATGGTCAGGGGCGGGAACAGCAAAGAATTCATTCTGAGGCGTCTGCGAGCCCTCTACCTGATTCCCTGAGTTCACTACCGGCCCCATGTTAGTTGCTAACATTTTGCCTTGTGTAACAATGTCTTGAAAACAGATGGACGGAAAAGAGTTGCAAAGGCCGGCTTATCTGGCAGTGCTCCCTCGTCCGCCGAAAATTCCTGGTCCCCTGGGTCCCCTTCTGCCTGCCATGAATCCTCGCTACTGACTGATTCTTGTTGGGCGACAGGTAAAGGTTGATGCCTCGATTGTATGGAGGCTTGAGGCTGACAACCTGTCAAGTTGGGTGGCATATGACCCTGCTGATTAAGTCCCGAGACCAAAGCCTGGGCTAATGCATTTGTCAGTAAAGTCTGAAAATCAAAGGACTGTCTTTGTCCCTGCCCCTCCCCCGCGTGGAGCCCCGCTGTGGTTGGGGTAAAAGTGGCCTTTGGTGCCAATCTGGCCCCTGGCTGTAGTGCTTGTGATCCCCTCAGGGTCTCCAGGACAGGTCCTGAATCTTTCTCCTGACACCCCTGAAGCTCTAAGGCTGTAACAGAAGGAACCCTGGCAGCCACAGGCTGAGATACAAATTCCTCCTCTAACTGAGAAGAAGGTGGCGCAGTACTTGGCTGGACCTGTTTCTTGGCCCATTCAAACTGCCTCTCCAGGGCATTATGCCGTCTCTGGGCAACTCTGTCCTCAATGGTAGACCTAGGAATCCCCTGGTCAGGTTCTCTCCTATTGGAAGAAGAAGAAAAGCTCTTAGACCTAGACTTAGAGGTCTTTTTAGCTCTGGGGGGAGTCTGAGGCTGTTCGATGTCTGAGGAGAACTCTGGGTCAGCCATTGTAAGAGTCACTGCAAGGCACCAGTGACTCTGAAGAAATAGCAGAGTTGGCGCCTAAATCAACTGCCAGCTCCCTCCCAGAATGATACAAAATTGCTTGAGAGCTAAGCTCTCCCAGCGCTCTGGCTGCTCTGCTGGAAAACACTTGAATAAGCCTTCTTCCAATCCAGCCACCCCAGCAGCTTTCAAATTATGGCGTGGGCTAAGCCCTCCGATCACTGCCTCTCTGTGCAGTCAATAATTAGCGGTGGAGATGTAAACAATCACACGCCACTGGGACCGTCAAACCTGGCATCAAAATAGCGCGAAGCAATCCACAGGCTTCTTGCGCTTCTCCGCGGCCAGCCTCGTCCAACCAAACTTCAATCTTCTGTGCGGCCCGGTCCCAAGGCTTTCAATGCACTAGAGCTAATTGCTCTTCGAGCGCTAGTCAGAAGAAATCACCTCAGAGTTTGCCTCGGAGCCCCGAGCATTGACTCTGGAGCCGCCCTACACTAAAAGGAGCTTAAAATGGCAGCCGCGGTTATTCCGGCGTACCGGGTGACCAGCAGGTTTGCCGGCGGCTAAATCAACAGCTTAACGCCTTTCGGAGTATGCCACCCCGGAAAAAACTCCTCCTGCTAAAATGTGGGGTGAGGGTGGTGACCTCACCCACCACAAGCAGCATTAAGCAGCTCCAGCTGCAACTTCAGCCAGAAACCTGCACTCTTCAGCTCCCACAAATAAAATAACAAAAGAAATAAAATAATAAAATAATAAAGCCTCTCTAAACACCTATCTAACTAACTGCCAGAGCAGTTTGAAATAGGTCCCTACAAGAAGACTGAGCGAAAACAACTGAGGATCTAGGAGGCAGAGGAGGTGTGGCCTATGCAAATTTAAAGAAATATTACGCTCAGTCCCTGACAAGCGAGGAAATCCCACACATGAATTGACTAAGCAGCGCAACGGAAAATAGGGGAGAAGGTGGTAAAAGAGCATAAATGAGCAAGAAAATAATATTGAAGGAAAAGGAATTGAATGCAAAAAGCAGTTAGATGATTTCACTGGGATTTACAGTGGCAAAAAAAGAGTGGATGTGGGGAACATCCCCCAAAAAAGAATCAATCAAAGGGTAAAGAGGGAAATGTTCTACTGTAATGCTCTCTACATGGAGCTCCCCTTGAGGAGCACCCGGAGGCTCCAACTGGTGCAGAGTGCAGCTGCGCGGGTGGTTACACCTCTCTTGCGCGAACTGCACTGGCTCCCGGTGGTCTTCCGGGTGCGCTTCAAGGTTTTGGTTACTACCTTTAGAGCGCTCCATGGCTTAGGGCCTGGTTATTTACGGGACCGCCTGCTGCCGCAAACGGCCTCCCACCGGCCGGTACGCTCTCACAGAGAGGGACTCCTCTGGGTGCCGTCGGCCAAACAATGTCGGCTGGCGGCCCCCAGGGGGAGAGCCTTCTCTGTGGGGGCACCTACTATCTGGAACGAGCTCCCCCCGGAGATACGGAGGATCCCGGAACTATGCACCTTCCGCCGCGCTCTTAAGACCTTTTTATTTCACCAGGCTGGTCTGGCCTAACTTTTCCCATTCTTTTTTAATGTAAATTTTAATTTGTTCTTAACCTGGGGTTTTAAATTTGTCTTGGGCTAAATTGATTTAATTCGATTTTACTTCTGCTCTTAATTTTTGTATTCTATGTGTTTTATTCTGTGCCTGTTCACCGCCCTGAGTCCTTCGGGAGTAGGGCGGTATACAAATTAAATAAAATGAAAAAAAAAAGTGAAAATAGTGGAAAGAGATCAGGAGAAAGCTTGGGGAGATCGACGTGAATAATATATCTAAAAGTGAGAAAAAGGTTTCAGAAAAAAAGATTTAATAGATATAAAAAAAGAAAAAGAAGAAGTTAAAGAGAATGAGATAAAAGGAGAAAATTATCAAGAAGTGGAATTTTGGAGAGACCAAGAGAAAATGGTTAAAGAAGGGAAGTTTAGTGGAAAGGAGGAAGAGAAATAAGGTACATATTAGTAGATTTAAGGGAACTGTATCAATATTATTAATTGTGAATGGTCAACTAAGTTAAAGGGTTTTAATGTAAGGTTTGAATATGGTGATGTATATTGCTTATAGTAAAACAAAATAGCAGATGAAATGTGAAATGGCAATTTGGTTTAATTTTGAAGACAATTTAAATTAAGAGATAGTTGAAATGTTAAAAAGTGGGATGGGGATTTTCAGAAATATATTCTGTAATGGAGAAATAAGATAATTAATTGATGTTATTGTAAGAGATTAGAAATTAAGGATGGATAGTGATACTGTTTATGTATTATGTATTAAGAAATTAAGATAAGATGAAGTATGGAAAAAGAATATTATGGCTGAAATTGGAAACATGTAAAATGGTCTTGGGGGAAAAATAATATGGTAGAAGCTGAAATAACAAGATGTGGGGGAAAATGATTAATTTGTGATAAAGAATTATCTAAAAGAGGTGAATATGGAAAAAATGGGAAGATTGGAATAGATTATAAAGATTAATATATACAAGATGTATAAAATGTGGCCCGGTCAACACTCTGTTCATAAAATATGTATGATGAAAGAAAAACTACCAAAAAAAAAAAAATCCGGATAGGCATGGCTGGGGAGGGTCATGTGGGAGTGACATTGAGTTGGCCACGTCCACCCAGGTTTTGTGGCTCCCAGTGTTTTCTGTGGGAAATGGGTCCAAATGGCTCTTTGAGTGTTTAAGGTTGCAGACCCCTGGTCTAGACAGTCACTTATCTAAAATGTTATAGATTCTACTGCTTGAGCAGGGGGCTGGACTAGAAGACCTCCAAGGTTCCTTCCAGGTCATTCATTCTGTTCTATTCTACATTGCAACCATACTATTTCTCTTTCCTTATTAGAATATTGGGGGTCTGCTGCTGCTTCTTTTTTTTTTGGCACCTCACCAATCCTCCAGGAGTTTTCAAAGATTATAGCTGGCAATTGTAAGATCATTTCTGCCAATTACTTCAGAATATTGTTTTTATTATTTGGCAAGAAGTGAAGGAAGGGACAAAGTCAGGAATGTATTTGTGATAACATCTGGAAAGTCTTCTGAGCTTTCAGAAGATGGTGAGAGACAGGTACCTTGGTCTATATACCAAACAAATGACCCCCATTTGATATGGGATCCCCATATCAAAACAATTTACCTTATGTGCGGCCAGAATCTGAAAATAACATTTATCACAGCACAGTACTTATGCAGATCTCAACCGAACTATTTTGCTTATGTGGGACTGATTGAAGTAGATTGCAGAGGTAACACCGAAATACAATTTTATCATATTTTATCTATATCTTCAATTAAATTATTGTATTTTATTCCAATTTCATTTCAGACTGTATTTTATTCCAATTTCATTTTAAATTGTATTTTATCCAATTCAATTTTAAATTGCTTTTATCAAATTTTAGTAATAATTTGTTTCTAGAACTCTGCACTTTGGTATCGCCCAAGGACTAATAAATAAATAAAGATTAAAGAAAGATGAATGTTTGGGTTTTCTGTGGCTTGAGATGTAATTAAATTAGGAAATTGAATATAGAATTGCATCAGTAATTCATCTTTGGAAATTTTTAAATTTTATGACACAAAGTTTAGAAGATAGAAGGTTTTTATACATAAGCAGATGAATTGTTTAAGGTGTTAATATTAGCATTTCTGTTCGTAAAATAGGTTGTCATGCTGGCTATGTATAATCTATCTCTAGAAGGAACTGGTCGCCAAGGTTATTTCCGATGGAAAGAAGACATTTGTGCTTTTATTGAAAAACACTGGAGTTATCTACTAGGAAATCGGTAATTATTACAAGTATATCGTAATGTATACAGTAGTATTATCATTTAAATATTCTGTTAATTTGGAAAATACAGTTTCAGTATTACTTTTAATTCTTGATAGAAAGGCCACAAGCTTCAGAATTTGCAGAGCGTATCAAAAAATGTTGTAAAGCATAGTCATCCTTTTTTTTAACAAAAATGTTGTGTCTAGTAGTTGTAACGTTAACCAAATATGATTCAAGGAAATCTCTAGAACATCAGCAATTTTAGTAAAATAAAATGCTCTGATATTTTGGATTACTGCAATTCCCTCTACATGGGCCTGCCCCTGAGATGCACCCGGAGACTCCAGCTGATCCAGAATGCAGCTGCACGGGTTGTTATGGGAGCCCCTCGTTACTCCCATATAACACCCCTCCTGCGTCAGCTGCACTGGTTACCAGTGGCTCTCCGGGTCCGCTTCAAGGTGCTAGTCCTCACCTATAAGGCCCTTCATGACTTAGGTCCGGGATATTTGCATGACCTTCTCCTACCTGCCTCTCACCATCCTGTTCGCTCACATAGGGCCGCTCTCCTCAGGGTTCCAACGGCGAGCCAATGTCACCTTGCTGTGCCCAGGGGTAGGGCGTTCTCTGTGGGTGCTCCCACCCTCTGGAATGAATTACCTACTGAGCTCCGGACGGCTCCTGATCTCCGCTCCTTCCGTCGGGACTTGAAGACTTGGCTTTTATTTATTTATTTATTTTTATTTTATTCAATTTGTATACCGCCCTTCTCCTAGTGGACTCAGGGCGGTGCACAGCCAAAACTAAAACACATAACAATACAAAATTTAAAATTATTAAAAGAATTATATACTTTGGGCCAATTTTAGAACTATTCGAATTAAAACCCATTGACAGATTAAAAGCTAAACAACTAAAAAACTAAAAAAGGGGGGGGGCTTTCACACCAGCCCTGCTTGATGGAAAAGAAAAGTTTTCAGGGCACGGCGAAAGACCCGGAGATCCGATATCCTTCTTATCTCCGGGGCAAATTGTTCCAGAGGGCGGGAGCTGCCACAGAGAAGGCCCTCCCCCTGGGGGTCGCCAGCCAACATTGCCTGGTTGACGGCACCCTGAGGAGTCCCTCTCTGTGGGAGTGTACTGGTCGGTGGGAGGCTATCGGCGGCAGAAGGCGGTCCCGCAAATACCCAGGTCCTATGCCATGGAGCGCTTTAAATGTCAGGGCATTTATTAATCCCATGTTTGGCTCTGGGACTAATTACCCTGGTTTAGAGGAGATGCATCATGGCTTATTCCAAGTTGTAATAATCTGAAAAGAAACGCGAGGAAAAGTTTCTAATAAAACTCATTTATTTGTTATAAAGAAAATAAAACACCTCACTAACTAAGAAAAGTTAATTGTTACATTTTTGAAAGTAATTCTTGCCGGCTATCTGAGCCGGACCTCTGGCAAGAGAACAAAGGAAAGAGAGAGTGAAGAGCAAGTGAAGGAATGTGGGTGTGTACGGAAACACGTAGCTTACTGATAAGAAGTTGGCAAGCAAGCTACGGAGAGTCTGACAGTCCAGAAATAATGAGCTCAGCTGGTAAATAAAATAACGCAGTGACATTCCCCTTCTTTTGCCAGTTGAGCGAATATCAGTTCATCATCAAATAAGGCACATCTTCTCACGCAGATACTCGTGTTGAGCTGCTGGAAGTGGTTTGTTGAGCATATCAGCAATTTGATCATGTGTAGATACATACTGCATTTTGACAAAACCTTTTTTCACTAAATGCTTTATGTTTTGATAACGGATGTCAATGTGTCTGGACCTAGAACCTGTGAAATGAGATTCAGAAATATAAACCACCGATTCATTGTCTTCCATCACGGTGATCGGTCGGATCGGGTGTGTCCAGATATCTGTGACTAAAGCATCAAACCAAGTTAGGGAATTACATGCATCTGAAACACAAGCATATTCAGCTTCAGTAGATGAACAAGAAACAAAATTCTGTTTACGTACTTGCCAATAAACAGGACATCCATTTAAGAACATCATATAACCTGAAGTACTTTTACGTGATTTCTTATCACTTGCCCAATCAGAATCTGCATAACAACATAATTCTGCATAATCAGAATGTGTTGGTTCTAACAATAACTTCATGTGTTTAGTGTATTTTAGGTATCTCAATAATTTCTTAATACATGTCCAATGAAACTGTTTTGCTTTCCCTACGTGTCGTGATAAGAGGTTAACACTAAGTGCAATGTCGGGTCTGGTCCAACTACTAATGTATAACATTGACCCAATGACTGAACGATAAAGTGTTTGATCCTTGAATTCAGGACTTTCTTCTTGTGTCAAGTTATGAAAATCTGTTTGCATGGGTGTCTTTGTTGTGTTAGCATCTTTCATGTTGCAATGATGCAAAATTTGTTCAATTTTATCTTCTTGTGAAAGACTAAACCCCTTCTGTGTCTTTTCAATCTGAACACCTAAATAAGTGCTAATGTGACCTAATGATTTCAATGTGAAGTATCTCTGCAAAGCTTTGGCAAAAATTTCACTCATTTGCTTATTTGGACCAATATAAACAATATCATCAACATAAACAAGAACTATCTCATATGCATTGTTAGATCTTTTTGTGAACACGCACTCATCAGTTTCGGACTTAATAAAGCCCATTGAATTTAGTTTGTCAGTAAGACATAAGTACCACATTAAACCAGATTGTTTCAGACCATAAAGACTTTTGTTTAGGAACCAGGTATCCCCTTCTTGCTGTCGGAATCCTGGAGGACTTCTCACGTAGATCTCTTCGTCTAGGTCTGCATGTAGATAAGCCGTGTCAACATCAAACTGGAAAACTTCTAAACCAAGGATAGTTGCAGTTGCTAAAGCAATTTTTACACTCTCAGTTCTGACTGTCGGTGAGTAAGTATTTGTGTAGTCCTCAGGATAACGTTGAGCGAAACCCTGAGCTACAAGTCTGGCCTTGTACAGTGACTCACCATTTGGTTTCTTTTTGATTCTGTAGACCCATCGAGTGCCAATGACCTTTTTGTTTGCTGGAGGTTTTGCAGGTGTAAATACTTTAAGTTTCTTTAGACTGTCCATTTCAACCTGCATTGCCTCATACCATTTGTCTTGCTCTGAATCAGGGAGCTGCTTGATTTGTGTGAAATTATCAGGTGGAAGTGTGACATTGCAAATCAAAGGCAAGGGTGCTTTTGTCAGTTGCCAAGAATATCGTTGTGGAGGGATCCCTTTTGTGACCCTCTTGGAACGTCTCGGAACAACTGTCCAATCTTCTTCTGCTTCGTCCTCGTCCTCACTTTCGTCGCTAGCGTCAGCATCCGCGGCTTGCGAAGACGGAACATCGGGTTGAGAAGAATCAGTGGAATCTTGATCATCAATCTGCGTAACATCAGCAGTATCATCTCTGGGAAAATAAACTCCAGGATCATTGGAATGAATCCTGGACCAGTCAATATCTTCTTCAAAATTAGCAGATTGGGAAATCACAATTACATGTTTAGAGTCAATAAATTTGCTCCACTTTGAGTTATCATCAATACCCATAAATCTCAGTCTTTTTGCTGCTGGACTTCCTTTTCTTCTTTGAGCTAAGGGAATGTTCACCATAGCATATGAACCAAAAATATGGATGTTTTTAAGATTGGGCTTGTAGCCATACAACATGAAGAAAGGAGTCTGATTTGTTACACTGCTCCAAGTACGGTTGACAATGTAATTTGCATACTTGATAGCTTCACCCCAGTATATCATATCAAGGTTGGCGTCTTCTAGGAGACAACGCATCATGGTTTGCAGTACTCCTTGTCTTCGTTCTGCGACTCCATTATGAGCCGGTGTGTAAGGCGCCGACGTCTGATGAATAATTCCATTCTTACGCATCCAGTCCTGGAAACTCTGAGACATGAATTCGGCACCACGATCACTCTGGATTCTGGCGATGCGAACTTGGTGTTGGGTAGAAACAAGGGTTGCAAAGTCTTTAAAGATCTGAAAAGTCTCTGATTTTTCTTTCATAGGATATACATATCCATATCTAGAGTAATTATCAACAATTGTTAGAAAATATTTTCTACCACCAAATGATGGTGGGAATGGACCAACTATGTCAATGTGAACCAAATCAAAAATGCGTGTTGACAGGCGTGTAGCGCGTTTGGGAATGGCTGCTGCTTTGGATTTGGCCTTCTTGCATACAGCACAATCCAAAAACACCTTACACCCCTTTAGATCCAAACCTTTTGCGAACTCCGGCATCTTCCTAAGAACACGGAAACTGGCATGCCCCAATCTTCTATGCCATTTGTGGATACACCTGGAATGCAAAGGTTTACCTGTTAGTGAATTCTCAACATTAACATTTTTATGCGGAACCTCAGGCTTGCTCTGAGCAACCTGTTTACCAACTCTGTTTTTGTTGGCTTTAGGAGCCTTTGGAATAGCAACAGGATCTCTCTCTGGAGCATCTCTCTCTGGGCCTGTGCTCTGCCTTTTTGGAGTTTGCATACTTGCCTGTGTTTGTGGTTTAGGCTTTGGCTTTAAGTAATAAACACCACCAATTAATATGGTTTCAGCAACAATATCTCCATCTTTAACTATGTAACTTGCTTTTTCAAGGTGGTGAACTTGGAACTTTAACATTCTAGACAAGTGATACTGACTAAGCAAATTACTGGTTGCTGTTGGTATGTAATAAACATCAGGAATGA
Organism: Pantherophis guttatus; assembly: GCF_059756535.1. NCBI lineage: Eukaryota > Metazoa > Chordata > Lepidosauria > Squamata > Colubridae > Pantherophis > Pantherophis guttatus. The sequence continues at coordinate 116,225,460 of NC_142065.1, read as the reverse complement.
ATGCATCGAGCTCTTCAACATAAACAGTTCCTTTTCCTTTGACCTGACAAGGATGATTTGAAAAAGAATAAAGTTCACGTAGTTCTGGTTCAGGCTCGTGCATCTCTGTGAAAAGTTCCTTTCTGTAGGTAACATGCAATGCTGCACCACTGTCCAAAGTCCACAGGAGTCGTCTGTCGTACTCTGGTTGAGGTTGTGGATCATTGGTTAAAGCCAATGTGGCGAATGGAGTTTGTGGATCACGCCGGGGACCACGACGACCTTGTTTACCGCCTCTGCCTCTGCCTCTGGAGTCTGTTCCTCTGGGCTGGTATGTGACAGGAACTGGAACTCGTTGGGGACAATCCCGGGTGGCATGTCCCACACGATTGCAGGTGTAGCATCTTGGCGTCCTTGGAGCGTAGGTCCTTCCTCGGAAGGGGCGCCTAGCTGGAGCTCTTGATGCGGGTGGTCCTCTCAAGTGTGGCGTGGCCAACATGAATGCCTCTTCTTCAATCAAAAGTCTACAAACATTGTCCACTGTGCGTTGAGCAATTGGGACTTGGTTAATTTTTGTAACAGCATCTTTCCATTCATAATTCAAAGAGTTAATAATGATGCTGATCATTTGAATATCTTCAATGTTATGGCCTCTTTCTCTCAATTCTGTTCTCAGACCTTTCAGTTTGGTCAAATGTCCTCCAATTTGTTCACCGGGTTTCAATCTCGAACCGTGGAGTTCAGACATGAGTAAACATGAAGATTCAATTGAGATAGGCCTGTAGCAATTTTCCAATTCAGCCCAAATTTGTCGGGCTGTTGTGTTTGGTGGAAAAGTGACCTGCAGTTCAGTATCCATGGACATCAATAATGTTGTACGAGCCCTTATCTCTAGATCTCGTATTGCAAAGTCCCATGGTTGAGCAGGTGGGTTAAATACCATACAATGACTGCCTTCTCTAAGAAGCAATAGTGTAATCTCACTGACCCAGGCTTTGTAATTGTGTCCTGACATTTTTAGTTTTGACTCACCAGTTAGTGGAGAGACAGAAAATGCCTGGTGAGGAGCCTGCACTTGGTACGCTGGCTGTGCTGGCAGAGGTATTTGCTGTGCTTGTTGTGGACCTAAAAATGGTCTTGGTTGTGCCATTGGAGGCGGGCCAGGAGGTGGCCCTATTTGCACTTGTGGCTGGGGCACATATGCAGGCATTTGTAGCTGCTGTGGCTGATGCACTGGAATCTGCTGTATTCCAGTTGCCATTTGTGCTTGATCTGCAATATTGGCATGACCTGCTGGAGATGCAATCATTTGCCTTTGCTTTGTTCCATCTAAAAGGACACCAACACCGCCAGGGGGTGTTGGAGTTTGGGCCTGTGGAAACACTTGTGGCATTTCAGCTTCCTGTAGTAAATTACTTTTGCCAGCAGATGGTGCTGCACCTTTGGGCAGCTTTGCATACGGGGCATTGTATGCTTTAGAGTAGGAGTGGTTACGTAAGACATGTGTAACTTGATCAGGGAGACTTTCATGTGATGTATGCAGTGCCCTCTGTCTTAATTGGCCTGACACAGAATCCACCAGGGGGAGTGTCTTTGGCTCTGAGCAAGAAGACAATATGGCGCTTTTTGAAAAATTTAAGTTATCTCCCATATCTTGCTCAAGCATAGATATAGCCATTTTTGCTTGGGATAGCTGCTGTTCATAGAGTTTTATACGGTAGGCTTTCATGGCCAGCTGATCCAGGGTGAGCTTAGAGCTTCGAGGAGAATAATGAATTGTTTCTCTCTCTGCGTGGGAGGAATTTTGCTCAGCAGTGCTTGCACCGAGCTTTACAAATTCAGAAGGTTCTGGGGAGACTTTTTCAGAGCTTGGAAGATCAGAAGAAAATGTTACTGACCTCAGTCGTAAATCATCATCTTCAAAAACAGCTTCTGTCTTATCTGTCTCCATTTCTGTTCCCACGGCTTCTTCTCGTTCCAGGCGTGTGGCTGTAGTAAGGGGCTGGAAATCTGGAAACCTCCTTTCTGCCACCTCTTCGTTGGAAAGATCAATCAAATCATTTACGAAGAGTGGTCTTGGTTTCACTTTGCCTTTTTTTCTTCTGTTTCGGCATCTCAGCAATATAATTAGCGTACCTCAGTAGCTAAAAACTAATTGCCTATGCGCTCTTATCAGAAGTAACAAAAACAAGGAAAAAGCCATAAATCAAACCATCCTCGTGCTACCAGAATGTCAGGGCATTTATTAATCCCATGTTTGGCTCTGGGACTAATTACCCTGGTTTAGAGGAGATGCATCGTGGCTTATTCCAAGTTGTAATAATCTGAAAAGAAACGCGAGGAAAAGTTTCTAATAAAACTCATTTATTTGTTATAAAGAAAATAAAACACCTCACTAACTAAGAAAAGTTAATTGTTACATTTTTGAAAGTAATTCTTGCCGGCTATCTGAGCCGGACCTCTGGCAAGAGAACAAAGGAAAGAGAGAGTGAAGAGCAAGTGAAGGAATGTGGGTGTGTACGGAAACACGTAGCTTACTGATAAGAAGTTGGCAAGCAAGCTACGGAGAGTCTGACAGTCCAGAAATAATGAGCTCAGCTGGTAAATAAAATAACGCAGTGACATTAAAGGTGGTAACCAACACCTTGAAGCGCACCCGGAAGACCACTGGAAGCCAATGCAGCTCACGCAGGAGAGGTGTCACGTGGGAGCGACCCCTTGCTCCCATAATCCCCTGCGCGGCTGCATTCTGCACCAGTTGGAGCCTCCAGGTACTCCTCAAGGGGAGCCCCATGTAGAGAGCATTGCAATAGTCCAGGCAGGAAGTGACGAGCGTCTGAGTGCCTGTGCGTAAGGAATCCTGATCCAGAAAGGGACGCAACTGACGAATCTGCTCTTCTAAAGACAGCCGTGCATCCAGGAGGACACCCAAGTTGCGAGCCTTATCCGTGGGGGCCAATAACTCGCCCCCAATAGCCAGCCATGGCATCAGCTGGCTATATCGGGACGCCGGAAGCCACAGCCACTCGGTCTTGGAAGGGTTGAGTCAGAGCCTGTTACTCCCCATCCAGATCCGCACGGCCTCCAGGCACTGGGACATCACTTCAAGGGCATCGTTGGGATGGCCTGGGGTGGAGATGTACAGCTGCGTATCATCAGCGTACTGATGGAACTCCACCCCAAAGCCACGGATGATCTCACCCAGCGGTTTCACATAAATGTTGAACAGAAGGGGCGAGAGGACCGACCCCTGAGGCACCCCACAAACAAGGCGCCTCGGGGTCGACCGCTGCCCCCCTGCCAACACCAACTGCGACCGGTCAGAGAGATAGGAGGAGAACCATCGCAGAATGGTGCCCCCCACTCCCAACCCCTCCAACCGGCGCAGCAGGATACCATGGTCAATGGTATCAAAAGCCGCTGAGAGATCTAACAGGACCAGGACAGAGGAACAACCCCTATCCCGAGCCCTCCAGAGATCATCCACCAACGCGACCAATGCCGTTTCTGTGCTGTGCCCAGGCCTGAAGCCGGACTGGAGCGGATCCAGATAGACAGCTTCATCCAGGTACCCAGGAAGCTGTCGCGCCACCACACTCTTAACAACCTTCGCCAAGAAGGGAAGGTTGGAGACTGGACGATAGTTAGCCAAAACAGCCGGATCCAGAGCAGGCTTCTTGAGGAGGGGCCTCACCACCGCCTCTTTCAAGGCGGATGGCAAAACACCCTCACTCAAGGAAGCGTTGATAATCCCCTGGAGCCAGCCTCGCATAACCTCCCGGGAGGCCAGCACCAACCAGGAGGGAAATGGGTCCAATAAACATGTCGCGTTCAGCCGCCCCAGTATCCTGTCCATGTCCTCGGGAGCAACAGGGTCGAACTCCTCCCAAATGGCAGTCTTAAGACCGGCACCCACCATCCTGTCTGTACCTACCCAGTCAGAGACCAAGCCTTCCCGAATCTGAGTGATTTTATCGTGCAGATACTGAACAAAATCCTCGGCACGACTCTGCAAGGGATCCTCCCGCGCTCCCAGATGGAGGAGGAAACGGGTCACCCTAAACAGGGTGGCCGGGCAATTATCTGCCGATGCGATAAGAGCAGAAAAATAGTTACATTTTGCCGCTTTTATCACCACTAGGTAAGTCTTAATATGAGATCTTACCAGTGTTCGGTCAGATTCGGAGTGACTAGATCTCCAACTGCTCTCTAGGCGTCTTTTCTGGCGCTTCATCCCCCTCAGCTCCTCGGAAAACCAAGGAGCCAGGTAGACTCGGCGACAGGTCAGAGGCCGCACAGGCACGACTTGATCCAAAGCGTCAGCGGCCGCCCTATCCCAGGCGGCCACCAGCTCCTCAGCCGAGCCATGAGTCAGAGCCTCAGGTAATGGCCCAAGCTCCATCTGGAACCTATCAGGATCCATCAGGCGCCTGGGGCGGAACCATCTGGTCTGTTCTGCCTCCCTGTGGCAGGGTGTGGCTGTTAGAAAGTCAAGCCTAAGAAGGGAATGATCCGACCATGACAAGGGCTCAATTACTATCTCCCCTATCTCGAGATCATTCATCCACTGCCCAGAGACAAAAATCAGATCCAGAGTGTGTCCTCCCGTGTGCCTGGGTCCACAAATTAATTGGGTCAGGTCCATGGCCATCATGGAAGCCATGAACTCCCGAGCCGCCTCAGACGCTTCGCCGACAGACGGCAGGTTAAAGTCCCCCATCATCATAAGACTGGGGGTCTCCACCGCCACCTCGGCAATCACGTTGAGGAGCTCGGGCAGGGCCGCTGACACGTGGCAGGGAGCCAGGTACGTAATCAGCAAGCCCATCTACCTCCCTTGTCCCCATTTCACAAGGAGGGACTCACATCTGGCTATCTGAGGTACAGTGGCCTCCCTTGGGGCGAGACCTTCCTTTACGAGAACCGCCACCCCCCCACCTCTCCCCTGGGACCTCGGTTGATGGAATGCATAGAAACCCGGAGGGCACATCTCAATGAGGGGGACCCCGTGTTGAGGGTAAACTGCCCTCTGCAGAGTAGAGCGACGGACCAGACAGCGTTGCAACACAGATACTCTCAGACTCTGAACGTCGTTAGAAAAATAAATAGTCTTTACTTGTAAAACAAACAAACTTGGCTTCTCATAAACAAAGAGAACACTTTCAATACAAAACAAAGTTTGCTTACAGTTCTAGTTCCGTAACACCGTCACAGTATCTCTAGCAGTAATATCACGAGCAGGAGTGAGAAGGAGTGAATGAACTTCCTGCCTTCCTTTTATTTCTGTTTTAACCACTTAATCAATTAGTCATCTTGTAGCAGTTAAAGTTACAGTACATATTATCTACCCAACCGTAGGATAAGGATCCAACACCCTCCCCCTCCTGGCCCAACCAGGTCTCTGTAATACCTACCAGGTCCGCACCCCCCTCCTGAACCAGATCACAAATGAGGAGGGCTTTATTTACCACAGACCTGGCATTGCACAACATCAACCGAAGGCCCAGGGCCTGAGGATCTGAACAACCCGGGGTGCGAGACAAGCATTGAGGGCCGGAGCACGCAAACGCTCGCAGATAGCGAGTGCGTCCTCCCCTAACACGATATGGCCCCCTGCTCCCGCCATATCTGCCCCTCCCACCCATGATGTTGATGGCAACGCCCTCCCCAATATAGGAACTAGCCCCCCCAGCTCCCCCCAACCCCTGTGGGTTATCCCCCAAACCCTATTTTCAAACAAATAGGCTGAGACTGATTCCGGGCTTTATTATTTACAACTAATTAATTATTTGGATTAAATTATGATTTTATTGTACTTGTTTCTTAACTTGTGTTCGCCGCCCTGAGTCCTTCGGGAGAGTGGTGGCATATAAATACATGTAATAAATAAATAAATAAATAAATTTTCATACTTATAAATTGCTTGCTTACAGCTTGCTTATACTTTCAGTTATTGTAACTTTCTTAAATATATGGTACATGAAATCTTAATGTATTGGATCTTAATTCAGCGGACTTAGTATGAAATGGATCAATAGTCTGCAACAGGAAATTGTATTTATGCAAATTGTCACAGGATTACTCTCCAATTTAACCAGTTTGTTAATAATTGACACCTGTGTCCCAATTAGTCAATTAAACTAAATGAGTTTATACTGTACTGTATTTTAAAAACCACAAGGCCACATTCCATTATTGAATAAAGTTTTTTAAAAGTTTGGTTGGAGAATCTGTGTGGAGTATGATGTTCACTTTTCTGTCTATTTAAGATATTAAATGATGATTTTTTATTATTTGAAGAATTGTAATACAAGTGCCACTGATCAAAAGTGTGGAATAGCAGTATGTTGAGGTAAAATATGTTTTGATGTCTAGATATGGATCAGCAACTAGAAATGTTCCAGAATTCCTTCTAGATAATTTAATAATTTTAATAAGCCTAGAATAATAATAATTTAAGAGTAGTTGTTAAAATAAAACAAATTATCTAAATAAAACATCTACCCTGTTTAAAGATCATTCAAAGTTACTAAAGCATTGAAAAAGTAACTTTACAACTAGTCCTTGTATTTATGATGGTCACAGTGTCCCATGGTCACATGGTTGCCATTTGCACTCTTCTCAGCCAACTGACAATAAGCAAAGTGGAGCAATAAAATTTTATTTCATGTGATGTCTTGTTTAAAAACTGGGTGATTTACACAAACCTGCAAAAATAGCTTTGTGGCAGTCATGTAATGTTTCACTTAATATTCAAAAGCACATACTGTAGAATCAGAAATAAAGGAACTGGGCATCCATTTTAATATGTATATGTCACATTTTAATAGATTTAAAATTAGAGAATTCAGGAAAACATTTTTACTATCTTTTGGATTCCTGTGTGTCTTTTAAAGCAGAAATCAGTGAGTTCATCTAATTGAGATGTTAAAAATACTATATTTTACAATAGAAGTTAACTTCACATGCTAATTTTGATCTGAAGGTACTTATGAACTGGAGGACAACAGAAATAGCTATTACAATTAGTTAATGATTGTTTTTGGGATTGGAATTTCTATTGCTAATCACTGCAATCATAAAGTGTGATCTCACATGACTGCATTGCTTAGTAATGGCAAACCCTGCAGTCCCTATTGCTATCATTAAGCAAGAAATGCTGACAATTTTTTGCTGGCTGCCAATAAGCAAAATCAGTGGGGAAACTGGCAGGAAGTTGCAAGTCCAAGGCAGCCCATAGGCATCTAGTGGATAGGTAAGTGACTACTGCATTGCGATGTATGATCGGGGCCGGGGGTAGTTGCTACCAGGTGAGGATGTGCAGGTGGCTGCCACTAGACGGGGATTCTATGGGCACATGTACTGTGGAGTAAAATCCCTGGGAATGATTCCCTGGGATCTTGTACACACTATAGTCAAACTCCTCAGGAGAAAGAGCTGCAAGGGTGCAAACAGCTCACAAAAGCAACTTGCAAACTTCCTTTCAAACTTCCTTGACTGTGTGGGAAGCCAGCAGGAAAGGTTGCAAATAGTTGCCAAGCACCCAGATTGCAGTCATGTGACTACGGGGATCCTGGGCCAATTGGAACTTGGAGGCCCGGTTGTCTATACCACTTGTTCAGTACCGTCATGACTTTGAATGGTCGTTGACTGAGTGGTCATTAAACAAGGATATTGAGTAATGCCTGTAGTTTATAGAGCTTCATGTTATTAGATGTTGGTATAAATGTTAAAGGTGTTATCTAAAAATCATAATGCTAAATTCCTTATTCCCATCTAATTATTTAGAAAGAAGACATCTACATGGTGGAGCACTGTTGCTGGTTGCCTTTCTGTGGGAAGCCCTCTGTATTTTCGCTCAGGGGCTCAGGAATTCGGAGAACCAGGATGGTGGAAACTTGTTCATAATAGGCCCCCTATAATGAAGCCTGAAGGAGAGAAACTTTCTGTGTCTTCTCTAAAAGCAAAAGGTAGGGCTTTATGAACTGCATATAAATCTGCGTATTTCAAGATTCAAGCTAAGCCTAGGTTCATAGGCATTTTGGGGAGTGGAAAGGGAATGTGTGCAAGCTTTGAAAAATTATCTGAGAGTTAATTTTATGCATCACAAAATATAAAAGTACAGAAATACAGGTAATCCTCAACTTATAGCAGTTCATTCGAAGTTATAATGGCACTGAAAAAAAGTGACTTATGACTGTTTTTCACACTTATGACCATTGCAGCATTCCCATGGTCATGTGATCAAAATTAGCAACTGGTTCATATTTATGATAGTTGCAGTGTCCCAAGTTCATGTGATCACCTTTTGCAACTTTATGACAAGCAAAGTCAATAGGGAAGCCAGATTCACTTTACAACTGTGCTGCTAACTGCAGTTATTCACTTTTAACAACTGTGGCAAGAAAGATTGTAAAATTGGGCAATTTTACAATTGTCTTCCTTAGCAACAGAAATTTTGAGCTCAATTGTGGTCATAAATTGAGGACTACCTATACAGAATAATAGGGTTTGAAGGGAGCTTGGAGGTCTTCTAGTACAACCTTCTGCTCAGTCAGGAGACCCTATATAATTTGGGCAAATTGTTGTCCAATCTCTTCTTCTGGAGGTAAGCCATTCCACTAATTAATTGTTCTGACAGCAAATTTCTCCTTAATTGTTAATTAATTAATACTTGGATATCTCTGATAAACTTCCATCTATTACTTTTTCTCCTACCCACAGGTGTTTTGGAGGTCAACCCTCTATTCTCTGTGACAGCCCCTCAAATATTGAAAGACGACTATCAGGTCACCCCACTCCTTCTTTTTGTTAGACTAGACCGGACATGTCAAATACAAGGCCCGCAGACCAGATCCAGCCTGTGATGTGCTTAGATGTGACCAGGGTGGATTTGATTTAAATCGAGGTTGATTTAAATCACAATTTAAATCTTGATTTAAATCACTAGTAAAAAGGCTTGATTTAAATCAACTCGATTTATATCATAATTTTTAAAGAGCAACTGTCATCTCTGCTACTCCTTTGACCCACTGTTGACTCACCGAAAGTCCCAGTGTTGCAGAATATGCAGCCTCATGCTACATAACTAAGCTCCATTTCATGCTGAATAAACTAAATTATTTATGTATCTTAAATAGAAAACTATCTTACGATAGATTTTTACCCCAAAAGTTTTTTATTAAAATAAATTCGATTTAAATAAAAAAAATCCGATTTAAATCAAAAAAATCTGATTTTTTTGATTTTTTTTAAAAAAATCATTGATTTTTTTTCCCACCCTGGATGTGACCCACAGGACTGCCCTGCAGACATAGAGGGGCTGGCCCCTGCTGCCTCAGCCTCCCCCTCCCCCGGGCACATGCACATGAGTGGAGAGAGCGTAGGGCCTAGCATTCCCAATGACTGTCTTGCCCCGCAGGCTGGCCACATTCTGAGCACTTCCCTTTCACCCGGGATGCCAGCCCCCATGTGCTCGGGCCGGCCACCATCACCTCGGCCCTAACCCTCCCCTTCTATGCCAAGCGCATAGAAGACGGCAAACGTGGGGTTGGTGAAAGGGAAGTGCTCAGAATATGGTCAGCCTGCGGGGCAAGACGGTCATTGGGAATGCTAGGCCCTATGCTCTCTCCACCTCCTGTGCATGTGCCTGTGGTGGGGGGGGTTGCTGAGGCAGCAGGGGCAGCCCTTCACTGTCACCAGAGCAGCCAGCAGTTTGGGGAGGCAAGGAGCTTGTGGGGCACCAAATTGTCCCCTCGTCAGGTTAGGCAGTGCGACTTGTTCCATCCCGACCCAGGCATCCCGAGTCAGCCACGCTCAGTGAGCGGCATCAAACCGGCCACACCCACCCAGTCACACCCACCTAGTCACGGCGACCCAGCTACTGCCCTTTGAGGGCAACCATAATGCTGATGCGGCCCTCAATGAAATTGAGTTTGACACCCCTGGACTAGACAGATATAATTCCAGATATAATGCCACCTCAGGCCCTTTGTCATGTAAAAGCTATTCTTAAGTTTCCTTATCTGTTCATTCTTACTAGATTCTAGATTCCTGCAAGTGTTCTTCATATGATTTAGTCTCCAGTTCCTATTCATCTTTGTTGCTCATCTCTGCACTTTTTCTAGAGCAAGGATGGGTAATTAATTTTTTCAAGGGGCTATGTGAGATGCTGGGATTGTTGCACTCTGCCCTCTGCTGACCCTCTGTACTCTGCCAACACCCCACCCCCCAATGCTGATACCCCAACGATGACACAGGCCATATAGGAACCGCTGAAGGGTGTAAAATACCCAAGTCTGTTCTAGAAAATCAAGATTTTTTGTTGTGGTGATCAAAACTGGATGCAATAGAACATACGAGCTCGAGCAGGAGACTCTATACCATTTTGGGCAAGTGGCTGTCTAGTCGCTTCTTAAATTCTAAGTGTATTCCAAGTGTTCAAATGTTGTCAAGATCCTTCTGGATCTTGAGCCTATCTTCTAAAGTGAAGGCTATTTCCACAGCTTGTTATCGTTTGCAAATTTGATGAGTTACCCTTCTATCCCCTAAATCATTTATGAAGATATTGAAGAGTACTGGGCCTAAAACAGAATCTAGTGGTATCCCACCGTGTGGTTGGTTGGTCAGTCAGTTACTAGTAATTTAAAACAGTGGTGACTAACCTGTAATGCCAGAATCACATTTGCACAGAATCACCTTTTTCCCCTTTTAGATCAGTGATAGCAAAACTTTTTGGCACCAAGTGCCCAAACCGGAGCTCCGCATGGGCTAACTGGTCTTTGGGTTTGTGGCACACAGATGTGCGTTGTCCAGTTGGTGTTCGGGTTTCTGGCGCCCCAGCGCACTCAAAGATCAGCTGGCCAGCGCACGGGAAACCAGAAGAGCAGCTGGTGACGACGTGCATGCCCACAGAGAGGGCTCTGCGTGCCACCGCGTGCCATAGATTTGCCATCATGGCCTTAGATTATCTTCTGTCTGCACTAGTGAATTAATTTTATCTTCATATAGGAAAAATTAAAAATATAGTGCAATCTTAAAATAGATTTAATGCAGTTAACCATACAAGAAAAAATCCAGGAATGGCTAACCTCACACATATACCTGGTCTCATTCACTTTGCACCATCATTGAACCATTCTTTTCATGGTACTCTTCTACACATTATTAAATATCAGGCTCACAACCAACAAAATACTGCACACTTTGATTTAAAATATGCAAGCATATATGTATGTAAACTTGCTGTGAATTTTTTTAATACTTGTAATGTAATCAGATATAATCAGCATTGTAATGCTGATATGATTATGGAAACTCACTGCTTATTTTCCGGCAGGTTCAAAACTGTCTATAGATCCAATCATTACAGTGGAGGGGCTTAGAAAACGAGTGAGCCGCAATCCAGTAGAATCTGCTATGGAGCTGAAGGAGAAGCGGTCTCGCACTCAAGAAGCCAAAGAAATCAGGAGAGCTCAGAAAGAAGCAGCTGGCTTCATGGACAGGAGTACATCCTCTACACCGGTCAAATTCACCAGTCGAAACAGGCATTCAGACATTATGCTTGAAAAGGGGGAGGTGGTTGACTTTTCCTCCCTCAGTTCTTCTGATCAGACACCTTTGACCAGCCCATCTCCTTCTCCCTCTCTGGATTTTTCTGCTCCTGGAACTCCAGCGTCACATTCAGCTACACCTAGTCTGCTTTCAGAAGCTGATCTTATTCCAGACATAATGCCGCCCCAGGCCCTTTTTCATGGTAAAAGCAATTTTTAAGTTTCCTTATCTGATCATTTTTACTAGATTCATTTGCACAAACATATTTTGACTGTGGTTGTACTACTGAGATATGTAATGTTTGTTAAGAATGTTATAGGAGAAAGAATATATAATTTTCATGATTGCAGCACTTGAGAAAATAAAATTATCCATATAAAAAAGGACTTAATGTGTAACATAGCAAATATTCATCTTTTTTCTTTCCTTTTTTTATTAAGACACATAAATAAATGAAACAACAATTAATATACAAAAGGAAACATTGAATCATTTTTAAAAGCCTACAATTTGGAAATGTATCTAAATAGGTTGATAATCTTAAGAATTTAAAGATGTTAAACATGATAATTATACTTTGCCCAGAAAGACATTCATATAGACAGAAGTGTAATTTTATATTATTTATTATTAAATTTATTTGCTGCCGATCTCATTTTGAAGCGACTGGGCAGCAATAATATTAGTAATAAGTGGTTTGACAGAGCTTCAAAATTCAGTGTTACATATTTGATTAGTATTTTTAAAACATTCTATCATAAAAGAAAAGAAAAATGATATCTGATGATAATATTCATTAGGTGTGCATATGCACACTTTCTCTGTTGAGATGTGGAAAATGAACCAACTTTTAAATGGTTGGTTTGAATGTTCTGAACTCAGAATAATACATAGAAGTATTCCAGTTGTTCTGGGCACTATATTTGGACTTTTCTTTTGAGGCTTGCAACTGAATTTGCCAGTAAAGCAGTAAGGAGTAGAGATGCCCTTGCTGCTATTATTTGGATGGAGAGATCTTAGGAGTGCTGGGCAAAACAGCAGGCATTGAAATATCAAAAGGCTCAATAAAGAGCCATTCTGAATTTAGATGCTGCTATGGAGGACTATCTTCAGTGCTGGTAGAATTTCACTGCTGAATACAGTAGAACCTCTGGTCACGACCATAATTTGTTCCATAACTTTGGTCGCAACCCGATTTGGTCGTGACCCAAATCTAATTTTGGAAATTTGGTGCTTACAAAAAAAATGGCGCAGAAGGGGAAATTGGCCGCGGGAAAAAAATTGTGAATTTTTTGGTTGGAACCTGATTTGGTCGTGGTCAGAAGCGTTCATGACCAGAGATTCTACTGTATATCTGCCTGGCTATCTTCATCCCATTTTGATAGAGCTTTTAAAAATGTTCTTTAGGTTTCACTTAATTTTAAAACAGTGTAGTACATACTGTATAAAAAAGAACACCGCTTTGGGGGGGGGGGCGAAAGCCCTACTAAGCAGGTATATACAAAAGTATGAAGGTAATTGCTTAATGCATTGTAAGCCGCCCTGAGTCTCCGGAGAAGGGCGGCATATAAATCGAACCAATAAATAATAAATAAAATAAAATAAAATAAAATAAAATAAAATAAAATAAAATAAAATAAAATAAAATAAAATAAAATAAAATAAATAAATAAATAATACATACATACATACATACATACATACATACATACATACATACATACATACTAGCAGAAGGGTATAAAGGAAGAATTCACCCTCTTTCTGAGCAAACAGTGCTAAAATCTGACTGAACCTGACAATGGCCGCCTGGTGGTTTCTTGCCTACCAAGCAAGAATGTTGATGTGATAATACTTCATATGTCTGTTATTTGATGGAATAAATCTTAAAATAAGACACTTATTAGTAGACTTTTATGGCCTTCCTCAGGTTGATGAATGAGAGATAAGCCCCTTACTTTACAATCCTGAATATATTTAGTCTCCAATGTTTAGGCTCTGGATTAAGCCCGAGGTGAAGGATTAGTGCTGTCCCTCTGGTACCATTTCACTTATTTACTGTATTGCCTGAGAGCTATATATTACATGAAGATCCTTGTGACTCTGTATAATTCTTCAGTCTCTGCAATCCCACTGTGTGGAAAACTACTTGACTGACCAAGTGCTTTGCCAGTCTGTCCATTATCATTGGAACGACTTGCCTGGTGCATCTTTCCTGGAATAGCATACCAGTATGAGTTTACTGGAATACCATACCAGTGTTACTCATATCAATGATATTTGTTGAGTCATCCCTGGTATTAAACTATCTGAACTAAAATGAGATTTAGACATTATCATCTATCCATCCAGGGGGACAGAGCATAATTAAATGTAATAACTGTTTAATAATTGTTTAAATTTAATATTTAAACAATAGAGACAAATGTTAACTAGTGTGCTTAATCATCTCAAAGTTGATAGGGCATGGATAGCTTTGCTTCTTGGCTTCAAAATTACATAAAGCTGAATCGTCCTCAGGAAGTAAAGAGAGCAGTAAGTTTAGATAGGAAAATAAACTGAGACACGGTCATGAAGGAGAAGAATGTCTCTGACTTACAGATCATACTAATATTAATATGAAAAAAATGTTCAGCTATTGAAAGCTGAACACAAGGAATGAGTAAAGGAAAGAAGATATAAATGTCTCTGTATATGGCATTGTAGATAATTACTAACAGTACCAAAGACTGCAAGAAGCTTATCTGTCCTGGACCAAATACTATAAACTGACTGCTCCCTTGAGATAAAAAACAGCAAGTCACATTTCTGAATCATTTAATATGAGTGCATGATAGGACTTAAAAGTAAACTATTATACTCGAGAGATAGGAGGAAAATAGTATGGGTAGCAATTAAAATAGATGTACATTGGAGTACCCTTGGAAACACTACAGATTATCATCAAGACTAGGTTGATATGGCACACCTCTTTCTCACTTTCTCTCATGCGTACATTTGTAATAATCAGATTTGAATAAAACTATCCTTAGTTGTAGGGTTGTTTAATTTTTCAACCAATATAAATATTACTGATTTACAGAAACTTGTACAGGCAATCATTGACTAACGACACAATTGAGCCCCAAATTCATGTTGCTAAGTGAGACAGTTGTTAAGTAAGTTTTGCCTGATTTTGTGACTTTTCTTGCCACTGCTGTTAGGTAAATAACTCCAGTTGTTAAGTTAGTCAGAGGATTGTTAAGTGAATCTCGCTTCCCCATTGACTTTGCTTGTCAGAAGGTCACATGATCTTGGGACACTGCAACCATCAAAAAGGTGAGTCAGTTGCCAACTGTCTAAATTTTGATCATGTGATCATGGGCATGCCGCGATGGTTCTGTGAAAAATGGTCATAAGTCACTTTTTCAGTGCCATTGTAACTTCAAATGGTCACTAAATGAACTGTAGTAAGTTGAGGACTGTATTTTAGTTTTCTGTTGTTTTGTAAAAATTGGGATATTGATTTTGTAAGGCAAAAAAATCAAAGTTGACATATTTTCAGAATTTCCTAGGTATCAACATTTACTATCTGCAGGAAAAATATTTGGTTACAATATTACAGTGTTTCTGAGGCATTTTGTTTTGTTTATAGATGATGAAGAGATGGAAGGTATGATAGACCCAGGAATAGAATATATCCCTCCATCCGGTGCATCAGGGACAATGATCCAAAAGAAAATGAAGCTGTCTGATCAGATTAAACAAGAGCTGATGTGTGAAGAAGGAAGAGCAGAGAGGCTAGTCAATGTTGTGGAAAATCATAGTAGTACACATGCCTTCCTTCAAGACCAAGGTTTAAACAAGCGGAAGACCCAGCAAGCTCATAAGGATTCGCAATCTAAATATACTGCTATTGGTATCTATGAAGAAAAACTTCTTTTGAGGAACTTGGAGGCCTGTCTAAATGCAGCAGACATGACTCCTGAGGCTCGGAGACTGAGGCGCAAGCTGATAGTCCGAAAGATGAAACGAGAGAGAGGTCTTCCCCTTTTTAACTTGGACGATATTGTGAATTCTGCTCTTATCTTGGTTGATCAGTTTTATGGAACTAAGGAAAGACATGCTGCCTATCTGCCATCAGATTATGCAGTATACAAAACTTCTTGCCAGGCTTTCCGAATCTTGGATCGATATCAGGTTCCTGTTTTTCTGTTGTTATTATCACTATCATTATCATAAAATATATCTTATTTTTTCCTTAGGAACTTACAGTGATTCCTTTTGAAATCTCCCTGTTTCATAACAACAACCTATGAAGTAGCTTGGGTTGAGAAAGAGCAATTGGCTCAAAATCTCTGTCTTTTTTTAAGTTATTCTCTATAATTCAATATGTATGAGAATCCATTTGGAGACAATTTGGTGCCATGGTTAACGGCACTGTCTTACAAACTGAGAGTTGGTGAATTTGGTGCCATCTTAGGCACAGAACCATTTGAATGAGACTGGGCCAATCACTATCACAGACCTAGTAAGGACTAACCATTTCAGAAAAAAATATTGGCAAGAAAACATTGTGAACTCTATGGCAAGAAACAAGACTGACTTGAAGGGACAAATAATAAATTATAATCTGTTGTTACATCCCTGTAAAAAGGATGGAGCAATAATGCTTAACAACAATAATAAAGTTGGAAGGGACTTTGAAGGTCTTCTAATCCAACCACCTGCACAAGCAGGTGCCTGTGATGGCGAACCTATGGCACGAGTGCCGGAAATGGCATACAGAGCCATTTTTCTGGGCACGCGAGCTGTTCCCCAACTCACCTGCAGCTGCGCATGCACACACCCCCCAGCTAGTGTTTGGGCCTCCAGTACGAATGCGCACAATTCAGGGGACTCAGCTGGTCCTTGGAGCTCTGCGCATGCATGCGCATTTGTGCACGCACCCTGGAGTACTGGTGCACAGCGCATGGTTGCGCAGACGGCATTCATGCATGTGCATTGAGCATGCAAAAACCACATGCATGCGCAGATGGTGTGATTGTGCATGCAGAGCATGGGGCACACGCGCGAAAGCTGTGCGCATGTGCAAATAGTGTGCGTGCAGCGCATGGGTGGGTGTGCAAAAGCTGTGCGCATGTGTAGATGGTGCAGTTATGCGCACAGCGCATGGGGGAGGAGCCCTGCGTTAGCATGATGGCACACATGCACGCACAGCGCGCAAAACACAGACCTGTTTGGCACTCGGTGAGTAAAAGGTTTGCCACCACTGCCCTATACCATTCTGGACAAATGGCTGTCTGATCTCTTCTTAAAAATCTCCAGTGATGTAGCACCCACAACTTCTTGAAGGCAAGCGGTTCCACTGGTTAATTCTCATTATCAGGGAATTAATTTAGTTCTAAGTTGGTTCTCTCCTTGATTACTTTCCATCCATTACTTGTTCTGCCTTCTGGTGCTTTGGAAAATTGATTGACACCCCCCCCCCCATTTCTTTGTGGCAAATATTGAACCACTGCTATCATGTCACCCTGGTCCTTCTTTTCACTAGACTAGAAATACCCAATTCCTGCAATCTTTGTTCATATGTTTTAGCCTCCAGCCGCTTTATCATCTTTGTTGCTCTTCTCTGCACTCTTTCCAGAGCCTCAACATCTTTTTTATATTGTGACGACCAAAACTGGATGCAATATTCCAAGTGTGGTCTTATCAAGACACTAGCTGGATACCCATGCTTTGCTATGAAACTGTGATCGGGCTTGATAAATCAACACTTACAGCTTGAAAATTAATGAGTAGTTACGATCGGCTTCTCCTCTTCCCTTCTCTCCCTCAGCCTTGCCCCACAGAAACGGCTCCTATCCTATCCCCTTCTCTCCCTCAGCCTTTCCCCACAGAAGCCTAGCCTATACCCTTCTCTCTCTCAGCCTTACCCTACAGAAGCCTCCCCTATCCTATCCCCTTCTCTCCCCCAGGCTTGCCACACAGAGGCCTCTCCTATCCTGCCCCCTTCTCTCCCTCAGCCTTGCCCCACAGAAGCCTCCCCTATCCTATCCCCTTCTCTCCCCCAGGCTTGCCACACAGAGGCCTCTCCTATCCTGCCCCCTTCTCTCCCTCAGCCTTGCCCCACAGAAGCCTCCCCTATCCTATCCCCTTCTCTCCCCCAGGCTTGCCACACAGAAGAGGCCTCTCCTATCCTATCCTAGGCTTTACGGTTCTGGAGATTTCGTGATTACAGCATGAGTGGTTTTCGCGTTTTTATATATATAGATTATAAAGCAGTACACTTCACATGATCCTGATCTTAATGCAGCCTAGGATTGCATTGGTTTTTTCGCAGCACTTTGCTGCCTGTTATTTAAGTGTTTGTCTACTAGGACTCCAAATGTCAAATGGACCCCTTCCACTACACTAGGTATTGCAATTTCCCTTTCTAATATCTGGAATCCAGGATCCGTTTTACTTTGTAATGTTTCTCTCCTCCCATCATAGTTGGTCCAGGGGCTTCTTTTCCTACAGGCCTTAAGTTAGAGCCCTGGACTGGCTTCAACAAACTGCAATGGAAAACTGGGTGCCCTTTCCCCAATATCTTGGGCAGCTTTAACTCTACCATAACAGAGTTGATCACCCTCACAATAGGGAAGGGCCCCACATACTTAGATCCCAACTTTCGGCTGGTTTAACCTGGTTTAATATCAAGGTTCTGACTGACGAACCCAGCCGAAGCAATCACCACCGAGATGATCCAACACTCTTCATGCAAAATTTTATTGAGTACATCACTTCAGCACAGTTGAAGGCAAAAAGAAGATCTAGATCTTTCCCGTGCTAATCCCCATAGTTAAAGTTCACATTCTTCCACCCCCCCAATTAGCTCAGGTCACATTGTCTAGTACATTCTCTGGATATTGTTGTGGGAAAATCAGGCTTTTGTAAACACCTGCTGGTGTCCTCATGCAGATCTCTTGATATCTGGGCCATGTTCTATCTCCCGCTCCCTCCCCTCATAATTTGTTGGCAAGCTGAGATGTGTTAATAATGGCAACAGCAAAAAGTCTGTACTGTGTTTTCCCGAAAATAAGACCCTGTCTTGTATTTTTTTGAACCCTGAAATAAGCACTTGGCCTTATTGCCATGCGCTCAAAAGCCCGATTGGGCTTATTATCAGGGGATGTCTTATTTTGGGGGAAACAGGGTAGAGATTCTCAGTCATCCAGCCCAACCCCCTGCTTAGGCAGGAAACCCTACACCACTTCAGACAAATGGTAATCCAATCTCTGCTTTAAAACTTCCAGTGTTGGAGCATTTACAACTTCTGGAGACAAGTTGTTCCACTGATTAATTGTTCTGTCAGGAAATTTGAGGGGCTCCTACAAAAACGAGGAGGTCAAACTATTTTCCAAAGCACCAATGGAAAAGCTTGCCTTCAGAAGTTGTGGGTGCTCCATCACACACAAGCAACACAGTTACAAGATAATTTGAAATCTTTACAGTCTAATACTGTAAGCTAACTCTTAAATGCTGAAAATGCAGGATCAAAATACATAAACACAGAAACAGCATTGCAACCCTATTCCAAATTAATAAAATCAATTCTGCTAATTAGAACATGTATTTAAAAAGCCATAAGAACTCTGACAAGAAACTCCTGCTCTGTATTAACATTTTTAAAACTCCTTCCCTGGCCTAATCCTGTCAAGAACAAGGAGAGATTCAACCTAGAAATGAGGAATTTTCTGACAGTGAGAACAATCAACCAATGGAACAGCTTACCTTCGGAAGTTATGGGAGCTTCATCACTGGAGGCTTTCACGAAGAGATTGGACTACCATTTGTCAGAAATGATGTAGGGTTTCCTGCTTGGGCGGGGGGTTGGACTACATGACCTACAAGGTCTCTTCCAACTCTGTTAATCTGTATGATCTATAACTTTCTATTGTTTCTGGGCCACTGCATTCCTGCGGTTTTGTTATTGCAACTAAGTATTCGCCTGTTAAATGGTTCTTGGCTGTCTGCCTGGGCCAGAGCTATTAACTGAAGGGAGAGAGAAGTGGGGGAGAAAGCTCTCTTGCACTTTAAGCCTTAATTTTAAAAGACCTAGAATTTTTCTGTTGAGGAAATGGCTATGTGGTTATTTCTTCTTTTTCTTTTCCCTTCCTTTGGTTAATTACAAATTAGCAGGAATGTCTGAGAGGTGTGTGAGCTAGTGGAATCTTTAGGCAGGCAGGCAGACAGGCAGCCTTGACTATTCAGCCGGTTTGCAGAACTCCACAAAGAGTTAACAAAACAGTTCTCCCAAAACTGCGAACTGGTTGAATTCCACCAGTGTTATTACCTGTTTGCTCCCAAAGCTTCCAGGAAGCTTAGTGTCCAAGGGCTTTGAATCCCGAACTTCTTGCACCCAAAGCGAGAATTATATCCCTAACTCAATGAGCCGATGATGCTATCATGATGATTGTTCCAACCTTTTAAGGAAGTAGCCATTATTGGGTGTTTTTGAAAATTACAACTTTTCATGTGTTTTATATTTATGTATTCTAGTCCGAGTGGATTTAATATTGCTATTCCTTAATTTAAGAAATAACTGAAACATTGTGAAACAAATTCTGATGACCCCATGGTTTATGCTGATACAATATTATTATAAGTTTCTGCTATCCTTTTGCTATCCTCAATTTATGACCACAATTGAGCCCCAAATTTCAATTGCTCAGCAAGACAGTTATTAGATGTGTTTTGCTCATTTTACAATGTTTCTTATCACAGTTATTAACTGAATCACTGCAGTTGTCAAGTTAGTAACTTGGTTATTACTAACAATGGCTTTCCTCATTGACTTTGCTTGTCAGAAAGTTGCAAAAGGTGATCACATGTTCATAAATACATGCCAGTTGTCAAGCATATGCATTTTGATCACATGACGATGGGGATGCTGCAATGGTCATAAGTGCGAAAAGTAGTCATAAGTCACTTTTTTCAGTGCCATTATAACTTCGGTCACTAAATGAATGGTTGTAAGTTGAAAACTACCTGTTAATGCCAAAATGATTTGTTGTTCAATACTAAAGCTCCCAAGCTTGCTTCAGACTATAGTAATGTAAAATATATTGAGGCTATGGTAGTCATTGGCAGAAGCATTTCTGAGGAATGAGAAGGAAATCAAAGTACAGCTTTGGAAGAGAAAAGGTTGCAGAGCAAAAGAGAAAGATGGTCCTTTACTTTCGGAAAGCAAGAACAAAATCAGAGAAAATAACTTCTTACTCACAGGAGGAACTTGGGTTAGGGATGAGCACACTGGCATCCTCTAGATCAGTGGTTCTCAACCTTCCTAATGCCGCGACCCTTTAATACAGTTCCTCATGTTGTGGTGACCCCCAACCAGGGGTGGGTTCTAAATTTTTTTACTACCGGTTCTGTGGGCGTGGCTTATTTTGTGGGCATGGCTTGGAGGTCATGTGACTGGGTAGGCGTGGCTAGCTGGTCATGTGACCAGTTGGCCATGGCTATGTGTATAGGGACTACTCAGAGGGCTGAAAAAAGTCATTTCTGACAGGTCCTCGCACTTTTGACCGGTCCTTACACTTATGACCATCCTCACATTTATGCCCGTGCAGCATTCTTAACAGCCATGTCACTCATTTCACAACTGCTTCTTTTCACCATGGTGATAAGATAAGGCAAAAAATGTAAAATGTGAGGATAGTCGTAAATTCGAGATCTTGTCAAAAGTGCGAGGACCAGTCAAAAATAACTTTTTCAGCCCTCTGAGTAGTCCATGTGCACAAAAGGATTACCCAGAGGGCTGAAAAAAGTCATTTCTGACAGGTCCTCGCACTTTTGACCGGTCTTCGCACTTATGACTGGTCATCATTTATGCCCATTGTAGCATTCTTAACAACCATGTCACTCATTTCACAACTGCTTCTCTTCACCATGGTGACAAGATAGGGCAAAAACGTAAAATGTGAGGACAGTCGTAAGTTCGAGGACTGGTCAAAAGTGCGAGGACCAGTCAGAAATAACTTTTTCAGCCCTCTGAGTAGTCCATATGCATAAAAAGATACAGCAATAGAGAGGGATGAAGGAAGGGAAGGGAAATTAGAGTAGGAGTGAGGGTAAGAGAGGGAGGAAGAGAGGAGGAGAAGGAGAAAGGAAGAGGAAGTAGGGAGGAGAAGAAGAGGGGGAGGAAGAGAAAGTAAGAAGGAAAGAAAAGAGAGAGGTGGTAGGTTTGAGGAGAAAGATTGCTGCACAATAAAAAAGATGAAAGGGAAGAAAGCCAACCCCAAACAAATATAAAGATATTAAGATAAAGAATGAATGGTTAAACTTTAAAGAATAAAAGAGAACAAATATGAATAAATAACAATAATTAGAAACACACATACAAACATACAATGTATTTTCTTTGAACAGAGTATTTGGCCGGTTCACAAATTTAAACAGTGTTTAGTCATTTCAATTAAATTTACAATTTCTATATTTCCTTTTTGCCATATTTATTCCTCATCTATTTTTGTAAAAAACCAATATTAACCTTCATCCTCATCTCTAATCTTAATCAAATTCAATTTTTCCTTTCTATTCTATATTATACCCCTTCCCATTGTCATCTATTTTTATATCCATCCTCACATTGGTTAATTATGTAATATTACAGTTGTTTAATATAAATTCAACATTTTAATATAAATCAATTAGTTATATAACTACCTTTTTATATATTAATCAATATGAACATGAATATTCCAATTATTCCCATGCAATCCAATTTCTTACAAATCAATTAATTATATTTACCAATAATAATAAACCAAATAATTTCTCCCATATATTCCTCCAAACCACAACTTAACCATTTCTGCTTTCAACACAATATACAATTAATAGTATCTCAATTATTACAATTCCCTAGTTAAATAGAGCTTTCTTTCTTTTGTGTTTTAAAATCTTGAACTCTCCTCTTTTTCCCTAAATTTCCCATTGTTTGCACCTACCTTTTTTGGTGAGGAAAAAGAAAAGAAATCTGCCTGGCTAATTTTTCAACGTTGCAGCAACAGCAAAGCCAACAGCCTGCTTTAGTTTCGGTTTCGTTTTTCAGCATAGCTAGGGGGAAAAAAAATCTGCTCCAGGACTTTTTGCAAGGAAGCAGCAGAGCCCTCCGCAAAACAGCTGAGACCAAATCAGCTGAGAGTTGGGAGCCGATCTAATCAAGGGCTAATTAACCTATGCTGAAGCTCCGCGGGCCAATAAAATTACAAAAAAACACCAAACCCTTTGTTAAATTGCTGGCTCGCCCGCCCCTCGCCCACCACTATTTATTGGCAATAAATAGTGGTGCGGAGGGTTGGGGCAGGCCAGCAATTTAACAAATGGTTCGGCTGAACCCCCTAGAACCGGCAGAATCCCACCACTGGCTATAGGGTGGCCCTTTGAAGCCCCGCGGCAAGAATTTAAACAGTTTTTTTTTCCTCTAGCCATCAGCTGGGACTCAGGAGGCAGCAATAGATTGGGAGTGGGCGGGGTAAGCGAACGGCCGGCGATCCAACAGAGCAGAGAGTGAGGGTGAGTGAAGGCGTGGGGGGGGCGAGAGAGGGCTTTGGCAACCCCTGTGAAATGGCCGTTCGACCCCCAAAGGGGTCACGACTCCCAGGTTGAGAACCGCTGCTCTAGATAATTTGAACCACAGTTTCATAATCTTCAAAGCTACAAATCAAAGCAGATGGAGGCAAACTTGGTTTCTAGCAAGAAAGCTAGATTCTCACAGAATAATACTAATCAAAAAAAGAAAAAAATGGGTGTTATGGGAATTTTGGCAACTATTTGTGTTTATTTTAATACCCTCTCTATTTCTAGGATTTTTTTTAGGATGGCAGGGATTTCATGATTCTCTTTTCAAATGTTGATGTAAATTGGAATGTGACTGCCTATTTTTCTGATAAAGGAAGAATGTGTAGATATTCCAAATTTGTAATATTTCGTAGATTGCCATCCTCTTTCCAGTCATTGTGAAATCTTTTCCAGTCACATGTAGAAATGTTTCTGTTTCATGTAGAAAGGTGGGAAACACAGACTGAGAATAAATTTTGTGCAATAAATATATAAAAATACAAACAGTAAATATATTTCTAATTTGCTGCTGATAGTTTTCTTGTCTGCAGTGTCACAAATTCAGAATTTTTTACTTATCTTTTTATTATGCGCAATATTGGGCATCAAAGTAAGATAAGCAATTTGATTTTAAATGCATAAGACCACTTATTCAGTAGTTGGTTTCTCTAGGATGCATGCAACTTCTTGCTATTTTGGATACCTATATAATCTCTGTATATTAAAATTCTCTTTGTTCTGCTTAACATTAGATGTCATCATGCATCTGCCATATTTGATTAATCATTGGTACTGGCCATATCACTGAATTTATTTCCTGATTACTTCTGTAACTCAGTTATTTCTTAATTTTGTTTTACAGACTAAGGTTTCTGCTGCGAAAGAGTTTCAACATAGAACTACAACATTTTGGTGCCGACTTGTAGGGTCTGAAGATACAACTGATCATAGCATTATCAGTCCCTATACTTCTCGTGTTTTGAAACCTTATATCAGGTATAGATATGCTATTGGGAAGACATTTTTTCTTCTGGCTCCTTTATATTCTTTGATCTTGGTAAATATTGATAATTAAGAAAATAACACTGATCAGCTATAGCTCTCCTATTGCTTTTTCTCATTGCTTTGTCCTGAAGAAAATAAAAGATGAAGAAGTAAAAGGTGGCTTTCAGGATGGGTGGCAGAGTTTGCTTCTGCATATAGACAAGGAAAGGGAAAGTGCCAAATGGTGGGTTGCTACCGGTTTGCCTCAGTTCGGGCGAGTCGGTAGTGGCGATGGTGAGGTGAGAGCGAACCAGTTCGCTCTGACCATCAGCTGGGCCTTCCCACCCACCCCTGCGCTATACCTACCTATATTCGTTCATTTTTAGCCCAGCTGATAGGCGTGCAGAGCGAATTGCTGCACCTCAGCTGTTCGGAAATGTAATGCGCTTGTGCAGAGCGCAAGTTTGGCATGCGTGTGTGCAAAGTAAACTGGTGGTAACACCGGTTGTAACCCACCACTGTTCCTGCCACAGTAAAACACTGACTATGCTAAGATTATGATGCTAATCAAGCACTCATCTTTTATCCAGAACTTATCAAATGGCAACATATGCTAAACATTTTGATAATTTAACATTATGTGGGAAAGCCACATATACTTTACTTGCTGAAGGAAGAGCTGGTGAGTTTAATGGGAGATGAAATACTTAGATTTAAGACACACACCCGGTGACATCAGAGTCATAGAATTATAGGGCTGGAAAGTTTCTTGGAGATCTTTTAGTCCAGCTCCCTTCCCAAAGTTGGAGACTTTCTGCATCCTGGATAAATGGCTGTCCAATTTTTTTTAAAGACCTCCTGCGATATTCCTCTCACAACTCCAGGTGGCAAGCTATTCCATTGATTAATTATTCTTACTGTCAAGAAATTTTTTCTTTGTTCCAGATTGGATCTCTCTTTAACAAACTTCCATCCATCCCAGTGGTGACATTCAAATTTTTTCCATCCTCCTCCCTATGAAAGCCCCTCAAGTACCAGAAGATAGCTATTATGTAATCCTCTTGTTAGGCTAGACATATCTAGTTCCCTTAAGAATTCATCATATGGCTAGTTTCTAGATCTCTTATCATCTATTTGCTCTTCTCTACATCCTTTCTAGGGTCTCAGCGCCTTTTTTGTATCATGGTGACCAGAACTGGATGTGTATTCCAAGTGTGGAGGCACTTCTCTTTATCTTGATCCTTCTGTTCCCTCTGATGCAGCCTAGGATTGCATTGACTTTTTTGGCAGCTGAACACACTGTTAGCTCATATGTAACTAATGGTCCACTAGGACACAAAGATCCCTTTCACAGTTACTACTCTGTTTAGCCAAGTACTGCCTGTTCTATACCTATGCATTTAGTTTTTCCTGCCTAAGTGCAGGATCTTACTTTTCTCACCACTGAACTGTATCTTGTTGGATAGGACTCAATGCTCAATTCTGTCAAAATCGTTCTGAATTATAACTTTGTCTTCCAAGCTGTTACTCCCTGTAGTTTGTTTTAATCTGCAAATTTGATGAGTTCTCCTTCTATCCCATCATCTAGATCATTTATGAAAATGTTGAAGAGCATTAGCCCAAGACAAAATGTTGAGGTACCTCACTGCGTGCTTCCCTCCACGTAGATGTAATTCCATTAAGGACTACACTGAGTGCAGTTTGTCAGCCAACTGCAAATCCATCTAGTAGTGGTACTATCACACATTGTTCTATCACACCAAGAAATGGGCTGCAGTCTACTTTGTCAAATGTCTTATGGTCAAATGGTTTTAAATCGGCCAAATCTATTTAATTATTTTAATTTTTAATTATTGTTGTGTCTTGTGTTTTTAAATTGGCTGTCCTTCGGGAGAAGGGCGGTATAGAAATAAAATTATTATTATTATTATTATTATTATTATTATTATTATTATTATTATTATTATTATTATTATTGATGTCCAAGTATACTATATCCAAAACATTA
This sequence comes from Pantherophis guttatus, assembly GCF_059756535.1. NCBI lineage: Eukaryota > Metazoa > Chordata > Lepidosauria > Squamata > Colubridae > Pantherophis > Pantherophis guttatus. Next base: position 116,199,347 of record NC_142065.1, on the reverse strand, counting down.
CTTTGATATGCTAATTTAGTCAGTTTATCAGAGAAGGGAATAAAGTTTGTCTGGCATGATCTCTTTTTAACAAACTCATGCTGGCTTCTAGCGATTGATTAGTTCATTTTAGGTGCTCACAAATCTGCTTGAATATCTTTTTTAGGCTTTTCCCAGATATTAATTTTGCTAAGTGATTAGCAAAAAATTCATCTATTTTTCTTTTTCCTCTCATATTCACCCAAATGCGTTTAAGAAGGCTTTCATCCATGGTGTTATGTCATTCTGTAGAGGTGTATTCCTTACATAAAATGCAATGCAACACTTCCTCCTCTTCTGGGAGGCATGTTTCTTTTGAATAGTTTATATCCTTCTAGCATATGTTCCAATTGTGGGATTCTTTTCCAGTGTGCTGGTCCCACAATCCATAACCGGGTTCCTTTCTCCATATCTTGACAACAACAGAGAGAAAAAAACTCTGTTCCTTCGTGCTATAACCACGCCCTCCTGTCACCTTGCACTTCAGTCTTTTTCTCTCAGTCGCTGACAGACTGGGTGGTTTCTTCGTGCTCGGCTTTTACCCTGCTATTTTTGTAGGCTCGTTAGCTGAATTTATTTATTTTTGATTATTTCTTTTACCTTCGGGAGAGAGCTGTGGATTGGACTCATTGCAGCCAGCTGCTGAGGTGCGTGTGCCGCGTCTGGGGCTCCAGGCCGGCCTGAGCCTCTCCTTTCATTATATTTAGCAGCATCCGGATACTGTCCCTTCGGGGCGGTCCCGGGATTGGCATTTCAGCTGCCGGTGTTGATGTTGGGCCGCAGGTCAGCTGGCTGGCCCTCCCACACCACTTACTTTAATCAGCTCTCCTTAGTGGCGGCTCCGGAGTTCCTGCTCAGGTTCCGAGCACACTCTGAAGTTTATACAGCTTCACTGCACTCGACAGCCGATTGCCTGGCGTGGGAGTCAGAGCGATCGGAAAGGCCGCGGTTGTTGCCAGTCACTGTTATTATGACCGCCATCTTGCTTTGCCCGCGCGGCTGCCATTTTGGAACGAGCGGCTTCCATCTCGGGCTCCTGGCGTGGCCGCCATTTTGGGTCAGGGCGACCACCATTTTGTTACTGGCGCGGCTGCCATTTTGGGACAGGGCAGCCGCCATTTTGTTACCAGAGCGGCCGCCATTTTGAGATTGGGCGGTCGCCATTTTGTCTTGCCCTTGCCGCTGCCATTTAAAGGCTCCTGCACTGTCAGACCTCCGGAACAAGCGGAGCCAGCGAAGCCACGCCTTTGGCCCTTTTGGGCCAGTGCTAGTGGGGGATATTCATTCAAGCCTGGCCTCTGGACACAGTTTCTACACTACTGTGACTCAGCACAGTAGGAGGTTTGTGCTCCTGGGAGGGATTGGTTTCTTATTGGTTACACAGTCCCATCTGGGCCTTTATCTCATTGCTCCATTGCGTGACTGACTTACCTTGGACTCATGGCTGACTCCTCCTTATCATCTGATCTGGAGCATGAACCTAGCCCTCCCAGACCCCCCAAAACCAAGGCCAAGGCAAAGACTTGGTCGACCTCTTCCAGCCGACCCATACCTCAGCCTAAGGCCTCAGTTGCCTCTGATAAAGACGCACTGCGTCGCTATAACGCTTTAGAGCGCCAATTTAAGAAGGCCAAGCAGGCTGCTTCTTCGTCTCTAGGCCTAGAGGCGCAGCCATTGCAGCAAGCCCCTTTGGTGCGGGGATTGATATCACGCCCCTCGTAACCCATACTCAATGGCCCAGTACGCTGGCACACTCATTTGGGGGTTCTGACCAGTCTCTGGCTCGCTCACGTGGGGTGTCCTTTTCCATGCCGAACGTCTCGGCAGTGGGGTTGGCGCCATCAGCAGCTCCCCAACAGAAACAGCCAGAGGCTACGTTAACCCCTACCGCTGCGGGGCTCCGCGACGCAGCGGGTCACCTGCAAGGGAGCCAACTGGACCTACAAGCAATGTTGTCTACTGCCCTATCATCTTCGTTGGCGGGTATTCAGCAGGCAACCCAACTACCTAGCACAGCTGTACTGGTCCAGCCCCTATCACAGGGTCAGCTTCCTGCAAGATCCCACTCTCCATCCCACAAAGAGTCCACTTCCTTGGATGATTCCGATCAAGAGGAGGACTGCCCTGAAGACATTGAATTCTCGGAGGACAAGGGCTTGTTGCCGGATACCCCTGCCTTTACTGGGCTTTTCAGACCGTTCCTCTTCAAGTCGCTTTTGCATAAAGCCAGGATGACAACAAACCTCGGGACGGGGGATTCACACCTCAGTGCAGCGCAATCGGCGTTGGGTCCTCATGACTCCTTGTTTAAACTGACCAAGCCGGACAAGGACTGTATTCCCTGTCCCCAGCTGTTTTCGGAGGTGATACAGAATCCGTGGACCCAACCTGGCTCGTTGACAGCGCCCAGCAGCCAGGACAAGAGACTGTATTGCGCAGCCCCTGAGTTGGAGGACATGTTAACGCTACCAGTGGTGGACGCCCCGGTCGCGAACCTATCCTCTACTTCGGTCCTGTCCACTGACTCTTTGGATGGACTCAAAGTGCACGACAGGAGAGCCGAGCTTGCATTCCGGAAGGCACACCAAGCTACGTCCTGGGCCATCAGAACAGCGACCGCTACGTCCTTCTTTAATAGGGCCTCACTTATCTGGCTGAGGCAATTACAAGAGCGACTTCCCCCAGAGGAAACGAGGTTGCATCAAGATATTAACAAGATAGTGGCCGCCACTGAATACTCAGCGGACGCCTCGTTGAACTCTGTCAAATTTGCCTCACGCGCATTGGCCTCCATGATCACATCGCGATATCTGTTCTGGCTCTGCGACTGGAAAGCTGATGCCAAAGCCAGATGGAAGTTAGCTTCTGCACCATACAAGGCCCCCAACCTTTTTGGGGCTGCCTGTTGTGGCCCCGCCCTCTGAGCCTGTCCCATCGGAGGAAGAAAGCTCCGAGCATGAGGAAGAGGAGTCAGCCAGGCCTCCCTCTCCAGGCCCCTCCCCTCTGGCATTGTCTCAAGTGCCGACCGAGGGAGAGGAGACAGCTGATTCGGATCAGAGTGATAAAGAAACATCATTCCTGGACGCACGCCTCCAAAGGCGTGATAAACGTTTGCAGCAGCTTAGGAGGCATGCTAGGGATTAGAACTGAGTCACTGGACCACACCCCAGAGACTATATAATAGAGGGTGGTGGTCAAGGATTTTTGTGACGAACAAAGCAAACCTTAGATAGTCACTAAAGCCTCGTCCGGAACTGCTGAGAGAAAGATTTAAAGTGTCGGACATTTGGACTCTTGAGTATTTATCTTTCTGTTTTACTTTGAAAATAAAGTCACTTGGCAGACGGTGTGTCTATCGCTGCCAAGTGGAAGATAAGACCTGGGTGCGTTCCAAAGTGTTTCCTTAACCCTTGACTGGCTGTGTTTGTGTGTGTGTGGGTACGGGGACAGATCACTGCCTTGGATCCAGTCCTCGTTGATGATAAGGATAGGCGCAAGGTCCTACCATCTTCCTACCGCAGACCAAAGCGCCGTTACGTCCCGTATTCACAGAGGCAGCCCTTTCGCGCTGCTTCAGGACCTGGTGACCTGCCTACCAAGGAGGTGATCACTTCGTGGACACACAACAGTCCTGCGACCACGGCAGAACCCATTCCTCTTCCAAGCGCCCGTTCTGGGGATCAGGGTATAAGAACTTCCACTGGGGCAAGTGACTGTCGGTCGTCCGGTCCCATCGGCGGGCGTCTCCAGCTCTTTTACCACCAGTGGGACCAATCGATGGCGGATGCCTGGATTTGCCACATAGTTGCTCAGGGACTATCCATCGAATTCACGGGCCCACCTCCGAGTCGTTTCCGGTGTTGCCCGGTTCCGGTAGCACCCGAGAGGAGACTTCTCATGGACGAGGAGATTCGTCATCTTTTGGACATCAGGGCCATAGAACCGGTTCCTCTGGATCAACAGGGAACTGGCATCTACTCAGTTCTCTTTTTGGTTCCCAAAAACTTGGGAGGCTGGAGAGGGATTCTGAATCTGAAAACCTTGAATCTGTTGGTTCACTATCGCAAATTCAAAATGCACTCCCTCCGTTCGATCCTCAGCAGTGTGAGAAAGGGGGACTTCTTACAGTCCTTGGACCTCAGGGAGGCATACCTTCATGTCCCGATTCATCCCGCCCACCGGAGGTTCCTGAGGTTCGAGTATGCGGGCAACCATTTTCAATATTGTGCCATGCCCTTTGGGCTGTCCTCGGCCCCCAGGACCTTCACCAAGCTGGTGTCGGTGGTTGCGGCAACCCTCAGGTCTGTACCAGTCAGAGTCTTATGTTACCTAGACGACATCTTGGTACTCTTGTCTTCCCTGGACCAGTCGTCTCGCGACATGGCTTTAGTAATCGATGCTTTCCAAAGACACAGCTTCTCCATCAACCGGAACAAGAGCAAGTTGATTCCTTCCACCTGTCTGCTTCACCTGGGCGCGGTGATCGACTCAGCCAAGGGTCAGGTGTTCTTGTCACCGGACAGAGTCCAGAATCTCAATGAATTGGTACATCAAGTTCTCGCTCAGAGGTCTACTCCCCTGTTGCTCCTGTCTCAGCTGTTGGGGAAGATGGTGTCGTGTTTTTCCATCGTTCCCTGGGCTCACAGGCACTCTTGCCCTCTACAGTGGCACTTTCTTCCCTTTCAGCGGAACGGCCGCAGCAACTCCTCTCACCGGGTGACATTACCTCCTCAGATATGCCTCTCGCTCCGCTGGTGGACCTCCCCAGCTCTGCTTCGGGGATGTCATTTCCTAGTGTCAGACCGGCTGGTGCTGACCTCCGACGCAAGCCTCCATGGCTGCGGCGCACACCTCCTCAATCAGGTGACACAGGGCCAGTGGTCTCCGGCAGAACGGCTATACAGTATAAATTTTCTGGAACTACGAGCGATACGGTTGGCTCTCCGACACTTTCAGCAGACTTTGGAGGGTCATCACATATTAGTCCTCACCAACAACATATCAGCCAAAGCTCATGTGAACCGGGAGGGTGGTACTCGTTCCAGATCATTGATGCTAGAAGCGGAGAAACTACTGAATTGGGCGGAACGTCACATTCTTTCCATCAGAGCGGACCACATCTCCGGCGTAGCAAACGTTCAAGCAGATTGGCTGAGCAGGGAGCAAATAGACCCGGCGGAATGGCAGTTGCATCCTCAACTGTTCCAGGACATCACGCATCGGTTCGGGACTCCGGTGATTGACTTGTTCACCAGCCAGTCGAACGTTCAACTCCCTCGATTCGTGTCCCGCTACCCGGAACCGTTGACGGAGGATTGCGATGCCCTCCGATGTCGTTGGCCTCCAGGACTATTGTATGCGTTCCCGCCGATTCCCCTCATTCCTCGGGTTCTTCGGAAACTGCTTGAGGAACAGGCGGACCTGCTGCTGATGGCCCCCAATTGGCCACGCCGGCCGTGGTTCGCTGATCTAGTGGCACTCTCCGTTGCCTGTCCATGGGTGATTCCTCCTCACCGAGTCTCTCTGCGTCAGGGAGTCATCTGCCACCCAGAGCCTCAGTGGCTCCAGTTGACCGTCTGGCGCTTGAGAGGGTCATCATGAGGAGGGACCGGCTGTCGAACGAGGTGATTGACGTTATTCAAGCTTCCAGAAGACCGTCCACTTCCCGTATCTATGAGGCTTCCTGATGGGTGTTCTGCGCCTGGTGCTCTAAGCACCATGTGGATCCGACGTCCACGGACATCCTCAACTTTCTTCAAGCGGGCTTCGCCAGAGGTTTGGCGCCGTCTACTCTGAGGAGGTAAACCGCAGCTTTGTCTACTGTGCTTACCTGTCCACCGTATCCATCCTTATCACACCATCCTCGAATTCGGGATTTCCTCCATGGCGCCATGAACTTAAGCCCACCTATGGTACATCGGTATCCGTCCTGGGACCTTCCTCTTGTCCTGAAGACTCTTATGTCGCCCCCCTTTGAGCTTTTGGGCTCCATCGCTCTCAAGTTTCTTTCCTTTAAGGTGGCATTCCTCCTGGCAATTATATCGACCAGGAGGGTGTCGGAACTTTCTGTCTTATCTATCAGGAAGGATCTCTGCATTTTTCGTTCAAATTCTGTAGTGCTTCGCCTGGACCCTACGTTCACCCCCAAGGTGAATTCATGGTTTCACTGGGCCCAGGAGCTCATCCTGCCGGACTTTTGCCCATCTCCTCGACATCATCGGGAGCAATGTTGGCATAAGTTGGACGTACGTCGGGCCCTCAGGCACTACATTCGCCATACTTCTTCCTTTTGTAGGACTGAGGCCCTCCTGGTCTCGTTTCTTCCAGCCTCCATGGGCCAGAAGGTCTCTGCTTCCATGGTGGGACGATGGATCAAGGCCTGTATTTCGCTGGCATAAGAACTCAACGCCAGACCCTTACCAGGCAGGATTTTGCCACATTCTACCCATAGTGCGGCAACCACGGCTGCCTGGGCTACCCAGGCCTCTGTTTCTGATATCTGTCGGGCGGTCACCTGGTTGTCCATCTCACCTTTCATTCGTCATTACAAGATTGACACTTAGGCCTCGGCTGAGGCTTCGTTTGGACGGCGTGTGTTGCAGTCTGTAATTTTGGACCAAGACTCGGGGAGCAGTCAGCCTCCCGCCCTGGAGGTTTGAGCTTGGGTATATCCCAGCTATGGATTGTGGGAGCAGCGCACTGGAAAACGGACGTTGTCTTACCTGAACGTCCCTTTTCTGGGCGCTGCGACCACAATCCATCCCCTGCCCTGTCAGCCTCCTGCTCCAGTATCAGTGTGTTGTGTTTTTTTGGTTGTTTTGCTTCTCTTCGAGTTTCTCTGTGTTTGGGAGTCAGCGCCTTCGTGGTAAAGACTGGAGTGCAAGGTGACAGGAGGGCGTGGTTATAGCACGAAGGAACAGAGTTTTTTTCTCTCAGTCATTGTCAAGATATGGAGAAAGGAACCCAGCTATGGATTGTGGTCGCAGCACCCAGAAAAGGGACGTTCAGGTAAGACAACGTCCGTTCTTAACAAATTTCAGTAATAGCAGCAATATCATACTTCAGGTACTAGGACTTCAAGTTCTTCCTGTTTTTACCAAACTCTTGAGTATTAATGTATAGGATTTAAGCCAGGGGTGAAATGCTCCCGGTTCGGACCGGATCACCCGATCCGGTAGCGATGGAGGCGGGTGGTTCGGAGAACCGGTAGCAAAAATCCCTGCCCCCCCCCCATGTCCAGCTCTTCTCTTTGGCCGAAAAAATGCTTTTAAAAGTAAAAAAAAAGCCTCTGATGATCGCGTGGCTTAGCTGGGATCGTCAAAGGGATTGTCAGCTGATGATCCCAGCTGAGTTGCCTGATCGTCAGAGGCTTTTTTTCTTTTAAAAGTCTCTGATGATCCAAGCTGAGTTGCCTGATTGTCAGAGGTTTTTTTTCTTTTAAATGCCTCTGACGATCCAAGCTGAGTTGCCTGATCGGCAGAGGTTTTTTTTCTTTTAAAAGCCTCTGACGATCCAAGCTGAGTTGTCTAATCAGCAGAGGCTTTTTTTCTTTTAAATGCCTCTGACGATCCAAACTGAGTTGCCTGATCGGCAGAGGCTTTTAAAAGAAAAAAACAGGCAACTCAGCTGGGATCGTCAGAGCCTTTTGAAAGCATTTTTTTACAACCTCTTCAACAAAGAGGTTGTAGAAAAAATGGTTTTAAAAGAAAAAAAAATTGGCTATGCCCACCCAGTTACATTACCTCCCCCCCCACCAAGCCACGCCCACAGAACCGGTAGTAACAAATTTTAGATTTCACCACTGATCATTATGACTGACTTTGTATCTGTTTCCTACCTCTCCTGTTTTGTACTAGGTTCCCTTCCTACTTTTCTCTTCCTTTCTCATTGTCTGATTCTTGTGGGTTATGCTTGGGATTTTATTTTAAAGATTGGTTTCTCTAGTTTAAAGCCCTTTGGGTGAGCCTGGCTAGTTGTTTTCCAAATACATTCTTTCTGGTCCTTGCGATGTGTAGCCCATCTCTTGCTAGAAGTCGTTCTTCTAGGTAATGTAAAACATGGTATAAAAATCCAAAATTCTCTTTGTGGCACCATCCCTTGAGCCAGTAGTTTACTTTTAGAATCCTTTGTTCCCTCATTGGATCTTGACTTTTTGTTGGAAATACAGATGAGACTATTACTTGTGCTCCCAGATGCTTTGTTTTTCTGCCTAGTTGCTTGTAGTCCCTTGAAATGGTTTTCAGGCTATTAGTTGTATTATTCATCCCAACATCAAAGAGGAGAAAGTAATAATAATCTATCAGCTTCATTATTTTAGTAAGTCTCCTTGCTATATCTTTAATCTTTGCACCTGGGAAACAATGCATCTCTCTCTAGAAAAATTATCCTATTAAAATTGTCTTACTAAAAATGAGAGGGTCAGAGATACTGGACGTAATTCTCACAAACAGAGATGAAAGCCGGGGTTAAATTTAGCGGCGAAACTTCGGAGGAGAATGACCATGTGATTTTTGGAAGTCAACATAATGCAGACAAGAAGCAACAGAGCAAAGTTAAACTAGTGTCTTATACTGTAAGAAGGCGGATTTCAATAACTTAGATCTTTGGAAGGTTTTCCTGGATGGAAATCTTGAAGGAAAAAAGAAATCAAAAAGTTTGGAAAACTCTGAAAAATGAGATTATAAAAGCCCAGTCTAGCACAATACCATAGAGAAAGAAATACAAAGGAGCCCAGAAAAAACCAGCATGGTTGCATAAAAAACTCTCAAATTGTAAGACAAAAAGGACAAGTATAAAAAATAGAAAGAGGGACATACAGGTGAAACTCGAAAAATTAGAATATCGTGCAAAAGTTCATTTATTTCAGTAATGCAACTTAAAAGGTGAAACTAATATATGAGATAGACTCATTACATGCAAAGCGAGATAGTTCAAGCCTTGATTTGTCATAATTTTGATGATTATGGCTTACAGCTCATGAAAATCCCAAATTCACAATCTCAGAAAATTAGAATATTACATGAAATCAATGAAACAAGGATTGTACCTAGAACAATATCGGACCTCTGAAAAGTATAAGCACGCATATGTACTCAGTACTTGGTTTGGGCCCCTTTTGCATCAATTACTGCCTCAATGCGGCGTGGCATGGATGCTATCAGCTTGTGGCACTGCTGAGGTGTTATGGAAGACCAGGATGCTTCAATAGCGGCTTTCAGCTCTTCTGTATTGTTCGGTCTCATGTCTCTCATCTTTCTCTTGGCAATGCCCCATAAATTCTCTATGGGGTTCAGGTCAGGCGAGTTTGCTGGCCAATCAAGCACAGTTATCCCCTGGTAATTGAACCAGGTTTTGGTACTTTTGGCAGTGTGGGCAGGTGCCAAGTCCTGCTGGAAAATGAAGTCAGCATCCCCATAAAGCTCGTCTGCGGAAGGAAGCATGAAGTGCTCCAAAATCTCCTGGTAGACAGCTGCATTGACCCTAGACTTAATGAAGCACAGTGGACCAACACCAGCAGATGACACGGCTCCCCAAATCAATACAGACTGTGGAAACTTCACACTGGACTTCAAGCATCTTGCAGTGTGTGCCTTTCCATTCTTCCTCCAGACTCTGGGTCCTTGGTTTCCAAATGAGATGCAAAAGTTGCTCTCATCAGAAAAGAGGACTTTGGACCACTGAGCAACAGACCAGTTCTTTTTTTTTTTAGCCCAGGTAAGACGCTTCTGACATTGTTTGTTGTTCAGGAGTGGCTTGACAAGAGGAATATGACATTTGAAGCCCATGTCCAGGATCCATCTGTGTGTGGTGGCTCTTGATGCACTGACTCCAGCCTCAGTCCACTCCTTGTGAAAGTCCCCAACACTTTTGAATGGCCTTTTCCTGACAATCCTCTCCAGGCTGCGGTCATCCCTGCTGCTTGTGCACCTTTTTCTTCCACACTTTTCCCTTCCACATAACTTTCTATTAATGTGCTTTGATACAGCACTTTGGGAACATCCAACTTCTTTTGCAATTACCTTTTGAGGCTTTCCCTCCTTATGGAGGGTGTCAATGATGGTTTTCTGCACCATGATTGTGATTCCTACTGAACCAGATTGAGAGGCCATTTAAAGGCTCAGGAACACTTTGCAGGTGTTATGGCTTAATTAGCTTATTAGAGTGGGACACTTTGAGCCTAGAATATTGAACCTTTTCACAATATTCTAATTTTCTGAGATTGTGAATTTGGGGTTTTCATTAACTATAAGCATAATTATCAAAATTATGACAAATCAAGGTTTGAACTATCTTGCTTTGCATGTAATGAGTCTATCTCATATTTAGTTTCACCTTTTAAGTTGCATTACTGAAATAAATGAACTTTTGTACAATATTCTAATTTTTCGAGTTTCACCTGTATAACTAAAGCAGAATATAAGCATATAGCCTGAATTTGTAAAGATGAAAAACTAAGCTCACAATGAACAAAGACTTGTAAATAAATGTCAAAAACAATAACAAATTTTCTTTCAACATGTTTTTAAAAAAGTCAAGGAAAACAAGTTTCTGATAAGCCTAGCTGACAACTTTGTCATCCAAAAGATAGAGGAGGGAACTAGAGGGTCAGCTACACTGGACTTATTTGTTATTAACAGAGATGAAATGGGGTTGAAGTTGCAGGAACTTTGGGGGAAGGTGACTAAGTCATACTGAAATTCGACATAATTCATAATGTAATCAAACAAAATAAAACTACTGTCTTAGACTTTAAGAGACCTGACTTCAATAAATTTAAGAGTTTAGGAAGGATTTCACAGATAGATATCCTAAAAAGGGGGGTGGGAGGAATTCAAGATGCTGGGAAAATTGGAAAAATGAGATTATAAAAACTCAATACAATACCTCAGAGAAATAAAATAAAAACAAGAGACCCCAGATGAAAACAGTAGGTTTGCATAAAGAAATTTCTGACAAACTGGAGAGAAACAAGGACTAGTATAAAAAATAGAAAGGGATATATAACTAAAACAGAATACCAGCAAATAGCTCAAATCTGTAAGGACTAAGTCAGGAAAGCTAAGGCTCAGAATGAACTAAAAGTTGGAACAAATGCCAAAAATAATTTTAAAAGTTTGTTTTAACATGTAAGAACAAAAAGAAAAAAATATTAAGGAAACAATTGTTTCACTAACGGAGAAGATGACAGGGAAATGACAGGCAGAAGGGAGAAAGCAGAATTGTTAACTTCATTCTTTGCATCAGTCTCTACACAAAGGAAAAAGTAGTCCAAACTATCAAAACCAGTACCGTAAAGGAATACAAATCAAAATAGGCAAGAAAATGGTAAGAGAACACCACTCCACTGTAGATGAGTTAAGATCACCAGTATCGAATGAATTACATCCCAGAAATCTGAAGGTGCTAGTAGATGTTTAATTTTTACACACACACACACACACACACACACACACACATTCATGCATGTAGGTATACATATAAAATAATTAATCAAAAGTTATATTAGCCATATTTCATTAATTTAATTTTGGAGTGTATTCCTACTCGTATACCTACAGAAGAGAAGGTTAAAGAGGAACATGGCAGCCATCTTCCAATAGCTGAAGAGCTATCACAGAAAAGAGTGTCTGGCTTTATTTTTTATAGCTTCTGAAATTAGTATGGAAACAGTGGTCGACACTTTACAGCTGGAAGTTCAAAGTTGGAATAATGCAGAATTTCCTTACTGTGAAAACTGTTAAGCAGTAAAACAGCCTGAGCCATGAGAGTTCCATTGCTGAAAAAATTCAAGCAAAGTTTGGATAGCCATTTGTCTAATATAGGATAAATATTTCTTTCCTGGGAAGGGGATTGGTCCAAAAGACCTCCAGTATCCCTTTGAAACATATTTCTGTGAAATACCGTTTTGATCTACTTCGATCTACTTATACCGTGTTTCCCTGAAAATAAGACCCAATCTTAGATATTTTGGGGGGGGGCTACAAAATAAGCACTAGAGCTTATTTTTGGGGAAACATGATTTCAGAGTGATCAGCTTGGTGCCCTCCCCATGTGCGCACAAAAGGTAGCAAGTTCAAATCTCACCAGGCTCAAAGTTGACTCAGCCTTCCATCCTTTCTAAGGTAGGTAAAATGAGGACCCAGTTTGTGGGGGCAATAAGCTGACTTTGTATAAATATACAAAAGTATGAAGGCTATTGCTTAATGCATTGTAAGCCGCCCTGAGTCCCGGAGAAGGGCGGCATATAAATCAAATCAAAAAACAAAAAAAGCGTGCTAGGGCCGATGTCTGGCTGCAGCCTGCTAGCCCCTTGGTTGCTGCACTCTGGGGCTATGCAGCCCGTGCAGCACAGGTGATTTAATTACCTGTCCAAGCAGTAATCAAATTGCTTTGATAGAGGTGCAGTAGAGGTGCAGGGGGGAGACATGCATTCCGGAGGCGCTGCACGGGCCACAGGAAAGATGAGAGTCGGTTGGAGTAGGTGGGCGGCCACGAGAGGCTCATCTTCACGTGGCAGCATCGGCAGCAAACAGAGACAGAGGTGCATAGGAGGCACGTAATACTGTATGTAATTATGTATGTATGTATGTATTATCAGGCAAACCGAGAGACGGACAGAGTGGGCGGGAGGCTGTGGGTGGCTTGTCTTCGCATCTCTCTACTTGTCTGTGGCCCATGCGGCACATCCGGATTGCGTGCCTTCCCACTGCACCTCTGCCAGTCAGCTGTGCGAAGACAAGCCTCCTGCAGCTGGCTGCCCACTCCAGCCCACTGACCCAGCTTTTCCATGGCCCACGTGGTTCGTCCAGATCGCCTGGCTCTCTCGGCCTCTGCCTCCACCTGCTGCTTGGGACAGGTAATCAATTCACCGGCGCTGTGCAGGTTGCTGCTGCTGCCAGACACCATTGGCCCCAAGCACCTCTGGTGCTGGCCACACCCACCCCTCAGGCTGATGATGATCTTCACTAGGGCTTATTTTTGGGGTAGGTCTTATTTTTGGGGAAACAAGGTATTTAACTTAGTTTTTTCAATTGTTTCCTCTAGACGCGATTATGAGAACAAGCCCCCAAAGCTTCAGCTGCTGATGGAAATACGAGCTCATTATCATAAGAATGATCCAGGCTGGACTGCTGAACCAGAAGCCCCCATTGATTATTGCTACGTGCGTCCTAATCACATCCCGACCATTAATTCATTGTGCCATGAGTTCTTCTGGCCAGGTAGGATTTTACTAGATCAGAGCTAGCCAATCGTTCCTGATCTAAATACTGCATTTGATTGACTGAATCACTTGGTGGACTGAGGTCTTCCACTAACTCAGTGGTGATACCAGAAGTAGCAATTTAAAAGGTTTTGACAGATGTAGGGGATAGATTTAGAATGGAAATTGGAATTTTTGCCTCAGAATAATTTTGTGCTTCCATTCCTTTCTTATTTCTCTCTTTAAAAAAAAATATCTGCAAGTCTCATTGCTAAATTTATTGTATTATTTTATTAAATTCATTTTATTAAATTTCTATACCGCCTTTCTCCCAAAGGACTCAGGGCAGTGTACAGCCAGAAATAAAACCATGACAATAGAAAAATTAAAAACAAGTTAAAACAATTAAATCAATTGGCTGAAAATTCTAATAAAACAACCCATTAAAACAGTAAAAATATTATTATTATTTAGGCCAGCCCTGCTTGTTGGAATAGTAATGTTTTTAGGGCATGGCGAAAGGTACGCAGGTCGGTAATCCTATGAATCTCCGGGGGCAGCTCATTCCAGAGGGTAGGGGCCCCCACAGAGAATGCTCTCCCCCCTTGTCAGCCGGCATTGTCTAGCTGACGGCACCCAGAGGAGCCCGTCTCTGTGGGAGCGTACCGGTCGATGGGAGGCTATCCGTGGCAGAAGGAGGTCTCGTAGATACCCAGGGCCCATGCCATGGAGCGCTTTAAAGGTGTCAACCAACACCTTGAATTGCACCCGGAAGACCACCGGGAGCCAGTGCAGCTCACACAGGAGTGGTGTTACATGGGAGCGTCGGGTCACTCCCGTGATTACCCGCGCGGCCGCATTCTGGACCAGTTGGAGCCTCCGGGTGCTCTTCAAGGGGAGCCACATGTAGAGAGCGTTGCAATAGTCCAGACGGGAAGTGACGAGGGCATGAGTGACTGTGCGTAAGGAGTCACGATCCAGAAAGGGACACAACTGGTAAATCAGGCAAACCTGATAAAAAGCCCCTCTGGCCACAGCCGTCAGATGGTCTTCCAGGGACAGCTGCGAGTCCAGGAGGACACCCAAGTTGCGAGCCCTCTCTGAGTGGGTCAAGATCTCACCCTCAATAGTCAGTGATGGAGTCAACTGACTATGACGGGACGCCGGAAACCACAGCCACTCGGTCTTGGAAGGGTTAAGTCTGAGCTTGTTCCTCCCCATCCAGATCCGTACAGCTTCCAGGCACCGGGACATCACTTCAAGGGCATCATTGGGGTGACCCGGGGTGGAAATGTACAGCTGAGTATCATCAGTGTACTGATGGAAATCCACCCCAAAGCCACGGATGATCTCACCAAGCGGGTTCACATAAATGTTGAACAGGAGGGGTGAGAGGACCGACCCCTGTGGCACCCCACAGATTAGGCACCTTGGGGTCGACCTCTGCCCCCCTGCCAACACAGACTGCGTACAGCCGGAGAGGAAGGAGGCGAACCACCGCATAACGGTGCCCCCCACTCCTAACCCCTCCAGCCGGCGCAGCATGATACCATGGTCAATGGTATCAAAAGCCGCCGAGAGATCTAACAGGACCAGGACAGAGGAACAGCCCCTGTCCCGAGCCCTCCAGAGGTCATTGACCAATGCGACCAATGCCATTTCCGTTCTATACCCAGGTCTGAAACCCGACTGGAACGGATCCAGATAATCCACTTCAGCCAGGTGCTGAGGAAGCTGTCGTGCCACCACACTCTCAACAACCTTCGCCACAAAACGAAGGTTGGAGACAGGACGATAATTTGATAAAACAGCCGGGTCCAGGGAAGGCTTCTTGAGGAGGGGCCTCGCCACCGCCTCTTTCAAAGCGGCAGGAAAGAAACCCTCACTCAAAGAAGCGTTAATAATCCCCTGGAGCCAGCCTCGTGTAATCGCCTGGGAAGCCAGCACCAACCAGGAGGGACACGGGTCCTCCTGCACCCCTGAAATAATAAGACTCCCCGATAATAAGGCCAAGCCCTTATTTCAGGGTTCAAAAGAAAATAAGATCCTGTCTTATTTTCAGGGAAACACAGTAACTTCCTGATATCAGTTATGTCAACTAGGAGAGCAGAATAGTTAGAATAGAATAGAATAGAATAGAATAATAGAATAGAATAGAATAGAATAGAATAGAATAGAATAGAATAGAATAGAATAGAATAGAATAGAATAGGAGCATTACTGCAGAGGTGGTATTCAGCAGGTTCTGACCAGTTCTGGAGAACCAGTAAATACCACCTCTGACTGCCCTCCCCCCACAATCTATTCTCTGCCTCCCGAGTCCCAGCTGATCAGGAGGAAATGGGGATTTTGCAGTAACCTTCCCCTGGAGGGGGGTGGGAATGGAGATTTTACACTATCCTTACCCTGCCACGCCCACCCAGCCATGCCATGCCACGCCTACCAAGCCACTCCCACAGAACCAGTAGTAAAAAAAATTTGAATCCCACCAATGATCTACTGGTGTTCCATATGGATTTGGTTGCCCTATGAATAGCCTCATGCTTTAATTCCAAGTGAATTCAGAATACTATAGGACTATAGGTTGCAAAAGTTTGTGCTCGTTACCCTTTTTGTCTGACACTACCTCAATATACACCAGGGCACCTAGGATGTATTTGCTCTAGAAACCAGAGAAATGACCCATTTGTGGCATACAAACCAGGAGACCAAGTCAAGCAGGTCTCACATTTCATCGTGAATCACGATGTGGGAGGGAAGTCGATCACATTGGCATTTATTGCCACCTCTTTGGTCAGGGAGCAGCCACACATGGGCATCCTAGGAATAGAAGTCTTACTAATTGACACTTGGCTTCATAAATTAGACCGTCCATGCTTGCCAGTCACTTCAGAACAAACACCATAAAGTATGGCCTTTGGCTCCAGAGTCTATCTGCCAGAGAATATTATAAACAATTTTATAACAGGAGAATATTCCTGTAGTCCATCCTTCATATGTGGGCCAGAAATAAAAATCCATTTAAAAGAAGTCAGTATGATGCTTGAATGCTGTTTAAAAAAGTTGATGGAGTATGATAACGTACAAAAAAAATTCATGAACTTGTGGCAAAACTAAAGCAGTATTTTGTACTTTTATTGAAAACTATTTTATTTAATAGAAGATATTCGTAATTACATATGGGTAATGCTTTTTTTATTAACTCCCAGTAACTCGGACTATTTTTAAAATAAAAACTGTCTTGTTGCTTCTTGAAGATTAGCACACTTAATAGGTTATATTGACCACAGTCTATATGATTAGATGCAGGTAGTCCTTGTTTAGCAATCATAGTTAGGACTGGAAAACCACAAACCACAACTGGGTTTTCAATTTTATTTCAGCTTTCCTTTCTCCCTATTCCCCTGCCCTTTGGAATGTTCATTGTGGCCTTGAAATAATTAGCCAGAAGGCAATTAATGTTTGCATTTGCATTTGTTTTAGATTAAGCGAATGAGTGTAAGCAGCCCACAATGGGGGATACATATTGAAAGAATGTGCTAGTGCCAGCTGTTTGCCTAATATGCTCATGGCTCCCAGCCTCTTCCTCTCCATTGTGTTCTGTGAATGGAGGAAGAAAAAAAGGGTTAGACACAGGAAAGATAGTTTGTTTAAGCAATCTCTCCACTCTGCAAGAATGAAAAAAAAAAAAAACCCTGTTCAGGCATAGGATAAAGTGTAGTAACTGACTATAATGATGAACATGTGACTGAGAGAGATGCTGCAAAGGTTATAAGTGCACACCTTAGTTTTGAAGTTATTTTTTCAGCACCATCATAACTTCAAACACTCATAGCACTTGGCCTTGATAACGTCTACCAATACTATGCTTCTAATGAAATGGACTGTCATCCACATTTATGTTAGATTTTGATATTTAAAATATCTTTGCTGCAATAGGCCTGGTGGCTCAGCAGACTAAAAGCGTTGTGATTAACACCAGCTGTCTGCAATTACTGTAAGTTCGAATCTCACCAGGCTCAAGGTTGACTCAGCCTTCCATCCTTTCTAAGGTACGTAAAATGAGGACCCAGTTTATGGGGGCAATAAGCTGACTTTGTATAAATATACAAAAGTATGAAGGCTATTGCTTAACGCATTGTAAGCCGCCCTGAGTCTCCGGAGAAGGGCGGCATATAAATCAAATTAAATATATATATTTAATTTGATTTATAGTTACCACCTGGAAAATATCTTTTTATATAGTTATTTTTATATGATTCATTAACATGTAATTATTTCCATCATGAATATGAATATGTCATTGTTTGCAGTTTCCTTTTTTCATTATTTATAGGGATTGATCTGTCAGAATGCCTGCAGTATCCAGATTTCAGTGTTGTCGTTCTTTACAAAAAAGTTATAGTTGCTTTTGGTTTCATGGTGCCAGATGTCAAATATAATGAAGCATATATCTCTTTCCTTTTCGTTCATCCTGAGTGGAGACGATCAGGGATTGCAACTTTTATGATATATCATCTTATTCAGGTACTTTGAAATGATTCTGTTATCCTGAGAAATATGACTTAATTAATTTAATTGCAAATTCAAATATTCATTTATTCAAGTAATAAATCTGTGCTTGTGTGACTTACTCATTGTTCAGCTTTTTCAAAATTAAGGAGGCTGTTTAGCTAATTTTTTATTTTGCTTTTAGGCCTTGATGTAGCACCTGAAAAAAATACCGATAGAGGAGAATATTTGCAGCTCAGGGTTGAAATGAGGGGTCTTTGGTGCTCTCAGCTTGATTTTTTTCTTGCAGATTTTTAATTACCCAAACTACCGTGTTTCCCTGAAAATAAGACCTATTTCAAAAATAAGTCCTAGCTTGATTTTTTTCACATGTGCCCAATATAAGCCCTACCCCAAAATAAGCCCTAATTAAGACCCCACTCACTCTGTTGCACCTGGTTGCACGGGGTGGGGTGAGCCACTTGCACGTGTTGCCCCCAGCCTCTGTTTCGCTGTCAGAGGCCTTCAGAGGCTGAGAAACGAGCTCTGGATTGACACATGCAGCGCCCCTTGGCCTCCATTTTGCTGTCAGAAGCCTTCGGAAAAGGCCTCTCCCAGAAAGAGCCTTGGTAGTACAGGGGTTTAAGGCACCCTGTTATTAAGCTGGTTATTAAGACCAGCTGCCTGCAATTACTGCAGGGTTCGAATCTCGCCAAGGCTCAAGGTTGACTCAGCCTTCCATCCTTTCTAAGGTAGGTAAATTGAGGACCCAGTTGTGGGGGCAATAAGCTGACTTTGTATAAATATACAAAAGGATGAAGGCTATTGCTGAGCACATTGTAAGCCGCCCTGAGTCTTCGGAGAAGGGCGGCATATAAATCAAATTTAAAAAAAAACAAAAAAAAAACTCTGGATTGACATGAGCAGTGCCCCCCGACCTCCATTTCGCCATCAGAGGCACTGTCAGAGCTTGTTTCTCAGCTGCTGAGGTCTTTCCTGAAGGCCTCTGACAGCGAATCGGAGGTCAGGGGGCGCTGCATGTGTCAATCTGGAGCTATTTTCTTGGCTGCAAAGACCTTTTCTGACGTCTAAACATCTGGCAGTTTATATAATGAACCATAATAATCTTAATAATAATAATACCCCCATCATTCAATTACAAAAGGTGGCTTTACTTAGAACAGCTTATATCCTGCAATGATAACTTTAACACAATTAAACATCTACATCTGTCTATCCCAGGTCCTTGTGAAGGACTCAGTAAGTGGATAAAAATTCCAAATCTAGTTTGAACATCTGGCTGACTGTAACAAACCATAACCTAAATTGTTTAGTATTTAAAAGCTTAGCATCTAATTGTGCAATTTTATTTCAGTGGAAAAACTA
This sequence comes from Pantherophis guttatus, assembly GCF_059756535.1. Classification (NCBI taxonomy): domain Eukaryota; kingdom Metazoa; phylum Chordata; class Lepidosauria; order Squamata; family Colubridae; genus Pantherophis; species Pantherophis guttatus. Next base: position 116,180,251 of record NC_142065.1, on the reverse strand, counting down.
GCTGTTAGGTTTTTAGGTGTGTGTGTGTATGTTATGTACCTGTGTTTCTCCAAAAATAAGACCTGGTCTTATTTTCTTTTGACCCCTGAAAAAATGGCTAGGGTTTATTTTGGGGGGGTGTCTTAATCTGCCCCCCCCCCGTGTTCTGGTATGAGGCAGGGGGAATTGAGCTTCCCCACACGCCTCTCACCGACTTACCTAATGGTCGCACCAGCCACCCACACAAAATGGAGGCTGCTCCAATGACCCTGGCCACCAGGCCACTTCTGCTGTGTAATTGTGGCCACAAAAAGCCCAGGAGGCTGAGCAATACACCCCACACGCCTCGCATCTGCTTGCACCAGCCATCCACGCATGAGAGCTGCAGCGGCCACCAGGGCCAGGGCCCGAAGAGCACTGGGCTCAGCGTAGCTGTAGTGTGCAGGCCGGCACTCAGCAGCCCAAACAGTTGACAATGCAGGCCAGAGCCTATCAGGCACCTAAACACTTTTCGCCTGCTTCATTTCCCTCTTGGCGAAAAGTGTGCAGCAGTTCAAGCGATCAAATGTCTCTCTGTGTGAGAGAGACAGAGAGAGAAAGAGAAACGGCAAAGGGGAACCAAATAAGGGGACCAAGCCTCCTCTGCCCAGAAGTAACATGCAGCCTCTCATAGTAACGAGAATTGCAGGCAATTCTGGAAGATTGTGGGAAGCAATTGTGCCTGCAATTCTCGTTACTGTGAGAGGCTGCACATTGCGAAGAATGAAGTGAGGTGTTGTGAGGGTGGAGGACAAAGCAAGGCAGGGGGTGCAGAGCTGCCCCACATGCCCTGCACCGGCTTACCTGAAGGCCCTTCAGCCAGGCCACCCATGCCAAACCCTCACACACACCCCACCCAACCCCCAGGGCAGCTACATCCCTTCACTAACCTGCTTTCCAGCTCTGTGCTCAGGGAAGTGGCCCAACAAGCAGAAGCGCCGCACCCAGAAAGAGAAGGGCAAAAGTCATGCTGCCAGCTGTGTACTGTTTGCTCTATCGCCCCTCAGCTGTGGAACCTGGCCAGGAAGGTGGAGGGCAGAGTCGTGTGCAGCGCCTGTGAAACCTTTCCCACCTCCTGCTGGGTTAACACACAGCTCCTCCCCTTCACTCTTCTGCAAAGGAGACACAATTCATGCCTCCGCGTTCGGTATATGGGCTGCCCCAAGGGGCCAGTGGGCTGTGCCTGCACCGCCTCTCGTGCTGGCCATGCCCATCCCCCGGGCTTATTTTTGGTGTAGGGCTTATATTAGCCCCCCCATTAAGCTTGGACTTATTTTTGGGGTGTGTCTTATTTTTGGGAAAGCATGGTATATGTTTATGTACATGTGTATATGAGTTTATATTTGTGAGTAGGTTAGAGTTGAGCTATGGAATATGTATCTGAAAGAAATACATTGCTACTTGGAACAATGATCTCTGCAATATCTGGCATTTGGTTTGTGTTATTAGTTACTGGTGTCTTTTTAAAGGGGAAAAGGTCTCTTTGTTATCTTAAATTTTAGGTTTGTTTTGTTTGTATTAAATGATTTGAACGTGTTTGTGCCTTTAAAATGAGGATTTCATCTATACTGTAGCTAATAGTCAAGTCATGGAAAGTTGACTTTTTACAGTTCTTTAATTGATTTTAATATTTTGGAGCTCTGCTTGTATTCTTTGATAACAATTAGATAAGGAGAAGATTTACTTATTTGAGCTGTTTATTACTAAGGGTTATGGGATGAAGAGTTTCATACTAGTTAATGAAAGGGGTAAAGAGATTATGAAATTGTTTACACATGTCATGATGATGGGAAATCCTTTTCTTAAAGGGAGAGATGTGCCTTTTATTCCTTTTATTCCCCTCTTTTTCTTTCTTTTCTTTTTTCTTTATTGTTCCTTCTCAAAATGTAAATTATTGTAAAAAAAAAGGTTTCAGGACTGTAATGCAATTCTAAAAGTAATAGCAGACCCACACATTGCAACCAAAAGTATGGATCCAATATGTAGATATCTTTGTCATAATAATGCAAAAATTAGAGAAGACACATGAAAAATAAACATCTTCAACGGAATATACTGTATTTCACAAGGTAAGAAGAAAAAAAGTACTACCATTTCTGGATATCCTTATCGGCAAAGGAAATGGTGCAAACTAGAAACACAAGTCTTTTGAAAAACCAGCCACACTAACCATATGCTCCACTATCAAACTAACAACCCAGGCACCCACAAGAAGAGCTGTGTAAGATACATTATTCAGACAAGAACAAACACATTGCAGAAACCAGAAAAAGAAAACAGACCACTTATGTAACATCTTCCAACAAAATAGATACTCACACAACTTTATCAAAAAGTATGGGACCACTCAACCCACTATAGTACAATCAATATAAGGCATGAAAAGAATAACACTACCATATATCAAAAACATCTGATACAACCAACATACTAATATAAGCACATGTCATGACCGCACATCCTCTCCAAAACATTTTAAGTAATATGTCAGTTTATTTTAAAAAATGGTTCACTTCTCCAAATGTGCCATTCTTGAGGTTTCCTTAAATGATTACCAGTTGTCTGAAGTTCTCTCTGTCCTCCTTACTTGTCAATGTTGTAGTAAGAACTCAGTTTCAGTGCCAATGTTTCACTCCTTACAAGGGAACAACATGAATAGTGTTAAATGGAAGCTAGTGTAGGATCTGGTATTTCTACTGTCTTAAGTTATTTACCTTATTAAGAAGAGGAATCATGTAACCTTGATATAATTCTTTTTTTCTTTTCTTTTTTACAGACTTGTATGGGAAAAGATGCAACTCTCCATGTCTCTGCTAGTAATTCTGCAATGCTGTTATATCAGAAGTTTGGATTTAAAACTGAGGAATATATTTTAGATTTTTATGACAAATATTACGCTTTAGATAGTAAGGAATGCAAACATGCCTTCTTCCTGAGATTGCGACGATAATACATAAGCTTAGTAGATAAAATTGTAGAAAACCTGTCAGTAAAGGAAAATTTGACTTAGAATGCTCCTGAGTGCTCTCTTTTATTCATTGGTAATAAGCTGGATATCTGCTGTTCAGCTTTTCTGAGAATTCTTTCACATTTCTGAGAAGATGAATTCTTCACAAAAAAAATCCATTAAAAATAAAAAATGAAATTTATTGTAGAAGTGCAATTGGATCAGTATTTTTGTGAAGAACCTTATCAGTTCAAGTGCTAAATAACAACAGAGTATATTTATATACTCAGAGAATATTTATAGCTCAGGGTTTAAATGGAGTTTTTGGTGCTCTCTGAGCCTAATTGTTTTCTTGCAGATATTTCATTACTCAAACTAGGTAACACCAATCAGTGCTAGTAAGGAGTGGGCTTGCTTTCAGTTTGTATTCCAATGGCTTGCCCTGTCAGTGCTGGAGGGGGTAGTCTTAGAGGTTCTTTGTTTCCTCTGTTTACTGTTGGCTTGTTTGGCAGTTCCTTTATTGAGGTATTGTTTACTTGATTGTTGATCTGATGTTAATCTTAAAAGTTAATCTATGTTCATCTGGGTGCTGATTGCTGGTGAGGCAGGGGCGACAGCCAGTAGCAGAGTATACTGAAGAATTCCGGGACCTCGCGTGTCGTGTGAACTGGCCGGAATATATTTTGGTGAGTTGTTTCAAGGATGGGCTGAATGATGATCTATACAATGTCTGCGTGGCCCAAGGTGCACCGAATCATCTACATGAGTGGTACGTCACCGCCGAAGAAGCCGAGATTGATATGGCCAGAAACCAGTACCGAGTGGGGCGAGCATGGAAGAAATCCCCACCCCAAGCAAGAGCCCCTCAAACCACAAACCGCATTCTCTCCGAAATCCTCAGCCTGTTTCAAGTGTGGAAAAGAGGGGCACCGAGCTGCAGAGTGTCGTTTGCAAACACCCACCCGGAACCACCCCCTCTTTGGGGAGGAAACCCTGGCATCTCAGCAGGAGGAATCACTCATTTGGAAGCGATCCAGAAGATGAACCACTGCTAAGCAAACCAATTAAACTGCTTACCCTCCCCTTAAGACTATCCCAAACCAGGACAGGGAGATAAATATCTCTGCTCTAGTGGACTCAGGGTGCACCCATTGTTTGATCAGCCCAACCCTAGTAGGAAAGTTGGGGATTAATGTAAGAAAGCTGAAAAACCCTATCGCTTTCTGCCAACTAGATGGGTCAATAGCAGGAGGGGAGCCAGCTTCTTTTGCCACCGAGCCTCTACATATAGGCATCTGAAGCCACGAGGAAATGCTTACATTTATAGTGGCACCTGGCATGGAATGGCTGAAAAAATGGAACCCCAAAATCAGTTGGAAACAAGACATCATAAAATTTCAGATGCACGTGACTTTTGCTGAGAATCCACATAAAGGAACTGAGGGGACAGAGAACTGAGAAACAGCCATGCCTGGTCACGCCCTGCCAACTGAGGGCATACCCATAGAATACAAGGATTTGGCTGAAGTTTTTAGCGAAAAAGCCTTAGACGAACTCCCTCCCCACCGCACCACTGACTGTGCGATAGAAATCTTACCCGGCGCTAAACTCCCTAAACCCAAGATGTACAGCATGACACCGAGGGAGTTGGAAGAGCTGAGAACATTTATTGAGAAAAACCTAGTAAGGGGTTTCATTGAGCCAGCCCGAACAAAAATCGCAGCTCCAGTGTTATTTAGAGAGAAAAAAGATGGCTCAAAATGTCTCTGTGTTGATTTTCGTAATGTGAATGCGATCAGTGTGGAGAACATGTACCCCCTCCTCCTTATGAAAGATATGCTAGCACCCCTCGCTAAAGGGAATTTTTTTTGAAAGCTGGACTTAAGGGAGGCTTACTACCGTGTCAGAATTAAGGAGGAGGACGAATGGAAAACGGCATTTAACATCCCCCTCGGGTGCTACCAATTCAAGGTGTTCCCCTTTGCGTTACAAGGAGCCCCTGCAGTGTTTATGTAGTTAATAAATGAAGTACTACATCAGCATTTGTATAAGGGGGTCCTGGTCTACTTGGACGACATTTTAATATATACCGAGACTAAAGCAGAACATGTAAAACTAGTCAGGGCGGTTTTAAACAACTCCGCTCTGCCAAACTTTATGCTAAGCTTTCTAAATGTGAATTCCACCAAGCAAAGATTGATTATTTGGGGTACCGCATTTCACACCAGGGCATAGAAATGGACCCTCTAAAAGTGCAAGCTGTACTTGATTGGGAACCTCCACGCACATGTAAACAGTTACAAAGCTTCCTGGGTTTTGCCAACTTTTACCGCCAGTTTATCCCCGCTTTCACTCAGATTGCCCTCCCCACCACCAAGCTCTTAAAAACGAAGGGGGAGGGCAACCCTAAACCGAAGCAGCCGTTGAACTGGACTATGGAATGCCAGGCGGCATTTGAAAAACTTAAACGGCTGTTCTCGGCAGAACCAATTCGAAAACACCCAGACACGGAGAAACCATTTGTCATACAAGCAGATGCCAGCGATGTGGCAATAGGAGCAGTCCTGCTTCAGAAAAATGAGCAAGACCAACTACAATCATGCGCTTACATATCCAAAAAGTTGAATGAGACTGAGCAAAGCTGGGCCATTTGGGAGAAAGGCTTATGCAGCTCGTTGGGCACTGTTAACCTGGAGGCACTTCCTAGAAGGCAGTAAGACCCCTTTTGAAGTCTGGACTGATCATAAAAATCTAGAAGCCCTAAAGACCCCAAGGAAACTCTCCCCAAAACAAGTACAATGGGCTCAGTACTTTAAACGGTTTGATTTTACTCTAAAATACCTCCCGGGGGGGGAAATTTTCTGGCACATGCGCTATCCAGAAAACCGCAATACAATAGTGTGAAGTCAGATGTAATCAAACCCATAGTACAAAACAATCAACTAGCCGCTAAAGTAATCACCAGATCCCAGGCAAAACAAGAAACATTGACGAACCACCCAAACTTTTAAACAAGCATTGGCCAACGATGAATGGTTTTTGAACCATAAATCCAGCTGTCTGATGAAAGAAGACTTGGCTTGGGTGGGAGGGAAGTTGTGTGTTCCAGCCAGCCAAAGACCATGCTTAATGGTAAGGTGCCACGACTCCAAATTAGCTGGACATTTTGGTTTTGTGAAAACTTTACACCTAATTAAAAGACAATTTTGGTGGCCATCACTAAAAAAGGACATAGAAAGCTATGTAGCTAGCTGCCCCATTTGTGCAGCAGCAAAAAGACGTCGGGGAAAACCTCAGGTCTATTGCAGAAGGTAACTGAGCCTTCAGCACCATGGAGAGAGATTGCTATAGATTTCATTGTAGAATTGCCAAACAGTGAGGGAAATACTGTTATTTGGGTTGTGACAGACCTGTTTTCAAAACAGGCACATTTTATACTTTGCCAAAAGATCCCAACTGCTAAAAGTTTAGCCAAAGTATTCCTAATACACATTTATCAACTTCATGGAACTCCACAAAGGACCATCTCCGACAGAGGGGTTCAATTCACCTCCAAATTTTGGAGGGCATTTTTGGACTTACTTGGTACTGGCCAGGGATTGAGCTCCTCACACCACCCGTCTACTAATAGAAATTCTGAAATGTTGAACTCGGTGCTAGAACAATATCTAAGATGTTTTATTAATTTTCAACAGGATAACTGGACCAAACTTTTGCCTTTTGCTGAAGTTGCGTTTAATAATGCTGTACATTCAGGCACTGGTTTTACCCCTTTTAGAATAGCGACAGGCCAGGATTTCAGTCCCATGCCTGAACTACCCACAGAAGAACCCACCATCCCCTCACTTAAGGAACGGATGCATAATTTGCAAAACACATGGCCAGTGGTTAGATTAGCCTTAAAGGAAGCTAGAGAGGCTTTTAAAATTCAAGCTGACAAGAAAAGGATGGAACCCAAACCTTTTCATGTTGGAGACAAGAGTATACTTATCTACAAAATTCCTGAAATCATTACAGCCATCAAAAAAACTAGGGCCAAAGTTCATTGGACCTTTCCCCATCACTAGATCCAGTAGCAGTTGAACTACTCCTTCCAAAGACACTCAGGCAAATCCACCCAGTATTCCATATTAGTTTACTCAAGCAAGAAGTAATCTCATCCCTCAGACCACCTGCATCTACACCACCTGTTCCCATCATGATTGAAGGTGAACAACAGTTTGAAATCAAGGAAATCCTTGACTCTAGGACCCACAGAGGGAAAATCCAATACTTAGTCGCTTGGAAACATTTACAATCAGCACACAAGGAATGGGTCACTAAACACTATGTTAGGGCTCCAACCTTATTGAGAAAATTTCACTCCCAATACCCTAACAAACCTTGTTAATATACTATCATGAAATCTTGTGTATATTTTGTGGACCCTTTCATTTTCTAAGGAGGGTAGCATGTCAGATCCCTAAGAGTGATACTGCCAATCAATTGGGAGAAGGGGGAGGCTTGGATTCGATTTACTAGCATTGCCTGTGTCAACAGATATTTTACAACCTATATCCTGGCGCCAAAGAGCCCTGAGATCCTCTTAACGTGGAGAAATGTTTATGATAGCCATGTGGGTTTCACACTAAAGGATAAAGGTGTGAATACAGGGAACTAGTAAAGAAAACATCTTCACACTGTGTATTGGCTAAAATCTGCATTCTGATTTAAAGGGAGGGGTCTCTACTGCTTTAATCCTACTTGTCTTGCCTAAGGGTATTCAGATCTTGCTTTAACTTGGTTGCTATCACTTCTGCTTAATAAAAGGATCCTTTTTAACTACCACGTTTCAAGAGTCTTTACTTTCTTAAGTTGGAAGGAGAGGCAATCCTTACACTCCTACTGCTTCAGTGACTCCATCCAGCCACCTCATTCTCTGTCGTCCCCTTCTTCTTTTGCCCTCAATCTTTCCCAGCATTATGCTCTTCTCCAGTGAGTCCTTCCTTCTCATTAGGTGGCCAAAGTATTTGAGTTTCATCTTCAGGATCTGGCCTTCTAAAGAGCAGTCAGGATTGATCTCCTCTAGAACTGACCGGTTTGATCACCTTGCAGTCCAAGAGACTCACAGGAGACTTCTCCAGCACCAGAGTTCAAAGGCCTCAATTCTTTGGCACTCAGCCTTTCTTATGGTCCAACTTTCACAGCCATACATTGCAACTGGGAAAACCATAGCATTGACTATACGCACTTTTGTTGGCAAGGTGATGTCTGCTTTTTAGTATGCTGTCTAGATTTGCCATAGCTTTCCTCCCCAGGAGCAAGCATCTTTTAATTTCTTGGCTGCAGTTCCCATCTGCAGTGATCTTGGAGCCCAGGAAAATAAAATTTGTCACTACCTCCATTTCTTCCCCATCTATTTGCTAGGAATTGAAAGGGCCGGATGCCATGATCTTAGTTTTCTTTCTTTCTTTCTTTTTGAAAAAAAAAATGATTTTTATTTCTTATACAAATAATGTAAATGTACATTCTCTTATACATAATTAATCATACATACACATATTTTCTTAAAGAGAGCATACAAATAAGACATTTTTATTGCATTTGGTGTTGCTCTTCTATCCTTTTCCCTCATTTCACAACAAACCTTCCTTTCCCTTCCCTCCCTCCTCTCCTACTTTCTTCCTCCTCCTCTCCTTCCTCTTTCCTACTTCCCCTTCCTTTCCCCCACTCCTCCCCTCTTCCCCCCTTCTTTCCTTCTCTCCTACTTCTCTCCTCTGTCCTTTCCCTCCTTTCCCCTTTCCTCCCTTCCTCTCACTCCCTCTCCTGTTCATACTCTCTATTCCTCCTTTCTTTCTTCTTTGTTGTTGAATATATTCCCTCTTTGGTATCTGAGCAACTCCAATATTCTAATAATATATACTTTCTTTTCAATTTCTTTTCATTTTTACTCAATTTGTCACTTTTATTATTGTAATTGTACATTTATACTTATACTCTTCTTTCGTTTCCCCACCCTCCCCCTTTTCCATTTTCTCTGGTGTCCTCTAGATTTTTATTTCTTTTTTTATCTCTCCATCATTTACCTTTCTATTATCTCCATCATTCATCTATCATTTTTTATTCATATTTCTTTTCTAACCATTCATAAAATCTTCCCCATGTCTTGAAATACACTGATTCCTCTCTTATCTTTTATTCTTAATCTATTCATTTCCGCACAGTCTAAAATCTTTTTTATTATTTCACCTTCTGACAGGAATTTTTCTGTCTTCCAGTTTTGCGCAAATAAAATTCTTGCTGCTGTTATTATATGTATAATTAAATACACATTTTCTTTACTATATCTCTGGCAGAATACCAGAGATATAGTATATCTCTGGTAACCTATAGAGGTTTTTTATAATAAAAAATTCTATAGGTTTATGTAACATTTCCTCCAACCATGTCTGTATTCTAGACCAATAATTTTTTGCTTCTGTACATGACCACCACATATGATAATATGATCCCGGCAAATGCAAACATTTCCAACACTTGTCTGATTTATCCCTAAACATTTTTGCTAATCTTTCCGGTGGCATATACCATCTGTAAAACATTTTATATAAATTTTCTTTATACATAGTTGCCATTGTCAATTTATAATTCCTTTCCCATAATTGTTTTCATTTCTCTAATTCTATTGCATAACCAAAGTTTTTTGCCCATGTTATCATTGTCTCTTTAACTTCTTCATCTTCTAGTCTACTTTGCAACAAATAATTGCACAGTCTTTTAATCATTTTTTCATCCTTTCCAATCATTATCTAGTCCAACTCTGATTCCCCCAAATTAAAACCATATTGTTTCAAGTCTTTATCATATCTTGATTGTATCTGCAGCCATGTATACCAATCAGTCTCAATCCCTTGTTTTTCTAAATCTTGCTTCTGTTTTAGTTCTCCCTTCTCTGTTAAAATGTCTTTATATCTTACAATCTTGTCCATATTAATCATATTTGGATGTGTCAACACTATTATTGTTGAAAGCCACATTGGTATTTCCATATAGTGTTTTTCTTTTACTCTCTCCCATACCGCTAAAAAACCATTCCTTATGCAATGTCTCTGAAAGTATCCATGTATCCTATTTTTTCCATACCATAAGAAAGCATGCCAACCTAGTTGTAAAATATGTCCTTCCAAAGTCATTAGTCTTGTATTTCTCAATAAAATCCATTCCTTAATCCAAGTTAGCATCGCCGCTTGGTCATACACTTCCCAATTTGGTAGACCAAATCTTCCTCTCGTTCTAGAATCTTGGAGCAATTTAAGATTAATTCTTGCTTTTTTCCCTTGCCATATATATTTCCACATCATTTTATTCAAACTCTCAAAATATTTCTTCTCCAATTTTATCAGAATTGTTTGAAAGAGAAACAACAGTCTTGGTAATACATTCATTTTGATTAATGCTATTCTTCCCATTAAAGATAATTATAATTTTTTCCAAATCTGTTTCAATTTAATTTCTCAGTTTATAATAATTATCTTCCTTCACTGTAATGCATCTTGAAGTTAATTGGATGCCCAGATATTTCACTTTCTTCACTATTTGTATACAGTATCCAGTTTCTCCATTAGTTGCTTTTTTTGTTTTTCTCTCATATTTTTAACTATAATTTTTGTCTTATCTTTATTTATTTTCAATCCGGCTACTTCTCCATATTCAAATTTATTTGCTCAATTAGCTTTGGGCCTGTTTCTATTGGTTCTTCCATAATGAATACTAAATCATCCACAAATGCCTGTTGCTTATATTCTTCTTTTTTAATTCTCAACCCTTTTATTTCTTTATCTTGTCTTATTTTTCTATTTAAAATTTCTAGGGTCAAAATAAATAATAGTGGAGATAGCAGACATCCTTGTCTAGTTCCTTTTCTTATATCTATTTTCTCTGTCCTATATAATGAATTTTATTATGAAGCAGCCGCTTTATCACAAATTAGTGATTGGTTTAACTTAACTGAAGAAAGAATGCTAAACATAGAAGGTTATGATTTGTTATATGGATGGCATGCTTATTTGTTGTATGAAAAAAAAGTGGATAAAGTGTTTAAGGGTCATATACTCAGAAATGCATTGTTGAGGGTTTGGAAAAAGTACCAATATAAACTGAACTATAAGATACCTATATGGGCAAATCCCAGACATGCAATAGAAAATATAAGTATAGAGCAAAAAATAGAGGTGATTACCTATAAAGAGCTTCTTCTTTTGGAAAGGGGTAAATTGCAACTGAAATCTCTAGATGAATTAAAAGAAGAAGGGATAATTTATACTTGGTTTCAGTATGGTCAGCTTCAAGCTAGATGGAGGGAGGATCAAAAAATTGGGGTTATGCAAAATGAGGAAAATTTGGTGAAATAGATTAGAGATCAAAGTCAGATGCATATTAAAAGGTTGTATAATGCATTACTGGAAATAGACTCAGAAACAGAATTGGTTAAGGATTGTATGATAAAATGGGCACAAAACTTTCAGGAACCAGTGATGATGGAAACGTGGGAAAATATTTGGGTCAGAAATGTTAAATTTACACAAGCACAAAATTTGAGAGAGAATTTTTATAAAATGTTTTATAGATGGCACTTAGATCCTAAAAAATTATCATGTATGTACTCGAACTTGCAAGCTAAATGTTGGAGATGTGAATTTAATGATGCAACCTATTATCATATATGGTGGACTTGTAAGAAAATCAAGGCATTTTGGATAAAAATTTGGGGGGTGATACAGAACATTCTTAAAAGAAGGTTGAAATTTACTCCTCAATTGTTTCTATTGGGTATAATTACGGACTGTACAGTTTCAGAGACTAAATTGATTTTGAACTTAATATCAGCAGCTAGGCTGCTGGTAGCTCAATATTGGAAGAAGGACTCTTTGCCTACTATTGAAGAGTGGATATTGAAAGTAACAAACCTAGCAGAAATGGCGAAAATCTCGGCATATTTGAAGGACCACACACAAGAAAGATACGTATCGGAATGGAGAAGATGGATTGATTATATTCAAAATAAGTATTAGACAAAATATCAAATAGCTTATGAATGAATGTTAATATTAGAAGTTTTTGGTTATTTGTAGTGGAGTTAAGGTTTCAGTGGGGGAGGCAGTACTTTGAGGATAGTAGATTAATCTAGTTTATTTTTGATTAAATGAACTACCTTGTATTTTGCTCTGAGAAGTCGGGGGGAGGGGGGGATGAAGGGGGGGGAACATGTGGGGGGAAATTTATGTATTTCTTTTTTGTAAAACTTCTCAATAAAAAAAAACAGCTGGGCTAACTGCCACAGCTATAACTGAAACTGCTTGGAACTCTGCCTGACAGCTCTTATAAAGCCAGCTGTCAGGCGGCTTAACCAATCAATGAACAGAATGTTACTTTAACCAATCAACAAACAGAATGTTACTTCCTACTTCAGCAGACTTAATACATTGCACCAATACTGTTCCGAGAAAAGAAGTATGGGTCTTTGTGCCTATGCATAGACTATAGAAATTTAAATGCTGTAAGTGTGGAGAATGTGTATCCCCTTCCCCTCATGAATGATATGTTAGCCCACCTCTCCAAGGGGAATTTTTTTAATCAAAATTGGACCTGAGGGAATTTACTACAGAATCAGAATTATGGAAGGGGACGAATGGAAAACAGCTTTTAACACACCCTTGGGGTGCTATCAATTCAATGTGCTCCCATTTGGACTACAATGCACCACAGCAGTGTTCATGCAACTAATAAACCAGGTGCTCCATGAGCACCTATACAAAGGAGTTCTGGGGTATTTAGATGATATTTTAATATACACCGAAACTAAGGCCAAGCACATAAAACTTGTCTGGGCAGTCCTAAACAAACACTGTGCCACAAAGCTTTATGCAAAACTGTCTAAATATGAATTCCATAAGGATAAAGTTGACTACCTGGGGTACCGAATCTCCCATGAGGGTATGGAGATAGACCCAGGAAAAGTGCAAGTGGTGATTGACTGGGCCCCTCCCTGCATGTGCAAGCAAGTGCAAAGTTTCCTGGGGTTTGCAAACTTCTATCAACAATTTATTCCGGCATTTGTGCAAATTGGACTCCCCATCACTAACTTGCTGAAAAAGAAAGGGGGAGACAAGCCGAAGCCAAAACAGCCCCTAAATTGGACCATGGAATGCCAAGGGGCATTTGACAAAGTGAAATGATTGTTCTCCGCCAAACCAGTGGTAAAGCACCTAGATCCAGAAAAACCTTTCATCATACAGGAAGGTGCTAGTGATATTGCCATTGGGGCCATCCTACTCCAAGAGAATGAGCAGGGCCAACTACAATCTAGTGCATACAATTCTAAAAAATTAAAAGAGACTGAACAGAGATGGACTATCTGGGAAAAAGAGGCATATGCCGTATGATGGGTTCTCCTCACATGGAGACATTTCCTGGAGGGGAATAAAATCCCCTTCCAAGTTTGGACTGACCACAAAAATCTCGAGGCCCTTTAAGAGGCCGCAGAAATTTCCCCCAAAACAAGTATGCTGGGCTCAATATTTCAAATGTTTCGACTTCACCCTCAAGTACTTTCCTGGGGGGAAGAACTTTATAACAGACTCTATCCAGAATGCCACAGTATAATAGCAACAAACCTGAGGTGGTTAAACCCCTGCTCCCAGCCTCCCAGCTAGTAGCCAAAGCTCAAGCAAAAGAAGACCACCTAATGGACAATGCCACCACCTAAGCTTTCAAACAAGCCCTTCTCAAGGATGACTGGTTCCAGACCCATAAGAATACCTGCCTCCTTGAAGATGACCTGGTGTGGGTGGGAGAAAAGCTATACATCCCAGCCAGCCAGACACTTCCTCTCATGAAAGCCTGTGATGACTTGAAATTGGCTGGCCACTTTGGGTTCATGAAAACCTTGCACCTAATTAAAAGGCAGTTCTGGTGGCCATCCCTCAAGAAGGACATAGAAAGCTAAGTCACCAGCTGCCCTATCTGCGCAGCTGCAAAAAAAGGCAGGGAAAAACCCTTGGGCTATTGCAAATTATAGCCGAGCCATCAGCACCCTGGAGAGAGATTTCCATGGATTTCATTGTAGAACTGCCAGAAAGTGGGGGGAACATTGTTATTTGGGGTGTAATGGACCTGTTTTCTAAACAGGCCTACTTCCCTGTCAAAAAATCTCCACTGCCAGGGCACTTGCCAAAATGTTTCTACATCACATTTACTGGCTGCATGGTGCCCCTCAAAGGATAATATCTGATCGCGAGGTCCAATTCATGTTCAAATTCTGGAGAACATTCCTCAGCCTTCTAGGTACTGGCCAGAGATTAAGTTCTAGTCACCATCCTCATACTAATGGTAGAATAGAGAGAACGAACAGTATTCTACAGCAGTATAAGATGTTTTATCAACTACCAACAAAACAACTGGACTGACCTCCTCTCATTTGCAGAGATTGCATATAACAACTCAGTGCACTCGAGCACTAGTTTCATCCCTTTTAGAGTTGCCACAGGCAGGACTTCAACCCAGTGCCAGAACTACCAGTAGAAGAACCAACCATACCCTCCCTTAAGGACAAAACACCTGGCCAGTAGTAAGGAAAGTTCTGAGCGAGGCTAGAGCTGCCTCTAAAGCCCAAACTGACAAGAAAAGGATGGAGCCTAAGCCATTTAAAATAGGGGATAAATTCCTACAATCCTTGCAACCCTCAAAAAAGCTAGGTCCAAAATACATAGGACCTTTCCCCATCATTCAAATCATAAACCTGGTAATAGTTGAATTACTACTCCCCAAAACCCTTAGGCAGGTCCATCCAGTGTTTCATTGCAGCCTATTGAAGCCAGAGATTACCTCTCCCTTGAGGCCATCGGCAGACATCCCATCTACTCCTATCATGATTGAGGGGGAGCAGCATTTCAAAATTAAGGAAATCCTGGATTCACACACACACACACACACCATGACTCCATGCAATACCTAGTTGCTTGGAAACATTTGCCCCCCTCAAAATGAGTGGGTAGCTAAAAAACTTGTTAGGATCCCCAACTTACTGAAAAAATTCTAGTATTTGTCACAAGATTGTGACAAACTCAAATAACTCACTGCTTTGTTCTCTCTTTGTGCTTATTTTTCAGGTGGATTTCTCCCTTTTCAAGGGGGCAGCATGTCAGATCTCATAGATCCCTATCGTGATCCTCCCATTCTTGTGAGGTGGGGGCCTGGGTGCATTCTTTATAGCCTTTTTCCTGATGCCTATGTATCCTGTACTTTGATTTACCTTCTGGGGAATGTAAGGGGGGAGGACCATCAAAACAGATCTCAGTTCCAAAGCCTCCAGCAAAAGACTCCTAGGAACAGCTTCTTATCACCTTCTCAGCCTGTGCTTCTCACAACAACTTCACACTTGTGGATTGGCTTATTCAACATCGGACTGAGGTTTCTAACTGCTTTATCCTAACTGAATTGCCCGGAAAACTTTAGATCCTGCTTTCTTTTGTCCTACAATACCTTTCCTTCAATAAAAGGTTCCTTTTGAAATGTTGATGTTTCAAGAGTCTTTATTTTCTTGAATGGAGAAGAGAGGCCCTTATTGTTTGTGGATTCTAGCCTTGTTCAGTGGTGGTAAACTAGGCAGTCTATTCAAATATTGGAAGTGTTGCCACACAGAAGAGCATGGACTGATTGATTCTTGTAAATATTGATTCTTAAGAGTCTATTATTCTATTCATCAGGACAAGAAGTAATGAGTGGAAGCTTGACAAAGAGAGATCAAATTTAGAAGTAAGGAGAAATATTTCGACAGTGAGAGGAATTAATCAATGGAATAGCTTGCTTCCTGGAGCAGTGTTTGCTCCATCACTGAAAGTTTTCAAGAACAGACTGGACAACTACTTGACTGGGATGGTATAAGTCTCCTGCCTTGAATAGGGGTTGGATTAGAAGACCTCTGAGTTCCCTTCCAGTCCTATGATTCTATGGTTTAATAATTTATATCCCATCTTTCATTTTAAAAGTTCAAAGCAGTGTGAAAGCACCCTTTCTTCCTAACTTTTATATGATAAAAATAATAAAGCGTATATAGATATAGAGATAGACAGACAGAAATATAAATACACTTATACAGGGACATTTTCAACTATTTGTTCTTTAATCTCTGGCTTAGAAAATTTAATTGTCAAAATCTATACAGTTTGAACAATTTCATGAGGGTGCTGTATCTCTCAGCTGTCTGCTCTTTTTCATTTAACTATGAGAATATGTACAAATAGTGCATATCCCAATTTCAGAATTGAGGAAATATATCAGGACAACAAACTAGAACAGCTATTCAGGGCAAAATATTTGGAATAATTTTTATGCTTGGTTTTTTTTTCCAAATCAGAAAATATTTTAAAAGTAATAAAAGTCCATTTCTTCTACTCATCTGCAAAATTCTGTTAATAATCCACAATTAGTCAATCAATTAAAATAGAGCTGGAAGGGACTTTGGAGATCTAGTCAAACACCCTGCTCAAGAAGGCAGCCTATACCATTTCAGACAAGTGGCTGTCCAGTTTCTTCTTAAAAACCTCCAGTGATGAAGCACACACAACTTCTGAAGGCCAGCTGTACCACTGGTTAATTGTTCTCACTGTAAGGAAGTTTCTCTTTAATGCCAGGCTGCTTCTCTCCTTGATTAGTTTCCATTCATTGTTTCAAGTTTTGCCTTTTGGTGCTTTGGAAAATAAGTTGACCTCTTCTTTGTGGCAGACCCTCAAATACTGAAACACTGTTATGTCATCCCTAGTCCTTCATTTCTCTAGACTGGACATACCCAATTCCTGCAACCGTTATTCATATGTTTTAGTCTCCAGGCTCTTAATCTCTTAGTTACCATTCTCTGCACTTTTTTTTCAAAGTCTCAACATCTTTTTTTTTGTTATGTGGTGAGCAAAACTGGATGCAGTTTTCTAGGTATGGTCTTACTAAGGTTTCATAAAACGGTACTAATATCTCACTGATTCTATGCCTCTGTTTATGCAACCAAGGATTGCATTAGGTTCTTTGTCTGCTGTCATAAACTGCTGACTCATATTTAAGTAATTGTCTACTAAGAGTCCAAGACCCCTCTCACAAAAGCCCTCCATGATGGGCTTTTGGCAAGGGATGGGCTGCACCTCACAAAGACTGGGAAGAATGTTTTTTGAAAACAACTGGCTCCACTTATCAGGAGGGCTTTAAACTAAAATTGAGGGGGGGAGGGGGACCAATCTCCAGGATCTAATTCCAAGCAAAAACCCCTAGAAAACAAGTCAAATAATGAGGGAAGGAGGGATGGGAAGGAAGACGAACTCAAATACCAAATAGGAGACATAGGAAGCATATCCAGAGTCAGACATAAAGATCTCAAGTGCCTTGAACTATTAATACATGAAGTTAGATATGATATAGTTGGAATTACAGAAACTTGGTGGGATGACTGGAACATACTGATAGAAGGATACAAACTGTTCAAAAAACCCAGACCCCCTAAAAGAGGAGAGAGAGTTGCACTGCATATAAAGGATCACTACATTGCTACAGAAATGCACAAAACCCAAGAAGAAAACCTTATAGAATGCATATGGGTCAATATAAATTATAAAAGAAAAAAAAAGAATGACATTGCCATAAGTGTATACTATAGGCCACCCAACCAAGCAGAAAAAATAGATGTAGTTTTTGCCAACCAACTAACAAATAAATTTATTATTTATTTATTTATTTATTATATTTCTATACCGCCTTTCTCTCTTAGGACTCAAGGCGGTGTACAGTCAAGAAAAATATAGACACACAAACATCATAAAATTGCTAATTAAAATTATTACTTAGTTTGGTCAATTAAATAAAACCCAGAATTAGATCACATTTAAAAAATCATTCACATGTTCATATGTTTAGCCCCGCCTGTTGGAACATCAGGGTCTTGAGGGCACGGCGGAAAGCACGGAGATCAGGGATATTCCGTATCTCCGGGGGCAGTTCATTCCAAAGGGTTGGAGCCCTCACAGAGAAGGCCCTCCCCCTGGGAGTCGCCAGTTGGCATAATTTGACTGACGGTACCCTGAGTAGTCCCTCCCTGTGAGAACGAACTGGTCGGTGGGAGGCTATTGGTGGCAAAAGACAGTCTCGTAGGTACCCAGGTCCTAAGCCATGGAGCGCTTTAAAGGTGATAACTAACACCTTGAATCGCACCTGGAAGACCACCGGGAGCCAGTGTAGCTCGCGTAGGAGAGGTGTTACATGGGCGTAACGAGCTGCGCCCATAATCACCCGCATATATGAAATATATGTAGGAAACACACTACAATAATAATGGGGGACTTCAATTACCCTGACATCAATTGGAAAACTAATTCTGCACCAAGTGAGAAATTGAATGGCTTCCTGATCAACCTAGCTGACAACTTTATTGTCCAAAAGATAGAGGAGGGACCTAGAGAGACAGCCATACTGGACTTAATTCTTACAAACAGAGAAGAAGTGATAGAGGAAGTTGAAACTGCAGGAACCTTGGGTGAAAGTGACCATGCCATTCAACATAATGCAAACATAAGCAATAGAAAATAATGATACCAGAGTCCTAGATTTTAAAAGAGCTGATTTTAACAAACTCAGAGAGAACTTGGAAAAGATTCCTTGGATGAAAATCCTAAAGAGGAAAACAACTCAAGAAGCTTGGGAAACTCTGAAAAAAAAGATCATAAAAGCCCAGTCCAGCACAATACCACTGAAAAAGAAGAAGAAACCAGCATGTTTGCACAAAGATTTCTCTGACAAATTGAAAGACAAAAAGGACAAGTACAAAAAATGGAAAGAAGAACACATAACTAGGGCAGAATATCAGCAGATAGCCAGAATCTGCAAAGACAAAATCAGGAAAGCAAATGCTCATAATGTACAAAGACTTGCAACAAAAGTCAACCACCAACACCACCACCACCACCACCACAACAACAACAACAATAATGTTTCTTCAAACGTATAAATAACAAGAAAAAAATAAAGGAAACAGTCGGTCCACTAAAGAGAGAAGACAGCAAGGAAGTAACAGGCAGCAGAGAGAAAGCAGAGCTGCTTAACTCATTCTTTGCATCTGTCTTCATGCAAAAAGAAACTGTAGTCTAACCTATCAAAATCATAACTGTAAAAAACAGACCAGAAATAAAAGTTAAAATAAGGTGGGGGGAATGGTAAGAGAACACCTGTCTGATCTTGATGAATACAAATCACCAGGACCTATTCCAGAGTTCTAAAGGAGCTGGCAGATGTCATCTCAGAACCACTGTACCACATCTTTCAAAAATCCTGGAGCACCAGGGAACTACCAGAGGACTGGAAAAGAGCTGATGTGGTTCCCATCTTCAAAAAAGAGGGAAAAAACAGATCCAGGAAACTACAGACCAATCAGCCTAACATCAATTCCTGGGAAGATACTGGAAAAGATAATAAAAAAACAGATCTGCTAGCATCTAGAAATGAGTAAAGTAATAACTACAAGTCAGCATGGGTTTGTTAAAAATAGATCATGCCAAGCCAATCTTATTTCATTCTTCAATATAGTGACTAAATGTTGTGGCCTGTCGACCACCGACCCCTCCAACAGCCAAATCACATGAGGAGGTAGCGTGGGAGTCAGGGCCAGCATCAAGGCAATCTGAGAGCTCTGAGGGGGAATGGAGCTGTCAGAGAAAGAGACAAAGGTGGAGCCTGAGTTGTCCATCAGCCCTCAGATGGAGAGTCAACAGCTCCAGGTCTGGAGGTGGCTGATGAGGAAGAGGAGGAACAGCTGAGGAGAGCAGCGGGAATCTATGGACCGATCCTTGGGATGGAAGAGCCACCACTGCAAGCAAAGCTCCACCCTAGTTCTGGGGATAAAAGGCAGGGGGCAGAGATGAATAGGTGTGGCACAGGGTGGGTTCTACTTACCTTTACTACCAGTTCGCAACAGGATCATTCCCCCCCCCCAAGGCCCTCCTGAGGCTGAAAACGGCCGTTTGCCAACTTCCGATCCCACCCAGCCACAGCCACCCAGTCACACCCAGCCATGCCACCTGTTTCTGGCCTCCGGAGGGCCTCCGGGGGGGGGGAGGCCATTTCTGCCCTCCCCAGACTCCTAGAAAGGCTCTGGAGGCTGGGGAGAGCAAAAAAAACAGGACTTCCGGTCCCACTGGAAGTTGGCAAACAGGCTGTTTCCGGCTTCCAGAGAGCCTCCAGGGGGTTGGGGAAGGCTGTTTTCACCCTCCCCAGACTCCTAGAAAGGCTCTGGAGGCTGGGGAGAGAGAAAAATGCCCCCCACCCCCCCGAAAGTCCTCCAGAGGCAGGAAACAGCCTATTTCCCTACTTCTGGTGGGCCCAGAAGGCCCGAAAATCAGCTGGCTGGTCCGCGCATGCACAACGGAGCTGAGCTCGTGTGCCCACCGATATGGCTATGCGTGCCACTTGTGGCACATATGACATAGATTTGCAATCACGGGTGTTGAGCAGGGGTGAAATCCAACCGGTTCAGACCGGTTCGGACGAACTGCTAGGGATTGTTGGCATTGGTTCGCTGAACTGGTAGTAATCACCCTTCGTTGGCCCCACTCACCCCCTGCTGGTCGCCGCTCAACTCATCCGGCCGCTCAATATTCCCCAGAATTCAACATTAAATGCAGCAAAGAGAATGCTAACTTTTCTCCCTCCATTCAGAACGGAGCTGCTGCAGTCTGTCCCTTTAGTCCCCATGAGAGAGGGGGGAGCAGCTGGAATGGAGCCATTTTCATGAAAGGCAGGAAAATGGGGAAGGGGATTTTCCTGCCTGTTGTCCATTCCTCAATCTCAGCACAGACTGAGGGAAGGATGGTAGGCAGGAATATTCCCCTCCCCATTTTCCTGCCATTCGCGACAAGGAGTGGCTGGGAGGGAATGGGCTGGTGAGGATATGGGTCTTGATGTGAGTGATGTTGAGTTGGCCATGCTCACCCAGTCACATGACCTCCCCCCAACAAGCCACACCCACAGAACCGGTAAGGGAATTTTTTTAATTTCACCACTGGTGTAAAGTAGAGTCTCCTGCTTGGGCAGGGGGTTGGACTAGATCAGAGGTCCTCAAACTTTTTAAACAGGGTGCCAATTCAGGAGCTTTAGACTGCTGGGGCACTGGACCAGCTGGGTGGGCATGGCTAGGTGGTCATGTGACTGGGTAGGCATGGCCAATTTAGCAGTCCATTTTGCCAATTTAACAGTCCATTAAACAATATTTATTTATTTATTTATTTATTTATTTATTTAATCTAATTTTTATACCGCCCTTCTCCCAAAGGACTCCAGAAGTTTCCTAATTATAAGTTCTTCTGGTGACAGGGTTTTCTCTTTCCAGAGTTGTGCATACGCCAGTCTAGCAGCTGTGGTTATGTGTATTATCAGATGGATCTTTCTCTTTCCATACCCCTTCTTTACTATTTCCAGGAGAAATATTTCCGGCATCAATTTTATGTCTTCTCCAATTATTTCTTGTATCCAACTCCAAATTTTATTCCAGAATCTTTTCACTTCGGGGCATGTCCACCACATATGAAAGAAGGTGCCCTGACCATGGCCGCATTTCCAGCAATTGGGATGCATATTAGGGAACATCTTAGCTAGTCTGGCAGGTGCTAAGTACCACCTGTGGAGCATTTTGTATTGATTCTCCTTATATGTCGCAGCTCTAGTTAATTTATAATTTTTGTTCCATGCCTCTTCCCATTCGATGAAATTTAGACTATGTCCTATATTCTTCTCCCATACTCTCAATTGGTTTTTAACTATCTCTTCAGCACTGTCCTCATCTAATAAATAGTTATATAATTTGGCCAAAACTTTTTTCTCCGGTCCCATCAAAATTTTATCTAGTCCATTATATACTAATTCTAAGCCATAATCTTCCTTGTCTTTCTGATATCTTGATTTTACTTGTAGGTAGGTCCACCAATCCAAGTTTATACCTTGGTCTCTCAAAGTGTCAATTGATTTGAGGTTTCGTCCCCCATCTAATATATCTTTATATCTGCACATTTTCTCCATTCCCCACCTGTTTGGGTAAATCAAGGCCTCCATCGTGGAGAGCCATTTGGGAACTTTTGTATAGTAACGCTGTCTGATTCCGGTCCATGTTTGAATTAGGGATTCCCTGATTTTATGCCTATGGAAATAAGTTTTCTTTTTTTTATCTGTGTCCCACAGGTATGCATGCCACCCCTTCTGTAGGTCTTGGCCTTCTAAAGTTAGGATTCTCCTATTTTCCAAAATGGCCCACTCCTTTATCCATACTAGCTTGGCTGCCCTGTAATACGATTCCCAATCTGGGAGACCAAAACCTCCCATATTCCTTTTTCCCTGTAGAATTTTAAGTGAGATCCTCAATTTTTTCCCAACCCATAAAAATTCCCTGATGTTTTTATTTAATTCTAAAAAATTTTTTTATCTAGGATCACAGGCATGTTTTGGTATAGGAATAAGATTTTGGGAAGGGTGTTCATCTTGATCGCAGCTATCTTGCCTACAAATGATAATTTAATTTTCTTCCATCTGCCAAATTTTGTTTCACTTTTCTAATTAGGGGAACATAATTATCTTCCTTTAGGGATGAGCACCTTTTAGTAATCCAAATTCCCAGGTATTTTATTTTTTTGACTACCTGTAATCCCAACGATTCTTCTATCCCTTTTTCCTGGACTTCAGTTACATTCTTAGTTAGTATTTTAGTTTTAGTTTTGTTCAATTTAAAGCCTGCCACCTCCCCATACTTGCCCAATTCCTCTAATACTTTTGGTCTGGATTCTAAAGGATCTTCTAATATTAGGGCCACATCATCCGTGAAAGCTTGCGTTTTGTAGATTTTTTTCCTGATCTTAAGACCTTTGATTTCTTCATTTTCTCTGATTTTTCACAATAGGACTTCTAGGGCCAAAATAAATAATAATGGTGAAAGGGGGCAGCCTTGCCTTACCCCCTTCCTAATCTGAAACCCTCTTGTCCTGTCACCATTCACTAGAATGCTCGCCCTTTGGTTGTCATAAATAGTTTCTACCATTTTTACAAAATTTGATCCGAATCCCACTATTCTAATTTGGTTAATCATAAACTTCCAATTCAAATTATCGAAGGCCTTTTGGGCGTCCAAAAAAATTAAGGCCATCTGCTTTCTGGGATGCTCTTCATAATACTCCAGGGTGTTTAATATAATTCTCAAATTGTCTTTAATTTGCCTCCCCGGAAGGAATCCGTTTTGATCTTTATGTATCCAAGCGTTTAGTATTTTTTTAAGTCTCTCGGCCATTATACTCATAAATAATTTATAGTCAGTGTTAAGTAGGGATATTGGCCTGTAGTTTTGGATTTGTTTTAGGTCGGCACCTTCTTTTGGTAGAAGTGTGACATGCATTTCCCTCCATGTATCTGGAATTTTTGCACTCATCAGGGCCTCATTAAAGATTTCCACTAATTTTGGTTGTATTTTTTTCTTCCAATTTTTTGTATATTTCCCCTGGGAATCCATCCGGGCCTGGTGCTTTGTTATTTTTGATTTTGGAGAGGGCTGTTTTAAGCTCATCCA
This sequence comes from Pantherophis guttatus, assembly GCF_059756535.1. Taxonomy (NCBI): domain Eukaryota; kingdom Metazoa; phylum Chordata; class Lepidosauria; order Squamata; family Colubridae; genus Pantherophis; species Pantherophis guttatus. The sequence goes on along the minus strand of NC_142065.1, from coordinate 116,156,675 downwards.
GTGTTATTTTTCCGTTAAGCATTTCCCTCTCTTCCTCCGTTATTTGTGAAAGCTCGGCATTTGCCAGATATTGCCCTAATTTTCCCTCTCGGGCCTCCTCTTCTTTGTATAAAGCTTCATAGTATTCCCTTGCTCTTTCTAATTTCTCTTCTTTGTTTAAAAGGTTACCCTTAGCATCTTCTAGTACATGAATTTGCCCTTTTTCATTTTCTTTTTTCAGTTTGGCCAACCACCTTCCTGACTTGTTGGCATTTTCGAAATAATATTATTTTGTTCTTTTTATTTTTAGGGCTAATTCCTCTTGATCAAAGATACTCATTTTGTGTCTCCACATCAACCAGTTTTGTTTTGCTACTTCGTCTCTGTGCTGAACTCAGGCTATCTATTTTTATTTTCCTCCCCTGCCAAGTGATTAGCATCCCTTCTGGCAAGAGCCATCTGAATAGTATGTTCCTTTTATTTAATTGCATGGCTAGGAATCTGTAGTCCTTTCTTACCTCCCTCACTCTTCTTGGCACTTGCTTTAATACAATCACCTCTTTTCCTCTATATGTAATTTGCCCCTCTCTCGCCATGTTATACAAGATGTCTTTCACTTTCTTTCTCGCAAACCTCACGTGGACTTCCCTAGGGAGCCTATTTCTTGTCGCATAATTTGTTTGTATCCGATATACATCGTCCAATTCTCTAATAATTTCTTGCTTACTCTGTTGGAGGACTTCTGCTATCAGTTCAGCCATTTTTTCTCCCAGATCTTCCTCTTTGTCTTCTATAACAGTGATGGCTAACCTTTTTGCCATCGCGTATCAGGAGAGGGGTGGCGGGGCAGGGTCACACGTGCATGTGCCCACACGCATGTGTGTGCAACCCCCTACCCCCTCCCCCCCGCTCCTGGCACATGATGGCCTAGAAGGCCCGTTTTTCTTTCTTACCTGGTTCCAAATCCTCTCTGTGTATCTGGGAACGGCGAAAACAGCCTTTCCCACTCCCTTGGAGGCCCTACAGAGGCTGAAAGGGCCCATTTCCCAACTCCTGGTGGGACAGGAAGTGACATTTTTTGCTGTCCCCAGCCTCCAGAACCTCTCTAGGAGTCTGTAGGAGCCTCTCTAGGAGTCTGTAGGAGCCTCTCTAGGAATCTCTGGAGGCTGGAGACAGGAAAAAATGTCACTTCCTGTCCCACCGGGAGTGGGGAAATGGATCTGGAGAGGATCTGGAGCCAGGTAAGAAAGAAAAAAGGGGCCTTCCCCACCCCCCCACCCCGGCCCTCCAGAGGCAGGAAACAGCCTTTTTCCCTACTTCTGGTGGGCCCAGAAGGCCCGAAAATCAGCTGGCCAGCACGCGCATGCGCCCCAGAGCTGAGCTGGCGTGCCCACTAATATGGCTCTGCGTGCCACTTGTGGCATGCGTGCCATAGGTTCGCCATCACGGTTCTATAACATTTTGGAGTAAGTAGAACGATGCCCTGTCGATTTCCAGTTGGATTAATGAGTCTTCTAATTGTTTGTTCTGCATTGTCAACGTCTGGTCTACCGTATCTAGTTTTTTCTCTTTCTGTTCAATTCTTTGCTCTGCCTTCTGGATCCTTTGCTCGTTATTGAATATTGAAACTTGAATTTCATTCATCTTCTTGTCCAATGCATGTATGTCTGTTTTTAATTCAGAATGGTTATTTGACATTTTCTCCTGCATAGCCATCATCGTTTCTTGTATTAACGTCAATGATGATTGGACGGTTTGCAGTGATGGTGTTGTTGTGGATTTTTCCATTTTAGGTAGGCCTCCTGTTGATTTCTGCATAGCTGGGGAGGAGGTCATAGTTATAATAATAATAATAATAATAATAATAATAATAATAATAATAATAATAATAATAATAATAATAATAATAATTTTATTTCTATACCGCCCTTCTCCCGAAGGACTCAGGGCGGTGTACAGCCAATTTAAAAACACAAGACACAACAATAATTAAAAATTAAAATAATTAAATAGATTTGGCCGATTTAAAACCCCAAAAATTAAAATACCCCAATTTAAAATTATTATATTGACAGCCCTGCCTGGCGGAACAACAGGGTCTTCAGTGCGCAGCGGAACACCCAGAGGTCGGAGATCTTACGTATTTCCGGGGGCAGTTCATTCCACAGGGTTGGGGCTCCCACAGAGAAGGCCCTCCCCCTGGGTGTCGCCAGCCGACATAACTTGGCTGATGGCACCCTGAGGAGACCCTCTCTGTGGGAACGGACTGGTCGGTGGGAGGCTATTGGTGGCAGAAGACGGTCTCGAAGGTACCCGGGTCCTGTGCCATGGAGCGCTTTAAAGGTGGTAACCAATACCTTGAATCGCACCCGGAAGACCACTGGGAGCCAGTGCAGCTCGCGCAGGAGGGGTGTCACGCGGGCACAACGAGGTGCGCCCATAACCACTCGCGCGGCCGCATTCTGGACCAGCTGAAGCCTCCGAGTGCTCTTCAAGGGGAGCCCCATGTAGAGAGCATTACAATAGTCCAGCCGGGAGGTGACAAGGGCATGAGTGACCGTGCGCAAGGCGTCCCAGTCCAGAAAGGGCTGCAACTGGCGGATCAGGCGAACCTGATAAAAGGCCCCCCTGGCCACGGCCGTCATATGCTCTTCTAAAGACAGCCGTGCATCCCGGAGGACACCCAGATTGCGAGCCCTCTCTGTGGGGGGCAAAGATTCACCCCCAATAGTCAGCGATGGCACCTGCTGACTATATCGGGACGCCGGTAGCCACAGCCACTCGGTCTTGGAAGGGTTGAGTCTGAGCCTGTTCCTCCCCATCCAGACCCGCACGGCCTCCAGGCAGCGAGACATCACATCAAGGGCATCGTTGGGGTGGTCTGGGGTGGAGATGTACAGCTGAGTATCATCAGCGTACAGGTGACACTTCACCCCAAAACCACGGATGATCTCACCCAGCGGCTTCACATAAATGTTGAACAGAAGAGGCGAGAGGACTGACCCTTGTGGCACTCCCCATGCAAGATGCATCGAGGTCGACCTCTGCCCCCCTGCCAACACGAACTGCGAGCGGCCAGAGAGGAAGGAAGAGAACCACCGCAAAACGGTGCCCCCTACTCCTAACCCCTTCAACCGCTGCAGCATGATACCATGGTCGATGGTATCAAAAGCCGCTGAGAGATCTAATAGGACTAGGACAGAGGAGCAACCCCTGTCCCGGGCCCTCCAGAGATCATCCACCAACGCGACCAATGCCGTTTCTGTGCTGTGCCCCTGCCTGAAGCCCGACTGGTATGGGTCTAGATAGATAGCTTCATCCAGGTGCCTGGGCAGTTGTCGTGCCACCACACTCTCAACAACCTTCGCCACAAAACGAAGGTTGGAGACCGGACGATAGTTAACTAATTCAGCCGGGTCCAGGGAAGGCTTCTTGAGGAGGGGCCTCACCACCGCCTCTTTCAAGGCGGCGGGAAAGGCACCCTCACTCAGAGAAGCAGTTATAATCCCCTGGAGCCAGCCTCGTGTAACTTCCCGGGAGGCCAGTACCAACCAGGAGGGACACGGGTCCAATAAACATGTGGCGGCACTAATCCTACCCAGAACCCTGTCCACATCCTCGGGAGCCACAGGATCAAACTCCTCCCAGATAGTGGGATTGGAGGGTGTTTTTTTTCCAGTTTTCAAGATCGTTGATGACATACTCATCATCAATTACATACATATTTATTTAATCTAATTTTTATACCGCCCTTCTCCTGAAGGACTCAGGGCGGTGCACAGCCAAAGATAAAACAAGCACATATATAAAATTTAAAAACAATTTTAAAACATATTAAATAATTTGGCCCCGACATCATTAAAACAAAAACAACCCATTAAAATTAAATGTTTAGGCCAGCCCAGCTTGTTGGAACAATAATGTATTGAGGGCACAATGAAAGGTGCACAGCTCAGGGATCATCCCTATCTCCGGGGACAAATCATTCCAGAGGGCGAGTGCCCCCACAGAGAAGGCTCTCCCCCTAGGTGTCGCCAGTCGACATTGTTTGACCAACGGTATCCTGAGGAGTCCCTCTCTGTGGGAGCGCACTGGCCAGTGGGAGGCTATCGGTAGCAGAAGGTGAACTCGTAAGTACCCAGGTCCTAAGCCATGGAGCACTCTAAAGATGGTAACCAACATCTTGAATCGCACCCTGAAAACCACTGGGAGCCAGTGCAGCTCGCGCAGGAGTGGTGTTACATGGGAGCGCTGTGTCGCTGTTGAGGGTAAATTGCCCTCTGCAGAGTAGAGCGATGGACCAGACAGCATTGCAACACAGATACTCTCAGACTCTGAACATTGTTAGAAAAATAAATAGTCTTTACTTGTTGTAAAACAAATAAACCTGGCTTCTCATAAACGAAGATAACACTTTCAATACAAAACAAAGTTTGCTTACAGTTCTAGTTCCGTAACACCGACACAGTATCTTTAGCAGTAATATCACGAGCAGGAGTGAGCAGGAGTAAATGAACTTCCTGCCTTCCTTTTATTTCTGTTTTAACCACTTAATCAATTAGTCATCTTGTAGCAGTTAAAGTAATAGTACATATTATCTACCCAACCGTAGGATAAGGATCCAACATTCTCCCCTTTGGGTAGACTAATATATTTACAATCTTAAACCATACTGTTCACATGTATCTATATGTTTCCTACTTCCCTGTGCTTTTGTGAAATGATCAGCCACATTGTTTTCTGATGCACAATATACAAGTTCTATCATCTTGTTCATTATACATTCTCTTACACTGAGATACCGAAGATCTGTATGTTTTGTTCTAGTCTTTACAGCTATATTTGTTGCCATTTTTATCACTGCCTGATTATCTTCGTATACTATTATAGGATCTTGTATATCTATTCCTAAATCTGTCATCAGCTGCTTAATACTGATCAAATCCGTACATAACAAAAATAAACAAGAAAACTCTGCTTCCATTGTAGACATACTTAAATACTTCTGTCTTATTGAACGCCACCATATCAATGATTTTCCCAGAAATACAGCGATTCCTGAGGTTGATTTTCTTGTATTAACATCTGTTGCAAAACTAGCATCTGCATAAGCGGTTACATGCAGTTCTTCTGATGGTTGTAGATACAATGCATGATGCATGGTATATTTCAGATATCTAAGAATACGTTTTGCTCCTTGCCAGTGTCTTTCTGTAGGTTCCGTGTTGAATCTAGCTAATTGGTTCACACTATAAGAAATATCGGGTCTAGACCAATTGCTAATGTATGATAAACTGCCAACCAATGATTGGTATATCCCTTTATCAAACAATGGACTTTGCACATCAGTATTGCAATAATCATGAACCATAGGTGTCTTTGATGGTTTACACAATTCCATTCTGAACTGTTTTAATAGATTATTAATTTTATCAGTTTGGGATAATTTAAATCCTCTCCTAGTTTTTTCAATCCTTACACCTAGATATTGTTATATCTCCCCTAGATTTTTAATCCTGACATGAGCTTTTAATTCATCAACAATCCTGTTGGCCTCTTGCTCATTCTTTGTAATCAGAGCTATATCGTCCATAAAAAGAAGTAATAATGATACTATACCATCCCTTTCCATTTTAAATAAACATGGATCTGCTAATCCTGCTTTAAATCCAATAGTCTTCATTGTTTTTACAATGCACTGGTTCCATTCATAACCTGACTGTTTTAACCCATACAGACTTTTCTTTAATAACCAACAGTCAGCCTTCCCATTTTCCTCAAATCCTGAGGGTTTCTGTAAATAAATTTCATGCTGTAATAGTGCATGCAGATATGCGGTTTCTACATCTAAATGGGTAACTATATATTTATTTCTAGCTGCCCATACCAATGCTGCTCTTAATGTAATGGCTTTTAAGCTTGGAGCGAATACTTCATCGTAATCATTAGGAGACTGATTAAATCCTTGAGCTACTAGCCTAGCTTTATATATTGGTATCCCATCTATCCCAGTCTTTAATTTATATATCCACTTACTACCGAGTATAGTTTTCCCTTTTGGAATTGTTACAGATTCATACACTTTCAAATTCTGCAAAGATTGTAGTTCTTTAGTCATTGCACCTCTCCACACTTTCTGGTCTTCAGGTGGAAACGTGGTCAACTCATTAAATGTAGTAGGAACTTTATTTACTTGATAGACTGTAGTTGCCTGATACCTATCAGGTGGTCTTGTTACTCTACTCGACCTTCTTGGGAGTTCAGGACTTACAGATTGCCTCTCCACCTTTACCTCTTCCTGTACTATGTCTTTCTCTACCTCTTCACTCTGAATCTCTGGCATTTCATTGGTAGCTTCAGTCTGGGTTTCAATGATAACCTCATTTTCAGTACCTAATTTATTCCACCCTACATGCTCCATAAACCTAGCATTTGCACTGTTAACTACCGTTGCTGTTCCTTTTACCCAAAATCTGTAGGACCTATGGTTTGAGTTATAACCAACAAATATTAATTGTCATGCCCTACTCTGGCCCTTACGCCTTAACTGCGCTGGAGTATGTACCCATGCAGGTGATCCAAATGTGTGTATGTAGCTCAAATCTGGCTTCCTTCCATGCCATACGGTATATGGAATTTTGTTAGTGGTTGTATTTATGGTGTTGTTTAAGAGTGTATTTGCACACATAATGGCTTCTCCCCATAAATTAGCCGGTAAACCTGCATCAGCTAACATTGATCTCATCATTGCTTGTAGAGTTTGTCCTCTCCTTTCAACATACGAGTTATGCTGTGGCCGATATGGAGCTGAACATTTGTGCTTTATACCAGCATTAGCTAACATTGATTTAAACCTTGTGTTGACAAACTCAGTACCATTGTCAGTTACAATAGTAACTATTTTTTGATTTGTTTTTCTCTCCACAAACTTAATCCATTGAACAAAATACCGAAAAGTATCTACCTTAGACTTCAATAGGTAGCAAAAACCATACCTGGAATAATGGTCAACTATACTGAGAACATAGCAAGCACCCCCTAAACTAGTCTTCATTGGCCCTATTAAATCAGCAAATACCACTTCCAGTGGTCTCTTTGTTTTAAACCCATCAAACCTATTAGCAGGGATTGTTCTACTTTTCTGCTGATTACAAATATTGCAATTTAAATACTGGTTACATGGTTTCAGCTTCAACCCATCAACTAATTTTACAGTTTTCTGTAACATCTTAAAACTGATATGCCCCATACGTCTGTGAAGCAAGTGAACACATTCATCATGTGGTTTGACATTTGAGTACACAACATTTGTAACATGGTTACTAGATAATACATATAAACCATCTTTCAGTTTTCCAATAATCTTGGTTTCGCCTTTTTCAATTAAACAATCATTGGTTCTAAACGTTACTGTATATCCTAGCTTAACCAATACTCTAACTGACATCAAATTAAAGTTTAGATTTGGAACATATAACATATGCATTTTTTCTTTTACATATGGACATATTGCCATTCCCTCACCACACGCCTTTAGCTTCCACCCATTTGCTAAAGAAACCTTATTATTACTAGGCAACATTTTCACAAAATAGTTTTGTGTTCTGACAATGCATAGCGACGCCCCGCTATCAATAACCCACAAATCGTGGTTAACCGGTTTCTTATCAGACACAGCTACATTACATTGTTTTTTATCTTTAACCATGGTTTCTTGTTTCCGCCTTCTGCAAAACCTGGCTATATGACCCTTCTTTGCGTAACAGGAGACTGCACTTGGTGGACCAGGATTTGTAGTTGGTGCCATCCAGCCGGGTAACCAGTGATAAGTTGGGAGCTTGACCTTGTGCCATCCTCACCAGGATATTTAAATACGTATCAGAACGTCTGGAGCAATAATGTGTGTCGCAACTCTCTTATTGCTGTAACTGGTACACACACTCTAGCACTGGGCCCATAACCAGTGTTGAGGGTAAACTGCCCTCTGCAGAGTAGAGCGATGGACCAGACAGCGTTGCAACACAGATACTCTCAGACTCTGAACGTTGTTAGAAAAATAAATAGTCTTTACTTGTTGTAAAACAAACAAACCTGGCTTCTCATAAACGAAGATAACACTTTCAATACAAAACAAAGTTTGCTTACAGTTCTAGTTCCGTAACACCGACACAGTATCTTTAGCAGTAATATCACGAGCAGGAGTGAGCAGGAGTAAATGAACTTCCTGCCTTCCTTTTATTTCTGTTTTAACCACTTAATCAATTAATCATCTTGTAGCAGTTAAAGTAACAGTACATATTATCTACCCAACCGTAGGATAAGGATCCAACAGTCGCTCCCAAAATCACCTGTGCGGCTGCATTCTGGACCAGTTGAAGCCTCCGGGTGCTTTTCAAGGGGAGCCCCATGTAGAGAGCATTACAGTAGTCCAGACGGGAAGTGACGAGGGAATGAGTGACCGTGCGCAAGGAGTCCCGATCCAGAAAGGGACGCAACTGGTGAATCAGGCAAACCTGACATAAATTAACATTTCATTTGTTTTGCTCCTGGAGGTGTTTTATTTGGTTTTGTTTGCATGGTTTTGTTTGCAAGAGCACTTTTGGTTGACTTCTCTTTTTACTAGATCATTTTTTAAGTTGTTTAGTGGTCCACTTCAGGATATTCAGTTTTGTAGCAATTCTTCTCAACCCCAAGGAGCTTACAATCAACAAGTCTCTCTCTCTGTGTGTGTGTGTATCTCTGTATCTCTATCTCTCTAGCTATCTCTCTCTCTCTGTGTGTGTGTGTGTCTCTCTCTCTTTCCATATCTCTTTCCACATCTTTCTCTCTCTCTCTCCTGAGACATCTTCTACAGGATCCCCTTGAATCCTGGCAGTGCCCTAGGATATCTCGTTGAATTCCATTCCATTCCCTTCCACTCCATTCCTTTCCATTTCCATTTCCAGTCCATTCCATCCTATTCCCATTCCCATTCCCATTCTCATTCCCATTCTCATTCTCACACTGACTCCATCCTATTGCTATTGCTATTCCATCCCATCCCATCCCATCCCATCCCATCCCATCCCATCCTATTCCTATTCCTATTCCTATTCCTATTCCTATTCCTATTCCTATTCCTATTCCTATTCCTATTCCTATTCCTATTCCTATTCCCATTCCCATTCCCATTCCATTCTCTCCTATTTCCATTCCATTCCATTCTATTTCCATCGCAGCAGTCTCAATCCGCTTTTGGAATCTTGCTAGCCGACCTGAAGCTTCCTCCGCACATGCCAAACACGTGCAACAGGCTCGAGCAAGGGCTCTGCGCATCTAGCAGGCAGGACCAGACTGGGCAGGCATCGCTCAAAACAGATTTGGTGAGGAAGCCCCAAGACGGGGGCTCAGTGGCTGCTGAGACACGAGCAAGCTAGGGAGCAGACGCCGCACCCCGCCACCCTCTCTCCCCCCCCCCGCTGCTTGGATGCCCTTCTTGCCTCCCTCTTCAGGGGCAGAGACAGCCATCCTCCTTCAGGGGCAAGCAGCCTCACTGGCCACCACCCTGAAGCTGCCAACTGGGAGAAGGATGGGCAGACAAGCAGTGGCGGGAGACGGGGGAGAGAAGGCGGCGGGGCAGCTGTTGTGGCGCCTGCTCCCTAGCTCGCTCGCTTCTTGCCAGCTCCACTTCTCCATGGGCCATCAAGCACTCCTCGCGAGTGAAGAGCTGCACCTTTTGCCAGCCCGGGAAAGAGCTCAAAGATTTGCCACTGTCGCTCTGCTGGGGGGGCGGAGCCGAAGGGTCCCAATGGGAGAGGCTGCACCTGGTGCATAATTAAGCATCACTTCCAAGAGTTGCACTTAGTGCCAGGACTAATCTCTCCATTCTCTCCACTGAGAGCCACCTGCTCGCCCTCCCCTCCGTCTCGGACCCCACATCTAGCCCTTGACCGAGGGATCTGCTGTTTCTGGGCTGGTCTGGCTGGCATGGGATAGCGCTGCACTAGGGCGTGGCATGCACTCAGGCCTCCCACTCCTCTCTGCTTCTGCTCTGCTTCACCCAGGATTGTTGTGGCCTGCCAGCGGCCTGTGTGGATTGTAGCTGATCCCGATGATGAGGAGGCTGGGGTGGTGTTGCGCCAGCAGCCTGTGCAGCCGGCGCTCGAGTCGGACAGTGAGGAGGCTGAAGAGGATGTGGTGCCAGAGGCAGGGACTCAGCCAGGGCCTTCAGAACCTCCAGAGGCTCCTTCAAGTGAAGAGAGTGAAGTGGAGGAGCCTCTTCTCAATGCTCGAGCACGCAGGGCTGCCAAAAGGCAGAAGTGGCTACTCAGGAAGAGGTCTCCTCGAGAGTAAGGCTTGGGGTTACTTGGCCACTCCCTTAGCCTATTTAAGTTCGCACACAGATAGCAAATGTTGCTGGAAAAAACGTTTGGTCCTACGCAGAGCATTTTGAGAGTGAGTTTTTTGTTACAACTTGTTTTCTGGGCTGATTGCCAACCCTTGTCGGACTTTGTTTAATCTCTGTAATTCATAGCAGGCTGATAAGGACATTGGTGGTTAAAGCCTGCATTTTGAAAGGGGTCTGTTTGTATTAAATGGAGTTTTTGGAGCTGTGTGTGTGTGCTACACTTCTTGGGACCCGTAGCTGGGGCAGAACAGTTTGTTTCCAGCCCAAAAAAAAACACAACAGCTTTGAATACGATGGAGCAGCTGAGGGAAGAGAATGTGCAGCTTTGGCAGCAGTTAACTTTGATGGCTGCTCAGATAGCTCAGCTTCAACACCAAATGGCTTCATCTCCTCCTCCGCCTCCTCTGCCTCCTCCTCCTCCTCGGAGAAACTGCCCAGTAGCTGTGCCTGATAAATTTGCCAGTAATGTGGAAATGTTTCTGGCTTTCTTTGGACAATGCCAGCTGTTTATGAGTTTGCGAGCTGAAGATTTCCCCCAGGACCGAGATAAAGTCGGATTTATTATCAGCTTGCTCTCCGGCTCTGCAGCTCGTTGGGCCATGCCCCTCTTGGTCCAGAACAGCCCATTGCTTAATGACTTTTGGGGGTTTTGTGAGCACTTGTGGCTGATTATGAGGATCCTATTAAAGCCCAAACCTCCACCAGACGTCTGAAGTCCTTGGAGCAAAGTTGGCTACCCCTTCAGGAATACATCAGTGAGTTCCGTTTGATAAGCCAGGACTCAGCGTGGAATAAGGCAGCACTTATGGATGCATTCCAGAAGGGTTTGTCGGATGTGTTACAGGACGAGTTGGCCAGAGTGGACATTCCTCCGACTCTTAATGAGCTGTGTCGTCTGTGCCTCAGGATCGATGTGAGGTTACAGCGTCGGCCCTCTCGTCATGCCCCTCAGGAACTCCGTGTGGCCCCAGTTGTACCTGAGGCTCCGGCTGCAAGGGAGGAGCCCATGGAGATCGGTGCAGACAGACCCCACCTGTCCAGAGCTGAGAAGGACAGACACCAGGCAGGGGGGTTGTGTTTATATTCTGGGGAGCCTGGACATTTCGCTGCCTCTTGCGCCAAGAAGAGACGCGGCCCGCCGGCTCCTGGCCCCGTACCACAGCCAACGCTTAACCTGTCGGGAAACGGGTGGAGCCTGATCTAGAGGAGACCCTGGGTCGGGCACATATCAACATTGACTCATGCCCTGCGGAGGTGGATTCTGGACCCCCTCGCCATTTGATTTTAAACACCAAAATCTTCCTCGCCAACAACCCCCAAAGGATCCCAGCTCATGCTTTGGTGGACTCTGGTGCAACGACCAACTTCATGGATGAGGCGTTCGCCACTCACTTTGCCATTCCCCTGTGTCCCTTGGATCCTCCTATGGTTGTGGAGACCATTGATGGTGGGATGCTTCTGTCCGGGCCAATTAAGGCCGCCACTCAGCCCTTGCGCCTGACCATTGGTAAGCATAAGGAGGCTATCCAATTTTATGTCACATCCGGACTGCATTTACCCTTAGTTTTGGGCCTGGCTTGGCTTCGGACCCATGATCCACACATTCTTTGGTCCCAGAATTTCATGTTGTTCCCGAGCCTGCAGTGTGTGGACCATACTCACCAAGTGTGCGCAGGCCAGGTGCAGGGTCCACCTGCGGTATCTTTGCCGGCTGACCTCTCAGACTTTGCTGACATCTTTAGTGAGAAAGAGGCAGACCAATTGCCCCCACACCGGCCATACGATTGTCCCATTGACTTAATCCCGGATGCACCGCTCTCTGTAGGGAAGTTGTACTCTATGTCGGACCCTGAATTGGTCGCATTAAGGGAATTCGTGGACAAAAACCTGGCCCGGAGTTTTATCCGGCCCTCGTCATCGCCCTTGTCCGCTCTGGTCCTCTTCATCAAGAAGAAAACCGGAGACCTGCATCTGTGCTGTGACTACCGGAGACTGAACGCCATTACGGTGTGGAACCGGTACCCTTTACTCTTGATCACTGAACTCTTAGAGAGACTCCAGGGGGCTACCGTGTTTATCAAGCTGGACTTGTGCGGCACCCACAATCTGGTTCGGGTCCGAGAAAAGGATGAGTGGAAGATAGCGTTCGGCACCAGGTATGGTCATTTTGTTGAAAAGTTTTACAAAGAAAAATCCCCCCCCTCCCATCCCACCCCCCCAGACTTTCCAGAACAAAATACAGGGTAATTCTGTTTAACAATCATATGCTAAATTAACCTAACTATTCTTAAACTGCCAAATCCCCCCCGAAACCTTAACTCCACTATTGATAAGATAATACTTCTGAAGTTTAACATTCATTCATAAACTATTTGATATTTTCTTGTCTGATACTTATTTTGAATATAATCAATCCATCTTCTCCATTCCAATATGTATCTTTCTTGTGTATAGTCCTTCAAATATGCTGAAATTTTCGCCATTTCCGCTAAATTCGCTACTTTCAGTGTCCATTCTTCAATAGTAGGCAAAGAGTCCTTCTTCCAATATTGTGCTACCAACAGCCTAGCTGCTGATATTAAGTTCAAAATCAGTTTAGTCTCTAATACTGTACAATCCGTCATTATACCCAGTAAAAACAATTGAGGAGCAAATTTCAACCTTTTTTTCAGAATGTTCTGCATCACCCACCAAATTTTTATCCAAAATGCCTTTATTTTCTTACAAATCCACCATATATGGTAATAAGTTGCATCATCAGATTCACATCTCCAACATTTAGCTTGTAAGTTTGGATACATACATGATAATTTTTTAGGATCTAAGTGCCATCTATAAAACATTTTGTAAAAATTCTCTCTCAAATTTTGTGCTTGCGTAAATTTAACATTTCTGACCCAAATCTTTTCCCATGTTTCCATCATCACTGGTTCCTGAAAATTTTGTGCCCATTTTATCATACAATCCTTAACCAATTCCGTTTCTGAATCTATTTCCAATAAAGCATTATACAACCTTTTGATATGCATCTGACTTTGATCTCTAATCTGTTTCACCAGATTTTCCTCATTTTGCATAACACCAATTTTTTGATCTTCCCTCCATCTAGCTTGACGCTGACCGTACTGAAACCAAGTATAAATTATCCCTTCTTCTTTTAATACATAAAGATTTCAATTGCAGCTTACCCCTTTCCAGAAGAAGAATCTCTTCATAAGTAATCACCTAAGTTTTTTGCTCTATACTTATATTTTCTATTGCATGTCTGGGATTTGCCCATATGGGTATCTTATAATTTAGCTTATATTGATACTTTTTCCAAACCCACAACAACGCATTTCTAAGTATATGACCCTTAAACACTTTATCCACTTTTTTTTCATATAACAGATAAGCATGCCATCCATATAACAAATCATAGCCTTCTATATTTATAAGTAATTGTTCTTTCTTTTTTATTTCTTCCTCTATCTCTTTCGACTTCTTTTGTTGTTTTAATCTATGTTTATTATTCATATGTATTAACATACCCCTCATATAAGCCTTACTAGCATCCCAGACCATTTCCATAGAGGTACCCTTGTTCATATTAATAGAAAAAAATTCTTTCATTTGTTTTTTAAGCTCTTTCACATTTTCTTCATATCTAAATAAATTTTCATTTAGCCTCCAAGACCTCCTTTCTCCCCTCTCCTGTTCAAATTCCACCCAAACCGGACTATGATCAGTTAAAATTCTTGGACATATCTTCGTCTTCTTCACCCTAGAAATAAAATCATTTGTGGTTAGTATAAAATCAATCCTGGAGAAGGATTGATGTCTATCAGAAAAAAAAGTAAAGTCTCTTTCCTCCATGTTGCGTTCTCTCCAAATATCTCTCAGTTCTATATCTTCCATCATATCAAAAAAAGATTTAGGTAATTTTGCATGTGTTGAAATCTTTTATAAACTTTTTTTATCTTTCTCTGTGTCTATTACTCCATTCCAATCACCCATTAATATAAAAGATTTATAATCCCATTGTATTATTTTAGTATGTAAAAATTTATAAAACTTGTCTTGTTGCTGATTAGGGGCATATATTCAAATTAAAAGCATTTTTCCAGTCTGTGTTAATAATTCAATTGCAATATATCTTCCTTGATCATCTGCCTCAATTAAATTAGCTGATAATCCTTTCTTTACATATATGACTAACCCATTTTTCTTCTCTGGCGCTGATGCCACAAAGTGTGTACCTAATCTTGAATTTATCAAATATTTTTGGTCTAATAATCTAATATGTGTTTCTTGCAGACAAATAACATCATTGTTAAATTGTTTCAAGTAATGAAATACTTTCTTTTTTGTGGTGAATTTAGGCCATTAACATTCCAAGATAGAAATTTAGTCGCCATCTTTAGCCTTTCGAAGCCGCATGAGCATCAGCTGAACATCCTCTTCCACCTTACTCTTCGGCCTAGCCCCCCCCCCATTGCTTCTGTTTTCTGAACTTCTTGAGTGTTGTGGCCCCGCCCTCTGAGCCTGTCCCATCGGAGGAAGAAAGCTCCGAGCATGAGGAAGAGGAGTCAGCCAGGCCTCCCTCTCCAGGCCCCTCCCCTCTGGCACTGTCCCAGGTGCTGGTCGAGGGAGAGGAGATTAGCAGGGAGACAGGTGGCTCAGATCAGAGTGACGGAGAAACATCATTCCTGGACGCACGCCTCCGAAGGCGTGATAAACGATTGCAGCAGCTCAGGAGGCGTGCTAGGGATTAGAACTGAGTCACTGGACCACACCCCAGAGACTATATAATAGAGGGTGATGGTCAGTGATCCTTGTGATGAACAAAACTAACCTTGGATAGTCACTAAAGCCTCGTTCGGAACTGCGGAGAGAAAGATTTATTGTTGTCGGACATTTGGAAGCTGAGTATTTGTCTTTCTGTTTTTCTGTGAAAATAAAGGCACTTGGCAGACGGTGTGTCTATCGCTACCAAGTTGGAGATAAAGAAACTGGGTGCATTCCAAAGTGTTTCCTTAACCCTCGGCTGGCTGCATTTGTGTGTGTGTGTGGACGGGGACAGATCATCTTGTTCGTCACCACATACTCCATCGTTAACCCACGATGGACCAACAGCTGCAGCAGCAGATACAGCAGATGCTGGAAGCCAATCAGCTTCTGCAACAGCAAGTAGCACAGCTAACTGCCCAACTTGCTTTGGGAAATGCTCCTGCAGCTCCACTTCCTCCCCCTCCCCGTCCGAGATGCCCAGTGAACGTGCCAGATAGGTTTTCTGGGCAGCAGGAGATGTTCCCGGCCTTCTTGGGATAATGCCAACTGTTCATGGTGATGAGGCCGGAGGATTTTCCGGATGACCGGGCTCGGGTGGCATTTGTTATCAGCTCCCTCTCTGGCACTGCCGCCCGATGGGCCACGCCCCTGTTGTTGCAAGATAGCCCCTTGCTCCTGGACTTTCAGAGCTTTTTACAACACCTGCGCACCATGTTTGAGGACCCCCTCTGGGTGCAGACGGCAGCGAGGCGCATCAAGGACCTCCGCCAAGGCAAGCGCCCCCTGCAGGACTATATTGCAGAGTTCCGACTGCTAGGCCAGGATTCGGCTTGGAATGAGGTGGCGCTGATGGACGCCTTCCAGGACGGCCTTTCCGACGAGATGCAGGACGAGCTGGTTCGTGTGGAGGCGCCACCGACCCTCGACGCGCTGGTGACCCAATGCCTGTGCATCGACGCCCGCCTGCAACGGCGACGGCCCGTCGGGCTCTTCCGGAACCACCGACAAGGTCGGCACCCCCGCGTTTCACACCGACAGCGCTCCGGACCGCACAGCGTTTTGTGGCGACGGCTGAGGAGCCCATGGAGCTCGGAGCAGCCAGACCTCAACTGACGGCCCAGGAGCGGATGCGGAGACGTCAAGGGGGGTTGTGCCTCTATTGCGGCGAGGCGGGACATTTTGCCGCCTCGTGTCCCCGGAAGCGGAGTGGACCGCTCAAGCCTGTTCCGGAGTCTCAGCGTGACCAGCCGGGAAATGGGCCAGGCCTGGCCTAGGGGAAACTCTGGGTCAGGCACGTGACCATGCCCCGCCGGAGTCGGTGGCTGTGGACTGTGAGCCCCCTCGGCACCTGATTTTGAACACCCGGGTGTTGTTGGCTAACCGGTCAGAGGGGCTCCAGGCGCACGTGCTGTTGGACTCGGGGGCCACCACGAACTTTATGGACCAGGCCTTTGTGGCCCATTACAAAGTCCCCTTGGTTCCAGTGGACCCTCCGTTGAGGGTCGAGACTATCGATGGGTGGGAACTCGTGGCGGGGCCCATCAAATTCGCTACCCAGCCCTTGCGCCTCGCCATTGGGAACCACGAGGAGGCGATCCAGTTTTACGTAACGGCGGATCTGCACTTTCCCTTGGTCCTGGGGATGGCCTGGCTTCGGGCGCACGACCCTCAGGTGGCGTGGTCGAGA
Organism: Pantherophis guttatus; assembly: GCF_059756535.1. Classification (NCBI taxonomy): domain Eukaryota; kingdom Metazoa; phylum Chordata; class Lepidosauria; order Squamata; family Colubridae; genus Pantherophis; species Pantherophis guttatus. The sequence goes on along the minus strand of NC_142065.1, from coordinate 116,139,852 downwards.
AACGCCATCTCGTTCCCGAGCCTGCAGTGTGTCGACCACCTTCGCCACACCTGTGCCGGCCAGGACGTCTCTGCCCCGAACGTCTCCTTGCCTCCGGAGCTGACGCCCTTCGCAGACATGTTCAGCGAGAAGGAGGCGGACCGCTTGCCCCCGCACCGACCCTACGACTGCGCAGTGGACCTGATGCCCAACGCGCCCCTGCCCTCGGGACGCCTGTACTCCATGTCGGAGCCCGAGCTGGCCACCTTACGGGACTTTCTGGAAAAGAACCTGGCCCGTGGGTTCATCCGGCCTTCGACATCCCCGCTCTCAGCCCCGGTCCTCTTCGTTAAAAAGAAGACGGGGGACTTGCGCCTGTGTTGCGACTACCGGCGCTTGAATGCCATCACAGTGCGAAATCGCTACCCCCTGCCACTGATCCCGGAGCTGATGGAGAGGTTGCGGGAGGCCTCGATCTTCACTAAGCTCGATCTCCAAGGGGCCTACAACCTGGTGCGCGTGCGAGAGGGGGACAAGTGGAAGACGGCGTTCGGCACTCGGTACGGACACTTCAAGTATACTGTCATGCCGTTCGGGTTGACCAACGCCCCCGCGGTCTTCCAGCACTTGATGAACGACGTGTTCCGGGACATGCTGGATCGGTTCGTGGTGATCTACTTGGATGACATTTTGATCTATTCCCGGACCCCGGAAAGTCACCTCCAGCATGTCCACCAGGTCCTGCAGCGCCTGCGGGAGCACCAGCTTTATGCGAAGTTGGAGAAATGCTACTTCTTCCAGACTTCCATAGAGTTCCTCGGGCACATCATCACCCCCGAGGGCATCGCGATGGACCCGCGCAAGGTGGAGGCCTTGCGCAGTTGGGAACCCCCGCGCCGGGTGAAGGACGTCCAGCGTCTGTTGGGATTCGTCAACTACTATCAGACCTTCATCCTGGACTTCGCCACCCTGACCTTGCCGTTGACCCAGCTCCTTCGGAAGAAGGTCCCGTTCCAGTGGGGGCCCCCGCAGCAGCAGGCCTTCGAGGTCCTCAAGCAGGCCTTCCTCACAGAGCCAGTCCTGAGGCACCCCAATCCACACCGTCCGTTCGTGGTTGAGACGGACGCGTCCAACGTGGCGATTGGGGCGGTGCTGCTACAGGCTCCAGTGGATGGCGGCACTCTTTTTCCCTGCGCTTACCACTCCCGGAAACTCAACCCTTCCGAGCGCAACTACACCATCTGGGAAAAGGAGTTGCTGGCTATCAAGGCCGCGTTCGAGGCTTGGCAACATCACCTCGAGGGGGCCCGACACCAGGTGGAGGTGCGGACGGACCATTGGAACCTGGAGCACCTCACCACAGCCAGGAAGTTGAACCAGCGGCAGATCTGGTGGTCATTGTTTTTCGCCCGGTTCAACTTCCACGTCACATACATTCCGAGCAACCTCAACCAGAGGGCGGACGCGCTATCCTGTAAGCCGGAATACTTTTGCTCCAAGGACTCCCTTCCCCCCCGGATGGTGCTGCCAGTGGACTCCTTGGAGTCCAGGAACCGGTGGACCTGCGGGCTCAGGTGCTGGAAGCGCAGCGACGGGACGACTGGTCGCAGCAGCGGAGAGCGGATGTCGGCCCCGCATCCCCATGGAAGGTGGAGGAGGGCTTGCTCAGACACTGGGGTCAGCTGTACGTGCCCACGAGTCTGCTCCAAGCCCTCGTCATGAACCAGTGCCATGACAACCCCGCGGCGGGGCACTTCGGCTTCTTTAAGACTTTGAACTTGGTGACGCAGACTTTTTGGTGGCCTCGGGTACGGCACGACGTGCACGCCTACGTGACGTCCTGTATGACGTGCCGACAGGCCAAAGCCGCGTCCGGCCCCCCTCCTGGACTCCTCCAGCCGCTGCCGACACCGGAGAGACCGTGGGGAGCCATCTCCATGGACTTCCTGACAGACCTGCCCCTGTCTGCTATGTACACGACCATCCTCGTGGTGGTGGATGCGCTCACGAAGATGGCACATTTCATCCCGTGCCGCGGCCTGCCCTCGGCCCGCACCACAGCTCGCCTGTTCCTGCAGCATATCTTCCGCCTCCACGGCCTGCCGGACCGGGTGGTTTCGGACTGCGGGGCCCAGTTCACGGCCCGCTTCTGGAAAAGCCTGATGGCCGCGCTGGAGGTGCAGGTGTGCCTGTCATCGTCGCACCATCCAGAGACTGACGGGGGCACGGAGAAGGTCATCGGCATACTGGAGCAGTACCTCCGCTGTTTTGTCAACCAGCAGCAGGACAACTGGGCCGAGTACCTTCCCCTGGCGGAGTTTGCTTTTAATAACTCCCAACACACCTCCACCCAGATGACCCCGTTCCATGCCAACGTCGGATACCATCCATGGCTTTTCCCGTTGACCATCATGGACTCCCCTGTTCCTGAGACCCGGGACTTCCTCTCGGAGCTGCAGGCGGTGCAGCAACTGGTGCGGCAGCAGCTGATCCGGGTGAAAGAGGATTATAAACGGTTCGCCGATCGCGCCCGCCAGGCGACGCCACCACTGGAAGTAGGAGATCGGGTGTGGTTGTCCACGAAACACCTCCCCACGGACCGGCCGGTGAGGAAACTGGCCCACCGCTTTATCGGTCCCTTCCCTATCGAGGCGGTCATCAATCCGGTGGCCTACCGGTTGACTCTACCCCGCTCCATGCGGCTCCACCCTGTTTTTCATCGGTCCCTCCTGGTCCCTGAGGCCCCCGCGAGCCATCTCCGACGCCCACCGACGCGTGCCCCCCCAGCCGCAGCCGACGAGGACGACGCCTCGACGTACGATGTGGACAGTATCCGGGACTCCCGTTGGCTGAAGGGGCGCTTCCAATACCTCATCGCCTGGAAGGGGTACGGGCCCGAGGATTTCACCTGGGTGGACGCGTCTGCCGTTCAGGCCCCTGACCTGGTGCAGGCTTTCCACGAACAGTTCCCGTCCCGACCCCATCCCGACTGTCAGACCCGGGGGAAGGGCCCTGTGGTGGGGGATAGTGTTGTGGCCCCGCCCTCTGAGCCTGTCCCATCGGAGGAAGAAAGCTCCGAGCATGAGGAAGAGGAGTCAGCCAGGCCTCCCTCTCCAGGCCCCTCCCCTCTGGCACTGTCCCAGGTGCCGGTCGAGGGAGAGGAGATTAGCAGGGAGACAGGTGGCTCGAATCAGAGTGACGGAGAAACATCATTCCTGGACGCACGCCTCCGAAGGCGTGATAAACGATTGCAGCATCTTAGGAGGCGTGCTAGGGATTAGAACTGAGTCACTGGACCACACCCCAGAGACTATATAATAGAGGGTGGTGGTCAGTGATCCTTGTGACGAACAAAACTAACCTTGGATAGTCACTAAAGCCTCGTTCGGAACTGCGGAGAGAAAGATTTATTGTTGTCGGACATTTGGAAGCTGAGTATTTGTCTTTCTGTTTTTCTGTGAAAATAAAGGCACTTGGCAGACGGTGTGTCTATCGCTACCAAGTTGGAGATAAAGAAACTGGGTGCATTCCAAAGTGTTTCCTTAACCCTCGGCTGGCTGTGTTTGTGTGTGTGTGTGGACAGGGACAGATCATTGAGATAGATCTTGAGATTGTTGCATTTTTAATTGTTTTTCTTGAGGTTTATAAGTTGATCGGGTCAGTCGTTGTACTTTCAGCTCTCCCTTCTTAAATGGTTCCGGAGTTGGGGGTAAGCCCCCAAGATCCAAATCTTTTTCCATGATGATTCCTCCAGCTGCAACTTCAGCATAAGTCTGTATCTGCTTTCCATCTTTTTCTTGTTGTATCATCTCCATTTTCTTTCTACCCCCCCTCCCCCGGTGAGGGTGGGTATCCAGCCTTTAAAACATTGACATAGAAATCTTTTGCCTCCCAGACTGTGTTTAACCGGTATCTTTCTCCACTATAAGTCAATATTAGACCAGTTGGAACGTCCCATCTGTATGCCACTTGTTGATTTCTCAGCTCATTTACCAAAAAGCCAAAGTCCTTTCTACTTCTCAACATCTTTGGAGGGATCTCTTTCAAAACCACCACTTCTTGCCCAGCCACCTGAACCTTATTCTTGTAGGAAGCTTGTAAAAGATCATTTCTGATCATCCTGGTTATAAAATAAATCACCACATCTCTTGGCAGCTGTCTTTGTCTTGCCAGCCAGGAGTTAACCCTGTAGATTTTATCAATTTGGCTTGCCACATCTTCTGGTCTTTCTTTAATTATCTCTGCAATAGCATCAGCACAAATATCCTTTAAATTTTCTTTGCTGTTTTCTTTTAAGCCTCTCAATCTCAAGGCAAATTCCATGGATCTGTATTGTAACATTACCAATTCATCATCCACTCTCTCTGTTTTGGTCATAACATCTCCCATTTTGCTTTCCAAATTTAAATTGGCTTGATTAATTTCTTCCACTTTCTCATCCAGCTGAATAACAAGTTTTGACAATCCTGATACTGCATAAACAATATCATCTCTTATTTCATCATGCTTTATTGCAACAACTTCTTTAATTGACTTTATATCCTCCTCAACTTTCTTTAATTTCCCTTCCACAAGTACTGTTAAGTTATTCATTGCTGTAGCTTGATTATTCATGGCTTCTTTCATTGCTGTAGCTTGATTATTCATGGCTTCTTTCATAAATTCTTTGAGATCATTAAGAGCAGCCTCCTGACTCTGTGAATCAGCTGGAAGTTGTGCTTTCTGTGTCACCACTGACACAACTGGAGAACTTCCCCCTCCTTTAACAACTCCTGGCTTAACTTGTTTAGCAGCCATTTTTTTTAAAAAAAGATCTTTTTTCCTTTCAAAGTCACAGAGTCCCTTGAACAATTTTGAAAAGTTTGTAATTTATAGTCTCTAATTTATCAGGCAAAATAGTCTTTTCTCCACAAGCTCTCAATTCCAGCAGCTTTAATCCACTCTCACAGAAAGTTCTCAATAAGCACTTTCGCTTCTGACTTTCAGTCTCACACCCATAACAAAGGTGCCATCTTCAGCCTCCAGCTCAAAGAAATTCAATTTGAAACAATGTAAGTCCGGAGTTAAGCTTTGTTACTTTATGGCTTGTTCTCCTGTTTCCGCTCTGTCTGCGCTTGTAATCAATCAAACTCACTTTTGACAGCAGGATTGGTCGCGGCTTCTAGCTCTGTTTGCACAGAGTTATCCCGGATTCGGAACTTCTTGGCTGACTGACTGGGGAGCTCTTACCCTCCAAGCCTCTGGAATTATTCCAGAGGACTTTCGGGGAGCTCTACTCTCACCCACTGGCTCTCCTCTCCTTCTTCTCCTGAAGGGGAGGTTTTTCAGCCGCCAGACAGCCTATTTGCGCTGTCAAAGCGGCTTTTACGAAGTCACGGGGCTGGCGGTCTAAAGAGACCGTCCACGAAGCCTGCAGTGCCAACCGGAAGTCCCAGGTATGGTCATTTTGAATATACAGTCATGCCGTTTGGACTAACCAACACTCCTGCTGTCTTCCAGCATTTTATAAACGATATTTTCCGGGATCTTTTGGATCAGTTTGTGGTGGTGTACCTCGACGATATCCTGATTTACTCCACATCCTGGAAAAGTCATCTCCAACATCTCCTTCTGGTCTTGCAACGGCTTCGAGAACATCAGTTATACGCCAAGCTGGAGAAGTGCCAGTTCTTCCAGTCGACCATCGACTTCTTGGGCCATCGCATTTCTCCCAAGGGCATCGCGATGGATCAAGGTCAAGGCGTTGAGAAGTTGGCAACCTCCCCATCGGGTGAAAGATGTTCAGTGACTCCTTCAGTGACTCCTCAGGTTCGCCAACTATTACCGGACTTTCATCCCTGGCTTCGCCACTCTGACCGCGCCCCTCACCCAACTTCTGCAGAATAAAGTTCCGTTCCTGTGGGGCAAGCAGCAGGCGTTCTTGGCCTTAAAGCAGGCCTTCATGTCTGAGCCGATCCTCAAGCATCCTGACCCACAGCATCCGTTTGTGGTAGAAACGGACGCGTCGGATATCGTGGTCGGAGCGGTGTTACTCCAGGCTCACGTGGATGGTGGTACTCTTTCCCTTGCGCTTACTACTCCCGGAAATTGAATCCTTCCAAGCGCAACTATACCATCTGGGAAAAAGAACTTCTGGCCATTAAGACCACGTTCGAGACCTGGAGACATCACCTCGAGGGGGCCCAACATCAGGTGGAAGTCCGGATGGACCACAAGAATCTGGAGTTTCTGCAGACCGCGCGGAAGCTCTATCAATGTCAGATCCGTGGTCCTTCTTCTTTACCCGTTTTAATTTTAAAGTCAACTACATCCTGAGTGGGTGCAATCAACGGGCAGATGCGCTCTCCAGGAAACCCGACTATGCCCAAGCCAAGGACCCACTTCCACCTCGGATGATTCTTCCCGTCAAGTTGTTCGCTGCCGTCCAGGAACCTGTCGACCTACGGGGTCAGATCCGGGAGGCACAGCGGCAGGACGCCTTCGTCAACCTTTGAAAGCAGGAAGTAGGGCCCGACTCTCCCTGGACGTTTATCGATGACTTCTTGAGGTACCGGGAGAGATTTTATGTTCCATCGGGGCCGCTTAGGGGTCTTATTTTGTCCCAGTGCCACGACAACCCTGTGGCAGGGCATTTTGGTTTGTTTAAAACCCTGAATCTCGTGTCGCGGACTTTCTGGTGGCCTCGTCTCCATCATGATGTGCAGACCTATGTGACCTCTTGCATTTGTTGTCGACAAGCCAAGTCGGCCATGGGCGCTCCTCCAGGACTACTTCAGCCCTTGCCGACACCAGAGAGACCTTGGGGTGTCATCTTGATGGACTTTCTCGTGGACTTGCCCCCGTTCTCAGGTTTCACAACAGTGTTCGTGGTGGCGGACATGTTGACGAAGATGGCACATTTCGTACCCTGTTGGGGACTGCCGACAGCTTGCGCCACCGCCCGCATGTTCATCCAGCATGTCTTTCGGCTTCATGGACTACCAGATAGGGTCGTGTGGGACAGAGGGACCCAATTTACCGCCCAGTTCTGGAAAGGGGTAATGTCGGCCTTGGACGTTAAGATCTGTTTATCGTCAGCTCATCTCCCCGAAACTGACGGCGGGACTGAAAAGGTCATTGGGATATTGGAGCAATACCTGCGCTGCTTTGTCAATCAACAACAGGACAATTGGACAGAGTACCTAGCAGTCGCGGAGTTTGCTTTCAATAATTCCCAGCACACCTCCACCCAGATCACCCCTTTGTTAGCCAATCTGAGCTATCACCCACACTTCTTCCCAATCATGCCCCTGGACTCCCCGCTTCCAGCAGCGGATGACTTCTTGGCTGAGCTACAGGCCATTCATCAGCTGGTGAAATGGTACCTCAACAAGGCCAAGGACGATTACAAAAGGGTCACAGACTGCTGTCGGCGAGCAACACCCCCGTTGGCTGTTGGGGATCATGTGTGGTTGTCAACGAAGCATCTTCCCTCAGACCGGCCAGTGACAAAACTGGACCATCGGTTCATTGGACCTTTCCCTGTAGAGGCGGTCATCAATCCAGTGGCCTACCACCTGACCCTGCCTTGGTCTTTGAGAATCCACCCGGTGTTTCACCAATCCCTCCTGGTTCCCAAACGGCCTACTAGTCCACTCCATCAACTGAACCATCCTCAACCAGCGCCCTGTGACAGGAATGGATCGCCGGAGTATGAGGTGGCAAGTATTCGAGACTCCTGATGGTTGAAGGGTCGGTTTCAATACCTCATCGAGTGGAAGGGGTATGGTCCAGAGGACTTCACATGGGAGGATGAGGCCTCTGTTCATGCTCCAGACCTAGTTCGCGCCTTTCATGAGCAGTTCCCGTCCCGATCGCATCCAGATTGACAGACTCGGGGGAAGGGCCCTGCAGTGAGGGATAGTGTTGTGGCCTACCAGCGGCCTGCATGGATTGTGGTTGATCCTGATGACAAGGAGGCTGGGGTGGTGTTGCGCCAGCAGCCTGTACAGCCGGCGCTCGAGTCGGACAGCAAGGAGGCTGAAGAGGATGTGGTGCCAGAGGCAGAGACTCAGCCAGGGCCTTCAGAACCTCCAGAGGCTCCTTCAAGTGAAGAGAGTGAAGTGGAGGAGCCTCTTCTCAATGCTCGAGCATGCAGGGCTGCCAAAAGGCAGGAGTGGATACTCAGGAGAAGGTCTCCTCGAGAGTAAGGCTTGGGGTTACTTGGCCACTCCCTTAGCCTATTTAAGTTCGCACACAGATAGCAAATGTTGCTGGAAAAAACGTTTGGTCCTACGCAGAGCATTTTGAGAATGAGTTTTTTGTTACAACTTGGTTTCTGGGCTGATTGCCAACCCTTGTCGGACTTTGTTTAATCTCTGTAATTCATAGCAGGCTGATAAGGACATTGGTGGTTAAAGCCTGCATTTTGAAAGGGGTCTATTTGTATTAAATTGAGTTTTTGGAGCTGTGTGTGTGTGCTACACTTCTTGGGACCCATAGCTGGGGCAGAACAAGGATGAATGGAAAACGTGCAGGTACCTGGCACTAAGTGTGACTTTTGGAAGCAATGCATAATTACGTGGCAGGTGCAGCCTTTACCGTTGGGACCCTTCGGTTTTTCCCCCTTAGCAGAGCGACAGTGGACTGAAGTCCCTGGCAAATCTTCGAGTTCTTTCCTCAGCTGGCAAAAGGCACAGCCCATCTTTGGCCTCCCCCTCCCCCCAGAAACACTCTGTTGACCAAAAACAGGCTGCACGGATGCTTCCCAGGGCCTCCACCCATGTTCTGCCCCAGCTATGGACCCCAAAGCATGCAGCACACAGTTTGAAGTCCATTCAAACCTTAGTTTACTGAATAAACCAGTCTTTCACAACAATGGCTGTTAATTAATTGCATTAACAGCCGCCAAAAATTCAAAGAATAATAACTGAAAACTTACTATGGTTGGCAGAATGCCCAGAAGCAATTTGCAGAAAGCTGGTAAGATAAGCAAGACACGACACTTAGGTATGTGAACTAAGTTGTTCCCTGCAAATTGCTTCAGTCGGCGTTCCTCCTTAAATAGGCTAAGGGTGTGGCCAATTAGCCCCAAGCCTTACTCTCGAGGAGACCTCCTCCTGAGGAGCCACTCCTGCCTTTTGGCAGCTCTGCGCGCCCTGCATCGAGAAGAGGCTCCTCCTCTTCATCCTCTTCACTTAAGGGAGCTTCTGGAGTTCTGAAGGCCCTGGCTGAATACCCGCCTCTGGCACCCAATCTTCTCCAGCCTCCTCCTTGTCCGACTCCAGTGTCAGCTGCACAGGCTGCTGGCGCAGCACCACATCAGCCTCCTCGCTGTCTGAATCAGCTACTAGCTGCACAGGCCACGTACGGGGCACAACAGCCTGTCCCTTTTTTGGCCTCCCCCTCCCCCCAGAAGCATTCTGCCAGTCAAAAACATTGGCCGTACCTTCCAGTTCTAGCCTCAAAAAGGTAAGTCTAGCACTCTGCCGATGGGTGGGGGCCGATGAGTGGGTGGGGTGATATAGGTGGGGCACCCTCATGGTCTCGTGCAGGCCGGATTAATGGCTTTGGCAGGCCGTATCCATCCCGCGGGCCATGGTTTGAGGATGCCTGGACTAGATGATTTACAAGGTCCCTTCCAAGTCTATTAATCTGTTAATCAGTTACTGTTTCTGAGCAAGGTTTTGTCTAATCTGTACTTGTACCCTTAGTTTTTCCTGTCCTGGTGTCAGACCTTGCTTTTCTCCACATTGAATTTCATTTTGTTGGATAGGTCCTATTGTTCAAGTCTATCAAGATCTTTTTGGATTCCTAGCTATAGTACGTAGCTTTTGTTTTTTCCTTAACAAGTAAGCTAACCATCTACCTGGTTTATTTGCATTACAAAAAGTGTTATGTTTGGTATATTGTAAGTTAGTTGCCACTTGGTCTGCCATCAACATATTAAACTGCCCTCGCAACAAATGTATTGTTTCCTTTATTTTCTTATCTGTTGGATTTAATATAAGTGCCTGCTCTTTCTTTTTTATTTCCTCTTCTAAGTCCCTCCGTTTCTTTTCTTGTCTACGTCTATATTTATTTTTCAAATATATTAAGGTTCCTCTCATATATGCTTTACTTGCATCCCAAACCATTTCCATAGGCGTACCCTTATGCATATTCATAGCAAAAAATTCTTTTATTTGTTTTTTACATTCTTTCACATTTTCCTCATATCTAAACAAATTTTTATTTAGCCTCCAAGACCTTCTAGCTCCCTTTTTCTGCTCTAATTCCATCCACACTGGACTATGATCAGATAAAATTCTTGAACATATCTTCATCTTCTTTACCCTAGAAAAGAAATCATTAGTAATTAATATGAAATCAATCCTAGAAAAGGATTTATGTCTATCAGAAAAAAAAGTAAAATCCTTTTCTTCAACATTTCATTCCCACCAGATATCTCTCAACTCCATATCATCCATCCACTTAAGGAACTATTTTGCAAGATTCAAGCCGGAGGAGATGTACCCCCTTCCTGGAGAACAGCTTTTATTTCATTGATTCCAAAGGAGGATCAAGACCGTAATCAACCCAAGAATTATAGGCCAATATCGCTTTTAAATACTGATTATAAGATTTTTGCTAAAATATTAGCAAATAGGTTAATGGTAATCATGCAACAAATGATTCATAATGACCAATCTGGATTTATAAGTGGGAGACAAATGAAATGTAATGTAAGACAAATTGTAAATTTATTGGAATATTTGGAAAAGAACAACCAAGTCCCTGCAGCGCTTATCTTTTTGGATGCGGAGAAGGCATTTGATTGATTGAATTGGCAATTTTTTATTGAAAATAATAGAAAAGATGCAGTTTGGAGAATACTTTACACAATCTATTAGAGCAATATATCAGAGACAAACAGCACAAATAATAATTAATGGTGGTTTAATAGAAACTTTTAAAATTGAAAAAGGAACAAGACAGGGATGCCCTTTGTCACCGTTATTGTTTATTTTAACTTTGGAACCTTTATTGAATAAAATACGAGGGACAAATAAAATAAAGGGAATTAAAATTAGACATCATGATTATCGATTAAGAGCATTTGCAGATGACTTGGTTGTTACCTTAACTCAACCAGTACAATCAGCTATACGTTTAATGGATATAATTAGCCAATATGGACAAATGTCTGGATTTAAAATAAATAAACAAAAAACAAAGATAACTAAAAACATGATGGTAAAGCAAAAAGGAGAACTAGAAAGACTAACAGGATTTGAAATAGTAAAAAAGGTTAAATATTTAGGGGTATATATCACAGCCTCAAATGTAAAATTATATAAAAATAATTATGAATTGTTATGGCAAAAAATACAGAAAGAGATGGAGAATTGGGGAAAACTACAATTATCTCTGTTGGGAAGAATAGCAGCAATAAAAATGAATGTTCTAGGCTTCCGGTTCCGGTCGCTGTCGTTGCCAGATGGTCTTTTATGACCGCCAGCCCCGCCGCCCGTAAAGAGCCGCCTCCACAGCTGAGAGGCGGCTCGAAAAAACTCCGCTTCTTTGAAGAAGCGTGAGGAGAGCCAGCGAGAGCAGGTAGAGCCCCTGCGAAGTCCCGAGAGTGTCCTTTTTGCCTCTGGGGAGGAAGCAGGATGAGGCTCCCTATCCAGCTCGCTCCGGACGACGGGGGAACTCTGCTTATTGCAGAGCCAGACGGCGCGACCAACGTAATTAGTGAAAGTTAAAGGATTAAAATAAACAGAGTGAAATCCGGATCTGGAATCTAAAGCTGCAAGTATATATATTACCCCTGTGATTGGATTTAAGATTGAACAAAGAATGAAGGTTTAAAATGGCGCCCGGCTTTAGCTGCTTGAAAGGGAAAAAAAAAAGCTGAAAGCGAAAGTGGACTTGCCTGATTGTTTCAGTATGCTATAAAGTATCTAAAATAACAGCGCTGGTTAGAAGAGAAGGAAAAAGTTTTTTTCCAAACTGTCTTTATGTTCTATCTCCCTTAGAGACTTGATTAATTCTGAGAGGATTTTGTGCTGGTGAGAAGGGAGAGAAGATTTCCTTCTTAAAAAAGAGTCTGTCTGCGTGGCAGAATGGCTTTAAAGCCAGATAACAAAGCTGTATGGGGGGGTTCCCCTACTCATAAGTTACAAGAGCAGTTTTTAAGCACTGATTTTAAAGACTTGAAGGAATTTATTATTGTGCTTATGGACCAGAAGTTTGAGAAATTTCAACAGGAAACTAAGAAACTGGTGCAAGAAAGGTATGATAAGATGAAGCGAGATTTTTTGACAGTTCTGACTAGCTTCTCAGAAATAATTCTTCAGATTGATAAAAAAAATCAAAGAAACCAACTTAGAAGTAGAGTCTAAAATGTAGGAAGTTGATTATAAGATCTACAATGTGGATAATAAAATGCAAAGGATTGAAAATGAAGTGATAATGATGCAATTTAAATTTATGGAATTTGCTGTAAGACTGAGGGAGATAAAGGAAAATAACAGAGATTTGAGAAGGATCTGTGCTGATGCTTTGGCTGTGATGTTAAAGGTTAGCCCTGAAGAGGTTTTGTCCAAAATTGATAAGATTTACAGAGTGAATTCTTGGGTAGCAAGACAAAGGCAATTGCCCAGAGATGTAGTGATATATTTTACAGATAAAAGAATAAGAAATGACATCTTGCAAAAGTCTTTTGTTTCTACCCTACAAGTGGATGGAAGGCAGATTGGGATTTACAAAGAGTTGCCGCCTAAGATGTTAAAAGACAGAAAAGATTTTGGATTTTTGGTGATTGAACTAAAGAAACAACAGATTCCATACAGATGGGATGTCCCAGTTGGCATAAGATTGACGTATCAAGGAGAAAGATATCAATTAAATACTGTTGAAAAAGCAGAAGAATTTTATCGCAATGTTTTTAAAATTGGCCAAACATCTCCACGTATATTGTCAGCGTCAGGAATACAGGAGGGAGATAAAGAAAAGCAAATTGAACAAAAGACTAAAGTCCAGTGGAAGCAGATGGAGGTGGAGCCAATGGAAATACAAGGAACTACAGGGGGCTCTTTGGATGACTCGCGCTTGGATTATCCTTTAAAGGTTTTAGCTGGACCGCTTAAAAACACAAGAGAAGCGGCTGTGGATCTTGATCTAATGTCCTGCACAGTTAAAGATCAGCATACAACTCGAACAGCATATAAACAAATTCCAGAAAAGCAACAACAGCAGAGCTTCAAGCCACCACAAGGCAAGAAAAAAAGCAGGTTCCACAAAACTAGAAAGTTTTAGATCAATATTTCTTTTGAATATGGATTATAAAATTTTTTGTAAAACTATTATCCAACATATCAATGCCAGTTATCTAAGAACCGATTTATGTTTATGTAGGACTTATAGAAGGCAGATATATGAAAGATAATGTGAGGCAAATTATAGGCTTATTGGACTATCTTGAGAAGAATAAAAAGATCCCTGCAGTGCTGGTGTTTAAGCATGTGGAGAAGGCCTGTAATTGAGTGAATTGGAACTTTCTATTATAGATTTTAAGAAAGATGGATTATGTGTACGTCGAAGGAAATAATTATGAGGCAAGAGGACTACGGAACAAGGGCATTTGCAGTTGATCTGGTTGTTACCCTAACACGATTGATGGAATTAATAATCTAGATGGAAGACTTTGCAGAAGATATTATATGGAATATAAATGTAAAGTCACTCGGGGGGGTTTTATATATAAAAGTATTTCTTAACGATGTGGGCAGATGGCAACTAAAGACACTAAATACTCTGTTGGAAGAAGGATCTGATGTGATTGTTTAGATTTTATAAATAATTATATATGGCAGACCTGCGGGAAAGTGGGTGAAACAAAACTGATAGGGTATATCAGTTATATCTCGGGTACCTACGAGACCGCCTCCTGCCACCAATAACCTCTCACCGACCAGTTCGCTCCCATAGAGAGGGACTCCTCAGGGTGCCGTCGGCCAAACAATGTCGACTGACGGCCCCCAGGGGGAGAGCCTTCTCTGTGGGGGCACCTACCATCTGGAACGGGCTTCCCCCGGAGTTACGAAAGATCCAAGACTTACGCATCTTCCGCCGTGCCCTGAAAACGTTTCTATTCCAACAGGCTGGTGTGGCCTAACTCTCCCTTTTAAATTGGCTTTTAAATTGGCTTTTAAATCGGGTTTTAGATCTCTTTTAGATAAATTTGGATGTTTTAATCTTTGAGCCTAAATTACTTAATCTGTCTTTTAATAGTTTTTAACTTCTATATGTCTTTGTATTTATTATGGCTGTTCACCCCCCTGAGTCCTTCTGGGAGAAGGGCGGTAAATAATAAATAAATAAATAAATAAATAAATAAATAAATAAACAAACAAACAAACAAACAAACAAACAAACAAACAAAGTATAAATAAATAAATACACCAAGGCTCTGCACTGTCACCACTTTTGTTTATACTGGTCATGGATACCATCACACTTTTCCAATGTTCCTCAAATAATATTGCTCTTTAATTTTCTCCCATACTAACATTAATGCATTTCTTATATAATGTCTTTGAAAGTAACCATGTATCTTATTTTTCCCATATCACAAGAAAGCATGCCAACCCAGTCATGTCCTTCCAAAGTCAATAATCTTGTATGCCTCTATACCAGTGGTTCTCAACCTTCCTAATGCCACGACCCTTTAATACAGTTCCTCATGTTGTAGTGACCCCCAACCAGGGGTGGGTTCTAAATTTTTTTACTACCGGTTCTGTGGGCATGGCTTATTTTGTGGGCGTGGCTTGGAGGTCATGTGACTGGGTGGGCGTGGCTAGCTGGTCATGTGACCGGGTGGCCATGATTATGTGTATAGGGACTACTCAGAGGGCTGAAAAAAGTCATTTCTGACTGGTCCTCGCACTTTTGACTGGTCCTCACACTTATGACCATCCTCACATTTATGCCCGTGCAGCATTCTTAACAACCATGCCTTTAATTTCACAATTGCTTCTCTTCACCATGGTGACAAGATAGGGAGAAAAACATAAAATGTGAGGACAGTCGTAAGTTCAAGGACTGGTCAAAAGTGCAAGGACCAGTCAGAAATAACTTTTTCAGCCCTCTGAGTAGTCTATATGCACAAAAGGACTACCCAGAGGGCTGAAAAAAAGTGATTTCTGACAGGTCCTTGCACTTTTGACCGGTCTTCGCACTTATGACTGGTCATCATTTATCCCCGTGCAGCATTCTTAACAACCGTGTCATTCATTTCACAACTGCTTCTCTTCACCATGGTGACAAGTTAGGGCAAAAACGTAAAATGTGAGGACAGTCGTAAGTTCAAGGACTGGTCAAAAGTGCAAGGACCAGTCAGAAATAACTTTTTCAGCCCTCTGAGTAGTTCATATGCATAAAAGGATACAGCAATAGAGAGGGATGAAGGAAGGGAAGGGAAATTAGAGTAGGAGTGAGGGTAAGAGAGGGAGGAAGAGAGGAGGAGAAGGAGAAAGGAAGAGGAAGTAGGGAGGAGAAGAAGGGGGGAGAGAAAGTAAGAAGGAAAGAAAAGAGAGAGGTGGTAGGTTTGAGGAGAAAGATTGCTGTACAATAAAAAAGATGAAAGGGAAGAAAGGCAACCCCAAACAAATATAAAGATATTAAGATAAAGAATGAATTGTTCAACTTTAAAGAATAAAAGAGAACAAATATGAATAAATAGCAATAATTAGAAACACACATACAAACATACAATGTATTTTCTTTGAACAGAGTATTTGGCCGGTTCACAAATTTAAACAGTGTTTAGTCATTTCAATTAAATTTACAATTTCTATATTTCCTTTTTGCCATATTTATTCCTCATCTATTTTTAAAAAAAACCAATATTACCCTTCATCCTCATCTCTAATCTTAATCAAATCCAATTTTCCCTTCGCATTGTCATCTATTTTTATATCCATCCTCACATTGGTTAATTATGTAATACAGTTGTTTAATACAAATTCAACATTTTAATATAAATCAATTAGTTATATAACTACCTTTTTTGTATATTTTTGTACATGAATATTCCAATTATTTCTATGCAATCCAATTTCTTACAAATCAATTAATTATATTTACCAATAATAATAATCCAAATAATTTCCCCCATATATTCCTCCAAACCACAACTTAACCATTTCTGCTTTCAACACAATATACAATTAATAGTATCTCAATTATTACAATTCCCTAGTTAAATAGATCTTTTTTTCTTTTGTGTTTTAAAATCTTGAACCTCCTCTTTTGCCCTAAATTTCCCATTGTTTGTAGTTTTGCACCTACCTTTTTTGGTGAAGAAAAAGAAAAAGAAATCTCTCTCTGCCTCATTTTGTCACGTTGCAGCAGAACCTGCTTTACTTTCAGTTTCGCTTTTTCAGCATAGGTAGGGGGAAAAAATCTGCTCCAGCAATTTACCTCTTTGCAGCTAGCAACAGAACAGAGCCCTCCGCAAAACAGCTGACAGCAAATCAGCTGAGAGTCGGGAGGCTGATCAAATCAACTTATGGTAATTAACCTATGCTGAGGCTGAAAGGGGCTGTTTTTTCTATTTTTGCAGGCACCGGTCTACTCATTTGTTTTCTTTTAACACTGATCAGCTGTAGGGCGGCCTTTTGAAGCCCCGCGGCAAGAATTTAAACAGTTTTTTCCCTCTAGCCATCAGCTGGGACTCAGGAGGCAGCAATAGATTGGGAGTGGGCAGGGTAAGCGAACGGCGACCAGGCCAGGAACCGGTTCGGGGGCATGGCCAGCCAATGTTATTACTGGTTCTCTGAACTATTAATTTTTTTTACTACTGGAACTGGTGCGAACCGGGAGCAACCCACCACTGAGGCATAGGCGGTGCGGTGGCGGCAGGGAATCCCTGAACTTACTTACCCAAACTTTTTCTGTTGGGCTCTTGCAGCTGCAGGTATTGGCGGCGGCGGTGGCAGCAGCAGCACGGAGTCCCTGAACTCCCCAGGACTTTTCCTGCACTAGAATGTTTTCTAGTCACGTGTGCGCACACCCACATGCACGCACGCACACACCCTCTCTCCGCTCTCTTTGCTAAAGCGTGGGGCACCGCGTTGCATGCTGGGATACGCAGCTCTCCAACAGAGGCAGAGGGTGAGGGTGAGTGAAGGCGTGAGGGGGGGGAGAGAGGGCTTTGGCGACCCCTGTGAAATGGCCATTCGACCCCCAAAGGGGTCGCGACCCCCAGGTTGAGAACCACTGCTCTTTACAATCCATTCTTTCATCCATGTTAATACTGCAGCCTGGTAATACAATTCCCAATTTGGTAATCCAAAACCTCCTCTACTTCTTGAATCCTGCAACATTTTAAAGCTAATTTTTGCTTTTTTCTCTTGCCAGATATATTTTAATATGTTTTATTAATTTATTAAAAATTCCTCAAAGAATTTTTTCCCAATTTTATTGGAATTGTTTGAAATAAGTACAATAATCTCGGCAATATATCTTCCTTAATCGTTACACATCTTGCTGTCAGATGAATCCCTAAGTATTTTACTTTCTTAGTAATCTGAATATCTATTCTCTTCATTAACTCTTTCTTCTGTTTATCTGTAAGATTTTTCTCTAAAATCTTTGTTTGCTCTTTATTTATTTTCAGACCTACCACTTTGCCATATTCTTCTATTTTTTTAATTAGTTTAGGCTTTGTTTCTTGTGGATCTTCCAAGATAAAAACTAAATTGTCTGCAAATGCCTGCAGTTTATACTTTCCCTTTTTTATTTCCATGCCTTTTATCTCTGTATCATCTAATATTTCTATTTAATACTTCCAATGTCAATACAAATAATAGAGGAGAAAGGGGCACCTTTCTTGATGCTAACCTTCTCAGTCATATCTCCATTTACCATCACCTTTGCAGTTTGCTTATAATATATGTATATAATATAATATATTAATCAGAGGTGGTATTCAGCCAGTTTGCTGCCCACATCCCCAGCCTCCAGCCTCGAACTAGTAGGGAAAATTTGGCCTGATGCCCCCATCTACTGTCCCCGGGATCGTGTAGTTTGTGAAGTCACCGGCGCTTGGCTGAGGCCTTGCTTGCCACCCCCGTCTGCAGGCTCGCAAACTTGCAAAGCTGCCAGCATCTCCAGCCGCAGAAGGTCATGATGCTCTTCGGTGCCCATGGCCGAAAGGCTTAATGTATGCCTTTCCCCCAATTCCAATTCTACCAAGAGTTATCCGGAAGATACTATTGGAAAAGGCCAAGATTCTGCTGGTAGTGCCTTATTGGCCGAGAAGGACGTGGTTCGCTGATCTAAAGGGTCTGTCAGTGAGACCACTTGGCGAATTCCCCGGGACCAGTCGGTCCTTCTGCAAGGGATCGTTCAACATCCAGATCTAGACTTGTTAAAGTTGACTGTTTGGCACTTGAACGCATCATCCTAAGGAAGGATAATATACCATCAGATATCATTTCAACTATTCAGGCAGCTTGGCGTCCCTCAACTATTCGGATTTATAACGCATCCTGGTCCTCCTTTGCCCGATGGTGTGCTACCAAGCTTGTGGATCCTACTTCACCAACAATTTCTGAAATTTTACAGTTCCTTCAATCTGGTCTGGACAAAGGATTGGCTCCTTCTACACTTCGACGGCAAGTGGCAGCTTTGGCCACTGTCTTAACTGGTGAAGGTCGTCAACCCCTTTCTCAAAATTTAAAGATTAAGGCTTTTTTACGAGGAGCAGTCAATTTGTCACCTCCGGTGATACACCGTTTTCCGACTTGGAATTTGACGTTAGTTTTACAAGCCCTTACATCTGACCCATTTGAACCTTTGGCTTCAGCCTCGTTACATAATTTGACTCTGAAAATGGCCTTTCTTCTGGCAGTAACTTCGGCTAGGAGAGTTTTGGAGATTGCTGCACTGTCTATTCGCCCAGATCTCTGTGTATTTTTTCCTGATAGAGTCGTTCTCCGACTAGATCTGGCCTTCATACCCAAAGTGAACTCTAAATTTCATAGAAGTCAGGAGATTATGCTCCCTAATTTCTGCCCTGACCCCCACCACCCTCTAGAGAGAAAGTGGCATACTTTAGATGTCCATAGAGCCTTACGATGTTATATTAAACGTACCGCTTCCTTTAGACGAACTGAGCCTTGCTGGTGTCCTTCTTACCAGCTTCCATGGGATAGAAAGTCTCTTCTCATATGGTGGGTAGGTGGCTTAAAGCATGTATATCAGCTGCTTACCATTTACAAGAAAGGGCTGTGCCCAGTGGCATTGTTCCCCATTCCACTCGAAGTGCTGCTACTTCAGCGGCTTTGGCTACCCAAGCGTCTATTGATGACATTTGTAAGGCGGCAACTTGGTCATCATTGTCTTCTTTTGTTCGCCACTATCGTTTGGACACTTTTGCTTCTGCTGAGGCTGCCTTCGGCAGACGTGTATTACAATCTGTAATATCCACCCAGGGACAGCCAATGGATCGACCCCTCCCAGACGATGAGTGAACTTGGGTATGTCCCAGAAGTAGGATTGGCGGCGCAGCGAGTCAGGAAAATGGACGTTGTCCTACCTGAACGTCCCTTTTATGCTCGATGCGCCGCCAATCCGGCCCTCCCGCTAGTCGACCATTGCTGCTGTGGGTGGTGTGTCTGTTTCTTTTGTCTCCTCATCTGCAGCGTTGGCTATGTGATCCTGCGTTTGTATTTTCCTGAAGATGAGTTGGTGTCGTCCTCGTTATCTGCTTCGTGAAAAAGACTGAAGGGTTAACGTCACAAGGGGCAGTACCAAGGCTGCAGAAACATTTATAGGCACTCAGTACATCCAATCATCAATCAAGATCCCAGAAGTAGGATTGGCGGTGCATTGAGCATAAAAGGGACGTTCAGGTAGGACAACGTCCATTTCAGGTGAAGAATGGAAGTTGTGGGAGGGGTGTGTGCGTGCTTAAGTGTGTTAAACCAAAGTAATGTTCACAGAGCATTTCCAGCATGTGTGTGAGTAGAATACAGAGACTCTTCCCTCCCCTCCACCTGTTATGCAGTGCACTTGTGCGTGCAAACCCACCTCCCGTTTGCTTCTCCCTTAGACCATCCCTCTTTCTGCTCCATAACTGACAAGCCAGCGGCCTCTGCAGCACCAATGCTTCTGCCTGCCACCCGATTGGCGGGGGGTTATTTGTCCCATGCAGCCAAAATCAAACAGTATCTGGGCAAATTGGCCAGGCCGAAGGGCCGTGGAGAACGGCCAGGGGAGGGCCAGTGGAGGAGGAAAGCTGGCTATGAATGGGCTGAGGTGAGTGGCTGGAGGTGAAGGAGGCGCAGCCAATGGTGGGAGCCTGAAGGTCCCATTCCAGATGTCTCTGGCTAATCCTTTCAACCCAGCAGTGCTTTATATGAATGCAAGTAAGTAACAATGACTATGTAATTAAGTACTTTCCTGGTGTATACGAAGAGAATCATGGAACGGCATCTGACTTTAATGGATAGATTTATATATTTAGTTATGACTGTATTTATATATTTAAAATATGTTGCTTTTCATTCTTAGAAACCTAACTTTTGCTGAAA
Source organism: Pantherophis guttatus (assembly GCF_059756535.1). NCBI lineage: Eukaryota > Metazoa > Chordata > Lepidosauria > Squamata > Colubridae > Pantherophis > Pantherophis guttatus. The sequence goes on along the minus strand of NC_142065.1, from coordinate 116,119,312 downwards.
TAATGACTGCTGGATCTGTTTTAGCACCTCAGATTATACCACTTCGAATCTCAAGTGGCAGAGCAAAACATGAAATATTCATGTTGAAATCAAATCAGATATGTTTGCTATGTTAGAACATATGCTGAAGTTCTTTGCATATATATATATATATATATATCAATATATCAGCCTATATATACAGTATATATAGGCTGGTCCTGACTCAGATGTTTAGGAAAGAAAGACTCAATTTCATTTCTTGAAGTAAAAGATTCTTTTACTAAAATCAAGCGATTACAGTGAAAGCAAAGCTGGATCTGAGTATGCCCATGCTATTTTCCTTTTCCCTAGTCTTCCCCCCCTTGGCCAGTCCATCAGTGTCCAATAATATTTCTTTCTGATGTTTTGGGAATGGTTTGAAGGTTGGCACTTCTCTGGTGTAGTTTCATGTAGTTCTTTGATCAGACGGTTTAGTCTGGATCAACACCTCTAGTTCCTGTCATACCCCTCCCCTTTTCCTGCTCATTCCCTATCCATTCTGTCAGCATTCTGATGCTGCCATAAAAAGACAAGGCTTGACTTTTCACCTACTTATTTCTCTGTAGATAATATCCCCTAGGAGATGGAATGGTGGGGGGAACATTCCTGTGGGGTGAGGTCAGAAGCTGGGGAGACTGACTTGGAAGATGGCCAATGAGAAGATGAGAATTGGGGAATGGAAAGGGAAGGGTTTGGGGGTCAGAGGGTTAGTATCGGCTATGACGAAGTCGGGGCCAGATCTGTTGTACTCAATAAATGGAATATTTCAGCAAAAATTAATTGTTTGGGATGCAATTTATTTGAGATGACATCGAAACCTGACAGATAGCCGATACTCCTTTCCAAGCCAAGCTGGCTGACCTCCAATCCTCCAGTTCCCTCCCAGACATACGGAGTGAATGGACATATTCAACTGACGCCATGGCTGAAGAAAGTTTTATTCAGGCAACTGGAAAAGAGCCAGTCTTGATTCCAGCCAGCTTGGAAGTTACGAAATCTCAACCCTGCCCGTCTCCCCCGGCAAAGTTGCAAAATAGCCAAGGTCAGACGATCATGCTGCAAGCCAAGAAGAAGGCAGATAAGTACTCGGGGGTTTTGCCAAAAGCCGCAGGGGTTGAGTTTTCTTTCCCGAACGTGCAGGAGAAGGGGAAACCCCAAAGTGAATTGGGGAGGGCAGACTGGCTATGGGACTGGCAGCAGGCCAGGCACCAAGAAATTTCAAGGAAGCCACTCGATAGCCCCATAGATGAATTGAAGGAGAAATTTGACTGTGCCATCCTTCGGGAGGAGGGGCCATCATGCAGACCAAAGGAAAAGAGAGAACCAGTTTGGGCTGCTGAACCGAGAGGCCATAGGCTGAAGCGCAGCCCTTCCCCTCTCCCTAGCAGAAGGAGAAGGAGCCCAAAAATGCATCCATGGGTTCCCCCCGGCCCAGCAAGCAGAGCAACCTAGATGGGACAGCACCTCCCTACCCTAGAATGAGAGATGAGGAAGAGGACCATCAGCACCGAGGCCAGACTTACAGAGCCCCGCACTGGGAGGAGAGGGCAGCAAGGGAGGAGCCACCCTGGTTCAGAGGGAAGTTCAATGGCGACCCAGATCACCTAGCCCAATTCCTTGATACCGCTGAGATCTACATAGAGCGTTATGGGCACCTCTACCCATTCCCCAGAGCCCTAGTGAGTGCCATTTCAGAAGGGTTGGAGGGAGAAGCAAGGAGGTGGTCAGCAGCCCTCTACAAGAACAGGGCCCCCCAACTGCAAGATGCAGACGGGTTCTTACAACTACTACGAGCCCGGTTCAAGAAGGTAGAGGAGGACCCCTATGTGGAGGACGAGCTCAGAAACCTAATGCAGAAGGGGAAGCCCGTCAGAGAGCATATCCGTGAATTCAGGAGAGTCATTGGGACCCTGCCTCCCCTACCAGAGCGACTGCTGGTGTACTTCTTTAGGACAAACCTAGATAAGAGAATTGCCCAAGTGACCGCTTATCGAGACATCCCGAACCAATTCTCCAAATGGTTCCAGGTAGCGATAAAAGTCAACAGAAGGTTGCAGGCCAACGACATGTCGAAGCAACCAGATAGCAAGGAGAGAGGCCAACCAGACCAGGGACAACCCAGTAGACGAGGAACTGCAGCACCACAGCCCACCCATTGGCCAGTCGTCCCATGGAGCCCGCTGAAGTGCTACAGATGTGGGAGGATTGGTCACCTGGCAGCAATGTGTGGAACCCCTAGACCGAGACCAGATCCACCGCCCAAGGCACGACCGGAACGAGGGCCCAAACGTGCCACCCATGTGCCACGGAAAGCTCCCCAGGACCTGGAGGTCTTCGCTCACCTGACTGAAACAAGAGGAATCCCAGATGAGGGAGATCAATTCCCCGAATCTTATGACAGCGAGGACGAGGGTGAAAATGACCCGATGGTGAGTGGACCCATCCATTCTTTTCTTTTCCCCATATGCCTAACAGCCCTGAAAACAGGGACCCAAGGGACTTTCCAAGCCCTAATAGACTCTGGCAGCACGAGGTGCCTGATCAACCTACCCACAGTCCTAAAATTGGGGATCCGAGCTAAAAAGCTCAAACACCCAATTCGATTTGAGCAAGTTGATGAATCCTTAGTGGGGGGAACTTACACCACACACTTGACCGAGCCAGTGAGGCTGGAGCTAGCAGATCACTGGGAAATGATTCGGTTCATAATAACCCCCAAGATGACAGACCCAGTCATACTGGGACTCTCGTGGCTGGACAAATGGGGTCCAATCATCTGGTGGCAAGAGGGGACCCGCAGGTTGAGGATATCAAAGGGCCCCCAACCCCTGCCACCCCAACCAGGGGAGATGCCCCCCACGCTGGGACCCCAATCCCTCCCACCTCAGCAAAAGAAGACACCGCCAACACAAGGGCCCCCCCTGAGGGTACACCGGAGCAACTGTACTAGAGGGAGGCCAGAAACCGTTCGAAGTTTGGACTGATCATAAGAATCTGGAGGCCCTCAGAACCCCATGGAAATTGTCGCCCAGGCAGGTCCTGTGGGCTCAATACTTCAATTGCTTCAACTTCGAGCTCAAGCACATCCCTGGAGGAAGAACTTTCTGGCTGATGCCCTCTCCCGGATGTCCCAATACAACAGTGAGCGGGAGCAGGTAGTGAATGCCATCATCCCCTCCATCCAAGCAGTGGGTCAGGTGGTCACCAGACGACAATGACTCGACCAGCAGGGCCAACCTGCAAGTGACTTAACTACAAGACTAAAAACCAAAACAGCAGTGGACCCCTGGTTTCGAGACAATCAACACCTCTTGACAAAAAGGGATGACCTAGCATGGAAGGGGACAAAACTCTATGTCCCACAGACTCTACGCATCCTGATCCTCAAGAGGAGCCACGATGTCAAACCAGCGGGACATTTTGGCTTCCTAAAGACTCTGCACTTAGCACGGAGACAGTTCTGGTGGCCCCGCATGAGAAAGGACGTAGACAGTTACATAAAAAGTTGTACTGTCTGCGCCACGATGAAGGGACAACCAGGATGCCCTCCTGGGCTGCTGCAACCAGTAGCTGAACCAACGAGACCACGGGAGGAGATTGCGATGGATTTTATAGTAGAACTGCTGAGAAGTGGTGGCAACACAGTGATCTGGACTGTAATAGACTTATTCTCCAAACAGGCACACTTTATACCCTGCAGCGGGCTACCCTCAGCCCGCCAATTATCCAAACTATTCCTGAAACACATCTACCGCCTGCATGGAGTACCCAGAAGAATCATCTCCGACTGAGGGGTCCAGTTCACAGCAAAATTTTGGAGGGAGTTCCTACGATCCATAGGTTCATCCCAAGGCCTCAGCTCAGTGTTTCACCCGAGCACCAGTGGGGGGGCGGAGAGACTGAATGCCATGATAGAGCAGTATTTAAGATGCTACGTCAACTACCAACAGTCCAATTGGGCAGACCTCCTATCGTTTGTGGAGGTCGCGTATAATAACGCTATCCACAGTAGCACAGGATTAACCCCGTTTAAAATAGTGAGTGGTATGGATTTCGTCCCCATGCCAGAGTACCCAAGGGAGCCCCCTTCCTCAGTCAGCTTGACCGATTGGATGGATATGTTGAGGGAAACCTGGGAGAACATTAAGAGGGCGTTGGCCAAGGCGGCACAATCCTATAAGAAACAAGCAGACAAGCACCGAACTCCCCAAAGACCATTTCGAGTGGGGGAGAGGTTTATCTCTCCACCAAGTATTTGAGACTTAGACTCCCGAGCAAGAAATTGGGCCCGAAATTTATAGGACCTTTCCCTATAGAAAAAATAATCAACCCGGTTACAGTACAACTGCGGTTGCCCCGGCTACTAGGGAAGATACACTCCGTTTTCCACAGCAGCCTCCTGAAGCCTGTGGTGGGGTCAACTTTAAGACCGGTGCCACGTGACCCCCCCGAGCCCTTGGTTGTTGGGGGCCATACTCACTATGAGGTACAGCGAATTCTTGATTCAAGGTGGCATAGGGGGCGCCTACAATACTTAATTAAGTGGAAGGGTTACCCCTTGTCAGAGGCTTCCTGGGTGAAGAGCACAAATATCCAAGCTGATCGCCTTATAGCCAAATTCCATGCAGATCACCCGGGCAAGGCGGGAGGGGGTGGGACACACCCTCGGACGGGGTAACGGTACTTAATTTGTTTTTTTTTCCTGAAACAGGCGTCCCTGGAAAAATGAAGGGAGTAGTTTCATGTAGTTCCTTGATCAGACGGTTTAGTCTGGATCAACACCTCTAGTTCCTGTCATACCCCTCCCCTTTTCCTGCTCATTCCCATATCCATTCTGTCAGCATTCTGATGCTGCCATAAAAAGACGAGGCTTGACTTTTCACCTACTTATTTCTCTGTAGATAATATCCCCTAGGAGATGGAATGGTGGGGGGAACATTCCTGTGGGGTGAGGTCAGAAGTTGGGGAGACTGGCTTGGAAGATGGCCAATGAGAAGATGAGAATTGGGGAATGGAAAGGGAAGGGTTTGGGGGTCAGAGGGTTAGTATCGGCTACGATGAAGTCAGGGCCAGATCTGTTGTACTCAATAAATGGAATATTTCAGCAAAGATTAATTTTTTGGGAGTGCAATTTATTTGAGATGACATCGAAACCTGACACATTCCTTATTTCCCCAATTGGCTCCCCCACTCCCTTACATTTTATGGCAGGATGCCAGCAAAGCAAAAGATGCTGATGATGGCAGGCTTCACACACACACACACACACACACACACACACACACACACACCTTTGTAGTTACTTCAAATATTTCTTTTAAAGATTTCTGAGTAATACTGAATAAATATTAATATCCTTAACAGATTAACAGAGTGGGAAGGGACCTTATAGGACATCTAGTCCACCCCCTGCTCAAACAGGAGACCCTACACCATTTCTGACAAATGGCAGTCCAATCTTCTCTTGAAAGTCTCAAATGATGAAGCTCCCACAACTTCCGAAAATGATGAAGGTAGGATTTTGATGGTAGAAATAAAAATGAAATCAAAACAAATATTACTCATTGCAGTATATGTACCAAATGAAAAGCAAGAAGAATTTTATCAAAGATTACACAAAAAAATATTATAATTGGATTATGAATATGTATGTATAATGGGTGATTTTAATGCCATAGTAGAAGTGGACTTGGATTATAAAACAACAAAGACTAATAAAAAGTCTAGAAGAATCCTGCCGAGATCTTTTTTTACAATGATGGAAGAATTGAGCATTCAGGACATTTGGAGACAAAAGCATTTGAAAGAAAAGCAATATACTTTTTATTCAAATAGACACTCATCATGGTCAAGGTTAGATATGATATGGATGTCAACAGAGTTTATGGATAATATACAAGAAGCAAATATTGACTCAAACATTTGGGCGGACCATAACCCAATGATAATAACATGGAAAGGTCAAAAGAAAAAGACAAGATGGACTTTAAATGCAACAATACTAAATGAAAAAGACTTTCAACAGTTTATGGAAAAAGAATTAGAGTTTTTCTTTAAAGTAAATAAAAAAGAGGACATATCATTTCAGATTGTATGGGATACTATGAAAGCTTATATTAGAGGTCTGGCAATAACCTGTTTGGGAAAAAAATAAAAAGAAAAGACAAAAACAGATAAGATTGGAAGAGGAGTATAAGAAACTAGAAAAAGAATTCCAAAAAGATGTTCAAAATAAAAAAATTAAGAAGTTGATGGAAGTGAAAAAACATATAATAAATTTAAATGAACAGGAACAATTAGCAAACAAATTAAGAACAACTAAACAGAACTTTTCCAAAAATGCAAATAAACCAGGAAGGTGGTTAGCATATAAATTGAAAAAAGAGAAGGAGAAGAAGATGATAAAATATCTACAAGATGAAGAGGGGAAACTATGTTACAGAAATTAGGAAAAGAAGAGGATAATTCAAAAATATTATAAAAAACTCTACTCTCAAGAGAAAATTTCAGAGGAAGAGATATCAAAATATTTGGAAAAGTCAGATCTACCTAAAATAACAGATCAATATAAGGGAATGTTAGAAGAAAGAATAACAATGATGGAATTAACAGAAGTGATAAAAAGACAAAAAAATGGGAAAGCACCTGGACCGGATGGTTTACCAGCAGAATTATACAAAACGTTAAAAGAAGTGATCAGCAATGTAATGCTGGAAGTATTCAATGAACTTCTAATGAAGGCTAGAATGCCAGACTCGTGGAGGGAGGCCTATGTGACATTTATTCCCAAAGAAGATACAGATTTATAACTAATAAAAAACTATAGACCTATTTCATTATTAAATGTGGATTACAAGATCTTTGCTTCAATAATGGCAAACAGATTAAAAAGACCATTAAAAGAACTTATCCACATAGATCAAAATGGATTCTTACCCGAAAGGCAAATTAGAGACAATATGAGGGTAACATGCCCAATATGAGGGTAACATATGTGATGGACATGCCCAGAACAAAGAACTATTGGAATAAAATTCCAAATGGTTGGAGGAAATGATACAACGTATGGATTTAAAACCAGAGCTGTTCCTACTGGGTAGATACCAGTTTCCCCACCAAAGTTGGGCTAATAAAGCACCGGGTGCATCCTGAGTCCAGGAGGGCCAAGAGTTTTACTCTTTTCCCCCAGCTGGGGATGAATGGTCTAGGGATAGGGTGAATGGTTCAATTGGTTCGCTTACCAGCAGGTAGTCTTCAAGGTCACTTTTGTACAGGCTGAGTCTTCCCCTGGTGGTGCCAGAGTTCCTCCCCCTGACTTTGCGAGGGGGCAAAACTCCACGGCCTCTCCACTTCTCAATGCAGTGTCTTTTCTGCGTGGGTTGGTTTTCACAGGCTTTCCACCTGACAGGTGTACAGGTTTCCTGGCAGGGGTTTTTGAATGGCACTCAGCTGTACGGTGCCTCTCCTTCCTGCACTTGAAACAGGCTGATGATCTTGGCACTTGGTGGTTTGTGGCTTGGATGCCTCCCACTTCCCCTGGGGTGGGGATCTCTTCCAAGCCCTCCCTGCCCAGTACTGGTTCTTGGCCAGGTCAATCTCAACTTCTTTGGCTAGGACATACTATTCATTTAGGCAGATTCGGGCTCCTCTGGCTAGGCAGGCCTGGTAGAGGTCATCATTCAGGCCATCCCTGAAACTGCTCACTAGGATGTCTACTGGCCAGTCTACCCTGCAGGCGAGGTCTCAGAATTCCTCAGTGTCAGTTCTTTTCTACTGACCACACCAGCAAAAAAGAGCTGAGACTAAGGCACCTCTAGTGAACTATTCATTCCTTTGCAGCATGAACTGCTGTAGGGCTCAATTCTTATTTGGATAGCAACATCACACAACTTGTGGGACAGAAGGAAGGAAAAGCAAGAGGCAGACAGGCCTCCACTCTTATGAAGAGAAACAGAACATTCATAGAGCAGATGGAAGCAGAGTGGAAAAAGGAGGCAAGAGTCAACCTTAGCTTTTAGTCCAAGAGCTTAGGCTAGAAGTGGAATAGATTGATCATAGTTTTATTCTGTTTTGATGAAAAAAACAAATGGCAATTCTGTATATTGGGCACACCAGAACTACCCAGAAGTGGCATGGGGCAAAGAAGCAGATCCTACCTTTGTAGATATCTTTGTGTGCTGTGAGAACTTGCTTGAGATTTTATTAGGATTTATTCATATTGACCATTCCTGGCTTCTGGCTTCTGGGTTAAAGACAGGAGGCAGAGCAATCTCTCTGTCCTAAAGGCTACATTCATCACAACCGAGCTGCACAACAACTGGGGATGCTGCTGGAGAAACTAGCCACCTTATTTTTTGCCCAAATGACTGTGGTCTATTCCCAAATGGGCCATTGGTGTGACAAGAGAACACAGCCTAAGGCAGGGGTCCCTCAGACTGTTGGGGGGGGGGCGGAGTGGCTGTATGGGCATGGCTAGGTGGTCATGTGACTGGGTGGGTGTGGCTAGGTCATGTGACTAGGTGGGCATGGCCAATTTAACAGTCCATTAAACAATGCACACAAATTAAAGGTTAATTTGTTTTGTTCCTGGGGGTGTTTTATTTGCTTTTGTTTCCATGTTGCTCTTTTGGTTAACTTTTCTTTTTACTATATCATTTTTTCAGTTTCTAGGGAAACAATAAAGATAGAAAATAAAATACTGATATATTAAGTTTAGTAAAAGCTTGTTATTCTGTAATCATTAGGTTCCTGTAACATATATATTGTGCTTTTGTATCACATATATTATTCCTTTCTATTTGTATCTCCTGTTACAAACATATTGTCATTAGGCCTCTGAAATGTATCTGGTATTTGTCAAACGTATATCCCTGCCATTTGACCTGCTCATATCAATCTCTTTCTATGCCACCTAAAAACATGGTACGTATCTGTTGGAACTCCAGCCATCAACAAAGGGGTAATTTACATCTCAATCCTAATTTATGCCTGATCTGGATAAGATCTGGTCTTCAGGAGCCAGGGGCTAAGTGGCCAATTAAGTAAACAAAGATAAGACTAATTGGAAGTTTAGATTCCTTTGCAGGGCAACAAAGAATACACAAACATAAATTAAGGGGCCAGAATTGGGGATCTAACTGATGCTTTAAAGGTATAAAAGTGGTTACATCTTCTCTGAAGATGTGAACCCTCCCATATACATGTCTCTCTGTATGTGTTTGGAATGGTTTTACCCAGCCTTTTGTCTTTGATCAAAGATTAAATGTTGATTCTTATTCAAGCCTCCGTTTAAGTCTTTCTTTTTGGTTCACTGAGAGCTTAAGCGTATAGCCGGACCTTACATTTCTGGTGCCCAACATGGGGCTTGAAGGCAATGTTTTCCTTCAACGTTGCCACATTTGCCCCCCCCCCCATACAGCCAACCCCCTTGTGGTTTGGTGGCCTTCACCAACGGCGGACGGAAGAAACCGGCGAGGACCAGAGACGACGTCAAGAGCGCTCCCGGCAAGTTTAAACCGGTGACTTCGACCTGGTCGGCCGTCGGCAGATTCTGTTTCCAGCTGGACCTGAACACCCTAATTGAGGCTTGAACTGGGTATTGGGGAAGATTGTCCTCTGCTAGGTGAGTAGAGACTTTTTCTTTTGGGTGGGGAGGGGAGTGTTGCTTTGTGAGTGTGTGAATGAGACGAGGGAAATTCCTCAGAGGTTTGCCCTCGAAGCGATGTGCGGAGATCCAATCTGCGTTTCTGATTATCCGAGAGATCAGCCAGAGACGATCGCTTTGAAAGGAGTGTGACTGTTGGAATAAGAATCTGTAGTGCAGGAGAGGGCTCTGACCAAACTTCGGACCCGCAGGGGAGGTCTGGGAAATCTCTTAGGGAAAAAGAGAGGGTTTGGTTAGGCTTCACACCGATGAAAAGGTGTGGGAAATCTCCTCAGGAGACAGAGAAAGTCTAGTCAGGCTTTGAGCTGACAGAAAGGAATCCCCTGGAAAATGGGCAACCATGCTGGTAGCCCATTCGGAATGAGTAACTTTGTAAGAAAAACAGAGCCATGTTCCCCTCTGGACTGGGTGTTAGCCCATTGGGACACAGTAAAGCCTATTGCAGAAAAAAAGATTGTTCTAAAAAAGAATAAGCTGAAAGCCCTCTGCACATCCATCTGGCCAACCTACTTAATTGGTCCTAACGTAGGAACCTGGCCTCCAGAAGGCAGCCTTGATTTAGATTTTGTCAACAAATTTGCTGAATTCCTGGCTGCCATAGGACGAACTGAAGAGGAGCTTTACATTAGCTTCTTCTCCAATCTCCTTTGTCGCCCAGACATCCAGAAAGCATGTGGGCTCACTCCAACACCCTCTTCTAAAATTTGCCCCATTGTCACTTTTGTAAAAAAGAAAAAGCTATCCAAAGTGACTGAAGAAGAAGAGGAGTTTCCCTCACCATATTATCTTGCTCCCCCTTCCCCTGATGTAAATGCTGTGCCTTTAATGGCTCAGGCACCTCAGGCAGCAGCACAATCTGTTGTGCAGGATCAGGTGCATCCAACTGCCCCTCAGATTAATCCACAAGCTCAGGTGCTCCCAACAACATCACAGCCATCCCAGGCTAATCCACAAAGTTCAACATCCCAAGCAGCCCAAGCTCTGTATCCAGATCTGACGGCTTTAAGTCCTCCTCACACTAGGACGGGACAGACTTACACACCTGCTGATCAACCAGGTCCCTCAGTCCTAGCCCCCCTTCGACAAGTTCCTATGAAAGATGAATTGGTGTTTGTTCACACACCTTTTACTACCAATTATCTTTTCAATTGGAAAGCAGGACTTCCCTCTTACAGGGAATCCCCCCAAAGTTATGTTGAACTCGTTCAACGTGTGATGGCTACTCATAGACCTAATGTGCCTGATATTTTTACTCTCTTATCGGCACTCCTGTCTACTGAGGAAAAACAACAAGTTCTTAAAGCCACCACAGCACACTACAAAGCTGCTAGAGAAGGGGCGTTGGTCCTACCTGATACGCTCCTTATCGTTGAGTGGAGACAGCAGCCAGTGTGGGTACCACTCATCCAATCAGATTGAAGGACTGAGCCAGCCAATAATTTCAAGTCCCGCCCCTGTTGCCGGGCAGACCCAGCTTTGGCGAAGACTCATAAGACTGAGTCGGCGTGTGGGCACAGAAGGCAACAAGCCACCAGGTAAGTAAAGAGAGAAAAAAGGACAGACAGAAGACACAGCCGGATAAGGGAGGGTCTGGCTGCTGTCTCCACTCAACGAGAAGGAGCGTATCAGGTAGGACCAACGCCCCTTCTCCATTGAGAGTGGAGACAGCAGCCAGTGTGGGACATACCCCAGTTCACTGTCCCGAGTTTAGGGTGGGAACCGGCTGGTCAGCAACAACCGTCTCCCCGGCAACGACACGCTGAAGCACCCGTCGTCCGAACGCCGCCTCCGCCGATGCAAATTGATCCAATCGATAATGACGTATGAAGGGAACCGGCGAAGTCCACGTGGCCGCCCTGCAGATCTCAAACAAAGGCGCCTGCGTCGCCCATGCAGCAGTCGTAGCAGCGCTACGGGTGGAATGAGCGGTCACTCGAGCTGGACGCGGAAGGGAACGAAGGTCGTAAGCCGAGGCGATGGTATGCTGAATCCAACGACCGACAACAGATGAAGAGACCTTGCACCCTTGGGAAACGGGCAGAAATGAGACAAACAGCGACTCCGAACGACGGAAAACAGATGTCCTCTTAATGTAGATCCGCAAAGCCCGCCGTACGTCGAGCGAGTGCCATCTGCGCTCCCGGGGATGAGCAGGATGCGGGCAGAAATTAGGCAGAATGATTTCCTGCGATCGGTGGAAAACTGAATTGATTTTCGGGACGAAGGTAGGGTCCAAGTGGAGTACTACACGGTCCGAATGAAAGACACAAAGGTCAGAACGGATAGACAATGCTGCTATCTCTGATATACGACGGGCCGACGTTATCGCCACAAGAAAGGCCACCTTGCAGGTGAGTAGACGGAGACTAGTAGTTCGCAAAGGTTCATACGGAGGTCCCGTAAGCGACTCCAATACTAAAGGGAGATCCCAGGTCGGATATCTGTATAATACAGGAGGACACAAATTCGTAGCTCCTCGAAGAAAACGCCGGATTAGGCGATGTTGCGACAATGATGGCAGAGATCCGCAGACCAGGACCGAAGACAGCGCGGCCACATGCCTGCGTAACGTATTGGAAGAGAGGCCTTGAGCCAGACCCTGCTGCAGAAAACATAAAATGTCCACAATGGATGGCTGAAGAGCAGAAATGCCAGACTCTGAACACCAGGAACAGAAGGCACACCAAGTGGCAGAATAAATCCGATCCGTAGAAGGGCGGCGCGAGGCCTGCAATGTCTGAATAACGTCCGGCGGAATATGTACTGCTGTCAAAGTGCTCCGCTCAACCGCCAAACGGTCAGGCTGAGCCAGGCCAGGTCCGGGTGCAACAGAGCGCCCTGGGACAGAACGTCGTCCTCGAGGGGGATGCGCCACGATGGGGCCACCGAGAGGGACACAAGGTCCGCATACCAGGGTCTCCGGGGCCAATGAGGTGCTACAAGGACCACTTCCGCCCACTCGTATAAGATCTTGCGAACAACCCTGGGTAGGAGTGAGGTCGGGGGAAAAGCGTAGAGAAGACCCGCCGGCCATGGAATTCGAAGAGCGTCGACGCCCGCAGCCCGAGGATCTGGGAACCGGGCAAAGAACCGTGGCAGATGAGCATTCGCGCTTGTTGCGAAGAGGTCGATGATCGGCATGCCGAACCGACGCGACAGCTCCTGAAAGACCCGGGGATGGAGGCACCACTCCGCGTTGTCCACTCGACAACGACTCAGCCAGTCCGCTTGGGAGTTGTCCACTCCGGAAATATGCTCTGCCCGGAGGGAGCAAAGGTGCCGCTCTGCCCAGAATCCCAGTCGCAGGGCCAACAGGAGAAGCGACCTCGATCTGGTCCCCCCCAGCTTGTTCAGGTGCGCTTTCGCTGCAACATTGTCCGTCAGAACGAGGACGTGGGAGTTGGAGACCAGATTTCGGAAGGCCCTGAGAGCCAGGAAGATCGCCTGTAGTTCTAGCCAGTTGATCGGGCAGCGGGACTCTGCCGGACTCCAAGTGCCCTGAGCCAACTGACCTTGACAATGGGCCCCCCAGCCGAGGAGGCTGGCATCTGTAGTTACTACCACCCTCTGAGGTTCCAGGAAGAATGACCCCGCAGCCAGGGCAGGGGAGCGCCACCACCGCAGGGATCGGCGAACAGCAGGAGGGACCGGAACCGGCCTGGATGATGTGCCTCTGCCCGCCTTCTGCAACGGCAAGAGAAACCATTGAAGTTCCCGTGCGTGCAGTTGTGCCCAAGGAACTATGGAGATGGCCGAGATCATCTTGCCTAACAGTTGGGAGAGGACAAGAGGGGAAACGGCCCTACAAGCTTACGCCTTGGAAATTAACTGACTAATACTCGCCTGTCTATCAGGGGACAGGAACACCTTACCCTGAACAGTGTCGATAAGGGCCCCCAAATGGACCAAACTGGTGGACGGGGAGAGGTGACTCTTATCCAAATTAACCGAGAAACCATGGGCCGCCAAAGTCTCTACAGTGAGGCGAACATCCGAAACTGCCTGAGCGACAGAGGGGGACAACAGGAGAATATCATCGAGGTAGCATAAAAGCCTAACAGAACGGATACGAAGAGAGGCCGCTAGAGCGGCCAATACCTTCGTAAAAGTACGGGGGGCAGAGGAAAGACCAAAGGGTAACGCCCTATATTGATAATGGACCCCACCGTAACAAAACCTTAAAAAACGCCTATGGGAAGGAAGGATAGGGATGTGCAAATAAGCCTCCGTAAGGTCTATGGAAGAGAGGAGATCGCCCCTCCGAACACCGGCTAAAATAGTCTGCAATGATTGCATTTTAAATTTACGGTACACCACGTACCTATTTAAACGTTTTAGGTCCAGAATAGGGCGCCACCCCCCCGAAGATTTGGGAACCAGGAAAACCCAGGAATAGAAACCCTGACGCTCCTGGCCCACAGGGACAGGTTGAATAGCTCTAATGGCCAGGAGATGCCGAACTGCTGCGTCCATAAGGGACTTTCTCTCCGAATTACGAGAAATCGGGCAGCAGACAAAGGAGTCAGGGGGGGTGGAGACAAATTCGATAGCTAGACCAGAACGAAGAGTGGCTAGGACCCACTGATCAGAGGTGGACCGTTCCCAGGCAGCCACGAAGATGGCCAATCTGCCGCCAATGGGAGGATCAGCAATGAAATTAGCGCCGGCGACGGATGAAACGACCTCCTCCCCCTCGAAAGGGCCGTTTAGACCCGAACGATCTGCCCCGGAATCCTCTATCTTGTGAGCCCCGATGCCTACCAAAATGTGTGTACGGCCGGGGCGAGGGAAAGGAGGAGGAAGAGGGCCCTCCAACATCATTACCTCGAAGGTGGGGTCGAGGGGGATACGGAGAGAAACGGGAATCCCCCCTGCGGAAAGCTGCCGCCAAAACCTTCCGTTTGTCCCTGGTTTCGGTCAAAAAAGGATCTAAAGCTTCCCCAAACAAACGGGACCCCCCAAATGGGACTGATGCGAGCTTCCACTTATGCCTTGCATCCGCCTGCCAATGTCGGAGCCAGGTCAAACGGCGAGCCGTCACAGCAGAGGCTAACGATTTTGCAGCAAAGCGAGCCGCGCCGAGTGTCGAGTCCGCTGAGAACTGAACCGCTGCTACAATCTTATTGAGGTCATGCTTAATACGAGCATCCTCCGGCGACAATTTCTCTTGTAACTGGCGGAGCCACAACAACGTGGTGCGGTTAAAGAAAGACGCCGTTGAAGCCGCTTTGATGGTCCAGGCCACCCCCAGATGAGCTCTTTGGAGGACCATATCAGCACGGCGTTCATCAGGTCGTAAGTTCTCAGCAGGATCGCCCGGAACAGTGGCCGAAGACAGAAGAGCGGCGATAGGAGCATCAATTGATGGAAGCTGCAGAAGAGTGTCCAGTTCAGATGCGACATGGAAATTCGTACGGTCAGATGAAGACGGGAGAGGGGCTGACCCCGGCGAAGCCCACTGCCGTTTCACGACATCCAGGAAAAGTGGAGGCGTGGGGATGGTTGTAATCGGTTTGGCCGGTTCAGCGAACATCGGGTCCAAAGTCCCAGGAGGTACAGAAACAGAAGGTTGGGAAGCTGGAGAGGAAAGTTGGGCCGTATTGACGGCTTTAAACAGAAGAGACCGGAACAAGGCCTGTGGAAAAAGGGCAGTAGTTGTAGGCTGATCAGGTGGCAGATTCTCGTCATCTGACAGACCAGAGTCACTATCGCCTACGTCCGACAGAGAGGAGCAGTGACTAGCTTGGGAACAAGAAGGAGAGTGGAGCGCTCTGGAAGGAGCGAGACCAGAAGAATGAGGCTGTTCCGGTGAGGCGGACCGAACAGAGCCGGCTAAGCTGGAGGGACGAAGACCCGCTGCCAATGTCTTTTGCACCGCCGCTTCAATCATCTTCTGCAATTGGTCGGAAGGAAGAGGGGGGTTTACCGCCTCCGGAGGTGGGACCGGAACCAAGGGAACCGCAGAGGAGGCTAAAGGAGGTAGAACATCAGGAACATCCTCGTCCGGGAGCGGAGCATCGACAAGGTCCCCTGGAGCAGGGCCCCACAAATTTGAAGTGGAGATAGTGACAGGGCAGTCCCTGAGAGACAGCTGGTCCGGGGTCACCGGTCGAGGACCTTGTAGCGAAGCAGAGGCCGCAGAAGCCTGAAGGTCAGAGTTCGCTTTTGCACAAAGTTGAGTGAGGACTCTGTCCCTGCGTTTTTCTACTTTGTCCTGCGCGCTGCTATGCTTCCTGCTCTTGTGATGGGCATGAGAGGATGGGGCAACTTGTGACTGTGCCGGATCATGAAGCGAGACAGATTCATCCTCCGATTGCCTCTGACAAGCAGAGCTGTTTTTACGACCATGTTTGGATTTGGTCAATGACTTCGGCATAATGACGGATCCCAAGACAGACGAGGCAGTCACAAGATAAGGACCGGTTGGGGAGCGCGGCAACTCCACTAATTATAAGCCCTGTATACACGTTCCAAGGGGGGAAAGGGCAGGGGAGCGCAGTCACTCCACAAAATGGCCACTGCAATTAGGGAGGCAGCAATGGAGGCTTGCAAGAACAGCGGGTATATAATCAAGTCCAATAGCCAGAGGAAGGGGGGCGCTAAGCTCCACAAACACCCGCACAGCCAGCCCAGTCAATTGCAGTTCAAATGGTTGCCCCTGAATATGCCAACAGCTTCCAGAAAATGCCAGCAGCTTAGAACTGTCGCTGGGGGGGGGAGGGCGGAAGCCCCACCTCAAAGATCCCAATAATCAAATAGTCAGGAAGCCGCCCAGGCATTGTAGCAGCAAGGTATGCAAGGAAGAGATCTGTAGCCTCTGCTTAGCTGCTCGTCAGTCGAAAAACGCCCCTAATTAGCTCAGCTGTTCGTCGGAGCGGCGAAAATAGCGCTGCAGCAAAGTCGGGTCCAAACAGGAGAGAAGCACTCTGGAGCAATGAGGGCAGCAAATTCAGCCTCCAGGGAAAGGGGAGCGAGGGAGGCCAGCAGTCTAAAGTCCCAATCGCAGGCAGAAAAGTTCTCTTAAGGCTGGGAGGTTCAGAAACGGAGCGGAGGGTGACAAAATGGCCGCCGCCACAGAAACGGCGCGAAAAACGGCCGCTACGAAGGATACAAGCCCCTGGGCGAAGCGATCTAGGAAGGAAGGGCCAGATCCTGAAACGAAGGGCTGCCAAGCCTGGCAGGAACGTCCAGGAAGCCCCCCAGGGGTCCCCAAAGGGACAAAACAAAAAAACCTTCACACCAGGGAATTAAAAACTCTCAAGGAAACCAAAGGGAAAAAAACTCACGAAATCCAAGGCAACCAAGTCCATAGGGAGAAGCAGAGAAACGTCATAAAACAGTCCAGATCCAAAAAACACCAATATTTCCACAAAGGGACAGATATTTAGAAGAAAGCAGTCAGAGCTATAGACCCACACGCCAGTCCAACTGAAGGACTGAGCCAAAGCTGGGTCTGCCCGGCAACAGGGGCGGGACTTGAAATTATTGGCTGGCTCAGTCCTTCAATCTGATTGGATGAGTGGTACCCACACTGGCTGCTGTCTCCACTCTCAATGGAGAACATGGCATTCAAACTAATCACGATGCCCCAGCTTTATGGCCTGAACCCTTGATTCCTTTTAGCCCCAGCTATGAGGTTGATCCCAACACAGATCAGGGTGCCCTCATCCTCCAGAGAGCCAGGGATGCTATCCTTCAAGGACTGAGGCTCGGTGTTCCAAAAACGGTGAACTTTCACCGAGTTCATCAGATCCTTCAAAATCCAAAGGAATCCCCCACTGATTTTTTGAACCGTTTGAAAGATGGATTTCGGAGGTTTACTGACCTCGACCCTGATAGCCCAGCTAATGATGTTTTGTTGAAAATGACCTTTGTGGGACAAAGTGCTCCCGATATAAGAAGGAAATTGCAAAAACTAGAGACCCCTACTGCTAAAGACTTAGAGGCCCAATGTCAGGTATGCTTCCTTCAGTATCCAGGAAAGAAAAACCCAAACTCAAGCATTTTGAAGAATTTAGTACTTTTACTGAATATGAAATGAATAGCAACCCAGGTAAATTTGTAAGTGAGCAAAATGCGCGAAATGCATCTACTAAGCTTCTCCCCCCCCTCATGTTCATAAATCATCAGCCAATCCAAAGTCTTCCAAAGGTCAGGTGGCAACACGTCTGGCAGCATCATTCATCAGGAATGTAGGGCAGTTGGTCAGCCGTCCCCTTTTGAAGATCCACTTTCGTTTCTCATGAAGACACATCCTACAAGGAAAAAAAACATCTCCTGCTTCTTCCCACCCTTTGCTCCATAACTAATCCCTCCCCCGTTTCTTATGGCAGCTGAAGCAGGCAAAGCTGAGTCTGACATTCGGCCCCCCTTGCAGAAGAGACGTTAGTCCTAAATAAAAGGAAAGAAAAGAGAGAGAAACAGAATATATACAATAATTATGGTTTATCTGGGTATTTGGTATAAAATTGTTGTACTTTCTTGGGAGCTCGGACATCTCGTTTATTCACCCATTCAGCCTGAGATAAAGGAAAATGTTTCCAGGCAATCAGATATTGGACTTTACCATGGTGTTTTCTAGAGTCCAAGATTTCCTTAACTTCAAAATGTTGCTCCCCCTCTATGAGAATGGGAATTGGAGGGGTGCTTTGATCAGCCCTTAGGGGAGATGAGTGTTCAGGTTTCAATAAACTAACATGAAATACAGGATGTATTCGTCTCAAGGTTTTTGGCAATTCCAATTCAACTGTTACTGGATTAATCAATCTAATCACACGAAATGGTCCCACATACTTAGGCCCTAGCTTTTTGGACTTCTGGGTAGTCTGTAAATATTTAGTAGATAAATAGACGTTATCACCCACTTTATAATTGTGAGCTGGGGACCTTTTCTTATCAGCTTGCGCCTTATGGGCCCGGTGTGCCTCATCTAATGCCTTCCGAGTCACTGCCCATGTGCTCTTTAATTGCTCAATCCAATCCATCAAGGAGGGATTTTGAGGATCATCTTGTGGTAGCTCGGGAATGGGTACGAAATCCTGGCCCGACGCGACCTTAAAAGGAGTGAATCCGGTGCTACTGTGTACGGAATTATTATATGCCACTTCTGCAAATGGCAACAAGTCTACCCAATTGTCTTGTTGGTAATTTACATAACACCTCAGGTATTGTTCTAATACGCCATTAGTTCTTTCACAGGCTCCATTTGTCTGTGGGTGGTGACTGGAGCTTAGCCCCTGGGCGGAGCCTATTAACTTTAAAAATTCTTTCCAGAAACTGGAAGTAAATTGTACACCCCTGTCAGAAATTATTCTTTTTGGAGATCCATGTAGTCGGTAAATCTGTCGAATAAACAGTTTTGCGAGAGTTCTTGCTGAAGGGATCTTTGAGCAAGGGATGAAATGTACTTGTTTGGAAAACAGATCAGTTACTACCCAAATGACAGTGCAGCCCTCACTGTCTGGTAAGTCCACAATGAAGTCCATGGATATTTCTTTCCATGGGGCATTCGGTCTAGCCACACCTTGCAGTAATCCAGGGGATTTTCCTGGAGGTCTTTTAGCTGAGGCACATACTGGACAGCTAGCCACGTATGTCTCTATGTCCTTTTTAAGTGCCGGCCACCAAAATTGTCTCTTAACAAGATGTAGTCTTGACAAACGCAAAGTGTCCTGCGGCCTTGGCATCATGAGCATATTTCAATACGGTTGTTCTTAATGTGGCTGGAACATACAATTTTGATCCAACCCAAGCTAGTCCGTCGCGAAGTGTGCATTCATTCGAGTGGGCCTTAAACCACTCGTCAGTTTGTAGCGCTTCTCGTAATTTTTCGAGCAAATCCCCTGAGAGTTCTGGTTCAGTTTTACTCTGCGCTCTGGTAGTGACAGGTGTTGCCAATTGCGTTAAGGGGCTCATTGGTTGAACCACTTCCTTCTTTATGCTGTTGTACTGTGGCAATCTGGAAAGTGCGTCCACCATGAATTTTTTTCTGCCAGGAAGGTAACGTAAAGTGAAATTGAAACGCTTGAAATGTTGGGCCCAGCGCGCCTGTTTTGGTGATAGTTTGCGTGGTGTTTTTAATGCTTCTAGATTCTTATGATCAGTCCACACCTCGAAAGGGTGTTTCGCCCCTTCTAAAAATTGTCTCCATGTTAACAGCGTCCATCTAACTGCAAACGCTTCTTTCTCCCATATGGCCCATCTCCTTTCCATGTCTGATAGTTTACGGGATGTGTAAGCACAGGGTTGTAATATCCCATTCTCATTCTTTTGCAAGAGTATTGCTCCTACAGCGACGTCGCTAGCATCAGCTTGTACTACAAAAGGTTGTTCCATGTCGGGGTGTTTGACTTCCGGCGGTGACGTCAGCGTGTAAGGAATGAGGGGAACGAGGCTCCGTCCCCGAAGTTCCAAATTTCTTGATTGGAAGCCGTTTTTGGCACTATCGACCGCGGAGAGGTCGATAGAAAAAGGAGGATTCTCTAGGACCTCGGTGTGACAGCAATCACTCCGAAGGTTCAGAAGAAAAACCCCCTAACTCCAGCCGGGAAAAAACCAGCCATCTTGGCTGGCCGGAGCGCTGTCAACCGACAAGTGTGGAAGCGAAGATTGTAAAGAGAAACATCAGTAATGGACTAAGCTAATCGAATACGAAGGTATAATCATAAGGATTTAAAGACATTGGCGAGAATAGGACTCCAAAAAGCGGCAGCAAGATCGTCAGGCAAGTGGCGAGAGACAGTGACCGGAGCGAAGCCTAATACCCAAAGTGACAATGCAGATTTGACTGGTGAAAGGAACGAGCGACAGAAGGAAAAGGATTATAAGTAAGCGGTGGATTACAATTTTACAACAATATATCTTGATTTAACAAGGAAAAAAGATTAATTAAGAGAGTGACTGTAGAAAGTGAAACTCAAAGAACTGAGACTATTTAAGACTGTCGTGGGCGGAAGGAAATCAGCTGAACGGTAGCGAATGGCGGATTGAGGATTGAGGATTCGGAGAAGGAAACATTTACTTTGTATCCAGCGGCAACCAACAAACTCAAACCACAGACACGGGATTTGCAACGAGACAACGAGACACTAGACAAATTGTTGGTAAAGGAGATACAATTTGCTACACAGGAAAATCGGAACAATTGACTCACGGATTTAACAGAAGCTATTGCAATAAAACTGTGAAAGCTGGGTGAAAAGAAGGCGAACTGAGGAACGAAGGAAGAAGGAGAAGGAAGTAATCCTAATTGGTCTGAAAGTGATATAGTGGAGAACTTTAAACATTAAATTATTAAAATATAGTTATTTCATTTTTTTATAAAATTCAAACTTAAAACTTACTTAACTTTGCTTAAAGAATATTAATATTGAATTTTGAAGCTATTATAATATATACCAAAGAATTGATTTAATATTATCTTTCTTTTTATTGTTTTATGGTTTCCCACCCCATTGAAATAAGTTTATAGATTTTACAGTAATATATTGAGTAAGGGGAATTATATTGTGTATTGATTAGAAAGTTAGATATTAATATAGACATTGTATACTGGTAATTGTGATATAATTTAATAGAATATCTTAGACGATTTATAGAGAATCTTAAATCCCATTGATTTATTACATAAAGGTTATATAGAAATTGTTTAGTATTAAAGTGAACTTAAGTACTGTGAAACCAGGAAAGTTAAAATATAAACGTGATTTAACATTAATATAACTTGGTATTTAAATATTAATTGTATTATATTGCATAGGAGCAAGAATAGAAGAATGAATTGCTAAAACACTGTATTTTCCCCCTAACCCCTCTGAATTAATTAACCTGATTCCTATATAACGATATTTCATTTACCTCCAACCAAATCAGTGTATGAAAATTTGGGGAAAAATAACACAAAAAACGATGGCAACATCCTCAATAACAATAACTAAAACAGGGAAAAAATTAACACCTACACAATCTTCACCTGCACAACAAAAAACCATAGACACGATGCTAACTACAGACAAGGAAAAAGCTGCCACTGCACACAACATACAGAATATACAGTCTATATTAGCTATGATCCAGGAGGGGATAAACAAGACCCAAGAAACAATAGCGAATAATCATGAAGAAACAAAAAAGAACCATGAGGAACTGAAATCAGAAGTAGGACAAATAAATGATAATATAAAAAAAATGGATGACAAGATTGAGAGAATACAGCAAAACATAGTTAAAAACGAAGAACGAATTCGAAACATGGAAGCAAAAATGGTCTTAACTGAGAAAAAGATGGATAACATTGAACAAAATCAAATGGAGTTAAATAGAGAACTCGAAGAGTCAATTACCCATCTAGAATTAGAAAAGGCGTCATTTTTTTTACGGTTTCAAAATATTGCAGAAACAAAAGGAGAAGATCTAAGGGACCTGATGACAGATATATTAGTAGAGGCTACCCAGAAGGAAAAAAACGATATTAGTAGGGAGATTGACGAAATTTATAGAGTTCATACGAACTACGCTCATAGGAACAAACTACCAAAAGAAATACATGTTAGATTCGCACGTAAAACTGTAAAAGAAGAGATCTACACATTAATGAGAGAGGGAAAACCCTGTTATAAAGGAAAAGAAATAATAACCCTAAAACAAGTTCCAAGAAGAATAAGAGAATACAGAAAAAATTATAATTTCTTGACAACCCTACTGAATCAACATAAAATAATGTTCCGCTGGCTGGTGCCAGAGGGAATTCTAATATCTTGGGACGACAAAAAATATAAAATCGACACGATAGAGAAGGCACAAGAATTTCTTGACACTCACTTTATAATAGAAGAAGAACAGGAAACTAGACGTGACTCAGAAAATACAAATCAGGAACACTCCACGGGGGAAACAAAAAAAGAAAAGGAAGAGAAGGAGGCTAGGGAAAGGGAGAAGATGGAGAGAGAAGGGGCTAGGGGGAAAACACAAATGGTAACAAGAAACACAAGTAGACTTAGACTAACAAAGAAAAATTAAGGGAAATGGGACGAGAAGTGAAATTAATTTCAATCAATATAAACGGCCTTAATCTACCAACTAAAAGAACACACACTTTCAAAAAACTACAAAAATTAGACATAGATATTATCAATTTACAAGAAGTACATATCAAAAAACAGCATCAACAGCTACTAGAAAATAGAAGACTTGGAACATTATTCACCTCACTATCAGATCAAAAAAAAAGAGGCATTGCAATATACATTAAAAGCCATATTCAGGCAAAACAAATCTACACAGATGGAGATGGCAGGATACTAATGATAGACATTAAGATGGAGGCCCGAAATATGCTACTGATATCAATATATGCTCCAAACGGGAACCAAAAAGAATACTTCAAAAAAATACATAATAAAATTAAAGAATTAGATTACGAACATATATGCATAATAGGGGACTATAATGCAATCGTGGATACGGATTATGATTACCAAAGTAATAAAAAAAATAAATCTAGGAAAAAGACACTACCTGACACCTTTAAGGAGATGATTCAAGAGTTACAACTGAAAGATGCCTGGAGAGAATTGAATAAAACTAAAAAACAATATACATATTACTCAAATCCCCACCAGTCCTGGTCCAGGCTAGACATGCCTGGATGACTGCAGAATTAAGAGAAAACATAAAAGAAATCGAAATTACACCGAATGTATGGGCAGACCATAGTCCTATAACAATAGTCTGGAAAGGCCAGCAAAAAAGAGGAAGATGGATGATGGACAGAGAGATCATCAAAGATAAAGAATACATTGAGATGATAAAGAAAGAGATGGAGATATTCTTCCAAATCAACAATAGGGAACAAACATCATTGCAAGTTCTATGGGATACCACAAAAGCATATATAAGAGGACTAACAATTTCATTTAAGGCGAAGAAAAATAGAGAGAAACAGCAAAGAAGAAACAATTTATTGATTGACCTTACAAAACATGAAGTAGAATTACAGAATAGACCCGACAGGAAAGAGATCAAGGAAAAAATAAACTTTATTAAACATGAAATAAACTTAATAACAACAACAGAAATAGCAAGGAAAATCAAGATGGCAAAACAAAACCAATTTGAATTCGCAAATAAAACAGGACGTTGGTTGGCCTATAAGTTAAAGAAAGAAAAGGACAAAAGACTAATACATCAACTACAAGATGAACAAGGGCAATTGCAGCATATGGATGAGGAAAAAAAGCGAATCGTAAGGAACTTCTATCAGGAATTATATGCACAAGAAGAAGTCCAATTGGAAAAAGTTAAAGAGTATATAAATAAAACCAACATTCAGGAAATAAAGGAAACTCAAAGAGAACTCTTGAACAGACCAATAACGATGTCAGAATTAATTGAAGCAAAGAAGAAACAGAACAACAATAAAACACCAGGTCCAGATGGCATCCCGGCGGAATTTTACAAAATTGAGCACCAGCCAATAGATGATGTTTTACTACAAGTCCTGAATGAAGCAATTCTAGAAGCCAAAACTCCCAAATCATGGACAGAGACAATTATTACATTGATACCCAAAGAAGACTCAGATCTCACCCAAACTAAAAACTACAGACCCATGTCGCTTCTAAACGCAGATTATAAATTATTTACATCAATTATGGCCCAGAGAATGAAGAAAATTATCGTGGATTATATCCATCCAGATCAAAATGGATTTATTCCAAATAGGCAAATCAATAAGAACACAAGAACAATAATCAATATCCTGGAATACTATGAGCAAAAATCGGATGAAAAAATGGCCTTACTTTTTCTCGACTCACAGAAGGCGTTCGACAATCTTAATTGGGGATTCTTAATATTACAATTAGAAAAAATGGGAACCAGCGATAAATTCCTAAATATGATCAAAACAATATACTCCGACCAAACCGCAAAGATATGGATAAATGGAGAGACAACAGACCAATTTAAAATATCCAAGGGGGTGAGACAAGGATGTCCCCTCTCTCCTATACTATATATATTAGCATTGGAACCACTGTTGAATGAAATTAGGAATGACAATGAAATAAAAGGATTAAGAACAAAAAACCAGGAGTATAAACTACAAACATTCGCGGACGATGTAGTATTTATTTTAGAAAGACCAAAACAATCAGGATTGAATTTACTAAGGAAGATAGAACAATATGGTGAAGTCGCTGGATTGAAAATTAATAGACAAAAAACAAAACTACTAACCAAAAATTTGACAAAAACCCAGGAGAAAGAATTGGAAGAGACGCTAGGAATACAAACAACAACAAAAATAAAATACCTAGGAATTTGGCTTACCAATAAGGTATCATCCCTTAAAGAAGACAATTATAATAAATTGGCCAAACAAATCCAAAAGGACTTAGAGGCATGGAGTAAATTGAGATTATCGCTATTAGGCAAAATTGCTTCAATCAAAATGACAATCTTACCGAAATTATTATACCTATTTAGAACAATACCGATAAATCCAGGGAAATCATATTTCAAAGACCTTGATAAAATGACTTTAAAGTATATATGGCAAGGGAAAAGAGCCAGGATTAAACTGAAGCACCTACAGGACACTAGAGAAAAGGGTGGTCTGGGACTCCCAGATTGGCAAACCTACTACACTGCAACAGCTTTAACTTGGATCAAAGATTGGATAACACTTGAAGATAAACGAACGTTAGCATTAGAAGGATTTGACCTGTCGAAAGGCTGGCACGCATTCTTATGGGAGGAAAAACCAAGGCAACATGAACACTTCAGGAGACACTATATCAGAGGAGCATTGGCAAAAATTTGGACCGAAATAAGGAGAAAACACTACGATAAAATCCCAAGATGGTTATCAACTATGGAGGCCCAAATTTATCCGAACACAATGGATATAGACAAGATGAAAACCTATGACGAATTGTTGAACACCGAGGGAGAAATGAAAACAAGAGACGAACTGAGACAACAGGGCACGGACATTGACTGGTGGCCGTATTTACAGATAAAATCAAGATACAAAATCGACATAAAAAAATTGGGAATCCAAAAAGAAAGGAATGAATTAGATAAAATCATAATGCAATCAGATAATAAATTAATAACTAAAATATATAATTATCTATTAAAATACAAATTGGAAGAAGAAGTGGTGAAGGAAAATATGATTATTTGGGCTAAAAATTTTGGATATAATATTAACTTAGAAAATTGGGAGAAAATGTGGAAGGTAAATACTAAGCTGACAATGTCCGTGCCCTATAAAGAAAATACATACAAGATGTTTTATAGGTGGCATCTTCCCCCCGCACGCCTGGCAAGGATGTTCCCTAACGCGAATCAGAACTGTTGGAAGTGCAAAACACAGAAGGGGACCTACTACCATATGTGGTGGTCATGCCCAAAGGCCAAAAAATTTTGGAAAACAATTCAGAATCAGCTGGAAGAAATCACCACCCAAAAAGTGCCCCTCAGACCGGAAACATATCTACTAGGAATACTGACAAAGGACTATAAAAAAGAGACACAATACTTGATAATACATATCCTGACCGCAGCCAGAATCACTTTCGCACAAATGTGGAAGCTAGAGGACTCGCCATCAGAGGAAAAAATAATACAAAAAACAATGGAATGTGCGGAAATGGACAAACTTACCAAAGAGATACAGGGAAAAGAAGATTCAGAGTATTATTTAATTTGGCAGAAATGGTACAACTGGCTAGATAAAAAGAACACGAAATAAGGGAATGCCACCCAATGATACAAAAATAAGGAAATAAAATGAAATATCGTTGTATAAATATTGGTACATGATGAAAGATAAATATACATAGATATATAGATATATAATTACCGAAGTAGCTCTATTTTTAAAGTTCAAGCTGTAAGACTTGACTTTTCTGTATAGTTAGTTTATGTATAGTTTGTTTTAATGTCTACGTCTGTATATGTATGTTTGTTTATAAAAAATAAAAAAAAATTTAAAAAAAGAGAAAGAAACAATCCTTAGAGGACCTGATTCAAATAAAATAAATCCCCAAGTTTGGTATCAAGGAATCCCTGGGTTTGCAAAATTTGCTACACCCCACATGGCTCAGCTTCTCCCAGATGCCCAACCTATCTCTATTCACCAATACCCTATCAAACAGGAAGCCCGGCTTGGCATTAAAGCACAGATTGAACTTTTTCTGAAAACTGGGCTCCTTGTCCATACACAATCATATTGGTCAACACCAATTTTTCCCGTTCCTAAGCCTGATGGGACTTGGAGATTTGTGCAGGACTTAAGGGAGGCGAACCGTAGGCTCCACCCACTTCATTCAGTAGTGTCCAATCCATATACGTTACTGACTACACTCTCTAGTGACCAGAATTGGTATACGGTCATAGATTTAAAAGATGCCTTCTTTTGTATCCCTCTGGCTAAAGAGTGTCAGTCATACTTTGCTTTTGAGTGGGAAGATCCTTCTGATGGTTCCAAGTGCCAGCTGACTTGGACTCGCCTACCACAGGGCTACCGTAACAGTCCAACTGCTTTCGCTGCAGCCCTTGCTCAGGATCTTAAAGACTTTGACACCCAACAAACTTCCCTCTTACAATATGTGGATGATTTATTAATAGCTGGCAAAGACCAGAAAGATGTTGAGGATACTTCAATCGCCCTCCTCAATCACTTGGCTGAAAAGGGCTACATAGTATCTAGGAAGAAAGTCCAATGGGCCACTCAGGAAGTAGAGTATCTGGGTTTTATTCTGCGCAAAGGCTGTCGGCTCCTACATGAAAGCCGCCTACAGGCTATTTCAGCCTTACCTACACCCACTAACGTTAAACAGCTACAGACCTTTTTAGGCATCACTGGCTATGCCCGGCTGTGGATTCCAATGTATTCTGTCATTGCTAAACCCCTTTATCAATTAACTCAAAAGGACATGGCCTGGGAGTGGACAGGGGAACATCAGAAAGCATGGCAGGACTTGAAAGATGCATTGGGCCGTGCCTCTGCCTTGGCTTTACCCGATCAAATGAAAGGTTTTGAACTCTTTGTTTCTGAAATGAAGGGTTGTGCCCTGGGCGTTTTATTGCAAAAACTGGGCCCCGAAAGAGTTCCTGTGGCTTACCTTTCAAAAATCCTGGATCCAGTGGCCAGAGGCTGGCCAGCCTGTCTCCGATCTGTTGCAGCCACAGCCATCCTCATCCAGGAAACTCATAAAATAACTTTGGGGGCTCCCCTTAACATTTATATGCCTCATTCAGTTCAAGCTCTCCTCGAACAAAAACTCCCAGCATGGGCCACTTCATGCCGGATTTCTAAGTATGCAAGCCAGATTTTAGAATCAGACTCTGTTCAGCTTCATAGATGTGAAAGGCTGAATCCAGCTACCCTTTTGCCCTGCCCCCTCAAGGATGGTCCACAGCATGACTGTTTAGCCGTCTTGGAATCCGTGGTAGGCATTCGTGCAGATCTTAGGACTGAACCTTTTGACAATCCTGAGTCCCAACTCTGGACTGATGGCTCTTCTTTTGTAAAAAATGGAAAAAGATACACAGGACTGGCTGTAGTTTGCAGAGATGGCCCCCTCCTCCTACGACAACTCCCCTCTCACTGGTCTGCTCAAGCAGCTGAGCTTTTAGCCCTAATTGAGACATGCCATCTGTCAGCTGGACTACGCACTAATATCTATACTGACAGTCGTTATGCATTTTTGGCTGCACACACTCATGCCGCTCTATGGAAGGCTCGTGGCTTTACTGGTGCAGATGGGAAAAGTCTAAAGATGAAGCCCTTGCTAGAAAAACTTGTCACAGCTGTCAGACAGCCATCCCAGCTAGCTATCATTCATTGTCGAGGACACCAGACAGACCACAGTGAAATCTCTCGTGGGAACTGGGCTGCTGACTATTGGGCCCACCAAGCTGCTGAATCAGGCCCTGCTGTCAATCCCAAGAATCTCTCAGCTTTGCTTCCCTGTGACCCCACGCAACACCTTCCTGCCCTATATGATACTAGGGACCAGCTACACCCTGATGGCAAGTGGTGCAATGGTTGGTGGGTCGTTCAGAACAGAATCCAGCTCCCTCAACAAATGGTGTGGAAACTTGTTCAACGAGCTCATCGCATGTCTCACAGCGGTCCTCGCCCATTCCAGAAGTGGCTCACATCCCGCTATTGCAATCCAAACTTGCGTGGCCTTTGCAAGACTGTTGTTTCTCAATGTGACATCTGCCAAAGGAACAACCCCCGAGGGGGCAGTCCGCTTCCTCTCGGTCGTCTTCGAACTGCCCGATACCCAGGGGAGGCTTGGCAAGTAGACTTTACTGAACTCCCAAAAAGGGGAGCAAAATCTAACCTTCTTGTATTTGTGGATTTATTCACTGGATGGCCAGAAGCCATCCCTACCCCCACCCAAAAAGCCAGAGAGGTGGTGAATGCCTTAGTTGATCACATTATCCCAAGATTTGGGGTCCCTAAGGGTCTTGAGTCTGACAATGGCAGGCATTTCACCTCACAGGTTACTCAGGATGTCAGTAAGTTTTTAGGCATCCCTTGGCACCTCCACTCTGTTTACAGACCACAGGCTTCATCAAAAGTGGAACGTTTGAACCCTGAAAACACACTTGTCCAAATTATGCCAAGAAACCCAACTCCCCTGGCCTAAGGTACTGCCACTAGCCTTAGCAAGAATTAGAGTCCTGCCTTCAGGGAAATTAGGATTGTCACCCTTTGAAATGATGTATGGGAGACCCTTTGTTGCTTCTGCCCTGACAGATTCTAATGAAGGGGAAAGAAATATCACCTCATATTTGCATAATCTGGCGCAGGTTTTGTCCTCTATCTCTAAACAGGTCCAGTCCGCTTTACCTCCAGCTGCTGACGTGCCACCATTGGCTGAACTGGGCCAGTGGGTAAGGATCAAAGAACTCTCTCCCACCTGTACTCAGCCCAAGTGGTCTACACCGTCAGGTTCTTCTGAGCACCCCCACGGCTGTGAAAGTGGACGGCGTCAAAGCGTGGGTCCACGCATCACGAGTCAAGCACGTCCCCGAGCCCCCTGAGCAGTGGCAAGTCCAACAGCTGGAAGGACTCAAGCTGAAACTTCACCGCTCCCCAGCATCGCCTGCTGACCTGTTCACTGATGAACTGGATAGACTGGACACCCATTGAATATATTTGGTTTGCTGTTTTTGTTGTCTTTGCTGTTTTTCTGCTCTGTTGCTGGTTTCCCTGCACATTCTTTGGAAAAGGTGACAATGGCTCTGATCTTTATTTTGGTTCTACAACTTGTCTCAATGTTTTTGATCCTCGGGACTTTTATACCCGCAGCCAAACTCTTCCCCAACTGAACCTCACATGATCCTTAAAACAATCCCTACTAAATATGTACCTCTTTTACAGCATGATGGAAAGCATTCCATCGTTTAAATAAAAAGAGTGAAATGTAGGGAAACAATAAAGATAGAAAATAAAATACTGATATACTAAGTTTAGTAAAAGCTTGTTATTCTGTAATCATTAGGTTCCTGTAACATATATATTGTGCTTTTGTATCACATATATTATTCCTTTCTATTTGTATCTCCTGTTACAAACATATTGTCATTAGGCCTCTGAAATGTATCTGGTATTTGTCAAACGTATGTCCCTGCCATTTGACCTGCTCATATCAATCTCTTTCTATGCCACCTAAAAACATGGTACGTATCTGTTGGAACTCCAGCCATCAACAAAGGGGTAATTTACATCTCAATCCTAATTTATGCCTGATCTGGATAAGATCTGGTCTTCAGGAGCCAGGGGCTAAGTGGCCAATTAAGTAAACAAAGATAAGACTAATTGGAAGTTTAGATTCCTTTGCAGGGCAACAAAGAATACACAAACATAAATTAAGGGGCCAGAATTGGGGATCTAACTGATGCTTTAAAGGTATAAAAGTGGTTACATCTTCTCTGAAGATGTGAACCCTCCCATATACATATCTCTTTGTATGTGTTTGGAATGGTTTTACCCAGCCTTTTGTCTTTGATCAAAGATTAAATGTTGATTCTTATTCAAGCCTCCGTTTAAGTCTTTCTTTTTGGTTCACTGAGAGCTTAAGCGTATAGCCGGACCTTACAAGTTGTTTAGCAGTCTAGTGGTCCACTTCAGAAAACTCAGTTTTGCAGCAATTCTTCTCAGCTCCAAGGAGCTTACAATCAAGTCTCTCTCTGTGTGTGTGTCTATTGTCTCTCTCTCTTTCTGTCTCTCTCTCTCTCTGTGTGTCTCTCTCTCCCTCCCTCCCTCCCTCTCCCTCTCTCTTTCTCTCTATCTTCTGGAGGCGGGGTGTCAGCTTTGGAAGCCATATTAGGCCGGAAGCTTCCATTCTGTCACCTTCTCATGTGTGGGAAAGTAGGAGGGGGGATTTAGTAGAGGGGTTGTTGGTAGACATAATAGCATTCTTCCTGTCAGTCAAGGTCAGAGCGATCCAGCATCTGGAGAAGGAGTGGTCAGAGTGCTGAGTTGAGATGGGATAGACGTTGATTGGAGCATGTGATCAACTGAGGGGATGGTTTTGGGGGTTTTGATTTACTGAGGGAAAACCCAGACCTTTCAGATTCGGGTTTTCCCAGATGTGCCAGTTTATCTATTCTAGTAAAGAGAACTTTGGGAAATGTTTGCTTCCGCGTCTTTACTTGAAGTTGGGGTTTTCTGGAATGCTTACACGGAGGAAGGTGAAAAACAGGCAGTTTTCACCCATTTTTTGCCTCCTGGGGCATCTGTGCACCCCATTTTTCACTTCCCCCACCTCCAGCAGAGTTCTGCAAGCAAAAATTGTTGGCCTTACCTTTCAGTTCCAGCCTATGGAGCTCGTACTTTTGTGTACAGAGTTGTTCTAAGCTATTTCAGCAAAAGGTAACAGGTCAGTCCAATTGCCCTATTGGTAGTTAATAAAACATCTTAAATATTGTTCCAATACGCCATTGGCTTTCTCTATCCTCCCGTTCATTTGGGGGTGGTGTGAAGAGGACAGCCCCTGGGTGGAGCCTAATAGATTTAAGAAACCCTGCCAAAATTTGGAGGAGAATTGGACACCCCTGTTTGAGATAATCCATTGGGGAGCTCCATGGAGGCGATAAATGTGGACTAAAAACATTTTTGCTAATGCCTTGGCTGTTGGGATCTTTTTTTTTTTGAAAAAAGTTTTTTTTATTTTTTTTAAAACACAAACATAAAGCACATCTTTTCCAAAACGAATCATTGATCCAGTCACAAATTAGTACAAATCACTAGCAATTCTTTTTTTTAATTTATCACTAACAATTCCTAACTTCCAATTAACACAACTTAATATTTTATTCAATTATTTCTATAAATTCTATCAATTTAACTATGCCATTATCCCAAAATCTTAAGTATCATTCCATTTTTCTCTTTCTTTTTGCTTGGATCAGAGGTGAAATCTAAATTTTTTTGCTACCGGTGTTGTAGACAAAATAACGGACTAGAGCAAGCTCTTCAATGCAGGAAAGAGTTTAGGTTCAAACAGTCCAAAGACAAGAAAAGGGTCTGAACGCCGATGGCTTCTTCTGGCCATGTATTTATACAGTTTAAAGGCAAAATTATTACAGAGAGTGATGCATTTCACACGTAGAAGCTACCCTTTAATCTATCTCTAGGAAAGACATAACAGCCCTGTTCCCACAGGCTCAGGTTCTCAGCTCTGGAGCTCAAGACATAACAAAAGGAGATAAGAGGCTAGGAGACGCCTCAAGGGCAATAAGGAAGCAGCACCCCTTATCCAGGGATATGCATGACATTTGGGATGCAATAAACATTAAACAACAGAATGTATCTGTTTAGGGTCAGTTTGCCCTTTTACAATTCTGTACCTACGTCAAATACCGTTTGTCATCTCAGCACCTTGGCACGGGAGAGGCACTTCTGTCTTGACCAAAGATTTGGATTTCTAATATTTGAGTTTTATCCCAATATCGAATCTTAGCCTGGCTCACCGGTTCTATGGGCGGGGCTTAATTAGTGGGCGGGGCTTGGTGGTAAGGTGACTGGGTGGGCGTGGCCAAATCAATGTCACTTCTTTGCCCTTTTTTAACCTACAAAACACAACACAACACAACTGGCTCACCCACAATGTAAAAGTAGCTGTGCTAGACCCAAAATGGCCCCGCAACAAGCAGGAACATCACACAGCCACAAAAAGCCCAAAAAAACAACTTTCACACTTTACACACACACAACACAACACAACACAACTGGCTCACCCACAATGTAAAAGCAGCTGTGCTAGACCCAAAATGGCCCCAGCAACAAGAAGGAACCTCAAAAAGCCCAAAAAAACAACTTTCACATTTTACACACCCAAAATTCCACATACAGCTTTGTGAGATTTTGTGTGTTTGTGTAGTTAGAGTGAAACACTATAGAAATACACTAAATCTCAGAAAACTGCACAAATATTATTTTATTTTAATTTATTTTTATTTTCATATAAAAGCAGCTAAATTTAAAACTTCCTAAACTTTAAATGGCTAGGTCTAAAAAAAGAACAACTGAAAAAAACCCCAATTAACTATTTTTTTAAAGCTCCCAAAGGAGAAAAAAACTTACCCAATAGAACAGGGGTCTCCAACCTTGGCAACTTTAAGACTTGTTGCCAAGTCTTCAACTCCCAGAATTCCTCAGCCAGCTTTGCTGGGAGTTGAAGCCAACAAGTCTTAAAGTTGCAGATAGAGCTGCTCACCGATGAGCTTGATTGCAGGCAGGGAGATTCAGTTGCTTGCTGATGCAATGGATTGCAGGTATTACAGCAAGCGTGTTGCGACCAGAAGCTAAGGTAAGCAAGCTGGAGGATGGGGGCGGGGGAGGGGGGGAGAGAAAAAAAGAAACTTTTTTCTTTTAAATGGGTCTGACAATCCAAGCTGAGTTGCCTGATTAGCAGGCAACTCAGCTGGGATCGTCAGAGCTTGGCTCGTCAGAGCTTGGCTCGTCAGAGCCATTTAAAAGGAAAAAAGGGCTCTGATTATTATTATTATTTATTATTATTATTATTTATTGAATTTGTATACCGCCCTACTCCCGAAGGACTCAGGGCGGTGAACAGCCAGATAAAATACATATAATACAAATGTTAAAAAGCATTAAAATACAATTAAATAATTTGGCCCGGAAAACAAAATTTAAAACACCCCAAATTCTTAAGACAAATTTAAAATTTAAATTTTTTTAAAAGTTTAAAAGTTTAAAAGAGAGGTTAGGCCAGGCCGGCCTGCTGAAAAAGAAATGTCTTGATGGCATGGCAAAAAGCGCGCAGGTCCGGGATCCTCTCTATCTCCGGGGGGAGCTCGTTCCAGATGGCGGGTGCCCCCACAGAGAAGGCTCTCCCCCTGGGGGCCGCCAGTTGACATTGCTTGGCCGACGGCACCCTGAGGAGCCCCTCTCTATGGGAGCGTACTGGTCGGTGAGACGCTACTGGTGGCAGAAGGCGGTCTCGTAAATACCCCGGTCCTAAGCCATGGAGTGCTCTAAAGGTGGTAGCCAAAACCTTGAAGCGCACCCGGAAGACCACCGGGAGCCAGTGCAGCTCGTGCAGGAGGGGGGGTCACATGGGAGCGCCCCGTCGCTCCCATAACCACCCGCGCGGCCGCATTCTGGACCAGCTGGAGCCTCCAGGTGATGATTGCGCGGCTCAGCTGGGTATGGGGGACGGGGCCAGGAATTTTTGCTACCAGTTCTCCGAACTGCCCGCTGCCGTCGCTACCTACTCACCCGAGCCGGTCCAAACCGGGAGCATTTCACCCCTGGCTTGGATGGATATATTTTAACAATATAAATCATTACAGTTATTGTAAACATTTAAAAAGTATTTTAACTATTACTCCCATAATAATCATCTTCATTACTTTACTATTAATCTCAACACAATCATTTCATTTTTACTGTTCCCAACATAATCATTTTTATTTTTTGGCTGTTAATTCCAACATAATCATTTTATTTTACTATTGAACTCATCATTATCATCTTTATTTCTGTTGTTAAATCCAATTTATACATTTCATTTTTACTGTTAATCTCAACATACTCCTCCCTATTTTTACTGTCCTGCCAAGCATAATAATTTTTATTTTTGGCTGTTAATCCCAGCATAGTCATTTTATTTTTACTATTAAACCTAGCATCTTTATCTTTGTCTTTGTTGTTAAACCCTACATAAACATTTCATTTTTGCTGTTACTCCCAGCAAAATCCTCTTTGTTTTGTTGTCCTACCCAACATAATCATTTTTGTTTTTTGGCTGTTAAACACAGCATAGCATTTTTATTTTTTTAGCTGTTAAACACAGCATATTCTTTTTTTGTTTATTGGTTGTTAATCACAGCATAATCATAGTTAGCTTTGCTATTAATCCCAGCATCCTCCTCTTTTTTGTTGTTTCCATCCATCTATACATTGCTTATTTCAGTTAATCATATTTATCATTATCCTTTTTTATAACAATTTAACATTGAGACATGGTTCTTGCTTAAAACATAACTTTGTATATATTTAAAAATCTCTTTTAACATGCTCAATTTCTCTTATATTCTAATTTCCATCAATATTTCAATTTTATATATCTATGTCATATTCTTCTCATATTCTTATCCGTCCATAATTATCTGATAAGAACCTCCTTTTTATTATTACTACCACCTATACATTATTTCATTTTAATCACATTGTTTTAATTCTTTTTTCTTTTTCCAGCCGTGTCTACCTCATTTCTTCACTTTCTCGCCTGTTAGCATATATTTCCTCCCTTTTTCAAAGTCTTCAAATTTTGTCCTCCATATGTCATATTAAGTCTTTTTCTTATTTTTAATCCAGATGAAATGCATCAAGTTCCCTTCACTTGAGCCTGTGCTAAATACTTCTTTTGTTCCTGCGCCAGTTTTTAAAATTGTTATTATTCCAATTATAGGAGTTCCATTGTAGTTTCCTTTTCTTTTCATCAAAGTCAAGCTGCCTGCAGACGAGGAAAACAAAAACCCTCCTACACAAAATCTGACTGTTATCTGTAGAGTTCAAAATTTTCCATAACAAAAACGAGTTACAATGTTCCTTTTTAGACCAGAAGATGTCCCTCTACAATCCACCTTTTCCATTAGTCATGCAAGAATCCATTTTATTGCAATTATATAACAGTCCAGTTTAATTACACTTCTTCTTTTGATTTTAAAAGTATCAAATCATCTTCTCTTTTTTTAAAAAATCCAATTTCAGTTTTAAAATATCCAGTCTTTTCACCATGTCTCGATATTTAATTCGATTAGTTCTGTTCTAGAGTTAGTTGTTTGTCGGGTCTTTGTCTCTTTAAGATTACATTTTAAACTTTCCATAGCCCCTTTGTTGTTCAGCCACTGTTTTAAGGCTAGGGGTCTTATAGTTCATAATATTGCTCTAAGCATTGTTGCAAGCCTGGGTTGGTTGTCACTCACCTGGCTTCAGAATGCTCCGTTTCAATCCACTCTCCTCCTGCACATCTCTTAGCCCGGTTGTCCCAGCTTCGTGGCAGCCGCCATGGCTGCTGCCCCCCGCCGCCGACTCACAGAAGGTTCCCTCTGACCTCCGAGGAACTTTCCTGTTCCTCTTGGTCATCCGAGATACTCTTCCTTTTCGGAACCAAACTGCAGGATGGTTCCGGTCCGAAGACCCATCGGCGGCGGTTTGGCAGCTGGGGTTTTCGCGGCACTCATCAGAGCCCACTATTTCCCCGACTGTCTCGCCATATGACAGTGTGGGGCTCTGCTCTCCCTGCTGAACAGCCCCGGTGAAGGAGGCACATCATCGGTGGTCTCTACCCCTGGAAGCTTCTGGATGGCAACTCTACTGCCATTCAGCAGACCCGTGCAGCTCGAAGGAGGCAAAGTGGCCAACTAGAAAGGCCGAGTAGAGATGGCAAATCACACCCAGGCCTGGCAAGCAAAAAATGGCCACCACAAGTGGGAAAGCCAGATCTTCATTGGAGCCCTGGCTTCCCAGGCCCAGAAGAGATGGGGAAGGCATGCAATCCCAGATGGGCTTGGGTGGCCATAGCACTGATGGGGATCGAGCTTTCCCTGCTCATGGTGGCTGAATTTTGCCTGCTGGCAATAGGCATGCTTTTACCACCTCTATTCAGCCTTTCTAGCTGGCTGCTTTGCCTCGGTGATAGCACTGGCATAGTGGGCCTGTGCAAGCTCCACAGCGCACCACAGTGCAGTGGTGGAATTCAAATTTTTTTACTACTGGTTCTATGGGCGTGGCTTGGTGGGCATGACAGGGGAAGGATACTGTAAAATCTCTACTTCCATCCCACTCCAGGAGAAGGATATTGTAAAATCTCCATTTTCATCCTACTCCAGGGGAAGGATACTGTAAAATCTCTATTTCCATTCCACTCCAGGGGAAGGGAAGGGTACTGTAAAATCTCCATTTCCACCCCACTCCAGGGAAAGGATACTATATAATCTCCATTCCCTCCCCACCCCACTAACTTGCTTTCCAGCTCCGTGTGCAGGGCAACAAAAGAAGACCCAGCTGATCAGCTGGGATTCAATCAGCTGGGACTCAGGAGGCAGCGAATAGATGGGGACGGGGCCAGTCAGAGGTGGTATTTGCCAGTTCTCTGAATTACTCAAAATTTCCGCTACCGGTTCTCCAGAACCGGTCAGAACTGGCTGAATACCACCTCTGATATAGTGTGTGTAAGAGTGTGTGGGTATTATTCTGATTGAAAGGAAATATGAATAAGGATATAGAGATAAGATAGATAGAGACTAGATGGGAGAAAACAATTAGAAAAATAGATACCCAGATGATGTCAAGTAAAAGGAAAAAGGGGAAGTGGGGGTAAAAGGGAAAAAAGTGAGATATTATAAAAATGTACGTAAATGATGAAATAAAAATAAATAATAATTGAATAAGAAATTGAAATGAGAATAAAGATAACTAGGAAATCGGGGTTGCTCGAATACCACTTTAGATTGAACTGAAAAGGGAAACAACAGGAGAGAGGGGAAGGAGTAGAGAGAGAGGAAGGGAGAAGAGAGGAGAGGAGAAAGAAGAAAGGGAAAAGGTGAGGAAGAAAAGGGAGGGGAAAGAGGAGCAGAGGAGAAGGTTAGAAGGAGGGAAAAAGAGAGGAGTGGGGGAAGAAAAAGGAGACGAAGAACGAAGGAAGTAGGAGGTGAAAGAGGAAGGAAGAGAAGAGGAGGAGAAGAAGAAAGGTTGGAATAAAGGTAAAGGGTAAAAGAGCAGTCCTGAAAAAGTAAAAATGAAAAATGAAAGAAATGACTGTACATGTGTTTATGAGAAATAAAAATAAAAAACTTTAAAAAAAACATCTTTTATTTACACGACTGTGAATTACTTTCATTCACAGTCACCAAGGTTTGTCCAAACAGTTTTTCAAAGGAATATTTATCAACACACCTTATCTCGTTTGGCAAGCTGCCACGTAACTTTTTTCCAAACGCAGAGTAAGGCAAAACTTGGCACAGAGTCTCTTAGAGTAATGAACAGAACTTTCCACTCTTGAAAAGAACGAATGAATGAATTGTTTCCTGCAAAAGCCCTGTTAGAAGAAATATCCTTCTGGGTTCTGCTCCAAGTGGGGAAAAAGACACTGGAAATATGGAGACTGCTTGGAAAGATGGTTTAATGGTGGACAGGATCACATGGTTCGAGTTCCTGAACAGAAAAGGGGCGAGATATACTTTCTTTCGTTTTCAGAACGTGGTAGAGGATAAGGACGAAGATTTGGGGAATGTTATGGTGGACTTAATAGCTGGCATATTACAACAGGACAAAGATGATATTATAAAAGAGTTGGATGAAATTTACAGAGTCCAAACCAACTACGCCAGGAGGAATAAGCTCCCTCGAGAAGTCCATGTCAGATTCGCCCGGAAGAAAGTGAAGGATATGTTATATAACATAGTAAGAGAAGAACCTGTAAGCTTCAAAGGTA
Organism: Pantherophis guttatus; assembly: GCF_059756535.1. Taxonomy (NCBI): domain Eukaryota; kingdom Metazoa; phylum Chordata; class Lepidosauria; order Squamata; family Colubridae; genus Pantherophis; species Pantherophis guttatus. The sequence continues at coordinate 116,080,630 of NC_142065.1, read as the reverse complement.
AAGAGGTAATAGTATTGAAACAAGTTCCAAAGAGGGTCCGAGATCTGAGAAGAGATTATAGGTTCCTGGCGATTCAGCTAAATAAGAGAAGTATCCCCTTCAGATGGATCTTACCGGAGGGGATGCTCATCACCTGGCAAGGGAAAAGAATTAAGATTGATAGCCTTGTCTCCGCACAAGAACTTTTGGACCACCTGAGGGGTGCGGAGGAAGACCAAAGTAGTAAGGAGGAATTAGATATAGCCTCCCAGGAAGAAATCAATGTACAGTTAAGAAAATCTAAAGAAGGAACACTAGAGGAAAAGGAGCTAGAGGAGAAGGAAACCAAAGAAATCAAAGGAAAGAGACAAAGACCACAAAGAGCAGTAAGGGCAAATAAGAACTAGGTAGTTAGTCGGATAAATGGAGGGTTGGAAATTGCTGTCTGTCAATGTCAATGGTTTAAACAATGGAGGGAAGCGGAAGCAAATATTCTCAAAACTAATTAAATCTAATTCGGAAATAATATGTCTCCAAGAAGTCCATATAAGGAGAGAGGAGAGGAAATATTTGGAGTTTGGGAAATTTGGCAAAACCTTTACCTCTCTAGCAGAGAGAAAAAAAAGGGGAGTAGCGTTATATGTAAAGAAAGGAATTATTGCTGAACTTAAATATTCGGATGATAAAGGGAGGATATTGGCAATTGAAATCAAGAGGGGCAGTATTCCAATTTTAGTAGTAGCTATTTACGCTCCAAATAGGAATTTAGGAGAATTTTATAGGAAATTATGCCACAAAATAGGTGAATTGGGTCATAGAAACATTTGCATTATTGGTGATTTCAACGGGGTAGTAAACCCAGAAATGGATTATAAGAGTGGGATAGCGAAAAAGAACAAAAGGGAAAGACTCCCCAAAACTTTCTTTGATTTAGTCGATGAGCACAACTTAGTAGATCTCTGGCGAGTATTACATCTGAATGATAAGCAATTTACCTACTATTCAAGCCCTCAGAAGTCCTGTTCAAGGATTGACATGGTATGGGTCAGTAGAAGTTTGGGATTAGAAATCAATTCGGTTGAAATCGCCCCAAATGTGTGGGCTGATCACAACCCATTAGAGATAAAGTGGAAGAGCCCAAACAGGGTTAAACGAAGGAGATGGAGATTAAACACCCATATTCTTAGAGATGTAGGGTTTACTAAAAAGCTCCAGAGAGACTTACAATTGTTTTTTGAGGAGAATGAGAATCAGGAAACGCCCTCAACATGCGTCTAGGATACAATGAAGGCTTATTTGAGGGGATTAGTAATATCATATAATATATATAACAACAAAGAAAAAAGAAAGGCTCAGAAGGATCTGTTAATCCAGCTGGAGGCAGCAGAGAAGAGACTACAACGAGATCCCAGTGATACTGAAAAGAAAGAACAATGGATGACAATAAGACATAAATTAAACTTATTAGAACAGGAAGAATTGGCAAAAAAAATCAAACAATCTAAACAATATTATTTTGATAATGCAAACAAGCCAGGGAGATGGTTATCGTATAAATTAAAGAAAGAGAAGGAGAAGGGGATTATAGATTGCTTGGAGAATCGGGAAGGCAAAATATTAGAGGAAGAGGACGAGAAACTCAAGTTCGTCAGACAATATTACGAGACATTATACAGAGAGGAGGAAACCTCAATTGATACGATTAATCAATATCTCGCCAAAGGGGAACTGCCACAGATAAAGGAGGAGGAAAGGGAAATGTTAAATAGAGAAATTACAATAGAGGAATTGAAGGGGGCAATATCTAAATTAAAGAGCAATAAAACCCCTGGTCCTGATGGCCTCCCAGGAGAATTGTATAAAAATCAGGACCTGGAAGAAATACTTGTACCGAAACTTCTGGCAATATGCAACGAGGCCCTGAGAGGCTCCAGGATTCCAGAATCATGGAAGGAGGCATCCATCACATTGGTAGAAAAAGAAGGTACTGACCCCAAACAAAAAATTACAGGCCGATTTCCTTACTCAACACTGACTATAAAATATTTATGGGAATATTAGCAGGTAGGATGAAGATAATACTAAATAATTGGATTCACCCTGACCAAAACGGGTTCCTTCCTGGTAGATAGATCAGAACTAATATGAGAGTGGTTATGGATGTGTTGGAATATTATGAAATACACTCTGAGAAACAGTTGGCCTTGGTCTTTCTCGACGCCCAGAAGGCGTTCGACAATCTAAATTAAGAGCCTTGGTAGTACAGTGGTCTAAGGCACCCTGTTATTAAGCTGGTTATTAAGACCAGCTGCCTGCAATTACTGCAGGTTCGAATCTCGCCAAGGCTCAAGGTTGACTCAGCCTTCCATCCTTTCTAAGGTAGGTAAATTGAGGACCCAGTTGTGGGGGCAATAAGCTGACTTTGTATAAAATATACAAAAGGATGAATGTAGGGTTATTACAATGTTCATCTGTATGGTTTTTGGAACTGCAGTTACACGAAATTGCAAACATCAGCAATTCTCATCTTTGAGCAGTGTTTCTAGCATGTACAAGGACACAGGGTGAAACAATGTATAACCTGTAACATTTGCCGCTTTCAGTGTATCTTGTGTAACTATCATTGTGTGTGAATACATGCATTTTCTCATGAAAACCAATGATGTATTTACTAACCAATTATTGTGCCTTGGAGATTTGTTAACCAATAATAAAGTAACACGCATAGTAGGTGAGAACTGAGAAACTTAGAAACTATATAAACTATGTCTGATGCTCAATAAAGTTGCTGTTGATTCTACTCTCAACTCTGCTATCTGTGGATGTTTTCCTTTCATACATCACACACATCTTCAGCCTCCGGGAAACGAATGCTACATTTGGCGCCCGGAACAGGGACCCATATTTCGTCCGGCAAGGACAAGCGCGCTGTTTCGATCTTATCTCTTATAAGATTTTTGTAAGTATGGGCTCTTCGATTTCTCAAGAACAAAGGAAGCATGTAGATGATTTACTTTATCTTCTTAAAAAGTCTGAACTTTCTGTTTCACAGAAGGCTCTTTATCGGCTGGTACGAGAAATTGCCTTAACTTGTTCTTTCTATCCTGATAGGGGTTCTTTGAAATTGTCAGATTGGGATAAGGTTGGCAAGGTTTTGCATTCTAATACAAGCTTAAAGGTAGATATTTTGCATGCTTGGCATCTATGTAGACATGCTATAGTAATGTTTGGTAGGAAGGAAGAGGAGTTTTCTTCTCCTTTAACACCTCCTTCTGAAGTTTTGATTTCTGATTCTAAAATACCTCCTTCTGACACTCTGCCTGAAAAGGAAGCTTTGACTTCTGACTCTAAAGAAGCTTTGTCTTCTGATTCTAAAGCTGAAGTTTCTAAATCTGAAGTATTTCCTTCTGCTTCTTCTGATAAAGCTGAAGTTTCTATAACTTCTGATTCTAAAGCTGAAGTTTCTAAATCTAAAGTATTTTCTTCTGCTCCTTCTAATATAGTAATACCTTCTGCTCCTTCTGACACTGAAATATCTTCTGCTCCTGCTGACACTAAAATACCTTCTGCTACTACTGATCTTGAAAAGATTTTGAAGCCTCTTTCTGAGATTTTAAAACCTCTTTGTGAGATTTTGAGACCTCCTTCTGAGATTCTAAAACCTCCTTCTGATTCTTCTGTTTCTTCTGCTATTGAACAAAAGAATTTAAAATCTTCTTCTATTTCTTCTGACATTGAACAGAAACTTTCTAACATTGAATTGAAACTTCCTCCTTTTAATAATGTTCTAAAGTCTCCTTTTCAAAAGATGGTTGAAAGTTGTAAGGCAGATGTTGCTATTTCTGGGGAAGAGTTAGCTGAATTGTTGTCAGTATGTCCAGTGCAATATCAACCAGGACCACAAGATGGACAACAGATTGCAGAATGGGAAGGTTTGCCATTTCAAATTTTGCGAGAATTGAAGAAGGCTATTTCTGCTTATGGAATTACGTAAATCTTCTCCTTCTTCCTCCTCCCTCTCTTGTGCCTCCTCAGCCACAACAGGTAGCGCTGGGATCGATCTAATTACTCAAGAAGACTTGGATTTTAAATTTCCTTTAGAAGTTAAACTTGTTTCTTCTCAATACACTGGTCCTCTCCCTTCTGGATTAGTTGGTATTATTTTACCTCGCTCTTCTGCTCATAAAATAGGATGTTTTGTAGTTCCAGGAGTTATTGATTCTGATTACACTGGAGTTATTCTTATGCAAATTTGGGTTAATATTCCACAATTTCTTCCTAAAGGATCTTCTGTTGCACAACTTCTTTTTCTTCCTTACATTTTTACATCCTTACATCCTTAAAATTTTTCATTTTCTTCTATTTTTACTCGTTCTCCACTTCCTGAAGCTTTAACAGTGTTCACAGATGGATCACCTACTCGTGGTGTTGTGGTTTGGACGGATGGTCAACAATGGTTTTCTAAATTTACTTCTACTCAGACATCTGCCCAACGTTCTGAGTTGGCAGCTGTTATTTTGGCTTTGAGATTGTTTTCTGATCAGCCTATTAACTTAATTGTTGATACAAAATATGTCTTTCTTGCAATGCAATCTCTTCCTTATGCATATTGTTCTGTTTCTCTTGATGTTAATCTTTTGTCTTTATTTTTATCTTTAAAACATATTTTGGAAGAACGTGTCTTTCCTTTATATGTTGAGCACATTAGGAGCCATACTCCTTTTCAAAATTCTTTGACTGAAGGAAACAGACAAGCTGATGAAACTCTAAAAGATGTCACAATTCTTTTTTCTGATCCTGTTGCTAGTCATTCATATTTTCATCAAAATGCTAAATCTTTGGCTAAACAATTTTCTGTTCCCATCTCCCAGGCTCGTGATATTGTTCGGGGATGTACTTCTTGTCAACAATTTGCAGTTCCTTTTCCTATGGGAGTAAATCCTCGAGGAACAAAAGCCAACCAAATTTGGCAAATGGATGTCACACAATTTGCTACTTTTAAACCATACACATATTTACATGCAACAATTGACACATATTCTCATTTTTTATGGGTTACTGCTTCTAGACATGAACGCACTTCTGATGCAGTGTCTCATTGTCTTTCTGCTTTTTCTGTCATGGGAAGACCAAGTCAATTGAAAACTGACAATGGTCCAGCATATACTAGTAAAGAATTTACTTCTTTCTGTCAACAATGGAACATTCAATTGATACATGGGATTCCTTACAATTCCCAAGGGCAAGCTATCATTGAGCGAGCTCATCGTACATTCAAAGCTACATTGACTAAATTAATAAAAACTGAATCTGGTCCATTCCATTTGCGAAAGATTCAAAATTTGATCTCTATTGCTTTGTATGCATGGAATTACTTAACATTTTTAGATTCCTTTTCAGAAATTCCAGTCAATTTACATTTTCATATTCAGGATCCTGTTTCACGACCTTTGGTACTTTATCGTCAACTTCCTGATCCGGCCTGGCGTGGACCTACAAAACTTATAACCTGGGGTCGTGGTTACGCTGCAATTGAAGATCTGCAAACGAAAAAAGCTGTGTGGATTCCAGGCCGATGTGTTCGTCCTTATCATGGAAAAACAAATGAAAACTCTCAAGTCACAACATCCTCCACTCTTGATTTGGGACCAATTTGAAGTTCAACAACGATTCAACAAGTCCTTTCTTATGTGCTGTTTTTTCTTTTGTTTTCTATCTCTATTCTCTCCTAATTCTGAAGCAATTATTGATTTTCCCCTTAGTCCTAATCTTTGGATTCGTCATGCTCAATATATGTTTTTGATTCATGGTAATAATGTAACTTTATATTATGAACCTCCTATGGCTTTTGGTCAAGTTGCCTTTATTCCTAATTTAATTAAGTCTTCTGCTTTCATTGTTTCGCAACTTCAGCATATTTCTTCTTCTTGGTTATTTTCTACTCCTCCATATGAATTGAATTTAGTTAAATGGAAGTATCTTCGTATTAATCAATTTACTAGAGGTTTATGTTTTTGTTGCTATGCTCGTCATAATTGGTTTAATAAATGGTCTGATTATTCAAAAGCTAAACGTATTTTAGATAAAGTAGGGAATTATAGTTATTGTACTCAGAAATATTGGTTATGGGGTAATATTAATGGAACATCACAAGGTCATAATATTATACCTGATATGTATCCAAATGATTTTCCTATTTTTCAAGTCACTGATGTCTCTGATATGGGATCAAGTGGATCAATCTGTGCTGGATGGCAATTAAAAGATCCTGCTATGTGGTTTTTCTTTGATAAATATGCAACAAATGTACACCCTCAAAACTATCAATGTGCTGCAATTGGATATTTGTCTTTACCTGTACAAATAGGTGTTTCTGATAGATTGTTAACTCGAAGGAGACGTGCAGTTATGGGATCAACATGTTCTGATGAAGTTATTATTGATACCCAACTTTCTTCGTTGCCTACTTTTGGACGTGCTTTAGCTGGAGCCATAACTGGAACTATTACTTTGGGTTCATATCCAGGAATAATAGCTCAAGAAAATAGACATTCTATTCTGGGATTAACATGTCGATTGGAGAAATCTATTAACGCTACTGCTGCCATTGTTCGAGATTTGCAAAATGAAATTGAAGAACTAAATCAAGATTTGATTCAACAACGTTTTGCCATAGACTATTTGTTAGCTCGTCAAGGTGGATTTTGTACCTTGGTTGGTCAATGTGCTTGTGCTGTGCATTTTCATTCACTTAATAAAACTATTGAAGATGAATTAGCTAATTTACAAGCTGATATAAAGAATAATGTACATGTGGAATTTTCTCCTTTTGCTTGGTTAACTGATTGGTTACCTGATCTTGCTTGGTTGAAACAATTGTTTTTCTATGGTGTAATTGTACTTGCATTACTTATACTTTTTTGTTGTTGTCTGCAATGTATTCCTACATTTTTTGCAATGTTTCGTAAGTCACCTCAACCTACTTTAAATGTGATTCAATTGCGTACTCTTGATAAATTTCGTTTTCCTTCATTGAAATAAAAAGCGAGGAAATGTAGGGTTATTACAATGTTCATCTGTATGGTTTTTGGAACTGCAGTTACACGAAATTGCAAACATCAGCAATTCTCATCTTTGAGCAGTGTTTCTAGCATGTACAAGGACATAGGGTGAAACAATGTATAACCTGTAACATTTGCCGCTTTCAGTGTATCTTGTGTAACTATCATTGTGTGTGAATACATGCATTTTCTCATGAAAACCAATGATGTAATTACTAACCAATTATTGTGCCTTGGAGATTTGTTAACCAATAATAAAGTAACACGCATAGTAGGTGAGAACTGAGAAACTTAGAAACTATATAAACTATGTCTGATGCTCAATAAAGTTGCTGTTGATTCTACTCTCAACTCTGCTATCTGTGGATGTTTTCCTTTCATACATCACACACATCTTCAGCCTCCGGGAAACGAATGCTACAGATGAAGGCTATTGCTGAGCACATTGTAAGCCGCCCTGAGTCTCCGGAGAAGGGCGGCATATAAATCAAATTTTTTAAAAACTAATAATAAATTGGGGATTTATGATCCAGCAGATTAAAAGAATGAATTTTGGGGAATGCTTCGAGAATGCGATAAAAGCAATTTATGATAAGCAGAGTGCAAATATTATACTGAATGGAGACATGACCAAAACTTTTCAGATTGGTAAAGGGGTAAGGCAAGGCTGTCCACTCTCTCCACTCTTATTTATATTAGCTCTGGAGATACTGTTAAGGAATATTAGGCAAAATAACGAAATACGCGGACTGGTAATTAGGAATGAAACCTTCAAAATTCAAGTGTTCGCTGACGATGTAGCGTTGATCATGGAGGACCCGTTAACGACTGGGCCAAAGGTTTTGAAAGAGATAGACGAGTACGGGAAGTTATCTGGATTCAAATTAAATATGACAAAAACTAAAATGTTAACAAAAAATATCCTGAAAAGAGAACAGGAAATATTAACAGGAAATTTGGGCATCCAAATAGTTAAAAGGATAAAATATTTAGGGATATGGATTACCACTAGAAGTTCGACTTTGAAGGAGGATAATTATACGCCATTACTGACAAAAATCAAGCATGATTTGGATCGTTGGGGGAAGTTACAAATATCGTTTCTAGGTAGGATAGCCACCATTAAGATGAGTATTCTCCCCAAATTAATATATTTGTTTCAAACCACTCCAGTTAGCATTGACAAAAAATTCTTTTCGGATCTAAACATGATAGTAAGGAAATTCATTTGGGGAGGGAAAAAAACGAGAATTGCGTTATGTTCTTTGCAGGAAAAAAGAAGTAAAGGTGGATTTGGGCTCCCAGTCTGGGAGATATACCATAGAGCTGCCAATTTAGTATGGCTACGAGAGTGGGCCACATTAAGAAACAAAAGAATCCTACAATTGGAAGGGCATGATCTGCTAAGAGGTTGGCATGCCTATCTTTGGGATAAAGGAAAGGGGGCAGGGATATGTTTCCACCGACACAAAATTAGAGATACATTAATGAAGACATGGAAAGAAATTAGGCATAAACATTACTTTAAAATCCCAAAATGGATCTCTACAATGGAGGCTATGATCTACCCAAACACAATAAGCAGAGAGAAAATGTTTACATACCAAGACATTTTAGACAACAGCGGCAACCTCAAATCTAATGAGACATTGAAAGAGCAAGGGATCCATATAGATTGGTGGCCCTCTTTACAGATAAAGTCCCGATATAGGAAAGATAAACAGGAAGAGGGAATAGAAGCGGGAACAAACAGCTTTGATAAGATATGGCTTGGCAATGATAATAAATTATTAGCTAAATTATACTCCTACCTGCTCGATTATGATAGAGAAGGAGAAATACCTAAAGACCAAATGATCGCTTGGGGAAAAAATATTGACTCAAAGATAAATTTAGATGATTGGGAAGAAATATGGAACAGCAATCTTAAATTGACAAGAGCAATAAGCTATAAGGAAAATCAGTACAAAATGCTGTATAGATGGCATTTAGCACCATCTAGAATTGCAAAGATCTATCCGAATGCAAGTCCCAAGTGCTGGAAATGTGGCCACCACCAAGGTACCTTCTACCATATGTGGTGGACGTGTCCGGAAGCGAGGAAATTCTGGAAAAAAATACAAAAATGAGTCCAAGAAATATTAAATGAGGATATTAACTTTCTACCTGAAATCTATCTCCTGGGAGTGCTAAAACGGAAATTTGTTAAGGAAAAGAAATATCTGATTATCCATATTGTTACAGCTGCTAGACTCTCCTATGCCAGTTGCTGGAAAGAGAAAGGATGTCCGACTGAGGAACAGATAGTCAATAAAGTATTGGACTGTGCAGAAATGTGCAGATTAACGTATGTCTTAAATGGAAAGGAAGACTCAGAATTCTATACGATCTGGGATCTGTGGTATAGGTGGTTGAAAAATAAATGCAAAAGTTAACTCTCATTAGGACAATGTACAATTATTAATTAATCTATATATTATTGTTGTATTATGTGTTCAGTTTTACAAAATTTACATATAAATTGTATAATACCTAGATAATTGATTAGGTTCCATTTATGTAAATATACAAGATGACTACACGTTGCCGAACTGTAGAGTTTGAAATGTAATATATTCTTTATTCAATAAAATTTAATTTAAAAAAAAAACTCCTTCAGCTGCTGATAGGAAAGGTGGAGGGGGTGGCCTGGAGCTCCAAAGTCACTCACCCCTCCACAAGCAGCATAAAGCAGCTCTGGCTGCAACCGCAGCTGGAACCTGCACTCTTCCGCTCCCACTATTAATTAATTAAGAAAGCACACAAGAAAACAATAAAACCTAAAACCTCTCTACACCTAGTTAACTAACTGCCAGAGCAGTTTGAAATAGGTCCCCACAAGAAGACTGAGCGAAAACAACTGAGGATCTAGGAGACAAAGGAGGCGTGACCTATGCAAATTTTAAAGAGACATTTCGCTCAGTCCCTGACAAGCAGGAGAGGAAAATCCCAGACATGAATTGAGTAAGCAGCACAGCGGAAAACAGACCTGGTAAAATTTGGATTCCAAAGAGAGCCATATGAATTAGATAAAATTTTACAAGGGACAGAGGATAAATTAATAACCAAAATTTATAATTATTTACTAAGATACAAATTAGAGGAAGAAGTGGTCAAAGAAAATATGATAATTTGGGTGAAAAATTTCGGATATAATATTGAACTGGAAAAATGGGAAAAACTATGGAACGTAAATTATAAGTTAACAATGTCTGTACCCTACAAAGAGTACATATACAAAATGTTCTATAGGTGGCACCTCCCCCTGCTTGTTTAGCAAGAATGTTTCTGAATACCTCCCCAACGTGCTGGAAATGCAAATTGCAGAAAGGAACCTACTACCACATGTGGTGGTCTTGTCAGAAAGCAGAACAGTTTTGGCAGGCAATCAGGATACAAATAGAGGAAATCACACATCAGAACCAGAAACCTTCCTGTTAGGAATAACCACAGGACATTATGAAAAAGAAATAAAATACTTAATTATTCATATACTAACGGCAGCACGGATAGTTTTTGCTCAGAGCTGGAAGCATGTGCAGAAATGGACAAACTTACAAAAGAAATACAGGAAAAGGAAGAAACGGATTACTATTTAGTATGGCAGAAATGGTATAATTGGCTGGAGAAAAAGAAAGGGTTAATTTCACTATTGGGAAAGGTCCTAGAAATTTCGGACCTAGCTTTTTACTAGTCAATTTTAATCTAATGTATTTGGTTGACAGGTAGACTCCCACTCTGAAGGGGACTGGAGAGATCTGTGTTTCTCAGCTTGTTTTTTGTAAGCCACCGCAGCATCTGTTAGCGCCTTTCTGATGTTCTCCCAGCCTTTCATTAATGATCCCATCCATTCGGTTAAAGTCATGGAAGAAGGCTGTTCTCTTGGCAGTTCAGGCATGTGGATGAAGTCTATGCCACTGGTAACTTGGAACAGGGTCAGTCTAGTGCTGCTATGCACTGCGTTGTTGTAAGCCACTTCCGTGAATGGCAGCAGAGCTACCCAATTCTCCTGCTTGTAATTCACATAACATCTTATGTATTTTTCCACCATGGCATTTGTACATTCCACAGCTCCATTTGTACTTGGATGAAAAGCTGAACTAAGTCCTTGAGTCAATCCAACAGACCTCAGGAACTCCCTCCAAAATTTAGCAGTGAATTGGACTTCTCTGTCTGAGATCACCCAGCATGGTATTCCATGTAGCCGATAGATCTGTTTGACAAACATCTTTGCCAGTTTCTTGGCTGAGGGTAGTCCCGAGCAGGCAGTGATGTGGGCTTGTTTAGAAAACAAGTTAATCACAGTTCAGATTACTGTGTTCCCGCTGCTGTCTGGGCGTTCTACTACCATGTTTTCCAGAAAATAAAACCCTGTCTTATATTTTTTTGAACCCTGAAATAAGCGCTTGGCCTTATTGCCATGAGCTCAAAAGCCCAATTGGGCTTATTAACAGGGGATGTCTTATTTTGGGGGGAAAAGGGTATAAAGTCCATAGCGATCTCTTCCCAGGGTCGGCTGGGTTCAGCCACTAGTTGGAGCAGCCCAGGAGGTTTTCCTGATCTCATCTTCATAGTGGCACAAGTAGCACAGCTCTTTACATAGTCTTCCACATCGGCTTTCATTTTCGGCCACTAGAATTAACTCCAAGTCAAGTGAAGGATTTTTAGGAAACTGAAGTGACCGCCTAGCTGTGAATTGTGGCTGCACTGTAAGATTTGTAGTTTGAGGCTGGCGGGGACATAGAGTTTGGACCCTTTCCAAGCTAAACCTTCTCTCATGGTTAGGACTTCTCAGTTTTCATTGAGCCATTGATCGATTGGCAGTGCTGCTTTTAGCTCTGCTGTCAATTTTCCATCCAAAGGGTTGGCTCGTCACCTGGTCTGTCCCCTGGTAGTGACTTGTGCTGCGTGTTGGGGGGGGTGATGGTGTGGATGACTTCTTCCTGCCGGCTGTCAAATTGAGGTTTCCTCGATAGAGCATTGGCCAGCAGGTTTTTTCTTCCCTGGATGTATTTTAGTTCAAAATTAAATCGCCAGAAGTACTGAGCCCAGCGAACTTGCTTGGGGGAGAGCTTTTGGGGTGACTTTAAGACTTCAAGGTTTTTGTGATCAGTCTAGACCTTGAAGGGCCCCTGGGCCCCTTCTAAGAAGTGCCTCCATGAGAGGAGCATCCAGTGGTACGCATAGGCTTCCTTGTCCCATATCCCCCATCGCCACTCTGTGTCAGTCAATTTCTTGGACACGCATGTGCAGGGCAGTAGCTGGCTCTGAGAGTCTTTCTGGAGGATCATGGCTGTGATGGCCATGTCGCTGGCATCTGCTTGGACAATAAATTGCCTCTCGGGGTTTGGGTGCTGAAGAATCGGCTCCTATGCGAAGAGCCGCTTCAATTTCTCGAAGTCTTTTTGGCAGTCCAGTGTCCAGGCCAGCAGTTGTGTGGGGTGCGGTTTTGCTTGAGGGGGTCCTGTTTTCAGTAACTCAGTTAGGAATAGGGCCACCTCTGCGAACCTGGGGATGAATTGCCTGTAGACGTTTGCAAACCCCAGGAAGCTCTGGAGTTGTTTGCATGTGCAAGGGGGCTGCCAGTCTAGCACTGCTTTTACTTTCCCTGGGTCCATCTTCACTCCCTCGCTTGACACTCGATAGCCCAGGTACTCTAGGGAGGTTTTATGGAATTCACATTTTGACAGTTTTGCATAGAGCTTTGGAGCTAGGAGTTTTTTCAGCACTTGCGCACCAGCTGTCAGCCTCCGCCTCTATATTGCTTGCTTGCTTTGGCTGCCATTGTAACGGGGGGAGGGGGGAGCTGTCTGGGTATTTGGGAGGGGGGAAGCGAGCTGGTGGAGATGTCCTGTAACAGGGAGTGAATTGGAGAAAGTTTTTCTCAGCGCTTTCTCTGCAGCTGGAAGGTGTGCTGATAACATGTCAAGGTCAACCATCCTGGCATACCAGAAGGATTGAGCCATCTGAAGCTGTACCTCACATGAACCTTGGGGGAATGTGGATTGGATAATCCTGACTGGACCCTTGGGGGGAGGGTTTTGGGGATGCTTTCTATATGTGATTTTTGTGCCTATTGCTTCAGACCTTGCTTTTCTTTGGTTGCATTCAGTTCATACTCAGTAAAAGTACCTTTCTCTATGAAAATGGAGTCGGGGTTTTTCTTTCTTGAGTTGTGAAAGGAGGCATATCTGACATTAAGCAAGGTCTCCCTTAACAGCCATCCCAGATAAAACTACCGGGGGCTGAGCAAAGAATGTCTGACCAAGGCAGCGACCAGGAGGACATGGGAGCTGCTGGATCCACTACCTCCCAGTCATGCCACAGCTGGGAAGCTTCGGAGTGGATGGCTGATTTACAGCTTGAGGAAAAGCCGGTGAGAGCCAAATGGTCGCTGGGTGTGGGGAAGATGCCAGAGCCGGAAGAGATTCCCCCTGGAGTAACAACTACCAGACGCCAACATGGAGAGGCTGCCTGGCAGGAAGAGCAGAAAGAAGACCTCCTGCTGACCCAGGCTTTACAACTACTGAGAGAGGCTTGTGAGAGTCAAAAAGCCCGTGACAGGTATGGATTGCCTGCCCATGAATTGCCTGCTGGGAGGGGAGACTGATCGCCCCGGGGGTGAAATTGAGGCTTCGGCTTGCTTAGAAGAGAGACCCAAAGCCTGGGAAGAGGCAGCTCAGGCATCTGGAACTCAAGCAGCGGCTGCAATCCAGGGCCCCCCTGCTGGGCAGGTATTGCCATGGAGGCCCAAATCCCCTTGCTATCAGTAAAATATGGGGTAGATCCGAAGGGATTGGGATTTTTTCCTAACCCAAGTGTGGAACCACATGCAAGAATGGGGGGAGGATTTCATCTCAGATGTCGCATGCCTGGGGTACATTACCATGGCCCTGGAGTTGGTGGTAGCCGCAACAGAACACCTTGTGGGGGAGGAAAAGATCCCAAAAAAGTACTGGGACCTCCGGGAGGCATTTAGTGAGAAGGCGTCAGATGTGCTGCCCCCACAACGGCCTACAGACTGTAGTATAGAAATCCTCCCGGGGTGAAACTCCCTAAACCAAAAATCTACCTCATGACCCCCCAGGAGCTGGGGGAGCTGGGGGAGTGATGAGACTTTATCAATAAAAACCTAAAACACGGCTTCATCCAACCAGCTAGGCCGCGAGTAGCCGCCCCAGTGCTATTCCAGGAGAAGAAGGATGGGTCTCTTTGCCTTTGTGTTGACTATAAGAACCTCAATGCCATTTGTGTGGAAAATGTTTACCCACTGCCCCTCATGAAAGACATGCTAGCCCACCTGGCCAAGGAGAAGATTTTTACTAAACTGGATTTACGGGAGGCTTATTACCGAGTTTGGATTAAGGAAGGTGACAAATGGAAAACTGCTTTCAATTGCCCGCTGGGTTGTTTCCAGTTTAGGGTGCTCCCTTTCGGATTACAAGAGGCCCCAGCAGTATTCATGCAACTGATCAATGTGGTACTGCATAAGCACCTCAACAAGGGGATTCTGGTCTACCTGGATGACATTCTTATTTACACTGAGACCATGGACGACCACGTTAAACTGGTGAGGGCTGTCCTGAAAAAACTTAGAACTGCTGAGCTGTATGTTAAGTTGTCAAAATGTAAATTCCACCAGACTAAAATTGACTATTTGGGATACTGCATCTCGCCTGAGGGGATAGAAATGGACCCGGAGAAAGTCCGGGCAGTCCTGGAATGGGCGCTTCCATGTACCCTCAAGCAACTACAAAGCTTCCTGGGCTTTGCTAACTTCTATCGACAGTTCATCCCCTCATTCATGAAGATTGCCTTACCGATTACAAACCTCCTGAAAACAAAGGGAGAGGCGAAGCCAAAACCTTCCCAGCCTCTCGAGTGGCCTATGGAATGCCAGGCGGCTTTTGAAAAACTGAAATGACTGTTTGCTGCCGAACTGGTCCTTAAACACCCTGACATGGAGGCTCTGTTTGTCGTCCAGGCCGACGCCAGTGATGTGGCCATCGGGGAAGTGTTACTTCAAGCCAATGCCGAGGGAAATTTACAACCCTGTGCCTATACCTCTCAGAAATTATCTGTAACCAAGAACAGATAGGCTATCTGGGAGAAGGACGCTTTTGCTGTTCGCTGGGCGCTGCTAATATGGAGGCACTTCCTGGAAAGGGCAAAGCACCCTTTTGAGGTGTGGACTGATCACAAAAACTTAGAGGCCCTAAAAATGCCCTGAAGTTGTCACCTAAGCAAGTCCGCTGGGCCCAACACTTTAACCACTTTAATTTCTCTCTGCGCTACCTTCCTGGAAAGAACTTTATGGCAGATGCTCTCTCAAGACTACATCAATACAATAGTGCTCGGACGGAAGTGATTCGCTCGGTTATCCCCTCAAAACAGCTGGCTGCTCCAGTAGTTACCAGAGCCTAGGTGAAAGGGGACCTAACCTTGTCCGGCAACTTGAGCAAGCAGTTAAAAGAAGCATTAAAAACTGATGAGTGGTTTTTAGCCCACTCCAATGAGTATACACTTCGTGAGGGTCTCACCTGGGTGGGAGCGAAGCTGTATGTCCCCGCCAGCCTGAGGGGAGCGGTGTTACAACACGCCCATGATGCTAAAATCGCTGGGCATTTTGGGTTCGTAAAGACATTACATTTAGTTAAATGACAATTCTGGTGGCCAGCTCTAAAGAAACACATAGAAGCCTATGTGGCGAGCTGCCCTGTATGTGTGTCAGCGAAGAAGCCTCCTGGGAAAGCCCCTGGGTTACTTCAGAGTGTAGCCAGACCGGGAGCCCCATGGAAGGACATATCCATGGATTTTATTGTTGAATTGCCTGAAAGTGGGGGAAATATGGTCATTTGGGTGGTTACAGATTTGTTTTCTAAGCAAGTGCATTTTATACCATGTCCCAAGATCCCTTCAGCTAAAACTCTGGCTAAACTGTTTGTCCAGCATGTGTATAGATTACACAGGGTTCCGGAGCAAATAATCTCAGACAGAGGTGTTCAGTTCACCTCCCATTTCTGGAAGGATTTCCTGGGGTTAAGCTCCACCCAACATCCTCAGACCAATGGGGCTTGTGAAAGAGCTAACTCAGTATTGGAACAATACCTTAGATGTTACATAAATTATCAGCAAGATAACTGGGTGGACCTGTTGCTGTTTACAGAGGTCACCTATAATAACTCTATACATAGCAGTACTGGTTTTACCCTGTTCAAGGTGGTCTCAGGTCAAGACTTTGTACCCATCCCAGAGTTGCCTCAGGAAAAACCACGAATACCTTCATTGGCTGACTGGATTGAACAGCTACATGGTACCTGGACTGTAACACATGAGGCCCTGGACGAGGCTTACCAAGCCCATAAGAAACAAGCTTATAAGAAAAGAATTCAGGGTAGGGATTACAAAGTAGAAGATAGAGTTTTCCTTTCCACCAAGTACCTACAAACTACCCAAAAGTCGAAAATACTTGGGCCTAAATATGTGGGTCCTTTCCCCATTGTACGCATGGTAAATCCAATTATGGTGCAATTAGAATTACCTAAAGCCTTGCAGAGGATTCATCCTGTATTTCATGTTAGTTTACTGAAACCTGAGCATACTTCCCCCCTGCGTCCAGACCAAGAACCTCCTCCTGTCCCCATACTCATCGAAGGAGAACATTTTGAGATTAAAGAGTGAATTGGAGAAAGTTTTTCTCAGCGCTTTCTCTGCAGCTGGAAGGTGTGCTGATAACAAGTCAAGGTCAACCGTCCTGGCATACCAGAAGGATGGAGCCATCTGAAGCTGCACCTCACATGACACTTTGGGGGATGTGGATTGACTGGACCCTTGGGTGGAGGGTTTTGGGGATGCTTTCTATATGTGATTTTCGTGCCTATTGCCTCAGACCTTGCTTTTCTTTGGTTGCATTCAGTTCATACTCAGTAAAAGTACCTTTCTCTATGAAAATGGAACTGGGATTTTTCTTTCTTGAGTTGTGAAAGAAGGCATACCTGACACCAGCTTTACGTGCTCGTCTAGCATTTCCACTAAAAATGAGGATTTCATTCAGGTAAACTAGGATCCCTTTGTAGAGGTGCTCATGTAGCACCTCGTTAATCAGCTGCATGAAGACTGCAAGGGTTTCTTGCAGGCCCAATGGCATGACTTTGAATTGGAAGCTATCAAGCGGACAGTTAAATGCGGTCTTCCATTCATCCCTTTCTCTAATCCGTATGCTGTAATAGGATAATATTTTATTTGTATTAAAAGGAATGACACTCAGAATATGGTGATTGACATAAAAATAGCATATTGAAATATCGAATAACTAAATAACAAAAGTGTCAAGTTTCGAGGTCGTCTCAAATAAATTGCATTTCAAACAAAGTTTTTTATAAAAACTCCCATTTATTGAGCACGACAATCTAAATCCTGGCTCATCGTAGCCAATACTGACTTCCAGACCCAAAACCCTCCCTTTCCGTTCCCCACTCCCCTGCACTCATTGGACATCTTCCAAGTCATTCTACCCCTAATCTACTGCTTCAGCTCAAAGGAATTTCCCCCCTCCCATCTCATCTCCTAGGGGATATTATCTCCAGGGAAAATAAGTAGGTGAAAAGTCAAACGTCCCTTTCCAGACACCTCCGCTTCTCCTTCTTATGTCAGCACTAGAGTAAATGAAGCTTGAAGTGCTGACAAAAAGATTATAATTCAACATAAATATGTGTACTATTACCAGAACTATATAAGCTTGTCAAATGTAATAAATATGATGAATATTATTTTATTTGTACTAAAATGTATGACATTCAGATGCCACACTGTTCACACATTGATATATTTGTAAAAAAAATAAAAATAAAAAACTTGGGGGGAAAACGGATGGGGCGTGTTAGGGGTCCCGTGCCTATTCCTAGTTGCTCGACTATGGGGAGGCTGATCAGGCATCTGGTGCAGCTAGTGTCTATGACTGCCTCTACTTCCCCTTGGACCCCCATTTCTGGCACTACAATCGGGTTTTGATAGTGAATGGGTGGATGGCTTCATTTACCATTGGGTCCTCTTTGCCACTGGTCCCGTTGGCGGGGTTTCTCTGAATGGAGTTTCCTCATTTCCTGTTTGGATCAGAGGAACCTCAACAGCCTGTTTGGCAATCCTCCCCTTATCTTGCGGTTTCCTTGGGGTCCTTCTTCCTCAGGATGCTGAGGGGGTCCAGACTTGAGGGACTGGGGCAGGGGCCAGACACTCTGATGCCCTGTGCCCATGTTGGCCAGATTGGTAGCACTTGCTCATTCTGGGTGGTGCAGGTTGCAGAGCTTCTGCCAGCTTGACAGGGGATCGGTGGCCCAGAGTCCTCTTTGTTGGTTTCTCTGAGGTTGGCATCTGGTGGGGATGGATCTCCAGGTCCATGGCTATGGCTATATTGTACCAGTCCTGTATTCGGTCCGGAACTCTGAAGCTGCAGGCTTGTCTGAGGTCCTGGACCTCTTTGAAGTAGTGGACAAGGAGGCATTCCAGCCAGTCTCTTAGTTTTTCGGCCAGCCTCCAGAATTCCCATAGTAAGTCCTTGGGGGATCGGCCCGCTTGCTTCAAGGCTTTGATCTGGGTTTTGGTTTCTTTCCTGTGGGCCATGTCCTCGAATCAGGCTCGGAGCAGCTGGACAAATTCATCAGCATCCTCTAGTTCTAGGGCTCCTTCATCATGCAGTTGCACTATCCAGTCCGCCACGTCCCCCTCATTCATGCCATCAGCAATTGCCAATACAATATCTCGATCAGTTTGATACTGATCCCCATATCAGTCGATGTGGGACCAAATCCAATTGAGAAAGTAGGCCAGTTTCCCTGGGGTCCCGTCAAACATCACTCTAATCCATGGGGGAGGAGCAGCTGGCAGGACCAGTCATGGGGTTGGTGCCAGTGGCAGGGCTTGCTATATACTTGCTATATCTCGCAGGTGCTTCTTCCAGCCCTTGTTGGTGCTGCGTGCCAGGCAAGGAGTGACTGGGAGGGGAGGGTGAGGGGCAGGTCAGCCAGTGGTGGGTTCAGCTGATAGGGAGCAGGGGGACAAAAGAGCTTCATTTATCTAGGAACCTGAAATGACTCTTGATTTAAATATGGTAAAAAGCACCCGAAGAAGAAAGAACAACATCAGCAAAACACAAAACAAAAAAACCCCAACCCTTGCCTGTTTTTGGAAATTGTTCAAGAGGGAACACACACACACACAAACACATGAGACACACAGAGAGAGAAAGATGAGAGTGAGATGAGAGAGAGACAGACAGACAGAGGGAGAAAGAAGAGATAGAGACAGAGAGAAAGAGACAGAGACAGAGAGAGAGAGAGATACCTGTTTCCCACAGAAAAGAAAACACCAGGAGCCACAAAACCTGGGTAAGGTCCAAATGGCTCTTAAGGTTACCGACCCCTGTTCTAGGGAGAGTCCATGAAATCGATTACTTAGCACCAATGGGGCTGTATCAGAGTGGGTTGATTTGGACAGGGGTTTTGTACTAGATTTATGTTTTTTTCTATAAGTGACGTGTTTCCATATATCTTCTTCTTCCTCTAAGGGGTCTATTCTTTTAGAAGTTGTTTGATCATTATTAAGTTCAATCTGGAGATATTATTTTTGCAAGGTTTGAGGTTTCTCATTTTGTAGATTGAGTTTCAGAGTAGTTAGAGTTTCCTCTAGACCCTTTACTTTTTCTTCTAGTACCTTAATTAATTTACATTTGGTACTTTATATAGGTTGGGTATTCTGTGGACATAACTGTATACATGGAACATGTTATGTAGATCACAATACTGTCTGTTTCTTTTTCCATGAGTGGATTTTTTAAAAAAAATGAAAATGAAAGTGTAGACGGTTTTGCCATAGATTTTTAAAGAGAAAAATGTCCAATTTAGAATTTTGATATTCTAACAGATCATTTAAAAATTCTAGATAAAAATTTAAAGTTCTAACAGTTAAAAAATGCCTAGTTTAAGGATTTAAAGTTCTATAGTTCAAAATTGTCTAGTTTAAAAATTTAAAGTTCTAGCAGATCATTTAAATTGTCCAATTTTAAAATTTTCAGTGTTGAGTGGGCTTAATGCAAGGTTCATTCTTAGCCTGTACTGGAATGTTCTATAATTATCCCTTTCCTCTCTTCTTTCTTATGATCCTTTCCCTTTCTGCCTTTTTGTGGGCTTAATTTCTTTCTTCTCTGCCTTTATATGTTCTGTACTTGCTATTGTCTATTCACCTTTGATTTTTTTTTTTTTTTGGTCTTGTGTCCTATGTTGTCTTTTTAGCCTCTCTTCCTATTTGCTTTTCTCCTGCCACTACCAGGTATTCAACTCTCCCTGCTTTTCTCAGTTCCTGGCATCCCCCTGCCCCGTCTGTTGGTCTGCCATGCTGCTCTTTTGCAGTTCTCAGTCACCGATTCACTGATCCACTGTGCTGCAATGCTCCACCACCACTGACAGCCTCCGGTTCCACCGATACTCTACCATTGCTTTCCACGCTGCTCTCTGGATCTGCTTCACTGTGCTGCCCTTTGCTGCTGGCTCTCCTTTCTGTTGCACTGCTGCTGCTCTTTGCTCCTCAGCCATGTGGCTCCTGTTTGCTAGTCCATTGCACCGGTGTGCTGTTTCTCCCAGCAAACAGGACTGTCTGGATGGCCTACAGTAAGTTGGCCTCTTGTCTCCTCTCTACAGCCTGTTGTCCTCCTCCTCCTTTCTCCTCTCTCTCAGTGGCTCACCTTTTTGTTCTCTGCCAGTCATTGCTTTGCCCTCAGTCGCCTCACCTCTCTGCCCCATGGATGATTTTCCTTCTTGCTCACAGCTGGCCCCACTTGCTCACTGGCTTGCCTCGTTCTCCGGTTCGTTTTGCCTCTCCACTCACCTGACTTCAATAGGCCTCCAGGCTCTTGGGTAGGCCTCTTGGATGCAGCTGGGCTTCTCTCAGCAGGCCAGTTTGCGGTGGGACGCTGCCCTTGGTGGCATTTTCCTCCTATTTCTCCAATCTTTCCTCTCCTTTTCCTTTTTCCACTTTTTTCTTTCTCTATGATTTATTCTATGATTTATCTTTCTCTCTCCACCTCTCCTCCTATCATTTATCTTTGTTTAATAGCAACTTTTCTCTTCTTTTAACTCCCTGAGATGAGGAAACGAGACCACAGGAGCCTACAGTGGGACCCTGGAAAGCTCACAGGACCCCTAGGAGACCCAGTGGGTGGCAGAAGTGGTGGCAGAGATCACGCACCAGGTGGGCCCCAGGCCAAAGTCTGCACCAAGTGGCCTGGTGGTCTCTAGGAACCTGTATGAAGCACAGGAAGACCTTGGCGGCTAAGGATCATTCCAGGAATCAGTGAGGGACTGTCCTGTGACATCAACCAGGGAGTCAAGACCCACGATCCTTGAATGGAAGGCAACAGGACCGTTGGTCCTGAGTGACTCCAGAGACTGGAGATACCGGACCATGGTGCACAGCCAAACCTTGGGGGAGTTACTAGAAAAGTTTGACCAGCTGAGCCTTGGCAGCTTGGGATGCTCACACCAGCCCAAGTACACAGGTTGATCCTTAACCAGCCAACTTTGGTGTTTCCTCCCCAGCGGGACTGGTCCACCACTGTAGCATCCTGGTCAGCCAGCCCTCTGCTGCTTCATCTAGTGTAGTCGAGCTTGGGACTGTTTCCTCCCCAGAGGAACCGATCCACCACCGGAGCGTCCTGGCGACCAGCCCTCCACCACTTCCTTCAGCGCAGTTGAGCCCAGGACCACAGCGGAGCCCACCGGGATGCCAGAGAGCAGCCAGCCAGCGTGAGCAGCGCCAGCTTCCACCAAATTGGCAGGTGCCATCCAGCTTGGCCTACCACCCGGGGCATGGCTGGATCCAAGCCCAATGGAGCCCTGCCCCTGCTCTACCATCAGCCCGGCCTGCCACTCTGCCACATTTCAGAGCTACTTTCAACGGAGACCCAGACAAGCTGGCATTCTACCTGAACTGGGCATGGGCCCACATTGATGAATACAGAGATGACTACCTCAATGATATAGCAATAATCTAGGCCATCACTGACAATCTAACAGGAGAAGCAGCAGAGTGGGTGACCCAACTACACGACGAGGACACGCCAGATTGGGAAACATCTATGTGTTCCTGCAGGACCTGAGGGCCAGATTTGAGGACGAATCCCAAGCCTAGGAAGCTGAGGAGGAAATCAAGGGGATCAAGCAAAGGGGCCACCCAGCCAAAGGGTATGTCCAAGAATTCAGGGGAGTTGCTGGCAAGCTATGGCTCTGGTCTGAAAAACTGCTGGTCTACTTTTTAAAGGAAGGCTTGGACAAGGGGCTGCTTCACACCTGCGTCTGCCGAGGGGTCTTTGACCAAATTCACAAGTGGTACCAGATGGCAGCGGCCATGGACCTCTAGCTCCACTGACACAAGAAGGGAGGATCAGTTGAAACCCAAAAGCCAACCCAAGCGGTGGCAACTCAGCCAGCAATCCAGCCTCCACCAAGTGGAAGAACAGCCAAGGTGAACCTCAACGATTAAATGTTTCCGATGCAGCCAGAAAGGCCACTGACTGGCTGAGTGCCTGGCTCCAGCCCTCGTCCCACAAGCAAAGACCTCAGAGTTGACCAAGCCAAAAAAAATGCCACGAAAAGCTATGGAGAGGGGAAAATTTATCCACCAAGCCGTCGAGGTCCCCCCTCCCCTCAGTGGGGAGGAGGGAACTCTGGTCCTGGAAGCCCAGCTGTAGGGTTATTACAATGCTCATCTGTATGGTTTTTGGAACTGCAGTTACACGAAATTGCAAACATCAGCAATTCTCATCTTTGAGCAGTGTTTCTAGCATGTACAAGGACATAGGGTGAAACAATGTATAACATTTGCCGCTTTCAGTGTATCTTGTGTAGCTTTCATTGTGTGTGAATACATGTATATTCTCACGAAAACCAATGATGTAATTACTAACCAATTATTGTGCCTTGGAGATTTGTTAACCAATAATAAAGTAACACGCATAGTAAGTGAGAACTGAGAAACTTAGAAACTATATAAACTATGTCTGATGCTCAATAAAGTTGCTGTTGATTCTACTCTCAACTCTGCTATCTGTGGATGTTTTCCTTTCATACATCACACACATCTTCAGCCTCCGGGAAGCTCTCGGATGAACTTCAAGCATATTGCTCTGCGCTCCAGAAAGAGGCTAATGACCTTTAAGTGTTTATCTTGGAATGTCAATGGGTTGAATTCAGCACAGAAAAGGAAAAAATTATTTACATATTTGAAACAATTTAATAATGATATAATATGTTTACAAGAAACGCATATTACAACTCAAGATCAAAAATATTTGATAAATTCAAAACTAGGAGTACATTATATATCTTCAACTTCGCAGAAAAAGAATGGTGTGGTTATTTATGTAAATAAAAAATTAACAGCAAAAGTTATAGAAGTAGATCAAGATGGTAGATTTGTAGCAATTGAATTGTTTACAGCAAATGGGCAAATTCTTTTGATTGGAATTTATGCTCCCAACCAACAACAGGATTATTTTTACAAGATGTTACATACTAAAATATTGCAATGGGACTACAGATCTATTTTAATTATGGGAGATTGGAATGGAGTAATTGATTCTAAATTAGATAAAAAGAGCTTGGCAAAGTCTAGAATTAGATTACCACAGACCTTTTTTGATATGAAAGAAGATATGGAACTAAAAGATGTTTGGAGAATACATAATCCAAATGAATTGGATTACACTTTTTTTTCTGATAGACATAGATCCTTTTCTAGGATTGATTTTATCTTGTTGTCAAATGATCTACTTGTTAAGACAAAAAGAACAAAGATTTTTCCAAGAACTTTGACTGATCATAGTCCTGTATGGATAGAAATCGAGATGGATAAGGTTGAGAGACGTTCTTGGAGATTAAATGAGAACTTGTTTAGATATGAAAAAAATATAATAGAACTTAAAAAGCATTTGAAAGAATTTTTTGAAATAAATTTGAATAAAGGTACCCCAGTTGAAATTGTTTGGGATGCAAGTAAAGCTTATATGAGAGGGGTACTTATCTACATGAATTCTAAACATAGACTGTTCCGACAAAAGAAAAGATCTGAGTTGGAAATGGAAATAAAGAATAAAGAACAGTTACTTATTAAAAACCCAACAGATGAAAGAATACGAAGTGCTATAAAACTTTTGAAAGACCAATTCCAAATGCTTATGGCGGAACAAGTTGCAACAAGCTTACAATACGCGAAGCATAATACATTTTGCAATGCTAATAAACCGGGCAGATGGTTGGCCTACACATTGAGGAAAAAACAAAGTATGCGGACTATTGACAGTATCGATATTGGAGGGAAAGAAATTTTTCAACAAAAATTAATTAAAGAAGCTTTTGTGGATTATTATACTAAACTATATGCTAAAGAAGAGGTGCAGAATGGACTTATAGAAAAATATTTAAAGGATAAGAGAGTTACAAAAATTACTGATCAACAAAAGGAAAGAATGAATTATCTTATAACAGAGGAGGAGATAATAGTAGCAATTAAACAGCTAAAAACAGCTAAAGCTCCTGGCACGGATGGTTTGACTGCAGTGTATTACAAAACTTTACAAGCTGAAATGGTGGGACAACTTAGAGATTTATTTTGCAATATTCAACAAGGGGGTAAAATACCCCCATCCTGGACAACTGCTTATATATCTTTGATACCAAAGGAACAAGTTGGTCCTAAAAAACCAGAGAACTACAGACCAATATCTCTTTTGAACACAGACTATAAAATTTATGCGAAGGTATTAGCCAACAGGTTGATGCCAGTAATCCAAAAGGTGATTCATGAGGACCAAGCGGGATTTATTGAGGGCAGATACATGAAGGACAATGTAAGGCAGGTAATAGACTTATTGGAATATCTTGATAAGAATAAACAGATTTCTGCAGTGCTGGTCTTTTTGGATGCGGAGAAGGCCTTTGATAGAGTGGATTGGAATTTTCTACTAAAGACTTTAAAAAAGATGGGCTTTGGGGACCAATTTACACAGGCGATCTCAGCAATTTATCAAGAGCAAAAAGCACAGATTATTATTAATGGAAGTTTGACGACAGAGTTTAAAATTGAAAAAGGAACAAGACAGGGATGTCCGTTGTCCCCACTTTTATTTATTTTAACATTGGAAGTCTTGCTAAATACAATACGGGACTCAAAAATTTTGAAAGGTATAATGATAAGGCAAGAGGATTATAGAATAAAGGCATTTGCAGATGATCTGGTGGTTACCCTATCACAACCAATGGAATCAACAATCCTGATGAATGACATTATACAAGATTATGGTAGAGTTTCAGGTTTTAGACTGAATTCAAAAAAGACTAAAATGATAGTCAAAAATATGACACAAGATCGTAAACATGAGCTTGAAAGGAGGGCAGGTTTTGAAATTGTACCTAAGGTAAAATATCTTGGAGTTCAGGTTGCAGAATCAAATATGAAATTGTTTCAAAATAATTATGAGGTGTTGTGGCGAGAGGTTCAGAAAGACATGGAGACTTGGAAAAAGCTGCAACTGTCTTTACTTGGAAGAATAGCAGCAGTTAAGATGAACATGTTGCCAAGATTTCTGTTTTTGTTTCAAATGATTCCGGTGCTTAAAAGTGATAAACAACTGAAAGTTTGGCAAACTGGACTTAATAAGTTCGTCTGGAACGAGAAAAAGCCGAGAGTGAAATTGAAAATTATGCAAGATGTTCCAGAAAGAGGAGGCCTTAAACTTCCAAACCTACAGTTATATTATGATGCAGCAGCTTTAACTTTAACAAGTGATTGGTTTGGGGGTAAAAAGGCTGGAATATTGAATGCAGAAAGTTTTGATCTTGAATTTGGATGGCATGCTTACCTATTTTATGATGACAAAGTTGATAAAGTATTTAAAAGTCATATACTTAGAGACTCTTTGATGAGAGTTTGGAAGAAGCACCGACTCAAATGGGATTATAAAATACCGCTATGGCTGGATCTTGGTCATACCTTGTGGAATACAAATATAATGTCACTCGGGGGGTTTTTATACAAAGAGGTTCTTTTTACAGATGCGGGCAGATGGCAGTTGAAGACATTGCAGACACTGTTGGATGAAGGGATTAATTTAACCTGGTTACAATATAATCAATTACAATTGAGATGGAAAGAGGACCAAAAAACTGGTATTATGTTGCATGAGGAAGAATTGGTTAGACATATAAGAGAGAAAGGTCCAATGCATATCAAAAGGCTTTATAATGTTTTGCTAGAAAGAGATTCAGAAACCGAATTAGTTAAAGACTGTATGATTAAGTGGGCACAAAATTTTGAAGAACCAGTGATGTTGGAAACATGGGAAAAAATTTGGGTTCAGAATGTTAAATTTACACAGTCGCAGAATCTGAGGGAAAATTTTTATAAAATGTTTTATAGATGGCATTTAGATCCTAAAAAGTTGTCATGTATGTACCCTAATGTTCAGCCAAAATGTTGGAGATGTGAATGTTTGGATGCTACGTATTATCATGTTTGGTGGACCTGTAGGAAAGTTAAGGCTTTTTGGATAAAAATATGGTGGGTCATGCAGAACGTTTTGAAGAAAAAAATTCAATTTTCTCCACAATTGTTTTTATTGGGCATAGTTAAGGGTTTTACACGGGATGAAACAAAATTAATATTGTATATGATAACAGCAGCAAGATTGTTGATAGGTAAATATTGGAAGAATGAAGCTTTGCCTACTATCGAGGAATGGACTTCGAAGATGGCCAGTTTTGCAGAGATGGCGAAGATTTCAGCATATTTAAAAGATTGTTCACAAGAGACTTATGAATGGGAATGGAAAAGGTGGATAGAATATGTTCAGAACAAATACCAAATTAGAAAGTATCAAATAGCTTTTATTTGAAAACAATGTATTAGAAATATTTTAATATAAAGAGACAAAGAGGGAAAATTATATAGGGGGAGGGATGGGTTCAGGTATATATATCAGTGTTATTAGTTATGAGTACATAATAGGGAAGTCTGGGAGGGGGAGGGTTAGGGAGGGTTAGGGAGGACGGGAAGTTTGGGGAGGGAGGTGGGGGGGTGAAAAAAGGGGTGAAAATGTAATTGTAAAACTTTTGCAATAAAAAAAAAAAATAAAATAAAGTTGCTGTTGATTCTGCTGTTAATTCTGCTATCCGTGGATGTTTTCCTTTCACTCATCTCACACATCTTCAGCCTCCGGGAAACAAATGCAACATTTGGCACCCGGAACAGGGACTCATACTTCGTCCAAGCAAGGACAGACGACGTCGCCACAACCTTCTCTCTTAAAAGGTTTCTGTAGGTATGGGGTCTTTGCTTTCTCAAAGGCAATGGAAGCATGTTGATGATTTGGTGTATCTTCTTAAGAAGTCTGAATTGTCTGTCTCACAGAAGGCTCTTTGTCGGCTGGTACGAGAAATTGCCTTAACTTGTTCATTCTATCCTGATAGGGGTTCTTTGAAGTTGTCAGATTGGGAAAAAGTTGGCAAGGTTTTGCATTCTAAGACAAGTCCAGAGGTAGATGTTTTGCATGCTTGGCATCTATGTAAACATGCTATAGAAATGTTTGGTCAGAAGGAAGAGGAGTTTTCTTCTCTTTTAACACCTCCTTCTTTTCAACCCCCTACTACTGTGATATGTCCTCCTTTGTCTGAAAAGGAAGTTTTGTCTCCTGATTCTAAAGCTGAAAGCTCTAAGGCTGAAGCTTCTGCATCTGCAGTAATACTTTCTGCTCCTTCTGACACTGAAATATCTTCTGTTTCTTCTGATATTAAACAACAGCTTTTAAAAACTCCTTCTGCCTCTTCTGACATTGAACAGAAATCTTCTGACATTGAACAGAAACCTCCTCCTTCTAATATTGTTCTAAAGTCTTCTTTTCAAAAGATGGTTGAAAATTGTAAGGCAGATGTTGCTATTTCTGGGGAAGAGTTAGCTGAATTGTTGTCAGTATGTCCTGTGCAATATCAACCAGGACCACAAGCTGGACAACAGATTGCAGAATGGGAAGGTTTGCCATTTCAAATTTTACGAGAGTTGAAGAAGGCTATTTCTGACTATGGAATTACTGGAAATTTTACTAGAGGTCTTTTAGAGGGAATTAAGAACGGGTATACTATGGTACCTCAAGATTGGAAGCAATTGTTTCGCATGATTCTAACTTCTATGCAGTATGTGTTCTGGGAAAGTGAATATTTGCATCATTCTCATGCAGCTGCTTTAGGTGGTGGTGGTGCCTACACAGTAGAGCAATTGTTTGGATCAGGTCAATTTGCAACCATTCCTACACAGCTTGTTCTTCCTCCTGCTACATTAGCTGTAGTTTCTGAATGTGCCTTCAGAGCTTTTTTAAAAGTTCCACAAGCTGGTGAGCCTAAAATTAGTTTTTCTAACATATGCCAGGGAGCAACTGAGCCTTATGCTGATTTTGTAGAAAGACGTTCAAAAGCTTTACATCAACAATTGGATAATCAGGAAGCAGCAGCAGAATTACTGCGTCAATTGGCTATTGAAAATGCTAATGTAGACTGTAAACGTGCTCTCCAACCTTTAAAAGCTACAAATCAATATACTTTAGCAGACATGTTACGTGTTTGCCAGGATATTGGATCTCAATCATATAACATGCATTTATTAGCTGCTGCAATTCAGAAAGGAAGAAGGCCTGTTGGGAATTGTTTCAAATGTGGAAAAGTAGGTCATTTTCAGAAAGATTGTCGTTCAACGCCATCTACTGGTAGTGATCGCCCTACAAAGAAATGTCCTATTTGCAAGAAAGGTTTTCATTGGGCAAATCGGACGTTGATTTACCTCTAAACGTCCATTTTGAGTACGCTGCGACTCCAATCCATTGATTGGGAGAGCTCTCCTCAGGTTGCTGGGGAACTGAGTGTAGACTTTCTTGGCTGGCCACGCACCCTCTGTGTCATTCCCGTCAGTCTTTCCTCACGAAGAAACAGGAGCTACAATGTCAACTAGAAACTCAACCACACGAAACAGGAGAAAAATATTCCAGAACAGGAAGCCCAAACCATGGGCGGGTATGGATTGGAGTCGCAGCATACTCAAAATGGACGTTCAGAGGTAAGTCAACGTCCGTTTTCAAGTACGCTGCTCCTCCAATCCATTGATTGGGATATACCCAAGCTCATAAATCCTGGGCGGGAGGCTGACTGTTCTCTGAGCCTCGGGAATTGACCACCTGTTGCAAAACCCTCCGGCCAAAGGATCCCTCCACGGCCGCAAACGAATCAATTTTGTAATGTCGAATAAACGTGGAAACGGACGTCCAAGATGCCGCTCGACATATGTCAAGAACTGAGGCCTGAGTCGCCCAGGCTGCAGAAGCCGCCGCACTGCGAGTGGAATGTGCATAAATGCCCCCTGGAACGGTCTTGCCCGTGCTAGTATATGCCGTCGAGATGCAGGCTTTGATCCAGCGACCTACAGTGGTTGGTGTCACTTTTTTTCCCATAGTGGACGGGTGGAAAGAAACGAGCAAGGCCTCAGTCCGACGAAAGGACGCAGTTCTCCTGACGTATCTGCGGAGGGCCCGTTGCACGTCCAGAGTATGCCAATTTTCCTCCCTAGGGTTCCGAGGGTCCGGACAGAAATTAGGCAGAATGAGCTCCTGGGCCCGGTGAAACCAGGAGTTCACTTTTGGTGAGAAGGATGGGTCCAATCTCAGTACTACTCTATCCAGAAAAAATTGGCAAAGATCGCTTTTAACTGACAAAGCGGTCAGTTCGGAAATCCTCCTTGCTGAAGTTATCGCGATTAGAAATGTCAGTTTGAAGGTTAAGAACTTCAGCGGAATAGAAGCCAGCGGCTCAAAGGGAGGCGATGTGAGCGCTTGGAGGACTAGGGGTAAGTCCCAAGTCGGGAAACGATGGACTACCGGCGGTGAAATATTTGAGGCACCATGCAAAAAACTCCTGATACGAGGGTTCTACGTCAAGGGACGATGAGGTTCACACACTAGCACAGTTGAAAGAGCCGCCACCTGGTGTCTCAGAGTGGCAGGCTTCAACCCTTTATTCAAACCCTCCATGAGGAAGTCCAACACCTCAGGAATGTCGGCCGAAGTCGGATCTACATGGTGTCTCGAGCACCAAATTGAGAAGGTCTTCCAAGAAGCTTGGTATATTCGAGACGTCGAAGGTCGCCTGGCAGATTGGATAATTTCAATGGCCGAGTCGGAAAGTCGGTCTTTCTTCAGCAGCCGCCTCTCAAGTGCCAGACGGTCAATTGGAGCCACTGAGGCTCTGGATGGGCGATGACCCCCTGGCGGAGAGAGACAACATGCTGAGGTATTGTCCATGGAGGTGACACTGAAAGGTTCAACAGGTCCGCGTACCACGGCCTGCGCGGCCAACAAGGAGCCACCAACAAGATTTCTGCCTGTTCTGACAACAGCTTCCGGATTACCTGCGATATCAAGGGAAGTGGAGGAAATGCGTACAGAAGCCCATCTGGCCATGGGCACCTCAATGCGTTGCAACCCTCCGCTCCCTGGCACTGATAACGGGTGAAATATCTTGGTAGTTGTGCGTTGCTGGGAGTGGCGAACAAATCTATGAGCGGCCTTCCAAAACGTTGGACTATGTCCTGAAATATGTCCGGATGGAGTTGCCACTTGGCCGGGTCGATGCGCTCCCGGCTGAGCCAGTCCGCTTGCACGTTGGAAATTCCGGAAATATGATCTGCTCTTAGCGATGCGGTGTGACTTTCTGCCCATGTCAAGAGCAATTCCGACTCTATCATGAGATTCCGGGACCGAGTGCCTCCCTCTTGGTTTATGTGGGCTTTGGTCGTCATGTTGTCTGTCCGGATCAACACTTGACGGCCCTCCAAGATGGGACGGAAATGCCGGAGAGCAAGGCGAACAGCTCTCAACTCCAGCCAATTGATGTTGTTCGCCTTCTCTGACGGGGACCAATGACCCTGGACTACATGCTCCAGAAGGTGAGCCCCCCAGCCCTCCAGACTGGCATCCGATGTTAGGATCAGTCGGTCGACTTCGAAGAAGATACATCCCTTGAGAAGTGCGGGAGAAGTCCACCACATCAGTGACGACCGAAGCTGAGGTGGGATCCGAACCAACGACTGGGAATTGCTGCAATTGGTTTTCTGAAATGGGAGAAGGAACCACTGCAACGGTCTCGCGTGCCTGCGTGCCCAGGGAACGATCTTGAAGCAAGACACCATTTTCCCTAAGACCTGGGACAGACAAAGAAGTGGGACCTTCCGGCTGGTCGAAATCTGAGAGACCGATGATTTGATGTCTTTGATGCGATCCGGCAACAGAAAAACTTGGCCTTTGGATGTATCTATCAACGCCCGCAGATGAAGAATCCGTGTCGTTGGAACCAGATGACTTTTCTTGTGGTTTATGGTGAAGCCGTGACTCTGAAAAACTCTTAGCACAGTCTCTATGTCGCTCGATGCTTGACGCGGAGAAGAAGATAGGACAAGGATGTCGTCTAGGTAACATAGAAGACGAGTTGGTAGAGTCCTCAGGGACGCGGCTACTACGGAGACAAGTTTTGTAAAGGTTCTGGGAGCGGAAGATAGACCAAAGGGCATCGCACAGTATTGATAATGGTGAGAGTTGTATTCGAATCGTAGGAACCTGCGATGCGCCTGATGGATCGGAACGTGCAAATAGGCCTCCCGCAAATCCACGGACTGTAGCAGATCGTTCGGCCGGATAGCTGCCAGAATCGACGAAAGGGACTGCATCTTGAACCTGCGATACAGAATGTAATTGTTCAAGTGCTTTAGGTTCAAAACAGCCCTGTGTCCTCCCGAAGACTTTGGGACCAGGAACAAGATGGAATAGAATCCCTTTGTCCTTTGGGCCTCGGGCACCGGTTCTATGGCCTTGATGTTTAAGAGGTGAGTAATCTCTGCTTCCATCAGTTGCCTTTGGAGTAAGACAGGGGACACCGGGCAGCGACAAAAGCGGCTTGGCGGAATTCCGACGAATTCGAGACAAAGGCCATGACGAATGGTGCGCCTGATCCACTCCTCGGCCGCAGAGACTTGCCACTGGTGATGAAACAGCTGGAGGCGACCACCAATGGCATCTGGATGTTGCGAGTCATTTGCCGCGTTTGGTGGGATGGGAGCCACCACCCCTGAAGGGGCGCTTGGATGATGATTGTGAGCGTTGTCTGTCTCGAAAGGACTGATGCTCCTGGAAACGGTCACCGCCGTGACCAAATGATCGTTGTGCATAGGAGCCACCGGATCCCGAATAGGACCGAAATGTTTGTCGACTAGCATAAGGTGCATACCTGCGTTCTGGTCTGCGAAAGGAAGAGGGAAGAATTTTACGTTTTTCTTTATCTTCCACCAAAAGAGGGTCTAAGGCGGCGCCAAACAAGGCTGGAGCTTTAAAGGTTGACGACGCTAGCTTCCACTTCGACTTCGAATCGGCTTTCCAATTGCGGAGCCAAAACATACGTCTATTAGATACTGTAGAAGCGAGAGCGCGGGCGGCGAATTTAGCGGCGTTTAAAGATGCATCCGCCGAGTATTCCGTAGCAGCTACTATTTTGTTAATATCCTGATGTATGCGCTCCTCAGCGGTGGGAAGGCGCTCCTGTAGTTGTTTGAGCCAAATTAATGTTGCTCTATTGAAAAAAGATGTCGCTGTTGCAGCTTTTATCGCCCAAGCGGTCGCCTGATGTGCTTTATGAAATCCCATTACAGTTCTTCTTTCATCCGCCTTTAAACCGTCCATAGCATCTGCTGACACCACGGAGGATGAAGAAAGGCTGGCCACTGGCGCATCTACCGTTGGTAATGCTAGGATCTCGTCCAACTCCGTCGCCGTGCAATAAAGTCACTTGTCCAGGTTGCTAGGAGCCGTCAAGGCACCTGGCTGACCGAAGGCACCTTGGATGACATCCGCAAAAAGTGGTGGACAAGGGATAGCGTCTTTCTCCTGCTTAGCCACCTGAAACAAAGCCTCATGAGTGGACGAAGACTTGGTAGCTGTGTCAGAAAGAGGAGCAGCCAACAGACCAAATTGAGTGGTCACTTTAGCTTTGTGTAAAAGCGATTTGAAAACCGAAGGACGAAACAGTCCAGTAAACGCTGGTTTCTCTGGCGGAAGACCTTCGTCCTCGGAGAATTCTATGTCCTCTGGACACTCCTCCTCCTGGTCAGATGCCTCAGAAGAGACACATTCGATTTGGGATAAGCCCTTCGCTTTAGGATGAGGGGTCAGTGGTTTCGATGACCCAGAAGTCGATTGAAGAGCGCCCATGCCTTGTTGCAATCCGGCCGCTAAGATCTTGGCCAATGCGTCGGATAACATCGACTGTAAGTCCATTTGGCCAGTGAGTTCCTCAGGTCTCAGACCAGCCGCTGTCGGGGTAAATGTAGAAGATGGACCTGGTCTGGAACGGTCCGGTTGGATCGTCTGATCCATCAAGGACACGTTGGGCAAAGACATAGAGACCCCACGCACTGTTTCCAAATTGGAAGAATTGGAAGGGCCATGGCCAGTGGCTCCAGAGACCTCCGAACAAACTGAAGAGGCACTGGAATGGTCTCGATAACAATCTGATACTGTTGAGGCCGCGGGACCGGCGGTCTGATCCCTAGCTTTCTTCGCTCTGGCAAACTGTTTTTCAAGTGCCTTGTGGCGTTGTAACTCAGATCTGTGCCGACTTTCAAGTTTTGCGGCCTGAGATGTTTTGGATGATGTAATATGTTTAGTTTTGGAACTCTTCTTCCCCCCTTTTTGTTGGTTAGCTTCAGGAGGCGGAGCCACATCCTGTTCTCCATCGGATGACAACTCCAAATCCGCCATTATGAATTACCAGCTGCAGGAATTGCACCTAACAGCGGTAGCCAGGGAAATGATAAACAGCCTTCAAAGAGATCCCAGGGCCAGCTAGCAGATATACCACTTTGTGGATAATGTCCTCCAAGCCCTGCGTCTCAACAATTTCCAGGTCTTATCGGTCTGGCCTTAAGGTCAGATCCGTCTGTCCCCCAAAATGCCGTTACTCACGCCCGTTTGATGCCTCAAAATGGCGGTCGCGAAAGCAGTTCCAAAATGGCGACCGCAGCGAAAGGAGCCGGAAACTGGCCTTTCTTGTCGAGTAGGAGCTGGGCACCGACTCCTATAGCTGCTGGAGGCTCTGGTCCCATAGGCTCGCTCCTGAAAGCGCCCGGGAGAACTCGAGGCCGGTGTCGCCGAACTGGCCCGGTCGCGATGATCGGCGTGCGAATCAAAATGGCGCCCGGCAGCTCGATCAGCAATAAACGGCAATTAACGGCTTGGGGGAAGCCTGGACTTCAGAGCCTGTCAGAGGCATAGACAGACGCTCCGGAGCCACCCAGAATCTCGGAGCTGAGCCGCTCGTGGCTGTCCCAGCTCGCCAGGAGCCCAACGAAGCGCCGGCGGCTAAAGGAAATCGCGGATCCGCCCAGCCGGGTCGGATCCGGATAGCTGCTATAAAGAAGGCGAAAAAAGGAGGAACGGAACGCCCTGGAGCCCCAGGCGCGTTATCGCTCCCCCAGCAGCCTCAATAATCCCATGCTGCAGCTCCACTGACACAAATAAGGGACGAAAAAATAACAAATTAAAATAAAAAACAATGAAGGTACCAGCCAAGACATTTAAGAATCTAACAAGAGCTAAGCAAAAAATACAAGTTCCCCCAGTCACTGAGTGAGAAAAAGGGGGCGTGGCCAGCCAAGAAAGTCTACACTCAGTTCCCCAGCAACCTGAGGAGAGCTCTCCCAATCAATGGATTGGAGGAGCAGCGTACTTGAAAACAGTGTCATTTTCATTCGGGAAACTTGCAAGTGGGTGTGGCACCCACCCAGAAACAAAAGCGTGCCTTTCCCGTGAATCTTCTCCCCCTTCCTCCTCCCTCTCTTATGCCTCCTCAGCCACAACAGGTAGCGCTGGGATTGATTTAATTACTCAAGAAGATTTGGATTTTAAATTTCCTTTAGAAGATAAACTTGTTTCTTCTCAGTACACTGGTCCTCTCCCTTCTGGATTAGTTGGTATTATTTTACCACGTTCTTCTGCTCATAAATTAGGATGTTTTGTAGTTCCAGGAGTTATTGATTCTGATTACACTGGAGTGATTCTTATGCAAATTTGGGTAAATATTCCACAATTTCTTCCTAAAGGATCTTCTGTTGCACAACTTCTTTTCCTTCCTTATAGGGTACCTAATCTAGGTACTGGACAACGTGGTAATTCTGGATTTGGTTCAACTCTTAATTCTATAGGACTTCTTCAGTCTATTAATTCTTTTAGACCACTTCTTACTTTATATCTTAATAAACAACCTTTTCAAGGTCTATTAGATACAGGTGCCGATGTTACTGTCATCTCCCTTTTACAGTGGCCTGTCCAATGGCCTAAACGTGATGTTAATTCCTTGTGGGGCATTGGTGGGTCTACAACTGCTTGGCAAAGCACTCATCCCATAGCCATCACAACTTCTGCTGGTAAGTCTGTATCTTTACATCCTTACATTTTAGATATTCATACTAATATCTGGGGCAGGGATCTTCTTTCTCTTCTTAATGCTCATTTGATTTTAGATGATGGCACTTCCTCTTAAATGGCTTTGTTCTACACCTGTTTGGATTGAGCAATGGCCTTTATCTTCTGAAAAATTGATTGCTCTTCATTCCTTGGTGCAGGAACAATTGACTGCTGGTCACCTTGAACCTTCCACTAGTCCTTGGAACACTCCTGTGTTTGTTATAAAAAAGAAAAGTGGTAAATGGCACTTTTTACATGATTTGAGAAAAATAAATGAATGTATTCAACCGATGGGACCTTTACAATGTGGTCTTCCTAATCCTAATTTAATCCCACAATTTTATAAATTATTAGTTGTAGATTTGAAAGATTGTTTTTTCACCATTCCTTTACAGTCACAAGATAAAGAAAAATTTGCTTTCACTGTGCCTGTTTTAAATAATAGCCAACCTACACAATGATATCATTGGTCTGTTCTACCACAAGGTATGCTCAATTCTCCTACTATTTGTCAATATTTTGTGGATCAAGCTTTGCAACCTTTTCGTGCTCAATTTCCTTCTTTTTTAGTTTATCACTACATGGATGATATTTTAATTGCAGGTCCAGATTTTGATGAAGAACAAGTGCTACAAGCGTTAACTACCATTGTAGCCAGCAGAGGGCTTTACATAGCTCCTGAAAAAATACAATGCACTGAACCTTATTCATATTTAGGGTTTAAAATTTTACAATCTTCTTCCATTTCTATCTTACCTGAACTTAAAGTGCAATCTTCATATACTTTGGTTCAATGGCAAAAACTTTTAGGTACAATCAATTGGGCTCATCCATATTTTCACATTTCTACAGGAGAAATGTTACCTCTCTTTTCTTTGTTGAAAGGTTCCAAGCATCTGGTGTCTCTTACTGCTTTGCAAAAGGAATGTCTACAGAACATTCTAAATAAACTTAAACTGAGATATGTTGATAGAATTGTCTCTATAGCTACTAAATTATGGTTAGCAATTCTTCCTACTTCTCCTCTACCTACTGGTTGTCTTTATTCTCTTTTAGATGAAAAAACGATTCATATTCATGAATGGTTGAATTTGTCTGCTTCTCCTCCTAGAAATATTTTTCCTTATCAACAAGCTTTAGAAGAATTGATCATGAAAGCACGACGAAGATCTTTGCAATTAATAGGTCATGATTTGGATGGTATTGCTTTCACTTGCACTAAATTTGAACATGAACATTTAATGACTGTTTCTGACTCGTATCAAATTGCTTTTTCTCAATATCTTGGTGATATTCAATATTCTTTACCTAAAGATCCTAGAATAGTTATTACAAATACATTAAATCTTTCATTTTCTTCTATTTTTACTTGTTCTCCTATTCCTGAGGCTTTAACAGTGTTCACAGATGGATCACCTACTTGTGGTGTTGTGGTTTGGACGGATGGTCAATAATGGTTTTCTAAATTCACTTCTACTCAGACATCTGCCCAATGTTCTGAGTTGGCAGCTGTTATTTTAGCTTTGAGATTATTTTCTGATCAGCCTATTAACTTGATTGTTGATACAAAATATGTCTTTCTTGCAATGCAATCTCTTCCTTATGCTTATTGTTCTGTTTCTCTTGATGTCAATCTTTTGTCTTTATTTTTATCTTTAAAACATGTTTTGGAAGACCGTGTCTTTCCTTTATATGTTGAGCACATTAGGAGCCATACTCCTTTTCACAATTCTTTGACAGAAGGAAATCAACAAGCTGATGAAACTCTAAAAGATGTCACAATTCTTTTTTCAGATCCTGTTGCTAGTCATTCATATTTTCATCAAAATGCTAAATCTTTGGCTAAACAATTTTCTGTTCCTATTTCTCAGGCTCGTGATATTGTTCGAGGATGTACTTCTTGTCAACAATTTGCTGTTCCTTTTCCTATGGGAGTAAATCCTCGAGGAACAAAAGCCAACCAAATTTGGCAAATGGATGTCACACAATTTGCTACTTTTAAGCCATACACTCATTTACATGCAACCATTGACACATATTCTCACTTTTTATGGGTCACTGCCTCCAGACATGAGCTCACTTCTGATGCAATGTCTCATTGTCTTTCTGCTTTTTCTGTCATGGGCTGACCAATTCAATTGAAAACTGACAATGGTCCAGCATATACTAGTAAGGAATTTAATTCTTTCTGTCAACAATGGAACGTTCAATTGATTCATGGAATTCCTTACAACTCTCAAGGGCAAGCTATAATTGAGCGAGCTCATCGTACATTCAAAGCTACATTGACTAAATTAATAAAAACTGAATCTGGTCCATTCAATTTGCGAAAGATTCAAAATTTGATCTCTATTGCTCTGTATGCATGGAATTACTTAACATTTTAAGATTCCTTTTCAGAAATTCCAGTCAATTTACATTTTCATATTCAGGATCCTGTTTCACGACCTTTGGTACTCTATCGTCAACTTCCTGATCCTGCCTGGCATGGACCTACTAAACTTATAACCTGGGGTCGTGGTTACGCTGCAATTGAAGATCTGCAAACAAAACAAGCTGTGTGGATTCCAGGCCAATGTGTTCGTCCTTATCATGGAAAAAAGAATGAAAACTCTCAAGTCACAACATCCTCCAATCTTGAATTGGGACCAATTTGAAGTTCAACAACGATTCAACAAGTCCTTTCTTATGTGTTGTTTTTTCTTTTGTTTTCTCTCTCTATTTTCTGCTAACTCTGAGGCAATTATTGATTTTCCCCTTAGTCCTAATCTTTGGATTCGTCATGCTCAATATGTTTTTGATTCATGGTAGTAATGTAACTTTATATTATGAACCTCCTATGGCTTTTGGTCAAGTTGTTTTTATTCCTAATTTAATTAAGTCTTCTGCTTTCATTGTTTCGCAACTTCAACATATTTCTTCTTCTTGGCTATTTTCTACTCCTCCATATGAATTGAATTTAGTTAAATGGAAGTATCTTCGTATTAATCAATTTACTAGAGGTTTATGTTTTTGTTGTTATGCTCGTCATAATTGGCTTAATAAATGGTCTGATTACTCGAAAGCTAAACGTATTTTAGATAAAGTAGGGAATTATAGTTATTGTATTCAGAAATATTGGTTATGGGGTAATATTAATGAAACATCACAAGGTCATAATATTATACCTGATATGTATCCTGATGATTTTCCTATTTTTCAAGTCACTGAAGTCTCTGATATGGGATCAAGTGGATCAATCTGTGCTGGATGGCAATTAAAAGATCCTGCTATGTGGTTTCTCTTTGATAAATATGCAACAAATGTACACCCTCAGAACTATCAATGTGCTGCAATTGGATATTTGTCTTTACCTGTACAAATAGGTGTTTCTGATAGATTGTCAACTCGAAGGAGACCTGCAGCCTTGGGACCAACATGTTCTGATGAAGTCATTATTGATACTCAACTTTCTTCATTGCCTGAGGCGGTCTGATGGAACATGGAGATATGCCTCTTGGACTTCAATTGATGTCAAAAAATCTCCGTATCTGATGCTTGCCAGGGTGGTATGCAAAGATTGCATTTTGAAGCACCTGTATCGAATATGGAAGTTCAGGCGCTTCAAGTCGAGTATGGCCCTGTAGCCTCCCGATTTCTTATTGACCATGAAGAGAATTGAATAGAAGCCGGAACCCCAATGACTTGGAGGTACTGGTTCAATGGCACAGATGGCCAGAAGGTGTTGAATCTCGACTTCCATCAGAGCCCTCTTGGAGAGAGGAGATCTGGAACATTAGATGAACTTCTGTGGGGGGTCTGAAATAAACTTGAGGGTAACCCCTAAAGAAATCATCTGGAGAACCCAGGCGTCAGAAGTCGTGTGGTGCCAGGTGGATGTAAACTTGGACAGTCGATCTCCAATGGGGTCGGAGGCCGAGACATTATTTGTTCTTGCGGTAGGGGTGAAAATTTGAACCACGGAAGGGACGCCGTGACTGAGGATGGCGAGTCCGCTCCTTGAAGGCCTGTCTATCAGGACCTCTGTCATTGGTTCGATTAAAGGATCGCTGGTAGGCCGGGGATTGGAACCCGGGATCCGAGGATCGAAAGGACTGCCTGTGATAGGGAAAGGCTGATCAACGATCCGACCACTTATAGGCATAGGGAAGTACTTTCTTCTTGTCCCTACCTTCCACGAGGACCGGGTCTAAGTAATCACTGAAGAGAGAACCTCCTTTAAAAGCCGATGTGGCCAGCCGCCACTTGGTCCGCATGTCAGCTTGCCAATGGTGCAGCCAAAGAAGACATCTGGAAGCAACATTGGAGGCCAATGCCTGTGATGCAAACTTCGCGGAGTTAAGAGTGGCATCCGCGGAATATTCAGTTGCACCTATTAACTTATTGACGTCTTGATGCAGGCGTGTATTGTCAGGGGAGATCCGTGACTGCATCTGACGGAGCCAGATGAGGGACATTCTGGCAAAAAAGGAGGCCACCGTGGCTGTTTTGATGGCCCATGCCGCGGCCTGGTGAGTTTTGCGGGTCGAAACATCCACCCTTCTGTCCTCCATTTTAAGAAGGATGCTGGACGAGGTGAGCTGTGCCAAAGGAGCATCGATTGAAAGGAGTTGAAGGAGGTCCTCAAGGATACTGAATACCATTTTTTGTCTAAACCGCTAGGAGTCGGGATAGACCCCGGTTGGGCCCACTGTTGTTGAACCATATCCAGAAAAAGTTTAGGCGATGAAATGGTGTCATGATCCGGGATCGCCTCGGTGAAGAGAAGATTGGTGGAGTCCTGAGGATTCGAGGATCCCTCAATACCTACAGGGGTAGTCCCCTTTAAACATTTCATGTTGGAAAAGCCCCGTGTTATGTGGCCGGTTGGAGGAAATTTCCTCCTCCTCACTGGAAATGTTGAAATCAAAGGCATCATCGTCCTCTAACAGTGAGTGGTCGCCGTGATGAGATGGGGAAGGTGAATCAGCAGTGTGCGAAGACTCACTGTCGAGATGGCTCAATGGCTGTACAGATCTGTGAGCTGAAGCCAGAGCCGATAAAGGAGCCAGAATGGACGTTGTCCTACCTGAACGTCCCTTTTATGCTCACTGCGACGACAATCCTACATATGGGTTGTTGAAGTGTGATTGGATATACTGAGTGCTCATCATTTTTTCCTCTGCAGTCCTTGTCCCGCCCACTGCTTGTTCCTGTCAGTCTTTTTCACGAAGCCTGTGGTAATCGAAGCAGACTGGAACAGGCCCACATCACGTAAGGTGACCTCCTACAGAGGAATGAAAGAAAGAAAAAAACCCCTATGGCAGGGGATGGCTAGCGAACGGGCAGGCCAGATTGTCATCGCAGCGAGCATAAAAGGAACGTTCAGGTAGGACAATGCCCATTTTCCTGACTCGCTGCTCCGACAATCCTACATATGGGACATGCCCAAGCTACAAATTCTGGGAGGGAGCCGCAGCCATCCCCTGAACCTGAGGGGAAATTATTGATTGTAATACACGTTTGCCAAAAGAGGCTTCAGCAGAAGCAAATGAATCTAAGCGATAATGACAAACAAAGGAGGAGAGGGAGGACCAGGTGGCCGCCCGGCAAATTTCATCTATCGAAGCCCGTGTAGCCCATGCCGCTGAAGTAGCAGCGCTCCTAGTCGAGTGAGGTAAAATGCCCCCGGGAATAGGGGTCCCTTGTAATTCATAAGCTTTGGATATACAGGCCTTGAGCCATCTACCACAGTGGCAGAAGAAACCTTCTGTCCCATCGATGAAGACAAAAATGACACCAAGAGGGCTTCAGTTTTCCTAAATGATGATGTATGTCGGATGTAGCGTCGCAGAGCCCTGCGAACGTCTAAAGTATGTCATGTCTTTTCAAGTGGGTGGTGCGGGTCTGGACAAAAATTTGGCAGGACAATCTCTTGAGACCGATGAAATGTAGAATTGATTTTAGGGATAAAGACAGGGTCCAGTCGAAGAACCACATGGTCAGGAAAGAAGACACAAAGATCTGGGTGAATGGAGAGCGCTGCTATTTCGGATACTCTACGAGCTGAAGTCACTGCCAACAGAAAGGCCACTTTCAATGACAGGTAACTTAAGGAAGTAGAACCAAGAGGCTCAAACGGTGCCGATGTGAGGGCTTGTAATACCAGGTGGAGATCCCAGGTAGGATAGCAGTGTATTACAGCTGGTCGTAGATTTGCCGCTCCTTGAAGAAAGGATCGAATTCTCCGATCGTGAGACAACAGCTGGTGACCATCCCCCGGCAAGACTGTGGCTAAAGCTGCTACTTGTCGGCGTAGAGTAGACAGGGCCAATCCTTTATCAAAACCCAACTGTAGAAATCGGAGAACGTCCGAAACGGAAGCTGAAGTAGGGTCCACAAGGTTGGAAGCAGACCACTGCACAAATATCTTCCAGGATGCATTGTAATGCGCACGGTGGATGCCCGCCTGGCAGCTTGAATGGTAACGATGACCTCAGAAGGGACGTTGTCCTTACTTAGCATTATCTTTTCAAGTGCCAGATGGTCAACTGGAGCCAACCTGGATCCGGATGCTGAATGGCGCCGTGGCTCAGAGACAGTCGGTTGAGAGGAATGCACCGTGGCATCTCTACAGAAAGCTCCCGTAGATCGGCGAACCACGCTCTCCGAGGCCAATGGGGCGCCACCAGGAGAAGGTCCGCGTGTTCCAAGAGCGTTTTGAGACATTGCAAATAGGTTGACTGTTGGTGTGCCAAACCTGGCTGCAATCTCTTGGAACAATTGGGGACTTAGGCGC
The DNA here is from genome assembly GCF_059756535.1 of Pantherophis guttatus. Taxonomy (NCBI): domain Eukaryota; kingdom Metazoa; phylum Chordata; class Lepidosauria; order Squamata; family Colubridae; genus Pantherophis; species Pantherophis guttatus. The sequence continues at coordinate 116,038,182 of NC_142065.1, read as the reverse complement.
CACTCCGATGGATCCAGGTGACCCCTGCTTAGATAGTCTGCCTGGAGGTTGGACTTGCCGGAAATGTGCTCCACCTTCAGTGAAAGAAGATGTTGTTCTGCCCATGACATCAATGTCTCCGTCTCCGTCATCAGGTCCTTGGACCTCGTTCCCCCCGGCGATTGAGATGGGCCTTCATAGTCATATTGTCTGTTAATATGAGTACATGTTTGTTCCTTATCTGAGACGAAAACTGAATCAACGCCAAGCGCACCGCCCGGAGCTCTAACCAGTTGATACTGTGTTGTCGTTCCAGAGGGGACCAAGTCCCCTGCGCAAGAGTCAAGTCCAGGTGTGCGCCCCAGCCATAGAGGCTGGCATCCGTGGTGATCGTAACCCATTGAGACTCAAAAACAGAGTCCCGGATAGAAGAGCCGGAGAACCCACCAGCGAAGAGACTCCTGCACCTGACGGGGAACACGGACCTTGGTTGACGACTCTGACTGACCTGTCCATTGAAAAGGAAGGAGAAACCACTGTAGTTGACGGGAGTGGCGGCGAGCCCACGGTACGATGTGAATACAAGATACTAACTTCCCCAACAGTTGGGACAACAGTAGGAGTGGCACAGAGGTCCGTGATAGCACCTGGTGCACAATGTCCCTGATACTTGACTGATGGTCCGGGGAGAGAAATACACGGCCTTGCAACGAATCTATTATCGCCCCCAGATGCAGGATGGACGTTGCTGGAGAAAGATGACTCTTGTCCAGATTGAGGACAAACCCGTGACTTTGTAGAGCATGAATAACTGTCATTCTGTCCCGATGAGCCTAGGATAGATAAGTCAATAGAAGCAGAATGTCGTCCAGGTAACAGACGATGCAGATGGAGCGCTCCCTCAACGAAGCCGCCAAGGTGGCCAGAATCTTTGTAAAGGTTCTCGGCGCCGACGACAGTCCAAACGGCATGGCCTTGTATTGAAAATGCCACTCGTTGTAAGCGAATCGGAAGCGTCTGTGACTTGGGTGTATCGGCACGTGGAGATAGGCCTCCTTGATGTTGATGGATTGCATGAGGTCCCCTTGCCGGATGCATCCCAGAATGGACCAAAGCGAATGCATCTTGAAGCGCCAATACAACACGAACAGGTTGAGCTGTTTGAGATTGAGAATTCCCCTCCACCCCCCCCCCCGAGCTCTTTGGAACCAGGAACAATATTGAATAAAATCCGGTCCGTACCTGATCCTCCGGAACCGGCTCGATAGCCTCTATATCCAACAGGTATTGGATCTCTAGAGCCATGAGATGCCTCATTTGAGGAGAGGCCGACAGAGGGCACTGAAGAAAATGGTTTGGGGGAGTGGAGGTGAATTCTAGGGTAAGGCCCGTCGTGATGGTGCGTCCGTAGAAGCAGTGTCCCATTGATGGTAAAACGATTGAAGACGGCTGCCTTATAGGGAGAGAGACCGGTGAGTCACTTGCCGCGCCTGAAAGATCGAAATCCGGAGCCCCGGAAAGGTTGTTTGAAGGCTGGCTGGCGTTTGCCCCTGTCCCGAAAGGAAGATCGGTCAGAAGAGGGGTACTGCCCTTGTGTGGAAGGTCTTTGAAAATGGTACCCACTGGGTCCTGGTTCTGCATGAAAGGGCGGCCTCGTATAAGGGGTAAAACGACAGTCCGGACGCCTGTATGAAGTAGAAATAACTTTTCGTTTATCACGCCCCTCAACCAAAACTGGCTCCAAAGCCTGACCAAAGAGAGCAGATCCTTTATAAGGAGCAGTGGTAAGCCTCCATTTCGACTTTAAGTCGGCCCTCCAATGACGAAGCCATAAAAGGCGGCGGGAAACCACCGTGGAGGCCAGGGCCCTGGATGCGAACTTAGTCGCGTCCAAGGAGGCATCGGCAGAATACTCAGCCGCAGCAATTAACTTAGTCACATCCTGGTGAATACGGGCCTCCTCTGGAGGCAACCTGTCTCGAAGCTGGTGAAGCCAAATAAGCGATGCCCTATTAAAAAACGAGGCAGATGTAGCAGCTTGGATGGCCCAAGCGGCTGCCTGGTGCATCTTCCTAAATGACAGCTCTGTTCTTTTATCCTCCATCTTAAGGCCATCACCTACATCCCCTGCCAAAACAGAGGGAGAGATAAGACTGGCAACAGGCTCATCAACTGCAGGTAAGTTCAATAAAGCATCGAGCTCTGGGGCAGTGCAATACATCTTTTTGTCATGACCGGATGGTCCAGAAAGAGAGCCTGGGCGTTCCCATGGCCGCTGAATTACTTGAGAAAACAAATCAGGGCATGGTACAAAGTCAATGTCAGTGTGAGGTAACTTAAATAAGGAGTCATTAGGATTCTCGTGATCTTGGGTGGAAGAGGCAGAGTCAAGAACTTTGCCCATCTTGGTTGCCACCTTTGCCTTATGCAGGAGCGATTTAAAGAGAGCGGGCCTGAATAGACTGGGGATTGAAGGTTTATCCTGAAACTCCTCATCATCCTCTGACAGTTCAAAATCCTTGAGGAAATCATCATCCTGAGTAGAAAACTCAGATTGGTTATAAGAATAGCTGGTGGAAGGTTGAACCTTGGGTGCAGGTGGAACAGATCCAGATGTGCTTGGAAGGGTGCCCAGGAGGGCCTGTTGGTGTAACCCAGCTTGAAAAATACTGGCAAATGCCTGGGACAAAATAGCTTGGAAATCTATTGTAGGGGTAGGATTAGAGACTCCCACATTATTCAAGCCGCCCACCGTTGAAGGCTGTACAGTCTGAGGTACCGGAGCAGTGATTGTGGAGGGCATTGACAGAGAACCTTGCATCACATTTTCATTCTGACTAGATCCTGCCCTTGAGGAACAAGGATAATAAAGTTGAGAAACGAGAGGAACAGTTGGTATAACCACATTGTCCTCAACAGGTATTGCAGAAAGGCCCTCTGGTTGAATAGCGGCCTTTGCCTTATTAAATTGCCTTTCCAAGGCATTATGGCGCCTTATGGCATCTTTATCTATTGATCCAACTTGCTGAATGGTGGATTTGGGGCCTGACTTGGACCCCCCCTTTGGATTTGGCTTTTCTTTTCCCTGCAGGTTTGGGCGAAGGGGCTCTGACTGGGGAAGCCTCCAGCTCAATATTGGAGGACAGAGGAGAGTCTGCCATAACAAAAGGTAAGTAAATCTTAATGCCAATTAAATCAATTAAGTAATTATTATAATTTAATTTTTCTTTTTTTTCTTTTTTTTATTTATGAAATAGATATAAGCCAAGAAAAAACAATAGAAACAGTACACTTCCCTTGAGAAGAGCAAGCTCTGGCCGCTGGAGAAATCAGGGAAGCAGAAGACTGCATGAATCCAGGCAGCGAGGCACACTTCACTTCCCTGTCAATCTGTGGGAAAAAAAGGCTCCATGTTAACTGGCCACAATAACAAAGGCAATCAATTTGTTAGCGTAACGAACAACCGCTGCAGCGGAATCGAACGCTCCAATAAACAGGCCGGCAAAGCAAAGGCAGCAAACAGCCATTCTGATCTCAATTCAAACTTACTGCCTCAGCCATTTAAAATGGCGGGCGAAGCAAAATGGTGGGAACTTTAACCGCCGCAAATCTAGTCCACACATCAGAGTATGCCATTGGCGGGCAGGGACCCTGGAGCCGCGAAATGACCATGGAGAAGCTGCGAGGGTGAGGGCGGTTATTCCGGCTAACCAGGGAACCAGCTCCACCACCAAGAAAGAACAACGAACGTGCCTCTCAGCTGAGTGAAATTGAAGTGCCCCTCAGCTGTCAACGGAGCAATCGGGCGGCTCGGCAGCTCACAGCCAAACCCCGAAGCCGCAGCTCGTAAAATAAACAGTCCCTCGAAGCGCAGCTCTCCACAATGTTAAGAATAAGAATTGGCAATAAAAAAGGCAAAACGCACCCCTCAGCTGTTACCTGGAGCGAAAAAACGGCGGCTCGGAGGCAGAAGCTGAACCGAAACCCACAGCTCCCAATTTAAAGCCAAACAAGCTAAATTTAACAGGAAAGACTAATTAACTAGGAAAAACAGTAAATACAGAGAATTAAGCTAAATTAGCAAGAGAAAAGGCACTCAGGTCTGGTCCAATCCACTGAGTGAAAAAGACTGACAGGAACAAGCAGTGGGCGGGACAAGGACTGCAGAGGAAAAAATGATGAGCACTCAGTATATCCAATCACACTTCAACAACCCATATGTAGGATTGTCAGAGCAGCGAGTCAGGAAAATGCCCCATTGCGTGAGAGCTGTGTCAATACTCCTGGTTATAGTCTGAGTGATAAAATCACACATGTCCTGTGAAATGTGAGAGGGAAGACCTCAACTGGGTGGAGTCCCGCTGCAGTGGGAGTAAATGATGAGGAAGGCTTAGATATTCATGATGGCATAGGAGGGTCTGAGACGGAACCAGATCCCTGGGCGAATACCTCCCTAATTACTGCCTGGTCAACCTGCGTTTCAGCAGGTGATGATGGAGACCAGGTAGCAGTATTCGGACATCTATGGGGGGAAAGTCCCTGATCTTGAGGCAAGATGGTTCGTCCCCCAGTTTCCAAAGCGCTCGTAGTCGAGGTGGACACTGCCTTTTTTTGTGCCTTGTTGAACTGTTTATTCAGCATCTTTTTCTGCAGCAACAGAGGATGATGCTTTGGCCGACGAATTGTCCCTAGCAGAATGGGGGTTAGACTTTGACCTGCTCTTTCTGCTGGTAGAAGGATGGGGGGAACTTGAGCGATGCGAGGGAGAGTGACTACGATCTGCCATGTTGAAATACAAAGTTCTTTAGGCAATAGAAAGATCTGACAGCACAGCTCTAGATAATATGGGGGAAACCTTGAATAATGGCAGGAAGCTAACGAGACAGCTGCGCAAGGCCACAGATCCGTGTCAAACAAATCAGACCAGTGAGCGGATCATGCCACCTGGATGGCTCCAGGCACATTTTGGGGCCCCCAGAAAATTGCGTGGGACTGGCAACACAGCCCCTCAAGCGCCAACCCCAGGAGGTGAAGCGAAATTCCTGAGGGCTGACAACACAGCCCACTAACAGTTGCACTATAAAAACCTCCACAAAGTGGCATTGAATCGACAACACGGTTCTTCAAGTGTCCACAGTAATAGCAACAGAATGGCTTAGAGCCAACAGTACAGCTCTTCCAGCCCTCCACAGTGAAACAAAATGGTGCCGAGCCAAGAGGACCGCTCCTGCGTACCAGGCAAAATGGTCGAAGGATTCAAAAGCCGACAAAATGGCACTGCTAACCAACGGACTACGGTCGATCAGGAAGAGCCAGCCCCTACAACACAGGGCTTCCCTCAATTCCTCTAGCGCGAAGCCGACACCACGGCTTCTAGCGGGCTTCGCTTCACTCACGATTAAAGTCAGCAATCTTCTCAACTAGGGATCATGAGGAGACTCGAAAAGCAACGAGCGGAGTCCACAGTGGCGGCAGCAAGCCGCTGCTCAGCTGAGTGGCGCCTGGGTGAACTCAAACCTCCCTGGCAACCGCAATGCAGCAGAAACAGAAAGGATTGTATGAGATGGAAATATAAGAAATTTCTCCAGCTAACAGAAGCAATATAGAGAGTCCATTGAAGGAGCCAAGAAAAAAGCAGTCATTCAGGCCGGACTGAGTTAATGAACTGGAGCCTAACCAGAAGGGGAGGTGTGTTTATGCAAATATTAATGCAGTCTTTGGCCATGAGGAGAACCCATTCAATGGACTCTCTAAGCAGCACAAGGGAGAAGTGTGACTTTCTATACTCCGAGACACTGGCTGTGGCACGTCTCCCCATATTCCTCTTGCCACCTCCATGGCTGCTTGCTGCTCTTGCACTTAAACTTAGTGTGCTGCACAATGGGGGAGACAGCACTCCCTCCTCCTCCTCCTCCTGGAGCCCATTACAACATGGAGCATCAGCTGCAGCCAGGTGGCCCAACCAGTGTCTCGGCGCAGAGCAAAGTCACACGTCTCCCCCAGTGGCCGAAGTGCAGAACAAGGGCCGGAAAAAGAGGCAAGTAGAGGGGTGCTTCACTCCCGCTCTGGAATACGGAGCCAGTCTCCATCCATCGCAGTCGCCCTTCTCTTCTCAGGGTAGGCGAGGAGGGAGGGGGAGGGCCACCCAGTGGTGGGATCATCTGACAGGGAGCCACAGGAGAGGGCCCAAAGAGCTGCATGCGGCTCTAGAGCTCCATGTTGCCAACCCCCGGCCTATTCTATATCTGTGATTTTGGTTTTTCCTATCTGAGTACAAGACCTTCCTTTTCTCATCACTGAACTGCATCTTATTGGACAGTGCCCATTTCTCTGGTCTGTCAAGATCCTTCTGAATCTTGGGTGTATCTTTCAAAGTGTTGGCAATTCCCCCCAAGTTGGAGTCAACTGCAAGTCTGAGGAGTGCTCCTTCTATTTCCTCATCTAGATGAAGAACACTAGGCCCAAGAAGAACCTTGAGTACCCTACAGTGTACTTTACTCCAGGTAGATAGAATTCCAGTGAGGATTACATGCAAAGTGCAGTTAATCAGCCAACTGCAAATCCATTTGAACAAAATAGCTGCAGTTTTCCTTAGGAAACAGAAATCAGGTACAGAAACAAAGAACATGAAATACGTACTATAATTACATAATACGATACTGTAGAGCTTTTTAAAAAGATATGGGAAGTGAAACTGATGATAGATTGAATATGATTTGGCAATGTGATAAAGATAAAAATACCCCATCAGAGGAAGCAATTATAAAGAAGATTTTGGATTGTGCGGAAGCTGATAAATTGACTAAAAAACTGAAAGATAGAGACCAAATACAAACATGTTTATCTTGGGAAAAACTATATATTTGGCTATCAAAGAGAAAACTATAATCCCAAACTAGATTAGGAGTCATATTTATTGAAGAATTTATATTATACAAGTAAAGTGAGGTCGGATAGACCTAATTGATTTATAAATGTAAATTAAGTTGTTCTGCCTCCCCTGGAATGTAACATAGATATATTGTACCAAATATTAAGTTATTAAGGTACTACTTATAGGCATGTATGTTATTTGTTTTGTTCTTTTGTCTGTCATTTATCTGGTGTGTTGTCTTCTTTTTTAATGACAAATGTAAATAAAGATTTTTTTTAAAAAAAAAATGATTTGGCAATGTGACTGTCAACTCACAAAGCATCCCTGGCTTGCTCTCGAGTTACCATAGGTGAGGGAGGATGGGAACCGGACGAAGCAACACGGCAGTCACAGACAGGAACACATTCCAGACATATCTTTCTCAAGGCTGTCTCTCAGGGTTACCAACAGCGGCCTGAGGGGAATGGTCTCTACAACCACTAAATTGTTCCGTTGGCGAATGTGGTTAATGATAAACCCGGGGGGGGGGCAGGAAACGACAGGGTCATGATTAGGGCTGTAAATTACGTGGAGTCAGAGTTGGCTTCATTTGGGTACGTGCTGACATGGAGCTCCTAATAAATAACTGTATTTCTTTTGAAGCTTGGCTTGAGGCTCATGATTTAATTAGGGCATCTGTCAGAACAGTGACATGGCTTCAATTTTTTTGCATTACAGAAATATAATTTATATTTATTGATAAATAAAAATTGTGTTACCTATTGGTTAGTCTTAAGCTCAACCCTTCTGAAGGGTTCCAGAAGGAGGTTGGGGAGATATCTGACTCCCTTGTCCACAGACCGGCTGAGTCCCTGGTGGCTGCCTGGAATAGGGCGGCATCTGGGGCACTGGACCGGATTGCGCCTTTGCGACCTCTCCATGGCAGTGGAGCCAGGAAAGCTCCCTGGTTTACCGAGGAGCTACGGGAGATGAAGCACCAGAAGAGACGTCTAGAGTGATGCTGGAGGACCAGTAACTCCGAATCTGACCGAACACTCTTAAGAGCCTTTATTAGGACTTATTTAGTGGTGATACGGGCGGCAAAATGTTTGCATTTTTTCCGCACTTATTGCATCCATGGATTCGCGCCCAGCTGCCCTATTTAGGGTGACTCTCTCCCTCCTTAATGCAGGGTGAGTGGAAGAGCCCTTGCAGGGTAGAGCTGAGGAGTTTGTGCAGTTTCTGTCAGATAAAGTCGCTCAGATTCGGATGGACCTGGACTCTGATTGGGCAATTACGACCGAGATGACGGGGGCAGGTCTTAGTCCTATTGTATGGGATGAATTTGAGCCTGTGACTCCTGAGGAAGTGGACAAGGCTGTAGGAATGATGAGTTCCTCCACTTGTTTGTTGGACCCGTGCCCCTCCTGGCTGGTTTCGGCCAGCAGAGAGGTGACACGAGGCTGGCTCCAGGCTTTAGTTAACGCAACCATTAAAGGAAGCGGTTGTAAAGCCCATCCTCAAGAAGCCTTCCCTGGATCCAGCAGAATTAAAGAACTTTCGTACAGTCTCCAACCTACCCTTTGTGGGAAAGGTTGTAGAGAAAGTGGTGGCACTTCAGCTCCTACGGTCATTGGAGGAAACGGATTATCTAGACCCTTTTCAGTCTAGCTTCAGGCCTGGTTACAGCATGGAAACTGCCTTGGTCACACTGATAGATGATCTCTGGCGAGCCCGAGATGGGAGTCATTCCTCCATCTTGGTGCTACTTGACCTCTCAGCGGCTTTCAATACCATTGACCATGGTATCCTTCTGGGACGACTAAGGGAGTTGGGAGTGGGAGGCATCGTGTTACGGTGATTCTCCTCCTATCTCTCTGGTCGGTCACAGTCGGTGTTGGTAGGAGGACAGAGGTCAACCCCTAGGCCCCTCATTTGTGGGGTGCCTCAGGGCTCGGTCCTCTCTCCCCTCCTATTTAACATCTACATGAAGCCGCTAGGTGAGATAATCCGATGATACAGGGTGAGGTATCAGCAATACGCTGATGATACCCAGCTGTATATCTCTATCCCGCGTCAATTCAGTGAGGCGGTGGATGTGATGTGCCGGTGCCTGGAGGCCATGAGGGTTTGGATGGGAGTCAACAGGCTCAGACTTAACCCAGACAAGACCAAGTGGCTGTGGGTATTGCCTCCTAAAGACTATGTTGATTGTCCATCCTTGGTTCTTGTCCCCTTCAGAACGGGCTCGCAATTTGGGTGTCCTCCTAGACTCACAGCTAAGATTAGAGCAACATCTGTCAGCTGTGGCTAGGGGGACCTTTGCACAGGTTCGCCTGGTGCACCAATTGCGACCCTACTTGGATCAGGAGGCTCTCCTCACAGTCACTCATGCCCTTGTCACCTCACGGTTAGATTATTGCAACACGGACTATGTATTTGTTGCAATTTCTATTTGTTTGATGTCTAACCTAAGGTCTGCTGTCATCCAGGCCATGTCAGTTCTGGACCATGATTGGTGGGGAATCGAGTAAAATGTGAATTGTTTTTTATTTTGATTGATTTCCCTCCAAGCGTCTTGTAGTTGAAATTCTTGTACCATATCCTGAAATGTATCCGGTAGTGTTTTTTTCCTGGATTTATTTTTTTTACTACTTTGAAAGTCCTTCTCTATATCTATGATTGCGTTACAGTCTCCAATGAGACATATTTTCATAGTCCAATTCTTTAATTATATTATGTATTTTTTTGAAATAATCGGTTTGGCTTCCATTCGGCGCATAGAGTGACACTAATAGTATGGTTTTCGTTCCTGTTTTTATCTCAATCATCAGGGTCCTCCCTCCTCATCTGCAAATATTTGTTTTGCTTGTATATGATTTTTAATATTGCTATGCCTTTCTTTTTTTGTTCCGATAGTGCAGTATAGAGTGTTCCCAGTCGTTTATTTTCTAGTAATTTTTGATGTTGTTTTTTGATGTGGACTTCTTGTAATGTTATGATATCTGTCTTCAATTTCTGTAAATTTTTGAATATACGAGTTCTCTTTGATGAGATATTTAAGCCATTTATGTTAATTGATATCAGTTTTAGTTCCTTCTCCATTCCAATCTTCTATTTCCTTGCTGTCTTGAGTCTTCTTGTGTTTTTTGCGATACTTTGTGTTTTTTCCCTTGCTCCCTCTCTTTCCGTCTTCCCTTTCTCCATTCTTGTTCTTCCTTCTCGTTCTCTCTGTACTTCATCTGGTAAGCCCTCCTTATTGATGAAATCTTGTTGGACTTTGGTTTCTTATTCCTCTTCTAATGCAAAATGCCTGTCAAAAAACTGTTGTGCTTTTTCTAAGGTGTCAATTCTGTGTTTTTTGTCTTGCCATGAAACAAGGATTCCCTCGGGTGTCAACCACCGGAACATTATTTTATGTTTATTCAATTCTGTTGTTAGAAAGTTATAATTTTTCCTTGTTTCTCTTATTCTTCTCGGAATTTGTTTTAATGTTATTATTTCTTTATCTTTATAAGTGATTACTTCCTCTCTCATTATTTTATATATTTCTTCTTTCACCGATTTCTTGCAAATCTAATATGGATCTCTTTAGGTAATTTATTCCTTCGGGCGTAATTTGTATATACTCTATAGACCTCGTCTATTTCTTTACTAATTTCCTCCTTATCTTTTTGGGTTGCCTCTGCTAGAATCCCCACCATCAAATCTCTCAGATTCTCTTCTCTGGTCTCAGCGATATTTTGAAATCTTAGGTAGAAGGATGCCTTCTCCATTTCTAAGTACGAAATTGAATCTTCCAATTCTTTATTCCATGCTATTTGATCACTTTCCATATTATCCAGTTTTTTTTCTGCTTGGTCCATTTTTATTTTGATGTTTTGGATCCGTTGTTCATTTTTTTGGATGTTTTGTTGTATCTTTTCCATCTTATCATCCATTTTTTTAAAATTGTCCTTTATCTCTCCTATATCTGATTTCAGTTCTTCATGATTCTTCCTGCTTTCCTCATGGTTATTAGCTATTGATTCTTGTGTTTTATTCATCCCCTCTTGTATCATTGCCAAAACTGAATGTATATTTTGAATATTGAATGTTGGAGGAGTTTTCTCTTTTTCTATAGATAGCATTGTATCTATCGTGTTCTGTTGTGTCGGTGATGCAGTGGTCGATGTCTGGTTAGAAATTATCCTTTTACTTGTTTTAGTTGTCGCAGATGGGCCTGTAGTTGTCATCTTTTCTGTTTCACCGCTTCCCAAATTTTCATACACAACCTACTTTATAAAGTCAATTCGTTGGGATTTCTTGTTGATAAATTGTTTCTATAGATTATGTTGATTGTGGGAACAGGATATAGTTGTTTAACTTTCAAATCAATTTTCAGGAGTTCACTTTTCAATATCATTATATAAGGATCAAAATATCATTAGAGGGGAGCAGAGAAAAAGTCAAATATTTCAGCAAATCATGTATCTATTCTATCTTAAATATGCTATTAAATTCTTGCTTATTTGTTTAATCTTATCAGTATTAAATGTCAATTCTTATCTTAAATAATAGTGTGTGTGTGTGTATATATATATATATATATATATATATATATATATATATATATATATATATATATATATATGTTTTCTCAGGTTTTCGCGGGTGTTTGTATGTAGGTCTTTGGTTATTCAGGTCTTCTCCCACGTAAAATTGGAAGTGTCTTGGCGACGTTTCGACGAAGTCTCATTCGTCATCTTCAGGCTGGTGTTCTCGGCTTTGTGCTTCCAGGAGCAATGTGAGATCGCAGCTGTCTCTTCCTTTTAACTGCTAGTGGGGGTGACCCAATCAGCTCACACCCCCACTAGCAGTTAAAAGGAAGAGACAGCTGCGATCTCACATTGCTCCTGGAAGCACGAAGCCGAGAACACCAGCCTGAAGATGACGAATGAGACTTCGTCGAAACGTCGCCAAGACACTTCCAATTTTATGTGGGAGAAGACCCGAATAACCAAAGACCTACATATATATATATATATATATATATATATATATATATATATATATAGTTAATATTTCGGGTTTCTTCCCGTGTAATTGTGGATATATCCCTAAAAGGGTAGAAGCGACGTTTCGGCAGAATCCCATCTGCCATCATCAGGCTTATGCCAGTAGTCATTTACCCGAAATATTAACTATACACACATACATACCCGTGAAAACTTACATAAACATAAACATATATATATATATATATATACATACATACATACATACATATATATATATATATATATATATATATATATATATATATACACACTCTATTTCGATTTGTCAATATACTAATATATCAATGACTCAAGTTTATAATAAGTTATATCAAAAGGACAGGGGAAAGATGAGAGAGAGAAAAAAAGAAAATAAGATATTTGGTTATAATATTGTCATCTATTCAATTCCTAAAATATTATCAATATATTACTACAGTCAAAAACTATTCTATCTTTCCTCCTTATATTCCTATAAGTAAATATGTACTCTTTTCTTATTCTCTGAGTTTATCAATTCAATTTGCTATGTACTATAAATTTAATCTTATAAATTATAATACAATATAATATAAATATAGAAAATTAGAAGAGGATAGAGAAGGTTTGATTAATTGAATTAATTAATTGAATATATCACTAAATCAACTTAAGTAATAATTACTATACAAATCTTAATAGCTGGATTCAGCTTCCGAATTCATGGTCGTTGTGATTCTCAGCTGATCTTGCATCATTCAAACTTGTCTCCCATAAAAATTATTGCAAGTGTCCTTCAATTTTACTTCCCAGTAGTGTTAATATCACAATATCAAAACCCCAATGTCACTTAGTTATTTCAGGGTAAATACCCTAATATGCTTGTTTGAGTCCACCGTTTGTTTGTTAATTCCAAATACAAAAGTTCTATAGGTCCACTCTCACTTTCAGTGACTACCTCTCCTTAATCGCCTCGGCTTCGTTTCCATTTGTAATGAGTCCAACGTTTCCTTCTTCAAGTCTATGCTGGATGCCATTAATAAACCCAAAGTTTAGTTTAGTTTCCAGTTTCCTTGTCTTTAATTACTGTTCTTATGGTCTCTTATAGTCTCTTATTCCAATCGCCTTGTAATGTTCTCCTGTACTCCTTTCGCAGTCCAATCAATCCTCGCCAGGTTCCGAATCCCAATCAAGTCAAATTCAATATATTTTATAATCCACAACTCTCTAATACATGTTCTTTTGAATCCACGTTGTTTCCGTCACCTATCAATTCCGCTTAGTCACCCTCTGGTTGGTTTCTCCGCTCCACTCCGTTTACTTTCACTTCGCCGCTTTCTTTTTGGCTCCGTTTCGCCAATTAGTTTGGAGACTCTCTCTTAATTATATTCTTTTTTTTCCTCCACTCTATAGTTGTACCTTTCCAAATTTTGCTTTGTTCTTGTTTTTTGCCGATGTCTTCTTTATTCAATCTTCGCCTCCTTTTTAGTCAGCTGTCAACGTTCAGGCCAGCCAGGGATGGCTGGGTTTTTTCCGATCGGAATTAAGGGGTTTTCCCTGAACCTTCGGGGCGATTGCTGTCGCCTCCGAGGTCCTCGGGATTTCCCCTTTAATCTATTGACCTCTTCGTGGTCAATAGCACCGAGAATCGGCTTCCAGATCAAAAATTTGGATCTCGGTCCCCTTTGTTCCTGGCACGGTGAAAGTTGCCACCGGAAGTCTCGGGTTTTAATTGTTTTTAATGTTTTAATTTTTAATGTTTTTATATATGGTTTTTAATGCATTGTAAGCCGCCTTGAGTCTTCGGAGAAAGGCAGCATACACGTTGAACAAATAAATAAATAAATAAATAAGTATTGTGTTGAGTTTGGGCACCCCGTTTTATAAATAATTTAGTAAACGTTTATAAGATTCAGCGTGGGCAAGAAGGACAATCATGAGAAATCAAACTAAACATTATTCCAGTCATGGAATAATGAACTGAACATAAAGGTCAAATTCCAACTGAATAATCAAAAATGTTTTTAATAATATTAATATTAACCAGAAATATGATAAATTTCCCTCACTGCATATTTTCAGTCAAATGCTATGGAATCATCTATCCTGAATGTTTTGAGTTCCTACAAAGAGCAGGGGATTAACCTAAGTGGCTTCTTACACTATTATGATTTTATGGGTGGGAGCGTGGGGGAACTGAAAGGTTATGACACAAAATGAAATTCCACTGAAAATGTCTGAAATATTAATTCAGTTGCTCTGAAATTTCCTGGATTTTTCATTCCTGTTTAAACATTGGTACTTTATAGATTAATTTTCAAGTATCTAATATTCTGATTAAAATAAGAGACATTATCTCGTTAATATTAATTCGTTTTTTAAAAAAGAAAAATTCTTCTCATTTACATTACCATGGAATTTTGAAAATGATACAAATGCAATTCCTTGCAATTTCAACTCATTATGGGAATTTACTGAGAAATCCACGGAATGAGAATTATTTACTTGCTAAAAATAATCTATATTAAAAGAATTTTCTCACAAAATCATTTTATTTCAAATGGACAACCAACACCGTCAGTGAGAACAAACAAGGCTTTGAGAAAATAACGTCTTACTTGGAGGAAGACTTGCAGGATACAAAGCCGACAAACTAAAACGTCTGATTCTCCCTTTAAAGATATTTTTATTAACCTTTTTTTCTTCCTTCCCTTTACTTAATAGACTACGATCTCTTCAATGTCGAACGCATCTATACAGGCGAAAATTAAAAAAGGCGTTGTTGGGATCCGTCTCCATGGTGATCTCCGTTAGATCTGTTCTGCCAGGCGCTTTGAAATGACGTTATCATAACGCTTCTTTTAGCGGAGGCGTTCGGATGGTTCGTATATAGCGTAATTTGAATGTGTTCAGGGGAGAAAGTGGGGAAGCGTATATGAACGAAGAGAAGAAAAATGGTCTTGTAATGGCGGACTTGAAAGCTCCAGAACCTCTGGAAATCGAAAACAGGTAGGATATGAATGAGAACGGAGAACGAACAGTACTGACTGGTAGGCCTAAAACTTGAAGGGCTTTTTTGAGTAAGGCGGGGGGGGGTTTGAGTAGGGGGGTAGGAATGTAACAAGAGAAAATCTGGATGGAATTAATGAGTGTAGGTTTACAGATTACAGATTAACAGAGTTGGAAGGGACCTTATAGGTCATCTAGTCCAAACCCCCCTCCCCCGCCCAAGCAGGAGACCCAACACCATTTCTAACAAATGGTAGTCCAATCTCTTCTTGAAAGAGAATTTGTAGGATGTGTTGATACATTTGCATTTTGAGGGAAGTTCAAAATGGTTGAACAAGTTTTAGTTTTCGAATATGCATCTATTTCTTTAGTGTTAATTGTTGGGAAGCCAGAGTCTTTTTATTCGCAAAATAATTGATACTAGATATAGATTTTAGCCAATTTAGTTTTAATGTAAACTGCAAAGAACAAATTGTTCACATAATTCATTTCCATGTTTTCTGACATAATTGTTTTATGTTTTTATGTTTCTTTCCATTTGTATTTGCCTCTTTATGGGTGGAACATGTTTTTATTTATTTTATAGCCCCACTAGTCTTAATTTAAGACTCTTAATTTTATAAGGAGAAAAGAATACACAAATTTAGAATTAACTGTATTTATCTTACTACTTCTATTTTGCCCAGGATAATTGAGCTGTGCCATCAGTTTCCCCATGGTATTACAGACCAAGTAATTCAGAATGACATGCCTCACATGGAAGCTCAGCAACGGGCCATGGCTATTAACCGACTGCTATCTATGGTAAGAGCTTCCTGAATTGTATGTGGTTGTTGTCGTTAAAAAAATTATCCAGTTGCAGTCTGAAATAAAAATATGTTCTATGTCTAATAAGAATACTATATTAAAGTAAGAATACATTTTACAGTTTTCATCACCCTATAAATTCATATTTAGATGGATGCATCTTTGCTATATTAGGATTCTTAACATGTCCCTTATGAACTTAGTGTCCTTATCCTGTTGGGAAAAAAACCCTTTGTTTTTTTAAAAAATAACTTCACATATTAATATTATTATAATTTCTTTTTATAATATTTTATAATCTGTTAACTGTTTAATTCCTGCTTACATATTTATTACTCAGAGATAGTTTCAAATGGAACAGATGAAACAATAGGAATATGAGCTTGTCAATGAATAAGTAGTTCACAGAAAACTATAGCCAGTTTTACGTATGTATCTGTGTTGTTATAATTATCTGCAAACAATTATAGTTTGGAATTTATTTCTTTATCTTCTGCTTTTTAATCAGGAGCTCTAGGCAGTATGTCTGCCTCTCTTAAAAATGTAAACTATCCATTAGTTTTCAGAAGAAGATTAAATAAATATTCTAATAAGATTTAGGGTTACTGAGTTTAATTTTGTGACTGAGGACTTTATATTTATTTATTTTTTATATTTCATATTTCTTAATCTTCCATCTCTCTCATAGTAATATAAGAAATATATTGCTTCCTGCTATGCATTCATTATTAGAAATCTGTTGAAATGCTTTAAAGTTGTATGTATTCTCTTAGGGTCAACTAGATCTTTTGAGAAGCAGTGGTGGACTTCTCTACAGAATCAAGGAATCTCAGAATGCTACGTATGGATTATTTTTTTTACTCTTTTGTTAAAATTGTCCATCAGTTTCTTAGTATGAAAAAGTAGTAGAGGTTATTTATTTATTTATTTAGCATAAGATGAGAACATGACAGAAGAGAAGTAAATTAATGTAATTATATATAAAACTTCTACAGGGGTACGGCAGGGAACCAGGGTTCTAGGGAACCAGAGAATCTTTCCATCCCCACTAATACATAGTGACTAAATTAGTAGACCACTGAAATACTGTGGACATAATATACTTAAACTTCAGCAAGGCATTCAACAAAGTTGACCACAACTTACTTCTTAGTAAGCAAAAAAAAAGTGAGATATCACCATCACCATCAGATGGATTTATAACTGGCTGACAAACAGTACTCAACGAGTAATACTCAATGAGTAGTCCTTAATGGTACTATGCCTACATGGAGGGAAGTAAGTGGAGTATCACAAGGTTCCGTTTTAGGCCTAGTACTCTTCAACATCTTCATAAACGACTTAGATAAGGGAATAGGAGGGGAACATACCAAATTTGCGGATGATGCTAAACTGGCAGGAATAGCCAATACCCTAGATGATAGGCCCAGGATCCAGATGGATCTTGACAGACTTGAACACTGGGCTCTAGCTAACAAAATGAAATTCAATGTAGAGAAAAGTAAAGTCTAGCACTTAGGCAAGAAAAACCAAAAGTACACATATAAACTGGGTGAAACCAAGCTTAATAGCAGTAACTCTGAGAGGGATCTTGGAGTCTTAGTGGACAACCAATTAAATATGAGCCAACAGTGTGTGGCAGCAGCCAAAAAAGCCAATGCAATCCTAAATTGCATTAACAGAGGGATACAATCAAGATCAAGTGAGGTACTAATACCACTCTATAAAGCCTTAGTAAAGACCACACCTAGAATACTGCATCCAGTTTTGGTCACCACACTATATAAAAGATGTTGAGACCCTAGAAAGAGTGCAGAGAAGAGTAACCAAGATGATTAGGGGACTGGTGATTAAAATATATGATGAACAGTTGCAAGAACTTGGCATGGCTAGTCTAGTGAAGAGAAGGACCAGGGGGGACATGATAGCAGTGTTCCAATATTTGGAGGGGCTGCCACAGAGAGAAAGGGGTCAAGCTATTTTCCAAGGCACCTGAAAGCCAGACAAGGAATAATGGATGGAAACTGATCAAGGAGAGATTCAACCTAGAAATAAGGAGAAATGTTCTGACAGAACAATCAACCAATGGAACAGCTTGCCTTCAGAAGTTGTGGGAGCTTCATCATTGGAATCTTTCACGAAGAGACTGGACTGCCATTTAGAAATATCAGAAATGGTGTACAGTCCTGCTTGGGTAGAGGGTTGGACTAGAAGACCTCCAAAGTCCCTTCCAACTCTATTAATCCGTATTTGATACAAGGCAGAGGTAGTTCTTCCACTATCACCCCTGTTCAATTTCATGCAGACAAAGCGAGGCAGGTTAAAAACAGGTGGTTTGTTAAAGGGATCACTAATGTTCAGGCCACAAGAAGGTATCTTGGACCATTCCTCTCTCCAGGCATTCTTGGAGTTAAACTGGGTAGATGTTAGGTGAATAGCTGTTTTCCATGGCTAAGGAATTTCAATCTTGTGATGGATTGTGCATTGTCCTGGCCTTGTTGTTCAGCATCCTTGTCCATAGTCAAATGAGAGCTAATGTGGGCCAGTATGATTTGCTAAGAAATGGTAATTGTTGCACAGGAGTGGGATACAGTGTGCCAGAGACACATTGTCTCAAAGAGTGGGACATTGACCATTTGTGTCTGGGCACTGTTAAGTCACACACTGGCATAATATTTAGCTGAGGAATATGCTCCCAGTTCGGACCGGATCGGGCGATCTGCTAGCGATGGCGGGTAGTTCAGAGAACCAGTAGCAAAAATCCCTGCCCTCCCCGCCCAGTCCTCACTTGCCCACTTGGCAGCTTGCTGCTTCTTTTGGGCTCGCTTGCTTTTCCTGCCTTGCTTCAGCTGCTGCAATCAATTGCATCAACTAGCAACTCAATCTGCCTGCCTGCCTGCCTTGTGCCTTCAAGTAACTGGGGTGTTGTTTTTTGGGGGGAGCTTAAAAAAATAGTTAATTAGGGTTTTGTTTAGGAGTATTATGTTTTTTTATAGACATAGCAATTTAAAGTTAAGGAAGTTTTAAATTTAGCTGCTTTTATCTAAAAATATAAATAAAATAAAATAATAAAATAAAATAAAATATTTGTGCAGCTTTCTGAGAGTTGGTGTGTTTCTGTAGTGTTTCACTCTAACTACACAAACACACAAAATCTCACAAAGCTGTATGGCATTTTGTGTGGAAAAAGTGTGAAAGTTGGTTTTTGAGCTTTTTGTGGCTGTGTGAGGTTCCTGCTTGTTGCAGGGGCCAATTTGGGTCAAGTGCAGCTGCTTTTACATTGTGTGAGTCAGTTGTGTTGTGTGTGTGTAAAGTGTAAAAGTTGTTTTTTGGTACCTCTTATAGTTTTGTGTACTTTGTTTATTATTTTTATTATTTATTATTATTGGCCACGTCCACCGGGTCACCTGACCACCAAGCCACACCCACCAATTAAGCCATGCCAACAGAACCGGTAGGGAAAATTTTTAGATTTCACCCCTGGCACAAAGCAGAATTCCTTCCCCACAAAGCCTGAAATGCCTTTTGTACACCAGTTACCCTTACTACCCTGCTCTGCATCGCTGCAACTGACCTTCCTTGTCTTCTTCCTCTCATGAGACTGCCCAGTTTGGCCTTTTACAAAGCAGAAGGGAAAAAACGCTAAAGGTAGCAACTTAACTTCAGTGCATTTAAAATGTCACTTTTCCTGTGCTCTTAGGTGGGGCTGGAACCTTGCAGCTGGCTTCATGGTGAGAAAAAAAAGTTGCCCTCACTTTCCCAAGATTCAGTGAAGAGAGTGCAGCTCTCCCAAGGCTGTGCTGAATACCCTCAATTCCAAAAGCAAAAGTTTGGGCTGTCCTTTAGCATATTTTTTTTCTTTACAAAGGGCCAGGCTGTGTTGCCTCCTAAGATCAATAGTTTTTGGCTTGACCTTTGTGGGTTAAAACCATCAAGCACACATTCCTAGAGATCTTCACAGAAGCCATTTCTATTTCCACATCCCCTTAGTGTTTGCTTCTGTGCTCTTGTAAAAAAATGCATTTATTTGAATATTGACACCTTAAGCTGTCCAAAAAAATAAAAAGAGGGTGGGAGAAGAGGGGTAACGGAATTAATACAGAAATATCTTTCAAAATAATATCAGTCTAATTATATTTCTCTTATCTCAAATACTCAGTGGAATGAAAATAAGCTTTTGTAACTGTTAATACAGATTTTTATTCTTTAAATACTCAGCCTTTAATTGAAATTAGTGCTGCAAGTTGTCCTTGGATAAAAACTCCGAACTTCACTCTGACATCTCTTTCTACCCAAACTTTCCAATTCAGTTTCTTCCGTGCTAACATAGCTACTGCTGGTAACTGACCTCTCTCTAGTCAATATTTCTTACTCGGGAAGAAAGCTGATGTTCTAATTTAAAATTATTTAAGTGACAGACTCCATCTATCCAATGATTAAAATCAGTTTGTAGATTGTTTTAATTTTAGCCAGGATCTCTTCAAGACAGAAAAATAAAATCCAGTTTCTTCCAGATATAACACATATGCATTTTTCCCTTATACACTCTGGTATTTTGAATCCAGACTTTAGCCATAAAGTGAGTTCATTTTGTCAGCTCATACTGCCAGATTTCTGCCCTTCATCCAGAAAAGAGACACAAATTTCACTTCTGTAGAACCCTTAGGATATTTATTGGAATGTTCAGGTCTGAGATAGGCAGTCAGTTTTCTTTCTGTTTTTAATATAGTTTTAATTATAGTTTTTTCTTTAACATCCATCAATACTTGGTGAACAGTGTATTGTCTGGGTCAATATATTTTAAACACAGTACTATTACTAATAATATTATTTAGATATACATAATCATAATCTTTCAACTTCTAACATTTGTATATACATGGTAATTACTGTTTTTTTCGGAGTATAAAACGCACTTCCCCCCCCCAAAAGAGGGTGAAAATTTGGGTGTGTCTTATACACTGAATGTAGCCCCACCCACCCGCCGGCCCCCACCCTTCGGCCTCCACGCGTCTTCTCAAGCGGAGCTTTTGGAGGCTGCAAATGCAACCTCTAAAATGGAGAGCCTCTCAAACAGCCTCCAAAAGGTCCGTTTGAGAGGCTGCTTTTGCAAAGAGAAGCTCCTTTGCAAAGGGAGCTTTTGGAGCCTCTCAAGCAGCCTCCAAAAGCTCCGTTTACAAAGGGGCTTCTCTTTGCAAAGGCAGCCTCTCAAACGGAGCTTTTGGAGGGTGAAAAAGTAAGGCACAGAGGCCAAAATGACAACCTGGAACAGCTGCTGCCTTGCCGGACCGGTTCCGTGCTTCCTTTGTTGTACTCACTGGAGAGCCCTGCGACGATCGGCTGCATTTTTGAAACTGCATATCTGCCCCAATGAGGCGCGTGTGCACTCACAAACAGCGAACCTGTTGCTAACGTTCACCTCTGGGAAAGCTGATTGGGGGTATTCTGGGAGGCGATCCACCTGCCAATCAGCTGCTCGTGCTGAATCAGGCTAATGTGCTGAAGCTGACCAGGCTGTTTACTGTTTGCTGCAAGGACGGTAGCCAGATGACTACTGATGGATCCTAGTAGGCAGAGGCAGATTTTTTTTTTCTTATTTTCCTCCCCCCAAAATAAGGTGCGTCTTATACTCTGGAGCGTCTTATACTCCAAAAAATATGGTATGTGTTCTATTATATATCAGCATACATAATACTATTTTTTCAGTTTCTTCTTTCTACCTCTTTTTTCTAACTCTTAATAAGATAGCCACCCTATTAAGAAGTATTCTATATCTATCCATCATCTCTTGCCCTTTTAAGAATTTCAACCCTTATTGATTTTTTGGTAAATCTTTCATGCTTCTCCCTTGGGATCTTGTAACTCCTTACATCACATTTATTTAATCTAAGTATTTCATCTGCCAAAACACCTATCTCTTGCTGTTGGATCTCTATAGAGAACCCATCTGTAGTTCTTTCATTATTTTAAAAAGAACTTTCTCTTTATTCTCTTCTATGTTTTGAACTCTTAGAGCAGTGGTTCTCAACCTTCCTAATGCCGCGACCCTCATGTTGTGGTGACCCCCAACCAGGGGTGGGTTCTAAATTTTTTTACTACCGGTTCTGTGGGTGTGGCTTATTTTGTGGGCGTGGCTTGGAGGTCATGTGACCGGTTGGCCATGGCTATGTGTATAGGGACTACTCAGAGGGCTGAAAAAAAGTCATTTCTGACAGGTCCTCGCACTTTTGACCAGTCTTCGCATTTATGACTGGTCATCATTTATGCCCATTGTAGCATTCTTAACAACCATGTCACTCATTTCACAACTGCTTCTCTTCACCATGGTGACAAGATAGGGCAAAAACGTAAAGTGTGAGAACAGTCGTAAGTTCGAGGACTGGTCAAAAGTGCGAGGACCAGTCAAAAATAACTTTTTCAGCCCTCTGAGTAGTCCATATGCACAAAAGGACTACCCAGAGGGCTGAAAAAAGTCATTTCTGACAGGTCCTCACACTTTTGACCGGTCTTCGCACTTATGACTGGTCATCATTTATGCCCATTGTAGCATTCTTAACAACCGTGTCACTCATTTCACAACTGCTTCTCTTCACCATGGTGACAAGGTAGGGCAAAAACGTAAAATGTGAGGACAGTCGTAAGTTCGAGCACTGGTCAAAAGTGCAAGGACCAGTCAGAAATAACTTTTTCAGCCCTCTGAGTAGTCCATATGCATAAAAAGATACAGCAATAGAGAGAGATGAAGGAAGGGAAGGGAAATTAGAGTAGGAGTGAGGGTAAGAGAGGGAGGAAGAGAGGAGGAGAAGGAGAAAGGAAGAGGAAGTAGGGAGGAGAAGAAGAGGGGGAGGAAGAGAAAGTAAGAAGGAAAGAAAAGAGAGAGGTGGTAGGTTTGAGGAGAAAGATTGCTGTACAATAAAAAAGATGAAAGGGAAGAAAGCCAACCCCAAACAAATATAAAGATATTAAGATAAAGAATGAATTGTTAAACTTTAAAGAATAAAAGAGAATAAATATGAATAAATAATAATTAGAAACACACATACAAACATACAATGTATTTTCTTTGAACAGAGTATTTGGCCGGTTCACAAATTTAAACAGTGTTTAGTCATTTCAATTAAATTTACAATTTCTATATTTCCTTTTTGCCATATTTATTCCTCATCTATTTTTGTAAAAAACCAATATTACCCTTCATCCTCATCTCTAATCTTAATCAAATTCAATTTTTCCCTTCTATTCTATATTATACCCCTTCTCATTGTCATCTCTTTTTATATCCATCCTCACATTGGTTAATTATGTAATATTACAGTTGTTTAATATAAATTCAACATTTTAATATAAATCAATTAGTTATATAACTACCTTTTTTGTATATTAATCAATATGAACATGAATATTCCAATTATTTCCATGCAATCCAATTTCTTACAAATCAGTTAATTATATTTACCAATAACAATAAACCAAATAATTTCCCCCATATATTCCTCCAAACCACAACTTAACCATTTCTGCTTTCAACACAATATACAATTAATAGTATCTCAATTATTACAATTCCCTAGTTAAATAGAGCTTTTTTTTGTGTGTGTGTTTTAAAATCTTGAACTCTCCACTTTTTCCCTAAATTTCCCATTGTTTGCACCTACCTTTTTTGGTGAGGAAAAAGAAAAGAAATCTGCCTGCCTAATT
The DNA here is from genome assembly GCF_059756535.1 of Pantherophis guttatus. Classification (NCBI taxonomy): domain Eukaryota; kingdom Metazoa; phylum Chordata; class Lepidosauria; order Squamata; family Colubridae; genus Pantherophis; species Pantherophis guttatus. Next base: position 116,014,818 of record NC_142065.1, on the reverse strand, counting down.
TTCCAACGTTGTAGCAACAGCAAAGCCAACAGCCTGCTTTACTTTCTGTTTCGTTTTTCAGCATAGCTAGGGGGAAAAAAATTGCTCCAGCACTCTTTGCAAACAAGCAGCAGAGCCCTGAGCAAAACAGCTGAGAGCAAATCAGCTGAGAGTCGGGAGCCGATGTAATCAAGGTCTAATTAGCCTATGCTGAAGCTCCGCGGGCCAATAAAATTACAAAAAAACACCGAACCATTTGTTAAATTGCTGGCTCGCCCGCCCCTCGCCCACCACTATTTATTGGCAATAAATAGTGGTGCGGAGGGGCGGGGCAGAACCGGCAGAATCCCACCACTTGGCTCTAGGGCGGCCCTTTGAAGCCCCGCTGCAAGAATTTAAACAGGTTTTTTTCCTCTAGCCATCAGCTGGGACTGGAGGCAGCAATAGATTGGGAGTGGGCGGGGTAAGCGAATGGCCGGCGATCCAACAGAGCAGAGAGTGAGGGTGAGTGAAGGCGTGGGGGGGGGCGAGAGAGGGCTTTTGCAACCCCAGTGAAATGGCCGTTCGACCCCCAAAGGGGTCGCGACCCCCAGGTTGAGAACCGCTGTCTTAGAGAATAATCTGTCTGTTCCATTTTAGAAATTATTACTATCTCTTCCATATCTTTATCCACTTGTATCATTTTTGGATTTATCTTCTCTATTCTTTCCTCAGCTCCTTCTGGTTTCTCCTCTATTTTCTGAATTTTTTGTTCATCTTTTATTATCGTTTACTGAAGGTTTTCTAGTCTCATATCTATATCTGCATCAATTCCGTCATCTCCCTATGATTCCTTATCATATCTTCCTGATATTGATACATTGAAACATCAATAATATTTCTTTATAAACCATATTTTTTCCTCTGTTGAAACATTTTGTAATAATTTAATGGGCTAATAATTATTCAATATTCCACCAAGATTCCAATATCCCAATTGCTCAAAAACTCCAACTACTTTCTTGTCTACTTTTATTTTTGATTCTAAAAGAACTGGTCTGTTGAGAAGGTGGATTAAGACAAGAAGAGTCTGAAGAAAATTTGTTTGGGATTAAATTTTTGTTTTTTATTTTTCCTTGTGGTTTTTATTTTTAAGGGTGGTTTTTATTTTTATTTTTTCTTTTCTCTTTATTGTTCCCTTTTTATTATTGGAATAACTTTAGTGTTGTTGTTTTTTTGGAAGGGTGATTGATTTTTCTCTCTCTTTTTTTTTCCTTTTTATTTCTTTCTAATCTAACCATCGGGGAGGATTAGATGATTGGATTATAAATAAAGCAAAAGTGGATTATAAATTTATAACATCAAGATGAAGAAATTTACAGCACATTTGCACCCAACAGCAAGCCCATCATCGACAGAAACAAAAACCTCTGAAACATTGGACTTAAAAAATCTTATACAGTCCCTGCATGATGATTTGAAGCAGGATCTAAAAGAAATGAAAGAGATGATTGGGAAAAATGAAGAAAGAATTCAAAAAGTAGAGGAATAAACAAAAATGACAGAAAAGAAAGTTGAAGAGTTAGAAAAAAAGTTGATAGCAGTTGATAAAAATCAAGAAAAAAATTAATTATATTGGAAATGGGCTATTCTGAGTATTATTTAAGATTTCAAAATATAGAAGAGGAAAAAGGAGAAAATTTACAAGAGGTGATTGCTGAGATACTGGCAGAAGTGATAGAAGAACCAAAGAAGATCGACGAGATAGACGAGGTCTTTAGAGTACATACAAGATATGCAATGAGAAATAAACTGTCGAGAGAAGTACATATAAGATTCACAAAAAAAGCACTAAAGACAGAGATACTACAAATAACAAGAAGTACAGCATTGAAATACAAAGAAATAATAGTATTGAGACAAATACCTAAAAGAGTTAGAGATTTGAGGAGAGAATATCAGTTCCTAACAAAATCCTTAATAACAAAAAGAGTGATTTTTAAATGGTTGATACCAGAAGGAATCTTGGTGACATGGCAAGAACAAAGACACAGATTAGATTCAATCGAAAAAGCAAAGTTATTTTATGAACAATTTTGTGGACCATTAGAGGTTGAAGTGGGAGCAGCAAGACAGACTACACAAAAGGATGAAGAGGAAAGAAAAGAAGAAACCGCAAAGGAACAGGAAGAAAGCGCAATAAGAGAAGGAGCAAGATCAAAGGATTCAAAGGAACAAAGAGAGACGAGCGATGAAACTAAAAACTAATAACAAGTAAAACAAAATACGGAAGAAGAAATCAAAGCAATATCTATAAACATAAATGGACTGAATTCGGCGACAAAAAGGAATAGAATTTTTTTAAAAAAATTTGATTTATATGCTGCCCTTCTCCGGAGACTCAGGGCGACTTATAATGCGTTAAGCAATAGCCTTCATACTTTTGTATATTTATACAAAGTCAGTTTATTGCCCCCACAAACTGGGTCCTCATTTAACCTACCTTAGAAAGGATGGAAGGCTGAGTCAACCTTGAGCCTGGTGAGATTCGAACTTACAGTAATTGCAAACAGCTGGTGTTAATCACAATGCTTTTTTAGTCTGCTGAGCTACCAGGCCCGGTAATTTTAACAAATTAAATAGGCTAAAGATGGATATCACATGGTTACAAGAAGTGCACATTAGAAAACAACACATAAAATTATTAGACTATCCAAAACTAGGAGTGGTATTCACTTCATTGATACAACAAAGGAAAAGGGGAGTAGTTTTATATGTTAAAGAAAAATTAGAGCCTAAATTAATATTTGAGGATGAAGAAGGTAGAATTCTAATGGTAGAAACAAAAATGAATTTTAAACAAATACTTTTGATAAAGATCTATGCTCCAAACGATAAACAAGAAGGATTTTATAAGAAATTACACAGGAAAATTATAGAATTGGATTATGAAAATATATGTATAATAGGTGACTTTAATGCTGTAATGGATGTTGAATTGGATTATAAAACAACAAACTCTCCCAAAATTTTTTTTTATAATGATTGAAGAATTAAGTATTCAAGATATTTGAAGACAAAGACACTTGAAAGAAAAACAATTTACTTTTTATTCAAATAGACATTTGTCGTGATCAAGGCTAGACATGATATGGGCCTCAACAGACCTTATAGATAATATACAGGAAGTAAATATTGAAACAAAAATTTGAGGTGACCACAATCCATTAACAGTAACTTGGAAAGGACAGAAGAAAAAGACAAGATGGACACTGAATCAAATAATATTAAATGAAAAAGAATTCGAACAGATTATGGAAAAAGAATTAGGGTTTTTTTAAAAAAAATAAATAAAAAAGAGGATACATCACTCCAGAATGTATGGGACACAATGAAAGCATATATCAGGGGTTTGGCAATAACATACCTGGGGGAAAAAAACAAAAAGAAAAGACAATTACAGAAGAAATTGGAAGAGGAGTATAAGAAATTAGAGAAAGCGTTACAAAAAGATATACAAAATAACAAAATTAAGAAACAAATGGAAATAAAAAAGTATGAAATAAATTTGAATGCGCAAGAATTTTTGGCAAATAAATTCAGTTGCTCACAATCACTTTCTTTGCTACCTTCATAAATGAAATTATCTTCAGTTCCATCTAAGGCATTGCTAATGCCACATTTTTTGAAGGACTGTGTAACAATTTCGTCCTTCACTGAGTTCCATGATGTTTTCACCCATTCACAAACTTGAGTGGGCCTCCTCATTAGTTCAGTGGGTGTCAGATCATGATTACCAGCAGCCATCCATTTGTTCCACTCTTCGCATGTACACTTTGAATGGCTTGTTGATGGAAACATCAAGAAGTTGCAACTGGCTGGTAAAACAGGAATTACAGCTAGTTGAGTCTTTACTTCTTTGAATCTTTTCTTTGTGGTTTCACTAATATGTGCTCTAAACTGGTCAAGCACTAATAAAGCTGTTTTTTTCAGAAGCCCAGGACATTTGGACCACACTCTTTCAATCCATACTTTCATTCCATGTTCGTCCGTCCATCCTTTCTCATGGAAATGCACAACACCACCTCTTAGAATCACTTCCTTTGGGAAGGTTTTTCTTTTGAATATTAACATTGGTGGCAATTTGGTGCCGTCTGCACAGCAGGACAACACAACCGTGTAATGTGTTTTCTCATGTCCTGAGGCTTTTGACACCTTTCACATCAACAGTCCTATTTGATGACACATCAAAGGTTAATGGGACTTCATCCATATTCCCAATCTGGCCAATTTCAAAATTATTTTTCTTCCTGGAGTCTATCACAAAAGTATGAAAAGACAGAATCTTATATTCATACTCTTTTGGCATTCTTTGTGCAATTCTAGTTTTGGTGCGCATAGCAAGGCCATATCGCCTCATAAATCTGAAGCACCACAATGGTGATCCAGTAAAATCCTGAATGCCTTTCTGTGTAGCAATGCATTTAGCTTCATACATCACCATTTTTGTGGTGACTGCGAAGCCACTGTTCCGGTGACCTGTGATCCAGTCTCTCATGTCCTCCTCTAACTGTGGCCACTTTGCAGGAACCCCACGAAAGTTGTGCTTGCTTTTATCCTTTACCTTTTGCAGCTGTTCCACCTGTTTCCTCCACTCTCTTTTTTCAGTTGGAGGTGGCCCAAAATGTTTCTCCGCTGCTCTGTTTCCATGCTGGTGAGCATATTTCACGACTTCCAGCTTGAAAGAGATTTTGTATGCTTGCCTTCTTGGCTTTGACATTTTTCTGCAAGAAAGAACAATATTGTGTCCTTTATAACAATGCAGAGCACTGTAGCTGAAACCATGTTCATTCATACGCACACACTAAGGTAGCTCATTGGGGTGTGGGGGGGGGTGGCAGTGGCTTCGGCAGCAGCTTCTCCAGGCAGGCAGCGGTGGCTCAGACAGCTTCTACAGCTGAGGGGCAGCTCAGGCGGCAATTCAGGCAGCGGCAGGGCAGTGGCTCGATTTATAGCAAACGGTTCCAGAACCATTTGCTTTTTGCTTTTCTGACTGGCAGTTGGATCCCAGAATACCACCAATCAGCTGTCTGTTGCCACAGTTGTTGCCATTGTCGCCGTTCCCGGCATTGCCATCACACTAACTCCCTCCCCCCTCCTCCCAGGTATGGCTGATGCAACATTCGGAGTATAAGACGCACCCAGATTTTCACACCCTTTTTGGGGATAAAATGTGCGTTTTATACTCCGAAATATATATAGTTCCGCTGGAAGTCCATCCGGACCTGGTGCTTCCTATTTTTTTGTTTTTTAATTGCTTCTGTTAGCTCCATCGTTATTTTTTCTTCTAACATCCCTTTATATATTTCAGGTATTTTAGCTAGATCTGATTTTTCTAAAAAAATTGTAATCTTTTCTTCAGATATCTTTTCTTGATAATAAAGCTTTTCATAATAATTTTGAGTTATGTCCTTTTTTTCTTCATTTCTATAATATATTTTCCCTCTTTCATCTTGTAGACATTTTATTGCTTTCTTCTCTTTCTCTTTTTTTATTTTATATGCTAGCCATCTTCCCGGTTTATTCGCATTTTCAAACAGTTCTGTTTGGATGCTCTTAGTTTCCTAAACTCTGATACCAGCGACGATGATGAGTTCTTGGAGTTTCCAGAAAATTAGAGGAGTGCTTGAATCTTAAAGTCTCTCCTCATTTGTTAATGACAGTGATGATGGTTCTTAATACCACTGTTGACTTTACATGGTTGTAAAAAGTATACATGGTTATAAAAAGTATACATGGTTGTAAAAATTATTCTGCTGTACTGGTATTTTATTAAATAATATATTACTACACCATTTGATTCAGAATACTTTTTTCCTTGTTTTCCTCCCCCAAAATTAAGGTGTGTCTTATACTCTGAAAAATACAGTAAATATATGTATTTTGGGGGAAATATTGAAATAGAGAAATGGGATTTATTAAGGAAGAAATAAGAAGAGGAGGAGTAACAAAAATAAGAAGTCACCGAAGAAACACCGAGATGACACACGGAAGGACTGATGTATTATATGTTTGTTAGTTTTTTTAAAAAAAACCTTTTTATTAAAAAAAAAACACCATTATTAATAAAATTTACATAGTGCTGGAACTGTTTCTAATGTCCCTAAATTTATAGTCTTTAAAATTTTCCAATTTGCACCCTCTAAATTGTCCAAATTTTTAAGTCTTGTTTAATTTTTTTTCTCTCTTCTTTCCTTTTTGCCTCGTAGAGTGTTCTATCAAATAGTCTTAATAATCCAAATTGGCCCACCAAGTTTCCCCAAATGTCTTTAATCCACAGAATCAAATGTTCAATTTCAAGGATGTTTCTTGTTATTTATTTATTTATTTATTTATTAATAACATTTATATGCCGCCCTATCTCCGAGGACTCAGGGCAGCTCACAACAATAAAACAACCAGTTAAAATTATAAAATACATAATGTACGTATAAAATTTATATTAAAACCCTCAAAATCTAAAAACCCTCTCAGTCCAGGCTGGGCGATGTGAACAACCATGTTTTTAATTCGCGGCGGAAGGTGCAAAGGTCAGGAGCCAACCGGAGCCCCAGGGGGAGTTGATTCCAAAGGGTGGGTGCACCCACAGAGAAAGCTCTACCCCTAGGGGTCGCCAGCCGACACTGTCTAGCTGACGGCACCCGGAGCAGGCCCTCCCTGTGAGAACGCACTGGGCGATGGGCAGCAGTTACTGACAGCAGATGGTCCGCCAAATATCCTGGGCCTAAGCCATGTAGGGCTTTATAGGTTATCACCAGCACCTTGAATCTCACCCGGAGGGAACCGGCAACCAATGCAAGTTGCGCAGGAGGGGTGTAACATGGGAGTATCAGGACTCTCCCATCACAACCGCATTCTGTACCAGCTGAAGCCTCCGAGTGGTCCTCAAGGGCAGCCCCATGTAGAGAGCATTACAGTAGTCAACACGGCAGGTAACTAGCGCATGAGTAACTCTGCGTAGGGCATCTCAGTCCAAATGGCGCAACTGGTGGACCAGACGAATCTGGGCATATGCCCCCCTGGTCACGGTTGTTATATGATCTTCTAAACTCAACTGTGAATCCAGGAGGACACCCAAGTTGTGCGTCCTGTCTACAGGGGGCAAAATTTCATTTTAGTCAGCGATGTAATCTCACCTTTGAACCGAGATGCCAGTATCCACAGCCATTCAGTCTTGGCAGGGTTGAGCCGAAGCATGTTCCTCCCCATCCAGATCCGTACCGCTTCCAGGCACCGGGACATCACGTCGAGGGCATCACTGGGCTGGTTCAGGGTGGATATAAAAAGCTGAGTATCATCAGCATACTGATGATACCCCACCCCGAAACCACGGATGATCTCCCCCAGCGGTTTCATATAAATTTTGAACAGAAGGGGCGAGAGAACCGACCCCTGAGGCACCCCACACTTGAGGGGCCTCATGGTCGATCTCTGCCCTCCTGCCAACACAGCTTGCGTCTGACCCAAGAGGTAAGAGGAGAACCACCATAAAACAGTGCCTCTCACTCCCAACCCCTCGAGGCACCGCAGCAGGATACCATAGCCAATGGTATTGAAAGCCGCCGAAAGATTTAATAGGACCAGAACAGAGGAATGACCTCTGTCCCGAGTCCTCCAGAGATCATCCACCAGTGCGACCAATGCCGTCTCCGTGCTGTATCCGGGCCTGAAACCCAATTGGTACGGATCGAGGTACTCTGCTTCATCCAGGGCCACCGGGAGCTGACGTGCCACACAGTCTCGACAACCTTCGCAAGAAAGCTGCTCAAAACAGCTGGATCCGGGGCAGGCTTCTTGAGGAGGGGCCTCACCACTGCCTCCTTCAAGGCGGCAGGAAAGCTTCCCTCCTCTATCACCGCCTGGATCCAGCCACGTGTCACCTCCTGAGCTGAATAAACCAGCCAGGAGGGGCACGGGTCCAGTACACATGTGGCCGCACTCAACTTCCCCATGATCCTGTCCACCTCCTCTGGGGTAACAGGATCGAACTCTTCCCAAAGCACAAGACCCGCCGCTTCCTCACCGTCTGACCCTGTCCAGTCAGAGTCCAAGCCATCCCAAATCTGAGCAATCTTGTCCTGCAGATACTGGCCCAACTCCTTAGCTCGCCCTCGTATCAGGTCTTCCCCCGCCCTCTGATTCAAGAGGGAGCGGGACACCCGAAACACGGCGGCCGGGCGATTCTCTGTGGATGCGATGACATCGGAGAAATAGCAACGTTTTGCCATCGCCAATTCCACTAAATAGGCCAGTGTAAATGATCTCAATTGTGACCGGTCAGATTCGGAACGACTGGCCCTCCAACTGCTCTCTAGGCCTCTCCTACATCGCTTCATCCCCCGGAGCTCCTCGGTAAACCACGGGGCCACCCGGGATCTGCAACGAGTTAGAGGCCGCAAAGGCATGACCCGGTCCAGAACCCCGGCAGCGGCCTCATCCCAGGCATCCACCAGGGTTGTGACTGGGGCGTGGGAGAGAGATAGAGACATCATCCCAAGCTCCGTCTGGAACCTCTCCGGGTCCATCAGGCGCCTGGGGCGGAACCAGATGGTTGGTTCCGCTTCCCAGCGAGGAGGGGGCGGCATACTGGAAGCCCAGCCGGAGAAGATGGTGGTCGATCCATGACGGGATCAATAGCAGTCATTCCCCCACCGAACTCCACCCGCCACTGTTCCGAGACGAAAACAAGATCGGGCGTGTGGCCCCCCTCATGTGCCAGGCCCTGAACAATTTGAGTCAAGTCCATGGCCACCATGGAGGCCATGAACTCCCGAGCCACCCCCAACGCCCCACCCAGGGATGGTAGATTGAAGTCCCCCCCAGCACAATAAGTCTGGGAAACTCCACCACCAGCCCGATAGGGCATCGAGCAGCCCGGGCAGGGCTGTTGATACGCAGGTGGGAGACAGGTACGCAGTCAACAAGCCCCACTTCATGAGGAGGGTCTCACACCCATTTCTCCTAGGAGCAGTGACCTCTCACGGACTAAGGGTCTCCCTAATAACAACTGCCACCCCTCCTCCCTTACCCTGGGCCCTAGGTTGGTGCAGCACCCGGAAACCTGGTGGGCAAAGTTCTATCAAAGGGACACCTCCCTCCAAGCCCAACCAGGTTTCCGTGATACAAGCCAGGTCTGTGTTTTCCTCCTCAATCAAATCCCGAATGAGGGGAGCTTTGTTAACCACAGACCTGGCATTAAAATAGACTAACCTGAACCCAGCGCCTCCCTCTCTCAAACCCCCAGTAGGTCGGATGGAACCAAGAGGGTCGGAGCACACATCACCGCTTGAAAATAGCGGGGGCGATCTCCCAGATATCGATACGGCCCTCGGTTCATCCATCTGCCACCATTCCCCATCACTACCGGGATCAATGCTCCCACTCTCTGGGGACAGGCAACCCCAGTCCCGCTCCAATCCCGCCGCCACCCATCCATGGCCTGGACTGCCATTGGTCCGGAGGTGCCCCCCCGACACCTGCCGGATATCATAACCCTCCCCCCTCCCCAACCCCCTAAAAAACTTAGCTAAAAAACTATACAAAACCCCTTTCTTCGGGCTCCTAAGGCCCATATGCCAGCTCTCGGGATCCCAGGACCCGTCATGAAGGTAGATCTTCGCCAGGCCTACAGGCCACTCCCAGGAATGGGGGGAATTCCTGAGAGTAACCAAATCCACGCTCACATATTTTAAAACCATGCCCGGTCATAGAGATGAGTACGCCCATGGTGAGTGTGGCATGGCCAGATCCATCCCAACAGCAGGAACCTACATCCCCGGAACACCCTCTCATGGCGGCCGGGGGTGACTAAAGCTGATAATCTTAATTATAATCCACCTTGCCTTAAAAATCTTCAAATGGCTTACTCAATACTTCCAAACCATCAAAAAAACAAAACAAAATAGAAAGGCCTTCCAGGTGTTCTTTATTTCCTTTGTTCTCTTTGTTTTTCTTGTGTTATGAATTAATCAATCCTCACTTGCTAAGGTCGTTTCCCACCATGTACTAGTATAATAACTTCTTTCAACAGTAGATGGCACCCCCCTCAAAGTTTCAGCATTAAACAGAGCAAAGTTAGAACAGCTGACTGTCGGAAAAAAATCAAGAAAAGATAAAAAGATTCCTTTTTCTTTATATGCTTTCTTCCAATAATCAAACAATGTTATCCACAAATTAAATCATTTTTCGCACTACTACAAGTTCCAGTCTGGGTTTTCTATATTTTAAAACTTCATAGTCTTCTATTAAAAGTTTGTTTCACTTTTGGGTCTATAATCTTTCTCCATGTGTTAATTTGCTGCTTTTTTAATGTTTTGGAGAGTATATTTTTTTAAAAAATATTTTCTTTGGTTTTAAATCTTTAGAAGTTGAAAGTCATCTCACCCAGTTTCAATCCTCTGTCCACAAACTGCTCCACATCATAATAATCTTGTCCTTCTCTCGATCAAGAGGGTTTCTTTGGATCAAATGAGGAAATTGCTGTTTTCTTGCAATCTAACAGTAACAGAGTTGGAAGGGACCTTGGAGGTCATCTAATCCAACCCCCTGCTTACGCAGGAGACCTGTACTAGGGATTTGAACTGCCGAACTGCCGACTTTTCTGATTGACAAGCTCAGTGTCTTAGCCACTGAGCCACCTAGTCAGGCAAAACATCACTCCTTTCTTCACCACCCTTCCAGGGTGGCTTTGACTCCATAGGGTCTTCTGGTAAGCAGGTATCGGTTGGGTTTTGCGGAGCTCCGCTATCCCATATCTGTCCCACTGCAACTCCAATCAGTGAATCCGGCAGTCAATTTTCTATAACCTAGAAAGTATTTGAAGAAAGAAAATGTCAATAAGATAATCAGCAAATATAACAAAGTTTAAAAGAAATGTTCTGGGATTTTGTGCTCTAATATTGAGAATAAAAATCAGGCTTTACCATAAAGTTTTTTTCTAATCTCCAGGGATAGAACAGTTGGGCTATCTAGAACTTGGCATATGTTAACTTTGATTATAGATTTTATGCTACCCCATTTTTGTATTTCTTTACTTCCTGGTTAACTGGATTATGCTGGATTTCTTTTTTTAACTTTCCTATTTATATCAACAGCAAGAGGTGCTTTTGTGGTATAGGCTACTTTGTTGAAGGCTTTGAACCATTTTGCCCTGAAACAGATGTGCTATTGGAAGGAAGGAATACATGTGACCTGATGTGTGAGAGGTCAAGCAGTCAGGTGATCTCACTCTCATTCATCGAGAGGATTGCAGTGGTTAGAGTTATTCAGTAGCTTTATCTCTCTGGAGTTTCAGGAAGCAATACTTCACTTCTGCTATCCTCCATATTTACCAAATCTTTTTGATCTTTGAAAAATGAAAAGATGTTCACTTTACATTCTGTTTTCTTGCAGCAAAATGAAGGGATCTGACAATCAGGAGAAACTGGTATATCAGATTATAGAGGATGCAGGAGATAAAGGTCTGTGTCTGGTTTATCTGGTATCTTGCTTTAATGTTTCTTTGTGAAGTGCAATAGCTAGTCTGTTCTTGAATATGGTGGAATTCCAAAAGTATGAGAAAATTACTGATTGTTTGCTGAGTAAATATAAATTGATTTTCCTACATATGTGATCAAGGACTAGGAGGGGAAAAATATATCAGAAATGAGCATTTCTATCATTTCTTAATTTGTAGAAAATATATTGAATATGTAGTTGCCTTGGCAGCTGTTTCTATTCTATCTCAGAGCAGGAAACCTGTCTGGTGCAAACAATCCCCACGTGAAGAGTTCAATTAGCTATTTTATTGCTCATAATGTAAGAAATTTCTCAGACTGGTGGTTTGCCACACTAAATAAGGTTCAATGGCATTCAGGCGAGGGCATTGTACCCTGTCCTCTTGTGCTTGTGTAGAGATATCAGATTAATTCCCTGCTTGACTTCTCTTCCTGGTTTGCCCTTCTGCGACATCACCTTTGGTGGTCAAAGCCTGCATTTGTCCTTTGGAACAATTACATAGTTGTATTTGCATAAAACTGAGTGGGGTCTAGATAAAAAGTGATTGAGATGCTTGTGATTATTAGTTCCCAGATTGTCTTTGGTTGGTTTATTGACTGATTAAAAAGAACAAAAAACAACTTCAAATTGTGCCCATCAGCACAAAGAAGGTTTTATTGTTCTTAATATTTTTATTATGTGACATTATCTTTTTTTTTTTTTAAATACAATTTTTATTGATTTTTTTTTTACACAGATAAAATATAGTAACAATTCTGTTTAACATCGGATTCGCAGTGTTTATACATATGTACATGAATAGGTATCTGGTGTCATTTATACTATACATTTCTAATTAATTTCTGCACCTTTTACTCCTTCCTTAATTCTATCATTTATCCATTCGTACCATCTTCCCCACACGGTATCATAATCAGAATTTTCATCATCATTTATCTCGTGCGTTAATTTACTTATCTCTGCACACTCTAATATTTTGTTAATTATAAGGTCATCTGGTGGTAGGTCTTTCTTTTTCCAGTATTGAGCATATGCCAGTCTGGCAGCTGTAGTTATGTGTATTAGGAGGTGGACCTTTTCCTTTCCATACCCTTTCTTTACCATTCCCAGGAGAAATATTTCTGGATTCAAATCAATTTCTTCTTTAAGTATGTCTTTCAACCATCTCCGAATTTTGCTCCAGTATCTTTTTGCTTCGGGGCATGTCCACCACATATGAAAGAAGGTGCCGTGACCATGGCCACATTTCCAACAATTTGGATGCACGTTGGGGAACATCTTTGCTAGTCTTGCAGGTGCTAAATGCCACCTATTAAGCATTTTGTAATGGTTTTCCTTATACGTGGCTGCTCTAGTTAATTTATAATTTTTGTTCCACGCTTCTTCCCATTCATTAAAGTTCAAACTGTGTCCAATATTTCTCTCCCATGCTCTCAGTTGGTTTCTGATTGTATCCTCATCTCTGTCTTCGTCTAATAAATAATTATATAGCTTGGCCAACGCTTTTTTCCTCTGGGCAGATCATAATTCCTTGGAAATAAAATGGAGAAATATAAAGAGAAAGAAACAACAGAGATGGAGGCTCAATGCAAAACTACTATGTGACAAAGAGTGTGTAGAAAAATTGAAAGGAGAAATAAAGACCTTTTTCGTAGAAAATGAGAATCAAGGGACACCCCGTGAAATAGTATGGGATACAATGAAGGCCTACTTAAGAGGGGTAATAATATCTTACACTGCATATAAAAACAAATTAAAAAGAAAATCCAGGGAGGATCTCATTAAACATCTAGATGAAGCAGAAAGGAAACTCCAGAAAATGCCTGGAGATATTGTAGCAAAAGAAAATTGGATGGTGTGGAGACATAAATTAAACATTCTAGATCAAGAAGAGCTAGCCCAAAAAATAAAAAGAACAAAACAGCACTACTTTGAGAACGCCAATAAATCGGGCAGGTGGCTGGCCTATAAATTAAAAAAGGAAAATGAAAAAGGGACAATCCAGATACTAGAAGACGCTGAGGGAAATCTTTTAAATAAAGAAGAAGATAAACTAGAAAGAGCGAGAGAGTATTATGAATCCCTATACAAAGAAGAGGAGGCCTCGGAGGAAAAAATAGACCAATATTTGGCAAAGGCGGAACTCCCGCAAATAACGGAGGAAGAGAAGGAGATGCTAAACGCTAAGATAACAACCGAAGAGTTTAAAAAAGCCCTTTCCAAACTCAAAAACAACAAATCACCTGGCCCAGACGGATTCCCAGGAGAAATATACAAAAAATTGGAAGAAATTCTACAACCCAAATTAATGGAAATTTTCAATGAGGTTTTGACGGGCTCAAAAATCCCTGACTCATGGAGGGAAGCTCATGTTACACTGCTGCCGAAAGAAGGTGCCGACCCCCCAAAAATCCAAAATTATAGACCGATCTCGCTTCTAAACACTGACTACAAACTATTCATGTGTATAATGGCAGAAAGAACCAAAAAAATATTAAACAATTGGATTCATAAAGACCAAAATGGATTCCTCCCGGGACGACAAATTAGGGACAATTTGAGAATTGTACTAGATACACTAGAATACTATGAAGAACACCCAGGAAAGCAGTTGGCCTTAGTTTTTTTGGATGCCCAAAAGGCATTCGACAATCTAAATTGGAATTTTATGACCAAGCAAATTAAAATAATGGGATTCGGGCAAAACTACAAAAAAATGATAAAAACTATTTATGATAATCAGAGGGCGAGCATTCTAGTAAATGGAGATAGGACAAGAATTTTTCAAATCAAGAAAGGAGTAAGGCAAGGCTGCCCCCTGTCACCGCTATTATTCATTTTGGCTCTGGAAGTTTTGCTACGTAACATTAGAAACAACGAGGAAATCAAAGGCCTAAGAATTAGAAAAGAGACCTATAAAACGCAAGCCTTTGCGGATGACGTGGCGCTAATATTAGAAGATCCATTAATATCTGGACAAAAAGTATTAGAGGAATTGGGTAAATATGGAGAGGTGGCTGGCTTTAAATTGAACAAATCTAAAACCAAAATACTTACTAAGAATGTAACTGAGACCCAGAAGAAAGAGATAGAAGAAGTTTTGGGCCTACAAGTTGTCCCAAAAATAAAATACTTAGGAATTTGGCTAACCAAAAGGTGCTCATCTCTAAAAGAAGATAATTATACTCCACTAATTAATAAATTAAAACAAGATTTGGATAGATGGAAAAAGATCACATTATCACTTATAGGCAAAATTGCGGCAATTAAGATGAACATCCTCCCCAAGATCTTATTTTTATATCAAAATCTACCAGTGATTTTATTATGTGACATTATCATCCATGCATCTGGAATAAAAAACACACAAAACTTTCTGTTTTTGAGTTTCTGTTATGAGAACTGATACCATGTTTTCCTGAAAATACGATCCGGTCTTATTTTCGTTTGGGCCCCAAAATAAGCACAAGGTCTTATTTTCGAGGAATGTCTTGCCTGCTTACCTTGGGACCACCACAGCCACCTATGCATCTGTCGTACCGCTGCCCAACTTCTGTGTCCACTCGTGGCCAGACACCGTGTGGCTCATCACGCTGGTGCTGCCACTCATGGCAGGACACTTCTTGATGCGTTGTGCCAATGCACATGCGAGCAGCAGCACCAGCGCGACAAGCCTTGTAGCGTCTTGATGCGAGCGGATGCAAGTGACTGCAGAAGAAGTCGGGCAATGGCGCGACAAGTGTCGGGGCATGGGAGGCCTGGCTATGGCGGTCCTAAGGTAAGTGAGTGCAGGGTGTGTAGGGCAGCTCCCCCCTCCCCCCACTCTAGCTTGATTTTTACACCTCCTCACCTGTTCTGCCCCAGCTACGGATCACAAAGAACGCAGCATACACAAAGTCTGTACAAACCTTAGTTTACTAATTAAGGACTACTAATGAGCTTTCTTAAGTAGTTGTTTGAAGACAAGTACAGTTTAAATCAGTCTTTTCTGAACAAGGGCTGTTAATTTAACTTCATTAACAGTTGACAAGAATCCAAAGAATAATAACTCAATTCTGAGGCACAGTATTTCAGATAACTGTAATCTTACTGTGGTTGGCAGAATGCCCAGAAGCAATTTGCAGGAAAACTGACGAGAGAAACAAGAGCCAAATCAAACGTTTCTGGAATCAAGACACGAAGGAATATGAACAAAGTTGTTTCCTGCAAATTGCATCAGTTGTCGTCCTTCCTTAAATAGGCTAGGGGAGTGGCCAATTAGCCCTTTTGGCAGCTCTGCGTGCCTGTGCCTGTGCATCGAGAAGAGGCTCCTCCTCTTCTTCCTCTTCACTTATGGGAGTGTCTGGAGGTTCTGAAGGCCCTGGCTGAATCCCCGCCTCTGGCACCACATCTTTTCCAGCCTCCTCATTGTCTGATTTGAGTGCCAGCTGCACAGGCTGCTGGCGCAGCACCACACCAGCCTCCTTGCTGTCAGAATCAGCTACTAACTGCACAGGCCGCTGACGGACCACAACATCACCCTAACTTGTACAACCATATGGTGGATGGGGCATAACTAAGGCTTAATTTTGGGGTAGGGCTTAGGCACAGGATTGAAAATCAGGCTAGGGCTTGTTTTTGGGATAAGTCGTATTTTTGGGGAAACACAGTAATAGCCACAATTAGTATTGGCTATTTATTTAGAACCTGTTGGTGACATAGCAATTGCTATTGCTCTTTATACAGCAATCTTAAAACAGTCTTTCTGTGAGTCATTGGATCTATGTAGCAATAGCATTTAGACTAATATACCGCCCCATAGTGCTTTAAAGCATCCTCTTGGCCGGTTACAATGTCAGCATTATTTGCATATTGCCCACAACAATCTGGATCCTCATTTTACTGATCTTGGAAGGATTGAAGTCTGAGTCAATCTTGAGCCCTGTCAGGATTGAACTCCACGCTATGAGCAGAGTTTGCCTGAAATATTGCACTTAACCACTGCACCATCAGGTCTACATCTACTGGTATGTACATCTTCTACAGTAAGAAGAAGAAAGTTAGAAATACAAATAATAATTGTGGAGAACCCAGGGCAGGATTGTTCATGGCCGCTAAAAAGTGTCCATGACAGGAAAGAAGAAGGTGAAATATGCTTCTAAGATGACCTTTTTTATGCAAGCTTGTAAGATAACAAAGCTTCTAGGGAAATTGCCATTCAGCAGCACTATTTCAGGGATGAAATAGTATGAAAGAAGTATGTAGATTATGTGAATTATTGTTACAGTTGCTACAATACAGAAGGATCTTGATCTGTCCCCGTCCACACACACACACAAACACAGCCAGCCGAGGGTTAAGGAAACACTTTGGCACACACCCAGGTCTTTATCTCCAACTTGGCAGCGATTTACACACCGTCTGCCAAGTGCGTTTATTTCCACAAAACAGAAAGATAAGATACTTAGCGTACAAAAGTCCAATCAGAATAATATTCCTCTCAGCAGTTTCCGGACAAGGCTTTAGTGACTGTCCAAGGTTTACTTTTGTTTGTCACAAGGATCACTGGCCACCACCCTCTATTATATAGTCTCTGGGGTGTGGTCCAGTGACTCAGTTCTAATCCCTAGCACGCCTCCTGAGCTGCTGCAATCGTTTATCACGCCTTCGGAGGCATGCGTCCAGGAATGATGTCTCTCCCTCGCTCTCATCCGAGCCACCTGTCTCCCTGCTAATCTCCTCTCCCTCGGCCGGCACCTGAGACAGTGCCAGAGGGGAGGGGCCTGGAGAGGGAGGCCTGGCTGACTCCTCTTCCTCATGCTCGGAGCTTTCTTCCTCCGATGGGACAGGCTCAGAGGGCGGGGCCACAACAGATCTTAACAGACTTGAACATTGGGCCCTATCTAATAAAAGGAAATTCAGTGTAGAGAAAAGTAAAATTCTACATTTGGACAAGAAAAACCAAATGCACAAGTATAGAATAAGTAGTAGCTGACTCAATAGTAGTAACTTCAAGAGAGATCGAGGTGATGTTCTGGTCTGCCAGCAGCCTGCGGAGCTAGCAGCAGAGTCGGACAGTGAGGAGGCTGGGGAGGAACATGGGCCAATCCTGAAGTCTGGGGAAGGCTCGGACGAGGGCTCTGCGTTGGAGGCAGAGATGGGACCAGGGCCATCTGGGGGTTATGTGCGGACTCCGAAGCCTCCAGAGTCGGACATCAGAGAGGCAGAGAAACAGGGGGAGCCTGTTCCTAGTGCATGCCTGCTGGGCTTGGATGTGCTCTACCACCTCTTCTCAGACTTTCTAGCTGGCCGCTTCGCCTCCTTCGGGCTGGGTGGAACTGGTGCTCTGGGTGGCGACGGCAGTGACCTAATAGACCTGAGTGAGTTGGTGGCAGCCTTGTTGGTGGCAGCAACCCACGGTGCTGAGGCGCATTGGATACGCAATGGGAACGTGCTCCATACATGGGCCAAGAGCAAGACCTGCGAGGGGGCCGAGATGACCAGTGGCGACCTACTCTCCAAACGTAAGCAAAAACAGATGGGACGGAGTAGGCGGGCTGATGGTGTCTGGCAGCAGCCGCCCACTGCCTGCCTCACCTAGTCTGGACCTGTGGTGGCAGAAGTAGCCAGAAGCAGAGGCCCAGGGGATAGGCACACAGTTGCCTGCCCGTTCCAGCCGTATGGAATAGAGCAGGTGTGTCCGGTGGTCCGCATCATGTGCCTCCCCCCCAACGTGTGTGCAGACAAACACATGTGCGAGTCTCGGAGAAGCAAGTGGAGAGCCACACAGAGGCAGCAATGGGGGAGGTATCAAAACGTGAAGCCTCTGTCCGAAGCCTCTGGCAGGTTAAAAAAAAAAAACTCTGGAGAACAGCTTACTTTTGTCCACCTACCCCTCCGTTGCCTCCACGCCTGATGCCAAGAGGGCAGTTCTGCTTCTGCCCCCCCCCATAATGCCAGAACCCGCATGCCACCACCACTCACCTGCCACATCCCCCCCCAGCCCCTGCAATCACCTATTGTACCTAGCAGGCAGAAGCCCCATGGTCATAAAAGTCCCATTTCCTCTCTTTGCCATCTTCTTCCTTCCTATGCACTCAGGAAGGGATGAGGGGAGCGCGAGATATTGGCAGCTTTCCCACATGGGGGCAGGGCACTGATCTGCATCCTGATGGCTGCCAGACTTGCCAGCCCTAGATCTGCGGCCCTGGGTGTGTGCATAGGAATGGCAAGCATGAAAGGACTGGCATCCTGGGTGAAAGGTGCTGAGGTGCCGTGGGCCGGTTCTTCACTGTTTCCAGGATAACCCCGCGGGCCAGATCTAACCACCTCATGGGCCGGATGCGGCCTGCAGGCCTTGAGTTTGACACCACTGCTGTAGAAAGAGTACAGAGAAGAGCAACAAAGATTATTAGGCGGCTTAAAACATAAGAAGAATGATTGTAGGATTTGGGTGTGTCTAGTTTAATGAAAAGAACGTGTAGCAGTACCCTCAAGAAAGCAGAACTCTTGAAATGGGCAGTATTTCAAAAGGAACTTTTATTGGGAGACAGGATAGCAAAGAGAATAGGCAGTATCTGAAGTTCCCGCACTAAAATGTTAGGTTAAAAATTACTCGGTCAGACACCCACCCACCCCCGTTCAGTCCGATGTGAGCTAATTATCAGGTGTTGAGTTGCTCTGAGAACTTTAGGCTGGGAAGGTGATAAATTGTTCTCAGGTGCCGCGCTCTCGTCTTCTTCAGAGCTGAGACAAAACAGATGGCCCCAAGCCCATCCCTCCTTCCTCCCTCGCCCAGGAAGATACATTAAAATAAAGAAAGGCCAAAGCAGGTGACATGTTATAAAAATACCAAGCCCCCTCCTTCTGCCATAATCGTCTCGATTATATCTCGATAGGGATTTATTTGGATCCTGACAGTAGGACTAGGGGTGAAATGATAGCAGTGTTAACAAGGGGAGAACTTAATCCAGGAGAGAATCAATGTAGAACTAAGGAGAAATTTCCTGACAGTTAGAACAATTAATCAATGGAATGACTTGCCTCCAGATGTTGTGGGTGCTCCAACACGAGGTTTTTAGGAAGGACAACCATTTGTCTGAAATGGTATAGGATTTCCTGCTTGAGCACAGTTGAACTAGAAGACCCCCAAGATCCTTTCCAACTCTGTTATTCTGTTATTCTGATAAAATTATAATATTGTAGGAGAAAGAGTGGCTGTACCTGGGGGCAGAGAAAAAAGAGGAATCAGCCTAGAATCCACTTCCAACCCCTCTTGAATTTTGTTGGCCTTTACCTAATGGCAAAATATTGCTAACCATTAGTTGGATAGATTACTGTGCATAGGCATGATGTCAACCCTGAAGCAAACCTGGCTGAGGCCATATTGGAGGCTTCAGGGTTGCCACAAGGAAGAAGGGACAGGGAGGCGGGAAATAGATAGTTGAAGTTTTGAAACAAAAAGTTTTCCTGTGGGAACCAAGGACGTTCCATCAGGTGGCTGGGGAGAGGAGGAGTGGGCCAGCACCTCTATTCGATAATGTGACTGATGACTTGGGGAAAGGGGAAACTTTCACTTTTTAATCGGGTGAAAACCTCAGGAACTTCAGAATTGGTTTTCATGGAGAGGGCGTGGCTAGCATCGGGCGATACAGTGTGGATTCTGGAGCTCCAGAAGAGCACTGATATCCCAGCCAATTTTGGGGATCCCTAGGGATCATAGCTGTCTTGTAGGGACAGTGAAGAAAAAAGATGCAGGCTGGCACGGATAGGGAAAGAGCAAGTTCCCTGAAGTGCTGGCATTAGTCTTCGACCCATCAGCGAAGGAAGGCAGCCATGAAGCTGTCAAAAGCTGGAGCGGCCACGATCAGAAAGAGGAAGTGCAGGAGTGGTGATTGTACAGAGTATTGTTACCAGATGAGTAATTGGCCAACTCACAGGTAAGAAGAAAAAACTTTTAAAAGCTTGAAAGAAGTCCCAACGAGCAATTAGCAGCTAATTTGCACTTGGGAATTTAAGCGGAGGAAAAAAAAAAGAGGGACTTTAAAGTTAAAATGAAAGCCCTAAAAACAATCTTCCACCTGGATTTAAAATCGGATTTTGAAAGACAAGGGAAAACAAGACAAGGGAAAAGGAGACAGAGGAACATTTTTTGAAACAATAAAAAGATTTAACTCGGAAGAGAAGAAACGGGTGTTACAAAATGGATACTTTGTTGCTAAAAGAATTGTGAATTGAAGAGAGACATCTGCTGGAGGAGAGATCGTGGGAAAGAGCCATAGGAGTATACAGCTGAAAAAATTAAGAGAAGCAGAGAGGATGAGGACTGAGATTGTGATGGCTCAAGTGAGCATTTGAACTGGACACTATCTGGAAAGAAAAAGGAGATATCGCATGGACTTTGAAACTAGAAGTATAAGTAAATGAAAATAATAAATTGGAAAATTCTAGCCTTCTAAAGGGACAATATGGAGAATTGGGAGGATGAATGTGAGATATTAAGGGAGATGTTTGAAAAAATAAGAGAAGCATTTAAGGGAAATAAGGAAGCAGAGGATTGGTTAGAATGCAAGAAAAAAGAAAAAGAAAAGATGAATGAGAAACAAGAGAAACAAGGAGAAAATATTGAAAAGGAAATAAATGAAAATAAAGTTAAAGATGATTACACTGGGATTAACAGATAGAATAAAAATGGATAAGAGAGAATACATCTCAAAACTGAAATGAAGAGAAATAAATGGGGAAATATTGAGAGGGAAAAGTAACAGAGTGAAAATTAAAGAAAAGAGGCAGAAAGTGAGATATAAGAAAAGGAAGAAGAAGAAGGTAAGGGAATGGGAGAAAGGGAGGAAAGCATCAAGTGGGATTGTGGAGAGTTTAAAAGAAAAATGGTTAAGAGTCAGTGAAAATATTAATATGTTAATAAAGAGAAGGATGTTAGTTCTAGAAATTATATGTGAAAATACTGTTTAATGTAAAATAGATCAGTAGATGAAATGTGGAAAAAAAATGAACTGTTTTTGATGTTGGAGGAAGCACTAAGTGGAGAAAAAATAAAAGCAACAAAATAATTAATTGAAATTAAGATGGGAATTGAAATTGAAATGTAAAATTGAATGAAAATGAAATGTTAGTAAATGATGTAAAGGACAGACTTATAAGAAGTAAAAAGAAATACATTGTTAAAGGGAAAAAAGCAAGGGTTGGAAGATTAGTTTAACAAAGGTTTCAAGGAAAAAATGCAATAAGTTGAAATATTTGTTAATAATTAAAAAGTGGAGGGGAATTTCAAGTAATATTTTTAATAAATGAGAAAGATCGGGGTTGCCTGGACACCATAGTGGAAAATATTAAATTGAAAATGAATACAGCAATAGAGAGAGATGAAAGAGGAGTAGAGAGTAGAAAGAGAAGGGGAGAAGAGAGAGGGATGGAAGAGAGGGGAGGAAGGAAGAGGGGGGAAATCAGAGTAAGAGAGAGAGCTAGTAGGAGAGAGGGAGGAAGAAAGGAGGAGAAGGAGAAAGGAAGAGGAAAGAGAGGAGCAGGAGAGGAAGGAAAAAAGAAAGTAAGAAGGAAAGAAGAGAGGGAGATGGCAGGATTGAAAAGAAAGATTACTGTACAACAAAAAAGATGAAATGGAAGAAAGGCAACCCCGAACACATATAAATATACTAAGGTAAAGAATGAATGGTTAAAAAATAAAAGAGATAAATATGAATAAGCAGGAAAATTAGAATTTGAGGGCGAATGAAGATGTTGTTTATATAAGTAAGCAAAGAAATATTGAGATATGATTAAAAAAAGGGAAAAAAGAAAATTGTGGCAAAAATTGTAATTGAGTAAAATGTATTTGAATTTGATAAATTGTATAAGATAAGATATGGCCAATACTCTGTTCAAAAAAGATGTGGGTGAATGTGGGGGGAGGGGGAAACCAATAAAACTTGATTAAAAAAAAAGAATTGGTTTTCAATAATTGTGCCAATGTGATGTATCTAATAAATTGTTCTTTGAGGAATCTACCTGCCTCTGAGTTCTGCTTTTCATGGGGGCATTACTTGGAATGATATATAACTTCCAGTGTAACTGGAACTTCATGTGTGGTTCTGATCTTTCATGCCTGATAGTATCTCACATTTATCTTTTGTCTATTATTTCTCTATAAACCGCTTCTTGCACTAAGGTCCATAAAGGTATTTGGGGTATAACCTGGGCTTTTATCTATTCTGTATTCTCAATATGGCACAATTAACGTAATGATTTTTAAAACCTACTTTAATGTTATCATGCCAAAAATATATCACCAACATCTCAATTAATGTTCCTACAATTCTAAAGGTCTCTTATTTCTTTTCTTTTTTTATTGAAAAGTTTTACAAAAAAGAAATACAGAAATTTCCCCCCCATGTTCCCCCCCTTCATCCCACCCTCCCCCACGACTTCCCAGAGCAAAATACAAGGTATTTCATTTAATCAAACATAAACTAGATTAATCTACTTATCCTCAAAGTACTGCCTCCCCCACTGAAACCTTAACTCCACTACAAATAACCAAATACTTCTAATACTAACATTCATTCATAAGCTATTTGATATTTTCTTGTCTGATACCTATTTTGAATATAATCAATCCATCTTCTCCATTCCGATACGTATCTTTCTTGTGTGTGGTCCTTCAAATATGCCGAGATTTTCGCCATTTCTGCTAGGTTTGTTACTTTCAATATCCACTCTTCAATAGTAGGCAAAGAGTCCTTCTTCCAATATTGAGCTACCAGCAGCCTAGCTGCTGATATTAAGTTCAAAATCAATTTAGTCTCTGAAACTGTACAGTCCGTAATTATACCCAATAGAAACAATTGAGGAGTAAATTTCAACCTTCTTTTCAAAATGTTCTGCATCACCCACCAAATTTTTATCCAAAATGCCTTGATTTTCTTACAGGTCCACCATATATGATAATAGGTTGCATCATTACATTCACATCTCCAACATTTAGCTTGCAAGTTCGAGTACATACATGATAATTTTTTAGGATCTAAGTGCCATCTATAAAACATTTTATAAAAATTCTCTCTCAAGTTTTGTGCTTGCGTAAATTTAACATTTCTGACCCAAATCTTTTCCCACGTTTCCATCATCACTGGTTCCTGAAAGTTTTGTGCCCATTTTATCATACAATCCTTAACCAATTCTGTTTCTGAGTCTATTTCCAGTAATGCATTATACAACCTTTTAATATGCATCTGACTTTGATCTCTAATCGGTTTCACCAAATTTTCCTCATTTTGCATAACCCCAATTTTTTGATCCTCCCTCCATCTAGCTTGAAGCTGACCATACTGAAACCAAGTATAAATTATCCCTTCTTCTTTTAATTCATCTAGAGATTTCAGTTGCAACTTACCCCTTTCCAAAAGAAGAAGCTCTTTATAGGTAATCACCTCTATTTTTTGCTCTATACTTATATTTTCTATTGCATGTCTGGGATTTGCCCATGTAGGTATCTTATAGTTCAGCTTATATTGGTACTTTTTCCAAACCCTCAACAATGCATTTCTGAGTATATGACCCTTAAACACTTTATCCACTTTTTTTTCATACAACAAATAAGCATGCCATCCATATAACAAATCATAACCTTCTATGTTTAACATTCTTTCTTCAGTTAAGTTAAACCAATCACTAATTTGTGATAAAGCTGCTGCTTCATAATACAATCTTAAATTAGGCATTTTAAGTCCTCCTCTCTCACATATATCCTGTATAATTTTCAGTTTCATTCTTGGTTTCTTCCCAGCCCAAATAAAAGTATTAACCCCTTTCTGCCATTCCATCAGATTTCCATCTTTTTTAAGCACTGGTATCATTTGGAACAAAAATAAAAACCTAGGTAGTACATTCATTTTTATTGCTGCTATCCTTCCCAGTAGTGATAGTTATAACTTTTTCCATTTTTCCATTTCTTTCTGTACTTTTTGCCAAAGAATTTCATAATTATTTTTATACAGTTTCGTATTTGAGGCTGCAATATATATACTCCTAAATACTTAACCTTTTTAACTACTTCAAACCCCGTTATCCTCCCTAACTCTTCTCTTTGAGTTATAGATAAATTTTTAGTTATCATCTTTGTCTTGTGTAGATTTACTTTAAATCCAGATACTTTACCATATTGAGCTACTATATCCAATATATAGGGAGCCACTTCTATAGGTTGAGATAAAGTAAGAACCAGGTCGTCTGCAAACGCTCTTAGTCTATAATCCTGCTGTCTAATTACAATTCCTTTTATTTTGTCAGAATAACGTAGCTTATTCAACAAAATTTCTAAAGTTAAAATAAACAACAATAGCGACAAAGGACAGCCCTGCCTCGTACCTTTCTCAATTTTAAACACATCTGTTAAACCTCCATTAACTATTATTTGTGCTGTTTGCTCCTGATACATTGCTCTAATTGAATGTATGAAATACTCCCCAAAGTGCATTTTTTCTATTATCTTAAACAGGAATTGCCAGTTCAATCGATCAAATGCTTTCTCTGCATCCAAAAATATGAATGCTGCAGGGACCTGATTATTTTTCTCCAAATATTCCAATAAGTTTATAATTTGCCTAACATTATATTTCATCTGTCTCCCTTTTATAAAACCTGATTGGTCATTGTGAATATCTTGTTGCATAACTGGCATTAATCTATTCGCTAGTATCTTAGCAAAAATTTTATAATCCGTGTTCAAAAGTGAAATTGGCCTAAAATTTTCAGGTTTGATACAGTTTTGATCTTCCTTTGGAATCAATGAAACAAAAGCTGTTCTCCAAGAGGGTGGAACTCCTCCCCCTGATTGAATTTTACAAAATAGAGTTCTAAGCGGCTCTACCATTTCAAGCTGTAAATTCTTATAATAAACAGCTGTTAGTCCATCAGTTCCTGGAGCTTTCCCTATTTTTAACTGCTTAATTGCCGCAACAATCTCCTCAGAAGTTATTGGTTGATTCAATCCTTCCTTCTGTTCCAACGT
Source organism: Pantherophis guttatus (assembly GCF_059756535.1). NCBI lineage: Eukaryota > Metazoa > Chordata > Lepidosauria > Squamata > Colubridae > Pantherophis > Pantherophis guttatus. The sequence goes on along the minus strand of NC_142065.1, from coordinate 115,989,302 downwards.
TAATTCCAAAATATTCCCTTCCTTTAAATATCTATCTATATCTATACCTTGTATTGAGTCACTAGCGTATAACTTTGTATAAAATTCCAAAAAAGCCTTTTTAATCATATTCTGTTGGTAAACTTCCTTATCTCTATATTCTATCTTACTAATGACTCGTGCTTTCTGTTTTCCACCTTGCTGCTCTGACATTCCACCGATTGGGGATACTCTCAGTCTTACTGGACAGCCTGGGTGCCACTCAAACTTCCTCTACAGCCAGGTCACGCCCACACCTCCTGCGTATATCCAGTCTTTTCACTCAGGCTTAGGTGATTAGACTGGTGTGCCTATTGTGTTCAGTTTAAACTGTCAGTTTTAGCGTTAGAGTGAAGAATTTAGGCTTCGTTGTGATTAGGAGGGTTACGTTTTTAAAAGAACAAGTGAATTTAGCGCTGAGCGGTTTTAGCATTGCCCGGCTGGGGCGCTAACCGCTTTTGGGATAAGATCTTGTCAGCGCATTAGAAAGCAGACCTTGTAACGGTCTCAAAGCAGCCGTTGAAGCCGCGAGCGTGGAGCTGGTTAACTGACGCGCCGGCATAACCGCCCTCGCTTTTTAAAACCCTCCACATCGTAAATCTTATTTAATCTATTTGTAAGCGGCTTGGGAGTCCCTGCGTTGTAGCAAACTCCGACTATCAGGAGAGTTACAGGCAATAAAAAGAGGCTGCAGTAAGGGGCGTTGACTGAGGCTCCGGTATCATGCCGTCATTTATCTGCCGATTGAAGCACCCAGCAGCCAATTGACAGAGCGGTCTGGAGGAGTACTTTTTGCAGGAGCTGTTTCAGGCTATTAACGAAGTTACTAAGTAACGACCACAGACATTGTGTGTCATTTCCTACTCTCCTGAATACATTCTTCAAAGGAAAGTAACTATTTATCTATTTATCTTTATTCGTATTTATTATTGTGGGGTTTGTGTTTATAATTTAAATAATGGCGGAGGAGGTTTCTTCAGAGCTAGAACAAGCTGTCTCACCTCCAATAATGCCTTCACCTAAGTGTAATAAATCAAGAAATGGAAGGCTAGGGCTAGTGAGATTGTTGTTCAATCTATGCCTAGACAGGTGGAAAAACTTTCAAAAGAAGACCAACGTAGGCATAATGCCCTCGAAAAACAATTTAATAAGGCCAGAATGGCCGCTCAAATTAGACCCCAAAGAGAGGAACAGGAGCTAGTGTTACCTCAAACTAGTGAATCTTTAATTTCTCCTTTGGCAGAGGAGGAAGAGAATGTTTGGCAGCAAGATGAGTTTATTTCAGTTACTCAAGACATGCCCTTGTCAGCTAAAGATTTGTGTTCAAATACCCATAGCAGGGTAACTGTGGAGCCTAAGAAACAACATTTAATTCAGCATGCTCCTGAGGCTACTTTCACCCCTATGGCCGCTGGCCTGCGTGTGGGAGAAGGGTCAATTCAAGACCAAAATTTAGATTTCCAGTCCTTACTTTCACAAACCTTTACTCGCATATTTCAAGCGGGGCTGCAACAATCTGGGTTCTTAACAGAACCAATACCATCGACATCTTATAATGTACATCAAAATCCAAATCATCATTCGGTGGCTGAGTGTGGACATATTGAGGAGGAACATCCAGAGTTAGATTGTTTAGAAGAATTTGTGTTGTCAGATGATGAGATGGATGGCGATAAACCTGCCTTTCAAGGTCTATTTAAACCTTCACTGTTTAAATCTCTCCTGCGTAAAGCAAGGATAGCAACAAATATGGAACTGAGTAGTGATAAGTCTTTGGATTTAAATTCACATGCAGGAACTTCTAGCAGTTTATTTCCAGTTCCATCTAAGGACTATGATTATGTTCCTTTACCAGAATTGTTTTCTCAAGTCATTAAGAAACCCTGGGACAAACCTGGATCTATTTTAGGTCCTAATTCCTTTGATAAGAAGCTTTATTGTAGTTCCCCTGAATTGGAGACTCTTCTTCAGTTACCTTCGATTGATGAGCCAGTGGCCAGTCTTACCTCACCTTCGGTGTTGGTCAGTGATGCAGGAGAAGGTCTGAAATTAGAAGACAAACGTGCAGATATGACTTTCAAAAAAACTCATCAGGCAGCCGCATGGGCTATTAAGGCAGCTACGTCTGCGTCATTTTTTAGTAGAGCTTCGTTAACTTGGCTTCATCAGTTGAAAGAGAGGGTGTCTCCACAAGATGCAAGAACCCAACATGATCTAGCTAAGCTGATTGCTACAGCAGAGTATTCGGCTGGTGCAGCTTTGGATGCAGCAAAATTTGCATCCAGAGCGTTGGTTTCCACAATAACATCTCGTAGACTCCTCTGGTTGAAACAGTGGAAAGCCGATATGAAATCAAAATGGCGTCGTACAGCTGCCAGTCTTTATTTGGTTCTTCTTTGGAGGCAATATTGGTAGAAGGACGTGATAAAAAGAAGGTGCTACCGTCATCATATAGACGTCCAGATCGTCGTTTCTCACCATATCCAAGGCAGCCCTTTCGGCAAGAGCAGGGACTTGGTGGTCCCTATTTTCCTAGATCATCTTTTCAACAATATTCAAATTTTTCGGAAAGAACAACATTCCGTGATAGAGGAAGACGCCAGACAGGTTTCAAACGTCCATTTAGAGGAACGGGCTTTCGCTCATTCCGCAGGGGCAAATGACTTGTTGACTCCTCGTCCCATTGGGGGGAAAATCCAGTTGTTCTACCACCAGTGGGAAATTTCAACAAAGGACAACGGGATTATTCGCACAGTATCGGACGGACTACAACTGGAGTTCACGTCAACTCCTCCACATTGTTTCATACAATGCCCCTTTCCAAAACAATTAGACAAACAAAAGCTCATGAATCTGGAAATTCAACATTTGCTACAAATAGAAGCCATAGAATCAGTTCCACAGGTCCAGATACAAAAAGGATTTTATTCGATATTATTTCTTGTGCCCAAGAGCTCGGGAGGATGGAGAGCCATCCTCAATTTAAAGCGGTTGAATCTTCATGTGAGATATCGACGATTCAAGATGCACTCCCTCAGGTCGGTCTTGGCTTGTATCCGTTCCAACGATCTAATGCAATCCATCGACCTGAAGGAGGCATATCTACATGTACCGATATATCCGGGGCACAGACAATACCTAAGATTCGCTTATGCGAATCAACATTTCCAATACCGTTCTATGCCTTTTGGCCTTTCATCGGCTCCACGAACTTTCACAAAGCTGATGGCAGTGGTTGCTGCAACACTTCGGGAAAAGTCAGTAAGGATTGTCTGTTATTTGGACGACATATTGATCCTGTCGTCTTCAATAGACCGGGCAAACGAAGACAGATCTGTAGTTCTCAAAACATTGGAGGATCATGGATTAACTATCAATTGGGACAAGAGTCACCTTGTACCAGCAACAAAGATTCTACATCTGGGAGCAGTAATAGACTCCAGGCAGGGCTTAGTATATCTATCACCAGAGCGCCAATCCAGCATTCGGAGTCTGATAGTTCAGGTTTCATAACAAAAGACAGTCTCATTGATCCTGTTGTCTCAACTGCTAGGAAAACTAATATCATGTATAAACATAGTGCCTTGGGCGAGATGCCATTCTCGACAACTACAGTGGCTAATGCTGCCTTTCCAAAAACAGGGCATAGCGGAATCTCAAACCAAAATTACAGTACCTCACACAGTCAAGATATCACTAGAATGGTGGATGTCTTCTGCAATAAGTGCGGGAACTCTTTTTCTAGAGCCAGTCAGAATCAAGTTGACCACAGATGCGAGTTTAACTGGATGGGGGGCCCATCTGGGATCTCAAATAGCACAAGGGACTTGGTCTCATGTGGAGAAACAACAAAGCATAAATTTGTTGGAATTGAAAGCGGTCAGATTGGTGTTAAAGAAATTTCAGAGACAAATAACAAAAAAACATGTGTTAGTTTTAACAGACAATATGACTACAAAGGTGCATCTGAACAGACAAAGAGGTACAAGATCAAAAGTCCTCATGAACGAAACAGAAAAACTAATGGAGTGGGCAGAAAAATACGTACTTTCCATAAAGGCGGAACACATATCAGGATCACTGAATCAACAAGCGGATTGGTTGAGCAGGGGTATCATCGACCAATCGGAGTGGAAGTTGCATCCAAGTTTGTTTCTGGAAATTGTCAAGAGATTCGGAAAACCAAAGGTAGATCTATTTGCAACGGAAAAGAATGCCCAGCTTCCGAGATTTTTTTCCCGATTTCAAGTTCCAGGAGCGGAAGCTCTGGATGCGCTGAGAGTTCAGTGGCCACAGGGGCTACTTTATGCATTTCCTCCAATTCCCATCATTCCACATGTCATCAGGAAAATGTTAGAGGAGAGAGCGGATCTGATTTTAATAGCACCATATTGGCCGCGCAGAGAGTGGTTTGCAGACCTGAGGGATTGTTCGATCCAACAACCATGGAAGTTGCCAGTAAACAAAATGTCACTGAGTCAAGGCGCAATTTATCATCCAGATCCAGAATGGTTCCAGTTGACCGTCTGGCGCTTGAAAGGATTCGTTTAAAAAAAGACCAAATACCAGATGAAGTAATTTATGTTATTCAAGTTGCCAGACGACCAGCAACCATACGGATTTATAATGCGTCATGGAAAAAATTCGTCAGATGGGCTTTGGATCATCATACTGATCCTACTTCGGCGAAGGTTCAAGATGTTCTTAAATTTTTACAGTCAGGATTTGACAAAGGACTGGCTCCAGCTACGTTGAAACGTCAAGTAGCAGCATTAGCAACAGTGTTAAATACTGACAAAGGTCATTCTTTAACTCAAGATCCTAGGATTAGATCATTTTTACACGGAGCAGTAAATTTACGACCACCAGTGGTACACAGATATCCAACTTGGGATTTAAACTTGGTACTACAGTCATTAACTTCAGAGCCCTATGAACCAATTAAAGATACGGACTTACGTCATATTACAATAAAATTAGCATTTTTATTAGCTATAACATCAGCTCGTAGAGTATCAGAATTGGCAGCATTGTCTATTCGTAAAGATCTATGTATATTTTATCCAGACAGAGTGGTATTGAGACTAGATCCAGTATTCATTCCAAAAATAAATTCGATATTTCATAGATCTCAAGACATTGTACTACCTAATTTCTGTCCAAACCCTAAACATCAACTAGAGAAAAGTTGGCATAAGTTAGATGTTCGTAGAGCATTGAAGTGTTATATTACAAGAACAGCATCATTCCGTAAGTCGGAAGCATTGCTGGTATCATTTTTGCCATCGACGATGGGAAAAAAAGTATCTTCAGCAACAATAGGTAGATGGCTTAAAGCTTGCATTGCTTCAGCATATAAAAGGAAAGGTTACCAGGTACCAGGTGGCATAGTACCACGTTCAACTAGAAGTGCAGCAACATCAGCTGCTTGGGCAACACAAGCTTCTATAGAAGATATTTGCAAAGCGGCTACATGGTCATCAATATCGTCCTTTATTAGACATTACCGAGTGGATGCATATGCTTCAGCGGATGCATCATTCAGTAGAAGAGTTTTACAATCGATAATTCCCAACCGAGACCAGGAGATGGATTCGAAACCCTCCCATTAAAGAAAGACTTGGGTATGTCCCAATCGGTGGAATGTCAGAGCAGTGAGGTGGAAAAAGGGACGTTGACTAACCTGAACGTCCATTTTATCCTCGCTGCGATGACATTCCGTCCCTCCCTGTTGAGGTCCATTGCCTGGCTAAGGTTGGGGAGAATTTGTTTTGTTTCCTCTACAGCTACAGTGATTGAAGTTGGAATATAGTCTGGAATTGAGGACATAAGCAAGAGGTCAAGGATAAGAAGATGAAACTTCGTGAAAAGACTGGATATACGCAGGAGGTGTGGGCATGACCTGGCTGTAGAGGAAGTTTGAGTGGCACCCAGGCTGTCCAGTAAGACTGAGAGTATCCCCAATCGGTGGAATGTCATAGCAGCGAGGATAAAACGGACGTTCAGGTTAGTCAACGTCCCTTTTTTTCCTCAACATGTAGGCCAACCACCTACCTGGTTTATTGGAATTACAAAATGTATTATGTTTAGCATATTGTAAACTAGTTGCCACCCGATCAGCCATTAACATATTAAATTGCCCTCGTAGTATATCTATTGTTTCTTTTACTTTCTTATCTCCTGGATTAGATATAAGTAATTGTTCTTTCTTTTTTATTTCTTCCTCTATCTCTTTACGCTTCTTTTGTTGTTTTAGTTTATATTTATTATTCATATGTATTAAGATACCCCTCATATAGGGACTTCCGGTTGGCTCCTCGAGCCTTGAAGACGCTGTTTTACGAGCGCCCGATCCCAGGTTCCGTAAAAGCCCCACAGCAGCCGAAAAACAGCTGTCTGGAGGCTTCGAACCCTCTCCCTGGGCAAAGGGGAGAGAGAAGAGCCAGCAGGCGGAGGTAGAGCCCCCCAAGTGCGCCAGGAGAAATCATGGGGCGCGAAGGGTGTGGGCTCCCTATTGAAGCCTGTCAAGCTGCTCCGGACCAGGGACAACTCCGCTAAAGCGGAGCTAGAAGCCACGACCAAAATCTGCTGAAAATAAATGGGGGGACTTTTAACACCTTTACTTTGATTGCAGACAGAGCAAATCAGGAGGAAAAAAGGAAAAATTGCAAGTAACACTTTAACTCCGTTTTAAAATACAGAAAATGGCGCCTGAGAGCGGGAGGAGGAAGCTACTAGGGAAAGTGCTTGTTAACGCTTATTAACGTTTGCAACAGTGATACAGCTACCGGATTACACCTTAAGAGAAAGTTTTAAAGTGGAAGCGGCCAGGAAAAGAATTTGGTACCGAGGAAAAGAATTTGGTACTGACTTTAATTAAAATTTTGCCTTTATACTGTGTGGAAAATAGTTGGAATTGTCGTCCTGATAGCTGGATGAATACAAAGTGGCTGAAATATGGCTGACATCAGGGCTGGTGAATCAGCAAATTCTCAAGCTGTGACTGTTCAGGTTTTTCAAGAACTTCTAGACTCTTTTAATTCTGCTCTTTTGGATACAATTGAAAGAGCTTTTTCAAAAAACAGCTTGGAAAATCATAAGCGGTTGTTGGAGGGATCAGCAAATTCTCAAGCTGTGACTGTTCAGGTTTTTCAAGAACTTCTAGACTCTTTTAACTCTGCTCTTTTGGATACAATTGAAAGAGCTTTTTCAAAAAACAGCTTGGGAAAACATAAGCAGTTGTTGGAGGGGCAGCAGGAAATTACTCAGAGGAGTTTGTTTTTGGAAGATCGAGAGGCTGTCAGGATTGAAAGGCAGGCTGGCACAGTTGAAACAAAGGTTTTGGCGGACGTTTCCATTCAATTGATAGAAAAGCAATAAATAGACTCTTTATTGCAAGCTGACAATCTTTATGACATTAAATTTTGGTTATATGGACAAAGGAATGAACTGAATGATTATACAAGCAAGAAGAGTCAAAATGGGGATTTCAAATTAGAAAACGTGACCTCAAGAAGAGAGCGAGTATTTCAGAAACATCAACCTCAAATCAACATTTTAAAATTTTCAAAAATAAAATTGGGACTGTTGAAAGAATTTATTAAAAAAAAGGATTGGAAAATATAGAAAGAAGAGAAGAACAGAAGATTAAGAAAGATATCTTCCTGTAGATTTTGAAATTTGCATTTGGCAAATATGTGTTTTAATGGTATCAAGAGATTTTTAAAATGTTTAACATAAGATTATATTATTTTAAAAGATATATGAAATAAATTGTGTAAGCTTTCAAGATGCCCAACTTTTTGAAGCGAAGAGGATTAATGTTAAATTCAGAATTCTATTACAAAATGATGATTAGTTTTGGATAGTAAAAGGGCTGTTTTCTAAAAAGTTAGAGGTATTAAAATGGTTAATTGAAAATTTGAAAGATATCCTCCTGTAGATTTTGAAATTTATATTTGGTAAATAAGTGTTTTAATGGTATTAAGAGATTTTTAGAATGTTTAACATAAGATTATATTATTTTAAAAGATATATGAGATAAAATGTGTAAGATTTCAAGATGCCCAATTTTTTTGAAGGAAAGAGGATTAATGTTAAATTCAGAATTTCATTAGGGAGTAATGTTCAAAAAGAATGATGTTCGAGGGTATGGAAATGGAACTTATTCATGATTTTTACTGTTTGTAATACTGCTAAAGTATTGGATTATACATCAAGAAAAAGTTTTTTATAATTAGGAAGAATGAATTTAACTTAATTGGTTTTGAGAATTTATAAAAGGGAGGTTGATGAATTGGAGCAAGGGGAGTTAAAGAACGTGTGGGAGTTTTGAACTTTATAATTAGTTAGTTTATTTTAGCATATGTTTGCTAGATGCTATACCCTGTTTTTGCTCTGGGAAGTCAGGGGGCGGATGGGGAGGGTGGGATAAGGGTTGGGGTGGGAAAAAAGTGGTGAATAGAGAAATGTTTTAACAGAAGAAAGTATCTACGATTAGAATACAGGAGTTGCTCAGATACTAAAGGAGGAGAATATTTCACAGCAAAGAAGTTAGAAAGGAGAGAGGAGGAGAGGGTAGGAAGAGGAGAGGGAGGGAGAGGAATGGAAGAAAGGAGAGGAGGAAGGGAGGGGGACGGGAGTAGGAGTGAAGGTGAGAAGGGGGAAAAGAAGAGAGAAGTGGGGGAAAGGAAAGGGAAGTAGGATGAGGTAGGAGAGGAGGCAGGAGAAAGTAGGAGAGAAGAGGAGGGAGGGAAGGGAAGGAAAGGAGGAGAAGAAGAAGGTTTGTTGTGGAATGAGGGAAGAAAGAGAAGAAGAGCAACTCCGAATGTAACTAAAATGTCTTATTTTGATGCTTTCTTTAAGGGAAACATGTATATGTAGGATTTATTATGTATAAGAAAATGTATATTTTCTATTAAGTGAGGAGGGGGAAAGGGTGGGGGGGGGAATTGTATTTCTTATAAAACTTTTCAATTAAAAAAAAAGATACCCCTCATATAGGCGTTACTAGCATCCCAGACCATTTCCATAGGAGTACCCTTGTTCATGTTAATAACAAAAAATTCTCTCATTTGTTTTTTAAGCTCCTTTACATTTTCTTCATATCTAAATAAATTTTCATTCAACCTCCAAGACCTCCTTTCTCCCCTCTCCTGTTCAAATTCAATCCAGACCGGACTATGATCAGTTAAAGTTCTTGGACATATCTTCGTCTTCTACACCCTGGAAATAAAATCATTTGTGATTAGTATAAAATCAATCGTGGAGAAGGATTGGTGTCTATCAGAAAAAAAAGTAAAATCTTTTTCCTCCAGGTTACGTTCTCTCCAGATATCTCTCAGTTCTATATCTTCCATCATATCAAAAAAAGATTTAGGTAGTTTTGCACGTGCTGAAGTCTTTGATAAGCTTCTTTTATCTTTCTGCGTATCAATTACTCCATTCCAATCACCCATTAATATAAAAGATTTATAGTCCCACTGTATTATTTTAGTATGTAAAAATTTATAAAACTTGTCTTGTTGCTGGTTAGGGGCATATATTCCAATAAGAAGCATTTTTCCAGACTGTCAATAATTCAATTGCAATATATCTTCCTTGATCATCTGCCTCAATTAGATTAGCTGATAGTCCTCCTTACATCTATGACTAGTCCATTTTTCTTCTCTGGCGCTGATGCCACAAAATTTGTACCTAATCTTGAATTTATCAAATATTTTTGGTCTGATAATCTAATATGTGTTTCTTGTAAGCAAATAACATCGTTAAATTGTTTCAAGTAGTGAAATTCTTTCTTTTTTGTGGTGAATTTAGGCCATTAACATTCCAAGATAGGAATTTAGTTGCCATCTTTAGCCTTTCGAAGCCTTGTGAGCCTCAGCTGAAGCTCCTCCTCCACCTTACTCTTCGGCCTAGCTCCCCCCACTGCTTCTCTTTTTTCGACTTCTTGAGATCTTGAGATTGTTGCCCTTTTGATTGTTGTTGTTGCAATTTATAAGTTGATAGGGTCAGTCGTTGTGCTTTCGGCTCTCCCTTCTTAGGTGATTCCAAAGTTGGGGGTAAGCCCCCAAAATCCAAATCTTCTTCCATAATAATTCCTCCAGCTGCAGCTTCAGCGTAGGTTTGTATCTGTTTTCCATCTTTTTCTTGTTGTATCATCTCCATTTTCTTCCTCCCGCCCCCCCCTGGTGAGGGTGGGTATCCAGCCTGTAAAACATTTACATAAAAATCTTTTGCCTTCCAAACTGTGTTTAATCGGTATCTTTCTCCTTTATAAGTCACTATTAGACCAGTTGGAACGTCCCATCTGTATGCCACTTGTTGATTTCTCAACTCATTTACCAAAAAGCCAAAGTCTTTCCTGCTTCTCAACATCTTTGGAGGAATCTCTTTCAGAACCACCACCTCCTGCCCAGCCACCTGAATGTTATTCTTGTAAGAAGCTTGTAGAATTTCGTTTCTGATCCTCCTAGTTGTAAAGTAGATCACCACATCTCTTGGCAGGTGTCTTTGTTTTGCCAATCAGGAATTAACCCTGTAAATTTTATCAATTTGGATTGCCACATCTTCTGGTCTTTCTTTAATTATCTCCGCAATAGCATTTAAAAAAGACACAAATGTCTTTTAAATTTTCTTTGCTATTCTTTGCTATTTTCCTTCAGGCCTCTCAATCTCAGAGCAAACTCCATAGATCTGTATTGTAACATTACCAATTCATCATCCACTTTCTCTGTTCTAGTCATGACATCACCCATTTTGCTTTCCAAATTTAAGTTGGCTTCATTAATTTCTTCAACTTTCCTATCAAGCTGAATAACAAGGTTTGAGAGTCCTGATACAGCAAAAACAATATCATCTCTTATTTTATCGTGCTCCTTTGCAACTGCTCCCTTGATCGAGCTTATGTCTTCCTCAATTCTCAGTCACGGAGGAAACGCCGGTCACGAAAGGGTTACAACCTAGCCAGTAGCTCTACCAGAGTCCACCAACAAAACAAGTCCCGCCTCTTCCTGTATCCAGTTTTTCGACTCGGTCCGGTAGAGGACAGTCGTGTCTGTTTAGTTCTCTCTCTTCAACTCCATGTGGGAGAGGGTTTTTTTGGGACATTGTTTGCTTATTTCGACTTATTCTGCTCATTTCTGCTCAAATTGCTGGCGTTGGCAAGAAAAGCGGCTAAACTTAATTGAAATCAGCTGGGGAGCGCTAGAAACGCTCCGGCGGCTGTGAGCAGCCCCGTGGCAGCGCGCACGTGCGTTTGCACCGCCGCGCCTATTTACAGCTATTTTCTGCGATTTGGGGCGTTTGGAGAGGTTTCCTCGTCTCCTGTTGCTGTTGGAGTATTGTGGCTGCAGATTTGTGGCGCGAAGGCTTTTCCGCGCCTAATTTTGCCGTGCTTTTAAGTCCTTTGGCTAGCGGCCATTTCCTGCCTTCTGATTAATCATCCTGGCTCCTGGATTCTTCTCAGCTTCTCTATTGGCGCAGTGAGTTATCTGAACCACCAATTATCCCCTGTGGGTGCAGTTTTAAGGGTGATTTCCCTCCTTTGCATTTCTTTCTGAGCTGTGAAAGTAAATTTCTGCTCCAAAATGGCGGATGCTAGGAGCAATAAATCCCAGAGCAAAGGAAAAAGGGGCCATTCTTCTGATCCTAAAGAAAGTTCCTCAGGGGATCCTGTTCCTCCCAAGGCAGCCAGAGTTTCTACTAGATCCACTCACTCCAAGAGTGCTAATCCTGCTGCATCATCAAGGGAAGAGACCAGGAGGCATAAGGCCATGGAAAAGGCCTTCCAAAGAGCTGCTTCAGAGGCCTCTAGAGTTTCATCTCCTGCTGTGGGGCCTTCTAAATCTCCTGCCCTTCCCACTTCCAATGTGGCTGTTCCATCTTCTCAAATTCAAATTGAACATGATTTTTCTCCTGATCAGTCTACTCTGGGTGAGAATGTAGCTGCTGATGCTTCTTCTGTATTTCCTGCTGCTAGGCCTCTATCTCCAATTGTTTCTATTCAGGCCCCTCCAAGGCAAGAACCTCCTGAGGCTCAAGCTCAATCCAGTATTCGGGGGGCTGAGGCTCCTGTGAGTTTTAACTCCTGCCCTAGCTGAACTTATTTCAGTTTCAATTAGGCAGGGCATTGCTGAAGGCCTTCAGCAAAGGGCCTCATCTGAGGTCTCCAGCTATGTGAGTCAGCAGAGTCGTTCTGTGAGGGCCCAGGCTGTTGCTGATCCTGTGCAATGTGAGGAAAGGGTGGATTCCCAGGAAAATGCAAGTCAAGGTTCCCTGTCTGAGGGGGAAATTGCCCCTGATCAAGATCTCTCAGATGATGAAGGTCTAGAACCAGACCAGCCTTCCTTCATTGGTCTTTTCAAGCCTCAATTATTCAGATCCCTTTTATATAAAGCCCAAAATGTTACTGGACTGGGAACTACTTCTGCTTCTTCCTCTCAAGGGGCTTCTACATCTTCTTCTCAGCATCCCTCTTCGTCATTATTGTTTCAGGAACCTTCCATTCGTGCAGAGGTCGTTCCAGCTCCCAAGCTGTTTTCTGATGTCATTCAAAGACAGTGGTCTTCTCCTAGTTCTGGCCCTGTTCCTAATGGTCTAGATAAAAGATTTTATAATATGGCCTCTGATTTTGCTAACACACTTCAGATTCCTTCTGTAGATGCTCCTGTTGTGGCCCTCTCTTCTGCATCTCCTCTTACTGGCCCGTCAGAGGAATTCCTGCGCCCTGAAGATAAGAAGTTTGAACGCTCCTTGGTCAAGGACCACCAGGCTTCAGCTTGGTCCATTCAGGCCTCCTCGGCCGCTTCCTTTTTTAACAGGGCTTCCATCCTTTGGCTTCGCCAACTACAGGAAAGGCTGCCTTCTTCTGATGTGCGATCTCACCAGGACATCAACAAGATCCTAGCTGCTGTTGAGTTCTGTGCTGATGCTACTCTGAACGCTGCCAGGTTTTCAGCTAAGGCTATCGGGGCTTCAGTTACTTCTCGACAGCTTCTGTGGCTTCGTCAGTGGCAGGCGGATGTTCGGAACAAGTGGAGGCTGGCATCAGCTCCCTTCTCGGGGAACAATCTCTTCGGTTCAGCCTTGGATCCACTCCTCATCGAGACAAAGGATTATCGCAAGATTCTGCCCTCCTTATCGAGGAAATCTGATCCTCGTCAGCAGAGTTCCTTTCGAAGCCATTCCTTTCGCTCCGACTTCTCTTCCTTCCAGTCCAGGCCTCAGTGGTTCTCTCAGCCCAGGGGCGGACAACAGCAGGATTTCCAGGTCAGGCAGGGGTCCCGTTTCCCTTCCCGCAGACCCTTCAGGGGGGTAGGGGCCGTTTCTTCCGTAGATCCCGTTAGTTCTCCCTTACCTATCCCTGACTCCTTTATTGGAGGAAGGTTAGCATTCTTTGCTGACCAATGGGATATTTCAGTTTCAGACCCCTGGATTAGACGTACGATTAGATTTGGTTTGACCCTTGAGTTCTCTTCCGTTCCTCCTAGCTTGTTTGTCAGGTGCCCTGTTTCACATGTCAGGACCAAGAGGGTTCTGCTAGATGAAGCTATTCAACATCTTTTGGAGATTAGGGCTGTTCAATGTGTTCCCCAAAGGGAAGTTGGTTAGGGATTTTACTCTCGTTTGTTTCTAGTTCCCAAGGTTTCAGGAGGCTGGAGGGCCATATTGGATCTTAAATCCTTGAACAGATATATAGTCTATCGTCGGTTCAAGATGGAATCCCTCCAGACCATTCTCCTTTCTATCCGTCCAGGTGATATTTTGTCCTTCATCGATTTGACGGAGGCTTATCTCCACGTGCCCATTTTTCCGGACCATCAGAAATACCTCCGTTTTGTTATCGGGGTAGGCATTATCAGTATAGAGCCCTCCCTTTTGGCCTTTCCTCAGCTCCTAGGGTCTTTACAAAGCTCATGGCTGCCTTATCGGGCCATATGAGATCTTTTCCTGTCAGAGTTTTGTTTTATCTAGATGATATTCTTATTTTGTCTAGTTCTGAGGTTAAGGGTAATGAGGATATTCAGGTCACCTTTCAGACCTTGCAGTCCCATGGTTTTTTGGTTAATCGTTCCAAAAGCAACCTAGTTCCCTCCACGTGCATTCAGCATTTAGGGGCTGTTATTGATTCTGTCAGGTTGCAGGTTTCCCTTTCTCAGGAACGTCAGGACAGCATTGTTGAGCTGGTAGGTCAGGTTAAGGCTTCTCGCTCTTTTTCCCTCCTGGGGCTTTCCCGCTTGCTAGGTAAAAGGGTTTCTGCCTTCGGGATCACGCACTGGTCTCGGTTTCACAGCCGGGAACTTCAGTGGTTTTTACTTCCATTTCAACGATCTTGCAGGAGCACTTCAGAGGCCAGAGTCCCCTTGACTCCAGCAGTTCTCCGGTCCTTGGCATGGTAGATCTCTCCGGCTCTCGCTCAGGGGTGCCTGTTCAGAGTGCCTCAGCGCGTGAGCATCACCACGGACGCGAGCCTCTTCGGATGGGGGGCTCACCTGGGGTCTCAGCTGGCCCAAGGGCAGTGGTCAGCCCAGGAGAGGGGTCTTCACATCAACATCTTGGAGCTCAGAGCCATCTTCCGGGCCCTTCGCAAGTTCACTTCTCTCCTTCGGGGTCAGGATGTCTTGATCAGAACAGACAACGTAGCTGCCAAGGCCCACATCAACTGGCAAGGAGGGACCCGCTCCAAGGCTCTCATGAGGGAAGCATCTCGTCTCTTCAGGTGGGCGGAGAGTCACTTGACATCCATTCACGCCTCTCAAATCTCAGGGTCATCGAATGTACAGGCGGACGCTCTCAGTCGCTCAGTGGTGGACCAGACGGAGTGGAGCCTCGATCCACTTCTGTTCCAGGACATCATGCATCGCTTCGGCCTTCCAGCAGTGGACCTCTTTGCGTCCGAATCCAACCACCAGCTTCTGAGGTTTTACGCGAGGTTTCCTGTCCCGGGAGCCGAGGCTGTGGACGCCTTGATCAGCCCGTGGCCTTGTGGTCTTCTTCTCTATGCTTTCCCACCTCTTCCCCTCATCTCCAGGGTCATCAGGAAGCTGTTGCAGGAACAAGCCGAGCTCATCCTTCTGGCTCCCTTCTGGCCCAGACAACCGTGGTTTGCGGATCTGATGGCTCTCTCCATCGCTCCCCATTGGCAGATTCCGGCCGACAAAATATCTCTGTGGCAGGGCCGTCTAGCTCATCCAGACCCTCAGTGGCTCCGGCTGACCGCCTGGAGGTTGAGCGGTTCCTCCTGTCCTCAGCCAGGGTTCCTTCGGAAATAATATCTACGCTCCAGGCCTCTCGTCGAGGGTCAACGAACCGTATTTACAATGCCACTTGGATGGCCTTTTCTGCCTGGTGTCGACGTAAGAAGGTCCTTCCTACTGCTGCTTCCATTCTTGACATTCTAGGGTTCCTTCAAGATGGCTTCAAATTGGGACTCTCCCCCAATACCCTCCAGAGGCAAATCTCTGCCATCTCCTCTATCCTAACCTGCAGCACCGCTGAGTCTGTGTCCACTCATCCTCTCATCCGTTCATTCCTCAGAGGCGCGGCCAATCTACATCCTCCGGCCGTTCATCGATTTCCCACCTGGAACCTGAATAAGGTTCTGTTGGCTCTTACCGGTCCTCCCTTTGAGCCTCTCCGGGTAGTCTCGCTGAAGTTTTTGTCTTTTAAGGCAGCCTTTCTAGTGGCGATCACCTCGGCCCGGAGAATATCGGAGTTGGCTGCTCTCTCAGTTCGCCAGGATCTCTGTATTATTCATGCTGATCGAGTAGTTTTGCGATTGGATCCAGCTTTTATTCCAAAGATCAATACAACTTTTCATCGCTCTCAAGAGATCATTCTTCCCAACTTCTGCCCTTCCCCCTGTCATCGTTTGGAGAAGGTGTGGCACAAGCTTGATGTTCGTCGGGCTCTCAAGATTTATATTTCCAGGACGTCTTCCTTTCGTCGTTCGGAGGCTCTTTTTGTGTCTTTCCAACCCCAGTCCATGGGGTCAAAGGTTTCTTCTACTACCTTGGGTCGATGGCTCAGGGCTTCCATTTCTTTAGCTTACGAAGCTCAATTGTTGCCAGTGCCTCGTGGTGTTACGGCCCACTCTACCAGGAGCGCGGCTACTTCGGCTGCCTGGTCTACTCAAGCTTCACTCGAGGAAGTCTGCCGAGCCGCTACTTGGACGTCTCCATCTCCATTTATCCGGCATTACCGGTTGGATGTTTATGCATCGGCGGAAGCCTCCTTTGGAAGACGTGTGCTGCAGCGGGTATCTTCCCAGGACCAGGAGAGGCGCCGGCCTTTTCCCTCCCAATAGGTACATGGGCTTTGGTATATCCCTTTCGTGACCGGCGTTTCCTCCGTGACTGAGAATGGGCGTTGGTCTTACCTGATACGCCGCTTCTAGTCACTAGGAAACACCGGTCACCCCCTCCCGATTGGTCCGGCACCTCTCGTGCTGGATTTTGGCTGTTGACGGATAGGGGTAGGTCCTGGGGATTTTTTACCTCTTCTTTATTTTTACAGACACGACAGTCTACCTTTCGTCCTCGTCTCAAACTGGATACAGGAAGAGGCGGGACTTGTTTTGTTGGTGGACTCAGTCCTAGAGCTACTGGCTAGGTTGTAACCCTTTCGTGACCGGCGTTTCCTAGTGACTAGAAGCGGCGTATCAGGTAAGACCAACGCCCATTTTCTTAAATTTCCCTTCAACAAGTAATGTTAAATTGTTCATTGCTTCTTTCATTGCTGTTGCTTGATTATTCATGGCTTCTTTCATAGCTTCCTTAAAATCATTAAGTGCTGCATCTTGACTCTGGGTCTGGCTCTGTGTATCAGCCGGAAGTTGTGCTTTCTGTGTCACCACTGACACAACTGGAAAGCCTCCCCCTCCTTTAACAAGTCCTGGTTTCACTTGTCTAGAAGCCATTTTTTTTCTCCCCCCCCTTTTCTTTAAAAGCAACAAAGTCCTTAAAGATGTTAATTTGCCTCTAATTTGCCAGACAGAGTAGGGTTTTTTTTTCCTCTTCCCTCCGCACTCTCAGTTCCCAGCAGTTAATAGGCAGCTAATCCACTCTCCCAGCGCAAAGTTCTCAAGCACTTTCGTTTTTGGCTTTCACTTTCAAAGCTCTAACAAAGACGCCATCTTCTGCCTCCAGCTCAAGATTCAAATTGAAACAAAGTAACTTCGGACTTAAGCTCTGTACTTTTAAGGCTTGTTCTCCTGTTTTCTGCTCTGCCTGCGCTTGGGCTCAATCAAACTCACTTTTTAAAAGCAGGATCAGATCGCGGCTTCTCGGCCTGCTTTTGCAGGGTCGTCCTGGCTCCGGAGCTTCTTGGCGGGCTGACTGAGGAGCTCTCACCCTCCAAGCCTCTGGAAATGATCCAGAGGACTTTCGGGGGACTCTACTCTCACCCACCGGCTCTCCTCTCCTTCTTTTCCCGAAGGAGAGTTTTTCAGCCACTAGACAGCCGATTTGCGCTGTCAAAGCGGCTTTAATGGAGACACAGGGCTGGCAGTCATAAATGACCGTCCACGGAGCCTGCGGTGCCAACCAGAAGTAAGGTCTCTTATTTCTTAGCAACAGCCATTCTTGACTATTTTTTTTTTCTGGATTCTTTCTTTTAACTTTTTTATCTGTGATCTGCCAAATGTCGTTGATGTCAAGGTTCCAACTGATGAACCCAACCCAGCAAGCACTGATGAGACGATCCAATCTCTTAATGCAAAGCTTTATTGAGTACATCATTTCGGCACAGCATGAAAGCAAAACCAGCTCTGGCTAATTCCTGAGTGATATTGTCCAATTAATTGTCAATATTGTTGTGAGGAGATGTCTTGAAAGTCTGGCAAACACTTGCTGGAGTGACGTTGGTTCTCACAATCTGATTGCTTGATGTTTACAATCCACATTCCAATTTCCCCTTCCTTCCCCACCCCCATAGTTCGTTGGCAAGCTGAGAGCAATAAAAGTGAAAGCAGCATGAGCATGTTTTGAAGCTTGACAGGCGGCCCCCCCTTAAAACATAGGAGAAACTTTTTTGGAATTTTATACAAAGTTATATGCTAGTGACTCAATACAAGGTATAGATATAGATAGATATTTAAAGGAAGGGAATATTTTGGAATTAACGTTGGAACAGAGGGAAGGATTGAATCAACCAATAACTTCTAAGGAGATTGTTGCGGCAATTAAGCAGTTAAAAATAGGGAAAGCTCCAGGAACTGATGGACTAACAACTGTTTATTATAAGAACTTACAGCTTGAAATGGTAGAGCCGCTTAGAACTCTATTTTGTAAAATTCAATTAGGGGGAGGAGTTCCACCCTCTTGGAGAACAGCTTTTGTTTCATTGATTCCAAAGGAAGATCAAAACTGTATCAAACCTGAAAATTTTAGGCCAATTTCACTTGAAGACTCAGGGCGGCTTACAATGTGCTCAGCAATATTATAAGATATTAGCGAATAGATTAATGCCAGTTATGCAACAAGCTATTCACAACGACCAATCAGGCTTTATAAAAGGGAGGCAGATGAATGTTAGACAAATTATAAACCTATTGGAATATTTGGAAAAAAATAACCAGGTCCCTGCAGCATTCATATTTTTGGATGCAGAGAAAGCATTTGATCGATTGAACTGGCAATTCCTGTTTAAGATAATAGAAAAAATGCATTTTGGGGAGTATTTTATACATTCAATTAGAGCAATATATCAGGAGCAAACAGCACAAATAATAGTTAATGGAGGTTTAACAGATGCATTTAAAATTGAGAAAGGTACTAGGCAGGGTTGTCCCTTGTCTCCATTGTTGTTTATTTTAACTTTAGAAGTTTTGTTGAATAAGATACGTGACTCTGATAAAATAAAAGGAATTGTAATTAGACAGCAGGATTATAGACTAAGAGCGTTTGCAGATGACCTGGTTTTTACTTTATCTCAACCTATAGAAGCGACTCCCTATATGCTGGACATAGTAGCTCAATATGGCAAAGTATCTGGATTTAAAGTAAATCTTCATAAGACAAAGATGATAACTAAAAATATGTCCATAACTCAAAGAGAAGAGTTAGGGAGAATAACGGGGTTTGAAGTAGTTAAAAAGGTTAAGTATCTAGGAGTATATATTGCAGCCTCAAACACGAAATTGTTTAAAAATAAATATGAAATTCTTTGGCAAAAAGTACAGAAAGAAATGAAAAATTGGAAAAAGTTACAATTATCATTACTGGGAAGGATAGCAGCAATAAAAATGAATGTACTACCTAGGTTCTTATTTTTGTTCCAAATGATACCAGTGCTTAAGAAAGATGGAAATTTGATGGAATGGCAGAAAGGGGTTAATACTTTCATTTGGGCTGGGAAGAAACCAAGAGTGAAACTGAAAATTATACAGGATATACGTGAGAGAGGAGGTCTTAAAATGCCTAACTTAAGATCGTATTATGAAGCAGCTGCTTTATCACAAATTAGTGATTGGTTTAACTTAACTGAAGAAAGAATGTTAAACATAGAAGGTTATGATTTGTTATATGGATGGCATGCTTATTTGTTATATGAAAAAAAAGTGGATAAAGTGTTTAAGGGTCATATACTCAGAAATGCGTTGTTGAGGGTTTGGAAAAAGTACCAATACAAGCTAAACTATAAGATACCCATATGGACAAATCCCAGACATGCAATAGAAAATATAAGCATGGAGCAAAAAACAGAGGTGATTACTTATAAAGAGCTTCTTTTTTTGGAAAGGGGTAAGTTGCAATTGAAATGTTTAGATGAATTAAAAGAAGAAGGGATAATTTATACTTGGTTTCAGTATGGTCAGCTTCAAGCTAGATGGAGGGAAGACCAAAAATTTGGTGTTATGCAAAATGAGGAAAATTTGGTGAAACAGATTAGAGATCAAAGCATATTAAAAGGTTGTATAATGCATTATTGGAAATAGATTCAGAAACGGAATTGGTTAAAGATTGTATGATAAAATGGGCACAAAACTTTCAGGAACCAGTGATGATGGAAACGTGGGAAAAGATCTGGGTCAGAAATGTTAAATTTATGCAAGCACAAAATTTGAGAGAGAATTTTTATAAAATGTTTTATAGATGGCACTTAGATCCTAAAAAATTATCATGTATGTATTCTAATATGCAAGCTAAATGCTGGAGATGTGAATGTAATGATGCAACCTATTATCATATATGGTGGACCTGTAAGAAAATCAAGGCATTTTGGATAAAAATCTGGTGGGTGATGCAGAATATTTTGAAAAGAAGGTTGAAATTTACTCCTCAATTGTTCCTATTGGGTATAACTATGGACTGTACAGTATCAGAGACTAAATTGATTTTGAATCTAATATCAGCAGCTAGGCTGTTGGTAGCACAATATTGGAAGAAGGACTCTTTGCCTACTATTGAAGAGTGGATATTGAAAGTAACGAACCTAGCAGAAATGGCGAAAATCTCAGCGTATTTGAAGGACTATACACAAGAAAGATATGTATCGGAATGGAGAAGATGGATTGACTATATTCAAAATAAGTATCAGACAAGAAAATATCAAATAGCTTATGAATGAATGTTAAGTAGTAGAAGTATTTTGTTATCTATAGTGGAGTTAAGGTTTCAGGGGGGGGAGTTAGTAGTCTGAGGATAAGTAGGTTAATCTAGTTTATGATTGTTAAATGTAACACCTTGTATTTTGCTCTGGGAAGTCAGGGGGGGAGGGTGGGATGAGGGGAGGGAAAGGGTGGGGGGAATATGGGGGGGGTGGAAAATTTTTGTTTTTTGTAAAACTTTTCAATAAAAAAAAACATAGGAGAAACCTGGAAAATAGCAAACACATATTAATAGCATTCAAGTTCCTTACCCCTTCATTGAGGGGCCCCTGGCTTCTGAGGGTATTTTGCATGGAACCTATTTATTAGGCAATCTGCTTTAATATTGGCTTTAAACCACCTTGCTTCTGAAACTGGATAATCCTTCCACGGCACCAAGTATTGTAGTCTCTCTTTTAAAGTTTAGAATCTAGAATTTGTTTAACTTCATAATGCTTTTCACCACCCACTTTTATTGGTCCTGGACCTCCTCTCTCTCAACTGGTCTTAACCTGGAGTCCTTGGCTGGCTTTAACAAGCTACAATGGAATACCAGGTGTACTTTACCCAATATTCTGGTTAGCTTTAATTCTACTGTAACTGGGTTAATGACCTTCACTATTGGGAAGGGGCCTCTGTATTTAGTTTTTTACAAGATACTCTCAGTTTTAGGTATTTTGTAGATAGATACATCTTGTCCCCTATGTGGAACTCCCTTGGGAAGTTCATTTTTTATCCACTTGCTTTTTTTGATTCTCCATTGCTTCATCTAGGGTCTTTTTTACATTTTACCCACATGTTTTGGAGAGAATCTACCCACTCCGTTAGGGACACCGATGAGGGAGGGCCTCTTGGTTATTCTGGCATAGGAACAAACTCCACCCCTGTGGCTATTTTAAATGGGGTGAATCCAGTGCTGCTCTGCACTGCATTGTTGTAGGCAACCTCAGCAAATGGCAGGAGTTCTGCCCAATTTGCTGATAGTTGACATAGCAACATAGGTGTCAGCGTTCCAGAAAAACCCCAACTCCAAGTAAAGACACGGAAGCAAGCATTTTCCAAAGTCCACTTTACTAGAATATGCAAACTGGCACATCTGGGAAATCCCAAATCTGAAAAATCCTGGGTTTTCCTTCAGTAAGTCAAAGCTCCCAAAACCATCCCCTTTCTCCCCAATCGATCACATGCTCCAATCAACGTCCATTCCATCGACCCAGCCCCCTGACCACTCCTTCTCCAGATGCTGGATGCCCTGACCTTGACCGACAGGAAGAATGCTATTATGTCTACTAACCCCCTCTCCTAAATCCCCCCTCCTACTTTCCCACACATGAGGAAGTGGCAGCATTGAAGCTTCTGGCCTAATATGGCTTTCAAAGCTGACAGGCGTCCCCCCCTGCAGAAAGAACCACATTCTGAAAAATAAAGCAGACAAAAGAAAGGGTTAACACCTAGCGCAAAACCCTTTAACCTCCCCTCCTCCCCCAGGGGACCTTTCGGCTTCTGAGGAAATTTGTCGTGAAACTGTTTCACGAGCGCATCAGCATTTACATCCCAACTCTTAACCCAAGTAGCTTCAGCTAATGGGCAGCTTTTCCAATGCACCAAATATTGTAATCGACCCCTGTAGAGTCTAGAGTCTAGGATTTTCTTCACCTCATAATGAGTCTCCCCTTGCACTTCTAAAGGAGGGGGTGAAGCAGCCGGCAAGGGTTGTAGGTTAGATTCTCTGACCGGTTTCAATAAGCTGCTGTGAAAAACGGGGTGTACTTTCCCTAATATGCGAGGGAGCCTAAGTTGGACAGTCACTGGGTTAATGTTTTTCATTATTGGGAAGGGACCTATGAATTTGGGCCCAAACTTGCTGGGTACCCTTAATCTTAGGTACTTGGTTGACAAATACACCTTATCACCTATTCGGAACGGTGGTTGGAGGGACCGGTGTTTGTTGGCCTGGGCCTTATATCGTTCCGCTGATTCCACTAAAGCTTTTTTTGTGTTCTCCCAACCTTTTTTCAATGAGGTCATCCATTCCGTTAGGGACATAGAAGTAGGCGGCTCTGTAGGCAACTCAGGCATCGGCACAAAATCCATGCCTGTAGTTATCTGAAAAGGAGTCAACCCAGTACTGGTGTGTACTGCATTATTGTAAGCCACTTCAGCGAATGGCAGCAAGTCTGCCCAGTTCTCCTGTTGATAATTTACATAACACCTAATGTATTGCTCCACCATTGAGTTCAATTTTTCAGCCGATCCGTTATTTGACGGGTGAAAAGCTGAGCCAATTCCTTGGGATGACCCAATGGATCGCAGAAACTCCCTCCAGAACTTAGCGGTAAATAGGACCTGACGGTCCGATATTATTCTCTTAGGGACTCCATGTAGCCAGTAGATGTGCTTCACAAACAGCTTTGCCAGTTTCTTGGCCGATGGTAGTCCGCGGCAGGCAGTGAAGTGTGCTTGCTTGGAGAATAAATCAATGACAGTCCAAATAACCCGGTTACCCCCACTGTCGGGGAGCTCAACTATGAAGTCCATCACAATCTCCTCCCAGGGCTTGGTGGGTTCGGCCACAGCCTGGAGAAGTCCAGGGGGCTTCCCTGGTAGGGACTTCATGGTGGCGCAGGTGGCGCAGCTCCTCACATAGTCTTCCACGTCCGCTTTCATCTTTGGCCACCAGAATTGTCTCCTAGTCAAATGGAGGGTTTTTAAAAACCCAAAGTGGCCCCCTAGTCGAGAGTTACATTCAGGTCCAGAAATATTGGGACGTCGACACAATTCTAACATCTTTGGCTCTATACACAACCACAATGGAGTTGGAATGAAACAAACACAATGTGCTTTAACTGCAGACAGTCAGCTTTAATTTGAGGGTATGTACATCCAACTCAGGTGAACGGTGTAGGATTTACAGCAGTTTGCATATGTGCCTCCCACTTGTTAAGGGACCAAAGGTAATGGGACAATTGGCTTCTCAGCTGTTCCATGGCCAGGTGTGTGATATTCCCTCATTACCCCAATTACAATGTGCAGATAAAAGGCCCAGAGTTCATTTCAAGTGTGCTATTTGCATTTGGAATCTGTTGCTGTCAACTCTCAAGATGAGATCCAAAGAGCTGTCACTATCAGTGAAGCAAGCCATCATTAGGCTGAAGAAACAAAACAAACCCATCAGAGAGCTAGCAAGAACATTAGGCGTGGCCAAAACAACTGTTTGGAACATTCTCAAAAAGAAGGAATGCACCGGCGAGCTCAGCAACACCAAAAGACCCGGGAGACCACGGAAAACAACTGTGGTGGATGACCGAAGAATTCTTTCTCTGGTGAAGAAAACACCCTTCACAACAGTTGGCCAGATCAAGAACACTCTCCAGGAGGTAGGTGTATGTGTGTCAAAGTCAACAATCAAGAGAAGACTTCACCAGAGTGAATACAGAGGGTTCACCACAAGATGTAAACCATTGGTGAGCCTCAAAAACAGAAAGGCCAGATTAGAGTTTGCCAAACAACATCTAACAAAGCCTTCACAGTTCTGGAACAAGATCCTATGGACAGATGAGACCAAGATCAACTTGTACCAGAGTGATGGGAGGAGAAGAGTATGGAGAAGGAAAGGAATTGCTCATGATCCTAAGCATAACACCTCATCAGTGAAGCATGGTGGTGGTAGTGTCATGGCGTGGGCATGTATGGCTGCCAATGGAACTGGTTCTCTTGTATTTATTGATGATGTGACTGCTGAGAAAAGCAGCAGGATGAATTCTGAAGTGTTTCGGGCAATGTTATCTGCTCACATTCAGCCAAATGCTGCAGAACTCATTGGACGGCGCTTCACCGTGCAGATGGACAATGACCCAAAGCATACTGCAAAAGCAACCAAAGAGAGGGACAGAAGTGGAATGTTATGCAATGGCCAAGTCAATCACCTGACCTGAATCCCATTGAGCATGCATTTCACTTGCTGAAGACAAAACTGAAGGGAAAATTTATTTATTTATTTATTTATTACATGTATTTATATGCCGCCATTATCCCGAAGGACTCAGGGCAGCGAACACAAGTTAAGAAACAAGTACAATAAAATCATAATTTAATCCAAATAATTAATTAGTAGTAAATAATAAAGCCCGGAATCAGTCTCAGCTTATTTATTTGAAAAACCAAGTCTTCAAGTCCCGACGGAAGGAGCGGAGATCAGGAGCCATCCGGAGCTCAGTAGGTAATTCATTCCAGCACCCACAGAGAACGCCCTACCCCTGGGCACACCAAGGTGACATTGGCTCGCCGTCAGAACCCTGAGGAGAGCGGCCCTATGTGAGCGAACAGGATGGTGAGAGGCAGGCAGGAGAAGGTCATGCAAATATCCCGGACCTAAGTCATGAAGGGCCTTATAGGTGAGGACTAGCACCTTGAAGCGGACCCAGAGAACCACTGGTAACCAGTGCAGCTGACGCAGGAGGGGTGTTATATGGGAGTAACGAGGGGCTCCCATAACAACCCGTGCAGCTGCATTCTGGATCAGCTGGAGTCTCCGGGTGCATCTCGGGCAGGCCCATGTAGAGGGAATTGCAGTAATCCAAGCGGGAAGTAACTAGGGCATGAGTGACTGTGCGAAGGTCATCTCGGTCCAGGAAAGGGCGCAACTGGCACACCAGGCGAACCTCTGCGAAGGCCCCCCTGGTCACGGCCATTAGATGGTCTTCTAGGGATAGCCGAGCATCCAGGAGGACACCCAAGTTGCGAGCCCTATCAACGGGTGCAAGTTTTTCCCCATCTATCAAAAGTGATGGAGCCTCTGAAACCCGAGATGCCGGCATCCACAGCCACTCGGTCTTAGAGGGATTGAGTTTGAGTCTGTTTCTGCCCATCCAGGCCCGTACCTCCTCCAGGCAACGGGACATCACGGAAAGGGCATCTCTGGGGGGTCTGGGGTGGAGATGTATAATTGGGTATCATCAGCATATTGATGATATCTCACCCCAAAGCCACGAATGATCTCACCCAGTGGCTTCATATAGATGTTAAAGAGCAGGGGGGAGAGAACCGACCCCTGAGGCACCCCACAATTAAGGGGCCTCGGGGTGGATCTCTGCCCTCCCGCCCATACAAACTGAAAGCGACCCGAGAGGTAGGAGGAAAACCACCGTAAGACAGTGCCTCTCACCCCTAACCCCACAAGTCGCTGCAGTAGGATACCATGGTCGATGGTATCAAAAGCCGCTGAGAGGTCAAGTAGGACCAGGATGGAGGAACAACCCCCATCCAGAGCCCGCCAGAGATCATTCACCAGAGTGATCAATGCTGTTTCCGTGTTGTGACCGTGTCAAATGCCCCAAGAACAAGCAGGAACTGAAGACAGTTGCAGTAGAGGCCTGGCAGAGCATCACCAGGGATGAAACCCAGCGTCTGGTGATGTCTATGCATTCCAGACTTCAGGCTGTGATTTACTGCAAAGGATTTGCAACCAAGTATTAAGAAGGGAAAGTTTCATTTATGATTATTATTCTGTCCCATTACCTTTGGTCCCTTAACAAGTGGGAGGCACATATGCAAACTGCTGTAAATCCTACACCGTTCACCTGAGTTGGAGGTACATACCCTCAAATTAACGCTGACAGTCTGCAGTTAAAGCACATTGTGTTTGTTTCATTCCCATTCCATTGTGGTGGTGTATAGAGCCAATGATGTTAGAATTGTGTCGATGTCCCAATATTTCTGGACCTGACTGTATGACTCCTCTTCAACACCAGGAGCCACAGGCTGTGGGGCACGTAAAGTTTACTCCCCTTCCATGCCAACCCGTCCCTTAGGGTTAGGTCCGCCTGGTTTTCCTTGAACCAGGAGTCAGTGGAGAGCGCTACTTTTAGCTCCGCTGTCAACTTGTCTTCAGGGAGGTTGGAACCCTGGCGCGTTTGTGCTCGGGTGCGGGCTTGGGCAGCTGGCTGAGTTTCCGAGATCATGGCGTGAACTATTTCTTCCCGTCGGCTGTCAAATTGGGACTTATGGGAGAGAGCATCAGCCAAAAGGTTTTTACCCCCTGGGATGTATTTCAGGTTAAAGTTAAACGTTTGAAATATTGAGCCCAACAAACCTGCTTGGGAGAAAGTTTCCTCGGGGTCTTCAGCGCCTCGAGATTCTTGTGGTCACTCCAAACTTCAAAAGGTTCCTCAACCCCCTCCAGGAAGTGTCTCCAGGATAGGAGAGCCCATCGTACTGCAAATGCCTCTTTCTCCCACACCACCCATCTGCGCTCAGTGTCCGTTAACTTCCTTGATACATAAGCACACGGCATTAGATTGTTTCGGGAGTCCCTTTGCAGTAGAACAGCAGCCACCGCCATGTCACTTGCGTCCGCTTGTACCACGAAGGGCTTATTCGGGTCAGGATGCTGTAGGATTGGCTCCACCGCAAATAGGCATTTTAAAGGATTTTTGGCAGTCCATTGTCCAAGCTAAGGGCTGGCTAGGTTTTGGCTTGGTGGGAGATGGGCCAGTTTTTAGCAATTCTGTCAAAGGGAGTGCGACCTCAGCGAAGGAAGGGATGAATTGTCTGTAAAAGTTTGCAAATCCCAGGAAGCTCTGGAGTTGCTTACGGGTGTGTGGGGGCTGCCAGTCCAGCACTGCCCTCACCTTCCCTGGGTCCATCTCAATCCCCTTATTCGACATCCTGTATCCCAGGTAATCAAGGGCATTTGGACAATTTTGCATAAAGTTTGGCCGCTAGGAGTTTTCTTGTCTGACCAATTTGACGTGGTCTTCCATATTTTCGCTGAATATAAGAATGTCATCGAGATAAACAAGAACCCCCTGATATAAATGCTCATGCAAAATTTCGTTGATCAGTTGCATGAAGACCCCTGGAGCCCCCTGGAGCCCAAAAGGCCTGACCCGGAATTGGAATCTGCCCAAGGGGCAGTTAAAAGCCTTCTTCCATTCGTCTCCCTCCTTTATGCGAACTCGATAGTAGGCTTCTCTTAGATCTAGCTTGGTGAAAATTTTTCCTTTCGATAGGTGGTTCAGTAAGTCCATCAGTGGGAGGGGTTAGGTATTTTGTATGCAAATGGCATTGACAGAACAATAATCAATACATAATCTTAAGGTACCATCTTTTTTTTCTTTAAACAGTACTGGGGCAGGCATGCTGGATTTCGTAGGCTCGATGAACCCTCTGGCGAGGTTGGTGTCAATGTATTTCTTCAACTCGGTCATTTCAGCAGGTGTCATGGAGTACATTCTAGGTTTGGCAATTTTGCCCCCGGTTGTAGTTCGATGGCACAGTCTGTGGGCCGATGAGGTGGGTGGAGGTTACACTCTTCCTCACTGAAAGCTTTGGCTAAGTCTGCATAAACTTTAGGGATTTGTTGTTCGCCTGGAGGCCCGTCTAAACAAGCTGCTGCTGTCTCTGGCTCCTGGACGTTATGGGTGGGTTGCTGTTTGGGGGAAGGGGTAGGAGGTGATGGGCCAACTGCTATTCTGATTTTCCGGTATCTATTGTCCCGTGTGATGGTGGGGCCCCATTTGTTCAGCCAAGCCAGGCCTAGTATGATAGATTCTGACATTTTTGGGATTACTATAAATCGTATGAGTTCATGATGTTTCCCTATCTCTAATTTAATCAGTTCAGTAATGTGGGTGGCAGGGACTCCCCCAATTAATGTTCCATCCACCTGGTGAAATTTAATTGGGTGTTTTAAGGGTGTTGTCCTGATCCCCAATTGTTCTACAACTTTAAGGCTGATTAGACATCTGGTGCAGCCGGTATCTATTATTGCTGGGAGTTCTGCTTGTTTCCCTGTGTCTGGCATCACCAGTTTTACTTTAATTGAGAAGGGGGGATGGGTGCACTCACCATTGGGTCTTCATCTCCACTAGTCACGCCGGGAGGGACTTTTTTTGCCAGAGGGTCCTAGCTTTCTTCCGTGGGGAGGGGAATTTCAATGGCTTGTCTGGCAAATCGGCTGGTGTCTGGGGCTTTCCTTGGAGCCCTCCTGCCTCGTGCAGCTGGGGCGGGTCGTTGCTGTGGAACTGGGGCAGGGGCCAGGCACTCAGAAGCTCGATGTCCTGTTTGTCCACACCGATAGCAATTAATCGCCCCCTCCGGTTGAGGGGCGGGTGAAATTTGTAGCCTTTGAAATGAGTCATCACAGTCACATCTCCAACATTTAGCTTGCACATTAGGATACATACATGATAATTTTTTGGGATCTAAGTGCCATCTATAAAACATTTTATAAAAGTTTTCTCTTAAATTTTGTGCTTGTGTAAATTTCACATTTCTAATCCAAATCTTTTCCCAAGTCTCCATCATTACTGGCTCTTGAAAGTTTTGTGCCCATTTAATCATACAGTCTTTAACCAGTTCCGTCTCAGAGTCTATTTCCAATAAAGCATTATACAACCTTTTAATATTGTCTTGAATTATCTAGGACCAGAGTGTTTAGTATATTTTAATTGGTTTTTTTTATTAACGTTTGTATTACATGTATTTTTATCGTTCGCTGTTCACCGCCCTGAGTCCCTTAGGAATAGGGCGGTATATAAATTTAATAAATAAATAAATAAATAAATAATAAATAAATAAATAAATAAATAAATAAATAAATAAATATACATTTGTTTTTGATCTCTTATTTGTTTTACCAAATTCTCCTCATTTTGCACAAAGCCAGTTTTTTGATCTTCCTTCCATCTAGCTTGAAGTTGACCGTACTGAAACCATGTATAAATTATACCTTCTTCTTTCAATGTATCTAAAGATTTCAAATACATTACCCCCCTTTCCATAATAAGAAGCTCTTTATAAGTAATCACCTCCTGTTTTTGTTCTATACTTATATTTTCTATTGCATGTCTAGGATTTGCCCATACAGGTATCTTATAATTTAACTTATATTGATATTTTTTCCAAACCCTCAACAAAGCATTTCTAAGTATATGAGCCTTAAATACTTTATCCACTTTTTTGTCATATAACAAATAGGCATGCCATCCATATAACAAATCATAACCTTCTAGATTCAAAATTCTCCCCTCAGTTAAGTTAAACCAATCACTAATTTGTGATAAGACCGCTGCTTCATAATATAGTCTTAAATTAGGCATTTTGAGACCCCCTCTTTCACGTGTATCTTGTATAATTTTCATTTTTATTCTGGGTTTTTTCCCAGCCCAAATGAAAGTATTAACACCTGTCTGCCATTCTCTCAGATTTTCATCTTTCTTAAGCACAGGTATCATTTGGAACAAAAATAAAAATCTAGGTAACACATTCATTTTAATTGCTGCAATTCTTCCCAATAAAGACAACTGTAATTTTTTCCAATTCTCCATATCCCTCTGTACCTTCTGCCAAAGAACCTCATAGTTATTTTTGTATAATTTTGTATTTGAAGCTGCTATGTATACTCCTAGATATTTAACCTTTTTAACTATTTCAAAATCTGTTAATCTTGCTAGTTTATCTCTTTCAAATATAGACATATTTTTAACTATCATCTTTGTCTTATGTGAATTAACTTTAAATCCTGATACTTTCCCGTATTGATCAATTATATCCAATATATATGGAGCCGACTCTATAGGTTGGGATAAGGTAACAACCAAGTCATCTGCAAATGCTCTTAATCTATAATCTTGATGTCTAATTACAATACCCTTCAATTTTTCTGAGTCACGTATCTTATTCAATAGTACTTCCAAAGTCAAAATAAACAACAATGGGTACAGAGGACACCCCTGCCTTGTTCCTTTCTCAATTCTAAAAACCTCTGTTAAACCTCCATTGACTATAATTTGTGCTGTTTGCTGCTGGTATATCGCTCTAATTGATTGTGTAAAATATTCCCCAAAGTGCATTTTCTCTATTATTTTAAACAAAAATTGCCAGTTCAAGCGATCAAATGCCTTCTCTGCATCCAAAAATATAAACGCTGCAGGGACTTGATTATTTTTTTCCAAATATTCCAGTAAGTTTACAATTTGTCTAAGGTTATATTTCATTTGTCTCCCTTTTATAAACCCTGATTGGTCATTATGAATTATTTGTTGCATAACTGGCATTAATCTATTAGCTAGTATCTTAGCAAAAATCTTATAATCAGTATTCAGAAGTGACATTGGCCTAAAATTCTCAGGTTTGATGGAATTTTGATCCTCCTTTGGAATTAGTGAGACAAAGGCTGTTTTCCAGGAATGTGGTAGTCCTCCTCCTACTTGTATTTTATTAAATAAGATTTTGAGTGGTTCTAGCATTTCAGATTGTAAATGTTTATAATAAACAGCTGTTAGTCCATCTGTTCCCGGAGCCTTACCTATTTTTAATTGTTTAATTGCCCCAACAATTTCCTCGGAAGTTATTGGCTGATTCAATCTCTCTCTCTGTTCCAGCGTTAATTCAGGAATCTCCATCTTTAAATATCTATCAATATCAACATCTTGAATTACATCTTTAGCATATAACTTTGTATAGAACTCCAAAAAAGCATTTTTTATTAAATTCTGTTGATAAATCTCTTTACCTCTAAATTCTATCTTGTCTATAACACGTGATTTTTGTTTTTTTCTCATCGTGTAAGCCAACCATCTCCCAGGTTTATTAGCATTACAAAATGTATTATGTCTGGCATATTGTATGCTGGTTGCTACTTGCCCAGCCATTAACATTAAATTGCTCTCTTAAGATATTAATCATATCTTTTGCCTTTTTATCTCCCGGGTTAATTATAAGCAATTGTTCTTTCTTTTTAATTTCCTCCTCTATCTCTTTCCGTCTGTTTTGTTGTTTTAGTCTATATTTATTGTTCAAGAAAATTAATGTTCCTCTCATATATGCCTTACTCGCATCCCATACCATCTCCATCGAGGTTCCTTTATTCATATTGTTAACAAAAAATTCTTTCATTTGTTTTTTAAGTTCACTCAAGTTATCTTCATATCTAAATAAATTCTCATTTAACCTCCAAGACCTCCTTTCCCCTCTTTCCTGCTCTAGTTCCACCCAAACCGGGCTATGATCAGTTAAAGTTCTTGGACATATCTTCGTATTCTTCACCCTAGAAAAAAGATCATTTGTGGTTAATATAAAATCAATCCTAGAAAAAGATTGATGCCTATCTGAAAAAAAAGTAAAATCACTTTCCAATGCGTTCCTTTCTCTCCAAATGTCTCTGAGCTCCATATCCTCCAAAATATCAAAAAAAGATTTAGGCAACTTAGCACGCATGGGTATCTTGGAAAGACTTTTTTTATCTTTCTGGGTATTTATTACCCCATTCCAATCACCCATTAAAAGTAAAGATCTATAATCCCATTGTAGTATTTTAGTATGTAAAAGTTTATAAAATTTGTCTTGTTGTTGATTAGGTGCATATACTCCAATTACAAGCAGCTTCCCCTTCTGTGTTGTTAATTCAATTGCAATATATCTACCTTGAGTGTCAGCCTCAATTAAATTTGCCAATAAGCCTCTTTTAACATATATAACTAGGCCATTTTTCTTCTCTGGTGCTGATGCCACAAAATGTGTACCTAATTTCGAATTTATCAAGTACTTTTGATCTGAGGATTTAATATGCGTTTCTTGCAAACAAATAACATCATTCTGAAATTGCTTCAAGTAGTGAAATATTTTCTTTCTTTTTTGTGGAGAATTTAAACCGTTGACATTCCAAGATAAGAATTTATTTGCCATCTCTGGGCCCTCCAAGCTTTGAGAGCATCAGCTGAATCTCCTCCGCCATTTTAGACTTCGGCCTAGCTCCTCCCACTGCTTGTGTTTTTTGGACTTGTTGGGTTGAATCTTGAGGCTGTCGTGCCAGATGTTGTTTGTAAGTAGCTCTTGTCAATCGTTGATCTTTTGGCAGCTCTATCATCTTTAATGGCTCAAGGGTTGGTGGTGGACCCCCACTCAACAGTAAATCTTGTTCCAAATTAGCTCCTCCAGCTAATGCTTGAGCATAAGTTTGTGGTTGCCCTCCATCTTTCTCTTGTTGTATCATTTCCAATTGCTTTCTAGCACCCCCTGGTGAGGGTGGCCTTCCAGCCTTTAAGACATTGACGTAAAAATCTTTTGCCTTTCCAACTGTGTTTAAGCGATGTCTTTGCCCAGTGTATGTCACTATTATCCCAAATGGGACATCCCATCTGTACTGGAGCTGCTGGTTTCTTAGTTCATTCACCAAAAAACCAAACTGCTTTCTGTCTCTTAACATTTTAGGAGGAAGCTCTTTCAGGACCACCAGCTCTTGTCCATCCACTTTAATCTTGTTTCTATAAGAAGCTTGCAGAATGTCATTTCTAATTCTCCTTGTTGTGAAATAAATCACCACATCTCTTGGTAGCTGCTTTTGTTTTGCCAGCCAGGAGTTAACCCTGTAGATTTTGTCCATTTGAATTGCCACATCTTCTGGCCTTTCTGAAATCAGCTCTGCTAAAGCATTGGAACAAATATCTTTTAAATTTTCACCACTCTTTTCTTTCAAACCTCTCAGCCTCAGGGCAAATTCCATTGATCTGTATTGTAACATAACCATTTCGTCATCCACTTTCTCTGTTTGTATCATAACCTCTCCTAATTTAATTGCAAGCTCCAAATTAGCATCATCAATTTCCCGTACTCTCTCCTCAATCTTCAAAATATGATTAGCCAGTCCTGAAACTGCAAAAACAATGTCATCTCTTATTGCATCATGTTTTTCCTCCACCACATCTTTAATTTTCTTTAACTCCTCTGAGAATTCTTTCATCATTTCTGCCTGATTGTTCAGGGCACCCATTATAAATTCTTTAAGGTCTTGTGACTGTGTATCAGCCGGAAGTTGTTGTTTTTGAGTCACTACAGGGGAGCCTCCTCCCCCTTTAGAAGTTGGTGGCTTTAGTTGTTTAGCAGCCATTTTATTTTAAAATGAGTTTTTTCCTTTTACAGCCACAAAGTCTTATAAACAGTCTTACAATGTCTATTTCAGAGTTTTTTCAAAATAAACAGTCCTCTCTTCAAACTATTCTCAATCCCCAGCAGTTTTCTCTTCAGGCAGAAGACTCTTAACAAGCAGTTTCCCTTTAACTTTCACTTTCCCTTCCGCCCATAACAAAGGCTTCCTCTCCAGCCTCCAGCTCAAGAGAGCTCCGTTTGCAACAATGTATTCACGGAGTTCAGTTCTGTTTCTTTTAAAAAGCTTGCACTCTTGCTTCCGCTCTGTCTGCCTTGTTAGAAATTATTAGAACTCACTGTTTGCCGGCAGAATTGGACGCAGACGTCTGGCTCTGATTAACAGAGGCACCAGCGATCCGGAGCAAAGGGAGGGCTGAACTGGGGAGCTCTCACCCTCCGAGTCCCTGGAATTAATCCAGGGACTTTCGGGGAGCTCTACCCGCCCCCTCCAACTCTCCTCTCCTTCTTTGCCCGAAGGAGAGTTTTTTCAAACCGCCGGACAGCAGTTTAGCGCTGTTAGGGCGGTTTTTACAGATCGGGTGGCTGGCGGTCAATGGAGACCGTCCTCGACGTCCGCGGAGCCACCGGAAGACTGAAATTTGACTATGAATTTCATTGCTATCTCCTCCCAAGGTTGGGTTGTTTCTGCTACCTGCTGCAGCAAAGCTGGACTCTTCCCTGGCCTCTTTTTCATAGCTGCACACACAGTGCAACTTTTTACATAGCTCTCTATGTCCTTTTTCATTCCTGGCCACCAAAATTGCCACTTAGCCACGTATAAAGTCCTTAGGAACCCAAAGTGGCCAGCCTGTTTAGCATTGTGGCTTCGCTGTAAGACCTCTATTTGTAGTCTATCAGGGACATGCAGCTTGTCCCCTTTCCAGGCCATCTCCCCTCTCAGAGTCAATTCCCCTTGGAAGGCTCTGAACCATGCATCAGTCTGTAGCTCTTTCATCTGCTGTATCAAAGGAGGTTTTCCTTTCCCCCTGTCACCTGGTGGTTACTTGCGCTGCTAGCTGCTTCACAGGGATAATGGAGCTCACTACTTCCTCTCAGATGCTTTTGTATTGGGGCATGCAGAACACTGTATCAGGTAAGAATTTTTTTCTTCCTGGAATGTATTTCAATTCAGAGTCGAGCCAGTTAAAATATTGGGCCCACTGTACTTGCTTGGGGGAAAGCTTTCGAGGGATCCTCAGTGCCTCCAGGTTTTTGTGGTCAGTCTGTACTTCAGTGGGAATTTTGCTCCCCTCTAGGAACTGCCTCCACAACAACAATGCTCATTGCACTGCGAAGGCTTCCTTCTCCCATACTGCCAACATCTCTCAGTCTCATTTAGCTTTTGGTAGGTGTAAGCACATGGTTGTAGTTTCCCCTCCCTATTCTTTTGGAAGAGCACTGCCCCCACCGCCACATCACTGGCATCTGCTTGAATCGTCAATGTCTGCTCAAGATTGGATTGCTTTAGGACAGGCTCAGCTGCAAATAGTCTCTTGACCTTTTCAAACACCACTTGACATTCCATCATCCAGTTCAGCAGCTGGCTGGCTGGCTTCTCTCCCTCTCCTCCCGTCTTCAATAGCAGGGTAATTTTCTCAAAGGTTGAGATAAACTCTCTGTAGAAGTTTGCGAAACCTAGGAAGCTTTGTAACTGTTTATGGGTTCGTGGGGCTTGTCACTCCAAAATGGCTATCACCTTGCCCGGGTCCATCTCAACTCCTTGTCAAGACAACCTATATCTCAGATAGTCCAGGCCAGTTTTATGGAACTCACACTTTAACAACTTGGCATACAATTTAATGTTTAAGAGTTTTTTCAGCATTTGTTTCACCAGTTTCACATGGCCCTCCATTGTCTCAGAATAGATGAGAATGACATTCAGATACACTAGGATCCTTTGTATAGGTGCTCATGCAGCACCTCATTAATTAGCTGCACGAACATGGCAGGGGCTCCCTGTAACCCAAAAGCATCACTTTAAACTGGTAGCATTCCAATGGGCAGTTAAAAGCAGGTTTCCATTCATCGCCTTCCTTGATTCTCACTTGGTAGTACGCCTCTCTCAGGTCCAACTTGGTGAACACCTTCCCCTTGGTTAAGTGTCATAACATGTCTTTCATGAGGGGGAAAGGGTACATGTTTTCTACTCACACATCATTTATTCCCCTAAAATCAATGCATAATCTTAACAACCCATCTTTCTTCTCTTTGAACACCACCAGGGCTGCCACTTGGGATTTGGCAGTTTGGATAAATCCCCTAGCTAAGTTCTTACCAATGTAGTTCCTCAGCTCCCCTATCTCTTTGGGAGTCATTAGGCTTGGGGACTTTTGCCCCTGGCAAGATCTCAGTGGCACAGTCCATGGGTCTATGGGGGTGGTAGGATGTTACACTCCTTCTCACTGAGCACCTCCACCAAGTCCTGGTATTCTTTGGGGATATGCTGAGTTTCTAACAATCATTCGGATGCCTCTTTTATGTGCTTGGGTTCTTTTTCCTTACCTCTCTGCTGCTTGAGCTCATTTCGCTCTTTCTCCATGGAGGTGGGACCAGGTAGAGATCCTGTTTTTGTTTACTTTTTTGTACCTGTTCCAGAGCTTTGTGTACTCCTGGCCAGATGCTTTTTATATTATCCATCCAAGTGGTTAAAGTAGGGGAAGAGGGAACTTTTTGAGGGTTCTCAGGCATACCTAAATATTCAATCCCAGAGGTTACTTTAAAAGATGAAAACCCAGTACTACTATGTACAGAATTATTGTAGGCTACTTCAGCAAATGGCAATAGGTCTGCCCAATCATTCTGTTGATAATTTACATAGCATCTTTGGTATTGTTCTATCATTGCATTTGTACGTTCCGTAGATGCATTTGTACATGGATGAAAACAAACTGAGTCCTTATGACGACCCTCTTGATCTAATGAACTCTCTCCAAAATCTTGCTGTGAATTGTACCCTTGGTCTGAGATGATATAGTTAGATATCCATGAAGCCTGTAAATATGCTGCACAAATTTGGCGAAAAATTTATAGAAATGATTAAGACAATTTATTCTAAGCAAACAGCAAAAATTATGGTCAATGGAGATCTTACAGAAAAAGTTGATATAAACAAAGGGGTTAGACAAGGCTGTCCAATGTCCCCCCTCTTATTCATCCTTTCATTGGAAATATTATTGGCACAGGAAAGGGGAAATAAGGAAATAAAAGGGTTAAAAATTAAAAGAGAATAATACAAAACATAGGCCTTTGCAGACGACATGGCATTTATATTAGAGGATCCTTTGGAAACAGGAAAAAAACTCCTACTAGAAATAGGGAAATTTGGAATAGTAGCAGGCCTGAAAATAAATAAAAACAAAACAAAGATAATTACCAAGAATCTCATGCAAAGCCAAAACAAGAAATTAGAGGAAAAACTAGGAATTCAAATTGTCAAAAAAGCAATGTACCTGGGCATTTGGCTCACAGCAAGAACATCTTCAATAAAGGAAGATAACTACTCAAAATTATTGCAACAAATTCAAAAAGATTTAGAAAATCGGGCAAAACTACAAATTTCTTTGATTGGGAGAATCGCCACGATAAAGATGAATATCTTACCTAAAATTTTATATTTGTTCCAAACAGTACCTATAAAATTGGGGAAAATCTTTTTTGACAAATTGAATAAAATTATTAGTAAATTCATATGGCTAGGGAAAAAGCCAAGAATTAAAATTAAAATGTTACAAGATGCCAGAAATAAGGGTGGCTTTGGCTTTCCAGACTGAGAACTGTGCCATCAGGCAGCAGTAATGTCATGGCTCAGGGAATGGATAAATCTAAAGAATGGAAGAATTTTAACAATTGAGGGCCACGATTTGCAGAAAGGTTGGCATGCCTTTATTTGAGATGGAAAAGACAAATCCCACAAGTATTTCCAGAGGCATCAAGTGACGGAAGTACTATTAGAAACTTGGATGAAAATTAAAAGGAACTTTTATCCAAAAATCCCAAGATGGGTGTCGACAATGGAAGCCTTGGTCTATCCTAATTTAATTGATCTTAACAAAATAGTAACATATAAGGAACTGTTAGATGAATTAGGGGATTTGAAATCTAGACAAAAATTATTGGATGAAGGAATTAAAATTGATTGGTGGCCCTATTTACAAATACAAACAAAATATAAAAAAGATTTAGAAGTATATGGATTTCAAACTGACCAACAAGAAATGGACAAAATATTAACTGGGACCGATGAGAAAATAATTACTAAAATATATAAATGCCTCCTTCAATTCAAAATGGAGGAGAAAACGGTAAAGGAAACAATGATAATTTGGGCGAAAAACTATATTGAATTAGAGTATTGGGAAAAATTATGGGGAACAAATTATAAGATGACTTTGTTTGCCGCCTATTAAATATTTACAAAATGTTTTATAGGTGGCATTTACCCCCGGCAAGATTGGCCAAGATATCCCCAAAAAATGCACCAAATTGCTGGAAATGCGATCATCAATATGGGACATATTTCCACATGTGGTGGACATACCCCAAAGCAAAGGCATATTGGTTAAAAATCCAAAAATGGTTAGAGGAAATGACAGGGGAAAAAATTGCTATGAAACCCGAACTATTTTTATTGGGAATTATAAAAGAGAAGATTAGGAAAGAAATTTATTACCTTATACTTCACATAATTCCGGCTGCCAGAATTTCATTTGCACAAAATTGGAAACAAAGATTTGCTCCATCAAATACGATGATCATAAAAAAGGTGCTAGAATGTGCAGAAGCAGATAAATTAACAATGGAATTAAAAGACCGAGAGGAAATGATTTATTATGAGACATGGAAGAGATGGTATAACTGGTTAGAGAAACAATACAAACACCTCTACTTTAATAATCATCAGGGAAATAGGACTACTTACCAGTGGTTCATCCTCCTCTTCACTATAATAGAAAACTAGTTCAGTTTTTTCAGGAATCGGAGTTCTCTTCCCTTCATTGGAGGATGAGAGACCTTGTTGACCTGTTGAGCCACTTTGGTTCTTTCCTTGGGTTTTTGTTCTGACTTCTTTGGCTTCAGCTTACTTGGAGGGCGACAGGTTGACATTGGATGTGGGGCAGGACAATCTACAGCTTGGTGTCCCTCCTTTCCACATAGGAAACATGCTCCCATCCCCTGAGGGGGTTTCTCTCTCTCTGGTCCCTGGAATATTACTCTTGCTTCCTCAGCCAGCCAGTTGTCTCTCCACCACAGGATGAAATTGAAGATCTTGACCAGTATGCTGTCAGTAATCCATTAAATCTAACTCCACCTCAACTTCCGGTGGTGACGTCATTGTGTCTGGAACGAAGAGAACGGGGCTCCGTTCTTGAAGTTTCAATATTTCTGATCAGGAAGCCGTTCCAGGCACTATTGATCCCGGAGAGATCAATAGAAAAAAGAGGAATCTTCGAGGACCTCGAAGAGAAAAGCAATCTCACCGAAGGTTCAGGAGAAACCTCCTAATTCCGATCAGAAAAAAACCCAGCCATTTTGGCTGGCCTGAAACACTGACAACCGAATAGTGGGAAGGGAAAATCAAAATAAGAGCACATCGGAAAGAAAACGAACGAGAGAACGAGGTAATCGAAAGCGGTACAACCATAGAGTGGCAACAGTGAGCGGAGTAGGTGAGACTCCAAGCAAGTGGTGAAATGACAGCCAGGCAAGCGGCAACCAAACAGTGAGAGGAGCGGAAGAGCTAAATTGAGATTGACAGTGATGGTGCAGAAAGAGAAAGTGCAGCAGAAACAGAGAAACCCTAGAAAATAAACCAGTAAAAGAGTTGTGGATTATAAAATAAATTGACTACATAGAGGAAAATATCCAGGATCAGAACTGCGAGAGTGAGGAAAGAACTTGAAGATTAGAAGAAATACCAAGGAACGAGAGATGGTTTTGACAGCGTGAAAGACGAACAATCGGCAGATACGGAAACTTATAATATTGACGACTAGAATTTGGACTTGAAAGAAGTTTAAACCTTTAAACAAATGGATTGGCAAAGTAAATTGAAAAGACTGAACTAACTACATAAAAGTGTATCTTTTGGATATTTTGATACTTGAATATTTTGACATTTAAGATCAGGGATATTAAAAACAATTTACAGAGAAAAGAAGATGAAATGATGCAAGAGTGAAAGAAGATTGCAGAATAGAAGGAGAACAGACAACAAAAAACCGAAGTATATATATAGCTGTTTAATTTGAATAGAATTACTTATTAGTCATTAAGAAGAATTAATTGTGGGAATTTGGATTGTCACCCATTAATTAACGATTGGAACACATTGGTTTTATTGTAATATATATTAACTGTTGTTTAGTACCATATTTACTTAGTGATTGGTTTACCTATTTAGATATCTATTTTAAACATCTAGAATTATATATTTATATATTTATTATATATTTACTACCTTAGATTGATTGATTATACATATTGCATTAAATATATTAAGTATAGTAATTAACTATAGTAAGAATATTAATGAACTGTTGAAGTCCTAAATTTTTCCCTCACTCCCCCCACTTATTTTCCTCCCTTATATAAGAGTTTAAACGTATAAGAATTTTTACAAATGTGAATAAGTATATGGAAAGTTACATAGAAATATTAATTATGTGACAGAAGAAGGAAGTTTTATATACTAAAGAAATTTATCCACTAAGGAGACAGGAGCATTAATACAGATAAAGTCACAATTTTCTTCTATTGGTTAATATCCTATCTGCATACTATATAAGCCAAATATTAATATCTATATTAATATAGACATATAAACATAAAGACCTCAAAAATAAAGAAGTGTATGAAATTTTGGGAAAGAGTAAAACAAAAGGTAAAAATGACAACCATAGGCTCAAGATCGATAACTAAGATAAATAAGAAAACAACCTCAAACCAGACCACATTTTCAGCATCCCCTCCACAGCAAAGATCAATTGACTCCATGCTAGGAACAGAGAAAGTAAAGACAACCTCCACCTTTAACATACAAAACATTCAATCGGTGTTAGCGATGATACAAGAAGGAATGAACAAGACACAAGAGTCCATCGCAAACAACCACGAAGAGACAAGAAGGAATCATAAAGATTTGAAGACGGATGTGGGAGAAATAAAGGACAATATCAAGAAAATGGATGATAAGATTGAAAAAATACAGCAGAACATTGTGAAAAATGAGCAGAGGATCCAAAAAGTGGAGGTAAAAATG
The DNA here is from genome assembly GCF_059756535.1 of Pantherophis guttatus. NCBI lineage: Eukaryota > Metazoa > Chordata > Lepidosauria > Squamata > Colubridae > Pantherophis > Pantherophis guttatus. The sequence goes on along the minus strand of NC_142065.1, from coordinate 115,948,512 downwards.
GAACAAATGGATAGGAAAATAGAAATGATGGAACAAAACCAAACATCAATCAATAGAGAAATGGAAGAGTCAATCACATATTTAGGGATGGAGAAAGTGTCTTTCTACCTCAGGTTCCAGAATATAGTGGAACAAAAAGATGAAGATTTAGGAGAATTAATGGCAGGGATATTAGCAGAAGCGACTCAGAGAGATAAAGAAGATATTCAAAGAGACATGGACGAAATTTACATAGTTCACACAAATTATGCGCGCAGGCACAAACTACCTAAGGAGGTACATATTAGATTTACCAAAAAATCCATAAAAGAAGATGTTTATAGGAAGATGAGAGAAGAGGCAATCTTATATAAGGGAAAGGAAATAAAACTCTCAAGCAAATCCCAAGAAGAATAAGAGATCAAGGGAAGAATTATAACTTCTTAACGTCACAGTTAAACATATATAAAATAATGTTCCGCTGGCTGATACCGGAAGGGATACTGATTTCCTGGCAGGAAAAGAAATACAAGATCAACAGTTTGGAAAAAGCGCAAGAATTTTTTGATCATCATTTTGTGTTAGAAGAGGAGCAGGAAAGCAGGGAAGAACCAGAAAATAAGAGCCACGAGGAACATCGAACAGAAGAAGTAGAAAGAGAGCAAGAGGAAAAAAGAAGATTGGCGAGAGAAAGAATGGAAAGAGAGGGAGCGAGGGAAAAAACACAAATAATTATAAGAAACACAAGAAAGCTAAGAACAACGAATAGATAGAAAACAAGAATGGAACGGGAATTAAAAATGACCTCAATCAATATATATGGACTAAACGTACCAACCAAAAGAACACACACATTCACAAAACTATAAAAATTGGAAATGGACATTATAAATTTGCAAGAAGTTCACATCAAGAAACAACATCAAAAACTACTAGAGAACCAAAGACTAGGAACACTATACACTTCACTAGCCGATCAAAAAAAGAGAGGAATTGCAGTATATATCAAAGCAAATATGTACAGATGAAGACGGAAGGGTTTTGGTGATAGAAATACAAACAGAATCAAAAACAATATTATTAATATTGATATATGCCCCTAACGGAAATCAAAATGAATTTTTCAAAAAAATACACAATATAGTCAAAGATTTGGAATATGAGAATATCTGTATTATAGGAGATTTCAACGCGATTACAGACACAGAAAAAGATTACCAGAGTAATAAAAAGAACAAAACTAGGAAAAAAGTACTTCCAGATACATTCAAAGACATGGCACATGAGTTACAATTACACGACGTATGGAGAGAGGTGAACAAAGAAAAAAAAGTATACATTTTATTCTAGCCCACATCAATTATTTTTTTAAAAATATACTTTATTAGTTTTATGGTTAAAAAACATCAAATCTCTACTAAAATCAGAAGTGCAGTGTTTGTACATATTTACAAAATATACATCAGGTATACTTCACACTTAAATTGCAAGAAATAAGCATACCCTAACATCATGATTTTATCCTATTATTTAACAATTCGTACCACTTTCCCCATACTACATGGTGTTTTGATTTCTCATTGTTGTTTAGCTCGTTCGTTAGTTTTGACATTTCTGCACACTCTAAAATTTTATTTATTAAAATTTCCTCTGGTGGTATGGTTTTATCTTTCCAAAATTTCGCATAAACTAATCTAGCCGCTGTTGTAATATGAATTATAAATTGAATTTTATCTTTAGTAAGCCCATTCCTAATTATTCCCAAAAGAAATATTTCAGGGGATAAGTCTAATTCTTCTTCAATTATTTCCCGTAACCAAATTCGAATTCTAGACCAAAACCTTTTTGTCATTGAACAGGTCCACCACATATGATAGAAGGTGCCAACCTCCTTACCACACTTCCAACAAGTTGCTGAAGCATTAGGGAACATTTTTGCTAATCTGGCTGGCGCTAGGTGCCACCTGTGGAGCATCTTATAATGATTTTCCCTATATGTTGCTGCTTTAGTCATTTTATAATTTCTATTCCAGGCCTCTTCCCAATCATTAAAATTTAAACTATATCCAATGTTTTTTTCCCAGATATTTAACTGATTTCTAGCTATATCCTCTGCCCTGTCCTCGTCTAATAAAAGGTTATATATTTTTGCTAACATTTTCTTTTCCACACACAACAAAATTTTGTCTAAATTTCTATGCTTTGCTTCTATGCCATATTGATCCCTATCCTTCTGGTATCTTGAATTTATCTGTAAATAATTCCACCAGTCTAGGTTAAAGCCTTGGTCTCTCAGTGTGTCCAGGGATTTAAGGTTCCCGTTTTCATCTAATAAATCCTTATATGCGCCAAATTTTGTAATGTCTCTTCTATTTGGGGAGGTCAGGGCCTCCATAATAGAAAGCCAATTTGGTACTTTGTAGCCCACATCAATTATGGTCTAGAATAGATATGGCTTGGATGACTACAGAACTTAGGAAAGAGGTAAAGGACACTGAAGTATCACCAAACACTTGGGCAGATCACAGTCTAATAACGGTAGTATGGAAAGGATACCGAAAACAAAGAAAATGGATGATGAAGAAAGAAATAATAAAAGATAAAGAATATTCACAAATGATCGAGAAAAAAATGATTACATTTTTCCAGTTAAATATGAAAGAACAAACCTCACTCCAAACATATGGGACACAGCCAAAGCCTATATAAGAGGCCTTACTATCGCATACACGGCAAAGAAAAACAAAGACAAACAACAGATAAGAGATAACTTATCAATAGAACTCAGAATATATGAATCAGAGTTGCGGAAAGAACCCCACAATAAAATAATTAAAGGAAAGCTAAATCTCACCAAACATAAAATCAATTTAATTACACAAACAGAAATTGCAAGGAAAATTAAATTAGCAAAACAAAACCATTTTGAACACGCAAATAAAATAGGTCGCTGGCTGGCGTATAAATTGAAAAAGGAAAAAGAGAAGAGAATAATACACCAACTGCAAGATGAGGTAGGGAAACATACTATAGAAACGATAAAAAACGAATAGTAAAAAATTTCTTCCAGAACTTATATAAACAAGAGGAAATCCGGGAAGAAGATATTAAAGAATATCTAGGCAAAACAAACATTCAAGGGCTAGAAGAGACACAGAGAGAGTTACTGAATAGACCAATTACCATGACCAAGCTAATAGAGGCAAGAAAAGGAAAAAAAACAACAACCCAGGACCAGATGGTATACCAACAGAATTTTACAAAACATGCCAGTATCCAGTGGACGACATTTTACTTCAAGTTTTTAACGATGCACTTTTAGAAGCTACAATCCCAAATCGTGGACTGAAACTATCATCACACTTATTCCAAAAGAAGAAACAGATCTCACACAAATCAAAAATTACAGGCCAATATCACTGCTAAATGTAGATTATAAATTGTTTACGCTGATTATCACACAGAGACTGAAAAGAATCATCCACGAATATATCCATCCAGACCAAAACGGTTTCATTCCAAGAAGACAAATAAAAAATAATATGAGACAAATCATTGACGTTCTAGAACATTATGAAAAAAATTCGGACAAACAACTGGCCTTAATCTTCTTGGACGTGCAGAAGGCTTTTCATAATCTAAATTGGAAATTTCTTATATTGCAATTGGAAAGCATGGAATTCAGCGACAAATTTTAAAATATGATTAGGAAGATTTACTCCTCTTAAACGGCAAAGATTATGATAAATGGAGATATGACAGAACAATTTGAAATATTAAAAGGAGTGATCTGTCCCCGTCCCCACACACACACACAACACAGCCAGCCGAGGGTTAAGGAAACACTTTGGAACGCACCCAGTTCTTATCTCCCTCTTGGCAGCGATAGACACACCGTCTGCCAAGGGACTTTATTTTCACAAACAGACAGATAAGATACGAACGTTCAAGAAAGTCCAAACAGAAATAATATTCCTCCCAGCAGTTCCGGACGAGGCTTTAGTGACTGTCCAAGGTTTACTTTGTTCGTCACAAAAGATCCTTGACCACTACCCTCTATTATATAGTCTCTGGGGTGTGGTCCAGTGACTCAGTTCTAATCCCTAGCACGCCTCCCAAGCTGCTGCAAACGTTTATCACGCCTTCGGAGGCGTGCGTCCAGGAATGATGTTTCATTATCACTTTGATTCGAATCAGCTGTCTCTTCTCCCTCGGCCGGCACTTGAGACAATGCCAGAGGGGAGGGGCCTGGAGAGGGAGGCCTGGCTGACTCCTCTTCCTCATGCTCGGAGCTTTCTTCCTCCGATGGGACAGGCTCAGAGGGCGGGGCCACAACAAGGAGTGAGACAGGGATGTCCCCTATCCCCTTTATTGTTTATAATATCCTTAGAAACACTACAAAATGAAACCAGGAAAAATAAAGAAAAAAAAGGACTGAAAATCAAAAAAGAGGAGTACAAATTACAAGCCTTTGCGGATGATGTGGTGTTTATCTTGGAACAACCAGCAGTAACAGGAACCAAATTGTTAGCAAAAATAGAGGAGTATGGAAGAGTGGTTGGCCTTAAAATCAATAAACAGAAAACAAAAGCATTAACGAACAATCTGACAAATTTGCAGGAAAAAGAATTAGAAGATAAATTAGGAATACAAATGACAAAGAAAATAAAATACTTAGGAATCTGGCTTACTAATAAAGCATCATCACTTAGAGAAGATAATTATAACAAATTGACAAAACAGATGAAAAAGGATTTGGAAACATGGAGCAAGTTACAATTATCATTTCTAGGAAAAATTGCATCTATTAAAATGAACATATTACCTAGAATATTATATTTATTCCAAGTAATCCCGATATGGCCAGGAAAAGACTTTTTCAAAGATTTTAATAAAATGATTGCAAATTCTATTTGGCAGGGGAAGAAGGCAAGAATTAAAATAAAACATCTTCAAGATACACGAGAGAAAGGAGGATTAGGATTACCGGATTGGGAACTGTATTATAAAGCGGCATCATTGATTTGGATAAGAGAATGGATAGAGCTTAAAAACAAAAGAATGTTAACATTAGAGGGCTTTGATTTGCAAAGAGGTTGGCACGCATTTTTGTAGGAAGGGAGAGATAAACACCACGGATACTTTCAACGACATATTATTAGAGAAGCACTATATAAAACATGGCAAGAGATTAGAAAAGTACATTATAATAAAATTCCAGGATGGTTATCGACCATGGAGGCGCAGATCTACCCCAATGCCCTGGATAAGGAGAAAATGAAAACGTATAAAGAACTGTTGAACAGTGGAGGAGAGTTAAAATCGAGACAAGAACTGAAAGAACAGGGTATAGATATTGATTGGTGGCCATATTTTCAGATACAATCCAGATATAAGACAGACCTGGTACAATTCGGATTCCAAAAAGAGCCATATGAATTAGACAAAATTTTACAAGGAACAGATGATAAATTGATAACTAAAACTTATAATGACTTATTAAAATATAAATTAGAAGAAGTGGTTAAAGAAAATACGATAATTTGGGCAAAATTTTTTGGATATAACATTGAATTGGACAAATGGGAAAAATTATGGAATGTAAACTATAAACTAACAATGTCTATACCAGTGATGGCTAACCTTTTTGCCATTGCGTGCCAGGAGAGGGGGGGGAGGTTCACACGTGCGCGTGCCCACACCCATAATTTATGCACCCCCCTGCACATGCGTGTGCAACCCCCCTCCCCCCTGCTCCTGGCATGCGATGGCCTGGTAGGCCCATTTTTCTTTTCTTACCTGGCTCCAGATCCTCTCTATGCATCTGGGGAGGGCGAAAACAGCCTTCCCCACCCACTCTAGGAGTCTCTGGAGGCTGGAGACAGCAAAAAACGTCACTTCCTGTCCCACCAGGAGTTGGGAAATGGGCCCTTTCAGACCTCCAGAGGGCCACCGAGGGAGTGGGAAAGGCTGTTTTTGCCCTCCGCAGATGCATAGAAAGGATCTGGAGCCAGGTAAGAAAGAAAAATGGGCCTTCCCCACCCACCCCCAGGCCCTCCGGAGGCAGGAAACGGCCTTTTCCCCTTCTTCTGGTGGGCCCAGAAGGCCCAAAAATCAGCTGGCCGGCGCGCGCATGCTGGCGTGCCCACTGATATGGCTATACGTGCCACCTGTGGCATGCGTGCCATAGGTTCGCCATCACGGGTCTATACCCTACAAAGAGAATAAGTATAAAATGTTCTACCGGTGGCACCTCCCGCCTGCGCGCCTAGCAAAAATGTTTCCAAATACCTCCCCAACTTGCTGGAAGTGCAAATCACAAAAAGGAACTTACTACCATATGTGGTGGTCATGCCAGAAGGCAAAACAATGCAATAAGGATACAAATAGAAGAAATCACAAATCAGAAATTGGAAATGAAACTGGAAATTTTCTTACTAGGAATAATTACAGGCCATTACGAAAAAGAAATAAAATATCTAATTATCCACATACTAACGGCAGCACGAATAGTCTTTGCTCAAAACTGAAAATATGAAGACACGGACTTCCGGGTGGCTCTGCAGGACTTCGCTGACGTCCCTCCTTGGGCGTCCGATCCCCGGTCTCGTAAAAGCCCCAGAACAGCCGAAAAATAGCTGTCTGGGGCTTGAAAACCCTCTCCCTGGGCAAAGGGGAGGGAGAAGAGCCGGCAGGCGGAGGTAGAGCCCCCCAAGTGCCTTAGGAGAAATCCTGGGGCGCGAAGGCCGAGGGCTCCCTAGAAGCCTGCCAATCTGCTCCGGACCTGGGAAGACTCCGCTAATTAGCGGGCTAGAAGCTGCAACCACTTCTGCTGACAACAAATGAGGGATTTTTAACATCTTTAATTGCTGCAGGCAGAACAAGTCAGGAGAAGTCAGACTGCAAGTATTTACACTTAACTCCAAAGCTTATTGCCTCCTTTGGAAGTAACAAGTTAGCAATTTGCATCAAAATGGCAATTGAAACCTGAAAGGGAGGGGCAGAGAAAGGGAAAGTTACAGAAAGTTTCGTTTCCCTGGCAGCCTCTTGCCTGGAAAGAATTGCTGTGCTGAGAGAAGGAGGATTTTAAACGTTAATTTACGATTGGAAAAATTCTTGGACTTTGATGAACTTTTCTTTTTGGCTTCTAAATAAAATATAACGATTAATTTAAACTGAAAATGGCCTCAAAATCTGTAAAGACTGTTCCTATTAAAGGAACGGGAAGTGCTGGCAGCTCCCCAGCTCACATTCCTAGATTGCAAGCCTCTGCCCCTCCAGCAGATCCACAGACTTTAACGTTGGAGATGTTACAACAAGCCCTCCAAGTTACACAAGAGAAACTTGCTATTGTGATTAATGAAAAAATTAATGAAACCAATGAAAAAATACAGGTTGTGTCAGATGAGATTGCAATTCGGAATCAGCAAATTAGGGATGATATTATAAAGCCATTTAAATGTTTGGCAGGCAATTTTGAAATGGTGGATGATAAAGTTGAAGTTAAACAATCTACGGTAATTTTGGATAATAAATTAGCAGAAGCTCAGAATAGAATTCAGAGGGCTGAAGATGATGTAGCTATGATACAATACAGAGATATGGAATTTGCTTTAAGATTTAGAGGGGTGAAGGAGAACAAACAAGAGAACTTGAGAGAAATGATGTCTGAGGTATTGGCACCGTTGGTGGGGGAGTCAAAAAATGATCTGGGCTGGCAGATTGACAAGCTGTATCGCGTTAATTCTTGGGTTGCTAGACAGAAACATTTACCAAGAGACATTGTGATATATTTTACTACAAGGAGAGTACGTAATGAAATTCTACAGGCCACTTTTCAAAACAAACTTCGGGTTGAAGGCCAGGAAGTGATGACAATGAAAGAAATCCCCCCTAAGATCTTGAGAGCCAGAAGGGAGTATGCTTTTCTGGTGGATGAACTGAAAAAACGTCAGATACAGTACAGATGGGAGGTGCCAGCTGGATTAATAGTGACTTACTCAGGAGAGAGGTATCGACTTAATACAATATGGAAAGCAAGAGATTTTTATATTAATGTATTAAAGGCTGGCATACCCAAATCACCCAAATCACCAGAAGGCAAAAGAAAGAAGGATGTGATGGAAGGTGAAAAAGAAGAGCTCCTGACAGTAGTTCAGGGAGGAGTTTTGACAGGCCAAGGAGAAGAACCATTACAAATTCAGATGGCTGTTCAAGAGTTGGAGTTAATTGATTTAGAGCAACCCAAGGATCAAAGACAGACCAGATCGGTGACAGCTAGGCTCAAAGAAGTATCAAGACAGCAACAATTCCAGATGGCAACTCAAGAAACAATTCAAGAATCTACCAAAATAGAAGCAGTGGGAGGAGCACGACCTAAAGGTCAATTGAGACAAGACCACCAGAATCTGCTCCAGTTGCTTCAAGGGCCCAGAGATGGGAACTAGATTTTTGACATGGAATGTTAATGGTTTGAATTCTCCACAGAAAAGAAGAAAAATATTTCATTATCTCAAACAATTTAAAAATGATGTGATTTGTCTACAAGAGACTCATATAAGAGTACAAGATCAAAAATACCTGATAAATGCAAGACTTGGTACACACTACGTAGCACCGGAAAAGAAAAATGGTATAGTTATATATCTGAAAAGAGACTTAGTTGCTCAATTAATTGAAGCAGATGACCAAGGAAGATTTTTAGCGATAGAACTTTTAATTAAAGGAGAAAAAATACTTGTAATTGGAATCTATGCCCCGAATCAACAACAAGAAAATTTCTACAATTTACTACACTCGAAGTTGACACAATGGGCATATAAAACTTGTATCCTGTTGGGGGATTGGAATGGGGTCTTGTATATTAAAAAAGATAAGAAGGGACCTAAACAAAATGTTTTAACAAGAGCAAAACTGCCCAAAGCGTTTTGGGAGATGATGGATGATTGGGAGCTGAGGGATATTTGGCGTGAAAGAAATCCGGAAGAAAAAGATTTTACTTTTTTCTCAGACAGACATCAATCCTTTTCAAGGATTGATTTTATACTAATTACTAATGATCTTTTATCTAGGGTGAAGAACACGAAGATTTGCTCAAGAATATTGACAGACCATAGTCCAGTTTGGTTGGAATTGGAGGGTGGGAAAGGGTCTAGGAGGTCCTGGAGGTTAAATGATAACTTGTTTAGGTATGAAGAAAATGTAAAAGGGTAAAAAATTTATGAAATAATTTTTTGTTATGAATATGCAAAAGGGTACATCTATGGAAATGGTATGGGATGCAAGTAAAGCATATATGCGAGGAATTTTGATATATTTGAATAATAAGCATAGAAAGAAACGGGACAAAAAGAAAAGAATTAGAAGATAAGATTAGTAAACAGGAACAGGCTTTAATAGTTAATCCAACAGATAAGAAAATTAAAGAGGCAATCAATTTATTGAAAGGTCAATTTAACATGTTGATAGCAGATCAAGTGGCAACTAATTTACGATATGCAAAACATAATACTTTTTATAATGCCAATAAACCAGGCAGGTGGTTAGCATACCTGTTAAGGAAAAAGCAAAAATCAAGGACAATAGAGAAAATAAGATATAAGGGTAAGGAGGTTTATGAGCAACAATTGATTAAAAAATCTTTCTTAGAGTTTCATTCGAGGCTTTATACTGGTGATAAAATTAAAGATATAGATATAGATAGATATTTGCAGAAAGAGAATATTAATACAATCTCAAATGAGCAGAGGGATAGCTTAAACCAAATGATAACTTCCGAGGAAATTGTGTTAGCAATTAAGCAGTTGAAAGTGGGTAAAGCCCCTGGGATGGACGGTCTGACAGCTATTTATTATAAAACTTTACAGGAGGAAATGGTGGAACCATTGAAAGAATTATTTAACAATATACAACAGGGAGGAGAGGTGCCTCCAACTTGGAAGACAGCATTTATCTCGTTGATCCCAAAAGAAGGGCATGACGATACAGATCCTAAAAATTATAGGCCGATTTCATTACTGAACACAGACTATAAGATTTTTGCTAAAATTTTAGCAAATAGATTAATGACAGTTATGCAGCAAATGATTCACCATGATCAAACTGATTTTATAAATGGCAGACAAATGAAGAGTAATGTAAGGCAAATTGTTAACTTATTAGAGTATCTGGGAAGGAACAACCAGGTCCCCGCAGTGCTAGTGTTTTTGGATGCTGAAAAAGCCTTTGACAGACTGAATTGGCAATTTTTATTAAAATTAATAGAAAGGATGCAATTTGGAGAACAATTTGTACAATCTATTAAGGCAATATATCAAAAACAAACAGCGCAAATAATAGTTAATGGTGGCTTAACAGATCCTTTTAATATAGAAAAAGGAACAAGGCAAGGTTGTCCCTTGTCTCCGTTATTGTTTGTGTTGACGCTGGAAGTTTTACTAAGTAAAATACATGAGATGGACACAATAAAGGGAATTAAAATTAGGCAGCATGAGTATAAGTTACGAGCATTTGCAGATGACCTGGTTGTTACCTTAACCCAACCGGTACAATCGATTACAGCCAGTCCACCCAACTGCACTGGAAACAAGCCAACACCAGAACGGAATAAAGCAGTTGCAATCCTTTAATTAGGTTCAGCACAGCAAACACAGGCAGGAGAAAGGCACAAGCCGGAAACAAGGTTTAAAGTTAGCGTTACACGCAATCGCAGTGTAGCGCCTTTTATATACACAGCAATAAATCAAGTGGCAATTAAACAGTTAACATCACCCCTCCTTCCCCTAGCTGGCCTGAAGGAGGAGCACAATAAATCAATTAACAATTAAACAGTCAACATCATCCCTCCTTCCTCAAGCTGGCCTGTAGGAGGAGCGCGCCTCTGTTACAGCACAAGGCAGCATCATCTGCAAACACCATGCCCCCCCCATCTCCGATGAAAGAGTTTGCTTCGTTTTGTGTGCGGGTGGTAAAGACTTCTCAAACAGCTGATGACACGCCCCCGGAGAGTCCAACAGCTTGCCCCCTCCTCGTCGTCCTCCCTAGTGATGGCGAGACCCAACCAAGGCTCGACACTTGATGGATATAACCTGCTTATATGGACAAGTATCTGGTTTTAAAATAAATGCAGCTAAAACGAAAATAATAGCTAAAAATATGGTCAGAAGCCAGAAAGAAGAGATAGAAAGGTCAACAGGATTTGAAGTAGTTAAGAAGGTTAAATACTTAGGGGTTTATATTATGACTGCAAATATGAAATTATATCAGCACAATTATGAACCATTATGGCACAAAATACAAAAAGAGATGGAAAATTGGAAAAAACTACAATTGTCTTTGTTGGGAAGGATAGCCGCTGTAAAAATGAATATTTTACCAAAATTTTTATTTCTTTTTCAAATGATACCTATACTAAAAAAAAGATGAAAATTTGAAGAAATGGCAGAAGGGCATAAATAAGTTTGTGTGGGCAGGGAAGAAACCTCGAGTTAAACAAAAGATAATGCAAGATATCCAAAAAAGAGGCGGTCTTAAAACGCCCAACTTAAGACTGTACTATGAAGCCGCTGCCCTCTCAGCAATCACAGACTGGATAAATTTAACGGAGGGAAAGATATTGAATATTGAAGGATATGGTTTGGTCTACGGCTGGCATGCTTATTTAGTCTATGACAAGAAAGTAGATAAGGCTTTTAAAAGTCATATATTAAGAAATTCTCTATTGCGGGTCTGGAAAAAGTATAAATATAAATTAAGTGATAAGTTACCAATATGGACAGTATCCAGACACGCGATAGAGAATATAAACTTAGAGCAAAAGCAAGATAAGATTACATATAAGGAACTTCTTTATAAGGAAGGAGTCAGATTACAATTAAAATCAATGGAGCAATTAAGAGAAGGAATTATTAGGACTTGGTTTCAGTATGGACAGCTGCAGGCCAGATGGAGAGAAGATCAAAAAATTGGTATTTTGCAGCAGGATGAGAATTTGATAAAGCAAACGAGATAAAGGTCAAATGCATATAAAAAGGTTGTATAATGCACTAGTGGAAATAGATTCAGAAACAGAGTTAGTCAAGGACTGTATGATAAAATGGGCACACAACGTAGGTGAACCAATAATGATGGAAACATGGGAAAAGATATGGGTCAGAAATGTAAGATTTACACAAGCACAAAATCTAAGGGAGAATTTTTATAAAATGTTTTATAGATTTTTATAAAATGTTTTAGACCCAAAAAAATTAGCCTGTATGTATCCAAATTTACAACCTAAGTGTTGGCGATGTGAGTGTAAAGATGCTACATATTTTCATATATGGTGGACATGTAAAAAAATTAAGGCTTTTGGGATAAAAATATGGTGGATTATTCAAAACATTTTAAAGAAAAAAATTAAATTTACACCACAGTTCTTTTTGTTGGGAATAGTCATGGATTGTACTGTAATAGAGACTAAGTTAGTTTTGAACTTAATAACGGCTGCCAGGTTACTGGTGGCACAGTACTGGAAGAAGGAAGATCCACCCACCATTGAGGAATGGACATTAAAAGTGCATTTGGCAGAAATGGCGAAAATTTCATCATATCTTAAAGACCATTCAAATGAAAGATACATATTGGAATGGAGAAGATGGATCGATTACATACAGAAGAAGTATCCGAATAAGAAGATTCATATAGCATATGAATGAAGTAATCCTAAGTAATTTATGTTTGTTTTTTGAATTATAAGGAGTTAAGGATCTAGGGAGAATATGAAATGTAACAATTTGTTAGCATATTCTAGCTTTTGATTTGTGAATGCTATACCCTGTGCTTGCTCTGGGAAGTCCAGGGAGGGGGTGGGGGGGAAGGAGGGAAAGGGAGTGGGTGGGAAAGGGGAGGGAGGGGTTGAGGGGGGAAGGGTGGGGGTGAAAATGTTTGTATTTTCTACAAAACTTTTTAATAAAAAAAAATAAACAAACATGAAGACACACCAATGGAAAACAAAATAATCACCAAAATTATGGAATGTGCAGAAATGGATAGACTTACAAAAGAATTACAGGAAAAAGATTAAAAAGATTATTATTTAGTATGGCAGAGATGGTATAACTGGTTGGAGAAAAAGAAAGGAATATAAAAATAGGGACACAAAAGAGAGGTCGAAATTTATAGACAAGAATTGGGTACCAATTAAGAAAGATAGTTAATTTAATATGGAGTTTATGATATTGTCTTATACGTAAATATATAGATGTATAGATAAGAATATAAATACAGTTTACTGATGTGACAAATTGGAAAAAGAAGTCATAAGACTTGATTCATGTTTATATGAATGTTGTTGTTTTGTATGTTGTATTGTTGTATCTATGTTCGTTATTTTTAACTAATAAATTTTTTTTAAAAAAATATCTAACTCCACCTCAGTTGTTAGCTGGTACCAGTCTCAGAGTAAATGGAGCATTCCTCTGGGTAAACAGTTGTAATACAGTTCCTTGTTTAACCCACCTCAGAATTGGTAGACCAACATGTGTTCCAGCCAACTTCTGACTCAAGCAACTAAGCTATGAAATTTCAGAATATATTCAGCCACCGGTCTCTTCCCTTACTTAATCATCCATACTCTTGTATTGGCTTTCCTTGCTTCAGCTGGATCTTCAAACCGATTCCGTAGCTCTTGCATGAAAGCATCCACATCATAGAGCTCCAGGGCTGCCTCATCATAGGGGGACACCAACCACTCTGCTGCTTCCCCTTCCAGATTCACTGAAATAACATTCACACATGATCCATCATCTGGGTATCTATCTCCATATCTTTCTAAATAGTTCTACACCTGGGTCAGGAAATAAGGCAACTTTTCTGGTTGTCTATCAAACATGACTTTAAAAGGAGGAGGCTGGGGATCATCCCTTACTAATACGTAGCCTGCTGGTAGACTAGCTCCTGGCAGCACTCCCTGAGCCCCTCTCCAATCAGTTGGTGAAGACCAGGCGATGCTTTCAATGGGACCGCAGTGGCCCTCTGGTCCCCCCTCTGGATAACTCTTGCCATCCCAGATCAGAGTGAAGCTACTGGCTATTGTGAAGATGGAGATAGGGTGGTAGAGTAGTGAGCCAAACCCACAACTGACCACTTTGGCAGCACAGCTCCATGAACCCTTGAACTTTTCTCTCAGTTGTTCCACCGAAGGGCTGTGGGTTGGTGCAAATCTCCAATCCCCTGGCTCACCCCATTCTGCAGCCCTCTTGAACACCTTAGTTGCCCAAGCCTCAGATAGAGCCAGAGGAAACTCAGCTTCTGCTGCCTTCCTGAAGCCGCTCACCCATGTGGTTTGGGGTGCTGGGTCAGAAGCCTCCGTTTCTCTCCCTTCACCAGCAGTTCAAATTGGTTCTAGCATTCCAGCGTTCTGCTTTGGACAAGTTGGTCTTCCCCATCTGGATTATAGTTGCTTTCTGCAGGAGAGGAATTTTCTCTTGCGGTCACCCTCCATCAGTTTTCTTGTCCATTGCAGAATATACCAGCACTACTTGGAGGGAAACCCAGGTAGGCTGCAAAGCGTATGAGTTAGTTTAATGTCAACCTCCAGCTTGAGTATCCAAATAAAAGTCCAGGATTCTTTTCATTTCTGAAAATCTTACTGTTTATTGAATACAAGGCAAGTGAAAGTGATGTAAAACTAACTCTAAAATCTCAAAGCATCTGACCAAAGCATATAGCAATATCTTTCCCAGCCAAATCCCCCAGATGTCCACGTAACTCAAAGAAACAAGTTATCTTTGTTATGGGAACCATCTGCTATCATTTTCACACCTGCTAGAATGTCCTTGAAAGATTCTCAGACTGCTGAGTCTCAGCAGGCTTCCGTAGAACTGGAGAGGTTTCCTTTCTCTAACTCACCCATTCGAAATAACAACACCACCTCCCCTTACTCTAATGGCAAGATGAAAACAAAGAAGCACGTAGCTGCTAAATTTTCATTCTTGATACATGGAATCTGATCCTGGCACTTGAACTCATCTGAAGTAGATAGGCATTTTAAAATGATTTTTTGCTTATTTTGACCTTCATTCCTGTTCTGTCTTCACAGTGCTGTTTTGATAGGTTGACTATTTCTTCCTTTTGTGTGAAGATAGATGTAAAAAGAAGAAATTTTGCAGTTCCACTTTTTCCCTACTTTGCATCACCATCTTGCTATTTTCTCTTACTCACTTTCTTCTTATTCCTTTTAAATTGAAAGAAAGAGGGTGTGTTTTGTTATTTTTGGCATTTGTTGCGAGTCTTAGTTCATTCTGAGCCTTAGCCTTCATGACTCTATGCTTGCAGATTCAGATTATTTGCTGTTATTGTGTTCTAGTTATGAGTCCTATTTCCATTTTTTATACTTCTTTTTGTCCCTCAGTTTGTCAGAGCTCTTTGTGCAACCATGCTGGTTTGTTTGTGTGTTTGTTTGTTTATTTGTCAAACATGTACAAGATAGCAGGTATGAATATGAACATGGACATGAACGAAGGAAATGTATACAAATAAATGGGGACAGTAGGACAGGGATGGTAGGCACGCTGGTGCGCTTATGCATGCCCCCTTTACGGACCTCTTAGGAATGGGGTAAGGTCCACGGTAGACAGTTTAAGGTTGAAGCTGTGAGGGTTTGAGGCTGTAACAACGGAGTCAGGTAAAGCATTCCAGGCGTTGACCACTCTGTTGCTGAAGTCGTATTTTCTGCAATTGAGTTTGGAGTGGTTTACCTTGAGTTTGTATTGATTGTTTGCCCGTGTATTATTGAGATTGAAGCTGAAGAAGTCGTTGACAGATAAGATGTTGTAGCAGACAATTTTGTGTGCTATGCTTAGATGAAACCACAGGTGGCGTAGTTCCAGGGTGTCCAAGCCCCAAATTTCAGGCCTGGTGGCATAAGGGATTCTATTGTGAGCAGAGGAGTGGAGTACTCTTCTCGTGAAATACCACTGGACCCGCTCAATCATATTGATGTCTGCTATAGAGTGTGGATTCCAGGCAGATGAGCTGTATTTGAGAATTGGTCTGGCAAAGGTTTTGTATGCCCTAGTTAGCAATACAGTGTTACTGGAGAAGAAGCTTCGCAAAATTAGCTTAACAATTCTTAATGCCTTTTTGGCAATGCTGTTACAGTAAGATCTGGGGCTTAGATCGTTTGAGATGACAGAATGAGGATCGTCTATGAGGTTGTTTCCGCCCAACTGGTATTTGGTGTTCTGATTTTTGTTGCCAATGTGTAGGACAGAGCATTTATTAGTTGAGCTTTGGAGTTGCCAAATGCGCGACCATTCTGACACATGGTCAAGGTTGCTTTGTAGGGCAGCAGCATTGTCAGTAGTGTTAAATAATTTTATGTCATCAGCGAAGAGGACGCAGCTGCTTTTAATATGATCACATAGGTCGTTGATGTAAAGCAGAATGAGTGTGGGTCCTAGAACGCTGCCTTGGGGGACACCGCTGTTAACGTGCCAGATTTGATAGGGCCGTCCCTATTTTGACTACTTGTTGCCTGTTTGACAGAAACATGGCTATCCATTTATGCAGGGATCCAGAAATGCCATAAGAACTGAGTTTTAACAGTAGTTTGTTGTGTACCACTAAATCAAAGGCTTTGCAGATGTCTATGTAAATTGCGTCTATTGCTTTACCCTGGTCAAGTTGTGTGGTCCAAATGTTTCTGCAGTGTAGATGTTGAAGATTACAGGACAAATTTTTCCTGAAACCAAACTGCTTGTTAGAAAGCAGGTTGTTTGTCTCTAAGTGGAGGGTGATGGATTAGTTTATAATTGATTCCATGGCTTTACAGGTGACACAACACAATGAGATTGGTCTGTAATTTTCTACTAGACTAGGGTCTCTCTTTTAAAAAAATACTGTGTGACTGTGGCTAATGATCATAGGTCGGGCAAGGAGCTGGTTTTGAAAGATACCTCATAGATTGTGCATAGAGGCTCAGCTATGGCAGTGGCAAGCTTTTTTAAGAAGTAGGCACATAATCCATCAGGGCCAAGAGATAGAGATGGCTTTAGGTTACATAGTGCCGCTTCAATTTTATCTACTGTAAAATCAACATGTAGTAAATTGTTACAATTAGTTATGGTATGACTAGGAAATGTGGGGCAGCAGCCATTGCTGTCGACAAAGGCTGAACTGAAGAATGTATTGAAGAGGTGTTGGTCTTACCGTGAATGCCGTTTCTCCGGGGGCTGCAGAGTGGGTCAGGAATGGGATGATGACAGTTGATCTGCCCGGATACTGAGTCAAGATGATTGGGCCATGGCTCCTCACGTGTCCCTCCTTTCCAGTTTGTTTGACGAAGGGAGATCTGAAAGACAAGCTCTGCCAGATAGTTAGTAAGGAGCAGTGTCAGAATCGCAGGCGGGAGGGGCTGACCCACTCCGCAGCTCCCGGAGAAATGGTGTTCATGGTAAGACCAACGCCTCTTCTCCCAGTAGGCTGCGGAGTGGGACATACCCAAGCTCGTCCGACCTACGGGTGGGAAGCCTGCGACCTAGAAGCCCCCGAGGCAAGATGTACCTGTTGTAGGACTCTCCTGCCGAAGGAAGCCTCTGCAGATGTGAAGACATCCAGTCAATAGTGTTTAATAAAGGGCAAAGGAGTAGTCCAGATAGCTGCCCTGCAAATGTCCTCGAGGGAGGCTTGCATGGCCCAAGCAGCAGTGGTAGCTGTACTGCACATTGAGTGCACAGTAATATGTCTGGGCGGTGGAAGAGCCTGCACCTCATACGCCTGGGCAATACATGCCCGGATCCAACGGCCAATGGTGGCCGAGGAAACCTTAGAACCTAATGAGGTAGGTTGAAAGGAGACGAAGAGAGCCTCCAGAGTCTGGAGGGCGCAGTCCGCGAGATGTAGATTTTAAGAGCTCTGCGGACGTCCAGGGTGTGCCACTTGCATTCCAAGGGATGAGCTGGTCCCGGGCAAAAGTTAGGCAGAATAACTTCTTGAGCCTGGTGGAAGCGAGAGTTCACCTTGGGAACAAACGACGGATCCAATCTAAGGATTACACTGTCCGAATGGCTGACACAGAGGTCAGGCCTGATGGAGAGGGCAGTGAGTTCCGAAATGCGCCTGGCTGATGTAAGGGCCACCAGAAAGGCCACCTTAAAGGTGAGGAATCTGAGGCTCGAAGTATGTAAGGGCTCGAATGGAGGTTTGGTGAGGGCCCGTAGAACACGCGGCAAATCCCAGGTGGGATAGCGGTGGACCACAGGGGGACGGAGGTTGCGTATGCTGCGCAAAAACCTGTGAATGGACGGATGATGAGAGAGTAGCGCTCCGTCCCAGGGTGACAATACTGTGGAAAGAGCGGCAACATGGCGTTTGAGAGTGTTGTGCGCCAATCCTTTGCAGAGTCCAGCCTGCAGGAAGTCAAGGACCTGTGGGACAGAAGCTGAGACAGGATTAATCTCACGCGTGGAACACCAAGAGACAAATACCTGCCAGGTGATGTTGTAAAGCCTGATGGTGGAAGGCTTTCTGTCCACCTGCATGGTCTTGATGACATCCTCGGAGTAGAGCGCCTGCCTCAGGAGGATCCCCTCAAGGGCCAGGCGGTCAGGTGTAGCCACTGGGGCTCCGGGTGGTTGATGGCCCCCTGGCTGAGGGACACCCTCTCTGGGGGGATCCTCCAGGGACGTGATGTTGAAAGCGCAACGAGGTCCGAGAACCAGGGCCTCCGTGGCCAGTGGGGGGGCGATAAGGATCACCTCCGCGGCCTCCGCTATGATCTTGTGTGCAGCAGAGCCAGAGGGGGGGACACGTATAGACCTGGCAGCCAGGGACAACGAAGGGCGTCCGTGTTCTCCGCTCCCGGGAATGGGTAGTGAGAAAAGAACCGGGGAAGTTGCGCATTCGCTGGCGATGCAAACAGGTCCACCTGTGGGTGTCCAAATCGGTGACAAATGTCTTGGAAGAGATCGTGATGGAGTCGCCATTCCGACGGCTCCACCGTGGTCCGGCTGAGGAAGTCCGCCTGTAAGTTTGCCGGCGATATGGTCCGCCCGTAGAGAGTTGAGATGAGCTTCCGCCCACCTCCCCAGGCATAGAGCTTCCTGCATCAGCGTCCTGGACCGTGTTCCTCCCAGGCGGTTTACGTGGGTTTTCGCCGCGACGTTGTCGGTAAGTATCAGGACGTGGCATCCCTGGACTGCTCGGTGGAAGGAGCGGAGAGCTAGACGAATTGCCCGAAGTTCAAGCAGATTGATGCTTGATTGTGCTTCCGCGGTAGACCAACACCCTTGAGCTACTTGAGCGCCCAGGTGCACTCCCCAGCCCTGTAGGCTGGCATCCGTCGTGATCACGACATTTTGGGTGTCTGCGAAGACCCAACCTTTGTCCAAGGCCGGAGAAATCCACCAGTGCAACGACCGACGAACCGACAGAGGAACTCTGACCTTGGTTAGGGAAGTCGGGTTTCTGGCCCGTTGATGCGGTAGGAGCATCCATTGAAGGCTGCGCGCATGGAGGCGAGCCCAGGGCACGATGTTTATGCAGGATGCTAGTTTCCCTAGCAATTTTGACAAGGTGAATAGGGTTACCGTCTGCTCCTGGAGGACTTGACGGGTAAGTAACCTGAGATTGGTCTTCATTTCGTGAGATAGGAACACTTGTCCCAATTGGGTGTCTATGATTGCCCCAAGATGGGTTAATCGTGTCCAGGGTTCCAGCTGACTTTTGGGTAAATTGACTAAGAACCTGTGGTCCTGTAAGACCTGTAGGGTTAGCTGCAAATCGGCCTGAGCCCTTGGTAGGGTGGGGGCCTGGACCAAGATATCGTCCAGGTAGACTTGAAGCCGTACCGGGACAGACCGAAGGTGGGCAACCAGGGCTGTTAAGACCTTGGTGAAGCTGCGCGGGACCGATGCCAAACCGAACGGTAAGGCTTGATATTGTAGGTGGCGTCCCGCGTAGCTGAAACTGAGATAATGCCGATGGGCCGGTGATATGGGGATGTGGAGGTAGGCTTCGAAGAGGTCTATGGAGGCTAGGAAGTCTCCAGGCCGGATCCCTTCTAGTATGGTCTTTAGGGTGTTCATTTTGAACCTCCGGTAGACGAGGTAGGCGTTGAGGGATTTGAGATCGAGTATCGCCCTCCAGCCCCCAGAGCATTTCCGTACCACAAATAGGATTGAGTAGAATCGTTGTCTCCATTGGTGGGGAGGGACGTCCTCCACCGCCTTGATGTCCAATAGATGTTGTATGGCCAGATCCATGAGTCTGTGCCTGCGTTGGGAGTTCGAGACAGGGTATGGTACGAAATGGGTCAGGGGACTGGAGAGGAACTCCAGAGGAAGGCCAAACTCGATGGTGTGGAGGACCCATTGGTCGGTTGTAATGAGGGTCCACCTGTCTACAAAGAGGCTCAATCTGCCCCCTATGGGAGGATTGAGGTGTGAGTCTTATTTATTTATTTATTTATTTATTTATTATTTATTTATTTATTTATTATTTATTTATTTATTTATTTATTTATTTATTTATTTATTTATTTATTTATTTTTCATATTTGTATACTGCCCTATTCCCGAAGGACTCAGGGCGGTGAACAGCCAAAAATAAAGTACAAAGACATACAAAAGTTAAAAACTATTAAAAAACAGATTAAATAATTTAGGCTCAAAGATTAAAACATCCAATTTATCTAAAAGAGATTTAAAACCCAATTTAAAGCCAATTTAAAAGCCAATTTAACAATTTAAAAGGGAGAGTTAGGCCAGACCAGCCTGTTGGAATAAAAACGTTTTTAGGGCACGGCGGAAGATGCGTAAGTCTTGGATCCTCCGTATCTCCGGGGGGAGCTCGTTCCAGATGGCAGGTGCCCCCACAGAGAAGGCTCTCCCCCTGGGGGCCGCCAGTCGACATTGTTTGGCCGACGGCACCCTGAGGAGCCCCTCTCTATGGGAGCGAACTGGTCGGTGAGAGGCTACTGGTGGCAGAAGGCGGTCTCGTACCCTGGTCCTGAGCCATGGAGCGCTCTAAAGGTAGTAACCAAAACCTTGAAGCGCACCCGGAAGACCACTGGGAGCCAGTGCAGCTCGCGCAGGAGGGGGGGTCACATGAGAGCGCCACATCGCTCCCGTCACCACCCGCGTGGCCGCATTCAGGACCAGTTGGAGCCTCCGGGTGCTCCTGAAGGGGAGCCCCATGTAGAGAGCATTACAATAATCCAGGCGTGAGGTGACAAGGGCGTGAGTGACCATGTGTAACGAGTCCTGATCCAGAAAGGGACGCAACTGGCGAATCAGGCGAACCTGATAAAAAGTCCTCTTGGCCACGGCCATCATATGCTCTTCTAAAGACAGCCGCGAGTCCAGGAGGACGCCCAAGTTGCGAACCCCATCTGTGGGGGCCAACGACTCGCCCCCAATAGTCAGAGATGGCGCCAACTGACTATATTGGGATGTCGGAAACCACAGCCACTCGGTCTTGGATGGGTTGAGCCTGAGTCTGTTCCTCCCCATCCAGATCCGTACGGCCTCCAGGCACCGGGACATCACCTCGAGGGCATCATTGGGGTGGTCTGGGGTGGAGATGTACAGCTGGGTGTCATCAGCGTACTGATGGTACTTCACCCCAAAACCACGTATGATCTCACCCAGCGGCTTCATATAAATGTTGAACAGAAGGGGCGAGAGGACCGATCCTTGCGGCACCCCACATACAAGGGGCCTCAAGGTCGACCTCTGCCCCCCTGTCAACACAGACTGCGACCGGTCAGAGAGAAAGGAGAACCACTGTAAAACAGTGCCCCCCACCCCCAACCCTTCCAACCGGTGCAGCATGATACCATGGTCGATGGTATCAAAAGCCGCTGAGAGGTCTAATAGGACCAGGACAGAGGAGCAACCCCTGTCCCGAGCCCTCCAGAGATCATCAACCAATGCGACCAATGCCGTCTCTGTGCTGTACCCGGGCCAGAAGCCCGACTGGAACGGATCTAGATAATTCGATTCATCCAGGTACTGAGGCAGCTGCCGTGCAACCACACTCTCAACAACCTTCACGACAAAGCGAAGGTTGGAGACAGGACGATAATTTGCTAACACAGCTGGGTCTAGGGAGGGCTTCTTGAGGAGGGGCCTCACCACCGCCTCTTTCAAGGCGGTGGGAAAGACACCCTCACTCAAAGAAGCATTTATAATCTCCTGGAGCCAGCCTCGCGTCACCTCCCGGGAGGCCAGTACCAACCAGGAGGGACACGGGTCCAATAAACATGTGGCCGCATTCAGTCTGTTCAGTATCCTGTCCACGCTTTCGGGAGTCACAGGATCAAACTCTTCCCAAATAATATTCTCAGGACCTGCCTCTGTCATCTCCCCTGGATCTACCCAGTCAGAGTCCAGCTGTTCCCGAATCTGAGCGATTTTGTCATACAGATATTGTACAAAATCCTCAGCTCTACCCTCCAAGGGGTCTTCCCGCCCCTTGGTGGAGCAGGGAGCGGGTCACCCTAAACAGGGCGGCTGGGCGATTATCTGATGATGCAATAAGAGCAGAAAAGTAGTTACTCTTCTCTACTCTTATCGCCACTAGGTAATTCTTAATATGAGATCTTACCAGTGTCCGGTCGGATTCAGAACGACTAGCCCTCCAACTGCTCTCTAGGCGTCTTTTCTGGCGCTTCATATCCCTCAGCTCCTCAGTATACCAAGGAGCCAGGTGAGACCGGCGTCGGGTCAGAGGCCGGAAAGGCACGACTCGGTCCAAAGCCCCAGCCGCCGCCCTATCCCAGGCGGCCACTAAGTCCTCAGCTGAGTCGTGTGCCAGAACCTCAGGAAATGGCCCAAGCTCCATCTGGAATCTATCAGGATCCATCAGGCGCCTGGGGCGGAACCACCTGGTCGGTTCTGCCTCCCTGCGGTGGGGTGTGGCGGTTCGGAGGTCCAGGCGAAGGAGGGAGTGATCTGACCATGACAAGGGTTCAATCGCTATATCCCCTATCTCGAGATCACTCGACCACTGTCCAGAGACAAAAACCAGGTCCAGTGTGTGTCCCCCCATGTGAGTAGAGCCATAAGTGAGGAGCTGAGGGAGATGAAACGCCGGAAAAGACGCCTAGAGAGCAGTTGGAGGGCCAGTCGCGCTGAATCTGACCGAACACTGGTAAGGTCGCATATTAAAACCTACCTAGTGGCGATAAAGACGGCAAAGTTTAATTACTTTTCCCCCTCTATTGCGTCATCAGGGAATCGTCCGGCTGCCCTGTTCAGGGTAACCCGCTCCCTGCTCCATCTGGGAGCGCGGGAGGATCCCTTGGAAGGCAGGGCGGAGGATTTCGGACAATACCTGCATGACAAAATCGCTCAGATCCGGGGGGACTTGGACTCTGACTGGGTAGATCAGGGCAGGGTGATGAGGAATAGTCTTGAGAATGTTATCTGGGAGGAGTTTGATGCTGTGACTCCCGATGAAGTGGACAGGATTTTGGGGAGACTTAGTGCGGCCACATGTTTACTGGACCCGTGTCTCTCCTGGTTGGTACTGGCCTCCCGGGAGGTTACACGAGGCTGGCTCCAGGGTGTTATCAACACTTCGTTGAGTGAGGGTCACTTCCCCGCGGCCTTGAAAGAGGCGGTGGTGAGGCCTCTCCTCAAGAAGCCGTCCCTGGATCCGGCAATATTGGCCAACTACCGTCCTGTCTCCAACCTTCGCTTTCTGGCGAAGGTTGTTGAGAGTGTCGTCGCGCGACAGTTTCCGCAATTCCTGGAGGAAACATCCTATCTGGATCCGTTCCAGTCTGGTTTCAGGCCTGGGCACAGCACGGAAACGGCATTGGTCGTGTTGGTTGATGATCTCTGGAGGGCTCGGGACAGGGGTTGCTCCTCTGTTCTGGTCCTGTTAGACCTCTCAGCGGCTTTTGATACCATCGACCATGGTATCATGCTGCACCGGTTGGAAGAGTTGGGGATGGGGGGCACCGTGTTACGGTGGTTCTCCTCCTTTCTCTCCGACCGGTCGCAGTTCGTGTTGGCAGGGGGGCAGAGGTCGACCTCGAGGCCTCTTATATGTGGAGTGCCTCAGGGGTCGGTCCTCTCGCCCCTCCTGTTCAACATTTATGTGAAGCCGCTGGGCGAGATCATCCGTGGCTTTGGGTACACTGATGACACTCAGCTGTACATCTCCACCCCAGGCCACCCTAACGATGCCCTTGAAGTGATGTCCCAGTGCCTGGAGGCTGTACGGATCTGGATGGGGAGGAACAGGCTCAAGCTCAACCCTTCCAAGACTGAGTGGCTGTGGTTCCCGGCATCCCGATATAGTCAGTTGACTCCATCACTGACTATTGGGGGCGAGTCTTTGGCCCCCACAGAGAGGGCTCGCAATCTGGGAGTCCTCCTGGATACACAGCTGTCCTTGGAGGAACATCTGACGGCTGTAACCAGGGGGACCTTTTATCAGGTTCGCCTGATCCGCCAGTTGCGGCCCTTTCTTGATCAGGATTCCCTGTGCACAGTCACTCATGCCCTCGTAGCCTCTCGCCTTGATTACTGCAATGCTCTCTACATGGGGCTCCCCTTGAAGAGCACCCGGAGGCTCCAACTGGTCCAGAACGCAGCAGCGCGGGTAGTGACGGGAGCAGCGTGGCACTCCCATGTAACACCGCTCCTGCGTGAACTGCACTGGCTCCCGGTGGTCTTCTGGGTGCGCTTCAAGGTGTTGGTTATCACCTTTAAAGCGCTCCATGGCATAGGGCCTAGCTATCTTCGAGACCGCCTACTGCCACCGACGACCTCCCATCGACCCGTGCCCTCCCACAGAGAGGGCCTCCTCGGGGTGCCATCAGCCAAACAATGCAGGCTGGTGACCCCCAGGGGGAGGGCCTTCTCTGTGGGGGCACCCACCCTCTGGAATCAGTTGCCCCCAGAGATAAGGAGAATCCATGACCTCAGTGCCTTCCACCGTGCCCTTAAAACCTTCTTTTTCCAACAAGCCGGGCTGGCCTAATTCTTTTTAAGTGTTTTTAATTGTTTTGTTTATCGTTTTAATTAATGGGGCCAAATTTATATATATATTTTTAACTGTATTTTAATATTTGTATTTGATGTTTTTATTTGGCTGTTCACCGCCCTGAGTCCTCAGGGAGAAGGGCGGTATACAAATTCAAAATAAAATAAAAATAAATAAAATAAATAAGTTAACTGGGTCAGGTCCATAGCCCTCATGGAAGCCATGAACTCCCGAGCCACCTCAGACGTCTCGCCGACTGATGATAGGTTAAAATCCCCCATGACCATAAGCCTGGGGGTGTCAACCGCCACCGCGGCTATAACGTCAAGCAGCTCAGGCAGGGCTGCTGCCACGTGGGAGGGAGCCAGGTACGTGACTAGCAAGCCCAACTGCACCCTATGACCCCACTTCACAAGGAGGGACTCACATCCAGCCGTTTGAGGAACAGTGGCCTCCCTCGGTCCAAGACCTTCGTTAATAACAACCGCCACCCCTCCGCCCCTCCCCTCTGACCTTGGCTGATGGAAAGCACGGAAACCGGGTGGGCACATATCAACAAGGGGGGCTCCCCCCTCCTGGCCCAACCAGGTCTCCGTAATACCCGCCAGGTCCGCACCCCCCTCCTGAATAAGGTCACAAATGAGGGGGGCTTTATTTACCACAGACCTGGCGTTGCACAGCATCAGCCGAAGGCCTGGGGCCCGAGGTTCTGTACAACCTGGGAAACGAGAAGAGCTTTGAGGGTCGGAACGTGCCACCGCTTGCAACCAGTGAGGACGCACTCCCGCAACTGACGGTTGCCAGTTCCTCAGAAGGAGTGCTTTTGGGGGCCAAGAAACTTTGGCTTGTCCTGAAAGGAGCCTCTATCCTGTTGACGAAAGGAACCCTGCGAGTAAGGGCGCTGGCTTGTGCCGTCTTCAGGTAGGAAATAGGAAGGCTGCCTATGGTAGTATGGGGTGGCCCGGCGATCCGCCCATCTAGTAGCGGAAGACAGTACCTTCCTTTTATCTCTATCGTCGACCAACAACGGTTCAAGGAAGTCACCAAATAGCTTTGACCCCATGTATGGGGCAGCTGCGAGACGCCATATGGCCTTAATGTCGGCTGGCCATTGGCGCAGCTATAAAAGGCGCTGGGAGATGACTGAAGATGCCATGGCTCAAAAGGCATATTTGGCCGCATTGAGTGTGGCATCGGAGGCAAATTGGGTTGCTGCTATAATTTTGTTAAAGGTCCTGATGGACCCGAACCTCTTGGGAGGGATTGAAGCTGCTGAAGCCACAAGAGAGAGGAGCGGGTAAAAAAAGAGGCCGCGGTAGCGGCCTGAATTGCCTAAGCCGAAGCCTGGTGCGCTTTCTTGAAGGACAGGTAAAACTTCCTGTCCTCAGGCTTAAGGCCTTCGGAAGTGTCCCCCGTAAGGTAGAGAGAAGGGGATGAAAGCGCAGCTACCGGGCCATAAACCGGAGGTACCTGTAGGATGTTGGCTAGCGTAGGCTCCAAATTATAGTTACAATGATCAGTTCCATTGGGCGTGGGGAGAGAAGCTGGATTGGACCACTGCTTCCTGATGACATCGGTGAATAACTTGGGAGCGGGGATGAAAAGTTGTTCCGCCACTGGTTCCGAGAAAAGACCGTGGCTGGCGCCTGAAGTAGAGGCCGATGCACCGTCAGTGGAACCAGGATCCAGAAGGCCAGATGTAACCTTGGCCTTGTGTAACAGCGTTTTGAATAGGCCCTGCGGGAATGAAGGCCGGAACGTCTGGAGGGGCGCCTTCATCATCGAAGAGTTCGGTGTCTCTCAGTGGTTCTTCTTCGAGGAACAAGTCAGCGCTGCCCCTTGATCTGGTTGGGGAGCGCTGAGGAGATCCGGTGAGACTAGCAGGAGATACGCGGGTGTGCCTTGAGTGGAGGCTCTCAGATACCAAGGATGCTGAGCGGTGCTCACAAATGCCCGCTGTGATGCCATGAGAAATGGCTTTGGC
The DNA here is from genome assembly GCF_059756535.1 of Pantherophis guttatus. Lineage (NCBI taxonomy): Eukaryota > Metazoa > Chordata > Lepidosauria > Squamata > Colubridae > Pantherophis > Pantherophis guttatus. Next base: position 115,921,571 of record NC_142065.1, on the reverse strand, counting down.
AATTAATTGTTGAACCGTGTCAGGTAGGTCCTGCAGTTCCAAAGAAGCAGATACCTGCTCTGCTGTGGGGGGGGGGATCCTGAGGGTCCACTAGACAGGCGAAGGGGTTCCCCTTCGAGTGATCTTTGGAAGTGGAGAACAGGTGTCAGAACAGAGTTCTGCTCTCTCTGGAGATAGGGCTCCTAAGATGTCTAGGTCCTCATTTGCCACTTGGGCCTGTGGTCCTGATTTGGTGGTGACAGAGGGTTGAGCCTCGAGGTCAGCTCTCACTTTCTCCGCCTGCGAATATTGACGTTCCAAGGCTTTTTGACACCTTTGGAGGTCCTTGAGTTCAGCTTGTGAAGGTTTCTGAACCTTCCTGCCTGAGGCAGATTTGGAAGTGGCCTTGCGGCCAGGCTCAGTCTGGGGGGCCTTGCTGACAAGTTGGTCTGCCATGATGGAGGTTGAGGGCAGCAGCAGTGGTGGCTACAGCCTGCACGCTAGTGGAATAAATGGGCGGCTTACCCAGAGAGGTGGGAGACGCCAGCACCAGAAGTCAGCTCCAAGTAAGCAGCGCTGAGGAGCTGTTGAGGAACATGCTGTAATGGCTGTAATGGCTGCCGCTGTGCCTTGTAGAAATCAAAATGGCCACCACATGATGTAGTGAAGAGTCACGAGAGAGAGAGACAGCCGTTAGCAACCGTAGGGATAGCAGCACTCTCAGGAGAGCGGCGCGTCCACGGTGCGATTCTAGCCCAACTGATTTACGAACAGGCTGATGGCAGCAGGAGGACCGATGCAGAGGGTCCGATGCACTGAAGCAATAGCTGCCGCTGATGCCATTGAAACAAAATGGCCGCTTGCAGGGTAACGAAGAGCCACGAGGAAATGGCGGTCAGCAACCGTTGGGATAGCGTCACGTTCAGAAGAGCGGCGCGCCCACGGTGCAATCCAGCCCGGATGACCGTCAGGCTGTGGTCCGCTATGCCGCAGGTTGAAGGGCGGCGGCGGCAGCAAGTCGTGTGGGCGTGCAAGCGCCTCAGCTGGCAAGTGGCAATCTTGCGGCAGTGGCAGCAGCGGCGGCGGCATTTTCAGCCTCAAACTGAAGTGGCCAGTTCGCACTGTTTCAAAGAAGAGGTATGGAATTGCTGCTGAAGGAGAAAGCCTGGAGCTTTGGTCAGGAGTAGGATGAAGTGCTGAGCACTCAGAACTATGTCCGGTCAGATTCACTGAGTCAAATAAACTGAAGAGGAGGGACACGTGAGGAGGCGTGGCCCAATCATCTTGACTCAGTATCCGGGCAGATCAACTGTCATCATCCCACTCCACAGCCTACTGGGAGAAGAGGTTGGTCTTAACAGCTTTATTGTTACAGTCTTCCCCGTTAGGCCCTTTTAGGGGTGGGATAGTTTTCAAGTCTTTTAAGTTTGGCATTTACGAAATTATAGAAGGCTCGGGTGGATTTTGAGTGTAACAGCTCTTCCTCCTGTTTGCAATGGTGATTGGTACATTTTGCCTTTATCTATAAAGCATAAGGCTTTATAGTGTTTAAAATTAGCTACATAGCCAGTTTTGTTTTCTCACCAAAAAGTTTTTTTCTTGGATTGGAGCTTTCTTATTGTTATGGGTAATTTTTTTTTTTGGGGTTGTTATTGGTACGTATAGGTTAATGACTCTATTGACTTCGATCAAAATAGTGTTATAATGGTCTTCTGCAGTATTACAACCTGTGAACAGAAGGTGCCAATCAAGAGATATGAGGTTGGCAGCTATGTGATCATAGTTGGCTTTTAAAAAGTTATAATTTGGAGTTCCATCATTATGACCCTCTTTGCAAGGACATAAATTGAGACAAAAATCAATCATGCTGTGGTCACGGTTGGAAAAAGGTTCTTGTAGGCCATAAATTGAGTTTAGACTATTGCAGAAGATGAGATCTAAGCAGCTGTTGAGCCTAGTGTTGTTTGTTACTAACTGTTCTAGCCCCAGAGTTGTAACAGCATTGTACAGGGTTGCATGTATAGGTTCAGTTGTACATTCGTTTAGGGTCCAATTAATAAGAGGCAAATTGAGGTCTCCAAGAACGATAAGGGGGTGAGGGCAGGAAGCTGCCCACTTTAGTAGTGCAGTTAGCTTGTTTGTATGACCAAGGTCGTAATCAGGGGCTCTGTAACATAGCAAGAAATGAACTATGGTATTTAGAGACAGTTCACAGACAATGGTTCCAGGGAGAGCAAGCTCCTGTGTAACATTAATCTTTTTCAGATATAGGGACTTTTTATAGAAGATAGCAACACCGCTCCCTCTCCTATCCCCTTCTCTCCCTCAGGCTTGCCCCATAGAGGCCTCTCCTATCTTATCCGCTTAGCATCAGAGCATTTTTCAGGTGGGGAGGGGGAGTAGAATGTCTAAACTCCCAGCCCGCAGGCTGGATGAGTCATGTGCTGGCCACGCCCAAGTGGCAGTTGGAACAGAGTGGAGAGGGGGAGTAGAATGTCTAACTCCTTAGCATTAGAGCGTGTTAATAATAATACAAGAAATATTAATGATCTGATGGTCATTTTGAAAAAATGACCATCTTAGCTAGCAGCTAGAAGCCAAGAGGAACATACGTGCCAAATTTCAAGTTTTTAGGCTTTATGGTAGTGGATATTTCGTGATAATGCGCTTTTGTGGTATTTCGCTTTTATATATACAGTATATAGATTAAGACAGAGCAATTTAGTATAGTAGTTCTTTTTAAAATTAGATAATTAAGGGAGTCCAAGTATACTGTAAAATGAGATTTTTCTTAAAAAATTACTTGGGAAGATAGAGCAGGAAGTAGTATTAAATATTTGTTGTTTGCAACAGAAGTTGCAAAAATGAAGGGAATGAGCAAAAGGTTCAAGTGGTTGTAGATATTGCTACCAGTAAATCCTTTGAAGATTACATATGCAGCTTTCTCAATTAATATATAACCCATTTTGATTTAAATAAAAAAAGTTCTACATAAATGGATTAAAATGATATTGAGTGATAAAATAAGTATGATTAGTTTGAATTTAACTCTAAGAATATGCCACATTTTGAATGGGCTGTTTAAAATAGTCTAATGAGTCAAGGGTGGAGGGAGCTGCGAGGAGGTACGTCATGCTCTGCATACTATCACTTGGGATCCCCAGAGCTGCTTTGGCCCCTGATCCATCATCTCAATCACTGATTGCTCACTTATATTTTCAATATCTCCAGAGTTCAAGAGGTTGAGGACAGAAGAAAGTACAGAAGAAGGACAGGCTGCTCCATTGCTGGACCATGTGGCAGAGTTCCAGAAGTGATCGTTTTTTTCTGGAATGCTGGTGAAGCCCTAGCCTGCCTTCTCAAGGCATTAGCATATACTGCTAAAGCTTGGGTAAGAGAAGCAGCTATTGCTAGCTTTGCCTTCCTTCCAAAGGCATTAACATAACAATATGAGCCTTGGTGGCGCAGCAGACTAAAGTGCTGTTAAGTAGCACCAGCTGCCTGCAATTACTGCAAGTTCAAATCTCACCAGGTTCAAGGTTTCCTTTCGAGGTAGGTAAAATGAGGACCCGGATTGTGGGGGCAATAACCTGACTTTGTATAAAAAAGAACACCGCTTAGGGGGCCCCGAAAGCCCTACTAAGCAGATATATACAAAAGTATGAAGGCTATTGCTTAACGCATTGTAAGCCGCCCTGAGTCTCCGGAAAAGGGTGGCATATAAATCGAACTAATAAATAAATAATAAATAAATATGTGGCTAAAGCTTTGGGGAGAAAAGCAAGCCTTCTTCACTTTAAGGTTGTAGTAATAGAGAAGCTGTGTGCTTTGGGCTTTGTCTGCATCCTTCATTGTCAGGATGAAGGTGGGGGAGAAGAGACACCTCACGTTTTAGCAGTTTATCTTGTTGCATCTTCCCAAAACCCAGTTGGCCAAAAGAGAGCAGTGTTCCTTTCTGCTCTCCGTGCAAGCAGTGCCTTCGCTTTTGCGAGTTGCCAAGTTGCTTCCCTTCACTCAATGAGGAATCCAGATTTAAAGGACTCCTTCTGGATAAGCAGCTTTTCTAAAGCAGAGGCCAGATTCTGCAGGGAGAGGGACTCCTACATGGGCAAAATATAATGAGTTGCTGCTGGTATTCCTCTTGCAGTATTTCAAAAATTTCCAACTGAGGGCTTTGTATGCTGTTCTCTTGCAGCTTAGTTGTAGTGAAAAATTGCCACCATGATTTAGCAACAGGAGCTGGGCTGGCTTCATAGGCAGGTTTCCCTGGGAGTAAGATGCACTGGATTGGAGATGTTTATGCACTGAGCAAGTTCAACTCTTAAAAGCATGAGCAAGTTCCTTGGCTTTTCTGCCCCTTCCTTCTACGTTGACTTTTGAGAACTTAAAGGGATGTATGTTCCTCTCTTCCTCAACTGCTGCAAGTGCCTTCCTTCCTTGAGGCCTTGGAAGGAAGGCTAGGGCTTAGCCAGCATCTCAGAAAACAATGGCCACATCTGGAACTTTGCCATGTGGCCCAGCAATGGAGCATACTGTCCTCCTTCTGTACCCCAAACACTTGAGCTCTGAAGATCTTGGAAAAGTGAATGATTGGTGAAGAAGGGTAGGGAGAAGCGGAGCATATGGTGCCCAGTGGGCTGGCAAAGCAGGCCCAATACCTGTGAGGACTCGATGGGGTAGGAATGCAGGGGGGATAGGCAAGTGGGGTGGGGGGCTGCTGCAGAATATCAGCAGTTGGTCATAAGAATGAATGACCGCAGGAGTGCTGCAACAGTCATAATTTTGGGACTGGGTTGTAAGTACTTCTGGGAGTGTTGTCATAACTTTGAACTATTACTACTAAGTGACCTGTCTTAACTCAAGGACTACCTGTATGTATGTGTGTGTGTGTGTGTGTGTATATTATTTAATTATTTGGTAGAGGAAAAATAAAAAGTTTGGGAAGGAGTATCTATCATCTACAATATAATCAAATATGTGATACATTACTCAGGTAATTTAATTTTTCATCTTTCTTTTTAAAAAATCAGGTATTTGGAGCAGGGACATCAGATATAAAAGCAATCTTCCATTAACAGAGATCAACAAAATCCTGAAGAATTTGGAAAGCAAGAAACTCATTAAAGCTGTAAAGTCTGTAGCAGTGAGTAAATCTATAATTTTCAACTAGCTCAGTGATCTTCAGGTTTCTTTTGAAAAGCACTTATTTCTCAATGTTATAATATTTGCAGTATTTTTACATTTGGAATAACTTTCCAACATAAATTGTTCTTTTTATAAACTTTTTATAAACATTACAAACTTTTTATAAATTGTATCTCTCATGAAATTATTGGTTTTTCTTATGCTTTTGGGTAATTTTGGGCATGCTTTTGGGTAATTTCACAAAATTATTACAACTGTTTAGAAAACCATTTAAGATGCACTAGACAACTCATGACCTATTGGGTCACATTTGTTTTCACATATAATATAGCTTGGCATTCTTTTAACTCCCCTTACAACTCTCATCAGGGAGAGAGGCGTGGCCAGTGTCGCGGTATGACAGCTGGTTTTTATGATGCTCTGGAAAAGCCACTGATATCTCTGCTTATCAGGGGTCTTAATTGACCTAAGCCATCTTGTAGGGACGGCAAACAAGAGAAGCACAGATTGATTAACTCAGGGAATCCACAAATTCCCGGGTTGATCAAAGGTAGCTTCTCAAACCAGATGTCTGAGAAAGCGGCCATAAGAGCCGCTAAGAAACTGGGGCAGTCGCAACAGAGCAGTGAGATCAAGAGAAAGTGCATCATCTGGGTGAGAACCTGGCTTTATCAATAAAAGTTTCCTTTTCATGATTTCACTTGAAATCAATATATAGAGAATGGAAGTGGCTAAAGCGAGGAGGGAGAGAGGGTGTGTATCGGCTCTCCATTTCCGGTATTGAAGAGTGGAGAAAGTTTTAGCCTAAAAGGGGAAAAGTTTTTCTTTTTTTTTTCTGTATGGATTACATGAACTGAAAATTTGGCTGAGAATTGATTTGAAAGACTGGATTTGAAATTAAAAAGAGTGAGAAAATTGACTGATTAGTTTGAGACAGAGGGAATGATTACAAATGATTTTAATTTAAATGGAAATGGATTGAAAGAATTGAAGCGTGGAACCATATAGTTTTGCTATACTGCAGTGCCATCTAGTGGCAAGAAAGAAAAGACTATAAAAAACAACAACTTTGAATTATTTACGAGCCTATTTGACCTTGACAATGCTGGTTGTGCTGATAAGAAAACAGCTGTTGAAGAGAGAAACTCGTATGAGAAAGGAATGAAGAGATGAGAGTGCTGAATTTATTTTTACTTTTTTGATCTTTTATTTTTATTTTTTTTTATTTGCCTGTGTGAGCTTTTTGAAGTACTTCGTTTTGGAGTTGCTGTTTTGGAGATTCTTCCTTGTTCTTTGTATGGTTTCCCCCCCCCCCGTTTTTTTTTTTTGAAGGAGTGAAAAAGAATACTTGTGGTTCGTTTAAAATTTGGATTAAGGCAAGAAGAGCCTAAAGAAGGATATTAGTTATAAAAACATTTTTTTCTTCTGTATCTTTTGAATTTTTTTTAATTTGTTCCTGGCTTTGCCTTTTGGGGTTTTATTTTTTGGCTGGACAGTATTATTGGATATTTTTATTTTTTGGAGATGAATTGGATTTGTTCTTTTTTTAGTAATTTGGCTTTGTGTACTTTTTCTATTTTCTATTTCTTTTTGTAATTTACTCATTGGGGTAAATTGGATATTTGGATTACAAATTAATACTATAAGTGGATTACAAATTGGGGGTCTACAAAGCTAAAGGATGAAGAAATTTACAGCACATCTGCACTCAGCAGCAAATCCTTCTATGACAGAAACACTAAAATCATCAGAAACGATGGATTTAAAAAATCTTATACAATCGCTCCATGATGACTTGAAAGAAGATTTAAAAGAAGTAAAAGAGATGATTGGGAAAAACGAAGAAAGAATTCAAAAAGCAGAGGAAAAAGTGGACTTGACAGAAAAGAAAGGGGAAGAATTAGAGGAAAAATTAACATCAGTAGACAAAAATCAAGAGCAAACAATCATTTCTCTTGAGATGGATCGATCTGATTTTTATATAAGATTTCAAAATATAAAGGAAGAGAAGGGGGAAAATCTGCCAGAGGTGATGGCAGAGATGTTGGCAAAAGTGATGGAACAACTCAAGGAGAAGATATTAAATGAGATGGATGAGGTTTTTAGCGTACACACAAGAAATAAACTACCGAGAGAAGTCCATGTAAGATTTACAAAGAAAGCGATAAAAACAGAGATATTACAAATAACCAGAAACACTGCATTGAAATATAAAGACAAAGAAATAGTGGTACTGAGACAAATACCTAGAAGAGTTAGAGATCTGAGGAAAGAATATCATTTCTTAACAAGACTTTTAATCACAAAAGGAGTGAGTTTTAGGTGGTTAATACCAGAAGAAATATTGGTGACATGGCAAGAGCAAAGATACAGATTAGATTCCATTGAAAAAGCAACAGCATTTTATGAACAATTTGGGGGACCATTAAAAGAAGGAAAAGGGGGAGAAGCAAGAGAAACCAGAGACCAAGAGGGAAGTGTAAAAGAAAGAAGAAAGGACAAAAGATCAAGAAGAAACAGCAATGAGAGAAGAGCAAAAGAAGCAAAAGATCAAAGAGAGACAATTCATTGTTACAACAAAGTAAAAGAGGAGTAGCATTATATATAAAAGAAAAATTAGAGCCTAAGCCAATATTTGTAGATGAAGAAGGGAGGATCCTGATGGTGGAAGCAGGGTGGATTTGATTTAAATCAAACTGATTTAAATCACGATTTAAATCACGATTTAAATCACTAGTCAGTAAGGGTTGATTTAAATCATAGTTTTCTACATAAAGACTAATTCTTGCTGGTATAACTTTAATATGCAAGTAGATGAAGATTTTTAGAATAACAACTTTTCATATTAGTTTTTTTATCCCCAGTTTAATAGGTTAATCATTCATATTTGGACAACTTTTCTGTTGTACTTAGGAAGGAGAAAAATAATCATTACCTTAATAATAACAATTTAAATAGATTTATTCAACTGAAACAATAACATTACAGCATATGTTATTTGCTTAAACAAACATCCATGTTTGTTAACTAATTTGGCTAAACAAAATATATATATTTTAAGAAACTTAGACTGTCAGCCCAGCCTACATATGAAAAACTTAAATACTGTCCTCTGTAGCTCACTCGTCATCTTCATCTTCTTCTTTGTTCATAATCTGGAAAAGAAAAACAAGCTTTCCTGCTTTATCGGGTCCCAAACGATTTCTCAATTTAGAATGAATGAGTCCAAAGGAAGAGAATATTCTTTCAACACCTGCAGAAGAAGCTACTGCTGTTAAAAGTGAAATCATTACTTGAACAGTCTCTAAATCCAAGTGCTTAAGTGACTTCCACCAGTTCACTGGTGTGACTTTCTTTAAAATATCTTCAGCAAACATATATTTTTTGAATGGTTCCCCCTTAGCTTTGAAGTTTATTATAGTTGGCATTACGGATGGATGATTGCTGGATACCCATGTCATAGCTAACTCCTCTTCCTCAGCACTTAAGTTTTGACCCGATACTGGATATTGACAATATTTGCCAAAAAATAAGCTGGAGACAGTACTTGTCCCATTCGTTTTTTTAATGCTTGTAATTTAATTCTGTCCATGTATAGTTCTGTTTTTAAGTGTTCACTCAGTTCCTTCCAAATTTCAACAGCATCAGCAATAAACAGCTATTTTTCTGTATTTTGTTTAAAGCTTCAGAGATGGGTTTCAGGATGCTCAGCATATGTTTAACATTTCTCTTAAGCCCAATGTTGAGGATTTTGGCCGTGACAGTGCCATCTATTTTATCTCGATTTTCTTCACCAACTGTCATCAGAATAGGCCAGTTCTTGATATACTGCTCAAAACAGTCCACCACAGAGTTCCATCTAACATCTTGTGGGAGCGTTAGCTTGGTTCCACCCATTCTTTTCAGAGCTGCTGCAGCAAAATGATTGTTATGGAAGTATTTAGCAATTTCAACAACATTAGTCTTTATTTCTGGAACACTTAAGTCTGTGGCTAAGAGGTGCAGCAAATGAGCACTGCAACCATATGTTATTAGCTTTGTATTCTCTTCCTGCTCTTCTAAATTTCTTCTCATCTTGGATACATTTGCAGCATTGTCTGTGACCAAACTGCGTACTAGACATCTGAATTTTTGTTCACATGTTATTATAGCTTTTACTGCCACTTCTTGTAAGTATTCTGCTGTGTGTGCATTTCCTGACGTATCAATTGTTTGTGCAAGGAAGACTTTCCCTTCTTCTGTTGTTATACAAGCACATACAATAGGATCATTGTGGACATTACTCCACCCATCAATACTTAGGTTAACAATTCTACCCTCCAGAGCTGTTGCACATTGCTCCATTTCTCTGTTATAGACTTTATCCAGCAGTTTCCCTGCAACATCTGCTCTGCTGGGTGGACTGTATTCTGGTCTTAGTGACTGAACCATATTAATGAAATGTGGGTTCTCAGTCAGACGGAAAGAAGAGTTCGTTGCATAAACAAACTGGGCAATTTTTTCATCAATTAACTCTTTTTCTAATCTGCTAGTTTTTATCACAAACTTATCTACGGTGGTTCCAGGAGGGAAGGGTTTTTTCTTTCTTTTAGTGATATGTGGCTGTGGGTGTCTGATGATGATGATGCTAATGAAGCAGTATCCTGGATGGATAACTCTGAAACTGTAGAACAGGAGGATGGTGATCTTGAAGGTGGATAGTTTCCAGAATCCATGAATTCCCCTAAACAGAAAAGTCAATGCTGTTATTTTATTGTTTATATAATTTCTGCTTATTGTACACAGCACTGCCCCAAAAGGAATATTTGCTTTTCTTCATAACTGTACCAAATGACAGTAACATGCAGTAATAATAAGAAATATAATTTTGCTCAAACATGACAGTTCAAGGCAGTCTTTAGAAATATAATTCAATAAAAATGTTTACCAACCTGAAGATCCTGCCTGTTCAAATGTGTTTCTTTGGTCATCCTCATCACAGCACTTCTCATGATGTTGCCTCATTCGGGCCACCAGGCCTTGCATTTCTTTGTTGCAGTGTTTGTAGTTTGCACGCATGCCTGCCTTACAGATAGGTAAAGGAACTTCATTAAAATATTGCCAAACTGGGTCTCTTTTATGGCCTGCTGCCATTATAGGTTTTTTCCTCCAAGGAAAGAATGTGATAAACCTCAGGTCATACACACAAAAAGATCCAAAGACTTGTCTGTCTGTGGCTGTGCAGTATTGTGCTCAGAAAGTTTCACTTTTATTTTGTACTGCTTGTCTGCTTGCCCCTTCCTCCTCACACTTAGTTTCACTTTCTTCTTGTGCAGATCTATTCTACTCCAAACAATCAGAAAAATATTGTTTCTATTCTATTCACTGAATTTCTTGAAACTTAGCACTGAAGGGGTTGATTCTGTATTCATAGGTTTGTAGAACAATAGGATTAAGGTCTTTTTCTCAACTCTGTTCATATTATAACATTTTTGCTGTGAAGAAGAGGCATGTGATCTCTGCTGAGTCAGATTCAGTTTTGGGAACTGCAAAAGTAAACCAAGCATCTGTGATAATATCTTGTAGGCAGAGAAACCTTACAAAAACCTCTGGAAAAGCATGACATTGTGAATGGATTAATGGAATTTATTTACCAAAAAAATTAAACATATACAGCCTTATTCTATATAATTAAAAAACTAATCTTTATTTCATGATGGAATAACCTTTGGATGGTAATATATTTTCCTCAAAAAGCATTTTATTTAAAAAAATCCGATTTAAATCAAAAATCAAAAAAATCCAATTTAAATAAAAAAAATCTGATTTTTTTGATTTTTTTAAAAAAATCATTGATTTTTATCCACCCTGGATGAAAGTAAGAATGAACTTTAAACAAATACTTTTAGTAGCGTTATACGCACCAAATGACAAACAGGAGGAATTTTATGGGAAACTACATAGAAAAATATCAGAATTGGAATATGAAAATATATGCATAATGGGGAACTTTAATGCGGTAATTGATGTTGATTTGGACTATGAAAACGAAAAAGAAACCCAGAAAAACTCTTCCAAAGACTTTCTTCACAATGATAGAGGAATTAAGTATACAAGATGTATGGAGAAATAGACACTTGAAAGAAAAACAATAGACTTTTTATTCAAATAGACATTTGTCATGGTCCAGAATAGATATGATATGGATGTTAACAGATTTATTAAACAATATACATGAAATAAATATTGACTCAAATCTTTGGGCGGTCCATAATCCAATTCCAATAATATGGAAAGGACAAAAGAAAAAGTATAGATGGATTTTAAATCAAGCAATTCTAAATGAAAAAGAATTTCAACAATTTATGGAAAAAGAACTTGAGTTTTTCTTTAAAATAAATAAAAAGGAAGATACTTCACTTCAGAATGTATGGGATACAATGAAAGCATATATTAGAGGCTTGGCAATTACATATTTGGGAGAAAAGAATAAAAAGAAAAAACAAACACAGAAAAAAATTGGAAGAGGAATACAAAAGATTTGAAAAAGAATTACAAAAAGGTCCACAAAATGATAAAGCTAAAAAACAAATGGAATTGAAAAAACATGAAATAAATCTAATTGAACAAGAATTTTTGGCATAGACTTCCGGGTTGCTGTTTGTCGCTGCCAGACATTCCTTAGGGATCGTCAGCTTCCATCGCCTGTTAGAGCCGCCTTCACAACGGAATGGCGGCTCAAAAAAACTCCGTTTCCATGAGGAAACGGAGATAGAGCCGGCAGGGGTGGGTAGAACTCTCTGCGGAGTCCCAAAAGTTTTTCCTTTACTTTTGGGACGGAGCGGATGAGATGCCCCGTATCCCCAGCCGCCGCTCCGGGCTTTGGGAGACCTCTGCTGATGCAGAGCCAGGTGTCAAAAGCAAGCCTGCAAATTTAACAGACTACTCAAAGAAAATGTGAGCTGGATCTGTAATACTGAACCGCAAGTATTTTACTGATTTTTTAAAAAAATTACTTAAGAGAGAGGAGGAAAAGAAAGAGGAAAAAAAAGCCTTTTAAAATGGCGTCGGCTGGAGGAGAGGCTGAAAGGGAAAGTCCTTCCGTTTTCTATTACTACAATGTAGCGGAATAAATACCACTGGCTACATTTGTAGACAAAACTTCGCTCCTGTGTCTTTTTCTCTTTTTTTTCCCTTGGAGACCTGATATTGTTGTTGATTGGAAAGAAGTCCTTTTTTTTTTTTCTTGCTTTTTTTTTTAACAAAGCCTGCCTGGGCGGAAACATGGCACTGAGACTCATAAAGTCAGATAAACAAGAAGGGGGGGGGATACCCCCACCAACAACTTAAAGGAACAAGTCTTAATTCTTCAGTCTCAGAAACCTGATTTTAATATAATAGAATTTTTTATAGAGGAGATTGAAAGAAGGGAGGAGATTGTGAATCAGCAATTTGAAAAATTTAAGCAGGAAATTAAAGAATTGGTGAAATCTAAGTTTGATTCTTTGGAGAAAAAATTCTCAAAAGTGGTTAATGGTTTTACAGGATTTATGATACAGTTGGACACAAATACTAATGTACTAGAGTCTAAAATGGAAGAAATTCAAGATAAATTGGACAATAGAATTCAAAAAATTGAAAATGATTTGACAAACACTCAGGATAATAGCTTAGAAGAAAAACCTAAAATGGATGCTGATCAAAAGTATGGTAATGCAGAAAATCTGCAACAGAAGATTGAAAAAGAGATTTTAATGGTACAATATAATTTCACAGAATATGCGATAAGATTAAGAGATTTGCAGGAAAATAATAGAGATGATTTAAGGAAAATATCTTCTGAATTTCTAGCTGGGATTCTAAAGGTTCAACCTGATGAAGTGTTTTGTAGGATCGACAGAGTTTATCGAATCAACTCCTGGATTGCCAAGCAAAGGCAATTGCCTAGAGATGTGGTGATTTATTTTACAGATAAAGAAATTAGGAATAATATCGTACAAAATTCCTTCAATTCTAATTTGCAATTGTATGGAAGAAAGATTTGGATTTACAAGGAACTCCCACCTAAGATATTGATGGAAAGGAAGAAATTTGGTTTTCTGGTGAATGAGTTAAAAAAGAGAAATATCTCATTCAGGTGGGACTCCCCAGTTGGTATTATATTTAGATACCAAGGAGAAAGATATCAGCTAAATACTGTTGAAAGAGCGGAAGAATTTTATCAAAATAGGTTGAAAATGAACTTAACATCTTCAGGTATAATACAGGATAAGCAGAAGGAGCCGGAAATAAAGGTAAAATATCGAATTACAGAGACTGTACCAGATGAATTGCCTTTGGATTTATTGGATACCCCAGCTGGACTATCTACAAATTTGAGAGAAGTGGCATCTAATCTTAATGTGATGACTTATTAAGGCAAGGATAAGCATGGAAACCAATTAGGGGATATACAAGGGATAAAAAAGAAACATGAGATACAAAAGCAAAACTCAACAAGACCAATCTACAAAGCAGAATAAAAACCGACCAGATGATACACATTTTGTAGAAAGGAAACCAGGATGGAAACCAAACCCACAAAAAGAAAAGAAAAAAAGAAATAGGTGGCATAAAAATAGAAATTTCTAAATCAGGCAACAGTGAAGCCAGTGATTTTAAAATATGAAGGATTATGTGTAAACACAGAAGAGGCGACGTATTGGTTAATATCATTCTGAGGATTGTGGCAGATCTCTGCATGGCCGTAATCTGGGGACGTGAAATGAGCCTTAAACTGATGGATTTGAATTATCCATTTTGGAATTTCTTTTTGTGTTGATAAACATATTATATTATCTTGAATCACAAGGCAAGAGAATTATGCTGGGGCATGCAGAAGATCGGGTTGTTACCCACTACGATGATGGGAATTAATAATCCTGATGAAACCCACAATTATTACTATATGGAATATAATTATAATGTCACTCGGGTGGTTGTTTTTACTTTTATACATATAAGAAGATATTTACTACTGATGGGGGCAGATATGATTGAAGATCCTGAATAAACTGTTGCACCCAATTATGGATGTTGGTTCTACCAATCCAGTGGAAAGACCTCAAAGAAGATACTATATGGATTATAAATTTAAAGTCATTGTCTTTTCTTTTTTTTTATTTAGATATAATGGAAAATATAGACATATATTTTTAAGTAGTGTGGGCAGTGAATCAAAGATGTTAAGAAATGTTGTGTATAGCAATTTTGCATGATAGTGGGTGAATAAGCTAGTTAGTAGATTGATTAGTCTAAGAAAAGGGATTTTTAAGTGTTATATTTAGGGGAGTGGAGGAAATGGATAGAGTGGAATAAATGTTAAACTAGATTTTATGGGGAAGGCCGCTTTGAAATGTTATAGTAATATATATAGAAGATTAAATGTTAAAGTAGGACTTATCGTATAGTTTTAAAGTGGAGAAGTTATTCTATAATGTCATAGTATAATGTCTTTTTTTTTCCTTTCTTTTCTCTTTTCTGATATGTATGGATAAAGGGGGATGTTATAATATTAATAATATTTTTAGTAAGTAAAGGTCAATATCTAGAGGAGGGAGTAAGTAATCTGTTATGAATTAGGTTTTTTTTTGTTATGAAGAAGTCACAGGGGGGGATGGGTGGGGAGGGGGGGTTAGGGAGGGGGAGGGAGAGGGGGAAAAGAAAGGGGGGAAAATTTGTATTTGAAAACTTTTTCAATAAAAAAAAAAAAAGAATTTTTGGCATACAAATTAATGTCAGCCAAACAGAACTTTTTTGAGAATTCAAATAAGCCAGGTAGCTGGTTGGCATACAAAGTGAAAAAAGAAAAAGAGAAGAAATTAATTAACCAATTACAAGATGAAAAAGGAAATATATGTTATAGAAATGAAGAAAAAAATAATTCAAAATAATAATAATAATAATAATTATTATTATTATTATTATTATTATTATTATTATTATTATTATTATTATTATTAATTGGATTTGTATACCGCCCTACTCCCGAAGGACTCAGGTGAACAGCCAAAAGATAAAATATATATAATACAAATGTTAAAAAACCATTAAAATACAATTAAATAATTTGGCCCAGAAAACAAAATTTAAAACACCCCAAATTTATAAGACAAATTTAAAATTTAAAAAATTTAAAAGCAGTTTAAAAAAGAGGTTAGGCCAGGCCGGCCTGCTGGAATAGGAATGTTTTGAGGGCACGGCGGAAAGCATGCAAATCCGGGATCCTCCGTATCTCCGGGGGGAGCTCGTTCCAGATGGCAGGTGCCCCCACAGAGAAGGCTCTCCCCCTGGGGGCCGCCAGTCGACACTGTTTGACCGACGGCACCCTAAGAAGCCCCTCTCTATGGGAGCGTACTGGTCAGTGAGAGGCTACTGGTGGCAGAAGGTGGTCTCGTAGATACCCCAGTTCTAGGCCATGGAGCGCTCTAAAGGTGGTAACCAAAACCTTGAAGCGCACCTGAAAGACCACCGGGAGCCAGTGCAGCTCGCTCAGGAGGGGGGGTCACATGGGAGCGCCATGTCGCTCCCATAACCACCCGCGCGGCCGCATTCTGGACCAGCTGGAGCCTCCGGGTGCTCCTCAAGGGGAGCCCCATGTAGAGAGCATTGCAGTAGTCCAGGCGGGAAGTGACGAGGGCATGAGTGACTGTATTTAACGAGTCCCGATCCAGAAAGGGACGCAACTGGCGAATCAGGCGAACCTAATAAAATGCCCTCCCGGCCACAGCCGTCAAATGCTTTTCTAAAGACAGCTGTGAGTCCAGGAGGACACCCAAGTTGCGAGCCCTCTCCGTGGGGGCCAACGACTCGCCCCCAGTAGTCAGTGATGGCACCAACTGACTAAATCGGGATGTCGGAAACCACAGCCACTCGGTCTTGGATGGGTTGAGCCTGAGTCTGTTCCTCCCCATCCAGATCTGTACAGTCTCCAGGCACCGGGACATCACTTCAAGGGCATCATTGGGATGGTCCGGGGTGGAGATGTACAGCTGAGTGTCATCAGCGTACTGGTGGTACTTCACCCCGAAACCACGGATGATCTCACCCAGCGGCTTCACATAAATGTTGAACAGAAGGGGCGAGAGGACCGACCCTTGTGGCATCCCACATACAAGGGGCCTCGGGATCAACCTCTGCCCCCCTGCCAACACAGACTGCGACCGGTCGGAGAGAAAGGAGGAGAACCACCGCAACACGGTGCCCCCCACCCCTAACTCTTCCAGCCAGTGCAGCATGATACCATAGTCGATGGTATCAAAAGCCGCTGAGAGGTCTAATAGGACCAGGACAGAGGAACAACCCCTGTCCTGAGCCCTCCAGAGATCATCAACCAATGCGACCAATGCCGTTTCCGTGCTGTATGCAGGCCTGAAGCCCGACTGGAACGGATCTAGATAAGCCGATTCATCCAGGTACTGAGGGAGCTGTCGTGCTACCACACTCTCAACAACCTTCGCAACAAAGCGAAGGATGGAGACTGGACGGTAATTAGCCAACACTGCCGGGTCCAGGGAAGGCTTCTTGAGGAGAGGTCTCACCACCGCCTCTTTCAAGGTGGCGGGAAAGACACCATCACTCAAAGAAGCATTTATAATCCCCTGGAGCCAGCCTCGTGTAACCTCCCGAGAGGCCAGCACCAACCAGGAGGGACACGGGTCCAATAAACATGTGGCAGCATTCAGTCTATTCAGTATCTGTCCACGTCTTCGGGAGTCACAGAATCAAACTCTTCCCAGATAATATTCTCAAGACCTGCCTCCATCCTCCCCCCTGAATCTACCCTGTCGGAGTCCAGGTGTTCTCGAATCTGAGCGATTTTATCATACAGATACTGTACAAAATCCTCGGCTCTACCCTCCAAGGGGTCCTCCCGCGCTTCCTGAAGGAGCAGGGAGCGGATCACCCTAAACAGGGCGGCCGGGCGATTATCTGATGACGCAATAAGAGTGGAAAAATAGTTACATTTTGCCGCTTTTATCGCCAATCGCTTTTATCGTAAGTCTTAATATGAGACCTTACCAGTGTTCGGTCAGATTCAGACCGGCTGGCCCTCCAACCGCTCTCCAGGCGTCTTTTCCGGCACTTCATCTCCCTCTGCTCCTCGGTAAATCAAGGAGCCAAGTGAGATCGGCGCCGAGTCAGAGGTTGCAAAGGCACGACCCGATCCAAAACTCCAGCGGCCGCCCTATCCCAGGCGGCCACCAGGTCTTCGGTCAAGCCGTGAGCCAGAGACTCAGGAAACGGCTCAAGCTCCGTCTGGAACCGATCCGGGTCCATCAGGTGCCTGGGGCGGAACCACCTTATCGGTTCCGCCTCCCTGCGGCGGGGTGTAGCAGTTCAAAGGTCAAAGTGAAGGAGAGAATGATCCGACCACGACAAGGGTTCAGTCACTATATCCCCAATATCGAGATCATTCAGCCACTGACCAGAGACAAAAACCAAGTCCAGAGTGTTTCCCCCCGTGTGAGTAGGGCCATGCATTAACTCGGTCAGGTCCATAGCCGTCATGGAAGCCATGAACTCCCGCGCTGCCTCAGACGCTTCACCGATGGATGGCAGGTTAAAATCCTCCATGACTATAAGCCTCGGGGTATCAACCGCCACCCCGGCTATAACGTTGAGTAGTTCGGGCAGGGCCGCTGCTACGTGGCAGGGAGCCAGGTACGTGATCAGCAAGCCCACCTGTACCCCATGACCCCACTTCACCAGGATGGACTTACATCCGGCAATGTGAGGAACAGTGGCCTCCCTCGGACGAAGACATTCTTTTATAACAACCGCCACCCCCCCGCTCCTACCCTGTGACCTCAGTTGATGAAATGTACGGAAACCAGGAGGGCACATTTCAATGAGGGGGACCCCCCCCTTGGCCCAACCAGGTCTCCATAATTCCTGCCAGATCCCCCCTCCTGAACAAGATCACAAATGAGGGGGGCTTTATTTATTATGGATCTGGCGTTGCATAACATCAGCCGAAGGTCCAGGCCCTGAGAATCTGAACTACCTGGGGAACGAGAGGAGCCTTAGGGGCCGGAGCGTGCCACTGCTTGAAGACAGTGGGCGCGCACTCCCGCAACCAGGTTTGGCCCCCTGCTCCCGCCATATCTGCCCCTCCCACTCACAGTACTGATGTACTGGCCCTCATTGTTACAAACTCTAACTCCCTCATCGACCCGGAGCCCTGCGCCTCCCGTGCCATGACCCCCAGCTGGGCCTGGTCCCACCCTCAGTGGGTTATCCCCCAAACCCACAACCCTAGTTCCAATCCAACCCTCCCCCCCTAGAACCCCTTAAAATTTTAATTAAAAATTTCGATAGAAAACTCCTCAGCCTCCTTTTCGCTGCATGCCACCTCTCGGGGTTCCAAAACCCGTCATCAAAGTAGGCCCTCGATAGTGTGGAGGGCCAGACCTGCGAGAGGGGGGGGAATCTCGCAACACCAGAAGATCAGCCACTGAATACATCTGAAACAGCCCGGGGTAAAGATGATATATGGCCGGGGATTCAATCATGATAGTCAAGTAAAATGGTCCCGGAGAGAAAATACAGAGCCTTTGGGTATGGGTCATCTGGAATCCACTGCCCTCTCATGACAGTGAAAAGGAGTCTCAAGCCGTTCAAAAGAAACCAGGGATAAAAAACGCCAAAACCACCCTCTCACGGTGGCTGGCATTAAAAAGATGGACTATCACCTCTGGTAATTGAACGGCAGTAGTGAACCAGGCTCCCTCAGTACCCACAATCCAAAGGCCAAGAACTCTCCTTACGGCTAAAAGGTATGAGATGGAATACAGAGCCAAGACGAGGGGGGCAGACTGAAGATGGTAACAGAGAGAGGATAAGATGGATCCAGGGAGGGTTCTTCAAGGCCAGAGGAGAGTTCTTCACGGCGCATGGAAATAGTCCGGATGGCAGATGACCAAATAATGCCTGAAACCAGGCCACAGAGGAAAGAGAGACTGAATAAGGGCAACAAACCAGCCACTCGTCTGTGGCCATCCAGCCCTTCCAAGTCTCCTTCAGGTCTTCCAGCAATCCTATAGTTCATATAGATCATATAGTTGCTCCCAGGTTCCGAGATCTTTACAGGGTTCCCATCCGGAGCAATTCCAAGATGATAAGCCACCAGCGAGCTCCTCTCACTCTCCACAGCGGATGGTTTAACCCGGCTGACTTCTCTCGGTGCTGTCCCAACGGCCGCCATCATAGCTGCCCCCGTGCCGCCGCCACTGCCACCAGCAGCCAAATCATCCCCTTAGTCCTCCATGAGCCCCCAGGGATCCGACAAAGGCCGCTGCATTGCCACCGCCGCTGCCAACGCCGCCGCCGCTGTTTTGGCTGCCGTCGCTGCTCTAGCCGCCCCCAGCAACACGCTGAGTAGCTGCAGCAGCCGCCCCGATCATCGTTGCCGAAGCCTCCCAATGGCGTCCGCCCACACATCGATTCCTCTCGGCTCTTCTCGGTTCCCAAAGATGTTCCGGAGAGCACAAGCTCTTAAAAGCTCTCTATGGGACTGGAACATATTTATCTAGCTGGGCCAGGCCAAAGAAAAGAAGCTTGGCCCATACAAACCCCCGAAAATGCAACGGAGGATCAGCTGGAGGCCGCCATCTTGAAGCATGCGCAGGACTATGAGAGATTATATAAGCAAGAGACTATACCGGATGGAAAGATAAAACAATTTTTAGGTAAGTCAGAATTCTGACTCACCTAAAATACCTGAACAATATAAGGAAGCTCTAGAAGAAAGAATATTGATGATGGAATTGACAGAAGGGATTAAAAAGCAAAAAAATGGGAAAACACCGGATCCGGTTGGATTACCAGCAGAACTATATAAAGAATTTCAAGATGTGTTAAGCAATATAATGCTGGAATTATTTAATGAACTTTTAGTGAAGGCAAAGATACCAGACACATGGATGGAGATGTATGTTACACTTATACCTAAAGAAGATACAGATTTACAGCAAGTCAAAAATTATAGACCGATCTCATTGTTGAATGTGGATTTTAAAATTTTTCCTTCAATTATGGCGAGTAGATTAAAACGTTTGGTAAATGAATTTATTCATATGGACCAAAATGGGTTTTTACCTAACTGACAAATTAGAAACAGTATGAGGAAAATCTGGAATATTATGAGGTACATTCAGAAAAACAAATGGTGATGATGTTTTTAGATGCACAGAAAGCGTTTGATAATGTGAATTGGCAATTTATGATATGGACTTTGGAGAGAGATTTTTAAATATGATAAAAACAATTTATAACAAGCAATTTGCAAAAATAATGATGAACGGAGAGATGACAGAAAAAGTTAATATAATGAAAGGAACAATGCAAGGATATCCATTATCTCCATTGTTATTTGTATTAACATTAGAAGTGTTGAATAGAAATATAAGAAGAAATGAAGAAATAAAAGGAATGAAAATCAAGAAAGAAGAATATAAATTACAAGCCTTTGCAGATGATTTAGTTTTTATTCTGGAGGAGCCTCAAACAATGGATCCCAAATTACTAGAACAAATAGAAGAGTATGGAGCTGTAGCAGGTTTAAAAATAAATAAAGAAAAAACAAAGGTTAAGAATGTCACTGAAACAGAAAAAAGAATTGACAGAGAAATTAAATATTCAAATTGTGAAGAAAGTAAAATATTTAGGAATATATTTAACTTCAAGATGTGTAACGATAAAGGAAGATAACTATTATAAATTAAAAAAACAAATTGAGGAAGATTTGGAAAAATGGAAAAATTTACAGCTATCATTGATGGGAAAGATTGTGACAATAAAGATGAATATATTACCAAGACTATTATTTCTATTTCAGACTTTACCAATAAAAGTGGAAAAGACATATTTTGAACGTCTCAATAAAATAGTAAAGAAATTTATATGGCAAGGGAAAAAAGCGAGAATAAACATAAAACTTTTACAGGATGTGAGATTACAAGGAGGATTTGGACTACCAAATTGGGAGCTATATTATGAGGCAGCAGCGTTGACATGGATGAGAGAATGGATTGGATTAAGAAATACAAGATTATTAATTTTGGAAGGACATGATTTACAACTGGGATGGCATTCCTTTTTGTGGTATGGTAGAAGCAAGATGCACGCTTATTTTCAAAGACATTATGTAAGAAATGCATTATTATTGGTGTGAGAGAAGATTAGAGATAAATATTATTTGAAAATACCAGCGTGGTTATCAACAATGGAAGCATTAATACATCCAAATATTATTAATATTAGAAATATTCTTAGATATAAGGATATCTTAAGAGTTAAGGGGGAATTGAAAGGGAAACAAGAAATAGATAAACAAGGGATTGAGTTGGATTGGTATACACATATGCAAATTCGAACAAGATATGAAAAAGATTCTAAATTATATGGTTTTTATGTAGAAATGACAGAACTGGATAAGATTCAGGAACAGATGAACACTTAATTAAAAATATATATAATTATTTACTTAGTATTGAATTAGAAGAGGAACAGGCAAAAGAAACAATGATAGCTTGGGCAAAGAATTTTGGATACTCAATTGAGTTGAGCAACAACTCAATAAATGGCAACAGCTATGGGAAAGAAATTATAAATTAACAATGTCCACAGCATATAAGGAGAATCAATATAAAATGTTTTATAGATGGCACATGTTTCCTGAAAAATTGGCCAGAATGTTTAAAGATAAATCTGCAAAATGTTGCAAATGTCATCAGTTACCAGGATCGTATTATCATATGTAGTGGACATGTCCAGAAGCGAGGAATTATTGAATGAAAATTAAAACATGGGTAGAAGAAATGATACAACAATATATAGATTTAAAACCTGAACTGTTCCTATTAGGTATCTTACCAGAGAAATTAAGTAAGGAAAATATATACTTGATTGTACATGTGTTATCTGCAGTGAGGATAGTATTTGCGCGAAGATGAAAAGCAGAGAAAATTCCTATGGAGGAAGAAATAATTAAGAAAATATTGGACTGTGCAGAAATGAATAGACTGACTTTGATGCTTAAAGAAAGAGAAGAATCGGAATATTATCAGATTTGGGGGAAAATTTATTATTGGCTGGAGAAGAGATATACATAGAGTATAGTGTAAAGAAAGATGGGAGAAATGTTATAACAAAGGAAATGACAAATACCAAGTTATGAGAAATGATTGAGGAGTAGGGAGAAGACACAAAAGATGTACTCAGATGATACACTGATGGATTGATTATGTACTGTATGCTTGTTTGTTTATAACAAACTTTCAATCAGAATCAGAATAGAGCTGGAAGGCCCTTGGGCATTTTCTCGTCCAAGACCCTGCTGAAGCAAGAGACCATATACCGGGTGTCTGCAACCTGCGGCTCCAGAGCCACATGTGGCTCTTTCGTCCCCCTGCTGTGGCTCCCTGTCCACTGAACCCACCACTGGCTGGCCCCACCCCCACCCTCCCCTCCCAGTCACTCCTTGCTTAACCTGAGAAGATAAGCGGGGGATGGAGACTCACTCCATATTCCAGAGTGGTAGTGAAGTACTTGCCAAATCTCGCAGGCGCTTCTTCCAGCTCTTGTTGGTGCTGCGTGCACCTCGGTCACTCAGGGAGATGCAGTACTTGCTTTTTGTCCTGCCTGGCTGCGGCCGATGCTCTGCATCATAATGGGCTCCAGGAGGAGGAAGGGACACCATCTCCCCCATTGTGAAGTGTGCTAAATTTAACTGTACTGTGCAAGGCATTGTGAGAGCAGCGGGCAGGCTATGGAGATGGCAACAGCAGCAGCATCAGCCGCAGCCAGGCCGAGCCAGTGTCTCAGGGCGGAGAGCAAGTTGTGCATCTCCCCAAGCGACCAAGGTGCGCACAGCACCAACAAGGGCTGGAAGAAGTGCCTGCGAGATATGGCAAGTACAGGGGTGCTTAGTTCCCGCTCTGGAATATGGAGTGAGTCTCCATCACCTGCCGTCGGCCTTACCTTCTCAGGCCAGAAGGCCTGAGAAGGTAAGGCCTGGGAATGATGGGGAGGGGAGGGCGCGAGGGGCAGGGCAGCCATTGGTGGGTTCAGCTGACAGGGAGCTACAGCAGGGGAACAAAAGAGCTTCATTTATCTGGGAACCTGAAATGACTCTTGATTTAAATATGGCAAAAAGCACCCAAAGAAGAAGAAAGAACAACATCAGCAAAAACAAAACAAAACACCACCATCCCTTGCCTGTTTTTGGAAATTGTTCAAGAGGGAACACACACACACACACACACACACACACACACACACGAGACACAGAGAGAAAGAAAGATGAGAGAGGGTGAGATGAGAAAGAAAGAGAGAGAGAGAGAGGGAGAAAAAAGAGATAGAGACATAGAGAAAGAGAGACAGAGACAGAGACAGAGAGAAATACCTGTTTCCCAGAGAAAAGAAAACACCAGGAGCCACAAAACCTGGGTAAGTGTGGCTGTGGGGGTGTTATGTGACTGGGTGGGAGTGAGTGCCATTGAGTTGGCCACGCCCACCCAGTTTTTGTGGCTCCCAGTGATTTCTTTTCTGTGGAAAACGGGTCCAAATGGCTCTTTGAGTGTTTAAGGTTGCAGACCCCTGCCCTATACCATTTCAGACAAGTGACTGTCCAGTCTCTTCTTAAAATCCTCCAGTGATGAAGCACCTATAATTTCTGATGGCAAACTATTCCACTGGTTAATTGTCCTCACTGTTAGGAAGTTTCTCCTTAGTTACAGGTTTCTTCTCTCTTTGATTAGTTTCCATCCATTGTTTCTTGTCCTGCCTACAGGTGCTTTGGTAAATAAGTTGACCCCCTCCTCTTTGTGGCAACCTCTCAAATACTGGAATACTGTTATCATGTCACCTCTAGTCCTTCTTTTCTTTAAACTAGCCAAACCCAAATCCTGCAATAGTTCTTCTTTTTAGTTTTAGTCTCCAGGCTATATTTTTGTTTTGGTGACCAAAACTGAATGCGGTATTCCAGGTGTAGCTTTCCTAAGGCTTTATAAAGCGGTACTAGTAGTTCACATGATCTTGATTCTATGCCTCTGTTTATACAACCAAGGATTGTATTAGCTTTTTTGGCTGCTGCCTCACACCGCTGGCTCATATTGAAGTGATCGTCCACTAGGACTCCAAGGTCCCTATCATAGTTACTATTTTTGAGCCAGGTTTCGCTTAATCTGTACTTGTACCTTTGGTTTTTCCTGCCTAAGTGTAAAACCTTGCTTTTCTCCACATTAAATTTCATGTTATTGGATAGGGCCCATTGTTCAAGTCTGTCAAGATCTTTTTGGATCCTGAGCTTATTGTCTGGGATGTGTCTATTCCTGCCAGCTTACTGTCATCTGACAATTAGATGAGTTTCCCTTTTATTCCCTCATCTAAGTCATTTATGAAGATATTGAAGAGTATTGGGCCTAAGATGGAACCCTGTGGAACCCACTGCTTACTTTCCTCCATGTAGATGTAGTATCATTAAGGACGACGCTTTGAGTATGGTTTGTCAGCCAGTTACAAATCCATCTGATGGTGATACTGTCTATTCCACATTTTTCTAGCTTACCCAGAAGTTGGTTGTGGTCTACTTTGTCAAATGCCTTGCTGAAGTCTAAGTATACTATGTCCACAGCATTTTGCTGATCTACTAATTTAGTCACTTTGTCAAAGAATGAAATAAGATTGGTTTGACATGATCTGTTTTTAACAAACCCATGCTGTCTTTTAGTTATACCTGTATTTCTAGATGTTCGCAGTTCTGTTTTTTTAATTATCTTTTCCAGTATTTTCCCAGGTATTGATGTTAGGCTAATTGGTCTGTAGTTTCCTGGGTCTGTTTTTCCCCCCTTTCTTTGAAGATGGAACCACACCAGCTCTTTTCCAATCCTTAGGTAGTTCTCCAGTGCTCCAGGATTTTTGAAAGATATGATACAATGGTTCTGAGATAACATCTGCCAGCTGCTTCAGAACTCTGGGATGGAAATAACCAGGGCCCAGTGATTTATATTCCTCAAGGTGATCCAAAACAGCTACTGTTTGCCTGTCAGGCTTTGCCACCAGCCAATTAGGCACAGGGACCAGAGTGACGTGGGAAAGAGGGTGGGAATATTTACTATCTTCCCATGTGTTTTGGGTAAGTATAATTGGAAAATAATTGGAAATCAGAATCATGTGACCATGCTTTTCCAGTATTTTCCCAGGTATTGATGTTAGGCTATGACACTGAGCCACAAGTTTGTGAATACAACTGGTGTGATAGTCTTTGAAATTTTAATTACATGAGAATAATTGGTCCCAGATTTTGTATATATTCTTTAAGTTAGTGGGTTTGAAGTATCTTGATATTTGCTCTATGATGCACTATTGGCAAATTGAAGATTTGAAGGTGTCCTGTCCTGTCCCCTATTGTTAGCATATGAATACTGGTGAATCATAATCATAGCTCTGGCTGGAGCCAGTTTTTTATGTCCCACCAGTTTTCCTCCACATTATGGATTTATTTATTTGTTGCTTGGTTTACTTACTCAAAATTAAAACAACATAAAACCCATATTATAACTTCAAAAACCAAACACATTAAAAACAAAAACCTGGTGCCAAGTCAAGCTTCCAACATGGAGTCACTATATCATATCCCAGTGCTTGGAGGGGGGGGGGGAGCCAGATTTTCCTGCAAAAAGAAGTACATTTTATATATACTTTTTACATGTTTAAGTGAACTTTTAGAATTTAGGGGTTTTTTACCGTACAACTTCTTTCCCTGCACACAACAGTGAGACACACGATGGACCTGGAAGGCAGGTAAGATGTGCGTCTCGCTTCTCCCCAGCCCCACCCCTCCCCACCTGACACCCCAAATTGCATCCAATTTGGGCAGGATCAGGAAGCCCTGCCATACCCTGCAAGGGGAGTAGAAAAGATGGCAAGAGGATCCCCAACTTGCTCCACGCGTCTCGCTTCTCCCCGCCTCACCTGTCACCCCCTCAATAAAGAGACGGTGGGGAAGGGAAGCAGCCAGCCTGCTGTTAGCATTGGGGCACATGGAGCAAGATGGGGCTCCTCTTGCTGTCTTACCTGCCTTCCAGCTCCATCGAGTTTCTCGCCGTTGTGGGCAGGGAAACAAGTTTGATCAATGCCACTTTTGCTGGTAGTTTGCGGCCACTTAAAAGACAAACCTGGCTCAGTTTATCCCATGCTTGCATTTCGTGGGAGTGTCCACAGACAACAATACAACAAAACTGTCAAAATAATGGTTCTGATAGTTGATCAGAGCTCCTCTGTTTTTTATGTTCAACAGCGTTAGTGTTTAAGAACAGAGGTAAGTTAGTTCCTTTTCTATATACATAATCCTTAAAAGAGCTCTCCTGTAGGGACCCTGCCATGGTCTAATTCAGACTGGAAATATAGCAAAGGAAAATATTTTTCCCCACTTGCTTTGTCCTGTTTTCCCCACTGGAAATAGCTGTTTGCAACACACAAGGAGGGGATACTTTCCTAAGAGCTCACAATTCAAGAATACCAATGTGCTGTTCGTTTAGTGCATATGAGGAATCTCAGAGTGGGGAAGGTCATGGAGGGGGCCTAGAGATAGAACAGGTGGGGAGGAGGAGGAGGAGACGAACCGCAAGGCTTTGTGCCAGCCAGCTGGCCAAGTAAGGAGTGGGTCAGGCAGTGCTAGCTGGTTGGGGAGGGGAATCATGGCTGCTCAGGTGGTTGCTGCACCAGCACCTTGAATGCCCTGACTGACACTGGTGCTCACCATGCTGTGGGAGAAATGAGAGGCCCTGCTGTCCCGCAGAGCGCTCCGCCACTTGAGTGGGGAGGATAAGGAGAAGAATGGTGAGACCCAGGGAGTAGGTCAGGCGGGGCTAGCTGGTTGGGGACGGGGGAATCATGGCTACTCAGGTGGCTCCTGCAGCCCCGTTGCTGCCAGCAGCTTTGGGTGTCCCGGCTGAAGTATGGTGTGTGTTCTCCCCCCACTCTCTCTCACACACAGAGGCTGGAGAGCTCTCTTTCTCTCTTGTCTCGCTGCAGTGGCAGTTGCGGCATTTCAGTGCCTGGCTGGCAGGGTGCTAAGGTAAGCCGGTGCTGGGTGTGGGAGGCAGTTCCGCACCCCTGCCCTGCTACATCCTCTACCGCCTCGCTTTGTGGCTGCTGCACAGTGCATTGCTCAGCCTCCTGCTCCGTTACAATGGTAAGCAAGGTGAAGAAGTGGCGAAGAATGAAGCAAGGCGATGGGGGGGGGGTGGAGGATGAAGCAAGGCAGGGGTGCAGAGCTGCCCCATTTGCCCCACCCCGGCTTACCTGAGGGCCCTTCAGCCAGACCACCCATGCCAAACCCTCACCCCCCACCCCACCCCTCCAGAGCAGCTACGTCCCTTCACTAATTTGCTTTGTAGCTCTGTTCGCCATTGCTGTTTGCAGGACAGCTAAAGTAGTCTGTGGGATTACGGTAAAAAAAAAAGTTCAGATCTTCCAACTTCTTACAAAAAAAAAAAAGATCTTGTGAGGTTGGAAGGTCTGAACTATTTATTTTACCATAGTCCCTCAGACTACTTTAGTTGTCCTGCACGCAGCAACAGAGAACTGGGCCTGTGCGTGCACACCGGGATGGTGTGGGCCAGGCTGAAGTGACGTTGGCCGGACCCTTACATTTTCCAGGATGGCCACGTGGGCCTGATCGAGCCCGTGGGCCTTGAGTTTAACACCCTTGGTCTAGAGGCAACTCTAGCCACTCAGAAACTCAGCCTACAAAATGAGAAACTCCAACTTAAGCAAGAAGGCTATATTCAAATTGAATATAATAAGGAAAAAACAACATCTGAAAGAAATGACACTGTATATGAACCTTTAGAGGAAAACTGATGGAAACATGCAACTCAGAAGAATACAATAGCAATAGCATTTAGGTATATATACCGCTTCAGGGCTTTATAGCCCTCTCTAAGTTGTTTACAGAGTCAGCATATTGCCCCCAATAATAGGGTCCTCATTTTACCGACCTTGGAAAAATGGAATGTTGAGTCAACTTTGAGCCGGTAAGAATTGAACTGCCAAACTCTGGCAGCTGGTAATCCGCAGAAGTAGCCTGCAGTACTGCATTCTAACCACTGTGCCCCCACAGCTGCCCCTTCTGTCTAGTCCAACCCCTGTAATCCATTACAGAAGTAATCAATTTCATAACCTTCCCCTGGAAGAAAACATGCAGCTACCTAGAAAAGATGTATCAAGTGTTCCTAGAAAAGAGGCATCATCAAGTGCTTCTGTGAAAGGAAGAAAAGTAGCTCACTTCCCTAGGGCAGGAAGGTGAGTGTTGATGATTGGAGATTCAATTCTCAGGGGAGCAGAACCAGCCCTCCGTAGACCAGACATTCAATCTAGGGAGGTATGTTGTCTCCCTGGAGTAAAGATGTGGCTCAGAACCTTCCTAAATTAATCAAGGCCACTGAGTACTTCCCTTTTATCCTCCTTCACATAGGGATAAACAACACGACAACGCATCTGAAAACAATATCGAGAAATTACAACCAACTAGGCAAGAAAAAGTTAAGGAGTTATGAGCACAAGTGATGTTTTCATCTATACTTCCAATGATAGGCCAGCATCCAATGAGGGAACAAATAATTTTAGAAATGATCTACTATCTTAAGAATTGGTGCCACCAAGAGAACTTTGGATTCCTAGACCATGGTCTGCGTTACCTACATGAAGGGCTTCTGGCAAGGGATGTGCTGCACTTCACAAGAACTGTGAAGAATGTATTCAGAATATGACTGGCTCAACTTATTAATGTCAGCATTCCAGAAAAACCCCAACTCCAAGTAAAGACTCTGAAGCAAGCATTTTTCAAAGTTCTATTTACTAGAATAGTAAATGGTAAACTGGCACATCTGGGAAAACCCGAATCTGAGAGGTCTGGGTTTTCCCTCAGTAAATCAAAACCCCCCAAACCATCCCCTCACTCCTCAGTTGATCACATGCTCCAATCAACCACCGTCCCATCTCGAGACATCACTCCGATCACTCCTTCTCCAGATGCAGGATTGCCCTGACCTTGACCGACAGGAAGAATGCTATTATGTCTACAGACAACCCCTCTACTAAATCCCTCCTACTTTCCCACAAATGAGAAAGTGGCAGCATGGAAGCTTCAGCCTAATATGGCTTCCAAAGCTGACAATCAGAAGGGCTTTAAACTAAAATTGAGGGGGGAGGGTGACCAATCCTTAGAATCTTTAGGTCCTAATCCCAAGCATAAACCCCAAGACAAACAAACAATTAGGTGGGGAATGATGGAAAAGAAGGAAAACTCAGGAATAAAATAGGAGATATAGGAAGCATACCCAGAGTCAGCCATACAGGACTGAAATACCTATATACAAATGCTAAAAATTTGGGGAATCAACAAGGTGAACTTGAAGTACTAGTACACAAGGAGAGGTATGATATTCCAAGTAACACCCCCCCAACGAAATCAAAAATTGAAGGCAGGCATTTTCCTCAAAGCTTGAATTTATGACATCTCTGTCATATTGGCACATCTGGGAAAACCTGAATCTGAATCCCCCGGGTTCTCCCCACTCAAAGTAAAGTCAAAGTTCCTTCTCCTGCATCCACATGGGCATCACATGGTCAAATCAGGTCGCTGTCTCAACTGTAGTTGACTCCCAGTCACGCCTCTTCAGGTGCAGGCTGAACGTCCTTGTCTCCCAAGGGAAAATATGTTGTTATGGCTATACACCCCACACTGTCTCCACCCCTCCTCCTGTTCCCACAGCTTGCCCATCCACTGCTGTAGCAGCCCTGAAGATTCCAAGTTAAAGATGGCTCCAGGGCTGACAGGCTGCCCCCCCCCTCAGCTGATGAGTAGCTCCTAAAATGAGATAAGGGTTTTAGTACAGCTGTTCCTAACCCACCCCCTGGGGGGGACCTTTTGGCTTGCTAGGAAATTTGTCATGGAACTGTTTCACTAATCTAATCTGCCTTCACATCCCAGCTCTTAACCCAGGTAGCCTCTGACAAAGGGTACCCCTTCCAATGAACTAAATATTGCAAGCGACCCCTATGCACTCCGAAGTCCAATATTCTCTTAACTTCATAATGGGTCTTTCCCTGCACTATCATCGGCTTAGGCACTAGATGGTCATGCGGTCTGAGTTGTGATTTGACTGCAGGTTTCAGCAAGCTGCTATGGAAAACTGGGTGTACTTTCCCTAATAGACTTGGGAGGCTAAACTGTACTGTTACTGGATTACTTTCACTATTGGAAATGGCCCTAGGAATTTTGGTCGTAGTTTCTTGCTAGGCAATCTCAGTATTTGGTTGACAGATACACACAATCTCCAACCTGGAAGGGTGGTTGGAGAGATCACCATTTGTCCGCCTGTTTCTTGAATGCCTCTGTTGCCTCTGTTAGTGATTTCTTCATGTTCTTACAACCCTGTTTCAGCGATTCCATCCATTCGGCCAGGGTCATGGACGATGGCGATTCTCGTGGCAACGGGAACAAATTCCATGCCACTAGTGATTTGAAAGGGGGCTAACCCAGTGCTACTGTGCACTGCGTTGTTCAAAGCCACCTCCGCGAAAGGCAGCAAATCTGCCCAGTTTTCTTGTTGATAGTCCACATAGCATCTCAGTACGTTCTGTGGCCCCGATAGTACTTGGATGAAAAGCTGAGCTAAATCCCTGGGTTGTTCCAACGGACTTTAAAAACTCCCTCCAGAACTTAGCGGTGAACTGGACACCCCTGTCAGAGATGACCCTGTGAGGCACCCCAAGTAGCCAGTAGATCTGCTTGATAAATATCTTGGCCAACTTTCTACTGAGGGCAATCCTGAACAGGCAGTGAAGGGGCTTGTTTTGAAAATAAGTCAATCACTGTCCAAATAACGGTATTTCCTCCGCTTTCTGGGATTTTGATTATAAAGTCCATAGCAATTTCTTCCCAGGGCTGGCAGGGGTCAGCCACTTGCTGGAGAAGTCAGGGGATTTCCCTGGCCTCATTTTCATAGTTGCACATATAGCGCAGCTCCTAACATAATCCTCCACATCTGCTTTCATCTTGGGCCACCAGAATTGCCTCCTGGCTAAGTGGAGGGTTTTCAGGAATCCAAAATTGCCAGTTAATTGGGAGTCATGGCTGTGCTGTAGGACCTGAAGCCTCAAACTGGCAGGGACATACAGCTTGGATCCTTTTCAAACTAGCCGAGGGGTCAGGCTTTCTCGATTTTCTTTGAACCACTGGTTGGCTGGGAGTGCAGACTTCAGTGCCACTGTCATTTGATCCCCTCTAGGGTACTTCTGATGTCTGGTTTGACCTCTTGTGGTGACTTGAGCCGGCTGTTGGGAGGGGGGAATGATCGTATGGATGACTGTCAGAGGCAATTAGCCCCGTTACCTTCCTGGGGTAATTGCCTGGATCATGGCATTTTCCTTGTGTATACTCTTGAAAAATAAAACCGGAATATATCTTCTAATTAAACTCATATTTATTGTAAAGAAGAAAATAAAACATCTTACTAGTCTAAAAATAATTAAATTGTTACATTTTGGTAAAGTTCCTACCAGCTACATCTCTGCAGCCGGACTTCTCTTGGCAAGAGAACAAAGAAAAGTGTGTGAAGTAGAAAGAAAGGAATGCGGATATACGTAGTTAGCTTACTGATAACAAAATTGGCAAGCTACGGAAAGTCTGACAGTCCAGAAATAATGAGCTCTGCTGGTAAATACAAAAACGCAGTGACAACCCCTTCTTTGCCAGTTGAGCGAATATCAGGTACATCATCAAATAAGGCACACCTTCTTACGCAGATACTCATGTTGAGCTGCTGGAAGTGGTTTGTTGAGCATATCTGCAGTCTGATCATGTGTAGATACATACTGCATTTTAACAAAACCTTGTTTCACTAATTGTTTTATGTTTTGATAACGGATGTCAATGTGTCTGGACCTAGAACCTGTGAAATGTGATTCAGAAATATAAACCACCGATTCATTGTCTTCCATCACTGTGATCGGTCAGATCGGGTGTGTCCAGATATCTGTGACCAAAGCATCAAACCAAGTTAGAGAATTACATGCATCTGAAACACAAGCATATTCAGCTTCGGTAGATGAACAAGAAACAAAATTCTGTTTATGCACTTGCCAATAAACAGGACATCCATTTAAGAACATCATATAACCTGAAGTACTTTTACGTGATTTCTTATCACTTGCCCAATCAGAATTTGCATAACAACATAATTCTGCATAATCAGTATGTGTTGGTTCTAACAATAACTTCATATGTTTAGTGTGTTTTAGGTATCTCAATAATTTCTTAACACATGTCCAATGAAACTGTTTTGCCTTACCTACATGTCGAGACAAGAGATTAACACTAAGTGCAATGTCGGGTCTGTTCCAACTACTAATATACAACAGTGACCCAATAACTGAACGATAAAGTGTTTGATCCTCGAACTCGGGACTTGCTTCATGTGTCAAGTTGTGAAAATCTGTTTGCATGGGTGTCTTTGTTGTGTTAGCATCCTTCATGTTGCAATGATGCAAAATTTGTTCAATTTTATCCTCTTGTGAAAGACTAAACCCCTTCTGTGTTTTTTCAATCTGAACACCTAAATAAGTGCTAATATGACCCAATGATTTCAATGTGAAATATCTCTGCAAAGCTTTGGCAAAAATTTCACTCATTTGCTTATTTGGACCAATATAAACAATATCAACATAAACAAGAACTATCTCATATGCATTGTTAGATCTTTTTGTGAACACGCACTCATCAGTTTCGGACTTAATAAAGCCCATTGAATTTAGTTTGTCAGTAAGACATAAGTACCACATTAAAACAGACTGTTTCAGACCATAAAGACTTTTGTTTAGAAACCAGGTATCCCCTTCTTGCTGTCGGAACCCTGGAGGACCCCTCACGTAGATCTCGTCATCTAGGTCTGCATGTAGATAAGCTGTGTCAACATCGAACTGAAAAACTTCTAAACCAAGAATAGTTGCAGTTGCTAAAGCAATTTTTACACTTTCAGTTCGAACTGTCAGTGAATAGGTATTTGTGTAGTCCTCAGGATAACGTTGAGCGAAACCCTGGGCTACAAGTCTGGCCTTGTACAGTGACTCGCCATTTGGTTTCTTTTTGATTCTGTAGACCCATCGAGTGCCAATGACCTTTTTGTTTGCTGGAGGTTTTGCAGGTGTAAACACTTTAAGTTTCTTTAGACTGTCCATTTCAACCTGCATTGCTTCATACCATTTGTCTTGCTCTGAATCAGGAAGATGTTTGATTTGCGTGAAATTATCAGGTGGAAGTGTAACATCGCAAATCAAAGGCAAGGGTGCTTTTGTCAGTTGCCAAGAATATTGTTGTGGAGGGATTCCCTTTGTGACTCTCTTGGAACGTCTTGGAACAACAGTCCAGTCTTCTTCTGCTTTGTCCTCGTCCTCACATTCGTCGCTAATGTCAGCATCCGCGGCTTGTGAAGACGGAACATCAGGTTAAGAAGAACCAGTGGAATCTTGATCATCAATCTGTGCAGCATCAGCAGTATCATCTCTAGGAAAATAAACTCCAGGATCATTGGAATGAATCCTGGACCAGTCAACATCTTCCTCAAAATTGGCGGATTGGGAAGTCACTATTACATGTTTAGAGTCAATAAATTTGCTCCATTTTGAATTATCATCAATACCCATAAATCTCAGTCTCTTTGCTGCTGGACCTCCTTTTCTTCTTTGAGCTAAGGGAATGTTCATCATAGCATATGAACCAAAAATATGGATGTTTTTGAGATCTGGCTTGC
Organism: Pantherophis guttatus; assembly: GCF_059756535.1. Lineage (NCBI taxonomy): Eukaryota > Metazoa > Chordata > Lepidosauria > Squamata > Colubridae > Pantherophis > Pantherophis guttatus. The sequence goes on along the minus strand of NC_142065.1, from coordinate 115,887,609 downwards.
AGCCATACAACATGAAGAAAGGAGTCTGATTTATTACACTGCTCCAAGTACGGTTTACAATGTAATTTGCATATTTAATAGCTTCACCCCAGTATGGGTTACTGAGATTGGCGTCTTCTAGGAGACAACGCATCATGGTTTGGAGGACTCCTTGTCTTCTCTCTACGACTCCGTTATGAGCCGGTGTGTACAGGGCCGAAGTCTGATGAAGAATTCCATTCTTACGCATCCAGTCCTGGAAATGCTGAGACATGAACTCAGCACCACAGTCACTCTGGATTCTGGCGATGCTTACTACATGTTGGGTAGAGACAAGAGCAGCAAAGTCTTTAAAGATCTGAAAGGTCTCAGATTTTTCTTTCATAGGATATACATATCCATATCTAGAGTAATTATCAACAATTGTTAGAAAATATTTTCTACCACCAAGTGTTGGCGGAAATGGACCAACTATGTCAGTATGTACCAAATCAAAAATGCGTGTTGACAGGTGTGTAGCGCGTTTGGGAATGGCTGCTGCTTTGGATTTGGCCTTTTTGCAGACAGCACAATCCAAAAACACCTTACACCCCTTTAGATCCAAACCTTTTGCGAACTCCGGCATCTTCCTAAGAACACGGAATCTGGCATGCCCCAATCTTCTATGCCACTTATGGATACACCTGGAATGCAAAGGTTTACCAGTTAGTGAATTTTCAACATTAACAGTTTTATGAGGAACCTCAGGCTTGCTCTGAACAACCTGTTTCCCAATTTTCTTTTTGTTGGCTTTCGGACCCTTTGGAGTAGCAACAGGATCTCTTTCTGGAGCATCTCTCTCTGGGCCTGTGCTCCCCCCTTTTGGAGTTTGTATACTTGCCTGTGTTTGCGGTTTAGGCTTTGGCTTTAAGTAATAAACACCACCAATTAACATGGTTTCAGGAACAATATCTCCATCTTTAACTATGTAACTTGCTTTTTCAAGGTGGTGAACCTGGAATTTTAATGCTCTAGACAAGTGACTCTGACTAAGCAAATTACTAGTCACTGTTGGTATATAATAAACATCAGGAATGAATGCATCGAGCTCTTCAACATAAACAGTTCCTTTTCCTTTGACCTGACAAGGATGATTGGAAAAAGAATAAAGTTCACGTAGTTCAGGTTCAGGCTCATGCATCTCTGTGAAAAGTTCCTTTCTGTAGGTAACATGCAACGCTGCACCACTGTCCAAAGTCCACAGGAGTCATCTGTCGTACTCTGGTTGAGGTTGTGGATCATTGGTTAAAGCCAATGTGGCGAGTGGAGTTTGTGGATCACGTCGGGGACCACGACGACCTTGTCTTCCGCCTCTGCCTCTGCCTCTGGAGTCTGTTCCTCTGGGCTGGTACGTGACGGGAGCTGGAACTCGTTGGGGACAATCCCGGGTGGCATGTCCCACATGATTACAGATGTAGCATCTTGGCATCCTTGGAGCATAGGTCCTTTCTCGGAAGGGACGCCTAACTGGAGCTCTTGATGTGGGTGGTCCTCTCAAGTGTGGAGTAGCTAACATAAGTGCTTCTTCTTCAATTAAAAGTCTGCACACATTGTCCGGTTGGTGAGCTGCGGCGATATGGTGCTGAGTGAGTGATCGCTACTCCTCAACACCGCCTGTCACCACGTTTTGGGGATCCCTTTGGGGGCGCGGGACCTAGAGAGCCCCGCGGACAATAGAGGGAGTCCGGCGAGCGAGAAAGTGAAGCGCAAGCACTTCTCGCAAATCCGGGCGGCTCTGTCAAACCAGCGTGAGTGAGTCAGCCTTTTAATGGCTGACTTGAAGCTGTGGGGAGCTGACAACTAGAAGGAAGCAAGGAAGATCGGAGGTGGCAGTGGCGTGATCGAAACCCGCTTTCCCTGCCTATGTGGATTTAAACATCAAAAAGGGGTCGGCGTAGACGAGAGCGAGGGGCTCAGAGTGGAAACGAGCGGCGCTGGAGATCAAAGAGCAGTTTGCCAAGGCACAGAGCTCGTCTAGCCGGCGCAGAAAAGGAAAGTCTGAGGGCGCTGAAACTGTCTGCGTAAAAAGAGGTTTGGTGGAGCAAGGAACACATAAGAACTCAGGAAAATTTTGTTCCTCATTTGCTGGCCATAGCGGGAAGGTGAATTAAGCTGAAGATCGGATCTTACTTGCCTGTATCGGAGAACAGGAAGTGCAGCCATTAAAGAAGCCTGACAGAGCAAAAGCTGAAAAGGACAGGCATAGAGACAATCTAGCTGCGAGATTTATCATAGAGCTTTGGCTGTGGCTAAGGAAGAATTGGAGGAGATTGGAGGAGATTGATGACTGAGTGAAAAAAAAATCAAAATCAAAAAATTTTATCTTTGTGGAAAATACCATTTGTCCCTTATTGTATCTTGATAGCCTTCCTCTTTAATCTTTTTACTTTTTATAACGCTGTCCTCAACCCCCTGACCTTCTACATAGTAATAGTGTTATTAATAAGAATTGTTAATTTTTAGGCTATTTAAGTCTTGACTTGACTTGCTTATAAGATATACTAGTATACAGTGTTATTTGATTTGCATTCATTTAATTAATTATCTAAATATACTCACTTGTATCTATAGTAACTTTACATATTTTATATATCAACTTATTAATATTTAGTAATATAAGAATTTCAGTATTTTCTTGGTCTAGATATATATAATATACTCTCAAGCTATGATATTTTAAATCTGCTATTTATATTCCGCTGCTTAGCATTTACAGTATTTATTAGTATTTTTATAGTATTTAAAATTGTAATTGTATTTAAAATCAAGTATTCAAAAATTTCCATTTACAGTATTTATAGTACTATAAGCATTTAAAAGTACAATATTTAGCCAAATTAATTGCTATATCGATACCTTGATTGTGACTTGTTGATTAACTGATATATTGATTGTATAGTATTGAACTGTTTAACCCATATCTATTAAGCTAGTTATACTTGTTTATAAATTTAGAAGGAAAAATTAGATTTAGGAATATATATATATATAAATATATACTTAAAAAAAAAAAGATAATAGAGGCGCTAACTGGCGAATGAGAATTTGGAGTAACATCGACAGGATAATTAGAGAGCAAAAGAAAATTTTGAAAGAAATGACAAGTATGTCACTCACAGCGGGGAAAACAGGAAAAAAGACTCCCTCTAATCCCACTATAACGACAACCTCTCCGGCGACACTAAAATCAACAGAAAGCCTGGCAATGCAAACTCTGCAAGCATCATTAACCTTGATCCAAGAAACGATGATGGCAATGCAGGAAAAACTGTTAAATAACCATGCCGAATTAAAATCAGACATACATGCATTGGACCAGAAAATGAATGAAATCCAAACATCAATAGTCAATAATGAACAACGAATTCAAAAAGCTGAAACAAGAATTGACCAAACTGAAAAGAAATTAGATATTGTGGATCAAACATTAACAAGCCAAAATAAAGAGTTAGAAGACTCAATAATCCAATTGGAGATGGACCAGGCTTCCTTCTATTTGCGATTTCAGAATGTTGTCGAGGACAAAGAGGAAGACCTAGGTGAAAAGATGGCCGAGCTGATAGCGGATGCACTTCACCAAGACAAACAGGCGATAATCAGGGAACTGGACGACGTATACAGGGTCCAGACCAACTACGCAAGAAGGAACAAGCTCCCTAGAGAAGTACATATCCGCTTCGCACGGAAAAAAGTTAAAGATATTCTATACAACATGGCAAGAGACGAACAGATAACATATCGAGGAAAAGAAATAATAATCCTAAAACAGATACCAAGAAGAGTCCGGGAGATGAGGAAGGGATACAGATTTTTAGCCATACAGTTGAATAAAAGAAAGATACTATTCAGGTGGCTTCTCCCAGAAGGGATGCTAATAACCTGGCAAGGAAGAAAAATCAAAATAGAAAGCCTGAGTACAGCACAAGATTTCCTTGATCAGTTGAGAGGTGTGGAAGAAGAGCAGGGTAGCAAGGAAGAACTAGAAACAGCAGTAGTGGAGGAGGAAGCCCCACACCAACAGAATACGAACGAAGCAACTGCAGAGGAGGAGACAGAAGAAGAAGAAGAAGCCAAAGAGAAGAAAACAAGACCAGTAAGGGCCGTAAGAAACAAACAAGAACCAATAATCAGATAGAGGTATAGAGATGAATGACCTGAAGTTAATATCCGTAAATGTCAATGGACTAAATGATTACAAAAAGAGGAAAAGAATATTAACAAAATTAGGTAAACAAAATGTTGATATAATGTGTTTACAAGAGGTACACATAAAAAAAAGAAGAGAGTAAATGTTTAGAATATAAAAAATTCGGTCAAACATTCGATTCGCTAGCAGAGAAAAAGAAGAGGGGGGTGGTAATTTACGTAAAAAAAGGAATTGAAGCAGAATTGAAATTCAAAGATACAAAAGGTAGAATCCTCATGATTGAAATTAAGAGAGGGAATTCCAAGGTATTATTAGTGGGCATTTATGCCCCAAATAAAAAACAGGGAGAATTTTTTAAGAAACTCCATGAACAATTAGTGAAAATGGCATATAACGAAATTTGTATGATAGGGGATTTTAATGGCATTGTGGATCCGGAGAAGGACCACAAGAGCAATAAAGAAAAAAAAAAATAAAAGGACAAATTTACCGAGAGCCTTTTTCGAGTTAGTCGATGAATTAGATTTAATTGACATTTGGCGTACCTTGCATCCAAACGATAGGCAATATACCTTCTTTTCAAATGCACAAAAGTCATGGTCCAGAATTGACATGGCATGGGTTAGTAGGAATTTGGGGTTAGAAATTGGAACAGCTGTAATTAACCCAAATGACTGGGCAGATCATAATCCACTAGAAATTAGATGGAAGCTTGTTCAGAGAAAATACCAACGGAGGTGGAGGTTAAATGCTAAATTATTGGGCGACAAAGACTGTATACAAAAATTCAAAGAAGAAATAAACCTCTTTTTTAAGGAAAATGAAAACATCCCGCGCAATAGTGTGGGATACAATGAAGGCCTATCTGAGAGGAGTCGCGATTTCATATACTGCACATAAAAATAAAGAAGAAAGGAAGATCCTGGAAGACTATTTAAATCATATAGGAGAATCAGAAAGAAAACTCCAAGATAACCCAGAAGATGAAGCTGCCAAAGAAAATTGGATGATGTGGAAGCATAAAGTAAATATCATGGAGCAAGAAGAGCTGGCACAAAGAATGAAAAGAACGAAACAATATCTTTTTGAGAATACTAACAAATCAGGCAGGTGGCTGGCCTATAAATTAAAAAAGGAAAATGAAAGGGGAATAATTCATACCTTAGAAGACTCTAAGGGCGAATTATTGACTAACGAGGAAGGAAAACGGGATAGGGTGAGAGAATACTACGAATCCCTATACAAAGAAGAGGAGATACCGGATGATAAAATAGAACAATATCTGATAAAAGCAGAGCTCCCACAAATAACTGATGATGAGAAAGAAATGCTCAACAGAAAGATTACAATTGAAGAATTAAAAACAGCCCTCTCCAAATTGAAAAATAATAAAGCGCCAGGACCTGACGGATTCCCAGGGGAAATATATAAAAAATTAGAAGAAACACTCCAACCGAAATTAGTAGAAATTTTCAATGACGCATTGCTAGACCATAAAATTCCAGAGTCATGGAAAGAGGCGCATGTTACACTTGTGCCGAAAGAAGGTGCCGACCTAAAACAAATCCAAAATTATAGACCAATTTCGCTCCTAAATACTGACTACAAATTATTCATGGGTATAATGGCAGAAAGAATGAAAAAGATTTTAAATAATTGGATATACAAAGACCAGAACGGATTTTTACCGGGGAGACAAATTAGGGATAATTTGAGAATCGTGCTAGATACATTAGAGTATTATGAAGAACACCCCGGAAAACAGATGGCTCTGATCTTTGTCGATGCTCAAAAAGCATTTGACAATCTAAACTGGAAATTTATGATTAAACAAATTGAGATTATGAAATTCGGAACAAATTTTGAAATGATGATTAAATCTATTTATAATAACCAAAAGGCGAGCATCCTGGTGAATGGGGATAGGACCAAAACATTCCAAATTAGTAAGGGAGTAAGGCAAGGTTGTCCCCTATCCCCCTTATTGTTTATTTTGGCCCTAGAAGTTCTTCTCCGGAAAATTAGAACTAACGAGGAAATAAAAGGATTGAAGATTAGGAAGGAGACCTACAAGACCCAAGCATTTGCGGACGACGTAGCTCTAATCCTTGAAGACCCCATAGAATCAGGACCTAAAGTATTAGAGGAATTAAGTAAATATGGAGAGGTGGCAGGCTTTATACTGAACAAAACTAAAACGAAAGTATTGATCAAGAACACAACCGAGAGCCAGAAAAACGAGATAGAAGAAGTATTAGGATTACAGGTTGCCAAAAAAATTAAATACCTAGGAATTTGGATTACATCAAGATGTTCGACCCTGAAAGATGACAATTATATTCCCTTAATTAGAAAAATGAAACAAGACCTAGATAGCTGGAAAAAAATAAGATTATCACTCTTGGGCAAGATAGCCACAATTAAGATGAACATCCTCCCCAGAATATTATTCTTATTCCAAAATATACCGATAAATTTAGATAAAAATTTTTTTTTAGAATTAGACAAAATCATCAGGGAATTTATATGGGAGGGGAAAAAACCGAGATTTTCAATTAAAATTTTAAGGGGCAAAAGAGATATAGGCGGATTTGGACTCCCGGATTGGGAAACATACTACAGGGCAGCTAAGCTAGTTTGGTTAAGAGACTGGATCACCCTGGAAAATGAGAGGATTCTCACTTTAGAAGGCCATGACTTGCAAAAAGGCTGGCATGCCCACATTTGGGACACGGAGAAGAAAAGGAAGACACATTTCCATAGACATAAAATTAGAGACTCCCTGATACAAACATGGACTCAGATTAGGCAGAAATATTACAAAAAAATTCCAAATTGGCTCTCAACGATGGAGGCCCTAACCCACCCAAATAGGTGGGAGAGGGAGAAAATGGGCAGATACAAAGATATTTTGGACGAAGGAGGGAGGCTTAAGCCAAATGACACCTTATGAGAGCAAGGAATAATTTTAGATTGGTGGACCTACTCACAAGTAAAATCCAGATATCAGAGAGACAAAGAACAATACGGTTTAGAACTTGGACCAAATGGATTGGATAAAGTCCTGATGGGAACAAATAAAAAGATTCTGGCAAAACTATACAATTATCTATTAGGCGACGATAAGTTCGAAGATGTCACAAAGAACCAAATAATTGCATGGGAGAAAAATATAGGACGCGATATAAATTTTGGGGAATGGGAGGAGGCATGGAACAGAAATCTTAAACTCACTAGAGCGGTGGCATATAAGGAAAACCATTACAAAATGTTGCATAGATGGTACCTAGCCCCGGCCAGACTTGCAAAAATATATCCCAATATACATCCCAACTGTTGGAAATGTGGCCATGGTCAAGGCACCTTCTTTCACATGTGGTGGACATGCCCTGAAGCGAAAGGATACTGGAGTAAAATTAGGAGGTGGTTACAAGAAATAATTGACGAAGATATTGAACTAACACCAGAGATTTTCCTTCTGGGAATAATAAAGAAGTCATATAGAAAGGAAATGACACATTTAATGATCCACATAATTACAGCCGCTAGATTGGCATACGCACAGTACTGGAAAGAGAAAACTCAACCACCAGAAGAGCTTACAATTAAGAAAATACTCGAGTGCGCAGAGATGACTAAATTAACTTATGAATTAAATGATGAGAAGTCAGTTTACTATATGGTATGGGAAAGGTGGTACAAGTGGTTGCATGACAAAATGAAAGAAAGATCTAAAGGTGTGTTAAATATTGGTTAAAAGTGAGTTGAAATGTCACCAAGTACTATTTATGTAAATAGTTAAAACACTGCACATCCGATACAAATTGAAAGTGTTATTATACTTATGTGTTTTATGTTTCTGTTTGAATGTTTGTTTTTCCTTTTTCTCTTTTTTTTTAATTTTTTTAATTTTTTCTGTTTTGTAAAAAACCTCAATAAAGTTTCTATAAAAAAAAAAAAAGCCAATGTGGCGAGTGGAGTTTGTGGATCACGTCGGGGACCACGACGACCTTGTCTTCCGCCTCTGCCTCTGCCTCTGGAGTCTGTTCCTCTGGGCTGGTACGTGACGGGAGCTGGAACTCGTTGGGGACAATCCCGGGTGGCATGTCCCACATGATTACAGATGTAGCATCTTGGCATCCTTGGAGCATAGGTCCTTTCTCGGAAGGGACGCCTAACTGGAGCTCTTGATGTGGGTGGTCCTCTCAAGTGTGGAGTAGCTAACATAAGTGCTTCTTCTTCAATTAAAAGTCTGCACACATTGTCCACTGTGCATTGAGCAATAGGCACTAGATTAATCTTTGTAATGGCATCTTTCCATTCATAATTCAATGAGTTAATGATAATGCTGATCATTTGAATATCATCAATATTATAGCCTCTTTCTCTCAATTCTCTTCTGATTCCTTTCAGTTTGGTCAAATGTCCTCCAATTTGTTCACTAGGTTTCAATCTCGAACCATGGAATTCAGACATGAGCAAACACGAAGACTCAATTGAAACAGGCCTGTAGCAATTTTCCAATTGGACCCAAATCTGTTGGGCTGTTGCATCAGGCAGAAAGGTAACCTGCAGTTTAGTATCCATGGACATCAATAATGTTGTGCAAGCTTTAGTCTCTAAGTCTCTTATTGCAGGAGTCCATGGTTGGGCAGGAGGGTTAAAAACCATACAGTGAGTACCTTCTCTGCGAAGTAAAAGTCCAACCTCACTGACCCAGGCCTTGTAATTCTGGCCTGACATCTTTAATTTTGACTCACCAGCCAGTGGAGCAACAGAAGGTGCCTATTGAGGAATGTGCATTTGAGGTGCTGGCTGTGGAAGTAAAGGCACTTGTTGCGCTGGAGGTGGACCAGGAGCTGGCCCTGGTTGTACAGCTGGAGGCACGTGTGCATGCATTTGTGGCTGCTGTGGCATTTGAGCTGCAATATTAACATGGCCTGCTGAAGATGCAGTCATTTGCCTTTGCTGCATTAAGCGTTGTTGTGTTCCATCTAAAAGGACACCAGCACCACCAGGGGGTGCTGGAGATTGAGCCTGTGGAGACACTTGTGGCAATGCTGCCTAAATATCTGAGTGAGTTAAAGACATCTCTAACAAAGTCTGTTGCAATGCCTATAATCACTCTCTCAAAATGTGATGCATTTCAGCTTTCTCTAGTAAATTACTTTCGCCAGCCGATGGTGCTGCAACTTTAGTTCTAGGCAGCTTAGATAATCTTTCTGCCTGCGTGGCATTGTATGTAATTTGATCAGAGAGAACACCATGTGACAAATGTGACGTGTGCACAGCTCTCTGTTCTGATTGGCCTGACACAATATCCACCAGGGGGTGTGTCTTTGGCTCCGAAGAAGAAGGCAAAATGGCGTTTTTAGAGATTTTGAAAACACTAGACTTTCTCTTATCTTGCTCAAACATAGATAAAGCCATTTTTGCCTGGGATAGCTCATGTTCAAAAAATTTTATCAGTTCAGTATAGGTTTTTACAGCTAGCTCACGAAAGGAGAGATCGGAACAGCGAGGAGAATAATGAATTATTTCTCTGCGTGGGGGTGAAAATGCTTGGCCGTTTGTAGAAAATCTGGCCCTGCACCAAGCGTTACAAATTCAGAAGGTTCTGGGACGATTGTTTGAGAGCCTACATAATTGGAAGGGGGCGTTACTGACCTCAGTCGTAGTGCTTCGCCTTCAAAAGCAGCTCTTCCTTTATCTTCCTTCTGAACCCTTTGTAAGAGCATTTCATCCATTTCTTCTCCTCCCACGGCCCCCTCTAGCCCGGTGACTGAGGCGAGCGGCCGGAAACTTGAAACCTCCTTTCTGCCTCCTCTTCGTTGGAAAAATCAATCAAATCATTTACGAAGAGTGGTCTTAATTTCATTTTTCCTTTTTTCTTCTTGTTCGGCATCTTAGCAGACAATTAATCAGCGTTCCGCAGTCACAAAAATAATCATCTAGCTAAACTAGCCTAGAGGTCTAATCATCAAAGTAACAAGCAAGGAAAAAGCCATAAATCAACTGTCCGTCTGCTACCATTGTCAGAGGCAATTAGCCCCGTTACTTTCCTGGGGTAATTGCCTGGATCGTGGCATTTTCCTTGTGTATACTCTTGAAAAATAAAACCGGAATACATCTTCTAATTAAACTCATATTTATTGTAAAGAAGAAAATAAAACATCTTACTAGTCTAAAAATAATTAAATTGTTACATTTTGGTAAAGTTCCTACCGGCTACATCTCTGCAGCCGGACTTCTCTTGGCAAGAGAACAAAGAAAAGTGTGTGAAGTAGAAAGAAAGGAATGCGGATATACATAGTTAGCTTATTGATAACAAAATTGGCAAGCTACGGAAAGTCTGACAGTCCAGAAATAATGAGCTCTGCTGGTAAATACAAAAACGCAGTGACAATGACCTCCTCCCTCTGACTGTTAAATTGTGGTTTTCTTGACAAGGCATCTGCTAGCAAGTTTTTCCCCCCGGGATGTATTTTAGCTCAAAATTGAATCTTTTAAAGAATTGTGCCCAACAGACCTGCTTGGGGGAAAGCTTCCGGGGGTGGGGGTTTCTTTAGGGTTTTGAGGTTCTTGTGATCAGACCTTGAAAGGCACTTTACTCCCTTCTAAAAAGTGCCGCCAGGAAAAGACAGCCCAGTGGACTGCGTAGACTTCCTTTTCTCATATTGTCCACCGTCTTTCCGGGTTGGTGTAAGTTCCCCGACCAGAGTCGGGCTTATTAGGTTTCTCATGCACTGCCTTAATCTAGCCATGCCTTAAGTCTCACTTTTCTCCCCGTTACCAGAATTAACAGTTCTATAGGGGTTGTAAAGGATTCGACAACCCCACTAACCAAAGGTTTCTAAAGTCTGGGTTCCTCCACCAGAGGGGTCAGAAGTCCTCGCACCATAATTGATTCCGGTGATTCAATTTCTGTAATTGAAACCCTGGCTTTGAGGGTTTCCCTCCGACTTGCTTCTCTCCCTTTCGGATGGACATTCTCACACGGCATTCCTTTATGCAGTGACCTTCCTTCCTGTAATGGAAGCAGGTGACTGAGCGCTGCAGGGCAGCGTGAGGTTTGGTTTCCTCCCTTCTCCTTTCCGGCGGGAATTTCTTCTGGAGCGGTTTGTGCGGTACTGGTTTTGAGTTTGGTCAATTTCTGCTTCCTCAGTCAAGACACACCAGTTGTGCAGATGGACTGCAGTTCCACGGGCAACACAGGCGTACAGGTCATCGTTTAAGCCATCTTTGAACCAACTCACGAGTATTTCCTCTGGCCAATCTATGTGGCAAGTCAGATCACAAAACTCTTCGATGTACTCGATGACTGGACGGCGTCCCTGTCTGGTGTGCCTTATGTGGTCTCTACCCTTGTGGTTGGCTAGGGGGCCCTCAAATCTCTGTCTCAGGGCTGTCATGAAATGATTGAAGTTGAGGAGCTCTGGTGTATCTGCATTATGGAGGCTCACCATCCAATATGCAGCTGATCCTTCAGAGCCAGGGTGACAACCCTGACTTTGGCCCCTTCTGTAGGGAGATCCCTCCCATACTCCTGCATGTAGATGTGCGAGGAAAAATCCCAGTTGCTGGGTATTGCCGTCAAATTTGATGCCTTCCGTTCTAAGGGTGGAAGCCTCTCATTGAGTCGCAAACCTTGCTTTGCATTGAGATGTCTCCTGGGCAGATCTTCCATGATGGAAATCAGTTTATCAGTAGCCCCCACAGTTTCAACCATTGCCCCTGGGGTTGGAGATCCCTTTCGTTCATTGATAGTCCCCTTTTGTACTTCTAACTGGCCTGCAGCGTAAGCCTGGGCATCCTGGATCTGCATGAAGACTGTAGAATAAAATAGAAGACTATGGGGAAGTAGCAGGACTGAAAATAAATAGGGATAAGACAAAGATTCTAGTCAAGAACCTTACAGACTCACAAAAAAGAGTGCTTATGGAAAGAATCAACATACAGATAGTCAAAAAAGTGAAGTACCTAGGAATACAATTAACAGCAAAATGTGCAACAATGAAAGAAGATAACTACATGAAACTGGTGAGGCAAATTAAATTAGATTTGGAGAAATGGAAAAACTTACAGTTGATACTATCAGGAAGAATAGCTACTATAAAAATGAATATCCTGCCAAGATTACTATACTTATTTCAAACAATACCAATAAAACTGGAGAAATTTTTTTTGAGGAATTAAATAAAAATATCGAGATACATGGTTAGGAAAGAAAGCAAGAAAAGGTTTGAAAATGCTGCAGGAATCAAAGAAAAGAGGGAGTCTTGGATTACCAGATGGTAATCCAAACTGTACTACCCGGCCTCATTACTCACATGTGTGAAAGAATGGATAAGTTTGAGATACATAAGATTATTAACATTAGAAGGGCATGACTTCCAACTAGGTTGGCACGCTTTCTTATGGTATGGGAAGAATAAGATACGCAGTTACTTTCAGAGATATTATGTAAGAAATGCATTGTTATTAGTCTGGACTAAAATAAAAGAACAACATTATTTGAAAATACAAATATGGCCTTCTACTATGGAGGCATTGGTACATCCTAATGTTATCGACATGGAAAAAAAATGGTAAGATATAAGGATATATTGAATGACAAAGTAGAGTTAAAAACAAAACAGGAACTAAGTAGTCATGGGATAGATATAGCATGGTGGCCTCATATGCAGATACAATCTTGTTATGAGAAAGATGCTAAAATGTATGGTTTTAACAAAGAGTTAACAGAATTAGACCAGATACTGACTGGAACAGATGATAATTTGGTAAAGAAACTATATTGTTATTTATTAAGTATTAAACTTGAAAGTGAGCAGGTAAAGGAGACAATGATTGCCTGGGATAAAAACTTTGGATATGCAATAGAATTGGACAAGTGGCAGAAATTGTGGGATAGAAATATTAAATTGACGATATCAACTGCATATAAGGAAAATCTGTATAAAATGATTTATAGATGGCATTTTGCACTGGCAAGATTGGCAAAAATGTTTAAAGACAGATCGGAAAAATGTTGGAAATATAATCAAGCATCTGACACATATTACCATATGTGGTGGACATGCCCAAAAGCAAGAAAATATTGGACGAAATTACATACATGGCTGGAAAAAATGATAAAACAACATATAGACATGAAACCAGATATATTTTTGTTGGGCATTCTACCAGAAAAATATGATAGAAGATAATATGATAAAAGACTGCATATTTGATCCTGCAACTAGAATTGTATTTGCGCAACAATGGAAAAGTGATGAGACCCTGTCTGAGACGAATGTAATTTAAAAAATATTGGATTGTGCAGAAATGGACAGATTAACACTTGCTATTAAGGATAAAGAGGAAACTGAATATTTTTTGGTATGGGACGTATTCTATCAATGGCTAGATAGCAGAAACAGACGTTAGAAAGAAGGAGATATAAATGAAGAATATGGTACAGAGGAGAATTGTTAAATGAGGAATTTTAAATGTTAAATATTAATGTTATTATATTATTATGTTGTTATACTATTAATATGATGGTGATGACCTATCACAACAAAGATGTATAAATATGACTATTTAAGTATAATTGTACCCAGAATACACACTGTTTGATGAAAATTTAATGTTATATAAATAAAACAAATAAAACATGAAGGTCTTGCCTCTCCAATCTTCCCAAGAAAGCAGGACTCTTGAAACTGCAGTTGTTCCAAAAGGAGCTTTTATTGGAAGGTTTGTGATAACAAGAGATCTAGGAAAGAAGTGAAGCTTCTCACTTAAAACCAGCTATTTAAAGCAATGCTAACCAAACCCTTCCCACACTACATCATTGCAGGGAAACAGAAACAGAGACTTCATATAGAGATTAACACAGTAATGCAGGAAACAGAAACAGAAACTGGAAACTTCATATACAGACCACTCCATTCCTGCCCCCCCTTCCTCCCACCAAAATGCCAGGGTCCCTGTAGAAATATCTGGGACCTGACAGTTTTTTGGACACATAGACGCAAGGTAGGAGCTGACCCTGGGGAGTTTTCTTTCTTTTTTTTTTTTATTGAAAAAGTTTTACAAATACAAATTTTTCCCCATTCCCCCCCCCCTTTCCCTCCCTAACACTCCCCTCCTCCCAAGACTTCCCCAAGGTCAAATCCAAATCCAAATCGTATTGTGTCATCATACTTTACCACACATCTATTCTACCCCCTGTGTACTATACATTTCTACATGACATTGAACTATTCTACCCCCTATATACTATACATTTCTACACAACATTCAACTAAAAGCTATCTGGTACTTCCTAGTTTGATATTTATTCTGCACATAATCTATCCATTTCTTCCACTCCCATGCATAAGTCTCTTGAGTCCGGTCTTTTAAGTATGCTGATTTCTTCGCCATTTCTGCAAAACTGGCCACCTTCAAAGTCCATTCTTCAATAGTAGGCAAAACATCCCTTTTCCAATATTGACCAATCAGTAACCTAGCTGCTGTCACCATATATAATATCAATTTTGTCTCACCCCTTGAAAAATCCTTAACTATGCCCAATAAGAACAATTGAGAAGAAAATTGGAGTTTTTTCTTCAGAACATTTTGCATAACCCACCAAATTTTTATCCAGAAAGCCTTCACTTTCTTGCAAGTCCACCATATATGATAATATGTAGCATCTAAATAATCACATCTCCAACATTTTGGTTGAACATTAGGATACATACACGACAATTTCTTAGGATCTAAATGCCACCTATAAAACATTTTATAAAAATTTTCCCTCAAATTCTGTGATTGCGTAAATTTAACATTCTGAACCCAAATTTTTTCCCACGTTTCCATCATAACTGGTTCTGCAAAATTTTGTGCCCATTTTATCATACAATCTTTAACCAATTCATTTTCTGAATCTCTTTCTAACAAAACGTTATAAACGCTCTTAATATGCATTGGGCCTTTCTCTTTTATCTGTCTAACCAATTCTTCTTCATACAACATTAAACCAGTTTTTTGATCTTCTCTCCATCTCAGTTGAAGTTGATTATACTGTAACCAAGTTAAATTAATCCCTTCTTCCAACAGTGTATTCAATGTCTTTAGTTGCCATCTGCCCCATCATTAAAAAGTACTTCTTTGTATAACCCCCCCCCCCGAGTGACTTTATATTTATATTCCGTATAATGTGGCCAAGATCCAACCACAACGGTATTTTATAATCCCATTTGAACCGGTGCTTCTTCCATACTCTCATCAAGGAGTTTCTAAGTATATGGCTATTAAATACTTTATCCACTTTATTTTCATAAAATAAATATGCATGCCAACCAAATTCAGGATCATAACTCTCTATATTCAATATTCCGGTCTTTGTCCTTCCAAACCAATCGCTTGTGTCAACGCTGCTGCTTCATAATACATTCGTAGGTTTGGGAGTTTAAGACCACCCCTTTCACGAACATCTTGCATAATTTTCAGTTTGACACTTGGCTTTTTCTCATTCCAAACAAATTTATTCACTCCTTTTTGCCATTCCATCAACTGTTTATCACTTTTAAGCACCGGAATCATTTGAAACAAAAATAAAAATCTAGGTAGGACATTCATTTTCACTGCTGCTATTCTTCCAAGTAAAGACAGCTGCAGCTTTTTCCACGTTTCCATATCCTTTTGTACTTTTCGCCACAACACCTCATAATTATTTTGGAACAATTTTATATTTGAATCTGCAACTTGAACTCCTAGATATCTCACCTTTGATATTATTTCAAAGCCTGCCTTCCTTTCAAGTTTCTTCTTTTGATCTTCTGTCATGTTTTTAACTATCATTTTGGTTTTTTTCTGATGCAGTCTAAATCCTGATACCATACCATATTCTTCTATAATGTCTTTCATCTGAATTATTGATTCCATCGGCCGTGTTAGGGTAACAACCAGATCATCTGCAAATGCCCTTGTTCTGTAATCCTCTTGCCTTATGACTATTCCATTCAAAGTGCTCGAGTCCCGTATTGTGTTCAACAAGACTTTGAGAGTTAAGATAAACAACAGCGGGGATAACGGACAACCTTGCCTTTTACCTTTTTCTATACTGAAGTTTGTAGTTAAGCTTCCATTAATAATAATTTGTGCTGTTTGCTCTTGATAAATTGCTGAAACCGCCTGCACGAACTGATCCCCAAAGTCCATCTTTCTTAAAGTCTTTAATAGAAAGTTCCAATTCACTCGATCAAAGGCCTTCTCCGCATCCAAAAACACCAGCACTGCAGAGATCTGTTTATATTTCTCAAGATATTCCAATAAATCTATAATTTGCCTCACATTATCCTTCATGCATCTGCCTTCTATAAATCCTGCTTGATCATGATGAATCACCTCTCGAATAACTGGCATTAATCTGTTGGCTAATACTTTTGCAAAAATTTTATAATCCGTATTCAGGAGAGATATTGGCCTAAAATTTTCCAGTTTTGTGGAACCTGCTTCCTCTTTCGGTATCAAAGAAACAAAAGCTGTTTTCCATGAAGGGGGTATTTTATCCCCTTGTTGTATACTACAAAATAAGTCTTTAAGATGTTCAATCATTTCTGCTTGTAAAGTTTTATAGTACACTGCAGTTAAACCATCCGTTCCTGGAGCTTTAGCTGTTTTCAATTGTTTAATAGCAACAATAATCTCCTCAGCTGTTATTGGTAAGCTCGTTCTTTCCTTTTGATCACTAGAAATTTTCATAACTCTCCTTTCCTCTAGATATTTATTTATAAGTTCATTCTGTATATCGTCTTTGGTATATAGTTTGGTATAATAGTCTAAGAAGGCTTCTTTGATTAGTCTTTGTTGAAAAACTTCCTTCCCTCCATACTCAATACTGCCAATAGTCCGAGTACTCTGTTGTTTCCTCAGTGTGTAAGCCAGCCACCTGCCCGGTTTATTAGCGTTACAAAATGTATTATGTTTCACAAATTGTAAATTAGTTGCTGCTTGTTCCGCTGTAAGTATTTGAAATTGATCTCTCAAAAGTTTTATACTTCCTTGTAGTTTTTCATCTGTTGGATTTTTTATGAGTAACTGTTCTTTTTTCTTTATCTCTCCTTCCAATTCTAATCTTTTTCTTTGTCGATTTAATTTATGTTTAGAGTTCATATGAATTAGCACCCCCCACATATACGCCTTACTCGCATCCCAGACAATTTCAATAGGGGTACCCTTATTCAAATTCATTTCAAAAAATTCCTTCATTTGTTTTTTAAGTTCATTTACATTCTTTTCATATCTAAACAAGTTTTCATTTACTCTCCACGATCTTCTCTCATTCTTTCCCATTTCTATTTCTATCCATACCGGGCTATGGTCAGTTAAAGTCCTCGGAAATATCTTTGTTTTCTTTGTTTTTAAAAGTAAATCAGCCGTAAGTAGAATAAAATCAATCCTAGAGAAGGATCTATGTCTATCTGAGAAAAAAGTAAAGTCCAATTCTTTTGGGTTATGCACTCTCCATATATCTTTCAATTCCAAATCTTCTTTCATATCAAAGAAGATCTGTGGTAGTTTAACACATGACTTTGCCAAACTCTTTTTATCTGTTTTGGGATCTATTACTCCATTCCAATCTCCCATAAGTAAGATAGATCTGTAATTCCATTGTAATATTTTAGAGTACAATATTTTATAAAAATTTTCTTGTTGCTGATTAGGAGCATAGATTCCGATCACCAAAATTGGACCATTATATGTATAAAGTTCAATTGCTATATATCTTCCACAATCATCTGCTTCTATAATTTTAGCTGGCAATCTTTTATTTATGTAAATCACTACACCATTCTTTTTCTCCGGATTTGAGGCTATAAACTGTGCTCCCAATTTAGAATTTATCAAATATTTTCCATCTTGTGTTCTAATATGAGTTTCTTGTAGACAGATAACATCATTATTAAATTGTCTCAGATAATGAAATATTTTCCTCCTTTTCTGTGGTGAGTTCAATCCATTCACATTCCAAGATAAAAACTTAATTGTCATTTGTAGTTTCCTGAAGCGTTAAGAGCATTTGCTGAAGTTTCTGTTTGAGACTGGTGGTTTTCGGCTTAGCTCTTCCCATGGCTTCGGATTTTTGAGTTTTGCCATTGACTCCCTTCTTATCTTGTGGTGGCTTAGACCTCTGTTGTTGTTGTTTCTCTATGATTTGTTTATAAGATGCTTGAGTTATACGCTGTTCTTTAGCTTCATACGACATCAGGTCGAGATCCACTGCCATTTCTCTTGCATTTTTAGATGGTCCACCTACTATAGGGAGATCCAGCAACGGTTCATCTAAAAAGCCCCCTGTTGCTCCTTGAGTTTCCATTGCCTCCACCTCCATCTGTTTCCGTTGCTCTTCAAGCTCTTGTTCAAATTGCTTCTCTTTCTCACCCTCCTCTATACGTAACACTGAGGATGTACGTGGAGATGTTGTGCCAGTTTTAAAAACATTGAAGTAAAATTCTTCTGCTTTTTCAACAGTATTTAATCGATATCTCTCTCCTTGATACCTCAGTATTATGCCAACTGGAGCATCCCATCTAAATGGGCTCGGGACAGGGGTTGCTCCTCTGTTCTGGTCCTGTTAGATCTCTCAGCGGCTTTTGATACCATCGACCATGGTATCATGCTGCACCGGCTGGAAGAGTTGGGGGTGGGAGGCACCGTGTTGCGGTGGTTCTCCTTTCTCTCCGACCGGTCGCAGTTTGTGTTGGCAGGGGGGCAGAGGTCGACCTCGAGGCCTCTCATCTGTGGAGTGCCACAGGGATCGGTCCTCTCGCCCCTTCTGTTCAACATTTATGTAAAGCCGCTGGGCGAGATCATCCGTGGCTTCAGGGTGAGATACCACCAGTACGCTGATGACACCCAGCTGTACATCTCCACCCCAGGCCACCCCAATGATGCCCTTGAAGTGATGTCCCAGTGCCTGGAGTGTCAGGGCATTTATTAATCCCATGTTTGGCTCTGGGACTAATTACCCTGGTTTAGAGGAGATGTATCGTGGCTTATTCCAAGTTGTAATAATCTGAAAAGAAACGCGAAGGAAGGTTTCTAATAAAACTCATTTATTTGTTATAAAGAAAATAAAACACCTCACTAATTAAGAAAAGTTAATTGTTACATTTTTGAAAGTAATTCTTGCCGGCTATGTGAGCCGGACCTCTGGCAAGAGAACAAAGGAAAGAGTGTGTGAAGAAGCAAGTGAAGGAATGTGGGTGGATACGGAAACACGTAGCTTACTGATAAGAAGTTGGCAAAGCTACGGAGAGTCTGACAGTCCAGAAATAATGAGCTCAGCTGGTAAATAAAATAACGCAGTGACATTCCCCTTCTTTGCCAGTTGAGCGAATATCAGTTCATCATCAAATAAGGCACAT
Source organism: Pantherophis guttatus (assembly GCF_059756535.1). Lineage (NCBI taxonomy): Eukaryota > Metazoa > Chordata > Lepidosauria > Squamata > Colubridae > Pantherophis > Pantherophis guttatus. The sequence goes on along the minus strand of NC_142065.1, from coordinate 115,868,040 downwards.
CTTCTCACGCAGATACTCGTGTTGAGCTGCTGGAAGTGGTTTGTTGAGCATATCAGCAATTTGATCATGTGTAGATACATATTGCATTTTGACAAAACCTTTTTTCACTAAATGTTTTATGTTTTGATAACGGATGTCAATGTGTCTGGACCTAGAACCTGTGAAATGAGATTCAGAAATATAAACCACCGATTCATTGTCTTCCATCACGGTGATCGGTCGGATCGGGTGTGTCCAGATATCTGTGACTAAAGCATCAAACCAAGTTAGGGAATTACATGCATCTGAAACACAAGCATATTCAGCTTCAGTAGATGAACAAGAAACAAAATTCTGTTTACGTACTTGCCAATAAACAGGACATCCATTTAAGAACATCATATAACCTGAAGTACTTTTACGTGATTTCTTATCACTTGCCCAATCAGAATCTGCATAACAACATAATTCTGCATAATCAGTATGTGTTGGTTCTAACAATAATTTCATGTGTTTGGTGTATTTTAGGTATCTCAATAATTTCTTAATACATGTCCAATGAAACTGTTTTGCCTTACCTACGTGTCGAGATAAGAGATTAACACTAAGTGCAATGTCGGGTCTGGTCCAACTACTAATGTATAACAGTGACCCAATGACTGAACGATAAAGTGTTTGATCCTCGAACTCAGGACTTTCTTCTTGTGTCAAGTTGTGAAAATCTGTTTGCATGGGTGTCTTTGTTGTGTTAGCATCTTTCATGTTGCAATGATGCAAAACTTGTTCAATTTTATCTTCTTGTGAAAGACTAAACCCCTTCTGTGTCTTTTCAATCTGAACACCTAAATAAGTGCTAATGTGACCCAATGATTTCAATGTGAAGTATCTCTGCAAAGCTTTGGCAAAAATCTCACTCATTTGCTTATTTGGGCCAATATAAACAATATCATCAACATAAACAAGAACTATCTCATATGCATTGTTAGATCTTTTTGTGAACACGCACTCATCAGTTTCGGACTTAATAAAGCCCATTGAATTTAGTTTGTCAGTAAGACATAAGTACCACATTAAACCAGATTGTTTCAGACCATAGAGACTTTTGTTTAGGAACCAGGTATCCCCTTCTTGCTGTCGGAATCCTGGAGGACTTCTCACGTAGATCTCTTCATCTAGGTCTGCATGTAGATAAGCCGTGTCAACATCAAACTGGAAAACTTCTAAACCAAGGATAGTTGCAGTTGCTAAAGCAATTTTTACACTCTCAGTTCTGACTGTCGGTGAGTAAGTATTTGTGTAGTCCTCAGGATAACGTTGAGCGAAACCCTGAGCTACAAGTCTGGCCTTGTACAGTGACTCACCATTTGGTTTCTTTTTGATTCTGTAGACCCATCGAGTGCCAATGACCTTTTTGTTTGCTGGAGGTTTTGCAGGTGTAAATACCTTAAGTTTCTTTAGACTGTCCATTTCAGCCTGCATTGCCTCATACCATTTGTCTTGCTCTGAATCAGGGAGCTGCTTGATTTGTGTGAAATTATCAGGTGGAAGTGTAACATTGCAAATCAAAGGCAAGGGTGCTTTTGTCAGTTGCCAAGAATATCGTTGTGGAGGGATCCCTTTTGTGGCCCTCTTGGAACGTCTCGGAACAACTGTCCAGTCTTCTTCTTCGTCCTCGTCCTCACTTTCGTCGCTAGCGTCGGCATCCGCGGCTTGCGAAGACGGAACATCGGGTTGAGAAGAATCAGTGGAATCTTGATCATCAATCTGCGTGGCATCAGCAGTATCATCTCTGGGAAAATAAACTCCAGGATCATTGGAATGAATCCTGGACCAGTCAATATCTTCTTCAAAATTAGCAGATTGGGAAATCACAATTACATGTTTAGAGTCAATAAATTTGCTCCATTTTGAATTATCATCAATACCCATAAATCTCAGTCTCTTTGCTGCTGGACCTCCTTTTCTTCTTTGAGCTAAGGGAATGTTCACCATAGCATATGAACCAAAAATATGGATGTTTTTAAGATCGGGCATGAAGAACATGAAGAAAGGAGCCTGATTTGTTACACTGCTCCAAGTACGGTTGACAATGTAATTTGTGTACTTGATAGCTTCACCCCAGTATATCATATCAAGGTTGGCGTCTTCTAGGAGACAACGCATCATGGTTTGCAGTACCTCTCCATTGTGAGCCGATGTGTCAGGGGCTGAAGTCTGATGAAGAATTCCATTCTTACGCATCCAGTCCTGGAAACGCTGAGACATGAATTCGGCACCACGATCACTCTGGATTCTGGCGATGCGAACTTGGTGTTGGGTAGAAACAAGGGTTGCAAAGTCTTTAAAGATCTGAAAGGTCTCTGATTTTTCTTTCATAGGATATACATATCCATATCTAGAGTAATTATCAACAATTGTTAGAAAATATTTTCTACCACCAAATGATGGCGGGAATGGACCAACTATGTCAATGTGAACCAAATCAAAAATGCGTGTTGACAGGCATGTAGCGCGTTTGGGAATGGCTGCTGCTTTGGATTTGGCCTTTTTGCATACAGCACAATCCAAAAACACCTTACACCCCTTTAGATCCAAACCTTTTGCGAACTCCGGCATCTTCCTAAGAACACGGAAACTGGCATGCCCCAATCTTCTATGCCATTTATGGATACACCTGGAATGCAAAGGTTTACCTGTTAGTGAATTTTCAACATTAACATTTTTATGCGGAACCTCAGGCTTGCTCTGAGCAACCTGCTTACCAATTCTATTTTTGTTGGCTTTAGGAGCCTTTGGAATAGCAACAGGATCTCTCACTGGAGCATCTCTCTCTGGGCCTGTGCTCTGCCTTTTTGGAGTTTGCATACTTGCCTGTGTTTGTGGTTTAGGCTTTGGCTTTAAGTAATAAACACCACCAATTAATATGGTTTCAGCAACAATATCTCCATCTTTAACTATGTAACTTGCTTTTTCAAGGTGGTGAACTTGAAACTTTAACATTCTAGACAAGTGACACTGACTAAGCAAATTACTGGTTGCTGTTGGTATGTAATAAACATCAGGAATGAATGCATCGAGCTCTTCAACATAAACAGTTCCTTTTCCTTTGACCTGACAAGGATGATTGGAGAAAGAATAAAGTTCACGTAGTTCTGGTTCAGGCTCGTGCATCTCTGTGAAAAGTTCCTTTCTGTAGGTAACATGCAATGCTGCACCACTGTCCAAAGTCCACAGGAGTCGTCTGTCGTACTCTGGTTGAGGTTGTGGATCATTGGTTAAAGCCAATGTGGCGAGTGGAGTTTGTGGATCACGCCAGGGACCACGACGACCTTGTCTTCCGCCTCTGCCTCTGCCTCTGGAATCTGTTCCTCTGGGCTGGTATGTGACGGGAGCTGGAACTCGTTGGGGACAATCCCGGGTGGCATGTCCCACACGATTGCAGGTGTTGCATCTTGGCATCCTTGGAGTGTAGGTCCTTCCTCGGAAGGGGCGCCTAGCTGGAGCTCTTGATGCGGGTGGTCCTCTCAAGTGTGGCGTGGCCAACATGAATGCCTCTTCTTCAATTAAAAGTCTACAAACATTGTCCACTGTGCGTTGAGCAATTGGGACTTGGTTAATTTTTGTAACAGCATCTTTCCATTCATAATTCAAAGAGTTAATAATGATGCTGATCATTTGAATATCCTCAATGTTATGGCCTCTTTCTCTCAATTCTGTTCTCAGACCTTTCAGTTTGGTCAAATGTCCTCCAATTTGTTCACCGGGTTTCAATCTCGAACCGTGGAGTTCAGACATTTTTAGTTTTGACTCACCAGTTAGTGGAGAGACAGAAAATGCCTGGTGAGGAGCCTGCACTTGGTACGCTGGCTGTGCTGGCAGAAATGCCTGTGGTATTTGCTGTGCCTGTTGTGGACCTAAAAATGGTCTTGGTTGTGCCATTGGAGGTGGGCCAGGAGGTGGCCCTATTTGCACTTGTGGCTGGGGCACATATGCAGGCATTTGTAGCTGCTGTGGCTGATGCACTGGAATCTGCTGTATTCCAGTTGCCATTTGTGCTTGAGCTGCAATATTGGCATGACCTGCTGGAGATGCAATCATTTGCCTTTGCTGCATTAAGTTTAATTGTGTTCCATCTAAAAAGGCACCAACACCGCCAGGGGGTGTTTGAGTTTGGGCCTGTGGAAACACTTGTGGCATTTCAGCTTCCTGTAGTAAATTACTTTTGCCAGCAGATGGTGCTGCACCTTTAGCTTCGGGCAGCTTTGCATACGGGGCATTGTATGCTTTAGAGTAGGAGTGGTTATGTAAGACATGTGTAACTTGATCAGGGAGACTTTCATGTGATGTATGCAGTGCTCTTTGCCTTAATTGGCCTGACACAGGATCCACCAGGGGGAGTGTCTTTGGCTCTGAGCAAGAAGACAATATGGCGCTTTTTGAAAAATTTAAGTTACCTCCCATATCTTGCTCAAGCATAGATATAGCCATTTTTGCCTGGGATAGCTGCTGTTCATAGAGTTTTATACGGTCACGATAGGATTTGATGGCCATCTCACGCTGGGTGAGCTTAGAGCTTCGAGGAGAATAATAAATTGTTTCTCTCTCTGCGTGGGAGTAATTTTGCTCAGCAGTGCTTGCACCGAGCTTTACAAATTCAGAAGGTTCTGGGGAGACTTTTTCAGAGCTTGGAAGAGCAGAAGAAAATGTTACTGACCTCAGTCGTAAATCATCATCTTCAAAAACAGCTTCTGTCTTATCTGTCTCCATTTCTGTTCCCACGGCTTTTTCTTGTTCCAGGCGTGTGGCTGTAGTAAGGGGCTGGAAATCTGGAAACCTCCTTTCTGCCGCCTTCTCAGCAAAATACATTTTATATTTGTTTTACTTCTGTTTCGGCATCTCAGCAATATAATTAGCGTACCTCAGTAGCTAAAAACTAATTGCCTATGCGCTCTTATCAGAAGTAACAAAACAAGGGAAAAAAGCCATAAATCAGACCATCCTCGTGCTACCAGAATGTCAGGGCATTTATTAATCCCATGTTTGGCTCTGGGACTAATTACCCTGGTTTAGAGGAGATGTATCGTGGCTTATTCCAAGTTGTAATAATCTGAAAAGAAACGCGAAGGAAGGTTTCTAATAAAACTCATTTATTTGTTATAAAGAAAATAAAACACCTCACTAATTAAGAAAAGTTAATTGTTACATTTTTGAAAGTAATTCTTGCCGGCTATGTGAGCCGGACCTCTGGCAAGAGAACAAAGGAAAGAGTGTGTGAAGAAGCAAGTGAAGGAATGTGGGTGGATACGGAAACACGTAGCTTACTGATAAGAAGTTGGCAAAGCTACGGAGAGTCTGACAGTCCAGAAATAATGAGCTCCGCTGGTAAATAAAATAACGCAGTGACATGGAGGCTGTGCGGATCTGGATGGGGAGGGACAGGCTCAAGCTCAACCCTTCCAAGACTGAGTGGCTTTGGCTCCGGGCATCCCGATATAGTCAGTTGACTCCATCACTGACTATTGGGGGCGAGTCTTTGGACCCCACAGAAGGGGCTCGCAATCTGGGAGTCCTCCTGGATAGGCAGCTGTCCTTGGAGGAACATCTGACAGCTGTAACCAGGGGGACCTTTTGTCAGGTTCGCCTGATTCGCCAGTTGCGGCCCTTTCTTGATCGGGATTCCCTGTGCACAGTCACTCATGCCCTCGTCACCTCTCGCCTTGACTACTGCAACGCTCTCTACATGGGGTTCCCCTTGAAGAGCACCCGGAGGCTCCAACTGGTCCAGAATGCAGCAGTGCGGGTAGTGATGGGAGCAGCATGGCGCTCCCATGTAACACCGCTCCTGCACGAGCTGCACTGGCTCCCAGTGGTCTTCCGGGTGCGCTTCAAGGTGCTGGTTATCACCTTTAAAGCGCTCCATGGCATCGGGCCTAGCTATCTTCGAGACCGCCTGCTGCTACCAACGACCTCCCATCGTCCCGTGCGCTCCCACAGAGAGGGCCTCCTCAGGGTGCCATCAGCCAATCAATGCAGGCTGGTGACCCCCAGGGGGAGGGCCTTCTCTGTGGGGGCACCTACCCTCTGGAATCAGTTGCCCCCAGAGATAAGGAGAATCCAAGACCTTAGTGCCTTCCGCCGTGCCCTTAAAACCCACTTTTTCCAGCAAGCCGGGCTGGCTTAAGAAGAAATTTTAAATGTTTTAATTGGTTTGTATTTTTAATTTTGGGCCAAATTTATATATATTTTAATTGTTTTTAATATTTGTATTTCATGTTTTTTAATTCTGGCTGTACACCGCCCTGAGTCCTCAGGGAGAAGGGCGGTATATAAATTTAAAAAATAAAAAATAAATAAAAATAAAAATAAAAAATGGAATTTGTTGTTTCTTTAATTCAGTCACCAAAAATCCAAAATCCTTTCTATCTCTTAGCATCTTAGGCGGCAACTCTTTGTAGATCCCAATCTCCCTTCCATCCACTTGAATAGTAGAAACAAAAGACTTTTGTAAGATATCATTTCTTATTCTTCTATCTGTAAAGTAGATCACCACATCTCTAGGCAATTGCCTTTGCCTCGCCACCCAAGAATTCACTCTATAGACCTTGTCAATCTTGCACAAAATCTCCTCAGGGTCAACCTTTAGCATCACTGCTAGGGCATCAGCACAAACCCTTCTCAAATCCTCTCTATTGTTCTCTTTTATTCCTCTCAGTCTTACAGCAAACTCCATGAATCTAAATTGCATCACTGTCACTTCATTTTCAATCCTTTGCGTTTTATTATCAACATTAGAAATTTTATAATCAACTTCCTTCATTTTACATTCTACTTCTGAACTAAGTTCTTCCACTTTTTTATCAATCTGGACAACTGCTTCTGACAAACCAGTCACAACCGTCAGTATGTCACGCTTCATCTTGTCATATTTTTCTTGAACCACCTCCTTAATTTCCTGTTGAGATTTTTCAAATTTCTGGTCCAAAACTTCATTTTGATTCAACAGAGCCACAGCAATAAATTCCTTCAAATCTTTAAAATCAGTCTCCTGTGCTTGGCTCTGAGTCTGCAAATTTAAAGGCTGCTCTTGTGGCTTGTGAGTGGGGGAACCCCCCCCCTGCAGCTTTGGCTGGCTTTGTCTGCTTTGAAGCCATTCTGCCACGCAGACTGATTCTTTCTAAGAAGGAAGTCCTCCCTCCCTTTTCACCACAGAATCCTTTCAGAAATTTCCTCAGCTTTAATCAAGTCTCAAGGGAGAAGGAACAGATCAAAATCACTTTAAAAGAACTTTTCCCTTTTCTTCTGGCCTGCGCTGTTACTTTTAGTTACTTTGTAACGTATTAAACACTCAGGCAAATCCACTTTCACTTTCAGCTTTCCCTATCGCTGAAGCCGGACGCCATTTTAGCAAACTTTTACTTTTTCTCAGTTCTTAAATTCATTCACAGGGCTAATAGAAATACTTGCAGTTTGAATTTCAAGTCCAGATTCCACCCGGTTTATTTTTGGTAATTCTCTTGGTTTTCGCTAGTTATGTTGGTCGCGTCGTCTGGCTCTGCTAGATGCAGAGTTGTCCCCTGGGGGGTTTTCTGTAAGAGCAACATTGCTACCACCACAACACTGGCGTCGGCTTGGACGACGAACTGCTGTTTGGGGCCGGGCTGCTGAAGAATGGGTTCTTCAATGAAGAGTTTCTTTAGTTTCTCAAACGCCCTTTGGCAGTCCAGGGACCAGGTCAGTGGTTGGTTTGGTCATGGTTTTGTAGCGGGCCCCCGTTTTCAGCAGCTCCATCAGGGGCAGGGATACTTCTACAAATGCTGGGATGAACTGTCTGTAGAAATTTGCGAACCCCAGGAAGCTTTGGAGCTGCTTGCGTGTACATGGGGCTTGCCAGTCCAGCACTGCTTCCACTTTTCCTGGGTTCATCTCGATTCCCTCATTTGACACTCAGTAGCCCAGGTATCTAGGGAACTCTTATGGAACTCACATTTGGACAGCTTCACATAGAGCTTCGCAGCTATGAGTTTTTTCAGGACCTGCCACACTAGTTTAGTGTGTTCTTCTAGTGTCTCGCTAAGTACAAGAGTGTCATTAAGGTAAACTAGGACACCCTTGTACAGGTGCTCATGTAGCACTTCATTGATTAGCTGCAGGGGCTCCCTGCAGTCCGAATGGCATGACTTTAAACTGGAAGCTGCCTAACAGGCAGTTAAATGCGGTCTTCCATTCATCTCCCTCTTTGATCTGCACCCGGTAATAAGCTTCTCTTAGGTCTACACTTTGCCCTTGGATAGGTGGTTCAGCATGTCCTTCATTAGTGGAAGCGGGTAGATGTTCTCAATGCACATGACGTTAATTCCACAGAAATCAATGCAAAGCTCCACCCCCCCATCTTTTTTTTCTTCGAATAGCACCAGGTCCGCTACTTTGGATTTGGCAGGTTGGATGAAGCCTCTCGCCAAATTGGTGTTGATGTACTTCATCAATTTGTCCATCTCTTTAGGGGTCATGGAATACATCTTGGGCTTTGGCAACTTAGCTTCTGGAACGAATTCTATTGCACAGTTGGTAGGATGGTGTGAGGGGAAGAAGTTAAATTTGTGGTCGCTGAAAGCGTCTGTCAGATGATGTATATCATTTCTATACTCTCTGGGCACCTGGAAGCATCCCAGCGGGCCATCCACGGTGCCGCCCTCCCCCCTGCCAGGGTTGCTAGGGGGCGGGACCTGTTGAGCTTTGGCCCCTGGGGGCGGTGGCAGTGGGCTGATGCCTATTTTTAGCTTTTGGTAGCCATCTTCCCACATGATGGCTGGGCCCCATTTGTCTAGCCTAGCGAACCCCAGGAGAAACGACTCGATCATCTTAAGGGCTTCCACGAAGCGTATGAGTTCCCAGTGGTGCCCCATCTCCAGTCTAACGAGCTCCATGACTAGAGTGGCTGGGGCTATGCCTACTAGAGTCCCATCGACTTGCCCAAAGCATATGGGGCGACCCAGGGGTTTCGTGTCTATCCCTAGCTTTTGGACGGCTGGGAGGCTGATTAGGCACCTGGGGCATCCAGTGTCTGATGGCATCTATGCCCCCTTGGGCCCCAGTCCTGGGTACCACTATTCGGGATTTAATGGAGATGGGGCGGATGGCTTCATTTACCATCAGATCCTCTTCACTTGCCAGTGCTCTCACTGCCGATGCCTGGAAATGATTCCGGAGCTAAAGTTTCTCCCCTACTTAGCGGTGGGGAAGGAACGTCAACAGCTTGCCAGTCAAGCTTCCCTTTGTCTGGCGGTCTCCGTGGAGTTTTCTTCACCCTGGAGCCCATTGGAATATGGAGTTGAGGAATGGAGGACTCGGAAGCTCAGTGGCTGTGCTTGCCACACCTGAAGCACTTGATCGTGGCTGTGGGTGTCAGCTTTGGCGCTGTTCTGCCCCAGCTACAGACCCCAAAGTCTGTACAAAGTCTGTACAAAACTTAAATTTACTAAAATAACTCAGTCTTTTCCAAACAAAGGCTTTCTTAACAGCCTACAAGAAACCAAAGATAAAATAATCACAATCTTACTAAGGTTGGCAGAAAGCCCAGAAGCAATTTGCAGAGAATCCAAATGCGAAGGAGAATGAACTAAAGTTGTTCCCTACAAATTGCTTCAGTCGGTGTTCCTCCTTAAATAGGCTAAGGGAGGGGCCAATTAGCCCCAAGCCTTACTCTCAAGGAGACCTCCTCCTGAGGAGCCACTCCTGCCTTTTGGCAGCTCTGCATGCCCGTGCATCGAGAAGAGGCTCCTCCTCTTCGTCCTCTTCACTTAAAGGAGCTTCTGGAGGTTCTGAAGGCCCTGGCTGAATCCCTGCCTCTGGCACCATATCTTTTCCAGCCTCGTCATTGTCTGACTCAAGTGCCAGCTGCACAGGCTGCTGGTGCAGCACCACACCAGCCTCCTCGCTGTCAGAATCAGCTACAATCCGCACAGGCCGCTGACGGGCCACAACACTATCCCTCACCCCATGGCCCTTCCCCCAAGTCTGTCAATCCGGATGCGGTCTGGACAGGAACTGCTCATGAAAGGTGCGTACAAGATCTGGAGCATGAACGGGGATTGCATCCTCCCAGGTGAAGTCCTCCGGCCCATACCCTTTCCACTCAATGAGGTATTGGAACCGACCCTTCAGCCACCGGAAATCTCGAATGCTAGCAACCTCGTACTCAAGCGATTCATCTTCATCACGAGGAGCTGGCTGAGGACAGTCAAGTTGACGGAGTGGACAGGTAGGCCTTTCGGGAACCAGAAGGGATCGATGAAACACAGGGTGTATCTTCAAAGACCGAGGCAGGGTCAGGCGGTCGGCCACTGAATTGATGACCGCCTCTACAGGAAAAACTCCAATGTAATGATCTAATTTTCTCACTGGCCGATCTGAGGGGAGATGCTTCGTTGACAGCCACACGCAATCCCCAACAGCCAATAGTGGTGTTGCCCGCCGAGAGCGGTCTGCGACGCTTTTATAATCTTCCTTGGCCTTGTCGAGATATCATTTCACCAGTTAATGAACAGCCTGTAACTCAGTCAAGAATTCATCTGCTGGAACTGGGGAGTCAAGGGGCATGAGCAGAAAGAAACGCGTGTGATAGCCCAGATTGGCTAAGAAAGGGGTGGTTTGAGTGGAGGTGTGTTGGGAATTATTAAAAGCAAACTCCGCGACTGCTAAGTATTCTGTCCAATTGTCCTGTTGTTGATTGACAAAACAGCGCAGGTATTGCTCCAATATTCTAATGACTTTTTCAGTCGCGCGGTTAGTTTCAGGATGATGAACCGAAGATAAGCAGATCTTGACATCTAAGGCCGTCATCAACCTTTCCAAAACTGGGCAGTGAACTGGGTCCCTCTGTCTGACACAACCTATCCGATAGGCCATGTAGCTGAAAGACATGTTGGATGAACATGCGAGCAGTGGCGTGAGCAACACAGTCGTGAAACCCGAAGACGGGGGCAAGTCCGTTAGAAAGTCCATCGAGATGACACCCCAAGGTCTCTCTGGTGTCGGCAAGGGCTGAAGTAGTCCTGGGGGAGCACCCACGGACGTCTTGGCCTGTTGACAACGGACGCACGACGTCACATATGTCTGGACATCATGACGGAGATAAGGCTACCAGAAGGTCCGCAACACTAGATTAAGAGTTTTAAACAGACCGAAATGTCCCGCCGCAGGGTTGTCGTGGCACTGGGACAAAATAAGACCCCTAAGCGGCCCCGATGGTACATAAAGTCTCTCCCGGTACCTTGAGAGATTGTCGGTAAACGTCCAGGAAGAGTCGGGCCCTACTTCATGCTTCCAAAGATTGACGTAGGTGTCCTGCTGCTGTGCCTCCCGGATCTGAACCCGTAGGTCGACAGGTTCCTGGACGGCAGCGAACAGCTCAACTGGAATTGTCCGAGGCGGAAGCGGGTCCTTGACTTGGGCATATTCGGGTTTCCTCGAGAGCGCATCTGCTCGTTGACTGCACCCACTCGGAATGTATGTCACCTTGAAGTTGAATCGGGTAAAAAAAAAGGACCACCGGATCTGTCGTTGGTTGAGTTTCCATGCGGTCTGCAGAAACTCCAGATTCTTGTGGTCCATTTGGACTTCCACTTGACGTCAGGCCCCCTCGAGGTGATGTCTCCAGGTCTCGAACGCGGTCTTAATGGCCAGTAGCTCTTTTTCCCAGATGGTATAATTACACTCGGAAGGATTCAATTTCCAGGAATAGTATGCGCAAGGAAAAAGAGTACTGCCAGCCACGTGAGCCTGGAGTAACACCGCTCCGACTGTGATATCTGATGCATCCGTTTCCACCACAAATGGACAGTGAGGGTCAGGATGCTTCAGAATTGGTTCTTTCATGAAGGCCTGCTTTAAGGCCTTGCTCTGATCCATCGCGATGCCCCCAGAGAAATGCGATGGCCCAAGAAGTCGATGGTCGTCTGGTAGAATTGGCATTTCTCCAGCTTTGCATATAACTGGTGTTCCCGAAGCTGTTGCAAGACCAGATGGACATGTTGGAGATGACTTTTCCGGGATGAGGAGTAAATCAAGATGTCATTAAGATAAACCACAACAAACTGGTCCAAAAGATCCCAGAAAATATCGTTCATAAGATGCTGGAAGACAGCGGGAGCATTGGTTAATCCAAACGGCATGACCGAATATTCAAAATGGCCATACCTGGTGCCGAACGCTGTCTTCCACTCATCCCCTTCTTGTACCCGAACCAAATTGTAAGCGCCGCACAGGTCCAACTTGGTAAACACGGTAGCCCCCCGAAGTCTCTCTTAAGAGTTCAGGAATCAAGGGTAAAGGATACCGGTTATGCACTATAATGGCATTCAGCTTATAGTAATCACAGCACAGATGCAAGTCTCTGGTTTTCTTCTTGACAAAGAGGACCGGAGCAGACAAGGGCGATGATGAGGGCCGGATAAAACCCCAGGCCAGTTTTTTGTCCACAAATTCTCTTAATGCAGCCAATTCAGGGTCCGATATAGAATACAACCTCCCTACAGGGAGCGGTGCGTCCGGGATTAAGTCAATGGGACAATAGTATGACCAGTGTGGGGGCAATTGGTCTGCCTCTTTTTCGCTAAAAATGTCGACGAAGTCTGAGAGATAGGCCAGCAAAGATACCGCAGGTGGACCCTGCACCTGGCCTGCGTAGACTTGACGAGTATGATCCACACATTGCAGGCTCGGGAATGACATAAAATTCTGGGACCAAAGGATGTGTGGATCATGAGTTCGAAGCCACGCCAGCCCCAAAACCAAAGGAAAATGTAATCCGGACGTGACATAAAATTGTATGGCCTCCTCATGTTTACCGATGGTCAGATGCACGGGTTAAGTGGCGGCCTTAATCGGCCCAGACAGAAGCACCCGACCGTCAATGGTCTCCACGACCATGGGAGGATCCACTGGACACAGGGGAACGGCAAAGTGATTGGCAAACATGAAATTGATAGTCGCACCGGAGTCCACCAAAACACGAGCCGGGATCCCTTGGGGGTTATTGGCAATGAAAACTTTGGTGTTCAAGATCAAATGATGAGGGGGTCCAGAATCCACCTCCGCAGGACATGAGCCGATGTTGGTATGTGCCCGATCCAGAGTCTCCACTAGATCGGGCTCCGGCCATTTCCCGACAGGGTAGACTGTGACTGTGGTATAGGAGCAGGAGCCGATGCCCTGCATTGTTTCTTGGGGCAAGAGGCAGCGAAGTGTCCAAGCTCCCCACAATATAAGCACAACCCCCCTGCCCGTTGTCTGTCCTTCTCAGCTATTGAGAGGCGGGGTCTGGCTACACCAATTTCCATGGGCTCCTCCCTTGGAGCCTCACGTACAACTGGGTTCACAGTTCCTGGTGAGCACGACGAGAGGGCCAGTGCTGTAACCTCGCATCAATTCTGAGGCACAGACGAAACAGCTCATTAAGAGTCGGAGGAATGTCCACTCTAGCCAACTCATCCTGTAACGCCTCCGACAAGCCCTCCTGGAATACATCCAAAAGTGCTGCCTAATTCCAGGCTGAGTCCTGGCTTAACAAACGGAATTCGCTAATGTATTCCTGTAGGGGTAGCCGGCCTTGCTTCAAGGACTTCAACTCTGCGCACCCGTGCATCGAAAAGAGGCTCCTCCTCTTCGTCCTCTTCACTTAAAGGAGCTTCTGGAGGTTCTGAAAGCCCTGGCTGAATCCCTGCCTCTGGCACCACATCTTCTCCAGCATCCTCATTGTCTGACTCAAGTGCCAGCTGCACAGGCTGCTGGCGCAGCATCACACCAGCCTCCTCGCTGTCAGAATCAGCTACAATCCTCACAGGCCGCTAACAGGCAACAACAGGCGCTTCGGCCGGTTTTGCAGGGGATCAGCAGCCCAGGGCTCTCATAGTAGGATTTTCCAGAGTTGGCTTCTGGTGAGGGTGGATCTCCAGGTCCATGGACACTGTCATCCGGTACCAATCTTGTATGTGGTCAGGAACCCCTTGAAAGGCACAAGCTTGTCTGAGGTCCTGATCTAGAGCCTCTTTGAAGTGGTGAACAAAGAGGTGTTCTGGCCAGTATCTCAACTTTCCGGCCAATCTACAGAATTCCCAGACAAATTCTTTTGGGGGTCTGCCTCTTTGCTTCAGGTTCTGCTTCTGCTTCTTCCCTATGGGCCGTATCTTCGAATCGGACCTGAAGTAGTTGCACAAATTCATCTGTGTCTTCTAGTTCTGGGACTCCTTCATCATGCAGTTGGGCTATCTATTCAGCTGTTTCTCCCTCCATCATATTGTCAGCAATAGCTGAGACTATATCCTGAATTGTTTGGTATTAATCCCCATACCAGTCAAGATGGGACCAAATCTGATTCAGGAAATAAGCCAGTTTTTCCGGGGTCCCAACGAAAGTCACTCTGAACCATGGGGGAGTGGCGGCTGGTAGTGCCAGCTGCAGAGGGGGGGCAGGCTGGCATCCACTAATACTGCACCCATCCCTGGCTGGGGTAAAAGGCCCATCCGGGGGGATTTGGTTTGCCGGAGGGGCAGTCGGGCAGGTGGCTGGTGAGGAGGAGGAGTCAGTCTTGGCAGCAACAATGTCTCCCTCCGCCATCCCAGGCTGGATTGACCCAGAGGCCCCTGTTGCTGGCTAGCATTAGTTCCCATTGGATCTGTCATCCCAATAGACCGGGCCCGGTGGGAAAGATTTTGGCGCAGTGTTCTTTATGCCAAGTGGAACGAGGCAGATGCTCCACTCTGGATGGTCGTGCCGCCATGGCCTAGGAAGGTGAATGTGGGCTGAGTCAGTACCCAACCAGGCTGGCCGCTTGGAGGGAGTTGGGCAATGCTGCCCACACTGAGCTGGCCAAACCTCTCTGGGAGGCCAACCAGCGACTGGCTTTGAGATGGTGGCTAAAGACCCCACTCTCTGGACTTACTAAGCTCGTGGGGTCTAGTTGTTCTCCACTGAAAACTGGTGTGCTCGGTCCGTCCCAATGCAATCTGGGACTCCTGGAAGTTCACCACACCAACCAATCCTTTGGTGGTGGGATTCCTGTTGATTCATCCCTTCAGAAGGATCCATCTGTGTGATCTGCCAGGGTGCCAGCTCTTTGGGCTGGACACTTGGCCTCCACAGCTTCCGCTTCAGCTACCACAGCTGCTGAGGGATAGCAGAAGGTCCCGCAGGCAATATCCGAGCTAGTCCCGGTGGCTCCCTCCATGGTCATTTTTTCCCTCTATTTTCCCTGAGTCTTTGTGCTACCCGGTAGACCGGGAAAGTGCCCGGGGCTCAGAACCCTGGACAGCAAACCTGTGGCATGGGGAGCTGCTTGATAGGTTTTAAAAGGAGATTCGGGTTAATGTTAGGGTTCCAAGTAACACCCCCAATGAAACCAAAATTTGAAGGCAGGCATTTTTCTCAAAGCTTGAATTTATTAGAGATGTCATATTGGAACATCTGGGAAAACCCGAATCTGAATGCCCTGGGTTCTCCCCACCCAAAGTAAAGTCAAAGTTCCTTCCCCTGCATCCACATGGGTGTCACATGGTCAAATTAGGTCGCTGTCCCAATTGTAGTTGACTTCCAGTCACGCCTCTTGAGGTGCAGGCTGGACATCCTTGACTCTCAAGGGAAAATATGTTGTTATGGCTATACACCCCACACTGTCTCCACCCCCCTCCTGTTTCCACAGCTTGCCCATCCACTGCTGTGGCAGCCCTGAAGATTCCAATTTAAAGATGGCTCCAGGGCTGACAATAGGTGCCATTACCTAAAGCTTCATTGGTGGGATGAAACTCATGACCGGAATGGAGGGATACAAACTTTCGAAAGAAACAGACCGAATAAAAGAGGAGGTGGAGTTGCATTATATATAAGAGATCACTACATCTCTACAAAAATGCACAAAACCAAGAATGAAAGCCTCTCGGAATGCATATGGGTCAATATAAAAGAAAAGAAAAATGAGATTGCCATAAATGTATACTACAGGCTACCCAACCAAGCAGAAGAAATAGACAAACTTTTTGTTAACCAGTTAACATATCTGTAGGAAACACACCACATTAGTAATGGGGGACTTTACCCTGACATCAACTGGGAGACAAATTCTGCATCAAGTGAGAGATCAAACAGGTTCCTGACCAACCTGGCTGACAACTTTGTCATCCAAAAGGTAGAAGTGGGAATTAGAAGGACAGCTATACTGGACCTAATTCTTACTAATAGAGAAGAAATTATAGAGAGGGTTCAAGTAGCCAGAACTTTGGGAGAGAGTGACTATGTCATATTGGAATTCAATATAATGGAAACACAAAAATTAGAACATAATCAAACCAGTGCCTTAGATTTTAAAAAAGCTGATTTTAACAAATTTAGAAATAGTTTGGGAAGGATTCCATAGATGAAAATTGTAAAGGGGAAAACAACTCAAGAAGTTTGGGAAACTCTATAAAGTATGATTATAAAAGCCCAATCCAGCTCAATACTGCTGAAAAAGAAAAACAAGAAACCCGCATGATTAAAAGAACTCTCTGATAAACTGAAAGTCAAAAAAGATAAGTACAAAAAATGGAAAGAGGGACATATAATTAAGGCAGAATACCAACAAATAGCCCAAACTTGCAAAGATAAAGTCAGGAAAACTAAGACTCATAGTGAAATAAGACTTGCAACAAATGTCAAAAATAGTAAAAGTTTCTTTCAACTTATGAAAAACAAGAAAAAAGTCAAGGAAACAATCAGTCCACTAATGAGAGAAGATGGCAAGGAAGTAACAGACAATAGAGAGAAAGCAGAGCTACTTAATTCATTCTTTGCATCTATCTTCACGCAAAAAGATAATACAGCCCAACCTACCAAAAACAACTGTAAAAGACAGACTTAAATTAAATTACCGTATTTTTCGGAGTATAAGACGCTCTGGACTAAAAACGGACCTACCTTTTTGGGGGAGGAAAATAAGATATACACTAGTGCATGGATATGGTAAATAATATGAAATTTTACCAGTTTGGAACTGTTTTAAGTTTTTTTTTCTTTGCATAGATTGGTATTGTAATCGGAATCAGTAAATTATTCAGCACGCAATCTGTTAGATGTAAAGCTTTTCCCCCCCTCTATTTTCCAGGTAACATTTTAATTAAGTTAGTTAAGTTAAGTTAAAAATGCTTTTTAAATTCCAGCTAATTGTTGATTCTAGACAGAAATTTTACAACAAAAGGATACAAAGAAGAAAATAAGACCATAAAACACTCACAATAACTCTGCCTCTGCTTCCCAGCTTGCCTCGTTGCAGCAAACAGCCTGCTTTAGTTTCATTTTCATTTTCAGCACAAGAAAAAAAAATCCTGCCTCCCAGCAATTTGCCTGCTTGCAGCAAGCAGCGGAGGCCATTGTGGCAATAGGCAATGGCAATTCCTGCAGCTTGAAACAGCTGAGGGTTGGGAGGCCGATCTAACCCACAATCAACTGCTTGTGCTAATCAGGCTGTGCTAAAGCTGAAATGGGCTGTTTTGCTGTTTATTGCTTGCTGCAAGGAGGTAAATTGCTGGGAGGCAGAGGCCAAAGGGTGGGGGCCGGTGGGTGGGCGGGGCTACATTCAGAGTATAAGATGTTCTCAAATTTTCACCCTCTTTTAGGGGGAAAAAGTGCGTCTTATACTCCGAAAAATACGGTAAGCAAGAAAATGATAAAAGAATACCTGCCTGCTCTAGACAAGTTCAAATCACTGGGACTTGATGGATTACATCCCAGAGTTCTGAAGGAGCTGGCAGACATGATCTTGGAACCATTGAACCAGTGGTGGGATTCTGCCGGTTCTAGGGGGTTCGGCTGAACCCTTTGTTAAATTGCTGGCTCGCCCCGCCCCTTGCCCCGCCCCTCCGCACCACTATTTATTGCCAATAAATAGTGGTGGGCGAGGGACGGGCGAGCCAGCAATTTAACAAAGGGTTCGGTGTTTTTTTGTAATTTTATTGGCCCGCAGAGCTTCAGCATAGGCTAATTAGCCCTTGCTTAGATTGGCTCCCGACTCTCAGCTGATTTGCTCTCAGCTGTTTTGCTCAGGGCTCTGCTGCTTGCTTGCTTGCAAAGAGTGCTGATTTTTTTCCCCCTAGCTATGCTGAAAAACGAAACAGAAAGTAAAGCAGGCTGTTGGCTTTGCTGTTGTTGCAACGTTGGGAAATTAGGCGGGCAGATTTCTTTTCTTTTTCCTCACCAAAAAAGGTAGGTGCAAACAATGGGAAATTTAGGGGAAAAGAGGAGGTTCAAGATTTTAAAACACAAAAGAAAAAAAGCTCTATTTAACTAGGGAATTGTAATAATTGAGATACTATTAATTGTATATTGTGTTGAAAGCAGAAATGGTTAAGTTGTGGTTTGGAGAAATATATGGGGGAAATTATTTGGTTTATTATTATTGGTAAATATAATTAATTGATTTGTAAGAAATTGGATTGCATGGAAATAATTGGAATATTCATGTTCATATTGATTAATATACAAAAAGTAGTTATATAACTAATTGATTTATATTAAAATGTTGAATTTATATTAAACAACTGTAATATTACATAATTAACCAATGTGAGGATGGATATAAAAATAGATGACAATGCGAAGGGGTATAATATAGAATAGAAGGGAAAAATTGAATTTGATTAAGATTAGAGATGAAGATGAAGGGTAATATTGGTTTTTTACAAAAATAGATGAGGAATAAATATGGCAAAAAGGAAATATAGAAATTGTAAATTTAATTGAAATGACTAAACACTGTTTAAATTTGTGAACCAGCCAAATACTCTGTTCAAAGAAAATACATTGTATGTTTGTATGTGTGTTTCTAATTATTGTTATTTATTCATATTTGTTCTCTTTTATTCTTTAAAGTTTAACAATTCATTCTTTATCTTAATATCTTTATATTTGTTTGGGATTGGCTTTCTTCCCTTTCATCTTTTTTATTGTACAGCAATCTTTCTCCTCAAACCTACCACCTCTCTCTTTTCTTTCCTTCTTACTTTCTCTTCCTCCGCTTCTTCTTCTCCTCCCTACTTCCTCTTCCTTTCTCCTTCTCCTCCTCACTTCCTCCCTCTCTTACCCTCACTCCTACTCTAATTTCCCTTCCCTTCCTTCATCCCTCTCTATTGCTGTATCCTTTTATGCATATGGACTACTCAGAGGGCTGAAAAAGTTATTTCTGACTGGTCCTCACACTTTTGACCAGTACTCGAACTTACGACTGTCCTCACATTTTACGTTTTTGCCCTATCTTGTCACCATGATGAAGAGAAGCAGTTGTGAAATGAGTGACATGGTTGTTAAGAATGCCGCAATGGGCATAAATGTGAGGATGGTCATAAGTGCGAGGACCGGTCAAAAGTGCGAGGACCTGTCAGAAATGACTTTTTTCAGCCCTCTGTAGTCCCTATGCAGATAGCCACGCCCATCGGTCACATGACCAGCTAGCTACACCCACCCGGTCACATGACCACCAAGCCACACCCCCAACAGCCACGCCCACAGAACCGGTTGTTAAAAAAATTGAATCCCACCACTACATTGAACCATATCTTCCAAAGACCCTGGAGCACATACAGGTAGTTCTCAGTTTATAACTACAATTAAATCAAAAATTTCTGTAGTTAGCAAGACAGTTATTAAGTGTGTTTTGCCCCATTTTACAATTTTTCTTGCAGAGTTGTTAAGTGAATCACTGCAGTTGTTAGTAACATGGACATTAAGTGAATCTAGTTTTTTCATTGACTTTGATTGTCAGAAAGTCACAAAAGGTGATCACATGACCCCAGGACAGTGCAAACATAAATACATGCCAAATTGCCAACTTCCAATCTCCAAATTTTGATCAAGTGACCATGGGGATGCTGCAACAGTCATAAATTTGAAAAATGGTCATAAGTCACTTTTTTCAGTGCCATTGTAATTTCAAATAATCACTAAACAAATCATTGTAAGTTGAGGAATACCTGTATCGTACAGGATAAATTTTCTTAAAGATAAATATTAGAAGGTTTTTCATATTGCAGAGGAGTTGAATAAAATATGTCATTAACTCGATAGGCATCCAAGAAGAAAGTGTACATGTTGTACAATCTCCAGCCGGATCGTTCTGTGACAGGAGGAGCTTGGTATAGTGACCAAGACTTCGAATCTGAATTTGTAGAGGTGCTAAATCAACAGTGTTTTAAATTTCTTCAGACTAAGGTAAATGACTCGTGTAATTTGCATACATTCTTTCCCTTTCCCTTTCCCTTCTTTCCCCTCTTACAAGAGGGAATTACGAGGGAGTAAGCAGTTACTCAATTCCGAATACCCACAAAAACATTGTGGTAGTATTGGCAGCACTGGGAGCTGCGGGTATGCAACACAAAAAGCCCAATTTGTTCCCCATTGTGTGCATACTCATTCTCTTTTAATTCCTTCATCTCCAATCTCTCTGCTGTGCAGAGGGGGAAAAATAAGAAAAAAATGGGTCAGTTACAACAGGACAATGTATCCGAACTAATTGTAATGGTGATAGCTATCATTCTGTACTTAATAAGGTTTCTCTAAAGCTGTCCAACTTTCACTGCAGACCATTGCAACAAGTCTCTTTAAGATTTCCAGTCCCTACTTTTATCAAATTTGTAGATTCTCTTCAGCTGTATATAAATTTTATAGAGCAAGAAATTGGATAGTATTAATGATCATTTCTAACTCTATAATTTTGTGATACTTCAGAGTATTCAAATTGGATCTTGCATCTTATAGTGGATGCTATAATGGATTTTTTCCTGAACAGTTTGAGTACATTAAAGTTATTCCTAAGGAAAGGATCCCTGGGATATAACTAAAAAGGCAGATGTTTCATGTAATGATCCCACAAGCTGGTTAGGCATTTAATATGGCAGATGTGGTACTTTTATGTGGCAGAAAAAAAGACTAGAGTCCTAGTATATTACAGAGAATTCTAATTTACATGTTTGAATTTCTAACATTCTGCTTTCCAGAATACATATATACTATCTATCTTTAGCTTTTGATAGCACTGAAAATCTCAGCATTTCATATAGTTTTATTCCAATATTTGTGTCATTTCAACTCTAACTCATTATTGAATAAAATTAAATCCTGAGATAACAAATCCCTTTGTGCTTTCTTCTATTCTCTGAAGAAAGTTGCAAGCACTTTTCTGAAGAAAAAAAATAGGCCAGTTAATGGTAATTAAGTTATTGTTAAGTATCATTATGACTCTAGACTATGAATGAAAAATAATTTTTAAAAATTCATTTTTTAAAAGTTTATAGTATTTGTTTTTAAAAAGAAACTTATTAATGTTGAAGAAGTCAATGAAGTGCAGCAAAGGGAAGCCACAGAGGCATTTGTTAAAGGTTAATTATTTTGATGCCAAGAAATGCTTCTTTAAAACACTGTATGAATAGCTTACCTACAAACATCTTTGAATTAAATCCAGCTAAAATATCCTTATCCACTGATATAGGTGGCTTCTCTAGTACATCTTTTTTTTTCATTGGTATTTTGTAGGCTGAAGCAGCTCGAGAAACCAAGCAGAATCCTATGATACAAAGAAATAGTTCATTCGCATCTTCTCACGAGGTGTGGAAATATATCAGTGAGCTAGGTATCAGTAAGGTAAGACCATTGGTGTATTAGTTTTTCATTTTGTACTTAAAGAACAATATTGTGTCTTGAAAAATAATAGGCATTTTCTTTTTTGTTGTATTTGTAGATCATGTGGAAGCACACCTTTAGTTGAACTGCATTAATGCAGTGGTCACCTTATGGGGACTTAAGCTGCTGCTATTGGTCCTAACTCATTTTGTTGTAAAAGGTATCTGAATGATGGTTAATTTTTACCAATGGCTTTCAGGATCCATTTTTAAAAATAATCAATTGGATTATAAATCCATTTGAATATTATTTATTAAAAATTAGATCCTATTTTTTAGATTTTATCCACAGAAATATGGAAAGAAAGAAAGAGAGAATGAAAAAGAAAAGGAAGTATTTTTTTTTCCCTGAAAGCAATAGCAGTCTGGGTTCAAGCAAGACTTTTAAACTAAAATGTATAGCTTCAGAATGTACCTTGAAGAAATGCTTGATTATTGGGTTAAGCAATTACTTTTAATAATAAAACAGATTTCAGTTTTGAAGAAAATTAAGATTAAACCTGATAGAAAAAAATTATGGACATATTTTTTCATGGGCATATTTTTTAATAGTATTGGATGGCCTCTTTGCATCATATCATGCAAAATTAATTCTGAATTAGAGAGAGCTCTGATTCAGCAGATGAGTTTTATGATCCACTTGATTTAAAGCGCTCTTTATTCCTTTTTTTTCTAGAATATTTAAACTCTGCTTTTGGCTGAACGATGTTTCCTTTTTAAAATGGATATTCAGCCTACCTCTGGCAATTTTACTCCTCTTTATTGTTTTTATTTATTTATATTTTGTATTTCTAGACTGCCCATCTCCCTCAGAGGGATCTTGCATAGTCTATGTAATTGGAAAGCAATTGTCTTTACCACATGTCTTGATAACTAAACTAATAAGTTAATTCTTTCATGCTGAAATCATGCTGGATTTTTAAAAAACAGTTCTGTTCAATTAAGCATTAGTTGTGTTATAGAAGCATTTACAATAGCCTGCTTTTCAAGCATCAGTATATGCTTTTTCTTAAAGAATTCTTACTTGAGCTTTTTAAATTCTTTAGGTGGAATTGTCAATGGAGGACATAGAAACAATTTTAAATACCTTAATATATGATGGAAAAGTAGAAATGACCATTATTGCTGCAAAGGAAGCATCAGCAGGGAGTGTAGATGGGCACATGAAACTCTACAGAGCTATCAGTCCAGTCATACAACCCACTGGGTTGATACGGATACCTTGCGGACTTTGTCCAGTAAGTATTCCTCAGGAATCATATATTGAGATCAGATGTTTTACTAGTGTGACTCATTAAAATTTATCTGCATATCAGTCATTCAAATTAGACTTCAGAATACAGGTAGTCTTCATCTTACTTCATTTAGTGACTGTTCAAAGTTATAGCAGTACTGGAAAAAGTGACATGATCAGTTTTCTCACGTATGACTGTTGCAGCATCCCTGCTTATGTGAGCAGCATCTTCATGGTCATGTGATCAAAATTCAGATGCTTGGCATCTGACTCATATTTGTGATAGTTGCAGTGTCCCGTGGTCATACAGCTTTTGTACCCTTCTGACAAGCAAAATCAGTGGGGAAAGCCAGATTCACTTAACATGAATATTACTAAACAACTACGGTGATTCACTTAACAACTGTGGCAAAAAATATTGTAAAATGGGCAAAACTCACTTAACAAATATCTCATTTAGCAACAGGAATTTTGGACTCAATTGTGGTTGTAAGTTGAGGACTACCTGTACAGGGTATTTATTGTTTTATATCTGGTAAAATAATTAAGCAGGAATGGGAAATCATTCAAGCAAGTTGGTGAGAATATGTTGTAGAAACTACTGGATTGATATTTTTCAGCAAAATTTATTATTTGGCTTATATTGCTAGTAGTTTATTTGCTCATTCCAGGTTTAATTTTAAAAAAATCACATTTATTTAGTGTTGAAATATCAAGGAGAAGTTAAAAATGTCAGTGATTAAAAGATAGGCAAAGTTAAAATTGTTTTTGCCATGAATATAAAGGAGAACTGAGCAGCCTTTGATCGTTGAGGGCCTTAGTTAATTGTGTGGGTTGCAGTGGACCAAGCTAAATCAGACATATGAGCTGAACTGAAAATTCATGGGGATTTTTTTTCTGATGGAGGAGAGTGATATCTTTTTTTTCTTCTCTTTGATCTTTTGAGAAAAAGTTTTGAGTATCAACATAGTAGTGAGGATTTGGGTTAGAATCCTGGAGACTGAATTTTATTCTTTGGTTAGGCATAGATGCCAGATGAGTGTCTTGGACTAACTCATCTCTGTGTTGTGTGGAAAACAAGTAAGGAAGGAACATTATTTATGTAACCTTGAGTTGTACAAATAAAGAAGGGATATAAATCAAGGGTGTCAAACTCATGGCCCACAGGTCAGATGCGTTACGTGCTAGCCATATCCACCCCCATTTTAGCGAAGGGGGGGAAAGTCACGATACGTCACATAACATCGTGATGACGCGAGTTTGACACTCCTGATATAAATCAAATAAATAAACTGTCTAAAGCTGTATACTGCTTTAAAGTCTGTCACTGATTTTCAGTAATCATAGCACCCTTACTCCATTCAAAGGGAATTTGGGGGCTGCTTGTAGCTCTGGGAGACAGGTGAAGGCCAACTTCTTTGTAGAAAGGGTGGTTTCACAGTCTGAAAGTAGACTCCCAAGATAGCTAGCTTGTTTCTTGCAAGAACGTTTGTGCCTCTTCAATCACATAAGTAAGCCAAATGGGTTACAGAAATATGAAACAATACTCTTTTCTGTCCCCTAACTCCTCAAGAAGAACAGATTAGATTCCTTGTTTGGTCCAACCAGTTTCAGTTTTGTTCCAAATAGTGATGTGAAATCTTTTATTGTGGATGTTTTATAGATTTTACTTTCAGAATAGCCTGAAGGCTTCTAGATACTGAATATCAAGATTAATTAGCCTCAGTTCAGACTCATTTAGGAAACAAACAAGGCATGGCAGATGGCAACTGGCTGATTTTTATTATTTCATCATCCCCAGCATGTATGTTTCTTTAGACCCAGCTAGGGTCCAGCAGTTTGGTAGGGTAACTAATACAGACTCTATACTAGCCTGTACCTACCATATTTTTCAGAGTATAAGACGCACCTTTCCCCCCCCTAAAAGTGGGTGAAAATTTAGGTACATCTTATACACCGAATGTAGCCCCGTCCACCCACTGGCGCCCCACCCTGTGGCCTCTGCCTCGCAGCAGTTACCTCCTTGCAAGCAAACAGCAAGAAAAAACAGCTCCTTTCAGCTTCAGCACAGCCTAATTAGCACAAGTTGATTCCATCTGCCTCCCGACTCTCAGCTGTTTTGTGCAGGGCTGTGCTGCTTGCTGCAAAAAGGTAAATTGCTGGAGCAGTTTTTTTTTTTCCTTGTGCTAATCAAGCTATATTGAAAACGAAAATGAAAGTAAAGCAGGCTGTTTGCTGTTTGCTCAGAGGCAGAGGGAGATTTCTTTTTCTTCTTTTCCTCACCAAAAAAGGTAGGTGCATCTTATTCTCCGGTGCGTCTTATACTCCGAAAAATACGGTATTTCTGTGACTCTGGTACTCTTACGTGTTGCTCTAAATGACTGCAAAAAAAATAATTTCCCCCCCTCTTACTATTCCATGTTTTATGTCATTCTGATGAATTTTACAGAGTTGTGTTTCAGTTAAAGTAACTTTCATCATACACAATATTGTTAAGTTTTGCATGGTGGCTGTTAATATCTGCAAACAGTTGATGCTACATTGTTTTTATTTACTTTTAAGAGAACCTTAAGCTGTTGGTGTCCAACCTATACTTTATTTCATTCTGGTCTGTTTATAATCTTTATTGCAATAAATTTATAGAAGCCCATAGAAACAAAGTCCTCAGCAATAATAGCAATAAAAAAATAATAAGCAATGCTCACAGACATCTCAGGTACAGGTTTTATCAATTTCTCAATCCCCCATACCCACCTAAAGACACAAGTTTTAACAGGTTTTCTCAATATTAGTTCAAGAGCAATCATTCTCACAGACTCCCAGGTTCAGACCACCTCACTAAGTTTTGGGGAAAATAGCAGGCAGGAATATTTAATATGCCAAGTTGACTTGACCAAAATAAAGGTGGGGGGAGAATCGAATAGCTATTACAGTCAACATGAACGCCATGCAGAAACAGTTTAGTAGTCAGTGTACCTTTGGGCATTTCCTCTGTATATGAATAATTGTATCTTATATTTAGCTGAAGTTTTTATGTCATCTTCAAGAGCAATCCCCTATAGAGCGAGTTATAGTAGTCCAGAGAGAGAGAGAGAGAGAGAGAGAGAGAGAGAGAGAGAGAGAGAGAGACTTACATTAAACATTAGCCGTTTAAATTATATTCCGAAACAAAACAGTTAAACTGTTAAAACCTGTAAATGTTGTATTCAAAATATATTTCTAGTATCTAATCCAGAAAGTAGTTTAATTAATTGTCTGAAAGATGATTGTGAATTTAAGATAAACCTCCAAGAAAGAATAGACGAAAACCAGATTTATCAATATGCATGAAAACCTTGTGTACTGCTCAGCTACCATTGACATTTATCCTTGAAGCTTCTTCCTAGCAACCAGGATATGAAATGCATCTATTATACATATTCTTTACGCCCCACCCCATTACTGTTCATAAAAGGTTGGCAGTACAACAAAAATAGTTGAATTACTGTTAATTCAAATGGTAGGAAACATGACAATCTGTTAATTATTTTATCCCACCTTTATTATTTTTACAAATAACTCAAGGTGGTGAATGTATATAACACACTTTCCTCCCCACAATAATCCTGTGAGGTGGGCTGGGCTGAGAGAAAGTGACTAGCCCAGTTGACTTTCAAGGCTAAGGCAGGACTTAAACTTACAATGTCCTACTTTCAAGCTTGATACCTTAACCACTAGATCAAACTGGCTCTCAGCACTTGGAAATTTGAGTTCAGCAACAAATGTATATATAGTTCTCTGTGGGGCTTCCTTTTCCTGAAAAAAAAGCTGTGTAGTCACAAAGATCCCAAGGCCTCTTTGATTTTACTTTCTCATTCAAGGTATAGGATGTCTTTGGCTTGGGGCACCCCTTATTTCATTAGGCAGCTATATTCAATCCTAGCCTCCAGATTAGTGTATTATTGATGGACTGCAGTTACTTCCAAATAAAACTTTTAGATTTCCAGTTAAGTCTGTGATTATTTTGGTAATATTGGTGCATTATTCTATTGCACTAACTTCTCTTTTAAAGCCCATTTTAAAATATGGCACTTGAATATTGCAGTTTAGGATTATAATAATAGTTGTTGGTCTCCAATTGTCTAATAAATTGATTAGTAAAATGAATCAGATTATTCTAGGATTCTGTCAACTAATGTTGAGGGAGTTGCTTCTGGATGAAGTTGTACTTTCTTGTGCTTCATAATACCTGGGAAGATCCTGGAAAAGACAAATCAAGCTAATCAAGCAACACATCTGCGAATACCTCAAAGCAAGCACTTATAATCAGAAGCCAACATGGGTTTGTCAAAACCCCATCATTCCAAGCAAACCTTATTGCATTCTTTGACAAAGTGACAAAGTTAATGGACCAGCTAAATACATAGGCATAATTTGCTTGGACTTCAGTAAGGCATTTGATAAAATAGGCCACAAGCAACCAACTTATGATTAGAGATTAGGCACATGGTGGCTCATGTGGTTAGGATGCTGGCTTGATAAGTAGCAAGCCTGCATTCAAGACTGGAGTGCTGCCGTGGGGTGACTTCCTATCCCTTGTTCCAGCTTCTCCTTGGGACATGAAAGAAGCCCCCAACTGGGTGTCTTCTGGATAACAGTGATGTCACCAATTAATCCTTTCAACCTGGAAGTGCCTTGGTGCTTCCAACATGAGCGTGATGCAATTAGAAGACTGGAGGCTAAAACATAAAGAAAGTTGAAGGAATTGAGTATGTCTAGTCCAGGGGTGGGCAACATGTGGCTCCAGAGCCGCATGTGGCTCTTTGGGCCCTCTGCTGCAGCTCCCTGCCACCCTGTCACGGCAGAGGGATGAAAGAGCCATCGTCCTGTCGCAGCAGTGGCATGGTCGGAGCTTTAGTGCGGGAGTGAAGCACCCCTGCACTTGCCTTTGCGTGGCAACAGTATTCCACCTTTGTCACGGAACATTTGCTGTTGCCGCCAGTAAAGAGGGCTGGGAGAGAACGGCGGGGGAGGATCCTGCAGGGTGGGGGCCATCCCCCAAGCCTGGCCTTCCTCCTACCTTGTAGGTGGGGCCAAGAGAAAGAAGAGAGCAGTGTGGAGAACCACTCCCCTCCCCCACTGAGTGCCGAGCAAAACAGCCCAGCGGGGGGGGGGGATGGCCCAGCAGAAGCCATTGGCAAGTTGGATGGTGGACAGGCATGGCCCAGCTCTTGCGGCGGGATGCTATTTGCCACCTTTCAAATGTGCCATTTTCTGTTGCCTGTGCCTTCCCCGATCTCAGCTCTTTCGCCCCAGTGAGAGCTATGTTTCTGCTTGCTTTCATTTCCTGTGCCTACCCTGGGCAGCAATGGCTGGGGCCATGGGGGGCGGAGTAAGCAGAGGTGTCAGGGCTGCTCCCCCTCTCAGCAAGCTGGGTGTTCTGCCCCAGCTACGGACCCCAAAGAACGCAGCACACACAAAGTCTGTACAAACCTTAGTTTACTAAATTAAATCAGTCTTTTTCAAACAAAGGCTGTTAATTAACTTTCTTAACAGCCTACAAGAATTCAAAGAATAAATAATTGTAATCTTACTATGGTTGGCAGAAAGACCAGAAGCAATTTGTAGAGAACTAAGATCAAGACACAAAGGAGAGTGAACGAAGTTGTTCCCTGCAAATTGCCTCAGTCGTCGTCCTTCCTTAAATAGGTTAAGGGAGTGGCCAATTAGCCCCAAGCCTTACTTTCAAGGAGACCTCCTCCTGAGGAATGACTCCTGCCTTTTGGCAGCTCTGCGTGCCTGTGCATCGAGAAAAGGCTCCTCCTCTTCTTCCTCTTCACTTATGGGAGGTTCTGAAGGCCCTGGCTGAATCCCCGCCTATGGCACCACATCTTTTCCAGCCTCCTCATTGTCTGACTCGAATGCCAGCTGCACAGGCTGCTGGCGCAGCACCACACCAGCCTCCTCGCTGTTGGAATCAGCTACTAGCTGCACAGGCCACTGTTCCTCAGACGGCCGGCTGTGAATCCCTCCTTGTGAAATGGGGCCACGGGGTTCAGATGGGTTTGCTGATCACGTATCTGGCTCCCTGCCATGTGGCAGCAGCCCTGCCCGAGCTACTCAGCGTCATCGCCACGGTGGCGGTTGAGACCCCTAGGCTTATGGTCATGGGGGATTTCAACTTGCCGTCCGTTGGTGAGGCATCTGAGGTGGCTCGGGAGTTCATGGCTTCCATGACAGCCATGGACCTGACCCAGTTAATTCATGGCCCTACCCACACGGGGGGAAACACGCTGGATCTGGTTTTTGTCTCTGGACAGTGATTGAGTGATCTCGAGATAGGGGATATAGTCACCGAGCCCTTGTCATGGTCTGATCACTCTCTCCTTCGTCTCGACCTTCGAACCGCTACACCCCGCCGCAGGGAGCCGGAGCCGGTAAGATGGTTCCGCCCCAGGCGCCTGATGGAACCTGATAGGTTCCAGATGGAGCTTGGGCCATTTCCTGAGGCTCTGGCACACGCCTCGACTGGAGACCTAGTGGCCGCCTGGGATAGGACGGTCGCTGGAGCTCTGGATCGGGTCGTGCCTTTGCGGCCTCTGACCCGGCGCCGATCTCATTTAGCTCCTCATTTAGCCCTCATTTAGCTGAGGGAGTTGAAGCGCCGGAAAAGACGCCTAGAGAGTAGTTGGAGGGCCAGTCTTTCTGAATCTGACCGGACACTGGTAAGAGCTCATATTAGGAATTACCTAGTGGCGATAAAAGCAGCGAAATGTAGCTATTTTGCTGCTCTTATTGCGTCATCAGATAATCGCCCGGCTGCCCTGTTTAGGGTGACCCGCTCCCTGCTCCACCAGGAAGCGCGGGAGGACCCCTTGGAGGGTAGAGCCGAGGATTTTGTTCAATATCTGTATGACAAAATCGCTCAGATTCGGGAAGATCTGGACTCCGACTGGATAGTCTCAGGGGGAGGGACTGGGGCAGGTCTTGAGAATGTTATCTGGGATGAGTTTGATCCTGTGACCCCTGAGGACGTGGACAGGATTCTGGGTAGACTGAACGCGACCACTTGTTTATTGGACCCGTGTCCCTCCTGGTTAGTGCTGGCTTCTCGGGAGGTGACACGAGGCTGGTTCCAGGGGATTATAAATGCTTCGCTGGGTGAGGGTGTCTTTCCTGCCGCCTTGAAAGAGGCGGTGGTGAGGCCTCTCCTCAAGAAGCCTTCCCTGGACCCGGCAATGTTGGTAAATTATCGTCCGGTCTCCAACCTTCGTTTTGTGGCAAAGGTTGTTGAGAGTGTGGTTGCGCAACAGCTCCCCCAGCACCTGGATGAAACGACGTATCTGGATCCGTTCCAGTCGGGCTTCAGGCCCGGGTACAGCACGGAAACGGCATTGGTCGCGTTGGTTGATGATCTCTGGAGGGCTCGGGACAGGGGGTGCTCCTCTGTCCTGGTCCTGTTAGATCTCTCAGCGGCTTTTGATACCATCGACCATGGTATCATGCTGCACCGGTTGGAAGAGTTAGGGGTGGGAGGCACTGTGTTGCGGTGGTTCTCCTCCTTTCTCTCTGACCGGTCGCAGTCTGTGTTTGACAGGGGGACAGAGGTCGACCCCGAGGCCCCTCATATGTGGGGTGCCGCAAGGGTCGGTCCTCTCACCTCTCCTGTTCAACATTTATGTGAAGCCGCTGGGCGAGATCATCCGTGGTTTCGGGGTGGAGTACCATCAGTATGCTGATGACACACAGCTGTACATCTCCACCCCGGATCACCCCAACGATGCCCTTGAAGTGATGTCCCGGTGCCTGGAGGCCGTACGGATCTGGATGGGGAGGAACAGGCTCAGGCTCAACCCATCCAAGACCGAGTGGCTGTGGTTTCCGATGTCCCGATATAGTCAGTTGACGCCATCACTGACTATTGGAGGCGAATCATTGGCCCCCACGGAGAGGGCTCGCAACTTGGGCGTCCTCCTGGATTCACGGCTGTCTTTAGAAGAGCACTTGATGGCCGTGACCGGGAGGATTTTTTATCAGGTCCGCCTGATTCGCCAGTTGCGTCCCTTTCTGGATCGGGACTCGTTACGCACGGTCACTCATGCCCTCGTCACCTCCCGCCTGGACTATTGTAATGCTCTCTACATGGGGCTCCCCTTGAGGAGCACCCGGAGGCTCCAACTGGTGCAGAGTGCGGCCGCGCGGGTGGTAATGGGAGCGACATGGCGCTCCCATGTAACACCTCTCCTGCGCGAGCTGCACTGGCTCCCGGTGGTCTTCCGGGTGCGCTTCAAGGTTTTGGTTACCACCTTTAAAGCGCTCCATGGCTTAGGGCCTGGTTATTTACGGGACCGCCTACTACCACCAATAGCCTCCCACCAGCCAGTACGCTCTCATAGAGAGGGACACCTCCGGGTGCCGTCAGCCAAACAGTGTCGACTGGCGGCCCCTAGGGGGAGAGCCTTCTCTGTGGGGGCACCTACCATCTGGAATGAGCTCCCCCCGGAGATACGGAGGATCCTGGATCTGCGCTCCTTCCGCCGTGCTGTGAAGACCTTTTTATTCCATCAAGCGGGCTTGGCCTGATCTCTTCCCTTTTTAAATATGTAAATTTTAATCTGTTTTTAAATTATTGGGGTATTTTAATTTGTCTGGGCCAAATAATTTAATTTGATTTTATCGGGTTTTTAAATTTTGTGTATTTATGTATTTTATTGTTGGCTGTTCACCGCCCTGAGTCCTTCGGGAGTAGGGCGGTATACAAATCAAATAAACTAAACTAAACTAAACTAAACTAAACAGGCCGCTGACGGGCCACAATACCGGGCCTGGTGGAGTATGAGAATTGTGGGCGAGCACCAGAGGGCCAGAGGTGCTGGGAGGGTGTGCACGAGAGGAGGAGGAGGGAAGCCTCTGCCATGGGTTCGCTCATTCCTCAGCCAGCCCGGATTTCCAAAAGGAAGAAAGAAAACCGTGTAGCGAAAAGCCCCGAGGAGAACACGCAGGGCTTTCCGAGAGAGTGAGAAGAGACATAGGGACTGGCATAAGCCTGATGATGGCAGATGGGATTCTGCCGAAACGTCACTTCTACCCTTTTAGGGATATATCCACAATTACACGGGAAGAAACCCGAAATATTAACTATACACACACACACACACACACACACACACACACGCACAGAGACAGACATAGAGACACAGAGAGAGGGAGGAGAAAGAGAGAGAGAAAAAGATGAAGAAGAGGGGGATGAGAGGAAGATAAGAGAAAAAGAGAGATGAGAGAGATTGTCAACTTGCAAAGCTTTCAAGTTGCCATGAGCAGGAGGGAGGGAGAACTGATGGAACTGATTGATTTCCCTAACTGAAACTACATTCCACAGATGCCTTTCTACCGCAGTCAGTAGGAGAGCTTTGGGTTTCACAGCCAGCCAAAGTGGTTAATTGGAGAATGTGATTTATGACATGGCCAGGGAGGAGGGGAGAGACAGGGTCATGGGGGAACGTAAATCTATATGGGATTAGTTCTAACTGCATCCGAATATTGCCAAAATAGTGCTCTTAATAAATGACTGTATTTCTTTTGAAGTTTGGCTCGTGGCTCATGAATTAATTAGGGCATCTTTCAGAAACTTCACAGAGATGGGAGGGAGGGAGAGGGAGACAGAAAAAGAGAAACAGATGAAAGAGAAAGAAATGAGAGAGGGGGATGAGAGGGAGAGGGAGAGGGAGGGAGATAAGAGAAAAAGAGATGAGAGAAAGAGATGAGGGAGGGAGGAAAAGGGAGACAGAAAAAGAAAGATGAAAGAGAAAAGAGAGGGATGAGAGAAAGAGAGAAAAAACAGATGAGAGCAAAGAGAGGGAGGGATAGAGAAAGAGAGATGAGAGGGAGGGAGGGAGAGAGATCAGGGAGAGAGACAGAGAGATTTCTATTTCCCATAGAAAAGAAAACACAGGGAGCCACAAAACCTGGCTAGGCATGGCTGGGGGTCATGTGACTGGGTGGGAGTGAGTGATGTCAAGTTGGCCACACCAAGCCAGATTTTGTGGCTCCCAGTGTTTTGTTTTCTATGGGAAACGGGCCCTAGTGGCTCTTTGACTGTTTAAGGTTGCAGACCCCTGGTCTAATCTAATGAAAAGAAGGACTGGGGTGACTTGATAGCAATCTTCCAATATCTAAGGAGCTGCCACAAAGAAGACAGGGTCAATTTATTCTCCAGAGCACCTGAACACAGGACAAAAAACAATAGATGGAAACTAATCAAGGAGAGATCCATCTGTTGTGTCCCACCTGCTGCCAGCAGAGCTCGCAACAAACTCGAATACTGAGGAAGTTGGGGAGAAACCTGGGCTGGTTCTGGAGTCTGGGGAAGGGTCTGCTGGATGCTCTGCATTGGAAGCAGAGAGAGAGCCAGGGCTGTCCAACATTTCCCAGCCACTGGAGAGGCAGCTGCCTTCGGAAGCTGAGATAAATGGGGAGGAAGAACAGTTGGGGCCTGTTCCAGATGGGTCAGGCACACACCAACACAGTCACGCCCATCAGGTGGCCCCCGACCCCCCCCCAGCACTTGATCCTGGTGACACAAGTGTTTCTGTCCAGTAGTCCACATGAGATTCTGGCACACACCCTGATCGACTCCGGGGCCACCACGAATGTGGTGTGGATGGACAAATTTTATGGATGTGGCGTTTGCGGCCAAATATTCTGTCCCTCACTGTCCGGTGGATCCCCCTATGCTCATGGAGATCATGGACGGCCGCGTGCTCCTGTCTGGGCCAATTAAGGCCGCCACACAACCCTTGTGCCTGGCCATCAGCTCTCATGAGGAAGCCATCCAGTTTTACATTACCTCCGGCCTGCATTTCCCCATGGTCTTGGGCTTGGCTTGGCTCCAGATGCACGATCCACAAATCTACTGGTCCCAGAACCTAATCACCTTCCTAAGTTTGCAATGCATGGACCACACCCACCAAGTCTGCGCAGGCCAGTTGCTGAGTCTGCCCAGGATGTCCCTGCCTTCCGACCTGGTGGACTTCGCAGATGTCTTCAGCAAGCAAGAGGCGGACCACTTGCCCCCTCACCGGCCATACAACTGCCCCATTGATTTGCTTCCAGATGTGCCATTCCCATTTGTACTCTATGTGAGTACAAATGAGTTGGCCGCATTGCAGGACTTCCTGGACCAAAATTTGGCTCAGGGTTTTATCCGGCCAGTGTCCGCACTGGTGTTGTTTGTGAAGAAGAAGATCGGAGACTTGAGGCTCTGTCGCAACTACCGCAAATTAAATGCCATCACTGTGTGTATCCTCTGCCCCTTATTTCTGAACTGTTGGAACGGCTCTGGACCTATGGGCTCAGATACTAAAAGCGCAGTGACACAACGCTTGGGTGGAGCAACAGCGGGAAGAGGTGGGACCCGCCTCTCAATTGTGGTCCGCCAGCAGCCTGCAGAGCTGGCAGCAGAGTCAGCAGAGGAACATGGGTCAGTCCTGGGGAAGGCTTGGATGAGGGCTCTGCATCAGAGGCAGAGATGGGGCCAGGGCCATCTGGGAGTTATGTGCGGACTCTGGAGCCTGCGGAGTCAGACATCAGAGAGACAGAGGAACAGGGGGAGCCTGTTCCTAGTGCGCGCATGTGCAGAACTGCCAGAAGGCAAGAACAGTTTAAACAAAAGGGATGACTCGGGAGTAAGGCTTGGAAATCCCTCCCATAAGACATAAAGGAAGCAGGAAGCAACATTGTGGATGGTGTCGGTTTGTAGTTTGAAGCTCCGTTTTTGACTCTGTTTCCGTGTGGCCTTGCCAAGATAATTGCCAATTAGGTCTTTGGCAGCGTGTCAAAGAAGATAAAGGAAGCCTAGGTCAAAACACATTCACAAAGGAACTCTTGAGGTATTGAGACAGGCTATATGTGCCAGTGGGGCCACTCTGGGGACATATCCTCTCTCAATGCCATGTTAATCCTGCCGTGGGGCACTTTGGCCTCTTCAAGTCCTTGAACCTGGTTTCCTGTACCTTCTGGTGGCCCCAATTATGACATGACGTCCAAGCCTACGTCACATCTTGTGTACAGTGCTGGCAGGCCAAGTTGGCGACAGGACCACCCCACCCCACCCCCCCGCCGGGCTGCTCCAGCCATTGCCGACACTGGAGGGACCCTGGGGCACCATTTCCATGGACTTCTTGATGGATCCTCTGGATTTATGACCGTGTTTGTGGTGGTAGACATGCTGACGAAGATGGCGCATTTCATTCTGTGTCGTGGTTTACTAACAGCCCACATCACCACCCACATGTTTATCCAAACACATGCACAGCCTACCTGATAGGGTCATTTCGGACAGAGGGGCTCAATTTACAGTCCAGTTCTGGAAAGGGCTGATGATGGCCTTAGACATGAAAATCTGCCTGTTGGTGCATCATCCAGAAACCAACGGCGGGACAGAGAAAGTAATGGGGATCCTGGAGCAATCCTGCACTGCTTCGTGAAACAGAAGCAGGATAATTGGGTGGATTATCTGGCAGTGGCAGAGTTCGCGTTCAACAACTTGCAGCACATCTCCACGCAAATGATACCTTTTTTGGCCAATGTGGGCCTTTGGTTCTTTCCCCTCATGCAACTTGACTCACCAGTTCCGGTGGCTAACGACTATCTGGCTGAGTTACAGACTGTCCATCAATTGGTGCAACAGTATCTGGAGAAAGGATGACTATAAGAAAGTCATGGACTAGTCTCAACAAGCAACACTGGTGTTGGCTATGGGGGAACGGGTATGGCTGTCCACCAGGCATCTTCCGTCAGACCAGCCGGTCAAGAAGTTAGACCACTGGTCTAACTTGGCCCTTTCCCTGTTGAAGCAGTCATCGCCTGACATTGCCACGCACACTGCGAGTCCATCTGGTCTTTCGTCGATCCCTCCTTGTTCCAGAATGGCTAGCCTGCGCACTCTGCCAACCAGACCGTCCCTCGACAGACCAACGTGATGGAGATAGGCCACCTGAGTATAAGGTCACCAGCATTTGGGACCCCCGGTGGCTGAAAGGATGGTTCCAGTATCTGATCGAGTGGAAGGGTTATGGGCAGAGGATTTCACATGCATGCATCCTCCATGCATGCATCTGCTTTGGTGCAGGCCTTCCACGACCAATTCCCATCACTGGACCCAGATCGTCAGACCCAGGGGAAGGGCCATGCGGTGTTGTGTCCCACCAGCTGCCAGCAGAGCTGGCAGCAGACTGACAATGAAGAGGTTAGGGAGGAATTTGGGCCAGTTCTGGAGTCTGGG
Source organism: Pantherophis guttatus (assembly GCF_059756535.1). NCBI lineage: Eukaryota > Metazoa > Chordata > Lepidosauria > Squamata > Colubridae > Pantherophis > Pantherophis guttatus. The sequence continues at coordinate 115,831,871 of NC_142065.1, read as the reverse complement.
GAAAGCTCCAATGGATGCTCTGCATCAGAAGCAGAGATAGAGCCAGGGCCGTCCGACATTTCCCAGCCTCCGGAGAGGCAGCTGCCTTAAGAGGCTGAGATAAGTGGGTAGGAAGAATAGCTGGGGCCTGTTCCAGATGCATGAATGTGCAGAGCTTTGAGGAGAGAACAACTGAGGACCAGGGGTCAATTCAGGAAGCAAGGCACACGTGGACGCTGAATGATCCCTCCCTGGCTGGGGAATAAATAGAAGGAAAAGGGGAGTAGTTGTGGGAGACAACCGTTTGGATTTCTGTTGGAAGATTTGCTCATTGTTCGTGCCTCAGAGATTGCTTGCCAGAATTGAATTTACAGCTTTGCGGCTGGAAGCTCCCAGCCTGGCAATTATCCCAAGGAACTGATAAGGTCTTTACTTCAGACCTTATCCTTCAGGTCAGACCTTATCCTTCAGACCTTATCCTTCCTGAAGGTCCTTCAGACCTTCCTAACCCTTGGAAGGATTATTGTTTAGACTTTTCAGTGTGTGAATGACAGTAATTCACAGTAGCTAAATAAAGAGTGGGGTTTTCGGGACCAGGAGTCTGTTTATTGGTTCTGCTAAGGCTGGGTCAGAACACCAGACTAGAAATAAGTAATTTCCTGACAGTCGAGTGGCTTGCCTTCAGAAGTTGTAGGTGCTTGATCACTAGAAGATTTTAAGAAACCATGATATAGGGTTTCCTGCTTGAGCAGATGGTTGGACTTGAAAACTTCCAAATCCTTTCCAGTTCTGTTATTCTATATAATTTGGGTGTCTTCATAGATTCATAGATTCTCTGAGTAGCAGCTAGCACTACTCTACACTTACAGACTTTAGAGATAAGGTTACTTGTATATAAATTGTTCACAGAATTGTTTGCAAATATCAGTTGATACAATTTAATTGATCAAATAATGTATCATATTTGTATCTTATTCCCTTCCTAGGTTTTTGATGATTGCCATGAAGGTGGAGAAGTATCTCCTGCAAACTGTATTTACATGATGGAATGGCTAGAATTTTAGGAATCAAATGAAGAAATTGGCTCTGAAACTTTAAACCTGATGAATCAAACTTTTTATTAGAAAACTATTGGGTTGATACTGTGAAAAAATTGACTGCCCTGCCATGTGCTAAATGAGCTGCTGTAGGATTGAATCTACATTCCTGCTTCCAAGTAAGATACATAGCAAGATACATAGGGATAGAATGAAACAGCTTTAAGAGACAAATTAAATTTTGGCTAAGAGTATTAGTTTGCTGTGCTGAATAAAATGAACCTGTGAGTTGCAACTGAATCCTGCAGTATGTGTTAAGATTGTCTTATTAGAGCAGTGGTTCCCAACCTGTAGGTCGCGAACCCTCGGGGGGTCGAACGACCCTTTCACAGGGGTCGCCTAAGACCATCGGAAAACACATATTTTCGATGGTCTTAGGAACCGAGACACCGCTCCTCTATCCGTCTCCAGGCAGGTCTGCCCATATGCAGATACGTCCTAAGCTTTTAGGCGCTACGGTGCCCCCTGCTGGGCAGCTCTAAGCCCACGCCTTCGTGGTAGGCAGGCTGGATCTGTCAGCTCATTTCTTCCCAGCTTCATTTGCATTATGGTGGCTCGGGGCCTGGGCGGCTCAGGCCTGCTTGCACAGAACCTGTCGTGCCTTCTTCTCCTTCTTTCGACCAACCTGGGGGCCTGGCAGGCCTGTTAGTACCGGGTGGGGGAAACCAGTGCGGGGTTGCAGGCAGCCCAAGACCAGGTACGTCCTCAAAAGGCGGAGGCAAGCGAGGGTGGCTGAGCCTGGTGGCCAGCGAAGGGCGAAATTTGCGGGGGGGGGTGGTTGGTGGCCCGTGGCGTGGGGGCTAAGTAAGCAATGGAAAGCGGGTTGGGGTGGGATGGACCCGAGGTTCCCTGCTGGGAAACGAAGCATGGAAGAGAGGCAGAAGATAACCGTCTGCAGGATAAAACCAGAATCAGCCGATTTAGCTGGCTCCTCTGAGGCGCCGTGGCTGCTGTGCAAACACGCCTCTCTCGTGGCGCCCTTCAGCTCAGTGCTTGTTTTCTCGCTGCTGAACATTTTAAGGGCTGGAGCCTCATGGCTCCTCTCTTGGCACACGCAGCCTTGTATGTGTGTTTTCCTTCCGCTTCGGAAAATATGTTACCCCCCTTTTCTAGCAGCTGCTAAGTCAAAGTTGCTTTTTTTTCCCCAAGAGGCAACTGGAGTTTCTTGTTTTTTCTTTGAAGACGTTTTTAGCTTCTCATCCACCAAGAAGCTTCTTCAGCTCCGACTAGAGATGGTAGGGAATGGAAGGATTTATATTCCTTGCAAGGCCTCAAAACCAGAGCTGTGTTCATAAATGACACAAGAAGGATGGGTTGTTATACAAACTGTGCCATATTATCCCCTGCAAAAATCTCTATTGACTAATTAATAACATGCTGAGTAATAGGTTCTTTCAGATAATAATGGGGGACAATATAAATAAGGTAAGAAGAAAAATTATGAGCAACTCACTCCTACCAATGCATGCTGACCTTCCTCATTTATTACATATTGTTTTTGTGATTAATCACTATGCTTTAATTATGTTCAATTTGTAACAATGATAATACATCCTGCATATCAGATATTTACATTACGATTCATAACAGTAGCAAAATTACAGTTATGAAGTAGCAGCAAAAATAATTTTATGGTTGGGGGTCACCCCACATGAGGAACTGTATTAAAGGGTTGCGGCATTAGGAAGGTTGAGAACCACTGTATTAGAGGGATATTTAGTTACTATTTCATGGAACTGAAAAGCAGGGTTGCAGTCCACCCAGATGTGAAAAAATTATTAAAATAACGAGAGAATTTCCAAAAGTGACAAAGCTTTCTATATGTTAATGGAACACTGAAATTGGAGTTGGTGCTATATTCAGTAATATAAATGTTTTTACTTTAATATTGAAAAAACAGATTTCTTGAAAATTTATTGAACTGCAAAAGCAATCCTGTTTATGCTTGACCAAAACTATAGAATTTGTTATCTGGAAATGTCAGAACCTGTCATATTTCTCTCAAACTGATTATATGCTGCTGCCAAAATCAGTCAGAAACTATGTTTTGAAGCAGTTTTAAAAACAATAAACCTTGATATTTCTGTGTGCAAAGCTCTCTCAGTAAGATATGCAGTAACTGCATCTGGACCTAGAAAGGTTGTGCACTTTAACTGAAGCCATATTTTTCTTGCTTCGTTTCTTAGTTGCAATACTTATGAGGGAGAGGGAAACTTATGGAATGTATAGCAATGGCATGAGGGAGTGCTGAGAAATTCATCACCTGCTTGGTTGCCTCTCCTCAGAGGAAAGGAGCTGAGGGCCCTGGGTCAAATCAGCCACCAGGGACCCAAAACCATTCCCAGAGAATACTAGGACCTGGTGGAGGTGTTCAGGGAGGAGGAGTGTGACGTACTACCTCCGCACAGGTCCACGGACTGCGCGATTGAGATCCTGCCAGGGGCAAAACTACCCAAGCCCAAGATGTACTTCATGACCCCCAAGGAGATGAAGGAACTGAGAGAGAACATTGACAAGAGCCTAGCCAGGGGCTTTATCCAGCCAACTAAATCCCGAGTAGCGGCCCCAATCCTGTTCAAGGAAAAGAAGGACGATGAGATTATACATAGACTTTAGCGGAATAGGGTGTGCATGGAGCATATGTATCCACTCCCTCATGAAGGACGAAGTGCTGCACGAGCACTTGTATAAGGGGGTTCTAGTTTACCTGGATGACATTCTCATTTTCACCGAGACAATGGAGGAGCACGTCAAGCTAGTCTGCCAAGTCCTTAAGCTTTTCTGGCAGAGAACCTATACGCTAAGCTGTCCAAATGCGAGTTTCGCTTTAAGTTTACTTTATTGATTAGCCCTTGGGCCATATCAAAGTGCAGAGTTCCAGACACAAATTATTACTAAAATCTGATAAAAACAATTTAAAATGGAATTGGATAAAATACAATTTAAAATGAAATTGGAATAAAATACAGTTTAAAATGAAATTGGGATAAAATACAATAATTTAATATATAGATAAATAAAATATGATAAAATTATATTTCGGTATCACCCCTACAATCTACCCCAATCAATCCCACATATGCTGATCTCAACCAAACCATTTTACTTAAGTACTGTGCTGTGTTAAACGTTATTTTCAGATTCTGGCCACACATAAGGTAAGTTGTTTTGATATGGGGATCCCAATGGGTCATTCGTTTGTATATAGACCAAGGTACAGTACCTGTCTCTTATACAGGCAACAATCAAATAGGATGTGAGCCAGGTCTTCTATCTCTGCTGCTCTGCAAATGCAGGGACATCCATTGTAGGGTATAGAATTGAATCTCCCATATTTGACCATTGTGTCAAGCTGTTTGAAGCTCACTTGCATAAATATCTCCCTAAGATGTTTCGCAGTTGTAACTTTAAATAGCTGTTTATTTGAAAATTATGTTTGTATTTGCTCAGCCATTTCAAGTTACCCACTTACTAAGGATAGCCATATCATTTTGTGCTTCTATATCCTTAATTCTTTGGGCAGCTCTTTAAAAAAAACCATTCTCCTGTTACACAAGAGACAGGAAGGCCACAGGTTCTTACAAAATTTGTTAGTTTGGTGATACAGGAGATCTGTGATTGTGATTTCATCTGCTTTAGTAGACACAACTTGAGTCTATCAGTCTCCATTTCCAGTTATATGCTCTAATTTTGGATAGTGCATGAAAAGAAAACAGCTATAAAATGTTTTATAGGTGGCATTTAGCACCAGCGAGACTGGCAAAAATGTACCCCAATTTATCACCCCAATGTTGGAGATGTAGTCACAAACTAGGGACATACTATCACATGTGGTGGATGTGCCCTAAGGTGAGGAAATTTTGGTATAAAATTAAAGGGTGGTTGGAAGAGATTACACTCCAAAAGATAGATTTTAAACCAGAGATGTTCCTCCTAGGAATGATTGATAGAAAAATGGAAAAAAGTCTCTATTATATTATATTGCATATTCTAACAGCAGCGAGAATTACTTTAGCGCAAATGTGGAAGTCAACCAATACACCATCGGAAGAAATAAGAAAATCCTCGAATGCGCCGAAATGGATAAATTAATGATGGAGATCAAAGAAAGAGAAGACTCGGATTATTATAAAATGTGGAATAGGTTTTATACATGGTTGGAAAACAGAAATCAAATTAAGAATAAGAATATAAAGTGAAATTAGATATTAACATACTGGATATAAATGTAAATAATGATCCTGCTAACAAAACAGTTACCGTATTTTTCGGTGTATAAGACGCACCTTTTTACCACCAAAAAAGGGGTGAAAATCTGGGTGCGTCTTATATGCCGAATGTAGCCCCGCCCACCCGCCGGCCCCCACCCATCGGCCATTTTCGGCCAGTTCCAGGCGGCAGCGATCTGAGTCGGGACACAGCCTGAGGAACAACCCTCCCTCTTCGGGAAGGTCGGGGGGGAGGAATCTGCCCAGCAGCTTTGGGGAACAAAGCGGGTGCCACGATTTGCGGCTGGTCACCCCTCTGGCCGCGCTGACTTCACTCCCCAGCAATGTGAGGAGCTGCCGCACTGCTGCCTAAGCCCTCTCTGCGCCCAAGAGCCAAGCCGAGCTGAATGGGAGCCCCTAAAGGGAAACGTTCCTCCTTTCCAGTCATCGCTGCCCAGATTCCCCAATGCAATTCTCAAGAGTCACGCTTCAGGTGGCGGATCACAGGTTCGGGCGGCAGACCCGCGATCCCCAATTCCAAGCATGGGGTGTGTGCAGAGACAAAAAAAAGTGTAACGTGTTTCAGGCGGTGGATCTGACCAGGAGGAAAGAGAAGTTGAGTCTGCTGAGAAGGAGGACGGGGGCGCGCAGCTCTGCAATGTGCAGAAAAACACTTTCAGGCGGCAACTCTACAATCTCCTCCCCGAATCCAAAGCACTTCCCAGTCCCCAGCTGCACATTGCAGGGGAACTGGCCGCCATTTGAATCGCGACTCTTGAGAATTGCATTGGGGAATCCGGGCAGCGATGGCTGAAAAGGAGGAACGTTTCCGTTTAGGGGCTCCCATTCAGCTCGGCTTAGCTCCTGGGCGCAGAGAGAGCTTAGGCAGCGGCGGCGGCAGCTCCTCACATTGCTGGGGAGTGAAGTCAGCGCAGCCAGAGGGGTGGCCAGCCGCAAATCGTGGCACCCGCCTTGTTCCCCGAAGCTGCAGGGCAGATTCCCCCCCCCAACCATCCCAAAGAGGTTTCTTCCTCAGGCTGTGCTCTGTCCCTCCCCCCAGAGCATGCGAGGGGTCTCTTTGGGGGAAAGCGAGTAGTCCCTGTACCTCTCGCGTGCAGGAGGAGGAGGAGGACGGCGCCACCTTAAATGCTGGTAGGCAGAGGTAAAATACTTTTTTCCTTGTTTTCCTCCCCCAAAATTAAGGTGCGTCTTATACACTGAAAAATACGGTAATTATGAATATTTAAAAATAAAGAAAAGGAGCGGGAGGATAAAAGCTAAGAGTAAAGACAAAAGTTAATACAGAAAGTTGTAAAATTGTATATATCTGTTGTTAGTATTGTAATTTTTTTATTGAAAAGTTTTACAGGAAAAAAAAAGAATTCCCCCCCCCATATTCCCCCCACCCTTTCCCTCCCCTCATCCCACCCTCCCCCCCAGACTTCCCAGAGCAAAATACAAGGTAGTTCAGTTAACAATCATAAGTTAAATTAACCTACCTATCCGCAGACTACTAACTCCCCCCCGAAACCTTAACTCCACTATAGATAACATAATACTTCTAATACTTAATGTTCATTCATAAGCTATTTGATATTTTCTTGTCTGATACTTATTTTGAATATACTCAATCCATCTTCTCCATTCCGATACGTATCTTTCTTGTGTATAGTCCTTCAAATACGCTGTGATTTTCGCCATTTCTGCTAAGTTTGTTACTTTCAGTATCCACTCTTTAATAGTAGGCAAAGAGTCCTTCTTCCAATATTGCGCTACCAACAGCCTAGCTGCTGATATTAAATTCAAAATCAATTTAGTCTCTAATACTGTACAATCCGTTGTTATACCCAGTACGAATAATTGAGGAGTAAATTTCAGCCTTCTTTTCAAAATGTTCTGCATCACCCACCAAATTTTTATCCAAAATGCCTTGATTTTCTTACAGGTCCACCATATATGATAATAGGTTGCATCATTACATTCACATCTCCAACATTTAGCTTGCAAATTCAAATACATATATGATAATTTTTTAGGATCTAAGTGCCATCTGTAAAACATTTTATAAAAATTCTCTCTCAAATTTTGTGCTTGCATAAATTTAACATTTCTGACCCAAATCTTTTCCCACGTTTCCATCATCACTGGTTCCTGAAAGTTTTGTGCCCATTTTATCATACAATCCTTAACCAATTCCGTTTCTGAATCTATTTCCAATAATGCATTATACAACCTTTTAATATGCATTTGACTTTGATCTCTAATCTGTTTCACCAGATTTTCCTCATTTTGCATAACACCAATTTTTTGATCTTCCCTCCATCTAGCTTGAAGCTGACTATACTGAAACCAAATATAAATTATCCCTTCTTCTTTTAATTCATCTAAAGGTTTCAGTTGCAACTTACCCCTTTCCAAAAGAAGAAGCTCTTTATACGTAATCACCTCTGTTTTTTGCTCTATACTTATATTTTCTATTGCATGTCTGGGATTTGCCCATATGGGTATCTTATAATTTAGTTTATATTGGTACTTTTTCCAAACCCTCAACAACGCATTTCTAAGTGTATGACCCTTAAACACTTTATCCACTTTTTTTTCATATAACAGATAAGCATGCCATCCATATAACAAATCATAACCTTCTATGTTTAACATTCTTTCTTCAGTTAAGTTAAACCAATCACTAATTTGAGATAAAGCAGCTGCTTCATAATACAATCTTAAGTTAGGCATTTTAAGACCTCCTCTCTCACGTATATCCTGTATAATTTTCAGTTTCACTCTTGGTTTCTTCCCACCCCAGATGAAAGTATTAACCCCTTTCTGCCGTTCCATCAAATTTCCATCTTTCTTAAGCACTGGTATCATTTGAAACAAGAATAAAAACCTAGGTAGTATATTCATTTTTATTGCTGCTATCCTATCCCAGTAATGATAGTTGTAGCTTTTTCCAATTTTCCATTTCTTTCTGTACTTTTTGCCAAAGAGCTTCATAATTATTTTTAAACAGTTTCGTGTTTGAGGCTACAATATATACTCCTAGATACTTAACGTTTTTAACTATTTCAAACCCCGTTATTCTCCCTAAATCTTCTCTTTGGGTTATGGACATATTTTTAGTTATCATCTTTGTCTTATGTAGATTTACTTTAAATCCAGATACTTTACCATATTGAGCTATTATATCCAACATATAGGGAGCCACTTCTATAGGTTGAGATAAAGTAACAACCAGGTCATCTGCAAACGCTCTTAATCTATAATCCTGCTGTCTAATTACAATTCCTTTTATTTTTGAGTCACGTAACTTATTCAACAAAACTTCTAAAATTAAAATAAACAACAATGACGACAAAGGACAACCCTGCCTAGTACCTTTCTCAATTTTAAACACATCTGTTAAACCTCCATTAACTATTATTTGTGCTGTTTGTTCCTGATATATTGCTCTAATTGAGTGTATAAAATACTCCCCAAAATGCATTTTTTCTATTATCTTAAACAGAAATTGCCAATTCAATCGATCAAATGCTTTCTCTGCATCCAAAAATATGAACGCTGCAGGGACCTGGTTGTTTTTTCCCAAATATTCCAATAAGTTTATTATTTGTCTAACATTATATTTCATTTGCCTCCCTTTTATAAAGCCTGATTGATCATTATGAATTGTTTGTTGCATAACTGGCATTAATCTATTCGCTAATATCTTAGCAAAAAATTTATAATCCGTGTTCAAAAGTGAAATTGGCCTAAAATTTTCAGGCTTAATACAATTTTGATCTTCCTTTGGGATCAGTGAAACAACAGCTGTTCTCCAAGAGGGTGGAACTCCTCGCCCTCATTGAATTTTACAAAATAGAACTCTAAGCGGTTCTACCATTTCAAGCTGTAAATCCTTATAATAAACAGCTGTTAATCCATCTGTTCCCGGAGCCTTCCCTATTTTTAATTGCTTAATTGCATCAATAATCTCCTCAGAAGTTATTGGTTGATTCAATCCTTCCCTCTGTTCCAACGTTAATTCAGGAATATTCCCTTCCTTTAAGTATCTATCTATATCTATACCTTGTATTGAGTCACTAGCGTATAACTTTGTATAAAATTCTAAAAAAGCCTTTTTGATCATATTCTGTTGGTAAAATTGCTTACCTCTAAATTCTATTTTACCAATGACTCGTGATTTCTGTTTTTTCCTCAACATGTAGGCCAACCACCTACCTGGTTTATTGGCATTACAAAATGTATTATGTTTAGCATATTGTAAGCTAGTTGCCACCTGATCAGCCATTAACATATTAAATTGCCCTCGTAGTATATTTATTGCTTCTTTTACTTTCTTGTCTCCTGGATTAAGTATAAGTAATTGTTCTTTCTTTTTTATTTCTTCCTCTATCTCTTTCTGCTTCTTTTGTTGTTTTAGTCTATATTTATTATTCATATGTATTAACATACCCCTCATATAAGCTTTACTAGCATCCCAGACCATTTCCATAGAAGTACCCTTATTCATATTAATAACAAAAAATTCTTTCATTTGTTTTTTAAGCTCTTTCACATTTTCTTCATATCTAAATAAATTTTCATTTAGCCTCCAAGACCTCCTTTCTCCCCTCTCCTGTTCAAATTCCACCCAAACCGGACTATGATCAGTTAAAATTCTTGGACATATCTTCGTCTTCTTCACCCTGGAAATAAAATCATTTGTGGTTAGTATAAAATCAATCCTGGAGAAGGATTGATGTCTATCAGAAAAAAAAGTAAAGTCTCTTTCCTCCACATTACGTTCTCTCCAAATATCTCTCAGTTCTATATCTTCCATCATGTCATAAAAAGATTTAGGTAGTTTTGCACGTGTTGAGATCTTTGATAAACTTTTTTTATCTTTCTGTGTGTCTATTACTCCATTCCAGTCACCCATTAATATAAAAGATTTATAATCCCATTGTATTATTTTAGTATGTAAAAATTTATAAAACTTGTCTTGTTGCTGATTAGGGGCATATATTCCAATTAAAAGCATTTTTCCAGTCTGTGTTAATAATTCAATTACAATATATCTTCCTTGATCATCTGCCTCAATTAAATTAGCTGATAATCCTTTCCTTACATATATGACTAGCCCATTTTTCTTCTCTGGCGCTGATGCCACAAAATGTGTACCTAATCTTGAATTTATCAAATATTTTTCGTCTAATAATCTAATATGTGTTTCTTGCAGACAAATAACATCATTGTTAAATTGTTTCAAGTAGTGAAATACTTTCTTTTTTGTGGTGAATTTAGGCCATTGACATTCCAAGATAGGAATTTAGTTGCCATCTTTAGCCTTTTGAAGCCATATGAGCATCAGCTGAAGCTCCTCCTCCACCTTACTCTTCGGCCTAGCCCCCGCCCCACTGCTTCTGTTTTTTGAACTTCTTGAGATAAATCTTGAGGTTGTTGCCTTTTTGATTGTTGTTCTTGAAGTTTATAAGTTGATTGGGTCAGTCGTTGTGCTTTCGGCTCTCCCTTCTTAGGTGGTTCCAAAGTTGGGGGTAAACCCCCAAGATCCAAATCTTCTTCCATGATAATTCCTCCAGCTGCAACCTCCGCATAAGTTTGTATCTGCTTTCCATCTTTTTCTTGTTGTATCATCTCCATATTCTTCCTCCCCCCCCCCCCCCCGATGAGGGTGGGTATCCAGCCTTTAAAACATTTACATAGAAATCTTTTGCTTTCCAGACTGTGTTTAACCGGTATCTTTCTCCATTATAAGTCACTATTAGACCAATTGGAATGTCCCATCTGTATGCCACTTGTTGATTTCTCAGCTCATTTACCAAAAAGCCAAAGTCTTTTCTACTTCTCAGCATCTTTGGAGGAATCTCTTTCAAAACCACCACCTCTTGCCCAGCCACCTGAACTTTATTCTTGTAGGAAACTTGTAAAATATCATTTCTGATCCTCCTGGTTGTAAAATAAATCACCACATCTCTTGGCAGCTGTCTTTGTCTTGCCAGCCAGGAGTTAACGCTGTAAATTTTATCAATTTGGCTTGCCACATCTTCTGGTCTTTCTTTAAAGACCAGAAGATGTCCACAACTTGGGTGTCCTCCTGGATTCTTGGCTGTCCTTAGATGACCATCTGACGGCCATAACCAGGGGGGCCTTCGCACAGGTCCGTCTTGTGCGCCAGTTGTGCCCGTTCCTAGACCGGGATGCCCTCGCCACGGTCACTCATGCCCTTGTTACCTCTAGGTTGGACTACTGTAACACCCTCTACATGGGGCTGCCCTTGGGATGTGTCCGGAGGCTTCAGCTAATCCAAAATGCAGCCGCGCGGGTAGTTACGGGGGCGTCTAGATACTCCCGTGTAACACCTCTCCTGCGTGAGCTGCACTTTGATTCAGTGGTACACAACAAATTACATTTAGTTGTGTTACATTTAATTACATTAAATTTAGTTCTAAAACTAAAATCCTATGGCATTTCTGGATTCCTACATAAATGGATAGCTGCCTTCCTGTCAAACAGACAAGTGGTCAAAATAGGAAGCGCTCTATCAAATCCTGTACATGTTAATAGTGGTGTTCCCCAAGGCAGTGTCTTAGGTCCAACACTCTTTATACTTAACATAAATGACCTTTGTGATCATATTAAAAGCAACTGTGTTCTCTTCGCTGATGATGTTAAACTATTCAATGCCACCAACAATGCAACTACCCTTCAAAAAGACCTTGACTATGTGTCAGATTGGTCTAACAAGTGGCAACTTCAAATCTCAACCAACAAATGCTCTGTCTTACACATTGGCAAAAAAAATCAAAACATAAAATACAAATTAGATGGACATGACCTTGTAGATGACCCTCACTCTGTCAAGGACCTTGGAGTACTTATTTCTAAAGATCTAAGTGCCCGAGCCCACTGTAACAACATTGCCAAAAAGGCTTTAAGAGTTGTTAACCTAATGTTTTGTAGAGCATACAAAACATTTGCTAGACCAATTCTTGAATACAGCTCATCTGTCTGAAACCCGCACTGCATATCGGACATAAATACAATCGAGAGAGTCCAGAGATATTTTATGAGAAGAGTCCTCCATTCCTCTAACCACAATAAAATACCTTATGCCACCAGAATCCAAATTTTGGGTTTAGAGAACTTAGAACTTCGTCGACTTCAGTCTGACCTAAGCATAGTACATAAAATTATCTGCCACAATGTCCTTCCTGTCAATGACTACTTCAGCTTCAACCACAATACACGAGCAAATAATAGATACAAACTCAAGGTAAACTGTTCCAAACTCGATTGCAGAAAATATGACTTCAGTAACAGAGTGGTCAATGCGTGGAATGCACTACCTGACTCTGTAGTTTCTTCCCCAAACTCCAAAAACTTTAACCTTAAACTGTCTACTGTTGACCTCACCAAATTCCTAAGAGGTCTGTAAGGGGCGTGAATAAGTGCACCAGCGTGCCTACCATCCCTGTCCTAATATTCCTTTTTACTTACTCTTTTCATGTATTCAAATTATGTTTATACTTTTACCTGTTATCTTATATATGCTTGTCAAATAAATAAACTAAACTAAACTAAAACTAAACAAATAGTGGGTCACACAATAACTCTAGCCTCTTGTTTGGAGTATATTTCCCTGAACACATTTATAAACTTTTCACCGAATTCCATATATCTTGTCTCAACATAAAATCCCAATTTACATTATCAAAAGCCTTTTGTGCATCTAAAAATAACAATGCCACTTGTGTCCCACTATGCACTTCATAATATCCAAGTTTATCTGGCAGGGAAAGAAGCCGCGGATTAGACTTAAACCCAAAGAACCCAAAAACAGAGGAGGACTTGGACTCCCAAATTGGGAGCTCTATCACCAAGCAGCGAACTTGATTTGGGTGAAAGAATGGATGATCCTACAAAAGAGACGTTTGACATTTGAGGGAGCCGGTCTTCAACATGGCTGGTACTATTTTCTATGGCCGGGACCGTCCAGCCGCCCCAGACACTTTGATGATCACTATTTATGTAGGACTCTTGGGTACACTTGGGAAAAGATTAGAAGAAGAGTATATTCAAAAGTTCCATGTTGGATTTTGGCGCAGGAAGCTCAGATCTACCTAACATTGTATAAAGCGGGGAAAACTTCGACGTATGAAGTCTTTTTGGATGTTCAGGGTAATCCGAAGTCACGAGAATTATTAACTCTTCAAGGATATAAGATAGACTGGTGGTCTTATTCCCAAGTGCACTCTAGGTATAAAAAAGATTTATATAAAGAAGGAATTTACCATAAAAGACAAGAATTGGATAAGATCTTATTAGAAGGAGGGAAAGGGGTACTATCTAAATGTTACGCATATTTACTGTCTCTGCAGATAGGACAGGATGTAGTGAAGGATTGTAGGATAGCGTGGGGGCGAAATTTTGGATATCCCCTTGACTTCCAGCAATGGGAACAGATTTGGTCGAAAAATATGAAATTAACCATGGCCTCTTCATACAAAGAAAACGTATATAAAATGGTCTACCGTTGGCATCTCCCCCCTGCGAGACTGTTTCTCGGGACATCTTCCTGTTGTTGGAAATGCGGTTACAGTAATGGAACTTATTTTCACCAATGGTGGACCTGCCCACAGGCGGTTAAATATTGGGAAAAATACGGCAATGGATTTTGGAAATTACACAGATCAATTTGGAATTAAGGCCCGAGATTTTCCTGTTGGGGGCAAAATCTTTGAATGTTAAATCAGGTATATGGTTCTTGTTGATTCACATTATTACTGCAGCAAGATTAGCGTATGCGCAGGAGTGGAAAAATCAATACTTACCAATGGATTTGAAAATAATATATATAATTAATGAGTGTGCGGAATCAGATAGATTAACTAGATTGATCAATGGTAAAAAAGATTCAGAATTTTATAACAGTTGGAAATTACGGTACGATTGGGTTCAGAAAAGGTGGGATAGAATAGATATATGATGATGTATATATATGATGGCAAGTATGTATGTATAAAGGAATGACTTTATATTTATGGACAATGTACTCACACCATGATGGCAGGATTGTATATTTTATTTGTGTATTGGTGCATAGAATATATTAATAAAAATTATTTTAAAAAAATAAACATAAGTGATACATAATCACTTATGGACATAGACATTTTGGCAATCATACAAGTAGTGATTTGTCATTGCTGCTTTTTGCACTTTTTAATTACTCAACATAGGTAAAAATAACAGTCTAGTAGTACCTTTTCCAACTAATAATTTTTCTTAAAATATATAAGCCTAAATTGCAGCAGAGTGTGAAAATGCTTTCTCCCTCCAATGTGAGATACAGGTAGTTCTTCACTTAACAACAGTCATTCATTTAGTGAATGTTTGACATTACAATAGCACTGAAAAAAGCAACTTACAATTGTTTAAGGAAAAGAAGGATGAGATTTTGTGTGCACTATGATGGGCTTAACACAGTGTGCATGGAAAATGTTTATAAACTCCCCCTCATGAAGGATATGCTAGCCCATTTGGCCAAGAAGAACGTCTTCACAAAGTTGGATGTGTGGGTGGCGTACTACCAAATGAGAATCAAAGCAGGGAATGAGTTGAAAACAGCTTTCACTTGCCCCTTAGGATGTTTCCATTTTTGGGTCCTCCTTTTTGGAGGATACAAAGAGGCCCCTGCTGTATTCATGCAGCTAATAAATGAAGTTGCATGAACATCTGTGTTAGTTTACTGGATGACATTTTTATCTATAACTGAGACAATGGCAGAACACGTAAAATTAGTCAGAGCTGTGCTTAAGCTTTGCAAATGCGAATTCCAACAGAGTAAATTTGACGATCTGGGCTACCGCATTTCCTACGAGGGGATCAAGATGAATCTTGAAAAGGTATGGGCAGTGCTAGAGTGGGTTCCTCCCCACATCCATAAGCAACTACAAAGCTTTCTGTGATTTGCAAACTTTTACCACCAATTCATTCCCTTGTTTGCACAATCTGTGGGGCGGTGGGGAAGTAGAAGGTTGCACTCCTTTTCACTGAACACCTCTGCCAAGCCTCAGTATTATTGCACTGCACTGCTGGCACCTGTTCAGAGCTGGTTTGCATTTCAAACATGCCAAAATGATGTACTCAATAAAGCAGTTATTTGAGAAAGCCAAAAGTCTCAGAGTTCCTGGATTGGTTGGATTCATTACTTGGAGTCTTTACATTAAACCAACTCTCTTTCTTGATCTTTAATTAGTTACAAAATCCTCTGAGGTCCTAAGCCCCGGCCACCTATCCAATCACCTTCAGGAGGATGTAGAAGACTCAGGGAAGATCGTAGAGATGGAGGTGGAGCTGAAGAGAAGCCAAGAACGGCGTCTGTTGGGATGGAGGTCCGCATATGCTCCGATGGCCGCTCTCCCAGTTGCCCCAGCCCATGGACCCATGCTATGCTACCAGCCTGCAGGGCCGTAGAGCAGCCAAATGCTTGGCACCTGATTCCCCACCCACTCCTGCTGAGCCAAAGAAGCTGCAGCGAGAAGGAAGGGACAAGTTGAGTTTGGCACACCAGGTCATACAGTTCTCCCCATGTAGTGAGGGAGAGGGAACCCTGACTGAGGGGAACCAGCAGCTGACCCCTTATGAGAGTGAAGACAAGGGAGAAGAGAACCTGATAGTAGGTAGAGCCCCTTCTCTATCCCGGTGAAGGTCATAGCATCCAAGTCAGGAGTCCAGGGAGAATTGAAGGCATGCATAGACACAGGCTGCACCCAAAGCTTGATGACCCTGCCAATGGTGCTGAAGCTTGAAATACGAGCGGGAAAACTGCCCCAATCCATGAGGTTCAAACAAGTAAACAATTCACTAATAGGAGGCTCCCTCATGATGCAACACAGAGCCTGTACGAGCATCGAGACCATCTGCTTCGTGATAGCACCGAAGATGATGGAGGCAATAATCCTGGGACTGTCCTTCTGCCCTTCCCTGAGGTTGCCTGTAATAATGCGGTCCACGGGGTTCACCATGTTCAAGATAGCCACAAGTGTAGAATTTGTCCCCATGCCTGAGTACCCTTGGGAACCCCCCCTCCTCAGTGAGTTTGACAGAGTGGGTGGACTCCCTGTAAAATGCATGGGGAAGTGTAAAGTGAGCGTTAGTTAAAGCTGCTGAAACACAGAAAGTGCAAGCAGATAAGAGGCGATCACCCCAGAAGCCATTTCATGTGGGGGAAAAGGTCTACCTCTCCACAATATACCTGAAGCTAAAACTGCCCTGCCGGAAACTGGAAACTGTGTTAGTCATTCCCCTAGAGTCAGGAATGACTAGCACATATGTGCAAGGGGAACCTTTATCTTATAGCATATCCAAAAAATTTTGTCCATACTAATTTCACTTGTTCATCTTCCATTTTAATAGCTACATATTTTCTTTATTAACTTTTCATCTGTTCCTAAGCTTCACAGTTTAGCTTCACAGTCAAAAATTGATATTGCTTCCATAGGTTTCTTACTCTTCTAGGGATCTGCTTCAGGACCACAATTTCTTTCTCTCTGTATTGCAATGGTTCATCTCTTGCTTTTAAATATTTCATATCTTATTGACTTTTTAACAAATCTCACATGCACCTCTCTTGGGAGTTTGTATATTCTCACATAACTCATGTTTATTCTCAATATTTCATCTATCCTGCATCCATCTCTTGTTTCCTTATCTTTAGGGCACCTGCCAATAATTCTATTATCACTTCTGGAAGATCTTCCCCTTTGTCCTCTTCTATGTTCTGAAATCTTAAGAAATGGACTGCCTTCTCCATTTCCAACATTATCACAGTCTCTTCGAGGTCCTTATTGGCTTTTGTTAATTTTTGATTTATTTCATCAACTTTCTTCTCAGCTTCTTCTGATTTCTCCTCTATTTTCTGGATTCTTTGTTCATTTTTTGTTATCATTTCCTGAAAATTCCCCAGTCTTTCATCCATGTGACCTTGAGTACAAGACTTTGCCAAGGATTTTCCATCTTCGCCCCTGGCATGACTCATTGACTGACTGATAGACTGATAAATCTTTCCTCAGACCATGGTCAGCCAAACTGATGCAACTGTTGAGGGGTCCTCTATTACATCATGACTCTTGTCTGTGGGAGAAGTTTTTCAATCTATGGCCCCTTGGGGGTTCCGCCGTGAGAGGGCGGGCCGGAGGTCACCCCCATTGGAGGAGATAATTAGGACCCTCCTACTGTTGTGGGAGGACAGTAGAGATACCAACAACACATTGCTGAACAAATGGCTGTGTTACATCTTTTGTGAAGTCCCCTGTCTGAGCTCTGGGCCTCCATCGCTGCATTTTGGAGATGTATACGACTGCAGATCTTCTTGCGCTGCGAGATTCCCCCTTCTCGCAGATGTGGCCCTCCTCACTATTGAGGGCTCACCTCAAGGATGGGTTTTGGGACCCAGAGAGGTGGCATGTGAAAACTAGGGGATTGAGGGGTTTTCTATCGAAATTTTTAGTCAAATTTTTAAGGGGTCCCAGGGAGGGTCACATTGGAATTCGGGTTGTGGGTATGGGGGATAACCCACAAGGGATGTCCGGATGGTTTTTTGAACATCAGTACTGTAGGTGGGAAGGGTAGATATGGCGGGAGCAGGGGGCCATATCGGGTTAGGGGAGTGCGCACTCGCTGTCTACAAGCGGTGGCGTGCTCCGGCCCCCAAGGCTCTACTCGCTCCTCAGGTTGCATAGACCCTCAGGACCCAGGCCTTCGGCTGATGCTGTGCAATGCCAGGTCCGTAGTAAATAAAGCCCCCCTCATCTGTGATTTTGTTCAGGAGGGGGGTGTGGACCTGGCAGGTATTACGGAGACCTGGTTGGTCCAGGAGGGGGGGGTTCCCCTCATTGAAATGTGCCCGCCAGGTTTCCAAGCATTCCATCAGCCGAGGTCACAGGGGAGGGGCGGGGCGGTAGCGGTTATCATTAAAGAAGGTCTGAGACCGAGGGAGGCCACTTCCTCAGACGGCCGGCTGTGAATCCCTTTTTGTGAAATGGGGTCATGGGGTTCAGATGGGTTTGATGATCACGTACCTGGCTCCCTGCCACGTGGCAACAGCCCTGCCTGAGCTACTCAACGTCATCGCCGCGGTGGTGGTTGATACCCCTAGGCTTATGGTCATGGGGCATTTCAACCTGCCGTCCGTGGGTGAGACGTCGGAGATGTCTCGGGAGTTCATGGCTTCCATGACAGCTATGGACCTGACCCAGTTAATTCATGGCCCTACCCACACGCTGGATCTGGACAAAGATCCTCTGAGGGATCTTGAGATAGGGGATATACTGAACCCTTGTCATGGTCAGATCACTCTCTCCTTCGTCTCGACTTTCGAACCGCTGCACCCCGCCGCAGGGAGGCGGAGCCGGTAAGATGGTTCCGCCCCAGGCGCCTGATGGAATCTGACAGATTCCAGACGGAGCTTGGGCCATTTCCTGAGGTTCTGGCACACGCCTCGACTGGAGACCTGGTGGCTGCCTGGGATAGGGCGGCTGCTGGAGCTCTGGATCGGGTCGTGCCTTTGCGGCCTCTGACCCGGCGCCGATCTCAATTGGCTCCTTGGTTTACCGAGGAGCTGAGGGAGTTGAAGCACCGGAAAAGACGCCTAGAGAGTAGTTGGAGGGCCAGTCTTTCTGAATCTGACCGGACACTAGTAAGATCCCACATTAGCCTAGTGGCGATAAAAGCAGCGAAATGTAGCTATTTTGCTGCTCTTATTGCGTCATCAGATAACCGCCCGGCCGCCCTCTTTAGGGTGACCCGCTCCCTGCTCTTATCAGGAAGCGCGGGAGGACCCCTTGGAGGGTAGAGCCGAGGATTTTGTTCAGTATCTGTATGACAAAATCACTCAGATTTGGGAAGATTTGGACTCCGACTGGGTAGTCTCAGGGGGAGAATGTTATCTGGGATGAGTTTGATCCTGTGACCCCTGAAGACGTGGACAGGATTCTGGGTAGACTGAACGCGACCACTTGTTTATTGGACCCGTGTCCTTCCTGGTTAGTACTGGCTTCCCAGGAAGTGACACGAGGCTGGCTCCAGGGGATTATAAACACTTTGCTGGGTGAGGGTGACTTTCCCGCCGCCTTGAAAGAGGTGATGGTGAGGCCTCTCCTCAAGAAGCCTTCCCTGGACCCGGCAATGTTGGTAAATTATCGTCCGGTCTCCAACCTTCGCTTCGTGGCGAAGGTTGTTGAGAATGTGGTCGCGCAACAGCTCCCCCAGCACCTGGATGAAACGACGTATCTAGATCCGTTCCAGTCAGGCTTCAGGCCCGGGTACAGCACGGAAACGGCATTGGTCGCGTTGGTAGATGATCTCTGGAGGGCTCGGGACAGGGGATGTTCCTCTGTCCTGGTTCTGTTAGATCTCTCAGCGGCTTTTGATACCATCGACCATGGTATCATGCTGCACCGGCTGGAAGAGTTAGGGGTGGGAGGCACTGTGTTGCGGTGGTTCTCCTCCTTTCTCTCTGACCGGTCGCAGTCTGTGTTGACAGGGGGGCAGAGGTAAACCCCGAGGCCCCTCATATGCGGGGTGCTGCAAGGGTCGGTCCTCTCGTCCCTCCTGTTCAACATTTATGTGAAGCCGCTGGGCGAGATCATCCGTTGTTTTGGGGTGAAGTACCACCAGTACGCTGACAACACCCAGCTGTACATCTCCACCCCATACCACCCCAACAATGCCCTTGAAGTTTGGAGGCCGTGCGGATCTGGATGGGGAGGAATAGACTCAGGCTCAACCCATCCAAGACCGAATGGCTGTGGTTTCCGACGTCCTGATACAGTCAGTTGGTGCCATCACTGACTATTGGGGGCGAATCATTGGCCCCCACGGAGAGGGCGCGCAACTTGGGCGTCCTCCTGGATTCACGGCTGTCTTTAGAAGAGCACTTGACGGCCGTGACCGGGAGGATTTTTCATCAGGTTCGCCTGATTCGCCAGTTGCGTCCCTTTCTGGATCGGGACTCGTTACGCACGGTCACTCATGCCCTTGTCACCTCCCGCCTGGACTATTGCAACGCTCTCTACATGGGGCTCCCCTTGAGGAGCACCTGGAGGCTCCAACTGGCACAGAGTGCGGCCGTGCGGGTGGTAATGGGAGCGACATGGCGTTCCCATGTGACACCTCTCCTGCGCGAGCTGCACTGGCTCCCGGTGGTCTTCCGGGTGCGCTTCAAGGTTTTGTTTACCACCTTTAAAGCGCTCCATGGCTTAGGACCGGAGTACTTGTGGGACCGCCTACTACCACCAATAGCCTCCCACCGGCCGGTACGCTCCCATAGAGAGGAGCTCCTCCGGGTGCCATCGGCCAAACAATGCCGACTGGCGGCCCCCAGGGGGAGAGCCTTCTCTGTGGGGGCACCTACTATCTGGAACGAGCTCCCCCCAGAGATACAGAGGATCCCGGATCTGGGCACCTTCCGCCGCGCTTTAAAGACCTTATTATTTCACCAGGCGGGCCTGGCCTAATTTTCTCCCTCTTTTATAAAAGATTTTTAATTTTTAAATATCTTTTAGTATTTTATACATTCAATTTTAAAATTGGTTTTAAAAAGTTTGGGGTTTTAAATTTGTCGGGGCCAAAATTATTTAATTTGATTTTATTCTACTTTTAAATTTGTATGTATGTGTTTTATTGTTTGGTTGTGCACCGTCTTGAGTCCTTCGGGAGTAGGGTGGTATAGAAATCAAATCAAATAAATAAATAAATAAAATAAATAAATGATATCCGGTTGGCGTCACTGCAATACAGGTGTGGGTCAGCAGGGCTCTGCGAAACGCAGCTGATTTCTGTCTGCCAGGAGGTTCTATGGGGCCAAAGTCAGCCTGGAGGGGTGACAAAGATAGGAGGGACCCTTTGTTGATCGTGAGAAGATGGCGGTCCCCTCGCTAGATCCAAAGAAATCCTTCTGACTGACGGAAGAGAAGATGGCCATTATGGCCTGACCAAAGCTGTGACAACTGGGACAGAGAAAGCATGAATCAACAGTCCAAGAGCAGTGTGATCTGGGTGACAACTCTCTAATTTCTACCATGATTATTCCCTTCCCCCCTCCCCCAAAAAAGAACATTTTGAAAATTGGGATTACTTTCTCTCCCCCCAAAAAAGTGGTGAATGAGATTTCAAGCCAATGACAGATCCAAAAAAAAGAAAAAGAAGGAAATTAACTGGGAAGCAAATACACTAAAAGAAAAGGGAAAGACCGGATTGGACATTATCATTGCATAAAAAGTGTATAACAAATGGGGAAAGACTTTCTTTTCTTTTCTTTTTTGTTATTTGGAACAGACAAACTTTTAAGGAATGAATCTTTAAACTTTTAAACCTCACTGTATAAATGGGAAGAGAAGGTGTTAGGGTGACACCTACTGGCTGGAAAAGACATTACACAAGTGAAATAAATGCTGGGAATAAAGAAGAAGGAGACATAACAAACTGACTGATACAGAGAAGAGAAGAGAGACAAAGGAACAGCTATAGAGTTGTTTTGCTGGTTGCTTGGAGACAGACGGTGAATTTATTTAAACTCTTTGAACCTTTGTGGATTACAAATACTCTTGATAGAATAGAACAGTGGAACAATTTGGAATTGTTTTGAGAGCAAGGGAAATTGCTTTCCACCCTTTTGGGGGCGGGCTTGCTGGACCTCTGGATTACTGAACTGGGGAATTTGGTGAGCCATTTGGATTACAGATACTAACTGATAGAAGATAAGGATATAACTTGCTGACTTTAAATTTGCCTCCTTACAGCAAACAGCCTGGTCAGCTTCAGCACAGCCTGATTTAGCACGATCAGCTGCTTGATGGTTGGATCTGCCTCCCAGATCAGCTGTTCCAGGCTGTGGGGATTGCTGCCACCCATCCCTGCCACCTATCACCGCTTCTGCGCACCCCATTTTCTTCCTCCACGCACCCCATTTTCAGCCCACTCCAGGTGGTGGGCATAAGCGGCAGTGGCGGCGATCCACGCCACCTGGAATGGGCCGAAAATGAGGTGTGTGGAGGCTGAAAATGGGGCACACAGAGGCCAAAAAATGGGGCACACAGAGGCTGAAGATGGGGTGCATGGAGGCGGCGATAGGTGGCAGTGGCGATGGGCAACAATGGCGGTGATGATCCCCACACCCTGGAACAGCTAATCGGCGGTATTCTGAGAGGCAGCTCCAACTGCCAATCAGCTGCTTGTTCTAAATCAGGTGTGCTGAAGCTGACCAGGCTTTTTGCTGCAGGGAGGCAAACTGCTGGGGGGCAGAGGCTGAAGGGTGGGGGCCAGCGGGTGGGCAGGGCTTCAGCAACACTTGCTCTTTAAGATGCACAGACATTTCTACCCACTTTTGGGGGGTGGGAGTGCGTCTTATACACCCAAAAATACGGGTGCTAACAAATTGTTTTGGAAACAGTTCCTGTCTTGCAGCTGGCATTCCTTTGATCTTGAAGCAGCCAGTGTTTCTCACAAGACAATGCAAGGCTTGGTTTCATTTCCTCATGGTATCCACTGGCAACCCTCCCTGTCAGCCTCTATGATGCTTGCTTGCTATCGGCTGCCATAGTAATGGGAGGGGGGAAGATTGGCATTTGGGTGGGGAAGTGAGCTGGAAAGAGATGGCCTTTGTGAACGAAAAGGGAGGATTGGTCTCATGATCTACTGCGCAGCTGAATTGACTTGTTTATACCCAGTCAAGGTCAACCGTCCTGGAATACCAGATGAGCAAAAATACCTGAAGATACATCCCACATGACACCATATGGGTTGGGGATTGGACATTCAGCCTGGGTCCTTGGGATGAGGGATTTGAGGATACTTTCAATATGTAACTTTCACACCTTTTGCGTCAGACTTGCTTTTCTTTCGTTGCTATCATTTCAAACTCAGTAAAAGTACCTCTTCTCTACAAAAATGGAGTCAGGGGTTTTCTTTCTTGGGTTTTGAACGAAGGCATGCCTGACACTCCCTCTCATTCCATCCTGCAGCTCCCCCTCCCATTTTTATGATAGGCTGCCAGCAGCAAGCAGGTTGCAGCATAGCTTAATGGCAGACCTGATGTGCTGCCTGTCCTGGAAAGATTAGCCCTGCAGCAAAGAGAAAAGAAAGGATTAGATTTTGGATAGCATGATTATTTAGGTTTTAGAAAACTTAGGCAAAGTTTTCACTCAGTCAGCCAATGAGACATGCTGGGGGTGGGGTATACGAGCAAAGTCCAGACACAGAAGGGTATACAGGTGAAACTCGAAAAATTAGAATATCGTGCAAAAGTTCATTTATTTCAGTAATGCAACTTAAAAGGTGAAACTAATATATGAGATAGACTCATTACATGCAAAGCAAGATAGTTCAAGCCTTGATTTGTCATAATTTTGATAATTATGCTTATAGTTAATGAAAACCCCAAATTCACAATCTCAGAAAATTAGAATATTGTAAAAAGGTTCAATATTCTAGGCTCAAAGTGTCCCACTCTAATCAGCTAATTAAGCCGTAACACCTGCAAAGGGTTCCTGAGCCTTTAAATGGCCTCTCAGTCTGGTTCAGTAGGAATCACAATCATGGTGCAAAAAACCATCATTGACACCCTCCATAAGGAGGGAAAGCCTCAAAAGGTAATTGCAAAAGAAGTTGGATGTTCCCAAAGTGCTGTATCAAAGCACATTAATAGAAAGTTATGTGGAAGGGAAAAGTGTGAAAGAAAAAGGTGCACAAGCAGCAGGGATAACTGCAGCCTGGAGAGGATTGTCAGGAAAAGGCCATTCAAAAGTGTTGGGGACTTTCACAAGGAGTGGACTGAGGCTGGAGTCAGTGCATCAAGAGCCATCACACACAGATGGATCCTGGACATGGGCTTCAAATGTCATATTCCTCTTGTCAAGCCTCTCCTGAACAACAAACGTCAGAAGCAAACCTGGGCTAAAGACAAAAAGAACTGGTTTGTTGCTCAGTGGTCCAAAGTCCTCTTTTCTGATGAGAGCAACTTTTGCATCTCATTTGGAAACCAAGGACCCAGGGTCTGGAGGAAGAATGGAGAGGCACACACTGCAAGATGCTTGAAGTCCAGTGTGAAGTTTCCACAGTCTGTGTTGATTTGGGGAGCCGTGTCATCTGCTGGTGTTGGTCCACTGTGCTTCATTAAGTCTAGGGTCAACGCAGCCGTCTACCAGGAGATTTTGGAGCACTTCATGCTTCTTTCCGCAGACGAGCTTTATGGGGATGCTGACTTCATTTTCCAGCCGGACTTGGCACCTGCCCACACTTCCAAAAGTACCAAAACCTGGTTCAATGACCATGGGATTACTGTGCTTGATTGGCCAGCAAACTCGCCTGACCTGAACCCCATACAGAATCTATGGGGCATTGCCAAGAGAAAGATGAGAGACATGAGACCGAACAATGCAGAAGAGCTGAAGGCCACTATTGAAGCATCCTGGTCTTCCATAACACCTCAGCAATGCCACAGGCTGAGAGCATCCATGCCACACCGCATTGAGGCAGTAATTGATGCAAAAAGGGGCCCAAACCAAGTAATGAGTACATATGCCTGCTTATACTTTTCAGAGGTCCTCAGCCACCCTGAGTCTCCGGAGAGGGGCGGCATATAAATTTAATAAATAAATATAAATTTAATAAATATTGTTCTATGTACAATCCTTGTTTTATTGATTTCATGTAATATTCTAATTTTCTGAGATTGTGAATTTGGAGTTTTCATGAACTGTAAGCCATAATCATCAAAATTATGACAAATCAAGGCTTGAACTATCTCGCTTTGCATGTAATGAGTCTATCTCATATATTAGTTTCACCTTTTAAGTTGCATTACTGAAATAAATGAACTTTTGCACGATATTCTAATTTTTTGAGTTTCACCTGTAAACCCCGTGCTGCTGTGGACAGAGTTATATGTGACTTCTGCAAATGGTAGGAGGTCCACCCGGTCATCTTGTTGATAATTTAAGTAGCAACAGAGGTATTGCTCAGGGGTGAAATCCAGCAGGTTCTGACAGGTTCTGGAGAACCGGTAGCAGAAATTTTGAATAGTTTGGAGAACCGGCAAATACCACGTCTGGCTGCCCCAGAGTGGGGTGGGAATGGAGATTTTGCAATATCCTTCCCCTGCCACGCCCACAAAACTGGTAGTAAAAAAATTTGAATTTCACCACTGGTACTGCTCCAACACACCATTCACATGTTCACAAACTCTGTTAGTTTGCGGGTGGTGCAAGAAACTGCATCCCTGGGAGGTCCCCAACAGTTTCAGGAACTCCTGCCAGAATTTATGATGTAAATAAGGAGGCTGTGAGGGCCTGGATGGGAGTCAACAGGCTCAGACTTAACCCAGACAAGACCGAATGGCTGTGGGTACTGCCTCCTAAAGACTATGTCGATTGTCCATCCTTGGTCCTGGGGGGGGGGAGAAATTGTCTCCCTCAGAACGGGCTCGCAATCTGGGTGTCCTCCTAGACTCACAGCTAAGATTGGAACATCTGACAGCTGTGGCTAGGGGGACCTTTGCACAGGTTCGCCTGATGCACCAATTGCGACCCTACTTGGATCAGGAGGCTCTCCTCAGTCACTCATGCCCTTGTCACCTCATGGTTGGACTATTGCAACGTGCTCTACATGGGGCTACCCTTGAAAAGTGTTCGGAGACTACAGTTGGTCCAGAATGCAGCCGCGCAAGCTGTCATGGGTGCACCTAGATACACCCACATTATACCAATTCTCCGCGAGCTGCACTGGCTCCCTATTGGTCTCTGGACACAATTCAAGGTGTTGGTTATTACCTTTAAAGCCCTACATGGCTCAGGGCCAGGCTATCTTCGAGACCGCCTTCTACCGCATAGCTCCCAGCGACTGGTAAGATCCCACAGAGCTGGTCTCCTCTGGGTCCCGTCAGCTAAACAATGTCGGTTGGCGGGCCCGCGAGAGAGGGCCTTCTCTGTGGCTGCCCCGGCTCTCTGGAACCAATTATCTCCTGAGGTCCGGACCGCCCCCATCCTATTGGCCTTCCGGAAAGCGGTGAAGACCTGGCTTTTCTGGCAGGCCTGGGGCCGTTGATCTCGCTACGGCGATCTTGCGAGACCCGGCCATGGAATGGAATGTGTGGGTTTTTAATGTTTTCTTAGGGCAAGGGGAGTCTCCTTGGAGAATAGGTCGGTTATGAGCAAAATCACTGTGTTCCCTGAACCTTCTGACAGTTCCATAATAAAATTCATAGAAATTTCTTTCCATGAGACAGTGGGGTTGGCTACGGGTTGCAGCAATCCCAGGGTTTTTCCTGTTATTTATTGTGCTCCATTTGGATGTAGTCTTCCTGCCTAGGTTGGCATTCCTCACTTTGTAGGTTGAGTTTCAGAGTAGCTAGAGTTGCCTCTGAATCCTTTTTTTCTCCTTCTAGTAATTCATTTAAATGCAATTAGGATCTTCTATGGGCATAAACTCAAGTTACAACAATGTCAATGTTTTTTCTTTGACTTTTTTTTACTAGTTCAGTAAAGTGTTTTAAAAATTGTAAAAAAAACCTTTTTAAAAAAACAATTTAATTTTTAAAAATAAATTAATAAATTAAAAGTTTACCCTCTTTAGCCCTCAATTCTCTACCTTGAAAATTGATCACTGTTTCCTGTTGTGAAGTACTTATCTCCTTCCTCCCTATTTTGCCTGGCCTTATTTTCCCTGCCTTCTTGCCCTGGGGTCCTCCCTGCCTTCTTGCCCTTTGCCTGCTTGGTCACTGCTAGAATTCTCAATTCAGATTCTTGCTTCTCAGCTGGTTCTCCAGCTTTGCTGCTTCTCATCTACTCTCAGGAACTTGGTTTGCCATGCATCTCTTGCCTTTCACTGCCCCTCATCTCTCACTTGATTCATTGCCTGTCACCTCTGCCAGGGTCCTTGGGCTCGATGCACTCAGCTCCTCACATTTGTCCTTCTGTATCTGCCATGCCCGTCTCCAACTTGGCTCACCTTCTCTCAGCCAGTTTGCTACCTCTCACTGCACATCACTTTGAGCCTGTCTATTGCAGGTTCTTGCAGACTTTTGCATGTTTTTGATACATCTTCTAGGTGTCAATTATGCCTAATATTCAAGTCATCTAGGCAAAGCAGGCATTAGAGGGATATTATCTCAACAGGTGTTGTATAATTTTCACTGAGTCATAAAATCATAGAGTTTAATCACATACTTTTGAGACTTTGGCAAAACAATTAGGAATAGCATGAAGATTACTGGAAGTGATAGTACCACTAAATCATATGATGAAGGGAGTTAGGTATGTTTAACCTAGCAAAGAGAAAGCTTAAGGGAGATGTGATAACAATCTTCCAATACTTGAGGGGCTGTCACGGGGAAGAGGGCATCAATTTATTCTCCATAACATCTGAATGCAGGATAACATGCAGGATAATGGGTGGAAGCTTCCAGGGAGATCCAACCTGGAAATAAGAAGGAATTTCCTGGCAGTGGGAATGACTTACCTCCCAGAGTTATAGGTCCTCCATCATTCAAAAAAGATTGGAGAACCATTTGTCTGGGATGGTATAAGGGCAGTGGATTGGACTAAAAGACATCAAAGTCTCTTCCAGTCCTATGATTCTAACGATATATAAATCAAGTACAATAGACACACCCTGGAAAATACAATGAATGCTGTGTTTGAGACAACTTTGAGTCAGGAAAATTTATTCTGGGATTCTTGCAACAAATCTCAGCATATATATATATATATATATATAGCAAGATACAAAGAGAAATGCTTTTGAAATTGGCAGTTGCAAAGACAATTTCTGTATAAAAACCATCCAAATGTATGAAGGAAAAATTCCAACCATTTGGGAAACAACTTTTCTTGAGAATGATAATGTTTTGGGATGACACCCCTCGTTTCCAGATACTATACTGCTGACCTAATTATACACCTGATCTTTCTAGAGAAATGCTAGTTATTCTTTTACATGAAACTCACTGCAGAAATTGTTATGATAGTTCGTTTAGGACAGTTAGAAGCATAGCTTTTTTCCTTAATGTAAACCAAGGGTGAAATTTGACCAGATTGGACCGGCTTTGGTGAATCGGTAGGGACAATTTGAATCAGTTCGCTGAACCGATAAAAATTACCCCTGGTTGGCTGCACCCATGCCCACCTGTTCACCGCTCACCTCTTCCAGCCGCTCACTCGGCCCTTCCGGCCACTCGATATTCCACAGAATTCAACGTTAAATGCAGCAGAGAAAATCTGAAGTTTTCTCCCTCCATTCACAGCAGAGCTGCTGCTTTAAGATTCTTCAACCCCGGGGAGGTAGGGGGCCGGGGGGGCACCATAAAGGGAGCAGCAGCTCTGCTGTGAATGGAAGGAGAAAAGTTTGGCTTGTCTCTGCCACAGCATTCACTATGAGCCCTTCTTGTGCTCATACACACATTTTTTCCTACCGGGTTCTATGGGTGTGGCTTGGTGGTAGGGTGTCATGTGACCGAGTGGGCGTGAGTGACATTGAGTTGGCCATGCCTACTCAGTCACAGGACACCCCCCAAGCCGTGCTCCACAGAACCGGTAGAGAAAAAATTTGAATGTCACCACTGATGTAAACTACATGTAAACTAAATGCCACCACTAAATTCTAGGCATCCAAAAAATCCTGTTTCTTAGGTTTGAAAACCATATGGTATAGGTGAGATTAGCCCCATAGTTACATTTTTATGGATGTAACACTTTCATGGTTTGATTATAATGAGAATGTTCAGTTCAAACACTGAGTACAAATTTTCTCCAAAACATTTAATGAAGGCTTGGTGACTATTTTTCAAGTTTGTAGAAAAGTTGTCATATAGCATATTAATATTTATACTTTCCTGAGGTTAGTGAGAACAGAAATTTGTAGGATGAAATAGTACATTCAAGCTGGGTTTGGTTATAATATTCAATGATAACAACTTCTTACCTCAGTACCAGGTAAGAAGTTATACATTTATGAGACAATTAAATATAACTTCAAAATGTCTATCTGATTCTAATCTTATAAAAAGTAAGCTAGGATCATAACTATATTTTTTCAAGTTTCTGAAAAGGAAGTTTTCTCATGATCCATGTTAATCAACTACTATTTCTGAACAGCAGGGTAAAGGCTGTAATTTGATGGAGACTTCATCAGATAACCCCAAATAGGATTGCAGTTCACAACTATCTGCCATATCTTCCAGATGTCCTATACTCCATGAGCGAAGCAAGCCAACAGCTGGCTGTCCCAAGTGAGCACTCAGTGGCTGACCAAGGCTCTGAAGGCAAGGGCTGGACAGACAGGTTCTTTCTTTCAGTGGTAATTCATTCTGGTTCTGCATAGCTGAGATAAAGAACACAGACCACAGATATTAAAATTGTGCTTCATATAAATTCAAACTTTGTAAACATGTTGCTGAACAAGCTTAAATGGCAGGGTTTACACCAGAAGCCCAGACAGCATGGTGGTATATCAGAATGTGGGATCCCAGCCTCAATCTTTCACTACCTAATGAGCCTATAGTTGCAAAACAAAACAAAAGCTTTTTATTCTTTTTACTGGTATCTGATCCATCAACTGCTGCCCTGGATTGCTTGACAGTGAGATTTATTTAATAAATAAATAAAGCTGAGTATCTGTTGTTTTCTCCTTTATAGTTTCATTCTACTAATGGAAGAGAATGTTTATTCTCTCTTCAGATTTATAACTTGCTTGCTGGTAATTCATTCTTTCATCTGGTTTAGACGATTCCAAAACCTTACAGTCAATAAGGGCAACCTCTCCAAAATATAAGGTTTCCAAATGAACTGGTTCAGTGTTTTTTTGTGCTAACAATATCTAAAAATGCTTTGTAACTAGCTAACCATAAAGACAGATAAAAAAGTTCTGCTTAATAACCTAAACATGGCATGCATTAATTACTCCAAATTACTTTCAAGAGTGAACACAATGCCCAAATTTTCCTAATAATTCACCAGGGTTCCCCCTAAAATGGTTGCCAGATGAGATGTTTACTTTGCTGTTGTTACCTGCTTTGTACCAGCAACAGAAAAGCCATTTAACATAGCGGTATTGGGCCAAGAAGTGTCCCTGATGAGCTGCCCGCTGATAATAGAGGATTGCCTATAAAGAAATAGCAGTTTTTGAAAAAAAAAACATTACTACTTACTGAGAAAACTGCCATATGCACTGCCATTCAGACCCCCTTCACTTTTCTCACATTTGTTATGCTGCAGCCTGATTCTACAGTTGTTGAAATTCATTTTTCCCCATTAATCTAACTCTCAGTACCTCATAATGACAAAGTGAAAACAGGAATTTTAGAAATGTCTATAAATTTATTAAAAAGAAAAACTGAAACATTGGCATAAGTATTCAGACCCTTTGCAACAACACGGAATTTAGCTCAGGAGCCTCCCATTTCTCTTGGTGACATGTTTCTACATCTTGACTGGAGTTGACCTGTGGTAAATTAAATTGATTGGACATGATTTGGAAAGGCACACACCGGTCTATAGAGAAGGCGTCACAGCTGACAATGCATACTGTAGCAGAGCAAAAGGCATGAGGTCAAAGGAACTACCTGCAGAGCTCAGAGACAGGATTATTGTAAGGCACAGATCCAGGGAAGACTAAAATAAAATAAAATAAATAAATCCTGCTGATTCCTAAAGACACAGTGGCCTCCATAATTCTCAAGTGGGTTTGGCACAACCAGGTCTCTTCCAAGAGCTGGTTGCCTGGTCAAACTGAACAATCGGGCGAGAAGAGCCCGAGTAAGAGAGGTGACCAAGAACCCGATGGTTACTCTGACTGAGCTCCAGTGATCCTGTGTGGAGATGGGACAGAGACAACTGACAGCTTTATGGAAGAGTGGCTAGATGGAAGCCTCTCCTCAATGCAAAACTCATGAAATCCCACTTGGAGTTTGCAAAAAAGCATCTGAAGGACTCTCAGACTGTGAGGAACAAGATTCTCTTGTCTGGTGTGACGAAACCAAGATTGAACTATGGCCCACAGGTTGGGGACCCCTGCCTTATAATATATAAAATCACACTTGGAATACTGCATCCAGTTTTGGTCGCCACAATATAAAAAAGATGCTGAGATTCTAGAAAGAGTGCAAAGAAGAGCAACCAAGATGATTAGGGAACTGGAGGCTAAAACATATAAAGAACAGTTGCTGGAATTGGGTATGTCGAGTTTAATGAAAAGAAGACTAGGGTTGACATGACAGCAGTGTTCCAATATCTAAGGCATTGCCACAAAGAAGATGGAGTCAAGCTATTCTCCAAAGCACCTGAAGGCAGAACAAGAAGCAATGAATGGAAACTAATCAGAGAAGCAACTTAGAACTAAGGAGAAATTTCCTGACAGTTAGAACAATTAATCAGTGGAACAATTTGCCTCCAGAAGTTGTGAATGCTTCAACATTAGAAGTTTTAAGAAGAGGCTGGACAACCATTTGTCTGTTTCCTGCCTGAGCAGGGGTTGGACTAGAAGACCTCCAAGTTCCCTTCCAACTCTGTTATTTTGTTATAGATTTGATAGACAAATGATAGATAAGACATTGAAAAATATTTTGTAGGGCTGCTTTATTGTACAGCTTTATGTTAATGAGAAATTTTAAAAGAAATTTATGATGAAGATTTTGTAAGGTAAAGTTAATTAATCTATAGCAGGAGTATCCAACTCGCGGCATCATGTTGTTGTCACATGACATATTGTAACTTTTTCCATTCACTAAAATGGGGGTGGGCGTGGCCAGCACTTGATGCATCTGGCCCGCGAGTTTGACAGCTCTTATCTTTAACCTTCAAAATACTTTTGCAGTTCTTAAGACTCAATCTGAATACTGAAAAGTATACTATTCATGCACTATTGAATGCATGAAAAGTGCAAGTAAAAACATTGAATTGATATTTCCCGGTCCAATCCACTTTGCGTGTCATTTTAACTTTCCAATGTCATAAAAGCCTAAATCACTGCATTAGGAATGACCCCCCCTTGTTCTGTCTCTCCAGTTCATACTTATTTATTAGATTCATAATCTTACTTTTTGTGCTCTCAGACGTAAAAATAGCGTTTCCCTCTCTTATTTTTCCTCATAACAAAAACTTGTGAAGTAGGTTGGATTGAGAGAGAATGATGGGCCCAAACTCAACCAAGATTATATAACACGTTCCAAAATATTTTCCCTCCTATACATGTTCTTGGGGGAAAAAACTGCTTTCCATTGCCGCCAGTGGAAGCTTTTATAAATATAATTGCAACACAGAATATGTTTTCCTTATCCAGAT
The DNA here is from genome assembly GCF_059756535.1 of Pantherophis guttatus. NCBI lineage: Eukaryota > Metazoa > Chordata > Lepidosauria > Squamata > Colubridae > Pantherophis > Pantherophis guttatus. The sequence goes on along the minus strand of NC_142065.1, from coordinate 115,799,252 downwards.
GTAATTCCACACAATAAAGGTAATTACTGTGTAGCAACTTGTCAAGAGAAGGTGTCTTTTTTAAAAAAAATCCCTACTGGTATTTGAAGGGCAAGGCAAGGTGGACAACACGTGGTAACTCATGCACCCAGAGATTCCCTCCCCTCCTTTAAGCACAAATGAAAACACAGAGGGCCAAGCTTCTACACCAAAAGCAAGGCATCTAAGGAAAAAAAAGGCAAAAAAACGTAGCAGTTGGAAACAGCTTTGGAAGCAGCTATGTGGGTCTTGCAAAACATGTGGCGACTTTAACATATCAAAAGAAAGGTGCTCATTTACTCAAATGCACATTATTAAACACCTCTCTTGAATGCTTTGCACAATCTCAGTTACAAATACTAAGAAACAAAATATTAATAGCTTGTATCTATATTAAAAGGAGAGTCAGTTTGGTAAAGTCGTAAGTAAAAACCCTTGCCAAGAAAATTTCAAGTAGTCCCAGCAGTTGCTAAAAATCAAGACTGATTTGACACATAGCCTACTACTGTCTTCTGACAAGGATAACCCAAAGAAGGAATTTCTTTGATTTCCAACAGGCTTTGAGCTGCTGGCCTCCAAAATTAATATCACAGCATATCCTTTCCTATTATTTATGCTAGGCAGGCTGTCTTCTTCCTAGACTGAAGTCAATAACTCATCAGAAACAAATGCATATGAACTCACACTAATATTTGAGAAGTGGTACCTTTGGCCCTCTTTCCCTTCTTAATATGCAATGTTGTGTACCTCTTTTGCACACTTTCATAACACTTTCCACCAAATATATTTTTTCTGCAGTGAAGAAGCAACAAGATAGGAAAAAGGAAAGGGCAACTATTGAACTTGTCTTTATGTTCCAGGACATACTTAGGCATTTAATAGCTAATAAATGATTTCCTCTCCCTCAATTTTCTACATAGATAACACAGGCTGAATAAAACAAATGGGACTTGAAAACCTTAGTCATGTCCTTTGTGGTGCCTCTTCCACGTTCATAGCATAATCCTAGATTGTATTGGGCTTTGCTATAGTTGTGATCTGCAGCCATTTTGAAACAGGAAAAAGCCATTTTGTACTGTTCAGCTTGCATGTTTTCAAGTCCTGAGAAAATAATATATAACAATAAAAAATTCAGGCAATATTAGTATTCATAGGTTCTTTAAATAAACATACAATCATTCTGTCTCATTTATAAGTAACTTCTGCTCTAATTTGGAAGCTTTTCTGTACTTGTTAATTGTAATTGCACCAAATTCAGCTACACTATCAAATTCAGTCTTATACAGGTAGCCCTCAATTCACTACTACAACCGAGCCCAGAATTTCTATTGTTAAGTAAGACATTTCTTAAGTGACTTTTATGACCTTGCTTGCCACAGTTAAGTGAATCACTGTAGTTGAATAATTAATAAACCAGTTGTTAAGTGAATCTGGTTTCCCCATTGACTTTGCTTGTCAGGTCACAAAAGATACATGATCTTGGGCTGGGTCTACGACTTTTCAGCTCGAGCCCTTGGCCCTGTTTCTCCTCCAGATTTTCTCCTCCACGTTATTATCCAAAAACTTTTCTCCTTGGCTGGCCCTCCCCCATTCTTTCACCCCGGCACATGGGCCACTGCCCCTCCGTCCTAGTCCCTTTGCCGCGGCCCATTCGTCAGTTCATGTCGGGCTTTTGAGCACCCAGGACAGTTCGCAGCCAATCAGTGCAGGGACTTGGGGGCTTTGGGAGTGGACAAGCAGGGGCTGTGGGGGAGTGGACGAGCGGGGGCTGCAGTTCAGAGGGAGGCTCAGGAAGGCCAACAACACCCCCTCCTTTGTCCTGAGTGCCTGACAAGGGCTGGTTCGCATCTCTTTGCCACAAAAGATGGGGGGAGGGAGGCTGCAGAGAGCAAGAGATTCATCAGGTGGGGTTCCCAGGGCCTCTCCCTGTGGAAGAGGGGGCTGGGAGGGGGCAAAGGTATTTCGTCCCCGACCGGGGCTGCCCTAGTTAGTAGCTCTCTGGGTGTGCCAAGCCTCACCCCCTCAGCATTGAAGGATGGGGTGGCATTGCTGAGTACCACCACTCCCTCTGGCAATCTTTGTTTGGCATTCTGGGCTTCAATCCTGCCCGGGTACTGAGCAAGCAGCAAGAAAGGCTGTGGTTGTTCCTTGTTTCTCGTTTGGGAAGTGCTTGGACCTGCCCTCTCCCCATGGCTCTCTGTCTGGACGGAGCAATACCAGGAGAATGGGGGTGCATACCGCAGTCTTCTGCTTCTGGGGGGCACTGCTCCTGATCAGCACTGCAAGTAAGGATTTGGGGAAGAGGGGAGGACGCATTTGCTGGTTCTCTGGAGGAGCCCAGGGGGGGCTGCTGCCCCCTGCCCTGAAGGACAGCCACCCATTAATTCAATCGTTCTGGGGTCTGGCTGTGGGGCTTGTCAGGGCATTTATTAATCCCATGTTTGGCTCTGGGACTAATTACCCTGGTTTAATTAGAGGAGATGAATCGTGGCTCCTCCTTGTTTGAAATATTCCGAAAAAGAAACGCGAAGGAAGGTTTCTAATAAAACTCATTTATTTGGGACTTCCGGTTTGCTCTTCGTAGCCACCAGACGGTCTCTCGGGACCGCCAGCCCCTTCGCCTGTAAAGAGCCGCCTGTACAGCGCAAAGGCGGCTCGAAAAACCCCATTTCCAGGAGGAAATGTGGGATAGAGCAGGTGAGTGTAGGTAGAGCTCTCCGTAGCCCCCAGGGTCTTTTTTTTTACTCTTGGGGGCGGGCGGAGGAAGCTCCCTATAGCACTCGCTGCCTGCTCCGGGCGTTGGGAGACTTCTGCCTTTTTGCAGAACAAGGCTACGAAGACAAGCTTTTTAAGATATTTAACAGATTAACTAAAGATGATGAGATTTGGATCTGGACCTGTGACCCTAAATTGCAAGTATTAATACTTATTTCGCAAAGGATATTCAACAAAGTAAAAAAGACCTTTTAAAATGACGATTGCCGAAACTGGAGCAGGGAAGCTGAAAAGAGAAAGTCCTTCCGTTTCTTATTAAGTTACAAAGTAGCAGAATAAATGCTCCTGGCTACATTTGAAGGGATATGAGCTGGACCTGTGACCCTGAATTGCAAGTATCTCACTTATTTTATAACAATTATTGAAGAAGGAAAAGGAAAAGGAAAAAGAGCCTTGGTACTACAGTGGTTTAAAGCACCCTGTTATTAACACAGCTGCCTGCAATTTACTGCTGGTTCGAATCTCTCCAAGGCTCAAGGTTGACTCAGCCTTCCATCCTTTCTAAGGTAGGTTAAATGAGGACCCAGTTTGTGGGGGCAATAAGCTGACTTTGTATAAATATACAAAAGTATGAAGGCTATTGCTAAATGCACTGTAAGCCACCCTGAGTCTCCGGAGAAGGGCGGCATATAAATCAAATTAAAAAAAAAAAATCTTTAAAAAGGGCGATTGCCGAGGCTTGGGAAGGGGCTGAAAGGGAGAGTCCTTCCGTTTCCTATTGAGATACAAAGTAGCTGAATAAATATTTTTGGCTACACTTGAAAATAAAGCTCTACTTTTGTGTTTTTTCTCTTCCTGGAGATTTGATATTGATCTTGGTTGGAAAGAAGTTTTTTTTTCTCTGCTGCCTCTCTTTTCTTTTTTTAAAAAAAAATAGTTTGTCTGTGTTGAAATATGGCATTAAAGCCGGACAAACAAGCAATGGGGGGGGGGGTTCCCCCATTAACAAATTACGTGACCAAGTTTTAAAGCTCCAGTCTCAGAAAACTGATTTTAATATAATTGAATTTCTTTTGGAGGAGATTGTAAGAAGGGATGAGATTGTGAATCAGAACTTTGAAAAATTTAAGCAGGAAATTAAAGAATTAGTGCAATTAAAGTTTGATATTCTGGATCGAAAGATTATAAAAATGGCTAATGGCTTTGCAGAATTTATGATTAAGTTGGATGAAAATACTAACTTATTAGAGTCTAAAGTGGAAGAAATTGAGGACAATTTGGATAATAAAATACAAAAAATTGAAAATGATTTGACAAATATTCAAGACAATAGCTCAGAAGAAAAACCTAAAATGGAGGTTGAACAAAAGTCTTGTAATGCAGAAAATTTACAACAACGGATTGAAAGAGAGGTCCTAATGGTGCATTACAATTTTACAGAATATGCGATCAGACTCAGAGGTTTGCAGGAAAATAATAGAGATGATTTAAGGAAAATATCTTCTGAAATTCTGGCTGGGATTTTAAAGGTTCAACCTGAGGAAGTGTTTTGTAGGATTGACAGAGTTTACAGAATAAACTCCTGGCTTGCAAAGCAAAGGCAATTGCCTAGAGATGTGGTGATTTATTTTACAGATAAAGAAATTAGGAATAATATTGTGCAAAATTCCTTCAATTCTACTTTGCAATTGTATGGAAGAAAGATATGGATCTACAAAGAGCTCCCCCCCAAGATGTTAACGGAAAGGAAGAAATTTGGTTTTCTGGTGACTGAGCTAAAATACAGAAATATTCCATTTAGGTGGGATGCCCCAGTTGGCATAATATTGAGATATCAAGGAGAAAGATACCAATTAGATACTGTTGAAAAAGCGGAAGAATTTTATCAAAAATTTTTGAAAATGAACTTAACATCTATAGGCACAATACAGGATAAGCAGAAGGAGTTGGAAATAAAGGGAAAACATCGAATTACAGAGGTTGCGGTAGACAAATTGCCTTTGGATTCTCTCGATACCCCAGCTGGATTATCTACAAATATGAGAGAAGCGGCATCTGATTTCAATGTGATGATTCACCAAGTTAAAGACAAGTATGGAAATCAATTAGCTGATATACAATTGGCAAAAAAGAAATATGAGATACAAAAACAAAACCAACAAGATCAACTTATAAAGCAGAATGAAAACCAATCAGTTGATATACAACTTGTAGAAAGGAAAACAGGATGGAAATTAAACCCACAAAAAGAAAAGAAAAAAAGAAATAGGTCTCATAAAAACAGAAATTTCTAAATTAAGCAACGGTGAAGCCAGTGATTTTAAAAAAATGAATGAATATGTGAAAAGATAGTGGAGGCGAAGTATTGGTTAATATCATCCTGAGGACAGTGACAGACCTCTGCAATGCCGTAATTTTGGGATGTGAAAAGAGCCTTAAACTGTTGGATTTGAATTATCTATTTTGGATTTCTTTCTTGTATTGATAAATATATTATAACTATTCTGAGCTACAAGGCAAGAGAGCTACGTTGGGGCATGCAGAAGATCTGGTTGTTACCCATTAGGATGATGGGAATTAATAATCCTGATGAAAGCCACAATTACATCTATATGGAATATAATCATAATGTCACTCGGGTGGTTGTTTTTACTTTTATATATACATGAGGATATTCATTACTGATGGGGGCAGATGATGACTGAAGACTTTGAACAAACTGTTGCACCAGGATGCTACGTTACCCAATTATGGATGAGGGACTCAACAATCCAGTGGAAAGACATCAAAGAAGATATTATATGGATTATAAATTTAAAGTTATTGTCTTTTTTTTTTTTAAATAACGGAATATATACATATATATATATATATATATATATATATATATATATATATTTTAGCAGAGTGGGCAGTGGATTAAAGATATTAAGAATTGTTGTGCATGGTAATTTTGTAGGAAAGTGGGTGGAAATATGTTAGTCTACTGATTGATTAGCTTAAGAAAAGGGATGTTTAAGTGATATATTTAGGGCAGTGGAGGAAATGGATAGAGTTGAATAAATGTTAAATTAGGATTTATGGGGAAGGCTGCTTTGAAATGTTATATTAATATACACAAAGAATAAATGTTAAAGTAGGATTTATTATATAGTCTTAAAGTGGAAGGTTGCTTTGAAATGTTGTAATAATATATAGATATAAGTTTTGGGGAGGACAAAAAGGGCAGTTTATTGCTAAATTGGGAGTTATAATAATATTATGCTAAACTAGAAGTTATACAATGTTATAGCAGACTGCTTTTTTTTTGAAATGTATGGTAAAAGGGGAAAGTAACAATATTAATAATATTTTTAGTAAGTAAGGGTCAGTATATAGAGGAGGGGGTAAGGCGATGGTAAAATATTATGTAATCTGTTATGAATTAGGTTTTTGGTGTGAAGAAGTCACGGGGGGATGGGTGGTGAGGGGGGGTTAGGGAGGAGGGGGGGAAGGAAAAAAGGGGGAAAAATTTGTATTTGAAAACTTTTTCAATAAAAAAAAACTCATTTATTTGTTATAAAGAAAAATAAAACACCTCACTAACTAAGAAAAGTTAATTGTTACATTTTGGAAGTAATTTGGGCCAGCTGCCTTTCAGCAACCGGCACCCGTGGCAAGAGAACAAAAGAAAGAGTGTGAGAAGCAAGTGAAGGAATGTGGGTGGATGGACATGTGTAGTAGCTTACTGATAAGGATTCTTGGCAAGGTACGGAAAGTCTGATAGTCCAGAAATAATGAGCTCAGCTGGTAAATAAAATAACGCAGTGACATTCCCCTTCTTTGCCAGTTGAGCGAATATCAGTACATCATCAAATAAGGCACATCTTCTTACGCAGATACTCGTGTTGAGCTGCTGGAAGTGGTTTGTTGAGCATATCAGCAATTTGATCATGTGTAGATACATATTGCATTTTGACAAAACCTTTTTTCACTAAATGTTTTATGTTTTGGTAACGAATGTCAATGTGTCTGGACCTAGAACCTGTGAAATGTGATTCAGAAATATAAACCACCGATTCATTGTCTTCCATCACGATGATCGGTCGGATCGGGTGTGTCCAGATATCTGTGACTAAAGCATCAAACCAAGTTAGGGAATTACATGCATCTGAAACACAAGCATATTCAGCTTCAGTAGATGAACAAGAAACAAAATTCTGTTTACGTACTTGCCAATAAACAGGACATCCATTTAAGAACATCATATAACCTGAAGTACTTTTACGTGATTTCTTATCACTTGCCCAATCAGAATCTGCATAACAACATAATTCTGCATAATCAGTGTGTGTTGGTTCTAACAATAACTTCATGTGTTTGGTGTATTTTAGGTATCTCAATAATTTCTTAATACATGTCCAATGAAACTGTTTTGCCTTACCTACGTGTCGAGATAAGAGATTAACACTAAGTGCAATGTCGGGTCTGGTCCAACTACTAATGTATAATAGTGACCCAATGACTGAACGATAAAGTGTTTGATCCTCGAACTCAGGACTTGCTTCTTGTGTCAAGTTGTGAAAATCTGTTTGCATGGGTGTCTTTGTTGTGTTAGCATCTTTCATGTTGCAATGATGCAAAACTTGTTCAATTTTATCCTCTTGTGAAAGACTAAACCTCTTCTGTGTTTTTTCAATCTGAACACCTAAATAAGTGCAAATAATACAGTGCGTGCCTTCTCTAAGAAGCAATAGTGTAATCTCACTGACCCAGGCTTTGTAATTGTGTCCTGACATTTTTAGTTTTGACTCACCAGTTAGTGGAGAGACAGAAAATGCCTGGTAAGGAGCCTGCACTTGGTATGCTGGCTGTGCTGGCAGAAATCCCTGTGGTATTTGCTGTGCCTGTTGTGGACCTAAAAATGGTCTTGGTTGTGCCATTGGAGGTAGGCCAGGAGGTGGCCCTATTTGCACTTGTGGCTGGGGCACATATGCAGGCATTTGTAGCTGCTGTGGCTGATGCACTGGAATCTGCTGTATTCCAGTTGCCATTTGTGCTTGATCTGCAATATTGGCATGACCTGCTGGAGATGCAATCATTTGCCTTTGCTGCATAAAGTGTGCCTGTGTTCCATCTAAAAAGGCACCATCACCACCAGGGGGTGTTGGAGTTTGAGCCCGTGGAGACACTTGTGGCATTTCAGCTTGAATCTCTGAGTGAGTTAGAGACAGGTTTGCCAGGGTCTGCTGTAGTAATTTAAAATGTTCATCTAAGCTCCTTTCTCTTTCAGCTTCCTGTAGTAAATTACTTTCGCCAGCAGATGGTGCTGCACCTTTAGCTTCGGGCAGCCCAGTTACAAGAAATGATTGCATGGCAGGTTTATATGTAACTTGATCAGGGAGACTTTCATGTGACGTATGCAGTGCCCTCTGTCTTAATTGGCCTGACACAGAATCCACCAGGGGGAGTGTCTTTGGCTCTGGAGAAGAAGGCAATATGGCGCTTTTTGAAAAATTTAAGTTATCTCCCTTATCTTGCTCAAGCATAGATATAGCCATTTTTGCGTGGGATAGCTCCTGTTCATAGAATTTTATACGGTCACGAAAGGCTTTCATAGCCAGCTCATCCAGGGTGAGCTTAGAGCTTCGAGGAGAATAATGAATTGTTTCTCTCTCTGCGTGGGAGGAATTTTGCTCGGCAGTGTGCTTTAGCCTTGCATCGAGCGTTACAAATTCAGAAGGTTCTGGGAAGACTTTTTCAGAGCTTGGAAGATCAGAAGAAAATGTTACTGACCTCAGTCGTAAATCATCATCTTCAAAAACAGCTTCTGTCTTATCTGTCTCCATTTCTGTTCCCACAGCTTTTTCTTGTTCCAGGCGTGTGGCTGTAGTAAGGGGCTGGAAATCTGAAAATCTCCTGTCTGCCACCTCTTCGTTGGAAAGATCAATCAAATCATTTACGAAGAGTGGTCTTGGTTTCACTTTGCCTTTTTTCTTCTGTTTCGGCATCTTAGCAATATAATTAGCGTACCTCAGTAGCTAAAAACTAATTGCCTATGCGCTCTTATCAGAAGTAACAAAAACAAGGAAAAAAGCCATAAATCAAACCGTCCGATCTGCTACCAGATGTCAGGGCATTTATTAATCCCATGTTTGGCTCTGGGACTAATTACCCTGGTTTAGAGGAGATGTATCGTGGCTTATTCCAAGTTGCAATAATCTGAAAAGAAACGCGAGGAAGGTTTCTAATAAAACTCATTTATTTGTTATAAAGAAAATAAAACACCTCACTATCTAAGAAAAGTTAATTGTTACATTTTGGCAAGCGAGGTCTCCTGCCGGTCCAGCCGGACCTCTGGCAAGAGAACAAAGGAAAAAGTGTGAGAGCAAGTGAAGGAATGTGGGTAGATACGGAAACACGTAGCTTACTGAGAAGAAGTTGGCAAGCTACGGAGAGTCTGACAGTCCAGAAATGATGAGTTCAGCTGGCAAATAAAATAACGCAGTGACAGGGCTTGTGTTCCCCTTTTATTCAGAGGCTACATTAGGGAAGTCAGCCAATTCTGCTGGCCATTGAAGAGGACAGGTTCAAAGTCAGGCTGCTTTCAAGAATGGAAATGGAGTGAGGAGCAACACTAATTCCAACTGCTTATCCTTTTCTCTTTCTCTGCTCACATTCCTTTCTCCAAACATCTCTGGGAGGGCTAGACCCCTGGTCAGGGTAGACAGTCTTTCCCTGGAATTCAACTGGGAGCCCAGTTGGCATGCTTGGTGGCCTTCTGGACCTCCCTCCAGGATGCCAGCCGGGCTTTCCACTGAAGTCCAGGTGCTCCATGCCCTTGCAGGGAAGGGATCGTTGGCAAAGGAGCAGAAGGACCCTAACTCCCCCACACCACTCTTATATAGCTTATCAAATACACAGAGCTACCCATTACAAGCAGACTTTTTCCTTAGGAAATTAGGAAGGAATCTGGCTCTTTAAGTTCTCCTGTTTGTTTATTCAGGAAAGAGGTTGTTAAGTGTAAAGGGGGGGGCGTATATGGAGGTGCTGTGCTTGGTGGAAGAGCGGAGATGGGCATAAATAACCAGGCTTCATTGAAAGGACTATGTTTAAAGTCAAAGAGGAAAAAAAATTTTTACCACCCTTTTTTTTTTTGCCTGAGGCGTTTACATTGCTCTGGCTTTGATTTGCCTGCCCTTTACACTTAACAACCTCTTTCCTGAATAAACAAACAGGAGAACTTAAAGAGCCAGATTCCCACCTAATTTCCTAAGGAAAAAGTTTGTGTCTTATAAGGACACACCATTGAGTGAATGAATGAATTTTTTATTGGCCAATGAATGAATTTTTTATTATCCATTATATGGATAATATCATCACATGTGATATGTGCCTGGTAATTGCTTGCATTTCCAACACTTTGGTGATAAATTTCTATACATTTTTGCCTGGGAGAAGCAGAGAGGGAATGAAGAGGTGGGGATGGGGGTTAGAGGAGAACAGGGCTCTTGGGGTCTTCAGAAACTAGGAGAAGGAAAAGCAAAAGATAAGGCATCCATTCCCATCAACTGGTTGCAAAAGCTCCATCTGATGAATAACTCGTCCTCTACAGCCCCCTTCCCCCCTGCGCTGCTCTTGGCAGCCTTGGGAGGCTCCGAACTGACAGGCGAGGGGCTCGTGGCCAGGGTGGGGGCAGAGCCCCAAGCGCTACTAACTAGGGCAGCCCTGGTTGGGGACGAAATACCTTTGCCCCCTCCCAGTCCCCTCTTCCACAGGGAGAGGCCCTGGGAGCCCCACCTGATGAATCCCTCGCCCTCTACAGCCTCCCTCCCCTCATCTTTTGTGAACCAACCCTTGTCTCAGGCACTCAGGACAAAGGGGGGTGTTGTTGGCCCTCCTGAGCCTCCCTCTGAACTGTAGCCCCCGCTCGTCCACTCCCAAAGCTCCCGAGTCCCTGCACCGATTGGCTGGCTGCAAACTGTCTTGGACGCCCAAAAGCCCGACTCGAACTGTACTTCAATGAATGGGCCGTGGTGAGGGGACTAGGATGGAGGGGCTGTGGCCCATGTGCCAGGGTGAAAGAATGGGGGAGGGCCAGCCAAGGAGAAAAGTTTGTGGATAATAACGCGGAGGCGAAACCCTGGAGGAGAAACAGGCAGGGCCAAGGGTTCGAGCCAGAAAGTCCCATTCTGTCTTGGGCCACAGCAATGGTCATAAATATGAGCCAGTTGCCAAGTATCTGAATTTTGATCACATGATCATAGGGATGCTGCAATGGTCATAATTATGAAAAACAGTCATAGGTCACTTTTTCCAGTGCCATTGTAATTTTGAACAGTCACTGTTGTAAGTTGAGGACTACTTCTACTGGATCCTTCCAAGTACACAGCAACAAAGATTTGCTATTCCAGTTTTACAAATTAATGTCCAGAGAGCTAATATGGGTTTTTTTTTAACATGGTAGAGATTATTGGAATAATATTACTGGAATAATATTAACAAGACTCTTGCCTTGGGCAGAGGGTTGGACTAGAAGATCTCCAAGTTACCTACTAGCCCTATGATATCTTCCACGGGAGTTCAGCATAGTTTTGATTACTGCAGTCTATATCCCACCTGATGACAATATTACCATAGCTTTGGAATTCTTGTACAACATTGTTAGTAATCAGCAGAATAAATATCCTGATGCTGTGCATATTATAGCGGGAGACTTTAATCTGGCTGATTTAAAAGCAGTGCTCCCTAAATTCTATCAGCATGTTAAGTGTGCTACTAGAGGTGCAAACATATTGGACAAAGTATATACCAACGTTAAACATGGCTATAAGGTTATACAATTACATTTGGGACAATCAGACCATATGTCACTGCTTTTAGCACCAGCATACATCCCTCTCAGGAGATGGGCTCTGCCTATAATAAAGACAGTGAAATCTTGGCCAGAAGATGCTTCCCAAAAACTTCAGGATTGTTTTGAGAACACAAATTGGGTCATCTTTTACCACCCTGACCTAGAGGAGAACCTAGAGGACTGCAACTGTTCTGTGCTATATCACACACTGCACAGATACTATCCCTCAGGGATAAACATATTATCCAGTTGGCTGGAGTCTTTACCAGAATCTTCAATCAGTCATTATCCCAGTCCACTATTCCATCTTATTTGAAGGCTTCCACCATTGTTCCACTGCCAAAGAAGTTCCCTATCAATAACCTCAACGATTACAGACCAGTGGCACTCACTCCTATCATCATGAAGTGCTTTGACAAATTGGTCTGCCAGCACATCATTTCTGGTCTTCTGCATACATTTGATAAACACCAGTTTGCATACAGAAGAAATAGATCTACAGAGGATGCTATAGCCATCACTCTACACACTGCACTGATTCATTTGGAACAGTGGGGGTGGGGGGTGCTATGTGTAGATGTATTTTGTAGATTTTAGCTCTGAATTTATTTATTTATTTATTAGATTTATATTGCTGCCTATTCGCCCATTGTCAGGTGTGCCTCCTTTCAATACTCCTTTCAATACTCAAGAAAGAAAACCCCCAACTCCATTTTCATTGAAGAAAGGTACTTTTACTGAGTATGAACTGAATGCAACCATAGAAAAGCAGGATCTGAAGCATAGGCGTAAAAATCACATATAGAAAGCATCCCCTCCCCACTGTCCAGCGTAAATCATCCAATCCACAGGTCCTCCAGGGGTCATGTGGGAGCACACATATGGCAGTGTCATCCTCCTGGTATGTCATGACCATTGACCTTGAAACATATCAACTTCAAAGGAAAAACTACAGCAAAGATTCACTTTCGTTTCCTCCAGCACGCTTCCCCAAGCATCCCCCTAGCTCCCCCTCCCCCTGTTTTCATGGCAGCCAAGCAAGTAAGCATCGAAAGAGCGGAGGCTGACACCCATGGCGACTTAAGGCGGCTTACAGAAAATAAAAAACCACATTAAAATTCATTAAAAAGTCAAATAAATTAATGTAATAAAACTACCCTTGACCCCCACCTCCCATCCCAGCGACAGCCAATCACACAAGCCATTTAAGCCATCCCACTCTGGGTTCCCCAGGCCCGCTGGCAGAACCAGGTCTTCAGCGTCTTCTGGAAGAGAATTAGAGTGGGGGCTGTTCTAATCTCTGGGGGAATGATGTTCCAGAAAGAGGGAGCCACCACGGAGAAGGCCCTTCTTCTGGGTCCCACAAGGTATATCTCCCTCAGGGAGGGACCCGCAGCATTCCCTGCCTCCCCGCTCTAATGGGTCGGGTAGATGTGACCGGCAATAGACGGTCCCTCAGATAATCTGGTCCCAAGCTTTAAAGGTGACAACCAGCACCTTGAATTGCACCTGGAAGCAAATCGGCAGCTAATGCAGCTCACGCAGAAGAGGTGCACACAAAACGGTGTGGGCCGCTGCATTTTGCATCAACTGGAGCTTCCGGATGCTCTTCAAGGGGAGCCCCATGTAGAGCACGTTGCAATAGTCAAGACGGGAAGTGACGGAGACTTCCAGTTGGCGCTGCGGCGAGCGGATGGGAAAATAGCTTTGGAGCCCCGCAAAAACCCCGTCTTTTAAGCCACGGCCGGCAGGTCTGCAGACCTACCCTGTCCTGGAGAGGGACCCCTTGGACAGCCGAGAGGAATGTGCAGGTTCCTCGGGGCCGGAGGATTGCCCTTTGCGCCGGCGGTGGTGGGAGAGGCAAAACTTCGGCAGCCGGGACAAGCAAAGTGCAGGAGGAGACACAGGAGCAAGATGTTTGAATGCCGGGTGAGTAGGATTAGCCCAGGCGAGAACAGTCTTCAAACATTTAAATACTAATAATGCCCTGGCCCTAACAGTGGCTAAGAACTATTTGGGCAAAGAATTTAAACAATTAACAAGGAGAAGACCCATTAAAGGACAATAGCACTAACTGACTGCTTTTGGAATTTAACGTCCCTTTGGATGGATTTAAAATTTGATATTTTCTTGGTCTTTAATGAGAATGGATTAGCTTGGAAGGGGAAGAAGGAGAAGAGGAAACAAGCAGAACATTTTTTTTTTAAGCTAAGAGAATAACAAGCGGAGGAAGTTAAAATGGCTGAGAGAATGAAAGTGCAAATTGCAACTGTGGAAAGTTTGCTGTTTAAAGAAGAAACTTTGTCTCTTGCTTCCAGAATTGGATTATTTTGAGGAAAAATTAAGGAGGCTTGATTTTAGATGTACTTAAACTGTCTTTGGACTACTTATGACAGTTGGAAAGAAGAAATTAATTGGAACAATTAAAAATGATGATTAATGGTGTTCTAATATAAGGGAAGGGCGGAGCCCCACAAGAAGACATGATGATACCATATATGGAATACAAAAGAACTAAATCTTTTAGTCTTTATAACTTTATTGATATTGGAACTGAAAAAAAAAAAAAAAAGAAAGTTTGGACAGACTGGAGAAAGAAAACCAGAATATACTAGGTAGCAAGATGAGAAAAGTACCAGTTTGATTAAAATGGATGTAAATACTTTCTATGTAATTGATGTCTAAATAATGTAAGGATGTAAGTTCCTCCTGCTTCTTTCTCTCTTTTCTACTTTTCTACTTTTTCTTTCCTTTTTTAAATATCTTCTTATTATATTATTATTATATTCCTCTCTTTTTGTTTTCCTTTTTTTTTCCTTTCTCTTTTTGGATCTTTCTTTTTGATTTTTTCTGCTATACTTTTATTCCTTTTTTCTTCTCCCTTTCTCTTTCCTACTTTTATCTTTCATTACTATTATCAAGAAAAGTGATTTTCAAGGTGGGGAAAATGTGATTATAGAAAAACTACAAGAAATATGAAGATTATGAATGATTTTTTGACTATTAATAAGAATTGTTGATAGATTCAACTACTACAGAAAATTGTTTCTTTAAAATGGTTAAAAATATTGTTCTTTATAGAAAATAAGAAAACGTGAATGAAGCTTTGAATATTACCAAGAATTGTTTATAGACTTTATGACTATTTTAAAGTGAGAAATGTCATTATAGAAAAACTACAAAAAATGTGGATATTTTGAAAGAATTTCGTAAAAAAAAATATTAATAAGTGTTCCAATGGTTAGGGTTAGGGTTAGGGTTAGGGTTAGGGTTCCAATGGTTACAGAAAATGGATTTGAAAGTGGTTTAAAATGTTTTTCTATAGTAAATAAGAAAATGGAAATGAATTTTTGAATATTAATAAGACTTGTTTATAGATTTTATAACTATGGTAAATGGGTTTTTAAAATGGTTTAAAATGTTGTTTTACATAGAAAAACAAGAAACAAATAAGAAATGGGAGAAATTTAAAGAAAATTAATAGTTCAGAAGAGAGTAGGAGAGAAGATATATACTAAAACGCATTATTAGTTTAAATTGGCAAAGAAGTATGATTTTGGGGATCAGATGATTAAAGCTAAATTGTGAATTAGTCAAATATAAGGTTAGGAGTGGAGGAAAGCATTTCTGGAGAACAGCTGATTAGGCTGTGAACCAGCCAAAAATAAACCTAGGAGGAGCGGAGGAGGCAATGCTGGAGAGCAGTGAGAGCCAAACTGCGAACCAGTCAAATATAGGGTAAGGAGAGGAGGAAAGCATTCCGGGAAGACACCTAATTAAGCTGTGAACCAGCCAAAAATAAACTTAGGAGGAGAGGAGGAGATAATACTGGGGAGCAGTTAAAGCTAAACTGTGAACCAGCGAAATATAGGTTAGGAGTGGAGGGAAGCATCCCTAGAAAACAGCTGAAAAGCTGTTATCCAGCCAAAAATAAACCTAGGAGGAGTGAAGGAGAAAATGTTGGAAAGCAGTTAAAACTAAACTGTGATCCAGCCAACAAATAAGGTTAGGAGTGGAGGAAAGCACCCCTGGAAACCAGCTAATTAAGCTGCAATCCAGCTAAAAATAAACCTAGGAGGAGTGAAGGAGATATTTTTGAAGAACGGTTACTGACTTTGAAATGTTCTTAAGAGAGGAATAAAATACTTTATGTTGATTATTAGATGCGAGTTAAAAGAAACATTGACTTGATTTGGGTCTGAAGTAAGGAAAATATATGAAATACTGATTGTTAAAATGATAAATGAATATTATAAAGAGCTGTTTAGATTTGAAGTTTAAGATTTAGGGTGATTACATAATAAAATATTAAATGTTAGAATAAGATGTTAGATTGAATGATAAAAATTGGGTTTAGATTCGTTCTTTTTTTCTTTTTTTTCCCTTTAAGATGTTAACTGATGAAATTTGGAATTTATACTTATTTTATACCAGATCAAACCCTTGCTCTAAAAATGTTGTTTTATGTTTTATGTTGAAAAATAAATTTAAAAAATTTCAAAAAAAAAGACGGGAAGTGACTAAGGCATGAGTGACTGTAAGTAGGGATTGCTGGTCCAGGAAAGGGCGTAACTGGTGCACAACTCGCAGTTGCACGAAGGCTCTCCTGGCCGTGACCGTCACCTGCTCTTCAAGCAGGAGTCGTGAGTCCAGGAGAATCTCTAGATTATGCACAGGGTCTGTGTGGGGTAGTGCCACCCCATCCAAGACCAAAGATGGCAATTCTCCCTGCGCCAATGAACCCCAAACCCAGAGCCACTCGGTCTTGCCAGGGTTTAGTTTCAACCCATTGCTCCTCATCCAACTCCTAACAGCCTCCAGGCACTGTGAGAGGCATCACTTAACTCACCATGGGCTGAGACATACAGCTGAGTATCATCAGCATATTGGTGATACCTCAGTCCATGGTAACGGATGAGCTCACCCAGGCTTCATATAAATCTTGAACAGGAGTGGAGAGAGTACCGAGCCCTGCAGCACCCTGATAGCAGTGGGCGAGGGCTGGATCTTTCCCCTCCTATCAGCACTGACTGAGAGTGGTCGCAGAGGAAGGAAGTGAACCAGGATAGCCCAAGGCCTCCCACTCCCATTCCCCGAAGCCGCTCCAGGAGAATACCATGGACGATGGTATCAAAAGCCGCTGAGAGGTTAAGTAGAGCAAGGATGGATGTACTACCCCGCTCCCGCTCCCGTCAGAGATCATCCAAAAGTGCAACCAATGCCATTTCTGTTCCAAATCCAGGCCTGAATCCTGACTGGTAGGAGTCGAGATAATCCATTTCATCCAGAAACCTCTGGAGCTACCACGTAACCACCTTCTCGACAACCTTCCCCAAAAAGGAAAAATTGGAGACAGGTTGGAAATTATCCAACTGGATGGAATCCAGCAATGAGTTTTTAAGAAGAGGGCGGACCACAGCCTCCTTAAAGTGCTGGGGCACTGCCCCCTCCTGTAGAGAAGCACTAATCACCACCAGAGTCACCCGCCTGTCACCTCCTGGGAAGCTTTTACAAGCCAGGAGGGACACGGGTCTAATACACAGGTGCATACTCCCTAGGATCCTGTCCAAGGTGCGTAAGGCCTCTGGGACATAAAGTTTCGTCCCTCTCCATGCTAGGCCATCTCTCTTTGTCAAGAGATGTTGATTGTCTCGGAACCACGGGTCCGCCAACGTTTCTGCCTTGAGCCTTGTCGTTAGGTCACTCGCGGGTTGCCCCTGCTGGTCTCGATGCTGCCGTCTGGTGGTTACTTGGCCCACTCCTTGGGCAGAAGGGATGATGGGATTCCCTATCTGCTCACGTTCACTGTTGTATTGAGGCATTCGGGAGAGGGCATCGGCCAGGAAGTTCTTCCCCCCTGGGATGTGCTTCAGCTCAAAGTTGAAACGATTGAAGTATTGGGCCCACCGGACTTGCCTGGGCGATAACTTCTGTGGGGCCTTGAGGGCCTCCAGGTTTTTGTGGTCAGTGCAAACCTCGAACGGTGTCTGGCCTCCTTCTAGCAGGTGCCGCCAGGTTAACAGCGCCCATCTCACCGCGAACGCTTCTTTTTCCCACGCCGCCCATCGTCTGTGTCGGTGAGTTTGCGGGATGTGTAGGCACAAGGTTGCAGGTCCCCCTAGCTGTTCTTTTGGAGTAGGACTGCCCCTACTGCCACATTGCTGGCATCTGCTTGGATGACGAAGGGTTGTTCGGGGTCAGGCTGCTTCAAGACCAGTTCTTTTGCAAACATTTGTTTTAGTGTCTCGAATGCCTGTTGGCAGGCCGGGTCCCACTGTAGAGGCTGTCCCGGGCGGGGTTTCGTTGTCGGACTCCCTGTCTTTAGGAGGTCCATCAGAGGTTTGGCAATTCTTGCAAAGGAGGGGATGAATTGCCTGTAGAAATTCGCGAACCCCAGGAAGCTTTGTAGTTGCCTGCGGATGCGAGGGGGTTGCCAGTCTAGGACTGATTGTACTTTAGCCGGGTCCATCTCTATCCCCTCGTTTGACACTCGGTAACCTAAATAGTCTAGACGCAATCGGTGGAACTCGCATTTTGACAGTTTGACATAGAGGTTCGCTTTCAGCAGTTTTTCCAGCACTTTGCGTATGAGGGGTATGTGTTCGTCTATGGTCTCCGTGTAAATGAGAATGTCATCTAGGTAGACGAGGACCCCTTTGTACAAGTGGTCATGTAGAACTTCGTTTATCAATTGCATGAACACAGCTGGGGCTTCCTGTAGCCCAAATGGCATCACCTTGAATTGGTAACTTTCCAGGGGGCAGTTTATTTATTTATTTTATTATATTTCTATACCGCCCTTCTCCTGCGGGACTCAGGGCGGTGTACAGCCAGGATAAAACATAGCATATAAAATTTAAAAAATTTAAAAAAACAATTAAATAATTTTGGCCCGAATTTAAAACAACCCAATTAAAACCAAAATTTGATTAAAAACTAAGAGGATGGGATCAAGCCAGCCCAGCTAGATGGAACAAGTGTGTCTTCAGGGTCCGACGAAAAGTCCAGAGGTCAGATATCGTGCGTATCTCAGGGGGCAGGTCATTCCAGAGGGCAGGCGCTGCCACAGAGAAGGCTCTCCCCCTGGGAGTCGCCAGCCGGCACTGCCTGGCCGACGGCACCCTGAGGAGGCCCTCTCTGTGTGAACGAACCGGTCGGTGGGAGGCTATCGGCGGCAGAAGGCGGTCTCGCAAATACCCCGGCCCTAAGCCATGGAGCGCTTTAAAGGTGGTCACCAACACCTTGAAGCGCACCCGGAAGACCACAGGAAGCCAGTGCAGCTCGCGCAGGAGAGGTGTTATATGTGAGCGCCCCATCGCTCCCATAATACCCCGCGCGGCCGCGTTCTGGACCAACTGCAGCCTCCGGGTGCACCCCAAGGGGAGCCCCATGTAGAGAGCATTGCAGTAGTCCAGGCGGGAAGTGACGAGTGCTTGAGTGACCGTGCGTAGGGAGTCCCGATCCAGAAAGGGACGCAACTGGCGTATCAGGTAAACCTGATAAAAAGCCCCCCTGGCCACGGCCGTCATATGCTCTTCTAAAGACAGCCGTGCGTCCAGGAGGACGCCTAAGTTGCGAGCCCTCTCCGTGGGGGCCAGTGATTCGCCCCCAATAGCCAGCGATGGCACCAGCTGGCTATATCGGGACGCCGGAAGCCACAGCCACTCGGTCTTGGAAGGGTTGAGTCGGAGCCTGTTTCTCCCCATCCAGGCCCGCACGGCCTCCAGGCACTGGGACATCACTTCAAGGGCATCGTTGGGGTGGCCTGGGGTGGAGATGTACAGCTGAGTGTCGTCAGTGTACTGATGGAACTCCACCCCAAAGCCACGGATGATCTCGCCCAGCGGCTTTACATAAATGTTGAACAGAAGGGGCGAGAGGACCGACCCTTGTGGCACCCCACAAACAAGGCGCCTCGGGGTCGACCGCTGCCCCGTCAACACGGATTGCGACCGGTCAGAGAGGTAGGAGGAGAACCACCGCAGGATGGTGCCCCCCACCCCCAGCCCCTTCAACCGGTGCAACATGATACCATGGTCGATGGTATCAAAAGCCGCTGAGAGGTCTAACAGGACCAGGATAGAGGAACAACCCCTATCCCGAGCCCTCCAGAGATCATCCACCAATGCGACCAATGCCGTTTCCGTGCTGTACCCAGGCCGGAAACCGGACTGGAGCGGGTCCAGATAGACAGCTTTATCCAGGTACTGGGGAAGCTGCCGCGCTACCACACTCTCAACAACTTCGCAACGAAGCGAAGGTTGGAGACTGGACGATAGTTAGCCAAAATAGCCGGATCCAGGGAGGGCTTCTTGATGAGGGGCCTCACCACCGCTTGAACGCTGTCTTCCACTCGTCTCCTTCCCTGATGCGTACTCGGTAGTAGGCTTCGCGGAGGTCTAGTTTGGTGAAAATCTTCCCCTTGGCCAGGTGGGCTAGCATGTCTTTCATGAGGGGGAGGGGGTATAAGTTGTGTACGCAGATTGCATTGATCCCCGAAAGTCAACTACCAGACGCATAGAGGCGTCTTTCTTCTCTTTGAAAAGGACCGGTGCCGCGACCCGCGGTTTGACTGGCTCAATGAAACCCCTTCGTAGGTTCTTGTCTATGTAGTTTCGCATTTCTTGCATTTCACGGGGCGTCATGGCATACAATTTAGGTTTAGGTAGTTTCGCCCCAGGGATGATTTCGATGGCGCAGTTGGCATCGCGGTGGGGAGGTAGGACATCACACTCGGTCTCGCTAAATACCTCTGCTAGGTCTTGGTAGTCTTTTGGAATCTGCTGTTTCATGGGTGCTGTTGGATGTGGGCCCCAGCTGCTTCGCGGTGCCCACATCCAACAGCACCCATCTCTAAAGACAAGACAAAGAAATAAAAGGGATGAGAATTAAGAGAAGAATATAAGCTACAAGCATTTGCGGATGATTTAGTATTCATTATGGAAGAACCAATAGAAACGGGCCCAAAGCTAATTGAGCAAATAGAGGAATATGGAGAAGTAGCTGGATTGAAAATAAATAAAGACAAACATTATAGTTAAAAATATGAGAGAAAAACAAAAGAAGTAACTAACAGAGAAGTTAAATATTCAAATAGTGAAGAAAGTGAAATATTTGGGCATTCAATTAACTTCAAGATGTATTACAGTGAAGGAAGATAATTATTATAAACTGAGAAATCAAATTGAAACAGACTTGGAAAAATGGAAAAAATTTACAATTATCATTAATGGGAAGAATAACGTTAATCAAAATGAATGTATTACCAAGACTGTTGTTTTTTCAAACAATTCCGATAAAGTTGGAGAAAAAATACTTTGAGAGTCTGAATAAAATGATGTGGAAATATATATGGCAAGGGAAAAAAGCAAGAATTAATCTTAAATTGCTTCAAGATTCTAGAACTAGAGGAGGATTTGGTCTCCATTGTATCACCAAGCAGCAAAATTAACTTGGATTAAAGAATGGATTTTATTGAGAAATACAAGACTATTGACTTTGGAAGGACATGATTTACAACTAGGTTGGCATGCTTTCTTATGGTATGAAAAAAATAGGCTACATGGATACTTCCAGAGACATTGTGTAAGAAATGGCTTGTTAGTAGTATGGGAGAGAGTAAAAGAAAAACATTATATGGAAATACCAATGTGGCTTTCAACAATAGAAGCGTCAACACATCCAAATATGATTAATATGGACAAGATTGTAAAATACAAGGACATTTTAACAGAGAAGGGAGAACTAAAACAGAAACAAGATTTAGAAAAACAAGGGATTGAGACTGATTGGTATACATGGCTGCAGATACAATCAAGATATGATAAAAGATTTGAAACAATATGGTTTTAATTTGGGGGAATCAGAATTGGATCAGATAATGACTGGAAAGGATGAAAAATGATTAAAAGATTATATAATTACTTGTTGCAAATTAGGTTAGAAGATGAAGAAGTAAAAGAGACAATGATAACATGGGCGAAAAACTGGTTATGCAATAGAATTAGAGAAATGGCAACAACTATGGGAAAGGAATTATAAATTGACACTGGCAACTGCATATAAAGAACATTTATATAAAAGGTTTTATAGATGGCATATGCCACCAGAAAGATTAGCAAAACTGTTTAAGGATAAATCAGCCAAGTGTTGGAAATATTCGCATTTGCCGGGATCATATTATCATATGTGGTGGTCATGTACAGAAGCAAAAAATTATTGGTCCAGAACACAGATATGGTTGGAGGAAATGTTACATAAATCTATAGAATGAAAACCAGAAGTTTTTTTATTGGGTATTCTGCCAGAGAGATACAGCAAAGATGTGTATTTAATTATACATATAATAACAGCAGCAAGAATTGTATTTGCGCAAAATTGGAAGACAGAAAAAATCTCGTCAAAAAATGAAGTAATAAAAAAGTTTTTAGACTGTGTGGAAATGAATAGATTAACTCTAAGAATAAAAGATAAAGAGGAATCTGTGTATTTCAAGACATGGGGAATATTTTATGTTTGGTTAGAAAAGAAATATGAATAAAATATGATATGATTTAGATAATAGAAAGTTAAATGAGGGAGAGGACAAAAAAGAAATAGAAACCCAGATGACACCAGAGTAAATGGAAAAGGGGGGTGGGAGGAGGGAAAAGAAAGAAGATTATAAGTATAAATATATGATGATAAAAGTGACAGATTGGGTAAAATTGAAAAGAAATAAAAAAGAAAGTATATATTATTAGAATATTGGAGTTGCTCTGATACCAAACAGGGAATATATTCCACAACAAAGGAGAAAGAAAGGAGAGAGGAGTAGAGAGTAAGAAGAGGAGAGGGAGAGAGAAGAATGGAAGAAAGGATAAAGGAAAGGAAGAAAGGACAGGGGACAGGAGTAGGAGATAAGGTGAGAAAGGGGGAAAAGAGGGGAGGAGTGGGGGAAAGGAAGGGGAAGTAGGAAAGAGGAAGGAAAGGAAGGAGGGAGAAAGTAGGAGAGGAGAGGAGGGAGGGAAGGGAAAGAAAGAAGGTTTGTTGTGAAATGGAGGAAAAGGGTAGAAGAGCAACCCCAAATGTAATTAAAATACCTTATTTTTATGTTTTCTTTAAGAAAAATATGTATATGTATGACCAATTATGCATAAGAGAATGTACATTTACATTATGTGTATAAGAAATAAAAATAAAAAAATTTCTAAAAAAAAAGGAATCTAAATAATCAATTTTTTCTAGGAGCTTATGTAGCTGGGCTACATTACCTTCTCAATGACCTTCTTTAAAAAGAGAAGGTTGGAGACGAAAACAAAAATTGTCAAAAACATAGTCAAAGTGGAGTGGTGAAGTTGTTCAAGAGATGACATACAACTTTCTGTTTTAAAACAGAATGGGCTACAGGACACTTTTTCTCAAAGTAAGTGCTTACAGTTTCCCTAATCTAGCCATACTGACAACCCACCTAACTATCTGAAGAAGCCAGGAAGATCAATTCCACAGGTTATAGAGTTCTTACTACAAGAGATCTATGGAGATTCTCAGTCATACAATGGTTGTCCCAAAGGTGCTTTTTCAAGAGGCAACTAGACTTTCTGGTTTTTCTCTGAAGATGTTTCGCTTCTCATCCAAGAAGCTTCTTCACCTTGGAAGAAGACCTGAAGAAGCTTCTTGGATGAGAAGCGAAACATCTTCAAAGAAAACCCAGAAAGTCTAGTTGCCTCTTGAAAAAGCACCTTTGGGATTACTACAAGATCCTACCCATGTTGTTGTTGTTAGTTGCAAAATCGTGTCCGACCCATCGTGATCCCATGGACAACGTTCCTCCAGGCATTCCTGTCATCTACCATCCTCTGGAGTCCATTTAAGCTCACGTGTACTGCTTCAGTGACTCCATCCAGCCACCTTGTTCTCTGTCGTCCCCCCTTCTTCTTTTGCCCTCAATCTTTCCCAGCATTAGGCACTTCTCCAGTGAGTCCTTCCTTCTCATTAGGTGGCCATGTAAACACAAACAAATCATAGGATCATACAAGACACTTGTGAGCCGGATCTCCAGCATGGGTTTCTGCAGAGTGCTTGCTATTGGTTGCCATAGAAACGGGGGAGGGGGCATGGGCATTTGGGATGGGGAAGCGAGCTGGTGTGTAGTAGTCCCATGAGAACTGGAAGGGAGGTTTGGACTCATGAATTATGGTGCTGCTGAGTGGAGTTGCTTATACCCCGTCAAAGCCAACTGTCCAGAGACTCCAGATGTGAGAAATACCTGAAGAGAAACTTTCCCATATCATCATACTGGACGTTGATTGGACTCTCAGTGCTGGACCCTGGGGGGGAGGGACTTTCCATGTGTAACTTTCGTGCATTTTGAATCAGATCTTGCCTTGCTTTCGCTGCTATCATTTCAAACTTAGTAAAAGTACCTCTTCTCTAATTCAATGAGGTTGGGGGTTTTGTTTCTTGAGTTTTGAACGGAGGCTGGCCTGACACTGTTTTCCTCATCATAGTGGCTTCTGTTCTAATGAGATCCAACCTGAGCAATTACAAGAAACTTGCAAGTCTGGAATCATCTTATCCCTACAGGAATCTGGGCAGAGGTGGGATTCTACCAGTTCACACCTATCCGGACCTCGCAGGATCCCTGCCCCGGAGATTGTTGGGTGTGAGTCTCTCCTCTTGAGGTTGGACTCAGGAGTTCAGTTGAGCTTGTTGTTGACGTACCTGCCTCCCAGCTGCGTTATGACAGCCCTGCCTGTGCTGCTAGAGGCAGTAGCCGGGTTGGCGGTGGAGTTCCCCAGGCTTATGGTACTGGGGGACTTCAACTTGCCATCACTTGGTGAATCCTCAGATGCGGCTCAGGAGTCCATGGCTTCCATGACAACCATGGACCTGACCCAAGTAGTTCAGGGTCCGACTCATGGGGGGGACACACACTTGACCTGGTGTTCCTCTCGGGGCAGTGGAAATATGATCTGGAATTAAGGGGTATAGATGCTTCTCCCTTGTCGTGGTCAGATCATTTGCTGCTGAGGTTAGACTTCAGGGCGCTACTCCCCCATTGCAGGGAGGTGGAGCCGATTAAGTGGTTCCGCCCTAGACGCCTAATGGACCCTAAAGGGTTCCAGAAGGAGCTTGGGGAGATACCTGACTCCCTTGTCCACAGTCCAGCTGAGTCCCTGGTGGCTGCCTGGAATAGGGCAGCATTTGGGGCACTGGACCGGATTGCACCTTTGCAACCTCTCCATGGCAGTGGATCCAGGAAAGCGCCCTGGTTTACTGAGGAGCTCCGGGAGATGAAGCGCCAGAAGAGACGTCTAGAGCGACACTGGAGGACCAGTAACTCCGAATCTGATCGAACACTCTTAAGAACCTTTATTAGGACTTATTTAGTGGCGATTCAGGCAGTAAAATGTTCGCATTTTTCTGCACTTATTGCATCCGCTGATTCACATCCAGCTGCCCTATTTAGGGTGACTCGCTCCCTCCTTAATGTAGTGGGAGTGGAGGAGCCCTTGCAAGGTAGAGCTGAGGAGTTTGTGCAGTTTCTGTCGGATAAAGTCGCTCAGATTCGGATGGACCTGGACTCTGATTGGGCAATTACGACCGAGATGACGGGGGCAGGTCTTAGTCCTATTGTGTGGGATGAATTTGAGCCTGTGACTCCTGAGGAAGTGGACAAGGCTGTAGGAGCGATGAGTTCCTCCACTTGATTGTTGGACCCGTGCCCCTCCTGGCTGGTTTCGGCCAGGAGGGAGGTGACACAAGGCTGGCTCCAGGCTTTAGTTAACGCGTCCCTGAGGGAAGGGTCCTTCCCACAACCATTAAAGGCAGCGGTTGTAAGGCCCCTCCTCAAGAAGCCTTCCCTGGATCCAGCAGAATTAAAGAACTTTCAACCAGTCTCAAACCTACCATTTGTGGGAAAGGTTGTAGAGAAAGTGGTGGCACTTCAGCTCCTACGGTCATTGGATGAAACGGATTATCTAGACCCTTTTCAGTCTGGCTTGAGGCCTGGCTACAGCACGGAAACTGCTTTGGTCACGCTGATGGATGATCTCTGGCGAGCCCGAGATGGGGGTCACTCCTCTATCTTGGTGCTACTTGACCTCTCAGCGGCTTTTGATACCATTGACCATGGTATCCTTCTAGGATGACTAAGGGAATTGGGAGTGGGAGGCACCGTGTTACGGTGGTTCTCCTCCTATCTCTCTGGTCGGTCACAGTCGGTGTTGGCAGGAGGACAGAGGTCGACCCCTAGACCCCTCGTTTGCGGGATGCCTCAGGGCTCGGTCCTCTCTCCCCTCCTATTTAACATCTACATGAAACTGCTGGGTGAGATCATCCGACGATACGGGGTGGGGTATCAGCAATACGCTGATGATACCCAGTTGTATATCTCCACCCCACGTCAGTTCAGTGAAGCGGTGGATGTGATGTGCCAATGCCTGGAGGCTGTGAGGGTCTGGATGGGAGTCAACAGGCTCAGACTTAACCCAGACAAGACCGAGTGGCTGTGGGTATTGCCTCCTAAAGACTATATCGACTGTCCATCCTTGGTTCTGGGGGGTGGGGGGAGAAATTGTCCCCCTCAGAATGGGCTCGCAATTTGGGTGTCCTCCTACTCACAGCTAAGATTAGAGCAACATCTGGCAGCTGTAGCTAGGGGGACCTTTGCACAGGTTCGCCTGGTGCACCAATTGCGACCCTACTTGGATCAGGAGGCTCTCCTCAGTCACTCATGCCCTTGTCACCTCACGGTTAGATTATTGCAACACGCTCTACATGGGGCTACCCTTGAAGAGTGTTCGGAGACTACAGTTGGTCCAGAATGCAGCTGCGCGAGCTGTCGTGGGTGCACCTAGAAACACACACATTACACCAATTCTCTGCGATCTGCACTGGCTCCCTATTGGTCTCCGGTTACAATTCAAGATGTTGGTTATTACCTTTAAAGCCCTACATGGCTCAGGGCCAGGCTATCTTCGAGACCGCCTTCTACCGCATAGCTCCCAGCGACCGGTAAGATCCCAGAGTTGGTCTCCTCCGGGTCCCGTCAGCTAAACAATGCCGGCTGGCGGGCCCGCAGGGGAGGGCCTTCTCTGTGGCTGCCCCAGCTCTCTGGAACCAGTTACCTCCTGAAATCTGGACTACCCCCACCCTATTGGCCTTCCGGAAAGCGGTGAAGACCTGGCTTTTCCGGCAGGCCTGGGGCTGTTGATCTCGCTGTTGCAATCTTGCGAGATCCGGCCATGAATGGTGTGCATGGGCTTTTAATGTCTTTAAAATGTTTTTATAATATTTTAAAATAATTTTTCTATGTTCATTGTTCGCATTATTTTTGCTGTAAACCGCCCAGAGTCCCTTGGGAGTTGAGCAGCATAGAAATGTGATAAATTAAATTAAATTAAATTATTCGCTAGAACCGGTAGTTATTTTTTTAAGCAGTTTGGAGAACGCTGTTAGAAGAAATTTCCTTTTGTTTTTTTTTCCACTTTACAGAGTTAATTCTGTAATTCTGTTGTAATTCTGTAATTACAACATTCTGGTGTTGTTTCTAGCCTAATCTTTATTGTCCTACTTACAGAAACTGCCTCTCCGTTAACCCTTATTACATTCTTGGCAGTACACCTAGACTTACTGTTGCCTGTGCTTCTCTGGAGTTTTTTCTTCTTCTTTGCTGGTACTTTGCTGGGACTTGACTTTCTTAAAGGGGAAGGGTTGTTTTAAGCTTTTTACACTGCTGTTGGGAGGAAATACTCCCCTGTTGGTGTTCTTCCGGCTGGGATGCAACGATCAGCACTTTGAAGAAATAATTGAATAACGAAGCAGAGCTTGGCTAGCTAGAAAGATTGATATTCAAACGTGAGTTTACATACCCTTTCTGACTTTTGGTCTAAAATTGATTTTTGGTGAAGTTTAATTCTGTGCTTGGTGATGCTTAATCCTGTGTTTATTGATGGGGTAATTTTCCCTATTCAGCTTTGTTTGGAAGGAAAACTGTTAATCTGTGTTCCTGAAAAGAAGCAGCTTCAGAAATCTGGCTAGTTCCTGTATCTATTTGTTCTGGTAATTGGTTTAATAAGCAACAGCTACTGTGTTTGCTCCTTTGCTTCATTCTAGTGTTAATTGCTTTCTTTGTAGTTAGGCTTATCTCAAGTGTTTTTTCTGTCTGGGGAGGGGGTCTTCCTTCACTGCTTTAGTGGTTCTTGGCACTGTCCTTTTGGGGTGTACTACCAAGAGGCAGGATGCAAGCTTGGCACTGATTTTTTTTTTACTGCCTTTCTGGGGGGCATGTGATCTTTCCTTAAATCTGGATGGATTTCCTTAGGATATCTTAAGAGGTGAGTGAGACCAGCTGGTATCTTTAAGTGGTGCAAATGGATCTAAGGATTGCTTCTCCTGGGTGTGCGCTTTCTGGAGAGCTTAAATTACCTCTCTGCTAAAGGGTTTCACTTTATGAGCAAGAGTTGGCTTTTGATAGTTATAACTGCATTTTAACTATTTTAATTCCTGCCTGATTTGTAACTCTGGCTTGCAGGTATTTCTAATCTAATGATTGGTGATTAGGACGGCTTTTTGCAAGCAAAGAAGCTTTTTGTATTTTTCTACAGGTAATCCTTGACTTACAACAGTTCATTTAGTGACCATTCAAAGTTACAATGGCACTGAAAAAAATCACTTATGAGTGTTTTTTTCACACGACCATTGTAGCATCCCATGGTCATGAGAGGCGAGGTGAAGCTCCCCTTGACATGAATGACATCAAGTTGGCCATGCCCACCCAGTCACATGACCACCAAACCATGCACACAGAACCGGTAGTAAAAAAAATTGAATCCCACCACTGAATCTGGGTAACCCAAGACTGCTGGAAAGAATCTGTGGATCAACAAATTCAGATGAGAATTCACAGTCTTATGAGCTTTTATCAAAATTTTTATCAACATTCACTGGGTCCTCTCCAGATTTTCCATTGCAATCACTCTAGACATCTTTTCAATCATTTCCCTCACTTCCTCAGTAAACCAAGAAGTTGTATAAGATTGGCAATTGAGCCCAAAATTTCTGTTCTTAAGTGAAACATTTGTTAAGTGAGTTTTGCCACATTTTACGACTTTTCTTGCCACAGTTATTAAGTGAGTCACTGCAGTTGATAAGTTAGTAACCTAGTTGTTAAGTGAATCTGGCTTCCCCATTGACTGTCAGCCCTGGAGGCCATCTTTTACTTTGGATATTCAGGACTGCCACACTTAGTGGATGGGCATACTATGGGAAATGGGAGAAGGGTTGGATGGAGTTGAAGAGAGATATATAGCCATAAAAATATTCTTTTCTCTGGGTGTCAAGGACGTTCAGCCTGCACATGGAGAGCCGTGACTGGGAATCATCTCCTGTTGGGACTGTGGTTTGATTGGATCATGTGATGGACATATGGGTGCAGGGGCTGGGGCTTTGGGTGGGGAAAACCCGGGAAACTTTCAGATTCGGGTTTTCCCAGACATGCCAGTATGACATCTCTAATTAAATGGAACTTTGAGGAAAATGCCTGCCTTGGAGTTTTACTTCCGTTGGGAGTGTTATTTGGAACCCTGACATTAACCCGAATATCTTTTTAAACTTAACCCAGCTCCCCATGCCCTGGGGTGCTATCCGGGGTCCTGAGCCCTGAGCACCAGCCCAATTGCCGGGTGGCACAAAGACTCAGGGAAGATGGAGGAGAAGATGGCAACCATGGAAGGAGCCACAGGGAATAGCTCAGAGGCTGTCCTTGAGAACATCTATTCCCCATCGGAGAGTGTGGTGGCAATAGCGGAGGCTGTGCAGGCTGAGCACCAGCGAGGCACCCAGCCCAGTACCCTTCCCTCTGGGGTGAAGCTATGGGAGAAGCACTGCCTCAGGAACTGGCGGTCGGGGCAATGCTTCAGGAGCCTCGGATTCCAGTGGGCAGGGTAGAGTGCTCACAGGGCACCAAGTGGCGAGCAACGAGACCTCCTGAACCTAGCGATTCCATGCCGGTCACTGGCGGGTCTTCCGGAATGGTTTTACCAGCTCAGCATAGGCCCCATTGCCCAGCCTCCCCCCATTGGCCAACACGCTGGGTCCTGGCTCGACCCACGTTCACCTTCCCAGGACCAGGAGAAGCGACGCTCCAGAGTGGAGGGTCTGCCTTGTTTCACTCGGCACAAAGCAAATCACATCTGTTCTGACCTAGGCGTTCCCAAACCACGAAGCAGACTCTTTATCCCAACAGAAATCCCTTTTTATTAAGTTACTGTGAATTTCTCTCCTTCACAATCAGCAAAGACTTTCAAGGGAGAATTTACAGTCACAGTCCTGGAGAGCTGCCAGGCCGATATCTTCAAAACTTGGTAAGGAGTCTCGGAAAGTCACAAACCAATTAGGTGAACTAACTGTCTCCTGCAAACTCCACTCCCCTTTCACTCCTCTTTTATTCCCCCTGGGAGGGGCCATTCATCATCCACCTGTGGCCTTACTCCCAAGTCGACCCTTGTTCTTTAGCTGTTCCCTTCATCTGGCAACTTTGCACATGCGCACACTGGGAACAGGCTCCATCTGTTCGTCTGCCTCTGAAGGCAGCTGATAATTGGCATTCGGCCCTGGCCCCCTCTCTGCCTCCAATGCAGAGCCCTCATCAGAGCCTTCCCCAGATTCCAGGACTGACCCATGTTCCTCCCCAACCTCCTCACTGTCCGAACCTTCTGTCAGTTCTGCTGGCGGGCCATAACAGCTGCTGAGCCTCCCTCACTAGGCCAGTCTACCAGGGTGACAGCTAATGCAGGCATCGGTGCCGGGCAGCAGCAAGGACCGCTAGACCAATCCAGCCCAGGATGGGGGGGGGGAACCATTGGGGCTACTAAGACCCAACTCCCCCCCTCATCAAGAGACCGTCAGACTGCCT
Organism: Pantherophis guttatus; assembly: GCF_059756535.1. Classification (NCBI taxonomy): domain Eukaryota; kingdom Metazoa; phylum Chordata; class Lepidosauria; order Squamata; family Colubridae; genus Pantherophis; species Pantherophis guttatus. The sequence goes on along the minus strand of NC_142065.1, from coordinate 115,768,785 downwards.
CCCGCCGATCAAATCCCCTCTGGCTGGGCCTTTTACCCTGGCCAGGGGTGGGTGCAGTACCAGTGGATGCCAGCCCCGATCCCACAACCGGCCGTGGCTCCCCAGGCAGCAGTGCCACCCGCGCCCCCTCCACGGTTTAGGGTGACGTTCAACAGAGCCGCGGGGAAACTGCCCTATTTCCTGAATTGTATTTGGTCCCACCTGGACCAGTACCAAACTGATCAGGACATAGTGTCGGTGATTGCTGACAACATGATGGTGGGAGAAGCAGTGGACTGGATAGCCAAGCAAAAGAGCCTTGGTGGCGCAGAGGACTAAACTGCTGTTAAGTAGCACTTAGCTGCCAGCTGCCTGCAATTACTGCGAGTTCAAATCTCACCAGGCTCAAGGTTGACTCAGCCTTCCATCCTTCCGAGGTAGGTAAAATGAGGACCCGGATTGTGGGGGCAATAAGCTGACTTTGTATAAAAAAGAACACCGCTTAGGGGGGGCCGAAAGCCCTACTAAGCAGGTATATACAAAAGTATGCTATTGCTTAACGCATTGTAAGCCGCCCTGAGTCTCCGGAGAAGGGCGGCATATAAATCGAACCAATAAATACAATAAATAAATAAATTACATGATGCAGCAGCCCCAGAACTAGAAGACACAGACAAGTTTGTACAACTGCTCCCGGTCCGATTCGAGGACATGGCCCACAGAGAGGAAGCCAAAGCTCAAATCAAAGCCCTGAAGCAAGTGGGCCAACCCCCAAAAGAATTTGTCTGGGAATTCAGAAGGCTGGCCAGAAAGCTGAGGGACTGGCCTGAATGCCTTCTCATCTACCACTTCAAAGAGGCCCTAGACCAGGACCTCAGGCAAGCTTGCGGCATTAGGGGGATTCTGGACCACTTACAAGACTGGTACAGGACAGCCATAGCTATGGACTTAAGAGTTCCACCCATTTCAGAAGCCTACCCCAGAGAAACCAGCGAAGAGAACCCTGGGTTGCTGAGTCCCTGCAAAGCCAGCTGAAGCGCTACAACCGGCACCGCCAGGGACAATCAAGTGCTTCCGATGCCGCCAGCATAGGTACCGGGCATCCAAGTGCCTGGCTCGTCCCAGTCCCACAACTCAGGATCAGCATCTCAGGGAAGGAAACCCCAAGGAAGCCACCAGACAAGGGAAGGATCACCCAACAAGCTGCTGAGGTCCCTCCCGTCACCAGGAAAAACTCCTGGAGTCCTCCAACATGGCATGGGCCCGGGGTACTTACAAGACCACCTCCTACCGGCCTCCCACCGCCCAGTGCGCTCACATAGGACTGCCCTCCTCCGGGTGCTGTTGGCCAGACAATGTTGGCTGGCGGCCCCCAGGATGAGGGCGTTCTCTGTGGTCGCACCGACCCTCTAGACGGCCCCCGACCTCCGCACTTTCTGCACTGACCTGAAGACATGGCTTTTTCAGCAAATTCCCTGATCTGCTGCGAGGTTTTAATTGTCTGGGGATTTTAAATTGGCTTGTTTTAGCACTATTTTATTGTTATGTTGTTTCTATTCTGTGAGCCCCCCGAGTCCTACGGGAGAAGGGTGGCATATAAATTTGATAAAATAAATAAATAAATAAAATAAACAAGTGGCTAACCCCAGCTGGCCCTGGGACAGGATAGCTATGGACTTTATAGTCGAGCTTCCAGAGAGTGGGGAAAATACAGTCATCTGGACTATGATTGCCTTATTTTCTAAGCAAGTCCACTTTACTGCCTGCTCTGGATTAGCCAGGAAACTGGCTGAAATGTTCATCAAGTTATCTGTCGGCTGCACGGAGTGCCCTGCAGGGTGATCTCAGACAGAGGCGTCCAGTTCATCACTAAGTTCTGGAGAGTTCCTAAAGTTTGTCGGATCGACCTAGAGACTTAGCTTAGCTTTTCATACGAGCATGAACTGGGCCACGGAATGTGCAAACGCCATGATAGAGTAGAATATAAGATGCTATTTACCAGCAAGACAACTGGGCAGTTCTGCTGCCTTTCGCAGAAGTGGCTTACAACAACACAGTGCATAGCAGCACCGAATTAACCCCCTTTCAGATCACAAGCGGCATGGAATTCATTCCCATGCCTGAGCTGCTGAGAGAGCCGCCCTCCTCCATGACTCTAGCCAATTGATGGAGTCACTGAAGAAGGGTTGGGAAGATACCAAAAAAGTGCTAGCAGAAATAGCAGAAGCATACAAAAAAACAAGCCGACAAACACTGATCTCTCCAACCCCCCTTTCGTGTGGGAGATCGGGTTTACCTGTCCACCAAGTACTGTACATGTCAGCCTCCGCCTCTATATTGCTTGCTTGCTTCGGCTGCCATTGTAACAGAGAGAGGGGGGAGCTGTCTGGGTATTTGGGAGGGGGGAAGCGAGCTGCTGGTGATGTTTCGTAACTGGGAGTGAATTGGAGAAAGTTTTTCTCAGTGCTTTCTCTGCAGCTGGAAGGCGTGCTGATAACAAGTCAAGGTCAACCGTCCTGGCATACCAGAAGGATGGAGCCATCTGAAGCTGCACCTCACATGACACCTTGGGGGGATGTGGATTGGATAATCCTGACTAGACCCTTGGGGGGAGGGTTTTGGGGATGCTTTCTATATGTGATTTTCGCGCCTATTGCCTCAGACCTTGCTTTTCTTTGGTTGCATTCAGTTCATACTCAGTAAAAGTACCTTTCTCTATGAAAATGGAGTCGGGGTTTTTCTTTCTTGAGTTGTGAAAGGAGGCATACCTGACATTAAGTAAGGTCTCCCTTAACAGCCATCCCAGATAAAACTACAGTGAGCAAAGAATGTCTGACCAAGGCAGCGACCAGGAGGACATGGGAGCTGCTGGATCCACTACCTCCCAGCTTGAGGAAAAACCGGTGAGAGCCAAATAGTCGCTGGGCATAGGGATGATGCCAGAGCTGGAGGAGATTCCCCCTGGAATAACAACTACCGGATGCCGACACAGAGAAGCTGCCTGGCAGGAAGAGCAGAAAGAAGACCTCCTGCTGACCCAGGCTTTACAACTACTGAGAGAGGCTTGTGAGAGTTGAAAAGCCCGCAAAAGGTATGGATTGCCTGCCCATGAATTGCCTGTCCCGGGGGGGAGGGGCTGATCGCCCCGGGGGTGAAATTGAGGCTTTTGCTCACTTAGAAGAGAGACCCAAAGCCCGGGAAGAGGCAGCTCAGGCATCTGGAACTCAAGCGGCGGCTGCGATCCAGGGCCCCCCTGCTGGGCAGGCATTGCCACGGAGGTGTAAAAAGCCCCCAATTCCCCTCCTATCAGTAGAATACGGGGGAGATCCCAAGGGATTGGGATTCTTTCTAATTCAAGTGTGGAATCACATGCAAGAATGAGGGGACGATTTCACCTCAGATGCCGCACGCGTGAGGTGCGTTACCATGGCCCTGGAGGGGGTGGCGGCTGAGTGGATGGTGGGACTCCATAATGAAGATTCCCCTTTGATGAGAAATTATGACCAGTTTATGGCAGCCGTCAGAGTGCACTTTGAGGACCCATTAGTTGAACGAAAGGAGAGAATCAGGATGAAGTCCATAAATCAGGGGCGGAGATCGGTGGCTGAATACACCCAGGAGTTCCGCGAGCTGGTGCACCACATGAGAGGGTGGTCAGAAGTTGCCCTGCTGGAATGCTATAAGGATGGCTTCAATGAGGATGTCTACAAGGATTGCTGCTCCCGAAGGGCCCCTCGGGATCTGCAAAGTTGGTATGTGTTGGCTGCTGATGTGGAGATCGATTTGGCCAGAGATCGCTACTCTGGTGGTCGCACCTGGAACAAGCCACCCTCCTCACCCCAAAAGGAGGCCCCAAAGGTCACCGGGAGACCCTCTGGCTTGAAGCTGAAGTCCATCGCGTGCTTCAGATGTGGAAAGGAAGGGCACCGAGCGGCTGATTGTTTCTCCAAGCCTGGAGCCAAAGCAACCCCTGGTGGAGGGAAAAGAGCTGACAAACCGCCCGCAAAACCCCACAAGACCGCCCTAAAAGGGGTGGAAGTTGTTGAGTTCGCTCCCTCAAACCAGGGAGAGTTGGGAACTCCAACCACCGCCGATGACAGCGAAACTGAAACTGATTCCGATGAGGATCTCATGGTAACGGAGAGAGGGGGGAGCTGTCTGGGTATTTGGGAGGGGGGAAGCGAGCTGGTGGAGATGTTTCGCAACTGGGAGTGAATTGGAGAAAGTTCTTCTCAGTGCTTTCTCTGCAGTTGGAAGGCGTGCCGATAACAAGTCAAGATCAACCGTCCTGGCATACCAGAAGCATACCAGCCATCTGAAGCTGCATCTCACAAGACACCTTGGGGGGATGTGGATTGGATAATCCTGACTGGACCCTTGGGGGGAGGGTTTTGGGGATGCTTTCTATATGTGATTTTCGCGCCTATTGCCTCAGACATTGCTTTTCTTTGGTTGCATTCCGTTCATACTCAGTAAAAGTACCTTTCTCTATGAAAATGGAGTCGGGGTTTTTCTTTCCTGTGAAAGGAGGCATACCTGACAGTACATTAAATTGAAATTACCGAGCAAAAAGCTGGGACCTAAGTTCTTAGGACCATTCCCGATAATGAAAGTAATTAACCCAGTAACGGTTCAGCTTAACCTCCCACGCCTATTAGGGAAAATGCATGCAGTCTTCCACAGCAGCTTGCTGGAGCCTGCTGTTAGCTCAAGACTGAGACCACAGGAGCACCCAGCATCTAAACCAATGGTAGTACAAGGGGAAACCCATTATGAAGTTAAGACCATTTTGGATTCTAGATTACATAGGGGTCGACTGCAGTATTTGATCCATTGGAAAGGATACCCTGTCTGAAGCTACCTGGGTTAAGAGCTGGGATGTGAAGGCAGATAGACTAGTGAAGCAATTCCATGATAAATTTCCTGATAAGCCAAAGGGTCTTCCTGTGGGGGAGAGGTGGTTAGGAACTGACTTAAATAACCTCCTATATTCATCTCATTTCAGGATATGCTCATCGGATGGGGGGGGCAGCCTGTCAGCCCTGGAGGCCATCTTTTACTTTGGATATTCAGGGCTGCCACACTTAGTGAATGGGCATGCTATGGGAAACGGGAGGGGAGTTGGATGGAGTTGGAGTCAAGATTCAGCCTGCACCTGGAGATGCGTGACTGGGAATCATCTCCAGTTGGGACGGTGGTTTGATGGGACCATGTGATGGACATGTGAGTGCAGGGGACAGGGCTTTGACTTTCCTTTGGGTGAGGAAAACCCGGGGGACTTTCAGATTCGGGTTTTCCCAGACATGCCAATATGACATCTCTAATAAAATGGAACTTTGAGGAAAATGCCTGCCTCAGAGTTTTACTTCTGTTGGGGGGTGTTACTTGGAACCCTGACACTGACTTTGCCTGACACTGACTTTGTCAGCGATCACTGAAGGTGATCACATGACCCTGGGACAGTGTAACGGTCATAAATATGAACCAGTTGCCACGGATCTGAATTTTGATCACATGATCATGATCATGTTGCAATGGTCATAACTGTGAAAAACAGTCATAAGTCACATTTTTCAGTGCTGTTGTAACTTTGAATCACTTTGAGTCACTAAACAAAGTGTTCGAATTCGAGGACTATCTGTATTCCAGAAGCAAATGAAATACAAAATGGAATTGTTCTGCCAATAAGGTAACATCATTCCATGCACTCTAGAATTCATCAGATTCTATTAGGTGCCTAAAGTATATCAACCAAATGAGCCCATCATCCACATAAAGATCAGGCATTTTGAAAAGGAAGTGTGCTGACATAACAAAGTATAGACATTAATGACTTCCACCTTCAGAGTAAAAGCCAGATCTCATGTCTTCTTATCTGTATTGTAGTCAGCATTATTTGGGACATACCATGATCACTACAAAAGCTATAAAGCCACAAACTACACTAGATCCCTCTCCTGGGATAGGAGGATTAAATTAAAAACCACCCTACATTTTTGGGTATGTGCTCAAAGGGGGTGGGGGGGTGACTATAAATAAACATATTTTATAAATGATAGGGACAACTGAATTTTGGAAAAAAGATTGAAACTTGAGCTTAAATATATTTAAATTTCCATGACTATAAGACTGGTGGGAAAGATTATTGGGACCCCCAATAGCAGTCTCAAGTTGATACCCAGGACTGCAGCTGGGCAACTAGGTGGGTAACACATTAACAATAGCCCTATAGTTCAATTCCACATAGAACTAATCATATACCATTATCTCTGAGGTAGTGTTGTCTGCCACCATAAGGCACTCCTATACTATCACAACTATCAATTTACCATTGTTTCTGTTTTTAGTTTTCAAATTGGTGTGAGAACAGGCTTTATAATACTGTAAACCTTTCTTTTAGGTGGAAAATCAAGTGTGCTCCCAGTATTATCTGAAAAATACTAGATTAGGGCAGGCTGCTATCAACGCAACCAAGAATCTATGGATAAACAAATTATACCTAGCATTTTATTACCAAGGATATTGGATGCTACTGAAATGCTGGCTTGAAATGTTTCTTGCACTTGAGAAGCAGCTTCTTTAACTAATTCTTCCTCTTCTAAGTTGGTCTGCACAGAAAAAAAGACAAGTGTTAATTACATGTATTTCTTGATAATTTTTTGTATTTTTCACACTGAAGTGGCAATCTATCATTGAAATAACTGCACTGTTATTTCAAGGAATATTTTAGGATTACTGAGGAATAGTTTTTAAACAGAGGAATTACAAGCTTGATATAATCATCTCTTGAAAAAATTACAAAATGAATAATCCAGTATTTTATAGATGGTTTCTTTCCAGTGATTTACACAGCAAGTCAAGGTATCTTATAATAGATAAACTGGTTAATTCAATAGTGTGATTATTTTTGTATCTTGGAATCTGTTATAGTGTAACTGATTTTTCTTAAATATGTTTATACTAACATTTGATGTTTTGTTTTACAACTGTTTTTTTTCTTTCATACTACATTTCCACCCTTCATATGTTATTTAATTGTTCCAAATTAAAGAGAAAGACAAGTGTAAATACAAACCAGACTTTAAATACTGATAAAAGCAAGATTAATAAAGAAACACAATGAAGTAACTTTTTGAACTGGCTTGTCTTTCATCTGTTTCTGGCTTACTTTTTTAATATGGCACTGAACATAACAAATCTCTACATGTTTTTAATTCCTTAGCCTTTTGCCAAACCTTAATTATGAACCTTTGGAAACTGATTCCAAAGACGCAACCAATTGATGCAATAACCTTGTAATTATGCTGTGGGTACATAAATTGATAGAAGTCACCAACTGATAACCCCAACTTTAAACCATTTGGTGTGAAAAAAGTGTGGGACAAGTGAAATATGTAGATATAATTGATTGGTGTGTGAAATTCACAAGCAGAAAAAAGCAGCGAAGTCCCTTTTGATTATTTGATATGATTTGCAGCAATTTTCAAGAAGAGATTGGACAAATCATTTGTCTGCAATGGTCTCCTGTTTGAGCAGGGATAGAACTAGAAGATCTCCAATGTATCTTCCAACTCTGTTATTTTATGTTTTATTATACATTACTCTTAACTGAACTGTTGGCTGAAATCATAATACACAAAGCAACATACACTGAGAAGGATCATTATTCATTAGAGAAAGTATGTTTTGGTTATAGAGATCCCACACTCAATCCGTGGCATTTTCCTGGCAGGACTAAAAAATTCCTAACCTAAAATAATTGCTGTCCCTCATTTTAAAAATATTTGGCTTGATTGATCAATAAAGTAGTCCAAAATACACAGCTCTCCAATGGCCCCAAGCTGTGCTAATGGAAATGCCTATTAGCATACTGTAGATTTGGCTCTCCCAATGGAAAGGATTTGGGTTAACATTATTTTAAATAATCAATGAGCTGTGAATGCATTTGAAGAATGGAATAAAAGAAAATAATGAGATTTGTTGTTTTTTAATGATATAAATCAACAAAATTTACCAAATGTACAAATGTACCTGTGGCAAATGTACAGGAACTGACTAGGTGAAACTTGGCTCAACAGGAGTAACTGCGAGAGGGATCTTGGAGTCCTAGTAGACAATCACTTAATCAGCCTCCATCATTCCATGCAACTCAAAGCCTTCAGCAGAAACCTCAATTTGCATAACTTGACATCAAGATAGAGGAAATGGGAACGTAGAGGGTGGGGAGTGCGAAGAGCCCCTCCCCACTTATACATGAGATAAATTATCAATGATCAAATAGCATAATGAAAGCAGTTTTGGGAATGTTCTTGTTTCTTTTTTTTTCCACCTATTCTTTGATGATGTGTGCTCAAGGGAGGGCGAATATCTGCCACCGCAGAATCCCAGCAGAGGGGAAATCCAGTGTGCTTCTATGGGAATGGCCACATCTGCTTCAAGTGCCCTCTGAGCCTGCCCCTTGCAAGCGCCCCTGGGCAAGATATACAGAGGAAATAGGTGAGTGGGGAGTGCAAAGAACCCTCCCTTTATAGAAGAGGGCTCCCTTTCTGTGTTCATCTGGGCAAGAAGTGAAGGGAAGCAACACGGACACAAGGAAACATTCCCATGCCTATTACTGCTGCAAAAGGGCCAGATATAAAATTTTCTAGGCAGTTTACCAATCTTACATTTCTCTATGGCAACGGCCCCACCCACTGCAAGTGCCCTCTGTAAATTGCCCCTTGCAATTGCAAAAGCCTGGTGAGCCCTGCCTCTGGTCATACTCATAATACTCCCAGGCTTTGGACAAAGCGGGAAAAGAGTGCCTCTGGGCATGTGCAGAGCGCTCTTGGGCTTTGGGCAAAGCATGAAGAGCGCCTCTGGCATACGCAGAATGCTCCCTGGCTTCGAACAAAGTGGCAAGAACATAGTGCCTCTGGGCATGTGCAGAGAGCTCTCAGACTTTGGGTAAAACAGGAAGAGTCCCTCTGGGTATACAGTGTGCACTCTTAGGCTTCAGGCAAACTGGGGAGAGAAGACTGCTTTTGGACTGCTCTCAGACTTTGGGCAAAGTGGGAAGACAAATGCAGACTGCTCCTAAGCTTTGGGTATAGTGAGAAGATTGCCTCTGAGCATGTGAAAAGTGCTAACAGGCTTTGGGCAAAGCGTTAAGAGAAGATTGACTCTCTGTGGACGTCCACTGCCCAAAATACCCTGCTGGCATGGTAGTTCTGTACAATTGAAGGTCCACAAACCCCATACCTTTGGCCTCTTTTGTGGGTGTTAGGTGGTGGTAGGATTTTTAAAAATGTATTTATTAAGATGGGCTCTATCCTGTCCCTTCCTACAACAATACTGTGAAGTAGGCCAGGATGTGATAATGCCTGTGTCCCCATATTGCCTTTAAAGGACACTGTAAACCAGTATCCACAAACAGAGTACCTGGATGGGAGACCACCAAGTGATTCCAGAATTGAGGAAGTGAGATAGGCTGGGCTGTGAGTCGCCATGTCCCAAATCTTAATCCAACATGTTAACAGTGTCCCTTCACTGGATATTTTTCATAAGCACCCTCTAACAGTACTTGGATAAGAGACCACCAGGCAATCTCAGAATTATATGTTTGACAGGGAAGTAAGGTAGACTGAGCTGTGAGAGTGCCAACATCCCCAGTCTTAATCCACCATATTTCCTTCAAAAGACACTTTTAACAAGCATTCCCAAACAGAGTACTTGGATGGGAGACCACAAGGCAATCCCAAAATTGTAGATTTGACACGGAAGTCTTGAGACTTTGGCAAGGCAACAACCTGTGATTTTCTTTTTCCTAGCACTGTTTGTATTTTCCAACAGCAGGCAGGGCCTCAACCCTGTAAAATGGCCAGTGCTTTTCCTTTGCAGGAAAGTGAGAATTCTACCAGAATTCTCTTTGTCACAGGAAGGGAATGCTGCTTGCCCACCTCTGCCCCTTTCCCAGGCTTGGCATGGTGTGAGAACACCACCTGGGCATTCATCAAGGATGTAATTTGTATATAATTGCTCCATACAAATGATATGTTGTTATTTAAAGGAGAATGCACTCCTTTAAATAACAATAAAGAAAACAGTTTTATCTGTCCTGCAAAGAAGACTGTTTCTAATTGCATTAAATTTGGTTTTAGTTTTTCTCCCTCCAATGCTCCATAAATGACTTTTAATCAATTTAGCATAAGATGTATGTATTAAATCTAAATGAGGTAAAACAGTCAGTGAACACTAAAATATATTATCACTGTATAGCATGATAAAAATAAGTATACCCATGTAAAGTTTGTTTCTTTTTGACATATATATAAAGGCAATATCATGAAACAAAACTATAAAAAAAGACTTCAGTCATTTATTCAACAAAAAAACCCAATAGATATGCCATTTTCTGCATGGAGAAAGTAAGTACACCCAGGCATGAATATCTGGTATTAGGTCCTTTGGCTGTACGCCCCCAGTACCCCCACAATCTTGCCAGCTGCACCAGTGGTGAAATCCTCCACGGGTTGCCACTGGTTTGCTGCCTGTGCATATAGACTGCGTGCCAAACACATGCTGCGCGTGCATGTGCAGTGCGTGCCAAATGCACACTGCGCATGCACATGCAGTGCACACCAAATACGTGCTTTGGGGGGGAGAACAGCTGTGCCGCGCGATTTAGATTCGCTAGAAAGCAAGATTTCCTGCTTTCTAGCGAATCTAAATCGCGCGGCACAGCTGATCGTTGGAAATACCGGTTCAAATGAACCGGTAGTTTTTTTAAAATACCGGTTCGCCTGAACTGGTAGCTTTTATTACTACCACTTTGCCCGAACCGGTGCGAACCAGTAGCATTTTACCCGAGCTGCACGCATGCAATCCTTGCTGCCCCCCAGCGCCTCCGAGATGCCTGACAATCCCACCCAGCCCCCCTGCAATCTCTGCCATCCCGATTCCCAGGAGGCATGGCTATTTGTTCCCTGTATCAAATTGCCAGAGTAGAAATGGGCCGAAACGATGGGCTGGGGGTGGAGTGCTGGATGATTGGTAGTGGAGAATCACCAGGAGAGGATCAGCAAAAGAGGAAAGGCTGTTTCCACTGCAGCATGTGGCTGGGAATGAAATGGGGTAGTACATAAATGTCCTAGACTCAATCTAACCTAACCATCTGGTTGGCTATGCAACCAATAATACTACTGTATAATAAAATTTATATGTTACCCAACTCCCGGCAACTCATATCATACCAGTATCATACTCATATTTTATGAGCCATGCCCAGTGGCTTACACTGGATATGGGGGAGTTTGAGAAGCCTACCTAATAAGTGAAGTCTATGGCTAATAAAACCTGACTATAGAGGGCTAAATGTGGTGTGCGTAGAAAACGTCTACCCACTGCCCCTAAATGAAAGACATGTTGGTGCATTTAGCCAAAGGAAAAAACTTCACTAAGTTAGACTTGCAGGAATCTTAGTACCGAGTTCAAATCAAGTAGGGAGACAAATGGAAAACTGTGTTTAATTGCCCTCTGAGATGTTTCCAATTCCAGGTGCTCCCTTTCAGCCTACAGGATCACCTGTATTCATGCAACTGATCAATGAGCATGACTTTTTGTACAGGGGAGTGTTGATATATTTGGATTAGCCGTGGGGGCAGTGTTATTGCAGAGGAATGCCCGGGGGTTGCTACAACCATGTGCATACACTTCTAAGAAACTCACTGAGACTGAACAGAGATGGGCAATATGGGAGGAGGCGTATGCAATACAGTGAGCCCTACTTACTTGGCGGCATTTCCTGGAAGGGGCAAAGGCCCCGTTTGAGGTATGGCCTGACCATAAAAAGCTAGAAGCCCTGAAAACTCGGTGCAGGCTATCTGCTAAACAAATCTGTTGGGCTCAATATTTTAATCATTTCAATTTTACTCTGCATTATGTCCCAGGGGGGAAGAATCTTATGATGGATTCTTTGTCTAGGTTGCCCCAATACAATAGGTCTAAAGCCGAAGTGGTCCGACCTGTTATTCCCTCAAAGCAACTAGCAGCCCCGGTAACCACTAGAGTTCAGGGGAAGAAGGAGCCTAAGGTTCCAAATGAACTGTGTGAGAAGTTTAAAGAAGCACTAAAGGTTGATGAATGGCTTACTACTCATAAGAATGACTGCACCATGTGTGATAGACTGGCCTGGGTTGGGGCCAAATTATACATGCCCTCAAGCTTGAGGGGCACCATATTTTTTTTATTTACTTTTTTATTGTACAATTTTTTTGGATTATACAGGTGAAACTCGAAAAATTAGAATATCGTGCAAAAGTTAATTTATTTCAGTAATGCAACTTAAAAGGTGAAACTAATATATGAGATTACATTACATGCAAAGTGAGATAGTTCAAGCCTTGATTTGTCATAATTTTGATGATTATGGCTTACAACTCATGAAAACCCCAAATTCATAATCTCAGAAAATTAGAATATTGTGAAAAGGTTCAATATTCTAGGTTCGAAGTGTCCCACTCTAATCAGCTAATTAAGCCATAACACCTGCAAAGGGTTCCTGAGCCTTTAAATGGTCTCTCAGTCTGGTTCAGTAGGAATCACAATCATGGTGCAGAAAACCATCATTGACACCCTCCATAAGGAAGGAAAGCCTCAAAAGGTAATTGCAAAAGAAGTTGGATGTTCCCAAAGTGCTATATTAAAGCACATTAATAGAAAGTTTTGTGGAAGGGAAAAGTGTGGAAGAAAAAGGTGCACAAGCAGCAGGGATGACCACAGCCTGGAGAGGATTGTCAGGAAAAGGCCATTCAAAAGTGTTGGGAACTTTCACAAGGAGTGGACTGAGACTGGAGTCAGTGCATCAAGAGCCACCACACACAGACGGATCCTGGACATGGGCTTCAAATGTCGTATTCCTCTTGTCAAGCCACTCCTGAACAACAAACATCAGAAGCGTCTTACCTGGGCTAAAGACAAAAAGAACTGGTTTGTTGCTCAGTGGTCCAAAGTCCTCTTTTCTGATGAGAGCAACTTTTGCATCTCATTTGGAAACCAAGGACCCAGAGTCTGGAGGAAGAATGGAGAGGCACACACTGCAAGATGCTTGAAGTCCAGTGTGAAGTTTCCACAGTCTGTGTTGATTTGGGGAGCCATGTCATCTGCTGGTGTTGGTCCACTGTGCTTCATTAAGTCCAGGGTCAACGCAGCCGTCTACCAGGAGATTTTGGAGCACTTCATGCTTCCTTCCACAGACGAGCTTTATGGGGATGCTGACTTCATTTTCCAGCCGGACTTGGCACCTGCCCACACTGCCAAAAGTACCAAAACCTGGTTCAATGACCATGGGATTACTGTGCTTGATTGGCCAGCAAACTGGTTTTAGTCTGTTTTAGTATGTTTTAATGTGTATTTATTGGGATTGTTTCGCTGATGTGAGCCGCCCTGAGTCCTTTGGAGAGAGGGTGGCATGTCCAATAAATAATAATAATAAAAAACTCGTCTGACCTGAACCCCATAGAGCCGTGTTGGCAAACCTATGGCACGCGTGCCGGAAGTGGCACGCAGAGCCATTTCTCCAGGCATGCGGAGCCATCGCCCGTTGTTCTTCCGGGTTCTGGTACACCGGTCATCTGGTTTTCATGTGCATGGGCATGCCGGAAATTGGAAGAGCAGCCGCCCATTGCACATGCGCACTTCAGGAAAATGATCTTCCTGTTTCCAGAGTGCGCATGCACACAGGCCAGCTGGTCTGGTTTATGGCGCGCATGCGCACACAAAGACCAGCAATTGGTGCACGTGCCAAAAGACGCAGAGAGGGAATCCCAGTGGTCACTTCCTAAGGGAGCAGAGCAAGGTAAGCCAGGGATTCCTTCCCTCCCTGCCCGCCCGAGCTACTTGCGCGGTCCAGACCACCAGTGGACCACAAGCCTTTTGCCCATGCTGCTACCCCAGTCAGAAGGGGGTGCGGAGAAACACGCGAGGAGGCCACGGTTGCTGCCAGCCAGGCCCGCCTGCCTTCTCCGGTTGGCGGGCGGCTGAGGCTTGCAATGAATGGCGCAAGCAGGACTGCAGCTCCGCCCCCAGGCTGTAAATGTGCCTTGCGGGAGCGGAGGCTTGGGAGAGTCGAACCCTCCTGCCTGCCTTATGATGGGCCTTTCCAAGGCAGGGCTGGGCTCTCCAACCTTGGCAACTTTGAGAACTCTGGGAGTTCTCAAATTCCACAAATCTTAAAGTTGCCAAGGTTGGAGAACCCTGTTCCAAAGGGCGCCTGCAACCCACGACGGAAGGAGCTGGAGTTCTGGCTGTGCTGGCCAGCCCGTCCCCCCCGCACACCCCATTCGGCTCCCTTCCCCCCAGCCGCCCCTTCCTGCCATCAGGCTCGGCGCCTGCAATCGCCACATGTGGGAATCGTCCGCGCTGCCGGCGGATCCTGGCATCCCTTGCTGGGATCCCAGCGGATCCCAGCAAGGGAGCACCAGGACCCCGGCCGTGCTGCGCTCTCCCCCGGGGCGACCCCGGCTGGACCACTGCCCGGCCCGGTGAGCAGAGAGCGAAGGGGCAGCATCTCCAGCCAGCCCGGCACCTGCTCTCTGCTTGGAGGACCCGCTGCTGTCTTCAGCAACGGTGCTGAGCTGGGCTGCCACGGGAGGAGCGGCCGCGAACCGGCGCTGCCCTCTTGGCCTCCAACTGAGGAGTCAGCCCTCTCCGTGGGGAAACCCACAGCAACACGTGGGGAGAGGCAACCCGGTGAGAAGCAGCGGCCCCGAGGCTGGACTCAAAGCTTGCCAGCCCTATGGGGAAAGTGGAGCTCTGGTTCTCAGCTGCGCCTGCTGGTTGGGAAGCTCAGGCCCCGAGCAACGGCGGCTCCTGACCTCGCTGGTGTGGGGCAGAGGGAGCGTGGGGGAGTTTGCGAGGGCTGCTCGGAGGGACCTTTGGGGAGGTTTCAGCAGCCGGAGATTGAATGAAAAAATCTGGAGAAGCTAATAAACTAAACAATTGATCTGATACAGAATTTTCAGGTGGCGGCGCGGGCTGGGACCCGCCGCCGCCTGAAACGCAATGCACTTATCCTGCAGCTTGGATAAACCGCTCCCGCCCCTTTCAAAATAGCCACCCGGTGCTTCCCTTGGGCGCTCAGGGCCGGCAAGAAGAAGGGGTGGGGAGAGGCAGGTGCGCCGGCGGAGACGGGCTTTGGCTGCTTATTCTGCTGCAACCCTAAACCCTTGCTTGGGCTCCTCCCCGCTGCCGCCCGAAAATGCTTTCCTCCCTGGAAATGCACATTCCAGAGCCGCGCACCCTTCTCCTCCTTCTCCGCAGACTCACTTTGTCTTTCCTCTTGGCTAGATCTGCAGATTTTCAGGCGGCAGCACGGGCTGGGACCAGCCGAAACCTGAAATGCAATGCACTTATCCTGCGGCTTGCATAAACCGCTCCCGCCCCTTTCAAAATAGCCCCCCCGGCGCTTCCCTCGGGCGCTCAGGGCCGGCAAGCGGCTCTTCTTTTGAGAAGGGGGAGGGAGAGGCAGGGCGTCGGCGGAGATGGGCTTTGGCTGCTCGTTCTGCTGCAACCCCGAACCCTTGCTTTGCCTCCTCCCTGCTGGGTGCTGGGCTTCCCGGGAAGCCCCCTGCGCCTTTGCCGCCTCTGTCAGCCTGATTACAGAAGCGGCCCGGGGAAGTGTGGAGATCGGGATTCGGTTGGCAAAGCGGGCGCTGCGCAGGGGGTGTAAGGCAAGGTGCTGCCACCCAAAAATACTGTTGCCGTGATCTTGGCAAGCGTTTTTGGGTGGCAGATCTAGCCAAGAGGAAAGACAAAGTGAGTCTGCGGAGAAGGAGGAGAAGGGTGCGCGGCTCTGGAATGTGCATTTCCAGGGAGGAAAGCATTTTCGGGCGGCAGCAGGGAGGAGCCCAAGCAAGGATTCAGGGTCGCAGCAGAACAAGTAGCCAAAGCCCATCTCTGCTGGCGCACCTGCCTCCCCCCCCCTTCTTCTTGCCGGCCCTGAGCGCCCAAAGGAAGCACCGGGTGGCTATTTTGAAAGGGGCGGGAGCGATTTATCCAAGCCACGGGATAAGTGCATTGCATTTCAGGCGGTGGCTGGTCCCAGCCCGCGCTGCCACCTGAAAATTCTGTATCAGATCAATTGTTTAGTTTATTAGCTTCTCCAGATTTTTTCATTCAATCTCCGGCTGCTGAAACCTCCCCAAAGGTCCCTCCGAGCAGCCCTCACAAACTCCCCCGCGCTCCCTCTGCCCCACGCCAGCGTGGCCAGGAGCCGCCGTTGCTCGGGCCCGAGCTTCCCAACCAGCAGGCGCAGCCGGGAACCGGCGCTCCACTTTCCCCAAAAGGCTGACAAGCTTTGAGTCCAACATCGGGGCCGCCGCTTCGCACCGGGTTGCCTCTCCCCGCGTGTTGCTGTGGGTTTCCCCACGGAGAGGGCTGACTCCCTCAGTCGGAGGCCAAGAGCGCAGCGCCGGTTCGCAGCCGCTCTTCCCGGGGCAGCTCGGCTCAGCACCGTTCCTAAAGACAGCAGCAGGTCCTCCAAGCAGAGAGCAGGTGCCGGGCTGGCTGGAGACTCTGCCCCTTCGCTCTCTGCTCGCCGGACTGGACAACGGTCCAGCTGGGGCCGCCTCGGGGGAGAGCGCAGCGCGGCCGGGGTCCTGGCACTCCCTTGCTGGGTCCCTTGGAGCACAGCGAGGAGGAAACCTGGGATCCGCCGGCAGTACGGATGATTCCCACATGTGGTGATTGCAGGCGCCGAGCCCAATGGCGGGAAGGGGCGGCTGGGGGGAAGGGAGCCCCATGGGAGAGGGACGGGACGGGCCGGTTGGCCGGCACAGCCACAACTCCAGCTCCTTCAGTCGCGGGTTGCAGGTGCCCTTTGGAACAGGGCTCTCCAACCTTGGCAACTTTAAGATTTGTGGAATTTGAGAACGCCCATCGTAAGGCAGGCAGAAGGATTCGCCTCTCCCAAGCCTCCGCTCCCGCAAGGCACATTTACAGCCCGGGGGTGGAGCTGCAGTCCTGCTTGCGCCATTCATTGCCTCAGCCGCCCGCCAACCGGGGAAGGCAGGCGGGCCTGGCTGGCAGCAACCGCGGCCTCCTCGTGTTTCCCAGCACCCGCTTCTGACTGGGGGAGCAGCATGGGCAAAAGGCCTCTGCTGGGATGGGTGAATGGGGCACTGGCGAGTTGGCAGGCAGGGCCGAGAGTGCTGCCGCCAGCTTGCGAACAGCTGTCTCGCCAGGGTAACTGGTTGTCCTCTGGTAACAGGTGCGCCGGCCCTCTTGGAAAAAGTGGGGACGCATGCTGGTGGGCGCACACATGCGCAGTGGGGGTTGCATGTGCGCATGTGCAGTGTGAGGCGCATGTGCATTAGGAGCATGGTGGGGGTCATGTGCGCATGCGCAAATGGAGGCGCCCATTATGGGTGCTGGCACGCGAGAGCGCGCAACGGTTTGCGCGCTCGGACTTTTGGCACGCAACGCCAAAAAGGTTCGCCATCACTGCCATAGAGAATCAATGGGGCATTGCCAAGAGAAAGATGAGAGACATGAGACTGAACAATGCAGAAGAGCTGAAGGCCGCTATTGAAGCATCCTGGTCTTCCGTAACACCTCAGCAGTGCCACAGGCTGATAGCATCCATGCCATGCCGCATTGAGGCAGTAATTGATGCAAAAGGGGCCCAAACCAAGTACTGAGTACATATTCATGCTTATACTTTTTCAGAGGTCCGATATTGTTCTATGTACAATCCTTGTTTTATTGATTTCATGTAATATTCTAATTTTCTGAGATTGTGAATTTGGGGTTTTCATGAGCTGTAAGCCATAATCATCAAAATTATGACAAATCAAGGTTTGAACTATCTCACTTTGCATGTAATGAGTCTAGCTCATATATTAGTTTCACCTTTTAAGTTGCATTACTGAAATAAATGAACTTTTGCACGATATTCTAATTTTTCGAGTTTCACCTGTATATAAAATTTCTATATTCGTAATAACAGTGCAGTCTGGGTGCAATCTCTTTTAAGTACAGATAGTAAATCTTATACACGCAATAATTGTTCTCTATTGTCTCAGACATCTTCACTTATCCTTATTAAAAAAAAAATGCGCTATTTACCTCTGTTCAGTTTTTTGCGTTATTTACCTCTGTTCAGTTTTCTCTATAATCAGTTGATAATATCAAACATTATAGACATCATATAGAGCAGTGTTTCCCAAACTTTTGACATATGTGTGTACCCCTTCTATAATTTTCGTAATGCTGAGTACCCCTCATAAAAAACATATGCTTTAATATGCAGTGGATATTCCCACGTGATCCCCACCAAACTCCAGTGCAACGGGTACCCCCACCAAACTCTTCCCGTACCCCTGGGGGTACGCGTACCACACTTTGGGAAACACTGATATAGAGATCACACTTATAACCATTATCCAAATAATCATAAGGTTTACTTGTCTTGATTATTCAATATTCATTATTCAATTATACAGATTACTTCATCTTTGTTTACATATCCACATTTCTAACTTCTCCATTTTCTAATCATTAATAATTTCCAAATTAAACAAATAATATTTTCCCCATTTCTAATTTCTATCTTTATACTAGTTCTTAATAGAACAACTCCTGTATTAAACAGTATTCTATATTTATCCCTCATCTCTTGCCCGCTTTCGTATCTCCACTCTTATTGACTTCTTGCCACATCTCCCATACTCCTCCCTTGGGGTCTTGTATCTTCTTGTCTTGTTCGTGTTTGATCTAAGTATTTCTTCTATTTCTGCTGCTTGTAGACTCTTTTGAGCCTTCAGTACACCTTTCAATAATCTTTTCCTCACTTCAGGGATGTCTTTCTGTATATCCCCTTTTATTTTTTGATCTCTTGAAATGTAATTTACCTTTTCTATTTCATCATTTACTAACTCTTCTTTTTTATCTTTTGGTATCTTTCCTCCCCTGTCTTTTTCTCTATTCTTTCTATTTCCTCCTCTACTTCCTGTGTTTTCTGATCATTGTTCAGTGTCATTTGCTCATAAATTTCTGATCTCACAACTACGTCATGTATCAATTCTTTTATCTCTCTATGGTTCCTTGTCATCATTTCCTGCCTACCTTGGAACATCAATAGTAATTCTTTTAATAATACACTTATTTCCTCCTGCCCCATTTTGCCTTATTTTAATAAATGTAACGATTTACTCAATACTCTATCAAAGCTCAGGCTCAGACTCAACCCCTCCAAGACTGAGTGGCTGTGGCTCCCGACGGCCCGATAAAGGCAGCTGACACCATCGCTGGCTATTGGGGATGAGATCTTACCCCCCTCAGAGAGGGCTCGCAACTTGGGCATCCTCCTGGATTCACGGTTGTCCTTGGAGGATCATATGACGGCCGTGGGCTTTTTATCAGGTTCGCCTGATCTCCCAGTTGCGTCCCTTTCTGGATCGGGACGCCCTGCGCACAGTCACTCACGCCCTCATCACTTCCCGGCTGGACTACTGTAATGCTCTCTATATGGGGCTCCCCTTGAGGAGCACCTGGAGGCTCCAGCTGGTCCAGAATGCAGCCGCGCAAGTAATAATGGGGGCGACTCGTCGCTCCCATGTAACACCCATCTTGCGCGAGCTGCACTGGCTCCCGGTGGTCTTCCAGGTGCGCTTCAAGGTGTTGGTTACCACCTTTAAAGCGCTCCATGGCTTAGGACCTGGTTACCTACAGGACCGCATTCTGCCACCGATTGCCTCCCACCGACCAATACAGAGAGGGCCTCCTCAGGGTGCCGTCAGCCAAACAGTGTAGGCTGGTGACCCCAGGGGGAGAGCCTTCTCTGTGGGGGCCCCGGCCCTATGGAATGAACTGCCCCTGGACATACGAAGGATCCCTGACCTCCGTGCCTTCCGTGGCGCTCTGAAGACCCTATTATTCCAGCAAGCTGGTCTGACAGGATAAAGGTTTTTTAAATTGGGTTTTGATAGGGGTTTTAAAATGATTTTAGTTGGATATTTTAAATTTGGCCAAATGATTGAATTATTTTAATAAGCTTTTAATTTTGTTGTATATTGTTTTTACCATGGCTGTTCACCGCCCTGAGTCCCTCGGGAGAAGGGCGGTATTTAAATATAATAAACTAACTAACTAACTAAAGTCCAACTATCCCAATTATTCATCACACCAAGATAGCCAATATTAGAGCAGTTCACACAATCACTCCATTAAATAGTCTAACAATTTCCACTTTATTTCAAAACTCCAAGCTGTTTCACACTTTCATGCTGTCCAGCATGTTTATAATCCTCAAGTTTCTGAAAGTTGGATGTTTTCAGTCTGTCTCCAAGGGCCAAATATAATCAGTTTGTAAGTGTTATTTTGTGTATTCCAGCTATTCTGCCCAAGATATAACACCTTTCACTTCTTTGACTTTCTACAGCTCTAAGTTGCCTTCCTGGACAATAGGTGTAATGGTTATTTTTTTCCTCTGCTTTTTCTGTAAATAAAATGTCTCCAAAAATATTTTCCAATAATTTTCCAAAGTCCTTCAAATCAAGATGGTAATAAAAATATAATCCAGAATTTTGAAACAATTTACCGTATTTTTCAGAGTATAAGACGCACCGGAGTATAAGACACGCTTTAGTTTTTGGGGAGGAAAATAAGAAAAAAGGCTGATTGGCAGTTGGATCGGCCTCCTGGAATACCCCCAATCAACTGTTCCCCGAGGTGAATTTTAGCAACAGGTTCCTTGGTTGTGAGTTCTGTGCCTTGCTTTTTTTTTCTTTTTTCTTCTGCCTCTGAAACACCGTTTCAGAAAAAACTTTTTTTCCTGCCTCTGAAAGCCTCCAAAACAGAGCTTCAGAGAAAAAGCCTCTGAAGCTCTGTTTGGGGGCTTCTTTTCTGAAGCTCTGTTTGAGACTTCTTTTCTGAAGCTTCATTTCTGATGCTTTCTTCAGCCTCTGAAACCTCCGTTTGAGAAGCTGGGCGGGGCTACATTCAGAGTATAAGACGCATCCAGATTTTCACCCTCTTTTTTGGGGGAAAAAGGTGTGTCTTATACTCCGAAAAATACAGTAGGTTGCTAAAACTAGCCAAACCAGTCTATCCTTTATCTTTAAGATTACCAAAACTGACAGTAGTTCCAGATCTTATTTGCTGCTATTTACCTCCGTTGAGTCCCACTTTCAAAAGGAGGGTGTTTTAGGGAAAATTCCACAGCAAAAGTTAGAAAAGTTCTTACCCAGACTAAAGTACACTGTTACAAGATCTTTTCAGCCGTCACGGCTTTGGTTCAGCCATAATGGCCATCTTCTCTTCCACCAGTTCAAGGGGCTTTCTTTAGGTCAAATGAGGAGACTGTGCTCACCTCGTGACCACCGAAGCATCCCCTCTATCTTTGTCACCCCTACAGGGTGACTTTCAGAGCCTCCAGACTTGAAGAAATTGGCGGGACTTCGCGGAGCTACCGCTCGTCTGCACTGCTTTGCCACAACGTCAGCTGCCTTCCTCTTGAGGGGCACCATATTAAAGGGCACTCGTGACTCTAAGTCAGCAGGACATTTTAGATTTGTAAAAACCCTGCACTTCTTTAAGAGGCAGTTTTGGTGACCATCTTTGAAGAAAGACATTGAAAGCTATGTGGTCAGCTGTCCAGTTTGTGCTGTGGCAAAGAGACCTCCAGGGAAGCTCACAAGGCTTTTACAGATTGTGGCCAGCCCCCAGGCACTGTGGGAAAAAAATCTATGGACTTTATTACGGAATTGCCTGAAAGTGGGAACACGGTTATTTGGGTTACTGATCTTTTTTCAAAACAGATGCATGGAGGTGGCACATCAGGCACATAAGAAACAAGCTGATAAAAAACATGTGACGCCAAAAGATTTTAAAGTAGGTGATAGAGTTTACCTCTCCACAAAGTACTTACAGTCCACCCAACCATCTAAGAAACTGGGCCCTAAATACGTATGCCCATTCCCAATTGTTAAAGTAATTAACCCAGTCACTGTACAACTGGTGTTGCCCAAGAACCTTAAACGTATTCACTCTGTGTTTCACTGCTGTTTGTTGAAACCTGAAACTATGTCACTGCAGTTTGTTGAAGCCTGAAACTATGTCACCCATTCGTCCTGCACCTGACACTCCTACTGTACCCACTGTAATTGAAGGAGACCAGCATTTTGAAATTAAAGAAATTCTAGATTCCAGGAAAGGTCCAATATCTCATTGCCTCGAAACATTTTCTCCCTGCACAGTCTGAATGGATGAATGCTAAACATGTCCACCCATTCAGACTGTGAATGGCACCCAAACTCCTCCAGATTTTTCATAGAAAATACCCCAACAAACAAACCCTGAAGGAATCGCTGTTCTTGATATAATGTATTGTGTGTTTTACCTGTATACATTTTCCTTTGTTACGAGGAGCCAAATGTCAGCTAGCCTGCTGCTTGCTGCCATAGAAAAGGGGGGAGGGATCAATGGAGAATTTTTCATTGCAGTTTGCAACTACAGCCTTGTCAGGGTGCTAATTAATCCCATTCTGCTTTTGGGTAATCGCACCTTGATTTAGAGAGATGGATCGAGACTTTTCCCTTGAAGCATACTTAAGAAAATAAACCCGAAGATAAGTTTTCTAAAAAAACCTCATTTATTTGTTATAAAGAAAAAAAACATCTCACTAATCCAATTGGTTACATTTTGGCAACGTTCCTGCCGGCCACCTTTTCAGGCCGGACCTCTCCTGGCAGGAGAACAAAGAAAATTAGAAGAAGAAAGTGAAGAAATGTAGACATGCGCAATTATCTTAAAGATAAGAAACTTGGCAAGCTACGGTAAGTCTGAAAGTCCAAAAATATGAGCTCATCTGGTAAATACAAAAACGCAGTGACAAGCCTGAACTTTGCTTATCTCTCCAAGAACAGTTCTTACAGCATTGAAGCTGTCTCTTCAAGGACAGTTCTTACAGCATAGAAGCCCTCTGGTTGCCTAGCTCAGGGATCTGCAAACTTAAACACTCAAAGAGCCATTTGGACCCGTTTCCCATAGAAAAGAAATCACCGGGAGCCACAAAACCTGGGTGGGCATAGCTACGTTACTCACTCCCATCCAGTCACCTAACACCCCCACAGCCACGCTTACCCAAGTTTTGTGGCTCCTTGTGTTTTCTTTTCTGTGGGAAACAGGTATCTCTGTGTGTGTGTGTGTCTTTCTCTCTCTTTCTCTGTCTCTATCTCTTTCTCCCTCTCTCTCTGTGTCTCGTTTGTGTGTGTGTGTGTGTGTGTGTGTGTGTGTGTTCCCTCTTGAACCATTTCCAAAAACAGGCAAAGGCTGGTGGATGTTTTTTTTTTTTTGGCTGATGTTCTTCTTTGGGTGCTTTTTACCATATTTAAATCAAGAGTCATTTCAGGTTCCCAGATAAATGAAGCTCTTTTGTCCCCCTGCTGTAGCTCCCTGTTGGCTGAACCCACCACTGGCTGCCCTGCCCCCCGCCATCCCCTCCCAATTACTCCTCGACATATCTACAGGTGCTTCTTCCAGCCTTTGTTGGTTCTGTGCCAAGTACTGTCACTCAAGGAGACGCGCAACTTGCTCTCCACCCTGAGACACTGGTTTGGCCTGGCTGCAGCTGACACCGCTGCTGTTGCCACCTCCATAGCCTGCCCGCTGCTTTCACAGTGCCTTGCGCAATACAGTTAAATTTAGCATGCTTCACAATGGGGGAGACAATGTCCCCTCCTCCTCCTGGAGCCCATTACAATGCAGACCATCAGCCACAGCTGGGCGAGGCAGAGAGCAAGTTGCGCGTCTCCCTGAGTGACTGAGGTGTGCACAGCACCAACAAGGGCTGGAAGAAGCGCCTGCGAGATTTGGCAAGTACTTCACTACCACTCTGGTATATGGAATGAGTCTCCATCCCCTGCTGTCGCCCTTACCTTCTCAGGCCAAGCGAGGAGTGACTGGGAGGGGAGAACCAGGGGCAGAGCTAGCCAGTGGTGGGTTCGGCGGACAGGGAGCCACAGCAGGGGGGACGAAGAGCCGCATGCGGCTCTGTAGCCACAGGTTGCAGACACCCAGTCTAACCTACACCACCTCTGTAGTGGTGTACTCCGGCTCCCAGTTCAGCCCCTTTTGGAAATAGTCCATGAAGATTGATGAGGGCCAGTCCCCCAGTCAACTAGCTGGGCTCCGGAACTCTTGGATGTAAGCCGCTACAGGTCATCTCCCTTGTGTCAGGCTTTTTATTCAGATAGCAACTCGCTGGTCTACCAATGGGTCTTAGAACTATCTTCAGAGGGTTCTTATAAAAGTTAAAGGGGTACAATTCATTGTCATTGTGCAGGGCCACCAGCCAGTTGGACGTGTCTTGAAGGTGTTGCATTCTATTAGGTGACCTTGGAACAGGCTGCAGCTTCCATGGGATGGTATGAAGGCTTTTGCTTTCCTTTCCTTGTCTGCTACCTCCCCCTCATCTGCCCACCCCACAGCTCTCCCTCCTCTAGTCACTAAAGACAGCCTGGCATCTAGCTAAGTAGGTCTGACAAGTAGTTTGACAATGGAACAACTTACCTAGAGAGGTGATCTTTTTTCACCCCATTCAACTTGGGTGTTATGATTTGATTGTGCTAAACAGAGGATTGAATTTGATTAAATAACTCCTTGAAACTCTATGATTCTATGAATATCAAATTTTTTGAGAAAGATTTGATGCTGAATTTATTAGGCAGGCTTCTATGCTATAAAGGCATAGACCCCAAGTCACATGTGGTTCTTTGACCCGTCCTGTGGCTCCCTGCCGACTTGGTTGTGCAACCTCCTCTCTGCCCCAAGACACTGGCCCAATCTGACCATAGCCACCAACCTCGCTAACACGAGGGCTGGCGGGGTGGGAATGGGATCCAGGAGGAGGGTACGATGAAAGGAGGACAGGTCTGCAGCTGAGGAGTGAGCACAAGCCGCGGCTTCATTGAAGATGACCCTCCTCCTCCTCATGCGACCCCCTGGCTGGCTGTTGCGGGGCCAGGAGGGGACGCATGAACAGGGATACCTTCCTCAAGGGAGCCATCGGGCTAGGTCAAAGCACAGCGAAAGCGCGCAGAGCTGGCAGGTTAACTGGCTGACGGGCGAGCGTCTTTGGTGAGGGCACTCCAGTTTTCTCCAAGTCTGAGCAGCGGGGTGGGCGTACAAGGTTCAGAGGGGCCAGCCCCCTTTTCCCGCTGCCCTGAGCTTCTTTACTCCTCCAGCGGAGTTGATTGAAAAGCGACCTCTGGGCGGTGAAAGTTCCCTGTGCAAGATTTAAAGCCGCCTGGAGGACACTTTTCAATCAACTCTGCTGGCGGTACCGCTCCACTCGCTTAAGGGTATCCCCAAACATGCGTGCCCTCCAGATCCCACAACAGCCAGCCAGGGGGTTGTGTGAGGAGAAGGAGGACAGTTGTCTTCGGCGAAGCCGCCGCCGCAGCTTGTGCTCACTCCTCAGCCAGCCTGGATTTCCAAAAAGTTGCCAAGAGGAAAGAAAAGGAGTAGAGTAGAAAAGAGCCCTAAGGAGAGATTGCGGGGTCAGCCCAGCCTCGGCTTTCTGAGAAAGAGAGAGAAGAGACACAGAGACAGATAGACAGAGGGGGAGGCAGAGAGAGAGAGAGAAGTGGAGAAAAACAGAAAGAGAGAGAGAAGTGAGAAAATGATGAAGGGAGAGAAAGAGAGGAAAAAGAAACAAGAGAGGGGGAGAGAGAGAGGGAGATGAGAGAGCACTGGAGAGAATGAGAGAGAGGGAAAAGTGAGGGAAACAAATGAGAGAGAAGAGGAGAAAGAAAGAGAGAGAGAGAGGAAAAACAGAAATGAGAGGGAGAGGGAGAAAGAAATGAGAGAGAGAAAGGAGGAGAGAATAAGAAAAAGGAGGGAGAGAATGAGAGGGAAAAGAGAGGGAAAGCAATGAGAAGGGGGAGAGAAAGAAAGAAAAAGAGAGAGAGAAAAAGAAAGAGAAAGGAAAAAGGGGGAGGAAAAACAGAAATGAGAGGGAGAGGGAGAAAGAAATGAGAGAGAAAAGAGGAGAGAAAAAGAGAAAAAGGAGGGAGAGAATGAGAGGGAAAAGAGAGGGAAACAAATGAGACAGAGAAGTGGGGGAGAAAGAAAGAGAGAGAGAGAGGTAAAAGAGAAAAATAGAAATGAGAGGGAGGGAGGGAGGGAGAGAAAAAGAGAGAAACCCATTTCCTGCAAAAAACACCATGAGCCACAAAACGTGGCTAGGTGTGGCGTGACTGGGTGGGAGTGATGTTCAGTTGTCCACACCCACTCAGATTTTGTGGCTCCCAGTGTTTTCTTTCCTGTGGGAAATGGGTCCAAATGGCTCTTTGAGTGTTTAAGGTTGCAGACCCTTGGCACAGACCAAGAGTCCCATCTTTGTTCTCCCAGAACAAAACCGGGGCTGCCACTCGTGGCCTTGCTGGTTGGATAAATCCATGTTTTAAGTTCTTGTCTATGAAGGTGTGAAGCTCTCCTATCTTGTTTGGAGTCATCGAATAAAGTTTAGACTTTGGAATATAGCCTCGGGAAGGATTTCAATACTGCAGTCTGTGGGGCGATGGGGCGGGAACGCATCAGAGCCTTTCTCATAAATACATCTTGCAAATCCCAATACTCCTTCAGGATTCTGGATTCGCTTGAGTGACCCCGAACTGCTGCCCCTAGCTCCCTTGGCCCTTTGTTTCTATTACTCCCTCAGTTTTCGGATCTTTTCATCTTCCTTGGCCACTTTCTGCCGAATCTTTAAAAGCCCTCTCCTCCAATTCACATCAAGGTTCCATTTCTGCAGCCAAGATAGTCCAGGTAGAAGGGGTCTCTCCATCCCTGGTGCCACTATAAAACTCAAGAGTCTCTTTATGCTTTCCCATTCTCATCTCTACTGATTCAGTTATAAAGTGAACTAGACCCCCTCCAGCTACAGTCCCATCTAGCTGGCAAAACGCTATGGGCACCCTCAGCTGTTTGAGTCTCAGTCCCAGCTTTTCAACAACTTCAGGGCTAACTACGCACCTAGTGCAACCCAAGTCCAATAAAGCCAGCACCCTCCACTGGGTCCCTGAAGAGGGCACCACTAGTTCCACAGGAAGGGTTACAGAGGTCACCCGCCGACTTACCAGGGGATCATCGTCATTGTCGCTTTCAGTCTCACCCAAACTGGTTGGAGTTCCCAACCCCTGAGAACCAGGAAGGGCAAACACTACGACCTCCAGACCTTTCAGTGGTGTCTCTCGGGTCCTTGGAGCTGGTTTTGTTGCCTCCTCCCTCGGGATTGCCATGGTGCTGAGGTTGGGTTTGTTGGGTCGGCATGCCGTATCTTCTTTCCCACATCTGAAGCACGTTGAATTCCTGGGGTGTTTTACGTGTTAGAGGAATGGATTCACCCCGTCCGCCAGCCCTCCAGCATCAGTCCCAGGCCACATCAATCTCCATTTCCTCTGCCAACACATACCAGTGTTGTAGGGTTGGTGGGGTGCCACATGAGACGCAGGTGTGGTAGACATCATCGAGGCTATCTTTGAAGCAGTTGATGAGGATGTCTTTGGGCGATGTGGCTAACCAGCCTACCAACTCTCGGAACTCCTGTGTGTACATGGTCACCGACCATCACCCATGGGTGATGGTCTTTATCCAAATTCGAGCCTTGTACTCAGCCAGTGGATCCTTGAACCATTGGCAAAGGGCTGCCATAAAGTGGTCATAGTTCCGCAGTTGGGGGGCATTGTTACTGTGGAAGGAGACCATCCACTCAGCCACTGCACCCTCCAGAGCCATGATTGCCCATCTTATTCAGGCTTCTCCCGTCTCCAGTTCAGCTCCATACTCCTGCATATAGTTCCAGACTTGCACCAGGAAGAACCCCAATTGCTCAGGGTCCCCCCCATACTTAACCCCCAAGGCTGGGACCTTTGAGGAGTGGTCTGCACTTGGGCTCTTCGACTCCTCCTCACCTGTTGTATCAGGAACAGGGCCTGGTTCAGCATGGCTTCCTCTTGGCTTCCCTCCGGGCTTCCCTCTGAGCCTGATGGGCTTCTTGTTGAAGTTCCTTTCAACATTCTGCCTCACCTCGAGCACAATCTGGTCTAGTGGGGGAGCCGGCCATAGCTCCAGTTTCCTCCAGCTCACTCCCATGGGTGGACATTGGATGCTGGTTCCCCACAGTAGATTGCTGTTTACAGGCTGACCATTAAACCACAGCTTGCCTAATGAAAATCCTCAGCTCCATAGATTTAGAGAAAAGTACTTTTACTAGGACAAACCTAGGCAAGTGTCAGGTCCTGTATATTTCTATTGGGATGCTGGCATTCTGGTGGGAGGGGGGAGGATTGGAGAGACCTCTATCTGAAGTTTCTGTTTCTGTTTCCTGCATTGCTGTACTGAGGGGTTTTGTCTGCACTGCTTTAATTTGCTGTTTTTTAAGTGGGACAATTTAGTTCATGTCTAGACCTCTTGCTATCACAATCCTTTTAATAAAAGTTCCTTTTGGAACAAGTTCAGTTTCAAGAGTTCTGCTTTCTTGGGAAGATTGGAGAGGCAAGACCTTACAGCAAGAAATTCCAGGCAAGCGCTGAGGCAAAGCGCACAAAAACAACAACTTGAAACAAACTGTACAGCCCAACCCCCTTGTAGTTAGGCAACAAGAGGGCTTCTAGATACCAATACTGTAAGAACTATCTTTGGAGAGATAAGCAAAGTTCAGTCCGTAGTTGCAAAGCTACAATGAAAAATTATCCACTGATCCCTCCACCCTTTTCTATGGCAACAAGCAGCAGGCTAACTGACAGTACTCTTCCTCAGACTCAAGTTCCGACGGGGCCATGACAATAGGAGAAGGAAGTTTTTGCTGTGAGTGGACACTTCTCACTTGGAGATAATTTTTAGAGGGTAGTAAGATATCCTTTTAGGTCTGGACATACAATAAGAATCTGGAAGCCTTGAACACACTACCATCTATACTTTGATTATGTGGGTTTGCCCCAATATAGCCAGATCTGATTTTGCCCTCATCTGTGCTGAAATGATATACTCAATAAAGTTTTGCTTTAAGACATTGGATCGTCTCGGCTGTGCTTGCTTTGGTTGGGCTCGTCAGTCGGAACGTTGACAGGCAAGACACTTTGGCTTCATAAAAAAGCTGCATTTAACCAAACGTCAATTTTGGTGGCCAGGCATGAAAAAAGACATAGGAAGTTACATAGCCAGCTGCCCAATATGTGCCATGGCGAAAAAAATGACCTGGAAAGATTCCTGGCCATTGCAACCTGTCACTGACCCCTCAACCCCATGGAAGGAAATATCCATGGACTTCATTGAAGAATTATCAAAGAGCTCCAGAAATACGGTGACTGATCTTTTCTCCAAGCAGGCTCATTTGATAGCCTGCCCAAAGATTCTCTCAGCCTGCATGTTAGCCAAACTATCTATACAGCATGGTTACAAACTGCATGGGGTCCCAGAACAGATTATGGAGAGTTCAATTCACTTCCAAGTTCTGGCAGGAATTTTTAAGACTTTTGAGGATATCCCAGGGACTTAACTCCTCCCATCATCTCTAGATGAATGGGTGTGTGTGAGAGAACTAATGGGGTTTTGGAACAATACGTCCGCTGCTACATAAACTACCAATAAAACAATTGGGCAAACTCCTTCCATTTGCTGAGGTCGCCTATTACAATAGTCCACAGCAGCATGGGATTGACCCCCTTTCAAGTTGCTACAGGCCGGGAGTTGAATCCGATTCCTAAGCTCCCCCAACAAGCCCCTTGCCACACTTCCCTGCAGAATACCTGGCCAGTAGTACGCAAAGCACTTGCCCATGCCAGGAAGGAATGCAAAAAATATGCTGACAAAAAGAGAGCTCCGCAAAAGGAATTTAAATAGGAGACAAGGTCTTCCTATCTACAAAGATTCTGCAATCCAAGCAAAAACAAAAATAAAAACCCTGGACCCCAAATCTTCATCATTCACCTCATCAACCCAGTGACCGTCGAAGTAAAACTAGCAAAAGGTCTGTAGAGTCCACCCAGTGTTCCACTGTAGTTTGCTAAAAGCAGCAGTCCAATCCCCTTTGCGCCTGAATGAGAAAACTTCCCCTATGGCCCTTTTGATTAAGGAAAAGCAACACTTTGAGGTTAGGGAAATTTTGGATTCCCAAGTTCACAGGGAAAACTCCAGTACTTGATCCTATGGAAGGACTTCCCTCCCTCAGAACTGAATGGGTGGCTGCTAAACAAATTTGTTCCCCCAACTTGTCAAACAGTTCCATGAGCAATTCCCTGATTGACCTGTGTCTAAACCTGTGCCTTCCCCCTCCCTTTCTCCGAGGAAACTGCCCCCTAAGCAAGTGTGCTGGCCCAATACTTTCAGAGTTTCAACTTCACTCTCTGCTACCTTCCAGGAGGGAAAAACTTCCTGGCCAATGCTTTGTTGAGACTGCCGCAATGCAACAGCAGCAAGCCAGATATAGTTAAACCCCTACTTCCAGCTTCATAATTAGCGGCACAAGTGATCACTAGGGGGAAGGCGAAAGGAGACCCCTCTCCGGACAATGCCACCACCCTAGCTTTTAAGCAGGCTTTAGTCGATGAGGAGTGGTTCCTGAACCACAAAGACTCCTGATCAATAAAGGATGGACTGCCCTGGGTGGGAGGGAAACTGTATGTCCCATCTAGTCAAAGAAGCTCATGCAAACCTACCATGACTCCAAAGTGGCAGGGCACTTTAGGTTTGTTAAGACACTCCACTTATTAAAAGGCAATTTTGGTGGCTGTCCCTAATTGTGCTTCTGCTAAAAGATGACAAGGGGAAACACCTGGCCTCTTGCAACCAGTAGCCGAACCTTCAGCACCCTGGAGAGAGATCTCCATGGACTTCATCGTAGAGCTGCCTGAAAGTGCATGAAACGGTGTCATTTGGGTAGTGACTTCATTCCATGCCAGAAAATCCCTACAGCTAAAGCACTAGCCCAGGGGTCTGCAACCTTAAACACTCAGAGCCATTTGGCCCAGTTTCCCACAGAAAACAGCGGGAGCCACAAAACCTGGGTGGGCATGGCCAACTCGACAACACTCACTCCCACCCACTAATACGCAAAGCCCTAGATGAAGTGAGAGCATCTTACAAAGCGCAAGCAGATAAAAAACTAATAGAGCCAAAACCATTCCGAGTTGGTTATAGAGTGCACCTTTCCACTCAATTTCTACAGTCCCTGCAACCCTCAAAAAATCTAGGACCAAAATTCATAAGACTCTTCCCTATTACACACATTATAAACCCAGTAACAGTAGAACTCCAGTTGCCAAGAACACTGAGACAAGTACATCTGGTATTCCACTGCAGCCTCCTAAAGCCTGAAATAACCTCCCCCATGAAATCTAAGGCTGCCACACCACAACAATCCATTATGGTTGAGCAGCGTTTTGAAATCAAGGAAATACTGGATTCAAAGAAGCACGATGAAGAATGGCGTAATCCAGTACCTGGTGGCTTGGAAAAATCTCCCTTCGTCTGAAAACAAATGGGTACATAAGAAACATATTAGAGCCCCTAGGCCTGTGATGATGAACCAATGGCATGTGTGCTGGAAGTGGCACACAGAGCCATCTCTCGGGGCAGGCCAGTCATCGCCTGTTGCTCTTCTGGGTTCCGGCGCGCACATGCATGCCAGCCATCTGATCTACTCTAATTTTATCTCCCCCGCCCTTATTTACGAATAGCAAATGCCTCTAATCCTAGCTCCTACGTACAATTCTCAGGCTTCAGCCTAGCTCAGTGTTGGTGAACCTTGTTGGCACCAAGTGCCGAAACGGGAGCATGCACGCAGTGGGGGAGCGCCAGAAACCAGAAGAGCAGTTCCTCAGCCCGTGCGTGAGCGCCGGAGACCAGAAGAGGACCAGCGCACGCTAGGGAGATACTCTTCCGGTTTCTGATGCTCCCCTGCGCACGTGCTCCCGTTTCAGCACTTGGTGCCAAAAAGGTTCACCAACACTGAGTGCCCTAGGCTACTTAAGTGGTTTCATGCCCGATACCAGATAAGCCTAACTAACCACTTGTGTTTTCTTTATTCCCCCTCGTTTCTTTTCTTCCAAGTGGATCTCTCCTTCTCCTAGGGGGGTAGCATGTCAGATCCCCATAGATCCCTATTGGGACGCTGCAATTCTGGTGGGAGGGGGCATGGATGACATTTTATGATCTTTCCTGTTTCTGGTCTTTCCTTCTGGCCTCGGGCTGGACGGGGAGGGGTTTATACAACTTTTAACCTAAGTGTTTTGAGCTGGAATTTCAGATCCTGCCTACTCTTCTTGCTATCACTATCTCCCAATAAAAGTTCCTTTTGAAATGCTTGTTTCGAGAGTTCTGCTTTCTTGAGGAGATAGGAGACACACATCCTTACATTGTCACTGCCACGTTTCACTGTGGTTATGGTGTACTTTTGGTGATGCAGTATGTTGTTTTTCCACTAAACATACTTTTTGGAATTATGGCCAAAAAAATTCAACTTTGGTCTCCTCAGACTATAACACATTTTCCTACATGCTTTTGTCAGATTTGATGTAAGTTTTTGCAAAATGTAGCCAGGTTTAGATGATTTTCTTTGTAAAAAAGGCTTCTGTCTTGCCACCCTATCCCACAGACCAACATATGAAGAATACAGGACACTATTGTCACACAGTGTACACAGTGTACAATCAGTACTTGCTAGAAATTCCTGCAGCTCCTTTAATATTGCTATAGTCCTCTTGGCAGCCTCTCAAACCAGCTTTCTTGTTTCTTCATCAATTTTGGAGGGACATTCAGTTCTTGGTAATACTTCTGCTGCACCATATTTTCTCCACTTGTCGATGACTGTCTTCACTGTGTTCTATGATATATCAAATGCCTTGGAATTTTTTTTCCTATTCTTCTCCTGACTGATACCTCCCAAGCACCCTTTTGATGCTTTGTAAACTCTTTGCAGATCATGGCTATTACTGTAAGAGGCAACGTTCACCGCCCTGAGTCCTCTTTGGAGAAGGGCGGTATAGAAATTGAATTAAATTAAATTAAATTAAATTAAATTAAATTAAATTAACTGAGTAAATGTCAGAAAAAAAATTACCAGACCAGTTACCTTTATATGGGCTTGATTAGAGTCACTTTAATTGGTGGCAAATGACTACTATTTACTATCATTTTGAATGTGATTGGCTAATTCTGAATACAGCCACATCCCACTTATGTGGCTGCATAATTATGCATACCTTCTTACACCTTCTTCTGCACACTTATGCAACTACATTATTCTAGTTTTTTATTATTTCCCCTGTAAAAGATTTGTTTTTCCATTGAATTGTGCGTCTTGTATGTTATATTAAAGATATATTTAAAATGATGTGATCTGAACTTTTTACATCTTGAAAACCTGGCATTTTAAGTGTTGTTTAAACTTTTATATCCACTATATCCACTTCTGCTTGTATTTCACCACAAAGTCTTCAAAATGGCAACGACAGTAAGCAATTTTATTTTAACATGCCTCTCAAATCAACCACAGCAAGTTTCTGAGAGCGCTAGCATAGAGTATCTGAACAAAATAACAATAATTCCTTGACCACATTAAAGAGTGCTGCTAGATATTATAATTCTTCTTTGTCACAGTCAACAAAAATGTTATGCTCTGCTGCATTTCTAATACAATTTGTCTAATTTATTTATTTATTTATTTATTTATTTAATATAATTTATATGCCGCCCTATCTCCATAGGACTCAGGGCGGCTCACAACAATTAAAACAAACCAATAAAAACATAAAATACATTCATAAACAAATATTAAAACCCATTAAAATAATCGAAAACCCCCTCAGTCCAGGCTAGGTGCCGCAAACAGCCATGTTTTTAATTCGCGGCGGAAAGTGCGGAAGTTAGGAGCCAGCCGGAGCCCCAGGGGGAGTTGATTCCAAAGGGTGGGCGTGCCCACAGAGAAAGCTCTACCCCTGGGGGCCGCCTGCCGACATTGTCTAGCTGACGGTACCCGGAGCAGGCTCTCCCTGTGGGAACGCACCGGGCGATGGGAAGCTGTTGCTGGTTGCAGTATCCACTAAGTATCCTGGGCCTAAGCCATGTAGAGCTTTATAGGTCATTACCAGCACCTTGAATTTCACCGGGAGGGCAACTGGCAACCAATTTTAGTTTCCCCCAAAAAAGGAGAAGTACGGGTTTCATAGCCACAGAGAGGGCAGGAGTGAAGCCATGACAAGGATTATTTTGTTTTCTCACTCCAAAAGTCTACAAGGGCCTTCATACATCTCCAGCCCTGGCTTCTAGAAATGCAAGCATCCATGAGATTCCAAAGTCTTTTCACCATAATGAAGAGGAGTAATGCTGTGAGATGACACTTCATTAAGTAATAATCTGACTATGATAATTTCTTACACTTAGGAGCAAATTATTGAGCATATATATTGCCTTTTGATTATAGAGCCCACGATGTTGGGTCTATAAAGCTCTATGTGGTTTGGGTTCAAGGTACTGAATCTCTGATTTTTAAACATATTCTATCAACTTCCTCTATCCAGTGTACTTGGTATCTACTCAAAAGTAATCTCATTGAATTAAACAGCATTAAGGATCATTTTCTATAACCAATGTTATTCCAATTTATTGTTTCAATTTCTTTTTTGAGATATGATTCTAACTGCATCCCCTTTTCAAAGGTTAAGTGATTCATACGGTAACTAGGAGGCATATCTGTATTTTTCAGCAATAACACATGTCCTTTGATTATATATTGAACTGTACCATATACCCCCAGAATCAAATTTTATTTTCCTGGCCACAGTTATAGGGAAACCAAATTACTATCAATATATATTATTATTTGGTATTAAAATCAATTTAAAGTTTGGAGAGTTAAACAACAGACTAGCTACATTAAATCATGATGCTTAAAATATGCATTTTTTTATTTTGATGCAAGTTTTTCTCATTCTAAAGCCAATGATTTCTGCATTGATTTGGTGCCATCAAGAGATGCAAATATGTGATACATTTCATATTCAAAGGCCAATATTTGGACGTTTTAACGTGTCTAAATAAAAAGTAATTGGTCTTAGTTATTCTTTTCTTGATATTCTACTTTATCTTAAAACTTTTTTAAAAAATCTATGTAATATTACTTGAGAGCAATAGGGTAAGTTGCTCTGTAGTACCTTCATCACTTTGGACCTGTATTTCTTCAACCGTCATATGCTTATTCTTTGTGTTGTAGTTTATTTATATATTTTTTAAAAACAGGTAAAACCTTAGAAAATGATAGCTGTGGCATCATTTGTAAGCTACTGTTTCTTTCATTAATCCAATTATTTTGGATTAAACCTTTATTCTGTGTTGTTAGCTTTACCTAATGCTTTTTATTCTAATAAAAGCTTTTCCTAAATGTCATTCCATGTTAGTTTTTCCTACAATGTCTCTTTTTATTTAATACACCTTTCCAGAACTTTTATCCATGTCCTTCTTTTCTTTAAGAGTGGTATCTTCTATCTTTCCCCTAAACTGCTGTTTCAGTCTATTTACTATTCTGACTTAGTCTCAGCCATGCCATTTTTGAGGTTTCAGCCTCTTCCTTTCTATCTTGTGAATCTCTTCCTAGTGAACTTCCCACCAGTTTGCCTCTTACTTTAATCTTAGATTACATAAAAATAAAAGACAGAAAACACTAGGGTACTAATCATTTATGTAAGCTCATACTGTAAAAAAAGTATACTTGCAATATTACCTATAGCAAAAAAAAAAAAGGAACAAAGATGTAAAAGTCTATTCCACAAAACAAAAATAGGAAAGAGTACCTTCAAATCCAATAGGGAAGAATCTGATTCAAAGCTGGTACTAGATGGAAAGACAAAATTCCCTGGAATAAAAGAATAAAGAATAAATAAAATAAATTGTAGCTACTCTCCTATTCTTCTCTGATACTCTTCAAAATAAGCAACATAATTGTTTCACATTTTTCATTAACCAATTTGTGCTGATTTCAGTTTAGTAAAAACCTTAGAGATTTTCTGTTAGGAAGACTACTAAGATATATAAACAAATAATCAATATAAAGTACTTTCGTGGTAGAGACTATCAAGGTCTAGAGATAAACTTAGATAGATTTAAAAGGACAAAGTTGTTTTCTATTTTTAGTAGTCTTAATAAAAATTAAGTCCATTGGGAATTGGGCAGTCTAGAAATATTGCAAAAATAATATTTTATTTGCACTGAGTAAGAGCCAGGCTTGTAGATTAAATTATTTTTTTCTTATTAAATTGTCATTGTTTCCCTAATATATATTTTTGCAATGGGATAGGGTTTTATAAAGTGATACTAGTACTTCACATGATCTTGATTCTATGCCTGTTTATACAACCCAGGATTCTATTAGCTTTTTTGGCAGCTGCTGCATACTGCTGGCTTAAATTCAAGTGATAATCCACTAGGTCTCTCACAGTTACTGTTTTTGAACCAAGACTCGCCTAATCTGTACTTATACCTTTGATTTTTCTTGCCTAAATATAAAACTTTGCTTTTCTCTACATTGAAATTCATTTTGTTGGATAGGGCCCATTGTTCAAGTTTGTCAAGATCTTTTTGCATCCTGAGCACATTTTATTCTGAAATATAAATACCTTGATCTTTCTCTGTATTATTTGTTTAGAATTTTTTTAAACATGCAAATGCAAAATAAAAATAAGAAAAACAAAAACAAACTGCAAAACAAAACATGTAGAAAAAAACAATAAAAATGGGTACAAGTAACAAATATATTATTAATATTACTTATAGACTTATTATGCAAGGGGGAGAAACACATCAGATATTTGTTATTTTTTTCAACATTCTACCAGGGTGGACATTTTATGTTTAATGCTAATGTCAAAAATATATTTATCATTTGTTATTTTTCAGAATTTTTAAAAGACCCAATAACTTTTGGCTTTTGATTCTGCTCATTCTGGATTTTCTCTGCATACTTCCAAAATACTTTCAAAAAATAAAGGTTTGTACCCGTTTTCAAACTGAGTTGATTTTTTGGCCAAGAACAACGGCTAGAAGATAGATTTTTCAGTGCATTGTTAGAGTCCACTCCCAAAAATTGTTGGTCCTCTTCTCTGGCATAAGGAGATAGAGCTGTGGCTAATACAGATAGATGCACATTAAACTTAATATAAAACATATTAAGTATATTTTTTTTAACCTTTTAAAAAAGGCTTCTTTTTTGTGCAATTCACAGAAATCTTGCTACACTTATTCAGTTCTGCAATTTTATAGAGGAAATTATATCCCCCGTTATTCTAGTTTATAACTTGGGTGTCCTCCTGGACACACGGCTGTCTTTAGAAGAGCATATGACGGCCATGGCCAGGGGGGCTTTTTATTAGGTCCGCCTGATACGCCAGTTGCGTCCCTTTCTGGATCGGGACTCCTTATGCACAGTCACTCATGTCCTCGTCACGTCACGCCTGGACTACTGCAATGCTCTCTACATGGGGTCCCCTTGAGGAGCACCCGGAGGCTCCAGCTGGTGCAGAATGCGGCTGCGCGGGTGATTATGGGAGCGACGTGGCGCTCCCATGTAACACCTCTCCTGCGCGAGCTGCATTGGCTCCTGGTGGTCTTCCGGGTGCGCTTTAAGGTATTGGTTCTCATCTTTAAAGCGCTCCATGGCTTAGGGCCAGTATATTTGCGAGACCGCCTGCTGCTACCAATAACCTCCCACCGGCCAATACGCTCTCACAGAGAGGGCCTCCTCAGGGTGCCGTCGGTCAGGCAATGTCGGCTGGCAGCCTCCAGGGGGAGAGCCTTCTCTGTGGGGGCACCCGCCCTGTGGAACGAGCTGCCTCCTGGAATACGACTGATCCCGGACCTCCGGACCTTCCGTAAGTTCCTGAAGACTTATTTATTCCACCAAGCCGGCCTAGCCTAAGTGGTTCTTAATTGGGATTTTAAATTTTATAGACTTGGGGGTTTTAAATTGGGAATCCAATGATTTAATTCTTTTTAATTATCTTAACTTTTGTATTGTATGTATTTTTAATTTTGGCTGTTCACCGCCTTGAGTCCCTTCTGGAAGAAGGGCGGTATATAAATTAAATTAATAAAATAATAAAATAAATAAATAAGAAGCTTACCTGATTGATGACGTTGGGACAAATCAGCACTCCGTGGCTCTGACTGACAAACTTTAGTGTTTCTTCCATCTGGTTGAACAGCATGCAGCCAGTGGGCCTGTTTGGTTAATTCCAAAGCAAGAACAGCCAGTGTACTCTAATAAAGGACAAAATGCATTGAGACCATTATAGTAATGTCAATAGTTTACATATGCCTTCAATCTCATTTGGATGAATAACCAAGGAAAGTTGCAGTCATATGAGTCTGCTTACCCAAGTAAAGGCTTCTAATGGAGTATAGCAGTAGACATTCCTGTCTCCAAAGGTTTTGTGCTGCTGATGCTTGCCATGCCAGCTTCAAAAAGAGAAAAAATTACATAACTGCAGAATATATAAATTTAAATAAAAGAAAAAAATAAACATGCACTCTACGAGGTGCATGTCTATATACAAAATGTGCATATAGACCTCTTGATTATAGCTGGCCCTCAATAGAACTGTATAAATATTGTATCCATATTTTACTATACAAAAATAGGATTAGAAATATTAATCTTAAATATTAAAAATATTATTATTTTTTTGTGCACAACTCACACCAAATGTTTTTGGCTAAACTTTTAGCTTCAAGAAGTTTTCAAACTATAGGTTGAAAATTTTAGGCAAATAATTATTACACGAGCAACAATTTTGACTCTGAAGATTATTTTCTCATGATTGATTACACTGCACAAATTTCAGAGGACTGGGGCTATTATCATGCCCATATATACAAAGGACACCCGAGACCTGCCTATACATTATTAGCCTGTTAAGCATAATAAGCAAACTCTATGCCAGACACCTATATAATAAAGTAAATGACTGGATTGATTCAGAGCACATATTGACTGATGAGCAAGTAGGCTTCAGTTCTGCTATCTATGGACGTGCCCTTATACTTCAACATTTGGCCGAAAAATATATATCTAATATATATCTCCACATTTCTCCAAATTAGAAATCAAGAAAGAATAGGATTAATAAAGATCAATCAAATAAATAAGGCAAATCTTAAATAATAAGAGGGGGGAACTAGAATTCATAAACTTTTAAAAATATAGGGAAGAAAAGGATAAATAAAACTAACATTTACCAGCAAGTTACTGGTAGAAAAACAAGCACAAAAAGGCAGGAAAGAGGATAGAAAAAAAAAGAAAGATACAAAACTTTTTACTCTTAAAAGAACCAGCAAAAAGTAACAAACTCATATATTGCATGTGGTATGCAATATATGTTCCATGTAGGTGCTTTGTAGGTGTCAAAAAATACCAAAATTATACATGTGTTAAAAGGAAGGGATCTAGAGGCAACTCTAACCAAACTCCAACCTACGCAAGAAAGCTATGCCCAAATTGAATCAAATAATGAACAAATAACTCCCAGAGGATTTGACCCTGCTGATAAACCCTTGGAAGAAGACAAATGGAGGTATGTCACACATGAAAGGAAACACAATAATCAAAGAAAGAAGCAGCACACATCTAACAAGCCCCTGCTGCCCAATCTAACCCTATCTGAAGCAGCCCCATTAAAACTGAGCAATGATTTCTCCCTCTACCCACAAACTCCCCCTCAAAGAAAACAGACATCATCAAATATCCCTAAAAAAGTCACATCAACAAACTCACCTGAGATAAACAGAAAAGCACCCAAGACTGCACTCCCTAAAAAAGGAAGATGAGTGTTGGTGATAGGAGAGTCTATTCTCAAAGGAACAGAATCTGTAGACCAGACATACAAACTAGGGAGGTATTTTTTGCTCCCTGGAGCAAAAATCAAAGATGTGGCTGAGAAATTGACCAAAATAATAAAACCCACAGATTACTAGCCTTTTATACTACTACATGTAGGGATGAATGACACAAAAAAGGACTTGAAAACAATATTGAGTGATTTCGAGCAGCTAGGCGAGAAAGTTAAGGAGTTAGGTGCACAAGTAATTTTTTCATCTGCACTGCCAACGAAAGGTCAACACCTGGAAAGAGAACAAAGGATTCTAGAAGTGAACCACTGGCTAAAGGGTTGGTGTTGCCAAAAAAACTTTGAATTCCTGGACCATGGTCTGTATTACCTCCATGATGGGCTTGTAGCAAGGGATGGGCTGTATCTCACAAAGAATGTTTTTGGGAAACGACTGGCTCAACTTATTAGGAGGGCTTTAAACTAAAATTGAAGGGGAGAGTGGCCAATCTCCAGGACCTAATTCCAAGCAAAAACCCCTGGAAAACAAGTCAAATACTGAGATAAGGAGAGATGTGAAGGAAGACAAACTCAAATACTCATACTCCGAGTCAGACATAAAGACCTCAAGTGCTTGTATACAAATGCACAAAGTTTGGGGAACAAACAGGGTGAACTTGAACTATTAATACATGAAGGTAGATATGAGATAGTTTTATATCTTTACTCCTCTAGCTGAGCAGTGCTCCTGGCGGCGTTGAAATGAGAAGGGCCCACAGTGCTTCCTTGCTCAATTGAAGGTTTCATTCCGCCTTCAAACAGTAAGGCTGGCCGTGGAATTGGAATTGCCCGGGTGCAGGAACCAACACCATCCGTGGTCCTGGTGCGCTGTTCTCTTGCATGTGCCAGACTTACTGTTTGAAGGCTAAATGAAGCCTTCAACTGAGCGAAGAAGCACTGCAGGGCCAGGCCCTTCACATTCACATCCAGCCTGCCAGAGTTCGCTGTGCTGGGGCAGGAATGAGACTCTGTCCCAGGGAGCCCACTGCCGCTTGGGGGGGGGGGGGAGGACAACAACAAAGACAAGAAGAATGGCAAGGCTTTGCACCAGCCGGCAGGGAACAGGTCAGGCAGGACTGGCTGGCTGGTTGGGAAGGGGCCTTGTGGAGTTTAGGTGGCTGCTGCCGCTAGCAGCTTACATGCCCTGACTGAAGCTGAAATTCGCCGCACCGGGAGAGAAATGAGAGGCTCTACTGTCCCGCAGGGCCTGCTGCTGCTTGAGTGGGGGGTACGAGGAGAAAAACGGCTGCTCAGTTGGCTCTTTCCTCCCCACCCCCGGCCGCTGACAGCAAAGTTGCTGACAACTTTGTTGTCCAAAAGGTAGAGGAGGGAACTAGAGGGACAGCCATACTGGATTTAATTCTTACAGAGAAGTGATAGAGGGAATTGAAACCGCAGGAACCTTGGGTGAGAGTGACCATGTCGCACTAGAATTTAACATAATGCAAACACAAGCAATGTTACCAGAGTCCTAGATTTTAAAAGAGCTGAATTTAACAAACTCAGAGGGAACTTGGGAAAGATTCCTTGGATGAAAATCCTAAAGGGGAAAACAACTCAAGAAGCTTGGGAAACTCTGAAAAATATTACCGTGTTTCCCCGAAAATAAGATAAAAAATAAGAAAATATTTTTTTGAACCCTGAAATAAGTGCTTGGCCTTACTGCCATGCACTCAAAAACCTGACTGGGCTTATTATCAGGGGAAGTCTTATTTTGGAGGAAACAGGGTATCATAAAAGCCCAGTCCACTACAATACCGCGGAAAAAGAAAAACAAGAAATCCAAAAAGAAACCAGTCTGGCTGCATAAAGATCTCTGACAAATTGAAAGACAAAAAATGGAAAGAGGGACACATAACTAAGGCAGAATATGAGCAGATAGACAGAATCTGCAAAGACGAAGTCAGGAAAGCAAAGGCTCAGAATGAACAAAGACCTGCAACAAAAGTCAAATATAATAATAAAAAGTTTCTTCCAACATATAAATAACAAGAAAAAAATCAAGGAAACGGTCCACTAAAGAGAGAAGATGGCAAGGAAGCAACAGGCAGCAGAGAGAAAGCAGAACTGCTTAACTCATTCTTTGTATCGGTCTTCATGCAAAAAGAAACTATAGTCCAACCTATCAAAATCATAACTAAAAAACAGACTCAAAATAAAAGTTAAAATAAGGGGGGGGGAATGGTAAGAGAACACCTGTCTGATCTTGATGAATACAAATCACCAGGACCTGATGGATTATATTCCAGAGTTCTAAAGGAGCAGTTTTAATAGCAGTAACTGTGAGAGAGATCTTGGAGTCTTGGAATGGACAACCAGTTAAATATGAGCTAGCAGTGTGCGACAGCAGCCAAAAAAGTCAATGCAATCCTAAATTGCATTAACAGAGGGATACAATCAAGATCAAGTGAGGTACTAATACCACTCTATAAAGCCTTAGTAAGACCACACCTAGAATACTCCATCCAGTTTTGGTTACCACACTATAAAAAGTTGTTGAGACTCTAGAAAGAGTACAGAGAAGAGCAACCAAGATGATTAGGGGACTGGAGACTAAAATATATGATGAACAGTTGCAGGAACTGGTCATGGCTAGTCTAGTGAAGAGAAGGACCAGGGGAGACATGATAGCAGTGTTCTAATATTTGAGGGGCTGCCACAGAGAGGATGGGGTCAATCTATTTTCCAAAGCACCTAAGGCCAATAATGGATGAAAACTGAACAAGAAGAGATTCAACCTGGAAATAAGGGAAAAAATTCTGACAGTAAGAGCAATCAACCAGTGGAACAGCTTGCCTTCATAAGTTGTGGGAGCTCCATCACTGGAAGCTTTCAAGAAGAGACTGGATTGCCACTGGTCAGAAATGTTGTAGGGTCTGCTTGGGCAGGGGGTTGGACTAGATGACTTACAAGGTGCCTTCCAACTCTGTTAAATTATACTTATATCGATGTCAGAATTGCATTTGATTCCCAGAGTAAGGCTTTAGGCCAGGGGTGTCAAATTCACATCATCACAGCAGCGTCACGTGATGTATTGGGACTTTTCCCCCCTTCGTTAAACCAGACATGGGCATGGCCAGCACATGACACATCCAGCCCGTTGGCCGGGAGTTTGACAGCCTTGCTTTAGGCAAAATTTCTATATACCAGCATTAATAGATGGTTACTATTGCTCATGCATTATCTTTGTAAGAAATCTAGATTCAAAGTTCACTGCACTATGCAAAGGCCACTATACCAATGAGATTCCATCTTACAG
The DNA here is from genome assembly GCF_059756535.1 of Pantherophis guttatus. Lineage (NCBI taxonomy): Eukaryota > Metazoa > Chordata > Lepidosauria > Squamata > Colubridae > Pantherophis > Pantherophis guttatus. The sequence goes on along the minus strand of NC_142065.1, from coordinate 115,725,639 downwards.
AGGAGTACGGCAGGGATGTATTTTAGCTGTTTTGGTGTTTAGTCTATATATAAACCCATTTGTGGCCAAAATGAACTAATTAGACCACCTTCCTCCAAAATTAGCAAACAGGCAAAGGTCCTCCAAAATTGGCTTTATTTACTTTATTTATCTTTCTTCCAATAGGAAGAAAGAAAAAGATTGCTTACAGCTCACATCCCCCACACCTCGAAAATATTGCTTTTGTAAGACCTAGTAATTATAACAATGCATTCAACTTGCTTGTGAGAGAGAATGACTGGTATTATGAGGTGAGAATGGGCTTTTTTAAAAAATAAACATTTATTTTATAATTCATGTTAATTATAAAGTATGAATATGATTTATATAAATATTAAAATATATATTCAGACTACATGTACACATAATGGAATCTTTCAATTTGGTTTCAAATCAATTTGGCAAGTCTACATTGAAAAGTTAGGCATTAATTTTTGTCTATCTCTCTTTTATTTTCTTTCTATTCCTTTACAGGTAGCACCGTATATCATCTTACATTCCACTGGGAACTAGACATTACCTTAATGAATTTTTTCTTAAATGTTTTGCTGTCTTTCAACTTTTAAAAATTATTATCTCAAAAGAGCTTTTGTTTGCATGGATTATATTTACCTCTATATATACTGTTTTAAAAATTAAAAATGTTGCATTTGTAAATATTTATTGAATCATATAAAAATAAAATGACAGTGTTAAAAAAACAATCCTTTAAGAATAGGGTCACATTTTAAGAAATACTGCTTTAATATCTCTTGGTTATGACAATTCAGATTATTATAAACATAAACAGCATTCAGTTAATATGAACCAAATATTTAGAGCAGCATAGTTCCTTCATGAAACGCAGAAATTAGCAGCTTTTATCTTAAATTCATATTAAAAACCTTTACCAGAATTTTATGAATGATGGAAATAATTTATGACTTTGATAATCTGGAGATAATCCTTTGATAATCCTACTCAGGTCAACTAGAAGATTAGTTCGAATCCTCAAACCATCCCAAATGATGATCCAATCTTTGCTCCATTGATGGACAGACCTCCAAAAGTGGCACCCTGAGCAGATGGGAGTTTTTTCCAATGGCAGCTGATTTCACAGCCAATGCCAGTTCTTTGGCAGCATTTGCTCCCTAAGATTTGAATGAGAGCAACTAGGAATGACCCCAAATCACTCTCATTACTTACCTGCAAAGAGGAACTTTGATGGTTGCAATTCAGGTAAACACTGGGAATTGGAGTCCTGTTATAATGCAGTATTGTAGACTAACTCTGCTCACAGCCAGGAATTTGAGCCTGACCGGTTCAAGATTAACTCAGTCTTTGTCCTTCCGAGGTCGATAAAATGAGGATCCAGATTGGTGGAAGCAATATGCTGACATGCATAAACCACTCAAAAAGTGCTGTAAAACCCTATGAAGCTAAATATCAGTCAAAGTGCTATATTGCTAGTTGCCTTCCACACATCTTAAAGTTGTTGAAGTTGAAAAGCATTGCTTTAGCTAACCCATTACACCATCCAATTAATTTCAATCACTAGCCTCTCCGAGCGCTCAAGGAAGCGACGAGCCACGTTGCTCAGACTGCTCAAAAACCTATCCCCCCATTCCTCTAAATACGGAGGTTGGGAGAAAAGGCCCTCTCGTGCCTTCTTTCACTTCTATTTGTATTCTTCCGCTCTCTGGATGGGTATATAGTTAAGTTCTACCTCTCACGGGACGGGCACCGGCGTCCGGCCCTTACCTGTTATCCGTCTGGATAGACTCCTGGACGAGAAGCAAGGATTCCCTCTCCTGAAGACGGGAACGGAAAAGGCCGGCAACCGCTCCAGGTGATCTCACTGAACAAGGCAAAAAAAGATATATATCAGGCCTAGGTGAGAAAAAACCCGCATGCAAACCCCTGCTAAAAGATAAGCGAACCTCCGCGGCTGAAACTCCACAGCCAACGCCATAACATCTTTCTGCGTTGGATCGGCTTAGCCTTACAGCAAGAGAGCATGCGCTTACGTCACCGGCGGCATAAACTTAAAAATATGGAATGTACTTAAGCAATAGCCTGCGAGTTCCTTTAGAATCTTTTTCCACCCTCACAAACCAATTTATTTCGATCTCTTTTAGGATCTTTTCTACCCGCAAGTGTTTTTTTTTCTCCGCGTTTCTTAACATTTTGGCCTGAAAGAAAATATTGAGGAAACAATCGAGGATTGTACCTTAGTGACTTTGGAAAAGGTAATCGTATTGAATTTTCATAATGTCTAGAGCTTGGCTGATCCTTGCTGGGGTATGATGTAATGAGGGGGCTTTAGGCAATTCCTATTATGGCTCTGCTAGAAGGAGCTAGATCTTTGTTATGTAGAATAGACTGGCCCAGGCCTTAATGGCCTATTGACAAAGGTGGGAGGCTGAGTTTCTGCCTCCCTTTTAGGGGAAATATTCTGCCCGTTTAATATTTCCTAAAATATCTCATTTTCCTAGGAGAGGGGTATGTGCTAACTTCCTATAACCTTATTATTTTGGATTTTCATGACACACTGAACTATAAATGTATTTGAGTGGGTTCATGCCACATGTTTGGCTAAAATGTAGTCCAGTAGTTTGTGTTTTGACTCTGACTTTAGGGGATGGTGCTCATCTCCGTTTCAAAGCCGAAGAGCCAGCACTGTCAGAAGATGTCTCCATGATCATGTGGCCAGCATGATCATGTGGCCAGCAACGCCAAAGGCGCACGGAATGCTATTACCTTCCCACCAAAGGTGGTCCCTATTTTTTTACTTGCATTTTTTACGTGCTTTCGGTCTGCTAGGTTGGCAGAAGCTAGGACAAGTAACAGGAGCTCACCCCGTTACATGACACTTGGGATACGAACCACTGAATCACTGAACTGCCAATCTTTCAATCGACAAGCTCAGCGTCTTAGCCACTGAGCCACTGCATCCCTGATTTTCTGCTACAGCTAGATATAATACAGTAGCATGACTGTATTTTCCCTGTCAGCCATGATGTTCATTTCGCTGCTCCCAGCCTAATAAAGTCGCCTCGTAAACCAGAGTGGAGGATGGGGACAGTTATGGGATCTGGAGACTCCCAGGACTGGGACCTGTTGTGCCCAATGCGAAGCCAATCTTTAACTGGGCTCCCGGAACATTTCGAACGGATGGAAGTGGGAAGTTTCACACACCCCTCCCAACTTCTTGAGGTGAGATGGAGATTAGCACAACCTACATTCACCTTCCCCGATCAGGGACCTGGCGGGGGAATTAGTAGGGCGCAGACACTTCTCTACCCAGCCAGAAGTGAAACGAGTAGATCAGTGCAGCATGGCCATCCTGCAGCTGGGAGACATCAAACGCAGCCAGCATACGGAATGCAAAACCCCCCTTTTGGGGCCCCCTCACCAGCCTGCCTTTGTGCTACCTCCCGCTGAGAGTATACTGCCAGGCTGGGGATTTTATCCCAGCCAGGGGTGGGTTCAGTGCCAGTGGTATCCAGCGCCATCTGCTCCAAGTTCCCAGGGATCCCCCTGGCCTCAATATGGCCCAACGATCCCAGCACCACAGGGGGGACTAATCCAGCAGCCGGCTGGAGTACCCCCCCTTCTCTCCAGCCCAGCAAGTAGCTCAGCAGCTGACCCCCTTCCCCCAGCAGCCAGCTGGAGTACAGCAACCAGGAGCAGCTCTGCCACAGGTTCCAGCTCAGCCACCCATTGCTGGGGCCCATCCATCCACGAGGCCAACTCCATGCCACTTCAGGCATACCACTTGATGGTACGCCTGCCAAACTGGCTTACTTCCTCAGCAGGGTCTGGGCTCATGTGGATCAGTACGGAGACTAATACAAGTCCGACCGGGACTTGGTGTCGGCAATTTCTTTTTTTTTTTTTGAATTTCTTTTTATTTTTTAAACAAAACATAAAAACAACCATCATCCATTACAATTACAGAAAGTGTGTCAATCAGTTACAATTCTTTTGTGCTTAATCCCATATCCAAAATTTACAAGTTATTTGTCAATTTATTATATCTCATTGTATTATTATTCTCATTTAACATTTATTTAACAATGGCATTTATCCCCTAAAAACCATATCATATATTTTATTATTACATTTATTTCATATTTTATACTTCATTTCCATGCTTTCTTATCTAGCCATTGATAAAATAAATTCCATACTATATAATATTGCTTGTCTTCCTGTTCTCTAATTTCAAATGTCAATTTACTCATTTCAGCACATTCCATAATTTTCTTAATAACTTCATCTTTCGTAGGTATTTTCTCCTCTTTCCAATTCCTGTTCTCTAATTTCAAATGTCAATTTACTCATTTCAGCACATTCCATAATTTTCTTAATAACTTCATCTTTCGTAGGTATTTTCTCCTCTTTCCAATTTTTAGCAAATACAATTTTAGCCGCTGTTAAAACATTCACAATTAAATCTCTCAATTCTCTATTATATATTTCTGGTAAAATCCCTAATAAAAATATCTCTGGTTTAAAGTCAATGTGTTTCTTTGTCATTTTTTCCAACCATGTGTGGATTTTAGTCCAATATCTTTTAGCTTCTACACATGTCCACCACATATGGTAATATGAGCCCGGTGTCTGATGATATTTCCAACACTGTTCCAATTTGTTCTTGAACATTCTAGCAGTTCTCGTCGGGGGTAAATGCCACCTGTAAAACATCTTATACAAATTCTCCTTATATGCTGTTGACATTATCATTTTATAATTTTGCGACCACAATTTTTGTCAGTTCTCTAAATCAATTCCATAACCAAAATTTTTCCCCCATGCAAAACCCCGCCCAGGACAACCTCTACAGTGGGACCTGGCCTGCCAACAGGCATCCGAAACACTAAGAGAAATGTTTGCAAAAGAACCGGTCTTAAAGCATCCTGACCCCGAACAACCCTTCGTCATCCAAGCAGATGCCAGCGATGTGGCAGTGGGGGCTGTGCTACTCCAAAAGAACAGCCAAGGGAATCTACAACCTTGTGCCTACACATCCCGCAAACTCATCGACACAGAAGGGTCGTTTTGAGACGACCTCGAAACTTGACACATTGTTTCTTTAACTTGTTCTTCTTCCAATTTTACCTCTAATAAATAACCATACAATTTTTTAATTACATAGTCATCAGAACCTGTTAAAAATTTATGTAGATTAGTCAAATTACTATAAAAACCCTCTGTCTTAAAATCTTTATCATATCTATATCTAGAATGTATTTGCATATATGAAAACCAATCCATCTTTATCTCTTGTTCTTCTAATTCTTGCTTCAATTTAAGTTCACCCTTTTCATTCAATAATTCACTATATCTAACAATTTGTTCCTTTCTAAATGTTATTGAGTATGAGAATGCTTCAATGGTAGATAATCAGACTATAATTTTTAAATAATGATGTATTTTAATATTCTCCCAATTGAATAACAAAGACTCTCGTATAACATGTCTTCTAAAATACCCGTGTTTTTGTACTCTTGTACCATAAGAAAGTATGCCAGCCCAACACCAAATCATGTCCTTCTAAAGTCAACAATCTAATATTTCTTAACATTATCCATTCTTTAATCCACATCAAGTTAGTTGCTTGATAATATAATTCCCAATCCAGCAAGCCAAAACCTCCTCTTGATCTAACATCTTGCAACAATTTTAATTTTATCCTCGCCTTTTTACTCTGCCAAATATATTTTAACACAATTTTATACAAATCTTCAAAATAATCTTTTCCCAACCTAATTGGAATTGTCTGGGACAAATACAAAATTCTAGGCAATATATTCATCTTAATAGTTGATATCCTCCCTACCAATGATAATTGCAAATTCTCCCATTTAGCCAAATCTGTCACTATCTGTTGTTTAAGTTTATTGTAATTATTCTCCTTAAGTCTACTGCATCTTGCTGATAAATGTATCCCTAAATACTTAACTTGGTTTGTGACCTGCATCTTTGATACTGTCACCAATTCTTCTTTCTGTTTTTTTAGCATATTTTTTGTCAAAATCTTCGTTTTATCTTTATTTATTTTCAAACCAGCAACCTTTCCAAAGTCTCCTATTTTATCTATTAATTTATTTATTGATTCAAATGGATCTTCCAAAATAAACACCAGGTCATCAGCAAATGCTTGCAGTTTATATTCTTGATTTTGAATTTTCATTCCTTTTATTTATTTTTCTTCTCTAATGTTTCTGTTTAATACTTCTAGTGTTAACACAAATAACAGTGGTGATAGTGGACAACCTTTTTGTATTTCAATAGATTCAGTCAATTCTCCATTTATCATTACTTTTGCTGTTTGTTTATGATATATAAAGTCTATGGCTTGAATAAATTTCCTCCCAAAGCTCATCTGTTGGAGCTGTAATAACATAAATCGCCAGTTCACATTATCAAAGGCTTTCTATGCATCCAAAAACATCAGAGCCATTTGCTTTTCAGGATGTGCCTCATATTACTCCAAAGTGTCCAGAATTATCCTCAAATTATCTCTGATCTGCCTTTTTGGCAGAAATCCATTTTGATCCAGAAGTATAAAATTATTTAAATATCTTTTAAGTCTTTCTGCCAATATTGTAGCGAAGATTTTATAATCTGACCCACAATGAGTCAATAGTTCTTGACTTGTTGTGGGTCGGCATCTTCCTTTGGGACAAGTGTAATATATTCTTCCAACCATGAATTGGGTATTTCCATCTTCAACATTACTTCATTCATAACTTCTAACAGTGGGAGACTCAGTGAATCTTGTAAAGTCTTACAATATTCTGCTGGCAAACCATCTGGGCCTGGCGCTTTTCCAATCCTTTGTTTTTTAAGTGCTTCTGTCAGTTCCATCATCGTTATGTTTCCATCTAACATCATCTCGGTGTCTTTAGGAATCTGAGGTAAATTTGCCTCAAGTAGATATTGTTTAACACTTTCTTCCTCTATGTTTTCTTTTTCATATAATTTTTTATAATAATCTTGTACAATATTTTTCTTCTCTTCATTCTCAAATCTAATTTGTCCTTGATCATCTACTAATTTCATTATTTTCCTTGATTCTCTCTCTCTTTTTCAATTTATATGCTAGCCATCTATCTGGTTTATTGGCTTCCTCAAAGTAGTTTTGTTTAGCATTTCTAATTTTTTATGCTAGATCTTCTTTTTCCAATAGTCTCATTTTATGTTTAGTTATGTCCATTTTCAGTTTAATATCCTTTTTTTGTGGGAACTTCTGTAATTCTTTTTCAAGTTCCTTATAATTATCCTCTAATGTTTTATAACTTTGCCTCTTCTTAATATTTCTTTTCTTTGTATAGTGCTTCTGTCAGTTCCATCATGAACTGCTAGCATAAGTCATCATGAGCCATCATGAGCTAGCATAAACTTTCATAGTGTCCCACAAATTTTGCATATCCTCTTTTCTATTTTCTTTAAAAAAAATCTAGTTCTTTCTCCATTTTCTGTACAAAGTCCTTTTCTTTTAATACTTTAGTGTTTAAAGTCCATCTGAACCTTCTCCTTTGTCCTTTCCATCTCACTATCATTGGATTATGGTGGATTATGGTCTGCCCAGGTATTGGCTTCTATATCAATTTCTTCTATATTAGAGGTCAATTCCATTGTCATCCATATCATAGCTATTCTAGACCATGATAAGTGTCTATTAGAATAAAAAGTATATTGTCTCTTTTTTGTATTTCTTTCCCTCCAAATTCATTTCATCTGTCATCTTAAAGAAGGATTTCGGCAGAGTTTTCCTACTTTGTTTTGTTACCTTCTGTGTATTATAGTCCATTTTCCCATCTATTACACCATTAAAATCTCCCATCATACAAATATTTTCATAGTCCAATTCAATTAATCTCATATGTAGTTTTCTGTAAAAATCTTCTTGATTGTCATTTGGAGCATATATTGCTATTAAGAGTATTTTCTTATTATTATCTATCATTTCCACCATCAAAATTCTTCCCTCTTCATCTGCATAAATTTTTTCCGCTGGTATTGTATCTCTGATATATAAAACCATTCCTCTTTTCTTACATTGCGGTAATGAAGTAAATAGTTTCCCTAGTTTTGGCTGTATCAACATTTGTTCATGTTGCTTTTTAATATGGGCTGGGAGGGGGGGTTCCCCTCATTGAAATGTGCCCACCAGGCTTCCGCGCATTCCATCAGCTGAGGGCTCAGGGTAGGGGCGGGGTGGGTGGGTGGCGGCTATTATAAAGGAAAGTCTTTGTCCGAGGAAGGCCACTGTACCTCAGATAGCCGGAGGTGAGTCCCTCCTTGTGAAGTGGGGTCGTGGGGTGCAGATGGGCTTGCTGATTGCGTACCTGGCTCCCTGCCACGTAGCAACGGCCCTGCCCGAGCTGCTCAACGTAATAGCCGGGGTGGCGGTGGATATTCCCAGACTTATGGTCATGGGGATTTCAACCTGCCATCTGTCGGTGAAACGTCAGAGGCAGCCCGGGAGTTCATGGCTTCCATGACGGCCATGGACCTGACCCAGTTAGTTCAAGGCCCTACTCACACGGGGGGACAAACTCTGGACCTGATTTTTGTCTCTGGTCAGTGGTTCAATGATCTAGAAACAGGGGATATAACCCTTGTCTTACCTTAGTCTGAAGAAATTTAAAACACTGTTGATTTAGCACCTCTACAAATTCAGATTCGAAGTCTTGGTCACTATACCAAGCTCCTCCTGTCACAGAACGATCCGGCTGGAGATTGTACAACATGTACACTTTCTTCTTGGATGCCTATTGAGTTAATGACATATTTTATTCAACTCCTCTGCAATATGAAAAACCTTCTAATATTTAAGAAAATTTATCCTGTACGATACAGGTATTCCTCAACTTACAATGATTTGTTTAGTGATTATTTGAAATTACAATGGCACTGAAAAAAGTGACTTATGACCATTTTTCAAATTTATGACTGTTGCAGCATCCCCATGGTCACTTGATCAAAATTTGGAGATTGGAAGTTGGCAATTTGGCATGTTTGCACTGTCCTGGGGTCATGTGATCACCTTTTGTGACTTTCTGACAATCAAAGTCAATGAAAAAACTAGATTCACTTAACGTCCATGTTACTAACAACTGCAGTGATTCACTTAACAACTCTGCAAGAAAAATTGTAAAATGGGGCAAAACACACTTAATAACTGTCTTGCTAACTACAGAAATTTTTGATTTAATTGTAGTTATAAACTGAGAACTACCTGTATGTGCTCCAGGGTCTTTGGAAGATATGGTTCAATGTAGTGGTGGGATTCAATTTTTTTAACAACCGGTTCTGTGGGCGTGGCTTAGTTGGGGGTGCGGCTTGGTGGTCATGTGACTGGGTGGGTGTGGCTAGCTGGTCATGTGACCGGTGGGCGTGGCTATCTGCATAGGGACTACAGAGGGCTGAAAAAAGTCATTTCTGACTGGTCCTCGCACTTTTGACTGGTCCTCGCACTTATGACCATCCTCACATTTATGCCCGTTGCGGCATTCTTAACAACCGTGTCACTCATTTCACAACTGCTTCTCTTCATCATGGTGACAAGATAGGGCAAAAACGTAAAACGTGAGGACAGTCGTAAGTTCGAGGACTGGTCAAAAGTGCGAGGACCAGTCAAAAATAACTTTTTCAGCCCTCTGAGTAGTCCATATGCACAAAAGGACTACCCAGAGGGCTGAAAAAAGTGATTTCTGACAGGTCCTCGCACTTTTGACCGGTCTTCGCACTTATGACTGGTCATCATTTATGCCCATTGTAGCATTCTTAACAACCATGTCACTCATTTCACAACTGCTTCTCTTCACCATAGTGACAAGATAGGGCAAAAACGTAAAATGTGAGGACAGTCGTAAGTTCGAGGAGTGGTCAAAAGTGTGAGGACCAGTCAGAAATAACTTTTTCAGCCCTCTGAGTAGTCCATATGCATAAAAGGATACAGCAATAGAGAGGGATGAAGGAAGGGAAGGGAAATTAGAGTAGGAGTGAGGGTAAGAGAGGGAGGAAGAGAGGAGGAGAAGGAGAAAGGAAGAGGAAGTAGGGAGGAGAAGAAGAGGGGGAGGAAGAGAAAGTAAGAAGGAAAGAAAAGAGAGAGGTGGTAGGTTTGAGGAGAAAGATTGCTGTACAATAAAAAAGATGAAAGGGAAGAAAGCCAACCCCAAACAAATATAAAGATATTAAGATAAAGAATGAATTGTTAAACTTTAAAGAATAAAATAGAACAAATATGAATAAATAACAATAATTAGAAACGCACATACAAACATACAATGTATTTTCTTTGAACAGAGTATTTGGCCGGTTCACAAATTTAAACAGTGTTTAGTCATTTCAATTAAATTTACAATTTCTATATTTCCTTTTTGCCATATTTATTCCTCATCTATTTTTGTAAAAAACCAATATTACCCTTCATCCTCATCTCTAATCTTAATCAAATTCAATTTTTCCCTTCTATTCTATATTATACCCCTTCCCATTGTCATATAATTTTATATCCATCCTCACATTGGTTAATTATGTAATATTAGTTGTTTAATATAAATTCAACATTTTAATATAAATCAATTAGTTATATAACTACCTTTTTTGTACATTAATCAATATGAACGTGAATATTCCAATTATTTCCATGCAATCCAATTTCTTACAAATCAATTAATTATATTTACCAATAATAATAAACCAAATAATTTCCCCCATATATTCCTCCAAACCACAACTTAACCATTTCTGCTTTCAACACAATATACAATTAATAGTATCTCAATTATTACAATTCCCTAGTTAAATAGAGCTTTTTTTCTTTTGTGTTTTAAAATCTTGAACTCTCCTCTTTTTCCCTAAATTTCCCATTGTTTGCACCTACCTTTTTTGGTGAGGAAAAAGAAAAGAAATCTGCCTGCCTAATTTTCCAATGTTGCAGCAACAGCAAAGCCAACAGCCTGCTTTACTTTCAGTTTCGTTTTTCAGCATAGCTAGGGGAAAAAAATCTGCTCCAACAAGCAGCAGAGCCCTGAGCAAAACAGCTGAGAGCAAATCAGCTGAGAGTCGGGAGCCGATCTAATCAAGGGCTGAAGCTCCGCTGGCCAATAAAATTACAAAAAAACACCGAACCATTTGTTAAATTGCTGGCTCGCCCGCCCCTCGTCCACCACTATTTATTGGCAATAAATAGTGGTGCGGAGGGGCGGGGCAAGGGGTGAGGTGAGCCAGCAATTTAACAAACGGTTCGGGCGAACCCCCTAGAACGAGCAGAATCCCACCACTGCCCTACTGCACCTTCCTCCTGTTCAATCATTGCCAAACTTTCCTCTTGCAATTCAACCAATGGCTCTTCTCTTCTTAACTCTACTTCCTTCTCTCTAAGATATTCAGCATAGAATGCTTTGGCTTTATCAATTGAATCTATTTTGAATCTTTGCATTTGCCATGTAAACACCAAGCCTTCTAGTATCAACCATCTGTAATTCACACCTTTCTGGAGCAATATTTTCGTCAAGAATTGATATTCTCTTCTCATCTCTCTCACTTTTCTCGGTATTTGCTTCAGGACCATAATTTCCTTGCCCCTATACTTCAGTGTTTTCTCTTTTGTAATCTGCAGTATTTGCATTTTAATTGATTTCTTGGTGAATCTTATATGAACTTCTCTTGGTAATTTATTTCTCATTGTGTATCTTATGTATTGAGATGTATACTCGATACATCTCGTCAATGCCATCAAACATTTTTTCTTTGGTGATTTCTAATGCTTCTGCCAGGATTTCTATCATTTTTCTGCCAAGTTTTCTCCTTTTTCTTCTTAAACATTTTGAAATCTTAGATAAAATCCTGATTTGTCCATCTCCCATCCTATTCCACTCTTGTCATGTTCAACCTCTTCTAATCTATTGTCCATATCTCTAATTTTTTGTCTCTTTGTTCTCCTTTTTCTTCAATTTTTTCAAGTCTGTCCCAGATGATGATCTGTTGTATGTTTTCCACTTTTCCATCTGTTTCCCCTGTTCTTTGTTCAATCTTTTCTATTTTTAATTTTATATCTTGTATTCCTTACAAAATCATCTGCATTGTCGCATCCTTCTCTTTCTCATGTTCCTTCTCTTTTTCCTGCTGCAAAATCGCCTGTATTGATCGTTGTCCTCCCAATGGTGAAGAAGAAGGAGTCGATCCAGAAGAACTGATAACTGCTGCCTTTCATATCTCATATCTATAATATAGTTACAAACTATTCAAATCAAAGAATATCTTCACCCTAATCCGTTTTTTCAAGTTCTTCTTAAATCTAATCCTGAGTGGTAGATTTCTCTTTTAGCAACACTCTTCACCCATATTAATACCTCTGGCAGGATCCCTACCTTCTGGAGTCTAGCAATTATTGTTCTTGTTTTTAAACGAGGAAATAGGAACAATCCAGCCGATTATCGTCCTATAAGTCTGCTCTCCACCATTGGAAAATTGTATGCTAAATATCTCCAACGCAGACTCCTCACCTGGGTTGAGGAATCCAAATCATTGGTGTTGAACAGATTGGGTTTAAAGTGGGCTGTGCCACCTTGGACCACTGCTTTGTCCTAGCACACCTGGTTGATAAATACGCCACCATACCAGGTGGTAAACTTTTTACTGTTTTTATTGATCTAAAGGCAGTGTTTGATTCAATCCCAAAGGAATTGTTGTGGTCAAAATTGCTCAAAAGTTCCATTGATAGACGTCTCCTGTTCTTAATTAGATCCCTACATAACCAGACTTTTAGTCAGGTCAGGTGCGGTTTGCAGGGAGAACTCTCAAATCCTATCCCGATAAAGAGCGGAGTAAGGCAGGGCTGTGTCCTGGCTCCTCTTCTGTTTAACTTATTCTTATCTGACTTGGCCTCTTACATTGGACATACTGAGTCCCACGCCCCAAAGTTGTCAACTACGAAGATCTTGCTTCTCCTTTATGCTGACGATGCGGTCCTCCTATCACTGTCAAGGCTTGGTTTGAAAAGGCTACTTTCTGCTTTTGGGACCTACTAATGGACCCACTTGTCCATTAATTATGACAAATCAAAAGTATTGGTGTTCTCTAGAGCCCAGAAGCTATACAACTGGGCTATTAAGGGTAACGCTGTTAAGCCGGTTTTCCATTTTAAGTATTTAGGTATCCATTTTCAGAACACCGGTGCTTGGACTAGACATCGAACTCAGGTGCTGAATTCGGCCTCCTGTAGCCATCAGCAGATTCTAAGATTTTTCTTAGAGGAGGCCAGTTTATTCCTTCTGTTCTGCATATTTACAAAGCCAAAACCCTGGCCCAAACTCTTTACAGAATTCCTATATAGATACGGGGTTTCAAGGAGTGTATTGAAAGAACTCAGGCTGGTCTTTTTAGGAAATTTTTGGGTCTCCCTCCCTGTGTTGGCTTTGCTTCGATGTATCTGGAATTGGGCATTCGATCAGTTGAATGCATGGCATGGATTAACACCTTTAAATGGTGGTTTCAGGTGCTCTTTTTGGCAGTCCCTGGTAGCTACCTCTCCCTGGTGTTAGCTGACTCCTATACTTCTCAATGGGAGAGGGAGCTGACGAAGAAACTCCACCTGCTAGGTTTTTCGGGGGATGCCTTGGGAGACTATGGCCTTAAGGACGCCCAATCTAGGGTAGTCCAATGGCTTGTGGACATAGACTTGCAATATCTAAGAGCTAGAGCTAATAAAACCTGCTCCCCTCTGATCTTCAGCCAATTTAACAATTATGGACTGAGGATGGCCTCATATCTTTACACTTTAACCATCCCTAAGTATAGAAGAGTCTTCTCCCTTGCTCGTTTCAACATCTTGCCCTCAGCATTGCTGGACGGACGATTTAAGAGGCTCCCGATAAGTGAGCGGCTATGCCCCTATGATAGAGCTGAGGTTGGAGCATGCTCTTTTATACTGCCCTATGTATAACGCAGGCAGGACTAAATTACTGTCTCTCCTAGAAACAGATCTCTCTGGATCCAATGCTAGTAATTTGACCTTATATTGTTTAGAGGATGGCTCCTCACACATTACTTTTCAGCTTTCTAAATTTTTTTTAACAACTGTAACTATTAGAGGAGAACACTGTAATTCCTCTCAGCCAAGGCTTCTGGTAGCCAACTGTTTATGATGTTACTTTCCCCACGTTCTTTTGCAATTATATTTTTATTTTGATCTGTGACCGCAAATAAAAGTTATTATTATTATTCAAATCAAAGGATATCTTCAGGTTCTTCTCAACCCTAATCCATTTTTATGGAAGACAGCTATTATCCCAAATAACCATGGGCAAAGGAAAAAAAACCAAAGAAAACAATTTTCTTGTGTGCCCTAATCCAATTGAATAAAGAGGTAAAAGCCAGATTAACAAAAAATAATTTCTTCAGGCTCTTGTGTGCCTTAATCCAATTGAACGATAAAGTTTTATGAGTAGGGGACTTTCGGTGGCACCGCCGACGTTGCTGGATGCTCTCTCTCAGAGCGCCAGCCCTGCGATCTTGTAAAGCCGCCCTGACAGCGCAAATCAGCTGTCCGGTGGCTGGAAAACCTTTCCCCCAGGAGAAGAGGGAAAGGAGAATAATCGGATGGGGGTAGAGCTCCCTGAAAGCCCCTGAAATAGTTTTGGGGGCTTGGAGGGTGAGAGCTCCCCAGGAAGTCCGGTGAAACTCCGAGATCCAGGGCGCTTCTGCTTTAAGCAGAAAAAAACGTCGCAACCACTTCTGCAATCTTTACTGAGATTTAAGTTGATTATCTATGCAGACGGAGTGAAGACAGGAGAGCAGACAACCGCAAGTAACAAACCCTTAATTCCACGCTTAAATTGCTACTTTTTGAAGTTGCTTAAAGGAGTGAAGAAAATGGCGCTTGTGCTTAATAGGGTGTGAAAGTGAAAGTTAACTCTCAATAAAGCTGTTAACACCCAGCATTGTCCAAGGTGGTTGGATTAAAAAAAAAATGGCTGGCTTTTTTGAAAGTGATGAAGGCTCACTATTACAAACATCAGTAAATACACAAATACTGATTGCGGATCTCTTTAAAGAAATTTTAGAATCATCTACCTCCGTGTTAGTGGAAAGAATGGAAGGGTTTTTCAAGAAGGATTTTATTCAAGTTCGAAACAAAGATACAAGTGAAGGGCCTTGGTAGTACAGTGGTCTAAAGCACCCTGTTATTAACACAGCTGCCTGCAATTACTGCAGGTTCGAATCTTACCAGGCTCAAGGTTGACTCAGCCTTCCATCCTTTCTAAGGTAGGTTAAATGAGGTCCCAGTTTGTGGGGGCAATAAGCTGACTTTGTATGAATATACAAAAGTATGAAGGCTATTGCTTAACACATTGTAAGCCGCCCTGAGTCTCCGGAGAAGGGCGGCATATAAATCAAATTTTAAAAAAATAAATAAAAGATACTGTATCGGTATTTCAGTTGCCAAATAATAGTGAGTTGCTGAATGAAGAGGTGGAAGAAACAATCCAGTTTAATGTGCCTTTGGAAAATGGAATGGATGTTTTTCAAATTAAGAAGGAAAGGCTGAGAGGTTTGAAGGAGTATAATCAGGAAATATTGAGAGAGATTTCTCCAGAGGCTTTGATACAGTCAACTGGAAAATTGTCAAGAGGCATTGGGATTTCTAATATAAGAAGGAGGATTCGAAGTGGAATTTTACAACTTTTTTACAAAAATGGACTCTCAATCGCAGTTAAAGAGGTGTGTTTACTGAAAGGAACTACTTTGCGAACAGAACATGCTGCACTTCACAGCCATACCCGGCCCTCCTCTTAGTGGGTTATCCCCCATACCCACAGCCCTACTTCTAATCCAACCCTCCCCCCCCGGAACTCCTTAAAAAATTGGTTAAAAATTTATATAAAAAAACCCTCAATCCCCTCTTCACGGCATGCCACCTCTCTGGGTTCCAAAACCCGTCATCAAGGTAGGCCTTCGATAACATAGAAGGCCAGGCCTGCGAGAGGGGGGAGTCTCGCAAGGCAAAAAGCTCAGCCGATGAGTACATCCCTAAGAAGTCCACCTGGGGAAGATGGAATGAGGCCAGGGATTCAATGATGGTGAATTTAAAAAGGTCCGGGAGAGACAATCTGCCATTTCAGCGCAGGTCGAAACTGGGATTCCACTGTCCTCTCATGGCAGTGGAGCATAAGCATTCCTTATTAAGTAAGGAATGTTTCCAGGAAGAATCAATATAAGTTTATGAGGTAAAAAGTAAAAATAAGGTTTTTACAATATAATTTATTTGTTAAAATATTTTGTTAATGTGTTAATATATGTAAGGGTTGGAGATGTGATGGTTAATTGTAATTGGGCTCTGATTGTGTAATGCTGGAAGAAAGAAGACTTGCTTATTATTGAAGAACGGACAAGAATGAAGTTGGATTGATTACTTTCAAGCAATAATTGGTTTAAATAGTTATATTCAGATATTATAGATAGTTAGCTTATGTTTTTTTTTATATGTTTGTTAAATGCTATATCCTGTATTTGCTCTGGGAAGTCCGGGGGGGGGGAGGGTTGGGGGAGGAGGGGGGAGGAGGGAAGGGAAAATATGTGTAAAATTTTTTAAAACTTTTCAATAAAAAAAAAAGTTTTATGAGTAGGGAAAAAGGAAAAGAAAAAAAGAAAAAAAGGAGAAAAGAGGAAAAAAAGAGGAGAAAGTATATTTCAAAAACTTAAAAATACTAAAAATCTTCTATAAGCAAACATAGTCCATTTAAAAATAGTTGAAAGGGGAAGAAGTGGAATAATAAAAAATAGTGCCCACACAGAAAAATTAAAAAAGAAAGAAATTTTTCTATCTAGTGTAGAGATCCACAACTGTGTAGTATCCAAAAGTTCTTTTATATGTCTCACTCAGTTTTAACCGCCTGCCAATAATAGTTTCTCCGAATAGCACCTGAATAAACAATCCTGTGCACACTCTTTGATGCTCTTCTAAGTCTTATCTATAGACAGGCTCAAAGACCTTGAAGTAAAACAGTTGCTACTTTCTTTCACCAGTGAGAAGGGGGGGGGGGAGATACAATGTTTCAATCCACTAGATGGCAGTGTTTCTTGCTCTGTCCACTCTCCCGCTATATCCAATATCCAATAAAGCTAAATTAAAGCTAAAGCTAAAGCTAAATTAAAATTTAGCCCAAAAAGGAGGTAACAAAACTAATCCAAAATCCTATAAACTAAAAATATTTAATAATTAAACAAGTCAAAAAGAAAAGTCTCCCTTCCAATCCAGTCCAGTCAAATTTAAAAAAATAAAACTCTCCACAAGCATCCACAAAAAAGAAATAAATTGTATTTCAGGAAAATTAACTTAAATTCAGGCTTGATTCCGCCGCTTAGCTTCTTCTATCTCCACTTTTAATTATCTTTTCACTCCAGGGTGTTCTTAAAATCTATTTTAAAAGTCTCTCACCAAGTCGTTACACTTTCACTCTTTCTCTTCCGTTCCGGAGCTGTCCCAACTTCAGCAGCTTAATGGCTGCTTCTTCACTGCCGGAAAAAATGGCTTCTCCTGGATCAACCAGGGACTTTGTAGTGTCCCTGGGATCAACAGAATATGCCCTCCTCTATCACTGTCTCTACAGGACAGTGAGGTCCAGACTGGACTGTCCAGCGGTGGAGATATCAACGGTGATCTCGGCGCACCGAAATCTTCCCGCAGTGTTGTCGCAACATCAGCTCCCCCCCCCGGTGTCGGCAATTTCTGATGGGATGAATGAGGGGCAGGCTTCTGAATGGATAGCCCAGCTGCATAATGAGGGCGCAGTGGAACTAAATGATGCCGACAGGTTTATTGCGCTGCTCCGGGCCAGATTTGAAGACCCAGACCGAATAAATGAAAATGAAGCCACACTAAAGGTGATGAAGCAAGGTAATCGACTCATAAAAGACTTTGTATGGGACTTTAGACGAATTGCAGGGAACCTGGGGCATTGGCCAGACCGCATACTCCTACACTATTTTAAAGAGGCTATTGACCAAGAAGTCAGAACAGCCTCTGGGATCCATGGGATGCCTGAGCGTCTGCATGATTAGTATACCATGTCCATAGCTTTAGACAGAGAAATCCACCCCCACCGCAAAACCCCAGCAGAGAAGCCACCTCGGAGAGCATTAGCTAGACAACCCCTTTCAAAGCCTACTGAAATCACGCCCCCTCAACTGGCAGGGGCGATTAAATGCTATCGGTGTGGACAACCAGGACATCGAGCTTCTGAGTGCCTGGCCCCTGCCCCAGTTCCACAGCAACGTCCTGCCACAGCTGCAAGAGACAGGAGGACTCCAAGAAAGGCCCCAGACACCAGCCAATTTGCCAGACAAGCTGTAGATATTCCCCTCCCCACTGAAGAGAGTGAGGAACCTCCGACTAAAGAAGCCCTATCAGCCTCCGCTCTTACTTGCTTACTTGCTTGGCTGCAATGAAATGGGGGGGAGAGCTATTGGAATTCTTGGGAGGGGGGAAGTGAGCTGGAGGAGAAGGAAGAACTTTGCTGCAGCATTTTCTTTGAAGCTGATAACGTCTCAATGTCAACGGTCATGGCATAGCATGAGGATGACACTGCCAGACGTTTGGACCCACATGACCCCTGGAGAACTTGTGGATTGGATGATTTACGCTGGACAGTTGGGGGGGATGCTTTCTATATGTAATTTTCGTGCCTTTGCTTCAGACCTTGCTTTTCTTTGGTTGCATTCAGTTCTCACTCAGTAAAAGTACCTTTCTCTTAAAAAAAAATGGAGTCGGGGTTTTTCTTTCTTGAATGTTGAAAGGAGGCATGCCTGACAATAAGCAAGGTCTATTTTAACAACCATCCCAGGAAAACTACCGAGGGAGCTGAACAAACAATGTCTGATCAAGACAGTGACCAGGACCAGATGGGAGCTGCCAGCTCAGCAGCTTTGTCATCCCACCCAGGCGGGGAAGCCTCAGACTGGATGGCTAATTTATGGCTGGAAGAAGATTTGGAGAAAGCCAGATGGTTGCTGGGAGTGGGGAGCTGGAGAAGACCCCCCATGGAGTAACAAGCACCAGGCCCTGAAAGGGAGAATCTGCCTGGATGCAGGAGCAGAAAGAAAACTTCCTGGTCACACAGGCCCTGCAACTTTTGAGAGAAGCTGAGGAGAGCCGTAGAAGCCGGGAAAGGTACTGTATGCATACCCCGCTGAGAGGAGGGAGGAACGCCCCAGGGATGAAACGGAGGCTGCCGCTTGTGGGGGAGAGAGAGAGCAAGCTGGGGAAGGAACAGATCAAGCCTCCGGAACTCAAGCAATTGATGCAGCAGCCCAGGGCCCCCCGGCAAGACAGGCACCACCCCAGAGGCAAAGAAAGCCAAAAATTCCCCCAATATCAGAAAGATTCTGAGGAGACCCGAAGAAATTGGGATTTTTCCTGACCCAAGTATGGAACAATATGCAGGACTGGGGAGAGGACTTCCTCTCAGATGCCGCATGCGTGAGGTGCGTTACCAAAGCCCTAGAGGGGGTAGCAGTTGAATGGATGGTGGGACCCCACAATGACAACTCCCCCTTGCTGAGAAATTATGATTGTTTCATGACAGCCCTCAGAACGTGGTTTGAGGACCCCTTAGCAAAGGGCGAGAATCAGAATGAAGGGCATTCACCAGGGGCGGAGATCAGTGGCGGAGTACACCCAGGAGTTCCGCGAGTTGGCACCCTACATGAGAGGGTGGTCAGATGGGTTGAATGATGGGTTGAATGAGGACGTCTACAAAGATTGCCGTTCACAGGGGGCTCCTGATGACCTGCAGAGCTGGTACGTGTTGGCAGCGGACGTGGATATCGACCTGGCCCGAAGCCAGGTGGGCGCACTTGAGATCAGCCTCCTGGATTTGCGGCTGTCCTTAGTTGACCATCTGATGGCCGTGACCAGGGGGGCTTTTGCACAGGTTCGCCTGGTGCGTCAGCTGCAACCTTTCCTAGACAGGGATGCCCTCCGGACAGTCACTCATGCTCTCGTTATCTCTCATCAGGACTACTGCAATGCCCTCTACATGGGGCTGCCCTTGGGGTACACCCGGAGGCTCCAGCTGGTCCAGAATGCGGCCGCGCGGATTGTTACGGGGGCATCCCATTACTCCCGTGTTACATCTCTCCTGCACGAGCTGCACTGGCTGCCGGTGGTCCTTCAGATCTGCTTCAAGGTGCTGGTTCTTACCTATAAAGCCCTTCATGGCATGGGCCCGGGGTACTTGCAGGACCACCTCCTACCAGCCTCCCTGCGCCCAGTGCAGTGTCCAGACAGTGTCGGCAGCAGGCACCCAGGATGAGGGCATTCTCTGTGGCCGCACCGACCCTCTGGAACAAGCTACCCACTGGGCTCTGGACAGCCCCTTACTCCTTCTGCGGCGACCTGAAGACATGGCTTTTTCAACAAATCTCCTGATCTGTTGGGAATTCAGTTTTAATTGTTGGGGTTTTTAATTGAATTATTTTTCTATTTCATTTTATTGTTGTCGTTTTATTGTTGTGAGCTGCCCCGAGTCCTTCAGGAGAAGGGCGGCATATAAATGTGAATAAAATAAATAAAATAAATAAATCAGCCACCCTCCTCATTCCACAAGGGGGCGCCAAAGGCCACAGTGGGAAAGGCAGGGCTCAAGCCAAAATCCTCCACGTGTTTCAAATGTGGGAAGGAGGGGCACCAAGCCACCGAGTGTTTCTCCAAGCCAGCACCCAAGGCGACTTCTACCGGAGGAAAGAAGGCTGATAAAACACCCGCGAGACTGCCCTGAAAGGAGAAGTCGTTGAGTTTGCTCCCCTGAAACAGTGTGAGTTGGGAACTCCAACCATCACTGACGACAGCGAGACCAACACCGATTCCAACAACGATAACCTGAGTCCTGCTGGAGAAGGGCGATGTACAAATCAAATCAAATAAATAAAATTAAATAAATAAATAAATAAATAAATTAACAGCATCATCTGTTGATCTATTTGCTAGGTATGCAAATTGCAGGGGGTCTAACAGCAGATCCACAGCAGGTTTTCAAGTGGGACAACACTAGCCTTTCAAAGGTTTTCATAACTACAGATGTTAGAGCAACTGGTCTGTAGTCATTCAGTTCCTTGATGGTGGGCTTCTTCGGCACTAGGATGATAGTAGAGCGTTTAAAGCAAGAAGAAACATAGCACATCTCTAGCGATTTATTGAAGATACAGGTGAAGATGGGGGCCATTTTATTGCCATTTTATTGCAATTATATAACAGTCCAGTTTAATTACTCTTCTTCCTTTGATTTTAAAAGTATCAAATCTTCTTTTTTTAAAAAAATCCAATTCCAGTTTTAAAATATCCAGTCTTTTCACCATGTCTCAATATTTAATTCCATTAGTTCTGTTCTAGAGTTAGTTGTTTGTCGGGTCTTTGTCTCTTTAAAATTACATTTCAAACTTTCCATAGCCCCTTTGTTGTTCAGCCGCTGTTTTAAGGCTAGGGGTCTTATAGTTAATAATATTGCTGTAAGCATTGTTGCAAGCCTGGGTTGGTTGTCACTCACCTGACTTCAAAATGCTCCATTTCAATCCACTCTCCTCCTGCACATCTCTTAGCCCGGTTGTCCCAGCTTCGTGGCAGCCGCCATGGCTGCCGCCCCCCGCCACCGACTCACAGAGGGTTCCCTCTGACCTCCGAGGAACTTGCATGTTCCTCTTGGTCGTCCGAGGCACCCCTCCTTTTCCCCCATCCCTGCAGGATGGTTCCGGTCCGAAGACCCATCGGCGGCGGTTCGGCAGCCGGGGTTTTTGCGGCGCTCATCAGAGCCTGCTATTTCCCCGACTGTCTTGCCGCGACGCGAAACCGGATTATTATTATTATTTTTTTTGGTATTGCCAAATTATCTGTTATAACCATGTCACCATCCTGGAGTTTCAGAATCATCTTCTCTCTTTCCTTCCTTAATTTATAAGCCATCCACAATCCAGGTTTATTTGCCTGTTCAATTTATTTTCTAATTCTCCAACTGTGCACATAGATAATTGCTACTGAAGAAGTTTAATTTTGTTTAGAATGTTTATTTTTTTTAGATGGTTTCCTTAATTCTTCTTTCCTGTGAATTTTTTTCCTGCTGCCCAAGTAAATTTCACCCCTTCACTCCAAAGCATAGAATAAACTTTCTATAAAAGTTTGCAAAGCCTAAAAAACTCTGAATATCCTTTGCTGCATGAGGAGTTTGCTACTCAAGCACAGTGTTACAGTTTCTGGGGATTCATTTGAACTCCATGTGTGAAAATGCAGTAAGCCAAGAAAACTAGCTGTTTCAAATCAAAAACACATTTCTCTAATTTAGCAAAAAGGTGTTTTTCCCTGAGTCTACTCAAGATCTCCCATACATTGGTGGTCATGCTGAAATTCATCTTCAGAGTAGATAGCAATAGCACTTAGACTTATATACTTAGAAGCCTTGGTGGCGCAGCAGACTAAAGTGCTGTTAAGTAGCACTTAGCTGCCAGCTGCCTGCAATTACTGCGAGTTCAAATCTCACCAGGCTCAAGGTTGACTCAGCCTTC
Source organism: Pantherophis guttatus (assembly GCF_059756535.1). NCBI lineage: Eukaryota > Metazoa > Chordata > Lepidosauria > Squamata > Colubridae > Pantherophis > Pantherophis guttatus. Next base: position 115,703,046 of record NC_142065.1, on the reverse strand, counting down.
CATCCTTCCGAGGTAGGTAAAATGAGGACCCGGATTGTGGGGGCAATAAGCTGACTTTGTATAAAAAAGAACACCGGTTTGGGGGGGGGGCGAAAGCCCTACTAAGCAGGTATATACAAAAGTATGAAGGCAGACTTCCGGTTGGCGCCGTGGGGACACAGACGGGGAAATGGCGAGCTCCGCTGAGCTCTGCCAAGTCCCCTCTGCTAAGCTGCCACCGATAGGGACAGGGGGACAAGAAGAACAAGAAGGATTGCCTTCGGCGGCCAAGAGGAATGGGCAGGTTCCTCGGGGCCAGAGGCTTCTCCTTCATGTCGGCGGCAGCGGAACGGCAGCCATGGCGGCTGCCCTGATACCGCGGCAACTGGGAACAAGGATTGTGCTGGAGGGAGAAGATGAAGAAAGAGCAAAAATCAAGAAGCCGGGTGAGTGACACCAACCCAGGCAATATAATGTACCTATTTGGAATTATTGAAAAATAAGACCCCAAAATTAAAAGTGGCTGCTTGACTGCGGGGCTTAAAGATTGAAAAGAAAAAAAAAATGGGTAAAAGACCTGAATTGAATTTAGTTGCAGTAAACTTAAATTGGATGATTTGGCATTAATAAATTTCCAAAATTTGACTGTGCATTTAACTGGAGTGGAGAGGAGAAATGGATATTCCTGAGAATTAATGCCTCTAAAAGAAAGTGAAGCTAATGAAGATAGACAGATGGATGGCTACAAAATAGCCATGGAGTCTGCAGTGATTAAGCAGGGAAGTGGATTGAAGAGATTTCCCTTTCTGGGTGGAAAAGAAACATGTTAATTGGCTTTTTACCTGAAATTAATATTGGATATAGAGATTTTGGAGATTCCTACTCTGTCCCAGATGATAAGAAGAAAGAAGAAAGAAGAAAGAAAGAACATTTTGGATTTTAACAATGGAGACTGACAAAACTAGGTGTGGCGTAGTTAACAAAGACAGGAAGCTGATGCACTAATGCCTGGAACAGACATTGTAAAAGTTTTAAAGGGACATACAGAAATTCTTTACTTTGAACTGATGAACTTTGAAATAGAGCACTTTGGACAGAGAGGAAAAGGAAGAAAAGGAAGAATTAAAGTGGATAAATTTAAATGTGACTAACTGAAATGTAAAGTTTAAAAGCCTATGTATATATGATAAAGTTTAAAAGCCTAGGTATATATGATTTTTGGATAAAAACAGGAAGGGTTGTGAAATAATAAAAATAGAAAATAAGAGGTGGCTAGTAAAATAGTGGATGATATCAAGGGAATAAAAATAATAAAGAAGAATATATTTTGAGGCAGGAAAACCTTAAGAAAATGTATTGTTTGATGTAATATGTTTTAACTTTAATTTGCAAACAAATGTTAAACTGATGAAGGAGGATTGATTGAACAAAATACAAGATACACAGATGCTAGTGATTAGTAATGCTAGTAATTAGATTAGATGCTTAGTAATTAAGGTAATATAAGTTAGAAATGATGACTATTATGAAATATACTGAGATTTAAATTGAAAGAGCAGGACGGAAAAATGATATAAAACAGATAATTATATTACAGTTAAAATGTGTGGGATGGACACCAACTAGATAAGAGTTTGAGACTTGGTGGAAATATGTTGGAAATTATTTTAAAATGCTGGAAACAGCCAAACAAATAGGAGAGTTGGAGGAGACTATGCTGGAAATCAGCCAAACAATGGAGGGAGTTAAGGAGGAGACTATGCTGGAAATCAGCCCATAAAATGCTGGAAACAGTCAAACAAATAGGAGGAGAGTTGGAGGAGATTGAGGAACTATTCTGAAATCAACTAAATAGTTGGTGTTTTGTAGGGGATCAAGCTGAGAATTAATCAAATAGTTAAATATTAGAGGGAGATATAGTGGAAAATATATTAGAAATTGGAGTAAATAAAATATGCCTTTGTGAAAAATCTGTGTAATATGTAAACTGGAAGGGAAAAAAAACTAAGGTAAACTGATTTGAGGATAAGGGTCAAAGGATTAAAATTAGACAAAATATTGTTTTATAAAATATAATAAAAATGGAGTGGTATTGAATTGAAACTAAGAATAAATGGTGATAAAATTGTAAGGTAAACACTTAACAAGAGGTTAGAATATTGTAAAAATTATTTTGATATGATTTGTATAAGATATAAGGTAAAGAAGAATAAAGATATATTTAGAATTGTTATGAAGACATAAAAATGAGTGAATATGAACTTGAAACTAATTTTGGATAGATATAATGGATTTATATAGATGAAAATGTTAAATTTGAGGTAAAATTGGTTTTTTCTTAAGTTTTGAATTTCTTTGTTGTCTTCTTTTTTTCTTTTTTTGTTTATTTATAAAAGATGTAATGGAAATTGTGAATTGAGCTTGTGAAAGGAATGTAAGCGTGGTAACCATCTATGACCGGATCGAGATTTTTGCTCTTGAAAGTTATGTTTTTATGTTTAAATTTGAAAAAATAAATAAAAAATATTTACAAAAATAAAAAGAAAAGAAAAGTATGAAGGCTATTGTCAGCCTCCACCTTTACTGCTTTGGCTGCCATAGTAACAGGAGGGGGAGAGCTAGGTAGCATGGGGGGGGAAGCATGCTGGAGGAAACGAAACCGATAGTTAAGCCACCAGACTGTATCTTTGAAGCTGCCGTCGGGCCAACGGTCGTGGCATTCCTGATTGATGACGCTGCCAGACGTGTGCTTCCACCTGACCCCTGGGAGACCTTTGGATTGGATGATTTACGGTGGACAGTGGGAGGGGATGCTTTCTATATGCAATTTTCGCACGCATTGCCTTAGATTCTGCTTTCCTTTGGTTGCATTCACTTCATTTTCTCCACTCTATAAAGAATGGAGTTTGGGTCATTCTTTGTTGGACTTTGAAGGAAGCACACCTGACATTAAGCAGAATCTCTTCTTCAGCCATCCTGGATAAACACCGAGGGGGCTGAACCCAAGATATGTCTGACCAAGAGAGTGAAGGAGACCCGATGGGAGCTTTTGGCTCTACTATAACTTCACTTCAAGCGGAGAAGAAAGCTACAGAATGGATGGAAAAAATTCGGCTGAGAGAGGAGCCAGAGGAAGCTAGATGGTCGAGGGGAGTAGGAAGGTTGCCGGACCTGGGGAGGACCCCCCAAGGAGTAACCAGCTCCAGACCTTGTAAGGGAGAGGCGGTGTGGCTGCAAGAGCAAAAGGAGAGCCTCATGATTGCTCAGATGATGCAACTCCTCCACGATGCCGAGGAAAGCCGGAAAAAGCATGAGTCTTAAGTATTCCCTGTGGGGAAGGGAGGAGACTACCCCAGACTGGATCCAGAAGAGACAGCCTGTGGAGGAGAGGAAGAGGAAGCTGGGGAAGAAACATCTCAGGCTTCTGGGGCTCAAGCAAGGGATGCAGCAGCCCAGGGACCCCCAGCCTTGCAGGCCCCACCCCGCAGACGCAAAAAGCCAAAAATTCCCCCCCTAACCAGAAAATATGATGGGAACCCGAAGACCTTGGGGCTTTTCTTGACCCAAGTGTGGAACCACATTCAGGACTGGGGGGAGGATTACTTATCAGATGCGGCACGAGTGAGATGCGTCACGAATGTTTTAGAGGGAGTAGCAGCTGACTGGATGGTGGTCCTCCACAATAATAACTCTCCTTTGCTGAGGAATTACAACCTGTTCATGGGGGCTCTTAGGAGGCGGTTTGAAGACCACCTAGCTGAGCGGAAAGCGAGACTCAGAATGAAGGGTATCCAGCAGGGCTGGAGATCGGTGGCAGAACACACCCAAGAATTTCGCGAACTGGCACCCTACATGACAGGGTGGTCAGAAGCGGCCCTACTGGAGAGTTTCAAGGATGGACTGAATGAAGACATATACAAAGACTGTAGAGCACGGGGGGGTCCCTGAAGACTTGCAGAGTTGGTACGTAGTAGCTGAGGATGTGGAAATTGAGCTGGCCCGAAGCTGACTCCAAGGGGGCCGTGCAGGGGACCCGTCATCCCCCTTCTACTGCAAAGGAGCGCCAAAGGCGGGCACGGGGAGAGCGGAATTCAAACCAAAATCGAAGCCCTTCACGTGTTTCAAATGTGGAAAGGAAGGCCATCGGGCTGCCGAATGTTTCTCCAAGCCAGTGCCAAAATCTACCGGCTCGGGGCCAAAGAAGGCTGACAAAGCACCCGCAAAAGCTTGCGAAACCGCCCTGAAAGGAGAAGTTGTTGAGTCCGCTCCCCGAAACCAGGGTGAGTTGGGAACTCTGACCACCGCAGACGACAGCGGGACGGACTCCGACTCCGATGATCTGGTGAGTTACACTGAGGGCCCCATGCTCAGCCCCATAGAAATAAGGGCACATGCGCAGATGTTAGCCCTATTAGACTCTGGGTGCACCAGGTGCATAATCAGCCCGAAAGTGGTGGAGAAAATGGGCCTGAGGCTAAAAACGTTAAAAAGGCCCATTGCGTTCTGTCAGTTGGATGGATCGATTGCAGGAGGGGGCCCAGCCAGCTTTGTGACCGAACCCATTGAAATGCATTTGGGGGATCACGTAGAGACCCTCAGGTTTATTGTGGCCCCTGGCATGGAATGACCCCTCATACTTGGACTGCCCTGGCTCCGTAGATGGAGCCCACGTGTTAACTGGAAAATGGGGGTTTTGCGCATTCGCACCGGAAAACCGAGACTAGAGAGGGAAGAAAACCCCCTGGAGGACGGAGTAGAACACTAAAGGGCGGAAGTGGCAATAGGCAACATCGAAGGGGAGGAAAAGATTCCAAAGGAGTATTGGGATCTCCGAGAACTTTTTAGTGAAAAGGCCTCGGATGTACTACCCCCCCCCACAGAGCTGTACCATTGAAATACTCCCCGGGGTGAAGCTCCCTAAACCAAAGATCTACCCCATGACCCCTCGAGAACTAGCGGAATTGCGAAACTTCATTGATAAAAAACTAGAACATGGTTTTATCCAACCAGCCAGACCAAGGGTGGCGGCGCCTGTAATGTTCCGAGAAAAGAAAGATGGCTCCTTTCATTTGGTAGTTGATTATAGGTATATCAACGCTATTTCCGTGGAAAACGTTTACCCCCTGCCGCACATGAAGGACATGCTAGCACATTTAGGAAAGGGGGAAATTTTCACCAAACTGGACTTACGAGAGGCATACTACAGAGTGAGAATTAAGGAGGGGGATGAATGGAAAACTGCGTTTAACTGCCCACTGGGATGTTTCCAGTTTCGAGTGCTCCCTTTTGGACTACAAGGAGCCAACTGTGTAAGGGGGTGCTGTATAAGGGGGTGCTGGTTTACTTGGATGACATTCTTATCTACTCTGAGAGCATGGACGACCATGTGAAATTGGTGCGAACTGTCCTGAAAAAACTCAGGGCTGCTGAACTATATGCCAAACTCTCTAAATGCGAGTTCCACCAAAGCAAAATTGACTATCTTGGATATCACATATCGCATGAGAGATGGACCCTGGAAAAGTTTGGGCAGTATTGGAATGGGTCGCGCCACGCACCCGCAAACAACTACAAAGTTTCCTCGGATTTGCTAACTTCTATAGACAGTTTATCCCCTCATTCGCCAAAATCGCACTACCAATAACAAATTTTCTGAAAACAAAAGGTGAAGTAAGACCAAAGCCCTCATGAGCCCTTGAATGGACTATGAACTGTCAGGCGGCATTCAAAAAGTTGAAATGGTTGTTTGCTGCTGAACCAGTCCTCAAACATCCGGACATGGAAGAGCCGTTTGTAGTACAGGCTGACGCGAGCGATGTGGCAGTAGGAGCAGTACTTCTGCAAAAGTATGCAGAAGGGAAATTACAACCCTGTGCCTATACATCCCGCAAATTGTCAGAGACCGAAAGGAGATGGGCCATATGGGAGAAGGAAGCTTTTGCAGTGCAATGGGCATTGTTAACGTGGAGACAATTTCTTGAAGGAGCTAAGCATCCTTTTGAAGTTTGGACTGACCATAAAAACTTGAAGGCTTTGAAAACACCGCGTAAGCTGTCACCAAAGCAAGCTCGCTGGGCTCAACACTTCAACCATTTTAATTTCACTTTACGCTACCTTCCTGGTGGAAAGAACTTCATGGCAGATGCACTTTCCAGATTGCCTCAATACAACAGTACCAAGGAAGAAGTGGTTTGGCCTATCATACCTGCGACACAACTAGCAGCGCCAGTAACTACCAGAGCACAGACGAGGGCCAATCCAGCCCTCTCGGGCGATTTGCTTCAGAAACTACAAGAAGCTCTAAAGACTGACGAGTGATTTCGAACCTACTCGAATGAATGTACACTCCGTGATGGATTAGCTTGGATTGGGGCCAAATTGTATGTTCCGGCCAGTTTAAGAGTAATGGTGTTGCAGCATGCTCATGACGCCAAGACGGCAGGACACTTTGGATTTGTTAAAACACTACATCTCATTAAAAGACAATTCTGGTGGCTTGCACTCAAAAACATAGAGGCATATGTAGCTAGCTGTCCGGTGTGTGCCTCAGCTAAGAGACCTCCGGGGAAGCCACCTGGTTTACTTCAGAGTGTGGCAAGGCCAAATGCTCCTTGGAAAGAGATATCCATGGATTTTATTGTAGACCTGCCGGAGAGTGGGGAGTGCACAGTCATTTGGGCAGTAACAGATTTGTTTTCCAAACAAGTGCATTTCATCCCTTGTTCTAAAATCCCTTCAGCTAAAACCCTTGCAAAATTGTTTATTCAACATGTTTATCGATTACATGGGGCTCCAAAACGTATAATCTCAGACAGGGGTGTGCAATTTACCTCCAATTTTTGGAAGGAGTTTTTAGGGTTAATAGGCTCTGCCCAGGGGTTAAGCTCCACCCACCCACCCCCAGACAAATTGGGCTTCTGAGAGAACCAATGCCGTGTTAGAACAGTACCTGAGATGTTGCATAAATTACCAGCAAGATAACTGGAGGTTAGTGCCATTTGAGGAGGTGGCGTATAATAACTCCATACATAGCAGCACCGGTTTCACTCCATTTAAGGTGGCCTCTGACCAAGAGTTTGTGCCAATCCCAGAGCTACCACAGGATAACCCACAGAACCCCTCTTTAATTGAGTGGATCGAACAACTACGGGGTACTCGGGCAGTAACTCAAAAAGCTTTAGATGACGCACACCGTCATAGCCCAAGCTGACAAAAAGAGGTGCCCGGCACACGTTTACAAAGTGGGTGATATGGTTTATCTTTCCACCAAATATTTACAGACCTCCCAGAAATCAAAAATGCTCAGACCAAAGTATGTGGGGCCTTTCCCAATCACTAGACTCATCAACCCAGTCACAGTTGAATTGGAATTGCCAAAAAATTTGAGATGAATCCACCCTGTGTTTCATGTTAGCTTACTGAAACCGGAACATTCGTCCCCTTTGCGTCTGAACCAGGACTCTCCTCCGGTCCCCATACTGATAGAAGGGGAACAACATTTTGAAGTTAAGGAAATCTTGGATTCTAGGAAGCATCATGGTAAAGTGCAGTATCTGGTGGCCTGGAAGCATTTCCCATTATCTCAAGCTGAATGGGTGAATAAACGTGATGTCCGGGCGCCAAAGAAAGCTCAGTTGTTTCACACCAAATATCCTGATAAACCCTAATTTCTGTGTTGTGTTGTTTTCTCTTTCCCTATTTAGGACTAACATCTCTTCTGCAGAGGGGCCGAATGTCAGCCTCCGCCTTTACTGCTTTGGCTGCCATAGTAACAGGAGGGGGGAGAGTAGCATGGGGGGGGAAGCGTGCTGAAGGAATCTGGAGGAATCGAAAGCGATAGTTAAGCCACCGGACTGTATCTTTGAAGCTGCCGTCGGGCCAACGGTCGTGGCATTCCTGATTGATGATGCTGCCAGACGTGTGCTTCCACCTGACCCCTGGGAGACCTTTGGATTGGATGATTTATGGAGGACAGTGGGAGGGGATGCTTTCTATATGCAATTTTCACGCGCATTGCCTTAGATTCCTTTGTTTGCGTTCACTTCATTTTCTAGTAAAAGTACCTTTCTCTATGGAGTTTGGGTCATTCTTTCCTGGACTTTGAAGGAAGCACACCTGACAGCTATTGCTTAATGCATTGTAAGCCGCCCTGAGTCTCCGGAGAAGGGCGGCATATAAATTGACCCAGAAGATAGCCAGGAGACAATTCTGGTGGTCAAGGATGTAAAGAGTGGTGCCATTTGCGCGGCGATGAAGACGAGGCCAGGGAGACCCCCTGGGCTACTCCAGCAAGTGGCAGATCTATCTCGACCCTGGGAAGGGATAGATATGGATTTCATTGTCAAACTCCATGAGAGTGGGGGAAGTATGGTCATTTGGACCATTGTAGACTTGTTCTCCAAACACGCCCATTTTGTAGCTTGCCCAGGGCTCCCGTCAGTGAGGAAGCTGGCTAACCTATTCATCAAGCATATTTATAGGTTGCATGGAGTGCCCCGCAGAATCATCTTCAATCGGGCAGTCCAATTCACCACAAGTTCTGGAGAGAGTTTATGAGGGCCATTGGATCCTTGCAAGGACTTAGTTTGGCATTTTATCCGAGCACTAACGGGGCTGCAGAATGGACCAACACCATGGTTGAAGCAATATTTAAGATGTTATGTCAACTATCAGATTGGGCAGAGTTGCTGAAGTGGTGTACAACAATGTGGTGCACAGTAGCACTGGCCTGACCCCCTTCCAAGTGACCAGTGGAGTAGAATTTGTCCCCATGCCAGAGCTCCCTACGGACCCACCTTCCTCCATGTCAGTAATTGAGTGGATGGAGTTATTGAAGAAAGCATGGGAAAATACAACAGGCCCTAAGCGAGGCAGCGAAAGCATATTAAAAACAGGCTGACAAGCACCGGTCTCCCCAACTGGAGTTTAAGGTGGGGGATAGGGTTTACTTGTCCATGAAGTACCTGAGATTGAAACTAGCCTCTAAGAAGCTCGGTCCCAAGTTCCTAGGACTGTTCCCCATAGTGAAAGTGATAAACGGTACAGCTTCAACTTCCCCGGTTGCTGAGTATTCCACTGTAGTCTTTTGAAACCAGCAGTGAGTTCACAAGCCCAACCAGTGGATCGAGCACTCTGTAAGCCCATTGTGATTGAGGGTCGAACTCACTACAAGATAAAGAGACTCTTAGACTCAAGAGTGCAAAGGGAAAATTGGAATACTTCATATACTGGAAGGGGTACCCACTTTCTGAGGTCACCTGGGTGAAGAGATGGAAAGAAAGTGCAGATAGATTGGTAAAGCAGTTCCATGAAAAGTACCCTCAGAAACCCAAGGGGCCTCCCATGGGAGGGAGAGGGGGCTAGTGGCATTGACTGTGCTTTGTGTCTTGCAGAGGTGTTCCTTTAATTGAGGGGGGCAGCCTGTCAAGCCTGAATTTGATTGGGGTGTGGGATTGTTTGTATTCTCGGGTACTCTGACATAAATTCAGTTTGACACAGTTTGTAGTTGAAGGGGGGAGAGCCGAGGATGATAGAGCCTTCAGCCAAAACAACATAGCTAGCTGATGAGTCAAGTACATTCCAACGGCTGGCTGACTGGAGAAGGAGAGAAGTCACCAAGGAAGCAGCTCTCAACTTAGTTGGACAATGGGATAGTTTGTTTTGAAAATGTGAGAAACTAATATTTATATTGGGGTGGAAAGCGTGGTAACTTCAGTACTGGCTTTCCACAAGTTAGTGCCAAGATCATGTATCTAAATAAATTTGTTCTTTGAGGAAACGGAATGCTTTGGAGTTCAATTTGTGATGGGTGCATTACTTGGAACCTGATAGGTAGATTAGCTGACGGGGTAAGGGAGACAGGAGAGATTGTGGTGAAAGGACTTGTAGGAACATCAAGGCAGAGGAACATATGGCAAGAAGTAGAGGGAAGGGCACTCTCAGGAAGTTGGATATGATTTCTTATTCTGGTCCCACATTCTAGCTCTCTATGTCCATCCTGTATATCAGGTCATCAGATTCTCATTGGTCTTGGTCTCTGGTTGGTATTGCCGAATCTCATATCAGCCTGTAACAAAACCACTCTCATTCCTATACTTATTGTAGGTGGCAGGGAAAATCTTGTGCATATTCCAAGGCCCGGTTGAGTGCAGAGGATGAGTTCCTCCTCAAAGTTACGTGCAACTAACTTTTGGATGTGCAATGATTGCTTCCCCAGTTCAGGGGGAAGAGAGGGCTAGTACTGTTTCTGTGAATGATACCCAAATAACCATGATAATCAGATGAGAGTTTCTATTCATTGAGTTGGGTCTAGGGTTCAGTTGAGATTGCTATTGTTGCAATTGTTTACCTTTAGGCAGCAGTTTCCCTGTTTGGGCTGTTTGATGCTGTTGCTGGGCTGATAGTGGAGTTTTCGGGAGATTTCAACCTGCTTTCACTTAGTTTCGAATGTAAAAATCTCAGGAGTCCAAAGCTACCAGACCTTCCATAAGTTACTCAGGGCCTGATACACATTGTTAGTCACTTGCTGAGTTTGGGTTTCAACTTGGGTCATTTGCAATGTTTTCTAAGGGTAGGGAATATTAACACCTGGGGTCACATACTCTTATTTATTTAGAACTTTCTGTTGTTGGGGACTTAGTTACTTCTTGGAATAAGGAAATGATGGCAACTCCTGAGCAGCCTCTCTGTGTATAATGATCTTAAGGAGCATTTAGGATCTTAGCTCTGGGAGCTGAAGCAGCAGAAGATATGCTTGGAGCACTGACAGAAGGTTAATGTAAGGATCGCCTCTCCTTCTAACTTAAGAAAATGAGAACTCTTGAAACGTGGTTGTTCAAAAGGATTTCTTTTATTAAGCAGAAGTGACAGCCATCCAGGTAAAGCAAGATCTGAATACCCTTAGGCAAGGCAGTAGGATTAAAGTGGTAGAGACCCCTCCCTTTAAGTCAGAATGCAGATTTTAGCCAATACACAAGTGTGAAGATGTTTTCTTTAGTAGCTTCTCTGAGAACCCGAACAAACATGCATTCCCACCATCATCCTTTAAAGTGAAACAACCCACATGGCTATCATAAAAATTCCTGCAGGTAAAGGGGATCTCAGGATTCTTTGGCGCCAGGATATAGGTTGTAAAGTATCTGTTGACACAGGCAATGCTAATAAATTGAATCCAAGTGTCCCCCCTCCTGCCAAGTGATATGGCAGTATCACTTTTAGGGAACTGACATGCTACCCTCCTTAGAAAGCGAAAGGGTCCACCTGAAAAAGAACAAATATACACAAGATTTCATGATAGTATATTAACAAGGTTTGTTAGGGTATTGGGAGTGAAATTTTCTCAGTAAGATTGGAGCCCTAACGTGGTGTTTAGCAACCCATTCATTGTGTGCTGATGGTAAATGTAAATGATGGTAAAAGCAACTAAGTATTGGATTTTCCCTCTTTGGATCCTAGAATCAAGGATTTCCTTGATTTCAAACTGTTGTTCACCTTCAATCATGATGGGCGCAGGTGGTCTGAGGGATGAGATTACTCTCGCTTGGGGTAATATGGAATACTGGGTGGACTTGCCTGAGTGTCTTTCAGTAGTTCAACTGCTACTGGATTCTAGTGATGGGGAAAGGTTCAATGAACTTTGGCCCTAGTTTTTTCGATGGTTGTAATGATTTCAGGAATTTTGTAGATAAGTATACTCTGTCTCCAATATGAAAAGGTTTGGGTTCCATCCTTTTCTTGTCAGCTTGAATTTTAAAAGCTTCTCTAGCTTCCTTTAAAGCTAGTCTAACCATTGGCCACATGTTTTGCAAATTATCCATCCACTCCTTAAGTGAGGGGATGGTGGGTTCTTCTTTGGGTAGTTCAGGCATGGGGCTGAAATCCTGGCCTGTCGCTACTCTAAAAGGGGTAAAACCAGTGCTTGAATGGACAGCATTATTAAACGCAACTTCAGCAAAAGGCAAAAGTTCGGTCCAGTTATCCTGTTGAAAATTAATAAAACATCTTAAATATTGTTCTAATACCGAGTTCAAAATTTCAGAATTTCCATTAGTCTGCAGATGATAAGCCAAGCTTAACCCCTGGCCAGTACCAAGTAAGTCCAAAAATGCCCTCCAAAAGTTGGAGGTGAATTGAACCCCTCTGTCAGAGATGATCCTTTGTGGAGCACCATGAAGTCGATAAATGTGTATTAGGAATAATTTGGCTAAACTTTTAGCAATTGGGATCTTTTGGCAGGGTATAAAATGTGCCTGTTTTGAAAAGTCTGTCACGACCCAAATAACAGTATTTTCCTCACTGTTTGGCAATTCTACAATGAAATCCATAGCAATCTCTCTCCAAGGCGCTGAAGGTTCAACTACCTTCTGCAATAGACTTGGGGATTTCCTCTGACGTCTTTTTGCTGCTGCACAAATGGGGCAGCTAGCTACATAGCTTTCTATGTCCTTTCTTAGTGATGGCCACCAAAATTGTCTTTTAATCAGGTGTAAAGTTTTCACAAACCCAAAATGTCCAGCTAATTTGGAGTCATGGCACCTTACCATTATTTTTATTTTATTTTATTTTAATTTTGATTTATATGCCGCCCTTCTCCGAAGACTCAGGGCGGCTTACAATGTGCTCAGCAATAGCCTTCATCCTTTTTGTATATTTATACAAAGTCAGCTTATTGCCCCCACAAACTGGGTCCTCATTTCACCTACCTTAGAAAGGATGGAAGGCTGAGTCAACCTTGAGCCTTGGCGAGATTCGAACCCTGCAGTAATTGCAGGCAGCTGGTCTTAAGCAGCTTAATAACAGGGTGCCTTAAACCCTAGTACTACCAAGGCTCTTTAAGCATAGTCTTTTGCTGGCAGGAACATACAACTTCCCCCTCATTGAAGCCAAGTCTTCTTTCATCAGACAGCTGGATTTGTTGTTCAGAAACCATTTATCAGTGGCAAATGCTTGCTTAAAATTTTGGGTGGTGTCATTTCCCGTCAATGTCTCTTGTTTTGCCTGGGATCTGGTGACTACTTTAGCAGCTAGTTGATTGTTTTGTACTATGGGTTTGATTACGTCTGGCTTTGCACTATTGTATTGTGGTTTTCTGGATAGCTCATCCGCCAGAAAGTTTTTTCCCCCCGGGAGATATTTTAGAGTAAAGTCAAACCGTTTAAAGTACTGAGCCCATTGTACTTGTTTTTGGGAGAGTTTTCTTGGGGTCTTTAGGGCTTCTAGATTTTTATGAACAGTCCAGACTTCAAAAGGAGTCTTACTACCTTACTAGGAAGTGCCTCCAGGTTAACAACGGCCAACGAACTGCATAAGCCTCTTTCTCCCAAATGGCCCACCTTTGCTCAGTCTCATTCAACTTTTTGGATGTGTAAGTGCAGGGTTGTAGTTGGTCTTGCTCATTCTTCTGAAGCAGGACCGCTCCTATTGCCACATTTCTCCATGTCTGGGTGTTTTAGAATTGGTTCTGCCGAGAACAGCCGTTTAAGTTTTTCAAATGCCGCTTGGCATTCCATAGTCCAGGTCAGTGGCTGCTTTGGTTTTGGATTGTCTTCCCCCTTCATTTTTAAGAGCTTGGTGCTGGGGAGGGCAATCTGAGCGAAAGCAGGGATAAATTGGCGGTAAAAGTTGGCAAAACCCAGGAAGCTCTGTAACTGTTTACACGTGCGTGGACGGTCCCAATCAAGTACAGCCTGCACTTTTAGAGGATCCATCTCAATCCCCTGGTGTGAAATGCGGTATCCCAAGTAGTCAATCTTCTCTTGGTGGAATTCACATTTGGAAAGTTTAGCATAAAGTTTGGTAGAGCGGAGTTTGTTTAAAACTGCCCTGACTAGTTTTACATGTTCTGCTTTGGTCTCGGTATAGATTAAAATGTCATCCAAATAGACCAGAACCCCTTTATATCAATGCTGATGCAGCACTTCATTTATTAACTGCATGAACACTGCAGGAGCTCCTTGCAACCCAAATGGGAGCACCTTGAATTGGTAGCAGCCAAGGGGTGTGTTAAATGTCATTTTCCACTCATCCCCCTCCGTAATTCTGACATGGTAGTAAGCCTCCCTTAAGTCCAGCTTTGAGAAAATTTTCCCTTTAGCGAGGTGTGCTAACATATCTTTCCTAAGGGGAGGGGATACATGTTCTCTACACTGATAGCATTCAGGATACGAAAATCAATGCAGAGACGTTTAGAGCCATCTTTTTTTTCTCTAAAGAGCACTGGAGCTGCAATTTTTGGTCGGGCTGGTTCGATGAAACCCCTTGCTAGGTTTTTCTCGATAAATGCTCTCAGCTCTTCCAACTCCCTCGGTGACATGCTGTACATCTTGGGTTTAGGGAGTTTCACTCCAGGTAAGATTTCTATTGCACAGTCAGTGGCACGTGGGGGGGGGGAGCTCATCTGAGGCTTTTTCGCCTCAGCTAAATCCTTGTATTCTGTGGATATGCCCTCAGTTGGTATGGCATGACCAGGCATGGCTGTTTCTCGATTCTCTGCCCCCTCCGTTCCTTTATGTGGATTCTCAGCAAAAGTCACATTCATCTGAAATTTTATGATGCCTTGTTTCCAATTAATTATTGGGTTCCATTTTTTCAACCATGCAAAGCATGGTTCAACCAATGGCCATTCCATGCCAGGAGCCACTATAAATGTAAGCATTTCCTCGTGGCTTCCGTAGAGGCTCGGTAGCAAAAGAAGCTGGCTCCCCTCCTGCTATTGACCCATCTAGTTGGCAGAACGCGATGGGATTTTTCAGCTTTCTTACATTAATCCCTAACTTCCCTACTAGGGTTGGGCTGATCAAACAACGGGTGTACCCTGAATCCACTAGAGTGGAGATATTTATCTCCATGTCCTGGTTTGGGATAAATAGTCTTAAGGGGAGGGTAAGCGGTTTAATTGGTTTGCTTACCAGTGGTTCATCATCTGGATCGCTTCCAAATGAGTGTGATTCCTCCTGTTCAGATACCAGAGTTTCCTCCCTAAGAGGATGGAATTTCTACGGTCTCCCCGCTCCTCAGGGCAGTCTCCTTCCCACCCCGACCTGGTTTTGCAGGGTTCTCCCCTGGTGGTGGTTCCGGATGTTTGCGAATGACACTCTGCAGCTCGATGCCTCTCTTTTCCACACTTGAAACAGGCTGAAGATCTCGGAGAGAATGCTGTTTGTGATTTGAGGGGCTCTTGCCATTGGGGTAGGGATTTCTTCCATGCTTGTCCCCCTCGATACTGGTTTCTGGCCATATCGATCTCAGCTTCTTTGGTGGTGACATACCATTCATGTGGGTGATTCGGTGCACCTCGGGCCACGCAGGCATTGTATAGATCATCACTCAGCCCGTCCTTGAAACAGCTCACCAAAATATTTTCCCAGAATTCTTCAGTATACTCTGCTACTGGCCGTCGCCCTTGCTTCACCACCTTAATGCAGTCACTAGTGGGTCCTCAAACCGACGTCGCAGGGCCATCATGAAATGGTCGAAATCCCGCAGTTCTGGTGCGTTGGCGTTATGCAGGGTCACCATCCATCTGGCAGTGGCACCTTCTAGGGCTAGGGTCACAACTCGCACTTGGGAGCCTTGGGTTTGGAAATCACGCCCATACTCTTGCATGTAGGTGAGCACGTGTGCTACAAAGAATCCTAATTGCTGCGGATTCCCATGAAACTTCACCCCAAGGGGGGGGGTTTCTCTTTCCAGTTGCGGGACTCGAGGCTGATTGGGAATGGGCGCCGGTGTGTGTGCAGCCTGAGGGGGAGGGGTTGCTGGGTCTTCTCCCGCTGCTGCTGCACCATCTGCTTGATAGGCAGGCTCCAAGAGGGGGGTGCCTCCCATGGCATCAACAATGGGTGCTGCCCTTCCCGTGCCCTTTGGTTGTTGTCCTGGCTCCCTTTGGATGTTGAGGTTTTCCAAACTTTCCATCATCAATTGGGTTATACGCCTCTTCAGATAATCCCCCCCCAGTGGTGCTTCGGTCATTCCCCCCTGGTCAGCAAGGGCTTCTATTTCCAGTTTCCACCCCGGTTTTCGGTTGCCATGGCTGAAGGTGACTCCTCTGGATCTCTCATCCCAGCTATCTTTCTTCCCGATGCCAATCAACCAGCGGGGCTTTTCAGGATTCTCCAGGGTTACCTCATCCTCTCTGATGGGGCGTAGGAAACAGGCATCCGACTGGGTGGCGGTTGCTGTCTCCCCCCAGCAATCAGTTTCTCCCAGTTCTCTGCTTCGTTCAGAGATGATTTGCAGGGTCTCCTCAGTAGAGCGAAGATTGCTTCTCTGGGTTGACCATTTTGCAGATCTTGCTTTCTGTAAGGATCACCTCTCCTTCTAACTTAAGAAAGTGAGAACTCTTGAAACGTGGTTGTTCAAAAGGATTTCTTTTATTAAGCAGAAGTGACAGCCATCCAGGTAAAGCAAGATCTGAATACCCTTAGGCAAAGCAGTAGGATTAAAGTGGTAGAGACCCCTCCCTTTAAGTCAGAATGCAGATTTTAGCCAATACACAAGTGTGAAGATGTTTTCTTTAGTAGCTTCTCTGAGAACCCGAACAAACATGCATTCCCACCATCATCCTTTAAAGTGAAACAACCCACATGGCTCTCATAAAAATTCCTGCAGGTAAAGGGGATCTCAGGATTCTTTGGCGCCAGGATATAGGTTGTAAAATATCTGTTGACACAGGCAATGCTAATAAATCGAATCCAAGTGTCCCCCCTCCTCCGATTGAATGGCAGTATCACTTTTAGGGATCTGACAGTTAAATTCGACTAAATACGTTTGAGCCTGAATTGTTGGAGATAAGAGAAGCAAAACCTATTTATTTTTCCATTTGTATGGGTATATGTTGATTTCTTAAGATTATTTGGATCCCTTATAGGGAAGAAAGGTCATGAAGAACAATTTAACGTTTACTGGGATTAGTACTCCAGGCATCCTTGGATGTGTTCTGAATTGGACACTGGTTGGGCAGATATTATAAGTTATTATTTTTTATTGTTTTTATTTATTAAATTTGTATACCGCCCTTCTCCTTTCGGACTCAGGGTGGTGAACAGCCAAAATAAAAACATTTGTACACAAAAGTTAAAATAATTATTAAAACTAATTAAATGAAATTTGGCCCATAATTTAAAACATATCAATTAAAATCAGTATCAAACGTTAAAACCAACATGGAATCAGGCCAGCCCGGCTAGCTGAAAAAAGTAAGTTTTTAGGGCCCGACGAAAAGTCCGGAGGTCTGGGATCACTCGTATCTCTGGAGGTAGATCGTTCCAGAGGGTAGGTGCCACCACCGAGAAGGCTCTCCCCCTGGGGGTCGCCAGCCGACATTGCCTGGCTGATGGCACCCTGAGGAGGCCCTCTCTGTGGGAGCGAACCGGCCAGTGGGAGGCAATTGGTGACAGAAGGCGGTCCCGTAAGTACCCCGGCCCTAAACCATGGACGCCATGGAGCGTCACCAACACCTTGAAGCACACCCGGAAGTCCACCGGAAGCCAATGCAGCTCGTGCAGGAGAGGTGTCACGTGGGAGCGCCCCGTCGCTCCCATAATCCCCCACGCAGCCGCATTTTTCACCAGTTGGAGCCTCCGGGTGCACCCCAAAGGGAGCCCCATATAGAGAGCGTTACAATAGTCCAGACGAGAAGTGACGAGTGCTTGAGTGACCGTGCGTAAGGAGTCCCGATCTAGAAAGGGCTAGAACTGGCGTATCAGGCGAACCTGATAGAAAGCCCCCCTAGCCACGGCCGTTGTATGCTCTTCTAAAGACAGCCGTGCATCCAGGATGCCGCCCAAGTTGCAGGCCCTTTCCGTGGGGGCCAATGATTCGCCCCCAATAACCAGCGATGGCAACAGGTGGCTATACCGGGACGCCGGCAGCCACAGCCACTCGGTCTTGGAAGGGTTGAGTCGAAGCCTGTTTCTCCCCATCCAGATCCGCACGGCCTCCAGGACATCACTTCCAAGGCATCGTTGGGATGGTCTGGGGTGGAGATGTACAGCTGAGTGTCATCAGCGTACTGATCGAACTCCACCCCAAAACCACGGATGATCTCACCCAGCGGCTTCACATAAATGTTGAACAGGAGGGGTGAGAGGACCGACCCTTGTGGCACCCCACAAACAAGACACCTCGGGGTCGACAGCTGCCCCCATCAACACAGATTGCAACCGGTCGGAGAGATAGGAGAACCACCGCAAAACGGTGCTCCCCACCCCCAATCCCGCCAACCGGCGCAACATGATACCATGGTCGATGGTATCAAAAGCTGCTGAGAGATCTAACAGGACCAGGATAGAGGAATAACCCCTACCCCGAGCCCTCCAGAGATCATCCACCAATGCGACCAATGCCGTTTCCGTGCTGTACCCAGGCCTGAAACCGGACTGGAGCGGGTCCAAATAGACAGCTTCATCCAGGTACTGGGGAAGCTGCCGCGCCACCACACTCTCAACAACCTTCGCAATAAAACGAAGGTTGGAGCCTGGACGATAGTTAGCCAAAACAGCTGGATCCAGAGAGGGCTTCTTGAGGAGGGGCCTCACCACCGCCTCTTTCAAGGCGGCCGGCAGGACACCCTCACTCAAAGAAGCGTTAATAATCCTCTGGAGCCAGCCTCGTGTAACCTCCCGGGAAGCCAGCACCAACCAGGAGGGACACGGGTCCAATAAAGATGTGGTCGCGTTCAGCCATCCCAAGATCCTGTCCACGTCCTCGGGAGCCACAGGATCGAACTCCTCCCAGATAACACTCTCAAGACCTGCCTCAGTCATCTCGTCTGAACTAACCCAGTCAGCGGCCAAGTCTTCCCGAATCTGAGTTATTTTATCATACAGATATTGTACAAAATCCTCAGCTCGGCCCTGCAAGGGGTCATCCTGCGCTCCCAGATGGAGGAGGGAGCGGGTCACCCTAAACAAGGCGGCTGGGCGATTATCTGATGACGCGATAAGAGCAGCAAAATAGCTAGATTTCGCCGCTTTTATCGCCACTAGGTAGGTCTTAATAAGAGACATTACCAGTGTCAAGTCAGATTCGGACCGGCTGGCCCTCCAACCGCTCTCTAAGCGTCTTTTCCGGCACTTCATCTCCCTCAGCTCCTCAGAGAACCAAGGAGCTAAGTGAGTTCGGTGCCGGGTCAGAGGCCGCAAAGGCACGACATGGTCCAAAGCCCCAGTGGCCGCACTATCCCAGGCAGCCACCAGGTCCTCAGCCGAGTCGTGTGCCAGAGTCTCAGGAAATGGCCCAAGCTCCATCTGGAACCTATCAGGATCCATCAGGCGCCTGGGGCAGAACCACCTCGTCGGTTCCGCCTCCCTGCAACGGGGTGCGGCGGTCAGAAAGTCAAGTCGAAGGAGCGAGTGGTCAGACCATGACAAGGGTTCAATGCCTATATCCCCTATATCAAGGCCACTCAACCACTGACCAGAGATAAAAACTAAGTCCAGAGTGTGTCCACCTATGTGAGTAGGGCCATGAATTACTTGAGTCAGGTCCATGGCCGTCATGGAAGCCATGAACTCCCGAGCTACCTCAGACGTTTCACCGATGGCAGGTTAAAATCCCCCATGACCAAAAGTCAACCGCCACCTCGGCTATGACGTTGAGGAGCTTGGGCAGGGTCGTTGCCACCTGGCAGGGAGCCAAGTACGTGACCAACAGACCCATCTGCACCCCACGACCCCACTTCACAAAAAGGGACTCACATCTGGCTATCTGAGGTACAGTGGCCTCCCTCGGATCAAGACTCACCTTTATAATAACCGCTACCCCCTGCCCTGAGCTCTCGGCTGATGAAATGCGCAGAAGCCTGGTGGGCACATATCCACAAGGGGAACCCCCCCTTCATGGCCCAACCAGGTCTCCGTAATGCCTGCCAGGTCCGCTCCCCCCTCCTGAAGGAGGTCACAAACGAGGGGGGCCTTATTTACTACGGACCTGGCATTGCATAACAGCAGCCGGAGACTCGGGCCCTGAGACTCTAAGCAACCTGGGGAACGGGAAGAGCTAAGGGGACCGGGGCATGCAATCGCTCGAAGATAGCGAGTGCATGTCCCCACCACACAATGCGGCCTCCTGCTCCCACCATATCTGCCCCTCCCACTCAGTGTATTAATAGAATAGTTGGAGTAGGATTCCTGTCCTATTACATGGGACAGAAAGTTGGGGAGACTCAAGCGTATGAATGCAAATCATCACCATCAAGCAAATGGACAGGACTCTTGGCATTTTCAGCACAACTACCTATTCTGCATATTACATACATTACATAGCATTGTCCTTCCTGGTTGGTTGATTTCACTCTGGAGGTGATATATGATTGGGTACAAATGATGGTAAATACATTCTTGAATGAAGGGGTAGGCCTACCTGACTTGAAGGAGGGGGTGATATATCCTTGCCACAAGACAATAGTGCAAGGTAACTTTTTTGAGTGGCAGCAGTAGTGCTAGGGCTGGAGTCAAGGGCTGGGCGTCTACTTCAGGTCCAGCTATGATGGTTGCTACTGAGTGCTGCTGTTTAGGGATGCGAGAGAGAATTGTTTCTCTTTTTTGGGGTGTATGTGTGATATGCTAGCAGAGTCAAGCTTGGCTTTTTTCAAATTTTTGATATATCATGACTAAAAAATTCGCCATCACTGGACTAGATGGATTAAAGTTCCTTCCAAATCTGTAAGTATGATTCTTCCCAACTAATAATGCTTTCAATCATAATTGACCTCAAGAGTAGTATATTAGATAATAGAAAGTACATTCTAAAACTGTAAAATTCTGAATAATTTAATTATTCTTATTAATTATTTATTTTGTTTTTTGCGTGAGTTTCAGCACCTGAAACAAGAATCAATTTTGATAATCTTTCTTTTCCTTTATTTACCTGGCAATAGCTTTGCTTGTCTTTCTCTCCTGTGCACTTCCTATATTTTCTTTCTAGCAAATAACAAACAAACAAACATCTCTAAACTTTTTTCACTCAGTCCCATATCATCATGCAGGAAAAAAGCATTGAAATAATTAATAATATGAATAGAATAGATTGTCCCAATGATATTGAACTGTTGACTAGAATGATTTTTTTAAAAACCATTGGAAGTCATTTAGTCTTTTTGGTCCATTCTCAAATAAGTGGTTTTATGCTGAACAATGAACAAGTTATTCTTCCAACCCTTAATTCTGCTCTGTCATAATCTGTATATGTGTCTATGTGTATCTGGAATTCTCAATGCTGAGTATTAGCCTACTTAATGAAGCAGTGGTGGTATTCAAAATGTTTTACTACCAGTTCTGTGAGTGTGGCTTGGTGGGTGTAGCATGGCTTGGTGGGTGTGGCAGGGGAAGGATACTATAAAATCTCCATTCCCACCCCACTCCAGGGGAAGGATACTGTAAAATCTCCATTTCCTCCCCACTCCAGGGGAAGATTACTGCAAAATCCCCATTTCCTCCCGATCAGCTGGGACTTAGGAGGCAGAGAATAGATGGAGGCAGGGCCAGTCAGAGGTGGTATTTACTGGTTCTCTGAACTACTCAAAATTTCCATTACCGGTTCTCCAGAACTGGTCAGAACCTGCTGAATACTACCTCTGTAATGAAGGCTTAATGTGAGTACTGAGGCCTCTAACGAATTCCTTTGATTGTTCTAAGCATCAACAATGTAACCTATGTACTGTATAAGAATTTGGTTGTTTTATCTGATCTTGAAAGATGTCAGGGATCTTCCATCTAACAAAGATATAACAAAATTCATTAAATATTACTTTCACTTCATATACTGTAGCTACAAGACATGCTATTACAAATATTGTATGGCTTTTATTTGTAGGAATCCATCTTGTGTGAATTTAATTAATTCTATTCCAAGCTGATTCATCTCATATATATAAAGATATATATTGTAAATTTATCTCATACACGCACATACACAGGTGTGCACGTGCACACACAAATACACATAGATAGACATAGTATGGGGGGAGGGGGAGAAAAATCCCATGCTACATAATTTGGTTTTTAGAAAAGAAAAAAACATCAACACACATGTAACCAATACACAGCTCAGTTGATCTGCAGAGATAAGAAATCAGGCCATAATATATATATAATGATTAGGCAAGAGGATTACAGAATAAAGGCATTTGCAGATGATCTGGTTGTTACCCTATCACAACCAATGGAATCAATAATCCTGATGAAGGACATTATACAAGACTATGGTAAAGTTTCAGGTTTTAGACTGAATCCAAAAAAGACTAAAATGATAGCTAAAAACATGACACAAGATCGTAAACATGAGCTTGAAAGAAGGGCAGGTTTTGAGACTGTACCTAAGGTAAAATATCTAGGAGTTCAGGTTGCAGAATCAAACATGAAATTGTTTCAAAATAACTATGAGGTGTTGTGGCGAGAGGTGCAGAAAGACATGGAGACTTGGAAAAAACTGCAGCTGTCTCTACTTGGAAGAATAGCGGCAGTTAAGATGAACATTTTGCCAAGATTTCTTTTTTTGTTTCAAATGATTCCGGTGCTTAAAAGCGATAAACAATTGAAAGTCTGGCAAACTGGACTCAATAAGTTTGTTTGGAACGAGAAAAAGCCGAGAGTGAAATTGAAAATTATGCAAGATGTTCCAGAAAGAGGAGGTCTTAAACTTCCAAACCTACAGTTATATTATGATGCAGCAGCTTTAACTTTAACAAGTGATTGGTTTGGAAGTAAAAAGTCTGGAATATTGAATGCAGAAAGTTTTGATCTTGAATTTGGATGGCATGCTTACTTATTTTATGATGACAAAGTTGATAAAGTATTTAAAAGTCATATACTTAGAGACTCTTTGATGAGAGTTTGGAAGAAGCATCGACTCAAATGGGATTATAAAATACCGCTATGGCTGGATCTTGGTCATACTTTGTGGAATACAAATATAATGTCACTCGGGGGGGTTTTATACAAAGAGGTTCTTTTTACAGATGCGGGCAGATGGCAGCTGAAGACATTGCAGACACTGTTGGACGAAGGGATTAATTTAACTTGGTTACAATATAATCAATTACAATTGAGATGGAAAGAGGACCAAAAAACTGGTATTATGTTGCACGAGGAAGAATTGGTTAGACATATAAGAGAGAAAGGTCCAATGCATATCAAAAGGCTTTATAATGTTTTGCTAGAAAGGGACTCAGAAACAGAATTAGTTAAAGACTGTATGATTAAGTGGGCACAAAATTTTGAAGAACCAGTGATGTTGGAAACATGGGAAAAAATTTGGGTTCAGAATGTTAAATTTACACAGTCGCAGAACCTGAGGGAAAATTTCTATAAAATGTTTTATAGATGGCATTTAGATCCCAAAAAGTTGTCATGTATGTACCCTAATGTTCAGCCAAAATGTTGGAGATGTGAATGTTTGGATGCTACGTATTATCATGTTTGGTGGACCTGTAGGAAAGTTAAGGCTTTTGGGATAAAAATTTGGTGGGTCATGCAGAATGTTTTGAAGAAAAAAATTCAATTTTCTCCACAACTGTTTTTATTGGGTATAGTTAAGGGTTTTACATTGGGTGAAACAAAATTGATATTGTATATGATAACAGCAGCAAGATTGTTGATAGGTAAATACTGGAAGAATGAAGCTTTGCCCACTATCGAGGAATGGACTTTGAAGATGGCCAGTTTTGCAGAGATGGCGAAGATTTCAGCATACTTAAAAGATTGTTCACAAGAGACTTATGAATGGGAATGGAAAAGGTGGATAGAATATGTTCAGAACAAATATCAAACTAGAAAGTATCAAATAGCTTTTATTTGAAAATAATGTATTAGAAATAGAAAAATTATACAGGGGAGGGAGGGGTTCAAGTTTACATATAAGTGTTATATTAAGGGTTTTTTTTCTTTTTTTTTCTTTTTTGTTGTGTTTTCTTTTTACCAGTTATGAGTATATTATAGGGAAGTCTGGGGGGAGGGGAGGGTTAGGGAGGTTGGGAAGTTTGGGGGGGGAGGTGGGGGGGGGAAAAAGGGGTGAAAATGTAATTGTAAAACTTTTGCAATAAAAAAAAGAAAAAGAAAAAGAAATCAGGCCAAGCCGAAAGGTTTTCACATTTTTTTATTGTAAAGCTTTGGGAGGGCTAATTACAGTGGTGTTTGTCATCTGACAGCTCAGCAAACCAACAGAATGGAAGAGAACAAAACGGGCTCACGAGGTGTCATGCTCACGGCTCCAAACAAAAAGGATTACAAAGGAATCAATTGTGCTCACAGTGCCAGGGGAGAGCCCTAGGCCCAAAGCTTTCCCAGTGCAAGGGATATGCATCACATTGAGAGCAATACAACCTTAGCAAGAGAGAAAGAGGCAGTACCTAAACAAATGGCACAATTCAAAAATAGTTGGGTACTCTTTACTCTGCTGTAGGATTTCTCCTTTAGAAAAAGCTACACCTGCATGTACATAAAACTGTACAAAAAAACAAGGCATCACAAGCAAGAACTGAAATCTCATATAAATAGAATCAACACGAAGAATTACATAGGGGTTGCTTTGTTCCATCTCACTCAACTGATCTGTGTCTGGTCTTGCACATTTGGTATTACCCCTGGCTTGTCCTAAAGTAATGCTGCTCAAAATTCTTCCCCTTGCCTTTGAATGCGCTTGTCTGGACCAGAACTCATGGAATCCTCTTTTTTCTAACCTTCTCCACCTCTTTTCCTAGGCATGCATTTCCTGGTTTGAAATGGTGAAGGTATCTTCTAATGGTATTTTGACCATTGGATTATCAACCAATTACACTCCTATGGCATTTTTGTTCAGTGGCAACTTTTGCGTTTCTTAAGACTATATTCCTCAAGACTATTTTCAATTACTACTGGTGTCATCTTCCCTTTTGCCTCACACAAAACACATTTTAAAGTCTTAGTTGAGTTTGGGAGGCCAGGTAATACTGCTTTTCAACCCCTTTACCTGAATAGCCAGTCTTTTTTATTTCATAACTCTGGAAAAACCAAAGGAAAAGAGATGAAGAGCTCTCCACATTCAGATTATCAGCCTTGGCTTATTACCAAAAAGCAACCTTATTTGTTCCAATGGGCCTATAGCAAGTATATCCAAATACCGAAGCAATTTTGGGATGAGGTCAGTTTTATAACTCCCATCTGCAAGGGATGGACTAAAAATTAGATTGCCTCCTGTTATATTTTGACTAAGTGAGTTCAAACCTATGGATAGGCCTAAAAGAGGATAATCTTACCTGAGCAACGCAGGTATTCCTTCATTAGTGATTTTGGCTCCCATCTATTCCTTTCATAGTGGGATAGAATAGTATAGTATAGTGTAGTGTAGAGTGGAGTGGAGTGGAGTGGAGTGGAGTGGAGTGGAGTGGAAGGGAAGGGAAGGGAAGGGCAGGGCAGGGCAGGGCAGGGCAGGGCAGGGCAGGGCAGGGCAGGGCGTAGCAGAACAGAACAGAATAGAATAGGAAAAGGAAAGACCTGTCCTTTCCATACAATATAATTACACTGGAAAGAATCTGAGTATGGTGGATGGCTGAAGCCCTCCTTGGACAGTCTTTGTTTATGCTTTTATTTATTTACCTCAATAACTATATTTACACATACAGTCCAGACAGATTTTTAACCAAGAATTGAGGCACAAGCCAAAGCAGTCTGGTTTGCTAAGCCATAATATGTGGATTCACATATCATATTAAGTTAAAAATCAACAAACTATTTCAGAACTTTTTCCTGTTTACATTACACATGATCACCCTAACCTTAGGCTCTTGATACAAGAGTGGATAGGAAGTGCTATATTCCTGTTCTCCATCCTATGGATTGCTGCTGAAATAGCCCTGAGCCTTAAAAAGTATAGGGGTAGAAGTCCTTGTTTTTTTATACACACTGGAAGTTGCTTGTGATCTCAAACCTGGGACTCAAGAATTCAGTCATCTAATCACCCATGGCATGTAGCAGTTTACTATATGAATAGAGTCACTGGACTTCTCTTTGCAATGCTTCCCACTACCACTATATTTGGTCAGAAGGTGATCAGCAATCTGCTTAATAGAGGACAGAGAATACAGGGAGACACTAAAATTTCATATCCTAGAAATCATCTCTGATGATCAGAGGAAAATGAAAATTGCTTTATGTTGCTCCTACCAGTTTACTAGTTTGATAACCAACTTATATCCAAATGATCAGTCCTTTCAAACATGTACCCATATACCCACACAAACAATAGTTTTACAAAACATGTCATGTCTGTTTCCTTTCCTTCCTAGACACATGCAGTTGAGAAAGTTGAACAGAGGACTAGCAAAGAAGGGCAACATCCAGCCCACCTTCTGTAATACAGTTTAGAAAAACACATGGCAATGTGTGAGGAAAAAGTTGGGCCTGTTGGAACCAGAATTAAGCCAAGAGAAACAAGATGGGTACAACAAATGTCAGCTAATCTGGTGGATAGGTCCCCAGCCTGGAGACTCTCTTCCACTACCATATGTACTGGGAAAAGTCCCATAAATACTAGCTGGCGATTGCCATTAATACTATACTATCTGGAATCAGGCCTAGTTAAATCTAGAATACTGAGGGACTTAAGAACTTAGTCACCAAAGCAGCCAACTGCTTGCTGGAGGAAGAGTGCTCTCTTATAAATTCAGAGCTGGTCTTTTGAGTGATCCCAAATTATGACATCAATGGTTGGGGATAATAATGCCCATGAATAGTTGCACCATTTTTATGGGCCTCTACTGAAACTATGACAGGCTCCTGTAGTCGAATACTATGTGGCTAAACATGTGGCACTGGAAGAGAACATTGGAGCCCTTGAGGCTGTCTAAAGGTATAGGGAGGGGGTATGTGACTCCAGCATACAGAGGCCTATGGGCCCAAGTGTGATCCTGAGTCCAAGCTCCATTTCACAAAGGCAATGGTGGCTTACAGGCAGACAAATCAAAGGCCAGAATCATGGCACTGGGATCTAATGACCCCATGGAAATTCTCTGCCTCACATGAGGCAGTGGAGTAATTTGGGGGAGTTAGACATTCTACCACCTGAAAAACTAAAGGTTCTTCCATTTTTTTTATTACTGCAGTTCATTATCTATGGGGTAGGGGCAAAGGAGGACAGCTAAAAGCTCTGACTATCAGCTATAGGGCTCCTCCATACCTGATAAGAGTTTCTGAAGTCTGAAAAGTGATTAAGATTTAAAAACTCTGCCAAGTCCTTCCTTCTCAGTCCTGCTGACCAGCCAGAATACCCCCCTCCCAACTGATGCTTCATTCTTATTTACACTGTGGAAGTAAAGGGTGGGCTGGTTGGAAGTGCTTGCCCCAATGTGCTCTTCTGTGTGGTGAAAAATTCAAGCTGAAAATTTCTCCCTGTGGTGTTGTTTGTTTCAATGTCTTTTTGTTCCAAGGACAAATAAAACTCAATCAGGCAAGACATAAATGTCATTCCTAAAATTCATATTTACAGGAGTCTATAGTAGCAAGAGGCAGCTTTTCCCCATGTACCTGTACCAAGTGCTCTCAGCCCAATGGACTCCACCAAATCTGCGTGAACCTTTGGTAACTAAGCCATTTCCCACCCACCCCAGCCCTGAAACCAAGAAGCCAAGTTCCCTTCACTATATTCCTTTCTCTCTCTTTCCAGTTATCCATGGACCACTCTATTGAGAGCTTGGCTATTCTGGTTGGTGTCAGTTCCCTTGCTCAGTGAGGAATCAGTTAATGAAGTATTTCCATGCCCAATGACTGGGCATGGCAGTCTCATCTGGCAGGCACAGAACTGCCAATCTGAGTGATAAAGAATCATAGTTTGAAAAGTCACTTCATGCTGGAGCACTAGACACTGGTCTCAGCATTCTTTTCAAATATTATGTGGCCTCCTCACTCTCACAGGTAGATCTCTCGTTTGGCAGTTTGGGATGATGGTGTGGTGGCTGTCTGGAAATCTGAGGTCTGGGTGAGAGGGATTTCCTCCATGGGGCAATTCTTGCAGGGCTCATGGCTACTGTTGGAGAAGGCACTGTATGTGGGGAGCAGACGGAGATTAGCCATTTTGCTGTTGCGCTCTTCTGAGAGTCTGGGGCTTCCATTCCCAACTTGTTCTTGACTCCCTCTGTCTTGATAAGGCACAAATGTGGAGAGTTTGAGGGCATTCTTGGGCCGCCGGCTTGGAGAGGACTGACCTGGCATCCAGCAGGTATCAGAATGACCAAACTCTGTGCATTCTCGAGTACAGGTCCCTGTCAAGGCTACATCAGGCAAAGGTCGGAGATCTGTAAATAAGAAACAAGAAAAGGGAAGAATAAACATTCATTCATACATGTATAATGCAACAACATGACTGTTGTGGCCTGCCGGTGGCCAGCGGAGCTGGCAGCAGAATCAGACAGTGAGGAGGTTGGGAAGGAACATGGGCCAATCCTGGGGGCTGGGGAAAGCTCTGACGAGGGCTCTGCATTGGAGGCAGATAGGGAGATATACAACAGCGAGGCAGAGGAACAGCTGTTCCCAGTGTGCGCATGCGCAGAGCTGCCAGAAGACAATAACAACTCAGCAGGGCCAACTTGGGAGTAAAGAGACACCTTGGAGATGGCTTTTGCAGGAAATAATTTGTTCGTTCGGTTGTTTCAAGAGTGGAAAGTTCTGTTCGTGACTCTAAGAGACTCTATGCCAAGTTTTGCCTTACTCTGCATTTGGAAACAAGTTACGTGGCAGCTTGCCAAGCAAGATAAGGTGTCCTGATAAATATTTATTTGAAAAACTGTTTGAACAAGCCTTGCTGACTGTGAATGACAGTAATTCACAATTATGTAAATAGAAGGTTTTGTCGGGACTAAAACTCTGCTTCTTGCTTTTTAAGGGAGTCTAGGTCAGAACAATGACTAGCTAACACTTAAATCTTGGAAAATATATTTAAACAGTAATTTCCTTGTAACTATCATAGAACCACAAAGTTGGAAAAAGCCATATACTGTAGATCATCAACTTAGTGAAGGAATTACTGAAATAAAGGCATTTAAAGCAGATGCCTATTTAGACTCCATATGAAGACATCCAATGACATGACACATTGTACTGCTTTTAGGTTTTTTTTTAGAATAATTGGCTAATATTCTAATAAAGTTAGAATAATCTTTCCTCTAATTTAAATTCATTATTATATATCCCATATGCTGAGAACAGGTTTTGACCTTTTTCTGTGCAACATCCATTCTAAATTTTTAAAGAAATTTTTAAGCAAACTAAAAAAAGTCATGGAAAAAGGGATTGGCATTATAGTGACATGCAAAATATATATTTGTGCTTATGCTCACAGAAGACCCAAACTATGTATGTACCAAATGTAAATTATATGAATTACTAGAAGAAAAAGTAAGGGATCTAGAGGCAACTCTAGCCACTCTGAAACTCAGTGAGCAAAGTGACAAACCCCAACCTAAGCAAGAAGACTACACCAAAATTAAACACAATGTAAACCTTTAATAAAGGGTTGGTGTTGCCAAAAAACCTTTGGATTCCCGGACCATGGTCTGCACTACCTCCATGATGGGCTTTTGGCAAGGGATGGGTACCTCATAAAGGCAAGGTACCTCATAAAGACATAAAGAAGAATGTTTCCAACAAATAACTGGCTCAACTTATCAGGAGGTCTTTAAAATTGAAGGGGGAGGGTGACCAATCTTTAGGATCTCCAGGACCTAATTACAAGCAAAAACCCCTAGAAAAAAAGTCCAATAATGAGGTAAGGAGGGATGGGAAAAAGATAAACTCAATGTTGTGGCCCCGCCCTCTGAGCCTATCCCATCGGAGGAAGAAAGCTCCAAGCATGAGGAAGAGGAGTCAGCCAGGCCTCCCTCTCCAGGCCCCTCCCCTCTGGCACTGTCTCAGGAGCCGGCCGAGGGAGAGGAGATTAGCCGGGAGACAGGTGTCTCAGATGAGAGTGAGGGAGAGACGTCATTCCTGGATGCACGCCTCCGAAGGCGTGATAAACGATTGCAGCAGCTCAGGAGGCGTGCTAGGGATTAGAACTGAGTCACTGGACCACACCCCAGAGACTATATAATAGAGGGTGGTGGCCAGTGATCCCTGTGACGAACAAAAATAAACCTTGGATAGTCACTAAAGCATCGTCCGAAACTGCTGAGAGGAATATTATTTCTGTTGGACTCTTGTACGCTGAGTATATTATCTTTCTGTTTCTGTGGAAATAAAAGCACTTGGCAGACGGTGTGTATATCGCTGCCAAGTTGGAGATAAAGACCTGGGTGTGTGCCAAGTGTTTCCTTAACCCTCGGCTGGCTGTGTTTGTGTGTGTGTGTGGACGGGGACAGATCACTCAAATACCAAATAGGAGACATAGGAAGCATACCCAGAGCCAGACATAAAGACCTCAGGTGCCCAAAGTTTGGGTGAACAAATAGGGTGAACTTGAACTATTAATACATGAGGGTAGATACGATATAGTTGGAATTACAGAAACTTGATGGGACAAAACCTATGACTGGAACATACTGATAGAAGGATACAAACTGTTCCAAAAAACAGACCCCATAAAAGAGGAGGTGGAGTTGCTCAGTATGTAAAGGACCACTACATTGCTATAGAAATGTACGAAACCAAAGACGAAAACCTCCTAGAATGCATACGGGTCAATAGAAATTATGCAAGAAAAAAATAATGACATTGCCATAGGTGTATACTACAGGCCACCCAACCAAGCAGAAGCCAAAAAAGCCAACAGAGGGATACAATCAAGATCAAGTGAGGTACTAATACTACTCTATAAAGCCTTAGTAAGTAAGACCACACCTAGAATACGGCATCCAGTTTTGGTCACCAAACTATAAAAAATATGTTGAGACTCTAGAAAGAGTGAAGAGAAGAGCAACCAAGATGATTAGGGAACTGGAGGCAAAACATACGATGAATGGTTACATGAACTGGACATGGAGAAAAACCAGGGGAGATGTGATAGCAGTCTTCCAATATTTGAGGGGCTACCACAGAGAGGAGGAGGTCAAGTTATTTTCCAAAGCACCTGAAGGCCAGACAAGGAATAATGGATGGAAACTGAACAAGGAGAGATTGGAGAGATTCAACCTGGAAATAAGGAGAATTTTTCTGACAGTGGAAACAATCAACCAATGGAACAGCTTGCCTTCAGAGATTGTGGGAGCTTCATCACTGGAAGCTTTCAAGAAGAGACTGGACCGCCATCTGTCAGAAATGGTGTAGGGTCTCCTGCTTGGATAGGGGGGGGGTTTGAACTAAATGGCCTACAAGGTCCCTCCAACTCTGTTAATCTGTTAAAACAATAGAGAGCAAAAAGGTTAAAAAAATGACCCCATATATGAACCTAAAGAAGAAAAGTGATACATTGAAACTGAACACAATAGTGGCATCTTGAGAGAAGTTGAAACAGTTTATGTCCAGTTTATGTCTGTAGATATTTTCTCAGCCCTCTTTCTGGTTTGTGCAGTACACAAATCCTCAATGGAAGGCAGGCTGGTTGCAATAGTTTTTTCTGCAGCCCTAATTATTCGTTGAAGTCTGTTTGGTTGCTGTGCCAAACCAGACAATTATAGAGGTACAAATTACAGACTCAATCATTTCTCTGTAGAATTTTATCAGTGGACCATTGGACAATCTGAACTTCCTGAGTTGATACAGGAAGAACATTTTTGTTGTGCCTTTTTAACAATGGTTCTAATGTTAGGTGTCCATTTCAAGTCCTGGGAGTCCTGGGATGCCCAGAAACCTGAAGGTCTCTACTGTTGGTTCTGTGTTGTCTAATATTGTAAGAGATGGTAGAATAGGAGGGTTTCTCCTAAAATATACTATCATCTCTACAGTTTTAAGAGTGTTTAACTGCAGATTGTTCTGGCTACACCAGAGGGCCGGTTGTTCTACCTCCCATTTGTATGCAGACTCATCATCATCTTGAATGAGACCAATGACTGTTGTGTCATCTGCAAACTTCAGTATTTTAACAAAGGGATCCTTTGAAATATAGTCATTGGTACAGACAGAAAAAAATAATGGAAAGAGCACAGAGTCCTGGGGGGCTAAAATCAATGTGATTTTACCTAGTTTTACCTGCTGCTTCCTATCTGTTAAAAAGCTTATAATCCATCTGCAACTGTAGTCAGGCACAGTTAATTGAGCCAGTTTGGAGAGAACGATTTTTGGAATGATGGTGTTGAATGCCAAGCTGAAGTCTACAAAAAGAACCCTTGCATAGGTCTTTGGGGATTCAAGATGTTGTAAGATGTAGGTAATATGGCAGTGCCATATTGAACAACATCTGCCAATCTATTTGCACAATATGCAAATTACATGAGGTCTAGCAGTGGATCCATGATGGCTTTCAGGTGGGCCAGAATTAACCTTTCAAAGGTTTTCATAACTACAAATGTCAGAGCAAGCAGTCTGTAGTCATTCAGCTCCTTGATGGAGTGTTTCTGGGCACTGGGATGATAGTAGAGTGTTTGAAGCAAGAAGAGACAATCGAGGCAAACCTGTAGCTTTAACTTTGCCTCTTCAGTCCAAGATTTCACTGTTTTAACTATCAGTTTTATGATTTCAAGTCTTTGTCTATAAACAGGTACCAGGTGAATCATATAGTGATCAGAGTGTCCCATAGCTCTTCTTGGTAGAGTAAGATAGGCAACTCTTTAGTGTTGAGCAGCAGTGGTCTAAAATATTTTTGCCTCTAGTAAAACAGCTGACATGCTGAGTGTATCTTGGCAGCTCCTGGCTTAGGTTAATGCTGTTAAAATCTCCTATTACAATGAGTAGGGAGTTTCTGTTTAGCCCACATGATTTGGTCAGCTAAGGTTTGCAATGCCTTGTTTATACAAGCTTGGTTTGATGATCCGGGGTGGGCACGGAAGCAATACAGCCAGAGAACAGTTCTAATTCCCCTTTATTACTCTTACACACACCTCCGACAGCCTCTGGCTGCGAGTAGTCCAGCAAGTAAAGTTAACAAGGCAGCAACCAAGGCAAGAAGTCCAGTAAGCAAAGCAGCAACCAAGGCAAGAAGTCCAGCAAGCAAAGTTAACAAGGCAGCAAACAAGGCAAGAACAAAATCCAGACATAGGAAACTGCATGTGAGGCTCCATGGCTTCAACGCTTGTTCCCGGCAAATGCCCCTCCCAACAGCGTCTCTTTAAATCTCATTCCTCAGGTGAGCATTGTGAAGAGGGGCAGGGCGCCCTCCTCCCAAGTCGTCAGGTTGCCCTGCACTGATCCTGCCTTCTCTCCATTCTTCATGCTCGGGGATTGGGGAGAGGTAATTGCTCATTGCCAGAGCTCCATCGCTCCTCTGCTTCGCCTGGCCCTCCTCCGCCCCCTCTCCCTCACTGGTGAGGGTGAATTCCTCTGGTCGTTTCTCTGTTGGTCCTAGCTCTGTCTCTTCCTCCTCCTCAGACTCTGCCGGGGCAATGACATTTGGGGTGGTAGGTATACCACTAGTATAAAAGAACAGAACTCATGGGGGGCATGAAATTAATGAGTAGTGTCTCTGTCCACATCACAGAATTTCTTTAGTGTAGTGACATTTTTACACCAATGATTGTGTGTGTGTGCGCGCGTGTGCATGTGTGTGTATACACACACACACACACACACATCAAATTTATATTTCACTGATAAAGAAATAAAGGGAGACTAGTATAGATCTATTTCAAGCTATTTCAAGCTCTCATCAGCTAGCCATACCCTTACTTGGATTCGAACTTTTGTGTGTGTGTGTGTGTGTGTGTGTGTGTATACACACACACACACACACATACATACATACATACACACACACACATATAATTTAATATATATTAGAAATATATAATATTTCTAATTATGTTATATTTTATATATATTTAAAATGTATATATATGTGATGACCCAGGACACGGCACAGAGATAACACAAACAGCTAGCAGTTCAAACTGCCCCTTTATTGCTCCAAATCTCCCCAAATGCTCTCACATTTCTGGCAAGTCCCAGAGCAGAGTAATAACAAACTTGAACACAAACATCAAGTAGCCTCTGGCTGCACTTAGTCCAACCCAGCGCTGTCTGCACCAAGGCTGCACAGCAATAAATTCCAAATATATTTGGCAAAACAAGAGCAAAGCAAAAGATCCAGATAATTAGTCCAGAATGCCAACAAGGAATGCAAGGATTCTTTTTTTTTTAATTGAAAAGTTTTACAAAAAAAAAGAATCCCCCCCACCCTTTCCCTCCCCTCCCCCCCTGAGACTTCCCAGAGCAAAATACAGGGTACTTCAATTAACAATCATAAGCTAAATTAACCTATCTATCCTCAGACTACTAAATCCCCCCCTGAAATCTTAACTCCACTGTAGATAACATAATACTTCTAATACTTAACGTTCATTCATATGCTATTTGATATTTCCTTGTCTGATACTTATTTTGAATATAATCAATCCATCTTCTCCATTCTGATACATATCTTTCTTGTGTATAGTCCTTCAAATATGCTGAGATTTTTGCCATTTCTGCTAAGTTCGTTACTTTCAGTATCCACTCTTCAATAGTAGGCAAAAAGTCCTTCTTCCAGTATTGTGCTATCAACCCTTGCTGCTGATATTAAGTTCAAAATCAATTTAGTCTCTAATACTGTACAATCCATCGTTATACCCAGTAAAAACAATTGAGGAGTAAATTTCAACCTTTTTTTCAAAATGTTCTGCATCACCCACCAAATTTTTATCCAAAATGCCTTGATTTTCTTGCAGGTCCACCATATATGATAATAGGTTGCATCATCACATTCACATCTCCAACATTTAGCTTGCAAATTCGGGTACATACATGATAATTTTTTAGGAACTAAATGCCATCTATAAAAAATAATTTGTCTAACATTATATTTCATCTGCCTCCCTTTTATAAAACCTGATTGGTCATTATGAATTGTTTGCTGCATAACTGGCATTAATCTGTTCGCTAATATCTTAGCAAAAATTTTATATTGGCCTAAAATTTTCAGGTTTGATACAGTTTTGATCTTCCTTCGGAATCAATGAAACAAAAGCTGTTCTCCAAGAGGGTGGAACTCCTCCCCCTAATTGAATTTTACAAAATAGAGCTCTAAGCGGTTCTACCATTTCAAACTGTAAATTCTTATAATAAACAGCTGTTAATCCATCTGTTCCTGGAGCTTTCCCTGTTTTTAACTGCTTAATTGCCGCAATGATCTCCTCAGAAGTTATTGGTTGATTCAATCCTTCCCTCTGTTCCAACGTTAATTCCGGAATATTCCCTTCATTTAAGTATCTATCTATATCTATACCTTGTATTGAGTCACTAGCATATAACTTTGTATAAAATTCTAAAAAAGCCTTTTTAATCATATTCTGTTGGTAAATTTCCTTACCTCTATATTCTATTTTACCAATGACTCGTGATTTCTGTTTATTCCTCAGCATGTAGGCCAACCACCTACCTGGTTTATTGGCATTACAAAATGTATTATGTTTAGCATATTGTAAGCTAGTTGCCACCTGATCAGCCATTAACATATTAAATTGCCCTCATAATATATTTATTGTTTCTTTTACCTTCTTGTCTCCTGGATTAAGTATAAGTAATTATTCTTTCTTTTTTTATTTCTTCCTCTATCTCTTTCCACTTCTTTTGTTGTTTTAGTCTATATTTATTATTCATATGTATTAACTTACCCCTCATATAAGCCTTACTAGCATCCCAAACCATTTCCATAGAGGTACCCTTGTTCATATTAATAGCAAAAAATTCTTTCATTTGTTTTTTAAGCTTTTTCACATTTTCTTCATATCTAATAAATTTTCATTTAATCTCCAAGACCTCCTTTCTCCCCTCTCCTGTTCAAATTCCACCCAAACCGGACTATGATCAGTTAAAATTCTTGGACATATCTTGGTCTTCTTCACCCTAGAAATAAAATCATTTGTGGTTAGTATAAAATCAATCCTGGAGAAGGATTGATGTCTATCAGAAAAGAAGGTGAAATCTCTTTCCTCCATATTGCGTTCTCTCCAAATATCTCTCAGTTCCATATCTTCCATCATATCAAAAAAAGATTTAGGTAATTTTGCACGTGTTGAAATCTTGGATAAACTTTTTTTATCTCTCTGTGTGTCTATTACTCCATTCCAGTCACCCATTAATATAAAAGATTTATAATCCCATTGTATTATTTTAGTATGTAAAAATTTATAAAATTTGTCTTGTTGCATATATTCCAATTAAAAGGATTTTTCCAGTCTGTGTTAATAATTCAATTGCGATATATCTTCCTTGATCATCTGCCTCGATTAGATTAGCTGATAATCCTTTCTTTACATATATAACTAACCCATTTTTCTTCTCTGGCGCTGATGCCACAAAGTGTGTACCTAATCTTGAATTTATCAAATATTTTTGGTCTAATAACCTAATATGTGTTTCTTGCAAACAAATAACATTGTTGTTAAATTGTTTCAAGTAATGAAATACTTTCTTTCTTTTTTGTGGTGAATTTAAGCCATTAACATTCCAAGATAGAAATTTAGTTGCCATCTTTAGCTTTTGGAAGCCGCATGAGCACCAGCTGAAGATCCTCCTCCACCTTACTCTTCGGCCTAGCCCCCCCCACTGCTTCTGTTTTCTAAACTTCTTGAGATAAATCTTGAGATTGTTGCATTTTTAACTGTTGTTCTTGAAGTTTATAAGTTGATCGGGTCAGTCGTTGTACTTTCGGTTCTCCCTTCTTGAGTGGTTCCAGAGTTGGGGGTAAGCCCCCAAGATCCAGATCTTCTTCCGTGATGATTCCTCCAGCTGCAACTTCAGCATAGGTTTGTATCTGCTTTCCATCTTTTTCTTGTTGTATCATCTCCATTTTCTTTCTGCTCCCCCCTGGTGAGGGTGGGTATCCAGCCTTTAAAACATTAACATAGAAATCTTTTGCCTTCCAGACTGTATTTAACCGGTATCTTTCTCCATTATAAGTCACTATTAAACCAGTTGGAACGTCCCATCTGTATGCCACTTGTTGATTTCTCAGCTCATTTACCAAAAAGCCAAAGTCCTTTCTACTTCTCAACATCTTTGGAGGGATCTCTTTCAAAACCACCACTTCTTGCCCAGCCACCTGAACCTTATTCTTGTAGGAAGCTTGTAAAATATCATTTCTGATCCTTCTGGTTGTAAAATAAATCACCACATCTCTTGGCAGCTGTCTTTGCCTTGCCAGCCAGGAGTTAACCCTGTAGATTTTATCAATTCGGCTTGCCACCTCTTCTGGTCTTTCTTTAATTATCTCTGCAATAGCATCAGCACAAATATTCTTTAAATTTTCTTTGCTGTTTTCTTTCAGGCCTCTCAATCTCAAAGCAAATTCCATGGACCTGTATTGTAACATTACCAATTCATCATCAACTTTCTCTGTTTTGGTCATGGCATCTCCCATTTTGCTTTCCAAATTTAAATTGGCTTGATTAATTTCTTCCACTTTCTCATCCAACTGAATAACAAGTTTTGACAATCCTGATACTGCAAAAACAATATCATCTCTTATTTCATCGTGTTTTTTTACAACCACTTCCTTAATTGATTTTATATCCTCCTCAACTTTCTTTAATTTCCCTTCCACAAGTACTGTTACATTATTCATTGCTGTGGCTTGATTATTCATAGCTTCTTTCATTGCTGTTGCTTGATTATTTATGGCTTCTTTCATAAACTCTTTAAAATCATTGAGAGCAGCCTCCTGACTCTGTGAATCAGCTGGAAGTTGTGCTTTCTGTGTCACCACTGACACACCTGGGGAACCTCCCCCTCCTTTAACAACTCCTGGCTTAACTTGTTTAGAAGCCATCTTTTTTCCTTTTTAAAGAAATCTTTTTTTCCCCCCAAAGCCACAAAGTCCCTTGAACAACTTTAAAGTGCTTGTAATTTATAGTCTCTAATTTATCAGGCAAAATAGTCTTTTCTCCACAAATTCTCACTTCCCAGCAGCTTTAAAAGTTCTCAATAAGCACTTTCGTTTCTGACTTTCACTTTCAAAACCATAACAAAGACGCCATCTTCAGCCTCCAGCTCAAAGAAATTCAATTTGAAACAAAGTAACTCCGGAGTTAAGCTCTGTTACTTTAAGGCTTGTTCTCCTGTTTCCGCTCTGCCTGCGCTTGTAATCAATCAAACTCACTTTTGACAGCAGGATGGTTTCGGCGTCTGGCTCTGTTTAAAACAGAGTTGCCTCAGATCCGGAGCTTCTTGGTGGGCTGACCGGGGAGCTCTCACCCTCCAAGCCTCTGGAATTTTTCCAGAGGACTTTCGGGGAGCTCTACTCGCACCCACCAGCTCTCCTCTCCTTCTTCTCCTGATGGAGAGGTTTCTCAGCCGCCAGACAGCCGATTAGCGCTGTCAAAGCGGCTTTTATGAGATCGCAGGGCTGGCGGTCTAAAGAGACCGTCCATGACGCCTGCGGTGCCAAACCGGAAGTCGGAATGCAAGGACTCTTGACAAGTTCAAACGGCAGCACACAACACTTCAGGAACTCAGTATTTGTTCCCGACAAATGCCCCTCTCCACGGCGTCTTCTTAAGTCTCATTTTCCCAGGTGTGCCTGGTGAAGCTGGATGGGACACTTTCCTCGCAAGTGGCCTGCTCTCCTGAGCCCCGTTTTGGGCCTGGGCGGCCTCCTGCACCACCCTGGCAGCCAAAACAGGGCACAGGTGGTGGGGAGGCATCCCGTTTTGGCTGCTGGAGTGCTGCAGGAAAATAATTGGGAAAGAAAATAGTTGGGAACACAGGCAGAAATCAAAAGAAAAAGAATTGGTCAGGAAAGTATTTTTTTCAAAAAAGGAGGTGGCCAAAGAGAACAGAGTCCAAATATAAGGTGCAGAGAGCACATTGTCACAGAAGAAATATGGATGGTATAGGAATGAGAAAAGCAGTTAAAAACAAACAAAATGTGGACTGGATAACAAACTCCAGTTGCAAGGAAATCCCTCTTCCAGGGTCAATTTTAAGAAAAATTTTAAGGCAGTGAAATTGGACACATGATAGAATACTTTGCACTGGCAAAGAGGTTTCTGAATTGGGAAATTTTGATCCCTAATTTTCCTTCACTGACACTCGTTGAGAGGACTGGAAGACTTCTGATTTAATGGCAGAGAGGACAACAGAAGGAATTCTTGAAGCTACACAGACTCAACTTTAGGCAGCTTTAGTCTATCAGAATTTTGCCTACAATTAGTCAAGGCAAGATGATCCTCTCTTTAGCAGCATTTCTTTCCTTTCTCTCATTCAGCCTTTCTCTAACCCCAACTTTTCACTGCACTTTCTAGTTTGCACCTGTCCTTTTTCCTATAACCAGAAGGGTTTCTTTCCTTGCTTGGGTAGTTCCCTTGGCTGCCTTTTCTGGGCTGAGTCTCCTTTTCTTTCTTCCTCTGAGGTTTCCTCTGCATCTTCCTGCTGTGACTTTTGCTCAAGAAGCCCTTGGAATTTGCTTTGTTGTTCCACAGTCAGATTTTCTTGACTTGCTTCTCAACTCACTTTTTCTCTTCTTTCTGAGACTATTCAGAAAATCATATCCCCACTCCTATCCCAGTGGTAAAATCCTACAGGTTCGCACCGGTTCGGGCGAACTGGTAGTGATAAAAGCTACTGGTTTGGCGAACTGGTAGTATAAAAAAGCTACCGGTTGGTCCTAATCAGTATTTCCGACAATCAGCTGTGCCGCGCAATTTATATTTGCTAGAAAACAGAAAATCTAAATAGCGCAGCACAGCTGTTTCCCCCCTTGCTTGTCTACTTACCTTGTTAAGTGTCCTTTTTCCACACAAAGCATGCGTTTGGTGTGCACTGTGCATGCACATGCATTTGGTGCACACTGCACATGCACACTCAGCATGTGTTTGGCACTCAGTGCGCATGCGTGCGCAACTTGAGTTTGGTGCGCACTGCGCATGCAGCAAACCGGTGGCAAACCGCGGAGGATTTCACCACTGCCCCATCCCCTTTCTGTTTATATTCCCCAGAGAGGTAATTAAATATGTCCTTCTTTTTAACAGATTCTACTTGTCACAGAAAAGGGACTGGTGGCTTGGCTGAGGTTTCTAGAGTCCTATGTTGACTTGGATTCTACCTCTCTTTCTTTTTCTCTCTGTGTCTCTTTCTCTGTATTTGGTAGTCCCAATCTGCTTTTTCAACTAATGTCAACCCAAGCAGGCATTGATTTTTTACCCCTTGAGGTCTTTATGATTACTTTCTGAACTTGCACCCTCATCCTTGAAGCTGTTTGTCATATTACTGAGCTCATTATCTTACTCCCCAGCTTCTACACACATAATTCAACTAAAATTAAATTGCCACACTTGCTTTCTGTTTTCCTGCTCATCAATGGAGTTGACTTCTATTAACTCTTTTTTTGAGGAAAGAGCCAAACCGTGAGCAAGCTGACTTTTCGTTCATTCTTATTTCAAATTTATTAGCATCGACCCCCTGCCCACATTTTGGTTGGCAGAGCACTATCAAAACTAAAAACAAAACAAAAGGAGAAATGTTTCCTCCTTTGCATTTGACCATGCAAGAAGGGGCAGAAAAGTAGAAAGGGAAAGAGTAAAGACAAAGGAAAAGAAAAAGAAGAAAAGATGGGAAGAAAGCAAGGAAGGAAAAATAAGGAAAGAGGGGAATGAAGAAGAAATTAAAATGAAGAGGGAAGGAAAAAGAAGAAAAGGAAGGAAGGAAGGTATAATGAGAGTGAGGGAGAGTCTGAGGGAAGTCCTGCCTTAGCACTTGGCTACCACAGGTGCCCCCCTGATACAACTCCTGTGTAATGCCCTCTATGGCCACGCCACCATGGCCCTCCATGGCCCTCTAAACACAACCCTGATGCAGCCCTCAATGAAATCAAGTTTGACACATCTGGATTAGATGAAAAGATAAAGAGAATATTTATCAGATGACACAAAACTGGATTAGATAACTCATGTCACAGAATACAGGAAAACAACTGAAAATATTCTTAATCAGTGAAAAAAGTGGGTTCAGAATAATATAATGAAATTTAGCAGGGACAAATGTAAAGTTCTTCATTTATGAAAGAAAAATCAAAAGAATAGCTAGTGGATTCTACTGTGATACAAGAATTTGTAGGAAAAATCTATTGAAATAGCGATAGATATCAAGCTAAATGAGATCAAACAGTGTGATGTAGCAAAAAGCAATTCCAGTTTTAAACAGAGAAGTATGATCAAGAGAAGTACAATTTCCAAATGACTCTGTTTCTTTCGTGTTGGGGGACCCTTCGAAGGCGTGTTGAAGGCTTGGAGAGCTACACGAAGCAGAGGGGAAGCCCAAAGTTCAGCGAAGTGGTATGCAACCGCCTGCTGGAATGAGGGAAACCCTCTTTAACCCGGCGTGAATGTGTCCTGTCATCTCATCTTGACATGACACAGCCTCGGGGCTGTGACAGCGCACGATAGAATTGGAAGAGGAAATTTAATCAGCATGTGCTCATTTCCACTGGTGAGAGACTCCCATATGCATAACAATTGGAACTGTCCAAGTGACCAAAGCAAGGTATTTGGCAAATTACAGAGAGCTCCGGCAGGAAACTAGCGGCGAATTAAAGAGACGAGATGAGAGGATCGGGAGAAACAGAAAGGAAGATCGAAAGCCGACTGTAAGGGGGATAGGGAGAGCGAATAAGTGTAAGATAATGGAGGAAGAGGAAGAGAAGAGAAAAAAAGAGAACTCATATGTCGAAATTTGATAAGAAAAAAGAAAGGGGGTGGCGAAAGATGATTAAGATGGACGGAGATCGAGTGATTAGAGAAAGCATGAGAGACAAGGAAGGAAGCTTGGAGATGACCAAAAGATTAGACGGAGGTCTAATCCGTCTTAATAAACAAGTTGAGAACGGTGCCTGGTGGAGGAAAACAAGGATTTATAACGAAAAATGAAAGCAGAGTGACGGAAACGATCTTTATTTAAATAGTTACAAAGTTAAAAACGCTTGAAAGAGACAGTGAGAAGATGGAGAGAGAGGGGCGAGGAGAAGAAAGGGAAAAAAGAACTGTAAAAATTGAGAAATCCAGATACAATAAAGCATTGGGAAACTAAACTAAAAGAATTAAAAAAAAAAGTTAAAGGAGAGGACATATCCTGAGTGAAATAGAAAATAGATTGTCATATTGTTACATTATAATATGTGATTAACATTTTGGCAACGGGATATTTTCTGAATAGTGATGTGCCTGCAATTTTTGTGATAAAACAGCATTTACAAGTACACAATGAAATATTGACATAGATAGTAGTTTAAGATTAGTCAGATTGTACTGAAGGTATTATATTTAGCATAGAACTATTTATAATTAATATTTATTGTAAATTAAGATATTTACAGTCAGGTCTAGAAATATTGGGACATCGACACAATTCTAACATCTTTGGCTCTATACACCACCACAATGGAGTTGGAATGAAACAAACACGATGTGTGTTAACTGCAGACTGTCAGCTTTAATTTGAGGGTATGTACATCCAACTCAGGTGAACGGTGTAGGACTTACAGCAGTTTGTATATGTGCCTCCCACTTGTTAAGGGACCAAAAGTAATGGGACAATTGGCTTCTCAGCTGTTCCATGGCCAGGTGTGTGATATTCCCTCATTACCCCAATTACAATGTGCAGATAAAAGGCCCAGAGTTCATTTCAAGTGTGCTATTTGCATTTGGAATCTGTTGCTGTCAACTCTCATGATGAGATCCAAAGAGCTGTCACTATCAGTGAAGCAAGCCATCATTAGGCTGAAGAAACAAAACAAACCCATCAGAGAGATAGCAAGAACATTAGGCATGGCCAAAACAACTGTTTGAAACATTCTCAAAAAGAAGGAATGCACCGGTGAGCTCAGCAACACCAAAAGACCTGGGAGACCATGGAAAACAAGTGTGGTGGATGACCGAAGAATTCTTTCCCTGGTGAAGAAAACACCCTTCACAACAGTAGGCCAGATCAAGAACACTCTCCAGGAGGTAGGTGTATGTGTGTCAAAGTCAACAATCAAGAGAAGACTTCACCAGAGTGAATACAGAGGGTTCACCACAAGATGTAAACCATTGGTGAGCTTCAAAAACAGGAAGGCCAGATTAGAGTTTGCCAAACAACATCTAACAAAGCCTTCACAGTTCTGGAACAAGATCCTATGGACAGATGAGACCAAGATCAACTTGTACCAGAGTGATGGGAAGAGAAGAGTATGGAGAAGGAAAGGAATTGCTCATGATCCTAAGCATACCACCTCATCAGTGAAGCATGGTGGTGGTAATGTCATGGCGTGGGCATGTATGGCTGCCAATGGAACTGTTTCTCTTGTATTTATTGATGATGTGACTGCTGACAAAAGCAGCAGGATGAATTCTGAAGTGTTTTGGGCAATATTATCTGCATTCAGATAATATTCAGCCAAATGCTGCAGAACTCATTGGACGGCACTTCACAGTGCAGATGGACAATGACCCAAAGCATACTGCAAAAGCAACCAAAGAGTTTTTGAAGGGACAGAAGTTATGCAATGGCCAAGTCAATCACCTGACCTGAATCCCATTGAGCATGCATTTCACTTGCTGAAGACAAAACTGAAGGGAAAATGCCCCAAGAACAAGCAGCAACTGAAGACAGTTGCAGTAGAGGCCTGGCAGAGCATCACCAGGGATGAAACCCAGCGCCTGGTGATGTCTATGCGTTCCAGACTTCAGGCTGTGATTGACTGCAAAGGATTTGCAACCAAGTATTAAGAAGGGAAAGTTTGATTTATGATTATTATTCTGTCCCATTACTTTTGGTCCCTTAACAAGTGGGAGGCACATATGCAAACTGCTGTAAGTCCTACACCATTCACCTGAGTTGGATGTACATACCTTCAAATTAAAGCTGACAGTCTGCAGTTAACGCACATTGTGTTTGTTTCATTCCAACTCCATTGTGGTGGTGTATAGAGCCAAAGATGTTAGAATTGTGTCGATGTCCCAATATTTCTGGACCTGACTGTAAGTTAATATTAAGACCTATTTGGAGTGATATATGATTATACCGTACTGTATTGTATGTCCATTGACATAGATAGTAGTTTAGGATTAATCAGATTGTATTGAAGGTATTATATTTAGCATAGAACTATCTATAATTAATATTTATTATAAATTAAGATATTTAAGTTAATATTAATATCTATCTGGAGTGATATATGATTATACCATATTGTATTGTATGCCTTTATGATTGACTTACAGTTGTAAACTCTTATAAG
The DNA here is from genome assembly GCF_059756535.1 of Pantherophis guttatus. Taxonomy (NCBI): domain Eukaryota; kingdom Metazoa; phylum Chordata; class Lepidosauria; order Squamata; family Colubridae; genus Pantherophis; species Pantherophis guttatus. Next base: position 115,658,766 of record NC_142065.1, on the reverse strand, counting down.
TTTTTTGGGTAGGTAACCAACGAAAATAGAAACTGAAATCTAGAGCCTAGAAAAAACAAAATGTGGAAGAAGTAAACTCTACAATATTGATAGGTAAAGGGAAAAGATATTGAGAAAGCGAAAAGTAATATAAAAGTGGCCAAGCCAAAAATACTGTAGATATAGGGAAAGGAACATAACTATAAGAAAATTAACTTAGAGGGATAAAAGAAAGTATTATTATTAGTGATAAAAATAGTGGATGGTAATCTGGAAAAAGATTTATAAAATTTTAGGAGAACAGAGTAACATTCTAAAAGAAATGACAAGTATCACCAGTATTCCCTGAGAACAGGGAAAAAGGCAGCATCAAACCCAACGGTGGCAATGGCTTCCCCATCAACCCAGAGGACAATAGAAGGAATGCTGCTTACAGAAAAATCAAGCTCCAATTTGACTTCTCAAACGATGCAGACTACTCTCATAATGATTCAGGAAACTATGATGAAACTTCAGGAGACGATGATGAAAAACCATGGAGAATTGAAATCTGACATACATAATTTAGACAACAAAATGGATTTAATTCAAGAGGTGATACAAAAAAATGAGCAAAAAATTAGGTCCGTGGAAATAAAAACTGAATAAACTGAAAAAAAATTTGAGCAGATAGACCAAAAAATGATGGTGGTAAACAAAGACTTGGAAAGCTCATTAATGCATTTGGAAATGGATCGAGCCTCTTTTTACCTGAGATTTCAAAATGTGGCAGAAACAAAAAAGATGACCTAGGAGAGATAATGGCGGGACTGATTGCGGAAGCCCTCCAGAGAGATAAAAAAGAGATTATAAACAAGATGGACGAATTGTACAGAGTTCAAACCAATTATGCAAAGCGTCACCATTCATCAAGGGAAGTACATATCAGATTTGCATGCAAAAACGTGCGAGATATTATCTATAAAGTCACAAGAGAATTTGTTTAAAACCTCCTGTCTAGCCCCAGTTCATGTAACGAAGTCCGGATCTGAAGAAACAGAAACTTGAACGGAAAAGGAGTTAATAGACATTCGTGATCCCCCCCCAAAAAGGGAGGGTATGGACTCTCATGCAGCGCAAGGAGAAAGAACCTTCAGGTAAGTCCAATGTTCCTTCTCCCTTGCGCTGCTTAGAGAGTCCATTGAATGGGATATACTCAAGCTAAATATCCCTTGGGGTGGGAGGGAAAGTAGAGTCAAACAGACCCTCCTGAGGAAGGACCTGCTGGAGTACTCTGCGGCTGAAGGCAGCTTCGGCTGATGCAAACTTGTCTAATATGTAATTGCGAATGAAGGGTGTTGGTGAAGCCCAAGTAGCTGCCCTGCAGATCTCGAGAAGAGGAGCCTGGGTGGCCCAGGCGGTGGTGGTGGCCACACTACGTGTTGAGTGTGCCGTGATGCGGCCAGGAGGAATTTTGTTCTTTCGTTCGTAGGAGATGCCATGGAGATGCAGGCTTTAAGCCAGCGAGCAATGGTAGAAGAAGACACCTTCAGACCCATAGAACTTGGTTGAAAGGAAATGAATAAAGATTCAGATTTACGGAACAGAGCTGTTCTGGTAATATACTTTTTCAAGGCCCTGCAAAAGTCCAGAGTGTGCCAACATCGTTCGTTGGGATGAGAGGGTCCAGGACAAAAGTCAGTTAACACAATCTCTTGGGCCCTGTGAAACCAGGTGTTGATTTTTGGGAGGAAGGTGGGATCCATTCTCAAAACGACCCAGTCCAAATGAAATATGCACAAGTCCTTGCGCATAGAAAGGGCCGCCAACTCTGACACCCTGCGAGCTGAGGTGACAGCGACGAGGAAGGTGACCTTGAAGGTCAGAATTTTGAGGCTGGCAGAGGACAGCGGTTCAAAACGTGATCCCGTTAGGGCCTGAAGGACGAGGCAAAGATCCCAGGAGGGATACCTGTGAACAGGTGGAGGGCGAAGGTTGGAAGCTCCCCGTAGAAAACAGCAAATTCGTGGGTGCTGAGACAGGGTGCCCTGATCCTTGCTGGGGAGGATGGTTGCCAATGCCGTGATTTGTCGTAGGGTGTTGACTGCTTGACCGGCTTCCAGACCCGTTTGAAGGAAGTCCAGCACCTGCGGGATGGACGCTTGCGTGGAGTCAATCTCTGAAGAGACACACCAGTGACGAAAGGAAGACCAAGTTGCGTCATATATGCGGGTGGTGGACCCTCTGCGTGAAGTGAGGAAGGTGGTTATAACCCTGGATGAGAAGTGGTCCCTCTTCAAGATCTCCCTTTCAAGTGCCAAGCGGCTAACTGGAACCACTGGGGGTCCTGATGGTAAACGGCCCCCTGGCGAAGGGAGATCTGATCCTGTGGTATCCTCCATGGGCGCTCGATTGAAAGATCCATGAGGTCTGCAAACCATGCCTGTTGGGGCCAATACAGGGCGACTAAGATGACCTCTACACCCTCCTCCAAGATTTTCCGCACGACCCTCGGTATCAGGGGTATCGGGGGAAAGGCGTAAAGGAGGCCCGGAGGCCATTTGCAGTGGAGGGCGATGGTCCCCTCAGCCCCCGGTGTCCAGAACCTGGTGAGGAAGCGAGGAACCTGAGCATTCTCTGGACTGGCGAAAAGGTCCATCTGACGATGGCCGAAGCTTGATGCAATTTGCAGAAAGAGAGTGGGGTGTAATTGCCACTCCGCCTGGTCGATGGTAGTTCTGCTCAAGCCAGTCCGCTCGGGAGTTGGAGGTTCCTGATATATGTTCTGCTTGCAGCAAGAGCAGATGTCTCTCCGCCCACAATCCCAGCTGTGTGGCTTTGTTCATTAGGCTCCTGGAACGTGTGCCGCCTTGGCGGTTCACGTGGGCCTTTGTTGTATGTTGTCTGTCCGGAGAAGCACGCGGTGCCCCGACAGTTGGTGTTGGAAGTGGCGGAGTGCGAGATGGGCGGCCCGCAACTCCAGCCAATTGACATTGTTGAGAAGGCCGGTCCTTGGCCGACCAATGCTCCTGAGTTATTTGGGTGTTTAAGTGAGCACCCCAACCGAACAGACTGGCATCCGTGGTGAGAATCAGACGCTGAGGCTCGTGGAAAGGGGAACCCCTTGCCAGGGCTGCTGATGTCCACTAGTTGAAGGATTTGAGGACCTTCGTGGGAACTCTGATCCGTGAATTGGAGTTGCTGATACCCGCCTTTTGGCAATAGAAGCCACTGAAGAGGTTGTGAGTGCAACTGCACCCAAGGGACGATTGCCAAGTACGAAATCATTTGCCCCAGCAATTGAGCAATAGTAGGGGTGCCCTTCTTAGAGACGTCACCTGTTGCACCGTGGCCAGGATGTTGTCTCTTCGTTCCTGCGACAGGAATACTAGGCCAGACATTGTGTCGATGCGGGCCCCTATGTGGACCAGTTCGGTGGAAGGAGTCAGCTGACTCTTCTCCCAATTCACAGTGAAGCCGTGTTGCTGGAGGGCTGTGATTGTTACCTGGAGATCTTTCTCTGCCTGTTGGAATGAGGAAGATTGAATTAAAATGTCGTCCAGGTAACATTGCAATCTGACCGGTGACGCTCTTAAATGGGCCGCCACAACATCCAGGAGTTTGGTGAAAATACGAGGGGCGGAAGAAAGTCAGAAGGGCATGGCTCTATATTGAAAATGGGCCCCCTCATAGCAGAATCTGAGAAATCTCCTGTGGGATGGTCTGATGGGAATGTGGAGATAGGCCTTCCAGAGATCTATTGATGACAGAAAATCTCTGTGTCTGATGCCGCCCAGAATAGTATGCAGGGTATGCATCTTGAAACGCCTGTACCTTATATGGGCATTCAAATGTTTCAAATCCAATATGGCCCTGCAGCCCCCCGACTTCTTCTGCACCATGAAAAGAATTGAATAAAAACCGGCATCGAGATGTTCTGGAGGGACTGGTTCAATGGCCCGAATGGCCAGGAGATGCTGAATTTCGGCTTTCATTTGAGCTCTCTTGGAGGGGTCAGTGAATGTGGAACAGGTGATGAAGCACCTTGGGGGTTCAGAAAAGAATTCCAATGTGACTCCAAGGGACACCATTTGAATGGCCCAGGCATCGGTAGTCGTAGAGCGCCAGGTGTTCGAGAAAGCAGCGAGACGACCGCCAATGGGCCCCTGGAGAGTGAAATCTCTATTTTCTACGGTAGGGACCAAAGGTGGATCCTTGAAAGGGTCGCTTGGATTGAGGCTGGCGAGGGCGCTCTCTGTCATGGGACCTATTGGCCGACTGATTGAACGGCTGTTGGGGGCCCGGGGTTTGGTACCCAGGGTCGGAAGACCGAAAGGACTGCCTCCAGTAGGGGAAGGCGGACCTTCTATCAGAGCATCTGGACACAAATGGGAGGACCTTTCTCTTGTCCCTACCTTCCACCAGAATCGGGTCCATGGCTTCACCGAAGAGAGAACCGCCCTTGAAGGGAGCCACTGCCAGGCGCCATTTGGTTCTCATGTCTGCCTGCCAATGATGCAGCCAGAGGAGATGTCTCGATGTGATGTTGGATGCTAGGTCATGCGAAGCGAATTTGGCAGAGTTGAGAGTCGCATCCGCAGCATATTCTGTGGCGGCAATCATCTTGATGATGTCCTGGTGTAGACGAGCATCCTCAGGAGATGCTCTGGCCTGCATCTGGCACAGCCAAATAAGAGAAGTTTTGGTGAAGGACGCTGCCGTATCAGATTTAATAGCCCATGCGGCAGCCTGGTGAGTCTTACGTGTAGAAATCTTGGCCCGTTTGTCCTCTGTGCGAAGACCCTCGGCTGCATCAGATGGAAGGATGCTTGGTGAGGTCAGGCTGGCCATGGGAATGTCGACTGTGGGAAGCTTGAGGAGGTCCTCGAGTTCTTGTTTGACTGTGTACAACTTTTTATCCAGGCCGCTGGGAGTGGCTATGGAGCCAGGCTGAGCCCATTGACGCTGGACGGTGTCAATGAAGAGTTGGGGTGAAGGGATGACTTCCTGTTCAGTAACAGTGTCAGACTTCGATGCTATCTCAAAATAAATGAATTTCCAAACTGCCAATCTTTAAGGAAATCTTCTCTTTATTCGAGCACAGCAACCGGATCATGACTCGATGCGGACAAGACTGACCTTTTGCTCCCCAATCCCTCCCTTTCCGATCCCCAATTATCTGCTTCTCATTGGCTATCTTCCAAGTCACTCTCCTGACTTCTTGTCTCGTCATTTCACAAGAATGTCCCCCCTCCCTTCATTTCCACGATGACCCAGCTTCAAAGGGATTTAGCAGGCAAAAGTTCAGGGTTTATCTCTCTCCTCTCTATGCCAGCAGTGAGACGCTGACATCCGGCCCCTCTCCCTTCACTCTCCCAGTGAGGCCTGCGTGAGATAAATAAGTCTGTCAGACTTTGAACCTATCTCAAAATAAATGAATTTCCAAACTGCCAATCTTTAAGGAAATCTTCTCTTTATTCGAGCACAGCAACCGGATCATGACTCGATGCGGACAAGACTGACCTTTTGCCCCCCAATCCCTCCCTTTCCGATCCCCAATTATCTGCTTCTCATTGGCTATCTTCCAAGTCACTCTCCTGACTTCTTGTCTCGTCATTTCACAGGAATGTTCCACCTCCCTTCATTTCCACGACGACCCAGCTTCAAAGGGATTTAGCAGGCAAAAGTTCAGGGCTCATCTCTCTCCTCTCTATGCCAGCGGTGAGACGCTGACAGAGGGGCAGAGGTGGATGGAGCTGCCACAGTGGGGGTGGGGGCGGGGTGGGTGGGTGGGTAGGTGGAGCAATGGTGTCTGCCTGCTGTTTGGCTTTGTCAAATTGCCTACTCAGAGCCAAATGCCTTCTCTTGGCATCCTTTTCTGCAGCAGCAGAAGAAGAGGCCACAGTGGATGTTTTAGCCTTGGTGGAATGCTTGGTCTTAGATCTGCTCTTATGCTGAGAGGGAGAATTGGACCTCCTAGATGGAGAACAACTAGGGTCAGCCATTTTGAAATGCTGAGTGGTTGCAACCAATAAGAGCAGAGAAGGGCAATTGCAATTAAAATGCCTCTAGAAAACAATAGCTGGTAGGTGTAACTGGGGCAGCCTGAGCACAAAGAATAAGGCTGGAACCCTGAAATAAGTTCAATTGGTAGAGAAGATGTTTACAATGGCCTGGGGCTGACAAAACAGCTCCTGGAAGCCTCTAGGTAAGAACAAAATGGTGCAGGGCTGGCAGAACAGTCCCAACAGAAAAAATGCCTCACACGATGAAAACACCCCAAAATGGCACTGGGCCGACAACACAGCCCTGTAAGGCGCCAGGCAGCAAGCACACAATGGCAAAGAACTGACAAAACAGCTCCCTGCATGCCAATATAAAGCCCAAGGCAATCGGAGTAGACGAAACTGCTCCCAAATTGAGCCTGTCAAAAGGGCTATCCCAGGGAAAGCCGAGCCCCGACGAAACAGGGCTTCCCTCGATCCTTGCTGCGTGAAGCTGATGAAAAGAGCTTCCCCCTCCGTGCTCGCAACCACTCACGGCAACCAGAAAGGAATCCACGTGGAATTGAGACGATCGGGCCGAACGTGGCTGTAAAAAGCCATTGGCAAAGTCGCGGATCAGCTGAGTGACGTTTGAGCCCAACCGGCTTGCTGGCAGACGATTTCACACACTCCACAATCTTAAAAAGGCAGAAATAAATCCCTTTGAGATGGTTAGAGAGTCCAAAGAAGGAGCTAGAGAAAAAAAGATGTCTCTAAGGCCGGACTGAGTAAGGAACTGGGGCTAGACAGGAAGTGGAGGCATATTTAAACAAATTCTTACTCAGTCTCTGGCCAGTCACATGAGGATTAACCCATTCAATGGACTCTCTAAGCAGCAAAAGGGAGAAGAAAGGGAATCGAAATGAAGAAAGGAGTACGAGTACCAGACCACAAAGAATTACAAGAGCAAACAAAAACCAGAGACCAGCAGACAATTAAGAAAATAGAGAAAGAAACTAAATTACTGTCAATAAATGTAAACGGATTGAATGACCAGGTGAAAAGGAAAAAAAATACTTACAAAATTAACAAAAAAGAATGTAGATATTATATGTCTCCAAGAGGCACATATCAAAAAACAGGATCAGAAATACTTGGAATATAATAAGTTGGGGAATTTATATGCTGTACTGGCAGAGAGAAAAAAGAGAGGGGTTGTGACATATGTCAGAAAAGAAATAAAAACAAGTGTAATATATGAAGATCCAAAGGGAAGAATATTATTATTGGGATTAATAATGGGGGAAGTTAAAATGTTATTTGTTAATATATTTGCTCCCAATAAAAACCAGAGGGAATTTTACAAAAAAATACATAGAAAAGTCATTGAAACAGGTTATAAAAATATATGTATTGTGGGGGACTACAATGGGATAATATATAGAAAAAAGGATTATATTAGTGAGAAGAAAAAGGGGAAAAAAAGGAATGTACTACCTTTATCTTTACCTGTATCTTTTTTCTATATGGCGGAAGAATTAAACCTGAATGATATATGGTGAACACTAAATCCCAAAGAGGAAAAATTTATATTTTATTCCAACCTGCATAAATCCTTCTCAAGAATAGATATGATATGGGCAAATAAAGAACTAAGTAAAGAAGTAGAAAATGTAGAGATTCTCCCAAACAGGAAGAATCATAACCCCCTGAAAATAATATGGAAAGGTCAAAAAAAGAAAATAAGAAGATGGACATTAAACCCATAGATACTACAAGAGAAGGAATACATACAAAAGATTAATCAGGAACTGACCTTATTTCTAGAGGTAAATAATAAACAATACAGTTCTTTGCAGAACCTATGGGACACAATAAAAGCATACACAAGAGGAATAACTGTAGCATATATGGCAAAAAGAAACAAGGAGAAATTTAAACAGCAGGATATATTAGTAAAAGAATTAGAACAGCTAGAAAAAAAAATTCAAATAAGGCCAAGTGATGTACAACTAATTGAAGAATTAACATTAGTAAAACATAAATTAAACCTAATAGAACAAGCAGAACATGTTAAAAACATTAAATATGCGAAACAATACCAATTTGAGAATGCAAATAAGCCAGGGAGGTGGTTATCATACAAATTAAGAAAAGAAAAGGAAAATAGAATAATACACTAACTGCAGGACAAGGTAGGGGATTTACAAAATAAGGAAGAAGAAATTAAAAGGATTGCATTAAAATATTTTGAGAACTTATTCTCAAAGGAGGAAACTGAGATAGAAAAAATAGATGACTATTTAAAAGAGAAAAAGATGCCCATCATAGGGGAAGATAAAGAGAACGCTGCTAAATAGAGAAATAACATTGGCAGAGCTAAAAGAAACGATTCAAAAATAAAAAAATTATAAGACCCCGGGACCAGATGGTTTACCAGGAGAATTTTACAAAAACATTGGGGAGCTATTAGAACCCATTCTTTTAGAATTGTATAACGAGGTCTTGTTAAATGCAAAAATCCCTGTTTCATGGAGAGAAGCATATATCACAGTGATTATGAAAGAAGGTACCGACTTCCGGTTTGCTAGCCTTCGGCGACGACGGTGCCTTTTTAAGGACTGCCAGCCCCGCCGCCTGTAGAGCCGCCTCGCGATCGAGAAGCAGCTCGAAAACTCCGAAATCCAGAGGATTGAAGGAGGAGAGATAGCAGGGCACAGGTTGAGCCCCTGTAAGCCCCCAGGGAATTGCTTCTGGGGAGGAAACAGGCGCGGCTCCCTCCCAACCTGCTGAGACTCCGGACGGCGTGGGACGATTCTACCTTCAGCAGAACAAGCCGGCAGCAGCAAACGTTTAAAGTGAATGAAACCAACCTTAACAAGCAGTGGAAATATTAACTTGAACCCTGAAACTCGGAAATCGCAAGTATTAGCGCTTTGTTGACTTTTTAATTTAAGAGAAAATACAAGCGAGTGAAAGTGATTTGAAAAAATATGGCGCCCAGCACTAGAGTTAACGAGCCAGCGAGAGTGGATTTGTGAAGTTATCTCGCTTTGCTACAAAGTTGCTTCGCTTGCAATAAAGAGAAACGAGAAGAGGGGGGAAAAAAAACTCTTTTTTTAAAATCTGAATTTGCTCTACTCCAGTTTCTATTTGATTAAACCTGGGGGATTTTTTTAGAAGTCTCTGTGGAGGTGGAAAAGGAAAAGGGATTTCCCTTTTCAGAAAATCTAGTTTACGTGGCAGGATGGCCTCAAAGAAGCAGGAAGGAAAGGCAGCGGGGGGGGGGGGATCCCCCACACACAAACATGAAACGCAGCTTCCCCCTGCTCAACAGATACAGACTCAGAAAAAAGATTTTGACTTTGAAAATTTAAAAGAATTTATTTCTCAGGCTTTGGATGATAAATTTCAAAAATCTCAACAGGAAATAGATGATAAACTTCAAAAATCTCAACAGGAAATTATGCAGGAAATTAATGAAATCAAAGATATGGTGAAACAGGATTATGGCAAGGTGACTAAAAAAATATCAGATGTGGCGTCTGGCCTTGCAGAATTTATTATTAAAGTGGATTCCAAAGTGGAAGAATTTAAATCAGAAGTCAATGTTAAGATGAAAGACAATGACTATAAAATTTCTGATGTTGATGATAAAATGCAGAGAGTTGAAAATGAAATTGTTATGATGCAATTCAGGGCAATGGAATTTGCCATAAGGCTTCGAGGAATCAGAGAGGATGATAGACAGGATTTGAGACAGACTTGTGCTGAGGCTCTGGCAGTGATTTTAAAAATTAATCCTGATGTGGTTTTTTACAAAATAGACAAAATTTACAGAGTGAATTCCTGGGTGGCCAGACAAAGACAATTGCCTAGAGATGTGGTCATATATTTTACGGACAGAGTAATAAGAAATGATATCCTGCAAAAATCCTTTCATACTTCTGTGCAAGTGGGGGGCGCACAAATTGGAGTTTACAAAGAACTACCACCTAAAATGCTGAAAGCCAGAAAAGATTTTGGCTTTCTAGTAAAAGAATTGCAAAAACAAGAGATACCATTTCGGTGGGATGCCCCAACTGGCATAATTTTGAAGTACAAGGGAGAAAGACATCGTTTGAATACTGTGGAGAAGGCGGAGCATTTCTACAATACTATTTTTAAAGAAAGAACACCATCTCCACGTACATCTACAGTCCTGGAGATTAAGGAGAGTGATAAGAAGCAACTCCAGCAAGAACCGCAAGAACAGTTTAAGCAGGTGGAGTTAGAGGAAACGCAGGGTGCTGAAGGAGGTTTTTTGGAAGAGCCCTTGTTGGAATCTTCTCCAATCTTAGACCCGGTTCGGATGGTTGAAGTTAAGGATCAGCGCATAACTCGTGCAAAATCTAAGCAACTTAAAGAAAAGCAACAACAGGAAAGACAATATAAAAAGGGAGCTAAGAGTACTACACAAGAGATTGAAGCCATGGGGGGAGCAAGACCGAAGATTCCGGAAGATATTCGGTTATTCTGCTCGTTGCTTCAGAAAGATAAAGATAACCATTAAGTGTTTATCTTGGAATGTGAATGGGTTGAATTCAGTACAGAAAAGGAAGAAGTTATTTGCATACTTGAGACAATTTAATAATGATATAATTTGTTTACAAGAAACGCATATCACAACTCAAGATCAAAAATATTGATAAATTCTAAATTAGGAACACATTTTATATCTTCAACTTTGCAAAAAAAGAATGGTGTGGTTATTTATGTAAACAAAAGACTAACAGCTAAAATTATAGAAGCAGATGAAGATGGTAGGTTTATAGCAATTGAATTGCTTACAGTAAATGGCCAAATTCTTTTGATTGGAATTTATGCTCCCAATCAACAACAGGACCATTTTTATAAAATGTTACATACTAAAATACTGCAATGGGACTATAGATCTATTCTAATTATGGGAGATTGGAATGGAGTAATTGATTCTAAACTAGATAAAAAGAGTTTGGCGAAATCTAGGATTAGATTACCACAGACTTTTTTTGATATGAAAGAAGATTTGGAATTAAAAGATATTTGGAGAATACATAACCCAAAAGAATTGGATTATACTTTTTTTTCCGACAGACATAGATCCTTCTCTAGGATTGACTTCATTTTGTTGTCAGATGATCTACTTGTTAAGACAAAAAGAACAAAGATTTTCCCAAGAACCTTGACCGACCATAGCCCTGTATGGATAGAAATCGAGATGGGCAAGACTGAGCGACGTTCTTGGAGAATAAATGAAAACTTGTTCAGATATGGAAAAAATATAATAGAACTTAAAAAGCACTTGAAAGAATTTTTTGAAATAAACTTGAATAAAGGTACCCCAATTGAAATTGTGTGGGATGTGAGCAAAGCTTATATGAGAGGGGTGCTTATTTATATGAACTCTAAACATAGATTGACTCGACAAAAGAAAAGATTTGAATTGGAACTAGAAATAAAGAACAAAGAACACCTACTTATTAAAAACCCAACAGATGAAAGAATATGTGGTGTTATAAAACTTTTGAAAGACCAATTTCAAATGTTTATGGTGGAACAAGTTGCAACAAACTTACAATATGCGAAGCATAATACATTTTGTAATGCCAATAAACCAGGCAGATGGTTGGCCTACACATTAAGGAAAAAGCAGAGTACACGGACTATTGATAGTATTGATATTGGAGGGAAAGAAATCTTTCAACAAAAATTAATTAAAGAAGCTTTTGTGGATTATTATATTAAACTATATGTTAAAGATGATGTACAGAATGGACTTATAGAAAAATATTTAGATAATAAAAAAGTTACAAAAATTACTGACCAACAAAAGGAAAGAATGAATTATCCTATAACAGAGGAGGAGATAATAGTAGCAATTAAACAATTAAAAACAGCTAAAGCTCCTGGAACGGATGGTTTGACTGCAGTGTATTATAAAAACTTGCAAGCAGAAATGGTGGAACAACTTAGAGATCTATTTTGTAATATTCAACAAGGGGGTAAAATACCCCCATCATGGACAACAGCTTATATTTCTCTGATACCAAAAGAGCAAGCAAGTCCAAAAAAACCGGAGAATTATAGACCAATATCTCTTCTGAATACTGATTATAAAATTTATGCAAAAGTACTAGCCAACAGGTTGATGCCAGTAATTCAAAAGGTGATTCATGATGATCAAGCGGGATTTATCGAGGGTAGATACATGAAGGACAATGTAAGGCAAGTAATAGACTTATTGGAATATCTTGAGAAGAATAAACAGATCCCTGCAGTGCTGGTCTTCCTGGATGCAGAGAAGGCCTTTGATAGAGTGGACTGGAATTTTCTACTAAAGACTTTAAAAAAGATGGACTTTGGGGATCAATTTATACAGGCGGTTTCAGCAATTTACCAAGAGCAAAAGGCACAGATTATTATTAATGGAAGTTTGACAACAGAGTTTAAAATTGAAAAAGGAACAAGACAGGGATGTCTGCTGTCCCCATTGTTATTTATTTTATCACTAGAAGTCTTGTTAAATACAATACGGGATTCTAATGTCTTGAAAGGTATAATGATAAGGCAAGAGGATTACAGAATAAAGGCATTTGCAGATGATCTGGTCGTTACCCTAACACAGCCAATGGAATCAATAATCCAGATGAACGACATTATACAAGACTATGGTAAAGTTTCAGGATTTAGACTGAATCAGAAAAAAACTAAGATGATAGTTAAAAATATGACACAAGATCGTAAACATGAGCTTGAAAGGAGGGCAGGTTTTGAGATTGTACCAAAGGTAAAATATCTAGGAGTTCAGGTTGCAGAATCAAACATGAAATTGTTTCAAAATAATTATGAGGTGTTGTGGCGAGAGGTGCAGAAAGATATGGAGACTTGGAAAAAACTGCAGCTGTCTCTACTTGGAAGAATAGCAGCAGTTAAGATGAACATTTTGCCAAGATTTCTTTTTCTGTTTCAAATGATTCCGGTGCTTAAAAGTGATAAACAACTGAAAGTCTGGCAAACTGGAGTGAATAAGTTTGTCTGGAACGAGAAAAAACCGAGAGTGAAATTGAAAATTATGCAAGATGTTCCAGAAAGGGGAGGTCTTAAACTTCCAAACCTACAGTTATATTATGAAGCAGCAGCTTTGACCTTAGCAAGTGATTGGTTTGGAAGGAAAAAGACTGGAATACTGAATATTGAAAGTTTTGATCTTAAATTTGGATGGCATGCTTACTTATTTTATGACAACAAAGTGGATAAAGTATTTAAAAGCCATATACTCAGAGACTCTTTGATGAGAGTTTGGAAGAAGCATCGACTCAAATGGGATTATAAAATACCGCTATGGCTGGATCTTGGTCATATTATGTGGAATACAAATATAATGTCACTCGGGGGGGTTTTATACAAAGAGGTTCTTTTTACAGATGCGGGCAGATGGCAGTTGAAGACATTACAGACACTGTTGGTTGAAGGGATTAACTTAACTTGGTTACAATATAATCAATTACAATTGAGATGGAAAGAGGACCAAAAATCTGGTATTATGTTGCATGAGGAAGAATTGGTTAGACATATAAAAGAGAAAGGTCCAATGCATATTAAAAGGCTTTATAATGTTTTGTTAGAAAGGGATTCAGAAACTGAATTAGTTAAAGATTGTATGATTAAGTGGGCACAAAATTTTGAAGAACCAGTGATGCTGGAAACATGGGAAAAAATTTGGGTTCAGAACGTTAAATTTACACAGTCGCAGAATTTGAGGGAAAATTTCTATAAAATGTTTTATAGATGGCATTTAGACCCCAAAAAGTTGTCGTGTATGTACCCTAATGTTCAGCCAAAATGTTGGAGATGTGATTGTTTAGATGCTACATATTATCATGTTTGGTGGACTTGCAGGAAAGTTAAGGCTTTTTGGATAAAAATTTGGTGGGTCATGCAGAATGTGTTGAAGAAAAAAATTCAATTTTCTCCACAACTGTTTTTATTGGGTATAGTTAAGGGTTTTACATTGGGTGAAACAAAATTGATATTGTATATGATAACAGCAGCAAGATTGTTGATAGGTAAATACTGGAAAAATGAAGCTTTGCCCACTACCGAGGAATGGACTTTCAAGATGGCCAGTTTTGCAGAGATGGCGAAGATTTCAGCATACTTAAAAGATTGTTCACAAGAGACTTATGAATGGGAATGGAAAAAGTGGATAGATTATGTTCAGAACAAATACCAAACTAGGAAGTATCAAATAACTTTCATTTGAAAATGATATATCAAGATAGTAATATTTCAATGTAATGAAGATGAAAATTTATACGGGGGAGGGAGGGGTTCAAGTTTTATACAAAGGGTTTTTTTTTTTACTTGACATGAGTATATTGTGTGGAAGTCCGGGGGGAGGGGAGGGCTAGGGAGGGTTAGGGAGGTTGGGAAGTTTGGGGTGGGTTGAGGGGGGGGGGAAAGGGGTGAAAATGTAATTGTAAAACTTTTGCAATGAAAGAAGGTACCGACCCAAACCAAATTCAAAACCACAGGCCAATTTCACTTCTGAATGCAGAAGTGGCTTTTTATGGCTATCATAGCAGGAAGGATGAAAAAAATACTGAATAAAATTATTCACTCTGACCAAAAATGGTTTTCTCCCTTCTAGACAAATTAGAGATAACACAAGAATAGTATTGAACATATTAGAGTATTACGAGGCGCATCCAGAGAAACAAATTGCCCTTGTGTTGTGACCCCGATTCCCGAGCCTGTCCTAACAAAAGAAGAGGACTCAGAAGGTGATGGGGAGGAATTGATAAGGCCTCCCTCTCCAGGACCCTCCTCTCTGGCAATGCCTCAGGTTCCATCCGAAGGCCAAGAGGAACAGCCTGGGATATGCCAGGAGGAAAGCATATCAGAACAACAACAGATAGGGAGCGAGGATGATGAATCCTGCCTTGATCCCAGGCAGCGTCGGAGGGAGAAGCGTGCGCAGCAACGAAAGAGGCGTGGGAGGGCCAGAGATTGAGCTGAGTCACTGAGCTCACAAGGAATAAAAGTGGATGTGATTGCTCTTCAGGCTTTGTGACGGTCAAAGTTAAAAACCTGAGAGTCACATCGCGTTACCTGAAATCTGTCTTGTGCATATTTTGGATTGGACCTTGGCTAATTCTTGCTTCGTGGATTACTTTTTGCTACCGAACCGGACTGAGGAGAAACTCTCTCTCTTGTTGACTGTGAGTGAAAACTGACTTGGCAGGCATTTCGCAGTTTACTGCCAAAACTCTTATCTGCAAGGGTTTCTAGTCTGATTGCTTAATAAAATCTTGGCAGGTGTGCCTGGTTGTGTGTTTGCCTGTGTGGGGAAGCGCACACATGCACAAAAAGCATTTGATAATTTAAATTGGAAATATATGATTAGTCAAATTAGAGAAATGAAATTCGGTGGCAAATTTGAACAAATTATTTATTTATTTATTTATTTATTTATTTATTTATTTATTTATTTAATTTATATACCGCCCTATTCCTGAGGGACTCAGGGAGGTGAACAGCGAACGATAAAAATACATGTAATACAAACGTTAATTAAAAAAAAAAACCAATTAAAATATACTAAACACTCTGGTCCTAGATAATTCAAGACATCCCAGTTTAAAATAAAATCAAAAGCAATATAAAGGGAAAGTTAGGCCAGGCCGGCCTGCTGAAACAGGAATGTTTTGAGGGCACGGCGGAAAGTGCGCAGATCCGGAATCTTCTGTATCTCTGGGGGGAGCTCGTTCCAGATGGTGGGTGCCCTCATAGAAAAGGCTCTCCCCTTGGGGGCCGCCAGTTGACACTGTTTGGCTGACGGCACCCTGAGAAGCCCCTCTATATGGGAGCGTACTGGGCGGTGAGAGGCTATTGGTGGCAGAAGGCGGTCTCGTAAGTACCCCGGTCCTAAGCCATGGAGTGCTCTAAAGGTGGTAACTAAGACCTTGAAGCGCACCTGGAAGACCACAGGGAGCCAGTGCAGCTCGCGCAGGAGGGGAGCCACATGGGAGCACCATGCTGCTCCCATAACTACCCGCGCGGCCGCATTCTGGACCAGCTGGAGCCTCCGGGTGCTCCTCAAGGGGAGCCCCATGTAGAGAGCATTACAGTAGTCCAGGCGTGAAGTGACGAGGGCATGAGTGACCGTATTTAACGAGTCCCGATTCAGAAAGGGACGCAACTGGCGAATCAGGTGAACCTGATAAAAAGACCTCCGGCCACAGCCGTCAAGTGTTCTTCTAAAGACAGCCGTGAGTCCAAGAGGACGCCTAAGTTGCGAACCCTCTCCGTGGGGGGCAATGACTCATCCCCAATAGTCAGTGATGGCACCAACTGACTATATCGGGACGTCGGAAACCACAGCCACTCGGTCTTGGATGGGTTGAGCCTGAGTCTGTTCCTCCCCATCCAGATCCGTACAGCCTCCAGGCACTGGGACATCACTTTGGGGTGGTCCGGGGTGGAGATGTATAGCTGAGTATCATCAGCATACAGCATACTGATGATACTTCACCCCAAAACCACGGATGATCTCACCCAGCGGCTTCACATAAATGTTGAACAGAAGGGGTGAGAGAACCTGTGGCACCCCACATACAAGGGGCCTCGGGGTCGACCTCTGCCCCCCTGTCAACACAGACTGCGACCAATCAGAGAGAAAGGAGGAGAACCACCGCAACACAGTGCCCCCCACCCCTAACTCTTCCAACCGGTGCAGCATGATACCATGGTCGATGGTATCAAAAGCTGCTGAGAGGTCTAATAGGACCAGGACAGAGGAGCAACCCCTGTCCCGGGCCCTCCAGAGATCATCTACCAATGCGACCAATGCCGTTTCCGTGCTGTATCCAGGCCTGAAGCCCGACTGGAACGGATCTAGATAAGCTGATTCATCCAAGTACTGAGGAAGCTGTCGCGCTACCACACTCTCAACAACCTTCGCAACGAAGCGAAGGTTGGAGACTGGACGGTAATTAGCCAACACTGCTGGGTCCAGGGAAGGCTTCTTGAGGAGAGGCTTCACCACCGCCTCTTTCAAGGCGGCGGGGAAGGCACCCTCTCTCAAGGAAGCATTTATAATCCCCTGGAGCCAGCCTCGTGTAACCTCCCGAGAGGCCAGCACCAGCCAGGAGGGACACGGGTCCAATAAACATGTGGCTCAGTCTGCCCAGTATCTTGTCCACGTTTTCCGGAGTCACAGAATATTCTCAAGACTTGAGTAATATTCTCAAGACTTGCCTCCATCCTCCCTCCCGAATCTACCCAGTCAGAGTCCAAATTTTCCCGAATCTGAGCGATTTTGTCATACAGATATTGTACAAAGTCCTCGGCTCTACCCTCCAAGGGGTCCTCCCATGCTTCCTGGTGGAGCAGGGAGCGGGTCACCCTAAACAGGGCGGCTGGGCGATAATCTGATGACGCAATAAGAGCAGAAAAATAGTTACACTTTGCCGCTTTTATTGCCACCAGGTAGGTCTTAATATGAGACCTTACCAGTGTTCGGTCAGATTCAGAACGGCTGGCCCTCCAACTGCTCTCCAGGCGTCTTTTCCGGCGTTTCATCTCCCTCAGCTCCTGGGTGAACCAGGGAGCCAGGTGAGATCGACGCTGGGTTAGAGGCCGCAAAGGCACGACCCGGTCCAAAGCTCCAGCGGCCGCCCTATCCCAGGCAGCCACTAGGTCTTCAGTCGAGCCGTGTGCCAGAGCCTCAGGAAATGGCCCAAGCTCCGTCTGGAACCTATCCGGGTCCATCAGGCGCCTGGGGCGGAACCACCTCATTCAAATGATTGAAGCAATTTATCCGTCTCAAAAAGCAAACATAATAATAAACAGAAATTACAAAAACATTTGAAATAAAGAAAGGAGTCTGCCAGGGATGCCCTCTGTCATCTCTGCTTTTTATTTTGACTTTAGAATCGCTATTGATGAAAATTAGAGCAAACCCAAAGATTATAGGAACGAAAATTAGAATGGAAGAATATAAATTCTTTGTGGATGATTTGATATTTTTTTGGGGGAGACCCAAAGGACCAATATTATTACGGGAAATAAAAAAATATGGGGAAGTAGCAGGCCTTAAAATTAATAAGACAAAAACAAAAATGATAGTCAAAAATTTAACAATACAACAGGAAACAGGAAACAGGAAAGAGGGGAAATTAGGATTACAGAATGTGAGAAAAGTTAAATACTTAGGAATTTGGTTGACAGCGAAATGTTCTTCAATCAAAGAAGACAACTATGTAAAGCTTATGCAACAAATTAAAATTGATTTGGAAAGATGGGGGGTATTAAATCTATCCTTACTGAGTTGACGATTAAAATGAATATTCTTCCGAAATTGTTATATTTTTTTCCAAACTATTCCCATAAAATTAGATAAGAAATTTTTTATAGAACTGAATCAAATTACAACAAAATTTATATGGGCGAAGGAAAAAGCAAGAATAAAATTATCAGACCTTTAGGACAGTAGAAGCAGAGGTGGCTTAGGGCTCCCAGACTGGCGACTTTATTATCAGGCAGCAACTCTAGTTTGGATTAAAGAATGGATGAACCTGAGAAATAAAAGATTACTCACACTGGAAGGACATGACTTAAAAAAAGATGGCATGCCTTCATATGGGACAGAGAGAACAAATCTCATTCCAATTTTTTTCAACATAAAATAGGAGAAGCTCTAATGCAAACATGGCATGAAATTAAGAAAAAACATTACATGAAAATTCCAAATTGGGTTTCAACTATGGAAGCAATGATCCATCCTAATACATTGAATTTAAGTAAAATAGTAAAATACAATGAAATTTTAGACAACCAGGGGAATCTAAAAAGTAGGCAAGAATTGGAAGAACAGGGAATAAATATAGATTGGTGGCCTTATCTACAATTAAAATCAAGATATATAAAAGATAAAAATGAATATGGCATTGAAATTCTACCAAAACAATTAGATAAAATAATAATTGGCCCAGATGAAAAATTAATAACCAAAATTTATAATTATTTACTAGAATTTGACAGAGCTGAAGGCATAGTAAAAGGAACTATAATAGCCTGGGCTAGGAATATTGGACATAATATCGAACTAGAGGATTGGGAAATAATTTGGAACAAAAATTATGAACTCTTGCCTCTAGTGGAATAATATCAGCATCCATGAGAATTATAGTATTTGAAATGCAAAATGAGGTATCGTAAGAAAACCTAAGAGCCAGTTTGGTCTAGTTAAAGGGCTGGCATAGAAACCAGGAGACTGAGTTCTAATTCTGCTTTAGGCACGAAAGCCAGAAAGGTCAATTTGGGCCAGTCACCCTTCTCAACCTAACAGGGTTGCTATTTTGGAGAAAAAAGAAGGCGGAAGGAATATTAGGTATATTCACCACTCTAGTTATTTATAAAAATAATAAATACAAGATAAAATCTTCAGAATACAGAATAACGAAGTTGGAAGGGACCTTTGAGTTAGAATAGAATGAGCTGGAAGGGACCTTGTAGGTCTTCTAGTCCAGCCCCCTGCTCAAGCAGGAGAACCTATACCAGTGACTATCTGGACTCTTCTTAAAAACATCCAGTGATGAAGTGCCCACGATTTCTAAAGGCAAGCTGTTCCACTGGTTAATTGTCCTCACTGTTAGGAAGTTTCTCCTTAATTCCAGGTTGCTTCTCTCTTTGATTAGCTTCCAACCATTGTTTTTTGTCCTGCCCTCTGGTGCTTTGGAGAATAATTTGACCCCTTCTTCTTTGTGGCAGCCCCTCAAATACTGGAATACTGCTATCATGTATTCTAGTGCAACCTCCTGCTCAAGCAGAAGATTCTATACCTGTGATGATGAACCTATGGCACGCGTGCCACAGGTGGCACGCGGAGCCATATCTGTGGGCACATGAGCATTGCCCTAGCTCAGCTCCAGCCTGCATCGTGCGCTGGCCAGCTGACTTTTGGGCCTTTCTGGAAGTTGGAAAATGAGCCATTTCTGGCCTCCAGAGGGCTTCCGGGGGAGTGGGGAAGGCTGTTTTTGCCCTCCCCAGGCTCCTAGAAAGCCTCTGGACCCTGGGGAGGGTCGCGTGTGCATGCACGGGAGCAGGGCGCATTGAATTATGGATGTGGGCACGTGCGCGCTCGACCCCCCCATGCTCCCCCCTGCTTTTGGCACGCGATGGCAAAAAGGTTAGCCATCATTGTTCTATACCATTCTGAACAAATGGCTGTCCAATCTCTTCTAAAAAACTTCTAGTGTTGGAGCATCCACAACTTCTGTTCCACTTATCAATTGTTCTCACTGTCAGGAAATTTCTCCTTAGATCTAGGTTGGATCTCTTTTTGATACATTTCCATCCACTCCTACTTAAAAAATTTTTTAAAAAAGAGAAACTAGTGAACAATGTGCATTGGCTTTAAATTATTGTGAGTGCATACCTTGCACCATATAGCATCTGAGATATTATTTTGGCTTTAAAGGGTTAACAGGACAGGTGTCAGACCTGGAAGCCATCTTTTACCTTTGAGCCTTCAGGCCTGCCACAAATTCTACTGTGGGAAAATGGGAGGGGGGATTGTATGGAGTGAAGATGATATGTAGTCAAAATACATTCTTTCCAGAAAATCAAGGCCACTTTGCCCTTCAGCTGCGCTGAGAAGACTGGGGAGGTATCTTCTGTTCCGGAGGATACCTGATTGGTTCATGTGATGGACATGTGGGTGATGGGCAAGGACTTGAACTTTCTTTTGGGTGAGGAAAACCTGGAAGCTCAGATTCAGGTTTTCCCAGATGTGCCAATATGACATCTCCAATAAAAAATAGCTTTGAGGAAATTCAGGCCTCGGAGTTTGATTTTGTTGGGGGTGTTACTTGGCAATAGGTACCATACTTTTCAGAGTATAAGACGCATTCCCCCTCCCCAAAAGAGGGTGGAAATGTTGGTTATACACCGAATACAGCCATTTTTGGCCTTCTGAAACCCCTCCCCATGCATCCCGTTTTTGCCAAAAACAGGGTTTGGGAGGCCTGCAGAGTGCTCCTGGGGACTAGGGAGAGCAAAAATGCAACACATGGGGGGTTGGGAGGCCAAAAACGGACTTTTTTTTTTGCAAAAACGGGGGCGCTTTTTCCCTCCCCAGCCCCAGAAGCACTCTGCAGGCCTCCCAAATCCTCTGCAGGCCCAGTTTCTTGGCTTTGGCAGAAATTGCTATAGCTTATTACTGCCAAGGTTTGAGAACTTGAAAAATCACACCATATTTAAATGCTGGAATTTATTCAATTTTAAATTCCAGGAGACAGTGTAGGACCATGGGCCTAGAGTGCTATGGTCCATGGGGTTGTGAAGAGTAGACACGACTTAGTGACTGAACAACATCAAAATTCAATTTTATTTCCAATTTTCCATGATTTGGGGGACAACAAAGTCTTCTTGAGAAAGCTGTAATTTTGGTTTTAGAGTTATTAATGGAAAACTCTTCCTCCTTACACAACTCCACTAAGGCCCACAGATTTTCCTGAGGCCCACTTACATGAATGAAAAAATTGCTACATCATTGTCATATACAGTAGCAGTACCATATTCCAGTCACCAAGTTTAGGATGGTGAAATTCCTTTTTGGTTAAGACAATTACTGTTGAATTGACATAGATATTAAATAGGAGAGCTAGAATAAAACTCTGTTTCACTCCTCAGTTGATTGGAATGTCTGAAGTAAGGTGGCCAACTATCACAACTAACACACATCAAGGCATTTTCATACAGTATCCCAATTAGGAAGATGGAAAGATATTAACAGAGTTGGAAGGGACCTTATAGGTCATCTAGTCAAGCCCCCGCTCAAGCAGGAGACCCTACACCAGTGATGGCTAACCTTTTTGTCATGGCGTGCCAGGAGGGGGGGGCAGGGGGGTTCTCACATGTGTCCACACCTATAATTCTATGTGCCCCGACCCCGCGCATGTGCGTGCGACCCCCCGCACTCCTGGCACGTGATGGCCTGGTAGGCCCATTTTTCTCTCTTGCCGGGCTCCAGAGCCTTTCTAGCAGTCTGAGGAGGGAGAAAATGGCCTTCCCTACCCCCATGGAGGTCCTCCAGAGGCCAGAAATGGCCCGTTTGCCAACTTCCGGTGGGACTGGAAGGCCCATTTTTTGCTGTCCCCAGCCTCCAGAGCCTCTCTAGGAGTCTGGGGAGGGCGAAAACGGCCTTCCCCACCCCCACAGAGGTCCTTGGGAGGCCAAAAATGGCTCATTTGCCAACTTCCGGAAGTTGGCAAAGGGGCTGTTTTCAGCCTCCCGAGGACCTCCGAGGCCATTTTCGCTCTCCCCAGACTCCTAGAGAGGCTCTGGAGGCTGGGGACGGCAAAAAATGAGCCTTCCCCACCACCCCCCGAGGCCCTCCGGAGGCAGGAAACAGCCTGTTTCCCCACTTCTGGCGGGCCCAAAAGGCCCGAAAATCAGTTGGCCGGTGCGCACCGGAGCTGAGCTCACATGCCCAGTGATATGGCTACGTGTGCCACCTGTACGTGTACACCATTTCTGACAAATGGCAGTCCAATCTTTTCTTGAAAATCTCAAGTGATGAAGCTCCCACCACTTCCGAAGGAAGCTGTTCCATTAGTTGATTATTCTCACTGTCAGAAAGTTCCTCCTCATTGAATCTCTCCTTGGTCAGTTTCCATCCATTATTCCTTGTCTGGCCTTTAGGTGCTTTGGAAAACAGCTTCACCCCCTCCTCTCTGTGGCAGCCCCTCAAATATTGGAAGACTGCTATCATCTCCCCCCTGGTCCTTCTCTTCACTAGACTAGCCATACCCAGTCCATGTAACCATTTTTCATATGTTTTAGTCTCCAGTACCCTAATCATCTTGGTTGCTCTCCTCTGCACTTTTTCTAGAGTCTCAACATCTTTTTTATAGTGTGATGACCAAAACTGGATGCAGTATTCTAGGTGTGGTCTTACTTACTAAGGCTTTATAGAGTAGTATTAGTACCTCACTTGATCTTGATTGTATCCCTGTATGATTGTATGACTTTTCAGATTCCGCCTGACTTTACTGCAATCACTTTCTCTCAGTAAAAGTTATTTTGATTCAACTTAATGGATTCAAGAGTTTTGCTTTCCTGAGGGACCAGCTGGGGCAGGTCCTTACACTCTCTTTATTGCGGTTGATTGAGAATCATGGATTGTTAAGCAAGTACCTACGTGGCCCAAGCCAAGCCATTCCGGGGTCCCTCCCAGCCCAATCCTCATTAAGATAAGGGACTGCCTTCAACTACCCCCACCTGCCTATCTCTCTTTCCTTTGTCCTTTTGGATTTGCAGGGCAGCAAGCAAACCCAGAACCACATGGTTCTGCAACTGCCTCCTATGCCCTAGGAAGTCTCAGCAAATGCTGGCAAACATTCATTTGCCAAGCTACCTTTCCAATCCCACATAGCTCCCCAGCCTGCCCCAGCAAGCAAGTCAGCAAGCATTTCGTTGATTTCAGCTCAGTCAGTCTCAGTCTACTTTGTTAAGGTAGTCTGTCTGCTTCTCATGAGGTACCACACCTTTGTTTTCTCCCCTTTCAGTTGGAGGGAAAGGAAAAGACCAAACTTAACAAAAGTGGAATTTGGAAAATAAAATAAAATTCAAAGTAAAAGAAGGTCTTGGAGCTAAGTGGAATACTCCCTAACTAATTTTAAGCAGATTAGATTTGAAGGAAGTGCTGGGATCACACAGTAGGGAATCTCATCAACAGCTGGCCCATTTTACTAAGCCTCAGAGAGACAGATCCAAAAATGATGATGGTTCTCTTTCAATCTTCAGAAGCAGTATATTTACTTAAAAAACAATAACAAAAGGAAAACAGATGGTGTTTCTTGAATCAAATCAGAAAATACCTGATAAATTTTCTTTGTTATGTCAATTATTCTTAGTATTATAAACTTTCAAACTGAATTTGTTTTCATTGTAGTATTATACTTAAGATTTTTAATATTAAAATTAAAAAATGAAATGAAATGGTCACAGAGAATGAAAAAAATCTTTGTTTTCAAAGTGGACGTTTTAAGAAACAATAATTCCGTTTTCTGCTACAAACTGAAGATAGCTCAGCAGTTATATGGGGTTGGTTTAAGGCATATTACTATTCTGAAATAGTTAGTGGAAGAGAGCTTTCATACATCCGCTGGCTGCATAAAGGAAGAAACTAGCTCTCCTGCACTGGCTTGAGTAAGACACTTGCTATTTGAGACTACCCTTCTTTTCGAGAACTGTCCCATGTAGCAGCCATTCTTCCTGTTTCTTATGTAACTTATAGCATTGCATGATGAAAGAACATGTGAATGCTCCTTCCTTCTTAGTCCATTACTTTCTTTCCTGGTAAATCATGATTTTCAATTGCAAAATGCTTATACAGAAAAACAATTTAGATTATTAGTTTATGGAAAATGTTTTACAGATTAAGAGAGTTGGAAGGGACCTTGGAAGTCTAGTCCAAGACATGAATGGCAATCACATGACTGTGGGACACTGCAGCAGTTGTAAATGTGCGTCAAATGCAAAACATGCAAATGGTGATCATGTGGCTGTGGGATACTGATGAAACACGCAAATGGCAATTATATGACCATGGAATGTTGTAACCACTATAAATGAGAGTATTGGTGGCAAAGATATTTTTTTAGCACTGATATAGCTTTGAATAATTGCTGAAACAGTTGGTAAGTGAGGACTATCTGTATCAGTTGTGAATTGGGTTTCTGGTGATAAAATTAGTAATGAAGTTGAATGGAGATACCTCTAGCTACTACCATTAAGAATAATAGGGGTATATATGTAAAAGATAAGAAAGGAAGAGAAAGAAACAGATAATCTCCAATTTCATTCCCTTCCAGCAAGCCTTTCCTTTCCTTCAGTGGTCAGACTTTGTAATAGGCATGGCAATAAATTTCAGTTCTGGAGGTGATTGGTGCAGTGATAAAGAAAGTACCACTGCTGGTTTGTAATTCTAATCTGTTTTATGTCTTTATGGTTTATTACACTGTAAGCTACTGAGAGTTGCCTTGACCTGTGAGATAGGTTTCATATAAATTTAATAAACAAACAAATTCTCCAGGCATATCACCCTTTAAGGAACTTATAGCAAAAGCCTGTAGGTATGACATAACGAGACAATTAGCTTTTTTGCAGAGAAATTGGGAGCCATGGACTGCAAAACAAAAGACAGAGCTGCCTGTTTGTCTGCCTGCCTGATCTACTTGCCTCCATGGTTTACATTCTAGAGATTTCCTTTCACCTTTTTAAGTTAAAGGAAATCTGATTATCTTCTTTCTGATTTAAAGACTGGGAGATATGTGCTTAAAATGTACAGTACGTAAAAGGTTTGGTTCAACTTGAGAATCTGGAAGACCATGATTCTACATCTTGCTGGTGCTATATTTAGTATGGATCGGGACAGCAAAATTAGATCTGGTCCATCTAACTTTGGTAATCATGGTAAAATATGTCTGGTTTTTCTCTGCACTTGATCACATTATACCGTAGATGAGAATAATTCATAGTATGTCTTATTAGAGATTGATACATTGTTAGGTATATATGAAGACAGAAGCTGATGAGTTGGAAACCAGTGATTCTAATCTGGTAACTTTACCATTACATCAAGTTGGCTTTCTCATAACTGTCTATGGAGATCTGAAGTGATAAATATGTTATTACAAAACATGTATAGTTTGCTTCGAGAATACATTCACTTGCATTAATTTCTAACTTGATGTAACGCTGGAGACAGGTGATAATCCCTGGCCAGAATCTTTAGGCATAATTTCTGTTTGCAGCTTGAGGAAGCAAACTAGATATTTGTAAGCATAAGACTACCCAGTTGCTCTCTTGACTTTTCTTGTCCTTTGCTTCTCATTCTGGATAAGCTTCAAGAGAGATTTAAATACTTGGATGCAAGAAATTGTTAATGTCTCATTAATCAAGAAATATTTTTTACTCTCCATCCTGAAATGATGACATTAAAGAAAGCCTGCTCTATGTGAGAAGGAAGTTCTATAGAGTAGAAAATCTATGGTAAAGAATGGGGCAAATGCAGTCATTTATTGACAGTTCTTCAAACCTAAAATCTTATTTCAGTATGCTTTTCACTTTCTTTTTCTTCTCATTCATTTGAGCTGTCCAGAATTGCTTCAATAGTGAGATGGGTGGAATAATTAATTAATTATTTTCTGTGCCTCAATCACCTGCAATAAAAATCTGCAAAAAAATTTCCAGCATGATGAACAATTAGTTCCCAATATCATTCTTGGGTAAAAGTAGTACAAATTCTTTGCCAATTAGATGTACTTTACTAGAGGGCTTTTTAATTTGCTGTAAGTTTCTTACCATTCTCAGGGTGTTCCATCTCACCAATGCTGCCATCAGGTGTGGTGCGTTCATAGTGGTCCTCAGGTAAGGCCAGAGGCCCTATCCGAGGCCCTGATGAAGATTTGCTGCTAGGTGTTTCTGACTCTTCAAGGCCACTGTCATAGTAACTGTGCTGGGAGGGATCCTGCAGATCTTGAGCTTGATTGGCTGCAGAGAATGTCACTCGGCGATGAGGTAACTGCAAAAAGCAAAGCAAAATCCTTAATTAATCTGTTCAACACAAGTACAGTAAAAAGATGTATCTTCAATAAGTGACCCCAAAATATTCTACAATGAAATCTAATATATATGTTTCCATTAAAGAAAATCTACCTAAATTATAGACAAGATTATAGAGTGTACAGAATTTAAGGCAAATATGTCCACAGTAATAATTGACTGTCAGTTGTTAACTTCTGGTAGAACATCATCAAATTAGCAATTATATTACTGAGTCATGGACAGGCATTTCTGTTCTTAAAATAATAAAAGAATTCAAAATTTTTGGATTTTGATGCTTTGTAAAAAAGTTTGTTATAACCACAAATGGTTATTGTTGTAACCACGATATATTCTATGATATATTGTGTACCTGTGGTACAACATATATCATAGTGTGTAAAATACAATAAAACAAAATAAAGTAATAAAAAGAGTATTGATGCAAATAGATTACTGTGTGTCTATAGATCTTGCTTCATAGAAATGCATACTACCGGGGTGGTGGGGGTGGTGCATGGCCTGTGACATGGCGGAACGACGTGAACTTCGGGGCTCCGGAGTGAGCGCCGATATCATAGCTGTTTTGGGGGTCCAGAGGGGACCATAGCCAACTCTGCAGCTGGGAAGACAGCCATTGAGAGCTGTCACAAAGCCGGAGTGGTAACGAGTGAAGGGAACGAAAGAGGAAACAAGGCACAACATCTGGATGAGAAAGAAACTTCTGTCTTGGAAATAAGACCTCTACTTTTTAACACATAACCTGAACTGTCAAAAAAAAAAAAAAAACTAATTAGAAACGAAAAGGAACGGCAAGAGCGAAAGGGGAGGAAGTGGATATCTGGCTACCTCCCCATTTCCGGGTTAGCGACGAAAAAGCAATGGCTGCAAATAAAAATTAATTTTCTTAAAGAATATGAATTGATTTGGAAAATAATGGAAAGCAGATTGGGCAAAGTGAATTTAGATTGAAATACGGATGTATTTTGGACTTTAAAATAGATACTGGAAAGGTCTAAGTCGGAACAAATAGACTTCAGATCAGTGAAAGTAAGTTGTGAAGTTATATAGTACCATCTGATGGTGAAAAAGAAATCTCTTTTTTTTTCTTGGATGTGTGGCGAGAACAAAGAATGACCTTGAGTAACATTTGAGATAAACTGTCTTTTGACTTATTGGGAGTAAAAGAGGAGAAGGGGAAAAAGAAAAAAGATTACCAACTGAATAATAGATTAAAGACTATTTTGTTTAAATTGTTATTTTTTGTCTACACGTATTATCTGCTGTTATACTATTTTTGCTGACTATTTGGAGTGAAAATTTTTGGATCTTTTCTCTTCCTTTCCACTATTTTTGCTCAAAACCTGAAATGTGAAAAAAACTAAAATTTGGATATTGTATTTTTCTTTTCTTTTTTGGATTTTGCACCTTTTGACATTCAACATTTTGGATTTTGGATACATACTCTTTTTTCCTCTATTTATTGTTTATTATTAATTTAATTTAATTTAATATTTGAATTTATATACCGCCCTTCTCCCGAAGGACTCAGGGTGGTGAACAGCCAGAAGTAAAAAACATCAAATACAAAATTTAAAAACAATTTAAAAATAAATTAAACATTTTGGCCCAACCATTAAAAATCCAAATTAAAATACACAATTGGAGAGATTAAGCCAGCCCGACTTGATGAAATAAAAAGGTTTTGAGGGCCCGACGGAAAGTACGTAAGTCCGGAATCGTCCGTATCTCCGGGGGGAGCTCGTTCCAGTGGGCAGGTGCTCCCACAGAGAAAGCTCTCCCCCTGGGGGTCGCCAGTCGGCATTGTTTGGCCAACGGCACTCGGAGACAACCCTCTCTGTGGGAGCATACTGGCCGGTGGGAGGCTCTCGGTGGCAGAAGGCGGTCCCATAAATATCCAGGCCCTAAGCCAAAGGTAGTCACCAACACCTTGAATCGCACCTGGAGGACCACCGGGAGCCAGTGCAGCTCACGCAGGAGAGGTGTTACATGGGAGCGCCATGACGCTCCCATAATCACCCGCGCGGCTGCATTCTGGACCAGTTGGAGCCTCCGGGTACTCTTCAAGGGGAGCCCTGTAGGGTTATTACAGGGTTCATCTGTATGGTTTTTGGAACTGCAGTTACACGAAATTGCAAACATCAGCAATTCTCATCTTTGAGCAGTGTTTCTAGCATGTACAAGGACACAGGGTGAAACAATGTATAACCTGTAACATTTGCCGCTTTCAGTGTATCTTGTGTAGCTATCATTGTGTGTGAATACATGCATTTTCTCATGAAAACCAATGATGTAATTACTAACCAATTATTGTGCCTTGGAGATTTGTTAACCAATAATAAAGTAACACGCATAGTAGGTGAGAACTGAGAAACTTAGAAACTATATAAACTATGTCTGATACTCAATAAAGTTGCTGTTGATTCTGCTGTTGATTCTACTCTCAACTCTGCTATCCGTGGATGTTTTCCTTTCATACATCACACACGTCTTCAGCCTCCGGGAAACGAATGCAACATTTGGCGCCCGGAACAGGGACCCATATTTTGTCCGGCAAGGACAGGCGCGCCGTCTCGATCTTATCTCTTATAAGATTTTTGTAAGTATGCTTTCGCTTTCTCAAGAACAAAGGAAGCATGTAGATGATTTACTTTATCTTCTTAAAAAGTCTGAACTTTCTGTTTCACAGAAGGCTCTTTATCGGCTGGTACGAGAAATTGCCTTAACTTCTTCTTTCTATCCTGATAGGGGTTCTTTGAAATTGTCAGATTGGGATAAGGTTGGCAAGGTTTTGCATTCTAATACAAGTTTAAAGGTAGATATTTTGCATGCTTGGCATCTATGTAGACATGCTATAGTAATGTTTGGTAGGAAGGAAGAGGAGTTTTCTTCTCCTTTAACACCTCCTTCTGAAGTTTTGATTTCTGATTCTAAAATACCTCCTTCTGACACTCTGCCTGAAAAGGAAGCTTTGACTTCTGACTCTAAAGAAGCTTTAACTTCTGATTCTAAAGCTGAAGTTTCTAAATCTGAAGTATTTCCTTCTGCTTCTTCTGATAAAGCTGAAGTTTCTAAATCTGACATTCTTCAATCTCCTGCAACTGTTTTAACTTCTGATTCTAAAGCTGAAGTTTCTAAATCTGAAGTATTTTCTTCTGTTTCTTCTAATATAGTAATACCTTCTGCTCCTTCTGACACTGAAATATCTTCTGCTCCTACTGACACTAAAATACCTTCTGTTACTACTGATCTTGAAAAGATTTTGAAGCCCCTTTCTGAGATTTTAAAACCTCTTTCTGAGATTTTGAGACCTCCTTCTGAGATTCTAAAACCTCCTTCTGATTCTTCTGTTCCTTCTGGTATTGAACAAAAGAATTTAAAATCTCCTTCTATTTCATCTGACACTGAACAGAAACTTTCTAACATTGAATTGAAACCTCCTCCTTCTAATAATGTTCTAAAGTCTCCTTTTCAAAAGATGGTTGAAAGTTGTAATGCAGATGTTGCTATTTCTGGGGAAGAGTTAGCTGAATTGTTGTCAGTATGTCCAGTGCAATATCAACCAGGACCACAAGCTGGACAACAGATTGCAGAATGGGAAGGTTTGCCATTTCAAATTTTACGAGAATTGAAGAAGGCTATTTCTGATTATGGAATTACTGGGAATTTTACTAGAGGTCTTTTAGAGGGAATTAAGAATGGGTATACTATGGTACCTCAAGATTGGAAGCAATTGTTTCGGATGATTTTGACTTCTATGCAGTATGTAGTTTGGGAAAATGAATATTTACATCACTCTCATGCAGCTGCTTTAAGTGGTGGTGGTGCTTACACAGTAGAACAATTGTTTGGATCAGGTCAATTTGCAACCATTCCTACACAGCTTGTTCTTCCTCCTGCTACATTATCTGTAGTTTCTGAGTGTGCTTTTAGAGCTTTTTTAAAGGTTCCACAAACTGGTGAGCCTAAAATTAGTTTTTCTAACATACGCCAGGGAACAACTGAGCCTTATGCTGATTTTGTAGAAAGACTTTCAAAAGCTCTACGTCAACAATTGGATAATCAAGAAGCAGCAGCAGAATTATTGCGTCAATTGGCTATTGAAAATGCTAATGTAGAATGTAAACGTGCTCTCCAACCTTTAAGAGCTACAAATCAATATACTTTAGCAGACATGTTACGTGTTTGCCAGGAAATTGGATCTCAATCGTATAATATGCATTTATTAGCTGCTGCAATTCAGAAAGGAAGAAAGCCTGTGGGGAATTGTTTCAAATGTGGTAAAGTAGGTCATTTTCAGAAAGATTGTCATTTAACGCCATCTACTGGTGGTGATCGTCCTACAAAGAAATGTCCTATTTGCAAGAAAGGTTTTCATTGGGCAAATCAATGTCGTTTTCATTCGGGAAACTTGCAGGTGGGTGTGGCACCCACCCAGAAACAAAAACGTGCCTTTCCCGTAAATCTTCTCCCCCTTCCTCCTCCCTCTCTTGTGCCTCCTCAGCCACAACAGGTAGCGCTGGGATCGATCTAATTACTCAAGAAGACTTGGATTTTAAATTTCCTTTAGAAGTTAAACTTGTTTCTTCTCAATACACTGGTCCTCTCCCTTCTGGATTAGTTGGTATTATTTTACCTCGCTCTTCTGCTCATAAAATAGGATGTTTTGTAGTTCCAGGAGTTATTGATTCTGATTACACTGGAGTTATTCTTATGCAAATTTGGGTTAATATTCCACAATTTCTTCCTAAAGGATCTTCTGTTGCACAACTTCTTTTTCTTCCTTACAAGGTACCTAATCCAGGTACTGGACAACGTGGTAATTCTGGATTTGGTTCAACTCTTAATTCTATAGGACTTCTTCAGTCTATTAATTCTTTTAGACCACTTCTTACTTTATATCTTAATAAACAACCTTTTCAAGGTCTATTAGACACAGGTGCCAATGTTACTGTCATCTCCCTTTTACAGTGGCCTGTGCAATGGCCTAAACGTGATGTTCATTCCTTGTGGGGCATTGGTGGGTCTACAACTGCTTGGCAAAGCATTCATCCTATAGTCATCACAACTTCTGCTGGTAAGTCTGTCTCTTTACATCCTTACATTTTAGATATTCATACTAACATCTGGGGCAGGGATCTTCTTTCTCTTCTTAATGCTCATTTGATTCTAGATGATGGCACTTCCTCTTAAATGGCTTTGTTCTACACCTGTTTGGATTGAGCAATGGCCTTTATCTTCTGAAAAATTGATTGCTCTTCATTCCTTGGTACAGGAACAATTGATTGCTGGTCACATTGAATCTTCCACTAGTCCCTGGAATATTCCTGTGTTCGTTATAAAAAAGAAAAGTGGTAAATGGCGCTTTTTACATGATTTGAGAAAAATAAATGACTGCATTCAACCAATGGGGCCTTTACAATGTGGCCTACCTAATCCTAATTTAATCCCACAATCTTATAAATTGTTAGTAGTAGATTTGAAAGATTGTTTTTTCACCATTCCTTTACAGTCGCAGGATAAAGAAAAATTTGCTTTCACTGTGCCTGTTTTAAATAATAGTCAACCTACACAACGATATCATTGGTCTGTTCTACCACAAGGTATGCTCAATTCTCCTACTATTTGTCAATATTTTGTGGATCAAGCTTTGCAACCTTTTCGTGCTCAATTTCCTTCTTTTCTAGTTTATCACTACATGGATGATATTTTAATAGCAGGTCCTGATTTTGATGAAGAACAAGTGCTACAAGCGTTAACTACCATTGTAGCCAGCAGAGGGCTCTACATCGCTCCTGAAAAAATACAACGTACTGAACCTTATTCATATTTGGGATTTAAAGTTTTACAATCTTCTTCCATTCCTATCTTACCTGAACTTAAAGTGCAATCTTCATATACTTTGGTCCAATGGCAAAAACTTTTAGGTACAATCAATTGGGCTCGTCCATATTTTCAAATTTCTACAGGAGAAATGTTACCTCTCTTTTCCTTGTTAAAAGGTTCTAAGCATCCTGACGATCTGGTGTCTCTTACTGCTTTGCAAAAGAAATGTCTTCAAAACATTCTAAATAAACTTAAACTGAGATATGTTGATAGAATTGTCTCTATAGCTACTAAATTATGGTTAGCAATTCTTCCTACTTCACCTTTACCTACTGGTTGTCTTTATTCTCCTTTTACTGAAAAAAACGATTCATATTCATGAATGGTTGAATTTGTCTGCTTCTCCTCCTAGAAATATTTTTCCTTATCAACAAGCCTTAGAAGAATTGATCATGAAAGCACGACGAAGATCTTTGCAATTAATAGGTCATGATTTGGATGGTATTGCTTTCACTCATACTAAACTTGAACATGAACATTTAATGACTGTTTCTGATTCATATCAAATTGCTTTTTCTCAATATCTTGGTGATATTCAATATTCTTTACCTAAAGATCCTAGAATAGTTATTACAAATACATTAATTTTTTCATTTTCTTCTATTTTTACTCGTTCTCCACTTCCTGAAGCTTTAACAGTGTTCACAGATGGATCACCTACTCGTGGTGTTGTGGTTTGGACGGATGGTCAACAATGGTTTTCTAAATTTACTTCTACTCAGACATCTGCCCAATGTTCTGAGTTGGCAGCTGTTATTTTGGCTTTGAGATTGTTTTCTGATCAACCTATTAACTTAATTGTTGATACAAAATATGTCTTTCTTGCAATGCAATCTCTTCCTTATGCATATTGTTCTGTTTCTCTTGATGTTAATCTTTTGTCTTTATTTTTATCTTTAAAACATGTTTTGGAAGAACGTGTCTTTCCTTTATATGTTGAGCACATTAGGAGCCATACTCCTTTTCAAAATTCTTTGACTGAAGGAAACAGACAAGCTGATGAAACTCTAAAAGATGTCACAATTCTTTTTTCCGATCCTGTTGCTAGTCATTCATATTTTCATCAAAATGCTAAATCTTTGGCTAAATAATTTTCTGTTCCTATCTCCCAGGCTCGTGATATTGTCCGGGGATGTACTTCTTGTCAACAATTTGCAGTTCCTTTTCCTATGGGAGTAAATCCTCGAGGAACAAAAGCCAACCAAATTTGGCAAATGGATGTCACACAATTTGCTACTTTTAAGCCATACACATATTTACATGCAACAATTGACACATATTCTCATTTTTTATGGGTTACTGCTTCTAGACATGAACGCACTTCTGATGCAGTGTCTCATTGTCTTTCTGCTTTTTCTGTCATGGGAAGACCAAGTCAATTGAAAACTGACAATGGTCCAGCATATACTAGTAAGGAATTTACTTCTTTCTGTCAACAATGGAACATTCAATTGATACATGGAATTCCTTACA
The DNA here is from genome assembly GCF_059756535.1 of Pantherophis guttatus. Classification (NCBI taxonomy): domain Eukaryota; kingdom Metazoa; phylum Chordata; class Lepidosauria; order Squamata; family Colubridae; genus Pantherophis; species Pantherophis guttatus. Next base: position 115,624,810 of record NC_142065.1, on the reverse strand, counting down.
ATTCCCAAGGGCAAGCTTTCATTGAGCGAGCTCATCGTACATTCAAAGCTACATTGACTAAATTAATAAAAACTGAATCTGGTCCATTCCATTTGCGAAAGATTCAAAATTTGATCTCTATTGCTTTGTATGCATGGAATTACTTAACATTTTTAGATTCCTTTTCAGAAATTCCAGTCAATTTACATTTTCATATTCAGGATCCTGTTTCACGACCTTTGGTACTCTATCGTCAACTTCCTGATCCTGCCTGGTGTGGACCTACAAAACTTATAACCTGGGGTCGTGGTTACGCTGCAATTGAAGATCTGCAAACGAAAAAAGCTGTGTGGATTCCAGGCCGATGTGTTCGTCCTTATCATGGAAAAACAAATGAAAACTCTCAAGTTACAACATCCTCCACTCTTGACTTGGGACCAATTTGAAGTTCAACAACGATTCAACAAGTCCTTTCTTATGTGCTGTTTTTTCTTTTGTTTTCTCTCTCTATTTTCTGCTAATTCTGAAGCAATTATTGATTTTCCTCTTAGTCCTAATCTTTGGATTCGTCATGCTCAATATATGTTTTTAATTCATGGTAATAATGTAACTTTATATTATGAACCTCCTATGGCTTTTGGTCAAGTTGCCTTTATTCCTAATTTAGTTAAGTCTTCTGCTTTCATTGTTTCGCAACTTCAACATATTTCTTCTTCTTGGTTATTTTCTACTCCTCCGTATGAATTAAATTTAGTTAAATGGAAGTATCTTCGTATTAATCAATTTACTAGAGGTTTATGTTTTTGTTGTTATGCTCGTCATAATTGGCTTAATAAATGGTCTGATTATTCAAAAGCTAAACGTATTTTAGATAAAGTAGGGAATTATAGTTATTGTACTCAGAAATAATGGTTATGGGGTAATATTAATGAAACATCACAAGGACATAATATTGTACCTGATATGTATCCTGATGATTTTCCTATTTTTCAAGTTACTGATGTCTCTGATATGGGATCAAGTGGATCAATCTGTGCTGGATGGCAATTAAAAGATCCTGCTATGTGGTTTTTCTTTGATAAATATGCAACAAATGTACACCCTCAAAACTATCAATGTGCTGCAATTGGATATTTGTCTTTACCTGTACAAATAGGTGTTTCTGATAGATTGTCAACTCGAAGGAGACGTGCAGTCATGGGATCAACCTGTTCTGATGAAATTATTATTGATACTCAACTTTCTTCATTGCCTACTTTTGGACATGCTTTAGCTGGAGCCATAACTGGAACTATTACTTTGGGATCATATCCAGGAATAATAGCTCAAGAAAATAGACATTCTATTCTGGGACTAACATGTCGATTGGAGAAATCTATTAACGCTACTGCTGCCATTGTTCGAGATTTGCAAAATGAAATCGAAGAACTAAATCAAGATTTGATTCAACAACGTTTTGCCATAGACTATTTGTTAGCTCGTCAAGGTGGATTTTGTACCTTGGTTGGTCAACGTGCTTGTGCTGTGCATTTTCATTCACTTAATAAGACTATTGAAGATGAATTAGCTAATTTACAAGCTGATATAAAAAATAATGTACATGTGGAATTTTCTCCTTTTGCTTGGTTAACTGATTGGTTACCTGATCTTGCTTGGTTAAAACAATTGTTTTTCTATGGTGTAATTGTACTTGCATTACTTATACTTTTTTGTTGTTGTATGCAATGTATTCCTGCATTTTTTGCAATGTTTCGTAAGTCACCTCAACCTACTTTAAATGTGATTCAATGGCGTGCTCTTGATAAATTTCGTTTTCCTTCATTAAAATAAAAAGCGAGGAAATGTAGGGTTATTACAGGGTTCATCTGTATGGTTTTTGGAACTGCAGTTACACGAAATTGCAAACATCAGCAATTCTCATCTTTGAGCAGTGTTTCTAGCATGTACAAGGACACAGGGTGAAACAATGTATAACCTGTAACATTTGCCGCTTTCAGTGTATCTTGTGTAGCTATCATTGTGTGTGAATACATGCATTTTCTCATGAAAACCAATGATGTAATTACTAACCAATTATTGTGCCTTGGAGATTTGTTAACCAATAATAAAGTAACACGCATAGTAGGTGAGAACTGAGAAACGTAGAAACTATATAAACTATGTCTGATGCTCAATAAAGTTGCTGTTGATTCTGCTGTTGATTCTACTCTCAACTCTGCTATCCATGGATGTTTTCCTTTCATACATCACACACGTCTTCAGCCTCCGGGAAACGAATGCAACAGAGCCCCATGTAGAAAGCATTGCAGTAGTCCAAGCGGGAAGTGACGAGGGCATGAGTGACCGTGCGTAAGGAGTCCTGATCCAGAAAGGGACGCAACTGGCAAATCAGGCGAACCTGATAAAAAGCCCCCCTGGCCACGGCCGTCACATGCTCTTCTACAGACAGCCGTGCATCCAGGAGGACACCCAAGTTGTGAGCCCTCTCTGTGAGGGCCAACGACTTGCCCCCAATAGTCAGAGATGGCACCAACTGACTATATCGGGACGCTGGAAGCCACAGCCACTTGGTCTTGGATGGGTTGAGCTTGAGCCTGTTTCTCCCCATCCAAATCCGTACGGCCTCCAGACATCGGGACATCACTTCAAGGGCATCATTGGGGTGGTCCGGGGTGGAGATGTACAGCTGAGTGTCATCAGCGTACTGATGGTACTTCACCCCGAAACCATGGATGATCTCACCCAGAGGCTTCACATAAATGTTGAACAGAAGGGGCGAGAGGACCGACCCTTGCAGCACCCCACATACAAGGCGCCTCTGGGTCGCCCTCTGGCCCCCTGTCAACACAAACTGCGACCGGTCAGAGAGGAAGGAGGAGAACCATCGCAACACGGTGCCCCCCACCCCTAACCCCTCCAACCGGCGCAGCATGATACCATGGTCGATGGTATCAAAAGCCGCTGAGAGATCTAACAGGACCAGGACAGAGGAACAGCCCCTGTCCCGAGCCCTCCAGAGATCATCAACCAATGCGACCAATGCCGTTTCCGTGCTGTGCCTAGGCCTGAAGCCCGACTGGAACGGATCGAGATAAACCGCTTCATCCAGGTACTGGGAAAACTGTCGCGCCACCACACTCTCAACAACCTTCGCCAGAAAGCGAAGGTTGGAGACTGGATGATAATTTGCTAAAACAGCCGGGTCCAGGGAGGGCTTCTTGAGGAGGGGCCTCACCACCACCTCTTTCAAGGCGGCGGGAAAGTAGCCCTCTCTCAAAGAAGCATTAACAACCCCCTGGAGCCAGCCTCGTGTAACCTCCCGGGAAGCCAACACCAACCAGGAGGGACACGGGTCCAATAAACAAGTGGCCACACTAAGTCTACCCAGAATCCTATCCACGTCTTCAGGGGTCACTGGGTCAAACTCCTCCCAGATAACACTCTCAAGACCTGTCTCCGTCACCCCGTCTTTATCTACCCAGTCAGAGTCCAGGCCTTCCCGAATTTGAGCGACTTTGTCATGCAGATACTGCACAAAATCTTCAGCCCTGCCCTCCAAGGGGTCCTCCCTCGCTCCCGGATGGAGCAGGGAGCGGGTCACCCTGAACAGGGCGGCTGGGCGGTTATCTGCAGTTGCGATAAGAATGGAAAAATAATTAAACTTTGCCGTTTTTATCGCCACTAGGTAGGTCTTAATATGAGACCTTACCAGTGTTCGGTCGGATTCAGAAAGGCTAACCCTCCAACTGCTCTCTAGGCATCTTTTCCGGTGCTTCATCTCCCTCAGCTCCTCAGAGAACCAGGGAAGTAAGTGAGATCGGCGGTGGGTCAGAGGCTGCAAAGGCACGACACGGTTCAAAGCTCCAATGGCTGCCCTATCCCAGGTGGCCACCAGGTCTTCAGCCGGGTCGTGAGCCAGAGCCTCAGGGAAAGGCCCAAGCTCCGTCTGGAACCTATCAGGATCCATCAGGCGCCTGGGGCGGAACCACCTACTCAGTTCCACCTCCCTGCGGCGGGGTGTAGTGGTTTGAAGGTCAAGTTGAAGGAGAGAATGGTCAGACCATGACAAGGGTTTAATCACTACATCCCCTATATCTAAACCATTCAGCCACTGGCCAGAGTGGAGGAGATGGACTATAGCCTTACAACCACAGATAAAAGCTAGGAAAAGGCAGTTATACAGTTGGAAATGGACAAGGCAGACTTTTACTTAAGATTTGAAAACATAGAGGAAGAAAAAGAAACTTACCAGAAAAAATTGTTGAAATATTAGTGGAAGTTATGAAAGAGAGCCCAGAAAAGATAATTAATGAGATAGATGAGTGTGTACAGAGTATACACAAGATATGCGATGAAGAAACTTACCTAGAGAAATGCATGTTAGATTCACAAAAAAAAAAAAAAAAACGCTGAGAACAGTGATCTTGCAACTTATGAGGAACACAACAATACAATATAAAGGTAGAGATATAGTGGCATTGAAACAAGTTTCAAGAAGAGTGAGAGATCTAAGAAAAGAATACCAATTTTTGACGAAACATTTGATTAAAAAAGGAGTGAGTTTTAGATGGTTGATACCAGAAGGAATTCTGGTGAACCTACAAAAACAAAGGCAGAGCTATTCTATCGGCAATATATAGAACAACAAGAAGAAGTGAAAGTGAGAGAAGAAGGAGGGGCAAGCTGCCAAGAAGAGAAAAAAGAACAACTAATGGAGACAACCAAGGAACAAGAGCATTAAGAGAGGGGGCAAGAGCGAAAGAGATAAAAGAACAAAGAGAAACAAGAGTGACTAGATCTACTAAACAAATAAAAATGGAAGAAGTAAAAGTAATATCAGTGAATATAAATGGACTAAATTCAGTAATAAAAAGAAGAAGAATATTCAACAAACTAGAAAAATTAAAATTAGAGATTATAAATTTACAAGAAGTTCATATTAAGAAACAGCATAAATATCGACTTCCGGTTTGGTCTTCGTCGTCGCTAGATGGTCTTTTTTTAGACCGCCAGCCCCGCCGTCTGTAAAGAGCCGCTTCACGAAAAGAGAAGTGGCTTGAAAAACTCCCAATCCATAAGGAATTGCGAGCAGAGCCGGCGAGACTTGGTTGAGCCCCTGTGAAGCCCCCAGACTGCTTTTTTTTTGCTTCTGGGGGAGGAAACAGGCGAGGCTCCCGCTCCAGCCTGCCAAAGCTCCGGACCTCGGGGACGCTTCTACTTTGTAGAACAAGACGGCGTGACCATCCTAACAAGTGAAAACAAAGAAAACTTCCTAATTGAACAGGGTGAAACTGGGACTTGAACCTCAAAACCGCAAGTATCTGTGTTGTGCTGTGCTAGCCCTGTGATTAAACTTAAGTGAGAGATTGAAAGTTTCCTGAAAATGGCGCCCGGCTTCAGCGCAGAGGAATGCTGAAAGTGGATTTGCCTAGTTACTTTAACATGCTACAAAGTCTCACTGTCTGTAATAACTGAAGAGAAAAGACCAAATTTTTTTCCTAAAAATAAGCAAGCTTGACTTTGACTTAACTTTACTTCTAATTTGATCAAACCTGGGGGAATTTTTTAGAGGACTTTGTGGAGGAAGAAGGGAAAAAAGAACCTCCCTTTTTGAAAAAGTTAGGCTACGTGGCAGAATGGCTTCTAAACAGCCAAAGCAAGATATGAAGGCGGCGGTGGGGGGGGAATCCCCCACGCATAAGCCGCAACAACAGCCTTCTAGCCAGCAGAGTCAGAAAAAGGAGATTGATCTTGAAAGTTTGAAAGAGTTTATTGCCCAGGCTTTGATGAGACAAGATGAAAATATGGATGTGAAGTTTAAAAAATCTCAACAGGAAATTAAGCAGGAGATTAAAGAAATTAAAGAGGTGGTTCAAGAAAAATATGACAAGGTGACTAAAAAGTTAGTGACAGTGGTGACTGGTCTCTCAGCTGCAGTTGTGCAAACTGATAAGAAAGTAGAGGAATATAAATCTGAGATGGATGTTAAAATGAAGCAGACAGATCAAAAAATTTTTAATGTTGATAATAAAATGCAAAGGATGGAAAATGAGCTGACAATGATGCAATTCAGGGCTATGGAATTTGCTATAAGACTTAGAGGTATAAGAGAGGATATTAGAGAAGATTTGAGAAGGATCTGTGCTGATGCCTTAGCTGTGTTGTTAAAGACCAGCCCTGAAGAGATTTTTTGCAAGATGGATAAAGCTTATAGAGTGAATTCCTGGGTGGCTAGACAAAGACAATTGCCTAGAGATGTGGTAATATATTTCACAGATAGAAGAATAAGAAATGATATTCTGCAAAGGTCCTTTGTCTCTACTGTGCAAATGGATGGAAGAGAAATTGGAGTTTACAAAGAGCTGCCACCTAAGATGTTAAAAGTTAGAAAGGATTTTGGATTTTTAGTGTCTGAACTAAAGAAACAGCAAATCCCATTCAGATGGGATGCCCCAACTGGCATAATACTCAAGTATGAAGGAGAAAGGTATAGATTGAATACAGTTGAGAAAGCGGAAGAATTTTATTCTGCAGTTTTTAAAAAAACAGGTACAACATCCCCACACACATCTTCAGTGTTGGAGATAAAGGAGAGCGATAAGGAGAAGCAGTCTGAACAAGAGACTGAGGAGCAGTGCAAACAGTTGGAGCGGGAGGCAATGGAAATGCAGGGAGCTACAGGTGGATTTCTAGATGAGCCTTTGTTAGATCTCCCTCTGGAACCTGCATTTGGAGTACCCACTAATACAAGAGAAGTGGCTTTGGACCTGGCCCGGATGGCTGAAGCTAAAGATCAGCGTATAACTCGAGCAGTTTATAAGCAATTTAAAGAAAAACAACAACAGGAGAGGTCCAAGCCACAACAAGAAAAGAAGGGAGCTAAGGGTACACAAGCACGTGAAGCCATGGGGGGAGCTGAGCCAAAGACTATCAATCTGGATGATAATCTTCAGCAATTGCTCCTATCGCTTCAAGAGATCTCAAATGACAATTAAGTTGTTATCTTGGAATGTGAATGGATTAAACTCACCACAGAAGAGGAGAAAATTGTTTAATTATCTGAAACAGTTTAACAATGATATTATTTATTTACAAGAAACTCATATTCGAATACAAGATCAAAAATACTTAATAAATTCCAGATTAGGAACACAATTTATAGCTTCTAGTTCGGAAAAAAAGAATGGAGTAGTGATTTATGTAAATAAAAGACTATCATCTAAAATTATAGAAGCAGATGATTCTGGGAGGTTTATAGCAATTGAACTTTATACAGAAAATGGTCCAATTTTGGTGATTGGAATCTATGCTCCTAACCAACAACAAGAAGATTTTTATAAAACATTGTATTCTAAAGTATTGCAATGGGACTATAGATCTATCTTAATTATGGGAGATTGGAATGGAGTAATTGATCCGAAAATAGATTAAAAGAGTTTGGCAAAGTCAAGGAATAGACTGCCACAGATTTTTTTTGATATGAAAGAAGATTTGGAATTAAAAGATATTTGGAGAATACATAACCCGAAAGATTTGGACTTTACCTTTTTCTCAGACAGACACAGATCCTTCTCTAGGATTGATTTTATTTTATTATCATCTGACTTACTTGCAAAAACAAAAAAACCCAAAGATTTTTCCAAGGACTCTAACTGACCATAGCCCGGTATGGATAGAAATTGAAATGGGAAAGACTGAGAGAAGATCATGGAGAGTAAATGAAAATTTGTTTAGATATGAAAAAAATGTAAATGAACTTAAAAAGCAAATGAAAGAATTTTTTTGAAATGAATTTGAATAAGGGTACTCCTATTGAAATCGTGTGGGATGCGAGTAAGGCATATATGAGGGGGGTACTTATCCATATGAACTCTAAACATAGATTAAACCAACAAAAGAGAAGACTGGAAATGGAAGCAGCGATAAAGAAGAAAGAGCAGCTACTTATAAAGAACCCAACAGATGAAAGAACATGAGGAGCTATTAAACTTCTGAAAGATCAATTTCATATGCTTATGGCAGAGCAAACAGCAACTAATTTACAATTTGTAAAACATAATACATTTTGCAACGCCAATAAACCGGGCAGATGGCTGGCCTACACACTGAGGAAGCGCCAGAGTACACGGGTTATTGGCAGTATTGACATTGGAGGGAAGGAAATTTTTCAACAAAAACTGATTAAAGAAGCTTTTTTAGATTATTATACTAAATTATATGCTAAAGATGAAATAAAGACTGGACTCATAGATAAATACTTAGAAGAAAAAAGAGTTGTAAAAATTTCTAGTGATCAAAAGGAAAGAATGAGTCAATTAATTACATCTGAGGAGATTATTGTCGCAATTAAACAATTGAAAACAGCCAAAGCGCCAGGGACAGATGGTTTAACTGTGGTGTACTATAAAACTTTACAAGCAGAAATGATTGAACATTTTAAAGACTTATTTTGTAGTATACAACAAGGGGGTAAAATACCTCCTTCATGGAAATCAACCTATATCTCATTGATACCGAAAGAGCAAGTAGGTCTTAAAAACCCTGAGAATTATAGACCAATATCTCTTCTGAACAATGATTATAAAATTTTTGCAAAAGTATTAGCCAACAGATTAATGCCAGTTATTCAGGAGGTGATTCATCATGACCAAGCAGGATTTATAGAAGGTAGATACATGAAAGATAATGTAAGGCAAATAATAAATTTATTGGACTATCTTGAGAAGAATAAACAGATATCTGCAGTGCTGGTGTTTTTGGATGCGGAGAAGGCCTTTGATAGAGTGGATTGGAACTTTCTATTAAAGACTTTGAGAAAAATGGACTTTGGGGATCAGTTTATACAGGCGGTTTCAGCAATCTATCAACAGCAAACGGTACAAATTATTATTAATGGAAGTTTGACTACAAATTTTAGTATTGAAAAAGGAACAAGACAAGGTTGTCCGCTATCCCCATTGTTATTTATTTTAACATTAGAAGTCTTGTTGAATACAATACGGGACTCAAACTTATTACATGGCATAGCTATCAGGCATGAGGATTACAGGACCAGGGCATTTGCAGATGATCTGGTTGTTACCCTAACACAGCCGATGCAATCAATAATCCAGATGAAAGACATTATAAACGAATATGGTATGATATCAGGATTTAGGTTGAACCAGAAAAAGACTAAGATGATTGTTAAAAATATGACACAAGATCGGAGGCAGGAACTTGAAAGCAAGGCAGGCTTTGAAATAGTATCAAAGGTTAAATATTTAGGAGTTCAAGTTGCAGATTCAAATTCAAAATTATTTCAAAATAATTATGAGGTGTTGTGGCGAGAGGTACAAAAGGATATGGAGACCTGGAAAAAACTGCAGCTGTCGCTACTTGGAAGAATAGCAGCAGTTAAGATGAACGTTTTGCCTAGATTTCTTTTTTTGTTTCAAATGATTCCGGTGCTTAAAACTGATAAGCAATTGAGAGAATGGCAAAATGGATTGAATAAGTTTGTTTGGAATGAGAAAAAGCCGAGAGTCAAACTGAAAATAATGCAAGATGCTCCAGAAAGGGGAGGCCTTAAACTTCCAAATCTACAATTGTATTATGAAGCAGCAGCTCTGACGCAAGCAAGTGACTGGTTTGGAAGGATAAAGTCTGGAATATTGAATATAGAAAGTCATGATCTTGAATTTGGTTGGCATGCATATTTATTTTATGAGAACAAAGTGGACAAAGTATTCAAAAGCCACATACTTAGGAATTCTTTGATGAGAGTTTGGAAGAAGCACCGACTTAAATGGGATTACAAAATACCGTTATTGCTGGATCTTGGTCATACTATGTGGAATACAAATATAATGTCACTCGGGGGGGGTTTATACAAAGAAGTTCTTTTTATGGACGGGGCAGATTGCAATTAAAGACATTGGAAATGCTGTTGGAAGAAGGGATTAACTTAACTTGGTTACAGTATAATCAACTTCAACTGAGATGGAAAGAAGATTAAAAAACTGGTATAATGATGTACGAAGAAGAATTGGTTAGACATATAAAAGAGAAAGGTCCAATGCATATTAAGAGGGTTTATAATGTTTTGCTAGAAAGGGACTCGGAAAATGAATTGGTTAAAGATTGTATGATAAAAGTGGGCACAAAATTTCGCAGAACCAGTGATGTTGGAAACGTGGGAAAAAATATGGGTCCAGAATGTTAAATTCACACAGTCACAGAATTTGAGGGAAAATTTTTATAAAATGTTTTATAGGTGGCACTTAGATCCTAAGAAGTTATCGTGTATGTATCCTAATGTTCAACCAAAATGCTGGAGATGTGATTGCTTAGATGCCACATATTACCATATGTGGTGGACTTGTAAGAAAGTGAAGGCTTTTTGGATAAAAATTTGGTGGGTTATGCAAAATGTTTTGAAGAAAAACCTTCAGTTTTCTCCACAATTGTTTTTATTGGGTATAGTTAAGGGTTTTACATTGGGCGAAACAAAGTTGATATTGTATATGGTGACAGCAGCGAGATTACTGATAGGTCAATATTGGAAAAATGAAGCTATGCCCACTATTGAAGAATGGACTCTGAAGATGGCTAGTTTTGCTGAGATGGCGAAGATTTCAGCATATTTAAAAGACCGAACTCAAGAGACCTATGTATGGGAGTGGAAAAAGTGGATAGATTATGTGCAGAATAAATATCAAATTAAGAAATATCAGATAGCTTTTAGCTGAATGAATGTATTATGTAGGGACAAATCAATAGAGCTTTATGAAGGTATAAATAGTATATAGGGGGGTGGAGGGGTTTAAGTTTTATAAAAGTTTTATAAAATGTATTTTTCAATTAGGATTTTATATTGTGGAAGTCTAGGGGGGAAGGGGAGGGCTAGGGAGGGTATGGGGGGGTTGGGGGGGGGAAACTGGGGAGAAAATGTATTTGTAAAACTTTTTAAATAAATAATAAAAAAAAAGAAACAGCATAAATATCTATTGGAGCAAACGAAACTGGGAATATTATATACAACACTTGCCAGTCAAAGTAAAAGAGGGGTAGCATTATACATTGAAAAAACAATTCAATCCAAACAAATTTTTGAAGATGAGGAAGGAATGATACTAATGGTTGAAATAACTATGAATAAAAAAAGAAAAAACCATTGTTAGTGGCAATATATGCTCCAAATGATAATCAAGAAGAATATTATGGGAAATTATATAAAAAAATAATAGAATGTGAATACGAAGAGATATGTATATTAGGGGATTTTAATGCAATAATAGACAATGAGTTGGACTATAAAACTACAAAACTTAATAAGGAGATCAGAAAAACATTTCACAATGATAGATGAATTAAGCCTACAAGATGCTTGGAGACAAAGTCATCCAAAAGAAAAGCAGTATACTTTCTATTCAAATAGGCATTTGTCGTGGTCAAGAATAGATATGATGTAGATGTCAACAGAATTAATAGCTAAAATACAAGAGACTGATATTGGAACAAATGTATGGGCAGACCACAATCCAATAATAATGACATGGAAAGGGAAAAAAAGGAAAATGAGATGGACATTAAATCAAAAACTACTAAATGAAAAATTTTTTCAACAATATATGGAAAAAGAACTGACTTTCTTCTTTAAAGAGAACAAGAAAGAAGATACATCTTTACAAAATGTGTGGGATACTAGTAAAGCATATATTAGAGGATTGACAATGACATATTTAGGAAAACGAAATAAACAGAACAGGCAATGCAAAAGAATTTAGAGGAAGAATATAAGAGATTAGAGATGGAATTGCAAAAAAAACCCGCACGACAAAAATATTAAAAATTTGATGGATCTGAAAAAACATAAGATGAATTTAATGGAAAATGAAGAATTGGCGAATAAAATAAAAGCTACAAAGCAAATTTTTTTTGAAAATGCAAATAAACCAGGATGATGGTTAGCATATAAAATGAAAAAAGAGAAAGAAAAGAAATTAATAAGTCAATTAATAGATCAAGATGGAAAGATTTGTTATAAGAGAGGAAAAGAAAAGAATAATTGAGAAATACTACAATGGATTGTATCAACAAGAAACAATTGCAGAAGACGAGATAGAACAATATTTGAAAAAAATGGAGCTGCCTAGAATCCCGGAAAAGTTCAAAAAACTATTAGAAGAAAGAATATCTATGAATTAATGGAGGGAATTAAAAGACAGAAAAATGGGAAGATACCAGGTCCAGATGGATTACCAGCAGAGGTATATAAAACCCTACAAGATGTATTAAGCAATGTGATGCTGCAAGTATTTAATGAACTACTACTTAAAGCTAAAATTCTGGACTCATGGATGGAGGCATATATAACTTTAATACCAAAAGAAAAGGCAGATCGGCAAAATATAAAGAATTATAGACTATTATATCTCTATTAAATGCGGATTATAAGATTTTTGCATCAATCATGGCCGAAAGATTAAAGAAATTATTAAAAGAGTTTATACATTTGAACCAAAATGGCTTTTTACCAAAAAGACAAATTAGAGACAATATGCTAATTATATTAAATACACTAGAATATTATGAATTACATTCAGAGAAGCAAATAGCGCTGTTGTTTTTAGATGCACAAAAGGCGTTTGATAACGTAAATTGACGAGTGCGAGTTGTGACCCTAGCCCTAGAGGGTGCCGCAGCCAGATGGATGGTGACCCTACATAATGCCAGCGCACCAGAACTGCGGAATTTCGACCATTTCATGATGGCCCTGCGACGTCGGTTCGAGGAACCACTGGCAGATCGCAAAGCACGTGACTGCATTAAGGTGGTGAGGCAGGGGCGACGGCCAGTAGCAGAGTATACTGAAGAATTCCGGGACCTCGCGTGTCGTGTGCACTGGCCGGAAGATATTTTGGTGAGCTGTTTCAAGGACGGACTGAGTGATGATCTATACAATGCCTGCGTGGCCCGAGGGGCACCGAATGACCTACATGAATGGTATGTCACCGCCGAAGAAGCTGAGATCGATATGCCAGAAACCAGTATCGAGCGGGGCGAGCATGGAAGAAATCCTCACCCCAATGGAAGCAAGAGCCCCACAAACCACAAACTGCATTCTCCCCGAGATCTTCAGCCTGTTTCAAGTGTGGAAAAGAAGGGCACCGAGCTGCAGAGTGTCGTTCGCAAACACCCGCCCGGAACCACCCACCGGGGGAGGGTCCTGGAAAACCGGGTCGGCGTGGGAAGGAGACTGCCCTGAGGAGCAGGGAGACCATAGAAGTCCCATCCCCTCCCCTCTTTGGGGAAGAAACCCTGGCATCTGAACAGGAGGAATCACACTTGTTCGGAAGCGATCCAGATGATGAGCCACTGGTAAGCAAACCAATTAAACCGCTTACCCTTACCTTAAGACTATTTATCCCAAACCAGGACAGGGAGATAAGTATCCCCACCCTAGTGGATTCGGGGTGCACCCGTTGTTTGATCAGCCCAACCTTAGTAGGGAAGTTAGGGATTAACGTAAGAAAGCTGAAAACCCCCATTGCTTTCTGCCAACTAGATGGGTCAATAGCAGGAGGGGAGCCAGCTTCTCTGGCCACCGTGCCTCTACATATAGGCATTGGAAGCCATGAGGAAAGGCTTACCTTTATAGTGGCACCTGGCATGGAATGGCCGTTGGTTCTGGGCCTTGCGTGGCTAAAAAGATGGAACCCACAAATCAATTGGAAACAAGGCATCATAAAATTTCAGAGGAAGGTGACTTTTGCTGAGTATCCACATAAAGGACTTGAGGGGGCAGAGAATCGAGAAACAGCCATGCCTGGTCATGCCACACCAACTGAGGGCATACCCATAGAATACAAGGATTTAGCTGAGGTTTTTAGCGAAAAAGCCTCAGATGAGCTCCCCCCCCACCGTGCCACTGACTGTGCAATAGAAATCTTACTGGCGCGAAACTCCCTAAACCCAAGATGTACAGCATGTCACCGAGGGAGTTGGAAGAGCTGAGAACATTCATTGAGAAAAACCTAGCAAGGGGTTTCATCGAGCCAGCCCGACCAAAAAATTGCAGCCCCAGTGTTGTTTAGAGAGAAAAAAGATGGTTCAAAACGCTTATGTGTTGACTATCGAAACCTTAATACTATCAGTGTGCAGAACGTGTATCCTCTCCCCTTTATGAAAGATATGTTAGCACACCTTGCTAAAGGGAAAATTTTTTCAAAGCTGGACTTAAGGGAGGCTTACTACCGTGTCAGAATTAAGGAAGGGGATGAGTGGAAAACGGCATTTAACACCCCCCTCGGCTGCTACCAATTCAAGGTGCTCCCCTTTGGGTTACAAGGAGCCCCTGCAGTGTTTATGCAGTTAATAAATGAAGTGCTGCATCAGCATTTATATAAAGGGGTTCTGGTCTATTTGGACGACATTTTAATCTATACTGAGACCAAAGCAGAACATGTAAAACTAGTCAGGGCAGTTTTAAACAAACTCCGCGCTGCCAAACTTTATGCCAAACTTTCCAAATGTGAATTCCATCAAGAGAAGATTGACTATTTGGGATACCGCATTTCACACCAGGGGGTTGAGATGGATCCTCTAAAAGTGCAGGCTGTACTTGATTGGGACCGTCCACGCACGTGTAAACAGTTACAGAGCTTCCTGGGGTTTGCCAACTTTTACCGCCAGTTTATCCCTGCGTTCGCTCAGATTGCCCTCCCCATCACCAAGCTCTTAAAAACAAAGGGGGAGGACAACCCTAAACCAAAGCAACCATTGAACTGGACTATGGAATGCCAGGCAGCATTTAAAAAACTTAAACGGCTGTTCTCAGCAGAACCAATTCTACAACACCCGGACACGGAGAAACCATTTGTCATACAAGCAGATGCCAGCGATGTGGCAATAGGAGCGGTCCTGCTTCAGAAGAATGAGCAAGACCAACTACAACCCTGTGCTTACACATCCAAAAAGTTGAATGAGACTGAGCAAAGGTGGGCTATTTGGGAGAAAGAGGTGTATGCAGTTCGTTGGGCATTGTTAACCTGGCGGCACTTCCTAGAAGGCAGTAAGACTCCTTTTGAAGTCTGGACTGATCATAAAAATCTAGAAGCCCTAAAGACCCCAAGGAAACTCTCCCCAAAACAAGTACGATGGGCTCAGTACTTTAAACGGTTTGATTTTACTCTAAAATACCTCCCGGGGGGGATCTCTTCCAACTCTATTCTGATTCTAATATTGAGAGCAAAGTAATTGTATCATGAACCAGAGAGGGTCAGTCAAAGGAGAGATACTTACAGAAATTGTTTTTTTCTCCCACTCCGCCTTGCACAGCAGAGAGATTGGAGAAAATGGGATTTCAGGACAATAAGCTATTTTTGTAGAATGCCTGAAGATCCCAGCCCTGGGCTGTAGGTGATTACATTGCTTTTGATGTGTACAAGACAGCATTCAGGCATTTGAGTATTCCAATTGGGGGTGAGTAGTTAGGCAAACAAAAGTGAAAGGCTTGAAACTGAGTAATCTTGCCTCTTTCCAGCTGGAAAGCACATCTGCAGTTGTGATTTCTCATATAGCAATGATTTCACATAGCAGCAGAGTTGCTGGTCCCTATTAGGCAAGGATTGTTAAGCAAGGATTCTAACAAAGGATTGTTAAGCCAGGATTCTAAAAAACATTGCCAAGAAAACTGCAACAACTTGTTCAGGCAGTCATCAGATGTCAAAAATGTACTCAAAGGCATGCATGCAGACACACATGCATGTACACACACCTAGTAGCATAATAGAATGTTATTAAAAATCTTGGGAGAATCAAATACATTTGCCTAATATTTAACACAAAACAAATAACAAGTATTTCTTACAGGAAAGGGAACCGCAGAGCTAAAGGATGTAACAGAGAAGAACCATTCATAGGAATCCATGGGGAGAGAAATGGAGGAAATGATAAAAAGCGTATTGCAATGTTTCAAAGCAAACCACAAGACTTTAATACTTGGATCCAATATCAGGACACAAGTACAAAGTCTGGGTATTGCAAAATATTTCCATGAGCACTTTGTAATTTTTGTTAACATGATTTGTACTGGGTACATATGGAATCAACAAATCACCAGGTAACAGTTCAACAATTCATCAGGTAACTGTTCAAGCAGGAATATATTGTGAAGAAGAGTTCTTTCAGATACTGTGGCTTCATTCCAAGAAGGAAGTGCCAAGTTGCTGCCACTCACAGCTGTAGTATCCTCTCATTTATATAAGGAATCACAAATACTGTAACTTTTTTTTAATTAATAGGAGAACCCTGAGAATAAGCAATTTTGCCATAACCATTATTCTTTTTTTAAGTAAATGTTTTATTTTATTCACAAAGATAAAATACAAACTCCAAAAAAGGAAGAAAAAAACAGCAATGCATAGCTAAACAAGATATAAAAATGTACACAAAAACAATACATACACATATATTATCCCCTCCAGTTGAATACTGATAAATATATTTCAAGAATAATAGTTTCCCCCCTTGCAAAATAGACCCCCAGTTTATGAACTTCCACATTTCTGTTTACCCAACCATTTGACCTGGCATCAATCTTGGCTTCTGATCTACCATAAACTACTGCAATCATTATTCCTGATGCGTCCAGGATCAAATATCTTTGACTGATTCTTAATGATAAAACTTTTCCTTAAAAAATTTAATGAGGTCTTTCCTAACAATTGCATCTCATTTCCCAAATTCATAAATCTCTGTTGTAAATATCTTCACAGAATTTGTTTTTCAAGGAATCTTCCTACAAGTTGAAATGTAGCATCTCTTGACAATTCTTTTGTGACTGAGTCCTTCAAAACTGCCAGCAACAAATTAGATTACAACAGAACAGAAAAAAAGGGAAGTTCCCATCAGAGGTTAAATGAAATAACAACAGAGCTTTTAAAGACTAATAGAAAACAAAGTCCGTCTAATAAAAATCCAATGTAAATGTAAATCAAATCAGATCACTTTCACTACGCAGGAGAGTCCTCTCACCATTGACTTCCATATGGTGAAAACAAAAGTGATTCACAACTCCAAAATAAAGCAGTTAAAAAAAGCAAACAACAACAACAACAACATGAAAATCCAGCAAGAGGTTAGAATAAATTAATATTCAACCACTTGATTATCAGTTGAAGATGAAAGTCAAAAAGGAAAAGTAAACTTCAAAACAAGCAATTTAAAACTGAGGTGTGCTTAAAAAAACCAAACAACTGAAAGGAAAAGATGGAGATTCGACCCTCCAGGTACTCATACAGAGAGCTGCAACTAACAAAATTCTACTTTCCAGGTAGATAAATGGTTGTACGAAGGATGTCTTGGGTCATCCCTGGTTGGTATTGTTCAAATCAGGAGAGCACACTGCCAAATAAATGGCTTCCTTCTTCAGAGGACCCTCCCATAAGCACTCTTCCATAGGACAATGGAGACTACTACAAACGTGGCAAATAAGATAGAGACTTAACAACAAAACCAAAACAAGTCTTGAGAAGAGGTATTGGAGGGGAGATGACAAATAGACTGGCTGGACTTCATTACCACTGTCAGGAGCTGACTTCATTACCACTGAATTACTAAAGAACAATTTGGAGTGATGGATACCAGTTCTGGTGGCGCTATTCACTTATATCGACTCCACTGACTCTGTCCCAGAAAATTGGGGCTTGGCAATTGTCCCAATTTTTAAAAAGGGAAAGAGAGATGACCCTGCCAATTACAGACCAAAAAGTCTGCTACTGTAAATATAATCAGCAAACTCTACACCAAACACCTCTAAGATAAACTAAAGGAGTGGCTGGATCTTGAGAATTTGATAGCTGAAGAGCCGGGTTTAGAGAGTGGAGAAGCACCACAGATCAATGCTTCATCATCTGATTGAAAAATACATATCAAATAGACCTGTATCATTATACGCCGGTTTTATAGATCTCAAGGCAGCCTTTGATATGGTTACCAGGACAAAAGCTATGGAAGAATCTAGAAGCTGCCTCAATTGAGATGCCATTAGATGTGTTGTTGCTCCTAATACATCTTGAGGTTAATTGGATACCCAAATATTTCACTTTTTTCACTATTTGAATATCTAACTACTCCATTAATTGCTTCTTTTGTTTTTCTCTCATATTTTTAACTATAATTTTTGTTTTATCTTTATTTATTTTCACTCCAGCTACTTCCATAGTCCTCTATTTGCTCAATTAACTTTGGACCCGTTTCTATTGGTTCTTCCATAATGAATACTAAATCATCCGCAAATGCTTGTAGCTTATACTCTTCTTTTTTAATTCTCATTCCTTTTAATTCTTTGTCTTGTCTTATTTTCCTGTTTAAAATTTCTAGGTTCAGAATAAATAATAGTGGAGATAATGGACATCCTTGTCTGATTCCTTTTCTTATATCTACTTTCTCTGTCATTTCACCGTTTATTATTACTTTAGCTGATTGGTCTTTATATATAGTCTTAACCATATTGATAAATCTGTCCCCAAAGTCCATCTTTTGTAATTGTAAAATCATAAATTGCCAATTCACATTATCAAATGCTTTCTGCGCATCTAAAAATAACAATGCCATTTGTTTCTCTGGATGTGCCTCATAATATTCCAATGTATCCAAAATAATTATTTTTTTTTTATTTCAAAAGTTTTACAGTTACATTTTCACCCCATTTTTCCCCACCACCACCCACCCCAAACATCCCAACCCCCCTAACCCTCCCTAACCCTCCCCTCCCCCCAGACTTCCACACAATATACTCATATCAGGTAAAAAAAAAACCCTTAGTATAAAACTTGTATAAAACTTGAACCCCTCCCTCCCCCTTATAATTTTTCTTTTTATCTTCATTACATTAAAATATTTGTAATACATTATTTTCAAATAAAAGCTATTTGATACTTCCTAGTTTGATATTTGTTCTGAACATATTCTATCCACTTTTTCCATTCCCATTCATAAGTCCCTTGTGAACAATCTTTTAAATATGCTGAAATCTTCGCCATCTCTGCAAAACTGGCCATCTTCAAAGTCCATTCCTCAATAGTGGGCAAAGCTTCGTTTTTCCAATATTTACCTATCAACAATCTTGCTGCTGTTATCATATACAATATCAATTTTGTTTCACCCAATGTAAAACCCTTAACTATACCCAGTAAGAACAGTTGTGGAGAGAATTGAATTTTTTTCTTCAAAACATTCTGCATGACCCACCAAATTTTTATCCAAAAAGCCTTAACTTTTCCATCTTTTGTAATTGTAAAATCATAAATTGCCAATTCACATTATCAAATGCTTTCTGCGCATCTAAAAATAACAATGCCATTTGTTTCTCTGGATGTGCCTCATAATATTCCAATGTATCCAAAATAATTATTATATTGTCTCTAATTTGTCTTTTAGGGAAAAAAACCATTTTGGTCTGGGTGTATAAATTCATTTAACAGCCTCTTCAATCTTTCTGCCATAATTGATGCAAATATTTTATAATCTGCATTTAATAGTGAAATTGGTCTATAATTCTTTATTTGTTGTAAATCTGTTTCTTCTTTTGGTATAAGAGTTATATATGCATCCATCCATGAGTTCGGTGCCTTGGCTTCTATTAATAAATCATTACATACTTGTAACAATATATTACTTAGTACATCTTGCAACTTTTTATATACTTCTGCTGGTAGCCTATCTGGTCCTGGGGTTTTTCCATTCTTCTGCCTTTTAATTCCCTCCATCAATTCCATCATTGTTATTCTTTCTTCTAACGTTTTTTTAAATTGTTCTGGTATTTTAGGGGTCATTACCTTTTCCAAATATTGTTCTATCTTTTCTTCTGGTATCTGCTCTTGTTGATATAATTTCTTATAATATATCTCAATTATCTTTTTCTTTTCCTCATTTCAGTAACATATCTTTCCCCCTTGATCTAATAATTGAGTTATCAGTTTCCTTTCTTTTTCCTTCTTCATCTTGTATGCCAGCCACCTTCCTGGTTTATTTGCATTTTCAAAAAAGTTTTGCTTTGATGTTTTTATTTTCCTTGCCAATTCTTCATTTTCTATTAAATTCAATTTATGTCTCCTCAATTCCATTAGGTTTTTAGTTTTTTTTTGTCTTGTGGATTTTTTTGCAATTCCTTCTCTAACTTCTTATATTCCTGCTCCAACTTCTTTTGAGTTTGTCTGTCCTGTTTGTTTTTTTTCCCTGCATATGTCATTGCCAACCCCTTATATATGCTTTGCTAGTGTCCCATACATTTTGCAGTGACTATCAAGATGTATTACAGTGAAGGAAGATAACTATTATAAATTAAGAAATCAATTTTGGATATGCACTAGAATTAGAGAAATGGCAACTATGGGAAAGGAATTATAAATTGACAATGGCAACTGCATATAAAGAAAATCTATATAAAATGTTTTCTAGGTGGCATAGGCCACCAGACCATTCACTGAAAGACTCTGTCCCTGCGGCTCAGGAGAGGTGGAGACTGTGGGTCACATGCTCTTTAGATGTTCCTTTTATACGGAGATTAGGAAAAAACATATTCTGCCAATAATTGCTAGGTATCCTGTCCGTTCCGACATTACCTATCTTCAGTGGCTGATTAAGGATGAACAGTCCATAACTACAGCACAGGTGGCTAGATTCTGTGAAGCAGCACTGGGGATTCATCGCAAACATGTGTCTTCTCCACCATAGCGAAGTTATATAACGATTGTGGCAAACCTTTACACTGCTTTGTCATTTCCCTTTTAGCGTTGAATTTACAACGGGCCACAAGGGATTGCAACTATCGTATAGTTAGACCATGTATAATTGACACTGGATTTTATTATAGATTTTAGTTGTTATTTATTATTTTATACTAGAATTTTTATGTGTATATATACTTAGTGCTTTTATTTGTTCTGGTCTCTGGTCTAAGATTGTAATAATAAATTGTTGTTGTTGTTCTATTGCACTAGAAGACCTCCAAGGTCCCTTCCAACTCTATTATTCAGTATTTGGGTGGCTCTTAATAAACTTTGCAAAAGATTCTTTCAGGCAGTCAACCTTATTTATGACAGTTGATAAAAGTTCATAGATTGAGTTTACAGTTTGAGCTGGAAGCAAACATTGTCTAAAGAGGAAATCTGTCACATTTTCCCCCTTTAAATTTATTACATCTCCCTCTTGTGCATGGAAGGCTGCTGGTGAGTTCCAAGGAGGGGAACCATTTTCTGAGAGAGAGGAAGATAGTTCTATATACTGTTTGTTTTCAAGTTTGGTTTGTAAGTCCCATTCCAATGAATCACATAAATTAAATTTATCTGATAAGGTGACTGCAGATGAGTTACTTACTGGAACAGACTGTTTGCAGTATAATTTTCCATTTTCTGCTGCTTCAATGGCCTGGGTGAATTCTGTGCTGCAGAGTGCTGTCTCTTTCTCCTTTTCCCCATTCTTAAAAATCCTGGCTTGTAATATTGTTAAAATGTATCTAAAACAAATGGTAGCCACACTAAGTCCGGTATAGATTAAAAATTAGTTAAAAATATAAAAATACTTATCTATATATATATAAAAGCGAAATATCACTCACGCATCATCACAAAATCTCCAGAATCGTAAAGCCTACAAACTTGAAATTTGCCATATGTTCCTCTTGGCTTCTAGGTGCTCACTAAGAAAGGATTTTTCAAAATGACCATCAGAGCATTAGTATTTCCTATATTATGATTAACACACTCTGATGCTAAGGAGTTCTACTCCCCCTCCCCACCTGAAAAGAAATCTGTTCCAAATGCAAAACACAAGCAGAGGAGAGGAGTTTCACTTTCAGTTTTACTTTCACAGCAGAAAGCAGGATAGGATAGACTTCTGTGGAGTAAGGCTGAGGAAGAGAAAAGGATAGGATAGGGGAGGCTTCTTGTGGGGCAAGGCTGAGGGAGAGAAAATGATAGGATAGGGGAGGCTTCTGTGGGGCAAGCCTGAGGGAGAGAAGCAGATAGGATAGGGGAGGCTTCTGTGGGGCAAGCTTGAGGGAGAGAAGGGGATAGGATAGGGGAGGCTTCTGTGGGGCAAGCCTGAGGGAGAGAAGTGGATAGGATAGGGGAGGCTTCTGTGAGGCTAGCTTGAGGGAGAGAAGGAGATAAGATAGGATAGGCTTCTGTGGGGCAAGGCTAGGGGAGAGGAGAGGCCGATCGTAACTTCTCATTAATTTTCAAGCTGTAAGTGTCGATTTATCAAGCCCGATCACATAGTTTCGTAGCGGAGCACGGGTATTCAGCTAATGTCAACTTGCAAAGCTTTCAAGTTGCCATGAGCAGGAGGGAGGGAGAACTGATAGAGCTGATTGATTTCCCTAACTGAAGTGCATTCCATACATTCTTCCTGACCGTAATCAGAAGGAGGGTGTTGGATTTCACAGCCAGCCAAAGTGGTTAATTGGAGAATGTGATTTATGACATGGCCAGAGAGGAGGGTCATAGGGGAACGTAAATCTACGTGGGATTAGTTCTAACTGCATCTGAATATTGCCGAAATGGTGCTCCTAATAAATGACTGTATTTCTTTTGAAGTTCGGCTCATGGCTCATGAATTAACTAGGGCATCTTTCGGAAACTTCACAGACAGTTAGAACTACTTTTAAAATCTATCAAGATTACCAGGTTTCCTGAATCCTGGACTCTCCAATTGCTCCCCGATGTCTGGGGTGCTGGGAGGGAAAATCAGGCAACCATGGCCGAAGACGGGCTATCTGAAGAGAGCCTAATTGCAGCCTCCCTTAGACATCAAAGCTGAGATGCCAGCTCCAGAGGCAGAAGCAAGAAAAGATGAGTATTGGGGGGAGTTAATCCCTAAGGCAGCTGAGGTTGAGTTCCCCCACCCCAATGCCTGGGAAAAGGGGAAGCCCCTGAGTGAGCTGGGAAGAGTGGAATGGAGGTTGGACTGGAAACAAGCCAGGCTCCCAAAACCCCTGTGGAGTTCCAGAGAGCAGCCGAGGGAGGAATTTGACCAAGCCACTCTTCCCGATGAGGGGCTGTCATGCAGGCCAAAGGAGAGGGGAGGAGCAGTGGATTCCTTTGAAGTGAGGAGAAGCAGACAGGAGCACAGCCCCCCTTCTCCACCCATAAGAAGGAGGCCGCAACCAGTGTCTTTCCCACGCAACAGGCAGGCTGCCCAGGGCAGACAAAACCCTCTCTCCCTCCAAACTAGAGCTGAGGAAGAGGGCCAGATACATCAAATGCAAGCATACAGAGGCCAACAGGGGGAGAGAGGAGCAGTGCTGAATGAACTGCCCCAGTTCAGAGGAAAGTTTGATGGGGACTCAGACCAGCTAGCTCTATTCCTTGACTCAGCTGAGATCCACCTAGAATGTTATGGACACCTCTACCCATCCCCCAGAGCCATGGTGAATACCATCGCAGAGGGGCTAGAGGGGGAAGCAAGGGAATGGCTAGCAGCCCTCCACAAGAGGAGAGCCCCCCAGCTGCAAGATGTAGATGACTTCCTACGACTGCTAGAGGCCAGATTCGAGGAGGCAGAGGAAGACCTCTATGCAGAGGATGAGCTCAGCTATCTAAAGCAGAGGGGCCGTCCCATTAAAGAGCACATCCGCGAATTTAGGAGAGTCATTGGGAGGCTACCCCCTTTGCCAGAGCGTTGTTAGTGCACTTTTTCAGAACAAGCCTGGACAATCAAATTGCCCAGGTAACCGCTTACTTGGACATCCCAAACCAGCTCTCTGAGTGGTTCCGAGTAGCAATAAAAGTCAATAGTGGATTGCGCGCCAACAACATGAGAGAGCAACCAGACACGAAAGAGAGGGGGCAACCCGACCTGAAACCAGCCCTCCCTCAAAGCCTGCTGAAGTGCTACAGATGTGGGGGGAAGGTCCACATGGTATCTGTATGCAGGACCCCAGCCCCAAGGCCTACACCAGAGCCACCACCCAGGGCACAGCTGGAACGAGGCCCCAAATGAGCCACCAACACATCCCCGAGGGCCCTCCAGGCTGAAGAGGTCGCTTCCCACCCAGCCAAAGGGGGAGGAACACCAGGCAACGATGACCAGTTGCCAGAATCCTATGATAGCGAGGACGAGGGCGAAAACAACCCAATGGTAAAGGGACCAGTCCACCCTTTCGTTTTCCCAATACGCCTCACAGCCCCAAAAACAGGGACCCAGGGGGCCTTTCAAGCCCTGATAGACTCAGGCTGCATTAGATGCTTGATCAACCTAACCACAGTCCTGAAACTGGGGATCAAAGCAAAAAGACTGACCCACCCAATCCGGTTCGAACAGGTTGATGGGTCCCTAATGGGGGGAGCCTATGCCACTCACCTGACCGAACCAGTGAGGCTAGAGCTAGCGGATCACTGGGAAGTAATTCGATTCGTAATAGCCCCCAAAATGACAGATCCAGTCATACTTGGACTCTCCTGGCTAGACAAGTGGGGACCGACCATCTGGTGGCAAGGGGGTACCCGCAGACTGAGAATAGCAAGGGGCCCCCAACCCTTCCCACACCAGCAAGCAGAAATACCGCCCATGCAGGGAACCCTCCAAAAGAGCACACCAGAACAACTGGCAGCCACATCCGACAAAACCCCAGAGACTGAACAGATCCCAAGGGAATATCAGGACCTTGCAGAAGTATTCAGCGAGGCCGAGTGCAACGTCCTGCCTCCCCACCGTGAGGCAGATTGCGCCATTGAAATCATCCCTGGGGCAAAACTACCCAAACCCAAGCTGTATGCCATGACACCTCGGGAAATGCAAGAAATGTGCAACTACATAGACAAAAACCTAGAAAGGGGGTTCATCGAGCCAGCCAAACCACGGGTCGCGGCGCCAGTCCTCTTCAAAGAAAAAAAAGATGGGACTATGAGATTGTGTGTCGACTTTCGCAGTATCAATGCAGTGTGTGTACACAACCTATATCCCCTCCCCCTTATGAAGGACATGCTATCTCACTTGGCCAAAGGAAAAGTCTTCACCAAACTAGACCTCAGAGAAGCATACTACCGAGTACGCATCAGGGAGGGAGACGAGTGGAAAACAGCATTCAACTGCCCCCTAGGGAGCTTCCAATTCAAGGTGATGCCTTTTGGACTGCAGGGAGCCCCAGCGGTGTTCATGCAATTAATAAATGAGGTGCTGCATGAGCACCTCTACAAGCAGGTTCTTGTCTACCTAGATGACATCCTCATTTACACTGAGACCATGGACGACCACATACCCCTTGTCCGCCAGGTACTGGAAAAACTTCTGGCAGCCAACCTGTATGTCAAGCTGTCAAAATGCGAGTTCCACTGTGCACGGCTTGACTACTTGGGTTATCGAGAGTCAAATGAGGGAATAGAGATGGATCCAGCCAAAGTGCAAGCAGTCCTAGGCTGGCAACCCCCTCGCACCCGTAGACAGCTACAAAGCTTCCTAGGGTTCGCGAACTTCTACAGGCAATTCATCCCCTCCTTTGCGAAGATTGCCAAACCCATGACAGACCTCCTAAAGACAGGGAGCCCAGGAACAAAACCCCACCTGGGACAACTTCTACAGTGGGGCCTAACCTGCCAAGAGGCATTTGAAACACTAAAAGAAATGTTTGCGAAGGAACCAGTGTTGAAGCATCCTGACCCCGAACAACCCTTCGTCATCCAAGCAGATGCCAGCGACGTGGCAGTTGGAGCAGTGCTACTCCAAAGAAACTGTCAAGGAAATCTACAACCCTGCGCCTACACCTCCCGCAAGCTCACAGACACAGAGAGACAATGGGCAGCATGGGAAAAGGAGGCATTCGCAGTGAGATGGGCACTGCTAACCTGGCAACACCTGATGGAAGGGGGCCAGAAACCGTTCGAAGTCTGGACTGACCACAAAAACCTGGAGGCCCTCAGGACCCCGTGAAAACTATCGCCCAAACAAGTCCGTTGGGCTCAATACTTCAACCGCTTCGACTTCGTGCTAAAGCACATTCCAGGGGGGAGGAGCTTTCTAGCCGATGCCCTCTCCCACATGCCCCAGTACAAATGTGAGCGGGAGCAGGTAGTGGATGCCATCGTTCCCCTTACCCAAATAGCGGGCCAAGTAACCACCAGACGACAACGCCACAACCGGCATGACCGACCAACAAGCGATCTAACGGCAAAACTCAAAACTGAACTGCTGGCAGACCCCTGGTTCCGAGACAATCAACACATTCTGACAAAAAGGGATGACCTCACATGGAAGGGGACAAAGCTCTATGTCCCGGAATCCCTACGCACTCTGATCCTCCAGAGGAGCCACAACGTTAAACCGGCAGGCCACTTCGGATTCCTAAAGACTTTACACTTAGCATGGAGGCAGTTCTGGTGGCCCAGCATAAAGAAAGATGTGGACAGTTATGTGAAAAGTTGCACCATCTGCGCCATGATGAAGAAGCGACCAGGAAAACCCCCCGGACTGCTACAATCAGTAGCAGAGCCTACAAGACCATGGGAGGAGATTGCAATGGACTTTATAGTGGAGTTGCCAAAAAGTGGGGGAAACACGGTGATCTGGACTGTAATAGATTTATTTTCCAAACAGGCACACTTCATACCCTGCAGCGGACTACCCTCAGCCCACCAGTTGGCCAAACTGTTCCTGAAACACATCTACCGCCTCCATGGAGTACCAAGAAGAATTATCTCTGACAGAGGGGTCCAGTTCACGGCTAAGTTCTGGAGGGAGTTCCTACGGTCCATTGGGTCATCCCAGGGCCTTAGCTCAGCCTTTCATCCGAGCACCAATGGGGGGGGGGCAGAAAGACTGAATGCTATGGTAGAGCAGTACCTGAGGTGCTATGTGAACTGACCTCCTGTCTTTCGCTGAGGTCGCGTATAATAATGCTGTTCACAGTAGCACGGGGCTAACCCCGTTTAAGATAGTGAGCGGCATGGACTTTGTCCCAATGCCTGAGTACCCAAGGGAGCTTCCCTCCTCAGTCAGCTTGACCGATTGGATGGCGACACTGAAAGCAACCTGGGAGAATGTCAAGAAAGCGCTAGCTAAAGCAGCACAAACCTATAAGAAACAGGCAGACAAACACCGAGCTCCCCAAAAGCCATTTCAATTGGGGGAGAAAGTTTACCTCTCCACAAAATATTTGAGGTTAAAACTTCCTAGCAAGAAATTGGGATCAAAGTTTATGGGACCATTCCCCATAGTAAAGATAATCAACCCAGTCACAGTGCAATTGAAGTTGCCCCGACTGCTAGGGAAGATACACCCGGTATTCCATAGTAGCCTCTTAAAACCCGTGGTCAGATCGACCCTGAGGCCACTATCCCGTGAGCCCCCAGACCCCATGGTCATAGGGGGCCAGACCCATTATGAGGTGCAGCAAATCCTCAATTCGAGGTGGCACAGGAGACAACTCCAATATTTAATCAAGTGGAAGGGTTACCCCTTATCAGAGGCATCTTGGGTAAAGAGTCGAAACATCCAGGCTGATCGCCTTATAGCCAAATTTCATGCAGAAAATCCAAACAAGCCAGGTGGGGGGTCACGTCCCTAAACTCTGCATTTGTACTCAAATTGTTTTGCTTTGCGCAAGTCGCCCTCGGGAAGTGAGGGGAGCCAAATGTCAACTTGCAAAGCTTTCAAGTTGCCATGAGCAGGAGGGAGGGAGAACTGATAGAGCTGATTGATTTCCCTAACTGAAGTGGATTCCATACATTCTTCCTGACCGTAATCAGAAGGAGGGTGTTGGATTTCACAGCCAGCCAAAGTGGTTAATTGGAGAATGTGATTTATGACATGGCCAGAGAGGAGGGGAGAGACAGGGTCATAGGGGAACGTAAATCTACGTGGGATTAGTTCTAACTGCATCCGAATATTGCCAAAATGGTGCTCCTAATAAATGACTGTATTTCTTTTGAAGTTCGGCTCATGGCTCATGAATTAATTAGGGCATCTTTCGGAAACTTCACAGCTTATATATATATATATATATATATATATATATATATATATATATATATATATATATATATATGTATGTATGTATGTATGTATGTATGTATGTATGTATATATATATGTTTTCTGAGGTTTTCGCGGGTGTTTGTATGTAGGTCTTTGGTTATTTGGGTTTTCTCTCGCGTAAAATTGGAGGTTTCTTGGCAACGTTTCGACAAAGTCTTATTCGTCATCTTCAGGCTGGTGTCTTCGGCTTCGTGCTTCTAGGAGCAACAGAATTTAGAAGCACGAAGCCGAAGACACCAGCCTGAAGATGACGAATGAGACTTCGTCGAAACGTTGCCAAGAAACCTCCAATTTTACGCGGGAGAAAACCCGAATAACCAAAGACATATATATATATATATATATATATATATCTTTTTCTTTCTTTTTCGTAGGCTTTTATGGAAGAGATACTTCACCTCAGGATGTTCAGATTAATTGCTTATCTTTTCTAGAATCTTCTCAGATATTGATATTAGGTTGGTACATCTGTAGTTTCATGGTTCCACTTTCTTTCCTTTTTTGAAGATAGGAAATATAGGACTTCGCAACTAATAACAACAACCAACTCCCTGTTGTTTGTCACCTTCTTGCCATTTTCTTGCAGTAATGGACCAATAGTTCCCTTGACTTTTTCCTTGTTTATTACATGTTGAAAGAAGCTTTTGTTATTTTTGACTTTTGTTGCAAGCCTTAGTTCATTTCGACTCTTAGGTTTTCTGACCATCTTTGCAGGTTATGGCTATTTTCTGATATTCTGCCTTAGCTATGAGCCCCTTTTTCCATTTTTATACTTGTCCTTTTTCTTTCAGTTTATCAGAAAGTTCTTTATGCAGCCATGCAGGTTTCTTTTGAGATCCCTTATTTTTCTTCTTCATTGGAATTATGCTAGACTCAGCTTTTATAATTTCACTTTTCAAAGTTTTCCAAGTGTCTTGGGTTGTTTTCCCCTTGAGGATTTTCCTCCATGGAATCCTTCCCAAGCTCTAAGTTTATTGAAATCAGTTCTCTTAATGTCCAAGGCTCTAGTTTGACTTTGTTCTATTGCTTGTGCTTACATAATATTGAATTCCAATGTTGCATGATCACTCCCCTTCCCAAGGTTTCTGTAACTTCAATGCCTATAGCAGTGATGGCGAACCTTTTTCAGACCGAGTGCCCAAACTGCAACCCAAAACCCACATATTTATCTCAAAGTACCAACATGGCAATTTACCATACTTTTCGGAGTATAAGACGCATTCCCCCCCACCAAGAGGTTGGAAATGTTGATGCGTCTTATACACCCAATACAGCCATTTTTGGCCACCCGAAGCCCCGCCTTTGCCCCTCCTGGGGCAAACCAGATGTTGCCCCCACCATAGAAGGTGCCCCATCACTAGTAATTGAAACCACTTTTTCTGGTCTTATGTCTTGTGATGAAAAAGCCTCCATCACAGCATTGTAGATACCTATCCCTTGTGTTATTTCAGGCAAAGACACCAGTTTCACCAGCTCTTCTCTCATGATATCACCAGCAGCATAACGCAAAGTTACTGCTAGCCTTGCATGATTATTTACATCTGTGCTTTCATCCAAGCACATGGAGTAATAAGCTGTCTCTTGTAAGTCAGTGCTGAGCTGCTGACCAAGATCACTTGCCATGCACTGGACTTGATCTTTAACAGCATTTCTACTAAGTGACACCTCAGAGATGCATTGCATAATTTTATCCCTGTTTGGGAAATCATGAAAAAGGGAATTACTCGCAGACAAAATGGCTGTTTTAATAATATCCCCATCAGAGAGGGGCTTGCCATGTTTTGCTAGGCACAGTGAAACTTGAAAACTGGCAGTTGTCAGAGGATTTGTTCTGGACAGGTAGTTGGAAAAACTAAGGCTGGGAATGATAGTTCCTCACTTTCCCTGCAATAAGCTCTTTTCTTTCAGTTGCACCAAGTTCAGCAACACTTTTGTGGTTGGTGTCAAAGTGTTGTCTGACACTTGATGTGCGACACACAACACTTTCATTACACAAAGTACATAATGCTTTCCCACTGCGTTCAATCACTCCAAATGACTCTGTCCAGGCCTCTTGGAATGATCTTCCACTATCTGCTTTTGGTTTTTTTTGCTGTACTCATTTTGAGGTATTCAAGACTTGGAGTCTACAAAAACAGAAAAAAAAAATGAGGCATCCAATACAAATCTATCCTTGTAACAAAAATAGCTAATACTATTAGTTAACACTAAAGAAATCCCCTGAATCAACCAATCTACAGCAGTGATTCTCAGCTGGGGGTTCCTTTTGAATTTGCTGACCACCAGCGAGTGGGAGAAAGCAATTTCACAGAGGAGGAGATGGAAAGGGCTGTGGGATGAATTCACACCCACTCCCAGACCCCCTTGGGATCAACCAGGATACCTGCACCCCACCTGCCTCCTCAGGCGTTGGAGCGTGGAGGGGGGGGATACTTTTCAAGGAGCCACAAGGAGGGCTGAGAGCTGGTTTCTGTCCCACAAGTAAGATTTGGTCCAGAACCAACCCCAACATGAAGTTCTTTTATTTGCACCTTGTACTCCTTGTCTTTGCATTTTTACCAGGTAAGAAATTAAATTTTTGATGATGTAAAAATAGCTCATAACTCACCTTTCTAGACAGCTATTATCATGTCTAAAAGCAAGATACTCTTCTCCATCTTTTCTCTGGAGTACCATTTAATCCAGAGCCTTTTAATTTCAGAAGTCCAAATTTAAAGAATGAACTTCTGGAATTAAAGCTCCATTTTTTAGCTAAAACTTAAATTCACACTTGTTAGTTTTGCTTTAAACAAATAGCTTTGAGCAGTGTGAATGATTGACAGTGTGATCCTCCAAAGGTCTGAAAAATATATCATTGCTTTTTCTTTGGCATTTAAACTAGATAACCAATGTTAAAAAGTGCATCAAGGGAGGATTGGAAAGCCAATTCATACTGAACTGTATTGGGTTTTTTGTTGTTATTTGAATAAAAGGAAAATAAATCAAATAGTGGTACCTAGTGTGGAAAAAGAGATGAAATAATGGGTCACTCTCAATACTTGAATTCTCTACACTTAAAATATCTAGAAATTATTATGGTTAAGTGAGTTTTGCCCTATTTTACGATTTTTCTTGCCATAGTTATTAGATGAAGCATTGCAGTTGTTAAGTTAGTAACCCAGTTGTTAAGTGAATCTGATTTCCCAATTGACTCTGCTTGTCAGAAAGTTGCAAAAATTGCAACAACCCTGGGACATTTCAAAATGAATATGAACCAGTTACAAAGCATCTGAATTTTGATCACATGATCATGGAGATGTAAGTCACTTTTTTCAGTGCTCTTCTAAGTTTGAATGGTTACTAAATGAACTGTTTCAAGTTGAGGACTACCTGTAAAGTAATGACTGATAGCCACCTAATGTCTTCACCTCTGCAGGTTCTCAAAGATTACTGAGACCACTGCTGAATACTTAAATTTCAGTAGTTACCAATCCCAATCTTAAAATGAGTTTAGAATCAGTGGGAGTCAGTGGGGGTGGCGGTGGATACCCCCAGGCTTATGGTCATGGGGGATTTGAACCTGCCATCTGTTGGTGAAATGTCAGAGGCAGCCCGGGAGTTCATGGCTTCCATGACGGCCATGGATCTGACCCAGTTAGTCCAAGGCCCTACTCACACAGGGGGACACACTCTGGACATGATTTTTGTCTCTGGTCAGTGGCTGAATGATCTAGAAATAGGGGATATAGTCATCAAGCCCTTGTCATGGTCAGATCATTCACTCCTTCGACTAGACTTTTGAGCCGCTACCCTCTGCCGCAGGAAGACGGAACCAAATAGGTGGTTCCGTCCCAGGCGCCTGATGGATCCGGATAGGTTCCTGACGGAGCTTGGGCCATTCCCTGAGGCTCTGGCTCATGACTTGACTGAAAAACTGGTGGCCGCCTGGGATAGGGCGGCCGCTGGAGCTTTGGACTGCGTCTTGCCTTTGCGGCCTTTGACCCCGTGCCGATCCCAATTGGCTCCCTGGTTCTCTGAGGAGCTGAGGGAGATGAAGCGCTGGAAAAGACGCCTGGAGAGCAGTCGGAGGGCCAGCCTTTCCGAAGCTGATCGAACACTGGTGAGGTCTCATATTAAGATCTACCTAGTGGCGATAAGAGTGGCAAAATCTAATTATTTTTCCGCTCTTGTTGCGTCTGCAGATAACCGCCCAGCTGCCTTGTTTAGGGTGACCCGCTCCCTACTTCATTTGGGAGCGCGGGAAGACCCCTTGCAGGGTAGGGCTGAGGATTTTGTGCAATATCTGCATGACAAAATCGCTCAGATTCAGGAAGGCTTGGACTCCGACTGGGTAGGTTCAGATGGGGTGATGGAGGTGGGTCTTGAGAGTGTTATCTGGGAGGAGTTTGACCCTGTGACTCCCAAGGATGTGGACAGGATTCTTGGTAGGCTTAGCACTGCCACATGTTTATTGGACCCGTGTCCCTCCTGGTTGGTGCTGGCCTCCCGGGCGGTCACACGAGGCTGGCTCCAGGAGATTATTAATGCTTCTCTGAGTGAGGGTTTCTTCCCCTCCGCCTTGAAAGAGACGGTGGTGAGACCCTTCCTCAAGAAGCCTTCCCTGGACCCGGCTGCATTAGCGAACTATCGTCCAGTCTCCAACCTTTGCTTTGTGGTGAAGGTTGTTGAGAGTGTGGTTGCGCGACAACTTCCCCAGTACTTGGATGAAGCTGTTTATCTAGATCCGTACCAGTTGGGCTTCAGGCCTGGGTACAGCATAGAAACAGCATTGGTCGCATTGGTTGATGATCTCTGGAGGGCTCAGGACAGGGGTTGTTCCTCTGTCCTGGTCCTATTAGACCTCTCAGCGGCTTTTGATACCGTGGTATAATGCTGCGCCGGTTGGAGGGGTTAGGAGTTGGAGGCACCGTGTTGAGGTGGTTCTCCTCCTTCCTCTCTGACTGCACGCAGTCTGTGTTGGCAGGGGGGCAGAGGTCGACCTTGAGGCGCCTTGTTTGTAGGGTGCCGCAAGGGTCGGTCCTCTCGCCCCTCCTGTTCAACATTTATGTGAAGCCACTGGGTGAGATCATCTGTGGTTTTGGGGTGAAGTTCCATCAGTATGCTGATGATACTCAGCTGTACATCTCTACCCCGGACCACCCCAATGATGCCCGTGACGTGATGTCCTGGTGCTTGGAGGCCGTGCGGATCTGGATGGGGAGAAACAGGTTCAGACTCAACCCCTTCAAGACCAAGTGGCTATAGTTTCCGGTGTTCTGTTATAGCCAGCTGGTTCCATCGCTGACTATTGGGGGTGAGATCTTGGCCCCCTCAGAGAGGGCTCGCAACTTGGGTGTCCTCCTGGATGCACGGCTGTCTCTAGAAGATCATGTGACGGCTGTGTCCAGGGGGGCTTTTTATCAGGTTCACCTGATTCACCAGTTGCATCCCTTTCTGGATCGGGACTCCTTACACACTGTCACTCATGCCCTCGTCACTTCCCGTCTGGACTACTGTAATGCTCTCTACATGGGGCTCCCCTTGAAGAGCACCCGGAGGCTCCAACTGGTCCAGAATGCGGCCGCGCGGGTGATTATGGGAGCGACACGGCGCTCCCATGTAACACCACTCCTGCGCGAGCTGCACTGGCTCCCGGTGGTCTTCCGGGTGCGATTCACCCATCTAAAGATGGGTGACCATCTTTAGAGTGCTCCATGGCTTAGGACCTGGGTACTTACGAGATTGCCTTCTGCTACCGATAGCCTCCCACTGGCCAGTGCGTTCCCACAGAGAGGGACTCCTCAGGGTACCGTCAGTCAAACAATGTCGACTGGCGACACCCAGGGGGAGAGCCTTCTCTGTGGGAGCACTCGCCGTCTGGAATGAATTGCCCCCGGCGATACGGATGATCCGTGACCTGTGTACCTTTCGCCGTGCCCTCAAGACGTTATTGTTCCAACAAGCTGGGCTGGCCTAGACATTAATTTTAATGGGTTGTTTTTGTTTTAATGACGTCGGGGCCAAATCATTTAATATGTTTTTAAATTGTTTTTAAATTTTATATATGTGCTTGTTTTATCTTTGGCTGTGCACCGCCCTGAGTCCTTTGGGAGAAGGGCGGTATAAAAATTAGATTAAATAAATAAATAAATAAATAAATAAATAAATAAATAAATAAATAACAATGAACTACTAGCTACTGATAATGAGACCAGTCCTGCCTTTCTTTTCCTTCTGTCCAAGTTTTGCAAGTACTTTTTCCAGGCTCTGCACCACCACCCCCAAGACCAACAAGATGCCGCTACCCGGGGCCACCAGCCGCTACCTGTGTGCGGAGCCGGTAACAGCATGCAGTTAGAGGAGAAGCGGGAAGCACTTTTTGTGCCCCAAGCTCATTCGCTGCAGGAAAGAGCGGGTGCTCGGAAGAGTGGGCTCCGTTTGGGTGGGCGATCACTGTCAGGTTGTGTAGTTCAGAGGGGAGGCTACCGTAGGGAGACCCATTTGGAGGGATCTGGGTGGGGCGTGTCCCGCCTAATTCGGCTGCGGTTTTTCCTTTCCAGACCAGCTCCAAGCAAGCGGTGCAGGCAGTGGTGCAAGAGCTGCTGAAGTTTGTGCACCGGTGCACAAACGGTAAGAAAGAGGCATTTGGTGAAATTGGGAGCTTTGCCACAGACCCCAATGTCACCAGAGGCCTTCCCGGGGTGGCTAGTATGCAGCCAGCCAGGCCCAGGGGTGAAATACTCCCGGATTGGACGGGATCGGTCAATCCGGTAGCGATGATGGCTGGTAGTTTGGAGGTAGTGATGGCAGCTGAAGGCTCTGCCCACCTGCCCAGAAGTCATTAGTTCCTGGTTTTAACCAGGAAGTAACCTGTTTTTTTGAGCCTCTGCATATGTGCTGGGGCCAAGAGAGGCGGTGGTGGCGGCACTGCATGTGCAGCCCCGGGACATCCGCCCTCTCTCCCGGAGCACCGCTGCCGCCCCAGAGCTTCCCTTCGCCTCTGCAGCCCACTGGCCCCTCTTGCCCTTCTCTTTCTGCTTGTTGGGCCACTTCCCCGCAGTGCTTCTGCTGGGGCCACCACATAAGCAGGGCCGGATTTAGATTGAAAGAGGCCCTAGGCTATTCCACTTATGAGGCCCTTTCACCAGTGGTGGGATTCAATTTTTTAACAACAGGTTCTGTGGGCGTGGCTTAGTTGGGGGTGTGGCTTGGCAATCATGTGACTGGGTGGGCGTGGCTAGCTGGTCACGTGACTGTGTAGGCGTGGGTAGCTCGTCATGTGACCGGGTGGGCGTGGCTATGTGCATAGACTTTTTTCAGAGGGCTGAAAAAAGTCATTTCTGACTGGGCCTCGCACTTTTGACCGGTCCTCACACTTATGACCATCCTCACATTTATGCCCGTGCAGCTTTCTTAACAACCATGTCACTCATTTCACAACTGCTTCTCTTCACCATGGTGACAAGATAGGGCAAAAACGTAAAATGTGAGGACAGTCGTAAGTTCGAGGACTGGTCAAAAGTGCGAGGACCAGTCAGAAATAACTTTTTCAGCCCTCTGAGTAGTCCATATGCACAAAAGGACTAACCAGAGAGCTGAAAAAAGTCATTTCTGACAGGTCCTCGCACTTTTGACTGGTCCTCACACTTATGACCATCCTCACATTTATGCCCGTGCAGCTTTCTTAACAACCATGTCACTCATTTCACAACTGCTTTTCTTCACCATGGTGACAAGATAGGGCAAAAACGTAAAATGTGAGGACAGTCGTAAGTTCGAGGACTGGTCAAAAGTGCAAGGACCAGTCAGAAATAACTTTTTCAGCCCTCTGAGTAGTCCATATGCATAAAAGGATACAGCAATAGAGAGGGATGAAGGAAGGGAAGGGAAATTAGAGTAGGAGAGAGAGGGAGGAAGAGAGGAGGAGAAGGAGAAAGGAAGAGGAAGTAGGGAGGAGAAGAAGAGGGGGAGGAAGAGAAAGTAAGAAGGAAAGAAAAGAGAGGTGGTAGGTTTGAGGAGAAAGATTGCTATACAATAAAAAAGATGAAAGGGAAGAAAGCCAACCCCAAACAAATATAAAGATATTAAGATAAAGAATGAATTGTTAAACTTTAAAGAATAAAAGAGAACAAATATGAATAAATAACAATAATTAGAAACACACATACAAACATACAATGTATTTTCTTTGAACAGAGTATTTGGCCGGTTCACAAATTTAAACAGTGTTTAGTCATTTCAATTAAATTTACAATTTCTATATTTCCTTTTTGCCATATTTATTCCTCATCTATTTTTGTAAAAAACCAATATTACCCTCATCCTCATCTCTAATCTTAATCAAATTCAATTTTTCCCTTCTATTCTATATTATACCCCTTCCCATTGTCATCTATTTTTATATCCATCCTCACATTGGTTAATTATGTAATATTAGTTGTTTAATATAAATTCAACATTTTAATATAAATCAATTAGTTATATAACTACCTTTTTTGTATATTAATCAATATGAACATGAATATTCCAATTATTTCCATGCAATCCAATTTCTTACAAATCCATTAATTATATTTACCAATAATAATAAACCAAATAATTTCCCCCATATATTCCTCCAAACCACAACTTAACCATTTCTGCTTTCAGAAATATACAATTAATAGTATCTCAATTATTACAATTCCCTAGTTAAATACAGCTTTTTTTTCTTTTGTGTTTTAAAATCCTGAACTCTTCTCTTTTTCCCTAAAATTCCCATTGTTTGCACGTACCTTTTTTGGTGAGGAAAAAGAAAAGAATTCTGCCTGCCTAATTTTCCAACCTTGCAGCAACAGCAAAGCAGTTTCAGTTTCGTTTCTTTGCACGGAAGCAGAAGAGCCCTGAGCAAAACAGCGGAGACAAATCAGCTGAGAGCCGGGAGGCCAATTAGCCTCTGCTGAAGCTCCGGGGGCCAATAAAATTACAAAAAAAAAAACACCGAACCCTTTGTTAAATTGCTGGCTCCCCCGCCCCTCGCCCACCACTATTTATTGGCAATAAATAGTGGTGCGGAGGGGCGGGGGAGCCAGCAATTTAACAAAGGGTTCGGCCGAGCCACCTAGAACCCCCAGAATCCCACACTGTGTAGGCCCCTCTGGATCTTGAGGCCCTAGGCTGAAGCCTAGTTAGCCTATAGGAAAATCCGGCCCTGCACATAAGCCTCCCATGAGGAAAAAAGCAAAGCAGCTGGCTGCAGAGCTGTCAGCTTCAAGAAGCGGCCCAACAGGCAGAAGCAACGCACCCAGAAAGAGACTCTGGCCTTGCCCCAGAGTTGCTGCCCACTTGTCGCCCGCTCACCCTTCGCCTTGGGTCGGGGGCCAGGGCCCAGGGACACGCCATTCACTCAGAGCTGCCACCTGCTTGCCGCCTGCCTTAACCGGGTTGGGGAATGCACCATTCCCCGACTCTGGCCTTGCCCCGGAGCCGCCACCCGCTCTCCTTTCGCCACACAGCTGGCTGCCTTTCTCCAGCGGCTGGCTGCCAGGGAAGAAAAGCCGCCAAAAGTTATTGGAGGTGCTCTCCTTCTTGAATGTGCCACCACCATCACTGCTCTGGTCCATGCGCCGGCTGCGCAAGCATACACCCAACCTGCCGCTGATGAATGAATGAAATGAACGGTGTGCGCTTGCGCAGCTGGCGCATGGACCAGGGAATGGTGCATTCCCCGACTCGGTTCAGGCAGGCAGCGAGCAGGGGCAGCTCCGGGACCTCAGGGAATGGTGTATCCCTGTGCTCCGGCCCCCAACCCAAGGTGAAGGTTGAGCGGGCGGCGAGCGGGCGGCAGAATAGAAATTAAAAGTTTTCCTATCGGGTTCTGTGGTCATGGCTTGGTGGGGGGGGGGTCTTGTGACTGAGTGGGCGTGGCTGTGAGTGACATTGAGTTGGCCACGCCCACTTAGTCACAGGACACCCCCCCACCAAGCCACACCCACAGAACCAGTAGGGAAAAAATTTAGATTTCACCCCTGGCCAGGCCTGCCATCCCCCCCAAGCAGCCCACCTCGATCCTGGGCAGCACCCTGCTGCTCCCCAAGGCCTCCCCCCGTGGCAGCCCACCTGTAACTTACCAAAAAT
Organism: Pantherophis guttatus; assembly: GCF_059756535.1. Classification (NCBI taxonomy): domain Eukaryota; kingdom Metazoa; phylum Chordata; class Lepidosauria; order Squamata; family Colubridae; genus Pantherophis; species Pantherophis guttatus. The sequence continues at coordinate 115,586,720 of NC_142065.1, read as the reverse complement.
TAGGAAGGCGACAGCAGTCAAGTGGGCGAGGAGCTGGGCCTGGGCCTGGTAGTCCGGGCAAGCAGCGACCGATAGCAAGCAAGGAGAGCAATAAGAGAGCAGCCAACAGTTCAGCCTTGCACACGTTGTAAGAGGAACTGCCCAGTGGGCATGCACGCGCTGGGAAATGAACTTTCAGTTTCTGGTGCACACATGTGCACTGGCCAGCTAGTCTGATGATTTGAGCTTCGGGTGCGAATCTGGAAGAGGAATGGCCGACGTCACGCGTGCCAGGCGACATGGCTCCGCATGCCACCTGTGGCATATGTGCCATAGGCTTGCCATCATGGGCCTATAGTGCACACCTATGACAATGTCATTCTTTTTTCCTTTTATATTGACCCAAATGCATTCAAAATAGTTTTCATCATTGTTCTTCTGTATTTCTCTAGAAATGTAGTTATTTCTTATATGTAGTGCAACTGCACCTCCTCTTTTATTTGGTCTGTTTCTTTTAAACAACTGAAATCCTTCGAGCTGTATGTTCCATTCATGGGTTTCATCCTACAAAGTTTCTGTAATGGCAACAATATCATACCTGTCCTCATGCACTTGGATTTCTAGTTCAACACTTTGTGCGTTTGTGTATAGATATTTGAGTCCTTTTTGACTGACCCTGTGTTTGCTTTCTACATAACCTAATTTTGTGTCTGAGTCTCCTTCTTTTTTACCACTTGTTTGATTAGTGCACATGGTATGACACACACTATCAAAAGTTTTATTTTTCTTGACAGCAAGATTGATATTCTTAACTGTACAAACATCTAGTGTTTGAAACACTGATAACCCTATTAGTTTTAGATTTCTGGGTATAGAAATGTTTTGTATCAATTAACTCTCTGTCCCCATTATTCAGTTTAAATCTTTCTCCAGGAAACCTGAATTTAGTACCAAGTAACTCAGTCCCTTTCTTTGATGGATGCAAACCATCTCTTTGGTATAGCTTTTCATCAGACCAGTGGCAAACATCATGACTAATATAACCAAAACCTTCCACTTTACACCACACTGTTAGCAACACATTGAATTCCACTATACACTAGCCTTTTCCTTTCTGTTCCTTATATACAGGTAAAACCTCTGAAAAAGTAAGGGCAGAGGGCAATAAAATTAGAGCAAATGAAGAAAAGGTGGGAGGTAAATTTGTAATGGCAATAGAGATGATTTAAGGTGTGTCCACTGTACCTGCGTGTGTGTGGTGGTATACCCTCTTTGCAAAGCAGTAAATAAAATTACTATTGTTTTCTCTTGGAAGTTTTGGCTGGTGATTGTTTATTTCAAAACTAGACAACAAATACCACACTCACCTCACATTTGCAATATCTGATTCACACTTTCCCTTATCCAAAATAACTTCTTCCTTGTGAACAACAATCTCCTGCTCAGTTGAGTCATCATCATCACAAATAGCTGAACAGCACTAACTTTTGAAGAGCTGTGGTTAGTTTTATTTTATCTGGACCCTGTCCATCAGGAGTCTAGATCTGAATGAATTTGAGTGATTTTTTCTGCCAAATAATGAGTATATTTCTTAGAGAAACCCTATGAGTTGTCCCTGTCCAAGAGGAACCAGGACATTTGAAACAAAGTCACTGGATGGCTAATAGCAGACAAGATAAGGGCAGAGCAATAACACTGTTTCGCTGCCTTTACCTGCATGGTATAAGCTCTACAATTTTTTATTTTTTTTATTTTGGAATTGTTACTTATTGAAATTGTTGCTAATGATTGTTAACTGTTCTGGTGAGCAAGCATTATATAAATAAGCCAAACAAGCAACAGAGAGATATAAAAAAGCACATGGCATGAATTTGAAATTGCAAGCATTCTGAATTCTGTTATGAATTTAGAATAATGCAACTTTTTCCAAATCACACTGAATATCACTAACATGAACAATAAACTGCTCTATAAACAGATATACTATCTTCTCCATATTTTAAACATCATCATTTGTAAGGTGTTGTGGTTTACAATATCCAATACAAAGTTGTCCATTACAATGGTCAATATTTTTTATTTTCTTAGCAAAATAAATAAGAAACATTTGTTTGCTTATGGAAGTATTTGTATGTGTCAGCTCATCTTCGCTAAACTTTGCTAAGCTTGCTGGCATCCCACCATAAACTGAGGGAGTGGGGCAGAGAAATTTGGGGGAGTTGTGCAGGAGGAAAGGAGAAGGATAAAATGGGGGAGGTAAATGCACTGACAAAACTAGAGATATCAAACTGGAATAATCCAGTCACCCAAGGATGCCTGGTCTGGGAAAGAATGTAAAACCTCTTCAAGACACATCTTACATCAAAGAGGTTCCCAAAACATTACATCAGGGGGCTACTGCTCAGTTTAGCCATCTCTGCTAACTCCATCAACTTGTGGAGCCGCTGGGTGAGATCATCCGTGGTTTCGGGGTGAAGTACCATCAGTACGCTGATGACACTCAGCTGTACATCTCTACCCTGGACCACCCCAATGATGCCCTTGACGTGATGTCTTGGTGTCTGGAGGCCGTACGGATCCGAATGGGGAGAAACAGGCTCAAGCTCAACCCATCCAAGACTGAGTGGCTGTGGCTTCCGGCGTCCCGATATAATCAGTTGGTGCCATCTCTGACTATTGGGGGCGAGTTGTTGGCCCTCACAGAGAGGGCTCACAACTTGGGTGTCCTCCTGGATGCACGGCTGTCTTTAGAAGAGCATATGACGGCCGTGGCAAGGGTTTTTTTTTATCAGGGTCACCTGATTCGCCAGTTGCGTCTCTTTCTGGATCGGGACTCCTTACGCACTGTCACTCATGCTCTCGTCACTTCCCACCTGGACTACTGCAATGCTCTCTACATGGGGCTCCCCTTGAAGAGCACCTGGAGGCTCCAACTGGTCCAGAATGCGGCCGTGCGGGTGATTATGGGAGCGTCATGGCACTCCCATGTAACACCTCTCCTGCGTGAGCTGCACTGGCTCCCAGTGGTCCTCCGGGTGCGATTAAAGGTGTTGGTGACCACCTTTAGAGTGCTCCATGGCTTAGGGCCGGGATATTTACGGGACCGCCTTCTGCCACCAAGAGCCTCCCACCGGCCAGTATGCTCCCACAGAGAGGGGCTCCTCCGGGTGCCGTCGGCCAAACAATGCCGACTGGCGGCCCCCAGGGGGAGAGCTTTCTCTGTGGGAGCACCTGCCCTCTGGAACGAGCTCCCCCCGGAGATACGGACGATTCCAGACTTACGTACTTTCCGTCGGGCCCTCAAAACCTTTTTATTTCATCAAGTCGGGCTGGCTTAATCTCTCCAATTGTGTATTTTAATTTGGATTTTTAATGGTTGGGCCAAAATGTTTAATTTATTTTTAAATTGTTTTTAAATTTTGTATTTGATGTTTTTTACTTCTGGCTGTTCACCGCCCTGAGTCCTTCGGGAGAAGGGCAGTATATAAATTTAAATATTAAATTAAATTAAATTAAATTGTGCAACCATTCATCCATGGTGGAAATCAAAGTGTTCCTCCATTTTTGTGCATACAGTAATCTTGTTGCTGTCAGCATATATATATAGCATCAAAGTTTCAAATTTTTGTCCAAATCTTTTTCCATTAAACCCAAAAGGAAAGTTTCTGGCTTTCTCTTTATTTTCACTTTAAAATTTTTCTAAAAATAGATATGAATCCTATTCCAATATTTCTTTGCTTTATCACACTTCCACTATAAATGATAAAAAGTCCCTTCTTTACATTTGCATTTCCAACATTCATTTGAAATACCTTTATACATTCTTGAAAACAGGTCTGGAGTTAAATACCAATGATACATCATTTTATAAACATTTTAAACCTTTTAATTTTAAACCTTTCTTCCATGTATTCTCCCTCTCAAGCATTACATTATATCCAAAGTTCACTAAATCATATAGTGCTTTACATGGTCACTTTCCAAATTTAAATTCAATAACATTTTACAGACCTTAGCAATACTATGTTCATCACTACCACACATTAGGATTTCCAATTCATTTTTAATTAAATCAAACCCAGAACTCTTTTTGCCTAGTTTAAGTCTTTCTTTCAATTGTAAATATGTAAACCAATGGCAGACATGACCTTCTGATTCTAACTCCTCCTTAGACTTGACGGTAGGGTCACCAAAATTAAAAGATATTATTTTACCATAAGTTTGCCAGTTCAGCTTTGTCACTGTTTCTTTTCCTGTGGGAAAACCCAAAGATTTTCTTTGTAGAAAATTTTTTATTTATTCCAAATTCTCAGAATGGCACGTCTAACAAAATGGTTGTTGAAATCCACATTATTTTAACCTTGTCATACTGTGCCATCCAAATCTTAATTCATGACCTTCTAAGTCAAGTAGCCTCTTATTCTGGAGGTTCACCCATTCATTTAGCCAGACCAAACAATAAGCATCAAAATACAATTTCAAATCTGGTAGACTGAAACCCACTCTTTCCTTAACTTTTTGCAACAGTCTGCATCTAATTCTTGGTTTTTTCCCTTGCCATATGAACTTAGAGGTATCCCTCTGCCATTGTTTAAATGAAATATCAGTTGCAAGTATTAGTAGTGTCTGACACAGAAAGAGCATCTTTGGTAAGACCTTCATCTTGATTACAGAAATTCTATCCAGTAGTGATAAATACAATTTATCCCCCCCTTAGTAAGTCTTTTTTAATCTCATTCCAGAGAGGCACATAATTGTTTTGGAACAGTTTTGTGCTTGTGTTTGTCAATATAATGTAATACATAATATTTCACCTTTTTCTCAACCCTAAAACCAGACTTTTTAGTCAATATATCACCATCCTGTGAGGTCATATTCTTAATCAGCAGTGTTGTTTTCTGTTTTATTTTAAAACCCGCTAAAGACCCAAACTAATTTAATTTCCTCATCAAATATTCTATATTCTTTTTTGGGTCTTGCAGAAATACAACCAAATCATCAGCAAATGTCCTCAATTTATAAACTTCCTTCTTAATATTTATACTTGTTATTGTCAGGTCCCCTGCTGGGATACTGCCATTCTGATGGAGGAGTGGGGGGGGGAGGAGGCTATTGGGTTGCATTCCCTGCATGCTTCTGCTTTTGTTGTAACCATCTGGGATTTAGAGAGGGAGGTTATCTTGAAGACAAATGGGCTTCCTCCCAGCCAGTTCTAGCCTGACACCAAGGTCGCTGCGACTTGGGGATGAGCTGCTATCAATCTAATGTCTTGGGAGTTCTCAAAACATCTATGTGGAATTGTATTGGCTGCTGGTGGACAGGTGAAGGAGGGTGGGGCTTGAATGGGGAACAATAGTTTAATGCTTTGTGTGGGAACTTGATTCCACCTGACCTCTCTGCAATCACTTTCTCTCAGTAAAAGTTCCTTCTGATAACTAATTGTTTCAAGAGTCATGCCTTCCTGAGGGGATAGATGAGGCAAGTCCTTACATTAGGCAGAATCTGACCACCTGCTTCAAATGTGGCAAGGAAGGCCACTGAACCGTAGAATGCAGAAGCAACCATCCAATCAAGAAAATAGACCAAGCCCCCTGGAGGAAACCCCTAAGTCACAACCTCGCATGAGAGAGATAGCACTGAAAGGAGTGGCGGTTGTGACGTTCACTCCCTCGCCCCAAAAGACAGAGGGAACTGACCCCTCCGGATGACCACCAAGGACTAACTGATACCGACTCCGATGATGACCCCTTGGTAAGTGGCCCAATTGCACCCCTCTGACTGTTCCCATAGAACTCCATTTCCCAGGGTTGGGACTGAAGGCCATCCTGAGAGCCCTACTAGACCTGGGCTGCATCAGATGCTTGGTGAACCTGGCACTGGTAGAGAAACTAGGCATCCAGCTAAGGAGGCTAAAAGTCCCAATTGCTTTCTGCCAATTAAATGACTCAGTTGCGGGAGGCATCCCTGAAACATTTGCGACTGAGTCCATAGAAATGTGAATGGGGTCCCATTCAGAAGACCTCAGCTTCATAGTGGCACCAGGGATGGAGAGACCACTCATTCTAGGGCTGGCCTGACTGAAAAAGTGGAATCTGTATGGGAATTGGAGAAGGAGATTATGAAATTCAAGATGGGCAGCCAGCTTCCAAACCAGAGGGAGACCCCAGCAAACCCCTCTCTGAGCTTTGAACTTGACGTATCGGTGCAAGGAAAGCCCCTTCCCACCATTTCTAAGGAATACAGAGATCTGAAGGATATGTTTAGCAAAAACAGGCCCATGGACTGTGCCATTGAAATCGTGACTGGGGCAAAACTACCAAAACCAAAACTATAGTCAATGACCTAGAGAACTGGAAGAACTGTGCTTATTCATTGATAAAAACCTACAGTGTTCCCCCCCAAATAAGACCTATCCCAAAAATAAACCTGAGCTTGATTTTTTACGTGTGCCCAATATAAGTCCTACCCCCCAAAATAAGCCCTAGTTAAGCCCCACCCACGACTGGCTGTATGAGGTGGGGCAAGGTGCAGGTGTAAAAATCAAGATAGGGCATGGGTGGGGAGTGGTGGAGGTGTCCCACGCACCCCAAACCTGCTTACCTCGTTGTGCCGGTAGAGCTGCTTGTGGCAAAACGCTGTGAGGCTTGTTGTGCTGGTGGAGCTGCTCATGGCACAATGCCGGGGGGCTCATTGCGCTGGTGGAGCTGCTCATGGCTGGATGCTGTGTGGTGTGTTGTGCCATTGTGTGCGAGAGAGGCAGTACCAGTGAGATGAGACTCACGGCATTCTGCCACAAGTGGCTCCACCAGCGGGATAAGCCTTATGGCATTGTTCCAGGAATGGCTCCACTGGCGAGATGAGTCTCGTTGCATTGATGGAATTGCTCACGGCACACCACGAGGTTCATAGCGCAAGTGGAGGTGCTCACATCAGAAAGCTGCTCGTGGCAGAACTTTTTGCCTGGACAGAGAAATGATGGAGACTCAAAGCTTTGTTTTGTTTTGTTTTTAATTCGATTTATATGCCGCCCTTCTCTGGAGACTCAGGGCGGCTTACAATGGGTTAAGCAATAGCCTTCATACTTTTGTATATTTATACAAAGTCAGCTTATTGCCCCCACAAACTGGGTCCTCAATTTACCTACCTTAGAAAGGATGGAAGGCTGACTCAATCTTGAGCCTGGTGAGATTCGAACTTACACTAATTGCAGACAGCTGGTGTTAATCACAATGCTATTAGTCTGCTGAGCCACCAGGCCGAGTGCTTGCCTGTGTGCTTGCAAAGGGGATAGTTTGAAATGAAGTGATTAGCTCCGTTTCAAACTGTCCCCTTTGCAAGGAGACAAAGCTTCGTCTCCCTGTGGGCGAAAAGTGTTTGGGCAACTACCACTGGCCCTATCCTCTCTGTCCCCCTGTCTGCTTGCCCATGGCCTCAATTGACGCCAAGCTTACGGCACGCCCTGGCCTCCACCTGCCCTGCCAGGAGGGCGAAGAGCCCTCACAAGGTACCATGGCTGTGAAGTGTCCCAGCAGGATGGATGGAGGCTGGGGCATGCTGAGAACCTGGTCTGTTGCAGGCATGGGCAAGCAGATAGTGGGATGGAGGGCGGGGCCAGCGGTAGCTGCAATTCTACTCCTGTTGGCCCCTGCACTTGCCACCTCCTGCGCTTAAAAAAAAAAAATCTCCCCAAAAATAAGCCCAAGTGCTCATTTTCAAGCCCAAAAGAAAATAAGATTGGCTTATTTTCGGGGAAACATGGTAGCTTCTGGATTTATTCAACCAGTGTGACCACAAGTGGCAGCCCAGTCTTATTCAGGGAGAAAAATGATAGGACTGTATCTCTGCACTGACTATCATGGTCTGAATGCAGTATGTGTGGGGGACATGTACCTATGATGGACATGCTAGCGCAGACATGTCTAACTCAAGGCCCACAGGCCAAATCCGGCCTGCTATGTGTTCAGATCTGGCTCGCGGGGCCACCCTGGAGATGGAGAGGAGCTGGCCCATGCCACCTCAGCCACAGCCCACCCCAACCCGGCCGGGCGGTCCCTCCAAGGGCACACACAGGAGACGGTGAGCGCATGGGACTGGTGGTGCCTGGCAGCAGCTGCACCTTGTTGGTCCCTTGGCTGCTTATTGGTTGGCAGCCTCCCAGCCAGATTGCAGGAATCAAGGCTATAGCCAGTTCTGTACCTTTTCCCTCCCAGGCTGAGTTGGGACTCTGTCTGCAAAAAGCTGCAGGCACCGCCCCCAAGGAGAGTGGAAGGGGAGCCAGGGAGCATGGGCAGGGTGAGCAGCCTGTCCCAGGATCTGCCGAGGGAGAAGTGCCTGGGCGAGTGAGCTTCCACGGTGCTTAAGCTAACACAGGAGTTCCAAGCGCAGCCTCACTCAGCACCACCTCATGGGATGCAGCCATCCAGCCCAGACTGGGCAGCAGTGGCAGAGTTGGAAGGCAGCAGGGAAGTTGTTCTTGGGAGGAGTGGATTGGCCCTGCCAGTCTCCAGCACTGGGCTCTGGGAAGCCTTGTGGATTTCTCTCCCTTCCAAGTTGTTCCGACCCAGCATACTGAGGGTGGCAATCCTTCTGCCTGGCAAGAAATCCTTGGCTTTATCTATAGAATTCAGTCTAAATCTTTGCTCATGGTAAGTATCACTCCCTCAAGCTTATCCCAACAGAAGGGATTTTTTCTCTTCTTCAGAATATCAATAAGGAATCAATAGGCTTTCCTTTTTCTCAAAATTCTGACAGGAATTTCTTTCAAAACAATTATCTCCACGTTTTCCATTCTTAGTTTGGATTTAAAATGGAAGTCCAGAACACGATCTCTCATTGTTCTTACGAAATTAACTAAGACATCCCTTGGTAATTTTCTCATAGTAGCAAATCTGGAGTTTACTCTATATACTTTGTTGATTTCGAGATCGAGGATCTTTTTTAATCGCAATTAATTAACTAGGCCAAAGCTTTAATCATCTTAATCGGATAACCTTTCCAGTTCATTCAGGGATTGGTCTAAATCTCAACTGTAGTTCTTTCATCTGGACTTCTAAGAGAGCTCTTTCATCCAGATCAGTTTCAAACAAAATGTCTTGCTTCTCCAGTTTGTGTTCCATAAGATCCACACTATCCTTCACCTGTTTAATATTTCCCGTCAAATGTTGTATCTCCTCATAGAGTTCCTTTGAAAGTGTGTCAAGTTTTAATTCATGCTTTGTTCCCATTGCCCGAATTACTTCATATGTTTTAGCTGTGTTTTCATCCGAAAAGAATTATAAAGATTCTGATATCTTCTCCGTTCACTTACAGATTCCTTCAAAATATAATTAAAATTTAAAATTTAAAGTTTGTAAATTTATAACATTAAATCCAATAGTTCGAATAATGTTACTGAAGAATTGAAAAGGATTCAGAATGCTAAAAACCTTTGGCTCCCTCTTGTGGTCAAACAATGCCACTGTAGTATAAGCAACAGAAATAAACTTGATCTGTGCTTCTTTTGTCTAATAGCCCAAACTTCTAAACCAATCAGAGGTGAATAAAATGGGAGCTATTTCTCCTCCTCCTACCAGCAAGAAAAGAACACCATTTAGGCAGTCTTTGTTTTAAAAATGAAAAAGTTTAGCAGAGTGTACTGGAAATATAAAATCCTCTAAGAAGTTTAAATCCAAAAATTTCAGTAGTTTCCACAGTGATTTCCAGCTTCTTTATTTTGGCTCGAATACACCAACTCCTCCCCTCCTCGTCATCTTAAAGTCCTAGAGCCTCAGAGATGATGATGTTTCCACAAAATAGAAAAGGCAAGCTGCAGCCAAAGGAAGCCTCATTTATAATGAAATGTAAATATGTAAAAGCTAGTGTCTAAGAAGCGGTTGCAGACTTTATTGTACATAAAACGGCTGGTTCTTCCACAGTGAACTTGTTTCTTGATTGCCCAGCCCCCAGCCAGAGACTCACCCAATCACTTCTTCTTCAAGAAGCTTTCTCAGAGCATACGGCTATCCGGGGAGCAGAAGGGTTGATTTCCAGAATTTTCCCTTTCCTGGGAAAGTTTCTTCTGCCTTAGAAAATATTCTAAAGCATAAAACTGTGGAGAATCTGTAGCAGTCCAAGAGAAATGCTACCAGTAAGTCCCCAGACTTCAGCCGAAAGTGGAAAAACGGGAATACTCAGGTTTAACTTTGCTCTTTCTGCAACCACTAATCTTTAGTAAAAGAACCTATCACTTCAACCACATGGAGTATGTTGCCTTGGGGAAAATATTTGATGTAATTGTTTCCAGAGGTATAGGAGTTTTAGTAGATTTAGATCTAGCCAGTTTGGTCTAGTGCTTAAGGTACCAGGCTAGAAAACAGGAGACAGTAAGTTTAAGCCCCGCATTAACCATGAAAGTCAGCTGGGTGACCTTGAGCCAGTCATTCTATCTCATCCCAATTCACTCCAAGGGTGGTGATTGTGGGGAAAATAGGAAGAGGAAGGTGCGTTGGATGTGTTTGCTGTCTTATTTGTAAAAATAATAAAAATCGGTACAAATAAATATAAAATAAAAAACCTGAATATTGTCCATCCATCCTAAGGTGCTATATATATGTTTATTCCAAAGTTGCCCACATCAGAAAATTAATACTAGTTGTTGGCTTCCTGTATTTAATACTTGACAATAGCTAAGCATGATGATAGGTCGTGATTTGGAAAAATAAAATTTCCCTCATTAATTGGCTATTGCATTTTGTGTGAAGATATACTTGGAAATTTTTTTAAAAAATTTTTCCCTGAAAATATTTTCCAGATATGTAAACTGGAATTTATCTCAGAATGTAAATTAAATAATCTACGGATAATATTTATGCGAAAGCACAATTTCCCAGATATCACATCTAAAAGAATAATAGAGTTGGAAGGGACCGTGGAGATTTTAGTCCAATCCCCTGATCATGTAGGAGACCCTATACCATGTCAGACAAATGGCTGTCCAATCTCTTCTTAAAGCCATCCAGTGACAGAGCACCCACAACATCTCTAGGCAAGTTATTCAACTGATTAATTTTTATCAATGTTGGGAAATTTCTCCATAGTGCTAGGTTGGATCTCTCTTTGATGAATTTTGATCCGTTGCTTCTTGTCCTGCCTTCAGGTGTTTTGGAGAATAGGTCTCTTCTTTGTGGCAGGTACTGGAAGACTGCTATCACGTTACCCCTAATCTTTCTCTTCATTAGACTAAACATTCTCATTTCCTGTAACTGTTCTTCATAAGTTTTAGTCTCCAGTCCCCTAATCATGTGTTGCTCTTCTCTGCACTCTTTCTAGAATCTCAATATTTTTTTTTTGTATAGTGACCAAAACTGGATGCAATATTTCAAGTGTGGTCTTTTCCAAAGCATTATAAAGATCACACTTCATGCAATCTTGATTCTATCCTTCTGTTAATGCTGGCTTTTTTGGGGGCTGTAGCACACTGCTGGGTCATATTTAAGTGGCTGTCCACTAGGGCTCCTAAATCCCTCTCACAGTTACGGCTATTGAGCCATGTACCATCTACTCTATATCTATGTCTTTGGTTTTTCTTGCTTAAGTGTAAAACTTTACTTTTCTCTCCATTGAATTTCACTTTGTTACATAGAGCCAAGTGTTTGAGTCTCTCAAGATCCTTCCGGATTTTGAGCCTATTTTCTAAAGTATTGGCTATGCTAGCTTGATGTTGTTTGAAAATTTAATGGAAGGTGGTGCCTGACAGCCTGATGAGCCGGTAAGAGTTTTTCCCGGCTCTGGAATAGTGGGCCGATAAAATTTATCATCTAACTAAAATGGACAGAAATTTGTGAAGAATTGTTTATGATTATCTGGGCCAACAGCAGAGGAAAAAGAGAGTTGTTTGGGACAGTGAAAAACCGATAAATAATGTTTAAAGTGTGGGGCCTAATCGTTGTTGTTGGAATGCCACAGAAGAATATTTGGAATTGTTTTTAGACAGCAGCGTGCTTCAAGGAGTGATTAATAACTTTACAACCTCACACGGTTAAGCAGCCCGTTTTATTACGGAGAAAAAAAAAAACACCCGCTGGAAGCAGAAGGTTTATTTGATTGTTGCCCAGGCTTTGAAGATTTATGCCATCGAAAAAACAAAAAGGTGTTAGCAAATATAAGTGGCAATGTATCCATCCTTCAAATCACACCGCGGCACGATTAAAAAGACAATCTCTGGGTGAATCGGAGCAAGAGAGCTTAGAGAGCGAAACAATAATGGCGGTGACAACTGGCTCACAGCCAGCAACAGTGGATGAACTCAGAGAAATGCTGACTAGCACTAAAGAGGCGATTTTCAAAAGAATGGATGATTATGCAGAAAAAGTTGACAAGCGCATGGACCAATTAGCTATAAATATTGGTCATAATGATAAACAGATTAAGCTTCTTAGAGTGGAAGCTGACCAATTAGGGAAACAAATGAGGCAGATGGAAGAAAAGCACTCTCTGGAGTTTGATGAGCATGAGAAAAGACTGATTTCTCTGGAAGATCAAAGCAGACAATCATCAATACGAATTCGAAATTTACCAGAGATGACAGGAGAGGACATGAGGAAATTGATCCCACGATGGTTTAAAGAAATAATCCCTAACCTGGCCACAGGAGAAGAGGACATTGAGCGCGTCCACAGAGTGGGCGCTTTCAGAGCTGGGTCTCGTCCCAGAGACATTTTGGTAAAATTCTCTAATTATTACAAAAAAGAGCAGCTGATGATGAAGCTGAGGTCATTAGCTTTGTTGAAGTTTCAAGGATCTACAGTTCAAGTTTATAATGATCTTTGTCATCAAACAATTAAGTGGCAGCGTAGCGTTAAATCAATCACTGAAGAGCTCAAGAGAAGGGAGATAAAGTATGCATGGGGATACCCAGTATTTATGAGGTTTATGTATGATGGGAAACAATATAGGATTACCTCTTTGGAGCAAGGCATTGAGCTACTTAAAAGTCTGGGGCTGGAATTGCAGGGCGATGCTGCTCTTAAAAGTGCCAATGGTGGAGGAAGTGGAGCCACGGCAAGTGGGAAGTGAAATCGACAAGACTGAGATGATAAATGATAAAAGAGCCTTGATAGTACAGTGGTTACGCACCCTGTTATTAACACAGCTGCCTGCAATTTACTGCTGGTTCGAATCTCTCCAAGGCTCAAGGTTGACTCAGCCTTCCATCCTTTCTAAGGTAGGTGAAATGAGGACCCAGTTTGTGGGGGCAATAAGCTGACTTTGTATAAATATACAAAAGTATGAAGGCTATTGCTTAACGCATTGTAAGCCGCCCTGAGTCTCCGGAGAAGGGCGGCATATAAATCAAATTTAAAAAAAAAAATAAAAATCTGTAACATATTAATATCAGAAGGCTTGCTGGTTCTGGACTGTGGGCTTCATCTCCCCCCCCCCTTTAAGGGAATGGCTGGAGCATTAGGCTACCAAGGATTTAGTGGTGGGAAAAGAGTTTGGGGAGATTTGGGGGTGGGGGTGTGGGGAAGGGGGGTAGGTTATGAGGGTTATTTAGTTGAGTTTGTTTTGTGCTTTTTTATATGTTGGTTTAAGTTAAAGTGCACAAGGGATCGTAAAGAATTTGTATGTGCTGAATATGGATAAAACTATAAGAAGTACAACACTCAATGTCAAAGGTTTGGGAGCAGTGGTGAAAAGGAGGAGAATCGAACAATTGCTAAACAAGTAAAGATCTGACATCATTTTTTTGCAGGAAACTCACCAGGATAAGGATGGAGTAAATGAAGTTCGTTTGAAGTGGTCATTCCATTATGAAAAGTCACTGGGGACTTCAAAAAAAAAATGGGGTGGCCATACTGATTTCTAAAAGAACTGGATTTACTATGGAAAATATAAAAAAAGATGGACATGGTAGATTTATTATGATTAAAGGTCAAATTGAAAGTACAGCATATACGTTGCTTAATGTTTATGCCCCAAATGTGAGACATAGAGAATTTTTTAAAGAATTGTTTAAAGTAATAGAAGAATTTAAAGAAGGACATGTCATCTTAGGTGGAGATTTTAATATGGTTATGAATAATAGATTGGATAAGACCAATCCCACAAGTGCTGAAAGGAGGAATAATATCACTATTTTAAATAAATTAATAAAAGAAAAAGATTACCTGGATGGGTGGCATTTTCTTAAAGGTGGGGAGCCCGGTTTTACATATTATTCCCCAATTTATAAATCTTATTCTATAATTGATTATGTTTTTGTTTCTAGGGATATGGCAACTGAGTTGTGTAGAATGGAAGTGGGAGTAATTAAAGTAACAGATCATGCGGTGGTTAGTTTAGACTTCATGGTAAAAAAAGACTATAGAGAAGCGATTAGATGGAAGTTGACTACAAGGATTCTTAAAAATGAGAAAGTGGTTGAGAAAATGCAAAAGGAGATATCAGAATTGTGGGAAATTAATGAAAAAGGAGAAATAGCAACGAGATTGGTGTGGGACACCATGAAGGCAGTGACACGGGGAATATGTATTAGGGAAGCTTGTAGTGTTAAAAGGCAAGAAGCTGCATTACAGGAAAAATTAGAGGAACAGATTAAGAAATTGGAAAAAGAGTATTGGCATACAAGAAATAAACAGAAATTAATAGAAGTACAAGCTAAGAAAAAAGAATTAGAGAATAAAAATTCAGAGGAAGTTCAGAATAATTTAATATACATGAAAAGATAATTTTTTGAAAATAGTAATAAAAATTCTAAGATGCTTGCCAAGCTCACACAAAATGAGAAAGCTAAAAATTCAATAGGTATAGTGAAAGATAAATTGGGGAATTATTGTAGTACAATGAAAGGAAAGTTAAAAATATTCCAGGAATTTTATCAAGAGTTGTACAAGGGTAAGGAGGTTAAGAAGGACAGAATGGAAGCTTATATTGGGAAATATATAAAAAGGGGTCTGGAAACGGAGCATAAAGAATTAATGGAAAGGAGTATATCGCAAAGGGAAATTGTAGAAGTAATTGAAAGTTTGAAGGTGGGTAAATCACCTGGGGTAATGGATTAGGAACAGAATTCTATAAAATATTTAAAACATTATTAGTACCGAAATTATTAAAGCTGTATAATGCAATATTAGAAGGGGAAAAGATTCCAGAATCATGAGAGCAGTCGTTAATAATATTAATATCTAAACCAGATAAGGATCCGACGCTCCCTGATTCGTACAGACCTATATCATTAATAAATCAAGATGCAAAAAATTTTTCAACTATTTTAGCAAGAAGAATGAATAATTTTATAGGTAATTATATAAGGGAAGATCAATGTGGATTTGTAATGGGTCGACAAATGCATAATTTGGTTGGAAGAATGTTAAATGCAATTCACGAGATTAAAAATCTAAAGCTTAAAGTGGGGATATTAGCCTTAGACATTTTAAAGGCCTTCGATTGTGTGAGCTGGCAAGAATTAAAGATGGTAATAGACAGAATGGGGTTTGGAAATAAATTCAAAGTTGTAATAGATCAATTATATTCTCGGAACTCTGCCTTAGTGGTAGTGAATGATGGAGTTACAGACAAGATACGACTTGCCAGAGGAACAAGGCAAGGGTGCCCACTCTCACCTGTCCTATTTGTATTGGTTATGGAACTATTGACCAATGCATTAAGAGATGACGGGGAGATAGAAGGGATAGGTAAAATTAAACTAAATATGTTTGCTGATAATACTTTGTTAACAGTTAAGAATATAGTAGATAAGATGGAAAGAATTGGATGGCATCTAAAAGAATTTGAAGAAATAACTGGATTAAGAATAAATTGGTCACAATCTGAGTTGATGTTGTTTAATTATACTAAAAGGGAAGAGAAGGATTGGGAAGGGAAGCGAAGCGAAACGAGAATTAAAGATCATATTAAATACCTGGGAGTTAGAATTACAAAAAATTTGGAGAAGTTAGAAAAGGAAAATCTAGGCAGCTTAAAGAAGGAGATTTGGGAAAGTTTGCATAAATATAAAAGGTTGAATTTATCATAGTTTGGAAGAATTGCTTTAGTAAAAATGAAGATTTTAGCAAAGATTAATTTTGTTTTTAGGATGCTACCAATAAAAATGTCAGATTTAGAGTTAAAGAGTTGGCAGAATATATTGAATAACTATTGTAATGGGAATAAGAAAGCGAGGATAAATAAAAATAAGTGGTATCTAAGCCAAAAAAAAGGGGGTTTAGGACTCCCAAATATTAAATTATATTATGTCGCTAATAGGCTTAGACATGTTATAGAGGCAATTTTAGGAATAGGAGAATTGGAATGGTTGGAAGATAAATCTAAAATTAAAACCAAATTAGAATGGAAGCTGGAAAATATATTTTTTATGGAAGGTGGGAAGAAATGGACTGAAAGCATAAGCAATCCTCTCCTGAAGTTTCATTGGGAAATTTGGAGTAAATATAAAGGGAGGCTGCTTCCGAAGAACTCTCCATTACCACCGGTAGTAATCTTGGAAAAGTTCCCAGGGAATTTGAAGAATAAAGTGAATAAAATTTTAAAAGAGAAAAATAAAATTAAACTAAGGGAATGGTTAGGAGGAATGAGGACATATGGGGAATTGGAAGAGGTTCTAGGAGGAAAACGGTTGTCTTGGTTAAATTATAGCCAAGTGGAACAATGGACTAAAAACTGGATAAGAGAAAATGGAGAGTGTAGAGAGTTAACGAGGTTTGAGGAATTAATTGAAAAAACTGAAACTGTAAAGGAAGAAAATAAAGGGATAAAAGGCTTAATGAGTGGAATTTATAAAATATTGTTGGAGGAAGAGGAGAGGGAAAATTTAGGAAAGATGGTATGGGAAACTGATTTGAAGATACAAATAGGGCAACAGAGTTGGGAAAGAATTTGGCAACAAAGAGTGTTGAGAAATATGTCAGTAAGAATAAAAGAGAATTATTATAAAACGGTATGGAGGTGGTACTTAACTCCGGTTAGATTAAGCAATATGAATTAGAATTACTCAGATAACTGTTGGAGTGGTTGTGGGGAAAAAGGAACGTATTTACATATGTGGTGGGATTGTAAATTTGTGCAAAAATTGTGGAAGATGGTGTTTAAGGAGATTGAAGAAATTGTAGGAATAAAGGTAGAAGAGGCACCAAAGATAGCATTACTCTCACTATTGGAAGATATAAAGTGTAAAAAAGAGACTAAAGAGTTGATAACAAATTTGTTGACCGCAGCAAGGTTAATGATTTCTAGGAACTGGAAGACACGAGGTGATTATTGTTTGGAAGAATGGTATAAGGAAGTATGGGATATTGCCATAAATGATAAACTGACTTGTAATATTAAAATAAGGAGGGGCATAATGAAAGTAAATGAATTCAATGGAATCTGGAAACAGTTCCTAATATATGTGTTTTCGGGAGGAAGGGGGATACCACCACCAGAAGAAGCTTTAAGATTTTGGAAGCAGGAATGATCCTGAGGGGAGGGGGAGCACTCGTTGATTGTTTGTATTGTGTATATTGTCATATATTATATATTATAATTCATGTATGTTAATAAAATTAATAAAAAAAATTAAAAAAAGAAAAGAAAATTTAATGCATTTCCATTCTACCCCTTCATCTAAATTTTTTATGAAGATGTTGAAGAGTACTGGGCATAAGACAGAATCTTGGAGTATCCCATTGCTTACTTTCTTCCATGTAGATATAGTTTCATTAAGGACAACATATTGAATGTGGTTGGTCAGCCAGTTATGAATCTATCTAGTAGTGATGTTATCTAATCCAGATTTCTTTTTTATCTTATCAAATAGTAGATTGTGGTCTACTTTGTCAAATGCCCTACTGAAGTCCAGGTATATTATGTCCACAGCATTTTGCTGGTCCACTAATTTAGTCACTTTGTCAAATAATGCAAGTTTTGTCTGGCATGATCTGTTTTATAACTCATGGTGGCTTCTGGTTATAAATTTACTTCTCTCTCAATTTGTTGATTATCTTTTCCAGGATCTTCATAGGTATTGATGTCAGGCTGATCGGTCTGTAGTTACCTAATCCATTCCCCCCCGCCCCTTTAAAAAAAATGGGAATCATGTCAGCTCTTTCCACTCCTTTGGTAGTTTTTCAGTGCTCCAGGATCTTTGTAAGGTATAGTTGAGTGGTTCTGATATCATGTTTGCTAGCTCCTTCAGAACCCTGGAATGTAATCCATTTGGTCCTGGTGATTTGAACTCATCTAGAATGGATAGGTGTTCCCTTACTATTTTCTTGCCAATTTTAATTTGTATTCCAAGTCTGTCTTTTGGTAGGTTGGGCTATTTTTTCCCTTTGCTTGAGGACAGATGGAAATAATGAATTAAGCAGTTCAGTTTTCGCCTATCATGTTTTCCCGAAAATAAGACCCGGTCTTATTTTCTTTTAGGCTTGAAAATAAGCACTTGAGCTTATTTTCAGGGAGGTCTTATTTTTTTGAGGTGCAGGAGGTGACAAGCGCCTGTTAATTGTGGCCTGTGGATCAGCTGAGCCAGCGAGGCCCTGGAGCTACCTCTTGTTCTTTCTCTCCAGGCCCTAGAGCTATTTTCAGCACACTCTTACCAGCCCCAGTCCTGCCGGTGGAGCCAGGCAACCTCACAACCAAGGGCCTCTCTCTTCTGCTGCTCACCTTGTGGCTCTGGAGCAGGCGGTGATCACAGTTTCTGCTCTGTCAGGCCTGGAGCTCGGGTGTTGCTCAGGTTGCTGCTACGATGAGGCAGAAAGCTATGTGGCCTATTAGAATCAGCTCCCCCCGCCTCTACCCAGCTCCCCATTTTCCTGTCAATCGCCCTTTTCTCAAGCCCAGCATAGATGCACATCCCAAAACGGCTCTATCCCAAGCCTTCAGCATTGCAATCCTGGGATGTGTGTCTGTGCTGGGCTTGAGAAAAGGGCAATAGGCAGGAAAATCTCTCCCCATTTTCCTGCCAATCACCCTTTTCTCAAGTGACATTTGATTGCTTGAAAGGGACAGGCTGTGCTTTGCTTCTACAGTATCGTAAACACGTGCTTCCCACAATCTTCCAGGATTGCCTGCAATTCCTGTTACTGTGAGAGACTGCACACTGCTACTGGGCAGGGGAGGCTCAGTCCCCTTACCCAGTTGCCCTCCACCATTTCTCATCAAGTGTGTGTGTGTGTGTGTGTGTGTGTGTGTGTGTGTGTGTGTGTGAGAGAGAGAGAGAGAGAGAGAGAGAGAGAGAGAGAGAGAGAGAGAGAGAGAGAGAGAGAGAGAGAGAGAGAGAGAGAAATGGCGGAGAGGCAACAGCGTTGCCTGCAATTCTTGTTACTCCCCTCCGCTATTTCTCTCTCTCTCTTTCTCTCTCTCTCTGACACACAGGAACATTTGATGAGAAATGGTGGAGGGCAACCGGGTAAACCCTGGTTTCTTCATCTCTTGTTTTGTTTCTTTCTTTCTTCCCACTTTGTTGATTGCCCTGAGATTTGTGACTGAGTTAACTCTAAACATTTGTCTCCCTCCCCCTTCAGTTTTAGTTTAAAGTCCATCTGATAAGGTGAGCCATTTCACCCCAAAATATGTTCTTCCCAGTTCCTGTGAAGGGTAACCCTTCCCCTGCCAGAAGCCCCTCATGTAGATATTGTAGACTTTGATCTAAGAATCCAAAGTTCTCTCATCAGCACCATTTCCTAAGGCATTGGTTTACTTCAAAAATTGTGTGTTCGTTCCCTCATTGGATGCCTATCCTTCATTTGGAGTACAGAAGACAATACCACTTGTGCAGCCATCTGTTTGGCTTTTATGCTAGATGCTCGTAGTCGCTTGATATTGTTTCCAGAGACTGGACTTGGATTGGTTTTGCTCTTCTTTTGTGGATGATGTGCCTCCATCAATCTACTGTATCATTAAAGATACATTTTCTTAAGTCACAGTTTTTTATTAAGATATAGAGCCGTGATGGCGAACTTATAGCATGGTGCCCAAAGTGGCATGCGAAGCCATGTCGCCCAGCACGTGTGCCCTTCCCTGTTTGTCTTCTGGGTTTTTTGTGTGCATGCGCACGTGACCAGTTGTCCTTTGCGCATGCGGCAGTGCTGAAAACCAGGGTGCGCATGCACGCTGGCCAGCTGATTGTTGGGTGCACATGCATGCCAGAACCTGGAAGTTCGGCTTTTCCTGAGCTTGACCCGAACGAGTGCACGTGCATGACATTTCCGCACAATCTTTTCAGCACTTGGTGCCAAAAAGTTTTGCCATCACTATTATAGAGTATTATAAAATACAAAATACAAAAGTAAATAGAAGAACAGGACTTCCAGTGGAATTCCCACCCTTGATAGCAAGGGGAATTTCCAGCTCCTCTGCAGACTTCCACAGTTTAAGACTTAGAGTGTTTTCTAAGCCAGAAGAAACCACCCCAGGATGGGATAGGTGGAGGCTTTTAAAATCGACCCTTTTTTAAAAAAATTTTTTTTGATTTATATGCCGCCCTTCTCCGGAGACTCAGGGCGGCTTACAATGCGTTAAGCAATAGCCTTCATACTTTTGTATATTTATACAAAGTCAGCTTATTGCCCCCACAAACTGGGTCCTCAATTTACCTACCTTAGAAAGGATGGAAGGCTGAGTCAACCTTGAGCCTGGTGAGATTCGAATTTACAGTAATTGCAGACAGCTGGTGTTAATCACAATGCTATCAGTCTGCTGAGCCACCAGATCCTGCTTGCTTTTGCTTCCCTGGGAAGCTGGACACTCTCAGACTGCTTCTTGAAGAAAAAGTAGTAGTAATTGGATGAGTCCTTGGTTCGGGCAGGGCAACCAAGCAAGTTCACTGTGGAAGAATCAGCCGTTCTAAAAAATAATAAAGGGTGCCACCGCTTCTTAAGCACTTGGTTTTTTTGCATATTTACCTTTCATGCTGAAAGAGGCTCTCCCTTGTGGCAGACTGCTGCTTCCTTTTTTTTGTGTGTTCTCCATCATTTTTGGAGGCTTTGTGATTCAAGATGATGAGAGGTGGAGCTAAGATAGCCGAGCTGGAACAAGAAGCTTGAGAAAATTTGAAACTAAGCATGTGGAAACTATCTCTAGATTTATTTTTGTAATTTTTGGTCTAATCTTTTCAGTGAACTTTATACTTTTAGCTGACTCAATTGATTTGGCTTTTGGAATCTAAATAATTTTTTGTATGAAAAGCAGAGACTGCTGTGAGGGGGGTGGTGAATAGTTTCATTTTTAACAACTTCTGATTGGATATCTGTGGTCACATGCTGTAAAGCTTTGATCATTTTTTTCCTCTCTCCTGTTTGAGGCTCTTTTAGGTAATAGTGCTGATTCACCACAAGAGGGAGCCAAAGGTCTGTGATATTGCTGACTGTGCTTAAAAATACTCTTAGTCCTATTAAATCCAGTGAAATATAGACTTCAAACCTACAAACTTGTAACTTATAATTTTAAAAAGTTTAATTTTTTCAATCTTAAGTCCAGGATGTTGACATGGAAGAAGGCAGAGAAACTTTCAGGAGATATCAATCTTTTAAAGCCATTTATGGATGAATACTTATTAAAAATGCAAGAACAGATTCAAAGTGTCGGGTTAAAGCTGGAAACCAAAATCAATGATCTCATTAGGGAACTCCGGAGGGGGGGAGCATGGCGGGGGGTGCGGTGTGCCCTCCCCACAGCCCATTTTTGGGCCCAGGAGGCTGCAAGGAGGCCTACTAGGCCCAAAACAGGGGGTGGGGGGTCGCACACAGGGGTGGGATTCAGCTGGTTTGGACCGGTTCAGGTGAATCGGACGCTAATTTTACATCTGGTTCGCCGAACTGGTAGTTGCAAGGACTGGCTGGGCCTGCCCCACCCACCCCGCCCCTCCCCTCCCCGGAGTCCCACGGCCTGTTTGGATGCCAGGTAAGTGCAGGGCTTGCACGGAGGCTCTGGTAGGGCAAAAAATGGGCCTCCTGGAAGTTCCGGAAGTCTGGAAATGGGCCCATTTCTGGCCTCCAGAGCATGGGGGGAGGCTGTTTTCATCCTCTTGGAGGCTCGTGGAAAGCCTCCGGAGCCTGGGGAGGACGAGAAATGGGCCCCCCAGAAGTCCAGAAACAGGCCCGTTTCTGGCCTCCGGAACCCAGGGTAGGCCGTTTTCACCCTCCCGGAGGCTTGAAGAAAGCCTCCAGAGCCTGGGGAGGGCAAAAACGCCCCCCGCCGTGGTGCAGGAGGCTGAGTAGGCCACACCTACCATGGCAACGCCCACCCAGCAACCGGGCAGAGAACCAGTTGCTAAAATTTTTGCGCGGTGGGCAGGGGAGCATGGGGGGGTTGCATGCGCATGCATGGGGGTCATGCGGGGGGGTGTTCATGCGCATATGCATGGGGGGCACACATTGCATTATGGGTGCCGGCACACACGTGTGCTGTTGCATGCACGCTTTTGGCACACGAAGAGAAAAAGGTTAGCCATCACTGGTATAGCGCATGGACTGGAGAAGACAAATGCTATATGTGAAGTGGAATTAGTCAAGATCACAGATTAGGAAACTCAGATTAAAGCAGGGGTGTGAAACTCAATTTCATTGGGGGCTACATCAGGGCTGTTGTTGACCTTAGGGGGCCGGGTGGGTGTGGCTGACAGGGTTGGCATAGCCCACTTGACACCACTCACTGGGCATGGCCGACTGGGTGGGCGTGGCCATCTTGACACCACTCCCCAAACTGCTGGCATGTTTCCTCTTTGCATTGGTTAGACCAGGCCAAAGCAATGCTGGCCTGATGTTTCCTCTTCACATTGGGTAGACCAGGCCGAAGCGATGTTGGCCTGATGTTTCTTCTTCACATTGGGTAGACTGGACCAAAGCGATGTTGGCCTGATGTTTCTTCTTCACATTGGGTAGACTGGGCCAAAGTGACATGGTTAGACCGGGACAAAGTGACGCAGGTAGACCAGGCCAAAGCAACATGGGCTGGCCCCTTACATTTTCCAGGACAGCCCCATGGGCCGGATCCTATCACATCACAAACTGGATCCGGCCCACGGGCCTTGAGTTTGACAACCCTAGATTTCAATTAAAATTTTGTGGAATAAAGAAGATGTGGCCAAGATAGTTGTACAGGAATTTATTACAGTACTTAAAGATGGAGATTAAGTCTATCATGTGGAATATTAATGGAGCAAATGCTGCAAAAAATTATTTCACTTTTTGAGGAAACTTAATTTGGATATATCCATGTCTTCAAGAAACATATACCTATATATAGGCTCAAGGTTGACTCAGGCTTCCATCCTTTCGAGGTAGGTAAAATGAGGACCCGGATTGTGGGGGCAATAAGCTGACTTTGTATAAAAAAGAACACCGCTTAGGGGCCCCCTGAAAGCCCTACTAAGCAGGTATATACAAAAGTATGAAGGCTATTGCTTAACGTATTGTAAGCCACCCTGAGTCTCTGGAGAAGGGCGGCATATAAATTGAACTAATAAATAAATAAATAAATAAATAAATAAACAAACAAACAAACAATAAATAAATATACTGTGTTTCCCCGAAAATAGGACATGTCCCAAAAATAAGACCAAGCCTGGTTTTTGGGGTGGGAGTAAATATACGCACTCTCCTGAAAATAAGCTCTAGTGATGGGGTGGGCGTGGGCAGCACAGGAGGCAGCCCTTCCCTGGTCACCTCAGGGCTTCTCAGCCCCTTAATCGGATCAGCTGATCCACTCAGGCCACCATTCACAGCTGATTCATGGGTGACACTCACAGCTGATTCACGGGTGACACTCCAATTGCGGCTGAAAAGAAACCGGAGGCCAAGCGAAGCACCCCACACGCCTCGCACCCTCCTTACCTAATGGTGACAGTCACAGCAGGCAATTCCATCCACAGAACAGCTGCCTCATGGGTGCCGCTCCGGCCGGCGCCTCCAGCAAGCATGGCCATTTTTGCCATCAACTGCGGCCACTTCTGCAGCAGGAGGCCAAGTGATGTGCCCCATGTGCCTCATGCCGGCCTTCTGAAGGATACTGTAGCAGCAGCTATCCACAATTTTTTTATCCTTATTTCGTCCCAACCATGCTGGGCCACATGGGTTGGGACGAAATAAGGGTTAAAAAATTGTGGATAGCTGCTGCTACAGTACCCTTCGGAAGGCTGGTGCAAGGCGTGAGTATCCTGTTGCAGAAGTGGCTGAGCCCGAGGAGCGCTTTTGGAAGAGAAGGCAAAGGGGAAGCGATCACTTGCAAACTCCCACCCCGCTACCACCTCTCAGCCGGGCAACTCCTGGCCGCCCCAGACACCCAAATCCCATGGCCGCATGGCTCCCTTTTCCCGGCTCTTTATTGAGGGGGGGGCAGGTGGGGTGGAGGAGAAGCGAGATGTGTGGAGCAAGACAGGGCTCGTTCCTCTTGCCGTCTCTTCTCCCCCTCTCGACGGGCATGGCAGGGCTTCCTGCCCCTGCCCAAATTGGATGCAATTTGGGGGTGGCAGGTGGGGAGGGGTGGGGCCAGGGAGACACGAGATATGCGTCTTACCTGCCTTGCAGCTCCATCGCGTGTCTCACCGTTGTATGCAGGCAAACACGTTATAGGGTTAAAAAAACCTCGCGAGTTCAATCAAACTTCTTGAACTTGCGAGAACTTTGTTTTTACCCTACAACATGTTTGCCTGCAGTCAATGGCGAGACACGCGACAGAGCTGCAAGGCAGGTAAGACGTGCGTCTCGTGTCTTCCCGGCCCTACCCCTGCCCACCTGCCACCCCAATTGCATCCAATTTGGGCAGGGGTAGGAAGCCCTGACATTGTTCTGCCTCAGCTACGCCAAAGAACGCAGCATACACAAAGTCTGTATAAACCTTGGTTTACTAAAATAAAATCAGTTTTCTTTCTTTCTTTTTTTTTTTTACAAACAAAGGCTGTTAATGAACTTTCTTAACAGCTGCAAGAAATCCAAAGAATAAATAATCTTAATCTTACTATGGTTGGCAGAAAGCTCAGAAGCAATTTGCAGATAACTAAGATGAAGGAGAGTGAATGGTTGTTCTCTGCAAATTGCTTCAGTCGGCGTTCCTCTTTAAATAGGCTAAGGGAGTGGCCAATTAGCCCCAAGCCTTACTCTCAAGGAGACCTCCTCCTGAGGAGCCACTCCTGCCTTTTGGCACCTCTGCGTGCCCGTGCATCGAGAAGAGGCTCATCCTCTTCATCCTCTTCACTTAAGGGAGTTTCTGGAGGTTCTGAAAGCCCTGGCTGAATCCTCGCCTCTGGCATCACATCTTCTCCAGCCTCATTGTCCGACTCGAGTGCCAGTTGCACAGGCTGCTGGCGCAGCACACCAGCCTCCTCGCTGTCCGAATTAGCCACCAGCCGCACAGGCCGCGTACAGGCCACAACAGACATGCCTGGCGAGAGGGGGAGAAGAGACGGCAAGAGGAGCCCCATACACACTCGATGCATTTCGCTTCTCCCTGTTCCACCTGCCACCCCCCTCGACAAAGAGACGGTGGGGAAGGGAAGCAGCCAGGCTGCTGTTACGGTACCATTGGGACGCATGGAGCCGAATTACCTGCCTTGCATCTCCGTCGCATATCTTGCTGCTGTCTGCAGACAAACATGGTATAGGGTAAAAAAACCTTGCAAGTTCGATCAAACTTCTCGAACTCGTGAGAACTTTGTTTTTACCCTACAACGTGTTTGCCTGCAGACAATGGCGAGACACATGACGGAGATGCAAGGCAGGTAAGACACACGATTCACGTCTCCCTGGCCCCTGGTGAGAGAGAGGAGAAGAGACGGCAAGAGGAGTGAGCCCCGTCTCGTTCCACACGTCTTGCTTCTCCCCCTCACGGCAACAATTATATATGTTAGCTGTATAGGAAATAGAAACAAAATTGAACTATGCAAAACAAAGATTCTGAATCTGTTAACAAACCGGGCAGATGGTTAGCACATAAATTAGGAAAAGAAAGAGAAGACAATAATTGGAAAAATTTGTGAAGGCAATAACGTAATAACAGACAATGAACTCATTAAAAAGTCTTTTCATAACTTTTATTCAAATTTGTATAAAAACAGGAGATTGATACTGTATATCAAAAATAGATGAATATGTTTCAAAATGATAGTTACCTAACTTATCACAAACCCAGAGACAACTTATGAATGATCCGATAATGGGTTTTGAGATATCAGAAGCTATTTAAAAAATGAGGCTAGGCAAAGCCCCAGGCCCAGGTGGTCTTACAAACCAATACTATAAGTGTTTCAAGGATGAACTTCAATCACTAAAAGACACAATGAATGATATACTACAGAAGGGAAGTATTCCAGTGGTGGGTTGCTCCTGGTTCGGCCGAGCCGGTAGTGGTAACGATGTGACGTCACCGAACCGGTTCTCTTTGACTGGGAGTTGTGCCCTTCCTCCCGACCCTGCTTTATTCCTACTTTTATTTCTTGTTTTTTAGCCCAGCCAATAGGCGTGGCAAAGTGGATTGCCACACCTCAGCTGGCCTAGAAACCTAATGCGCTTCGGTGGAGCACAAGTTCGGAACACGTGTGAGCGAAGTGAGCATGCGCGTGGCGACCGCACGCAAAGCGCATGCGCGAAGAGAACCAGTGGTAAAACCAATTGGAACCCACCACTGAAGTATACCCCAGACATAGAAAGAAGCCAATATTGTGTTACTCCCAAAGGAGGATCAAGATGTTACAAAGATAAAGAATTATAGACCAATTTCATTACTAAATAAAGACTATAAACTCTTTGCCACCATTCTGGAAGAAGATTCTACAGGTACAGATTGCTATTGGAGGTTCTGAACACAGGTATTAGACAAGATATTAGAAAATATAAGAGGTATAAATATTAAGAAGGAAGTTTATAAATTGAGAGCCTTCACTGATGATTTTGTTATATTTCTATAGGATCCAAAAAATAATATAGAACATTTGATGTGGAAACTGAATGAGTTTGGGGCTTTGGCAGGTTTCAAAATAAATAAACAGAAAACAACAATGCTGATTAACAATATGTCTTCTCAGAATAGTGATATATTGAATAAAAACTTAGGTTTTAGGGTCGAGAAAAAGGTGAAACATTTAGGGGTTATGTTGACAAATACAAATATAAATATCAGGGTTCCAAGTAACACCCCCAACAAAAGAAGACTCCGAGGCTTGAAGTTCCTCAAAGTTTCATTTTATTAGAGATGTCATATTGGCACATCTGGGAAAACCCAGATCTGAAAGTTTTCAGGTTTTCTCCACCCAAAGGAAAATCCAAGTCCCTGCCCAGCATGTCCATCACATGGTCCAATCAATGCACTGTCCCAACTGGAGATGCCTCCCAGTCACACCCCTCCAGGTGCAAGGCAAGATGTTCTTGACTCTGAGAAAGGAATGTTATTATGACTATATATCACCCCTGCTCCATACAATCCCCCCTCCCAGTTTCCCTCAGCAGTAAATGTGGCAAGCCTGAAGGCCCAATGCAAAAGATGGCTTCCAGGCCTGACAGGCCGCCCACCCTCATCAGAAGACCATGTCCTGCAACGAGAGTAACATGGGGTTAATTCAATAGACTAACCACCTCTTCCCCTTTGGCTTATCAGGGTATTTATCATGGAACTGTTTTACTAGCCTATCTGCTTTCACCTACCAGCTTTTAACCCAAGTAGCTTCGGACGGAAGGTACCCTTTCCAATGAACTAAATATTACAATCGATCTCTATATAATCTAGTCTAAAATCTTTTAAACTTCGTAATGGGTTTCTCCTTGCACCACCATAGGTTTGGGAGGTGGTCGAATCTGCGGTCTTAATCCAGACCCTATGGCTGGCTTCAACAGACTACAGTGAAAAACAGGATGCACTTTCCCTAGAAAGT
This sequence comes from Pantherophis guttatus, assembly GCF_059756535.1. Classification (NCBI taxonomy): domain Eukaryota; kingdom Metazoa; phylum Chordata; class Lepidosauria; order Squamata; family Colubridae; genus Pantherophis; species Pantherophis guttatus. The sequence continues at coordinate 115,558,900 of NC_142065.1, read as the reverse complement.
GGGGGAGATTGAGCTGAACTGTCACTGGGTTAATTACTTTCACTATTGGGAATGGACCTAAAAAGTCCAGATTTTTTTTTTTTTTTTTGGTAAACAAGTTTTATTAAAAAATTTCTTTTGTCATACATATTTTATGAATAGAGTGTTGACCGGGTCACATCATATAATCATTTTTCACCATATCTTGTTATTTCAACTTCCACCATATTATTCTTTTTTCCCCCCCCAAGTCCATTTTATATATTTCCAATTTCAGCCATAATATTCTTTTCCCATACTTCATCTTATCTTAATTTCTCTTAATACATAATACATAAACAGTATCACTATCTGTCCTTAATTCCTAATCTCTTACAATAACATCAATTATCTCATTTCTACATTACAGAATATATTTCTCAAAATCCCCATCCCACTTTTTAATATTTCAACTTTGTGTCTTAATTAAAATTTTCTTCAAAATTAAACCAAGTTACCATTTTGCATTTCATCTGCTATCCTGTTTTACTATAAACAATATACGTCATCATACTCAAATCTTACATTAAAACCTTTTAACTTAATTGACCATCCATGATTAATAATATTAATACAGTTCCCTTAAATCTACTAATATTTACCTTATTTCCCTTCCTCCTTTCCACTGATCTTCCCTTCTTTAACCATTTTCTCTTGGTCTCTCAAAAATTCCAGTTCTTGATAATTTTCTCCTTTTTTCCCATTCTTTTAACTTCTTCTTCTTTTTTGTTTTTATACTAAGCAGCTTTAGTCTTATGTACCATGTTTCCCTGAAAATAAGACCCAGTCTTATATTTTTTTGAACCCTGAAATAAGTGCTTGGCCTTATTATTTTGGGGCACGTGGAGCAAGATGGGGCTCCTCTTGCTGTCTTACCTGATTTCCAGCTCTGTCTCCCTAACCCTAAACTGAGGAAATGGCGGGGACTGGCTGCGCATTCGTTTAAATATTTTCAGGGAGGGTTTATTTTTTTGGGGGGGGGCTTAGTGGATGCACTCAAAAGCCTGATTGTGCTTATTATTTATTTATTTATTTTTATTTATTTATTTTTAAATTTGTATACCGCCCTTCTCCCTGAGGACTCAGGGCGGTGAACAGCCAAGTAAAAGCATAAACTACAAACATTAAAATACAATTAAAAAGATATATATAAATTTGGCCCCATGATTAAAAACAATAACAAACAATTAAAAACATTTTAAAAAGTGTTAGGCCAGCCCGGCTTGCTGGAAAAAGAAGGTTTTAAGGGCATGGCGGAAGACACCGAGGTCTTGGATTCTCCTTATCTCTGGGGGCAGCTGATTCCAGAGGGTAGGTGCTCCCACAGAGAAGGCCCTCCCACTGGGGGTCACCAGCCTACATTGTTTGGCTGATGGCACCCCGAGGAGGCCCTCTCTGTGGGAGCGCACAGGTCAATGGGAGGCCGTCGGTAGCAGCAGGCGGTCTTGAAGATAACTAGGTCCTATGCCATGGAGCGCTTTAAAGGTGATAACTAACACCTTGAAGCGCACCCGGAAGACCACTGGGAGCCAGTGCAGCTCACGCAGGAGATGTATTGTATGGGAGTGCCATGCAGCTCCCGTGACTACCCGCGCGGCCGCATTCTGGACCAGTTGGAGCCTCTGGGTGCCCTTCAAGGGGAGCCCCATGTAGAGAGCATTGCACTAGTCCAGACGAGAGGTGACAAGGGCATGAGTGACTGTGCACAGGGAATCCCGATCAAGAAAGGGCTGCAACTGGCGGATCAGGCGAACCTGACCAAAAGTCCCCCTGGCAACAGCCGTCAGATGTTCCTCCAAGGACAGCTGCGTATCCAGGAGGACTCCCAGATTGCGAGCCCTCTCCGAGGGGGCCAAAGACTCGCCCCCAATAGTCAGTGATGGAGTCAACTGACTATATCGGGATGCCGGGAACCACAGCCACTCAGTCTTGGAAGGGTTGAGCCTGAGCCTGTGTCTCCCCATCCAGATCTGCACAGCCTCCAGGCACCGGGACATCACTTCAAGGGCATCGTTGGGGTGGCCTGGGGTGGAGATGTACAGCTGGGTGTCTTCAGCGTACTGATGGTACTTCACCCCAAAGCCACGGATGATCTCGCCCAGCGGCTTCACATAAATGTTGAACAGAAGGGGCGAGAGGACCGACCCCTGAGGCACTCCACATATAAGAGGCCTCGAGGTCGAACTTATCAGGGGATGTCTTATTTTTGGAGAAACAGGGTATTTGGTTGATAGATAAACTTGATCTCCCACACAGAAGGGAGGCTGAAGAGATCAGTGTTTGTCCACACAGCCTGTTTTGGATGCTAGGTAAGTGCAGGGCCCGCACGGAGGGTCTGGGAGGGTGAAAAACGGGCTTCCCGGAAGTTCCGGAAGTCTGGAAACAAGCTCATTTCTGGCCTTTGGAGGGCCTCTGGAGCCCGGGGAGGGTGAAAACGGTGCAGGAGGCCGAGTAGGCCACACCCATCATGGCCATGCCCACCCAGCAACCGGGCAGAGAACCGGTTGCTAAAATTTTGGAATCCCACCCCTCACACATGCATGTGCGAGGGGGGGCGTTGGAGTGTGGGGGTGGTTGCATGTGCATGTGTGGGGGTATGTATAAAGGCATATCAAATGAATGTTGGAAGTGTAAAAATAAAGAAGGGACTTTTTATCATGTATGGTGGACATGTGATAAAGTAAAAAAATTTTTGAGCGTGATTCATATTTTAATACAGAAAATTCTGAAAATGGAGATAAAAATGAAACCAGAACTTTTCCTTTTGGGTCTATTGGAAAAAAGAACTGGAGAAAAAATTTGGAACTTTGTTATTATATATGTTGACAGCAGCAAGACTATTGTATGCACAAAAATGGAAGGACACTTCGATTCCTACTATGGACGAATGATTGCAGAAGTTGATGGCAAAATTGGCAAAATTGACTATTTTGATTAAAGAAAAGAACATAAGTACTTTTGTTTCCACATGGAAACCGCTTCTGAACGACCACAGAACCGGTAGTAACAAATTTTACATTTCACCCCTGGACTGGACAACCATTTGTCCAAAAGAATAGAATTCTTTATTGGCCAAGTGTGATTGGACACATAAGGAATTTGTCTTCGGTGCATAAACTCCCAGTGTACATAAAAAAAAAATATTGATCATGAATCATAAGATACATATGATACATATACTTAGTGATAGTCATAAGATACTAAATAATATCCTACAACTGTGACAAAATAGTACAATGGCTCCTGCTTGAACAGGTGGTTGGACTGGAAGGCCTCCAAAGTCCCTTCCAACTCTGTTATTCTGTTACTAAACAGGAAAATACAAGCAAATAAATCTATACGTGAAAATATAGAAACCGAGAAACTGGAAGTGTCGTGGCGAGACCGGCTGGAAAAATAGCGGGCTCCAACGAGCTTCGCGAAAATCCAGCCAGACAAACCACTGTCGGATGTGTGTGTGTGTGTGTGTGTCTTCAGACCAGAACCATCCTATAGGGATGGTGAAGAAGGAGAGGTGCCTTGGACGACCAAGAGGAACAGGCAAGTTCCTCGAAAGGTCAGAGGCTGCTCTTCAAACAGCGGCAGGGGTGGTGGCAGTTGAAAAATGACCACTCTGAAGCTGGGGCTAAGTTTTTTGTGCAGGAGTGGTGTCTGAACAGAATGCTGGTACTGGGTGAGTGATTGGCCAACTCACAGATAAAAAAGAAATTTTTTAATAAGCGGAAATGAACTGCTAATTGGCACTTGGGAAAGTTAATGGAGGGAGAAGAGCAAACAGGAGGTTAAAATACTTAAGCCCAAGAAAGAAAATTTTACAACTGGATTTAAAATTGGATTTGAAGAAATTAAAAATAATAAAAGAAAAAGAAACCCGAGGGAAAGTACTTTTTATGTGGATTAAAAATATTTTTGATAGTTTTGACATTTGAAGGAGAAGAACAAAGAGGAAGTTAAAATACCAAAGCCCAAGAAAAAAAAGTTTATAACTGGATTTAAAATTGAATTTGGAGACACAAAAAATAATAAAAGAAAAAGAAATATGAAATGGCAATGGGGTTTAATTATGAAGATAAGTTAAATTAAGAGACAAAATTGAAATGTTAAAAAGTGGGATGGGGATTTTGAAAAATATATACTGTAAATGAAGAAATAAGATAATTATTGTAAGAAATTAGGAATTAAGAGTGGATAGTGATACTGTTTATGTATTATGTATTAAGAAGAGATTAAGATAAGATGTGGATGGTTAATTAAGTTAAAGGGTTTCAATGTAAGAATTGAATATGATGATATATATTGTGTATAGTTAAAAGTGGGATGGGGATTTTGAGAAATATATTTTGCAAATGGAGAAATAAGATAATCAATTGATGTTATTGTAAGATTAGGAACTAAAGGGCGGATAGTGATACTGTTTATGTATTAAGAAGAGATTAAGATAAGATAAAGAAATATGGAAAAAGAATATTATGGCTGAAATTGGAAAGAAAAAGAAAAAGGAAAGAAGGAAGGGAGAGAGAGAGAAAACTGTGCTATTATTTTTAATTGTCCTATTATTTATCATGTGTTAATATTTTACACTGTCCCTGTATGGAATAAGGGAATTCAAAAATATAATAGTAATGAAGGAAATAGTAATAAACTTGTTATTCTATTGTATAATATATGTTATGCTGCTATAAAAATATTTTCCTTTTAAGCATTTATTTGTTAAGCATTTATAATACATGTACCTATGTAAAACATATGTATGAAATCAATTGTATCCTTCCTGCATTAAGCTCTAAATCCTTCATAAATCCTTTTTCTTTCTTAAATGCCACCCCCTTTCCCCAGGAATTGGTACCTAACTCAAACTACAAGAATAATCCACGCATCTTTTGTGCGATTAATGGGGGACCAATTAGTGGCCAATTAGGAAGACAAAAGGAAGGAATCTGTCTGTTGCAGAGGGATGTAGATCTAGGATAGAGTATATTAATGAGTTTTACAATGTAGTTAGATTATATGCTTTGTGGAAATTTCTTTCCATGCCTATGGTGCATATGCTTGGAGAAGAACATGTGGGTATTATCTTGTTCTTTGGCATTGGAGAGGGGCCTGCTGAGGGTGCACAGAGACATTCCTTAAAACTGAGAGAAACTTGTTTTGCCTTCTGGTGCTTTGGAAAATACATTGCCCCCCCCTTCTTTCTGGCAGCCCCTTAAAAGCCTGTTGCCAATCACACTCTTGGGCAAAGCATGTGAGCCATTTCCTTTCAGTGGTCCATGAAAGTGCATCTATAGTATGTACAGTATGTACAGGGGGGCAGAGGTCGACCCCGAGGCCCCTTATATGTGGGGTGCCACAAGGATCGGTCCTCTCGCCCCTTTTGTTCAACATTTATGTGAAGCCGTTGGGCGAGATCATCCGTGGTTTCGGGGTGGAGTACCATCAGTACGCTGACGACACCCAGCTGTACATCTCCACCCCGGACCACCCCAACGATGCCCTTGAAGTGATGTCCCGGTGCCTGGAGGCCGTACGGATCTGGATGGGGAGAAACAGGCTCAGACTCAACCCATCCAAGACCGAGTGGCTGTGGTTTCCGACATCCCGATATAGTCAGCTGGTGCCATCGCTGACTATTGGGGGCGAAGTATTGGCCCCCACGGAGAGGGCTCGCAACTTGGGTGTCCTCCTGGATTCACGGCTGTCTTTAGAAGAGCACTTGACGGCCGTGACCGGGAGGATTTTTCATCAGGTTCGCCTGATTCGCCAGTTGCGTCCCTTTCTGGATCGGGACTCGTTACGCACGGTCACTCATGCCCTCGTCACCTCCCGTCTGGACTATTGTAACGCTCTCTACATGGGGCTCCCCTTGAGGAGCACTCGGAGGCTCCAACTGGCGCAGAGTGCGGCCGCGCGGGTGGTGATGGGAGCGACGTGGCGCTCCCATGTAACGCCTCTCCTGCGCGAGCTGCACTGGCTCCCGGTGGTCTTCCGAGTGCGCTTCAAGGTTTTGGTCATCACCTTTAGAGCGCTCCATGGCTCAGGACCTGGTTATCTACGGGACCGCCTGCTACCACCAATAGCCTCCCACCGACCAGTACGCTCCCATAGAGAGGGGCTCCTCCGGGTGCCGTCGGCCAAACAATGTCGACTGGCGGCCCCCAGGGGGAGAGCCTTCTCTGTGGGGGCACCTACTATCTGGAACGAGCTCCCCCCCGAGATACGGAGGATTCCGGATCTGCGTACCTTCCGTCGCACGCTGAAGACGTTCCTATTCCAGCAAGCCGGCCTGACCTAAACTTCTCCTCTTTTAAATGGGAATTTTAAATTTGGTTTTAAATTACTGGGGTTTTAAATATGGTTCAGCCAAATTTATCTAACTTGTTTTATTTCTATTTTAAATTTTGTATTGATATGTTTTATTTCATGGCTGTTCACCGCCCTGAGTCCTTCGGGAGTAGGGCGGTATACAAATCTAATAAACTAAACTAAACTAAACTAAACTACAGTAGATAATAAAGTTGAAAAAAGGTGAACATTTTTACACAACTATAGATACGTTGAGGCTGGGTGTGACAAAGAATGGCTGGGAGGGGAGGGGCTAGGCGAGTTACTCCTTGACATGAGTGACATTGAGTTGGCCACACCCACCCAGTCACATGACCACCAAGCCAGGCCCACCAGTCACATGACCACCAAGCCAGACTCAGTCACATGACCACCAAGCCACACCCACCAAGCAAGCCACGCCCACAGAAACAGTAGTAAAAAATTTTGGAACCCACCCCTGCCCCAAACATAGAGATAATGTCATAAGGAACTATTTTCAGTGTAAAGAAGAACAAGGAGTCCTGGAAGTGATGGTTTGGCCCCAACAGAGTCCTGATCTCAACATCATCAGGTTTGTTTGGGATTACATGAAGAGACAGAAGAGAAGAGCCATGGTGCCAGAGTGGTTAGAATGCAGTACTGCAGACTACTTCTGCTGGCTGTCTGCAATTTGGCTGTTCGAATCTCACCAGGCTCAAGGTTGACTCAGCCTTCCATCCTTTCGAGGTCAGTAAAATGAGGACCCAGATTGTTGGGGACAATATACTGTCTCTGTAAACAGCTTAGAGAGGGCTGTAAAGCACTGTGAAGCGGTATATAAGTCTAAGTGCTATTGCTATTTGAAGTAGCCTACATCTACAGAAGATCTGTGGTTAATTCTCCAAGATGTTTGAAATAACCTTGAAGGAAACTTGCTAAATTCCTTTAAAAGCTGTGTGAAGTGTACCTACAAGAATAAATACTGCTTTGAAGGCAAAGGATGGTCACCCCAAATAATGATTTAATTTGGACTTCTGTTCATTTTGTTAATTGATAAAAATAAATTATTAACACTTCTATTTCTGAAAGCATTCTTAATTTGCAGCATTTTTGCACAACTGCCTAAAACTTTTGCACAGTACTGTACTTTTTAAAAGTGCTGTTAAAATCTTTATATTAACATTAATCAATGAGACTGGATAATAATTAGCACACTGTGTGACCCTTACCTGCTTTTGCTATAACTGTAATGTAAGCCTGATTTAAAGTCAGTGATAAAATTAGAAAATTATGGAATGGACTGTCTAATAAAAAAGATTCAACACTTTTCCCCATGATTTACTTTATGGGAAAACCTAACTTTAACTTGAAAAAAAGATAATGATATGGAAAATTTGGATGGAAGGGGGGGATAATGACTTTGGATCACTTGATAGATGATGAAGATGAATTTTTAACATATTCTGTATCAAGAGACAAATATCTATCAGATGTAATCCAATGACAATATTTACAATTACAACATTTGTTACTATTGTTTGGACTAGCAACATTTTCAGTTTCTGAGACACTTGAAATTAGAACAACTTGTTAAGACCTTTAAAACTAAAAAAATCCTACAATTAGATTTAATAAATATTTGTTATCCTTAAATCAATGTGATACGCAGATATTAATAAATGAATAAAGCGTTAGTAGTTCTTATATTGCCTAGACAATACAAAAGTGTCTTAGCATCTATAACCATGATGGCGAACCTATGGCATGCGTGCCACAGGTGGCACGCAGCGTCCTCTCTGTGGGCACGCGAGCCGTCACTCCAGTTCAGCTCTGCCGCACATGTGCGTGTGCCTCCCGCTGACCAGCTGGTCATCGGGTCTCTGCCACACGTGCATGGGGGGCGGGGTGTATGCGGTGGATGGCGTGCACATGCAAGGGGGCCCGGGGCACATGAGGAGGGCAGCGTGCGCATGCACAGGGGGCGGGGGCATGTGCGGGGGGCATGCACATTGCATTTTGGGGGTTTGGGCACGCACACGCGCATTTGTGCACATGCGCTTTCGGCACTTGGTTCGGAAAATGTTAGCCAGCACTGATCTATAAGAAGTGGCTGTGGCTCCCGGCATCCCGATATAGTCAGTTGATTCCATCACTGACTATTGGGGGCGAGTCTTTGGCCCCCACAGAAAGGGCTCGCAATCTGGGAGTCCTCCTGGATATGCAGCTGTCCTTGGAGGAACATCTGACAGCTGTAACTAGGGGGACCTTTTGTCAGGTTCGCCTGATTCGCCAGTTGCAGCCCTTTCTTGATCGGGATTCCCTGTGCAGTCACTCATGCCCTCGTCACCTCTCGCCTTGACTACTGCAACGCTCTCTACATGGGACTCCCCTTGAAGAGCACCCAGAGGCTCCAACTGGTCCAGAATGCAGCAGCGCGGGTAGTGATGGGAGCAGCATGGCGCTCCCATGTAACACCGCTCCTGCGCGAGCTGCACTTGCTCCCAGTGGTCTTCCGGGTGTGCTTCAAGGTGTTGGTTATCACCTTTAAAGCGCTCCATGGCATCGGGCCTAGCTATCTTCGAGACCGCCTGCTGCTACCGACGACCTCCCATCGTCCCGTGCGCTCCCACAGAGAGGGCCTTCTCAGGATGCCATCAGCCTATCAATGTAGGCTGGTGACTCCCAGGGGGAGGGCCTTCTCTGTGGGGGCACCTACCCTCTGGAATCAGTTGCCCCGAGAGATAAGGAGAATCCAAGACCTTAGTGCCTTCCGCCGTGCCCTTAAAACCCACTTTTTTCAGCAAGCCGGGCTGGCTTAAGAAGAAATTTTAAATGTTTTAATTGGTTTGTATTTTTAATTTTGGGCCAAATTTATATATATATTAATTGTTTTTAATATTTGTATTTCATGTTTTTTTCTCAGGGAGAAGGGCGGTATATAAATTTAAAAATAAATAAATAAATAAATAAATAAATAAATAAAAGTGTCAATGGAGCTCAAATTCCAATTGATACAAAAATAATATTTAGAACTTATTGGACTCCATTGTGTTTGTATAGAAAAGGACTGACAAAAACAGCACTTTGACAGAGATATATGGATAATGCTTATTTTAAATATAAGTTTCTACAATGTCTTATGCTTACTAAGGTTTGGGGAGAAAGTAGTGGATTATATAAATTATTGTGGAAAAAAAAATCCCTGAAATTTTCAGAGGATAATATTCTTTTGAACTATATACTTAGTAGAACTGGACAATGCAAATCACTACTATGGCTTAAAGACTGATATTGCAGCACTGGAAAGGTATGGCTCCAATTATGCAATGGATTAAAGAACTAATCGCACTTTTCAGTTATGAGCGGATTGCCTATAGCTGTAGATTTTGTGTAGACAAGTATAATGAAATATACTCATTTACACAGAATATGATAGATTAAAAATGAGTCTTACGTTTTAGAAATGTATAATTTGAATAACTTTTATTTTATATATAAGTCTTTACAGTGATAATTTTTAAATAACCTTTTATGTGTTTTTCTTTTTTTCTCATTTTTAATTAATTAAAAAGCAATAAAAATAAATGAAAGAACTCTGGGAAACATATCTAGTGGGTTCCTCAGTGTTGTGTCCTTGGTCTAATGTTATTTTCATAAATGACTTAGCCAAGGGAATGGAAAACTACTCATTACATTTGTAGATAACACAAATCTGTCAAAATCTGAGAAGGATTGCTGACAAATGGTTCAAAAAGATGTTGACAGTCTTATATCCTCCTATTTTAGGGGGGTCCCCCTGTCAAGCTTCGAAATTGTGCTTTTGCTGTTACAACTATTATTGCTTCTCAGCTTGCCAACAAACCAGAGGGGAGGGGAGGGGGAGATGGAATGTAGGCTCCAGACATCAAGAAGCCAGCCATGAGAACCAAGGACACTTCGGCAAGTGTTTACTAGAGCCAAAAGACTCTCTCATAACAATACCAGGAGACTCCATTGGACAATGTGACCTGATGTAATAGGGGCAGGGAAAATCTAAATTTTAACTATGTGGGTTTGTGTAGGAAATAGTTTGATCTGGTTTTGCCCTCATCTTTGCCGAAATGATGTAGTCAATAAAAGTTTTGCATTAAAAAATTGGATCATCTCGGCCATGCTTGCTTTGGTTGGGTTCGTCAGTCAGAACATTGATAATGACCATGAGAAACCCCTGCTGTGCAAGCTGCATTGATTGCCAGTTTGCTTTCACGTGCAATTCAACATGCTGCTTGTCTTATGAAGTCCAACACGGCATAAAGCCTAGTTATTTGAGGCCCAGCCTATCTCTCATGATGTCAGTTTTCCTAGGTAAACTAAACAGGAAATACGATTAGATGAACTAATTCTACTTTATTCTAAGATTACATTAACAGAATCTTGCAGGTCTGAAAATAGAATTTTCTCTGTGCCACTTTTAACTGCTTGATGCATTAGGGTGGGCCCTTCCTAAGTTTCTTTCTCTGCTCGTTAAATCATGGGTGACTTCCGCCTCTGTTTGATTGTTTCCTAAGCATTTCCTAAGTATCCAAGTGTCCAATCACACTTGGCCAATAAAGAATTCTATTTCTATTTCTGTTCCCTTCGTACCCCAAAGTTGTCCACACATTTCATTACATGGTGACTATCCGGTCAATTTCAGCGAGCAGGATTGGCACTCTAGGATTTCTTTGATTAAATAATGTCACCTGCTGGGAATGGGAAATGTGCCTATTCTGAATTAGGTTCCTCTGAGATTTAGATGGTTCTCACCCTATTGGCATTCTGAAGAGATATGGCCATTCTCCTAGTTGTGGATTATGGTAGTTGGTGCTCTCTTTGTTGGATGGTACTAGTTACTGGGATATTTTGGAGGTTTTAATATTTGCCATCTTGCTCTTTTTTCCTTTTTTATCCAAATCTGATTCTGTTTTTGTTGCCCCACCCCCCATTATATTGTTTTTGTATTATTTTGGTCTATTATGAGTCACCAAAAATCATTTGGAATTGGGCAATATTAAATTGAATAAATAATATATTCCTTTAAAAAGTGTTACATTTTTCTGTGATAATTGTAATCAAATTGGTACATATCTTTGGTAGCATAATATATTTAATTACTCATTATTTATTTGGAAATTTTGAGAAAACCAGAGAAGTAATTAATTTAAGTATGGTTTTGTTGTCTCTTTTTCTTAAGAGACACAAAATTAGACAATTAAAGAAATTAATCCAATTCTTTGGTTAGCTGCATATTTACTCTAACAAAATCCTAGGAAATAGAAGTATATTTTATAATCTTGAATAACCACGCATGGAATAGCATTAACACAATAGTTAACATCTTAAAGGATGCTTTTATTAAGGATTGTTTTATTCAAATTTTATCTCCATTTAATTATAGTTACTGAAATGTTGCGCGTGGGAACACAGACGACGAGCCAGACTTTCAGCAGCAACATTTATTTAAGATAAGGATTCATTATAAACCAACATGCAGTTCCCTGCTGACAGCCCCCTTTTATAGGAAACTGTCAGCCTTTAACCAATAACTTTAAAATACGTCCCCCACTTGCGCAGCAGAAGAAAAAGCCTCTGCTTGTACCTGTGTGGACATAACACCCCTTCCCCCTCCCTCGGGGAAACTTCGCACATCACAAACATAATCATCCAGATACATTGGTCTATGGCAGCTTCGTGTCGACTGGCGGCTCTCTGTATTTCTGTCGGGCCCTTGCACATCGACCGCATTCTCAACGATTCTTCAGCTACATCAAATGGCTTACGACTACTCTCTGGGGTCATCTCCCTTAATCGGAGATGGAGAAGAGCAAGACGGTGAAGAGCAAGATGGACTCCGTGGCAATGGACCCTCAATAACAGATGTTTCATTCTGCACTGGTCTCAGCCCTTCAGATACCATTTCACTGCGTTGTTGTCCCTCTTGCTCTTCTGGATTCCCACCCCGGTTCGCTTCTTCCAGCTCCCTAACAGCTGTCCCCCTCACTCGGCTCTGAAATTGGTCGATATGTCGGCGACACAGTTGCCCATCCTCGAGCTCCACCCGATACGAATGGGGACCCATAACTTCTGTAATCTGTGCTGGCACCCATATGGGTTGACCAGTATAATTCCGGGCGAATACTCGATCACCTTGCTCAAAGGTTCTGACCATACTTTCCCAGTCTGTGAGGGTTTCTGTCGAATAATCAGGGTGTATTATGGCTAAATTTGTTCTCAACCGGCAGCCCATAAGTAATTCGGCTGGGCTCCTTCCGGTGGCTACACAGGGAGTGATGTGTTGGTTGAACAGATACTTATCAAGTTTCTCCTGATGGTCCCTGGGATCCATTCGAGTCAACACCTCTTTTGTCGTTCGCACCATTCATTCCGCCTGCCCATTACTTGCAAGGTGAAATGGCGTGACAAGGGCATGACATATTCCTCGGTTTACTAGGAATACCTCGAATGCCGTTGCCTTAAATTGTGGCCCATTGTCCGATACCAACACGTCCGGCAACCAATGTGTTGGAAACAGTTTGTTTAATACACTAACAATGGCATCCGTTGTAATTGACGTCATTATGGCCACCTCCAGCCATTTGGAATACGTATCGACAACAATTAGGAAGGACATCCCCTTTATCGGACACGCAAAATCGAGGTGTATTCTAGACCAGGGGCCTTTTGGTGTTTTCCAGTCCCGTGGTGGCGCTGCAGGAGGTGCCAGTCTCAATTCCTGGCATGCTTGACACAACGCCACCCATTCCACGATATCTCTATCTATATTTGGCTACCACAGATAACTATGAGCCAAAGCCTTCATCCTTACAATTCTAGGGTGGCCTTCACGTAGAGTCTCTAATAATGATTTCCTTAGCCTTGAGGGTATCACTACCTGATTCCCCCACAATAGACAACCCTTCTGCACTGAAAGTTCGTATTGCCTTGCCCGGAATGGCTTAAACTCTACACTCCCTGTCTCTTTAGGCCATCCCCTCCACACCCAGTTTAATATTTGCATGATTGTATGATCTTTTCTTGATTGGGTTGCCACTTCCGCGGCCTTAGCTAGTACAGATGGCATGGTCTCAATCAGCAGTACTGATGTTGCTGGAGCCGTATCTTCCACTAGGTTAGGTAACGGACATCGGCTTAGGCCATCAGAATGGCCCAATTCCGTGTCCGGGTCGATGTATAAATTGATAATAATATGCTGCTAAAAACTCTGTCCAACATGTCATTCTGCGGTGTTTGCCGGTCCCCCACAATTAGTCCCAACAGTGGCTTACAATCTGTCACTAAATCAAATTTCCTTCCATAAACATATTCGTGGAATCTCTTTATCTTAGCAACTGCAGCCGATGCCTCTTTATCAAGTTGGCTATAGTTTCTCTCAGCTGATGATAGCATCCTAGAAAAGAATGCTATTGGGGCCTCACAATTGTCTCGAAGATGATGACTTAAGACTCCCCCGACTCCAAATGGAGATGCATCACACGTCAGGACTAATGGCAGGCATTCATTAAACTGAACTAGGACGCTATCCAAGGAAATTAATTTCTTCACCTCCACAAATGCAGCTGCTTCTCTGCGACCCCATTCCCATGGCACCTTTTCCCCCAACAGTCGATGTAGTGGTTCGGCGACAGATGCCTTTTGTCGCAAAAACACACTATAGAAATTGAGGAGCCCTAAGAAGGCCTGAAGTTCCATCTTATTCTTTGGTGTTGGCGCTGCATGTATTGCTTGTACTTTCTCCTTGGTGGGGTGCAATCCAGACGCATCAACCAGGTATCCCAGGAACTCAACTTGATTTACTGCTACTTTACACTTTTCTTCCTTTACCTTTAGCCCAGCCTCTTGAAATCTTTGTAACACTAGTCTTAGTTGTTCAAATAATTCAATTTTACTGGTAGCAGAGATGAGCACATCATTAAAATAGGGAACAACCCCAGGGATGCTGTATAACAAATGTTCCATCAGACTTTGAAACAACCCTAGGGCCATGCTTACCCCAAACTGTAAGCGGCAGCAATGGAACGCCCCCTGATGCGTTATGATGGTTTGTGCTTCGGCAGTGGGGTCATCCATGGGGAGCTGCTGATACACTTGGGCAAGATTTAACTTTGTGAAGATCTTGCTCCCACAGCGAATGTAACAAATGCTGCACCACTGGTAATCTGTGATCCTTCCTCAACTGATGGACATCATCATGATTATCTTCCTCATCTTCAGTGTCCCCCCGTAATTCCACCTCTCCCCGATAGATATTTGCCCCCTTCTAGCCGCCAGGGGGCTGCCTGACTTCTGTATTTCTTCTGTCGATCTGTTTGATGATTCGGCGGCTTGTGCCTCCTCTCCTGCTTTCTGTAGTGTTAACGTTGGTTTCGCCAATAATTGTCTCTGTAACCGAACATCCCAAACCCCACAGACCAATCTGTCTCTAAGGGCTTCATCTAGGTTGCTAAAGTCACAATAAATAGCTGCTTTTCGGAGGGTTGTCATGTAACAGCTGGTAGACTCACCCTCCACCTGGTCCCTATGGTAAAAAGCATGTCTTCTAGCAATGTTAGATGGTCAGGGAGCATAATGTTCCTGCAATTTGCTTAATAATATGTCCCAAGGAACCGTCTGGGGCGCAATGAGAGCCCTCACTGTCTCACACTTCTTTTCCACAAATTGCTCAAGAAAAGCGCTCGTTTACGATTGTCTGTGATATTTGTATAGTCATTAGCTTCCAATATACAGTAAAAAAGGATTAAATAAGAATCCCACATCTGGGTTTCAGGATCAAATGGTGCAAATTGTGGTAGGTTAGCCATTCTCTTTCCAAAACAAACAGTCGTCACTCATGCGTGCCCCTTTTATCTCTACGATCTCTCAATCAGCACTTCTCTGTGTTGGCTCAGAACCCAGTGTTCCCTCCTTCGTCGCCAATGAAATGTTGCATGTGGGAACACAGACGAGGAGCCAGACTTCCAGCAGCGTTTATTTAAGATAAGGATTCATTGTAAACCAACATGCAGTTCCCTGTTGACAGCCCCTTTTTATAGGAAACTGTCAGCCTTTAACCAATAACTTTAAAATACATCCCACACTTGCGCAGAACGAAAAGTCTCTGCTTGAGCCTGTGTGGACATAACAGTTACAAAATTATTTGCATCAATCTCTACAAATATATTTTTATCAGAAAAATTGAAAGCCTGGGCATGCTGCCAAAAGCCATGAACCCTTCCAACTCTATAATTCTATGTTCTAAATTGGGTGCTTCACAGCAGAAGCAGTACAGCTGGCTGGACCACACATGCATTAAATTCACAGCCTGTGTGATCAAGCTGCATCATTGTCCCCTCCTGTTCCCCTCCCTTCTTTCCCAGAGAGAAACAAGAATTAGCCAACACTGCAGCAGCTATAAAAGGTCTTGGGAAACTCCAGGAAATATCAGCTGATCACAGAAGTGTTACTTAATACTCTTTATAATGAAAATGTTTGTAATCTTGACCTTCTTCCTAAAGGGAAGAGGTTAATCCCATCCCTAGATGGATGATTGATGGGTTTCCCTGCCCTAATCCTGTCAATTTCTGTTGTTTATTGACTTGATTCAGCGTGTATCAGCTGCAACTGTTAAGTGGAGCTAGTAACTGAAGGGAGAGAGAGAACCCCCCCCCCTCTCTTGCACTTTATTTTTAACTGGTTCTCCAAACTGCATAAGCAATTTACTAACAGTTTGGGCGAAAGTGAGAACTGGTTGAATCCCACCTGTGAAGAACTCCTTCCAGAATTTAGCCATGAACTGGACCCCTCTGTCTGAGATGATTCTGTGCGGTACTTCATGCAGGTGATAGATGTGCTTCAGGAAGAGTTTGGCCAGCCGGTGGGCTGAGGGTAGTTCGCTGCAGGGTATGAAGTGTGCCTGTTTAGAGAATAAGTCAATCACAGTCCAGATCACTATGTTCCCCCACTCTTTGGCAACTCCACAATAAAGTCCATTGCAATTTCCTCCCATGGCCTTTTTAGCTCTGCCACCTGTTGCAGCCACCGGAGAGGTGGGGTGTTTCCTGGTCTCTTTTTCATAGCGGCACAGATGGTGCAGCTTTTTACCTCACTGTCCACGCCTTTCTTCATGCCGGGCCACCAGAATTGTCTCCTCACTAAGTGTAAAGTTTTTAAGAATCCAAAGTGGCCCGCTGATTTGACATCATGGCTTCTCTGGAGGATTGAGGTGCGGAGGGACTCCAGGACGTAGAGTTTTGCCCCCTTCCACGCTAGGTCCTCCCTTTTTTTCATGATGTGTTGGTTGTTGTGGAACCAGGGGTCTGCTACCAGTTCAGTTTTGAGTTTTGCAGTTAAATCACCTGTGAGCTGGCCTTAACCAGTTGCGGCTTTGTTGATGGGTGGTCACTTGGGCCGTGGCTTGGGGAAGGGGAATGATGGCGTCTACTACCTACTCCTGCCCTCATTTGTATTGGGGCATGCAGGAGAGGGGGTCAGCTAGGAAATTCCTCCCCCCGAGATGTGTTTTAGCACAACATTGAATCAGTTGAAATATTGAGCCCAGTGGGCTTGTTTGGGCAATAGTTTCTGCGGGGTCCTAGGGCCTCCAGATTCTTATGGTCAGTCCAGACTTCGAACGGTTTCTTCCCCCCTTCCAAAAGGTGGCACCAGGTTAGTAGTGCCCATCTTACAGCAAAAGCCTCCTTTTCCCATACTACCTTTCCATGTCAGTGAGTTTATGAGAGGTATAGGCACAAGTCTGTAGTTTTCCATTGCAATTTCTTTGGAGTAAAATGGCTCCTACCGCCACATCACTGGCATCTGCTTGGACGACGAAAGGTTGTTCAGGGTCGAGATGTTTCAGTACAGGTTCTTTTGCAAAAAACCTCTTTAATGTTTCAAATGCTTTTTGGCAAGTTAGATCCCAGTGTAGGGGTTGTCCTGGGCTTCGTCCCTGGACTTCCTATTTTTAGAAGGTCTGTCATGGGTCTGGCAATTTTCACAAAGGAGGGGATGAATTGCCTGTAAAAGTTTGCGAATCCCAGGAAACTTTGTAACTGTCTGCGGGTGCAAGGGGGCTGCCACTCTAGGATGGATTATACTTTGGCTGGGTCCATCTCTATCCCTTTGTTTGATAGCCCAGATAGTCTAGCTGTGAGTGATGAAATTTGCATTTTGACAGCTTGACGTATAAATTTGCGGCCAAAAGCTTTTCAAACACCTGGCGGACTAAGGGTATGTGGTCCTCTATGGTCTCAGTAAAGATGAGGATGTCGTTCAGGTATATGGGGACCCCCTTATACAGGTGCTCGTGCAGCACTTGGTTTATTAACTGCATAAACACCGCTGGGGGCCCCAGCAACCCGAAAGGCATTACTTTGAATTGAAAGCTTCCTAGGGGGCAGTTGAAGACTGTTTTCCATTCGTCTCCCTCCCTGATTCGGACTCGGTAATATGCTTCTCTGAAGTCTAGTTTAGTGAAGACCTTGTCTTTGGCTAAGTTGGACCGCATGTCCTTCATAAGAGGGAGGGGATATAGGTTGTGCATGCACACACCGTTGATCCCCCTGAAATTTAGCTTTATCTCATAGTTTTATCTTTTTTCTCTTTAAATAGGACTGGGGCTGTGACTCATGGCTTGGCCAGCTAAATGAACCCTCTTGCTATGTTTTTGTCTATGTACTTGCGCATTTCTTTCATTTCCCGGGGCACCATGGCATACAGTTTGGGTTTGGGAAGCTTGACACCGGGGATGATTTTGATGGGACAATCTGTTGAGCAGTGAGCCTCTTCTGACCTCTTCCCACTCCTCCATCCACTTCAATCTTTCTAGCTCGCTTATGGGTTGTCCCAGACAATGGGTAGGGGAATTCAACCTTGGCCGCTTTAGGGACTTTTTCCCACCAATACTCATCCCTTTCTGCTTCTGTCGCTGAGGCAGGCATCTTGGGCATTTCAATTTCCATAGTCAGAGATGGCTGCACTTGGGTTCCGATTGGACTGCTGGTTTTTGGAGTTCCCAGGCAGGGAACAAGATCTGCTTCCTTCTGGGTTGCCAGGAGCGGGCTTTCTTCAGAGATTCCACCCTCTGCCATGGTGACCTGAGTTTCTCTCTATGCACCCCAGGTATCGGAGAGCAAGTGGAGAGTCTGGGACTCAGGAATCCCAGTCATTTTTGGTTAGTTTTTGGAGTGTTGGCTTGATGTCAAGATTCCGACTGATGCCCTAATGGAAGCAGGAGTCCCAAACCATTTAGCAAGAAAAATCTAGTTATTAGAAGCGCCATGTCAGCACAAACTAAGTGAAGCCAACTCTGACATCACCCAGTTCGCGCCTTGCTTCTGACCCTGTTGCCTCCTCCCCCCAGGGTGTGTCACCAGTCACATTCCCCAATATAGCAATTTCGTGGATCGCAGAAGTCACTCCCTCCAGCCGTTGCAGGTCTCCATGGAGATGGCCTTGACTTTGGGCGGCTAGGATGTGTTTTATTTTGACTGAGGTGTGAATTCCTCGGTGCAGCTGCGAGGCACAATTTCCCATCCCCCTGCCTATGGCAATTCAGGAGCAGATCAGGAAAGCTTCATGGGTTGACAGCTGGAATGTTTCCTCTTCACACTGGATAGACCGGGCCAAAGCCATGCTGGTCTGATGTTTCCTCTTCACATTGGGTAGACAGGGCCAAAGCCACGTGGGCTAGCCCCTTACATTTTCCAGGACAGCCATGCAGGCTGGATCTGACCACATCATGGGCTGGATCCAGCCTGCAGGTCTTGTGTTTGACACCCCTGGTCTAGATGGAAAGAAACAGAGTGGCCAACTCCAGATACGACTGAATGTCTGTGGCTTTTGGCCCCTTGGTAGAGTTGTACTTTCCCATTTGAGACTGGTGCTCAGTTTGGGGGTCCTCCTGGACTTATGCCTGAAGAGTGAATCATAGCTGTGTCCGTGAGAACATTTTGCATAGTTCATCTTGATGTCAGTTGAGCCCTTTACTTGATCAGGAGGCCCTTCAGATGGTCACCCAAAATATGGTCACATCACAATTGAACTATTGCAATGCAGTCTAATAGGACTGTCTTTGAAGACCATCAGGAAGCTACAGAAGGCTTAAAATGCAGTGGCATGAGCAATAACCATTTTTACTGTTGCTATATAAGCTGCATTAGTTACTAGTGGCTCTCTGGATGCAATAAAAGATGCTGATTGTTATCTAAGGGACCACCTATCTCCAATTGTTTCTACCTGCCCCAAACATTCAGGCAGAGTGTGTGAGCTCCAGGTCCCCTCAATTAAACATTGTCATATTGTGGAACTGAGGAAGTATGCCTTCCCCTTTGCTGGCCCTGCTTCTGGAACAGCCTTCCCCTCAAAGATATAGAGAATATCCACTCTCTTTGAGCTTGTTCCTAGGCCTGGAGTTAAGGTGTTTTGGGGTGCCTATCATATTTTTATTGTTACGGAAGCTTTTACTACAGGCTGCCATTTTGTTTTATATGTTTTATTTTGATTTTGAATCAGAGTCTACTGCAGTGGCAGCAATAACAAATTTTAATAACAACAACAAATGAAAAAAAGAAACAGTGAATTATAGGAATGGACTTCAGGAGCCATCTTGCCTTGCCTTGCTTGGTACAGGATCTGTTAGAACCTTTTGGACAGAGCTATCCAGCCTCTGTACAAAGTCTTTTAATAAAGGATTCCTGAGATTATGTTATATTCATAGCATTCCCAGTTTATAAGGTTTGTCAAGAAAAGGACGTAATTATTTAGGTATGGTTTTTTCCCCACAAATCACACTGGCTCTTGTTAACTCTTGCATTCTTATCCAGCTGCTCAAAAACAGGCTATTTAAAAATCTGCTTCAGGATTATGTCATACCAATAAGAATGTAACTTCCCAGGTCTTCCTTCTTCTCTTTATTGAAGATAGGGACATTCTCTCTTCACCAGTCTGTCATCTAGAACACGGATGTCAAACTCAATTGCGTCATGTGATATATCATGACATATTGCAATGATTTTTATCTTTGTGGATCCGGGATGGGTGTGGCCTGCATGTGATGCATCTGGCCCGTGGGCTGCCAGTTTGACACCCCAATCCAGAATCTAATTCTCTAGGTGTTCTCAAAGATTAGTTTAACAGAGACAAACAAATAAACATTTATTTGATCAACAATCAGAGTACATGTAGTTCTTATTACCTACTATCGGGGGGGGGGATGTACTGCAGTCACATGACTGCATTACAGCACTTGGCAACAAGGCCACATTTAAAGCCATTTGTAGTGCCCCATGGACATGTGACCATGTTTTATGATGGTTGTGTCAAAATGACCACAGATTCACTTAAGGGCCATAGTGATTTGTTTAATAAGCAATGCAAAAAGGTCATAAATTGGTTCAGTCATTTTAGGACTGTCACAAGTTACGACCGTGATGGGCAGCTTCCATTATGGCCACAATTCAAGGTCTACCTACAATAAGGAAAAAATGAACAGAAAATTATACTACAATAATATAGTGTAATAAACCTAATTAATGAAATCTGAATGCACAGCACATAACATAACTCACCCTGGATATTCATTACACTTGATCAAGGTATAGTCATTTGTGTGCTTTATTAAAAAATAGATACATTATATGCTTTATACTATTTTTTATGTTTCCTTATATCTATTACGCTGCTTGATCACAATTTTATATATTATCTATATCAGTGATGGTTAACCTTTTTGCCATCGCATGCCAGAAGGGGAGAGCGGGGGAGGGGGTGTTCGCACATGCATATGCCCATGCCCATAATTCTATGCATCCTGCGCATGTGCACATGATCCCCCCGGTCCCCCCCCTCCTGGCACGCGATGGCCCGGTAGGCCCGTTTTTCTCTCTCACCTGGCTCCAGAGCCTCTCTAGGAATCTGTTTTCGCCCTCCCCACCCCCCCGGAAGCCTTCCAGAGGCCAGACTTCCAGAGGCCAACTTCCAGTGGAGAAGGCTGTTTTTGTCCTCCCCAGACTCATAGAGAGGCTCTGGAGGCTGGGGACAGCAAAAAACGGGCCTTCCAGTCCCACCAGAAGTTGGAAAATGGGCAGTTTCTGGCCGCTGGAGGGCCTCCGGGGGGGGGGAGGCCATTTTCGCCCTCCCAAGACTACCAGAAAGGCTCTGGAGCCAGGTTTCCCTACTTCTGCTGGGCCCAGAAGGCCCAAAAATCAGCTGGCCGGCATGCACATGCACGCTGGAGCTGAGCTCGCGTGCCCACTGATATGGCTACATGTGCCACAGGTTCGCCCTCATGGATCTATATACTGTATATGTTGAATACTATATATGGTTTGGGCTGGAGGCAGACCTGGCAAGTACAACAAATCTGTCTGCTGAGTCTCCTGAACAGAACAAAAAAACAGCTCAAGAGGGTTGAGAAATTTTGAAAACTTAAGATACTTAAGGTCCAAACACAACCAATACTAAAAATTAATAAAAACAGGATGAAACTGAACTGATTACATCAAGAGCTCACTGAGAAAAGAAAAGGATGTTTTAAAAAAATAGAAAAAAGAGAAGATTAAAAAAAAGAATATCGGGAGAGAGCCCAAATTTGTAAGGATTAGTTAAGGCTAAGGCTTAGATTTAAAGCCAAAAATAACAAAAAAGAAAACTCAATTAGTCCATTGGCTTCAGAAGATGGCAAGATGGTGATGGACAACAGGGAGAATGCTACATTCCTTAATTCCTATTTTGCATCTGTCTTTTAGCCAAAGAAGTGGAACAGCCTGTCAGAAGCTATACTATGGGGAGATTTCTGGGAGAGAACATGGTAAACTAACATAACTCCATGAAACAGCAGGAATGATACAAGGGCAAAGACCAATAGCCAGATAAAATGTCTGAGCTAACAAAGTTTCTCCAGACAAGCCATGAGATCACCCACGGGGGGGAGGTAACAAATCTGGACCTGCAGGCAACCTTTAAGCTGGGAGCCACGGAAGAAGACACCAAGCATACATCTTCACACAAAATTTATATGAAAGGACATTGGGTTTGCCCAATCCAATTTCTAAAGCAAATAGAGCAAATTCAAAATGTGAAGAGAACTTCAGAGCAGCAGAACACTTAAAGCGACCTGAGTGAGTATACATTCAAACCAAGAATGATTAAAGTAAAAAGGAAGAAATTAGTTAGAATGATTTAAAAAAATTAAATGCAAAAAGCTTACCAGGGTTTTTGAATAAAAAGTTAAAAAGCAGACTAAAGGGATAGCTAGGTTTGGAATACTGCCTTATTCTAAGTACTTTTTGAATTGAAAAAGATAAATGTTTCCCCTGTCCGGTCATGTTCAACTCTGGGGGGGGGAGGGTGCTCATCTCCCATTTCTCAGTCCAGGGAGCCAGTGTTGTCCAAAGATGCTTCTGTGGTCATGTGGTGCATGGAATCCTGTTATCATTCCACCAAAGTAGTACCTATTCATCTACTCACATTTGCATGTGAGGTTTCTGCCCACCTAGCTTTCAAACTGCTAGGTGGGCAGGAGCTGTGGCAAATAACAGGAACTCACCCTGTTGCACAGCACTCGGGTTTTGAACTTGGGCTGTCAACTGTCCAGCCGACAAGCCCAGTGTCTTTAACTGCTGAGCCATCGTGCCCCTTTCTTTTTAAATTAAATAGATATATATGTTTGTGGGAAAGAATATTTAAATTTGTTGCGGAAGCTGATTGACTGACTATGTCAAACAGAGATACTGTAAGTAGATTAAAAAAAGGAAAATGGGCGCTGGTCCTATCTGAATGCCATTTCTAGTAGAGCTGAAAGAGAGCATCCAGGAATGGGGTATAGCTCTATTCTTCTTCTGCATGGAGACTAAGCATGTGATCTTTATTTGCGTCTATGGTCACTCCTCCCTCGTCTGGTGATTCCCCAGTTCAATGAAGGCGTAGCGATGAATAGGCTTGTGACCTGCAAAATAGTAGCCCCTCCCAGACTATGGACCAGACGTTAGTAAGGGTAGGGCTGGATGCTCTCTTCCAGCTCTACTAGAAATGGTGTTCAGGCAGGACTAATGCCCATTCTCCCT
This sequence comes from Pantherophis guttatus, assembly GCF_059756535.1. NCBI lineage: Eukaryota > Metazoa > Chordata > Lepidosauria > Squamata > Colubridae > Pantherophis > Pantherophis guttatus. Next base: position 115,535,504 of record NC_142065.1, on the reverse strand, counting down.
AGAGCTGGATCGAGAGCATCCAGGAATGGGACATACCAAAGCCAGCCTGTCCCCTATGGGTGGGAGCAGTCTGGTCCTAAATCCCCCCGGCACTATGAAAACTCTGGAGTACTTATTATTATTATTATTATTATTATTATTATTATTATTATTATTATTATTATTATTATTAATTCAATTTATATATACCGCCCTTCTCCTATTGGATTCAGGGTGGTGCACAGCCAAGGATAGAAAACATACCAATACAAAATTTAAAATCAATTAAAAGAATTATACAGCTTTGGCCCACAATTTAAAACAATCCAATTAAAACCCAATTTACACTTAAAAAGCTAAAAAACTAAAAAGAGCTAAAAAGGGGGGGCGGGTTTCACGCCAGCCCTGCTTGATGGAAAAGAAAAGTTTTTAGGGCACGGCGAAAGGCCCGGAGATCTGGTATCCTTTGTATCTCCGGGGGCAGATCGTTCCAGAGGGCAGGTGCTGCCACACAGAAGGCCCTCCCCCTGGGGGTCGCCAGCTGACATTGCACGGCTGACGGCACCCTGAGGAGTCCCTCTCTGTGGGAGCGTACTGGTCGGTGGGAGGCTATCGGCGGCAGAAGGCGGTCTCACAAATACCCAGGTCCGATGCCATGGAGCGCTTTAAAGGTGGTAACCAACACCTTGAAGCGCACCCGGAAGACCACTGGAAGCCAATGCAACTCGCGCAGGAGAGGCATCACATGGGAGCGCCCTCTTGCTCCCATAATCCCTTGCGCAGCCGCATTCTGCACCAGTTGGAGCCTCCGGGTGCTCCTCAAGGGGAGCCCCATGTAGAGAGCATTGCAGTAGTCCAGGCGGGAAGTGACAAGCGCCTGAGTGACTGTGCGTAAGGAGTCCCGATCCAGAAAGGGCCGCAACTGGCGAATCAGGCGAACCTGATGAAAAGCCCCCCTGGCCACGGCCGTCATATGCTCTTCCAAAGACAGCCATGTATCCAGGAGGATGCCCAAGTTGCGAGCCCTCTCCGTGGGGGCCAATGATTCACCCCCCAATAGCCAGCATTGGCACCAGCTGGCTATATCGGACGCCAGAAGCCACAGCCACTTGGTCTTGGAAGGGTTGAGTCGAAGCCTGTTATTCCCCATCCACTTGCCTCCTAAAGGCCACCTGTTGTGGCCCCGACCCCCGAGCCCGTCTTATCGGAGGAAGAAGGCTCCGAAAGGGAAGGAGAGGAGTTGGCCGGGCCTCCCTCTCCAGGACCCTCCTCTCTGGCAATGCCTCAGGTGTCTCCCGATGGAGAAGAGATTGGCCAGGAGCCAGGTATCTCCGCGCAGGCGCAGTCTGACAGTGACGGGGATGAGTCTTGGCTGGATCCACACCAGCGTCGGAGAGATAAGCACACGCAACTAAAGAGGAGGCGTGCCAGAGATTAGGCTGAGTCACTGGACCACACCCCACAGGGTATAAAAGGGAGCGTGGTGGCCAGTCAAGCCTTGTGACGAACAAAGCTGAAAGCTTCTACACCATTCTGCATTGCCAGACTTTTGCTATAGGCTTTGCTGGATTATATTTGGACTTAAGTTACTCTGTAATTATTGGACATTTTACTTTGATGTACCAGAAGCGGAGAGAGGTTATCTCTTCCCTTCGTGAGTAATAAACTCTTGGCAGGCAGCCACTAGGTTGCTGCCAAGTTCCGTTATCATAAGGATTTTGTTGGCTGGTTTGGTTTTTAACTCTTGGACGTTTGTTGGTGTGTGTGCGTGTGGGACAGGGACATAAGATCTTGTTCGTCACCAGAACGTTAACCCATCTTTTCACCAAGATGGACCAACAGCTACAGCAGCTGCAAGCTGACAATCAGCTTTTGCAGCAGCAGGTAGCACAATTAACCGCCCAACTTGGTTTGGGGAATGCTCTTGCAGCTCTCCCTCCTCCTCCTCCTCCCCGTCGAAGATGCCCAGTGAACGTGCCAGATAGGTTTTCTGCGCAGCCGGAGATGTTCCCGGCCTTCATGGGACAATGCCAACTGTTTATGATGATGAGGCCGGAGGATTTTCCGGATGACCGGGCTTGGGTGGCATTCGTGATTAGCTTCCTTTCTGGTTCTGCCGCCCGATGGGCCACGCCCCTGTTGCTACAAAATAGCCCATTGCTCTTGGACTATCAGGGCTTTTTGCAATACCTGCGCGTGATGTACAAGGATCCCCTTCAGATTCAGACGGCAGCTAGTCACATTAAGGACCTCCATCAAGGGAAGCGCCCCCTGCAGGACTATATCGCTGAATTCCGACTTCTAGGCCAGGACTCGGCTTGGAATGAGGCAGCGCTGATGGATGCCTTCCAGGATGGCCTCTCAGACGAGCTGCAGGACGAACTGGTTCGGGTGGAGGTGCCTCAGATCCTCGACGCGCTGGTGACCCAATGCCTGCGTATCGATGCCCGCCTCCAACGGCAACGGCCTCGTCGGCCCCTCCAGGAACCACTGGCAGCTTCTGCACCCTCGCGACCCGCACTGACAGCGCCCCGGGCCACCCCGCGTTTTGTGGCGACGGCTGAGGAGCCCATGGAGCTCGGAGCAACCAGACCGCACCTGATGGCCCAGGAGCGGATGCGGAGACGCCAAGGGGGATTGTGCCTCTATTGCGGAGAGGCTGGACATTTTGCCGCCTCGTGTCCCAGGAAGCGAAGTGGGGCACTCAAGCCTGTTCCAGAATCTCGGCGTGACCAGCCGGGAAACAGGGCAGACCTGGCCTAGGGGAAACCCTGGGCCAGGCACGTAGCCATGCCCTGCCGGAGTCGGCGGCTGTGGACTGTGAGACCCCTCGGCACCTGATTCTGGACACCAGGGTTTTGTTGGCCAACCGGTCGGAGGGGCTTCAGGTGCATGCGCTGGTGGACTCGGGGGCCACGACGAACTTCATGAACCAGGCATTTGTGGCCCATTTTAAGGTCCCCTTGGTTCCGGTGGACCCTCCGTTGAGGGTCAAGACTATCGATGGGTGGGAACTCGTGGCGGGGCCCATCAAATTCGCTACCCAGCCCTTGCGCCTCGTCATTGGGACACACGAGGAGGCGATCCAATTCTATGTGACGGCAGACCTCCATTTCCCATTGGTCCTGGGGATGGCCTGGCTTCAGGCCCACGATCCGCAGGTAGCATGGTCGAGAAATGCCATCTCGTTCCCGAGCCTGCAGTGCATCGACCACCTCCGCCACACCTGTGCCGGCCAGGATGTCTCCACCCCGGCCGTCTCCGTGCCTCCTGAGCTGACGCCCTTTGCCGATGTGTTCAGCGAAAAGGAGGCGGACCGACTACCCCCGCACTGACCCTACGACTGCTCGGTGGACCTGATCCCCAAAGCGCCACTGCCCGCGGGACGCCTGTATTCCATGTCGGAGCCCGAGTTGGCCGCCCTACGGGACTTTCTGGACAAGAACCTGGCCTGAGGGTTCATCCGGCCTTCGTCCTCCCCTCTCTCAGCCCCGGTCCTCCTTGTGAAGAAGAAGACGGGGGACTTACGCCTGTGCTGCGATTACCGGCGCTTGAATGTCATCACGGTGCGGAATTGCTACCCCCTGCCACTCATCCCGGAGCTGATGGAGAGGTTGCGGGAGGCCTCAATCTTCAGCAAGCTCGATCTCCGAGGGGCCTACAACCTGGTGTGCGTGCAAGAGGGGGACGAGTGGAAGACGGCGTTTGGCACCTGATATGGCCACTTCGAGTACACCGTCATGCCGTTCGGGTTGACCAACGCCCCCACAGTCTTCCAGCACCTAATGAATGACATTTTCCGGGACATGTTGGACCAGTTTGTGATTATATACCTAGATGACATTTTTATCTATTCCCAGACCCAGGAAAGCCACCTGCAGCATGTCCGCCAGGTCCTACAGCACCTGCGGGAGCACCAACTCTATGTGAAGTTGGAGAAATGTTACTTCTTCCAGATTTCCATAGAGTTCCTTGGGCACATCATCTCCCCCGAAGGCATCGCTATGGACCCGTGCAAGGTGGAGGCCTTGTGCAGTTGGGAACCCCCTCGTCAGGTGAAGGACGTCCAGCGTCTGCTGGGGTTCGCCAACTACTACCGGACTTTCATCCCAGACTTTGTCACCCTGACCTTGCTGCTGACCCAACTCCTTCGCAAGAGAAGGACCTGTTCCAGTGGGGGCCGCCGCAGCAGCAGGCATTCGAGATCCTCAAGCGAGCCTTCATCACAGAGCCTGTCCTGAGGCACCCCAATCCACATCGTCCGTTCGTGGTCGAGACAGATGCGTCCAATGTGGCGACTGGGGCGGTGCTGCTACAGGCCCTGGTGGATGGCAGCACTCTTTTTCCCTGCGCTTATTACTCACGGAAACTCAATCCTTCCGAGCGCAACTACACCATCTGGGAAAAGGAGTTGCTGGCTATCAAGGCCGTGTTCGAGGCTTGACGGCATCACCTCGAGGGGGCCCGACACCAGGTGGAGGTGCGGACGGACCATCGGAACCTGGAGCACCTCACAACAGCCAGGAAGTTGAACCAGCGGCAGATCCGATGGTCGTTGTTTTTCGCCCGGTTCAACTTCCACGTCACCTACATTCTGAGCAGCCACAACCAGAGAGCAGATGCTCTATCCCGCAAGCCAGAGTACTTTTACTCTAAGGACTCCCTTCCCCCACGGACGGTGCTGCCAGCGAAATCCTTGGCCGCGGTCCAGGAACCGACGGACTTGCGGGCTCAGGTGCTGGAAGCGCAGTGCCGGGATGACTGGTCGCAGCAGCGGAAAGCGGAAGTCGGCCCCGCGTCCCCATGGACTTTGGAGGAGGGCTTGTTGAATCACCGGGGCCGGTTGTACGTGCCCACGAGTCCACTCCGAGCCCTTGTCATGAACCAGTGCCATGACAATCCCGCGGCAGGACACTTCGGTTTCTTTAAAACCCTCAACCTAGTGACACGAACTTTTTGGTGGCCTCGGGTACGGCATGACGTGCACATGTACGTGACGTCCTGTGTGACGTGCTGACAGGCCAAAGCTGCGCCCGGCCCACCTCCTGAACTCCTCCAACTGCTGCCGACACTTGTTGCGGCCCCGCCCTCTGAGCCTGTCCCATCGGAGGAAGAAAGCTCCGAGCATGAGGAAGAGGAGTCAGCCAGGCCTCCCTCTCCAGGCCCCTCCCCTCTGGCATTGTCTCAAGTGCCGGCCGAGGGAGAAGAGACAGCTGATTCAAATCAAAGTGATAATGAAACATCATTCCTGGTCGCACGCCTCCGAAGGCATGATAAACGTTTGCAGCAGCTTGGGAGGCGTGCTAGGGATTAGAACTGAGTCACTGGACCACACCCCAGAGACTATATAATAGAGGGTAGTGGTCAAGGATCTTTTGTGACGAACAAAGCAAACCTTGGATAGTCACTAAAGCCTCGTCCGGAGCTGCTGAGAGAAAGATTTAAAGTGTCGAACATTTGGACTCTTGAGTATTTATCTTTCTGTCTTACTTTGAAAATAAAGTCACTTGGCAGACGGTGTGTCTATCGCTGCCAAGTCGGAGATAAGACCTGGGTGCGTTCCAAAGTGTTTCCTTAACCCTCGACTGGCTGTGTGGGTGTGTGTGTGGGTACGGGGACAGATCAACACTGGAGAGACCGTGGGGAGCCATCTCCATGGACTTCCTGACGGACCTGCCACCGTTCGCTACGTTCACAACTGTCCTCGTGGTGTTGGATACGCTCACAAAAATGGTGTGCCATGCCATTATCCCGTGCCGTGGACTGCCATCAGCCCTCACCACAGCCTGCCTCTTCCTGCAACACATCTTCTGCCTCCACGGCCTGCCGGACCGGGTGGTTTCGGACCGCAGGGCCCAATTCATGGCCCGCTTCTGGAAAAGCCTGATGGCTGCGTTGGAGGTGCAGGTGTGCCTATCGTTGTCGCACCATCCAGAGACTGATGGGGGAACGGAGAAGGTCATCGGCATCCTCGAACAGTACCTCTGCTGTTTCGTCAACCAGCAGCAGGACAACTGGGCTGAGTACCTTCCCCTGGCGGAGTTCGCCTTTAACAACTCCCAACACACCTCCACCCAGATGACCCCGTTCCATGCCAATGCGGGATACCACCCAAAAGGGGGGCTTTCCCCCCTGACCATCTCGGATTCCCGTTCCCAAGACCCAGGACTTCCTCTCGGAACTGCAAGCAGTCGCTGGTGTGGCGGCAGCTGATCCGGGCGAAGGAGGACTACAAGTGGGTTGCCGACCGCTCTCGACGGGCGACGCCACTGCTGGAAGTGGGAGACCGGGTATGGCTGTCTACGAAACACCTCCCCACGGACCGGCCGGTAAAGAAACTCGACCACCGTTTTATTGGTCCCTTCCCGGTTGAGGTGGTCATCAACCCGGTGGCCTACCGGTTGACTCTGCCACGCTCCATGTGGCTCCACCCTGTTTTCCATTGGTCCCTTCTGGTCTCTGAAGCCCCAGCGTGCCACCTCCGGCGTCCGACGACTCCTGCCCCATCCCCAGTCGACAAGGACGACTCCACGACATACGAGGTGGACAGCATCTGGGACTCCCGTTGTCTGAAGGGGTGTTTCCAATACCTCATCGCTTGGAAGGGATATGGGCCCAGGGATTTCTCCTGGGTGGATACGTCTTCCGTTCATGCCCCTGACCTGGTACGGGCCTTTCACAAACAGTTTCTGTCCTGACCACATCCCGACTGTCAGACGCGGGGGAAGGGCCCTGCGGTGGGGGATAGTGTTGTGTCTCTGACCCCCGAGCCCGTCTTATCGGAGGAAGAAGGCTCCGAAAGGGAAGGAGAGGAGTTGGCTGGGTCTCCCTCTCCAGGACCCTCCTCTCTGGCAATGCCTCAGGTGTCTCCCGACGGAGAAGAGATTGGCCAGGAGCCAGGTATCCCCGCGCAGGCACAGTTGGACAGTGACGGGGATGAGTCTTGGCTGGATCCACGCCAGCGTCGGAGAGATAAGCGCACACAACAAAAGAGGAGGCGTGCCAGAGATTAGGCTGAGTCACTGGACCACACCCCACAGGATATAAAAGGGAGTGTGGTGGCCAATCAAGCCTTGTGACGAACAAAGCTGAAAGCTTCCACGCCATTCTGCATTGCCGGACTTTTGCTATACGCTTTGCTGGATTATATTTGGACTTAAGTTACTCTGTAATTATTGAACATTTTACTTTGAAGTACCAGAAGCGGAGAGAAGTTATCTCTTCCCTTCGTGAGTAATTGTTGTGGCCCCGCCCTCCGAGCCTATCTCATCGGAGGAAGAAGGCTCCGAACATGAAGGAGTCGGCCAGGCCTCCCTCTCCAGGCCCCTCCCCTCTGGCACTGCCTCAAGTGCCGGCCGAGGAAGAGGAGATTAGCCAGGAGCCAGGTTTCTCCGATGAGAGCGAGGGAGGTGATCTGTCGTTCCTGGATCCACGCCAACGAAGGCGTGATAAACGGTTGCAGCAGTTAAGGAGGCGTGCCAGGGATTATAACTGAGTCACTGGACCACACCCCAGAGACTATATAAGAGAGTGTGGTGGCCATTTAAGACTCTGTGACGAACAAGAACTAACTCTGGCTAGTCACTTGAACAATGCTTAAAGCTGCCGAAAGGTTTCTTGTTTGGAACTGGACTATTTATAAAATATGTGTATTTCTGTTTATCTGGTGAAGGGATATTCGTTTATTGAAGTAAAAGCACTTGGCAGTCGGTGCTCGTATTGCTGCCAAGTTTCTGATAACAACCTGTGTGTGTGCCAAGTGCTTTCTTAACCCTCGGCTGGCTGTGTTTGTGTGTGTGTGGAGACGGGGACAGAACAGTAATAAACTCTTGGCAGGCAGCCACTAGGTTGCTGCCAAATTCCGTTATCATAAGGATTTTGTCGGCTGGTTTGGTTTTTAACTCTTGGACGTCTGTTGGTGTGTGTGCGTGTGGGACGGGGACAGAACACCACCTCTGCTGAGGTGAAGGAGTCCAACTTATAGTGCCGGATAAATGGAGATGGGGAGGACCATATAGCTGCTCGACACACTTCCTCAATAGAAGCTTGTGTCGCCCACACTGCCGCAGTGGCCGCGATTCTGGTGGAATGCGCTGTTATGTGCCTAGGTGTTGTTAGGGCTTGAACCTCATACGCCTCAGCAATGCAAGCCCTAATCCAATGACCCACCGTTGAAGGAGTGACTCTGTTTCCTACTGTAGATGGTTGAAAGGAAATATACAAGGATTCTGTTTTCCTGAAGGAAGATGTACGTCTGATGTAGATGCGGAGGGCCCTTCTAACATCCAAAGTGTGCCATCTGTGCTCTAGGCCATGTCTCGAGTCTGGACAGAAGTTGGGCAAAATCAACTCCTGGGCACTATGAAACCATGAACTGATTTTGGGGATGAAAGAAGGGTCCAACTGCAGGACCACCCTGTCCAGGTGGAAGATGCAGAGGTCTTGTCTCACAGAAAGAGCAGCCGGCTCCAAAATCCTCCTAGCCGACATAATAGCTACAAGGAAGGTCACTTTAAATGTGAGGAAACGTAGACTGGCTGATTGTAATGGCTCAAAAGAACTCTCCGTGAGGACCTTTGTCAGATCCCAAGTGGGATACCTGTGTACCACCGGAAGGCGCAAGTTGGAAGTGCCCCTGAGGAATCTGCACACTGTGGGATGCTTGGTAAGGGACTCTAAACTCCCACATGATAAAACGGAAGACAACACTGCTACCTGTCTCCGGATGGTATTGGGTGTTAACCCTCTGTCCAATCCCTCCTGGAGGAACTCCAAGGATCTGTGCCACTGATACTGCTGAAGGGTCAATCCGTGATTTGGAGTACCAGGAGCAAAATGCCCACCAGGTCGCATTGTATATCCTGTCCGTAGACTGCTGTCTGGAGGCTTGGATAGTTTGGATGACTCTGGGGAAGAAATTATCCCACCTCAGGGACCACCACTCAAGTGCCAGGCGGTCAGTTGGAGCCACTGAGGCTCCAGATGGACCAAGGCCCCCTGGCTGAGGGAGATTCTGTCCCGAGGAATTCTCCAGGGCCATGCCACAGACAGGTTGACCAGATTGGCAAACCATGGTCTCCTGGGTCAATGGGGAGCTATCAGAACCATCTCCGCCTTTTCCGTGAGAACCTTCCTGATGGTTGTTGGAAAGAGAGAAAGGGGAGGAAAGGCATATAGAAGACCCCGAGGCCACGTGCTGCATATAGCATCGATCCCTTCCGCATCCCGTGACTCGAACCTGCTGAAAAACCTCAGCAGGTGAGTGTTCTCTGGGGAGGCAAACAGGTCCAGGACTGGGACTCCATAACAACCTGACAGCTCCAGGAATAGTAAGGGGTGCAGTCACCATTCTGAATGGTCCACTGTCACCCTGCTGAGGCTGTCTGCCTGCACATTCTGTGCCCCAGATATGTGCTCTGACCTCAAGGACTGTAGATGTCTCTCCGCCCAGCGGCCATTTGTCTCTGACATAAGGGATCTGGAGTGAGTCCCCCCTTGTCGATTGATGTGTGCTTTGGCTGTCACGTTGTCTGTTAAGACTAGAACGTGTTGCCTGACTATGGTGTCCTTAAAGCTCCTTAGGGCCAGATGGACCACTCTGAGCTCCAGCCAATTGATCCTGTGTGTCAGCTCTGACTGATTCCAACAACCCTGTGCCATCAGTGATTGGCAGTGGGCCCCCCAACTGTAGAGACTGGCATCCATTGTAATGGTAAGATGGCTGGACTTCTTGAACAGGCACCCCTTGGAGAGAGCCTGGGACCTCCACCACCGAAGTGACTGCAGTACTCTTAGAGGGACTCTTACCCTGTCCTGTGAGTTGCTCCTGCTGGATCTTTGGTGGGGCAGGAGGAACCATTACAATTCCCTGGCGTGTAGTCGTGCTCATGGGACGATGGAGATGCATGACATCATCTTCCCCAGGAGCTGAAACAGGATTGCGAGAGGCACCATGCCCATGGTCGTGATACATGAATCATGACCATGCTGCAAGCTGTTTCATTTCTCCAGAGAAAGGTAGACCACACATATGGATGTGTCTATTATGGCTCCCAGATGGAGCAATCTGGTGGTCAGAGCAAAATGACCCTTCTTCTTGTTGATGGAAAAGCCATGATCTTGTAATATCTAGATCATGGTCTGCAAATCTGGGTTGCCGATGAGGACTGGATCAAAATATCGTCCAGGTAACACTGGACTCTGATTGGGAACGATCGCAGGTGGGCTGCTAAAGCTGCTAACAGCTTCGTGAATGCCCTTGGTGCCGATGAAAGGCCAAATGGCATGGCCTTGTATTGATAGTGCTTGTCTGCATAGTTAAATCGAAGGAACTGCCTGTGGGCAGCCTTGATTGGTATATGAAGTTACGTCTCTGTTAAATCTATGGAGGTGAGGAAGTCGCTCTCTCGTATACTCCCCAGGATTGACCTGAGAGACTGCATCTTGAAACGCTTGAATTCCAGACACTGGTTCAGACGTTTCAGATCTAGAATTGCCCTCCACCCCCCTGAGTTTTTTTGGATGATGAATAATATTGAATAAAATCCCTATCCGTTGATCCTGAGGTACGGGCTGAATAGCCTGGATGTCCAGCAGATGCTGGATCACTGTTTCCATCAGGCCTCTTTTGGATGCATCCCTACAAACAGGGCATCTGATAAAGAAACTAGAGAGGGTGTTGAGAAACTCCAGAGCCAAACCTGAGGTTACTGTGCTGAGGACCCACTTGTCCGATGTTGTGGCCTCCCACTGATGGGCATGGAGGCTGAGTCAACCGCCGATTGGCGGGATGGTCCCTGCAGTCATTTAGAGTGACGGTAGGGGCGACTTCTTCCTCCACGAAAGAGCCGCTTGCCCTGAAATGATTGGCAACTATGAAACTCTGACCTTTCCGGTTGCCTTTCCTGTCTGCCAGAGCATGGCCTCTGGAACTGGTGGTATTCGGGTCCCATTTCCTGGGTCCGAAATGTCTGCCTCCTGTAATATGCTGAGAGACGTTGGTCACCCCACCTATAAAGAGGAGGCATAGCCTTGCTCTTTCCCTTGGTCTCAACCAGAATGGGGTCTAGGGCATCCCCGAACAGCTTGCTGCCCATGAAGGGGGCTGAAGCCAATTTCCAATTGTTCTTATTGTCGGCCTGCCAATGCTTAAGCCATTGGCTGTGACTGAAGAAGCTAACGACCTTGATGTGAACTTGGCCGCATTTAAGGTTGCATCCGTCGAAAATTCAACTGCAGCTACTAATTTATTAATGTCTTGATGTATCCTGACATCGTCCTGTGGAATTCGTTCCTGCAACTGGCAAAGCCAGAGTAGAGAAGCTCTATTAAAGAATGAAATTGATGTGGCAGCCTTAATGGCCCAGGCAGCAGACTAATGGCCTTTGCATAATGACAACTCAGCTTTCTTGTCATCTGCTTTCAAACAATCCATTGCATCCACTGGAAGGAGTGCAACAGATGTTAACACTGCCACTGGCTTATCAACTATAGGAATTTGCAAGGTCTCAAAAGGTCTGTAGCCACATTGTAAAGTTTCCTCTCTGACTTAGATGGAGGAAGGCCTGCAGCTAGATTGCTCCACTGTCTCTGGACTACATCCAGAAATAGTTTGGGCAAAGGAATAACCTCAACCTCAACAGTTGGCTCTGAAAGAGCAAATTACCTGAGTCCTCAGGACTTGGAGCTGTCTCAGGGGTAGGATTAGACTCCAAATTCATGATGGCCTTGGCCTTGCGAAGTAAGGACTTGAATAAGTCCTGCTTGAACAGACCTGTAAGTGGTGATGGATCCGGGTCCATCCCTTCATCCTCAGAAAAGGCCATTAATTCCTCCTCCTCAGCCAAGAAGTCTCCACTCCTGATAGAAGGAGCCATAGAGTGAATACTCTAAGGATCTAGCCAAGCCTCTTGAGCCATAGGCTGCAAGTGAGGCTGATAACAGGAAACTCCCAGAGTGGGTAGATTCCTTTGCTGCAAGCCTGCAGCTATCCTTGAATAATAGCTTGAGAAATGATAGATCTCAGATTCTCAGCAGCCCAGGACTGGCTTCCTCTTCTGTGCAGATCCCCGCTACAGTAGGAGTATAGGTTGCTTCAGGCCTACTTCTAGAAGGATGTAGAATGGTCTCCTCTGTTCCTGATCCAGACAAGTTAGGATTTGCAAGAGAAAGGGCCTCGGATCTATCCATAATCTCTCCTATAATAGGAAAACATGACTCACTGGCACCATCTGGTGACCAGGCATGGCTAAAAACTTGCTGCAAAGGGCCTGGATCAGCTCTCTGATCCAATGACTGGTCATCCTGAGGGCGGGAAAGTTCTGCTCCTTCCCCAGGGGAGCTCCCTGATCCTGGCTTTGTTTAGCCTTGTGGATCGTGGCCAGTTCTTTTTCAATGGCCTTTTGGCACCGTTTGGCATCCTTTTCAGCCATTTTGGAGCCCCTGCCATGCGTAGTGGCTGCTACATGGCTCCTAGTTGTTGCTCCCCTGGCTGCTGTTCTCAGACTTGAGGCCTCCTGCCTCTGGGATGGAAAAGCTATAGGGCAAGCCCTAGTGTCTCCTGCCTGCGTCTTTTTGCTGCTGGAAGATGCCCGAGATGCCATTTCCCAGCTCAATGAAGGCAGGCTGACCTGCAGTGGATTGCAACTGCCACAGCTTAAATTCGCACTCCCATGCATTCTGCTGTTTCGCAGTGTGCCCCAATGCAACTGGGCAGGGACTGATTTCCTCTCCACCCTTCTGGCAGGAATGCCCGGGCCGAGGCTCTAATTGGAGCTGGAATACCTCTAGGCCCTGTTCCGCAGATTGCGGTTGGCAGAGACTTTGGTTGTTGAAAAGCCGGCACCAGGCGGCTAACCAGCGGACCAGTTAGCCGACCTACTAGCCGAAAGACGATCCACACAATTTCACAATTTTCCTTTGTTTTGTTAAACTCACGATTTGAGGATCCGAGGAATTGAAGGCGAAGCCACTCATTCCACACATCTCTTCTGCGTGAAGACTGAGCCGAACTGGGGAATCACCAGACGAGGGAGGAGTGACCATAGATGCAAATAAAAATCACATGCTCAGTCTCCATGCAGAAGAAGAATAGAGCTATACCCCATTCCTGGATGCTCTTGATCCAGCTCTAGGGAGAACAAGAAATTCTGTGAAGATAATGTACTTCTTTTTAATCCATCCAGAGTCACTCAATAGTGAGATGGGCAGCATATACATATAATAAGTAAATAAGTAATACAGAAGTATCGTGTACTGAAAGAGGCTATAATGTTATAGATAGTGGGGGGAGAGGGAGTCTTTTTAAATTTTTTACTCCTTTGTGTGTATTATAAATTTTAAATAAAGAAAAGTATAGAAAGAGAAGGTGTACATGAATGTACAAGACAGATGGTGCCTGGGTCAGCAATAGGACTTGTGAGGAGGATCTGTGTGTCCTTACAGACTACATGAGCCGATGGTGTTCTGCAATTGTCAAAAAATCAATGCAATCCTGCGGAGCATCAAGCAAGGTGTAATGCTGACATCATGGAAATTGATAGTTCTTTGTGTTGCAATAATCAGATTGAATCTGGTCACAACAATACAAGAAAGAACTGGAAAATGAGGAGAAAAGTACCAAGGATTGTGAGGGGCTAATTCCTATAAGAAATAATTAAAAGAACTACACTCTGCCCAATTATTACACAAGTTGTATTTTGGAGGATTAATTTCATTATTGAACAAGTACAATGCTCTTAGTCAATTCAAAATGTTAATAAATCTCAAACCTGAACATTTAAGGAAGTAAAGGTGAAGTTTTGGCTTTCTTAGGAGAATATCTATGTGTGCACAATTATTGGACAACTATTAGTGTGCAGAATTATTATGCAACTAAATGAAAAATGAAATTTGCCAATCTCATTTATTTGCATCTGTTAAAGTGAGAATAATAAACAAACAACTCAAAATATACAAATAAACATTTCTGACAATTCACAAAAAAAAAAAAAAAATCTGTGACCAATATAGCCACCCTTCTTTTCAGTGATAATCATTAGGCTTCCAATCATGGAGTCTGTCATGGTCTGTTGACGATAAACTTTTTTGTGCAGCAGCAATCACTGCTTCCCAGACACTGTTCAGAGCGATGTATTATTTTCCTTCACTATAAATCTCCTGTTTAAGAGGGGCCCACAAGTTCTCAATAGGGTGTAGGTCAAGTGAGGAAGGGGGCCATGTCATTATTCTTTCATCTATAAGGCCTTTACTGGCTAGCCACACAGTGGAGTACTTTGATGCATGCGATGGAGCATTGTCCTGCATAAAACTCATGGTCTTCTTGAAAGATGCAGACTTTTTCCTGTACCACTGTTTTTAGGGTGTCTTCTAAAAACTGGCAGTAGGGCTTGACTTCTGGTTTGGCGTTGCGGTGAGACAGTCGGGGAAATAGCGGGCTCTGATGAGTGCTGCGAAAACCCCGGCTGCCGAACTGCTGCCGATGGGTCTTCGGACCGGAACCATCCTGCAGGGACAGGGAAGAAAGAGAGGCGCCTCAGACGACCAAGAGGAACAGGCAAGTTCCTTGGAGGTGAGAGGGAACTCTCTGTGAGTTGGCGGCAGGGGGTGGCCGCCATGGCGGCTGCCACGAAGCTGGGACAACTGGACTAAGTATAGAGCTGGAGGAAGAGAGGAATGGAACAGAGTTTTTTTTGAAGCCGGGTGAGGGACAGTCAACTCAGGCTTGAATAACAATGAGAAACATCTTACAACTATAAGACCCCTAATGTGTAATAGCGGCTAAGGAGCATGGGGGCTAAGAAGATTTTGAAATGTAATTTGGAAGAGACAAAAACTCAATTGAAAACTGATTTCTGAACAAACTAATTGGAAACTTTAAACAATTAGATATGGTCAAAGGACTGGAAAGACATAAAGAGATCTTTTTTCCCCCTTTCTTTTTTAAATTGCAAGAAAAATAAAAAGAATGGATAATAAGCTTTAAGAAGAAAAAAAGGGATGCATAAATAAAAGGGGGAAAAAAGAAAAAAAGAAGTGAGAAGGGCTATTTAAATTTGGACTGGACTTTAAATATAATTTGATATTTTTAAATTGAAAAAGAAAAAAGAGAAGTCAAGTAAGATCGTGATGTAATGGAAACAAAATGGATACTTGTTAAGCAATCGGAAATTGTGGATTGCAGAGAGACACCATCTGGAGTAAAAAGGAACATTGTAATTTGATTCTTTGTTTTGGAAAATTGTGAACTTCACAGATAATAACCGTGAAAACTTGTGAAGGAGGATTTTCTTGTCTACAAGAGGCTTGACTTTTGGAGGAATAAAAAAAGAAATAGAAGGGAATACAATGGAACTTTTATAATTGGAGTAATTATTTGACTTGGAGAATGGAAATAAAAGAAATAACTATAATATTGCACAGAGGACAAAATTTATAAAAATCGAAATGGAGTATACATGTATGGACAAGAAATTGAAGATGGAGAAATATGACATAGAAGTGGAAAATAAAGAAGATAAAGATATTGTGATTAAATATGAATAAATAATTGAACATGGGAATAGTAATAATAAAAAGGAGGTCTCTAGAGATTATATTGAAATTAACAATAACATAATGATGATTATATTGAGATTAATAATATAATGATGATTATATGGAGATTAATACTGAATGATAAAAGAATAAAAGGTTAGAAAATATTAAGAAATTTAAAGAAGTCCAGGACCTGGATTTATAAAATGACTATATTGAGATTAATAACTATGAGAAGAATTATGTTACAGATATTTAGAAATGAAATAGGGATTGCAGTTAAAATATATGGAAAATAGACTACATTAAAAGAAATATAGCAATGGATATAATGAACCATTTTTTTATTAAGATGCTAAAAAGATACTACTTGAGGAAATTGATGGTTATAATAACTGGGATATTGTTTAAATACTTATAACAACTGCCATAATTTGAATATTTGTAATAATATATCTACAAAAGTAAAAGATGATTATGCTGGGATTCACAGTGAGAAAAATAAAGATAATTATACTGGGATTAACAGTAACTAAAATGATTACACTAGGATTAACAGTGGAATAAAAAATGATTACACTGGGATTAACAGTGAGAAAAATAAAGAGGATTACACTGGGATTAACAGTGAATAAAGATGATTACACTGGGATTAACAGTGAATAAAGATGATTACACTGAGATTAGCAGTGAGAAAAATAAAGATGATTACGCTGGGATTAACAATGGAATAAAGATGTATTTTGTACACTGGGATTAACAGTGGAAGGATAAAAGAAAAGGTTAAGTTAGAAAATTGATAGCTACAATAATTGGGATATTGTTTAAATATGTATAACAATTGTGATAATTTGAACATTTATTATCTAAGTGAAAAAGAAAAGAAAACTGAAACAATATATGATTATGATCTATAAATAAAAATTACTTAATTGGTGTTATATAAATGGTATGGTTTGATGGATAGAATTTAGGATAATTGGGAAATTGCATTAAAGAGCATTATTTGAACTAAGAACTATGCTTAAATGTTAAATTGCTATATTTTTAAAATTAAAGATAGGATTTAAATTTGATAAAGTAATAATGGAATAAAGATTTAATGAGCATAATGAAATATAAGTATGTTTGAACTATATTGTCAATAGTGAGGATTTAGGGTAAGAATTGTTGTATTATGAGTTATTAATTGAATTAAGAATTAAGGTGGGTTAATAGAAGGGTAATTGTTTTGATTAAGTAAATATGTGTTAATTTTTTAAAGATGATATTAGTTGAATATGTGATCTAAGAATAAGAAATAAGTGCTATGGCAAAATAGAATAGATAAAATTTTGTTAAAGATTGAACAAAGTGATGACCAGATCAAAGCTCTGTTCCGAAAGGATGTAATTTGTATGTTTGGAAAAATAAAAAATAAAAAAACTTTTTGCAAAAAAACCCAAAAACTGGCAGTAGGTTTGGGAGTTGATTTTGAGTCCATCTTCAACCAAAAAGGTCCAAGTAGCTCATCTTTAATAATACCAGCCCACCTCAACCTTGTTGGCGTCTGTGTCTTCAGATATTTCTTAGCCCGGTCTTGCCGTTTCAACTTATGTGTCTTGTTCAGTGGTGGTTGGGTTTCAGCCTTCCTTACCTTGGTCATATCTCTGAGCACTGAACGTCTTGTACTTATGGTTGATCTCCTTAGGCCACACTCTCCCTCATTACACAAAGACACATCACCTGATATGCTTATATCCACTAAGCATTCAGGTTTATACAGCTTGGAGGTGGAAAATATGCATAAAAATGATATGGTCAAAATACTCACTTGCCTAATAATTGTGCACAGAGTGTAAAAGAAGACTAATGGGAAACATGATAGCAATTTTATATTACTTGAAGTAATGTCCCAGTGCATAGGTTTATTCTCAATGGAATCTGAGGTTAGGAGGTTAGTGGATGAAAGCTTTACAAAGAAAGATCAAACTCAAAATATAGGGGGGAAATCCTGACCTATTAAGCAGTGGAACAGCCTGTCTCCTGTAATCCTGGAGGATACATCACTGGAGGCTTTCAAACAAAGTAATGATCTGAGAATTTTTGCCTGGGTAGAAAGTTGCAGTAGAATACCACTATTTCACTTCCAACTGTATGATTCTGATTCTAATGTATTGAGCAGGGGGTGAACTTAATGGCCTAAATGACTCCTTACTTTATAATTCTAAGTAAATTTACTTGCTGTAGAATGAATAAGACAGAGCTATATTTTGTTTGTTTGTTTGTTTGATATGCTGTCCATCTGGATAGAGATCCAGAGTGATTCTGGGCAGCTTACAATGCAATAAAAACAGAAATATAAAAACAGTGATAAATATAGAAAAAGTTAAAATTATAGTAATTATGGCTATAATTTGAAGGTGCTTCTGATACAAATAAAGATAGGAATGAAACAGAGAAAAAGAGCAAAAATCCAAAAGCTAATGCAGAGTGGGTGTTGCACCTTCTATCACTGCACCAACCATTTCCAGCTTGAAGTGTCCCCATACAAATTGGCAGAGCCAGGTCTTAAGGCCCTTTTGAAAAGCCAGAAGGTTGGGGATGGATTTCACCTCTGGCAGCAGGATATTCCAAAAGGTAGAGGCCACAGCACAAAAGGCTTTTCTCCAACTGAAGTTTCTTGGCTGATGGGATCCTCAATAGGCCTTTTCCACTGGAATACAATGGGCATACATTCCCATTGGGGCAAGACAGTTCTTTTCAGACCCTATCATCAAAGGCTTTAAAGGTGATAACCAACACCTTGAATTGGATACGGAAGCAGATCAGTAACCAGTGCAGCTAACATAACTGTGATGTTACATCTGCTATCCTAGAGGCTTCCATAACTGATTCAGATTAATAGAGTTGGAAGGGATCTTGCACAGGGGTGAAATGTAAAATTTGTTACTACCAGTTCTGTGGGTGTGGCTTGGTGGGGGGGAGGGTAATGTGACTGGGTGGGCGTGGCCAACTTTTTTTTTTTAAAACTTTTCAAAGCATTTTTTCTAATGCTTTGAAAAGCCTCTGCCGATCAGGCAACTCAGCTGGGATCGTCAGAGAGGCTTTTTAAAAAATACCTCTCTGCCGATCAGGCAACTCAGCTGGGATCGTCAGAGAGGCTTTTTTAAAAATACCTCTCTGCTGATCAGGCAACTCAGCTGGGATTGTCAGAGACTTTTCAAAGCATTTTTTTTACCACCTCTTCGGCCAAGAGGTTGCAGAAAAAAATGCTTTGAAAAGCCTCTGACTATCCCAGCTGAGCCGCGCGATCATCAGAGGCTTTTTTTTTTACTTTTAAAAGCATTTTTTTGTCGGAAGAGGTTGTAGAAAAAATGCTTTTAAAAGTAAAAAAAAAAGCCTCTGATGATCGTGCGGTTCAGCTGGGCATGGTGTGGGGGGCCACAGGGATTTTTGCTACCGGTTCTCCGAACCACCTGCCACCATCGCTACCGGATCAGGCGATCCGGTCCAAACCAGAAGCATTTCACCCCTTGAGTGCAGATCATCTAGTCCAACCTCCCGCCCAAGCAGACCCTACATCATTTTTGACAGATGGCAGTCCAGTCTCTTTGTGAAAGTTTCCAGTGATGAAGCTCCCACAACCTCTGAAGGCAAGGAGATCATTGATTGATTGATTGATTGCTCTCACTGTCAGAAAATTTCTCCTTATTTACAGGCTGAATCGCTCCTTGTTCAGTTTCCATCCATTATTCCTTGTCTGGCCTTCAGGTGCTTTGGAAAACAGCTTGACCCCCTCCTCTCTGTGGCAGCCCCTCAAATATTGGAACACTGCTATCATGTCTTCCCTGGTGCTTCTCTTCACTAGACTAGCCATGCCCAGTTCCTGCAACCGTTCATCTTATGTTTTAACCTCCAGTCCCCTAATCATCTTGGTTGTTCTTCTCTGCACTTTTTCTAGAGTCTCAACATCCTTTTTATAGTGTGGTGACCAAAACTGGATGCAGTACTCTAGGTGTGGTCTTACTAAGGCTTTATAGAATGATATTAGTACCTCCCTTGATCTTGATTGTATCCCTCTGTTAATGCAGGTTAGGACTGCATTGGCTTTTTTGGCTGCCGCTGCACACTGTTGGCTCACTATTAATTGGTTGTCTACTAAGACTCCAAGATTCCTCTCACAGTTACTGCTATTAAGCCTGATTTCACCCAGTCTATATGTGTACTTTTGGTTTTTCTTGCCTAAGTGTAAGACTTTACTTTTCTCTACATTGAATTTCATTTTGCTAGATAGGGCCCAGTGCTCCAGTCTGTCAAGATCCATCTGGATCTTGAGCCTATCATCTAGGGTGTTGGCTATTTCTGCCAGTTTAGTATCATCCGCAAATTTGTTAAGTTCCCCTTCTATTCCCTCATCTAAGTAATTTATGAAGATATTGAAGAGTACAGGGCCTAAGATAGAACCTTGTGGTACCCCACTGCTTACTTCCCTCCATGTAGATGTAGTACTATTAAGGACTACTTGTTTAATGTGGTTTGCCAGCCACTTACGAATCCATCTGGGATGCGCTGTCTGCGCTGCTGCATTCTGAACCAGTTGTAGCTTCTGAATGCTCTTTAATATAGCCATCTAGGCTACATTGCAGTAATTCAGAAAAGAAATGAAAAGGATATCCATGACTGAGCACAGGGCCTCATGATCAGGAAAGGGTGTAACTGCCATACATCGTGAAGTTGCGCAAAGGCTCTCCTAGCCATGACTGCTACCTGCCCCTTGAGCACGAGCTGTAAGTCTATGAGAACCTCCAAATTGTGCACTGGATCTATCTGGGTTAGTGCATCCCCATCCAGAACTAAAGACAATAGACCTCTGGATCCCAAGACTCCATGCACCCATAGTTGCTCTATCGTACCATGATTCAGCTGAAGCCTGTTGTCTTCCATGCAGGCCCTCATGTCCTCTAGGCACTGCAAAAGTGTAGTCACAGCATCACTTGGGTCACCCAGGATGGAAATATACAATTGAGTGTCATCAGTGTACTGATGGTACCTCATCCTGTGGCATTGGCTGATCTCACGCAGCAGTTTCATGTAGATGTTAAAAAAGAACAGAGAGAGTACCAAGTCTGTGTTACCTTACAAAGGAGCATCTGAACTTCCTGCCCAGTTCTAAACACTGTTTAAACACTATTTAGAACTGGCCTTGGTGAAAGGAACTGAACCAGAACAGCACTGCATTACCAAGTCCTAAATCTTGCAGTCAGACCAAACGAATATCATGTTTGATAGTATCAAAAGTCGCTGAAAGGCCAAGGAGAGCAAGGAAGCTTTAGCTCCATCCTTTTCTTGCCAGAGATCATCGACAAGTGCAACTAGTGCCGTTTCTGCCCCATAACCAGGCTTGAAACCAGAATGAAAGGGGTCTAGATAATCTGTTTCATTCAGGACCCTCTGGAGCAGTAATGCAACCACTTTTTCTACTACCTTTCTTAAAAATAAGAGATGCAAGACTAGATGAAATTTGTCTAGTGTGATGGGGATTAAAGACAGTTTCTTAAGGAGGAGGAGGACAACAACGGACTCCTTAAAGGAAGCTGGGAATGGCCCCTCCTGCAGTGATACATTGACCACTGCCCCAACTTTATATATGACCAAGAACAGCCCTCCTTCACTGGTGTGTGTGTGTGTGTGTGTGTGTGTGTGTGTGTTATATTGGTACAAAGTAGTGCTTACCTCATGTAAATGTGAAATAATGTGGATTAATAGTCTGGCATGAAGGAATGGCAGGTAGGCCACATATCCAAGAACTACTGTTCATAAAGAACTATTCATTAGAATAACATCCTTCTCTTCTTGATATATTTCTAACTTTCTCTGCACTTTCATATTAATACTTTGTATTCAGGAACTGCAGTGCTTTGATATTAGAAATTAAAATCTAATTATAAATTACTACAAAATAATGAAGGGGTAAAAGAATAGTAATATATCAGGCTTTGTCTTATTCTATTCATTATTGGAGAAAAAAGTGCTTTAATCTTCATTGCATTTTCAACCTACCCATATGAAAAATGGAACACTCTTTATTTTCTGTATTTCCCCCCATATCTTCCCATGGCAATTACTATACTGGTCAGATCACATGTGAAAAACTATGCCCAGTTTAGGCTTTCGAATTTAACAGAGATGAGCTAACATAAGGACAAGAAACAAATCAAAGTTTTCAATCTATTTAGTTTGCAGGAGGGAGATGGTGATCTTCCGGTAGGGGGAAAGACTATCATGCAAAAAATATTTGCACCATATATTTCAAAGATCCTGCAGCAGCGGAAAACTACCAGAGGACTGGAAAAGAGTGGTTCTAATCTTCAAAAAAAAAAAAGGAAAAAAAATGATCCAGAAAACTACAGACCAAGCAGCCTGACATCAATACCTGGGAAGATCCTGGAAAAGATAATCATGCAACACATCTGCGAACACCTAAACAATAAGCAAAACTATTACTAGAAGCCAGCATAGATTTGTTAAAGGGTATCGACTCAGTGGTGCGGGGAAAGGTGAACTTTCTCTGTTCCCAGACCCCGAATACTTCACGTTTTGGGGATCTTTCGGGGCGCAAAGCGCTTGGAGGGCTTTGCGGACTAGAGGGGAAGTCCAGAGTGCAGCGGAGTGAAAGGCGATCACTTGCTGCAAAGGAGGACACCCCTGTCAAACCAACATGAAAGTGTCTGCCATCGCGCTATGGCGGACCCGAGACTGCGATGATCCAGAGAGCACAGGGAAGAGAAGAATTTTATAGCAGACTGTGACATTTGAAGTGGCTGATTATCCTGAAAACTGCAAGGCTGACGATTGCTTGGAAAAGTGAATCCTGTTTGCTTGGTTAAAAGGGATCTCCAGCTAGGGGAGCAGGTGGCGACTCAGCGGGAGGAGCAGTGATTCAGCATAATATATCTAACCGCTAAAGTGGCAAAGAGGAGGAAGGACAAAAGTGTTCGAGACAGTGGTATTGCAGTGAGACGGGTGAACATTCTGGTGAGAAACTGAAGGAAAGGAGAAAGCAAAGAAGGAGAGAGATCTGGCATGCTAGAGCGACAGGAAAAGAAAGGAGAGGAAGAGAAGCGGTGAGAGCAGATGACGGCACGCCATGACGGCAAGAGAGGCTTGAGTGGACGAACACCCGAGCCAGAAAACGGTGAAAGAACTTGCCACTTCAATAGAACTTTTGAACAGAGGGACCAGAAGAACCCGAGGCTGAATAAAAATGGAGAAAGACAATAATAACTTAATAGACTATAGAAAATATATAATAAATATAATTGAGGCATTAAAGACTTAGGAGGAGTAAAGATAGTTATAACTGGGAGAAGATACAAGGATTCACACTCTTTTAGAATTAAATGTCTGAACTTTGCATTTAAGGCATATTTATTATTCTCTATTGACTAATTCTAAGTTAACTAAGAAGACGCAAAGGTTTAAATATACCTATATATTTTATACATAAATATTAGTGGTAATGTAAGTACTTATGAATCAGTAACATTTATAAAATAAGCATTTTATAGAGAGCTAAATATATTTATATCTGTATCTAGCCACTTATAAATTTGGATATATTTATGTGTTTACAACCTGGTATTTAAAATTAACTCTATAGATACCCTGAATTGCTTACACATTAATAATTGTAACTACATTTTTGTACAAATTGATAATTATAATTAGAATCAACTTTAGATATACAGTACACTAACTAATTGATTATCAATACTCACTTTTATACTTATATAGACCTGCTTATTGATTTAATTTAAAGCTCCTGTTGGTATATTTTGATTAATTTACATAAACTATTGATATTGATACTTATATTGAATCATTTGTTAAGGTTGATTAAGAATAGAGATAGCTATCATTAGTGGAATTGATTATTTAACATCTGGTATTTGAGCAGCTCCGATTTCCTAATTAACTTTATTCTCATTTCAATTTCTTATTCAATTATTATTTATTTTTATTTCATCATTTGCGTACATTTTTATAATATCTCACTTTTTTCCCTTTTACCCCCCCCCCCTTTCTCCTTTTACTTGACATCATCTGGGTATCTATTTTTCTAATTGTTTTCTCCCATCTATTCTCTATCTATTTTATCTCTATGTCCTTATTCATATTTCTTTTCTAACCAATCATAAAATTTATCCCATGTCTTGAAATACATTGAATCCTCTTTATCTTTTCTTCTCAATGTTAATCTATTCATTTCTGCACATTCTAAAATTTTCTTTATAATTTCTCCTTCCAATGGAATTTTATCTGCTTTCCAGTTTTGTGCAAATACAATTCTAGCTGCTGTTATTATATGAATAATCAAATATGTATCTTCTTTGCTATAATTCTCTGGTAAGATTCCCAATAAGAATATCTCTGGTTTTAACTCTATATGTTGCTGCAACATTCCCTCTAACCATGTTTGTATTTTCACCCAATATTGTTTTGCTTCTTTACACAACCACCACATATGATCCCGGCAACTGACAACAATGACTTTAAAGGCAGGGAAAAAAACTGCGTCAAATCCAACGATAACGATGGCTTCCCCATTAAATCGACGGTCGACAGAGGGATTACCAAAGGTGGAAAAAACTAACACGACCACAAACATGCAAACAGTGCAAGCCACTCTGACATTGATCCAGGAAACAATGGTAACGATGCAAGAAACAATGTCTAGCAATCATGGAGAAATGAATTTTTATATTCAGAAACTGGATAATAAAATGAACTCAATCCAGGAAGCAATTCAGAAGAATGAACAAAAAATAAAAATAGTAGAAGCCAAAACAGAACAAACCCCAAAAAAATTAGACCTGGTAGATCAGAAAATGATGGCAATAAATAAAAGACCTCGAAGATTCAATAATCCAATTAGAAATGAACCAGGCATTGTTTTACTTAAGATTTCAAAATGTGATAGAGGCAAAGGATAAAGATTTAGGACAGATAATGGCAGGTATTATAGCAGAATCTCTCCAAAGGGATAAGCAAGAAATTATGAACGAAATGGATGAAGTGTATCGAATCCAAACGAATTATGCTAGACACCACAAATTGCCCAGAGAGATCCATATTAGATTTGCCCAAAAGAAAATCTGGGATATAGTTTACAATATCACCCAAGAAGAACCAATGACGTACAAGGAGAAGGAAATTGAAATTACAGTGAAGCAAATTCCTAGAAGGATTTGAGAACAACGTAAGGACTATCGTTTCTTGGCCTTACAATTGAACAAAAGAAATATCTTGTTTAGGTGTATACTCCCGGAAGGAATGTTTGTTTCATGGTAAGGCAAGAAGGTTAAAATTGATAGCTTAGTGACGGCACAGGACTTTTTTGACCAACTGATGGGAAATGAAGAGGATCAGAGTAGTAAGGAGGAAATGGAGACCGTAAGTCATAAAGAGGAACCAATACAACATCAGGAAGCCAAAGGAGGAGTCCGGGAAGAGAGAAGCAAAGAAGGAAAAGAAAGCCAAGAAATAAGAGATATTAAAACAAGAATCCAAATAGTTACAAGGGCCAACAGATACTAATATCTGGTAGGCAGACAATAGAATGGAAGATTTGAAATTAATATCAATAAATGTTAATGGACTAAACGCAGTGGCAAAAAGGAGACAAATATTTACAAAGCTAATTAAACAAAAAACAGACATAGTGTGCCTCCAGGAGGTACACATCCAAAAGGAAGATGGAAAATATTTAGAGTACAATAAATTAGGGAAACTTTACACAGCATTGGCAGAGAAGAAGAAGAAATGGGTGGTGGTATATATTAAGGAAGGAATAAAGGCTAATCAAATTTATGCAGACCCAAAAGAAAGAATCCTAATGATGGAAATAAAGAGGGCATACACTAATCTTGTTGGTAGTTATTTATGCGCCTAATAAAAACCAGGGGGAGTTTTATAAGAAATTGCATGAAAAGATAATTGTGACAGGTCATAGGAATATATGCATTGTGGGTGATTATAATGGGATAGTCAATACCAAAAAAGATTATGTCAGCGATAAAAATAACACGAAAAAAAGAAATATATTACCAAAAACCTTTTTTAGAATGATAGATGAACTAAATTTGATAGATATGTGGAGAACCCTACATCCAAAAGAAAATAAATATACATTTTATTCCAACCCCCATGCATCCTGGTCTAGAATTGATATGATGTGGATGAATAAGGAATTAGGTATAGAAATAGAAAAGATTGAGATCTCCCCAAACACATGGGCAAATCATAACCTCCTTGAGATAATATGGAGAGGCCAAAGAAAAAAAAATCAAAAGATGGATGCTAAACCCCCAAATCTTAGAGGAAAAGGAATACAGTGAAAGGATAATAAAGGAATTGATATTATTTTTTAAAGAAAATAAAAAACAACATACCTCATTAACAAACTTATGGGACACTATGAAAGCTTATATAAGGGGGATAACAATAGCTTATATGGCAAAGAAAAATAAGGAAAAATGGAAGCAACATAACACCCTAATGGAAGAAATTGGAAAATTGGAGAATCAACTCCAAACAAAACCAGGAGATGAACTTGTTAAAGAAACTTTGACCCTTGTTAGACATAAATTAAACATACTAGAGAAAGTGGAGATCGCAAGAAATTTAAAATTTTCTAAACAATTCTTTTTTGAACACGCTAATAAGACTGGAAGGTGGCTGGCTTACAAACTGAAGAAGGAAAAAGAAGGATGGATTATTCAACAATTATATGATGAGATGGGGACCCCACAAAATAATGAAGAAGAGAAAAAGAAAATTTTACAAAATTATTATGTGAATCTTCATAAACAAAAGGAAACAGCAAAGGATAAAATTGATAATTATTTGTTGGAAGAAGGGATTACACCACTATAGGAGGAAAAAAGGATAATGCTAAATAGAGAAATAATGCCAGAAGAATTGAGAGGGGCAATCCTAAAACTTAAGAACAATAAGACACCAGGACTGGATGGCCTCCCAGGGGAAGTTACAAAAAAATGAGTGAGATTATAGAACCAGTATTGTTGGAAATATGTAATGAAGCACTATACGAAGCAAAAATACCGAAATCGTGGAGGGAGGCATACATCACCTTAATCTCGAAAGAAGGTACAGATAAAAATCAAATCAGAAATTACAGACCAATATCCCTCTTAAATCAGGGGTGAAATCTAAATTGTTTTGCTACCGGTTCTGTGGGCGTGGCTTAATTAGTGGGCGGTGCTTGGTGGTAAGGTGACTGGGTGGGCTTAACGCATTGTAAGCCGCCCTGAGTCTCCGGAGAAGGGCGGCATATAAATCAAATTTTTAAAAAAAAAATTGTAAAAAAAATTAAATACTTATGGATATGGTTAACGGCGAGATGTTTGTCCCTAAAGGAGGATAACTACATGGTATTAGTCCAACAAATAAAGAAGGATTTGGAAAAATGGGGGACGCTACAACTATCACTTTTAGGTAGGATAGCGACTATCAAGATGAATATTCTACTCAAATTATTATATTTATTTCAGACAATTCCCATATCATTAGATAAGAAGTTTTTCGGAGCACTTAACAAAATTACTACAAAATTTGTTTGGTCAGGAAAGAAGGCAAGGATAAAACTACTCTCTCTCCAAAATAGCAGAAGTAGGGATGGCTTTGGACTCCCGGCGTGGGAATTTTATCAGAAGGCAGCAACTCTGGTTTGGATAGGGGATTGGGTTAACTTAAACAACAGAAGAATCTTAACACTGGAAGGACACAATCTGCAAAAGGGGTGGCATGCCTTTATGTGGGATAAAGAGAATAGGACACACTCATATTTTTATAGACACAAAATAAGAGATGCATTGTTACGAATTTGGGAAGATATAAGGAAAAAACATTACATGAAAATACCTGGTTGGTTATCCACCATGGAAGCAATGATCCACCCTAACACATTAGATATAAATGCCCAGATATTCAGAAATTTTAGATAAACAGGGAAAGCTTAAAAACAATCAGGTACTAAAGGAACAGGGAATATCTATCGATTGGTGGCCATATTTACAACTGCAATCTAGATACAAGAAAGATGTGGAAGAATACAGAACTGACATGGAATCAAAACAACTAGACAAATTGTTGATAGGCCCCAAAGGAAAATTAATATCCAAAAAAATACAATTATCTATTAGAATTTGATAGAGTAGAGGTGGTGGTGAAAGAACCGATGATTGCATGGGCTAAAATCATAGGGCATAATATAGATTTAGATGATTGGGAAAGAATTTGGAACAAAAATTACACTATAATAAAATCTGCTGCTTATAAGGAAAATCAGTACAAAATGCTTTACCGTTGGCACCTAGCCCCAGCAAGGCTGGCTAAAATGTATTCGAATCTAAGTCCAAAATGTTGGAAATGTAACCAACGTCAAGGTACCTTCTTTCATGCTTGATGGCTATGTCCTGAAATGAAAGAGTACTGGACTAAGATACAAGGATGGCTACAATAGCTAATAAAATGTCAAATAGAACTAAACCCGGAAACATTTCTCCTGGGAATACTTAAAACAAAATTTGATAGAAAGATATTTGATTCTACATATATTAACAGTGGCAAGAATTGTGCTTGTGCAATACTGGAAGGAATGCAATACACCACCAGAGGGATTGATTATTCAGAAGATATATGAATGTGCCGAAATGGATAAATTTACCTTAGAACTAAAAGAAAAAGATGATTCGGAATTTTATGCGGTTTAGGAAAAATGGTATACCTGGATAGATAATAGAAATAAAAATTGGAAACATACATAAGGCTATTGAGGATTAGATATTGAATGTATATGATGTACATATTGTATGGAATGTTGATCCGAAGTATATAAAAATGACACAGTCTGTTGATTATGTACTAGAGTTGTGTAAAGAAAAATTGTAATAAAAATTGTTTTGTTTTGTTTTTTTAAAAAAAAGATTTGTCAAAAACAGATCATGCTGAACGAATCTTATTTCATTCTTTGACAAAGTGACTAAATTAGTAGACCAGAGAAATGCTGTGGATATAGTTTACTTAGACTTTGGTAAGGCATTTGACAAAGTAGACCATAACCTACTTCTTGGTAAAATAGAAAAATGTGGGATAGACAGTATCACCACCAGAAACATTTATAACTGGCTGATCAGCGCAGTCAATGTGTAGTCCTCAACTGAACTACATCTCAATGGAGGGAAACCTGCAATGGGTACCCCAAGGTTCTGTCTTAAATCCAGTACTCTTCAACATCTTCATAAACAATTTTGATGAGGGGACAGATTTGGAACTTATAAAATTTGCAGACAACACCAAACTGGGGGTGGCGGGGTGGGGGGCATAGCCAACATTTTAGAAGATAGGCTCAAGATTCAGAAGGTTTTTGATAGACTTGAACCCAGGCGACTTTCAAAATGCAACAAAATGCAATTCAGTGATGAGATAAGTAAGATCTTATAGATAGGCAAGAAAAACCAAATGCACAGGTATATAATCGGTGGTACTTGGATCAACAGCAATAAATGTAATACAGATCTAGATGTCCTAGTGGACAATTACTTAAGTAGGAGTAGTGTGCAGCAGCTGCAAAAAAATGCAGTCCCTATGTCAACTTGCAAAGCTTTCAAGTTGCCATGGAGGGAGGGAGAACTGAAGTGAATTCCAAACATTCTTTCTCACCGCAATCAGAAGGAGGGTGTTAGGTTTCACAGCCAGCCAAAGTGGTTAATTGGAGAATGTGATTTATGACATGGCCAGAGAGGAGGGGAGAGACAGGGTCATAGGGGAACGTAAATCTAGGTAGGATCAGTCCTAACTGCATCCGAGTATTGCCGGAATGGTGCTCCTAATAAATGAATATATTTCCTTTGAAGTTTGGATCATGGCTCATGAATTAATTAGGGCATCTTTCGGAAACTTGACACCCTGGCTGCATCAACAGAGAAGTACAAGTACTGCTTTATACTGCACTGGTAAGACCACACTTGGAATACTGCATTCCAAGTGTTTTGGTCACCACAATCTCTCCCCCCACCCCAAGTTGACATTCTAGACTAGGGGTGTCAAATACGCGTCGTCACGGCATCATCACATGACATATCGTGACTTTTTCCCCCTTCGCTAAACTGGCATGGCCAACACGTGATGCATCTGGACTTCAGGCCATGAGTTTGACAGCTGTTCTAGAAAGAGTGACAAGAAGAGCAACAAAGATGATTAAAGGATGGAGGCTAAACGAAAGGTAGAACTAGGGTTGACAAAAATCTTCCAATATTTGAGGGGCTATCACAGAGAAGATGGGGTCAATTTATTCTCCAAAGTACCTGAGGGTAGGACAAGAAGTAGCGGATGGAAGTTTATTAAAGAGAAATTCAACTTAGAATTATGGAGAAATTTTCTGTCAATGAGAACAATTCATCCGTGGAACGACTTGTCTCCAGAAATTGTGGGTACTCCATCACTGGAGGTTTTTAAGAAGAGACTGTACAGTCATTTTAATAGACAACAAATTCCTGCTTGAGCATGGGTTTGGAATAGAAGATCTCCAAGGTCCCTTCCATTTGTCCTAGTCTTTTTTGTTATTCTGTTTTTTTGTTATTCTTATTATATTAAAGGCAGAATGTGAATGTGGCAGAATATATAATAATAATAAAACCAAGAAACAACATAATAAAAATACTAGAATACAAATATAGGGGACTGGTAATAAAACAAGTGAGAAGCTTGTGAGAACAATAGAAATAATGTTTAGGGAAGAGGCCAAGTCGATCTCTAGGAAATGCAATTCTAGCAGGTTCTGACCAGTTCTGGAGAACTGGTAGCAGAAATTTTGAGTAGTTCGAGAACCGGTAAATACCATCTCTGATTGGCCCCGGCCCCCATCTATTCTGAGTCCCAGCTGATCGGGAGGGAATGGAGATTTTACAATATCCTCCATCTGGAGTGGGGTGGGAATATGAGAATTCATCCCAGCAAATTTCATTTCATGGGAAAGTGGCCAAGCAGCAACTTTCCTAGGCTGCCCACCCTCTAAATCTGAATGGGATGAGATTTCTCTATTATTGGACAGACCAGGGGATCTCTTTTGCATCAGGAGATGCTGCACTTCAGCAGTAAAAACTGGTAAAATGAAGAGCTTTAAACTAAATCTGGAGGAAGAAGGGCCAAACCCAAAGTATAAGCCCCAAGACAGCAAACTTGACAACAAGGAGGGAAGCAGTGAGAAGCACTCAGGAATAAATCAGGAGATGCTGCAAGCAAATGTCATGTCATTCATAATGGGCTCAGATGCCTGTATACCAGGGGTGAAATGCTCCTGGTTCGGACTGGATCGCCCGATCCGGTAGCGATGGTGGCGGGTGGTTCGGAGAACCGGTAGCAAAAATCCCTGCCCACTCACCCCCATGCCCAGCTGAGCCACGCAATCATCAGAGGCTTTTTTTTTATTTTTAAAAGCATTTTTTCTACAACCTCTTCAGCCAAAAAAATGCTTTTAAAAGTAAAAAAAAGCCTCTCATGATCGTGTGGCTCAGCTGGGATCGTCAGAGGCTTTTAAAAGCATTTTTTTAAACAACCTTTTCAGCCGAAGAGGTTGTAGAAAAAATGTTTTTAAAAGTGAAAAAAACCTCCGATGATCAGGCAACTCAGATAGGATCATCAGAGGCTTTTAAAATGGCTTCAAAACAAATTAAGGCTATTGTCCCCAAAAGTGCTGGGACTTCGCCAGCTCAAACATCCAGATTGCAATCTCTCTCTGTTCCAATGGAACCAACAATATTAACATTAATTAATTAATTAATTAATTAATTAATTAATTAATTAATTATTGAATTTCTATACCGCCCTTTTCCCTGAGGACTCAGGGCAGTGTACAGCCAGAATTAAAAAACATGCAAAACAAATATTAAAAAACAATTAAAAGATATATAAATTTGGCCCAATTAAAACTCACTACCAATTAAAACATTTAAAACATTTAAAAACATTTAAAAATTTCTTCTTCTTTTGAAATGTTGCAGGAAGCCCTCAAAACACAAGTTTTGAAGTTACAGAAAAAAAAATTCTTCAATGTTTCAGGAGCAAACTCGAGAAGTTGCTGAAGAGATAGCTCAGGTCAAAGAGACTATTCAAAAACAAAACCATGAAGTTAGAGAAGATATTATTATGGCAGTACAAGGATTGGCAGGACACATTGAAGCAATAGATGAAAAAGTGGAAGAAATTAAGCAGTCTAATGAGAACTTGGAAAATAAAATGGGGGAGGTCCAGGACAAGATGGAAAGAGCAGAGGCGGATGTGATAATGATACAATATAGAGAAATGGAATTTGCTCTGAGAATAAGAGGCCTCAAGGAAAATAAGCAAGAGAATTTGAGAGAGATCTTTTCAGAAACATTTGCAGATAATGGAAGATCAAAAGCAAATTTTGAATGGCAAATTGATAAAATTTATCATGTCAATTCATGGGTGGCCAGTCAGAAACATCTACCAAGAGACATTGTAGTTTATTTTACAACAAGGAGACTACGCAATGAAATCCTACAAGTCACTTTTAAAAATAAACTTCAAGTGCAGGGGCAGGAGGTTTTAACACTGAAAGAAATTCCCCCCAAAATGTTGAGAGCCAGAAAGGATTATGCCTTTCTGGTGGAAGAACTGAGATACCGTCAGATACAGTATAGATGGGAAGTTTCAGCTGGTCTAGTGGTGAATTATTCAGGAGAAAGATACCGTCTCAATTCAGTATGGAAGGCAAGAGATTTCTATACCAATGTATTAAAGGCTGGATGCCCTAAGCCCCAGGAAGCCAGAAGGAAGACGGAAATAGAGGGGGCAAGAAAGGGGGAGAAAGAAGAATTGTTGGCACAGGCCCAAAAGGGTGATTTGATTATTCAAGAAGAATTAATACAATTTTTGACTACTGTTCAAGCTTTGGAGATAGAAGAACCTAAGGATCAAAGACAGACCCGAGGGGCAGCCAAGCGTCAAGAAGAATTAAGAGTGCAGCAACTTCAAATGATTCAAGATACTACAAAAACAGAAGCAGTGGGAGGAACAAGGCCAAAAAGTAAAATGCATGGAGATTTCCAGCAGATGCTCCAAGTGCTTCAGGGGGCCAAGAATGGCAACTAGATTTTTGACGTGGAATGTTAGTGGCCTAAATTCACCACAAAAGAGGAGAAAAATATTTCATTATTTGAAACAGTTTAAAAATGATGTAATTTGTTTACAAGAGACTCTTATTAGAAGAAAAAATCAAAAATACTTAATAAATGCAAGGTTAGGTATACATTTTGTTGCATCTGCTCCTGAGAAGAAGAATGGTATAGTTATATACCTAAAAAAAGACTTAACTGCCAAATTAATTGAAGCAGATGATCAAGGAAGATTTATAGCAATTGAACTTTTAATAAAAGGAGAAAAAATACTTTTAATTGGAGTCTACGCACCGAACCAACAACAGGAAAAATTTTATAAGCTTTTACATTCCAAGTTATTACAATGGGACTATAAATCATGTATTTTATTGGGTGATTGGAATGGAGTTTTGGACACTGAAAAAGATAAGAAGGGGTTCTTGCAGAACATTTCAATGCGTGCCAGATTGCCAAAATCGTTTTTTGAAATGATGGAGGATATGGAACTGAGAGATATCTTGACGAGAGAGAAACCCCAAAGAAAAAGACTTTACCTTTTTTTCTGATAGACATCAATCTTTCTCAAGGATTGACTTTATATTAATTACAAATGATTTCTTTTCCAGTGTGAAGAAGACAAAGATTTGTCCAAGAGTTTTAAAGGATCATAGTCCAGTTTGGATGGAATTAGAGTATGGAAGGGGATCTAAGAGGTCTTGGAGGTTAAATGAAAATCTGTTTAGATATGAGGAAAATGTAAAAGAATGTAAAAAATTTATGAAAGAATTTTTTATTATAAATATGCATAAGGGTACATCTATGGAAATGGTTTGGGATGCAAGTAAAGCATATATGAGAGGCATTTTGATATATTTGAATAATAAATACAGACGCAAACAGGAAAAAAAAAGGAAGGATTTAGAAGAGGAAATCAGAAAAAAAGAACAAGCTTTGATATTGAATCCAGCAGGTAAGAAAATAAAAGAGGCAATTAATTTATTGCGAGGGCAATTTAATATGTTAATGGCAGATCAGGTCCCAACTAATTTGCAATATGCTAAACATAATATTTTTTGTAATGCTAATAAACCAGGGAGGTGGTTAGCATATTTGTTAAGGAAAAAACAAAAGTCACGGACTATAGAGAAAATAGAATATAAAGGTAAAGAGGTTTTATCAGCAAAATATGATTAAAAATGCATTTTTATTATTTTATACGAGGTTGTATGCTGGTGATAAAATTCAAGGTACAGATATAGATAGATATCTACAGAAAGAGAATATTCCTACAATTACAAAAGAGCAAAGGGAGGTTTTAAATCAACTAATAACCACTGAGGAGATTATGTTTGCAATTAAGCAGTTGAAAGTGGGTAAAGCTCCTGGGACGGATGGTTTGACAGCTGCTTATTATAAACATTTGCAGTTAGAAATGGTGGGACCACTTAAAGAATTATTTACAATACAATCTGGAGGAGATGTACCCCCATGTTGGAGGACAGCTTATATTTCTTTGATTCCAAAGGAGGAGCAAGAGCACACCCAGCCAAAAAATTATAGGCCCATATCACTTTTAAATACAGATTACAAGATTTTTGCTAAAATATTAGAAAATAGGTTAATGACAGTCATGCAACAAATGATTCATAATGATCAAACTGGTTTTATAAATGGTAGACAAATGAAGAGTAATGTAAGGCAAGTTGTTAACCTATTGGAGTATTTTTTTTTTTTAAATTTGATTTATATGCCACCCTTCTCCGGAGACTCAGGGTGGCTTACAGTGCGTTAAGCAATAGCCTTCATACTTTTGTATATTTTATACAAAGTCAGCTTATTGCCTCCATAAACTGGGTCCTCAATCTACCTGCCTTAGAAAGGATGGAAGGCTGAGTCAACCTTGGGGGAAGAACAACCAAATCCCTGCGGTGCTGATATTTCTTGATGCAGAGAAAGCATTTGATCGATTGAATTGGCAATTTTTATTGAAAATAATAGAAAAGATGCAGTTTGGGGAACATTTCACAAAATCTATTAAGGCAATATATCAGAAACAAACAACGCAAATAATAATTAATGGTAGTTTAACAGACACTTTTAATATAGAAAAAGGAACAAGACAAGGATGCCCTTTGTCTCCATTATTGTTTATTTTGACTTTGGAATTTTTGTTAAGTAAGATACATGGGTCGGACAAAATAAGTGGAATTAAGATTAGGCAGTATGACTATAGATTACGAGCACTCGCAGACGACTTGGTTGTTACTTTAACCCAACCATTACAGTTGGTTGTAGGTCTAATGGATATAATTAATCAATATGGACAAGTATCTGGATTTAAAATAAATGCAGGGAAAACGAAGATAATAACTAAAAATATGACTATAAATCAAAAAGAAGAATTAGAAAGACTAACAGGATTTGAAATTGTAAAAAAAGTTAAGTATTTAGGGGTCTGTATTATGACATCAAATGCGAAATTATTTAAGTATAATTATGATCCGTTGTGGCAAAAAATACAGAGAGAGATGGAAAACTGGAAAAAATTACAATTATCCTTGTTAGGAAGAATAGCAGCAGTAAAAATGAATGTTTTGCCTAAGTTTTTGTTTCTTTTTCAAATGATATCAATACTTTAAAAAGATGAGAATTTGAAGATATGGCAGAAGGGTATTAATAATTTTGTTTGGGCAGGGAAGAGACCGAGAATAAAACAAAAAATAATGCAGGATACACGTGAAAGAGGAGGTCTCAAAATGCCTAACTTAAGACTATATTATGAGGCAGCTGTTCTATCAGCAATGAGTGATTGGATGAATTTAACAGAAGAAAAAATATTGAATATTGAGGGATATGATTTGGTTCATGGGTGGCATGCTTATTTATTATATGATAAGAAAGTGGACAAGACTTTTAAAAGTCATATATTAAGGAATGCTCTATTGCGTGTCTGGAAAAAGTACAAGTATAAACTAAACGAGAAGTTACCATTGTGGGCAATACCCAGACACGCGATAGAGAATATAAGTGTAGAGCAAAGGCAGGATGTGATTACATATAAAGAGCTTCTTAACAAGGAAAGAGGTATACTACAATTAAAATCCTTGAATCAACTAAGAGAAGAAAGGACAATTCGAACATGGTTTCAATATGTACAGTTGCAAGCTAGATGGAGAGAAGATCAGAAAACTGGTTTTCTGCAAAATGAGGAGAACTTGGTAAAACAGATTAGAGATCAAAGTCAAATGCATATAAAAAGGTTGTATAATGCGTTGGTAGAAATAGATTCAGAAATGGAGTTAGTTAACGACTGTATGATAAAGTGGGCACAAAATATTGAAGAACCAATAATGATGGAAACATGGGAAAAAATATGGGTTAGAAATGTGAAGTTCACACAAGCCCAAAACTTAAGAGAGAATTTTTATAAAATGTTTTATAGATGGCACCTGGATCCTAAAAAGCTAGCCTGTATGTATCCAAGTGTGCAACCTAAGTGTTGGAGATGTGAATGTGATGATGCCACGTATTATCATATATGGTGGACATGTAAAAAAATTAAGGCATTTTGGATAAAAATATGGTGGATTATTCAAAATATTCTCAAAAAGAAGATAAAATTTAGCAGAGATGGCTAAAATTTCAGCGTCTTTGAAGGACCATTCAAATGAAAGATATATATTGGAATGGAGAAGATGGATTGACTATATTCAAAACAAATATTGGACTAAAAAGTTTCAAATAGCTTATGAATGAAATCTATATTTCCTTTTTGAATATGTTTAGTTAGTTGAAAGGGGAGTTAAAGAGCAAGGGGGGGGGGTTTGGAGACCACAGAAAGTTAGCTTATTTTAGCTTATGTTTGTTATGCTATACCCTGTTTTTGCTCTGGGAAGTCCGGGGGGTGGGTGTCGGGGGGGAGGGGGGTTGGAGGGAGAGGGGGGAGGGGGGGTGGGAGGGGAGAAAATTGTTGGAATGATTGTTAAAACTTTTAAAATAAATTTTAAAAAAAAGAAATAAGGTCTCACATTCATAAACTTGGGGAGAAAGGCCCCTGAATGCCAAGAGAGATTTTCAAATGATCACTGTCACCCCACTCCACTGGGGTCTTGGCTGGTGCCAAATTTTAAACCTAGCTGAGCATATCTCTGAGAGGGGAACCCCTTCTTCCAGTGATGCATGCCAGTCAGTTGCTCTTTCTCAATAAGATCCTGAATAAGGGGAACCTTATTATTGACTAACTTGGCATTTACCAGCAGCAGTCGAATTTCAGGGCTTCCAAGGGTATACTGTCCAGGAACTGGAAATGAGCTCAGGGCTGGAAGATGCTACACATCAGGGTATCTCCCCCTGTAAAGGCCTGCCCTCTGGCTCCTGTAGCACCTCATGCCCGTCACCACTCTAATACATTGTCCTGCCCATGTTCCCCAAAGTGAGCATCCCCTCTTCTCTGACTTCCCACTCACTAGAGCCAAGCACTCCGCCATCCCTCTCTAGCCACTCTTGTGCACTTCCTCAGATATCCTAAGAGGGACAGGTGAGGAAGGGAACCCTCAGAGTGCTATAGTTTAAGTTCTCAGCCCCAACTAGGCTCTCACCTCTCCACTTCCCAAACACTGTAGAAGACAGACTCAAGATTCAGAAGGAGCTTGACAGACTTGAATACTGAACTCTATCCAACAAAATCACTGGAAGATTTCAAGAAGAGACTGGACTGCCATCAGTCAGAAATAGTGTAGGGTCTCCTGTTTGTGTAGGGGGTTGGACTAGATGACCTACAAGGTCCCTTCCAACTCTGTTAATCTGTTATTATTAAAATGCAAAGCAGAGAAAAGTAAGGTACTGCACATGGGCAAGAAAAAAACCAAATGCACGGATATAGAATACCTGGCTCAGGAGTAGAAACTGTGAGAGTGATGTAGGTGTCCTGGTAGATGACCATTTAAGTATGAGCCAGCAGTGTGCTACAACTGCCAAAAAAGCCAGTGGAGTCCTAGGCTATATCAATAGAGGAATAATTTCAGATCAAGTGAAGTGATAGTACCACTTTATACTGCACAGGTGAGACCACACTTGGAATATTGCATCCAGTTCTGGTCACCATGATAGAAAAAGATACTGAGACCTAGAAAGAGTGAAAAGAAGAGCAACAAAGATGATAAGAGGTGTGGAGGTGAAACTACAGAATGAATAATACAGGAAACAAGGTATGTCTAATCTAACAAAGACTTCATTAGAAGAAGTAGGGATGATATGATAGGAACTGTCACAGAGAAGAGGGGGTTTATCTATTCTCTTGAGGACAGGATGAAAAGTAACAGATGGAATATCATTAAAGAAAGATCCAACCTAGAACTAAGGGGAAATTTTCTGACAGTGGGAACAGTTAAACAGTGGAATGACTTACCTCTGAAAGTTGCAAGTGCCTCATCACTTGAGAGTTTTAAGAAGAGATTGAACAGTTATTTGTCCAGAATAGAATAGGGTCTCCTGCTCAAGCAGGGGGGTGGCCTGAAAGACCTACAAAATCCCTCCCAACCCTTTTTTCTATGTTCTAAATACTAAAGACACCGTTTGACCCAGCTCTTTGGCCGCACAGGGCAAATAGCCACCAGCCAATTGGGTGGCAGGCAGAAGCAATGTTGCGAGGGGGGGCAGAGTGCGATGGGTGATCACAGGGGCAAGTTTTTTCTCAAAGGGGAAGGTATTGGAAACGGCAAAACTGCAGCCCAAAAACATCCCGCTATTGGCATGGGGAGGGGGGGGGCTTGGCAGGCAAGAGAAGGTGGTGGTGCATGGGGAAGCAGGCAAACAGCTGCCCAACCACCTCCCTTCCACCACTGGTTCAAAGGATTTTGGAGAATGAAGTATGAATCGCTGTGTCTGAAGGCGGTTGGCTTGTCAGCAACAGAAGAGGAAGAGTAATGGCCAGTCAAGGGGAGGAAGCAAACAGGAGGCGGGTTTGTGCGCGTGTCCAGACATAACAGAAAGAGAGCTTCTGTGCTGCATAACAGGTGGAAGAGGAGAAAGAGTCTCTGTATTCTATTCACATGCACGCTGGTAATGCTCTGTGAACACTGCATTGGTTTTACACTTAAGCACACACGCCCGCCCACCCCAATTTTCCATTCTTCGCCTGAAATGCAACTGACCACCACATCTATCACTTCTAAGGGCTACGCCTGGCTGGCTCTTCCTCCCCCTCCTCCTCTCAGCTCCACTTTACTTTCCCTGCTCTGCACGCATGGGGTGGGGGCAATCTAAATTAAAGATGTGAATCTTTTCCATGACCCTCTACTTGCAGAAAAGTAGCAGCACTTCCAACAGCCATTGGAATTCATCTCAGCTTCTCTTGTCTTCACATTTCTTTTCCAGTGTTTCCTTCCCTTCCCCTCTCCTTCCTTCTTCCCTTGTCTTTTCTTCTTCCCTTCTCTTCCTCTTCCCTTCCTTCCCCTCCCTCCCTCTCTCTTTGTGCATCTTTTTGCATAGATGGAAGCTGATGCTTGACCTAGAATATCACCCTTTGCAAGCAAGATCACAGTTCAATGCTTCACTTGCAATTCTCTGCTTCCTGTTTTTATCTCAGTTTCTCTAGTCTCCAAATTTCTTTTCCAGTGTTTCAGTCTTGGCACTTCTTAAATGTGTTGGAAGGGAGGGGAGGGGAGGGGAGGGGAGGGGAGGGGAAGGAAAGGAAAGGAAAGGAAAGGAAAGGAAAGGAAAGGAAAGGAAAGGAAAGGAAGGAAGGAAGGAAGGAAGGAAGGAAGGAAGGAAGGAAGGAAGGAAGGAAGGTTCCCTCCCAGAGAACCACTGTCTGGAATTCTGGGGAGAGGCAGTGACTGACTGACATGATGGTAAATACTGGGCTTCTCAACAGAGGATCCCGCCAAAACAGGAGAAGCAATGGAGCTCCAGACTTCCTCTCCCATTGAACCAGTGGTGGGTTGCCCCTGGTTCAGACCAGTTCGCAAGAACCAGTAGTAAAACTGGAGGGAGGCTCCACCCACTGACCCGGATGTCATCATAGGTGATCTGCACATGCACAGAAGCTTCTGCGCATGTGCAGAAGAGCGCATGTGGGCGTGATGCAAACCGGTAATAAAGGTAAGTAGAACCCACCCCTGCATTGAACCACTTCCTGGGATACTCATACTTACTTAAGCACACACCATTCCACCTGTAGGCACAAACTATCAAAGAAGTAATAGGTGACAAAAAGAAACAAGACCATTTAAAAAACCCAGGTTTTGTTAGTTTATTTAACAATTGATATTTTATCTCATCTGTAAGGAGGGGCTGTTCATATTCGCTGCCATGAAAGTTTCCTTTACCTATGTATATCCTGATGTCAAGATATGTAAATTGAGGTAACTGCCAAAGACTTTGAGTTACCCTATCACTGACATGGGTTACTATTACTTTTCCAAGTCTTGTGTGAATTCTGGCACTGCATTAATCACGCTACTCACAGCTCCAAAAAGTAAGAATCAACTACACTCAGTTTATCAAATACATAGAGGTACCCATCAGAAACAAACTTTTCTCTTCTTGCTTACTTGCTAGTTTCATCCATCTCGCAGGCAGAATTCTTCTTACCAACAGTAATACAACAAATGCTTGTTGCCCTTAATGAATGCAATAAACAGTATCCCATGTCAGTGATGGGATGGGGGCTACAAGTTACATGGAATGATGGAGGCTGTTCGAAGACCAGAAGGAAAATCCTTTGTAGGTGTTAGGAGAGAATCTGGCATCCTAAATTCTCCTGAAGTGTGTGTCAACTCCCAAAACGACTTTAGCTGAAGCCATATTCTTTTTTACTTCGTTTCTTGGAATACATATGGGGGGAGAGGGAACTACGGGGTGTGGAATAATCTCCTCCCAGGTGCCAGACATAACAGCGATAAGGCCCATGGGAATCAAGGTCATCTCAATAAGAGCTCGTAGCGACTGGAGGGAGTAGCTGAGCAGCCTGCCATCTACCTGGTTGGTTAACGTGACCAGTGACACTAGGGGGGTGGGTGATATCTATTTTTTTTAGTATGCTGAAAATGCAGGAAATATTTAGAGTTGGATTCACATTTGAACGTATCACTATGATGTACTCAATAAAATGGATTTTTGAGAAAAGCTACAGCCTCAGAATCCTAAATTGATTGGGTCCATTATTTGGAACCATGATATTAATCCAACTCTTCCTTTAAACCATCAAACCTCTGAGATTCCTGAGCCCCAGGGAATTCCTGCTTCAGGAAGAACGGAACGAGGGCGAGTCCTGGCCCAGGGCCAACCCTGCAGAAGCCACCATGAGCGGCTAGCCCTGCCGGGCAGCTGCAACAGCAGCCCCCGGGGGGGGGAACAAGCCCACTTCCCCCCCCCGGGGCCCGAGTGATATCTGGGGTACTGGCCACTGCCACCTTACCCGATGGAGCCTCCACCCCTAAAGATATTTGATGGGGACCCCAATAAGCTGGCAATCTTCCTTGACCATGTGCTGGACCACCTAGACCGTTACACCTTAATCTACCCAACTCAGAGAGCAATGGTAAATGTGATGGTGGCCTACCTCGAGGGGGAGGTGGAAGAATGGGTGACCACCCTTCATGATGAAGCATCCAAGCAGAGGGATGCTGGGATGTTCCTGCGGGAGCTGTGGGTGAGGTTCGAAGATGAGGCGAAGGCCCAACAGGCAGAGGGAGAGATACGAGAGCTAAAGCAAAGGGGACGGCCAGTGAAGGAATACATTTGAGAGTTTCGAAGAGTTGCAGGGATGCTGGTCAGAACAACAGCTCGTTTACTATTTCAAAGAGGGCCTTGACAGAGACCTGCGCCAGGTGTGCTCATATTTAAGTAATTGTCCACTAGGACTCAAAACCCTTTTCACAGTTACTAGTATTTAGCCAGGTTTCACTCAACCTTTATCTGTACAAATAGTTTTTCTTGCCTGTGTAAAATCTTACTTTTATCCACATTGAATTTTCATTAGGTTAAATAGGGCTCACTGTTCTGGATCTTGAGCCTATCTTCTGGTGTATAAACAGTTCAAGTAAAAGCAGTAGAAGATTTCCAACCTCATGGATTGGAATATAATTTGCTGCTGGCAGACCTGAAAGATGAGCTGGACTTGGAAAATGCAAGTTGGCAAGAGAAGAAAAGCTGAGAAAGATTTGGATTTTAAAGATTCAAAGTTGATAGTATTGATCAGTTATGAACTCGATTTTTTCAAGACGATTGAAGGATATTCAGGAATGGATTTATCATTCCCAATCGGAAAACAAATGTTAAGAGAGGCCATGTTACAATTTACAGAAGACTTTTTTAATACAACAAATGCTTTGGAGGTATACACAATAGGAACTTGTGCCTTTCGGGAATAAAATCCAATGTTAGGAAAGATCCCGATTACAATCCTAAGGAAAAGGCTCACTATTAAGAATCAATTGAGAATATTTGATCCTGGATGGACCAGAAACAATGACTGTGGTAATTTATAACAGACCAGAAACCGTTGTGGATTTTCTTTGTGTGAAATACAATAAATAGACCCTTAACAGAGGGTTCTGAAGTTTAATTTGGTTGTTGGTTTTACCTATTAACTAT
This sequence comes from Pantherophis guttatus, assembly GCF_059756535.1. NCBI lineage: Eukaryota > Metazoa > Chordata > Lepidosauria > Squamata > Colubridae > Pantherophis > Pantherophis guttatus. The sequence continues at coordinate 115,493,211 of NC_142065.1, read as the reverse complement.
CTTTCCATATAGTAGATAGAGGTCAGGATTGGGTAAATATTGTTCTAGAAATTTATAAATTGTGTGTCTGCTTTGCAAAGGAGGCATATATCCTTGAGGTATATTTATCAGTATTCAACTAGGGGGAACAATTTGTGTATATGTCTGTTTTGTTTTGTTTTGTTTTTTATGTACTCTTTTTTGTGTAGTCTTGTTTAGTTTCATTTTGTTTTCTGTATTTTTTAGGAGTTTGTATTTTATAATACAAACTTTTATAATAAATATTTTATAATAAAAATTGTAAAAAAATATTTCTAGGAGCCTAATTAATCAAAATGATTGGCAAAAAACTTCTAAAAATCCCAACAATATGCTACAGACATTGTTAAGTACTATAATATGTACAAAATCACTGCTATAATTGGTGTGCCCTGAGATAGTTTTAAAAAGTGCAAGTTTTTGCAAAAAGACATCTTTTGTTTTTAAATCAGCACACTAAATCTCTCTGAAAATATGAAATGTAAAATTTTCTGTGATAACTTCATTCCAATTTGGTTCTCATATACGTTTGAATGAAATTCATATTGTTCCTTTTAGGGGTGGGTTTCAAAACCTGTCACTACCAGTTCACTTGTGAGTGTGTGCGCACGCATGTGCAGAAGCATCTGGGCAGGCAGGCAGAGCTGCCGATCCGGGGCGAACCGGTAGCAACCCACCACTGATTCCCTTGATTTGCTTTTTTCATTTATGGTAACTAAAAATTTAACATAATTTCAATTGCTGAAACAACGATCTCCAAAAGCAATGTCATCATGCCCATTCTCCTCTCTGCCTCCCCATCATTTGGTTTCCCCACCACTGCACTATAGATTGCTACACAAAAGTCAGTGATCAACACATCATAGCACATCATCTAACAATGGAAACATTTATTGACATCACATCATGGGTAAAGTAACTTTACCTGAACAAAGCTGAGAAGAAAAATTAGCATATATAATAAGCCCCAAAAGAAAGGAAATAATGACACAATGGAAGGAAGATTAACACTACTCCTTGAATGTTTCATATTTTTATTGATAACTAACTGCAACCAGTTTGAAGCATGGCATCCAAAATTGTACCTAAGCCTCAGTGGTTAAGAATATTTCCCAAATACTACTCAGTTTGCAAACTATATATCACTTTTCTATTCTGCTATGTTGTTTATCATAGATCAAAATGTTTTGAAGCAGATGGTTTTCCTTGCTTTGAATTCCAGCAGCAGTAATCTGCATGTGCTCATAATCTAATCCCACACCAAAGATTCCCTATGCCATTCTAGCTATAGAGTCAATTCCATTTCTGCATGCAAAAATCTAATATCAATGGACCATGTCACTCTATTAAAATTGCTCAATTTTACCATACTGTATCTGCAAATGTACTAAGGCTCTAGTGGCATCAAGTTTCTACAGAAAAAATCAATGCTTTCAATGATTCAGATCAATGATATCTGAATGGAAGTATGACTGAAAAATGGGATCCATAAACAAACCCAGCTCTAGGACTTTAACACCTGTTTTATAGTAATGAACATGAAACATCAGAACTGAATACATCCTGGTGCATGGATCATTGACCACTGACAATCCAACCCTTCATGCTGCACCCAAATGGTAGGATTCATTTCCCTAAATGCCATCAGCCTGCTCTGATTTACCACAATCATATAATCTTCTCCCCACTCGCACCCTTATTCCCTTAATTTGCTGGATTGAAGGAAGCCTCTTTTCTAAGTAGTACTGTGAATATAACATGCATCTGGACACTGCAGTCCTCCAACCTGCATCCTGCCAATCTATTCATGCAATCGGGGCCAAGTCCATTTCATTCCCACACTTCTGTCCATATGGCCCTGTTGTAGCATGAGGGAATGGTGGGAGGGTGCAGCACAATCTCTCCTACCTGTTTATTGGTGTATTTCTGAGGGTTGGTACGGTAGCTGTAGTCTGAATACTGCTCCGAGCCTGTAGAATTGCTGTCCCCAGTGCCCACAAATGTATTGGTGGCTGGGAGGTCCTGTACTACCTGATGCTTCTTGGAGGCAGATGGTGATTGGGGTTGCAGTTGAATGGAAGGCAAAGGTGAATTGGAACGGTAATGGCGACCCAAGTCAGGGCTTCCAGGTGGATAATTAAGAGGCAGATGGATGCGGGGACTGTCACTTACTGAATCATTCATAAGGTTGAATTTAAGTGATTTCTGCAGACCTGTTTCTTCTTCATCTTCAGTTGGTTTTGGTGGCTTAGTGGATTTGCTTTTTTTCACTTTGCCTTTGGCTTTGTTCCCTTTGCTACTTTGTTTGGGAGCATACAGATCCTTAGTTTCCTTTTTGCCAGCTTGATAACCACTTTTGGCCTCCTTCTGACGGCAATAGCGTACCAGCACAACAAGCAAAATTATCAAGGTGACAGCCACTATGCCTGCAATGACTCCAAACAAAATATTACTGCGCTGCTTGTTGCGCTCATACTCTGGGTCACCAGCAATGTCAATGTCAATAGGTGTGTCCAAACTGTGTCCTACTAGAGTCTCCAACAGTGTCCGGTTAGCCAATGTTTCATTCACATAAAAATGAACTAATGCTGTGCCATGGTGAGAAGGTTTCCCTTTGTCATTTACATGTACAACCAAGCGGTGAAGTCCATGATGCTTGCGGAGAATCTCTTTTTCTAGTGTGATATTTCCACTTACAGATGAAATCTTAAAGAGTTCAAAGGGGTTTCCCCCAGCAATTCTAAATAGTAATTCAGCATTGATCCCAGAATCAATGTCTTCGGCTCCGACACTCATAACCTGTTGCCCAGGACTAGTGTTAGGCAGAATATGTTTATAGGAAGCATTGGATGGAGATATAATTACAGGAGCATTGTCATTCTCATCTAATACATTGATTGTCACCCCCACATAAGCAGATCTAGGTGGGTCTCCCCCATCCACAGCTTTAAGCCGGAAAGTGTAAGTACTCTGTCGTTCACGATCAAAAGATATACTGGAGAGAATGGTTCCAGTACCATTTTGGATGATAAAGTCACCATTGTCCTGTTCCACTGAGAGTCGAATGACAGCATTATCTCCTTTGTCTGCATCAATAACTGTCACCATGCCCACTGGACTCAGTGGGGGCATGTTTTCCATGACAGAAAAATTGTAGCCGCTGAGCATGAATTTTGGATCGTTATCATTGCGATCCATGACACTGATGGCAATTGAGGCAGTTCCTTTGCGGCTAGGGCTACCTTTATCAGTTGCAACTACTAAGAATTCATAGCGTTCTTGCTGTTCCCGGTCCAGCACATTTTTTACATGAATTTCACCAGATTCTGGATCAATTGAGAAGGTGTCTTTTGATAAAGATTCTCCAGCAAGTGAGTAGACCAGTTTAGCATTAGATCCACTATCTGCATCAGTAGCACTCACTTCTACCACCAAGTCATTTGGGGAATTATTCTCAGGAAATGCCACTTCTGTTGAGCTCTGGCTAAACACTGGATCATTGTCATTGACATCCATCACCTGCACTTTTAGGGAATTAGTGCTTGATAGGGGTGGATTACCTGAATCCACAGCTACAATCTCAATGGTATACTCTTTCACTGCTTCATAATCCAACGGTGTAGTGGTCTGTAGAAAGTATTTCTTTTTGCTATCGCTGCCAGTATCACTGGCTTGTCGCAGCTGAAAAGGTACATCACCAGCCACCACACAGGTTACAACAGCATTTTCACCTTCATCCCGATCAGACACCTGTACCAGAGCCACAGGTGTCTCAACTGGCACATCTTCTGAAATATTGGCAATGCCATCCTGATGAGTCACCAAACCAATACCACGAATTTCAATGGATGGAGCATTATCATTCATATCCCTGACACTGATCACTACCTGGGCACGGGCAGTTTTGGGGTTAGCTCCCTTGTCCTTAGCCAACACTGAGAACTTGAGCACATTAATATCTTCACGATCAACAGGACCTTGTACTGTGATGAGTCCAGTGGCTCTGTCTAAGCGTAGCAGCCGATGAATTACATCTGAAGCCTGATGGAAGGAATAATCAATCTCAGCATTGGCACCCTGATCAGAATCATTGGCTTTCACCTGTAATGAAAAAAGAATCTAATCAGATAATACTCAGTGCTTTCAAATTTTGGGTGCTACTTCCAGGGAATTTAAAATATTATGACCTAATTACAATTAAACAGCAGCAGACATTATTAAATAAATGATTACATAATATTACACTTACAATGAATTTTTGTCCTGATCCCACTCTCTTTTTGGGGGAGAGAATGTATTTTTTGGAACCCACTCAAAAGGCAAGTGGGAGCCTTGACCCGATCAATTTTGTACTTCACTACTATATAACGTAAAGTGCAGAATTGGGCAACCAAATAGACAATATATTTCAATAACTAATGCAACAAATACTATAGTCTACAAAACATCAAAGACCCCTACTTGTTTTTTATTACTGAGTTGGTTGGCAAAAATTGCTGGTTTTCCCTTATGGTAAAAATAGAGAGCAATCTTCCTTGTTCCCTTTAAGAAAGTACAGCCCATGATCCAGCATCCTTCTTAAAATGTGCAGCCCCTGATCCCCACTCAATAATCAAAGCAGCATTTAGAACTGAAAAGGTTGTCCATCCCTGCTATTGAGTGACATTTAAAACTAAGTAAACCTCACCAATTTCAGGAACACTAGGGCACTAGATCTGTTGTTTATGGTTCACCCATACAAGTTATAATTAATGAGTGAGCATAAAGATGACTGGAGTATATTTTCAATATAGAGCAGTTTGATAAGAGATTTTTGATTCCCTTATATTTGAATAATATTAACAAAAAAGGGACACTTAACCTGCGCCTGATTCATCTAATGATCACCTAAAATTTACACATGTAAGTTATGTACCTAAACAAACTCCTGAAAACAGTACTGAATTAAGATTTTGGCAGGAATGTTGCCCTTTCTGTATCATGCATCCTCTAATATCTAGTTCCTACATTTACATCTGGTTCTGAAGAGTCAAGCAGTGGACATGGAAACAAATCACAAGTGAATCTGGAGTAGGGGGAAAGGGATCAGTTGTGTGAATTCAGTCATCATCAATTCTTCCTCTTAGGTATCTAACAGATGACAGGAAGAAAGCATAGCCCTGCCAAATAGACGATAGGAAAATTGTAGATCAAGCCAAAATGCCAAATGAGAGTATAACAGGGAGGAAGGAAAGAGAGCAGAGACAAGCTTGCTGGGGACCATCCAGGCCATCCTGTTTGCTGGTGGAAGCAGTGTTCTGGTGCAACGGACAAGCAAACGGCTACAGAGGAAAGTTACAGAGCAAAAAGCAGCAGCAGTGCAACAGGGAGGAGAGAGAGCCAGCACAGGGCAGCACAGTGAGCTAGAGCCTGGGAGCAGTGCAGAGAACAACGGGGAAAGCAACGGTGGAGCTGAGTGGACGGCTGAGTGAAGCAGACCAGACAATGGAGTTGAGCAGACCAGAAAGCTAAATGGCAGGCCGAGAGAGCTGACCACTGCAGGGATGAGGCTGAAAAGGCCTAAGCACCAAAGGACAAAAGGAAGCTGGCAGAGAAAACAACAAGAGGCTGGAGCAGCAAACGACAGAAGGCAAAAAATTAAGCCTGAGGTTCCAATAGACAGGGAGGGAAGACCCCAGTAGAGAATAAAAATAAATACAGGACAGAAAATAAAAGATAATTAGGCAAATAATAAGGACAGGAGTGGAAAATTAGAAACCAAGGAAGAATAGGATTAATAAAGATCAATCAAATAAATAAAGCAAATTTTAAATAATAAGATGGGGAGGAACTAGAGCTCAAAAACTTAAAAAAAATATAGGGAAGAAAAGGATAAATAAAACTAACGTAACAGTAAGCAAGTTAAATAAATAACAAGGTAGAAAAATGAGCAGAAAAAGGCAGAAAAAAGGATAGAAAAAAAAAGAAAAGAAAGAGACGTAATTTTTTTACCCTTAAAAGAACCAGCAAAAAGAAACAAGCTCATGGAACAGATGACTGATACTATTGTAGTATACAACAGTATAAAAAACACCCAAATTATACATGTATTAAATATAAACTATGTGAACTACTAGAGGAAAAAGTAAGGGATCTAGAGGCAACTCTAACCAAACTCCAATCTATGCAAGAAAGCTATGCCCAAATTGAACCAAATAATGAACAAATAACTCCAAGAGGATTTACCCTGCTGATAAACCCTTGGAGAGAGATAGGTCACGCATAGAAGGAAACACAATAATCAAAGAAAGAATCAGCACACATCTAACAAACCCCTGCTGCCCAATCTAACCCAATCAGAAGCAGTCCCATTAAAACTGAGCAACCGATTTCTTCCCCTAGATGAAAATACTCAGACCCACAAACTCCCCCTCAAAGAAAACATGCAAACATCTAGAAAAGAAACATCATCAAATATCCCTTAAAAAGTCAAATCAACAAACACACCTGAGATAAACAGAAAAGCAGCCCAGACTGCATCCCCTAAAACAGGAAGGCGAGAGTGAGATTCTATTCTCAAAGGAACAGAACCAGCCATCTGCAGACCGGACATATATTCTAGGGAGGTATCCCTGGAGCAAAAATCAAAAATGTGGCTGAGAACCTAACCAAAATAATTAAGCCCACAGATTACTACCCTTTCCTCTTCCTTAACATTGGGACAAAAGATACAACAGAACCTGAGTACAATATTGAGAGATTATAAGCAAGTAGGCAATTAATGTTAAGGAGCTAGGAGCACAAGTAGTGTTCTCATTAGTACTCCCAACGAAAGGTGATCCATTGAGGGGAAAAATAATTCTAGAAATAAACCACTGGCTAAAGTGTTGGTGTTGCCAAAAAACCTAGGCAAAAAGACCCTAATAACAAGAAAAAAGTAAAGGAAACAGTAGGTCCACTAAAGAGAGAAGATGGCAAGGAAATAACAGGCAGTGCTTAACTCATTCTTTACAACAGTCTTCATGCAAAAATAAATTACAGCCCAACGTACCAAAAAACTACTGTAAAAGACAAACTAGAAATAAAAATTAAAATAAGCAAGAAAATGGTAAGAGAGCACCTATCTGAGCTTGACGAATATAAATCACCGGGACATGACAGGTTACATCCCAGAGTCCTAAAGGAGCTGGCAAATATTATCTCAGAACCATTGTACCATATCTTTCAAAAATCCTGGAGCATTGGGAAAGTACCTGAGGATCTGAAAAGGGCTGATGTGGTTCCCATCTTCAAGAAAGTGGGGGTGGGGGGTGGGGGGAAGTGCTGAAATGAGTAAATTGACATTTGAAATTAGAGAACAAGAAGATGAACAATATTATAAGATATGGGATTTATTTTATCAATGGTTAGACAATAAATATGGAAATGAAATATGATAGAGATTTTTTATAATACATGAATTGTAGAACTATATAAAATATAACATAAAGATGTATTATTATTGGATCGCTTCAGGATGATGAAATGATTGTTATAATATAAATTAACTCAAATCTTAGAATATTTTGTACAAAATGAGGGAAGAATAGCTATAGTTAAATAAGTGATTAATGAGGATAATAATACATAGATATATATTAGATCAATAATATAAGAATTTAGGTAAACTGTAAGCTATGAATATGGTGAAGACGCACAAAAGATTTGTAACCAACCGACACACTGTGTGTAATTGAAGATGGTTTTATATTTGTATGTATGTTTGTTTAAAAATAAAAAAATTTCAAAAAGAAAAAGAAAGAAAGGGGGGGAGGGGAGAAACAGACCCAGGAAACTACAGACCAATAAGTCTAACATCAATGCCTGGGAAGATCCTGGAAAAGATAATCAAGAAACAGATATGCGAACAACTAGAATCAAATAAAGTTATAACTAGTAGCCAGCATGTGTTTGTTAAAAATAGATCATTCCAAACCAATCTTATTTCATTCTTTGCTAAAGTCACTAAATTAGACGACCAGCAAAATGCTGTGGACATAGTATACTTAGATTTCAGTAAATTTCGACTGGCGGCCCCTAGGGGGAGAGCCTTCTCTGTGGGGGCACCTACCATCTGGAATGAGCTCCCCCCGGAGATACGGAGGATCCCGGATCTGCGCACCTTCCGCCGCGCTGTGAAGACCTTTTTATTCCATCAGGCGGGCTTGGCCTAATCTCTTCCCTTTTTTAAATATGTAAATTTTAATCTGTTTTTAAATTATTGGGGTGTTTTAATCTGTCTGGGCCAAAATGATTTAATTTGATTTTATCTGGTTTTTAAATTTTTTGTATCTATGTATTTTATTGTTTGGCTGTTCACCGCCCTGAGTCCTTCGGGAGTAGGGCGGTATACAAATCAAATAAACTAAACTAAACTAAACTAAACTAAACTAAATTTGACAAAGTAGACCACAACCTACTTGTTGGTAAGCTAGAAAAATGTGGAATAGACAGCATCACCACCAGATGGATTTGTAGCTGGCTGACAAACCGTACTCAACAAATAGTACTTAATGGTACTACATCCACATGTAGAAGTAAGTCGTGGGTATCACAAGGCTCTGTCTTAGGCCCAGTACTCTTCAATATTTTCATAAATGTCTTAAATGAGGGAATAGAAGGGAAACTCATTTGCAGATGACACTAAACTGGCAGGAATAGCCAACACCCCTGAAGACAAGCTGAGAATCCAAAAAGATCTTGACAGACTTGAACAATGGGTCTTATCCAACAAAATGAATATTAATGTGGAGAAAAGCAAAATTTTACATTTAGGCAAAAAAAAATATCAAAGATATAAGTACAGATTAGGTGAGACCTGGATCAAAAACAGTTAACTGTGAGAGGGATTTTGGAGTCCTACTGGATGATCATTTGAATATAAACTAGCAGTGTGCAGCTATAAACCAGAATCAGTTAAAAACCAGGGCTGAAATGCTACCGGTTTGGACTGGTTCGGGAGAACCAGTAGCTGAGATTGGAGTTAGTTCGCCGAACCGGTAGCAATGGCTGGCTGGCCACGCCCCCGAACTGGTCCGCGGCCCGCAGTCCTGCCATGCTTCCCTGCCTTCCATGTGGCCTTCCTGGCATTCCCGGGCCAGCTTGCGAAGGCAGGCAAACAGAAGGCCACGTGGAAGGCAGGCAAGCATGGCAGAGCTGCGGAGAAGAAGCTAGCAACTTACTCCCTTCCCCAAAGCCCTGCCATGCTTGCCTGCCTTCCACATTGCCTCCCTGGAGGTCCCCCATGCCCGCTTGCCTTCTGAGGTCAGTGTCCACTTAACCCTAACCCCCATGCCCTTGGGGGAGACGCAGCAACTGCTACCTTCGCCCGAAACGCCTCTCACATCTTTCGGAAACAATTGGGAGTGGGAGAGCACCCAGCAAAGGCCAGGAAGATCCAGCCGCCCCCTCCCTCCCACCTCTCCCCCTTTCTCTTGTCTGGGTGGCAAGAAACAGGGCGTGAACAGCTGCCGATGTGCTATTCTACCTCCTCTGCAAAACTGCTCTGCAGCTCCGCTCGCCTCCACCGCCCCGATGCAATGCCCGCGACTTGCACAGGGTAGACCACAGCAGGTGCAAGGCCAAGTTGCTGCCCATGCGGGGTGGGGGGTGGGAATGCCGGCATCATACCAAGCAGCCCTCCTTCTCCTCTGCCAGCTTTGAGGCTGGGCAGGGCTTGGAGCGGCAAGAGGGAAGGCAATGCAACCATAACTTTCTCCTCCTCCTCCTTGCGGGGTTCATTTGAGTTTTGTTTTGCAAGTTCGCCTGAGGTTTGCAACTTTGCATGGCCTTTGGGGGTTTTGTGCAGCAAGCCCCCCCTCTTCCTCCTCCGCAGCACTAACGTGGGTTTTTAATTCACGAGGAAGGAAGAGAAACACTTCCCATCCCACCTGAGGACCGATTAGTTTTTCTTGTCACTCGCTGCAGGAATCCAGCCTTTGTGTGGAAGAGAGTTGCTTCCTGCTGGCCTGGCAGCCCTTGGGGGAGATGCAACCGTTGTGCTGGGGTTGAGATGGGTGGTGGCGCTGGCGCTGAGAGGAGCCGCTCACTTTCTTCCTTCTCCAGCCACTGCTGCTGGAGCCGAGACTGTTGCTCGGCTGGGTTGTGCATGGGCAGCCCAGAGAAGGCGGGCAGATGTAAGGATGACGCTGGCAGTGGGGAAGGGGCACCCACTGCGCTCACCCAAAGAGCCGCCTCGGGGGAACATGGCGAGGCTTGCTCGCCTTTTGGGCTTGGCGCGCTTGGCTTCCGCGGGGCCTTTGGGTGATTGCCGCCCACTTGCCTTCCCCTTCGCCTCGGGTCCTGCTGCCTGCATCCAGCCCATGATGGGGGACGCACCACTTCCGGGCAGGGCTGCCTGCCCGCCCTCCTGGAGCACTTTCTTCCTTCTCCCGCAGCAGCCGCTGCTCAGACCAGGTGTGTGTGTGTGTGTGTGTGTGTGTGTGTGTGTGTGTGTGTGTGTGTGTGAGAGAGAGAGAGAGAGAGAGAGAGAGACGTCATGTTGGCCATGCCCACCAAGCCACACCCACAGAACCGGTGCCGAAAATTTTTAGATTTCACCACTGGTTAAAACATAAAACATTAAAAAGAACAAAAAACTGTGCCCAGCCATACTGACTTTCCATCATCTAATCTCCCAATGCTTGGGGGAAAAGCTAGATTTTGAAGGCCTGTTCAACTTTAGGGGACAAGATGTTCGCAGAGGCAGGGGCTGCCACAGAAAAGGCTTGCTTCCTAGCACCCATTAGTTGACAATATTTGGGGGAAAGGAACCAGCCCAATCTATCTGACTTGGTGATGGGTAGCTCTCTTTAGAAAAAGACGTTCATGTAGGTAGCCTGACCCTGTTCCATACAGAGGTGATGACAAGCACCTTGAATTACAATCAAAGTTGTCTTGAGCTATCTTGACCTTCGGTGGAACCGGAAGCTGTTGGTGGTGGTGGAGCATTACAGCACAGCGGATCAGCAAACTGGTAACTGATAACAGCAACAGAGCAGTGTGGCAGACCAACAGAAATGGGGGGCGTGGGGGGGAGGGATGCCCTGAACTGAGAAAAGCAGGGAGAGCTGAATACCCAGTAGTGGTAGGAAAAAAGCAAGTAGGAAAACAGGATAAAAAGACAACACAAGACACGAGGCAAAAAAAATCAAAGGCGAGTTGACAATAGCAAGTACGGAACATATAAAGGCAGAGAAGAGATAAATTAAGCCCACAAGAAGGCAGGGGTGGAAAGGATCATAAGAAGGAAGAGAGAAAAGGGATAATTATAGAACATTCTAGTACAGGTTAAGAACAAACCTCGCACTTAAGCCCACTCAACACTGAAAATTTTAAAATTGGACAATTTAAATGATCTGCTAGAACTTTAAATTTTTAAACTAGACAATTTTGAACTGTAGAACTTTAAATCCTTAAACTAGACATTTTTTTAACTGTTAGAACTTTTAATTTTTAGCTAGATTTCCCCCCCCATGATAAATTTTAAATGATCTGTTAGAATATCAAAATTCTAAATTGGACATTTTTCCCTTTAAAAATCTGTGGTAAAACCTTCTACACTATCATTTTATTTATTTCTTTTTTAAAACCCACTCATGGAAAAAGAAACTGACACTATTGTGATCTGCAGAACATGTTCCATGTAGACACTTATGCCCATAGAATACCCAAACTATATACAGTAGTGGCCAAAATTGTGGAAACCTTTTGGGAAAAGTGTATTTTGGAGGTTTGATGGCTAATAACACCACTTTTTGGGGGAGTTTCAAGATAATCATATTCCACTGCTGGAATGGCCTGGGAATAGCCCAGACCTTACCACAATTGAAAATCTATGGAGCGGACTAAAGAAACTTGTAAGAAGCTACCCAGCAATAAAACCCAGTTAATAGAAGCAATAATTCAATCTGGGTTTCACATTATAACAGCTGCAGAACTAAAAGACTTGGTTCACTCCATGGGAAGACGTTGTAAGGCCATAATTCATGCTAAAGATTACCTATTAACTGACATGGTGATAATTTTTGTAGATCTCATTTTTTCTATGGGTTTCATTTTTCTTCTTTTTACTGTAACTGCTATTCTAATAGCAAATCCTTCATAAAAATTATTGCATTACATTCTTGATTAAATTATCCTTCCATTGATATATAATTTTATGGTACTACTCCAAAAAAAGTGGTGTTATTAGCTGGTTTTAGAAAATATTTTACCCAAAAGGTTTCCACAATTTTGGCTACTACTGTATGTACCAAATGTAAACTAATCAAGCTACTAGAAGAAAAAGTAAAGGTCTAGAGCCGTGATGGGGAACCTATGGCACGTGTGCCACAGGTGGCATGCGGAGCCATATCAGTGGGCACGTGAGCTCAGCTCAGCTCTGGTACACATGCATGCCAACTGATTTTCGGGCCTTCTGGTGGGCCGTTTCCGGCTTCCAGGGGAGGGGTGGGGAAGGCCGTTTATGCCCTCCCCAGGCTCCTAGCAAAAAACAGGCCTACCGGGCCATCACGTGCCAAAAATGGGGGGAGTGCGGGGGTGTTGTGCATGTATGCGCAGGGGGTGGGGCGCATAGAATTATGGATGTGGGCACATGCGCGCGCAACTCCCCTGCGCTCCCCCCACTTTTGTCATGTGATGGCAAAAAGGTTAGTCATCACTGGTCTAGAGGAAACTCTAACCACTCTGAAACTCAACCTACAAAATGAGAAACCCCAAACCTTGCAAAAAGAATATGCCCAAATTGAACATAGTAATGATCAAATAACTTCTAAAAGAATAGACCCCTTAGAGGAAAAAGAAGACATATGGAAACACGTCACTCATAGGAAAAAAAAAAAACAAATCTAGTACAATTTTTAAAATTGCTAGGGTTAAATCTTAACCCTAACCCTAACCCGGGTGTCAGCAACCCCTGGCTACAGAGCCGCATGCGGCTCTTTGGGCTCCCTGCTGTGGCTCCCTGTCGGCTGAACCCACCACTGGCTGGCCCCGCCCTCATCCTCCTCTCCCAGTCATTCCTCGCCTGAGAAGGTAAGGGCGACAGCAGGGGATGGAGAAGCGGCTGGGGCTGATTCTCCGGCGCCTCATCTCTTGCTGGATCTTTTTCCAGCCTTGGTGCAGGGCATGCCTTGGTTGCTTGGGAAGACGCGCAATCTGCTCTCCGTCCAGAGACACTGGCCCGACCTGGCCAGAACCGACACCAGCCTCGCTAACAAGAGGGCTGGCAGGGTGGGAATGGGATCCGGGAGGATGGGGACAACAGAAAGGGGGATGGGCCCACAGCGACCAGCCATGGCTTTAAGAAACTCAGGGCAGCGGGAAAAGGGGACTGGCCCTGCTGAACCTCACACATCCACCCTGGGGGTCAGGCTTGGGGTGACCTCGCCAAAGACACTTGTCAGCTGGTCAATCCACTGCGCTTCGGCCAAGCCCTGCCACTTGATTGAGGAGGCTTTCCCCGCTCATGTGCACCCTCCCGGCCCCACCACACCTAGCCAGGGGGTCACAAGAGGAGGGGGAGGAGGAGGAGGAGGGTCACTGAAGCCTTAGTGCAGAAGTGAAATGGCCCTGTACTGGCCTTCGTGCCACATTTGTGCTCAAGGCAGCCCTCGCCTCCCGCTGCTTCAGGCTCAGAGCTGTAAGCAGTGTCCTGTTGCTGGGGGCGAGTAGGGCAGGGTCACATTGTGGCTCCATGTCATAATGGGGTCCAGGAGGAGGAGTGGACCCCATTTTCCCCATTGTGAAATGTGCTATAGTTTACTGTGCTGTGCAAGGCACTGCGAGTGTGCCTCATGGCCTGCCCAATGCCTCATCAGAATCAGAGGGGGGTAGAGAGACGGGGAGGGAGAGACAGAAAGAGATGGGGAAAGATGGGGGGAGAGAGATAGAGAGACACAGAGAGGGGAGAGAGGAGGAGATAGAGAGGGAGAGAGAGGAGGAGAGAGGGAGAGACAGATAGGGGAAATAGAGAGGGAAAGGGGGGAGAGAGGGAGAGAGATACAGAGAGAGGGGGAGAGACACAGAGGGAGATACAGAGGTGGAGAGAGAGACACAGAGAGGGAGAGATAGAGAGAGGGGGGAGAGGGAGAGAGACAGAGAGAGACAGAGATAGAGACGGAGATAGAGAGATACAGAGGGAGAGGGGGGAGAGAGACATACAGAGAGAGATAGAGAGAGGGAGAGAGAGGGGGGAGATGTCAAAGGGTTTTGTAGCTCCTGGTGTTTCTTAACAACTGGCTCTCTGCCCTAATGACCGGCTGGATAAGTGTAGCTAGGGGGTCAAGTGACTGGGAGTGAGTGACATCGAGTTGGCCACAACCACCCACGTTTTGTGGCTCCTGGTGTTTTCTTTTCTGTGGGAAACGGGTCCAAATGGCTCTTTGAGTGTTTAAGATTGCCCTACCCTAACCCTAATTTAGTCACTATGTTGGCATGATCTGTTTTTAACAAACCCAGACTGACCTAGTTAGTTATTACTTTATTCATTTCTAGATGTTGGCAGATCTGTTTTTTTTTATTATCTTTTCCAGTATCTTCCCAGGTATTGCTGTTAGGCTGATTGGTCTGTAGTTTCCTGGATCTGCTTCCCCCCCCCTTTTTTTTTTGAAGATGGGAACCACATCATGTTCTGCCCCAGCTCCCGATTCCCAAGGATTGTGACACACACCAACGGTCCTTATCAAAGTTATAACGTACCAAGAATAAACGAAGTCCGGCAAAGGTTGGCAACCAGCCCAGAAAACAAGATACGATAAGACACTCACTCTTTAAAAATGCTCTGTAATAATTACACGTTGTTTCTAGCAAGAAATTATTAACTGTGTGCGACTTAAATAGGCTAAGGGAGTGGCCAATTATCCTCAAACCTTACTCTTGAGGAGACCTCCACCTCCTGAGTAGCCACTCCTGCCTTTTGGCAGCCCTGCATGCTTGAGCATTGAGGAGAGGCTCCTCCACTTCGCTCTCTCTACATGAAGGAGCCACTGGAGGTTTTGAACGCCCTGGCTGAGTCTCTGCCTCTGGCACCACATCCTCTTCAGCCTCCTCGCTGTCTGATGCAAGCGCCGGCTGCACAGACTGCTGGCGCAATTTCACACCAGCCTCGTCGGGATCAGCCATGATCCACGCAGGCCGCTGGCAGGCCACAACACATCAGCTTTTTTCCAGTCCTCTGGGAGTTCCCCGGTGCTCCAGGATTTTTGAAAGATGTGGTACAGTGGTTCTGAGATGACATCTGCCAGCTCCTTTAGAACTCTGGGATGTAATCCATCAGGTCCCGGTGATTTGTATTCATGAAGATCAGACAGATATTCCTTTACCATTTTTTTTGTTTATTTTAACTTTTATTTCTAGTCTGTCTTTTACACTTATGTTTGTCAATGTATAAAGAATTTATGAACTGGAATAGCCTTGGCAACAAGCCAGCCAATGGGAACTGTTTTTTTACTGAGACACAGGACTTGCTGTGAGAGCCATGTGAGCAGTTTTAGGTCTGGGTGTAGCTTAGCTATTCTGTGTTCTGAGTTTGTTCTTTTCTCCGCCACGTTGCAAGTGTTGGATAGGTATTGTTTGCTTGTATCATGTTTTTATATTTTTGTAGATAAAGAAGTTTTTCTATATTATGAATCCTGCTCAATTCTGTAAATGTGTGCTAGGTGAAACACAATTACTAACAGGTTATGGGCCCAGATCACACCCAGGCACATGGAACTGTAATTAAGCTGATAGACTGCCTCTGTTATAAACAAAAGGAAACAAAGCAGAGAAGGCTTGCAAGATGGCTGTTGATTTCAAGGAGAGCTCTCTGCCTCGATTGGGACAGAAGAATTATCTTATTTGGGCTGCAAAATTGGAATGCTTCCTGAAGGCTAAGGAGCTCTGGGATATCATTATTAATCCACACACACACACCCCCGGGGCCATTAGCAGCTGCAGATCAACAGCGGCATTATAAGGCACAGGCTTACATCATTTTAAGTTTGGAAGATGAACAATTCTTAAATGTAGCTGATTTAAAAACTGCAAAGGAGGTTTGGCTGAAATTGAAAAGTGTGCATGTGAGTGAGTCAGCATGAAATATTGTGCAATTATTGAGACAATTGTACAGAGCCCGGCTGCTGCCACAAGAGTGCGTAGAAAAGCATTTGCTGCACATGCAGACTGTTTGTTGAATTAGAGCAGCATAGAATAAAGATTCCTAAATCTTAGAAGGTGCTGTTGGTATTAAATAGTCTTGATGAAATGTGGGACATCGTTTCAGCCATTTTTGAATGTAAACCAGAACAGGAATTACGTCTGGAAGCCTTTAAAGTCTGTTTGATTTCTGAAGAACAAAAACACCATTTTAGAAGAAACCACAAGGAAAAATTCCTGAGGTGGGCGTCCATGGAGCAGAGAGAGCAAAGCAACAGACTGGATGTCTACAGGGAACAAAGCAACAGAGGAGATTGGATTACATCTCAGCTAAGAATTCCCAAGAAGAAAGCACAGGAAAAGAGATGTTTTATCTGTGGGGATAAGACTCATTTAAAGAAAGACTGTTTACAAGGAAGAAAACAACCAAATGGATAAGCTGCTGTTGCAAAAGTTAGCTATTGTAATAGCAGAGACAAATAGATAGTTGGGCTAGTCAAACAATTGTTAATAATTCTAAGTTCTTTTTCAGATTGGATCCAGCTGGAGGAAATGCAGTAACCTTAGCAAATGGCCAGAAGGCTAAAGTCATAGGAAAAGGCAGGGTGCTGATTCCACATCTGGAGGAAAAGTTTAATAATATATTATGTGTGCCTGAAATGGAGCATAATTTGTTGAGTGTCTCCAGTCTAGAAAAACAAGGGTTTGAGATCACATTTGTAGATGGGAGATGTCTCATAAAAAGAAATGGGAGTGTATGTGCATAGGGCATAAAACAGGATAATCTTTATGTGTTACAGGGACTAAAGGTTCAATGTGCCCAAACATTTGGAAATATGGCACAACATGATTCATGCATTCATCTCTTGCATAGAAAGCTTGGCCATGTCAGCTTCAAAGTGTTGCAAAAGATGCAACAGTTTGGAGAAGGATTAATCTTGAAAGGGTGTAAGGCATACTTAGACAGTGCAGTATGTAAATCATTGAAGTCTAAGGCATTCCCAGTAAGCAAGAATAGCACAAGGCAGACAACATGCAGATTTGGTTGGGCCAATGTAAGCCAGTTTGGGAGGAGCAAAATATGTGCTGGTCATTGTAGATGACTACAGCAGATTTGGTTTCTGCTATTTACTGAAGAGTAAAATAGAGGTGCTATGGAAATTCAAGCAATGGGTAAGCTTCGTAGAAAGAAGATATAGACAACAGGTATGCCAGCTGCAAACTGACAGAGGTTCAGAATTCATGTCAGCAAGTTTTCAACAGTAGTTGGGGAAGTTAGGAATAAAACATAGACACTAATCCATACACAACAGCTGAGAATGGTGTAGTTGAAAGATAGAATGGAGTCTTACAAACAATGAAAGACTCACTGCTAAAGGATTCTGTTCTGAGCAGGTCATATTGGGGTGAAACCATATTGACTGCTAATTATTTAATAAATAGGCTGTGGAGTTCCTCTATTAATGATATTCCATATGCTGTGCTATATGGGAGAAAGCCATCTCTGGCACATTTAAGGGTGTTTGGAAGCAATGTATGGGTGCATATTCCAAAAACAATCAGGAAGAAAAGAAAACCAAAGGCTAGAAAGCTTAGGTTTAAAGGCTATGAGCCTGTCTCAAAGAGCTTTAGCGATGGGAGCAGAAGGATAGTAATTTCCAGGCCTGCTAGCTTTGCAGAGCAAAATTGGGGCAGAATTGATGCCAATTTTAGGGATGATTCATTTAATGATGGTCACTCACTCAGTGACAGTGTCAGCGTTCAGGGAAGAGAAGCTGAAAAAAAACAAGAAAAAGAGGAGAAAACGATGACCAAGAAAGGGTTGATACACAAGAGCAGTCAATGCCATGCAATGGAACAAAGGGATTCCACCTGACAGGTATTCTGCTGGTAAACTAAAGGTGTTTAATGTGTGGTATGAGCCAAGAAACTATCAGGAAGAATTGGCACTTCCCAAAGTCGAGCAAGTGAAGAGGAAAGAAGCCATGGACAAGTGCTGCATAAGTATTGTTTGCTTGTATCATGTTTTTATATTTTTGTAGATAAAGAAGTTTTTCTATATTATGAATCCTGCTCAATTCTTTAAATACGTGCTACGTGAAACAACAATTACTAACAATGTTTTTGGTAGGTTGGACTGGCAATAGCTGGTAGTACTGAAACAGCTACAACTTTCCCAAGTTTCATTTCCTCCAGAATCACAGGTCATGGATTTTGGATAAATTCTATACATTAGCCTATTTGCGGTTCCTTGGTTCAAACATTTTTGCCCTATGATGCATCAATTATTATTAAATTTATTACATAAATGTTATGTAATAAAAAACTAAAAATTCCAATTCCTCTCAGAATTCTACTTTCTAAATTGACTTTACAGTAATCAACAATGAGTAAAGAGAGAAGAAATTTACTTTACTTTAAATTTACTTTAATAGAGTTATGCTTTTTCAGTGGCAGCAACTGATCTGTGGAATAGCATGCTCTTAGAGATTGAGATGGCCCCAAAATATTTGTTTCAATCTTGTAAATCTCCCGAAGTCATTTGTGTGAGCTGGACAGCTATATAAATCATATAAAGCAGTGGTGAAATCTAAAATTTGTTACTACCGGTTCTGTGGGCGTGGCTTGGTGGGGGGGGTAATGTGACTGGGTGGGCGTGGCCAATTTTTTTTTACTTTTAAAACCATTTTTTCTATAACCTCTTCGGCGAAGAGGTTGTAAAAATATGCTTTTAAAAGTTAAAAAAAAGCCTCTGATGATTATGCGGCTCAGCTGGGCATGTGGGGGTGGCAGGGATTTTTGCTACCGGTTCTCCGAACCACCCGCCTCCATCGCTACCGGATTGGGTGATCCAGTCCGAACTGGGAGCATTTCACCCCTGATATAAAGGACTATAGATAATCCTTTAGCACAGCAATCTCCAAACTTTCCAGCTTTGCGGAGCAGCAGGGGGAGGAGGGGGAAGGAGAGGGAACAGCATGAGTGGCGGGTGAGCACAAATGGAGCTGCATTCATGCTCTTGTTCACTGCTTGTGCAAGTGGAGTTGCACACATGCGCACACTCACTTACTGCTTCCGTAGCCCTGTTCCAAATGGGGTAAGGCACAGTCCCGGGCTATGGCCCGGGGAGCCCTGTTTTAGCAACTGCCTCCACCAACTACTTGTAGTTATAAAAGTAATGTAAAAGTAACTTTGCAATCAATCTTCACATTCAGAGCTAGAGTTGCTATATGGTAAATGGGTAGCCAATAAATTACAATTACAACAACAACAATAATAATAATAACAACCACCTTCAGTAAGGCACTACCTTGATGTGGTTCTCAGGCTTGTGTGCACTGAGGAAATGAGAAAGGACGTTGGTCTTACGTCTGTGATACGTCCTTTCTCGTAGTATGGAATGGGAGGTGCCAGGCTGGGTTATTTTAGGCTCTAGCTCTATGGACTGAGTTGAATCTTTTGAGATTCCACCACCCTGGTGACATTCCTCAGTTTGACAACGAAGATGAAGCGAATGGTAAGCCTGGAGAAAGATAGAAAAAAAAAAAACTCTCCACCCAATGGGAGTTGGACCAGACCGGAAAAAAGGGTGGGGCTGGCACCTCCCATTCCACACTATGAGAAAGGACGTATCACAGTAAGACCAACGTCCCTTCTCCATCATGTGGTAATGGGAGGTACCAGGCTGGGAGATACAAAAGCCCTTCCAGCACTATGGGTGGGAACTGTCCTGGGCCAACGCCCCTGTCTCCTTGTGGACCCGCTGTAGGACCCTCCACCCAAATGCCGCCTCAGCCGAAGCATAGGAGTCAAGTCTGTAGTGGCGAATAAAGGGGGATGGAGATGTCCACGTAGCTGCCCTACGAATCTCAACGGAGGCCTGAGTAGCCCAGGCCGCACTGTGGGTGGAATGGGCCGTTATCCCCCGAGGCACCAGGAGAGCTTGAAGCTCATAAGCACATGCTATACATGCTCTAAGCCAACGCCCTATCGTGAAAGGGATCACCCTGGCCCAGAGTCGATGGTTGAAAGGAGATGAACAGTGATTCAGTCTTCCTGAAGTGAAGGAAGCGGTCCATGAGATATAAATACGGAGGGCCCTCTTAACATCCAGCGTATGCCAGGTCTATTCCAAGGCATGCCAAGGCCTTAGACAGAAATCCAACAGGACCAACTCCTGTATTCGGTAAAACAAAGAGTTGACCTTTGGAAGAAAGACAGGGTCCAGCCGCAGGACCACCCTGTTGGAGTGAAAAATACGCAGGTCTTTCATCACCGATAAAGCCGCCAACTCTGATATCCTCAGGCAGATGTGACGGCCACAAGGAAAGCCACCTTACACGAGAGGAGGCAAAGGCTGGCCTCCCTCAAAGGTTCAAAGGGCGTTTAGTCAATGCCTGTAAGACATTTGTCAGTTTCCAAGTTGGATAATGGTGAATCGTTGGGGGGGCGGAGGTTAGACGCCCCATGTAGAAAGGCCCGCACCCTCGGATGGTGGGCAAGGGAGCCCCAGTCCCCAAAGGTCAAAACAGAACCCAGTGCAGCAACCTGCCTACACAGAGTATAGGCCCTCTTGTAAAAACTCCAGCACCTCCGCCACTGAGGCTGAAATAGGGTCCAAATATCTCATAGCACACAAAGCCACAAAGGTAGTCCAGGTGGCGTTGTAAATACACGTGGTTGAAGGCTGCCTGGCTGCCTGAATCGTCCGGATGACCCTGGTAGAGAACATCTCCCATCTTAGGAGCCTCCTCTCAACCACCAGATGGCCAACTGAAGCTGCTGGGGATTGGGATGTTGCACAGGCCCCTGGCTGAGGGAGACTCTGTCCAGGGGAATTCTCCAGGGTTTGGTGACTGACAGGCCGACCAGGTCGGCGAACCACGATCTCCTGGGCCAATGGGGGGCCACTAACAATACCTCTGCCCTCTCCAAAAACACCTTCCGGATGACAGCTGGTATCAAGAGCAGGGGAGGAAAGGTATATAAGAGTCCCTTGGGCGAAGGGGTCCTCAGAGCATCCACCCCCTCTGCCCCTGGAGCAGGGAACTGGAACAGGAATTGGGGAAGGTGTTCGTTGGAGAGGCAAAGAGATCGACCACAGGACGGCCAAACCAGTCAGCAAGTTCCACAACTGGAATGGAACCTCCACTCTGATGGATCCACGGTGGCTCAACTCAGCCAGTCGGCTTGGCCGTTGGCCGTCCCAGCAATATGATCCACTGTCAGGGACAAAAGATGAGTCTCTGCCCATTGGCATAGGGCCTCCGCCTCCTGCATAAGAGATCATGACCAAGTCCCCCTTTGCCTGTTGATATGGGCCTTCGTTGTGGTGTATTGTCTGTGAAGAGGAGAACATGGCACCCCCTCACCTGCGGAAGGAATGTCTGAAGGGTCAGACGGGCAGCCCGCAGCTCCAACCAGTTGATCTGCTGGTTGAGCTCCAGCTGAGACTAGCATCCCTGGGCCACCTGAGACCTGCAATGGCCTCCCCAGCCGAAAAGGCTGGTGTCCGATCTCACAGTCACCCAGCAAGGATCCCTGAAAAAACAACCCCTCCTGATGGCCCCCGACACCCACCAAGACAGCGATAGGAGCACAGGTGGCGGCACCCTCACCCAAACTGCCGAGGACATGGTGCCCACCATCTAGAAGGGGAGTAGGAACCACTGAAGTGATCGGGCATGGAACCTTGCCCACGGGACTATGGCCAGGCAGATCATTTTTCTGAGAAGTTGAGACAACCGAGCCACCGGCACCATCTGGTCATGCCGGATGAGATGAATCAAAGCTCAGATGCTCTCCTGATGCTCCTGTGACAGAAAAATCTGACCAGTCTATGTGTCTATGAGGGCCCCAAGATGAACAAGCCTTGTTGAGGGCACCAGGTGACATTTCTTCAGATTCATGGAAAATCCATGGTCCCTCAGGGCCCCTATTGTCGTGGCCAGGTTGCGTTCCGCTGACCACTGGGATGACACCTGGATGAGCAGATCATCTAGGTAACATTGGATCCTGATAGGAATCGACCTGAGGTATGCCGCCAGTCCCACAAGAATCTTGGTAAAAGTGCGGGGAGCCGACACCAGGCCAAATGGCAAGGCCACATATTGAAAGTGGCGGCCGGCATAGCAAAACCTCAGGTATTGTGGATGTTCTGGATGAATAGGGACATGGAGGTATGCCTCCATGAGATCTATAGATGCTAAAAAGTCCCCCCTCCCTGATCCCCGCTAAGATAGAATGCAGGGAGTACATCTTGAACCTCCTGTACACAAAGTAGTTGTTGAGTCCCTTCAAATTTAGAATGCCCCCCCCCCGAGGCCTTTGGAATGATGAACAAGATCGAACCCGCGCCCCTGTTGCTCCAGTGGAACCGGCTGAACAGCTTAAATATCCAGCAAATGCTGAATAGCCGTTTGACTGGGTCTCCCAAAATTGGACAACGGAGGAAAAGCCTCGGAGGAGGGGAAAGAAATTCTAGGGAGAGCCCTGCTCTCAACGTCTCCCTGACTTAAGAGATCTATGGTTGTCTCGTCCCAGTGGTCTACAAACAGGCCTAACCTGCCCCCAATAGGTGCCTGGGGCCTGCTGTCACTTGGTGCGTCGAGCACCTATGCCACCGTTGCCCCTGTAGGGCCTCCCAGACTGTGGTTGTCTACCCCTGCCAAAGGTAGGCCTATCTGTCTGGTATCCTGATCTGGACTGGAAAGGCCGCTGCTGTCGGGAAAAGCCTGCCCCAGTTTCCCCAGAAATCAGCCCATCTGCCCTGGGAAGGAAACACCTTACTCTTGCCCCTGGTCTCCACCAGTAAAGAGTCCAGTGACAGGCCGAACAAGTGTCCCCCTTCAAAAGGGGCAGAGGCAAGCTTCTATTTGTTCTTAGCGTCCATTCACCAGTGACGCAGCCAGGGCATACGTCGAGCAGTAACAGAGGATGCCATGGCCCAGAAAGAAAACTTGGCGGAGGCCATGTTGCATCGGCGATGTATTCCGCTGCCGCCAGAATCTTGGACAAGTCCTGATGAGCACGGATATCCTCAGGTGCTAAGTGGGAGTGCAGCTGCAGGAGCCATCAGACTGAAGCCCTGATAAAGAAAGACGCTGCCGTAGATGCCCCAATAGCCCAAGAATCCGCCAGGTGAGCCCGGCGGAGAGCTGTCTCTTCCCTTCGTTCCTCCGCCTTTAAGGCGCCCTCCGCATCCAGTGGTAGAACGGAGGAAGAGGTTAACGCAGCCACCAGTGAATCCACGTTTGGGGCCTCAAGCAAATTAAGCAGGTCTGTGTCAACTCTGAAAAGGAGGTTCT
This sequence comes from Pantherophis guttatus, assembly GCF_059756535.1. Taxonomy (NCBI): domain Eukaryota; kingdom Metazoa; phylum Chordata; class Lepidosauria; order Squamata; family Colubridae; genus Pantherophis; species Pantherophis guttatus. Next base: position 115,469,731 of record NC_142065.1, on the reverse strand, counting down.
TCAGACTTCCGGCGGTGACGACATCGCGAGCGGGTGAGGAAACGGCAGCCGCCATTTCTGGAACCCAAAGATTCTTCAATAGAAGCTCTTTACGAGCTTTTCTGATCCCGTAGAGATCGGGAAACAAGAGGGGAAGCCTTAAAGCCTCTGGACGTAGCGCTAGCGTCGAAGGGGAAACGAGACAAACCCCCCAAATCTACTGGAGAAGAAGCCCGCCCCTCGGGCGGACAGGAGCAATGGCGGCCGTCTAGTGCGAAGCCAAAAGGAGAAAGCGGTTTCGAGTGGCAGAGTGGAGCGGAAAATCCCTAGAAGTGACAAGACGAAGAGAAACGCGGAGGAGAAGGGGTGCGAGCTGACGAATCAACCAGTGGCGGCGATTTAAAAGAGAAGCGCGCAAGCCAGGTCGGAGCAGCTGCGAGAGGGATTATAACCTCGTGGAGTGACTAAGCCGGACTGAACGAGGGTCTCTAAGACTTTGAAAAGCAGCCGAGTGGTGGTGGAACAAGCACGAAAGAAGAAGACAAATTAAAAAGCAACGGAACTCTGAGTTTTAAGGCGAGCTGAAGAACAGTAAGTTGCCCATTGGTGCCACTGAGGACTGCAGTGATAAGACGGAAGGGAAGAAAAGCTGTTTAGAACGGAAAGCAGGAGCAGCCATATTTAAGTCACTGAAGGGATTGGACTAATAACGCTAAGTACGATCAAAAAAAAGGGGGGGGGGAAATCTCTCTTTATTCTTTTCTGCCAAAAGCTTGGGCACATTGTATATATTGTATATATTGTATAGATAACAAGTTATTAGATATTTTAAAGTGACAAAGAAGTACCTATCACAACTTAAAACTTGCAGAATTTATGATTTATATTTTAAAGTTCATCTACTTATTAAATTATTTAAGTTATAAGCCTTAAGTATAGACTGTGTTAAGATTTTATAGAATCAGGAAAAAGAGGAAGCGGATTGAATGAAATTTAACTAAGACTTTTTGATTGTTATTACGATAATTGACTGAATTGAATATTGATTGAATACTAATTAATTATTGATTCAGTATAGTGGGCTGTCTAGCAAAAAATTACTGTGGGATTAAAGTTTGATTAAAGAGTGAGAGTAGATAAGAATAGAAACAAATCCAGCTAAAGAAGTTATAGAAATAGAGAATAGAAACTCAGTGTTTAAGAATTTTATGTTAGCCTGGGAAAGTTTCTCCCGAGCAGTAAAAATGTCAACAATATCTACCATAACGAAAACAGGGGAAAAACCAGCTGTAAATACTACAACGGTGGCAGCATCACCAATGCAACAAAAAACATTAGACAGTATGGTAGGGAAAGAAAAGGAGAAAGGAAAAACTGAAATGACTTTAAATACCATGCAAAGCATGTTCTCGATGATACAGGAAACGTTACTAAAAACACAAGAAAAATTAGCAGAGAACCAGGAAGAAATGAGATTACTTCACACAGAAATTAAAAATGAAATTGGAGAAGTTGGGGGGGATATTAAAATATGAATGACAGAATTGGAGACATACAACAATCAATAACTGAAAATGAACAAAGGATTAGGATAGCAGAAGCCAAAATAGTTTCAGTAGAGACGAAAGTAGAGGGAATGGAACAGAAAACGGCTCAAATTAATAAAGAACTGTCCGACTCCTTAGCAACCCTCGAGATATAAAAGGCTTCATACTTCCTGCGGTTCCAAAATATTGCAGGAGAGAGAGATGAGGATCTTGGTGGAAAAATAGCTGAGATAATAGCAGAAATAACAGAAAAAGACAAGCTAGATATACAGGGACAAATAGACGAAACCTATCGTGTCCATACAAACTACATAAGGAGGCATCGTCTGGCAAGAGAAGTACACGTCAGATTCTCAAAAAGATCAATTAGGGACGAGGTATATATGAAATCCAGAGGAGGGACGTTGACATACAAAGGTAAAGAAATTATAGTCCTAAAACAAATACCCCGAAGAATCAGGAATCAGAGACAACAATACCAGTTCCTAACCAAACAGCTGAACAGACACAATATAACCTTCAGATGGCTAACACCGGAAGGGATTCTGGCCACGGTGGACGATAAAAAAAATACAAAATAGATACAATAGAGAAAGCAAGAGAATTTTATGATTCACACTTTAACCAGGAAGAAGACCAAGACAGCAAAGAGGAAATAGAAAGTGGAAGCCAGGAAGAAACTCAACTTGAGGTAATAAAAGAGAAGGAAGTAAGAACAAGACAAGGAAAAGAAAGAGAGGAGAGAGAAGGTGCGAAGACGAAGATACGGATGGAAACAAGGCAGACAAAAAAACAGTAACATCAGATAATGGAAGAGGCCCTGAAACTTTTTTCTGTAAATATCAATGGTTTAAATGCACCAAAAAAAAGAGATCCCAAACTTTTGCAAAACTACGAAAAATTGAAGCAGATGTGAAGTGTCTTCAGGAAGTACATATAAAAAAAAGACACCAAAAAATCTTAGAAAACTCCAAACTAGGGAAATTATATACATCCTTGACCTCAAAAAAGAATAGGGGAGTGGCGGTATATGTCAAAGATTGGATCCATTCGAAATTAATATATGGGGATGAAGAGGGCAGAGTAGTTATGACTGAACTAATATTGGAAAACAAGAAAATACTGCTAGTAGTGATATACGCACCGAATCAAAATTAACATGAATTTTTTAAGGGCATCCATAATAAAATAGTTGAGCTGGAATACGAAGATATCTGTCTAATTGGTGATTATAACACGATAGTAGATGTAAAAAAGGACTATAAAATGAGTAAAAAGAATAAGAAAAAAAAAGAGACTCTTCCTAAAGAATTCTTTGACATGATCAGGGAACTAAATTTGAGAGACGTCTGGAGGGAAACCCATGAAGATCAGAACCAATTTACTTTCTATTCCCACCCCCACCAATCCTGGTCAAGGATCGACATGGCATGGATGACCACAAATATCAGAAATGGGGTGGATAAAATAGAAACGAACCAATGGGCAGACCACAACCCAATACTTGTAAACTGGAAAGGAGTTAAAAGATTCAGAAGATAGACAATGAATCAAAGAATTTGCAAACAAAAAGAATTCAAAGGAATGTTAGAAAAAGAATTAGATTGGTTTTTTAAAATAAACAAGAAAGAGGATACCTCTATTCAGAATACATGGGACACTGCAAAAGCGTTTATAAGGGGCTTGACGATAGCGTATACAGGGAAAAAGAATAAAGAAAGAAAGCAACAGCTAAATAAACTTCAGGAAGATTTAAAAAATACAGAATATAAACTCCAACAGCATCCCCAAAATAAAAAGATAAAGGAAGAGTGGAAAGCAATAAAACATAATTTAAATTTGATGGACCAACAAGAACTGGCACAGAAAATAAAAATGGCCAAGCAGAACTATTTTGAATTTGCGAACAAAACAGGAAGATGGCTGGCCTACAAACTGAAAAAGAACAGAGATAAAAGAATGATATACCTACTTAGAGATTCAAATGGGGAAATTCACGACAACAGGAAAGAGAAAAAAGAAATCATCCAGACATTTTATACTAACTTATACAAACAAGAAGAAGTAGAAATAGAAAAGATAAAACAATACATACAAAGATCAGATATGCCTCCCATCAGAGATGAACAAAGAGAAATATTAAATAGACCGATAACTAAGTTGGAATTGCATACAGTACTGAAAAAATTAAAAAATAACAAAACTCCGGGACCTGATGGACTTCCGGGGGAATTATATAAGTCAGTGCAAGAAACAATAGAGAAATCATGTTGGAGGTATATAATGAGGCCCTAGAGAAGGCAAAAATCCCACAGACCTGGACGGAGGCAATAATTACTATCATACCTAAAGAAGATAATGATCCTCAACTAATCCAGAATTACAGACCGATATCTTTACTAAACACAGACTACAAAGTGTTTGCCATAATTATAGCTGAAAGACTTTAAAAAGTATTGAATAATTACATCCATCTGGACCAAAATGGATTCCTACCCGGTCACCAAATTAGGAATAATATGAGTGAGATATTAAACGCACTTGAATACTACGAAGCCCATCCGGAGAAACAATCTGCGCTGGTTTTCCTTGATGCCCAAAAAGCATTCGATAATCTAAATTGGGAATTCCTAAAAGAACAGTTAAAGAACATGCAATTTGGACCAAATTTAGAAAATATTATAGGGAAAATATATACAAAACAAACAGCGAAGATAATTGTGAATGATGATACGACAGACCAATTCAACATAACAAAAGGGGTCAGACAAGGTTGCCCACTTTCTCCTCTATTGTATATCTTATCTTTTGAGATCCTGTTAAAAAAAATTAGGGAGGATCAAGAAATTAAAGGATTAAAAGTGAGACAAGAAGAATACAAGACTCAGGTCTTTGCCGACAATCTTGTACTTATAGTTGAAGAACCACTAGAAGTAATACCAAAACTCCTTAAGAAAATAGAAGATTATGGAGAGGTGGCAGGTTTAAAGATAAATAGAAACAAATCAAAGTTACTAGTTAAAAATCTGACAAAAACCCAGGAGATAGACCTGGAAAAAAGTATACAAATTCAAGTGACTAATAAAATTAAATATCTAGGCATTTGGTTGTCACCAAGAACCTCCTCTATAAAAGAAAATAACTATGACAAATTAATAACACAGATAAAAAAAGATCTGGACATTTGGAAGAATTTACATATCTCATTCATGGGAAGAATCTCCACTATCAAAATGAACATACTACCAAAACTGCTGTATTTGTTCCAGGTTGTTCCAATTAAATTAGAATTATTATTATTTTTTTGTGAATTTAAATAAGACTATTTCTAAATTTATATGGCAGGGGAAGTGCCCACGGATAAAATTAAAATTACTCCAAGACTCCAAGGAAAGAGGAGGAACAGCTCTCCCGGATTGGGAACTTTATTACCAAGCAGCAGGACTAGTGTGGGTTAAAGACTGGATGGAGTTGGTTAACAGTAGAATACTAACCATTGAAGGCCACAATTTACAGACAGGATGGCATTCCTTTTTATAGGACAAAAAATATAAGACACACACTTATTTTAAAAGACATATACTTAGGAATGCTTTATTATTAATTTGGTTAAAAACTAAAAAACAACAATATGCCAAAATCCCAATTTGGTTTTCACCTTCAGAAGCTCTAAACACCCAAACCTAACAGAACCCAAAAATATAATTAGATACAAAGATTTAATTGACCATCAAGGGAAACTGAAACCCAAACAACAATTGGAGATAGAGTTAAATAGAGAAATTGACTGGTGGACCTTCTCTCAGATACAATCCAACACAAGGATTATATAAAAACGTATGAAATATGTAAAGAAAAACAGGAACTAGACAAAATTATATTAGATTCAGGAGTGAAATTAATCAGTAAAATCTACAAATTTCTGTTAAGTTATAAGATGGAGGAGGAAATAGTTAAACATACGATGATCAAATGGATGCAAAATTTTAAATACTCAATAGAATTGGAGAGATGGGAAGAACTTTGGCAAACGAATATAAAAACAACACTGGCGGTGGCATACAAGGAGAATCAGCTAAAGATGTTTTATAGGTGGCATATGTCACCTACAAGATTGGCCAAAATAAACCCAAAAAATAGTTCGGTGTGTTGGAAATGTAAGAATCCACAAGGCACTTTTTACCATCTATGGTGGACATGCCCGGCGGCAAAAAAATTTTGGTCCATTATCAAGAAATGGCTAGATCAAATCACTAAACTACAAATAGATAAGAAACCCGAAACCTTTCTGTTAGGAATCTTCACAAAATCTTACCCCAAAGAAATAAAATACTTGTTAACACACATTTTAATGGCAGCAAGGATAATATATGCTAAAAATTAGAAGGCAGAAAAAATCCCAACGGAAGAAAAAATAATAGATAAAATTACACAATGTGCGGAAATGGACAGACTGACAAAAGAGTTAAAGGAAAAAGAAGACACTGAATTTTATAGTCTGGAATAAATGGTATCAATGGCATAGGGCTGTTACGGAAGAAATATAATTAGAAATTAGATAGAACAGAAGTACAAATGTGAATATAGTTACTTCCTTATGGGCGAATAAACCTTCAGAAAGAATTTCAGAATGCGAAGGTATAATTTAAACATATAACATACAGACCAGAAGTCTTAGAGAGTAAAAGAGAGGAGAGAATAAAGAAGTAATAAGAAACTATTATTTTAGGATTTAAGGGAATAAGAAAACTGTATTATTGAAAAGACCATTACGAAACAGACGCTTCAAATGATTGACTACTTATAACTGTTTATTGTAGAATGTATATTTTGTTTTTTGTTTTGTTTTTGTCATTTATGTTTACTGTGTTTTTTCTTTATCTGTATTAATAAAGTTTATAAATTTTTACAAAAAAAAAAAGAAAAGAAAAGGAGGTTCTTCTGCCCAGTGGCCTGAGATGCTGAGGTCAGTGCAGCCCACTGTCAACGGATCATCTCCAAAAACATCCCTGGAATAGGAATAGTGTCCGCCTCAACATCCTGTTCAATGAACAGGAAATCATCCTGTTCCCCGCTGTCAGTGGCAGGTCCAGGCCGAAGAGGTTGCAGAAAAAAAAATGCTTTTAAAAGCCTCTGACGATCAGGCAACTCAGCTGGGATCGCTAGAGGCTTTTTAAAATGCCTTTAAAAGCCTCTGGCGATCCCAGCTGAGTTGCCTGATCGTCAGCTGAGTTGCCTGATCGTCTTAAGGTTGTAGAAAAAATGCTTTTAAAAGTAAAAAAAAAAAAGTTGGCCACGCCCATCCAGTCACATTACCCTCTACCAAGCCACACCCACAAAATAAGTCATGCCCACAGAACCGGTAGTAAAAATTTTTAGAACCCACCCCTGCCATGGACGCTCCGGAAAATGTCAGCAGCAAGAGAGCGAGCCCGCTCTACAGCTGATCATCGCCAATCCACATCGGAACAAGGGAGACCGCGCCAAGGCTCTAGGAGGCTGGCATGGCTCCTGTGGCTTCAATCCAGGCGCTCTGAGGCAGCGGAGCCCAGCTGCAACAAACGGCGAGTCCCCGCAAAGCAGCACCCCAAAACACCCAGTAAGGAAAGCAGAGGGACAGGGGGATGGGCCAAAGAGGGCCACCCCCCAGCTCTAATCCGTAGCCACGGAGAGCCCTCCCTAGCTGCACAGCAAAACAGTAAAGGAAAGAAAAATAAAGACAAAAGAAGAAGAAAAAATGAGAAGTCCAGGGAATAATTTCAAAGCTCAGCTCAAAAGCTATGGAGCAAAGGGAAAAGGCGTCCATAAGGTGAGACTGAGTTGAAAAAACTGAGGAACGTCACCAGGGAGGCGGAACCTCAAAAGATTCAACTCAGTCCATATGGCTAGAACCTAGAATAACCCAGCCTGGCACCTCCCATTACCACACTATGGAGAACTATGCCAGAGGTTCAACCATACTGGACTGGTCTCATTAGAAGTGTTAGACAAAGAGCATCCCTCCCATAAAAAGTATGGTGAGATGGAGGGGCGTGACCGGCATCAGGCAATACGGTGTGGATTCTGGGACTCCAGGAGAACACCGATGTCCTAACCGATTTTGGGGATCCCCAGGGATCATAGCTGTCTTGTGGAGACAGCGAAGAAAGAAGATGCTGGCTGGCATGGATAGGGGATGAGCAAGTTCCCTGAAGTGCCAGCATTAGTCTTCGACCCGTCAGCGAAGGAAGGCAGCCATTAAGGAGCTGTCACAAGCCAGAACGGCCACGATCAGAAAGAGGGAATGTCAGAGCGGTAATTGAACAGAGTATTGTTGCTGGGTGAGTAATTAGCCAACTCACAGGTAAAAAGGAAAAAACTTTTGACAGCTTGAAAGAAATCCCAGCGGAAATTGGCGGTAATTAGCACTGGGGAACTTAAAACGGAGAAAGAGAAAAAAGGAACTTTAAAATCAAACCTAAAGCCCTAAAAGGAACCTTCTACCTGGATTTATAATTGGATTTGGAAAAAATAAGAATAAGACAAGGAAAAAGGAGACAGAAAAATGTTTTAAACAGCAGAAGAATTTAATTTAAAGAGTGAATGCTTTTGTGTATTGCAAGATGGCTATTTTGTTATGGAAATTGTGAATCGGAGAAACAGCTGCTGGAGGGGGAATTTAAGTGAAGACAGAGAAAAAAGGAACTTTAAAATCAAACCTAAAGCCCTAAAAGGAATCGTCCACCTGGATTTATAATTGGATTTGGAAAAAAATAAGAATAAGACAAGGAAAAAGGAGACGGAAAAACATTTTTTTAAACAATAAAGGATTTAATTTGGAAAACAGAAAGTAAGCTTTCTTGTGGATTATAAAATGGAGATTTTGTTGCCAGAAGACTAGTGAATTGGAGAAAGACATTTGTCGGCGGAAAGAACGTGAGAGAGAGGCGTGGGTGTGCATATTTGTGCAGCTGAAGCAAGGTTAAAGAGACAAAGACTAAACTGTGCTGGCTCAAGTAAATATTTGAAGTGGACATTTTTTTAAAGAGACATTATACGGACTTTGAAACCTGAAGTATATAAATGAAAAGAACAAGCTTAAAAATCCTAGCCTTTTAAAATTGAAAATATGGAGAATTGGGAGGATGAATATGAGACACTAAGGGAGATGTTTCAAAAAATAAGGGAAGCATTTAAGGGAAATAAAGAAGCAGAGGATTGGTTAGATGGCAAAAAAAAAAAAGAAAGGGAAAAGATGAATGAGAAGCAAGAGAGACAAGGAGATAATATTGAAAAGGAAATAATTGAAAAAAAAGATAAAGATGATTACACTGGGTTCAACAGTGATAGAATAAAAATGGATAAGGGAAAATATACCTCAAATATGAAGAGAAGAGAAATAAATGGGGAAAGATTGAGAATGAAAAGCAACAGAGTTAAAATTAAAGGAAAAAGGCTGAAGGGGAGAAATAAGAAAAGGAAAAAGAAGAAGGTAAAGAAATGGGAGAAAGAGAGGAAAACATCAAGAAAGGGTACTGTGGAGAGACTAAGAGAAAATGGTTAAGAGAGTGAAAATGTTAATTTGTCAATAAAGAGAAGGATGCTAGTTGTAGAAATTGTATGTGAAAATGCTGTTAAATGAAAAATAGAACAATGTAATGTGAAAGAAAGAATGATTTTGGAAGAAGCACTAAAAGGGGAGAATAAATTATAATATAAGAATTAATTGAAATTAAGATGGAAAATGGAAATTAAATATAAAATTGAATGAAATTGAAATGCAAAAAATGATTTAAATAACATACTTGTAAGAAGTAAAGTAGAAAAAATATATTGTTAAAAGTCTAAGGGTTGGAAGATTGTTTGAGTAAAGATTTATAAGAAAAAGTGAAATAAGATGAAATACACTGCTAATAATTAAAAAGATGAGGGGAAATTTTGAGAAATATACTTGATAAATGAAAGAAAGATCGGGGTTGCCTGGACTCCATAGTGGAAAATATAAAATTGAAAATGAATACAGCAACAGAGAGGGATGAAGGAAGGAGAAGAGAGATGGAAGAGAGAAGGAAGGAAAAAGAGGGAAGGAAGAGAAGGGAGGAAGGAAGGGAAGGGAAATTAGAGTAGGAGTGAGGGTAAGAGAGGGAGGAAGAGAGGAGAAGAAGGAGAAAGGAAGGGGAAGTAGGGAGGAGGAGAAGAGGAGGGGAAGAGAAAGTAAGAAGGAAAGAAAAGAAAAGAGAGAGGTGGTAGGTTTGAGGAAAGATTGCTGTACAATAAAAGAGATGAAATGGAAGAAAGGCAATCCTGAACAAATATAAAGATATTAAGATAAAGAATGAATTGTTTAAAGAATAAAAGAGAACAAATATGAATAAATAGCAATAATTAGAATTTAAGGGCAAATGAAGATGTTGTTTATGTAAGCAAGCATAGAAATATTGAGACATGATAAAAAAGGGGGGGGAAAGATTTGGCAAAAACTGCAATTGAGTAAAATGTATTTGAATTTGATTAATTGTATAAGATAAGATATGGCCAATGCTCTGTTCAAAAAAGATGTGGGTAAATATGGGGGGGGGGAAGACCAATAAAACTTGTTTAAAAAAAAAGTATGGTGAGATATAAATTACAAAAATCTATACCAGCTTGGTTGTAGCCCATATTAGCAAGGCTCGCACTAGATGTTGGAGTTCCAGGACATATGGTGAAAAATGGGCTGCTGAACTCAGGACTGTTGGCTGAGCAACCAGAGCCAGCAGCTGCAGAACTACTGGAAGGCAGGGTACTTACCGTAGCAAATATACAATGACTGAAAACAAAGAAATAATGATCATGTCCAACAAATTGAGGATATTTGAAACGAATGCACCTGTTCTGGAAAGTACAACATTCAGAATCAAAAATAACAAAACAGAGACTAGCCGATCAAAGTCAATTTATAATATTAAAGTATTCACAGAATCAGAATTGGATGAAATGCAAAGCTCTACCCATAGCCAAAAAATCAAAATCTGGTCAGAAGTAACTCAGACAATAGAGGCAAACCAGGGGGGAGATGGCAATAGAGGAATCCAGTAGAGATATAGAATTGTTTTCATTTGAAAACCAGGCACCCTTTCCTCTGCCTCAGAAAGAACAAAGGCCTCTAACTAAAGAAGTAGAAGAATTGAAATGAAGAATAACTGAGCATTTAGAACAGCACAAAAATATCAGAATAAGGTTGCCTGAATTGAAGCTTGTTCCAAAGAAACAGCTAGCACAAGTATTAAAAGATGCAAATACCCCAATGTCAAATATAAGCACCAGCTCACTGCAAGAAACAAACCACTTAATGTACAGCACAGCTGCAGTTATAACTGAACACCTGAGATGCAAAATCAATAGAGAAGAAAAAAAGCAGCCAAACAGTGTGCCACCAAAATGGAAGATAAGGCTGCAAAATAAGATCAGCAAGCTGAGAACAGATGCAAGCAAATTAGAATAGATGAAAGAAAAGAAGCTGAAGAACAAAGACCAAATAAAACCTAATCAAGAAATATCACTTAGAAACAAGGAAGATAAAGGAAGCCGTGGAAATAATAAAGCAACTAATAACAGTTATAGCCAAGAAGATCAGAAGCTACCAAGTTCAAATTGCAAATTATAGGTAGAATTTCAATTTCAATCCAATCAGAGATATTCTTCCTATCCATTAATGGAAAGATAGCAGTGAATCAGTCGGTATGTGAAATGAAGGGACAGTACAGTTCTAAGCGCAGATATGGAATAATCCAAAGAAATACAACAAGGATGCAGCTTGGTTAAAGGAGGTGAATAAGACTAAAAAAGAAGTTGAAATGAACAAACTATGCAGAAATGGTAGAGAAAAGAGCAAGAAAGATCTCAAGAACTGGTTAACACCAGGTAAAGATAAACTGCATGGTTTTTGGTTGGACTGATCTACACCCACTCATTGCCAAGTAGTTTAACAACATACTGCAAGGAGGTAAAATTGAAGTTAACATATGGCAAAACCTACCTGACAAAGAAAGATCCAGCAAAAGGGACAGTACTAGGCAACTACAGGCCAATTACCAGCTGACCAACAACTTTCAAATTACTAACTTGGTGTGATAGCTAATGCAGTTCAACAGCATTAGTTGAAAATAGGCGTTTTCCACCTGAGCAGAAAGGAAATCACCCAAATAGCAGAGGAAGAAAAGATCAACTCCTAATAGACAAGATGACTTTGGAAAACTGCAAGAGAATGAAGACCAACTGGTGGCTCCTCACCAACGCATGCTCAAGATGGCTACGTTTACCTGAGTCACTGATGCCGACGGGGTGATTTCTTGGCCTTTTGGGGGTCTTTGGGGGCTAAGCTGGCCATCCTTGGCCCCGTTTCGGCTATTTGGGCTTCCCGCTGGCCAGTTGAGGGCTCTCTGCTCTCCAGGGGCACCCTGGCTGGGACGGAGTCGGCGTTTGTAGGCACTGCGGGGAGAACAGCAGCGGCGGCCTGGACTGCGGCGGCCTGTTGATGACGGTGGCTGGGGCGGCAGCGGCACCGTTGAGGTGGTCTTCGTTGGGGCCCTGGCTGCCTCCGGGAGTTCCTGGAGGCTCCATGGTGTGACGGGAGCGCTGGCAGCGACGGCGGTGGTGGTGGATGTGGTGGCGACCGTTGGACAGTGGCGTTGATGGTGGTAGCAACCTGGCGGCCTTTACTGATAGTGGCAGGGGGATGTTTTGGCGACTACCATCTTGAAACTCCCTGGACTGCCGCGGGTGTCTGCCTCAACTTTTGGTGGAGCAGCCCCTGCAGCGACCGGAGGCCTCCACTGAGACCCGGTGGAGGCTGGGGCGTGAACCACGTGACTGGAAAAAGATCTGGGGACAGTTTGGAGGGGCTGGCAGACAACTGAGGAGTGGTTATCCCGGTTGCCTTGCATTGCTCTCTCCTCCTCCCCCCCCCCGGCCTGGTTTTAGACCTTATGCTGGCTACTCGCCACCTGATTGTTTCTTCCTACTGCAAAATATCTCCCTTTTGTATTCCATCTCTATCCTCCTATGACATCACCACTGGCCTGATTCCATGGTCCGGCTCTGTATTCCATCAGTCCCTTTTAGTAGGACGGAGAGTCGGCAGCTATGATACGGGCATTGAAGGAGCCGGTTCTTGGCTGCTGTTTCACCACTGGAGGGGACGGTTCATCAGATTCCATTGCCATTTTCACTTCTGGCCAGCCACCGTGAGAGGGTGGCCTTGGATGTTATTCCCCAGTTGCTCGAATCGGCATGAGACTCCTCCCACTGTCGTGAGAGGACAGTGGAGCCTAGTCTACCTGCACTTAGATCTACATCTCTCTCTCTAAAAACTTTGACTTTGTTGTTGTCTCCCTGGCCATATACCAGCATCACCCCTGGCTACTAGATGTACTCAGCAGCCGAGCTCCTTGCACTGCGAGACTCCCCCCTCTCGCAGGCCTGGCCCTCCATACTATCGAGGGCCTACCTTGATGACGGGTTTTGGGACCCCGAGAGGTGGCATGCTGCGAAGAGGAGGTTGAGGGGCTTTTTATTTAATTTTTTAGCCAAAATTTTAAGGGGTTCTGGGAGGGGGATGGGTTATGGACCTGGGAGGGTCCTTACAGATCAGCAAGTTAGCCAGTTGGACAATTGCGGTGGGGGGAGCAGGGAGGGGGGGCAGACGGGGTACGGGGGCGAGGGTCATTGTGTCACTGTGGTGGTTGGGAGGGGTAGGGGTAGTGGGAGCAGAGGGTGTTATGACATCAGGGGGACGTGTCCCCGTTGCTTGCAGGCGGTGCCATGCCCTGGAGCTCTTAGCTCTACCTGCTCCCCTGGGGGGTTGGGAGTGCGGAATCCGGGACTCCGGCTGATGTATGTTAATGCCAGGTCCATTGTGAATAAGGCCCCCTCATGCGTGATCTGATCAACGAGGGGGGCGCGGATCTGGCTTGCATTACGGAGACCTAGTTGGGACCGGAGGGAGGGGTTCCTCTCTCTGGTGGATTTATGTCCACCAGATTTCCGTGTGCTACACCAGCCGCAACTTCACGGAAGGGGTGGGGGAGTGGCGGTTGTCATTAGGGAAAGTCTTAAGCCTAGGGAGGTCACTGTCCCTCAGATAGGTGGGTGTGAATCACTACTGTTGAAATGGAACCCTGGGGTACAGTTGGGTCTGTTGATTACGTACCTGTCTCCCAGCTGCGTATCCTCAGCTCTGCTGGCACTGCTCGAAGTCTTAGCCGAACTGACGGTTGAGCTCCCCAACTTGATAGTTGTGGGAGATTTTAATCTCCCGTCAGCCGGCGAGACATTTGAGCTGGTTCAGGAGTTCATGGCCTCCATGATGGCCATGAACCTGACTCAAGTTGTACAGGGCCCAACTCACAATGGTGGACACACACTTGACCTGTTTTTTATTTCTGGGCAGTGGATTAATGCTCGGGGTAGGGGAGTACTTTCCATTCAACCCCTGTCATGGAGCGACCATTCCCTCCTTAAGCTAGACTTTCTCTCCGCCAACCCTCACTGCTGGGAGGCGGAACCGACTTGTTGGTTCCGCCCCAGGCACCTGATGGACCCTGATAGGTTCCTGATGGAGCTTGGGACTATTCCCACATACCTATCCCGCGATTCGCCAGAGACCCTGGTGGACGCCTGGGAACGGGCTGCTGCCAGGGCACTGGATCAAATTGCTCCTTTGCGGCCTCTCCTCCGACAGTGATCCTGGGTAGCTCCATGGTTTTCCATGGAGTTTAGGGAGATGAAGCGTCAGAAGAGACACCTAGAGGGCTGTTGGAGATCTTCCCGCTCCGAATCTGATCGAACACAGTTAAGAACCTATATTAGGTCTTATCTTGTGGCAGTGGAAGCGGCGAAACGTGTATTTCGCCGCTCTCATTGCCCAGCAGCCTTGTTCCGAGTCACCCACTCTCTTCTTAATCAGGGAGCGAGGGAGGACCCCTTGCAAGGCAGTGCTGAGGATTTTGTTCAATTTCTGCAAGACAAAATTGCTCAGATCTGGACGGGTTTAGACTCTGACTGGGCAGGGTCTGACGAGGAGATGGGAGGAAGTCTTGAAGGCAACATCTGGGTTGACTTTGATCCTGTATCCATAGATGAAGTGGACAGGATTGTTGGAAGATTGGGAGCCTCAACGTGTTTGCTGGACCCATGTCCCTCCTGGCTTGTTGCGGCAACCAGAGAGGTGACTGGAGACTGGATCCAGGCAATTGTTAACGCTTCATTGAGGGATGGGGTCTTCCTTGCCACCCTCAAGGAGGCGGTGGTTCGACCCCTTCTCAAGAAGCCTGCTCTGGATCCGGCCTCCTTGAACAACTTTCGTCCCGTCTCCAACCTTCGCTTTATAGTGAAGGTTGTTGAGTCCGTGGTGGCACACCAACTTCCACAATTCCTGGAGGAAACGGATTATCTAGACCCGTACCAATCGGGCTTCAGGCACGGACACAGCACAGAAATGGCATTGGTCGCCCTGGTGAATGATCTCTGGCGGGCCAGGTATAGGGTTATTCCTCTATCCTGGTCCTACTTGACGTCTCAGCGGCTTTTGATACCATCAACCATGGTATCCTACTGCGATGACTCGGGGGGTTGGGGGTGGGGGGCACTGTTTTACAGTGCTTCTCCTCCTACCTCTCGGGTTGCACACAATTTGTCTGGGCAGGGGGACAGAGATCCTCCCCAAAGCCCCTCATTTATGGGGTGCCTCAGGGATCGGTTCTCTCCCCCTTGCTCTTTAACATCTAGATGAAGTCGCTGGGTGAGATCATTCATAGTTTCAGGGTGAGGTATCAGCAATATGCTGATGATATCCAGCTTTACATCTCCACCCCGGACCAACCCAGGGATGCCCTTTCCGTGATGTCTAAGTGCCTGGAGGCAGTACAGGTCTGGATGGATAGGAAAAGGCTCAAACTCAACCCTTTCAAGACGGAGTGGCTGTGGAAGCCGGCATCCCCTGATCTAGTGACCCCATCACTCTTGATGGGAGGGGAGTTGCTTACTCCCTCTGAAAGGGTTCGTAATCTTGGCGTCCTCCTGGATTCGCGGCTGTCCTTAGTTGACCACCTGACGGCCATGACCAGGGGGGCTTTTGCGCAGGTTCACCTGGTGCGCCAGTTGCAACCTTTCCTAGATAGGGATGCCCTCTGTACAGTCACTCATGCTCTCATTATCTCTCGTCTGGACTACTGCAATGCCCTCTACATGGGGCTGCCTTTGGGGTGCACCCGGAGGCTCCAGCTGGTCCAGAATGCGGCCGCGCGGATTGTTACGGGAGCTTCCCGTTACTCCCATGTTACACCTCTCCTGTGCAAGCTGCACTGGCTGCCGGTAGTCCTTCAGATCTGCTTCAAGGTGCTGGTGCTTACCTATAAAGCCCTTCATGGCATGGGCCCAGGGTACTTGCAGGACCACCTCCTACCGGCCTCCCACCACCCAGTGCACTCACATAGGACTGCCCTCCTCCGGGTGCCATCGGCCAAACAATGTCACCTGTTGGTGCCCAGGATGAGGGCGTTCTCTGTGACCGCACCGACTCTCTGGAACGAGTTACCCACTGGGCTCCGGACGGCCCCCGACCTCCGCTCTTTCCGCGGTGACCTGAAGACGTGGCTTTTTCAACAAATCTCCTGATCTGAAGGGGGTTTTAGTTTTAACTGTCGGGGATTTTATTTGGATTATTTTAGTATTCATTTTACTGTCTTGTTGTTTTATTGTTGTGAGCCGCCCCGAGTCCTTCGGGAGAAGGGCGGCATATCAGTATGATAAAAATAAATAAAAATAAATAAACTGAAATGTAGCATGGATTGAGTACAAAAAGGTATTGGACTCTCTGCCACATAACTGGATAATCAGGTGCCTAGAAATAATAGGAGTCAGTAGAAACATCAGAAGCTTTGTTCAAAGATCGATGGCACAATGGAAGACACAGTTCCAGGTCCATAGTAAGCGAATGGGAGAGGTTAGTCTCAAGAGAGGAATATTTCAAGAAAATTTACTACCATCACTATTATTTGTCACTGCACTGATTCCTCTGTCAACAATACTGAATAACTCAGGCTATGGCTATCGAATACCAAAAACATCTTCCAAACTATCCCACCTCTGTTACATGAACAATCTGAAGCTGTATGGAAAAACACCATCTGATATAGAATCGCTGCTCAGCATTGTCCATATATATAGCAAAGATATTGCAATGGAATTTGGACTGGACAAATGTGCCACGCTCACAATGAAAACGGGGAAAAATAATGAAAACTGAAGTGTCTAGATGAAGATGATCACTATAAATACCTGGGTATCCTTCAAGGAGTGAAGAAACTCTTAAAAGTCCAAACTGAGTGGAGGAAATACTATCAACGCAATAAAGAGCTGGGTAAGTCATTAGATACACAGCTGGAATAGTGGACTGCACTCAAGCAGAATTAAAAGCTATGGACAGAATGAATGTTGTACTTACCTGAACGTTTGTTCTGTGTGCACTGCATGAGAGTCCAAATTTAGTTTAGTTTTAGTTTTATTTGATTTATATACCGCCCTACTCCCGAAGGACTCAGGGCGGTGAACAGCCACAAGATAAAACACATAAATACAAAATTTAAAAGCAGAATAAAACCGAATTAAACAATTTGGCCAAAGACAGATTTAAAACACCCCAATAATGAAGAACGGATTAAAATTTGCATTTTAAAAAGGGAAAAAAGGGAAAAAATTAGGTCAGGCCAGCCTGATGGAATAAAAAGGTCTTGAGAGTGCAGCGGAAGGTACGTAGATCTGGGATCCTCCGTATCTCCGGGGCGAGCTCATTCCAGAGCAATGGGTTTAATCTCATCTGATTGGCCAGAGACTGAGTTAAAATTTGCATAAACATGCCTCCTTCCTCCTTGGAGCTCCAGTTTGCTAATGAGGTCTGGCTCTGGAGAAGATGAAACCTGCAACAAGAAATAAGACACTCGCTCCTAGACCCTGGACCCTCATGAAAAATGGGAGGGTTTGGACCCTCACGCAGCGCACACAGAATGAACATTCAGGTAAGTACAACATTCTTTCTCTTGTGCGCTGCTTAGAGAGTCCAAGCAGTGGGATATACCCAAGCTAAGTATCCTGAGGGCGGGAAAAGGAAACGTCCAGGGTCCCTTCATTTGGGATAACCTGTTGTAGTACTTGCCGCCCAAAGGACGCCTCAGTCGAGGCAAACCTGTCAATCTTATAATTGCGGATGAAGGGTGAGGGTGAAGTCCAGATGGCCGCCTGACAAATCTCGAGGATCGAAGCCTGAGTGGCCCAGGCTGCCACTGTGGCCGCGCTCCTTGTTGAGTGAGCCATGATGTGAGACGGCTGAGGCTTGGCCTTCTGATCGTAGGCCAGGAATATACAAGCCTTGAGCCAATGGCTGATGGTGGAAGGGGACACCTTTGTGCCCAGGGAGCTAGGTTGGAAGGAGATAAATAATGATTCCGTTTGTCGAAAATAAGCTGTCCGGTCGATGTATTTGCGCAGAGCCCTGCGTACGTCCAGGGAGTGCCACTGCCATTCCCTGGGGTGTTTGGGCCATGGACAAAAGTCAGATCGAATGACCTCCTGGGCCCTGTGGAACCAGGAGTTTATTTTCGGAACAAATGTGGCGTCCATACAGAGAACAACTCTGTCAGGATAAAATGAACACAGGTCCTTGTGAACAGATAGGGCCACCAATTCCGAAACTCTCCTAGCAGACGTTATAGCTACGAGAAAGGCGACCTTAAAGGTCAGGAGCCTGAGGCTGGCAGTTCCCAAAGGCTCGAATGGAGAGGAGGTTAGAGCCTATAACATAAGGGGAAGATCCCAGGAAGGATATCTGTGTACTGGTGGAAGTTGTAGATTGGCTGCACCTTTTAGGAAGCTACAAACCCTCAGATGACGGGAGAGGGATTCCGCTCCAGCCCCAAGCAGAACAGTTGCCAGAGCAGCAATCTGTCTGCGTAGCATGTTGATGGCCAGACTGGCATCTAGTCCATCCTGAAGGAAATCCAGGATGTCTGGAATGTCTGCCAATGTTGGGGTGAGATTTTTCCAGAGACACCAGCGGGAGAAGGAAGCTCATGTGGCGTTGTAGATGCAGGATGTCGACAGGTGACGAGACACCAAAATGGTGGCGATTACACTTCCAGAAAGGTAGTCCTTCTGTAGGGTCTCCCGTTCAAGTGCCAGACAGCCAGTTGGAGCCACTGAGGCTCCAGATGTACAATGGCCCCCTGGCACAGGGTGATCGTGTCTGGAGGAATTCTCCATGGCGGAGAGACCGAGATATTCACGAGATCCGCAAACCAAGATCGACAAGGCCAGTGAGGTGCCACGAGAAGGACTTCTGCACCCGTCTCCAGGACCTTCCTGACAATCCTTGGTATGAGTGGGGTCAAGGGGAAGGCATATAACAGGCCCTGTAGCCATGGACATCTGAGGGCGTCAGCACCTTCGGCTCCTGGTGTCTGGAACCGGGTGTAGAACCATGGAAGATGGGCATTGGATGAGCTTGCAAAAAGATCCATCACTGGAAGACCGAATTTGCCCACTATTTGATGAAAGAGGTATGGGTGAAGCTGCCATTCCGTGTGATTGATGGTTGTCCTGCTCAACCAATCCACTTGAGTGTTGGAGACACCGGAGATGCGACTCGCTTGCAGTGATAGAAGGTGCTTCTCTGCCCACAGACCCAGCGTCTCTGCTTCCTTCCTCAGCGCTCTGGAACGTGTGTCCCCCGGTGGTTCATGTGCGCCTTGGATGTGACGTTGTCCATTAACAACAGCACGTGGTGACCTGACAGTTGGTGTTTGAAATGCCGTAACGCCAAGTATGCAGCTCTCAGTTCCAGCCAATTGATATTGTTGAGGAGGTCGGTTGATCACTAGCGACCCTGGGTCACCTGAGATTGCAAGTTGGTGCCCCAACAAAACAGACTGGCATCCGTGGTCAGGATGAGACAGGAGTGTTCCCTGAAGGAACCTTTTCCATGGCTGCTGATGTACACCATTCCAAGGATTTATGCACCTTTGGAAGAACCCGCATTCATGAATTGGCATTGCTGAGGCTGGCTTTTTGACTGGGTAAAAGAAGCCACTGGAGAGGCCATGAATGAAGCCTTGCCCAAGGCACAATTGCTAGGCAGGAGATCATTTTGCCTAACAGCCGCGAAAGAAGCACCAAGGAAACCCATTGGCGGGACCTGACCTGTTTCACGGTGGCATGGATGCTGGACAGGCGCTCCCTGGAAAGGAAGCCGAAGGCGGTCTGAGTATTGATTCATGCTCCGAGATGGACCAGGGGGGTGGAGGGAGTGAGGTGACTTTTCTCCCAATTCATCGTGAACCCATGGTCTTGGAGGGTTCAGATCGTGACCTGGAGGTCCAGGTGTGCTTGCTGATGGGATGGCGACATGACCAATATGTTGTCTAGATAGCACAACAGATGGCTGGGCTGTACCCACGGGTGGGCAGTCAGCACATCAAGAAGTTTTGTGAATGTCCTTGGAGCGGAGGAGAGGCTGAAGGGCAGCACCCTGTATTGAAAGTGGCCCCCCGCATAGCAGAACTGGAGGAATCTCCTGTGAGATGGTCTGATGGGCACATGGAGATAAACCTCCTGTAGATAGATCGATGTTAAAAGATCTCCCTGTCTTATGCAGCCCAGAATAGTATGCAGGGAGTGCATCTTGAAGCGCTTGTACTTTATATGTACATTCAGCTTCTTTAGATCGAGGATGTCCCTGCTGCCCCCCAATTTCTTTTGCACCAGAAAAAGGATCGAATAGAAGCTGAACCCCTCATGTTGAAGAGGCACAAATTCTATGGCCTGAATGGCTAACAGGTGTATGATTTCAGCTTCCATCAGAGACATTTTGGTGACGTCTCTGGACACCGAGCATTGTATGAACTTCTGAGGGTGTTCGGAAGTGAACTCCAAGGTAAGGCCGAGTGAAATAGTTTGTAAGGCCCAGGCGTCGGTAGTTGTTCTTCGCCAGGCAGTGGGAAACCGGTGAAGGCGACCAATAGGGCCTCCGTCGGTGCAGCCACTTGGTCTGGTGGTAGAGTTGGTAGCTGGCTCCCCGAAAGGAGCATCTGGCCTGCGATTGACAAAAGCGATCCCGAAAGGGCTGTTTGTCAAGTGATCTATCAGTGGGCTGAGGAAGGGATCTTTGATAACCCGGGTTCGGAAAACCCTGGGCTGAGGCCTGAAAGGACTGCCTGCGGAAAGGGAAGGTTGACCATCTATCTGTCCGCCAGTATGCATGTGGAAGCACTTTTTTTTTGTCCTTGCGTTTGACAAGGACGTGACCTAAGGCTTCTCCAAAGAGAGAACCTCCTTTGAAAGGCGCCGCTGCCAGTTGCCATTTGGATTTCATGTCCGCTTGCCAATGCCTCAGCCATAAGAGACATCGGGAAGTGACATTTGACGCTAAGGTCCTGGAGGCAAATTTGGAAGAAGTAAGGGTGGCATCCCAGGAATATTTGGCAGCCGCAATCAACTTGTTTATGTCTTGATTTAGACAGATGTCATCCAGAGAGACCTGAGATTGCATTTGGTGAAACCAAATGAGGGATGTCCTGGTGAAAAAGGACGCCGCTGTGGCAGATCGGATGGCCCAGGCGGCTGCTTGATGGGTCTTACAGGCCGCGAGTTCAGCCCTGCGATCCTCAGCTTTCAAACCTTCAGCAGAGTCTGAAGGAAGGACATTGGGTGAGGCCAAATTGGCCATCGGAGCATCCATGGTGGGCAATTTGAATAGCTCCTTAAGCTCTTGCTCCACCGTATACATCTTCCGATCCATTCAACTGGGGGTAGTGATGGATCCCAGCTGACTCCATTGGCATTGGATAACGTTAACAAAGAGCCTTGGTGATGGAATTGCTTCCTGTTCCGTGAGTGGTTCGGTGAAAAGAAGAGCAGTGGGGTCTAGAGGGTCCAAAGATCCCTCTTGTTGCCCAATAAGTGCCCCATGTTGGCCATAGTTTTGGCCTTGTGCAGTAAAGAGTGAAAGAGGTCATGACAGAACAGACCCATGGTAGCCGGTTTGTTGGGAATGATCCTTTCATCGTCTGAGAGATTGTAGTCAGTCATCTCTTCCTCACAGAGATATGACATATCAGAATGTTGTGAAGGTGAAGGAGAATGAGGCTCCAATATGCCCTCTCTGCCTACGTGACCCAAGGGTGGAATGGGTCGTAAAACAGGCTCAGTCGCTTGTGACGGCCCCAAAATGCCCCGTTGAATGAGGGCAGCATCAATGCTCTTGGAAATGGTTTGGGCTATCATATCACACATTTCCTGTGACAGAGGGGCCAATGCTTTCCTCCTGGCGAAGACCCGCCGCAGTAGGCATAAATGTGGCCGAAACATGGGGAAGATCTGCGGAAATGGAGAGATCCCGATTCCGGCATGTGAGACCCCAAGGTATGATCTTGGTTTAAGTCCTGCCGATCTTGCATGTCAGCAGAGGCATTAGGAGACCAGCCAAGCTACTCTGGTTGTACCTCCTGGATCAGAGATCCTTGTCGAAGGAGGCAACTGATTTCCTGCTGCACTCAGGGATTGCAGAATTCTCGGCCTGTTCTGCCCTCTTTTAGGCTTTATCAAATTGCTTCTCCAAGGTGTGTTGGCGCCTTTGAGCATCCCTCTCAGAGGCAGCAGAGGAAGAGGCCGACACAGATGGTTGAGGCCTAGACTGTTTTCCCCTGTTACAAGATCTGCCTGTTTTGTTGGATGAGGTTTCAGATAACGATGCCTGAGAGGGGAGGAGGCGAAGGTGCGAGAGGGAGAGCGACTGCGATCCGCCATTTTGAATCTCAAAAAGAATCCCTCTGGACAACCAAATTTAAGTATGAAAATGAAGATGATCCAACAGAAACAATAGTCTGTGTGGCCCAGTGGATTGAAGGTGGCTGGAAAACCCAAAAACAAAAGAAATGCAGAAGTTGACACAATGGCCCTAAATCATAAATGGAGGGCAGGCACTGCTAATCTGTGGAGAGCACATAAAATGGCGGGAAACTGACACAACAGTTCCAAGCGCCCAATTTGCCACTGTAAGGCCAGGGAACTAGGGATCTGACACCACAGATCCTGTTCCGAATACCAAATGCACAGGGCCGACACCAAGATCGATGCCGGTAAGAATGATACTCCTGACCAGGGGAATAAACGCCGAGCTGACAGCATGGCTCGTTGCATGTGAAAGGTTTTATGCCAAGGCCTGCAGCCCCTGAGGAGTAGAGAGAAATGCGCTAAGCCGACACCACGGCTTCACATGCGCAAATGCTGCCGCCAGATTCACTGTCAGAATAATAAAGGACGTTGAGCTGACACCACAGCTCTTAAATCACCAGGCCAGCTGTAAAAAATCAATTCTGTCACAACTGCGCAGGGCCGACACCACGGCCCTTCACACGCTAGATACCAGTTGAGAGATTGAATGTAGGCAGAATTAAGTGGCATTGGGCTGACGCCATGGCTCTCTGTCTGCCAAGCTTTGAGGAATCAAAGTATGAGAGATCGCCGATGGAACACAACAACGCAGAGCCGACACTATGGCTCGTAGCCCGCCAATCCGGCTGCAAAACTCACGAAGAGCTGTCTTCTTGAATTCAAACTCTGTGCAGGCCGTTGGCTGTGAAGAGCTGCCGCCGCCCGGAATGCCACGGCTCAGCTGATCGGCGCAAGGCCAGGGAAGTACTCCGAAGCCACAGGCTCTCAATAAAGTCACAGCAGTTGATAGAAATCCTAATTCTCAAAAGTCAGTTCGAAAGTCCAAGCAGTGGAGCTAAGAAAGAAACAAGTCTCTCTTGGCCGACTAAGTTAACAAACTCGAGCTCCAAGGAGGAAGGAGATGTGTTTATGCCTTTTTTAACTCAGTCTCTGGCCAATCAGATGAGTCCACTGCTTGGACTCTCTAAGCAGCGCACAAGAGAAAGACCAGAAAAATAATGACAGTCATGTCCTTCATCCTTGCAGCAACATTGCCAGACTCTTACTTACAAGGAAAATATGTAGATGTGGAATGTTGCAAGTACTTCAGATGGTTGAAGAAGAAAAAAGGGCATTTGAAGAATATCTGAAGGACAGTGAAGACAATGCACTGAAGTCAGTACAGATAGTCCTTGACTTACAACAGTTCATTTAGTGATTATTCAAAGTTATAACAGCACTGAAAAAGTGATTTATGACCGTTTTTGACACTTGCGACTGTTGCAGTATCCCCATGGTCATGTGATCAAAATTCAAATGGTTGGCAACTGGTTCATATTTATGATGGTTGCAGTATCCCAGGTCATGTGATCAACTTTTGTGACCTTCCGACACTTAACAAATGAGTTACTAACTTAACAACTATAATTATTCATTTTACAACAGTGGCAAGAAAAATTGTAAAATGGGGCAAAACTCACTTAACAAATGTCTCACATAGCAGCATAAATTTTGGGCTCGGATGTGGTCATCAGTCGAGGATTTAAGACTTACAAAAAAGAATTTAAGACTTTTTCTTCAAAAACGGGAAAAAAACAGACCAAGAAAACTACAGACTAATCAGCCTAACATCAATACCTGGGAAGATACTGGAAAAAAATAATCAAAAAATAGATCTGTGAACATCTAGAAACAAAGTTATAAGTAGTAGCCAGCACAGGTTTGTTAAAAACAGATCAGCATCACCAACAGATAGATTTGTAACTGGCTGACGGACCATACTCAATAAGCAGTCCTTAACAGCACTCCATCTACACAGAGGGAAGTAAGCAGTGGGTACCACAAGGTTCTGTCTTAGGCCCAGTACTTCTTCAATATCTTTATAAATGACTTACATGAGGGAATAGAAGGGGAACTCATCTAATTTGCAGATGACACTAAGCTGTCAGGAAGAGCCAACACCCCTGAAGACAAGCTCAGGATCCAAAAAGATCTTGACAAACTTGAACAATGGGACCAATCCAACAACATGAAATTTAATGTGGAGAAAAGTAAGGTTTTACACCTAGGCAGAAAAAACCAAAGGTACAAGTACAGATTAGGAGAAACCTGGCTAAAAACAGTAACTGTGAGAAGGACCTTGGAGTCTTAGTGGATGATCATTTAAACATGAGCCAGCAGCCAAAAAAGCTAAAACAATCCTTGGTTGTATAAACAGAGGCATAGAATCAAAATCACGTGACGTATTACTACAGCTTTATAAATTTGTAATAAGACCACACTTGGAATATTACATCCAGTTTTGGTCACCACACTACAAAAAAGATGTTCAGACTTTGGAAAAAATGCAAACAAGAGCAACTAAGATAATCAAGGGCCTGGAGACAAAAACATATGAAGAACATTTGCAGGAATTGGTATGGCCAATCTAGAGAAAAGAAGGACTAGGGGAGAGTTGATAGCAGTATTCCAGTATTTGAGGAGCTGCCACGAAGAAGAGGGGGTCAAGTTATTTTCCAAAGCATCAAAGGCAGGCAAGAAACAATGAATAGAAACCAATCAAGGAGAGAAGCAACTTGGAATTAAGGAGAAATGTCCTTAAGTGAAGACAATTAACCATTGGAATAGCTTGCCTTCAGAAGTTATAGGTGCTTCATCACTGGAAGTTTTTAAGAAAAAACTGGACAGCCACCTGTTTGAAATGGTATAGGATTTCCTGCTTGAGCAGGGAGTTGGACTAGAAGACCTCCAAGGTCCCTTCCAGCTCTATTCTGATCCAATACCTGTATAGCAAGAGGGCTTACTGACTACTGGAGAGACCAAACTGGCCTACAAGAAAGACAAAATGAAGAAAAATAATGATAAAATAATAATGGAGGCATGGGAAGAGAAAGAACTTTGAAAACAGAGACAGATGGAATAATTGTGGATGCACAAAACCAAGCTTTAAGAACAAATGCATACAAAACCAGAATTGAGAAGATAGCAAGAGACAATAAGTGCCTCCTTGCAAAGAATCTGAAGAAACAGTGGACTATCTGGTAAGAAGACCTGCGCAAGAAGATTGCACAGACTGACTAGAAGCAACGGCATGACAAAATAGCAACAATGGTATATTGGGAGATCTGCAAGAAATATCATCTGTCTGCCAGGAAGAACTGGTGGGACCCTAAAATAGAGAAAATCATAGATATTGAAGAAGCTAAATTGCTCTGAGACTTTAGAATTCAAACAGACAACAGCTGCCACCTAACATCCCAGACTTAATAATTGTCGATAAGAAAGAAAAAAAATCTGGATAATGGACGTGGCAGTATTTGGAGAGAGCAGAATAGAAGAGAAAAAAATGGAGAAGATAACAAATTACAAAGACCTGTAAACAGAAATCAAATGACTGTGGCAAAAGCAAGCAAAAGTAGTTCCAATAGTAATAGGCACCTTGGATGCAATCCCAAAATAATTGGACCACACTTGAACATCATCAATGTTGACATATTCTCCCTCCCTCAATACCAGAGGGAATATTGGTGACTTGGCAGGAGCAAAGACATAGACTAGATTCAACAGAGAAGGCGAAGCAATTTTATGATCAATACTTTGGAGTGCAAGAGGGAGAGAGAAAAAGAGAGGAAAGAGAGGATAGGCATCAAGAAGAATCCATTGGAGAAAGAGACGTACAACAAAAAGGAGATGTAAGAGATCAGGAGGAAATAGCAATAAGAGAAGGAGCAAAACCAAAAGAAGTAAGAGAGATAAGAGCAACTAGAACAGCAAAACCCATTTATAAGTAAAACTATGGAAAAAGAAATAAAGTTAATATCAATCAACATAAAATGGACTGAATTCGGCAATAAAAATGAAAAGGACCTTCAGCAAACTAGAAAAATTAAAATTGGACATAATTTGTTTATAGGAAGTTCACATCAAAAAGCAACACAAGAAAGTTTTGGAATACCCGAAAATTGGGAAGTTATATGCCTCTCTCTCCCAAAGTAAGAGGCTTTACATTAAAGAGTCAATAAAGGCTAAACAAATTTTCTCAGATGAGGAAGGGAGGATTTTAATGATGGAGATAACGATGAATGATAAACAGGTGCTTTTAGTGGCAATATATGCACCAAGTAATAACCAAGAGGTTTATGGTAAATTGCATAAGAAAATAATAGAGTTGGGAGTATGAAATTTATGTATGGTAGGAGATTTCAACGCAATTGTAGATGTGGAATTGGACTATAAGACCAGAAAAACAAACAAAAAAGCTAAGAAAGTACTTCCAAAAACTTTTTTTTAAAATGGTGGAAGAATTAGGCATTCAACATGCTTGGCGAGGAATACATCATGAGAAAAACCAATATACATTTTATTCAAATAGATATATGTCTTGGTCCAGAATAGCAATGATGTGGACGTCAGCAGAGTTAATGTCTAATGTTCAAGAAATAAACATTGAAACAAGTAGCTGGGCAGACCATAATCTGATAAAAGTTATATAGAAGGGACAAAGGAAGAAGTCAAGATAGACAATGAATCAATCAATATTAAAAGAAAAGGAATTTATTCAATTTATAGAAAGAGAATTGGACTTTTTCTTTAAGGAGAATACAAAGGAAGAAACCTCACTACAGAATGTATGGGATACAGCAAAGGCATACATCAGAGGATTAACCATAACATATATGGGAAAGAGAAACAAAAAGAAGAGACAAGATCAAAAGAAATTAAAAGGTTGGTTGAAATTAATAGAAGGTTGGAGATGGAACTACAAAAAAATCCGCAAAAAAAGAATATAAAAAATCAAATGGACTTTAAAAAACACAAGTTGAACCTAATATATAAAGAACAGTTAGTGCAAAAAATTAAAAGATCTAAACAAAATTTCTTTGAAAATGCAAACAAGCCAGGAAGATGGTTGGCATATAGATTGAAAAAGAGTGTTGGTATTTGTGGAATTGGGATCGTAGAAACACCCAGGAGCATAGAAGAGTCCAGAGGCAGATGCATGAATAAATGTCTTAAATGTATTTATTCATATAATAAAGCATATTAACTATGTACAAAGGCTGTCTTAGTATTCATTATAGGATGGGGGGCACACGGTGTGTGTGACTACCCTGATCAGAGATCAAGTCTCATGGGGAACAAACACGAAAAGAGAGAGCATGGTAGAAAAGGTTAGAAGGGGTTTTATACTCAGGGTAAGCCCCTCCTTTCCACATAGGGGTGGAGGCACTCTCTGCCTCCACTGGTGTCTATATGACACATGTGCCAATGGCTTGCAAATACTTGACAGTTCCCCTCCTTGTGAGCCAATGGCATGCAAACACACTAATGCAATGCACAACAGATTTTACCCTGTGAGTAAACACAGATCTTTGTGCCTATCCGCTGGTAGAGGTTTTGTGAAAATGTCAGCTGTTTGGTCTGACAGTGCGTTAAAGATATAAACCCTATCTCTACTAGTTGTCTAACATTTGATAACGGATATCAATATGTCTGGACCTTTTCCCCACTGCATAGGCTTTGGCAATGCCTATGGCCCCGGTGTTGTCTTCTATAATTTGGATGGGCAAAGTCAGTGGTGTCCAGATGCTAGAGATTAAGGCATCAAACCATATCAGATAGTTCCCTGCCTCTGATAGGCATGCAAATTCAGCCTCAGCGGTGGAGCACGAAACAAATTTCTGTTGCCCCACATGCCAATGGATGGGTGCCCCATTTAACAGTACAAAGAAGCACGAAGTACTCCTATGTGTCTTGGTGTCGAGCCCGGCTGGGACTCGCCATCGATGGGGGTGTGTGGAAGGTTGGAGCCCCGTCGTCCAGGCATCTAACTTGTGGATTGGTGGGAGCCCTGACAATGAGCTACAGGCACCGGCAGCATCAGGAACCAAGTCATTGGCGCCCTCTAGTGACGTCAGTGCAGCGCCGATTGTCAAGCCAATTATTACAACCGGTAGCTGATCCTAGTAGACCGTAGGGGGAGATCGCTATGGATTTTATTGTCGATCTCCCCACCAGTAACGGATATACAGTAATATGGACAGTGGTGGATATGTTCTCGAAGCAAGCCCATTTTGTGCCCTGCCGAGGATTACCGTCTGAATGGAGATTGACTGATCTGTTCTTCCATCATGTCTATTGCCTCCATGGAGTTCCGAGACAGATTATTTCGGATCGGGGAGTCCAGTTTACTGCTAAATTTTGGCGATATTTTATAAACCGAATAGGATCTACCCAAGGTTTGAGTTCTGCTTTCTACCCCAGTGCTAATGGCGCAGCAGAATGGGCCAATGCCGCTGTAGAACGATACCTTTGTTGCTATGTTTCTTATCAACAAACAGATTGGTCTGATCTCCTCCCCTTCGCAGAAGTTGCCTACAACAACATAACTCATCGTAGCACGGGTCTTTCCCCCTTCCAGATAGTATATGGTAGAGGATTCCCAGCTATACCAGAAGTAGAACCTCCATCTATAGGCTTAGATATGCCGGCTGGTTGGGCAGACAAAATCCACCGTATATGGCCGGAGGTTAAGACAGCTCTGCAAAAGGCAGCGGATGAATATAAGACGTATATTGATAAAAAGAGGGCAAAGCCGAAACCGTTTGTAGTGGGAGATGGAGTTTATTTGTCTACTAAATATTTAAAACTTAAAATTCCCAGTAAGAAGCTAGGCCCAAAGTACTTAAGTCCTTTCCCAATAACCAAAGTGATCAATCCTGTGACTGTGGTTCTTAAATTACCCCCTCTATTAAGTAAAATACATCCTGTGTTTCACAGTAGCTTGTTGAAACCCATTACTGTAGACAGGACTAGTGATTCACCTGGCCCACCAGGCCCAGTACATACAGATCAGTATGAAATAGATAAAATTTTAGACTCCAGACATCGTAGGGGCAGGCTCCAATATCTGGTACGATGGAAAGGCTATCCCTTAGTGCAGGCCTCCTGGGTGGCGTCTACAGATGTACAGGCTGCCCGTCTTATACACCGGTACCATCGCAAGTATCCGGATAAACCGGGACCTTCAGGAACTGTATCTGCTGTGTCTAATCCTTCTGCTTTATATTTCGCAGGTGGACCCCTGGTAGAGGGGAGCCGCCTGTCGAGCCCGGCTGGGACTCGCCATCGATGGGGGTGTGTGGAAGGTTGGAGCCCCGTCGTCCAGGCATCTAACCTGTGGAGCCCCATCATCCAGGCATCTAACCTGTGGATTGGTGGGAGCCCTGACAATGAGCTACAGGCACCGGCAGCATCAGGAACCAAGTCGTTGGCGCCCTCTAGTGACGTCAGTGCAGCGCCGATTGTCAAGCCAAGGAACAGCTGATGGGGGGGTGTTTGGGTTACGTGCCGGATGATAGCTAATACGGCACAGAGGGTTATAAATAGCGTTGCACGGCGACTGCGTGCAGCGCTGACTTTAAACTTGTATTCCGGCTTGTTCTTTTCTTCCGGCTGACTTGCTGTGGAATTTAAAAGAAACCTGTATGCTGGCTTGTTCTTTTCTTCTGGCTGAGTTGCTGAGGAACTTAAAAGTAAACCTGTGTTAATGTTCTTTCGTGGATTGAGTTATTTTTCTTTCGCTATTTGGACCAGATGAGAGATGGAGCCAAGACTTGGTATCTCCGGCCCAGTCTGCATCCGTGAAGCATTCTAATTGGGCCTTGTCTCTATCCTCAGGTTCCAAGCGAAACACGTAATCTGCTGTGGTTTTGAGATACCTTAATAGCTTTTTAATGGCCAGCCAGTGGAACTGGGTAGGATGTTCCACTTGTCTGGATAGCAGGTTCACGGCCAGGGCAATGTCTGGACGGCTCCAATTACTTATATGTAATAATGAGCCGACCACTGACCTAAATAGAGTATTATTTTGGAACTCTGGGCTATCCTTGTGTGCCAATCCATAATAGTTGGTCTGCATTGGGATAGCAGTTGGCTTGCTATCTTCCATTTTACATTTCACCAAAAGTTCCTCTATCTTCTTTTGGGAGAGAGCAAAACCTTTTGGTGTAGCGATGATTTGTACGCCTAGGTACTTGTCCACATATCCTAGAGACTTTAGAGTGAACCTTTTTTGTAGGGTCCTGGCAAATATATTACATCCGCCCTTGTCAGGCCCTATATATAAAAGGTCATCGACATACACTAGGACTTTCTCCAGCCCCCCTTTGGTATCCCTTGTGAAGGTACATTTATCAGCTGGAGATGGATGGAAACCCAGTGATTTGAGTGTTGTAGTCAGGCATTTGTACCACATTCAGACGCCTAGAGAGTAGTTGGAGGGCCAGTCGTACTGAATCTGACCGGACACTGGTAAGATCTCATATTAAGAATTACCTAGTGGCACTTCCGGTTTGCTGTTTGTCCCCGCCGGACGCTCCTTCGGGATCGTCGAACCCATTGCCTGTAAGAGCCGCCTTTTTCAGCGGAATGGCGGCTCGAAAAAACTCCGTTTCCATTAGGAAACGGAGATAGAGCCGGCTGGGGTGGGTAGAGTCCTCTGCCTAATCCCAAAAGTTTTTTATTTACTTTTGGGAGGGAACGGAAGAGACTCCCCGTATCCCCAGCCGATGCTCCGGGCTCTGGGAAATCTCTGCCACACGCAGAGCTAGGAGGCAAAAGCAAGCCTGCAAATCTGTTAAATTAATTAAAGAAGATGTGAGCTGGACCTCTGATCCTGAAGCGCAAGTATTCTTCTTATTTTAGAAAAGTTATTGAAGTTGTTCAAGAAGTGAAAGGAAAAAAGATTTTTTAAAATGGCGATTGCTGCTGTGACTGCTGCGGCTTGAAGAGAGGCTGAAGGGGAAAGTCCTTCCGTTTTCTATTACAAAGTAGCGGAGTGAATACTTCTGGCTGTAATTGAAGGCAAAACCTCACTCTCACTCTTGTTTTTTTTCCTTTTTTTTTCCTGGGGATCTGATATTGATCTTGGTTGGAAAAAAGCTTTTTTCTTCTCTTTTCCAGTAAATCTTGTCTGTGTGGAAAAATGGCACTGAGACTTATAAAGTTAGACAAACAGGCAGTGGGGGGGGGATTCCCCCATTAACAAATTACATCAACAAGTTCTAACTCTCCAGTCTCAGAAACCTGACTTTAATATAATAGAATTTCTTCTTGAGGAGATTGTAAGAAGGGATGAGATTGTGAATCAGCAACTTGAAAAATTTAAGCTGGAAATTAAAGAAATTGGTGAATTGGTGAAATCTAAGTTTGACTTTTTGGATCGAAAAATTTTAAAAACAGCTAATGGTTTAGCAGACTTTGTGATTCAGTTGGATGCAAATACCAAATTATTAGAATCTAAAATGAAAGAAACTGAGGAGAATTTGGATGATAAGATCCAAAAAATTAAAAAGGATTTGGCAAACATTCAGGATAATAGTTCAGAAGACAAACCTAAAATGGAGGTTGACCAAAAGACTGGTAATGAAGAAAATGTACAACAGAGGATTGAAAGAGAAGTTTTAATGATTCAATATAATTTTACAGAATATGCAATTAGACTAAGAGGTCTGCAGGAAAATGACAGAGATGATTTAAGGAAGATATCTTCTGAAATTCTGGCTGGGATTTTAAAGGTTCAACCTGATGAAGTGTTTTGCAGGATCGACAGAATTTATAGAATAAACTCCTGGTTGGCAAAACAAAGGCAATTGCCTAGAGATGTGGTGATTTATTTTACTGATAAAGGAATAAGAAATGATATTGTGCAGAATTCTTTTAGTTCTACTTTGCAATTTCGTGGAAGAAAGATTTGGATTTTTAAGGAGCTCCCGCCTAAGATGTTAATGGAGAGGAAGAAATTTGGTTTTCTAGTGTCTGAGTTAAAAAAAAGAAATATCCTATTTAGGTGGGATGTTCCAGTTGGTTTAATATTCAGACACCAAGGAGTAAGATACCAATTGAACACTGTTGAAAAAGCGGAAGAATTTTATCAAAAAATCTTAAAAAAGAATTTAACATCTTTAGGCATAACACAGGACAAACAAAAGGAGTTGGAAACAAAGGGAAAATATCAAATTATAGAGGCTGTGGTAGATAAATTGTCTTCGGACTCCCTGGATACCCCAGCTGGATTGTCTATAAATATGAGAGCAGTGTCATCTGATTCCAATGTGATGAATTATCAAGTTACAGATAATTCAACCAGTGTAAATCAACCAGTTGATATACAAGTGATGGAAAAGAAATACGAGATAATAAAACAAAACCAACAAGATCAACTAGCTGATACACAATTTGTAGGAAGGAAACCAGGATGGAAATTCAACCCGCAAAAGAAAAAGAAAAGAAACAGATCTCATAGAAATAGTAGTTTCTAAACTAAGCAACAGCGAAGCCAGGGATTTTTAACGAATATGTGAAAATAGTGGAGGCGAAGTATTGTTTAATACTATCTTGAGGACAGTGGCAGACCTCTGCAATGCCGTGATTTCGGAACGTGAAAAGAGCCTTACATTGTTGGATTTGAATTATCTATTTTGGATTTCTTCTACCGATAAATATATTATAACTATTTCGAGTTGCAAGGCAAGAGAGTCATGTTGGGGCATGCAGAAGATCTGGTTGTTACCCACTAGGATGATGGGAATTAATAATCCTGATGAAAACCACAATTACAACTATATGGAATATAATCATAATGTCACTCGGGTGGTTGTTTTTATTTTTATATATATATATGAGGATATTCATTACTGATGGGGGCAGATGATGATTGAAGATTTTGAACAAACTGTTGCACCAGGATGCTATGTTACCCAGTTATGGATGATGGGCTCAACAATCCAGTGGAAAGACGTCAAAGAAGATATTATATGGATTATAAATTTAAAGCTATTGTCTTTTTTTCTTTTTATAAAATGGAATGTATACACAGATATATGTATATTTTAGCAGAGTGGGCAGTGGTTCATATTTAGAATTGTAGTGCATGGTAATTTTGCGGGAAACTGGGTTGAAATAGGTTAGTTTACTGATTGATTAGTTTAAGAAAAAGGATTTTTAAGTCATATATTTAGGGGAGTCGAGGAATTGGATAGAATTGAATAAATCTTAAATTTGGATGTGAGGAGAAGGCTGCTTTGAAATGTTATATTAATATATATAAAAGATTAAATGTTATGTTGTTGTAATAATATACTATAAGTTTGGGGGAGGAGAAAAAGGGCAGATTATTGCGAAAATGGGGGTTATAAGAATATTATGCTAAGGGTCAGTATTTTGAGGAGGGAGTAAGGGAATGGTAAAATATTATGTAATTAGTTATGAATTAGCTTAATGTTGTGAAGAAGTCACAGGGGGGATGGGTGGTGAGGGGGGGTTAGGGAGGAGGGGGGGGAAAAGGGGGAAAAACTTGTATTTGAAAACTTTTTCAATAAAAAAAAAAAGAATTACCTAGTGGCAATAAAAGCAGCAAAATGCACTTATCTTGCTGCTCTTATTGCGTCATCAGATAACCGCCCGGCCGCCCTGTTTAGGGTGACCCTCTCCCTGCTCCACCAGGAAGCGAGGGAGGACCCCTTGGAGGGAAGAGCCGAGGATTTTGTTCAGTATCTGTATGACAAAATCACTCAGATTCGGGAAGATCTGGACTCCGACTGGGTAGATCCAGCGGGGATGACGGGGGCAGGTCCTGAGAATGTTATCTGGGATGAGTTTGATCCTGTGACCCCTGAGGACGTGGACAGGATTCTGGGTAGACTGAATGCGACATGTTTGTTGGACCCGTGCCCCTCCTGGTTAGTGCTGGCTTCCCGGGAGGTGACGCGAGGCTGGCTCCAGGGGATTATAAATGCTTCATTGGGTGAGGGTGTCTTTCCCGCCGCCTTGAAAGAGGCGGTGGTGAGACCTCTCCTCAAGAAGCCTTCCCTGGACCCGGCAACATTGGCTAACTATCGTCCAGTCTCCAACCTTCGCTTTGTGGTGAAGGTTGTTGAGAGTGTGGTTGCACGACAGCTTCCCCAGTACCTGGATGAAACGACATATCTAGATCCGTTCCAGTCGGGTTTCAGGCCTGGGTACAGCACGGAAACGGCATTGGTCGCGTTGGTGGATGATCTCTGGAGGGCTCGGGACAGAGGTTGTTCCTCTGTCCTGGTCCTATTAGATCTCTCAGCGGCTTTTGATACCATCGACCATGGTATCATGCTGCACCGGTTGGAAGAGTTGGGGGTGGGAGGCACCGTATTACGGTGGTTCTCCTCCTTTCTCTCCGACCGGTCGCAGTCTGTGTTGACAGGGGGGCAGAGGTCGACCCCGAGGCCCCTTATATGTGGGGTGCCACAAGGATCGGTCCTCTCGCCCCTTCTGTTCAAGATTTATGTGAAGCCGCTGGGCGAGATCATCCGTGGTTTCGGGGTGGAGTACCATCAGTACACTGATGACACCCAGCTGTACATCTCCACCCCAGACCACCCCAACGATGCCCTTGAAGTGATGTCCCGATGTCTGGAGGCCGTACGGATCTGGATGGGGAGAAACAGGCTCAGGCTCAACCCATCCAAGACCGAGTGGCTGTGGTTTCCGACATCCCGATATAGTCAGCTGGTGCCATCGCTGACTATTGGGGGCGAAGCATTGGCCCCCACAGAGAGGGTTCGCAACTTGGGTGTCCTCCTGGATTCACGGCTGTCTTTAGAAGAGCACTTGACGGCCGGGAGGATTTTTCATCAGGTCCGCCTGATTCGCCAGTTGCATCCCTTTCTGGATCGGGACTCGTTACGCACAGTCACTCATGCCCTCGTCACCTCCCGTTTGGACTATTGTAACGCTCTCTACATGGGGCTCCCCTTGAGGAGCACTCGGAGGCTCCAACTGGCGCAGAGTGCGGCCGCGCGGGTAGTGATGGGAGCGACGTGGCACTCCCATGTAACGCCTCTCCTGCGCGAGTTGCACTGGCTCCCGGTGGTCTTCCGAGTGCGCTTCAAGGTCTTGGTTATCACCTTCAGAGCGCTCCATGGCTTAGGACCTGGCTATTTACGGGACCGCCTGCTGCCACCAATAGCCTCCCACCGACCAGTACGCTCCCATAGAGAGGGGCTCCTCCGGGTGCCGTCGGCCAAACAATGTCGACTGGCGGCCCCCAGGGGAAGAGCCTTCTCTGTGGGGGCACCTACGATCTGGAACGAGCTCCCCCCGGAGATACGGAGGATTCCGGATCTGCGTACCTTCCGTCGCGCGCTTAAGACGTTTTTATTCCATCAAGCTGGCCTGACCTAAACTTTTCCTCTTTTAAATGGAATTTTAAATTTGGTTTTAATTTATTGGGGTTTTAAAATGTCTCAGCCAAATTTATTTAATTAGTTTTATTTCTATTTTAAATTTTGTATCTATATGTTTTATTTATGGCTGTTCACCGCCCTGAGTCCTTCGGGAGTAGGGCGGTATACAAATTTAATAAAAATGAAAAAAAAAATTCTGCCTGATTGTTTGAGGCCGTACAAACTTTTCTTCAGAAGCCAGGTGTGGCCTTCCTGCTGCTGGAATCCAGGGGCACCTCTGACGTAATTTTTTTCTTTTAGATGTGCATGTAAATAAGCAGTTTGCACATCAAATTGAAAAATGTGGTCCCCATGTGCTGCTGCGGTGACCAAAGCAGCCCTCACACTTTCCGCTTTCACGGTGGGGGAGTATGTTTCATCAAAGTCCTGTAAGTAGCGCTGTGTGTAGCTTGTACTACCAGCCGGGCCTTATAAAGGAGTTTGTTGTTGGGCATTGGCTTGACCTTGTAGACCCAACGGGTGCCAATTGCCTTCCTCTGTTTGGGGACTTCCATGGGGATGAAGACTTTCAATTTTTTGAGATTGTCCATTTCCCGCTCCATTGCCACCCTCCACCTGCGCTGTTCTTCCTTGGGAAGCTGGAGAACATCTGTGTATGTTTTAGGGGCCATGGTAACGCTGTTGACCGAGGCAACACAGCCAATGTCCAACCTTTTGGGTG
Organism: Pantherophis guttatus; assembly: GCF_059756535.1. Classification (NCBI taxonomy): domain Eukaryota; kingdom Metazoa; phylum Chordata; class Lepidosauria; order Squamata; family Colubridae; genus Pantherophis; species Pantherophis guttatus. Next base: position 115,433,321 of record NC_142065.1, on the reverse strand, counting down.
GCACCCCTTTATTGGAGCGTTTTGACCGTCTGGGGAATTGCCACTCACTGTCATCACTGTCATCCGGAGCATCGGTGTCAGAATTGGAGCTGCCGGATGCATCTTTCCAATCGAAATGAGGCGGGCCTCTGTCCCAGGCGCTGCGAAGATATGGATATTTTGGTGAGGCAGGAGGTGTGAAGTCACCCAGGGATTGTTTGTTCGAATCGTCAGAGTCAGTTAGGGATTCAACACCATCCGGATCTTCGCTGGTCTGTTGTTTGGAGTGTGTTGGTTCATCCTCTTTAGGTGGTGCTGGTAGTTCAGTGTCATTTCTAATAGGGGAATAACCGGGTTCATTGCAATGAATTTTTGACCAATTTGACCCCTCCTCAAAGTAAGCTGATCTTGAGACAATGACAAGGTTATTTTTGTCTACAAATCTAGAGACCTTGCTGCCGGTGGCATAACCTATAAATCTGAGCCTCCTCGATGCCTTGCCCCCCTTTCTTCTGAGGTGCTTGGGAATGTCATCTTCCAAGCTGTCATAAGGAAGAGAGGAGAGGCTTGAACTTTCACCTACTTTTTCCCCTGAAGAACTGTCTCCACGGAGATGGGATGGGAGGGGGGCATTCCTGTGAAATGACAGAGATGGGATGAGTAGAGTGGCTTGGAAGATGGCCAATGAGATGCAGAGAATTGGGAACCAGAAAGAGAGGTTTTGTGGGGGCCAAAGTTCAGTGCTAACTACGCATTGAGTCAGGGTCAGTTTGTTATGCTCAATAAAGAGAAAAATTTCCTCAAAGATCGGGCGTTTGGAAATTCATTTATTTGGAGATAACAATGAAGCTTGACAGGAATATGGACCCAGGCATAGGAACCAAAAATTCTCAGGTGTGAGAGGCTAGGTTTCCTTCCATGGACCAGGAAGTATGGGGTTTGGTTAATGGCACTACTCCATGTCCTGTTGACTAGATAATTAGCCATTTTGACCGCTTCTGCCCAAAAAACTTGGATCATGTCGGCACCTGCAAGTAAGCAGTTCATGACATTCTGCAGCACGCCATTTCTCCTTTCTACAATGCCATTCTCCGAAGGAGTTTGAGGCGATGATTTAAAATGGAGGATACCTCTCTCCTTCATCCACTTTTCAAAAGTCCTGGATGTAAACTCAGTCCCCCTATCGCTTTGCACCTGAGCAACGCACACCTTGTGTTGCATTTGGATCTGGTTGTAAAGATATTTGAAGTTGGTAAAGACTTCAGTTTTGTCCTTTAAAATAAATACATGGCCATAACGAGAGTAATCATCGACTACCGTTAAAAAATAATGCCCCTTGCCAAGGGAGGGTCTAAAAGGACCAACCAAATCCATGTGTACCAGCTGATAAGGGTACCTTGCATGTAGGGAAGAGACCTTAGGTATAGCAGCAGTTTTTGATTTTGCTGCCTTACAGATGGCACATTCCAAATAGGTATTACAATTCTTTATCTTAAGCCCATTAGAGAAATCTTGCATTTTCCTAATAACCGAGAAGCTGGCATGGCCGAGCCTGTGGTGTAATATATGTGCACAATCCAAATGTAAAGGTTTACCCATGCACACTTTGTCAACCTTATGTATCTTACCATTACCAGTCTGTAATGGTCTGTGCAGTAATGACAGTAGGCACTGGATTAATGGTCACCTTAGACTTCCTCAGAGTTGGCTGAGGAGTTGTGATCTTAACAGGCTCAGATTTAATGGCTTTGGATGTCCTAGGAGCCGGTTTAGGAGCTACACTGGTATTAGGTCCAGCATCCTTGAGTTTGGAGAACCTGGGGGCTGGCACAGGAGGTTTCTGCTCTATCTGGGCGCTAGCCCCCTGTGCCCTCTTATTAGGTGTCTTGTGCCTTTTGACCTTTGCTTTTGGGGAAAAATAAGGCAAATTGTTGATTTTTACAGTATCACCAACAACATCCCCGCTTTTGAAAACATAACCTCCACCCTTCTCAAATAACAGTTTTACATGTTTATCCTCAGTCAATTTTAAAATACTTGGAAGGTTGTTCTTGATTGAGGGAACATACAGTGCCCCAGTAACATCTCCTATACCAGGCACATTGATCACACCTTCCCCAGTTAACTCTGCCTTGTCCTCAGTGGCAACTTTTACTGAGGACTTGAGTGGGTGTAAAATCTTAAATCATTGCTTCTTGTTAGCTATATGCGTTGATGCACCTGAATCAAGAAGCCACAGCCCCTCAGCATCCTGTACCTGGGAGGTGGGATTGTCACTTGTGACACTACAGAATTGGTATCCGTTATGACCACCTCCCCCTCTTCCACAGCCTCTTTTATTTTTATTATGCTTAGGTCCAGCCGTGTTGGCCCTAGAGCGAGGGCATTCCCTTTTAAAATGACCTTGCATGCCACAGTCAAAGCAAGTGGGAAGGGTATTAATCCTTTCACTTGTGTCCTGGCGCCTCCTCTGAGGCCTTGGCCTGTGGTATGCCTCCTCCATTTCTTGTTGTTCCTCATCTCTGCGCCTTAAATCTTCCTCAAAAAAACGACCAGAGGACTTCTGGTGGCACCGTAGGCGCCGAAGACGCTCCTTTTGTGAGCGCCAGCCCCGCGATCGCGTAAAGCCGCTAGAACAGCGCAAATCAGCTATCTAGCAGCTTGGAAACTTTCTCCCCAGGAAAAGGGGAGGAAGAGAGCAGACGGGTGCAGGTAGAGCTCCCCAAGAAGCCCCAGGAACAATTCTAGGGCTCGAAGGATGAGAGCTCCCTGGAAGCCCGACATAGCTCCGGATCCGGGATGTTTCTGCTTTAAGCAGAAGACACTGCAACCACCCCTGCAAACAATGCTTTGAATAAAACATTGGATTTTGAAGCAGGCTGAGCAAATTCAGGAGAGATTAGATTTGCAAGTACTAAACTTTAACTCCAAATGTGTATTACTTCCTTCTGAGTTACTAAGGGAAGAAAGTGAAACCAAGATGGCGATTGAGCAAACAGATTAATGACAGTTATGCAGCAAATGATTCAGCGTGATCAAACTGGTTTTATAAATGGAAGACAAATGAAAAGTAATGTAAGGCAAATTGTTAACTTATTAGAGTATTTGGGAAGGAACAACCAGGTCCCCACAGTGCTAGTTTTTCTGGATGCTGAAAAAGCTTTTGACAGATTGAACTGGCAATTCTTATTAAAACTAATAGAAAGGATGCAATTTGGAGAACATTTTATACAATCTATTAAGGCAATATATCAAAAACAAACAGCGCAAATAATAATCAATGGTGGTTTAACAGGTAATTTTAATATAGAAAAAGGAACAAGGCAAGGCTGTCCCTTGTCTCCGTTATTGTTTATTTTGACGCTGGAAATTTTATTAAATAAAATACGTGGGACTGATATAATAAAGGGAATCAGAATTAGACTGCATGAATATAAGTTACGAGCATTTGCGGATGACCTAACCTTAGCCCAACCGGTACAATCGATTACAGCCTTGATGGATATAATCTGCTCATATGGACAAGTATCTGGTTTTAAAATAAATACAGCTAAAACAAAGATAATAGCTAAAAACATGGACAGAAGCCAGAAAGAAGAGATAGAAAGGCTAACAGGATTTGAAATAGTTAAGAAGGTTAAATATTTAGGGGTTTATATTATGACTGCAAATATGAAATTATATCAACATAATTATGAACCGTTATGGCAAAAAATACAGAAAGAGATGGAAAATTGGAAGAAATTGCAACTGTCTTTGCTGGGTAGGATAGCCGCTGTAAAAATGAATATCTTACCAAGATTCTTATTTCTTTTTCAAATGATACCTATACTTAAAAAAGATGAAAATTTGAAGGAATGGCAGAAGGGCATAAACAAGTTTGTGTGGGCAAAGAAGAAACCTTGAGTTAATCAAAAGATAATGCAAGACACCCGAGAAAGAGGTGGTCTTAAAATGCCCAATTTAAGACTGTATTATGAAGCTGCTACCCTCTCAGCAATTACAGATTGGATAAATTTAACGGAGGAAGAGATACTGAATATTGAAGGATATGGTCTGGTCTACGGCTGGCATGCTTACCTATTGTATGACAAGAAAGTAGATAAGACTTTTAAAAGTCATATATTAAGAAATGCTCTACTGCGTGTCTGGAAAAAGTATAAATATAAACTAAAGGATAAGTTACCAATATGGACAGTACCCAGACACGCGATAGAGAATATAAATTTGGAGCAAAAGCAAGATAAGTTTACATATAAGGAACTCCTTTATAAGGAAGGAGTTAGATTACAATTAAAATCTATGGAGCAATTAAGAGAAGAAGGAATTATTAAGACTTGGTTTCAATATGGTCAGCTGCAGGCCAGATGGAGAGAGGATAAAAAAACTGGTATTATGCAGCAGGATGAGAATTTGATAAAGCAAATAAGAGATAAAGGTCAAATGCATATTAAAAGGTTGTATAATGTATTAGTGGAAATAGATTCGGAAACAGAGCTAGTCAAGGATTGTATGATAAAATGGGCACAAAATATAAGTGAACCAATAATGTTGGATACATGGGAAAAGATATGGGTTAGAAATGTAAAATTCACACAAGCTCAAAACTTAAGAGAGAACTTTTACAAAATGTTTTATAGATGGCATTTAGACCCAAAAAAACTAGCTTGCATGTATCCAAATTTACAACCCAAGTGTTGGCGATGTGAGTGTGAAAGATGCTACATATTTTCATATATGGTGGACATGTAAAAAAATTAAGGCTTTTTGGATTAAAATATGGTGGATTATTCAAAATATTTTAAGGAAAAAAATTAAATTTACACCACAGTTTTTTTTGTTGGGAATAGTCACGGATTGTACTGTAATAGAGACTAAGTTGGTTTTGAATTTAATAACAGCTGCCAGGTTACTGGTGGCACAGTACTGGAAGAAGGAAGATCCACCTACCATTGAGGAATGGACATTAAAAGTTGTGCATCTGGCTGAGATGGCAAAAATTTCATCATATCTTAAAGATCATTCAAATGAAAGATACATATCAGAATGGAGAAGATGGATTGACTATATGCAAAAAAAGTACCCGAACAAGAAGATTCATATAGCTTATGAATGAAATATTTTTAAGCAGTTTATGTTTATAGTTTTTGAGCTATAAGGAGTTAAAGACCTAGGGAGAATATGAATGCAATAATTTGTTAGCATATTTTAGCTTTATGTTTGTGAATGCTATACCCTGTGCCTGTTCTGGGAAGTCTAGGGAGGGGGGTGGAGGGGAAGGGGGGAGGGGGAAAGGATGGGGGGGAAATGTTTGTATTTCTTATAAAACTTTTCAATAAAAAAAAAAGATGGCAATTGAGCCTTAATGGGGCATGAAAGTGAAAGTTAAAAAGGAAAGTTTCGTTTAGCACTGGCAGCCCCTGTCTAAAATTAGAGATCTTTCCTTTGAAAGAAAGATGATTAAAGGCTAAAAAGACTATAGCAGTGTTTTTTAAAAAATGGATTGATATTATTTAAAGACTGGAAATTTCTGGATTTGGTGGATTTGTTGTTCTGGTTGCTGAATAAATTCAAATTGGAAATTAAAAATGGCTTCAAAACAAATAAAGACTATTCTCCCTAAAAGTGCTGGGAGCTCGCCAGCTCAAACGTCCAAATTGCAATCTCTCTCTGTTCCAACGGAACTACCAATATTAACACTTGAAATGTTGCAGGAAGCCCTTAAAACACAAGCCTCTGTTACAGAAAAAAAAATTACTTCGGTGTTTGAGGATAAAATTCGAGATGTTGCTGAAGAGATGGCTCAAATTAAAGAGTTCATTCAAACACGAAATCAGGAAATTAGAGAAGATATTATCATGGCAGTCCAAGGTCTGGCAGGCCATATTGACGCAATAGATGAAAAAGTGGAAGAAATTAAGCAGTCTAATGAGAATTTGGAAAATAAAATGGGAGAGTTCCAGAATAAGATGGAAAGAGCAGAGGCCGATGTGATAACGATACAATATAGAGATATAGAATTTGCTTTGAGAATAAGAGGCCTCAGAGAAAATAAGCAAGAGAATTTGAGAGAGATTTTTTCAGAAGCATTTGCACAGATAATGGGGGATCAAAAAGCAAATCTGGAATGACAAATTGACAAAATTTACCATGTCAATTCATGGGTTGCCAGACAGAAACATCTACCAAGAGACATTGTAGTTTATTTTATAACAAGGAGAATACGCAATGAAATCCTACAAGTCACTTTTAAAAATAAACTTCAAGTGCAGGGGTAGGAGGTTTTAATACTGAAAGAAATCCCCCCCAAAATGTTGAGAGCCAGAAGGGATTATGGCTTTCTGGTGGAAGAACTGAGAAACCGTCAGATATAGTACAGATGGGAGGTTCCAGCTGGACTAGTGGTGAACTATTCAGGAGAAAGATATCGTCTTAACTCAGTGTGGAAGGCAAGAGATTTCTACACCAATGTACTAAAGGCTGGATGCCCACAGTCCCCAGAAGCTAGAAGAAAGACGGAAGCAGAGGGGGCAAGAAAGGGGGAGAAGGAAGAATTGTTGGCACAGGCCCAAAGGGGAGCTTTGATTACTCAAGAAGATTTAATACAACTTTCGACTACTGCTCAAGCTTTGGAGGTATTTGAAAAAATAGAAGAACCTAAGGATCAAAGACAGACCCGAGCGGCAGCCAAGCATCAAGAAGAATTAAGAGTGCAGCAACTCCAGATGATTCAAGAAACTACAAAAACAGAAGCAGTGGGAGGAGCAAGGCCAAAAAGCAAAATGCATGGAGATTTCCAGCAGATGCTCCAAAAGCTTCAGGGGGCCAAGAATGGCAACTAGATTTCTGACTTGGAATGTTAATGGCTTAAATTCACCACAAAAGAGGAGAAAAATATTTCATTATTTGAAACAGTTTAAAAATGATGTAATCTGTCTACAAGAGACTCACATTAGAAGGAAAGATCAAAAATATTTAATAAATGCAAGGTTAGGTATACATTTTGTTGCATCTGCTCCCGAGAAGAAGAATGGTTTAGTTATATACCTAAAAAGACTTAATTGCTAAATTAATTGAAGCAGATGATCAAGGAAGATTCATAGCAATTGAACCTTTAATAAAAGGAGAAAAAATGGAGTATATGCACCGAACCAACAACAGGAAAAATTTTATAGGCTTTTACATTCCAAGTTACTACAATGGGATTATAAATCATGCATCTTATTGGGCGATTGGAATGGAGTTTTGGACACTAAAAAAGATAAGAAGGGGCTCTTGCAAAATATCTCAACGCGTGCCAGATTGCCAAAATCGTTTTTTGAAATGATGGATGATATGGATTTGAGAGATATCTGGCGAGAGAGAAACTCTGAAGAAAAAGACTTTTACCTTTTTTTCTGATAGACATCAATCTTTCTCTAGGATTGATTTCATATTAATTACTAATGATCTTTTTTCTAGGGTGAAGAAGATGAAGATCTGCCCAAGAGTTTTAACGGATCATAGTCCAGTTTGGATGGAATTAGAGTATGGAATGGCATTTAAGAGGTCTTGGAGGTTAAATGAAAATCTGTTTAGATATGAGGAAAATGTAAAAGAATGTAAAAAATTTATGAAAGAATTTTTCATTATAAATATGCATAAGGGTACATCTATGGAAATAGTTTGGGATGCAAGTAAAGCATACATGAGAGGTATCTTGATATATTTGAATAATAAATATAGACATAAACAAGAAAGAAAAAGGAAGGACTTAGAAGAGGAAATCAGAAAAAAAGAACAAGCTTTGATATTGAACCCAGCAGACAAGAAAATAAAAGAGGCAATTAACTTACTGCGAGGACAATTTAATATGCTAATGGCAGATCAGGTCGCAACTAATTTGCAATATGCTAAACATAATACTTTTTGCAATGCTAATAAACCAGGGAGATGGTTAGCATATCTGTTAAGGAAAAAACAAAAGTCACGGACCATAGAGAAAATAGAATATAAAGGTAAGGAGGTTTATCAGCAAAATATGATTAAAAAAGCATTTTTAGAATTTTATACGAGGTTGTATGCTAGTGATAAAATTCAAAGTATAGATATAGATAGAGACTTACAGAAAGAGAATATCCCTATAATTACAAAAGAGCAAAGAGAGGGTTTAAATCAACCAATAACTTCCAAAGAGATTATGTTTGCAATTAAGCAGTTGAAAGTGGGTAAAGCCCCTGGGATGGATGGTTTGACAGCTGCTTATTATAAAAACTTGCAGTTAGAAATGGTGGGACCACTCAAAGAATTATTTACTAACATACAATCTGGAGGAGATGTACTCCCATCCTGGAGGACAGCTTTTATTTCTCTGATTCCAAAGGAGGAGCAAGACCACACCCAGCCAAAAAATTATAGGCCTATATATCACTTTTAAATACAGATTACAAGATTTTTGCTAAAATACTAGCAAATAGGTTAATGACAGTCATGCAACAAATGATTCATAATGATCAAACTGGCTTTATAAATTGTGGACAAATGAAGAGTAATGTAAGGCAAGTTATTAACCTATTAGAGTATTTGGGGAAGAACAACCAATCCCTGCGGTGCTAATATTTCTTGATGCGGAGAAAGCATTTGATCGATTGAATTGGCATTTCTTATTGAAAATAATAGAAAAGATGGAGTTTGGAGAATATTTTACACAACCTATTAAGGCAATATATCAGAAACAAACAGCACAAATAATAATTAATGGTAGTTTAACAGATACTTTTAATATAGAAAAAGGAACAAGAAAAGATGTCCCTTGTCTCCATTATTGTTTATCTTGACTTTGGAATTTTTGTTGAGTAAGATACGTGGGTCGGATAAAATAAATGGAATTAAAACTAGGCAGTATGACTACAGATTACGAGCATTTGCAGATGACTTGGTTGTTACTTTAACCCAACCATTACAGTCGGTTGTACGTTTAATGGATATAATTAAAGCAATATGGACAAGTATCTGGATTTAAAATAAATGCAGGGAAAATGAAGGTAATAACTAAAAACATGACTACAAATCAAAAAGATGAATTAGAAAGACTAACAGGATTTGAAATAGTAAAAAAAGTTAAGTATTTAGGGGTTTATATTATGACAACAAATGCGAAATTATTTAAGCATAATTATGATCCGTTGTGGCAAAAAATACAGAGAGAGATGGAAAATTGGAAAAAATTACAATTATCCTTGTTAGGAAGAATAGCAGCAGTAAAAATGAATGTTTTGCCTAAATTTTTGTTTCTTTTTCAAATGATACCAATACTTAAAAAAGATGAGAATTTGAAGATATGGCAGAAGGGTATTAATAATTTTGTCTGGGCAAGGAAGAGACCGAGAATAAAACAAAAAATAATGCAGGATATATGTGAAAGAGGAGACCTCAAAATGCCCAATTTAAGATTATATTATGAGGCAGCTGCTCTGTCAGCAATTAGTGACTGGATGAATTCAACAGAAGGAGGAATATTGAATATTGAGGGATATGATTTGGTTTACGGTTGGCACGCTTATTTATTATATGATAAGAAAGTGGACAAGACTTTTAAAGGTCATATATTAAGAAATGCTTTACTGCGTGTCTGGAAAAAGTATCAGTATAAATTAAAGTTACCAATGTGGGCAATACCCAGACACGCGATAGAGAATATAAGTGTAGAGCAAAAACAAGATGTGACTATTTATAAGGAGCTTCTTAATAAGGAAGGAGGTATATTACAACTAAAATCTTTGAATCAATTAAGAGAAGAAAGGATAATTCAAACATGGTTTCAGTATGGACAGCTGCAAGCTAGATGGAGAGAAGATCAGAAAATTGGTATCTCGCAAAATGAGGAGAACTTGATAAAACAAATTAGAGACCAAAGTCAAACGCATATAAAAAGGTTGTATAATGCATTGGTAGAAATAGATTCAGAAACAGAGCTAGTTAAGGATTGTATGATAAAATGGGCACATAATATTGAAGAACCAATAATGATGGAAATGTGGAAAAAAATATGGGTTAGAAATGTAAAGTTTACACAAGCCCAAAACTTAAGAGAGAATTTTTATAAAATGTTTTATAGGAGGCATCTAGATCCTAAAAAGCTAGCCTGTATGTATCCAAGTTTGCAACCTAAGTGTTGGAGTTGCGAATGTGATGATGCCACATATTATCATATATGGTGGACATGTAAAAAAATTAAGGCATTTTGGATAAAAATATGGTAGATTCAAAACATTCTCAAAAAGAAGATAAAATTTACTCCACAGTTCTTTTTGTTAGGTATAATTACAGATTGTACTGTCATAGAGACTAAATTGATTTTAAATTTAATAACAGCAGCCAGACTTTTGGTGGCGCAGTATTGGAAGAAGGAAGACTTACCTACTATTGAAGAATGGACATTAAAAGTAGTGAATTTAGCAGAGATGGCAAAAATTTCGGCATACTTGAAGGACCATTCAAATGAAAGATATATATCGGAATGGAGAAGATGGATTGACTATATTCAAAACAAATATCGGACTAAAAAGTTTCAAATAGCCTATGAATGAAACCAATTTTTTCTTTTTGAATTATGTTTTGTTAGTTGAAAGGGGAATTAAAGAGCAAGAGGGAGTTTGGAGCCTACAGAAAGTTAGCATATTTTAGTTTATGTTTGTTAAATGTTATACCCTGTTTTTGCTCTGGGAAGTCCAGGGTGGGTGGGTGGGGGGAGGGGGGTTGGAGGGAGAGGGGGATGAGGGATGGGGGGTGGGTGGAGGAGGGAAGGGGGGGAGAAGGGATGGGAAAAATTGTAATACTTGATAAAACTTTTTAATAAAAAAAAAAAAAAAGCAACCAGAAAAGTATTCTATATTTCTTTGTTCCCTAGAAACCCCTTCTAGAGAAATAATGAAGGGACTCCAGGATTTGTCTAGGGAGTTCAACATTACACTAATTAAAGTGGATTCAGGAACAGGCTCCCCCCTCTGTATAAGCTCATCCCTCATGGCTTTAAGCGTTGCCAAATGTTCCCCCATTTTGACACCAGGTTTGAGTTTATAATTGTGAAAAATTCTTGACAATCTGCTGGTTGCAGCCATATTGTCACTATGGAAGAAATTATACAGGGTAGTCCAAACTTCCTGAGCTGTGAGGCCATCTGAAAGACTGGCATAAAGAGCTGTGTCTATAGAACTTAACAGGGTTGTGTAAGCTCTTTTATGCAGGAACTCGATTTCAGGGCTCCAAGGTAAAGGAGGTGGTCTTTTGATTATGTCCAGAGTATTTTCTCTTAAGAGAATTATCTGAATCTCTTTACACCATTTTTTAAAAATTCTGACCACTTAAATGTAATTTTTCAAAATTATTTGGCAAAGTTACAAAATTATTGCCATTAAACTGCATTGGGAGTTGTTCAAAGGGTCATTGCAGGGTCGAGTTGAGGATTTTGTGCAATTCCTGCATGATAAAGTCGCTCGGATTCGGGAAGGCTTGGACTCCAACTGGATGAGTCCGGGGGAGGAGACGAGGGTAGATCTTGAGAATATTATCTGGGAGGAGTTTGATCCTGTGGCTCCCGAGGATGTGGACAGGGTTCTGGGTAAGATTAGTGCCGCCACATGTTTATTGGACCCGTGTCCCTCCTGGTTGGTACTGGCCTCCCGGGAGGTTACACGAGGCTGGCTCCAGGGGATTATAAGTGCTTCTTTGAGTGAGGGTGCCTTTCCCACCACCTTGAAAGAGGCGGTGGTGAGGCCGCTCCTCAAGAAGCCTTCCCTGGACCTGGCTGAATTAGCTAACTACCGTCCGGTCTCCAACCTTCGTTTTGTGACGAAGGTTGTTGAGAGTGTGGTGGCACGACAGCTTCCCTGGCACCTGGATGAAGCTATCTATCTGGACCCGTACCAGTCGGGCTTCAGGCAGGGGTACAGCACAGAAACGGCATTGGTCGCATTGGTGGATGATCTCCGGAGGGCTCGGGACAGGGGTTGCTCCTCTGTCCTGGTCCTATTAGATCTCTCAGCGGCTTTTGATACCATCGACCATGGTATCATGCTGCAGCGGTTGAGTGGGTTAGGAATAGGGGGCACTGTACTGAGGTGGTTCTCCTCCTTCCTCTCCGACCGTTCGCAGTTTCTGTTGGCAGGGGGGCAGAGGTCGACCTTGAGGCGCCTCGCATGGGGAGTGCCGCAAGGGTCGGTTTTCTCGCCCCTTCTGTTCAACATTTATGTGAAGCCGCTGGGTGAGATCATCTGTGGTTTTGAGATGAGAGTCCATCAGAACGCTGATGACACTCAGCTGTACATCTCCACCCCCAGACCACCCCAACGATGCCCTTGATGTGATGTCTCACTGCCTGGAGGCCGTGCGGGTCTGGATGGGGAGAAATAGGCTCAGACTCAACCCTTCCAAGACTGAGTGGCTGGGCTTCCGGGTTTGTCTGCCACCGGCGAAGACGGTCGCTTTTGAAGGACCGCCAGCCCAGCCGCCTGTAGAGCCGCTCCGAGTGAGGGGAGCGGCTTGAAAACTCCTAAATCCTGAGGATTCGAGGAGAAGAGTGAAGCAAGAGGCAGGTCGAGCCCCTGTGAACCCCCAGAAGTTTGCTACTGGGGAGGAAACGGGCGCGGCTCCCTTTCAACTTGCGGAGACTCCGGACGGCGTGGGACGACTCTGCTTGTCAGAGCAAGCCGGCTGCAGCAAACATTTAAATTGATGAAAAATAATTTTACTACAAAACAACCTCAACCCCCAAACCAAGAAACTGCAAGTAACTCTTTGTTTCTGAACTTTTGATTTGGGAAAAGGCTAGAGTGAGTGGAACGGCTTGAAAAAAAATGGCGCCGTTCCAGCGTTAACGAGCTGAAAGGGAGAGTGATCTTGCAAAGCTATTTGAACAAGCTACATTGTAGCACTGCTTGTAGCAAGTGAACAGAGAAGAGTGGAAGAAAAAATTCCTTTTAACATAAACCTGAGCTTGCTTCAGCTTACTTAATTTCTAATTTGGTTAAATCTGGGGGACTTTTTCAAAGGACTTTGTGGAGGAGCAAAGGAAAAAAGACTTCCTTTTTTTAGAAAAGTTAATTTACGTGGTAGAATGGCTTCAAAGAAACAGGAAGGAAAGGCTGCAGGGGAGGGATCTCCCACTCATAAGCCGGAACAGCAGCCCCCTCCCAGCCAGCAGGGTGAGGGAAAGGACTTTGATGTTCAAAATTTGAAGGACTTTATTACCCAGGCTCTGGATGATAAATTTCAAAAATCACAACAGGAAATGAAGAAAGAAATTAATGAATTCAAAGAGGCAATGAAAGAGAATTATGACAAGGTGTCTGACAAATTGACAAATGTGGTTTCTGATCTGGCAGAAACCATTAGCAAAGTGGATTCCAAACTGGAAGAATTTAAATCAGAAGTTAATGTTAAAATGAAGGATACTGATTCTAAAATTGTTGATGTGGACAATAAAGTGCAGAGAGTTGAAAATGAGATTACAATGTTACAGTTTCGATCCATGGAATTTGCTATTAGGCTTCGAGGAATAAAAGAAAATGATAGGCAAGATTTGAGACAGATTTGTTCAGATGCCTTGGCTGTATTGTTAAAAATTGATCCAGCAGACGTGGGCTATAAAATAGATAAAATTTATAGAATAAATTCATGGGTGGCTAGACAAAGAAAATTACCCAGAGATGTGGTGATATATTTTACAGACAGAAGAATAAGAAATGATATTTTGCAAAGATCCTTTCTTTCCTCTGTGCAAGTGGAGGGAGCTCAAATTGGAGTTTATAAGGAACTGCCACCTAAGATGTTAAAAGATCGAAAAGAATATAGGTTTCTAGTGAATGAATTGCAAAAGCAAGAAATACCATTCCGGTGGGATGCCCCAACTGGTATAATTCTGAAATATAATGGAGAAGGACACCGATTGAATACTTTTCAGAAGGCGGAATATTTTTACTATAATATTCTTAAAGAAAGATCATCATCCCCACGTACATCTACAATGCTGGAGATAAAAAGTGATAAGGAAAAGCAATTTCAGTATGAGCGGGAACAACAGTCCAAGCAGACGGAATTAGTGGAAATGCAGGGAGCTGTAGGAGGAGGAGGCCTTATGGAGGAATCCCTGCTAGAATCTTCACCAATTTTGTCAACAAGAGATGCTGCTTTGGATCCAGCTCGGATACCTGAAGTTAAGGACCAACGTATAACTCGCGCAGTCTCCAAGCAAATAAAAGAAAAACAACAACAAGTAAGCCAACATAAAGGGGGAGCCAAAAGCACCACACAAAGTGAAGCTATGGGGGGAGCAAAGCCGAAGACCTCAGAAGAAGCGAGGCAAGGCAGCTCATCGCTTCAGAAAGGTCAAGATGACAATTAGGCTTTTATCTTGGAATGTTAACGGATTAAACTCACCACAAAAAAGGAACAAGTTATTTACATATCTGAGACAATTTAATAATGACATAATTTGTCTACAAGAAACTCATATTCGAACTCAAGATCACAAATACCTGATAAACTCTAAATTAGGAACACATTTTATAGCTTCAAACTCGGAAAAAAAGAATGGTGTGGTTATTTATGTAAATAAAAGATTGTCTGCTAAAATTATAGAAGTAGATGAAGGTGGTAGGTTTATTGCAATTGAATTGTATACAGCAAATGGCCAAATTCTTCTGATTGGAATTTATGCTCCGAACCAACAACAGGATCATTTTTATAAGACTTTACATAATAAAATATTGCAATGGGATTATAGATCTATTTTAATAATGGGAGATTGGAATGGAGTAATTGATTCTAAACTAGATAAAAAGAGTTTGGCGAAAGTAAGGATCAGACTACCACAGACTTTTTTTGATATGAAAGAAGATTTGGAATTAAAAGATATCTGGAGAATTTACAACCCAAAAGAATTGGACTATACTTTTTTCTCTGACAGACATAGATCTTTTTCCAGGATTGACTTTATCTTGTTATCAGATGATTTACTTGTTAAAACAAAAAGAACAAAGATATTTCCAAGAACTTTAACTGATCATAGTTCTGTATGGATAGAAATTGAGATGGGAAAAACTGAGAGAAGGTCATGGAGATTAAATGAAAATTTGTTTAGATATGAAAAAAATATAACAGAACTTAAAAAACAGATGAAAGAATTTTTTGAGATGAATTTGAATAAGGGTACCCCAATTGAAATTGTATGGGATGCGAGTAAAGCGTATATGAGAGGGGTACTCATTTATATGAATTCTAAACATAAACAGAATCGACAAAAGAAAAGACTCGAATTGGAAGTAGAAATAAAGAATAAGGAACAGTTACTCATTAAAAACCCAACAGATGAAAGAATATCTGGTGCTATAAAACTTTTGAAAGATCAATTTCAAATGCTCTTGGCGGAGCAAGCTGCAACAAATTTACAATATGCGAAGCATAATACGTTTTGTAATGCTAATAAACCGGGAAGATGGTTGGCCTATACCTTAAGGAAGAAGCAGAGTATACGGACTATTGAGAGTATTGACATTGGAGGGAAAGAAATTTCTCAACAAAAATTGATTAAAGAAGTCTTTGTAGAATATTATACTAAATTATATGCCAAAGATGATATACAGAATGGACTTAGAGAAAAATATCTAGAAGAGAAAAGAGTCTCAAAAATTACTAGTCAACAAAAAGAAAGAATGAACTATCCTATAACAGTTGAGGAAATAATTGCAGCAATTAAACAATTGAAAACAGCTAAAGCTCCTGGAACAGATGGATTGACTGCAGTGTATTATAAAACTTTACAAGCAGAAATGGTGGAACAACTTAGAGACTTATTTTGCAATATACAACAAGGGGGTAAAATACCCCCATCATGGAAATCAGCATATATTACTTTGATACCAAAAGAACATGTAGGTCCTAAAAAACCGGAAAATTATAGACCAATATCTCTTTTAAATAATGACTATAAAATTTATGCAAAAGTATTAGCCAACAGATTGATGCCAGTAATTCAAGAGGTGATTCATGATGATCAAGCGGGATTTATCGAGGGCAGATATATGAAGGATAATGTAAGGCAAGTAATAAATTTACTGGAATATCTTGAGAAGAATAAACAGATCCCTGCAGTGCTGGTTTTTTTGGATGCAGAGAAGGCCTTTGATAGAGTGGATTGGAATTTTCTAGTAAAGACTTTGAAAAAGATGGACTTTGGGGACCAATTTATACAGGCGATTTCGGCAATTTATCAAGAGCAAAAGGCACAGATTATTATTAATGGAAGTTTGACAACAGAGTTTAAAATTGAAAAAGGAACAAGACAGGGATGTCCGTTGTCCCCACTTTTATTTATCTTAACACTAGAAGTCTTGTTAAATACAATACGGGACTCTAATATCTTGAAAGGTATAAAGATTAGGCAAGAGGATTACAGAATAAAGGCATTTGCAGATGATCTGGTTGTTACCCTATCACAACCAATGGAATCAATAATCTTGATGAAGGACATTATACAAGATTATGGTAAAGTTTCAGGTTTCAGATTGAATCCAAAAGGGACTAAAATGATAGTTAAAAACATGACACAAGATCGCAAACATGAGCTTGAAAGGAGGGCAGGTTTTGAGATTGTACCTAAGGTAAAATATCTAGGAGTTCAGGTTGCAGAATCAAACATGAAATTGTTTCAAAATAATTATGAGGTGTTGTGGCGAGAGGTGCAGAAAGATATGGAGACTTGGAAAAAACTGCAGCTGTCTCTACTTGGAAGAATAGCAGCAGTTAAGATGAATATTTTGCCAAGATTTCTTTTTTTGTTTCAAATGATTCCGGTGCTCAAAAGTGATAAACAATTGAAAGTTTGGCAATTTGGAGTGAATAAGTTCGTCTGGAACGAGAAGAAGCCGAGAGTGAAATTGAAAATTATGCAAGATGTTCCAGAAAGAGGAGGTCTTAAACTTCCAAACCTACAGTTATATTATGATGCAGCAGCTTTAACTTTAACAAGTGATTGGTTTGGAAGTAAAAAGGCTGGAATATTGAATGCAGAAAGTTTTGATCTTGAATTTGGATGGCACGCTTACTTATTTTATGATGACAAAGTTGATAAAATATTTAAAAGTCATATACTTAGAGACTCTTTGATGAGAGTTTGGAAGAAGCACCGACTCAAATGGGATTATAAAATACCGCTATGGTTGGATCTTGGTCATACTTTGTGGAATACAAATATAATGTCACTCGGGGGGTTTTTATACAAAGAGGTTCTTTTTACAGATGCGGGCAGATGGCAGCTGAAGAATTTGCAGACACTGTTGGACGAAGGGATTAATTTAACTTGGTTACAATATAATCAATTACAATTGAGATGGAAAGAGGACCAAAAAATTGGTATTATGTTGCATGAGGAAGAATTGGTTAGACATATAAGAGAGAAAGGTCCAATGCATATTAAAAGGCTTTATAATGTTTTGCTAGAAAGGGATTCAGAAACTGAATTAGTTAAAGACTGTATGATTAAGTGGGCACAAAATTTTGAAGAACCAGTGAAGTTGGAAACATGGGAAAAAATTTGGGTCCAGAATGTTAAATTTACACAGTCGCAGAATTTGAGGGAAAATTTTTACAAAATGTTTTATAGATGGCATCTAGACCCTAAGAAACTGTCGTGTATGTATCCTAATGTTCAGCCAAAATGTTGGAGGTGTGATTGTACAGATGCTACATATTTTCATATTTGGTGGACCTGTAAGAAAGTTAAGGCTTTTTGGATAAAAATTTGGTGGGTTATGCAGAATGTTTTGAAGAAAAAAATTCAATTTTCTCCACAATTGTTTTTATTGGGTATAGCTAAGGGTTTTACAGTGGATGAAACAAAGTTGATTTTGTATATGATTACAGCAGCGAGATTGTTGATAGGTAAATATTGGAAAAATGTAGCTTTGCCCACCGTTCAAGAATGGACTTTGAAGATGGCCAGTTTCGCTGAGATGGCGAAGATTTCAGCATATTTAAAAGACCGCTCACAAAAGACTTATGAATGTGAATGGAAAAAATGGATAGATTATGTGCAGAACAAATATCAAACTAGGAAGTATCAAATAGCTTTTTATTGATAGTATTATATTACATTAAGATAGAAATATTTGAACTATGTGAAGATGAAAAATGATATGGGGGTTGGGGGGGTTTAAAGTTCAAGGGTTTTTTTTTTATATAAAGGGGATAATGATGGGGTACACTCTATGGAAGTCCGGGGGGGAGGGGAGGGTCAGGGGGGGTTAGGGAGGATGGGATGGGGAGTTTGGGGTGGGTTAGGGGGGTGAAAATGGGGTGAAAATGTAATTGTAAAACTTTTACAATAAAAAAAAAAAAAGACTGAGTGGCTGTGGCTTCCGGCGTCTCGATATAGTCAGCTGGTGCCATCGCTGACTATTGGGGGTATAGTTTATTGAATAGCCCGAAGGCCTTTTCAAACAAAACAGAAAAGAAAAAGGTAAAAAGGTAAAATGGTTACAAAAATAGCAATTTAAAAATATATGATAGATGACGTTAAAATTTTACAATATCAATTTTCAATAGGTAAGTTGCCAAGACTAGATAACCCAAATAGGATAGCTCCTCTCTAACTGAGCTCATCTTCCTTACAATCGATAAAATGTTTTTTGATATAACTGGCTCGTATTGCTGTCATTCTTTGAAGATATCGAGTGATCGCTCTTACCAGGGGAGGAGAGCTATTGGGGGTGAATCTCTGCCCCCCATAGAGAGGGCTCGCCATCTGGGCGTCCTCCTGGATGCACGGCTGTCTTTAGAAGAGCATATGACGGCCATGGCCAGGGGGGCTTTTTATCATGTTTGCCTGATTCGCCAGTTGCAGCCCTTTCTGGATTGGGACGCCATGCGCATGGTCACTCACGCCCTTGTCACCTCCCGGCTGGACTATTGTAATGCTCTCTACATGGGGCTCCCCTTGAAGAGCACTCGGAGACTCCAACGGGTCCAGAATGTGGCTGCGCGGGTGGTTATGGGCGTAACCCGTTGTGCCCACGTGATACCCCTCCTGCGCGAGCTGCACTGGCTCCCAGTGGTCTTCCGGGTGCAATTCAAGGTGCTGGTTACCATCTTTAAAGCGCTCCATGGCATAGTACCTGGGTACCTTCGAGACCGACTTCTGCCTCCAATAGCCTCCCACCGGCCAGTCCGCTCCCACAGAGAGGGTCTCCTCAGGGTGCCATCGGCCAAGTTATGTTGGCTGGCGACACCCAGAGGGAGGGCCTTCTCTGTGGGAGCCCCTGCCCTGTGGAATCAACTGCCCCCGTAAATGCGTAAGATCTCCGACCTCCGTGTATTTCGCTGTGCCCTCAAGACCCTGCTGTTCCGCCAGGCCGGGCTATCAATGTAATGATTTTAAATTAGGTATTTTAAATTGTGGGGGTTTTAAATTTGAGCCGAAACTATTTAATAATTTTAATTATTTTTAATTGATGTTTTGTCTTTGTGCTTTTAATAGGCTGTACACCGCCCTGAGTCCTCCGGGAGAAGGGCGGTATAGAAATATAATAATAATAATAATAATAATAATAATAATAATAATAATAATAATAATAATATTCAAAGGGCTGAAAAGAGCCTATTGTGAATGGCATTGGGATCCCTAACCCTGGGATCGATTGCTTAGGTCTGGCTCCTTCTTGTAGTCTTTCTGTAGTTTGAAGCAACTGGGCACGTGCAGGAAATGGAGCATGCTTCAAAGCCTTTTCTTGTTGGAGCTCTGATCTCCCTCTCTGGGTTCTGAAGTCAGGTCTGGCTGAAACCTCAGCATAGGCCCGAAAATCAGCTGTGCGGCAGGGAAAACTTGGAGGAGCGGGAAGAAGGCCTGGAGATCTTTCTGGAGACTGGAGGCCCATCAGATGAGGTCTATGGGCTGGATAGGCGTGAAAATGTCTCTGGATCTCCTCAGATCCATCTCCTCCTCCATCAGAGGAGCAGGATTGCAGCTCCGGATCATCCCAGCAGCACTGGAAAGGTGCGGAGGCCTCAGTGTGGGCCTCCGTGAAGCATTCAGCGAATGGTAAGTGCCTCTGCAGTGGGGAGTGGAAGGCTGCAGGCCCATCTGGGTTCCTCCGGGGGTGGGAGGCTGCGTTTGGGATCCTTCTTAAGTGGGCAGCTGGGTCTGGGACCTCGGTGTGGCTGGTGGGTGGTTGCTCCCTAATTTCCAGGGCAGCGACAAGGGTCTCTATGGCATCTTTGATGTTTGCTGTGGCAGGCATGGCCTGGCAAGGGGCTTGTAGGTTTGGAGTGGTCCTCTGGGCCGCTGGAGTGCTGAACTGACTGGCTGGCATTGTAGGCCTGGACCGTGGAGCTGGGGTAGGCCTGGCTCGTGATTCTGGCAAAAGTGCCGTCATCTTGGAGGAAGTTGGCTCCAGAAGGGGGCTGGTGGCCATTTTGTTTGGCGGGAAACTGGGTGGGTGGGGAGTCTCTCTGGCGGCAGGTGCCATCTTGAAGAGATCAGGCAGGGGAGTCCTTACCGGGATGGCAGGCATCTCTGGTGCTGCCTCCTCAGGCCTCTTTCTGGCTGCTGCCCTTGTCTTCAGGAGGGAGGCGAGCGCTGCTCGGCACTCCTCTTCTGACATCTCAGCCACTTGCCTCTCCAGGCTTTCATCTTGTCCTTCTGCCCTCTGTCGTCAGTGCTGAAGAAGCCTTCTCCAGCATCGCTTGGCTCAGCCCCTGGAATCTCTTGCTGCATCTGGGTGGCCTCTGGCTGCCAGGATGTAGCTGGATGGAAACCCCCTTCAATGTTTTCCATCGGTGATTCAGACTGGGGCTGCTATGAAGGTCTCCTCCGTTGAAGGCCTCTGGTCACAACAGGAGAGCTTCTCTCATGGGTTATTTTGGAGGGCATCTTGCCTTTTCAACAGTTCCTGGAGTGGTTTTTTTTTTTTTATTTGATTTGATTTATATGCCGCCCTTCTCCGGAGACTCAGGGTGGCTTACAGTGCATTAAGCAATAGCCTTCATACTTTTGTATATTTATACAAAGTCAGCTTATTGCCCCCACAAACTGGGTCCTCATTTAACCTACCTTAGAAAGGATGGAAGGCTGAGTCAACCTTGAGCCTTGGAGAGATTCGAACCAGCAGTAAATTGCAGGCAGCTGTGTTAATAACAGGGTGCTTTAAACCACTGTAGTACCAAGGAGTTCTGCTACCATTCCCTCTGCTACCATTCTGTGGAATTGGGATCGTAGAAACACCCAGGAGCATAGAAGAGTCCAGAGGCAGATGCATGAATAAATGTCTTAAATGTATTTATTCATATAATAAAGCATATTAACTATGTACAAAGGCTGTCTTAGTATTCATTATAGGACAGGGGGCACACAGTGTGTGTGACTACCCTGATCAGAGATCAAGTCTCATGGGGAACAAACACGAAAAGAGAGAGCATGGTAGAAAAGGTTGGAGGGGGTTTTATACTCAGGGTAAGGCCCTCCTTTCCACATAGGGGTGGAGGCACTCTCTGCCTCCACTGGTGTCTATATGACACATGTGCCAATGGCTTGCAAATACTTGACAGTATTACCTGATACGTTTCTTCTTAGTGTACTGGAAGGATAATCTAATCGTGTGGGTTGTAGACTTCTCTTCCGCTTTTAAGACTGAGTCAATCAGATCCTTGATCCCGCCTTCTCCTACTGAGCATGCCCAGAATTTGATGAAGACAACCTGATTGACTTGTTTTGTTTTGGTGCTGGTGCCTACGTCCCTGGGACTCTAGATTAGACCATTGCCAGGGTGGGATTGGATTATCCTTCCAGTACACTGAGAAGAAGTGTATCAGATAAGACCAACGCTCTTTCTCCAGTCTACTGGAAGGCTAATCCAATCATGTGGGACATATCAAAGCCGGTTGTCCTAAGGGTGGGAAGTGGTCTGGTCCTGAATCCCCGATTCTGTGTGTACCTTTTGCAAAACACATCTGTCAAAGGCTGCTTTGGCCAAGGCAAAGACATCTAGCTTGTAATGTCTTATGAATGGGGATGGAGAAGACCACGTTGCTGCCCTACAAATGTCCTCAATAGAGGCTTGCATATTCCATGCGGCCGTCGTGGCTGCACTTCTAATCGAATAAGCTGTTACCCATTTGGGCAATGGAAAGGCCTGGGTCTCGTAGGCTTTGGTGATTACAAACTTGAATCCACCGACCTATGGTTGAAGGTGTGATTTTGTTGCCCAACATCTTCTGTTTGAATGAGACAAACAGTGATTCTGTTTTCCTAATAGGGGCTGTCCTCTTTAGGTAAATGCGAATAGCTCTCCTAACATCTAGGGAGTGCCATTCCTTCTCTAGATTGTGACTTGGTTTCGGGCAAAAGTCTGGTAAGATGATTTCTTGTGCCCTGTGAAATAGGGAATTCACCTTCGGGAGGAAGTGAGTGAATTATACAAAGGTCCTTCCTCATGGATAGGGCTGCTAACTCCAATACTCTTTTGGCTCTTCTGGCCATCAAAAACGCTACCTTCCAAGTGTGGAATTCTAGACTGGTTGAACGTAACAGTTCAAACGGTTCTGCCATGAGCGCCCTAAGCACCTTTGGTAGGTCCCAAGTGGGATATCTATGTATCATTGTTGGTTTTAGGTTGGTTGCGCCTCTGATAAAACTGCGCACCAGTGGATGTCTGGCTAGGGAATCTAACTTCCCGCAATCTAATATGGATGCCAGGGCTGCCACTTGCCTGCGTAAGGTGTTGGGAGACAGGCCCTTGTCTAGGCCTTCCTGGAGAAACTCCAGGTTTTTGGTCACCGATACAACTGTGGGCTCGATATGCTCTTTGGAGCACCAGTTGCAGAAGGCTCTCCATGTGGCATCATAAATTCTGTTAGTTGAAGGTCTCCTGGTGGCCTGTAATGTTTGTATGTCTTTACTTAGTTTGCTCAGAGCTGACCACTCAAGTGCCATATGGTTAGGTGGAGCCATTGCGGATCTGGATGAGACAAGGCACCTTGACTGAGCGCTATTCTGTCTCAAGGGATCCTCCATGGTTTGGCTATTGATAGGCGTCTTGGCCAATGTGGAGCCAGGAGAAGGACCTCCGCCCTCTCCTCTATCAGTTTTTTTACCACTTTCAGGATTAGTGGAAGTGGGGGAAAGGTGTATAGAAGACCCCTAGGCCATGGGATGCGGAGGGCGTTGACCCCTTCTGTCCCCAGTGTTGGGAATCTGGAAAAGAATCTTGGTAGCTGGGCGTTTGATGTAGAGGTAAAGAGGTCCAGGATCGGGTTCCCAAACTTCCTTGACAACTCCCTGAACAGGTCTGGATGTAGTTGCCACTCTGAGTGGTTGACTGTGGTTCTGCTGAGCCAATCCGCCTGCACATTCGTTATTCCCGAAATGTGCTCTGCTTTGATGGAGAGGAGGTGTCTCTCCGCCCAGAGCCCTAATTGTCTCGCCTCCTGCATGAGTGTCCTGGAGTGAGTCCCCCCTTGCCAGTTGATATGTGCCTTGGTAGCCACATTGTCTGTTAGAATGAATATATGGTGTCCCGAGATACTGCTCTGAAATCTCTGCAGTGCTAGATGAACTGCTTTGAGCTCTAGCCAATTGATGTTGTTTTTGAGGTCTGTTTTGGACCATTGTCCCTGTGCTATCTGGGACTGGAAGTGAGCACCCCAGCCGAAGAGGCTGGCATCCGTGGTGATGGATAGGCGTTTGGGTTCCTTGAAACCACAACCCCAGCTTATGGCCTGCGACCTCCACCACTGGAGGGAGTGTAGTACCTTTGGTGGAACCTGGACCTTGAGTTTCGAGTTGCTCCTGCCAGATCTCTGGTATGGCAAGAGGAACCACTGCAATGTCCTTGTGTGAAGCCGTACCCAAGATACGATTGCTATTCAGGACACCATTTTACCAAGGAGTTGTGACAGTACATTCAGCGATACTGTTCGTGCCGCCTGAATTTGGTCTACCAGTACCTTGATGCTGGCTTGCCGTTCTTGTGATAGGTAAACCTCACATAACCTGGTGCCTATGACTGCGCCCAAGTGTAGTAGTCGCTTTGTTGGAAACAGATGGCTCTTGTCAAAGTTTACTGAGAACCCGTGTTCTTGCAGCATCCTGATGGTGATCCGTGGATCCTCTGCTGCCCCGTCCGGGGAACAGGACTGTATCAGTATGTCGTCCAGGTAGCATTGTACGCGTACTGGGATCACTCTGAGATGCGTCGCCAGCACTGCCAGTATCTTGGTGAAGGTTCAAGGCCGAAAGGAAGGGCCTTGTATTGGAAATGACGGCCTGCATACTGAAATTGCAGGAATTTCCGACGCGCTGGCAGTTTGGGAATGTGTAGATAGGCCTCCATAAGGTCTACGGAAGTCAGGAAGTCGCCTTCCCGAATGCTCCCAGTATGGACTGAAGGGATTGCATTTTGAATCTTTTGTATATTAAGTATCTGTTCAGCTTTTTTAGATCCAGAATTGCTCTGTAGCCCCCCGAAGGCTTCAGAACTATGAACAGAATGGAATAGAACCCCTGTCCTAGCTCGTCCTGAGGGACCAGTTAAATGGCTTGGTTGTTTAGTAAGTGTTGTATTGCTATTTCCATGAGCCTCCTTTTTGCCCTGTCGTTTGATATCTGACAGCTTATGAAAAGGTTCAGGGGCATGGAGAAAAATTCGAGGGAGAGACCTAATCTCACTATATTCAGCACCCAGATGTCTGTTGTTGTTGCTTCCCATTGCTCGGCAAATAGGCGACTGCCAATGGGTTTGTTTGGCTGTCATTTGAGCGACGGAAGGGATGGCTATTCATCCCCTTGAATAGTCGCTTGTTTTGACCTTGTTGACCATACCTATCCCTGAAGCTGAATCTATCTGGCTGGCTGTTTCGGTGTGTGTATGCCCTCTGGAACTGGTGGGTTCTGAATCCGGCATCTGAGGATCGAAAGGAATGCCTACGAAAAGGGGATGCTTGACCCTGGTCCGATTTTCTCGAGGGTAGGACTTTCTTCCTGTCCTTATTCTCCACCAACACAAAATCTAAAGCCTCTCCAAATAGTTTACCGCCCTTGTAAGGAGCAGAAGCTAGCTTCCATTTAGACTTTATGTCCCCCTGCCAGTGCCGAAGCCACAGCATTCATCGGGCCCCTACAGAGGTGGCCATGGCTTTGGAAGCAAACCTGGTGGCATTCATCATGGCATCTGCTGAGAATTCAACTGCAGCTATCACTTTGTTAAAATCCTGTTGGGCGCAGACATCCCCAAGAACCACCCTCTCTCGCATCTGATGATGCCAAACAAGCGTGGCCCTGTTAAAAAATGACACGGCCATGGAAACTCTTATCGCCCAGGCAGACACCTGGTGTGTTCTGCGGAGTGTCATTTCCGCCTTTTTATCCTCCGCCTTAACAGAGTCTTCCCCGTAATTAAGTAATAAGGTGAAGGAAGTTAAGGCTGTTACTGGTTCATCTATCGCTGGAGATTGAAGATCCACAGCTAGGTCTAGGGCCATATTATAAAGCCTCCTATCAGAACCCCCTGGTGTAGTGAACACCACTGGTTTGTCCCATTGCCCCTGAATTATATTACAGAAAAAATTATTTGAAGGAATCTCTTCGGTCTCCCTAGAGGGCTTTGGGAATAGGAGCTCCTGTGGATCTACCAGGTGAGTAGCCGCCTCTGCTGTGGCCAGGCCAGTCACCATATTTGTTGCTGCTTTGGCCTTAAACAGCAATGAACTAAAAAGGGCTGGCCGAAAGAGTCCTGTAAACGCAGGGGTCTCTGGGTTCCTCCCTTCATCTTCTGAGAGGTCAGAATCCCTCTGATCCTCTTCCCCTGAGGCCTCAGCCTTGCTTTGCGTGGAAGAGAAATTTGAGTGTGTCCCTTGTGGGGCTTCCATCTCTTCTTGCTGTTGCAGTGATTTGAACTGATCCTGACCACTAGAAAATTCCTGTGTCCTTGTGTCTGCCTGTTGCCATTGTACATGACCTATGTTAATGGCCTGTGATAATATTGAGATCAGATTTTTCATTTGATCCATAAATTCTGAATCTGGGGCGGCTGTGACTAAAGATGTGGCCTCTGGAGTGATTTTCATTCTCTTTGCCTTAGGTTCACCGTGTATTTAGTTGCAAGGATCTTTCCTGTGCTATCCCATCATTGCCTTCTGAACAAAGCAATGGTTGCTGAAGTGGATCTCCGATGCCATCTAGTGGCCCTGCTTAGCAGAAAGGAATCTGCTGCTCCATTTCAATAGGCTGATTTACTTGCTTAGCCAGGGAAACGCGGGAAGACTCAAATTCCCTTTCCCCAGGGCGTCCTTCCTCTTTCCTTTGTTCTGCCTCTCTCTCTGCCTTAGCTATTGTCTTGCTAATAGCTTTATGGCGTCTCAGAGCATCTTCCTCTTCTATCTTGGTGACTCTCCTAGAGGAAATGGCTCTCACTTTTAATTTTTCAGCTGCCCCTTTGGTGAGGGATTTATCTCCCTGGACTTGGTCTGGAGAAAGTGAAAAATCAGCCATGCTTTGTTTTGCCCCACTGATTATGACAGGCTCGGACACAAAGGATCTCTGCTGTCCCGGCTATCTTCCCTGTTTGCTTCTAGCCATTTAGCTGTTAAGGAATTGCTCCAGGCTGAATTTTGGCGAAGCTGTTCAGACTAGGCTGGCGAGCTTGCCTCAAATTAATCCTAATTTTGTCTGTTTCAACAGAGCTCATCTACAGGCAGACAATGAATTTTAACTCCCCAGCTCAGTGGCTTGAATATTTTTCCTTAGAAGGAACCCCCAGCCTCTCTCAATCAGGCACGGCGTCCCTTTGTGCCCCCCCCCCAAACAAGCACCCTGGGCTGCACTGTTGCAGCCCTTACAAGACAGAAACCATTAGCCTTTCGCAAAGTGTGAGTGGCTTCACATGGAGCCGGGCTTACAGTTTCTTGAATTCACTTTTCTTTGCACCAGCACCCTTGCATGTCTCCTTCGCTTGGTGACTGAGTCAAATTCTGGGCATGCTCAGTAGGAGAAGGCGGGATCAAGGATCTGATTGACTCAGTCTCCAAAGCGGAAGAGAAGTCTACAACCCACATGATTGGCTTAGCCTTCCAGTACACTGGAGAAAGGAGAAAGAAAAGAAATTGATTCATCAATTAATAGATTATGTTAAATGACGATAAAAAGGAAATAATTCATGATTATTATGAAAAACTATATGGACAAGAGATAGTTCCAGAAGATAAAAAAAAAACAATCCTTAGAAAAAGTAAAACTACCCACAATACCAGAAACAGTTAACGCAACATTGGAAGAAACAATAACAATGATGGAATGAACAGAAGCAACTAAAAGACAAAAGAATGGCAAAACATCAGGCCCGGATGGAATACCAGCAGAACTATATAAAATATTACAAAACTCTATAGGCAATTTCAGTGTTGGAAGTATTTAATGAATTAATTTTAGTGTCAGCATTTCAGAAAAACCCCAACTCCAAGTAAAGACACGGAAGCAAGCATTTTCCCAAAGTTCTCTTTACTAGAATAGGTAAACTGGCACATCTGGGAAAACCCAAATCTGAAAAGCCCGGGTTTTCCTTCAGTAAGTCAAAGCTCCCAAAACCATCCCCCTTCTCCCCAGTCGATCACATGCTCCAATCAACATCCGTTCCATCTCGACCCAGCCCCCTGACCACTCCTTCTCCAGATGCTGGATCGCCCTGACCGTGACCAACAGGAAGAATGCTATTATGTCTACTAACAACCCCTCTCCTTAATCCCCCCTCCTACTTTCCCTCACATGAGAAGGTGGCAGCATTGAAGCTTCCAGCCTAATATGGCTTCCAAAGCTGACAGGCATCCCCCCCCCCTGCAAAAAGAACATCATCCTGAAAAATAAAGCAGACAAAACACAAAAGAAGGGGTTAACGCCGTGCACAAGATCCCTTAACCCCCTCTCCCCCCTCCAGGGGGACCTTTCGGTTTCTCAGGAAATTTATCATGAAATTGTTTCACTAGAATATCAGCATTTACATCCCAACTCTTCACCCAAGTAGCTTCAGCTAAAGGGTAACCTTTCCAATGTACCAAATATTGTAAGCGACCTCTGTAGAGTCTAGAGTCCAGGATTTTCTTCACCTCATAATGAGTCTCTCCTTGTACTACCAAAGGAGGGGGTGGAGCAGCTGGCAAGGGTCTTAGATTAGATTCTCTGGCCGGTCTTAATAAACTACTGTGGAAAACGGGGTGTACTTTCCCTAATATGGAAGGGAGGCTAAGTTGGACAGTCACTGGGTTAATAACTTTCACTATAGGGAAGGGACCTATGAATTTGGGTCCAAACTTCTTGCTCAGTAACCTCAATCTTAGGTACTTGGTTGACAAATACACCGCAACACCGAAAGGTGGTTGGAGGGACCGGCGTTTGTTGGCCTGGGCCTTATATCTTTGCACTGATTCTGCTAAAGCTTTCTTAGTATTCTCCCAACCCTTTTGCAACGAGGTCATCCATTCCGTTAGGGACATTGAAGTGGGTGGCTCTCTTGGTAACTCAGGCATCGGCACAAAATCCATACCCGTAGTTATCTGAAAAGGAGTCAACCCAGTACTGCTGTGTACTGCATTATTATAAGCCACCTATGTGAATGGTAGCAAGTCCGCCTAGTTTTCTTGTTGATAATTTACATAACACCTAATGTATTGCTCTACCTTTGAGTTCAATTTTTCAGCCGATCTGTTAGTCAATGGGTGAAAAGCTGAGCTAAGCCCCTGGGACGACCCAATGGATTGTAGGAACTCTCTCCAGAACTTAGCGGTAAATTGGACCCCACAATCCGATATTATTCTCCTTGGGACTCCATGTAGCCTGTAGATGTGTTTCACAAACAGCTTTGCCAGTTTCTTGGCTGAGGGTAATCCGTTGCAGGCAGTGAAGTGTGCTTGCTTGGAGAATAAATCAGTAACAGTCCAAATAACCCTGTTACCCCCACTCAATTGAGGGGGCTCAATTGAGGGAGCTCAATTATGAAGTCCATTGCAATCTCTTCCCAGGGCTTGGTGGGTTCGGCCACAGCCTGGAGAAGTCCAGGGGGCTTCCCTGGTCTGGATTTCATGGTGGCGCAGCTCCTCACATAGTCTTCCACATCAGCTTTCATCTTTGGCCACCAGAATTGTCTCCTAGTCAAATGGAGGGTTTTTAAAAATCCAAAGTGGCCCCCTAGTCGAGAATCATGACTCCTCTTTAGCACCAGGAGTCGCAGGCTGCAGGGCACAAAGTTTACTCCCCTTCCATCCCAACCCGTCTCTTAGGATTAGGTCTGCCTGGTTTTCCTTGAACCAGG
This sequence comes from Pantherophis guttatus, assembly GCF_059756535.1. Lineage (NCBI taxonomy): Eukaryota > Metazoa > Chordata > Lepidosauria > Squamata > Colubridae > Pantherophis > Pantherophis guttatus. The sequence goes on along the minus strand of NC_142065.1, from coordinate 115,404,018 downwards.
AATCAGTCGAGAGCGCCGCTTTTAGCTCCGCTGTCAACTTGTCTTCGGCGAGGTTGGAACTCTGGCACATTTGCGCTCTGGTGTGGGCTTGGGCGGCTGGCTGAGTCTTCGAGATCATGGCATGAACTATTTCTTCCCGTCGGCTGTCAAACTGGGGCTTATGGGAGAGCGTCAGCTAAAAGGTTTTTATCCTCTGGGATGTATTTCAGATTAAAGTTAAAAGCGTTTGAAATATTGAGCCCAATGAACCTGCTTGGGAGAAAGTTTCCTCGGGGTCTTCAGCGCCTCGAGATTCTTATGGTCAGTCCACACCTCAAAAGGCTCATTAACCCCCTCTAGGAAGTGTCTCCAGGATAGGAGAGCCCATCGTACCACAAACACCTCTTTTTCCCATACCGCCTATCTGCGCTCAGTGTCCGTTAACTTTCTCGATACGTAAGCATATGGCATTAGATTGTTTTGAGCGTTCCTTTGCAGTAGAACAGCAGGCACCGCCACATCACTTGTGTCCGCCTGAATCACAAATGGCTTATTTGGGTCAGGATGCTGTAGGATCGGCTCCACTGCAAATAGGCGTTTCAACCGTTCAAAAGATTTTTGACAGTCCATTGTCCAAGTTAGGGGTTGGCTAGGTTTTGGCTTGGTGGAAGATGGGCTGGTTTTTAGCAATTCTGTCAAAGGGAGTGCGACCTCAGCAAAGGAAGGGATGAATTGTCTGTAAAAGTTTGCAAATCCCAGGAAGCTTTGGAGTTGCTTACAGGTTCATGGGGGCTGCCAGTCCAGCACTGCCCTCACCTTCCCTGGGTCCATTTCGATTCCCTGACTCGACACCCTGTATCCCAGGATTCAAGGATTCCGTGCAGCCGGTATCTATTATAGCTGGCAGTTCTGCTTGTTTCCCTGTCTCTGGCAGCACCAGTTTTACTTTAATTGAGAAGGGGGGGATGGGTGCACTCACCATCAGGTCTTCATCTCCGCTAGCCACACCGGGAGGGGCTTCTTTACCTGGAGGGTATTCACTCTCTTCAGTGGGGAGGGGAATTTCCACGGCTTGTCTGGCGAATCGGCTGGTGTCTAGGGTTTTCCTTGGAGCCCTCCTGCCTCGTGCAGCTGTGGCAGGACGTTGTTGTGGAACTGGGGCAGGGGCCAGGCACTCAGAAGCTCGATGTCCTGTTTGTCCACATCAATAGCACTTAATTGTCCCCCCCCCCGGTTGGGGGGGTGATATTAGTAGCCTTTGAAATGGGCCTTCTAGATAACGCTCTCCGAGGCAGCTGCTCTCTGGGGTTGTGCTGTGGGGGTGGACTTCTCTGTCTAGAGCTATGGAATGGTATACCAGTCGTGGAGACGCTCAGGCACCCCCCGAATCCCACAGGCTTTTCTGACTTCTGGGTCAATAGCTTCTTTAAAGTAGTGTAGGCATATGCGGTCAGGCCAATGCCCTAGATTCCCTGCGACCCATCTAAAGTCCCATACAAAGTCTTTTATAGGTCGATTACCTTGCTTCATGACATTTAGCGTGGCTTCGCTTTCATTTATACGGTCTGGGTCCTCAAATTAGGAACGGAGCAGTGTAATAAACCCATCGGCATCATTCAGTTCTACAGCGCCCTCATTGTGCAGCTGGGCTATCCATTCAGAAGCCTCTCCCTCATTCATCCCATCTGAGATTGCCGAAACCAAGTCCTGTTCTGATTCATATTGGTCCCCGTACTGATCCACGTGAGCCCAGACCCTGCTGAGGAAATAATCTAGTTTGGCTGGCGTCCCGTCAAAGGTTGCTCTGAAGTGGGGTGGTGTTGGCCTCGCGGGTGGATGGGGCCCAGCCGCAGCTGCAGGGCTGCTCCTGGTTGCTGCACTCCAGCCGGCTGCTGTGAGACTTGCTGGGCTGGAGAGAGGGGGGGCAACGTTGTCGGCTGCTGCGGGAGGGGGCCCGGCTGTTGAGCTGCTTGCTGTGCCGGAGGGAGGGGGGCATTCCAGCTGGCTGCTGGATTAGTGGGGGGACTAATCCAGCAGCCGGCTGGAGTGCCCCTCTCCCTCCAGCACAGTAAGCACCTCTCTCCTCCATCTTCACTGAGTCTTCGCACCACCTGGGGTTTAGGTAGATGCTGGGGCTCAGCACCTCCGATAGCCCCCTTACGGGGTGCCATTAGGTTTTAAAGGAGATTCAGGTTAATGTCAGCGTTCCAGAAAAACCCCAACTCCAAGTAAAGACACGGAAGCAAGCATTTTCCTAAAGTTCTCTTTACTAGAATAGGTAAACTGGCACATCTGGGAAAACCCGAATCTGAAAAGCCCGGGTTTTCCTTCAGTAAGTCAAAGCTCCCAAAACCATCCCCCTTCTCCCCAGTCGATCACATGCTCCAATCAACATCCGTTCCATCTCGACCCAGCCCCCTGACCACTCCTTCTCCAGATGCTGGATCGCCCTGACCTTGACCGACAGGAAGAATGCTATTATGTCTACTAACAACCCCCCTCCTTAATCCCCCCTCCTACTTTCCCACACGAGAAGGTGGCAGCATTGAAGCTACCAGCCTAATATGGCTTCCAAAGCTGACATTTAGAGGTGAAGGTACTGAACTCTTGGATGGAAGTATATATTACTCTCATACTGAAAGACGACTCAGACCTACGTCGGATAAAAAACTATAAAATATTTTTATAAATATTATAAAATATTTGCTTCAATAATTGCAGAAAGATTAAAGAGATTTTTAAACCAATTTATACATATAGATCAAAATGGCTTTTTGCCTAAGAGACAAATTAAAGATGACATGAGAATAATTTTGAACACATTGGAATATTACAAAGCACATCCAGAGAAGCAGATGGCGCTGTTTTTTTCTGGATGCACAGAAGACATTTGGCAATTTATGCTGACACAATTAAAAGTAATGGACTTTGGGGAGAGATTTATTAAAATGATTAAAGCAATATACTATAAACAAACTGCTAAGGTGATGGTAAATGGAGATATGACTGAAAAGATTAACATCAAGAAAGGAAAGTCCCCTGTCACCATTGTTATTTGTACTGACATACTGTTGATCTTAGAAGATCCACAATAAATAGGGCCAAAATTAATAGAAAGAATAGAAGAGTATGGCGAAGTGGCAGGACTGAAAATAAATAAAGAAAAAACTAAGATCTTAGTAACAATATTACAGGGAAACAGAAAAAAGATGTAATGAAGAGATTAGATATTCAGATTACTAAGAAAGTAAAATATTTAGGGATTCAATTAACAGCGAGATGTGTAACAATTAAGGAAGACAACTATTATAAGCTGATATAAAAAATTAAGATAGATTTAGACAAATTGAAAAGTTTGCAATTATCATTGATAGGAAGAATAGCCACAATTAAGATAAATATAATACCGAGACTATTGTATCTGTTTCAAACAATTCCAATAAGATTGGAGAAAAAATACTTTGAGGATCTTAATAAAATAATACTAAAATATATTTCGCAAGAGAAAAAAGCAAGAATTAATTTAAAAATGTTACAGGATACAAAGAACTAGAGGTGGTTTTGGATTACCAAATTGGGAATTATATTATCAAGAAATGCAAGACTATTGACATTGGAGGGACACGATCTGCAACTGGGGTGGCATGCCTCCTTTTTTTTTTTTAATTGAAAAGTTTTTTTAAAAAAAAATTTTTACAAACAATTTTCCCACCCACCCCCTCCCAGCCCAACCCTCCTCCCCAACCCCCAGACTTCCCAGAGCAAAATACAGGGTATAGCATTTAACAAACATAAGCTAACATATGCAAACTATCTATAGACTACTATCTCCCTCTTACACTTTAACTCCCCTTTACATGACTACCGTATTTTCCAGCGTATAAGACGACTGGGCGTATAAGACGACCCCCAACTTTTCCTGTTAAAATATAGGGTTTGGGCTATACTCGCCATATAAGACTACCCCTCTTCCAATGCACACCAAATAAAAATTAAAAAACATCAACTGGCTCACCTACAATGTAAAAGCAGCTGTGCTAGACCCAAAATGGCCCCTGCAACAAGCAGGAACCTCACACAGCCACAAAAAGCCCCCCCAAAAAACTTTCACACTCTAAACACACACAACACAACACAACTGGCTCACCCACAATGTAAAAGCAGCTGTGCTAGTCCCAAAATGGCCCCTGCAACAAGCAGGAACCTCACACAGCCACAAAAAGCCCCCCAAAAAACTTTCACACTCTACACACACACAACACAAATGGCTCACCCACAATGTAAAAGCAGCTGTGCTAGACCCAAAATGGCCCCTGCAACAAGCAGGAACCTCACACAGCCACAAAAAGTCCAAAAAACCAACTTTCACACTTTAAACACACAAAATTCCACATACAGCTTTGTGAGATTTTGTGTGTTTGTGTAATTAGAGTGAAACACTACAGAAACACACTAAATCTCAGAAAGCTGCACAAATATTATTTTATTTTATTTTATTTTTATTTTTATATGAAAGCTAAATTTAAAACTTTCTAAACTTTAAATGGCTAGGTCTAAAAAAGAACAACTAAAAAAACCCCAATTGACTATTTTTTTTAAAGCTCCCAAAGGGGGAAAAAACTTACCCAATAGAACAGGGGTCTCTAACCTTGGCAACTTTAAGACTTGTAGACTTCAACTCCCAGAATTCCTCAGCCAGCTTTGCTTTGCTGGCTGAGGAATTCTGGGAGTTGAAGTCCATAACTCCCTGCTTGCTTGATTGCTGATGGAATAGATTCAGGCAAGCGAAGCAAGGCAAGCGTTGGGACTAGCAGCTGAGGTAAGCAAGCTGGAGGGGGGAAACTTTTTCCCTTTTACATGGCTCTGGCCATCCCAGCTGAGTTGCAGGGAACTCATCTGGGATCGTCAGAGCTGGGATCGCCAGAGCTGGGATCGCCAGAGCCATTTAAGGCTCGTCAGAGCCTTTCGGGCTGGTCTGCCTGGTTACAGGAGAACAACACCTGGCGTATAAGACGACCCCCGACTTTTGAGAAGATTTTCATGTGTTAAAAAGTCGTCTTATACGCCGGAAAATACGGTAAGTATAAGAATTCCCTTAAATATCTTTTTTTTTCATTCATAAGCTATTTGAAACTTTTTAGTCCCATATTTATTTTGAATATAGTCAATCCATCTTCTCCATTCCAATATACATCTTTCATCTGAGTAATCTTTCAAATATGCTGAAATTTTAGCCATCTCCACTAGATTCATTACTTTTAGTGTCCATTCTTCAATAGTAGGTAGATCTTCCTTCTTCCAGTGCTGCGCCACCAAAAGTCTGGCTGCAGTTATTAAATTCAAAATCAAATTAGTCTCTATAACCATACAATCTGTAATTATGCCCAATAAAAAGAACTGTGGGGTAAACTTTATCTTCTTTTTAAGAATATTTTGCATAATCCACCATATTTTTATCAAAATGCCTTGATTTTTTTACATGTCCACCATATATGATAATACGTGGCATCATCACACTTACATCTCCAACACTTGGATTGTAAACTTGGATACATACAAGCTAACTTTTTAGGATCTAGATGCCATCTATAAAACATTTTATAAAAAATTTTCTCAAGTTCTGGGCTTGCGTAAATTTTACGTTTCTAACCCATATTTTTTCCCACGTTTCCATCATTATTGGTTCCTCAATATTTTGTGCCCATTTTATCATACAGCCTTTAACTAACTCCGTTTCTGAATCTATTTCTATCAGTACATTATATAATCTTTTTATGTGCATTTGACCTTGGTCTCTAATTTGTTTTACCAAATTTTCCTCATTTTGCAAGATACCAATTTTCTGATCCTCTTTCCATCTAGCTTGCAGCTGTCCATACTGAAATCAAGTTTGACTTATCCTTTCTTCTTTTAATACATTCAAAGATTTTAACTGCAATGTGCCTCTTTCCATAATAAGAAGCTCTTTGTAAGTAATCACATCTTGTTCTTGTTCTACACTTATATTCTCTATCGCATGTCTGGGTATTGCCCATATAGGTATTTTATTGTTTAGTTTATATTGATACTTTTTCCAGACACGTAATAACGCATTCCTTAATATATGACTTTTAAAATTCTTATCCACCTTTTTATCATATAATAAATATGCATGCCAGCCATATACCAAATCATATCCCTCTATATTCAATATTCTCTCTTCTGTTAAATTAGTCCAATCACTAATTGCTGAAAGGGCAGCTGCCTCATAATACAATCTTAAATTGGGCATTTTGAGACCTCCTCTCTCACGTATATCTTGCATTATTTTTTGCTTTATTCTCGGTCTCTTTCCTGCCCAAACAAATTACTAATACCCTTCTGCCATTCCTTCAAATTTGCGTCTTTTTTAAGTATTGGTATCATTTGAAAAAGAAATAAAAATTTTGGTAAAACATTCATTTTTACTGCTGCTATTCTTCCCAACAAAGACAGTTGTAGTTTTTTCCAGTTTTCCATCTCTTTCTGTATTTTTTGCCACAATGGTTTGTAATTATACTTGTATAATTTCACATTTGAAGTCACAATATAAACCCCTAAATATTTAACCTTCTTTACTATTTCAAATCCTGTTACTCTTTCTATTTCTTCTTTTTGATTTATAGTCATATTTTTAGTTATTATCTTTGTTTTCCCTGCATTTATTTTAAATCCAGATACTTGTCCATATTGATTAATTATATCCATTAAACCTATAACCAATTGTACTGGTTGGGTTAAAGTAACAACCAAGTCATCTGCAAATGCTCGTAATCTATAATCATAATGCCTAATTTTAATTCTCTTTATTTTATCTGAACCACGTATTTTATTCAACAAAAATTCCAAAGTCAAAATAAACAGTAATGGGGACAAAGGACATCCTTGTCTTGTTCCTTTTTCAATATTAAAAGTTTCTGTTAAACTACCATTAATTATTATTTGTGCTGTTTGTTTCTGGTATATTGCCTTAATAGATTGTGTAAAATACTCTCCAAACTGCATCTTTTCTATTATTCTCAATAAAAAATTCCAATTCAATCGATCAAATGCCTTCTCCGCATCCAAAAATATAAGCACCGCAGGGACTTGGTTGTTCTTCCCCAAATATTCCAATATGTTAACTATTATTACATTACTTTTCATTTGTCTCCCATTTATAAAACCAGTTTGATCATTATGAATCATTTGTTGCATAACTAGCATTAACCTATTTGCTAATATTTTAGCAAAAATCTTGTAATCTGTATTTAAAAGCGATATGGGCCTATAGTTTTTTTGGCTGACTATGGTCTTGATCCTCTTTTGGAATCAAAGAAATAAATGCTGTTCTCCAAGATGAGGGTACATCTCCTCCAGATTGTATTTTAATAAATAATTCCTTAAGTGGTTCCACCATTTCTAACTGCAAGTTTTTATAATAAACAGCTGTCAATCCATCTGTCCCAGGAGCTTTACCCACTTTCAACTGTTTAATTGCTAAGACAATTTCTTCCGAGGTTATCGGTTGATTCAAACCTTCCCTTTGCTCTTCTGTAACTACAGAAATATTCTCCTTTTGTAAATATCTATCTATATCTATACCTTGAATTTTGTCACTAGCATACAACCCCGTATAAAATTCTAAAAATGCTTTTTAATCATATTTTGCTGATACACCTCTTTACCTTTATATTCTATTTTCTCTATAGTACGTAGCTTTTGTTTTTTTCCTTAACAAATATGCTAACCATCTACCTGGTTTGTTAGCATTACAGAAAGTATTATGTTTAGCATATTGCAGACTAGTTGCAGCCTGATCTGCCATCAACATATTAAATTGCCCTCGCAATAAATTAACTGCTTCTTTTGTTTTCTTATCTGCTGGATTTAATGTTAATACTTGCTCTTTCTTTTTTATTTCCTCTTCTAAATCAATCCATTTTTTTTCCTGTCTACGTCTCAGTTTATTATTCAAATATATTAAAATACCTCTCATATATGCTTTGCTTGCATCCCATACCACTTCCATGGATGTATCTTTATGCATATTCATAACAAAAAATTCTTTCAAAAGTTTTTTACATTCTTTCACATTTTCCTCATATCTAAACAAATTTTCATTTAACCTCCAGGACCTCCTGGGTCCCTTTTCATGTTCCAGTTCCATCCAGACCGGGCTATGATCTGTTAATGTTCTTGGACATATCTTCATCTTCTTCACCCTAGAAAGAAAATCATTAGTAATTAATATAAAGTCAATCCTAGAAAGGGATTGATGTCTATCAGAAAAAAAAGTAAAGTCTTTTTCTTCAACATTCTGTTCTCGCCAGATTTCTCTCAACTCCATATCTTCCATCATATCAAAGAAAGATTTAGGCAATCTAGCGCGCGTTTGAATATTTTGCGAAGGTCCTTTTTTGTCTTTTTTAGTATCCAAAACTCCATTCCAATCACCCAGTAATATACACGATTTGTAATCCCATTGTATTAATTTAGTATGTAAAAGTTTGTAAAATTTTTCTTGTTGGTTAGGTGCATATACTCCAATTAAAAGTATTTTTCCCCCTTTATTAAAATTTTAATTGCTATATATCTTCCTTGATCATCTGCTTCAATTAGTCTAGGTATTAAGTCTTTTTTTAAGTATATAACTATGCCATTTTTCTTTTCTGGTGCAGATGCTACAAAATGTGTTCCCAAACTTGCATTTATCAAGTATTATTCATCTTTCATTCTAATATGTGTCTCTTGCAAACAAATTACTTCGTTTTTGTACTGTTTCAAATAATGAAATATTTTCCTCCTCTTTTACGGTGAATTTAAACCATTGACATTCCAAGTTAAAAATCTAGTTGCCATTCTTGGCACCTTGAAGCTTTTGGAGCATCAGCTGAAAATCTTCCTGCATTTTCCTCTTCGGCCTTGCTCCTCCCACTGCTTCTGTTTTTGTGATTTCTTGGGTTTTCATCTGAATTTGCTGCACCTTTAATTCTTCTCTGCGCTTAGTTGCCACTGTCTGTCTCTGATCCCTTGGTTCCTCTATTTTTTCCAATAACATCGGAGCTTGAACAGTGCCCGAGAGTTGTATTAAATCTTCTTGAGTAATCAAAACCCCTCCTTGGGCCTGCCTGCATTTCTTCTTTCTCCCCCTTTCTTGCCTCCTCTGCTTCCTTTCTTCTTCTAGCTTCTGGGGACGATGGGCATCCAACCTTTAATACATTTGTGTAAAAGTCTCTTGCCTTCCAAACTGTATTGAGACGATATCTTTCTCCTGAATAATTCACCACTAATCCAACTGGAACCTCCCATCTGTACTGTATCTGGCGATTTCTAAGTTCTTCCACCAAAAAAGCATAGTTCTTTCTGGTTCTCAACATTTTGGGGGGAATTTCTTTCAATATTAAAACCTCCTGCCCTACCACTTGAAGTTTATTTTTGTAGGAAGCTTGTAAAATTTCGTTTCGTATCCTCCTTGTTGTAAAGTAAATTACAACATCTCTTGGTAAATGTTTCTGTCTGGCAACCCATGAATTAACATGATAAATTTTATCAATTTGCCATTCAAGATCTGCCTTTTGTTCTCCAATTATCTGTGCAAAGGCTTCTGAAAAGATCTCTCGCAAATTCTCTTGATTATTTTCTCTCAAGCCTCTTACTCTCAGGGCAAACTCCATCGCCCTATATTGTATCATTGTCACTTCTAGGTCTGCCCTCTCCATCTTTGTCTGGACCTCACCAATTTTATTTTCCAAATCCACATTGGATTGATTAATTTCTTCCACTCTTTCATCCAGCCCTTCAATATGGCTTGCCAGACCCTGAAATGCCAAAACAATATCTTCTTTGATTTCCTTATTTCGAATTTGAATTACCTCTTTAATTTCTGCCATCTCTTCAGCCACATCCCGCATTTTTTCTTCAAAAACAGAAGTAATTTTTTCCTCTAAAACAGAGGCTTGTGTCTTTAAAGCTTCCTGCAAAGCTTCTAGTGTTAATATTTGTGGTTCCATTGGAGCTGACAAAGATTGCAATTTAGATGGTTGGGCTGGTGATCCCCCAGCACTTTTAATCGCAACAGTTTTTATTTGCCTTGAAGCCATTTTCTAATTTTCAATTTTAATTTTAAACTTTTGCAACAGCCAAAACAATAAGTCCACTAAATCAAGTTAATTTCCAGTCCTCAGTAAATTTTTTGATTCATCTAAAGTCAATTTTAAATCTTCATTCTTTTAAAGTAAAATCCAATAATTTTAAACAGGGGCTGTCAGCGCTAGACGATACTTTGCTCTTAACTTTCACTTCCACGCCCCATTAAAGCTCCGGCGCCATTTCCTTTCTCTTTCTTCCTTAATAATCCAGAAGGAAGTATATAATACACATTCAGAGTTAAAAGTTTGGTACTTGCAATTATGATCACTCCTGCCTTTGCCCTGCCTGCTTTTGTATCCAGTATTTTGAAAGATTGTTGCAGGGGTGGTTGTGACGTCTTGTTCTGCTTAAAAGCAGAAGCGTCCCGGATCCGGAGCTCTGTCGGGCTTCCAGGGAGCTCTCACCCTTTAAGCCCCAGAATTACTCCTGGGGCTCTTGGGGAGTTCTACCCACGCCCGGCTGCTCTCTTTCCCCCCTTTTCCCGAGGGGAAAGTTTCCAAGCCGTTAGACAGCTGATTTTCACTGTTCTAGCGGCTTGAACACGATCACGGGACTGGCACTCCGAAGAGAGCGACCGCCAACGCCAACGGTGCCACTGGAAGTCCACATGCCTTCTTATAGTATGGGAAAAGTAAGATACACGGTTATTTTCAAAGACACTATATAAGAAATGCTTTATTGTTAGTTTGGGAGAAAATTAGAGAACAGCATTATTTGAAGATACCAGTCTGGCTTTCAACAATGGAAGCACTTGTTCATCCAAATATCATTAATATGGGAAATATTGTTAGATATAAAGACGTCTTGAATGAACAGGGTGAGCTCAAAACCAAACAAGAATTGAAAGCGCAAGGGATTGATATGACTTGGTATACACAACAATCTAGATATGAAAAAGATATTAAATCCCATGGTTTTTATATGGAATTGGCAGAATTGGATAAATTATTAACAGGAACAGAAGAAAGGGTGATAAAGAAATTGTATAGCTATTTATTGGGAATTAAACTAGAAGAGGAACAAGTGAAGGAGACAATGATAGCATGGGCCAAAAATTTTGGTTATACAATACAATTAGAAAAATGGCAGCAATTATAGGATAGAAACTATAAATTAACAATGTCAACCGCATATAAAGAAAACTTGTATAAGATGTTTTATAGATGGCATTTTCCACTGGCAAGACTGGCAAAGATGTTTAAAGACAAATCAGTTAAGTGTTGGAAATGTCACCAGACACCTGGGTCTTATCATCATACTGGTGGAAATGCATAGAAGCCAAAAAATACTGGACAAAAATACATACATGGTTGAAGATGATACAACATATTGTTGTGGCCAGCCAGCGGCCTGCGCGGATTGTTGCTGATCCCGACGAGGAGGAGGCTGGTGTGGTGTCGTGCCAGCAGCCTGTGCAGCCGGCGCTCGAGTCGGACAGTGAGGAGGCTGAAGAAGATGTGGTGCCAGAGGCAGGGATTCAGCCAGGGCCTTCAGAACCTCCAGAGGCACCTTTAAGTGCAGAGGATGAAGTGGAGGAGCCTCTTCTCAATGCACGAGCACAAAGAGCTGCCAAAAGGCAGGAGTGGTTACTCAGGAGGAGGTCTCCTCGAGAGTAAGGCTTGGGGCTAATTGGCCACTCCCTTAGCCTATTTAAGTTTGCACGCAGCTTGTAAAAAACTGCAGGAAACAACGTGTGTTCGTCTGTTCATTCGCTGATCATTGATTTTGAATTTTCTCTGCAAACCTGGCTTCTGGGCTTTCTGCCAACTCTAGTAAAACTCTATCTTATCTGTGGAATTTCTGGCAGGTTGTTAAGAACGTTTTATTAACCGCCTGCATTTGCAACAGACTGTGTTTTGAAGTAAACTGAGTTTTGGTCGAAGTTTGTGTGTGCTACATTCTTTGGGATCCGTAGCTGGGGCAGAACACATATTGATCTGAAACCCAAAATATTTCTGGTGGGGATTTTACCAGAAACTTATAGTAAAGAGAATGTATATTTGATTATCCATGTAATAACTGCAGCTTATTTGCACAAAACTGGAAAAGTGAAGAGATTCCTACAGATGAGAATGTGATTAGGAAAATATTAGAATCTGCAGAAATGAATAGGTTAACACTTGCAATTAAAGAGAAGGAACAAACCAAATATTATAATGTATGGGAACTATTTTACCGATGGCTAGAGAATAAATATGAAAGTTAGAAATAAAAGTAGATTAGTGAAATATAGAAATAAGTTAAGAAGAGAATTGTTACAGTATTAGACATGCAATGTATATTAATATTAAGTTAAAAGTAGATAAACAATGAATATAGCTGTAAATTTTAATTGTTATTGCACAAGATATTTGTACCCAGATGACACAGCTTAATGGAAGATGGATTGTTTGTATTAAAATAAAACATTTTAAAAAAAGTTGACAAATTCTCCATTAGTCATTAGTCAATTGCAAAAGGCAGCTTTACTCAGAAGAGCTTACATCCTGCAACAATATCTGTCACACCATGAAACATCCAAATCTGTCTATGCCAGGACCTTGGAAAGGACTCCATAGGTAGACAAAAATGCCAAATCCAGTCTGAATGACTGCACAACGAAATAATGATAATGCCAATGCCAATAACAACAATAATGATAATAATAGTAGTAGTAAGGCACTACCTTGACGTGATTGTGGGGCCTGTATGCTTTGGAAAGGTGAGAAGTATGCCAGATCATAAATTACAGAAACCTTTACCAGCTCAGTCGTTGCCCTGGTTAACAAGAGCTGAACTAAATTTTGGAATTCCTGGACAGAACTGCCTCAGAAAGAACAAAGCCCTATAACTAAAGTAGAAGAAGGATTAAAACAAAGTATAACTGAGTATCTAGAACAGCACAAAACAATCGGAATAAGATTGCCTGCAGAATAACAGAATACTAGAGTTGGAAGGGACCTTGGAGATATTCTAGTCCAACCTCCTACTCAGGTAGGAAACCCTATACAATTTTAAACAAATGGTTGTCCAATTGTTGGAGTTGCCACAATTTCGTTCCATTGATTAATTGTTCTAACTGTCAGGAAATTTCTCCTTAGTTCTAAGGTTGGTTCTCTCCTTGATTAATTTCCACCCTTTACTTCTTGTCTTGCCTTCTGGTGTCTTAGAGAATAAGTCAATCCCCTCTTCTTTGTGACAGCCTCTCAAGTACTGGAAGACAATTATCACATTTCACTCTAATCCTTAATTTTATAGGCTAGACCCGTGATGGCGAACCGGTGGTACGCGTGCCACCAGTGGCACGTATAGCCATATCGGTGGGCATGCGAGCATTGCCCTAGTTCAGCACGCATGTGCTTGCCAGCCAGCTGATTTTCAGGCCCACCGGAAGTCAGGAAACAGGCTGTTTCCGGCCTCCAGAGGGCTTCCGGGGGGGGGAGGCCCGCTTTTTGCTCTCCCCAGGCTCCAGAGCGTTTCTGGGAGCCTGGGGAGGGCAAAAAATGATCTCCCCCCCCCCGGAGGCCTTCTGGAGGTGAGAAACGGCCCGTTTGCAGACTTCTGGTGGGACTGGAAGACCCGTTTTTTGCTCTCCACAAGCTCCAGAGCCTTTCTAGGAGCCTGGGAAGGGTGAAAATGGCCTTCCTTACCCCCCCCCCATGGCCCTCCAAAGGCCGGAAACGCACACAACCCCCCCCCCCAATCACTGGGTTAGACATACTTAGCTTTCTTAACCATTCATCATACATTGAATATGCTTCAGACCCTCTATTATCTTTGTTACTCTTTCCAGGATCTGAGGATCTTTTTTTGTATCATGGTGACCAGAACTGAACACAGTATTCAAAGCATGATCTCACCAGCACATTGCAAAGCGGTACTATTACTTCTCATTGTCTTGACACTATCCCTCTGTTGACGCATGACCTTATTTTTCTCACCACTGAATTGCATTTTATTGGATAGGACCAGGGGTGAAATGCTACTGGTTCGGACAGGTTCTGCCATCCGGGTAGGGAAAAATTTGACTGGTTCAGAGAGCTAGTAAGGATAATTTTGATTGGCTCTGCCCACCTGCCCTCCCCCTCCTCTTTCCTCTCCTATTTCTGTTATTAGCTCAGCCAATTCGCGCGGCAGAGCAATTGCCACCTCAGCTGAGCTAGAATAATTAAGGGACACTTTCTGCCGCTTTTTTTCCTCCCCCCACCCCCAACCAGGGAAAGGAATACTAGCTTTAATGAGATGTCTGGGCGTTCAGGCGTTACAGAATGTTGCAAAACTGCAAACCACCTTGCCTGAATTGAGAAACTGCCTCAAAAGAAACTGCCTTTTGCTTCCTCTGGAGCAAAAGCAAAGCGCCTCTTCCAGGGTAGATTTCTCTCTGTTTTCTATTTTTCTTCCACAACAGAACAAAAAAGCTTTTTCCTATTGAAGGCTTTTCCAGTTCTTTATTCTGATTTTCTCCTGGAGCAAAAGAAAGCCCTTTCTAGTGAAGCAGTTCCACGGTTAATTGTTCTCACTGTCAGGAAGTTTCTTCTTAGTTTCAGGTTGCTTCTGTTTCTTCAGTTTCCATCCATTGCTTCTTGTTTTGCCTTCTGATGCTTTGGAAAATCCATTTCCCCCCCGCCTTCTTTCTAGCAGCCCCTTAAAAGCCTGTTGCCTATCACACTCTTGGGCAAAGCATGTGAGCCATTTCCTCCTTTTAGTGATCCATTAAAGTACATCTATAGCATGTACAGTAGATAATAAAGTTGAAAAAAGGTTCAACATTTTTACAGAACTATAGATATGTTGATGCTGGGTGTGACAAGGAATGGCTGGGAGGGGCCAGACGAGGCATCCCTTGATGTGAGTGACATTGAGTTGGCCACGCCCACCCAGTCACATGACCACCAAGCCACGCCCACAGAATCAGTAGGGAAAAATTTTAGATTTCACCACTGGATAGGACCCAATGTTCTGAATCCTGAGTCTATCTACCAAAGTGTTAGCATTTCCTCCCAGTTTTGTGTCCCTCAAATCTTGCAAATTTGAGCAGAGGGATAGAATCAAGATCACATGAAGTGTTTGTACTGCTTTATAATCTTAATAAGACATGGGGAATACTGCATCCAGTTTTTGTTGCCATAATATAAAAAAGATGTTGAGACTCTGGAAAGAGTGCAGAAAAGAGTAAGAAAGATGATTAGGGGACTGGAAGCTAAAACATCTGAAGAATAATTTCAAGTAGTAGTTATATATAGTCTAATGAAAAAACGATATATGGAAGACATGACCACGTCTAAGGGGCTGCCACAAAGACAAGGGAGTCAATCTATTCTCCAAAGCACATGAAGGCAGGACAAGGAGAAATGGATGGAAACTAATCAGAGATGTCTATGGAGATTCTCAGCCATCTAGGTCATGGTTGTCCCAAAGGTGCTTTTTCAAAAGGCAACTGTTTTTTTTTTTTCTTTAAAGACATTTCACTTCTGATCCAAGAAGCTTCTTCAGTTCTTCTCTCAGCTTGAAAAAGCACCTTTGGGATAATCAAAGTGAGATCATACCTATATAGATCATCCATAAGGAGAACTTTCCTGTCAGTGAGAACGATTTTTCAATGGAATGGCTTGCTTCCAGAAGTTGTGGCTTAAGTGTATTTAAGTGTATGAATGGAGGGCTCATTGAATATGGATAAGGTGAATAAGATGAGTTAAAGTTATTCCTACAGAATGCTTATGTCTCAAAATCACTAAGAAAGGAGTAGTTGTGATAATGATTTAAGATAGGAAAAGGTGGCTTTGGTTTAGCCAAATGTCAATCAATCAGAATAAAGCTGGAAGGGACCTAGGACCATGATGGCGAACCTATGGCACGCATGCCAGACATGGCACACGGAGCCCTCTCTGTGAACATGCACGCCATCTCCCCAGCCCAGCTCCAATCGTGTTTCTCCATTATATTTCATTCAATCAATGCCAACTTCTTGTGAAAGAAAAAGATCTCATGAAGTTGGCATTGATTGAGTGAACTTTTTCACGCACGCGCTTCACAATGGGGGAGATGGGGTCCCCTCCTCCTGAAGCCCGTTATGATGCAGAGCCACAATGTGACCCATGAGGCTCTTTCACCTCTCTGCTGAGGCTCCCTGCCGCTCTGTCATAGCAGAGGGATGAAAGAGCTGTCATCCTGTCATGGGGATGGCGATGGCCTGAGCCTTAGTGCGGGAGCGAAGCACCCCTGTACTTGCCTTTGCATGGCAACAGGATTCCACCTTCGTCGTGCTACATTTGCTGTTGCCGCCAGCAAAGAGGGCTGGGAGAGAATGGCGTGGTTGGATCTTGCGGGGTGGGGGCCATCTCCCAAGCCTGACCTTCTTCCTCACTCAGCGGGGCCAAGAGAAAGAAGAGGCGGCATGGAGAAGTGTTCCCCTCCCCTAGCCAAGCACTGAGCACAAAAGTCCAGGGAGGGGGATGGCTGGCCCAACAGAAGCACCCCCATTAGCGAGTCGGTTGGTGGAGAGGCCTGGCCTGGCTCTCACAGCTGTCCCGCTGTTTGGCACCTCCAGACACAAGCTGCCACCTTTGAAATGCGCTGCGCCTTTGAGGAAGCCGGGCAGCAATGTCTGGGGCCAGGGTGGGCAGCAGAGGCATCAGGGCTGCTCCCCCCTCCTCAGCTAGCCGGGCCTGGAAGAGCGCAGAGAGTTGGAGACTGAGCACCTGAGTGTCAGAAAGCACACTCCCACGTCACCCCAACACGCGTTTCCAGCGCGTGCTCCTCTGTCCTGAAGTGGGATTGAGTGAAGGGTAGGAGGAAGGGAGCAGGGAGAAGGGAGAAGGGTAGGGGGGCTTCTAGGAAGAGAAACCCAGCTGGCTTTCCTTTTGGCGTGGGGTGGGGGAAGACCCAATAAAAATCCAATTTCCCCCAATAAATTGGAAAAATAAAGGCCCGGAGGTCCAGAGTTCAAAAAGGGGGGCGGGGTCTGTTCATAGGAGGATTGGAGAGGAAATCAGTTGAAATCTGGGCGGGAGGCCTGGGTCTCTTCTTCCCTCCCCCTTAGATTCCCCTCTCCTGTTTTTCTTCCCTAGTCTCGTTTTATGGGGAGGGGGAAGCAAGGTGGGACAATAGTAGCTAAAAGGCTGTGAGGGGGGTTAGGGTTTATTAAAGATGGGGATTGGGAAAAGATGCCATTCCTTCCCCAAGGACCCAGGGAAAGTGGAATAAAAATAGGTGTGTATGTGTCTGAAAATAACAGGCCAGGATAGCTTCAGCCACAAACAACAGCTGCTATTATTTTTGCTGAGAGCTTCTAAACTACACAGCATTCTTTAATAAATTCTAACAATAACGAACCATAATTAAAGGAATTAACAATAACAAACCAAGATTAAAGGAAGGTGAAATCAGAGGAGGGGAGAAGGAAGGAAGGAAGGAAGGAAGGAAGGAAGGAAGGAAGGAAGGAAGGAAGGAAAGAAGGAAGGAAGGAAAGAAGGAAGGAAATGGAAGGAAGGAAGGAAGGAAGAAGGATGTGATGGCCCTCCAGAGACTACTGCACTACATTCCCATCATTCCTGAGATGTGCTGTTAAAGAAATCCAGTGCCACCAGGGAGAAGTCAAGTAGTTGAAAGAGTGATTGAAATTCCTCAGAAAACCTCATTATTCAGGTTAAATTGCCATCTTGGCACTTTGTGATAAATAAGTGGGTTTTGGGTTGCAGTTTGGGCACTCGGTCTCTAAAAGGTTTATCATCACTGACCTAGGAAGTCTTCTCGTTCAACCCCCTGCTCAAGCAGGAGATCCTATACCAGGAATGTCAAACTCAATTTCATTTAGGGCCACATCAAGGCTGTGGTTGACTTCAGGGGGCCAGGCGGGTGTGGCTGATTGGGTGGGTGGGTGTGACCAACTGGGTGGGCATAGCCAACTTGATGCTACTCCCCAAACTGCTGGCATGTTTCCCCTCTTCGCATTGGGTAGACCGGGCCAAAGCTACGCTGGCCTGATCTTTCTTCTTCACACTGTGTAGACCAGGCTAAAGCCATGCTGGCCTAATCTTTCCTCTTCGCGTTGGGTAGACCAGGACAGCCCTGCGGGCTGGATCTGGCCCATGGGCCTTGAGTTTGACACCCCTGCCCTATACCATTTCAGATATATGACTGTCCAGTCTCTTCTTTAAAATCTCCAGTGGTGAAGGACACACAATTTCTGATGGCAAGCTGTTCTGCTTTTTAATTGTCCTCACTATTAGGAAGTTGATTCCAATGACAGCTAGGACTATTTCTTATCTGGCTAAAATATTTATTATTCCTGAATATATAAGCCTCAGAGGAGAAATATTTACTCATATTTAATACATTTATAGTGTGATAAAAATAATACAAAGGACAAAATCATATTTAATGGAATTGATTAGCAGGAAGAGAAAACAATAGCTGGTGATCCCAGTTATGCTAAAGGATGGAATCTTACTGCCCTGCCTTCTGATGTAAACAGGTGAAATCAGGTGCTATTGTTGATGGAAGTAGCAGTTGTAAGTGTTATTGGATCAGTAAACTATATGAAGAAGTTGAGAAATAGGAAAAATATATATTTTCCTCTCCATTAATTCCAGTGAATTTCACTACAGAAATTCCCAACTCATTTTTCCAGCTCCCATCCTCCCAGACTATTTTTTGCAAAACACATCTGATGGACAAAAGCTGTTGACTGATTCAAACCTCAAATAACATCAGGTCTCTAAAATGTTAGGAAAGTAATAAGTAAAGCAATAAGCATGCAAAATATCTAAATATATAATCCTTTTCATATTTTGAAATTAATAGGTAATCAAATTCTAAATCCAGAATTATATATGTCTGAACTCTTCTACTGAAAAGGGGCTCACCTGCAGTATAGAGTGACCAATAGGACTATTTTCTGAAAGTTCAGCCTCATACAATGGTTTCTCAAACTTTGGTGCATTGTCATTCATGTCCAGAATGGTGATCCGCAACAAAGCGCTGCTAGCACGAGGTGGGCTACCCCCATCTTGAACCCGGATAGTTAAGTCATAAGACTCTGACTGCTCCCGGTCTAGGTTTCCCATTACAATTAGTTGTGGCTGTTTCTCATCTTGATCCTCTGCTACTTGCAAGCCAAAAAGTTTCTGAGCATCTGAACCAGGCATGAGTTCATAGGAAGCAACACCATTGGCACCAGCATCACGATCCATGGCCAATGGAATAGGGAAAAGTGAACCAATATTGGTATTTTCAGGAATGGCTAATGTGATGACAGGAGATGCAAAGTTGGGTGTATTGTCATTGATGTCCATAACTTCAATCTGTCCTTCCAATAGGCGAGGGCTATTGTTCATCAGGTCTGTGATAGAAACTTCGAACTCCAGAAAACAAGGATCTCCTGGGAACAAGTGCTGGCACTCTCTCAGGCTTTCCCGATCAATGGAAGTTTCTGTGGTATAGATATCACCAGTCTTACCATCCACACGCAGATGGGGGGCACCCACCTCTAATTTATAGAGATGTCCTACATCTGGGAAGCCATAGTCTGCTGCCAGACTTCCAATGAGTGTATTGGGTGGCTGCTCTTCCTGTACTTTGTAGACAACACGTGTTCCAAAACCAAGGTTGGGAAGCTGGAGGAAAAACCACACACCCAAGCAAGAAACCAACTGCTGCATTTTGAATTCTGATGAAACTGAAAAAAAGCAAAGAAAACAGATCATAAACAACAGCAAAGTTCTAGCCAAGAAAACTTCATTTAATTTTTACACAAATTTGCATCTAGCTGCTGTGGACTATATATAGATCTCTACAGAATAAAAAAAAAAATGAACTCCCAGTTTCTTCCTGAATATAGAGAAAGCACTCCCAGTTTCATAAGTGTGAATCACTTCAACCTCAATACCAGAATAGCCACACCTGCCTGGCTCTGGAAAAAGCCACATTTACCAGGCTTCAACACCTTACTCACTATATGATAAACTGTCATCTTTAATAAAAATGCAAATATGGAAATCTATTGTCACCCTGACTATTGTATCTTTGCAGAGTTCCATCTAAAATAGAAAAAACTAAGAATATTTACAGTATCAAACAGAAATCCATCATATAACTCTGCGTACAAAAGCTTTTTAAAAATTACGCATTACAAATGCATACTGAATAGAATACCCAAAAGCAACCCCTCATGAAAATCTCTGCATCACTTTTTAGAAATTAATACAGATGAACTTCCTAATGAATTTCCTTAAAAAGTCATTTTTCCTATTGTTAAAATGTAATAATCCTTTTTAATACAACATGAGCAGCCTTTTCTCTCATGAACCAATATTTATTTACTTATTTTACTGCCATATCCCATATTAATCCCATATTAACATAGCTAGGATTTTGGCATCAAGTGAATCAGTAAACCAACATGGTCCTAGTATGTTTGTTTGTTTGTTTGTTTGTTTGTTTGTTTATTATTTATTTATTTATTTATTTATTTATTTATTATTTATTTATTTATTTATTTATTTTTTATATGCCGCCCTTCTCCGGAGACTCAGGGCGGCTTACAATGTGTTAAGCAATAGCCTTCATACTTTTGTATATTTTATACAAAGTCAGCTTATTGCCCCCACAAACCGGGTCCTCATTTTACCTACCTTAGAAAGGATGGAAGGCTGAGTCAACCTTGAGCCTGGTGAGAATTGAACTCGCAGTAATTGCAGGCAGCTGGATGTTAAATGCAGCCTTAGTAGGAGGCATTAGCCTCCTACCCCACTCAGGCTCCTTATTGTGGAATATCCTTCTTTACCAGGTTTCCCAGACAGTTTTGTCCTGGAAAAAATCATTTGCATGCCTGCACTTACAATTTATGTCTGAGTTCATGTCAACTTGATTCTACAGCAAACAGACAGGCTCTCATCTCAACTGGAATGAGCAATACGCTGATCTCATAATAAAGACTGTTCAGATGGCCCTCCATTTACAAACACTTGTTTAGTGACCACTCAAAGTTACAATATCATGAAAAAATGACTTAATTCAATATCACTGAAAAAGGTCCTCGTACTTACAATTGACACAGCATCTCCAGTCATATGACCAAAATTTGGGCAATTGACCAGCATGTATTTACGAAGGTTGCAGCATTTTGGGGTCACATAATCATTATTTGTGACCTTCTCTGATAGCTTCCAACAAGCAAAGTCAATGGTGAAGTCAGATTCATTTAATGACCAATGTGTGATTCACTCAACAACTGCAGTGATTTGTTTAACAGCTATGATAACAAAGGTTGTAAAATTGGACACAACTCACTTAACAACCGCCTTGCTTAGCAATACAATTTCTGGTCCCAATTGTGATTGTTACTTCAGGACTACTTGTAGGCATGCATTCTTTAACTGTAAATATCTAGTTAACCAGAGACCAGCTAAAACCTGTCAACCTCTTTTACTAAAAAAAGAAAATAGTGATTCCTTGCTACATTAGCTGAAAATATAGTTAACAGCCTATTTCATATAAGGAGATCTATACACAAAGATTATTATTGTGTCTACTACTATGGGATTAATTGCTGTGAATTGAAATTTAATTTCTTCCTAATATTTTAATGAGCCGTTGCTCACATGCCAATTATACAACCATTTTTACAGACAAGTTATAAAAAACAGAAGATCTCACACTCATTTAAAGCAGATATATAACTTAATGAAGTGAAAGAGATATATTTTGATTTACACCAATATCGTACTATTGATATTGTACTTAAATTATTGTACTTTCAGAGATTTTGTATTTTATAAATTTATTAAGAAAATTCTGGTCTCAATTTTTATTAATTTCTGATTTTAAAAATCTCTCTTTTTTTGCTGAAAGCTCTTCTCATTGTTTTGGAGGTTAGTTGTTACAGTGCTTTTCCTGTCTAAGAGGAAATGTTTATGACTGGCTGTAAACATTCCACCTGTAAAAGTTTTACTATTAAATCAAAATATGGTCAAAATGCAAGCAATACAAACTTTACTAGGAAAGCTGGGCAGAAAGAATATTTTCCAACTTACAGCTTGAAAATTTGGATTAAAAGTTTGATAAACTCTGTTAACTATTTTAAAAGATGGTAATCAGATACAAGTATAGCACTACAGCAAGATTTACAGCATATGGATAGGAATGTAACTTGCTGCCATCAGCCCTGAAAATGAAGCTGACTGGGAAAACACAAGTTGGTAGAGGACTCCAAGAAAGGCATGGATTCTAAAGACTCAAAGCTGACAGAACTGACCAGTAATAAACTTGAATTTTCTAAGAAGATTGAGGGAGGGTGGGGAATGGTTTTATTATATCCAATCAGAAAAGGGGTATTGGTCTTACCTGATACGCTCTTTCTTGTTGGGTGGATAGCATCCAGGAATAGGTTGTCCTCGTCTGTTCAGTTGAAGGACTGAGTCTGTCAAAGTTGTTAAGCAACACCCTTGCTGCTACGGCTTCCCAGCTTTTGACGAATACAAAGTGACAGACTCAACATGTTGGTATCGCAATAGTCCTCGTTGATCGATGACTAGACAAGTGAAAGGGTGGGGTTGGATGCAACGAGAAGGACGTATCAGGTAAGACCAACGCCCCTTCTTCATAGTGGTGGAGATAGCATCTAGAAATGGGACATTCCAAAGCTGACTGTCCCTTGTATCATGGGCAGGCCACAGTCTGGTCAGAGACTTCCCCATCCATATGGACCCGTTGAAAGACCCAAATGCCGCCTCCGCTGAGGCGAACATGTCCAACTTATAACGTTTAATAAATGGAGAAGGCGACGTCCAGGTTGCGCCCTGCAGATGTCTGCCAGAGAGGCCTGTTTGGCCCATGCCACCGACGTAGCCACACTTCACATTAAGTGTGCCATCACTCGTGTGGGCCTCGGCAGGGACTGCAGCTCGTACGCCTTGGCGATGGTCAGGCGACGCCACTGGCCAATGGTGGAATGTGTGACTCTGCAACCTAAGGAAGCTGGTTGGAAAGAAATAAACGATGACTCTGTCTTCCTCAGAGCGGCAGTTCACTTAAAGTAGATGCAGAGGGCCCTCCTCACATCCAAGGTGTGCCAACATTTTTCTAAGGGGCGGACTGGGTTAGGGTAGAAGTTGAGTAAGATCAGTTCCTGCACCCTGTGGAACGCAGTGTTTACCTTGGGTAAGAAAGAAGAGTCCAACCGCAGAACTACACAATCTGCATGAAACACACACAGGTCACTCATTACTGACAGAGCAGCTAGCTCAGAGATCCGCCTGGCAGATGTAATAGCCACCAAGAAAGCCACCTTACAAGATAGGAGGCGGAGGCTGACAGATTGTAGTGGTTCATGTGGGGCCCCAGTGAGGGATTTCAACACCTTAGACAGGTCCCAGGTAGGGTACCTTTGTATTACTCGGGGACATAGATTAGTCACTCCCCTAATAAAACGCCGGATACTGGGATGCTGAGAAAGTGATTCTAGAGACCCGCAAGTTAGTACAGAGGACAGGGCCGCTACCTGCCTCCGGATAGTGTTGGGCAATAGCTCATTATTTAGTCCATGCTGCAAAAAGTCCAGGATCTGGGCTATCGATACTGCAAGTGGAGAAACACCTGACTTGCTACACCAGCTACAAAAGGTCCTCCAAGTGGTGGAGTAGATATGCTCAGTGGAAGGTCGTTGGGAGGCCTGAAGGAAAAATTGTCCCCCCTTAGAGCATGCCATTCAAGCTCCAGGCGGTCAGTTGGAACCACAGTGGGCACAGGTGGACCAACGCCCCTTGGCTGAGTGATCCTCCAGGGTGGGGCCACCAAAAGTGTCATGAGATCAGCAAAACAAGACCTCCTGGGCCAATGTGAGGCCAGAAGCAGGACCTCCGCCATCTTGTCCAGAACCTTCCATACCACCCTTGGAAGAAGGGGAAGAGGAAGGAAGGCGTAAAGGAGCCCTGGTGGCCACGGGCTGTGGAGGGCATCAACTCCCTCCTCCCCTTGAGTTGGAAACCTGGAATAAAATGTCGGGAGCTGCGAATTCTCTGGGGTGGCAAACAAGTCCACCTCCAAGTCCAAATGGGCCATCAGGTCCTGGAAGAGGGACAGGTGCAGGTGCCACTCTGTGTGGTTGATGACTGTCCAGCTGAGCTAGCCTGCCTGCACATTGGTCACCCCAGAGATATGCTCTGCTGTCAAGGATTGCAGATGTCGCTCTGCCCAGAGGTCCGGCCTCTTGGCCTCCAACATCAGGGGTTTAGATCTGGTGCCCTCCTGACGGTTTATGTGCACCTCTGTGCCCACATTGTCGATAAGCACCAAAATGTGCTGATTCACGACCAACTGTCGAAACTGGAGGAGGGTCAGATGTACAGCTCACAGTTCCAGCCAGTTGATGTTCAGGTGTAGACCCAAATGGCTCCATCTGCCCTGAGCCACTTGTGATTGGAAATGCACACCCTCAGCCGAAGAGACTGGCGTCCATTGTTACCACCTGGCACTGGGGCTCGTGGAAGAGGCATCCCTTGGAGATGGCTGGTGATCCCCACCAGTTGAGGGAACGAAGGACCTCCTTGGGAACCTGGACCTTGACTGGCGAGTTGCTTTTGCCTGCCCTCTGGAAAGGTAAAAGAAACCATTGAAGGTCTCTGGCATGTAGGCGTGCCCATGGTGTGATGGCAATGCTGGACACCATCTTGGCCAGGAGCTGTGAAAGTAGTACTAAAGGCACTTTGCGCTCTCTTTGGATCCTAAGTGCTAGGTCCCTGATACTGTCCTGTCGCTCCTGGGACAAATACACCCTATCTTCAATGGAATCTATAACTGCTCCTATATGGAGCAGGCGGGTGGACGGAGGTCCTCCCTTGACTGATGGATAGAAGGACCGGATTAAAATGTCAGCCAGGTAACATTGGACACGCATGGATATGGCCCCGAGGTGAGCCGCCAAGGCAGCTAGCACTTTGGTAAACGCCCGAGGCGCTGATGAAAGGCCGAAGGGCAACACCCTATATTGATAGTTAACACCTGCATAGCAAAATCTGAGGTATTTCCGATGCAAGTGTAGATCAGAATATGCAGGTAGGCCTCTGTTAAATCAATTGAAATGAGGAAGTTGCCCTTCTCTAATCCAGCAAGAATCAATTGAAGTGACTGCATTTTGAATCGCTTATAGATAAGGTAGCGATTCAGATTTTTGAGGTCCAGAATAGGTCTCCACCCACTCGAGGCTTTGGGAACGACAAAAAGAAGTGAGTAGAATCCCTGCCCTAGTTGGTCTTCAGGCACCCTTTAGATAGCCCAAATGGCCAGTAGGTGTTTTATGGCCAAATCCATGAGGGCCCGTCTAGTAGCGTCTCTAGACACTGGGCAGCGTAGAAAAAACCTCAGGGGGGTAGGTGGTGGAGAGGAATTCTAGGGAGAGGCCAGATGTTACAGTCTCCCTGACCCAAGCGTCTGATGTAATCTCCTCGGCAAAGATGGCCAAGCGGCCCCCGATGGGAGGGATGGACATGCAGTTACTCGCAGCAGTGGAATGAGCGAGTTCGTCACCCTCGAAAGGGCCATTTGGCCTGAAATGGTTTACCACTCGCTGGTCTGTTCTGTAAGCCTCTTTGCCTCAGGCCAAAAAATCCCTGTGATTGGGAAGGTCCCACACCCAGGTCAGATCCCCGAAAGGGCGGGCGACAGACGAAGGGAAGGGAGAGGAACGAAATTCTCCCCAGCACTGGGAAGATGGCAGAACCTTGCGCTTGCCCCTAGTTTCTACTAGCAAGAGTTCCAGCGCCTCCCCAAATAACTTTTCCCCTGTAAAGGAAGGTGGAGGCAAGGCGCCATTTGTGGTGAGCATCAGCCTGCCAATGCCTCAGCCAGAGGAGGCATTGGGCAGCCACAGAAGAGGTCATGGCTTTGGATACAAAATGGGCTGAGTTTAGGCTGAAAACTGCACCACTGCCACAATCTTGTTGACATCTTGCTGCATCCGTACATCTGATGCCGGGATCTTTTCTTGAACTTGGCGGTTCTAGATAAGAGTGGCTCTGTTAAAGAAGGATGCAGTAGTGGCTAAGCGGATTGCCTTGGTGAGCCCTTTGTAGTGACTGATCTGATCGCCTGACCTCTGGTCTGAGGCCCTCCTCTGGTTCTCCAGGTATATTGGAGGATGACATCAAGGCAGCCACAGGTGCATCCATAAATGGTGTTTGGAGCACCTTCGCCAATTCAGAACCAACATTAAAAAAGCATTTGTCGGTCGAGGAAGGCATGGGGGTCTTCCTGGAGACGTCCACTGTCATTGGACAATATCCACAAATAGGCGAGAAGAAGGGATGGAATCTGTCACTTTGCCAGGCTCTGAGAAAAGTGGATAAGCACAGTCCTGGGCAGCTGGAGTGTCTGCCCCTTCAGATGACAACTCTAGGCGGGCCACATTGGTCGCCTTGAAAAGAAGGGATTTAAAAATATTCAGAGAAAACAGCCCCGTAAATGCGGGCTGTTCAGATAGCAAATCTTTGTCGTCTGACAGGTCCAACTCTCTTTGCTCTATTTCTTCAGACATCGATGGCTACGTTTCATGAGAAGGAGCAAGGGAACCAGGGTCCTGAAAAGGAGGAAAGCCCTCCTGTTCAGATTCTATGCCTGTGGTAGAAAAGCCAGAGACCTCGGAATATGCCTGTTTGGGCTGTTGTAAACCCCGAGCAATGCCATCCCTGATGGCTGTTGCAATAATGTCCTGTATATTATCAGGCAATGCAAGTTCCTTGTTTAACTCTGGGTGCAGGTCTGCGGCCATGGGGGTGAACATGGCTGAAGGAATCTGTCTGGAACTCAGACTTGTATCTACAATGCCTTGTGATGATCTAGGCCATTCTGATGCAGAGCCCCATAGCTCTGCACTGGAGGTGGTCAGAGGGAAGCTTCTGATAGAGTATTAGTCTGGAGCTCCCTCTGGTGACAATTCCCTGCATTGCAATCTGTCAGATGCACCGGTTTTGCTGTTTTTATCTGAAGCAGAGCTTTTTCCTTTACTGGCCCTGTCACAGAGCTTCTGTAGGACCTGATCCCTGCACCTTTCATCCCTTTGGGATGCTTTAGAGGTCTGGGAATGGCTAGGAGCTTTGCTGTGAGTCTTAGACTTGGGAGCCATGGCTTTATCAGTAATGGTTCCAGCCTGGGTTCCAGCCAGGACCACTGCCAACTGCCTCAGCATCAGCCATATTGGCTGTCACACTTTTCCCGCCCTTTTTAGTCTTTTGCAAGGCTTTGGGCATCAGGGCTGTGACAGTTTAAATCTCATGTTAGATTAAGTGTGCCTGAAATGGCAGGGTCAAGTGCAATAAAGGGGCTCCAAGCCCTATGCGCCGTTCGCAGCCACTAATTTTATGTCCCAGTGGAAGGTTCCTGTCAGTGACCACGTGGTTGTTAGTGGAGCACAAAGCTCCTGGAGAAGGTGACAGCGGCGGTAACAGCCATAAGATTGGGCTCCGAGCCTCTCTGCTTCGCCCAACCATTAATTTTAAAGTTTGGAGCGTGAAGCTCCTGTCAGCAGCAGCACGTTTTTTAATCTTCGGAGCACGAGGCTCCGGCACAGCAGTCTCTAGAGCACGAGGCTCCTGCCAAGGCAAATGGCTAGTGCTGGCAAGGCTTATCCCCTCAGCCGTTGCCTAATGTGGGAGGATGATTGAGTGACTGCCAGAGATGCAGGCTGGCAGATGGGAGCGTGAAACTCCACCAGTAGTCCTTTGAAATGTCAGGCGGCGTGGCAAGAGTTTTGAAATGGCCACCCGACTTGCCCAAAGCAGGAGCGCGAAGCTCTTCTGTCACAATGGGAGCGCTAGACTCCACAGCATGTCCGGAGCGCCTGCAGCTCAACAGAAGGCGATTTGGCTGAGTGACTAGCCTGACCACAGGAAACTCTTCCAAAGCTAGAGCCGAAGCTCCCCCATTGGGAATCCACAGTGACTCTACTCGAATGGGAGTCAGGTGTTAAACTCATGAAGTTAAATGAGCAGAATAAACATCCAATAGAAGAAATTCCAGAAATAATTCACTCTAGGAATGAAGAAGCATCCAGGAATAAAGTTACAAGAAAAAACTAAGACACGTCCATCCAGGCTGAAGGACTGAGTTAAAAGCTGGGAAGCCCTAGCAACAAGGGCATAGCTTAACAGCTTTGACAGACTCAGTCCTTCAACTGGACAGACAAGGATAACACATTCCTGGATGCTATCTCCACCACTATGGAGAACAAATGTTAAGAGATGTTCTCTTATAATTTATACTTTTATTTTATTTTACAATTTATATTATAATTGTAAGTTTTTGGACAACAAATACTATGGAAATACAGAAAACAAAGACTTCTGCTTTGGGGAAATACAATATAATTCTTAAAAAAGATCCTGTTAATAATTTAAGAAAAAGCCTTATTAATTCAATCAAGGATATGTGATCCTGGACAGACCAGAGACAATTATTGTTGTGACTTATGATAAACCAGAAGCTGTTGTGGACTTTTCTACAAGTGAAATACAATAAATAGATTGTAAACAAAGGGTTTAGATGTTTAATTTAGCTGTTACTTTTACCTGCTGACTATGATATGTTTTCATGTAGTAGACAGATGTCAGGTTAAATGAGTAAATAGTATTGTAGTAATTTAAAAGTTGTATGCCTTCTTCACAAGATGGGGGGAATTATCTTTGAAATAAATATATAAGTATTCAACTACAGGGGACAATTAGTATGTTTGTTTATGTACTTTTTGGTGTAGTCTTGTTTAGCTTTGTTTTTTGTATCTTTTTTTGAGTTTGTATTTCAATATTTTGAATAAAATTTTAAAAAATTAAAAATTGCAATACATTTGGGAACCTTGGAATAATATTTTTAATCACATTTGTCACATGCCAAATACTCAAGAAATGTACACCCTCTGTCTAGAACTTTTATGTGCATGAAAATATGATATATGCAGGGGCAGGTTTCAAAACCCGTTGCTACCGGTTCGCTCGTGTGTGCACGCAACACTTCTGTGCATGCGCAACACTTCTGTGCATGCGCAACACTTCTGTGCATGCGCAGAAGCGTCCGGGCAGGTGGGGGGAGCCTCCCACCGCCACTGCTATCAGTTCGCCCAATCCAGGGTGAATCAGTAGCAACCCACCACTGGATATATGTAACCTTTTACATATGGAAGAGAAAAAAGAAAAGAATAAACCCCAAAAGCAATAGCTTCCAACATCTTTCCATGCAGTAGGATGCAGTATTGCAGTTATAGCATCAGTGAATTTGATTGGGGTGTGGGATTGTCTGTTTCTTTGGACATCCTAGCAAGAATTCAGCTTGACACAGCTTGGAGCTGGAGGGGATGGAGCCTTCAGTCAAAACATCATTCCTAGATGATGAGTCTGCCACATTCCACCATCTACTGACTGGAGGAGAAGGAGGAGAGATGTCGCTGACCAACCAGCTCCCATCTTGGTTGGACAATGTGACCAATGTTTTGGAAACTTGAGAAACTGAAAACTTATATTGAAGTGAAAAGCCCAGGAACTTTAGTACTGGCTTTTCACCAGTAGCATCAATATGATGTATCTAAATAAATTTGATCTTTGAGGAATAGTTTATGCCTTGGAGTACGATTTATGATGGGTGCATTATCTGGAGCCTGACAATCAACTTTTTATTTATAGCAAATAGTAACATGGATAGTCCCTGACATACAGCCATTCATTTAGTGACTGTTTAAAGTTAAAGGTTAGGTTTTAAAGGTAAAAAACAGCACGTAGAATTGCACCCAGAAAAAAACTAAGAGCCAATATGGCATGTGCAACAGTGGTGCAATGCAGACATAAAGTACAAGGAGGCACTCAACACTGCACACCTCTACATTCTGGACCTGGTACATTCAAGTGCTACATTCAAGTGCTCTTCAAGGGCAATCTAATTTGGATCATCTTATAGTAGTCTGATTGGGAAGCAACAAAGGCAAGGAATAGATACAACTGGTGTACAAGATGAACCTGTAAAAAGGTTCACATTAGCCATAGCTGCCACCTGCTCCTTGAGCAAGAATCATGAATCCAGGAAAATCATCAAAGTGTGGACCTGCTTTAGCCAGGGAAGTGGTTAGAGTCAAGAATCAAAATTAACACATCAGGACATGTACAGAAACAAAAAAAAAAACCCAAAGCCAGTCCACTTTGCTAGGGTTGAGCCAGAGCTGGGAGGGGAGGGGATAATGGAATGGAATGAAATGGAATACTTTTATTTGTTTCTGGTGCATAAGCTCACAGTGTACGTATAAACAGCAATAGATCATAGATCTTAAATCATAGTTACAATAATTCATTTTAAGTTGCAAACAACAATTGATAAATCATAATAAACCAACAGAAGTTGATAGTAGGAAAGATGAGATGATGAGACAACGCTGAATTAAGTGTTCAGCAGAGTGATGACATGGGGGGGAAACCATCTTTGTGTCTGGTTATAAGGCTGTCTTGAAATACTTGCTGAAAATAACATGAAAGAAAGTAGTGTCAGCTCCGGTGTGCCAACCAGCCTGGAGCTGCCATTCGGGGGGTGGGGGACGGGGGACGGACCTCAGAGACAACCACAGAGGAGTGGAGGCTGCACGCTGTTTCACTGACCTGCTGGAGACTGAGATGGACTGCAACAAGGCTTCCTGTCGTCCCATACAGCTGGGAGGCGGTCACACGGTGATGACATCACCAGCGGAGCAATAGAAGCTGATAAGAGTCGCCCCCTGCCTCCTTCTTTCGTCTCTACATCACCCTTTGTCGATGCCAACCTCTGGCTATTGCTAAAGCATGAACTGAGCCCTTGTCCCCAGGCAACCCTACCCTGAGGGGCAAGGCATAGACTGAATTCCAGGTGCACCCACATTAGCACAACACTTCCGGATCACATGGGAGGGCTGGCCGTTCAGGATTGGGTAACAAGGGTTGGATGCATGGGTGAAATGTATAAATGGTAATGGGAAGTCCGTTCGTTTGAATGGTCAGTACGTGCCAGAAATAAAAGGCGACAGCAGCAAACTAGGTTTGTTTTGTTTGTGTCCTTTATTATTGTTCTGGAACCTGACAGAATTGTTAGGGCTCCCTTTAAACTACCCATGGCTGAAGGCAAGGTTCCTGAGTTGGAGGCAGCTGACTTTGAGGATTCCAACTAACCCTGAAGCCACTTTGTTGGAGGTGCCACCCCAGGTGGAAGAGGCACAAATGGATGTTCGACCAAAGGAGCGGCCAGGCAACCAGGCTGAATTGGAAGCCCAGTTACAACTGCTAGAGACTGGACTGGGTGACTCTGGAGATTGGTGGTTGGGGAATGCTAGGCCTGCAGAATTAAGGAAGCGTCCGGGCCCAGGACCCGTGCTAATCCCTTTGGGGGACCATTTTACTCAATGGAGAGAATGTCGGATTTCCAAAGATGACAACTGGAGCTATTCAACAGGGGTTGGCAACCAAACCATCGAGGTGCTCCAAGAACTGTATGGGATGGCTGGGTTCAGGGACCCTGGTTATGGCAATGTTTGGCAGAGGCCCGGACCTTCGTTGCCTGGGGATAAGGGCATGGAGGGCCCGGACAGGGGATCTCAGCTGCTAAGGAGGCCAGGTACCTAGGGTTGCCTTACCAGGGCTTCATAAAGGGATACCCAGGAAGACCATAGGCCAACCAGGGGTTCCCATGAACAACACAGTGAAGAGAGGTCCCAAATGGTTGGTGACAGGACGGCGTCCATTCCGAGGGGGTTGGGGACCAGACCGGGCCCTGTGGTCATGGGAAGATGGGATCCACCTGCCATAAGAGCATCATTTGATGGAAGCCCAGAGAAAGTAGTGTTGTTCTTTGGGCAAGTTCTCAATCATTTTGATAGATATGAAAGATTATACACTTCCCAATGGGATATAGTGGTGGCAGTGACGACAGTTATGGAAGGGGAGACCGCGCAGAGTGGGTGGATGACTTATACGGTGACCATGCCCCAGAGTTGGGGGACGTAGGTTATTTTCTATCCGCTTTACAGGAGGTTTGAGGATAATACTCAGGTGCAACAAGTGGAAGGGGACTTGTTAAAATTTTTAAAAAGAAGAAAACCCATAAAAGATTATATCCAGGAATTTAGGAGATTGGTAGGGAAGGTGCGAGGTTGGCCGGAAAGATTAGTAATTCACCATTTCCAAGGTGGTTTGGATAAGACATTGCGGCAGGCCTGTGTCTGCAGGGGTATTGCACCCAGATTAGCAGCCTGGTTTCAGGCGGCAACGGAATTGGACATTGAATTCAGAGAAACTCAGCAGAGAAGAGAGTGGAGGAGACCAGAGACAGGAGTGGCCAGAGACCAGCGATAGTCACCTCGAACAGTTAGTCCGACTCCGGCGGTGAGCCCATCCCTGCGGCCAATACTTCCTACAGCTATTATTCCACCAGCTAGAGCCGTCATAACGGGCTTTTGGTGTGGGAGACCAGGACACAGGGCTGCAGAGTGTACGGATGGTGGACTCATCAAAGTAACACCTGCTCCAAGTAGTACAAAACACGGGTCTGCTAGGAAGACCATACATACAACGGACTACCTCAGAAAATAATATCCGATGGGGTGAACAGTTTACTGCCAGGTTTTGGAGGAAATTCCTAGAAAGGGTGGGGTCCAATAGGGGCTCAGCTCAGCTTTCCATCCAACAACCAAAGGAAAAGAATTCGTACCTATACCTGAATATCCACCATATGACACAGAGGATACGAATATAAAAGATTGGGTGAATCAAATAAAACAGGTGTGGGAAGGCTCCATGGACGTGTTAAAACAGGCAGCTGATAGGTATAAACACCAGGCAGATAAAACTCGTCATCCCGAAACCCCCTTCTATATCAGTCAACGAGTGTTTCTATCTACTAAATATCTGAAACTACCCTTAACCAAGTAAAAAACTCGGACCCAAATACATTGATCCATTCCCAATAATATGGGTGATCAACCTGGTGACTGTACAATTCCAGCTACCCAAATTATTAGGGAAGATATACCCTGTCTTCCATTGCAGTCTATTACGTCCTGCCATGTCCTCCACACTCAGGGGGATGAGAACCATGGCCCCACCACTGATACTAGTTGATGGTGAGCAGCATTATGAGGTGGAGAAAGTGCTAGATACGAGAGGGGAAAACTCCAATACCTACTATTGTGGAAGTGCTATTCCCTTGCTGAAGCTGTGTAGGTCCCTGAAAAAGATGTAGCTGCTCCCAAATTGGTTGCTCGATTCCATAGAAAGCATCCAGAGAAACCGGGGGGGACCAATGACTCAACCTTTGTCTCACTATTGTCTTTCTGTTACAGAAAGACAATAGTCACTGTTATCTGAGGAACAGTGGTCCGAGGGAGACCACTGTTCCTCAGATAGCCGGATGTGAGTCCCTCCTCGTGAAGTGGGGCCGTGGGAGGCAGATGGGTTTGCTGACTACGTACCTGGCTCCCTGCCACGTGGCGGCGACCCTGCCTGAGCTGCTCGACGTTATTGCCGGGGTGGCGGTTGATACCCCCAGACTTATTGTCATGGGGGATTTCAACCTGCCATCTGCAGGTGAGGCGTCAGAGGTGGCTCGGGAGTTCATGGCTTCCATGGCGGCCATGGACCTGACCCAATTAGTTCAGGGCCCCACTCACAAAGGGGGACACACTCTGGACTTGATTTTCGTCTCTGGTCAGTGGTTGAATGATCTTGGTAGAGGGGATTTAGACATTAAACCCTTGTCATGGACAGATCATTCTCTTCTTCGCTTGGACTTTCCTGCCGTTTCCCCCCACCGCAGGGAGACGGAACCGATTAAATGGTTCCGTCCCAGGCGCCTGATGGATCCCGAAAGGTTCCTGACGGAGCTTGGGCCATTTCCTGAGACCCTGGCACACGACTCGACTGAAGACCTGGTGGCTGCCTGGGAGAGGGCCGCCTGGGAGAGGGCGGCCGCCGGGGCTTTGGACCACGTCGTGCCTTTGCGGCCTCTGACCCGATGCCGACCTCAATTGGCTCCTTGGTTCTCTGAGGAGCTGAGAGAGATGAAGCATCGGAAAAGACGCCTAGAGAGCATTTGGAGGACTAGTCAATCCGATTCCGACCGGACACTGGTGAAGTCTTATATCAAGACCTACCTAGTGGCGATAAAAGCGGCAAAATCTAACTATTTTTCCGCTCTTATCGCATCTGCAGAGAACCGCCCAGCTGCCTTGTTTAGGGTAACCCACTCCCTTCTTCGGGGGGGAGTGCGGGAAGATCCCTTGCAGGGTCAAGCTGAGGATTTTGTGCAATTCCTGCATGATAAAGTCGCTCAGATTCGGGAAGGCTTGGACTCCAACTGGATGAGTCCAGGGGAGGAGACGAGGGTAGGTCTTGAGAATATTATCTGGGAGGAGTTTGATCCTGTGCTCCCGAGGATGTGGACAGGGTTCTGGGTAGGATTAGTGCCGCCACATGTTTATTGGACCCGTGTCCCTCCTAGTTGGTACTGGCCTCCCAGGAGGTTACACGAGGCTGGCTCCAGGGGATTATAAGTGCTTCTCTGAGTGAGGGTGCCTTTCCCACTGCCTTGAAAGAGGCGTTGGTGAGGCCCCTCCTCAAGAAGCCTTCCCTGGACCCAGCTGAATTAGCCAACTACCATCCGGTCTCCAACCTTCGTTTTTGTGGCAAAGATTGTCGAGAGTGTGGTGGCGCGACAACTGCCCCAGTACCTGGATGAAGCCTATTATCTAGACACGTTCCAGTCGGGCTTCAGGCCAGGGCACAGCACGGAAACAGCATTGGTCGCATTGGTTGATGGGGTTGCTCCTTTGTCCTGGTCCTGTTAGATCTCTCAGCGGCTTTTGATACCATCGACCATGGTATCATGCTGCAGCGGTTGAGGGGGTTAGGAATAGGGGGAACTGTTTTGCAATGGTTCTCCTCCTTCCTCTCCGACCGCTCGCAGTTCGTGTTGACAGGGGGACAGAGGTCGACCTTGAGGCGCCTCGCATGGGGAGTGCCGCAAGGGTCGGTCCTCTCGCCCCTCCTGTTCAACATTTATGTGAAGCCGCTGGGTGAGATCATCCGTGGTTTTGGGGTGAGAGTCCATCTGTACACTGATGATACTCAGCTGTACATCTCCACCCAAGATCACCCCAATGATGCCCTTGATGTGATGTCTCGCTGCCTGGAGGCCGTGCGGGTCTGGATGGGGAGAAATAGGCTCAGACTCAACCCCTCCAAGACCGAGTGGCTGTGGTTCCCGGCGTCGCGATATAGTCAGCTGGTGCCATCGCTGACTATTGGGGGTGAGTCTTTACCCCCCACTGAGAGGGCCTACAATCTGGGCATCCTCCTGGACGCGCAGCTGTCTTTAGAAGAACATATGACGGCCGTGGCCAGGGGAGCTTTTTATCAGGTTCGCCTGATCCGCCAGTTGCGGCCCTTTCTGGACCGCGATGCCTTGCGCACAGTCACTCACGCCCTTGTCACCTCCCGACTGAACTACTGCAATGCTCTCTACATGGGGCTCCCCTTGAAAAGCACCCGGAGGCTCCAACTGGTCCAGAATGCGGCCGCGCAGGTGGTTATGGGCGCAACTCGTTGTGCCCTCCTGCGTGAGCTGCACTGACTCCCAGTGGTCTTCCAGGTGCGATTCAAGGTGTTGGTTACCACCTTTAAAGCGCTCCATGGCATTGGACCTGGATACCTTCGAGACCGTCTTCTGCCACCAGTAGCCTCCCACCGGCCAGTTCGCTCCCAGAGAGGGTCTCCTCAGGGTGCCATCGGCCAAATTATGTCGGCTGGCGACACCCAGGGGGAGGGCCTTCTCTTTGGGAGCCCCTGCCCTTTGGAATGATCTGCCCCTAGAAATTCGTAAAATCTCTGATCTCCGTGTGTTTCACTGTGCCCTCAAAACCATGTTGTTCCGCCAGGCTGGGCTATCAATGTAAAGATTTTAATTGGTTTTAAATGGGATTTTAAATTTGGGGTTTTACAAATTGGGCCTATTATTTAATAATTTTAATTATTTTTAAATTTTATCTGTCTTTGTGTTTTTAATTAGGCTGTATACCGCCCTGAGTCCTTCGGGAGAAGGGCGGTATAGAAATAAAATTAATAAATAATAAATAAAATAAATAAGAAAGACGCTCCATGGTAGAGGGGCCGCATGTCAGCTCCGGCGTGCCAACCAGCCTGGACCTGCCATTCCGGGGGGTGGGGGGGACACCTCAGAGACAACCACAGAGGAGGGGAGGCTGCATGCTGTTTCACTGATCTGCTGGAGACCGAGATGGACTGTGACAAGGCTTCCTGTCATCCCATACAGCTGGGAGGCAGTCACGCGGTGATGATGACATCACCAGCGGAGCAATAGAACTGATAAGAGTCGCCCCCTGCCTCCCTCTTTCGTCTCTACATCACCCTTTGTCAATGTCAAGCTCTGGCTATTGCTAAAGCATGAACTGAGCCCTCGTCCCCAGGCAACCCTACCCTGAGGGGCAAGGCATAGACTGAATTCCAGGCGCACCCACAAGATTTCCGGGTCACATGGGAGGGCTGGCCATTCGGGATTGGGTAATGAGGGTTGGATGTATGGGTGAAATGTATAAATGGTGATGGGAAGTCCGGGCAGATAGCCCTAACAATATTTTCATCTGAATGGTCAGTACGTGCCAGAAATAAAAGATGACAGCAGCAAACCAGGTTTGTTTTGTTTGTGTTCTTTATTATTGTTCTGGAACCTGACAGGTAGGTTGGAAGATGACAAGCATGATTTTAAACTAGAGGAAAGAACATCAATAATCTGCACTATGATCTGTTCTGATACTGAACAAAAAAAAATTCTGTAGGCTCTAATAATGAAAAATAAAGGGGGGAGACCGGAAATTGGAGTCGGAGCGAAACGGACGGAAGATTTCGAAGCTCCAAAATCTCCGATAGCCCCGTTGCAGGACGGTCCTTCTGGGACCCCACAGTCTAGTTTTGACTGTGGTAGTGGAAGGCATCTCCTGTCGATCCCAGGGACATCGCCAAGTCCCTGGTCGATCCAGGAAAGCCCTTTTTTCCGGCAGCGGGGTTGCAGCCATCGGCTGCCAAGGCTGGGACAGCTTCAGGAGAAGAAAGGAGAAAGACAGCGAACTAGAGCAGTGAGAGAATCTTATTTTTTAATTGATAAAAAGAACATCCTGAGGAACTAGAAACTTTGAATTTAAGATGGAGATGAAATAAGCGACCTTAAATTGGAATTGATTTTAATACCCTATTACTTAATTTGGAAGACTTTTAAATTAGCCTTTTTGTTTTGCTGACCGGGACTGGATTGAAAAAAAAGGCATTAACATTTGGTTGAGCTTGCCTTTTTAAAATGAATGTTTGACTTTGGTTTGGTGGGGGGGGGTTGGGTTTTTTTTGGTGATTGAACCCTCTCTATTTTTTCTTTTTTTTTTCTTCTATTGAAATTCTTTGTAAACTTTTAATAAGGAAGACTTGGATCTTAAAGATTTTAAAGCACAGGAAAGACAGGAGAGTGTGTATTGCTGCCATCTGCTGGAGGAGATACTTTGTTGCTGTTTTTTTTTCTAAGCAATTACCAGAGGAAACATTGTAGACATAACTAACTGAGACTCTGAATCTTGAGCTGATAAGTGTGTGTGAGAACACCAGAGGAAATGGAACTATCTGTACTGTTTTCAAAGGTGTTCTTGTTGGATTTAGCTGAACTAAGAGTCTGGAAATACTATAGAAGATTTTTTGCTTTTCTCTCTATCGTTGTGGCTTGCTTAAAAGACAACTCTCCGTATGCTTTCTGGATACAATTATATTTGATGGACCCTTTTTTTTTTTTATCTTCCTTCCTTTTTTGTGGCTTTTCACCTCGGCCTGAAACTATATAAAATTGGATTAAGGCAATCAAGAGCCCGAAGATTTATTTTTATTTTTATTTTTACTTCTATTTTTATTTTTATTATTATTGTTGACTTTTCTATACCTATTGG
The DNA here is from genome assembly GCF_059756535.1 of Pantherophis guttatus. Classification (NCBI taxonomy): domain Eukaryota; kingdom Metazoa; phylum Chordata; class Lepidosauria; order Squamata; family Colubridae; genus Pantherophis; species Pantherophis guttatus. The sequence continues at coordinate 115,365,926 of NC_142065.1, read as the reverse complement.
ATTAGGGTTTAGAAGAACCTGAAGAGTGGTGGTATTTTATCTGCTTTTTTTCTCTCTTTTTTTTTGTTTCTTTTTACTTCTCCCTTTTCCTTTTTTAAAATTGGATAAATTTTAAAATTTTCCCTTCTCTCTTTTTCTTTTTCTTTCTTTTTTTTAAATCTCCTATTATGGAATAAAATGAGCAGGAAAATTGCGACTGTGGGATCGGCTGCAACTACACTTTCTTCGTCACCATCCGGAGGACAACGATCCATCCAGACAATGCTGCAACAAGATAAAGAAAGAGAAAAAGAGAAAGAGAAAGATTTACCGATACAAACAATTTTACAAACAGTTTTAAGGATGGAACAACAGTTGTTGAAGACAGATGAGAAAGTACAGAGGAGGGAAAAGCAATTACTTAAGACGGATGAAAAAGTGGTCAATATTCAGCAAGCAATGTTGAAATATGAAGAAAGGCTGTTGAAACTGGAGAAAAGGGAGGAGCAAAAAGAGGAAAAAATGAGAGATACAGAGCATAAATTGGGAGAGATTCAGCGAGAAGGAAGCAATGTAATTGGGTTGGAAATGGATAAAGCATCTATCTTAGATTTCTAAACATGGAAGAAGAAAACGGAGAAAATTTGCCAGACGTTATGATTGGGATGCTGGCTGAGGCACTAAAAATTTCTAAAGAGAAGGTGATGGAAGGGGTGGACAAGATATATCGAGTCTACACCAGATATGCAATGCGTAATAAATTGCCACGAGAAGTACATATAAGATTTACTAAGAAATCGCTTAAAGCACAAATTCTACAGGTGGCCAGAGAAAAAACCCTGAAACATAAGGAGAAAGAAGTGATGATTTTGAGACAAATACCAAGAAAGGTGAGAGACTTGAGAATGCCAGTTCCTGACCAAAATCTTAATACAAAAAGGAATTAATTATAGATGGCCGATTCCAGTAGGGTTAATCTTAATATGGCAACTTCAAAGATACAGGTTGGATACAATTGATAAAGCGAGAGCCTTTTATGAAGACTTTTTTAAAGGAAAAGAAGTGGAAATCGAAATGGAATTTTCAACTACAATGGTGCCAGTAAAATTCACAGAAGAAGAATTGACTATGATTGAATCAACAGAAGGCGCTGTTGGTGAAGTGGTAGAGCATAAGGAACAATGTGAAGTAAGATCTACTAGAACAACAAAACCTACATATAAGTTATCAACATGGAAGAAATGAAATTAATTTCAATAAACATAAATGGACTCAATTCAGTAGCTAAAAGAAGTAAAGTGTTTCACAAATTAGAGAAATTAAAATTGGATATAATATGCTTGCAAGAAGTTCATATTAAAAAGCAATATGAACAACTATTGATATGGCCCAAACTAGATAGAACTTTTTTATCGTTGCCACAAAGTAAAAAGAGAGGAGTTGTTTTATATATTAGAAATTCATTGCCCGCGAAACAAATATATGCAGACTCAGAGGGCAGAATGCTGATGGTGGAAATAATGGACAATAATATGAAAATTTTGTTGGTTGCAATATATGCTCCAAATAATAATCAAAGTGATTTTTATAGAAAGTTGCGTATGAAAATAATTGAAATGGGATATGAAAATATATGTATGATGGATGATTTTCATGGAGTGGTAGACGAAAACCTGATTATAATACACTTAAACCAGTAAGACATACCAGAAAGATATTACCAAAAACCTTCTTTAAATGATAGAGGAAATTAATTTGAAAGACCTATGGAGAGACAGAAATGGGAAAAATAGACAATATACTTTTTACTCTGATACACTCATCTTGGTCTAGATTGGATATGATTTGGACAACAATGGACTTGACTTTGAAGATAGAATATGTGGAAATAGAAACAAATTTGTGGGCTGACCACAATCCTGTGACTGCTACCTGGAAAGGTCGGAAAAGGACATCTAGATGGACTTTAAATAATACAATATTAAAAGAAAGAGTTCGTACAGAAAACGGAGAAAGAATTGACTTTCTTTTTTAAAGAAAACAAGAAAGAAGACACATCGGCTCAAAATGTATGGGATACAATGAAGGCTTATGCTAGAGGTCTAATAATGGACTATATAAGAAAAAGAAACTTGAAGAAAAGACAAACTGCTAAAATGTTAATTGATGAACATAAGAGATTTGAAATGGAACTCCAGAAAGATCCATGTAAGAAAGATATAAAAATAAAAATGGATATAATAAAGCATAAAATGGAGTTATTGGAGAAGGAAGAACTAGCCCAAAAAATAAGAAGTGCTAAACAGAACTATTTTGAAAATGCGAATAAACCAGGAAGGTGGTTAACATACAAATTGAAAAAAGAAAGAGAATCAAGGAAAATAACGCAATTAATCGATGACCACGGGCAAAGGAAATTTGGAAATAAAGAAATGGGAAAAATAATACAAGAATATTATTGGCAACTTTATAAGAGAGAGATGATAGAAGATGAAAATGTGATGAAATATTTGCATGATGCTAAATTACCTCGGCTCTCTAAAGATGTGGAGGAGATGTTGGAGGGGAATATTACGATGATGGAATTAACAGAAGCAATTAAGAAACAAAAGAATGGAAAGGCAACAGGGCCAGATGGCCTACCTGTTGAATATTATAGGACACTACATTTAAGAACATTTAAGTCTCCCACTATTGGATGTTATAAACAAAGTGATGACAAAGAAGAAAATACTCAAATCATGGACTGAGGCATATATCATAATGATCCATAAAGAAGATACAGACTCACAACAAATTAAAAATTATAGGCCTATTTCTCTGCTAAACTCAGACTATAAAATTTTTGCATCAATATTGGCAGAAAGGCTTAAGAGATATTTGAATAACTTTATACATATAGATCAAAATGGCTTTCTTCCAAAAAGACAAATTAGAGACAATATTATAATAATTCTGGACACTTTAGAATACTACGAAGCACATCCTGAAAAACAGATGGCGTTGATATTTTTAGATGCTCAAAAAGCTTTCGACAATATGAATTGGCGATTTATGATACTTCAAATGGAAGAGATGGGCTTTGGTAGGAAATTTATCCAGACAATTGAAACTATATATTGTAAACAGACTGCAAAAGTAATAATAAATGGAGAATTGACTGATCCGATTGAGAGAGAAAAAGGTACTAGACAAGGATGCCCGTTGTCGCCATTGTTGTTCATTCTGACATTGGAAGTTCTAAATAGAAATATTAGAGAAGATAAAGAGATAAAAGGCATGAAAATTTGGAAAGAAGAATCTAAATTGCAAGCCTTCGCAGATGACCTGGTCTTTATTATTGAAGAATCATTAACAACAATAAAGAAATTGATAGAATCTATTGATGAGATTGGGACAGTAGCTGGCCTGAAAATTAACAAAGATAAAACAAAGATAATGACTAAATATGTTGAAAAGGCAAAAAGAGGAATTGATGGAGATTTCAAAGATACAGGTCACAAATAAGGTAAAATATTTGGGGATACATTTGACAAGATGTAGTGCACTTAAAGAAAATAATTACAATAAGTTGAAGCAACAGATTGGGCAGGATTTAGTGAAATGGAGAAACTTGCAGTTATCTTTGATTGGTAGGATCTCAACTATTAAGATGAATGTTTTGCCTAGATTGTTGTTATTTATTTCAGACAATTCCAATTAAGTTGGGCAAGAAATTTTTTGAAGAATTGAATAAAATGATACGGAAATACATTTGGCAGGGAAAAAAGGCAAGGATAAAATTAAAACTGTTACAAGATGCTAAAATGAGGGGGTGGCTTCGGCTCGCCCAATTTTGAATTATATTATCAAGCGACATGTTTAATGTGGATTAAAGAGTGGATAACTTTGAGAAATACTAGATTATTGAATTTGGAGGGTCACGATCTGCTAATGGGATGGCATGCTTTTTTGTGGTATAAAGGAGCAAAAATACAGGGATATTTTAGAAGACATCAAATACGGGAAGCTTTACTATTGAATTGGGAGAAGGTTAAAAAACATTATTATTTGAAAATTCCAGTCTGGGTATCAACAATTGAAGCTTTCACTGACTGGGTAGTATTGAAAAGGGAACAAATTGTTAGACACAGTGAATTACTAGATGAAAAGGGTGAACTTAAGTTAAAGCAAGAATTAGAAGATCAGGGATATAAGATGGATTGGTTTTCTTACATGCAAATACGTTCTACATATGAAGAAGACTCTAAACAAGAAGGTTTTTATAACGTTTTGACTAATTTAGATAAGATTTTAATGGGTTCTGAGGACCATGTAATTAAAAAACTACATGGATATTTATTAGGGATGAAACTGGAAGAAGAACAAGTTAAAGAACCAATGATAGCTTGGGGGGAAAACTTTGGGCATGGCATTGATAACTATAACTATAAGATGACAATGTCTACAGCGTATAAAGAGAACTTGTATAAGATGTTTTACAGGTGGCATTTACCCCCGAAGAGAATAGCCAGAATGTTTAAGAATAAATCAGAGAAGTGTTGAAAGTGTCATCAAACCCCAGGATCATATTACCATATGTGGTGGACTTGCGCAGATGCCAAGAGATACTGGACTAAGATACATACGTGGCTGGAGATGATGATAAAGAGACATATTGACTTTAAACCGGAGATATTTTTACTAGGGATTTTACCAGAGTCATATAATAAAGAATTGCGATATTTAATTGTGAATGTCTTAACAGCGGCTAGAATTGTATTTGCTAAAAATTGGAAAGGAGAGAAAATACCTAACAATGAAGAAATTATTAAGAAAATGATGGAATGTGCTGAAATGAGTAAATTGACACTTGAAACACGAGAACAGGAAGATAAACAATATTACTTGATATGGGCTTTGTTTTACCAATGGATAGAAAATAAAGCATGAAGATGAGATATGAAATATGAAATGCAATAAGATAAAATATTTTGAACTCTTCTTTTAGGAAATAAGCTTGTAGATTGATATTATGAAGATTGCAGGAGCACAAAAGGATGAAAACCATTCTATACAATGTCTGTAATGATTTGGAATGATGATGTTTTTACATTTTGTTTTTTGTTTGAAAATAAAAAATGTTTTTTTCAACAACAAAAAAGAAAAATAAAGGTGCAAAATGAAAAGATATAAAGATCAAACTAGTGACAACAGGTACAGCAACCTGTGACAATGAAGACACTGAAGTGGTGGATTAACTTCTGCCTTTTAGGATCAACTTTCAGTAACAAAAAAAATCAGCAGTCAAGAAATACCCTATATCAGGGGTGTCAAACTCACGGTCTGTGGGCTGGATGCATCACGCCCTGGCCACCCCCACCCCCAGTTTAGCGAAAGGGGAAAGTTGTGATACCTCACGTGACGACGTGAGTTTGACATCCCTGCCCTATAGGCTACCCCTTTGTAGGATAGTAATGAAGTTTGGAAAGAATGCAGACAATGGTTTTCTCTGATGACTCCAATACCAAAATACCATATGGAAAACCAAGGAAAACTAACAAAATAATCATAGAACAAATCAATCCAGATACAAATGAGCGGACTCAAACTTCCATATTTTGGATATATTATAAAATAATAAGACACGGTTCCCTTCAGAAGCCCATAATGGTGGGGCAAGTGGAAGGGGGGGGGAAGGATGACCTGCAACAAGGTTGATTACAGCAACAATGAATGCATATTGACAACTACAAGACCTCACTGAAGACAGATTATCTTGAAAAAAGTCTATGTGTAGACAATGACCTGGTGGCACACAATCAAATGTTCAACCTGATACTAACGGCAGCACTTTATCAGTCAGTCATAGAATTTTCCTAGGTGTCTATATCAGATTAACTGATTTGCATCTTCCTGCATCTTCCTCCTTTTGCAGGTATTAACTGAGAGAAGAACAGGGAGGGACACTGCTGAATCTTTGCTGCTACTGACTGAGTACTAACCAGTGCTGATGGTTTCCTGAATGTTGGTGACTGATTACTGATTCTTTCCTGAGCTCATTATGTCTGACTGGAGCATGCTGTTGTATTACGTCTGATTATAGCATGACTCAATCTAAGCAGGCAAGTGAAAGGGAAATAAAAGGGTATCAGGTTTGAAGGGTAAATTCACTTAGCAAGCAAATAAGGAAACAAATAGGACTCCCAATGGAGTTTGGATGAGTAAGAGAGGGGCTTTTCTTTTGCTTCTATATTTTTCTTTGTAATATTTTTCTTTCAATCCAGCCTAGTAGCAGCTTCTTTGACTTTGCAATCATAACAAAAAAACCCACAGAAATTATGTGTGGAAATTTGCTAGGGGAATTGAAGGAGAAAACTGCAAGCAATATGGATAAGCATTATAATCTGCAAACTAGATGTAATGTTTGCGTTCTGTTTGAAGACAACTCAAACTACATCTGCTGCAAATACAACTTTATTTCTTGATTGGAGGAGAAACTGAAGGGATTTTGCCTAGAGGTACCCCAAACAGTGATATGGAAGGTATATAAATTTAATTAACTAATTTGAGGAGAGTGTTGTTATGCTGCTCACTGCATCAGAAAAGATAAAAAGTTTGTAACAGAACGTGCTGAAATGCTCCAGGGCAGAGCAAATTCAGCCCTCCAAGGTAGGTCAGTTCAGTAAACAGATACAGCAAATACCAATGCTATTTTATTATTATAGAGTATAACAAAATCTTGAAAACCTGGCAGTTTCCCTGACTTATCTTATGCCAAACTGAATCAAGAGATTATTTTGTGTTTCTTTCTCATACCTTCCCTTTCCCAAGAATAATTATCTTCTCTCTTCCCTTAACTGCTCCTGCATTCCTTCATCAAGGAATCTCTATATCAGAATCATTCTGACATACAGATTCCTTGAAGAACTGCTCCATCAGAATCATTCTGGCTCAGTCATATTATGGGAAACAGAATAGACTCACTACCTCCATCCTTGCTGGCAGATATCTCAGTAGTTGCAGAGGTGGGTTTCAGCAGTTCTGACCAGTTCTGGAGAACCAGTAGCGGAAATTTTGAGTAGTTCGGAGAACCAGTAGTATAAATTCTGACTGGCCCTGCCCCATCTATTCTCTGCCTCCCAAGTCCTAGCTGATCAGGAGGAAATGGGGATTTTGCAGTAACCTTCCCCGGGATTGGGGAGGGAATGGAGATTTTACAGTATCTTTCTCCTGCCATGCCCACCAGGCTATGCCACACCCACCAGGCCAACCCACAGAACCGGTAGTAAAAAAATTTGAAACCCACCACTGGCCCAGAGTCAGAAAACAACTCTGGCAACCCAGAATCCTAAAGCTAACAAGTTTAACTTTTCTTGATACATAGCAACTGGCTCTAAAAAAAAAAAACTTATGTGGCAAGAAAGTGTCCTTTGTTTTGGGGCTCATTGCCTATTATCATTGTTAAGGTATGGAGCATAATCACTGGTCACTCTTTTTCTCATGACCAGATTCAGAGCAGTTCCAGTGAATAAGATATTCCAAATATAGAATAGAATATAATTTTTTATTGGCCAAGTGTGATTGAACACACAAGGAATTTGTCTTGGTGCATATCTTTTCCTGCATCTAGAATCCAAATACATTCTCCATTGTGGGTGGAGACAACAGCCAGGATGGGTTGTGCTCGTCTGTTCAGGTTGATAGACTGAGCCTGTCAAAGCTGTTAAGTCCCGCCCTTGTTACTGGGTAGACCCAGCTTTTGGCTCAGTTTGTCAGCCTGGACAAGCATGTGGGACTGTTCCTCTGGCAAATTTCTAACTGTCTCTTTACCTTTTCCTGTCATTTGGATTCTGATTATTCTTGATGTTACTGGTTTGACTTGGACTGTTATCTGGACTGCTCTTGGACTACGACTTCAAACTGTGAGACTTTGATCCCCAGTAACTGGCTTGCCCGGTTATCTGGGGAAGGCATTCCTCAATCCTTTTAACCCCATCCCATCGCATTGCGACTAAAACACTGTTTTTAGGGGTTTGCGGAGCTTCGCGCTCCCGCGTGAGAGGTGGCAAACCTTGACTCGGCTTTTTAGCTAAACTGACAGTTGTGAAGTTTTCACGCTCCCCTGGGTGTCATCTGGCGGCCATTTTGAGTTTAACGGCTGGCAGTCTCTTTCTGATTTACTGTCATCGCAGCGTTTGGTGTTTTAAAAAAAGCTGATCGGAGCTCACTAGCGGAGCTTCGCGCTCCCGGCGGTGACCGTTTGATTGCCTGAGCCATCTATTCGCTCGGCGAGTTGGGGAGTCCTTTTGCGCGCCGCTGCCAGTTTCGGCGCGAAAGTCAGCTGAGGCGTCCATTAACCTAGATGTTTTTCTTCGCGACCTTTTCTTCATCGTGCTTTTCGCACCAACAGGTTGAGTGGTCAAGGTCTGGACTCCCTGGAATTCAAATGGAATAGGAGGGGTCTCGCGCCCCCGTTGCCAGCATTGTTGGTGACCCAGTGAGGAGAGCGATCCTTTGTGGAGCCTTGCGCTCCCTTCTTAGCACGATTCGCGCAGGGCACAACTCGACTCATCAATTCTTTGCGCTAGTGAGAGCCTGGTCGCTCCTATAAATAGGTGGACTTTTTGCGCTCCCATTTTAATTACGATTGCTGCTTGAGCCTGTTGCCTCAGCGTTTTTGGACTGATTGGGCCTCCAGGCTTCGGCCTGTGCCTTCTGAGGGCATATTATACCTGGCCTTGCCTGTCTCTACGACATTGGGCATTTCTCCTGGGCATTGCACGATATTTGTGAGTCATTTCATTGACTGGCGTATTAACTGATTGACAATGCCCAAGGCTTCGCATAAAACGAAGCATGGACGGAAGGCTGGTCGCTCAGAGAGCCCCCATCCTCAGGGGGACTCGCACTCCAAAAAGGACCACTCAATGGTCCTGTCATCTCGACCGATTGCCTCTGATGCTCCTCGGTCCCATCATACGTCCTCCTCCCACATTGCGACCTCCCGCGCTGAGGTACACCAGGACAAGGTTCTCAAAAGAATTTGCGCTAAGGCAAGCAAACACCAGCCTTCTGCCAGGGAGGTTAGCACTGTTTCTTCGCGGGTGACCACCGCATCTGATCCAGGGGCACAAGTTGACCAAGTTTCTCTTCAAGATTGCCCGGTGGTCATACAACCGGAAAGAAATAGAAATGGGAAAGAATGAGAGAAGATCTTGGAGACTAAATGAAAATTTGTTTAGATATGAAAAGAATGTAAATGAACTTAAAAAACAAATGAAGGAATTTTTTGAAATGAACTTGAATAAGGGTACCCCTATTGAAATTGTCTGGGATGCGAGTAAGGCATATATGCGGGGGGTACTGATTTATATGAACTCTAAACATAAATCAAATCGACAAAGAAAAAGATTAGAACTGGAAGGGGAGATAAAGAAAAAAAAGCAGTTGCTGATAAAAAATCCAACAGATGAAAAATTACAAGGAACTATAAAACTTTTGAAAGATCAATTCCATATGCTTACAGCGGAACAAGCAGCAACTAATTTACAATTTGCAAAACACAATACATTTTGCAATGCCAATAAACCGGGCAGATGGTTGGCTTACACACTGAGGAAACAGCAGAGTACTCGGACTATTGGTAGTATTAAGTATAGAGGGAAGGAAGTATTTCAACAAAGATTAATTAAAGAAGCCTTCTTAGATTATTATACTAAACTATATGCTAAAGATGATATACAGAATGAACTTATAAATAAATATTTAGAAGAAAAGAGTTATAAAAATTTCTAGTGATCAAAAGGAAAGAACGAGTTTACCAATAACAGCTGAGGAGATTATTGAAATTGAAAACAGCTAAAGCTCCAGGAACGGATGGTTTAACTGCGGTGTACTATAAAACTCTACAAGTAGAAATGATTAACATCTTAAAGACTTATTTTGTAGCATACAACAAGGGGGAAAAATACCCCCTTCATGGAAAGCAACTTTTGTCTCTTTGATACCGAAAGAGGAGGCAGGCTCTACAAAACCGGAAAATTTTAGACCAATATCTCTCCTGAATATGGATTATAAAATTTTTGTGAAAGTATCAGCCAACAGATTAATGCCAGTTATTCAAGAGGTGATTCATCATGATCAAGCAGGATTTATAGAAGGCAGATATATGAAGGATAATGTGAGGCAAATTATAGACTTATTGGAATATCTTGAGAAGAATAAACAGATCTCTGCAATGCTGGTGTTTTTGGATGCAGAGAAGGCCTTTGATCGAGTGAATTGGAACTTTCTATTAAAGACTTTTAAAAAGATGGACTTCGGGGATCAGTTTGTACAGGCGGTTTCAGCAATCTATCAAGAGCAAACAGCACAAATTATTATTAATGGAAGTTTAACTACAAATTTTAGTATAGAAAAAGGCACAAGACAAGGTTGTCCGTTATCCCCGTTGTTGTTTATTCTAACTCTAGAAGTCTTGTTGAATACAATACGGGACTCGAGCACTTTGAAGGGAATAGTGATAAGGCAAGAGGATTATAGAACAAGGGCATTTGCAGATGACCTGGTTGTTACCCTAACACGGCCGACGGAATCAATAATTCAGATGAAAGACATTATAGAAGAATATGGTATGGTATCAGGATTTAGACTGAATCAGAAAAACAAGATGATAGTTAAAAATATGACAGTTGATCAAAAGAAGGAACTGGAGAGGAAGGCAGGCTTTGAAATAGTATCAAAGGTGAGATATCTAGGAGTTCAAGTTGCAGATTCAAATATAAAACTGTTTCAAAATAATTATGAGGTGTTGTGGCGAAAGATACAAAAGGATATGGAAACCTGGAAAAAACTGCAGCTGTCTCTACTTGGAAGAATAGCAGCAGTTAAAATGAATGTTTTACCTAGATTTTTATTTTTGTTTCAAATGATTCCGGTGCTTAAAAATGATAAACACTTGATGGAATGGCAAAAAGGAGTGAATAAGTTTGTTTGGAATGATAAAAAGCCAAGAGTTAAACTGAAAATTATGCAAGATATTCGTGAAAGGGGTGGTCTTAAACTTCCAAACCTGCGATTGTATTATGAAGCAGCAGCGTTTACACAAGCAAGTGATTGGTTTGGAAGGACAAAGACTGGAATATAGAATATTGAGAGTTATGACCTTGTATTTGGTTGGCATGCATATTTATTCTATGAAAACAAGGTGGATAAAGTATTTAACAGCCATATACTTAGAAGCTCCTTGATGAGAGTTTGGAAGAAGCACCGACTCAAATGGGATTATGAAATACCGTTGTGGTTGGATCTTGGTCATATCATACGGAATATAAATATAAAGTCACTCGGGGGGGGTTATACAAAGAAGTACTTTTTAATGATGGGGGCAGATGGCAGTTGAAGTCATTAAACACACTGTTGGAAGAAGGGATTAATCTAACTTGGTTACAGTATAATCAACTTCAACTGAGATGGAGAGAAGATCAAAAAACTGGTTTAATGTTGCATGAAGAATTGGTTAGACAGATAAAAGATAGAGGCCCAATGCATATCAAGAGGGTTTATAATGTTTTGTTAGAAAGAGATTCAGAAAATGAATTGGTTAAAGATTGTATGATAAAATGGGCGCAAAATTTTGGAGAACCAGTTATAATGGAAACGTGGGAAAAAATATGGGTTCAGAATGTTAAATTTACACAGTCGCAGAACTTGAGGGAAAATTTTTATAAAATGTTTTATAGGTGGCATTTAGATCCTAAGAAATTGTCATGCATGTATCCTAATGTTCAACCAAAATGCTGGAGATGCGATTGCTTAGATGCTACATATTATCATATATGGTGGACATGCAAGAAAGCCAAGGCTTTTTGGATAAAAATTTGGTGGGTTATGCAAAATGTTTTGAAGAAAAAAATTCAATTTTCTCCTCACTTGTTTTTATTGGGTATAGTTAAGGGCTTTTCAGTGGGTGAAACAAAATTGATATTGTATATGGTGTCAGCAGCTAGGTTATTGATTGGTCAATATTGGAAAAGGGATGATTTGCCTACAATTCAAGAATGGACTTTGAAGATGGCCAGTTTTGCAGAAATGGCGAAGATATCAGCATATTTGGGAGTGGAAGAAATGGATAGATTAGGTGCAGAATAAATATCAAACTAGGAAGTACCAGATAGCTTTTAGCTGAATGTTGTGTAGAAATGCATAGTATATAGGCGCCAAAATAGCATATTGTTATGTAGAAATGTATAGTGCACAGGGGGGAGAATAGAGGGGAGGTAAAGTATGATATAATATAATGTGGACGGATTTCACCTTGGGGAAGTCATGGGAAGAGGGTAGGGTTGGGGGGGTTAGGGAGGGATGGGGGAAAAAAGGGAGAAAAATTGGTTTTTGTAAAACTTTTTCAATAAAAAAAAAAAAAGATTGCCCGGTGGTCATACAACCGGAAAGTCTGTGGGGTTCGGAGGCCACTCCAGCTCCGCTACTTTCAGCTGAGTCCTCCTTGACTCCAGTCTCATTGCCGGCTGTTCCCGAAACAGCGGCTACGTCTCATCCAACTGACCAGTTGTCTGGAGTTGGGCAGCAGCGTGACTTTCTATCGCCAGACCAAATACAACAGATCATCGCAGCAGCGGTGCAACAGTCGTTGGCCTCCCAGTTTCTGCCCACCAGCAGGGCGGCCTCTATTCGGTCTGGAGCTTCTGCTTCTCGAGTGGATGCCCAGCAGGATGAAGCTCTTTCGATCGAGGCTCCGGACTCCCCGGTCTCCTCCATTGCAAGCCGTGCGTCTTTCCTGGCCAACGAGGTATCTCAGGATCTGGATCTGTCAGAAGATGAGAATCTCCCCCCGGACCAGCCCACGTTTACGGGCTTGTTTCCCCAGGCCCTGTTCAAATCCCTGCTGCACAAAGCCATCAATGCGGCACAGCTGGGCGCTCCAAACCCATCGCCGGCTGCCCCACCCATGGCCAAAGGGGCTCAGAACCCCGTTTGCTGAACCATCCCGGCCTGTTGACACCATCCCTACCCCGCCTCTGTTCCTCGATGTCATCCAGAGACAGTGGTACTCGCCCGGATCGGCTCCGGCCCCTACAGCAACAGACTGACGAAATTTCAGTGTGGCACCGGATCTGGATTCCCTTCTCCAGGTTCCAACTGCGGATGCACCAGTGGCCGTGCTCTTACCACAAGCTGCGGTTCCCGGCGTTCCAGATGAAGGTCTCTGTCCAGAAGAGTGCCGGGCAGAACAGGTGTTGCAACGGGCGCACCAAGGCGCTGCTTGGGCCATTCGGTCAGCGTCGACTGCGTCCTTCTTTAATCGCACTACTCTCCTCTGGCTCCGTCATCTGCAGGAAACTTTGGCTACGGAAGATGTCCGCGTCCGGCAGGAGCTGAACAAGATCGCCGCCATGCAATTCTCAGCAGATGCTACCCTCAACACCGTTCGCTTCGTGGCTAAATCTCTCGCCTCTTCCATTACTGCCCGTCGCTTGGTCTGGCTCCGCCACTGGCAAGCCGATGCCAGACATAAGTGGTGGCTGGCTTCGGTTCCCTTCGCTGGCTCCAAGTTATTTGGGGGATTCCCTAGAGGCCTTCCTCACTGAAACAAAGGACAAAAGGAAGGTCCTTCCGGCTGTTTTCCACAGGAGGGAGTCTAGGTTCCACCCCTACCCATCCCGCCCCCCAGTCACCATCGTATGAGGGTGCTAGCTTTGTCTCTCCATCTTCCAGACCGCAAGGGACTTTTCAACCTAGACAGCGGGGCGCTCAGGACAGAGCGTCCAGAGGTAGGACATTTGTTTCCAAACGGCCCTTTCGAGGGGGAGGAGGTCGTTTCTCCAGGCGCCGTCAACGGCATCCCAGGTCCTCCCATAGGGGGCAGATTGGCCCTCTTTGCCCGTTTGGGAAGGTACCAATTCGGATAGATGGGTCCTGGCCACCTTACGATCTGGGTTGGCCATTGAATTTCTCTCCCCTCCTCCGATGTTCTTTATGCGCTGTCCGCTTTCTAACGACATTGAGAAACGGTCCCTAATGGGCTCGGCGGTTCAGCATCTCCTTTCCATCAGAGCTATTCAACCGGTGCCTGATGTTGAACGAGGGACGGGATTTTATTCCTGTGTTTTTCTTGTACCAAAGTCTTTGGGGGGGTGGAGACCTATTCTGGACCTTAAACGTCTGAACCGGTATGTTATATACCGCAAGTTCAAGATGCAGTCCTTAAGATCTATTCTCGACGGTGTTAGGAGGGCGATCTCCTCTCTTCCATAGACCTCACCAAGGCCTATCTCCATATTCCCATCCTCCCCTCCCATAGGAGGTTCCTTAGGTTCTGCTACGGGAGGCGCCATTATACCAGTATTGGGCCTTGCCTTTTGGCCTCTCATCTGCCCCTCATACATTTACCAAGGTATTGGCTGCTTAGCAGCATCCCTTAGGACCAAGTCCATTTGTCTACACTGCTACTTAGACGATATCTTAATTCTATCTCCTACCCCGCAGCAAGCTACCTCTGATCTGCAGCTTACTCTCCAGACCCTGGCTGCCCATGGCTTCTCCATTAACTTGGAGAAGAGCCACCTGGTCCTTACCACTCGTCTGCTCCACCTGGGGGACCTGATAGATTCGGTGGCAGGGAGGGTCTACCTTTCACGTGAGCAACAGGATAGCTTGAGGTCCCTGGTTTCTAACGTTGAACGGGCTAGGTCAGTGTCTCCCTATGTACTATCACAGCTCCTGGGCAAAATGATCTCTTCCATCTCGATAGTTCCGTGTGCCCAGTTGCACTCGAGGGAACTTCAATGGTTTCTTTTGCCGTTGCAGAAGGCGGACAGAGGCACTTCTACCACGAACGTTCCCGTCCCCAGAAAGGTGATCAGGTCCCTAGGGTGGTGGCGGTCACCGGCAATATCCCGAGGTTGTCTCTTCTTCGACCCGCAGAGAGTGGTGGTGACAATAGACCCTAGCTTTCAGGGCTGGGAGGCTCATTGTCTGGGCCAAGTGGCACAGGGCACCTGGAACAGTACCGACGCCCGTCGCCCCATCAACTGGCTGGAACTGCAGGCTGTCTACCTGGCGCTGCGAACCTTTCGGCACTTCATCTCCAACTCTCACATCCTGGTCCCAACTGACAATATTACGGCGAAGACCCATATCAATCACCTAGGGGCACACGGTCCCTATCCCTGATGTCGGAGGCATTGAGATTGGGCGTCTGGTCAGAGACTCACCTCGCCTCGTTGCGGGCGGAACACATTTCTGGTGTCGCCAATGTTCAAGCGGACTGGCTAAGCCGTCAACAACTGGATCACGCAGAGTGGCGCCTTCACCCGCATATCTTCCGCCAAGTTACTGCACGCTTCGGGACGCCGGTGATCGACCTCTTTGCCACGTCGGACAATGCTCCGACGTGGCCTTGGTAGTACAGGGGTTTAAGGCACCGTTATTAAGCTGGTTATTAAGACCAGCTGCCTGCAATTACTGCAGGGTTCGAATCTCGCCAAGGCTCAAGGTTGACTCAGCCTTCCATCCTTTCTAAGGTAGGTAAATTGAGGACCCAGTTGTGGGGGCAATAAACTGACTTTGTATAAATATACAAAAGGATGAAGGCTATTGCTGAGCACATTGTAAGCCGCCCTGAGTCTTCGGAGAAGGGCGGCATATAAATCAAATTTAAAAAAAAAAATGCTCAGCTTCCGCGCTTCATCTTGCGGTACCAGTCACCGCAGGCGGGGGCCACCGACGCTCTACGCTCCCCGTGGCCACTGGGGCTACTCTATGCATTCCCTCTGGTCTCCCTGCTCTCCTGAGTGATTCGCAAGCTGTTATTGGAGCAAGCAGACATCATCCTTCTGGCCCCGCATTGGCCACCCAGGCCTTAGTTTGCGGACTAGTGTCGTTGTCAGTAGCCCCGCCTTGGAAGCTACCTCAACCGGCGGACGCCCTGATTCAAGGGGCGGTGAGACACCCAGACCTGCAGTGGCTCCATCTGACCGCTTGGCAGTTGAGCGGCGCGCCCTAAGAGAGGCCAACATCCTGGCAGAAGTGATACGCACCATTCAGGCTTCGCGACGGCCGTCTACGGACTGAATTTATTCAGCCACCTGACGGGCGTTTTGTACATGGTGCGATCGGAACGGGGTTCTACCCCTCCAGGCCTCGATTGTCGAAATCCGGGTGTTCCTTCAAGAGGGCCTTTTCAAGGGGTTTTCTCCTAATACATTGCAGAGGCAGGTGGCGGCGATCTCATCGATACTTACCTTAAGATTGTTGTCTTCCTTGGCACAGCACCCCTTGATTCGCCGGTTCCTGCGGGGCACTACCAATCTATGTCCACATCGGTACCTTACCTGGGACCTCTCCATAGTTCTTAATTCTCTTACAGGTGCCCCGTATGAGCCCTTGCGGACGACTAGCCTGCGGCTCTTAACTTGCAAAGTTGCCTTTTTGGTAGCTATTACCTCGACTTGCCGCATCTCGGAGATGTCCGCCCTCTCCGTCCGTAATGACCTCTGTGTGTTCCACGAGGATCGTGTGGTACTCTGTCTGGACATTACATTTGTGCCCAAGGTCAATACGACCTTCCACCGCATGCAGGAACTGGTCCTGCCCAACTTTTGTCCTCGCCTGGCTCACTGGCTCGAACGACGGTGGCACTCTCTGGATGTTCGGTGAGCACTATGCATTTACATTAACGGACTGCGGATTTCCGGAGAACAGAAGGGGCGTTGGTCCTACCTGAGACGCTCCTTCTTGTTGAGTGGAGACAGCAGCCAGTATGGGTAGTACTCACCCAATCAGCCTGAAGGACTGAGTCTGTCAATAATGTTAAATCCCGTCCTTGTTGCCGGGCAGACCAGCTTTTGGCGAAGAACTGAGAGAGACAGACTCAGCGTGTGGTAGAAGAAAGAAAGGTAACTAGCATAGGACAAGCGGGAAACAGAAAAGGAGAAGGACCAGACTGGCACAGGGAGGGCCTGGCTGCTGTCTCCACTCAATGAGAAGGAGCGTCTCAGGTAGGACCAACGCCTCTTCTCCATTGAGAGTGGAGACAGCAGCCAGTATGGAACATACCCAAGTTCACTGTCCCGCAACCTGGGAGGGACCAGACTGGTCCGAGACATCCTCCCCGGCAACAACACTCTGCAACACGTGTCGTCCAAATGCAGCTTCTGCTGACGCAAACTTGTCCAGTTTATAGTGACGTATAAATGGAGCCGCTCAACAAATCTCAAGTAATGGGGCCTGAGTGGCCCAGGCTGCTGAAGTGGCCACACTGCGGGTGGAGTGCGCAGTCAGACGAGAAGGCCGCGGAAGAGAGCGGGAGTCGTATGCCGAAGCAATAGTCTGCCGAATCCAGCGGCCGATGGTAGAAGAAGAGACCTTGTGACCCAAGGAGACGGGTAAGGAGACAAACAGTGCTTTCGAGCGTCGGATGGTCGCAGTCCTCGAGATAAATTCTCAACGCCCGCCGTACGTCCAAAGTGGACAAGTTTGCTTTGGCAGATGCCACTTTTGGTCGTAGGGTGCTGCAGCGTGTTCTCTCGGGGGAGGGTTCTTCGGACCAGCCTGGTCCCCCCCAACTATAGGGACAGTGATCTTTGGTATGTCCCATCCTGGCTGCTGTCTCCACCCACAATGGAGAAGGGGCGTTAGTCCTACCTGAGACGCACCTTCTCGTTGGGTAGAGACAGCAGCCAAATCCTCCCTTTTTTGCCAGTCTGGTCTCTCTGCCTTTGCCTTTCTTGCCTTTCTTCTTTGGCATCCCACACGCCAAGCCTGTCTTCTTGTCTTCGCCAAAAGCTGGGTCTACCCAGTAACAAGGGCGGGACTTAACAGCTTTGACAGGCTCAGTCTATCAACCTGAACAGACGAGCACAACCCATCCTGGCTGCTGTCTCCACCCAATGAGAAGGTGCGTCTCAGGTAGGACCAACGCCCCTTTCTCCCTCTTATCAGCCCTGTATGAATACTAATACTTTTATTATAAGGTTAAAGTAGCAGAAGCTTGCAAGTCTGGATGTGCTTCCCTCCTCCCTCCCTATATCTTCGTAAGACCTAGGGAGGGCCATATCTGAGCTTTTTCAATTGCATTTCTGCCATGGATTCAGATTTATAGGGCCACTGTCTTAATTGCAGTTCTTCCTTCTGTTCCTCATGGTCATTCTTTCTTCCCTTTACATCTTCATCCACCAAAGCCACGTCCAAGAGAAAAGCAGTTTTTTTAATCCAAGTGGCAAGGGAGTCTGTAAGGGAGTCTGTTTCCTAAAGATCTGGCTACTTGCCATGACCTGGACTTCCATGGATATAACTGATTTAGAAATCTGTATTATAATGGTGCAAATTCTGGCTAGATGCTTTCTAGTACTATAAAAACATAAACCAACTCTGTTCTGCTTCTCTGGGATTTCTTAATTGTTTTTATTTTCATGGGTTCTCTAAAAACGGAATCCGAGGAGGACATAAAGAAAGGGAGGTTATACCAAAGCCTGGAACTACAGGGAGGGACTTGCCCTGGCCGATGAGGTGGTCCGCTGGAGGACCTGTTGGAGAACCTTACGCCCAAATGCCGCATCCGCAGATGCGAACTGGTCTAGGCGATAATGTCTAATGAAAGGGGTCGGGGACGACCAGGCCGCAGCCCGGCAGATTTCCTCCAAGGAAGCTTGGGTGGCCCAGGCAGCCGAAGTGGCCGCACTGCGGGTGGAGTGGGCCGTGATCCTGGGTGGAACTGGCAATGCCTGGGACCCATATGCTGTGGCTATGGTGGCCCTAATCCAACGCCCCACCGTAATGGACGAGACTTTTTGGCCCATACTAGATGGCTGGAAGGAGACCAGAAGGGATTCCGATCTCCGGAAGTCAGATGTCCGACGGATGTAGATCCGAAGGGCTCTCCTCACGTCCAGGGAGTGCCAGGCTCGTTCTAAGGGCCGGCTGGGACGTGGACAAAAATTCGGAAGGACTAGTTCCTGTGCCCTGTGGTAAGGGGAATTCACCTTAGGGAGGAACGTGGGGTCCAACCTAAGCACCACCCGGTCAGGATGAAAAACGCAGAGATCAGCCCTGATGGAGAGGGCTGCCAACTCTGAAATTCGCCTGGCCGAAGTTATGGCCAGCAGAAAGGCGACCTTATAAGACAGGAAACGTAGGCCCACTGACCTTAGGGGCTCGAAGGGAGCCTTAGTGAGGGCGTCTAGCACTAAGGGCAAATCCCAGGAAGGGTATCTGTGGATAGACCCCGGGCGAAGGTTAGAAGCCCCCGAGGAAGAGGCGGATAAGGTAACGGCTCGAGAGGGGGTGTTTAGAACCACAACACAAAATGGTGGACAGGGCGGAGACCTGTCAGCGGAGCGTGTTAGGGGCCAGGCCTGCTTCAAAGCCGTCCTGTAAGAACACCAGTACCTGCACCGTGGAGGCCGCCGTAGGGACGATGGAGCGACGTTTGCACCATGACACAAAGGAGCGCCAGGTGGAGTCGTAAATTCGTGTCGTTGAAGGGCGTCGAGCCGCTTGGATGGTGCTGGCGACACGAGAAGGAACCCTGGCCACCTTCAGCAAGCTCCGCTCAACTGCCAGGCGGTTAGCTGAAGCCATGCCGGGTCTGGGTGGAGCAGCGGCCCTTGACGAAGAATCACTTTGTCACGAGGAAGACGCCAGGGATGCCGGACGGACAGGGCTTGGAGGTCCGCGAACCATGGCCGACGGGGCCAGAACGGAGCAATCAGCAGGAGCTCCGCCCGGAGGAACAGCATCTTTCTGATGACTTTGGGAATGAGAGGCAGAGGCGGAAAGGCATAGAGGAGGCCGGCCGGCCAGCTGCTGTGTATTGCGTCCACGGCCTCTGCCCCCGGTTCCGGGTAGCGAGAGAAGAACCTCTCTGTCTGGCGATTGGCCCGAGTGGCGAACAGGTCCACCACAGGGAGGCCCAGGCGGTCGGTGATCATCCGAAACAGGTCCGGGTCGAGTGCCCACTCCCCCTGGTCCACTGACTCCTGGCTGAGCCAGTCCGCCTGGGTGTTTGTCACGCCTGATATGTGAGATGCCCGGAGGGACCTCAGGTGAGACTCCGCCCAGGCTCCCAGACTCTCGGCCTCCTCCATGAGGTGGCGAGACCGGGTCCCCCCCAGGCAGTTTACATGAGCCTTGGCGGCTACATTGTCCATCCGTACCAGTACGTGTTTGTCTGACACCTGATCCTGGAAGATCCGGAGAGCCAGATGGATGGCCCGAAGTTCCAACCAGTTTATATTGTGTGTCAAGTCGGACTGGGACCAGAGCCCATGGGCCATGGACGAGGATAGGTGAGCCCCCCAGCCCAGAAGACTGGCATCTGTTATCAGAATAAGGTATTGGGACACCCTGTACTCCCTCCTCTTGAGGACTGCTGCTGAAGACCACCACTGAAGGGAGAGG
This sequence comes from Pantherophis guttatus, assembly GCF_059756535.1. Classification (NCBI taxonomy): domain Eukaryota; kingdom Metazoa; phylum Chordata; class Lepidosauria; order Squamata; family Colubridae; genus Pantherophis; species Pantherophis guttatus. The sequence continues at coordinate 115,345,547 of NC_142065.1, read as the reverse complement.
AGAACCTTGTGGGGAAGGAGGACCTTGAGGTCGGAAGTCCCTAGTTGACGCTTTTGGTACGGGAGCAGAAACCACTGCAGATCCCTGCAGTGGAGACGCGCCCAAGGAATGATCCCGATGCAGGAGACCATCTTTCCCAGGAGCTTGGACAGGGATGCCAGGGAGACTGGTCTCCCTGACGACACTGACCTGACCAGTGACCGCAGGCTGGACAGGCGGTCCTGGGAAAGATAAACCCTGCCCTCCACCGAATCGATGATGGCCCCCAGGTGCTGTATGCGAGTCGTGGGTATCAAATGGCTCTTGGCCATGTTGACGGAAAACCCGTGGCTCTCCAGGACCTGGAGGGTGGTTTCCAAGTCCTGGCGCGCTAGATCCTCCGAAGTCGACTGGACGAGGAGATCGTCCAGGTAGGCATGGATCCTTACTGGAAGAGTCCAGAGGTAGCCCACTAGCGCGGCCATGATTTTTGTAAAAACTCAAGGCGCCGAGGATAGGCCGAATGGAAGGGCTCGATATTGATAATGACGACCCGCATAGCAGAAGCGAAGGAACTGCCTGAAAGCCGTGTGGACGGGGACGTGGAGGTAAGCTTCTGTCAGGTCTATTGATGAAAGAAGGTCCCCGGGCCTGATACCCTCCAAGATGGAACTGAGGGACTGCATTTTGAACCGACGGTATACGACCCGTCGGTTCAGGGATTTGAGGTCTAGAATTGCCCTCCAACCCCCAGACGACTTCTGGATGACGAACAGGCGGGAGTAAAAGCCTTGTCCGTGCAGCTCCTGAGGAACCGGTTCGATGGCCTGAATTTCGAGTAGATGTTGAATGGCCGATACCATCAGGAGCCGGCGAGCCCGATCCCGAGAGAAGGTGCATTTGAGAAATCGAGTCGGGGGGGTGGAGAGAAATTCGAGGGAGAGGCCCACCCTGACCGTCTCCCTGACCCAGGCGTCCGAGGACATGGCCTCCCATTGGCTGGCAAACAGGGCCAGGCGGCCTCCGATGGGAAGGCTTGATGAACCGTCAGCGGGATCTGCGGGCAGAGCGCCCACGATCTCCATGGAAGGGGCGTTTGAATTGGCCCCGCTGAGATTGGAACCCTTGATGCTCGGAGGGGCAGAATTGTCTGGATGGGAAGGACCTCTGACCTTGTCGAGGGTAAGGATTTCCTTCTGGCCCTCGAAAGGGACGAAAGGAGGAGGAGGAGGGGGGGAATCTTTGGCCCGATCTACGAGACATGGCCGGTAAGTATTTACGTTTATCCCTGGATTCTGCTAGGAGAGGTTCCAGTGGAGCCCCGAATAGTAGGGAGCCTTCAAACGGGGATGACGCCAGACGCCATTTAGACTTGGCGTCTGCCTGCCATTGCCTGAGCCAGGTAAGTCTACGGGCTGTGATAGTCGCCCCTATGGCCTTAGCCGTGAACCTGGATGAATTCAAGGTGGCGTCGGCCGAAAACTCTAATGCCGCCAGTACCTTGTTAATGTCCTGATGGGAGCGTGAGTCAGACACTGGAAGACGTTCCTGCAGCTGCTTGAGCCAAAGAATGGAGGCCCGGTTGAAGAAAGAAGCTGCCATTGTGGATCTGACTGCCCATGCAGATGCCTGGTGAGACTTGACCAATACGTGCTCCAGACGGCGTTCCTCCGGCCGGAGTTTCTCCTCTGGAGGGCCCGCAGTATACGAAGAGGCCGAAAGGGCGGCAACCGGAGCATCAACCGAGGGTACCTGTAGAAGGGAAGGAAACTCCGGGGCTATAGTATATATGCGCTTGTCCAACGTATTGGGTCTAGGCCCCGATGCAGGGGCAAGCCACTGCTTAGTGAGAACATCCCTGAACAACTTGGGTCCTGGGATCTCTTCGGTCTCAATGAGAGGTTCCTCAAACAGAGGTACAGAAGAAGAAGTCCCTTCCTCAGCCGGATTAGGGCGGGGTGTTCCTAAACCAGTCGTCAGCTTAGCTTTATGCAATAAAGATCTGAACATTTGTGGTTTGAATAGACCTATGAAAGAAGGTTGGTCTGGGGATAAATCATCATCGTCAGACAACTCAGCATCCTTAACATCCTCACCAGTGAGAGAACCTTGGACAGATGAAGCTGATGAATGAGCTCTGGGGTGGGGGGGTAGAGTCCTATCTGACATGAGACAGGAACCTTCCACATCTATGTGAGAAGGTGAGTCAGAGACCCAAGAGGCTGTTCTGCGCTGCCTGTCAGCTTGAATACCCTGTTGTATGGCCTGATGGATATAAGCCACCAAATCTGGGGGAATTACAGGCCCCTCTTGAACTTGGTCACCCGTAGTCTGCAGGGCTGGAATAGGAGAAGCCCTGGGCACCACTGGAGATTGAGCCCTAGGGGACCTTTCTTCCTGATTTCCAAAAAGGGATTCATTAACTTGTTGCTGTGGCTGCCCACAAATCCCATCCCCATCCGGGGATAGGGCTGGAAGCTGGGCCTGAGGGATGGATTCAGGTCTCACAGGAGAGGAGGCCCGAGCAGGGATAGAGGTTGAAACATCACCCTCCTTGATGAAGGCCTCCTTGAGGGCCTTTTGTATTGAACCTTCAATGGCCTGGTGCAGCCTCACCTCCTCCCTTGATCTAGATTCTGAAGATTTGGAGGAGGATTTCTTTGTCTTTTTTGTAGGGACCTCAGCTGAAGTTCCAGGCTGGTCCAAGGAAGAGCCCTGTCTTTTGGGCTTGGACTGCCTGGTGGATGCCATCGTGGAGAAGGGCCCAGACCACGCAGAATTGTAAAATGGCGGAGGGAGCAGGAAAGCCAAAATGGCGGCTGCCACAAGGAGAGGAGGGATCCCTGGAGTGGCCTAGGAAGGATACCACAGCCGTGCCGCCAGCGCTGAGCTCCAACTTCCGTCGCTCTGCTGCCTCTTTCTTTAAAATTCCCTCCAGGCGCGTGGGCGAAAGCCCAGGAGGCGCTGAAACGCTGCTGCTCTGGCAGCCGAACCGCCCTGCCCGCGGTCCTGTCGGAGCTGAAAGGAGAGCCGGTGGAGAATGGGGCAATCAGGCCCTTGACGAAAGGCTCCCAGCTCCTGAGCCTTCCGGCGCGATGCAGCCCAGTGGAGCAGCGAGGGCTCCGACCTTCCCCGCCCCTTCTGAAGCCGATGCGGCGGCGGAGGAAACAATCACTTAATTCCTGCCTGAGGGCTGCTGCAGCGGCATAGAGAGCGAGCCCCTCTCGCTGTCAGGGAAGGCTCTACCTAATGGGAGCCTATCCCACCTCAATCGGTCCTCAGCGGCCTCGGGACAAAACCTTGCTCGCTGGGAATTTTTTTTTTCCCCCCCTTAGGGGAAACCAGGCAGGAAGGCAGGAAGCAATTTAGCAAAAATCCAATTAAGGCTAGAAAATTTTTTTCCAATTTTCAGGAGCAGCTCAAACCGTGACTTGATCCAAATCGGATCGAGTCTGAAAGCTGGGAGGCTACAGGAAGGGAGGAGCTTCTCAGCTAGCAGACCCGATCCGTCGTCATCGGAAGAGCATACCCCATGGAAGATGACCACCGGACCCACGATCAATGAGAACTTCCTTTTTTTAAAAAAAAAGTTTTTATTTTTTTAAAATATAAACATTCCATCTTCCCTTAAAAAGTGTGTTGTCTGGGTATAAACATCTCTGTGCAATAACCATCCAAATTTACAACAACATTCATTACATTGATATTAATTCTCTAATCATACAATTGTAGTATACTGAACAATTGTGCATAGTAAACTTATTCATTTTTCCCTCTTAACGTATCTTCTAGTAAGCATAATAATCCTAATAGTCATAACAAATTATCATATTGTTTACATCTCTATCTTAACATATTTTCTACTCTTCTTAAATGCCTTTTATTTCCAATTTCCATTTTTATTCTCTAACCATTGATAAAATAATTCCCATATCATATAATATTCAGTTTGTTCTTTCTCCTTAATTGCAACCGTTAATCTGTTCATTTCTGCACATTCTAATATTTTCCTAATCACATTCTCATCAGCAGGATCTCTTCACTTTTCCAATTTTGTGCAAATACAATTTTAGCTGCAGTTAATACATGGATAATTAAATATGTGTTCTCTTAACTATAAGTTTCAGGTAAAATCCCCAACAAAAATATTTCTGGTTTTAAATCAATGTGCTGCTTTATCATCTTTTCCAGCCATGTATGTATTTTTGTCCAGTATTTTTTTGCTTCTACACATGTCCACCACATATGATATAGACCCAGGTGGTGCTTCCAACATTTGGCTGACTTATCTTTAAACATCTTTGCCAACCTTGCCGGTGCAAAATGTCATTTATAAAACATCTTATACAGATTTTCTTTATATGCCGTTGACATCATTAAATTGTAATTCCTGTCCCACAATTTTTGCCATTTATCTAATTCTATTGTATGACCAAAAAAATTTGCCCATACTATCATTGTCTCCTTCACTTGTCCATTTTACAGTTTTATGCCCAATAAGTAGCTGTACAATCTCTTTATCAATCTTTCTTCTTTTTCCTGTTAATATCTTATCTAATTCTGTTAATTCTTTATAGAAACCATATAATTTAGCATCTTTCTCATATCTAGAATGTATCTGCCCTTGTGAATACTATGCCATATTGATCCCCTGATCACTCAGTTCCCCCTTTTCATTCAAAGTATCTTTATATCTAACAATATTTCCCATGTTAATAACATTTGGGTGAACCAGTGCTTCCATTGTTGAGAGCCAAACTGGTATCATCCAAATAATTTTAATTTTCTCCCATACTAACATTAATGCATTTCTTACATACTGTCAGAGTATTTGCAGTGTGACTACTATTAGAAGACAACCTAGGAGCAAAACACAGCACACAGAGACTTAGACATTTAACAGTGGTTTATATACAAGATATATACAGAAATATACGTGGTTGGCAAATACCTGACAAGCAATCAATCTTCTTCTGAACTCTACACAGAGAACTCAGCAATGACTACCGGACACAAGGAAAGAGAATGGGCATTGGTCCTACCGTAATACGCCCTTTCTCTGCGTCGTCCCAGGAATGGCCAAGAATGGGTTGAATCGTCTTGTTTCCTGTTGAGACCGAGCTGTCTGTTTCTTTTAGCCACACCGCCTGCCTCCACCTTCCTGCCCCAGTTTCAGTGAGGACATAGCTGTAAAGACAACTCAAGCCATTCAAGCATTAGTTCCCGGATCACAGGCCAAGCGAAAGCAGGGTGGGGCTTGGCCACTCCTGAGACAACACAGAGAAAGGGCGTATCATGGTAGGACCAACGCCCATTCTCCTGCAAGGTCCCAGCAGTGGCCAAGAATGGGACTTACCAAAGCCTCCCATTTACGGGTGGGAGAGCCTGAAGCCTCCCCTTGAACAAGTTGTAACACCCTTCACCCAAACGATGCCTCAGCCGAGGCATAGACATCAATCTTATAATGACAAATAAAGGGTGAAGGGGAAGCCCACGTGGCGGCTCTGCAGATGTCCTCAAGGCCTGCATAGCCCATTGTGCAATGTGGCAGCACTGCGGGTAGAATGGGCCGTAACCCCCCTAGGGGTTGGTAAGGCTTGAACCTGATAGGCCATTGCAATGCAAGCCTGCAGCCAATGGCCTATGGTAGATGGGATCACCTTGGCACCTGTAGATGAGGGATGAAAGGACACAAAAGGGGCTTCCATCGGGCAACAATGGGATGTTCTCTTAATATAAATCTTAAGAGCCCTCCGAACATCTAAGGTGTGCCATCTTCACTCCAGGACATGGGAAGGTCAACTGGGCTCCCGGAAGACACAGCTGGAGACATCTATCATTTGAGGGAGTGCAACACGCCTGGGGGAAACACATATCTTGGCCTGAGAGCTGTTGTTGCCTGACCATTGGTATGGGAGCAGGAACCAGTGAAGGGTCCTGGTATGCACCCGTGCCCAAGGCACTATCGAGATGCATGACACAAACATCCCCAATAGTCGTGCTAATAGGGCAATGGGGACCCAACGCTCTGCTCCTACCTGTCAGAGCAGGAAAGTCAGGTTGTCCTTGCAATCTTGGGAAAGGAAGACCTGTCCCAGCCTGGTGTCGATTTCCATCCCCAAGTGTAAGAGTCTCGTGGCCGGAACCAACTGACTCTTTGGAAAGTTCACGGAGAATCCATGCTGTCTGCAACGCCTCCCTGGTCTCCTCGAAGGAGGATGCTTGCACAAGAATGTCATCCAAGTAACATTGCAGATGAATAGGAATCAATCAAAGATAAGCCGCCAACGCCACCAGAAGCTTGGTGAAGGCTTGGGGCGCCGACACTATTCCGAAGGGCAAGGCCCTGTATTGGTAGAGAGACTGCTTGAAGCAGAAACAGAGATACTGATGGTGTGCCGGGAGTATTGGCACATGGAGGTATGCCTCCATAAGATCTATTGATGCCAGGAAGTTGCTCTCCCAAATTCCCTCTAAGATGGTGGCTAGGGAAATCATTTTGAACCTTTTGTAGACCAGATACAAATTCAATTTTTTTAGATTTAGAATTGCTCTCCATCCCCCCGAAGACTTTGGAACCATGAAAAGGATGGAGTACTTCCGGTGGCTCCGCGTTCCCTGAATGGACGCTCCTTTAGGAGCTCCAGCCCCGTGATTCCATTTGCCGCTAGAACAGCGAAAATCAGCTGTTCTAGTGGCTCGAAACTCTCCCCCAGGGGAAAAAGGGGGAGAGAAGAGCAGAAGGGTCTGGGTAGAGCTCCCCTAGACCTCCAGGCTTTTTTTTTTTTTAGCCTGGGGTTTGCAGGGTGAGAGCTCCCTGAAAGCCCTTCAGTGCTCCGGATCCGGGACGATTCTGCTCTATGCAGAACAAGGGGTCGCGACCACACCAGCAGTGCAATTTTAAGGACTATGAGAAAATTCGAATCTGGATGCTGGCAGAGCAAATCAGGAGAACAGAAAATGCAAGTATTAAACTTTAACTCCGTTTAAAAGAAAAAGGAAAAAAGATGGCGCTTAAGGGCGTTTAAAACAAAACTTACAAGTGAAAGTGATCGTTAAAGCTGCAACATTGTAAAAGCTACCGGATTACGCGGCAAGAAAAGGATTTAAAGTGCTAGTAAAATGTAAAAGACTATGGTATTGACCTCAACTACTTTATACTTCTAAATTGTGTGGAAAACTATTGGATTTACTGACCTGATAGCTGAATAAACTTAAACTGGGAATTGAAATATGGCTGACATCAAGGATGGAGGATCATTACTATATGAGCCAGCAAATTCACAAGTTGTGACTGTAGAGGTTTTACAAGAACTTTTAAATTTCTATACTTCTGCTATACTGGAATCAATTGAAAGGACTATTCAAAATTATAATCTGGAGAACAAAAATGATTTACTGGCTGGAAAAGAGCAAGAAAATCAAATTAATTTGTCTTTGGAGCAGGGAAAAGAGGCTGTCAGGAACACGATGGAAGTTAACACATTGGAAACAGAGGTTTTGGCAGAGGCTTCTATGCAGTTAACTGAAAAGCAGCAAATAGACTCTTTCCTGCAGACTGATAAACTTTATCGTGACAATTCTTGGTTTTATAGACAGAATCAATTTTTAAGGGAGGAAGTGATTGATTATAGCAGGAAGAGTAGAAATGGAGCTTTCAAAATGAAGGAGATAACTTTAAGGAGAGAGCGATTTTCAAAGATGCATCAGTCTCAAATCTACATTCAAAAATTTTCGAAAATAAAAGCAGGGGGAGGAGCAATGTTGAAGGAGAAAGTATTATTGAAGAAGGATTGGAAAAAAATATAGAAAGAAAGGAAGAATTGAAGATTAATTTCTTTTGGGGAGAATTTTAATAATAAATTTGAAAAGTATTGAAATTAGCACCCTTTTTTTAGTTTAAGTAAAAATGGTTAACTAAAAATGGATAGCTTTTTAAAAAAAAAGACTGTGGTATTAAAATGGTTAACTTTAAAGTTAATGGATAGTTTTCTGAAAGTTTTGAAATTGATATTTTGAAGAATGAATTTAAGACTTAGAAATAACTAAACTCAATGGACTAATAGTATCTTTAAGGTTATATTCTGAAGAATATTTTATTGAAGTATTTTTTTGAGAGAAAGAAAAAAAAACTTAATGAAGTACTAAAATGGTTAATTTAAAATTGAATGGATGCAAAATAATATGTTCTTTTTTTTTCTTTTTCTTAAAGAGATATGCTTTAAAGAAAGTTTTAAAATGTTTAAATTAGAATTTTAAAAGGGGAGGCTGATGAATAATTTTTGAAAGAGGAGTTAAAGAGGGTGAGGGAGTTTTGAATCTTGTAGTAAGTTAGTATATTTTAGCTTATGTTTAGTTTAATGCTATACCCTGTTTTTGCTCTGGGAAGTCGGGTGTGGGGGTGGGGAGGGGGGGTTGAAGGTTGTGTGGGGATAAAATGGTTGTCTAATTTTTAATATAATTAAAAGATAGATTAAGGTATTAATAGAGAAGTAAGAAAAATGGGGGAAATGTTATAATAAAGGGAATGACAATATTAAGATATGATAAATATTGGAGGAGTAAAAAGATGATTTAAAAGATGTACTCAGAAGATATATTGAATGATGGATTATGTATTATTTGTTTGTTTGTTTACAATATTAAGATATGATAAATATTGGAGGAGCAAAAAGAAGACTTAAAAGATGTATTCAGAAGATATAATGATTATGTATTGTTTGTTAGTTTGTTTATAAAATAAAAACACTTTTTTTATAAAAAAAGAAAAGAAAAGGGTGGAGTAAAACCCCCGCCCCCTCTGGCACTCCGGAACCACCTCGATTGCCTGGATTTCCAGCAAGTGCTAGATGTCAGCTTCCAGGAAACTTTCCTTTTCGCTGCTTTGGGATACCGGGCAGCTGACAGTGTGATTCGGAGGAATGGAGAGAAAGTCCAAGCTGAGACTGAGCCTCATTGTGTTGAGGACCCAGAGGTCACTCGTGATCATCTCCCATTGGAGTGCAAAAAGAGCCAATCAGCCACCAATGGGTGTGCTTGGCATGTAGTCATCATGATCTACGAAAGGCGCAAACTCCTGCCCTCGAAAGGGCCGTTTGCTCTGAGGGTCTGCCTGGGCTGGGTGCGAAACACTGTCCTATCTGTTTGGCAGTCAGAATGCTGAGGAAAAAGGCATTGAGACTGTTGAAAAGAAGGACTGGAATCAGGCCAATATGAAGACCTGCGATAATATGGAGCAGTGCGCTTCTCCCCCTTCTTAAGGGAGGATGGCAAGACCTTTCTCTTGTCCTTATTCTTAACCAAGACAGGTTCCAGAGCCTCCCTGAAGAGGAAGCCCGCTGTATAAGGGGCCGAGGCCAGCCACCATCTGGACTTGGCATTTGCCTGCCAATTGCGGAGCCAAAGCATCCTCCTCCATGTGATGAAGGCGGCCAAAGATCGAGAAGCATACTTAGTTGCAGACAATGTTGCATCTGCAGAAAATTGCGTAGCAGCAATCAATTTATTCAGGTCCTGGTGGAGCCTGGTTTCACTGGGTGGAACCCTCTGTTGCATCTGCTGCAACCATAGTAACGAAGTGCGATTAAAAAATGAGGCTGCATATGTGGCCCTAATCGCCCAGGCTGAGGATTGGCACGCCTTGCGCAATGCCAATTCTACCTTTTTATCCTCTGGTTTCAGTCCCTCCGCTATATCGCCAGATACCAATGAGGGGGAGACAAGAGATGCCACTGATGAATCGACCATGGGCAAGAGCAGTTGGTTCTTCAATGCTGGCACCAGATGGTAAAACCAATGGTCAAGACCGCCTGGTGTTGGGAAGGATCCTGGCTGTGCCCATTGTTGTTGCACCACATCAATGAACAACTTTGGAGCTGGAACATCCTCTTGTACAGTGGTCAGTTTGGAGAAAAGGTCACTGGGATTTGTAGGTCCCGGTGACCTGAGAGAGGGGTCTAACCCCATCCCTGCCATCACACATGCCTTGTGCAGAATAGATTTAAACATGACAGGAGGAAAGAGGCTGGAAAAGGCTAGCACGTTGGGTATCATCCTCCGACAAATCCACCTCTCCTTGACTCCTCTCTTGTATGAGTGAATCTTCGCTCTCAGAAGATTCATCCTGTGATTGAGACTCTCGTCGGTAGGACTGGTCCCTTGACAAATGCTCTCCATGGGGGAGACTAGTGGAAGCCTCCACTGGAGGGGCTACAGGTCTGGGAATACTGCGCAATTTATCCTCGATTGCTTGAGAAAGAGTTTGCACAATGAGCAATTTGAGATCAGCAGGTAAATCAGAAGTATAGTCCTCACCTTGTCTCAGACCAGCTGCAGTCAGTGTAAATGTCGCTGACACTTCCCTTTGAGATGTAGAAGGCTGAGGTGCAGCAGCAGCAGGAGCAGGAGCTGGGCAGAAAACAGAATCTCGCACAAGAGAATCATTAGTATTAGGAGACAAGTTAAAGGAAGCCACACTTGCACCCTCTGGTGACGATGGTGGAGCAATTACAGGCTGATTAGTCAGCAGAAGAAGCAGGGCAGGAAGTTCCCTGTTCAACTCTATCATGGGCTTGTTGGGATTGATCTTTCTCTGCTCTGTGAAATTGTTTTTCCAGAGCTTTATGTCTCCTGCTGGCATCCTTTTCAGAAGCTTTGAAATGCTTTGGCTTCTCCTGGGCCCCAGATTGGGGAGTGGTCTCCGGAAGCATTGAAACATTCGTTGCCAGATACGAATTACTGGAACGTTGCTTCTTGGCTCTATGCCCAGCAGCTCTTCCCACCATTTTGCAATTTGAAAAATGCAGCCGTTACAGACTCCTGTAGCCCAAAACCTCCTGCAATCAGTTTACCTAGCTGAGACCAGGCAGGGACTCAAATGGCCTCCATTGAGGCTGTGGCTCTTGGGTGTGCCCAGCAGCCGCTGGGCTTGGACTCCATGGCTCTCCAGAGGCCACAGCCACTGAGCATGCCTAGCCAAAACTAGGCAGGGACTCCTCGCTCCAGCGAGGAAATTGGGCCTAAAAGGACTCACCCGGCTCTGCTGTGCAATCTGGGAAGCCGATACTCCACCAGGTCCAAGGCGAGCAATTTGCTCAATTCTGGGCTCCTAAGGCCTGGGGAGTGAGTGTGCCTAGCCAAAGCTAGGCAGGGACTTCGATAGCACAGCTGTGTCAAAAGGGAAGCATCCGACAGCTCGCACGGCCCAGATGACTGTAAATAGGCCTTCGCTCTCCCCTCTGCCTCAATCCAGGCTGATAATGGCCCCCAAGGAAGGAAAACCGACAATCCCGCCGGTCTCCTGCTCCTAGCGATCGGCTGCTGGCAACTGTGAGCCTGCAGTTGCACAGCCCTTATCTTAAAAGCCGATTGCTAAACACGCGGCAGCAAGTCGCAGCTATAAAAGCCAACCGCCGCCTCAGACTGTCCAAAACAAGTTGAAAATAGATAAAAATATAAATCTCACAATCCTGAAGACCAGAAGTGACCAGGAATGCTTTGAAATGTCTCGTTCAGGTTAAGACCGAGCTGAAACTGGGGCAGGAAGGTGGAGGCAGGAGGCATGGCTAAAAGAAACAGACAGCTCAGTCTCAACAGGAAACAGACAACCCATTCTTGGCCACTCCTGGGACCTTGCAGGAGAATACGCTTTCTCCTGGCTGCCTGTATAAACACCTCTTAAAGTGGTAAAACTCTTTTGTGGACCCCTACGTAGTCTACAACCGACAATACCAATGTTGATTCATCTTCATCAGCCTTACATTTCATCAGCTTTATAGTTGCATTAGCTTTACAGTTGGTCAGCTCTTAAATCACAATACCTTAACATACACTTCTTTGAAAGTAACCATGTATCTTATTTTTCCCATACCACAAGAAAGCATGCTAACCCAGTTGCAAGTCATGTCCTTCCAAAGTCAATAATCTTGTATGCCTCAATACAATCCATTCTTTCATCCATGTTAATACTACGGCCTGTTAATACAATTCCCAATTTGGTAATCCAAAACCTCCTTTACTTCTTGAATCCTGCAAAATTTTTAACTAATTCTTGCTTTTTTTCCCTTGCCAGATATATTTTAAAATTGTTTTGTTAAATTCCTCAAAGTATTTTTTTTTCAATTTTATCAGAATTGTTTGAAATAAATTCAATAATCTTGGCAATATATTCATTTTGATTGTAGCTATTCTTCCTATCAATGATAATTGCAGATTTTTCCATTTTTCCAGATGTTTTAATTTGTTGCAACAGTTTATAATTATCTTCCTTAATAGTTACACATCTTGCTGTCAGATGAACCCCTGTATTTTACTTTCTTAGTAATCTGAATATCTATTCTCTTCATAACTCTTTTTTCTGTTTATCTGTAAGATTTTTCACTAAAATCTTAGTTTTCTCTTTATTATTTTCAGACCTACCACTTCGCCATATTCTATTTTTTTATTAGTTTAGGCCATTTCTTGTGGATCTTCCAAGATAAAACCTAAATTGTCTGCAAATGCCTGTAGTTTATACTTTTCCTTTTTTATTTCCATGCCTTTTATCTCTGAATATTGTCTAATATTGTCTAATATTTCTATTTAATACTTCCAATGTCAATACAAATAATAAGAGGAGACAAGGGGCATCCTTGTTGTACCTTTCTTAATGCTAATCTTCTCAGTCATATCTCCATTTACCATTACCTTTGCAGTTTATTTATATCGCCTTAATCATATTAATAAATCTCTCCCCAAAATCCATATCTTTTAGTTGTGCTGGCATGAATTGACAGTTCACATTATCAAATGCTTTCTGTGCATCTAGGAAGATCAACAACATTTGCTTCTCTGGATGTGCTTCATAGTACTCCAATGTATTTAATATTATTCTCATATTGTCTTTAATTTGTCTCTTAGGTAAAAAACCATTTTGATCTGAATGTATACATCGATTTAAAAATCTTTTTAGTCTTTCTGCAATTATTGAAGCAAATATTTTATAATCAGTATTTAGTAAAGATATCAGTCTATAGTTTTTTTACCCGTTGAAAGGATGAAAACTTTCTTCAATGTATTTGAGTTAATATTAAAGGAAAGGAATGGCACTGCTATAGGGTTATATTACAGATCACCCAAGAAAATAGAGGCAATACATGAACATTTTGATTTTAACTAAGGTATGTGGGGAAAAATACCACAGTCGTAATGTAGGACTATGTGATGTGAACTATCCAGACATCAACTGGGAGAGAAACTCTGGAACTAGTGAGAGATCAAAATCAGATTTCTGACAAACCTAGCAAACAATATTCTAACCCAAAAGGTAGAGGATCAGTAGTCCTCAACTTAGGACCACAATTGAGCCCAAAATGTCTGTTGTTAAGTGAACTTTGCCCCATTTTATGACCTTTGTTGCTACAGTTAAGTTAATCACTGCAGTTGTTAAACTAATAACACAGTTGTTAAGTGAATCTGGCTTTCCCATTGACTTTGCTTGTCAGAAAAGGATCACTGCAAATGTCATAAATACGGCTGTACGAGGTGAGGTGAGGCGCATGCGTAAAAATCAAGCTAGGGCAGGGTGGGGGGTTGGAGCTGCCCCATGCGCCCCACACCCACTTACCTTAGGACCGCCTCAGCCAGGCCTCCTATGCCCCGACACCTGTTGTGCCACTGCCTGACTTCTTCTGTGGCCGCTTGTGGCCAGATGCCACATGTTGCATCGTGCTAGTGCGGCAGGACGCCGTGTGGCTTATCATGCCAGTGTCACTGCTCACGACAGGCCACGTGCTGCACTGCGCTAGTGCTGCTGCTTGCGGCAGTACACCACATGCCACACCATGCCGCTGCCGCTGCTCACACACACAATGGCACAATGCACCACGCAACATCCCATATGACTTTGCATTGTACGTGTGTGGGAAGAATCTTCTAATTAGATTTAAAAAATCTATTTAAATTACATTTTTTAAAAAAGAACACCAAGTAAGACATGTCACCTAGGAAACAGGACAGGGCATTTCTAAGAATCTAAATATAAACTAGCAATATGCCCAGAAAAGTGATGGACAAATAAACTAAGAAGGGGGGGGGATAGATGTATTTTTTGAACTCTAATAACATATACCTAATTATGAATAAAACTGAGTAACTGGTGAAAGAGTAGGAGTTATTTTCACACCCATTAAAAATGCTTCAACCATAGCCACAACCAGACATTTCTTGATTTTACTTTGAAGTACAAGGGACATGAAAACAATACTGATCATCAAAGCTGTGTTGATACTTTTTTAAAAATTTGCTTTAAAGATACTTATGCTGGAAGATTAGGGAAGATAAATTACACTGCTTTTGAGGGTGTCTCCATTCTAGTAGGGCTTTCATTCTTATCTAAATCTTTGTAGAATTCATTTTTATGATGGTTCACTGCACAGTCAGCCAAATGTTCAGACTGGGTTTAGCATTCTTTTCTCTACTTATCAAGTCCTTCCCAGGGACATGGGATAGGCAGATGTGAATGTTTGACGGTCTTAAAGGTATTGTAAGCTTTTCCAAACAAAGTTGCCTTTTGCACTTGACTGAGGGTGATTTTGTCAATGCCGATGGTGTTCAAGTGGCACTCCAGTTGTTTTGGGATTGCACCCAAGGGGTCTATTACTATCAGTATTACATTTGCTTTAATTTGCCACAGTCATTCTATATTATTGTTGTTGTTGATCATCGCAGTCAGCCAGATGTTCAGGCTGGGTTTGGCATTTTTGTCTACATATTGAAGCCTTACCAGGGACCTGGGCTGAGCAGATCTGGATGTTTGATGGTGTTACAGATATTGTCACAGGATGGAAGCTTTTCCACGTAAAGCTGCCTTCTGTAATTGACTGATGGCAAATTTGTCAATGCCAATTGTGCTCCAGTTGTTTTGGGATTACACCCAAGGCACCTACCATGTTTCCCCGAAAATAAGACCGGGTCTTATTTTCTCTTAGGCCCCAAAATAGGCACTAAGGCTTATTTTCAGGGGTGGCTTATTTTTTTTCACATACAGGAGGCGACCAGCCCGCTGGCCCCGCCCTCGCCTTCCTATCACCTGCTTTCCTATGGCTGCAATAGGCCAAGCTCTCAGCGCACCCCAGCCTCCACCTGCCCTGCTTGCTGGCCCTGCTGCTGCCAGGATGTCAACCAACTTTGGGCCCAGTTTCTTGCAGGGTATTTTCAACTGAAGATATTTAGTTAAGAGATACACTTTTCCTCCCACCTTGTGAGGGGCCCGTTTTTTGTCTGTTTGGGCTTTGTATGATTCGGCTGCTTTTGTTAGTGCTGTTTTTATGGCACTCCATATGCCTTATATAGTACCCATCCCCACATTGAGCTGGCAAGGGAAGGCCGTTACTCTCCGGCAGCTCCATGACTAAATCCATTGCTATGTCCTCCCAAGGCCGGGTTGGGACCGCCACTGCCTGTAACAGACCAGGAGTCATCCCCACTCAATGCTTTGAGGTCACACAGATGGGACACCTTTTCACATAGACTTCTATAACTGCTTTCATCCAAGGCCACCAGAACTGACGTTTGGCATATCTTGAGAAGCCCGAAATGGCCTGCCTGTTTGAGGTCATGGCACCTGTGAAGCACCTTCTCCCGCAGGGCCAATGGGATGTATAGTTTATCTCCCTTCCATGCCAATCCATCCCATTGGATTAGTAACAGTTGATGTTCCAGGAACCATGGATTGTAACTCATTCTGCATCTCCTGAGTTAGATCGTCTGCAGCGCTCTGCACCCGAGCTGCCTGTTCCAGATAAGTAGGCATTATGGCCTGGAACACTTTCTCCCAGCAGATGTTATATTGGGGCATCCACCATGAAGTTTTTCCTTACCGGGACATATTTGATGGTAAATTGGAACCGTTGGA
Organism: Pantherophis guttatus; assembly: GCF_059756535.1. Taxonomy (NCBI): domain Eukaryota; kingdom Metazoa; phylum Chordata; class Lepidosauria; order Squamata; family Colubridae; genus Pantherophis; species Pantherophis guttatus. The sequence goes on along the minus strand of NC_142065.1, from coordinate 115,329,676 downwards.
AATACTGTGCCCACTGGACCTGCTTCAGGGACAAACGACGTGGGATTTGCAGGGTCTCCAGGTTCTTGTGGTCCGTCCAAATCTCAAACAGGTTCCTGGCACCCTCCAGAAAATGCCACCACGTTAACAATGCCCACCGAACTGCAAAGGCGTCCTTCTCTCAGATCGCCCACGCTCGCTCAGTCTATCAGTTTTCTGGATGTGTATGCACAAGGTAGCAATTGACCCTGTGCATTTGTCTGCAGAAGGATGGCACCCACAGCCACAATACTGGCATCGGCCTGGATGACAAATGGCCATTCAGGGTCTGGATGTTGCAGGACAGGCTCCTTAGAGCCTTGAAGGCCCACTGACAGTCCATCGTCCATGGAAGTAGATGGCCAGGTTGAGGCTTAGCAGCCACAGGCTTGATCTTTAATGGACTGGTTAATGGCAAGGTGACCTTGGCAAAGAAGGGATAAACCATCGGTAAAAATTTGCAAACCCCAGGAAACTCTAATTTTTGGCGGGTTTTCAGAGCCTGCCACTCCATGACAGCTTGGACCTTAACTAGTTCCACGACACCTAGTTCTGGCGTCTGAGATGCGATAACCCAGGTAGTCCAGCCGGGTCAGATGAAACTCACATTTGGAGAGCTTCACGTACAGGTTTGCTGCCAACAGTTTTTGCAGCACTTGCCGTACCAGCTGGGTATGCTCCGCCATGGTGATGGTATAGATCAAAATATCACCCAGATATACCAGCACCCCATGGTATAGATGTTCATGTAATACGTTGTTAATCAGTTGCATGAATACTGCAGGGGCTCCCTGTAGTCTGAACAGCATTACTTGAAACTGGTAACTCCCCAGGGAGCGATTGAAAGCTCTCTTCCATTCATCTCTCTGCTTCACTCTGACCCGGTAGCAGGCCTCCCTCAGGTCTAGTTTCGTAAAGATCCTACCCTTCACTAAATGGGCCAACATGTCCTTCATCAGCGGAAGGGAGTACGTTTGCCACGCAAACCCTGTTAATGCTGCGGAAAGCCACACATAAATGCAAGGTCTAACTCTAACCCTAACCCTAACCCTAACCCTAACCCTTCTTTTCTTTGGAGAGTACGGGAGCCGTGATCCTCAACCATGCTGGTTGTATGAATCCCCTGGCCAAGTTCTTCTCACTCTACCTACGTAACTCATCCATCTCCTTCAGCTTCATTAAATATATCTTTGGTTTCAGAACTTTCGCTCCAGGGACGAGGCTGGCCAGGCGCTAATCTACAAATTGGTGACAGCCATCCAGGTTGGAACCTGATCAACCTTATATGCCCTGGAGCCAGTGAGACGCCACCAAATCCCACACCCTAGCCACACGCACTGGAGGTGGTGAACACGTGGGGCCTGGTATCCTTGGCTGACTGCATTTTGAGCGCATCCAGTTCACCCAGGATGCTGGCCTCCTCATACTCACCACCTACTGTGCACATGCCCAGGGGGCAGGGGTGAAGCGGTGGGGGCAGCTCCTCACTGATTCCAGGGCAGCCACGCAGAAATAAAGCTGACCGCATTCCAGCCTGGATGACCACTACCAAGTTGTAGATCAGCACCATGCCCGCCTCCAGAGCCTCCATGGCCCGCTCGCTGGCCCAGCCTCACAGCACACGAGCACTTCCCTTTCCCCGTGTGAGAAGAGAAATATATCCATTGGAAAGTTGCAGGTAGTAAGGTCTAGGAGTGGGCTTGCACGCCTCACTGAACCAAAGTTTTAAACTAACATAATTGCAAAATGTACCAGACATATTTCTAGTATGCTGACTTGTGTGCTGCATTTTCTGCAAAGTACGTGGTTTTGAGATATATTTGGAATCAGAACATTGAAACTGTGAGAAATAGGGAACTGAAAGTAGACGATGGATAGAAGTTTGAGATGTACATGGGTGTTTGCAGACAGTAAGAATGTAAGAAAGAACAAGGAAGTGAAACTACGGAATGTGTATGTCAGTAAAAAAAAAAAAGGTATAAGAAATGTGGCTTGAGATGGGAATAGTGTCCTTTGCCTGATAGCAGTCCTTGTAGGACTTGCTATGTGTCACTGGAACCCATTGCAATGGTTTAATAATGTAAGTTTTGTTGTGAAATTGCATTGCTATGTTGGCTGTTCATGTTCCAAATTGCTCATGAATAAACCTCTGAATCTTAAAGTAAGATTTATTGCTTGTGGTTTCCTCTTTGGTTTTTTTTATTGGGGTCTTTTGGTAACACCCGGGACCGCCCCTGCCCCCACGTTGGAAAGCCACCAGCAGTGCTGCCAATCTCTCCCCCACCCCTCATCCCTTCCTGAGTGTGAAGGAAGGAGATGGGAATGAGAAGGAAGGGCGGGAGGGAGGGAGATGGGAATGAGAAGAAGGGAGGCAGGGAAGGAGTGGGGGGGAGGCAGGGAAGGAGTGGGGGAAACAGGAAGGAAAGGAAGGGGATTGGAATGAGAGGGAGGGAGGGTCTTAGGGAAATTCTGCCTTAGCACTTGGCCACCAGCAGCCCTAGCGCCCTTTCACCATCCCCTTGGCCCCTCCTCCTGCCCTCTCCTAGTGGTCCCCATCTTATTGCTAAGGATGCTTTGGTTACAAAGCCAAGTGTCCTCAAATGGAGAGGGAATGGGCCTCCCTCTGGCCCTCGCTCTTTGCCCTCCTGCACCCACCATGAGCAACCTGGACAAGGAGAGCGAGCACAACAGCAGCAGCCTCAAGGAGGTAAGCACAGTTGGGCGCCCCATCAGAGAAGCAGGCTGGGCTGGACTGGGCTGCAGGTCCCACTGCCCCGGGAGCTTGAAGGCAGGACTGGGCACTTGCCCTCCACTGCCTAAGGCTCCGGGCAGCCTGTGCTGCCATCTAGGGGTTATCTGCATGGCTTGAGAGGAGAAGAGGCTCCTCTACTGGACTAGGCTTTGGTGCTCACCCTGGTCTTGCCTTTCCCCACTGGAAACCTCCAGATCCCCCCTTCCAGCCTTGCCTGGTACCCCCACAGGAGGTGAAAGATGACACTGCTGTGTGTGTAAGCATGGAGGAGAAAGTTTGCAGGAAGCAGTTTCCTCTGAGTCCAACTTCTGCCTTGAAAAGATCTCTGGAGAGGAGGAAGGGGTGGTGGGGGAGCTGTATGAGGGAAGGCTCCCCCAACAAGCCAGCATCCTTACCACACACGATTGGAAATGGGGATTCCCTTTCAAGAAGGGCCAGCCTCTCTCATGCAGGATGAGGGAGCATTTCTCCCACCTCCTTCTCTTGCTTTCCAGAGATCTGTCAAGGCAGAAGTTGGACTCTGAAGAAACGGCTTCCTGCAAACTTTCTCTTCCATAGTTCCATACACAGAAGTGTCGTCCTCTGCCTCCTGCTTTGCTGGAAGGGGACACCAGACAGGGAAATTCCAATGATGTCTGGGATTGGGAGAAGAATTTCTCCTTTGGCATGCTGTGCACACACACACACACCATTCCAAGCTTGGAGACTTTTATCCACATTTGAGTTTACAAACTGGCAATCATGCCTGGGCTTGGGAAGAAGGCTCTTTCATTCTTCTCTGAATAAAAGTCCGCAAACATGGAATGTGTAAATTTGTGTATGCGCACGCACTTGGCTGCCAGCAGTTTGGGGAGTCAATGAGCTTGTGGGGCACTGAATTGTTCCCACATCCACTCCCAGTGAGCAGCATTGAGCCAGCCACACCCACCCAGCCATGCCCACCTACTCACGGCGACCTGGTTACTGGTCCTTTGAGGGCAATAGTGTTGATGGGACCCTCAATGAAATTGAGTTTGACACCCCTACTCTAAGTGCTCCTATTACTATTGGCACAATAGTGATTTCTTCCTCCACAATCCCTCAACTTCAATTTGTAGATCACGATATTTTGTTATTTTTTTCTACTTTTTCTTCAGTTCGGGTATCACCTTATATTGCAATATCAATCAACCAGACTTTTTTATTTTCCACAATAGTGATGTCAGGTAAGTTGTAGGCCAGATGTCTGCCTGTTTGGATTCGAAAGTCCCACAAGATCTTGACCTATTCGTTTTCAAGAACTTTGTCAATTTAGTATTCAGTAATTTTTCCTGCATTCGAACCCAAACTTCTGGCAAAGCTTCCAATGTATGATTTTGGCAACTCAATCATGACATTATAGATAATCAGTGAGATTTTGCTGCAGCCCCTGATAAGGTAATCCACTGTTTCATCTTTCTTGTTGCATAAGCGGCATTTGTATTACTGACAAACTGAATTTTTGTTTTCATGGAATTGGTCTGCAGGGTGTTCTTGGGCAGCCAAAATAAAGCCATCAGTTTCTTTCTTCAAGACCCCTGATCTCAACCATCTCCATATTTGCTTTTTATCTACCTTTCCTCCAATGTCCTTTAGGTATTGACTGCGCATAGGCTTCTTTTTCAAGTTAGAAATTCAATGCTCAATTGTTTCCTTTCTATATTCAATCTTGCTGTTTTCAAGAAATTTCCCTTGTTCATCTACTTCAGCAGAGGTTCTTTTGCTTTTTTTATGTAGTCATTTAAGTAGTGTTTTTCCTCTTCCACAGTTTGTTTCACCTATAAGAGTCCTCTGCCACCCTGAGACGTAGACTAGTACAATCGATCAATATTACTTTTTGGGTGCATTTTCTTGTCTTTTGATCCAAATTATCAAGTTCTAGCTGAGTCCAATCAATTATTCCAACTCAGTATCATATTACAGGCACTGCCCAGGTGTTAATTGACTTGTATTTCCTCCACTTAGCTCTGATCTCAAAATTTTCCGGACTCACTTTATGTATTTTGTTGAAGTAGTTTCCTTGACTTGGTTGTGCAAGAGGCCAGAGGCTTCCAAAAATCCTAAGTACTTGTATCCTTCTTTTGGTGTGACTGCTTTTACCAACTCTTCATTATCAAGTTTGAATAAATCTTCAACCATTTTTCCTGCCTTAACAGCAATTGTTGCACATTTGTCAATGCCAAATTGCATCTCAATATCTCTGCTAAACTCAGTGATTTTCAGCAGTCAGCTTTTTTTTCCAAACAGTTTTAAATCCTCCATGTGCAGCAAATGGGAAATTTTTCAATTCGTTTTTGTCAATTCATAGCCAGTTTGTCACTCAAAATTCTTGTTAGTGGTACCATCAAAACAAATAACAGAGGTGACAGTGAGTCACCTTAGAAAATTCCTCATTTGATTTCAATTTCACCAAGTTCTTTTCCACAGGCCATCAACTTAGTTTGCCATAGCTTCATGGAACTCTTCAGGAATTTCTGGATGTTGTCGCTAAATCCAAAAATATCTAAGTATTTCTCAATCCAACCGTGTGGAACAGAATCAAATGCTTTCTTATAATCAGTCCAGGCCATGAACAAATTTGTTTGTCTATTCTTGTGAAAACCAGTTTATCAATCAATAGTTGTTCTTCGGTTCCTCTTGAATTTTTGCAGCACCCTTTCTGTTCTATAGGTAGGAAATCCTTGTTTTCTAGATATCCATGTTTGGTTTGCAATAATGCCTGTAAGTAATTTGTATGTTGTTCACAGGCAACATACCCGTGAACCTGTAAATTTCAGGTTTACTTCCCTTTTCTACATCCTTCTGAATCAAAACCATTCTTCCAGTTGTTAGCCATTTTTCACTTTCTGAAGTTTCCATACCTGGTTTGCTAATCTTGCATGCAAACTTGTTAAGTGATTTCAATCAGAATCCATGCAGCAGCAGATTTTATTTTTATATTATTATTGTTGTTGTTGTTATTCTCTTTTATTCATTAAAAATGAAACTCAGTCAACTGGATATTTAAAAATGTGTCACAAATACCATTGACTGGTGCTAATGGTTAATACAGGTTGCTGCCAGCATCCTAGGTATCCTGTTTCCCCCAAAATAAGACATCCCCTGATAATAAGTCCAATCAGGCTTTTGAGCGCATGGCAATAAGAGATAATAATAATAAGCGCTTATTTCAGGGTTCAAAAAAATATAAGACAGGGTCTTATTTTCGGGGAAACACGGTATCAACCAAATACCTTCTTAAGATTTACATGTTCCGAAAAGATTTGGATTAGAAATGTGAAATTTACACAAGCACAAAATTTAAGAGAAAACTTTTATAAAATGTTTTATAGATGGCACTTAGATCCCAAAAAAATATCATGTATGTATCCTAATGTGCACGCTAAATGTTGGAGATGTGACTGTGATGATGCAACTTATTATCATATATGGTGGACTTGTAGAAAAATCAAAGCATTTTGGATAAAGATTTGGTGGGTGATGCAGAATATTCTTAAAAAGAGACTGAAATTTACTTCACAGTTGTTCTTACTGGGTATAACTACGGACTGTACAGTTGCAGAGACTAAATTGATTTTGAACTTGATAACAGCAGCAAGATTGTTGGTAGCACAACATTGGAAGGAGGACTTTTTGCCTACTATTGATGATTGGATATTGAAAGTAACTAATTTAGCTGAAATGGCTAAAATTTCAGCATATTTGAAGGATCACACACAAGAAAGGTATATACAGGACTGGAGAAGATGGATTGATTATATACAAAGTAAGTATCAGACCAAAAAATATCAAATAGCTTATGAATGATCTCTTTTATTTGTATAAGCGCTATATAAGTGATATTAGAAGTTTTATGTTTAAGAAATAGGATTTTATATATGGGGGGTTAAGAATTTTTTTTTAGGGGGTGTTAGTTTAATGATTGGTTATGCAATTTAGTTTATTGTTAAAGGTCAATAGAAATACCTTGTGTTCTGCTCTGGGAAGTCGGGGAGGGGGAGGGGGGTTGGGAGGGAGGGTTCTGGGGAAATTGTGTTTGTTTTAAAACTTTTTCAATAAAAAAAAAGATTTACATGTTCCAAGTAGCACAGTTTTCTGCAGTTCCGCTGGTGTTATTGCAGAAAGCTGCAATTTGTTGATGTATCTTATAAAATTCTTGGACATGGTACCAAGTGCCCCGATGACAATGGGTATCACTGTTACATATTTCATCCATAATCATGTAGTTTCGATGGCCAGGTCGTGATATTTCGTGATTTTTTCCAGTTCTTTTTCTTTGACTCTGGCATCTCCTGGTACCACGATATCAATTATTTTTATTATTATTTTATTATTTATTTGATTTGTATACCGCCCTACTCCCGAAGGACTCAGGGCGGTGAACAGCCAACAATAAAATACATAAATACACAAAATTTAAAAACCCGATAAAATCAAATTAAACTTTTTGGCCCAGACAAATTAAAATACCCCAATAATTTAAAAACAGATTAAAATTTACATATTTTAAAAAGGGAAGAGATCAGGCCAAGCCCGCTTGATGGAATAAAAAGGTCTTCACAGCACGGCGGAAGGAGGGCAGATCCGGGATCCTCCGTATCTCCGGGGGGAGCTCATTCCAGATGGTAGGTGCCCCCACAGAGAAGGCTCTCCCCCTAGGGGCCGCCAGTCGACACTGTTTGGCTGACGGCACCCGGAGGAGTCCCTCTCTATGAGAGCGTACTGGCCGGTGGGAGGCTATTGGTGGTAGTAGGCGGTCCCGTAAATAACCAGGCCCTAAGCCATGGAGCGCTTTAAAGGTGGTAACCAAAACCTTGAAGCGCACCCGGAAGACCACCGGGAGCCAGTGCCGCTCGCGCAGGAGAGGTGTTACATGGGAGCGCCATGTAGAGAGCATTACAATAGTCCAGGCGGGAGGTGACGAGGGCATGAGTGACCGTGCGTAACGAGTCCCGATCCAGAAAGGGACGCAACTGGCGAATCAGGCGGACCTGATAAAAAATCCTCCCGGTCACGGCCGTCAAGTGCTCTTCTAAAGACAGCCGTGAATCCAGGAGGACGCCCAAGTTGCGAGCCCTCTCCGTGGGGGCCAATGATTCGCCCCCAATAGTCAGTGATGGCATCAACTGGCTATATCGGGACGTCGGAAACCACAGCCACTCGGTCTTGGATGGGTTGAGCCTGAGCCTGTTCCTCCCCATCCAGATCCGTACGGCCTCCAGGCACCGGGACATCACTTCAAGGGCATCGTTGGGGTGAAATGTACAATAAATTGTACATTTCGGTTTTCAACAACTGTGATATTTGGCGTGTTGTGTTCCAAATGATGATCCGTCTGTACTTGCAAGTCCCACAAGATCTTCACCTTCTCATGTTCTATAACTTTTTCCATTTTATGTTCCCATGACTTTTTGGATACACGTAAATTGTATTTTTTATATAATGACCAGTGGATTAATTTAGCAACTTGGTCATGTCTAGCTTTAGTTTTTGCAATTTTGCTGCATTTGCATATTAAATGTGAAACAGTTTTGACTTTGTTGTTGCAAAGTCGGCAGTTTGGATTGTATCTTTGCTTTCATGGCATTAGTTTGTAGTGCTTGCTCTTGAGCAGCAAGTATTAAATCTTCCATTTCTTTCTTGATGGTTCCCATTTTAAGCCATGCCCATGTAAAGTTGTCATCACATTTTCCTTCAATGTTTTTCAAGTGCTGTCCATGCAAACCTTTGGTTTTCCATCTATTTAATCTGTCATCCAGCTGTTTTTCCTTATATTCTGCCTTTGTTTCTATTGTTTTTATAATGTTCTCCGTTTTCACAACCTGCAGCAATTTTTCTGTACTTTGGTTCACATAATCATTCAACCTTCGTTTTTCTTCTTCTACAGTTTGATGGATTTGCAATAGTCCTCTGCCCCCTATTTTTCTTGGCAGGTACAACCTGTCGATGTCACTTTGTGGATGTAAAGCGTGGTACATATTCAAAAGTTTGCGCGTTTTCCGGTCCAAGTTTTCCAGTTCAGCCAAAGTCCAGTTGATGATTCCAGCTGAATAGCATATCACTGGAACTGCCCATGTATTAATGGCTTTAATTACGTTTCCAGCATTCAGCTTTGATTTTAATATTTTGCAGACCCTCCTGATACATTACTTTTGCGTTGACTCTTTGACTTTTCCATTCAAGATGTTATCTGCTTCCAATATGCCTAGGTATTTGTAACCATCATCCTCTGCTAATGCTTTTACTATGTTTCCATTTCCCAGTTCTATTCCTTCTATTTTTTCCATTTTTCCTTGCTACATGAATATAGCACATTTTTCAAGTCCAAAGTTCATTTTAATGTTGCTGCTGAACAGTTGAACTGTGTTGAGTATTGATTTAAGTTCAATGGGGCTTTTTGCATACATTTTTAAGTCATCCATATATAGGAGATGGTTTATCTTGCCATATTGGCTTGAGATTTGGTACCCCAGTTTTGTGTTTCGTACGATTATTGCCAGTGGAATTAATGTGATGTTGAACAGTAGTGGTGAAAGTAAGTCTCCCTGGAAGATACCTCGTCTGATGTTGACTTCACCAATGTTCTCCCCATTTGCTGTTAGAACTGTTTTCCATTTTTGCATATTTGCTTTCAAAAATGTACGAATATTTTTGCTGATTTCAAAGTTTTCCAGACAGTGTTAATCCAGCTGTGGGTTGATTTCAAATGCCTTCTTGTAATTAATCCATGTCATATTTAAATTTGTTTCCATCAGATGATTGAATACTGAATTTGCCAGTATTCTTGTAAAATGTTTGAACGTTGTTGGCAGACAAGTATGGTTCTATGCCCTTTTCTGGATCTTTCATTATCAAGTATGTTCAACCAGCTGTTAACCATTCTTCCGCTTGTTGCATTTTGAAACATTTGATCAAATTGAGTGGCCATGCGATGATGGTGGCTGGTCAGGTGTTTTAGCCGGTATCCATGCAGTTCATCCAAGCTAGGTGCAATTATTATTGTTGTAGTTATTGTTGTTGTTGTTGTTAATATTTACTTTATTCATTAAACATGAAACTCAGTCAACTGAACATTCAAAAATGGATCACAAATACCATTGACTGGAGCTGATGGTTGATACAGGTTGCTGCCAGCATCCTAGGTATAACCAAGTATCTTCTTAAAATGTACAATGTTCCGAGTAGCACAGTTTTTTGCAGTTCCACTGATGTTACTGCAGGAAGCTGCAATTTCTTGATGTAGTTTGTAAAATTCTTGGACATGGTACCAAGTGCCCCGATGACAATGGGTAACACTGTTACGTTTCATCCATAATCACGTAATTTTGATGGCCAAGGTCACAATATTTTGTTATTTTTTTCCAGTTCTTTTTCTTGAACTCTGGCATATCAATAAATTGTATACTTTAGTTTTCAACAACTGTGATATCTGACATATTGCGTTCCAAATGATGATCCATCTGTATTCGAAAGGCCCACAATATCTTCACCATCTCTTTTTCAACAACTTTTTCCACTTTATGTTCCCATGACTTTTTGGATACGGGTAAATTGTATTTTTTACATAATGACCAGTGGATTAATTTAGCAACTCGGTCATGTTGTATCATCATCATCATCATCATCATCATGGTTCTTTGTACAATCAGCCAGATGTTCAGACTCGATTTGGCATTTTGTCTACCTACTAGGTCCTTTCCAAGAATATGGTGGGGAAGGCCGATGCAGATGTTTGATGGTATTGCAGATATTGTTGCAAGATGTAAGCTATTCTGAGTAAAAAGTGTCATTTGCTATTGACTAGTGGTGAATTTGTCAATGCGGATGGTGTTCAAATGGTGCTGCAGTGGTTTAGAGATTGCACCCAAGGCGCCACTGACTATTGGAACTACCTTTGTTTGCTTTTGCCACAGTTGTTCTATTTCTATTTGCAGGTCTTTGTATTTTGTTATCTTCTCCATTCTTTCTTTTCTATTCTGCTATCTCCAGGTACTGCCACATCCACTATCTGGACTTTTTTGCCTTTCTTATTAACAGTTGCTATTCTAGGGTGTTTTGTGGCAGCTGCCCATCTGTTTGAATTCTCAAGTCTCAGAGCACTTTATCTTTTTCATTTTCTATTACTTTCTCTATTTTATGGTCCCACCAGCTCTTTCTTGCAGGCAAAAGATATTTGTTGCAGATCTTTTAATGCACCATTGTTGCTATTTTGTCATGCTGTTGCTTCTTGTCGATCTGTGTGATCTTCTTGCAGCAGCTAACCAAAAGCTTGTTCCTTCAGCTTCTTTGCATAGGTAGCACTTACTGTTTTTGCTGTCTTCTCAATTCTGGCTTTGTATGCATTCGTTTTTAAGGCTTGATCTTGTGTAGCCAGACCTCAGTCTCTTTCTTTAACTTTCCTGCTCTTAACCATTGCCAGTTCTTGCTATTATCTGCTTTCCCTGCTATTTTTAATGTACTGTCCATGTAATGCTTTATCTTCCCAGACCTACAAGAACAACTAAGTGTTTTTCATTTGGTCTTTCTTGTAGGCCAGCCTGGTGTCTCCACTAGTCAATAACTCTTCCTGGTATACAGGTAATTCTCAACTTAGAATCACAATTGAACAGTTGTTAAATACGTTTTATGACTTTTCTTGCCACAGTTGTTAAGTGAACCACTACAATTGTTAAGTTAGTAACATGGTTAAGTGAATTTCGCTTCCCTGTTGTCTTTCATTGTCAGGTCACAAAAGGTGATTACATGACCCTGGGACACTAGAACCAATATAAATATGAGCCAGTTACCAAGCATCTGAATTTTGATCATGTGACCATGGGAAGGCTGCAATGGTCCTAAGTATGAAAAATGGCCGTAGGTTACTTTTTTCAATGCCGTTGTAAATTTGAAGTTACTAAACGAATGTAGGCCAAGGACTACCTATACTAGCTTCAGCACATCTTCTTAATTGTCCTTCAATTTGCATAGGTAGCACTTACTGTTTTTGCTGTCTTCTCAATTCTGGCTTTGTATGCATTCATTCTTAAGACTTGATCTTGTGTAGCCAGACCTCAGTCTCTTTTCTATTACTTCCAATGCCCTTTTTTCTTCTTCACCCATCTCATGTACTTGCAGCATTCCACACCCACCAATTTTCCTTGCAGTATGTCTGATAGTGTTACAAATATCATTGCAGGATATAAGCTGTTCTAAGTAAAGCTACCTTTTCAATTGACTGATGGTGAATTTGTCAATCCTGCACAATTAGCCAAAAACTTTCATAGTTGAGCTTCTAAAACAGGTGAAAGGAGTCAAAACAGTATGTTTTGTAATGCAGTTTGAGGTTTCTTGTTTTGCAAGTGATTTTTATTGATCTTATTTTCTATGTACTTCATATTATTGATTTAAGAAATTGCTTGTCAGAAATAATGAAATAGATCCTTAAATAGGTTTCAAAGCTTTTAGCTGACAGGAAAACCTCTTGTAATAAAACCACTGTAGATCTCCTCTCCTCAGAAGAAGATAAAACTGGTATTTTCTTGTAGACATATTTAAATCAAAAATAGAGAAGTATAATATATTGGAGTGTAAAGTTTAATAATGCATTGATCCTGTAATATAGAATTTAATCTAGATTAAGAAGAGAAAGATATATCCTTTCATGCCAATTTGCATACCTTTTCTCCTTCAGAAATTCACCATTTTGTTTCCTGTTCATTATTATTAATTTCATTCTTGTGATTCTGAAATTTTGAAGGCATCAAAGATATTTTTGAATTTCAAAGATGTAGAAAATCTTATTTTTGTCTTGTTTTTCTGGTCATTTTTATTTACAGGTTTGCTTCTTTGTTTTGTTGCTGAACTTTGTCCATTGTTGGATCTGTTAAACCTTTGTTCTAAAAAAGCAAAATTGTTCTTATCGCTCACTTTTTTTCCTTTGAGGTACTGACTGCTAAGAACCTGCACTTATTGCAAGCATATGCAAAATTGTTTTCCTACAAAAATACAATCATATCATGAGCATTCAAATCACTAATGCAAAGTTGCATCTTACTCTTCATTGTTCCTTTAGGTGACATTAATTGAAAGGCTCATATTTTTTGTTCTCAAATTAACAAAGGGCTCATTGCTGATGGAAGGAGAACACTGAATTTGCCCAGAAATGTCTGTTAAGTCTGGTTAGGTTCATTTTGTTCTGTTAGTCTGTTCTGTTAGTTCTGTTAGGTTAGTTCACTTGTTCGGTAAACTCCTTTCTTGGAAACTGGCAATCTTATATTTCTGCTACAGCAACCTCTGCTTTATTCAACAGGAAGCAATAAGTAATAATTGAATCACACATAATGGGCAATCAGCAATTCTCTGATCACCCTTGCAATCAACAGCTATTCATAAAAAAATCTTTTCAGCCTTCACTGCCTCACAATTATCCAGAATGCATAGCTTTTTAGTTCTCCTCTATTACATGTCTCTTTCACCTAAGTTATTTAATAATATAAAAGAGAGGCAGAAACTTATTTGAATGGTTTTTAGACCAATCAAAGTTTATATGCTTCACTGGAAACAGCCTTTTGGTTAAGATGAAGAATTCAATGTTCAGATTTATTATTCTCTGTTTGTTTTTTAAGCCATTTACAGTCAGGTTAGGGAAAGACTTGGAAAATGCCTGTTTAAAAAGTCCTCATTCAGAAAAAAACAGTCATTTAAAAGAAAAAAAATCCTTCTATTCCCCACATTATTTGTCTCTTTTAATTTTACCTTGAACCTGCTTTTGTGCTGTCTGAGAGCTATATTAACCAAGTTTCCTGTGCACATATTGATTGTGGTGGTGGTTAATGTGAATATAACCCCAACATTTGATTTGGTTCTTAGTCCTTTGTCATGAACCTGCCAAATTCCTACTTCCTACCCATATTTTCAGGATTAGGGGTTTTCCTTTATTGCTGACTCCCATGCATAAATGAGGTGGAAATGAAAATGGCCTAAGAAATCCCTTCCAGATTTTAATCTCTTTCTTTGCTTTGGCTATGGAGATGGCCTGATACTCTGTTTGGATTGCATTTACTATGTTTATGTTTATGTTTATTAGATTTCTATACCGCCCTTCTCCCGGAGGATTCAGGGCGGTGTACAGCCATATTAAAACACATATCAATTTACAAAATTTAAAACAATTTAAAATCGAATATATAAAAATTTGGTCCATAGATTAAAACAAACATACACCCATTCTAAAATTCGTATTATGCCAGGCCCGCTTGTTGAAACAAAAGGGTCTTCAAGGCGCGGCGGAAGGTACGCAGGTCGGGGATGAGATGAATCTCAAGGGGCAGCTCATTCCAGAGGGCTGGTGCCCCCACAGAGAAGGCTCTCCCCCTGGGTGTCGCCAGTTGGCATTGTTTGGCTGACGGCACCCTGAGGAGCCCCTCTCTGTGGGAGCGTATTGGCCGGTGGGAGGCTGTTGCTGTTACTACAGTCTCTGATTATTTCCCTTTTTTATACCTCATGGATTGAAAAAAAAATATGAAAAGAAAAAAAGTGATGCAATTTATCCTGTCATTTGATCTAGCAGAAGAAAAATGGCAGAACTCTTATTAACTTCACCTGGTTTCTTTAAACAAAAGACGGATCTATCATTTCACTGCTCCATCAGTGAACTCATTAAAAATGCCCATGGAGGGGTATTCCTGGTATAATGCACAGTAGGCAATTAGAGTGGGAAAAAATGCTACAATATAATGAAGAATAGCCAACAAAGTGGATAGCAAAGCTCCAGCAAGAACAAACCATAAAATGCTACTTTTAATGTATAGAGGGGGAAAACCTAGCAGAGGTTGCCTTCCTAGTGGGCTGGGAGGATGACATGCATTCCTACTCTTGAAAAATATTTACTGGCTTACACTAATGCCGGAGCAAATTGTAATCACCCCCAACAAGAAATCTCGAGGGCTAAGAAAGGAACCACCACCATCACCACCCCAAAAAATAGAAGAAAATGGCACATCACTTGCATATTTTTCCAATAAATTACATGGACATGCCCATGTAGTTATCAGAAGCTGACCTTAGTTTGAAGAAATATTACATTTAGAATCTTACCACAAAGTACTCACCAGATCCTCAAAAAGTTAAGTACCCCTTTTCCATTATATAAAAAAAAATAGAATACAGTCAAGACTCAATAAGTCCACAAATCTTATGAGGCTTCAGCAAATGGGTTGATCTGTCATTGCTTCTTCTTCCTGATTCACCTGTAAGCTAACTACTGCAGAGTAAGCTCAGGGATAAAGAGCTCTACACTTTTATGTAAGATCTTGTATTTCCAGAATCAGTTAGATACATAGATGTACGTGTACATATAAACAAAAATTTTCTGTAATAAAACTGCTTTGAGTCCTGTCTTGCTTTTCTCTTGATTTTGAATATGCAAACATTAACACAAAGGATCTTTTATTCAGAATTGGTACTTTCCCCTTTTCCATTAGTAGAATAGCAGAAATGTTCAACACAGTAATGGAGAGAAGATGAAAAAATGACATTGCAAGGGCTACAAAAACCTAGGCAATTGTTAGATGGCAACAAATAAATTCACTAACTCTAATTTCTGGCACCATCTAATGCCTTTCTCTCTGGAGAAAGGCGGCATATAAATTGAACTAATTAAATTATTTGGATTTTTTTTCCAGCCATGATATGATAGCCAAACATGTTGGTTTCTTCTGCTTCCTTGCTCCAGTTCACTGCTTTCTCATCCTCCAATCATATGAATTCAGGAGAAAATGATTTTGCTAACATTTTCATTTTTCAAATAGAAAACAAGCTCAGGTTTCTTCCATTTTAAGGAAATTTCCTCCACAGTACTCCATCCTTATGGTCACTGTGAATTATTTCCTTCTTGGAAAGAAAGGAGAAAAGAAGACAATCAAGAGCTCATAGCAAGTTATTTAGCGCTTAGATTCTGTGTGAATCAAACTTGATATTCTTCTAGAAAATTCAGTGAGAGAAAAATGAAGTAACTAGTTCATTGCAGGGAAATGTTGATATGAATTCATCATATATAAAGTATATCTATAACATTATTGACAGGAAATATAGAAAATGCCATGAAAGAAACAAACTGAGAAGAATGGCACACGAGGGAGGGAGGGAGGGAGGGAGGGAAGGAGGGAAGGAAGGAAGGAAGGAAGGAAGGAAGGAAGGAAGGAAGGAAGGCAGGCTGGCCGGCCAATTCAAGTAAGTGCCAATTCAAATGGATATAACAAATTTAAATGCTAACTTATCCTTGGTGAGGATACAAACCAACCACTAATATAAGTTCAAAATGTATATTTTAATACTATATTGTATATTTTAATATTAAATATGAAAATTGGTGTTATTATGTTATATATTTTGCTAGACACTATCATACTGATGAATATTAAAAATAGATTATGCACATAAATAAGCTTATTCAAAGAAATTTTGATGTCAAGGAATAGAACAACTTTTTAAAAATCTTTTTTGTTTCCCATAAAACAAACTCGCAATTCTTTATGTAATTCATTGCTAACATATCAAATATCCCTTCAAAATTTAATCATGCATGCCATATCATAGCATAACCATTACAGTTTGTAATCACTGGTATAGAATGGGAACGATAAAGGTTCAGAGGCCACAAATTAGCTTTCTAATCTTCTGAAGGGCTCAGAAAACATTTAGCAGGGTGGTAACATCATCGTAAGAAAAGGCAACATGCTTTGCAGAAATTTTAAGGTTGGGAATGGAAATGGGAAACTTTTGGAGGGCAGTTTCCATTGTCCAATACAAATTGGCCCTAAATCACAACGTTTTCCTCTCATTTCCATTCTCCACTGTTAATTGGGAGGGGGGGAATACTCTGCCAAATTTGATCATCAGGGATGAAATTTCAAAGCAACATACCAGGATTCTCGGAACACAGCATCCTTAGCCATTTATTTTACTAAATAATCTAATAGTTTTATATAAGTATAGCTACTTATTTTATTAATCCTACAAATGTCAACTCAGAAATAATTCCTATTATGTTAATTTGGATTTATTGACTAGGAAATATTTATAGGATTTCAATATATGATGTAGGAAGTTAGCACCCATCCCTCCTAGAAAAATGAAATATTCTAGGAAATATTAAAAAGGCAGAAAATTATATTTTCCCTAAAGGAGAAACATGTTTCTAAAGACAAACTCAGAGCCTCAGTTCCCTGCCCTGTCTCCCAGCGGATATTTTGGTGCCAACCCATCTACAAGACAAAGGCTGGGCCAGCTTATCTACAACACAAAAGACATGAACCTCAGGACATGATAGGATTAGCCCTCACTCAAGATCCAAACCAGGACAAAGCCATTAAGTCATAATAGGAATTGCCCAAAGCTCCTTCATTACATCATCACCCAGCAAGATTCAACTAGGCCTGAGACAACCTACAAAGTTACCCTGCATGGCCCCATGGGAGTCTGACAACCAATCAGAATACATTTTTTACACAGGAACAAGAAGCTCCAAGGTGGGGCCCAAGAGACGGTATAAATCTCTCTCCCTCTCTCTCTCATCCATGTGCTCTTTTTTGCCCAGGACCTCAAACCATGTGGTCCTGTCCACCATTAAACCAGCTTTCCAAGCAGTCTCCATGTTTCCAGTGTCTTTCTTCCCACTTGGAACTGAACCCAGATGGACATTTCTTCCAACAGTAACTTTACTATTTTTAAGAGAAATATATGACATATGCCACAGTATGCCTCCCAATAAAACATTCAAATGTCTCACACAACTATAATTTTCTTGATTCCAGCAACTACAAAATCTTTCATAAACTCTCAATGGTTTAAATAGGCCTTAAATAGTGCTACTTTCACTAATTACACAATATAAAACCATCAAGTTAAGTGAATTTAGATATATTTCCATTTGGAGAGCACTTTTGGGTCTATACATTTAAGCCCCTTAAAACAAGTGAATATTTTTCAAACTGGCATACAGGATTGTAGTTTATATGCACATTCATGTTTTTCTGCATAATTTAGTCCAGAATAGGGATTAATCCCATCTTCAAGAACATTTCTGATTAGAATGGCAGTCTTCCATTTAAATTCCTAAATTTACTGCATTTGTTAATTTGAAAGTTGAACAAGACAATGGCCATACTCCATCTTGTCATTTTTCTAAATAAGCCATTTTAGTGTTTCAGTTCCCAACCAATTTTCCAATCATATATTAGCAGTTCCCTAGGTCTTTGAAAGGGAAAAAAAGGTAATGTATATTTTTATAACATAATGAACAGAGATAAACACATGTATTCGTTATTGGGGATTTTCAAGAATTCAGAAAAATCCTAAAACAAATGGAAATTGGAAAGTCTGTGCACAATCCAAATCCTTATAGTAGAAAAAAAAACATAATTTTGGATCAAATTCTATTTCTTAAAATAGTAATTCACTAGCTGACAATGTATAAGAAATGCAACAACACTAACCTTGGAAAAATGGAACGTCCCTGGTTATGAAACTGGATGACATTCTAATGTAATTAGTATTAACACAGATTTCAAATGTAATTCATGCTTACCTTTCTCTAACCCATTTATTCTAATATGTATCAACATAATTCATCTTCTAACATAGGTCAGGTTAAAGAAATCCAAGGTGCAAAAAGTAGGATAAATACTATCCTATGATCAAAGCAATATGCCTCTTTATTACAGTGCATATCTTAAGCATCTTCCACTGTTATATTTATTCTGAAGGTGTTTTTCCATCAGACATGCTACACATGCAATTCTTTCAAGTATATTTTTGCATCTTGCAAGCCATCTCCCTCCACCCTATATTCATTATTCACCCAGTCTCTTTACAATTTCACACATACCGTAAGTCCACAAATAGTTAAGAATGTATACACATTTCATTTACATGCTGATCATGTACAATTAACCTAAAATCTATCCAGGTTTTTATTCATCTTTTATTGTATCTTCATGATCCATATTTCTAAAAACCAATTTCTTTCCATCCTCACTTACCCAGACCTATTTCATTTCATTAATGATTTTTCAAAGGGAAATAATATATTTTTCACCTTTTCTTTTGGCTTACTTCCATTTTCTCTATCTCCAGAGAGACATTTAACAGGAACATTTCTCAGCATGCCCAATTTCAGACCAATATTTTAAGACTGCTCTAGCCATCAGCCATAACACAACACACCTTCTATCTTAGATACATGATCTGGCCACCTCAGAATGAGATGGTGATCATGCTGTTCATAGAAAAACACAGCAGTAAGCACTAAAAGTAGCCACAGTACCTGGCCAAATTCATTTGTGTTCCTTAACCCACCTCCACCCCACCCCCCCACCCCCCAATGCTCCTACCAGCACACTGAAAACAAACGCATTTGGAGAAAAAGAAAAGGATTTGCAGCAGTTACGTGATGTCCCCAAGCCAACGCCTAGCCAGATTGGGGGAGGGGTGGAAGTATCGCGCAAGTCCTGCGGGGCGGTGGTTTGCTGCCAGCTCATTCTGCATGTTTCAGGAGATGAAACTGAACATTTCCCGACCCAGCATCGAATAAGCCAACATTAAGAGGTAATATCAATCAATAATATCAATGGTACTTACACTGAATTATACCGAGTGCCATTCCCAAAAAGGAAATGTATATACACATTACATATGTGTAACAATCCAACTAGCGTGTGAAAAACAAGTATTGACCATTGCCTCCTCCCTAACTCCTCTCGGTTTTCTTTTATGCTAAAGGGGGGGGTTGTCTACCGGGGACCACTGTATTGGCCATTCTCAGCCATTAAATCCATTAATCCACACACTGATGATTTATAAAGCCACCGATTTTTTAACACGAAATTATGGTGTAGCAAAAAGGATGGAAGAGGGGAGGGAGAACGGTCCAGATTTGCTCTTGAAAGGGCAAGAACTGATGAGTGGCAGAAGCGGGAGGGAGGTTAGGATTAGAATTCCAGCCTGAACCAGAAACTCTCCCTCTCTCTCTCCCTCCCTCCCTCTCCCCCCCTCCCTATCCATCCATCCATCCATCCATCCACCCATCATCTAAGTAACTGCTGCAGCTAGTATCGCAAACCAGACGCTTTTCTGCGAACATCCTCAAAATTTGCTACATTATCATCTCACTCCCGCATCCCCAGCATCAACCAGACACCCAATAAACGACACGTCCTGCATTCCAACACACAACGACGGTAAAGATGCGTTCTTAGTTCTCGTCGTAATCCTCCCAGCCTCCCATGCATTCGACCGCGTCCAGTTTGCACACAAGCTACAGCTCCTCCTTACTTAATGGTGGCCAGCAGAGAACAACTCGCAGCATTCCCCCCAGTTTGTCTTTCCTCTCCATCACCTTTAACAGGTTTTCCCCCCCAGGAAATCGAGATCAGTTTTGCTTGTATTTTTCTACCTCGGCTACCAGGGCTGTGGCGGGTTTATTTTGTTATGGATCACCAAAACAATTTTTAAAACCTACCCCACTCACCCGCTACCAGTATACAGCTATGCAGCTCTCCCGCTGAGGGTACGCGTTGAAAAGAGCGGCAGGCGTCAGCTCTTCTGGGTAAATTATTCGCTGTATCAAACCGGTGCGTGCCCCTGGATGGATGTTCGTGTGTGAATGTGTGCGCGCGTGTACAAGAGAAGCGAAATATGGAAAAGCGCAACCCTGGGTTTGCAGGCAGTCTCCGCCTCACCCTCCTTTCTCCTTCCTCCCGGCTAACCACCTCCTCTAGCTACCGAGGAAAGGTGGCAACCCGGTTAATTAAATCCTGCACCCAGTCGAAATTATTTGTAGAAAATCCAGCAGCGACCAGAAACAAAGTGACCTGTGCAGCCACCACCGCCTGTGTTGGCCAAGCGGCTGCCAATATTTTATGCCAAATATACCGGTCGGTCGGAGGACTCCTTCATTCACCATCTCTGTAATCGTTTCCATTTGCAAGAAAACTGGCATCCACGGCCAAGTCCCCTCCAATCTCCTTAAGCCTGATGCTAGTTGGCAGTGGACCAGAAGGAACATAACAATTTTCCCGATAAATCCATAAACGGGGGGAAATGCAGTCTACAACGTTTATACAAAACAAACCAGATTATCTCTAAGTAGCCCCAGTTCCTGGGCGCCATTCTTCGTCTCAATCGCTCTGCCCCTCCCTGAATTCGCGGCCATTTACTTGCCTGAAAAATTAGCAGCTCCGTTTCTGCTGACTTCCCTCACGTTCATCAAATAGCAACAGCGCCCAGAAATCTGTAGTGCCCACCTTTTGGCATCAGGAAAGTTGATTTGTTGCCAGCTTCTCCTACCGCTAGCTAAACCTTGGGGTTGCGCGCTTGTATCCACAAGCATGGAAGTCGGTGACAGGATCAAGAAACCAGTTCCGCTCCGCTCTCCGCACGTTATCACGGCCAATGCTCAACACTCCCACTAGGGGCATCCTAGGTCTCCTTCCCAAATGGCTGGTGCGCCTCAGGGGGTGGGGTGCGATGGGTGCGCGAGGCCTGTGTTTCCTTCCACCGAGAAATTCCTATACCCAAATGACCGACGCCAACAATTCATAAACAAGTGGTCCTTTTGCCATGTAGCGGGATCTGATTTTATCAGCCTTTGTCCTCAAGTCAAATCACTGTAATTTCGATGCCTCCCATCTCAACTCGTTCCTAGTTCCGGTGAAACAAACGCGGTTTATTACTGCACCTGCTGGGGAAGGAGTTGTGGCTACGCACCTGAAAATGACGTCTCCTTGTAGCACCAGCTTCAGGGTTTTATAGTAAAAGGAGAGGAGCTCGTTTACCCCACAAAAACATAGAAGTAACAGGTTTTTGTGAGATGTGCCAAGACTAGGTGAACGTGAGGGACGCCGGGCGCCATTAAACGAGGAAGCAGTAACTATAACAAGTCCAATTTCGTATCTTAACCATATCTCATAATGGGGGAGTATCATCATGGGGACCCGGTTCTGGTTATTAAACATACATACTAGGAAGCGCTACTACCCACGTTCAATTTGACAACAGATAATTGATTCTTCTATACCTTTAAGGACCTAAATGGATTCTATTTTTTGCCAAAGGCAGAGCACGATGACACTCAGCCTGTTTTCAGAGCCAGGCGCTCCGCTTGTTAGATTCAAGTCTGTTGTGTACCTACAGTTCTGCCACGTCAGAGGCAGGTCATGTGGGCTCTCCGTAGAGCTAGTTCAGACAGGGCAGAAGAGGGTAGGGCTTACCTGTTAATAGGCTTTTGGATTGTTTTCCAAATGAGCAGGAGATAGAGGGTGGAGGAAGAGACCATTTCTCTGAAATGTTGTAGATTGCCTTTAGCTTATGTGAAGATTTCCACCGATTTAGTAAACATACAAACCAAACAGAACAGAAACCAATTATATTTTTCCATATCTCAAAATTGTTTGCTATGAACCTGTTGCATCTCTCCTCTTTTTTACCCATAATGATCCATTTTGTTTGCATTACCCAATGCACCATCTAGAGGCTGTTATGGAATGGCTGCCTTTAGACCATTCTTACTTTGTAGGAGAAGGGCTTGCAAGGATGTTGGATTTCTCATCTGGATGCCAATTCGGCACAGTCCATGCACAGAAGGTTCTGTGCATGCGCAGAAGCCCCACATGCGGGCGAAGCAAGCACGCACACACTCAAAGTTCTGAACCGGTAGCGAAGGTAAATGGAACCCACTACTGATGGGGTGAGCTCTCATTCCTGTCCCAGCTCCTGCCAACCTAACAATTTGAAAGCATGCAAATATGAGTAGCTAAATAGGTACCGCTTTGGTCAGAAGGTAACTGTGTTCCATGCATCTTGGTGTATAGTCATGCTGGCCACATGACCGCAGAAGCATCTTCAGACTACATTGATTCTCTTGGCTTCAAAATGGCAGTGAGTAACGCCCCCTAGAGTTAGACATGACTGGATAGGTAGGGGAAACCTTTACCATTACAGTACCTTTAATACCTGCTTACTAATGAGCTGAGAAAATAGAATAAAACTATTATAGTTGGGCATTCAATAGTATTAATATACCGTATGTATTTGGCATTTTATTAAAAATATTTAAAATCCAAGGCCAAGGCAAATATTTTTTTAAAATGCATCACACCTTTAATTCATATATAAGTAACTTATTTATAGTACATTTATGTATATATAAGAAAGTCGATGGATGGATGGATGGATGGTATCTTCAAGTCACTGTTAGCTCCTGATGGTTACCTGGACAAATCTTGCAATTATCTTGGTAAGATTTCAGAAGTGGTTTCTATTTGCCTCCTACTAGGATGGAGAAAGAGAGTCTGACCTACAGTCATTCAGCTACTACATGATCAAGATAGGACTAGAATTCACGGTTTCCCAGTTTCTAGCTTGATGCCTTAACAGTAAATTCGCTCTTCATTTCATAAAGGTAAAGGTTCCCCTCGCACATATATGTTAGTCGTTCCCGACTCTAGGGGGCGGTGCTTATCTCCATTTCAAAGCTGAAGAGCCAGCACTGTCCGAAGACATCTCCGTGGTCATGTGGCCAGCCTGACTAAATTCCAAAGGCGCACAGAACGCTGTTACCTTCCCATCAAAGGTGGTGCCTATTTTTCTACTTGCATTTTTTTTACGTGCTAGGTTGGCAGAAGCTGGGACAAGAACGGGAGCTCACTCCGTTACGTGGCACTAGGGATTTGAACCACTGGACTGCTGACCTTTCGATCGACAAGCTCAGTGTCTTAGCCACTGAGCCACCGCGTCCTGTACCTTCATTTCTTTTTTTTTTTTATAAATACTTTATTGAGTTTTCCAAAACAAAAAAGAAAATATATAATCTATCTCTCCTTTTGGAGGTGCAGTGTTTATACAATATAGTGAAACAAAAATTTTAAAAAAAAACTTCATCCTTAACAATACATTATTTTATACAATATACCTAAGATTCATGTGCCAGGTCAAGATTCTAGGATCATGTTTTCATCTTATTGTTCAGCCAGTGGTACCAAATACCCCATACATCATAATATTTTGAATCGTCCTCATTTTTTAACTCACTTGTCAGTTTCGCCATTTCTGCGCACTCTAGGATCTTATTTATTAGAGTTTCTTCTGAGGGGATAAGTTTGTTTTTCCAGCATTTTGCGAAGGCTAATCTAGCCGCAGTTATAATCAGGATTATCAGTTGGGTTTTGTTGTTATTAAAGCCTTCTTCAGTTATGCCTAGGAGAAAAAGCTCTGGGGCTAGGACTACCTCTTGCCCCGTTATTTCACAGAGCCAATGTCTGATTTTGGACCAGTACTTTTTAGTCTCAGGGCAAGTCCACCATAGATGATAAAAGTTGCCGACCATTTTTCCACATTTCCAACATGTGGGAGAGAAATTTGGAAACATCTTGGCTAGCCTCGCAGGGGCTAGATGCCACCTGTGTAACAATTTGTAATGGTTTTCCCTAAACGTTGTTGATTTGGTTATTTTGTAATTTCTGTTCCAAGCTATCTCCCAATCATTAAAATTTAGTCTATGTCCTAGATTTTTTTCCCAGATGTTCAGTTGGTTTTTTGCTATGGACTCTGCCTTATCTTCATCTAATAAAAAGTTGTAGATTTTTGATAACATTTTCTTATCTGTTCCCCAAATAATTTTGTCGAAGTATCCGAATTTTGCTGCTATACCAAATTTATCTCTATCTTTTTGGAATCTTGAGTTAATCTGAAAATAGTTCCACCAATCCAAGTTTAGGCCCTGGTCCCTCAATAGGTCCAGCGATTTAAGTTTTCCTTCTTCATCGAGGATGTCCTTGTATGTGCTCCATTTATACTCATCTCTCCTGTTTGGTGCCATCAACGCTTCCATAATGGAAAGCCAGTTGGGTACCTTGGTATAGATCCTCTGCCTAATTTCGGCCCACGTGCGAATAAGGGTCTCCCTAATTTTGTGTTTGTGGAAATAGGATTTTTTCTTGTTTTTTATATCCCAAAGGTAGGAGTGCCATCCTTCTAGAAGGTCATGTCCTTCCAAGATCAGGGTTCTCCTATCTTGTAGTTTGATCCACTCCTTGATCCAGATCAATTTTGCCGCCTTTTGATATAATTCCCAGTCAGGGAGCCCAAAACCTCCCAAATTCCTTTTCCCTTGGAGTATCTTAAAAGATATCCTTGATTTCTTGCCCTCCCACAGAAAATTTCTGATGTATTTGTTCAAATCGAGAAAAAAAATTTTATCTAATGAAAGCGGAATATTTTGGAATAAAAACAAAATTTTGGGTAAAATATTCATTTTAACCGCTGCAATTTTACCAATCAAAGACAATTTGAGCTTTTTCCATCTTTCAAGGTCTTGGTGTATTTTCTGCAGATGGGGGATATAATTATCATCTTTTAATGAGGAGAATCTCGCGGTGATCCATATTCCCAGATATTTTATTTTCCTAACTGTCTGGAGGCCTAATAAATCTTCCAATTCTTCCTTTTGTAGATCTGTCATGTTTTTCACTATTATTTTAGTTTTATCCTTATTGAGTTTAAGGCCCGCCACCTCTCCATAGTCCTGAATTTCCTGCAATAATTTTAGACCGGAATCTAATGGGTCCTCCATTATGAGGGCTACATCGTCAGCAAAAGCTTGGGTTTTGAATATTTCATTCCTAATCTTTAATCCTTTGATATCATTGTTGGCTCTTATCTTTCTAAGTAGCACCTCTAGTGCCAAAATATATAATAAGGGAGACAGGGGGCATCCCTGCCTAACTCCTTTTTGGATCTGAAACGACTGGGTTCTGTCTCCATTCACTAGTATATTTGCCCTCTGGTTTTTATAGATGTTCTCAAGCATCTTCCTAAAGTTAGTACCGAATCCCATTAGGTCAATTTGATTTATCAAAAATGTCCAATTCAAGTTGTCGAATGCCTTTTGGGCATCGACAAACATTAAGGCCAGCTGTTTTTCAGGATGTTGTTCGTAATATTCAAAGGTGTTTAGAACTATTCTCAGGTTATCTCTGATCTGTCTCCCTGGGAGAAAGCCGTTTTGGTCTTTATGTATCCAGCGATTTAAAAAAATTTTGAGCCTCTCCGCAATTTTATTCGTAAGCAATTTATAATCTGCGTTCAACAATGAAATAGGTCTGTAGTTGGATATCTGTTTCGGGTCGGCACCTTCTTTTAGTATAAGCGTCACATAAGCTTCCCTCCACGAATCTGGGATAGTGATACCCGCCAGAGCCTCATTTAGTATTTCTAGTAACTCTAGTTTTAGGGCATCATCAAGTTTTTGGTACAATTCCCCGGGGAGACCATCTGGGCCTGGAGTTTTATTCTTCTTTATTTTAGAAAGGGCCGTTTTTAATTCCTCTATAGTGATCTTTTCATTTAACATTTCCTTTTCTTCTTCAGGGATTAACGGTAGTTTGGCTTCCAACAGATACTGCTCTACCTTGTTTGACGCAATTCCTTCACTTTTGTATAGACCTTCATAAAACTTTCTTATACTCTCTAATTTATCTTCTTCTTTCGTCAACAAGTTACCCTGAGAGTCTTCTAATACTAATATTTGGTTTTTTTCCCTCTCTTTTTTTAGTTTATACGCCAGCCATCTCCCTGACTTGTTAGCGTTCTCAAAACAGTAATGCTTGGATCTTTTTATCTTTTGCGCCATTTCCTCCTGGTCCAATAAGTTCAATCTATGTCTTGTCATCGACCACTGTTGTTTGATCGCCTCATCCCCCGGGCATTGCTGAAGTTTATCTTCTGCTTGCAATAGCTTATTGGTAAGCTCTTCTCTACTCTTTCTTTTTTCCTTGTTTTTGAACGCAGTATATGAGATGGCAACCCCTCTCACATATGCCTTCATAGTATCCCACACAATTTCTTTGGGTGTCTCTCGGTTTCCGTTTTCTATGAAAAAGCGTTTGACTTCTTTGTTCAATTTCAGTATAAACTCTTCTTCATATAACAACTTAGTCCTTAGACTCCATCTCTGTTGTATTTTCTTTATATAGTGGTGCCAACTTATTTCAAGGAGCTTATGGTCTGCCCAAGCGTTTATGCACATATTAACCTTTTTAATTTCTAGGCCCAGTTTCCTGGTAGCCCAGACCATATCTATTCTAGACCAGGAGTTTTGTGGCATTGAATAGAAAGTAAATTGTCTGTCGTGGGGGTGTAAGGTGCGCCACATATCAGCTAGGTTTATCTCGTCCACTAAATCAAAAAAGGTCTTTGGTAAGGGAGATCTTTTATTCTTTTTGGTTATCTCGCATTTGTAATCGTATTTTGGATCTACTATTCCATTAAAGTCCCCTAGCATACATATTTCGTTATTTACCCAATTTGCCAGCTGTTCATGCAATTTCCGGTAAAATTTCCCTTGTTTTTTATTCGGGGCATAAACCCCAACCAATAACACCTTGGCATTCCCTCTCGTTATTTCTACTATAAGTATTCTCCCTTTTTCATCTTTATATTTGCATTCTGCTTCTATTCCTTTCTTAACATAAATAGCCACCCCCCTTTTTCTTTTCTCCGCTAATGAAGAGAATACTTTACCAAATTTAGTATAATTTAAATAGTTGGCTTCTTCTTTTTTTATGTGAACCTCTTGGATACAAATTATGTCGGGATTTTGTTTCGCCAATTTTGAAAATATTATCCTCCTTTTTTTGTAATCATTTAAACCATTCACATTTAACGATAAGATCTTAGTATCTTTCATTCCTGAAACTGTTCTCTAGTCTCTAGTTCTTATTTACCTTTTAATGTTACTGCTCTCACTGGTCTAGATTTTTTCCCTCTTTCTTCTGTATGTTCCTTTTTCTTCTCCTCTTCTATGTCTTCTGTTGTGATTTGTTCTTGAGATGTGTCTTCTTCTGTGTTTACTATTTCGTTTTCCTCCTTACTAATTTGTTCCTCTTCACCTCCCCTTAATTGCTCTAGAAAATCTTGGGCGTCACTTACACAATCGATTTTGATTTTCCTACCTTGCCAAGATATTAGCATTCCTTCTGGCAAGAGCCACCTGAATATTATCCCTCTCCTATTTAATTGGTTTGTCAAAAATTTATAATTTTTCCTCCTCTCCCTCACTCTCCTTGGAATTTGTTTTAAAATGTTCACTTCTTTTCCCTCAAAGGTAATTTTTTCCTCCCTAGCAATATTATACAGAATGTCTCTCACTTTTTTCCTAGCGAACCGAACATGGACTTCTCTAGGGAGCCTGTTCCTTCTCACGTAGTTTGTTTGGACTCTGTAGACTTCGTCGATCTCTCGAATTATCTCTTGCTTGTCCTGTTGGAGAGTCTCTGCAATCAGCTCAGCCATCTTATCTCCTAGGTCCTCGTCCTTATCTTCGACTATGTTTTGGAATCGCAAGTAGAATGAGGCCTTGTCCATCTCGAGTTGTATTAGGGCATCTTCCGTTTCTTTATTCTGCGCCAGCAGGGTTTGATCAACTATGTCCAATTTCTTCTCGTTTTTTTCTATTCTTTGTTCCGCTTTCTGGATTCTATTTTCATTGCTAGCGATCGAAATTTGAATCTCATTCATTTTAGCATCAAGTCCGTGTATATCTAATTTCAGTTCAGAATGGCTATTCAAAAGTTTTTCTTGCATCGCAAGCATGGTTTCTTGTATTA
Source organism: Pantherophis guttatus (assembly GCF_059756535.1). Taxonomy (NCBI): domain Eukaryota; kingdom Metazoa; phylum Chordata; class Lepidosauria; order Squamata; family Colubridae; genus Pantherophis; species Pantherophis guttatus. The sequence continues at coordinate 115,301,248 of NC_142065.1, read as the reverse complement.
TTAACAAAGATGATTGTACCGTTTGCAATGTTGGAGTTGCTGGGGGTTTGTCTGTTTTCTGTAGACCCTCTACCAATTTCTGAGTAGCTGGAGATGACATTGCTAACGTGGGGATGGACGGCACTTTTTTATTGGTTTTTGCTATTGTTGATGTCAAACTTGCCATTTCTTTCAAAAGCGCTTTTTGGTCTCTGATTATATTCTCTCTCTTTCTCCAAATGATCATCCACTGACACTTGCCACCTTTTACTCCGGGGCACTATCTTAAGTCCCAACCTCCTTAATTGATCCCCCCTGATCTCTTAATAGGTTTCAGCAAAAACTTGATTTAAATTACTGTAATATGATAGTTCTACGTTACCAGCTAACCACAATAGGTAAAAGTAGCGTTCTTATGAAACTAAGTACAATCTTAATATAATTCGTTAATATAGGGATATTAATAGGTTAATAAGTTAAACAGTTAATAGATTAAGTTAATAAATAAGTTAATAAATTTATCAATTCTCTCAATAGTTCTTATAAATCTAAAATTGAACCCTTAATATATACAAAATTACTATAAAATAAATAAGTCTATAAAAAAGCTATTACCAGAAGAAATAAATATTTAGAGTTAAATAGATTCAGTGAATAAGATGAATATACCTAACTAAATATATATAATATATTAATTCAATAAATACAAATCTAAATCCTGATATAAAATTTTATCCAATAACTATTTGATAAGAACAATACTTAATTAATCAATTTATGACTTCAATGTATCTTAACACTAAGGAAATTTATTTAATAGTATAATATGTAATATAATTTTGGAGATTTTAAAAGTACTTAAAAGTACTTATCACAAGCAAAGTCTAAGTTCTGAGTAGTAGGGTCAGAAATATTCGCAGGAGCAGGAGGGAAAATGAGTAGGAGTATGTCTATGGTGTAATACGGTAATCGCCCAGCTTTAGGTCGTCGCCTCTCAGCTCTGCTAGGTTCCAAAGCTTCTCAGTGGTAAAAGCTCATGGCTAGAGCGTCTCCTTGTCAATCCTCCGCTGTTACAGTCCTCCACTTCAATGGGCGCACTTCCTATTTCTCTAAAGCTCTTTAAAGTTCTCTCAAAGGCAGATCGCAAATTTCTCCCTCTTCTTTTCCACTTCGCTCGCCAAACAACACCCAACCGCCCCAAAGGACTTTTCCTTGACTTTTCCCTTCCCACCGCACCGTCTGGAGCTCTTTAAAAAAAACGATCTACTCCCTCCGTGTCTCTCGTCAGCTCGTCGGGTTGTCAGGTCTCCATAGCTGCAATCCACTTTGCCCTCTCCTTCGCCGCCTCACATTGGATCAAAACGCTCCTCTCCCGACTCCACCGACCTCCTCTTTCAGCGCAAAAATCACTCCAAGGTATGGGAATAAGGTTTTGGATCTGGCACTGCACCTCCGATCTCCTTCTTAACTTCCAATCGCTTGTCGGTTATTGCAACTTCAGGCCCGCCATTAGCGGCCGGCTCACCGCGTTGGCTTGACAGAGGCGCCGGGTCCAGCGAGAAGTGGTTGCACCCGACTTTCTCACTCGCCTGGCTTCCCCTCTTGTCCGCAGGACTCTCCGGGCCCCACGCCCCCCAAGGGATCCCCAAAACACAATGAAAAAAGGTGTAGAGAAGCAGCGAGCACTCACTCCACACCCTGTCGCTGCAAATCACCAACCGGAAGTCCCCCTGTACCTTCATTTCATAGAAGGGACCAAATGGTTTCTTTCATAGGCATGAAAGGTAGTTGGGTGACCTTAGGCCAATCACTCTCTCAGCCCAATCCATTTATTTTTTTATTTGTTTATTTATTTTTTTAAACAAACATTTAATACATCAGTCATTCTTTCCATGTGACATCTCGGTGTTGTCTCCAATCGTTCTTCTTTTTGTTATTTCTTCTGTCTTCGTTCTCATTGAATCAATTACAACAATTCATCACTAACAAAATATTCTGATTATGACATTTTTATACATAACTATTAATTTACTTATTTGTATCTCTTTTCTAACCAATAATAAAATTGATTCCATATCTTAAAGTATTCTGAATCTTCTCTTTCTTTAATCATCAAAGTCAATCTATTCATTTCTGCACAATCTAAAATTTTTTTAATTACTTCTCCTTCCAAAGGTATTTTCTCTGCTTTTCAGTGTTGTGCATAAACAATCCTAAATATTTTCTTTGCTTATTTTTTCTGGCAGGATACCCAATAGGAACAGTTCTGGTTTTAAATCAATATGTTGTTGTATCATTTCTTCCAGCCATATCTTAATTGTATTCCAATATTTTTTTGTTTATGGACATGTCCACCACATATGGTAATAAGAACCTGGTAACTGGTGACATTTCCAACATTTAGCTGATTCATCTTTAAACATTTTTGCCAGTTTCTCAGGGGGCATATGACATCTATAAAACATTTTATATTGATTTTCCTTATATGCAGTGGACATTATTAATTTATAATTCCTTTCCCATAACTGTTGCCATTTATCTTGATCTATTGAATGTCCAAAATTCTTTGTCCAGGCTATCTTTGTTTCCTTTCCTTGCTCCTCCTCCAGTTCAATGCCTAGTAAAAAATTATAGATTTTTTTTATTAATTTATCCACTGTTCCCATGAGTATCCCATCCAACTCTGTTTTTTCTAAGTGAAAACCATATAATTTAGCATCTTTTTCATATCTTGTTTGTATCTGCATGTACATATACCAATCCATCTCAATCCCCTGTTCTTCCAACTCTCATTTCCCTTTCAAATCCCCCTTATCTGTTAGTAAGTCCTTATATCTAACAATATTTCCAACATTAAAAACATTTGGGTGTATCAAAGCTTCCATTGTTGATAACCATATTGGTATTTTCACATAGTATTTATCTCTGACCTCCCATACCAATAGCAATGCATTCCTTATATAATGTCTATGAAAGTACGTATGTATCTTATTTCTACCATACCATAAAAATGCATGCCATCCCAATTGTAAATCATGACCTTCCAGTGTTAATAGTCTTGTATTTCTTAATTAAATCCATTCCTTCGTCCAAGTCAATGCTGCTGCCTGGTAATACAATTCCCAGTTCGGTAACCCAAATTCTCCACATAGTCTCGTGTCCTGAAGCATTTTTATGCTTATTCTTGCTTTTTTCCCTTGTTATATAAATTTCCTTATTATCTTATTAAGCTGTTGAAAATAAGTCTTTTCAATTTTTATCAGTACTGTCTGAAATATAAATAATAATATTGGTAATATATTCATCTTTATTATTGCAATCCTTCCCATTAGTGACAATTGAAGGTTCTTCCACTTCTCCAAGTCTTTCTCAATTTGTTGTTTTAATCTATAATAATTATCCTCTTTTATTGTTACACATCTTGAAGTTAGATATACTCCTAGGTATTTAACTTTTTTCATCACTTGTATATCTAGATTCTCTTCTATCTCTCTTTTGTGTTTTTCTGTAATATATTTCACCAGAATTTTCGTTTTGTCTTTATTTATTTTTAGACCAGGCACCTTTCTATAATTCTCTATTTGTTCTAGTAATTTGGGACCTATTGTTTGTGGTTCCCCTAAGATGAATACTAAGTCATCCGCAAAAGCTTGCAATTTGTACTCTTCTTTTTTGATTTCCATCCCTTTTATCTCTTCATTTTGCCTAATATTTCTATTTAAAACTTCTAAGGTCAGAATAAACAGCAATGGTGATAGAGGACATCTTTGTCTAGTGCCCTTCATAATACTAATATTTTCTGTCATTTCTCCATTATCTTAGATTGTCTATCATAAATCGTTTTATGGTATTTATAAATCTATCCCCAAAGTCCATTCTCTGCAGTTGTTCTGTCATAAATTGCCAGTTCACATTGTCAAAAGCTTTTTGGGCGTCTAGAAACATCATCGCCATTTGTTTTTCTGAATGTGTCTCATAATATTCCAAAGTATTCAAAATTATCCTCATATTGTCTCTAATTTGCCTTTTAGGTAAAATCCATTTTGGTCCATATGAATAAATTCATTTAACAGTTTTTTTAATCTATTTGCCATTATTGAGGCAAAAATCTTATAATCCACATTTAGCAACGAAATCGGTCTATAGTTTTTTATCAATTGTAGGTCTGTATCCTCTTTAGGTATAAGTGTTACATAAGCCTCCCTCCATGAGTCTGGCATTCTTGCCTTCATTACTAATTCATTAAATAGTTCCAACATTACATTACTCATCCCTTCTTGTAGTGTTTCATATAGTTCAGCTGGTAACCCATCCGGTCCTGGTGCTTTCCCATTTTTTTGTCCTTTTATCGCTTCTGTTAATTCCATCATTGTTATTCTGTGTTCTAACATTCCCTTATATTGTTCTGGTATTTTAAGTAAATCTGATATTTCCAAATATTTTATTATCTCTTCCTCTGAGAACCTTTCTTGGGAATAAAGCTTTCCATAGTATTTTTGAATTACAATCTTCTTTTCTTCATTTCTATAATGTAATTTTCCCTCTTCATCTTGTAAATATTTTATTATTTTCTTCTCCTTCTCTTGTTTTAATTTATATGCTAACCACCTTCCTGGTTTGTTTGCGTTTTCAAAAAAATTCTGTTTAGATGCTCTTAATTTGTTTGCTAATGCTTCCTGTTCATTTAAATTTATTTCATGTTTTTTCAGTTCCATAAGCTTCTTAATTTTTTTATTTTGGATATCTTTTCAGAATTCTTTCTCTAGGTTCTTATACTCCTCTTCCAATTTTATCTGTTTTTGCCTTTTCTTTTTATTCTTTCTTCCCAAATATGTTATTGCCAAACCTCTAATATAGGCTTTCATCGTATCCCATACGTTCTGAAGTGATGTATCTTCTTTCTTATTTATTTTAAAGAAAAATTCTAATTCTTTTTCCACAAATTGCTGAAAGTCCTTTTCATTTAATATTGTTGCATTCAAAGTCCATCTTGTCTTTTTCTTCTTTTCTTTCCTTTCCTTATTATTGTCTTTCTTTTTTTATTTTTTTTATTGAAAAGTTTTATAGGAAATACAAACATTTTCTCCCCCCCACCCTTCCCCCCTCAACCCCTCCCACCCCCCTCCCTCCCATCCCCCCTTCCCCTCCTTCCCTCCACCCCCCTCCCTAGACTTCCCAGAACAAGCACAGGGTATAGCATTCACAAACATAAAGCTAAAATATGCTAACAAATTATTGCATTCATATTGTCCCTAAGTCTTTAACTCCTTATAACTCAAAAAACTATAAACATGAACTACTTAAAAATATTTCATTCATAAGCTATATGAATCTTCTTGTTCGGATACTTTTTTTGTATATAGTCAATCCATCTTCTCCATTCTGATATGTATCTTTAATTTGAATGGTCTTTAAGGTATGATGAAATTTTTGCCATCTCTGCCAAATGCACAACTTTTAGTATCCATTCCTCAATGGTGGGTGGATCTTCCTTTTTCCAGTACTGTGCTACCAGTAACCTGGCAGCTGTTATTAAATTCAAAACCAACGTAGTCTCTATTACAGTACAATCCGTAACTATTCCCAACAGAAAAAACTGTGGTTTAAATTTAATTTTTTTCCTTAAAATATTTTGAATAATCCACCATATTTTTATCCAAAAAGCCTTAATTTTTTTACATGTCCACCATATATGAAAATATGTAGCATCTTCACAGTCACATCGCCAACACTTAGGTTGTAAATTTGGATACATACAGGCTAGTTTTTTTGGGTCTAAATGCCATCTATAAAACATTTTATGACTTCCTGTCTGGCTTCCGGCGCCGCCAGATGGTCCTCCGTGACCGCCGCCCCGTTGCCTGTAAAAGAGCCGCCTTTACACCTGAAAGACGGCTCGAAAAACTCCATTTCCTGACGGAAATGTGAGTCAGAGCAGGCGAGGGCAGGTAGAGCCCTCTGCAAAGTCCCCAGAGGCTTTTTTTTGACTCTTGGGGACGAGCAGGTTGAGGCTCCCTATTTCCGCTCACCGTTGCTCCGGGCATCGGGAGAACTCTGCCTTTTTGCAGAGCTAGGCGCTGGAACCGGATTAACCAACGAACTTAACAGATGGATTTATTAAAAAAGATGAGACTTGGACTTGGGACCCTAAATTGCAAGTATCCTTAATGAATTTATAAGCATTTCAGAGTGAAAGAGAAAAAAACTTTAAAATGGCGACTGCTGAGGCTTGGGAAGTAGAAGAAAGCCGAAAGTGAGAGTCCTTCCGTAATAGATACAAAGTAGCGGAATATACAGTGCTGGCTACAATTTGGAAGAAAATTAGTTATTTTAAGTTCCTTTCTTCTTGGAGATTTGTACTTGATCTTGTTTGGGGGAAAAAAAGAGTTTGCTGGCAGGATGGCGTTAAAACTTATAAAGCCTGATAGACAAGCGGGGGGGGTGTTCCCCCATTTACAATTATGTGAACAAGTTTCGAGCTTACAGACTCAGAAGAATGGCTTTAATTTAAAAGAATTTCTTCAGGAGGAAATGGCAAAATATCATGAGACTGTGAACCAGAAATTTGAAAAATTAAGGCAGGAAATTAAAGAGATGATACAACTAAAGTATGATAACCTGCAACGAAAGATTGTAACAGTGACTAATGGTTTTTCAGAAGTTGTTATAAAGTTGGATATAAATATTAAATTACTAGAGTCTAAAATGGAGGAAATTGATGATAAGATTTATAATTTGGACAACAAAATACTAAGAATTGAAAAGGATTTAATAAATATTCAAGACAATAGTTCAGAAGTAAAGTCTAAAGAGGAAGCTGGTCACGAGACTTATAATGCAGAAGATATGAAGCAAGGAATTGAAAGAGAAGTTGTAATGATGCAATACAGGCTGACAGAATTTGCGATCAGAATCAGAGGTTTACAGGAAAATAACAGTGATGACCTAAGAAAAATATCTGCTCAAGTTCTGGCTGGGATCTTAAAGGTTCATCCTGAGGAGGTATCCTGTAAAATTGATAAGGCCTATAGAGTAAATTCTTGGATTGCAAAGCAAAGGCAACTGCCTAGAGATGTGGTGATTTACTTTACAGATAAAGAAATAAGAAATGATATTGTGTAAAAATCCTTTAATTCTACTTTACAACTGTATGGGAGAAAAATTTGGATATATAAAGAATTGCCGCCTAAGATGTTAAGAGATAGAAAGAAATTTGGACTTTTGGTGACTGAGCTAAAAAAACAAAATATTTTATTCAGGTGGGATGTCCCAGTGGGTATAATATTGAGATATCAAGGAGTAAGATATCAGTTAAATACTGTTGAAAAAGCGGAAGAATTTTACTACAAGGTCCTTAAAAAGCAAAATCAACAAGAGATAGAAACTCAAGAAAAGCAGAAGGAGATGGCAGTAATGAAGAAACAACAAGTCACAGAGGTCTCCACAGATGAGCCGCTTTTGGATTCTCTCTCAGAGGTCTCAGCTGGACTATTTAATATAAGAGAGGCGGTTCCGGATTCTAATGTAATGATTTATCAAGCCACAAACCAGCATGGAAGTCAACCAGTTGATATACAATTTACAGAACCAGAAAGATTTAAGCCACAAAAGCAAAACCAACAAGATCAAGTTATAGATCAGCATGAAAACCAAATAGTCGATACACAATCTACAGAAAGGAATTCAGGATGGAGATCCAACCCACAAAAAGTCAAGAAAAGAAGAAGTAGGTCTCACAAAAACAAAAACTTTTAAACTAAACAACAGTGTAATGCCAGTTATTTATGAGAGGACTGAATATATGAAAAGATAATGGGCAAAGTATTGGTTTACTTTATCCTGAGGAGAGTGACAGATCTCTGCAGTGCTGAACTTTTGGGATGTGAAAAGGGCCTTAAATCGAATGGATTGGAAATATCTTTTTCGTTTTTTGGATTTCTTGATAAATATATTACGTTTATGCTGAGTTACATGGCAAGAGATTTACTGGATTGGGGCACGCAGAAGATCTGGTTGTTACCCTATTATGGTGGTTGGAATTAATAATCTGGATAAAAGACACCTCTATAGACATTATATGGAATATAAATATAAAGTCACTCGGGTGGTTGTTGTGTTTTTTTTTTTGTTTTTTTTTGCAATATGAAGATATTTGTTATGGATGGGGGCAGATGCTAATTGAAGATTGAAGATACTGAAAATACTGTTGGAATTAGGATGCGATGTTACCCTAACATGGGCGATGGAGTTTATCATCTAGTTGAAAGACATTACAGAAGATATTATATGGATTATAAGCTTAAAGTTTTTTTTTTTAGGATTTTATTTACATAAGGGAATATTTTTCTAGTTGAGTGGGCAGAAGAATAAAGATATTAATATGGTAGTTTTGTAGGAAAGTGGGTGGAGATAGGTTAGGTTATTGATTGTTTAGTTTAAAGAAAAGGGATATTATGTTTAGATGTGAATATATGTAAAAGATTTGAGCTAAGAGATATAATGATGGGGGGAAGGAAATGGGTAGCTGAACTGAATAAATGTTAAATTAGGATTTACTATATAGTCTTATAGTGGAAGGTTGTTTTGAAATGTTATATTAATATATACAAAAGATTTGACTTAAGAGATATACGTATGGGGGGTAGTAAAAGGGTAGATTATGAGCGGAAATCGCTAAATTGGGAGATAAAATAATATTATTATGTTAAATTAGGAGTTATTAGATAATGTTATAATAAAATGTCACTTTGAAATGTACAGCATAGTATAGCATAAGGGGGATATGATAATTTTATTAGAAAGAAAGGGTCAGCATATGGAGATGGAGTAAGTGGATGGTAAAGTATGATATAATCTGTTATGAATTTGGGTTTTATTATGAAGAAGTCACGGGAAGGGGAGGGTGAGGGGGGGTTAGGGAGGAGGGGGGAAAAAGGGGGAAAATCTGTATTTGAAAAACTTTTTCAATTAAAAAAAAACATTTTATAAAAGTTCTCTCTTAAATTTTGAGCTTGTGTGAATCTTACATTTCTAACCCATATCTTTTCCCATGTTTCCATCATTATTGGTTTACCTATGTTTTGTGCCCATTTTATCATACAATCCTTGACTAGCTCTGTTTCCGAATCTATTTCCACTAATACATTATACAACCTTTTTATATGCATTTGACCTTTATCTCTTATTTGCTTTATCAAATTCTCGTCCTGCTGCAAAATACCAGTTTTTTGATCTTCTCTCCATCTGGCCTGCAGCTGACCATACTGAAACCAAGTCCTAATAATTCCTTCTTCTCTTAATTGCTCCATAGATTTTAGTTGTACTCTAACTCCTTCCTTATAAAGGAGTTCCTTATATGTAATCTTATCTTGCTTTTGCGCCAAATTTATATTCTCTATCGCATGTCTGGGTACTGTCCATATTGGTAACTTATCATTTAATTTATATTTATACTTTTTCCAGACACGCAATAGAGCATTTCTTAATATGTGACTCTTAAAAGTCTTATCTACTTTCTTGTCATACAATAGATAAGCATGCCAGCCGTAAACCAGACCATATCCTTCAATATTCAATATCTTTTCCTCCGTTAAATTTATCCAATCTGTAATTGCTGAGAGGGCAGCGGCTTCATAATACAATCTTAAGTTAGGCATTTTAAGACCACCTCTTTCTCGGGTGTCTTGCATTATCTTTTGATTAACTCGCGGTTTCTTCCCTGCCCACACAAACTTGTTTATGCCCTTCTGCCATTCCTTAAAATTTTCATCTTTTTTATGTATAGGTATCATTTGAAAAAGAAATAAAAATTTTGGTAAGATATTCATTTTTACAGCAGTTATCCTACCCAACAAAGACAGTTGTAATTTTTTTCAATTTTCCATCTCTTTCTGTATTTTTTGCCATAACGGTTCATAATTATGCTGATATAATTTCGTATTTGCAGTCCTGATATAAACCCCTAAATATTTGACCTTAACTATTTCAAATCCTGTTAACCTTTCTATCTCTTCTTTCTGGCTTCTAACCATATTTTTAACTATTATCTTTGTTTTAGCTGTATTTATTTTAAAACCAGATATTTGTCCATATGAGCAAATTATAGCCATCAAGGCTGTAATCGATTGTACCGGTTGGGCTAAGGTAACAACCAGGTCATCCGCAAATGCTCGTAGCTTATACTCATGCTGTCTAATTCTAATTCCCTTTATTATATCCATCCCACGTGTTTTACTTAATCAAATTTCCAGCGTCAAAATAAACAATAACGGAGACAAGGGACAACCTTGCCTTGTTCCTTTTTCTATATTGAAATTATCTGTTAAACCACCATTGATTATTATTTGCGCTGTTTGTTTTTGATATATTGCCTTAATAGATTGTGTAAAATGTTCTCCAAATTGCATCCTTTCTATTAATTTTAATAAAAATTGCCAATTCAATCTATCAAAGGCTTTTTCAGCATCCAAAAAAAACTAGCACTGCGGGGACCTGGTTGTTCCTTCCCAAATACTCTAATAAGTTAACAATTTGCCTTACATTACTTTTCATTTGTCATTTATAAAACCAGTTTGATCATGATGAATCATTTGCTGCATAACTGTCATTAATCTATTTGCTAAAATTTTAGCAAAAATCTTATAGTCTGTATTTAAAAGTGAAATCGGCCTATAGTTTTTAGAATCTGTATAGTCTTGCCCATCTTTTGGGATCAGCGAAATAAATGCTGTCTTCCAAGTTGGAGGTACCTCTCCTCCCTGTTGTATATTATTGAATAATTCCTTCAATGGTTCCACCATTTCCTCCTGTAAACTTTTATAATAAGTAGCTATCCAGGAGCTTTGCCCACTTTCAACTGCTTAATTGCAAACAAAATTTCCTCGGAAGTTATCAATTGATTTAAGCTATCCCTCTGCTCTTTTGAAGTTATATAAATATTCTCTTTCTGCAGATATCTATCTATATCTGTATCTTGAATTTTATTACTAGTATACAGCCTTGAGTAAAACTCTAAAAAAGATTTTTTAATCAATTCTTGCTCATAAACCTCCTTACCCTTGTATTTTATTTTCTCTATTGTCCTTACTTTCTGCTTTTTCCTTAACAAATATGCCAACCACCTGCCTGGTTTAATAGTGTTACAAAAAGTATTATGTTTTGCATATTGTAAATTGGTTGCCACTTGGTCTGCTATTAACATATTAAACTGACCCTTCAATAAATTGATTGCCTCTTTAATTTTCTTATCTGTTGGGTTGGCTATTAAAGCCCGTTCCTGTTTGTTAATCTCATCTTCTAATTCTTCCCCCCCCCCCCGTTTCTGTCTATATTTATTTTTCAAATATATCAAAATTCCTCGCATGTACGCTTTACTTGCATCCCATACCATTTCCATAGATGTACCCTTTTGCATATTCATAGCAAAAAATTATTTCATAAATTTTTTACACTCTTTTACATTTTCTTCATATCTAAACAAATTATCATTTAACCTCCAGGACCTCCTAGGCCCTTTTCCATACTCCAATTCCAGCCAGACTGGACTATGGTCTGTCAATGTTCTTGAACAAATCTTCGTGTTCTTCACCCTAGATAAAAGATCATTAGTAATTAGTATAAAATCAATCCTTGAAAAAGACTGATGTCTATCCGAGAAAAAAGTAAAGTCTTTTTCTTCTGAGTTTCTTTCACGCCAAATATCCCTCAACTCCCAGTCGTCTATCATCTCCCAAAACGGTTTGGGCAATTTTGCTCTTGTCAAAACATTTTGTTTAGGTCCCTTCTTGTCTTTTTTTACGTCCAGAACACCATTCCAATCCCCCAATAGGATACAAGTTTTATATCTCCATTGTGTCAGCTTTGAATGTAGTAAGTTATAAAAATTTTCTTGTTGTTGGTTCGGGGCATATACTCCAATTACAAGTGTTTTTTCTCCTTTTATTAAAAGTTCAATCGCTAAAAATCTTCCTTGATCATCCGCTTCAACTAATTTTGCAATTAAGTCTCTTTTCAAATATATAACTATACCGTTTTTCTTCTCTGGTGCTGCTGCTACATAATGTGTACCTAATCTTGTATTTGTCAAATATTTTTGATCTTGTATCCTAATATGAGTCTCTTGTAAACAAATTACTTCGTTCTTGAATTGTTTAAGATAGTGAAATATTTTCCTTCTCTTCTGTGGAGAATTCAAACCATTAACATTCCAAGTCAAAAATCTAGTTCCCATCTCTGGGCCTCTGAAGCGTCTGGAGCAATTTCTGATGATCTTGCCTCATTTGACCTTTAGGTCTTGCTCCTCCCACAGCTTCTGTTTTAGTAGTTTCTTGGGTTGCCATCTGAAGTTGTTGCTGTCTTAATTCTTCCTTGCGCTTAGCTGTTGCTGCTCTGGTCTGTCTTTGATCCTTTGGTTCTTCTAATATGTCAATTAAATCCAAATCTTGAACAGCCATCTGAATTTGTAGTGGTTCTTCTTGACCAGTCAAGGCTCCCCCCTGAACTACTGTCAGTAGCTCTTCTCTCTCTCCTTCCATTACTTCCTTCTTTCTTTTTCCTTCTGGTGATTTGGGTGTCCCAGCCCGAATAAGTCACCACTAGGCCGGCTGGCACCTCCCATCTATACTGTAATTGACGTTTTTTCAGCTCATCCACCAGAAATGCATACTCCCTTCTGGTTCTCAACATCTTGGGGGGGATTTCTTTCATTGTCATCACCTCCTGGCCTTTCCTTATTATTGTCATTGGGCTATGGTCCGCCCAAATAATTGAACCAATATTTACTTCTTGTATATTATCTATAAGTTCTGTTGACATCCATATCATGTCTATCCTTGACCACGATAAATGTCTATTTGAATAAAAAGTATATTGGTTTTCTTTCAGATGTTTTTGTCTCCAAATATCTTGAATATTCAACTCTTCTATCATTGTAAAAAAAGATTTCGGCAATATTCTTCTGGATTTTTTATTTGTCTTCATTGTTTTATAGTCTAGATCCACATTTGTTACAGCATTAAAATCACCCATTATACATACATATTCATAGTACAATTCTAAAAAATTTCTGTGTAATCTCCTATAAAATTCTTCTTGTTTTTCATTTGGTGCATATATTGCTATCAAAAGTATTTGTTTAAAGTTCATTTTTATTTCCACCATCAGAATCCTGCCCTCTTCATCCTCAAAAAGTAATTTAGGTTCTAATTTTTCTTTAATATACAACACCACTCCTCTTTTGCTTTGTTGTATCAATGATGTAAATAGAACTCCTAACTTTGGATATTGTAATAATTTTAAATGTTGTTTTCTAATATGTACTTCTTGTAGGCATATAATGTCCATCTTCAAGCTATTTAATTTAGATAAAGTTCTGGGTTTTTTTATCGCCGCATTCAGTCCATTTGCATTTAAAGATATTGCTTTAATTTCTTCTTCCATGTTTTACTTGTTACTAGATTTTGACTTCATCGCCTTTGTCTCTCTTTGTTCCATTGGATCTTTAGATCTCGCTCCTTCTTTTAGGGCTCTTTCTTCCTTTCCTTTTTCATCTTTATCTTTCTCTTCATCTTTTTGCTTTGTCTCTCCTATTGCTCCCAAGTCGTCTTCTAGTGGTCCACAAAATTGTTGATAAAATAGTTTTGCTTTTTTCAATGGAGTCAAGTCTATGTCTTTGTTCTTGCCATGTCATCAAAATTCCTTCTGGTATTTACCATCTAAAATTCACTTTTTTGAATATTAGGAACTTGGTTAGAAACTGATATTCTCTCTTCAATTCTCCAACTCTTCTAGGTATTTGTCTTAATACCACAATTTCTTTATCTTTGTGTTTCAGTGCTGTATTTCTTGCTACTTGTAATATCTCTGTTTTCACTGCCTTCTTCGTAAACCTTACGTGTACTACTTTCGGTAGTTTGTTCCTCATTGCATATCTTGTGTATACTCTGAAGGCATTGTCAATTCGTTTAAGATCTTTTCCATGGATTGTTCCAAAATTTCTGATAATATCTCAGCAATCATCTCAGGTAAATTTACTCCTTTTTCTTCCTGTATATTTTGAAATCTTAAGTAACACTCAGAATGTTCCATCTCCAACAGGATAATTGATTTTTCAGTTGGTGCCAATTTTTCTTCTAATTTCTCAACTTTCTTTTCTGTCATTTCCGCTTTTTCTTCTACTTTCTGGATTCTCTCTTCATTTTTTCCAATCATAGCTTTCATTTCTTTTATTTCCTGTTTTAAGTCATCATGAAGTGATTGTATAAAATTTCTTAATGCCATCATCTCTGACATTTTCTGTGTTTTTGTTGATGAGGGACTTGCTGTTGGGTGTGGATGTGATGTACATTTATTTATAATCCCCAATGGTTGGATTAGGGGAAAAAAAGAATAATGAAAATAAAAATGAAAAATAAAATACAAAAATTAAGAAACAAAAATTCCAATCAACCACCTCCCTCAAAAATCAAATTTCCAAATACCCCAACAGAGAGGGAAAAAAAGAGAAAAAAAATTCAACTGCCAAAAGTAAAAGATAAAAATACAAATTCAAACAACCAAAAAGGAAAAATTTTCTTCTGACTCTTCCAAACTTAATCCGATTTCTTGTCAATCTACGTTTAAAAAAAAAAAAGGCATAGAAAAAAAGGTCCCTAAAAAAATAAAATAAAATAAAATAAAAGACACAAAACACAAAATAGAGTGCCTTTCATCACCAGCAAAAATCAAAACACGGAACTTCAAAGCAATCATCAGTCAGTGAGTAATAATAATAATAGATTAATAGCCAAAAGGAAAGTCCAAAATCCAGTCTTCTGTCTTGTACATCTGTTTTCTTTATCAGTCTACTGAAATGCCATAGTCAACTATAGTTACGAGGCACTAGGGATTCGAACCGCTGGACTGCCGATCTTTCGATTGACAAGCTCAGTGTCTTGTCCTGTACAGTGTCGTGTCCTGTACTTTCATTTCATAGAAGGGACCAAATGGTTTCTTTCATAGCCATGAAAGATAGTTGGGTGACCGTAGGCCAATCACTCTCTCAGCCCAATCCATTTCATAGGGTTGTTATTAAATGGATAACATTTCCATTCCTCACAACAATGTGTTGTGAGGAAAATAGGAGGAGGAAAGAGTGTTATATATATATTCACCACCTTGAGTGATTTATAAGAATATTAAAGCAGGATAGAAATGTATAAACTTCCATATATAAATATGTTATTATTTTACAGTTTTCTAATTTAATCAATTTAATCAAAAAAGCACAACAAAGAATGTTTTTGTCAGCGTTCCAGAAAAACCCCAACTCCAAGTAAAGACGCGGAAGTAAGCATTTTCCAAAGTTCTCTTTACTAGAATAGGCAAACTGGCACATCTGGGAAAACCCGAATCTGAAAAGCCTGGGTTTTCCTTCAGTAAGTCAAAGCTCAGTTCTCTCCACATCACTGCCATCTCAGCTACATTTTGAAATCATGTACACTTCTGGCAAAAAAGATTCACTAGCAACTTTATTTCCATTAAATTACACCAAAGACTAGATTTTTTGTCACTTCGACCATACAATAATATAATAATACAAGATATCAGAACTGCCATCAGATATCTCATGGATCTGTGAAAGACTAGAAAGTGAAAAATCCTACCAAATACCCATAGTACTGTTAGATGGCATATTCTTAGATCAAGAGTGATAAAGATTCCTGTGACACTTAGGATCGAACATACCATGTATGACGGGTGGTATTCACTTACCTTCGCTACTGGTTTGCAAATGTGAGTGCGCGTGTGCGCTACGCTCACCAGCACCATCTCCACACATGCGCAGGGCCTTCAGTGCATGCGCAGAGCATCAAAAATGTGACGTGATGATGTGCGGGTGGGCGGAGCCTCCTGCAGCCGCCGCTACCCATTCGCCTGAACCAGATAAAACTAGCTGAAAACCACCACTGATGCATGAGTGGTGGTATTACATTTTACAAGGAAATAAATTTGTCAAGGTGACAAATTACTTTTTATTTTTGCCGCAAAATGGAAATCATTGGTTTGAGAGAATGGAGAGAATAAATAGAGTTTGGCAAGGGAATTGGAAGAAGCAGAAGAGAGGGGAAAATCAAAAAGGAGGAAAGGGAGGACAACTACTGACTGTTTAAAAGAAACAGACCTAACGAAGTGGAGTCATATGTATTAAAATAAATGATTAAAAATAGTTTTAAAAGTTTCTTTCAATATGTAAGAAACAATACAAAATCAAGGAAATAATCAGTCCACTTATGGGTAAAGATGGCAAGAAGGTGATAGATAGCAGGAAGAAAGCAGAGCTGTTTAATTCATTCTTTGCATCTGTCTTCACACAAAAGGAAAAAATAGTCCAACCTACCAAAAGCAGCACCTTAGGAGACAGAATAAGAATACAAGTTAAAATAGGCAAGAAAATGGTAAGAGAACGTCTATTCACGAGTTGAAATTACCAGGACCAGATGGATTACATTTCAGAGTTCTGAAGAAGCTAGCAGATGTGATCTCAGAATTAGTCACTTTGTCAAAGAATGCAATAGGATTTGTATGGCATGATCTTTTTTTAGAGCATCTGGAGCATGGGGAAATTACCAGAGGACTAAAAAAGGGTTGATATGGTTCCAGTCTACAAAAAAGGAAACTACAGACCAATCAGCTTGACATCAATACCTGGGAATACCTGGAAAAGATAATAAAGCAGCACATTTGTGAGCTCCTATAAACAAACAAGACACTTAATAAAAATCAGCATGGGTTTGTCAAAAGCAGGTCATGCAATACAAACCCTATTGCATTCTTTGACAAAGTGACTAAATTAGTGGCTAAGAGAAATGTTGGGGACACAGTTTACTTAGACTTCAGTAGGTAGACCACAGCCTACTTATTGGTAAGATAGTACCATATGGGATAGACAGTACCAGAGGTGGTATTCAGCCGGTTCGCACCGGTTCGCGTGAACCGTTGGTGAAAATTTGGCCAAGATCGCCAAACTGGTAGTGATGGCCGGCTGGCCACGCCCCCAAACTGGTCCCCGGTCGCCGCTCACTTGCCCCGCCTGCCCAGTCACCGCTTGCTCGCTCACCCCACCCACCCACCCGCCCCGCCCAGTCACTCCTCACCTCCCGGGCTGCTTGCCTGCCTAAGCTGCCTTCCCACGTGGTGCCTGCCCTGTGCCTCAACTGAGCTGCCTCCTCCTGCCTACACAGATAAGTCGCGCTAGCTCCCCCATCCCCAGAGCTTACTGCGCCCCCCCCAAGCTCACGTGGCTAGCTAAGCCGCCACGGCCTGGCCCAGCTCCATTCCAGACCATGCTGCCTGCAGCCTAGCTTGCCATGAGCCCCCCACCGTCCCCAACAGGCTCGTGACCTTACCTTCCTCCCATAGCTGATGGCAGAGGGGATGCCAGCACCCATGAGGAAAGTTGTTGTTAAGGAGGACCACTCCTCGGTCCTAGCCATGCATTTTCCAGCCCTGGCTATTGCAATAGCTTTTCACTCCAAGCAGCCCAGGCTTGAAAACGCATGGCTGGGGCCGAGGAGCGGTCCTCCTTAACAACCTCCAAAACCACTCCAAGCCACGGTTCCTCATGGAAGCTGAAAGTACTGGCCTTCAACCTGGCTGTTTCTCTGTGCCTGCCTTTCTTGGTGGGTCCCCAAAGCACTGTGCTGCGAAAGACGCTCCCCCAGCAAGAGAGTGGTGGAGAGAAGAAGCAGCTGCTGATCACATGGAACATTATTCTCCGGCGACCTGTTTTATCTTCCCCGCTCTCTTGCTGGGGAATCATCTTTCACAGCACAGCACTTTGGGTCCTTCTAAGTGTAAGTCCCATCCGGAAAGCCAGGCTGTTCTGCCCCAGCTACGGACCCCAAAGAACGCAGCACACACAAAGTCTGTACAAACCTTAGTTTACTAAATTAAATCAGTCTTTTTCAAACAAAGGCTGTTAATTAACTTTTTTAACAGCCTACAAGAATCCAAAGAATAAATAATCATAATCTTACTATGGTTGGCAGAAAGCCCAGAAGCAATTTGCAGGAAATTGATGAGAACTAAGATCAAGACGTGAAGGAGAGTGAACGAAGTTGTTCCCTGCAAATTGCCTCAGTCGTCGTCCTTCCTTAAATAGGCTAAGAGAGTGGCCAATTAGCCCCAAGCCTTACTCTTGAGGAGACCTCCTCCTGAGGAGTCACTCCTGCCTTTTGGCATCTCTGTGCGCCCATGCATCGAGAAGAGGCTCCTCCCCTTCTTCCTCTTCACTTATGGGAGCTTCTGGAGGTTCTGAAGGCCCTGGCTGAATCCCCGCCTCTGGCGCCACATCTTCTCCAGCCTCCTCATTGTCCGACTCGAGTGCCAGCTGCACAGGCTGCTGGTGCAGCACCACACCAGCCTCCTCGCTGTTGGTATCAGCTACCAGCTGCACAGGCCACTGATGGGCCACAACACAGGCAGAGAGAAATGGGTTGAATCCTGTTTCTCTCTGGTGCAGCGCTTTCTGGACTTACCAGGACCCAAAGTGCAGTGCTTTGAAAAACTCCCTCTCTCTCCCAGCAAGAGAGTGAGAGAGAGAAAACAAGTTGCCGGAGAACATGTGGAGGGCTCCATCATATGCTCTCCAGGTCAGCGGCTGCTGCTTCTGTCCCCTGCTGCTCTTGCTTGGGAGAGAAAGAGCACTGCATTTTAGTTGGACTCCTGTAAGTCCCATCCGGAAAGCCTGTAGTTTCCTAGGGCCCCAAGGCCGCCCCACCCCCACCCCCGTCTGTCGCTGCCTGGAGCTGTTGGAAAGGCGATGCTTGTGCCAGATGGGAGGTGGTGGCTGTGGGTGACTTGGGATGGAAATGCGGAGAAATGCCCGGCGAAGTAACTGCCTTTTCCTCTCTGACTTCTGTTAGCAGAGAGAAGGAAGAGGCAGAGGCAGTGGCAGTGGAAGGGGCTGATCGCTTCGCAGCTGGCATGGTTATCTGGTCTCCCTTCACCTTGCTCTCCTCAAAATGCCGCCACACACACACACACACACACCTCCCTCAAGAGGCTTCAGAGGCCGAGCCTCTGATGCAGTTTTTTCCCCTGCCTTTAAAGTCGTTGTTGTAAGACTGGTCATCTCTTTCAATACCCTACTTTGTTCTCCCAGTATTCTCTAGATGTTTTTCCACACTGTCATCAACCATTTACTATTTGACTTTTATTTTTATTTCCCCCCCCCCCTCTTTTTACCCTCCTTATGGATATTAAGTATTTTAAATACCAGGTTATCAACACGTAAATATATCCAAATTTATAAGTGGCCAGATACAGATATAAATATATTATACTTTAGCTCTCTATAAAATGCATATTTTATAAATGTTACTGATTCATAAGTACTTACATTACCACTAATATTTATGTATAAAATATATAGGTATATTTAATATCAGATATATATTGATGGTCGTGCTCATTTGGTTCTATGAGGAAGTTATTTGGTCAATACAGCTTCAGGTTCAAAAAGTTGTTTTATTATTTACAAATATATACATGCATACAATAATGAACAGGGTGTCCTGTTGCATTTTTACCCTAACTGTATGACTCAGATGTTGAAAGGAGAGAGAAAATTCACGTGTTGTCTCGCTGAGAGATAGATGAGAGAGAGGGGGAAAAAAGGGGAAAATATCCAAGTGGTTTCTAGGTAAGAGTCCAATAAGAGAGTTCATTGGCTGATATAGTCACATGTGATGTCTGTAAAGACTTAACCCCTTCTAGTCTCTGGTGCATCACATGCAGGCAATATCTGACAGACCCCTTCTATTGCCAAGAGTGATGGAACAGTGTTCAAAAATAATAATAAACACAAGTATAAGAAAAAATCAATTATAAATACAGTCCAACTGATTTGCAGTGATTCCAATGTGTTTCATAAGGTACAGGTTTCGTTAAGAAATCGGCAATTTGGTCCTTGGTATCGCAATGAACAAATTCAACAAAACCCTTTTTAACTAGGTCTCTCACATTTTTATAACGTATATCAATATGGCGAGATCTGAAGCTGACATCATCCCTGACCGAAGAGGCTATGACGGACTCATTGTCCTCATGGAGAGTGATAGGTAGTGAAGGTTGTGTCCAAATATCTGAAACTAATTCGTATATCCATGTGAGAAGTGTGCAAGCGTCAGGAGCACTGGCATATTCAGCTTTGGCTGTGGAATTAGCAATGAAGTTTTGGCGACAAACACGCCAGTCTATGGGACAACCATTTAGGAAGTATATAAAGCCTGATGTGCTTTTTCTTGATTTTTCATCCCCTGCCCAATCGGCATCTGAATAACAGATAAGTTCTGGGGTGACCCCTTCATCAGGTTCTAATAATAAGATCATATCTTTTGTATTATGCAAATATCTGAGTAACCTTTTCATAGCAACCCAATGTTGTTCTTTAGGCTCACCTACTTGTCTAGATAAGAGATTTGTACTTAATGATATATCGGGTCTACTCCATCTGCTGATATAAAGGAGTGATCCTATGATGGATTGACATTGAGTTTTATCGTGATGCTTGTTACCGTCTAGATAAGCAATTTTATTATAGTCACTGCGCATGGGTGTATCTGTGGGGTTGCAGTCTTCCATGCCACATCTTTGTAACAGGTCTTCAATCTTATCCTTTTGTGAGAAGCAAAAACCTCTATCAGTTTTAAAAATTTGTACGCCCAGATATTGGTCTATATGACCTAGGTCTTTAAATTAACATGTTCTCTTAATTTGTTTGCAAATTGTTCGCTGGGTTGTATGTTGGGCCTGATATAAATCAAATCATCAACATAGATTAAAATAATTTCTTTTCCCCCTTCATAAGGTTTTGTCATTACGCACTGGTCAGATCGAATTTGATTATACCCCATTGATTTTAAAGTTTTGGTAAGACAGTCAAACTAGAGTTTGCCTGATTGTTTTAAGCCGTATAACCCTTTGTGTAGCTTCCATGTTTTACCGAATTCAACTTGGAATTCTGGTGCCCCATTGACATAAATTTCCTCCTCTAATGGTGCATGGAGGTATGCGGTTTGGACATCAAATTGGTAACTTCTTGATTTGAGACAATGGCTGAAGTCAGTGCCGTTTTTACGCTTTCTGGTTTTACTGTGGGGGAGTAAGTTTCATCGTAATCTTCAGGAAAGCGTTGGGCAAAACCTTGGGCTACAAGGCGTGCTTTGTATAGATATGTGTTGTCAGGGAGTGTTTTAATTTTGTAAACCCATCGAGTGCCAATCGGGTGTTTGTGTTGTGGAGGTGTTGTTTTTGTGAATACTTTTAAATTTATTAAACAGTCCATTTCTTTGGACATAGCGTCCCACCATTTTAATTGTTCTGATTCCGGTAATTGGAGCATGTGTTTAAAATTTTTTGGAGTGATGGGTATTTGGTTTATCTGTGTCACATTGTTCACATCAAATCTTTTAGGTGGGATGCCTTGTGTAATTCGTTTGGATTTTCTGATTGGTAGTTGTGTATCTGTGTTGTTTGTTCGTGGTGTAACTTTTGGTGTTGTTGTTTGTACATGTTGAAATCTCTGTGGTGTATCTGATGTATTTGTTTCTTGGGTTAATACGTATGAGTCATTTGAGTGTATTTTGGTCCAGTTGTGGTTTTCTATGAATGTGGCTGAACGGGAAGTTATTACTGTGTTGTTGTTTTTTATGAATCGATATGCTTTCGAACCTGGTGCATATCCTATGAAACGTAATTTTTTGGACACCTCATTCCCCTTCCGTCTGAGTGGTTTGGGAATATTGACGTATGCATAGCAGCCAAAAACGCGAAGATGTGTGAGGTGTGGTTGAGTGCCATATACAAGAAAATAGGGTGTTTGGTTAATAACCTTATTCCATGTGCGGTTAAAAATGTAATTGACATATGCAAGAGCTTCTGCCCAATAGCTAGGGGGTACATCAGCATTTAACATGACGCTGCGCATTATGGTCTGCAATAGTCCATTTTTTCTTTCACAAATCCCATTCTGCTGGGGGGTAAAAGGAGATGTTTTGCCTTTGGAGTCAATATAGTTTTGAAATTGTACAGATGTGAATTCGGCTCCACAATCTGTTTGAATTTTCTTTAGTTTGATGTTGTGTTGGTTTTGTATGAGAGTGTAAAAATTTTTTATTTTTTGAAAGGCTTGAGATTTTTCAGTAAGGGTATAGATATGTCCGAAACGACTGAAATCATCGACTAAGTTCAAAAAATATTTGCGTTTGCCCAAAGAAAGTGGAAAAGGGCCTACAATATCAACGTGTACCAATTCGTATATGTGTTTTGATCGTCTGGTGCTGGTGTGGGGAATTGGGGCTGCCTTTGATTTTGCAGCTTTACAAATCTCACAGTCAAGTTGGATAGGGCAATCCTTAGTGCATATGCCTTGGGAGAAATTTTGAGTATTGTTTACAGCAACAGTATTGGCATGTGCTAAACGTCTGTGTAATAAATGGGCACAATTATCGTGTAAAGGTTCACCTATATGAGTTTGAATTTTTGTTTTTGAGTTTTGTTGGTTTTGTGATATGGGTGAAGTTGGAGAGAGGTATGGTGTGGTGTGTTGGTCATTATGTGAGTCGGAAGTGTCATGTGTATTGGTATGGTGAGGTGTGGTACCTTCGTGGTGGGTGTCGGGTACGGTCGGGATGATTGTCAGGGTCAGGTCTCGATGATGATTGTGGTAGTTGAGTCATGGGAGAGGATGATGTAAAGGAATCTGGAATAAGAAAAGGTAAATCATTAATAACAGAAATATTAGCAACAATAGTATTATCATGTTTGGATTTTATAAAACTGTGTTGATCATCAAGAGATACTTTAAAACCGATTTTACCTAATTTTAAAGTACTCAAAATATTGTGGCCAAGGGTAGGTGTATAGAGCACTTGACTAATGTCCTCTATACTGGGTATAAAGATAGATCCTTCATATTCAACTGTATTGGAAGTACCATTTACTGCTGTAATAAAAATATTGGTTGGGTGAATATCATATAATATGGATTTGTTATTGGTGGTATGGTGTATGCTTCCAGAATCGATGACCCATAGGTGCGTGGTGTCACGCAGGTATTGTTGGGTGTTGGGAAAGATGCCAAATGTTTGGGATTCGGAGTTAGAATATATAGATTGTTCAGTATGTTGTCCCCTTCTGTCTTTATAATCTTTGTGTGTGGGACCCTTTCTAATGTAAAATTCAGTGGGCATGGATCTTTTAGGTTCAGTATGTTCTTTGATAGTATGATTTCTTTTGTTAGTCTTGTCTGTAGGGGTGTATCCCCTTGTATCATGAGTGTGGGTGGTGTTGTCACGGTGTGGAGGATGGGAGTTGTAGGTATGATAATGTCCTCTATAGTTACAATAATTAAAATTATTTTGATATTGAGAGGGGTGTTTCTGCCAGTTTTGGTAGAAGGGTTTGTGTGAAGAATGTGAAGGATGGGAATCATGTTTAAGGTAAAAAGGGTCATCAAAAGAAGTAGGGTATCTATCAGTATGATAGAGTCTTCTATCTTCGTCTATTAATTTGGATTTGATTTCAGCGACAGTGTACATGTGGGGGGAGGGTAAGGAGTGGAGACTATTAATGAATCCTGACCAACCAGGGATGTGTTTAATAGAATTGAAAATGATACTAATCATGGCAGTTTCAGGTACAGGATGATTGCGTTGAATCAGTTGTTTTCGCATGGATTCGAGGTGGAAAAGATGTTTGGCCATAGATGTGCCAGGTTTATATATGGTGCTATAAAAGTTACTGGCAAGAGTAGCGATAGTTGCAGGTGAGGGTTTGTTGTAATGTTTTTGTAAGTATTGCCATACTTGTGCAGTAAAACCTGTAGGTATAGAATGAACAATATCACTTTCTAAAGTTGACATAAGAGTGACATAAACACTATTGTGAAGAAAAGTTAAGTCAGATGACCAAGGTTTATTAGGAGGAGATTCAATTATAAGAAATGTGCCTTCTCTTAAAAGATGTAAATGAGTTTCTTGTTCCCAAGTAGGGAAATTATTACCTGAGGTTTGTAATTTTTTGAAGTTTGGTGATAAAGGTAATGGGCCATGTTGTTTAAAATGTTGCAAAACAGTTTCAATTTCTAAAGATAAATTTACATTAGTAGATAAAGACAAAGAATTATTAGTTTCAATATTTAAATCATTACAGTTTACAGTAATAGAAGGCTGAAATGAGTTACTGTCAGCAGAGATAGGTAATTGAACGTCGGGTTGTTGATTGGAGTCGTTTGGTGTGAGAGACGATGTTGTAGGTGATTCAATGATAGGAGGAATAATGGAGGTGGTGGTTGTAGTTTGATTCGGAAGAGCTGCTGCGACGGCGTCGGCTGCTGTAGAAGGTAGGTTGGCTTTTGATGCAAAGGCTGCAAAAATCATGTGAATTTGTTGTTTGGACAGGGCATCTGTAGTGTTGGAGGCAGCAGTGGCAGCAGCGGTAGCAGTGGTGGTGGCATCTTCGGCGATAAGGGGGGGAGCGAGGCGGCGGCTGCAAAGACTGAAAAGGATCTTTTTACATTGGAGACAATATTGGTATCAGTAGAAATATTTGCAGCTACTGCAGCTGCAGCAGCATAGATGGGGAGGTCTGCAGCAGCAGCAAAAATAGAAAAGTTCTGAAAATTAAAAAAAAAATTGGGAGGATTCGAACTCGGTGCTCTGGATGAAGAAGGTAGGGAATCAGTCTGAATATCTCCAGTTGTGGGATGGGTAGTAGGATGTATGGGGGTAAGGGGGTTGGTTGAGACCTTGTGGTCTGAAGTGGTAGACGTCATTTTGTTTAAAGTGTGGTCATATAAATTGTTGGCCATTTTGTGGACCGCATGGTGGAGTGTGGGGGTGGCCATTTTATCGGCCATTTTTGAAGCCATGCTTCCGGGGAAGGTGGAAGCCATATGGGAAGCAATAAAGTCAATAGGTGGGGAGGGAGGATTTTTAATATAATGGGTGTTTAAAAAGTCAGTCTGGGAATCTATGGGTTGAAGCAAAAAATTGTCGCTTACCAGGTCTGGTGAGGTTGAAAGGGTGTTTAATAGTTCAAGAGTTCTTTGAGGAGTCCAGCCTGCATTTAGCAGGCCTGTCGCATATAAAGCTTGATATAAATGCTGTTTTGGAGAAGCTTGAGAAAATAAAAGTTGGTCTGAAGTTATAGGGTTGGAACATACAAGGGATTCAGAAGGTTGAAGTCCTTGATGATAGTCATGAGGTGGAGTAGAATTGAGATCGAAGCAAGGTTGTTGTAAGCGTGGGTCTGTTCTTTCGGTGTTCGGGTGAAGAGGAGGAAAAAAAATTGGGTCCTTTCGTGAAGAGGTTTGTACTTGCTGTGTAGCTTCAATAGAAAGTTTTTTTAGTCTTTTGGATAATGATTGGTGCTGTTTTGTTAAGGATATGGTTAATGCATCAATCTCTTGTAAAGATAATTCGTTCAGGTTCAAGGATTCCATGTTAGGAAAAATCGTTCTATGAGTTTAAAATTTACAAAAAAATTCATAGACCTGAGCAATAATTTTCCATCGTCTGCTACCATTTATCAGATATATATTGATGGTCGTGCTCATTTGGTTCTATGAGGAAGTTATTTGGTCAATACAGCTTCAGGTTCAAAAAGTTGTTTTATTATTTACAAATATATACATGCATACAATAATGAACAGGGTGTCCTGTTGCATTTTTACCCTAACTGTATGACTCAGATGTTGAGAGGAGAGAGAAAATTCACGTGTTGTCTCGCTGAGAGATAGATGAGAGAGAAGGGGAAAAAAGGGGAAGATATCCAAGTGGTTTCTAGGTAAGAGTCCAATAAGAGAGTTCATTGGCTGATATAGTCACATGTAATGTCTGTAAAGACTTAACCCCTTCTAGTCTCTGGTGCATCATATGCAGGCAATATCTGACATTTAATCCTTTGAGTCTTCTTAGTTAGCTTAGAATTAGTCAATAGAGGGTGATAAATAATAATAAAAAGGCCTTAAGTGCAAAGTTCAGGCATTTAATTCTAAAAGAGTATAAATCCTTGTATCTTCTTCTTGATATAGCTTTCTTTACTCCTCCTAACTCTTTAATGCCTTGATTATATTATTATATATTTTCTATAGTCTATTAAGTTATTATTGTCTTTCTCCATTTTTATTCAGCCTCGGGTTCTTCTGGTCCCTCTGTTTAAAAGTTCTATTGAAGCGACGAGTTCTTTCTCCACTTTCTGGCTCGGGTGCTCGTCCACTCAGGCCTCTCTTGCAGTCATGGCATGCCGTCGTCTGCTCTCACCACTTCTCTTCCTCTCCTTTCTTTTCCTGTTGCACTAGCATGCCAGATTTCTCTCCTTCTTCGCTTTCTCCACTTAATGCCACTTAAATTTCATCCCTAGTGCCAGTGGTATGCAATCTCTTCTCTGGGGAGAAGCAGCCCCCCCTTTTTTTAATGTAATAATTCCATCTTCAATTAAACAGTGTGTCATTGATTATTATTGTAAAATAATAATCAATATTTACAACAATATTCATCATATTAACATTGATTCTATAATATTAAAATGATAATATTAAACATAATAATTATAATATTTGCTTCTCTCTCTTAACATATCTTCTTTATTTCACTAATCTTTTTATTTTGTTTCCCTGTTTCTAACTTCCGTTTTCGTTATCTAACGATTGATAAAATGTCCCATGTCATATAATATTCAGTTTGTTCTTTTTCCTTAATTGCTAGCGTTAGTCTATTCATTTCTGCAACCATCCACTCAGCTGCTCCCCCCTCCAGGGCCATGGTGATGCTTTGCACTCTGACTGGATCATTTGACAGGTTGGTTCCATATTCCTGCATGTAGTTCCACACTTGGGTAAGGAAGAATACCAGTTAAATTTTACCCCCAGTGCTGGCAGTATGCCAACTTTTCTCCAGGGAGGGGCAGTCCATGTGGGAGTGGGTTGCTGGACTGGTTGAGTCAGTGCTGGCTGCCATGTCAGAACTTGTGGGGTATCATCCAGAACCGCAGCTGGTGTGAGTGTCACTTCATTTGGTTGAGCTGGCAATGGTGATGGCGACCCTCGGGCATCTCAGGCTTTGAGCTTGTCAAAGGCATCTCTCAATAAATTGATTGCCTGATTGTGGGATCGGGTTCAGCTCCTGCTGCTCCACTCCCATTTTTGGTCCATGGTTATTCTGGAGCGTATGTCTTCCCAATCCTCCATCTTCCCAATCCCTACAAACTACCAGGGCTTTTGTCAGTCTTCTATGGTCTCTGCTCCTTCCCCAAGTTCGGGGTAGCTCCCACTGCTTTCTCTTGCCCTCATTCTTTTTTTTTTTTATTGCAAAAGTTTTACAATTACATTTTCACCCCTTTTCCCCCCCCACCTCCCCCCCCAGACTTCCCAACCTCCCTAACCCTCCCTAACCCTCCCCTCCCCCCGGACTTCCCTATAATATACTCATACTCATAAAAAACCCTTAATATAACAGTTATATATAAACTTAAACCCCTCCCTCCCCTGTATAATTTTTCTCTTTACCTCATTACATTAAAATATTTCCAATACATTATTTTCAAATAAAAGCTATTTGATACTTTCTAGTTTGATATTTGTTCTGAACATATTCTATCCACCTTTTCCATTCCCATTCATAAGTCTCTTGTGAACAATCTTTTAAATATGCTGAAATCTTCGCCATCTCTGCAAAACTGGCCATCTTCAAAGTCCATTCCTCGATAGTGGGCAAAGCTTCATTCTTCCAGTATTTACCTATCAACAATCTTGCTGCTGTTATCATATACAATATCAATTTTGTTTCACCCAATGTAAAACCCTTAACTATACCCAATAAAAACAGTTGTGGAGAAAATTGAATTTTTTTCTTCAAAACATTCTGCATGACCCACCAAATTTTTATCCAAAAAGCCTTAACTTTCCTACAGGTCCACCAAACATGATAATACGTAGCATCCAAACATTCACATCTCCAACATTTTGGCTGAACATTAGGGTACATACATGACAACTTTTTGGGATCTAAATGCCATCTATAAAACATTTTATAAAAATTTTCCCTCAGGTTCTGCGACTGTGTAAATTTAACATTCTGAACCCAAATTTTTTCCCATGTTTCCAACATCACTGGTTCTTCAAAATTTTGTGCCCACTTAATCATACAGTCTTTAACTAATTCAGTTTCTGAGTCCCTTTCTAGCAAGACATTATAAAGCCTTTTGATATGCATTGGACTTTTCTCTCTTATATGTCTAACCAATTCTTCCTCGTGCAACATAATACCAGTTTTTTGGTCCTCTTTCCATCTCAATTGTAATTGATTATATTGTAACCAAGTTAAATTAATCCCTTCGTCCAACAGTGTCTGCAATGTCTTCAGCTGCCATCTGCCCGCATCTGTAAAAAGAACCTCTTTGTATAAAAACCCCCCGAGTGACATTATATTTGTATTCCACAAAGTATGACCAAGATCCAGCCATAGCGGTATTTTATAATCCCATTTGAGTCGATGCTTCTTCCAAACTCTCATCAAAGAGTCCCTAAGTATATGACTTTTAAATACTTTATCAACTTTGTCATCATAAAATAAGTAAGCATGCCATCCAAATTCAAGATCAAAACTTTCTGCATTCAATATTCCAGCCTTTTTACTTCCAAACCAATCACTTGTTAAAGTTAAAGCTGCTGCATCATAATATAGCTGTAGGTTTGGAAGTTTAAGACCTCCTCTTTCTGGAACATCTTGCATAATTTTCAATTTCACTCTCGGCTTCTTCTCGTTCCAGACGAACTTATTCACTCCAGATTGCCAAACTTTCAATTGTTTATCACTTTTAAGCACCGGAATCATTTGAAACAAAAAAAGAAATCTTGGCAAAATATTCATCTTAACTGCTGCTATTCTTCCAAGTAGAGACAGCTGCAGTTTTTTCCAAGTCTCCATATCTTTCTGCACCTCTCGCCACAACACCTCATAGTTATTTTGAAACAATTTCATGTTTGATTCTGCAACCTGAACTCCTAGATATTTTACCTTAGGTACAGTCTCAAAACCTGCCCTCCTTTCAAGCTCATGTTTACGATCTTGTGTCATGTTTTTAGCTATCATTTTAGTCTTTTTTAGATTCAATCTAAAACCTGAAACTTTACCATAGTCTTGTATAATGTCCTTCATCAAGATTATTGATTCCATTGGTTGTGATAGGATGACAACCAGATCATCTGCAAATGCCTTTATTCTGTAATCCTCTTGCCTAATCTTTATACCTTTCAAGATATTAGAGTCCCGTATTGTATTTAGCAAGACTTCTAGTGTTAAAATAAATAAAAGTGGGGACAACGGACATCCCTGTCTTGTTCCTTTTTCAATTTTAAACTCTGTTGTCAGACTTCCATTAATAATGATCTGTGCCTTTTGCTCTTGATAAATTGCCGAAATCGCCTGTATAAATTGATCCCCAAAATCCATCTTTTTCAAAGTCTTTAATAGAAAATTCCAATCCACTCTATCAAAGGCCTTCTCTGCATCCAAAAAGACCAGCACTGCAGGGATCTGTTTATTCTTCTCAAGATATTCCAATAAATCTATTACTTGCCTTACATTGTCCTTCATATATCTGCCCTCGATAAATCCCGCTTGATCATCATGAATCACCTTTTGAATTACTGGCATCAACCTGTTGGCTAGTACTTTCGCAAAGATTTTATAATCTGTATTCAAAAGAGATATTGGTCTATAGTTCTCTGTTTTTTTAGGACCGGTTTGTTCTTTTGGTATCAAAGATATGTAAGCTGTTGTCCATGATGGGGGTATTTTACCCCCTTGCTGAATATTGCAAAATAAATCTCTAAGTTGTTCCACCATTTCAGCTTGCAAAGTTTTGTAATACACTGCGGTCAAGCCATCCGTGCCAGGAGCTTTGGCTGTTTTTAACTGTTTAATTGCTACTATTATCTCCTCCTCTGTTATAGGATAATTCATTCTTTCCTTTTGTTGATCAGTAATTTTTGTAACTCTTTTATCGTTTAAGTATTTTTCTATAAGTCCATTCTGCACCTCCTCTTTAGCATATAATTTAGTATAATAGTCCACAAAAGCTTCTTTAATTAATTTTTGTTGAAAGATTTCTTTCCCTCCAATATCAATACTATCAATAGTCCGTATACTTTGTTTTTTCCTCAATGTGTAAGCCAACCATCTGCCCGGTTTATTAGCGTTACAAAATGTGTTATGCTTCGCATATTGTAAGTTTGTTGCAACTTGTTCCGCCATAAGCATTTGAAATTGGTCTTTCAAAAGTTTTATAGCACTACGTATTCTTTCATCTGTTGGATTTTTAATAAGTAACTGTTCTTTATTCTTTATTTCTATTTCCAGTTCAGATCTTTTCTTTTGTCGGAACAGTCTATGTTTAGAGTTCATGTAAATAAGTACCCCTCTCATATAAGCTTTACTTGCATCCCACACAATTTCAATTGGGGTACCTTTATTCAAATTTATTTCAAAAAATTCTTTCAAATGCTTTTTAAGTTCTGTTGTATTTTTTTCATATCTAAACAAATTCTCATTTAATCTCCAAGAACGTCTCTCAACCTTGTCCATCTCAATTTCTATCCATACTGGGCTATGGTCAGTCAAAGTTCTTGGAAAAATCTTTGTTCTTTTTGTCTTAACAAGTAAATCATCTGTCAACAAAATAAAGTCAATCCTAGAGAAGGATCTGTGTCTGTCAGAAAAAAAAGTATAGTCCAATTCTTTTGGATTATGTATTCTCCAAACATCTTTTAGTTCCATATCTTCTTTCATGTCAAAAAAGGTCTGTGGTAATCTGATTCTAGACTTTGCCAAGCTCTTTTTATCTAATTTAGAGTCGATTACTCCATTCCAGTCTCCCATAATTAAAATAGATCTGTAATCCCATTGCAATATTTTAGTATGTAACATCTTATAGAAATAGTCCTGTTGTTGATTGGGAGCATAAATCCCAATCAGAAGAATTTGGCCATTTGCTGTAGACAATTCAATTGCTACAAACCTACCATCTTCATCTGTTTCTATAACTTTAGCTGTTAACTTTTTATTTACATAAATAACCACACCATTCTTTTTTTGCGAAGTTGAAGATATAAAATGTGTTCCTAGTTTGGAGTTTATCAAATATTTTTGATCTTGAGTTGTGATATGCGTTTCTTGTAAACAAATTATATCATTATTAAATTGTTTCAGATATGTAAATAATTTCTTCCTTTTCTGTGCTGAATTCAACCCATTAACATTCCAGGATAAACACTTAAACATCATCAGCCTCTTTCTGGAGCCAAGAGCAAAATAATTGAAGGTCATCCGAAAGCTTCGATCTTGCTCCTCCCATAGCTCCAGTCTCTTGTGCAGTACTCTTATCTGCCTCCTTGTCTTGTCTTTCCTGTTGTTGTTGTTGCTTTTGTTTAAGTAACTTAGCTTGAGCTCGAGTTATACGTTGATCCTTAACTTCAATCATCCGAACCGGGTCCAAGATTGGAGAAGATTCCAGCAGGGGCTCATCCAGAAAACCTCCTTCTGCACCTTGCACTTCTTCTAATTCCTGCTTAGACTGTTCTTGCAGTTCTCGTTGAGGTTGCTTCTCTTCACTCTCTTTAATCTCCAAAACTGTAGATGTATGTGGAGATGGTGTTCTTTCCTTAAGAATAGTAGTGTAGAAGTGCTGTACCTTCTCCACGGTATTCAAACGGTATCTTTCTCCCTTGTATCTGAAAATTATGCCAACTGGTGCATCCCACCGGAAAGGTATCTGTAAATTTTGCAATTCCTTAACAAGAAAGCCAAATTCTTTTCTAGCTTTCAGCATTTTAGGAGGCAATTCTTTATAAATTCCAATTCGTGAGCCCCCCACTTGTACAGAAGTATAAAAGGATTTTTGCAGGATATCGTTTCTTATTTCTCTATCTGTAAAATATATGACCACATCTCTAGGTAATTGTCTTTGTCTGGCCACCCAAGAGTTCACTCTGTAAATTTTGTCTATTTTGTGAAAAACCACATCTGGATTAACTTGTAAAATCTTAGCCAGGGCCTCAGAACAAACTTGTCTCAAATCCTGTCTTTCCTCCTCTCGAATTCCTCGAAGCCGTATAGCAAACTCCATTGCCCTGAATTGTATCATGACAATCTCGTTTTCAACTCTTTGCATTTTATTGTCAACATCAGCAATTTTATAATCATTGTCTTTCATCTTAACATTAACTTCTGATTTAAGTTCTTCAACTTTAAAATCAACTTTCCCAATAAATTCTGCCAGGCCAGATGCCACTTCTGATATTTTTTTGGTCACCTTGTTTTGATTCTGTTTCACCATATCTTTAACTTCATTAATTTCCTGCATAAACTCCTGATGTGATTTTTGAAGTTTATCATCTATCTCCTGTTGAGATTTTTGAAATTTGTCATCCAAAGTTCTAGAAATAAATTCTTTTAAATCTCCCACATCAAATTCTTTTTTCTGAGTCTGTAGCTGTTGAGCAGGGGGAGGCTGCGTTTCATGTTTGTGTGTGGGGGATCCCCCCCCGTTGCCTTCCCTTCCTGCTTCTTTGAAGCCATCCTGCCACGTGATCTAGTTTTTCTAAAGAGGGAAGTTCCTTTTCCTTTCCCTCCTGTACAAAGACTTCTAAAAAAGTCCCCCAGATTTGATCAAATAAAGGTTGAAGTAAAGCAAAGTCAAGTATTGAAAAGGGAGAAATTTTCCACTTGTTTCTCTTATTACAAACAAGGCAGCTTTGTAGCAACTTGGAAACTTTGTAACAAAACAAGATAACTTCACCAATCCACACTCGCTGGCTCGTTAACGCTAAGGCTGAGCGCCATGTTTTTTCAAAGCACTTTTACTCATTCGCATTTTTCTCAGTTTAAAAAGTCAACAAAGCGCTAATACTTGCGTTTCCAAGTTTCAGGATTCAGGTAATTTCGCTGTTTATTAAAGCTGGTTCTTTTCGCTTTAAGTTTCCTGCAGCCGGCTTGTTCTGCGAAAGCAGAATCGTCCCACGTCGCCCGGAGTTTCAGCAGGTTGGGAGGGAGCCACGCCTGTTCTCTCCCCAGAAACTTCCCTGGGGGGGTTGCAGGGGCTCGACCTGTGCCCTGTGATCTCTTCTTCCTCAATCCTACGGATTTGGAAGTTTTCGAGCCGCTCCTTCGTCTCGGAGCGGCTCTACGGGCGGCGGGGCTGGCGGAGCTTCAAAAGGCGCTGCCGTCGCCAAAGACAGGGAAACCGGAAGTTCTTGCCCTCATTCTTGAAGTGGCTTCTTCCCACATCTTCATCTCCTCCTACTCCTTCTCTTTGGTTAGATATTCTGTGCATAGACCTCACAGTAGACAAATGTCTCCATGTGGATAGTTATTGCAGATCTGGCTTAATGTCAGGCCTGCCCCAGCTTGGATGTTCAGAAAAGAAAGAACTCAATTTGTAGAGAGAGGTATAACTTATTGAAGCCAAGTGGTCACAGTGTTAAAAAGCCATCTCTGAAAATCCCCATGTAAACCTAGTGTTTTTCTCTTCTCCTGGGAAGTCCCCTCCCAGTCCTTTTGTAAATGTCCAATCGGGTTCAATCTAAGTGTTTTGATAACAGTCCAGAGGTGGGTTTCAGCAGGTTCTGACCAGTTCTGGAGAACTGGTAGCAGAAATTTTGAGTAGTTTGGAGAACTGGTGGTAAAAATTCTGACTGGCCCCGCCCCCATCTATTCTCTGCCTCCCAATTCCCAGCTGATCAGGAGGAAATGGGGATTTTGCAGTAACCTTCCCCTTGAGTGGGGTGGGAATGGAGATTTTACAGTATCCTTCCCCTGCCACGCCCACCAAGCCATGCCCACTAAACTGTGTCACACCCACCAATCCACAACCACAGAATTGGTAGTAAAAAATTTTGAAACCCACCACTGTAACAGTCCTAATGTTTGGTGCCTCTTTGATGAGTGTTCACATTATTTCCTCATGCTTGGGTCCTTGGATATGCCAAACTGTTCCAGGCTGGCACTTCTGGTTCCTCTCATCCTGTCATCTCCACCCTCCCTATATCCTCTTACACCTCCTTCCCATCTTTTATAGCAGGATGCCATCAAAGCGAAGTGGGGCTGAATTATAAGTTCAAATGGTTGCTGAACAAGTGGTTGCTAAATGTGGATCTCCTATTTTCTCTGTTACCAGAGGGCAAGACCAGGACTAGTGGTTTAAGGGAACAAGGTTCAGGCTAGGCAAAAGTAGGAAATTCCTGACCAGAGGAACTGTCAGGTTAAATGTCTAACTCCCTCACACCACAACCCCACAGCCCTGCAAGAATTAACAAGTCACATATCCCATCATCCCCATAACCACACCTTACCTCCTGACTCCTCCCCCTGGGTATAAGACCTTCCACCACGAGGTCATCCAGCAGTTCCAGATGTATACCTGCAAGGAAAAGGACAAAGGTCAGTTACAATTAACTGAATAGGCCCAGGATTATTTCAGGCCTGCAATAAAGGGAATTAAGAAATATATATATTTGTCTTGTGAGTTATTGGGTCAGATCCATCCCTATAACAATATGGTAGCAGAGGATGGTTACCCATAACTCTGAATAATGACAGAACCAGTGGTTTATTCTGAAACGAAGAACAGAATAAACACAAGAGCCTACACCAGACTAATGGCTGAACTACAGGCACTCGAAGGTGCCACAGCAAGAATCACAGTGACTGAGAGTGAGCAGGATGGCGATCCGTACCCACTTCTCAGAAACGAGAGACCACGAGGGGAAGCAGACGACCACGACAGAGAAGAACCACAAGAGAAAAATGAACTCAGAATGACCTTACTGAAAATGATGGAAGCGCCCATCAGCAATGGAGAACTCATCGCGAAATTCCAAGGCCTCCTAGAAAACCATGGAGCAGCGATGAGTGCCCAGGAACAAACCCAAGAAACCACCAGTCCGGTAAGGGAAAGGCATTCCCTAGCAGAGGTACCGGACATAGACGAATTCACTTTCGCACCACTTTCCCGGTGGCCATCTTGGACTGACCAGCAACCAATAGAAAGCCGGGGTTTGAATTTAATGGCACGAACCAGCCAGAACCCTGAAACAAACGAGGGACACCCCGAAAACGACTACAAGGAACAAACCCAATGCAACAGGAGCTCGCCTACCGAGCTCGAAGTAGAAAGAGCCATCGAGACTCTAGCGGCCCCATGTTCAAGCCTCCCGCACCAGCCAAAAGCTGCAAAGAAAACCCTAGAAGCCAGAGGGACACCAGAACAACCACCGACAATGAAGCACTTAACCTACCACTACCCAGAGAGGCGACACACTTTCGTGACAAACAAAGAATGCCGACCACCGACAGACTAACTACACGGCAGGACTCGAACTTACAACCCCACCTACTACCGGAGCAAAACCCAAGAAGAGAAAACCACAGGCCTTTTAGGGAATGAGGGCATGGGTGGTCTCCCAATCCCAGGTGACACAATGAGCATAGAGACAGTTCAAGGGACAGCAATCCAAGTTCCATGTACGGTTTCAGATATGGGAAACCAAACCACAAACAAAAAATAAGCGAGGACATGTGGCTCTTTGATTCAGGAGCCACGAACCATACCACGTGCAACCCAAAGTTATTCAGTTCACTCACAGAAACAGATATCGAGATAAAGGTGGCTAATCAGAGTAGTGCCAAAGTAATAGGGAAGGGGAGCGTGCATATCCCAGAAATTGGAAAAATAGAGGGGGTATTGTATGTGCCAGAAATACCCTATAACGTATTAGCCACCACCAAACTCACACAGGACACGGGCAGCGAGGTAGTGTTCAAGGAAGGAAAAGCTTACATATTCAACCAAGGAAATAGGGTTGGGGAGGTAACAATACATGATGGCCTATCCTACTTCACACCCAGCGAGAGCAACGGAGGGAGCATAAACACAAACACTGCTAGTGAGGAAAAGGGAAACACGGGAACAGAGGGGGTATGCCAGGGGGCAACCGAGTGTAAGTCACCAGGTAAAAACACGATGTCTATGGGAAGGCCCATCCATGTTAACTGCACCCATCTCCTCCACAGGAGACTAGGACATATCAGTTTCCCTGTTGTAAAAAAAATGCTGGAATGTACAGAGGGCCTAAAAGTAAAAGACTGTGAAAACTACTTAGAATGTTCCATTTGTAAGCGCTCAAAAATTAAGGTTAAGGCAAGGCCAAAGAAGTCAGAACAGACTACTGACTCTATCTTCCAACTGGTACACATGGACTTGGTAGGGCCATTGAAACCATCAATTAGGTATAGAAAAAGGTTCTTCTTAACTATTGTGGATGATTATAACAGGTATGGCTATGTTTATTCACTCAGGCATAAAAATGAAGTATTTCAAAAATTCAAAGAATTCCACAAAAGGGTAGAATTACAACACGATACGAAAGTCAAACAAATAATGACTGACCGAGGATCAGAGTTCATGGCCAGAGATGGTTAAGAGAACAGGGCATAGTTCACTACATTTCTTCGGCTTTTTCACCATTTCAAAATGGGGTCGCAGAACGAAAAAACTGTGTACTCCAAACGATGATGAGGTGTGTCCTAGAGGACGCAGGAATGGGCCAGTCATTTTGGTCAGAGGACTGGAGGAGGCATGGTTTTGTGTGCTGCCTGCATCCCACGGATGGAGCTTCGCTTGTTTGTGTGGACAAGTTGCTGGCATGTTGCAGACTGGTGCTGGTCCATGGACCGGGGGTTGGGGACCCCTAGCCTAAATGACCCCTTTAAATTAATGAATTAGGGGAGAAGAAAGCATAGATTTGTGTTTTGGTATAATCTTAGATCCACAATATTGGTTTTTCAAGCCAAGTGGAATAA
This sequence comes from Pantherophis guttatus, assembly GCF_059756535.1. NCBI lineage: Eukaryota > Metazoa > Chordata > Lepidosauria > Squamata > Colubridae > Pantherophis > Pantherophis guttatus. The sequence continues at coordinate 115,264,370 of NC_142065.1, read as the reverse complement.
AATTAGAAAATCTTTTTATGATATTTAGCCTCTTTTGATTTCTGTTGAAAATGTACAGTACCCATATAGCCAAAATTAACATTTTGAAATTATTTACTCTCTTACACTCTAATGTCAATGAATAAGAAGGGAGCTACAATATTTTTAAAAAATAACATTGATTTGTGGATTAAAGTATGTTGAAAAGCTAAGTTTAGAGATAATCTGTCAAATTTCAGTGCAATTGATTGAGTGTAGACTGGGAATATTTTAGTTTGAAGGACTGAAATAAAAGATTTATATCTAAAATATATTTGGGTATATTCTGAAGGATGTTATTATAAAGCTGCAAAAGAATTACATTAAATATAGTCTATAATCAAAACACTATCAGAACATTTAAACTTTAACTTTAAATGTTAAAGTTTAAGATTTAAAGTTAAACTCCTTATGAGAGATTTTAAAAATGGATGTAAGCTGAAGTAATAGTCACATGTCATTATGAAATCAAAAAGGCAGTATAATTTGGGGGCGGGGGGAGCCTCTGGGATTTTTATAGAGAGTATATGTACCTCGAGTATATGCCTAACTCTCTGTATTTCTCTTTGCTGCAAATTATTAAAATACTTTTTTTATTGGTATTATAACCACTTTTAAACCTTGTTTTTCTTTCTATTGCACTTTCATTCACTCATTAATTTTGGGTTTTTTCTCACGGTACATAACCACAGTCATGGCTGCCATGGCAACAAAAGGAAATGTGTTCAGCCCTAAAATATCTTCTTAGAAATAACGCAAATAAGAAAACACAGCAGCTTGTGTTGGCTGCTGCAAATGTCAGTTTGATGCATAGTCCACAATGATTGAGGGATGAGGTCATGTGCTGCATGAAACTTTCCATTATTAGCCAATAGATCTCTATTCTCATACCTTTTAAGACCTTCCTTCCTCTCTGCTTGATGATGATGAAAATATTTGGCTGAAATTACACTATAGTTTAGTGTATACATTCTTTACATCTCCATTTCAGGCAAGTTCTTTATTTTATTTATTTATATATTTATTTAGAAAATTTATATAGTCGCTTTCTCACTCATAGCAACTCTAGGCAGCTTACAAATAATAAAAACATAATATAGAAAACAAAGCAATAATCCCTCACCCACCCACCCTGGTAACAGCACACTATTAAATAAACCATTCAATGAGCTCCATTGCACTCTGGGTTCCCCGGATCCACTGGCAAAACCATGTCTTTAGGGCCTTCCAAACAGTAGTGGGTTGCTTCCGGTTCACACTGGTTCAGGAGAACCAGTAGTGAAAATCTGTTGTGGTTCGCAGAACCGGTAACAACGGCTGGCTGACCATGCCCCCGAATCAGCTGCTGCTCGCTTGCCCCGCCCACCCTGTCACTGCTCGCTTGCCCCACCCACCCGTCTGCCCGACGCTCGCATGCTCGCCGCTCACTTGCCTGTTCGAACCTCGCCCCGCCCATCCAAGCACTATAAATGCCTCTTCGCCACGCAGCCCACTACTCGTGACTCACTCCTCACGTGACCTCCTTGGCAGGAGTCGCTTGCGCTTGTAAATTCCATTTCTGCTTGCTGAAGTGGCTTGCTGAATTCCCCTGCACCCCAACAGAGCTGCCTCCTCCCACCTACAGGGTAAGCTACCCCACCATCCCAAGGCTGCCTTAGCCCGCTGTAGCTTTCATGGTGCCTTGCCGGCTGGCAGCACACTCCTGCAGCCCGCCGTAGCTCAGCTGGGGCCTTCCTGGCTGCCCACCCCAATCCCTGGCCTGCCGTAGCCCCCCAAGCTCGGCTGGTGCCTTTCCCACCATCTGTGAGCTCCTGCAGCCTGCCGAAGCTTGGCTGGGGCCTTCCTGGCTGGCTGCCTCAATCCCCGGCCTGCCATAGTCACCCAGGCTCAGCTGGTGCCTTCCCCACCACCCATGCACTCCTGCAGCCTGCCAGAGCTTAGCTGGGGCTTTCCTGGCTGCCCACGTGCTCCTGCAGCCTGCTGGAGCTTGCCTGGGGCCTTCCTGGTTGCCTGCCCCAATCCCCAGCATGCCATAGCCACCCAAGCTCAGCTGGTGCCTTCCCCACTGTCCGCGTGCTCCTGCAGCCTGCTGGAGCTTGCCTGGGGTCTTCCCAGCTGCCCACCCCAATCCCGGAGCTGCCATAGCCACCCAGGCTCGGCTGGTGCCTTTCCTGCCGCCCGTGTGCTCCTGCAGCCTGCCGGAGCTTGACTGGGGCCTTCCTGGCCAGCCACCCCAATCCCGGCCTGCCATAGTCACCCAGGCTTGGCTGGTGCCTTCCCCACCGCCCATGCGCTCCTGCAGCTTCCAGAGTTTGGCCGGGGCCTTCCTGGCTGCCCGCCCCAATCCCCGGCCTGCCATAGGCTTCGCGACTGCGTCGGCTCCATCCCAGGTGGCCTAATATTTCCACCATCCCTCCAGCCTCCAGCCCACCTTACCTGCCTGCCTTGTATAGCCTCCAGCCTCCAGCCAACCTTCAGGAGCTGAATCCCGACTGCAGACCTGCCTGCTGGAAGTGGAAAGCATCCATCAGCTGCACCCATCTCATCAGTGAGCAACTGAGCCTGCCTGCCTGCCTGCCTGCTTGCCTGCCTTGTACCTTCAATTGGGTAAGTGGCTGGTTTTTTTTCTTTATGCTTTAAAAGAAATGATTGTAATAATGTTATTATATGGAAATGTTATTCTTTTTAGGAAAGAAGTCTTGCAGCAACCACATTTTATGTGACTGAATAGCTGCTTTCATATGTTTAGCTTTGTGCAGCTTTGTGAGCTCCTGCAGCTTGATGTGTTTTGATGTGTTTCTGATTGCCCTGGGTGTCCTTTTCCTGTTTACCTGGGTTAATCTTGGTCCCAGGTCTTTTGTCTTTCCTATCCTGTGGATTAATTCTGCCATGAAAGAGGAAATGGGAGTTCCAGGGGAGTTATTTTTAGCCTGATTCCCCTTATCTTAAGTATTCCTTCAAGCTGGTGCTTTTGCCTGGGTTTTTTTTTTAAAGGGGGAAGGGCTGGCTTGAATTTCTTGGCGCTGTTTTCTGAGGTTTCTGGTGCTGTGAGGTTTCTGGCACTCTCCTTTTGGGGTGTACTATACTTCCCACAATGCCTTCATGATGGTTTTTATTCCAGTGGCTTTCTTTCCTGTCTTAAGGGTTAGGGAAAAAACTGGTTTTATCTGCAGTCTTTTGGGGGACTGTTGTTAGTCTTTTGGTGTTTTCCTGGCACTGTCCCAGTTTTGGGGGGGCAGGGGTGTATGGTCTCATAGTTGTCTACACATTAATCATAATCAAATACTAATACTATGTGCTTATCCATTTTAGTGAGCTTTCCTTATCTAATTGGTGTTTTCTTTTATACTTTTATATTTCTAACTTCTGTTTCTGTTAGTTAGCCATTGATAAAACAAACTCCATATTAAAAAGTATTCGAAGCCTTCTCCTTGATTTAAATTTGTACTTTATTCATTTCTGCACATTCTAATATTTTTTTTATTCATTTTCATAGCTTTGTTTTTCCACTGTTGTGCAAACACAATTCTAGCAGCTGTTAACATGTGTAAAATTAAATATGTATTGTATTCTCTTTAAAATACCTAACAAAATCTTTCTGGTTTTAAATCCATATCTTGCTTTACCATTGCTTCTAACCATGATGATACCACTAACTCTTGAATAGCTACTTGACTTGTACTGACCTTAATACTCAACCTACTTCATATATTCCTGGTCTTTGAACTGGGGAATAAATTTCATGAAAACGAATTCAGTATTGCTCTGTGAATGTACCCTTTCTTCTTGATCTAACTTCTTGGCTGAAATACTTTATCTTTCTTGTTTGTTGGACCACGAACACATCCTGAAAAGACTGTACATTGTTGGGTGAAAACAGAGACCCTTTCAGTTGCCTTTAGTCCTCAGCTTACAACCACAATCAAGTCCAAAGCACAATATTGTTTCTTTTCTTTTGCAGTAGTGTTTAACAGGATGAAAAAGCAAAGTAGTATGGCTTCTTTCTTCACCAAGAGACCAAGACTGGAACAATCAGATACAACAGAATTGGACCTAAAACCATCAGAAGTACCTGCACCACAAGCACCACTGCCGCCACTTGTACATGGAGAAAGCAGCAAACCAATCTCCTCAACTGAAAGTCTTCCTGATCTTCCAGACTGCTGGACATTTCAGCAATACAGCAACTTTCAAGATAAGTATGATGGTTTGGAAGTTGCACACAAAAAGTTAGGTTGTGAGACTGGAAGTTGACGTCGCGGCGAGACGGACGGGCGATTTGGGGCTCCAGAATCGCCGCTGATAGCCCCGCTGCCAGATGGTCCAGTTAGGACCCCACAGTCTAGTTTTGACTGTGGCAGTGGAGGGCACCTTCTGTTGATCTCAGGGACATCGCAAAGTCCCTGATTGATCCAGGAAAGCCCTTTTTCCAGCAGCGGGGAAGCAGCCATTGCGGCTGCCAAGGCTGGGGCAGCTTTGGAGGAAGAAAGAGGAATGACAGCTATCCGATCTGGTGAGAGAGCTTTACTTTGACTGACAAGTTCACCTTAAGAGATGAGTGAGTGGATGATTAATTAAAGGAAGTTAAGCGGCGAATCTATTTTGAATAGACTATTTGAAACCTGATTGCTGATTGGAATGGCTTTTAAACTAATTGCTTTCTAAGACTGAGACTGGACTGAATGAGAAGAGAGGGGAAGACATTGATTTTTGGGACTATGCTTTTTTTAAAAAAAGAAAGAATTTTGTCTGAATTGGGACTGATCCATTGTGAAACCTTTTTTTCCTTTCCTCTTTTTTTCTTTTCTAACTTTTCCTTTTTAAAAAATTAACTTAGAAAGACTTCCGGCGGTGACGTCATCATGAACGGGTGAGGAAACGGAGGCTCCATCTCTGATACCCAAATTTCCTCATTAACTGCTATTTAAGAACATTCCCGAACTCGGAGGGATCGGGAAATGAAAGAGGAATTCGCGAAGCCCCCTGGTGTTGCGCTGTCAGCAGGGAGGTCGAGCGATTAATCTCTTAAATTGGTGGAGAAGAAGTCGGCTTTTTCGGCGGACAGGAGTGATGGCGCCCGCCCAGATTGAAGCAAAAAGTGGAAGCAAACTCGAGTGACGGTCAGATAGATCACCTACAATAAAGGCAGTAAACAGGAGACGCGCGATCGAAACAGAGGAAGACAAGTGAAGTTACAACAGCGGCGGTACAAAAGGAAAAGAAAAAAAGGAAATAATTACAGCGCGGAAGAGAAAGAACCCATTGAATGACTAAGCAAATATAAGAGAAGGAGAAATAGCACTTGAAGTGGTGTGAGAGTGGATTTTTACACGTGAGCAGAGGGAGCAGTTTGTGGATTCTGTGGATATAGACAATCCGTTTGAATTCGGGAATTACAATTGACTTAAACCCCAAAAGATTGGAAAACTGAGCGCAGAGGCTGAAATACCGGAAGTGGAGTGAAAGGACTAAGGACTAAGTGGCGAAGTTCGCGGACACAGAAGACTTGTTTGTTTGGATTTTGGACTTTGGATTTATAAATAAATTTGGATAATAATAACTTAAGTTTAAAAAGATTTGAAAACTGAAAGCAGAGAGTTGATTATCGGGACAAGTAAAAAGGACTGAGACGGACACAGATCGTGTTTTTATGACTGTAAAAGAACTGAAGGAGAGAGGTAAAAGAAGAAGAAAATAAAAGACCAAAGAAATAAAAATTATGTTAAGAGGGAAGCAAATTATTAATTTTGAACTGTTTAATTAGCCAATACGTTTAACATTTAAAAGAAATATATAAGTAATAATATTTTTATAACTATAAATTGTACTGTGAAATTACAAACGGTAGTAAAAAAAAAAGAGAGAGATAAGGAATTATTGTTAAAGTGAAAGATTGGAACTTTAATACAAAATAGCGAATGAGTTGACTGTATGTTTGAGATAGACTGATTGAAAAAGGGAGTGATTGAAAAGATTCCTAATTAGAAAATTAAGAAAATTAAACTTAAAATCTTGACTGATGAAATAACTATAAGTAAATTGATTTGTATTGTGAGTAAGAATTAATTGCTTAACTGGGGTAATTGGCAATATAATATAATATATATAAGTTGTGTGGAATATAAGCGGTGTGTGGAGGGGAAAAGAGATACCAGGGAATAACCTAAAAATTGATGTTAAGTTTGGAAAGCTTTACACAAATATTGAAAATGTCTACAACATCCACCATAACAAAAACAGGGAAAAAACCTACAACCAATACGATAGTAATGACTCCTTCCTCCTCACAACAAAAAACAATAGATAGCATGGCGGGGAAAGAAAAAGAAAAACTGGAAATGGCACCAAATGTAATACAAGACATGTTTCAAAAGATCCAGGAAACACTGCTCCAAACACAAGAAAAAATAGCAGAAAACCAGGAAGAAATGAGAACGTTTCATGCAGAGATTAGAAATGAAATAGGAGAAGTTAGGGAGGATATTAAGACCATGAATGATAAAATTGGGAGTATTCAAAATTCTATAGCAGAAAACAAACAGAGAATTAGGAAAACGGAAACGAAAATAGATCATGTGGAATTAAAAGTAGAAGCAATGGAACAAAAAACTTTACAACTAAATAAAGAAATGTCAGACTCCTTGGCTATGCTCGAAATGGAAAAGGCCTCATACTTTCTGCGATTTCAAAATATACCGGAAGAAAAAAATGAGGAATTAGAAGGAAAGATGGTGGAGATTATTGCAGGAATGACACAAAAAGATCCAAAAGAAATAAAAGGACAATTGGAAGAAACCTACCGTATACAAACAAACTATATAAGAAGACAGACTGGAGAGAGAAGTCCATGTCAAATTTTCAAAAAGATCAATTCGAGATGAAGTCTACAAGAAATCTAGAGAAGAAACAGTGACCTATAATGATAAAGAAGTTATAATTCTAAAACAGATACCCCGAAGAATAAGAAACCTACGACAACAATATCAGTTCCTAACACAACTATTGATCAAATACAAGATAATGTACAGATGGCTGCCAATAGAGGGGATCTTAATTACATGGGAAGACAAAAAATATAAAATAGACACTCTAGAAAAGGCAAGAGAATTCCATAACACACACTTTAGACTAGAAGAAGAACAGGAAAGCAAGGAGGAAACAGATAGTAAAAGTCAAGAAGAAGAACCAATAGAAACAAATCAAGAAAAAGAAATAAGACAGAGGCAAGAAAAAGAGGGAGAAGAGAGAGAAAGTGCAAAAGCAAAGGCACGGATGGAAACAAGAAACACAAAAAGACAGATACGATAGGCAATGGATGAACCAATCAAATTCTTTTCGGTAAACATTAACGGCTTAAATGCTCCAAAGAAAAGGAATCAAATCTTCACAAAATTACGAAAACTAGAAGCAGATGTGATATGTCTGCAAGAAGTACACATTCAAAAAGACTATCAGAAAATTCTAGAAAACCCCAAACTAGGAAAACTATACTCATCTCTGGCCCAAAAAAAGAAAAAAGGAGTAGTGATTTACGTAAAAGAAAAAATACAATCTAAATTAGTTTATACCGATGAGCAAGGTAGAGTGGTGATGGTAGAATTAGAAATAGGAAAGAGGAAAATGTTAATTGTAGTGATTTATGCACCTAACCAAAAACTACAGGACTTTTTAAAAGATCTACACATAAAATTAGCAGAGTTAGAATATGATGATATTTGTGTAATAGGGGATTATAATGCAATAGTAAATGCAAATAAGGACTACAAAACCGATAAAAAAAAAAACAAAGGAAAAAAGAAATACTTCCAAAAGAATTCTTTATTATGGGTGAAGAACTAAACTTGGCAGATGTATGGAGGGAAACACATGAAGAAGAGGCCCAATACACTTTTTACTCCCATCCGCATAACCCCTGGTCAAGATTGGACATGGCATGGATGACCCCAAATATCAAAGTAGAGGTAGAAAAAATTGAGATAGGCACAAACCAATGGGCAGACCATAATCCACTATTCATAAACTGGAAAGGGGAAAGAAGACGTAAGAGATGGACGATGAATCAAAGAATATGTAAAGAAAAAGAATTTAATTTGATGTTAGAAAAGGAAATAAAAATATTCTTTCAGATAAATAAAACAGAGGAAACTTCTTTAAAAATACATGGGATACCCTAAAAGCATATATAAGGGGCCTAGTAATAGCATATATGAGGAAAAAAATAAAGAGAAGAAAAAACAATTAGATAAATTAGAGAAAGACCTAAAACAAATAGAACAAAAACTCCAGGAAAAGCCCCAGGATAAAATAATAAAGGAAGAATGGAAAATGACTAAGCATAAATTGAATTTGATAAACCAAACAGAACTAGCCCAAAAAATAAAAATGGCGAAACAAAACTATTTCGAAAACGCAAATAAAACGGGCAGATGGCTAGCCTATAAACTGAAGAAAGAACAGAAAAAAAGAACGATATACCAACTGAAAGACGATAAAGGGGAAATCCAACATAGTAGAGAGGCCAAAAAAGAAATTATTAAGAAATTTTATGCGAATTTATATAATCAAGAAGAAATAGAGGAAGACAAGATAAAACAGTACATAGGAAAATCTGGAATGCCAAAAATCACAGAAGAACAAAGAGAAATCCTCAATAAGCCAATAACTAAATTAGAATTAGATGAAGTACTGAAAAAGCAATAAAATAATAAAACACCGGGACTCGATGGGCTACCGGTAGAAATATATAAAACAATGCAAGAAGTACTGGGAGAAAATATGTTGCGATTATACAATGAAGCCATGGAGAAAGCTAAAATACCAAAATCATGGACAGAAGCGATAATAACAATCATTCATTACTGAATGCCGACTACAAAATATTTGCAGCAATTTTGGCCGAAAGGATTAAATCAGTACTAAATACATATATACCCAGACCAAAATGGATTTCTGCTGGGACGCCAAATAAAGAATAATATGAGAATAGTACTTAATACTCTAGAATATTACGAATCACATCCGGAGAAGCAGGCTGCGTTGGTTTTTCTTGACGCCCAAAAAGCCTTCGATAACCAAAATTGGAAATTTATGATTGAACAATTACAAAATATGCAAATTGGGGAAAAATTTGGGAAAATTATAGCAACTATAGCAACTATAGCAAAACTATAGCAATTATACCAAAGAAAATCTATATCAACCAATCAGCAAAGATAATTATGAATGATGACCTAACAGATAAATTTAATATAACAAAAGGTGTCAGACAAGGCTGCCCACTCTCCCCCTTACTGTACATTCTATCATTGGAAATCCTGTTGAAAAAAATTAGAGAAGATCAAGGAATTGATTAATAGAGAAGAATACAAAGCCCAGGCCTTTGCTGATGACTTAGTGTTTTTGATAGAAAATCCTATGGAATCTATACCTAATCTGTTCCAAAAAATAGAAGAATTTGGAGAAGTGGCCGGACTAAAAATCAATAAAAGTAAATCGAATTGTAAAAAACCTTACGGAAACTCAAACAAAAGAATTGACAGATAATATACAAATCCAAACAACAACAAAAAATAAAATATCTAGGAATTTGGTTATCCACAAGAACATCAGCAATTAAAGAAAATAATTATGACAAACTACTAGAACAAACAAAGAAAGATTTAGAATAATGGGAAAATTTACATATCTCACTCCTAGGAAGAATTTCGGCCATCAAAATGACTATTCTATCTAAATTTTTATATTTGTTTCAGGTCACCCCAATTAAAATAGATAAATCATTTTTTGAAAAGCTGAATAAAATAACATCTAAATTTATATGGCAAGGGAAAAGGCCACGAATAAAATTTAAGCTGCTTCAGGATACAAAAGATAGAGGAGGAGCTGCACTCCCTGACTGGGAGGTATACTATCAAGCAGCAGTACTATCGTGGGTCAAAAATTGGATAGAACTAAAGAACTCTAGAACTTTAACAATTGAGGGACACGAACTCCAAATTGGTTGGCACTCCTTTATGTGGGATGAAAAATACAAAACACATTCATATTTTAAAAGACACACAATAAGAAACTCATTACTACAAATTTGGCTTAAAATTAAAAAACAACATTATATGAAGATACCAAATTGGTTATCGCCGGTAGAATCAATTAGACACCCAAATCTAACAGATAAGACAAAAATAATTAGATATAAAGATATAATTGACTATCAAGGCATATTAAAGACAAAACAACAATTGGAGACAGATTTACACAGAGAAATAGACTGGTGGACTTACACTCAAATACAATCCAAATACAGAGAACATATAAAAACATATGAAATTCATAACCAAAAACAAGAAATAGATAAAATTATATTAGACTCAGAAAACAAATTAATTAGTAGAATCTACAAATTTCTTCTACGCTAAAAATTGGAAGAAGAGACAGTCAAAGAAACGATGATTAAATGGGCTCAAAACATCAAACATACAATACCTTTGGAAAAATGGGAAAAGCTCTAGCAGGTAAACATAAAATTAACGAAAGCAGCGGCGTACAAGGAAAACCAACTGAAAATGTTTTATAGGTGGCACATGTCTCCAACCAGACTGGCAAAAATACAGCCTAAAAATAGCCTGATCTGTTGGAAGTGTAAAAAGACACAAGGAACCTTCTATCATTTATGGTGGACTTGCCCGGCAGCAAAGAAATTTTGGTCTAACATTAAAAAATGGTTGGAACAAATAACAGAAACACAGATAGAAAAAGAACCAGAAGCATTTTTATTAGGAATCTTTAACAAATCATATCCTAAAGATATAAAATATCTCACAATTCACATACTAACAGCTGCAAGAATAACTTACGCAAAAAATTGGAAGCAAGAAAGAACACCAAATGAAACAGAAGTAATAGAAAAAATCTTAGAATGTGCTGAAATGGATAGGTTAACCAAAGAAATACAAGAAAGAGAAGAATCAGATTATTACAAAATATGGAATAATTGGTATAATTGGTTAAAAATGAGAAATAAACAAAAAATATAGGGGGAAATATTACCGATTTAAATTAAAAAAATGTTATTAGATTAAGGAGACGTGAAGAAATATATTACAAGTAGAATTGTAGAATGTCACTTTGAAAAAATGCTTAGGAAGAAATCATAATCTTTTTGTGTATATGTTGTGTTATGTCTTTTTTAATATTTATACTCAATAAAAAATTATTTTATAAAAAATTAACTTTTAATAAAGAAGATTTGGATTTTTAACGTAGGAAAGCTAAGAGAGTGAAAGTGCTGCCATCTGCTGGGGAAAAGAAAAGAAGAGAAGAAATTCAGCTGCAATGTGTATCTAGGCAGAAAGATGAAAGATACATTGTAGCCAAAATAATAACAAAGTGGCTCTGAGCTTCAGCTTGTTTAGCATAAGTGAAGAGAACATCTATCTGCATTGTTGATTCAGGTGTTCTTGGTGGCTTTGAAGTAGGAGCCTTGGAAAAGTGTGGAGGGGAATTTTCCTCTCTATTACCACCACTCTTTTGGGCAGCCACTGTTATTCTCTCTTTCTGAGGCTTGTATGAGAGAGAATTCTCTGTACGCTTTCCGGATAAATATAAGTGAAAGATCTTTTTTATTTTGAGACTTTTTAAGAATTGAATTGGATTAAGGCATTCAAGAGCCTGTGAAGCTCTTTTTTTTTTTTTTTTCCTTCTTTTTTTCTATCTCTTATGATTTTTTTTTCTCCCCCTATATTGTTCCCTATTGTGGATTTTTGATTTTGGACTTCTATATTTTTATTATTCACCGTTTTTTTTCTCTCTCTCTTTGATATTTTGTTTTTACGTGAATTTTTTCTCTCTCTCTTTTTCTTTTTTCTTTTTTTTTTAATGGAATTTTAGTTGGATTAGGGTTTGGAAGAACCTGAAGAGCTGGCTTTTCCCCCCTCTTTTTCTTTTTCCATATTTGATTTTTCGCTTTTTTGCCTCTCCTTTTCCTTTTTTGTTTCTGTTTCTGTTTTTTGTTTTTTGTTTTTTAATTTTTTTTTCTCTTTTGGCCTTTACACCAGCGGATTATAATAAAATGAGTAAAAAAACAGCAACAGTGGGAGCTGCAACCACACCTTCTGCATCTCCATCTGGAGGACAACGACGATCCAGGCCATGATACAACAAGAGAAAGAGAAAGAGAAAGAAGTGTCGCTACAAACAATTTTGAACACAGTTCAGAGGATGGAACAACAATTACTTAAGACAGACGAGAATGTCCAAAGGTTGGAACAACAACTAATAAAGACAGATGAAAAAGTGGTCAGCATCCAACAGGCAATGTCAAAATTTGAAGGAAGACTACAAGAGCTTGAGAAGAAGGATGACCAAAAGGTGGAAAAATGAAAGATTTTGACAATAGACTGAGAGAGGTGGAAAGCGAAAGAAGTGCAGTAGTGGAACTCGAAATGGATAAAGCAGAATTCTATCTCAGATTTCAAAATGTGGAGGAAGAGAAAGGAGAAAATCTTGCGAATGTCATGATTTCTATGCTTGCTGATGCTTTGGAGATATCTAGAGAGGAGATGACATATGGTGTGGACGTCCATATAAGATTTACTAAGAAATCGATTAAAGCACAAATTCTCCAAGTGGCAAGAGAAAAAACATTGAAATTCAAGGAGAAAGAAGTGGCGGTCTTGAAACAAATACCAAGGAAAGTGAGAGATGTGAGAAAAGAGTATAAATTTCTGACCAAGATATTAATTCAAAAGGGTGTTAATTTTAGATGGCTGATACCAGAAGGATTGATCTTAACATGGCAGCTTCAAAGATACAGGATAGATACAATTGATAAAGCAAGAGCTTTCTATGAAGATTTTTTAAAGGAAAAGGAAGTGGCAATGGAAACAGAAACACAAGCTGCACTGATGTCGACAAAACCTACAGAAGAGGAAATGGTAATGATTGAATCAACGGAGGGCACTGTTGGCGGGACTGTGGAATTCAAAGAACAATGGGAAGTAAGATCAACTAGAGCAATAAAACCTACATATAAAATATGAATATGGATGCAACGAAATTAATTTCAATAAATATAAATGGACTTAATTTGGCTGTGAAAAGAAGAAAGGTTTTTCATAAATTAGAGAAGCTAAATTTTGATATAATTTGTTTGCAAGAAGTTCACATTAAAAAGCAACATGAACAATTATTGGCACAAACTAAACTTTCATTTCAATAAAAATTTCATCATTATCGCAAAACAAAAAGAGAGGTGGTGGTCTATACATTAAAAATTCAATAAAAGCGGAACAAATATATGCAGATTCAGAGGGTAGAGTTTTGATAGTGGAGATAATTGATAATAAAATGAAGATACTACTAGTTGCAATATATGCGCCAAATAACAATCAGAGTGATTTTTATCGAAATTTACATATGAAAATAATTGAAATGGACTATGGTAATATTTGTATGATGGGAGATTTTAATGGAATAGTAGATGAAAAATTGGACTATAAAACAACAAAAAGGCATAATAGAAAAACACTGCTGAATTCTTTTTTTTAAATGACAGAGGAAATAAATTTGAAAGATATATGGAGAGTTAGAAATGGGAAGAATAGACAACACACTTTTTACTCAAAGGGGCACTCATCTTGGTCCAGGTTAGATATGATATAGACAACAATGGACTTGATTCCAAAAATTGAGCAGGTGGAAATAGTCACTAATTTATGGGCTGATCATAATCCAGGGATAGCAACTTGGAAAGGCCAAAAAAGGAAAGCTAGATGGACTTTGAATAATACAATTTTAAAAGAAAAAGAATTTGTACAGAAAATGCAAAGAGAACTGGAGTTTTTTTTTAAGGAGAATAAAAAGGAAGATACATCGATACAAAACCGTTGGGATACAATGAAGGCCTACGCTAGAGGTATAATAATAGATTATATAAAGAAAAGGAATGTGAAAAAAAGACAAACTTTTACAATATTAAAGAATGAATATAAGAGATCTGAAAAGGAACTCCAGAAAGATCCACATAAGTAAGATGTAAAAATGAAAATGGATATGTTGAAACATAAAATGGACTTACTGGAGAAGGAAGAGCTAGCCCAAAAAATAAGAAGTGTTAAACAGAATTATTTTGAAAATGCAAATAAACCAGGAAGGTGGCTAGCATATAAATTGAAAAAAGAAAGAGAATAAAAAAAAATAATGCAACTGATTGATGATCAAGGACAAAGTAAATTTGGAAATAAAGAACTGGGAAAAATAATACAAGAATATTATAGGCAACTTTATAAAAGAGAGCTGGTTGAAGAGGGGAAAGTTAAAAAATATCTACAGAACACAAAATTACCTTTGATCCCCAAGGACATTGAAGAAATGCTAGATGGGCGTATAACAATGATGGAATTAACAGAAGCAATTAAGAAACAAAAAAATGGAAAGACACCAGGACCAGACGGTTTGCCTGTTGAATACTATAAGACATTACAAGAATCCTTATGCCTTCCACTTTTGGATGTTATGAATGAAGTAATGATAAATAAAACAATACCCCAACCATGGACTGAGGCTTATATCACACTGATTCACAAAGAAGACACAGACCCACAGCAAATTAAAAACTATAGGCCTATATCCCTGCTAAACTCGGACTATAAAATTTTGGCTTCAATACTGGCAGAAAGACTTAAGAGATACTTGAATAACTTTATACATTCAGATCAAAATGGTTTTCTTCCAAAAAGACAAATTAGAAACAATATAAAAATAATTTTGAATACCCTAGAATATTATGAAGCGCATCCTGAAAAACAAATGGCTTTGGTATTTCTAGATGCACAAAAAGCATTTGACAATGTGAACTGGCGATTTATGATGTTACAAATGGAAGAGATGGGCTTTGAAAGGAAATTTATTCAGGCAATTGAAGCTATATATACGAAACAGACGGCAAAGGTAATGATTAATGGAGAATTGACTGATGTTATTGAAATAGAAAAAGGTATTCGACAAGGATGTCTCTTAACCCCATTGCTATTTATATTGACGTTGGAAGTGTTGAATAGAAATTTTAGAGAAGAAAAAGAGATAAAAGGAATCAAAATTAGAAAGGAAGAATATAAATTACAAGCTTTTGCTGATGACCTGGTTTTTATTATCGAAGAACTATTAACATCAATAAATAAATTGACAGAAAAAATAGGTGAATTTGGGAAGGTTGCTGGTTTGAAAATTAATACAGAAAAGACGAAGATAATGACCAAAAATATGTTAAAAAAACAAAAAGGAGAACTGAGGGAGATTTCAAAGATGCAGGTCACAAATAAGGTAAAATACTTGGGGATTCAACTAACAGCAAGATGTAGTTCTCGTAAAGAAAATAATTACAATAAGCTTAAGCAACGGATAGGACAGGATTTGGTGAAATGGGGAAACTTGCAGTTATCTTTGATTAGTAGAATTGCAACTATTAAGATGAATATTTTACCCAGAATCTTGTATCTTTTTCAGACAATTCCTGTAAAGCTAGGTAAGGAATTTTTTGCAGACTTAAATAAAATGGTTTTGAAATATGTTTGGCAGGGAAAGAAGGCAAGGATAAAACTCAAACTGTTACAAAATGCTAAGATGAGGGGTGGTTTTGGATTACCGAATTTTGAATTATACTACCTAGCAGTTTGTTTAATGTGGATTAAAGAATGGGTAACATTGAAAAACACTAGATTATTAAATTTGGAGGGACATTGCTGATGGGATGGCACGCTTTCTTATGGTATAAAGGAACTAAAATTCAGGGGTATTTTAGAAGACATCAGATACGTGAAGCTTTGTTTTTGACATGGGAGAAGATCAAAAAATACCATTATTTGAAGATTCCAGTCTGGGTATCTACAATTGAAGCTTTTTCTTAACCAGTGGTATTTGTAGGGGAACAAATTGTTAGATATAGTGAATTATTGGATGAAAAGGGTGAACTTAAATTGAAACAAAACTTAGAAGACCAGGGAATTAAGATAGATTGGTTTTCATACATGCAAATACTTTCCAGATATCAAGAAGACTTCAAACAAGAAGGTATTTACAGTGGTTTGACTGGTTTAGACAAGATATTAATGGGTTCGGAAGACCATGTAATTAAAAAGTTATATGGATATTTACTTGAAGTAAAATTGGAAGAAGAACAAGTCAAAGAATCAATGATAGCATGGGGGAAAAATTTTGGTTATAGTATTGATTTAGAGAAATGGCAAAAATTGTGGTCACATAATTATAAAATGACAATGTCAACAGCATATAAAGAGAATTTGTATAAGATGTTTTACAGGTGGCATTTACCCCCGACGAGGATAGCCAGAATGTTTAAGAATAAATCGGAGAAATGTTGGAAGTGTCATCAAACTCCAGGATCGTATTACCATATGTGGTGGACATGCGTGGAAGCAAGGAGATTTTGGACTAAGATACATATGTGGTTAGAAAAAATGACAAAGAGACATATTGACTTGAAACCAGAGATATTTTTATTAGGAATTTTATCAGAGACATTTAATAAAGAATTACAATACTTAATTGTTAACATTTTAACAACGGCCAGAATTGTATTTGCCAAAAACTGGAAAGGAGAGAAGATAATTGCTGATGAAGAAATTATTATGAAAATGTTGGACTGTGCTGAAATGAGTAGATTGACATTTGAAATAAGAGAACAGGAAGATAAACAATATTATTTGATATGGGAGATATTTTATCAATGGTTTGACAAAAAAGTATGGAGATGAGATAGCATACAGTATATGAAATGTTTAAATATTTATCTTCAGTTCAAGTAAAGAATAATTGTTATAAAATGAGATTTGGAAAATTGTAAGCACGAAATGATTTTAACTGATTGAGATGCTGTCTATAATTGTTTGTAAGGATGATATTTTTATGTTGTCTTTTTTTTAAAATCTAAAATAAAACTTTTTTCAAAAAACAAACAAACAAAAAGTTAGGTTGTAAGTACTGTGCGAAACATGATTTCGCATTCGAGAAAGGCGTTCATGTTTCCAAAGAATGGAAACACTTCAAGATTGAGGCAGCAGGGACAAGTAAAGAGGTACAGCAAGCATCTCTTAGGAAAAAAATGAAAGAACATTTTACATCAAAATCTCACACCATTTGCAGAGACAACCTAAAACCGTGATAGCGAACCTATGGCACGAGTGCCACAGGTGGCACGCGGAGCCATATCTGTGGGCACACAAACATTGCTCTAGCTTAGGTCCAGCGTGCATGGGCACGCCGGCCAGCTGATTTTCGGGCCTTCCGGGCTCACCGGAAGTTGGGAAACGGGCCATTTCCGACCTCCTAAGGGCCTCCAGGGGGGTGGGGAGGCTGTTTTCGCCCTCCCCAGGCTCCAAGAAAACCTTTGGAGCCTGGGGAGGGCGAAAAACAGGCCTTCTGGGCCCACCAGTAACTTTTTTGCCATTGTGTGCCAAAAGTGGGGAGAGCATGGGGGAGGGTTGCGGGCGCATATGCGGGGGGTGGGTGGGGCACAGGGGGCATTGAATTATGGCTGTGGGCACACATGCACGTGACCCCCCATGCTCTCCTCGCTTTTGGCACACAACGGCAAAAAGGTTAGCCATCACTGACCTAAAACAACGAGAGCTGGATGCAATCACAAAATCAGTAGATAGGTCAACTGACAAACATTTATCTACTACTTATAGAGTTTTTCTTAAAGCTTGCAGTCTGGCACAAAGATGTAAACCATTTTCAGACATAGAAGGAGAGGTAGAATTGGTAACTACAGTTGGAGTAGATCTGGGAGGAGGATTGCATTCACGAAGAAGTGCAGTGAAAATAGTTGCTTTCATTGCAAACGAAATTAAAACTGAAATATTTAGTAGTAATATTGGGCAGAATCTAAAAATATGTTTGATAATTGATGAAGCCTCAATGCTATCATGGAAACCAGTTGTGATAGTTTTTGTAAAAGTTGAGGATTCGGATAACCCAACAACAGTTTTTGTTGAGCTTGTGGAATTGGAAAAACAAGATGCAGAGACAATATGTTCTTTAGTGATGGGAAATTTACATAAAGTTGGATTTACTACGGAATATCTGCAAAAACATTTAGTAGCATTTTGCTTTGATGGTACCAGCGTTATGCTTGGGAGAAAATCTTGAGTGAGCACTAGATTAGCGAAAGAGTTCCCAAACATCATAACATGGCACTGCTTGAACCATCGCCTCCAACTGGTTCTAGATGACTCCATAAAGGACATCAAGCAACTAAACCATTTCAAAATATTTCTAGACAAGATACACATCATTTTCCACAAATCCTGTAAGAGCCAGATAGAACTTTTCAATATATCAGAACAACTTGGACTTGAAATTGTAAAAATTGGAAGAGTTTTGGGACAAAGATGGGCTGCCTGTAGTTTAAGGTCAACCATAGCTGTGTGGCATGTTTATCCAGTGCTACATCAGTTTTTTCATGGAAATGAAAAATATCCAGGTATGGTTGCCCATCTTGAAAATATAATTTTTTTGACTGATTTGGCCTTGATGATTGATATTCTGAACGAGATTTCTTTTCTGTCAAATGCACTGCAAGGAAAAAATACAAATATCATAAAGGCCGAAAAATTTGTGCTGAGATCAATTAAAGCATTTGAAATGTGCGGGTGAATTAAAGCATTTGAAGTGTGAGGATGTTGGGATGGATGGGATGGAAGGAATCGGTTTGGAATGGGTTTGGAGTGGCTGAATTTCGGGAGAATGAGGGAGCTGGGGGCAAGGAATGGAGCCCCCTCTGCTGAATGTGCAAACAGAAGCAGATGGGGGCTCAGATATGACCCTCAGCTCAGCATGAGTGGGGTGCCTTACCTGCCGGGGAGGAGGGGGGCCATTGAGGTGGGGGAGGGGATCTCTGGGGTATTGGAGAGCCAGAGTATTGCGGTTATGACCGAGAGAGGTAGATATGGCAGGAGCAGAGGGGTAGGCTGCTCTCGGGGAACTAGGACTCGCTGTCTCAAAGCGATTACTTGTTCCGGCCCCTTTGGTTCTGGTTCACCGGGCTCGCCTCATATACCTGGTGAATCGGGATGTCAGGGCCCTGGCCTCAGGCTGCTTCTGTTTAATGCCAGGTCTGTTGTTAACAAGGCCCCTCGTTGAGACTTCCGGTTGGCACCGCAGGCTCCGTGGGCGGTCTTTTAAGACCGCCAGCCCTGTGTCTCCATAAAAGCCGCTTTGACAGCGCAAACCGGCTGTCTGGCGGCTGAAAAACTCTCCTTCGGGAAAAGAAGGAGAGGAGAGCCGGTGGGCGAGAGTAGAGCTCCCTGAAAGCCCTCTGGAACATTTCCAGAGGCTTGGAGGGTGAGAGCTCCCCAGCCAGCCCGCCAAGAAGCTCCAGAGCCAGGACGACTCTGCGGAAGCAGAGCGAGAAGCCGCGATCCGATCCTG
Organism: Pantherophis guttatus; assembly: GCF_059756535.1. Taxonomy (NCBI): domain Eukaryota; kingdom Metazoa; phylum Chordata; class Lepidosauria; order Squamata; family Colubridae; genus Pantherophis; species Pantherophis guttatus. Next base: position 115,244,906 of record NC_142065.1, on the reverse strand, counting down.
CTTTTAAAAGTGAGTTTGACTGATTACAAGCGCAGGCAGAGTGGAAAACAGGAGAACAAGCCTTAAAAGTACAGAGCTTAACTCCGAAGTTACTTTGTTTCAATTTGAATCTTATTGAGCTGGAGGCTGAAGATGGCGTCTTTGTTATGGTTTTGAAAGTGAAAGCCAGAAACGAAAGTGCTTGAGAACTTTGCGCTGGGAGAGTGGATTAGCTGCTTATTAACTGCTGGGAACTGAGAGTTTGTGGAGGGAAAAAAAAAACTATTCTGCCTGGCAAATTAGAGATTATAAATTACAAACATCTTCAAAGATTTTGTGACTTTTAAAGATCTCCTTAAAAGGGGGGGGGAATGACTTCTAGACAAGTGAAACCAGGAGTTGTTAAAGGAGGGGGAGGTTCTCCAGTTGTGTCAGTGGTGACACAGAAAGCACAACTTCCGACTGATTCACAGAGCCAGACTCAGAGTCAAGATGCAGCACTTAATGATTTTAAAGAATTTATGAAAGAAGCCATGAATAATCAAGCAACAGCAATGAGAGAAGCTATGAATAACCAAGCCACAGCAATGAATAATTTAACACTACTTGTGGAAGGGAAATTAAAGAAAGTTGAGGAGGATATAAGTTCGATCAAGGAAGTGGTTGCAGAGAAACACGATAAAATAAGAGATGATATTGTTTATGCTGTATCAGGATTGTCAAACCTTGTTATCCAGCTTGATGGGAAAGTTGAAGAAATTAATCAAGCAAATTTAAATTTGGAAAGCAAAATGGGAGATGTTATGACCAGAACAGAGAAAGTGGACTATGAACTGATAATGTTACAATACAGGTCCATGGAGTTTGCTTTGAGATTGAGAGGCCTGAAAGAAAATAGTAAAGAAAATCTAAAAGATATTTGTGCTGATGCTATTGCAGAGATAATTAGTTTAGTTTAGTTTATTTGATTTGTATACCGCCCTACTCCCGAAGGACTCAGGGCGGTGAACAGCCAAAAGATAAAATACATAGATACAAAAAATTTAAAAACCAGATAAAATCAAATTAAATCATTTTGGCCCAGACAGATTAAAACACCCCAATAATTTAAAAACAGATTAAAATTTACATATTTAAAAAAGGGAAGAGATTAGGCCAAGCCCGCCTGATGGAATAAAAAGGTCTTCACAGCGCAGCGGAAGGTGCGCAGATCCGGGATCCTCCGTATCTCTGGGGGGAGCTCATTCCAGATGGTAGGTGCCCCCACAGAGAAGGCTCTCCCCCTAGGGGTCGCCAGTTGACACTGTTTGGCTGACGGCACCCGGAGGAGTCCCTCTCTATGAGAGCGTACTGGCCAGTGGGAGGCTATTGGTGGTAGTAGGCGGTCCCGTAGATAACCAGGTCCTAAGCCATGGAGCGCTTTAAAGGTGGTAACCAAAACCTTGAAGCGCACCCGGAAGACCACTGGGAGCCAGTGCAGCTCGCGCAGGAGAGGTGTTACATGGGAGCACCATGTCGCTCCCATTACCACCCGCGCGGCTGCACTCTGCGCCAGTTGGAGCCTCTGGGTGCTCCTCAAGGGGAGCCCCATGTAGAGAGCATTGCAATAGTCCAGGCGGGAGGTGACGAGGGCATGAGTGACTGTGCGTAATGAGTCCCAATCCAGAAAGGGACGCAACTGGTGCATCAGGCGAACCTGATGAAAAATCCTCCCGGTCACGGCCGTCAAGTGCTCTTCTAAAGACAGCCGTGAATCCAGGAGGACGCCCAAGTTGCGAGCCCTCTCCGTGGGGGCCAATGATTCGCCCTGAATAGTCAGTGATGGCATCAACTGACTATATCGGGACGTCGGAAACCACAGCCACTCGGTCTTGGATGGGTTGAGCCTGAGCCTGTTCCTCCCCATCCAGATCCGTACGGCCTCCAGGCACCAGGACATCACTTCAAGGGCATCGTTGGGGTGATCCGGGGTAGAGATGTACAGCTGGGTGTCGTCAGCGTACTGATGGTACTCCACCCCGAAACCACGGATGATCTCACCCAGCGGCTTCACATAAATGTTGAACAGGAGAGGCGAGAGGACCGACCCTTGCGGCACCCCACATATGAGGGGCCTCGGGGTCGACCTCTGTCCCCCTGTCAACACAGACTGCGACCTGTCAGAGAGAAAGGAGGAGAACCACCGCAACACAGTGCCTCCCACCCCTAACTCTTCCAACCGGTGCAGCATGATACCATGGTCGATGGTATCAAAAGCCGCTGAGAGATCTAACAGGACCAGGACAGAGAAGCACCCCCTGTCCCGAGCCCTCCAGAGATCATCAACCAACGCAACCAATGCCGTTTCCGTGCTGTACCCGGGCCTGAAGCCCGAAAGAAAGACCAGAAGATGTGGCAAGCCAAATTGATAAAATTTACAGGGTTAATTCCTGGCTGGCAAAACAAAGGCAACTGCCAAGAGGTGGTGATTTATTTTACAACTAGGACGATTAGAAATGATATCTTACAAGCTTCCCTCAAGAATAAAGTTCAGGTGGCTGGGCAAGAGGTGGTGGTTTTGAAAGAGATTCCTCCAAAGATGTTGAGAAGCAGAAAAGACTTTGGCTTTTTGGTAAATGAGCTGAGAAATCAACAAGTGGCATACAGATGGGACGTTCCAATTAGTCTAATAGTGACTTATAATGGAGAAAGATACCGGTTAAATACAGTCTGGAAGGCAAAAGATTTCTATGTAAATGTTTTAAAGGCTGGATACCCACCCTCACCGGGGGGGGGGGGGTAGGAAGAAAACAGAGATGTTACAGCAAGAAAAAGATGGAAAACAGATACAAACCTATGCTGAAGTTGCAGCTGGAGGAATTATCGTGGAAGAAGATCTGGATCTTGGGAGCTTACCCCCAACTTTGGAACCACCTAAGAAGGGAGAGCCGAAAGTACAACGACTGACCCGATCAACTTATAAACTTCAAGAACAACAATCAAAAAGGCAACAATCTCAAGATTTATCTCAAGAAGTTCAAAAAACAGAAGCAGTGGGGGGGGGGGGGCTAGGCCAAAGAGTAAGGTGGAGGAGGAGCTTCAGCTGATGCTCACAAGGCTTCGAAAGGCTAAAGATGGCAACTAAATTCCTATCTTGGAATGTCAATGGCCTAAATTCACCACAAAAAAGAAAGAAAGTATTTCACTACTTGAAACAATTTAACAATGACGTTATTTGCTTACAAGAAACACATATCAGATTATTAGATCAAAAATATTTAATAAATTCAAGATTAGGTACACATTTTGTGGCATCAACGCCAGAGAAGAAAAATGGACTAGTCATATATGTAAGGAAAGGACTATCAGCTCATTTAATTGAAGCAGATGATCAAGGAAGATATATTGCAATTGAATTATTAACACAGACTGGGAAAATGCTTTTTATAGGAATATATGCCCCTAATCAGCAACAAGACAAGTTTTATAAATTTTTACATACTAAAATAATACAATGGGACTATAAATCTTTCATATTAATGGGTGATTGGAATGGAGTAATAGACACACAGAAAGATAAAAAAAGCTTATCAAAGATCTCAACACGTGCAAAACTACCCAAATCTTTTTTTGATATGATGGAAGATACAGAACTGAGAGATATTTGGAGAGAACGTAACCTGGAGGAAAAAGATTTTACTTTTTTTTCTGATAGACATCAATCCTTCTCCAGGATTGATTTTATACTAACCACAAATGATTTTATTTCCAGGGTGAAGAAGACGAAGATATGTCCAAGAACTTTAACTGATCATAGTCCGGTTTGGGTGGAATTTGAACAGGAGAGGGGAGAAAGGAGGTCTTGGAGGTTAAATGAAAATTTATTTAGATATGAAGAAAATGTGAAAGAGCTTAAAAAAACAAATGAAAAAATATTTTGTTATTAATATGAATAAGGGTACTCCTATGGAAATGGTCTGGGATCCTAGTAAGGCTTATATGAGGGGTATGTTAATACATATGAACAATAAATGTAGACTAAAACAACAAAAGAAGCGTAAAGAGATAGAGGAAGAAATAAAAAAGAAGGAACAATTACTTATATCTAATCCAGGAGATAAGAAAGTAAAAGAAATAATAAATATATTACGAGGGCAATTTAATATGTTAATGGCTGATCAGGTGGTGTTGTGGCCCCGCCCTCTGAGCCTGTCCCATTGGAGAAAGAAAGCTCCGAGCATGAGGAAGAGGAGTCAGCCAGGCCTCCCTCTCCAGGCCCCTCCCCTCTGGCATTGTCTCAGGTGCCGGCCGAGGGAGAGGAGATCAGTAGGGAGACAGCTGGCTCGGATCAGAGTGATGAAGAAACATCATTCCTGGACGCACGCCTCCGAAGGCGTGATAAACGTTTGCAGCAGCTTAGGAGGCGTGCTAGGGATTAGAACTGAGTCACTGGACCACACCCCAGAGACTATATAATAGAGGGTAGTGGTCAGTGCTCCTTGTGACGAACAAAAGTAAACCTTGGATAGTCACTAAAGCCTCGTTCGGAACTGCGGAGAGAAATATTATTTCTGCTTGGACTTTTTGCATGTTAAGTTAAGTACCTTATCTTTCTTTTCTTTTTTTTTTTATTGAAAAAGTTTTTCAAATACAAGTTTTTCCCCCTTTTCCTCCCTTCTTCCCTAACCCCCCCTCACCACCCATCCCCCCCTGTGACTTCTTCTTCACAACAATAAGCTAATTCATAATTAATTACATAATATTTTACCATGCCCTTACTCACTCCTCAAAGTACTGACCCTTAGCAAAGTATTCTTATAACTCCGCTTTTCTCCGCTTTTCACAATCTACCCTTTTTCTCCTCCCCCAAACTTGTAAAATATTATTATTATTACAACAACATAACCTTTACTTTTATATATATTATATATATTAATTTAACATTTCAAAGCAGCCTTCTCCAAATTTAACATTTGTTCAGTTCTATCCAATTCTTCCACTCCCCAAAATATATGTCTTAAAAACCCTTTTTCTTAAACTAATCAATCACTAAACTAGCCTATTTCAACCCAGTTTCCTGCAAGATTACCATGCACTACAATTCTAAATATAATCCACTGCCCACTCTACTAAAATATACATATGTCTATATATACATTCCATTTTATAAAAAAAGACAATAACTTTAAATTTATAATTCATTTAGTATCTTCTTTGATGTCTTTCCACTAGATTGTTAAATCCATCATCCATAATAGGGTAACATAGCATCCTGGTGCAACAGTTTATTCAAAATCTTCAGTCATCTTCTGCCCCCATCAATAATAAATATCCTCATGTATATATAAAAATAAAAACAACCACCCGAGTGACATTATAATTATATTCCATATAGTTGTAATTGTGGTTTTCATCAGGATTATAAATCCCCATCATCTTTGTGGGTAACAGCCAGATCTTCTGCATGCCCCAACATGACTCTCTTGCCTTGTAACTCAAAATAGATATAATATATTTATCGGTAAAAGAAATCCAAAATAGATAGTTCAAATCCAACAATGTAAGGCTCTTTCCACATCCCAAAATCACGGCATTGCAGAGATCTGCCACTTTCCTCAAGATAGTATTAAACAATAATTCGCCTCCAATATCTTTTCACATGTTCATTTATTTTTTTAAAATCCCTGGCTTCACTGTTGCTTGATTTAGAAACTACTATTTCTACGAAATCTGTTTCTTTTCTTTTTCTTTTGCGGGTTGCATTTCCATCCAGATTTCCTTCCTACAAGTTGTGTATCAGCTGATCGGTTGTCATTCTGCTTTGTAAATTGATCTTGTTGGTTTTGTTTTATTATCCCATATGTCTTTTCCTTCACTTGTATATCAACTGGTTGATTTACGCACTTGTTTGTAAGTTGATAGTTAATCACATTAGAATCAGATGACACTGCTCTCAAATTTATAGACAGTCCAGCTGGGGTATCCAAGGAGTCCAAAGACAGTTTATCTACCACAGCCTCTGTAATTTGATGTTTTCCCTTTATTTCCAACTCCTTTTGCTTGTCCTGTGTTATGCCTAAAGATGTTAAATTTATTTTTAAAATTTTTTGATAAAATTCTTCCGCTTTTTCGACAGTATCCAGTTGGTATCTTACTCCTTGGTGTCTCAATATTAAACCAACTGGGACGTCCCACCTAAATAAAATATTCCTTTTTTTTAACTCATTCACTAGAAAACCAAATTTCTTCCTCTCCATTAACATCTTGGGCGGGAGTTCCTTAAAAATCCAAATCTTTCTTCCACGAAATTGCAAAGCAGAATCATAAGAATTCTGGACAATATTATTTCTAATTTCTTTGTCTGTAAAATAAATCACCACATCTCTAGGCAATTGCCTTTGTTTTGCCAACCAGGAGTTTATTCTATAAATTCTGTCAATCCTGCAAAACACTTCATCAGGTTGAACCTTTAAAATCCCAGCCAGAATTTCAGAAGATATCTTCCTTAAATCATCTCTGTCATCTTCCTGCAAACCTCTCAGTCTAATTGCATATTCTGTAAAATTGTATTGGATCATTAAAATTTCTCTTTCAATCCTCTGTTGTACATTTTCTTCAATAACAGTCTTTTGATCAGCCTCCATTTTAAGTTTGTCTTCTGAACTATTATCCTGAATGTTTGCCAAATCCTTTTTAATTTTTTGGATCTTGTCATCCAAATTCTCCTCAGTTTCTTTCATTTTAGAGTTAGTATTTGCTTCCAACTGAGTCATAAAGTCTGCTAAGCCATTAGCTACTTTTAAAATCTTTCGATCCAGAAAACCAAACTTAGATTTCACCAATTCACCAATTTCTTTGATTTCCAACTTAAATTTTTCAAGTTGCTGATTCACAATCTCATCCCTTCTTACAATCTCCTCAAGAAGAAATTCTATTATATTAAAGTCAGGTTTCTGTGACTGGAGAGTTAAAACTTGTTGATGTAATTTATTAATGGGGGAATCCCCCCCCACTGCCTGTTTGTCTAGTTTTATAAGTCTCAGTGCCATTTTTCCACGCAGACAAAATTTACTGGAAAAGAGAGAAAAAAAAACTTTTTTCCAACCAAGATCAATATCAGATCCTCAAAGAGAAAGAAAAAAAAAAAAAGAAAAAAAAAACCAAAATGAGAGTGAGATTTTGCCTTCAGTTACAGCCAAAAGTATTCATTCCGCTACTTTGTAATTAAAAACGGAAGGAGTTTCCCTTTCAGCCTCTCTTCAAGCCGCAGCAGCAATCGCCATTTTAAAAAAAACTTTTTTTCCCTTCACTTCACTTCTTAGGCAAAATAGAATAAAAAGAATACTTGCACTTCAGGATCAGAGGTCCAGCTCATATCTTCTTTAATTAATTTATTTGACAGATTTACAGGCTTGCTTTTGCCCCCTAGCTCTGCGTGTAGCAGAGGTTTCCCAGAGCCCGGAGCATCGGCTGGGGATACGGGGAGTCTCTTCCGCTCCCTCCCAAAAGTAAATAAAAAACTTTTGGGATTAGGCAGAAGACTCTACCCACCCCAGCCGGCTCTATCTCCGTTTCCTAATGGAAACGGAGTTTTTTCGAGCCGCCATTCCGCTGAAAAAGGCGGCTCTTACAGGCAGTGGGTTCGACAATCCCGAAGGAGTGTCCAGTGGGGACAAGCAGCAAACCGGAAGTCAAGTACCTTATCTTTCTGTTTGTGAAAATAAAGGCATTTGGCAGACGGTGTGTCTATCGCTGCCAAGTGGGAGATAAGACCTGGGTGCGTTCCAAAGTGTTTCCTTAACCCCCGGCTGGCTGTGTTTGTGTGTGTGTGGGTACGGGGACAGATCAAGGTGGCAACTAGCTTACAATATGCTAAACATAATACATTTTGTAATGCCAATAAACCAGGTAGGTGGTTGGCCTACATGCTGAGGAAAAAAGAGAAATCACGAGTCATTAGTAAGATAGAATATAGAGGTAAGGAAGTTTACCAACAGAATATGATTAAAAAGGCTTTTTTGGAATTTTATACAAAGTTATATGCTAGTGACTCAATACAAGGTATAGATATAGATAGATATTTAAAGGATGGGAATATTTCGGAATTAACATTGGAACAGAGGGAAGGATTGAATCAACCAATAACTTCTGAGGAGATCATTGCAGCAATTAAGCAGTTAAAAACAGGGAAAGCTCCAGGAACAGATGGATTAACAGCTGTTTATTATAAGAATTTACAGTTTGAAATGGTAGAACCGCTTAGAGCTCTATTTTGTAAAATTCAATTAGGGTGAGGAGTTCCACCCTCTTGGAGAATAGCTTTTGTTTCATTGATTCTGAAGGAAGATCAAATGTATCAAACCTGAAAATTTCAGGCCAATTTCACTTTTGAACACGGATTATAAAATTTTTGCTAAGATATTAGCGAATAGATTAATGCCAGTTATGCAACAAGCTATTCACAATGACCAATCAGGTTTTATAAAAGGGAGGCAGATGAAATATAATGTTAGACAAATTATAAACCTATTGGAATATTTGGAAAAAAATAACCAGGTCCCTGTAGCATTCATATTTTTGGATGCAGAGAAAGCATTTGATCGATTGAACTGGCAATTCCTGTTTAAGATAATAGAAAAAAATGCACTTTGGGGAGTATTTTATACATTCAATTAGAGCAATATATCAGGAACAAACAGCACAAATAATAGTTAATGGAGGTTTAACAGATGCGTTTAAAATTGAGAAAGGTACTAGGCAGGGTTGTCCCTTGTCGCCATTGTTGTTTATTTTAACTTTAGAAGTTTTGTTGAATAAGTTACGTGACTCTGATAAAATAAAAGGAATTGTAATTAGACAGCAGGATTATAGACTAAGAGCGTTTGCAGATGACCTGGTTCTTACTTTATCTCAACCTATAGAAGTGGCTCCCTATATGCTGGACATAGTAGCTCAATATGGCAAAGTATCTGGATTTAAAGTAAATCTTCATAAGACAAAGATGATAACTAAAAATATGTCCATAACTCAAAGAGAAGAGTTAGGGAGGGTAACGGGGTTTGAAGTAGTTAAAAAGGTTAAGTATCTAGGAGTATATATTGCAGCTTCAAACACGAAATTGTTTAAAAATAATTATGAAATTCTTTGGCAAAAAGTACAGAAAGAAATGGAAAATTGGAAAAAGTTACAACTATCATTACTGGGAAGGATAGCAGCAATAAAAATGAATGTACTACCTAGGTTTTTATTTTTGTTCCAAATGATACCAGTGCTTAAGAAAGATGGAAATTTGATGGAATGGCAGAAAGGGGTTAATACTTTCATTTGGGCTGGGAAGAAACCAAGAGTGAAACTGAAAATTATACAGGATATACGTGAGAGAGGAGGTCTTAAAATGCCTAATTTAAGATTGTATTATGAAGCAGCTGCTTTATCACAAATTAGTGATTGGTGTAACTTAACTGAAGAAAGAATGTTAAACATAGAAGGTTATGATTTGTTATATGGATGGCATGCTTATTTGTTATATGAAAAAAAAGTGGATAAAGTGTTTAAGGGTCATATACTTAGAAATGCATTGTTGAGGGTTTGGAAAAAGTACCAATACAAGCTAAACTATAAGATACCCATATGGGCAAATCCCAGACATGCAATAGAAAATATAAGTATAGAGCAAAAAACAGAGGTGATTACTTATAAAGAGCTTCTTTTTTTGGAAAGGGGTAAGATGCAATTGAAATCTTTAGATGAATTAAAAGAAGAAGGGATAATTTATACTTGGTTTCAGTATGGTCAGCTTCAAGCTAGATGGAGGGAAGATCAAAAATTTGGTGTTATGCAAAATGAGGAAAATCTGGTGAAACAGATTAGAGATCAAAGCCAGATGCATATTAAAAGGTTGTATAATGCATTATTGGAAATAGATTCAGAAACGGAATTGGTTAAGGATTGTATGATAAAATGGGCACAAAACTTTCAGGAACCAGTGATGATGGAAACGTGGGAAAAGATTTGGGTCAGAAATGTTAAATTTACGCAAGCACAAAATTTGAGAGAGAATTTTTATAAAATGTTTTATAGATGGCACTTAGATCCTAAAAAATTATCATGTATGTACTCTAATTTGCAAGCTAAATGTTGGAGATGTGAATGTAATGATGCAACTTATTATCATATATGGTGGACCTGAAAGAAAATCAAGGCATTTTGGATAAAAATTTGGTGGGTGATACAGAATATTTTGAAAAGAAGGTTGAAATTTACTCCTCAATTGTTCCTACTGGGTATAACTATGGATTGTACAGCATTAGAGACTAAATTGATTTTAAATTTAATATCAGCAGCTAGGCTGTTGGTAGCGCAATATTGGAAGAAGGACTCTTTGCCTACTATTCAAGAGTGGACATTGAAAGTAACGAACCTAGCGGAAGTGGCGAAAATTTCAACATATTTGAAGGACTATACACAAGAAAGATATGTATCGGAATGGAGAAGATGGATTGACTATATTCAAAATAAGTATCAGACAAGAAAATATCATATAGCTTATGATTGAACGTTAAGTATTAGAAGTATTTTGTTATCTATAGTGGAGTTAAGGTTTTGGGGGGGAGTTAGTAGTCTGAGGATAAGTAGGTTAATCTAGTTTATGATTGTTAAATGAAATACCTTGTATTTTGCTCTGGGAAGTCTGGGGGGGAGGGTGGGATGAGGGGAGGAAAAGGGTGGGGGGAATATGGGGGGGAAGAAAATTTTTGTTTTTTGTAAAACTTTTCAATAATAAAAAAAAAAACAAGGCCCCCTCGTTCGGGACTTAATCCTGGAGGAGGAAGTTGACCTGGCATGCATAACTGAGACCTGGCTGGGCCAGAAGGGGTGTGTGCCCCTCTCAGAGATGTGCCCTGACTTCCAGATATTGCATCAGCCGCGACTCCAGGGAAGGGGTGGAGGAGTGGCAGCTATTGTCCGGAAGAGTCTTTGCCCTCGCAGGATCCCTGCCCCTGAGATTGTTGGGTGTGAGTCTCTCCTTTTGAGGTTGGACTCAGGGGTTCAGTTGGGCTTGTTGCTGATGTACCTGCCTCCCAGCTGCATTACAACAGCCCTGCCTGTGCTGCTAGAGGCGGTAGCTGGGCTGGCGGTGGAGTTCCCCAGGCTTATGGTACTGGGGGACTTCAATTTGCCATCAGTTGGCGAATCCTCAGATGCGGCTCAGGAGTTCATGGCTTCCATGACAACCATGGACCTGACCCAAGTAGTTCAGGGTCCGATTCATAGGGGGGGACACACACTTGACCTGGTGTTTCTCTTGGGGCAGTGGAGATGTGATCTGGAATTAAGGGGTATAGATGCTTCTCCCTTGTCGTGGTCGGATCATTTCCTGCTGAGGTTAGACTTCAGGACGTTACTCCATTGCAGGGAGGCGGAACTGATTAAGTGGCTCCACCCCAGGGGCCTAATGGATCCTGAAGGGTTCCAGAAGGAGCTTGGGGAGATACCTGACTCCCTTGTCCACAATCCGGCTGAGTCCCTGGCAGCTGCCTGGAATAGGGCATCTGGGGCACTGGACCGGATTGCACCTTTGCAACCTCTCCATGGCGGTGGATCCAGGAAAGCTCCCTGGTTTACCGAGGAGCTCCAGGAGATGAAGCACCAGAAGAGACGTCTAGAGTGACGCTGGAGGACCAGTAACTCCGAATCTGACCGAACACTCTTAAGAGCCTTTATTAGGACTTATTTAGTGGTGATACAGGTGGCAAAATGTTTGCATTTTTTCCGCACTTATTGCATCCATGGATTCGCGCCCAGCTGCCCTATTTAGGGTGACTCGCTCCCTCCTTAATGTAGGGGGAGTGCAAGAGCCCTTGCAGGGTAGAGCTGAGGAGTTTGTGCAGTTTCTTTTGGATAAAATCGCTCAGATTCAGATGGACCTGGACTCGGATTGGGCAATTCCGACCGAGATGATGGGGACAGGTCTTAGTTCTATTGTGTGGGATGCGTTTGAGCCTGTGACTCCTGAGGTAGTGGACAAGGCTGTAGGAGCGATGAGTTCCTCCACTTGTTTGTTGGACCCGTGCCCCTCCTGGCTGGTTTCGGCCAGCAGGGAGGTGACACTAGGCTGGCTCCAGGCTTTAGTTAACGCGTCCTTGAGGGAAGGGGCCTTCCCACAACCATTAAAGGAAGCGGTTGTAAGGCCCCTCCTCAAGAAGCCTTCCCTGGATCCAGCAGAATTAAAGAACTTTCCTCCAGTCTCCAACTTACCCTTTGTGGGAAAGGTTGTAGAGAAAGTGGTGGCACTTCAGCTCCTGCGGTCATTGGAGGAAACGGATTATCTAGACCCTTTTCAATCTGGCTTCAAGCCTGGCTACAGCACAGAAACTGCTTTCGTCACACTGATGGATGATCTCTGGCGAGCCCGAGATGGGGGTCATTTCTCCATCTTGGTGCTACTTGACCTCTCAGCGGCTTTCAATACCATTGACCATGGTATCCTTCTGGGACGACTAAGGGAGCTGGGAGTGGGAGGCACCGTGTTACGGTGGTTCTCCTCCTATCTCTCTGGTCGGTCACAGTCGGTGTTGGTAGGAGGACAGAGGTCAACCCCTAGGCCCCTCGTCTGTGGGGTGCCTCAGGGCTTGGTCCTCTCTCCCCTCCTATTTAACATCTACATGAAGCCGCTGGGTAAGATCATCCAACGATACTGGGTGAGGTATCAGCAATATGCTGATGATACCCAGCTGTATATCTCTACCCCACATCAATTCAGTGATGCGGTGGATGTGATGTGCCGGTGCCTGGAAGCTGTGAGGGTCTGGATGGAAGTCAACAGGCTCAGACTTAACCCAGACAAGACCGAATGGCTGTGGGTATTGCCTCCTAAAGACTATCTTGACTGTCCATCCTTGGTTCTGGGGGGAGAAATTGTCCCCCTCAGAACGGACTCGCAATTTGGGTGTCCTCCTAGACTCACAGCTAAGATTAGAGCAACATCTGACAGCTGTGGCTAGGGGGACCTTTGCACAGATTTGCCTAGTGCACCAATTGTGACCCTACTTTGATCGGGAGGCTCTCCTCACGGTCACTCATGCCCTTGTCACCTCATGGTTAGATTATTGCAACGCGCTCTACATGGGGCTACCCTTGAAAAGTGTTCAGAAACTACAGTTGGTCCAGAACGCAGCCGCGCGAGCTGACCTAGGTACACCCACATTACACCAATTCTCCGCAAGCTGCACTGGCTCCCTATTGGTCTCTGGTCACAATTCAAGGTGTTGGTTATTACCTTTAAAGCCCTACATGGCTCAGGGCCAGGTTATCTTTGAGACCACCTTCTACCGCATAGCTCCCAGCGACCGGTAAGATCCCACAGAGTTGGTCTCCTCTGGGTCCCATCAGCTAAACAATGCCGGCTGGTGGGCCCACAGCATTGGGCCTTCTCTGTGGCTGCCCCAGCTCTCTGGAACCAGTTACCTCCTGAGGTCCGGACCATTCCCACCCTATTGGCCTTCCGAAAAGCAGTGAAGACCTGGCTTTTCTGGCAGGCCTGGGGCCGTTGATCTTGCTCTTGCAATCCGGTGAGATCCGGCCATGAATGGTATGAATGAGTTTTAATGTTTTTAATGTTTTTTTAATTTTTAAATGTTTTTTTATTAGGATTTTAAATGTATTGTGAGCCTCCCTGAGTCTTCAGAGAAGGGCGGCATATAAATTGAATTAAATTGAAATTGAAAATTGAAATGCTTAGACGTGGAAAGGGTCCATATGAAAAAAAGGTTGATGGAATGATTACTTCAGAAGCTTTCAAAAATTTAAAATTTGTTCAAAATCATCGATTTGTCGGATTTCCTGGGGAAAAAGTTTGGAAAGTGTAATAACAAATTTGAGGAAAAGATTGATGGATTGCGAACATCTAAAAACAGGTAGCCAATTGCAAGACTCAAATAAATTACAATTTCTCACATTTTTGGAGCCAGATTACTGGAATATTAAAGATGTAGTCATTCCATGGCCAGAAGCTGAAGAACAATTGCTTGAATTTGGTGAAATTTTTAATTATGAAATTAATATGAACGATTACAGAGATTTCATAGAAAATGTATTAAAAGATTCAAAGAACTATGCAATTCCTGACAGTATTAAAAAAGCTAAAGATATTGTCAGAACAATTGCTGTGAGTTCAGCAGAGGTAGAAAGGGGGTTTTCAAAAATGAACCTCATTTGTTCGGAATAAAGAACTCGCCTAACTATTCCCAACATAAGTAATCTGATGATGATTAGTGTAATTGGCCTACCTGTAACACAATGGGACCATATTCGTTCCATCAGAAAATGGCTAAGAGCACAACATTGCACAGCCGATGTTCCAAGAATAAAGAGCAAAAAAATTGCAACTGAGGAGGCTGCCACTGCCAATGAAAGAACGATGTGGAAACATCTTAAAGCTAAGGACCAGTAACACAAGTAAGTGTGTTAGTCTTATGTAAGGTGTAAGTGCATGCAGTTAAAAACTTACTTTCTGTATCTCTTCTTTGTGCAGGTCATTCATTAGAGCAAGGAATGTGAAGTTGAAGACAGACAATACAGTCATCGTTCTTCTGTAAGTACTTGTCATTCATTATGGCACGGACCGTGGTCAGTGACGTTGAAGACAGACAACACTGTCTTCGTTCTTCTGTAAGTACTTGTGTGTAGCTCTTTCAGTGTGTTATTCTTATGTAAGGTGCATGCAATTAAAAACTTCCTTTCTGTATCTCTTCTTTGTGCAAGTCATTCATTAGAGCAAGGAAGTCTGTGCCGTTGAATACAGACAACACTTTCATTGTTCTTCTGTAAGTACTTGTGTAGCTCTTTTATTGTTTTGTGTACTTATTTTATTCTTCTGTAAATAAGTAAGTGCACAAAATAATAAACTACCTTTTTGTATATCTTCTTTTTATAGGTCATTCATTAGGGCAAAGAACTGATGTCCACCAAGTCACATGACCAGGAAGCCACACCCACTGAATCACATGACCAGGAAACCATGCCCGCCGAGTCACATGACCAGGAAGCCACGCCCACCAAGTCACATGACCAGGAAGCCACACCCACTGAGTCACATGACCAGGAAGCCACACTCACAAAATAAGCCACATCCACAAATTAAAAATTAAAAATATTAAAAAATTTGGAACCCACCCCTGCTTCAAAAAGATTGTCAAAGTGGGGGCCAGTCTAATTTCTGCGGGGATAATAGTCCAAAAGGAGGCATCCACCACAGAGAAGGCCATTCTTCTGGATTTGCCAGATGTACTTCCTTAAGTTAAATTAAGGTTCGCAATATTGTACAAGAGGTAGCAACTAAAACCATCCCAAAAAAAAGAAACACAAGAAAGCAAAATGGCTGTCTGAGGAAGCTTTGCAAATAGATGAGGAAAGAAGGGAAGCAAAAGGCAATGGAGAAAGAGAAAGATACACCAAATTGAAGGCAGAATTCCAGAGAATAGCTAGAAGAGATAAAAATGCCTTCTTAAATGAACAGTGCAAAGAAATAGAAGAAAACAATAGAATAGGGAAGATCAGAGATATCTTCAAGAAAATTGGAGATATGAAGGGAACATTTCATGAAAAGATGGGCATGATATAAAGGACCAAAATGGCAGGGCATAAGGCAGAAGAGAATTGGCAAAATTACACAGAAAAACTATACAAGAACGAGCTTAATGCCCCTGATAACCACGATGGGGTGGTCACTGAACTCGAGCCAGACATCCTAGAATGTGTTGTGGCTCTGTTGCCTGAGCCTGGGCTATCGACAGATGCAGACTCTGAGAGTGAGGGAGAGGAGTTGGCAAGGCCTCCCTCTCCAGGACCCTCCTCTCTGGCAATGCCTCCGGAGGACACTGAAGGCCAAACGATAGGCTCAGAGCCAAGCACGTCCCTGCAGCCACAGGTGGACAGCGACGAGGAAAATAAGTGCTGGCTGGACCCTCGCCAGAGGCGCAGGGAGAAGCGTGCGCAGCAGAGAGGAAGGCGTGCCAGAGATTAGCTGAGTCACTGGACCACACCCCACAGGCTATAAAAGGGAGTGTGGTGGCCATTCGGACTCTGTGACGGACAAAGCTAATCTCTGGCGAGGCACTTTGCACCTTCGGACACAACACCTATTTGCTGTCGATTTAATTACAAACTGGACTATTCAAACTGTGTGTATTTTTGTCTGTGTTATCGGAGTAAAAGCTCTTGGCAGGCAGCCATGGAGTTGCTGCCAAGTTCCTTATCACTGACGTTGAGTGTTTGAAGAGTTTATTTAACCCTCGGCTGGCTGGTTGGGTGTGTGCATGGTACGGGGACAGAACATCTTGTCCGTCACCCCAAACGTTAACCCATCTCTAACCGAGATGGACCCACAACTGCAGCAAATAATACAACAACTACAAGCTAATAATCAGCTCCTGCAGCAGCAAGTTGGCCAGCTAACTGCGCAGCTGGCTTTGGGAAATGCTCCTGCAGCTGTCCCTCCACCTCCTTCTCCTCCCCGTCGGAAATGCCCTATCAATGTGCCAGATAAGTTCTCTGGGGAGCAGGAGATGTTCCCGGCCTTCATGGGACAATGCCAATTATTTAGGGCTATGAGGCCGGAGGACTTTCCGGACGACCGGGCTCGGGTGGCATTCGTAATTAACCTCCTCTCTGGCAATGCCGCCCGATGGGCCACACCCCTATTGCTGCAGAATAGCCCCTTGTTGGCAGATTATCAGGGCTTTTGGCAACATCTGAGGGTGATGTACGAGGACCCCCTGAAGACTCAGATGGCAGCCAGGCGCCTCAAGGACCTCCGTCAAGGGAAGCGCCCCCTGCAGGAATATGTGGCTGAATTTCGGCTTCTGGGCCAGGACTCTGACTGGAACGATGCAGCATTAAGGGACGCTTTCCAGGATGGCCTCTCCGACGACCTGCAGGACGAGCTGGTTCGGGTGGAGGCACCTCAGACCCTCGACGCCCTCGTAACGCAGTGTTTGCGCATCGACGCCCGCTTCCAATGGCGCAAGACCCGCCGGCCCGTCCAAGAACCCCTGATCATTTCTGCACCCCCGCGTCCCGCACCAACAGCGTCCCGGGTCACCCCGCGTTTCGTGGCAACCGCAGAGGAGCCCATGGAGCTGGGAGCGGCTCGACCTCGCCTGACAGCCCAGGAGCGAATGCGGAGACGCCAAGGGGGATTGTGCCTCTATTGCGGGGAGGCTGGACATTTTGCCGCCTCCTGCCCCAGGAAGCGCAGTGGGGCGCTCAAGCCTGTTCCAGAATCTCGGCGTGACCAGCCGGGAAACGGGGCAGGCCTGGCCTAGGGGAAACCCAGGGTCAGGCACGTAGCCATGCCCCGCCGGAGTCGGCGGCTGTGGACTGTGAGCCCCCTCGGCACCTGATTCTGGACGCCCGGGTTTTGTTGGCCAACCGGTCGGAGGGGCTTCAAGTGCATGCGCCGGTGGACTCGGGGGCCACGATGAACTTCATGGACCAGGCCTTTGTGGCCCATTTTAAGGTTCCCTTGGTTCCGGTGGACCCTCCGTTGAGGGTCAAGACTATTGACGGGCGGGAACTTGTAGCGGGGCCCATTAAGTTCGCGACTCAGCCTTTGCGCCTCACCATTGGGGCCCACGAGGAAGCGATCCAATTTTATGTGATGGCGGACCTGCATTTTCCGCTGGTCTTGGGGATGGCCTGGCTTCAGGCCCACAATCTGCAGGTGGCCTGGTCGAGGAACGCCATCTCCTTCCCGAGCCTGCAGTGCGTCGACCACATCTGCCACACCTGTGCCAGCCAGGATGTCTCCACCCCTGCCGTCTCTTTGCCTCCTGAGCTGACGCCCTTCACCGACGTGTTCAGCGAAAAGGAGGCGGACCGCTTACCCCCGCATCGACCCTATGACTGCCGGGTGGACCTGATCCCCAATGCGCCACTGCCCACGGGACGCCTGTATTCCATGTCGGAGCCCGAGTTGGCCGCCCTATGGGACTTCCTGGACAAAAACTTGGCCAGCCTTCGTCCTCCCCTCTCTCGGCCCCGGTCCTCTTTGTGAAGAAGAAGATGGGGGACTTATGCCTGTGCTGCGACTACCGGCGGTTAAACGCAATCACCGTGCGGAATCGTTACCCCCTGCCACACATCCCGGAGCTAATGGAGAGGTTGCGGGAGGCCTCGATCTTCACTAAGCTTGATCTCCGAGGGGCCTACAATCTGGTGCGCGTGCGAGAGGGGGACAAGTGGAAGAAGGCGTTTGGCACCCGATACGGCCACTTCAAGTACACCGTCATGCCGTTTGGGCTGACCAACGCCTCCGCAGTCTTCCAGCATCTAATGAATGACATTTTCCGGGACATGTTGGACCGGTTTGTGGTTATATACCTGGATGACATTTTGATCTATTCCCGGACCCAGGAAAGCCACCTCCAGCATGTCCGCCAGGTCCTACAGCACTGCGGGAGCACCAACTCTATGCGAAGTTGGAGAAATGTTTCTTCTTCCAGACTTCCATAGAGTTCCTTGGGCACATCATCTCCCCCGAAGGCATCGCCATGGACCCGCGCAAGGTAGAGGCCTTGCGTAGTTGGGAACCCCCTCGTCGGGTGAAGGACATCCAGCGTCTGCTGGGGTTCGCCAACTACTACTGAACTTTCATCCCGGACTTCGCCACCCTGACCTTGCCGCTGACCCAGCTCCTTCGGAAGAAGGTTCCGTTCCAGTGGGGTCCCCCGCAGCAACAGGCCTTCGAGGTCCTGAAACAGGCCTTCATCACGGAACCTGTCCTGAGGCACCCCAATCCACATCGTCCGTTCGTGGTCGAGACGGATGCGTCCAATGTGGCAATTGGGGCGGTGCTGCTACAGGCCCCGGTGGATGGCGGCACTCTTTTTTCCTGCGCTTATTACTCCCGGAAACTCAATCCTTCCGAGCGCAATTACACCATCTGGGAAAAAGAGTTGCTGGCTATCAAGGCCGCGTTCGAGGCTTGGCGGCATCACCTTGCGGGGGCCCGACACCAGGTGGAGGTGCGGACGGACCATCGGAACCTGGAGTACCTCACCACAGCCAGGAAGTTGAACCAGCGGCAGATCCGGTGGTCGTTGTTTTTCGCCCAGTTCAACTTCCACGTGACTTATATCCCGAGCGGCCACAACCAGAGAGCAGATGCTCTATCCCGCAAGCCGGAGTACTTTTGCCCTAAGGACTCCCTTCCCCCACAGACGGTGCTGCCAGCGGAATCCTTGGCCGCAGTCCAGGAACCGACGGACTTGCAGGCTCAGGTGCTGGAAGCGCAGCGTCGGGATGACTGGTCACAGCAGCGGAAAGTGGAAGTCGGCCCCGCGTCCCCATGGACTTTGGAGGAGGGCTTGTTGAAGCACCGGGGCCGGTTGTACGTGCCCATGAGTCCGCTCTGAGCCCTCGTCATGAACCAGTGCCATGACAACCCCGCGGTGGGACATTTCGGGTTCTTTAAGACATTGAATCTGGTGACATGGACTTTTTGGTGGCCTCGGGTACGGCACAACGTGCACGCGTACGTGATGTTCTGTGTGACGTGCCGACAGGCCAAAGCCGCGTCCGGCCCACCTCCTGGACTCCTCCAGCCACTGCCGACACCGGAGAGACCGTGGGGAGCCATCTCCATGGACTTCCTGATGGACCTGCCACCGTCCGCTACATTCACGACCGTCCTTGTGGTGGTGGATGCGCTCACGAAGATGGCACATTTTATCCCGTGCCGTGGACTGCCATCAGCCCTCACCACAGCCTGCCTGTTCCTGCAACACATCTTCTGCCTCCATGGCCTGCCGGACTGGGTGGTTTCGGACCGCAGGGCCCAATTCACAGCCCGCTTCTGGAAAAGCCTGATGGCCGCGTTGGAGGTGCAGGTGTGCCTGTCGTTGTCGCACCATCCAGAGACTAATGGGGGAACGGAGAAGGTCATCGGCATCCTCAAACAGTACCTCTGCTGTTTCGTCAACCAGCAGCAGGACAACTGGGCTGAGTACCTTCCCCTGGCGGAGTTCGCCTTTAACAACTCACAACACACCTCCACCCAGATGACCCCGTTCCATGCCAACGCGGGGTACCACCCACGGCTTTTCCCACTGTCCATCTCAGACTCCCCTGTTCCTGAGACCCAGGACTTCCTCTCGGAACTGCAAGCAGTGCAGCAGCTGGTGCAGCGGCAGCTGATCCGGGCAAAGGAGGACTACAAGCGGGTCACCGACTGCTCTCGACGGGCGATGCCACCGATGGAAGTGGGAGACCGGGTATGGCTGTCCACGAAACACCTCCCCACGGACCGGCTGGTAAAGAAACTCGACCACCGTTTTATTGGTCCCTTCCCGGTCGAGGCAGTCATCAACCCAGTGGCCTACCGGTTGACTCTGCCACGCTCCACCTGACTCCACCCTGTTTTCCATCGGTCCCTTCTGGTCCCTGAGGCCCCGCGGTCCCACCTCCGGGGTCCGAGGACTCCTGCTCCCCCGCCCACTGTTGCCGAGGATGACTCCATGACGTACGAGGTGGACAGCATCCGGGACTCCCGTTAGCTGAAGGGGCCCTTCCAATACCTCATCGCCTGGAAGGGGTACGGGCCCGAGGATTTCTCTTGGGAGGATGCTTCCTCCGTTCATGCCCCTGACCTGGTACGGGCCTTCCATGACCAGTTCCCGTCCCGACCGCATCCCGACCATCAGCTGCGGGGGAAGGGCCCTGCGGTGGGGGATAGTGTTGTGGCTCCGTTGCCTGAGCCTGGGCTATCGACAGATGCAGACTCTGAGAGTGAGGGGGAGGAGTTGGCAAGGCCTCCCTCTCCAGGACCCTCCTCTCTGGCAATGCCTCCGGAGGACACCAAAGGCCAAACGATAGGCTCAGAGCCAAGCACGTCCCCGCAGCCACAGGTGGACAGCGACGAGGAAAATAAGTGCTGGCTGGACCCTCGCCAGAGGCGCAGGGAGAAGCGTGCGCAGCAGAGGGGAAGGCGTGCCAGAGATTAGCTGAGTCACTGGACCACACCCCACAGGCTATAAAAGGGAGTGTGGTGGCCATTCGGACTCTGTGACGGACAAAGCTAATCTCTGGCGAGGCACTTTGCACCTTCAGATACAACACCTATTTGCTGTGGATTTAATTACAAACTGGACTATTCAAACTGTGTGTATTTTTGTCTGTGTTATCGGAGTAAAAGCTCTTGGCAGGCAGCCACAGAGTTGCTGCCAAGTTCCTTATCACTGACGTTGAGTGTTTGAAGAGTTTATTTAATCCTCGGCTGGCTGGTTGGGTGTGTGCATGGTACGGGGACAGAACAGAATGTGAAGTCAAATGGGCTTTAGGAAATCTGAGCAACAACAAAGCTAGTGGAGGTGACAGTATTCCAGCTAAGCTATTCAAAATCTTAAAAGACGATGCAGTAAAAGTGTTACACTCAATTTGCCAGCAAATTTTGGAAACTCAACAGTGGCCACAGGATTGAAAAAGGTCAGTTTACATTCCAATTCCAAAGAAAGGCAATGTCAAAGAATGTTCAAACTATCGCATCATTGCACTCATTTCACATGCTAGTAAGGTTATGCTTAAAATCATACAATCTAGGCTCCAGCAGTATGTGGATCGAGAACTACCAGAGGTACAGGCAGGATTTCGAAGAGGCAGAGGAACTAGAGCAGTGGTGGGTTGCTTCTGGTTCGCACCGGTTCATAAGAACCGGTAGTAAAAAATTTTAATAATTCGGAGAACTGGTAATAAGATTGGCTGGCCACGCCCCCGAACCGGTTCCCGGCCTGGTTGCGGTTTGCTTACCCCGCCCACTCCCAATCTGAGTCCCAGCTGATGGCTAGAGGGAAAAAAACTGTTTAAACTCTTGCCGTGGGGTTTTAAAGGACCGCCCTACAGCTGATCAGTGTTAAAAGAAAACAAATGAGTAGAACGGTGCCTGCAAAAATAGAAAAAACATCCCCTTTCAGCTTCAGCATAGGTTAATTAGCACAAGTTGATTAGATCGGCCTCCCGACTCTCAGCTGATTTGCTCTCAGCTGTTTTGCGCAGGGCGCTGTTGCTAGCTGCAAAGAGTGCTGGAGCAGATTTTTTCCCCCCTAGCTATGCCTGAAAAAACAAAACTGAAAGTAAAGCAGGTTCTTTGCTGCAACGTGACAAAATGAGGCAGAGAGAGATTTCTTTTTCTTTTTCCTCACCAAAAAAGGTAGGTGCAAACAATGGGAAATTTAGGGCAAAAGAGGAGAGTTCAAGATTTTAAAACACAAAAGAAAAAAAGCTCTATTTAACTAGGGAATTGTAATAATTGAGATACTATTAATTGTATATTGTGTTGAAAGCAGAAATGGTTAAGTTGTAGTTTGGAGGAATATATGGGGGAAATTATTTGGTTTATTATTATTGGTAAATATAATTAATTGATTAGTAAGAAATTGAATTGCATGGAAATAATTGGAATATTCATGTTCATATTGATTAATATACAAAAAGATAGTTATATAACTAATTGATTTATATTAAAATGTTGAATTTGTATTAAACAGCTGTAATATTACATAATTAACCAATGTGAGGATGGATATAAAAATAGATGACAATGGGAAGGGGTATAATATAGAATAGAAGGGAAAAATTGAATTTGATTAAGATTAGAGACCAGGATGAAGGGTAATATTGGTTTTTTTAAAAAAATAGATGAGGAATAAATATGGCAAAAAGGAAATATAGAAATTGTAAATTTAATTGAAATGACTAAACACTGTTTAAATTTGTGAACCGGCCAAATACTCTGTTCAAAGAAAATACATTGTATGTTTGTATGTGTGTTTCTAATTATTGCTATTTATTCATATTTGTTCTCTTTTATTCTTTAATGTTTAACAATTCATTCTTTATCTTAATATCTTTATATTTGTTTGAGGTTGGCTTTCTTCCCTTTCATCTTTTTTATTGTACAGCAATCTTTCTCCTCAAACCTACCACCTCTCTCTTTTCTTTCCTTCTTACTTTCTCTTCTCCCCCTCTTCTTCTCCTCTCTACTTCCTCTTCCTTTCTCCTTCTCCTCCTCTCTTCCTCCCTCTCTTACCCTCACTCCTACTCTAATTTCCCTTCCCTTCCTTCCTCCCTTCTCTTCTTTCTCTCTCTCTCCTTCCTTCTTCCATATCTCTTCTCCTTTCTTCATCCCTCTCTATTGCTGTATCCTTTTGTGCATATGGACTACTCAGAGGGCTGAAAAGGTTATTTTTGACTGGTCCTCGCACTTTTGACCAGTCCTCGAACTTACGACTGTCCTCACATTTTACGTTTTTGCCCTATCTTGTCACCATGGTGAAGAGAAGCAGTTGTGAAATGAGTGATACGGTTGTTAAGAATGCTACAATGGGCATAAATGATGACCAGTCAAAAGTGCGAAGACCGGTCAAAAGTGTGAGGACCTGTCAGAAATCACTTTTTTCAGCCCTCTGGGTAGTCCTTTTGTGCACATGGACTACTCAGAGGGCTGAAAAAGTTATTTTTGACTGGTCCTCGCACTTTTGACCAGTCCTCGAACTTACGACTATCCTCACATTTTACATTTTTGCCCTATCTTGTCACCATGGTGAAGAGAAGCAGTTGTGAAATGAGTGATATGGTTGTTAAGAATGCTACAATGGGCATAAATGATGACCAGTCAAAAGTGCGAAGACCGGTCAAAAGTGTGAGGACCTGTCAGAAATCACTTTTTTCAGCCCTCTGGGTAGTCCTTTTGTGCACATGGACTACTCAGAGGGCTGAAAAAGTTATTTTTGACTGGTCCTCGCACTTTTGACCAGTCCTCGAATTTACGACTGTCCTCACATTTTACGTTTTTTGCTCTATCTTATCACCATGGTGAAGAAAAGCAGTTGTGAAATGAGTGACATGGTTGTTAAGAATGCTGCAGGGGCATAAATGTGAGGATGGTCATAAGTGTGAGGACCAGTCAAAAGTGCAAGGACCTGTCAGGACCTGACTTTTTTCAGCCCTCTGAGTAGTTCCTATACACATAGCCATGGCCACCCGGTCACATGACCAGCTAGCCACGCCCACCCAGTCACATGACCTCCAAGCCACACCCACAAAATTAGCCACGCCCACAGAACCGGTAGTAAAAAAATTTAGAACCCACTCCTAAACTAGAGATCAAATTACCAACATACGCTGGATCATGGAGAAAGCTAGGGAGTTCCAGAAAAACATCTACTTCTGCTTCATTGACTATTTGTTGTGTGGATCACAACAAATTGTGGCCATTTCTTAAAGAGATCGGAGTACCAGACCATCGTATTTGTCTCTTGAGAAACCTATATGCGGATCAAGAAGCAACAGTGAGAACTGGACACGGAACCACTGATTGGTTCAAAATTGGGAAAGGAGTCCAGCAAGGCTGTATACTATTGCCCTGCCTATTTAAGTTAAATGCAGAGCACATGAGAAAGGCGGGGCTAGATGAATCAAAAGTTGGAATTAAGATTGCTGGGAGAAATATCAGCAACCTCAGATATGCAGATGATACCACTTTAATGGCAGAAAGTGAAGAGGAACTAAAGAGCCTCTTGATGTGGGTGAAGAAGGAGAGTGCAAAAGTTGGCTTGAAACTCAACATTAAGAAAACTAAGATCATGGTATCCGGCCCTCTCAATTCCTGGCAAATAGATGGGGAAGAAATGGAGGTAGTGACAGATTTTATTTTCCTGGGCTCCAAGATCACCACAGATGGGGACTGCAGCCAAGAAATTAAAAGAGGAAAGCTATGGCAAATCTAGATAGCATACTAAAAAGCAGAGACATCACCCTGCCAACAAAAATGCGTATAGTCAAGAGTATGGTTTTCCCAGTTGCAATATATGGCTGTTTGGAGATACATTCAAATTTATTTTATTAAACTACTTCAAGTGGGGAGATTAATAAATATTTATTGATGATAGTGGATCACTTGACTGGATGGGTTGAGGCTTATCCAGGTATGAGAGCCACTGCAGCAGTGTCCAAAATTATATTGGAACAGATAATACCTAGATATGGGATAGTAAAAGCCATAGACACAACTCATTTTACTACAAAAGTGCTTCAATCAATCATGGAGTGTGGGAATTCAGTGGGAATGTCATGTTCCATGGAATGCGAATTCATCTATACCAGTGATGGCAAACTTTTCGGTAGTGCGCAAACCAGAACGCGTGTGTGCATACTGTGCATGCACGCACACGCCACAGTGCTGGAGACCCAAAGACCAGCTGACATCGGCGCACATGAAGACCAGCTGGCTGACATGCATGTGCATGCCAGAAACCCAAAGACCAGGTTGCACACCAGCCAGCTGGTCTTTGGGTTTCTGGTGCATGCGAAGACTGGCTGGCCAGTGTGCATGCGCGTGCCAGAAACCAGAAGAGCAGCTGGCAACGGTGCACATGCCCACAGAGAGGGCTTTGCGTGCCACCTCTGGCATACGTGCCATAGGTTCGCCATCATGGATCTATGCCATGGACCGAATGTTTACCCTTAGCCTTGCTCAGAATTCGAACCTGTCCAAAAAGGGATATTTTACCTTATGAAATGATGTTTGGTTTACCACACTATCCACAATATGAAACTAAAGATATTTTTGTAAAGAACTGTATTCTTGGACTCTCTTCTTTATCTTACCTCAGAAATAAAGGACTACTAGCTCAAACCTTACCTCTTGAATTTGCTGTCCATAAGTTCCAGCCTGGTGATTGGGTCCTGATAAAAGCTGACATGAGGAAAAACCTAACCAGCCTGGGATAGGCCCTACCAAATCCTGCTGACCACTGAAACAGCAGTCTAAACTAAAGACAAAAGGTGGACCTACTACAAAAAGGACCAGTTGATGAACTTAAATAGTGGAATATGGTTCCTGGAGAAGACCTGCTGAAAATAAACATTACCAAAAACTGATGTGGTCATTGTGGTATGAATGGGTTTCTCGTTCCAGGAGTATCAAATTTTTGATTTTTCCTGCCTGAGTGATGGCCTCTGTTATTCCATCTGCAGAACCCAAAAGAAACTGCGGAACTTGATGATGGGTTTTGGAACCCCGAGAGATGGCATGCGTCAAAGAGAAGATTAAGGGTTTTTTTAAATGTATTGTTAACTAAAATTTTAAGGGGTTCAGGGAGACCAGAGTGGGATTGGGGGAGAACCCACAAGGGTCAAGGCTAGGTCCGGCAGAGGGCAGCGGCACTAGGCGTGCAGGGTTGGACATTAGGGAGGGGTTTAGAGGTCGATCTTACAAGGGCCATATGATCTGTACTGTGGGTGGGAGGGGCAGATATGGTGGAAGCAGGGGGCCATATCATGTTATGGGAGTGCGCTCTCGCTATCTTCGAGCGATTGCGCACTCCGGTCCCCAAGGCTTCACTTGTTCCCCAGGTAGCACAGACTCTCAGGGCCTGGGCCTTCGGCTGTTGTTGTGCAATGCCAGATCCGTGATAAATAAGGCCCCCCTCATTTACGATCTTATTCAGGAGGGGGGAGCGGATGTGGTGGGTATCACGGAGACCTGGTTGGGCCTAGAAGGGGGGGTGCCCCTGGTTGAAATGTGCCCACCAGGTTTCCGGGCATTTCATCAGCCGAGGGCTCAGGTAGGGGTGGGGGGTGATGGCGGTTATTATTAAAGAAAATCTATGTCTGAGGGAGACCACTGTACCTCAGATAGCCGGATGTGAGTCCCTCCTGGTGAAGTGGGGTCGTGGGGTGCAGATGGGCCTGCTGATTACGTACTTGGCTCCCTGCTACATGGCAGCGGCCCTGCCCGAGCTGCCTGACATGATAGCCGGGGTGGCGGTTGATACCCCCAGGCTTATGGTTATGGGGGATTTCAACCTGCCATCTGTCGGTGAAACATCTATGGCGGCTCGGGAGTTCTTGGCTTCCATGACGGCCTTGGACCTGACCCAATTAGTTCAAGGCCCTACTCACATGGGGGGACACACTCTGGACTTGATTTTTGTCTCTGGTCAGTGGCAGAGTGATCTGGAAAGAGGGGATTTAGTCATCGAGCCCTTGTCATGGTCACTCCCTCCTTCGTATGGACTTTCAAACAGCTACACCTTGCTGCAGGGAGACGGAACACTGGTGAGGTCTCATATTAAGATCTACCTAGTGGCGATAAAAGCGGCAAAATTTAATTATTTTTCTGCTCTTATCGGGTCTGCAGAGAAACGCCCAGCAGCCCTTTTTAGGATGACCCACTCCCTCCTTCATCTGGGAGCGAGGGAAGACCCCTTGTAGGGCAGGGCTGAGGATTTTGTGAAATTCCTGCATGACAAAGTCACTCAGATTCAGGAAGGTCTGGACTCTGATTGGGTAGAGTGGTAGATGGAGTGATGGAGGGGGGTCTTGAGAATGTTATCTGGGAGGGGTTTGACCCTGTGACTCCTGAAGACGTGGACAGGATTCTGGGGAGGCTTAGCGCTGCCACATGTTTATTGGATCTGTGTCTCTCCTGGTTGGTGCCGGCCTCCTGGGAGGTTACGCGAGGCTGGCTCCAGGGGATTATTAACGCTTCTTTGAGTGAGGGCTACTTCCCCTCCTCTTTGAAAGAGGTGGTGGTGAGGCCTCTCCTCAAGAAGCCTTCCCTGGACCCAGCTGTATTAGTGAATTATCGCCCAGTCTCCAACCTTTGCTTCGTGGCGAAGGTTGTTGAGTGTGTGGTGGCGCGACAACTGCCCCAGTACCTGGATGAATCCGATTATCTAGACCCGTTCCAGTCGGGCTTCAGGCCAGGGCACAGCACGGAAATGGCATTGGTTGCATTGGTTGATGATCTCTGGAGGGCTCGGGACAGGGGTTGCTCCTCTGTCCTGGTCCTATTAGATCTCTCAGCGGCTTTTGATACCATCGACCATGGTATCAACTGCGACGATTGGAGGGGTTAGGAGTGGGGGGCACTGTGTTGCGGTGGTTCTCCTCCTTCCTCTCCGACCGTATGCAGTTTGTGTTGGCAGGAGGGCAGAGGTCGACCTCGAGGTGCCTTGTATGTGGGGTGCTGCAGGGGTCAGTCCTCTCGCCCCTTCTGTTCAACATTTAGGTGAAGCTGCTGGGCAAGATCATCCGTGGTTTCGGGGTGAGATTCCATCAGTACGCTGACGATAGTCAGCTGTACATCTCCACCCCGGACCACCCTAATGATGCCCTTGACGTGATGTCCCAGTGCCTGGAGGCCGTGTGGATCTGGATGGGGAGAAACAGGCTCAAACTCAACCCCTCCAAGACCGAGTGGCTGTGGCTTCCGGCGTCCTGGTATAGTCAGCTGGTTCCATCGCTGACTATTGGGAGTGAGATCCTGGCCCCCTCAGAGAGAGCTCGCAACTTGGGTGTTCTCCTGGATGCATGGCTGTCTTTGAAAGATCACATGACGGCCGTGGCCAGGGGAGCTTTCTATCGGGTTCGCCTGATGCACCAGTTGCGTCCCTTTCTGGACCGGGATGCCCTGCACACGGTCACTCATGCCCTAGTCATGTCCATCTGGACTACTGCAACACTCTCTATATGGGGCTCCCCTTGAAGAGCACTCAGAGGCTCCAACTGGTCCAGAATGCGGCCGTGCGGGTGGTTATGGATGCGACGGCACACCCACGTAACACCACTCCTGCGCGAGCTGCACTGGCTCCCGGTGGTCTTCCGGGTGCAATTCAAGGTATTGGTCACCACCTTTAAAGCGCTCCATGGCTTAGGACCGGGATATATATGAGACCGCCTTCTGCCATCAACAACCTCCCTCCCACCGGCTGATACGCTCCCACAGAGAGAGGCTCCTCAGGGTGCCGTTGGCCAAACAATGTCAACTGGCGACACCCAGGGGGAGAGCCTTCTCTGTGGGGGCACCAGCCCTCTGGAATGAGCTGCCCCTAGAGCTTCGTCTTAGCCCCGACCTGCGTACTTTTCGCCACACCCTTAAGACCCTTCTGTTCCAGCAAGCCGGACTGGCCTAATATGAATTTTAAATGGGTGTATGTGTGTTTTAAATTGAGGGCCAATTTTATATATTAGATTTTAATTGGTTTTAAATTTTATAAATCTATGTGTTTTTAATATGGCTGTATACCGCCCTGAGTCCTTCGGGAGAAGGGTGGTATAGAAATCTAATAAACTTTCAAACTTACAAACTTTGCGTTGGTTCTGTGATTGTAATTGTTGTCATTGTGGACCAGTATGTGCTTGTGAAGAACCTTGTGATATAGTAATAGTGGAAGACTGGGTAGATTAACTGTGTAAGAATTGGGGCCTTTAACCTGATCAACCTGCCTTGAACACAGTAGTCCTAGGAGATAGTGATATCATAATCACTGAAGCAGGGGTGTTACCTTTACTACCGGTTCGCAACGGGATCACGCACACACGCTTGCTTCACTCGTGCATGCGCAGATCGCTTCTGATGATGTCAGGGTCTGTGGACGGAGCCTCCCACTAGTTTTACTACCGGTTCTATAGAACTGGTCTGAACCGGGGGCAACCCACCACTGCCCTGAAGATATAGGATGAATCGATTTAAGGCAATGGTTATAATTTTCTTACAGGAGGAGGAACTAATAGGAGGAGAATATAATGCAATGATTAATCTGAAAAACCATATATTACAAGCAAGGGTCTTTTCTTTGCTTAATGTAACCTTTTAGTCTGGAATTAACCTGACACAACCTAGTAACCCATTTAAAAATGCACCTAAACTTAGTGGGTTATGGACGGATGCGGGTAATGAAATTCTTAACTGGCATGCTACAGATTATATTGGATATGTAGAAAGTTTGCCTATGTGCAATTGCCTAGCAGTTGGTATGGAGCATGTGTATTTTTTTTCCTCTGCCCATGCAACAAGGTGACACACATGTTTGTTGTCTATATGCATATGGAATAAGTCAACCCATCTCTTCTTTGTACAAATAAAAGCTGTAATTTTCCAAGCCTCTTTTTGAGTCTCATTTTGGCATTCTGGTGACTCAAGTGCAGTTCTTTTCTGTTTTCTTTCCTGTCTTGATCCGGAACCTGACACTGGGTGGTCATGTGACTGGGTGGGTGTGGCCAACTCAATGTCACTCACATCAAGAAGTGCCTCGCCTGGCCTCTCCTCGCCCCTCCCCTTCCAGCCAGTCCTTGACTTGTCTTGCATGTTATGGTGAGAGAGGAAGCTTTTTCAAACTCATCTTCCCCTTGATACTAGCCAATAAGATGAGATTTTGCTATCAGAAGACCTGATGTATATTTCCAAGTATTGTTTATTGCCATTCTCTTGGTAAGACTGAATGGGGAGATTTATAAAGACTAACAGAGTTGGAAGGGACCTTACAGGTTTTCTAGTCCAACCCCTTCTCAAGCATGAGACCCTTTACGATTATGGACAAATTTCTTCATAAAAACCTCCAGTGATGGTGTACCCACAACTTCTGAAGGCATCCCATTCCTCTGATTAATTGTTCTTGCTGTCAGGAAATGTCTTCTTATTTCTACGTTGGATCAGTTTGATAAGTTTCCATCTCACAGATCCATCTCACAGTTACTTCCAGTTGAGCCAGGCACCACCTATGCACCTGTGCATTTGGTTTTTTTCTTGCTAAGTGTAAAATCTTACTTTACTGTCCATTAAATTTCATTTTTTGTGAGAAATGATGTTCTACAGTGGCATTCAGTTACAATTTTGCAAAATGCACTAAAGCTTGAAGAATACATCTCTGCTTATACTGATAAAGATTATTCTTTTTGAACATTAAAGCATGTAGTCAAGCAAATATTTCCAATCCATTGTAAATGAAAACAAATTTGAAAGGGATTTTCAAAGCAGTCAGTGGATGCTTACCATTTTTCTCTTCTTTTTTAATTGAATCTTTCTACTTTATTTTTCCCCCCTTGGGCCTTATTGCAATATTCCAAAACTTTCAGAGATCCTTCACAAAGAACCACTTCTAATTTAACTGGAATACATTGTTTTCATTCTCAGTTTTTCTGGTTACAGAACTTCCCTTCTCCTTTACTCATCATTTCACCCTTCAATGATGTTTGTATGTACTTGCAAGAAAAAGAAGCGTTTAATTTTGGAGCTGCCCAGGCGAGGGCAGGCCACCATATCCAGGCCTGGCTTCATCCCGAGCGGTGATCCCAGCACCAGTTCAGCAGCCACCACCGCCTCATGAGCCAGTAAGCCTGCCTAGCCTGAGACCCACAGACTCCTGGCCAGTCTCCTGGGAACCGGGCACGAAGGGACAATCGTGCCTGGCCCCACATTGCCTGGAAAGGCTGGAGGGCAAGGCTTCCAGGTCCAACAAAGGGGCCAGGGGCAGGACTTCCTCCTTGTTGACTGATGAGTGGAGATCCAAATCCCAGCCATTAAACAGGGGAAACAGTCAGTGCTGGAATATGTCCAAGAATTTCAAAGATTGGCCAGCTGATTGGGGGAGTGGCCCTCAATGCCTGCTGATGACCAACTTTCCAGAAGGGCTGAATAAGATATACTACACCTGCTTGTCCTGGGGAGCTCCATGGACCCTCCCAGGGTGGTACATCTTACCCAGCAAAGTGGAAATCGAACTGGCTGAATTCCACAAGCATATGGGTCGAGAAGGCTGAAGCCACTATGCTCCAGAGAAATGGAGCACCTAAAATGGGAGAAAGGGAGGCGTTCCTCCTCAAAGCTGGCTAAGCCATGTTGGGGCCCCATTACTTCTGCTGCAGCAAAGAGGGACACCGAGCAGCACAGTGCCTCACCATGTGGCTGGCTGTTGCCACCCATCCCCAAGTCCCACCAAATACAGAGAAAGGTCCACCTGTCAGCCTCTATGATGCTTGCTTGCTATCGGCTGCCATAGTAACAGGAAGCAGGGAAGATAGGCAGTTGAGGGGGGATGGGAGCTGGAGAGAGATGGCCTGTGTGAATGAAAAGGGAGGATTGCTCTCATGATCTACTGTGCAGCTGAATGGATTTGTTTATACCCAGTCAAGGTCAACCGTCCTGGCATACCAGATGGGTGAAAACACCTGAAGATTCGCCCCACATGACACCATATGGCAGGGGTGCAATTCAGCAGGTTCTGACAGGTGCTGGAGAACTGCTAGTGGAAATTTGAGTAGTTCGGAGAACCGGCAAATACCACCTCTGGCTAGCCCCAGAGTGGGGTGGGAATGGATATTTTGCAATATCCTTCCCCCAGGACTGGGGTGGGAATGGAGATTTTGCAGTATCCTTCCCCTGGAGTGGGGTGGGAATGGAGATTTTGGAGTATCCTTCCCCTGCCATGCCCACCAAGCCACGCCGACCAAGCCACACCATGCCCACCAAGCCATGCCCACAGAACTGGTAGTAAAAAAATTTGAATTCCATCACTGCCATATGGGTTGGGGATTGGACATTCAGCCTGGGTCCTTTTGGGGGGAGGGATTTGGGGATACTTTCAATATGTAACTTTTGCGCCTTTTGCTTCAGATTTTTCTTTTTTTTTGTTGCTATCATTTCAAACTCAGTAAAAGTACATCTTCTCTACAAACATGGAGTTGGGGGGTTTCTTTCTTGGGTTTTGAACAGACGCACACCTGACATTAAGCAAGATCTGCTTTATCAGTCAGCCCTGAGTGTTAGGTGTTTTGTGACAGCCATGGCAGTCTCTTCAAAGGCCACCAGATGGGAGCAAAGAGGCACCTTTGATCCCACTGGTGGGTCAAGGGGCTACAGCCCCTGCAGCCCCATTGGGGAAAGTTAATGGCCCTCTGGCCCCCTCACACACTTTGTAAGGGAGGGGCCAGAGACCCCTATAAGAACCCCTGCACAGGGGCTGCTCCCTGCTTTTTCTCTGCTCTTGTTCTACCTTCCTATGGGACTGATCCATAGGCTCAATCCAGGCATGGATGCCTCCATGCCAGGGAACTCATTTTACTCCACTTTTACTTCTAAATAAAGACTTAATTGATTGCATCCTTGTGTGCTGACCTTTTCTTGGAAGCGCCCTCAACGAACCATCATTCTTCATGAGATCCCTCACAAGGTGGTAGCAGAGGATGGTTTGAGGCAGCGCTTCCAAGCCAGCAGAAACAAGATGCCAGGAGGTTCCAGCAAGAACCCCTCGGAGATGGATGGTAGGACTTCCCTGGTTATGACCAGGAGTGTCCAAGCAAGGTTGGCAGCCCTGCATCTGGTCCCTTAAGCGAGCTTCGATCCAGAGGAGGGTACAGATGATCTCTATGCCCCCAGAGGACCCAGCGGAACGCAAGGGACCCCTTTTCATGCTTCCTTGCAGCTGCAAGCCACAGAGGAAGGCATGGAAGACCAGCAGTCCACCCAGGACTGCCAGGACACTGGGGATGCAGCCAGGGACCAGGCCAACCCTAGCGTAGACCAGCTCACTGGCGAGGAATGCAGAGAGCTGCTACGAACGCTTCTAGCAACCCGAGGGACGCCAGAAGCCCAGCCACGTGGGACACCAGCGCAGGGGGCCTCTGAACACCACTAAGTCCTTCCCCAGCGCCCAGGAGGCTCCCCAACGTGGCGCCGTCACCCTGGGGGCCCCGGGGGCCCAGAGCTTTTGGCGCCAAATCGCGACCTGCAGCTTCCGGGGCCAACCGGAAGCAACATGATGGTCCCCAGGCCACCTACTCCAGCGAGGCTTGGTGGGCCCCAGCTAGGCCATGAGGCCCAGCAACTGATGGCAGCCAGCCAAGACAGCATGCAAACTGCTCACCCCCCCCATCGGCAAGCCTCAAAGTCTGCCCAGCCGCTCCTGCTGCAGTGAGCATCAGGGTCCAATCCAAGTCCTGGTTGCAGCCCTGGAGGCCACGATGACCGCGGCCTCAACCTTGGGGGCAGCCAGCCTCCCTCAACACCCCCAGGGGACCAGCGAGGGGGGGGCGTCCAGTCTGGAGCCCTCCAGCCAGGACCCAGGCCTCCAGGGAGTCCCAGAAGAACCCCTGGGGCCTCCAGCCTTCCCAACACCCCCACTGAGACAATGGAGGACTCACCTCGATGACTTCAGGGGGCCTCCAGCCGAGCCTCCCACCTCCCAAGATGACTGCCTCCTCCGGAGTCTTCAGGACCAGCGGTGGGCCCCTCCAGGCTATCCTTGGCATTTTCGGGCTTTTCCAGCCCCATCCTGCAGCCTTCGCCCTGTGGTAAATGTTCCAGTACCAGTGGGGTTTCCAGAAGACTCTTCAGAGCTCCACAGGCCTGGGCCCAGGCCTGGCCCTGAAGCACAGAGGGAGAGGTCCGCTCCCGTCGGCTCCTGGGCTGGAATGAGTTCTGAGCATGCTCAGTTGGCCCCATCTGAAAAGGAGAAAAATAATCAGAGAAAAATACCTACACCGGCCAGCAGAGGGATCCCTCTCCTATTTACTTCAATGGAACCAAAGCAGAGATACCAAGGACAGCAAAATACATCAGCATTTTCTGCCCCAGCTGTGTCTGTTCTCCCAAATAACTTTCAGAAACTACATATGGGAGGGGAAAACTTTAACGTATGGAATAAAGAGATACAGGTATGTCTCTTAAAAGAGGGGACCCTAGAAATGGTTCTAGACCCCCCACCTTTCCCTTGGGGACCTCAAGAGGAGTGGTACCACAGGAGAGCCTATACCACTCTACTGAGCTCACTGGATACTAAATTGTACCCTAGCATTCCAGATGGGCTCATAGCTGGTGAAATTTGGGGGTTGTTATATAGCTTATTTAATAGTGATAGCTTGGGCTCCACCACAAGACTCACAACGGAGTTCTATAACACCAAGCTAAAATTTGGGGCTAGCATGGCTGAGCACCTGGGAAAGTTGAAGGCACTCAGGGCAGAGCTGGTGCTCAGGGACTACCCTGTGACTGAGGCCAACATGATCACTGTCATTCTGGCATCCCTGGACAAAAGTTGGGTCAATTTTATTGTCTCACTAGAGGGAACCAGAAAGGAAGCCATGACTCTGTCCTACCTCACAGGGAGGCTCAGTGAGGAAGAAAGGAGGCGTAGAGATGCGGGAGAGTACACCAGGGCCACAACTCATTGCATCAACAGAAGGCACCAGAGTTCAGAGCAGGTTAACGCTCTACCCAAGTGTTTCATCTTTGGCTCTGAGGAGCATCTGAAGAAGGACTGCCCCCATTACCAGCAAGGATCTAAGCATGGTCCCAATCAAGGAAGGGGCAGGGGGCAGAGAAGGGGGCCTGGCAGGGGAAAAGGTGGTGCTAAGGGCAACTCTGTGTATACTAGTTACCTCACCCCCGCCACAAAGGCTAATGGCCCTACTGGCTTCTGGTTACTGGACTCTGGGGCTTCATCTCACATTGCTAACTTGAGGCAAGGCTTTAAGAGGTTAAGGAGAATTAACTCCTCCATTAAGGTTGCAAATGGTAACAATGCTTTGGTTGTTGGGGAGGGCACTGTTTCTGTACCAGGGCTGGGCAATGTCAAAGGTGTATTACATGCTCCCTCTATAGCCAATAACCTGTTAAGCATAACCAAGCTATGTGATGATGGCAGGGTGGAGGTATTGTTTCGCAAAGGGGGAGGTCATGTCACTCGAGACAAAAGGGTCATTGGCAATGTTACCATTATAAATGGTTTGCCATATTTCTCCCCCGAGTACCCAGCCACAGGAGACAGCTCACAGGGTGCCACCCCAGAAGGGTCCTGCGTGCAGAGAGAGAGAAAGGCTCCACAGCCAGCTCCCAGGCTGTCAAAGATGCACAAGACTGAGGCAGTTGCACCCACACTGCCTCAACCAGCACCACGGCCTTCCAAGGTCAATGCGGGCAAGAAACCCGAGCCTCAGCAGGCACCTAAGGCAGATAAGCCCAAAAAAGGGCCTAAGGTGCCAGCACCGCCCAAGGCAACCAGAGCCAAGGGGGTGTCAGTGGGAAAGCCGCTCCATACTAAATGTGCCCACGTCTTACATCAGAGATTAGGCCATACGATCTTCCCAGTGGTTAAAAAGATGGGGGAATTCACTGAGGGGATTCACCTCCAGGATTGTGTGGTGTTTTTGGACTGTGCCATCTGTAAGAGGGCAAAGAGGAAGGCCGCCCCAGCACCTAAGGTGTCACAGCGTAAAACCCAATACCCATATCAATTAATACATGTTAATTTGGTTGGGCCATTTACACTGTCCCTAGGAAAGAGGCAGTATTTCCTCACTGCCGTTGATGATTTCTCAAGGTACGGCCATGTGTATACCCTCACAGAAAAGTCTGAAGCCTTTGATGTCATAAAATCACTGTACAACTATGTAGAAACTCAGTACAAGACAAAGATCGTGCAACTGCAGAGCGACCGTGGGGCCGAGTTCATGTTCCGAAAATTCCAGGACTGGATAAGGCATAAGGCATACACCATTTTTGTACAGCACCTTTTTCTCCTTCACTGAACGGCATTGTAGAAAAACGAAATGGCATTCTACAGACTATGGTGCGCAGCCTAATTGCGGATGCTGGGATTGCGGAATCGTACTGGGCGGAGGCGGTACACTATGCCAACTACACCCTGAACCGCACCTGGAGCAGCGTTGTGAACCAGACCCCATATTTTCTGGTCCATGGTAGGAAGCCAAGTTTGGGACACTTGCGTGTGTTTGGCTCCTACGCTTGGGTGCACATCCCCAAGCAGCTGCGGAAGAAGGGGAGATCCATCGCCCAGAGACTGAGGTTCTTGGGCTATGCCCCTGGCTCCAAGGCCTACTGATTCCTGGGAGAAGGGGGCAGGACTGTGACTTCCCAATCTGCCTCATTCGAAGAGGACTCCAATTGGACCCAGATCCACTCAAATGATCTGGGTCCATACATTAACCGGCCCAGCAAAGCTGCACCAACCATGACACCGCCTGAGACAACCACAGACCCTGCCACCAACGAGAGCAAGGAACAGGATGAAGAGGTCAGCCTACCTGGTCCAGATGAGGAGGATGAGCCGTCCAGTCCTGAGGGGGAAGACACACCATCTTCACCTGACTCTTCGCCTCTAGCAATGCTTCAGAGGCCCATGATGCCCAACGCCTGGGACCGAGGACCTCCACATCCCAGTCGTGAACAGCCAGTCGGCGAGGAACCTGCAGAGGAAAAGGGTGGTGAGTGGCAGGAGGTCAGAAGGTCAAAGCGGTCCAACAAGGGGGTCCCACCAAAGACAATTGACATTGGGCACGTCGCATCCGTCAACAGCATCATGGTCACCCCAAAGACTTTCTCTGACATCCAGGAGCTGCCCATTGAAGAACAGGAGAGAAAGGCTTCCGGTTTGGCTTCCGTCGCTGTCAGACGGTCCCTTGGGACCGCCAGCCCCGTCACCCATAAAGAGCCGCCTTCACAGCTGAAAGGCGGCTCAAAAAACTCCATTTCCATAAGGAAATGTGAGATAGAGCAGGCGAGGGCAGGTAGAGCCCTCTGCGAAGTCCCCAGAGTTTTTCTTTTACTCTTGGGGACGAAGCAGGATGAGGCTCCCTATTTCCTTCACCGCTGCTCCGGGCTTCGGGAAACCTCTGCCTTTCGCAGAGCCAGGCGACGTGACCAAGCCTCTTAATGAAAATCAACAGATGGTTTAATTAAAAAGAACGAGATTTGGACTTGGGACCCTAAATCGCAAGTATTTTTAACGATTTTACAAGCATTTTTAAGTGAAGGGAAAAAAAGTTTAAAATGGCGACTGCTGAGGCTTGAGAAGAAGAAGAAAGCTGAAAGCGAAAGTCCTTCCGTAACAAGCTACAAAGTAGCGGAATAAACAGTGCTGGCTAGAATCTAGAAGAAAAATATCTATTTTAAGTTTCTTTTTTCTTGGAGATTTGATATTGATCTTGTTTAGGGAGAAGTTTTCTTTCTTCAAAAAAGAGTTTGTCTGTGTGGCAGGATGGCGTTAAAACTAATAAAGCCTGACAAACAAGCAGCAGGGGGGGTGTTCCCCCATTTACAATTATGTGAACAAGTTTCGAGCTTACAGACTCAGAAGAATGGCTTTAATTTAAAAGAATTTGTCCTGGAGGAAATGGCAAGATATCATGAGACTGTGAACCAGAATTTTGAAAAATTTAGGCAGGAAATTAAAGAATTGATACAACTAAAGTATGATAATTTGCAACGAAAGATTGTAACAGTGACTAATGCTTTTTCAGAAATAGTTATAAAGATGGATACAAATATTAAGTTATTAGAGTCTAAAATGGAGGAAGCTGATGATAAGATTTATAATTTGGACAATAAAATACAAAGAATTGAAAATGATTTGATAAATATTCAAGACAATAGTTTAGAAGTAAAGTCTAAAAAGGAAGCTGGTCACGAGACTTACAATGCAGAAGATATAAAGCAAGGGGTTGAAAAAGAAGTTACAATGATGCAATACAGGCTCACGGAATTCGCGGTTAGAATGAGAGGGTTACAGGAAAATAATAGAGATGATTTAAGAAAAATATCTGCTCAAGTTTTGGCCGGGATTTTAAAGGTTCATCCTGAGGAGGTATCTTGTAAGATTGACAAGGCCTATAGAGTAAATTCTTGGATTGCAAAGCAAAGGCAATTGCCTAGAGATGTGGTGATTTACTTTACAGATAAAGAAATAAGAAATGATATTGTGCAAAAATCCTTTAATTCTACTCTACAATTGTATGGAAGAAAGATCTGGATATATAAAGAGTTGCCGCAAGATGTTAAAAGATAGAAAGAAATTTGGATTTTTGGTGACTGAGCTAAAGAAACAAAACATCTCATTCAGGTGGGACATTCCAGTAGGCATAATATTGAGATATCTAGGAGAAAGATATCAACTAAATACTGTTGAAAAAGCGGAAGAATTTTACTACAAGGTTCTCAAAAAGCAAAATCAACAAGAGATAGAAATTCAGGATAAGCAGAAGGAGGTGGAAGTAATGGAAAAACAACAAGTTACAGAGGTTTTTGTAGATGAGCCGCTTCTGGATTCTCCTTCAGAGGTCTCAGCTGGACTATTTATAAATACAAGAGAGGCGGCTTTGGATTCTAATGTGATGACTTATCAAGTTACAGACCAGCATGGAAATCAATCAGTTGATATACAATTCATAGAACCAGAATGGAGATTTAAGCCACAAAAGCAAAACCAACAAGATCAAGTTATAGATCAGCATGAAAACCAAACAGTTGTCTAACCCACAAAAAGTCAAGAAAAGAAGAAGCAGGTCTCACAAAAACAAAAACTTTTAAACTAAACAACAGTGTAATGCCAGTTATCTAAGAGATGATTGAATATATGAAAAGATAGCTGAGGCAAAGTATTGGTTCATATTATCTTGAGGAGAGTGACAGACCTCTGCAGTGCTGTACTTTTGGGATGTGAAAAGGGCCTTAAACTGAATGGATTGGAACTATCTTTTTTTGGATTCTTTGATAAATGTACTACGTTTATGCTGAGCTACAAGGCAAGAGAGTTATGGGATTGGGGCACGCAGATGATCTGGTTGTTACCCTATTACGGTGGTTGGAATTAATAATTTGGATGAAAGACACCACTATAGACACTATATGGAATACAAATATAAAGTCACTCGGGTGGTTGTTTTTGTTTTTTTTTAGAAGATATTTGCTATTGATGGGGGCAGATGGTAATTGAAGATACCGAACATACTGTTGGAATTAGGATGTGATGTTACCCTAATATGGGTGATGGAGTTAACAATCCAGCTGAAAGACATTACAGAAGATATCATATGGATTACAAGCTTAAAGTCATTTTAAGACGATTTTATTTACATAAGGGAATACTTTTTAGTGGTATGGGCAGAAGAATAAAGATATTAAGAATTATTAAGTATGGTAGTCCTGTAGGAAAGTGGGTGGAGACAGGTTAGCTTATTGATTGTTTAGTTTAAGAAAAGGGATATTATGTTTAGATATGAATATATGTAAAAGATTTGAGTTAAGAGATATATCTATGGGGGTGGAGGAAATGGGCAGACTATGAGTTGAATCAATGTTAAATTAGGAATTATTATATAG
The DNA here is from genome assembly GCF_059756535.1 of Pantherophis guttatus. Taxonomy (NCBI): domain Eukaryota; kingdom Metazoa; phylum Chordata; class Lepidosauria; order Squamata; family Colubridae; genus Pantherophis; species Pantherophis guttatus. The sequence continues at coordinate 115,204,996 of NC_142065.1, read as the reverse complement.
TCTTATAGTGGAAGGTTGCTTTGAAATGTTATATTAATATACATAAAAGATTTGATTTAAGAGATATATGTATGGGGGGGAGAAAAAGGGTAGATTATGAGCAGAAATTGCTAAACTGGGAGATATAATAATATTATTATGTTAAATTAGGAGTTATTATATAATGTTATAGTAGAATGTTATTTTGAAATGTATAGTATAAGGGGGATATAATAATATTATTAGAAAGAAAGGGTCAGCGTATGGGGGATGGAGCAAGGGGATGGTAAAGTATTATATAATCTGTTATGAATTTGGGTTTTACTTTGAAGAAGCCACAGGGGGAGGGGAGGGGGAGGGGGGGTTAGGGAGGAGGGGGGGAAAGGGGGAAAAATTTGTATTTGAAAAACTTTTTCAATAAAAAAAAACTAAACAAAAGATTATAAAAATGGCTAATGGTTTCTCAGAATTTTTGATCAGGTTGGATACAAATATTAATCTATTAGAGGCTAAAATGGAGGAAATTGAGGACAATTTGGAAAATAAAATAGAAAAAATTGAAAATGATTTGATAAACATCCAAGACAATAGTTTAGAAGAAAAACCTAAAATGGAAGCTGATTGTAATGTAGAAAATATACAACAACGTATTGAAAAGGAAGTTTTAATGATGCAATATAATTTTACTGAATATGCGATCAGACTGAGAGGATTACAGGAAAATAACAAAAATGAGTTAAGGAAAATATCTTCTGAAGTTCTGGCTGGGATTTTAAAGGTTCATCCTGAGGAGGTATTTTGTAGGATTGATAGAGTTTATAGAATAAACTCCTGGATTGCAAAGCAGAGGCAATTGCCTAGAGATGTGGTGATTTATTTTACAGATAAAGAAATAAGAAATAATATTGTGCAGAAATCTTTTAAGTCTACTTTGCAACTGTTTGGAAGAAAGATTTGGATTTATAAAAAATTCCCGCCTAAGATGTTATTGGAAAGAAAGAAATTTGGTTTTCTGGTGGCTGAGCTTAAAAAAAGAAAGATTTTATTCAGATGGAATGCTCCAGTTGGTATAATATTGAGATATCAAGGAGAAAGATATCAATTAAATACTGTTGAAAAAGCGGAAGAATTTTATCAAAAATTTTTAAAAATGAACTTAACATCTTTATGCACAACACAAGACAAGCAGAAGGAGTTAGAAATAAAGGAAAAATATCGAGTTACAGAGGCCTTGGTAGATGAATTGCCTTTGGATTCTTCAGACACCTCATCTGGATTATTTATAAATAAGAGAGAAGTGGTATCGGATTCTAACGTGACGACTCACCAAGCTACAGACAACCATGGAAATCAATTAATTGATACACAATTTACAGAAAAGAAATATGAGTTTCAAAACCAACAAGATCAAGTTATAAAGCAGAATGAAAACCGATCAGTTGACACACAACTTGCAGAAAGTAAATTAGGATGGAGATCAAACCCACAAAAAGAAAGGAAAAAAAGAAATAGGTCTCACAAAAATAAAAATTTCTAAATTAAGCAACAGCGAAGCCAGTTATTTAAAAATATATATATATATGACTGAATATATGAAAAGATGGTTGAGGCGAAGTATTGGTTAATATCATCCTGAGGAGAGTGACAGACCTCTGCAATGCCGTAATTTTGGGATGTGAAAAGGGCCTTAAATTGTTGGATTGGAATTATCTATTTTGGGGTTGTTGTTTTTTTTTTCCATTGGTCAACGTATTATACTTATGCTGAGCTATAAGGCAAGAGAGTTATGCTGGGGCATGCAGAAGATCTGGCTGTTACCCCATTATGAGAATGGGAATTAATAATCCTGAAGAAAGCCACTACTACAGATATTACATGGATTACAATTATAAAGTCACTCGGGTGGTTGTTTTCTTTTTTCTTATATATATACGAAGATATTCATTATTGATGGGGGCAGATGATAACTGAGGATTTTGAATATTCTGTTGCAACTGGGATGTTATGTTACCCTAATTCGGATGATGGAGTCAGCAATCCAGTGGAAAGATATTAAAGAAGATATTGTATGGATTATAAATTTAAAGTCACTGATTTTGTTTATATAAGGGAATATTTTTTTAGTAGGATGAGCAGAAGAACAAAGATATTAAGAATTGTTGTGTATGGTAATTTTGCAGGAAAGTGGGTGGAGATAGGTTAGTGATTTGATTATACAGATTAAGAAAAGGGATGCTTAAGAGATATATTTATGGGAGTGGAGGAAATGGATAGCGTAGAACAAATGTAAAACTAGAATATATGGGGAAGGCTGCTTTGAAATGTCATATTAATATACACAAAAGATTAAATGTTAAAGTAGGATTTATTATATAGTTTTAAAGTGGAAGGTTATTTTGAAATGTTATATTAATATACAGACATAAGTATGGGGGAGGAGAAAAAAGGGCAGATTATCGATAAATTGGGAGTTATAATAATATTACTGTGTTAAATCAGAAGTTATTACATAGTGTTATAATGGAATGTTATTTTGAAGTGTATGGTAAGAGGGGGAAGTAATAATATTAATAATGTCACTAGGAGTAAGGGTCAGTATTTGGAGGAGGGAGTAAGGGGATGGTAAAATATTATATAATCTGTTATGTATAAGGTTTTTATTTTGAAGAAGTCATAGGGGGGAGGGGGATGGGGTGGTGAGGGGGGGTTAGGGAGGAGGGGGGGAAAAGGGGAAAAGGGGGAAAAATTTGTAATTGAAAACTTTTTCAATAAAAAAAAAAAAGAACAGGAGAAGTGGCAGCTCGCAATGGAACAGGAAATGGAGAGCCTGAGAAAGCTCAAGGTCTTCACCCCCGGGCAACCACCAAAAGAGAAGAAGGTCATTGGCACAAGGTGGGTTTTCAAGGCCAAACCACTTGCCAATGGCCGCTACCTGTACAAGGCCCGGTTGGTAGCACAGGGGTTCGCCCAACGCTACATGGAGGACTACATAGAGACCTACTCTCCAACTGTCCGGGCAGAAAGCGTCAAGGCCGCCCTCGTAACTGCAGTCACTCTGGGGAAGGAAGTCTACCAATTTGACATCCAGACGGCCTACCTCCATGCCAACTTGGACCGGCAGATCTATGTGAGGGCCCCTCCTGGTTACCAGCAGGAGGAGGGAAACACATGGTTACTCCAAAAGGGATTATATGGCCTCAAGCAGTCGGGGAAACTCTGGTACGACTGCCTCAAAAAGGGTTTAGAGCGAATTGGCTTCAGGGCATCCCATGCCGATGAGTGCGTTTTTACACATGACACCAAAGGTGACATAGAACGGGTGTTGGTTTACGTGGATGACCTCCTATACGTAGGGCCTGGCAAGGAAAGATGTGACTAATTTGCCAAGGCCCTGGGGGAAAAATTTACCCTAAAGTCCTTGGGGCGGGTTGACAGGTACTTGGGTGTACATATCTTGGCCACTAAAATGGGATTTGCATTATCCCAGAAAGAAAAAATTGAAGAGTTGTTGGCCAAATGTAAAATGGCGGAGTCTAACCCAATGCGTAGCCCCATACAAAGTGATTACTACGGCCATGATCACAAAGCCAGCCCTGACTTCACAGACAACAAATTATATAGATCTGTGATTGGCTCCTTGCTATACATTAGCAATTGGAGCAGGCCTGACGTAACTTTAGCTGTAAATCTATTGTCCAGGCATGTGGAAAACCCAAAGGAATTCCACTGGAATGCTGTCAAGAGGGTACTTAGGAACCTCAGGGGCATGGCCGATGCCCTCCTTATGCTGGAGCCAGAGAAGGGGAAGCCGGCTCAGCTTTCCACTTACTTGGACGCAGACTGGGCTGGTGACACCAAGAGTAGACGGAGCACCTCTGGTTTCCTTATACTGCTAAATGGCTGTCCTATCCATTGGCATGTTAGGCAGCAAAAATTTGTTTCTTGCTCCACGGCCGAGGCAGAATATGCCAGCCTATCGGACACTGCAAATGACTTGATTTGGTTCAATGCTCTGGTAACGAGCATCTGGGCACCTCCTACTCTGCCCATCCAAATTCAGTGTTGTGAAAGGATCGAGGAAGGACCCAATAACATACAAAGACACTATTCTGGATTGAATCAGATCATCCTTTATTTACAGATGTTTCTCTTTACAGGTATCAGCAACAACAACAACAGGAGCGACTTGGGGCGACCTTAAGTACCCTAGGGGTGGAGCTTCAGGTAAGGAGTGCCCAGGGGAAGGGGAGGGGACCAGAGGTGCTTGAGTTAACCCTTGAGGTGCCAGGCTAGGGGGAGTATATTGAGCAGGTATGACATTTATATGTGACAAATCCCCCTCTAAATGTCTAACCTGCGAGTGTACTGCTTGCTGTGGTTGGATGTTGCTAAAGTGAACGCCTAGTTTGGATGTTAAGTAAGAGTGTTGCTTAGATTGCAATGGCTTGGTGAGTATATCAGCAGTTTGTTCTTTGGTGTCACAGTGTATGGTGCTGATGAACCCTACCTTGGAGAGTTGTCTTACGTGTTTATGTTTGATGTCTATGTGTCTAGACCTCTGTCCTACTGCATCTGCCATGGATATTTCAATGGCGGCCTTATTGTCTTCATAGATGTTTATTGGGTATGCGGGTTCGGCCCAGATGCTGGAGAGTAGGTCGTCAAACCAAGTTAGGTTGTTGGCTGCCTTGGACAGGCATATGTATTCAGCTTCGGTGGTGGACGTCGCTACTAAGTTCTGCTTGCCCGTGTACCAATGTACAGGGCTGCCATTCAGGAAGAATACATACCCTGATGTACTTTTTCTACTTTTTGCATCTCCGGCCCAGTCGGCATCCGCATAGCAGGTGAGTGTTGGTTGTTTGGTTGCATCCAGTTCCAGCTGCAGGTAGGCTTCTGAGGTAGGCTTCAGGTATCTGAGTACCCTCTTGATAGCTTCCCAGTGGTAAGTGGTTGGGTTACTCACATGTCTGGATAATAAATTCACTGGCAGGGCGATGTCTGGCCAAGTCCAGTTGGCGACGTACAGGAGGGATCCGATGGTGGACCTGTATAGCGTGTTGTCCTTGAACTCTGGGGCCTCACTGTACATATTTTTCAAGAAGTCTGTTTGCATGGGCGTGTCACTTGGTTTGGCTTTGGCCATGTTGCACTTGTGGAATAGTTCTGTGATTTTCTCCTTTTGTGATAGGCGAAATCCCTTGGGCGTCTGGTCGATCTGTACGCCCAGGTATTTACTTACTTTCCCTAGAGACTTCAGGAAGAACTGTTCGCCCAGTTTGTCTGCAAAGGTGTCGCAATCCCTCTTGTGCTTGCCGATGTAGAGGATGTCATCTACGTAGATAAGTATATACTCTGGGGAGTCGTTGCTTTTCCTGGTGAAGAAGCAATTGTCTGCGGGCGTTGCTTTGAACCCTAAAGACTCGAGTACCTTAACCAGGCACTCGTACCATCGCTTTCCGGATTGTTTCAGGCCATATAAGCTTTTGTTGAGCATCCATGTGTCGCCTTTGTGAGTGTCTTTGCTGAGAGGGGCCTTAACGTAGATTTCTTTATCCAGCTTGGCGTGCAGGTAGGCGGTTTGTACAGCGAATTGATGTACTTCCAGGCCTAAAATGGATGCAACGACTAAGGCGCTCTTGACGCTTTCGGCCCTCACTGTTGGGGAGTATGTCTCGGTGTAGTCCTCTGGGTACCTTTGGGTGAACCCCTGGGCTACCAGTCGTGCTTTGTATAAGGCCTTGCTGCCTTCCAGTGTTTTGATCTTGAATATCCATCTGGTCCCTATGGGGTTTTTGCCCTCTGGTACCTTAGCGGGTGTGAAAACGTTCAGCTCCTTGAGGCTGTCCATCTCCTTTTCCATGATAGCCTCCCATTTGGACCTTTCTTCTTTGGGGAGTTTGATCACCTCGTCATAAGAATTTGGTGTGATGGGACTGGGATGTAGGTGCATCACGTAATCCTCGAGTCTCTTGGGCATTTGGTTCCTGGTAGTTTTGACTGGTCTGTTGGGGGAGGACTCGGCGTCATGCAGATATCTCGCTTCCTTTTGGGTGAGTGAGTCTACCTTCAACTTGGGGTGGCCTTCTTTCCACTCGTTGATCTTGACCTTCTGGCGTTTGGGTTTGACCCCCTCTTTGTGTGTGCTATCGTGTGTGTTTGTGTTGTCTTGGCCTTGTATGTCGTGAGGTGTCTCTTGCCTGTGGTATATTTCATTCAGGTGTATTTTGGACCAGTTGGTCTGCTCATGGAACGTGGCTGTCCTGGATATTATGAATCGGTGGTTGTTATCTATGAATCTAAACCCTTTGGTCCCTGGCTCGTAGCCCATAAATCTTAACCTTTTGGACACCTTTGATCTGTCCCCGTACCCACACACACACAAACACAGCAAGCCGAGGGTTAAGGAAACACTTTGGAATGCACCCAGGTCTTATCTCCCACTTGGCAGCGATAGACACACCGTCTGCCAAATGCCTTTATTTTCACAAACAGACAGATAAGGTACTGAACGGGCAAAAAATCCAAGCAGAAATAATATTTCTCTCCGCAGTTCCGAACGAGGCTTTAGTGACTATCCAAGGTTTACTTTTGTTCGTCACAAGGATCACTGACCACTACCCTCTATTATATAGTCTCTGGGGTGTGGTCCAGTGACTCAGTTCTAATCCCTAGCACGCCTCCTAAGCTGCTGCAAACGTTTATCACGCCTTCGGAGGCGTGCGTCCAGGAATGATGTTTCTTCGTCACTCTGATCTGAGCCAGCTGTCTCCCTACTGATCTCCTCTCCCTCGGCCGGCACCTGAGACAATGCCAGAGGGGAGGGGCCTGGAGAGGGAGGCCTGGCTGACTCCTCTTCCTCATGCTCGGAGCTTTCTTCCTCCGATGGGACAGGCTCAGAGGGCGGGGCCACAACAACCTTGTCTCCCTTGCGGCGCAGCTGTTTGGGGATGTGCACATTGGCGATGACTCCGAATACATGCAGGTGTGCTATTCTTGGCTTCTTGCCATACATTAACTCGTAGGGTGTCTTGTTGATCACGCTGGACCATAACCTATTGAGGGTATAGTTGGAGTACACCAGGGCTTCGGACCAAAAATGTTGGCCAAGCCCGGCGTCTTCTAGGGCACACCTGACCATGGTCTGTAGTGTGGAATTTCTTCGTTCTACGACACCATTTTGGAAGGCCGAGAACGGGGAGGAAGTAAAGTGTAGGATGCCCTTTGACCTTAGCCAGTGTGTGAAGTCCCTGGACAGGAATTCTGACCCCCTGTCGGTCATTATTTGTTTTATTCTGGAGTTATTTTGGACTTCTACCCGTTTGTAGAACTCCTTGAACTTCTGATATGTTTCACTCTTGTGTTTCAAAGTGTAGACGAAGCCGTAGCGACTGTAGTCGTCTACTATGGTGAGGAAAAATCTTTTGCCGTATTTTACGGATGGCCTTAGGGGCCCTACTAGGTCCATGTGTACTAAATCGAATGCGCGGTCAGTGGTGCGTGTAGCTCTCTTGGGTTTGGGTGCGGCCTTGAGTTTTGAACAGTTACACACTGAGCAGTCTAGGTAAGTTTCGCAGTTTTTTATTTTGATGCCTTCGGTACAATCAGTCATCTTTTGTATGACTGGGAAGCTGGCATGCCCTAGCCTGCGGTGCAGTAGGCGAGCACAATTATCATGAATGGGCTTCCCTGTGGCGATCTTCCCTACGTTGTGTGTGCAAGTGGTTTTGTCTGTTTCTGCTTCTATGCTGGTGTTAACGCTGGGGGTGTCAGTGCCTTCTACGTGTACGTAAGGTAACCCCTTTCTGACTACGACTTTCCCTATGTTCTCGTTGTATTTGTACATGAGTGCTTCCCCACCTTTGAATAATATTTCTATTCCTGACTCCTTGCTAAGCTTCAGCGCTACTAGGATGTTGTGGGGTATCTCTGGGACTAGCAGCACCCCCTCTATCTTCCCTATCCCTGGAAGAGTCATGTTCCCTTTTCCTGTCACCTGCACTTCATTCTGGTTGGCTACTTTGATTAGAAAGTTCTCCTCTGTGAATGAGGAGAGTAGCCTCTTGTCGTAGGTGGTGTGATTGGTGGCTCCGGAGTCAATGAGCCACATGATGCCACCTTGATCTAACTTCGGGGTTTGTGAATGTCCCCCTATCCCATACATTGAACCAGTTCTGCTGTCCCTGGAGCTGTCCCTATTCCCCCTTCTGTCCCTTGGGGTTGGGGAGTCCCTGCGCCTATGCCTGTGGTCTGGCAGGCGCCTATCTTGGTATCTGTTCCTGTGCTCACACCTATCTCTCTCTCTAAAGTTTCTGGGGCAATCCCGCTTATAATGGTCTCTGGATCCACAACTGTAGCACTCTGTTGGATCCTGTGGCCCGTCTTGGAATGCTACTCTTTTTGTCTGTCTGGGTTCCCTACGTGTTGGTTGGCAGCTCTTTCTCAGATTGTCTTCTGCTATTAATTTGTTAGATAGTCTTTCTATGGATAGCTGGCCTAGGCTGTGAGTGTCTAGGTGTGCAATGAATGTGTCCCAGGTGGAATCTAGGGAGTTGATTATCACGCACTTCATGGTTTGTTCTGACACAACCTCCCCCCTTAGGTGCAGCTCTGCCCTGATAGCATTTAGTTCTAAAAGGTGTTCTCCCATGGGGACCCCAGGCCTTATTCTGGCTGAATAGAAATCCTTGGAGATCCTAGTTGTGGTAGCTACGCTTTCGCTGTAGAAAAGCCTAAACATCTTTTTTTTTTATTGAAAAGTTTTATAGAAAGTACATTTTCGCCCCCCCACCCTTCCCGCCTCCCTCCCTTTCCCACCCCCCTTCCCCTCCTTCCCCCCACCCCCCTCCCTAGACTTCCCAGAACAAGCACAGGGTATAGCATTCACGAATCAAAAGCTAAAATATGCTAACAAATTATTACATTTCATATTCTCCCTCGATCCTTAACTCCTTATAATTCAAAAAACAAACATAAATTACTTAGGATTACTTCATTCATATGCTATATGAATCTTCTTATTCGGATACTTCTTCTGTATGTAATCGATCCATCTTCTCCATTCCAATATGTATCTTTCATTTGAATGGTCTTTAAGATATGATGAAATTTTCGCCATTTCTGCCAAATGCACAACTTTTAATGTCCATTCCTCAATGGTGGGTGGATCTTCCTTCTTCCAGTACTGTGCCACCAGTAACCTGGCAGCCGTTATTAAGTTCAAAACCAACTTAGTCTCTATTACAGTACAATCCATGACTATTCCCAACAGAAAAAACTGTGGTGTAAATTTAATTTTTTTCTTTAAAATGTTTTGAATAATCCACCATATTTTTATCCAAAAAGCCTTAATTTTTTTACATGTCCACCATATATGAAAATATGTAACATCTTTACACTCACATCGCCAACACTTAGGTTGTAAGTTTGGATACATACAGGCTAATTTTTTGGGGTCTAAATGCCATCTATAAAACATTTTATAAAAATTCTCCCTTAAATTTTGTGCTTGTGTAAATCTTACATTTCTGACCCATATCTTTTCCCATGTTTCCATCATTATTGGTTCACCTACGTTTTGTGCCCATTTTATCATACAGTCCTTAACTAACTCTGTTTTTGAATCTATTTCCACTAGTGCATTATACAACCTTTTTACATGCATTTGACCTTTGTCTCTTGTTTGCTTTATCAAATTCTCATCCTGCTGCAAAATACCAATTTTTTGATCTTCTCTCCATCTGGCCTGCAGCTGACCATACTGAAACCATGTCCTAATAATTCCTTCTTCTCTTAATTGCTCCATTGATTTTAATTGTAATCTGACTCCTTCCTTATAAAGAAGTTCCTTATATGTAATCTTATCTTGCTTTTGCTCTAAGTTTATATTCTCTATCGCGTGTCTGGGTACTGTCCATATTGGTAACTTGTCACTTAATTTATATTTATACTTTTTCCAGACACGCAATAGCGAATTTCTTAATATATGACTTTTAAAAGCCTTATCCACTTTCTTGTCATAGACTAAATAAGCATGCCAGCCGTAGACCAAACCATATCCTTCAATATTCATTATCTTCTCCTCCGTTAAATTTATCCAGTCTGTAATTGCTGAGAGGGCAGCGGCTTCATAGTACAGTCTTAAGTTGGGCATTTTAAGACCACCTCTTTCTCGGATATCTTGCATTATCTTTTGTTTAACTCGAGGTTTCTTTCCTGCCCACACAAACTTATTTATGCCCTTCTGCCATTCCTTCAAATTTTCATCTTTTTTTTAATATAGGTATCATTTGAAAAAGAAATAAAAATTTTGGTAAAATATTCATTTTTACAGCGGCTATCCTTCCCAGCAAAGACAATTGTAGTTTTTTCCAATTTTCCATCTCTTTTTGTATTTTGTGCCATAATGGTTCATAATTATGCTGATATAATTTCATATTTGCAGTCATGATATAAACACCCAAGTATTTAACCTTCTTAACTACTTCAAATCCTGTTAACCCTTCTATCTCTTCTTTCTGGCTTCTCACCATATTTTTAGCTATTATTTTCGTTTTTGCTGCATTTATTTTAAAACCAGATACTTGTCCATATAAGCAGGTTATGTCCATCAAGGCTGTAATCGATTGTACCGGTTGGGTTAAGGTAACAACCAGGTCATCAGCAAATGCTCGTAGCTTATACTCATGCTGTCTAATTTTAATTCCCTTTACTGTATCCATCTCACGTATTTTATTCAGTAACACTTCCAGCATCAACACAAACAATAACGGAGACAGGGGACAACCCTGCCTTGTTCCTTTCTCTATATTAAAAGAATCTGTTAAGCCACCATTAACTATTATTTGTGCTGATTGTTTTTGATATATTGCCTTAATAGATTGTACAAATTGTTCTCCAAATTGCATCCTTTCTATTAATTTTAATAAAAATTGCCAATTCAATCTGTCAAAAGCTTTTTCAGCATCCAAAAACACTAGCACTGCGGGGACCTGGTTGTTCCTTCCCAGATACTCTAATAAGTTAACAATTTGCCTTACATTCATTTGTCTGCCATTTATAAATCCAGTTTGATCATGGTTAATCATTTGCTGCATAACTGTCATTAATCTATTTGCTAAAATTTTAGCAAAAATCTTATAGTCTGTGTTCAATAATGAAATCGGCCTATAATTTTTAGGATCTGTATCGTCTTGCCCTTCTTTTGGGATCAACGAGATAAATGCTGTCTTCCAAGTTGGAGGCACCTCTCCTCCCTGTTGTATCTTATTAAATAATTCTTTCAATGGTTCCACCATTTCCTCCTGTAAAGTTTTATAGTAAATAGCTGTCAGACCGTCCGTCCCAGGAGCTTTACCCACTTTCAATTGCTTAATTGCTAACACAATTTCTTCGAAAGTTATCATTTGATTTAAAACTATCCCTCTGCTCATTTGAGATTGTAGAAATGTTCTCTTTCTGCAAATATCTATCTATATCTATATTTTTAATTTTATCACCAGTATACAACCTCAAATAAAACTCTAAGAAAGATTTTTTAATCAATTGTTGCTCATAAACCTCCTTACCCTTATATCTTATTTTCTCTATTGTCCTTGATTTTTTGCTTTTTCCTTAACAGATATGCTAACCACCTGCCTGGTTTATTGGCATTATAAAAAGTATTATGTTTTGCATGTCGTAAGTTAGTTGCCACCTGATCTGCTATTAACATGTTAAATTGACCTTTCAATAAATTGATTGCCTCTTTAATTTTCTTATCTGTTGGATTGACTATTAAAGCCTGTTCTTTTCTTTTTGCCCCGTTTCTTTCTATGTTTATTATTCAAATATATCAAAATTCCTCGCATATATGCTTTACTTGCATCCCATACCATTTCCGTAGATGTACCCTTTTGCATATTCATAACAAAAAATTATTTCATAAATTTTTTACATTCTTTTACATTTTCTTCATACCTAAACAAATTATCATTTAACCTCCAGGACCTCCTAGACCCTTTTCCACACTCCAATTCCAACCAAACTGGACTATGGTCTGTCAATATTCTTGAACAAATCTTCATGTTCTTCACCCTAGATAAGAGATCATTAGTAATTAGAATAAAATCAATCCTTGAAAAGGATTGATGTCTGTCTGAGAAAAAAGTAAAATCTTTTTCTTCCAGATTTCGTTCACGCCAAATATCCCTCAGCTCCCAATCATCCATCATCTCCCAAAACGCTTTGGGCAATTTTGCTCTTGTTAAAACATTTTGTTTAGGTCCCTTCTTATCTTTTTAAATATCCAAGACACCATTCCAGTCCCCCAACAGGATGCAAGTTTTATATGCCCATTGTGTCAACTTCGAGTGTAACAAATTGTAGAAATTTTCTTGTTGTTGATTCGGGGCATAGACTCCAATTACAAGTATTTTTTCTCCTTTAACTAAAAGTTCTATCGCTAAAAATCTTCCTTGGTTATCTGCTTCAATTAATTTAGCAACTAAGTCTCTTTTCAAATATATGACTATACCATTTTTCTTTTCTGGTGCTGCTGCTACGTAATGTGTACCAAGTCTTGCATTTATCAGGTATTTTTGGTCTTGTACTCTTATATGAGTCTCTTGTAAACAAATCACATCATTTTTAAATTGTTTAAGATAATGAAATATTTTTCTTCTTTTCTGTGGAGAATTCAAACCATTAACATTCCAAGTCAAAAATCTAGTTCCCATCTCTGGGCCCTTGAAGCAACTGGAGCAGATTCTGGTGGTCTTGTCTCATTTGACCTTTAGGTCTTGCTCCTCCCACTGCTTCTGTTTTGGTAGATTCTTGAATTGTTTCTTGAGTTGCCATCTGGAATTGTTGCTGTCTTGATACTTCTTTGAGCCTAGCTGTCACCGATCTGGTCTGTCTTTGATCCTTGGGTTGTGATAAATCAAATAATTCCAACTCTTGAACAGCCATCTGAATTTGTAATGGTTCTTCTCCTTGGCCTGTCAAAACTCCACCCTGAACTACTGTCAGGATCTCTTCTTTTTCACCTTCCATCACATCCTTCTTTCTTTTGCCCTCTGGTGATTTGGGTGATTTGGGTGTGCCAGCCTTTAATACATTGATATAAAAATCTCTTGCTTTCCATATTGTGTTAAGCCGATACTTCTCTCCTGAATAAGTCACCACCAATCCATCTGGCACCTCCCATCTATACTGTATTTGACGTTTTTTCAGTTCATCCACCAGAAATGCATACTCCCTTCTAGCTCTCAAGATCTTAGGGGGGATTTCTTTCATTGTCATCACTTCCTGGCCTTCAACCCAAAGTTTATTGTTAAAAGTGGCCTGTAGAATTTCATTGCGTACTCTCCTTGTATTGAAATATATCACAATGTCTCTTGGTAAATGTTTCTGTCTAGCAACCCAGGAATTAACGTGATACAGCTTGTCAATCTGCCAGCCCAGATCGTTTTTTGACTCCCCCACCAACGGTGCCAATGCCTCAGACATCATTTCTCTCAAGTTCTCTTGTTTGTTCTCCTTCACCCCTCTAAATCTTAAAGCAAATTCCATATCTCTGTATTGTATCATAGCTACATCATCTTCAGCCCTTTGAATTCTGTTCTGAGCTTCATCTAATTTATTATCCAAGATTACTGTAGATTGTTTAACTTCTTCAACTTTATCATCCACCATTTCAATATTGCCTGCCAAACATTTAAATGTCTTTATAATATCATCCCTAATTTGCTGATTCCGAATTGCAATATCATCTGACACAGCCTGTATTTTTTCATTGGTTTCATTAATTTTTTCATTAATCAAAATAGCAAGTTTCTCTTGTGTAACTTGGAGGGCTTGTTGTAACATCTCCAACGTTAAAGTCTGCGGATCTGCTGGAGGGGCAGAAGCTTGCAGTCTAGAAACATGAGCTGGGGAGCTGCCAGCACTTCCTGTTCCTTTAATAGGAACAGTCTTTACAGGTTTTGAGGCCATTTCCAATTTAAATTTCTTTATATTTTAATCAGAAGCCAGAAAGAAAAGTTCCTCAAGAAAAGTTCCAGTCTTAGTTAGCGTTTTAAAATCCTCCTTCTGTCAGTACAAAGTTCTTTTCAGACAAAGGGCTGCCAGCAAAACAAAACTTTCTCTGGCTTTCACTTTCTCCCGCCCCTTCAGGTTTGAATCGCCATTTTGTTGCAAAGTACCAATTGTTAGTTCCAAAGGAGGCTACAAACATCGGAGTTAGGTAAAGATACTTGCGGTCTGATTTCTCCTTGCTTGTTCTGCCTGCTGCTAGTTCAAAATGTTAAAATCCCCTCATTTCCATCAGCAAAATTGGTCGTGGCTTCTAAATCCGCTAATTAGCGGATTCGTCCCTGGTCCGGAGCGGCTTGACAGGCTTTTAGGGAGCGCGCACCCTTTGCGCCCCAGGATCCTTCCTAGGGCATTTGGGGGGGCTCAACCTCCACCTGTCTGCTCTTCTCTCTCCCCTTTGCCCGGGGAGAGGGTTCCAAACCTCCAGACAGCTGTTTTTCGGCTGTTCTGGGGCTTTAACAGAGCCAGGGATCAGGCGCTCGTAAAGGAGCGTCTTCAAAGCTCGCGGAGCCAAGCGGAAGTCGTCAAGCCTAAACATCTTTTGTGTCAACTCAGATACAGTTAGATAATGCTCAATACTGGGGTACATGGGTGGTGAAATGCTGGAAATTAGTAGGTAGAATGCCCTGTGATGCATACAATCCTGCTCGAGAGTCCAGGGCTTCTCTGGGGGGTTAGTTATGAATAACAATACATTTTCCTTTAAGAACACTACCTGGAGTTGCTGGTACCACTCCAGCAGATTAGATCCATTCATTTTTAGCTTTGGAAAGTCTTTAGCTAAATTCCCTGCGTTAAAGTTCATGTTACTTACAGCAGGTGTCTGTCCCTGGTGTTGAATGTGTGGATATCCGCAGTATGGCAAGGGGATGCTTGTAGGCAATTTAAAAGTCCCTCCTTGCGTTTTTTTTCTTCTTCTCCCCATAGGCTGCTCTGCGCATGCGCGAAGTCCATTCTGGTCATGGAGTCATTGGCGAAGGATCTCGCTGTGGCTGCTCTGGTGGAAAGGCCTCTCCTGGTCGTGCTGGCCTCTGCTCTACCCCCGAGGGTCCAGCGGCAGTCCGGAGACGTCCGAAGAGTCGCTTTCTCTCTGTGGTGGAGTCCGGGTCCCCTTGGACGCGCTCGTGGTGGCAGTGAGTGCTGGCTCTGTTCTTCGCGCTGCGGCGTGCTCGGTCTGGATCGCGTGCATGGTCGGGTCCTCGGGGTGCACGGTGGCATCGCTGGGCTGTCGTCGGTGTCCTCGTCCCTCGATCGGGTGGCCGGAGGTCTCCTTTCTCTGCTCCTCGCCCCTTTTGCTGTCTTGCTCGCTTTTCTCTGCACTTCCAGTTGCGGCCCAAACGCAGCAGTGAGAGTCTTTATGGCTTCTTCTATCTGCCAGTCGTTTGGGGGTGTCATGGTGTCCGACCCGGTATCTTCATCCCCTGAGCTACCCTCTTCTTCGCTGCTTTGGGGGCTGCAGTTTTTTCACGCCGGCCATTTTGAATCTTTAAGTTTGATTGGCTGGTGGTCGGCCATCTTGGCGGACCATGTGGTCAAAGATGGCCACTGTTCAAAATTTGGCGCAGCATCGATTCCCTCGGTTTCGGCATGGGATTCGATTTGGGCAGGTTTGCTTACCGGGTGGGTGTCTCTCGGCTTCTTCGAGCGTTTGCCATCGTCTTTGGTTGCCTCGCGGTCCTGGAACAGTTTCCGGATCTTGCTTATGAGGTCTTCGTCAGCTGCAGTCGATCCCAGTAGGCTCAGTATCTCGCGCCTGAGCTTATTGCTGTCTGGGTGATCGGCTTCCTCGTCGCTTAGGCTCTCGACCCTCTCTTCATCCTCGGAAGTGGAAATCTTGGGGTCTGCCTTGTCCTCGGGCCTCTCAGGTGTCCCCGCTGGGGAATCTCCATCCTGGGGGTGTAGTTCCTCCATCCTTTTCGTATCTGACCTCGTGTGTGGTTTCTTCTTTTCTTCACCAGGTATTTGTTTCTTGGGCATGTCTTCTTGTTATTGGTCCATTAAACCATCCTCTGCTACCATCTTGTTGTGAAAGGATCGAGGAAGGACCCAATAACATACAAAGACACTATTCTGGATTGAATCAGATCATCCTTTATTTACAGATGTTTCTCTTTACAGGTATCAGCAACAACAACAACAGGAGTGACTTGGGGCGACCTTAAGTACCCTAGGGGCGGAGCTTAAGGTAAGGAGTGCCCAGGGGAAGGGGAGGGGACCAGAAGTGCTTGAGTTCACCCTTGAGGTGCCAGGCTAGGGGGAGTATATTGAGCAGGTATGACATTTATATGTGACATTCAGGAAGATAATATGGCTGCAATTGGGATCTCCGTGGCATACATGGTCTCGGCCAGTCCACCCAACTGCTCTGGAAACAAGCCAACACCAGAACGGAATAAAGCAGTTGCAATCCTTTAATTAGGTTCAGCACAGCAAACACAGGCAGGAGAAAGGCACAAGCCGGAAACAAGGTTTAAAGTTAGCGCTACACGCAATCGCAGTGTAGCGCCTTTTATATACACAGCAATAAATCAAGTGGCAATTAAACAGTTAACATCACCCCTCCTTCCCCTAGCTGGCACAATAAATCAATTAACAATCAAACAGTCAACATCATCCCTCCTTCCTCAAGCTGGCCTGTAGGAGGAGCGCGCCTCTGTTACAGCACAAGGCAGCGTCATCTGCAAACACCATGCCCCCCCCATCTCCTATGAAAGAGTTTGCTTCGTTTTGTGTGCGGGTGGTAAAGACTTCTCAAACAGCTGATGACACGCCCCCGGAGAGTCCAACAGCTTGCCCCCTCCTCGTCGTCCTCCCTAGTGATGGCGAGACCCAACCGAGGCTCGACACGTGGTGGGCTCTAGGTCCCGCCACATAGACATCCGCTACAAGAATGCCAGGCAGCTTGCCAGAATGAGGTTTGTACACATCAAGCATTGTAACACTACCGACCAGTTAGCTGACCTGTTTACAAAACCTGTGCCCATTGACCGACACAACCTTCTGTGTAAGCATTTGTGTTTGGTCCTGTAAAGGATGCATCTGTATGTCTATGACACCTGCTCGCCCTCTCAGACATATTCACCGTCACCTGTCATTGGCTGGCAAGAAGGGGAATTGTTAGGTGTTTTGTGCCAGCCATGGCAGTCTCTTCAAAGGCCACCAGATGGGAGCAAAGAGGCACCTTTGATCCCACTGGTGGGTTAAGGGGCTCCAGCCCCTGCAGCCCCATTGGGGAAAGTTAATGGCCCTCTGGCCCCCTCACACACCTTGTAAGGGAGGGGCCAGGGACCCCTATAAGAACCCCTGCACAGGGGCTGCTCCCTGCTTTTTCTCTGCTCTTGTTCTACCTTCCTATGGGATTGATCCATAGGCTCAATCCAGGCATGGATGCCTCCATGCCAGGGAACTCATTTTACTCCACTTTTACTTCTAAATAAAGACTTAATTGATTGCATCCTTGTGTGCTGACCTTTTCTTGGAAGCGCCCTCAACGAACCATCATTCTTCGTGAGATCCCTCACACTGAGATCAATTCTACTGCGGGGGCTGACCAAAGAATGTCTAACCAGGGCAGCAATCAAGAGGATATGGAAGCCTCGAGTCGACACCCCCACCCAGTCCCACCATGGTCAGGAGGAGATTGAGTGGTTGTAAGAGTTGCAGCTTGAGGAGAAACCGTTCCAAGCCAAATGATTGTTGGGCATAGGATGAATGGAAATTCTGGAGGAGCTCCCCCCTGGAATAACTGCTGCCAGATGCCAGCATGGAGAGGCTGCCTGGCAGGAAGCTGACAAAAAAGATCTCGGGGTGACTCAGACCCTGTATCTCTTGCACAAAGCTCTTGAAAGTCAGAGAGCAAGGGAAAGGTATGCCCTGCCTGTGTGTGAAGAGGTTGGGGAAGCAGTAGGGGGAGCAGAAGCCTCTGCAAACCCAGAAGTGATTCCTATAGCTCAGCCGGGGCCAGCACAGGCTGCAGGAATTCAAGCAGCTGCAGTAGGCCAGCCCCCCCCCCTCTGATGGGGGCGAGGCAATCCCCCAGAGGCACCATATACCAAAGGTTCCTCAGCTGGGAGTAAAATACGGAGGGGACCCCAAAGCTCTGGGATTCTTCCTAGCCCAAGCTTGGAATCACATGCAGGAGGATTTTGCTTTGGAAGCAGCCAAAGTGAGGTGTGTCACCATGGCCCTGGAAGGGATGGCAGCTGAGTGGATGGTTACCCTTCACAATGATTGATGATCCCCAGCTAAGGGATTACAACCTGTTTATGACGGCCCTCTGAGCACATTTTGAAGACCCCCTACCTGAATGAAAACCATAAACCAGGGGCGGAGGTCAGTGGCTAAATACACCCAGGAGTTTCGTGAGCTGGCATGCCACATGCATGGATGGTGCCAAGTAGCTCTGATGGAATGTTACAAGGACGGGCTCAATGATGATGTCTACCAAAGCTGTATCTCCCGAGGACCCCCCCCCCCCCAAGACCTTCATCGCTGGTATGTGTTGGCAGCTGATGTGGAAATTGATCTGGCCAGAGACTGGCACCATTGGGGTCACAGCTGAAACAAGCCTTCTCCTTCTGCCCTGAAAGAAGCCCCTAGAACTACCAAAGGCAGGCCAGCAGTCAAACCCAGATCCACGACATGCTTCAGATGTGAGAAGGAGGGGCATTGAGTTGTTGATTGCCTCACCAAACCTGGCTTCAAACCGACATCAGCTGGAGCAGTGGTTCTCAACCTTCTTTGGCCATGTCCCACCTAAGCATCTCTAAAATTCTGATACCCCCCCCCCCGTGACATATAATTATTACTATTCAAAAAGTGAACTCCTACTCACGTCGAGGAAGCATAAAAGGCCATTAACTTGGTTTAAGCAAGGTTCCTAAGAACATGGTATCCATGACAGAGAAAAATAAAAGAACGAAGGACAATAAAAGTACTGAGGAACTTAAAAAATAATAGTATGAAGGGATATGGAAAAAATAGCAAATAAAGTTTCAAAACATTTAATAGGGAACTGAATTGCATAAATATAAAATAATTTTAATGGAAGCTTTTTCTGTAATACTTTGATCATATTAATTACTATATATATAAAAATAAAGGTACCTAACAAATTCAAAATGCAATTTGAGCTCACCTCAAGATCATATTTACAACACAACACAATGCATGTCTACTCAGAAGTAAGTACCATTGTCTTCTTTTTTTAATCTTTTTATTGTTTTTTAAAAAACAGAACATGACAAACACAAACATAAAACATATATTTCCTTTTTACAACTGTTTCGTAATGGTATTCTTCTATTATTTACATTTTCCCCCTGCTCTTCTTTAACTATACTTGTCTTTATAGTCCCTTTATTCCTTAGTTCTGTATATAATTCTTCACACATAATATTATAACTATATATTATTTTACAAACATTATCCGTTTTGTGATATTTTCCCATTCATTCTTATTTACTATTTCTAATCTCCAGCCAATTATACCATTTGTTCCATACTGTATAGTATTCTGTATCCTCATTTTCTTTTATCTCCTTTGTTAATTTGTCCATCTCAGCACAATCCAGAATTTTTCTTATCAATTCTTCCTCAGTTGGTAAATTATTATTTTTCCAGTTTTGTGCATATGATATCCTTGCTGCCGTTATTATATGTAAAATTAGGTATTGTATTTCTTTGGTATATCTCCGGTTTCCAATCTATGGGTTGCTCGATTATCTCTTCCAACCATTTTCTAATTTTGGTCCAATACTTTTTTGTGGATGGGCATGTCCACCATAAATGATAATATGTTCCGTACGCCTTTTTACATTTCCAACATGTTGGTGAAATGTTTGAAAACATCTTGGCAAGCCTTGCTGGTGGGAGATGCCATCTATAGAACATCTTAATCTGGTTTTCCTTGAATACCGCAGACATAGTCAATTTTATATTTGTTTCCCACATTTTTTCTCATTTTTCCAATTCTATATTTTTAAAAATTTGCCCATTTTATCGTCTCCTTGACGACCTCATCTTCCATCTTTTTTTTTATTAAAGAGTTTTACAAAAAATTTTTACAAATATTTCCCCATCCCCTCCTCCCTTCCTTACCCCCCCAACCCCCCCCCAAACTTCCCAGAACAAAATACAGGGTATAACAATTAACAATCATATACTAAACTAGGCTAACTATCTATGGACTCCTATCCCCCACTTCACACTTTAACTCCCCTTTTACTTAACTAAATATGAATACTCTTAATTTTTCTATTCATTCATAAGCTATTTGATACTTTTTAGTCTGATATTTATTTTGAATATAATCAATCCATCTTCTCCATTCCGATATATATCTTTCTTGTGAATAATCTTTCAAATATGCTGAAATTTTTGCCATTTCTGCTAAATTCGCTACTTTTAATATCCATTCTTCAATAGTAGGAAGTTCTTCCTTCTTCCAGTATTGCGCCACCAAAAGTCTAGCTGCAGTTATTAAATTTAAGATCAATTTAGTCTCTATAACCGTACAATCTGTAATTATACCCAACAAAAACAACTGTGGAGTAAACCTTATCTTCTTTTTAAGAATATTTTGGATAATCCACCATATTTTAATCCAAAATGCTTTAACTTTTTTACAAGTCCACCATATATGATAATAGGTGGCATCATCACAATCACATCTCCAACACTTAGATTGCAAATTCGGATACATACAGGCTAACTTTTTAGGATCTAAATGCCATCTATAAAACATTTTATAAAAATTTTCTCTTAAATTTTGCGCTTGTGTAAATTTCACATTTCTAACCCATATTTTTTCCCAAGTTTCCATCATTATTGGTTCCTGAATATTTTGTGCCCATTTTATCATACAATCCTTAACTAGTTCCGTTTTTGAATCTATTTCTATCAATATTAATGACGGGTTTTGGGACCCCGAGAGGTGGCATGTCGCAGAAAGGGGATTGAGGGGTTTCTTGAGGACATTTTTAAATAGATTTTTAAGGGATTTTGGGGGGTGGGAAGGTTATGTGGGCTTGGGGGATAACCCACGGGGGAAATGGACTGACCCGGCAGTAAATGGTGCCACGGGAGTTATGGACTCTGGAGGCAAGAGGGCTATTAGAATGCCCTCTGTTGAGGGCTTTTCTATTAATACGCTGAGTGGGAGGGACAGATATGGTGGGAGCAGGGGGCCGCACCGTGTGGTGGGGGCACGCACTCGCTATCTTCGAGCGATTGCATGCCCCGGTCCCCTTAGCTCTTCCCGTTCCCCAGGTTGCTTAGAGTCTCAGGGCCCGAGTCTCCGGCTGCTGTTATGCAATGCCAGATCCGTAGTAAATAAGGCCCCCCTCATTTGTGACCTTCTTCAGGAGGGGGGAGCGGACCTGGCAGGCATTACGGAGACCTGGTTGGGCCATGAAGGGGGGTTCCCCTTGTGGATATGTGCCCACCAGGCTTCCGTGCATTTCATCAGCTGAGAGCTCAGGGCAGGGGCGGGGGGTTTATAAAGGAGGGTCTTGATCCGAGGGAGGCCACTGTACCTCAGATAGCCGGATGTGAGTCCCTTTTTGTGAAGTGGGGTCGTGGGGTGCAGATGGGTCTGTTGGTCACGTACCTGGCTCCCTGCCACGTGGCAACGACCCTGCCCGAGCTCCTCAACCTCATAGCCGAGGTGGCAGTTGATACCCCCAGACTTTTGGTCATGGGGGATTTTAACCTGCCATTTATCGGTGAAACGTCTGAGGTAGCTCGGGAGTTCATGGCTTCCATGACGGCCATGGACCTGACTCAAGTAATTCACGGCCCTACTCACATAGGTGGACACACTCTGGACTTAGTTTTTATCTCTGGTCAGTGGTTGAGTGGCCTTGATATATGGGATATAGGCATTGAACCCTTGTCATGGTCTGACCACTCGCTCCTTCGACTTGACTTTCTGACCGCCGCACCCCATCGCAGGGAGGCGGAACCGACCAGGTGGTTCCGCTCCAGGTGCCTGATGGTTCCTGATAGGTTCCAGATAGAGCTTGGGCCATTTCCTGAGACTCTGGCACACGACTCGGCTGAGGACCTGGTGGCTGCCTGGATAGTGCGGCCGCCGGGGCTTTGGACTGTGTCGAGCCTTTGCGGCCTCTGACCCGGCACCGAACTCACTTAGCTCCTTGGTTCTCTGAGGAGCTGAGGGAGATGAAGCGCTGGAAAAGATGCCTAGAGAGCGGTTGGAGGGCAAGCCGGTCTGAATCTGACTTGACACTGGTAAGGTCTCATATTAAGACCTACCTAGTGGCGATAAAAGCGGCAAAATCTAGCTATTTTGCTGCTCTTATCGCATCATCAGATAATTGCCCAGCTGCCCTGTTTAGGGTGACCCGCTCCCTCCTCCATCTGGGAGCGCGGGAAGACCCCTTGCAGGGTTGAGCTGAGGATTTTGTACAATATCTGTATGATAAAATAACTCAGATTCGGGAAGATTTGGCCGCTGACTGGGTTAGTTCAGACGAGATGACTGAGGCAGATCTCGAGAGTGTTATCTGGGAGGAGTTCGATCCTGTGGCTCCCAAGGACATGGACAGGATCTTGGGACGGCTGAACTAGACCACATCTTTATTGGACCCGTGTCCCTCCTGGTTGGTGCTGGCTTCCCGGGAGGTTACACGAGGCTGGCTCCAGAGGATTATTAACGCTTCTTTGAGTGAGGGTGTCCTGCTGGCTGCCTTGAAAGAAGCGGTGGTGAGGCCCCTCCTCAAGAAGCCCTCTCTGGATCCAGCTGTTTTGGCTAATTATCGTCCAGTCTCCAACCTTCGTTTTATTGCGAAGGTTGTTGAGAGTGTGGTGGCGCGGCAGCTTCCCCAGTACCTGGATGAAGCTGTCTATTTGGACCCACTCCAGTCTGGTTTCAGGCCTGGGTACAGCACGGAAACGGCATTGGTCACGTTGGTGGATGATCTCTGGAGGGCTCGGGGTAGGGGTTGTTCCTCTATCCTGGTCCTGTTAGATCTCTCAGCGGCTTTTGATACCATTGACCATGGTATCATGTTGCGCCGGTTGGAGGGATTGGGAGTGGGGGGCACCGTTCTGCGGTGGTTCTCCTCCTATCTCTCCGACCGGTCGCAATCTGTGTTGACAGGGTGACAGCGGTCGACCCCGAGGCGCCTTGTTTGTGGGGTGCCACAAGGATTGGTCCTCTCGCCCCTTTTGTTCAACATTTATGTGAAGCCACTGGGTGAGATCATCCGTGGTTTTGGGGTGGAGTTCCATCAGTATGCTGATGACACTCAGCTGTACATCTCCACCCCAGACCATCCCAATGATGCCTTGGAAGTGATGTCCCAGTGCCTGGAGGCTGTGCGGGTCTGGATGGGGAGAAACAGGCTTCGACTCAACCCTTCCAAGACCGAGTGGCTGTGGCTGCCGGCGTCCCGGTATAGCCAGCTGGTGCCATCGCTGGTTATTGGGGGCGAATCATTGGCCCCCATGGAAAGGGCCTGCAACTTGGGTGTCCTCCTGGATGCACGGCTGCCTTTAGAAGTGCATACGACGGCTGTGGCCAGGGGGCTTTCTATCAGGTTCGCCTGATACACCATTCTAGATCGGGACTCCTTACGCACAGTCACTCAAGCACTCGTCACTTCTCGTCTGGACTATTGCAACGCTCTCTACATGGGGCTCCCTTTGGGGTGCACCCGGAGGCTCCAACTGGTGCAAAATGCGGCTGCGTGGGGGATTATGGGAGCGACGGGGCGCTCCCACATGACACCTCTCCTGCGCGAGTTACATTGGCTTCCAGTGGACTTCTGGGTACGCTTCAAGGTGTTGGTGACCACCTTTAAAGCGCTCCATGGTTTAGGGCCAGGGTACGTATGGGACCGCCTTCTGTCACCAATTGCCTCCCACCGGCCGGTTCGCTCCCACAGAGAGGGCTTCCTCAGGGTGCCGTCAGCCAGACAATGTCGGCTGGTGACCCCCAGGGGGAGAGCCTTCTCTGTGGTGGCACCTACCCTCTGGAACGATCTACCCCCAGAGATATGAGTGATCCCAGACCTCCGGACTTTTCGTCGGGCCCTAAAAACTTACTTTTTTCAGCTAGCCGGGCTGGCCTGATTTCATGTTGGTTTTAACGTTTGATACTGATTTTAATTGATATGTTTTAAATTATGGGCCAAATTTCATTTAATTAGTTTTAATAATTATTTTAACTTTTGTGTACAAATGTTTTTATTCTGGCTGTTCACCGCAAAGATCTCTCTCAAATTCTCTCGATTGTGCTCTCTCAAACCTCTTACTGTCTGGGCAAACTCCATCGCTCTATATTGTAACATCACCACTTCATTGTCTGCCCTATCCATCTTGATCTGAACTTCATCTATTTTATTTTCCAAATTCACATTAGACTGATTAATTTCTTCTACCCTTTCATCCAACAATTCAATGTGTTTTGCCAGACCATGAAATGCCATTACTATATCTTCTCTTATTTCCTTATTCCGTGTTTGGATAACCTCCTTAATTTCAGCCATCTCATCAGACACTCCCTTAATTTTTCCCTCTAAAACAGAGGTTTGCTGCTTAAAAGCCTCCTGTAAAGACTCTTGTAAAGCTTCCAAAGTCAATATTTGTGGATTTGAAGTAGACAAAGATTGTAGTTTTGATAGTTGTGCTGGTGATCCTCCAGCACTTTTAAAAGAGCCGGGTTTTATTTGCTTAGAAGCCATTTTTAACTTTCAATTTATACTTCTTGCAGCAACCAAATCAATAAGTCCAATTGTTTTTAAATGTTTTGTAAATATTGTAGTTTATTTAAAGTCCAAACTGTAATCTTTCCACTTTAAATCTTTCTTTCTTTAATATAAAATCCAATAATCTTGAACAGCCTTAAAAGCACTAACGATGTTAACAATCACTTTCACTATAACTTTCACTTTTCCACACCCTGTTACAGTTCAGGTGCCATTTTTCCTTTCCTTTTTGATGATCTTAGAAGGAAGAAATATGGATTTAGAGTTAAAGTTCAGTACTTGCAGTTACTAGGACTCCTGTTTTTGTTCTGCCTGCTTTGGGATTAATTTGAAGCTAAATGTTGATTGCAGGGGTGATCGCGGCGTCTTGTTCTGCTTAAAGCAGAAAAGTCCCAGATCCGGAGCTCTGTCAGGTTACCAGGGAGCTCTCACCCTTCAAGCCCCAGAATTGTTTCTAGGGCTTTTGGGGAGCTCTACCTTCGTCCGGCTGCTTGCCTTCCTCTCTTCTCCTGAAGGGAAGGTTTCCAAACCACTAGACAGCTGATTTGCGCTATCTTAGCAGTTTTTATGAGATCGCGGGGCTGACGATCCAAAAGGAATGTCTGCTAGCGCCTGCGGTGCCACCAGAAGTCCTCATCTTCCATCTTGTATCTCAATAAATATTTATATATTTTGCTAATTAATTTTTCCTCCATTCCTTGTATAATTTTATCCAATTCTTGCTGACCATTTTGAATTTCATATAGTTTTATATCCTCTTAGTATTTAGAGTGAATTTGTTTATATGTCCACCAGTCTATCTCCCTACTTGCTCTAGCTCTTGTTTTGTTTTCAAATTTCAAATGTTAACGTGGAGACAATTTCTCGAAGGAGCTAAGCACCCGTTTGAAGTGTGGACTGACCACAAGAACTTAGAAGCTTTGAAAACACCATGTAAACTGTCCCCAAAACAAGTCTGTTGGGCTTAACACTTCAAGCAATTTAATTTCTCCCTACACTACCTTCCTGGAGGGAAGAACTTCATGGCAGATGCCCTCTCTAGACTGCCGCAATACAATAGTGTTAGAGAGGAGGTGATTCGGCCGATCATCCCCTCAATACAACTGGCAGCACCAGTAGTTACTAGAGCCCAGGCGAAAGCAGATCCAGCTTTGTCGGACGACTTGACTAAGCAGCTACGAGAAGCTCTAAAGACCGACGAGTGGTTTCTCGCCCATTCAAATGAGTGTACACTTTGAGAAGGACTTGCCTGGGTGGGAGCCAAGCTGTATGTTCCCGCCAGTCTGAGAGCGACAGTTTTACAGCACGCCCATGATGCCAAAATTGCCGGGCATTTTGGGTTTGTGAAAACGTTACATCTAGTTAAGCAACAGTTCTGGTGGCCTGCACTCAAGAAGGACATAGAGGCATATGTGGCCAGCTGTCCCATGTGTGCTGCAGCCAAAAGACCGCCTGGAAAGCCAACCGGACTGCTTCAGAGTGTTGCCAGACCGGGTGCCCCATGGAAGGAAATTTCCATGGATTTTATTGTAGAGTTGCCCGAAAATGGGGGGAACACAGTTATTTGGGTGGTTACTGATTTGTTTGCTAAACAAGTGCATTTTATCCCATGTCCCAAGATCCCTTCTGCAAAAACACTTGCAAAAATGTTTGTCCAACATGTATACAGGTCACATGGAACTCCAGAACGTAAAATTTTGGATAGAGGAGTTCAATTTACCTCCCATTTTTGGAAAGAGTTCCTAGGGTAAATAGGCTCCGCCCAAGGTTTAAGCTCCACCCGCCACCCCTAGACTAATTGTGAGAGAACCAATTCTGTATTAGAACAATATCTGAGGTGTTACATAAATTATCAGCAAGATAACTGGGCAGATTTACTGCCGTTTGCAGAGGTGGCCTATAATAACTCCATACATAGTAGCACAGGGTTTACTCCTTTCAAGGTGGCCTCTGGCAAAAGATTTTGTGCCCATTCCAAAGTTGCCTCAGGAAAATCCATAAATCCCCTCCTTGGTTGATTGGATCAAACAGCTACGTGGTATTTGGTCAGTAACTCGCAAGGCACTGGATGAAGCACATCGGGCTCATAAAGCCCAAGCCGATAAAAAGAGGGCTCAAGCACGAAA
The DNA here is from genome assembly GCF_059756535.1 of Pantherophis guttatus. NCBI lineage: Eukaryota > Metazoa > Chordata > Lepidosauria > Squamata > Colubridae > Pantherophis > Pantherophis guttatus. The sequence goes on along the minus strand of NC_142065.1, from coordinate 115,178,088 downwards.
TTATAAAATTGGTGATATGGTTTACCTTTCCACCAAATACTTGCAAACTACCCAAAAGTCAAAGAAGCTTGGACCCAAGTATGTGGGTCCTTTTCCGGTAGTTCGAATCATTAACCCAGTCACAGTACAATTGGAGTTACCAAAAAATTTTGCGGTGAATTCATCCGGTGTTTCATGTCAGTTTGCTAAAACCGGAGCATTCGTCCCCTTTATGTCCAGACCAAGAAACCTCCTCCTGTCCCCATACTAATTGAAGGGGAACAGCATTTTGAGGTCAAGGAAATTTTAGACTCTAGAAAGCATCATGGCAAGGTGCAGTATTTGGTGGCCTGGAAAGATTTCCCATTATCTAAGGCTGAATGGGTGAATAAGAGAGATGTTCAAGCTCCAAAGAAAGTACAATTGTTTCACTCCAAATATCCTGATAAACCTTAATCTGATTTTATGTCATGCTTTATTTCTGTGATCATCTGTTTTATGTCATTTTCTTGTAGGAATAATATCTCTTCTGTAGGAGGGCCGAATGTCAGCCTCCGCTCTTTATTGCTTACTTGCTCGGCTGCCATGAAATGGGGGGAAGGGGAAGTGAGCTGGAGGAGAAGGAAAGTGAAACTTTGCTGCAGCATTTTCTTTGAAGCTGATAACGTCTCAAGGTCAACAGTCATGGCAGAGCAAGAGGATGACACTGCCAGACGTCTGCACCCACATGACCCCTAGAGAACCTGTGGATTGGATGATTTACGCTGGACAGTTTGGGGGGGGATGCTTTCTATATGTGATTTTCGCGCCTTTGCTTCAGACCTTGCTTTTCTTTGGTGGCATTCAGTTCTCATTCAGTAAAAGTACCTTTCTCTATGAAAATGGAGTCAGGGTTTTTCTTTCTTGAGTGTTGAAAGGAGGCATGCCTGACACAGAGAATAGATTTTGCCAATCAAGATATCAGAGTTCATTGTCTATGAGATTCCCAAACTATGGCTTTGGGAATCCCATCGTTATGATGATTTTTGAGAGGGCGTAAATTGAGACAAAAGTCAATCATGCTGTGGTCGCTGTTGGAGAATGGTTCTTTTATTTGTAGTCCATAAATTGAATTTAAACTATTGCAGAAGATGAGATCAAGGCAATTGTTGAGTCTAGTGTTGTTAGTTACTAGTTGATCAAGTCCCAGATTAGTTACAGTATTGTACAGGGTTAGGTTCAGTTGTACATTCATTTAGGGTCCAATTAATAAGTGGCAAGTTAAGGTCACCAAGAAAGATTATTGGGTGTGGGCAGGAGGCTGCCCAGGTTAGTAGTGAAGTTAACTTGTTTGCATGTTCGATGTCATAATCTGGGGCTCTGTAACAAAATACGAATTGAAATGTGGTATTTAAGGACAGATCGCAAATGATGGTCTCAGGAAGAGCAAGTTCACATGTAACTTGAATATTTTTTAGATGTAGGGACTTTTTGTAGAAGATAGCAACACCACCTCCTTTACAGATTTCAGGATCTGACGGGTAAACATTATAGTCTCTTACTGTAGTAATGGAGTCAGGGAGGGATGTTCAGCCAAGTTTCACAGACAAATATAATGTCAAATATAGCCGTATTTAGTAAGAGGAGGAATTCAGGTATTGTCAGCCTCCGCCTTTTCTGCTTTGGCTGCCATAGTAACGGGAGGGGGGAGAGCAGGTAGCATGGGGGGGGAAGCGTGCTGGAGGAAAGAAACGAAACCGATAGTTAAGCCACCAGACTGTATCTTTGAAGCTGCCGTCGGGCCAACGGTCGTGGCATTCCTGATTGATGACGCTGCCAGACGTGTACTTCCACTTGACCCCTGGGAGACCTTTAGATTGGATGATTTACGGTGGACAGTGGGAGGGGATGCTTTCTATATGCACTTTTCGTGCGTATTGCCTTAGATTCTGCTTTCCTATGGTTGTGTTCACTTCATCTCTAGTAAAAGTACCTTTCTCTATAAACAATGGAGTTTGGGTCATTCTTTCCTGGACTTTGAAGGAAGCACACCTGACATTAAGAAGAATCTGTGCTCCAGCCATCCCGGATAAACACCGAGGAGGCTGAACCCAAGACATGTCTGACCAAGAGAGTGAAGGAGACCAGATGGGAGCTACAGGCTCTACTATAACTTCAATTCAAGCAGAGAAGGAAGCTGCAGAATGGATGGAAAAAAATCGGCTGAGAGAGGAGCCAGAGGAAGCTAGATGGTCGAGGGGAGTAGGAAGGTTGCCGGACCTGGGGAGGACCCCCACAAGGAGTAACCAGCTCCAAACCTCATAAAGGAGAGGCGGTGTGGCTGCAAGAGCAAAAGGAGAGCCTCATGATTACTCAGGCGATGCAACTCCTCCGCGATGCTGAGAAAAGCCAGAAAAACCATGAGTCTTATGTATTTCCTGTGGGGAAGGGAGGAGAATACCCCAGACTGGATCCAGAAGAGACAGCCTGTGGGAGAGAGGAAGAGAAAGCTGGGGAAGAAACATCTCAGGCTTCTGGAGCTCAAGCGAGGGAGGCAGCAGCCCAGGGACCCCCAGCCTTGCAGGCCCCACCCTGCAGACACAAAAAGCCAAAAATCCCCCCCCCAACCGGAAACTATGATGGGAACCCAAAGACCTTGGGGCTTTTCTTGATCCAAGTGTGGAACCACATGCAGGACTGGGGGGAGGCTTACTTATCAGATGCGGCACAAGAGAGATGCGTCACAAATGTCTTAGAGGGAGTAGCAGCTGAATGGATGGTGGTCCTCCACAATAATAACTCTCCCTTGCTGAGGAATTACAACCTGTTCATGGGGGCCCTTAGGAGGCGGTTTGAAGACCACCTAGCTGAGCGGAAAGGGAGACTCAGAATGAAGGGTATCCAGCAAGGCCGGAGATCGGTGGCAGAATACACCCAAGAATTTTGCGAACTGGCACCTTACATGACAGGGTGGTCAGAAGAGGCTCTACGGGAGAGTTTCAAAGACGGACTGAATGAAGACATATACAAAGACTGTAGAGCACGGGGGGTCCCCGAAGACTTGCAGAGTTGGTACGTAATAGCTGAGGATGTGGAAATCGAGCTGGCCCGAAGCCGACTCCGAGGCGGCCGTGCAGGGGACCCGTCATCCCCCTTCTACTGCAAAGGAGCACCAAAGGCGGGCGTGGGGAGAGCGGAATTCAAACCAAAATCGAAGCCCTTCACATGTTTCAAATGTGGAAAGGAAGGCCATCGGGCTGCCGAATGTTTCCCCAAGCCAGTGCCAAAATCTACCTTCTTTGGCTCGGGACCAAAGAAAGCACCCACAAAAGCTTGCAAAACTGCCCTGAAAGGAGAAGTCGTTGAGTTCGCTCCCCGAAACCAGGGTGAGTTGGGAACTCCGACCACCGCGGACGACAGCGGGATGGACTCCGACTCTGACTCCGATGATCTGGTGAGTCACACTGAGGGCCCCATGCTCATCCCCATAGAAATAAGGGTGCCGTCTACAGGGGCACATGCGCAGATGTTAGCCCTATTAAACTCTGGGTGCACCAGGTGCTTAATCAGCCCAAAAGTCGTGGAGAAAATGGGCCTGCGGCTAAAAACATTAAAAAGGCCCATGGCGTTCTGTCAATTGAACGGATCGATTGCAGGAGGGGTCCCAGCCAGCTTTGTGACCGAATCCATTGAAATGCAATTGGGGGATCATGTAGAGACCCTCAGGTTTATTGTGGCCCCTAGCATGGAATGACCCCTCATACTTGGACTACCCTGGCTCCGTAGATGGAACCCACGGGTTAACTGGAAAACGGGGGTTTTGCGCATTCGCACCGGAAAACCGAGACTAGAGAGGGAAGAAAACCCCCTGGAGGACGGAGTAGAACATGAAAAGGCGGAAGTGGCAATAGGCCACATCGAAGGGGAGGAAAAGATTTCAAAGGAGTATTGGGATCTCTGAGAAGTTTTTAGTGAAAAGGCCTCGGATGTGCTACCCCCCCCCCCACAGAGCTACAGACTGTACCATTGAGATACTCCCCGGGGTGAAACTCCCTAAGCCAAAGATCTACCCTATGACCCCTCGAGAACTAGGGGAATTGCGAAACTTCATTGATAAAAACCTAGAACGGGGTTTTATCCAGCCAGCCAGGCCAAGGGTGGCGGCGCCTGTAATGTTCCGAGAAAAGAAAGATGGCTCCTTTCATTTTGTAGTTGATTATAGAAATATCAACGCTATTTGTGTGGAAAACGTTTACCCCTGCCGCTCATGAAGGACATGCTAGCACACCTAGGAAAGGTGAAAATTTTCACCAAACTGGACTTACGAGAGGCATACTACAGAGTGAGAATTAAGGAGGGGGATGAACGGAAAACCGTGTTTTACTTCCCACTGGGATGTTTCCAGTTTCGAGTGCTCCCTTTTGGACTACAAGGAGCCCCTGCTGTGTTCATGCAATTGATTAACGAAGTACTGCATGAGCACCTGTATAAGGGGGTGCTGGTTTACTTGGATGACATTTTTATCTACTCTGAGAGCATGGACGACCATGTGAAATTGGTGCGAACTGTCCTGAAAAAACTCAGGGCTGCTGAACTATATGCCAAGCTCTCTAAATGCGAGTTCCACCAAAGCAAAATTGACTATCTTGGATATCGCATATCGCATGAGGGAATAGAGATGGACCCTGGAAAAGCTCGGGCAGTATTGGAAAGGGCCGCGCCACGCACCCGCAAACAACTACAAAGTTTTGTCGGATTTGCTAACGTCTATAGGCAGTTTATCCCCTCATTCACCAAAATCGCACTGCCAATAGCAAATCTGAAAACAAAAGGTGAAGTAAGACCAAAGCCCTCACGAGCCCTTGAATGGACTATGGACTGTCAGGCGGCATTCGAAAAGTTGAAACGGTTGTTTGCTGCTGAACCAGTCCTCAAACATCCGGACATGGAAGAGCCTTTTGTAGTACAGGCAGACGCGAGCGACGTGGCAGTAGGAGCAGTACTTCTGCAGAAGAATGCAGAAGGGAAATTACAACCCTGTGCCTATACGTCCCGCAAATTGTCAGAGACTGAAAGGAGATGGGCCATATGTGTCAGCCTCCTCTGGAACCACCTGTGCTCCGCCGAACAAACACCACACGCACACACTCAAAGGTGAAGCTATCCGGTTTAATCGTAGCTTACACGGTGGTCATACAGTAAGCGCTGAAGTTTTCTGATGAAAAACAAAGTCAGAGACGCCCGATTCCTCCGCTTACCTGGCTTTATAGAACGCCCCCAAGCGCCCCGCCCTTGCTCAATTGTGCATTTAAAGTGACCGCGCTATTTACTCCTTCAGTTACTTCCGGATCTCGCTGTCCCTCGTATTGAAGGGCGTTTGTTTCCTTTGACATCGTTTTATTGACCCTGTCCCCAGATTCCCTATACCGTCCACCACCTGATATCACCGTGCCTTGCTAAACGTTACAACACCCCCCTTCACCGTGTCTCTGTTCTTCTGGCTTGTCACAGTCCCCGTGATCATGTGTCGAGGGAATGGCTGACACTCGACATGCGCCCCCCCCAGGTCTCTTCCTATAGGGACATAAAAACATTCGGTTATTCTCATTAAGTGGGAAAGTGTCCACCTGGTTTGTTTGGATATGTTTCATGGAATTGTTTTAGTAATTGTGGAGCATCTATATCCTTTGTTTTCACCCATGTTGCTTCTGATATAGGGTATCCCTTCCAATGTACTAAATACCTAAGCTTCCCATGATATATTTTAGAATCGAGGATCTTTTTAATTTCGTATGAGCTTCCAGTCACGGGCCCTGGACATGTTCCTGTCTCTCTTATTTTGGCTGCTGGTTTTAGGACACTACTGTGGAATACTGGGTGTATTCTTTTCAGTAAGGGGGGTAGTTGTAAGGATACCGTTACGGGATTTATTATTTTGGTGATGGGAAAGGGACCTATATACTTTGGACCTAATTTTTACTGGGCATACGCAGATTGATATATTTTGTGGACAAATACACTTTTTCTCCTATTTTTGAAGGGTAGGTTATCTCATCTCTGTTTGTTTACTTGGGTTTTGTACGCTTCAGAAGCTTTTTCTAATGCATTTTTGATGTGTGGCCAACTCTGTTTAACCTTCTCTGTCCATTCTTTGGGACTATGGGAACTAGTCATTTGTACATCTAGATCAGGGATGGCCGGGAACTCTTTTCCAGAAACTACCAGGAACTACTGCTGTGCACGGTGTTATTATATGCTGATTCTGCAAAAGGTAAGAGTTCATACCAGTCTGTTTGTTGGTATGATACATAAGAACGTAGACACCTTTCTACCATGGCATTGGCTCTTTCAACGGCTCCGTTGGTATTTGGGTGGAACGCAGAGCTCAGTCCCTGTTCTGTTCCTAATTGTCCTAGGAAACGTCTCCATAACCGGGCGGTAAATTGGGGACCTCTGTCTGAGATTATACGTTTGGGTGTGCCATGAAGTCGATATACGTGTTGGACAAATAGTTTCACTAGACGCCCTGTGGATGGTAGTCCTTTACAGGGGACAAAATGCGCCTGTTTGGAAAACAGGTCAATAATAGTCCATATTACATTGTGTCCTTTGCTGGGAGGCAATTCAACTATGAAATCCATGGCTATATCTTCCCAAGGCCTCTGTGGTTCAGCCACGGACTGTAATAAACCAGACGGTTTCCCTGACAAGGGTTTAGCTCTTATACAGACGGGACAGCCTTGTACATATGTCTCTACCTGTTTTCGCATACGTGGCCACCAGAACTGTCTCCTCACTAGATGCAACGTTTTCATGAAACTGAAATGCCCTGCTGTTTTTACATCGTGGCATTGTCGTAACACCTTATCTCTCAATCCTTTGGGGATATATAATTTATCTCCTTTCCACATTAGTCCTCTTCTCTGTGTCACTATCTGGGGATTGGTCTTCAACCAACTGTCTGTTGCTAATTTTTTCTTCAACTCCACTACCCAGGTTGTGGGGAGCGGGAATACGTCCCTTCCTTGCTTTCCTGTCTGTTTATAAGGTATTAAGGCTTGTGTTATCTCCTCTTTTTGGCTCTCAAATTGCAGCATGCGCGATAGGGCATCAGCTAAATAGTTCTTTCCCCCTGGTATCGCTTTCAGCTTGATGGTAAATCTGCGGAAATATTGCGCCCAACGTGCCTGTTTCGGGGACAGTTTACGAGGCGATTGAAGTGCCTCTAGATTTTTGTGATCCGTCCATACCTCAGATTCTACCTTAGTCCATTCTAGCAAATGCCTCCATGTTTGCAAGGCCCATTTTATGGCATACGCCTCTTTTTCCCAAACCATCCAATTTCGTTCTGTATCGGTTAGTTTTCGGGAGGTGTAGGCGCATGGTTGAAGAACCCCATATTCATTTCTTTGTAGGAGAACACTTCCTACCGCCACATCACTTGCATCCGCCTGGATTACAAAGGGTTTCGATGTGTTAGGATGTCTTAGTATGGGTTCATTAGCGAAGAGGGTTTTCAACGTGTCAAATGCACGTTGACATGATATCGTACAATTGATTTTTTGTTGTGGGTTGCCTTTCCCGACTGCAATTTTTCTCGTCTTTAGGAGATCAGTCAACAGTAAAGCCACCTTAGCAAATGAGGGGATAAATCTTCTATAAAAATTTGCAAAGCCCAGAAAACTTTGTAACTGTTTTCGGGTCTTTGGAGCCTGCCATTCCAACACTGTCTTAACCTTATTTGGGTCCATTTCAATCCCTTTTTCTGAAATCCTAAACCCCAAGTAATCTATCTCTGTCTTGTGAAATTCGCATTTCGATAGCTTTACATACAACTGAGCCTTCAACAACTTCAGTAATATTTGCCGTACCAGACAAACGTGTTCTTCTAGGGTATTGGAGTATATTAGAATATCGTCTAGATATACGAGAACTCCGCGATACAGGTGGTCATAGAGTATACTATTGATAAACTGCATAAAAACTGCAGGGGCCCCCTGTAGACCAAATGGCATGACCCGGAACTTATAGCTGCCCAAAGGTCAGTTAAATGTGGTCTTCCATTCATGACCTGCTTTTACCCGGACCCTGTAATACGCTTCTCGGAGGTCCAACTTAGTAAAGATCTTCCCTGTCATGAGAGTGGAAAGCAAATCTGTCATAAGGGGTAAGGGATAAAGGGGTTCTATACAGACAGCGTTTAATCCCCGAAAATCAACACACAATCTTAGCCCTCCATCTTTCTTCTCCTTAAACAGAACTGGCGCTGCCATATGCGCACGACTGGGCGAGATAAAACCCCTGGCTAGGTTCTGATCTATATAACGCTGCAATTCCTCTAATTCAAGGGGAGTCATGGAATACATGTGGGGTTTAGGTAGACTAACACCTGGTTTCAACTCTATTGCACAGTCTGTAGGACGGTGGGGTGGAAGGGTCTCATATTCCTTCTCGCTAAACACATGCCATAGATCTCTGTATACGTGTGGGACTTTTTCTAGACAGGACATCTCCCTTCCAGTCGCTCCTACATCTCTACTGTCTTCAGGTGGATCAGGGCCTACAGCCAAGCGTAATTTGCGAAAAACCCCTTCCCACCAAATGGTAGGTTTCCACTTATCTAACCATGATAGGCCTAGAATGATGGGTTCAATCATTTTTTCTACAACCACAAATCGTACTACTTCCCGATGATTCCCGATCTCAAGTGTCACAGGCTCTGTAACATGGGTAGCCGGTTGTCCTCCTAGCGTTGAACCATCCATTTGCTCAAAGTAAATAGGTTTCTGCAATCTCACTACACGGAGTCCAAGACTGTCTGCTATCGCCCTTCGTAAAAGGCAACGGGTGCAACCGGTATCTACTAAGGCCCCTTGCTGTTCCAGTCCACCCAACTCAGGGTGTTTTAGTGTCACCTGGATAACGAAAGGTGGACAGGATCATATACCATAGGATACATGTGTTCCGTTTCCTCCTCAACATTCCCCTCCTCCGTCGGTGTTCGGATGACGTCAGGAGAGCCACCATTGCCATCACGACCATTGGCCTCACCACCTCTTGTTTGGGCCGCGATACGAGAGCACTCCGATAGTCTGGAATGGAAACCCGCCTGCCTACTGGAACCTGATGCCTGGATGTCTGGGGCCCGGAGAGGCGGGAGTGGGCAATCAAGTGCTCTGTGGCCCTCCTGGTCACACCGGTAACATCGGAATGGTCTTCGTGAGGCAATACCACCTCTTACTCCTATAGGCATATATGTTCGAATGCCTCCCCGCCCTGTTGGCGGCTTCTCCAACACCTTCCGTGGTGGGGTCATGGTGTCGCTTCGCATCCGGAACTCCTTCAGGCCTACATCCAATTCGACAGCCGCTTTATACCAGGCTGTTATGTAAGGACCAAGGCCCCTATAAACGCAGGCCTGACGTAGGTCTCTATCCAGCCCCTTATGGAAATGGTGAACTAATAAACGTTCAGGCCAGCCCCTCAACCAATTAGCCAAGGTACGAAATTCCTTTACATAGTCTTTAGCCGCTCGTCCATTTTTTAGTGAAACTAGATCACTTTCGACAATGGCCTGGGTGCTATCATCGTCCTCAAATCGACTCCGTAACGCTTCCAGGAACAGTCCCAAATCTGCCAGTTCTCGAGCGTGCATGGTGTGTAAACTGGCCACCCAGTCAGCTGCCTCACCTGTCAACACCGTCATAACCGCTACTACTCTGGCCCACTGAGAGGAATAATAGTGCCCGTAAACATCCATGTAGCTGATCACCTGGCTTAGAAAGAGGGCTACACGGTCTGGATTCCCATCGAACGTGGCTTGTAAGGGAGGGAGACCCCATGGTATTTGCTGTACCCAAGGCCCTGGGATCCATGCAGGTGCTGGATCCCGTTCACGCCTGGACCGCTCTCCACCCCAAGGGGCTCTTTGTTCCCGTGAGCGGGACCGTCTAGCAGCAGGCTCACCTTCCTGGTCCTCACGATGCCCCTGACTATGTGGCTGTCGTCGTGTACCATGTATCCCCTCGCTTGACGAGGAACCCCCCCCCCCGGGGAGCAGGGTCTTCATCCCTTCCGCCCCTGTATCGACTACAGTCTAGTCACAGCTTTGGACTGGCCAAACGCACCCTGGATTTGGACATTCCGCCCGTTGATGCTCCCACCCCACTCTGCCACGTATTTGACTGGTCTGCCCCGGGCGCCCAGGGCTGCCAAGAGGGGGCATCCCGGAAGCTAGCTTCCCCAAACCTCTCCCTCAACATATCCATGGTGGTTACACCGGGGCCGGAAGAATAACTCCAGTCCCCCTCTTCCTCCTCCTCCGTCCATCTCCTTTCCCACCACCCTTGGAATTGAGGGGCTAGAGGGGGGTTAGCTGACGTCTGAAACCCCAACTTCCCCAGTATAGCGGTACTTTGCCACCAATTTCCAGATGGTTTTCGAGCAGCTTCAGTCCCCAATGAATCCTGTCTTTCCTGCTTGTCTTCTGGGGGCGGGGGCGACACCACTCTCTGTTTGGGGCATACCACTGGCTGTTCGCAATGCTCCTCCGTCTCCACGTTCTCCCCCTCCTCTGCCTCCAGCTCCGTCCCCAAATCCAACACCGTGGCATCATCCGTCACGCCCTCTGCTATCACCGCTGCTTGCAGTCCTCAGACAGAAGAATAAAGCATCTCCGACTTTCTGTCAGCCTCCTCTGGAACCACCTGTGCTCCGCCGAACAAACACCACACGCACACACTCAAAGGTGAAGCTATCCGGTTTAATCGTAGCTTACACGGTGGTCATACAGTAAGCGCTGAAGTTTTCTGATGAAAAACAAAGTCAGAGGCGCCCGATTCCTCCGCTTACCTGGCTTTATAGAACGCCCCCAAGCGCCCCGCCCTTGCTCAATTGTGCATTTAAAGTGACCGCGCTATTTACTCCTTCAGTTACTTCCGGATCTCGCTGTCCCTCGTATTGAAGGGCGTTTATTTCCTTTGACATTGTTTTATTGACCCTGTCCCCAGATTCCCTATACCGTCCACCACCTGATATCATTGTGCCCTGCTAAATGCTACAACACCCCCCTTCACCATGTCTCTGTTCCTCTGGCTTGTCACAGTCCCTGGGATCATGTGTTGAGGGAATGGCTGAATGGAGAAGGAAGCTTTTGCAGTGCGATGGGCATTGTTAACATGGAGACAATTTCTTGAAGGAGCTAAGCATCCTTTTGAAGTTTGGACTGACCATAAAAACTTGGAGGCTTTGAAAACACTGCGTAAGCTGTCACCAAAGCAAGCTCGCTGGGCTCAACACTTCAACCGTTTTAATTTCACTTCCACCAAATATTTACAGACCTCCCAGAAATCAAAAAAGCTCGCACCAAAGTATGTGGGGCCTTTCCCAATCACTAGACTCATCAACCCAGTCACAGTTGAATTGGAATTGCCAAAAAATTTGAGACAAATCCACCCTGTGTTTCATGTTAGCTTACTGAAACCGGAACATTCGTCCCCTTTGCGTCCGAACCAGGACTCTCCTCCGGTCCCCATACTGATAGAAGGGGAACAACATTTTGAAGTTAAGGAAATCCTAGATTCTAGGAAGCATCACGGTAAAGTGCAGTATTTGGTGGCTTGGAAGCATTTCCCATTATCTCAAGCTGAATGGGTGAATAAACATGATGTCCGGGCGCCAAAGAAAGCTCAGTTGTTTCACACCAAATATCCTGATAAACCCTAATTTCTGTGTTGTGTTGTTTTCTCTTTCCCTATTTAGGACTAACATCTCTTCTGCAGAGGAGAATGTCAGCCTCCGCCTTTTCTGCTTTGGCTGCCATAGTAACGGGAGGGGGGAGAGCAGGTACCATGCGGGGGGAAGCGTGCTGGAGGAAAGAAATGTCAGCCTCCGCCTTTTCTGCTTTGGCTGCTATAGTAACGGGAGGAGGGAGAGCAGCTAGCATGGGCGGGGAAGCGTGCTGGAGGAAAGAAACGAAACCGATAGTTAAGCCACCGGACTGTATCTTTGAAGCTGCTGTCGGGCCAACGGTCGTGGCATTCCTGATTGATGACGCTGCCAGATGTGTGCTTCCACCTGACCCCTGGGAGACCTTGGATTGGATGATTTACAGTGGACAGTGGGAGGGGATGCTTTCTATATGCACTTTTTGCGCGTATTGCCTTAGATTCTGCTTTCCTATGGTTGTGTTCACTTCATCTCTAGTAAAAGTACCTTTCTCTATTAACAATGGAGTTTGGGTCATTCTTTCCTGGACTTTGAAGGAAGCACACCTGACAGGTATTTTATTTACAAGGCTCACTAGTTCACTAGTCTGCTTTGTTTTGTATAGTTTGCTAGCCTGCTTTGTTTTGAATAGTTCACTAGTCTGCTTTGTTTTGTATAGATCGGGATTTCCAAAAAAAAAAACCCTTTTATACTTCCCCAAAGCTTTTCAAATTCTAGTTTCTTACATTTAAGGTACTTTCACCTTTATTTATTTCACCTTAATTTTAATGTTTAATGTTTGGATCATAAGGATCTTGGTGGAAGGAAAGATCCATATGTATTTGTGCATGAGTGGAGCGGGTGAGAAGGAAAAATCCCCGTGGGGTAGAGGCTTGTTTGTATCTTTTTACCTCAGATCCTAAGCAACTTCTTGGGATGAAAAGATCTCCGTGTGTCCAGGTAGCAGTAGGGTTGCTGGAGGGAGGGTGGATGGACTCAGAGGCTAAAGATGGCAGCAGTGGTGGCTGAAGACAGTGGCATCGGCTAGTTTCACCTGAGCGGCTCGCTGAAAGTTTTAGTCAGCGAATGCTTGGACTTTATATTCTTCTTTTTTAATTTTTAAATCCTTTATTTCTTTTATCTTCTCTAATTTTTATCAAAAGTGTTTCTAGTGTTAAAATAAATAGAAGAGGAGAAAGTGGGCATCCTTGTCTTACTCCTTTGATTATGTCAAATTTTTCTGTAATATCATCATTCATAATTACCCTAGCTGTTTGTTTGGTATAAATTTTTTCAACCATCCTTTCAAATTTTGTCCCAAATTTCATAAATTTTAATTGCATTATAATATATTTCCAATTTAAATTGTCAAATGTCTTTTGGGCATCAAGGAAAACCAGTGTGGCTTGCTTTTCGGGATGTGCTTCATAGAATTCCAGAGTGTTCATTATAATCCTCATATTGTTTTTTATTTGTTATCCTGTTAAAAATCCGTTTTGGTCTGGATGTATATAATTATTCAGCACTTTTTTGATTCTCTCAGCTATTATCGATGCAAAGATTTTACAATCTGTATTTAATAATGAAATCAGTCTGTAGTTTTGAATTTGTTGCTGATCAGTATCCTCCTTTGGAATAAGAGTAATGATTGATTCTGTCCATGTTACCGGTACCTTAGCCTCCTTGAGAGCCTCGTTAAATATCTCCAACATTATCCATTCTAATATCTCTTGCACGTTTTTATATAGCTCAATGGGGAGACCATCTGGGCCTGGTAATTTTTTGTTTGTTTTGTTTTTTCAGTGCAACTCCTAATTCTGTTGCAGTTATTGGTCTGTTTAGCATCTCCCTTTGCTCTTCGGTAATTTTACTCATATTTATTGTCTCTATATATTGTTTAATTTTATCATTTGCTATCTCCTCTTGGAAATATAGCTTTAAAAAGAATTTTTGTGTTATTTTCTTTTTTTCTTCCCTTCTATATTGTACTATCCCACTGTCATCTTGTAGTTGGTGTATTATTCTTTTTCCTTTTTCCTTTTTTAGTTTAAATGCTAACCATCGGCCAATTTTATTCGCATGCTCGAAATAATTTTGTTTCACCATCTTAATTTTCTGTGCTATTTCTTCTTGTGTTGTTAAATTGATTTTATGTTTTATAATGTCCCGTTTTTCTTTTATCTTACTATTTTGGGGGTTCTTCTGTAATTCATATTCTGCTTTTTAAAGTTCCTCTTATGATCTTTCTTGTTGAAATTTCTTTTCCTTATTTTTCCTGGCTTTATACGCTATTGTCAATCCACGTATATAAGCTTTTGTAGTGTCCCATAAGTTTTGTGTTGAAGTGTCTTCCTTTTTATTTATCATAAAAAGTAATGTCAATTCCTTTTCTAACATCTGCCTGTATTCTTTATCTTTACACAGGCTTTGATTCATTGTCCATCTCTTTTTCTGTTTCTGGCCTTTTCATTTTATTTTTATTGGGTTATGATCTGCCCACTCATTAATTCCTATTTCTATTTCATCTATCCCATTTCATAATTCTGATGTCATCCAGGCCATGTCAATCCTGGACCAAAATTGATGCGGGTCTGAGTAAAATGTGTACTGATTATTTGTCCTGTGTGTCTTTCTCAATACATCCTGAAGATTAAGTTCTGATGCCATGTCAAAAAATGATTTTGGTAATATATTTTTCTTTTTTTCCTTATTATTATTACTTTTATAATCTTTTTTAACATCGACTATTGCATTAAAGTCCCCAATTATGCAAATATTTTCATATTCCAAGTCTGTTATTTTATAATGTATCTTTTTGAAGAATTCATATTGGTTTTTATTTGGTGCATATATTGCCGTATATAAAATTTGTTTTTGCTCCAGTTCCAATTCTAACATCAAAATTCTGCCCTCTTCATCCGAATATATTAATTTGGATTTTATTCTTTCTTTAACATATATTGCAATTCCTCTTTTCTTTTTTTGTGCAAGTGTTGTATACAGTGTCCCTATTTTTGCATTGTCTAACAATTTATGGTATTCTTTTTTAATATGCACTTCCTGTATGCATATCTGCCTCCAACTTCTGTAATTTAGCAAACAGTTGTGTTCTTTTTCTTGGTATATTTAATTCATTTATATTTACAGAAAAGAGTTTAATTGCCTCTCCCATTTCTTACTTTAGCTGCTTTTTTGTGTTTCTTGTCTCTCTTAATACCCTTCCTTTTGCGCCTTCTCTTTCTACTAGTTCTCTTTCTTGTGTCTTTTTTGCTTCTCTTTCTCGCTCTCCTTCCTCTATTTGATCTTCTTCCTGATTTCTACTCTCCAATTCTTCCCTGCTTTCTTGGTCTTCTTCTTATGCGAAATGATGTTCATAAAACTCCTGCGCTTTTTCCAGTGTATCTACCTTAAATTTTTTTTCTTGCCAAGTTATAAGTATGCCTCCCGGCACTAGCCATCTGAACATAACCTTATATCTTAGTAATTGGGTTGTTAAAAATTGGTACTATGTCCTCTGGTTTCGTATCCTACGTGGTATTTGTTTCAATGTTATGATTTCTTCATCCTTGTATATTATCAGTTCTTCTCTTGTTTTTTTATATATTTCATCCCTTATTGTTCATTTAGTAAACCTTACATGAACTTCTCTCGCCAATTTGTGTATAATTCGTATACACTCGGTAAATTTTGTCTGTATCTCTTCTTATTTATTTTATTTTATTTATTTATTAATTTAATTTGTATACCGCCCTTCTCCCAGAGGGGACTCAGGGCGGTAAACAGCCAAAATTAAAAAACATACAAATACAAAAGTTAAGATAATTAAAAAAGAATTAAATCATTAGCTTCCCAATTTAAAACCCCCAAATCCTTAAAATTTAAAATCCCAATTAAAAAACCATTTAGGCTAGGCCGGCTTGGTGGAATAAAAACGTCTTCAGGGCTTTACGGAAGGTCCGGAGGTCCGGGATCAATCGTATTCCAGGAGGCAGCTCGTTCCACAGGGCGGGTGCCCCCACAGAGAAGGCTCTCCCCCTGGGGGCCGCCAGCCGACATTGCCTGACCGACGGCACCCTGAGGAGGCCCTCTCTGTGAGAGCGTATTGGCCGGTGGGAGGTTATCGGTAGCAGCAGGCAGTCTCGCAAATATCCTGGCCCTAAGCCATGGAGCGCTTTAAAGATGAGAACCAACACCTTAAAGCGCACCCGGAAGACCACCAGGAGCCAATGCAGCTCACGCAGGAGAGGTGTTACATGGGAGTGCCACATCGCTCCCAAAATCACCCGCGTGGCCACATTCTGCACCAGCTCAAGGGGAGCCCCATGTAGAGAGCGTTGCAGTAGTCCAGGTGTGACGTGACCAGGGCATGAGTGACCGTGCACAAGGAGTCCCGATCCAGAAAGGGGCGCAACTGGCGTATCAGGCGGACCTGATAAAAAGCCCCCCTGGCCACGGCCGTCATATGCTCTTCTAAAGACAGCCGTGCATCCATGAGGACACCCAAGTTGCGAGCCCCCTCTGTGGAGGTCAGTGACTCACCCCCAATAGCCAGCGATGGCACCAGCTGGCTATATCGGGACGCCGGTATCCACAGCCACTCAGTCTTGGAAGGGTTGAGTCAAAGCCTGTTCCTCCCCATCCAGACCCGCATGGCCTCCAGACACTGGGACATCACTTCGAGGGCATCATTGGGGTGGTCTGGGGTTGAGATGTACAGCTGAGTGTCATCAGCGTACAGATGGCATCGCACCCCACAACCATGGATGATCTCACCCAACGGCTTCACATAAATGGTGAACAGGAGCGGCGAGAGGACCGACCCTTGCAGCACCCTGCAAGCAAGGCACCTCGAGGTCGACCTCTGCCCCCCTGCCAACACAGACTGTGACCGGTCAGAGAGATAGGAGGAGAACCACCGCAATACGGTGCCTCCCACCCCCAATCCCTCCAGCCGGCGCAGCATGATACCATGGCCGATGGTATCAAAAGCCGCTGAGAGGTCTAACAGGACCAGAACAGAGGAACAACCCCTGTCCTGAGCCCTCCAGAGATCATCCACCAATGCGACCAATGCCATCTCTGTGCTGTACCCAGGCCTGAAGCCGGACTGGCACGGATCTAGATAGACGGTTTCATCCAGGTACTGTGGGAGCTGTCGTGCAACCACACTCTCCACAACCTTCACAACAAAGCGAAGGTTGGAGACTGGACAGTAGTTTGCCAAAACGGCCGGGTCCAGAGAAGGCTTCTTGAGGAGGGGCCTCACCACCGCCTCTTTCAAGGCAGGAGGCAAGAAACCCTCTCTCAAAGAAGCATTTATAATCCTCTGGAGCCAGCCTCGTGTTACCTCCCGGGTGGCCAGTACCAGCCAGGAGGGGCACGGGTCCAATAAACATGTGGTTGCGTTTAACCTCCCCAGGATCCTGTCCACGTCCTCAGGAGTCACAGGGTCGAACTCGTCCCAGATAACAGTCTCAAGACCAGCCTCAGTCACCCCGCCAGGATCTACCCAGTCAGAGTCCAAGCCTTCCCGAATCTGAGCGATTTTATCGTGCAGATACTGTGCAAAATCCTCAGCCTGCCCTTGCAAGGGGTCTTCCCGCGCTCCCTGATGTAGGAGGGAGCGAGTCACCCTAAACAAGGCGGCTGGGCGGTTATCTGCCGATGCAATGAGAGCGGAAAAGTGGTTATGCTTTGCCGCTTTTATCGCCACTAGATAGGTCTTAATATGAGACCTAACTAGTGTTCGGTCGGATTTGGAGCGACTAGCCCTCCAACCACTCTCTAGGCGTCTTTTCCGGCGCTTCATCTCCCGCAGCTCCTCGGAGAAACAAGGGGCCAGGCAGGTTCGGCGTCGGGTCAGAGGCCGCAAAGGCATGACTCGGTCCAGAGCACCGGCGGCCGTCCTATCCCAGGCAGCCACCAGGTCTTCAGCCGAGTCGTGAGCCAGAGTTTCAGGAACTGGCCCAAGCTCCCTCTGGAACCTATCAGGATCCATCAGGTGCCTGGGGCGGAACCACCTGGTTGGGTCCACCTCCCTGCAGTGGGGTGCAGTGGTCAAAAAGTCCAGCCTCAGGAGAGAATGGTCCGACCATGACAGGGGTTCAGTAACTATATCCCCGATATCCAGACCACTCAGCCACTGACCAGAGATAAAAACCAGAGATAAAAAGACCCGATGGATTCCCAGGGGAAATATATAAAAAATTAGAAGAAATACTACAACCAAAATTGGTAGAAATTTTTAATGATGCATTGATAGGCTATAAAATCCCAGAGTCGTGGAAGGAAGCACATGTTACACTTGTGCTGAAAGAAGGTGCTGACCTAAAACAAATTCAGAATTACAGACCAATTTCGCTCCTAAACACTGATTATAAGCTATTCATGGGCATAATGGCAGAAAGAATGAAAAAGATTCTAAATAATTGGATATATAAGGATCAGAACGGATTCCTCCCGGGGAGGCAAATTAAAGACAATTTGAGAATTGTGCTAGACACCCTAGAGTATTATGAAGAACACCCCGGAAAACAGATGGCCTTAATCTTTGTTGATGCCCAAAAGGCATTTGACAATTTAAATTGGAAATTTATGACCAAACAAATTGAGATAATGAAATTCGGAACAAATTTTGAAATGATGATCAAATCTATCTATGACAATCAAAAGGCGAGTATCTTGGTGAATGGAGATAGGACCAAAACATTTCAAATTAGTAAGGGGGTTAGGCAAGGTTGCCCCCTATCTCCATTATTGTTTATTCTGGCCTTAGAAGTTCTTTTACGGAAAATTAGAATCAATGAGGAAATAAAAGGTCTGAAGATTAGGAAGGAGATCTACAAGACGCAAGCATTTGCAGACGATGTAGCCTTGATTCTTGAGGACCCCATAGAATCAGGACCAAAAGTGTTAGCGGAATTAGGCAAATACGGAGAGGTGGCAGGCTTTATATTGAACAAAACTAAAACTAAAGTACTGATTAAGAATACAACTGAGAGCCAGAAAAATGAGATAGAAGAAGTATTAGGACTGCAGGTTGCCAAAAAAATTAAATCCTAGGAATTTGGATTACATCAAGATGTTCGACCTTAAAAGAAGACAACTATACCCCCTTAATTAGAAAAATGAAACAAGACCTTGACAAATGGAAGAAAATAAGATTATCACTTTTGGGCAAGATAGCCGCAATTAAGATGAATATACTTCCCAGAATATTATTCTTATTCCAAAACATACTGGTGAATTTAGATAAAAAGTTTTTTCTAGAATTAGATAAAATTATTAGAGAATTTATATGGGAGGGGAAGAAACCGAGGTTCTCTATTAAAATTTTAAGGGGCAAAAGAGATATAGGTGGATTTGGACTCCCCGATTGGGAAATATATTACAGGGCAGCTAAATTAGTCTGGATAAGAGATTGGATCATCCTGGGAAACAAGAGGATTTTAACCCTAGAAGGCCACAATTTGCAAAAAGGGTGGCATGCCCACATTTGGGATGTAGAGAAGAAAAGGAAGACATATTTTCATAGACATAAAATCAGAGACTCATTGATACAAACATGGACCCCGATTAGGCAAAGATATTACAAAAAAATCCCAAGTTGGCTCTCAACGATGGAGGCCCTGATCTATCCCAATAGATGGGGAATGGAGAAAATGGGCAGGTACAAAGATATCTTAGACGAAGGAGGGATTCTTAAATCAAATGATACTTTAAGAGAGCAAGGAATAACCCTAGATTGGTGGACCTATACACAAATAAAATCTAGATACCAGAAAGACAAAGAACAATACGACATAGAATTTGGACCAAATGGATTGGATAAACTCCTGATGGGAACAGATAAAAAGATTTTGGCCAAATTATACAATTATTTATTAGATGATGATAAGTCCGAAGATATAATAAAGAATGAATAAATGCATGGGAGAAAAATATTGGACGAGATGTAAATTTTGGGGAATGGGAGGAGGCATGGAATAGGAACCTTAAATTGACTAGAGCGGCGACATACAAGGAAAACCATTATAAAATGCTACATTGATGGTATTTAGCCCCGGCCAGACTAGCAAAGATATACCCTAATATACATCCCAATTGTTGGAAATGTGGCCACAGTCAAGGCACCTTCTTTCACATGTGGTGGACATGCCCGGAAGCGAAAGGATATTGGAATAAGATCAGGAGATGGTTATATGAAATAATTGGCGAAGATATTGAATTAACACCAGAGATATTTCTCCTGGGAATAGTAAAGAAGCCATATGGAAAGGAAAAGATTCATTTAATGATTCATATAATTACAGCCTCCAGATTGGCATACGCACAGTATTGGAAAGAGAAAACCCAACCACCAGATGAGCTTATAATTAGGAAAATACTGGAGTGCGCAGAGATGACTAAATTAACCCATGAATTAAACGATGATGAGAAGTCAGATTATTATATTGAGTGGGAAAGGTGGTATAAGTGGATGCATGATAAAATGAAAGAAAGACCAAAAGGTGTGTTAAATAACGGCAAAAAGTAATTTGAAATATCACCAGAATATTATTTTTTGTATATAGTAAAAACACTGCACATCTGATGTTAATTGAAAATGTTAGTATATTTATGTTTTTTTAAAAAAACTCAATAAAGTTTTTCCAAAAAAAAAAAAAAACCCCAAGTCCAGAGTGTGTCCTCCCGCATGAGTGGGGCCATGAATTAATTGTGTCAGGTCCATGGCTGTCATGGAAGCCATAAACTCCCGAGCCATCCCAGATGCCTCACCGGCAGACGGCAGGTTGAAATCCCCCATGACCAAAAGTCTGGGGGTATCAACCGCCACCGCCACCTGGCAATAACGTTGAGAAGCTCGGGCAGGGCCGCTGTCACGTGGCAGGGAGCCAGGTACACGATCAGCAGGCCCACCTGCATCCCATGGCCCCACTTCACCAGGAGAGACTCACATCCGGCTATCTGAGGTACAGTGGCCTCCCTCATATCAAGACCTTCCTTTATAACGACTGCCACCCCCCCACCCCTGTCCTGGGCCCTTGGCTGATGGAATGCGCGGAAACCTGGTGGGCACATCTCTATGAGGGGGACCCCCCCCCATCTTGGCCCAACCAGGTCTCTGTAATACCTGCCAGGTCCGCACCCCCCTCCTGTACTAGCTCACAAATGAGCTTCTTGTTTATCCTTTTGCAACATCTCAGCAAGTATCTCCGCCACTTTCTCACCCGAATCCTCTTCTTTTTCTTCCGTAATATTTTGAAATCATAAATAATAAGACGCTTTTTCCATCTCAAGGAAGGCTATTGACTCGGACAATTCTCTGTTCACTTGATTGACTTCTGTTCCATCATTTCCATTTTACAGTCAACCTGGTCCATTTTTGTTTCCACTTTTTTTATTCTCTGCTCTTTTTCTATCATAGCTTGCTGGATAATCCCTATTTTGTCATTCATGTTTTTAATATCACCTTTCATTTCTCCGATTTCATTCTTGATTTCTTTATGATGTGTTTTCGTTTCTTCATGATTGTCTGCTATTGCCTCTTGCGTCCTCCTCATTGTTTCTTAAATCATTTGCAGGGTGATCTGCATACTCTGAACACTCACGCCGACTCTGGTTTTTCTTTTCCCAGCATGGTCTCTATTGTTCTTTGATTTGAAGGCGATGCTGTTATAGGTATGGGGTTTGTAGTTATTTTTTTCCCTATCTTAGATATGGTCGTTGTGCTCATCATTTGTATCACTTGGCTGATATTTCTCCACAGTAACATATAATGATTAATAGCAAATTATTTTTATAGTTCGAGTTAATTTTCAATCAATGCACTGTACACTTATTTTATAAATATGCTATATATATATATCTAATTATTCAACAATGTATACATCTATAACATCAGTATATAAAATTATCTTTTCTTATCCTAATATTATATTATATAGTTAATAATACACTTAGTATATTTAATATAAAATACTATAGCTCTAACCACAATGTATATATAGTTCATGCAAAGACGAAAAGAGCCATTTTATTTTCATGGAACAACACTGGAGCTGCCACGAGTGACCTAGCTGGTTGGATTAAACCCTGTTTTAAAGTTTTATCAATAAAGGTTTGTAGTTCCTCCAGCTCACACAGTGTCATCAAGTAGATTTATGGCTTAGGGAGTTTCACCCCAGGGAGGATTTTTATACTGCAGTCCATGGGGTGGTGGGGTGGGAGCACATCTGAAGCCCTCTTGCTGGACGCTCCCAATATTCCTTTGGGATTTTCTCCTCCCCAACTATGTGTTCGCTCGCTACTGCTACCAGGTCTGTCGCGACTTTGGCTATGCAGGGGGGGGGTTCCCCCTCCTCCCCAGCTGGGAGGAATGAATGCATAATAGTCCCTTCCTCCAGTTCACATGAGGGTTCCATTTCCAGAGCTGAAGGTAATCTGAGTAAGAAAAAAGTTTATCAGTATTCACAAGAATATTTAAAACTTGGCTTCATACCCACTATCCACGATGAAATTGGAGCCTAATATAAAATCTCTCTGCAGCAGGCATCAAGCACTAGGAACTCACTAACTTAAGTAGACTAAAGCTGCAATTCTACGACATTTTCCCAGAAATAAGCCCCATTGAAGACAATGGTACAGGTACAGAGAAGAGGGCTTCCGGAGGTGATGTCATCATGGAGTGGGCAAGGCAATGTATCTCCGTACCCAAAACCCAAAATTTCTTTGCCAGGAGCCTTTTAAGGGCAATACTGATCCCGGAGAGATCGGTAAAATAAAGAGGAAACTCTGAAGACACTGGGTGAAAAGGAATCACCCGTGCAGATAGGGGCAACCCTCTTAAAACTGGCAGAGAAAGAATCAGCCTTCAAGGCAGATCTGCCTGAGCTGCATGTTGACTGCTACTTGACCAGGAAGCAAAAAGTGAAAAATGACAGCTTCATTCGGTGGATGAGAAAACCCCAGAAAGGAGGTAAGGACTGTTTTGTGGATTGAAGGCGCGGAAAGAGTTAAGTTCTAAGGAGACGGACAGAGTGTGTCTGGAGACAGTGGTGGTTAAATGGAGTAGACCGGAGAGCGGAGTGACAGAGTGGAATGAGATTAGCATGAAGAAGTGAAGAGCCCAAACAGTGGATTGTACAAAACGTGAAGGATTAAAGTTAATTGTGACAGGATTATAAAGGATTATAAAGACTATAAGAAGTGGAGAGTGGAGAGCACGAAGATAGACAATTGGAGGCGATAAGTGGTGATTAAGAGTCTTTGAAAAATTGACTGTATAGGACTAAAAACGAACTCTAGAAAAACGGAGAAAGCTAATACCTGTTATTGAAACTTCTTTTGGGAGAGTGAACATTAAGACAACTATTATGGATATATATCTGTGAACTATTATAATTGAGATTATTGGAATATTGGATATACAGAGGCAAAGAAAGAAAGAAGAGGCACCATCTTGTGGATTTGATCAATGAACTATGTGTGAAAAACAGAAAGCAAGACTGATGCAAACCCATAAGCAGCTGCAAAGTTTCCTAGATTTTGCTAACTTTTTTAAAAAAATAATTTTTATTCAACATTTTTCACATTTAAAATCACAGTTACACTTTTACAGCTTTCCGTTATCGGAATTTTTTCTTAAAATCATCATATCCTTCGGCTTATTGTGTACATATACATTCTTATTTCTTAAGTATTTATTTATCTAATATATACAATATATACATAATTAATACACTCTAAACATATATTTTTCCTTCTATTATCTTCTTTTAACTTTCATTATATATTGATTTTAGACTTCTTTTCCAGCCAGTTATACCACTTATTCCATGTCTCATAATACACTGTTTCCTTTCTGTCCCTTAATTCCATCGTTATTTTTTTTCATTTCTGCATATTCTAGCATCTTTTTTATAATCATTGTGTTTGATGGACCGTGTTGTTGTTTCCAATTTTAGGCAAATGATATTCTGGTTGCCATAATTATATGTAGCATAAGATATCAAATTTCTTTACTCATCTTTCCTTTTGTAATACCCAGAAGAAATAACTCTGGTTTCATGTCAATTTTTAGTTCAATAATTTCCTCCAACTACTTTTTAATTTTTAACCAATAATCATGCTTTAGGACATGTCCACCACAGGTGGTAATATATCCCTTGTTGATAATTACATTTCCAACTATTTGGTGGGTTTTTTGGAGACATCTTGGCCAATCTCACCGGGAGTAAATGTCATCTATAGAACATTTTGTAAATATTTTCTTTGTATGCGGCCAACATTGTCATTTTATAATTTCCCCCCATAGTTTTTCCCAATGTTCCAATTCTATGTTATACCCAAAATTTTTCACCCAAATTATCATTTTGTTTGAATCTGTAGATAAGGCCACCAATCTATTTTAATTCCCTGTGATATTAATTCCTGATTGGATTTAAGTTTCCCTTGCCCATCTAGAAGCTCTTTATAAGTTACTATTCTTTTCAAATCAATTAAATTGGGGTAGATCATTGCTTCCATTGTCGATATCCATCTGGGGATTTTTGTGTAGAAATTTCTTTTAATTTTCATCCAAATCTCTAGTAGGGCATCTCTCACCTGATGTCTCTGGAAATATTTGTGAGCTCTGTTCTTTCCCTCCCAAATGAAGGTGTGCCAGCCCCGCTGAAGGTTGGGTCCCTCTATCGTTAGTATTCTTCTGTTTTTTAAATTTATCCACTCCTTGAGCCATGTTACTGCTGCCGCCTGGTAGTAGAGTTCCCAATCTGGAAGTCTCCTTTAATTCTAGAATCTTGTAGGAGTTTTAATTTAATTCTTGGTTTTTTCCCCAGCCAGATAAATTTTGTTATTTTGTTATTTTGTTCAATTCTTCAAAAAAAGGTTTCCCTAGTTTTATGGGCACCGTTTGAAATAAGTATAAAATTTTTTGTAGGAAGTTCATTTTTATGGTCGCCACTCTTCCAATCAAAGATAATTGTAGCTTCACCCAATTTTCTAAATTTTTTAGAATTTGTTGTAGTAAGTTTAAATAGTTATCTTCTTTTATAGAGGAAATTTTGGCTGTTAACCAAATGCCAAGATACTTTACTTTTTTCACTACTTGGATTTCCAATATCCTCTCTGATTTCTTATTTTGGCCTTGTGTGAGATTTTTGGTTATTATCTTCATTTTATTTTTATTTATTTTTAAACCCGCAACCATACCAAATTTCTCTATTTCCTGTATCAGTAATTCTCCCGTTTCGAGGGAATCCTCTATTATAAAAGCCATATCATCTGCAAATGTCTATTTTATACTCTTCTTTTTAAATTTTTAACCCTTTTATTTCCTGATTATCTTTGAATTTATAAAACTTCTAGTGAAAGAATAAATAGGAGGGGGGGATAGTGGGCCTTTCCTAATCCCCTTCTTTATGGTGACTGTTAGATCTCCTTTTACCATTATTTTCGCTATTTGATTTGCGCTTCAAGGTTTTGGTTCTCATCTTTAAAGCGCTCCATGGCTTAGGGCCAGGGTATTTGCGAGACAGCCTGCTGCTACTGATAACCTCCCACCAGCCAATACGCTCCCATAGAGAGGGCCTCCTCAGGGTACCGTCGGTCAGGCAATGTCGGCTGGCAGCCCCCAGGGGGAGAGGCTTCTCTGTGGTGGCACCCGCCCTGTGGAATGAGCTGCCTCCTGGAATACGATTGATCCTGGACCTCCGGACTTTCCGTAAAGCCCTGAAGATGTTTTTATTCCATCAAGCCGGCCTAGCCTAAATGGTTTTTAATTGGGATTTTAAATTTTATGGATTTGGGGGTTTTAAATTGGGAAGCTAGTGATTTAATTCTTTTTAATTATTTTAACTTTTGTATTTGTATGTTTTTTAATTTTGGCTGTTCACCGCCCTGAGTCCCTTCTGGGAGAAGGGCGGTATACAAATTAAATAAATAAATAAATAAATAAATAAAATCATTCTGATAAATTTTTCTCCAAATTTCATAGTGATTAGTTGTGTGATTAAGAACTGCCAATTTAAGTTATCGAAAGCCTTTTGTGCATCCACCAATACTAACGCTAATTGTTTTTCGGGGTGAGCCTCATAATACTCTAATATGTTCATTATAATTCTTGTATTGTTTCTTATTTGTCGTTTGGGTAAAAACTCATTTTGGTCCGAATGTATAATATTATTTAATATCTTTTTAAGTCTTTCCACTATAATCGTTGCCAGAATTTTATAGTCAGCATTTAGAAGCAAGATTGACCTGTAATTTTGGATCATTTGATTGTCTGTATTTTCTTTCGGAATGTTATTTATGCCTCCCTCCATGAAATTTTAGCTCACTCTAATACATCATTATACATTTCTAACATAATCTCCTCTAATGGTTCTTGGAATTTTTTATATATTTCCGCAGGGATCCCATCTGGGCCAGATATTTTTTTATTTTTTTTTATTTTTTTTATTTTTTTTTATTTTATTGAATTTATATACCGCCCTACTCCTGAAGGACTCAGGGCGGTGAATAGCCATAGAATAAAACATATAAATACAAAATTTAAAATAAAATAAAACAAATTAAATAATTTGGCTGAACAAATTTAAAACCCCAATAATTTAAAACCAAATTTAAAATTTCCATTTAAAAAGGGGAAAGACTTAGGTCAGGCCAGCTTGATGAAATAAGAAAGTCTTGAGCGCGAAACGGAAGGTACGCAGATCTGGGATCCTCCATATCTGGAGCTCGTTCCAGATAGTAGGTGCCCCCACAGAGAAGGCTCTCCCCCTGGGGGCCGCCAGTCGACATTGTTTGGACGACAGCACCCAGAGGAGCCCCTCTCTATGGGAGCATACTGATCAGTGGGAGGCTATTGGTGGTAGCAGGCGGTCCTGTAAATAACAGGTCCTAAGCCATGGAGCGCTCTAAAGGTGATAACCAAAACCTTGAAGTGCACTCGGAAGACCACCGGGAGCCAGTGTAGCTCGCACAGGAGAGGTGTTACATGGGAGCACCATGTCGTTCCCGTCACCACCCGCGCGGCCGCACCCTGCGCCAGTTGGAGTCTCCGAGTGCTCCTCAAGGGGAGCCCCATGTAGAGAGCGTTACAATAGACCAGACGGGAGGTGACGAGGGCATGAGTGACTGTGCGTAAGGAGTCCCGATCTAGAAAGGGATGCAACTGGCGGATCAGGCGAACCTAATGAAAAATCCTCCCGGTCACGGCCATCAAGTGCTCTTCTAAAGACAGCCGTAAATCCAGGAGGACACCCAAGTTGCAAGCCCTTTCCGTGGGGGCCAATGATTCGCCCCCAATAGTCAGCGATGGCACCAGCTAACTATATCGGGATGTCGGAAACCACAGCCACTCGGTCTGGATGGGTTGAGCCTGAGCCTGTTTCTCCCCATCCAGATCCGTACGGCCTCCAGGCACTTGGACATCACTTCAAGGGCATCATTGGGGTGGTCTGGAGTTGAGATGTACAGCTGAGTGTCATCAGCGTACAGATAGCATCGCACCCCACAACCATGGATGATCTCACCCAACGGCTTCACATAAATGGTGAACAGGAGAGGCGAGAGGACCGACCCTTGCAGCACCCTGCAAGCAAGGCACCTCGAGGTCGACCTCTGCCCCCCTGTCAACACAGACTGCGACTGGTCAGAGAGAAAGGAGGAGAACCACCATAGTACGGTGCCTCCCACCCCCAACTCTTCCAACCGGTGCAGCATGATACCATGGTCGATGGTATCAAAAGCCGCTGAGAGATCTAACAGGACCAGGACAGAGTAGCACCCCCTGTCCTGAGCCCTCCAGAGATCATCCACCAATGCGCCCAATGCCGTTTCTGTGCTGTACCCAGGCCTGAAGCCCGACTGGAACGGATCTAGATATGTCGTTTCATCCAGGTACTGGGGGAGCTGTCATGCAACCACTCTCAACAACCTTTGCCACAAAGCGAAGCTTGGAGACTGGACAATAATTAGCCAATACTGCCGGGTCCAGGGAAGGCTTCTTGAGGAGAGTTCTCACCACCGCCTCTTTCAAGGTGGCGGGAAAGACACCCTCGCCCAATGAAGCATTTATAATCCCCTGGAGCCAGCCTCGCATCACCTCCCGGGAAGCCAGCACTAACCAGGAGGGGCACGGGTCCAACAAACATGTGGTCGCATTCAGTCTACCCAGAATCCTGTCCACGTCCTCAGGGGTCACAGGATCAAACTCATCCCAGATAACATTCTCAGGACCTGCCTCCGTCATCCCCGCTGGATCTACCTAGTCGGAGTCCAGATCTTCCTGAATCTGAGTGATTTTGTCATACAGATACTGAACAAAATCCTCGGCTCTTCCCTCCAAGGGGTCCTCCCGCACTTCCTGGTGGAGCAGGGAGTGGGTCACCCTAAACAGGGCGGCCGGGCGATTATCTGATGATGCAATAAGAGCAGCGAAATGGGTACATTTTGCTGCTTTTATCGCCACTAGGTAATTCTTAATATGAGATCTTACCAGTGTCCAGGGTTAAAAATTGAAGTGTTTTTGGTTTCTTAATTGCCTCCTTCATCTCTATTAAGGTAATTTTATCATTTAGCATTTCTATTGCTTCCTCTGATATATTTGGCAGGTTTCTCTCTTGTAAGTACTTCATTATATTTTCTTCTGCAATGTTTTCTTGACTATATAACACTTGAAAATAATTGTGAATAATTTTTTTATTTCATCAGTCTTATGATGCAGATTCCCTTGTTCATCCTGTAGGTGTTGTATCAATTTTTTTAGTTTTTTCCTTCTTCAATTTATGGGCCAACCATCTGCCAGGTTTGTTACGCTATTTCAAAATAATTTTGTTTTGCCAATTTTACATTCCATATCATTGCTTCCTGTTGTATCAGATTAATTTTATGTTTTGTTAAGTCTCTTTCCTCCTTGATTCTATCATTCTGAGGCTCTTTCTGCAGAGCAATTTCCAATTTTTTTAGTTTCTCCAATAGTGGCATTTGTTATTCCCTTTTCTCTTTATTTCCCCTCGCCACATAAGCTATTGTTATTCCCCTCATATATGCCTTAGTGGCATCCCATAAATTCTGTAATGTTGTTTGTTCTTTTCTATTCTCCTTAAAGAAATTATTCAATTCCTTTTCCATTGTTTGTAAGTAGAGTTTTTCTTTTACAATTCTTTTACAAGTCCACCTCCTTTTTTTTCTCCTGACCTTTCGATTTTATTATTAAAGGGCTGTGGTCAGCCCAGGTATTTGCCAGTATTTATATCTTCTATAATATTAATCAATTATGGATTCATCCATGCCATTTCTATGCGTGACCATGAACTATGAGGGTGGGAGAAGAAGGTATATTGTTTTTTCCCTGGGTTTATTGTCTCCATGCATTTCTTAGTTTTAGTTCTTGCACCATTTCAGAAAATACACTCGGTAATTGTTGTCTTTTCTGTTTATTTTTCTCTTTCTATAATCATGGAGCTTCAGTGAGTGAGTGCCTAGACAGTGAGGAGAAAATCCCAAAAGAATACTGGGACCTCAGGGAGGCATTGAGCAAGAGGGGCTCGGATGTGTTCCCACCCCATCACCCCACAGACTGCAGCATAGAAATCCTCCCAGGGGTGAGACTCTCTAAGCCAAAGATCTACTCAATGACCCCGCAAGAACTGGAGGAACTGCGAGCCTTTATTGACAAAAATCTAAAGCAGGGTTTCATCCAACCAGCTAGGCTGCGGGTAGCCACCCCAGTGTTGTTTCATGAGAAAAAGGATGGCTTTCTTCATTTATGCATGGACTATAAGGGTCTCAACATGGTGTGTGTGGAGAATGTTTACCCCCTACCCCTAATGAAGGATATGTTGTCTTACCTGGCCAAAGGAAAAATCTTTACTAAACTGGACTTGAGAAAGGCTTATTACAGAGTCTGCATTAAGGAGGGAGACAAGTGGAAAAGCACTTTCAATTGCCCTTTGGGTTGCTTCCAGTTCAGGGTGCTCCCGTTTGGATTACAAGGGGCACCTGCTGTGTTCATGAAATTGATCAATGAGGTGCTGCATGAGCATTTGTACAAGGGGGCCCTGGTTTCTCTAGATGACATTCTTATCTATGTCAGCCCTGGAGGCCAGGGCCCTCTTGTACAAATGCTTATGCAGCATCTCTCTCTATATATAGACCAAGTGGCAAAGGTGATGGTAAATGGTGAAATGACAGAGAAAATAGATATTAGAATAGGAACAAGACAAGGATGCCCTTTATCTCCATTATTATTTATATTGACATTAGAGATTTTACATAGAAAAGTGAGACAGGAAAAGGAAATAAAAGGAATGAGAATAAAATGGTGTTTTTCATGGAAGAGCCAATAGAGACAGAATATGGGAAAGTAGCAGGTCTGAAAATCAATAAAGATAAGACAAAAAATACTAGTTAAAAATATGAGAGAAAAGCAAAAGAAGGAGATGATGAAGAAACTGGACATCCAAATTGTGAAGAAAATGAAATATTTGGGCATCTATCTGACATAGAGATGTGCAACGCTCAAGGAAGACAATTATCATAAACTGCAAAAACAAATTGAAACAGACCTGGAGAAATTGAGAAACTTGCAATTATAACTAATGGGAAGAATAGCATTAATAAAAATGAATGTATTACCAAAAATATTATTTTTATTTCAAACTATACCAATAAAACTGGAGAAAAAAATATTTTGAAGGGTTGAAGAAAATAACATGGAAATATGTGTGGCAAGGAAAGAGAGCAAGGACCAACATAAAAATGCTACAAGATGCAAGAATTAGAGGTGGGTTTGGCCTTCCGAATTGGGAATTGTATTATCAAGCGACAGCGTTAACATGGATTAAGGACTATTGAGATTGGAGGATCATGATTTACAACTGGATTGGCATGCCTTTTTATGGTATGGGAAACATAATACATGGATATTTCCAAAGACATTATGTAAGAAATGGTTTGTTATCAGTGTGGGAGAGAGTGAAAGAAAAACATTATTTGAATATTCCAATGTGGCTTTCTACAATAGAAGCAGTGACATACCCAAATATTGTGAACATGGGGAATATTGTTAGATATAAAGACATTTTACGCAGCATGTCTCCCAGCTGCGTATCTTTGGCCCTGCCCGCACTGCTCAAAGTCATTGCCAAACTGACGGTTGAGCTCCCCAACCTGATAGTTGTGGGAGATTTTAATCTCCCGTCAGACGGCGAGACATCTGAGCTGGTTCGGGAGTTCATGGCCTCCATGATGACCATGGACCTGACTCAAGTTGTACAGGCCCAAGTCACAATGGTGGACACACACTTGACCTGATTTTTATCTCTGGGCAGTGGATTAATGCTCAGGGTAAGGGTGTACTATTTATTCAACCCCTGTCATGGACCGACCATTCCCTTCTTAAACTAGACTTTCCATCTGCCAACACTCACTGCTGGGAGGCGGAACTGACTCATTGGTTCCGCCCCAGGCATCTGATGGACCCTGATAGGTTCCTGATGGAGCTTGGGACATTTCCCACGTCCCTATCCCACGATTCGCCAGAGGCCCTGGTTGACACCTGGGAACGGGCTGCGGCCGGGGCACTGGATCGAATCGCCCCTTTGCTGCCTCTCCTCCGACAGGGATCCCGGGTAGCTCCATGGTTTACTGAGGAGCTCAGGGAAATGAAGCATCGGAAGAGACGCCTAGAGAGCTGTTGGAGATCTTCCCATTCCGAATCTGATCGAACGCAGTTAAGAACCTATATTAGGTCTTATCTTGTGGCGATGGAAGCGGCGAAATGTGATTATTTTGCCGCTCTCATTGTGTCTGCAGAGAATCACCCAGCAGCCTTGTTCCGGGTGACCCGCTTTCTCCTTAATCAGGGAGCGAGGGAGGACCCCTTGCAAGGCAGTGCTGAGGATTTTGTTCAATTCCTGCATGACAAAATTGCTCAGATCCGGACGGGTTTAGACTCTGACTGGGCAGGGTCTGACGAGGAGATGGGAGCAAGTCTTGAAGGTAACATCTGGGTTGACTTTGACTCTGTTTCCTTAGATGAAGTGGACAGGATTGTTGGAAGATTGGGGACCTCAACATATTTACTGGACCCGTGTCCTTCCTGGCTTGTTGTGGCAACCAGAGAGGTGACTGGAGACTGGATCCAGGCAATTGTTAATGCTTCGTTGAGGGATGGGGTCTTCCCCGCCACCCTCAAGGAGGCGGTGGTTCGACCCCTCCTCAAGAAGCCTGCCCTGGATCCGGCCTCCCTAAACAACTTTCGTCCCATCTCCAACCTTCGCTTTATAGTGAAGGTTGTTGAGTCCGTGGTGGCATACCAACTCCCACAATTCCTGGAGGAAACGGACTATCTAGACCCATACCAATCAGGCTTCAGGCGTAGACACAGCATGGAAACGGCATTGGTCGCCCTGGTGAATGATCTCTGGTGGGCCTGGGACAGGGGTTATTCTCTGTCCTGGTCCTACTTGACCTCTCAGCGGCTTTTGATACCATTGACCATGGTATCCTACTGCGATGACTCGGGGGGCTGGGGGTGGGGGGCACTGTTTTACAGTGGTTCTCCTCCTACCTCTCAGGTCGTATGCAGTTTGTCTGGGCAGGGGGTTAGAGTTCCTCCTCGAGGCCCCTCATTTGTGGGGTGCCTCAGGGTTCGGTTCTCTCCCCCTTGCTCTTCAACATCTATATGAAGCCATTGGGTGAGATCATTCACAGTTTCGGGATGAGTTGTCATCAGTATGCTGATGATACTCAGCTTTACATCTCCACCGCGGACCAACCCAGGGATGCCCTTTCCTTGATGTCTAAGTGCCTGGAGGCAGTGCGGGTCTGGATGGGTCGGAACAGGCTCAAACTCAACTCCTCCAAGACGGAGTGGCTGTGGATGCCAGCATCCCATGATCTAGCGGCCCCATCGCTTTTGATGGGAGGGGAGTTACTTACTCCCTCTGAAAGGGTTCGCAATCTTGGCGTCCTCCTGGATTCGCGGCTGTCCTTAGTTGACCACCTGACGGCCGTGACCAGGGGGGCTTTTGCACAGGTTCGCCTGGTGCACCAGTTGCGGCCTTTCCTAGATAGGGATGCCCTCCATACAGTCACTCATGCTCTCGTTATCTCTCGTCTGGACTACTGCCATGCCCTCTACATGGGGCTGCCCTTGGGGTGCACCCGGAGGCTCCAACTGGTCCAGAATGTGGCTGCACAGGTTGTTATGGGAGCTTCCCGTTACTCCCGAGTTACATCTCTCCTGCACGAGCTGTACTGGCTGGCGGTGGTCCTTTGGATCTGCTTCAAGGTGCTGGTGCTTACCTATAAAGACTTTCATGGCATGGGCCCAGGGTACTTGCAGGAACACCTTCTACCAGCCTCCCACCGCCTAGTGTGCTCACATAGGACTGCCCTCCTCCGGTTGCCATCAGCCAGACAATGTCGGCTGGTGGTGCCCAGGATGAGGGCATTCTCTGTGGCTGCACCGACCCTCTGGAACGAGTTACCCACTGGGCTCTGGACGGCCCCTGACCTCAGCTCTTTCTGCAGTGACCTGAAGACATGGCTTTTTCAGCAAATCTTCTGATCTGTTTGGGAGCTATAGTTTTAATTTGGGGGTTTTAAATTGGATTTTTAACATTATTTATTGTCTTGTTTTATTGCTGTGAGCCACCCCGAGTCCTTCGGGAGAAGGGTGGCATATAAATATTATCAAATAAATAAATAAATAAATAAATTTTGACAGATCAGGGAGAACTGAAACAAAAACAAGAACTAGAGAGTCAAGGGATTGAGATAGATTGGTATACAAGACTGCAAATACAATCAAGATATGAAGCAGATCATAGACAATATGGCTTTAACTTGGGGAAATCAGAACTGGATGAAATATTGACAGGAACAGATGGGAAAATGATTAAGAAGTTATATAATTATTTATTGCGTATTAGACTAGAGGATGAAGAAGTAAAAAAAACAATGATAGCATGGGCAAAGAATTTTGGATACACCATAGAATTGGAGAAATGGCAACAACTTTGGGAAAGAAACTGTAAATTAACAATGACAACAGCCTATAAAGAAAATTTGTATAAGATGTTTTATAGATGGCATATGCCACCAGAAAGATTAGCTAAGATGTTTAAAGATAAATCAACTAAGTGTTGGAAATGTCACCAGTTGCCGGAATCATACTATTATATGTGGTGGTTGTGTAAAGAAGCAAAACAATATTGGGTAAAAATACAAACATGGTTAGAGGGAATGTTACATATTCATACAACTTATCTATATAAGGATATAGAGATAAAATAGATAGAGAATAGATGGGAGAAAACAATTAGAAAAATAGATACCCAGATGATGTCAAGTAAAAGGAGAAAGGGGAGGGGGGGGTAAAAGGGAAAAAAGTGAGATATTATAAAAATGTACGCAAATCATGAAGTAAAAATAAATAATAATTAAATAAAAAATTGAAATGAGAATAAAGATAATTAGAAAATCGGGGCTGCTCGAATACCACTTTTGATTGAACTGAAAAGGGAAACAACAGGAGAGAGGTGAATGAGTAGAGAGAGAGGAAGGGAGAAGAGAGGAGAGGAGAAAGAAGAAAGGGAAAAGAAGAGGAAGAAAAGGGAGGGGAAAGAGGAGCAGAGGAGAAGGTTAGAAGGGGAGAAGAAGAAAGGAGTGGGGGAAGAGAAGGGGAAATAGGAAAGAGAAGGAGAGGAAGAACGAAGGAAGTAGGAGGAGAAAGAGAAAGGAAGAGAAGGGGAGGAGGAGAAGAAAGGTTGCAGTAAAGGTAAAGGGTAAAAGAGCAGCCCCAAAAAAGAAAAATTAAAAGAAAAAGAAAAGATGAATGAAAAATGATGGAAATGACTGTACATGTAAATGTGTTTATGAGAAATAAAAATAAAAAACTTTTTTTGTGTGTGGAGAGAATGAGGTAACCCTAGAGAATCCTGAAAAGCCCTGCTGGTCAATTGGCATCGGGAAGAAAGATAGCTGGGATGAGAGAACCAGAGGAGTCACCCTCAGCCACGGCAACCAAAAACCGGGGTGGAAACTGGAACTAGAATCCCTCGCTGACCAGGGGGAACTAACCGAAGCACCATTGAGGGAGGATTGTCTGAAGAGGCATATAACCCAATTGGTGATGGAAATTTAGGAAAATCTTAACATCCAAGGGGAGCCAGGACGACAACCAAAGAGTGCTGAAAGGGCAGCAGTCATGGATGATGCTGTGGGGGCACCCCCTCTGGAGCCCACCCATCAAGCAGATGGTGCAGCAGCAACAGGAGAAGGCCCAGCAAACCCTCCCCTCCAGGCAGCATGCACACTGGTACTCATTTCCAACCAACCCAGAGTCCCACAAGAGAAACTCCCTCCCTTGGGGTGAAGAGAAACTTCCTCCCTTGGGGTGAAGTTTGATGGGGATCCACAGCAATTAGGATTCTTTGTGGCACACGTGCTCACCTACATGTAAGAGTATGGGTGTGATTTCCAAACCCAAGGATCCCAAGTGCGAATTGTGACCCTAGCCCTAGAGAGTGCTGCTGCCAAATGGATGGCACAGAAGTAGATGAACTACCCACAGAAGAACCCACCATCCCCTCACTTAAGGAGTGGATGAATAATTTGCAAAACACATGGCCAGTGGTTAGATTAGCCTTAAAGGAAGCTAGAGAGGCTTTTAAAATTCAAGCTGATAAGAAAAAGATGGAACCAAAACCTTTCCATGTGCAAGATACTTATCTACAAAATTCCTGAAATCATTACAGCCATCAAAGAAACTAGGGCCAAATTTCATTGGACCTTTCCCTATCACTAGGGTCATCAATCTAGTAGCAGTTGAACTATTCCTTCCAAAGACACTCAGGCAAGTCCACCCAGTATTCCACATTAGTTTACTCAAGCGAGAAGTAATCTCATCCCTCAGACCACCTGCATCTACACTACCTGTTCCCATCATGATTGAAGGTGAACAACACTTTGAAATTAAGGAAATCCTTGACTCTAGGATCCACAGAGGGAAAATCGAATACAGTCTCTTGGAAACATTTACCCTCAGCCCACAACAAATGGGTCGTTAAACACCATGTTAGGGCTTCAACCTTACTGAGAAAATTTCACTCCCAATACCCTAACAAACCTTGTTAATATACTATCATGAATGTTTTGTTTATATTTTTCACAGGTGGACCCTTTAATTTTCTAAGGAAGGTAGCATGTCAGATCCCTAAAAGTGATACTGCCATTCAATTGGGAGAAGGGGGAGACTTGGATTCGATTTACTAGCATTGCCTGTGTCCACAGATATTTTACAGCCTATATCCTGGCGCCAAAGAGCCCTGAGATCCCCTTAACGTTGAGGAATGTTTATGACAACCATTTGGGTTGTTTCACTTTAGGAGAAATGATGTGAATACATACTTATTCGGTTCTCAAGGCAGCTGGTAAAGAAAACATCTTCACACTTGTATATTGGTTAAAATCTGCATTCTGGCTTAAGGGAGGGGTCTCTACTGCTTTAATCCTACTTGTCTTGCCTAAGGGTATTCAGATGTTGCTTTGAATCCATTGCTGTCACTTCTGCTTAATAAAAGGGTCCTTTTGAAAGACCACGTCAAGAGTTTTTACTTTCTTAAGTTGGAAGGAGAGGCAATCCTTACAGGCACTTCCTGACGGTTCTTTCTTTTGGATCTTTTATCATTCATATTGCCTAACCACCAAAAAAAAAGACATGGCTTGATGACTCTCAGAGTCCCCCCCCCGCCAGATTTCTAGTTTTTTTAAAATATTCAGTTTTAAAAAAAATAAACAAGGAAGAGGAGGGATTTCCTAATTATACCCATATGATATTACAGGGTTTAATACAATTCTGCTTATAGCAAGTTGAGAGCACCATATTGATAGATATTGTTATCCATATGCTTTTCTGAATTAGTGGTTTATAACATTCTGATACAAAGAGCCTTTTCAGTTTTCCAGTTTATTTCATTTTTCTTTTCTCATAATATACAAAGCTACTTTGAATTTGTAAACTGTGTTCATCAAAAGAAATGAAAAAATGTCATTTTTTCACTTAATCATAAGAAATTTGTATCCTTTTCTACAAATATTCTGTATTCTGCAATAAAGTATTCATCTTGTAGTATTTCAGTAACATGTATTGAATTGGAAATATAAAAACAATTTGAATACCATCTGAAAGTTTTAATAAATACAATTTATTTGGATGATCAGAGTAACAGTGGAATAAACAGCAGATTGAAATGGTAGGATCGAAGCTTGAGTTAAAGCATGAGCTCTGTCTATTTATTTCAAACAAATTAAGAACAATGTTAATTGCATCTTGAAGCATTCTAGAATAGTAAAGAAGTTGCTTTGATCTGTCCAGACTGCCATACTTTTTTTAAAAGAAATCTTGAAGAAAAGATGAAATACCATATGACTAGGAAGGGCAAGCATTGTATTCTTCAAAAAAAAAAAAAAAAGGAAAGGAAAGATGGATAAAGAGAAAATCCACAGTGTCCTTGCCATGACAGAAGAGCACCCACTAACCACTTCCAGAATGCATGTTCACACAACAGTTTGTTCATCTTATTGTGGCAGTCCAAGAGTAGAAATTGTGTTTTCCTTTCTATCCTGCCTGCAGATGCTGAACAGGTAGTTCTCAATTTACAATAGTTCTTTTAGTGACTGTTCAAAATTACAATGGCACTGAAAAAGTGAGTTATTACTGCTTGTCACACTAACAACCATTGCAGCATCCCCATGGTCATGTAATCAAAATTCAGATGCCTAGCAACTGACTCATATTTATGACATTTGCAGTGTCCCAGAGTCATATGATCATCATTTGCAACCTTATGACAAACAAAGTCAATGGGGAAGCCAAATTCACTTAATAACCATGTTACTAACTTAAATGTGGTGATTCATTTAACAACTGTGACAAAAATGTCATAAAATGGGGGAAATTCACTTAATATTTTCCTTAACAACAAAAATTTGGGGTACAATTGTGATTGTAAGTTGAGAACTATCTGTATATGGGCATTGCATGGCACATTGATGCACATGGAGCAAGTGGTCTGAAATGAACATTCCATGTTGGTAAATCTATAGTTCCAAAATGGTTCTACCAATTTTATATGGGGTCACTCCGTTTTGTCTGATCCCTGACCTGTTTTCCTGCCCATCTTTTGATTGAAAGGCAGACTTGAATTTAGCCTCCCCTCCCACTTTGTTTTCTGCTTTAAAAGGATTGGTCAACCAGTATTCTGTCCTCACTACATGTTGTCCTGTGTGCAGCTTGACATGCAGCTAAACCCACCTATCCTCCAATAAAACAGTCCATGTGCATAGATCTAGATGTTTTATTAAAGAGCAGGATGGTGAATGGAGTCTGGCTTCCCAGGATGCACTTGGTTTTGTACTGAGGGTAGATGGGTAGATGACTCTTAAAGGGCCGGGTCGGTTTCCAAACAATGCAAATTGGCATTTGGCCCCGGCCACTAGATGGGGCCAGAGAACAACAACAGTATATACATGAATTATATGCTGGGGGAGAGGGCATGACAGCCAGTCATTAGACACCAAAAAGTCTGAAGCACTGAAATTGACAGCCAATCCCCAGTTTAAAATATTAACTGAAGAATAATACAAAGGATTTGGCTTTGAATTCCTGATGTTTCCTGGTCAGAGAATTGCCTTTTCAATAATTGCTACTCCAGGAGCCATGGCTCCTTTACTTGTTCTCCTTGGATAATCTTGGGATCATTTAAAACTCCTACATTGATCCACATTGCTAAAATTCTTTCTGAAACTCAAGCTCTTCAACAACACTTTTCCAATGGCAAGACAAATCCACAGGAGCACTGGTATTCACTGGCATCACAGATTTATTAGGTATATTACAGAAGTAAAATTTGTATTATTTATTTTTAATCCTAATTTACAGATGATGAAATAAGGTTCACTGGACTTTTTTGTCAAATGACACTCTTTTTCCTAATGCAGCTCTAGTACAGTAGTACCCTACTACTAGAAATTATTCAGAAAAAAATAAGTTTTACTTAGAAGTATGATCCCTCATATATAGATAGTCCTCGACTTACAACAATTATTTAGTGATGGTTTGAAGTTATAACAGCACTGAAAAAAGTGACATGACTATTTTTCAGACTTATGACTATTGCAGCATTCCCATGGTCATGTGATTTACATTTTAATGCTTGACAACTGGTTCATATTTATGACAACTGCAGTGACCCAGGGTCATGTGATCTCCTTTTATGACCTTCTGTCAAGCACAATGTCGACTGACGGCCCCTAGGGGGAGAGCCTTCTCTGTGGGGGCACCTACGATCTGGAACGAGCTCCCCCCGGAGATATGGAGGATCCCGGATCTGACTTTTTTATTTCATTTCATCATGGCCTAAATCCTCTCCCCTTTTTAAATGTAAATTTTAATTTGTTTTAAATTATGGGGTATTTTAAATTCAGCCAAATTATTTAATTCATTTTTATTTGATTTTAAATTTTTGTATTTATGGGTTTTTATCTTGTGGCTGTTCACCGCCCTGAGTCCTTTGGGAGAAGGGCGGTATAGAAATTTAATAAAATAAAATAAATAAATAAATAAATAAAATAAAATAAAATAAAATAAAATCAATGGGAAATCCAGATTCTGTCAGGGTTCCAAGGAACACCCCGAACAAAATAAAACTCCGAGGCCTGAAGTTCCTCAAAAGTTCCAATTTATTAGAGATGTCATATTGGCACGTCCAGGAAAACCCAAATCTGAAAGCTTCCAGGTTTTCCACACCCAGCTAAAAGTTCACAGCCCTGCCCCACACCCACAAGTTCATCACATAGTTCAATCAACTCTTCACATTCAACTGGATACTATCTCCAGGCAATCTCCAGCAGGTGCAGGCAAAAGTGTCCATGAATACAGAATGTTGTTATGACTAACTTTCTACCACTCCAACAACCCCCCCTCCCAATTTCCCAGGCTAAAATATGTGGCAGTTAGGAAGCAAAAAGGAAACTCACATTTTGACAGCTTCGCATAAAATTTTGCACAGTGGTGAAATGTAAAATTTGTTCCTACTGGTTCTGTGGGTGTGGCTTGGGGGGGGGTTTAATGTGACTGGGTGGGCATGGCCAACTTTTTTTTTTAACGTTTAAAAGCATTTTTCTACAACCTTAAGAGGTTGCAGAAAAAAAATGCTTTTAAAAGCCTCTGACGATCAGGCAACTCAGCTGGAATCACCAGAGGCTTTTAAAGGCATTTTTTTTCTACATCCTCTTCGACTGAAGAGGTTGCAGGAAATAATGCTTTTAAAAGCCTCTGATGATCCCAGCTGAGCCGCGCGATCATCAGAGGCTTTTTTTTTTAAGAATTTTTTTGGCGAAAGAGGTTGTAGAAAAAATGCTTTTAAAAGTTTAAAAAAAAGCTTCTGATGATCGAGCGGCTCAGCTGGGCATGGAGGAGGACACAGGGATTTTTGCTACTGGTTCTCTGAACCACCCACCACCATCGCTACTGGATCGGGCGATCCCGTCTGAACTGGAAGCAATTCACCCCTGGTTTTGCGGCTAACAGTTTCTTTAGTACTTGTCAGACTAGTTTCACATGTTCTTCTAACATCTTACTGAATATGAGAATGTCGTCCAAGTAGACTAGAACCTCCTTGTATAAATGTTCATGCAGCACCTTGTTAATCAATTGCATGAATACAGCAGTGGCTCCTTGGAGACCAAAGGGAATGACTTTGAATTGGAAGCTACCTAATGGGCAGTTGAAAGCAGTCTTCCATTCATCACCTTCCTTTATGCGCACCCTGTAGTAGGCTTCTTTCAAGTCAAGTTTAGTAAACACTTTGCCTTTTGAAAGGTAGTTCAGTAGGTCTTTCATGAGGGGGAGGGGGTAGATGTTTTCTATGCATACCGCATTTATTCCATTAAAATCCATTATTATTATTCCATTAAAATGCAGAGCCTCATCCCCCCATCTTTCTTTTCCTTAAACAGCACGGGGGCAGTTACTCTGGATTTTGCAGTTTGGATGAACCCTCAGGCTAGGTTTGTATCAATGTACTTCCTCAACTCAGCCATCTCTTAAGTACATCTTTAGTTTAGGGAGTTTAGCCCTAGGCTCAATCTCAATCGCACAGTCAGTGTGGCAATGGGGGGGGGGGAAGGATGTTGCATTCTTCCTCACTGAATGCTTCAGCCAGGTCCCTGTATTCCTTAGGGACCTGGGGAGTCCCAGGTAGGACCTTGATGGCCATCATGGCCGCCTCTCATTGGTGGGGGCCCTGTGGTTCCTGGGTCTCAGTGGATCCTGCTTCAGGTGGGATGGACAGCAAGGGGCCCACCCCATCACAACTTTTCAGTAGCCATCCTCCCATTTAATTGTAGGGGCCCATTTGTCTAGCCAGGTGAGTCCCAGGATGATTGACTGCAATTTTTGGGGCTACTATGAATTGAATGAGTTCTGTATGGATCCCCATTTCCAATCTGACAAGTTCAGTGACCCATGTAGCAGGGGTGCCACCTATTAAGGTCCCATCTACTTGCTGAAAGCATATGAGCAACTTAAGTGGTGTGTCTTTATGCCTAGCTGCTCAACAACGGGGAAGCTAATTAAGCACCGAGTGCAGCCGGTGTCCATTATTGAAACTACCTCTCCATGCACCCCTGTCTCTGGCATTGTCAGCTTGACTTTGACCACAAAGGGGTCCCACTTACCATTGGGTCATCTTCACCGCTGCCTCAGGCCACTGTGGCAGACACTCATAAGTTTGATGACCTGCTTGTGTGCAATGGTAGCATTTGATCACCCCTGTAAATCGAGCAGGAGGGGTCTCAGTAGGGTTTGTTGGAGGACGTCTAGCCAAAGTTCTCCTTGGGGCCCTCTCAGCTGAGGGGTTGTGGTGTGTGTGAACTTCTCTATCCAGAGCTATTGACATGGTATACCAGACTTGCAGTCGCTCTGGCACCCCCCAGATTCCACAGGCGATTCTGACTTCTTGATCAATGGCTTCTTTAAAATAATGCAGAAATATTCTGTCCGGCCAATGCCCAAGGTTCCCTGCGACCCATCTAAAGTCCCATATGAAGTCCTTTATGGGTAAATTTCCTTGCTTCATCACCTTTATTGTGGCTTCATTCTCATTGATTCAGTCTCAGTCTTCGAATCTGGCTTGGAGCAGCTCAACAAAACCTTCAGCATCATTTAATTCAGCAGCCCCCTCATTATGCAGCTGGGCTATCCAGTCAGTAGCATCTCCCTCATTCATCCCCTCTGAGATTGCAGATACTAAGTCACGATCTGTTTCATATTGCTATCCATACTGATCTACATGAACCCATACTTGGCTGAGGAATTAGGCCAGTTTGGTAGACCTATTTAGAGTGACGTCAAACATCACTCTAAATCGTGGTGGCAGGGCCCTTGCTGGCAGAATTGCCATGGTGACTGGAGGTGGGGCAGGGACCTGTTGGGGTGCTGTGGTGGATGGTGGGGCAAATGCCAGTGGCTGAAATGGAACCTGCAGTGGTGCCCACAGACCCCATGGCTGTGCTGGGATCTTCGGGGCAAATTGGGCCCATGGTGATCCCGTAAGAGGTGGAGCAGATGGTGCTGGTGTCCACTGGCACTGGATCCACCCCTGGCCAAGATAGAATCCCCAGCCTGGAGGGATATACTCCAGGAGCCCAGATAATGATTGGCTTTGAGATGGAGGCAGCAGGTTCCAGTCTCGGGGAGTTTCAGCCCCCAAGTCCCCACATCTCTCCATTCTGGATCTTGGGGCAATTTCATTGGGCTGGATAAGGAATGACATCCAGGCAATCATTCTTTCAGTCCCATCTCTGGAGTTGGATCAGACTGGCAACTTTTCCAGGAATCCATCTCCCTGGGCCAAGCGCCTAGACTTTGCATCATCTCTGCAGCTTCAAGGGCTCGTAACACGTCTTCAGAGGGAGAATACCAGGTCTCGATAAATCTTCCAGTATCTGCTCCCATGGCTCCCTCTGCGATCTCCTCTCTCTCTTCCATCTTCACTGAGTCTTCGCACCACCTGAGCTTTAGGTTGGTGCTGGGGCTCAGTACCCCATTCAGCCCCCTTTTAGGGTGCTACTTAGTTATTTTGGTGATTCGGGTTAATGTCAGGGTTCCAAGGAACACCCACAATGAAATAAAACTCTGAGGCCTGAGGTTCCTCAAAGTTCCAATTTATTAAAGATGTCATGTTGGCACATCTGGGAAAATCCAAATCTGAATGCTTCCAGGTTTTCCACACCCAGCTAAAAGTTCACAGTCCTGCCCCACACCCACAAGTTCATCACATAGTCCAATCAACTCTTCACATTCAACTGG
This sequence comes from Pantherophis guttatus, assembly GCF_059756535.1. Lineage (NCBI taxonomy): Eukaryota > Metazoa > Chordata > Lepidosauria > Squamata > Colubridae > Pantherophis > Pantherophis guttatus. The sequence goes on along the minus strand of NC_142065.1, from coordinate 115,135,037 downwards.
ATACAATCTCCAGGCAGTCTCCAGCAGGTGCAGGCAAAAGTGTCCTTGAATATGGAATGTTGTTATTGTCAGCCTCCTCTGGAACCACCTGTGCTGCACTGTACAAACACCACATGCACACACACAAAGGTGAAGCTATCCGGTTTAATCGTAGCTAACTTTCTACTGCTCCAACAAAACCCCCCTCCCAATTTCCCAGGCTAAAATATGTGGCAGTTAGGAAGCAAAAAGGAAAACTGTCTTCCAAAATGGACATTGACTTATCTGAATGTCCATTTTCAGGGCGCTGCGTAGACATTCCACATATGGGTTAGTCTCTCATCTATTTGCTCAAGACTGAGTGTAATTTTTTTCTTTTCCATGACCACACCTCCTGCTTCCTGTGGTCTTCAGTCTTTTTCACGAAGGCATAGTCATCCAAGAATCTGCAGTATAAGGAGACAAAAGAAAGAACACCCACCACTGCCAGGATGAGGCAGCTTACAGGGTGGGTTGGAATGTCTACGCAGCACCCTGAAAATGGACATTCAGGTAAGTCAATGTCTGTTTTCCAGTGCGCTGTTCCAACATTCCACGTATGGGACATACTCAAGCTTACAGACTCTGAGTCTGACTGATCCTCTGCTCCTGGGTGGAAATGACACTTTGCAAAACTCTCCTTCCAAAAGATGCTTCTGCAGAGGCAAAGGTGTCCAATTTGTAATTTCTGATGAAAGATGACAATGACAACCATGTGGCCACTCTACAAATGTCTGAAACCAATGCTTGAGTGGCCCAAGCAGCCATGGTGCCCGCGCTGTGAGTAGAATGGGCCACAATGCGTCCAGCTAGGCCTTGAGCTCATATGCTTTAGCGATGCAGGCCTTCAGCCACCTGCCCACTGTAAAAGAAGAAACTTTCCGACCCATAGACAAAGGATGAAAGGCTTCAGTCCGATGAAAAGAAGCTGTCCGTCTAATGTACCTACGGAGGGCCCTGCAAATGTCTAGTGTGTGCCATCGTACTTCCATCGGATGACGCAGATCTGGACAGAAATCAGGAAGAATAAGCTCCTGCACATGATGAAACCAAGAATTCACCTTAGGCAGAAAAGCCGGGTCCTGTTCTGCCCCAGCTACGGACCCCAAAGAACGCAGCACACACAAAATCCATTCAAACCTTATTTTATTAAATAAACGAGTCTTTTACAACAACAGCTGTTAATTAACTGCATTAACAGCCGCCAAGAATTCAAAGAATAATAACTGAAAGCTTACTATGGTTGGCAGAATGCCCAGAAGCAATTTGCAGGAAGCTGATAAGATAAGCAAGATAAGACACGAAGGTATGTGAACGAAGTTGTTCCCTTCAAATTGCATCAGTCGACGTTCCTCCTTAAATAGGCTAAGGGAGTGGCCAATTAGCCCCAAGTCTTACTCTCGAGGAGACCTCCTCCTGAGGATCCACTCCTGCCTTTTGGCAGCTCTGCATGCCCGTGCATCGAGATGAGGCTCCATTCTTAAGACCACTTTGTTAGAATGGAAAATACACAAGTCCTTTTGGAGTGATAAGGCTGCCAGTTCCAAACTAAGTAAATATCAAAAGAATACAGATAATTGGCATGGGCAGCCCCAAATTCCAACTGTAATTATTTTATAACAACAGCAGAATAGAGATAGAAGTAAGAAGGCAATCCTTCTATCATACATCACGAAGGGAACAATTTGGTGGACAAGGATGATATATCCAATCAAATAAGAAATGTACAAGACAGACTTGAGCTGATACTATAGCAAGCAAATATAATTTTAAAAGTACAACAGAGATGTGGTGTGATGATTCACATGACTGGAATATAAGCAAATGAAATTGTTCAAAAGAATAGAAGCAATATGGGGAGGGAAGAGTTGCACTGCTATGTAATGTCACTTTGAAAATGATTTTGAAGAAATGCATTGTGTTTTCACAGTGTTCAAAGCACTTGTTCTGAATCATGATGCCTGAGAACATGAAGAGAAAGAAAAGTAGATGTGTATCATAGAAAAATGATCAGGAGGTGCTCGGTACTAATGGAACACAGGAAAAAGTATTATATTTTTGTTCTTAAAAATAGCCACAGCCCCTATAGGAGATGACCAGGCTGAGCCCAAGGGAGGAGTCAAATGTGTCATCAGTCATGAGCCCCTTAATGCCCACAAGAGGCATCCAGATAGACCACCAGAAGGTTCAAGCTGTCCTAGATTGGCAAGCCCCTCACACAGCCAAAACCTCCAACACTTCCTAAACTTCGTTAATTTCTACCTGAAATTTCTACCAGGTTTTGCTCATAAAGCCATACTATTGACCCAAATGACTAAGAAAGAAGTTAAATTGGCTTGGACTTCTACACGCCAATCAGCATTGGAAGAGTTAGAGCAGCTTTTTGCTTGCTGGTGCCTGCTTCAGCACCCAGACACATCAAAGAGTTTTATTGTCCAGACAGATGCTTGGAGCTGTTCTTTTATGAGAGAGGGGGAGACAACAGTATGTAAAACCTCATTAAATAGATCTTTAATATACAAACTAAGTGAGTCAAAGTCTCCTTTATAAAATTCACTAGGAATCCCATCCGGTCCCGGAGTTTTGCCATTGGCTTGTTTCTTGATAGCTACTGCTATTTCCCCAACTGTAATTTCTGCATTTAAAATTTCTTTACAGTGATCCGGAATCATCTCCAATTGTAGATTCTGGAGATAACTCTTGAGTTTATCTTCCTGATAGATTTCTTGGCTATATAAGGAGGTATAAAAATCTTGGGCCACCTTTGCTTTTTGCTCTGTAGAACCTACCAAATTTCCCATAGAGTCCTGTAAAAATTCAATCTTTCTAGATTCTGCCTCTTTTCTTAATCTATATGACAACCACCGGCCCGGCTTGTTAGCATGCTCAAATTGATTTTGTCAACATTTCTGAATTTTATTCGCCAAATCGTTTTGATCTAGGATAGATAACTCATGCCTAATCAAGTCAATTTTCTCCTTAACCAAATTATTATGCGGATCTAAACGCAGCTCTCCTTCAGCTTTCTCCAATTCAGCCATTAACTCAATCCGTTTGGCCTTCTCCTTTCTCCATTTGGTAGCTGTATATTTTATTACCAATCCCCTAACTACTGCTTTAACAGTATCCCAAATATTTTGAAGGGAAGTATCTTCTCTCTTGTTTTCGGTAAAAAAATGATCTGATTCTTTTTTAATCATATTTATAAATCCCTCGTCTTTCATGATCTCAGCCCTCATAGACCATCTCACTCTTCTAGTGGACCCCTTTCATTTTATTACCAAGCGGGTGGTGGTTTGCCCATATATTCGTCCCTATTTCAACTGAATTTATGGAAAAGTAGCTGGTTTGAAAATTAATAAGGATAAAACGAAAGTAATGACTAAAAATATGTTGAAAAAACAGAAAGAAGAGTTGATGGAGATTTCGAAAATGCAGATTACAAACAAAGTGAAATACTTGGGGATACATTTAACACCAAGATGTAGTACTTTGAAAGAAAACAATTACAACAAGTTTAAACAAAAGATAGGGCAAGATTTGTTAAAATGGGGCAACTTGCAATTGTCTTTGATTGGTAGGATTTCAACCATTAAGATGAATGTCTTGCCTAGAATCCTGTATTTATTTCAGACAATTCCAATCAAGTTGGATAAAGAATTTTTATAGACTTAGATAAAATGATAACAAGATTATATATGGCAAAGGAAAAAGGCGAGAATAATGTTAAAGCTATTACAAGATGCTAAATCAAGGTGGGGCTTCGGTCTGCCCAATTTTGAATGGTACTATCAAGCTGCAAGTTTAACGTGGATGAAAGAATGGATAACTCTGAGGAATACTAGACTATTAAATTTGGAGGGACATGATTTGTTGATGGGTTGGCATGCTTTCTTATGGTATAAAGGAACTGTCAGCCTCCATCTTTCAATGCTTGCTTAGTTGGCTGCCATGGTAACGGAGGGATGAGTACTCGGGGAAGAGTGCTGGAGTGGGAAAATGAAAGTGAATCTTAAACTACAGCCCTGCATCTTTGAAGTTGCTATCGGGTCAACGGTCGCAGCATTCCTGATGGATGACACTACCAGATATATGGTTCCACCTGACCCCTGGAGGACCTTTGGATTGGATGATTTACGATGAACAGTGGGAGGGGATGCTTTCTATCTGTAATTTTCGCGCTTTTGCCTCAGATTCTGCTTTCCTTGGTTGCGATCACTTCAATTTTCAGTAAAAGTACCTTTCTCTATAAACAATGGAGTGGGGGGTCATTCTTTCTTGAACTTTGAAGGAAGCACACCTGACATTAAGCAGAATCTCAGTTCTCCAGTTATCCCGGATAACTACCGAGGGGGCTGAAACCAAAGGATGTCTGATCAAGAGAGTGACCAGATCAGATGGGGGCTTCTGGCTCTACGATGACTTCACTTCAACCGGGAGAAGAAGCCACAGAGTGGATGGAAAAATTACAGCTGAGAGAGGAGCCAGAGGAAGCCAGATGGTCGAGGGGAGTAGGGAGGTTGCCGGACCTGGAGAGGACCCCCCCAAGGAGTAACCAGCTCCAGACCCCGTAAGGGAGAGGCTGTGTGGATGCAAGAACAAAAGGAGTGCCTCATGATTGCTCAGGCTATGCAACTCCTCAGCGATGCCGAAGAAAGCCGTAAAAGCCGTGAATCGTATGTATTCCCTGGGGGGAAGGGAGGAGACTACCCCAGGGTGGATCCAGAGGAGGCTATTTGTGGGGGAGAGGAAGAAGAAGCTGGAGAAGGGGCATCTCAGGCCTCTGGTACCCAAGCGAGGGATGCAGCAGCCCAGGGGCCCCCAGCATTGCAGGCTCCACTCCGGAGATGTAAAAAGCCAAAAATCCCCCCCCCAACTGACAGGTATGGACGAAATTCGAAGACCTTGGGGCTTTTCCTGACCCAAGTGTGGAACCACATGCAGGACTGGGGGAAGAATTACTTGTTGGATGCAGCACGAGTGAGATGTGTCACGAATGCCCTAGAGCAGCGGTTCTCAACCTGGGGGTTGCGACCCCTTTAGGGGTCGAATGGCCATTTCACAGGGGTTGCCAAAGCCCTCTCTGCCCCCCCCATGCCTTCACTCACCCTCACTCTCTGCTCTGTTGGATCGCCGGCCGTTCGTTTACCCCGCCCACTCCCAATCTATTGCTGCCTTCGGAGTCCCAGCTGATGGCTAGAGGAAAAAAAACTGTTTAAATTCTTGCCGCGGGACTTCAAAGGGCCGCCCTATAGCCAGTGGTGCAGCCGTTTGTTAAATTGCTGGCTTGCCCCGCCCCTCCGCACCACTATTTATTGCCAATAAATAGTGGTGGGCGAGGGGTGGGTGAGCCAGCAATTTAACAAATGGTTTGGTGTTTTTTTGTAATTTTATTGGCCCACAGAGCTTCAGCATAGGTTAATTAGCCCTGGATTAGATCGGCTCCCGACCCTCAGCTGATTTGCTCTCAGCTGTTTTGCTCAGGGCTCTGGTGCTTGCTTGCAAAGAGTGCTGATTTTTTTCCCCCTAGCTATGCTGAAAAACGAATCTGAAAGTAAAGCAGTTTGTGTTGCTGCAAAGCAGTTTGCTGTTGCTGCAAAGTTGGAAAATTAGGCAGGCAGATTTCTTTTCTTTTTCCTCACCAAAAAAGGTAAGTGCAAACAATGGGAAATTTAGGGCAAAAGAGGAGAGTTCAAGATTTTAAAACACAAAAGAAAAAAAGCTCTATTTAACTAGGGAATTGTAATAATTGAGATACTATTAATTGTATATTGTGTTGAAAGCAGAAATGGTTAAGTTGTGGTTTGGAGGAATATATGGCTGTACTTGCGTTATGATTGGACTGCTGGTTTCTGGAGTTCCCAGGCAGGGAGCAAGACCTGCTTCCTTCTGGGTTGCCAGGAGCAGGCTTTCTTCAGAGATTCCACCCTCTGCCATGGTGGCCTGAGTTTCTCTCCATGCACCCCAGGTTTCAGAGAGCAAATGGGGAGTCAGGAATCCTGCTCATTTTGGGTTAGTTTTTGGCTTGATGTCAAGGTTCCAAATGATGCCCTAATAAAAGCAGGAGCCCCAAGCCATTTAGCAAGAAAAATCCAGTTGTTTATTAAGAGTGCCATGTCGGCATGAACTAAGTGGAGCCAACTCTGGTTTCACCCAGTTTGTGTCTTGCCTCTGACCCTGTTACCCCCTTCCCCCCCAAGGTGTGTCACTAGTGACATACTCCAAGGAAGCAATTTTGCAGATTGTAGAAGTCACTCCCTCTGGCCGTTGCGGGTCTCCGTGGAGATGGCCTTGACTTCGGGTGGCTAGGCTGTGTTTTGTTTTGACTGAGGTGTGAATTCCTCCTTGCAGCTGCAAGGGACAATTTCCCATCCCTCTGCCTATGGCAACTCAGGAGCAGATCAGGAAAGCTTTGTGAGTTGATACTATCTCTTAAGTGCTGGCATCTGCTGTGGGCTATTAAGAAAGACTGGAAGCTGTTTTCTGCCTCTAAGAACATTTCTCCTTTGGGAAAATATAATATTCTGCCTCTTTAATATTTCCCAATATATTTCATTCTTCTAGGAGGGGGAGCTCCCCACAATTCTCCACTTTTTGCCTTAATAAGTGTGGGTGACACACACACTTTTACTGGCAAAAGATTAAGAATTGATCAAACTGTTAATGGAAAGGGAAAGGCATTGATAGAGGCAGCAGAAAAGTATCCCTTCAGTAGCTCCCAAAAGGAGAGCTTTCAGCCCATGAAGGTCTAGGAGCTAGGGCAGAAGTTCTGAAAATTTTTTTACAGTATCCAATTTTCCTGTGCCAATTCTTTTCAGATGTTTGATGTCACTTTCTGTGAGCTTTCTGTCAGGTTTGAAGCAAGCACATGCCCCAAAATTACTTGCAGCCATGATTGTGCCTTAGTAGATAATCAAAGGTTGCCCATTTCCAAGGGTTGCTTCCTGAACCTGCCTTAGCTCTTAGTTTAGTACATCCATCCATCTAGATAGTTGAAATAGGGGAAATATAATATTCTGCCTCTTTAATATTTCCCAAAATATTTCATTCATCTAGGAGGGGGGGCTTCCCACACTCCACACTATTGGGTCATTATCCCATTCGACTCTTGTAGAGGGTCGGCTGCTGGTCCTCTTTGGTTGGATTTCCCTCCCCCTCACTGCTAGGGGAGGAGACTTCTATGACCTGGCACTCCACATTCAACTTCTCTTGCCCCTTCCTCTGTGGCTTATTTGGCTTGGAAGAGTGGGGAACCTCACAGGGAGCAGGTGCCAAGCACTCAGCCACCTTATGGCCAGCTAGCCACACCAGAAGCACAAGACAGCCTCGTGGCCTGGGGCAGCCAGGAAGATGGCCGCTGTGGTAGATGTTGGCCTCTGTCCCAGTAGGCATCATTCTGAGATCCTATTTGGTTTGGCTTCAGGGGCACCATGCTTCTTGTATTCTCTTATGTCAAGATCCACCACTGTCACCATCTGATACCTGTTGCAGATTCAGTTCGGTATTCCCCAGAACATCCAGGTGTGTTCTTGATTCAAGCCATCTCTGAAATGGTAGACCAGTAACTACTCTGGCCAGTACCTTAACTTGCCTGCCACTCTCTGGAACTCCCAGATGTATTCCACCACTGGTCAGTTCCCTTGTCTAAGAGCCCATATCTCTGACTCAGTTTTCTGGATTTGGGTCTCATCTTCGAACCTGGCTCTAAACTCTATTAGGAAGTCATTGATGTTCCCCAGCTCTGGTGTCTCTTCATCAAAGAGGCCCGTCACCCACTCTACCACTTCCCCTTAGAGGTTAGCAGTCATGGCGTTCACCATTGCCACCTTGTCAGGGTAGGCTGGGGTGTACCAGCCCAGGTGGGCTACATCTGGTTCAGGAAGAATGACACTTTCTCTAGGCTCCCGTCAAATGTGGCCTTTATCAGTGAAGGGCCTGCAGATGGAGGTGGAGGCCCCCAATGTCCAATAAACTAGCCAGGACCAGGAGGGTAGGGCTACAGCTAGGCACCGGGCCACCACGGCTGGGGTGGTAGCCAGTCGGCAGCGCCTGCAGGTGGACTTATGTTGACAGCAGCAAGACTACTATATGCAGAAACATGGACATTTTGATTCCCACCATGGATGAATGGCTACAAATATTGATGGAGTTAGCAGAGATAGCTAAATTGGCAATTTTGATCAAAGAAAAGAATCTAAGTACTTTTGTTACTACTTGGAAACTGCTTCTGGATTTTGTGCTTGAGGTAGAAAAATGTGAAACTAATTTTGAGTTTTACTAATTAGACCACAGGTGTCAAACTCGATTGCATCAAGTGATGTATCATGATGTTTTTTTGCCTTTCAGAGCTGGGGTGGGTGTGGCCTGTGCGTGACGCCCACAGCGCACCAGTTACCCCTGGATTAGACTGATTTGTCGTTACACAAATGACTAGTTTATACTACTCCATAGTAGTATAAGTAAAAAGTTGAAGTTTGATGTTAATGCCTCATTCTACTGCAACAGAGGAATCAGAACAGAGGGAGTCAGAGGTCAACACCTTTTTTTTCTCTCCGCACCTCTTCCACACTTTTTTCTTTCCCTTCTCCTGCCCTTTGTGTCCTCCTATTTGCTTTCGTATTTTTGTATTTCATACTATAATTAAAAAAGAGAGAGAAAGCATTTGATTACTCAACCCACTACAACACAACCAATACAAACTATTAAAAGAATAACAATTTCAGTAGGGGAGTACTTAATTGGAAGTGGCTACTGGACTAATTAGTTGATCCCGCTTCCCTCTGTGCTTCCTGCTCTACTGCCACCCATTTTTAAAAATTTCATATTGTTGTACTTCGGTTGCTTTTATTCCTTTGCTATTGTTATGTTTATATTTTTTATCATTTTTCCCATTGTATTGTTGTAAGACACCCAGAGTTGCCAAGGCAATATGGGAAGCAAGTAAATTTAACAAACAAATAAACACTGTTCTATATCAAAAAATAAAAGCAACAGCCAACAGAGTGTTACAATAACAAGGCATCAGCCATAAAACTTGATATTATTTTTTCTCTAATCAAAGAGATCAATTTAGTCATCTTGCAAGTTTCATCATCTACCTCTATTGCAGGTAGCATCAAACTTTTCCACTTTTGAGCATAAACTTGCTTCAGTTATCATATATAAAAACAAGCTGCCTGTTCATTCTTCCCAAAAGAAAACTTCTGGTTTCAGTTTACTTTGAACTTTAAAATCTTCTGGATTAACTAGAGTACTGGGGGCTTACTCTGTGATTCACCAGATGTCTCTCAAATGCTGTCTAGTGACATTTACTCATAAGGAACTGTCAGTAAGATTAAAGTAACACATACCTGACAATTCCTCGTAGCCATGGGCCATTTTGAACAACATAAAGCCATTCCATTCTGCAAAATTGCTGTTCTTAACTTTAAGTGCTTGCTTCTCTTTCAGCACAGCTATAGCATTTGAAGTTTGCATTTGTTTATAACTTTAATAAAACACAATAATCATAATAAATAAAATACTAATAATAAGCATAAGAACCCACTAATACAGGTAGTTGATAATAAGCCAAGTCCTTTATTTGTAACCCACTATTTACCTATAGTAGTAGTAATAATTAAACCTAGCAATACTAATCCATCTCAGCTGCAGCAATGACCCTTAACATTTAGCCTTCCTAAAATACTGTTAGTATTGATAGGTTCAGAATTTGCCTGTTTTGATTCTGCTCAGTCTTGATTGATATTTTGCAATGTGTCCCGTGACACGATTAGTTTCTAGGAATGTACTTTCAGTTCCAAAGAAGTCTCCACCCCCACCCCCACCCCAATAAAACAACAGCAAAAATGTAACTCAGAAATTCTATGGAGTGGGTAGGATAATCAAATACAAGTAGTGAACCTTATAACTCCACATCTAAAATACAGATTTGCTTTTTATCTGAAATTAAACACATGTATTTGTATTTATCCTCTTTGTTTTTACTATTCTTTCACTTGAGTTTCCACACATTTTACTGCATAAAACACCCCGTGTCTTACCGATAGAGAACAGATGCATCATTACATCAAAGGACAAAATTAAGGAGTGAAACATTTCCTGAACAACCAGTATGAATGAATATTTATTAATAAAAATAAAAGGGTCTTGAATTATTTCCATGTGAAGTCATTTTATGTCCTTCCACTAGTGATGATTTCAACCACTAGTGAGGTTATTGACCCAAGTTGAGCAGATCAGATACAAAGGCTCTGGTGTTCCTTTCCTTTTCATAACTTCTTGGAGATTTGCTGCTGGAATTCTACTTCTGGGCTTGTTATACCACCATTATTTAAAGGGCAACTACAGCTGCTGTTCATTCTTTACAGAGAAAGGGACTTTTGTTCAGTTGTAGATATTTTCAATAAGCAAGACTTTTGGCCATAAGGCTAACTTTATACTGCAGACGTGTTTAATACTGTTTAGTTGATCATTACAGTATGCTCTTTTCCCCCCCTGTGGTCAGCATAGCATACAGCAGACAGATCCTGTGTATTAATCCTGAGTAATAATGGGAACATGCTTGGCGTATAAATCAGATATCAAATCAATAATCAGACTAACTGGTTATCTAATGAAATAAACTTATTTGATTTTTTAAAATGTAAACATCTTTTATATGTTGTTTTTCAATTATATAATAATAAAGAGGGTCACACTATTAAAAAATGTTTATCTCTTGTAAAATAAGTAGCAAAACTTTTGCATTTAAATGCAATTGTACAAATTGTATAAGTATAAATTTCACAACTCACTGATGGAAATAGTGAAAACGTAAATCAATTTAATACTATTTGACACTAGATGATGCTTCATTTATATTATATTGTACTATATTAATTTGATTCTTTTTGTTAGTTTTTATTGTTGTAAATGTGGTTTTATATTCTGTAAGCCACCTTGAGTTGCCATGGGCGAATAGGAGGCAATATAAATACAATAAATAAATAAATAAATATGATATGCTGTTTTCAAATAACTGTTAAGAATAATTAGTTTGGTGAAGGGATCAAAAAGTTGGAAAAATTTCCTTATAAGTCTAAACGGTAATGTTTTGCAGGAAAACCCAATTTAGAGAAGAGCACCTGTGTATGCAAAATAATTTCTGTAGTCTTTCTTTGTATACAAGATCAGAACATTTATAAGAAAATAAAGCAACTTGGCACACAGATGAATGCCTCATTTTATTTGCATCAAATACATTTCAATGCATTTAGGTCAATATAAAAGGAGAAAAGAGCAACATTCCATAGATGTATTCCACAGGCCACTCAAAACAGAGAGAATAATTTCAACTTTCTGCTAATCAGTTAATTAAGGAACCATTCCACAATAGTAATTGGGCTATTGCCAATTCTGAGATATCCCCTGACATAACTCATCAGGGAAAGCTCATATGTGAAAATGGTGCCCAGGTCAATGTGAATATGTGTTTCTTTTCCAAATCTGAGCTCTGTATCAAAAGTGAAGTTTTTTGGCTGAATTGAGAACTACCACTAATTCTGAGATACATCTTAGTCAGGGTTAACTCTACAGGGAAAGCTCATATATCAAAACGGTGTGGCTTTTTGGCTTTCAAGAGGCAAGTCAACATGAATATGTGTTGCTTCTCCAAATCTGTATCAAAATTGAAATTTTTGGCTGAATTGAGTCCTACCACTAATTCTGAGAAATGCCTCCTCAGGGAAGCTCAGATCTCAAAATGGAGTGGTTTTTGGGCTTTTCAGACCCTCAGGAACATGAATATGTGTTTCGTTTCCAAATTTGAGCTCTGTGTCAAAAGTGACATTTTCTGGCTGAATTGAGTCCTACTGCCTTGTTCTAACACCTCAGGGAAAGCTCGGATCTAAAAATTGAGTGTGTTTTGGATTTTCCAGACCCTGGGGAACATGAATATATGTTTCTTTACCAAATCTGAGCTCTGTGTATTTTTTTTTTCAAAAAAGTTTTTTATTTTTATTTCTCATAAACACATTTATATGTACAGTCATTTTCATTTTTCATTCATCTTTTCTTTTAACTTTCATTTTTAATTTTTACTTTTTTGGGGCAGCTCTTTTATCCTTTACCTTTACTCCAACCTTTCTTCTTCTCCTCCCCTTCTCTTCCTTCCTCTTTCTCCTCCTACTTCCTTCATTCTTCCTCTCCTTCTCTTTCCTACTTCCCCTTCTCTTCCCCCAGTCCTCTCTTCTTCCCCCTTCTAAACTTCTCCTCTGCTCCTCTTTCCCCTCCCTTTTCTTCCTCTTCTTTTCCCTTTCTTCTTTCTCCTCTCCTCTCTTCTCCCTTCCTCTCTCTCTACTCCTTTCCCTCTCTCCTGTTGTTTCCCTTTTCAGTTCAATCAAAAGTGGCCCCGATTTTCTAATTATCTTTATTCTCATTTCAATTTCTTATTTAATTATTATTTTTATTTCATCCTTTGAGTACATTTTTATAATATCTCACTTTTACCCCCCCTCCCCTTTCTCCTTTTACTTGACATCATCTGGGTATCTATTTTTCTAATTGTTTTCTCCCATCTATTCTCTATGTATTTTATCTCTATATCCTTATTCATATTTCCTGTCTAACCAATCATAACATTTATCCCATGTTTTGAAATACATATCGACTCCTCTTTATATTTTATTCTCAATGTTCATTTCTGCACATTCTAAAATTTTCTTTATTCTCCTTCTCCTTCCAACGGGATTTTATCTGCTTTCCAGTTTTGTGCAAATACAATTCTAGCCACTGTTATTATATGAATAATTAAATATGTATCTTCTTTACTATAAATTATCTGGTAAAATTCCCAATAAGAATATCTCTGGTTTTAATTCTATATGTTGCTGCAACATTCCCTCGAACCATGTTTGTATTTTCGCCCAATATTGTTTTGCTTCTTTATACAACCACCACATATGATAGTATGATCCCGGCAACTGATGACATTTCCAACACTTACCTGAATTATCTTTAAACATCTTAGCTAATCTTACTGGTGGCATATGCCATCTATAAAACATCTTATACAGGTTTTCTTTATAGGCTGTTGCCATTGTTAATTTATAATTTCTTTCCCAAAGTTGTTGCCATTTCTCCAATTCTATGGTGTATCCAAAATTCTTTGCCCATGCATTCATTGTTTCTTTTACTTCTTCATCTCCTAGTCTAATATTCAATAAATAATTATATAATTTCTTAATCATTTTCTCATCTGTTCCTGTCAATATTTCATCCAGTTCTGATTTCCCCAGGTTAAAGCCATATTGTCTACGATCTGCTTCATATCTTGATTGTATTTGCCGTCTTGTTATACCAATCTATCTCAATCCCTTGACTCTCTAGTTCTTGTTTTTGTTTCAGTTCTTCCCACGATCTGTCAAAATGTCTTTATATCTAACAATATTCTCCATGTTCACAATATTTGGGTATGTCACCGCTTCTATTGTAGAAAGCCACATTGGAATATTCAAATAATGTTTTTCTTTCACTCTCTCCCACACTGATAGCAAACCATTTCTTATATAATGTCTTTGGAAATATCCATGTATCCTTTGTTTCCCGGACCATAAAAAGGCATGCCAATTCTGAGATATACTTTCTTCTACCTCCTCAGGGAAAGCTCGTACTTGAAAATTGAATGCGTTTTTGTGCTTTTCAGAACGCGGGGAACATGAATATGTGTTTCCAGCAAATTTGGGATAAAACTTACGTTTTCTGGCTGAATTGAGCCCTACTGCCAGTTTTGAGATACACTTTGGTCTAACTCCTCAGGGAAAGCTCGTACTTCAAAATTGAATGCGTTTTTGCCTTTTTCAGACCGAGGGAAAAATGGATATTAGTTTCCTGCAAATCCGAGCTCTGTGTAAAAAGTTCAGTTTTCTATCAGAATTGAGCCCTACTGCCAGAACGAGATATAGTGTATCTCACAATTGGCAGTAGGGCTCAATTCAGCCAGAAAACATAACTTTTGACTCACAATTGCATGAGAAAGACATATTCATGTTCCCCACGGTCTGTAAAGCACAAAAAAAACATTCAATTTTCAAGTACGAGCTTTCCCTGAGGTGTTAGACCAAAGAGTATCTGAGAACTGGCAATAGGGTTCAATTCTGAGAGAAAACTGAACTTTTTACACAGAGTTCGGATTTGCAGAAGAAAAACATATCCATGTTCCCCGCGGTCTGAGAAGCTCAAAAACGCATTCAATTGTGATGTACGAGCTTTCCCTGAGGAGTTAGACCATAGTGTATCTCGTTCTGGCAGTAGGGCTCAATTCAGCCAGAAAACGTAACTTTTGACTCCGATTTGCAGGAAACACATATTCATATTCCCCGCGGTCTGAAAAGCTTAAAAACGCATTCAATTTTCAAGTACGAGCTTTCTCTCAGGAGTTAGACCAAAGTGTATCGCAGAACTGGCAGTAGGGCTCAATTCAGCCAGAAAACGTCACTTTTGACTCAAATTTGCAGAAGAAACACATGTTCATGTTCCGCGCGGTTTGAAAAGCGCAAAAACACGTTCAATTTTCAAGTACGGGATTTCCCTGAGGAGTTTGACCAAAGTGTATCTCAGAACTGGCAGTAGGGCTCAATTCAGCCAGAAAACGGAACCTTTGACACAGACCTCACAATTGTAGAAGAAAGACACATTCATGTTCCCTGTGGTCTAAAAAGCACAAAAACACATTCAATTTTCGAATACGAGCTTTCCCTGAGGAGTTAGACCATAGTGTATCTCGTTCTGGCAGTAGGGCTTCAAAATTGAATGCGTTTTTCCGCTTTTCTGACCGCGGGGAACATGAATATGTGTTTCTTCTGCAAATCTGAGCTCTGTGTAAAAAGTTCAGTTTTCTCTCAGAATAGAGCCCTACTGCCAGTTCTGAGATACCCTTTGGTCTAACTCCTCAGGGAAAGCTCGTACTTGAAAATTGAATGTGTTTTTGCGCTTTTCAGATTGCGGGGAAGCTCTGTGTCAAAAGTTACATTTTCTAGCGGAATTGAGCCCTACTGCGATTTCTGAGATACACTTTGGTCCTCACGGAAAGCTGGTACTTGAAAATTGAATGTGTTTTTGCACTTTTCAGCCCGCGGGGAACATGAATATATGTTTCCTGCAAATTTGAGTCAAAAGTGACGTTTTCTGGCTGAATGGAGCCCTACTGCCAGTTCTGAGATACACTTTGGTCTAACTCCTCAGGAAAAGCTCGTACTTGAACATTGAATGTATTTTTGCGCTTTTCAGATTATGGGGAAAATGAAGATGTGTTTCTTCTGCAAATATAAACTCTGTATAAAAAGTTCAGTTTTCTCTCAGAATTGAGCCCTACTGCCAGTTCTCAGATACTTTTTGGTCTAACTCCTCAGGGAAAGCTTGGACTTGAAAATTGAAAGTCTTTTTGCGCTTTTCCGACTGTGGGGAACATGAATATGTGTTTCTTCTGCAAAAATGAGCTCTGTCAAAAGTTTCGTTTTCTGGCTGAATTGAGCCCTACTGCCAGTTCTGAGATACACTTTGGTCTAACTCCTCAGGGAAATCTTGTACTTGAAAATTGAATGTGTTTTTGCGCTTTTCAGATTGCGGGGAAAATGAATATGTGTTTCTTCTGTAAATATAAGCTCTGTGTGAAAGTTACGTTTTCTAGCGGAATTGAGCCCTACTGCGATTTCTGAGTTACATTTTGGTCCTCAGGGAAAGGTGGTACTTGAAAATTGAATGTGTTTTTGCACTTTTCAGACCGCGGGAAAAATGGATATTAGTTTCCTGCAAATCCGAGCTCTGTGTAAAAAGTTCAGTTTTCTCTCAGAATTGAGCCCTACTGCCAGAACGAGATATAGTGTATCTCACAATTGGCAGTAGGGCTCAATTCAGCCAGAAAACATAACGTTTGATTCACATTTGCAGAAGAAACACATGTTCATGTTCCCTGCAGTCTGAAAAGCGCAAAAACACATTCAATTTTCAAGTACGGGATTTCCCTGAGGAGTTTGACCAAAGTCTATCTCAGAACTGGCAGTAGGGCTCCATTCAGCCAGAAAACGGAACTTTTGACACAGAGCTCACAATTGCAGGAGAAAGACATATTCATGTTCCCCACAGTCTGTAAAGCACAAAAAAAACATTCAATTTTCAAGTACGATCTTTCCCTGAGGTGTTAGACCAAAGAGTATCTGAGAACTGGCAATAGGGTTCAATTCTGAGAGAAAACTGAACTTTTTACACAGAGTTCGGATTTGCAGAAGAAACACATATTCATGTTCCCCGCGATCTGAGAAGCTCAAAAACGCATTCAATTGTGATGTACGAGCTTTCCCTGAGGAGTTAGACCATAGTGTATCTCGTTCTGGCAGTAGGGCTCAATTCAGCCAGAAAACGTAACTTTTGACTCCGATTTGCAGGAAACACATATTCATATTCCCCGCAGTCTGAAAAGCTCAAAAACGCATTCAATTTTCAAGTACGAACTTTCTCTCAGGAGTTAGACCAAAGTGTATCTCAGAACTGGCAGTACGGCTCAATTCAGCCAGAAAACGTCACTTTTGACTCAAACTTGCAGAAGAAACACATGTTCATGTTCCGCGCGGTCTGAAAAGCGCAAAAACACGTTCAATTTTCAAGTACGGGATTTCCCTGAGGAGTTTGACCAAAGTGTATCTCAGAACTGGCAGTAGGGCTCAATTCAGCCAGAAAACGGAACCTTTGACACAGACCTCACAATTGCAGAAGAAAGCCATATTCATGTTCCCCGTGGTCTAAAAAGCACAAAAACACATTCAATTTTCGAATACGAGCTTTCCCTGAGGAGTTAGACCAAAGTGCATCTCAGAACTGGCAGTAGTTTTCTGGCTGAATTGAGCCCTACTGCCAGTTCTGAGATACCCTTTGGTCTAACTCCTCAGGGAAAGCTCGTACTTGAAAATTGAATGTGTTTTTGCGCTTGTCAGATTGCGGGGAAGCTCTGTGTCAAAAGTTACATTTTCTAGCGGAATTGAGCCCTACTGCGATTTCTGAGATACACTTTGGTCCTCAGGGAAAGCTGGTACTTGAAAATTGAATGTGTTTTTGCACTTTTCAGATTGCGGGGAAAATGAATATGTGTTTCTTCTGGAAATATAAGCTCTGTGTGAAAGTTACGTTTTTTGCGGAATTGAGCCCTACTGCGATTTCTGAGTTACATTTTGGTCCTCAGGGAAAGGTGGTACTTGAAAATTGAATGTGTTTTTGCACTTTTCAGACCGCGGGGAACATGATTATGTGTTTCGTGCAAATTTGAGTCAAAAGTTCCGTTTTCTGGCTGAATGGAGCCCTACTGCCAGTTCTGAGATGCACTTTGGTCTCACTCCTCAGGGAAAGCTCGTACTTGAACATTGAATGTGTTTTTGCACTTTTCACATTACGGGGAAAATGAAGATGTGTTTCTTCTGCAAATATAAGCTCTGTGTAAAAAGTTCAGTTTTCTCTCAGAATTGAGCCCTAGTGCCAGTTCTCAGATACTTTTTGGTCTAACTCATCAGGGAAAGGTTGGACTTGAAAATTGAATGTCTTTTTGCGCTTTTCCGACTGTGGGGAACATGAATATGTGTTTCTTCTGCAAAAATGAGCTCTGTCAAAAGTTTCGTTTTCTGACTGAATTGAGCCCTACTGCCAGTTCTGAGATGCACTTTGGTCTAACTCCTCAGGGAAACGTTTTACTTGAAAATTGAATGTGTTTTTGCGCATTTCAGATTGCGGGAAAATGAATATGTGTTTCTTCTGCGATTGTGACCTCTGTGTAAAAAGTTCCATTTTCTGGCTGAATTGAGCCCTACCGCCAATTCTGAGATACTTTGGTCTAACTCTTCAGGGAAATCCCGTACTTGAAAATTGAATGTGTTTTTCCGCTTTTCAGACCTTGGGGAACATGAATATGTCTTTCTTCTGCGATTGTGACCTCTGTGTAAAAAGTTCCGTTTTCTGGCTGAATTGAGCCCTATTGCCAGTTCTGAGATACACTTTGGTCAAACTCCTCAGGGAAATCCCGTACTTGAAAATTGAATTTGTTTTTGCGCTTTTCAGACAGTGGGGAACATGAATATGTGTAAAAAGTTCAGTTTTCTCTCAGAATTTAGCCCTACTGCCCAGATACTCTTTTGTCTAACTCCTCAGGAAAGCTTGTACTTGAAAATTGAATATGTTTTCGCGCTTTTCAGACTGTGGGGAACATGAATATGTCTTTCTTCTGCGATTGTGAGCTCTGTGTCAAAAGTTCCATTTTCTGGTGGAATTGAGCCCTACTGCCAGTTCTGAGATACACTTTGGTCTAACTCTTCAGGGAAAGCTCATACTTGAAAATTCAATACGATTTTCCGCTTTTCAGACTGCGGGGAACATGAATATGTGTTTCTTCTGCAAATCCGAGCTCTGTGTAAAAAGTTCAGTTTTCTCCCAGAATTGAGCCCATCAGTTCTTTGGTCAAACTCCTCAGGGAAAGCTCGTACTTGAAAATTGAATGTGTTTTTGCGCTTCTCAGACCGTGGGGAACATGAATATTGCTTTCTTCTGCAATTGTGAGCTCTGTGTCAAAAGTTCAGTTTTCTCTCAGAATTTAGCCCTGCTGCCAGTTCTGAGATCCACTTTGGTCAAACTCCTCAGGGAAAGCTCGTACTTCAAAATTGAATGTGTTTTTCCGCTTTTCAGACCACGGGGAACATGAATATGGGTTTCTTCTGCAAATCCGAGCTCTGTGTAAAACGTTCAGTTTTCTCTCAGAATTGAGCCCTACTGCCAGTTCTGAGATGCACTTTGGTCTAACTCCTCAGGGAAAGCTTGTACTTGAACATTGAATGTGTTTTTGCGCTTTTCAGATTGCGGGGAAGCTCTGTGTCAAAACTTCCATTTTCTAGCGGAATTGAGCCCTACTGCGATTTCTGAGATACACTTTGGTCCTCAGGGAAAGCTGGTACTTGAAAATTGAATGTGTTTTTGCACTTTTCAGCCCGCGGGGAACATGAATATGTGTTTCCTGCAAATTTGAGTCAAAAGTGACGTTTTCTGGCTGAATGGAGCCCTACTGCCAGTTCTGAGATGCACTTTGGTCTAACTCCTCAGGGAAAGCTTGTACTTGAACATTGAATGTGTTTTTGCGCTTTTCAGATTGCGGGGAAGCTCTGTGTCAAAACTTCCATTTTCTAGCGGAATTGAGCCCTACTGCGATTTCTGAGATACACTTTGGTCCTCAGGGAAAGTTGGTACTTAAAAATTGAATGTGTTTTTGCACTTTTCAGCCCGTGGGGAACATGAATATGTGTTTCCTGCAAATTTGAGTCAAAAGTGACGTTTTCTGGCTGAATGGAGCCCTACTGCCAGTTCTGAGATGCACTTTGGTCTAACTCCTCAGGGAAAGCTCGTACTTCAATATTGAATGCGTTTTTGCGCTTCTCAGACCGTGGGGAACATGAATATTGCTTTCTTCTGCAATTGTGAGCTCTGTGTCAAAAGTTCAGTTTTCTCTCAGAATTGAGCCCTGCTGCCAGTTCTGAGATCCACTTTGGTCAAACTCCTCAGGGAAAGCTCGTACTTCAAAATTGAATGCGTTTTTCCGCTTTTCAGACCACGGGGAACATGAATATGGGTTTCTTCTGCAAATCCGAGCTCTGTGTAAAACGTTCAGTTTTCTCTCAGAATTGAGCCCTGCTGCCAGTTCTGAGATCCACTTTGGTCTAACTCCTCAGGGAAAGCTTGTACTTGAACATTGAATGTGTTTTTGCGCTTTTCAGATTGCGGGGAAGCTCTGTGTCAAAACTTCCATTTTCTAGCGGAATTGAGCCCTACTGCGATTTCTGAGATACACTTTGGTCCTCAGGGAAAGCTGGTACTTGAAAATTGAATGTGTTTTTGCACTTTTCAGCCCGCGGGGAACATGAATATGTGTTTCCTGCAAATTTGAGTCAAAAGTGACGTTTTCTGGCTGAATGGAGCCCTACTGCCAGTTCTGAGATGCACTTTGGTCTAACTCCTCAGGGAAAGCTCGTACTTGAACATTGAATGTGTTTTTGCGTTTTCCAGATTACGGGGAAAATGAAGATGTGTTTCTTCTTCAAATATAAGCTCTGTGTAAAAAGTTCAGTTTTCTCTCAGAATTGAGCCCTACTGCCAGTTCTCAGATACTTTTTGGTCTAACTCCTCAGGGAAAGCGTGGACTTGAAAATTGAATGTCTTTTTGCGCTTTTCAGACTGTGGGGAACCTGAATATGTGTAAAAAGTTCAGTTTTTTCTCACAATTGAGCCCTACGGCCCAGATACTCTTTGGTCTAACTCCTCAGGGAAAGCGTGGACTTGAAAATTGAATGTCTTTTTGCGCTTTTCAGACCGTGGGGAACATGAATATGTGTTTCTTCTGCAAAAATGAGCTCTGTCAAAAGTTTCGTTTTCTGGCTGAATTGAGCCCTACTGCCTGTTCTGAGATGCACATTGGTCTAACTCCTCAGGGAAACGTTGTACTTGAAAATTGAATCTGTTTTTGCGCTTTTCAGATTGCGGGGAACATGAATATGGGTTTCTTCTGCGATTGTGACCTCTGTGTAAAAAGTTCCATTTACTGGCTGAATTGAGCCCTACTGCCAGTTCTGAAATACACTTTGGTCTAAATCTTCAGGGAAAGCTCATACTTGAAAATTCAATACGATTTTCCGCTTTTCAGACTGCGAGGAACATGAATATGTGTTTCTTCTGCAAATCCGAGCTCTGTGTAAAAAGTTCCGTTTTCTGGCTGAATTGAGCCCTACTGCCAGTTCTGAGATACACTTTGGTCTAACTCCTCAGGGAAATCCCATACTTGAAAATTGAATTTGTTTTTGCGCTTTTCAGACAGTGGGGAACATGAATATGTGTAAAAAGTTCAGTTTTCTCTCAGAATTTAGCCCTACTGCCCAGATACTCTTTTGTCTAACTCCTCAGGAAAGCTTGTACTTGAAAATTGAATATGTTTTCGCGCTTTTCAGACTGTGGGGAACATGAATATGTCTTTCTTCTGCGATTGTGAGCTCTGTGTCAAAAGTTCCATTTTCTGGTGGAATTGAGCCCTACTGCCAGTTCTGAGATACACTTTGGTCTAACTCTTCAGGGAAAGCTCATACTTGAAAATTCAATACGATTTTCCGCTTTTCAGACTGCGGGGAACATGAATATGTGTTTCTTCTGCAAATCCGAGCTCTGTGTAAAAAGTTCAGTTTTCTCCCAGAATTGAGCCCATCAGTTCTTTGGTCAAACTCCTCAGGGAAAGCTCGTACTTGAAAATTGAATGTGTTTTTGCGCTTCTCAGACCGTGGGGAACATGAATATTGCTTTCTTCTGCAATTGTGAGCTCTGTGTCAAAAGTTCAGTTTTCTCTCAGAATTTAGCCCTGCTGCCAGTTCTGAGATCCACTTTGGTCAAACTCCTCAGGGAAAGCTCGTACTTCAAAATTGAATGTGTTTTTCCGCTTTTCAGACCACGGGGAACATGAATATGGGTTTCTTCTGCAAATCCGAGCTCTGTGTAAAACGTTCAGTTTTCTCTCAGAATTGAGCCCTACTGCCAGTTCTGAGATGCACTTTGGTCTAACTCCTCAGGGAAAGCTTGTACTTGAACATTGAATGTGTTTTTGCGCTTTTCAGATTGCGGGGAAGCTCTGTGTCAAAACTTCCATTTTCTAGCGGAATTGAGCCCTACTGCGATTTCTGAGATACACTTTGGTCCTCAGGGAAAGCTGGTACTTGAAAATTGAATGTGTTTTTGCACTTTTCAGCCCGCGGGGAACATGAATATGTGTTTCCTGCAAATTTGAGTCAAAAGTGACGTTTTCTGGCTGAATGGAGCCCTACTGCCAGTTCTGAGATGCACTTTGGTCTAACTCCTCAGGGAAAGCTTGTACTTGAACATTGAATGTGTTTTTGCGCTTTTCAGATTGCGGGGAAGCTCTGTGTCAAAACTTCCATTTTCTAGCGGAATTGAGCCCTACTGCGATTTCTGAGATACACTTTGGTCCTCAGGGAAAGCTGGTACTTGAAAATTGAATGTGTTTTTGCACTTTTCAGCCCGCGGGGAACATGAATATGTGTTTCCTGCAAATTTGAGTCAAAAGTGACGGTTTTCTGGCTGAATGGAGCCCTACTGCCAGTTCTGAGATGCACTTTGGTCTAACTCCTCAGGGAAAGCTCGTACTTGAACATTGAATGTGTTTTTGCGTTTTCCAGATTACGGGGAAAATGAAGATGTGTTTCTTCTTCAAATATAAGCTCTGTGTAAAAAGTTCAGTTTTCTCTCAGAATTGAGCCCTACTGCCAGTTCTCAGATACTTTTTGGTCTAACTCCTCAGGGAAAGCGTGGACTTGAAAATTGAATGTCTTTTTGCGCTTTTCAGACTGTGGGGAACCTGAATATGTGTAAAAAGTTCAGTTTTTTCTCACAATTGAGCCCTACGGCCCAGATACTCTTTGGTCTAACTCCTCAGGGAAAGCGTGGACTTGAAAATTGAATGTCTTTTTGCGCTTTTCAGACCGTGGGGAACATGAATATGTGTTTCTTCTGCAAAAATGAGCTCTGTCAAAAGTTTCGTTTTCTGGCTGAATTGAGCCCTACTGCCTGTTCTGAGATGCACTTTGGTCTAACTCCTCAGGGAAACGTTGTACTTGAAAATTGAATCTGTTTTTGCGCTTTTCAGATTGCGGGGAACATGAATATGGGTTTCTTCTGCGATTGTGACCTCTGTGTAAAAAGTTCCATTTACTGGCTGAATTGAGCCCTACTGCCAGTTCTGAAATACACTTTGGTCTAACTCTTCAGGGAAAGCTCATACTTGAAAATTCAATACGATTTTCCGCTTTTCAGACTGCGAGGAACATGAATATGTGTTTCTTCTGCAAATCCGAGCTCTGTGTAAAAAGTTCCGTTTTCTGGCTGAATTGAGCCCTACTGCCAGTTCTGAGATACACTTTGGTCTAACTCCTCAGGGAAAGCTTGTACTTGAACATTGAATGTGTTTTTGCGCTTTTCAGATTGCGGGGAAGCTCTGTGTCAAAACTTCCATTTTCTAGCGGAATTGAGCCCTACTGCGATTTCTGAGATACACTTTGGTCCTCAGGGAAAGCTGGTACTTGAAAATTGAATGTGTTTTTGCACTTTTCAGCCCGCGGGGAACATGAATATGTGTTTCCTGCAAATTTGAGTCAAAAGTGACGTTTTCTGGCTGAATGGAGCCCTACTGCCAGTTCTGAGATGCACTTTGGTCTAACTCCTCAGGGAAAGCTCGTACTTGAACATTGAATGTGTTTTTGCGTTTTCCAGATTACGGGGAAAATGAAGATGTGTTTCTTCTTCAAATATAAGCTCTGTGTAAAAAGTTCAGTTTTCTCTCAGAATTGAGCCCTACTGCCAGTTCTCAGATACTTTTTGGTCTAACTCCTCAGGGAAAGCGTGGACTTGAAAATTGAATGTCTTTTTGCGCTTTTCAGACTGTGGGGAACCTGAATATGTGTAAAAAGTTCAGTTTTTTCTCACAATTGAGCCCTACGGCCCAGATACTCTTTGGTCTAACTCCTCAGGGAAAGCGTGGACTTGAAAATTGAATGTCTTTTTGCGCTTTTCAGACCGTGGGGAACATGAATATGTGTTTCTTCTGCAAAAATGAGCTCTGTCAAAAGTTTCGTTTTCTGGCTGAATTGAGCCCTACTGCCTGTTCTGAGATGCACTTTGGTCTAACTCCTCAGGGAAACGTTGTACTTGAAAATTGAATCTGTTTTTGCGCTTTTCAGATTGCGGGGAACATGAATATGGGTTTCTTCTGCGATTGTGACCTCTGTGTAAAAAGTTCCATTTACTGGCTGAATTGAGCCCTACTGCCAGTTCTGAAATACACTTTGGTCTAACTCTTCAGGGAAAGCTCATACTTGAAAATTCAATACGATTTTCCGCTTTTCAGACTGCGAGGAACATGAATATGTGTTTCTTCTGCAAATCCGAGCTCTCTGTAAAAAGTTCCGTTTTCTGGCTGAATTGAGCCCTACTGCCAGTTCTGAGATACACTTTGGTCTAACTCCTCAGGGAAATCCCATACTTGAAAATTGAATGTGTTTTTGCACTTTTCAGACCGTGGGGAACATGAATATGTCTTTCTTCTGCGATTGTGACCTCTGTGTAAAAAGTTCCATTTTCTGGCTAAATTGAGCCCTACTGCCAGTTCTGAGATACACTTTTGTCAAACTCCTCAGGGAAATCCCGTACTTGAAAATTGAATGTGTTTTTGCGCTTCTCAGACCGTGGGGAACCTGAATATGTGTAAAAAGTTCAGTTTTTTCTCAGAATTGAGCCCTACTGCCCAGATACTCTTTGGTCTAACTCCTCAGGGAAAGCTTGTACTTGAAAATTGAATGTGTTTTTGCGCATTTCAGATTGGGGGAAAATGAATATGTGTTTCTTCTGCGATTTTGACCTCTGTGTAAAAACTTCCGTTTTCTGGCTAAATTCAGCCCTACTGCCAGTTCTGAGATACACTTTGGTCAAACTCCTCAAGGAAATCCCGTACTTGAAAATTGAATGTGTTTTTGCGCTTTTCAGACCGTGGGGAACATGAATATGTGTAAAAAGTTCAGTTTTCTCTCAGAATTTAGCCCTCCTGCCCAGATACTCTTTGGTCTAACTCCTCAGGGAAAGCTTGTACTTGAAAATTGAATGTGTTTTTGCGCTTTTCAGACCGTGGGGAACATGAATATGTCTTTCTTCTGCGATTGTGAGCTCTATGTCAAAAGTTCCGTTTTCTGTGGAATTGAGCCCTACTGCCAGTTCTGAAATACACTTTGGTCTAACTCTTCAGGGAAAGCTCATACTTGAAAATTCAATACGATTTTCCGCTTTTCAGACTGCGGGGAACATGAATATGTGTTTCTTCTGCAAATCCGAGCTCTGTGTAAAAAGTTCAGTTTTCTCCCAGAATTGAGCCCATCAGTTCTTTGGTCAAACTCCTCAGGGAAAGCTCGTACTTGAAAATTGAATGTGTTTTTGCGCTTCTCAGACCGTGGGGAACATGAATATTGCTTTCTTCTGCAATTGTGAGCTCTGTGTCAAAAGATCAGGTTTCTCTCAGACTTGAGCCCTACTGCCCAGATACTCTTTGGTCTAACTCCTCAGGGAAAGCTTGTACTTGAAAATTGAATGTGTTTTTGCGCTTCTCAGACCGTGGGGAACATGAATATTGCTTTCTTCTGCAATTGTGAGCTCTGTGTCAAAAGTTCAGTTTTCTCTCAGAATTGAGCCCTGCTGCCAGTTCTGAGATCCACTTTGGTCTAACGCCTCAGGGAAAGCTTGTACTTGAACATTGAATGTGTTTTTGCGCTTTTCAGATTGCGGGGAAGCTCTGTGTCAAAACTTCCATTTTCTAGCGGAATTGAGCCCTACTGCGATTTCTGAGATACACTTTGGTCCTCAGGGAAAGCTGGTACTTGAAAATTGAATGTGTTTTTGCACTTTTCAGCCCGCGGGGAACATGAATATGTGTTTCCTGCAAATTTGAGTCAAAAGTGACGTTTTCTGGCTGAATGGAGCCCTACTGCCAGTTCTGAGATGCACTTTGGTCTAACTCCTCAGGGAAAGCTCGTACTTCAATATTGAATGCGTTTTTGCGCTTCTCAGACCGTGGGGAACATGAATATTGCTTTCTTCTGCAATTGTGAGCTCTGTGTCAAAAGTTCAGTTTTCTCTCAGAATTGAGCCCTGCTGCCAGTTCTGAGATCCACTTTGGTCAAACTCCTCAGGGAAAGCTCGTACTTCAAAATTGAATGCGTTTTTCCGCTTTTCAGACCACGGGGAACATGAATATGGGTTTCTTCTGCAAATCCGAGCTCTGTGTAAAACGTTCAGTTTTCTCTCAGAATTGAGCCCTACTGCCAGTTCTGAGATGCACTTTGGTCTAACTCCTCAGGGAAAGCTTGTACTTGAACATTGAATGTGTTTTTGCGCTTTTCAGATTGCGGGGAAGCTCTGTGTCAAAACTTCCATTTTCTAGCGGAATTGAGCCCTACTGCGATTTCTGAGATACACTTTGGTCCTCAGGGAAAGCTGGTACTTGAAAATTGAATGTGTTTTTGCACTTTTCAGCCCGCGGGGAACATGAATATGTGTTTCCTGCAAATTTGAGTCAAAAGTGACGTTTTCTGGCTGAATGGAGCCCTACTGCCAGTTCTGAGATGCACTTTGGTCTAACTCCTCAGGGAAAGCTCGTACTTTAATATTGAATGCGTTTTTGCGCTTCTCAGACCGTGGGGAACATGAATATTGCTTTCTTCTGCAATTGTGAGCTCTGTGTCAAAAGTTCAGTTTTCTCTCAGAATTGAGCCCTGCTGCCAGTTCTGAGATCCACTTTGGTCAAACTCCTCAGGGAAAGCTCGTACTTCAAAATTGAATGCGTTTTTCCGCTTTTCAGACCACGGGGAACATGAATATGGGTTTCTTCTGCAAATCCGAGCTCTGTGTAAAACGTTCAGTTTTCTCTCAGAATTGAGCCCTGCTGCCAGTTCTGAGATCCACTTTGGTCTAACTCCTCAGGGAAAGCTTGTACTTGAACATTGAATGTGTTTTTGCGCTTTTCAGATTGCGGGGAAGCTCTGTGTCAAAACTTCCATTTTCTAGCGGAATTGAGCCCTACTGCGATTTCTGAGATACACTTTGGTCCTCAGGGAAAGCTGGTACTTGAAAATTGAATGTGTTTTTGCACTTTTCAGCCCGCGGGGAACATGAATATGTGTTTCCTGCAAATTTGAGTCAAAAGTGACGTTTTCTGGCTGAATGGAGCCCTACTGCCAGTTCTGAGATGCACTTTGGTCTAACTCCTCAGGGAAAGCTCGTACTTGAACATTGAATGTGTTTTTGCGTTTTCCAGATTACGGGGAAAATGAAGATGTGTTTCTTCTTCAAATATAAGCTCTGTGTAAAAAGTTCAGTTTTCTCTCAGAATTGAGCCCTACTGCCAGTTCTCAGATACTTTTTGGTCTAACTCCTCAGGGAAAGCGTGGACTTGAAAATTGAATGTCTTTTTGCGCTTTTCAGACCGTGGGGAACCTGAATATGTGTAAAAAGTTCAGTTTTTTCTCACAATTGAGCCCTACGGCCCAGATACTCTTTGGTCTAACTCCTCAGGGAAAGCGTGGACTTGAAAATTGAATGTCTTTTTGCGCTTTTCAGACTGTGGGGAACATGAATATGTGTTTCTTCTGCAAAAATGAGCTCTGTCAAAAGTTTCGTTTTCTGGCTGAATTGAGCCCTACTGCCTGTTCTGAGATGCACTTTGGTCTAACTCCTCAGGGAAACGTTGTAATTGAAAATTGAATCTGTTTTTGCGCTTTTCAGATTGCGGGGAACATGAATATGGGTTTCTTCTGCGATTGTGACCTCTGTGTAAAAAGTTCCATTTACTGGCTGAATTGAGCCCTACTGCCAGTTCTGAAATACACTTTGGTCTAACTCTTCAGGGAAAGCTCATACTTGAAAATTCAATACGATTTTCCGCTTTTCAGACTGCGAGGAACATGAATATGTGTTTCTTCTGCAAATCCGAGCTCTGTGTAAAAAGTTCAGTTTTCTCCCAGAATTGAGCCCTACTGCCAGTTCTGAGATACCCTTTGGTCTAACTCCTCAGGGAAAGCTCGTACTTGAAAATTGAATGTGTTTTTGCGGTTGTCAGATTGCGGGGAAGCTCTGTGTCAAAAGTTACATTTTCTAGCGGAATTGAGCCCTACTGCGATTTCTGAGATACACTTTGGTCCTCAGGGAAAGCTGGTACTTGAAAATTGAATGTGTTTTTGCACTTTTCAGATTGCGGGGAAAATGAATATGTGTTTCTTCTGGAAATATAAGCTCTGTGTGAAAGTTACGTTTTTTGCGGAATTGAGCCCTACTGCGATTTCTGAGTTACATTTTGGTCCTCAGGGAAAGGTGGTACTTGAAAATTGAATGTGTTTTTGCACTTTTCAGACCGCGGGGAACATGATTATGTGTTTCGTGCAAATTTGAGTCAAAAGTTCCGTTTTCTGACTGAATGGAGCCCTACTGCCAGTTCTGAGATGCACTTTGGTCTAACTCCTCAGGGAAAGCTCGTACTTGAACATTGAATGTGTTTTTGCGTTTTCCAGATTACGGGGAAAATGAAGATGTGTTTCTTCTTCAAATATAAGCTCTGTGTAAAAAGTTCAGTTTTCTCTCAGAATTGAGCCCTACTGCCAATTCTGGGATACTTTGGTCTAACTCTTCAGGGAAATCCCGTACTTGAAAATTGAATGTGTTTTTGCGCTTCTCAGACCGTGGGGAACATGAATATGTGTTTCTTCTGCAAAAATGAGCTCTGTCAAAAGTTTCGTTTTCTGACTGAATTGAGCCCTACTGCCAGTTCTGAGATGCACTTTGGTCTAACTCCTCAGGGAAACGTTTTACTTGAAAATTGAATGTGTTTTTGCGCATTTCAGATTGCGGGAAAATGAATATGTGTTTCTTCTGCGATTGTGACCTCTGTGTAAAAAGTTCCATTTTCTGGCTGAATTGAGCCCTACCGCCAATTCTGAGATACTTTGGTCTAACTCTTCAGGGAAATCCCGTACTTGAAAATTGAATGTGTTTTTCCGCTTTTCAGACCTTGGGGAACATGAATATGTCTTTCTTCTGCGATTGTGACCTCTGTGTAAAAAGTTCCGTTTTCTGGCTGAATTGAGCCCTATTGCCAGTTCTGAGATACACTTTGGTCAAACTCCTCAGGGAAATCCCGTACTTGAAAATTGAATTTGTTTTTGCGCTTTTCAGACAGTGGGGAACATGAATATGTGTAAAAAGTTCAGTTTTCTCTCAGAATTTAGCCCTACTGCCCAGATACTCTTTTGTCTAACTCCTCAGGAAAGCTTGTACTTGAAAATTGAATATGTTTTCGCGCTTTTCAGACTGTGGGGAACATGAATATGTCTTTCTTCTGCGATTGTGAGCTCTGTGTCAAAAGTTCCATTTTCTGGTGGAATTGAGCCCTACTGCCAGTTCTGAGATACACTTTGGTCTAACTCTTCAGGGAAAGCTCATACTTGAAAATTCAATACGATTTTCCGCTTTTCAGACTGCGGGGAACATGAATATGTGTTTCTTCTGCAAATCCGAGCTCTGTGTAAAAAGTTCAGTTTTCTCCCAGAATTGAGCCCATCAGTTCTTTGGTCAAACTCCTCAGGGAAAGCTCGTACTTGAAAATTGAATGTGTTTTTGCGCTTCTCAGACCGTGGGGAACATGAATATTGCTTTCTTCTGCAATTGTGAGCTCTGTGTCAAAAGTTCAGTTTTCTCTCAGAATTTAGCCCTGCTGCCAGTTCTGAGATCCACTTTGGTCAAACTCCTCAGGGAAAGCTCGTACTTCAAAATTGAATGTGTTTTTCCGCTTTTCAGACCACGGGGAACATGAATATGGGTTTCTTCTGCAAATCCGAGCTCTGTGTAAAACGTTCAGTTTTCTCTCAGAATTGAGCCCTACTGCCAGTTCTGAGATGCACTTTGGTCTAACTCCTCAGGGAAAGCTTGTACTTGAACATTGAATGTGTTTTTGCGCTTTTCAGATTGCGGGGAAGCTCTGTGTCAAAACTTCCATTTTCTAGCGGAATTGAGCCCTACTGCGATTTCTGAGATACACTTTGGTCCTCAGGGAAAGCTGGTACTTGAAAATTGAATGTGTTTTTGCACTTTTCAGCCCGCGGGGAACATGAATATGTGTTTCCTGCAAATTTGAGTCAAAAGTGACGTTTTCTGGCTGAATGGAGCCCTACTGCCAGTTCTGAGATGCACTTTGGTCTAACTCCTCAGGGAAAGCTTGTACTTGAACATTGAATGTGTTTTTGCGCTTTTCAGATTGCGGGGAAGCTCTGTGTCAAAACTTCCATTTTCTAGCGGAATTGAGCCCTACTGCGATTTCTGAGATACACTTTGGTCCTCAGGGAAAGCTGGTACTTAAAAATTGAATGTGTTTTTGCACTTTTCAGCCCGCGGGGAACATGAATATGTGTTTCCTGCAAATTTGAGTCAAAAGTGACGTTTTCTGGCTGAATGGAGCCCTACTGCCAGTTCTGAGATGCACTTTGGTCTAACTCCTCAGGGAAAGCTCGTACTTCAATATTGAATGCGTTTTTGCGCTTCTCAGACCGTGGGGAACATGAATATTGCTTTCTTCTGCAATTGTGAGCTCTGTGTCAAAAGTTCAGTTTTCTCTCAGAATTGAGCCCTGCTGCCAGTTCTGAGATCCACTTTGGTCAAACTCCTCAGGGAAAGCTCGTACTTCAAAATTGAATGCGTTTTTCCGCTTTTCAGACCACGGGGAACATGAATATGGGTTTCTTCTGCAAATCCGAGCTCTGTGTAAAACGTTCAGTTTTCTCTCAGAATTGAGCCCTGCTGCCAGTTCTGAGATCCACTTTGGTCTAACTCCTCAGGGAAAGCTTGTACTTGAACATTGAATGTGTTTTTGCGCTTTTCAGATTGCGGGGAAGCTCTGTGTCAAAACTTCCATTTTCTAGCGGAATTGAGCCCTACTGCGATTTCTGAGATACACTTTGGTCCTCAGGGAAAGCTGGTACTTGAAAATTGAATGTGTTTTTGCACTTTTCAGCCCGCGGGGAACATGAATATGTGTTTCCTGCAAATTTGAGTCAAAAGTGACGTTTTCTGGCTGAATGGAGCCCTACTGCCAGTTCTGAGATGCACTTTGGTCTAACTCCTCAGGGAAAGCTCGTACTTGAACATTGAATGTGTTTTTGCGTTTTCCAGATTACGGGGAAAATGAAGATGTGTTTCTTCTTCAAATATAAGCTCTGTGTAAAAAGTTCAGTTTTCTCTCAGAATTGAGCCCTACTGCCAGTTCTCAGATACTTTTTGGTCTAACTCCTCAGGGAAAGCGTGGACTTGAAAATTGAATGTCTTTTTGCGCTTTTCAGACCGTGGGGAACCTGAATATGTGTAAAAAGTTCAGTTTTTTCTCACAATTGAGCCCTACGGCCCAGATACTCTTTGGTCTAACTCCTCAGGGAAAGCGTGGACTTGAAAATTGAATGTCTTTTTGCGCTTTTCAGACCGTGGGGAACATGAATATGTGTTTCTTCTGCAAAAATGAGCTCTGTCAAAAGTTTCGTTTTCTGGCTGAATTGAGCCCTACTGCCTGTTCTGAGATGCACTTTGGTCTAACTCCTCAGGGAAACGTTGTACTTGAAAATTGAATCTGTTTTTGCGCTTTTCAGATTGCGGGGAACATGAATATGGGTTTCTTCTGCGATTGTGACCTCTGTGTAAAAAGTTCCATTTACTGGCTGAATTGAGCCCTACTGCCAGTTCAGAAATACACTTTGGTCTAACTCTTCAGGGAAAGCTCATACTTGAAAATTCAATACGATTTTCCGCTTTTCAGACTGCGAGGAACATGAATATGTGTTTCTTCTGCAAATCCGAGCTCTGTGTAAAAAGTTCAGTTTTCTCCCAGAATTGAGCCCTACTGCCAGTTCTGAGATACACTTTGGTCTAACTCCTCAGGGAAATCCCATACTTGAAAATTGAATGTGTTTTTGCACTTTTCAGACCGTGGGGAACATGAATATGTCTTTCTTCTGCGATTGTGACCTCTGTGTAAAAAGTTCCATTTTCTGGCTAAATTGAGCCCTACTGCCAGTTCTGAGATACACTTTTGTCAAACTCCTCAGGGAAATCCCGTACTTGAAAATTGAATGTGTTTTTGCGCTTCTCAGACCGTGGGGAACCTGAATATGTGTAAAAAGTTCAGTTTTTTCTCAGAATTGAGCCCTACTGCCCAGATACTCTTTGGTCTAACTCCTCAGGGAAAGCTTGTACTTGAAAATTGAATGTGTTTTTGCGCATTTCAGATTGGGGGAAAATGAATATGTGTTTCTTCTGCGATTTTGACCTCTGTGTAAAAACTTCCGTTTTCTGGCTAAATTCAGCCCTACTGCCAGTTCTGAGATACACTTTGGTCAAACTCCTCAAGGAAATCCCGTACTTGAAAATTGAATGTGTTTTTGCGCTTTTCAGACCGTGGGGAACATGAATATGTGTAAAAAGTTCAGTTTTCTCTCAGAATTTAGCCCTACTGCCCAGATACTCTTTGGTCTAACTCCTCAGGGAAAGCTTGTACTTGAAAATTGAATGTGTTTTTGCGCTTTTCAGACCGTGGGGAACATGAATATGTCTTTCTTCTGCGATTGTGAGCTCTATGTCAAAAGTTCCGTTTTCTGTGGAATTGAGCCCTACTGCCAGTTCTGAAATACACTTTGGTCTAACTCTTCAGGGAAAGCTCATACTTGAAAATTCAATACGATTTTCCGCTTTTCAGACTGCGGGGAACATGAATATGTGTTTCTTCTGCAAATCCGAGCTCTGTGTAAAAAGTTCAGTTTTCTCCCAGAATTGAGCCCATCAGTTCTTTGGTCAAACTCCTCAGGGAAAGCTCGTACTTGAAAATTGAATGTGTTTTTGCGCTTCTCAGACCGTGGGGAACATGAATATTGCTTTCTTCTGCAATTGTGAGCTCTGTGTCAAAAGTTCAGGTTTCTCTCAGACTTGAGCCCTACTGCCCAGATACTCTTTGGTCTAACTCCTCAGGGAAAGCTTGTACTTGAAAATTGAATGTGTTTTTGCGCTTCTCAGACCGTGGGGAACATGAATATTGCTTTCTTCTGCAATTGTGAGCTCTGTGTCAAAAGTTCAGTTTTCTCTCAGAATTGAGCCCTGCTGCCAGTTCTGAGATCCACTTTGGTCTAACTCCTCAGGGAAAGCTTGTACTTGAACATTGAATGTGTTTTTGCGCTTTTCAGATTGCGGGGAAGCTCTGTGTCAAAACTTCCATTTTCTAGTGGAATTGAGCCCTACTGCGATTTCTGAGATACACTTTGGTCCTCAGGGAAAGCTGGTACTTGAAAATTGAATGTGTTTTTGCACTTTTCAGCCTGCGGGGAACATGAATATGTGTTTCCTGCAAATTTGAGTCAAAAGTGACGTTTTCTGGCTGAATGGAGCCCTACTGCCAGTTCTGAGATGCACTTTGGTCTAACTCCTCAGGGAAAGCTCGTACTTCAATATTGAATGCGTTTTTGCGCTTCTCAGACCGTGGGGAACATGAATATTGCTTTCTTCTGCAATTGTGAGCTCTGTGTCAAAAGTTCAGTTTTCTCTCAGAATTGAGCCCTGCTGCCAGTTCTGAGATCCACTTTGGTCAAACTCCTCAGGGAAAGCTCGTACTTCAAAATTGAATGCGTTTTTCCGCTTTTCAGACCACGGGGAACATGAATATGGGTTTCTTCTGCAAATCCGAGCTCTGTGTAAAACGTTCAGTTTTCTCTCAGAATTGAGCCCTACTGCCAGTTCTGAGATGCACTTTGGTCTAACTCCTCAGGGAAAGCTTGTACTTGAACATTGAATGTGTTTTTGCGCTTTTCAGATTGCGGGGAAGCTCTGTGTCAAAACTTCCATTTTCTAGCGGAATTGAGCCCTACTGCGATTTCTGAGATACACTTTGGTCCTCAGGGAAAGCTGGTACTTGAAAATTGAATGTGTTTTTGCACTTTTCAGCCCGCGGGGAACATGAATATGTGTTTCCTGCAAATTTGAGTCAAAAGTGACGTTTTCTGGCTGAATGGAGCCCTACTGCCAGTTCTGAGATGCACTTTGGTCTAACTCCTCAGGGAAAGCTCGTACTTTAATATTGAATGCGTTTTTGCGCTTCTCAGACCGTGGGGAACATGAATATTGCTTTCTTCTGCAATTGTGAGCTCTGTGTCAAAAGTTCAGTTTTCTCTCAGAATTGAGCCCTGCTGCCAGTTCTGAGATCCACTTTGGTCAAACTCCTCAGGGAAAGCTCGTACTTCAAAATTGAATGCGTTTTTCCGCTTTTCAGACCACGGGGAACATGAATATGGGTTTCTTCTGCAAATCCGAGCTCTGTGTAAAACGTTCAGTTTTCTCTCAGAATTGAGCCCTGCTGCCAGTTCTGAGATCCACTTTGGTCTAACTCCTCAGGGAAAGCTTGTACTTGAACATTGAATGTGTTTTTGCGCTTTTCAGATTGCGGGGAAGCTCTGTGTCAAAACTTCCATTTTCTAGCGGAATTGAGCCCTACTGCGATTTCTGAGATACACTTTGGTCCTCAGGGAAAGCTGGTACTTGAAAATTGAATGTGTTTTTGCACTTTTCAGCCCGCGGGGAACATGAATATGTGTTTCCTGCAAATTTGAGTCAAAAGTGACGTTTTCTGGCTGAATGGAGCCCTACTGCCAGTTCTGAGATGCACTTTGGTCTAACTCCTCAGGGAAAGCTCGTACTTCAATATTGAATGCGTTTTTGCGCTTCTCAGACCGTGGGGAACATGAATATTGCTTTCTTCTGCAATTGTGAGCTCTGTGTCAAAAGTTCAGTTTTCTCTCAGAATTGAGCCCTGCTGCCAGTTCTGAGATCCACTTTGGTCAAACTCCTCAGGGAAAGCTCGTACTTCAAAATTGAATGCGTTTTTCCGCTTTTCAGACCACGGGGAACATGAATATGGGTTTCTTCTGCAAATCCGAGCTCTGTGTAAAACGTTCAGTTTTCTCTCAGAATTGAGCCCTACTGCCAGTTCTGAGATGCACTTTGGTCTAACTCCTCAGGGAAAGCTTGTACTTGAACATTGAATGTGTTTTTGCGCTTTTCAGATTGCGGGGAAGCTCTGTGTCAAAACTTCCATTTTCTAGCGGAATTGAGCCCTACTGCGATTTCTGAGATACACTTTGGTCCTCAGGGAAAGCTGGTACTTGAAAATTGAATGTGTTTTTGCACTTTTCAGCCCGCGGGGAACATGAATATGTGTTTCCTGCAAATTTGAGTCAAAAGTGACGTTTTCTGGCTGAATGGAGCCCTACTGCCAGTTCTGAGATGCACTTTGGTCTAACTCCTCAGGGAAAGCTCGTACTTTAATATTGAATGCGTTTTTGCGCTTCTCAGACCGTGGGGAACATGAATATTGCTTTCTTCTGCAATTGTGAGCTCTGTGTCAAAAGTTCAGTTTTCTCTCAGAATTGAGCCCTGCTGCCAGTTCTGAGATCCACTTTGGTCAAACTCCTCAGGGAAAGCTCGTACTTCAAAATTGAATGCGTTTTTCCGCTTTTCAGACCACGGGGAACATGAATATGGGTTTCTTCTGCAAATCCGAGCTCTGTGTAAAACGTTCAGTTTTCTCTCAGAATTGAGCCCTGCTGCCAGTTCTGAGATCCACTTTGGTCTAACTCCTCAGGGAAAGCTTGTACTTGAACATTGAATGTGTTTTTGTGCTTTTCAGATTGCGGGGAAGCTCTGTGTCAAAACTTCCATTTTCTAGCGGAATTGAGCCCTACTGCGATTTCTGAGATACACTTTGGTCCTCAGGGAAAGCTGGTACTTGAAAATTGAATGTGTTTTTGCACTTTTCAGCCCGCGGGGAACATGAATATGTGTTTCCTGCAAATTTGAGTCAAAAGTGACGTTTTCTGGCTGAATGGAGCCCTACTGCCAGTTCTGAGATGCACTTTGGTCTAACTCCTCAGGGAAAGCTCGTACTTGAACATTGAATGTGTTTTTGCGTTTTCCAGATTACGGGGAAAATGAAGATGTGTTTCTTCTTCAAATATAAGCTCTCTGTAAAAAGTTCAGTTTTTTCTCACAATTGAGCCCTACGGCCCAGATACTCTTTGGTCTAACTCCTCAGGGAAAGCGTGGACTTGAAAATTGAATGTCTTTTTGCGCTTTTCAGACCGTGGGGAACATGAATATGTGTTTCTTCTGCAAAAATGAGCTCTGTCAAAAGTTTCGTTTTCTGGCTGAATTGAGCCCTACTGCCTGTTCTGAGATGCACTTTGGTCTAACTCCTCAGGGAAACGTTGTACTTGAAAATTGAATCTGTTTTTGCGCTTTTCAGATTGCGGGGAACATGAATATGGGTTTCTTCTGCGATTGTGACCTCTGTGTAAAAAGTTCCATTTACTGGCTGAATTGAGCCCTACTGCCAGTTCTGAAATACACTTTGGTCTAACTCTTCAGGGAAAGCTCATACTTGAAAATTCAATACGATTTTCCGCTTTTCAGACTGCGAGGAACATGAATATGTGTTTCTTCTGCAAATCCGAGCTCTGTGTAAAAAGTTCAGTTTTCTCCCAGAATTGAGCCCTACTGCCAGTTCTGAGATACACTTTGGTCTAACTCCTCAGGGAAATCCCATACTTGAAAATTGAATGTGTTTTTGCACTTTTCAGACCGTGGGGAACATGAATATGTCTTTCTTCTGCGATTGTGACCTCTGTGTAAAAAGTTCCATTTTCTGGCTAAATTGAGCCCTACTGCCAGTTCTGAGATACACTTTTGTCAAACTCCTCAGGGAAATCCCGTACTTGAAAATTGAATGTGTTTTTCCGCTTCTCAGACCGTGGGGAACCTGAATATGTGTAAAAAGTTCAGTTTTTTCTCAGAATTGAGCCCTACTGCCCAGATACTCTTTGGTCTAACTCCTCAGGGAAAGCTTGTACTTGAAAATTGAATGTGTTTTTGCGCATTTCAGATTGGGGGAAAATGAATATGTGTTTCTTCTGCGATTTTGACCTCTGTGTAAAAACTTCCGTTTTCTGGCTAAATTCAGCGCTACTGCCAGTTCTGAGATACACTTTGGTCAAACTCCTCAAGGAAATCCCGTACTTGAAAATTGAATGTGTTTTTGCGCTTTTCAGACCGTGGGGAACATGAATATGTGTAAAAAGTTCAGTTTTCTCTCAGAATTTAGCCCTACTGCCCAGATACTCTTTGGTCTAACTCCTCAGGGAAAGCTTGTACTTGAAAATTGAATGTGTTTTTGCGCTTTTCAGACCGTGGGGAACATGAATATGTCTTTCTTCTGCGATTGTGAGCTCTATGTCAAAAGTTCCGTTTTCTGGTGGAATTGAGCCCTACTGCCAGTTCTGAAATACACTTTGGTCTAACTCTTCAGGGAAAGCTCATACTTGAAAATTCAATACGATTTTCCGCTTTTCAGACTGCGGGGAACATGAATATGTGTTTCTTCTGCAAATCCGAGCTCTGTGTAAAAAGTTCAGTTTTCTCCCAGAATTGAGCCCATCAGTTCTTTGGTCAAACTCCTCAGGGAAAGCTCGTACTTGAAAATTGAATGTGTTTTTGCGCTTCTCAGACCGTGGGGAACATGAATATTGCTTTCTTCTGCAATTGTGAGCTCTGTGTCAAAAGTTCAGGTTTCTCTCAGACTTGAGCCCTACTGCCCAGATACTCTTTGGTCTAACTCCTCAGGGAAAGCTTGTACTTGAAAATTGAATGTGTTTTTGCGCTTCTCAGACCGTGGGGAACATGAATATTGCTTTCTTCTGCAATTGTGAGCTCTGTGTCAAAAGTTCAGTTTTCTCTCAGAATTGAGCCCTGCTGCCAGTTCTGAGATCCACTTTGGTCAAACTCCTCAGGGAAAGCTCGTACTTCAAAATTGAATGCGTTTTTCCGCTTTTCAGACCACGAGGAACATGAATATGGGTTTCTTCTGCAAAAATGAGCTCTGTCAAAAGTTTCGTTTTCTGGCTGAATTGAGCCCTACTGCCAGTTCTGAGATGCACTTTGGTCTAACTCCTCAGGGAAACGTTGTACTTGAAAATGGAATGTGTTTTTGCACATTTCAGATTGCGGGAAAATGAATATGTGTTTCTTCTGTGATTGTGACCTCTGTGTAAAAAGTTCCATTTTCTGACTGAATTGAGCCCTACTGCCAATTCTGGGATACTTTGGTCTAACTCTTCAGGGAAATCCCGTACTTGAAAATTGAATGTGTTTTTCTGCTTTTCAGACCGTGGGGAACATGAATATTTGTTTCTTCTGCAAATCCGAGCTCTGTGTAAAAAGTTCAGTTTTCTCCCAGAATTGAGCCCATCAGTTCTTTGGTCAAACACCTCAGGGAAAGCTCGTACTTTAATATTGAATGCGTTTTTGCGCTTCTCAGACCGTGGGGAACATGAATATTGCTTTCTTCTGCAATTGTGAGCTCTGTGTCAAAAGTTCAGTTTTCTCTCAGAATTGAGCCCTGCTGCCAGTTCTGAGATCCACTTTGGTCAAACTCCTCAGGGAAATCCCGTACTTGATAATTGAATGTGGTTTTCCGCTTTTCAGACCGCGGGAAACATGAATATGTGTTTCGTGCAAATTTGAGTCAAAACTTCCGTTTTCTAGCTGAATTGAGCCCTACTGCAAGTTCTGAGATACCCTTTGGTCTAACTCCTCAGGGAAAGCTCGTACTTGAAAATTGAATGTGTTTTTGCGCTTTTCAGATTGCGGGGAAGCTCTGTGTCAAAACTTCCATTTTCTAGCGGAATTGAGCCCTACTGCGATTTCTGAGATACACTTTGGTCCTCAGGGAAAGCTGGTACTTGAAAATTGAATGTGTTTTTGCACTTTTCAGCCCGCGGGGAACATGAATATGTGTTTCCTGCAAATTTGAGTCAAAAGTGACGTTTTCTGGCTGAATGGAGCCCTACTACCAGTTCTGAGATGCACTTTGGTCTAACTCCTCAGGGAAAGCTCGTACTTGAACATTGAATGTGTTTTTGCGTTTTCCAGATTACGGGGAAAATGAAGATGTGTTTCTTCTTCAAATATAAGCTCTGTGTAAAAAGTTCAGTTTTCTCTCAGAATTGAGCCCTACTGCCAGTTCTCAGATACTCTTTGGTCTAACTCCTCAGGGAAAGCTTGTACTTGAAAATTGAATGTGTTTTTGCGCTTTTCAGACCGTGGGGAACATGAATATGTCTTTCTTCTGCGATTGTGAGCTCTATGTCAAAAGTTCCGTTTTCTGGTGGAATTGAGCCCTACTGCCAGTTCTGAAATACACTTTGGTCTAACTCTTCAGGGAAAGCTCATACTTGAAAATTCAATACGATTTTCCGCTTTTCAGACTGCGGGGAACATGAATATGTGTTTCTTCTGCAAATCCAAGCTCTGTGTAAAAAGTTCAGTTTTCTCCCAGAATTGAGCCCATCAGTTCTTTGGTCAAACTCCTCAGGGAAAGCTCGTACTTGAAAATTGAATGTGTTTTTGCGCTTCTCAGACCGTGGGGAACATGAATATTGCTTTCTTCTGCAATTGTGAGCTCTGTGTCAAAAGTTCAGGTTTCTCTCAGACTTGAGCCCTACTGCCCAGATACTCTTTGGTCTAACTCCTCAGGGAAAGCTTGTACTTGAAAATTGAATGTGTTTTTGCGCTTCTCAGACCGTGGGGAACATGAATATTGCTTTCTTCTGCAATTGTGAGCTCTGTGTCAAAAGTTCAGTTTTCTCTCAGAATTGAGCCCTGCTGCCAGTTCTGAGATCCACTTTGGTCAAACTCCTCAGGGAAAGCTCGTACTTCAAAATTGAATGCGTTTTTCCGCTTTTCAGACCACGAGGAACATGAATATGGGTTTCTTCTGCAAAAATGAGCTCTGTCAAAAGTTTCGTTTTCTGGCTGAATTGAGCCCTACTGCCAGTTCTGAGATGCACTTTGGTCTAACTCCTCAGGGAAACGTTGTACTTGAAAATGGAATGTGTTTTTGCACATTTCAGATTGCGGGAAAATGAATATGTGTTTCTTCTGTGATTGTGACCTCTGTGTAAAAAGTTCCATTTTCTGGCTGAATTGAGCCCTACTGCCAATTCTGGGATACTTTGGTCTAACTCTTCAGGGAAATCCCGTACTTGAAAATTGAATGTGTTTTTCTGCTTTTCAGACCATGGGGAACATGAATATTTGTTTCTTCTGCAAATCCGAGCTCTGTGTAAAAAGTTCAGTTTTCTCCCAGAATTGAGCCCATCAGTTCTTTGGTCAAACTCCTCAGGGAAAGCTCGTAGTTGAAATTTGAATGTGTTTTTGCGCTTCTCAGACCGTGGGGAACATGAATATTGCTTTCTTCTGCAATTGTGAGCTCTGTGTCAAAAGTTCAGTTTTCTCTCAGAATTGAGCCCTGCTGCCAGTTCTGAGATCCACTTTGGTCAAACTCCTCAGGGAAATCCCGTACTTGATAATTGAATGTGGTTTTCCGCTTTTCAGACCGCGGGAAACATGAATATGTATTTCGTGCAAATTTGAGTCAAAACTTCCGTTTTCTAGCTGAATTGAGCCCTACTGCAAGTTCTGAGATACCCTTTGGTCTAACTCCTCAGGGAAAGCTCGTACTTGAAAATTGAATGTGTTTTTGCGCTTTTCAGATTGCGGGGAAGCTCTGTGTCAAAACTTCCATTTTCTAGCGGAATTGAGCCCTACTGCGATTTCTGAGATACACTTTGGTCCTCAGGGAAAGCTGGTACTTGAAAATTGAATGTGTTTTTGCACTTTTCAGCCCGCGGGGAACATGAATATGTGTTTCCTGCAAATTTGAGTCAAAAGTGACGTTTTCTGGCTGAATGGAGCCCTACTGCCAGTTCTGAGATGCACTTTGGTCTAACTCCTCAGGGAAAGCTCGTACTTGAACATTGAATGTGTTTTTGCGTTTTCCAGATTACGGGGAAAATGAAGATGTGTTTCTTCTTCAAATATAAGCTCTGTGTAAAAAGTTCAGTTTTCTCTCAGAATTGAGCCCTACTGCCAGTTCTCAGATACTTTTTGGTCTAACTCCTCAGGGAAAGCGTGGACTTGAAAATTGAATGTCTTTTTGCGCTTTTCAGACCGTGGGGAACCTGAATATGTGTAAAAAGTTCAGTTTTTTCTCACAATTGAGCCCTACGGCCCAGATACTCTTTGGTCTAACTCCTTAGGGAAAGCGTGGACTTGAAAATTGAATGTCTTTTTGCGCTTTTCAGACCGTGGGGAACATGAATATGTGTTTCTTCTGCAAAAATGAGCTCTGTCAAAAGTTTCGTTTTCTGGCTGAATTGAGCCCTACTGCCTGTTCTGAGATGCACTTTGGTCTAACTCCTCAGGGAAACGTTGTACTTGAAAATTGAATCTGTTTTTGCGCTTTTCAGATTGCGGGGAACATGAATATGGGTTTCTTTTGCGATTGTGACCTCTGTGTAAAAAGTTCCATTTACTGGCTGAATTGAGCCCTACTGCCAGTTCTGAAATACACTTTGGTCTAACTCTTCAGGGAAAGCTCATACTTGAAAATTCAATACGATTTTCCGCTTTTCAGACTGCGAGGAACATGAATATGTGTTTCTTCTGCAAATCCGAGCTCTGTGTAAAAAGTTCAGTTTTCTCCCAGAATTGAGCCCTACTGCCAGTTCTGAGATACACTTTGGTCTAACTCCTCAGGGAAACGTTGTACTTGAAAATGGAATGTGTTTTTGCACATTTCAGATTGCGGGAAAATGAATATGTGTTTCTTCTGTGATTGTGACCTCTGTGTAAAAAGTTCCATTTTCTGGCTGAATTGAGCCCTACTGCCAATTCTGGGATACTTTGGTCTAACTCTTAAGGGAAATCCCGTACTTGAAAATTGAATGTGTTTTTCTGCTTTTCAGACCGTAGGGAACATGAATATTTGTTTCTTCTGCAAATCCGAGCTCTGTGTAAAAAGTTCAGTTTTCTCCCAGAATTGAGCCCATCAGTTCTTTGGTCAAACTCCTCAGGGAAAGCTCGTAGTTGAAAATTGAATGTGTTTTTGCGCTTCTCAGACCGTGGGGAACATG
The DNA here is from genome assembly GCF_059756535.1 of Pantherophis guttatus. NCBI lineage: Eukaryota > Metazoa > Chordata > Lepidosauria > Squamata > Colubridae > Pantherophis > Pantherophis guttatus. The sequence goes on along the minus strand of NC_142065.1, from coordinate 115,093,326 downwards.
AATATTGCTTTCTTCTGCAATTGTGAGCTCTGTGTCAAAAGTTCAGTTTTCTCTCAGAATTGAGCCCTGCTGCCAGTTCTGAGATCCACTTTGGTCAAACTCCTCAGGGAAATCCCGTACTTGATAATTGAATGTGGTTTTCCGCTTTTCAGACCGCGGGAAACATGAATATGTGTTTTGTGCAAATTTGAGTCAAAACGTCCGTTTTCTAGCTGAATTGAGCCCTACTGCAAGTTCTGAGATACCCTTTGGTCTAACTCCTCAGGGAAAGCTCGTACTTGAAAATTGAATGTGTTTTTGCGCTTTTCAGATTGCGGGGAAGCTCTGTGTCAAAACTTCCATTTTCTAGCGGAATTGAGCCCTACTGCGATTTCTGAGATACACTTTGGTCCTCAGGGAAAGCTGGTACTTGAAAATTGAATGTGTTTTTGCACTTTTCAGCCCGCGGGGAACATGAATATGTGTTTCCTGCAAATTTGAGTCAAAAGTGACGTTTTCTGGCTGAATGGAGCCCTACTGCCAGTTCTGAGATGCACTTTGGTCTAACTCCTCAGGGAAAGGTCGTACTTGAACATTGAATGTGTTTTTGCGTTTTCCAGATTACGGGGAAAATGAAGATGTGTTTCTTCTTCAAATATAAGCTCTGTGTAAAAAGTTCAGTTTTCTCTCAGAATTGAGCCCTACTGCCAGTTCTCAGATACTTTTTGGTCTAACTCCTCAGGGAAAGCGTGGACTTGAAAATTGAATGTCTTTTTGCGCTTTTCAGACCGTGGGGAACCTGAATATGTGTAAAAAGTTCAGTTTTTTCTCACAATTGAGCCCTACGGCCCAGATACTCTTTGGTCTAACTCCTCAGGGAAAGCGTGGACTTGAAAATTGAATGTCTTTTTGCGCTTTTCACACCGTGGGGAACATGAATATGTGTTTCTTCTGCAAAAATGAGCTCTGTCAAAAGTTTCGTTTTCTGGCTGAATTGAGCCCTACTGCCTGTTCTGAGATGCACTTTGGTCTAACTCCTCAGGGAAACGTTGTACTTGAAAATTGAATCTGTTTTTGCGCTTTTCAGATTGCGGGGAACATGAATATGGGTTTCTTCTGCGATTGTGACCTCTGTGTAAAAAGTTCCATTTACTGGCTGAATTGAGCCCTACTGCCAGTTCTGAAATACACTTTGGTCTAACTCTTCAGGGAAAGCTCATACTTGAAAATTCAATACGATTTTCCGCTTTTCAGACTGCGAGGAACATGAATATGTTTTTCTTCCGCAAATCCGAGCTCTGTGTAAAAAGTTCAGTTTTCTCCTAGAATTGAGCCCATCAGTTCTTTGGTCAAACTCCTCAGGGAAAGCTCGTAGTTGAAAATTGAATGTGTTTTTGCGCTTCTCAGACCGTGGGGAACATGAATATTGCTTTCTTCTGCAATTGTGAGCTCTGTGTCAAAAGTTCAGTTTTCTCTCAGAATTGAGCCCTGCTGCCAGTTCTGAGATCCACTTTGGTCAAACTCCTCAGGGAAATCCCGTACTTGATAATTGAATGTGGTTTTCCTCTTTTCAGACCGCGGGAAACATGAATATGTGTTTCGTGCAAATTTGAGTCAAAACTTCCGTTTTCTAGCTGAATTGAGCCCTACTGCAAGTTCTGAGATACCCTTTGGTCTAACTCCTCAGGGAAAGCTCGTACTTGAAAATTGAATGTGTTTTTGCGCTTTTCAGATTGCGGGGAAGCTCTGTGTCAAAACTTCCATTTTCTAGCGGAATTGAGCCCTACTGCGATTTCTGAGATACACTTTGGTCCTCAGGGAAAGCTGGTACTTGAAAATTGAATGTGTTTTTGCACTTTTCAGCCCGCGGGGAACATGAATATGTGTTTCCTGCAAATTTGAGTCAAAAGTGACGTTTTCTGGCTGAATGGAGCCCTACTGCCAGTTCTGAGATGCACTTTGGTCTAACTCCTCAGGGAAAGGTCGTACTTGAACATTGAATGTGTTTTTGCGTTTTCCAGATTACGGGGAAAATGAAGATGTGTTTCTTCTTCAAATATAAGCTCTGTGTAAAAAGTTCAGTTTTCTCTCAGAATTGAGCCCTACTGCCAGTTCTCAGATACTTTTTGGTCTAACTCCTCAGGGAAAGCGTGGACTTGAAAATTGAATGTCTTTTTGCGCTTTTCAGACCGTGGGGAACCTGAATATGTGTAAAAAGTTCAGTTTTTTCTCAGAATTGAGCCCTACGGCCCAGATACTCTTTGGTCTAACTCCTCAGGGAAAGCGTGGACTTGAAAATTGAATGTCTTTTTGCGCTTTTCACACCATGGGGAACATGAATATGTGTTTCTTCTGCAAAAATGAGCTCTGTCAAAAGTTTCGTTTTCTGGCTGAATTGAGCCCTACTGCCTGTTCTGAGATGCACTTTGGTCTAACTCCTCAGGGAAAGCTTGTACTTGAAAATTGAATGTGTTTTTGCGCTTTTCAGACCGTGGGGAACATGAATATGTCTTTCTTCTGCGATTGTGAGCTCTATGTCAAAAGTTCCGTTTTCTGGTGGAATTGAGCCCTACTGCCAGTTCTGAAATACACTTTGGTCTAACTCTTCAGGGAAAGCTCATACTTGAAAATTCAATACGATTTTCCGCTTTTCAGACTGCGGGGAACATGAATATGTGTTTCTTCTGCAAATCCGAGCTCTGTGTAAAAAGTTCAGTTTTCTCCCAGAATTGAGCCCATCAGTTCTTTGGTCAAACTCCTCAGGGAAAGCTCGTACTTGAAAATTGAATGTGTTTTTGCGCTTCTCAGACCGTGGGGAACATGAATATTGCTTTCTTCTGCAATTGTGAGCTCTGTGTCAAAAGTTCAGGTTTCTCTCAGAATTGAGCCCTACTGCCAGTTCTGAGATACACTTTGGTCTAACTCCTCAGGGAAAGCTCGTACTTCAAAATGGAATGTGTTTTTGCGCTTTTCAGACCGCGGGGAACATGAATATGTGTTTCTTCTGCAAATCCGAGCTCTGTGTAAAAAGTTCAGTTTTTTCTCAGAATTGAGCCCTACTGCCCAGATACTCTTTGGTCTAACTCCTCAGGGAAAGCTTGTACTTGAAAATTGAATGTGTTTTTGCGCTTCTCAGACCGTGGGAAACATGAATATTGCTTTCTTCTGCAATTGTGAGCTCTGTGTCAAAAGTTCAGTTTTCTCTCAGAATTGAGCCCTGCTGCCAGTTCTGAGATCCACTTTGGTCAAACTCCTCAGGGAAAGCTCGTACTTCAAAATTGAATGCGTTTTTCCGCTTTTCAGACCACGAGGAACATGAATATGGGTTTCTTCTGCAAAAATGAGCTCTGTCAAAAGTTTCGTTTTCTGGCTGAATTGAGCCCTACTGCCAGTTCTGAGATGCACTTTGGTCTAACTCCTCAGGGAAACGTTGTACTTGAAAATGGAATGTGTTTTTGCACATTTCAGATTGCGGGAAAATGAATATGTGTTTCTTCTGTGATTGTGACCTCTTTGTAAAAAGTTCCATTTTCTGGCTGAATTGAGCCCTACTGCCAATTCTGGGATACTTTGGTCTAACTCTTCAGGGAAATCCCGTACTTGAAAATTGAATGTGTTTTTCTGCTTTTCAGACCGTGGGGAACATGAATATGTGTTTCTTCTGCAAATCCGAGCTCTGTGTAAAAAGTTCAGTTTTCTCCCAGAATTGAGCCCATCAGTTCTTTGGTCAAACTCCTCAGGGAAAGCTCGTAGTTGAAAATTGAATGTGTTTTTGCGCTTCTCAGACCGTGGGGAACATGAATATTGCTTTCTTCTGCAATTGTGAGCTCTGTGTCAAAAGTTCAGTTTTCTCTCAGAATTGAGCCCTGCTGCCAGTTCTGAGATCCACTTTGGTCAAACTCCTCAGGGAAATCCCGTACTTGATAATTGAATGTGGTTTTCCGCTTTTCAGACCGCGGGGAACATGAATATGTGTTTCGTGCAAATTTGAGTCAAAACTTCCGTTTTCTAGCTGAATTGAGCCCTACTGCAAGTTCTGAGATACCCTTTGGTCTAACTCCTCAGGGAAAGCTCGTACTTGAAAATTGAATGTGTTTTTGCGCTTTTCAGATTGCGGGGAAGCTCTGTGTCAAAAGTTACGTTTTCTAGCGGAATTGAGCCCTACTGCGATTTCTGAGTTACATTTTGGTCCTCAGGGAAAGGTGGTACTTGAAAATTGAATGTGTTTTTGCACTTTTCAGACCGCGGGGAACATGATTATGTGTTTCGTGCAAATTTGAGTCAAAAGTTCCGTTTTCTGGCTGAATTGAGCCCTACTGCCTGTTCTGAGATGCACTTTGGTCTAACTCCTCAGGGAAACGTTGGACTTGAAAATTGAATCTGTTTTTGCACTTTTCAGATTGCGGGGAACATGAATATGTGTTTCTTCTGCGATTGTGACCTCTGTGTAAAAAGTTCCATTTTCTGGCTGAATTGAGCCCTACTGCCTGTTCTGAGATGCACTTTGGTCTAACTCCTCAGGGAAACGTTGGACTTGAAAATTGAATCTGTTTTTGCGCTTTTCAGATTGCGTGGAACATGAATATGTCTTTCTTCTGCGATTGTGACCTCTGTGTAAAAAGTTCCATTTTCTGGCTAAATTGAGCCCTACTGCCAGTTCTGAGATACACTTTGGTCAAACTCCTCAGGGAAATCCCGTACTTGAAAATTGAATGTGTTTTTGCGCTTCTCAGACCGTGGGGAACCTAAATATGTGTAAAAAGTTCAGTTTTTTCTCAGAATTGAGCCCTACTGCCCAGATACTCTTTGGTCTAACTCCTCAGGGAAATCCCGTACTTGAAAATTGAATGTGTTTTTGCGCTTCTCAGACCGTGGGGAACCTAAATATGTGTAAAAAGTTCAGTTTTTTCTCAGAATTGAGCCCTACTGCCCAGATACTCTTTGGTCTAACTCCTCAGGGAAAGCTTGTACTTGAAAATTGAATGTGTTTTTGCGCTTTTCAGACCACGAGGAACATGAATATGGGTTTCTTCTGCAAAAATGAGCTCTGTCAAAAGTTTTGTTTTCTGGCTGAATTGAGCCCTACTGTCAGTTCTGAGATGCACTTTGGTCTAACACCTCAGGGAAACGTTGTACTTGAAAATTGAATGTGTTTTTGCACATTTCAGATTGCGGGAAAATGAATATGTGTTTCTTCTGTGATAGTGACCTCTGTGTAAAAAGTTCCATTTTCTGGCTGAATTGAGCCCTACTGCCAATTCTGGGATATTTTGGTCTAACTCTTCAGGGAAATCCCGTACTTGAAAATTGAATGTGTTTTTGCGCTTTTCAGACCGTGGGGAACATGAATATGTCTTTCTTCTGCGATTGTGACCTCTGTGTAAAAAGTTCCGTTTTCTGGCTGAATTGAGCCCTACTGCCAGTTCTGAGATACACTTTGGACTAACTCCTCAGGGAAAGCTCGTACTTCAATATTGAATGCGTTTTTCTGCTTTTCAGACCGTGGGGAACATGAATATTTGTTTCTTCTGCAAATCCGAGCTCTGTGTAAAAAGTTCAGTTTTCTCCCAGAATTGAGCCCATCAGTTCTTTGGTCAAACTCCTCAGGGAAAGCTCGTAGTTGAAAATTCAATGTGTTTTTGCGCTTCTCAGACCGTGGGGAACATGAATATTGCTTTCTTCTGCAATTGTGAGCTCTGTGTCAAAAGTTCAGTTTTCTCTCAGAATTGAGCCCTGCTGCCAGTTCTGAGATCCACTTTGGTCAAACTCCTCAGGGAAATCCCGTACTTGATAATTGAATGTGGTTTTCCGCTTTTCAGACCGCGGGGAACATGAATATGTGTTTCGTGCAAATTTGAGTCAAAACTTCCGTTTTCTAGCTGAATTGAGCCCTACTGCAAGTTCTGAGATACCCTTTGGTCTAACTCCTCAGGGAAAGCTCGTACTTGAAAATTGAATGTGTTTTTGCGCTTTTCAGATTGCGGGGAAGCTCTGTGTCAAAACTTCCATTTTCTAGCGGAATTGAGCCCTACTGCGATTTCTGAGTTACATTTTGGTCCTCAGGGAAAGGTGGTACTTGAAAATTGAATGTGTTTTTGCACTTTTCAGACCGCGGGGAACATGATTATGTGTTTCGTGCAAATTTGAGTCAAAAGTTCCGTTTTCTGGCTGAATTGAGCCCTACTGCCTCTTCTGAGATGCACTTTGGTCTAACTCCTCAGGGAAACGTTGGACTTGAAAATTGAATCTGTTTTTGCGCTTTTCAGATTGCGGGGAACATGAATATGTGTTTCTTCTGCGATTGTGACCTCTGTGTAAAAAGTTCCATTTTCTGGCTGAATTGAGCCCTACTGCCAATTCTGAGATACTTTGGTCTAACTCTTCAGGGAAATCCCATACTTGAAAATTGAATGTGTTTTTGCACTTTTCAGACCGTGGGGAACATGAATATGTCTTTCTTCTGCGATTGTGACCTCTGTGTAAAAAGTTCCATTTTCTGGCTAAATTGAGCCCTCCTGCCAGTTCTGAGATACACTTTGGTCAAACTCCTCAGGGAAATCCCGTACTTGAAAATTGAATGTGTTTTTGCGCTTCTCAGACCGTGGGGAACCTAAATATGTGTAAAAAGTTCAGTTTTTTCTCAGAATTGAGCCCTACTGCCCAGATACTCTTTGGTCTAACTCCTCAGGGAAAGCTTGTACTTGAAAATTGAATGTGTTTTTGCGCATTTCAAATTGCGGGAAAATGAATATGTGTTTCTTCTGCTATTTTGACCTCTGTGTAAAAACTTCCGTTTTCTGGCTAAATTGAGCCCTACTGCCAGTTCTGAGATACACTTTGGTCAAACTCCTCAGGGAAATCCCGTACTTGAAAATTGAATGTGTTTTTGCACTTTTCAGACCGTGACGAACATGAATATGTGTTTCTTCTGCAAAAATGAGCTCTGTCAAAAGTTTCGTTTTCTGGCTGAATTGAGCCCTACTGCCAGTTCTGAGATGCACTTTGGTCTAACTCCTCAGGGAAACGTTGTACTTGAAAATTGAATGTGTTTTTGCACATTTCAGATTGCGGGAAAATGAATATGTGTTTCTTCTGTGATTGTGACCTATGTGTAAAAAGTTCCATTTTCTGGCTGAATTGAGCCCTACTGCCAATTCTGGGATACTTTGGTCTAACTCTTCAGGGAAATCCCGTACTTGAAAATTGAATGTGTTTTTGCGCTTTTCAGACCGTGGGGAACATGAATATGTCTTTCTTCTGCGATTGTGACCTCTGTGTAAAAAGTTCCGTTTTCTGGCTGAATTGAGCCCTACTGCCAGTTCTGAGATACACTTTGGTCTAACTCCTCAGGGAAAGCTCGTACTTGAAAATTGAATGTGTTTTTGCGCTTTTCAGACTGTGGGGAACATGAATATGTCTTTCTTCTGCAAAAATGAGCTGTGTCAAAAGTTTCAATTTCTGTCTGAATTGAGCCCTACTGCCAGTTCTGAGATGCACTTTGGTCTAACTCCTCAGGGAAACGTTGTACTTGAAAATTGAATGTGTTTTTGCACATTTCAGATTGCGGGAAAATGAATATGTGTTTCTTCTGCGATTGTGACCTCTGTGTAAAAAGTTCCGTTTTCTGGCTGAATTGAGCCCTACTGCCAGTTCTGAGATACACTTTGGTCTAACTCCTCAGGGAAAGCTCGTACTTCAAAATTGAATGCGTTTTTCTGCTTTTCAGACCAGGGGAAACATGAATATGTGTTTCTTCTGCAAATCCCAGCTCTGTGTAAAAAGTTCAGTTTTCTCTCAGAATTCAGCCCTACTGCCAGTTCTCAGATACTTTTTGGTCTAACTCCTCAGGGAAACCGTGTACTTGAAAATTGAATGTCTTTTTGCGCTTTTCAGACCGTGGGGAACATGAATATGTGTTTCTTCTGCAAAAATGAGCTCTGTCAAAAGTTTCGTTTTCTGGCTGAATTGAGCCCTACTGCCAATTATGAGATACTTTGGTCTAACTCTTCAGGGAAATCCCATACTTGAAAATTGAATGTGTTTTTGCACTTTTCAGACCGTGGGGAACATGAATATACCTTTCTTCTGCGATTGTGACCTCTGTGTAAAAAGTACCGTTTTCAGGCTAAATTGAGCGCTACTGCCAATTCTGAGATGCACTTTGGTCTAACTCCTCAGGGAAACCTCGTACTTGAAAATTGAAGCCGTTTTTGTGTTTTTCAGAATGTAAGGAGCATGAATATGTGTTTCTTCTGCAAATCTGAGCTCTGTGTCAAAAGTTACGTGTTCTGGCTGAAATGACCCCTACTGCCAATTCTGAGATGCACTTTGGTCTAACTCCTCAGGGAAAGCTCGTACTTGAAACTTGAATGCATTTTTGTGCTTTTCAGACCGTGAGGAGCATGAATATGTGTTTCTTCTGCAGATCTGAGTTCTGTGTCAAAAGTTACGTTTTCTGGATGAATTGATCCCTACTGCCAATTCTAAGATGCACTTTGGTCTAACTCCTCAGGGAAAGCTCGTACTTGAAACTTGAATGCATTTTTGTGCTTTTCAGACCGTGAGGAGCATGAATATGTGTTTCTTCTGCAGATCTGAGTTCTGTGTCAAAAGTTACGTTTTCTGGATGAATTGATCCCTACTGCCAATTCTAAGATGCACTTTGGTCTAACTCCTCAGGGAAAGCTCGTAGTTGAAAATTGAAGGTGTTTTTGTGCTTTTCAGACCGTGAGGAGCATGAATATGTGTTTCTTCTGCAAATATGAGCTCTCTGTAAAAAGTTACGTGTTCTGGCTGAAATGAGCCCTACTGCCAATTCTGAGATGCACTTTGCTCTAACTTTTCAGGGAAAGCTCGTACTTGAAAATTGAAGTCGTTTTTGTGCTTTTCAGACCGTGAGGAGCATGAATATGTGTTTCTTCTGCAAATCTGAGCTCTCTGTAAAAAGTTACGTGTTCTGGCTGAAATGAGCCCTACTGCCAATTCTGAGATGCACTTTGCTCTAACTTCTCAGGGAAAGCTCGTACTTGAAAATTGAAGTCGTTTTTGTGCTTTTCAAACCGTGAGGAGCATGAATATGTGTTTCTTCTGTAAATCTGACCTCTGTGACAAACCTTACGTTTTCTGGCTGAAATGAGCCCTACTGCCAATTCTGAGATGCACTTTGCTCTAACTTCTCAGGGAAAGCTCGTACTTGAAAATTGAAGTCGTTTTTGTGCTTTTCAGACCGTGAGGAGCATGAATATGTGTTTCCTCTGCAAATCTGACCTCTGTGACAAAAGTTACGTTTTCTGGCTGAAATGAGCCCTACTGCCAATTCTGAGATGCACTTTGGTCTAACTCCTCAGGGAAAGCTCGTACTTGAAACTTGAAGGCGTTTTTGTGCTTTTCAGACCGTGAGGAGCATGAATAAGTGTTTCTTCTGCAAATCTGAGCTCTCTGTAAAAAGTTACGTGTTCTGGCTGAAATGAGCCCTACTGCCAATTCTGAGAGGCACTTTGGTCTAATTCCTCAGGGAAAACTCGTACTTGAAACTTGAAGGCGTTTTTGTGCTTTTCAGACTGTGAGGAGCATAAATATGTGTTTCTTCTGCAAATATGAGCTCTCTGTAAAAAGTTACGTGTTCTGGCTGAAATGAGCCCTACTGCCAATTCTGAGAGGCACTTTGCTCTAACTTCTCAGGGAAAGCTCGTACTTGAAAATTGAAGTCGTTTTTGTGCTTTTCAGACCGTGAGGAGCATGAATATGTGTTTCTTCTGCAAATCTGAGCTCTCTGTAAAAAGTTACGTGTTCTGGCTGAAATGACCCCTACTGCCAATTCTGAGATGCACTTTGGTCTAACTCCTCAGGGAAAGCTCGTACTTGAAACTTGAATGCATTTTTGTGCTTTTCAGACACTGAGGAGCATGAATAAGTGTTTCTTCTGCAGATCTGAGTTCTGTGTCAAAAGTTACGTTTTCTGGATGAATTGAGCCCTACTGACAATTCTGAGATGCCCTTTGGTCTAACTCCCCTGGGAAAGCTCGTACTTGAAACTTGAAGGCGTTTTTCTGCTTTTCAGACTGTGAGGAGCATGAATATGTGTTTCTTCTGCAAATCTGAGCTCTCTGTAAAAAGTTACGTGTTCTGGCTGAAATGAGCCCTACTGCCAATTCTGAGATGCACTTTGGTCTAACTCCTCAGGGAAAGCTCGTACTTGAAACTTGAAGGCGTTTTTGTGCTTTTCAGACCGTGAGGAGCATGAATAAGTGTTTCTTCTGCAAATCTGAGTTCTGTGTCAAAAGTTACGTTCTCTGGATGAATTGAGCCCTACTGCCAATTCTGAGAGGCACTTTGGTCTAATTCCTCAGGGAAAACTCGTACTTGAAACTTGAAGGAGTTTTTGTGCTTTTCAGACCGTGAGGAGCATGAATATGTGTTTCTTCTGCAAATCTGAGCTCTCTGTAAAAAGTTACGTGTTCTGGCTGAAATGAGCCCTACTGCCAATTCTGAGATGCACTTTGCTCTAACTTCTCAGGGAAAGCTCGTACTTGAAAATTGAAGTCGTTTTTGTGCTTTTCAAACCGTGAGGAGCATGAATATGTGTTTCTTCTGTAAATCTGACCTCTGTGACAAACCTTACGTTTTCTGGCTGAAATGAGCCCTACTGCCAATTCTGAGATGCACTTTGCTCTAACTTCTCAGGGAAAGCTCGTACTTGAAAATTGAAGTCGTTTTTGTGCTTTTCAGACCGTGAGGAGCATGAATATGTGTTTCCTCTGCAAATCTGACCTCTGTGACAAAAGTTACGTTTTCTGGCTGAAATGAGCCCTACTGCCAATTCTGAGATGCACTTTGGTCTAACTCCTCAGGGAAAGCTCGTACTTGAAACTTGAAGGCGTTTTTGTGCTTTTCAGACCGTGAGGAGCATGAATAAGTGTTTCTTCTGCAAATCTGAGCTCTCTGTAAAAAGTTACGTGTTCTGGCTGAAATGAGCCCTACTGCCAATTCTGAGAGGCACTTTGGTCTAATTCCTCAGGGAAAACTCGTACTTGAAACTTGAAGGCGTTTTTGTGCTTTTCAGACTGTGAGGAGCATAAATATGTGTTTCTTCTGCAAATATGAGCTCTCTGTAAAAAGTTACGTGTTCTGGCTGAAATGAGCCCTACTGCCAATTCTGAGAGGCACTTTGCTCTAACTTCTCAGGGAAAGCTCGTACTTGAAAATTGAAGTCGTTTTTGTGCTTTTCAGACCGTGAGGAGCATGAATATGTGTTTCTTCTGCAAATCTGAGCTCTCTGTAAAAAGTTACGTGTTCTGGCTGAAATGACCCCTACTGCCAATTCTGAGATGCCCTTTGGTCTAACTCCCCTGGGAAAGCTCGTACTTGAAACTTGAAGGCGTTTTTCTGCTTTTCAGACTGTGAGGAGCATGAATATGTGTTTCTTCTGCAAATCTGAGCTCTCTGTAAAAAGTTACGTGTTCTGGCTGAAATGAGCCCTACTGCCAATTCTGAGATGCACTTTGGTCTAACTCCTCAGGGAAAGCTCGTACTTGAAACTTGAAGGCGTTTTTGTGCTTTTCAGACCGTGAGGAGCATGAATAAGTGTTTCTTCTGCAAATCTGAGTTCTGTGTCAAAAGTTACGTTCTCTGGATGAATTGAGCCCTACTGCCAATTCTGAGAGGCACTTTGGTCTAATTCCTCAGGGAAAACTCGTACTTGAAACTTGAAGGAGTTTTTGTGCTTTTCAGACCGTGAGGAGCATGAATATGTGTTTCTTCTGCAAATCTGAGCTCTCTGTAAAAAGTTACGTGTTCTGGCTGAAATGAGCCCTACTGCCAATTCTGAGATGCACTTTGCTCTAACTTCTCAGGGAAAGCTCGTACTTGAAAATTGAAGTCGTTTTTGTGCTTTTCAGACCGTGAGGAGCATGAATATGTGTTTCTTCTGCAAATCAGAGCTCTGTGTAAAAACTTCCGTTTTCTGGCTAAATTGAGCCCTACTGCCAGTTCTGAGATACACTTTGGTCAAACTCCTCAGGGAAATCCCGTACTTGAAAATTGAATGTGTTTTTGCACTTTTCAGACTGTGGGGAACATGAATATGTGTTTCTTCTGCAAAAATGAGCTCTGTCAAAAGTTTCGTTTTCTGGCTGAATTGAGCCCTACTGCCAGTTCTGAGATGCACTTTGGTCTAACTCCTCAGGGAAACGTTGTACTTGAAAATTGAATGTGTTTTTGCACATTTCAGATTGCGGGAAAATGAATATGTGTTTCTTCTGTGATTGTGACCTATGTGTAAAAAGTTCCATTTTCTGGCTGAATTGAGCCCTACTGCCAATTCTGGGATACTTTGGTCTAACTCTTCAGGGAAATCCCGTACTTGAAAATTGAATGTGTTTTTGCGCTTTTCAGACCGTGGGGAACATGAATATGTCTTTCTTCTGCGATTGTGACCTCTGTGTAAAAAGTTCCGTTTTCTGGCTGAATTGAGCCCTACTGCCAGTTCTGGGATACTTTGGTCTAACTCTTCAGGGAAATCCCGTACTTGAAAATTGAATGTGTTTTTGCGCTTTTCAGACCGTGGGGAACCTGAATATGTCTTTCTTCTGCGATTGTGACCTCTGTGTAAAAAGTTCCGTTTTCTGGCTGAATTGAGCCCTACTGCCAGTTCTGAGATACACTTTGGTCTAACTCCTCAGGGAAAGCTCGTACTTGAAAATTGAATGTGTTTTTGCGCTTTTCAGACTGTGGGGAACATGAATATGTCTTTCTTCTGCAAAAATGAGCTGTGTCAAAAGTTTCGATTTCTGTCTGAATTGAGCCCTACTGCCAGTTCTGAGATGCACTTTGGTCTAACTCCTCAGGGAAACGTTGTACTTGAAAATTGAATGTGTTTTTGCACATTTCAGATTGCGGGAAAATGAATATGTGTTTCTTCTGCGATTGTGACCTCTGTGTAAAAAGTTGCATTTTCTGGCTTAATTGAGCCCTACTGCCAATTCTGGGATACTTTGGTCTAACTCTTCAGGGAAATCCCGTACTTGAAAATTGAATGCGTTTTTGCGCTTTTCAGACCGTGGGGAACATGAATATGTCTTTCTTCTGCGATTGTGACCTCTGTGTAAAAAGTTCCGTTTTCTGGCTGAATTGAGCCCTACTGCCAGTTCTGAGATACACTTTGGTCTAACTCCTCAGGGAAAGCTCGTACTTCAAAATTGAATGCGTTTTTCCGCTTTTCAGACCAGGGGAAACATGAATATGTGTTTCTTCTGCAAATCCCAGCTCTGTGTAAAAAGTTCAGTTTTCTCTCAGAATTCAGCCCTACTGCCAGTTCTCAGATACTTTTTGGTCTAACTCCTCAGGGAAACCGTGTACTTGAAAATTGAATGTCTTTTTGCGCTTTTCAGACCGTGGGGAACATGAATATGTGTTTCTTCTGCAAAAATGAGCTCTGTCAAAAGTTTCGTTTTCTGGCTGAATTGAGCCCTACTGCCAATTATGAGATACTTTGGTCTAACTCTTCAGGGAAATCCCATACTTGAAAATTGAATGTGTTTTTGCACTTTTCAGACCGTGGGGAACATGAATATTTGTTTCTTCTGCAAATCCGAGCTCTGTGTAAAAAGTTCAGTTTTCTCCCAGAATTGAGCCCATCAGTTCTTTGGTCAAACTCCTCAGGGAAAGCTCGTAGTTGAAAATTGAATGTGTTTTTGCGCTTCTCAGACCGTGGGGAACATGAATATTGCTTTCTTCTGCAATTGTGAGCTCTGTGTCAAAAGTTCAGTTTTCTCTCAGAATTGAGCCCTGCTGCCAGTTCTGAGATCCACTTTGGTCAAACTCCTCAGGGAAATCCCGTACTTGATAATTGAATGTGGTTTTCCGCTTTTCAGACCGCGGGGAACATGAATATGTGTTTCGTGCAAATTTGAGTCAAAACTTCCGTTTTCTAGCTGAATTGAGCCCTACTGCCAGTTCTGAGATACCCTTTGGTCTAACTCCTCAGGGAAAGCTCGTACTTGAAAATTGAATGTGTTTTTGCGCTTTTTATATTGCGGGGAAGCTCTGTTTCAAAAGTTACGTTTTCTAGCGGAATTGAGCCCTACTGCGATTTCTGAGTTACATTTTGGTCCTCAGGGAAAGGTGGTACTTGAAAATTGAATGTGTTTTTGCACTTTTCAGACCGCGGGGAACATGATTATGTGTTTCGTGCAAATTTGAGTCAAAAGTTCCGTTTTCTGGCTGAATTGAGCCCTACTGCCTGTTCTGAGATGCACTTTGGTCTAACTCCTCAGGGAAACGTTGGACTTGAAAATTGAATCTGTTTTTGCACTTTTCAGATTGCGGGGAACATGAATATGTGTTTCTTCTGCGATTGTGACCTCTGTGTAAAAAGTTCCATTTTCTGGCTGAATTGAGCCCTACTGCCTGTTCTGAGATGCACTTTGGTCTAACTCCTCAGGGAAACGTTGGACTTGAAAATTGAATCTGTTTTTGCGCTTTTCAGATTGCGGGGAACATGAATATGTCTTTCTTCTGCGATTGTGACCTCTGTGTAAAAAGTTCCATTTTCTGGCTGAATTGAGCCCTACTGCCAATTCTGGGATACTTTGGTCTAACTCTTCAGGGAAATCCCGTACTTGAAAATTGAATGTGTTTTTGCGCTTTTCAGACCGTGGGGAACATGAATATGTCTTTCTTCTGCGATTGTGACCTCTGTGTAAAAAGTTCCGTTTTCTGGCTGAATTGAGCCCTACTGCCAGTTCTGAGATACACTTTGGTCTAACTCCTCAGGGAAATCCCGTACTTGAAAATTGAATGTGTTTTTGCGCTTCTCAGACCGTGGGGAACCTAAATATGTGTAAAAAGTTCAGTTTTTTCTCAGAATTGAGCCCTACTGCCCAGATACTCTTTGGTCTAACTCCTCAGGGAAATCCCGTACTTGAAAATTGAATGTGTTTTTGCGCTTCTCAGACCGTGGGGAACCTAAATATGTGTAAAAGTTCAGTTTTTTCTCAGAATTGAGCCCTACTGCCCAGATACTCTTTGGTCTAACTCCTCAGGGAAAGCTTGTACTTGAAAATTGAATGTGTTTTTGCGCTTTTCAGACCACGAGGAACATGAATATGGGTTTCTTCTGCAAAAATGAGCTCTGTCAAAAGTTTTGTTTTCTGGCTGAATTGAGCCCTACTGCCAGTTCTGAGATGCACTTTGGTCTAACACCTCAGGGAAACGTTGTACTTGAAAATTGAATGTGTTTTTGCACATTTCAGATTGCGGGAAAATGAATATGTGTTTCTTCTGTGATAGTGACCTCTGTGTAAAAAGTTCCATTTTCTGGCTGAATTGAGCCCTACTGCCAATTCTGGGATATTTTGGTCTAACTCTTCAGGGAAATCCCGTACTTGAAAATTGAATGTGTTTTTGCGCTTTTCAGACCGTGGGGAACATGAATATGTCTTTCTTCTGCGATTGTGACCTCTGTGTAAAAAGTTCCGTTTTCTGGCTGAATTGAGCCCTACTGCCAGTTCTGAGATACACTTTGGACTAACTCCTCAGGGAAAGCTCGTACTTCAATATTGAATGCGTTTTTCTGCTTTTCAGACCGTGGGGAACATGAATATTTGTTTCTTCTGCAAATCCGAGCTCTGTGTAAAAAGTTCAGTTTTCTCCCAGAATTGAGCCCATCAGTTCTTTGGTCAAACTCCTCAGGGAAAGCTCGTAGTTGAAAATTCAATGTGTTTTTGCGCTTCTCAGACCGTGGGGAACATGAATATTGCTTTCTTCTGCAATTGTGAGCTCTGTGTCAAAAGTTCAGTTTTCTCTCAGAATTGAGCCCTGCTGCCAGTTCTGAGATCCACTTTGGTCAAACTCCTCAGGGAAATCCCGTACTTGATAATTGAATGTGGTTTTCCGCTTTTCAGACCGCGGGTAACATGAATATGTGTTTCGTGCAAATTTGAGTCAAAACTTCCGTTTTCTAGCTGAATTGAGCCCTACTGCAAGTTCTGAGATACCCTTTGGTCTAACTCCTCAGGGAAAGCTCGTACTTGAAAATTGAATGTGTTTTTGCGCTTTTCAGATTGCGGGGAAGCTCTGTGTCAAAACTTCCATTTTCTAGCGGAATTGAGCCCTACTGCGATTTCTGAGTTACATTTTGGTCCTCAGGGAAAGGTGGTACTTGAAAATTGAATGTGTTTTTGCACTTTTCAGACCGCGGGGAACATGATTATGTGTTTCGTGCAAATTTGAGTCAAAACTTCCGTTTTCTAGCTGAATTGAGCCCTACTGCCTCTTCTGAGATGCACTTTGGTCTAACTCCTCAGGGAAACGTTGGACTTGAAAATTGAATCTGTTTTTGCGCTTTACAGATTGCGGGGAACATGAATATGTGTTTCTTCTGCGATTGTGACCTCTGTGTAAAAAGTTCCATTTTCTGGCTGAATTGAGCCCTACTGCCAATTCTGAGATACTTTGGTCTAACTCTTCAGGGAAATCCCATACTTGAAAATTGAATGTGTTTTTGCACTTTTCAGACCGTAGGGAACATGAATATGTCTTTCTTCTGCGATTGTGACCTCTGTGTAAAAAGTTCCATTTTCTGGCTAAATTGAGCCCTACTGCCAGTTCTGAGATACACTTTGGTCAAACTCCTCAGGGAAATCCCGTACTTGAAAATTGAATGTGTTTTTGCGCTTCTCAGACCGTGGGGAACCTAAATATGTGTAAAAAGTTCAGTTTTTTCTCAGAATTGAGCCCTACTGCCCAGATACTCTTTGGTCTAACTCCTCAGGGAAATCCCGTACTTGAAAATTGAATGTGTTTTTGCGCTTCTCAGACCGTGGGGAACCTAAATATGTGTAAAAAGTACAGTTTTTTCTCAGAATTGAGCCCTACTGCCCAGATACTCTTTGGTCTAACTCCTCAGGGAAAGCTCGTACTTGAAACTTGAATGCATTTTTGTGCTTTTCAGACACTGAGGAGCATGAATAAGTGTTTCTTCTGCAGATCTGAGTTCTGTGTCAAAAGTTACGTTTTCTGGATGAATTGAGCCCTACTGACAATTCTGAGATGCCCTTTGGTCTAACTCCCCAGGGAAAGCTCGTACTTGAAACTT
The DNA here is from genome assembly GCF_059756535.1 of Pantherophis guttatus. Lineage (NCBI taxonomy): Eukaryota > Metazoa > Chordata > Lepidosauria > Squamata > Colubridae > Pantherophis > Pantherophis guttatus. The sequence continues at coordinate 115,076,252 of NC_142065.1, read as the reverse complement.
GAAGGCGTTTTTCTGCTTTTCAGACTGTGAGGAGCATGAATATGTGTTTCTTCTGCAAATCTGAGCTCTCTGTAAAAAGTTACGTGTTCTGGCTGAAATGAGCCCTACTGCCAATTCTGAGATGCACTTTGGTCTAACTCCTCAGGGAAAGCTCGTACTTGAAACTTGAAGGCGTTTTTGTGCTTTTCAGACCGTGAGGAGCATGAATAAGTGTTTCTTCTGCAAATCTGAGTTCTGTGTCAAAAGTTACGTTCTCTGGATGAATTGAGCCCTACTGCCAATTATAAGAGGCACTTTGGTCTAACTCGCCAGGGAAAGCTCGTACTTGAAAATTGATGGCGTTTTTGTGCTTTTCAGACTGTGAGGAGCATGAATATGTGTTTCTTCTGCAAATATGAGCTCTCTGTAAAAAGTTACGTGTTCTGGCTGAAATGAGCCCTACTGCCAATTCTGAGATGCACTTTGCTCTAACTTTTCAGGGAAAGCTCGTACTTGAAAATTGAAGTCGTTTTTGTGCTTTTCAGACCGTGAGGAGCATGAATATGTGTTTCTTCTGCAAATCTGAGCTCTCTGTAAAAAGTTACGTGTTCTGGCTGAAATGAGCCCTACTGCCAATTCTGAGATGCACTTTGCTCTAACTTCTCAGGGAAAGCTCGTACTTGAAAATTGAAGTCGTTTTTGTGCTTTTCAAACCGTGAGGAGCATGAATATGTGTTTCTTCTGTAAATCTGACCTCTGTGACAAACCTTACGTTTTCTGGCTGAAATGAGCCCTACTGCCAATTCTGAGATGCACTTTGCTCTAACTTCTCAGGGAAAGCTCGTACTTGAAAATTGAAGTCGTTTTTGTGCCTTTCAGACCGTGAGGAGCATGAATATGTGTTTCCTCTGCAAATCTGACCTCTGTGACAAAAGTTACGTTTTCTGGCTGAAATGAGCCCTACTGCCAATTCTGAGATGCACTTTGGTCTAACTCCTCAGGGAAAGCTCGTACTTGAAACTTGAAGGCGTTTTTGTGCTTTTCAGACCGTGAGGAGCATGAATAAGTGTTTCTTCTGCAAATCTGAGTTCTGTGTCAAAAGTTACGTTCTCTGGATGAATTGAGCCCTACTGCCAATTCTGAGAGGCACTTTGGTCTAATTCCTCAGGGAAAACTCGTACTTGAAACTTGAAGTCGTTTTTGTGCTTTTCAGACCGTGAGGAGCATGAATATGTGTTTCTTCTGCAAATCTGAGCTCTCTGTAAAAAGTTACGTGTTCTGGCTGAAATGACCCCTACTGCCAATTCTGAGATGCACTTTGCTCTAACTTCTCAGGGAAAACTCGTACTTGAAACTTGAAGGCGTTTTTGTGCTTTTCAGACCGTGAGGAGCATGAATAAGTGTTTCTTCTGCAAATCTGAGTTCTGTGTCAAAAGTTACGTTCTCTGGATGAATTGAGCCCTACTTCCAATTCTGAGAGGCACTTTGGTCTAATTCCTCAGGGAAAACTCGTACTTGAAACTTGAAGGAGTTTTTGTGCTTTTCAGACCGTGAGGAGCATGAATATGTGTTTCTTCTGCAAATCTGAGCTCTCTGTAAAAACTTACGTGTTCTGGCTGAAATGAGCCCTACTGCCAATTCTGAGAGGCACTTTGGTCTAATTCCTCAGGGAAAACTCGTACTTGAAACTTGAAGGCGTTTTTGTGCTTTTCAGACCGTGAGGAGCATGAATAAGTGTTTCTTCTGCAAATCTGAGTTCCCTGTAAAAAGTTACGTGTTCTGGCTGAAATGAGCCCTACTGCCAATTCTGAGAGGCACTTTGCTCTAACTTCTCAGGGAAAGCTCGTACTTGAAAATTGAAGTCGTTTTTGTGGTTTTCAGACCGTGAGGAGCATGAATATGTGTTTCTTCTGCAAATCAGAGCTCTCTGTAAAAAGTTACGTGTTCTGGCTGAAATGAGCCCTACTGCCAATTCTGAGAGGCACTTTGGTCTAATTCCTCAGGGAAAACTCGTACTTGAAACTTGAAGGCGTTTTTGTGCTTTTCAGACCGTGAGGAGCATGAATATGTGTTTCTTCTGCAAATATGAGCTCCCTGTAAAAAGTTACGTGTTCTGGCTGAAATGAGCCCTACTGCCAATTCTGAGATGCACTTTGGTCTAACTCCTGAGGGAAAGCTCGTACTTGAAACTTGAAGGCGTTTTTGTGCTTTTCAGACCGTGAGGAGCATGAATAAGTGTTTCTTCTGCAAATCTGAGTTCTGTGTCAAAAGTTACGTTTTCTGGTTGAATTGAGCCCTACTGCCAATTCTAAGATGCACTTTGGTCTAACTCCCCAGGGAAAGGTCGTACTTGAAAATTGAAGGCGTTTTTGTGCTTTTCAGACTGTGTCGAGCATGAATATGTGTTTCTTCTGCAAATCTGAGCTCTTTGTCAAAAGTTACGTGTTCTGGCTGAAATGAGCCCTACTGCCAATTCTGAGATGCACTTTGATCTAACTCCCCAGGGAAAGCTAGTACTTGAAAATTGAAGGCGTTTTTGTTCTTTTCAGACCGTGAGGAGCATGAATATGTGTTTCTTCTGCAAATCTGACCTCTGTGACAAACCTTACGTTTTCTGGCTGAAATGAGCCCTACTGCCAATTCTGAGATGCACTCTGCTCTAACTTCTCAGGGAAAGCTCCTACTTGAAAATTGAAGTCGTTTTTGTGCTTTTCAGACCGTGAGGAGCATGAATATGTGTTTCTTCTGCAAATCTGACCTCTGTGACAAAAGTTACGTTTTCTGGCTGAAATGAGCCCTACTGCCAATTCTGAGATGCACTTTGGTCTAACTCCTGAGGGAAAGCTCGTACTTGAAACTTGAAGGCGTTTTTGTGCTTTTCAGACCGTGAGGAGCATGAATAAGTGTTTCTTCTGCAAATCTGAGTTCTGTGTCAAAAGTTACGTTTTCTGGTTGAATTGAGCCCTACTGCCAATTCTAAGATGCACTTTGGTCTAACTCCCCAGGGAAAGCTTTTACTTGAAAATTGAAGGCGTTTTTGTGCTTTTCAGACTGTGACGAGCATGAATATGTGTTTCTTCTGCAAATCTGAGCTCTTTGTCAAAAGTTACGTGTTCTGGCTGAAATGAGCCCTACTGCCAATTCTGAGATGCACTTTGATCTAACTCCCCAGGGAAAGCTAGTACTTGAAAATTGAAGGCGTTTTTGTTCTTTTCAGACTGTGAGGAGCATGAATATGTGTTTCTTCTGTAAATCTGAGTTCTGTGTCAAAAGTTACGTGTTCTGGCTGAAATGAGCCCTACTGCCAATTCTGAGATGCACTTTGGTCTAATTCCTCAGGGAAAACTCGTACTTGAAAATTGAAGGCGTTTTTGTGCTTTTTAGACTGTGAGGAGCATGAATATGTGTTTCTTCTGCAAATATGATCTCTGTGACAAAAGTTACGTTTTCTGGCTGAAATGAGCCCTACTGCCAATTCTGTGATGCACTTTGGTCTAACTCCCCAGGGAAAGCTAGTACTTGAAAATTGAAGGCGTTTTTGTTCTTTTCAGACCGTGAGGAGCATGAATATGTGTTTCTTCTGCAAATCTGAGTTCTGTGTCAAAAGTTACGTGTTCCTGCTGAAATGAGCCCTACTGCCAATTCTGAGATGCACTTTGGTCTAACTTCTAAAGGAAAGCTTGTACTTGAAAATTGAAGGCGTTTTTGTGCTTTTCAGACTGTGAGGAGCATGAATAAGTGTTTCTTCTGCAAATCTGAGTTCCCTGTAAAAAGTTACGTGTTCTGGCTGAAATGAGCCCTACTGCCAATTCTGAGAGGCACTTTGGTCTAATTCCTCAGGGAAAACTCGTACTTGAAACTTGAAGGCGTTTTTGTGCTTTTCAGACTGTGAGGAGCATGAATAAGTGTTTCTTCTGCAAATCTGAGTTCCCTGTAAAAAGTTACGTGTTCTGGCTGAAATGAGCCCTACTGCCAATTCTGAGAGGCACTTTGCTCTAACTTCTCAGGGAAAGCTCGTACTTGAAAATTGAAGTCGTTTTTGTGGTTTTCAGACCGTGAGGAGCATGAATATGTGTTTCTTCTGCAAATCAGAGCTCTCTGTAAAAAGTTACGTGTTCTGGCTGAAAAGAGCCCTACTGCCAATTCTGAGAGGCACTTTGGTCTAATTCCTCAGGGAAAACTCGTACGTGAAACTTGAAGGCGTTTTTGTGCTTTTCAGACCGTGAGGAGCATGAATATGTGTTTCTTCTGCAAATATGAGCTCCCTGTAAAAAGTTACGTGTTCTGGCTGAAATGAGCCCTACTGCCAATTCTGAGATGCCCTTTGGTCTAACTCCCCAGGGAAAGCTCGTACTTGAAACTTGAAGGCGTTTTTGTGCTTTTCAGACCGTGAGGAGCATGAATAAGTGTTTCTTCTGCAGATCTGAGTTCTGTGTCAAAAGTTACGTTTTCTGGATGAATTGAGCCCTACTGACAATTCTGAGATGCCCTTTGGTCTAACTCCCCAGGGAAAGCTCGTACTTGAAACTTGAAGGCGTTTTTCTGCTTTTCAGACTGTGAGGAGCATGAATATGTGTTTCTTCTGCAAATCTGAGCTCTCTGTAAAAAGTTACGTGTTCTGGCTGAAATGAGCCCTACTGCCAATTCTGAGATGCACTTTGGTCTAACTCCTCAGGGAAAGCTCGTACTTGAAACTTGAAGGCGTTTTTGTGCTTTTCAGACCGTGAGGAGCATGAATAAGTGTTTCTTCTGCAAATCTGAGTTCTGTGTCAAAAGTTACGTTCTCTGGATGAATTGAGCCCTACTGCCAATTCTGAGAGGCACTTTGGTCTAATTCCTCAGGGAAAACTCGTACTTGAAACTTGAAGTCGTTTTTGTGCTTTTCAGACCGTGAGGAGCATGAATATGTGTTTCTTCTGCAAATCTGAGCTCTCTGTAAAAAGTTACGTGTTCTGGCTGAAATGACCCCTACTGCCAATTCTGAGATGCACTTTGGTCTAATTCCTCAGGGAAAACTCGTACTTGAAACTTGAAGGCGTTTTTGTGCTTTTCAGACCGTGAGGAGCATGAATAAGTGTTTCTTCTGCAAATCTGAGTTCTGTGTCAAAAGTTACGTTCTCTGGATGAATTGAGCCCTACTGCCAATTCTGAGAGGCACTTTGGTCTAATTCCTCAGGGAAAACTCGTACTTGAAACTTGAAGGAGTTTTTGTGCTTTTCAGACCGTGAGGAGCATGAATATGTGTTTCTTCTGCAAATCTGAGCTCTCTGTAAAAACTTACGTGTTCTGGCTGAAATGAGCCCTACTGCCAATTCTGAGAGGCACTTTGGTCTAATTCCTCAGGGAAAACTCGTACTTGAAACTTGAAGGCGTTTTTGTGCTTTTCAGACCGTGAGGAGCATGAATAAGTGTTTCTTCTGCAAATCTGAGTTCCCTGTAAAAAGTTACGTGTTCTGGCTGAAATGAGCCCTACTGCCAATTCTGAGAGGCACTTTGCTCTAACTTCTCAGGGAAAGCTCGTACTTGAAAATTGAAGTCGTTTTTGTGGTTTTCAGACCGTGAGGAGCATGAATATGTGTTTCTTCTGCAAATCAGAGCTCTCTGTAAAAAGTTACGTGTTCTGGCTGAAATGAGCCCTACTGCCAATTCTGAGAGGCACTTTGGTCTAATTCCTCAGGGAAAACTCGTACTTGAAACTTGAAGGCGTTTTTGTGCTTTTCAGACCGTGAGGAGCATGAATATGTGTTTCTTCTGCAAATATGAGCTCCCTGTAAAAAGTTACGTGTTCTGGCTGAAATGACCCCTACTGCCAATTCTGAGATGCCCTTTGGTCTAACTCCCCAGGGAAAGCTCGTACTTGAAACTTGAAGGCGTTTTTGTGCTTTTCAGACCGTGAGGAGCATGAATAAGTGTTTCTTCTGCAAATCTGAGTTCTGTGTCAAAAGTTACGTTTTCTGGCTGAATTGAGCCCTACTGCCAATTCTGAGATGCACTTTGCTCTAACTTCTCAGGGAAAGCTCGTACTTGAAATTTGAAGTCGTTTTTGTGCTTTTCAGACCGTGAGGAGCATGAATATGTGTTTCTTCTGCAAATCTGACCTCTGTGTCAAAAGTTACTTTTCCTGCTTGAATTGAGCCCTACTTACAATTCTGAGATGCCCTTTGGTCTAACTCCCCAGGGAAAGCTCGTACTTGAAAATTGAAGGCTCTTTTTGTGGTTTTCAGACCGTGAGGAGCATGAATATGTGTTTCTTCTGCAAATCTGACCTCTGTGACAAAAGTTACGTTTTCTGGCTGAAATGAGCCCTACTGCCAATTCTGAGATGCACTTTGGTCTAACTCCTGAGGGAAAGCTCGTACTTGAAACTTGAAGGCGTTTTTGTGCTTTTCAGACCGTGAGGAGCATGAATAAGTGTTTCTTCTGCAAATCTGAGTTCTGTGTCAAAAGTTACGTTTTCTGGTTGAATTGAGCCCTACTGCCAATTCTAAGATGCACTTTGGTCTAACTCCCCAGGGAAAGGTCGTACTTGAAAATTGAAGGCGTTTTTGTGCTTTTCAGACTGTGACGAGCATGAATATGTGTTTCTTCTGCAAATCTGAGCTCTTTGTCAAAAGTTACGTGTTCTGGCTGAAATGAGCCCTACTGCCAATTCTGAGATGCACTTTGATCTAACTCCCCAGGGAAAGCTAGTACTTGAAAATTGAAGGCGTTTTTGTTCTTTTCAGACCGTGAGGAGCATGAATATGTGTTTCTTCTGCAAATCTGACCTCTGTGACAAACCTTACGTTTTCTGGCTGAAATGAGCCCTACTGCCAATTCTGAGATGCACTATGCTCTAACTTCTCAGGGAAAGCTCCTACTTGAAAATTGAAGTCGTTTTTGTGCTTTTCAGACCGTGAGGAGCATGAATATGTGTTTCTTCTGCAAATCTGACCTCTGTGACAAAAGTTACGTTTTCTGGCTGAAATGAGCCCTACTGCCAATTCTGAGATGCACTTTGGTCTAACTCCTGAGTTAAAGCTTGTACTTGAAACTTGAAGGCGTTTTTGTGCTTTTCAGACCGTGAGGAGCATGAATAAGTGTTTCTTCTGCAAATCTGAGTTCTGTGTCAAAAGTTACGTTTTCTGGTTGAATTGAGCCCTACTGCCAATTCTAAGATGCACTTTGGTCTAACTCCCCAGGGAAAGCTTTTACTTGAAAATTGAAGGCGTTTTTGTGCTTTTCAGACTGTGACGAGCATGAATATGTGTTTCTTCTGCAAATCTGAGCTCTTTGTCAAAAGTTACGTGTTCTGGCTGAAATGAGCCCTACTGCCAATTCTGAGATGCACTTTGATCTAACTCCCCAGGAAAAGCTAGTACTTGAAAATTGAAGGCGTTTTTGTTCTTTTCAGACTGTGAGGAGCATGAATATGTGTTTCTTCTGCAAATCTGAGTTCTGTGTCAAAAGTTACGTGTTCTGGCTGAAATGAGCCCTACTGCCAATTCTGAGATGCACTTTGGTCTAATTCCTCAGGGAAAACTCGTACTTGAAACTTGAAGGCGTTTTTGTGCTTTTTAGACTGTGAGGAGCATGAATATGTGTTTCTTCTGCAAATATGATCTCTGTGACAAAAGTTACGTTTTCTGGCTGAAATGAGCCCTACTGCCAATTCTGAGATGCACTTTGGTCTAACTCCTCAGGGAAAGCTCGTTCTTGAAACTTGAAGGCGCTTTTGTGCTTTTCAGACCGTGAGGAGCATGAATAAGTGTTTCTTCTGCAAATCTGAGTTCTGTGTCAAAAGTTACGTTCTCTGGATGAATTGAGCCCTACTGCCAATTCTAAGATGCACTTTGATCTAACTCCCCAGGGAAAGCTAGTACTTGAAAATTGAAGGCGTTTTTGTTCTTTTCAGACCGTGAGGAGCATGAATATGTGTTTCTTCTGCAAATCTGAGTTCTGTGTCAAAAGTTACGTGTTCCTGCTGAAATGAGCCCTACTGCCAATTCTGAGATGCACTTTGGTCTAACTTCTAAAGGAAAGCTTGTACTTGAAAATTGAAGGCGTTTTTGTGCTTTTCAGACTGTGAGGAGCATGAATATGTGTTTCTTCTGCAAATCTGAGCTCTCTGTAAAAACTTACGTGTTCTGGCTGAAATGAGCCCTACTGCCAATTCTGAGAGGCACTTTGGTCTAATTCCTCAGGGAAAACTCGTACTTGAAACTTGAAGGCGTTTTTGTGCTTTTCAGACCATGAGGAGCATGAATAAGTGTTTCTTCTGCAAATCTGAGTTCCCTGTAAAAAGTTACGTGTTCTGGCTGAAATGAGCCCTACTGCCAATTCTGAGAGGCACTTTGCTCTAACTTCTCAGGGAAAGCTCGTACTTGAAAATTGAAGTCGTTTTTGTGGTTTTCAGACCGTGAGGAGCATGAATATGTGTTTCTTCTGCAAATCAGAGCTCTCTGTAAAAAGTTACGTGTTCTGGCTGAAATGAGCCCTACTGCCAATTCTGAGAGGCACTTTGGTCTAATTCCTCAGGGAAAACTCGTACTTGAAACTTGAAGGCGTTTTTGTGCTTTTCAGACCGTGAGGAGCATGAATATGTGTTTCTTCTGCAAATATGAGCTCCCTGTAAAAAGTTACGTGTTCTGGCTGAAATGACCCCTACTGCCAATTCTGAGAAGCCCTTTGGTCTAACTCCCCAGGGAAAGCTCGTACTTGAAACTTGAAGGCGTTTTTGTGCTTTTCAGACCGTGAGGAGCATGAATAAGTGTTTCTTCTGCAAATCTGAGTTCTGTGTCAAAAGTTACGTTTTCTGGCTGAATTGAGCCCTACTGCCAATTCTGAGATGCACTTTGCTCTAACTTCTCAGGGAAAGCTCGTACTTGAAACTTGAAGTCGTTTTTGTGCTTTTCAGACCGTGAGGAGCATGAATATGTGTTTCTTCTGCAAATCTGACCTCTGTGTCAAAAGTTACTTTTCCTGCTTGAATTGAGCCCTACTTACAATTCTGAGATGCCCTTTGGTCTAACTCCCCAGGGAAAGCTCGTACTTGAAAATTGAAGGCTCTTTTTGTGGTTTTCAGACCGTGAGGAGCATGAATATGTGTTTCTTCTGCAAATCTGACCTCTGTGACAAAAGTTACGTTTTCTGGCTGAAATGAGCCCTACTGCCAATTCTGAGATGCACTTTGGTCTAACTCCTGAGGGAAAGCTCGTACTTGAAACTTGAAGGCGTTTTTGTGCTTTTCAGACCGTGAGGAGCATGAATAAGTGTTTCTTCTGCAAATCTGAGTTCTGTGTCAAAAGTTACGTTTTCTGGTTGAATTCAGCCCTACTGCCAATTCTAAGATGCACTTTGGTCTAACTCCCCAGGGAAAGGTCGTACTTGAAAATTGAAGGCGTTTTTGTGCTTTTCAGACTGTGAGGAGCATGAATATGTGTTTCTTCTGCAAATCTGAGCTCTCTGTAAAAACTTACGTGTTCTGGCTGAAATGAGCCCTACTGCCAATTCTGAGAGGCACTTTGGTCTAATTCCTCAGGGAAAACTCGTACTTGAAACTTGAAGGCGTTTTTGTGCTTTTCAGACTGTGAGGAGCATGAATAAGTGTTTCTTCTGCAAATCTGAGTTCCCTGTAAAAAGTTACGTGTTCTGGCTGAAATGAGCCCTACTGCCAATTCTGAGAGGCACTTTGCTCTAACTTCTCAGGGAAAGCTCGTACTTGAAAATTGAAGTCGTTTTTGTGGTTTTCAGACCGTGAGGAGCATGAATATGTGTTTCTTCTGCAAATCTGAGCTCTCTGTAAAAACTTACGTGTTCTGGCTGAAATGAGCCCTACTGCCAATTCTGAGAGACACTTTGGTCTAATTCCTCAGGGAAAACTCGTACTTGAAACTTGAAGGCGTTTTTGTGCTTTTCAGACCGTGAGGAGCATGAATATGTGTTTCTTCTGCAAATATGAGCTCCCTGTAAAAAGTTACGTGTTCTGGCTGAAATGAGCCCTACTGCCAATTCTGAGATGCCCTTTGGTCTAACTCCCCAGGGAAAGCTCGTACTTGAAACTTGAAGGCGTTTTTGTGCTTTTCAGACCGTGAGGAGCATGAATAAGTGTTTCTTCTGCAGATCTGAGTTCTGTGTCAAAAGTTACGTTTTCTGGATGAATTGAGCCCTACTGACAATTCTGAGATGCCCTTTGGTCTAACTCCCCAGGGAAAGCTCGTACTTGAAACTTGAAGGCGTTTTTCTGCTTTTCAGACTGTGAGGAGCATGAATATGTGTTTCTTCTGCAAATCTGAGCTCTCTGTAAAAAGTTACGTGTTCTGGCTGAAATGAGCCCTACTGCCAATTCTGAGATGCACTTTGGTCTAACTCCTCAGGGAAAGCTCGTACTTGAAACTTGAAGGCGTTTTTGTGCTTTTCAGACCGTGAGGAGCATGAATAAGTGTTTCTTCTGCAAATCTGAGTTCTGTGTCAAAAGTTACGTTCTCTGGATGAATTGAGCCCTACTGCCAATTCTGAGAGGCACTTTGGTCTAATTCCTCAGGGAAAACTCGTACTTGAAACTTGAAGTCGTTTTTGTGCTTTTCAGACCGTGAGGAGCATGAATATGTGTTTCTTCTGCAAATCTGAGCTCTCTGTAAAAAGTTACGTGTTCTGGCTGAAATGACCCCTACTGCCAATTCTGAGATGCACTTTGGTCTAATTCCTCAGGGAAAACTCGTACTTGAAACTTGAAGGCGTTTTTGTGCTTTTCAGACCGTGAGGAGCATGAATAAGTGTTTCTTCTGCAAATCTGAGTTCTGTGTCAAAAGTTACGTTCTCTGGATGAATTGAGCCCTACTGCCAATTCTGAGAGGCACTTTGGTCTAATTCCTCAGGGAAAACTCGTACTTGAAACTTGAAGGAGTTTTTGTCCTTTTCAGACCGTGAGGAGCATGAATATGTGTTTCTTCTGCAAATCTGAGCTCTCTGTAAAAACTTACGTGTTCTGGCTGAAATGAGCCCTACTGCCAATTCTGAGAGGCACTTTGGTCTAATTCCTCAGGGAAAACTCGTACTTGAAACTTGAAGGCGTTTTTGTGCTTTTCAGACCGTGAGGAGCATGAATAAGTGTTTCTTCTGCAAATCTGAGTTCCCTGTAAAAAGTTGCGTTATCTGGCTGAAATGAGCCCTACTGCCAATTCTGAGAGGCACTTTGCTCTAACTTCTCAGGGAAAGCTCGTACTTGAAAATTGAAGTCGTTTTTGTGGTTTTCAGACCGTGAGGAGCATGAATATGTGTTTCTTCTGCAAATCAGAGCTCTCTGTAAAAAGTTACGTGTTCTGGCTGAAATGAGCCCTACTGCCAATTCTGAGAGGCACTTTGGTCTAATTCCTCAGGGAAAACTCGTACTTGAAACTTGAAGGCGTTTTTGTGCTTTTCAGACCGTGAGGAGCATGAATATGTGTTTCTTCTGCAAATATGAGCTCCCTGTAAAAAGTTACGTGTTCTGGCTGAAATGACCCCTACTGCCAATTCTGAGATGCCCTTTGGTCTAACTCCCCAGGGAAAGCTCGTACTTGAAAATTGAAGGCTCTTTTTGCGGTTTTCAGACCGTGAGGAGCATGAATATGTGTTTCTTCTGCAAATCTGACCTCTGTGACAAAAGTTACGTTTTCTGGCTGAAATGAGCCCTACTGCCAATTCTGAGATGCACTTTGGTCTAACTCCTGAGGGAAAGCTCGTACTTGAAACTTGAAGGCGTTTTTGTGCTTTTCAGACCGTGAGGAGCATGAATAAGTGTTTCTTCTGCAAATCTGAGTTCTGTGTCAAAAGTTACGTTTTCTGGTTGAATTGAGCCCTACTGCCAATTCTAAGATGCACTTTGGTCTAACTCCCCAGGGAAAGGTCGTACTTGAAAATTGAAGGCGTTTTTGTGCTTTTCAGACTGTGACGAGCATGAATATGTGTTTCTTCTGCAAATCTGAGCTCTTTGTCAAAAGTTACGTGTTCTGGCTGAAATGAGCCCTACTGCCAATTCTGAGATGCACTTTGATCTAACTCCCCAGGGAAAGCTAGTACTTGAAAATTGAAGGCGTTTTTGTTCTTTTCAGACCGTGAGGAGCATGAATATGTGTTTCTTCTGCAAATCTGACCTCTGTGACAAACCTTACGTTTTCTGGCTGAAATGAGCCCTACTGCCAATTCTGGGATGCACTCTGCTCTAACTTCTCAGGGAAAGCGCCTACTTGAAAATTGAAGTCGTTTTTGTGCTTTTCAGACCGTGAGGAGCATGAATATGTGTTTCTTCTGCAAATCTGACCTCTGTGACAAAAGTTACGTTTTCTGGCTGAAATGAGCCCTACTGCCAATTCTGAGATGCACTTTGGTCTAACTCCTGAGGGAAAGCTCGTACTTGAAACTTGAAGGCGTTTTTGTGCTTTTCAGACCGTGAGGAGCATGAATAAGTGTTTCTTCTGCAAATCTGAGTTCTGTGTCAAAAGTTACGTTTTCTGGTTGAATTGAGCCCTACTGCCAATTCTAAGATGCACTTTGGTCTAACTCCCCAGGGAAAGCTTTTACTTGAAAATTGAAGGCGTTTTTGTGCTTTTCAGACTGTGACGAGCATGAATATGTGTTTCTTCTGCAAATCTGAGCTCTTTGTCAAAAGTTACGTGTTCTGGCTGAAATGAGCCCTACTGCCAATTCTGAGATGCACTTTGATCTAACTCCCCAGGGAAAGCTAGTACTTGAAAATTGAAGGCGTTTTTGTTCTTTTCAGACTGTGAGGAGCATGAATATGTGTTTCTTCTGCAAATCTGAGTTCTGTGTCAAAAGTTACGTGTTCTGGCTGAAATGAGCCCTACTGCCAATTCTGAGATGCACTTTGGTCTAATTCCTCAGGGAAAACTCGTACTTGAAAATTGAAGGCGTTTTTGTGCTTTTTAGACTGTGAGGAGCATGAATATGTGTTTCTTCTGCAAATATGATCTCTGTGACAAAAGTTACGTTTTCTGGCTGAAATGAGCCCTACTGCCAATTCTGTGATGCACTTTGGTCTAACTCCTCAGGGAAAGCTCGTTCTTGAAACTTGAAGGCGCTTTTGTGCTTTTCAGACCGTGAGGAGCATGAATAAGTGTTTCTTCTGCAAATCTGAGTTCTGTGTCAAAAGTTACGTTCTCTGGATGAATTGAGCCCTACTGCCAATTCTAAGATGCACTTTGATCTAACTCCCCAGGGAAAGCTAGTACTTGAAAATTGAAGGCGTTTTTGTTCTTTTCAGACCGTGAGGAGCATGAATATGTGTTTCTTCTGCAAATCTGAGTTCTGTGTCAAAAGTTACGTGTTCCTGCTGAAATGAGCCCTACTGCCAATTCTGAGATGCACTTTGGTCTAACTTCTAAAGGAAAGCTTGTACTTGAAAATTGAAGGCGTTTTTGTGCTTTTCAGACTGTGAGGAGCATGAATATGTGTTTCTTCTGCAAATCTGAGCTCTCTGTAAAAAGTTACGTGTTCTGGCTGAAATGAGCCCTACTGCCAATTCTGAGAGGCACTTTGGTCTATTTCCTCAGGGAAAACTCGTACTTGAAACTTGAAGGCGTTTTTGTGCTTTTCAGACTGTGAGGAGCATGAATAAGTGTTTCTTCTGCAAATCTGAGTTCCCTGTAAAAAGTTACGTGTTCTGGCTGAAATGAGCCCTACTGCCAATTCTGAGAGGCACTTTGCTCTAACTTCTCAGGGAAAGCTCGTACTTGAAAATTGAAGTCGTTTTTGTGGTTTTCAGACCGTGAGGAGCATGAATATGTGTTTCTTCTGCAAATCAGAGCTCTCTGTAAAAAGTTACGTGTTCTGGCTGAAAAGAGCCCTACTGCCAATTCTGAGAGGCACTTTCGTCTAATTCCTCAGGGAAAACTCGTACTTGAAACTTGAAGGCGTTTTTGTGCTTTTCAGACTGTGAGGAGCATGAATATGTGTTTCTTCTGCAAATATGAGCTCCCTGTAAAAAGTTACGTGTTCTGGCTGAAATGACCCCTACTGCCAATTCTGAGATGCCCTTTGGTCTAACTCCCCAGGGAAAGCTCGTACTTGAAACTTGAAGGCGTTTTTGTGCTTTTCAGACCGTGAGGAGCATGAATAAGTGTTTCTTCTGCAAATCTGAGTTCTGTGTCAAAAGTTACGTTTTCTGGATGAATTGAGCCCTACTGCCAATTCTGAGAGGCATTTTTGGTCTAATTCCTCAGGGAAAACTCGTACTTGAAACGTGAAGGAGTTTTTGTGCTTTTCAGACTGTGAGGAGCATGAATATGTGTTTCTTCTGCAAATCTGAGCTCTGTGTCAAAAGTTACGTTTTCTGGCTGAATTGAGCCCTACTGCCAATTCTGAGATGCACTTTGCTCTAACTTCTCAGGGAAAGCTCGTACTTGAAACTTGAAGTCGTTTTTGTGCTTTTCAGACCGTGAGGAGCATGAATATGTGTTTCTTCTGCAAATCTGACCTCTGTGTCAAAAGTTACTTTTCCTGCTTGAATTGAGCCCTACTTACAATTCTGAGATGCCCTTTGGTCTAACTCCCCAGGGAAAGCTCGTACTTGAAAATTGAAGGCTCTTTTTGTGGTTTTAAGACCGTGAGGAGCATGAATATGTGTTTCTTCTGCAAATCTGAGCTCTCTGTAAAAAGTTACGTGTTCTGGCTGAAATGAGCCCTAACTGCCAATTCTGAGAGGCACTTTGGTCTAATTCCTCAGGGAAAACTCGTACTTGAAACCTGAAGGCGTTTTTGTGCTTTTCAGACCGTGAGGAGCATGAATATGTGTTTCTTCTGCAAATCTGAGCTCTCTGTAAAAAGTTACGTGTTCTGGCTGAAATGAGCCCTACTGTCAATTCTGAGATGCACTTTGCTCTAACTTCTCAGGGAAAGCTCGTACTTGAAAATTGAAGGCGTTTTTGTGCTTTTCAGACTGTGACGAGCATGAATATGTGTTTCTTCTGCAAATCTGAGCTCTTTGTCAAAAGTTACGTGTTCTGGCTGAAATGAGCCCTACTGCCAATTCTGAGATGCACTTTGATCTAACTCCCCAGGGAAAGCTAGTACTTGAAAATTGAAGGCGTTTTTGTTCTTTTCAGACCGTGAGGAGCATGAATATGTGTTTCTTCTGCAAATCTGAGTTCTGTGTCAAAAGTTACGTGTTCTGGCTGAAATGAGCCCTACTGCCAATTCTGAGATACACTTTGGTCTAATTCATCAGGGAAAACTCGTACTTGAAAATTGAAGGCGTTTTTGTGCTTTTTAGACTGTGAGGAGCATGAATATGTGTTTCTTCTGCAAATATGATCTCTGTGACAAAAGTTACGTTTTCTGGCTGAAATGAGCCCTACTGCCAATTCTGTGATGCACTTTGGTCTAACTCCTCAGGGAAAGTTCGTTCTTGAAACTTGAAGGCGCTTTTGTGCTTTTCAGACCGTGAGGAGCATGAATAAGTGTTTCTTCTGCAAATCTGAGTTCTGTGTCAAAAGTTACGTTCTCTGGATGAATTGAGCCCTACTGCCAATTCTAAGATGCACTTTGATCTAACTCCCCAGGGAAAGCTAGTACTTGAAAATTGAAGGCATTTTTGTTCTTTTCAGACCGTGAGGAGCATGAATATGTGTTTCTTCTGCAAATATGAGCTCCCTGTAAAAAGTTACGTGTTCCTGCTGAAATGAGCCCTACTGCCAATTCTGAGATGCACTTTGGTCTAACTCCTGAGGGAAAGCTCGTACTTGAAACTTGAAGGCGTTTTTGTGCTTTTCAGACCGTGAGGAGCATGAATAAGTGTTTCTTCTGCAAATCTGAGTTCTGTGTCAAAAGTTACGTTCTCTGGATGAATTGTGCCCTACTGCCAATTCTGAGAGGCACTTTGGTCTAATTCCTCAGGGAAAACTCGTACTTGAAACTTGAAGGCGTTTTTGTGCTTTTCAGACCGTGAGGAGCATGAATATGTGTTTCTTCTGCAAATATGAGCTCCCTGTAAAAAGTTACGTGTTCTGGCTGAAATGAGCCCTACTGCCAATTCTGAGAGGCACTTTGCTCTAACTTCTCAGGGAAAGCTCGTACTTGAAAATTGAAGTCGTTTTTGTGGTTTTCAGACCGTGAGGAGCATGAATATGTGTTTCTTCTGCAAATCAGAGCTCTCTGTAAAAAGTTACGTGTTCTGGCTGAAAAGAGCCCTACTGCCAATTCTGAGAGGCACTTTCGTCTAATTCCTCAGGGAAAACTCGTACTTGAAACTTGAAGGCGTTTTTGTGCTTTTCAGACTGTGAGGAGCATGAATATGTGTTTCTTCTGCAAATATGAGCTCCCTGTAAAAAGTTACGTGTTCTGGCTGAAATGACCCCTACTGCCAATTCTGAGATGCCCTTTGGTCTAACTCCCCAGGGAAAGCTCGTACTTGAAACTTGAAGGCGTTTTTGTGCTTTTCAGACCGTGAGGAGCATGAATAAGTGTTTCTTCTGCAAATCTGAGTTCTGTGTCAAAAGTTACGTTTTCTGGATGAATTGAGCCCTACTGCCAATTCTGAGAGGCATTTTTGGTCTAATTCCTCAGGGAAAACTCGTACTTGAAACGTGAAGGAGTTTTTGTGCTTTTCAGACTGTGAGGAGCATGAATATGTGTTTCTTCTGCAAATCTGAGCTCTGTGTCAAAAGTTACGTTTTCTGGCTGAATTGAGCCCTACTGCCAATTCTGAGATGCACTTTGCTCTAACTTCTCAGGGAAAGCTCGTACTTGAAACTTGAAGTCGTTTTTGTGCTTTTCAGACCGTGAGGAGCATGAATATGTGTTTCTTCTGCAAATCTGACCTCTGTGTCAAAAGTTACTTTTCCTGCTTGAATTGAGCCCTACTTACAATTCTGAGATGCCCTTTGGTCTAACTCCCCAGGGAAAGCTCGTACTTGAAAATTGAAGGCTCTTTTTGTGGTTTTAAGACCGTGAGGAGCATGAATATGTGTTTCTTCTGCAAATCTGAGCTCTCTGTAAAAAGTTACGTGTTCTGGCTGAAATGAGCCCTAACTGCCAATTCTGAGAGGCACTTTGGTCTAATTCCTCAGGGAAAACTCGTACTTGAAACCTGAAGGCGTTTTTGTGCTTTTCAGACCGTGAGGAGCATGAATATGTGTTTCTTCTGCAAATCTGAGCTCTCTGTAAAAAGTTACGTGTTCTGGCTGAAATGAGCCCTACTGTCAATTCTGAGATGCACTTTGCTCTAACTTCTCAGGGAAAGCTCGTACTTGAAAATTGAAGGCGTTTTTGTGCTTTTCAGACTGTGACGAGCATGAATATGTGTTTCTTCTGCAAATCTGAGCTCTTTGTCAAAAGTTACGTGTTCTGGCTGAAATGAGCCCTACTGCCAATTCTGAGATGCACTTTGATCTAACTCCCCAGGGAAAGATAGTACTTGAAAATTGAAGGCGTTTTTGTTCTTTTCAGACCGTGAGGAGCATGAATATGTGTTTCTTCTGCAAATCTGAGTTCTGTGTCAAAAGTTACGTGTTCTGGCTGAAATGAGCCCTACTGCCAATTCTGAGATACACTTTGGTCTAATTCATCAGGGAAAACTCGTACTTGAAAATTGAAGGCGTTTTTGTGCTTTTTAGACTGTGAGGAGCATGAATATGTGTTTCTTCTGCAAATATGATCTCTGTGACAAAAGTTACGTTTTCTGGCTGAAATGAGCCCTACTGCCAATTCTGTGATGCACTTTGGTCTAACTCCTCAGGGAAAGTTCGTTCTTGAAACTTGAAGGCGCTTTTGTGCTTTTCAGACCGTGAGGAGCATGAATAAGTGTTTCTTCTGCAAATCTGAGTTCTGTGTCAAAAGTTACGTTCTCTGGATGAATTGAGCCCTACTGCCAATTCTAAGATGCACTTTGATCTAACTCCCCAGGGAAAGCTAGTACTTGAAAATTGAAGGCATTTTTGTTCTTTTCAGACCGTGAGGAGCATGAATATGTGTTTCTTCTGCAAATATGAGCTCCCTGTAAAAAGTTACGTGTTCCTGCTGAAATGAGCCCTACTGCCAATTCTGAGATGCACTTTGGTCTAACTCCTGAGGGAAAGCTCGTACTTGAAACTTGAAGGCGTTTTTGTGCTTTTCAGACCGTGAGGAGCATGAATAAGTGTTTCTTCTGCAAATCTGAGTTCTGTGTCAAAAGTTACGTTCTCTGGATGAATTGTGCCCTACTGCCAATTCTGAGAGGCACTTTGGTCTAATTCCTCAGGGAAAACTCGTACTTGAAACTTGAAGGCGTTTTTGTGCTTTTCAGACCGTGAGGAGCATGAATATGTGTTTCTTCTGCAAATATGAGCTCCCTGTAAAAAGTTACGTGTTCTGGCTGAAATGAGCCCTACTGCCAATTCTGAGAGGCACTTTGCTCTAACTTCTCAGGGAAAGCTCGTACTTGAAAATTGAAGTCGTTTTTGTGCTTTTCAAACCGTGAGGAGCATGAATATGTGTTTCTTCTGCAAATCTGACCTCTGTGACAAACCTTACGTTTTCTGGCTGAAATGAGCCCTACTGCCAATTCTGAGATGCACTTTGCTCTAACTTCTCAGGGAAAGCTCCTACTTGAAAATTGAAGTCGTTTTTGTGCTTTTCAAACCGTGAGGAGCATGAATATGTGTTTCTTCTGCAAATCTGACCTCTGTGACAAACCTTACGTTTTCTGGCTGAAATGAGCCCTACTGCCAATTCTGAGATGCACTTTGCTCTAACTTCTCAGGGAAAGCTCCTACTTGAAAATTGAAGTCGTTTTTGTGCTTTTCAGACCGTGAGGAGCATGAATATGTGTTTCTTCTGCAAATCTGACCTCTGTGACAAAAGTTACGTTTTCTGGCTGAAATGAGCCCTACTGCCAATTCTGAGATGCACTTTGGTCTAACTCCCCAGGGAAAGCTCGTACTTGAAACTTGAAGGCGTTTTTGTGCTTTTCAGACCGTGAGGAGCATGAATAAGTGTTTCTTCTGCAAATCTGAGTTCTGTGTCAAAAGTTACGTTTTCTGGATGAATTGAGCCCTACTGCCAATTCTAAGATGCACTTTGGTCTAACTCCTCAGGGAAAGCTCGCTTTTGAAACTTGAAGGCGTTTTTGTGCTTTTCAGACTGTGAGGAGCATGAATATGTGTTTCTTCTGCAAATCTGAGTTCTGTGTCAAAAGTTACGTGTTCTGGCTGAAATGAGCCCTACTGCCAATTCTGAGATGCACTTTGGTCTAATTCGTCAGGGAAAACTCGTACTTGAAAATTGAAGGCGTTTTTGTGCTTTTTAGACCGTGAGGAGCATGAATATGTGTTTCTTCTGCAAATATGATCTCTCTGTAAAAAGTTACGTGTTCTGGCTGAAATGAGCCCTACTGCCAATTCTGAGATGCACTTTGGTCTAACTCCTGAGGGAAAGCTCGTACTTGAAACTTGAAGGCGTTTTTGTGCTTTTCAGACTGTGACGAGCATGAATATGTGTTTCTTCTGCAAATCTGAGCTCTGTCTCAAAAGTTACGTGTTCTGGCTGAAATGAGCCCTACTGCCAATTCTGAGATGCACTTTGCTCTAACTTCTGAGGGAAAGCTCGTACTTGAAAATTGAAGTCGTTTTTGTGCTTTTCAGACCGTGAGGAGCATGAATATGTGTTTCTTCTGCAAATATGACCTCTGTGACAAAAGTTATGTTTTCTGGCTGAATGAGCCCTACTGCCAATTCTGTGATGCACTTTGGTCTAACTCCTCAGGGAAAGCTCGCTCTTGAAACTTGAAGGCGTTTTTGTGCTTTTCAGACTGTGAGGAGCATGAATATGTGTTTCTTCTGCAAATCTGAGTTCTGTGTCAAAAGTTACGTGTTCTGGCTGAAATGAGCCCTACTGCCAATTCTGAGATGCACTTTGGTCTAATTCGTCAGGGAAAACTCGTACTTGAAAATTGAAGGCGTTTTTGTGCTTTTTAGACCGTGAGGAGCATGAATATGTGTTTCTTCTGCAAATCTGAGCTCTCTGTAAAAAGTTACGTGTTCTGGCTGAAATGAGCCCTACTGCCAATTCTGAGATGCACTTTGCTCTAACTTCTCAGGGAAAGCTCGTACTTGAAAATTGAAGTCGTTTTTGTGCTTTTCAAACCGTGAGGAGCATGAATATGTGTTTCTTCTGCAAATCTGACCTCTGTGACAAACCTTACGTTTTCTGGCTGAAATGAGCCCTACTGCCAATTCTGAGATGCACTTTGCTCTAACTTCTCAGGGAAAGCTCCTACTTGAAAATTGAAGTCGTTTTTGTGCTTTTCAGACCGTGAGGAGCATGAATATGTGTTTCTTCTGCAAATCTGAGCTCTCTGTAAAAAGTTACGTGTTCTGGCTGAAATGAGCCCTACTGCCAATTCTGAGATGCACTTTGCTCTAACTTCTCAGGGAAAGCTCGTACTTGAAAATTGAAGTCGTTTTTGTGCTTTTCAAACCGTGAGGAGCATGAATATGTGTTTCTTCTGCAAATCTGACCTCTGTGACAAACCTTACGTTTTCTGGCTGAAATGAGCCCTACTGCCAATTCTGAGATGCACTTTGGTCTAACTCCTGAGGGAAAGCTCGTACTTGAAACTTGAAGGCGTTTTTGTGCTTTTCAGACCGTGAGGAGCATGAATAAGTGTTTCTTCTGCAAATCTGAGTTCTGTGTCAAAAGTTACGTTTTCTGGATGAATTGAGCCCTACTGCCAATTCTAAGATGCACTTTGGTCTAACTCCTCAGGGAAAGCTCGCTCTTGAAACTTGAAGGCGTTTTTGTGCTTTTCAGACTGTGAGGAGCATGAATATGTGTTTCTTCTGCAAATCTGAGTTCTGTGTCAAAAGTTACGTGTTCTGGCTGAAATGAGCCCTACTGCCAATTCTGAGATGCACTTTGGTCTAATTCGTCAGGGAAAACTCGTACTTGAAAATTGAAGACGTTTTTGTGCTTTTTAGACCGTGAGGAGCATGAATATGTGTTTCTTCTGCAAATATGATCTCTCTGTAAAAAGTTACGTGTTCTGGCTGAAATGAGCCCTACTGCCAATTCTGAGATGCACTTTGGTCTAACTCCTGAGGGAAAGCTCGTACTTGAAACTTGAAGGCGTTTTTGTGCTTTTCAGACTGTGACGAGCATGAATATGTGTTTCTTCTGCAAATCTGAGCTCTGTCTCAAAAGTTACGTGTTCTGGCTGAAATGAGCCCTACTGCCAATTCTGAGATGCACTTTGCTCTAACTTCTGAGGGAAAGCTCGTACTTGAAAATTGAAGTCGTTTTTGTGCTTTTCAGACCGTGAGGAGCATGAATATGTGTTTCTTCTGCAAATATGACCTCTGTGACAAAAGTTATGTTTTCTGGCTGAATGAGCCCTACTGCCAATTCTGTGATGCACTTTGGTCTAACTCCTCAGGGAAAGCTCGCTCTTGAAACTTGAAGGCGTTTTTGTGCTTTTCAGACTGTGAGGAGCATGAATATGTGTTTCTTCTGCAAATCTGAGTTCTGTGTCAAAAGTTACGTGTTCTGGCTGAAATGAGCCCTACTGCCAATTCTGAGATGCACTTTGGTCTAATTCGTCAGGGAAAACTCGTACTTGAAAATTGAAGGCGTTTTTGTGCTTTTTAGACCGTGAGGAGCATGAATATGTGTTTCTTCTGCAAATCTGAGCTCTCTGTAAAAAGTTACGTGTTCTGGCTGAAATGAGCCCTACTGCCAATTCTGAGATGCACTTTGGTCTAACTCCTGAGGGAAAGCTCGTACTTGAAACTTGAAGGCGTTTTTGTGCTTTTCAGACTGTGACGAGCATGAATATGTGTTTCTTCTGCAAATCTGAGCTCTGTCTCAAAAGTTACGTGTTCTGGCTGAAATGAGCCCTACTGCCAATTCTGAGATGCACTTTGCTCTAACTTCTGAGGGAAAGCTCGTACTTGAAAATTGAAGTCGTTTTTGTGCTTTTCAGACCGTGAGGAGCATGAATATGTGTTTCTTCTGCAAATATGACCTCTGTGACAAAAGTTATGTTTTCTGGCTGAATGAGCCCTACTGCCAATTCTGAGATGCACTTTGGTCTAACTCCTGAGGGAAAGCTCGTACTTGAAACTTGAAGGCGTTTTTGTGCTTTTCAGACTGTGACGAGCATGAATATGTGTTTCTTCTGCAAATCTGAGCTCTGTCTCAAAAGTTACGTGTTCTGGCTGAAATGAGCCCTACTGCCAATTCTGAGATGCACTTTGCTCTAACTTCTGAGGGAAAGCTCGTACTTGAAAATTGAAGTCGTTTTTGTGCTTTTCAGACCGTGAGGAGCATGAATATGTGTTTCTTCTGCAAATATGACCTCTGTGACAAAAGTTATGTTTTCTGGCTGAATGAGCCCTACTGCCAATTCTGTGATGCACTTTGGTCTAACTCCTCAGGGAAAGCTCGCTCTTGAAACTTGAAGGCGTTTTTGTGCTTTTCAGACTGTGAGGAGCATGAATATGTGTTTCTTCTGCAAATCTGAGTTCTGTGTCAAAAGTTACGTGTTCTGGCTGAAATGAGCCCTACTGCCAATTCTGAGATGCACTTTGGTCTAATTCGTCAGGGAAAACTCGTACTTGAAAATTGAAGGCGTTTTTGTGCTTTTTAGACCGTGAGGAGCATGAATATGTGTTTCTTCTGCAAATCTGAGCTCTCTGTAAAAAGTTACGTGTTCTGGCTGAAATGAGCCCTACTGCCAATTCTGAGATGCACTTTGGTCTAACTCCTGAGGGAAAGCTCGTACTTGAAACTTGAAGGCGTTTTTGTGCTTTTCAGACCGTGAGGAGCATGAATAAGTGTTTCTTCTGCAAATCTGAGTTCTGTGTCAAAAGTTACGTTCTCTGGATGAATTGTGCCCTACTGCCAATTCTGAGAGGCACTTTGGTCTAATTCCTCAGGGAAAACTCGTACTTGAAACTTGAAGGCGTTTTTGTGCTTTTCAGACCGTGAGGAGCATGAATATGTGTTTCTTCTGCAAATATGAGCTCCCTGTAAAAAGTTACGTGTTCTGGCTGAAATGAGCCCTACTGCCAATTCTGAGAGGCACTTTGCTCTAACTTCTCAGGGAAAGCTCGTACTTGAAAATTGAAGTCGTTTTTGTGCTTTTCAAACCGTGAGGAGCATGAATATGTGTTTCTTCTGCAAATCTGACCTCTGTGACAAACCTTACGTTTTCTGGCTGAAATGAGCCCTACTGCCAATTCTGAGATGCACTTTGCTCTAACTTCTCAGGGAAAGCTCCTACTTGAAAATTGAAGTCGTTTTTGTGCTTTTCAAACCGTGAGGAGCATGAATATGTGTTTCTTCTGCAAATCTGACCTCTGTGACAAACCTTACGTTTTCTGGCTGAAATGAGCCCTACTGCCAATTCTGAGATGCACTTTGCTCTAACTTCTCAGGGAAAGCTCCTACTTGAAAATTGAAGTCGTTTTTGTGCTTTTCAGACCGTGAGGAGCATGAATATGTGTTTCTTCTGCAAATCTGACCTCTGTGACAAAAGTTACGTTTTCTGGCTGAAATGAGCCCTACTGCCAATTCTGAGATGCACTTTGGTCTAACTCCCCAGGGAAAGCTCGTACTTGAAACTTGAAGGCGTTTTTGTGCTTTTCAGACCGTGAGGAGCATGAATAAGTGTTTCTTCTGCAAATCTGAGTTCTGTGTCAAAAGTTACGTTTTCTGGATGAATTGAGCCCTACTGCCAATTCTAAGATGCACTTTGGTCTAACTCCTCAGGGAAAGCTCGCTCTTGAAACTTGAAGGCGTTTTTGTGCTTTTCAGACTGTGAGGAGCATGAATATGTGTTTCTTCTGCAAATCTGAGTTCTGTGTCAAAAGTTACGTGTTCTGGCTGAAATGAGCCCTACTGCCAATTCTGAGATGCACTTTGGTCTAATTCGTCAGGGAAAACTCGTACTTGAAAATTGAAGGCGTTTTTGTGCTTTTTAGACCGTGAGGAGCATGAATATGTGTTTCTTCTGCAAATATGATCTCTCTGTAAAAAGTTACGTGTTCTGGCTGAAATGAGCCCTACTGCCAATTCTGAGATGCACTTTGGTCTAACTCCTGAGGGAAAGCTCGTACTTGAAACTTGAAGGCGTTTTTGTGCTTTTCAGACTGTGACGAGCATGAATATGTGTTTCTTCTGCAAATCTGAGCTCTGTCTCAAAAGTTACGTGTTCTGGCTGAAATGAGCCCTACTGCCAATTCTGAGATGCACTTTGCTCTAACTTCTGAGGGAAAGCTCGTACTTGAAAATTGAAGTCGTTTTTGTGCTTTTCAGACCGTGAGGAGCATGAATATGTGTTTCTTCTGCAAATATGACCTCTGTGACAAAAGTTATGTTTTCTGGCTGAATGAGCCCTACTGCCAATTCTGTGATGCACTTTGGTCTAACTCCTCAGGGAAAGCTCGCTCTTGAAACTTGAAGGCGTTTTTGTGCTTTTCAGACTGTGAGGAGCATGAATATGTGTTTCTTCTGCAAATCTGAGTTCTGTGTCAAAAGTTACGTGTTCTGGCTGAAATCAGCCCTACTGCCAATTCTGAGATGCACTTTGGTCTAATTCGTCAGGGAAAACTCGTACTTGAAAATTGAAGGCGTTTTTGTGCTTTTTAGACCGTGAGGAGCATGAATATGTGTTTCTTCTGCAAATCTGAGCTCTCTGTAAAAAGTTACGTGTTCTGGCTGAAATGAGCCCTACTGCCAATTCTGAGATGCACTTTGCTCTAACTTCTCAGGGAAAGCTCGTACTTGAAAATTGAAGTCGTTTTTGTGCTTTTCAAACCGTGAGGAGCATGAATATGTGTTTCTTCTGCAAATCTGACCTCTGTGACAAACCTTACGTTTTCTGGCTGAAATGAGCCCTACTGCCAATTCTGAGATGCACTTTGCTCTAACTTCTCAGGGAAAGCTCCTACTTGAAAATTGAAGTCGTTTTTGTGCTTTTCAGACCGTGAGGAGCATGAATA
Source organism: Pantherophis guttatus (assembly GCF_059756535.1). Lineage (NCBI taxonomy): Eukaryota > Metazoa > Chordata > Lepidosauria > Squamata > Colubridae > Pantherophis > Pantherophis guttatus. The sequence goes on along the minus strand of NC_142065.1, from coordinate 115,051,323 downwards.
TGTGTTTCTTCTGCAAATCTGAGCTCTCTGTAAAAAGTTACGTGTTCTGGCTGAAATGAGCCCTACTGCCAATTCTGAGATGCACTTTGCTCTAACTTCTCAGGGAAAGCTCGTACTTGAAAATTGAAGTCGTTTTTGTGCTTTTCAAACCGTGAGGAGCATGAATATGTGTTTCTTCTGCAAATCTGACCTCTGTGACAAACCTTACGTTTTCTGGCTGAAATGAGCCCTACTGCCAATTCTGAGATGCACTTTGGTCTAACTCCTGAGGGAAAGCTCGTACTTGAAACTTGAAGGCGTTTTTGTGCTTTTCAGACCGTGAGGAGCATGAATAAGTGTTTCTTCTGCAAATCTGAGTTCTGTGTCAAAAGTTACGTTTTCTGGATGAATTGAGCCCTACTGCCAATTCTAAGATGCACTTTGGTCTAACTCCTCAGGGAAAGCTCGCTCTTGAAACTTGAAGGCGTTTTTGTGCTTTTCAGACTGTGAGGAGCATGAATATGTGTTTCTTCTGCAAATCTGAGTTCTGTGTCAAAAGTTACGTGTTCTGGCTGAAATGAGCCCTACTGCCAATTCTGAGATGCACTTTGGTCTAATTCGTCAGGGAAAACTCGTACTTGAAAATTGAAGACGTTTTTGTGCTTTTTAGACCGTGAGGAGCATGAATATGTGTTTCTTCTGCAAATATGATCTCTCTGTAAAAAGTTACGTGTTCTGGCTGAAATGAGCCCTACTGCCAATTCTGAGATGCACTTTGGTCTAACTCCTGAGGGAAAGCTCGTACTTGAAACTTGAAGGCGTTTTTGTGCTTTTCAGACTGTGACGAGCATGAATATGTGTTTCTTCTGCAAATCTGAGCTCTGTCTCAAAAGTTACGTGTTCTGGCTGAAATGAGCCCTACTGCCAATTCTGAGATGCACTTTGCTCTAACTTCTGAGGGAAAGCTCGTACTTGAAAATTGAAGTCGTTTTTGTGCTTTTCAGACCGTGAGGAGCATGAATATGTGTTTCTTCTGCAAATATGACCTCTGTGACAAAAGTTATGTTTTCTGGCTGAATGAGCCCTACTGCCAATTCTGTGATGCACTTTGGTCTAACTCCTCAGGGAAAGCTCGCTCTTGAAACTTGAAGGCGTTTTTGTGCTTTTCAGACTGTGAGGAGCATGAATATGTGTTTCTTCTGCAAATCTGAGTTCTGTGTCAAAAGTTACGTGTTCTGGCTGAAATGAGCCCTACTGCCAATTCTGAGATGCACTTTGGTCTAATTCGTCAGGGAAAACTCGTACTTGAAAATTGAAGGCGTTTTTGTGCTTTTTAGACCGTGAGGAGCATGAATATGTGTTTCTTCTGCAAATCTGAGCTCTCTGTAAAAAGTTACGTGTTCTGGCTGAAATGAGCCCTACTGCCAATTCTGAGATGCACTTTGGTCTAACTCCTGAGGGAAAGCTCGTACTTGAAACTTGAAGGCGTTTTTGTGCTTTTCAGACTGTGACGAGCATGAATATGTGTTTCTTCTGCAAATCTGAGCTCTGTCTCAAAAGTTACGTGTTCTGGCTGAAATGAGCCCTACTGCCAATTCTGAGATGCACTTTGCTCTAACTTCTGAGGGAAAGCTCGTACTTGAAAATTGAAGTCGTTTTTGTGCTTTTCAGACCGTGAGGAGCATGAATATGTGTTTCTTCTGCAAATATGACCTCTGTGACAAAAGTTATGTTTTCTGGCTGAATGAGCCCTACTGCCAATTCTGAGATGCACTTTGGTCTAACTCCTGAGGGAAAGCTCGTACTTGAAACTTGAAGGCGTTTTTGTGCTTTTCAGACTGTGACGAGCATGAATATGTGTTTCTTCTGCAAATCTGAGCTCTGTCTCAAAAGTTACGTGTTCTGGCTGAAATGAGCCCTACTGCCAATTCTGAGATGCACTTTGCTCTAACTTCTGAGGGAAAGCTCGTACTTGAAAATTGAAGTCGTTTTTGTGCTTTTCAGACCGTGAGGAGCATGAATATGTGTTTCTTCTGCAAATATGACCTCTGTGACAAAAGTTATGTTTTCTGGCTGAATGAGCCCTACTGCCAATTCTGTGATGCACTTTGGTCTAACTCCTCAGGGAAAGCTCGCTCTTGAAACTTGAAGGCGTTTTTGTGCTTTTCAGACTGTGAGGAGCATGAATATGTGTTTCTTCTGCAAATCTGAGTTCTGTGTCAAAAGTTACGTGTTCTGGCTGAAATGAGCCCTACTGCCAATTCTGAGATGCACTTTGGTCTAATTCGTCAGGGAAAACTCGTACTTGAAAATTGAAGGCGTTTTTGTGCTTTTTAGACCGTGAGGAGCATGAATATGTGTTTCTTCTGCAAATCTGAGCTCTCTGTAAAAAGTTACGTGTTCTGGCTGAAATGAGCCCTACTGCCAATTCTGAGATGCACTTTGGTCTAACTCCTGAGGGAAAGCTCGTACTTGAAACTTGAAGGCGTTTTTGTGCTTTTCAGACTGTGACGAGCATGAATATGTGTTTCTTCTGCAAATCTGAGCTCTGTGTCAAAAGTTACGTGTTCTGGCTGAAATGAGCCCTACTGCCAATTCTGAGATGCACTTTGGTCTAACTCCTCAGAGAAAGCTCGTTCTTGAAACTTGAAGGCGTTTTTGTGCTTTTCAGACCGTGAGGAGCATGAATATGTGTTTCTTCTGCAAATCTGACCTCTGTGACAAAAGTTACGTTTTCTGGCTGAAATGAGCCCTACTGCCAATTCTAAGATGCACTTTGATCTAACTCCCCAGGGAAAGCTAGTACTTGAAAATTGAAGGCGTTTTTGTTCTTTTCAGACTGTGAGGAGCATGAATATGTGTTTCTTCTGCAAATCTGAGTTCTGTGTCAAAAGTTACGTGTTCTGGCTGAAATGAGCCCTACTGCCAATTCTGAGATGCACTTTGGTCTAATTCCTCAGGGAAAACTCGTACTTGAAAATTGAAGGCGTTTTTGTGCTTTTTAGACTGTGAGGAGCATGAATAAGTGTTTCTTCTGCAAATCTGAGTTCTGTGTCAAAAGTTACGTTTTCTGGATGAATTGAGCCCTACTGCCAATTCTAAGATGCACTTTGGTCTAACTCCTCAGGGAAAGCTCGCTCTTGAAACTTGAAGGCGTTTTTGTGCTTTTCAGACTGTGAGGAGCATGAATATGTGTTTCTTCTGCAAATCTGAGTTCTGTGTCAAAAGTTACGTGTTCTGGCTGAAATGAGCCCTACTGCCAATTCTGAGATGCACTTTGGTCTAATTCGTCAGGGAAAACTCGTACTTGAAAATTGAAGGCGTTTTTGTGCTTTTTAGACCGTGAGGAGCATGAATATGTGTTTCTTCTGCAAATATGATCTCTCTGTAAAAAGTTACGTGTTCTGGCTGAAATGAGCCCTACTGCCAATTCTGAGATGCACTTTGGTCTAACTCCTGAGGGAAAGCTCGTACTTGAAACTTGAAGGCGTTTTTGTGCTTTTCAGACTGTGACGAGCATGAATATGTGTTTCTTCTGCAAATCTGAGCTCTGTCTCAAAAGTTACGTGTTCTGGCTGAAATGAGCCCTACTGCCAATTCTGAGATGCACTTTGCTCTAACTTCTGAGGGAAAGCTCGTACTTGAAAATTGAAGTCGTTTTTGTGCTTTTCAGACCGTGAGGAGCATGAATATGTGTTTCTTCTGCAAATATGACCTCTGTGACAAAAGTTATGTTTTCTGGCTGAATGAGCCCTACTGCCAATTCTGTGATGCACTTTGGTCTAACTCCTCAGGGAAAGCTCGCTCTTGAAACTTGAAGGCGTTTTTGTGCTTTTCAGACTGTGAGGAGCATGAATATGTGTTTCTTCTGCAAATCTGAGTTCTGTGTCAAAAGTTACGTGTTCTGGCTGAAATGAGCCCTACTGCCAATTCTGAGATGCACTTTGGTGTAACTCCTGAGGGAAAGCTCGTACTTGAAACTTGAAGGCGTTTTTGTGCTTTTCAGACCGTGAGGAGCATGAATATGTGTTTCTTCTGCAAATCTGAGTTCTGTGTCAAAAGTTACGTTTTCTGGCTGAAATGAGCCCTACTGCCAATTCTGAGATGCACTTTGGTCTAACTCCCCAGGGAAAGCTCGTACTTGAAACTTGAAGGCGTTTTTGTGCTTTTCAGACCGTGAGGAGCATGAATAAGTGTTTCTTCTGCAAATCTGAGTTCTGTGTCAAAAGTTACGTTTTCTGGATGAATTGAGCCCTACTGCCAATTCTAAGATGCACTTTGGTCTAACTCCTCAGGGAAAGCTCGCTCTTGAAACTTGAAGGCGTTTTTGTGCTTTTCAGACTGTGAGGAGCATGAATATGTGTTTCTTCTGCAAATCTGAGTTCTGTGTCAAAAGTTACGTGTTCTGGCTGAAATGAGCCCTACTGCCAATTCTGAGATGCACTTTGGTCTAATTCGTCAGGGAAAACTCGTACTTGAAAATTGAAGGCGTTTTTGTGCTTTTTAGACCGTGAGGAGCATGAATATGTGTTTCTTCTGCAAATATGATCTCTCTGTAAAAAGTTACGTGTTCTGGCTGAAATGAGCCCTACTGCCAATTCTGAGATGCACTTTGGTCTAACTCCTGAGGGAAAGCTCGTACTTGAAACTTGAAGGCGTTTTTGTGCTTTTCAGACTGTGACGAGCATGAATATGTGTTTCTTCTGCAAATCTGAGCTCTGTCTCAAAAGTTACGTGTTCTGGCTGAAATGAGCCCTACTGCCAATTCTGAGATGCACTTTGCTCTAACTTCTGAGGGAAAGCTCGTACTTGAAAATTGAAGTCGTTTTTGTGCTTTTCAGACCGTGAGGAGCATGAATATGTGTTTCTTCTGCAAATATGACCTCTGTGACAAAAGTTATGTTTTCTGGCTGAATGAGCCCTACTGCCAATTCTGTGATGCACTTTGGTCTAACTCCTCAGGGAAAGCTCGCTCTTGAAACTTGAAGGCGTTTTTGTGCTTTTCAGACTGTGAGGAGCATGAATATGTGTTTCTTCTGCAAATCTGAGTTCTGTGTCAAAAGTTACGTGTTCTGGCTGAAATGAGCCCTACTGCCAATTCTGAGATGCACTTTGGTCTAATTCGTCAGGGAAAACTCGTACTTGAAAATTGAAGGCGTTTTTGTGCTTTTTAGACCGTGAGGAGCATGAATATGTGTTTCTTCTGCAAATCTGAGCTCTCTGTAAAAAGTTACGTGTTCTGGCTGAAATGAGCCCTACTGCCAATTCTGAGATGCACTTTGCTCTAACTTCTCAGGGAAAGCTCGTACTTGAAAATTGAAGTCGTTTTTGTGCTTTTCAAACCGTGAGGAGCATGAATATGTGTTTCTTCTGCAAATCTGACCTCTGTGACAAACCTTACGTTTTCTGGCTGAAATGAGCCCTACTGCCAATTCTGAGATGCACTTTGCTCTAACTTCTCAGGGAAAGCTCCTACTTGAAAATTGAAGTCGTTTTTGTGCTTTTCAGACCGTGAGGAGCATGAATATGTGTTTCTTCTGCAAATCTGAGCTCTCTGTAAAAAGTTACGTGTTCTGGCTGAAATGAGCCCTACTGCCAATTCTGAGATGCACTTTGCTCTAACTTCTCAGGGAAAGCTCGTACTTGAAAATTGAAGTCGTTTTTGTGCTTTTCAAACCGTGAGGAGCATGAATATGTGTTTCTTCTGCAAATCTGACCTCTGTGACAAACCTTACGTTTTCTGGCTGAAATGAGCCCTACTGCCAATTCTGAGATGCACTTTGGTCTAATTCCTCAGGGAAAACTCGTACTTGAAAATTGAAGGCGTTTTTGTGCTTTTTAGACTGTGAGGAGGATGAATATGTGTTTCTTCTGCAAATATGATCTCTCTGTAAAAAGTTACGTGTTCTGGCTGAAATGAGCCCTACTGCCAATTCTGAGATGCACTTTGGTGTAACTCCTGAGGGAAAGCTCGTACTTGAAACTTGAAGGCGTTTTTGTGCTTTTCAGACCGTGAGGAGCATGAATATGTGTTTCTTCTGCAAATCTGAGTTCTGTGTCAAAAGTTACGTTTTCTGGCTGAAATGAGCCCTACTGCCAATTCTGAGATGCACTTTGGTCTAACTCCCCAGGGAAAGCTCGTACTTGAAACTTGAAGGCGTTTTTGTGCTTTTCAGACCGTGAGGAGCATGAATAAGTGTTTCTTCTGCAAATCTGAGTTCTGTGTCAAAAGTTACGTTTTCTGGATGAATTGAGCCCTACTGCCAATTCTAAGATGCACTTTGGTCTAACTCCTCAGGGAAAGCTCGCTCTTGAAACTTGAAGGCGTTTTTGTGCTTTTCAGACTGTGAGGAGCATGAATATGTGTTTCTTCTGCAAATCTGAGTTCTGTGTCAAAAGTTACGTGTTCTGGCTGAAATGAGCCCTACTGCCAATTCTGAGATGCACTTTGGTCTAATTCGTCAGGGAAAACTCGTACTTGAAAATTGAAGGCGTTTTTGTGCTTTTTAGACCGTGAGGAGCATGAATATGTGTTTCTTCTGCAAATATGATCTCTCTGTAAAAAGTTACGTGTTCTGGCTGAAATGAGCCCTACTGCCAATTCTGAGATGCACTTTGGTCTAACTCCTGAGGGAAAGCTCGTACTTGAAACTTGAAGGCGTTTTTGTGCTTTTCAGACTGTGACGAGCATGAATATGTGTTTCTTCTGCAAATCTGAGCTCTGTCTCAAAAGTTACGTGTTCTGGCTGAAATGAGCCCTACTGCCAATTCTGAGATGCACTTTGCTCTAACTTCTGAGGGAAAGCTCGTACTTGAAAATTGAAGTCGTTTTTGTGCTTTTCAGACCGTGAGGAGCATGAATATGTGTTTCTTCTGCAAATATGACCTCTGTGACAAAAGTTATGTTTTCTGGCTGAATGAGCCCTACTGCCAATTCTGTGATGCACTTTGGTCTAACTCCTCAGGGAAAGCTCGCTCTTGAAACTTGAAGGCGTTTTTGTGCTTTTCAGACTGTGAGGAGCATGAATATGTGTTTCTTCTGCAAATCTGAGTTCTGTGTCAAAAGTTACGTGTTCTGGCTGAAATGAGCCCTACTGCCAATTCTGAGATGCACTTTGGTCTAATTCGTCAGGGAAAACTCGTACTTGAAAATTGAAGGCGTTTTTGTGCTTTTTAGACCGTGAGGAGCATGAATATGTGTTTCTTCTGCAAATCTGAGCTCTCTGTAAAAAGTTACGTGTTCTGGCTGAAATGAGCCCTACTGCCAATTCTGAGATGCACTTTGCTCTAACTTCTCAGGGAAAGCTCGTACTTGAAAATTGAAGTCGTTTTTGTGCTTTTCAAACCGTGAGGAGCATGAATATGTGTTTCTTCTGCAAATCTGACCTCTGTGACAAACCTTACGTTTTCTGGCTGAAATGAGCCCTACTGCCAATTCTGAGATGCACTTTGCTCTAACTTCTCAGGGAAAGCTCCTACTTGAAAATTGAAGTCGTTTTTGTGCTTTTCAGACCGTGAGGAGCATGAATATGTGTTTCTTCTGCAAATCTGAGCTCTCTGTAAAAAGTTACGTGTTCTGGCTGAAATGAGCCCTACTGCCAATTCTGAGATGCACTTTGCTCTAACTTCTCAGGGAAAGCTCGTACTTGAAAATTGAAGTCGTTTTTGTGCTTTTCAAACCGTGAGGAGCATGAATATGTGTTTCTTCTGCAAATCTGACCTCTGTGACAAACCTTACGTTTTCTGGCTGAAATGAGCCCTACTGCCAATTCTGAGATGCACTTTGGTCTAACTCCTGAGGGAAAGCTCGTACTTGAAACTTGAAGGCGTTTTTGTGCTTTTCAGACCGTGAGGAGCATGAATAAGTGTTTCTTCTGCAAATCTGAGTTCTGTGTCAAAAGTTACGTTTTCTGGATGAATTGAGCCCTACTGCCAATTCTAAGATGCACTTTGGTCTAACTCCTCAGGGAAAGCTCGCTCTTGAAACTTGAAGGCGTTTTTGTGCTTTTCAGACTGTGAGGAGCATGAATATGTGTTTCTTCTGCAAATCTGAGTTCTGTGTCAAAAGTTACGTGTTCTGGCTGAAAGAGCCCTACTGCCAATTCTGAGATGCACTTTGGTCTAATTCGTCAGGGAAAACTCGTACTTGAAAATTGAAGACGTTTTTGTGCTTTTTAGACCGTGAGGAGCATGAATATGTGTTTCTTCTGCAAATATGATCTCTCTGTAAAAAGTTACGTGTTCTGGCTGAAATGAGCCCTACTGCCAATTCTGAGATGCACTTTGGTCTAACTCCTGAGGGAAAGCTCGTACTTGAAACTTGAAGGCGTTTTTGTGCTTTTCAGACTGTGACGAGCATGAATATGTGTTTCTTCTGCAAATCTGAGCTCTGTCTCAAAAGTTACGTGTTCTGGCTGAAATGAGCCCTACTGCCAATTCTGAGATGCACTTTGCTCTAACTTCTGAGGGAAAGCTCGTACTTGAAAATTGAAGTCGTTTTTGTGCTTTTCAGACCGTGAGGAGCATGAATATGTGTTTCTTCTGCAAATATGACCTCTGTGACAAAAGTTATGTTTTCTGGCTGAATGAGCCCTACTGCCAATTCTGTGATGCACTTTGGTCTAACTCCTCAGGGAAAGCTCGCTCTTGAAACTTGAAGGCGTTTTTGTGCTTTTCAGACTGTGAGGAGCATGAATATGTGTTTCTTCTGCAAATCTGAGTTCTGTGTCAAAAGTTACGTGTTCTGGCTGAAATGAGCCCTACTGCCAATTCTGAGATGCACTTTGGTCTAATTCGTCAGGGAAAACTCGTACTTGAAAATTGAAGGCGTTTTTGTGCTTTTTAGACCGTGAGGAGCATGAATATGTGTTTCTTCTGCAAATCTGAGCTCTCTGTAAAAAGTTACGTGTTCTGGCTGAAATGAGCCCTACTGCCAATTCTGAGATGCACTTTGGTCTAACTCCTGAGGGAAAGCTCGTACTTGAAACTTGAAGGCGTTTTTGTGCTTTTCAGACTGTGACGAGCATGAATATGTGTTTCTTCTGCAAATCTGAGCTCTGTGTCAAAAGTTACGTGTTCTGGCTGAAATGAGCCCTACTGCCAATTCTGAGATGCACTTTGGTCTAACTCCTCAGAGAAAGCTCGTTCTTGAAACTTGAAGGCGTTTTTGTGCTTTTCAGACCGTGAGGAGCATGAATATGTGTTTCTTCTGCAAATCTGACCTCTGTGACAAAAGTTACGTTTTCTGGCTGAAATGAGCCCTACTGCCAATTCTAAGATGCACTTTGATCTAACTCCCCAGGGAAAGCTAGTACTTGAAAATTGAAGGCGTTTTTGTTCTTTTCAGACTGTGAGGAGCATGAATATGTGTTTCTTCTGCAAATCTGAGTTCTGTGTCAAAAGTTACGTGTTCTGGCTGAAATGAGCCCTACTGCCAATTCTGAGATGCACTTTGGTCTAATTCCTCAGGGAAAACTCGTACTTGAAAATTGAAGGCGTTTTTGTGCTTTTTAGACTGTGAGGAGGATGAATATGTGTTTCTTCTGCAAATATGATCTCTCTGTAAAAAGTTACGTGTTCTGGCTGAAATGAGCCCTACTGCCAATTCTGAGATGCACTTTGATCTAACTCCCCAGGGAAAGCTAGTACTTGAAAATTGAAGGCGTTTTTGTTCTTTTCAGACTGTGAGGAGCGTGAATATGTGTTTCTTCTGCAAATATGATCTCTCTGTAAAAAGTTACATGTTCTGGCTGAAATGAGCTCTACTGCCAATTCTGAGATGCACTTTGGTCTAACTCCTGAGGGAAAGCTCGTACTTGAAACTTGAAGGCGTTTTTGTGCTTTTCAGACTGTGACGAGCATGAATATGTGTTTCTTCTGCAAATCTGACCTCTGTGACAAACGTTACGTTTTCTGGCTGAAATGAGCCCTACTGCCAATTCTGAGATGCACTTTGGTCTAACTCCTCAGAGAAAGCTCGCTCTTGAAACTTGAAGGCGTTTTTGTGCTTTTCAGACTGTGACGAGCATGAATATGTGTTTCTTCTGCAAATCTGACCTCTGTGACAAAAGTTACGTTTTCTGGCTGAAATGAGCCCTACTGCCAATTCTGAGATGCACTTTGGTCTAACTCCTCAGAGAAAGCTCGCTCTTGAAACTTGAAGGCGTTTTTGTGCTTTTCAGACCGTGAGGAGCATGAATATGTGTTTCTTCTGCAAATCTGAGCTCTTTGTCAAAAGTTACGTATTCTGACTGAAATGAGCCCTACTGCCAATTCTGAGATGCACTTTGATCTAACTCCCCAGGGAAAGCTAGTACTTGAAAATTGAAGGCGTTTTTGTTCTTTTCAGACTGTGAGGAGCATGAATATGTGTTTCTTCTGCAAATCTGAGTTCTGTGTCAAAAGTTACGTGTTCTGGCTGAAATGAGCCCTACTGCCAATTCTGAGATGCACTTTGCTCTAACTTCTAAGGGATAGTTCGTACTTGAAAATTGAAGGCGTTTTTGTTCTTTTCAGACTTTGAGGAGCATGAATATGTGTTTCTTCTGCAAATCTGAGTTCTGTGTCAAAAGTTACGTGTTCTGACTGAAATGAGCCCTACTGCCAATTCTGTGATGCACTTTGGTCTAACTCCTCAGAGAAAGCTCGTACTTGAAACTTGAAGGTGTTTTTGTGCTTTTCAGACTGTGACGAGCATGAATATGTGTTTCTTCTGCAAATCTGAGCTCTGTGTCAAAAGTTACGTGTTCTGGCTGAAATGAGCCCTACTGCCAATTCTGAGATGCACTTTGCTCTAACTTCTAAGGGAAAGTTCGTACTTGAAAATTGAAGTCGTTTTTGTGCTTTTCAGACCGTGAGGAGCATGAATATGTGTTTCTTCTGCAAATCTGACCTCTGTGACAAAAGTTACGTTTTCTGGCTGAAATGAGCCCTACTGCCAATTCTGTGATGCACTTTTGTCTAACTCCTCAGGGAAAGCTCGTGCTTGAAAGTTGAAGGCGTTTTTGTGCTTTTTAGACTGTGAGGAGCATGAATATGTGTTTCTTCTGCAAATATGATCTCTCTGTAAAAAGTTACGTGTTCTGGATGAATTGAGCCCTACTGCCAATTCTGTGATGCACTTTGGTCTAACTCCTCAGAGAAAGCTCGTTCTTGAAACTTGAAGGCGTTTTTTGCTTTTCAGACCGTGAGGAGCATGAATAAGTGTTTCTTCTGCAAATCTGAGCTATTTGTCAAAAGTTACGTTCTCTGAATGAATTGAGCCCTACTGCCAATTCTAAGATGCACTTTGATCTAACTCCTCAGGGAAAGCTCGTACTTGAAAATTGAAGGCGTTTTTGTGCTTTTCAGACAGTGACGAGCATGAATATGTGTTTCTTCTGCAAATCTGAGCTCTGTGTCAAAAGTTACGTGTTCTGGCTGAAATGAGCCCTACTGCCAATTCTGAGATGCACTTTGGTCTAACTCCTCAGGGAAAGATCGTACTTGAAAATTGAAGGCGTTTTTGTGCTTCTCAGACCGTGAGGAGCATGAATATGTGTTTCTTCTGCAAATCTGAGCTCTTTGTCAAAAGTTACGTGTTCTGACTGAAATGAGCCCTACTGCCAATTCTGAGATGCACTTTGATCTAACTCCCCAGGGAAAGCTAGTACTTGAAAATTGAAGGCGTTTTTGTTCTTTTCAGACTGTGAGGAGCATGAATATGTGTTTCTTCTGCAAATCTGAGTTCTGTGTCAAAAGTTACGTGTTCTGGCTGAAATGAGCCCTACTGCCAATTCTGAGATGCACTTTGCTCTAACTTCTAAGGGATAGTTCGTACTTGAAAATTGAAGGCGTTTTTGTTCTTTTCAGACTTTGAGGAGCATGAATATGTGTTTCTTCTGCAAATCTGAGTTCTGTGTCAAAAGTTACGTGTTCTGACTGAAATGAGCCCTACTGCCAATTCTGTGATGCACTTTGGTCTAACTCCTCAGAGAAAGCTCGTACTTGAAACTTGAAGGTGTTTTTGTGCTTTTCAGACTGTGACGAGCATGAATATGTGTTTCTTCTGCAAATCTGAGCTCTGTGTCAAAAGTTACGTGTTCTGGCTGAAATGAGCCCTACTGCCAATTCTGAGATGCACTTTGATCTAACTCCCCAGGGAAAGCTAGTACTTGAAAATTGAAGGCGTTTTTGTTCTTTTCAGACTGTGAGGAGCATGAATATGTGTTTCTTCTGCAAATCTGAGCTCTGTGTCAAAAGTTACGTGTTCTGGCTGAAATGAGCCCTACTGCCAATTCTGAGATGCACTTTGGTCTAACTCCTCAGGGAAAGATCGTACTTGAAAATTGAAGGCGTTTTTGTTCTTTTCAGACTGTGAGGAGCATGAATATGTGTTTCTTCTGCAAATCTGAGCTCTGTGTCAAAAGTTACGTGTTCTGGCTGAAATGAGCCCTACTGCCAATTCTGAGATGCACTTTGGTCTAACTCCTCAGGGAAAGATCGTACTTGAAAATTGAAGGCGTTTTTGTGCTTTTCAGACCGTGAGGAGCATGAATATGTGTTTCTTCTGCAAATCTGAGCTCTTTGTCAAAAGTTACGTGTTCTGACTGAAATGAGCCCTACTGCCAATTCTGAGATGCACTTTGATCTAACTCCCCAGGGAAAGCTAGTACTTGAAAATTGAAGGCGTTTTTGTTCTTTTCAGACTGTGAGGAGCATGAATATGTGTTTCTTCTGCAAATCTGAGTTCTGTGTCAAAAGTTACGTGTTCTGGCTGAAATGAGCCCTACTGCCAATTCTGAGATGCACTTTGCTCTAACTTCTAAGGGATAGTTCGTACTTGAAAATTGAAGGCGTTTTTGTTCTTTTCAGACTTTGAGGAGCATGAATATGTGTTTCTTCTGCAAATCTGAGTTCTGTGTCAAAAGTTACGTGTTCTGACTGAAATGAGCCCTACTGCCAATTCTGTGATGCACTTTGGTCTAACTCCTCAGAGAAAGCTCGTACTTGAAACTTGAAGGTGTTTTTGTGCTTTTCAGACTGTGACGAGCATGAATATGTGTTTCTTCTGCAAATCTGAGCTCTGTGTCAAAAGTTACGTGTTCTGGCTGAAATGAGCCCTACTGCCAATTCTGAGATGCACTTTGCTCTAACTTCTAAGGGAAAGTTCGTACTTGAAAATTGAAGTCGTTTTTGTGCTTTTCAGACCGTGAGGAGCATGAATATGTGTTTCTTCTGCAAATCTGACCTCTGTGACAAAAGTTACGTTTTCTGGCTGAAATGAGCCCTACTGCCAATTCTGTGATGCACTTTTGTCTAACTCCTCAGGGAAAGCTCGTGCTTGAAAGTTGAAGGCGTTTTTGTGCTTTTTAGACTGTGAGGAGCATGAATATGTGTTTCTTCTGCAAATATGATCTCTCTGTAAAAAGTTACGTGTTCTGGATGAATTGAGCCCTACTGCCAATTCTGTGATGCACTTTGGTCTAACTCCTCAGAGAAAGCTCGTTCTTGAAACTTGAAGGCGTTTTTTGCTTTTTAGACCGTGAGGAGCATGAATAAGTGTTTCTTCTGCAAATCTGAGCTCTTTGTCAAAAGTTACGTTCTCTGAATGAATTGAGCCCTACTGCCAATTCTAAGATGCACTTTGATCTAACTCCTCAGGGAAAGCTCGTACTTGAAAATTGAAGGCGTTTTTGTGCTTTTCAGACAGTGACGAGCATGAATATGTGTTTCTTCTGCAAATCTGAGCTCTGTGTCAAAAGTTACGTGTTCTGGCTGAAATGAGCCCTACTGCCAATTCTGAGATGCACTTTGGTCTAACTCCTCAGAGAAAGCTCGTTCTTGAAACTTGAAGGCGTTTTTGTGCTTTTCAGACCGTGAGGAGCATGAATATGTGTTTCTTCTGCAAATATGATCTCTCTGTAAAAAGTTACGTGTTCTGGCTGAAATGAGCCCTACTGCCAATTCTGAGATGCACTTTGGTCTAACTCCTGAGGGAAAGCTCGTACTTGAAACTTGAAGGCGTTTTTGTGCTTTTCAGACTGTGACGAGCATGAATATGTGTTTCTTCTGCAAATCTGAGCTCTGTCTCAAAAGTTACGTGTTCTGGCTGAAATGAGCCCTACTGCCAATTCTGAGATGCACTTTGCTCTAACTTCTGAGGGAAAGCTCGTACTTGAAAATTGAAGTCGTTTTTGTGCTTTTCAGACCGTGAGGAGCATGAATATGTGTTTCTTCTGCAAATATGACCTCTGTGACAAAAGTTATGTTTTCTGGCTGAATGAGCCCTACTGCCAATTCTGAGATGCACTTTGGTCTAACTCCTGAGGGAAAGCTCGTACTTGAAACTTGAAGGCGTTTTTGTGCTTTTCAGACTGTGACGAGCATGAATATGTGTTTCTTCTGCAAATCTGAGCTCTGTCTCAAAAGTTACGTGTTCTGGCTGAAATGAGCCCTACTGCCAATTCTGAGATGCACTTTGCTCTAACTTCTGAGGGAAAGCTCGTACTTGAAAATTGAAGTCGTTTTTGTGCTTTTCAGACCGTGAGGAGCATGAATATGTGTTTCTTCTGCAAATATGACCTCTGTGACAAAAGTTATGTTTTCTGGCTGAATGAGCCCTACTGCCAATTCTGTGATGCACTTTGGTCTAACTCCTCAGGGAAAGCTCGCTCTTGAAACTTGAAGGCGTTTTTGTGCTTTTCAGACTGTGAGGAGCATGAATATGTGTTTCTTCTGCAAATCTGAGTTCTGTGTCAAAAGTTACGTGTTCTGGCTGAAATGAGCCCTACTGCCAATTCTGAGATGCACTTTGGTCTAATTCGTCAGGGAAAACTCGTACTTGAAAATTGAAGGCGTTTTTGTGCTTTTTAGACCGTGAGGAGCATGAATATGTGTTTCTTCTGCAAATCTGAGCTCTCTGTAAAAAGTTACGTGTTCTGGCTGAAATGAGCCCTACTGCCAATTCTGAGATGCACTTTGGTCTAACTCCTGAGGGAAAGCTCGTACTTGAAACTTGAAGGCGTTTTTGTGCTTTTCAGACTGTGACGAGCATGAATATGTGTTTCTTCTGCAAATCTGAGCTCTGTGTCAAAAGTTACGTGTTCTGGCTGAAATGAGCCCTACTGCCAATTCTGAGATGCACTTTGGTCTAACTCCTCAGAGAAAGCTCGTTCTTGAAACTTGAAGGCGTTTTTGTGCTTTTCAGACCGTGAGGAGCATGAATATGTGTTTCTTCTGCAAATCTGACCTCTGTGACAAAAGTTACGTTTTCTGGCTGAAATGAGCCCTACTGCCAATTCTAAGATGCACTTTGATCTAACTCCCCAGGGAAAGCTAGTACTTGAAAATTGAAGGCGTTTTTGTTCTTTTCAGACTGTGAGGAGCATGAATATGTGTTTCTTCTGCAAATCTGAGTTCTGTGTCAAAAGTTACGTGTTCTGGCTGAAATGAGCCCTACTGCCAATTCTGAGATGCACTTTGGTCTAATTCCTCAGGGAAAACTCGTACTTGAAAATTGAAGGCGTTTTTGTGCTTTTTAGACTGTGAGGAGGATGAATATGTGTTTCTTCTGCAAATATGATCTCTCTGTAAAAAGTTACGTGTTCTGGCTGAAATGAGCCCTACTGCCAATTCTGAGATGCACTTTGATCTAACTCCCCAGGGAAAGCTAGTACTTGAAAATTGAAGGCGTTTTTGTTCTTTTCAGACTGTGAGGAGCGTGAATATGTGTTTCTTCTGCAAATATGATCTCTCTGTAAAAAGTTACATGTTCTGGCTGAAATGAGCTCTACTGCCAATTCTGAGATGCACTTTGGTCTAACTCCTGAGGGAAAGCTCGTACTTGAAACTTGAAGGCGTTTTTGTGCTTTTCAGACTGTGACGAGCATGAATATGTGTTTCTTCTGCAAATCTGACCTCTGTGACAAACGTTACGTTTTCTGGCTGAAATGAGCCCTACTGCCAATTCTGAGATGCACTTTGGTCTAACTCCTCAGAGAAAGCTCGCTCTTGAAACTTGAAGGCGTTTTTGTGCTTTTCAGACCGTGAGGAGCATGAATATGTGTTTCTTCTGCAAATCTGACCTCTGTGACAAAAGTTACGTTTTCTGGCTGAAATGAGCCCTACTGCCAATTCTAAGATGCACTTTGATCTAACTCCCCAGGGAAAGCTAGTACTTGAAAATTGAAGGCGTTTTTGTTCTTTTCAGACTGTGAGGAGCATGAATATGTGTTTCTTCTGCAAATCTGAGTTCTGTGTCAAAAGTTACGTGTTCTGGCTGAAATGAGCCCTACTGCCAATTCTGAGATGCACTTTGGTCTAATTCCTCAGGGAAAACTCGTACTTGAAAATTGAAGGCGTTTTTGTGCTTTTTAGACTGTGAGGAGGATGAATATGTGTTTCTTCTGCAAATATGATCTCTCTGTAAAAAGTTACGTGTTCTGGCTGAAATGAGCCCTACTGCCAATTCTGAGATGCACTTTGATCTAACTCCCCAGGGAAAGCTAGTACTTGAAAATTGAAGGCGTTTTTGTTCTTTTCAGACTGTGAGGAGCGTGAATATGTGTTTCTTCTGCAAATATGATCTCTCTGTAAAAAGTTACATGTTCTGGCTGAAATGAGCTCTACTGCCAATTCTGAGATGCACTTTGGTCTAACTCCTGAGGGAAAGCTCGTACTTGAAACTTGAAGGCGTTTTTGTGCTTTTCAGACTGTGACGAGCATGAATATGTGTTTCTTCTGCAAATCTGACCTCTGTGACAAACGTTACGTTTTCTGGCTGAAATGAGCCCTACTGCCAATTCTGAGATGCACTTTGGTCTAACTCCTCAGAGAAAGCTCGCTCTTGAAACTTGAAGGCGTTTTTTTGCTTTTCAGACTGTGACGAGCATGAATATGTGTTTCTTCTGCAAATCTGACCTCTGTGACAAAAGTTACGTTTTCTGGCTGAAATGAGCCCTACTGCCAATTCTGAGATGCACTTTGGTCTAACTCCTCAGAGAAAGCTCGCTCTTGAAACTTGAAGGCGTTTTTGTGCTTTTCAGACCGTGAGGAGCATGAATATGTGTTTCTTCTGCAAATCTGAGCTCTTTGTCAAAAGTTACGTATTCTGACTGAAATGAGCCCTACTGCCAATTCTGAGATGCACTTTGATCTAACTCCCCAGGGAAAGCTAGTACTTGAAAATTGAAGGCGTTTTTGTTCTTTTCAGACTGTGAGGAGCATGAATATGTGTTTCTTCTGCAAATCTGAGTTCTGTGTCAAAAGTTACGTGTTCTGGCTGAAATGAGCCCTACTGCCAATTCTGAGATGCACTTTGCTCTAACTTCTAAGGGATAGTTCGTACTTGAAAATTGAAGGCGTTTTTGTTCTTTTCAGACTTTGAGGAGCATGAATATGTGTTTCTTCTGCAAATCTGAGTTCTGTGTCAAAAGTTACGTGTTCTGACTGAAATGAGCCCTACTGCCAATTCTGTGATGCACTTTGGTCTAACTCCTCAGAGAAAGCTCGTACTTGAAACTTGAAGGTGTTTTTGTGCTTTTCAGACTGTGACGAGCATGAATATGTGTTTCTTCTGCAAATCTGAGCTCTGTGTCAAAAGTTACGTGTTCTGGCTGAAATGAGCCCTACTGCCAATTCTGAGATGCACTTTGCTCTAACTTCTAAGGGAAAGTTCGTACTTGAAAATTGAAGTCGTTTTTGTGCTTTTCAGACCGTGAGGAGCATGAATATGTGTTTCTTCTGCAAATCTGACCTCTGTGACAAAAGTTACGTTTTCTGGCTGAAATGAGCCCTACTGCCAATTCTGTGATGCACTTTTGTCTAACTCCTCAGGGAAAGCTCGTGCTTGAAAGTTGAAGGCGTTTTTGTGCTTTTTAGACTGTGAGGAGCATGAATATGTGTTTCTTCTGCAAATATGATCTCTCTGTAAAAAGTTACGTGTTCTGGATGAATTGAGCCCTACTGCCAATTCTGTGATGCACTTTGGTCTAACTCCTCAGAGAAAGCTCGTTCTTGAAACTTGAAGGCGTTTTTTGCTTTTCAGACCGTGAGGAGCATGAATAAGTGTTTCTTCTGCAAATCTGAGCTATTTGTCAAAAGTTACGTTCTCTGAATGAATTGAGCCCTACTGCCAATTCTAAGATGCACTTTGATCTAACTCCTCAGGGAAAGCTCGTACTTGAAAATTGAAGGCGTTTTTGTGCTTTTCAGACAGTGACGAGCATGAATATGTGTTTCTTCTGCAAATCTGAGCTCTGTGTCAAAAGTTACGTGTTCTGGCTGAAATGAGCCCTACTGCCAATTCTGAGATGCACTTTGGTCTAACTCCTCAGGGAAAGATCGTACTTGAAAATTGAAGGCGTTTTTGTGCTTCTCAGACCGTGAGGAGCATGAATATGTGTTTCTTCTGCAAATCTGAGCTCTTTGTCAAAAGTTACGTGTTCTGACTGAAATGAGCCCTACTGCCAATTCTGAGATGCACTTTGATCTAACTCCCCAGGGAAAGCTAGTACTTGAAAATTGAAGGCGTTTTTGTTCTTTTCAGACTGTGAGGAGCATGAATATGTGTTTCTTCTGCAAATCTGAGTTCTGTGTCAAAAGTTACGTGTTCTGGCTGAAATGAGCCCTACTGCCAATTCTGAGATGCACTTTGCTCTCACTTCTAAGGGATAGTTCGTACTTGAAAATTGAAGGCGTTTTTGTTCTTTTCAGACTTTGAGGAGCATGAATATGTGTTTCTTCTGCAAATCTGAGTTCTGTGTCAAAAGTTACGTGTTCTGACTGAAATGAGCCCTACTGCCAATTCTGTGATGCACTTTGGTCTAACTCCTCAGAGAAAGCTCGTACTTGAAACTTGAAGGTGTTTTTGTGCTTTTCAGACTGTGACGAGCATGAATATGTGTTTCTTCTGCAAATCTGAGCTCTGTGTCAAAAGTTACGTGTTCTGGCTGAAATGAGCCCTACTGCCAATTCTGAGATGCACTTTGATCTAACTCCCCAGGGAAAGCTAGTACTTGAAAATTGAAGGCGTTTTTGTTCTTTTCAGACTGTGAGGAGCATGAATATGTGTTTCTTCTGCAAATCTGAGCTCTGTGTCAAAAGTTACGTGTTCTGGCTGAAATGAGCCCTACTGCCAATTCTGAGATGCACTTTGGTCTAACTCCTCAGGGAAAGATCGTACTTGAAAATTGAAGGCGTTTTTGTTCTTTTCAGACTGTGAGGAGCATGAATATGTGTTTCTTCTGCAAATCTGAGCTCTGTGTCAAAAGTTACGTGTTCTGGCTGAAATGAGCCCTACTGCCAATTCTGAGATGCACTTTGGTCTAACTCCTCAGGGAAAGATCGTACTTGAAAATTGAAGGCGTTTTTGTGCTTTTCAGACCGTGAGGAGCATGAATATGTGTTTCTTCTGCAAATCTGAGCTCTTTGTCAAAAGTTACGTGTTCTGACTGAAATGAGCCCTACTGCCAATTCTGAGATGCACTTTGATCTAACTCCCCAGGGAAAGCTAGTACTTGAAAATTGAAGGCGTTTTTGTTCTTTTCAGACTGTGAGGAGCATGAATATGTGTTTCTTCTGCAAATCTGAGTTCTGTGTCAAAAGTTACGTGTTCTGGCTGAAATGAGCCCTACTGCCAATTCTGAGATGCACTTTGCTCTAACTTCTAAGGGATAGTTCGTACTTGAAAATTGAAGGCGTTTTTGTTCTTTTCAGACTTTGAGGAGCATGAATATGTGTTTCTTCTGCAAATCTGAGTTCTGTGTCAAAAGTTACGTGTTCTGACTGAAATGAGCCCTACTGCCAATTCTGTGATGCACTTTGGTCTAACTCCTCAGAGAAAGCTCGTACTTGAAACTTGAAGGTGTTTTTGTGCTTTTCAGACTGTGACGAGCATGAATATGTGTTTCTTCTGCAAATCTGAGCTCTGTGTCAAAAGTTACGTGTTCTGGCTGAAATGAGCCCTACTGCCAATTCTGAGATGCACTTTGCTCTAACTTCTAAGGGAAAGTTCGTACTTGAAAATTGAAGTCGTTTTTGTGCTTTTCAGACCGTGAGGAGCATGAATATGTGTTTCTTCTGCAAATCTGACCTCTGTGACAAAAGTTACGTTTTCTGGCTGAAATGAGCCCTACTGCCAATTCTGTGATGCACTTTTGTCTAACTCCTCAGGGAAAGCTCGTGCTTGAAAGTTGAAGGCGTTTTTGTGCTTTTTAGACTGTGAGGAGCATGAATATGTGTTTCTTCTGCAAATATGATCTCTCTGTAAAAAGTTACGTGTTCTGGATGAATTGAGCCCTACTGCCAATTCTGTGATGCACTTTGGTCTAACTCCTCAGAGAAAGCTCGTTCTTGAAACTTGAAGGCGTTTTTTGCTTTTTAGACCGTGAGGAGCATGAATAAGTGTTTCTTCTGCAAATCTGAGCTCTTTGTCAAAAGTTACGTTCTCTGAATGAATTGAGCCCTACTGCCAATTCTAAGATGCACTTTGATCTAACTCCTCAGGGAAAGCTCGTACTTGAAAATTGAAGGCGTTTTTGTGCTTTTCAGACAGTGACGAGCATGAATATGTGTTTCTTCTGCAAATCTGAGCTCTGTGTCAAAAGTTACGTGTTCTGGCTGAAATGAGCCCTACTGCCAATTCTGAGATGCACTTTGGTCTAACTCCTCAGAGAAAGCTCGTTCTTGAAACTTGAAGGCGTTTTTGTGCTTTTCAGACCGTGAGGAGCATGAATAAGTGTTTCTTCTGCAAATCTGAGTTCTGTGTCAAAAGTTACGTTCTCTGGATGAATTGAGCCCTACTGCCAATTCTAAGATGCACTTTGATCTAACTCCCCAGGGAAAGCTAGTACTTGAAAATTGAAGGCGTTTTTGTTCTTTTCAGACTGTGAGGAGCATGAATATGTGTTTCTTCTGCAAATCTGAGTTCTGTGTCAAAAGTTACGTGTTCTGGCTGAAATGAGCCCTACTGCCAATTCTGAGATGCACTTTGGTCTAATTCCTCAGGGAAAACTCGTACTTGAAAATTGAAGGCGTTTTTCTGCTTTTGAGACTGTGAGGAGGATGAATATGTGTTTCTTCTGCAAATATGATCTCTCTGTAAAAAGTTACGTGTTCTGGCTGAAATGAGCCCTACTGCCAATTCTGAGATGCACTTTGGTCTAACTCCTGAGGGAAAGCTCGTACTTGAAACTTGAAGGCGTTTTTGTGCTTTTCAGACTGTGAGGAGCATGAATATGTGTTTCTTCTGTAAATCTGAGTTCTGTGTCAAAAGTTACGTGTTCTGGCTGAAATGAGCCCTACTGCCAATTCTGAGATGCAGTTTGGTGTAATTCGTCAGGGAAAACTCGTACTTTGAAATTGAAGCCGTTTTTGTGCTTTTCAGACCGTGAGGAGCATGAATATGTGTTTCTTCTGCAAATCTGAGCTCTTTGTCAAAAGTTACGTGTTCTGACTGAAATGAGCCCTACTGCCAATTCTGAGATGCACTTTGATCTAACTCCCCAGGGAAAGCTAGTACTTGAAAATTGAAGGCGTTTTTGTTCTTTTCAGACTGTGAGGAGCATGAATATGTGTTTCTTCTGCAAATCTGAGTTCTGTGTCAAAAGTTACGTGTTCTGGCTGAAATGAGCCCTACTGCCAATTCTGAGATGCACTTTGCTCTAACTTCTAAGGGATAGTTCGTACTTGAAAATT
Organism: Pantherophis guttatus; assembly: GCF_059756535.1. Classification (NCBI taxonomy): domain Eukaryota; kingdom Metazoa; phylum Chordata; class Lepidosauria; order Squamata; family Colubridae; genus Pantherophis; species Pantherophis guttatus. Next base: position 115,029,669 of record NC_142065.1, on the reverse strand, counting down.
GAAGGCGTTTTTGTTCTTTTCAGACTTTGAGGAGCATGAATATGTGTTTCTTCTGCAAATCTGAGTTCTGTGTCAAAAGTTACGTGTTCTGACTGAAATGAGCCCTACTGCCAATTCTGTGATGCACTTTGGTCTAACTCCTCAGAGAAAGCTCGTACTTGAAACTTGAAGGTGTTTTTGTGCTTTTCAGACTGTGACGAGCATGAATATGTGTTTCTTCTGCAAATCTGAGCTCTGTGTCAAAAGTTACGTGTTCTGGCTGAAATGAGCCCTACTGCCAATTCTGAGATGCACTTTGCTCTAACTTCTAAGGGAAAGTTCGTACTTGAAAATTGAAGTCGTTTTTGTGCTTTTCAGACCGTGAGGAGCATGAATATGTGTTTCTTCTGCAAATCTGACCTCTGTGACAAAAGTTACGTTTTCTGGCTGAAATGAGCCCTACTGCCAATTCTGTGATGCACTTTTGTCTAACTCCTCAGGGAAAGCTCGTGCTTGAAAGTTGAAGGCGTTTTTGTGCTTTTTAGACTGTGAGGAGCATGAATATGTGTTTCTTCTGCAAATATGATCTCTCTGTAAAAAGTTACGTGTTCTGGATGAATTGAGCCCTACTGCCAATTCTGTGATGCACTTTGGTCTAACTCCTCAGAGAAAGCTCGTTCTTGAAACTTGAAGGCGTTTTTTGCTTTTCAGACCGTGAGGAGCATGAATAAGTGTTTCTTCTGCAAATCTGAGCTCTTTGTCAAAAGTTACGTTCTCTGAATGAATTGAGCCCTACTGCCAATTCTAAGATGCACTTTGATCTAACTCCTCAGGGAAAGCTCGTACTTGAAAATTGAAGGCGTTTTTGTGCTTTTCAGACAGTGACGAGCATGAATATGTGTTTCTTCTGCAAATCTGAGCTCTGTCTCAAAAGTTACGTGTTCTGGCTGAAATGAGCCCTACTGCCAATTCTGAGATGCACTTTGGTCTAACTCCTCAGAGAAAGCTCGCTCTTGAAACTTGAAGGCGTTTTTGTGCTTTTCAGACCGTGAGGAGCATGAATATGTGTTTCTTCTGCAAATCTGACCTCTGTGACAAAAGTTACGTTTTCTGGCTGAAATGAGCCCTACTGCCAATTCTAAGATGCACTTTGATCTAACTCCCCAGGGAAAGCTAGTACTTGAAAATTGAAGGCGTTTTTGTTCTTTTCAGACTGTGAGGAGCATGAATATGTGTTTCTTCTGCAAATCTGAGTTCTGTGTCAAAAGTTACGTGTTCTGGCTGAAATGAGCCCTACTGCCAATTCTGAGATGCACTTTGGTCTAATTCCTCAGGGAAAACTCGTACTTGAAAATTGAAGGCGTTTTTGTGCTTTTTAGACTGTGACGAGCATGAATATGTGTTTCTTCTGCAAATATGATCTCTCTGTAAAAAGTTACATGTTCTGGCTGAAATGAGCTCTACTGCCAATTCTGAGATGCACTTTGGTCTAACTCCTGAGGGAAAGCTCGTACTTGAAACTTGAAGGCGTTTTTGTGCTTTTCAGACTGTGACGAGCATGAATATGTGTTTCTTCTGCAAATCTAAGGTCTGTCTCAAAAGTTACGTGTTCTGGCTGAAATGAGCCCTACTGCCAATTCTGAGATGCACTTTGCTCTAACTTCTAAGGGATAGTTCGTACTTGAAAATTGAAGTCGTTTTTGTCCTTTTCAGACCGTGAGGAGCATGAATATGTGTTTCTTCTGCAAATCTGACCTCTGTGACAAAAGTTACGTTTTCTGGCTGAAATGAGCCCTACTGCCAATTCTGTGATGCACTTTGGTCTAACTCCCCAGGGAAAGCTAGTACTTGAAAATTGAAGGCGTTTTTGTTCTTTTCAGACTGTGAGGAGCATGAATATGTGTTTCTTCTGCAAATCTGAGTTCTGTGTCAAAAGTTACGTGTTCTGGCTGAAATGAGCCCTACTGCCAATTCTGAGATGCACTTTGGTCTAATTCGTCAGGGAAAACTCGTACTTGAAAATTGAAGGCGTTTTTGTGCTTTTTAGACCGTGAGGAGCATGAATATGTGTTTCTTCTGCAAATATGATCTCTCTGTAAAAAGTTACATGTTCTGGCTGAAATGAGCTCTACTGCCAATTCTGAGATGCACTTTGGTCTAACTCCTGAGGGAAAGCTCGTACTTGAAACTTGAAGGCGTTTTTGTGCTTTTCAGACTGTGACGAGCATGAATATGTGTTTCTTCTGCAAATCTGAGCTCTGTCTCAAAAGTTAGGTGTTCTGGCTGAAATGAGCCCTACTGCCAATTCTGAGATGCACTTTGCTCTAACTTCTAAGGGATAGTTCGTACTTGAAAATTGAAGTCGTTTTTGTCCTTTTCAGACTGTGAGGAGCATGAATATGTGTTTCTTCTGCAAATCTGACCTCTGTGACAAAAGTTACGTTTTCTGGCTGAAATGAGCCCTACTGCCAATTCTGTGATGCACTTTGGTCTAACTCCCCAGGGAAAGCTCGTACTTGAAAATTGAAGGCGTTTTTGTGCTTTTCAGACTGTGACGAGCATGAATATGTGTTTCTTCTGCAAATCTGAGCTCTTTGTCAAAAGTTACGTGTTCTGACTGAAATGAGCCCTACTGCCAATTCTGAGATGCACTTTGATCTAACTCCCCAGGGAAAGCTAGTACTTGAAAATTGAAGGCGTTTTTGTTCTTTTCAGACTGTGAGGAGCATGAATATGTGTTTCTTCTGCAAATCTGAGTTCTGTGTCAAAAGTTACGTGTTCTGGCTGAAATGAGCCCTACTGCCAATTCTGAGATGCACTTTGGTCTAATTCGTCAGGGAAAACTCGTACTTGAAAATTGAAGGCGTTTTTGTGCTTTTTAGACTGTGAGGAGCATGAATATGTGTTTCTTCTGCAAATCTGAGTTCTGTGTCAAAAGTTACGTGTTCTGGCTGAAATGAGCCCTACTGCCAATTCTGAGATGCACTTTGGTCTAACTCCTGAGGGAAAGCTCGTTCTTGAAACTTGAAGGTGTTTTTGTGCTTTTCAGACTGTGACGAGCATGAATATGTGTTTCTTCTGCAAATCTGAGCTCTGTCTCAAAAGTTACGTGTTCTGGCTGAAATGAGCCCTACTGCCAATTCTGAGATGCACTTTGCTCTAACTTCTAAGGGATAGTTCGTACTTGAAAATTGAAGTCGTTTTTGTCCTTTTCAGACCGTGAGGAGCATGAATATGTGTTTCTTCTGCAAATCTGACCTCTGTGACAAAAGTTACGTTTTCTGGCTGAAATGAGCCCTACTGCCAATTCTGTGATGCACTTTGGTCTAACTCCCCAGGGAAAGCTAGTACTTGAAAATTGAAGGCGTTTTTGTTCTTTTCAGACTGTGAGGAGCATGAATATGTGTTTCTTCTGCAAATCTGAGTTCTGTGTCAAAAGTTACGTGTTCTGGCTGAAATGAGCCCTACTGCCAATTCTGAGATGCACTTTGGTCTAATTCGTCAGGGAAAACTCGTACTTGAAAATTGAAGGCGTTTTTGTGCTTTTTAGACCGTGAGGAGCATGAATAAGTGTTTCTTCTGCAAATATGATCTCTCTGTAAAAAGTTACATGTTCTGGCTGAAATGAGCTCTACTGCCAATTCTGAGATGCACTTTGGTCTAACTCCTGAGGGAAAGCTCGTACTTGAAACTTGAAGGCGTTTTTGTGCTTTTCAGACTGTGACGAGCATGAATATGTGTTTCTTCTGCAAATCTGAGCTCTGTCTCAAAAGTTAGGTGTTCTGGCTGAAATGAGCCCTACTGCCAATTCTGAGATGCACTTTGCTCTAACTTCTAAGGGATAGTTCGTACTTGAAAATTGAAGTCGTTTTTGTCCTTTTCAGACTGTGAGGAGCATGAATATGTGTTTCTTCTGCAAATCTGACCTCTGTGACAAAAGTTACGTTTTCTGGCTGAAATGAGCCCTACTGCCAATTCTGTGATGCACTTTGGTCTAACTCCTCAGGGAAAGCTCGTTCTTGAAACTTGAAGGCGTTTTTGTTCTTTTCAGACTGTGAGGAGCATGAATATGTGTTTCTTCTGCAAATCTGAGTTCTGTGTCAAAAGTTACGTGTTCTGGCTGAAATGAGCCCTACTGCCAATTCTGAGATGCACTTTGGTCTAATTCGTCAGGGAAAACTCGTACTTGAAAATTGAAGGCGTTTTTGTGCTTTTTAGACCGTGAGGAGCATGAATAAGTGTTTCTTCTGCAAATATGATCTCTCTGTAAAAAGTTACATGTTCTGGCTGAAATGAGCTCTACTGCCAATTCTGAGATGCACTTTGGTCTAACTCCTGAGGGAAAGCTCGTACTTGAAACTTGAAGGCGTTTTTGTGCTTTTCAGACTGTGACGAGCATGAATATGTGTTTCTTCTGCAAATCTGACCTCTGTGACAAAAGTTACGTTTTCTGGCTGAAATGAGCCCTACTGCCAATTCTGTGATGCACTTTGGTCTAACTCCTCAGGGAAAGCTCGTTCTTGAAACTTGAAGGCGTTTTTGTGCTTTTCAGACCGTGAGGAGCATGAATAAGTGTTTCTTCTGCAAATCTGAGCTCTGTGTCAAAAGTTACGTGTTCTGGCTGAAATGAGCCCTACTGCCAATTCTGAGATGCACTTTGATCTAACTCCCCAGGGAAAGTTCGTACTTGAAAATTGAAGGCGTTTTTGTGCTTTTCAGACTGTGAGTAGCATGAATATGTGTTTCTTCTGCAAATCTGAGTTCTGTGTCAAAAGTTACGTGTTCTGGCTGAAATGAGCCCTACTGCCAATTCTGAGATGCACTTTGATCTAACTCCTCAGGGAAAGTTCGTACTTGAAAATTGAAGGCGTTTTTGTGCTTTTCAGACAGTGACGAGCATGAATATGTGTTTCTTCTGCAAATCTGAGCTCTGTGTCAAAAGTTACGTGTTCTGGCTGAAATGAGCCCTACTGCCAATTCTGAGATGGACTTTGGTCTAACTCCTCAGAGAAAGCTCGTTCTTGAAACTTGAAGGCGTTTTTGTGCTTTTCAGACCGTGAGGAGCATGAACATGTGTTTCTTCTGCAAATCTGACCTCTGTGACAAAAGTTACGTTTTCTGGCTGAAATGAGCCCTACTGCCAATTCTAAGATGCACTTTGATCTAACTCCCCAGGGAAAGCTAGTACTTGAAAATTGAAGGCGTTTTTGTTCTTTTCAGACTGTGAGGAGCATGAATATGTGTTTCTTCTGCAAATCTGAGTTCTGTGTCAAAAGTTACGTGTTCTGGCTGAAATGAGCCCTACTGCCAATTCTGAGATGCACTTTGGTCTAATTCCTCAGGGAAAACTCGTACTTGAAAATTGAAGGCGTTTTTGTGCTTTTTAGACTGTGAGGAGGATGAATATGTGTTTCTTCTGCAAATATGATCTCTCTGTAAAAAGTTACGTGTTCTGACTGAAATGAGCCCTACTGCCAATTCTGTGATGCACTTTTGTCTAACTCCTCAGGGAAAGCTCGTGCTTGAAAGTTGAAGGCGTTTTTGTGCTTTTTAGACTGTGAGGAGCATGAATATGTGTTTCTTCTGCAAATATGATCTCTCTGTAAAAAGTTACGTGTTCTGGATGAATTGAGCCCTACTGCCAATTCTGTGATGCACTTTGGTCTAACTCCTCAGAGAAAGCTCGTTCTTGAAACTTGAAGGCGTTTTTTGCTTTTCAGACCGTGAGGAGCATGAATAAGTGTTTCTTCTGCAAATCTGAGCTCTTTGTCAAAAGTTACGTTCTCTGAATGAATTGAGCCCTACTGCCAATTCTAAGATGCACTTTGATCTAACTCCTCAGGGAAAGCTCGTACTTGAAAATTGAAGGCGTTTTTGTGCTTTTCAGACAGTGACGAGCATGAATATGTGTTTCTTCTGCAAATCTGAGCTCTGTCTCAAAAGTTACGTGTTCTGGCTGAAATGAGCCCTACTGCCAATTCTGAGATGCACTTTGGTCTAACTCCTCAGAGAAAGCTCGCTCTTGAAACTTGAAGGCGTTTTTGTGCTTTTCAGACCGTGAGGAGCATGAATATGTGTTTCTTCTGCAAATCTGACCTCTGTGACAAAAGTTACGTTTTCTGGCTGAAATGAGCCCTACTGCCAATTCTAAGATGCACTTTGATCTAACTCCCCAGGGAAAGCTAGTACTTGAAAATTGAAGGCGTTTTTGTTCTTTTCAGACTGTGAGGAGCATGAATATGTGTTTCTTCTGCAAATCTGAGTTCTGTGTCAAAAGTTACGTGTTCTGGCTGAAATGAGCCCTACTGCCAATTCTGAGATGCACTTTGGTCTAATTCCTCAGGGAAAACTCGTACTTGAAAATTGAAGGCGTTTTTGTGCTTTTTAGACTGTGACGAGCATGAATATGTGTTTCTTCTGCAAATATGATCTCTCTGTAAAAAGTTACATGTTCTGGCTGAAATGAGCTCTACTGCCAATTCTGAGATGCACTTTGGTCTAACTCCTGAGGGAAAGCTCGTACTTGAAACTTGAAGGCGTTTTTGTGCTTTTCAGACTGTGACGAGCATGAATATGTGTTTCTTCTGCAAATCTGAGCTCTGTCTCAAAAGTTACGTGTTCTGGCTGAAATGAGCCCTACTGCCAATTCTGAGATGCACTTTGCTCTAACTTCTAAGGGATAGTTCGTACTTGAAAATTGAAGTCGTTTTTGTCCTTTTCAGACTGTGAGGAGCATGAATATGTGTTTCTTCTGCAAATCTGACCTCTGTGACAAAAGTTACGTTTTCTGGCTGAAATGAGCCCTACTGCCAATTCTGTGATGCACTTTGGTCTAACTCCTCAGGGAAAGCTCGTTCTTGAAACTTGAAGGCGTTTTTGTGCTTTTCAGACCGTGAGGAGCATGAATAAGTGTTTCTTCTGCAAATCTGAGCTCTGTGTCAAAAGTTACGTGTTCTGGCTGAAATGAGCCCTACTGCCAATTCTGAGATGCACTTTGATCTAACTCCCCAGGGAAAGTTCGTACTTGAAAATTGAAGGCGTTTTTGTGCTTTTCAGACTGTGAGTAGCATGAATATGTGTTTCTTCTGCAAATCTGAGTTCTGTGTCAAAAGTTACGTGTTCTGGCTGAAATGAGCCCTACTGCCAATTCTGAGATGCACTTTGATCTAACTCCTCAGGGAAAGCTCGTACTTGAAAATTGAAGGCGTTTTTGTGCTTTTCAGATAGTGACGAGCATGAATATGTGTTTCTTCTGCAAATCTGAGCTCTGTGTCAAAAGTTACGTGTTCTGGCTGAAATGAGCCCTACTGCCAATTCTGAGATGGACTTTGGTCTAACTCCTCAGAGAAAGCTCGTTCTTGAAACTTGAAGGCGTTTTTGTGCTTTTCAGACCGTGAGGAGCATGAACATGTGTTTCTTCTGCAAATCTGACCTCTGTGACAAAAGTTACGTTTTCTGGCTGAAATGAGCCCTACTGCCAATTCTAAGATGCACTTTGATCTAACTCCCCAGGGAAAGCTAGTACTTGAAAATTGAAGGCGTTTTTGTTCTTTTCAGACTGTGAGGAGCATGAATATGTGTTTCTTCTGCAAATCTGAGTTCTGTGTCAAAAGTTACGTGTTCTGGCTGAAATGAGCCCTACTGCCAATTCTGAGATGCACTTTGGTCTAATTCCTCAGGGAAAACTCGTACTTGAAAATTGAAGGCGTTTTTGTGCTTTTTAGACTGTGAGGAGGATGAATATGTGTTTCTTCTGCAAATATGATCTCTCTGTAAAAAGTTACGTGTTCTGACTGAAATGAGCCCTACTGCCAATTCTGTGATGCACTTTTGTCTAACTCCTCAGGGAAAGCTCGTGCTTGAAAGTTGAAGGCGTTTTTGTGCTTTTTAGACTGTGAGGAGCATGAATATGTGTTTCTTCTGCAAATATGATCTCTCTGTAAAAAGTTACGTGTTCTGGATGAATTGAGCCCTACTGCCAATTCTGTGATGCACTTTGGTCTAACTCCTCAGAGAAAGCTCGTTCTTGAAACTTGAAGGCGTTTTTTGCTTTTCAGACCGTGAGGAGCATGAATAAGTGTTTCTTCTGCAAATCTGAGCTCTTTGTCAAAAGTTACGTTCTCTGAATGAATTGAGCCCTACTGCCAATTCTAAGATGCACTTTGATCTAACTCCTCAGGGAAAGCTCGTACTTGAAAATTGAAGGCGTTTTTGTGCTTTTCAGACAGTGACGAGCATGAATATGTGTTTCTTCTGCAAATCTGAGCTCTGTCTCAAAAGTTACGTGTTCTGGCTGAAATGAGCCCTACTGCCAATTCTGAGATGCACTTTGGTCTAACTCCTCAGAGAAAGCTCGCTCTTGAAACTTGAAGGCGTTTTTGTGCTTTTCAGACCGTGAGGAGCATGAATATGTGTTTCTTCTGCAAATCTGACCTCTGTGACAAAAGTTACGTTTTCTGGCTGAAATGAGCCCTACTGCCAATTCTAAGATGCACTTTGATCTAACTCCCCAGGGAAAGCTAGTACTTGAAAATTGAAGGCGTTTTTGTTCTTTTCAGACTGTGAGGAGCATGAATATGTGTTTCTTCTGCAAATCTGAGTTCTGTGTCAAAAGTTACGTGTTCTGGCTGAAATGAGCCCTACTGCCAATTCTGAGATGCACTTTGGTCTAATTCCTCAGGGAAAACTCGTACTTGAAAATTGAAGGCGTTTTTGTGCTTTTTAGACTGTGACGAGCATGAATATGTGTTTCTTCTGCAAATATGATCTCTCTGTAAAAAGTTACATGTTCTGGCTGAAATGAGCTCTACTGCCAATTCTGAGATGCACTTTGGTCTAACTCCTGAGGGAAAGCTCGTACTTGAAACTTGAAGGCGTTTTTGTGCTTTTCAGACTGTGACGAGCATGAATATGTGTTTCTTCTGCAAATCTGAGCTCTGTCTCAAAAGTTAGGTGTTCTGGCTGAAATGAGCCCTACTGCCAATTCTGAGATGCACTTTGCTCTAACTTCTAAGGGATAGTTCGTACTTGAAAATTGAAGTCGTTTTTGTCCTTTTCAGACTGTGAGGAGCATGAATATGTGTTTCTTCTGCAAATCTGACCTCTGTGACAAAAGTTACGTTTTCTGGCTGAAATGAGCCCTACTGCCAATTCTGTGATGCACTTTGGTCTAACTCCCCAGGGAAAGCTCGTACTTGAAAATTGAAGGCGTTTTTGTGCTTTTCAGACTGTGACGAGCATGAATATGTGTTTCTTCTGCAAATCTGAGCTCTTTGTCAAAAGTTACGTGTTCTGACTGAAATGAGCCCTACTGCCAATTCTGAGATGCACTTTGATCTAACTCCCCAGGGAAAGCTAGTACTTGAAAATTGAAGGCGTTTTTGTTCTTTTCAGACTGTGAGGAGCATGAATATGTGTTTCTTCTGCAAATCTGAGTTCTGTGTCAAAAGTTACGTGTTCTGGCTGAAATGAGCCCTACTGCCAATTCTGAGATGCACTTTGGTCTAATTCGTCAGGGAAAACTCGTACTTGAAAATTGAAGGCGTTTTTGTGCTTTTTAGACTGTGAGGAGCATGAATATGTGTTTCTTCTGCAAATATGATCTCTCTGTAAAAAGTTACGTGTTCTGGCTGAAATGAGCCCTACTGCCAATTCTGAGATGCACTTTGGTCTAACTCCTGAGGGAAAGCTCGTTCTTGAAACTTGAAGGTGTTTTTGTGCTTTTCAGACTGTGACGAGCATGAATATGTGTTTCTTCTGCAAATCTGAGCTCTGTCTCAAAAGTTACGTGTTCTGGCTGAAATGAGCCCTACTGCCAATTCTGAGATGCACTTTGCTCTAACTTCTAAGGGATAGTTCGTACTTGAAAATTGAAGTCGTTTTTGTCCTTTTCAGACCGTGAGGAGCATGAATATATGTTTCTTCTGCAAATCTGACCTCTGTGACAAAAGTTACGTTTTCTGGCTGAAATGAGCCCTACTGCCAATTCTGTGATGCACTTTGGTCTAACTCCCCAGGGAAAGCTAGTACTTGAAAATTGAAGGCGTTTTTGTTCTTTTCAGACTGTGAGGAGCATGAATATGTGTTTCTTCTGCAAATCTGAGTTCTGTGTCAAAAGTTACGTGTTCTGGCTGAAATGAGCCCTACTGCCAATTCTGAGATGCACTTTGGTCTAATTCGTCAGGGAAAACTCGTACTTGAAAATTGAAGGCGTTTTTGTGCTTTTTAGACCGTGAGGAGCATGAATAAGTGTTTCTTCTGCAAATATGATCTCTCTGTAAAAAGTTACATGTTCTGGCTGAAATGAGCTCTACTGCCAATTCTGAGATGCACTTTGGTCTAACTCCTGAGGGAAAGCTCGTACTTGAAACTTGAAGGCGTTTTTGTGCTTTTCAGACTGTGACGAGCATGAATATGTGTTTCTTCTGCAAATCTGAGCTCTGTCTCAAAAGTTAGGTGTTCTGGCTGAAATGAGCCCTACTGCCAATTCTGAGATGCACTTTGCTCTAACTTCTAAGGGATAGTTCGTACTTGAAAATTGAAGTCGTTTTTGTCCTTTTCAGACTGTGAGGAGCATGAATATGTGTTTCTTCTGCAAATCTGACCTCTGTGACAAAAGTTACGTTTTCTGGCTGAAATGAGCCCTACTGCCAATTCTGTGATGCACTTTGGTCTAACTCCTCAGGGAAAGCTCGTTCTTGAAACTTGAAGGCGTTTTTGTGCTTTTCAGACCGTGAGGAGCATGAATAAGTGTTTCTTCTGCAAATCTGAGCTCTGTGTCAAAAGTTACGTGTTCTGGCTGAAATGAGCCCTACTGCCAATTCTGAGATGCACTTTGATCTAACTCCCCAGGGAAAGTTCGTACTTGAAAATTGAAGGCGTTTTTGTGCTTTTCAGACTGTGAGTAGCATGAATATGTGTTTCTTCTGCAAATCTGAGTTCTGTGTCAAAAGTTACGTGTTCTGGCTGAAATGAGCCCTACTGCCAATTCTGAGATGCACTTTGATCTAACTCCTCAGGGAAAGCTCGTACTTGAAAATTGAAGGCGTTTTTGTGCTTTTCAGACAGTGACGAGCATGAATATGTGTTTCTTCTGCAAATCTGAGCTCTGTGTCAAAAGTTACGTGTTCTGGCTGAAATGAGCCCTACTGCCAATTCTGAGATGGACTTTGGTCTAACTCCTCAGAGAAAGCTCGTTCTTGAAACTTGAAGGCGTTTTTGTGCTTTTCAGACCGTGAGGAGCATGAATATGTGTTTCTTCTGCAAATCTGACCTCTGTGACAAAAGTTACGTTTTCTGGCTGAAATGAGCCCTACTGCCAATTCTAAGATGCACTTTGATCTAACTCCCCAGGGAAAGCTAGTACTTGAAAATTGAAGGCGTTTTTGTTCTTTTCAGACTGTGAGGAGCATGAATATGTGTTTCTTCTGCAAATCTGAGTTCTGTGTCAAAAGTTACGTGTTCTGGCTGAAATGAGCCCTACTGCCAATTCTGAGATGCACTTTGATCTAACTCCCCAGGGAAAGTTCGTACTTGAAAATTGAAGGCGTTTTTGTGCTTTTCAGACTGTGAGTAGCATGAATATGTGTTTCTTCTGCAAATCTGAGTTCTGTGTCAAAAGTTACGTGTTCTGGCTGAAATGAGCCCTACTGCCAATTCTGAGATGCACTTTGATCTAACTCCTCAGGGAAAGCTCGTACTTGAAAATTGAAGGCGTTTTTGTGCTTTTCAGACAGTGACGAGCATGAATATGTGTTTCTTCTGCAAATCTGAGCTCTGTGTCAAAAGTTACGTGTTCTGGCTGAAATGAGCCCTACTGCCAATTCTGAGATGGACTTTGGTCTAACTCCTCAGAGAAAGCTCGTTCTTGAAACTTGAAGGCGTTTTTGTGCTTTTCAGACCGTGAGGAGCATGAATATGTGTTTCTTCTGCAAATCTGACCTCTGTGACAAAAGTTACGTTTTCTGGCTGAAATGAGCCCTACTGCCAATTCTAAGATGCACTTTGATCTAACTCCCCAGGGAAAGCTAGTACTTGAAAATTGAAGGCGTTTTTGTTCTTTTCAGACTGTGAGGAGCATGAATATGTGTTTCTTCTGCAAATCTGAGTTCTGTGTCAAAAGTTACGTGTTCTGGCTGAAATGAGCCCTACTGCCAATTCTGAGATGCACTTTGGTCTAATTCCTCAGGGAAAACTCGTACTTGAAAATTGAAGGCGTTTTTGTGCTTTTTAGACTGTGAGGAGGATGAATATGTGTTTCTTCTGCAAATATGATCTCTCTGTAAAAAGTTACGTGTTCTGACTGAAATGAGCCCTACTGCCAATTCTGAGATGCACTTTGGTGTAACTCCTGAGGGAAAGCTCGTACTTGAAACTTGAAGGCGTTTTTGTGCTTTTCAGACCGTGAGGAGCATGAATATGTGTTTCTTCTGCAAATCTGAGTTCTGTGTCAAAAGTTACGTGTTCTGGCTGAAATGAGCCTTACTGCCAATTCTGAGATGCACTTTGGTCTAATTCGTCAGGGAAAACTCGTACTTGAAAATTGAAGCCGTTTTTGTGCTTTTTAGACTGTGAGGAGCATGAATATGTGTTTCTTCTGCAAATATGATCTCTCTGTAAAAAGTTACATGTTCTGGCTGAAATGAGCTCTACTGCCAATTCTGAGATGCACTTTGGTCTAACTCCTGAGGGAAAGCTCGTACTTGAAACTTGAAGGCGTTTTTGTGCTTTTCAGACTGTGACGAGCATGAATATGTGTTTCTTCTGCAAATCTGAGCTCTGTCTCAAAAGTTACGTGTTCTGGCTGAAATGAGCCCTACTGCCAATTCTGAGATGCACTTTGCTCTAACTTCTAAGGGATAGTTCGTACTTGAAAATTGAAGTCGTTTTTGTCCTTTTCAGACCGTGAGGAGCATGAATATGTGTTTCTTCTGCAAATCTGACCTCTGTGACAAAAGTTACGTTTTCTGGCTGAAATGAGCCCTACTGCCAATTCTGTGATGCACTTTGGTCTAATTCCCCAGGGAAAGCTCGTACTTGAAAATTGAAGGCGTTTTTGTGCTTTTCAGACTGTGACGAGCATGAATATGTGTTTCTTCTGCAAATCTGAGCTCTTTGTCAAAAGTTACGTGTTCTGACTGAAATGAGCCCTACTGCCAATTCTGAGATGCACTTTGATCTAACTCCCCATGGAAAGCTAGGACTTGAAAATTGAAGGCGTTTTTGTTCTTTTCAGACTGTGAGGAGCATGAATATGTGTTTCTTCTGCAAATCTGAGTTCTGTGTCAAAAGTTACGTGTTCTGGCTGAAATGAGCCCTACTGCCAATTCTGAGATGCACTTTGATCTAACTCCCCAGGGAAAGCTAGTACTTGAAAATTGAAGGCGTTTTTGTTCTTTTCAGACTGTGAGGAGCGTGAATATGTGTTTCTTCTGCAAATATGATCTCTCTGTAAAAAGTTACATGTTCTGGCTGAAATGAGCTCTACTGCCAATTCTGAGATGCACTTTGGTCTAACTCCTGAGGGAAAGCTCGTACTTGAAACTTGAAGGCGTTTTTGTGCTTTTCAGACTGTGACGAGCATGAATATGTGTTTCTTCTGCAAATCTGACCTCTGTGACAAAAGTTACGTTTTCTGGCTGAAATGAGCCCTACTGCCAATTCTGAGATGCACTTTGGTCTAACTCCTCAGAGAAAGCTCGCTCTTGAAACTTGAAGGCGTTTTTGTGCTTTTCAGACCGTGAGGAGCATGAATATGTGTTTCTTCTGCAAATCTGAGCTCTTTGTCAAAAGTTACGTGTTCTGACTGAAATGAGCCCTACTGCCAATTCTGTGATGCACTTTGGTCTAACTCCTCAGAGAAAGCTCGTACTTGAAAATTGAAGGTGTTTTTGTGCTTTTCAGACTGTGACGAGCATGAATATGTGTTTCTTCTGCAAATCTGAGCTCTGTGTCAAAAGTTACGTGTTCTGGCTGAAATGAGCCCTACTGCCAATTCTGAGATGCACTTTGCTCTAACTTCTAAGGGAAAGTTCGTACTTGAAAATTGAAGTCGTTTTTGTGCTTTTCAGACCGTGAGGAGCATGAATATGTGTTTCTTCTGCAAATCTGACCTCTGTGACAAAAGTTACGTTTTCTGGCTGAAATGAGCCCTACTGCCAATTCTGTGATGCACTTTTGTCTAACTCCTCAGGGAAAGCTCGTGCTTGAAAGTTGAAGGCGTTTTTGTGCTTTTTAGACTGTGAGGAGCATGAATATGTGTTTCTTCTGCAAATATGATCTCTCTGTAAAAAGTTACGTGTTCTGGATGAATTGAGCCCTACTGCCAATTCTGTGATGCACTTTGGTCTAACTCCTCAGACAAAGCTCGTTCTTGAAACTTGAAGGCGTTTTTTGCTTTTCAGACCGTGAGGAGCATGAATAAGTGTTTCTTCTGCAAATCTGAGCTCTTTGTCAAAAGTTACGTTCTCTGAATGAATTGAGCCCTACTGCCAATTCTGAGATGCACTTTGATCTAACTCCCCAGGGAAAGCAAGTACTTGAAAATTGAAGGCGTTTTTGTTCTTTTCAGACTGTGAGGAGCGTGAATATGTGTTTCTTCTGCAAATATGATCTCTCTGTAAAAAGTTACATGTTCTGGCTGAAATGAGCTCTACTGCCAATTCTGAGATGCACTTTGGTCTAACTCCTGAGGGAAAGCTCGTAATTGAAACTTGAAGGCGTTTTTGTGCTTTTCAGACTGTGACGAGCATGAATATGTGTTTCTTCTGCAAATCTGAGCTCTTTGTCAAAAGTTACGTTTTCTGGCTGAAATGAGCCCTACTGCCAATTCTGAGATGCACTTTGGTCTAACTCCTCAGAGAAAGCTCGCTCTTGAAACTTGAAGGCGTTTTTGTGCTTTTCAGACCGTGAGGAGCATGAATATGTGTTTCTTCTGCAAATCTGAGCTCTTTGTCAAAAGTTACGTGTTCTGACTGAAATGAGCCCTACTGCCAATTCTGAGATGCACTTTGATCTAACTCCCCAGGGAAAGCTAGTACTTGAAAATTGAAGGCGTTTTTGTTCTTTTCAGACTGTGAGGAGCATGAATATGTGTTTCTTCTGCAAATCTGAGTTCTGTGTCAAAAGTTACGTGTTCTGGCTGAAATGAGCCCTACTGCCAATTCTGAGATGCACTTTGCTCTAACTTCTAAGGGATAGTTCGTACTTGAAAATTGAAGGCGTTTTTGTTCTTTTCAGACTTTGAGGAGCATGAATATGTGTTTCTTCTGCAAATCTGAGTTCTGTGTCAAAAGTTACGTGTTCTGACTGAAATGAGCCCTACTGCCAATTCTGTGATGCACTTTGGTCTAACTCCTCAGAGAAAGCTCGTACTTGAAACTTGAAGGTGTTTTTGTGCTTTTCAGACTGTGACGAGCAGGAATATGTGTTTCTTCTGCAAATCTGAGCTCTGTGTCAAAAGTTACGTGTTCTGGCTGAAATGAGCCCTACTGCCAATTCTGAGATGCACTTTGCTCTAACTTCTAAGGGAAAGTTCGTACTTGAAAATTGAAGTCGTTTTTGTGCTTTTCAGACCGTGAGGAGCATGAATATGTGTTTCTTCTGCAAATCTGACCTCTGTGACAAAAGTTACGTTTTCTGGCTGAAATGAGCCCTACTGCCAATTCTGTGATGCACTTTTGTCTAACTCCTCAGGGAAAGCTCGTGCTTGAAAGTTGAAGGCGTTTTTGTGCTTTTTAGACTGTGAGGAGCATGAATATGTGTTTCTTCTGCAAATATGATCTCTCTGTAAAAAGTTACGTGTTCTGGATGAATTGAGCCCTACTGCCAATTCTGTGATGCACTTTGGTCTAACTCCTCAGAGAAAGCTCGTTCTTGAAACTTGAAGGCGTTTTTTGCTTTTCAGACCGTGAGGAGCATGAATAAGTGTTTCTTCTGCAAATCTGAGCTCTTTGTCAAAAGTTACGTTCTCTGAATGAATTGAGCCCTACTGCCAATTCTAAGATGCACTTTGATCTAACTCCTCAGGGAAAGCTCGTACTTGAAAATTGAAGGCGTTTTTGTGCTTTTCAGACAGTGACGAGCATGAATATGTGTTTCTTCTGCAAATCTGAGCTCTGTGTCAAAAGTTACGTGTTCTGGCTGAAATGAGCCCTACTGCCAATTCTGAGATGCACTTTGGTCTAACTCCTCAGGGAAAGATCGTACTTGAAAATTGAAGGCGTTTTTGTGCTTTTCAGACCGTGAGGAGCATGAATATGTGTTTCTTCTGCAAATCTGAGCTCTTTGTCAAAAGTTACGTGTTCTGACTGAAATGAGCCCTACTGCCAATTCTGAGATGCACTTTGATCTAACTCCCCAGGGAAAGCTAGTACTTGAAAATGGAAGGCGTTTTTGTGCTTTTCAGACTGTGAGGAGCATGAATATGTGTTTCTTCTGCAAATCTGAGTTCTGTGTCAAAAGTTACGTGTTCTGACTGAAATGAGCCCTACTGCCAATTCTGTGATGCACTTTGCTCTAACTCCTCAGAGAAAGCTCGTACTTGAAACTTGAAGGTGTTTTTGTGCTTTTCAGACTGTGACGAGCATGAATATGTGTTTCTTCTGCAAATCTGAGCTCTGTGTCAAAAGTTACGTGTTCTGGCTGAAATGAGCCCTACTGCCAATTCTGAGATGCACTTTGCTCTAACTTCTAAGGGAAAGTTCGTACTTGAAAATTGAAGTCGTTTTTGTGCTTTTCAGACCGTGAGGAGCATGAATATGTGTTTCTTCTGCAAATCTGACCTCTGTGACAAAAGTTACGTTTTCTGGCTGAAATGAGCCCTACTGCCAATTCTGTGATGCACTTTTGTCTAACTCCTCAGGGAAAGCTCGTGCTTGAAAGTTGAAGGCGTTTTTGTGCTTTTTAGACTGTGAGGAGCATGAATATGTGTTTCTTCTGCAAATATGATCTCTCTGTAAAAAGTTACGTGTTCTGGATGAATTGAGCCCTACTGCCAATTCTGTGATGCACTTTGGTCTAACTCCTCAGAGAAAGCTCGTTCTTGAAACTTGAAGGCGTTTTTTGCTTTTCAGACCGTGAGGAGCATGAATAAGTGTTTCTTCTGCAAATCTGAGCTCTTTGTCAAAAGTTACGTTCTCTGAATGAATTGAGCCCTACTGCCAATTCTAAGATGCACTTTGATCTAACTCCTCAGGGAAAGCTCGTACTTGAAAATTGAAGGCGTTTTTGTGCTTTTCAGACAGTGACGAGCATGAATATGTGTTTCTTCTGCAAATCTGAGCTCTGTGTCAAAAGTTACGTGTTCTGGCTGAAATGAGCCCTACTGCCAATTCTGAGATGCACTTTGGTCTAACTCCTCAGAGAAAGCTCGTTCTTGAAACTTGAAGGCGTTTTTGTGCTTTTCAGACCGTGAGGAGCATGAATAAGTGTTTCTTCTGCAAATCTGAGTTCTGTGTCAAAAGTTACGTTCTCTGGATGAATTGAGCCCTACTGCCAATTCTAAGATGCACTTTGATCTAACTCCCCAGGGAAAGCTAGTACTTGAAAATTGAAGGCGTTTTTGTTCTTTTCAGACTGTGAGGAGCATGAATATGTGTTTCTTCTGCAAATCTGAGTTCTGTGTCAAAAGTTACGTGTTCTGGCTGAAATGAGCCCTACTGCCAATTCTGAGATGCACTTTGGTCTAATTCCTCAGGGAAAACTCGTACTTGAAAATTGAAGGCGTTTTTGTGCTTTTTAGACTGTGAGGAGGATGAATATGTGTTTCTTCTGCAAATATGATCTCTCTGTAAAAAGTTACGTGTTCTGGCTGAAATGAGCCCTACTGCCAATTCTGAGATGCACTTTGGTCTAACTCCTGAGGGAAAGCTCGTACTTGAAACTTGAAGGCGTTTTTGTGCTTTTCAGACTGTGAGGAGCATGAATATGTGTTTCTTCTGCAAATCTGAGCTCTGTGTCAAAAGTTACGTGTTCTGGCTGAAATGAGCCCTACTGCCAATTCTGAGATGCACTTTGCTCTAACTTCTAAGGGAAAGTTCGTACTTGAAAATTGAAGTCGTTTTTGTGCTTTTCAGACCGTGAGGAGCATGAATATGTGTTTCTTCTGCAAATCTGACCTCTGTGACAAAAGTTACGTTTTCTGGCTGAAATGAGCCCTACTGCCAATTCTGTGATGCACTTTTGTCTAACTCCTCAGGGAAAGCTCGTGCTTGAAAGTTGAAGGCGTTTTTGTGCTTTTTAGACTGTGAGGAGCATGAATATGTGTTTCTTCTGCAAATATGATCTCTCTGTAAAAAGTTACGTGTTCTGGATGAATTGAGCCCTACTGCCAATTCTGTGATGCACTTTGGTCTAACTCCTCAGAGAAAGCTCGTTCTTGAAACTTGAAGGCGTTTTTTGCTTTTCAGACCGTGAGGAGCATGAATAAGTGTTTCTTCTGCAAATCTGAGCTCTTTGTCAAAAGTTACGTTCTCTGAATGAATTGAGCCCTACTGCCAATTCTAAGATGCACTTTGATCTAACTCCTCAGGGAAAGCTCGTACTTGAAAATTGAAGGCGTTTTTGTGCTTTTCAGACAGTGACGAGCATGAATATGTGTTTCTTCTGCAAATCTAAGCTCTGTGTCAAAAGTTACGTGTTCTGGCTGAAATGAGCCCTACTGCCAATTCTGAGATGCACTTTGGTCTAACTCCTCAGGGAAAGATCGTACTTGAAAATTGAAGGCGTTTTTGTGCTTTTCAGACCGTGAGGAGCATGAATATGTGTTTCTTCTGCAAATCTGAGCTCTTTGTCAAAAGTTACGTGTTCTGACTGAAATGAGCCCTACTGCCAATTCTGAGATGCACTTTGATCTAACTCCCCAGGGAAAGCTAGTACTTGAAAATTGAAGGCGTTTTTGTGCTTTTCAGACTGTGAGGAGCATGAATATGTGTTTCTTCTGCAAATCTGAGTTCTGTGTCAAAAGTTACGTGTTCTGACTGAAATGAGCCCTACTGCCAATTCTGTGATGCACTTTGCTCTAACTCCTCAGAGAAAGCTCGTACTTGAAACTTGAAGGTGTTTT
Source organism: Pantherophis guttatus (assembly GCF_059756535.1). Lineage (NCBI taxonomy): Eukaryota > Metazoa > Chordata > Lepidosauria > Squamata > Colubridae > Pantherophis > Pantherophis guttatus. Next base: position 115,010,627 of record NC_142065.1, on the reverse strand, counting down.
TGTGCTTTTCAGACTGTGAGGAGCATGAATATGTGTTTCTTCTGTAAATCTGAGTTCTGTGTCAAAAGTTACGTGTTCTGGCTGAAATGAGCCCTACTGCCAATTCTGAGATGCACTTTGGTGTAATTCGTCAGGGAAAACTCGGACTTTGAAATTGAAGCCGTTTTTGTGCTTTTTAGACTGTGAGGAGCATGAATATGTGTTTCTTCTGCAAATATGATCTCTCTGTAAAAAGTTACATTTTCTGGCTGAAATGAGCTCTACTGCCAATTCTGAGATGCACTTTGGTCTAACTCCTGAGGGAAAGCTCGTACTTGAAACTTGAAGGCGTTTTTGTGCTTTTCAGACCGTGAGGAGCATGAATAAGTGTTTCTTCTGCAAATCTGAGCTCTGTGTCAAAAGTTACGTTTTCTGGCTGAAATGAGCCCTACTGCCAATTCTAAGATGCACTTTGATCTAACTCCCCAGGGAAAGCTAGTACTTGAAAATTGAAGGCGTTTTTGTTCTTTTCAGACTGTGAGGAGCATGAATATGTGTTTCTTCTGCAAATCTGAGTTCTGTGTCAAAAGTTACGTGTTCTGGCTGAAATGAGCCCTACTGCCAATTCTGAGATGCACTTTGGTCTAATTCCTCAGGGAAAATTCGTACTTGAAAATTGAAGGCGTTTTTGTGCTTTTTAGACTGTGACGAGCATGAATATGTGTTTCTTCTGCAAATATTATCTCTCTGTAAAAAGTTACATGTTCTGGCTGAAATGAGCTCTACTGCCAATTCTGAGATGCACTTTGGTCTAACTCCTGAGGGTAAGCTCGTACTTGAAACTTGAAGGCGTTTTTGTGCTTTTCAGACTGTGACGAGCATGAATATGTGTTTCTTCTGCAAATCTGAGCTCTGTCTCAAAAGTTACGTGTTCTGGCTGAAATGAGCCCTACTGCCAATTCTGAGATGCACTTTGCTCTAACTTCTAAGGGATAGTTCGTACTTGAAAATTGAAGTCGTTTTTGTCCTTTTCAGACCGTGAGGAGCATGAATATGTGTTTCTTCTGCAAATCTGACCTCTGTGACAAAAGTTACGTTTTCTGGCTGAAATGAGCCCTACTGCCAATTCTGTGATGCACTTTGGTCTAACTCCCCAGGGAAAGCTAGTACTTGAAAATTGAAGGCGTTTTTGTTCTTTTCAGACTGTGAGGAGCATGAATATGTGTTTCTTCTGCAAATCTGAGTTCTGTGTCAAAAGTTACGTGTTCTGGCTGAAATGAGCCCTACTGCCAATTCTGAGATGCACTTTGGTCTAATTCGTCAGGGAAAACTCGTACTTGAAAATTGAAGGCGTTTTTGTGCTTTTTAGACCGTGAGGAGCATGAATATGTGTTTCTTCTGCAAATATGATCTCTCTGTAAAAAGTTACATGTTCTGGCTGAAATGAGCTCTACTGCCAATTCTGAGATGCACTTTGGTCTAACTCCTGAGGGAAAGCTCGTACTTGAAACTTGAAGGCGTTTTTGTGCTTTTCAGACTGTGACGAGCATGAATATGTGTTTCTTCTGCAAATCTGAGCTCTGTCTCAAAAGTTAGGTGTTCTGGCTGAAATGAGCCCTACTGCCAATTCTGAGATGCACTTTGCTCTAACTTCTAAGGGATAGTTCGTACTTGAAAATTGAAGTCGTTTTTGTCCTTTTCAGACTGTGAGGAGCATGAATATGTGTTTCTTCTGCAAATCTGACCTCTGTGACAAAAGTTACGTTTTCTGGCTGAAATGAGCCCTACTGCCAATTCTGTGATGCACTTTGGTCTAACTCCCCAGGGAAAGCTCGTACTTGAAAATTGAAGGCGTTTTTGTGCTTTTCAGACTGTGACGAGCATGAATATGTGTTTCTTCTGCAAATCTGAGCTCTTTGTCAAAAGTTACGTGTTCTGACTGAAATGAGCCCTACTGCCAATTCTGAGATGCACTTTGATCTAACTCCCCAGGGAAAGCTAGTACTTGAAAATTGAAGGCGTTTTTGTTCTTTTCAGACTGTGAGGAGCATGAATATGTGTTTCTTCTGCAAATCTGAGTTCTGTGTCAAAAGTTACGTGTTCTGGCTGAAATGAGCCCTACTGCCAATTCTGAGATGCACTTTGGTCTAATTCATCAGGGAAAACTCGTACTTGAAAATTGAAGGCGTTTTTGTGCTTTTTAGACTGTGACGAGCATGAATATGTGTTTCTTCTGCAAATATGATCTCTCTGTAAAAAGTTACGTGTTCTGGCTGAAATGAGCCCTACTGCCAATTCTGAGATGCACTTTGGTCTAACTCCTGAGGGAAAGCTCGTTCTTGAAACTTGAAGGTGTTTTTGTGCTTTTCAGACTGTGACGAGCATGAATATGTGTTTCTTCTGCAAATCTGAGCTCTGTCTCAAAAGTTACGTGTTCTGGCTGAAATGAGCCCTACTGCCAATTCTGAGATGCACTTTGCTCTAACTTCTAAGGGATAGTTCGTACTTGAAAATTGAAGTCGTTTTTGTCCTTTTCAGACCGTGAGGAGCATGAATATGTGTTTCTTCTGCAAATCTGACCTCTGTGACAAAAGTTACGTTTTCTGGCTGAAATGAGCCCTACTGCCAATTCTGTGATGCACTTTGGTCTAACTCCCCAGGGAAAGCTAGTACTTGAAAATTGAAGGCGTTTTTGTTCTTTTCAGACCGTGAGGAGCATGAATAAGTGTTTCTTCTGCAAATCTGAGCTCTGTGTCAAAAGTTACGTGTTCTGGCTGAAATGAGCCCTACTGCCAATTCTGAGATGCACTTTGATCTAACTCCCCAGGGAAAGTTCGTACTTGAAAATTGAAGGCGTTTTTGTGCTTTTCAGACTGTGAGTAGCATGAATATGTGTTTCTTCTGCAAATCTGAGTTCTGTGTCAAAAGTTACGTGTTCTGGCTGAAATGAGCCCTACTGCCAATTCTGAGATGCACTTTGATCTAACTCCTCAGGGAAAGCTCGTACTTGAAAATTGAAGGCGTTTTTGTGCTTTTCAGACAGTGACGAGCATGAATATGTGTTTCTTCTGCAAATCTGAGCTCTGTGTCAAAAGTTACGTGTTCTGGCTGAAATGAGCCCTACTGCCAATTCTGAGATGCACTTTGGTCTAACTCCTCAGAGAAAGCTCGTTCTTGAAACTTGAAGGCGTTTTTGTGCTTTTCAGACCGTGAGGAGCATGAATATGTGTTTCTTCTGCAAATCTGACCTCTGTGACAAAAGTTACGTTTTCTGGCTGAAATGAGCCCTACTGCCAATTCTAAGATGCACTTTGATCTAACTCCCCAGGGAAAGCTAGTACTTGAAAATTGAAGGCGTTTTTGTTCTTTTCAGACTGTGAGGAGCATGAATATGTGTTTCTTCTGCAAATCTGAGTTCTGTGTCAAAAGTTACGTGTTCTGGCTGAAATGAGCCCTACTGCCAATTCTGAGATGCACTTTGGTCTAATTCCTCAGGGAAAACTCGTACTTGAAAATTGAAGGCGTTTTTGTGCTTTTTAGACTGTGAGGAGGATGAATATGTGTTTCTTCTGCAAATATGATCTCTCTGTAAAAAGTTACGTGTTCTGGCTGAAATGAGCCCTACTGCCAATTCTGAGATGCACTTTGGTGTAACTCCTGAGGGAAAGCTCGTACTTGAAACTTGAAGGCGTTTTTGTGCTTTTCAGACCGTGAGGAGCATGAATATGTGTTTCTTCTGCAAATCTGAGCTCTGTGTCAAAAGTTACGTGTTCTGGCTGAAATGAGCCCTACTGCCAATTCTGAGATGCACTTTGATCTAACTCCCCAGGGAAAGTTCGTACTTGAAAATTGAAGGCGTTTTTGTGCTTTTCAGACTGTGAGTAGCATGAATATGTGTTTCTTCTGCAAATCTGAGTTCTGTGTCAAAAGTTACGTGTTCTGGCTGAAATGAGCCCTACTGCCAATTCTGAGATGCACTTTGATCTAACTCCTCAGGGAAAGCTCGTACTTGAAAATTGAAGGCGTTTTTGTGCTTTTCAGACTGTGAGTAGCATGAATATGTGTTTCTTCTGCAAATCTGAGTTCTGTGTCAAAAGTTACGTGTTCTGGCTGAAATGAGCCCTACTGCCAATTCTGAGATGCACTTTGATCTAACTCCTCAGGGAAAGCTCGTACTTGAAAATTGAAGTCTTTTTTGTCCTTTTCAGACTGTGAGGAGCATGAATATGTGTTTCTTCTGCAAATCTGACCTCTGTGACAAAAGTTACGTTTTCTGGCTGAAATGAGCCCTACTGCCAATTCTGTGATGCACTTTGGTCTAACTCCCCAGGGAAAGCTCGTACTTGAAAATTGAAGGCGTTTTTGTGCTTTTCAGTCTGTGACGAGCATGAATATGTGTTTCTTCTGCAAATCTGAGCTCTTTGTCAAAAGTTACGTGTTCTGACTGAAATGAGCCCTACTGCCAATTCTGAGATGCACTTTGATCTAACTCCCCAGGGAAAGCTAGTACTTGAAAATTGAAGGCGTTTTTGTTCTTTTCAGACTGTGAGGAGCATGAATATGTGTTTCTTCTGCAAATCTGAGTTCTGTGTCAAAAGTTACGTGTTCTGGCTGAAATGAGCCCTACTGCCAATTCTGAGATGCACTTTGGTCTAATTCATCAGGGAAAACTCGTACTTGAAAATTGAAGGCGTTTTTGTGCTTTTTAGACTGTGACGAGCATGAATATGTGTTTCTTCTGCAAATATGATCTCTCTGTAAAAAGTTACGTGTTCTGGCTGAAATGAGCCCTACTGCCAATTCTGAGATGCACTTTGGTCTAACTCCTGAGGGAAAGCTCGTTCTTGAAACTTGAAGGTGTTTTTGTGCTTTTCAGACTGTGACGAGCATGAATATGTGTTTCTTCTGCAAATCTGAGCTCTGTCTCAAAAGTTACGTGTTCTGGCTGAAATGAGCCCTACTGCCAATTCTGAGATGCACTTTGCTCTAACTTCTAAGGGATAGTTCGTACTTGAAAATTGAAGTCGTTTTTGTCCTTTTCAGACCGTGAGGAGCATGAATATGTGTTTCTTCTGCAAATCTGACCTCTGTGACAAAAGTTACGTTTTCTGGCTGAAATGAGCCCTACTGCCAATTCTGTGATGCACTTTGGTCTAACTCCCCAGGGAAAGCTAGTACTTGAAAATTGAAGGCGTTTTTGTTCTTTTCAGACTGTGAGGAGCATGAATATGTGTTTCTTCTGCAAATCTGAGTTCTGTGTCAAAAGTTACGTGTTCTGGCTGAAATGAGCCCTACTGCCAATTCTGAGATGCACTTTGGTCTAATTCGTCAGGGAAAACTCGTACTTGAAAATTGAAGGCGTTTTTGTGCTTTTTAGACCGTGAGGAGCATGAATAAGTGTTTCTTCTGCAAATCTGAGCTCTGTGTCAAAAGTTACGTGTTCTGGCTGAAATGAGCCCTACTGCCAATTCTGAGATGCACTTTGGTCTAACTCCTCAGGGAAAGCTCGTTCTTGAAACTTGAAGGCGTTTTTGTGCTTTTCAGACCGTGAGGAGCATGAATAAGTGTTTCTTCTGCAAATCTGAGCTCTGTGTCAAAAGTTACGTGTTCTGGCTGAAATGAGCCCTACTGCCAATTCTGAGATGCACTTTGATCTAACTCCCCAGGGAAAGTTCGTACTTGAAAATTGAAGGCGTTTTTGTGCTTTTCAGACTGTGAGTAGCATGAATATGTGTTTCTTCTGCAAATCTGAGTTCTGTGTCAAAAGTTACGTGTTCTGGCTGAAATGAGCCCTACTGCCAATTCTGAGATGCACTTTGATCTAACTCCTCAGGGAAAGCTCGTACTTGAAAATTGAAGGCGTTTTTGTGCTTTTCAGACAGTGACGAGCATGAATATGTGTTTCTTCTGAAAATCTGAGCTCTGTGTCAAAAGTTACGTGTTCTGGCTGAAATGAGCCCTACTGCCAATTCTGAGATGCACTTTGGTCTAACTCCTCAGAGAAAGCTCGTTCTTGAAACTTGAAGGCGTTTTTGTGCTTTTCAGACCGTGAGGAGCATGAATATGTGTTTCTTCTGCAAATCTGACCTCTGTGACAAAAGTTACGTTTTCTGGCTGAAATGAGCCCTACTGCCAATTCTAAGATGCACTTTGATCTAACTCCCCAGGGAAAGCTAGTACTTGAAAATTGAAGGCGTTTTTGTTCTTTTCAGACTGTGAGGAGCATGAATATGTGTTTCTTCTGCAAATCTGAGTTCTGTGTCAAAAGTTACGTGTTCTGGCTGAAATGAGCCCTACTGCCAATTCTGAGATGCACTTTGGTCTAATTCCTCAGGGAAAACTCGTACTTGAAAATTGAAGGCGTTTTTGTGCTTTTTAGACTGTGAGGAGGATGAATATGTGTTTCTTCTGCAAATATGATCTCTCTGTAAAAAGTTACGTGTTCTGGCTGAAATGAGCCCTACTGCCAATTCTGAGATGCACTTTGGTGTAACTCCTGAGGGAAAGCTCGTACTTGAAACTTGAAGGCGTTTTTGTGCTTTTCAGACCGTGAGGAGCATGAATATGTGTTTCTTCTGCAAATCTGAGCTCTGTGTCAAAAGTTACGTGTTCTGGCTGAAATGAGCCCTACTGCCAATTCTGAGATGCACTTTGATCTAACTCCCCAGGGAAAGTTCGTACTTGAAAATTGAAGGCGTTTTTGTGCTTTTCAGACTGTGAGTAGCATGAATATGTGTTTCTTCTGCAAATCTGAGTTCTGTGTCAAAAGTTACGTGTTCTGGCTGAAATGAGCCCTACTGCCAATTCTGAGATGCACTTTGATCTAACTCCTCAGGGAAAGCTCGTACTTGAAAATTGAAGGCGTTTTTGTGCTTTTCAGACAGTGACGAGCATGAATATGTGTTTCTTCTGCAAATCTGAGCTCTGTGTCAAAAGTTACGTGTTCTGGCTGAAATGAGCCCTACTGCCAATTCTGAGATGCACTTTGGTCTAACTCCTCAGAGAAAGCTCGTTCTTGAAACTTGAAGGCGTTTTTGTGCTTTTCAGACCGTGAGGAGCATGAATATGTGTTTCTTCTGCAAATCTGACCTCTGTGTCAAAAGTTACGTGTTCTGGCTGAAATGAGCCCTACTGCCAATTCTGAGATGCACTTTGATCTAACTCCCCAGGGAAAGTTCGTACTTGAAAATTGAAGGCGTTTTTGTGCTTTTCAGACTGTGAGTAGCATGAATATGTGTTTCTTCTGCAAATCTGAGTTCTGTGTCAAAAGTTACGTGTTCTGGCTGAAATGAGCCCTACTGCCAATTCTGAGATGCACTTTGATCTAACTCCTCAGGGAAAGCTCGTACTTGAAAATTGAAGGCGTTTTTGTTCTTTTCAGACTGTGAGGAGCATGAATATGTGTTTCTTCTGCAAATCTGAGTTCTGTGTCAAAAGTTACGTGTTCTGGCTGAAATGAGCCCTACTGCCAATTCTGAGATGCACTTTGGTCTAATTCCTCAGGGAAAACTCGTACTTGAAAATTGAAGGCGTTTTTGTGCTTTTTAGACTGTGAGGAGGATGAATATGTGTTTCTTCTGCAAATCTGAGTTCTGTGTCAAAAGTTACGTGTTCTGGCTGAAATGAGCCCTACTGCCAATTCTGAGATGCACTTTGGTCTAATTCATCAGGGAAAACTCGTACTTGAAAATTGAAGGCGTTTTTGTGCTTTTTAGACTGTGACGAGCATGAATATGTGTTTCTTCTGCAAATATGATCTCTCTGTAAAAAGTTACGTGTTCTGGCTGAAATGAGCCCTACTGCCAATTCTGAGATGCACTTTGGTCTAACTCCTGAGGGAAAGCTCGTTCTTGAAACTTGAAGGTGTTTTTGTGCTTTTCAGACTGTGACGAGCATGAATATGTGTTTCTTCTGCAAATCTGAGCTCTGTCTCAAAAGTTACGTGTTCTGGCTGAAATGAGCCCTACTGCCAATTCTGAGATGCACTTTGCTCTAACTTCTAAGGGATAGTTCGTACTTGAAAATTGAAGTCGTTTTTGTCCTTTTCAGACCGTGAGGAGCATGAATATGTGTTTCTTCTGCAAATCTGACCTCTGTGACAAAAGTTACGTTTTCTGGCTGAAATGAGCCCTAATGCCAATTCTGTGATGCACTTTGGTCTAACTCCCCAGGGAAAGCTAGTACTTGAAAATTGAAGGCGTTTTTGTTCTTTTCAGACTGTGAGGAGCATGAATATGTGTTTCTTCTGCAAATCTGAGTTCTGTGTCAAAAGTTACGTGTTCTGGCTGAAATGAGCCCTACTGCCAATTCTGAGATGCACTTTGGTCTAATTCGTCAGGGAAAACTCGTACTTGAAAATTGAAGGCGTTTTTGTGCTTTTTAGACCGTGAGGAGCATGAATAAGTGTTTCTTCTGCAAATCTGAGCTCTGTGTCAAAAGTTACGTGTTCTGGCTGAAATGAGCCCTACTGCCAATTCTGAGATGCACTTTGGTCTAACTCCTCAGGGAAAGCTCGTTCTTGAAACTTGAAGGCGTTTTTGTGCTTTTCAGACCGTGAGGAGCATGAATAAGTGTTTCTTCTGCAAATCTGAGCTCTGTGTCAAAAGTTACGTGTTCTGGCTGAAATGAGCCCTACTGCCAATTCTGAGATGCACTTTGATCTAACTCCTCAGGGAAAGCTCGTACTTGAAAATTGAAGGCGTTTTTGTGCTTTTCAGACAGTGACGAGCATGAATATGTGTTTCTTCTGCAAATCTGAGCTCTGTGTCAAAAGTTACGTGTTCTGGCTGAAATGAGCCCTACTGCCAATTCTGAGATGCACTTTGATCTAACTCCTCAGGGAAAGCTCGTACTTGAAAATTGAAGGCGTTTTTGTGCTTTTCAGACAGTGACGAGCATGAATATGTGTTTCTTCTGCAAATCTGAGCTCTGTGTCAAAAGTTACGTGTTCTGGCTGAAATGAGCCCTACTGCCAATTCTGAGATGCACTTTGGTCTAACTCCTCAGAGAAAGCTCGTTCTTGAAACTTGAAGGCGTTTTTGTGCTTTTCAGACCGTGAGGAGCATGAATATGTGTTTCTTCTGCAAATCTGACCTCTTTGTCAAAAGTTACGTGTTCTGACTGAAATGAGCCCTACTGCCAATTCTGAGATGCACTTTGGTCTAACTCCTCAGGGAAAGATCGTACTTGAAAATTGAAGGCGTTTTTGTGCTTTTCAGACCGTGAGGAGCATGAATATGTGTTTCTTCTGCAAATCTGAGCTCTTTGTCAAAAGTTACGTGTTCTGACTGAAATGAGCCCTACTGCCAATTCTGAGATGCACTTTGATCTAACTCCCCAGGGAAAGCTAGTACTTGAAAATTGAAGGCGTTTTTGTTCTTTTCAGACTGTGAGGAGCATGAATATGTGTTTCTTCTGCAAATCTGAGTTCTGTGTCAAAAGTTACGTGTTCTGGCTGAAATGAGCCCTACTGCCAATTCTGAGATGCACTTTGCTCTAACTTCTAAGGGATAGTTCGTACTTGAAAATTGAAGGCGTTTTTGTTCTTTTCAGACTTTGAGGAGCATGAATATGTGTTTCTTCTGCAAATCTGAGTTCTGTGTCAAAAGTTACGTGTTCTGACTGAAATGAGCCCTACTGCCAATTCTGTGATGCACTTTGGTCTAACTCCTCAGAGAAAGCTCGTACTTGAAACTTGAAGGTGTTTTTGTGCTTTTCAGACTGTGACGAGCATGAATATGTGTTTCTTCTGCAAATCTGAGCTCTGTGTCAAAAGTTACGTGTTCTGGCTGAAATGAGCCCTACTGCCAATTCTGAGATGCACTTTGCTCTAACTTCTAAGGGAAAGTTCGTACTTGAAAATTGAAGTCGTTTTTGTGCTTTTCAGACCGTGAGGAGCATGAATATGTGTTTCTTCTGCAAATCTGACCTCTCTGACAAAAGTTACGTTTTCTGGCTGAAATGAGCCCTACTGCCAATTCTGTGATGCACTTTGGTCTAACTCCTCAGAGAAAGCTCGTTCTTGAAACTTGAAGGCGTTTTTTGCTTTTCAGACCGTGAGGAGCATGAATAAGTGTTTCTTCTGCAAATCTGAGCTCTTTGTCAAAAGTTACGTTCTCTGAATGAATTGAGCCCTACTGCCAATTCTAAGATGCACTTTGATCTAACTCCTCAGGGAAAGCTCGTACTTGAAAATTGAAGGCGTTTTTGTGCTTTTCAGACAGTGACGAGCATGAATATGTGTTTCTTCTGCAAATCTGAGCTCTGTGTCAAAAGTTACGTGTTCTGGCTGAAATGAGCCCTACTGCCAATTCTGAGATGCACTTTGGTCTAACTCCTCAGAGAAACCTCGTTCTTGAAACTTGAAGGCGTTTTTGTGCTTTTCAGACCGTGAGGAGCATGAATAAGTGTTTCTTCTGCAAATCTGAGTTCTGTGTCAAAAGTTACGTTCTCTGGATGAATTGAGCCCTACTGCCAATTCTAAGATGCACTTTGATCTAACTCCCCAGGGAAAGCTAGTACTTGAAAATTGAAGGCGTTTTTGTTCTTTTCAGACTGTGAGGAGCATGAATATGTGTTTCTTCTGCAAATCTGACCTCTCTGACAAAAGTTACGTGTTCTGGCTGAAATGAGCCCTACTGCCAATTCTGAGATGCACTTTGATCTAACTCCTCAGGGAAAGCTCGTACTTGAAAATTGAAGGCGTTTTTGTGCTTTTCAGACAGTGACGAGCATGAATATGTGTTTCTTCTGCAAATCTGAGCTCTGTGTCAAAAGTTACGTGTTCTGGCTGAAATGAGCCCTACTGCCAATTCTGAGATGCACTTTGGTCTAACTCCTCAGAGAAAGCTCGTTCTTGAAACTTGAAGGCGTTTTTGTGCTTTTCAGACCGTGAGGAGCATGAATATGTGTTTCTTCTGCAAATCTGACCTCTGTGACAAAAGTTACGTTTTCTGGCTGAAATGAGCCCTACTGCCAATTCTAAGATGCACTTTGATCTAACTCCCCAGGGAAAGCTAGTACTTGAAAATTGAAGGCGTTTTTGTTCTTTTCAGACTGTGAGGAGCATGAATATGTGTTTCTTCTGCAAATCTGAGTTCTGTGTCAAAAGTTACGTGTTCTGGCTGAAATGAGCCCTACTGCCAATTCTGAGATGCACTTTGGTCTAATTCCTCAGGGAAAACTCGTACTTGAAAATTGAAGGCGTTTTTGTGCTTTTTAGACTGTGAGGAGGATGAATATGTGTTTCTTCTGCAAATATGATCTCTCTGTAAAAAGTTACGTGTTCTGGCTGAAATGAGCCCTACTGCCAATTCTGAGATGCACTTTGGTGTAACTCCTGAGGGAAAGCTCGTACTTGAAACTTGAAGGCGTTTTTGTGCTTTTCAGACCGTGAGGAGCATGAATATGTGTTTCTTCTGCAAATCTGAGTTCTGTGTCAAAAGTTACGTGTTCTGGCTGAAATGAGCCTTACTGCCAATTCTGAGATGCACTTTGGTCTAATTCGTCAGGGAAAACTCGTACTTGAAAATTGAAGCCGTTTTTGTGCTTTTTAGACTGTGAGGAGCATGAATATGTGTTTCTTCTGCAAATATGATCTCTCTGTAAAAAGTTACATGTTCTGGCTGAAATGAGCTCTACTGCCAATTCTGAGATGCACTTTGGTCTAACTCCTGAGGGAAAGCTCGTACTTGAAACTTGAAGGCGTTTTTGTGCTTTTCAGACTGTGACGAGCATGAATATGTGTTTCTTCTGCAAATCTGAGCTCTGTCTCAAAAGTTACGTGTTCTGGCTGAAATGAGCCCTACTGCCAATTCTGAGATGCACTTTGCTCTAACTTCTAAGGGATAGTTCGTACTTGAAAATTGAAGTCGTTTTTGTCCTTTTCAGACCGTGAGGAGCATGAATATGTGTTTCTTCTGCAAATCTGACCTCTGTGACAAAAGTTACGTTTTCTGGCTGAAATGAGCCCTACTGCCAATTCTGTGATGCACTTTGGTCTAATTCCCCAGGGAAAGCTCGTACTTGAAAATTGAAGGCGTTTTTGTGCTTTTCAGACTGTGACGAGCATGAATATGTGTTTCTTCTGCAAATCTGAGCTCTGTGTCAAAAGTTACGTGTTCTGGCTGAAATGAGCCCTACTGCCAATTCTGAGATGCACTTTGGTCTAACTCCTCAGGGAAAGATCGTACTTGAAAATTGAAGGCGTTTTTGTGCTTTTCAGACCGTGAGGAGCATGAATATGTGTTTCTTCTGCAAATCTGAGCTCTTTGTCAAAAGTTACGTGTTCTGACTGAAATGAGCCCTACTGCCAATTCTGAGATGCACTTTGGTCTAACTCCTCAGGGAAAGATCGTACTTGAAAATTGAAGGCGTTTTTGTGCTTTTCAGACCGTAAGGAGCATGAATATGTGTTTCTTCTGCAAATCTGAGCTCTTTGTCAAAAGTTACGTGTTCTGACTGAAATGAGCCCTACTGCCAATTCTGAGATGCACTTTGATCTAACTCCCCAGGGAAAGCTAGTACTTGAAAATTGAAGGCGTTTTTGTTCTTTTCAGACTGTGAGGAGCATGAATATGTGTTTCTTCTGCAAATCTGAGTTCTGTGTCAAAAGTTACGTGTTCTGGCTGAAATGAGCCCTACTGCCAATTCTGAGATGCACTTTGCTCTAACTTCTAAGGGATAGTTCGTACTTGAAAATTGAAGGCGTTTTTGTTCTTTTCAGACTTTGAGGAGCATGAATATGTGTTTCTTCTGCAAATCTGAGTTCTGTGTCAAAAGTTACGTGTTCTGACTGAAATGAGCCCTACTGCCAATTCTGTGATGCACTTTGGTCTAACTCCTCAGAGAAAGCTCGTACTTGAAACTTGAAGGTGTTTTTGTGCTTTTCAGACTGTGACGAGCATGAATATGTGTTTCTTCTGCAAATCTGAGCTCTGTGTCAAAAGTTACGTGTTCTGGCTGAAATGAGCCCTACTGCCAATTCTGAGATGCACTTTGCTCTAACTTCTAAGGGAAAGTTCGTACTTGAAAATTGAAGTCGTTTTTGTGCTTTTCAGACCGTGAGGAGCATGAATATGTGTTTCTTCTGCAAATCTGACCTCTCTGACAAAAGTTACGTTTTCTGGCTGAAATGAGCCCTACTGCCAATTCTGTGATGCACTTTGGTCTAACTCCTCAGAGAAAGCTCGTTCTTGAAACTTGAAGGCGTTTTTTGCTTTTCAGACCGTGAGGAGCATGAATAAGTGTTTCTTCTGCAAATCTGAGCTCTTTGTCAAAAGTTACGTTCTCTGAATGAATTGAGCCCTACTGCCAATTCTAAGATGCACTTTGATCTAACTCCTCAGGGAAAGCTCGTACTTGAAAATTGAAGGCGTTTTTGTGCTTTTCAGACAGTGACGAGCATGAATATGTGTTTCTTCTGCAAATCTGAGCTCTGTGTCAAAAGTTACGTGTTCTGGCTGAAATGAGCCCTACTGCCAATTCTGAGATGCACTTTGGTCTAACTCCTCAGGGAAAGATCGTACTTGAAAATTGAAGGCGTTTTTGTGCTTTTCAGACCGTGAGGAGCATGAATATGTGTTTCTTCTGCAAATCTGAGCTCTTTGTCAAAAGTTACGTGTTCTGACTGAAATGAGCCCTACTGCCAATTCTGAGATGCACTTTGATCTAACTCCCCAGGGAAAGCTAGTACTTGAAAATTGAAGGCGTTTTTGTTCTTTTCAGACTGTGAGGAGCATGAATATGTGTTTCTTCTGCAAATCTGAGTTCTGTGTCAAAAGTTACGTGTTCTGGCTGAAATGAGCCCTACTGCCAATTCTGAGATGCACTTTGCTCTAACTTCTAAGGGATAGTTCGTACTTGAAAATTGAAGGCGTTTTTGTTCTTTTCAGACTTTGAGGAGCATGAATATGTGTTTCTTCTGCAAATCTGAGTTCTGTGTCAAAAGTTACGTGTTCTGACTGAAATGAGCCCTACTGCCAATTCTGTGATGCACTTTGGTCTAACTCCTCAGAGAAAGCTCGTACTTGAAACTTGAAGGTGTTTTTGTGCTTTTCAGACTGTGACGAGCATGAATATGTGTTTCTTCTGCAAATCTGAGCTCTGTGTCAAAAGTTACGTGTTCTGGCTGAAATGAGCCCTACTGCCAATTCTGAGATGCACTTTGCTCTAACTTCTAAGGGAAAGTTCGTACTTGAAAATTGAAGTCGTTTTTGTGCTTTTCAGACCGTGAGGAGCATGAATATGTGTTTCTTCTGCAAATCTGACCTCTGTGACAAAAGTTACGTTTTCTGGCTGAAATGAGCCCTACTGCCAATTCTGTGATGCACTTTTGTCTAACTCCTCAGGGAAAGCTCGTGCTTGAAAGTTGAAGGCGTTTTTGTGCTTTTTAGACTGTGAGGAGCATGAATATGTGTTTCTTCTGCAAATATGATCTCTCTGTAAAAAGTTACGTGTTCTGGATGAATTGAGCCCTACTGCCAATTCTGTGATGCACTTTGGTCTAACTCCTCAGAGAAAGCTCGTTCTTGAAACTTGAAGGCGTTTTTTGCTTTTCAGACCGTGAGGAGCATGAATAAGTGTTTCTTCTGCAAATCTGAGCTCTTTGTCAAAAGTTACGTTCTCTGAATGAATTGAGCCCTACTGCCAATTCTAAGATGCACTTTGATCTAACTCCTCAGGGAAAGCTCGTACTTGAAAATTGAAGGCGTTTTTGTGCTTTTCAGACAGTGACGAGCATGAATATGTGTTTCTTCTGCAAATCTGAGCTCTGTGTCAAAAGTTACGTGTTCTGGCTGAAATGAGCCCTACTGCCAATTCTGAGATGCACTTTGGTCTAACTCCTCAGAGAAAGCTCGTTCTTGAAACTTGAAGGCGTTTTTGTGCTTTTCAGACCGTGAGGAGCATGAATAAGTGTTTCTTCTGCAAATCTGAGTTCTGTGTCAAAAGTTACGTTCTCTGGATGAATTGAGCCCTACTGCCAATTCTAAGATGCACTTTGATCTAACTCCCCAGGGAAAGCTAGTACTTGAAAATTGAAGGCGTTTTTGTTCTTTTCAGACTGTGAGGAGCATGAATATGTGTTTCTTCTGCAAATCTGAGTTCTGTGTCAAAAGTTACGTGTTCTGGCTGAAATGAGCCCTACTGCCAATTCTGTGATGCACTTTGGTCTAACTCCCCAGGGAAAGCTCGTACTTGAAAATTGAAGGCGTTTTTGTGCTTTTCAGACTGTGACGAGCATGAATATGTGTTTCTTCTGCAAATCTGATCTCTCTGTAAAAAGTTACGTGTTCTGGCTGAAATGAGCCCTACTGCCAATTCTGAGATGCACTTTGGTCTAACTCCTGAGGGAAAGCTCGTTCTTGAAACTTGAAGGTGTTTTTGTGCTTTTCAGACCGTGAGGAGCATGAATATGTGTTTCTTCTGCAAATCTGAGCTCTGTCTCAAAAGTTAGGTGTTCTGGCTGAAATGAGCCCTACTGCCAATTCTGAGATGCACTTTGCTCTAACTTCTAAGGGATAGTTCGTACTTGAAAATTGAAGGCGTTTTTGTCCTTTTTAGACCGTGAGGAGCATGAATATGTGTTTCTTCTGCAAATCTGAGTTCTGTGTCAAAAGTTACGTGTTCTGGCTGAAATGAGCCCTACTGCCAATTCTGAGATGCACTTTGATCTAACTCCTCAGGGAAAGCTCGTACTTGAAAATTGAAGGCGTTTTTGTGCTTTTCAGACCGTGAGTAGCATGAATATGTGTTTCTTCTGCAAATCTGAGTTCTGTGTCAAAAGTTACGTGTTCTGGCTGAAATGAGCCCTACTGCCAATTCTGAGATGCACTTTGATCTAACTCCTCAGGGAAAGCTCGTACTTGAAAATTGAAGGCGTTTTTGTGCTTTTCAGACAGTGACGAGCATGAATATGTGTTTCTTCTGCAAATCTGAGCTCTGTGTCAAAAGTTACGTGTTCTGGCTGAAATGAGCCCTACTGCCAATTCTGAGATGCACTTTGCTCTAACTTCTAAGGGATAGTTCGTACTTGAAAATTGAAGTCGTTTTTGTCCTTTTCAGACCGTGAGGAGCATGAATATGTGTTTCTTCTGCAAATCTGACCTCTGTGACAAAAGTTACGTTTTCTGGCTGAAATGAGCCCTACTGCCAATTCTGTGATGCACTTTGGTCTAACTCCCCAGGGAAAGCTAGTACTTGAAAATTGAAGGCGTTTTTGTTCTTTTCAGACTGTGAGGAGCATGAATATGTGTTTCTTCTGCAAATCTGAGTTCTGTGTCAAAAGTTACGTGTTCTGGCTGAAATGAGCCCTACTGCCAATTCTGAGATGCACTTTGGTCTAATTCGTCAGGGAAAACTCGTACTTGAAAATTGAAGGCGTTTTTGTGCTTTTCAGACCGTGAGGAGCATGAATAAGTGTTTCTTCTGCAAATCTGAGTTCTGTGTCAAAAGTTACGTGTTCTGGCTGAAATGAGCCCTACTGCCAATTCTGAGATGCACTTTGGTCTAATTCCTCAGGGAAAACTCGTACTTGAAACTTGAAGGCGTTTTTCTGCTTTTCAGACTGTGACGAACATGAATATGTGTTTCTTCTGCAAATCTGAGCTCTCTCTCAAAAGTTACGTGTTCTGGCTGAAATGAGCCCTACTGCCAATTCTGAGATGCACTTTGCTCTAACTTCTAAGGGATAGTTCGTACTTGAAAATTGAAGTCGTTTTTGTGCTTTTCAGACCGTGAGGAGCATGAATATGTGTTTCTTCTGCAAATCTGACCTCTGTGACAAAAGTTACGTTTTCTGGCTGAAATGAGCCCTACTGCCAATTCTGTGATGCACTTTGGTCTAACTCCCCAGGGAAAGCTCGTACTTGAAAATTGAAGGCGTTTTTGTGCTTTTCAGACTGTGACGAGCATGAATATGTGTTTCTTCTGCAAATCTGACCTCTGTGACAAAAGTTACGTGTTCTGGCTGAAATGAGCCCTACTGCCAATTCTGAGATGCACTTTGCTCTAACTTCTAAGGGAAAGTTCGTACTTGAAAATTGAAGTCGTTTTTGTGCTTTTCAGACCGTGAGGAACATGAATATGTGTTTCTTCTGCAAATCTGACCTCTGTGACAAAAGTTATGTTTTCTGGCTGAAATGAGCCCTACTGCCAATTCTGTGATGCACTTTGGTCTAACTCCTCAGGGAAAGCTCGCTCTTGAAGGTTGAAGGCGTTTTTGTGCTTTTCAGACCGTGAGGAGCATGAATATGTGTTTCTTCTGCAAATCTGACCTCTGTGACAAAAGTTACGTTTTCTGGCTGAAATGAGCCCTAATGCCAATTCTGAGATGCACTTTGGTCTAATTCATCAGGGAAAACTCGTACTTGAAAATTGAAGCCGTTTTTGTGCTTTTTAGACTGTGAGGAGCATGAATATGTGTTTCTTCTGCAAATATGATCTCTCTGTAAAAAGTTACGTGTTCTGGCTGAAATGAGCCCTACTGCCAATTCTGAGATGCACTTTGGTCTAACTCCTGAGGGAAAGCTCGTTCTTGAAACTTGAAGGTGTTTTTGTGCTTTTCAGACTGTGGCGAGCATGAATATGTGTTTCTTCTGCAAATCTGAGCTCTGTCTCAAAAGTTAGGTGTTCTGGCTGAAATGAGCCCTACTGCCAATTCTGAGATGCACTTTGCTCTAACTTCTAAGGGATAGTTCGTACTTGAAAATTGAAGTCGTTTTTGTCCTTTTCAGACCGTGAGGAGCATGAATATGTGTTTCTTCTGCAAATCTGACCTCTGTGACAAAAGTTACGTTTTCTGGCTGAAATGAGCCCTACTGCCAATTCTGTGATGCACTTTGGTCTAACTCCCCAGGGAAAGCTCGTACTTGAAAATTGAAGGCGTTTTTGTGCTTTTCAGACTGTGACGAGCATGAATATGTGTTTCTTCTGCAAATCTGAGCTCTTTGTCAAAAGTTACGTGTTCTGACTGAAATGAGCCCTACTGCCAATTCTGAGATGCACTTTGATCTAACTCCCCAGGGAAAGCTAGTACTTGAAAATTGAAGGCGTTTTTGTTCTTTTCAGACTGTGAGGAGCATGAATATGTGTTTCTTCTTCAAATCTGAGTTCTGTGTCAAAAGTTACGTGTTCTGGCTGAAATGAGCCCTACTGCCAATTCTGAGATGCACTTTGGTCTAATTCCTCAGGGAAAACTCGTACTTGAAAATTGAAGGCGTTTTTGTGCTTTTTAGACTGTGACGAGCATGAATATGTGTTTCTTCTGCAAATATGATCTCTCTGTAAAAAGTTACGTGTTCTGGCTGAAATGAGCCCTACTGCCAATTCTGAGATGCACTTTGGTCTAACTCCTGAGGGAAAGCTCGTTCTTGAAACTTGAAGGTGTTTTTGTGCTTTTCAGACTGTGACGAGCATGAATATGTGTTTCTTCTGCAAATCTGAGCTCTGTCTCAAAAGTTACGTGTTCTGGCTGAAATGAGCCCTACTGCCAATTCTGAGATGCACTTTGCTCTAACTTCTAAGGGATAGTTCGTACTTGAAAATTGAAGTCGTTTTTGTCCTTTTCAGACCGTGAGGAGCATGAATATGTGTTTCTTCTGCAAATCTGACCTCTGTGACAAAAGTTACGTGTTCTGGCTGAAATGAGCCCTACTGCCAATTCTGAGATGCACTTTGGTCTAACTCCTGAGGGAAAGCTCGTACTTGAAACTTGAAGGCGTTTTTGTGCTTTTCAGACCGTGAGGAGCATGAATATGTGTTTCTTCTGCAAATCTGACCTCTGTGACAAAAGTTACGTTTTCTGGCTGAAATGAGCCCTACTGCCAATTCTAAGATGCACTTTGATCTAACTCCCCAGGGAAAGCTAGTACTTGAAAATTGAAGGCGTTTTTTTTCTTTTCAGACTGTGAGGAGCATGAATATGTGTTTCTTCTTCAAATCTGAGTTCTGTGTCAAAAGTTACGTGTTCTGGCTGAAATGAGCCCTACTGCCAATTCTGAGATGCACTTTGCTCTAACTTCTAAGGGATAGTTCGTACTTGAAAATTGAAGTCGTTTTTGTCCTTTTCAGACCGTGAGGAGCATGAATATGTGTTTCTTCTGCAAATCTGACCTCTGTGACAAAAGTTACGTTTTCTGGCTGAAATGAGCCCTACTGCCAATTCTGTGATGCACTTTGGTCTAACTCCCCAGGGAAAGCTCGTACTTGAAAATTGAAGGCGTTTTTGTGCTTTTCAGACTGTGACGAGCATGAATATGTGTTTCTTCTGCAAATCTGACCTCTGTGACAAAAGTTACGTTTTCTGGCTGAAATGAGCCCTACTGCCAATTCTAAGATGCACTTTGATCTAACTCCCCAGGGAAAGCTAGTACTTGAAAATTGAAGGCGTTTTTTTTCTTTTCAGACTGTGAGGAGCATGAATATGTGTTTCTTCTTCAAATCTGAGTTCTGTGTCAAAAGTTACGTGTTCTGGCTGAAATGAGCCCTACTGCCAATTCTGAGATGCACTTTGCTCTAACTTCTAAGGGATAGTTCGTACTTGAAAATTGAAGTCGTTTTTGTCCTTTTCAGACCGTGAGGAGCATGAATATGTGTTTCTTCTGCAAATCTGACCTCTGTGACAAAAGTTACGTTTTCTGGCTGAAATGAGCCCTACTGCCAATTCTGTGATGCACTTTGGTCTAACTCCCCAGGGAAAGCTCGTACTTGAAAATTGAAGGCGTTTTTGTGCTTTTCAGACTGTGACGAGCATGAATATGTGTTTCTTCTGCAAATCTGAGCTCTTTGTCAAAAGTTACGTGTTCTGACTGAAATGAGCCCTACTGCCAATTCTGAGATGCACTTTGATCTAACTCCCCAGGGAAAGCTAGTACTTGAAAATTGAAGGCGTTTTTGTTCTTTTCAGACTGTGAGGAGCATGAATATGTGTTTCTTCTTCAAATCTGAGTTCTGTGTCAAAAGTTACGTGTTCTGGCTGAAATGAGCCCTACTGCCAATTCTGAGATGCACTTTGGTCTAATTCCTCAGGGAAAACTCGTACTTGAAAATTGAAGGCGTTTTTGTGCTTTTTAGACTGTGACGAGCATGAATATGTGTTTCTTCTGCAAATATGATCTCTCTGTAAAAAGTTACGTGTTCTGGCTGAAATGAGCCCTACTGCCAATTCTGAGATGCACTTTGGTCTAACTCCTGAGGGAAAGCTCGTTCTTGAAACTTGAAGGTGTTTTTGTGCTTTTCAGACTGTGACGAGCATGAATATGTGTTTCTTCTGCAAATCTGAGCTCTGTCTCAAAAGTTACGTGTTCTGGCTGAAATGAGCCCTACTGCCAATTCTGAGATGCACTTTGCTCTAACTTCTAAGGGATAGTTCGTACTTGAAAATTGAAGTCGTTTTTGTCCTTTTCAGACCGTGAGGAGCATGAATATGTGTTTCTTCTGCAAATCTGACCTCTGTGACAAAAGTTACGTGTTCTGGCTGAAATGAGCCCTACTGCCAATTCTGAGATGCACTTTGGTCTAACTCCTGAGGGAAAGCTCGTACTTGAAACTTGAAGGCGTTTTTGTGCTTTTCAGACCGTGAGGAGCATGAATATGTGTTTCTTCTGCAAATCTGACCTCTGTGACAAAAGTTACGTTTTCTGGCTGAAATGAGCCCTACTGCCAATTCTAAGATGCACTTTGATCTAACTCCCCAGGGAAAGCTAGTACTTGAAAATTGAAGGCGTTTTTGTTCTTTTCAGACTGTGAGGAGCATGAATATGTGTTTCTTCTTCAAATCTGAGTTCTGTGTCAAAAGTTACGTGTTCTGGCTGAAATGAGCCCTACTGCCAATTCTGAGATGCACTTTGGTCTAATTCCTCAGGGAAAACTCGTACTTGAAAATTGAAGGCGTTTTTGTGCTTTTTAGACTGTGAGGAGGATGAATATGTGTTTCTTCTGCAAATATGATCTCTCTGTAAAAAGTTACGTGTTCTGGCTGAAATGAGCCCTACTGCCAATTCTGAGATGCACTTTGGTCTAACTCCTGAGGGAAAGCTCGTACTTGAAACTTGAAGGCGTTTTTGTGCTTTTCAGACCGTGAGGAGCATGAATAAGTGTTTCTTCTGCAAATCTGAGCTCTGTGTCAAAAGTTACGTTTTCTGGCTGAAATGAGCCCTACTGCCAATTCTGAGATGCACTTTGGTCTAACTCCTGAGGGAAAGCTCGTACTTGAAACTTGAAGGCGTTTTGTGCTTTTCAGACCGTGAGGAGCATGAATAAGTGTTTCTTCTGCAAATCTGAGCTCTGTGTCAAAAGTTACGTTTTCTGGCTGAAATGAGCCCTACTGCCAATTCTAAGATGCACTTTGATCTAACTCCCCAGGGAAAGCTAGTACTTGAAAATTGAAGGCGTTTTTGTTCTTTTCAGACTGTGAGGAGCATGAATATGTGTTTCTTCTGCAAATCTGAGTTCTGTGTCAAAAGTTACGTGTTCTGGCTGAAATGAGCCCTACTGCCAATTCTGAGATGCACTTTGGTCTAATTCCTCAGGGAAAACTCGTACTTGAAAATTGAAGGCGTTTTTGTGCTTTTTAGACTGTGACGAGCATGAATATGTGTTTCTTCTGCAAATATGATCTCTCTGTAAAAAGTTACATGTTCTGGCTGAAATGAGCTCTACTGCCAATTCTGAGATGCACTTTGGTCTAACTCCTGAGGGAAAGCTCGTACTTGAAACTTGAAGGCGTTTTTGTGCTTTTCAGACTGTGACGAGCATGAATATGTGTTTCTTCTGCAAATCTGAGCTCTGTCTCAAAAGTTACGTGTTCTGGCTGAAATGAGCCCTACTGCCAATTCTGAGATGCACTTTGCTCTAACTTCTAAGGGATAGTTCGTACTTGAAAATTGAAGTCGTTTTTGTCCTTTTCAGACCGTGAGGAGCATGAATATGTGTTTCTTCTGCAAATCTGACCTCTGTGACAAAAGTTACGTTTTCTGGCTGAAATGAGCCCTACTGCCAATTCTGAGATGCACTTTGGTCTAATTCGTCAGGGAAAACTCGTACTTGAAAATTGAAGGCGTTTTTGTGCTTTTTAGACCGTGAGGAGCATGAATATGTGTTTCTTCTGCAAATATGATCTCTCTGTAAAAAGTTACATGTTCTGGCTGAAATGAGCTCTACTGCCAATTCTGAGATGCACTTTGGTCTAACTCCTGAGGGAAAGCTCGTACTTGAAACTTGAAGGCGTTTTTGTGCTTTTCAGACTGTGACGAGCATGAATATGTGTTTCTTCTGCAAATCTGAGCTCTGTCTCAAAAGTTAGGTGTTCTGGCTGAAATGAGCCCTACTGCCAATTCTGAGATGCACTTTGCTCTAACTTCTAAGGGATAGTTCGTACTTGAAAATTGAAGTCGTTTTTGTCCTTTTCAGACTGTGAGGAGCATGAATATGTGTTTCTTCTGCAAATCTGACCTCTGTGACAAAAGTTACGTTTTCTGGCTGAAATGAGCCCTACTGCCAATTCTGTGATGCACTTTGGTCTAACTCCCCAGGGAAAGCTCGTACTTGAAAATTGAAGGCGTTTTTGTGCTTTTCAGACTGTGACGAGCATGAATATGTGTTTCTTCTGCAAATCTGAGCTCTTTGTCAAAAGTTACGTGTTCTGACTGAAATGAGCCCTACTGCCAATTCTGAGATGCACTTTGATCTAACTCCCCAGGGAAAGCTAGTACTTGAAAATTGAAGGCGTTTTTGTTCTTTTCAGACTGTGAGGAGCATGAATATGTGTTTCTTCTGCAAATCTGAGTTCTGTGTCAAAAGTTACGTGTTCTGGCTGAAATGAGCCCTACTGCCAATTCTGAGATGCACTTTGGTCTAATTCATCAGGGAAAACTCGTACTTGAAAATTGAAGGCGTTTTTGTGCTTTTTAGACTGTGACGAGCATGAATATGTGTTTCTTCTGCAAATATGATCTCTCTGTAAAAAGTTACGTGTTCTGGCTGAAATGAGCCCTACTGCCAATTCTGAGATGCACTTTGGTCTAACTCCTGAGGGAAAGCTCGTTCTTGAAACTTGAAGGTGTTTTTGTGCTTTTCAGACTGTGACGAGCATGAATATGTGTTTCTTCTGCAAATCTGAGCTCTGTCTCAAAAGTTACGTGTTCTGGCTGAAATGAGCCCTACTGCCAATTCTGAGATGCACTTTGCTCTAACTTCTAAGGGATAGTTCGTACTTGAAAATTGAAGTCGTTTTTGTCCTTTTCAGACCGTGAGGAGCATGAATATGTGTTTCTTCTGCAAATCTGACCTCTGTGACAAAAGTTACGTTTTCTGGCTGAAATGAGCCCTACTGCCAATTCTGTGATGCACTTTGGTCTAACTCCCCAGGGAAAGCTAGTACTTGAAAATTGAAGGCGTTTTTGTTCTTTTCAGACCGTGAGGAGCATGAATAAGTGTTTCTTCTGCAAATCTGAGCTCTGTGTCAAAAGTTACGTGTTCTGGCTGAAATGAGCCCTACTGCCAATTCTGAGATGCACTTTGATCTAACTCCCCAGGGAAAGTTCGTACTTGAAAATTGAAGGCGTTTTTGTGCTTTTCAGACTGTGAGTAGCATGAATATGTGTTTCTTCTGCAAATCTGAGTTCTGTGTCAAAAGTTACGTGTTCTGGCTGAAATGAGCCCTACTGCCAATTCTGAGATGCACTTTGATCTAACTCCTCAGGGAAAGCTCGTACTTGAAAATTGAAGGCGTTTTTGTGCTTTTCAGACAGTGACGAGCATGAATATGTGTTTCTTCTGCAAATCTGAGCTCTGTGTCAAAAGTTACGTGTTCTGGATGAATTGAGCCCTACTGCCAATTCTGTGATGCACTTTGGTCTAACTCCTCAGAGAAAGCTCGTTCTTGAAACTTGAAGGCGTTTTTTGCTTTTCAGACCGTGAGGAGCATGAATAAGTGTTTCTTCTGCAAATCTGAGCTCTTTGTCAAAAGTTACGTTCTCTGAATGAATTGAGCCCTACTGCCAATTCTAAGATGCACTTTGATCTAACTCCTCAGGGAAAGCTCGTACTTGAAAATTGAAGGCGTTTTTGTGCTTTTCAGACTGTGAGGAGCATGAATATGTGTTTCTTCTGCAAATCTGACCTCTGTGACAAAAGTTACGTTTTCTGGCTGAAATGAGCCCTACTGCCAATTCTGTGATGCACTTTGGTCTAACTCCCCAGGGAAAGCTCGTACTTGAAAATTGAAGGCGTTTTTGTGCTTTTCAGACTGTGACGAGCATGAATATGTGTTTCTTCTGCAAATCTGAGCTCTTTGTCAAAAGTTACGTGTTCTGACTGAAATGAGCCCTACTGCCAATTCTGAGATGCACTTTGATCTAACTCCCCAGGGAAAGCTAGTACTTGAAAATTGAAGGCGTTTTTGTTCTTTTCAGACTGTGAGGAGCATGAATATGTGTTTCTTCTGCAAATCTGAGTTCTGTGTCAAAAGTTACGTGTTCTGGCTGAAATGAGCCCTACTGCCAATTCTGAGATGCACTTTGGTCTAATTCATCAGGGAAAACTCGTACTTGAAAATTGAAGGCGTTTTTGTGCTTTTTAGACTGTGACGAGCATGAATATGTGTTTCTTCTGCAAATATGATCTCTCTGTAAAAAGTTACGTGTTCTGGCTGAAATGAGCCCTACTGCCAATTCTGAGATGCACTTTGGTCTAACTCCTGAGGGAAAGCTCGTTCTTGAAACTTGAAGGTGTTTTTGTGCTTTTCAGACTGTGACGAGCATGAATATGTGTTTCTTCTGCAAATCTGAGCTCTGTCTCAAAAGTTACGTGTTCTGGCTGAAATGAGCCCTACTGCCAATTCTGAGATGCACTTTGCTCTAACTTCTAAGGGATAGTTCGTACTTGAAAATTGAAGTCGTTTTTGTCCTTTTCAGACCGTGAGGAGCATGAATATGTGTTTCTTCTGCAAATCTGACCTCTGTGACAAAAGTTACGTTTTCTGGCTGAAATGAGCCCTACTGCCAATTCTGTGATGCACTTTGGTCTAACTCCCCAGGGAAAGCTAGTACTTGAAAATTGAAGGCGTTTTTGTTCTTTTCAGACCGTGAGGAGCATGAATAAGTGTTTCTTCTGCAAATCTGAGCTCTGTGTCAAAAGTTACGTGTTCTGGCTGAAATGAGCCCTACTGCCAATTCTGAGATGCACTTTGATCTAACTCCCCAGGGAAAGTTCGTACTTGAAAATTGAAGGCGTTTTTGTGCTTTTCAGACTGTGAGTAGCATGAATATGTGTTTCTTCTGCAAATCTGAGTTCTGTGTCAAAAGTTACGTGTTCTGGCTGAAATGAGCCCTACTGCCAATTCTGAGATGCACTTTGATCTAACTCCTCAGGGAAAGCTCGTACTTGAAAATTGAAGGCGTTTTTGTGCTTTTCAGACAGTGACGAGCATGAATATGTGTTTCTTCTGCAAATCTGAGCTCTGTGTCAAAAGTTACGTGTTCTGGCTGAAATGAGCCCTACTGCCAATTCTGAGATGCACTTTGATCTAACTCCCCAGGGAAAGTTCGTACTTGAAAATTGAAGGCGTTTTTGTGCTTTTCAGACTGTGAGTAGCATGAATATGTGTTTCTTCTGCAAATCTGAGTTCTGTGTCAAAAGTTACGTGTTCTGGCTGAAATGAGCCCTACTGCCAATTCTGAGATGCACTTTGATCTAACTCCTCAGGGAAAGCTCGTACTTGAAAATTGAAGGCGTTTTTGTGCTTTTCAGACAGTGACGAGCATGAATATGTGTTTCTTCTGCAAATCTGAGCTCTGTGTCAAAAGTTACGTGTTCTGGCTGAAATGAGCCCTACTGCCAATTCTGAGATGCACTTTGGTCTAACTCCTCAGGGAAAGCTCGTGCTTGAAAGTTGAAGGCGTTTTTGTGCTTTTTAGACTGTGAGGAGCATGAATATGTGTTTCTTCTGCAAATATGATCTCTCTGTAAAAAGTTACGTGTTCTGGATGAATTGAGCCCTACTGCCAATTCTGTGATGCACTTTGGTCTAACTCCTCAGAGAAAGCTCGTTCTTGAAACTTGAAGGCGTTTTTTGCTTTTCAGACCGTGAGGAGCATGAATAAGTGTTTCTTCTGCAAATCTGAGCTCTTTGTCAAAAGTTACGTTCTCTGAATGAATTGAGCCCTACTGCCAATTCTAAGATGCACTTTGATCTAACTCCTCAGGGAAAGCTCGTACTTGAAAATTGAAGGCGTTTTTGTGCTTTTCAGACTGTGAGGAGCATGAATATGTGTTTCTTCTGCAAATCTGACCTCTGTGACAAAAGTTACGTTTTCTGGCTGAAATGAGCCCTACTGCCAATTCTGTGATGCACTTTGGTCTAACTCCCCAGGGAAAGCTCGTACTTGAAAATTGAAGGCGTTTTTGTGCTTTTCAGACTGTGACGAGCATGAATATGTGTTTCTTCTGCAAATCTGAGCTCTTTGTCAAAAGTTACGTGTTCTGACTGAAATGAGCCCTACTGCCAATTCTGAGATGCACTTTGATCTAACTCCCCAGGGAAAGCTAGTACTTGAAAATTGAAGGCGTTTTTGTTCTTTTCAGACTGTGAGGAGCATGAATATGTGTTTCTTCTGCAAATCTGAGTTCTGTGTCAAAAGTTACGTGTTCTGGCTGAAATGAGCCCTACTGCCAATTCTGAGATGCACTTTGGTCTAATTCATCAGGGAAAACTCGTACTTGAAAATTGAAGGCGTTTTTGTGCTTTTTAGACTGTGACGAGCATGAATATGTGTTTCTTCTGCAAATATGATCTCTCTGTAAAAAGTTACGTGTTCTGGCTGAAATGAGCCCTACTGCCAATTCTGAGATGCACTTTGGTCTAACTCCTGAGGGAAAGCTCGTTCTTGAAACTTGAAGGTGTTTTTGTGCTTTTCAGACTGTGACGAGCATGAATATGTGTTTCTTCTGCAAATCTGAGCTCTGTCTCAAAAGTTACGTGTTCTGGCTGAAATGAGCCCTACTGCCAATTCTGAGATGCACTTTGCTCTAACTTCTAAGGGATAGTTCGTACTTGAAAATTGAAGTCGTTTTTGTCCTTTTCAGACCGTGAGGAGCATGAATATGTGTTTCTTCTGCAAATCTGACCTCTGTGACAAAAGTTACGTTTTCTGGCTGAAATGAGCCCTACTGCCAATTCTGTGATGCACTTTGGTCTAACTCCCCAGGGAAAGCTAGTACTTGAAAATTGAAGGCGTTTTTGTTCTTTTCAGACCGTGAGGAGCATGAATAAGTGTTTCTTCTGCAAATCTGAGCTCTGTGTCAAAAGTTACGTGTTCTGGCTGAAATGAGCCCTACTGCCAATTCTGAGATGCACTTTGATCTAACTCCCCAGGGAAAGTTCGTACTTGAAAATTGAAGGCGTTTTTGTGCTTTTCAGACTGTGAGTAGCATGAATATGTGTTTCTTCTGCAAATCTGAGTTCTGTGTCAAAAGTTACGTGTTCTGGCTGAAATGAGCCCTACTGCCAATTCTGAGATGCACTTTGATCTAACTCCTCAGGGAAAGCTCGTACTTGAAAATTGAAGGCGTTTTTGTGCTTTTCAGACAGTGACGAGCATGAATATGTGTTTCTTCTGCAAATCTGAGCTCTGTGTCAAAAGTTACGTGTTCTGGCTGAAATGAGCCCTACTGCCAATTCTGAGATGCACTTTGGTCTAACTCCTCAGGGAAAGCTCGTGCTTGAAAGTTGAAGGCGTTTTTGTGCTTTTTAGACTGTGAGGAGCATGAATATGTGTTTCTTCTGCAAATATGATCTCTCTGTAAAAAGTTACGTGTTCTGGATGAATTGAGCCCTACTGCCAATTCTGTGATGCACTTTGGTCTAACTCCTCAGAGAAAGCTCGTTCTTGAAACTTGAAGGCGTTTTTTGCTTTTCAGACCGTGAGGAGCATGAATAAGTGTTTCTTCTGCAAATCTGAGCTCTTTGTCAAAAGTTACGTTCTCTGAATGAATTGAGCCCTACTGCCAATTCTAAGATGCACTTTGATCTAACTCCTCAGGGAAAGCTCGTACTTGAAAATTGAAGGCGTTTTTGTGCTTTTCAGACAGTGACGAGCATGAATATGTGTTTCTTCTGCAAATCTGAGCTCTGTGTCAAAAGTTACGTGTTCTGGCTGAAATGAGCCCTACTGCCAATTCTGAGATGCACTTTGGTCTAACTCCTCAGAGAAAGCTCGTTCTTGAAACTTGAAGGCGTTTTTGTGCTTTTCAGACCGTGAGGAGCATGAATAAGTGTTTCTTCTGCAAATCTGAGTTCTGTGTCAAAAGTTACGTTCTCTGGATGAATTGAGCCCTACTGCCAATTCTAAGATGCACTTTGATCTAACTCCCCAGGGAAAGCTAGTACTTGAAAATTGAAGGCGTTTTTGTTCTTTTCAGACTGTGAGGAGCATGAATATGTGTTTCTTCTGCAAATCTGAGTTCTGTGTCAAAAGTTACGTGTTCTGGCTGAAATGAGCCCTACTGCCAATTCTGAGATGCACTTTGGTCTAATTCCTCAGGGAAAACTCGTACTTGAAAATTGAAGGCGTTTTTGTGCTTTTTAGACTGTGAGGAGGATGAATATGTGTTTCTTCTGCAAATATGATCTCTCTGTAAAAAGTTACGTGTTCTGGCTGAAATGAGCCCTACTGCCAATTCTGAGATGCACTTTGGTCTAACTCCTGAGGGAAAGCTCGTACTTGAAACTTGAAGGCGTTTTTGTGCTTTTCAGACTGTGAGGAGCATGAATATGTGTTTCTTCTGTAAATCTGAGTTCTGTGTCAAAAGTTACGTGTTCTGGCTGAAATGAGCCCTACTGCCAATTCTGAGATGCACTTTGGTGTAATTCGTCAGGGAAAACTCGGACTTTGAAATTGAAGCCGTTTTTGTGCTTTTTAGACTGTGAGGAGCATGAATATGTGTTTCTTCTGCAAATATGATCTCTCTGTAAAAAGTTACGTTTTCTGGCTGAAATGAGCCCTACTGCCAATTCTAAGATGCACTTTGATCTAACTCCCCAGGGAAAGCTAGTACTTGAAAATTGAAGGCGTTTTTGTTCTTTTCAGACTGTGAGGAGCATGAATATGTGTTTCTTCTGCAAATCTGAGTTCTGTGTCAAAAGTTACGTGTTCTGGCTGAAATGAGCCCTACTGCCAATTCTGAGATGCACTTTGGTCTAATTCCTCAGGGAAAACTCGTACTTGAAAATTGAAGGCGTTTTTGTGCTTTTTAGACTGTGACGAGCATGAATATGTGTTTCTTCTGCAAATATTATCTCTCTGTAAAAAGTTACATGTTCTGGCTGAAATGAGCTCTACTGCCAATTCTGAGATGCACTTTGGTCTAACTCCTGAGGGAAAGCTCGTACTTGAAACTTGAAGGCGTTTTTGTGCTTTTCAGACTGTGACGAGCATGAATATGTGTTTCTTCTGCAAATCTGAGCTCTGTCTCAAAAGTTACGTGTTCTGGCTGAAATGAGCCCTACTGCCAATTCTGAGATGCACTTTGCTCTAACTTCTAAGGGATAGTTCGTACTTGAAAATTGAAGTCGTTTTTGTCCTTTTCAGACCGTGAGGAGCATGAATATGTGTTTCTTCTGCAAATCTGACCTCTGTGACAAAAGTTACGTTTTCTGGCTGAAATGAGCCCTACTGCCAATTCTGTGATGCACTTTGGTCTAACTCCCCAGGGAAAGCTAGTACTTGAAAATTGAAGGCGTTTTTGTTCTTTTCAGACTGTGAGGAGCATGAATATGTGTTTCTTCTGCAAATCTGAGTTCTGTGTCAAAAGTTACGTGTTCTGGCTGAAATGAGCCCTACTGCCAATTCTGAGATGCACTTTGGTCTAATTCGTCAGGGAAAACTCGTACTTGAAAATTGAAGGCGTTTTTGTGCTTTTTAGACCGTGAGGAGCATGAATATGTGTTTCTTCTGCAAATATGATCTCTCTGTAAAAAGTTACATGTTCTGGCTGAAATGAGCTCTACTGCCAATTCTGAGATGCACTTTGGTCTAACTCCTGAGGGAAAGCTCGTACTTGAAACTTGAAGGCGTTTTTGTGCTTTTCAGACTGTGACGAGCATGAATATGTGTTTCTTCTGCAAATCTGAGCTCTGTCTCAAAAGTTAGGTGTTCTGGCTGAAATGAGCCCTACTGCCAATTCTGAGATGCACTTTGCTCTAACTTCTAAGGGATAGTTCGTACTTGAAAATTGAAGTCGTTTTTGTCCTTTTCAGACTGTGAGGAGCATGAATATGTGTTTCTTCTGCAAATCTGACCTCTGTGACAAAAGTTACGTTTTCTGGCTGAAATGAGCCCTACTGCCAATTCTGTGATGCACTTTGGTCTAACTCCCCAGGGAAAGCTCGTACTTGAAAATTGAAGGCGTTTTTGTGCTTTTCAGACTGTGACGAGCATGAATATGTGTTTCTTCTGCAAATCTGAGCTCTTTGTCAAAAGTTACGTGTTCTGACTGAAATGAGGCCTACTGCCAATTCTGAGATGCACTTTGATCTAACTCCCCAGGGAAAGCTAGTACTTGAAAATTGAAGGCGTTTTTGTTCTTTTCAGACTGTGAGGAGCATGAATATGTGTTTCTTCTGCAAATCTGAGTTCTGTGTCAAAAGTTACGTGTTCTGGCTGAAATGAGCCCTACTGCCAATTCTGAGATGCACTTTGGTCTAATTCATCAGGGAAAACTCGTACTTGAAAATTGAAGGCGTTTTTGTGCTTTTTAGACTGTGACGAGCATGAATATGTGTTTCTTCTGCAAATATGATCTCTCTGTAAAAAGTTACGTGTTCTGGCTGAAATGAGCCCTACTGCCAATTCTGAGATGCACTTTGGTCTAACTCCTGAGGGAAAGCTCGTTCTTGAAACTTGAAGGTGTTTTTGTGCTTTTCAGACTGTGACGAGCATGAATATGTGTTTCTTCTGCAAATCTGAGCTCTGTCTCAAAAGTTACGTGTTCTGGCTGAAATGAGCCCTACTGCCAATTCTGAGATGCACTTTGCTCTAACTTCTAAGGGATAGTTCGTACTTGAAAATTGAAGTCGTTTTTGTCCTTTTCAGACCGTGAGGAGCATGAATATGTGTTTCTTCTGCAAATCTGACCTCTGTGACAAAAGTTACGTTTTCTGGCTGAAATGAGCCCTACTGCCAATTCTGTGATGCACTTTGGTCTAACTCCCCAGGGAAAGCTAGTACTTGAAAATTGAAGGCGTTTTTGTTCTTTTCAGACCGTGAGGAGCATGAATAAGTGTTTCTTCTGCAAATCTGAGCTCTGTGTCAAAAGTTACGTGTTCTGGCTGAAATGAGCCCTACTGCCAATTCTGAGATGCACTTTGATCTAACTCCCCAGGGAAAGTTCGTACTTGAAAATTGAAGGCGTTTTTGTGCTTTTCAGACTGTGAGTAGCATGAATATGTGTTTCTTCTGCAAATCTGAGTTCTGTGTCAAAAGTTACGTGTTCTGGCTGAAATGAGCCCTACTGCCAATTCTGAGATGCACTTTGATCTAACTCCTCAGGGAAAGCTCGTACTTGAAAATTGAAGGCGTTTTTGTGCTTTTCAGACAGTGACGAGCATGAATATGTGTTTCTTCTGCAAATCTGAGCTCTGTGTCAAAAGTTACGTGTTCTGGCTGAAATGAGCCCTACTGCCAATTCTGAGATGCACTTTGGTCTAACTCCTCAGAGAAAGCTCGTTCTTGAAACTTGAAGGCGTTTTTGTGCTTTTCAGACCGTGAGGAGCATGAATATGTGTTTCTTCTGCAAATCTGACCTCTGTGACAAAAGTTACGTTTTCTGGCTGAAATGAGCCCTACTGCCAATTCTAAGATGCACTTTGATCTAACTCCCCAGGGAAAGCTAGTACTTGAAAATTGAAGGCGTTTTTGTTCTTTTCAGACTGTGAGGAGCATGAATATGTGTTTCTTCTGCAAATCTGAGTTCTGTGTCAAAAGTTACGTGTTCTGGCTGAAATGAGCCCTACTGCCAATTCTGAGATGCACTTTGGTCTAATTCCTCAGGGAAAACTCGTACTTGAAAATTGAAGGCGTTTTTGTGCTTTTTAGACTGTGAGGAGGATGAATATGTGTTTCTTCTGCAAATATGATCTCTCTGTAAAAAGTTACGTGTTCTGGCTGAAATGAGCCCTACTGCCTATTCTGAGATGCACTTTGGTGTAACTCCTGAGGGAAAGCTCGTACTTGAAACTTGAAGGCGTTTTTGTGCTTTTCAGACCGTGAGGAGCATGAATATGTGTTTCTTCTGCAAATCTGAGCTCTGTGTCAAAAGTTACGTGTTCTGGCTGAAATGAGCCCTACTGCCAATTCTGAGATGCACTTTGATCTAACTCCCCAGGGAAAGTTCGTACTTGAAAATTGAAGGCGTTTTTGTGCTTTTCAGACTGTGAGTAGCATGAATATGTGTTTCTTCTGCAAATCTGAGTTCTGTGTCAAAAGTTACGTGTTCTGGCTGAAATGACCCCTACTGCCAATTCTGAGATGCACTTTGATCTAACTCCTCAGGGAAAGCTCGTACTTGAAAATTGAAGGCGTTTTTGTGCTTTTCAGACTGTGAGTAGCATGAATATGTGTTTCTTCTGCAAATCTGAGTTCTGTGTCAAAAGTTACGTGTTCTGGCTGAAATGAGCCCTACTGCCAATTCTGAGATGCACTTTGATCTAACTCCTCAGGGAAAGCTCGTACTTGAAAATTGAAGTCGTTTTTGTCCTTTTCAGACTGTGAGGAGCATGAATATGTGTTTCTTCTGCAAATCTGACCTCTGTGACAAAAGTTACGTTTTCTGGCTGAAATGAGCCCTACTGCCAATTCTGTGATGCACTTTGGTCTAACTCCCCAGGGAAAGCTCGTACTTGAAAATTGAAGGCGTTTTTGTGCTTTTCAGTCTGTGAGGAGCATGAATATGTGTTTCTTCTGCAAATCTGAGTTCTGTGTCAAAAGTTACGTGTTCTGGCTGAAATGAGCCCTACTGCCAATTCTGAGATGCACTTTGGTCTAATTCATCAGGGAAAACTCGTACTTGAAAATTGAAGGCGTTTTTGTGCTTTTTAGACTGTGACGAGCATGAATATGTGTTTCTTCTGCAAATATGATCTCTCTGTAAAAAGTTACGTGTTCTGGCTGAAATGAGCCCTACTGCCAATTCTGAGATGCACTTTGGTCTAACTCCTGAGGGAAAGCTCGTTCTTGAAACTTGAAGGTGTTTTTGTGCTTTTCAGACTGTGACGAGCATGAATATGTGTTTCTTCTGCAAATCTGAGCTCTGTCTCAAAAGTTACGTGTTCTGGCTGAAATGAGCCCTACTGCCAATTCTGAGATGCACTTTGCTCTAACTTCTAAGGGATAGTTCGTACTTGAAAATTGAAGTCGTTTTTGTCCTTTTCAGACCGTGAGGAGCATGAATATGTGTTTCTTCTGCAAATCTGACCTCTGTGACAAAAGTTACGTTTTCTGGCTGAAATGAGCCCTACTGCCAATTCTGTGATGCACTTTGGTCTAACTCCCCAGGGAAAGCTAGTACTTGAAAATTGAAGGCGTTTTTGTTCTTTTCAGACTGTGAGGAGCATGAATATGTGTTTCTTCTGCAAATCTGAGTTCTGTGTCAAAAGTTACGTGTTCTGGCTGAAATGAGCCCTACTGCCAATTCTGAGATGCACTTTGGTCTAATTCGTCAGGGAAAACTCGTACTTGAAAATTGAAGGCGTTTTTGTGCTTTTTAGACCGTGAGGAGCATGAATAAGTGTTTCTTCTGCAAATCTGAGCTCTGTGTCAAAAGTTACGTGTTCTGGCTGAAATGAGCCCTACTGCCAATTCTGAGATGCACTTTGGTCTAACTCCTCAGGGAAAGCTCGTTCTTGAAACTTGAAGGCGTTTTTGTGCTTTTCAGACCGTGAGGAGCATGAATAAGTGTTTCTTCTGCAAATCTGAGCTCTGTGTCAAAAGTTACGTGTTCTGGCTGAAATGAGCCCTACTGCCAATTCTGAGATGCACTTTGATCTAACTCCCCAGGGAAAGTTCGTACTTGAAAATTGAAGGCGTTTTTGTGCTTTTCAGACTGTGAGTAGCATGAATATGTGTTTCTTCTGCAAATCTGAGTTCTGTGTCAAAAGTTACGTGTTCTGGCTGAAATGAGCCCTACTGCCAATTCTGAGATGCACTTTGATCTAACTCCTCAGGGAAAGCTCGTACTTGAAAATTGAAGGCGTTTTTGTGCTTTTCAGACAGTGACGAGCATGAATATGTGTTTCTTCTGCAAATCTGAGCTCTGTGTCAAAAGTTACGTGTTCTGGCTGAAATGAGCCCTACTGCCAATTCTGAGATGCACTTTGGTCTAACTCCTCAGAGAAAGCTCGTTCTTGAAACTTGAAGGCGTTTTTGTGCTTTTCAGACCGTGAGGAGCATGAATATGTGTTTCTTCTGCAAATCTGACCTCTGTGACAAAAGTTACGTTTTCTGGCTGAAATGAGCCCTACTGCCAATTCTAAGATGCACTTTGATCTAACTCCCCAGGGAAAGCTAGTACTTGAAAATTGAAGGCGTTTTTGTTCTTTTCAGACTGTGAGGAGCATGAATATGTGTTTCTTCTGCAAATCTGAGTTCTGTGTCAAAAGTTACGTGTTCTGGCTGAAATGAGCCCTACTGCCAATTCTGAGATGCACTTTGGTCTAATTCCTCAGGGAAAACTCGTACTTGAAAATTGAAGGCGTTTTTGTGCTTTTTAGACTGTGAGGAGGATGAATATGTGTTTCTTCTGCAAATATGATCTCTCTGTAAAAAGTTACGTGTTCTGGCTGAAATGAGCCCTACTGCCAATTCTGAGATGCACTTTGGTGTAACTCCTGAGGGAAAGCTCGTACTTGAAACTTGAAGGCGTTTTTGTGCTTTTCAGACCGTGAGGAGCATGAATATGTGTTTCTTCTGCAAATCTGAGCTCTGTGTCAAAAGTTACGTGTTCTGGCTGAAATGAGCCCTACTGCCAATTCTGAGATGCACTTTGATCTAACTCCCCAGGGAAAGTTCGTACTTGAAAATTGAAGGCGTTTTTGTGCTTTTCAGACTGTGAGTAGCATGAATATGTGTTTCTTCTGCAAATCTGAGTTCTGTGTCAAAAGTTACGTGTTCTGGCTGAAATGAGCCCTACTGCCAATTCTGAGATGCACTTTGATCTAACTCCTCAGGGAAAGCTCGTACTTGAAAATTGAAGGCGTTTTTGTGCTTTTCAGACAGTGACGAGCATGAATATGTGTTTCTTCTGCAAATCTGAGCTCTGTGTCAAAAGTTACGTGTTCTGGCTGAAATGAGCCCTACTGCCAATTCTGAGATGCACTTTGGTCTAACTCCTCAGAGAAAGCTCGTTCTTGAAACTTGAAGGCGTTTTTGTGCTTTTCAGACCGTGAGGAGCATGAATATGTGTTTCTTCTGCAAATCTGACCTCTGTGACAAAAGTTACGTTTTCTGGCTGAAATGAGCCCTACTGCCAATTCTAAGATGCACTTTGATCTAACTCCCCAGGGAAAGCTAGTACTTGAAAATTGAAGGCGTTTTTGTTCTTTTCAGACTGTGAGGAGCATGAATATGTGTTTCTTCTGCAAATCTGAGTTCTGTGTCAAAAGTTACGTGTTCTGGCTGAAATGAGCCCTACTGCCAATTCTGAGATGCACTTTGGTCTAATTCCTCAGGGAAAACTCGTACTTGAAAATTGAAGGCGTTTTTGTGCTTTTTAGACTGTGAGGAGGATGAATATGTGTTTCTTCTGCAAATATGATCTCTCTGTAAAAAGTTACGTGTTCTGGCTGAAATGAGCCCTACTGCCAATTCTGAGATGCACTTTGGTGTAACTCCTGAGGGAAAGCTCGTACTTGAAACTTGAAGGCGTTTTTGTGCTTTTCAGACCGTGAGGAGCATGAATATGTGTTTCTTCTGCAAATCTGAGTTCTGTGTCAAAAGTTACGTGTTCTGGCTGAAATGAGCCTTACTGCCAATTCTGAGATGCACTTTGGTCTAATTCGTCAGGGAAAACTCGTACTTGAAAATTGAAGCCGTTTTTGTGCTTTTTAGACTGTGAGGAGCATGAATATGTGTTTCTTCTGCAAATATGATCTCTCTGTAAAAAGTTACATGTTCTGGCTGAAATGAGCTCTACTGCCAATTCTGAGATGCACTTTGGTCTAACTCCTGAGGGAAAGCTCGTACTTGAAACTTGAAGGCGTTTTTGTGCTTTTCAGACTGTGACGAGCATGAATATGTGTTTCTTCTGCAAATCTGAGCTCTGTCTCAAAAGTTACGTGTTCTGGCTGAAATGAGCCCTACTGCCAATTCTGAGATGCACTTTGCTCTAACTTCTAAGGGATAGTTCGTACTTGAAAATTGAAGTCGTTTTTGTCCTTTTCAGACCGTGAGGAGCATGAATATGTGTTTCTTCTGCAAATCTGACCTCTGTGACAAAAGTTACGTTTTCTGGCTGAAATGAGCCCTACTGCCAATTCTGTGATGCACTTTGGTCTAATTCCCCAGGGAAAGCTCGTACTTGAAAATTGAAGGCGTTTTTGTGCTTTTCAGACTGTGACGAGCATGAATATGTGTTTCTTCTGCAAATCTGAGCTCTGTGTCAAAAGTTACGTGTTCTGGCTGAAATGAGCCCTACTGCCAATTCTGAGATGCACTTTGGTCTAACTCCTCAGGGAAAGATCGTACTTGAAAATTGAAGGCGTTTTTGTGCTTTTCAGACCGTGAGGAGCATGAATATGTGTTTCTTCTGCAAATCTGAGCTCTTTGTCAAAAGTTACGTGTTCTGACTGAAATGAGCCCTACTGCCAATTCTGAGATGCACTTTGGTCTAACTCCTCAGGGAAAGATCGTACTTGAAAATTGAAGGCGTTTTTGTGCTTTTCAGACCGTGAGGAGCATGAATATGTGTTTCTTCTGCAAATCTGAGCTCTTTGTCAAAAGTTACGTGTTCTGACTGAAATGAGCCCTACTGCCAATTCTGAGATGCACTTTGATCTAACTCCCCAGGGAAAGCTAGTACTTGAAAATTGAAGGCGTTTTTGTTCTTTTCAGACTTTGAGGAGCATGAATATGTGTTTCTTCTGCAAATCTGAGTTCTGTGTCAAAAGTTACGTGTTCTGACTGAAATGAGCCCTACTGCCAATTCTGTGATGCACTTTGGTCTAACTCCTCAGAGAAAGCTCGTACTTGAAACTTGAAGGTGTTTTTGTGCTTTTCAGACTGTGACGAGCATGAATATGTGTTTCTTCTGCAAATCTGAGCTCTGTGTCAAAAGTTACGTGTTCTGGCTGAAATGAGCCCTACTGCCAATTCTGAGATGCACTTTGCTCTAACTTCTAAGGGAAAGTTCGTACTTGAAAATTGAAGTCGTTTTTGTGCTTTTCAGACCGTGAGGAGCATGAATATGTGTTTCTTCTGCAAATCTGACCTCTCTGACAAAAGTTACGTTTTCTGGCTGAAATGAGCCCTACTGCCAATTCTGTGATGCACTTTGGTCTAACTCCTCAGAGAAAGCTCGTTCTTGAAACTTGAAGGCGTTTTTTGCTTTTCAGACCGTGAGGAGCATGAATAAGTGTTTCTTCTGCAAATCTGAGCTCTTTGTCAAAAGTTACGTTCTCTGAATGAATTGAGCCCTACTGCCAATTCTAAGATGCACTTTGATCTAACTCCTCAGGGAAAGCTCGTACTTGAAAATTGAAGGCGTTTTTGTGCTTTTCAGACAGTGACGAGCATGAATATGTGTTTCTTCTGCAAATCTGAGCTCTGTGTCAAAAGTTACGTGTTCTGGCTGAAATGAGCCCTACTGCCAATTCTGAGATGCACTTTGGTCTAACTCCTCAGAGAAAGCTCGTTCTTGAAACTTGAAGGCGTTTTTGTGCTTTTCAGACCGTGAGGAGCATGAATAAGTGTTTCTTCTGCAAATCTGAGTTCTGTGTCAAAAGTTACGTTCTCTGGATGAATTGAGCCCTACTGCCAATTCTAAGATGCACTTTGATCTAACTCCCCAGGGAAAGCTAGTACTTGAAAATTGAAGGCGTTTTTGTTCTTTTCAGACTGTGAGGAGCATGAATATGTGTTTCTTCTGCAAATCTGACCTCTCTGACAAAAGTTACGTTTTCTGGCTGAAATGAGCCCTACTGCCAATTCTGTGATGCACTTTGGTCTAACTCCTCAGAGAAAGCTCGTTCTTGAAACTTGAAGGCGTTTTTTGCTTTTCAGACCGTGAGGAGCATGAATAAGTGTTTCTTCTGCAAATCTGAGCTCTTTGTCAAAAGTTACGTTCTCTGAATGAATTGAGCCCTACTGCCAATTCTAAGATGCACTTTGATCTAACTCCTCAGGGAAAGCTCGTACTTGAAAATTGAAGGCGTTTTTGTGCTTTTCAGACAGTGACGAGCATGAATATGTGTTTCTTCTGCAAATCTGAGCTCTGTGTCAAAAGTTACGTGTTCTGGCTGAAATGAGCCCTACTGCCAATTCTGAGATGCACTTTGGTCTAACTCCTCAGAGAAAGCTCGTTCTTGAAACTTGAAGGCGTTTTTGTGCTTTTCAGACCGTGAGGAGCATGAATAAGTGTTTCTTCTGCAAATCTGAGCTCTGTGTCAAAAGTTACGTGTTCTGGCTGAAATGAGCCCTACTGCCAATTCTGAGATGCACTTTGCTCTAACTTCTAAGGGAAAGTTCGTACTTGAAAATTGAAGTCGTTTTTGTGCTTTTCAGACCGTGAGGAGCATGAATATGTGTTTCTTCTGCAAATCTGACCTCTCTGACAAAAGTTACGTTTTCTGGCTGAAATGAGCCCTACTGCCAATTCTGTGATGCACTTTGGTCTAACTCCTCAGAGAAAGCTCGTTCTTGAAACTTGAAGGCGTTTTTTGCTTTTCAGACCGTGAGGAGCATGAATAAGTGTTTCTTCTGCAAATCTGAGCTCTTTGTCAAAAGTTACGTTCTCTGAATGAATTGAGCCCTACTGCCAATTCTAAGATGCACTTTGATCTAACTCCTCAGGGAAAGCTCGTACTTGAAAATTGAAGGCGTTTTTGTGCTTTTCAGACAGTGACGAGCATGAATATGTGTTTCTTCTGCAAATCTGAGCTCTGTGTCAAAAGTTACGTGTTCTGGCTGAAATGAGCCCTACTGCCAATTCTGAGATGCACTTTGGTCTAACTCCTCAGAGAAAGCTCGTTCTTGAAACTTGAAGGCGTTTTTGTGCTTTTCAGACCGTGAGGAGCATGAATAAGTGTTTCTTCTGCAAATCTGAGTTCTGTGTCAAAAGTTACGTTCTCTGGATGAATTGAGCCCTACTGCCAATTCTAAGATGCACTTTGATCTAACTCCTCAGGGAAAGCTCGTACTTGAAAATTGAAGGCGTTTTTGTGCTTTTCAGACAGTGACGAGCATGAATATGTGTTTCTTCTGCAAATCTGAGTTCTGTGTCAAAAGTTACGTGTTCTGGCTGAAATGAGCCCTACTGCCAATTCTGAGATGCACTTTGGTCTAATTCCTCAGGGAAAACTCGTACTTGAAAATTGAAGGCGTTTTTGTGCTTTTTAGACTGTGAGGAGGATGAATATGTGTTTCTTCTGCAAATCTGACCTCTGTGACAAAAGTTACGTTTTCTGGCTGAAATGAGCCCTACTGCCAATTCTGTGATGCACTTTTGTCTAACTCCTCAGGGAAAGCTCGTGCTTGAAAGTTGAAGGCGTTTTTGTGCTTTTTAGACTGTGAGGAGCATGAATATGTGTTTCTTCTGCAATATGATC
The DNA here is from genome assembly GCF_059756535.1 of Pantherophis guttatus. Taxonomy (NCBI): domain Eukaryota; kingdom Metazoa; phylum Chordata; class Lepidosauria; order Squamata; family Colubridae; genus Pantherophis; species Pantherophis guttatus. Next base: position 114,970,837 of record NC_142065.1, on the reverse strand, counting down.
TCTCTGTAAAAAGTTACGTGTTCTGGATGAATTGAGCCCTACTGCCAATTCTGTGATGCACTTTGGTCTAACTCCTCAGAGAAAGCTCGTTCTTGAAACTTGAAGGCGTTTTTTGCTTTTCAGACCGTGAGGAGCATGAATAAGTGTTTCTTCTGCAAATCTGAGCTCTTTGTCAAAAGTTACGTTCTCTGAATGAATTGAGCCCTACTGCCAATTCTAAGATGCACTTTGATCTAACTCCTCAGGGAAAGCTCGTACTTGAAAATTGAAGGCGTTTTTGTGCTTTTCAGACAGTGACGAGCATGAATATGTGTTTCTTCTGCAAATCTGAGCTCTGTGTCAAAAGTTACGTGTTCTGGCTGAAATGAGCCCTACTGCCAATTCTGAGATGCACTTTGGTCTAACTCCTCAGGGAAAGATCGTACTTGAAAATTGAAGGCGTTTTTGTGCTTTTCAGACCGTGAGGAGCATGAATATGTGTTTCTTCTGCAAATCTGAGCTCTTTGTCAAAAGTTACGTGTTCTGACTGAAATGAGCCCTACTGCCAATTCTGAGATGCACTTTGATCTAACTCCCCAGGGAAAGCTAGTACTTGAAAATTGAAGGCGTTTTTGTTCTTTTCAGACTGTGAGGAGCATGAATATGTGTTTCTTCTGCAAATCTGAGTTCTGTGTCAAAAGTTACGTGTTCTGGCTGAAATGAGCCCTACTGCCAATTCTGAGATGCACTTTGCTCTAACTTCTAAGGGATAGTTCGTACTTGAAAATTGAAGGCGTTTTTGTTCTTTTCAGACTTTGAGGAGCATGAATATGTGTTTCTTCTGCAAATCTGAGTTCTGTGTCAAAAGTTACGTGTTCTGGCTGAAATGAGCCCTACTGCCAATTCTGAGATGCACTTTGGTCTAACTCCTCAGAGAAAGCTCGTTCTTGAAACTTGAAGGCGTTTTTGTGCTTTTCAGACCGTGAGGAGCATGAATAAGTGTTTCTTCTGCAAATCTGAGCTCTGTGTCAAAAGTTACGTGTTCTGGCTGAAATGAGCCCTACTGCCAATTCTGAGATGCACTTTGCTCTAACTTCTAAGGGAAAGTTCGTACTTGAAAATTGAAGTCGTTTTTGTGCTTTTCAGACCGTGAGGAGCATGAATATGTGTTTCTTCTGCAAATCTGACCTCTCTGACAAAAGTTACGTTTTCTGGCTGAAATGAGCCCTACTGCCAATTCTGTGATGCACTTTGGTCTAACTCCTCAGAGAAAGCTCGTTCTTGAAACTTGAAGGCGTTTTTTGCTTTTCAGACCGTGAGGAGCATGAATAAGTGTTTCTTCTGCAAATCTGAGCTCTTTGTCAAAAGTTACGTTCTCTGAATGAATTGAGCCCTACTGCCAATTCTAAGATGCACTTTGATCTAACTCCTCAGGGAAAGCTCGTACTTGAAAATTGAAGGCGTTTTTGTGCTTTTCAGACAGTGACGAGCATGAATATGTGTTTCTTCTGCAAATCTGAGCTCTGTGTCAAAAGTTACTTGTTCTGGCTGAAATGAGCCCTACTGCCAATTCTGAGATGCACTTTGGTCTAACTCCTCAGAGAAAGCTCGTTCTTGAAACTTGAAGGCGTTTTTGTGCTTTTCAGACCGTGAGGAGCATGAATAAGTGTTTCTTCTGCAAATCTGAGTTCTGTGTCAAAAGTTACGTTCTCTGGATGAATTGAGCCCTACTGCCAATTCTAAGATGCACTTTGATCTAACTCCCCAGGGAAAGCTAGTACTTGAAAATTGAAGGCGTTTTTGTTCTTTTCAGACTGTGAGGAGCATGAATATGTGTTTCTTCTGCAAATCTGAGTTCTGTGTCAAAAGTTACGTGTTCTGGCTGAAATGAGCCCTACTGCCAATTCTGAGATGCACTTTGGTCTAATTCCTCAGGGAAAACTCGTACTTGAAAATTGAAGGCGTTTTTGTGCTTTTTAGACTGTGAGGAGGATGAATATGTGTTTCTTCTGCAAATCTGACCTCTGTGACAAAAGTTACGTGTTCTGACTGAAATGAGCCCTACTGCCAATTCTGAGATGCACTTTGATCTAACTCCCCAGGGAAAGCTAGTACTTGAAAATTGAAGGCGTTTTTGTTCTTTTCAGACTGTGAGGAGCATGAATATGTGTTTCTTCTGCAAATCTGAGTTCTGTGTCAAAAGTTACGTGTTCTGGCTGAAATGAGCCCTACTGCCAATTCTGAGATGCACTTTGCTCTAACTTCTAAGGGATAGTTCGTACTTGAAAATTGAAGGCGTTTTTGTTCTTTTCAGACTTTGAGGAGCATGAATATGTGTTTCTTCTGCAAATCTGAGTTCTGTGTCAAAAGTTACGTGTTCTGGCTGAAATGAGCCCTACTGCCAATTCTGAGATGCACTTTGGTCTAACTCCTCAGAGAAAGCTCGTTCTTGAAACTTGAAGGCGTTTTTGTGCTTTTCAGACCGTGAGGAGCATGAATAAGTGTTTCTTCTGCAAATCTGAGCTCTGTGTCAAAAGTTACGTGTTCTGGCTGAAATGAGCCCTACTGCCAATTCTGAGATGCACTTTGCTCTAACTTCTAAGGGAAAGTTCGTACTTGAAAATTGAAGTCGTTTTTGTGCTTTTCAGACCGTGAGGAGCATGAATATGTGTTTCTTCTGCAAATCTGACCTCTCTGACAAAAGTTACGTTTTCTGGCTGAAATGAGCCCTACTGCCAATTCTGTGATGCACTTTGGTCTAACTCCTCAGAGAAAGCTCGTTCTTGAAACTTGAAGGCGTTTTTTGCTTTTCAGACCGTGAGGAGCATGAATAAGTGTTTCTTCTGCAAATCTGAGCTCTTTGTCAAAAGTTACGTTCTCTGAATGAATTGAGCCCTACTGCCAATTCTAAGATGCACTTTGATCTAACTCCTCAGGGAAAGCTCGTACTTGAAAATTGAAGGCGTTTTTGTGCTTTTCAGACAGTGACGAGCATGAATATGTGTTTCTTCTGCAAATCTGAGCTCTGTGTCAAAAGTTACGTGTTCTGGCTGAAATGAGCCCTACTGCCAATTCTGAGATGCACTTTGGTCTAACTCCTCAGAGAAAGCTCGTTCTTGAAACTTGAAGGCGTTTTTGTGCTTTTCAGACCGTGAGGAGCATGAATAAGTGTTTCTTCTGCAAATCTGAGTTCTGTGTCAAAAGTTACGTTCTCTGGATGAATTGAGCCCTACTGCCAATTCTAAGATGCACTTTGATCTAACTCCCCAGGGAAAGCTAGTACTTGAAAATTGAAGGCGTTTTTGTTCTTTTCAGACTGTGAGGAGCATGAATATGTGTTTCTTCTGCAAATCTGAGTTCTGTGTCAAAAGTTACGTGTTCTGGCTGAAATGAGCCCTACTGCCAATTCTGAGATGCACTTTGGTCTAATTCCTCAGGGAAAACTCGTACTTGAAAATTGAAGGCGTTTTTGTGCTTTTTAGACTGTGAGGAGGATGAATATGTGTTTCTTCTGCAAATCTGACCTCTGTGACAAAAGTTACGTTTTCTGGCTGAAATGAGCCCTACTGCCAATTCTGTGATGCACTTTTGTCTAACTCCTCAGGGAAAGCTCGTGCTTGAAAGTTGAAGGCGTTTTTGTGCTTTTTAGACTGTGAGGAGCATGAATATGTGTTTCTTCTGCAATATGATCTCTCTGTAAAAAGTTACGTGTTCTGGATGAATTGAGCCCTACTGCCAATTCTGTGATGCACTTTGGTCTAACTCCTCAGAGAAAGCTCGTTCTTGAAACTTGAAGGCGTTTTTTGCTTTTCAGACCGTGAGGAGCATGAATAAGTGTTTCTTCTGCAAATCTGAGCTCTTTGTCAAAAGTTACGTTCTCTGAATGAATTGAGCCCTACTGCCAATTCTAAGATGCACTTTGATCTAACTCCTCAGGGAAAGCTCGTACTTGAAAATTGAAGGCGTTTTTGTGCTTTTCAGACAGTGACGAGCATGAATATGTGTTTCTTCTGCAAATCTGAGCTCTGTGTCAAAAGTTACGTGTTCTGGCTGAAATGAGCCCTACTGCCAATTCTGAGATGCACTTTGGTCTAACTCCTCAGGGAAAGATCGTACTTGAAAATTGAAGGCGTTTTTGTGCTTTTCAGACCGTGAGGAGCATGAATATGTGTTTCTTCTGCAAATCTGAGCTCTTTGTCAAAAGTTACGTGTTCTGACTGAAATGAGCCCTACTGCCAATTCTGAGATGCACTTTGATCTAACTCCCCAGGGAAAGCTAGTACTTGAAAATTGAAGGCGTTTTTGTTCTTTTCAGACTGTGAGGAGCATGAATATGTGTTTCTTCTGCAAATCTGAGTTCTGTGTCAAAAGTTACGTGTTCTGGCTGAAATGAGCCCTACTGCCAATTCTGAGATGCACTTTGCTCTAACTTCTAAGGGATAGTTCGTACTTGAAAATTGAAGGCGTTTTTGTTCTTTTCAGACTTTGAGGAGCATGAATATGTGTTTCTTCTGCAAATCTGAGTTCTGTGTCAAAAGTTACGTGTTCTGACTGAAATGAGCCCTACTGCCAATTCTGTGATGCACTTTGGTCTAACTCCTCAGAGAAAGCTCGTACTTGAAACTTGAAGGTGTTTTTGTGCTTTTCAGACTGTGACGAGCATGAATATGTGTTTCTTCTGCAAATCTGAGCTCTGTGTCAAAAGTTACGTGTTCTGGCTGAAATGAGCCCTACTGCCAATTCTGAGATGCACTTTGCTCTAACTTCTAAGGGAAAGTTCGTACTTGAAAATTGAAGTCGTTTTTGTGCTTTTCAGACCGTGAGGAGCATGAATATGTGTTTCTTCTGCAAATCTGACCTCTGTGACAAAAGTTACGTTTTCTGGCTGAAATGAGCCCTACTGCCAATTCTGTGATGCACTTTTGTCTAACTCCTCAGGGAAAGCTCGTGCTTGAAAGTTGAAGGCGTTTTTGTGCTTTTTAGACTGTGAGGAGCATGAATATGTGTTTCTTCTGCAAATATGATCTCTCTGTAAAAAGTTACGTGTTCTGGATGAATTGAGCCCTACTGCCAATTCTGTGATGCACTTTGGTCTAACTCCTCAGAGAAAGCTCGTTCCTGAAACTTGAAGGCGTTTTTTGCTTTTCAGACCGTGAGGAGCATGAATAAGTGTTTCTTCTGCAAATCTGAGCTCTTTGTCAAAAGTTACGTTCTCTGAATGAATTGAGCCCTACTGCCAATTCTAAGATGCACTTTGATCTAACTCCTCAGGGAAAGCTCGTACTTGAAAATTGAAGGCGTTTTTGTGCTTTTCAGACAGTGACGAGCATGAATATGTGTTTCTTCTGCAAATCTGAGCTCTGTGTCAAAAGTTACGTGTTCTGGCTGAAATGAGCCCTACTGCCAATTCTGAGATGCACTTTGGTCTAACTCCTCAGAGAAAGCTCGTTCTTGAAACTTGAAGGCGTTTTTGTGCTTTTCAGACCGTGAGGAGCATGAATAAGTGTTTCTTCTGCAAATCTGAGTTCTGTGTCAAAAGTTACGTTCTCTGGATGAATTGAGCCCTACTGCCAATTCTAAGATGCACTTTGATCTAACTCCCCAGGGAAAGCTAGTACTTGAAAATTGAAGGCGTTTTTGTTCTTTTCAGACTGTGAGGAGCATGAATATGTGTTTCTTCTGCAAATCTGAGTTCTGTGTCAAAAGTTACGTGTTCTGGCTGAAATGAGCCCTACTGCCAATTCTGAGATGCACTTTGGTCTAATTCCTCAGGGAAAACTCGTACTTGAAAATTGAAGGCGTTTTTGTGCTTTTTAGACTGTGAGGAGGATGAATATGTGTTTCTTCTGCAAATATGATCTCTCTGTAAAAAGTTACGTGTTCTGGCTGAAATGAGCCCTACTGCCAATTCTGAGATGCACTTTGGTCTAACTCCTGAGGGAAAGCTCGTACTTGAAACTTGAAGGCGTTTTTGTGCTTTTCAGACTGTGAGGAGCATGAATATGTGTTTCTTCTGCAAATCTGAGTTCTGTGTCAAAAGTTACGTGTTCTGGCTGAAATGAGCCCTACTGCCAATTCTGAGATACACTTTGGTGTAATTCGTCAGGGAAAACTCGTACTTTGAAATTGAAGCCGTTTTTGTGCTTTTTAGACTGTGAGGAGCATGAATATGTGTTTCTTCTGCAAATATGATCTCTCTGTAAAAAGTTACATGTTCTGGCTGAAATGAGCTCTACTGCCAATTCTGAGATGCACTTTGGTCTAACTCCTGAGGGAAAGCTCGTACTTGAAACTTGAAGGCGTTTTGTGCTTTTCAGACCGTGAGGAGCATGAATAAGTGTTTCTTCTGCAAATCTGAGCTCTGTGTCAAAAGTTACGTTTTCTGGCTGAAATGAGCCCTACTGCCAATTCTAAGATGCACTTTGATCTAACTCCCCAGGGAAAGCTAGTACTTGAAAATTGAAGGCGTTTTTGTTCTTTTCAGACTGTGAGGAGCATGAATATGTGTTTCTTCTGCAAATCTGAGTTCTGTGTCAAAAGTTACGTGTTCTGGCTGAAATGAGCCCTACTGCCAATTCTGAGATGCACTTTGGTCTAATTCCTCAGGGAAAACTCGTACTTGAAAATTGAAGGCGTTTTTGTGCTTTTTAGACTGTGACGAGCATGAATATGTGTTTCTTCTGCAAATATGATCTCTCTGTAAAAAGTTACGTGTTCTGGCTGAAATGAGCCCTACTGCCAATTCTGTGATGCACTTTGGTCTAACTCCTCAGAGAAAGCTCGTTCTTGAAACTTGAAGGCGTTTTTTGCTTTTCAGACCGTGAGGAGCATGAATAAGTGTTTCTTCTGCAAATCTGAGCTCTTTGTCAAAAGTTACGTTCTCTGAATGAATTGAGCCCTACTGCCAATTCTAAGATGCACTTTGATCTAACTCCTCAGGGAAAGCTCGTACTTGAAAATTGAAGGCGTTTTTGTGCTTTTCAGACAGTGACGAGCATGAATATGTGTTTCTTCTGCAAATCTGAGCTCTGTGTCAAAAGTTACGTGTTCTGGCTGAAATGAGCCCTACTGCCAATTCTGAGATGCACTTTGGTCTAACTCCTCAGAGAAAGCTCGTTCTTGAAACTTGAAGGCGTTTTTGTGCTTTTCAGACCGTGAGGAGCATGAATAAGTGTTTCTTCTGCAAATCTGAGCTCTGTGTCAAAAGTTACGTGTTCTGGCTGAAATGAGCCCTACTGCCAATTCTGAGATGCACTTTGCTCTAACTTCTAAGGGAAAGTTCGTACTTGAAAATTGAAGTCGTTTTTGTGCTTTTCAGACCGTGAGGAGCATGAATATGTGTTTCTTCTGCAAATCTGACCTCTCTGACAAAAGTTACGTTTTCTGGCTGAAATGAGCCCTACTGCCAATTCTGTGATGCACTTTGGTCTAACTCCTCAGAGAAAGCTCGTTCTTGAAACTTGAAGGCGTTTTTTGCTTTTCAGACCGTGAGGAGCATGAATAAGTGTTTCTTCTGCAAATCTGAGCTCTTTGTCAAAAGTTACGTTCTCTGAATGAATTGAGCCCTACTGCCAATTCTAAGATGCACTTTGATCTAACTCCTCAGGGAAAGCTCGTACTTGAAAATTGAAGGCGTTTTTGTGCTTTTCAGACAGTGACGAGCATGAATATGTGTTTCTTCTGCAAATCTGAGCTCTGTGTCAAAAGTTACGTGTTCTGGCTGAAATGAGCCCTACTGCCAATTCTGAGATGCACTTTGGTCTAACTCCTCAGAGAAAGCTCGTTCTTGAAACTTGAAGGCGTTTTTGTGCTTTTCAGACCGTGAGGAGCATGAATAAGTGTTTCTTCTGCAAATCTGAGTTCTGTGTCAAAAGTTACGTTCTCTGGATGAATTGAGCCCTACTGCCAATTCTAAGATGCACTTTGATCTAACTCCCCAGGGAAAGCTAGTACTTGAAAATTGAAGGCGTTTTTGTTCTTTTCAGACTGTGAGGAGCATGAATATGTGTTTCTTCTGCAAATCTGAGTTCTGTGTCAAAAGTTACGTGTTCTGGCTGAAATGAGCCCTACTGCCAATTCTGAGATGCACTTTGGTCTAATTCCTCAGGGAAAACTCGTACTTGAAAATTGAAGGCGTTTTTGTGCTTTTTAGACTGTGAGGAGGATGAATATGTGTTTCTTCTGCAAATCTGACCTCTGTGACAAAAGTTACGTTTTCTGGCTGAAATGAGCCCTACTGCCAATTCTGTGATGCACTTTTGTCTAACTCCTCAGGGAAAGCTCGTGCTTGAAAGTTGAAGGCGTTTTTGTGCTTTTTAGACTGTGAGGAGCATGAATATGTGTTTCTTCTGCAATATGATCTCTCTGTAAAAAGTTACGTGTTCTGGATGAATTGAGCCCTACTGCCAATTCTGTGATGCACTTTGGTCTAACTCCTCAGAGAAAGCTCGTTCTTGAAACTTGAAGGCGTTTTTTGCTTTTCAGACCGTGAGGAGCATGAATAAGTGTTTCTTCTGCAAATCTGAGCTCTTTGTCAAAAGTTACGTTCTCTGAATGAATTGAGCCCTACTGCCAATTCTAAGATGCACTTTGATCTAACTCCTCAGGGAAAGCTCGTACTTGAAAATTGAAGGCGTTTTTGTGCTTTTCAGACAGTGACGAGCATGAATATGTGTTTCTTCTGCAAATCTGAGCTCTGTGTCAAAAGTTACGTGTTCTGGCTGAAATGAGCCCTACTGCCAATTCTGAGATGCACTTTGGTCTAACTCCTCAGGGAAAGATCGTACTTGAAAATTGAAGGCGTTTTTGTGCTTTTCAGACCGTGAGGAGCATGAATATGTGTTTCTTCTGCAAATCTGAGCTCTTTGTCAAAAGTTACGTGTTCTGACTGAAATGAGCCCTACTGCCAATTCTGAGATGCACTTTGATCTAACTCCCCAGGGAAAGCTAGTACTTGAAAATTGAAGGCGTTTTTGTTCTTTTCAGACTGTGAGGAGCATGAATATGTGTTTCTTCTGCAAATCTGAGTTCTGTGTCAAAAGTTACGTGTTCTGGCTGAAATGAGCCCTACTGCCAATTCTGAGATGCACTTTGCTCTAACTTCTAAGGGATAGTTCGTACTTGAAAATTGAAGGCGTTTTTGTTCTTTTCAGACCGTGAGGAGCATGAATATGTGTTTCTTCTGCAAATCTGACCTCTGTGACAAAAGTTACGTTTTCTGGCTGAAATGAGCCCTACTGCCAATTCTGTGATGCACTTTTGTCTAACTCCTCAGGGAAAGCTCGTGCTTGAAAGTTGAAGGCGTTTTTGTGCTTTTTAGACTGTGAGGAGCATGAATATGTGTTTCTTCTGCAAATATGATCTCTCTGTAAAAAGTTACGTGTTCTGGATGAATTGAGCCCTACTGCCAATTCTGTGATGCACTTTGGTCTAACTCCTCAGAGAAAGCTCGTTCTTGAAACTTGAAGGCGTTTTTTGCTTTTCAGACCGTGAGGAGCATGAATAAGTGTTTCTTCTGCAAATCTGAGCTCTTTGTCAAAAGTTACGTTCTCTGAATGAATTGAGCCCTACTGCCAATTCTAAGATGCACTTTGATCTAACTCCTCAGGGAAAGCTCGTACTTGAAAATTGAAGGCGTTTTTGTGCTTTTCAGACAGTGACGAGCATGAATATGTGTTTCTTCTGCAAATCTGAGCTCTGTGTCAAAAGTTACGTGTTCTGGCTGAAATGAGCCCTACTGCCAATTCTGAGATGCACTTTGGTCTAACTCCTCAGAGAAAGCTCGTTCTTGAAACTTGAAGGCGTTTTTGTGCTTTTCAGACCGTGAGGAGCATGAATAAGTGTTTCTTCTGCAAATCTGAGTTCTGTGTCAAAAGTTACGTTCTCTGGATGAATTGAGCCCTACTGCCAATTCTAAGATGCACTTTGATCTAACTCCCCAGGGAAAGCTAGTACTTGAAAATTGAAGGCGTTTTTGTTCTTTTCAGACTGTGAGGAGCATGAATATGTGTTTCTTCTGCAAATCTGAGTTCTGTGTCAAAAGTTACGTGTTCTGGCTGAAATGAGCCCTACTGCCAATTCTGAGATGCACTTTGGTCTAATTCCTCAGGGAAAACTCGTACTTGAAAATTGAAGGCGTTTTTGTGCTTTTTAGACTGTGAGGAGGATGAATATGTGTTTCTTCTGCAAATATGATCTCTCTGTAAAAAGTTACGTGTTCTGGCTGAAATGAGCCCTACTGCCAATTCTGAGATGCACTTTGGTCTAACTCCTGAGGGAAAGCTCGTACTTGAAACTTGAAGGCGTTTTTGTGCTTTTCAGACTGTGAGGAGCATGAATATGTGTTTCTTCTGCAAATCTGAGTTCTGTGTCAAAAGTTACGTGTTCTGGCTGAAATGAGCCCTACTGCCAATTCTGAGATACACTTTGGTGTAATTCGTCAGGGAAAACTCGTACTTTGAAATTGAAGCCGTTTTTGTGCTTTTTAGACTGTGAGGAGCATGAATATGTGTTTCTTCTGCAAATATGATCTCTCTGTAAAAAGTTACATGTTCTGGCTGAAATGAGCTCTACTGCCAATTCTGAGATGCACTTTGGTCTAACTCCTGAGGGAAAGCTCGTACTTGAAACTTGAAGGCGTTTTGTGCTTTTCAGACCGTGAGGAGCATGAATAAGTGTTTCTTCTGCAAATCTGAGCTCTGTGTCAAAAGTTACGTTTTCTGGCTGAAATGAGCCCTACTGCCAATTCTAAGATGCACTTTGATCTAACTCCCCAGGGAAAGCTAGTACTTGAAAATTGAAGGCGTTTTTGTTCTTTTCAGACTGTGAGGAGCATGAATATGTGTTTCTTCTGCAAATCTGAGTTCTGTGTCAAAAGTTACGTGTTCTGGCTGAAATGAGCCCTACTGCCAATTCTGAGATGCACTTTGGTCTAATTCCTCAGGGAAAACTCGTACTTGAAAATTGAAGGCGTTTTTGTGCTTTTTAGACTGTGACGAGCATGAATATGTGTTTCTTCTGCAAATATGATCTCTCTGTAAAAAGTTACATGTTCTGGCTGAAATGAGCTCTACTGCCAATTCTGAGATGCACTTTGGTCTAACTCCTGAGGGAAAGCTCGTACTTGAAACTTGAAGGCGTTTTTGTGCTTTTCAGACTGTGACGAGCATGAATATGTGTTTCTTCTGCAAATCTGAGCTCTGTCTCAAAAGTTAGGTGTTCTGGCTGAAATGAGCCCTACTGCCAATTCTGAGATGCACTTTGCTCTAACTTCTAAGGGATAGTTCGTACTTGAAAATTGAAGTCGTTTTTGTCCTTTTCAGACTGTGAGGAGCATGAATATGTGTTTCTTCTGCAAATCTGACCTCTGTGACAAAAGTTACGTTTTCTGGCTGAAATGAGCCCTACTGCCAATTCTGTGATGCACTTTGGTCTAACTCCCCAGGGAAAGCTCGTACTTGAAAATTGAAGGCGTTTTTGTGCTTTTCAGACTGTGAGGAGCATGAATATGTGTTTCTTCTGCAAATATGATCTCTCTGTAAAAAGTTACATGTTCTGGCTGAAATGAGCTCTACTGCCAATTCTGAGATGCACTTTGGTCTAACTCCTGAGGGAAAGCTCGTACTTGAAACTTGAAGGCGTTTTGTGCTTTTCAGACCGTGAGGAGCATGAATAAGTGTTTCTTCTGCAAATCTGAGCTCTGTGTCAAAAGTTACGTTTTCTGGCTGAAATGAGCCCTACTGCCAATTCTAAGATGCACTTTGATCTAACTCCCCAGGGAAAGCTAGTACTTGAAAATTGAAGGCGTTTTTGTTCTTTTCAGACTGTGAGGAGCATGAATATGTGTTTCTTCTGCAAATCTGAGTTCTGTGTCAAAAGTTACGTGTTCTGGCTGAAATGAGCCCTACTGCCAATTCTGAGATGCACTTTGGTCTAATTCCTCAGGGAAAACTCGTACTTGAAAATTGAAGGCGTTTTTGTGCTTTTTAGACTGTGACGAGCATGAATATGTGTTTCTTCTGCAAATATGATCTCTCTGTAAAAAGTTACATGTTCTGGCTGAAATGAGCTCTACTGCCAATTCTGAGATGCACTTTGGTCTAACTCCTGAGGGAAAGCTCGTACTTGAAACTTGAAGGCGTTTTTGTGCTTTTCAGACTGTGACGAGCATGAATATGTGTTTCTTCTGCAAATCTGAGCTCTGTCTCAAAAGTTAGGTGTTCTGGCTGAAATGAGCCCTACTGCCAATTCTGAGATGCACTTTGCTCTAACTTCTAAGGGATAGTTCGTACTTGAAAATTGAAGTCGTTTTTGTCCTTTTCAGACTGTGAGGAGCATGAATATGTGTTTCTTCTGCAAATCTGACCTCTGTGACAAAAGTTACGTTTTCTGGCTGAAATGAGCCCTACTGCCAATTCTGTGATGCACTTTGGTCTAACTCCCCAGGGAAAGCTCGTACTTGAAAATTGAAGGCGTTTTTGTGCTTTTCAGACTGTGACGAGCATGAATATGTGTTTCTTCTGCAAATCTGAGCTCTTTGTCAAAAGTTACGTGTTCTGACTGAAATGAGCCCTACTGCCAATTCTGAGATGCACTTTGATCTAACTCCCCAGGGAAAGCTAGTACTTGAAAATTGAAGGCGTTTTTGTTCTTTTCAGACTGTGAGGAGCATGAATATGTGTTTCTTCTGCAAATCTGAGTTCTGTGTCAAAAGTTACGTGTTCTGGCTGAAATGAGCCCTACTGCCAATTCTGAGATGCACTTTGGTCTAATTCATCAGGGAAAACTCGTACTTGAAAATTGAAGGCGTTTTTGTGCTTTTTAGACTGTGAGGAGCATGAATATGTGTTTCTTCTGCAAATATGATCTCTCTGTAAAAAGTTACGTGTTCTGGCTGAAATGAGCCCTACTGCCAATTCTGAGATGCACTTTGGTCTAACTCCTGAGGGAAAGCTCGTTCTTGAAACTTGAAGGTGTTTTTGTGCTTTTCAGACTGTGACGAGCATGAATATGTGTTTCTTCTGCAAATCTGAGCTCTGTCTCAAAAGTTACGTGTTCTGGCTGAAATGAGCCCTACTGCCAATTCTGAGATGCACTTTGCTCTAACTTCTAAGGGATAGTTCGTACTTGAAAATTGAAGTCGTTTTTGTCCTTTTCAGACTGTGAGGAGCATGAATATGTGTTTCTTCTGCAAATCTGACCTCTGTGACAAAAGTTACGTTTTCTGGCTGAAATGAGCCCTACTGCCAATTCTGTGATGCACTTTGGTCTAACTCCCCAGGGAAAGCTCGTACTTGAAAATTGAAGGCGTTTTTGTGCTTTTCAGACTGTGAGGAGCATGAATATGTGTTTCTTCTGCAAATATGATCTCTCTGTAAAAAGTTACATGTTCTGGCTGAAATGAGCTCTACTGCCAATTCTGAGATGCACTTTGGTCTAACTCCTGAGGGAAAGCTCGTACTTGAAACTTGAAGGCGTTTTGTGCTTTTCAGACCGTGAGGAGCATGAATAAGTGTTTCTTCTGCAAATCTGAGCTCTGTGTCAAAAGTTACGTTTTCTGGCTGAAATGAGCCCTACTGCCAATTCTAAGATGCACTTTGATCTAACTCCCCAGGGAAAGCTAGTACTTGAAAATTGAAGGCGTTTTTGTTCTTTTCAGACTGTGAGGAGCATGAATATGTGTTTCTTCTGCAAATCTGAGTTCTGTGTCAAAAGTTACGTGTTCTGGCTGAAATGAGCCCTACTGCCAATTCTGAGATGCACTTTGGTCTAATTCCTCAGGGAAAACTCGTACTTGAAAATTGAAGGCGTTTTTGTGCTTTTTAGACTGTGACGAGCATGAATATGTGTTTCTTCTGCAAATATGATCTCTCTGTAAAAAGTTACATGTTCTGGCTGAAATGAGCTCTACTGCCAATTCTGAGATGCACTTTGGTCTAACTCCTGAGGGAAAGCTCGTACTTGAAACTTGAAGGCGTTTTTGTGCTTTTCAGACTGTGACGAGCATGAATATGTGTTTCTTCTGCAAATCTGAGCTCTGTCTCAAAAGTTAGGTGTTCTGGCTGAAATGAGCCCTACTGCCAATTCTGAGATGCACTTTGCTCTAACTTCTAAGGGATAGTTCGTACTTGAAAATTGAAGTCGTTTTTGTCCTTTTCAGACTGTGAGGAGCATGAATATGTGTTTCTTCTGCAAATCTGACCTCTGTGACAAAAGTTACGTTTTCTGGCTGAAATGAGCCCTACTGCCAATTCTGTGATGCACTTTGGTCTAACTCCCCAGGGAAAGCTCGTACTTGAAAATTGAAGGCGTTTTTGTGCTTTTCAGACTGTGACGAGCATGAATATGTGTTTCTTCTGCAAATCTGAGCTCTTTGTCAAAAGTTACGTGTTCTGACTGAAATGAGCCCTACTGCCAATTCTGAGATGCACTTTGATCTAACTCCCCAGGGAAAGCTAGTACTTGAAAATTGAAGGCGTTTTTGTTCTTTTCAGACTGTGAGGAGCATGAATATGTGTTTCTTCTGCAAATCTGAGTTCTGTGTCAAAAGTTACGTGTTCTGGCTGAAATGAGCCCTACTGCCAATTCTGAGATGCACTTTGGTCTAATTCATCAGGGAAAACTCGTACTTGAAAATTGAAGGCGTTTTTGTGCTTTTTAGACTGTGAGGAGCATGAATATGTGTTTCTTCTGCAAATATGATCTCTCTGTAAAAAGTTACGTGTTCTGGCTGAAATGAGCCCTACTGCCAATTCTGAGATGCACTTTGGTCTAACTCCTGAGGGAAAGCTCGTTCTTGAAACTTGAAGGTGTTTTTGTGCTTTTCAGACTGTGACGAGCATGAATATGTGTTTCTTCTGCAAATCTGAGCTCTGTCTCAAAAGTTACGTGTTCTGGCTGAAATGAGCCCTACTGCCAATTCTGAGATGCACTTTGCTCTAACTTCTAAGGGATAGTTCGTACTTGAAAATTGAAGTCGTTTTTGTCCTTTTCAGACCGTGAGGAGCATGAATATGTGTTTCTTCTGCAAATCTGAGTTCTGTGTCAAAAGTTACGTGTTCTGGCTGAAATGAGCCCTACTGCCAATTCTGAGATGCACTTTGGTCTAATTCGTCAGGGAAAACTCGTACTTGAAAATTGAAGGCGTTTTTGTGCTTTTCAGACCGTGAGGAGCATGAATAAGTGTTTCTTCTGCAAATCTGAGCTCTGTGTCAAAAGTTACGTGTTCTGGCTGAAATGAGCCCTACTGCCAATTCTGAGATGCACTTTGATCTAACTCCCCAGGGAAAGTTCGTACTTGAAAATTGAAGGCGTTTTTGTGCTTTTCAGACTGTGAGTAGCATGAATATGTGTTTCTTCTGCAAATCTGAGTTCTGTGTCAAAAGTTACGTGTTCTGGCTGAAATGAGCCCTACTGCCAATTCTGAGATGCACTTTGATCTAACTCCTCAGGGAAAGCTCGTACTTGAAAATTGAAGGCGTTTTTGTGCTTTTCAGACAGTGACGAGCATGAATATGTGTTTCTTCTGCAAATCTGAGCTCTGTGTCAAAAGTTACGTGTTCTGGCTGAAATGAGCCCTACTGCCAATTCTGAGATGCACTTTGGTCTAACTCCTCAGAGAAAGCTCGTTCTTGAAACTTGAAGGCGTTTTTGTGCTTTTCAGACCGTGAGGAGCATGAATATGTGTTTCTTCTGCAAATCTGACCTCTGTGACAAAAGTTACGTTTTCTGGCTGAAATGAGCCCTACTGCCAATTCTAAGATGCACTTTGATCTAACTCCCCAGGGAAAGCTAGTACTTGAAAATTGAAGGCGTTTTTGTTCTTTTCAGACTGTGAGGAGCATGAATATGTGTTTCTTCTGCAAATCTGAGTTCTGTGTCAAAAGTTACGTGTTCTGGCTGAAATGAGCCCTACTGCCAATTCTGAGATGCACTTTGGTCTAATTCCTCAGGGAAAACTCGTACTTGAAAATTTAAGGCGTTTTTGTGCTTTTCAGACAGTGACGAGCATGAATATGTGTTTCTTCTGCAAATCTGAGCTCTGTGTCAAAAGTTACGTGTTCTGGCTGAAATGAGCCCTACTGCCAATTCTGAGATGCACTTTGGTCTAACTCCTCAGAGAAAGCTCGTTCTTGAAACTTGAAGGCGTTTTTGTGCTTTTCAGACCGTGAGGAGCATGAATATGTGTTTCTTCTGCAAATCTGACCTCTGTGACAAAAGTTACGTTTTCTGGCTGAAATGAGCCCTACTGCCAATTCTAAGATGCACTTTGATCTAACTCCCCAGGGAAAGCTAGTACTTGAAAATTGAAGGCGTTTTTGTTCTTTTCAGACTGTGAGGAGCATGAATATGTGTTTCTTCTGCAAATCTGAGTTCTGTGTCAAAAGTTACGTGTTCTGGCTGAAATGAGCCCTACTGCCAATTCTGAGATGCACTTTGATCTAACTCCCCAGGGAAAGCTCGTAGTTGAAAATTGAAGGCGTTTTTGTGCTTTTCAGACCGTGAGGAGCATGAATAAGTGTTTCTTCTGCAAATCTGAGTTCTGTGTCAAAAGTTACGTGTTCTGGCTGAAATGAGCCCTACTGCCAATTCTGAGATGCACTTTGGTCTAATTCCTCAGGGAAAACTCGTACTTGAAAATTGAAGGCGTTTTTGTGCTTTTTAGACTGTGAGGAGGATGAATATGTGTTTCTTCTGCAAATATGATCTCTCTGTAAAAAGTTACGTGTTCTGGCTGAAATGAGCCCTACTGCCAATTCTGAGATGCACTTTGGTCTAACTCCTGAGGGAAAGCTCGTACTTGAAACTTGAAGGCGTTTTTGTGCTTTTCAGACCGTGAGGAGCATGAATATGTGTTTCTTCTGCAAATCTGAGTTCTGTGTCAAAAGTTACGTGTTCTGGCTGAAATGAGCCCTACTGCCAATTCTAAGATGCACTTTGATCTAACTCCCCAGGGAAAGCTAGTACTTGAAAATTGAAGGCGTTTTTGTTCTTTTCAGACCGTGAGGAGCATGAATATGTGTTTCTTCTGCAAATCTGAGTTCTGTGTCAAAAGTTACGTGTTCTGGCTGAAATGAGCCCTACTGCCAATTCTGAGATGCACTTTGGTCTAATTCCTCAGGGAAAACTCGTACTTGAAAATTGAAGGCGTTTTTGTGCTTTTTAGACTGTGACGAGCATGAATATGTGTTTCTTCTGCAAATATGATCTCTCTGTAAAAAGTTACATGTTCTGGCTGAAATGAGCTCTACTGCCAATTCTGAGATGCACTTTGGTCTAACTCCTGAGGGAAAGCTCGTACTTGAAAATTGAAGTCGTTTTTGTCCTTTTCAGACCGTGAGGAGCATGAATATGTGTTTCTTCTGCAAATCTGACCTCTGTGACAAAAGTTACGTTTTCTGGCTGAAATGAGCCCTACTGCCAATTCTGTGATGCACTTTGGTCTAACTCCCCAGGGAAAGCTAGTACTTGAAAATTGAAGGCGTTTTTGTTCTTTTCAGACTGTGAGGAGCATGAATATGTGTTTCTTCTGCAAATCTGAGTTCTGTGTCAAAAGTTACGTGTTCTGGCTGAAATGAGCCCTACTGCCAATTCTGAGATGCACTTTGGTCTAATTCGTCAGGGAAAACTCGTACTTGAAAATTGAAGGCGTTTTTGTGCTTTTTAGACCGTGAGGAGCATGAATATGTGTTTCTTCTGCAAATATGATCTCTCTGTAAAAAGTTACATGTTCTGGCTGAAATGAGCTCTACTGCCAATTCTGAGATGCACTTTGGTCTAACTCCTGAGGGAAAGCTCGTACTTGAAACTTGAAGGCGTTTTTGTGCTTTTCAGACTGTGACGAGCATGAATATGTGTTTCTTCTGCAAATCTGAGCTCTGTCTCAAAAGTTAGGTGTTCTGGCTGAAATGAGCCCTACTGCCAATTCTGAGATGCACTTTGCTCTAACTTCTAAGGGATAGTTCGTACTTGAAAATTGAAGTCGTTTTTGTCCTTTTCAGAATGTGAGGAGCATGAATATGTGTTTCTTCTGCAAATCTGACCTCTGTGACAAAAGTTACGTTTTCTGGCTGAAATGAGCCCTACTGCCAATTCTGTGATGCACTTTGGTCTAACTCCCCAGGGAAAGCTCGTACTTGAAAATTGAAGGCGTTTTTGTGCTTTTCAGACTGTGACGAGCATGAATATGTGTTTCTTCTGCAAATCTGATCTCTCTGTAAAAAGTTACGTGTTCTGGCTGAAATGAGCCCTACTGCCAATTCTGAGATGCACTTTGGTCTAACTCCTGAGGGAAAGCTCGTTCTTGAAACTTGAAGGTGTTTTTGTGCTTTTCAGACCGTGACGAGCATGAATATGTGTTTCTTCTGCAAATCTGAGCTCTGTCTCAAAAGTTAGGTGTTCTGGCTGAAATGAGCCCTACTGCCAATTCTGAGATGCACTTTGCTCTAACTTCTAAGGGATAGTTCGTACTTGAAAATTGAAGTCGTTTTTGTCCTTTTCAGACCGTGAGGAGCATGAATATGTGTTTCTTCTGCAAATCTGACCTCTGTGACAAAAGTTACGTTTTCTGGCTGAAATGAGCCCTACTGCCAATTCTGTGATGCACTTTGGTCTAACTCCCCAGGGAAAGCTAGTACTTGAAAATTGAAGGCGTTTTTGTTCTTTTCAGACTGTGAGGAGCATGAATATGTGTTTCTTCTGCAAATCTGAGTTCTGTGTCAAAAGTTACGTGTTCTGGCTGAAATGAGCCCTACTGCCAATTCTGAGATGCACTTTGGTCTAATTCGTCAGGGAAAACTCGTACTTGAAAATTGAAGGCGTTTTTGTGCTTTTTAGACCGTGAGGAGCATGAATATGTGTTTCTTCTGCAAATCTGAGCTCTGTCTCAAAAGTTAGGTGTTCTGGCTGAAATGAGCCCTACTGCCAATTCTGAGATGCACTTTGCTCTAACTTCTAAGGGATAGTTCGTACTTGAAAATTGAAGTCGTTTTTGTCCTTTTCAGACTGTGAGGAGCATGAATATGTGTTTCTTCTGCAAATCTGACCTCTGTGACAAAAGTTACGTTTTCTGGCTGAAATGAGCCCTACTGCCAATTCTGTGATGCACTTTGGTCTAACTCCCCAGGGAAAGCTCGTACTTGAAAATTGAAGGCGTTTTTGTGCTTTTCAGACTGTGACGAGCATGAATATGTGTTTCTTCTGCAAATCTGATCTCTCTGTAAAAAGTTACGTGTTCTGGCTGAAATGAGCCCTACTGCCAATTCTGAGATGCACTTTGGTCTAACTCCTGAGGGAAAGCTCGTTCTTGAAACTTGAAGGTGTTTTTGTGCTTTTCAGACCGTGACGAGCATGAATATGTGTTTCTTCTGCAAATCTGAGCTCTGTCTCAAAAGTTAGGTGTTCTGGCTGAAATGAGCCCTACTGCCAATTCTGAGATGCACTTTGCTCTAACTTCTAAGGGATAGTTCGTACTTGAAAATTGAAGGCGTTTTTGTGCTTTTTAGACCGTGAGGAGCATGAATATGTGTTTCTTCTGCAAATCTGAGTTCTGTGTCAAAAGTTACGTGTTCTGGCTGAAATGAGCCCTACTGCCAATTCTGAGATGCACTTTGATCTAACTCCTCAGGGAAAGCTCGTACTTGAAAATTGAAGGCGTTTTTGTGCTTTTCAGACCGTGAGTAGCATGAATATGTGTTTCTTCTGCAAATCTGAGTTCTGTGTCAAAAGTTACGTGTTCTGGCTGAAATGAGCCCTACTGCCAATTCTGAGATGCACTTTGCTCTAACTTCTAAGGGATAGTTCGTACTTGAAAATTGAAGGCGTTTTTGTTCTTTTCAGACTGTGAGGAGCATGAATATGTGTTTCTTCTGCAAATCTGACCTCTGTGACAAAAGTTACGTTTTCTGGCTGAAATGAGCCCTACTGCCAATTCTAAGATGCACTTTGATCTAACTCCCCAGGGAAAGCTAGTACTTGAAAATTGAAGGCGTTTTTGTTCTTTTCAGACTGTGAGGAGCATGAATATGTGTTTCTTCTGCAAATCTGAGTTCTGTGTCAAAAGTTACGTGTTCTGGCTGAAATGAGCCCTACTGCCAATTCTGAGATGCACTTTGGTCTAATTCCTCAGGGAAAACTCGTACTTGAAAATTTAAGGCGTTTTTGTGCTTTTTAGACTGTGAGGAGGATGAATATGTGTTTCTTCTGCAAATATGATCTCTCTGTAAAAAGTTACGTGTTCTGGCTGAAATGAGCCCTACTGCCAATTCTGAGATGCACTTTGGTGTAACTCCTGAGGGAAAGCTCGTACTTGAAACTTGAAGGCGTTTTTGTGCTTTTCAGACCGTGAGGAGCATGAATATGTGTTTCTTCTGCAAATCTGAGCTCTGTGTCAAAAGTTACGTGTTCTGGCTGAAATGAGCCCTACTGCCAATTCTGAGATGCACTTTGATCTAACTCCCCAGGGAAAGTTCGTACTTGAAAATTGAAGGCGTTTTTGTGCTTTTCAGACTGTGAGTAGCATGAATATGTGTTTCATCTGCAAATCTGAGTTCTGTGTCAAAAGTTACGTGTTCCGGCTGAAATGAGCCCTACTGCCAATTCTGAGATGCACTTTGATCTAACTCCTCAGGGAAAGCTCGTACTTGAAAATTGAAGGCGTTTTTGTGCTTTTCAGACAGTGACGAGCATGAATATGTGTTTCTTCTGCAAATCTGAGCTCTGTGTCAAAAGTTACGTGTTCTGGCTGAAATGAGCCCTACTGCCAATTCTGAGATGCACTTTGGTCTAACTCCTCAGAGAAAGCTCGTTCTTGAAACTTGAAGGCGTTTTTGTGCTTTTCAGACCGTGAGGAGCATGAATATGTGTTTCTTCTGCAAATCTGACCTCTGTGACAAAAGTTACGTTTTCTGGCTGAAATGAGCCCTACTGCCAATTCTAAGATGCACTTTGATCTAACTCCCCAGGGAAAGCTAGTACTTGAAAATTGAAGGCGTTTTTGTTCTTTTCAGACTGTGAGGAGCATGAATATGTGTTTCTTCTGCAAATCTGAGTTCTGTGTCAAAAGTTACGTGTTCTGGCTGAAATGAGCCCTACTGCCAATTCTGAGATGCACTTTGGTCTAACTCCCCAGGGAAAGCTCGTAGTTGAAAATTGAAGGCGTTTTTGTGCTTTTCAGACCGTGAGGAGCATGAATAAGTGTTTCTTCTGCAAATCTGAGTTCTGTGTCAAAAGTTACGTGTTCTGGCTGAAATGAGCCCTACTGCCAATTCTGAGATGCACTTTGGTCTAATTCCTCAGGGAAAACTCGTACTTGAAAATTGAAGGCGTTTTTGTGCTTTTTAGACTGTGAGGAGGATGAATATGTGTTTCTTCTGCAAATATGATCTCTCTGTAAAAAGTTACGTGTTCTGGCTGAAATGAGCCCTACTGCCAATTCTGAGATGCACTTTGGTCTAACTCCTGAGGGAAAGCTCGTACTTGAAACTTGAAGGCGTTTTTGTGCTTTTCAGACCGTGAGGAGCATGAATATGTGTTTCTTCTGCAAATCTGAGTTCTGTGTCAAAAGTTACGTTTTCTGGCTGAAATGAGCCCTACTGCCAATTCTAAGATGCACTTTGATCTAACTCCCCAGGGAAAGCTAGTACTTGAAAATTGAAGGCGTTTTTGTTCTTTTCAGACTGTGAGGAGCATGAATATGTGTTTCTTCTGCAAATCTGAGTTCTGTGTCAAAAGTTACGTGTTCTGGCTGAAATGAGCCCTACTGCCAATTCTGAGATGCACTTTGGTCTAATTCCTCAGGGAAAACTCGTACTTGAAAATTTAAGGCGTTTTTGTGCTTTTTAGACTGTGAGGAGGATGAATATGTGTTTCTTCTGCAAATATGATCTCTCTGTAAAAAGTTACGTGTTCTGGCTGAAATGAGCCCTACTGCCAATTCTGAGATGCACTTTGGTGTAACTCCTGAGGGAAAGCTCGTACTTGAAACTTGAAGGCGTTTTTGTGCTTTTCAGACCGTGAGGAGCATGAATATGTGTTTCTTCTGCAAATCTGAGCTCTGTGTCAAAAGTTACGTGTTCTGGCTGAAATGAGCCCTACTGCCAATTCTGAGATGCACTTTGATCTAACTCCCCAGGGAAAGTTCGTACTTGAAAATTGAAGGCGTTTTTGTGCTTTTCAGACTGTGAGTAGCATGAATATGTGTTTCATCTGCAAATCTGAGTTCTGTGTCAAAAGTTACGTGTTCCGGCTGAAATGAGCCCTACTGCCAATTCTGAGATGCACTTTGATCTAACTCCTCAGGGAAAGCTCGTACTTGAAAATTGAAGGCGTTTTTGTGCTTTTCAGACAGTGACGAGCATGAATATGTGTTTCTTCTGCAAATCTGAGCTCTGTGTCAAAAGTTACGTGTTCTGGCTGAAATGAGCCCTACTGCCAATTCTGAGATGCACTTTGGTCTAACTCCTCAGAGAAAGCTCGTTCTTGAAACTTGAAGGCGTTTTTGTGCTTTTCAGACCGTGAGGAGCATGAATATGTGTTTCTTCTGCAAATCTGACCTCTGTGACAAAAGTTACGTTTTCTGGCTGAAATGAGCCCTACTGCCAATTCTAAGATGCACTTTGATCTAACTCCCCAGGGAAAGCTAGTACTTGAAAATTGAAGGCGTTTTTGTTCTTTTCAGACTGTGAGGAGCATGAATATGTGTTTCTTCTGCAAATCTGAGTTCTGTGTCAAAAGTTACGTGTTCTGGCTGAAATGAGCCCTACTGCCAATTCTGAGATGCACTTTGGTCTAACTCCCCAGGGAAAGCTCGTAGTTGAAAATTGAAGGCGTTTTTGTGCTTTTCAGACCGTGAGGAGCATGAATAAGTGTTTCTTCTGCAAATCTGAGTTCTGTGTCAAAAGTTACGTGTTCTGGCTGAAATGAGCCCTACTGCCAATTCTGAGATGCACTTTGGTCTAATTCCTCAGGGAAAACTCGTACTTGAAAATTGAAGGCGTTTTTGTGCTTTTTAGACTGTGAGGAGGATGAATATGTGTTTCTTCTGCAAATATGATCTCTCTGTAAAAAGTTACGTGTTCTGGCTGAAATGAGCCCTACTGCCAATTCTGAGATGCACTTTGGTCTAACTCCTGAGGGAAAGCTCGTACTTGAAACTTGAAGGCGTTTTTGTGCTTTTCAGACCGTGAGGAGCATGAATATGTGTTTCTTCTGCAAATCTGAGTTCTGTGTCAAAAGTTACGTGTTCTGGCTGAAATGAGCCCTACTGCCAATTCTAAGATGCACTTTGATCTAACTCCCCAGGGAAAGCTAGTACTTGAAAATTGAAGGCGTTTTTGTTCTTTTCAGACCGTGAGGAGCATGAATATGTGTTTCTTCTGCAAATCTGAGTTCTGTGTCAAAAGTTACGTGTTCTGGCTGAAATGAGCCCTACTGCCAATTCTGAGATGCACTTTGGTCTAATTCCTCAGGGAAAACTCGTACTTGAAAATTGAAGGCGTTTTTGTGCTTTTTAGACTGTGAGTAGCATGAATATGTGTTTCATCTGCAAATCTGAGTTCTGTGTCAAAAGTTACGTGTTCCGGCTGAAATGAGCCCTACTGCCAATTCTGAGATGCACTTTGATCTAACTCCTCAGGGAAAGCTCGTACTTGAAAATTGAAGGCGTTTTTGTGCTTTTCAGACAGTGACGAGCATGAATATGTGTTTCTTCTGCAAATCTGAGCTCTGTGTCAAAAGTTACGTGTTCTGGCTGAAATGAGCCCTACTGCCAATTCTGAGATGCACTTTGGTCTAACTCCTCAGAGAAAGCTCGTTCTTGAAACTTGAAGGCGTTTTTGTGCTTTTCAGACCGTGAGGAGCATGAATATGTGTTTCTTCTGCAAATCTGACCTCTGTGACAAAAGTTACGTTTTCTGGCTGAAATGAGCCCTACTGCCAATTCTAAGATGCACTTTGATCTAACTCCCCAGGGAAAGCTAGTACTTGAAAATTGAAGGCGTTTTTGTTCTTTTCAGACTGTGAGGAGCATGAATATGTGTTTCTTCTGCAAATCTGAGTTCTGTGTCAAAAGTTACGTGTTCTGGCTGAAATGAGCCCTACTGCCAATTCTGAGATGCACTTTGGTCTAACTCCCCAGGGAAAGCTCGTAGTTGAAAATTGAAGGCGTTTTTGTGCTTTTCAGACCGTGAGGAGCATGAATAAGTGTTTCTTCTGCAAATCTGAGTTCTGTGTCAAAAGTTACGTGTTCTGGCTGAAATGAGCCCTACTGCCAATTCTGAGATGCACTTTGGTCTAATTCCTCAGGGAAAACTCGTACTTGAAAATTGAAGGCGTTTTTGTGCTTTTTAGACTGTGAGGAGGATGAATATGTGTTTCTTCTGCAAATATGATCTCTCTGTAAAAAGTTACGTGTTCTGGCTGAAATGAGCCCTACTGCCAATTCTGAGATGCACTTTGGTCTAACTCCTGAGGGAAAGCTCGTACTTGAAACTTGAAGGCGTTTTTGTGCTTTTCAGACCGTGAGGAGCATGAATATGTGTTTCTTCTGCAAATCTGAGTTCTGTGTCAAAAGTTACGTGTTCTGGCTGAAATGAGCCCTACTGCCAATTCTAAGATGCACTTTGATCTAACTCCCCAGGGAAAGCTAGTACTTGAAAATTGAAGGCGTTTTTGTTCTTTTCAGACCGTGAGGAGCATGAATATGTGTTTCTTCTGCAAATCTGAGTTCTGTGTCAAAAGTTACGTGTTCTGGCTGAAATGAGCCCTACTGCCAATTCTGAGATGCACTTTGGTCTAATTCCTCAGGGAAAACTCGTACTTGAAAATTGAAGGCGTTTTTGTGCTTTTTAGACTGTGACGAGCATGAATATGTGTTTCTTCTGCAAATATGATCTCTCTGTAAAAAGTTACATGTTCTGGCTGAAATGAGCTCTACTGCCAATTCTGAGATGCACTTTGGTCTAACTCCTGAGGGAAAGCTCGTACTTGAAACTTGAAGGCGTTTTTGTGCTTTTCAGACTGTGACGAGCATGAATATGTGTTTCTTCTGCAAATCTCAGCTCTGTCTCAAAAGTTACGTGTTCTGGCTGAAATGAGCCCTACTGCCAATTCTGAGATGCACTTTGCTCTAACTTCTAAGGGATAGTTCGTACTTGAAAATTGAAGTCGTTTTTGTCCTTTTCAGACCGTGAGGAGCATGAATATGTGTTTCTTCTGCAAATCTGACCTCTGTGACAAAAGTTACGTTTTCTGGCTGAAATGAGCCCTACTGCCAATTCTGTGATGCACTTTGGTCTAACTCCCCAGGGAAAGCTAGTACTTGAAAATTGAAGGCGTTTTTGTTCTTTTCAGACTGTGAGGAGCATGAATATGTGTTTCTTCTGCAAATCTGAGTTCTGTGTCAAAAGTTACGTGTTCTGGCTGAAATGAGCCCTACTGCCAATTCTGAGATGCACTTTGGTCTAATTCGTCAGGGAAAACTCGTACTTGAAAATTGAAGGCGTTTTTGTGCTTTTTAGACCGTGAGGAGCATGAATATGTGTTTCTTCTGCAAATATGATCTCTCTGTAAAAAGTTACATGTTCTGGCTGAAATGAGCTCTACTGCCAATTCTGAGATGCACTTTGGTCTAACTCCTGAGGGAAAGCTCGTACTTGAAACTTGAAGGCGTTTTTGTGCTTTTCAGACTGTGACGAGCATGAATATGTGTTTCTTCTGCAAATCTGAGCTCTGTCTCAAAAGTTAGGTGTTCTGGCTGAAATGAGCCCTACTGCCAATTCTGAGATGCACTTTGCTCTAACTTCTAAGGGATAGTTCGTACTTGAAAATTGAAGTCGTTTTTGTCCTTTTCAGACTGTGAGGAGCATGAATATGTGTTTCTTCTGCAAATCTGACCTCTGTGACAAAAGTTACGTTTTCTGGCTGAAATGAGCCCTACTGCCAATTCTGTGATGCACTTTGGTCTAACTCCCCAGGGAAAGCTCGTACTTGAAAATTGAAGGCGTTTTTGTGCTTTTCAGACTGTGACGAGCATGAATATGTGTTTCTTCTGCAAATCTGATCTCTCTGTAAAAAGTTACGTGTTCTGGCTGAAATGAGCCCTACTGCCAATTCTGAGATGCACTTTGGTCTAACTCCTGAGGGAAAGCTCGTTCTTGAAACTTGAAGGTGTTTTTGTGCTTTTCAGACCGTGACGAGCATGAATATGTGTTTCTTCTGCAAATCTGAGCTCTGTCTCAAAAGTTAGGTGTTCTGGCTGAAATGAGCCCTACTGCCAATTCTGAGATGCACTTTGCTCTAACTTCTAAGGGATAGTTCGTACTTGAAAATTGAAGGCGTTTTTGTGCTTTTTAGACCGTGAGGAGCATGAATATGTGTTTCTTCTGCAAATCTGAGTTCTGTGTCAAAAGTTACGTGTTCTGGCTGAAATGAGCCCTACTGCCAATTCTGAGATGCACTTTGATCTAACTCCTCAGGGAAAGCTCGTACTTGAAAATTGAAGGCGTTTTTGTGCTTTTCAGACAGTGACGAGCATGAATATGTGTTTCTTCTGCAAATCTGAGCTCTGTGTCAAAAGTTACGTGTTCTGGCTGAAATGAGCCCTACTGCCAATTCTGAGATGCACTTTGGTCTAACTCCTCAGAGAAAGCTCGTTCTTGAAACTTGAAGGCGTTTTTGTGCTTTTCAGACCGTGAGGAGCATGAATATGTGTTTCTTCTGCAAATCTGACCTCTGTGACAAAAGTTACGTTTTCTGGCTGAAATGAGCCCTACTGCCAATTCTAAGATGCACTTTGATCTAACTCCCCAGGGAAAGCTAGTACTTGAAAATTGAAGGCGTTTTTGTTCTTTTCAGACTGTGAGGAGCATGAATATGTGTTTCTTCTGCAAATCTGAGTTCTGTGTCAAAAGTTACGTGTTCTGGCTGAAATGAGCCCTACTGCCAATTCTGAGATGCACTTTGGTCTAACTCCCCAGGGAAAGCTCGTAGTTGAAAATTGAAGGCGTTTTTGTGCTTTTCAGACCGTGAGGAGCATGAATAAGTGTTTCTTCTGCAAATCTGAGTTCTGTGTCAAAAGTTACGTGTTCTGGCTGAAATGAGCCCTACTGCCAATTCTGAGATGCACTTTGGTCTAATTCCTCAGGGAAAACTCGTACTTGAAACTTGAAGGCGTTTTTCTGCTTTTCAGACTGTGACGAACATGAATATGTGTTTCTTCTGCAAATCTGAGCTCTCTCTCAAAAGTTACGTGTTCTGGCTGAAATGAGCCCTACTGCCAATTCTGAGATGCACTTTGCTCTAACTTCTAAGGGATAGTTCGTACTTGAAAATTGAAGTCGTTTTTGTGCTTTTCAGACCGTGAGGAGCATGAATATGTGTTTCTTCTGCAAATCTGACCTCTGTGACAAAAGTTACGTTTTCTGGCTGAAATGAGCCCTACTGCCAATTCTGTGATGCACTTTGGTCTAACTCCCCAGGGAAAGCTCGTACTTGAAAATTGAAGGCGTTTTTGTGCTTTTCAGACTGTGACGAGCATGAATATGTGTTTCTTCTGCAAATCTGACCTCTGTGACAAAAGTTACGTGTTCTGGCTGAAATGAGCCCTACTGCCAATTCTGAGATGCACTTTGCTCTAACTTCTAAGGGAAAGTTCGTACTTGAAAATTGAAGTCGTTTTTGTGCTTTTCAGACCGTGAGGAACATGAATATGTGTTTCTTCTGCAAATCTGACCTCTGTGACAAAAGTTATGTTTTCTGGCTGAAATGAGCCCTACTGCCAATTCTGTGATGCACTTTGGTCTAACTCCTCAGGGAAAGCTCGCTCTTGAAGGTTGAAGGCGTTTTTGTGCTTTTCAGACCGTGAGGAGCATGAATATGTGTTTCTTCTGCAAATCTGACCTCTGTGACAAAAGTTACGTTTTCTGGCTGAAATGAGCCCTAATGCCAATTCTGAGATGCACTTTGGTCTAATTCATCAGGGAAAACTCGTACTTGAAAATTGAAGCCGTTTTTGTGCTTTTTAGACTGTGAG
Source organism: Pantherophis guttatus (assembly GCF_059756535.1). NCBI lineage: Eukaryota > Metazoa > Chordata > Lepidosauria > Squamata > Colubridae > Pantherophis > Pantherophis guttatus. Next base: position 114,942,831 of record NC_142065.1, on the reverse strand, counting down.
GAGCATGAATATGTGTTTCTTCTGCAAATATGATCTCTCTGTAAAAAGTTACGTGTTCTGGCTGAAATGAGCCCTACTGCCAATTCTGAGATGCACTTTGGTCTAACTCCTGAGGGAAAGCTCGTTCTTGAAACTTGAAGGTGTTTTTGTGCTTTTCAGACTGTGACGAGCATGAATATGTGTTTCTTCTGCAAATCTGAGCTCTGTCTCAAAAGTTAGGTGTTCTGGCTGAAATGAGCCCTACTGCCAATTCTGAGATGCACTTTGCTCTAACTTCTAAGGGATAGTTCGTACTTGAAAATTGAAGTCGTTTTTGTCCTTTTCTGACCGTGAGGAGCATGAATATGTGTTTCTTCTGCAAATCTGACCTCTGTGACAAAAGTTACGTTTTCTGGCTGAAATGAGCCCTACTGCCAATTCTGTGATGCACTTTGGTCTAACTCCCCAGGGAAAGCTCGTACTTGAAAATTGAAGGCGTTTTTGTTCTTTTCAGACTGTGAGGAGCATGAATATGTGTTTCTTCTGCAAATCTGAGTTCTGTGTCAAAAGTTACGTGTTCTGGCTGAAATGAGCCCTACTGCCAATTCTGAGATGCACTTTGGTCTAACTCCCCAGGGAAAGCTCGTAGTTGAAAATTGAAGGCGTTTTTGTGCTTTTCAGACCGTGAGGAGCATGAATAAGTGTTTCTTCTGCAAATCTGAGTTCTGTGTCAAAAGTTACGTGTTCTGGCTGAAATGAGCCCTACTGCCAATTCTGAGATGCACTTTGGTCTAATTCCTCAGGGAAAACTCGTACTTGAAACTTGAAGGCGTTTTTCTGCTTTTCAGACTGTGACGAACATGAATATGTGTTTCTTCTGCAAATCTGAGCTCTCTCTCAAAAGTTACGTGTTCTGGCTGAAATGAGCCCTACTGCCAATTCTGAGATGCACTTTGCTCTAACTTCTAAGGGATAGTTCGTACTTGAAAATTGAAGTCGTTTTTGTGCTTTTCAGACCGTGAGGAGCATGAATATGTGTTTCTTCTGCAAATCTGACCTCTGTGACAAAAGTTACGTTTTCTGGCTGAAATGAGCCCTACTGCCAATTCTGTGATGCACTTTGGTCTAACTCCCCAGGGAAAGCTCGTACTTGAAAATTGAAGGCGTTTTTGTGCTTTTCAGACTGTGACGAGCATGAATATGTGTTTCTTCTGCAAATCTGACCTCTGTGACAAAAGTTACGTGTTCTGGCTGAAATGAGCCCTACTGCCAATTCTGAGATGCACTTTGCTCTAACTTCTAAGGGAAAGTTCGTACTTGAAAATTGAAGTCGTTTTTGTGCTTTTCAGACCGTGAGGAACATGAATATGTGTTTCTTCTGCAAATCTGACCTCTGTGACAAAAGTTATGTTTTCTGGCTGAAATGAGCCCTACTGCCAATTCTGTGATGCACTTTGGTCTAACTCCTCAGGGAAAGCTCGCTCTTGAAGGTTGAAGGCGTTTTTGTGCTTTTCAGACCGTGAGGAGCATGAATATGTGTTTCTTCTGCAAATCTGACCTCTGTGACAAAAGTTACGTTTTCTGGCTGAAATGAGCCCTAATGCCAATTCTGAGATGCACTTTGGTCTAATTCATCAGGGAAAACTCGTACTTGAAAATTGAAGCCGTTTTTGTGCTTTTTAGACTGTGAGGAGCATGAATATGTGTTTCTTCTGCAAATATGATCTCTCTGTAAAAAGTTACGTGTTCTGGCTGAAATGAGCCCTACTGCCAATTCTGAGATGCACTTTGGTCTAACTCCTGAGGGAAAGCTCGTTCTTGAAACTTGAAGGTGTTTTTGTGCTTTTCAGACTGTGACGAGCATGAATATGTGTTTCTTCTGCAAATCTGAGCTCTGTCTCAAAAGTTAGGTGTTCTGGCTGAAATGAGCCCTACTGCCAATTCTGAGATGCACTTTGCTCTAACTTCTAAGGGATAGTTCGTACTTGAAAATTGAAGTCGTTTTTGTCCTTTTCTGACCGTGAGGAGCATGAATATGTGTTTCTTCTGCAAATCTGACCTCTGTGACAAAAGTTACGTTTTCTGGCTGAAATGAGCCCTACTGCCAATTCTGTGATGCACTTTGGTCTAACTCCCCAGGGAAAGCTCGTACTTGAAAATTGAAGGCGTTTTTGTGCTTTTCAGACTGTGACGAGCATGAATATGTGTTTCTTCTGCAAATCTGAGCTCTTTGTCAAAAGTTACGTGTTCTGACTGAAATGAGCCCTACTCCCAATTCTGAGATGCACTTTGATCTAACTCCCCAGGGAAAGCTAGTACTTGAAAATTGAAGGCGTTTTTGTTCTTTTCAGACCGTGAGGAGCATGAATATGTGTTTCTTCTTCAAATCTGAGTTCTGTGTCAAAAGTTACGTGTTCTGGCTGAAATGAGCCCTACTGCCAATTCTGAGATGCACTTTGGTCTAATTCGTCAGGGAAAACTCGTACTTGAAAATTGAAGGCGTTTTTGTGCTTTTTAGACTGTGAGGAGCATGAATATGTGTTTCTTCTGCAAATATGATCTCTCTGTAAAAAGTTACGTGTTCTGGCTGAAATGAGCCCTACTGCCAATTCTGAGATGCACTTTGGTCTAACTCCTGAGGGAAAGCTCGTTCTTGAAACTTGAAGGTGTTTTTGTGCTTTTCAGACTGTGACGAGCATGAATATGTGTTTCTTCTGCAAATCTGAGCTCTGTCTCAAAAGTTACGTGTTCTGGCTGAAATGAGCCCTACTGCCAATTCTGAGATGCACTTTGCTCTAACTTCTAAGGGATAGTTCGTACTTGAAAATTGAAATCGTTTTTGTCCTTTTCAGACCGTGAGGAGCATGAATATGTGTTTCTTCTGCAAATCTGACCTCTGTGACAAAAGTTACGTGTTCTGGCTGAAATGAGCCCTACTGCCAATTCTGAGATGCACTTTGGTCTAACTCCTGAGGGAAAGCTCGTACTTGAAACTTGAAGGCGTTTTTGTGCTTTTCAGACCGTGAGGAGCATGAATATGTGTTTCTTCTGCAAATCTGACCTCTGTGACAAAAGTTACGTTTTCTGGCTGAAATGAGCCCTACTGCCAATTCTAAGATGCACTTTGATCTAACTCCCCAGGGAAAGCTAGTACTTGAAAATTGAAGGCGTTTTTGTTCTTTTCAGACTGTGAGGAGCATGAATATGTGTTTCTTCTTCAAATCTGAGTTCTGTGTCAAAAGTTACGTGTTCTGGCTGAAATGAGCCCTACTGCCAATTCTGAGATGCACTTTGGTCTAATTCCTCAGGGAAAACTCGTACTTGAAAATTGAAGGCGTTTTTGTGCTTTTTAGACTGTGAGGAGGATGAATATGTGTTTCTTCTGCAAATATGATCTCTCTGTAAAAAGTTACGTGTTCTGGCTGAAATGAGCCCTACTGCCAATTCTGAGATGCACTTTGGTCTAACTCCTGAGGGAAAGCTCGTACTTGAAACTTGAAGGCGTTTTTGTGCTTTTCAGACCGTGAGGAGCATGAATATGTGTTTCTTCTGCAAATCTGACCTCTGTGACAAAAGTTACGTTTTCTGGCTGAAATGAGCCCTACTGCCAATTCTAAGATGCACTTTGATCTAACTCCCCAGGGAAAGCTAGTACTTGAAAATTGAAGGCGTTTTTGTTCTTTTCAGACTGTGAGTAGCATGAATATGTGTTTCTTCTGCAAATCTGAGTTCTGTGTCAAAAGTTACGTGTTCTGGCTGAAATGAGCCCTACTGCCAATTCTGAGATGCACTTTGATCTAACTCCTCAGGGAAAGCTCGTACTTGAAAATTGAAGGCGTTTTTGTGCTTTTCAGACAGTGACGAGCATGAATATGTGTTTCTTCTGCAAATCTGAGCTCTGTGTCAAAAGTTACGTGTTCTGGTTGAAATGAGCCCTACTGCCAATTCTGAGATGCACTTTGGTCTAACTCCTCAGAGAAAGCTCGCTCTTGAAACTTGAAGGCGTTTTTGTGCTTTTCAGACCGTGAGGAGCATGAATATGTGTTTCTTCTGCAAATCTGACCTCTGTGACAAAAGTTACGTTTTCTGGCTGAAATGAGCCCTACTGCCAATTCTAAGATGCACTTTGATCTAACTCCCCAGGGAAAGCTAGTACTTGAAAATTGAAGGCGTTTTTGTTCTTTTCAGACTGTGAGGAGCATGAATATGTGTTTCTTCTGCAAATCTGAGTTCTGTGTCAAAAGTTACGTGTTCTGGCTGAAATGAGCCCTACTGCCAATTCTGAGATGCACTTTGCTCTAACTTCTAAGGGAAAGTTCGTACTTGAAAATTGAAGTCGTTTTTGTGCTTTTCAGACCGTGAGGAGCATGAATATGTGTTTCTTCTGCAAATCTGACCTCTCTGACAAAAGTTACGTTTTCTGGCTGAAATGAGCCCTACTGCCAATTCTGTGATGCACTTTGGTCTAACTCCTCAGAGAAAGCTCGTTCTTGAAACTTGAAGGCGTTTTTTGCTTTTCAGACCGTGAGGAGCATGAATAAGTGTTTCTTCTGCAAATCTGAGCTCTTTGTCAAAAGTTACGTTCTCTGAATGAATTGAGCCCTACTGCCAATTCTAAGATGCACTTTGATCTAACTCCTCAGGGAAAGCTCGTACTTGAAAATTGAAGGCGTTTTTGTGCTTTTCAGACAGTGACGAGCATGAATATGTGTTTCTTCTGCAAATCTGAGCTCTGTGTCAAAAGTTACGTGTTCTGGCTGAAATGAGCCCTACTGCCAATTCTGAGATGCACTTTGGTCTAACTCCTCAGAGAAAGCTCGTTCTTGAAACTTGAAGGCGTTTTTGTGCTTTTCAGACCGTGAGGAGCATGAATAAGTGTTTCTTCTGCAAATCTGAGTTCTGTGTCAAAAGTTACGTTCTCTGGATGAATTGAGCCCTACTGCCAATTCTAAGATGCACTTTGATCTAACTCCCCAGGGAAAGCTAGTACTTGAAAATTGAAGGCGTTTTTGTTCTTTTCAGACTGTGAGGAGCATGAATATGTGTTTCTTCTGCAAATCTGAGTTCTGTGTCAAAAGTTACGTGTTCTGGCTGAAATGAGCCCTACTGCCAATTCTGAGATGCACTTTGGTCTAACTCCTCAGGGAAAGCTCGTGCTTGAAAGTTGAAGGCGTTTTTGTGCTTTTTAGACTGTGAGGAGCATGAATATGTGTTTCTTCTGCAAATATGACCTCTGTGACAAAAGTTACGTGTTCTGGATGAATTGAGCCCTACTGCCAATTCTGTGATGCACTTTGGTCTAACTCCTCAGAGAAAGCTCGTTCTTGAAACTTGAAGGCGTTTTTTGCTTTTCAGACCGTGAGGAGCATGAATAAGTGTTTCTTCTGCAAATCTGAGCTCTTTGTCAAAAGTTACGTTCTCTGAATGAATTGAGCCCTACTGCCAATTCTAAGATGCACTTTGATCTAACTCCTCAGGGAAAGCTCGTACTTGAAAATTGAAGGCGTTTTTGTGCTTTTCAGACAGTGACGAGCATGAATATGTGTTTCTTCTGCAAATCTGAGCTCTGTGTCAAAAGTTACGTGTTCTGGCTGAAATGAGCCCTACTGCCAATTCTGAGATGCACTTTGGTCTAACTCCTCAGGGAAAGATCGTACTTGAAAATTGAAGGCGTTTTTGTGCTTTTCAGACCGTGAGGAGCATGAATATGTGTTTCTTCTGCAAATCTGAGCTCTTTGTCAAAAGTTACGTGTTCTGACTGAAATGAGCCCTACTGCCAATTCTGAGATGCACTTTGATCTAACTCCCCAGGGAAAGCTAGTACTTGAAAATTGAAGGCGTTTTTGTTCTTTTCAGACTGTGAGGAGCATGAATATGTGTTTCTTCTGCAAATCTGAGTTCTGTGTCAAAAGTTACGTGTTCTGGCTGAAATGAGCCCTACTGCCAATTCTGAGATGCACTTTGCTCTAACTTCTAAGGGATAGTTCGTACTTGAAAATTGAAGGCGTTTTTGTTCTTTTCAGACTTTGAGGAGCATGAATATGTGTTTCTTCTGCAAATCTGAGTTCTGTGTCAAAAGTTACGTGTTCTGACTGAAATGAGCCCTACTGCCAATTCTGTGATGCACTTTGGTCTAACTCCTCAGAGAAAGCTCGTACTTGAAACTTGAAGGTGTTTTTGTGCTTTTCAGACTGTGACGAGCATGAATATGTGTTTCTTCTGCAAATCTGAGCTCTGTGTCAAAAGTTACGTGTTCTGGCTGAAATGAGCCCTACTGCCAATTCTGAGATGCACTTTGCTCTAACTTCTAAGGGAAAGTTCGTACTTGAAAATTGAAGTCGTTTTTGTGCTTTTCAGACCGTGAGGAGCATGAATATGTGTTTCTTCTGCAAATCTGACCTCTGTGACAAAAGTTACGTTTTCTGGCTGAAATGAGCCCTACTGCCAATTCTGTGATGCACTTTTGTCTAACTCCTCAGGGAAAGCTCGTGCTTGAAAGTTGAAGGCGTTTTTGTGCTTTTCAGACAGTGACGAGCATGAATATGTGTTTCTTCTGCAAATCTGAGCTCTGTGTCAAAAGTTACGTGTTCTGGCTGAAATGAGCCCTACTGCCAATTCTGAGATGCACTTTGGTCTAACTCCTCAGAGAAAGCTCGTTCTTGAAACTTGAAGGCGTTTTTGTGCTTTTCAGACCGTGAGGAGCATGAATAAGTGTTTCTTCTGCAAATCTGAGTTCTGTGTCAAAAGTTACGTTCTCTGGATGAATTGAGCCCTACTGCCAATTCTAAGATGCACTTTGATCTAACTCCCCAGGGAAAGCTAGTACTTGAAAATTGAAGGCGTTTTTGTTCTTTTCAGACTGTGAGGAGCATGAATATGTGTTTCTTCTGCAAATCTGAGTTCTGTGTCAAAAGTTACGTGTTCTGGCTGAAATGAGCCCTACTGCCAATTCTGAGATGCACTTTGGTCTAATTCCTCAGGGAAAACTCGTACTTGAAAATTGAAGGCGTTTTTGTGCTTTTTAGACTGTGAGGAGGATGAATATGTGTTTCTTCTGCAAATATGATCTCTCTGTAAAAAGTTACGTGTTCTGGCTGAAATGAGCCCTACTGCCAATTCTGAGATGCACTTTGGTCTAACTCCTGACGGAAAGCTCGTACTTGAAACTTGAAGGCGTTTTTGTGCTTTTCAGACTGTGAGGAGCATGAATATGTGTTTCTTCTGCAAATCTGAGTTCTGTGTCAAAAGTTACGTGTTCTGGCTGAAATGAGCCCTACTGCCAATTCTGAGATACACTTTGGTGTAATTCGTCAGGGAAAACTCGTACTTTGAAATTGAAGCCGTTTTTGTGCTTTTTAGACTGTGAGGAGCATGAATATGTGTTTCTTCTGCAAATATGATCTCTCTGTAAAAAGTTACATGTTCTGGCTGAAATGAGCTCTACTGCCAATTCTGAGATGCACTTTGGTCTAACTCCTGAGGGAAAGCTCGTACTTGAAACTTGAAGGCGTTTTGTGCTTTTCAGACCGTGAGGAGCATGAATAAGTGTTTCTTCTGCAAATCTGAGCTCTGTGTCAAAAGTTACGTTTTCTGGCTGAAATGAGCCCTACTGCCAATTCTAAGATGCACTTTGATCTAACTCCCCAGGGAAAGCTAGTACTTGAAAATTGAAGGCGTTTTTGTTCTTTTCAGACTGTGAGGAGCATGAATATGTGTTTCTTCTGCAAATCTGAGTTCTGTGTCAAAAGTTACGTGTTCTGGCTGAAATGAGCCCTACTGCCAATTCTGAGATGCACTTTGGTCTAATTCCTCAGGGAAAACTCGTACTTGAAAATTGAAGGCGTTTTTGTGCTTTTTAGACTGTGACGAGCATGAATATGTGTTTCTTCTGCAAATATGATCTCTCTGTAAAAAGTTACATGTTCTGGCTGAAATGAGCTCTACTGCCAATTCTGAGATGCACTTTGGTCTAACTCCTGAGGGAAAGCTCGTACTTGAAACTTGAAGGCGTTTTTGTGCTTTTCAGACTGTGACGAGCATGAATATGTGTTTCTTCTGCAAATCTGAGCTCTGTCTCAAAAGTTAGGTGTTCTGGCTGAAATGAGCCCTACTGCCAATTCTGAGATGCACTTTGCTCTAACTTCTAAGGGATAGTTCGTACTTGAAAATTGAAGTCGTTTTTGTCCTTTTCAGACTGTGAGGAGCATGAATATGTGTTTCTTCTGCAAATCTGACCTCTGTGACAAAAGTTACGTTTTCTGGCTGAAATGAGCCCTACTGCCAATTCTGTGATGCACTTTGGTCTAACTCCCCAGGGAAAGCTCGTACTTGAAAATTGAAGGCGTTTTTGTGCTTTTCAGACTGTGACGAGCATGAATATGTGTTTCTTCTGCAAATCTGAGCTCTTTGTCAAAAGTTACGTGTTCTGACTGAAATGAGCCCTACTGCCAATTCTGAGATGCACTTTGATCTAACTCCCCAGGGAAAGCTAGTACTTGAAAATTGAAGGCGTTTTTGTTCTTTTCAGACTGTGAGGAGCATGAATATGTGTTTCTTCTGCAAATCTGAGTTCTGTGTCAAAAGTTACGTGTTCTGGCTGAAATGAGCCCTACTGCCAATTCTGAGATGCACTTTGGTCTAATTCATCAGGGAAAACTCGTACTTGAAAATTGAAGGCGTTTTTGTGCTTTTTAGACTGTGAGGAGCATGAATATGTGTTTCTTCTGCAAATATGATCTCTCTGTAAAAAGTTACGTGTTCTGGCTGAAATGAGCCCTACTGCCAATTCTGAGATGCACTTTGGTCTAACTCCTGAGGGAAAGCTCGTTCTTGAAACTTGAAGGTGTTTTTGTGCTTTTCAGACTGTGACGAGCATGAATATGTGTTTCTTCTGCAAATCTGAGCTCTGTCTCAAAAGTTACGTGTTCTGGCTGAAATGAGCCCTACTGCCAATTCTGAGATGCACTTTGCTCTAACTTCTAAGGGATAGTTCGTACTTGAAAATTGAAGTCGTTTTTGTCCTTTTCAGACCGTGAGGAGCATGAATATGTGTTTCTTCTGCAAATCTGAGTTCTGTGTCAAAAGTTACGTGTTCTGGCTGAAATGAGCCCTACTGCCAATTCTGAGATGCACTTTGGTCTAATTCGTCAGGGAAAACTCGTACTTGAAAATTGAAGGCGTTTTTGTGCTTTTCAGACCGTGAGGAGCATGAATAAGTGTTTCTTCTGCAAATCTGATCTCTGTGTCAAAAGTTACGTGTTCTGGCTGAAATGAGCCCTACTGCCAATTCTGAGATGCACTTTGGTCTAACTCCCCAGGGAAAGTTCGTACTTGAAAATTGAAGGCGTTTTTGTGCTTTTCAGACTGTGAGTAGCATGAATATGTGTTTCTTCTGCAAATCTGAGTTCTGTGTCAAAAGTTACGTGTTCTGGCTGAAATGAGCCCTACTGCCAATTCTGAGATGCACTTTGATCTAACTCCTCAGGGAAAGCTCGTACTTGAAAATTGAAGGCGTTTTTGTGCTTTTCAGACAGTGACGAGCATGAATATGTGTTTCTTCTGCAAATCTGAGCTCTGTGTCAAAAGTTACGTGTTCTGGCTGAAATGAGCCCTACTGCCAATTCTGAGATGCACTTTGGTCTAACTCCTCAGAGAAAGCTCGTTCTTGAAACTTGAAGGCGTTTTTGTGCTTTTCAGACCGTGAGGAGCATGAATATGTGTTTCTTCTGCAAATCTGACCTCTGTGACAAAAGTTACGTTTTCTGGCTGAAATGAGCCCTACTGCCAATTCTAAGATGCACTTTGATCTAACTCCCCAGGGAAAGCTAGTACTTGAAAATTGAAGGCGTTTTTGTTCTTTTCAGACTGTGAGGAGCATGAATATGTGTTTCTTCTGCAAATCTGAGTTCTGTGTCAAAAGTTACGTGTTCTGGCTGAAATGAGCCCTACTGCCAATTCTGAGATGCACTTTGGTCTAATTCCTCAGGGAAAGTTCGTACTTGAAAATTGAAGGCGTTTTTGTGCTTTTCAGACTGTGAGTAGCATGAATATGTGTTTCATCTGCAAATCTGAGTTCTGTATCAAAAGTTACGTGTTCTGGCTGAAATGAGCCCTACTGCCAATTCTGAGATGCACTTTGATCTAACTCCTCAGGGAAAGCTCGTACTTGAAAATTGAAGGCGTTTTTGTGCTTTTCAGACAGTGACGACCATGAATATGTGTTTCTTCTGCAAATCTGAGCTCTGTGTCAAAAGTTACGTGTTCTGGCTGAAATGAGCCCTACTGCCAATTCTGAGATGCACTTTGGTCTAACTCCTCAGAGAAAGCTCGTTCTTGAAACTTGAAGGCGTTTTTGTGCTTTTCAGACCGTGAGGAGCATGAATATGTGTTTCTTCTGCAAATCTGACCTCTGTGACAAAAGTTACGTTTTCTGGCTGAAATGAGCCCTACTGCCAATTCTAAGATGCACTTTGATCTAACTCCCCAGGGAAAGCTAGTACTTGAAAATTGAAGGCGTTTTTGTTCTTTTCAGACTGTGAGGAGCATGAATATGTGTTTCTTCTGCAAATCTGAGTTCTGTGTCAAAAGTTACGTGTTCTGGCTGAAATGAGCCCTACTGCCAATTCTGAGATGCACTTTGGTCTAACTCCCCAGGGAAAGCTCGTAGTTGAAAATTGAAGGCGTTTTTGTGCTTTTCAGACCGTGAGGAGCATGAATAAGTGTTTCTTCTGCAAATCTGAGTTCTGTGTCAAAAGTTACGTGTTCTGGCTGAAATGAGCCCTACTGCCAATTCTGAGATGCACTTTGGTCTAACTCCTGAGGGAAAGCTCGTACTTGAAACTTGAAGGCGTTTTTGTGCTTTTCAGACCGTGAGGAGCATGAATATGTGTTTCTTCTGCAAATCTGAGTTCTGTGTCAAAAGTTACGTGTTCTGGCTGAAATGAGCCCTACTGCCAATTCTAAGATGCACTTTGATCTAACTCCCCAGGGAAAGCTAGTACTTGAAAATTGAAGGCGTTTTTGTTCTTTTCAGACCGTGAGGAGCATGAATATGTGTTTCTTCTGCAAATCTGAGTTCTGTGTCAAAAGTTACGTGTTCTGGCTGAAATGAGCCCTACTGCCAATTCTGAGATGCACTTTGGTCTAATTCCTCAGGGAAAACTCGTACTTGAAAATTGAAGGCGTTTTTGTGCTTTTTAGACTGTGACGAGCATGAATATGTGTTTCTTCTGCAAATATGATCTCTCTGTAAAAAGTTACATGTTCTGGCTGAAATGAGCTCTACTGCCAATTCTGAGATGCACTTTGGTCTAACTCCTGAGGGAAAGCTCGTACTTGAAACTTGAAGGCGTTTTTGTGCTTTTCAGACTGTGACGAGCATGAATATGTGTTTCTTCTGCAAATCTCAGCTCTGTCTCAAAAGTTACGTGTTCTGGCTGAAATGAGCCCTACTGCCAATTCTGAGATGCACTTTGCTCTAACTTCTAAGGGATAGTTCGTACTTGAAAATTGAAGTCGTTTTTGTCCTTTTCAGACCGTGAGGAGCATGAATATGTGTTTCTTCTGCAAATCTGACCTCTGTGACAAAAGTTACGTGTTCTGGCTGAAATGAGCCCTACTGCCAATTCTGAGATGCACTTTGGTCTAATTCGTCAGGGAAAACTCGTACTTGAAAATTGAAGGCGTTTTTGTGCTTTTTAGACCGTGAGGAGCATGAATATGTGTTTCTTCTGCAAATATGATCTCTCTGTAAAAAGTTACATGTTCTGGCTGAAATGAGCTCTACTGCCAATTCTGAGATGCACTTTGGTCTAACTCCTGAGGGAAAGCTCGTACTTGAAACTTGAAGGCGTTTTTGTGCTTTTCAGACTGTGACGAGCATGAATATGTGTTTCTTCTGCAAATCTGAGCTCTGTCTCAAAAGTTAGGTGTTCTGGCTGAAATGAGCCCTACTGCCAATTCTGAGATGCACTTTGCTCTAACTTCTAAGGGATAGTTCGTACTTGAAAATTGAAGTCGTTTTTGTCCTTTTCAGACTGTGAGGAGCATGAATATGTGTTTCTTCTGCAAATCTGACCTCTGTGACAAAAGTTACGTTTTCTGGCTGAAATGAGCCCTACTGCCAATTCTGTGATGCACTTTGGTCTAACTCCCCAGGGAAAGCTCGTACTTGAAAATTGAAGGCGTTTTTGTGCTTTTCAGACTGTGACGAGCATGAATATGTGTTTCTTCTGCAAATCTGATCTCTCTGTAAAAAGTTACGTGTTCTGGCTGAAATGAGCCCTACTGCCAATTCTGAGATGCACTTTGGTCTAACTCCTGAGGGAAAGCTCGTTCTTGAAACTTGAAGGTGTTTTTGTGCTTTTCAGACCGTGACGAGCATGAATATGTGTTTCTTCTGCAAATCTGAGCTCTGTCTCAAAAGTTAGGTGTTCTGGCTGAAATGAGCCCTACTGCCAATTCTGAGATGCACTTTGCTCTAACTTCTAAGGGATAGTTCGTACTTGAAAATTGAAGGCGTTTTTGTGCTTTTTAGACCGTGAGGAGCATGAATATGTGTTTCTTCTGCAAATCTGAGCTCTGTGTCAAAAGTTACGTGTTCTGGCTGAAATGAGCCCTACTGCCAATTCTGAGATGCACTTTGATCTAACTCCCCAGGGAAAGTTCGTACTTGAAAATTGAAGGCGTTTTTGTGCTTTTCAGACCGTGAGTAGCATGAATATGTGTTTCTTCTGCAAATCTGAGTTCTGTGTCAAAAGTTACGTGTTCTGGCTGAAATGAGCCCTATTGCCAATTCTGAGATGCACTTTGATCTAACTCCTCAGGGAAAGCTCGTACTTGAAAATTGAAGGCGTTTTTGTGCTTTTCAGACAGTGAGCATGAATATGTGTTTCTTCTGCAAATCTGAGCTCTGTGTCAAAAGTTACGTGTTCTGGCTGAAATGAGCCCTACTGCCAATTCTGAGATGCACTTTGGTCTAACTCCTCAGAGAAAGCTCGTTCTTGAAACTTGAAGGCGTTTTTGTGCTTTTCAGACCGTGAGGAGCATGAATATGTGTTTCTTCTGCAAATCTGACCTCTGTGACAAAAGTTACGTTTTCTGGCTGAAATGAGCCCTACTGCCAATTCTAAGATGCACTTTGATCTAACTCCCCAGGGAAAGCTAGTACTTGAAAATTGAAGGCGTTTTTGTTCTTTTCAGACTGTGAGGAGCATGAATATGTGTTTCTTCTGCAAATCTGAGTTCTGTGTCAAAAGTTACGTGTTCTGGCTGAAATGAGCCCTACTGCCAATTCTGAGATGCACTTTGGTCTAACTCCCCAGGGAAAGCTCGTAGTTGAAAATTGAAGGCGTTTTTGTGCTTTTCAGACCGTGAGGAGCATGAATAAGTGTTTCTTCTGCAAATCTGAGTTCTGTGTCAAAAGTTACGTGTTCTGGCTGAAATGAGCCCTACTGCCAATTCTGAGATGCACTTTGGTCTAATTCCTCAGGGAAAACTCGTACTTGAAACTTGAAGGCGTTTTTCTGCTTTTCAGACTGTGACGAACATGAATATGTGTTTCTTCTGCAAATCTGAGCTCTCTCTCAAAAGTTACGTGTTCTGGCTGAAATGAGCCCTACTGCCAATTCTGAGATGCACTTTGCTCTAACTTCTAAGGGATAGTTCGTACTTGAAAATTGAAGTCGTTTTTGTGCTTTTCAGACCGTGAGGAGCATGAATATGTGTTTCTTCTGCAAATCTGACCTCTGTGACAAAAGTTACGTTTTCTGGCTGAAATGAGCCCTACTGCCAATTCTGTGATGCACTTTGGTCTAACTCCCCAGGGAAAGCTCGTACTTGAAAATTGAAGGCGTTTTTGTGCTTTTCAGACTGTGACGAGCATGAATATGTGTTTCTTCTGCAAATCTGACCTCTGTGACAAAAGTTACGTGTTCTGGCTGAAATGAGCCCTACTGCCAATTCTGAGATGCACTTTGCTCTAACTTCTAAGGGAAAGTTCGTACTTGAAAATTGAAGTCGTTTTTGTGCTTTTCAGACCGTGAGGAACATGAATATGTTTTTCTTCTGCAAATCTGACCTCTGTGACAAAAGTTACGTTTTCTGGCTGAAATGAGCCCTAATGCCAATTCTGAGATGCACTTTGGTCTAATTCATCAGGGAAAACTCGTACTTGAAAATTGAAGCCGTTTTTGTGCTTTTTAGACTGTGAGGAGCATGAATATGTGTTTCTTCTGCAAATATGATCTCTCTGTAAAAAGTTACGTGTTCTGGCTGAAATGAGCCCTACTGCCAATTCTGAGATGCACTTTGGTCTAACTCCTGAGGGAAAGCTCGTTCTTGAAACTTGAAGGTGTTTTTGTGCTTTTCAGACTGTGACGAGCATGAATATGTGTTTCTTCTGCAAATCTGAGCTCTGTCTCAAAAGTTAGGTGTTCTGGCTGAAATGAGCCCTACTGCCAATTCTGAGATGCACTTTGCTCTAACTTCTAAGGGATAGTTCGTACTTGAAAATTGAAGTCGTTTTTGTCCTTTTCAGACCGTGAGGAGCATGAATATGTGTTTCTTCTGCAAATCTGACCTCTGTGACAAAAGTTACGTTTTCTGGCTGAAATGAGCCCTACTGCCAATTCTGTGATGCACTTTGGTCTAACTCCCCAGGGAAAGCTCGTACTTGAAAATTGAAGGCGTTTTTGTGCTTTTCAGACTGTGACGAGCATGAATATGTGTTTCTTCTGCAAATCTGAGCTCTTTGTCAAAAGTTACGTGTTCTGACTGAAATGAGCCCTACTGCCAATTCTGAGATGCACTTTGATCTAACTCCCCAGGGAAAGCTAGTACTTGAAAATTGAAGGCGTTTTTGTTCTTTTCAGACTGTGAGGAGCATGAATATGTGTTTCTTCTTCAAATCTGAGTTCTGTGTCAAAAGTTACGTGTTCTGGCTGAAATGAGCCCTACTGCCAATTCTGAGATGCACTTTGGTCTAATTCGTCAGGGAAAACTCGTACTTGAAAATTGAAGGCGTTTTTGTGCTTTTTAGACTGTGAGGAGCATGAATATGTGTTTCTTCTGCAAATATGATCTCTCTGTAAAAAGTTACGTGTTCTGGCTGAAATGAGCCCTACTGCCAATTCTGAGATGCACTTTGGTCTAACTCCTGAGGGAAAGCTCGTTCTTGAAACTTGAAGGTGTTTTTGTGCTTTTCAGACTGTGACGAGCATGAATATGTGTTTCTTCTGCAAATCTGAGCTCTGTCTCAAAAGTTACGTGTTCTGGCTGAAATGAGCCCTACTGCCAATTCTGAGATGCACTTTGCTCTAACTTCTAAGGGATAGTTCGTACTTGAAAATTGAAGTCGTTTTTGTCCTTTTCAGACCGTGAGGAGCATGAATATGTGTTTCTTCTGCAAATCTGACCTCTGTGACAAAAGTTACGTGTTCTGGCTGAAATGAGCCCTACTGCCAATTCTGAGATGCACTTTGGTCTAACTCCTGAGGGAAAGCTCGTACTTGAAACTTGAAGGCGTTTTTGTGCTTTTCAGACCGTGAGGAGCATGAATATGTGTTTCTTCTGCAAATCTGACCTCTGTGACAAAAGTTACGTTTTCTGGCTGAAATGAGCCCTACTGCCAATTCTAAGATGCACTTTGATCTAACTCCCCAGGGAAAGCTAGTACTTGAAAATTGAAGGCGTTTTTGTTCTTTTCAGACTGTGAGGAGCATGAATATGTGTTTCTTCTTCAAATCTGAGTTCTGTGTCAAAAGTTACGTGTTCTGGCTGAAATGAGCCCTACTGCCAATTCTGAGATGCACTTTGGTCTAATTCCTCAGGGAAAACTCGTACTTGAAAATTGAAGGCGTTTTTGTGCTTTTTAGACTGTGAGGAGGATGAATATGTGTTTCTTCTGCAAATATGATCTCTCTGTAAAAAGTTACGTGTTCTGGCTGAAATGAGCCCTACTGCCAATTCTGAGATGCACTTTGGTCTAACTCCTGAGGGAAAGCTCGTACTTGAAACTTGAAGGCGTTTTTGTGCTTTTCAGACAGTGACGAGCATGAATATGTGTTTCTTCTGCAAATCTGAGCTCTGTGTCAAAAGTTACGTGTTCTGGTTGAAATGAGCCCTACTGCCAATTCTGAGATGCACTTTGGTCTAACTCCTCAGAGAAAGCTCGCTCTTGAAACTTGAAGGCGTTTTTGTGCTTTTCAGACCGTGAGGAGCATGAATATGTGTTTCTTCTGCAAATCTGACCTCTGTGACAAAAGTTACGTTTTCTGGCTGAAATGAGCCCTACTGCCAATTCTAAGATGCACTTTGATCTAACTCCCCAGGGAAAGCTAGTACTTGAAAATTGAAGGCGTTTTTGTTCTTTTCAGACTGTGAGGAGCATGAATATGTGTTTCTTCTGCAAATCTGAGTTCTGTGTCAAAAGTTACGTGTTCTGGCTGAAATGAGCCCTACTGCCAATTCTGAGATGCACTTTGGTCTAATTCCTCAGGGAAAACTCGTACTTGAAAATTGAAGGCGTTTTTGTGCTTTTTAGACTGTGACGAGCATGAATATGTGTTTCTTCTGCAAATATGATCTCTCTGTAAAAAGTTACATGTTCTGGCTGAAATGAGCTCTACTGCCATTTCTGAGATGCACTTTGGTCTAACTCCTGAGGGAAAGCTCGTACTTGAAACTTGAAGGCGTTTTTGTGCTTTTCAGACTGTGACGAGCATGAATATGTGTTTCTTCTGCAAATCTGAGCTCTGTCTCAAAAGTTACGTGTTCTGGCTGAAATGAGCCCTACTGCCAATTCTGAGATGCACTTTGCTCTAACTTCTAAGGGATAGTTCGTACTTGAAAATTGAAGTCGTTTTTGTCCTTTTCAGACCGTGAGGAGCATGAATATGTGTTTCTTCTGCAAATCTGACCTCTGTGACAAAAGTTACGTTTTCTGGCTGAAATGAGCCCTACTGTCAATTCTGTGATGCACTTTGGTCTAACTCCCCAGGGAAAGCTAGTACTTGAAAATTGAAGGCGTTTTTGTTCTTTTCAGACTGTGAGGAGCATGAATATGTGTTTCTTCTGCAAATCTGAGTTCTGTGTCAAAAGTTACGTGTTCTGGCTGAAATGAGCCCTACTGCCAATTCTGTGATGCACTTTGGTCTAACTCCCCAGGGAAAGCTAGTACTTGAAAATTGAAGGCGTTTTTGTTCTTTTCAGACTGTGAGGAGCATGAATATGTGTTTCTTCTGCAAATCTGAGTTCTGTGTCAAAAGTTACGTGTTCTGGCTGAAATGAGCCCTACTGCCAATTCTGAGATGCACTTTGGTCTAATTCGTCAGGGAAAACTCGTACTTGAAAATTGAAGGCGTTTTTGTGCTTTTTAGACCGTGAGGAGCATGAATATGTGTTTCTTCTGCAAATATGATCTCTCTGTAAAAAGTTACATGTTCTGACTGAAATGAGCTCTACTGCCAATTCTGAGATGCACTTTGGTCTAACTCCTGAGGGAAAGCTCGTACTTGAAACTTGAAGGCGTTTTTGTGCTTTTCAGACTGTGACGAGCATGAATATGTGTTTCTTCTGCAAATCTGAGCTCTGTCTCAAAAGTTAGGTGTTCTGGCTGAAATGAGCCCTACTGCCAATTCTGAGATGCACTTTGCTCTAACTTCTAAGGGATAGTTCGTACTTGAAAATTGAAGTCGTTTTTGTCCTTTTCAGACTGTGAGGAGCATGAATATGTGTTTCTTCTGCAAATCTGACCTCTGTGACAAAAGTTACGTTTTCTGGCTGAAATGAGCCCTACTGCCAATTCTGTGATGCACTTTGGTCTAACTCCCCAGGGAAAGCTCGTACTTGAAAATTGAAGGCGTTTTTGTGCGTTTCAGACTGTGACGAGCATGAATATGTGTTTCTTCTGCAAATCTGAGCTCTTTGTCAAAAGTTACGTGTTCTGACTGAAATGAGCCCTACTGCCAATTCTGAGATGCACTTTGATCTAACTCCCCAGGGAAAGCTAGTACTTGAAAATTGAAGGCGTTTTTGTTCTTTTCAGACTGTGACGAGCATGAATATGTGTTTCTTCTGCAAATCTGAGTTCTGTGTCAAAAGTTACGTGTTCTGGCTGAAATGAGCCCTACTGCCAATTCTGAGATGCACTTTGGTCTAATTCGTCAGGGAAAACTCGTACTTGAAAATTGAAGGCGTTTTTGTGCTTTTTAGACTGTGAGGAGCATGAATATGTGTTTCTTCTGCAAATATGATCTCTCTGTAAAAAGTTACGTGTTCTGGCTGAAATGAGCCCTACTGCCAATTCTGAGATGCACTTTGGTCTAACTCCTGAGGGAAAGCTCGTTCTTGAAACTTGAAGGTGTTTTTGTGCTTTTCAGACTGTGACGAGCATGAATATGTGTTTCTTCTGCAAATCTGAGCTCTGTCTCAAAAGTTACGTGTTCTGGCTGAAATGAGCCCTACTGCCAATTCTGTGATGCACTTTGGTCTAACTCCCCAGGGAAAGCTAGTACTTGAAAATTGAAGGCGTTTTTGTTCTTTTCAGACTGTGAGGAGCATGAATATGTGTTTCTTCTGCAAATCTGAGTTCTGTGTCAAAAGTTACGTGTTCTGGCTGAAATGAGCCCTACTGCCAATTCTGAGATGCACTTTGGTCTAATGCGTCAGGGAAAACTCGTACTTGAAAATTGAAGGCGTTTTTGTGCTTTTTAGACCGTGAGGAGCATGAATATGTGTTTCTTCTGCAAATATGATCTCTCTGTAAAAAGTTACATGTTCTGGCTGAAATGAGCTCTACTGCCAATTCTGAGATGCACTTTGATCTAACTCCCCAGGGAAAGCTAGTACTTGAAAATTGAAGGCGTTTTTGTTCTTTTCAGACTGTGAGGAGCATGAATATGTGTTTCTTCTGCAAATCTGAGTTCTGTGTCAAAAGTTACGTGTTCTGGCTGAAATGAGCCCTACTGCCAATTCTGAGATGCACTTTGGTCTAATTCGTCAGGGAAAACTCGTACTTGAAAATTGAAGGCGTTTTTGTGCTTTTTAGACTGTGAGGAGCATGAAAATGTGTTTCTTCTGCAAATATGATCTCTCTGTAAAAAGTTACGTGTTCTGGCTGAAATGAGCCCTACTGCCAATTCTGAGATGCACTTTGGTCTAACTCCTGAGGGAAAGCTCGTTCTTGAAACTTGAAGGTGTTTTTGTGCTTTTCAGACTGTGACGAGCATGAATATGTGTTTCTTCTGCAAATCTGAGCTCTGTCTCAAAAGTTACGTGTTCTGGCTGAAATGAGCCCTACTGCCAATTCTGAGATGCACTTTGCTCTAACTTCTAAGGGATAGTTCGTACTTGAAAATTGAAGTCGTTTTTGTCCTTTTCAGACCGTGAGGAGCATGAATATGTGTTTCTTCTGCAAATCTGACCTCTGTGACAAAAGTTACGTTTTCTGGCTGAAATGAGCCCTACTGCCAATTCTGTGATGCACTTTGGTCTAACTCCTCAGAGAAAGCTCGTTCTTGAAACTTGAAGGCGTTTTTTTGCTTTTCAGACCGTGAGGAGCATGAATAAGTGTTTCTTCTGCAAATCTGAGTTCTGTGTCAAAAGTTACGTTCTCTGGATGAATTGAGCCCTACTGCCAATTCTAAGATGCACTTTGATCTAACTCCCCAGGGAAAGCTAGTACTTGAAAATTGAAGGCTTTTTTGTTCTTTTCAGACTGTGAGGAGCATGAATATGTGTTTCTTCTGCAAATCTGAGTTCTGTGTCAAAAGTTACGTGTTCTGGCTGAAATGAGCCCTACTGCCAATTCTGAGATGCACTTTGGTCTAATTCCTCAGGGAAAACTCGTACTTGAAAATTGAAGGCGTTTTTGTGCTTTTTAGACTGTGAGGAGGATGAATATGTGTTTCTTCTGCAAATATGATCTCTCTGTAAAAAGTTACGTGTTCTGGCTGAAATGAGCCCTACTGCCAATTCTGAGATGCACTTTGGTCTAACTCCTGAGGGAAAGCTCGTACTTGAAACTTGAAGGCGTTTTTGTGCTTTTCAGACCGTGAGGAGCATGAATATGTGTTTCTTCTGCAAATCTGAGTTCTGTGTCAAAAGTTACGTGTTCTGGCTGAAATGAGCCCTACTGCCAATTCTGAGATGCACTTTGGTCTAATTCGTCACGGAAAACTCGTACTTGAAAATTGAAGCCGTTTTTGTGCTTTTTAGACTGTGAGGAGCATGAATATGTGTTTCTTCTGCAAATATGATCTCTCCGTAAAAAGTTACATGTTCTGGCTGAAATGAGCCCTACTGCCAATTCTGAGATGCACTTTGGTCTAACTCCTGAGGGAAAGCTCGTACTTGAAAATTGATGGCGTTTTTGTGCTTTTCAGACTGTGACGAGCATGAATATGTGTTTCTTCTGCAAATCTGAGCTCTTTGTCAAAAGTTACGTTTTGTGGCTGAAATGAGCCCTACTGCCAATTCTGAGATGCACTTTGATGTAACTCCCCAGGGAAAGCTAGTACTTGAAAATTGAAGGCGTTTTTGTTCTTTTCAGACTGTGAGGAGCATGAATATGTGTTTCTTCTGCAAATCTGAGTTCTGTGTCAAAAGTTACGTGTTCTGGCTGAAATGAGCCCTACTGCCAATTCTGAGATGCACTTTGCTCTAACTTCTAAGGGATAGTTCGTACTTGAAAATTGAAGGCGTTTTTGTGCTTTTCAGACCGTGAGGAGCATGAATAAGTGTTTCTTCTGCAAATCTGAGTTCTGTGTCAAAAGTTACGTTCTCTGGATGAATTGAGCCCTACTGCCAATTCTAAGATGCACTTTGATCTAACTCCCCAGGGAAAGCTAGTACTTGAAAATTGAAGGCGTTTTTGTGCTTTTCAGACTGTGAAGAGCATGAATATGTGTTTCTTCTGCAAATCTGAGCTCTGTGTCAAAAGTTACGTGTTCTGGCTGAAATGAGCCCTACTGCCAATTCTGAGATGCACTTTGCTCTAACTTCTAAGGGAAAGTTCGTACTTGAAAATTGAAGTCGTTTTTGTGCTTTTCAGACCGTGAGGAGCATGAATATGTGTTTCTTCTGCAAATCTGACCTCTGTGACAAAAGTTACGTTTTCTGGCTGAAATGAGCCCTACTGCCAATTCTGTGATGCACTTTGGTCTAACTCCTCAGAGAAAGCTCGTTCTTGAAACTTGAAGGCGTTTTTGTGCTTTTCAGACCGTGAGGAGCATGAATAAGTGTTTCTTCTGCAAATCTGAGTTCTGTGTCAAAAGTTACGTTCTCTGGATGAATTGAGCCCTACTGCCAATTCTAAGATGCACTTTGATCTAACTCCCCAGGGAAAGCTAGTACTTGAAAATTGAAGGCGTTTTTGTTCTTTTCAGACTGTGAGGAGCATGAATATGTGTTTCTTCTGCAAATCTGAGTTCTGTGTCAAAAGTTACGTGTTCTGGCTGAAATGAGCCCTACTGCCAATTCTGAGATGCACTTTGGTCTAATTCCTCAGGGAAAACTCGTACTTGAAAATTGAAGGCGTTTTTGTGCTTTTTAGACTGTGAGGAGGATGAATATGTGTTTCTTCTGCAAATATGATCTCTCTGTAAAAAGTTACGTGTTCTGGCTGAAATGAGCCCTACTGCCAATTCTGAGATGCACTTTGGTCTAACTCCTGAGGGAAAGCTCGTACTTGAAACTTGAAGGCGTTTTTGTGCTTTTCAGACCGTGAGGAGCATGAATATGTGTTTCTTCTGCAAATCTGAGTTCTGTGTCAAAAGTTACGTGTTCTGGCTGAAATGAGCCCTACTGCCAATTCTGAGATGCACTTTGGTCTAATTCGTCACGGAAAACTCGTACTTGAAAATTGAAGCCGTTTTTGTGCTTTTTAGACTGTGAGGAGCATGAATATGTGTTTCTTCTGCAAATATGATCTCTCTGTAAAAAGTTACATGTTCTGGCTGAAATGAGCCCTACTGCCAATTCTGAGATGCACTTTGGTCTAACTCCTGAGGGAAAGCTCGTACTTGAAAATTGATGGCGTTTTTGTGCTTTTCAGACTGTGACGAGCATGAATATGTGTTTCTTCTGCAAATCTGAGCTCTTTGTCAAAAGTTACGTTTTGTGGCTGAAATGAGCCCTACTGCCAATTCTGAGATGCACTTTGATGTAACTCCCCAGGGAAAGCTAGTACTTGAAAATTGAAGGCGTTTTTGTTCTTTTCAGACTGTGAGGAGCATGAATATGTGTTTCTTCTGCAAATCTGAGTTCTGTGTCAAAAGTTACGTGTTCTGGCTGAAATGAGCCCTACTGCCAATTCTGAGATGCACTTTGCTCTAACTTCTAAGGGATAGTTCGTACTTGAAAATTGAAGGCGTTTTTGTGCTTTTCAGACCGTGAGGAGCATGAATAAGTGTTTCTTCTGCAAATCTGAGTTCTGTGTCAAAAGTTACGTTCTCTGGATGAATTGAGCCCTACTGCCAATTCTAAGATGCACTTTGATCTAACTCCCCAGGGAAAGCTAGTACTTGAAAATTGAAGGCGTTTTTGTGCTTTTCAGACTGTGAAGAGCATGAATATGTGTTTCTTCTGCAAATCTGAGCTCTGTGTCAAAAGTTACGTGTTCTGGCTGAAATGAGCCCTACTGCCAATTCTGAGATGCACTTTGCTCTAACTTCTAAGGGAAAGTTCGTACTTGAAAATTGAAGTCGTTTTTGTGCTTTTCAGACCGTGAGGAGCATGAATATGTGTTTCTTCTGCAAATCTGACCTCTGTGACAAAAGTTACGTTTTCTGGCTGAAATGAGCCCTACTGCCAATTCTGTGATGCACTTTGGTCTAACTCCTCAGAGAAAGCTCGTTCTTGAAACTTGAAGGCGTTTTTGTGCTTTTCAGACCGTGAGGAGCATGAATAAGTGTTTCTTCTGCAAATCTGAGTTCTGTGTCAAAAGTTACGTTCTCTGGATGAATTGAGCCCTACTGCCAATTCTAAGATGCACTTTGATCTAACTCCCCAGGGAAAGCTAGTACTTGAAAATTGAAGGCGTTTTTGTTCTTTTCAGACTGTGAGGAGCATGAATATGTGTTTCTTCTGCAAATCTGAGTTCTGTGTCAAAAGTTACGTGTTCTGGCTGAAATGAGCCCTACTGCCAATTCTGAGATGCACTTTGGTCTAATTCCTCAGGGAAAACTCGTACTTGAAAATTGAAGGCGTTTTTGTGCTTTTTAGACTGTGAGGAGGATGAATATGTGTTTCTTCTGCAAATATGATCTCTCTGTAAAAAGTTACATGTTCTGGCTGAAATGAGCTCTACTGCCAATTCTGAGATGCACTTTGGTCTAACTCCTGAGGGAAAGCTCGTACTTGAAACTTGAAGGCGTTTTTGTGCTTTTCAGACTGTGACGAGCATGAATATGTGTTTCTTCTGCAAATCTGAGCTCTGTCTCAAAAGTTACGTTTTCTGGCTGAAATGAGCCCTACTGCCAATTCTGTGATGCACTTTGGTCTAACTCCCCAGGGAAAGCTCGTACTTGAAAATTGAAGGCGTTTTTGTGCTTTTCAGACTGTGACGAGCATGAATATGTGTTTCTTCTGCAAATCTGAGCTCTTTGTCAAAAGTTACGTTTTCTGGCTGAAATGAGCCCTACTGCCAATTCTGAGATGCACTTTGATGTAACTCCCCAGGGAAAGCTAGTACTTGAAAATTGAAGGCGTTTTTGTTCTTTTCAGACTGTGAGGAGCATGAATATGTGTTTCTTCTGCAAATCTGAGTTCTGTGTCAAAAGTTACGTGTTCTGGCTGAAATGAGCCCTACTGCCAATTCTGAGATGCACTTTGCTCTAACTTCTAAGGGATAGTTCGTACTTGAAAATTGAAGGCGTTTTTTTTCTTTTCAGACTTTGAGGAGCATGAATATGTGTTTCTTCTGCAAATCTGAGTTCTGTGTCAAAAGTTACGTGTTCTGGCTGAAATGAGCCCTACTGCCAATTCTGAGATGCACTTTGGTGTAACTCCTGAGGGAAAGCTCGTACTTGAAACTTGAAGGCGTTTTTGTGCTTTTCAGACCGTGAGGAGCATGAATATGTGTTTCTTCTGCAAATCTGAGCTCTGTCTCAAAAGTTACGTGTTCTGGCTGAAATGAGCCCTACTGCCAATTCTGAGATGCACTTTGCTCTAACTTCTAAGGGATAGTTCGTACTTGAAAATTGAAGGCGTTTTTGTTCTTTTCAGACTGTGAGGAGCATGAATATGTGTTTCTTCTGCAAATCTGAGTTCTGTGTCAAAAGTTACGTGTTCTGGCTGAAATGAGCCCTACTGCCAATTCTGTGATGCACTTTGGTCTAACTCCTCAGAGAAAGCTCGTTCTTGAAACTTGAAGGCGTTTTTGTGCTTTTCAGACCCTGAGGAGCATGAATAAGTGTTTCTTCTGCAAATCTGAGTTCTGTGTCAAAAGTTACGTTCTCTGGATGAATTGAGCCCTACTGCCAATTCTAAGATGCACTTTGATCTAACTCCCCAGGGAAAGCTAGTACTTGAAAATTGAAGGCGTTTTTGTGCTTTTCAGACTGTGAAGAGCATGAATATGTGTTTCTTCTGCAAATCTGAGCTCTGTGTCAAAAGTTACGTGTTCTGGCTGAAATGAGCCCTACTGCCAATTCTGAGATGCACTTTGCTCTAACTTCTAAGGGAAAGTTCGTACTTGAAAATTGAAGTCGTTTTTGTGCTTTTCAGACCGTGAGGAGCATGAATATGTGTTTCTTCTGCAAATCTGACCTCTGTGACAAAAGTTACGTTTTCTGGCTGAAATGAGCCCTACTGCCAATTCTGTGATGCACTTTTGTCTAACTCCTCAGGGAAAGCTCGTGCTGGAAAGTTGAAGGCGTTTTTGTGCTTTTTAGACTGTGAGGAGCATGAATATGTGTTTCTTCTGCAAATATGATCTCTCTGTAAAAAGTTACGTGTTCTGGATGAATTGAGCCCTACTGCCAATTCTGTGATGCCCTTTGGTCTAACTCCTCAGAGAAAGCTCGTTCTTGAAACTTGAAGGCGTTTTTGTGCTTTTCAGACCGTGAGGAGCATGAATAAGTGTTTCTTCTGCAAATCTGAGCTCTTTGTCAAAAGTTACGTTCTCTGAATGAATTGAGCCCTACTGCCAATTCTAAGATGCACTTTGATCTAACTCCTCAGGGAAAGCTCGTACTTGAAAATTGAAGGCGTTTTTGTGCTTTTCAGACAGTGACGAGCATGAATATGTGTTTCTTCTGCAAATCTGAGCTCTGTGTCAAAAGTTACGTGTTCTGGCTGAAATGAGCTCTACTGCCAATTCTGAGATGCACTTTGGTCTAACTCCTGAGGGAAAGCTCGTACTTGAAACTTGAAGGCGTTTTTGTGCTTTTCAGACTGTGACGAGCATGAATATGTGTTTCTTCTGCAAATCTGAGCTCTGTCTCAAAAGTTACGTTTTCTGGCTGAAATGAGCCCTACTGCCAATTCTGTGATGCACTTTGGTCTAACTCCCCAGGGAAAGCTCGTACTTGAAAATTGAAGGCGTTTTTGTGCTTTTCAGACTGTGACGAGCATGAATATGTGTTTCTTCTGCAAATCTGAGCTCTTTGTCAAAAGTTACGTTTTCTGGCTGAAATGAGCCCTACTGCCAATTCTGAGATGCACTTTGATGTAACTCCCCAGGGAAAGCTAGTACTTGAAAATTGAAGGCGTTTTTGTTCTTTTCAGACTGTGAGGAGCATGAATATGTGTTTCTTCTGCAAATCTGAGTTCTGTGTCAAAAGTTACGTGTTCTGGCTGAAATGAGCCCTACTGCCAATTCTGAGATGCACTTTGCTCTAACTTCTAAGGGATAGTTCGTACTTGAAAATTGAAGGCGTTTTTTTTCTTTTCAGACTTTGAGGAGCATGAATATGTGTTTCTTCTGCAAATCTGAGTTCTGTGTCAAAAGTTACGTGTTCTGGCTGAAATGAGCCCTACTGCCAATTCTGAGATGCACTTTGGTGTAACTCCTGAGGGAAAGCTCGTACTTGAAACTTGAAGGCGTTTTTGTGCTTTTCAGACCGTGAGGAGCATGAATATGTGTTTCTTCTGCAAATCTGAGCTCTGTCTCAAAAGTTACGTGTTCTGGCTGAAATGAGCCCTACTGCCAATTCTGAGATGCACTTTGCTCTAACTTCTAAGGGATAGTTCGTACTTGAAAATTGAAGGCGTTTTTGTTCTTTTCAGACTGTGAGGAGCATGAATATGTGTTTCTTCTGCAAATCTGAGTTCTGTGTCAAAAGTTACGTGTTCTGGCTGAAATGAGCCCTACTGCCAATTCTGTGATGCACTTTGGTCTAACTCCTCAGAGAAAGCTCGTTCTTGAAACTTGAAGGCGTTTTTGTGCTTTTCAGACCCTGAGGAGCATGAATAAGTGTTTCTTCTGCAAATCTGAGTTCTGTGTCAAAAGTTACGTTCTCTGGATGAATTGAGCCCTACTGCCAATTCTAAGATGCACTTTGATCTAACTCCCCAGGGAAAGCTAGTACTTGAAAATTGAAGGCGTTTTTGTGCTTTTCAGACTGTGAAGAGCATGAATATGTGTTTCTTCTGCAAATCTGAGCTCTGTGTCAAAAGTTACGTGTTCTGGCTGAAATGAGCCCTACTGCCAATTCTGAGATGCACTTTGCTCTAACTTCTAAGGGAAAGTTCGTACTTGAAAATTGAAGTCGTTTTTGTGCTTTTCAGACCGTGAGGAGCATGAATATGTGTTTCTTCTGCAAATCTGACCTCTGTGACAAAAGTTACGTTTTCTGGCTGAAATGAGCCCTACTGCCAATTCTGTGATGCACTTTTGTCTAACTCCTCAGGGAAAGCTCGTGCTGGAAAGTTGAAGGCGTTTTTGTGCTTTTTAGACTGTGAGGAGCATGAATATGTGTTTCTTCTGCAAATATGATCTCTCTGTAAAAAGTTACGTGTTCTGGATGAATTGAGCCCTACTGCCAATTCTGTGATGCCCTTTGGTCTAACTCCTCAGAGAAAGCTCGTTCTTGAAACTTGAAGGCGTTTTTGTGCTTTTCAGACCGTGAGGAGCATGAATAAGTGTTTCTTCTGCAAATCTGAGCTCTTTGTCAAAAGTTACGTTCTCTGAATGAATTGAGCCCTACTGCCAATTCTAAGATGCACTTTGATCTAACTCCTCAGGGAAAGCTCGTTCTTGAAAATTGAAGGCGTTTTTGTGCTTTTCAGACAGTGACGAGCATGAATATGTGTTTCTTCTGCAAATCTGAGCTCTGTGTCAAAAGTTACGTGTTCTGGCTGAAATGAGCCCTACTGCCAATTCTGAGATGCACTTTGGTCTAACTCCTCAGAGAAAGCTCGTTCTTGAAACTTGAAGGCGTTTTTGTGCTTTTCAGACCGTGAGGAGCATGAATAAGTGTTTCTTCTGCAAATCTGAGTTCTGTGTCAAAAGTTACGTTCTCTGGATGAATTGAGCCCTACTGCCAATTCTAAGATGCACTTTGATCTAACTCCCCAGGGAAAGCTAGTACTTGAAAATTGAAGGCGTTTTTGTTCTTTTCAGACTGTGAGGAGCATGAATATGTGTTTCTTCTGCAAATCTGAGTTCTGTGTCAAAAGTTACGTGTTCTGGCTGAAATGAGCCCTACTGCCAATTCTGAGATGCACTTTGGTCTAATTCTTCAGGGAAAACTCGTACTTGAAAATTGTAGGCGTTTTTGTGCTTTTTAGACTGTGAGGAGGATGAATATGTGTTTCTTCTGCAAATATGATCTCTCTGTAAAAAGTTACGTGTTCTGGCTGAAATGAGCCCTACTGCCAATTCTGAGATGCACTTTGGTCTAACTCCTGAGGGAAAGCTCGTACTTGAAACTTGAAGGCGTTTTTGTGCTTTTCAGACCGTGAGGAGCATGAATATGTGTTTCTTCTGCAAATCTGAGTTCTGTGTCAAAAGTTACGTGTTCTGGCTGAAATGAGCCCTACTGCCAATTCTGAGATGCACTTTGGTCTAATTCGTCAGGGAAAACTCGTACTTGAAAATTGAAGCCGTTTTTGTGCTTTTTAGACTGTGAGGAGCATGAATATGTGTTTCTTCTGCAAATATGATCTCTCTGTAAAAAGTTACATGTTCTGGCTGAAATGAGCTCTACTGCCAATTCTGAGATGCACTTTGGTCTAACTCCTGAGGGAAAGCTCGTACTTGAAACTTGAAGGCGTTTTTGTGCTTTTCAGACTGTGACGAGCATGAATATGTGTTTCTTCTGCAAATCTGAGCTCTCTCTCAAAAGTTACGTGTTCTGGCTGAAATGAGCCCTACTGCCAATTCTGAGATGCACTTTGCTCTAACTTCTAAGGGATAGTTCGTACTTGAAAATTGAAGTCGTTTTTGTCCTTTTCAGACCGTGAGGAGTATGAATATGTGTTTCTTCTGCAAATCTGACCTCTGTGACAAAAGTTACGTTTTCTGGCTGAAATGAGCCCTACTGCCAATTCTGTGATGCACTTTTGTCTAACTCCTCAGGGAAAGCTCGTGCTGGAAAGTTGAAGGCGTTTTTGTGCTTTTTAGACTGTGAGGAGCATGAATATGTGTTTCTTCTGCAAATATGATCTCTCTGTAAAAAGTTACGTGTTCTGGATGAATTGAGCCCTACTGCCAATTCTGTGATGCCCTTTGGTCTAACTCCTCAGAGAAAGCTCGTTCTTGAAACTTGAAGGCGTTTTTGTGCTTTTCAGACCGTGAGGAGCATGAATAAGTGTTTCTTCTGCAAATCTGAGCTCTTTGTCAAAAGTTACGTTCTCTGAATGAATTGAGCCCTACTGCCAATTCTAAGATGCACTTTGATCTAACTCCTCAGGGAAAGCTCGTTCTTGAAAATTGAAGGCGTTTTTGTGCTTTTCAGACAGTGACGAGCATGAATATGTGTTTCTTCTGCAAATCTGAGCTCTGTGTCAAAAGTTACGTGTTCTGGCTGAAATGAGCCCTACTGCCAATTCTGAGATGCACTTTGGTCTAACTCCTCAGAGAAAGCTCGTTCTTGAAACTTGAAGGCGTTTTTGTGCTTTTCAGACCGTGAGGAGCATGAATAAGTGTTTCTTCTGCAAATCTGAGTTCTGTGTCAAAAGTTACGTTCTCTGGATGAATTGAGCCCTACTGCCAATTCTAAGATGCACTTTGATCTAACTCCCCAGGGAAAGCTAGTACTTGAAAATTGAAGGCGTTTTTGTTCTTTTCAGACTGTGAGGAGCATGAATATGTGTTTCTTCTGCAAATCTGAGTTCTGTGTCAAAAGTTACGTGTTCTGGCTGAAATGAGCCCTACTGCCAATTCTGAGATGCACTTTGGTCTAATTCTTCAGGGAAAACTCGTACTTGAAAATTGTAGGCGTTTTTGTGCTTTTTAGACTGTGAGGAGGATGAATATGTGTTTCTTCTGCAAATATGATCTCTCTGTAAAAAGTTACGTGTTCTGGCTGAAATGAGCCCTACTGCCAATTCTGAGATGCACTTTGGTCTAACTCCTGAGGGAAAGCTCGTACTTGAAACTTGAAGGCGTTTTTGTGCTTTTCAGACCGTGAGGAGCATGAATATGTGTTTCTTCTGCAAATCTGAGTTCTGTGTCAAAAGTTACGTGTTCTGGCTGAAATGAGCCCTACTGCCAATTCTGAGATGCACTTTGGTCTAATTCGTCAGGGAAAACTCGTACTTGAAAATTGAAGCCGTTTTTGTGCTTTTTAGACTGTGAGGAGCATGAATATGTGTTTCTTCTGCAAATATGATCTCTCTGTAAAAAGTTACATGTTCTGGCTGAAATGAGCTCTACTGCCAATTCTGAGATGCACTTTGGTCTAACTCCTGAGGGAAAGCTCGTACTTGAAACTTGAAGGCGTTTTTGTGCTTTTCAGACTGTGACGAGCATGAATATGTGTTTCTTCTGCAAATCTGAGCTCTCTCTCAAAAGTTACGTGTTCTGGCTGAAATGAGCCCTACTGCCAATTCTGAGATGCACTTTGCTCTAACTTCTAAGGGATAGTTCGTACTTGAAAATTGAAGTCGTTTTTGTCCTTTTCAGACCGTGAGGAGTATGAATATGTGTTTCTTCTGCAAATCTGACCTCTGTGACAAAAGTTACGTTTTCTGGCTGAAATGAGCCCTACTGCCAATTCTGTGATGCACTTTGGTCTAACTCCTCAGAGAAAGCTCGTTCTTGAAACTTGAAGGCGTTTTTGTGCTTTTCAGACCGTGAGGAGCATGAATAAGTGTTTCTTCTGCAAATCTGAGTTCTGTGTCAAAAGTTACGTTCTCTGGATGAATTGAGCCCTACTGCCAATTCTAAGATGCACTTTGATCTAACTCCTCAGGGAAAGCTCGTGCTTGAAAGTTGAAGGCGTTTTTGTGCTTTTCAGACTGTGACGAGCATGAATATGTCTTTCTTCTGCAAATCTGAGCTCTGTCTCAAAAGTTACGTGTTCTGGCTGAAATGAGCCCTACTGCCAATTCTGAGATGCACTTTGCTCTAACTTCTAAGGGATAGTTCGTACTTGAAAATTGAAGTCGTTTTTGTCCTTTTCAGACCGTGAGGAGCATGAATATGTGTTTCTTCTGCAAATCTGACCTCTGTGACAAAAGTTACGTTTTCTGGCTGAAATGAGCCCTACTGCCAATTCTGAGATGCACTTTGGTCTAACTCCTGAGGGAAAGCTCGTACTTGAAACTTGAAGGCGTTTTTGTGCTTTTCAGACCGTGAGGAGCATGAATATGTGTTTCTTCTGCAAATCTGAGTTCTGTGTCAAAAGTTACGTGTTCTGGCTGAAATGAGTCCTACTGCCAATTCTGAGATGCACTTTGGTCTAATTCGTCACGGAAAACTCGTACTTGAAAATTGAAGCCGTTTTTGTGCTTTTTAGACTGTGAGGAGCATGAATATGTGTTTCTTCTGCAAATATGATCTCTCTGTAAAAAGTTACATGTTCTGGCTGAAATGAGCTCTACTGCCAATTCTGAGATGCACTTTGGTCTAACTCCTGAGGGAAAGCTCGTACTTGAAACTTGAAGGCGTTTTTGTGCTTTTCAGACTGTGACGAGCATGAATATGTGTTTCTTCTGCAAATCTGAGCTCTGTCTCAAAAGTTACGTTTTCTGGCTGAAATGAGCCCTACTGCCAATTCTGTGATGCACTTTGGTCTAACTCCCCAGGGAAAGCTCGTACTTGAAAATTGAAGGCGTTTTTGTGCTTTTCAGACTGTGACGAGCATGAATATGTGTTTCTTCTGCAAATCTGAGCTCTTTGTCAAAAGTTACGTTTTCTGGCTGAAATGAGCCCTACTGCCAATTCTGAGATGCACTTTGATGTAACTCCCCAGGGAAAGCTAGTACTTGAAAATTGAAGGCGTTTTTGTTCTTTTCAGACTGTGAGGAGCATGAATATGTGTTTCTTCTGCAAATCTGAGTTCTGTGTCAAAAGTTACGTGTTCTGGCTGAAATGAGCCCTACTGCCAATTCTGAGATGCACTTTGCTCTAACTTCTAAGGGATAGTTCGTACTTGAAAATTGAAGGCGTTTTTTTTCTTTTCAGACTTTGAGGAGCATGAATATGTGTTTCTTCTGCAAATCTGAGTTCTGTGTCAAAAGTTACGTGTTCTGGCTGAAATGAGCCCTACTGCCAATTCTGTGATGCACTTTGGTCTAACTCCTCAGAGAAAGCTCGTACTTGAAACTTGAAGGTGTTTTTGTTCTTTTCAGACTGTGACGAGCATGAATATGTGTTTCTTCTGCAAATCTGAGCTCTGTCTCAAAAGTTACGTGTTCTGGCTGAAATGAGCCCTACTGCCAATTCTGAGATGCACTTTGCTCTAACTTCTAAGGGATAGTTCGTACTTGAAAATTGAAGGCGTTTTTGTTCTTTTCAGACTGTGAGGAGCATGAATATGTGTTTCTTCTGCAAATCTGAGCTCTTTGTCAAAAGTTACGTTCTCTGAATGAATTGAGCCCTACTGCCAATTCTAAGATGCACTTTGATCTAACTCCTCAGGGAAAGCTCGTACTTGAAAATTGAAGGCGTTTTTGTGCTTTTCAGACAGTGACGAGCATGAATATGTGTTTCTTCTGCAAATCTGAGCTCTGTGTCAAAAGTTACGTGTTCTGGCTGAAATGAGCCCTACTGCCAATTCTGAGATGCACTTTGGTCTAACTCCTCAGAGAAAGCTCGTTCTTGAAACTTGAAGGCGTTTTTGTGCTTTTCAGACCGTGAGGAGCATGAATAAGTGTTTCTTCTACAAATATGATCTCTCTGTAAAAAGTTACGTGTTCTGGCTGAAATGAGCCCTACTGCCAATTCTGAGATGCACTTTGGTCTAACTCCTGAGGGAAAGCTCGTACTTGAAACTTGAAGGCGTTTTTGTGCTTTTCAGACCGTGAGGAGCATGAATATGTGTTTCTTCTGCAAATCTGAGTTCTGTGTCAAAAGTTACGTGTTCTGGCTGAAATGAGCCCTACTGCCAATTCTGAGATGCACTTTGGTCTAATTCGTCAGGGAAAACTCGTACTTGAAAATTGAAGCCGTTTTTGTGCTTTTTAGACTGTGAGGAGCATGAATATGTGTTTCTTCTGCAAATATGATCTCTCTGTAAAAAGTTACATGTTCTGGCTGAAATGAGCTCTACTGCCAATTCTGAGATGCACTTTGGTCTAACTCCTGAGGGAAAGCTCGTACTTGAAACTTGAAGGCGTTTTTGTGCTTTTCAGACTGTGACGAGCATGAATATGTGTTTCTTCTGCAAATCTGAGCTCTCTCTCAAAAGTTACGTGTTCTGGCTGAAATGAGCCCTACTGCCAATTCTGAGATGCACTTTGCTCTAACTTCTAAGGGATAGTTCGTACTTGAAAATTGAAGTCGTTTTTGTCCTTTTCAGACCGTGAGGAGCATGAATATGTGTTTCTTCTGCAAATCTGACCTCTGTGACAAAAGTTACGTTTTCTGGCTGAAATGAGCCCTACTGCCAATTCTGTGATGCACTTTGGTCTAACTCCTCAGAGAAAGCTCGTTCTTGAAACTTGAAGGCGTTTTTGTGCTTTTCAGACCGTGAGGAGCATGAATAAGTGTTTCTTCTGCAAATCTGAGTTCTGTGTCAAAAGTTACGTTCTCTGGATGAATTGAGCCCTACTGCCAATTCTAAGATGCACTTTGATCTAACTCCTCAGGGAAAGCTCGTGCTTGAAAGTTGAAGGCGTTTTTGTGCTTTTCAGACTGTGACGAGCATGAATATGTGTTTCTTCTGCAAATCTGAGCTCTGTCTCAAAAGTTACGTGTTCTGGCTGAAATGAGCCCTACTGCCAATTCTGAGATGCACTTTGCTCTAACTTCTAAGGGATAGTTCGTACTTGAAAATTGAAGTCGTTTTTGTCCTTTTCAGACCGTGAGGAGCATGAATATGTGTTTCTTCTGCAAATCTGACCTCTGTGACAAAAGTTACGTTTTCTGGCTGAAATGAGCCCTACTGCCAATTCTGTGATGCACTTTGGTCTAACTCCCCAGGGAAAGCTCGTACTTGAAAATTGAAGGCGTTTTTGTGCTTTTCAGACTGTGACGAGCATGAATATGTGTTTCTTCTGCAAATCTGAGCTCTTTGTCAAAAGTTACGTGTTCTGACTGAAATGAGCCCTACTGCCAATTCTGAGATGCACTTTGGTCTAATTCGTCAGGGAAAACTCGTACTTGAAAATTGAAGGCGTTTTTGTGCTTTTTAGACTGTGAGGAGGATGAATATGTGTTTCTTCTGCAAATATGATCTCTCTGTAAAAAGTTACGTGTTCTGGCTGAAATGAGCCCTACTGCCAATTCTGAGATGCACTTTGGTCTAACTCCTGAGGGAAAGCTCGTTCTTGAAACTTGAAGGTGTTTTTGTGCTTTTCAGACTGTGACGAGCATGAATATGTGTTTCTTCTGCAAATCTGAGCTCTGTCTCAAAAGTTACGTTTTCTGGCTGAAATGAGCCCTACTGCCAATTCTGTGATGCACTTTGGTCTAACTCCCCAGGGAAAGCTCGTACTTGAAAATTGATGGCGTTTTTGTGCTTTTCAGACTGTGACGAGCATGAATATGTGTTTCTTCTGCAAATCTGAGCTCTTTGTCAAAAGTTACGTTTTGTGGCTGAAATGAGCCCTACTGCCAATTCTGAGATGCACTTTGATGTAAC
The DNA here is from genome assembly GCF_059756535.1 of Pantherophis guttatus. Taxonomy (NCBI): domain Eukaryota; kingdom Metazoa; phylum Chordata; class Lepidosauria; order Squamata; family Colubridae; genus Pantherophis; species Pantherophis guttatus. The sequence goes on along the minus strand of NC_142065.1, from coordinate 114,908,662 downwards.
TCCCCAGGGAAAGCTAGTACTTGAAAATTGAAGGCGTTTTTGTTCTTTTCAGACTGTGAGGAGCATGAATATGTGTTTCTTCTGCAAATCTGAGTTCTGTGTCAAAAGTTACGTGTTCTGGCTGAAATGAGCCCTACTGCCAATTCTGAGATGCACTTTGCTCTAACTTCTAAGGGATAGTTCGTACTTGAAAATTGAAGGCGTTTTTCTTCTTTTCAGACTTTGAGGAGCATGAATATGTGTTTCTTCTGCAAATCTGAGTTCTGTGTCAAAAGTTACGTGTTCTGGCTGAAATGAGCCCTACTGCCAATTCTGTGATGCACTTTGGTCTAACTCCTCAGAGAAAGCTCGTACTTGAAACTTGAAGGTGTTTTTGTTCTTTTCAGACTGTGACGAGCATGAATATGTGTTTCTTCTGCAAATCTGAGCTCTGTCTCAAAAGTTACGTGTTCTGGCTGAAATGAGCCCTACTGCCAATTCTGAGATGCACTTTGCTCTAACTTCTAAGGGATAGTTCGTACTTGAAAATTGAAGGCGTTTTTGTTCTTTTCAGACTGTGAGGAGCATGAATATGTGTTTCTTCTGCAAATCTGAGTTCTGTGTCAAAAGTTACGTGTTCTGGCTGAAATGAGCCCTACTGCCAATTCTGTGATGCACTTTGGTCTAACTCCTCAGAGAAAGCTCGTTCTTGAAACTTGAAGGCGTTTTTGTGCTTTTCAGACCGTGAGGAGCATGAATAAGTGTTTCTTCTGCAAATCTGAGTTCTGTGTCAAAAGTTACGTTCTCTGGATGAATTGAGCCCTACTGCCAATTCTAAGATGCACTTTGATCTAACTCCCCAGGGAAAGCTAGTACTTGAAAATTGAAGGCGTTTTTGTGCTTTTCAGACTGTGAAGAGCATGAATATGTGTTTCTTCTGCAAATCTGAGCTCTGTGTCAAAAGTTACGTGTTCTGGCTGAAATGAGCCCTACTGCCAATTCTGAGATGCACTTTGCTCTAACTTCTAAGGGAAAGTTCGTACTTGAAAATTGAAGTCGTTTTTGTGCTTTTCAGACCGTGAGGAGCATGAATATGTGTTTCTTCTGCAAATCTGACCTCTGTGACAAAAGTTACGTTTTCTGGCTGAAATGAGCCCTACTGCCAATTCTGTGATGCACTTTGGTCTAACTCCTCAGAGAAAGCTCGTTCTTGAAACTTGAAGGCGTTTTTGTGCTTTTCAGACCGTGAGGAGCATGAATAAGTGTTTCTTCTGCAAATCTGAGTTCTGTGTCAAAAGTTACGTGTTCTGGCTGAAATGAGCCCTACTGCCAATTCTGAGATGCACTTTGGTCTAATTCGTCACGGAAAACTCGTACTTGAAAATTGAAGCCGTTTTTGTGCTTTTTAGACTGTGAGGAGCATGAATATGTGTTTCTTCTTCAAATATGATCTCTCTGTAAAAAGTTACATGTTCTGGCTGAAATGAGCTCTACTGCCAATTCTGAGATGCACTTTGGTCTAACTCCTGAGGGAAAGCTCGTACTTGAAACTTGAAGGCGTTTTTGTGCTTTTCAGACTGTGACGAGCATGAATATGTGTTTCTTCTGCAAATCTGAGCTCTTTCTCAAAAGTTACGTTTTCTGGCTGAAATGAGCCCTACTGCCAATTCTGTGATGCACTTTGGTCTAACTCCCCAGGGAAAGCTCGTACTTGAAAATTGAAGGCGTTTTTGTGCTTTTCAGACTTTGAGGAGCATGAATATGTGTTTCTTCTGCAAATCTGAGTTCTGTGTCAAAAGTTACGTGTTCTGGCTGAAATGAGCCCTACTGCCAATTCTGAGATGCACTTTGGTGTAACTCCTGAGGGAAAGCTCGTACTTGAAACTTGAAGGCGTTTTTGTGCTTTTCAGACCGTGAGGAGCATGAATATGTGTTTCTTCTGCAAATCTGAGCTCTGTCTCAAAAGTTACGTGTTCTGGCTGAAATGAGCCCTACTGCCAATTCTGAGATGCACTTTGCTCTAACTTCTAAGGGATAGTTCGTACTTGAAAATTGAAGGCGTTTTTGTTCTTTTCAGACTGTGAGGAGCATGAATATGTGTTTCTTCTGCAAATCTGAGTTCTGTGTCAAAAGTTACGTGTTCTGGCTGAAATGAGCCCTACTGCCAATTCTGTGATGCACTTTGGTCTAACTCCTCAGAGAAAGCTCGTTCTTGAAACTTGAAGGCGTTTTTGTGCTTTTCAGACCCTGAGGAGCATGAATAAGTGTTTCTTCTGCAAATCTGAGTTCTGTGTCAAAAGTTACGTTCTCTGGATGAATTGAGCCCTACTGCCAATTCTAAGATGCACTTTGATCTAACTCCCCAGGGAAAGCTAGTACTTGAAAATTGAAGGCGTTTTTGTGCTTTTCAGACTGTGAAGAGCATGAATATGTGTTTCTTCTGCAAATCTGAGCTCTGTGTCAAAAGTTACGTGTTCTGGCTGAAATGAGCCCTACTGCCAATTCTGAGATGCACTTTGCTCTAACTTCTAAGGGAAAGTTCGTACTTGAAAATTGAAGTCGTTTTTGTGCTTTTCAGACCGTGAGGAGCATGAATATGTGTTTCTTCTGCAAATCTGACCTCTGTGACAAAAGTTACGTTTTCTGGCTGAAATGAGCCCTACTGCCAATTCTGTGATGCACTTTTGTCTAACTCCTCAGGGAAAGCTCGTGCTGGAAAGTTGAAGGCGTTTTTGTGCTTTTTAGACTGTGAGGAGCATGAATATGTGTTTCTTCTGCAAATATGATCTCTCTGTAAAAAGTTACGTGTTCTGGATGAATTGAGCCCTACTGCCAATTCTGTGATGCCCTTTGGTCTAACTCCTCAGAGAAAGCTCGTTCTTGAAACTTGAAGGCGTTTTTGTGCTTTTCAGACCGTGAGGAGCATGAATAAGTGTTTCTTCTGCAAATCTGAGCTCTTTGTCAAAAGTTACGTTCTCTGAATGAATTGAGCCCTACTGCCAATTCTAAGATGCACTTTGATCTAACTCCTCAGGGAAAGCTCGTACTTGAAAATTGAAGGCGTTTTTGTGCTTTTCAGACAGTGACGAGCATGAATATGTGTTTCTTCTGCAAATCTGAGCTCTGTGTCAAAAGTTACGTGTTCTGGCTGAAATGAGCTCTACTGCCAATTCTGAGATGCACTTTGGTCTAACTCCTGAGGGAAAGCTCGTACTTGAAACTTGAAGGCGTTTTTGTGCTTTTCAGACTGTGACGAGCATGAATATGTGTTTCTTCTGCAAATCTGAGCTCTGTCTCAAAAGTTACGTTTTCTGGCTGAAATGAGCCCTACTGCCAATTCTGTGATGCACTTTGGTCTAACTCCCCAGGGAAAGCTCGTACTTGAAAATTGAAGGCGTTTTTGTGCTTTTCAGACTGTGACGAGCATGAATATGTGTTTCTTCTGCAAATCTGAGCTCTTTGTCAAAAGTTACGTTTTCTGGCTGAAATGAGCCCTACTGCCAATTCTGAGATGCACTTTGATGTAACTCCCCAGGGAAAGCTAGTACTTGAAAATTGAAGGCGTTTTTGTTCTTTTCAGACTGTGAGGAGCATGAATATGTGTTTCTTCTGCAAATCTGAGTTCTGTGTCAAAAGTTACGTGTTCTGGCTGAAATGAGCCCTACTGCCAATTCTGAGATGCACTTTGCTCTAACTTCTAAGGGATAGTTCGTACTTGAAAATTGAAGGCGTTTTTTTTCTTTTCAGACTTTGAGGAGCATGAATATGTGTTTCTTCTGCAAATCTGAGTTCTGTGTCAAAAGTTACGTGTTCTGGCTGAAATGAGCCCTACTGCCAATTCTGAGATGCACTTTGGTGTAACTCCTGAGGGAAAGCTCGTACTTGAAACTTGAAGGCGTTTTTGTGCTTTTCAGACCGTGAGGAGCATGAATATGTGTTTCTTCTGCAAATCTGAGCTCTGTCTCAAAAGTTACGTGTTCTGGCTGAAATGAGCCCTACTGCCAATTCTGAGATGCACTTTGCTCTAACTTCTAAGGGATAGTTCGTACTTGAAAATTGAAGGCGTTTTTGTTCTTTTCAGACTGTGAGGAGCATGAATATGTGTTTCTTCTGCAAATCTGAGTTCTGTGTCAAAAGTTACGTGTTCTGGCTGAAATGAGCCCTACTGCCAATTCTGTGATGCACTTTGGTCTAACTCCTCAGAGAAAGCTCGTTCTTGAAACTTGAAGGCGTTTTTGTGCTTTTCAGACCCTGAGGAGCATGAATAAGTGTTTCTTCTGCAAATCTGAGTTCTGTGTCAAAAGTTACGTTCTCTGGATGAATTGAGCCCTACTGCCAATTCTAAGATGCACTTTGATCTAACTCCCCAGGGAAAGCTAGTACTTGAAAATTGAAGGCGTTTTTGTGCTTTTCAGACTGTGAAGAGCATGAATATGTGTTTCTTCTGCAAATCTGAGCTCTGTGTCAAAAGTTACGTGTTCTGGCTGAAATGAGCCCTACTGCCAATTCTGAGATGCACTTTGCTCTAACTTCTAAGGGAAAGTTCGTACTTGAAAATTGAAGTCGTTTTTGTGCTTTTCAGACCGTGAGGAGCATGAATATGTGTTTCTTCTGCAAATCTGACCTCTGTGACAAAAGTTACGTTTTCTGGCTGAAATGAGCCCTACTGCCAATTCTGTGATGCACTTTTGTCTAACTCCTCAGGGAAAGCTCGTGCTGGAAAGTTGAAGGCGTTTTTGTGCTTTTTAGACTGTGAGGAGCATGAATATGTGTTTCTTCTGCAAATATGATCTCTCTGTAAAAAGTTACGTGTTCTGGATGAATTGAGCCCTACTGCCAATTCTGTGATGCCCTTTGGTCTAACTCCTCAGAGAAAGCTCGTTCTTGAAACTTGAAGGCGTTTTTGTGCTTTTCAGACCGTGAGGAGCATGAATAAGTGTTTCTTCTGCAAATCTGAGCTCTTTGTCAAAAGTTACGTTCTCTGAATGAATTGAGCCCTACTGCCAATTCTAAGATGCACTTTGATCTAACTCCTCAGGGAAAGCTCGTTCTTGAAAATTGAAGGCGTTTTTGTGCTTTTCAGACAGTGACGAGCATGAATATGTGTTTCTTCTGCAAATCTGAGCTCTGTGTCAAAAGTTACGTGTTCTGGCTGAAATGAGCCCTACTGCCAATTCTGAGATGCACTTTGGTCTAACTCCTCAGAGAAAGCTCGTTCTTGAAACTTGAAGGCGTTTTTGTGCTTTTCAGACCGTGAGGAGCATGAATAAGTGTTTCTTCTGCAAATCTGAGTTCTGTGTCAAAAGTTACGTTCTCTGGATGAATTGAGCCCTACTGCCAATTCTAAGATGCACTTTGATCTAACTCCCCAGGGAAAGCTAGTACTTGAAAATTGAAGGCGTTTTTGTTCTTTTCAGACTGTGAGGAGCATGAATATGTGTTTCTTCTGCAAATCTGAGTTCTGTGTCAAAAGTTACGTGTTCTGGCTGAAATGAGCCCTACTGCCAATTCTGAGATGCACTTTGGTCTAATTCTTCAGGGAAAACTCGTACTTGAAAATTGTAGGCGTTTTTGTGCTTTTTAGACTGTGAGGAGGATGAATATGTGTTTCTTCTGCAAATATGATCTCTCTGTAAAAAGTTACGTGTTCTGGCTGAAATGAGCCCTACTGCCAATTCTGAGATGCACTTTGGTCTAACTCCTGAGGGAAAGCTCGTACTTGAAACTTGAAGGCGTTTTTGTGCTTTTCAGACCGTGAGGAGCATGAATATGTGTTTCTTCTGCAAATCTGAGTTCTGTGTCAAAAGTTACGTGTTCTGGCTGAAATGAGCCCTACTGCCAATTCTGAGATGCACTTTGGTCTAATTCGTCAGGGAAAACTCGTACTTGAAAATTGAAGCCGTTTTTGTGCTTTTTAGACTGTGAGGAGCATGAATATGTGTTTCTTCTGCAAATATGATCTCTCTGTAAAAAGTTACATGTTCTGGCTGAAATGAGCTCTACTGCCAATTCTGAGATGCACTTTGGTCTAACTCCTGAGGGAAAGCTCGTACTTGAAACTTGAAGGCGTTTTTGTGCTTTTCAGACTGTGACGAGCATGAATATGTGTTTCTTCTGCAAATCTGAGCTCTCTCTCAAAAGTTACGTGTTCTGGCTGAAATGAGCCCTACTGCCAATTCTGAGATGCACTTTGCTCTAACTTCTAAGGGATAGTTCGTACTTGAAAATTGAAGTCGTTTTTGTCCTTTTCAGACCGTGAGGAGTATGAATATGTGTTTCTTCTGCAAATCTGACCTCTGTGACAAAAGTTACGTTTTCTGGCTGAAATGAGCCCTACTGCCAATTCTGTGATGCACTTTGGTCTAACTCCTCAGAGAAAGCTCGTTCTTGAAACTTGAAGGCGTTTTTGTGCTTTTCAGACCGTGAGGAGCATGAATAAGTGTTTCTTCTGCAAATCTGAGTTCTGTGTCAAAAGTTACGTTCTCTGGATGAATTGAGCCCTACTGCCAATTCTAAGATGCACTTTGATCTAACTCCTCAGGGAAAGCTCGTGCTTGAAAGTTGAAGGCGTTTTTGTGCTTTTCAGACTGTGACGAGCATGAATATGTCTTTCTTCTGCAAATCTGAGCTCTGTCTCAAAAGTTACGTGTTCTGGCTGAAATGAGCCCTACTGCCAATTCTGAGATGCACTTTGCTCTAACTTCTAAGGGATAGTTCGTACTTGAAAATTGAAGTCGTTTTTGTCCTTTTCAGACCGTGAGGAGCATGAATATGTGTTTCTTCTGCAAATCTGACCTCTGTGACAAAAGTTACGTTTTCTGGCTGAAATGAGCCCTACTGCCAATTCTGAGATGCACTTTGGTCTAACTCCTGAGGGAAAGCTCGTACTTGAAACTTGAAGGCGTTTTTGTGCTTTTCAGACCGTGAGGAGCATGAATATGTGTTTCTTCTGCAAATCTGAGTTCTGTGTCAAAAGTTACGTGTTCTGGCTGAAATGAGTCCTACTGCCAATTCTGAGATGCACTTTGGTCTAATTCGTCACGGAAAACTCGTACTTGAAAATTGAAGCCGTTTTTGTGCTTTTTAGACTGTGAGGAGCATGAATATGTGTTTCTTCTGCAAATATGATCTCTCTGTAAAAAGTTACATGTTCTGGCTGAAATGAGCTCTACTGCCAATTCTGAGATGCACTTTGGTCTAACTCCTGAGGGAAAGCTCGTACTTGAAACTTGAAGGCGTTTTTGTGCTTTTCAGACTGTGACGAGCATGAATATGTGTTTCTTCTGCAAATCTGAGCTCTGTCTCAAAAGTTACGTTTTCTGGCTGAAATGAGCCCTACTGCCAATTCTGTGATGCACTTTGGTCTAACTCCCCAGGGAAAGCTCGTACTTGAAAATTGAAGGCGTTTTTGTGCTTTTCAGACTGTGACGAGCATGAATATGTGTTTCTTCTGCAAATCTGAGCTCTTTGTCAAAAGTTACGTTTTCTGGCTGAAATGAGCCCTACTGCCAATTCTGAGATGCACTTTGATGTAACTCCCCAGGGAAAGCTAGTACTTGAAAATTGAAGGCGTTTTTGTTCTTTTCAGACTGTGAGGAGCATGAATATGTGTTTCTTCTGCAAATCTGAGTTCTGTGTCAAAAGTTACGTGTTCTGGCTGAAATGAGCCCTACTGCCAATTCTGAGATGCACTTTGCTCTAACTTCTAAGGGATAGTTCGTACTTGAAAATTGAAGGCGTTTTTTTTCTTTTCAGACTTTGAGGAGCATGAATATGTGTTTCTTCTGCAAATCTGAGTTCTGTGTCAAAAGTTACGTGTTCTGGCTGAAATGAGCCCTACTGCCAATTCTGTGATGCACTTTGGTCTAACTCCTCAGAGAAAGCTCGTACTTGAAACTTGAAGGTGTTTTTGTTCTTTTCAGACTGTGACGAGCATGAATATGTGTTTCTTCTGCAAATCTGAGCTCTGTCTCAAAAGTTACGTGTTCTGGCTGAAATGAGCCCTACTGCCAATTCTGAGATGCACTTTGCTCTAACTTCTAAGGGATAGTTCGTACTTGAAAATTGAAGGCGTTTTTGTTCTTTTCAGACTGTGAGGAGCATGAATATGTGTTTCTTCTGCAAATCTGAGCTCTTTGTCAAAAGTTACGTTCTCTGAATGAATTGAGCCCTACTGCCAATTCTAAGATGCACTTTGATCTAACTCCTCAGGGAAAGCTCGTACTTGAAAATTGAAGGCGTTTTTGTGCTTTTCAGACAGTGACGAGCATGAATATGTGTTTCTTCTGCAAATCTGAGCTCTGTGTCAAAAGTTACGTGTTCTGGCTGAAATGAGCCCTACTGCCAATTCTGAGATGCACTTTGGTCTAACTCCTCAGAGAAAGCTCGTTCTTGAAACTTGAAGGCGTTTTTGTGCTTTTCAGACCGTGAGGAGCATGAATAAGTGTTTCTTCTACAAATATGATCTCTCTGTAAAAAGTTACGTGTTCTGGCTGAAATGAGCCCTACTGCCAATTCTGAGATGCACTTTGGTCTAACTCCTGAGGGAAAGCTCGTACTTGAAACTTGAAGGCGTTTTTGTGCTTTTCAGACCGTGAGGAGCATGAATATGTGTTTCTTCTGCAAATCTGAGTTCTGTGTCAAAAGTTACGTGTTCTGGCTGAAATGAGCCCTACTGCCAATTCTGAGATGCACTTTGGTCTAATTCGTCAGGGAAAACTCGTACTTGAAAATTGAAGCCGTTTTTGTGCTTTTTAGACTGTGAGGAGCATGAATATGTGTTTCTTCTGCAAATATGATCTCTCTGTAAAAAGTTACATGTTCTGGCTGAAATGAGCTCTACTGCCAATTCTGAGATGCACTTTGGTCTAACTCCTGAGGGAAAGCTCGTACTTGAAACTTGAAGGCGTTTTTGTGCTTTTCAGACTGTGACGAGCATGAATATGTGTTTCTTCTGCAAATCTGAGCTCTCTCTCAAAAGTTACGTGTTCTGGCTGAAATGAGCCCTACTGCCAATTCTGAGATGCACTTTGCTCTAACTTCTAAGGGATAGTTCGTACTTGAAAATTGAAGTCGTTTTTGTCCTTTTCAGACCGTGAGGAGCATGAATATGTGTTTCTTCTGCAAATCTGACCTCTGTGACAAAAGTTACGTTTTCTGGCTGAAATGAGCCCTACTGCCAATTCTGTGATGCACTTTGGTCTAACTCCTCAGAGAAAGCTCGTTCTTGAAACTTGAAGGCGTTTTTGTGCTTTTCAGACCGTGAGGAGCATGAATAAGTGTTTCTTCTGCAAATCTGAGTTCTGTGTCAAAAGTTACGTTCTCTGGATGAATTGAGCCCTACTGCCAATTCTAAGATGCACTTTGATCTAACTCCTCAGGGAAAGCTCGTACTTGAAACTTGAAGGTGTTTTTGTTCTTTTCAGACTGTGACGAGCATGAATATGTGTTTCTTCTGCAAATCTGAGCTCTGTCTCAAAAGTTACGTGTTCTGGCTGAAATGAGCCCTACTGCCAATTCTGAGATGCACTTTGCTCTAACTTCTAAGGGATAGTTCGTACTTGAAAATTGAAGTCGTTTTTGTCCTTTTCAGACCGTGAGGAGCATGAATATGTGTTTCTTCTGCAAATCTGACCTCTGTGACAAAAGTTACGTTTTCTGGCTGAAATGAGCCCTACTGCCAATTCTGTGATGCACTTTGGTCTAACTCCCCAGGGAAAGCTCGTACTTGAAAATTGAAGGCGTTTTTGTGCTTTTCAGACTGTGACGAGCATGAATATGTGTTTCTTCTGCAAATCTGAGCTCTTTGTCAAAAGTTACGTGTTCTGACTGAAATGAGCCCTACTGCCAATTCTGAGATGCACTTTGGTCTAATTCGTCAGGGAAAACTCGTACTTGAAAATTGAAGGCGTTTTTGTGCTTTTTAGACTGTGAGGAGGATGAATATGTGTTTCTTCTGCAAATATGATCTCTCTGTAAAAAGTTACGTGTTCTGGCTGAAATGAGCCCTACTGCCAATTCTGAGATGCACTTTGGTCTAACTCCTGAGGGAAAGCTCGTTCTTGAAACTTGAAGGTGTTTTTGTGCTTTTCAGACTGTGACGAGCATGAATATGTGTTTCTTCTGCAAATCTGAGCTCTGTCTCAAAAGTTACGTTTTCTGGCTGAAATGAGCCCTACTGCCAATTCTGTGATGCACTTTGGTCTAACTCCCCAGGGAAAGCTCGTACTTGAAAATTGATGGCGTTTTTGTGCTTTTCAGACTGTGACGAGCATGAATATGTGTTTCTTCTGCAAATCTGAGCTCTTTGTCAAAAGTTACGTTTTGTGGCTGAAATGAGCCCTACTGCCAATTCTGAGATGCACTTTGATGTAACTCCCCAGGGAAAGCTAGTACTTGAAAATTGAAGGCGTTTTTGTTCTTTTCAGACTGTGAGGAGCATGAATATGTGTTTCTTCTGCAAATCTGAGTTCTGTGTCAAAAGTTACGTGTTCTGGCTGAAATGAGCCCTACTGCCAATTCTGAGATGCACTTTGCTCTAACTTCTAAGGGATAGTTCGTACTTGAAAATTGAAGGCGTTTTTCTTCTTTTCAGACTTTGAGGAGCATGAATATGTGTTTCTTCTGCAAATCTGAGTTCTGTGTCAAAAGTTACGTGTTCTGGCTGAAATGAGCCCTACTGCCAATTCTGTGATGCACTTTGGTCTAACTCCTCAGAGAAAGCTCGTACTTGAAACTTGAAGGTGTTTTTGTTCTTTTCAGACTGTGACGAGCATGAATATGTGTTTCTTCTGCAAATCTGAGCTCTGTCTCAAAAGTTACGTGTTCTGGCTGAAATGAGCCCTACTGCCAATTCTGAGATGCACTTTGCTCTAACTTCTAAGGGATAGTTCGTACTTGAAAATTGAAGGCGTTTTTGTTCTTTTCAGACTGTGAGGAGCATGAATATGTGTTTCTTCTGCAAATCTGAGTTCTGTGTCAAAAGTTACGTGTTCTGGCTGAAATGAGCCCTACTGCCAATTCTGTGATGCACTTTGGTCTAACTCCTCAGAGAAAGCTCGTTCTTGAAACTTGAAGGCGTTTTTGTGCTTTTCAGACCGTGAGGAGCATGAATAAGTGTTTCTTCTGCAAATCTGAGTTCTGTGTCAAAAGTTACGTTCTCTGGATGAATTGAGCCCTACTGCCAATTCTAAGATGCACTTTGATCTAACTCCCCAGGGAAAGCTAGTACTTGAAAATTGAAGGCGTTTTTGTGCTTTTCAGACTGTGAAGAGCATGAATATGTGTTTCTTCTGCAAATCTGAGCTCTGTGTCAAAAGTTACGTGTTCTGGCTGAAATGAGCCCTACTGCCAATTCTGAGATGCACTTTGCTCTAACTTCTAAGGGAAAGTTCGTACTTGAAAATTGAAGTCGTTTTTGTGCTTTTCAGACCGTGAGGAGCATGAATATGTGTTTCTTCTGCAAATCTGACCTCTGTGACAAAAGTTACGTTTTCTGGCTGAAATGAGCCCTACTGCCAATTCTGTGATGCACTTTGGTCTAACTCCTCAGAGAAAGCTCGTTCTTGAAACTTGAAGGCGTTTTTGTGCTTTTCAGACCGTGAGGAGCATGAATAAGTGTTTCTTCTGCAAATCTGAGTTCTGTGTCAAAAGTTACGTGTTCTGGCTGAAATGAGCCCTACTGCCAATTCTGAGATGCACTTTGGTCTAATTCCTCAGGGAAAACTCGTACTTGAAAATTGAAGGCGTTTTTGTGCTTTTTAGACTGTGAGGAGGATGAATATGTGTTTCTTCTGCAAATATGATCTCTCTGTAAAAAGTTACGTGTTCTGGCTGAAATGAGCCCTACTGCCAATTCTGAGATGCACTTTGGTCTAACTCCTGAGGGAAAGCTCGTACTTGAAACTTGAAGGCGTTTTTGTGCTTTTCAGACCGTGAGGAGCATATATATGTGTTTCTTCTGCAAATCTGAGTTCTGTGTCAAAAGTTACGTGTTCTGGCTGAAATGAGCCCTACTGCCAATTCTGAGATGCACTTTGGTCTAATTCGTCACGGAAAACTCGTACTTGAAAATTGAAGCCGTTTTTGTGCTTTTTAGACTGTGAGGAGCATGAATATGTGTTTCTTCTTCAAATATGATCTCTCTGTAAAAAGTTACATGTTCTGGCTGAAATGAGCTCTACTGCCAATTCTGAGATGCACTTTGGTCTAACTCCTGAGGGAAAGCTCGTACTTGAAACTTGAAGGCGTTTTTGTGCTTTTCAGACTGTGACGAGCATGAATATGTGTTTCTTCTGCAAATCTGAGCTCTGTCTCAAAAGTTACGTTTTCTGGCTGAAATGAGCCCTACTGCCAATTCTGTGATGCACTTTGGTCTAACTCCCCAGGGAAAGCTCGTACTTGAAAATTGAAGGCGTTTTTGTGCTTTTCAGACTGTGACGAGCATGAATATGTGTTTCTTCTGCAAATCTGAGCTCTTTGTCAAAAGTTACGTTTTCTGGCTGTAATGAGCCCTACTGCCAATTCTGAGATGCACTTTGATGTAACTCCCCAGGGAAAGCTAGTACTTGAAAATTGAAGGCGTTTTTGTTCTTTTCAGACTGTGAGGAGCATGAATATGTGTTTCTTCTGCAAATCTGAGTTCTGTGTCAAAAGTTACGTGTTCTGGCTGAAATGAGGCCTACTGCCAATTCTGAGATGCACTTTGCTCTAACTTCTAAGGGATAGTTCGTACTTGAAAATTGAAGGCGTTTTTTTTCTTTTCAGACTTTGAGGAGCATGAATATGTGTTTCTTCTGCAAATCTGAGTTCTGTGTCAAAAGTTACGTGTTCTGGCTGAAATGAGCCCTACTGCCAATTCTGTGATGCACTTTGGTCTAACTCCTCAGAGAAAGCTCGTTCTTGAAACTTGAAGGCGTTTTTGTGCTTTTCAGACCCTGAGGAGCATGGATAAGTGTTTCTTCTGCAAATCTGAGTTCTGTGTCAAAAGTTACGTTCTCTGGATGAATTGAGCCCTACTGCCAATTCTAAGATGCACTTTGATCTAACTCCCCAGGGAAAGCTAGTACTTGAAAATTGAAGGCGTTTTTGTGCTTTTCAGACTGTGAAGAGCATGAATATGTGTTTCTTCTGCAAATCTGAGCTCTGTGTCAAAAGTTACGTGTTCTGGCTGAAATGAGCCCTACTGCCAATTCTGAGATGCACTTTGCTCTAACTTCTAAGGGAAAGTTCGTACTTGAAAATTGAAGTCGTTTTTGTGCTTTTCAGACCGTGAGGAGCATGAATATGTGTTTCTTCTGCAAATCTGACCTCTGTGACAAAAGTTACGTTTTCTGGCTGAAATGAGCCCTACTGCCAATTCTGTGATGCACTTTTGTCTAACTCCTCAGGGAAAGCTCGTGCTTGAAAGTTGAAGGCGTTTTTGTGCTTTTTAGACTGTGAGGAGCATGAATATGTGTTTCTTCTGCAAATATGATCTCTCTGTAAAAAGTTACGTGTTCTGGATGAATTGAGCCCTACTGCCAATTCTGTGATGCACTTTGGTCTAACTCCTCAGAGAAAGCTCGTTCTTGAAACTTGAAGGCGTTTTTGTGCTTTTCAGACCGTGAGGAGCATGAATAAGTGTTTCTTCTGCAAATCTGAGCTCTTTGTCAAAAGTTACGTTCTCTGAATGAATTGAGCCCTACTGCCAATTCTAAGATGCACTTTGATCTAACTCCTCAGGGAAAGCTCGTACTTGAAAATTGAAGGCGTTTTTGTGCTTTTCAGACAGTGACGAGCATGAATATGTGTTTCTTCTGCAAATCTGAGCTCTGTGTCAAAAGTTACGTGTTCTGGCTGAAATGAGCCCTACTGCCAATTCTGAGATGCACTTTGGTCTAACTCCTCAGAGAAAGCTCGTTCTTGAAACTTGAAGGCGTTTTTGTGCTTTTCAGACCGTGAGGAGCATGAATAAGTGTTTCTTCTGCAAATCTGAGTTCTGTGTCAAAAGTTACGTTCTCTGGATGAATTGAGCCCTACTGCCAATTCTAAGATGCACTTTGATCTAACTCCCCAGGGAAAGCTAGTACTTGAAAATTGAAGGCGTTTTTGTTCTTTTCAGACTGTGAGGAGCATGAATATGTGTTTCTTCTGCAAATCGGAGTTCTGTGTCAAAAGTTACGTGTTCTGGCTGAAATGAGCCCTACTGCCAATTCTGAGATGCACTTTGGTCTAATTCTTCAGGGAAAACTCGTACTTGAAAATTGTAGGCGTTTTTGTGCTTTTTAGACTGTGAGGAGGATGAATATGTGTTTCTTCTGCAAATATGATCTCTCTGTAAAAAGTTACGTGTTCTGGCTGAAATGAGCCCTACTGCCAATTCTGAGATGCACTTTGGTCTAACTCCTGAGGGAAAGCTCGTACTTGAAACTTGAAGGCGTTTTTGTGCTTTTCAGACCGTGAGGAGCATGAATATGTGTTTCTTCTGCAAATCTGAGTTCTGTGTCAAAAGTTACGTGTTCTGGCTGAAATGAGCCCTACTGCCAATTCTGAGATGCACTTTGGTCTAATTCGTCAGGGAAAACTCGTACTTGAAAATTGAAGCCGTTTTTGTGCTTTTTAGACTGTGAGGAGCATGAATATGTGTTTCTTCTGCAAATATGTTTTAATTTGCTTAGTCATAAAATTCCAGTTTAGATTATCGAATGCCTTTTGGGCATCCAAAAAAACTAAGGCCAGCTGCTTTTCTGGATGTTCTTCGTAGTACTCTAGAGTATCTAATACAGTTCTCAAGTTGTCCCTAATTTGTCGTCCCGGGAGAAATCCATTTTGGTCTTTATGAATCCAATTATTTAATATTTTTTTGGTTCTTTCTGCCATTATACACATGAATAGTTTGTAATCAGTGTTTAGAAGTGAGATCGGTCTATAATTTTGAATTTTTTTGGGGTCAGCACCTTCTTTCGGCAGTAGTGTGACATGAGCTTCCCTCCACGAATCAGGAATTTTTGAGCCCGTCAAAACCTCATTAAAAATTTCCATTAATTTGGGTTGTAAGATTTCTTCCAATTTTTTATATATTTCTCCTGGAAATCCGTCTGGGCCAGGTGATTTGTTATTTTTGAGTTTGGAAAGGGCTTTTTTAAATTCTTCAGTTGTTATCTTAGCGTTTAGCATCTCCTTCTCTTCCTCCGTTATTTGCGGGAGCTCCGCCTTTGCCAAGTATTGGTCTATTTTTTCCTCCGAGGTCTCCTCTTCTTTGTATAAGGATTCATAGTACTCTCTCGCTCTTTCTAGTTTATCTTCTTCTTTATTTAAGAGATTTCCCTCAGCATCTTCTAATATCTGAATTGTCCCTTTTTCATTTTCCTTTTTTAATTTATAGGCCAGCCACCTGCCCGATTTATTTGCATTCTCAAAATAGTGCTGTTTTGTTCTTTTTATTTTTTGGGCTAGCTCTTCTTGATCTAGAATATTTAATTTATGTCTCCATACCATCCAATTTTCTTTTACTACAGTATCTCCAGGCATTTTCTGGAGTTTCTTTTCTGCTTCGTCTAGCTGTTTAATGAGATCTTCCCTAGATTTTCTTTTTAGTTTGTTTTTATATGCGGTATAGGATATTATTACCCCCCTCAAGTAGGCCTTCATTGTGTCCCAAACTATTTCACGGGGTGTCCCTTGATTCTCGTTTTCTCCAAAAAAAGTCTTTATTTCTCCTCTCAGTTTTTCTACGCACTCTTTGTCACATAATAGTTTTGTATTGAACCTCCATCTCTGTTGTTTCTTTCTCTTTACATTTCTCCATTTTATTTCCAGGGGATTGTGGTCTGCCCAAATGTTTGGGCTAATTTCTGCCATCTCTATTTCTAACCCCAGCGTCCTGGTAACCCAAGCCATATCTAATCTCGACCATGACTGTTGCGAGTTGGAATAGAATGTAAATTGTCTTTCGCTTGGATGCAAAGTTCGCCATATGTCGATTAAATTCATTTCCTCCACCAGATCGAAAAAGGTTTTTGGTAAAGTCACTCTTTTGTTTTTATTCATTTTATTGCTTTTATGGTCGTTATCTGGGTCTACAATTCCATTGAAATCACCTATCATGCAGATTTCATTATGTTCCATATTCCCTAATTGTTCACGTAACTTTTGAAAAAATTCTCCTTGTTTTTTGTTTGGAGCATAAATGCCCACTAGTAACATTTTAGAGTTTTCTATCGTAACTTCAACCATAAGTATTCTGCCCTTTGTATCATTATATTTCAATTCTGCTTCAATTCCTTTTTTAACATAAATTGCTACCCCTCTCTTTCTTTTTTCTGCTAATGAGGTAAATAGTTTACCATATTTTTTATACTCCAGACATTTGCCCTCATCCTTTTTTATATGGACCTCCTGTAAGCAAATTATGTCCATATTTTGTTTTGCTAGCTTTGTAAGTGTTAATTTCCTTTTTTTACTGTCGTTTAAACCATTGACATTTACTGAAATTAATTTCAAATCCTTCATTCCTGTTTTCCTTGCTCGGCTTTAGTTCTTATTTAGTCTTACGGCTCTTACTGGTCTTATTTTTTTCTCCTTAGCTTCTTCTTCGGTCTTCTTCTCCTCCGCGGTTTCTTCCTCTTCTAGATTTGTCGCCTCTATTTCCTCCTTACTACTTTGTTCTTCTTCTGCGCCTCTTAACTGGTCGAGAAAGTCTTGTGCTGTGCTCAAGCTGTCTATTTTTATTTTTTTCCCCTGCCAGGTGATTAGCATCCCCTCTGGCAGGAGCCATCTGAATAATATATTTCTTTTATTCAATTGCACAGCCAAAAATCTGTATCCTTTTCTCACCTCCCTCACTCTTCTCGGGATCTGTTTTAGTATTATCACTTCTTTTCCTCTGTATGTTATTTGTCCATCCCTCGCCATACTGTATAAAGTATCTTTTACTTTTTTTCTTGCGAATCTAATGTGGACTTCTCTGGGGAGCCTGTTCCTCCTCGCATAATTTGTTTGGACTCTATAGACGTCGTCCAGTTCTCTAATGATCTCGCGTTTGTCTTGTTGGAGTACTTCTGCAATTAGTTCCGCCATCTTCTCTCCCAAATCCTCGTCTTTTTCTTCTTCCACATTTTGAAAGCGCAAGTAGAACGACGCCCTGTCCATCTCTAATTGTGTTAATGAATCTTCTAATTCCTTATTTTGCATCGTCAACGTCTGATCTACCATGTCCAGTTTCTTCTCATTTTGTTCTATTTTTTGCTCCGCCTTCTGGATCCTTTGTTCGTTGTTCGAGATTGAGACTTGAATCTCATTCATCTTCTGGTCCAGTTGGTGGATATCTGTTTTTAGTTCAGTGTGGTTATTGGACATTTTTTCCTGCATGGCCATCATCGTTTCTTGGATTAATGTCAATGTTGACTGAACTGTTAATAATGTTGGTGTTGCTATGGCCTTGTCTGTTTTTTGTAGTCCTTCCGTTGATTTTTGGGTAGCCGGGGAGGTCATGGATATGGTTGGATTTGAGGGGGTCTTCTTCCCTGTTTTCAGGATCGTTGATGATATGCTCGTCATTTCTTTCAAAATTATTTTTTGTTCTCTAATTATTTTCTCGATATTTCTCCAAATTTTCATACACTAGCTGTCACCTTTTATATATATATATATATATATATATATATATATATATATATATATATATACTTCTTCAAGGTGTAGGGGGGAGATTTTTTTTTTTTTTTTTCTCGATCGATATCTATTTATCACTTATGTCACATGTATCTTAAATAAACTTAACCATCAATATCTATTCCTCAATCTACATTACTTTCCATCAATGTCTTAAATAAATAATAATTAATTGGTGTATTAAATAGTAATTGATTAATAGGGGCTTATTTCTACTTATTCGTAATTAATTCAAGACCTGGTAATTCTAATCAATAACCCATTATCAATACTCCTAGATAAATCTATGCTCTATAACTGCAATTCTTATGTTTAAATTACTGCTTAAAAGAAAAAAAAATTTTTAATTCAAATTTCTATACTTCTAATTATCAATAAGTTAGTATGTTTAGGAATTATAATTCTAATATAACAATGTAGCAATATATGAAAATATTATTTATACAGATATATATATAAATGTAAATAAATATAATTAAATATAATTAAATGGTTGAATAAATAGATATAAATCTAATAAGCTCTATAGGAATATATCTTGTATATAAGCAATTAATTAATATAGAGATCTACGTTTCTTGTTGATAACAATGTTAATATGCAGAGGATCAAAATATTGAAAAAAAGATTTTTCAGAAGAAAGAGGAAAAAGGGGGGGAAAATCTCCAAGTTTTTAGTTGGGGGCAAGCAATATTTTCCCAAAAGCAAAGGGACAATATTCTTTCTTTCTCACTCAGCCGCCAGTCTCATCCAGTCCTAACTTCTTCTCACGTTTACTTTGTCACTGTCAAAACTGTCAAAACTCTATGGTAAGCCTCGAAGCTAGATCGTCTCCGTGCCTGTCCTTTTCAGTTTGCTCTGTCAGACTTCTTCAATGGCTGCACTTCCTGTTCTCTGGCACAATTAGATAGGGTCCAATCTCCAACTTAGTTCATCTTTCTGCTTTAACCAGCAAATAAAGAAAAGAGAAGTTCTTCTGGATTCTTTTAGCTTCCTTACTCCTTTTACCCACCGATCCCCTTCTCGCGCAGGTAATTTAGCAACCTCGATTTCTTATTCTCTGCGCCGGCTTGTCGAGCTCCGTGATCTTTCCGTCTATTCTCCACTCTCCGTCGCCGCTCTTTTTCTGTTTAAGCCCTTCTCGCCCGACTCCGCCGGCCCCTTCCTGATGTTCACTCACGCGTAGGCAGGGAGGACACGGTTCGATCTCGACACTGCAGCCTCCGATCTTCCTTGCTTCCCGTCTGGTTGTCAGCTACCACAGCTTCGGGTCAGCCGTTGAGAGGCTGACTTCACACGCGTTGGCTTGACAGAGCCGCCCGGTTTAGCGAGAAGTGTGTGCGCTTCACTTTCTCGCTCACCCGACTCTCTCTATTGTCCGCGGGGCTCTCCAGGACCCGCGCCCCCGAAGGGATCCCCAAAACGCGGTGACAAAAGGTGTTGAGGGGTGACAGTCACTCACTCAGCACCATGTCGCTGCAGCTCGCCAACCGGAAGTCTTCTTCTGCAAATATGATCTCTCTGTAAAAAGTTACATGTTCTGGCTGAAATGAGCTCTACTGCCAATTCTGAGATGCACTTTGGTCTAACTCCTGAGGGAAAGCTCGTACTTGAAACTTGAAGGCGTTTTTGTGCTTTTCAGACTGTGACGAGCATGAATATGTGTTTCTTCTGCAAATCTGAGCTCTGTCTCAAAAGTTACGTGTTCTGGCTGAAATGAGCCCTACTGCCAATTCTGAGATGCACTTTGCTCTAACTTCTAAGGGATAGTTCGTACTTGAAAATTGAAGTCGTTTTTGTCCTTTTCAGACCGTGAGGAGCATGAATATGTGTTTCCTCTGCAAATCTGACCTCTGTGACAAAAGTTACGTTTTCTGGCTGAAATGAGCCCTACTGCCAATTCTGTGATGCACTTTGGTCTAACTCCCCAGGGAAAGCTCGTACTTGAAAATTGAAGGCGTTTTTGTGCTTTTCAGACTGTGACGAGCATGAATATGTGTTTCTTCTGCAAATCTGAGCTCTTTGTCAAAAGTTACGTGTTCTGACTGAAATGAGCCCTACTGCCAATTCTGAGATGCACTTTGGTCTAATTCGTCAGGGAAAACTCGTACTTGAAAATTGAAGGCGTTTTTGTGCTTTTTAGACTGTGAGGAGGATGAATATGTGTTTCTTCTGCAAATATGATCTCTCTGTAAAAAGTTACGTGTTCTGGCTGAAATGAGCCCTACTGCCAATTCTGAGATGCACTTTGGTCTAACTCCTGAGGGAAAGCTCGTTCTTGAAACTTGAAGGTGTTTTTGTGCTTTTCAGACTGTGACGAGCATGAATATGTGTTTCTTCTGCAAATCTGAGCTCTGTCTCAAAAGTTACGTGTTCTGGCTGAAATGAGCCCTACTGCCATTTCTGAGATGCACTTTGCTCTAACTTCTAAGGGATAGTTCGTACTTGAAAATTGAAGTCGTTTTTGTCCTTTTCAGACCGTGAGGAGCATGAATATGTGTTTCTTCTGCAAATCTGACCTCTGTGACAAAAGTTACGTTTTCTGGCTGAAATGAGCCCTACTGCCAATTCTGTGATGCACTTTGGTCTAACTCCTCAGAGAAAGCTCGTTCTTGAAACTTGAAGGCGTTTTTGTGCTTTTCAGACCGTGAGGAGCATGAATAAGTGTTTCTTCTGCAAATCTGAGTTCTGTGTCAAAAGTTACGTTCTCTGGATGAATTGAGCCCTACTGCCAATTCTAAGATGCACTTTGATCTAACTCCCCAGGGAAAGCTAGTACTTGAAAATTGAAGGCGTTTTTGTTCTTTTCAGACTGTGAGGAGCATGAATATGTGTTTCTTCTGCAAATCTGAGTTCTGTGTCAAAAGTTACGTGTTCTGGCTGAAATGAGCCCTACTGCCAATTCTGAGATGCACTTTGGTCTAATTCCTCAGGGAAAACTCGTACTTGAAAATTGAAGGCGTTTTTGTGCTTTTTAGACTGTGAGGAGGATGAATATGTGTTTCTTCTGCAAATATGATCTCTCTGTAAAAAGGTACATGTTCTGGCTGAAATGAGCCCTACTGCCAATTCTGAGATGCACTTTGGTCTAACTCCTGAGGGAAAGCTCGTACTTGAAACTTGAAGGCGTTTTTGTGCTTTTCAGACCGTGAGGAGCATGAATATGTGTTTCTTCTGCAAATCTGACCTCTGTGACAAAAGTTACGTTTTCTGGTTGAAATGAGCCCTACTGCCAATTCTAAGATGCACTTTGATCTAACTCCCCAGGGAAAGCTAGTCCTTGAAAATTGAAGGCGTTTTTGTTCTTTTCAGACTGTGAGGAGCATGAATATGTGTTTCTTCTGCAAATCTGAGTTCTGTGTCAAAAGTTACGTGTTCTGGCTGAAATGAGCCCTACTGCCAATTCTGAGATGCACTTTGATCTAACTCCTCAGGGAAAGCTCGTACTTGAAACTTGAAGGCGTTTTTGTGCTTTTCAGACAGTGACGAGCATGAATATGTGTTTCTTCTGCAAATCTGAGCTCTGTGTCAAAAGTTACGTGTTCTGGCTGAAATGAGCCCTACTGCCAATTCTGAGATGCACTTTGGTCTAACTCCTCAGAGAAAGCTCGTTCTTGAAACTTGAAGGCGTTTTTGTGCTTTTCAGACCGTGAGGAGCATGAATATGTGTTTCTTCTGCAAATCTGACCTCTGTGACAAAAGTTACGTTTTCTGGCTGAAATGAGCCCTACTGCCAATTCTAAGATGCACTTTGATCTAACTCCCCAGGGAAAGCTAGTACTTGAAAATTGAAGGCGTTTTTGTTCTTTTCAGACTGTGAGGAGCATGAATATGTGTTTCTTCTGCAAATCTGAGTTCTGTGTCAAAAGTTACGTGTTCTGGCTGAAATGAGCCCTACTGCCAATTCTGAGATGCACTTTGGTCTAATTCGTCAGGGAAAACTCGTACTTGAAAATTGAAGGCGTTTTTGTGCTTTTTAGACCGTGAGGAGCATGAATATGTGTTTCTTCTGCAAATATGATCTCTCTGTAAAAAGTTACATGTTCTGGCTGAAATGAGCTCTACTGCCAATTCTGAGATGCACTTTGGTCTAACTCCTGAGGGAAAGCTCGTACTTGAAACTTGAAGGCGTTTTTGTGCTTTTCAGACTGTGACGAGCATGAATATGTGTTTCTTCTGCAAATCTGAGCTCTGTCTCAAAAGTTACGTGTTCTGGCTGAAATGAGCCCTACTGCCAATTCTGAGATGCACTTTGCTCTAACTTCTAAGGGATAGTTCGTACTTGAAAATTGAAGGCGTTTTTGTCCTTTTCAGACCGTGAGGAGCATGAATATGTGTTTCTTCTGCAAATCTGACCTCTGTGACAAAAGTTACGTTTTCTGGCTGAAATGAGCCCTACTGCCAATTCTGTGATGCACTTTGGTCTAACTCCCCAGGGAAAGCTCGTACTTGAAAATTGAAGGCGTTTTTGTGCTTTTCAGACTGTGACGAGCATGAATATGTGTTTCTTCTGCAAATCTGAGCTCTTTGTCAAAAGTTACGTGTTCTGGCTGAAATGAGCCCTACTGCCAATTCTGAGATGCACTTTGGTCTAACTCCTCAGAGAAAGCTCGCTCTTGAACCTTGAAGGCGTTTTTGTGCTTTTCAGACCGTGAGGAGCATGAATATGTGTTTCTTCTGCAAATCTGACCTCTGTGACAAAAGTTACGTTTTCTGGCTGAAATGAGCCCTACTGCCAATTCTAAGATGCACTTTGATCTAACTCCCCAGGGAAAGCTAGTACTTGAAAATTGAAGGCGTTTTTGTTCTTTTCAGACTGTGAGGAGCATGAATATGTGTTTTTTCTGCAAATCTGAGTTCTGTGTCAAAAGTTACGTGTTCTGGCTGAAATGAGCCCTACTGCCAATTCTGAGATGCACTTTGGTCTAATTCCTCAGGGAAAACTCGTACTTGAAAATTGAAGGCGTTTTTGTGCTTTTTAGACTGTGACGAGCATGAATATGTGTTTCTTCTGCAAATATGATCTCTCTGTAAAAAGTTACATGTTCTGGCTGAAATGAGCTCTACTGCCAATTCTGAGATGGACTTTGGTCTAACTCCTGAGGGAAAGCTCGTACTTGAAACTTGAAGGCGTTTTTGTGCTTTTCAGACTGTGACGAGCATGAATATTTGTTTCTTCTGCAAATCTGAGCTCTGTCTCAAAAGTTACGTGTTCTGGCTGAAATGAGCCCTACTGCCAATTCTGAGATGCACTTTGGTCTAACTCCCCAGGGAAAGCTCGTACTTGAAAATTGAAGGCGTTTTTGTGCTTTTCAGACTGTGACGAGCATGAATATGTGTTTCTTCTGCAAATCTGACCTCTGTGACAAAAGTTACGTTTTCTGGCTGAAATGAGCCCTACTGCCAATTCTGTGATGCACTTTGGTCTAACTCCCCAGGGAAAGCTCGTACTTGAAAATTGAAGGCGTTTTTGTGCTTTTCAGACTGTGACGAGCATGAATATGTGTTTCTTCTGCAAATCTGAGCTCTTTGTCAAAAGTTACGTGTTCTGACTGAAATGAGCCCTACTGCCAATTCTGAGATGCACTTTGATCTAACTCCCCAGGGAAAGCTAGTACTTGAAAATTGAAGGCGTTTTTGTTCTTTTCAGACTGTGACGAGCATGAATATGTGTTTCTTCTGCAAATCTGAGTTCTGTGTCAAAAGTTACGTGTTCTGGCTGAAATGAGCCCTACTGCCAATTCTGAGATGCACTTTGGTCTAATTCGTCAGGGAAAACTCGTACTTGAAAATTGAAGGCGTTTTTGTGCTTTTTAGACTGTGAGGAGCATGAATATGTGTTTCTTCTGCAAATATGATCTCTCTGTAAAAAGTTACGTGTTCTGGCTGAAATGAGCCCTACTGCCAATTCTGAGGTGCACTTTGGTCTAACTCCTGAGGGAAAGCTCGTTCTTGAAACTTGAAGGTGTTTTTGTGCTTTTCAGACTGTGACGAGCATGAATATGTGTTTCTTCTGCAAATCTGAGCTCTGTCTCAAAAGTTACGTGTTCTGGCTGAAATGAGCCCTACTGCCAATTCTGAGATGCACTTTGCTCTAACTTCTAAGGGATAGTTCGTACTTGAAAATTGAAGTCGTTTTTGTCCTTTTCAGACCGTGAGGAGCATGAATATGTGTTTCTTCTGCAAATCTGACCTCTGTGACAAAAGTTACGTTTTCTGGCTGAAATGAGCCCTACTGCCAATTCTGTGATGCACTTTGGTCTAACTCCCCAGGGAAAGCTAGTACTTGAAAATTGAAGGCGTTTTTGTTCTTTTCAGACTGTGAGGAGCATGAATATGTGTTTCTTCTGCAAATCTGAGTTCTGTGTCAAAAGTTACGTGTTCTGGCTGAAATGAGCCCTACTGCCAATTCTGAGATGCACTTTGGTCTAATTCGTCAGGGAAAGCTCGTACTTGAAAATTGAAGGCGTTTTTGTGCTTTTTAGACCGTGAGGAGCATGAATATGTGTTTCTTCTGCAAATATGATCTCTCTGTAAAAAGTTACATGTTCTGGCTGAAATGAGCTCTACTGCCAATTCTGAGATGCACTTTGATCTAACTCCCCAGGGAAAGCTAGTACTTGAAAATTGAAGGCGTTTTTGTTCTTTTCAGACTGTGAGGAGCATGAATATTTGTTTCTTCTGCAAATCTGAGTTCTGTGTCAAAAGTTACGTGTTCTGGCTGAAATGAGCCCTACTGCCAATTCTGAGATGCACTTTGGTCTAATTCGTCAGGGAAAACTCGTACTTGAAAATTGAAGGCGTTTTTGTGCTTTTTAGACTGTGAGGAGCATGAATATGTGTTTCTTCTGCAAATAAGATCTCTCTGTAAAAAGTTACGTGTTCTGGCTGAAATGAGCCCTACTGCCAATTCTGAGATGCACTTTGGTCTAACTCCTGAGGGAAAGCTAATTCTTGAAACTTGAAGGTGTTTTTGTGCTTTTCAGACTGTGACGAGCATGAATATGTGTTTCTTCTGCAAATCTGAGCTCTGTCTCAAAAGTTACGTGTTCTGGCTGAAATGAGCCCTACTGCCAATTCTGAGATGCACTTTGCTCTAACTTCTAAGGGATAGTTCGTACTTGAAAATTGAAGTCGTTTTTGTCCTTTTCAGACCGTGAGGAGCATGAATATGTGTTTCTTCTGCAAATCTGACCTCTGTGACAAAAGTTACGTTTTCTGGCTGAAATGAGCCCTACTGCCAATTCTGAGATGCACTTTGCTCTAACTTCTAAGGGATAGTTCGTACTTGAAAATTGAAGGCGTTTTTGTTCTTTTCAGACTTTGAGGAGCATGAATATGTGTTTCTTCTGCAAATCTGAGTTCTGTGTCAAAAGTTACGTGTTCTGGCTGAAATGAGCCCTACTGCCAATTCTGTGATGCACTTTGGTCTAACTCCTCAGAGAAAGCTCGTACTTGAAACTTGAAGGTGTTTTTGTTCTTTTCAGACTGTGACGAGCATGAATATGTGTTTCTTCTGCAAATCTGAGCTCTGTCTCAAAAGTTACGTGTTCTGGCTGAAATGAGCCCTACTGCCAATTCTGAGATGCACTTTGCTCTAACTTCTAAGGGATAGTTCGTACTTGAAAATTGAAGGCGTTTTTGTTCTTTTCAGACTGTGAGGAGCATGAATATGTGTTTCTTCTGCAAATCTGAGTTCTGTGTCAAAAGTTACGTGTTCTGGCTGAAATGAGCCCTACTGCCAATTCTGTGATGCACTTTGGTCTAACTCCTCAGAGAAAGCTCGTTCTTGAAACTTGAAGGCGTTTTTGTGCTTTTCAGACCGTGAGGAGCATGAATAAGTGTTTCTTCTGCAAATCTGAGTTCTGTGTCAAAAGTTACGTTCTCTGGATGAATTGAGCCCTACTGCCAATTCTAAGATGCACTTTGATCTAACTCCCCAGGGAAAGCTAGTACTTGAAAATTGAAGGCGTTTTTGTGCTTTTCAGACTGTGAAGAGCATGAATATGTGTTTCTTCTGCAAATCTGAGCTCTGTGTCAAAAGTTACGTGTTCTGGCTGAAATGAGCCCTACTGCCAATTCTGAGATGCACTTTGGTCTAACTCCTGAGGGAAAGCTCGTTCTTGAAACTTGAAGGTGTTTTTGTGCTTTTCAGACTGTGACGAGCATGAATATGTGTTTCTTCTGCAAATCTGAGCTCTTTGTCAAAAGTTACGTTTTCTGGCTGAAATGAGCCCTACTGCCAATTCTGAGATGCACTTTGATGTAACTCCCCAGGGAAAGCTAGTACTTGAAAATTGAAGGCGTTTTTGTTCTTTTCAGACTGTGAGGAGCATGAATATGTGTTTCTTCTGCAAATCTGACCTCTGTGACAAAAGTTACGTTTTCTGGCTGAAATGAGCCCTACTGCCAATTCTGAGATGCACTTTGCTCTAACTTCTAAGGGATAGTTCGTACTTGAAAATTGAAGGCGTTTTTGTTCTTTTCAGACTTTGAGGAGCATGAATATGTGTTTCTTCTGCAAATCTGAGTTCTGTGTCAAAAGTTACGTGTTCTGGCTGAAATGAGCCCTACTGCCAATTCTGAGATGCACTTTGCTCTAACTTCTAAGGGATAGTTCGTACTTGAAAATTGAAGGCGTTTTTGTTCTTTTCAGACTGTGAGGAGCATGAATATGTGTTTCTTCTGCAAATCTGAGTTCTGTGTCAAAAGTTACGTGTTCTGGCTGAAATGAGCCCTACTGCCAATTCTGTGATGCACTTTGGTCTAACTCCTCAGAGAAAGCTCGTTCTTGAAACTTGAAGGCGTTTTTGTGCTTTTCAGACCGTGAGGAGCATGAATAAGTGTTTCTTCTGCAAATCTGAGTTCTGTGTCAAAAGTTACGTTCTCTGGATGAATTGAGCCCTACTGCCAATTCTAAGATGCACTTTGATCTAACTCCCCAGGGAAAGCTAGTACTTGAAAATTGAAGGCGTTTTTGTGCTTTTCAGACTGTGAAGAGCATGAATATGTGTTTCTTCTGCAAATCTGAGCTCTGTGTCAAAAGTTACGTGTTCTGGCTGAAATGAGCCCTACTGCCAATTCTGAGATGCACTTTGCTCTAACTTCTAAGGGAAAGTTCGTACTTGAAAATTGAAGTCGTTTTTGTGCTTTTCAGACCGTGAGGAGCATGAATATGTGTTTCTTCTGCAAATCTGACCTCTGTGACAAAAGTTACGTTTTCTGGCTGAAATGAGCCCTACTGCCAATTCTGTGATGCACTTTGGTCTAACTCCTCAGAGAAAGCTCGTTCTTGAAACTTGAAGGCGTTTTTGTGCTTTTCAGACCGTGAGGAGCATGAATAAGTGTTTCTTCTGCAAATCTGAGTTCTGTGTCAAAAGTTACGTTCTCTGGATGAATTGAGCCCTACTGCCAATTCTAAGATGCACTTTGATCTAACTCCCCAGGGAAAGCTAGTACTTGAAAATTGAAGGCGTTTTTGTTCTTTTCAGACTGTGAGGAGCATGAATATGTGTTTCTTCTGCAAATCTGAGTTCTGTGTCAAAAGTTACGTGTTCTGGCTGAAATGAGCCCTACTGCCAATTCTGAGATGCACTTTGGTCTAATTCCTCAGGGAAAACTCGTACTTGAAAATTGAAGGCGTTTTTGTGCTTTTTAGACTGTGAGGAGGATGAATATGTGTTTCTTCTGCAAATATGATCTCTCTGTAAAAAGTTACGTGTTCTGGCTGAAATGAGCCCTACTGCCAATTCTGAGATGCACTTTGGTCTAACTCCTGAGGGAAAGCTCGTACTTGAAACTTGAAGGCGTTTTTGTGCTTTTCAGACCGTGAGGAGCATGAATATGTGTTTCTTCTGCAAATCTGAGTTCTGTGTCAAAAGTTACGTGTTCTGGTTGAAATGAGCCCTACTGCCAATTCTGAGATGCACTTTGGTCTAATTCGTCACAGAAAACTCGTACTTGAAAATTGAAGCCGTTTTTGTGCTTTTTAGACTGTGAGGAGCATGAATATGTGTTTCTTCTGCAAATATGATCTCTCTGTAAAAAGTTACATGTTCTGGCTGAAATGAGCTCTACTGCCAATTCTGAGATGCACTTTGGTCTAACTCCTGAGGGAAAGCTCGTACTTGAAACTTGAAGGCGTTTTTGTGCTTTTCAGACTGTGACGAGCATGAATATGTGTTTCTTCTGCAAATCTGAGCTCTGTCTCAAAAGTTACGTTTTCTGGCTGAAATGAGCCCTACTGCCAATTCTGTGATGCACTTTGGTCTAACTCCCCAGGGAAAGCTCGTACTTGAAAATTGAAGGCGTTTTTGTGCTTTTCAGACTGTGACGAGCATGAATATGTGTTTCTTCTGCAAATCTGAGCTCTTTGTCAAAAGTTACGTTTTCTGGCTGAAATGAGCCCTACTGCCAATTCTGAGATGCACTTTGATGTAACTCCCCAGGGAAAGCTAGTACTTGAAAATTGAAGGCGTTTTTGTTCTTTTCAGACTGTGAGGAGCATGAATATGTGTTTCTTCTGCAAATCTGAGTTCTGTGTCAAAAGTTACGTGTTCTGGCTGAAATGAGCCCTACTGCCAATTCTGAGATGCACTTTGCTCTAACTTCTAAGGGATAGTTCGTACTTGAAAATTGAAGGCGTTTTTGTTCTTTTCAGAGTTTGAGGAGCATGAATATGTGTTTCTTCTGCAAATCTGAGTTCTGTGTCAAAAGTTACGTGTTCTGGCTGAAATGAGCCCTACTGCCAATTCTGAGATGCACTTTGGTCTAACTCCTCAGAGAAAGCTCGTACTTGAAACTTGAAGGTGTTTTTGTTCTTTTCAGACTGTGACGAGCATGAATATGTGTTTCTTCTGCAAATCTGAGCTCTGTCTCAAAAGTTACGTGTTCTGGCTGAAATGAGCCCTACTGCCAATTCTGAGATGCACTTTGCTCTAACTTCTAAGGGAAAGTTCGTACTTGAAAATTGAAGTCGTTTTTGTGCTTTTCAGACCGTGAGGAGCATGAATATGTGTTTCTTCTGCAAATCTGACCTCTGTGACAAAAGTTACGTTTTCTGGCTGAAATGAGCCCTACTGCCAATTCTGTGATGCACTTTTGTCTAACTCCTCAGGGAAAGCTCGTGCTTGAAAGTTGAAGGCGTTTTTGTGCTTTTTAGACTGTGAGGAGCATGAATATGTGTTTCTTCTGCAAATATGATCTCTCTGTAAAAAGTTACGTGTTCTGGATGAATTGAGCCCTACTGCCAATTCTGTGATGCACTTTGGTCTAACTCCTCAGAGAAAGCTCGTTCTTGAAACTTGAAGGCGTTTTTGTGCTTTTCAGACCGTGAGGAGCATGAATAAGTGTTTCTTCTGCAAATCTGAGCTCTTTGTCAAAAGTTACGTTCTCTGAATGAATTGAGCCCTACTGCCAATTCTAAGATGCACTTTGATCTAACTCCTCAGGGAAAGCTCGTACTTGAAAATTGAAGGCGTTTTTGTGCTTTTCAGACAGTGACGAGCATGAATATGTGTTTCTTCTGCAAATCTGAGCTCTGTGTCAAAAGTTACGTGTTCTGGCTGAAATGAGCCCTACTGCCAATTCTGAGATGCACTTTGGTCTAACTCCTCAGAGAAAGCTCGTACTTGAAACTTGAAGGCGTTTTTGTGCTTTTCAGACCGTGAGGAGCATGAATATGTGTTTCTTCTGCAAATCTGAGTTCTGTGTCAAAAGTTACGTGTTCTGGTTGAAATGAGCCCTACTGCCAATTCTGAGATGCACTTTGGTCTAATTCGTCACAGAAAACTCGTACTTGAAAATTGAAGCCGTTTTTGTGCTTTTTAGACTGTGAGGAGCATGAATATGTGTTTCTTCTGCAAATATGATCTCTCTGTAAAAAGTTACATGTTCTGGCTGAAATGAGCTCTACTGCCAATTCTGAGATGCACTTTGGTCTAACTCCTGAGGGAAAGCTCGTACTTGAAACTTGAAGGCGTTTTTGTGCTTTTCAGACTGTGACGAGCATGAATATGTGTTTCTTCTGCAAATCTGAGCTCTGTCTCAAAAGTTACGTTTTCTGGCTGAAATGAGCCCTACTGCCAATTCTGTGATGCACTTTGGTCTAACTCCCCAGGGAAAGCTCGTACTTGAAAATTGAAGGCGTTTTTGTGCTTTTCAGACTGTGACGAGCATGAATATGTGTTTCTTCTGCAAATCTGAGCTCTTTGTCAAAAGTTACGTTTTCTGGCTGAAATGAGCCCTACTGCCAATTCTGAGATGCACTTTGATGTAACTCCCCAGGGAAAGCTAGTACTTGAAAATTGAAGGCGTTTTTGTTCTTTTCAGACTGTGAGGAGCATGAATATGTGTTTCTTCTGCAAATCTGAGTTCTGTGTCAAAAGTTACGTGTTCTGGCTGAAATGAGCCCTACTGCCAATTCTGAGATGCACTTTGCTCTAACTTCTAAGGGATAGTTCGTACTTGAAAATTGAAGGCGTTTTTGTTCTTTTCAGACTTTGAGGAGCATGAATATGTGTTTCTTCTGCAAATCTGAGTTCTGTGTCAAAAGTTACGTGTTCTGGCTGAAATGAGCCCTACTGCCAATTCTGTGATGCACTTTGGTCTAACTCCTCAGAGAAAGCTCGTACTTGAAACTTGAAGGTGTTTTTGTTCTTTTCAGACTGTGACGAGCATGAATATGTGTTTCTTCTGCAAATCTGAGCTCTGTCTCAAAAGTTACGTGTTCTGGCTGAAATGAGCCCTACTGCCAATTCTGAGATGCACTTTGCTCTAACTTCTAAGGGAAAGTTCGTACTTGAAAATTGAAGTCGTTTTTGTGCTTTTCAGACCGTGAGGAGCATGAATATGTGTTTCTTCTGCAAATCTGACCTCTGTGACAAAAGTTACGTTTTCTGGCTGAAATGAGCCCTACTGCCAATTCTGTGATGCACTTTTGTCTAACTCCTCAGGGAAAGCTCGTGCTTGAAAGTTGAAGGCGTTTTTGTGCTTTTTAGACTGTGAGGAGCATGAATATGTGTTTCTTCTGCAAATATGATCTCTCTGTAAAAAGTTACGTGTTCTGGATGAATTGAGCCCTACTGCCAATTCTGTGATGCACTTTGGTCTAACTCCTCAGAGAAAGCTCGTTCTTGAAACTTGAAGGCGTTTTTGTGCTTTTCAGACCGTGAGGAGCATGAATAAGTGTTTCTTCTGCAAATCTGAGCTCTTTGTCAAAAGTTACGTTCTCTGAATGAATTGAGCCCTACTGCCAATTCTAAGATGCACTTTGATCTAACTCCTCAGGGAAAGCTCGTACTTGAAAATTGAAGGCGTTTTTGTGCTTTTCAGACAGTGACGAGCATGAATATGTGTTTCTTCTGCAAATCTGAGCTCTGTGTCAAAAGTTACGTGTTCTGGCTGAAATGAGCCCTACTGCCAATTCTGAGATGCACTTTGGTCTAACTCCTCAGAGAAAGCTCGTTCTTGAAACTTGAAGGCGTTTTTGTGCTTTTCAGACCGTGAGGAGCATGAATAAGTGTTTCTTCTGCAAATCTGAGTTCTGTGTCAAAAGTTACGTTCTCTGGATGAATTGAGCCCTACTGCCAATTCTAAGATGCACTTTGATCTAACTCCCCAGGGAAAGCTAGTACTTGAAAATTGAAGGCGTTTTTGTTCTTTTCAGACTGTGAGGAGCATGAATATGTGTTTCTTCTGCAAATCTGAGTTCTGTGTCAAAAGTTACGTGTTCTGGCTGAAATGAGCCCTACTGCCAATTCTGAGATGCACTTTGGTCTAACTCCTGAGGGAAAGCTCGTACTTGAAACTTGAAGGCGTTTTTGTGCTTTTCAGACCGTGAGGAGCATGAATATGTGTTTCTTCTGCAAATCTGAGTTCTGTGTCAAAAGTTACGTGTTCTGGCTGAAATGAGCCCTACTGCCAATTCTGAGATGCACTTTGGTCTAATTCGTCACGGAAAACTCGTACTTGAAAATTGAAGCCGTTTTTGTGCTTTTTAGACTGTGAGGAGCATGAATATGTGTTTCTTCTGCAAATATGATCTCTCTGTAAAAAGTTACATGTTCTGGCTGAAATGAGCTCTACTGCCAATTCTGAGATGCACTTTGGTCTAACACCTGAGGGAAAGCTCGTACTTGAAACTTGAAGGCGTTTTTGTGCTTTTCAGACTGTGACGAGCATGAATATGTGTTTCTTCTGCAAATCTGAGCTCTGTCTCAAAAGTTACGTTTTCTGGCTGAAATGAGCCCTACTGCCAATTCTGTGATGCACTTTGGTCTAACTCCCCAGGGAAAGCTCGTACTTGAAAATTGAAGGCGTTTTTGTGCTTTTCAGACTGTGACGAGCATGAATATGTGTTTCTTCTGCAAATCTGAGCTCTTTGTCAAAAGTTACGTTTTCTGGCTGAAATGAGCCCTACTGCCAATTCTGAGATGCACTTTGATCTAACTCCCCAGGGAAAGCTAGTACTTGAAAATTGAAGGCGTTTTTGTGCTTTTCAGACTGTGAAGAGCATGAATATGTGTTTCTTCTGCAAATCTGAGCTCTGTGTCAAAAGTTACGTGTTCTGGCTGAAATGAGCCCTACTGCCAATTCTGAGATGCACTTTGCTCTAACTTCTAAGGGAAAGTTCGTACTTGAAAATTGAAGTCGTTTTTGTGCTTTTCAGACCGTGAGGAGCATGAATATGTGTTTCTTCTGCAAATCTGACCTCTGTGACAAAAGTTACGTTTTCTGGCTGAAATGAGCCCTACTGCCAATTCTGTGATGCACTTTTGTCTAACTCCTCAGGGAAAGCTCGTGCTTGAAAGTTGAAGGCGTTTTTGTGCTTTTTAGACTGTGAGGAGCATGAATATGTGTTTCTTCTGCAAATATGATCTCTCTGTAAAAAGTTACGTGTTCTGGATGAATTGAGCCCTACTGCCAATTCTGTGATGCACTTTGGTCTAACTCCTCAGAGAAAGCTCGTTCTTGAAACTTGAAGGCGTTTTTGTGCTTTTCAGACCGTGAGGAGCATGAATAAGTGTTTCTTCTGCAAATCTGAGCTCTTTGTCAAAAGTTACGTTCTCTGAATGAATTGAGCCCTACTGCCAATTCTAAGATGCACTTTGATCTAACTCCTCAGGGAAAGCTCGTACTTGAAAATTGAAGGCGTTTTTGTGCTTTTCAGACAGTGACGAGCATGAATATGTGTTTCTTCTGCAAATCTGACGTCTGTGACAAAAGTTACGTGTTCTGGCTGAAATGAGCCCTACTGCCAATTCTGTGATGCACTTTGGTCTAACTCCTCAGAGAAAGCTCGTTCTTGAAACTTGAAGACGTATTTGTGCTTTTCAGACCGTGAGGAGCATGAATAAGTGTTTCTTCTGCAAATCTGAGTTCTGTGTCAAAAGTTACGTTTTCTGGATGAATTGAGCCCTACTGCCAATTCTAAGATGCACTTTGATCTTACTCCCCAGGGAAAGCTAGTACTTGAAAATTGAAGGCGTTTTTGTTCTTTTCAGACTGTGAGGAGCATGAATATGTGTTTCTTCTGCAAATCTGACCTCTGTGACAAAAGTTACGTTTTCTGGCTGAAATGAGCCCTACTGCCAATTCTGAGATGCACTTTGCTCTAACTTCTAAGGGATAGTTCGTACTTGAAAATTGAAGGCGTTTTTGTTCTTTTCAGACTTTGAGGAGCATGAATATGTGTTTCTTCTGCAAATCTGAGTTCTGTGTCAAAAGTTACGTGTTCTGGCTGAAATGAGCCCTACTGCCAATTCTGTGATGCACTTTGGTCTAACTCCTCAGAGAAAGCTCGTACTTGAAACTTGAAGGTGTTTTTGTTCTTTTCAGACTGTGACGAGCATGAATATGTGTTTCTTCTGCAAATCTGAGCTCTGTCTCAAAAGTTACGTGTTCTGGCTGAAATGAGCCCTACTGCCAATTCTGAGATGCACTTTGCTCTAACTTCTAAGGGATAGTTCGTACTTGAAAATTGAAGGCGTTTTTGTTCTTTTCAGACTGTGAGGAGCATGAATATGTGTTTCTTCTGCAAATCTGAGTTCTGTGTCAAAAGTTACGTGTTCTGGCTGAAATGAGCCCTACTGCCAATTCTGTGATGCACTTTGGTCTAACTCCTCAGAGAAAGCTCGTTCTTGAAACTTGAAGGCGTTTTTGTGCTTTTCAGACCGTGAGGAGCATGAATAAGTGTTTCTTCTGCAAATCTGAGTTCTGTGTCAAAAGTTACGTTCTCTGGATGAATTGAGCCCTACTGCCAATTCTAAGATGCACTTTGATCTAACTCCCCAGGGAAAGCTAGTACTTGAAAATTGAAGGCGTTTTTGTGCTTTTCAGACTGTGAAGAGCATGAATATGTGTTTCTTCTGCAAATCTGAGCTCTGTGTCAAAAGTTACGTGTTCTGGCTGAAATGAGCCCTACTGCCAATTCTGAGATGCACTTTGCTCTAACTTCTAAGGGATAGTTCGTACTTGAAAATTGAAGGCGTTTTTGTTCTTTTCAGACTTTGAGGAGCATGAATATGTGTTTCTTCTGCAAATCTGAGTTCTGTGTCAAAAGTTACGTGTTCTGGATGAATTGAGCCCTACTGCCAATTCTGTGATGCACTTTGGTCTAACTCCTCAGAGAAAGCTCGTTCTTGAAACTTGAAGGCGTTTTTGTGCTTTTCAGACCGTGAGGAGTATGAATAAGTGTTTCTTCTGCAAATCTGAGCTCTTTGTCAAAAGTTACGTTCTCTGAATGAATTGAGCCCTACTGCCAATTCTAAGATGCACTTTGATCTAACTCCTCAGGGAAAGCTCGTACTTGAAAATTGAAGGCGTTTTTGTGCTTTTCAGACAGTGACGAGCATGAATATGTGTTTCTTCTGCAAATCTGAGCTCTGTGTCAAAAGTTACGTGTTCTGGCTGAAATGAGCCCTACTGCCAATTCTGAGATGCACTTTGGTCTAACTCCTCAGAGAAAGCTCGTTCTTGAAACTTGAAGGCGTTTTTGTGCTTTTCAGACCGTGAGGAGCATGAATAAGTGTTTCTTCTGCAAATCTGAGTTCTGTGTCAAAAGTTACGTTCTCTGGATGAATTGAGCCCTACTGCCAATTCTAAGATGCACTTTGATCTAACTCCCCAGGGAAAGCTAGTACTTGAAAATTGAAGGCGTTTTTGTTCTTTTCAGACTGTGAGGAGCATGAATATGTGTTTCTTCTGCAAATCTGAGTTCTGTGTCAAAAGTTACGTGTTCTGGCTGAAATGAGCCCTACTGCCAATTCTGAGATGCACTTTGGTCTAACTCCTGAGGGAAAGCTCGTACTTGAAACTTGAAGGCGTTTTTGTGCTTTTCAGACCGTGAGGAGCATGAATATGTGTTTCTTCTGCAAATCTGAGTTCTGTGTCAAAAGTTACGTGTTCTGGCTGAAATGAGCCCTACTGCCAATTCTGAGATGCACTTTGGTCTAATTCGTCACGGAAAACTCGTACTTGAAAATTGAAGCCGTTTTTGTGCTTTTTAGACTGTGAGGAGCATGAATATGTGTTTCTTCTGCAAATATGATCTCTCTGTAAAAAGTTACATGTTCTGGCTGAAATGAGCTCTACTGCCAATTCTGAGATGCACTTTGGTCTAACACCTGAGGGAAAGCTCGTACTTGAAACTTGAAGGCGTTTTTGTGCTTTTCAGACTGTGACGAGCATGAATATGTGTTTCTTCTGCAAATCTGAGCTCTGTCTCAAAAGTTACGTTTTCTGGCTGAAATGAGCCCTACTGCCAATTCTGTGATGCACTTTGGTCTAACTCCCCAGGGAAAGCTCGTACTTGAAAATTGAAGGCGTTTTTGTGCTTTTCAGACTGTGACGAGCATGAATATGTGTTTCTTCTGCAAATCTGAGCTCTTTGTCAAAAGTTACGTTTTCTGGCTGAAATGAGCCCTACTGCCAATTCTGAGATGCACTTTGATCTAACTCCCCAGGGAAAGCTAGTACTTGAAAATTGAAGGCGTTTTTGTGCTTTTCAGACTGTGAAGAGCATGAATATGTGTTTCTTCTGCAAATCTGAGCTCTGTGTCAAAAGTTACGTGTTCTGGCTGAAATGAGCCCTACTGCCAATTCTGAGATGCACTTTGCTCTAACTTCTAAGGGAAAGTTCGTACTTGAAAATTGAAGTCGTTTTTGTGCTTTTCAGACCGTGAGGAGCATGAATATGTGTTTCTTCTGCAAATCTGACCTCTGTGACAAAAGTTACGTTTTCTGGCTGAAATGAGCCCTACTGCCAATTCTGTGATGCACTTTTGTCTAACTCCTCAGGGAAAGCTCGTGCTTGAAAGTTGAAGGCGTTTTTGTGCTTTTTAGACTGTGAGGAGCATGAATATGTGTTTCTTCTGCAAATATGATCTCTCTGTAAAAAGTTACGTGTTCTGGATGAATTGAGCCCTACTGCCAATTCTGTGATGCACTTTGGTCTAACTCCTCAGAGAAAGCTCGTTCTTGAAACTTGAAGGCGTTTTTGTGCTTTTCAGACCGTGAGGAGCATGAATAAGTGTTTCTTCTGCAAATCTGAGCTCTTTGTCAAAAGTTACGTTCTCTGAATGAATTGAGCCCTACTGCCAATTCTAAGATGCACTTTGATCTAACTCCTCAGGGAAAGCTCGTACTTGAAAATTGAAGGCGTTTTTGTGCTTTTCAGACAGTGACGAGCATGAATATGTGTTTCTTCTGCAAATCTGACGTCTGTGACAAAAGTTACGTGTTCTGGCTGAAATGAGCCCTACTGCCAATTCTGTGATGCACTTTGGTCTAACTCCTCAGAGAAAGCTCGTTCTTGAAACTTGAAGACGTATTTGTGCTTTTCAGACCGTGAGGAGCATGAATAAGTGTTTCTTCTGCAAATCTGAGTTCTGTGTCAAAAGTTACGTTTTCTGGATGAATTGAGCCCTACTGCCAATTCTAAGATGCACTTTGATCTTACTCCCCAGGGAAAGCTAGTACTTGAAAATTGAAGGCGTTTTTGTTCTTTTCAGACTGTGAGGAGCATGAATATGTGTTTCTTCTGCAAATCTGACCTCTGTGACAAAAGTTACGTTTTCTGGCTGAAATGAGCCCTACTGCAAATTCTGAGATGCACTTTGCTCTAACTTCTAAGGGATAGTTCGTACTTGAAAATTGAAGGCGTTTTTGTTCTTTTCAGACTTTGAGGAGCATGAATATGTGTTTCTTCTGCAAATCTGAGTTCTGTGTCAAAAGTTACGTGTTCTGGCTGAAATGAGCCCTACTGCCAATTCTGTGATGCACTTTGGTCTAACTCCTCAGAGAAAGCTCGTACTTGAAACTTGAAGGTGTTTTTGTTCTTTTCAGACTGTGACGAGCATGAATATGTGTTTCTTCTGCAAATCTGAGCTCTGTCTCAAAAGTTACGTGTTCTGGCTGAAATGAGCCCTACTGCCAATTCTGAGATGCACTTTGCTCTAACTTCTAAGGGATAGTTCGTACTTGAAAATTGAAGGCGTTTTTGTTCTTTTCAGACTGTGAGGAGCATGAATATGTGTTTCTTCTGCAAATCTGAGTTCTGTGTCAAAAGTTACGTGTTCTGGCTGAAATGAGCCCTACTGCCAATTCTGTGATGCACTTTGGTCTAACTCCTCAGAGAAAGCTCGTTCTTGAAACTTGAAGGCGTTTTTGTGCTTTTCAGACCGTGAGGAGCATGAATAAGTGTTTCTTCTGCAAATCTGAGTTCTGTGTCAAAAGTTACGTTCTCTGGATGAATTGAGCCCTACTGCCAATTCTAAGATGCACTTTGATCTAACTCCCCAGGGAAAGCTAGTACTTGAAAATTGAAGGCGTTTTTGTGCTTTTCAGACTGTGAAGAGCATGAATATGTGTTTCTTCTGCAAATCTGAGCTCTGTGTCAAAAGTTACGTGTTCTGGCTGAAATGAGCCCTACTGCCAATTCTGAGATGCACTTTGCTCTAACTTCTAAGGGATAGTTCGTACTTGAAAATTGAAGGCGTTTTTGTTCTTTTCAGACTTTGAGGAGCATGAATATGTGTTTCTTCTGCAAATCTGAGTTCTGTGTCAAAAGTTACGTGTTCTGGCTGAAATGAGCCCTACTGCCAATTCTGTGATGCACTTTGGTCTAACTCCTCAGAGAAAGCTCGTACTTGAAACTTGAAGGTGTTTTTGTTCTTTTCAGACTGTGACGAGCATGAATATGTGTTTCTTCTGCAAATCTGAGCTCTGTCTCAAAAGTTACGTGTTCTGGCTGAAATGAGCCCTACTGCCAATTCTGAGATGCACTTTGCTCTAACTTCTAAGGGATAGTTCGTACTTGAAAATTGAAGGCGTTTTTGTTCTTTTCAGACTGTGAGGAGCATGAATATGTGTTTCTTCTGCAAATCTGAGTTCTGTGTCAAAAGTTACGTGTTCTGGCTGAAATGAGCCCTACTGCCAATTCTGTGATGCACTTTGGTCTAACTCCTCAGAGAAAGCTCGTTCTTGAAACTTGAAGGCGTTTTTGTGCTTTTCAGACTGTGAAGAGCATGAATATGTGTTTCTTCTGCAAATCTGAGCTCTGTGTCAAAAGTTACGTGTTCTGGCTGAAATGAGCCCTACTGCCAATTCTGAGATGCACTTTGGTCTAACTCCTGAGGGAAAGCTCGTTCTTGAAACTTGAAGGTGTTTTTGTGCTTTTCAGACTGTGACGAGCATGAATATGTGTTTCTTCTGCAAATCTGAGCTCTTTGTCAAAAGTTACGTTTTCTGGCTGAAATGAGCCCTACTGCCAATTCTGAGATGCACTTTGATGTAACTCCCCAGGGAAAGCTAGTACTTGAAAATTGAAGGCGTTTTTGTTCTTTTCAGACTGTGAGGAGCATGAATATGTGTTTCTTCTGCAAATCTGACCTCTGTGACAAAAGTTACGTTTTCTGGCTGAAATGAGCCCTACTGCCAATTCTGAGATGCACTTTGCTCTAACTTCTAAGGGATAGTTCGTACTTGAAAATTGAAGGCGTTTTTGTTCTTTTCAGACTTTGAGGAGCATGAATATGTGTTTCTTCTGCAAATCTGAGTTCTGTGTCAAAAGTTACGTGTTCTGGCTGAAATGAGCCCTACTGCCAATTCTGTGATGCACTTTGGTCTAAC
Source organism: Pantherophis guttatus (assembly GCF_059756535.1). Taxonomy (NCBI): domain Eukaryota; kingdom Metazoa; phylum Chordata; class Lepidosauria; order Squamata; family Colubridae; genus Pantherophis; species Pantherophis guttatus. The sequence continues at coordinate 114,869,902 of NC_142065.1, read as the reverse complement.
TCCTCAGAGAAAGCTCGTACTTGAAAATTGAAGGCGTTTTTGTTCTTTTCAGACTGTGAGGAGCATGAATATGTGTTTCTTCTGCAAATCTGAATTCTGTGTCAAAAGTTACGTGTTCTGGCTGAAATGAGCCCTACTGCCAATTCTGTGATGCACTTTGGTCTAACTCCTCAGAGAAAGCTCGTTCTTGAAACTTGAAGGCGTTTTTGTGCTTTTCAGACCGTGAGGAGCATGAATAAGTGTTTCTTCTGCAAATCTGAGTTCTGTGTCAAAAGTTACGTTCTCTGGATGAATTGAGCCCTACTGCCAATTCTAAGATGCACTTTGATCTAACTCCCCAGGGAAAGCTAGTACTTGAAAATTGAAGGCGTTTTTGTGCTTTTCAGACTGTGAAGAGCATGAATATGTGTTTCTTCTGCAAATCTGAGCTCTGTGTCAAAAGTTACGTGTTCTGGCTGAAATGAGCCCTACTGCCAATTCTGAGATGCACTTTGCTCTAACTTCTAAGGGAAAGTTCGTACTTGAAAATTGAAGTCGTTTTTGTGCTTTTCAGACCGTGAGGAGCATGAATATGTGTTTCTTCTGCAAATCTGACCTCTGTGACAAAAGTTACGTTTTCTGGCTGAAATGAGCCCTACTGCCAATTCTGTGATGCACTTTTGTCTAACTCCTCAGGGAAAGCTCGTGCTTGAAAGTTGAAGGCGTTTTTGTGCTTTTTAGACTGTGAGGAGCATGAATATGTGTTTCTTCTGCAAATATGATCTCTCTGTAAAAAGTTACGTGTTCTGGATGAATTGAGCCCTACTGCCAATTCTGTGATGCACTTTGGTCTAACTCCTCAGAGAAAGCTCGTTCTTGAAACTTGAAGGCGTTTTTGTGCTTTTCAGACCGTGAGGAGCATGAATAAGTGTTTCTTCTGCAAATCTGAGCTCTTTGTCAAAAGTTACGTTCTCTGAATGAATTGAGCCCTACTGCCAATTCTAAGATGCACTTTGATCTAACTCCTCAGGGAAAGCTCGTACTTGAAAATTGAAGGCGTTTTTGTGCTTTTCAGACAGTGACGAGCATGAATATGTGTTTCTTCTGCAAATCTGAGCTCTGTGTCAAAAGTTACGTGTTCTGGCTGAAATGAGCCCTACTGCCAATTCTGAGATGCACTTTGGTCTAACTCCTCAGAGAAAGCTCGTTCTTGAAACTTGAAGGCGTTTTTGTGCTTTTCAGACCGTGAGGAGCATGAATAAGTGTTTCTTCTGCAAATCTGAGTTCTGTGTCAAAAGTTACGTTCTCTGGATGAATTGAGCCCTACTGCCAATTCTAAGATGCACTTTGATCTAACTCCCCAGGGAAAGCTAGTACTTGAAAATTGAAGGCGTTTTTGTTCTTTTCAGACTGTGAGGAGCATGAATATGTGTTTCTTCTGCAAATCTGAGTTCTGTGTCAAAAGTTACGTGTTCTGGCTGAAATGAGCCCTACTGCCAATTCTGAGATGCACTTTGGGCTAACTCCTGAGGGAAAGCTCGTACTTGAAACTTGAAGGCGTTTTTGTGCTTTTCAGACCGTGAGGAGCATGAATATGTGTTTCTTCTGCAAATCTGAGTTCTGTGTCAAAAGTTACGTGTTCTGGCTGAAATGAGCCCTACTGCCAATTCTGAGATGCACTTTGGTCTAATTCGTCAGGGAAAACTCGTACTTGAAAATTGAAGCCGTTTTTGTGCTTTTTAGACTGTGAGGAGCATGAATATGTGTTTCTTCTGCAAATATGATCTCTCTGTAAAAAGTTACATGTTCTGGCTGAAATGAGCTCTACTGCCAATTCTGAGATGCACTTTGGTCTAACTCCTGAGGGAAAGCTCGTACTTGAAACTTGAAGGCGTTTTTGTGCTTTTCAGACTGTGACGAGCATGAATATGTGTTTCTTCTGCAAATCTGAGCTCTCTCTCAAAAGTTACGTGTTCTGGCTGAAATGAGCCCTACTGCCAATTCTGAGATGCACTTTGCTCTAACTTCTAAGGGATAGTTCGTACTTGAAAATTGAAGTCGTTTTTGTCCTTTTCAGACCGTGAGGAGCATGAATATGTGTTTCTTCTGCAAATCTGACCTCTGTGACAAAAGTTACGTTTTCTGGCTGAAATGAGCCCTACTGCCAATTCTGTGATGCACTTTGGTCTAACTCCTCAGAGAAAGCTCGTTCTTGAAACTTGAAGGCGTTTTTGTGCTTTTCAGACCGTGAGGAGCATGAATAAGTGTTTCTTCTGCAAATCTGAGTTCTGTGTCAAAAGTTACGTTCTCTGGATGAATTGAGCCCTACTGCCAATTCTAAGATGCACTTTGATCTAACTCCTCAGGGAAAGCTCGTGCTTGAAAGTTGAAGGCGTTTTTGTGCTTTTCAGACTGTGACGAGCATGAATATGTGTTTCTTCTGCAAATCTGAGCTCTGTCTCAAAAGTTACGTGTTCTGGCTGAAATGAGCCCTACTGCCAATTCTGAGATGCACTTTGCTCTAACTTCTAAGGGATAGTTCGTACTTGAAAATTGAAGTCGTTTTTGTCCTTTTCAGACCGTGAGGAGCATGAATATGTGTTTCTTCTGCAAATCTGACCTCTGTGACAAAAGTTACGTTTTCTGGCTGAAATGAGCCCTACTGCCAATTCTGTGATGCACTTTGGTCTAACTCCCCAGGGAAAGCTCGTACTTGAAAATTGAAGGCGTTTTTGTGCTTTTCAGACTGTGACGAGCATGAATATGTGTTTCTTCTGCAAATCTGAGCTCTTTGTCAAAAGTTACGTGTTCTGACTGAAATGAGCCCTACTGCCAATTCTGAGATGCACTTTGATCTAACTCCCCAGGGAAAGCTCGTTCTTGAAAGTTGAAGGCGTTTTTGTTCTTTTCAGACTGTGAGGAGCATGAATATGTGTTTCTTCTGCAAATCTGAGTTCTGTGTCAAAAGTTACGTGTTCTGGCTGAAATGAGCCCTACTGCCAATTCTGAGATGCACTTTGGTCTAATTCGTCAGGGAAAACTCGTACTTGAAAATTGAAGGCGTTTTTGTGCTTTTTAGACTGTGAGGAGGATGAATATGTGTTTCTTCTGCAAATATGATCTCTGTGTCAAAAGTTACGTGTTCTGGCTGAAATGAGCCCTACTGCCAATTCTGAGATGCACTTTGGTCTAACGCCTGAGGGAAAGCTCGTTCTTGAAACTTGAAGGTGTTTTTGTGCTTTTCAGACTGTGACGAGCATGAATATGTGTTTCTTCTGCAAATCTGAGCTCTGTCTCAAAAGTTACGTGTTCTGGCTGAAATGAGCCCTACTGCCAATTCTTAGATGCACTTTGATCTAACTCCTGAGGGAAAGCTCGTACTTGAAAATTGAAGGCGTTTTTGTGCTTTTCAGACAGTGACGAGCATGAATATGTGTTTCTTCTGCAAATCTGAGCTCTGTGTCAAAAGTTACGTGTTCTGGCTGAAATGAGCCCTACTGCCAATTCTGAGATGCACTTTGGTCTAACTCCTCCGAGAAAGCTCGTTCTTGAAACTTGAAGGCGTTTTTGTGCTTTTCAGACCGTGAGGAGCAAGAATAAGTGTTTCTTCTGCAAATCTGAGTTCTGTGTCAAAAGTTACGTTCTCTGGATGAATTGAGCCCTACTGCCAATTCTAAGATGCACTTTGATCTAACTCCCCAGGGAAAGCTAGTACTTGAAACTTGAAGGCGTTTTTGTGCTTTTCAGACCGTGAGGAGCATGAATAAGTGTTTCTTCTGCAAATCTGAGCTCTTTGTCAAAAGTTACGTTCTCTGAATGAATTGAGCCCTACTGCCAATTCTAAGATGCACTTTGATCTAACTCCTCAGGGAAAGCTCGTACTTGAAAATTGAAGGCGTTTTTGTGCTTTTCAGACAGTGACGAGCATGAATATGTGTTTCTTCTGCAAATCTGAGCTCTGTGTCAAAAGTTACGTTTTCTGGCTGAAATGAGCCCTACTGCCAATTCTGAGATGCACTTTGGTCTAACTCCTCAGAGAAAGCTCGTTCTTGAAACTTGAAGGCGTTTTTGTGCTTTTCAGACCGTGAGGAGCATGAATAAGTGTTTCTTCTGCAAATCTGAGTTCTGTGTCAAAAGTTACGTTCTCTGGATGAATTGAGCCCTACTGCCAATTCTAAGATGCACTTTGATCTAACTCCCCAGGGAAAGCTAGTACTTGAAAATTGAAGGCGTTTTTGTTCTTTTCAGACTGTGAGGAGCATGAATATGTGTTTCTTCTGCAAATCTGAGTTCTGTGTCAAAAGTTACGTGTTCTGGCTGAAATGAGCCCTACTGCCAATTCTGAGATGCACTTTGGTCTAACTCCTGAGGGAAAGCTCGTACTTGAAACTTGAAGGCGTTTTTGTGCTTTTCAGACCGTGAGGAGCATGAATATGTGTTTCTTCTGCAAATCTGAGTTCTGTGTCAAAAGTTACGTTCTCTGGATGAATTGAGCCCTACTGCCAATTCTAAGATGCACTTTGATCTAACTCCTCAGGGAAAGCTCGTGCTTGAAAGTTGAAGGCGTTTTTGTGCTTTTCAGACTGTGACGAGCATGAATATGTGTTTCTTCTGCAAATCTGAGCTCTGTCTCAAAAGTTACGTGTTCTGGCTGAAATGAGCCCTACTGCCAATTCTGAGATGCACTTTGCTCTAACTTCTAAGGGATAGTTCGTACTTGAAAATTGAAGTCGTTTTTGTCCTTTTCAGACCGTGAGGAGCATGAATATGTGTTTCTTCTGCAAATCTGACCTCTGTGACAAAAGTTACGTTTTCTGGCTGAAATGAGCCCTACTGCCAATTCTGTGATGCACTTTGGTCTAACTCCCCAGGGAAAGCTCGTACTTGAAAATTGAAGGCGTTTTTGTGCTTTTCAGACTGTGACGAGCATGAATATGTGTTTCTTCTGCAAATCTGAGCTCTTTGTCAAAAGTTACGTGTTCTGACTGAAATGAGCCCTACTGCCAATTCTGAGATGCACTTTGATCTAACTCCCCAGGGAAAGCTCGTTCTTGAAAGTTGAAGGCGTTTTTGTTCTTTTCAGACTGTGAGGAGCATGAATATGTGTTTCTTCTGCAAATCTGAGTTCTGTGTCAAAAGTTACGTTCTCTGGATGAATTGAGCCCTACTGCCAATTCTAAGATGCACTTTGATCTAACTCCCCAGGGAAAGCTAGTACTTGAAAATTGAAGGCGTTTTTGTTCTTTTCAGACTGTGAGGAGCATGAATATGTGTTTCTTCTGCAAATCTGAGTTCTGTGTCAAAAGTTACGTGTTCTGGCTGAAATGAGCCCTACTGCCAATTCTGAGATGCACTTTGGTCTAATTCCTCAGGGAAAACTCGTACTTGAAAATTGAAGGCGTTTTTGTGCTTTTTAGACTGTGAGGAGGATGAATATGTGTTTCTTCTGCAAATATGATCTCTCTGTAAAAAGTTACGTGTTCTGGCTGAAATGAGCCCTACTGCCAATTCTGAGATGCACTTTGGTCTAACTCCTGAGGGAAAGCTCGTACTTGAAACTTGAAGGCGTTTTTGTGCTTTTCAGACCGTGAGGAGCATGAATATGTGTTTCTTCTGCAAATCTGAGTTCTGTGTCAAAAGTTACGTGTTCTGGTTGAAATGAGCCCTACTGCCAATTCTGAGATGCACTTTGGTCTAATTCGTCACAGAAAACTCGTACTTGAAAATTGAAGCCGTTTTTGTGCTTTTTAGACTGTGAGGAGCATGAATATGTGTTTCTTCTGCAAATATGATCTCTCTGTAAAAAGTTACATGTTCTGGCTGAAATGAGCTCTACTGCCAATTCTGAGATGCACTTTGGTCTAACTCCTGAGGGAAAGCTCGTACTTGAAACTTGAAGGCGTTTTTGTGCTTTTCAGACTGTGACGAGCATGAATATGTGTTTCTTCTGCAAATCTGAGCTCTGTCTCAAAAGTTACGTTTTCTGGCTGAAATGAGCCCTACTGCCAATTCTGTGATGCACTTTGGTCTAACTCCCCAGGGAAAGCTCGTACTTGAAAATTGAAGGCGTTTTTGTGCTTTTCAGACTGTGACGAGCATGAATATGTGTTTCTTCTGCAAATCTGAGCTCTTTGTCAAAAGTTACGTTTTCTGGCTGAAATGAGCCCTACTGCCAATTCTGAGATGCACTTTGATGTAACTCCCCAGGGAAAGCTAGTACTTGAAAATTGAAGGCGTTTTTGTTCTTTTCAGACTGTGAGGAGCATGAATATGTGTTTCTTCTGCAAATCTGAGTTCTGTGTCAAAAGTTACGTGTTCTGGCTGAAATGAGCCCTACTGCCAATTCTGAGATGCACTTTGCTCTAACTTCTAAGGGATAGTTCGTACTTGAAAATTGAAGGCGTTTTTGTTCTTTTCAGAGTTTGAGGAGCATGAATATGTGTTTCTTCTGCAAATCTGAGTTCTGTGTCAAAAGTTACGTGTTCTGGCTGAAATGAGCCCTACTGCCAATTCTGAGATGCACTTTGGTCTAACTCCTCAGAGAAAGCTCGTACTTGAAACTTGAAGGTGTTTTTGTTCTTTTCAGACTGTGACGAGCATGAATATGTGTTTCTTCTTCAAATCTGAGCTCTGTCTCAAAAGTTACGTGTTCTGGCTGAAATGAGCCCTACTGCCAATTCTGAGATGCACTTTGCTCTAACTTCTAAGGGAAAGTTCGTACTTGAAAATTGAAGTCGTTTTTGTGCTTTTCAGACCGTGAGGAGCATGAATATGTGTTTCTTCTGCAAATCTGACCTCTGTGACAAAAGTTACGTTTTCTGGCTGAAATGAGCCCTACTGCCAATTCTGTGATGCACTTTTGTCTAACTCCTCAGGGAAAGCTCGTGCTTGAAAGTTGAAGGCGTTTTTGTGCTTTTTAGACTGTGAGGAGCATGAATATGTGTTTCTTCTGCAAATATGATCTCTCTGTAAAAAGTTACGTGTTCTGGATGAATTGAGCCCTACTGCCAATTCTGTGATGCACTTTGGTCTAACTCCTCAGAGAAAGCTCGTTCTTGAAACTTGAAGGCGTTTTTGTGCTTTTCAGACCGTGAGGAGCATGAATAAGTGTTTCTTCTGCAAATCTGAGCTCTTTGTCAAAAGTTACGTTCTCTGAATGAATTGAGCCCTACTGCCAATTCTAAGATGCACTTTGATCTAACTCCTCAGGGAAAGCTCGTACTTGAAAATTGAAGGCGTTTTTGTGCTTTTCAGACAGTGACGAGCATGAATATGTGTTTCTTCTGCAAATCTGAGCTCTGTGTCAAAAGTTACGTGTTCTGGCTGAAATGAGCCCTACTGCCAATTCTGAGATGCACTTTGGTCTAACTCCTCAGAGAAAGCTCGTACTTGAAACTTGAAGGCGTTTTTGTGCTTTTCAGACCGTGAGGAGCATGAATATGTGTTTCTTCTGCAAATCTGAGTTCTGTGTCAAAAGTTACGTGTTCTGGTTGAAATGAGCCCTACTGCCAATTCTGAGATGCACTTTGGTCTAATTCGTCACAGAAAACTCGTACTTGAAAATTGAAGCCGTTTTTGTGCTTTTTAGACTGTGAGGAGCATGAATATGTGTTTCTTCTGCAAATATGATCTCTCTGTAAAAAGTTACATGTTCTGGCTGAAATGAGCTCTACTGCCAATTCTGAGATGCACTTTGGTCTAACTCCTGAGGGAAAGCTCGTACTTGAAACTTGAAGGCGTTTTTGTGCTTTTCAGACTGTGACGAGCATGAATATGTGTTTCTTCTGCAAATCTGAGCTCTGTCTCAAAAGTTACGTTTTCTGGCTGAAATGAGCCCTACTGCCAATTCTGTGATGCACTTTGGTCTAACTCCCCAGGGAAAGCTCGTACTTGAAAATTGAAGGCGTTTTTGTGCTTTTCAGACTGTGACGAGCATGAATATGTGTTTCTTCTGCAAATCTGAGCTCTTTGTCAAAAGTTACGTTTTCTGGCTGAAATGAGCCCTACTGCCAATTCTGAGATGCACTTTGATGTAACTCCCCAGGGAAAGCTAGTACTTGAAAATTGAAGGCGTTTTTGTTCTTTTCAGACTGTGAGGAGCATGAATATGTGTTTCTTCTGCAAATCTGAGTTCTGTGTCAAAAGTTACGTGTTCTGGCTGAAATGAGCCCTACTGCCAATTCTGAGATGCACTTTGCTCTAACTTCTAAGGGATAGTTCGTACTTGAAAATTGAAGGCGTTTTTGTTCTTTTCAGACTTTGAGGAGCATGAATATGTGTTTCTTCTGCAAATCTGAGTTCTGTGTCAAAAGTTACGTGTTCTGGCTGAAATGAGCCCTACTGCCAATTCTGTGATGCACTTTGGTCTAACTCCTCAGAGAAAGCTCGTACTTGAAACTTGAAGGTGTTTTTGTTCTTTTCAGACTGTGACGAGCATGAATATGTGTTTCTTCTGCAAATCTGAGCTCTGTCTCAAAAGTTACGTGTTCTGGCTGAAATGAGCCCTACTGCCAATTCTGAGATGCACTTTGCTCTAACTTCTAAGGGAAAGTTCGTACTTGAAAATTGAAGTCGTTTTTGTGCTTTTCAGACCGTGAGGAGCATGAATATGTGTTTCTTCTGCAAATCTGACCTCTGTGACAAAAGTTACGTTTTCTGGCTGAAATGAGCCCTACTGCCAATTCTGTGATGCACTTTTGTCTAACTCCTCAGGGAAAGCTCGTGCTTGAAAGTTGAAGGCGTTTTTGTGCTTTTTAGACTGTGAGGAGCATGAATATGTGTTTCTTCTGCAAATATGATCTCTCTGTAAAAAGTTACGTGTTCTGGATGAATTGAGCCCTACTGCCAATTCTGTGATGCACTTTGGTCTAACTCCTCAGAGAAAGCTCGTTCTTGAAACTTGAAGGCGTTTTTGTGCTTTTCAGACCGTGAGGAGCATGAATAAGTGTTTCTTCTGCAAATCTGAGCTCTTTGTCAAAAGTTACGTTCTCTGAATGAATTGAGCCCTACTGCCAATTCTAAGATGCACTTTGATCTAACTCCTCAGGGAAAGCTCGTACTTGAAAATTGAAGGCGTTTTTGTGCTTTTCAGACAGTGACGAGCATGAATATGTGTTTCTTCTGCAAATCTGAGCTCTGTGTCAAAAGTTACGTGTTCTGGCTGAAATGAGCCCTACTGCCAATTCTGAGATGCACTTTGGTCTAACTCCTCAGAGAAAGCTCGTTCTTGAAACTTGAAGGCGTTTTTGTGCTTTTCAGACCGTGAGGAGCATGAATAAGTGTTTCTTCTGCAAATCTGAGTTCTGTGTCAAAAGTTACGTTCTCTGGATGAATTGAGCCCTACTGCCAATTCTAAGATGCACTTTGATCTAACTCCCCAGGGAAAGCTAGTACTTGAAAATTGAAGGCGTTTTTGTTCTTTTCAGACTGTGAGGAGCATGAATATGTGTTTCTTCTGCAAATCTGAGTTCTGTGTCAAAAGTTACGTGTTCTGGCTGAAATGAGCCCTACTGCCAATTCTGAGATGCACTTTGGTCTAACTCCTGAGGGAAAGCTCGTACTTGAAACTTGAAGGCGTTTTTGTGCTTTTCAGACCGTGAGGAGCATGAATATGTGTTTCTTCTGCAAATCTGAGTTCTGTGTCAAAAGTTACGTGTTCTGGCTGAAATGAGCCCTACTGCCAATTCTGAGATGCACTTTGGTCTAATTCGTCACGGAAAACTCGTACTTGAAAATTGAAGCCGTTTTTGTGCTTTTTAGACTGTGAGGAGCATGAATATGTGTTTCTTCTGCAAATATGATCTCTCTGTAAAAAGTTACATGTTCTGGCTGAAATGAGCTCTACTGCCAATTCTGAGATGCACTTTGGTCTAACACCTGAGGGAAAGCTCGTACTTGAAACTTGAAGGCGTTTTTGTGCTTTTCAGACTGTGACGAGCATGAATATGTGTTTCTTCTGCAAATCTGAGCTCTGTCTCAAAAGTTACGTTTTCTGGCTGAAATGAGCCCTACTGCCAATTCTGTGATGCACTTTGGTCTAACTCCCCAGGGAAAGCTCGTACTTGAAAATTGAAGGCGTTTTTGTGCTTTTCAGACTGTGACGAGCATGAATATGTGTTTCTTCTGCAAATCTGAGCTCTTTGTCAAAAGTTACGTTTTCTGGCTGAAATGAGCCCTACTGCCAATTCTGAGATGCACTTTGATCTAACTCCCCAGGGAAAGCTAGTACTTGAAAATTGAAGGCGTTTTTGTGCTTTTCAGACTGTGAAGAGCATGAATATGTGTTTCTTCTGCAAATCTGAGCTCTGTGTCAAAAGTTACGTGTTCTGGCTGAAATGAGCCCTACTGCCAATTCTGAGATGCACTTTGCTCTAACTTCTAAGGGAAAGTTCGTACTTGAAAATTGAAGTCGTTTTTGTGCTTTTCAGACCGTGAGGAGCATGAATATGTGTTTCTTCTGCAAATCTGACCTCTGTGACAAAAGTTACGTTTTCTGGCTGAAATGAGCCCTACTGCCAATTCTGTGATGCACTTTTGTCTAACTCCTCAGGGAAAGCTCGTGCTTGAAAGTTGAAGGCGTTTTTGTGCTTTTTAGACTGTGAGGAGCATGAATATGTGTTTCTTCTGCAAATATGATCTCTCTGTAAAAAGTTACGTGTTCTGGATGAATTGAGCCCTACTGCCAATTCTGTGATGCACTTTGGTCTAACTCCTCAGAGAAAGCTCGTTCTTGAAACTTGAAGGCGTTTTTGTGCTTTTCAGACCGTGAGGAGCATGAATAAGTGTTTCTTCTGCAAATCTGAGCTCTTTGTCAAAAGTTACGTTCTCTGAATGAATTGAGCCCTACTGCCAATTCTAAGATGCACTTTGATCTAACTCCTCAGGGAAAGCTCGTACTTGAAAATTGAAGGCGTTTTTGTGCTTTTCAGACAGTGACGAGCATGAATATGTGTTTCTTCTGCAAATCTGACGTCTGTGACAAAAGTTACGTGTTCTGGCTGAAATGAGCCCTACTGCCAATTCTGTGATGCACTTTGGTCTAACTCCTCAGAGAAAGCTCGTTCTTGAAACTTGAAGACGTATTTGTGCTTTTCAGACCGTGAGGAGCATGAATAAGTGTTTCTTCTGCAAATCTGAGTTCTGTGTCAAAAGTTACGTTTTCTGGATGAATTGAGCCCTACTGCCAATTCTAAGATGCACTTTGATCTTACTCCCCAGGGAAAGCTAGTACTTGAAAATTGAAGGCGTTTTTGTTCTTTTCAGACTGTGAGGAGCATGAATATGTGTTTCTTCTGCAAATCTGACCTCTGTGACAAAAGTTACGTTTTCTGGCTGAAATGAGCCCTACTGCCAATTCTGAGATGCACTTTGCTCTAACTTCTAAGGGATAGTTCGTACTTGAAAATTGAAGGCGTTTTTGTTCTTTTCAGACTTTGAGGAGCATGAATATGTGTTTCTTCTGCAAATCTGAGTTCTGTGTCAAAAGTTACGTGTTCTGGCTGAAATGAGCCCTACTGCCAATTCTGTGATGCACTTTGGTCTAACTCCTCAGAGAAAGCTCGTACTTGAAACTTGAAGGTGTTTTTGTTCTTTTCAGACTGTGACGAGCATGAATATGTGTTTCTTCTGCAAATCTGAGCTCTGTCTCAAAAGTTACGTGTTCTGGCTGAAATGAGCCCTACTGCCAATTCTGAGATGCACTTTGCTCTAACTTCTAAGGGATAGTTCGTACTTGAAAATTGAAGGCGTTTTTGTTCTTTTCAGACTGTGAGGAGCATGAATATGTGTTTCTTCTGCAAATCTGAGTTCTGTGTCAAAAGTTACGTGTTCTGGCTGAAATGAGCCCTACTGCCAATTCTGTGATGCACTTTGGTCTAACTCCTCAGAGAAAGCTCGTTCTTGAAACTTGAAGGCGTTTTTGTGCTTTTCAGACCGTGAGGAGCATGAATAAGTGTTTCTTCTGCAAATCTGAGTTCTGTGTCAAAAGTTACGTTCTCTGGATGAATTGAGCCCTACTGCCAATTCTAAGATGCACTTTGATCTAACTCCCCAGGGAAAGCTAGTACTTGAAAATTGAAGGCGTTTTTGTGCTTTTCAGACTGTGAAGAGCATGAATATGTGTTTCTTCTGCAAATCTGAGCTCTGTGTCAAAAGTTACGTGTTCTGGCTGAAATGAGCCCTACTGCCAATTCTGAGATGCACTTTGCTCTAACTTCTAAGGGATAGTTCGTACTTGAAAATTGAAGGCGTTTTTGTTCTTTTCAGACTTTGAGGAGCATGAATATGTGTTTCTTCTGCAAATCTGAGTTCTGTGTCAAAAGTTACGTGTTCTGGATGAATTGAGCCCTACTGCCAATTCTGTGATGCACTTTGGTCTAACTCCTCAGAGAAAGCTCGTTCTTGAAACTTGAAGGCGTTTTTGTGCTTTTCAGACCGTGAGGAGTATGAATAAGTGTTTCTTCTGCAAATCTGAGCTCTTTGTCAAAAGTTACGTTCTCTGAATGAATTGAGCCCTACTGCCAATTCTAAGATGCACTTTGATCTAACTCCTCAGGGAAAGCTCGTACTTGAAAATTGAAGGCGTTTTTGTGCTTTTCAGACAGTGACGAGCATGAATATGTGTTTCTTCTGCAAATCTGAGCTCTGTGTCAAAAGTTACGTGTTCTGGCTGAAATGAGCCCTACTGCCAATTCTGAGATGCACTTTGGTCTAACTCCTCAGAGAAAGCTCGTTCTTGAAACTTGAAGGCGTTTTTGTGCTTTTCAGACCGTGAGGAGCATGAATAAGTGTTTCTTCTGCAAATCTGAGTTCTGTGTCAAAAGTTACGTTCTCTGGATGAATTGAGCCCTACTGCCAATTCTAAGATGCACTTTGATCTAACTCCCCAGGGAAAGCTAGTACTTGAAAATTGAAGGCGTTTTTGTTCTTTTCAGACTGTGAGGAGCATGAATATGTGTTTCTTCTGCAAATCTGAGTTCTGTGTCAAAAGTTACGTGTTCTGGCTGAAATGAGCCCTACTGCCAATTCTGAGATGCACTTTGGTCTAACTCCTGAGGGAAAGCTCGTACTTGAAACTTGAAGGCGTTTTTGTGCTTTTCAGACCGTGAGGAGCATGAATATGTGTTTCTTCTGCAAATCTGAGTTCTGTGTCAAAAGTTACGTGTTCTGGCTGAAATGAGCCCTACTGCCAATTCTGAGATGCACTTTGGTCTAATTCGTCACGGAAAACTCGTACTTGAAAATTGAAGCCGTTTTTGTGCTTTTTAGACTGTGAGGAGCATGAATATGTGTTTCTTCTGCAAATATGATCTCTCTGTAAAAAGTTACATGTTCTGGCTGAAATGAGCTCTACTGCCAATTCTGAGATGCACTTTGGTCTAACACCTGAGGGAAAGCTCGTACTTGAAACTTGAAGGCGTTTTTGTGCTTTTCAGACTGTGACGAGCATGAATATGTGTTTCTTCTGCAAATCTGAGCTCTGTCTCAAAAGTTACGTTTTCTGGCTGAAATGAGCCCTACTGCCAATTCTGTGATGCACTTTGGTCTAACTCCCCAGGGAAAGCTCGTACTTGAAAATTGAAGGCGTTTTTGTGCTTTTCAGACTGTGACGAGCATGAATATGTGTTTCTTCTGCAAATCTGAGCTCTTTGTCAAAAGTTACGTTTTCTGGCTGAAATGAGCCCTACTGCCAATTCTGAGATGCACTTTGATCTAACTCCCCAGGGAAAGCTAGTACTTGAAAATTGAAGGCGTTTTTGTGCTTTTCAGACTGTGAAGAGCATGAATATGTGTTTCTTCTGCAAATCTGAGCTCTGTGTCAAAAGTTACGTGTTCTGGCTGAAATGAGCCCTACTGCCAATTCTGAGATGCACTTTGCTCTAACTTCTAAGGGAAAGTTCGTACTTGAAAATTGAAGTCGTTTTTGTGCTTTTCAGACCGTGAGGAGCATGAATATGTGTTTCTTCTGCAAATCTGACCTCTGTGACAAAAGTTACGTTTTCTGGCTGAAATGAGCCCTACTGCCAATTCTGTGATGCACTTTTGTCTAACTCCTCAGGGAAAGCTCGTGCTTGAAAGTTGAAGGCGTTTTTGTGCTTTTTAGACTGTGAGGAGCATGAATATGTGTTTCTTCTGCAAATATGATCTCTCTGTAAAAAGTTACGTGTTCTGGATGAATTGAGCCCTACTGCCAATTCTGTGATGCACTTTGGTCTAACTCCTCAGAGAAAGCTCGTTCTTGAAACTTGAAGGCGTTTTTGTGCTTTTCAGACCGTGAGGAGCATGAATAAGTGTTTCTTCTGCAAATCTGAGCTCTTTGTCAAAAGTTACGTTCTCTGAATGAATTGAGCCCTACTGCCAATTCTAAGATGCACTTTGATCTAACTCCTCAGGGAAAGCTCGTACTTGAAAATTGAAGGCGTTTTTGTGCTTTTCAGACAGTGACGAGCATGAATATGTGTTTCTTCTGCAAATCTGACGTCTGTGACAAAAGTTACGTGTTCTGGCTGAAATGAGCCCTACTGCCAATTCTGTGATGCACTTTGGTCTAACTCCTCAGAGAAAGCTCGTTCTTGAAACTTGAAGACGTATTTGTGCTTTTCAGACCGTGAGGAGCATGAATAAGTGTTTCTTCTGCAAATCTGAGTTCTGTGTCAAAAGTTACGTTTTCTGGATGAATTGAGCCCTACTGCCAATTCTAAGATGCACTTTGATCTTACTCCCCAGGGAAAGCTAGTACTTGAAAATTGAAGGCGTTTTTGTTCTTTTCAGACTGTGAGGAGCATGAATATGTGTTTCTTCTGCAAATCTGACCTCTGTGACAAAAGTTACGTTTTCTGGCTGAAATGAGCCCTACTGCAAATTCTGAGATGCACTTTGCTCTAACTTCTAAGGGATAGTTCGTACTTGAAAATTGAAGGCGTTTTTGTTCTTTTCAGACTTTGAGGAGCATGAATATGTGTTTCTTCTGCAAATCTGAGTTCTGTGTCAAAAGTTACGTGTTCTGGCTGAAATGAGCCCTACTGCCAATTCTGTGATGCACTTTGGTCTAACTCCTCAGAGAAAGCTCGTACTTGAAACTTGAAGGTGTTTTTGTTCTTTTCAGACTGTGACGAGCATGAATATGTGTTTCTTCTGCAAATCTGAGCTCTGTCTCAAAAGTTACGTGTTCTGGCTGAAATGAGCCCTACTGCCAATTCTGAGATGCACTTTGCTCTAACTTCTAAGGGATAGTTCGTACTTGAAAATTGAAGGCGTTTTTGTTCTTTTCAGACTGTGAGGAGCATGAATATGTGTTTCTTCTGCAAATCTGAGTTCTGTGTCAAAAGTTACGTGTTCTGGCTGAAATGAGCCCTACTGCCAATTCTGTGATGCACTTTGGTCTAACTCCTCAGAGAAAGCTCGTTCTTGAAACTTGAAGGCGTTTTTGTGCTTTTCAGACCGTGAGGAGCATGAATAAGTGTTTCTTCTGCAAATCTGAGTTCTGTGTCAAAAGTTACGTTCTCTGGATGAATTGAGCCCTACTGCCAATTCTAAGATGCACTTTGATCTAACTCCCCAGGGAAAGCTAGTACTTGAAAATTGAAGGCGTTTTTGTGCTTTTCAGACTGTGAAGAGCATGAATATGTGTTTCTTCTGCAAATCTGAGCTCTGTGTCAAAAGTTACGTGTTCTGGCTGAAATGAGCCCTACTGCCAATTCTGAGATGCACTTTGCTCTAACTTCTAAGGGATAGTTCGTACTTGAAAATTGAAGGCGTTTTTGTTCTTTTCAGACTTTGAGGAGCATGAATATGTGTTTCTTCTGCAAATCTGAGTTCTGTGTCAAAAGTTACGTGTTCTGGCTGAAATGAGCCCTACTGCCAATTCTGTGATGCACTTTGGTCTAACTCCTCAGAGAAAGCTCGTACTTGAAACTTGAAGGTGTTTTTGTTCTTTTCAGACTGTGACGAGCATGAATATGTGTTTCTTCTGCAAATCTGAGCTCTGTCTCAAAAGTTACGTGTTCTGGCTGAAATGAGCCCTACTGCCAATTCTGAGATGCACTTTGCTCTAACTTCTAAGGGATAGTTCGTACTTGAAAATTGAAGGCGTTTTTGTTCTTTTCAGACTGTGAGGAGCATGAATATGTGTTTCTTCTGCAAATCTGAGTTCTGTGTCAAAAGTTACGTGTTCTGGCTGAAATGAGCCCTACTGCCAATTCTGTGATGCACTTTGGTCTAACTCCTCAGAGAAAGCTCGTTCTTGAAACTTGAAGGCGTTTTTGTGCTTTTCAGACTGTGAAGAGCATGAATATGTGTTTCTTCTGCAAATCTGAGCTCTGTGTCAAAAGTTACGTGTTCTGGCTGAAATGAGCCCTACTGCCAATTCTGAGATGCACTTTGGTCTAACTCCTGAGGGAAAGCTCGTTCTTGAAACTTGAAGGTGTTTTTGTGCTTTTCAGACTGTGACGAGCATGAATATGTGTTTCTTCTGCAAATCTGAGCTCTTTGTCAAAAGTTACGTTTTCTGGCTGAAATGAGCCCTACTGCCAATTCTGAGATGCACTTTGATGTAACTCCCCAGGGAAAGCTAGTACTTGAAAATTGAAGGCGTTTTTGTTCTTTTCAGACTGTGAGGAGCATGAATATGTGTTTCTTCTGCAAATCTGACCTCTGTGACAAAAGTTACGTTTTCTGGCTGAAATGAGCCCTACTGCCAATTCTGAGATGCACTTTGCTCTAACTTCTAAGGGATAGTTCGTACTTGAAAATTGAAGGCGTTTTTGTTCTTTTCAGACTTTGAGGAGCATGAATATGTGTTTCTTCTGCAAATCTGAGTTCTGTGTCAAAAGTTACGTGTTCTGGCTGAAATGAGCCCTACTGCCAATTCTGTGATGCACTTTGGTCTAACTCCTCAGAGAAAGCTCGTACTTGAAAATTGAAGGCGTTTTTGTTCTTTTCAGACTGTGAGGAGCATGAATATGTGTTTCTTCTGCAAATCTGAATTCTGTGTCAAAAGTTACGTGTTCTGGCTGAAATGAGCCCTACTGCCAATTCTGTGATGCACTTTGGTCTAACTCCTCAGAGAAAGCTCGTTCTTGAAACTTGAAGGCGTTTTTGTGCTTTTCAGACCGTGAGGAGCATGAATAAGTGTTTCTTCTGCAAATCTGAGTTCTGTGTCAAAAGTTACGTTCTCTGGATGAATTGAGCCCTACTGCCAATTCTAAGATGCACTTTGATCTAACTCCCCAGGGAAAGCTAGTACTTGAAAATTGAAGGCGTTTTTGTGCTTTTCAGACTGTGAAGAGCATGAATATGTGTTTCTTCTGCAAATCTGAGCTCTGTGTCAAAAGTTACGTGTTCTGGCTGAAATGAGCCCTACTGCCAATTCTGAGATGCACTTTGCTCTAACTTCTAAGGGAAAGTTCGTACTTGAAAATTGAAGTCGTTTTTGTGCTTTTCAGACCGTGAGGAGCATGAATATGTGTTTCTTCTGCAAATCTGACCTCTGTGACAAAAGTTACGTTTTCTGGCTGAAATGAGCCCTACTGCCAATTCTGTGATGCACTTTTGTCTAACTCCTCAGGGAAAGCTCGTGCTTGAAAGTTGAAGGCGTTTTTGTGCTTTTTAGACTGTGAGGAGCATGAATATGTGTTTCTTCTGCAAATATGATCTCTCTGTAAAAAGTTACGTGTTCTGGATGAATTGAGCCCTACTGCCAATTCTGTGATGCACTTTGGTCTAACTCCTCAGAGAAAGCTCGTTCTTGAAACTTGAAGGCGTTTTTGTGCTTTTCAGACCGTGAGGAGCATGAATAAGTGTTTCTTCTGCAAATCTGAGCTCTTTGTCAAAAGTTACGTTCTCTGAATGAATTGAGCCCTACTGCCAATTCTAAGATGCACTTTGATCTAACTCCTCAGGGAAAGCTCGTACTTGAAAATTGAAGGCGTTTTTGTGCTTTTCAGACAGTGACGAGCATGAATATGTGTTTCTTCTGCAAATCTGAGCTCTGTGTCAAAAGTTACGTGTTCTGGCTGAAATGAGCCCTACTGCCAATTCTGAGATGCACTTTGGTCTAACTCCTCAGAGAAAGCTCGTTCTTGAAACTTGAAGGCGTTTTTGTGCTTTTCAGACCGTGAGGAGCATGAATAAGTGTTTCTTCTGCAAATCTGAGTTCTGTGTCAAAAGTTACGTTCTCTGGATGAATTGAGCCCTACTGCCAATTCTAAGATGCACTTTGATCTAACTCCCCAGGGAAAGCTAGTACTTGAAAATTGAAGGCGTTTTTGTTCTTTTCAGACTGTGAGGAGCATGAATATGTGTTTCTTCTGCAAATCTGAGTTCTGTGTCAAAAGTTACGTGTTCTGGCTGAAATGAGCCCTACTGCCAATTCTGAGATGCACTTTGGGCTAACTCCTGAGGGAAAGCTCGTACTTGAAACTTGAAGGCGTTTTTGTGCTTTTCAGACCGTGAGGAGCATGAATATGTGTTTCTTCTGCAAATCTGAGTTCTGTGTCAAAAGTTACGTGTTCTGGCTGAAATGAGCCCTACTGCCAATTCTGAGATGCACTTTGGTCTAATTCGTCAGGGAAAACTCGTACTTGAAAATTGAAGCCGTTTTTGTGCTTTTTAGACTGTGAGGAGCATGAATATGTGTTTCTTCTGCAAATATGATCTCTCTGTAAAAAGTTACATGTTCTGGCTGAAATGAGCTCTACTGCCAATTCTGAGATGCACTTTGGTCTAACTCCTGAGGGAAAGCTCGTACTTGAAACTTGAAGGCGTTTTTGTGCTTTTCAGACTGTGACGAGCATGAATATGTGTTTCTTCTGCAAATCTGAGCTCTCTCTCAAAAGTTACGTGTTCTGGCTGAAATGAGCCCTACTGCCAATTCTGAGATGCACTTTGCTCTAACTTCTAAGGGATAGTTCGTACTTGAAAATTGAAGTCGTTTTTGTCCTTTTCAGACCGTGAGGAGCATGAATATGTGTTTCTTCTGCAAATCTGACCTCTGTGACAAAAGTTACGTTTTCTGGCTGAAATGAGCCCTACTGCCAATTCTGTGATGCACTTTGGTCTAACTCCTCAGAGAAAGCTCGTTCTTGAAACTTGAAGGCGTTTTTGTGCTTTTCAGACCGTGAGGAGCATGAATAAGTGTTTCTTCTGCAAATCTGAGTTCTGTGTCAAAAGTTACGTTCTCTGGATGAATTGAGCCCTACTGCCAATTCTAAGATGCACTTTGATCTAACTCCTCAGGGAAAGCTCGTGCTTGAAAGTTGAAGGCGTTTTTGTGCTTTTCAGACTGTGACGAGCATGAATATGTGTTTCTTCTGCAAATCTGAGCTCTGTCTCAAAAGTTACGTGTTCTGGCTGAAATGAGCCCTACTGCCAATTCTGAGATGCACTTTGCTCTAACTTCTAAGGGATAGTTCGTACTTGAAAATTGAAGTCGTTTTTGTCCTTTTCAGACCGTGAGGAGCATGAATATGTGTTTCTTCTGCAAATCTGACCTCTGTGACAAAAGTTACGTTTTCTGGCTGAAATGAGCCCTACTGCCAATTCTGTGATGCACTTTGGTCTAACTCCCCAGGGAAAGCTCGTACTTGAAAATTGAAGGCGTTTTTGTGCTTTTCAGACTGTGACGAGCATGAATATGTGTTTCTTCTGCAAATCTGAGCTCTTTGTCAAAAGTTACGTGTTCTGACTGAAATGAGCCCTACTGCCAATTCTGAGATGCACTTTGATCTAACTCCCCAGGGAAAGCTCGTTCTTGAAAGTTGAAGGCGTTTTTGTTCTTTTCAGACTGTGAGGAGCATGAATATGTGTTTCTTCTGCAAATCTGAGTTCTGTGTCAAAAGTTACGTGTTCTGGCTGAAATGAGCCCTACTGCCAATTCTGAGATGCACTTTGGTCTAATTCGTCAGGGAAAACTCGTACTTGAAAATTGAAGGCGTTTTTGTGCTTTTTAGACTGTGAGGAGGATGAATATGTGTTTCTTCTGCAAATATGATCTCTGTGTCAAAAGTTACGTGTTCTGGCTGAAATGAGCCCTACTGCCAATTCTGAGATGCACTTTGGTCTAACGCCTGAGGGAAAGCTCGTTCTTGAAACTTGAAGGTGTTTTTGTGCTTTTCAGACTGTGACGAGCATGAATATGTGTTTCTTCTGCAAATCTGAGCTCTGTCTCAAAAGTTACGTGTTCTGGCTGAAATGAGCCCTACTGCCAATTCTTAGATGCACTTTGATCTAACTCCTGAGGGAAAGCTCGTACTTGAAAATTGAAGGCGTTTTTGTGCTTTTCAGACAGTGACGAGCATGAATATGTGTTTCTTCTGCAAATCTGAGCTCTGTGTCAAAAGTTACGTGTTCTGGCTGAAATGAGCCCTACTGCCAATTCTGAGATGCACTTTGGTCTAACTCCTCCGAGAAAGCTCGTTCTTGAAACTTGAAGGCGTTTTTGTGCTTTTCAGACCGTGAGGAGCAAGAATAAGTGTTTCTTCTGCAAATCTGAGTTCTGTGTCAAAAGTTACGTTCTCTGGATGAATTGAGCCCTACTGCCAATTCTAAGATGCACTTTGATCTAACTCCCCAGGGAAAGCTAGTACTTGAAACTTGAAGGCGTTTTTGTGCTTTTCAGACCGTGAGGAGCATGAATAAGTGTTTCTTCTGCAAATCTGAGCTCTTTGTCAAAAGTTACGTTCTCTGAATGAATTGAGCCCTACTGCCAATTCTAAGATGCACTTTGATCTAACTCCTCAGGGAAAGCTCGTACTTGAAAATTGAAGGCGTTTTTGTGCTTTTCAGACAGTGACGAGCATGAATATGTGTTTCTTCTGCAAATCTGAGCTCTGTGTCAAAAGTTACGTTTTCTGGCTGAAATGAGCCCTACTGCCAATTCTGAGATGCACTTTGGTCTAACTCCTCAGAGAAAGCTCGTTCTTGAAACTTGAAGGCGTTTTTGTGCTTTTCAGACCGTGAGGAGCATGAATAAGTGTTTCTTCTGCAAATCTGAGTTCTGTGTCAAAAGTTACGTTCTCTGGATGAATTGAGCCCTACTGCCAATTCTAAGATGCACTTTGATCTAACTCCCCAGGGAAAGCTAGTACTTGAAAATTGAAGGCGTTTTTGTTCTTTTCAGACTGTGAGGAGCATGAATATGTGTTTCTTCTGCAAATCTGAGTTCTGTGTCAAAAGTTACGTGTTCTGGCTGAAATGAGCCCTACTGCCAATTCTGAGATGCACTTTGGTCTAACTCCTGAGGGAAAGCTCGTACTTGAAACTTGAAGGCGTTTTTGTGCTTTTCAGACCGTGAGGAGCATGAATATGTGTTTCTTCTGCAAATCTGAGTTCTGTGTCAAAAGTTACGTTCTCTGGATGAATTGAGCCCTACTGCCAATTCTAAGATGCACTTTGATCTAACTCCTCAGGGAAAGCTCGTGCTTGAAAGTTGAAGGCGTTTTTGTGCTTTTCAGACTGTGACGAGCATGAATATGTGTTTCTTCTGCAAATCTGAGCTCTGTCTCAAAAGTTACGTGTTCTGGCTGAAATGAGCCCTACTGCCAATTCTGAGATGCACTTTGCTCTAACTTCTAAGGGATAGTTCGTACTTGAAAATTGAAGTCGTTTTTGTCCTTTTCAGACCGTGAGGAGCATGAATATGTGTTTCTTCTGCAAATCTGACCTCTGTGACAAAAGTTACGTTTTCTGGCTGAAATGAGCCCTACTGCCAATTCTGTGATGCACTTTGGTCTAACTCCCCAGGGAAAGCTCGTACTTGAAAATTGAAGGCGTTTTTGTGCTTTTCAGACTGTGACGAGCATGAATATGTGTTTCTTCTGCAAATCTGAGCTCTTTGTCAAAAGTTACGTGTTCTGACTGAAATGAGCCCTACTGCCAATTCTGAGATGCACTTTGATCTAACTCCCCAGGGAAAGCTCGTTCTTGAAAGTTGAAGGCGTTTTTGTTCTTTTCAGACTGTGAGGAGCATGAATATGTGTTTCTTCTGCAAATCTGAGTTCTGTGTCAAAAGTTACGTGTTCTGGCTGAAATGAGCCCTACTGCCAATTCTGAGATGCACTTTGGTCTAATTCGTCAGGGAAAACTCGTACTTGAAAATTGAAGGCGTTTTTGTGCTTTTTAGACTGTGAGGAGGATGAATATGTGTTTCTTCTGCAAATATGATCTCTGTGTCAAAAGTTACGTGTTCTGGCTGAAATGAGCCCTACTGCCAATTCTGAGATGCACTTTGGTCTAACGCCTGAGGGAAAGCTCGTTCTTGAAACTTGAAGGTGTTTTTGTGCTTTTCAGACTGTGACGAGCATGAATATGTGTTTCTTCTGCAAATCTGAGCTCTGTCTCAAAAGTTACGTGTTCTGGCTGAAATGAGCCCTACTGCCAATTCTTAGATGCACTTTGATCTAACTCCTGAGGGAAAGCTCGTACTTGAAAATTGAAGGCGTTTTTGTGCTTTTCAGACAGTGACGAGCATGAATATGTGTTTCTTCTGCAAATCTGAGCTCTGTGTCAAAAGTTACGTGTTCTGGCTGAAATGAGCCCTACTGCCAATTCTGAGATGCACTTTGGTCTAACTCCTCCGAGAAAGCTCGTTCTTGAAACTTGAAGGCGTTTTTGTGCTTTTCAGACCGTGAGGAGCAAGAATAAGTGTTTCTTCTGCAAATCTGAGTTCTGTGTCTAAAGTTACGTTCTCTGGATGAATTGAGCCCTACTGCCAATTCTAAGATGCACTTTGATCTAACTCCCCAGGGAAAGCTAGTACTTGAAACTTGAAGGCGTTTTTGTGCTTTTCAGACCGTGAGGAGCATGAATAAGTGTTTCTTCTGCAAATCTGAGCTCTTTGTCAAAAGTTACGTTCTCTGAATGAATTGAGCCCTACTGCCAATTCTAAGATGCACTTTGATCTAACTCCTCAGGGAAAGCTCGTACTTGAAAATTGAAGGCGTTTTTGTGCTTTTCAGACAGTGACGAGCATGAATATGTGTTTCTTCTGCAAATCTGAGCTCTGTGTCAAAAGTTACGTTTTCTGGCTGAAATGAGCCCTACTGCCAATTCTGAGATGCACTTTGGTCTAACTCCTCAGAGAAAGCTCGTTCTTGAAACTTGAAGGCGTTTTTGTGCTTTTCAGACCGTGAGGAGCATGAATAAGTGTTTCTTCTGCAAATCTGAGTTCTGTGTCAAAAGTTACGTTCTCTGGATGAATTGAGCCCTACTGCCAATTCTAAGATGCACTTTGATCTAACTCCCCAGGGAAAGCTAGTACTTGAAAATTGAAGGCGTTTTTGTTCTTTTCAGACTGTGAGGAGCATGAATATGTGTTTCTTCTGCAAATCTGAGTTCTGTGTCAAAAGTTACGTGTTCTGGCTGAAATGAGCCCTACTGCCAATTCTGAGATGCACTTTGGTCTAACTCCTGAGGGAAAGCTCGTACTTGAAACTTGAAGGCGTTTTTGTGCTTTTCAGACCGTGAGGAGCATGAATATGTGTTTCTTCTGCAAATCTGAGTTCTGTGTCAAAAGTTACGTGTTCTGGCTGAAATGAGCCCTACTGCCAATTCTGAGATGCACTTTGGTCTAATTCGTCAGGGAAAACTCGTACTTGAAAATTGAAGCCGTTTTTGTGCTTTTTAGACTGTGAGGAGCATGAATATGTGTTTCTTCTGCAAATATGATCTCTCTGTAAAAAGTTACATGTTCTGGCTGAAATGAGCTCTACTGCCAATTCTGAGATGCACTTTGGTCTAACTCCTGAGGGAAAGCTCGTACTTGAAACCTGAAGGCGTTTTTGTGCTTTTCAGACTGTGACGAGCATGAATATGTGTTTCTTCTGCAAATCTGAGCTCTGTCTCAAAAGTTACGTGTTCTGGCTGAAATGAGCCCTACTGCCAATTCTGAGATGCACTTTGCTCTAACTTCTAAGGGATAGTTCGTACTTGAAAATTGAAGTCGTTTTTGTCCTTTTCAGACCGTGAGGAGCATGAATATGTGTTTCTTCTGCAAATCTGACCTCTGTGACAAAAGTTACGTTTTCTGGCTGAAATGAGCCCTACTGCCAATTCTGTGATGCACTTTGGTCTAACTCCTCAGAGAAAGCTCGTTCTTGAAACTTGAAGGCGTTTTTGTGCTTTTCAGACCGTGAGGAGCATGAATAAGTGTTTCTTCTGCAAATCTGAGTTCTGTGTCAAAAGTTACGTTCTCTGGATGAATTGAGCCCTACTGCCAATTCTAAGATGCACTTTGATCTAACTCCTCAGGGAAAGCTCGTGCTTGAAAGTTGAAGGCGTTTTTGTGCTTTTCAGACTGTGACGAGCATGAATATGTGTTTCTTCTGCAAATCTGAGCTCTGTCTCAAAAGTTACGTGTTCTGGCTGAAATGAGCCCTACTGCCAATTCTGAGATGCACTTTGCTCTAACTTCTAAGGGATAGTTCGTACTTGAAAATTGAAGTCGTTTTTGTCCTTTTCAGACCGTGAGGAGCATGAATATGTGTTTCTTCTGCAAATCTGACCTCTGTGACAAAAGTTACGTTTTCTGGCTGAAATGAGCCCTACTGCCAATTCTGTGATGCACTTTGGTCTAACTCCCCAGGGAAAGCTCGTACTTGAAAATTGAAGGCGTTTTTGTGCTTTTCAGACTGTGACGAGCATGAATATGTGTTTCTTCTGCAAATCTGAGCTCTTTGTCAAAAGTTACGTGTTCTGACTGAAATGAGCCCTACTGCCAATTCTGAGATGCACTTTGATCTAACTCCCCAGGGAAAGCTCGTTCTTGAAAGTTGAAGGCGTTTTTGTTCTTTTCAGACTGTGAGGAGCATGAATATGTGTTTCTTCTGCAAATCTGAGTTCTGTGTCAAAAGTTACGTGTTCTGGCTGAAATGAGCCCTACTGCCAATTCTGAGATGCACTTTGGTCTAATTCGTCAGGGAAAACTCGTACTTGAAAATTGAAGGCGTTTTTGTGCTTTTTAGACTGTGAGGAGGATGAATATGTGTTTCTTCTGCAAATATGATCTCTCTGTAAAAAGTTACGTGTTCTGGCTGAAATGAGCCCTACTGCCAATTCTGAGATGCACTTTGGTCTAACGCCTGAGGGAAAGCTCGTACTTGAAACTTGAAGGCGTTTTTGTGCTTTTCAGACTGTGACGAGCATGAATATGTGTTTCTTCTGCAAATCTGAGTTCTCTCTCAAAAGTTACGTGTTCTGGCTGAAATGAGCCCTACTGCCAATTCTGAGATGCACTTTGCTCTAACTTCTAAGGGATAGTTCGTACTTGAAAATTGAAGTCGTTTTTGTCCTTTTCAGACCGTGAGGAGCATGAATATGTGTTTCTTCTGCAAATCTGAGTTCTGTGTCAAAAGTTACGTTCTCTGGATGAATTGAGCCCTACTGCCAATTCTAAGATGCACTTTGATCTAACTCATCAGGGAAAGCTCGTGCTTGAAAGTTGAAGGCGTTTTTGTGCTTTTCAGACTGTGACGAGCATGAATATGTGTTTCTTCTGCAAATCTGAGCTCTGTCTCAAAAGTTACGTGTTCTGGCTGAAATGAGCCCTACTGCCAATTCTGAGATGCACTTTGCTCTAACTTCTAAGGGATAGTTCGTACTTGAAAATTGAAGTCGTTTTTGTCCTTTTCAGACCGTGAGGAGCATGAATATGTGTTTCTTCTGCAAATCTGACCTCTGTGACAAAAGTTACGTTTTCTGGCTGAAATGAGCCCTACTGCCAATTCTGTGATGCACTTTGGTCTAACTCCCCAGGGAAAGCTCGTACTTGAAAATTGAAGGCGTTTTTGTGCTTTTCAGACTGTGACGAGCATGAATATGTGTTTCTTCTGCAAATCTGAGCTCTTTGTCAAAAGTTACGTGTTCTGACTGAAATGAGCCCTACTGCCAATTCTGAGATGCACTTTGATCTAACTCCCCAGGGAAAGCTCGTTCTTGAAAGTTGAAGGCGTTTTTGTTCTTTTCAGACTGTGAGGAGCATGAATATGTGTTTCTTCTGCAAATCTGAGTTCTGTGTCAAAAGTTACGTGTTCTGGCTGAAATGAGCCCTACTGCCAATTCTGAGATGCACTTTGGTCTAATTCGTCAGGGAAAACTCGTACTTGAAAATTGAAGGCGTTTTTGTGCTTTTTAGACTGTGAGGAGGATGAATATGTGTTTCTTCTGCAAATATGATCTCTCTGTAAAAAGTTACGTGTTCTGGCTGAAATGAGCCCTACTGCCAATTCTGAGATGCACTTTGGTCTAACGCCTGAGGGAAAGCTCGTTCTTGAAACTTGAAGGTGTTTTTGTGCTTTTCAGACTGTGACGAGCATGAATATGTGTTTCTTCTGCAAATCTGAGCTCTGTCTCAAAAGTTACGTGTTCTGGCTGAAATGAGCCCTACTGCCAATTCTTAGATGCACTTTGATCTAACTCCTCAGGGAAAGCTCGTACTTGAAAATTGAAGGCGTTTTTGTGCTTTTCAGACAGTGACGAGCATGAATATGTGTTTCTTCTGCAAATCTGAGCTCTGTGTCAAAAGTTACGTGTTCTGGCTGAAATGAGCCCTACTGCCAATTCTGAGATGCACTTTGGTCTAACTCCTCCGAGAAAGCTCGTTCTTGAAACTTGAAGGCGTTTTTGTACTTTTCAGACCGTGAGGAGCAAGAATAAGTGTTTCTTCTGCAAATCTGAGTTCTGTGTCAAAAGTTACGTTCTCTGGATGAATTGAGCCCTACTGCCAATTCTAAGATGCACTTTGATCTAACTCCCCAGGGAAAGCTAGTACTTGAAAATTGAAGGCGTTTTTGTTCTTTTCAGACTGTGAGGAGCATGAATATGTGTTTCTTCTGCAAATCTGAGTTCTGTGTCAAAAGTTACGTGTTCTGGCTGAAATGAGCCCTACTGCCAATTCTGAGATGCACTTTGGTCTAATTCGTCAGGGAAAACTCGTACTTGAAAATTGAAGCCGTTTTTGTGCTTTTTAGACTGTGAGGAGCATGAATATGTGTTTCTTCTGCAAATATGATCTCTCTGTAAAAAGTTACATGTTCTGGCTGAAATGAGCTCTACTGCCAATTCTGAGATGCACTTTGGTCTAACTCCTGAGGGAAAGCTCGTACTTGAAACTTGAAGGCGTTTTTGTGCTTTTCAGACTGTGACGAGCATGAATATGTGTTTCTTCTGCAAATCTGAGCTCTCTCTCAAAAGTTACGTGTTCTGGCTGAAATGAGCCCTACTGCCAATTCTGAGATGCACTTTGCTCTAACTTCTAAGGGATAGTTCGTACTTGAAAATTGAAGTCGTTTTTGTCCTTTTCAGACCGTGAGGAGCATGAATATGTGTTTCTTCTGCAAATCTGAGTTCTGTGTCAAAAGTTACGTGTTCTGGCTGAAATGAGCCCTACTGCCAATTCTGAGATGCACTTTGGTCTAATTCGTCAGGGAAAACTCGTACTTGAAAATTGAAGCCGTTTTTGTGCTTTTTAGACTGTGAGGAGCATGAATATGTGTTTCTTCTGCAAATATGATCTCTCTGTAAAAAGTTACATGTTCTGGCTGAAATGAGCTCTACTGCCAATTCTGAGATGCACTTTGGTCTAACTCCTGAGGGAAAGCTCGTACTTGAAACTTGAAGGCGTTTTTGTGCTTTTCAGACTGTGACGAGCATGAATATGTGTTTCTTCTGCAAATCTGAGCTCTCTCTCAAAAGTTACGTGTTCTGGCTGAAATGAGCCCTACTGCCAATTCTGAGATGCACTTTGCTCTAACTTCTAAGGGATAGTTCGTACTTGAAAATTGAAGTCGTTTTTGTCCTTTTCAGACCGTGAGGAGCATGAATATGTGTTTCTTCTGCAAATCTGACCTCTGTGACAAAAGTTACGTTTTCTGGCTGAAATGAGCCCTACTGCCAATTCTGTGATGCACTTTGGTCTAACTCCTCAGAGAAAGCTCGTGCTTGAAAATTGAAGGCGTTTTTGTGCTTTTCAGACCGTGAGGAGCATGAATAAGTGTTTCTTCTGCAAATCTGAGTTCTGTGTCAAAAGTTACGTTCTCTGGATGAATTGAGCCCTACTGCCAATTCTAAGATGCACTTTGATCTAACTCCCCAGGGAAAGCTAGTACTTGAAAATTGAAGGCGTTTTTGTTCTTTTCAGACTGTGAGGAGCATGAATATGTGTTTCTTCTGCAAATCTGAGTTCTGTGTCAAAAGTTACGTGTTCTGGCTGAAATGAGCCCTACTGCCAATTCTGAGATGCACTTTGGTCTAATTCGTCAGGGAAAACTCGTACTTGAAAATTGAAGCCGTTTTTGTGCTTTTTAGACTGTGAGGAGCATGAATATGTGTTTCTTCTGCAAATATGATCTCTCTGTAAAAAGTTACATGTTGTGGCTGAAATGAGCTCTACTGCCAATTCTGAGATGCACTTTGGTCTAACTCCTGAGGGAAAGCTCGTACTTGAAACTTGAAGGCGTTTTTGTGCTTTTCAGACTGTGACGAGCATGAATATGTGTTTCTTCTGCAAATCTGAGCTCTCTCTCAAAAGTTACGTGTTCTGGCTGAAATGAGCCCTACTGCCAATTCTGAGATGCACTTTGCTCTAACTTCTAAGGGATAGTTCGTACTTGAAAATTGAAGTCGTTTTTGTCCTTTTCAGACCGTGAGGAGCATGAATATGTGTTTCTTCTGCAAATCTGACCTCTGTGACAAAAGTTACGTTTTCTGGCTGAAATGAGCCCTACTGCCAATTCTGTGATGCACTTTGGTCTAACTCCTCAGAGAAAGCTCGTTCTTGAAAATTGAAGGCGTTTTTGTGCTTTTCAGACCGTGAGGAGCATGAATAAGTGTTTCTTCTGCAAATCTGAGTTCTGTGTCAAAAGTTACGTTCTCTGGATGAATTGAGCCCTACTGCCAATTCTAAGATGCACTTTGATCTAACTCCTCAGGGAAAGCTCGTACTTGAAAATTGAAGGCGTTTTTGTGCTTTTCAGACTGTGACGAGCATGAATATGTGTTTCTTCTGCAAATCTGAGCTCTGTCTCAAAAGTTACGTGTTCTGTCTGAAATGAGCCCTACTGCCAATTCTGAGATGCACTTTGCTCTAACTTCTAAGGGATAGTTCGTACTTGAAAATTGAAGTCGTTTTTGTCCTTTTCAGACCGTGAGGAGCATGAATATGTGTTTCTTCTGCAAATCTGACCTCTGTGACAAAAGTTACGTTTTCTGGCTGAAATGAGCCCTACTGCCAATTCTGTGATGCACTTTGGTCTAACTCCCCAGGGAAAGCTCGTACTTGAAAATTGAAGGCGTTTTTGTGCTTTTCAGACTGTGACGAGCATGAATATGTGTTTCTTCTGCAAATCTGAGCTCTTTGTCAAAAGTTACGTGTTCTGACTGAAATGAGCCCTACTGCCAATTCTGAGATGCACTTTGGTCTAATTCGTCAGGGAAAACTCGTACTTGAAAATTGAAGGCGTTTTTGTGCTTTTTAGACTGTGAGGAGGATGAATATGTGTTTCTTCTGCAAATATGATCTCTCTGTAAAAAGTTACGTGTTCTGGCTGAAATGAGCCCTACTGCCAATTCTGAGATGCACTTTGGTCTAACTCCTGAGGGAAAGCTCGTTCTTGAAACTTGAAGGTGTTTTGTGCTTTTCAGACTGTGACGAGCATGAATATGTGTTTCTTCTGCAAATCTGAGCTCTGTCTCAAAAGTTACGTGTTCTGGCTGAAATGAGCCCTACTGCCATTTCTGAGATGCACTTTGCTCTAACTTCAAAGGGATAGTTCGTACTTGAAAATTGAAGTCGTTTTTGTCCTTTTCAGACCGTGAGGAGCATGAATATGTGTTTCTTCTGCAAATCTGACCTCTGTGACAAAAGTTACGTTTTCTGGCTGAAATGAGCCCTACTGCCAATTCTGTGATGCACTTTGGTCTAACTCCTCAGAGAAAGCTCGTTCTTGAAACTTCAAGGCGTTTTTGTGCTTTTCAGACCGTGAGGAGCATGAATAAGTGTTTCTTCTGCAAATCTGAGTTCTGTGTCAAAAGTTACGTGTTCTGGCTGAAATGAGCCCTACTGCCAATTCTGAGATGCACTTTGGTCTAATTCCTCAGGGAAAACTCGTACTTGAAAATTGAAGGCGTTTTTGTGCTTTTTAGACTGTGAGGAGGATGAATATGTGTTTCTTCTGCAAATATGATCTCTCTGTAAAAAGTTACGTGTTCTGGCTGAAATGAGCCCTACTGCCAATTCTGAGATGCACTTTGATCTAACTCCTCAGGGAAAGCTCGTACTTGAAACTTGAAGGCGTTTTTGTGCTTTTCAGACAGTGACGAGCATGAATATGTGTTTCTTCTGCAAATCTGAGCTCTGTGTCAAAAGTTACGTGTTCTGGCTGAAATGAGCCCTACTGCCAATTCTGAGATGCACTTTGGTCTAACTCCTCAGAGAAAGCTCGTTCTTGAAACTTGAAGGCGTTTTTGTGCTGTTCAGACCGTGAGGAGCATGAATATGTGTTTCTTCTGCAAATCTGACCTCTGTGACAAAAGTTACGTTTTCTGGCTGAAATGAGCCCTACTGCCAATTCTAAGATGCACTTTGATCTAACTCCCCAGGGAAAGCTAGTACTTGAAAATTGAAGGCGTTTTTGTTCTTTTCAGACTGTGAGGAGCATGAATATGTGTTTCTTCTGCAAATCTGAGTTCTGTGTCAAAAGTTACGTGTTCTGGCTGAAATGAGCCCTACTGCCAATTCTGAGATGCACTTTGGTCTAATTCGTCAGGGAAAACTCGTACTTGAAAATTGAAGGCGTTTTTGTGCTTTTTAGACCGTGAGGAGCATGAATATGTGTTTCTTCTGCAAATATGATCTCTCTGTAAAAAGTTACATGTTCTGGCTGAAATGAGGTCTACTGCCAATTCTGAGATGCACTTTGGTCTAACTCCCCAGGGAAAGCTCGTACTTGAAAATTGAAGGCGTTTTTGTGCTTTTCAGACTGTGACGAGCATGAATATGTGTTTCTTCTGCAAATCTGAGCTCTGTCTCAAAAGTTACGTGTTCTGGCTGAAATGAGCCCTACTGCCAATTCTGAGATGCACTTTGCTCTAACTTCTAAGGGATAGTTCGTACTTGAAAATTGAAGTCGTTTTTGTCCTTTTCAGACCGTGAGGAGCATGAATATGTGTTTCTTCTGCAAATCTGACCTCTGTGACAAAAGTTACGTTTTCTGGCTGAAATGAGCCCTACTGCCAATTCTGTGATGCACTTTGGTCTAACTCCCCAGGGAAAGCTCGTACTTGAAAATTGAAGGCGTTTTTGTGCTTTTCAGACTGTGACGAGCATGAATATGTGTTTCTTCTGCAAATCTGAGCTCTTTGTCAAAAGTTACGTGTTCTGACTGAAATGAGCCCTACTGCCAATTCTGAGATGCACTTTGATCTAACTCCACAGGGAAAGCTAGTACTTGAAAATTGAAGGCGTTTTTGTTCTTTTCAGACTGTGAGGAGCATGAATATGTGTTTCTTCTGCAAATCTGAGTTCTGTGTCAAAAGTTACGTGTTCTGGCTGAAATGAGCCCTACTGCCAATTCTGAGATGCACTTTGGTCTAATTCGTCAGGGAAAACTCGTACTTGAAAATTGAAGGCGTTTTTGTGCTTTTTAGACTGTGAGGAGCATGAATATGTGTTTCTTCTGCAAATATGATCTCTCTGTAAAAAGTTACGTGTTCTGGCTGAAATGAGCCCTACTGCCAATTCTGAGATGCACTTTGGTCTAACTCCTGAGGGAAAGCTCGTTCTTGAAACTTGAAGGTGTTTTTGTGCTTTTCAGACTGTGACGAGCATGAATATGTGTTTCTTCTGCAAATCTGAGCTCTGTCTCAAAAGTTACGTGTTCTGGCTGAAATGAGCCCTACTGCCAATTCTGAGATGCACTTTGGTCTAACTCCTCAGAGAAAGCTCGCTCTTGAACCTTGAAGGCGTTTTTGTGCTTTTCAGACCGTGAGGAGCATGAATATGTGTTTCTTCTGCAAATCTGACCTCTGTGACAAAAGTTACGTTTTCTGGCTGAAATGAGCCCTACTGCCAATTCTAAGATGCACTTTGGTCTAACTCCCCAGGGAAAGCTAGTACTTGAAAATTGAAGGCGTTTTTGTGCTTTTCAGACTGTGACGAGCATGAATATGTGTTTCTTCTGCAAATCTGAGCTCTTTGTCAAAAGTTACGTGTTCTGACTGAAATGAGCCCTACTGCCAATTCTGAGATGCACTTTGATCTAACTCCCCAGGGAAAGCTAGTACTTGAAAATTGAAGGCGTTTTTGTTCTTTTCAGACTGTGAGGAGCATGAATATGTGTTTCTTCTGCAAATCTGAGTTCTGTGTCAAAAGTTACGTGTTCTGGCTGAAATGAGCCCTACTGCCAATTCTGAGATGCACTTTGATCTAACTCCTCAGGGAAAGCTCGTACTTGAAACTTGAAGGCGTTTTTGTGCTTTTCAGACAGTGACGAGCATGAATATGTGTTTCTTCTGCAAATCTGAGCTCTGTGTCAAAAGTTACGTGTTCTGGCTGAAATGAGCCCTACTGCCAATTCTGAGATGCACTTTGGTCTAACTCCTCAGAGAAAGCTCGTTCTTGAAAATTGAAGGCGTTTTTGTTCTTTTCAGACTGTGAGGAGCATGAATATGTGTTTCTTCTGCAAATCTGAGTTCTGTGTCAAAAGTTACGTGTTCTGGCTGAAATGAGCCCTACTGCCAATTCTGAGATGCACTTTGGTCTAATTCGTCAGGGAAAACTCGTACTTGAAAATTGAAGGCGTTTTTGTGCTTTTTAGACCGTGAGGAGCATGAATATGTGTTTCTTCTGCAAATATGATCTCTCTGTAAAAAGTTACATGTTCTGGCTGAAATGAGCCCTACTGCCAATTCTGAGATGCACTTTGGTCTAACTCCCCAGGGAAAGCTCGTACTTGAAAATTGAAGGCGTTTTTGTGCTTTTCAGACTGTGACGAGCATGAATATGTGTTTCTTCTGCAAATCTGAGCTCTTTGTCAAAAGTTACGTGTTCTGACTGAAATGAGCCCTACTGCCAATTCTGAGATGCACTTTGGTCTAATTCGTCAGGGAAAGCTCGTACTTGAAACTTGAAGGCGTTTTTGTGCTTTTCAGACCGTGAGGAGCATGAATATGTGTTTCTTCTGCAAATCTGACCTCTGTGACAAAAGTTACGTTTTCTGGCTGAAATGAGCCCTACTGCCAATTCTAAGATGCACTTTGATCTAACTCCCCAGGGAAAGCTAGTACTTGAAAATTGAAGGCGTTTTTGTTCTTTTCAGACTGTGAGGAGCATGAATATGTGTTTCTTCTGCAAATCTGAGTTCTGTGTCAAAAGTTACGTGTTCTGGCTGAAATGAGCCCTACTGCCAATTCTGAGATGCACTTTGGTCTAACTCCTCAGAGAAAGCTCGTTCTTGAAACTTGAAGGCGTTTTTGTGCTTTTCAGACCGTGAGGAGCATGAATATGTGTTTCTTCTGCAAATCTGACCTCTGTGACAAAAGTTACGTTTTCTGGCTGAAATGAGCCCTACTGCCAATTCTAAGATGCACTTTGATCTAACTCCCCAGGGAAAGCTAGTACTTGAAAATTGAAGGCGTTTTTGTTCTTTTCAGACTGTGAGGAGCATGAATATGTGTTTCTTCTGCAAATCTGAGTTCTGTGTCAAAAGTTACGTGTTCTGGCTGAAATGAGCCCTACTGCCAATTCTGAGATGCACTTTGGTCTAATTCGTCAGGGAAAACTCGTACTTGAAAATTGAAGGCGTTTTTGTGCTTTTTAGACCGTGAGGAGCATGAATATGTGTTTCTTCTGCAAATATGATCTCTCTGTAAAAAGTTACATGTTCTGGCTGAAATGAGCTCTACTGCCAATTCTGAGATGCACTTTGGTCTAACTCCTGAGGGAAAGCTCGTACTTGAAACTTGAAGGCGTTTTTGTGCTTTTCAGACTGTGACGAGCATGAATATGTGTTTCTTCTGCAAATCTGAGCTCTGTCTCAAAAGTTACGTGTTCTGGCTGAAATGAGCCCTACTGCCAATTCTGAGATGCACTTTGCTCTAACTTCTAAGGGATAGTTCGTACTTGAAAATTGAAGTCGTTTTTGTCCTTTTCAGACCGTGAGGAGCATGAATATGTGTTTCTTCTGCAAATCTGACCTCTGTGACAAAAGTTACGTTTTCTGGCTGAAATGAGCCCTACTGCCAATTCTGTGATGCACTTTGGTCTAACTCCCCAGGGAAAGCTCGTACTTGAAAATTGAAGGCGTTTTTGTGCTTTTCAGACCGTGAGGAGCATGAATATGTGTTTCTTCTGCAAATCTGAGCTCTTTGTCAAAAGTTACGTGTTCTGACTGAAATGAGCCCTACTGCCAATTCTGAGGTGCACTTTGATCTAACTCCCCAGGGAAAGCTAGTACTTGAAAATTGAAGGCGTTTTTGTTCTTTTCAGACTGTGAGGAGCATGAATATGTGTTTCTTCTGCAAATCTGAGTTCTGTGTCAAAAGTTACGTGTTCTGGCTGAAATGAGCCCTACTGCCAATTCTGAGATGCACTTTGATCTAACTCCTCAGGGAAAGCTCGTACTTGAAACTTGAAGGCGTTTTTGTGCTTTTCAGACAGTGACGAGCATGAATATGTGTTTCTTCTGCAAATCTGAGCTCTGTGTCAAAAGTTACGTGTTCTGGCTGAAATGAGCCCTACTGCCAATTCTGAGATGCACTTTGGTCTAACTCCTCAGAGAAAGCTCGTTCTTGAAACTTGAAGGCGTTTTTGTCCTTTTCAGACCGTGAGGAGCATGAATATGTGTTTCTTCTGCAAATCTGACCTCTGTGACAAAAGTTACGTTTTCTGGCTGAAATGAGCCCTACTGCCAATTCTAAGATGCACTTTGATCTAACTCCCCAGGGAAAGCTAGTACTTGAAAATTGAAGGCGTTTTTGTTCTTTTCAGACTGTGAGGAGCATGAATATGTGTTTCTTCTGCAAATCTGAGTTCTGTGTCAAAAGTTACGTGTTCTGGCTGAAATGAGCCCTACTGCCAATTCTGAGATGCACTTTGGTCTAATTCGTCAGGGAAAACTCGTACTTGAAAATTGAAGGCGTTTTTGTGCTTTTTAGACCGTGAGGAGCATGAATATGTGTTTCTTCTGCAAATATGATCTCTCTGTAAAAAGTTACATGTTCTGGCTGAAATGAGCTCTACTGCCAATTCTGAGATGCACTTTGGTCTAACTCCTGAGGGAAAGCTCGTACTTGAAACTTGAAGGCGTTTTTGTGCTTTTCAGACTGTGACGAGCATGAATATGTGTTTCTTCTGCAAATCTGAGCTCTGTCTCAAAAGTTACGTGTTCTGGCTGAAATGAGCCCTACTGCCAATTCTGAGATGCACTTTGCTCTAACTTCTAAGGGATAGTTCGTACTTGAAAATTGAAGTCGTTTTTGTCCTTTTCAGACCGTGAGGAGCATGAATATGTGTTTCTTCTGCAAATCTGACCTCTGTGACAAAAGTTACGTTTTCTGGCTGAAATGAGCCCTACTGCCAATTCTGTGATGCACTTTGGTCTAACTCCCCAGGGAAAGCTCGTACTTGAAAATTGAAGGCGTTTTTGTTCTTTTCAGACTGTGAGGAGCATGAATATGTGTTTCTTCTGCAAATCTGAGTTCTGTGTCAAAAGTTACGTGTTCTGGCTGAAATGAGCCCTACTGCCAATTCTGAGATGCACTTTGGTCTAATTCGTCAGGGAAAACTCGTACTTGAAAATTGAAGGCGTTTTTGTGCTTTTTAGACCGTGAGGAGCATGAATATGTGTTTCTTCTGCAAATATGATCTCTCTGTAAAAAGTTACATGTTCTGGCTGAAATGAGCTCTACTGCCAATTCTGAGATGCACTTTGGTCTAACTCCTGAGGGAAAGCTCGTACTTGAAACTTGAAGGCGTTTTTGTGCTTTTCAGACTGTGACGAGCATGAATATGTGTTTCTTCTGCAAATCTGAGCTCTGTCTCAAAAGTTACGTGTTCTGGCTGAAATGAGCCCTACTGCCAATTCTGAGATGCACTTTGCTCTAACTTCTAAGGGATAGTTCGTACTTGAAAATTGAAGTCGTTTTTGTCCTTTTCAGACCGTGAGGAGCATGAATATGTGTTTCTTCTGCAAATCTGACCTCTGTGACAAAAGTTACGTTTTCTGGCTGAAATGAGCCCTACTGCCAATTCTGTGATGCACTTTGGTCTAACTCCCCAGGGAAAGCTCGTACTTGAAAATTGAAGGCGTTTTTGTGCTTTTCAGACCGTGAGGAGCATGAATATGTGTTTCTTCTGCAAATCTGAGCTCTTTGTCAAAAGTTACGTGTTCTGACTGAAATGAGCCCTACTGCCAATTCTGAGGTGCACTTTGATCTAACTCCCCAGGGAAAGCTAGTACTTGAAAATTGAAGGCGTTTTTGTTCTTTTCAGACTGTGAGGAGCATGAATATGTGTTTCTTCTGCAAATCTGAGTTCTGTGTCAAAAGTTACGTGTTCTGGCTGAAATGAGCCCTACTGCCAATTCTGAGATGCACTTTGATCTAACTCCTCAGGGAAAGCTCGTACTTGAAACTTGAAGGCGTTTTTGTGCTTTTCAGACAGTGACGAGCATGAATATGTGTTTCTTCTGCAAATCTGAGCTCTGTGTCAAAAGTTACGTGTTCTGGCTGAAATGAGCCCTACTGCCAATTCTGAGATGCACTTTGGTCTAACTCCTCAGAGAAAGCTCGTTCTTGAAACTTGAAGGCGTTTTTGTCCTTTTCAGACCGTGAGGAGCATGAATATGTGTTTCTTCTGCAAATCTGACCTCTGTGACAAAAGTTACGTTTTCTGGCTGAAATGAGCCCTACTGCCAATTCTAAGATGCACTTTGATCTAACTCCCCAGGGAAAGCTAGTACTTGAAAATTGAAGGCGTTTTTGTTCTTTTCAGACTGTGAGGAGCATGAATATGTGTTTCTTCTGCAAATCTGAGTTCTGTGTCAAAAGTTACGTGTTCTGGCTGAAATGAGCCCTACTGCCAATTCTGAGATGCACTTTGGTCTAATTCGTCAGGGA
Organism: Pantherophis guttatus; assembly: GCF_059756535.1. Classification (NCBI taxonomy): domain Eukaryota; kingdom Metazoa; phylum Chordata; class Lepidosauria; order Squamata; family Colubridae; genus Pantherophis; species Pantherophis guttatus. The sequence goes on along the minus strand of NC_142065.1, from coordinate 114,832,819 downwards.
AAACTCGTACTTGAAAATTGAAGGCGTTTTTGTGCTTTTTAGACCGTGAGGAGCATGAATATGTGTTTCTTCTGCAAATATGATCTCTCTGTAAAAAGTTACATGTTCTGGCTGAAATGAGCTCTACTGCCAATTCTGAGATGCACTTTGGTCTAACTCCTGAGGGAAAGCTCGTACTTGAAACTTGAAGGCGTTTTTGTGCTTTTCAGACTGTGACGAGCATGAATATGTGTTTCTTCTGCAAATCTGAGCTCTGTCTCAAAAGTTACGTGTTCTGGCTGAAATGAGCCCTACTGCCAATTCTGAGATGCACTTTGCTCTAACTTCTAAGGGATAGTTCGTACTTGAAAATTGAAGTCGTTTTTGTCCTTTTCAGACCGTGAGGAGCATGAATATGTGTTTCTTCTGCAAATCTGACCTCTGTGACAAAAGTTACGTTTTCTGGCTGAAATGAGCCCTACTGCCAATTCTGTGATGCACTTTGGTCTAACTCCCCAGGGAAAGCTCGTACTTGAAAATTGAAGGCGTTTTTGTGCTTTGCAGACTGTGACGAGCATGAATATGTGTTTCTTCTGCAAATCTGAGCTCTTTGTCAAAAGTTACGTGTTCTGACTGAAATGAGCCCTACTGCCAATTCTGAGATGCACTTTGATCTAACTCCCCAGGGAAAGCTCGTACTTGAAAATTGAAGGCGTTTTTGTTCTTTTCAGACTGTGAGGAGCATGAATATGTGTTTCTTCTGCAAATCTGAGTTCTGTGTCAAAAGTTACGTGTTCTGGCTGAAATGAGCCCTACTGCCAATTCTGAGATGCACTTTGGTCTAATTCGTCAGGGAAAACTCGTACTTGAAAATTGAAGGCGTTTTTGTGCTTTTTAGACTGTGAGGAGGATGAATATGTGTTTCTTCTGCAAATATGATCTCTCTGTAAAAAGTTACGTGTTCTGGCTGAAATGAGCCCTACTGCCAATTCTGAGATGCACTTTGGTCTAACTCCTGAGGGAAAGCTCGTACTTGAAACTTGAAGGCGTTTTTGTGCTTTTCAGACCGTGAGGAGCATGAATATGTGTTTCTTCTGCAAATCTGACCTCTGTGACAAAAGTTACGTTTTCTGGCTGAAATGAGCCCTACTGCCAATTCTGTGATGCACTTTGATCTAACTCCCCAGGGAAAGCTAGTACTTGAAAATTGAAGGCGTTTTTGTTCTTTTCAGACTGTGAGGAGCATGAATATGTGTTTCTTCTGCAAATCTGAGTTCTGTGTCAAAAGTTACGTGTTCTGGCTGAAATGAGCCCTACTGCCAATTCTGAGATGCACTTTGATCTAACTCCTCAGGGAAAGCTCGTACTTGAAACTTGAAGGCGTTTTTGTGCTTTTCAGACAGTGACGAGCATGAATATGTGTTTCTTCTGCAAATCTGAGCTCTGTGTCAAAAGTTACGTGTTCTGGCTGAAATGAGCCCTACTGCCAATTCTGAGATGCACTTTGGTCTAACTCCTCAGAGAAAGCTCGTTCTTGAAACTTGAAGGCGTTTTTGTGCTTTTCAGACCGTGAGGAGCATGAATATGTGTTTCTTCTGCAAATCTGACCTCTGTGACAAAAGTTACGTTTTCTGGCTGAAATGAGCCCTACTGCCAATTCTAAGATGCACTTTGATCTAACTCCCCAGGGAAAGCTAGTACTTGAAAATTGAAGGCGTTTTTGTTCTTTTCAGACTGTGAGGAGCATGAATATGTGTTTCTTCTGCAAATCTGAGTTCTGTGTCAAAAGTTACGTGTTCTGGCTGAAATGAGCCCTACTGCCAATTCTGAGATGCACTTTGGTCTAATTCGTCAGGGAAAACTCGTACTTGAAAATTGAAGGCGTTTTTGTGCTTTTTAGACCGTGAGGAGCATGAATATGTGTTTCTTCTGCAAATATGATCTCTCTGTAAAAAGTTACATGTTCTGGCTGAAATGAGCTCTACTGCCAATTCTGAGATGCACTTTGGTCTAACTCCTGAGGGAAAGCTCGTACTTGAAACTTGAAGGCGTTTTTGTCCTTTTCAGACCGTGAGGAGCATGAATATGTGTTTCTTCTGCAAATCTGACCTCTGTGACAAAAGTTACGTTTTCTGGCTGAAATGAGCCCTACTGCCAATTCTGTGATGCACTTTGGTCTAACTCCCCAGGGAAAGCTCGTACTTGAAAATTGAAGGCGTTTTTGTGCTTTGCAGACTGTGACGAGCATGAATATGTGTTTCTTCTGCAAATCTGAGCTCTTTGTCAAAAGTTACGTGTTCTGACTGAAATGAGCCCTACTGCCAATTCTGAGATGCACTTTGATCTAACTCCCCAGGGAAAGCTAGTACTTGAAAATTGAAGGCGTTTTTGTTCTTTTCAGACTGTGAGGAGCATGAATATGTGTTTCTTCTGCAAATCTGAGTTCTGTGTCAAAAGTTACGTGTTCTGGCTGAAATGAGCCCTACTGCCAATTCTGAGATGCACTTTGATCTAACTCCTCAGGGAAAGCTCGTACTTGAAACTTGAAGGCGTTTTTGTGCTTTTCAGACAGTGACGAGCATGAATATGTGTTTCTTCTGCAAATCTGAGCTCTGTGTCAAAAGTTACGTGTTCTGGCTGAAATGAGCCCTACTGCCAATTCTGAGATGCACTTTGGTCTAACTCCTCAGAGAAAGCTCGTTCTTGAAACTTGAAGGCGTTTTTGTGCTTTTCAGACCGTGAGGAGCATGAATATGTGTTTCTTCTGCAAATCTGACCTCTGTGACAAAAGTTACGTTTTCTGGCTGAAATGAGCCCTACTGCCAATTCTAAGATGCACTTTGATCTAACTCCCCAGGGAAAGCTAGTACTTGAAAATTGAAGGCGTTTTTGTTCTTTTCAGACTGTGAGGAGCATGAATATGTGTTTCTTCTGCAAATCTGAGTTCTGTGTCAAAAGTTACGTGTTCTGGCTGAAATGAGCCCTACTGCCAATTCTGAGATGCACTTTGGTCTAATTCGTCAGGGAAAACTCGTACTTGAAAATTGAAGGCGTTTTTGTGCTTTTTAGACCGTGAGGAGCATGAATATGTGTTTCTTCTGCAAATATGATCTCTCTGTAAAAAGTTACATGTTCTGGCTGAAATGAGCTCTACTGCCAATTCTGAGATGCACTTTGGTCTAACTCCTGAGGGAAAGCTCGTACTTGAAACTTGAAGGCGTTTTTGTGCTTTTCAGACTGTGACGAGCATGAATATGTGTTTCTTCTGCAAATCTGAGCTCTGTCTCAAAAGTTACGTGTTCTGGCTGAAATGAGCCCTACTGCCAATTCTGAGATGCACTTTGCTCTAACTTCTAAGGGATAGTTCGTACTTGAAAATTGAAGTCGTTTTTGTCCTTTTCAGACCGTGAGGAGCATGAATATGTGTTTCTTCTGCAAATCTGACCTCTGTGACAAAAGTTACGTTTTCTGGCTGAAATGAGCCCTACTGCCAATTCTGTGATGCACTTTGGTCTAACTACCCAGGGAAAGCTCGTACTTGAAAATTGAAGGCGTTTTTGTGCTTTTCAGACTGTGACGAGCATGAATATGTGTTTCTTCTGCAAATCTGAGCTCTTTGTCAAAAGTTACGTGTTCTGACTGAAATGAGCCCTACTGCCAATTCTGAGATGCACTTTGATCTAACTCCCCAGGGAAAGCTAGTACTTGAAAATTGAAGGCGTTTTTGTTCTTTTCAGACTGTGAGGAGCATGAATATGTGTTTCTTCTGCAAATCTGAGTTCTGTGTCAAAAGTTACGTGTTCTGGCTGAAATGAGCCCTACTGCCAATTCTGAGATGCACTTTGGTCTAATTCGTCAGGGAAAACTCGTACTTGAAAATTGAAGGCGTTTTTGTGCTTTTTAGACTGTGAGGAGCATGAATATGTGTTTCTTCTGCAAATATGATCTCTCTGTAAAAAGTTACGTGTTCTGGCTGAAATGAGCCCTACTGCCAATTCTGAGATGCACTTTGGTCTAACTCCTGAGGGAAAGCTCGTTCTTGAAACTTGAAGGTGTTTTTGTGCTTTTCAGACTGTGACGAGCATGAATATGTGTTTCTTCTGCAAATCTGAGCTCTGTCTCAAAAGTTACGTGTTCTGGCTGAAATGAGCCCTACTGCCAATTCTGAGATGCACTTTGGTCTAACTCCTCAGAGAAAGCTCGCTCTTGAACCTTGAAGGCGTTTTTGTGCTTTTCAGACCGTGAGGAGCATGAATATGTGTTTCTTCTGCAAATCTGACCTCTGTGACAAAAGTTACGTTTTCTGGCTGAAATGAGCCCTACTGCCAATTCTAAGATGCACTTTGATCTAACTCCCCAGGGAAAGCTAGTACTTGAAAATTGAAGGCGTTTTTGTTCTTTTCAGACTGTGAGGAGCATGAATATGTGTTTCTTCTGCAAATCTGACCTCTGTGACAAAAGTTACGTTTTCTGGCTGAAATGAGCCCTACTGCCAATTCTGTGATGCACTTTGGTCTAACTACCCAGGGAAAGCTCGTACTTGAAAATTGAAGGCGTTTTTGTGCTTTTCAGACTGTGACGAGCATGAATATGTGTTTCTTCTGCAAATCTGAGCTCTTTGTCAAAAGTTACGTGTTCTGACTGAAATGAGCCCTACTGCCAATTCTGAGATGCACTTTGATCTAACTCCCCAGGGAAAGCTAGTACTTGAAAATTGAAGGCGTTTTTGTTCTTTTCAGACTGTGAGGAGCATGAATATGTGTTTCTTCTGCAAATCTGAGTTCTGTGTCAAAAGTTACGTGTTCTGGCTGAAATGAGCCCTACTGCCAATTCTGAGATGCACTTTGGTCTAATTCGTCAGGGAAAACTCGTACTTGAAAATTGAAGGCGTTTTTGTGCTTTTTAGACTGTGAGGAGCATGAATATGTGTTTCTTCTGCAAATATGATCTCTCTGTAAAAAGTTACGTGTTCTGGCTGAAATGAGCCCTACTGCCAATTCTGAGATGCACTTTGGTCTAACTCCTGAGGGAAAGCTCGTTCTTGAAACTTGAAGGTGTTTTTGTGCTTTTCAGACTGTGACGAGCATGAATATGTGTTTCTTCTGCAAATCTGAGCTCTGTCTCAAAAGTTACGTGTTCTGGCTGAAATGAGCCCTACTGCCAATTCTGAGATGCACTTTGGTCTAACTCCTCAGAGAAAGCTCGCTCTTGAACCTTGAAGGCGTTTTTGTGCTTTTCAGACCGTGAGGAGCATGAATATGTGTTTCTTCTGCAAATCTGACCTCTGTGACAAAAGTTACGTTTTCTGGCTGAAATGAGCCCTACTGCCAATTCTAAGATGCACTTTGATCTAACTCCCCAGGGAAAGCTAGTACTTGAAAATTGAAGGCGTTTTTGTTCTTTTCAGACTGTGAGGAGCATGAATATGTGTTTCTTCTGCAAATCTGAGTTCTGTGTCAAAAGTTACGTGTTCTGGCTGAAATGAGCCCTACTGCCAATTCTGAGATGCACTTTGGTCTAATTCGTCAGGGAAAACTCGTACTTGAAAATTGAAGGCGTTTTTGTGCTTTTTAGACCGTGAGGAGCATGAATATGTGTTTCTTCTGCAAATATGATCTCTCTGTAAAAAGTTACATGTTCTGGCTGAAATGAGCTCTACTGTCAATTCTGAGATGCACTTTGGTCTAACTCCTGAGGGAAAGCTCGTACTTGAAACTTGAAGGCGTTTTTGTGCTTTTCAGACTGTGACGAGCATGAATATGTGTTTCTTCTGCAAATCTGAGCTCTGTCTCAAAAGTTACGTGTTCTGGCTGAAATGAGCCCTACTGCCAATTCTGAGATGCACTTTGCTCTAACTTCTAAGGGATAGTTCGTACTTGAAAATTGAAGTCGTTTTTGTCCTTTTCAGACCGTGAGGAGCATGAATATGTGTTTCTTCTGCAAATCTGACCTCTGTGACAAAAGTTACGTTTTCTGGCTGAAATGAGCCCTACTGCCAATTCTGTGATGCACTTTGGTCTAACTCCCCAGGGAAAGCTAGTACTTGAAAATTGAAGGCGTTTTTGTTCTTTTCAGACTGTGAGGAGCATGAATATGTGTTTCTTCTGCAAATCTGAGTTCTGTGTCAAAAGTTACGTGTTCTGGCTGAAATGAGCCCTACTGCCAATTCTGAGATGCACTTTGGTCTAATTCGTCAGGGAAAACTCGTACTTGAAAATTGAAGGCGTTTTTGTGCTTTTTAGACCGTGAGGAGCATGAATATGTGTTTCTTCTGCAAATATGATCTCTCTGTAAAAAGTTACATGTTCTGGCTGAAATGAGCTCTACTGCCAATTCTGAGATGTACTTTGGTCTAACTCCTGAGGGAAAGCTCGTACTTGAAACTTGAAGGCGTTTTTGTGCTTTTCAGACTGTGACGAGCATGAATATGTGTTTCTTCTGCAAATCTGAGCTCTGTCTCAAAAGTTAGGTGTTCTGGCTGAAATGAGCCCTACTGCCAATTCTGAGATGCACTTTGCTCTAACTTCTAAGGGATAGTTCGTACTTGAAAATTGAAGTCGTTTTTGTCCTTTTCAGACTGTGAGGAGCATGAATATGTGTTTCTTCTGCAAATCTGACCTCTGTGACAAAAGTTACGTTTTCTGGCTGAAATGAGCCCTACTGCCAATTCTGTGATGCACTTTGGTCTAACTCCCCAGGGAAAGCTCGTACTTGAAAATTGAAGGCGTTTTTGTGCTTTTCAGACTGTGACGAGCATGAATATGTGTTTCTTCTGCAAATCTGACCTCTGTGACAAAAGTTACGTTTTCTGGCTGAAATGAGCCCTACTGCCAATTCTGTGATGCACTTTGGTCTAACTCCCCAGGGAAAGCTCGTACTTGAAACTTGAAGGTGTTTTTGTGCTTTTCAGACTGTGACGAGCATGAATATGTGTTTCTTCTGCAAATCTGAGCTCTGTCTCAAAAGTTACGTTTTCTGGCTGAAATGAGCCCTACTGCCAATTTTGTGATGCACTTTGGTCTAACTCCCCAGGGAAAGCTAGTACTTGAAAATTGAAGGCGTTTTTGTTCTTTTCAGACTGTGAGGAGCATGAATATGTGTTTCTTCTGCAAATCTGAGTTCTGTGTCAAAAGTTACGTGTTCTGGCTGAAATGAGCCCTACTGCCAATTCTGAGATGCACTTTGGTCTAATTCGTCAGGGAAAACTCGTACTTGAAAATTGAAGGCGTTTTTGTACTTTTTAGACCGTGAGGAGCATGAATATGTGTTTCTTCTGCAAATATGATCTCTCTGTAAAAAGTTACATGTTCTGGCTGAAATGAGCTCTACTGCCAATTCTGAGATGCACTTTGATCTAACTCCCCAGGGAAAGCTAGTACTTGAAAATTGAAGGCGTTTTTGTTCTTTTCAGACTGTGAGGAGCATGAATATGTGTTTCTTCTGCAAATATGATCTCTCTGTAAAAAGTTACGTGTTCTGGCTGAAATGAGCCCTACTGCCAATTCTGAGATGCACTTTGGTCTAACTCCTGAGGGAAAGCTCGTTCTTGAAACTTGAAGGTGTTTTTGTGCTTTTCAGACTGTGACGAGCATGAATATGTGTTTCTTCTGCAAATCTGAGCTCTGTCTCAAAAGTTACGTGTTCTGGCTGAAATGAGCCCTACTGCCAATTCTGAGATGCACTTTGCTCTAACTTCTAAGGGATAGTTCGTACTTGAAAATTGAAGGCGTTTTTGTTCTTTTCAGACTGTGAGGAGCATGAATATGTGTTTCTTCTGCAAATCTGAGTTCTGTGTCAAAAGTTACGTTCTCTGGATGAATTGAGCCCTACTGCCAATTCTAAGATGCACTTTGATCTAACTCCCCAGGGAAAGCTAGTACTTGAAAATTGAAGGCGTTTTTGTGCTTTTCAGACTGTGAAGAGCATGAATATGTGTTTCTTCTGCAAATCTGAGCTCTGTGTCAAAAGTTACGTGTTCTGGCTGAAATGAGCCCTACTGCCAATTCTGAGATGCACTTTGCTCTAACTTCTAAGGAAAAGTTCGTACTTGAAAATTGAAGTCGTTTTTGTGCTTTTCAGACCGTGAGGAGCATGAATATGTGTTTCTTCTGCAAATATGATCTCTCTGTAAAAAGTTACGTGTTCTGGCTGAAATGAGCCCTACTGCCAATTCTGAGATGCACTTTGGTCTAACTCCTGAGGGAAAGCTCGTACTTGAAACTTGAAGGCGTTTTTGTGCTTTTCAGACCGTGAGGAGCATGAATATGTGTTTCTTCTGCAAATCTGAGTTCTGTGTCAAAAGTTACGTGTTCTGGCTGAAATGAGCCCTACTGCCAATTCTGAGATGCACTTTGGTCTAATTCGTCACGGAAAACTCGTACTTGAAAATTGAAGCCGTTTTTGTTCTTTTTAGACTGTGAGGAGCATGAATATGTGTTTCTTCTGCAAATATGATCTCTCTGTAAAAAGTTACATGTTCTGGCTGAAATGAGCTCTACTGCCAATTCTGAGATGCACTTTGGTCTAACTCCTGAGGGAAAGCTCGTACTTGAAACTTGAAGGCGTTTTTGTGCTTTTCAGACTGTGACGAGCATGAATATGTGTTTCTTCTGCAAATCTGAGCTCTGTCTCAAAAGTTACGTTTTCTGGCTGAAATGAGCCCTACTGCCAATTCTGTGATGCACTTTGGTCTAACTCCCCAGGGAAAGCTCGTACTTGAAAATTGAAGGCGTTTGTGTGCTTTTCAGACTGTGACGAGCATGAATATGTGTTTCTTCTGCAAATCTGATCTCTTTGTCAAAAGTTACGTTTTCTGGCTGAAATGAGCCCTACTGCCAATTCTGAGATGCACTTTGATGTAACTCCCCAGGGAAAGCTAGTACTTGAAAATTGAAGGCGTTTTTGTTCTTTTCAAACTGTGAGGAGCATGAATATGTGTTTCTTCTGCAAATCTGAGTTCTGTGTCAAAAGTTACGTGTTCTGGCTGAAATGAGCCCTACTGCCAATTCTGAGATGCACTTTGGTCTAACTCCTCAGAGAAAGCTCGTACTTGAAACTTGAAGGTGTTTTTGTTCTTTTCAGACTGTGACGAGCATGAATATGTGTTTCTTCTGCAAATCTGAGCTCTGTCTCAAAAGTTACGTGTTCTGGCTGAAATGAGCCCTACTGCCAATTCTGAGATGCACTTTGCTCTAACTTCTAAGGGAAAGTTCGTACTTGAAAATTGAAGTCGTTTTTGTGCTTTTCAGACCGTGACGAGCATGAATATGTGTTTCTTCTGCAAATCTGACCTCTGTGACAAAAGTTACGTTTTCTGGCTGAAATGAGCCCTACTGCCAATTCTGTGATGCACTTTTGTCTAACTCCTCAGGGAAATCTCGTGCTTGAAAGTTGAAGGCGGTTTTGTGCTTTTTAGACTGTGAGGAGCATGAATATGTGTTTCTTCTGCAAATATGATCTCTCTGTAAAAAGTTACGTGTTCTGGATGAATTGAGCCCTACTGCCAATTCTGTGATGCACTTTGGTCTAACTCCTCAGAGAAAGCTCGTTCTTGAAACTTGAAGGGGTTTTTGTGCTTTTCAGACCGTGAGGAGCATGAATAAGTGTTTCTTCTGCAAATCTGAGCTCTTTGTCAAAAGTTACGTTCTCTGAATGAATTGAGCCCTACTGCCAATTCTAAGATGCACTTTGATCTAACTCCTCAGGGAAAGCTCGTACTTGAAAATTGAAGGCGTTTTTGTGCTTTTCAGACAGTGACGAGCATGAATATGTGTTTCTTCTGCAAATCTGAGCTCTGTGTCAAAAGTTACGTGTTCTGGCTGAAATGAGCCCTACTGCCAATTCTGAGATGCACTTTGGTCTAACTCCCCAGGGAAAGCTAGTACTTGAAAATTGAAGGCGTTTTTGTGCTTTTCAGACTGTGAAGAGCATGAATATGTGTTTCTTCTGCAAATCTGAGCTCTGTGTCAAAAGTTACGTGTTCTGGCTGAAATGAGCCCTACTGCCAATTCTGAGATGCACTTTGCTCTAACTTCTAAGGAAAAGTTCGTACTTGAAAATTGAAGTCGTTTTTGTGCTTTTCAGACCGTGAGGAGCATGAATATGTGTTTCTTCTGCAAATATGATCTCTCTGTAAAAAGTTACGTGTTCTGGCTGAAATGAGCCCTACTGCCAATTCTGAGATGCACTTTGGTCTAACTCCTGAGGGAAAGCTCGTACTTGAAACTTGAAGGCGTTTTTGTGCTTTTCAGACCGTGAGGAGCATGAATATGTGTTTCTTCTGCAAATCAGTTCTGTGTCAAAAGTTACGTGTTCTGGCTGAAATGAGCCCTACTGCCAATTCTGAGATGCACTTTGGTCTAATTCGTCACGGAAAACTCGTACTTGAAAATTGAAGCCGTTTTTGTTCTTTTTAGACTGTGAGGAGCATGAATATGTGTTTCTTCTGCAAATATGATCTCTCTGTAAAAAGTTACATGTTCTGGCTGAAATGAGCTCTACTGCCAATTCTGAGATGCACTTTGGTCTAACTCCTGAGGGAAAGCTCGTACTTGAAACTTGAAGGCGTTTTTGTGCTTTTCAGACTGTGACGAGCATGAATATGTGTTTCTTCTGCAAATCTGAGCTCTGTCTCAAAAGTTACGTTTTCTGGCTGAAATGAGCCCTACTGCCAATTCTGTGATGCACTTTGGTCTAACTCCCCAGGGAAAGCTCGTACTTGAAAATTGAAGGCGTTTGTGTGCTTTTCAGACTGTGACGAGCATGAATATGTGTTTCTTCTGCAAATCTGATCTCTTTGTCAAAAGTTACGTTTTCTGGCTGAAATGAGCCCTACTGCCAATTCTGAGATGCACTTTGATGTAACTCCCCAGGGAAAGCTAGTACTTGAAAATTGAAGGCGTTTTTGTTCTTTTCAGACTGTGAGGAGCATGAATATGTGTTTCTTCTGCAAATCTGAGTTCTGTGTCAAAAGTTACGTGTTCTGGCTGAAATGAGCCCTACTGCCAATTCTGAGATGCACTTTGGTCTAACTCCTCAGAGAAAGCTCGTACTTGAAACTTGAAGGTGTTTTTGTTCTTTTCAGACTGTGACGAGCATGAATATGTGTTTCTTCTGCAAATCTGAGCTCTGTCTCAAAAGTTACGTGTTCTGGCTGAAATGAGCCCTACTGCCAATTCTGAGATGCACTTTGCTCTAACTTCTAAGGGAAAGTTCGTACTTGAAAATTGAAGTCGTTTTTGTGCTTTTCAGACCGTGACGAGCATGAATATGTGTTTCTTCTGCAAATCTGACCTCTGTGACAAAAGTTACGTTTTCTGGCTGAAATGAGCCCTACTGCCAATTCTGTGATGCACTTTTGTCTAACTCCTCAGGGAAATCTCGTGCTTGAAAGTTGAAGGCGGTTTTGTGCTTTTTAGACCGTGAGGAGCATGAATATGTGTTTCTTCTGCAAATATGATCTCTCTGTAAAAAGTTACGTGTTCTGGATGAATTGAGCCCTACTGCCAATTCTGTGATGCACTTTGGTCTAACTCCTCAGAGAAAGCTCGTTCTTGAAACTTGAAGGGGTTTTTGTGCTTTTCAGACCGTGAGGAGCATGAATAAGTGTTTCTTCTGCAAATCTGAGCTCTTTGTCAAAAGTTACGTTCTCTGAATGAATTGAGCCCTACTGCCAATTCTAAGATGCACTTTGATCTAACTCCTCAGGGAAAGCTCGTACTTGAAAATTGAAGGCGTTTTTGTGCTTTTCAGACAGTGACGAGCATGAATATGTGTTTCTTCTGCAAATCTGAGCTCTGTGTCAAAAGTTACGTGTTCTGGCTGAAATGAGCCCTACTGCCAATTCTGAGATGCACTTTGGTCTAACTCCTCAGAGAAAGCTCGTTCTTGAAACTTGAAGGCGTTTTTGTGCTTTTCAGACCGTGAGGAGCATGAATAAGTGTTTCTTCTGCAAATCTGAGTTCTGTGTCAAAAGTTACGTTCTCTGGATGAATTGAGCCCTACTGCCAATTCTAAGATGCACTTTGATCTAACTCCCCAGGGAAAGCTAGTACTTGAAAATTGAAGGCGTTTTTGTTCTTTTCAGACTGTGAGGAGCATGAATATGTGTTTCTTCTGCAAATCTGAGTTCTGTGTCAAAAGTTACGTTCTCTGGATGAATTGAGCCCTACTGCCAATTCTAAGATGCACTTTGATCTAACTCCCCAGGGAAAGCTAGTACTTGAAAATTGAAGGCGTTTTTGTTCTTTTCAGACTGTGAGGAGCATGAATATGTGTTTCTTCTGCAAATCTGAGTTCTGTGTCAAAAGTTACGTGTTCTGGCTGAAATGAGCCCTACTGCCAATTCTGAGATGCACTTTGGTCTAATTCTTCAGGGAAAACTCGTACTTGAAAATTGTAGGCGTTTTTGTGCTTTTTAGACTGTGAGGAGGATGAATATGTGTTTCTTCTGCAAATATGATCTCTCTGTAAAAAGTTACGTGTTCTGGCTGAAATGAGCCCTACTGCAAATTCTGAGATGCACTTTGGTCTAACTCCTGAGGGAAAGCTCGTACTTGAAACTTGAAGGCGTTTTTGTGCTTTTCAGACCGTGAGGAGCATGAATATGTGTTTCTTCTGCAAATCTGAGTTCTGTGTCAAAAGTTACGTGTTCTGGCTGAAATGAGCCCTACTGCCAATTCTGAGATGCACTTTGGTCTAATTCGTCAGGGAAAACTCGTACTTGAAAATTGAAGCCGTTTTTGTGCTTTTTAGACTGTGAGGAGCATGAATATGTGTTTCTTCTGCAAATATGATCTCTCTGTAAAAAGTTACATGTTCTGGCTGAAATGAGCTCTACTGCCAATTCTGAGATGCACTTTGGTCTAACTCCTGAGGGAAAGCGCGTACTTGAAAGTTGAAGGCGTTTTTGTGCTTTTCAGACTGTGACGAGCATGAATATGTGTTTCTTCTGCAAATCTGAGCTCTGTCTCAAAAGTTACGTGTTCTGGCTGAAATGAGCCCTACTGCCAATTCTGAGATGCACTTTGCTCTAACTTCTAAGGGATAGTTCGTATTTGAAAATTGAAGTCGTTTTTGTCCTTTTCAGACCGTGAGGAGCATGAATATGTGTTTCTTCTGCAAATCTGACCTCTGTGACAAAAGTTACGTTTTCTGGCTGAAATGAGCCCTACTGCCAATTCTGTGATGCACTTTGGTCTAACTCCTGAGGGAAAGCTCGTACTTGAAAGTTGAAGGCGTTTTTGTGCTTTTCAGACCGTGAGGAGCATGAATAAGTGTTTCTTCTGCAAATCTGAGTTCTGTGTCAAAAGTTACGTTCTCTGGATGAATTGAGCCCGACTGCCAATTCTAAGATGCACTTTGATCTAACTCCCCAGGGAAAGCTAGTACTTGAAAATTGAAGGCGTTTTTGTTCTTTTCAGACTGTGAGGAGCATGAATATGTGTTTCTTCTGCAAATATGATCTCTCTGTAAAAAGTTACGTGTTCTGGCTGAAATGAGCCCTACTGCCAATTCTGAGATGCACTTTGGTCTAACTCCTGAGGGAAAGCTCGTACTTGAAACTTGAAGGCGTTTTTGTGCTTTTCAGACCGTGAGGAGCATGAATATGTGTTTCTTCTGCAAATCTGAGTTCTGTGTCAAAAGTTACGTGTTCTGGCTGAAATGAGCCCTACTGCCAATTCTGAGATGCACTTTGGTCTAATTCGTCACGGAAAACTCGTACTTGAAAATTGAAGCCGTTTTTGTTCTTTTTAGACTGTGAGGAGCATGAATATGTGTTTCTTCTGCAAATATGATCTCTCTGTAAAAAGTTACATGTTCTGGCTGAAATGAGCTCTACTGCCAATTCTGAGATGCACTTTGGTCTAACTCCTGAGGGAAAGCTCGTACTTGAAACTTGAAGGCGTTTTTGTGCTTTTCAGACTGTGACGAGCATGAATATGTGTTTCTTCTGCAAATCTGAGCTCTGTCTCAAAAGTTACGTTTTCTGGCTGAAATGAGCCCTACTGCCAATTCTGTGATGCACTTTGGTCTAACTCCCCAGGGAAAGCTCGTACTTGAAAATTGAAGGCGTTTGTGTGCTTTTCAGACTGTGACGAGCATGAATATGTGTTTCTTCTGCAAATCTGATCTCTTTGTCAAAAGTTACGTTTTCTGGCTGAAATGAGCCCTACTGCCAATTCTGAGATGCACTTTGATGTAACTCCCCAGGGAAAGCTAGTACTTGAAAATTGAAGGCGTTTTTGTGCTTTTCAGACTGTGACGAGCATGAATATGTGTTTCTTCTGCAAATCTGAGCTCTGTCTCAAAAGTTACGTGTTCTGGCTGAAATGAGCCCTACTGCCAATTCTGAGATGCACTTTGCTCTAACTTCTAAGGGATAGTTCGTATTTGAAAATTGAAGTCGTTTTTGTCCTTTTCAGACCGTGAGGAGCATGAATATGTGTTTCTTCTGCAAATCTGACCTCTGTGACAAAAGTTACGTTTTCTGGCTGAAATGAGCCCTACTGCCAATTCTGTGATGCACTTTGGTCTAACTCCTGAGGGAAAGCTCGTACTTGAAAGTTGAAGGCGTTTTTGTGCTTTTCAGACCGTGAGGAGCATGAATAAGTGTTTCTTCTGCAAATCTGAGTTCTGTGTCAAAAGTTACGTTCTCTGGATGAATTGAGCCCTACTGCCAATTCTAAGATGCACTTTGATCTAACTCCCCAGGGAAAGCTAGTACTTGAAAATTGAAGGCGTTTTTGTTCTTTTCAGACTGTGAGGAGCATGAATATGTGTTTCTTCTGCAAATATGATCTCTCTGTAAAAAGTTACGTGTTCTGGCTGAAATGAGCCCTACTGCCAATTCTGAGATGCACTTTGGTCTAACTCCTGAGGGAAAGCTCGTACTTGAAACTTGAAGGCGTTTTTGTGCTTTTCAGACCGTGAGGAGCATGAATATGTGTTTCTTCTGCAAATCTGAGTTCTGTGTCAAAAGTTACGTGTTCTGGCTGAAATGAGCCCTACTGCCAATTCTGAGATGCACTTTGGTCTAATTCGTCACGGAAAACTCGTACTTGAAAATTGAAGCCGTTTTTGTTCTTTTTAGACTGTGAGGAGCATGAATATGTGTTTCTTCTGCAAATATGATCTCTCTGTAAAAAGTTACATGTTCTGGCTGAAATGAGCTCTACTGCCAATTCTGAGATGCACTTTGGTCTAACTCCTGAGGGAAAGCTCGTACTTGAAACTTGAAGGCGTTTTTGTGCTTTTCAGACTGTGACGAGCATGAATATGTGTTTCTTCTGCAAATCTGAGCTCTGTCTCAAAAGTTACGTTTTCTGGCTGAAATGAGCCCTACTGCCAATTCTGTGATGCACTTTGGTCTAACTCCCCAGGGAAAGCTCGTACTTGAAAATTGAAGGCGTTTGTGTGCTTTTCAGACTGTGACGAGCATGAATATGTGTTTCTTCTGCAAATCTGATCTCTTTGTCAAAAGTTACGTTTTCTGGCTGAAATGAGCCCTACTGCCAATTCTGAGATGCACTTTGATGTAACTCCCCAGGGAAAGCTAGTACTTGAAAATTGAAGGCGTTTTTGTGCTTTTCAGACTGTGACGAGCATGAATATGTGTTTCTTCTGCAAATCTGAGCTCTGTCTCAAAAGTTACGTGTTCTGGCTGAAATGAGCCCTACTGCCAATTCTGAGATGCACTTTGCTCTAACTTCTAAGGGATAGTTCGTATTTGAAAATTGAAGTCGTTTTTGTCCTTTTCAGACCGTGAGGAGCATGAATATGTGTTTCTTCTGCAAATCTGACCTCTGTGACAAAAGTTACGTTTTCTGGCTGAAATGAGCCCTACTGCCAATTCTGTGATGCACTTTGGTCTAACTCCTGAGGGAAATCTCGTACTTGAAAGTTGAAGGCGTTTTTGTGCTTTTCAGACCGTGAGGAGCATGAATAAGTGTTTCTTCTGCAAATCTGAGTTCTGTGTCAAAAGTTACGTTCTCTGGATGAATTGAGCCCTACTGCCAATTCTAAGATGCACTTTGATCTAACTCCCCAGGGAAAGCTAGTACTTGAAAATTGAAGGCGTTTTTGTTCTTTTCAGACTGTGAGGAGCATGAATATGTGTTTCTTCTGCAAATATGATCTCTCTGTAAAAAGTTACGTGTTCTGGCTGAAATGAGCCCTACTGCCAATTCTGAGATGCACTTTGGTCTAACTCCTGAGGGAAAGCTCGTACTTGAAACTTGAAGGCGTTTTTGTGCTTTTCAGACCGTGAGGAGCATGAATATGTGTTTCTTCTGCAAATCTGAGTTCTGTGTCAAAAGTTACGTGTTCTGGCTGAAATGAGCCCTACTGCCAATTCTGTGATGCACTTTGGTCTAACTCCCCAGGGAAAGCTCGTACTTGAAAATTGAAGGCGTTTGTGTGCTTTTCAGACTGTGACGAGCATGAATATGTGTTTCTTCTGCAAATCTGATCTCTTTGTCAAAAGTTACGTTTTCTGGCTGAAATGAGCCCTACTGCCAATTCTGAGATGCACTTTGATGTAACTCCCCAGGGAAAGCTAGTACTTGAAAATTGAAGGCGTTTTTGTTCTTTTCAGACTGTGAGGAGCATGAATATGTGTTTCTTCTGCAAATCTGAGTTCTGTGTCAAAAGTTACGTGTTCTGGCTGAAATGAGCCCTACTGCCAATTCTGAGATGCACTTTGCTCTAACTTCTAAGGGATAGTTCGTACTTGAAAATTGAAGGCGTTTTTGTTCTTTTCAGACTTTGAGGAGCATGAATATGTGTTTCTTCTGCAAATCTGAGTTCTGTGTCAAAAGTTACGTGTTCTGGCTGAAATGAGCCCTACTGCCAATTCTGTGATGCACTTTGGTCTAACTCCTCAGAGAAAGCTCGTACTTGAAACTTGAAGGTGTTTTTGTTCTTTTCAGACTGTGACGAGCATGAATATGTGTTTCTTCTGCAAATCTGAGCTCTGTCTCAAAAGTTACGTGTTCTGGCTGAAATGAGCCCTACTGCCAATTCTGAGATGCACTTTGCTCTAACTTCTAAGGGAAAGTTCGTACTTGAAAATTGAAGTCGTTTTTGTGCTTTTCAGACCGTGACGAGCATGAATATGTGTTTCTTCTGCAAATCTGACCTCTGTGACAAAAGTTACGTTTTCTGGCTGAAATGAGCCCTACTGCCAATTCTGTGATGCACTTTTGTCTAACTCCTCAGGGAAATCTCGTGCTTGAAAGTTGAAGGCGGTTTTGTGCTTTTTAGACTGTGAGGATCATGAATATGTGTTTCTTCTGCAAATATGATCTCTCTGTAAAAAGTTACGTGTTCTGGATGAATTGAGCCCTACTGCCAATTCTGTGATGCACTTTGGTCTAACTCCTCAGAGAAAGCTCGTTCTTGAAACTTGAAGGGATTTTTGTGCTTTTCAGACCGTGAGGAGCATGAATAAGTGTTTCTTCTGCAAATCTGAGCTCTTTGTCAAAAGTTACGTTCTCTGAATGAATTGAGCCCTACTGCCAATTCTAAGATGCACTTTGATCTAACTCCTCAGGGAAAGCTCGTACTTGAAAATTGAAGGCGTTTTTGTGCTTTTCAGACAGTGACGAGCATGAATATGTGTTTCTTCTGCAAATCTGAGCTCTGTGTCAAAAGTTACGTGTTCTGGCTGAAATGAGCCCTACTGCCAATTCTGAGATGCACTTTGGTCTAACTCCTCAGAGAAAGCTCGTTCTTGAAACTTGAAGGCGTTTTTGTGCTTTTCAGACCGTGAGGAGCATGAATAAGTGTTTCTTCTGCAAATCTGAGTTCTGTGTCAAAAGTTACGTTCTCTGGATGAATTGAGCCCTACTGCCAATTCTAAGATGCACTTTGATCTAACTCCCCAGGGAAAGCTAGTACTTGAAAATTGAAGGCGTTTTTGTTCTTTTCAGACTGTGAGGAGCATGAATATGTGTTTCTTCTGCAAATCTGAGTTCTGTGTCAAAAGTTACGTTCTCTGGATGAATTGAGCCCTACTGCCAATTCTAAGATGCACTTTGATCTAACTCCCCAGGGAAAGCTAGTACTTGAAAATTGAAGGCGTTTTTGTTCTTTTCAGACTGTGAGGAGCATGAATATGTGTTTCTTCTGCAAATCTGAGTTCTGTGTCAAAAGTTACGTGTTCTGGCTGAAATGAGCCCTACTGCCAATTCTGAGATGCACTTTGGTCTAATTCTTCAGGGAAAACTCGTACTTGAAAATTGTAGGCGTTTTTGTGCTTTTTAGACTATGAGGAGGATGAATATGTGTTTCTTCTGCAAATATGATCTCTCTGTAAAAAGTTACGTGTTCTGGCTGAAATGAGCCCTACTGCAAATTCTGAGATGCACTTTGGTCTAACTCCTGAGGGAAAGCTCGTACTTGAAACTTGAAGGCGTTTTTGTGCTTTTCAGACCGTGAGGAGCATGAATATGTGTTTCTTCTGCAAATCTGAGTTCTGTGTCAAAAGTTACGTGTTCTGGCTGAAATGAGCCCTACTGCCAATTCTGAGATGCACTTTGGTCTAATTCGTCAGGGAAAACTCGTACTTGAAAATTGAAGCCGTTTTTGTGCTTTTTAGACTGTGAGGAGCATGAATATGTGTTTCTTCTGCAAATATGATCTCTCTGTAAAAAGTTACATGTTCTGGCTGAAATGAGCTCTACTGCCAATTCTGAGATGCACTTTGGTCTAACTCCTGAGGGAAAGCGCGTACTTGAAAGTTGAAGGCGTTTTTGTGCTTTTCAGACTGTGACGAGCATGAATATGTGTTTCTTCTGCAAATCTGAGCTCTGTCTCAAAAGTTACGTGTTCTGGCTGAAATGAGCCCTACTGCCATTTCTGAGATGCACTTTGCTCTAACTTCTAAGGGATAGTTCGTATTTGAAAATTGAAGTCGTTTTTGTCCTTTTCAGACCGTGAGGAGCATGAATATGTGTTTCTTCTGCAAATCTGACCTCTGTGACAAAAGTTACGTTTTCTGGCTGAAATGAGCCCTACTGCCAATTCTGTGATGCACTTTGGTCTAACTCCTGAGGGAAAGCTCGTACTTGAAAGTTGAAGGCGTTTTTGTGCTTTTCAGACCGTGAGGAGCATGAATAAGTGTTTCTTCTGCAAATCTGAGTTCTGTGTCAAAAGTTACGTTCTCTGGATGAATTGAGCCCTACTGCCAATTCTAAGATGCACTTTGATCTAACTCCCCAGGGAAAGCTAGTACTTGAAAATTGAAGGCGTTTTTGTTCTTTTCAGACTGTGAGGAGCATGAATATGTGTTTCTTCTGCAAATATGATCTCTCTGTAAAAAGTTACGTGTTCTGGCTGAAATGAGCCCTACTGCCAATTCTGAGATGCACTTTGGTCTAACTCCTGAGGGAAAGCTCGTACTTGAAACTTGAAGGCGTTTTTGTGCTTTTCAGACCGTGAGGAGCATGAATATGTGTTTCTTCTGCAAATCTGACCTCTGTGACAAAAGTTACGTTCGTACTTGAAAGTTGAAGGCGTTTTTGTGCTTTTCAGACTGTGACGAGCATGAATATGTGTTTCTTCTGCAAATCTGAGCTCTGTCTCAAAAGTTACGTGTTCTGGCTGAAATGAGCCCTACTGCCATTTCTGAGATGCACTTTGTTCTAACTTCTAAGGGATAGTTCGTACTTGAAAATTGAAGTCGTTTTTGTCCTTTTCAGACCGTGAGGAGCATGAATATGTGTTTCTTCTGCAAATCTGACCTCTGTGACAAAAGTTACGTTTTCTGGCTGAAATGAGCCCTACTGCCAATTCTCTGATGCACTTTGGTCTAACTCCTCAGAGAAAGCTCGTTCTTGAAACTTGAAGGCGTTTTTGTGCTTTTCAGACCGTGAGGAGCATGAATAAGTGTTTCTTCTGCAAATCTGAGTTCTGTGTCAAAAGTTACGTTCTCTGGATGAATTGAGCCCTACTGCCAATTCTAAGATGCACTTTGATCTAACTCCCCAGGGAAAGCTAGTACTTGAAAATTGAAGGCGTTTTTGTTCTTTTCAGACTGTGAGGAGCATGAATATGTGTTTCTTCTGCAAATCTGAGTTCTGTGTCAAAAGTTACGTGTTCTGGCTGAAATGAGCCCTACTGCCAATTCTGAGATGCACTTTGGTCTAATTCCTCAGGGAAAACTCGTACTTGAAAATTGAAGGCGTTTTTGTGCTTTTTAGACTGTGAGGAGGATGAATATGTGTTTCTTCTGCAAATATGATCTCTCTGTAAAAAGTTACGTGTTCTGGCTGAAATGAGCCCTACTGCCAATTCTGAGATGCACTTTGGTCTAACTCCTGAGGGAAAGCTCGTACTTGAAACTTGAAGGCGTTTTTGTGCTTTTCAGACCGTGAGGAGCATGAATATGTGTTTCTTCTGCAAATCTGACCTCTGTGACAAAAGTTACGTTTTCTGGCTGAAATGAGCCCTACTGCCAATTCTAAGATGCACTTTGATCTAACTCCCCAGGGAAAGCTAGTACTTGAAAATTGAAGGCGTTTTTGTTCTTTTCAGACTGTGAGGAGCATGAATATGTGTTTCTTCTGCAAATCTGAGTTCTGTGTCAAAAGTTACGTGTTCTGGCTGAAATGAGCCCTACTGCCAATTCTGAGATGCACTTTGATCTAACTCCTCAGGGAAAGCTCGTACTTGAAACTTGAAGGCGTTTTTGTGCTTTTCAGACAGTGACGAGCATGAATATGTGTTTCTTCTGCAAATCTGAGCTCTGTGTCAAAAGTTACGTGTTCTGGCTGAAATGAGCCCTACTGCCAATTCTGAGATGCACTTTGGTCTAACTCCTCAGAGAAAGCTCGTTCTTGAAACTTGAAGGCGTTTTTGTGCTTTTCAGACCGTGAGGAGCATGAATATGTGTTTCTTCTGCAAATCTGACCTCTGTGACAAAAGTTACGTTTTCTGGCTGAAATGAGCCCTACTGCCAATTCTAAGATGCACTTTGAACTAACTCCCCAGGGAAAGCTCGTACTTGAAACTTGAAGGCGTTTTTGTTCTTTTCAGACTGTGAGGAGCATGAATATGTGTTTCTTCTGCAAATCTGAGTTCTGTGTCCAAAGTTACGTGTTCTGGCTGAAATGACCCCAATTGCCAATTCTGAGATGCACTTTGGTCTAATTCCTCAGGGAAAACTCGTACTTGAAAATTGAAGGCGTTTTTGTGCTTTTTAGACTGTGAGGAGGATGAATATGTGTTTCTTCTGCAAATATGATCTCTCTGTAAAAAGTTACGTGTTCTGGCTGAAATGAGCCCTACTGCCAATTCTGAGATGCACTTTGGTCTAACTCCTGAGGGAAAGCTCGTACTTGAAACTTGAAGGCATTTTTGTGCTTTTCAGACCGTGAGGAGCATGAATATGTGTTTCTTCTGCAAATCTGACCTCTGTGACAAAAGTTACGTTTTCTGGCTGAAATGAGCCCTACTGCCAATTCTAAGATGCACTTTGATCTAACTCCCCAGGGAAAGCTAGTACTTGAAAATTGAAGGCGTTTTTGTTCTTTTCAGACTGTGAGGAGCATGAATATGTGTTTCTTCTGCAAATCTGAGTTCTGTGTCAAAAGTTACGTGTTCTGGCTGAAATGAGCCCTACTGCCAATTCGGAGATGCACTTTGATCTAACTCCTCAGGGAAAGCTCGTACTTGAAACTTGAAGGCGTTTTTGTGCTTTTCAGACAGTGACGAGCATGAATATGTGTTTCTTCTGCAAATCTGAGCTCTGTGTCAAAAGTTACGTGTTCTGGCTGAAATGAGCCCTACTGCCAATTCTGAGATGCACTTTGGTCTAACTCCTCAGAGAAAGCTCGTTCTTGAAACTTGAAGGCGTTTTTGTGCTTTTCAGACCGTGAGGAGCATGAATATGTGTTTCTTCTGCAAATCTGACCTCTGTGACAAAAGTTACGTTTTCTGGCTGAAATGAGCCCTACTGCCAATTCTAAGATGCACTTTGATCTAACTCCCCAGGGAAAGCTAGTACTTGAAAATTGAAGGCGTTTTTGTTCTTTTCAGACTGTGAGGAGCATGAATATGTGTTTCTTCTGCAAATCTGAGTTCTGTGTCAAAAGTTACGTGTTCTGGCTGAAATGAGCCCTACTGCCAATTCTGAGATGCACTTTGGTCTAATTCCTCAGGGAAAACTCGTACTTGAAAATTGAAGGCGTTTTTGTGCTTTTTAGACTGTGAGGAGGATGAATATGTGTTTCTTCTGCAACTATGATCTCTCTGTAAAAAGTTACGTGTTCTGGCTGAAATGAGCCCTACTGCCAATTCTGAGATGCACTTTGGTCTAACTCCTGAGGGAAAGCTCGTACTTGAAACTTGAAGGCGTTTTTGTGCTTTTCAGACCGTGAGGAGCATGAATATGTGTTTCTTCTGCAAATCTGAGTTCTGTGTCAAAAGTTACTTGTTCTGGCTGAAATGAGCCCTACTGCTAATTCTAAGATGCACTTTGATCTAACTCCCCAGGGAAAGCTAGTACTTGAAAATTGAAGGCGTTTTTGTTCTTTTCAGACTGTGAGGAGCATGAATATGTGTTTCTTCTGCAAATCTGAGTTCTGTGTCCAAAGTTACGTGTTCTGGCTGAAATGACCCCAATTGCCAATTCTGAGATGCACTTTGGTCTAATTCCTCAGGGAAAACTCGTACTTGAAAATTGAAGGCGTTTTTGTGCTTTTTAGACTGTGAGGAGCATGAATATGTGTTTCTTCTGCAAATATGATCTCTCTGTAAAAAGTTATGTGTTCTGGCTGAAATGAGCCGTACTGCCAATTCTGAGATGCACTTTGGTCTAACTCCTGAGGGAAAGCTCGTACTTGAAACTTGAAGGCGTTTTTGTGCTTTTCAGACCGTGAGGAGCATGAATAAGTGTTTCTTCTGCAAATCTGAGTTCTGTGTCAAAAGTTACGTTTTCTGGATGAATTGAGCCCTACTGCTAATTCTAAGATGCACTTTGGTCTAACTCCCCAGGGAAAGCTCGTACTTGAAAATTGAAGGCGTTTTTGTTCTTTTCAGACTGTGACGAGCATGAATATGTGTTTCTTCTGCAAATCTGAGCTCTTTGTCAAAAGTTACGTGTTCTGGCTGAAATGAGCCCTACTGCCAATTCTGAGATGCACTTTGATCTAACTCCCCAGGGAAAGTTCCTACTTGAAAATTGAAGGCGTTTTTGTACTTTTCAGACTGTGAGGAGCATGAATATGTGTTTCTTCTGCAAATCTGAGTTCTGTGTCAAAAGTTACGTGTTCTGGCTGAAATGAGCCCTACTGCCAATTCTGAGATGCACTTTGGTCTAATTCCTCAGGGAAAACTCGTACTTGAAAATTGAAGACGGTTTTGTGCTTTTTAGACTGTGACGAGCATGAATATGTGTTTCTTCTGCAAACCTGAGCTCTGTCTCAAAAGTTACGTGTTCTGGCTGAAATGAGCCCTACTGCCAATTCTGAGATGCACTTTGCTCTAACTTCTAAGGGAAAGTTCCTACTTGAAAATTGAAGTCGTTTTTGTGCTTTTCAGACCGTGAGGAGCATGAATATGTGTTTCTTCTGCAAATCTGACCTCTGTGACAAAAGTTACGTTTTCTGGCTGAAATGAGCCCTACTGCCAATTCTGTGATGCACTTTGGTCTAACTCCTCAGAGAAAGCTCGTTCTTGAAACTTGAAGACGTATTTGTGCTTTTCAGACCGTGAGGAGCATGAATAAGTGTTTCTTCTGCAAATCTGAGTTCTGTGTCAAAAGTTACGTTTTCTGGATGAATTGAGCCCTACTGCCAATTCTAAGATGCACTTTGATCTTACTCCCCAGGGAAAGCTAGTACTTGAAAATTGAAGGCGTTTTTGTTCTTTTCAGACTGTGAGGAGCATGAATATGTGTTTCTTCTGCAAATCTGAGTTCTGTGTCAAAAGTTACGTGTTCTGGCTGAAATGACCCCAATTGCCAATTCTGAGATGCACTTTGGTCTAATTCCTCAGGGAAAACTCGTACTTGAAAATTGAAGGCGTTTTTGTGCTTTTCAGACTGTGACGAGCATGAATATGTGTTTCTTCTGCAAATCTGAGCTCTTTGTCAAAAGTTACGTGTTCTGGCTGAAATGAGCCCTACTGCCAATTCTGAGATGCACTTTGATCTAACTCCCCAGGGAAAGTTCCTACTTGAAAATTGAAGGCGTTTTTGTACTTTTCAGACTGTGAGGAGCATGAATATGTGTTTCTTCTGCAAATCTGAGTTCTGTGTCAAAAGTTACGTGTTCTGGCTGAAATGAGCCCTACTGCCAATTCTGAGATGCACTTTGGTCTAATTCCTCAAGGAAAACTCGTACTTGAAAATTGAAGACGGTTTTGTGCTTTTCAGACTGTGACGAGCATGAATATGTGTTTCTTCTGCAAACCTGAGCTCTGTCTCAAAAGTTACGTGTTCTGGCTGAAATGAGCCCTACTGCCAATTCTGAGATGCACTTTGCTCTAACTTCTAAGGGAAAGTTCCTACTTGAAAATTGAAGTCGTTTTTGTGCTTTTCAGACCGTGAGGAGCATGAATATGTGTTTCTTCTGCAAATCTGACCTCTGTGACAAAAGTTACGTTTTCTGGCTGAAATGAGCCCTACTGCCAATTCTGTGATGCACTTTGGTCTAACTCCTCAGAGAAAGCTCGTTCTTGAAACTTGAAGACGTATTTGTGCTTTTCAGACTGTGAGGAGCATGAATAAGTGTTTCTTCTGCAAATCTGAGTTCTGTGTCAAAAGTTACGTTTTCTGGATGAATTGAGCCCTACTGCCAATTCTAAGATGCACTTTGATCTTACTCCCCAGGGAAAGCTAGTACTTGAAAATTGAAGGCGTTTTTGTTCTTTTCAGACTGTGAGGAGCATGAATATGTGTTTCTTCTGCAAATCTGAGTTCTGTGTCAAAAGTTACGTGTTCTGGCTGAAATGACCCCAATTGCCAATTCTGAGATGCACTTTGGTCTAATTCCTCAGGGAAAACTCGTACTTGAAAATTGAAGGCGTTTTTGTGCTTTTCAGACTGTGACGAGCATGAATATGTGTTTCTTCTGCAAATCTGAGCTCTTTGTCAAAAGTTACGTGTTCTGGCTGAAATGAGCCCTACTGCCAATTCTGAGATGCACTTTGATCTAACTCCCCAGGGAAAGTTCCTACTTGAAAATTGAAGGCGTTTTTGTACTTTTCAGACTGTGAGGAGCATGAATATGTGTTTCTTCTGCAAATCTGAGTTCTGTGTCAAAAGTTACGTGTTCTGGCTGAAATGAGCCCTACTGCCAATTCTGAGATGCACTTTGGTCTAATTCCTCAGGGAAAACTCGTACTTGAAAATTGAAGACGGTTTTGTGCATTTCAGACTGTGACGAGCATGAATATGTGTTTCTTCTGCAAACCTGAGCTCTGTCTCAAAAGTTACGTGTTCTGGCTGAAATGAGCCCTACTGCCAATTCTGAGATGCACTTTGCTCTAACTTCTAAGGGAAAGTTCCTACTTGAAAATTGAAGTCGTTTTTGTGCTTTTCAGACCGTGAGGAGCATGAATATGTGTTTCTTCTGCAAATCTGACCTCTGTGACAAAAGTTACGTTTTCTGGCTGAAATGAGCCCTACTGCCAATTCTGTGATGCACTTTGGTCTAACTCCTCAGAGAAAGCTCGTTCTTGAAACTTGAAGGCGTTTTTGTGCTTTTCAGACCGTGAGGAGCATGAATAAGTGTTTCTTCTGCAAATCTGAGTTCTGTGTCAAAAGTTACGTTCTCTGGATGAATTGAGCCCTACTGCCAATTCTAAGATGCACTTTGATCTAACTCCCCAGGGAAAGCTAGTACTTGAAAATTGAAGGCGTTTTTGTTCTTTTCAGACTGTGAGGAGCATGAATATGTGTTTCTTCTGCAAATCTTAGTTCTGTGTCAAAAGTTACGTGTTCTGGCTGAAATGAGCCCTACTGCCAATTCTGAGATGCACTTTGGTCTAATTCCTGAGGGAAAACTCGTACTTGAAAACTGAAGGCGTTTTTGTGCTTTTTAGACTGTGAGGAGCATGAATATGTGTTTCTTCTGCAAATATGATCTCTCTGTAAAAAGTTACATGTTCTGGCTTAAATGAGCTCTACTGCCAATTCTGAGATGCACTTTGGTCTAACTCCTGAGGGAAAGCTCGTACTTGAAACTTGAAGGCGTTTTTGTGCTTTTCAGACTGTGACGAGCATGAATATGTGTTTCTTCTGCAAATCTGAGCTCTGTCTCAAAGGTTACGTTTTCTGGCTGAAATGAGCCCTACTGCCAATTCTGTGATGCACTTTGGTCTAACTCCCCAGGGAAAGCTCGTACTTGAAAATTGAAGGCGTTTTTGTGCTTTTCAGACTGTGACGAGCATGAATATGTGTTTCTTCTGCAAATCTGAGCTCTTTGTCAAAAGTTACGTTTTCTGGCTGAAATGAGCCCTACTGCCAATTCTGAGATGCACTTTGAGGTAACTCCCCAGGGAAAGCTAGTACTTGAAAATTGAAGGCGTTTTTGTTCTTTTCAGACTGTGAGGAGCATGAATATGTGTTTCTTCTGCAAATCTGAGTTCTGTGTCAAAAGTTACGTGTTCTGGCTGAAATGATCCCAATTGCCAATTCTGAGATGCACTTTGGTCTAATTCCTCAGGGAAAACTCGTACTTGAAAATTGAAAGCGTTTTTGTTCTTTTCAGACTGTGAGGAGCATGAATATGTGTTTCTTCTGCAAATCTGACCTCTGTGACAAAAGTTACGTTTTCTGGCTGAAATGAGCCCTACTGCCAATTCTGTGATGCACTTTGGTCTAAACCCTCAGGGAAAGCTCGTTCTTGAAAGTTGAAGGCGTTTTTGTTCTTTTCAGACTGTGAGGAGCATGAATATGTGTTTCTTCTGCAAATCTGAGCTCTGTGTCAAAAGTTACGTGTTCTGGCTGAAATGACCCCAATTGCCAATTCTGAGATGCACTTTGGTCTAATTCCTCAGGGAAAACTCGTACTTGAAAATTGAAGGCGTTTTTGTGCTTTTCAGACTGTGACGAGCATGAATATGTGTTTCTTCTGCAAATCTGAGCTCTTTGTCAAAAGTTACGTGTTCTGGCTGAAATGAGCCCTACTGCCAATTCTGAGATGCACTTTGATCTAACTCCCCAGGGAAAGTTCCTACTTGAAAATTGAAGGCGTTTTTGTACTTTTCAGACTGTGAGGAGCATGAATATGTGTTTCTTCTGCAAATCTGAGTTCTGTGTCAAAAGTTACGTGTTCTGGCTGAAATGAGCCCTACTGCCAATTCTGAGATGCACTTTGGTCTAATTCCTCAGGGAAAACTCGTACTTGAAAATTGAAGACGGTTTTGTGCATTTCAGACTGTGACGAGCATGAATATGTGTTTCTTCTGCAAACCTGAGCTCTGTCTCAAAAGTTACGTGTTCTGGCTGAAATGAGCCCTACTGCCAATTCTGAGATGCACTTTGCTCTAACTTCTAAGGGAAAGTTCCTACTTGAAAATTGAAGTCGTTTTTGTGCTTTTCAGACCGTGAGGAGCATGAATATGTGTTTCTTCTGCAAATCTGACCTCTGTGACAAAAGTTACGTTTTCTGGCTGAAATGAGCCCTACTGCCAATTCTGTGATGCACTTTGGTCTAACTCCTCAGAGAAAGCTCGTTCTTGAAACTTGAAGGCGTTTTTGTGCTTTTCAGACCGTGAGGAGCATGAATAAGTGTTTCTTCTGCAAATCTGAGTTCTGTGTCAAAAGTTACGTTCTCTGGATGAATTGAGCCCTACTGCCAATTCTAAGATGCACTTTGATCTAACTCCCCAGGGAAAGCTAGTACTTGAAAATTGAAGGCGTTTTTGTTCTTTTCAGACTGTGAGGAGCATGAATATGTGTTTCTTCTGCAAATCTTAGTTCTGTGTCAAAAGTTACGTGTTCTGGCTGAAATGAGCCCTACTGCCAATTCTGAGATGCACTTTGGTCTAATTCCTGAGGGAAAACTCGTACTTGAAAACTGAAGGCGTTTTTGTGCTTTTTAGACTGTGAGGAGCATGAATATGTGTTTCTTCTGCAAATATGATCTCTCTGTAAAAAGTTACATGTTCTGGCTTAAATGAGCTCTACTGCCAATTCTGAGATGCACTTTGGTCTAACTCCTGAGGGAAAGCTCGTACTTGAAACTTGAAGGCGTTTTTGTGCTTTTCAGACTGTGACGAGCATGAATATGTGTTTCTTCTGCAAATCTGAGCTCTGTCTCAAAGGTTACGTTTTCTGGCTGAAATGAGCCCTACTGCCAATTCTGTGATGCACTTTGGTCTAACTCCCCAGGGAAAGCTCGTACTTGAAAATTGAAGGCGTTTTTGTGCTTTTCAGACTGTGACGAGCATGAATATGTGTTTCTTCTGCAAATCTGAGCTCTTTGTCAAAAGTTACGTTTTCTGGCTGAAATGAGCCCTACTGCCAATTCTGAGATGCACTTTGAGGTAACTCCCCAGGGAAAGCTAGTACTTGAAAATTGAAGGCGTTTTTGTTCTTTTCAGACTGTGAGGAGCATGAATATGTGTTTCTTCTGCAAATCTGAGTTCTGTGTCAAAAGTTACGTGTTCTGGCTGAAATGATCCCAATTGCCAATTCTGAGATGCACTTTGGTCTAATTCCTCAGGGAAAACTCGTACTTGAAAATTGAAAGCGTTTTTGTTCTTTTCAGACTGTGAGGAGCATGAATATGTGTTTCTTCTGCAAATCTGACCTCTGTGACAAAAGTTACGTTTTCTGGCTGAAATGAGCCCTACTGCCAATTCTGTGATGCACTTTGGTCTAAACCCTCAGGGAAAGCTCGTTCTTGAAAGTTGAAGGCGTTTTTGTTCTTTTCAGACTGTGAGGAGCATGAATATGTGTTTCTTCTGCAAATCTGAGTTCTGTGTCAAAAGTTACGTGTTCTGGCTGAAATGAGCCCTACTGCCAATTCTGAGATGCACTTTGGTCTAACTCCTCAGAGAAAGCTCGTACTTGAAACTTGAAGGTGTTTTTGTTCTTTTCAGACTGTGACGAGCATGAATATGTGTTTCTTCTGCAAATCTGAGCTCTGTCTCAAAAGTTACGTGTTCTGGCTGAAATGAGCCCTACTGCCAATTCTGAGATGCACTTTGCTCTAACTTCTAAGGGATAGTTCGTACTTGAAAATTGAAGGCGTTTTTGTTCTTTTCAGACTGTGAGGAGCATGAATATGTGTTTCTTCTGCAAATCTGAGTTCTGTGTCAAAAGTTACGTGTTCTGGCTGAAATGAGCCCTACTGCCAATTCTGTGATGCACTTTGGTCTAACTCCTCAGGGAAAACTCGTACTTGAAAATTGAAGGCGTTTTTGTGCTTTTTAGACTGTGAGGAGCATGAATATGTGTTTCTTCTGCAAATATGATCTCTCTGTAAAAAGTTATGTGTTCTGGCTGAAATGAGCCGTACTGCCAATTCTGAGATGCACTTTGGTCTAACTCCTGAGGGAAAGCTCGTACTTGAAACTTGAAGGCGTTTTTGTGCTTTTCAGACCGTGAGGAGCATGAATAAGTGTTTCTTCTGCAAATCTGAGTTCTGTGTCAAAAGTTACGTTTTCTGGATGAATTGAGCCCTACTGCTAATTCTAAGATGCACTTTGGTCTAACTCCCCAGGGAAAGCTCGTACTTGAAAATTGAAGACGGTTTTGTGCTTTTCAGACTGTGACGAGCATGAATATGTGTTTCTTCTGCAAATCTGAGCTCTTTGTCAAAAGTTACGTGTTCTGGCTGAAATGAGCCCTACTGCCAATTCTGAGATGCACTTTGATCTAACTCCCCAGGGAAAGTTCCTACTTGAAAATTGAAGGCGTTTTTGTTCTTTTCAGACTGTGAGGAGCATGAATATGTGTTTCTTCTGCAAATCTGAGTTCTGTGTCAAAAGTTACGTGTTCTGGCTGAAATGAGCCCTACTGCCAATTCTGAGATGCACTTTGGTCTAATTCCTCAGGGAAAACTCGTACTTGAAAATTGAAGACGGTTTTGTGCTTTTCAGACTGTGACGAGCATGAATATGTGTTTCTTCTGCAAACCTGAGCTCTGTCTCAAAAGTTACGTGTTCTGGCTGAAATGAGCCCTACTGCCAATTCTGAGATGCACTTTGCTCTAACTTCTAAGGGAAAGTTCCTACTTGAAAATTGAAGTCGTTTTTGTGCTTTTCAGACCGTGAGGAGCATGAATATGTGTTTCTTCTGCAAATCTGACCTCTGTGACAAAAGTTACGTTTTCTGGCTGAAATGAGCCCTACTGCCAATTCTGTGATGCACTTTGGTCTAACTCCTCAGGGAAAACTCGTACTTGAAAATTGAAGGTGTTTTTGTGCTTTTTAGACTGTGAGGAGGATGAATATGTGTTTCTTCTGCAACTATGATCTCTCTGTAAAAAGTTACGTGTTCTGGCTGAAATGAGCCCTACTGCCAATTCTGAGATGCACTTTGGTCTAACTCCTGAGGGAAAGCTCGTACTTGAAACTTGAAGGCGTTTTTGTGCTTTTCAGACCGTGAGGAGCATGAATATGTGTTTCTTCTGCAAATCTGAGTTCTGTGTCAAAAGTTACGTGTTCTGGCTGAAATGAGCCCTACTGCCAATTCTGAGATGCACTTTGGTCTAATTCCTCAGGGAAAATTCGTACTTGAAAATTGAAGGCGTTTTTGTGCTTTTTAGACTGTGAGGAGGATGAATATGTGTTTCTTCTGCAAATATGATCTCTCTGTAAAAAGTTACGTGTTCTGGCTGAAATGAGCCCTACTGCCAATTCTGAGATGCACTTTGGTCTAACTCCTGAGGGAAAGCTCGTACTTGAAACTTGAAGGCGTTTTTGTGCTTTTCAGACCGTGAGGAGCATGAATATGTGTTTCTTCTGCAAATCTGAGTTCTGTGTCAAAAGTTACTTGTTCTGGCTGAAATGAGCCCTACTGCTAATTCTAAGATGCACTTTGATCTAACTCCCCAGGGAAAGCTAGTACTTGAAAATTGAAGGCGTTTTTGTTCTTTTCAGACTGTGAGGAGCATGAATATGTGTTTCTTCTGCAAATCTGAGTTCTGTGTCCAAAGTTACGTGTTCTGGCTGAAATGACCCCAATTGCCAATTCTGAGATGCACTTTGGTCTAATTCCTCAGGTAAAACTCGTACTTGAAAATTGAAGGCGTTTTTGTGCTTTTTAGACTGTGAGGAGCATGAATATGTGTTTCTTCTGCAAATATGATCTCTCTGTAAAAAGTTATGTGTTCTGGCTGAAATGAGCCGTACTGCCAATTCTGAGATGCACTTTGGTCTAACTCCTGAGGGAAAGCTCGTACTTGAAACTTGAAGGCGTTTTTGTGCTTTTCAGACCGTGAGGAGCATGAATAAGTGTTTCTTCTGCAAATCTGAGTTCTGTGTCAAAAGTTACGTTTTCTGGATGAATTGAGCCCTACTGCTAATTCTAAGATGCACTTTGGTCTAACTCCCCAGGGAAAGCTCGTACTTGAAAATTGAAGGCGTTTTTGTTCTTTTGAGACTGTGACGAGCATGAATATGTGTTTCTTCTGCAAATCTGAGCTCTTTGTCAAAAGTTACGTGTTCTGGCTGAAATGAGCCCTACTGCCAATTCTGAGATGCACTTTGATCTAACTCCCCAGGGAAAGTTCCTACTTGAAAATTGAAGGCGTTTTTGTACTTTTCAGACTGTGAGGAGCATGAATATGTGTTTCTTCTGCAAATCTGAGTTCTGTGTCAAAAGTTACGTGTTCTGGCTGAAATGAGCCCTACTGCCAATTCTGAGATGCACTTTGGTCTAATTCCTCAGGGAAAACTCGTACTTGAAAATTGAAGACGGTTTTGTGCTTTTTAGACTGTGACGAGCATGAATATGTGTTTCTTCTGCAAACCTGAGCTCTGTCTCAAAAGTTACGTGTTCTGGCTGAAATGAGCCCTACTGCCAATTCTGAGATGCACTTTGCTCTAACTTCTAAGGGAAAGTTCCTACTTGAAAATTGAAGTCGTTTTTGTGCTTTTCAGACCGTGAGGAGCATGAATATGTGTTTCTTCTGCAAATCTGACCTCTGTGACAAAAGTTACGTTTTCTGGCTGAAATGAGCCCTACTGCCAATTCTGTGATGCACTTTGGTCTAACTCCTCAGAGAAAGCTCGTTCTTGAAACTTGAAGACGTATTTGTGCTTTTCAGACCGTGAGGAGCATGAATAAGTGTTTCTTCTGCAAATCTGAGTTCTGTGTCAAAAGTTACGTTTTCTGGATGAATTGAGCCCTACTGCCAATTCTAAGATGCACTTTGATCTTACTCCCCAGGGAAAGCTAGTACTTGAAAATTGAAGGCGTTTTTGTTCTTTTCAGACTGTGAGGAGCATGAATATGTGTTTCTTCTGCAAATCTGAGTTCTGTGTCAAAAGTTACGTGTTCTGGCTGAAATGACCCCAATTGCCAATTCTGAGATGCACTTTGGTCTAATTCCTCAGGGAAAACTCGTACTTGAAAATTGAAGGCGTTTTTGTGCTTTTCAGACTGTGACGAGCATGAATATGTGTTTCTTCTGCAAATCTGAGCTCTTTGTCAAAAGTTACGTGTTCTGGCTGAAATGAGCCCTACTGCCAATTCTGAGATGCACTTTGATCTAACTCCCCAGGGAAAGTTCCTACTTGAAAATTGAAGGCGTTTTTGTACTTTTCAGACTGTGAGGAGCATGAATATGTGTTTCTTCTGCAAATCTGAGTTCTGTGTCAAAAGTTACGTGTTCTGGCTGAAATGAGCCCTACTGCCAATTCTGAGATGCACTTTGGTCTAATTCCTCAGGGAAAACTCGTACTTGAAAATTGAAGACGGTTTTGTGCTTTTCAGACTGTGACGAGCATGAATATGTGTTTCTTCTGCAAACCTGAGCTCTGTCTCAAAAGTTACGTGTTCTGGCTGAAATGAGCCCTACTGCCAATTCTGAGATGCACTTTGCTCTAACTTCTAAGGGAAAGTTCCTACTTGAAAATTGAAGTCGTTTTTGTGCTTTTCAGACCGTGAGGAGCATGAATATGTGTTTCTTCTGCAAATCTGACCTCTGTGACAAAAGTTACGTTTTCTGGCTGAAATGAGCCCTACTGCCAATTCTGTGATGCACTTTGGTCTAACTCCTCAGAGAAAGCTCGTTCTTGAAACTTGAAGACGTATTTGTGCTTTTCAGACTGTGAGGAGCATGAATAAGTGTTTCTTCTGCAAATCTGAGTTCTGTGTCAAAAGTTACGTTTTCTGGATGAATTGAGCCCTACTGCCAATTCTAAGATGCACTTTGATCTTACTCCCCAGGGAAAGCTAGTACTTGAAAATTGAAGGCGTTTTTGTTCTTTTCAGACTGTGAGGAGCATGAATATGTGTTTCTTCTGCAAATCTGAGTTCTGTGTCAAAAGTTACGTGTTCTGGCTGAAATGACCCCAATTGCCAATTCTGAGATGCACTTTGGTCTAATTCCTCAGGGAAAACTCGTACTTGAAAATTGAAGGCGTTTTTGTGCTTTTCAGACTGTGACGAGCATGAATATGTGTTTCTTCTGCAAATCTGAGCTCTTTGTCAAAAGTTACGTGTTCTGGCTGAAATGAGCCCTACTGCCAATTCTGAGATGCACTTTGATCTAACTCCCCAGGGAAAGTTCCTACTTGAAAATTGAAGGCGTTTTTGTACTTTTCAGACTGTGAGGAGCATGAATATGTGTTTCTTCTGCAAATCTGAGTTCTGTGTCAAAAGTTACGTGTTCTGGCTGAAATGAGCCCTACTGCCAATTCTGAGATGCACTTTGGTCTAATTCCTCAGGGAAAACTCGTACTTGAAAATTGAAGACGGTTTTGTGCATTTCAGACTGTGACGAGCATGAATATGTGTTTCTTCTGCAAACCTGAGCTCTGTCTCAAAAGTTACGTGTTCTGGCTGAAATGAGCCCTACTGCCAATTCTGAGATGCACTTTGCTCTAACTTCTAAGGGAAAGTTCCTACTTGAAAATTGAAGTCGTTTTTGTGCTTTTCAGACCGTGAGGAGCATGAATATGTGTTTCTTCTGCAAATCTGACCTCTGTGACAAAAGTTACGTTTTCTGGCTGAAATGAGCCCTACTGCCAATTCTGTGATGCACTTTGGTCTAACTCCTCAGAGAAAGCTCGTTCTTGAAACTTGAAGGCGTTTTTGTGCTTTTCAGACCGTGAGGAGCATGAATAAGTGTTTCTTCTGCAAATCTGAGTTCTGTGTCAAAAGTTACGTTCTCTGGATGAATTGAGCCCTACTGCCAATTCTAAGATGCACTTTGATCTAACTCCCCAGGGAAAGCTAGTACTTGAAAATTGAAGGCGTTTTTGTTCTTTTCAGACTGTGAGGAGCATGAATATGTGTTTCTTCTGCAAATCTTAGTTCTGTGTCAAAAGTTACGTGTTCTGGCTGAAATGAGCCCTACTGCCAATTCTGAGATGCACTTTGGTCTAATTCCTGAGGGAAAACTCGTACTTGAAAACTGAAGGCGTTTTTGTGCTTTTTAGACTGTGAGGAGCATGAATATGTGTTTCTTCTGCAAATATGATCTCTCTGTAAAAAGTTACATGTTCTGGCTTAAATGAGCTCTACTGCCAATTCTGAGATGCACTTTGGTCTAACTCCTGAGGGAAAGCTCGTACTTGAAACTTGAAGGCGTTTTTGTGCTTTTCAGACTGTGACGAGCATGAATATGTGTTTCTTCTGCAAATCTGAGCTCTGTCTCAAAGGTTACGTTTTCTGGCTGAAATGAGCCCTACTGCCAATTCTGTGATGCACTTTGGTCTAACTCCCCAGGGAAAGCTCGTACTTGAAAATTGAAGGCGTTTTTGTGCTTTTCAGACTGTGACGAGCATGAATATGTGTTTCTTCTGCAAATCTGAGCTCTTTGTCAAAAGTTACGTTTTCTGGCTGAAATGAGCCCTACTGCCAATTCTGAGATGCACTTTGAGGTAACTCCCCAGGGAAAGCTAGTACTTGAAAATTGAAGGCGTTTTTGTTCTTTTCAGACTGTGAGGAGCATGAATATGTGTTTCTTCTGCAAATCTGAGTTCTGTGTCAAAAGTTACGTGTTCTGGCTGAAATGACCCCAATTGCCAATTCTGAGATGCACTTTGGTCTAATTCCTCAGGGAAAACTCGTACTTGAAAATTGAAAGCGTTTTTGTTCTTTTCAGACTGTGAGGAGCATGAATATGTGTTTCTTCTGCAAATCTGACCTCTGTGACAAAAGTTACGTTTTCTGGCTGAAATGAGCCCTACTGCCAATTCTGTGATGCACTTTGGTCTAAACCCTCAGGGAAAGCTCGTTCTTGAAAGTTGAAGGCGTTTTTGTTCTTTTCAGACTGTGAGGAGCATGAATATGTGTTTCTTCTGCAAATCTGAGTTCTGTGTCAAAAGTTACGTGTTCTGGCTGAAATGAGCCCTACTGCCAATTCTGAGATGCACTTTGGTCTAACTCCTCAGAGAAAGCTCGTACTTGAAACTTGAAGGTGTTTTTGTTCTTTTCAGACTGTGACGAGCATGAATATGTGTTTCTTCTGCAAATCTGAGCTCTGTCTCAAAAGTTACGTGTTCTGGCTGAAATGAGCCCTACTGCCAATTCTGAGATGCACTTTGCTCTAACTTCTAAGGGATAGTTCGTACTTGAAAATTGAAGGCGTTTTTGTTCTTTTCAGACTGTGAGGAGCATGAATATGTGTTTCTTCTGCAAATCTGAGTTCTGTGTCAAAAGTTACGTGTTCTGGCTGAAATGAGCCCTACTGCCAATTCTGTGATGAACTTTGGTCTAACTCCTCAGGGAAAACTCGTACTTGAAAATTGAAGGCGTTTTTGTGCTTTTTAGACTGTGAGGAGCATGAATATGTGTTTCTTCTGCAAATATGATCTCTCTGTAAAAAGTTATGTGTTCTGGCTGAAATGAGCCGTACTGCCAATTCTGAGATGCACTTTGGTCTAACTCCTGAGGGAAAGCTCGTACTTGAAACTTGAAGGCGTTTTTGTGCTTTTCAGACCGTGAGGAGCATGAATAAGTGTTTCTTCTGCAAATCTGAGTTCTGTGTCAAAAGTTACGTTTTCTGGATGAATTGAGCCCTACTGCTAATTCTAAGATGCACTTTGGTCTAACTCCCCAGGGAAAGCTCGTACTTGAAAATTGAAGACGGTTTTGTGCTTTTCAGACTGTGACGAGCATGAATATGTGTTTCTTCTGCAAATCTGAGCTCTTTGTCAAAAGTTACGTGTTCTGGCTGAAATGAGCCCTACTGCCAATTCTGAGATGCACTTTGATCTAACTCCCCAGGGAAAGTTCCTACTTGAAAATTGAAGGCGTTTTTGTTCTTTTCAGACTGTGAGGAGCATGAATATGTGTTTCTTCTGCAAATCTGAGTTCTGTGTCAAAAGTTACGTGTTCTGGCTGAAATGAGCCCTACTGCCAATTCTGAGATGCACTTTGGTCTAATTCCTCAGGGAAAACTCGTACTTGAAAATTGAAGACGGTTTTGTGCTTTTCAGACTGTGACGAGCATGAATATGTGTTTCTTCTGCAAACCTGAGCTCTGTCTCAAAAGTTACGTGTTCTGGCTGAAATGAGCCCTACTGCCAATTCTGAGATGCACTTTGCTCTAACTTCTAAGGGAAAGTTCCTACTTGAAAATTGAAGTCGTTTTTGTGCTTTTCAGACCGTGAGGAGCATGAATATGTGTTTCTTCTGCAAATCTGACCTCTGTGACAAAAGTTACGTTTTCTGGCTGAAATGAGCCCTACTGCCAATTCTGTGATGCACTTTGGTCTAACTCCTCAGAGAAAGCTCGTTCTTGAAACTTGAAAGCGTTTTTGTTCTTTTCAGACTGTGAGGAGCATGAATATGTGTTTCTTCTGCAAATCTGACCTCTGTGACAAAAGTTACGTTTTCTGGCTGAAATGAGCCCTACTGCCAATTCTGTGATGCACTTTGGTCTAAACCCTCAGGGAAAGCTCGTTCTTGAAAGTTGAAGGCGTTTTTGTTCTTTTCAGACTGTGAGGAGCATGAATATATGTTTCTTCTGCAAATCTGAGTTCTGTGTCAAAAGTTACGTGTTCTGGCTGAAATGAGCCCTACTGCCAATTCTGAGATGCACTTTGGTCTAACTCCTCAGAGAAAGCTCGTACTTGAAACTTGAAGGTGTTTTTGTTCTTTTCAGACTGTGACGAGCATGAATATGTGTTTCTTCTGCAAATCTGAGCTCTGTCTCAAAAGTTACGTGTTCTGGCTGAAATGAGCCCTACTGCCAATTCTGAGATGCACTTTGCTCTAACTTCTAAGGGATAGTTCGTACTTCAAAATTGAAGGCGTTTTTGTGCTTTTTAGACTGTGAGGAGGATGAATATGTGTTTCTTCTGCAAATCTGAGTTCTGTGTCCAAAGTTACGTGTTCTGGCTGAAATGACCCCAATTGCCAATTCTGAGATGCACTTTGGTCTAATTCCTCAGGGAAAACTCGTACTTGAAAATTGAAGGCGTTTTTGTGCTTTTTAGACTGTGAGGAGGATGAATATGTGTTTCTTCTGCAAATATGATCTCTCTGTAAAAAGTTACGTGTTCTGGCTGAAATGAGCCCTACTGCCAATTCTGAGATGCACTTTGGTCTAACTCCTGAGGGAAAGCTCGTACCTGAAACTTGAAGGCGTTTTTGTGCTTTTCAGACCGTGAGGAGCATGAATATGTGTTTCTTCTGCAAATCTGACCTCTGTGACAAAAGTTACGTTTTCTGGCTGAAATGAGCCCTACTGCCAATTCTGTGATGCACTTTGGTCTAACTCCTCAGAGAAAGCTCGTTCTTGAAACTTGAAGACGTATTTGTGCTTTTCAGACCGTGAGGAGCATGAATAAGTGTTTCTTCTGCAAATCTGAGTTCTGTGTCAAAAGTTACGTTTTCTGGATGAATTGAGCCCTACTGCCAATTCTAAGATGCACTTTGATCTTACTCCCCAGGGAAAGCTAGTACTTGAAAATTGAAAGCGTTTTTGTTCTTTTCAGACTGTGAGGAGCATGAATATGTGTTTCTTCTGCAAATCTGACCTCTGTGACAAAAGTTACGTTTTCTGGCTGAAATGAGCCCTACTGCCAATTCTGTGATGCACTTTAGTCTAAACCCTCAGGGAAAGCTCGTTCTTGAAAGTTGAAGGCGTTTTTGTTCTTTTCAGACTGTGAGGAGCATGAATATATGTTTCTTCTGCAAATCTGAGTTCTGTGTCAAAAGTTACGTGTTCTGGCTGAAATGAGCCCTACTGCCAATTCTGAGATGCACTTTGGTCTAACTCCTCAGAGAAAGCTCGTACTTGAAACTTGAAGGTGTTTTTGTTCTTTTCAGACTGTGACGAGCATGAATATGTGTTTCTTCTGCAAATCTGAGCTCTGTCTCAAAAGTTACGTGTTCTGGCTGAAATGAGCCCTACTGCCAATTCTGAGATGCACTTTGCTCTAACTTCTAAGGGATAGTTCGTACTTGAAAATTGAAGGCGTTTTTGTGCTTTTTAGACTGTGAGGAGGATGAATATGTGTTTCTTCTGCAAATATGATCTCTCTGTAAAAAGTTACGTGTTCTGGCTGAAATGAGCCCTACTGCCAATTCTGAGATGCACTTTGCTCTAACTCCTGAGGGAAAGCTCGTACTTGAAACTTGAAGGCGTTTTTGTGCTTTTCAGACCGTGAGGAGCATGAATATGTGTTTCTTCTGCAAATCTGACCTCTGTGACAAAAGTTACGTTTTCTGGCTGAAATGAGCCCTACTGCCAATTCTAAGATGCACTTTGATCTAACTCCCCAGGGAAAGCTAGTACTTGAAAATTGAAGGCGTTTTTGTTCTTTTCAGACTGTGAGGAGCATGAATATGTGTTTCTTCTGCAAATCTGAGTTCTGTGTCAAAAGTTACGTGTTCTGGCTGAAATGAGCCCTACTGCCAATTCGGAGATGCACTTTGATCTAACTCCTCAGGGAAAGCTCGTACTTGAAACTTGAAGGCGTTTTTGTGCTTTTCAGACAGTGACGAGCATGAATATGTGTTTCTTCTGCAAATCTGAGCTCTGTGTCAAAAGTTACGTGTTCTGGCTGAAATGAGCCCTACTGCCAATTCTGAGATGCACTTTGGTCTAACTCCTCAGAGAAAGCTCGTTCTTGAAACTTGAAGGCGTTTTTGTGCTTTTCAGACCGTGAGGAGCATGAATATGTGTTTCTTCTGCAAATCTGACCTCTGTGACAAAAGTTACGTTTTCTGGCTGAAATGAGCCCTACTGCCAATTCTAAGATGCACTTTGATCTAACTCCCCAGGGAAAGCTAGTACTTGAAAATTGAAGGCGTTTTTGTTCTTTTCAGACTGTGAGGAGCATGAATATGTGTTTCTTCTGCAAATCTGAGTTCTGTGTCAAAAGTTACGTGTTCTGGCTGAAATGAGCCCTACTGCCAATTCTGAGATGCACTTTGGTCTAATTCCTCAGGGAAAACTCGTACTTGAAAATTGAAGGCGTTTTTGTGCTTTTTAGACTGTGAGGAGGATGAATATGTGTTTCTTCTGCAACTATGATCTCTCTGTAAAAAGTTACGTGTTCTGGCTGAAATGAGCCCTACTGCCAATTCTGAGATGCACTTTGGTCTAACTCCTGAGGGAAAGCTCGTACTTGAAACTTGAAGGCGTTTTTGTGCTTTTCAGACCGTGAGGAGCATGAATATGTGTTTCTTCTGCAAATCTGAGTTCTGTGTCAAAAGTTACGTGTTCTGGCTGAAATGAGCCCTACTGCCAATTCTGAGATGCACTTTGGTCTAATTCCTCAGGGAAAATTCGTACTTGAAAATTGAAGGCGTTTTTGTGCTTTTTAGACTGTGAGGAGGATGAATATGTGTTTCTTCTGCAAATATGATCTCTCTGTAAAAAGTTACGTGTTCTGGCTGAAATGAGCCCTACTGCCAATTCTGAGATGCACTTTGGTCTAACTCCTGAGGGAAAGCTCGTACTTGAAACTTGAAGGCGTTTTTGTGCTTTTCAGACCGTGAGGAGCATGAATATGTGTTTCTTCTGCAAATCTGAGTTCTGTGTCAAAAGTTACTTGTTCTGGCTGAAATGAGCCCTACTGCTAATTCTAAGATGCACTTTGATCTAACTCCCCAGGGAAAGCTAGTACTTGAAAATTGAAGGCGTTTTTGTTCTTTTCAGACTGTGAGGAGCATGAATATGTGTTTCTTCTGCAAATCTGAGTTCTGTGTCCAAAGTTACGTGTTCTGGCTGAAATGACCCCAATTGCCAATTCTGAGATGCACTTTGGTCTAATTCCTCAGGGAAAACTCGTACTTGAAAATTGAAGGCGTTTTTGTGCTTTTTAGACTGTGAGGAGCATGAATATGTGTTTCTTCTGCAAATATGATCTCTCTGTAAAAAGTTATGTGTTCTGGCTGAAATGAGCCGTACTGCCAATTCTGAGATGCACTTTGGTCTAACTCCTGAGGGAAAGCTCGTACTTGAAACTTGAAGGCGTTTTTGTACTTTTCAGACTGTGAGGAGCATGAATATGTGTTTCTTCTGCAAATCTGAGTTCTGTGTCAAAAGTTACGTGTTCTGGCTGAAATGAGCCCTACTGCCAATTCTGAGATGCACTTTGGTCTAATTCCTCAGGGAAAACTCGTACTTGAAAATTGAAGACGGTTTTGTGCTTTTTAGACTGTGACGAGCATGAATATGTGTTTCTTCTGCAAACCTGAGCTCTGTCTCAAAAGTTACGTGTTCTGGCTGAAATGAGCCCTACTGCCAATTCTGAGATGCACTTTGCTCTAACTTCTAAGGGAAAGTTCCTACTTGAAAATTGAAGTCGTTTTTGTGCTTTTCAGACCGTGAGGAGCATGAATATGTGTTTCTTCTGCAAATCTGACCTCTGTGACAAAAGTTACGTTTTCTGGCTGAAATGAGCCCTACTGCCAATTCTGTGATGCACTTTGGTCTAACTCCTCAGAGAAAGCTCGTTCTTGAAACTTGAAGACGTATTTGTGCTTTTCAGACCGTGAGGAGCATGAATAAGTGTTTCTTCTGCAAATCTGAGTTCTGTGTCAAAAGTTACGTTTTCTGGATGAATTGAGCCCTACTGCCAATTCTAAGATGCACTTTGATCTTACTCCCCAGGGAAAGCTAGTACTTGAAAATTGAAGGCGTTTTTGTTCTTTTCAGACTGTGAGGAGCATGAATATGTGTTTCTTCTGCAAATCTGAGTTCTGTGTCAAAAGTTACGTGTTCTGGCTGAAATGACCCCAATTGCCAATTCTGAGATGCACTTTGGTCTAATTCCTCAGGGAAAACTCGTACTTGAAAATTGAAGGCGTTTTTGTGCTTTTCAGACTGTGACGAGCATGAATATGTGTTTCTTCTGCAAATCTGAGCTCTTTGTCAAAAGTTACGTGTTCTGGCTGAAATGAGCCCTACTGCCAATTCTGAGATGCACTTTGATCTAACTCCCCAGGGAAAGTTCCTACTTGAAAATTGAATGCGTTTTTGTAATTTTCAGACTGTGAGGAGCATGAATATGTGTTTCTTCTGCAAATCTGAGTTCTGTGTCAAAAGTTACGTGTTCTGGCTGAAATGAGCCCTACTGCCAATTCTGAGATGCACTTTGGTCTAATTCCTCAGGGAAAACTCGTACTTGAAAATTGAAGACGGTTTTGTGCTTTTCAGACTGTGACGAGCATGAATATGTGTTTCTTCTGCAAACCTGAGCTCTGTCTCAAAAGTTACGTGTTCTGGCTGAAATGAGCCCTACTGCCAATTCTGAGATGCACTTTGCTCTAACTTCTAAGGGAAAGTTCCTACTTGAAAATTGAAGTCGTTTTTGTGCTTTTCAGACCGTGAGGAGCATGAATATGTGTTTCTTCTGCAAATCTGACCTCTGTGACAAAAGTTACGTTTTCTGGCTGAAATGAGCCCTACTGCCAATTCTGTGATGCACTTTGGTCTAACTCCTCAGAGAAAGCTCGTTCTTGAAACTTGAAGACGTATTTGTGCTTTTCAGACTGTGAGGAGCATGAATAAGTGTTTCTTCTGCAAATCTGAGTTCTGTGTCAAAAGTTACGTTTTCTGGATGAATTGAGCCCTACTGCCAATTCTAAGATGCACTTTGATCTTACTCCCCAGGGAAAGCTAGTACTTGAAAATTGAAGGCGTTTTTGTTCTTTTCAGACTGTGAGGAGCATGAATATGTGTTTCTTCTGCAAATCTGAGTTCTGTGTCAAAAGTTACGTGTTCTGGCTGAAATGACCCCAATTGCCAATTCTGAGATGCACTTTGGTCTAATTCCTCAGGGAAAACTCGTACTTGAAAATTGAAGGCGTTTTTGTGCTTTTCAGACTGTGACGAGCATGAATATGTGTTTCTTCTGCAAATCTGAGCTCTTTGTCAAAAGTTACGTGTTCTGGCTGAAATGAGCCCTACTGCCAATTCTGAGATGCACTTTGATCTAACTCCCCAGGGAAAGTTCCTACTTGAAAATTGAAGGCGTTTTTGTACTTTTCAGACTGTGAGGAGCATGAATATGTGTTTCTTCTGTAAATCTGAGTTCTGTGTCAAAAGTTACGTGTTCTGGCTGAAATGAGCCCTACTGCCAATTCTGAGATGCACTTTGGTCTAATTCCTCAGGGAAAACTCGTACTTGAAAATTGAAGACGGTTTTGTGCTTTTCAGACTGTGACGAGCATGAATATGTGTTTCTTCTGCAAACCTGAGCTCTGTCTCAAAAGTTACGTGTTCTGGCTGAAATGAGCCCTACTGCCAATTCTGAGATGCACTTTGCTCTAACTTCTAAGGGAAAGTTCCTACTTGAAAATTGAAGTCGTTTTTGTGCTTTTCAGACCGTGAGGAGCATGAATATGTGTTTCTTCTGCAAATCTGACCTCTGTGACAAAAGTTACGTTTTCTGGCTGAAATGAGCCCTACTGCCAATTCTGTGATGCACTTTGGTCTAACTCCTCAGAGAAAGCTCGTTCTTGAAACTTGAAGGCGTTTTTGTGCTTTTCAGACCGTGAGGAGCATGAATAAGTGTTTCTTCTGCAAATCTGAGTTCTGTGTCAAAAGTTACGTTCTCTGGATGAATTGAGCCCTACTGCCAATTCTAAGATGCACTTTGATCTAACTCCCCAGGGAAAGCTAGTACTTGAAAATTGAAGGCGTTTTTGTTCTTTTCAGACTGTGAGGAGCATGAATATGTGTTTCTTCTGCAAATCTTAGTTCTGTGTCAAAAGTTACGTGTTCTGGCTGAAATGAGCCCTACTGCCAATTCTGAGATGCACTTTGGTCTAATTCCTGAGGGAAAACTCGTACTTGAAAACTGAAGGCGTTTTTGTGCTTTTTAGACTGTGAGGAGCATGAATATGTGTTTCTTCTGCAAATATGATCTCTCTGTAAAAAGTTACATGTTCTGGCTTAAATGAGCTCTACTGCCAATTCTGAGATGCACTTTGGTCTAACTCCTGAGGGAAAGCTCGTACTTGAAACTTGAAGGCGTTTTTGTGCTTTTCAGACTGTGACGAGCATGAATATGTGTTTCTTCTGCAAATCTGAGCTCTGTCTCAAAGGTTACGTTTTCTGGCTGAAATGAGCCCTACTGCCAATTCTGTGATGCACTTTGGTCTAACTCCCCAGGGAAAGCTCGTACTTGAAAATTGAAGGCGTTTTTGTGCTTTTCAGACTGTGACGAGCATGAATATGTGTTTCTTCTGCAAATCTGAGCTCTTTGTCAAAAGTTACGTTTTCTGGCTGAAATGAGCCCTACTGCCAATTCTGAGATGCACTTTGAGGTAACTCCCCAGGGAAAGCTAGTACTTGAAAATTGAAGGCGTTTTTGTTCTTTTCAGACTGTGAGGAGCATGAATATGTGTTTCTTCTGCAAATCTGAGTTCTGTGTCAAAAGTTACGTGTTCTGGCTGAAATGACCCCAATTGCCAATTCTGAGATGCACTTTGGTCTAATTCCTCAGGGAAAACTCGTACTTGAAAATTGAAAGCGTTTTTGTTCTTTTCAGACTGTGAGGAGCATGAATATGTGTTTCTTCTGCAAATCTGACCTCTGTGACAAAAGTTACGTTTTCTGGCTGAAATGAGCCCTACTGCCAATTCTGTGATGCACTTTGGTCTAAACCCTCAGGGAAAGCTCGTTCTTGAAAGTTGAAGGCGTTTTTGTTCTTTTCAGAC
Source organism: Pantherophis guttatus (assembly GCF_059756535.1). Lineage (NCBI taxonomy): Eukaryota > Metazoa > Chordata > Lepidosauria > Squamata > Colubridae > Pantherophis > Pantherophis guttatus. The sequence continues at coordinate 114,788,589 of NC_142065.1, read as the reverse complement.
TGTGAGGAGCATGAATATGTGTTTCTTCTGCAAATCTGAGTTCTGTGTCAAAAGTTACGTGTTCTGGCTGAAATGAGCCCTACTGCCAATTCTGAGATGCACTTTGGTCTAACTCCTCAGAGAAAGCTCGTACTTGAAACTTGAAGGTGTTTTTGTTCTTTTCAGACTGTGACGAGCATGAATATGTGTTTCTTCTGCAAATCTGAGCTCTGTCTCAAAAGTTACGTGTTCTGGCTGAAATGAGCCCTACTGCCAATTCTGAGATGCACTTTGCTCTAACTTCTAAGGGATAGTTCGTACTTGAAAATTGAAGGCGTTTTTGTTCTTTTCAGACTGTGAGGAGCATGAATATGTGTTTCTTCTGCAAATCTGAGTTCTGTGTCAAAAGTTACGTGTTCTGGCTGAAATGAGCCCTACTGCCAATTCTGTGATGCACTTTGGTCTAACTCCTCAGGGAAAACTCGTACTTGAAAATTGAAGGCGTTTTTGTGCTTTTTAGACTGTGAGGAGCATGAATATGTGTTTCTTCTGCAAATATGATCTCTCTGTAAAAAGTTATGTGTTCTGGCTGAAATGAGCCGTACTGCCAATTCTGAGATGCACTTTGGTCTAACTCCTGAGGGAAAGCTCGTACTTGAAACTTGAAGGCGTTTTTGTGCTTTTCAGACCGTGAGGAGCATGAATAAGTGTTTCTTCTGCAAATCTGAGTTCTGTGTCAAAAGTTACGTTTTCTGGATGAATTGAGCCCTACTGCTAATTCTAAGATGCACTTTGGTCTAACTCCCCAGGGAAAGCTCGTACTTGAAAATTGAAGACGGTTTTGTGCTTTTCAGACTGTGACGAGCATGAATATGTGTTTCTTCTGCAAATCTGAGCTCTTTGTCAAAAGTTACGTGTTCTGGCTGAAATGAGCCCTACTGCCAATTCTGAGATGCACTTTGATCTAACTCCCCAGGGAAAGTTCCTACTTGAAAATTGAAGGCGTTTTTGTTCTTTTCAGACTGTGAGGAGCATGAATATGTGTTTCTTCTGCAAATCTGAGTTCTGTGTCAAAAGTTACGTGTTCTGGCTGAAATGAGCCCTACTGCCAATTCTGAGATGCACTTTGGTCTAATTCCTCAGGGAAAACTCGTACTTGAAAATTGAAGACGGTTTTGTGCTTTTCAGACTGTGACGAGCATGAATATGTGTTTCTTCTGCAAACCTGAGCTCTGTCTCAAAAGTTACGTGTTCTGGCTGAAATGAGCCCTACTGCCAATTCTGAGATGCACTTTGCTCTAACTTCTAAGGGAAAGTTCCTACTTGAAAATTGAAGTCGTTTTTGTGCTTTTCAGACCGTGAGGAGCATAAATATGTGTTTCTTCTGCAAATCTGACCTCTGTGACAAAAGTTACGTTTTCTGGCTGAAATGAGCCCTACTGCCAATTCTGTGATGCACTTTGGTCTAACTCCTCAGAGAAAGCTCGTTCTTGAAACTTGAAGACGTATTTGTGCTTTTCAGACTGTGAGGAGCATGAATAAGTGTTTCTTCTGCAAATCTGAGTTCTGTGTCAAAAGTTACGTTTTCTGGATGAATTGAGCCCTACTGCCAATTCTAAGATGCACTTTGATCTTACTCCCCAGGGAAAGCTAGTACTTGAAAATTGAAGGCGTTTTTGTTCTTTTCAGACTGTGAGGAGCATGAATATGTGTTTCTTCTGCAAATCTGAGTTCTGTGTCAAAAGTTACGTGTTCTGGCTGAAATGACCCCAATTGCCAATTCTGAGATGCACTTTGGTCTAATTCCTCAGGGAAAACTCGTACTTGAAAATTGAAGGCGTTTTTGTGCTTTTCAGACTGTGACGAGCATGAATATGTGTTTCTTCTGCAAATCTGAGCTCTTTGTCAAAAGTTACGTGTTCTGGCTGAAATGAGCCCTACTGCCAATTCTGAGATGCACTTTGATCTAACTCCCCAGGGAAAGTTCCTACTTGAAAATTGAAGGCGTTTTTGTACTTTTCAGACTGTGAGGAGCATGAATATGTGTTTCTTCTGTAAATCTGAGTTCTGTGTCAAAAGTTACGTGTTCTGGCTGAAATGAGCCCTACTGCCAATTCTGAGATGCACTTTGGTCTAATTCCTCAGGGAAAACTCGTACTTGAAAATTGAAGACGGTTTTGTGCTTTTCAGACTGTGACGAGCATGAATATGTGTTTCTTCTGCAAACCTGAGCTCTGTCTCAAAAGTTACGTGTTCTGGCTGAAATGAGCCCTACTGCCAATTCTGAGATGCACTTTGCTCTAACTTCTAAGGGAAAGTTCCTACTTGAAAATTGAAGTCGTTTTTGTGCTTTTCAGACCGTGAGGAGCATGAATATGTGTTTCTTCTGCAAATCTGACCTCTGTGACAAAAGTTACGTTTTCTGGCTGAAATGAGCCCTACTGCCAATTCTGTGATGCACTTTGGTCTAACTCCTCAGAGAAAGCTCGTTCTTGAAACTTGAAGGCGTTTTTGTGCTTTTCAGACCGTGAGGAGCATGAATAAGTGTTTCTTCTGCAAATCTGAGTTCTGTGTCAAAAGTTACGTTCTCTGGATGAATTGAGCCCTACTGCCAATTCTAAGATGCACTTTGATCTAACTCCCCAGGGAAAGCTAGTACTTGAAAATTGAAGGCGTTTTTGTTCTTTTCAGACTGTGAGGAGCATGAATATGTGTTTCTTCTGCAAATCTTAGTTCTGTGTCAAAAGTTACGTGTTCTGGCTGAAATGAGCCCTACTGCCAATTCTGAGATGCACTTTGGTCTAATTCCTGAGGGAAAACTCGTACTTGAAAACTGAAGGCGTTTTTGTGCTTTTTAGACTGTGAGGAGCATGAATATGTGTTTCTTCTGCAAATATGATCTCTCTGTAAAAAGTTACATGTTCTGGCTTAAATGAGCTCTACTGCCAATTCTGAGATGCACTTTGGTCTAACTCCTGAGGGAAAGCTCGTACTTGAAACTTGAAGGCGTTTTTGTGCTTTTCAGACTGTGACGAGCATGAATATGTGTTTCTTCTGCAAATCTGAGCTCTGTCTCAAAGGTTACGTTTTCTGGCTGAAATGAGCCCTACTGCCAATTCTGTGATGCACTTTGGTCTAACTCCCCAGGGAAAGCTCGTACTTGAAAATTGAAGGCGTTTTTGTGCTTTTCAGACTGTGACGAGCATGAATATGTGTTTCTTCTGCAAATCTGAGCTCTTTGTCAAAAGTTACGTTTTCTGGCTGAAATGAGCCCTACTGCCAATTCTGAGATGCACTTTGAGGTAACTCCCCAGGGAAAGCTAGTACTTGAAAATTGAAGGCGTTTTTGTTCTTTTCAGACTGTGAGGAGCATGAATATGTGTTTCTTCTGCAAATCTGAGTTCTGTGTCAAAAGTTACGTGTTCTGGCTGAAATGACCCCAATTGCCAATTCTGAGATGCACTTTGGTCTAATTCCTCAGGGAAAACTCGTACTTGAAAATTGAAAGCGTTTTTGTTCTTTTCAGACTGTGAGGAGCATGAATATGTGTTTCTTCTGCAAATCTGACCTCTGTGACAAAAGTTACGTTTTCTGGCTGAAATGAGCCCTACTGCCAATTCTGTGATGCACTTTGGTCTAAACCCTCAGGGAAAGCTCGTTCTTGAAAGTTGAAGGCGTTTTTGTTCTTTTCAGACTGTGAGGAGCATGAATATGTGTTTCTTCTGCAAATCTGAGTTCTGTGTCAAAAGTTACGTGTTCTGGCTGAAATGAGCCCTACTGCCAATTCTGAGATGCACTTTGATCTAACTCCCCAGGGAAAGTTCCTACTTGAAAATTGAAGGCGTTTTTGTACTTTTCAGACTGTGAGGAGCATGAACATGTGTTTCTTCTGTAAATCTGAGTTCTGTGTCAAAAGTTACGTGTTCTGGCTGAAATGAGCCCTACTGCCAATTCTGAGATGCACTTTGGTCTAATTCCTCAGGGAAAACTCGTACTTGAAAATTGAAGACGGTTTTGTGCTTTTCAGACTGTGACGAGCATGAATATGTGTTTCTTCTGCAAACCTGAGCTCTGTCTCAAAAGTTACGTGTTCTGGCTGAAATGAGCCCTACTGCCAATTCTGAGATGCACTTTGCTCTAACTTCTAAGGGAAAGTTCCTACTTGAAAATTGAAGTCGTTTTTGTGCTTTTCAGACCGTGAGGAGCATGAATATGTGTTTCTTCTGCAAATCTGACCTCTGTGACAAAAGTTACGTTTTCTGGCTGAAATGAGCCCTACTGCCAATTCTGTGATGCACTTTGGTCTAACTCCTCAGAGAAAGCTCGTTCTTGAAACTTGAAGGCGTTTTTGTGCTTTTCAGACCGTGAGGAGCATGAATAAGTGTTTCTTCTGCAAATCTGAGTTCTGTGTCAAAAGTTACGTTCTCTGGATGAATTGAGCCCTACTGCCAATTCTAAGATGCACTTTGATCTAACTCCCCAGGGAAAGCTAGTACTTGAAAATTGAAGGCGTTTTTGTGCTTTTCAGACTGTGAGGAGCATGAATATGTGTTTCTTCTGCAAATCTTAGTTCTGTGTCAAAAGTTACGTGTTCTGGCTGAAATGAGCCCTACTGCCAATTCTGAGATGCACTTTGGTCTAATTCCTGAGGGAAAACTCGTACTTGAAAACTGAAGGCGTTTTTGTGCTTTTTAGACTGTGAGGAGCATGAATATGTGTTTCTTCTGCAAATATGATCTCTCTGTAAAAAGTTACATGTTCTGGCTTAAATGAGCTCTACTGCCAATTCTGAGATGCACTTTGGTCTAACTCCTGAGGGAAAGCTCGTACTTGAAACTTGAAGGCGTTTTTGTGCTTTTCAGACTGTGACGAGCATGAATATGTGTTTCTTCTGCAAATCTGAGCTCTGTCTCAAAGGTTACGTTTTCTGGCTGAAATGAGCCCTACTGCCAATTCTGTGATGCACTTTGGTCTAACTCCCCAGGGAAAGCTCGTACTTGAAAATTGAAGGCGTTTTTGTGCTTTTCAGACTGTGACGAGCATGAATATGTGTTTCTTCTGCAAATCTGAGCTCTTTGTCAAAAGTTACGTTTTCTGGCTGAAATGAGCCCTACTGCCAATTCTGAGATGCACTTTGAGGTAACTCCCCAGGGAAAGCTAGTACTTGAAAATTGAAGGCGTTTTTGTTCTTTTCAGACTGTGAGGAGCATGAATATGTGTTTCTTCTGCAAATCTGAGTTCTGTGTCAAAAGTTACGTGTTCTGGCTGAAATGACCCCAATTGCCAATTCTGAGATGCACTTTGGTCTAATTCCTCAGGGAAAACTCGTACTTGAAAATTGAAAGCGTTTTTGTTCTTTTCAGACTGTGAGGAGCATGAATATGTGTTTCTTCTGCAAATCTGACCTCTGTGACAAAAGTTACGTTTTCTGGCTGAAATGAGCCCTACTGCCAATTCTGTGATGCACTTTGGTCTAAACCCTCAGGGAAAGCTCGTTCTTGAAAGTTGAAGGCGTTTTTGTTCTTTTCAGACTGTGAGGAGCATGAATATGTGTTTCTTCTGCAAATCTGAGTTCTGTGTCAAAAGTTACGTGTTCTGGCTGAAATGAGCCCTACTGCCAATTCTGAGATGCACTTTGGTCTAACTCCTCAGAGAAAGCTCGTACTTGAAACTTGAAGGTGTTTTTGTTCTTTTCAGACTGTGACGAGCATGAATATGTGTTTCTTCTGCAAATCTGAGCTCTGTCTCAAAAGTTACGTGTTCTGGCTGAAATGAGCCCTACTGCCAATTCTGAGATGCACTTTGCTCTAACTTCTAAGGGATAGTTCGTACTTGAAAATTGAAGGCGTTTTTGTTCTTTTCAGACTGTGAGGAGCATGAATATGTGTTTCTTCTGCAAATCTGAGTTCTGTGTCAAAAGTTACGTGTTCTGGCTGAAATGAGCCCTACTGCCAATTCTGTGATGCACTTTGGTCTAACTCCTCAGGGAAAACTCGTACTTGAAAATTGAAGGCGTTTTTGTGCTTTTTAGACTGTGAGGAGCATGAATATGTGTTTCTTCTGCAAATATGATCTCTCTGTAAAAAGTTATGTGTTCTGGCTGAAATGAGCCGTACTGCCAATTCTGAGATGCACTTTGGTCTAACTCCTGAGGGAAAGCTCGTACTTGAAACTTGAAGGCGTTTTTGTGCTTTTCAGACCGTGAGGAGCATGAATAAGTGTTTCTTCTGCAAATCTGAGTTCTGTGTCAAAAGTTACGTTTTCTGGATGAATTGAGCCCTACTGCTAATTCTAAGATGCACTTTGGTCTAACTCCCCAGGGAAAGCTCGTACTTGAAAATTGAAGACGGTTTTGTGCTTTTCAGACTGTGACGAGCATGAATATGTGTTTCTTCTGCAAATCTGAGCTCTTTGTCAAAAGTTACGTGTTCTGGCTGAAATGAGCCCTACTGCCAATTCTGAGATGCACTTTGATCTAACTCCCCAGGGAAAGTTCCTACTTGAAAATTGAAGGCGTTTTTGTTCTTTTCAGACTGTGAGGAGCATGAATATGTGTTTCTTCTGCAAATCTGAGTTCTGTGTCAAAAGTTACGTGTTCTGGCTGAAATGAGCCCTACTGCCAATTCTGAGATGCACTTTGGTCTAATTCCTCAGGGAAAACTCGTACTTGAAAATTGAAGACGGTTTTGTGCTTTTCAGACTGTGACGAGCATGAATATGTGTTTCTTCTGCAAACCTGAGCTCTGTCTCAAAAGTTACGTGTTCTGGCTGAAATGAGCCCTACTGCCAATTCTGAGATGCACTTTGCTCTAACTTCTAAGGGAAAGTTCCTACTTGAAAATTGAAGTCGTTTTTGTGCTTTTCAGACCGTGAGGAGCATGAATATGTGTTTCTTCTGCAAATCTGACCTCTGTGACAAAAGTTACGTTTTCTGGCTGAAATGAGCCCTACTGCCAATTCTGTGATGCACTTTGGTCTAACTCCTCAGAGAAAGCTCGTTCTTGAAACTTGAAGACGTATTTGTGCTTTTCAGACCGTGAGGAGCATGAATAAGTGTTTCTTCTGCAAATCTGAGTTCTGTGTCAAAAGTTACGTTTTCTGGATGAATTGAGCCCTACTGCCAATTCTAAGATGCACTTTGATCTTACTCCCCAGGGAAAGCTAGTACTTGAAAATTGAAAGCGTTTTTGTTCTTTTCAGACTGTGAGGAGCATGAATATGTGTTTCTTCTGCAAATCTGACCTCTGTGACAAAAGTTACGTTTTCTGGCTGAAATGAGCCCTACTGCCAATTCTGTGATGCACTTTGGTCTAAACCCTCAGGGAAAGCTCGTTCTTGAAAGTTGAAGGCGTTTTTGTTCTTTTCAGACTGTGAGGAGCATGAATATATGTTTCTTCTGCAAATCTGAGTTCTGTGTCAAAAGTTACGTGTTCTGGCTGAAATGAGCCCTACTGCCAATTCTGAGATGCACTTTGGTCTAACTCCTCAGAGAAAGCTCGTACTTGAAACTTGAAGGTGTTTTTGTTCTTTTCAGACTGTGACGAGCATGAATATGTGTTTCTTCTGCAAATCTGAGCTCTGTCTCAAAAGTTACGTGTTCTGGCTGAAATGAGCCCTACTGCCAATTCTGAGATGCACTTTGCTCTAACTTCTAAGGGATAGTTCGTACTTGAAAATTGAAGGCGTTTTTGTTCTTTTCAGACTGTGAGGAGCATGAATATGTGTTTCTTCTGCAAATCTGAGTTCTGTGTCAAAAGTTACGTGTTCTGGCTGAAATGAGCCCTACTGCCAATTCTGTGATGCACTTTGGTCTAACTCCTCAGAGAAAGCTCGTTCTTGAAACTTGAAGGCGTTTTTGTGCTTTTCAGACCGTGAGGAGCATGAATAAGTGTTTCTTCTGCAAATCTGAGTTCTGTGTCAAAAGTTACGTTCTCTGGATGAATTGAGCCCTACTGCCAATTCTAAGATGCACTTTGATCTAACTCCCCAGGGAAAGCTAGTACTTGAAAATTGAAGGCGTTTTTGTTCTTTTCAGACTGTGAGGAGCATGAATATGTGTTTCTTCTGCAAATCTGAGTTCTGTGTCAAAAGTTACGTGTTCTGGCTGAAATGAGCCCTACTGCCAATTCTGAGATGCACTTTGGTCTAACTCCTGAGGGAAAGCTCGTACTTGAAACTTGAAGGCGTTTTTGTGCTTTTCAGACCGTGAGGAGCATGAATATGTGTTTCTTCTGCAAATCTGAGTTCTGTGTCAAAAGTTACGTGTTCTGGCTGAAATGAGCCCTACTGCCAATTCTGAGATGCACTTTGGTCTAATTCGTCACGGAAAACTCGTACTTGAAAATTGAAGCCGTTTTTGTGCTTTTTAGACTGTGAGGAGCATGAATATGTGTTTCTTCTGCAAATATGATCTCTCTGTAAAAAGTTACATGTTCTGGCTTAAATGAGCTCTACTGCCAATTCTGAGATGCACTTTGGTCTAACTCCTGAGGGAAAGCTCGTACTTGAAACTTGAAGGCGTTTTTGTGCTTTTCAGACTGTGACGAGCATGAATATGTGTTTCTTCTGCAAATCTGAGCTCTGTCTCAAAGGTTACGTTTTCTGGCTGAAATGAGCCCTACTGCCAATTCTGTGATGCACTTTGGTCTAACTCCCCAGGGAAAGCTCGTACTTGAAAATTGAAGGCGTTTTTGTGCTTTTCAGACTGTGACGAGCATGAATATGTGTTTCTTCTGCAAATCTGAGCTCTTTGTCAAAAGTTACGTTTTCTGGCTGAAATGAGCCCTACTGCCAATTCTGAGATGCACTTTGAGGTAACTCCCCAGGGAAAGCTAGTACTTGAAAATTGAAGGCGTTTTTGTTCTTTTCAGACTGTGAGGAGCATGAATATGTGTTTCTTCTGCAAATCTGAGCTCTGTGTCAAAAGTTACGTGTTCTGGCTGAAATGAGCCCTACTGCCAATTCTGAGATGCACTTTGGTCTAACTACTCAGAGAAAGCTCGTTCTTGAAACTTGAAGGCGTTTTTGTGCTTTTCAGACCGTGAGGAGCATGAATAAGTGTTTCTTCTGCAAATCTGAGTTCTGTGTCAAAAGTTACGTTCTCTGGATGAATTGAGCCCTACTGCCAATTCTAAGATGCACTTTGATCTAACTCCCCAGGGAAAGCTAGTACTTGAAAATTGAAGGCGTTTTTGTTCTTTTCAGACTGTGAGGAGCATGAATATGTGTTTCTTCTGCAAATCTGAGTTCTGTGTCAAAAGTTACGTGTTCTGGCTGAAATGAGCCCTACTGCCAATTCTGAGATGCACTTTGGTATAATTCTTCAGGGAAAACTCGTACTTGAAAATTGTAGGCGTTTTTGTGCTTTTTAGACTGTGAGGAGGATGAATATGTGTTTCTTCTGCAAATATGATCTCTCTGTAAAAAGTTACGTGTTCTGGCTGAAATGAGCCCTACTGCCAATTCTGAGATGCACTTTGGTCTAACTCCTGAGGGAAAGCTCGTACTTGAAACTTGAAGGCGTTTTTGTGCTTTTCAGACCGTGAGGAGCATGAATATGTGTTTCTTCTGCATATCTGAGTTCTGTGTCAAAAGTTACGTGTTCTGGCTGAAATGAGCCCTACTGCCAATTCTGAGATGCACTTTGGTCTAATTCGTCAGGGAAAACTCGTACTTGAAAATTGAAGCCGTTTTTGTGCTTTTTAGATTGTGAGGAGCATGAATATGTGTTTCTTCTGCAAATATGATCTCTCTGTAAAAAGTTACATGTTCTGGCTGAAATGAGCTCTACTGCCAATTCTGAGATGCACTTTGGTCTAACTCCTGAGGGAAAGCTCGTACTTGAAACTTGAAGGCGTTTTTGTGCTTTTCAGACTGTGACGAGCATGAATATGTGTTTCTTCTGCAAATCTGAGCTCTCTCTCAAAAGTTACGTGTTCTGGCTGAAATGAGCCCTACTGCCAATTCTGAGATGCACTTTGGTCTAATTCGTCAGGGAAAACTCGTACTTGAAAATTGAAGGCGTTTTTGTGCTTTTTAGACCGTGGGGAGGATGAATATGTGTTTCTTCTGCAAATCTGACCTCTGTGACAAAAGTTACGTTTTCTGGCTGAAATGAGCCCTACTGCCAATTCTGTGATGCACTTTGGTCTAACTCCTCAGAGAAAGCTCGTTCTTGAAACTTGAAGGCGTTTTTGTGCTTTTCAGACCGTGAGGAGCATGAATAAGTGTTTCTTCTGCAAATCTGAGTTCTGTGTCAAAAGTTACGTTCTCTGGATGAATTGAGCCCTACTGCCAATTCTAAGATGCACTTTGATCTAACTCCTCAGGGAAAGCTCATGCTTGAAAGTTGAAGGCGTTTTTGTGCTTTTCAGACTGTGACGAGCATGAATATGTGTTTCTTCTGCAAATCTGAGCTCTGTCTCAAAAGTTACGTGTTCTGGCTGAAATGAGCCCTACTGCCAATTCTGAGATGCACTTTGCTCTAACTTCTAAGGGATAGTTCGTACTTGAAAATTGAAGTCGTTTTTGTCCTTTTCAGACCGTGAGGAGCATGAATATGTGTTTCTTCTGCAAATCTGACCTCTGTGACAAAAGTTACGTTTTCTGGCTGAAATGAGCCCTACTGCCAATTCTGTGATGCACTTTGGTCTAACTCCCCAGGGAAAGCTCGTACTTGAAAATTGAAGGCGTTTTTGTGCTTTTCAGACTGTGACGAGCATGAATATGTGTTTCTTCTGCAAATCTGAGCTCTTTGTCAAAAGTTACGTGTTCTGACTGAAATGAGCCCTACTGCCAATTCTGAGATGCACTTTGATCTAACTCCCCAGGGAAAGCTCGTTCTTGAAAGTTGAAGGCGTTTTTGTTCTTTTCAGACTGTGAGGAGCATGAATATGTGTTTCTTCTGCAAATCTGAGTTCTGTGTCAAAAGTTACGTTCTCTGGATGAATTGAGCCCTACTGCCAATTCTAAGATGCACTTTGATCTAACTCCCCAGGGAAAGCTAGTACTTGAAAATTGAAGGCGTTTTTGTTCTTTTCAGACTGTGAGGAGCATGAATATGTGTTTCTTCTGCAAATATGATCTCTCTGTAAAAAGTTACATGTTCTGGCTGAAATGAGCTCTACTGCCAATTCTGAGATGCACTTTGGTCTAACTCCTGAGGGAAAGCTCGTACTTGAAACTTGAAGGCGTTTTTGTGCTTTTCAGACTGTGACGAGCATGAATATGTGTTTCTTCTGCAAATCTGAGCTCTCTCTCAAAAGTTACGTGTTCTGGCTGAAATGAGCCCTACTGCCAATTCTGAGATGCACTTTGGTCTAATTCGTCAGGGAAAGCTCGTGCTTGAAAGTTGAAGGCGTTTTTGTGCTTTTCAGACTGTGACGAGCATGAATATGTGTTTCTTCTGCAAATCTGAGCTCTGTCTCAAAAGTTACGTGTTCTGGCTGAAATGAGCCCTACTGCCAATTCTGAGATGCACTTTGCTCTAACTTCTAAGGGATAGTTCGTACTTGAAAATTGAAGTCGTTTTTGTCCTTTTCAGACCGTGAGGAGCATGAATATGTGTTTCTTCTGCAAATCTGACCTCTGTGACAAAAGTTACGTTTTCTGGCTGAAATGAGCCCTACTGCCAATTCTGTGATGCACTTTGGTCTAACTCCCCAGGGAAAGCTCGTACTTGAAAATTGAAGGCGTTTTTGTGCTTTTCAGACTGTGACGAGCATGAATATGTGTTTCTTCTGCAAATCTGAGCTCTTTGTCAAAAGTTACGTGTTCTGACTGAAATGAGCCCTACTGCCAATTCTGAGATGCACTTTGATCTAACTCCCCAGGGAAAGCTCGTTCTTGAAAATTGAAGGCGTTTTTGTTCTTTTCAGACTGTGAGGAGCATGAATATGTGTTTCTTCTGCAAATCTGAGTTCTGTGTCAAAAGTTACGTTCTCTGGATGAATTGAGCCCTACTGCCAATTCTAAGATGCACTTTGATCTAACTCCCCAGGGAAAGCTAGTACTTGAAAATTGAAGGCGTTTTTGTTCTTTTCAGACTGTGAGGAGCATGAATATGTGTTTCTTCTGCAAATATGATCTCTCTGTAAAAAGTTACATGTTCTGGCTGAAATGAGCTCTACTGCCAATTCTGAGATGCACTTTGGTCTAACTCCTGAGGGAAAGCTCGTACTTGAAACTTGAAGGCGTTTTTGTGCTTTTCAGACTGTGACGAGCATGAATATGTGTTTCTTCTGCAAATCTGAGCTCTCTCTCAAAAGTTACGTGTTCTGGCTGAAATGAGCCCTACTGCCAATTCTGAGATGCACTTTGGTCTAATTCGTCAGGGAAAACTCGTACTTGAAAATTGAAGGCGTTTTTGTGCTTTTTAGACTGTGAGGAGGATGAATATGTGTTTCTTCTGCAAATCTGACCTCTGTGACAAAAGTTACGTTTTCTGGCTGAAATGAGCCCTACTGCCAATTCTGTGATGCACTTTGGTCTAACTCCTCAGAGAAAGCTCGTTCTTGAAACTTGAAGGCGTTTTTGTGCTTTTCAGACCGTGAGGAGCATGAATAAGTGTTTCTTCTGCAAATCTGAGTTCTGTGTCAAAAGTTACGTTCTCTGGATGAATTGAGCCCTACTGCCAATTCTAAGATGCACTTTGATCTAACTCCTCAGGGAAAGCTCGTGCTTGAAAGTTGAAGGCGTTTTTGTGCTTTTCAGACTGTGACGAGCATGAATATGTGTTTCTTCTGCAAATCTGAGCTCTGTCTCAAAAGTTACGTGTTCTGGCTGAAATGAGCCCTACTGCCAATTCTGAGATGCACTTTGCTCTAACTTCTAAGGGATAGTTCGTACTTGAAAATTGAAGTCGTTTTTGTCCTTTTCAGACCGTGAGGAGCATGAATATGTGTTTCTTCTGCAAATCTGACCTCTGTGACAAAAGTTACGTTTTCTGGCTGAAATGAGCCCTACTGCCAATTCTGTGATGCACTTTGGTCTAACTCCCCAGGGAAAGCTCGTACTTGAAAATTGAAGGCGTTTTTGTGCTTTTCAGACTGTGACGAGCATGAATATGTGTTTCTTCTGCAAATCTGAGCTCTTTGTCAAAAGTTACGTGTTCTGACTGAAATGAGCCCTACTGCCAATTCTGAGATGCACTTTGATCTAACTCCCCAGGGAAAGCTCGTTCTTGAAAGTTGAAGGCGTTTTTGTTCTTTTCAGACTGTGAGGAGCATGAATATGTGTTTCTTCTGCAAATCTGAGTTCTGTGTCAAAAGTTACGTTCTCTGGATGAATTGAGCCCTACTGCCAATTCTAAGATGCACTTTGATCTAACTCCCCAGGGAAAGCTAGTACTTGAAAATTGAAGGCGTTTTTGTTCTTTTCAGACTGTGAGGAGCATGAATATGTGTTTCTTCTGCAAATCTGAGTTCTGTGTCAAAAGTTACGTGTTCTGGCTGAAATGAGCCCTACTGCCAATTCTGAGATGCACTTTGGTCTAACTCCTGAGGGAAAGCTCGTACTTGAAACTTGAAGGCGTTTTTGTGCTTTTCAGACCGTGAGGAGCATGAATACGTGTTTCTTCTGCAAATCTGACCTCTGTGACAAAAGTTACGTTTTCTGGCTGAAATGAGCCCTACTGCCAATTCTAAGATGCACTTTGATCTAACTCCCCAGGGAAAGCTAGTACTTGAAAATTGAAGGCGTTTTTGTTCTTTTCAGACTGTGAGGAGCATGAATATGTGTTTCTTCTGCAAATCTGAGTTCTGTGTCAAAAGTTACGTGTTCTGGCTGAAATGAGCCCTACTGCCAATTCTGAGATGCACTTTGATCTAACTCCTCAGGGAAAGCTCGTACTTGAAACTTGAAGGCGTTTTTGTGCTTTTCAGACAGTGACGAGCATGAATATGTGTTTCTTCTGCAAATCTGAGCTCTGTGTCAAAAGTTACGTGTTCTGGCTGAAATGAGCCCTACTGCCAATTCTGAGATGCACTTTGGTCTAACTCCTGAGGGAAAGCTCGTACTTGAAACTTGAAGGCGTTTTTGTGCTTTTCAGACCGTGAGGAGCATGAATATGTGTTTCTTCTGCAAATCTGAGTTCTGTGTCAAAAGTTACGTGTTCTGGCTGAAATGAGCCCTACTGCCAATTCTGAGATGCACTTTGGTCTAATTCCTCAGGGAAAATTCGTACTTGAAAATTGAAGGCGTTTTTGTGCTTTTTAGACTGTGAGGAGGATGAATATGTGTTTCTTCTGCAAATATGATCTCTCTGTAAAAAGTTACGTGTTCTGGCTGAAATGAGCCCTACTGCCAATTCTGAGATGCACTTTGGTCTAACTCCTGAGGGAAAGCTCGTACTTGAAACTTGAAGGCGTTTTTGTGCTTTTCAGACCGTGAGGAGCATGAATATGTGTTTCTTCTGCAAATCTGAGTTCTGTGTCAAAAGTTACGTGTTCTGGCTGAAATGAGCCCTACTGCTAATTCTAAGATGCACTTTGATCTAACTCCCCAGGGAAAGCTAGTACTTGAAAATTGAAGGCGTTTTTGTGCTTTTCAGACTGTGACGAGCATGAATATGTGTTTCTTCTGCAAATCTGAGCTCTGTCTCAAAAGTTACGTGTTCTGGCTGAAATGAGCCCTACTGCCAATTCTGAGATGCACTTTGGTCTAATTCGTCAGGGAAAACTCGTACTTGAAAATTGAAGGCGTTTTTGTGCTTTTTAGACTGTGAGGAGGATGAATATGTGTTTCTTCTGCAAATCTGACCTCTGTGACAAAAGTTACGTTTTCTGGCTGAAATGAGCCCTACTGCCAATTCTGTGATGCACTTTGGTCTAACTCCTCAGAGAAAGCTCGTTCTTGAAACTTGAAGGCGTTTTTGTGCTTTTCAGACCGTGAGGAGCATGAATAAGTGTTTCTTCTGCAAATCTGAGTTCTGTGTCAAAAGTTACGTTCTCTGGATGAATTGAGCCCTACTGCCAATTCTAAGATGCACTTTGATCTAACTCCTCAGGGAAAGCTCGTGCTTGAAAGTTGAAGGCGTTTTTGTGCTTTTCAGACTGTGACGAGCATGAATATGTGTTTCTTCTGCAAATCTGAGCTCTGTCTCAAAAGTTACGTGTTCTGGCTGAAATGAGCCCTACTGCCAATTCTGAGATGCACTTTGCTCTACCTTCTAAGGGATAGTTCGTACTTGAAAATTGAAGTCGTTTTTGTCCTTTTCAGACCGTGAGGAGCATGAATATGTGTTTCTTCTGCAAATCTGACCTCTGTGACAAAAGTTACGTTTTCTGGCTGAAATGAGCCCTACTGCCAATTCTGTGATGCACTTTGGTCTAACTCCCCAGGGAAAGCTCGTACTTGAAAATTGAAGGCGTTTTTGTGCTTTTCAGACTGTGACGAGCATGAATATGTGTTTCTTCTGCAAATCTGAGCTCTTTGTCAAAAGTTACGTGTTCTGACTGAAATGAGCCCTACTGCCAATTCTGAGATGCACTTTGATCTAACTCCCCAGGGAAAGCTCGTTCTTGAAAGTTGAAGGCGTTTTTGTTCTTTTCAGACTGTGAGGAGCATGAATATGTGTTTCTTCTGCAAATCTGAGTTCTGTGTCAAAAGTTACGTTCTCTGGATGAATTGAGCCCTACTGCCAATTCTAAGATGCACTTTGATCTAACTCCCCAGGGAAAGCTAGTACTTGAAAATTGAAGGCGTTTTTGTTCTTTTCAGACTGTGAGGAGCATGAATATGTGTTTCTTCTGCAAATCTGAGTTCTGTGTCAAAAGTTACGTGTTCTGGCTGAAATGAGCCCTACTGCCAATTCTGAGATGCACTTTGGTCTAACTCCTGAGGGAAAGCTCGTACTTGAAACTTGAAGGCGTTTTTGTGCTTTTCAGACCGTGAGGAGCATGAATATGTGTTTCTTCTGCAAATCTGAGTTCTGTGTCAAAAGTTACGTGTTCTGGCTGAAATGAGCCCTACTGCCAATTCTGAGATGCACTTTGGTCTAATTCCTCAGGGAAAATTCGTACTTGAAAATTGAAGGCGTTTTTGTGCTTTTTAGACTGTGAGGAGGATGAATATGTGTTTCTTCTGCAAATATGATCTCTCTGTAAAAAGTTACGTGTTCTGGCTGAAATGAGCCCTACTGCCAATTCTGAGATGCACTTTGGTCTAACTCCTGAGGGAAAGCTCGTACTTGAAACTTGAAGGCGTTTTTGTGCTTTTCAGACCGTGAGGAGCATGAATATGTGTTTCTTCTGCAAATCTGAGTTCTGTGTCAAAAGTTACGTGTTCTGGCTGAAATGAGCCCTACTGCTAATTCTAAGATGCACTTTGATCTAACTCCCCAGGGAAAGCTAGTACTTGAAAATTGAAGGCGTTTTTGTTCTTTTCAGACTGTGAGGAGCATGAATATGTGTTTCTTCTGCAAATCTGAGTTCTGTGTCCAAAGTTACGTGTTCTGGCTGAAATGACCCCAATTGCCAATTCTGAGATGCACTTTGGTCTAATTCCTCAGGGAAAACTCGTACTTGAAAATTGAAGGCGTTTTTGTGCTTTTTAGACTGTGAGGAGCATGAATATGTGTTTCTTCTGCAAATATGATCTCTCTGTAAAAAGTTATGTGTTCTGGCTGAAATGAGCCGTACTGCCAATTCTGAGATGCACTTTGGTCTAACTCCTGAGGGAAAGCTCGTACTTGAAACTTGAAGGCGTTTTTGTGCTTTTCAGACCGTGAGGAGCATGAATAAGTGTTTCTTCTGCAAATCTGAGTTCTGTGTCAAAAGTTACGTTTTCTGGATGAATTGAGCCCTACTGCTAATTCTAAGATGCACTTTGGTCTAACTCCCCAGGGAAAGCTAGTACTTGAAAATTGAAGGCGTTTTTGTGCTTTTCAGACTGTGACGAGCATGAATATGTGTTTCTTCTGCAAATCTGAGCTCTTTGTCAAAAGTTACGTGTTCTGGCTGAAATCAGCCCTACTGCCAATTCTGAGATGCACTTTGATCTAACTCCCCAGGGAAAGTTCCTACTTGAAAATTGAAGGCGTTTTTGTTCTTTTCAGACTGTGAGGAGCATGAATATGTGTTTCTTCTGCAAATCTGAGTTCTGTGTCAAAAGTTACGTGTTCTGGCTGAAATGAGCCCTACTGCCAATTCTGAGATGCACTTTGGTCTAATTCCTCAGGGAAAACTCGTACTTGAAAATTGAAGACGGTTTTGTGCTTTTCAGACTGTGACGAGCATGAATATGTGTTTCTTCTCCAAACCTGAGCTCTGTCTCAAAAGTTACGTGTTCTGGCTGAAATGAGCCCTACTGCCAATTCTGAGATGCACTTTGCTCTAACTTCTAAGGGAAAGTTCCTACTTGAAAATTGAAGTCGTTTTTGTGCTTTTCAGACCGTGAGGAGCATGAATATGTGTTTCTTCTGCAAATCTGAGTTCTGTGTCAAAAGTTACGTTTTCTGGCTGAAATGAGCCCTACTGCCAATTCTGTGATGCACTTTGGTCTAACTCCTCAGAGAAAGCTCGTTCTTGAAACTTGAAGACGTATTTGTGCTTTTCAGACCGTGAGGAGCATGAATAAGTGTTTCTTCTGCAAATCTGAGTTCTGTGTCAAAAGTTACGTTTTCTGGATGAATTGAGCCCTACTGCCAATTCTAAGATGCACTTTGATCTTACTCCCCAGGGAAAGCTAGTACTTGAAAATTGAAGGCGTTTTTGTTCTTTTCAGACTGTGAGGAGCATGAATATGTGTTTCTTCTGCAAATCTGAGTTCTGTGTCCAAAGTTACGTGTTCTGGCTGAAATGACCCCAATTGCCAATTCTGAGATGCACTTTGGTCTAATTCCTCAGGGAAAACTCGTACTTGAAAATTGAAGGCGTTTTTGTGCTTTTTAGACTGTGAGGAGCATGAATATGTGTTTCTTCTGCAAATATGATCTCTCTGTAAAAAGTTATGTGTTCTGGCTGAAATGAGCCGTACTGCCAATTCTGAGATGCACTTTGGTCTAACTCCTGAGGGAAAGCTCGTACTTGAAACTTGAAGGCGTTTTTGTGCTTTTCAGACCGTGAGGAGCATGAATATGTGTTTCTTCTGCAAATCTGAGTTCTGTGTCAAAAGTTACGTGTTCTGGCTGAAATGAGCCCTACTGCCAATTCTGAGATGCACTTTGGTCTAATTCGTCACGGAAAACTCGTACTTGAAAATTGAAGCCGTTTTTGTGCTTTTTAGACTGTGAGGAGCATGAATATGTGTTTCTTCTGCAAATATGATCTCTCTGTAAAAAGTTACATGTTCTGGCTGAAATGAGCTCTACTGCCAATTCTGAGATGCACTTTGGTCTAACTCCTGAGGGAAAGCTCGTACTTGAAACTTGAAGGCGTTTTTGTGCTTTTCAGACTGTGACGAGCATGAATATGTGTTTCTTCTGCAAATCTGAGCTCTGTCTCAAAAGTTATGTTTTCTGGCTGAAATGAGCCCTACTGCCAATTCTGTGATGCACTTTGGTGTAACTCCCCAGGGAAAGCTCGTACTTGAAAATTGAAGGCGTTTTTGTGCTTTTCAGACTGTGACGAGCATGAATATGTGTTTCTTCTGCAAATCTGAGCTCTTTGTCAAAAGTTACGTTTTCTGGCTGAAATGAGCCCTACTGCCAATTCTGAGATGCACTTTGGTCTAACTCCTGAGGGAAAGCTCGTACTTGAAACTTGAAGGCGTTTTTGTGCTTTTCAGACCGTGAGGAGCATGAATATGTGTTTCTTCTGCATATCTGAGTTCTGTGTCAAAAGTTACGTGTTCTGGCTGAAATGAGCCCTACTGCCAATTCTGAGATGCACTTTGGTCTAATTCGTCAGGGAAAACTCGTACTTGAAAATTGAAGCCGTTTTTCTGCTTTTTAGATTGTGAGGAGCATGAATATGTGTTTCTTCTGCAAATATGATCTCTCTGTAAAAAGTTACATGTTCTGGCTGAAATGAGCTCTACTGCCAATTCTGAGATGCACTTTGGTCTAACTCCTGAGGGAAAGCTCGTACTTGAAACTTGAAGGCGTTTTTGTGCTTTTCACTGTGACGAGCATGAATATGTGTTTCTTCTGCAAATCTGAGCTCTCTCTCAAAAGTTACGTGTTCTGGCTGAAATGAGCCCTACTGCCAATTCAGAGATGCACTTTGCTCTAACTTCTAAGGGATAGTTCGTACTTGAAAATTGAAGTCGTTTTTGTCCTTTTCAGACCGTGAGGAGCATGAATATGTGTT
Organism: Pantherophis guttatus; assembly: GCF_059756535.1. Classification (NCBI taxonomy): domain Eukaryota; kingdom Metazoa; phylum Chordata; class Lepidosauria; order Squamata; family Colubridae; genus Pantherophis; species Pantherophis guttatus. The sequence continues at coordinate 114,769,363 of NC_142065.1, read as the reverse complement.
TCTTCTGCAAATCTGACCTCTGTGACAAAAGTTACGTTTTCTGGCTGAAATGAGCCCTACTGCCAATTCTGTGATGCACTTTGGTCTAACTCCTCAGAGAAAGCTCGTTCTTGAAACTTGAAGGCGTTTTTGTGCTTTTCAGACCGTGAGGAGCATGAATAAGTGTTTCTTCTGCAAATCTGAGTTCTGTGTCAAAAGTTACGTTCTCTGGATGAATTGAGCCCTACTGCCAATTCTAAGATGCACTTTGATCTAACTCCTCAGGGAAAGCTCGTGCTTGAAAGTTGAAGGCGTTTTTGTGCTTTTCAGACTGTGACGAGCATGAATATGTGTTTCTTCTGCAAATCTGAGCTCTGTCTCAAAAGTTACGTGTTCTGGCTGAAATGAGCCCTACTGCCAATTCTGAGATGCACTTTGCTCTAACTTCTAAGGGATAGTTCGTACTTGAAAATTGAAGTCGTTTTTGTCCTTTTCAGACCGTGAGGAGCATGAATATGTGTTTCTTCTGCAAATCTGACCTCTGTGACAAAAGTTACGTTTTCTGGCTGAAATGAGCCCTACTGCCAATTCTGTGATGCACTTTGGTCTAACTCCCCAGGGAAAGCTCGTACTTGAAAATTGAAGGCGTTTTTGTGCTTTTCAGACTGTGACGAGCATGAATATGTGTTTCTTCTGCAAATCTGAGCTCTTTGTCAAAAGTTACGTGTTCTGACTGAAATGAGCCCTACTGCCAATTCTGAGATGCACTTTGATCTAACTCCCCAGGGAAAGCTCGTTCTTGAAAGTTGAAGGCGTTTTTGTTCTTTTCAGACTGTGAGGAGCATGAATATGTGTTTCTTCTGCAAATCTGAGTTCTGTGTCAAAAGTTACGTGTTCTGGCTGAAATGAGCCCTACTGCCAATTCTGAGATGCACTTTGGTCTAATTCGTCAGGGAAAACTCGTACTTGAAAATTGAAGGCGTTTTTGTGCTTTTCAGACTGTGACGAGCATGAATATGTGTTTCTTCTGCAAATCTGAGCTCTTTGTCAAAAGTTACGTGTTCTGACTGAAATGAGCCCTACTGCCAATTCTGAGATGCACTTTGATCTAACTCCTGAGGGAAAGCTCGTTCTTGAAACTTGAAGGTGTTTTTGTGCTTTTCAGACTGTGACGAGCATGAATATGTGTTTCTTCTGCAAATCTGAGCTCTGTCTCAAAAGTTACGTGTTCTGGCTGAAATGAGCCCTACTGCCAATTCTGAGATGCACTTTGCTCTAACTTCTAAGGGATAGTTCGTACTTGAAAATTGAAGTCGTTTTTGTCCTTTTCAGACCGTGAGGAGCATGAATATGTGTTTCTTCTGCAAATCTGACCTCTGTGACAAAAGTTACGTTTTCTGGCTGAAATGAGCCCTACTGCCAATTCTGTGATGCACTTTGGTCTAACTCCTCAGAGAAAGCTCGTTCTTGAAACTTGAAGGCGTTTTTGTGCTTTTCAGACCGTGAGGAGCATGAATAAGTGTTTCTTCTGCAAATCTGAGTTCTGTGTCAAAAGTTACGTGTTCTGGCTGAAATGAGCCCTACTGCCAATTCTGAGATGCACTTTGGTCTAATTCCTCAGGGAAAACTCGTACTTGAAAATTGAAGGCGTTTTTGTGCTTTTTAGACTGTGAGGAGGATGAATATGTGTTTCTTCTGCAAATATGATCTCTCTGTAAAAAGTTACGTGTTCTGGCTGAAATGAGCCCTACTGCCAATTCTGAGATGCACTTTGGTCTAACTCCTGAGGGAAAGCTCGTACTTGAAACTTGAAGGCGTTTTTGTGCTTTTCAGACCGTGAGGAGCATGAATATGTGTTTCTTCTGCAAATCTGACCTCTGTGACAAAAGTTACGTTTTCTGGCTGAAATGAGCCCTACTGTCAATTCTAAGATGCACTTTGATCTAACTCCCCAGGGAAAGCTAGTACTTGAAAATTGAAGGCGTTTTTGTTCTTTTCAGACTGTGAGGAGCATGAATATGTGTTTCTTCTGCAAATCTGAGTTCTGTGTCAAAAGTTACGTGTTCTGGCTGAAATGAGCCCTACTGCCAATTCTGAGATGCACTTTGATCTAACTCCTCAGGGAAAGCTCGTACTTGAAACTTGAAGGCGTTTTTGTGCTTTTCAGACAGTGACGAGCATGAATATGTGTTTCTTCTGCAAATCTGAGCTCTGTGTCAAAAGTTACGTGTTCTGGCTGAAATGAGCCCTACTGCCAATTCTGAGATGCACTTTGGTCTAACTCCTCAGAGAAAGCTCGTTCTTGAAACTTGAAGGCGTTTTTGTGCTTTTCAGACCGTGAGGAGCATGAATATGTGTTTCTTCTGCAAATCTGACCTCTGTGACAAAAGTTACGTTTTCTGGCTGAAATGAGCCCTACTGCCAATTCTAAGATGCACTTTGATCTAACTCCCCAGGGAAAGCTAGTACTTGAAAATTGAAGGCGTTTTTGTTCTTTTCAGACTGTGAGGAGCATGAATATGTGTTCTGCAAATCTGAGTTCTGTGTCAAAAGTTACGTGTTCTGGCTGAAATGAGCCCTACTGCCAATTCTGAGATGCACTTTGGTCTAATTCCTCAGGGAAAACTCGTACTTGAAAATTGAAGGCGTTTTTGTGCTTTTTAGACTGTGAGGAGGATGAATATGTGTTTCTTCTGCAACTATGATCTCTCTGTAAAAAGTTACGTGTTCTGGCTGAAATGAGCCCTACTGCCAATTCTGAGATGCACTTTGGTCTAACTCCTGAGGGAAAGCTCGTACTTGAAACTTGAAGGCGTTTTTGTGCTTTTCAGACCGTGAGGAGCATGAATATGTGTTTCTTCTGCAAATCTGAGTTCTGTGTCAAAAGTTACGTGTTCTGGCTGAAATGAGCCCTACTGACAATTCTGAGATGCACTTTGGTCTAATTCCTCAGGGAAAATTCGTACTTGAAAATTGAAGGCGTTTTTGTGCTTTTTAGACTGTGAGGAGGATGAATATGTGTTTCTTCTGCAAATATGATCTCTCTGTAAAAAGTTACGTGTTCTGGCTGAAATGAGCCCTACTGCCAATTCTGAGATGCACTTTGGTCTAACTCCTGAGGGAAAGCTCGTACTTGAAACTTGAAGGCGTTTTTGTGCTTTTCAGACCGTGAGGAGCATGAATATGTGTTTCTTCTGCAAATCTGAGTTCTGTGTCAAAAGTTACGTGTTCTGGCTGAAATGAGCCCTAATGCTAATTCTAAGATGCACTTTGATCTAACTCCCCAGGGAAAGCTAGTACTTGAAAATTGAAGGCGTTTTTGTTCTTTTCAGACTGTGAGGAGCATGAATATGTGTTTCTTCTGCAAATCTGAGTTCTGTGTCAAAAGTTACGTGTTCTGGCTGAAATGACCCCAATTGCCAATTCTGAGATGCACTTTGGTCTAATTCCTCAGGGAAAACTCGTACTTGAAAATTGAAGGCGTTTTTGTGCTTTTTAGACTGTGAGGAGCATGAATATGTGTTTCTTCTGCAAATATGATCTCTCTGTAAAAAGTTATGTGTTCTGGCTGAAATGAGCCGTACTGCCAATTCTGAGATGCACTTTGGTCTAACTCCTGAGGGAAAGCTCGTACTTGAAACTTGAAGGCGTTTTTGTGCTTTTCAGACCGTGAGGAGCATGAATAAGTGTTTCTTCTGCAAATCTGAGTTCTGTGTCAAAAGTTACGTTTTCTGGATGAATTGAGCCCTACTGCTAATTCTAAGATGCACTTTGGTCTAACTCCCCAGGGAAAGCTCGTACTTGAAAATTGAAGGCGTTTTTGTGCTTTTCAGACTGTGACGAGCATGAATATGTGTTTCTTCTGCAAATCTGAGCTCTTTGTCAAAAGTTACGTGTTCTGGCTGAAATGAGCCCTACTGCCAATGCTGAGATGCACTTTGATCTAACTCCCCAGGGAAAGTTCCTACTTGAAAATTGAAGGCGTTTTTGTTCTTTTCAGACTGTGAGGAGCATGAATATGTGTTTCTTCTGCAAATCTGAGTTCTGTGTCAAAAGTTACGTTTTCTGGATGAAATGAGCCCTACTGCCAATTCTGTGATGCACTTTGGTCTAACTCCTCAGAGAAAGCTCGTTCTTGAAACTTGAAGACGTATTTGTGCTTTTCAGACCGTGAGGAGCATGAATAAGTGTTTCTTCTGCAAATCTGAGTTCTGTGTCAAAAGTTACGTTTTCTGGATGAATTGAGCCCTACTGCCAATTCTAAGATGCACTTTGCTCTTACTCCCCAGGGAAAGCTAGTACTTGAAAATTGAAGGCGTTTTTGTTCTTTTCAGACTGTGAGGAGCATGAATATGTGTTTCTTCTGCAAATCTGAGTTCTGTGTCAAAAGTTACGTGTTCTGGCTGAAATGACCCCAATTGCCAATTCTGAGATGCACTTTGGTCTAATTCCTCAGGGAAAACTCGTACTTGAAAATTGAAGGCGTTTTTGTGCTTTTTAGACTGTGAGGAGCATGAATATGTGTTTCTTCTGCAAATATGATCTCTCTGTAAAAAGTTATGTGTTCTGGCTGAAATGAGCCGTACTGCCAATTCTGAGATGCACTTTGGTCTAACTCCTGAGGGAAAGCTCGTACTTGAAACTTGAAGGCGTTTTTGTGCTTTTCAGACCGTGAGGAGCATGAATATGTGTTTCTTCTGCAAATCTGAGTTCTGTGTCAAAAGTTACGTGTTCTGGCTGAAATGAGCCCTACTGCCAATTCTGAGATGCACTTTGGTCTAATTCGTCACGGAAAACTCGTACTTGAAAATTGAAGCCGTTTTTGTGCTTTTTAGACTGTGAGGAGCATGAATATGTGTTTCTTCTGCAAATATGATCTCTCTGTAAAAAGTTACATGTTCTGGCTGAAATGAGCTCTACTGCCAATTCTGAGATGCACTTTGGTCTAACTCCTGAGGGAAAGCTCGTACTTGAAACTTGAAGGCGTTTTTGTGCTTTTCAGACTGTGACGAGCATGAATATGTGTTTCTTCTGCAAATCTGAGCTCTGTCTCAAAAGTTACGTTTTCTGGCTGAAATGAGCCCTACTGCCAATTCTGTGATGCACTTTGGTGTAACTCCCCAGGGAAAGCTCGTACTTGAAAATTGAAGGCGTTTTTGTGCTTTTCAGACTGTGACGAGCAGGAATATGTGTTTCTTCTGCAAATCTGAGCTCTTTGTCAAAAGTTACGTTTTCTGGCTGAAATGAGCCCTACTGCCAATTCTGAGATGCACTTTGATGTAACTCCCCAGGGAAAGCTAGTACTTGAAAATTGTAGGCGTTTTTGTGCTTTTTAGACTGTGAGGAGGATGAATATGTGTTTCTTCTGCAAATATGATCTCTCTGTAAAAAGTTACGTGTTCTGGCTGAAATGAGCCCTACTGCCAATTCTGAGATGCACTTTGGTCTAACTCCTGAGGGAAAGCTCGTACTTGAAACTTGAAGGCGTTTTTGTGCTTTTCAGACCGTGAGGAGCATGAATATGTGTTTCTTCTGCATATCTGAGTTCTGTGTCAAAAGTTACGTGTTCTGGCTGAAATGAGCCCTACTGCCAATTCTGAGATGCACTTTGGTCTAATTCGTCAGGGAAAACTCGTACTTGAAAATTGAAGCCGTTTTTCTGCTTTTTAGATTGTGAGGAGCATGAATATGTGTTTCTTCTGCAAATATGATCTCTCTGTAAAAAGTTCCATGTTCTGGCTGAAATGAGCTCTACTGCCAATTCTGAGATGCACTTTGGTCTAACTCCTGAGGGAAAGCTCGTACTTGAAACTTGAAGGCGTTTTTGTGCTTTTCAGACTGTGACGAGCATGAATATGTGTTTCTTCTGCAAATCTGAGCTCTCTCTCAAAAGTTACGTGTTCTGGCTGAAATGAGCCCTACTGCCAATTCAGAGATGCACTTTGCTCTAACTTCTAAGGGATAGTTCGTACTTGAAAATTGAAGTCGTTTTTGTCCTTTTCAGACCGTGAGGAGCATGAATATGTGTTTCTTCTGCAAATCTGACCTCTGTGACAAAAGTTACGTTTTCTGGCTGAAATGAGCCCTACTGCCAATTCTGTGATGCACTTTGGTCTAACTCCTCAGAGAAAGCTCGTTCTTGAAACTTGAAGGCGTTTTTGTGCTTTTCAGACCGTGAGGAGCATGAATAAGTGTTTCTTCTGCAAATCTGAGTTCTGTGTCAAAAGTTACGTTCTCTGGATGAATTGAGCCCTACTGCCAATTCTAAGATGCACTTTGATCTAACTCCTCAGGGAAAGCTCGTGCTTGAAAGTTGAAGGCGTTTTTGTGCTTTTCAGACTGTGACGAGCATGAATATGTGTTTCTTCTGCAAATCTGAGCTCTGTCTCAAAAGTTACGTGTTCTGGCTGAAATGAGCCCTACTGCCAATTCTGAGATGCACTTTGCTCTAACTTCTAAGGGATAGTTCGTACTTGAAAATTGAAGTCGTTTTTGTCCTTTTCAGACCGTGAGGAGCATGAATATGTGTTTCTTCTGCAAATCTGACCTCTGTGACAAAAGTTACGTTTTCTGGCTGAAATGAGCCCTACTGCCAATTCTGTGATGCACTTTGGTCTAACTCCCCAGGGAAAGCTCGTACTTGAAAATTGAAGGCGTTTTTGTGCTTTTCAGACTGTGACGAGCATGAATATGTGTTTCTTCTGCAAATCTGAGCTCTTTGTCAAAAGTTACGTGTTCTGACTGAAATGAGCCCTACTGCCAATTCTGAGATGCACTTTGATCTAACTCCCCAGGGAAAGCTCGTTCTTGAAAGTTGAAGGCGTTTTTGTTCTTTTCAGACTGTGAGGAGCATGAATATGTGTTTCTTCTGCAAATCTGAGTTCTGTGTCAAAAGTTACGTGTTCTGGCTGAAATGAGCCCTACTGCCAATTCTGAGATGCACTTTGGTCTAATTCGTCAGGGAAAACTCGTACTTGAAAATTGAAGGCGTTTTTGTGCTTTTTAGACCGTGAGGAGGATGAATATGTGTTTCTTCTGCAAATATGATCTCTCTGTAAAAAGTTACGTGTTCTGGCTGAAATGAGCCCTACTGCCAATTCTGAGATGCACTTTGGTCTAACTCCTGAGGGAAAGCTCGTTCTTGAAACTTGAAGGTGTTTTTGTGCTTTTCAGACTGTGACGAGCATGAATATGTGTTTCTTCTGCAAATCTGAGCTCTGTCTCAAAAGTTACGTGTTCTGGCTGAAATGAGCCCTACTGCCAATTCTGAGATGCACTTTGGTCTAACTCCTGAGGGAAAGCTCGTACTTGAAACTTGAAGGCGTTTTTGTGCTTTTCAGACCGTGAGGAGCATGAATATGTGTTTCTTCTGCAAATCTGAGTTCTGTGTCAAAAGTTACGTGTTCTGGCTGAAATGAGCCCTACTGCTAATTCTAAGATGCACTTTGATCTAACTCCCCAGGGAAAGCTAGTACTTGAAAATTGAAGGCGTTTTTGTTCTTTTCAGACTGTGAGGAGCATGAATATGTGTTTCTTCTGCAAATCTGAGTTCTGTGTCCAAAGTTACGTGTTCTGGCTGAAATGACCCCAATTGCCAATTCTGAGATGCACTTTGCTCTAACTTCTAAGGGATAGTTCGTACTTGAAAATTGAAGTCGTTTTTGTCCTTTTCAGACCGTGAGGAGCATGAATATGTGTTTCTTCTGCAAATCTGACCTCTGTGACAAAAGTTACGTTTTCTGGCTGAAATGAGCCCTACTGCCAATTCTGTGATGCACTTTGGTCTAACTCCCCAGGGAAAGCTCGTACTTGAAAATTGAAGGCGTTTTTGTGCTTTTCAGACTGTGACGAGCATGAATATGTGTTTCTTCTGCAAATCTGAGCTCTTTGTCAAAAGTTACGTGTTCTGACTGAAATGAGCCCTACTGCCAATTCTGAGATGCACTTTGATCTAACTCCCCAGGGAAAGCTAGTACTTGAAAATTGAAGGCGTTTTTGTTCTTTTCAGACTGTGAGGAGCATGAATATGTGTTTCTTCTGCAAATCTGAGTTCTGTGTCAAAAGTTACGTGTTCTGGCTGAAATGAGCCCTACTGCTAATTCTAAGATGCACTTTGTTCTAACTCCCCAGGGAAAGCTAGTACTTGAAAATTGAAGGCGTTTTTGTTCTTTTCAGACTGTGAGGAGCATGAATATGTGTTTCTTCTGCAAATCTGAGTTCTGTGTCCAAAGTTACGTGTTCTGGCTGAAATGACCCCAATTGCCAATTCTGAGATGCACTTTGCTCTAATTCCTCAGGGAAAACTCGTACTTGAAAATTGAAGGCGTTTTTGTGCTTTTTAGACTGTGAGGAGCATGAATATGTGTTTCTTCTGCAAATATGATCTCTCTGTAAAAAGTTATGTGTTCTGGCTGAAATGAGCCGTACTGCCAATTCTGAGATGCACTTTGGTCTAACTCCTGAGGGAAAGCTCGTACTTGAAACTTGAAGGCGTTTTTGTGCTTTTCAGACCGTGAGGAGCATGAATAAGTGTTTCTTCTGCAAATCTGAGTTCTGTGTCAAAAGTTACGTTTTCTGGATGAATTGAGCCCTACTGCTAATTCTAAGATGCACTTTGGTCTAACTCCCCAGGGAAAGCTCGTACTTGAAAATTGAAGGCGTTTTTGTGCTTTTCAGACTGTGACGAGCATGAATATGTGTTTCTTCTGCAAATCTGAGCTCTTTGTCAAAAGTTACGTGTTCTGGCTGAAATGAGCCCTACTGCCAATTCTGAGATGCACTTTGATCTAACTCCCCAGGGAAAGTTCCTACTTGAAAATTGAAGGCGTTTTTGTTCTTTTCAGACTGTGAGGAGCATGAATATGTGTTTCTTCTGCAAATCTGAGTTCTGTGTCAAAAGTTACGTGTTCTGGCTGAAATGAGCCCTACTGCCAATTCTGAGATGCACTTTGGTCTAATTCCTCAGGGAAAACTCGTACTTGAAAATTGAAGACGGTTTTGTGCTTTTCAGACTGTGACGAGCATGAATATGTGTTTCTTCTGCAAACCTGAGCTCTGTCTCAAAAGTTACGTGTTCTGGCTGAAATGAGCCCTACTGCCAATTCTGAGATGCACTTTGCTCTAACTTCTAAGGGAAAGTTCCTACTTGAAAATTGAAGTCATTTTTGTGCTTTTCAGACCGTGAGGAGCATGAATATGTGTTTCTTCTGCAAATCTGACCTCTGTGACAAAAGTTACGTTTTCTGGCTGAAATGAGCCCTACTGCCAATTCTGTGATGCACTTTGGTCTAACTCCTCAGAGAAAGCTCGTTCTTGAAACTTGAAGACGTATTTGTGCTTTTCAGACCGTGAGGAGCATGAATAAGTGTTTCTTCTGCAAATCTGAGTTCTGTGTCAAAAGTTACGTTTTCTGGATGAATTGAGCCCTACTGCCAATTCTAAGATGCACTTTGATCTTACTCCCCAGGGAAAGCTAGTACTTGAAAATTGAAGGCGTTTTTGTTCTTTTCAGACTGTGAGGAGCATGAATATGTGTTTCTTCTTCAAATCTGAGTTCTGTGTCAAAAGTTACGTGTTCTGGCTGAAATGACCCCAATTGCCAATTCTGAGATGCACTTTGGTCTAATTCCTCAGGGAAAACTCGTACTTGAAAATTGAAGGCGTTTTTGTGCTTTTTAGACTGTGAGGAGCATGAATATGTGTTTCTTCTGCAAATATGATCTCTCTGTAAAAAGTTATGTGTTCTGGCTGAAATGAGCCGTACTGCCAATTCTGAGATGTACTTTGGTCTAACTCCTGAGGGAAAGCTCGTACTTGAAACTTGAAGGCGTTTTTGTGCTTTTCAGACCGTGAGGAGCATGAATAAGTGTTTCTTCTGCAAATCTGAATTCTGTGTCAAAAGTTACGTTTTCTGGATGAATTGAGCCCTACTGCCAATTCTGAGATGCACTTTGATCTAACTCCCCAGGGAAAGTTCCTACTTGAAAATTGAAGGCGTTTTTGTTCTTTTCAGACTGTGACGAGCATGAATATGTGTTTCTTCTGCAAATCTGAGTTCTGTGTCAAAAGTTACGTGTTCTGGCTGAAATGAGCCTACTGCCAATTCTGAGATGCACTTTGGTCTAATTCCTCAGGGAAAACTCGTACTTGAAAATTGAAGACGGTTTTGTGCTTTTCAGACTGTGACGAGCATGAATATGTGTTTCTTCTGCAAACCTGAGCTCTGTCTCAAAAGTTACGTGTTCTGGCTGAAATGAGCCCTACTGCCAATTCTGAGATGCACTTTGCTCTAACTTCTAAGGGAAAGTTCCTACTTGAAAATTGAAGTCGTTTTTGTGCTTTTCAGACCGTGAGGAGCATGAATATGTGTTTCTTCTGCAAATCTGACCTCTGTGACAAAAGTTACGTTTTCTGGCTGAAATGAGCCCTACTGCCAATTCTGTGATGCACTTTGGTCTAACTCCTCAGAGAAAGCTCGTTCTTGAAACTTGAAGACGTATTTGTGCTTTTCAGACCGTGAGGAGCATGAATAAGTGTTTCTTCTGCAAATCTGAGTTCTGTGTCAAAAGTTACGTTTTCTGGATGAATTGAGCCCTACTGCCAATTCTAAGATGCACTTTGATCTTACTCCCCAGGGAAAGCTAGTAGTTGAAAATTGAAAGCGTTTTTGTTCTTTTCAGACTGTGAGGAGCATGAATATGTGTTTCTTCTGCAAATATGATCTCTCTGTAAAAAGTTATGTGTTCTGGCTGAAATGAGCCGTACTGCCAATTCTGAGATGCACTTTGGTCTAACTCCTGAGGGAAAGCTCGTACTTGAAACTTGAAGGCGTTTTTGTGCTTTTCAGACCGTGAGGAGCATGAATAAGTGTTTCTTCTGCAAATCTGAGTTCTGTGTCAAAAGTTACGTTTTCTGGATGAATTGAGCCCTACTGCTAATTCTAAGATGCACTTTGGTCTAACTCCCCAGGGAAAGCTCGTACTTGAAAATTGAAGGCGTTTTTGTGCTTTTCAGACTGTGACGAGCATGAATATCTGTTTCTTCTGCAAATCTGAGCTCTTTGTCAAAAGTTACGTGTTCTGGCTGAAATGAGCCCTACTGCCAATTCTGAGATGCACTTTGATCTAACTCCCCAGGGAAAGTTCCTACTTGAAAATTGAAGGCGTTTTTGTTCTTTTCAGACTGTGACGAGCATGAATATGTGTTTCTTCTGCAAATCTGAGTTCTGTGTCAAAAGTTACGTGTTCTGGCTGAAATGAGCCCTACTGCCAATTCTGAGATGCACTTTGGTCTAATTCCTCAGGGAAAACTCGTACTTGAAAATTGAAGACGGTTTTGTGCTTTTCAGACTGTGACGAGCATGAATATGTGTTTCTTCTGCAAACCTGAGCTCTGTCTCAAAAGTTACGTGTTCTGGCTGAAATGAGCCCTACTGCCAATTCTGAGATGCACTTTGCTCTAACTTCTAAGGGAAAGTTCCTACTTGAAAATTGAAGTCGTTTTTGTGCTTTTCAGACCGTGAGGAGCATGAATATGTGTTTCTTCTGCAAATCTGACCTCTGTGACAAAAGTTACGTTTTCTGGCTGAAATGAGCCCTACTGCCAATTCTGTGATGCACTTTGGTCTAACTCCTCAGAGAAAGCTCGTTCTTGAAACTTGAAGACGTATTTGTGCTTTTCAGACCGTGAGGAGCATGAATAAGTGTTTCTTCTACAAATCTGAGTTCTGTGTCAAAAGTTACGTTTTCTGGATGAATTGAGCCCTACTGCCAATTCTGAGATGCACTTTGATCTTACTCCCCAGGGAAAGCTAGTACTTGAAAATTGAAAGCGTTTTTGTTCTTTTCAGACTGTGAGGAGCATGAATATGTGTTTCTTCTGCAAATCTGACCTCTGTGACAAAAGTTACGTTTTCTGGCTGAAATGAGCCCTACTGCCAATTCTGTGATGCACTTTGGTCTAAACCCTCAGGGAAAGCTCGTTCTTGAAAGTTGAAGGCGTTTTTGTTCTTTTCAGACTGTGAGGAGCATGAATATGTGTTTCTTCTGCAAATCTGAGTTCTGTGTCAAAAGTTACGTGTTCTGGCTGAAATGAGCCCTACTGCCAACTCTGAGATGCACTTTGGTCTAATTCCTCAGGGAAAACTCGTACTTGAAAATTGAAGACGGTTTTGTGCTTTTCAGACTGTGACGAGCATGAATATGTGTTTCTTCTGCAAACCTGAGCTCTGTCTCAAAAGTTACGTGTTCTGGCTGAAATGAGCCCTACTGCCAATTCTGAGATGCACTTTTCTCTAACTTCTAAGGGAAAGTTCCTACTTGAAAATTGAAGTCGTTTTTGTGCTTTTCAGACCGTGAGGAGCATGAATATGTGTTTCTTCTGCAAATCTGACCTCTGTGACAAAAGTTACGTGTTCTGGCTGAAATGAGCCCTACTGCCAATTCTGTGATGCACTTTGGTCTAACTCCTCAGAGAAAGCTCGTTCTTGAAACTTGAAGACGTATTTGTGCTTTTCAGACCGTGAGGTGCATGAATAAGTGTTTCTTCTGCAAATCTGAGTTCTGTGTCAAAAGTTACGTTTTCTGGATGAATTGAGCCCTACTGCCAATTCTAAGATGCACTTTGATCTTACTCCCCAGGGAAAGCTAGTACTTGAAAATTGAAGGCGTTTTTGTTCTTTTCAGACTGTGAGGAGCATGAATATGTGTTTCTTCTGCAAATCTGAGTTCTGTGTCAAAAGTTACGTGTTCTGGCTGAAATGACCCCAATTGCCAATTCTGAGATGCACTTTGGTCTAATTCCTCAGGGAAAACTCGTACTTGAAAATTGAAGGCGTTTTTGTGCTTTTTAGACTGTGAGGAGCATGAATATGTGTTTCTTCTGCAAATATGATCTCTCTGTAAAAAGTTATGTGTTCTGGCTGAAATGAGCCGTACTGCCAATTCTGAGATGCACTTTGGTCTAACTCCTGAGGGAAAGCTCGTACTTGAAACTTGAAGGCGTTTTTGTGCTTTTCAGACCGTGAGGAGCATGAATAAGTGTTTCTTCTGCAAATCTGAGTTCTGTGTCAAAAGTTACGTTTTCTGGATGAATTGAGCCCTACTGCTAATTCTAAGATGCACTTTGGTCTAACTCCCCAGGGAAAGCTCGTACTTGAAAATTGAAGGCGTTTTTGTGCTTTTCAGACTGTGACGAGCATGAATATGTGTTTCTTCTGCAAATCTGAGCTCTTTGTCAAAAGTTACGTGTTCTGGCTGAAATGAGCCCTACTGCCAATTCTGAGATGCACTTTGATCTAGCTCCCCAGGGAAAGTTCCTACTTGAAAATTGAAGGCGTTTTTGTTCTTTTCAGACTGTGAGGAGCATGAATATGTGTTTCTTCTGCAAATCTGAGTTCTGTGTCAAAAGTTACGTGTTCTGGCTGAAATGAGCCCTACTGCCAATTCTGAGATGCACTTTGGTCTAACTTCTAAGGGAAAGTTCCTACTTGAAAATTGAAGTCGTTTTTGTGCTTTTCAGACTGTGAGGAGCATGAATATGTGTTTCTTCTGCAAATCTGACCTCTGTGACAAAAGTTACGTTTTCTGGCTGAAATGAGCCCTACTGCCAATTCTGTGATGCACTTTGGTCTAACTCCTCAGAGAAAGCTCGTTCTTGAAACTTGAAGACGTATTTGTGCTTTTCAGACCGTGAGGAGCATGAATAAGTGTTTCTTCTGCAAATCTGAGTTCTGTGTCAAAAGTTACGTTTTCTGGATGAATTGAGCCCTACTGCCAATTCTGTGATGCACTTTGGTCTAAACCCTCAGGGAAAGCTCGTTCTTGAAAGTTGAAGCCGTTTTTGTGCTTTTTAGACTGTGAGGAGCATGAATATGTGTTTCTTCTGCAAATATGATCTCTCTGTAAAAAGTTACGTGTTCTGGATGAATTTAGCCCTACTGCCAATTCTAAGATGCACTTTGATCTAACTCCCCAGGGAAAGCTCGTTCTTGAAACTTGAAGGCGTTTTTGTGCTTTTCAGACCGTGAGGAGCATGAATAAGTGTTTCTTCTGCAAATCTGAGTTCTGTGTCAAAAGTTACGTGTTCTGGCTGAAATGAGCCCTACTGCCAATTCTAAGATGCACTTTGATCTAACTCCCCAGGGAAAGCTAGTACTTGAAAATTGAAGGCGTTTTTGTTCTTTTCAGACTGTGAGGAGCATGAATATGTGTTTCTTCTGCAAATCTGAGTTCTGTGTCAAAAGTTACGTGTTCTGGCTGAAATGAGCCCTACTGCCAATTGTGAGATGCACTTTGGTCTAATTCCTAAGGGAAAACTCGTACTTGAAAATTGAAGGCGTTTTTGTGCTTTTTAGACTGTGAGGAGGATGAATATGTGTTTCTTCTGCAAATATGATCTCTCTGTAAAAAGTTACGTGTTCTGGCTGAAATGAGCCCTACTGCCAATTCTGAGATGCACTTTGGTGTAACTCCTGAGGGAAAGCTCGTACTTGAAACTTGAAGCCGTTTTTGTGCTTTTCAGACCGTGAGGAGCATGAATATGTGTTTCTTCTGCAAATCTGAGTTCTGTGTCAAAAGTTACGTGTTCTGGCTGAAATGAGCCCTACTGCCAATTCTGAGATGCACTTTGGTCTAATTCGTCAGGGAAAACACGTACTTGAAAATTGAAGCCGTTTTTGTGCTTTTTAGACTGTGAGGAGCATGAATATGTGTTTCTTCTGCAAATATGATCTCTCTGTAAAAAGTTACATGTTCTGGCTGAAATGAGCTCTACTGCCAATTCTGAGATGCACTTTGGTCTAACTCCTGAGGGAAAGCTCGTACTTGAAACTTGAAGGCGTTTTTGTGCTTTTCAGACTGTGACGAGCATGAATATGTGTTTCTTCTGCAAATCTGAGCTCTGTCTCAAAAGTTACGTGTTCTGGCTGAAATGAGCCCTACTGCCAATTCTGAGATGCACTTTGCTCTAACTTCTAAGGGATAGTTCGTACTTGAAAATTGAAGTCGTTTTTGTCCTTTTCAGACCGTGAGGAGCATGAATATGTGTTTCTTCTGCAAATCTGACCTCTGTGACAAAAGTTACGTTTTCTGGCTGAAATGAGCCCTACTGCCAATTCTGTGATGCACTTTGGTCTAACTCCCCAGGGAAAGCTCGTACTTGAAAATTGAAGGCGTTTTTGTGCTTTTCAGACTGTGACGAGCATGAATATGTGTTTCTTCTGCAAATCTGAGCTCTTTGTCAAAAGTTACGTGTTCTGACTGAAATGAGCCCTACTGCCAATTCTGAGATGCACTTTGATCTAACTCCCCAGGGAAAGCTAGTACTTGAAAATTGAAGGCGTTTTTGTTCTTTTCAGACTGTGAGGAGCATGAATATGTGTTTCTTCTGCAAATCTGAGTTCTGTGTCAAAAGTTACGTGTTCTGGCTGAAATGAGCCCTACTGCCAATTCTGAGATGCACTTTGGTCTAATTCGTCAGGGAAAACTCGTACTTGAAAATTGAAGGCGTTTTTGTGCTTTTTAGACCGTGAGGAGCATGAATATGTGTTTCTTCTGCAAATATGATCTCTCTGTAAAAAGTTACGTGTTCTGGCTGAAATGAGCCCTACTGCCAATTCTGAGATGCACTTTGGTCTAACTCCTGAGGGAAAGCTCGTACTTGAAACTTGAAGGCGTTTTTGTGCTTTTCAGACCGTGAGGAGCATGAATATGTGTTTCTTCTGCAAATCTGAGTTCTGTGTCAAAAGTTACGTGTTCTGGCTGAAATGAGCCCTACTGCTAATTCTAAGATGCACTTTGATCTAACTCCCCAGGGAAAGCTAGTACTTGAAAATTGAAGGCGTTTTTGTTCTTTTCAGACTGTGAGGAGCATGAATATGTGTTTCTTCTGCAAATCTGAGTTCTGTGTCCAAAGTTACGTGTTCTGGCTGAAATGACCCCAATTGCCAATTCTGAGATGCACTTTGGTCTAATTCCTCAGGGAAAACTCGTACTTGAAAATTGAAGGCGTTTTTGTGCTTTTTAGACTGTGAGGAGCATGAATATGTGTTTCTTCTGCAAATATGATCTCTCTGTAAAAAGTTATGTGTTCTGGCTGAAATGAGCCCTACTGCCAATTCTGAGATGCACTTTGGTCTAACTCCTGAGGGAAAGCTCGTACTTGAAACTTGAAGGCGTTTTTGTGCTTTTCAGACCGTGAGGAGCATGAATAAGTGTTTCTTCTGCAAATCTGAGTTCTGTGTCAAAAGTTACGTTTTCTGGATGAATTGAGCCCTACTGCTAATTCTAAGATGCACTTTGGTCTAACTCCCCAGGGAAAGCTCGTACTTGAAAATTGAAGGCGTTTTTGTGCTTTTCAGACTGTGACGAGCATGAATATGTGTTTCTTCTGCAAATCTGAGCTCTTTGTCAAAAGTTACGTGTTCTGGCTGAAATGAGCCCTACTGCCAATTCTGAGATGCACTTTGATCTAACTCCCCAGGGAAAGTTCCTACTTGAAAATTGAAGGCGTTTTTGTTCTTTTCAGACTGTGAGGAGCATGAATATGTGTTTCTTCTGCAAATCTGAGTTCTGTGTCAAAAGTTACGTGTTCTGGCTGAAATGAGCCCTACTGCCAATTCTGAGATGCACTTTGGTCTAATTCCTCAGGGAAAACTCGTACTTGAAAATTGAAGACGGTTTTGTGCTTTTCAGACTGTGACGAGCATGAATATGTGTTTCTTCTGCAAACCTGAGCTCTGTCTCAAAAGTTACGTGTTCTGGCTGAAATGAGCCCTACTGCCAATTCTGAGATGCACTTTGCTCTAACTTCTAAGGGAAAGTTCCTACTTGAAAATTGAAGTCATTTTTGTGCTTTTCAGACCGTGAGGAGCATGAATATGTGTTTCTTCTGCAAATCTGACCTCTGTGACAAAAGTTACGTTTTCTGGCTGAAATGAGCCCTACTGCCAATTCTGTGATGCACTTTGGTCTAACTCCTCAGAGAAAGCTCGTTCTTGAAACTTGAAGACGTATTTGTGCTTTTCAGACCGTGAGGAGCATGAATAAGTGTTTCTTCTGCAAATCTGAGTTCTGTGTCAAAAGTTACGTTTTCTGGATGAATTGAGCCCTACTGCCAATTCTAAGATGCACTTTGATCTTACTCCCCAGGGAAAGCTAGTACTTGAAAATTGAAGGCGTTTTTGTTCTTTTCAGACTGTGAGGAGCATGAATATGTGTTTCTTCTGCAAATCTGAGTTCTGTGTCAAAAGTTACGTGTTCTGGCTGAAATGACCCCAATTGCCAATTCTGAGATGCACTTTGGTCTAATTCCTCAGGGAAAACTCGTACTTGAAAATTGAAGGCGTTTTTGTGCTTTTTAGACTGTGAGGAGCATGAATATGTGTTTCTTCTGCAAATATGATCTCTCTGTAAAAAGTTATGTGTTCTGGCTGAAATGAGCCGTACTGCCAATTCTGAGATGCACTTTGGTCTAACTCCTGAGGGAAAGCTCGTACTTGAAACTTGAAGGCGTTTTTGTGCTTTTCAGACCGTGAGGAGCATGAATATGTGTTTCTTCTGCAAATCTGAGTTCTGTGTCAAAAGTTACGTTTTCTGGATGAATTGAGCCCTACTGCTAATTCTAAGATGCACTTTGGTCTAACTCCCCAGGGAAAGCTCGTACTTGAAAATTGAAGGCGTTTTTGTGCTTTTCAGACTGTGACGAGCATGAATATGTGTTTCTTCTGCAAATCTGAGCTCTTTGTCAAAAGTTACGTGTTCTGGCTGAAATGAGCCCTACTGCCAATTCTGAGATGCACTTTGATCTAACTCCCCAGGGAAAGTTCCTACTTGAAAATTGAAGGCGTTTTTGTTCTTTTCAGACTGTGAGGAGCATGAATATGTGTTTCTTCTGCAAATCTGAGTTCTGTGTCAAAAGTTACGTGTTCTGGCTGAAATGAGCCCTACTGCCAATTCTGAGATGCACTTTGGTCTAATTCCTCAGGGAAAACTCGTACTTGAAAATTGAAGACGGTTTTGTGCTTTTCAGACTGTGACGAGCATGAATATGTGTTTCTTCTGCAAACCTGAGCTCTGTCTCAAAAGTTACGTGTTCTGGCTGAAATGAGCCCTACTGCCAATTCTGAGATGCACTTTGCTCTAACTTCTAAGGGAAAGTTCCTACTTGAAAATTGAAGTCGTTTTTGTGCTTTTCAGACCGTGAGGAGCATGAATATGTGTTTCTTCTGCAAATCTGACCTCTGTGACAAAAGTTACGTTTTCTGGCTGAAATGAGCCCTACTGCCAATTCTGTGATGCACTTTGGTCTAACTCCTCAGAGAAAGCTCGTTCTTGAAACTTGAAGACGTATTTGTGCTTTTCAGACCGTGAGGAGCATGAATAAGTGTTTCTTCTGCAAATCTGAGTTCTGTGTCAAAAGTTACGTTTTCTGGATGAATTGAGCCCTACTGCCAATTCTAAGATGCACTTTGATCTTACTCCCCAGGGAAAGCTAGTACTTGAAAATTGAAAGCGTTTTTGTTCTTTTCAGACTGTGAGGAGCATGAATATGTGTTTCTTCTGCAAATCTGACCTCTGTGACAAAAGTTACGTTTTCTGGCTGAAATGAGCCCTACTGCCAATTCTGTGATGCACTTTGGTCTAAACCCTCAGGGAAAGCTCGTTCTTGAAAGTTGAAGGCGTTTTTGTTCTTTTCAGACTGTGAGGAGCATGAATATGTGTTTCTTCTGCAAATCTGAGTTCTGTGTCAAAAGTTACGTGTTCTGGCTGAAATGAGCCCTACTGCCAATTCTGAGATGCACTTTGGTCTAATTCCTCAGGGAAAACTCGTACTTGAAAATTGAAGACGGTTTTGTGCTTTTCAGACTGTGACGAGCATGAATATGTGTTTCTTCTGCAAACCTGAGCTCTGTCTCAAAAGTTACGTGTTCTGGCTGAAATGAGCCCTACTGCCAATTCTGAGATGCACTTTTCTCTAACTTCTAAGGGAAAGTTCCTACTTGAAAATTGAAGTCGTTTTTGTGCTTTTCAGACCGTGAGGAGCATGAATATGTGTTTCTTCTGCAAATCTGACCTCTGTGACAAAAGTTACGTGTTCTGGCTGAAATGAGCCCTACTGCCAATTCTGTGATGCACTTTGGTCTAACTCCTCAGAGAAAGCTCGTTCTTGAAACTTGAAGGCGTATTTGTGCTTTTCAGACCGTGAGGAGCATGAATAAGTGTTTCTTCTGCAAATCTGAGTTCTGTGTCAAAAGTTACGTTTTCTGGATGAATTGAGCCCTACTGCCAATTCTAAGATGCACTTTGATCTTACTCCCCAGGGAAAGCTAGTACTTGAAAATTGAAGGCGTTTTTGTTCTTTTCAGACTGTGAGGAGCATGAATATGTGTTTCTTCTGCAAATCTGAGTTCTGTGTCAAAAGTTACGTGTTCTGGCTGAAATGACCCCAATTGCCAATTCTGAGATGCACTTTGGTCTAATTCCTCAGGGAAAACTCGTACTTGAAAATTGAAGGCGTTTTTGTGCTTTTTAGACTGTGAGGAGCATGAATATGTCTTTCTTCTGCAAATATGATCTCTCTGTAAAAAGTTATGTGTTCTGGCTGAAATGAGCCGTACTGCCAATTCTGAGATGCACTTTGGTCTAACTCCTGAGGGAAAGCTCGTACTTGAAACTTGAAGGCGTTTTTGTGCTTTTCAGACCGTGAGGAGCATGAATAAGTGTTTCTTCTGCAAATCTGAGTTCTGTGTCAAAAGTTACGTTTTCTGGATGAATTGAGCCCTACTGCTAATTCTAAGATGCACTTTGGTCTAACTCCCCAGGGAAAGCTCGTACTTGAAAATTGAAGGCGTTTTTGTGCTTTTCAGACTGTGACGAGCATGAATATGTGTTTCTTCTGCAAATCTGAGCTCTTTGTCAAAAGTTACGTGTTCTGGCTGAAATGAGCCCTACTGCCAATTCTGAGATGCACTTTGATCTAGCTCCCCAGGGAAAGTTCCTACTTGAAAATTGAAGGCGTTTTTGTTCTTTTCAGACTGTGAGGAGCATGAATATGTGTTTCTTCTGCAAATCTGAGCTCTTTGTCAAAAGTTACGTGTTCTGGCTGAAATGAGCCCTACTGCCAATTCTGAGATGCACTTTGGTCTAATTCCTCAGGGAAAACTCGTACTTGAAAATTGAAGACGGTTTTGTGCTTTTCAGACTGTGACGAGCATGAATATGTGTTTCTTCTGCAAACCTGAGCTCTGTCTCAAAAGTTACGTGTTCTGGCTGAAATGAGCCCTACTGCCAATTCTGAGATGCACTTTGCTCTAACTTCTAAGGGAAAGTTCCTACTTGAAAATTGAAGTCGTTTTTGTGCTTTTCAGACCGTGAGGAGCATGAATATGTGTTTCTTCTGCAAATCTGACCTCTGTGACAAAAGTTACGTTTTCTGGCTGAAATGAGCCCTACTGCCAATTCTGTGATGCACTTTGGTCTAACTCCTCAGAGAAAGCTCGTTCTTGAAACTTGAAGACGTATTTGTGCTTTTCAGACCGTGAGGAGCATGAATAAGTGTTTCTTCTGCAAATCTGAGTTCTGTGTCAAAAGTTACGTTTTCTGGATGAATTGAGCCCTACTGCCAATTCTAAGATGCACTTTGATCTTACTCCCCAGGGAAAGCTAGTACTTGAAAATTGAAAGCGTTTTTGTTCTTTTCAGACTGTGAGGAGCATGAATATGTGTTTCTTCTGCAAATCTGACCTCTGTGACAAAAGTTACGTTTTCTGGCTGAAATGAGCCCTACTGCCAATTCTGTGATGCACTTTGGTCTAAACCCTCAGGGAAAGCTCGTTCTTGAAAGTTGAAGGCGTTTTTGTTCTTTTCAGACTGTGAGGAGCATGAATATGTGTTTCTTCTGCAAATCTGAGTTCTGTGTCAAAAGTTACGTGTTCTGGCTGAAATGAGCCCTACTGCCAATTCTGAGATGCACTTTGGTCTAATTCCTCAGGGAAAACTCGTACTTGAAAATTGAAGACGGTTTTGTGCTTTTCAGACTGTGACGAGCATGAATATGTGTTTCTTCTGCAAACCTGAGCTCTGTCTCAAAAGTTACGTGTTCTGGCTGAAATGAGCCCTACTGCCAATTCTGAGATGCACTTTTCTCTAACTTCTAAGGGAAAGTTCCTACTTGAAAATTGAAGTCGTTTTTGTGCTTTTCAGACCGTGAGGAGCATGAATATGTGTTTCTTCTGCAAATCTGACCTCTGTGACAAAAGTTACGTGTTCTGGCTGAAATGAGCCCTACTGCCAATTCTGTGATGCACTTTGGTCTAACTCCTCAGAGAAAGCTCGTTCTTGAAACTTGAAGACGTATTTGTGCTTTTCAGACCGTGAGGAGCATGAATAAGTGTTTCTTCTGCAAATCTGAGTTCTGTGTCAAAAGTTACGTTTTCTGGATGAATTGAGCCCTACTGCCAATTCTAAGATGCACTTTGATCTTACTCCCCAGGGAAAGCTAGTACTTGAAAATTGAAGGCGTTTTTGTTCTTTTCAGACTGTGAGGAGCATGAATATGTGTTTCTTCTGCAAATCTGAGTTCTGTGTCAAAAGTTACGTGTTCTGGCTGAAATGACCCCAATTGCCAATTCTGAGATGCACTTTGGTCTAATTCCTCAGGGAAAACTCGTACTTGAAAATTGAAGGCGTTTTTGTGCTTTTTAGACTGTGAGGAGCATGAATATGTGTTTCTTCTGCAAATATGATCTCTCTGTAAAAAGTTATGTGTTCTGGCTGAAATGAGCCGTACTGCCAATTCTGAGATGCACTTTGGTCTAACTCCTGAGGGAAAGCTCGTACTTGAAACTTGAAGGCGTTTTTGTGCTTTTCAGACCGTGAGGAGCATGAATAAGTGTTTCTTCTGCAAATCTGAGTTCTGTGTCAAAAGTTACGTTTTCTGGATGAATTGAGCCCTACTGCTAATTCTAAGATGCACTTTGGTCTAACTCCCCAGGGAAAGCTCGTACTTGAAAATTGAAGGCGTTTTTGTGCTTTTCAGACTGTGACGAGCATGAATATGTGTTTCTTCTGCAAATCTGAGCTCTTTGTCAAAAGTTACGTGTTCTGGCTGAAATGAGCCCTACTGCCAATTCTGAGATGCACTTTGATCTAGCTCCCCAGGGAAAGTTCCTACTTGAAAATTGAAGGCGTTTTTGTTCTTTTCAGACTGTGAGGAGCATGAATATGTGTTTCTTCTGCAAATCTGAGCTCTTTGTCAAAAGTTACGTGTTCTGGCTGAAATGAGCCCTACTGCCAATTCTGAGATGCACTTTGATCTAGCTCCCCAGGGAAAGTTCCTACTTGAAAATTGAAGGCGTTTTTGTTGTTTTCAGACTGTGAGGAGCATGAATATGTGTTTCTTCTGCAAATCTGACCTCTGTGACAAAAGTTACGTTTTCTGGCTGAAATGAGCCCTACTGCCAATTCTGTGATGCACTTTGGTCTAAACCCTCAGGGAAAGCTCGTTCTTGAAAGTTGAAGCCGTTTTTGTGCTTTTTAGACTGTGAGGAGCATGAATATGTGTTTCTTCTGCAAATATGATCTCTCTGTAAAAAGTTACGTGTTCTGGATGAATTGAGCCCTACTGCCAATTCTAAGATGCACTTTGATCTAACTCCCCAGGGAAAGCTAGTACTTGAAAATTGAAGGCGTTTTTGTTCTTTTCAGACAGTGACGAGCATGAATATGTGTTTCTTCTGCAAATCTGAGCTCTCTGTCAAAAGTTACGTGTTCTGGCTGAAATGAGCCCTACTGCCAATTCTGAGATGCACTTTGGTCTAACTCCTCAGAGAAAGCTCGTTCTTGAAACTTGAAGGCGTTTTTGTGCTTTTCAGACCGTGAGGAGCATGAATATGTGTTTCTTCTGCAAATCTGACCTCTGTGACAAAAGTTACGTTTTCTGGCTGAAATGAGCCCTACTGCCAATTCTGTGATGCACTTTGGTCTAAACCCTCAGGGAAAGCTCGTTCTTGAAAGTTGAAGGCGTTTTTGTTCTTTTCAGACTGTGAGGAGCATGAATATGTGTTTCTTCTGCAAATCTGAGTTCTGTGTCAAAAGTTACGTGTTCTGGCTGAAATGAGCCCTACTGCCAATTCTGAGATGCACTTTGGTCTAATTCCTCAGGGAAAACTCGTACTTGAAAATTGAAGACGGTTTTGTGCTTTTCAGACTGTGACGAGCATGAATATGTGTTTCTTCTGCAAACCTGAGCTCTGTCTCAAAAGTTACGTGTTCTGGCTGAAATGAGCCCTACTGCCAATTCTGAGATGCACTTTGATCTAACTCCTCAGGGAAAGCTCGTACTTGAAAATTGAAGTCGTTTTTGTGCTTTTCAGACAGTGACGAGCATGAATATGTGTTTCTTCTGCAAATCTGAGCTCTCTGTCAAAAGTTACGTGTTCTGGCTGAAATGAGCCCTACTGCCAATTCTGAGATGCACTTTGGTCTAACTCCTCAGAGAAAGCTCGTTCTTGAAACTTGAAGGCGTTTTTGTGCTTTTCAGACCGTGAGGAGCATGAATATGTGTTTCTTCTGCAAATCTGACCTCTGTGACAAAAGTTACGTTTTCTGGCTGAAATGAGCCCTACTGCCAATTCTAAGATGCACTTTGATCTAACTCCCCAGGGAAAGCTAGTACTTGAAAATTGAAGGCGTTTTTGTTCTTTTCAGACTGTGAGGAGCATGAATATGTGTTTCTTCTGCAAATCTGAGTTCTGTGTCAAAAGTTACGTGTTCTGGCTGAAATGAGCCCTACTGCCAATTCTGAGATGCACTTTGGTCTAATTCCTCAGGGAAAACTCGTACTTGAAAATTGAAGGCGTTTTTGTGCTTTTTAGACTGTGAGGAGGATGAATATGTGTTTCTTCTGCAAATATGATCTCTCTGTAAAAAGTTATGTGTTCTGGCTGAAATGAGCCCTACTGCCAATTCTGAGATGCACTTTGGTCTAATTCCTCAGGGAAAACTCGTACTTGAAAATTGAAGGCGTTTTTGTGCTTTTTAGACTGTGAGGAGCATGAATATGTGTTTCTTCTGCAAATCTGACCTCTGTGACAAAAGTTACGTTTTCTGGCTGAAATGAGCCCTACTGCCAATTCTGTGATGCACTTTGGTCTAAACCCTCAGGGAAAGCTCGTTCTTGAAAGTTGAAGCCGTTTTTGTGCTTTTTAGACTGTGAGGAGCATGAATATGTGTTTCTTCTGCAAATATGATCTCTCTGTAAAAAGTTACGTGTTCTGGATGAATTGAGCCCTACTGCCAATTCTAAGATGCACTTTGATCTAACTCCCCAGGGAAAGCTAGTACTTGAAAATTGAAGGCGTTTTTGTTCTTTTCAGACTGTGAGTAGCATGAATATGTGTTTCTTCTGCAAATCTGAGTTCTGTGTCAAAAGTTACGTGTTCTGGCTGAAATGAGCCCTACTGCCAATTCTGAGATGCACTTTGATCTAACTCCTCAGGGAAAGCTCGTACTTGAAAATTGAAGGCGTTTTTGTGCTTTTCAGACTGTGAGGAGCATGAATATGTGTTTCTTCTGCAAATCTGAGTTCTGTGTCAAAAGTTACGTGTTCTGGCTGAAATGAGCCCTACTGCCAATTCTGAGATGCACTTTGGTCTAATTCCTCAGGGAAAACTCGTACTTGAAAATTGAAGGCGTTTTTGTGCTTTTTAGACTGTGAGGAGGATGAATATGTGTTTCTTCTGCAAATATGATCTCTCTGTAAAAAGTTATGTGTTCTGGCTGAAATGAGCCCTACTGCCAATTCTGAGATGCACTTTGGTCTAATTCCTCAGGGAAAACTCGTACTTGAAAATTGAAGGCGTTTTTGTGCTTTTTAGACTGTGAGGAGCATGAATATGTGTTTCTTCTGCAAATCTGACCTCTGTGACAAAAGTTACGTTTTCTGGCTGAAATGAGCCCTACTGCCAATTCTGTGATGCACTTTGGTCTAAACCCTCAGGGAAAGCTCGTTCTTGAAAGTTGAAGCCGTTTTTGTGCTTTTTAGACTGTGAGGAGCATGAATATGTGTTTCTTCTGCAAATATGATCTCTCTGTAAAAAGTTACGTGTTCTGGATGAATTGAGCCCTACTGCCAATTCTAAGATGCACTTTGATCTAACTCCCCAGGGAAAGCTAGTACTTGAAAATTGAAGGCGTTTTTGTTCTTTTCAGACTGTGAGTAGCATGAATATGTGTTTCTTCTGCAAATCTGAGTTCTGTGTCAAAAGTTACGTGTTCTGGCTGAAATGAGCCCTACTGCCAATTCTGAGATGCACTTTGATCTAACTCCTCAGGGAAAGCTCGTACTTGAAAATTGAAGGCGTTTTTGTGCTTTTCAGACAGTGACGAGCATGAATATGTGTTTCTTCTGCAAATCTGAGCTCTCTGTCAAAAGTTACGTGTTCTGGCTGAAATGAGCCCTACTGCCAATTCTGAGATGCACTTTGGTCTAACTCCTCAGAGAAAGCTCGTTCTTGAAACTTGAAGGCGTTTTTGTGCTTTTCAGACCGTGAGGAGCATGAATATGTGTTTCTTCTGCAAATCTGACCTCTGTGACAAAAGTTACGTTTTCTGGCTGAAATGAGCCCCACTGCCAATTCTAAGATGCACTTTGATCTAACTCCCCAGGGAAAGCTAGTACTTGAAAATTGAAGGCGTTTTTGTTCTTTTCAGACTGTGAGGAGCATGAATATGTGTTTCTTCTGCAAATCTGAGTTCTGTGTCAAAAGTTACGTGTTGTGGCTGAAATGAGCCCTACTGCCAATTCTGAGATGCACTTTGGTCTAATTCCTCAGGGAAAACTCGTACTTGAAAATTGAAGGCGTTTTTGTGCTTTTTAGACTGTGAGGAGGATGAATATGTGTTTCTTCTGCAAATATGATCTCTCTGTAAAAAGTTACGTGTTCTGGCTGAAATGAGCCCTACTGCCAATTCTGAGATGCACTTTGGTGTAACTCCTGAGGGAAAGCTCGTACTTGAAACTTGAAGGCGTTTTTGTGCTTTTCAGACTGTGACGAGCATGAATATGTGTTTCTTCTGCAAATCTGAGCTCTGTCTCAAAAGTTACGTGTTCTGGCTGAAATGAGCCCTACTGCCAATTCTGAGATGCACTTTGCTCTAACTTCTAAGGGATAGTTCGTACTTGAAAATTGAAGTCTTTTTTCTCCTTTTCAGACCGTGAGGAGCATGAATATGTGTTTCTTCTGCAAATCTGACCTCTGTGACAAAAGTTACGTTTTCTGGCTGAAATGAGCCCTACTGCCAATTCTGTGATGCACTTTGGTCTAACTCCCCAGGGAAAGCTCGTACTTGAAAATTGAAGGCGTTTTTGTGCTTTTCAGACTGTGACGAGCATGAATATGTGTTTCTTCTGCAAATCTGAGCTCTTTGTCAAAAGTTACGTGTTCTGACTGAAATGAGCCCTACTGCCAATTCTGAGATGCACTTTGATCTAACTCCCCAGGGAAAGCTAGTACTTGAAAATTGAAGGCGTTTTTGTTCTTTTCAGACTGTGAGGAGCATGAATATGTGTTTCTTCTGCAAATCTGAGTTCTGTGTCAAAAGTTACGTGTTCTGGCTGAAATGAGCCCTACTGCCAATTCTGAGATGCACTTTGCTCTAACTTCTAAGGGAAAGTTAGTACTTGAAAATTGAAGTCGTTTTTGTGCTTTTCAGACCGTGAGGAGCATGAATATGTGTTTCTTCTGCAAATCTGACCTCTGTGACAAAAGTTACGTGTTCTGGCTGAAATGAGCCCTACTGCCAATTCTGTGATGCACTTTGGTCTAACTCCTCAGAGAAAGCTCGTTCTTGAAACTTGAAGACGTATTTGTGCTTTTCAGACCGTGAGGAGCATGAATAAGTGTTTCTTCTGCAAATCTGAGTTCTGTGTCAAAAGTTACGTTTTCTGGATGAATTGAGCCCTACTGCCAATTCTAAGATGCACTTTGATCTTACTCCCCAGGGAAAGCTAGTACTTGAAAATTGAAGGCGTTTTTGTTCTTTTCAGACTGTGAGGAGCATGAATATGTGTTTCTTCTGCAAATCTGAGTTCTGTGTCAAAAGTTACGTGTTCTGGCTGAAATGACCCCAATTGCCAATTCTGAGATGCACTTTGGTCTAATTCCTCAGGGAAAACTCGTACTTGAAAATTGAAGGCGTTTTTGTGCTTTTTAGACTGTGAGGAGCATGAATATGTGTTTCTTCTGCAAATATGATCTCTCTGTAAAAAGTTATGTGTTCTGGCTGAAATGAGCCGTACTGCCAATTCTGAGATGCACTTTGGTCTAACTCCTGAGGGAAAGCTCGTACTTGAAACTTGAAGGCGTTTTTGTGCTTTTCAGACCGTGAGGAGCATGAATAAGTGTTTCTTCTGCAAATCTGAGTTCTGTGTCAAAAGTTACGTTTTCTGGATGAATTGAGCCCTACTGCTAATTCTAAGATGCACTTTGGTCTAACTCCCCAGGGAAAGCTCGTACTTGAAAATTGAAGGCGTTTTTGTGCTTTTCAGACTGTGACGAGCATGAATATGTGTTTCTTCTGCAAATCTGAGCTCTTTGTCAAAAGTTACGTGTTCTGG
Source organism: Pantherophis guttatus (assembly GCF_059756535.1). NCBI lineage: Eukaryota > Metazoa > Chordata > Lepidosauria > Squamata > Colubridae > Pantherophis > Pantherophis guttatus. The sequence continues at coordinate 114,741,769 of NC_142065.1, read as the reverse complement.
CTGAAATGAGCCCTACTGCCAATTCTGAGATGCACTTTGATCTAGCTCCCCAGGGAAAGTTCCTACTTGAAAATTGAAGGCGTTTTTGTTCTTTTCAGACTGTGAGGAGCATGAATATGTGTTTCTTCTGCAAATCTGAGCTCTTTGTCAAAAGTTACGTGTTCTGGCTGAAATGAGCCCTACTGCCAATTCTGAGATGCACTTTGATCTAGCTCCCCAGGGAAAGTTCCTACTTGAAAATTGAAGGCGTTTTTGTTGTTTTCAGACTGTGAGGAGCATGAATATGTGTTTCTTCTGCAAATCTGACCTCTGTGACAAAAGTTACGTTTTCTGGCTGAAATGAGCCCTACTGCCAATTCTGTGATGCACTTTGGTCTAAACCCTCAGGGAAAGCTCGTTCTTGAAAGTTGAAGCCGTTTTTGTGCTTTTTAGACTGTGAGGAGCATGAATATGTGTTTCTTCTGCAAATATGATCTCTCTGTAAAAAGTTACGTGTTCTGGATGAATTGAGCCCTACTGCCAATTCTAAGATGCACTTTGATCTAACTCCCCAGGGAAAGCTAGTACTTGAAAATTGAAGGCGTTTTTGTTCTTTTCAGACAGTGACGAGCATGAATATGTGTTTCTTCTGCAAATCTGAGCTCTCTGTCAAAAGTTACGTGTTCTGGCTGAAATGAGCCCTACTGCCAATTCTGAGATGCACTTTGGTCTAACTCCTCAGAGAAAGCTCGTTCTTGAAACTTGAAGGCGTTTTTGTGCTTTTCAGACCGTGAGGAGCATGAATATGTGTTTCTTCTGCAAATCTGACCTCTGTGACAAAAGTTACGTTTTCTGGCTGAAATGAGCCCTACTGCCAATTCTGTGATGCACTTTGGTCTAAACCCTCAGGGAAAGCTCGTTCTTGAAAGTTGAAGGCGTTTTTGTTCTTTTCAGACTGTGAGGAGCATGAATATGTGTTTCTTCTGCAAATCTGAGTTCTGTGTCAAAAGTTACGTGTTCTGGCTGAAATGAGCCCTACTGCCAATTCTGAGATGCACTTTGGTCTAATTCCTCAGGGAAAACTCGTACTTGAAAATTGAAGACGGTTTTGTGCTTTTCAGACTGTGACGAGCATGAATATGTGTTTCTTCTGCAAACCTGAGCTCTGTCTCAAAAGTTACGTGTTCTGGCTGAAATGAGCCCTACTGCCAATTCTGAGATGCACTTTGATCTAACTCCTCAGGGAAAGCTCGTACTTGAAAATTGAAGTCGTTTTTGTGCTTTTCAGACAGTGACGAGCATGAATATGTGTTTCTTCTGCAAATCTGAGCTCTCTGTCAAAAGTTACGTGTTCTGGCTGAAATGAGCCCTACTGCCAATTCTGAGATGCACTTTGGTCTAACTCCTCAGAGAAAGCTCGTTCTTGAAACTTGAAGGCGTTTTTGTGCTTTTCAGACCGTGAGGAGCATGAATATGTGTTTCTTCTGCAAATCTGACCTCTGTGACAAAAGTTACGTTTTCTGGCTGAAATGAGCCCTACTGCCAATTCTAAGATGCACTTTGATCTAACTCCCCAGGGAAAGCTAGTACTTGAAAATTGAAGGCGTTTTTGTTCTTTTCAGACTGTGAGGAGCATGAATATGTGTTTCTTCTGCAAATCTGAGTTCTGTGTCAAAAGTTACGTGTTCTGGCTGAAATGAGCCCTACTGCCAATTCTGAGATGCACTTTGGTCTAATTCCTCAGGGAAAACTCGTACTTGAAAATTGAAGGCGTTTTTGTGCTTTTTAGACTGTGAGGAGGATGAATATGTGTTTCTTCTGCAAATATGATCTCTCTGTAAAAAGTTATGTGTTCTGGCTGAAATGAGCCCTACTGCCAATTCTGAGATGCACTTTGGTCTAATTCCTCAGGGAAAACTCGTACTTGAAAATTGAAGGCGTTTTTGTGCTTTTTAGACTGTGAGGAGCATGAATATGTGTTTCTTCTGCAAATCTGACCTCTGTGACAAAAGTTACGTTTTCTGGCTGAAATGAGCCCTACTGCCAATTCTGTGATGCACTTTGGTCTAAACCCTCAGGGAAAGCTCGTTCTTGAAAGTTGAAGCCGTTTTTGTGCTTTTTAGACTGTGAGGAGCATGAATATGTGTTTCTTCTGCAAATATGATCTCTCTGTAAAAAGTTACGTGTTCTGGATGAATTGAGCCCTACTGCCAATTCTAAGATGCACTTTGATCTAACTCCCCAGGGAAAGCTAGTACTTGAAAATTGAAGGCGTTTTTGTTCTTTTCAGACTGTGAGTAGCATGAATATGTGTTTCTTCTGCAAATCTGAGTTCTGTGTCAAAAGTTACGTGTTCTGGCTGAAATGAGCCCTACTGCCAATTCTGAGATGCACTTTGATCTAACTCCTCAGGGAAAGCTCGTACTTGAAAATTGAAGGCGTTTTTGTGCTTTTCAGACTGTGAGGAGCATGAATATGTGTTTCTTCTGCAAATCTGAGTTCTGTGTCAAAAGTTACGTGTTCTGGCTGAAATGAGCCCTACTGCCAATTCTGAGATGCACTTTGGTCTAATTCCTCAGGGAAAACTCGTACTTGAAAATTGAAGGCGTTTTTGTGCTTTTTAGACTGTGAGGAGGATGAATATGTGTTTCTTCTGCAAATATGATCTCTCTGTAAAAAGTTATGTGTTCTGGCTGAAATGAGCCCTACTGCCAATTCTGAGATGCACTTTGGTCTAATTCCTCAGGGAAAACTCGTACTTGAAAATTGAAGGCGTTTTTGTGCTTTTTAGACTGTGAGGAGCATGAATATGTGTTTCTTCTGCAAATCTGACCTCTGTGACAAAAGTTACGTTTTCTGGCTGAAATGAGCCCTACTGCCAATTCTGTGATGCACTTTGGTCTAAACCCTCAGGGAAAGCTCGTTCTTGAAAGTTGAAGCCGTTTTTGTGCTTTTTAGACTGTGAGGAGCATGAATATGTGTTTCTTCTGCAAATATGATCTCTCTGTAAAAAGTTACGTGTTCTGGATGAATTGAGCCCTACTGCCAATTCTAAGATGCACTTTGATCTAACTCCCCAGGGAAAGCTAGTACTTGAAAATTGAAGGCGTTTTTGTTCTTTTCAGACTGTGAGTAGCATGAATATGTGTTTCTTCTGCAAATCTGAGTTCTGTGTCAAAAGTTACGTGTTCTGGCTGAAATGAGCCCTACTGCCAATTCTGAGATGCACTTTGATCTAACTCCTCAGGGAAAGCTCGTACTTGAAAATTGAAGGCGTTTTTGTGCTTTTCAGACAGTGACGAGCATGAATATGTGTTTCTTCTGCAAATCTGAGCTCTCTGTCAAAAGTTACGTGTTCTGGCTGAAATGAGCCCTACTGCCAATTCTGAGATGCACTTTGGTCTAACTCCTCAGAGAAAGCTCGTTCTTGAAACTTGAAGGCGTTTTTGTGCTTTTCAGACCGTGAGGAGCATGAATATGTGTTTCTTCTGCAAATCTGACCTCTGTGACAAAAGTTACGTTTTCTGGCTGAAATGAGCCCTACTGCCAATTCTAAGATGCACTTTGATCTAACTCCCCAGGGAAAGCTAGTACTTGAAAATTGAAGGCGTTTTTGTTCTTTTCAGACTGTGAGGAGCATGAATATGTGTTTCTTCTGCAAATCTGAGTTCTGTGTCAAAAGTTACGTGTTGTGGCTGAAATGAGCCCTACTGCCAATTCTGAGATGCACTTTGGTCTAATTCCTCAGGGAAAACTCGTACTTGAAAATTGAAGGCGTTTTTGTGCTTTTTAGACTGTGAGGAGGATGAATATGTGTTTCTTCTGCAAATATGATCTCTCTGTAAAAAGTTACGTGTTCTGGCTGAAATGAGCCCTACTGCCAATTCTGAGATGCACTTTGGTGTAACTCCTGAGGGAAAGCTCGTACTTGAAACTTGAAGGCGTTTTTGTGCTTTTCAGACTGTGACGAGCATGAATATGTGTTTCTTCTGCAAATCTGAGCTCTGTCTCAAAAGTTACGTGTTCTGGCTGAAATGAGCCCTACTGCCAATTCTGAGATGCACTTTGCTCTAACTTCTAAGGGATAGTTCGTACTTGAAAATTGAAGTCTTTTTTCTCCTTTTCAGACCGTGAGGAGCATGAATATGTGTTTCTTCTGCAAATCTGACCTCTGTGACAAAAGTTACGTTTTCTGGCTGAAATGAGCCCTACTGCCAATTCTGTGATGCACTTTGGTCTAACTCCCCAGGGAAAGCTCGTACTTGAAAATTGAAGGCGTTTTTGTGCTTTTCAGACTGTGACGAGCATGAATATGTGTTTCTTCTGCAAATCTGAGCTCTTTGTCAAAAGTTACGTGTTCTGACTGAAATGAGCCCTACTGCCAATTCTGAGATGCACTTTGATCTAACTCCCCAGGGAAAGCTAGTACTTGAAAATTGAAGGCGTTTTTGTTCTTTTCAGACTGTGAGGAGCATGAATATGTGTTTCTTCTGCAAATCTGAGTTCTGTGTCAAAAGTTACGTGTTCTGGCTGAAATGAGCCCTACTGCCAATTCTGAGATGCACTTTGCTCTAACTTCTAAGGGAAAGTTAGTACTTGAAAATTGAAGTCGTTTTTGTGCTTTTCAGACCGTGAGGAGCATGAATATGTGTTTCTTCTGCAAATCTGACCTCTGTGACAAAAGTTACGTTTTCTGGCTGAAATGAGCCCTACTGCCAATTCTGTGATGCACTTTTGTCTAACTCCTCATGGAAAGCTCGTGCTTGAAAGTTGAAGGCGTTTTTGTGCTTTTTAGACTGTGAGGAGCATGAATATGTGTTTCTTCTGCAAATATGATCTCTCTGTAAAAAGTTACGTGTTCTGGATGAATTGAGCCCTACTGCCAATTCTGTGATGCACTTTGGTCTAACTCCTCAGAGAAAGCTCGTACTTGAAACTTGAAGGCGTTTTTGTGCTTTTCAGACCGTGAGGAGCATGAATATGTGTTTCTTCTGCAAATCTGAGTTCTGTGTCAAAAGTTACGTGTTCTGGCTGAAATGAGCCCTACTGCCAATTCTGAGATGCACTTTGGTCTAATTCGTCAGGGAAAACTCGTACTTGAAAATTGAAGCCGTTTTTGTGCTTTTTAGACTGTGAGGAGCATGAATATGTGTTTCTTCTGCAAATATGATCTCTCTGTAAAAAGATACATGTTCTGGCTGAAATGAGCTCTACTGCCAATTCTGAGATGCACTTTGGTCTAACTCCTGAGGGAAAGCTCGTACTTGAAACTTGAAGGCGTTTTTGTGCTTTTTAGACCGTGAGGAGCATGAATATGTGTTTCTTCTGCAAATCTGAGTTCTGTGTCAAAAGTTACGTGTTCTGGCTGAAATGAGCCCTACTGCCAATTCTGAGATGCACTTTGATCTAACTCCCCAGGGAAAGCTAGTACTTGAAAATTGAAGGCGTTTTTGTTCTTTTCAGACTGTGAGGAGCATGAATATGTGTTTCTTCTGCAAATCTGAGTTCTGTGTCAAAAGTTACGTGTTCTGGCTGAAATGAGCCCTACTGCCAATTCTGTGATGCACTTTGGTCTAACTCCTCAGAGAAAGCTCGTTCTTGAAACTTGAAGGCGTTTTTGTGCTTTTCAGACCGTGAGGAGCATGAATAAGTGTTTCTTCTGCAAATCTGAGTTCTGTGTCAAAAGTTACGTTCTCTGGATGAATTGAGCCCTACTGCCAATTCTAAGATGCACTTTGATCTAACTCCCCAGGGAAAGCTAGTACTTGAAAATTGAAGGCGTTTTTGTGCTTTTCAGACTGTGAAGAGCATGAATATGTGTTTCTTCTGCAAATCTGAGCTCTGTGTCAAAAGTTACGTGTTCTGGCTGAAATGAGCCCTACTGCCAATTCTGAGATGCACTTTGCTCTAACTTCTAAGGGAAAGTTAGTACTTGAAAATTGAAGTCGTTTTTGTGCTTTTCAGACCGTGAGGAGCATGAATATGTGTTTCTTCTGCAAATCTGACCTCTGTGACAAAAGTTACGTTTTCTGGCTGAAATGACCCCTACTGCCAATTCTGTGATGCACTTTTGTCTAACTCCTCAGGGAAAGCTCGTGCTTCAAAGTTGAAGGCGTTTTTGTGCTTTTTAGACTGTGAGGAGCATGAATATGTGTTTCTTCTGCAAATATGATCTCTCTGTAAAAAGTTACGTGTTCTGGATGAATTGAGCCCTACTGCCAATTCTGTGATGCACTTTGGTCTAACTCCTCAGAGAAAGCTCGTTCTTGAAACTTGAAGGCGTTTTTGTGCTTTTCAGACCGTGAGGAGCATGAATAAGTGTTTCTTCTGCAAATCTGAGCTCTTTGTCAAAAGTTACGTTCTCTGAATGAATTGAGCCCTACTGCCAATTCTAAGATGCACTTTGATCTAACTCCTCAGGGAAAGCTCGTACTTGAAAATTGAAGGCGTTTTTGTGCTTTTCAGACAGTGACGAGCATGAATATGTGTTTCTTCTGCAAATCTGAGCTCTGTGTCAAAAGTTACGTGTTCTGGCTGAAATGAGCCCTACTGCCAATTCTGAGATGCACTTTGGTCTAACTCCTCAGAGAAAGCTCGTTCTTGAAACTTGAAGGCGTTTTTGTGCTTTTCAGACCGTGAGGAGCATGAATAAGTGTTTCTTCTGCAAATCTGAGTTCTGTGTCAAAAGTTACGTTCTCTGGATGAATTGAGCCCTACTGCCAATTCTAAGATGCACTTTGATCTAACTCCCCAGGGAAAGTTCGTACTTGAAAATTGAAGGCGTTTTTGTGCTTTTCAGACTGTGACGAGCATGAATATGTGTTTCTTCTGCAAATCTGAGCTCTGTGTCAAAAGTTACGTGTTCTGGCTGAAATGAGCCCTACTGCCAATTCTGTGATGCACTTTGCTCTAACTTCTAAGGGAAAGTTCGTACTTGAAAATTGAAGTCGTTTTTGTGCTTTTCAGACCGTGAGGAGCATGAATATGTGTTTCTTCTGCAAATCTGACCTCTGTGACAAAAGTTATGTTTTCTGGCTGAAATGAGCCCTACTGCCAATTCTGTGATGCACTTTGGTCTAACTCCTCAGGGAAAGCTCGTTCTTGAAACTTGAAGGCGTTTTTGTGCTTTTCAGACCGTGAGGAGCATGAATAAGTGTTTCTTCTGCAAATCTGAGCTCTGTGTCAAAAGTTACGTGTTCTGGCTGAAATGAGCCCTACTGCCAATTCTGAGATGCACTTTGATCTAACTCCCCAGGGAAAGTTCGTACTTGAAAATTGAAGGCGTTTTTGTGCTTTTCAGACTGTGAGTAGCATGAATATGTGTTTCTTCTGCAAATCTGAGTTCTGTGTCAAAAGTTACGTGTTCTGGCTGAAATGAGCCCTACTGCCAATTCTGAGATGCACTTTGGTCTAACTCCTCAGAGAAAGCTCGTTCTTGAAACTTGAAGGCGTTTTTGTGCTTTTCAGACCGTGAGGAGCATGAATATGTGTTTCTTCTGCAAATCTGACCTCTGTGACAAAAGTTACGTTTTCTGGCTGAAATGAGCCCTACTGCCAATTCTAAGATGCACTTTGATCTAACTCCCCAGGGAAAGCTAGTACTTGAAAATTGAAGGCGTTTTTGTTCTTTTCAGACTGTGAGGAGCATGAATATGTGTTTCTTCTGCAAATCTGAGTTCTGTGTCAAAAGTTACGTGTTCTGGCTGAAATGAGCCCTACTGCCAATTCTGAGATGCACTTTGGTGTAACTCCTGAGGGAAAGCTCGTACTTGAAACTTGAAGACGTTTTTGTGCTTTTCAGACCGTGAGGAGCATGAATATGTGTTTCTTCTGCAAATCTGAGTTCTGTGTCAAAAGTTACGTGTTCTGGCTGAAATGAGCCCTACTGCCAATTCTGAGATGCACTTTGGTCTAATTCGTCAGGGAAAACTCGTACTTGAAAATTGAAGCCGTTTTTGTGCTTTTTAGACTGTGAGGAGCATGAATATGTGTTTCTTATGCAAATATGATCTCTCTGTAAAAAGTTACATGTTCTGGCTGAAATGAGCTCTACTGCCAATTCTGAGATGCACTTTGGTCTAACTCCTGAGGGAAAGCTCGTACTTGAAACTTGAAGGCGTTTTTGTGCTTTTCAGACTGTGACGAGCATGAATATGTGTTTCTTCTGCAAATCTGAGCTCTGTCTCAAAAGTTACGTGTTCTGGCTGAAATGAGCCCTACTGCCAATTCTGAGATGCACTTTGCTCTAACTTCTAAGGGATAGTTCGTACTTGAAAATTGAAGTCGTTTTTCTCCTTTTCAGACCGTGAGGAGCATGAATATGTGTTTCTTCTGCAAATCTGACCTCTGTGACAAAAGTTACGTTTTCTGGCTGAAATGAGCCCTACTGCCAATTCTGTGATGCACTTTGGTCTAACTCCCCAGGGAAAGCTCGTACTTGAAAATTGAAGGCGTTTTTGTGCTTTTCAGACTGTGACGAGCATGAATATGTGTTTCTTCTGCAAATCTGAGCTCTTTGTCAAAAGTTACGTGTTCTGACTGAAATGAGCCCTACTGCCAATTCTGAGATGCACTTTGATCTAACTCCCCAGGGAAAGCTAGTACTTGAAAATTGAAGGCGTTTTTGTTCTTTTCAGACTGTGAGGAGCATGAATATGTGTTTCTTCTGCAAATCTGAGTTCTGTGTCAAAAGTTACGTGTTCTGGCTGAAATGAGCCCTACTGCCAATTCTGAGATGCACTTTGGTCTAATTCGTCAGGGAAAACTCGTACTTGAAAATTGAAGGCGTTTTTGTGCTTTTTAGACCGTGAGGAGCATGAATATGTGTTTCTTCTGCAAATATGATCTCTCTGTAAAAAGTTACATGTTCTGGCTGAAATGAGCTCTACTGCCAATTCTGAGATGCACTTTGGTCGAACTCCTGAGGGAAAGCTCGTACTTGAAAATTGAAGGCGTTTTTGTGCTTTTCAGACTGTGACGAGCATGAATATGTGTTTCTTCTGCAAATCTGACCTCTGTGACAAAAGTTACGTTTTCTGGCTGAAATGAGCCCTACTGCCAATTCTGTGATGCACTTTGGTCTAACTCCCCAGGGAAAGCTCGTGTTTGAAAGTTGAAGGCGTTTTTGTGCTTTTTAGACTGTGAGGAGCATGAATATGTGTTTCTTCTGCAAATATGATCTCTCTGTAAAAAGTTACGTGTTCTGGATGAATTGAGCCCTACTGCCAATTCTGTGATGCACTTTGGTCTAACTCCTCAGAGAAAGCTCGTTCTTGAAACTTGAAGGCGTTTTTGTGCTTTTCAGACCGTGAGGAGCATGAATATGTGTTTCTTCTGCAAATCTGAGCTCTGTGTCAAAAGTTACGTGTTCTGGCTGAAATGAGCCCTACTGCCAATTCTGAGATGCACTTTGATCTAACTCCCCAGGGAAAGCTACTACTTGAAAATTGAAGGCGTTTTTGTTCTTTTCAGACTGTGAGGAGCATGAATATGTGTTTCTTCTGCAAATCTGAGTTCTGTGTCAAAAGTTACGTTCTCTGGATGAATTGAGCCCTACTGCCAATTCTAAGATGCACTTTGATCTAACTCCCCAGGGAAAGTTCGTACTTGAAAATTGAAGGCGTTTTTGTGCTTTTCAGACTGTAACGAGTATGAATATGTGTTTCTTCTGCAAATCTGAGCTCTGTGTCAAAAGTTACGTGTTCTGGCTGAAATGAGCCCTACTGCCAATTCTGTGATGCACTTTGGTCTAACTCCTCAGGGAAAGATCGTACTTGAAAATTGAAGGCATTTTTGTGCTTTTCAGACCGTGAGAAGCATGAATATGTGTTTCTTCTGCAAATCTGAGCTCTGTGTCAAAAGTGATGTTTTCTGGCTGAATTGAGCCCTACTGCCAATTCTGAGATGTACTTAGGTCTAACTCCTCACGGAAAGCTCGTACTTGAAAATTGAAGGCGTTTTTGTGCTTTTCAGACCGTGAGGAGCATGAATATGTGTTTCTTCTGCAAATCTGAGCTCTGTGTCAAAAGTTACGTGTTCTGGCTGAAATGAGCCCTACTGCCAATTCTGAGATGCACTTTGATCTAACTCCTCAGGGAAAGCTCGTACTTGAAAATTGAAGGCGTTTTTGTGCTTTTCAGACAGTGACGAGCATGAATATGTGTTTCTTCTGCAAATCTGAGCTCTGTGTCAAAAGTTACGTGTTCTGGCTGAAATGAGCCCTACTGCCAATTCTGAGATGCACTTTGGTCTAACTCCTCAGAGAAAGCTCGTTCTTGAAACTTGAAGGCGTTTTTGTGCTTTTCAGACCGTGAGGAGCATGAATATGTGTTTCTTCTGCAAATCTGACCTCTGTGACAAAAGTTACGTTTTCTGGCTGAAATGAGCCCTACTGCCAATTCTAAGATGCACTTTGATCTAACTCCCCAGGGAAAGCTAGTACTTGAAAATTGAAGGCGTTTTTGTTCTTTTCAGACTGTGAGGAGCATGAATATGTGTTTCGTCTGCAAATCTGAGCCCTCTGTCAAAAGTTACGTTTTCTGGCTGAATTGAGCCCTACTGCCAATTCTGAGATGCATTTTGGTCTAACTCCTCACGGAAAGCTCGTACTTGAAAATTGAAGGTGTTTTTGTGCTTTTCAGACCGTGAGGAGCATGAATATGTGTTTCTTCTGCAAATCTGAGCTCTTTGTAAAACGTTACGTGTTCTGGCTGAATTGAGCCCTACTGCCAATTCTGAGATGCACTTTGGTCTAACTCCTCAGGGAAAGATCGTACTTGAAAATTGAAGGCATTTTTGTGCTTTTCAGACCGTGAGAAGCATGAATATGTGTTTCTTCTGCAAATCTGAGCTCTGTGTCAAAAGTGATGTTTTCTGGCTGAATTGAGCCCTACTGCCAATTCTGAGATGTACTTAGGTCTAACTCCTCACGGAAAGCTCGTACTTGAAAATTGAAGGCGTTTTTGTGCTTTTCAGACCGTGAGGAGCATGAATATGTGTTTCTTCTGCAAATCTGAGCTCTGTGTCAAAAGTGACGTTTTCTGGCTGAATTGAGCCCTACTGCCAATTCTGAGATGCACTTTGGTCTAACTCCTCAGGGAAAGATCGTACTTGAAAATTGAATCTGTTTTTGTGCTTTTCAGACCGTGAGGAGCATGAATATGTGTTTCTTCTGCAAATCTGAGCTCTCTGTAAAACATTACGTGTTCTGGCTGAAATGAGCCCTACTGCCAATTCTGAGATGCACTTTGGTCTAACTCCTCACGGAAAGTTCGTACTTGAAAATTGAAGGTGTTTTTCTGCTTTTCAGACCGTGAGGAGCATGAATATGTGTTTCTTGTGCAAATCGGAGCTCTCTGTCAAAAGTCACGTTTTCTGGCTGAATTGAGCCCTACTGCCAATTCTGAGATGTACTTAGGTCTAACTCCTCACGGAAAGCTCGTACTTGAAAATTGAATCTGTTTTTGTGCTTTTCAGACCGTGAGGAGCATGAATATGTGTTTCTTCTGCAAATCTGAGCTCTCTGTCAAACGTTACGTGTTCTGGCTGAAATGAGCCCTACTGCCAATTCTGAGATGCATTTTGGTCTAACTCCTCACGGAAAGCTCGTACTTGAAAATTGAAGGCGTTTTTTTGCTTTTCAGACCGTGAGGAGCATGAATATGTGTTTCTTCTGCAAATCTGAGCTCTCTGTAAAACGTTACGTGTTCTGGCTGAATTGAGCCCTACTGCCAATTCTGAGATGCACTTTGGTCTAACTCCTCAGGGAAAGATCGTACTTGAAAATTGAAGGCATTTTTGTGCTTTTCAGACCGTGAGAAGCATGAATATGCGTTTCTTCTGCAAATCTGAGCTCTGTGTCAAAAGTGACGTTTTCTGGCTGAATTGAGCCCTACTGCCAATTCTGAGATGCACTTTGGTCTAACTCCTCACGGAAAGCTCGTACTTGAAAATTGAAGGTGTTTTTGTGTTTTTCAGACCGTGAGGAGCATGAATATGTGTTTCTTCTGCAAATCTGAGCTCTGTGTCAAAAGTGATGTTTTCTGGCTGAATTGAGCCCTACTGCCAAATCTGAGATGTACTGAGGTCTAACTCCTCACGGAAAGCTCGTACTTGAAAATTGAAGGTGTTTTTGTGCTTTTCAGACCGTGAGGAGCAGGAATATGTGTTTCTTCTGCAAATCTGAGCCCTCTGTCAAACGTTACGTGTTCTGGCTGAAGTGAGCCCTACTGCAAATTCTGAGATGCACTTTGGTCTAACTCCTCAGGGAAAGATCATACTTGAAAATTGAATCTGTTTTTGTGCTTTTCAGACCGTGAGGAGCATGAATATGTGTTTCTTGTGCAAATCTGAGCTCTGTGTCAAAAGTGACGTTTTCTGGCTGAATTGAGCCCTACTGCCAATTCTGAGATGCACTTTGGTCTAACTCCTCAGGGAAAGATCGTACTTGAAAATTGAATCTGTTTTTGTGCTTTTCAGACCGTGAGGAGCATGAATATGTGTTTCTTCTGCAAATCTGAGCTCTCTGTAAAACATTACGTGTTCTGGCTGAAATGAGCCCTACTGCCAATTCTGAGATGCACTTTGATCTAACTCCCCAGGGAAAGCTACTACTTGAAAATTGAAGGCGTTTTTGTTCTTTTCAGACTGTGAGGAGCATGAATATGTGTTTCTTCTGCAAATCTGAGTTCTGTGTCAAAAGTTACGTTCTCTGGATGAATTGAGCCCTACTGCCAATTCTAAGATGCACTTTGATCTAACTCCCCAGGGAAAGTTCGTACTTGAAAATTGAAGGCGTTTTTGTGCTTTTCAGACTGTGACGAGTATGAATATGTGTTTCTTCTGCAAATCTGAGCTCTGTGTCAAAAGTTACGTGTTCTGGCTGAAATGAGCCCTACTGCCAATTCTGTGATGCACTTTGCTCTAACTTCTAAGGGAAAGTTCGTACTTGAAAATTGAAGTCGTTTTTGTGCTTTTCAGACTGTGAGTAGCATGAATATGTGTTTCTTCTGCAAATCTGAGTTCTGTGTCAAAAGTTACGTGTTCTGGCTGAAATGAGCCCTACTGCCAATTCTGAGATGCACTTTGATCTAACTCCTCAGGGAAAGCTCGTACTTGAAAATTGAAGGCGTTTTTGTGCTTTTCAGACAGTGACGAGCATGAATATGTGTTTCTTCTGCAAATCTGAGCTCTGTGTCAAAAGTTACGTGTTCTGGCTGAAATGAGCCCTACTGCCAATTCTGAGATGCACTTTGGTCTAACTCCTCAGAGAAAGCTCGTTCTTGAAACTTGAAGGCGTTTTTGTGCTTTTCAGACCGTGAGGAGCATGAATATGTGTTTCTTCTGCAAATCTGACCTCTGTGACAAAAGTTACGTTTTCTGGCTGAAATGAGCCCTACTGCCAATTCTAAGATGCACTTTGATCTAACTCCCCAGGGAAAGCTAGTACTTGAAAATTGAAGGCGTTTTTGTTCTTTTCAGACTGTGAGGAGCATGAATATGTGTTTCGTCTGCAAATCTGAGCCCTCTGTCAAAAGTTACGTTTTCTGGCTGAATTGAGCCCTACTGCCAATTCTGAGATGCATTTTGGTCTAACTCCTCACGGAAAGCTCGTACTTGAAAATTGAAGGTGTTTTTGTGCTTTTCAGACCGTGAGGAGCATGAATATGTGTTTCTTCTGCAAATCTGAGCTCTTTGTAAAACGTTACGTGTTCTGGCTGAATTGAGCCCTACTGCCAATTCTGAGATGCACTTTGGTCTAACTCCTCAGGGAAAGATCGTACTTGAAAATTGAAGGCATTTTTGTGCTTTTCAGACCGTGAGAAGCATGAATATGTGTTTCTTCTGCAAATCTGAGCTCTGTGTCAAAAGTGATGTTTTCTGGCTGAATTGAGCCCTACTGCCAATTCTGAGATGTACTTAGGTCTAACTCCTCACGGAAAGCTCGTACTTGAAAATTGAAGGCGTTTTTGTGCTTTTCAGACCGTGAGGAGCATGAATATGTGTTTCTTCTGCAAATCTGAGCTCTGTGTCAAAAGTGACGTTTTCTGGCTGAATTGAGCCCTACTGCCAATTCTGAGATGCACTTTGGTCTAACTCCTCAGGGAAAGATCGTACTTGAAAATTGAATCTGTTTTTGTGCTTTTCAGACCGTGAGGAGCATGAATATGTGTTTCTTCTGCAAATCTGAGCTCTCTGTAAAACATTACGTGTTCTGGCTGAAATGAGCCCTACTGCCAATTCTGAGATGCACTTTGGTCTAACTCCTCACGGAAAGTTCGTACTTGAAAATTGAAGGTGTTTTTCTGCTTTTCAGACCGTGAGGAGCATGAATATGTGTTTCTTGTGCAAATCGGAGCTCTCTGTCAAAAGTCACGTTTTCTGGCTGAATTGAGCCCTACTGCCAATTCTGAGATGTACTTAGGTCTAACTCCTCACGGAAAGCTCGTACTTGAAAATTGAATCTGTTTTTGTGCTTTTCAGACCGTGAGGAGCATGAATATGTGTTTCTTCTGCAAATCTGAGCTCTCTGTCAAACGTTACGTGTTCTGGCTGAAATGAGCCCTACTGCCAATTCTGAGATGCATTTTGGTCTAACTCCTCACGGAAAGCTCGTACTTGAAAATTGAAGGCGTTTTTTTGCTTTTCAGACCGTGAGGAGCATGAATATGTGTTTCTTCTGCAAATCTGAGCTCTCTGTAAAACGTTACGTGTTCTGGCTGAATTGAGCCCTACTGCCAATTCTGAGATGCACTTTGGTCTAACTCCTCAGGGAAAGATCGTACTTGAAAATTGAAGGCATTTTTGTGCTTTTCAGACCGTGAGAAGCATGAATATGCGTTTCTTCTGCAAATCTGAGCTCTGTGTCAAAAGTGACGTTTTCTGGCTGAATTGAGCCCTACTGCCAATTCTGAGATGCACTTTGGTCTAACTCCTCACGGAAAGCTCGTACTTGAAAATTGAAGGTGTTTTTGTGTTTTTCAGACCGTGAGGAGCATGAATATGTGTTTCTTCTGCAAATCTGAGCTCTGTGTCAAAAGTGATGTTTTCTGGCTGAATTGAGCCCTACTGCCAAATCTGAGATGTACTGAGGTCTAACTCCTCACGGAAAGCTCGTACTTGAAAATTGAAGGTGTTTTTGTGCTTTTCAGACCGTGAGGAGCAGGAATATGTGTTTCTTCTGCAAATCTGAGCCCTCTGTCAAACGTTACGTGTTCTGGCTGAAGTGAGCCCTACTGCAAATTCTGAGATGCACTTTGGTCTAACTCCTCAGGGAAAGATCATACTTGAAAATTGAATCTGTTTTTGTGCTTTTCAGACCGTGAGGAGCATGAATATGTGTTTCTTGTGCAAATCGGAGCTCTCTGTCAAAAGTCACGTTTTCTGGCTGAATTGAGCCCTACTGCCAATTCTGAGATGTACTTAGGTCTAACTCCTCACGGAAAGCTCGTACTTGAAAATTGAATCTGTTTTTGTGCTTTTCAGACCGTGAGGAGCATGAATATGTGTTTCTTCTGCAAATCTGAGCTCTGTGTCAAAAGGGACGTTTTCTGGCTGAATTGAGCCCTACTGCCAATTCTGAGATGCTCTTTGGTCTAACTCCTCAGGGAAAGATCGTACTTTAAAATTGAAGGCGTTTTTGTGCTTTTCAGACCGTGAGGAGCATGAATATGTGTTTCTTCTGCAAATCTGAGCTCTGTGTCAAAAGTGACGTTTTCTGGCTGAATTGAGCCCTTCTGCCAATTCTGAGATGCACTTTGGTCTAACTCCTCAGGGAAAGATCGTACTTGAAAATTGAATCTGTTTTTGTGCTTTTCAGACCGTGAGGAGCATGAATATGTGTTTCTTCTGCAAATCTGAGCTCTCTGTAAAACATTACGTGTTCTGGCTGAAATGAGCCCTACTGCCAATTCTGAGATGCACTTTGGTCTAACTCCTCAAGGAAAGTTCGTACTTGAAAATTGAAGGTGTTTTTCTGCTTTTCAGACCGTGAGGAGCATGAATATGTGTTTCTTGTGCAAATCGGAGCTCTCTGTCAAAAGTCACGTTTTCTGGCTGAATTGAGCCCTACTGCCAATTCTGAGATGTACTTAGGTCTAACTCCTCACGGAAAGCTCGTACTTGAAAATTGAATCTGTTTTTGTGCTTTTCAGACCGTGAGGAGCATGAATATGTGTTTCTTCTGCAAATCTGAGCTCTCTGTCAAACGTTACGTGTTCTGGCTGAAATGAGCCCTACTGCCAATTCTGAGATGCATTTTGGTCTAACTCCTCACGGAAAGCTCGTACTTGAAAATTGAAGGCGTTTTTTTGCTTTTCAGACCGTGAGGAGCATGAATATGTGTTTCTTCTGCAAATCTGAGCTCTCTGTAAAACGTTACGTGTTCTGGCTGAATTGAGCCCTACTGCCAATTCTGAGATGCACTTTGGTCTAACTCCTCAGGGAAAGATCGTACTTGAAAATTGAAGGCATTTTTGTGCTTTTCAGACCGTGAGAAGCATGAATATGCGTTTCTTCTGCAAATCTGAGCTCTGTGTCAAAAGTGACGTTTTCTGGCTGAATTGAGCCCTACTGCCAATTCTGAGATGCACTTTGGTCTAACTCCTCACGGAAAGCTCGTACTTGAAAATTGAAGGCATTTTTGTGTTTTTCAGACTGTGAGGAGCATGAATATCTGTTTCTTCTGCAAATCTGAGCTCTGTGTCAAAAGTGATGTTTTCTGGCTGAATTGAGCCCTACTGCCAAATCTGAGATGTACTGAGGTCTAACTCCTCACGGAAAGCTCGTACTTGAAAATTGAAGGTGTTTTTGTGCTTTTCAGACCGTGAAGAGCAGGAATATGTGTTTCTTCTGCAAATCTGAGCCCTCTGTCAAACGTTACGTGTTCTGGCTGAATTGAGCCCTACTGCCAATTCTGAGATGCACTTTGGTCTAACTCCTCAGGGAAAGATCGTACTTGAAAATTGAATCTGTTTTTGTGCTTTTCAGATCGTCAGGAGCATGGATATGTGTTTCTTCTGCAAATCTGAGCTCTCTGTCAAAAGTGACGTTTTCTGGCTGAATTGAGCCCTACTGCCAATTCTGAGATGCTCTTTGGTCTAACTCCTCAGGGAAAGATCGTACTTGAAAATTGAAGGCGTTTTTGTGCTTTTCAGACCGTGAAGAGCATGAATATGTGTTTCTTCTGCAAATCTGAGCTCTCCGTCAAACGTTACGTGTTCTGGCTGAAATGAGCCCTACTGCCAATTCTGAGATGCATTTTGGTCTAACTCCTCACGGAAAGCTCGTACTTGAAAATTGAAGGCGTTTTTGTGCTTTTCAGACCGTGAGGAGCATGAATATGTGTTTCTTCTGCAAATCGGAGCTCTCTGTAAAACGTTACGTGTTCTGGCTGAAATGAGCCCTACTGCCAATTCTGAGATGCACTTTGGTCTAACTCCTCACGGAAAGCTCGTACTTGAAAATTGAAGGCGTTTTTGTGCTTTTCAGACCGTGAGGAGCATGAATATGCGTTTCTTCTGCAAATCTGAGCTCTCTGTCAAAAGTGACGTTTTCTGGCTGAATTGAGCCCTACTGCCAATTCTGAGATGCACTTTGATCTAACTCCTCACGGAAAGATCGTACTTGAAAATTGAAGGCGTTTTTGTGCTTTTCAGACCGTGAGGAGCATGAATATGTGTTTCTTCTGCAAATCTGAGCTCTCTGTAAAACGTTACGTGTTCTGGGTGAATTGAGGCCTACTGCCAATTCTGAGATGCACTTTGGTCTAACTCCTCAGGGAAAGATCGTACTTGAAAATTGAAGGCGTTTTTGTGCTTTTCAGACCGTGAGGAGCATGAATATGTGTTTCTTCTGCAAATCTGAGCTCTCTTTCAAAAGTAACGTTTTCTGGCTGAAATGAGCCCTACTGCCAATTCTGAGATGCACTTTGGTCTAACTCCTCACGGAAAGCTTCTACTTGAAAATTGAAGGCGTTTTTGTGCTTTTCAGACCGTGAGGAGCATGAATATGTGTTTCTTCTGCAAATCTGAGCTCTGTGTCAAAAGGGACGTTTTCTGGCTGAATTGAGCCCTACTGCCAATTCTGAGATGCTCTTTGGTCTAACTCCTCAGGGAAAGATCGTACTTTAAAATTGAAGGCGTTTTTGTGCTTTTCAGACCGTGAGGAGCATGAATATGTGTTTCTTCTGCAAATCTGAGCTCTGTGTCAAAAGTGACGTTTTCTGGCTGAATTGAGCCCTACTGCCAATTCTGAGATGCACTTTGGTCTAACTCCTCACGGAAAGCTCGTACTTGAAAATTGAAGGTGTTTTTGTGTTTTTCAGACTGTGAGGAGCATGAATATGTGTTTCTTCTGCAAATCTGAGCTCTGTGTCAAAAGTGATGTTTTCTGGCTCTGAATTCTGAATTGGCTCAATGAATTGAGCCCTACTGCCAATTCTAAGATGCACTTTGGTCTAACTCCTCAGGGAAAGATCGTACTTGAAAATTGAATCTGTTTTTGTGCTTTTCAGACCGTGAGGAGCATGAATATGTGTTTCTTCTGCAAATCTGAGCTCTCTGTAAAACATTACGTGTTCTGGCTGAAATGAGCCCTACTGCCAATTCTGAGATGCACTTTGGTCTAACTCCTCACGGAAAGTTCGTACTTGAAAATTGAAGGTGTTTTTCTGCTTTTCAGACCGTGAGGAGCATGAATATGTGTTTCTTGTGCAAATCGGAGCTCTCTGTCAAAAGTCACGTTTTCTGGCTGAATTGAGCCCTACTGCCAATTCTGAGATGTACTTAGGTCTAACTCCTCACGGAAAGCTCGTACTTGAAAATTGAATCTGTTTTTGTGCTTTTCAGACCGTGAGGAGCATGAATATGTGTTTCTTCTGCAAATCTGAGCTCTCCGTCAAACGTTACGTGTTCTGGCTGAAATGAGCCCTACTGCCAATTCTGAGATGCATTTTGGTCTAACTCCTCACGGAAAGCTCGTACTTGAAAATTGAAGGCGTTTTTGTGCTTTTCAGACCGTGAGGAGCATGAATATGTGTTTCTTCTGCAAATCGGAGCTCTCTGTAAAACGTTACGTGTTCTGGCTGAAATGAGCCCTACTGCCAATTCTGAGATGCACTTTGGTCTAACTCCTCACGGAAAGCTCGTACTTGAAAATTGAAGGCGTTTTTGTGCTTTTCAGACCGTGAGGAGCATGAATATGCGTTTCTTCTGCAAATCTGAGCTCTCTGTCAAAAGTGACGTTTTCTGGCTGAATTGAGCCCTACTGCCAATTCTGAGATGCACTTTGATCTAACTCCTCACGGAAAGATCGTACTTGAAAATTGAAGGCGTTTTTGTGCTTTTCAGACCGTGAGGAGCATGAATATGTGTTTCTTCTGCAAATCGGAGCTCTCTGTAAAACGTTACGTGTTCTGGCTGAAATGAGCCCTACTGCCAATTCTGAGATGCACTTTGGTCTAACTCCTCACGGAAAGCTCGTACTTGAAAATATAAGGCGTTTTTGTGCTTTTCAGACCGTGAGGAGCATGAATATGCGTTTCTTCTGCAAATCTGAGCTCTCTGTCAAAAGTGACGTTTTCTGGCTGAATTGAGCCCTACTGCCAATTCTGAGATGCACTTTGATCTAACTCCTCACGGAAAGATCGTACTTGAAAATTGAAGGCGTTTTTGTGCTTTTCAGACCGTGAGGAGCATGAATATGTGTTTCTTCTGCAAATCTGAGCTCTCTGTAAAACGTTACGTGTTCTGGGTGAATTGAGGCCTACTGCCAATTCTGAGATGCACTTTGGTCTAACTCCTCAGGGAAAGATCGTACTTGAAAATTGAAGGCGTTTTTGTGCTTTTCAGACCGTGAGGAGCATGAATATGTGTTTCTTCTGCAAATCTGAGCTCTCTTTCAAAAGTAACGTTTTCTGGCTGAAATGAGCCCTACTGCCAATTCTGAGATGCACTTTGGTCTAACTCCTCACGGAAAGCTTCTACTTGAAAATTGAAGGCGTTTTTGTGCTTTTCAGACCGTGAGAAGCATGAATATGCGTTTCTTCTGCAAATCTGAGCTCTGTGTCAAAAGTGACGTTTTCTGGCTGAATTGAGCCCTACTGCCAATTCTGAGATGCACTTTGGTCTAACTCCTCACGGAAAGCTCGTACTTGAAAATTGAAGGTGTTTTTGTGTTTTTCAGACCGTGAGGAGCATGAATATGTGTTTCTTCTGCAAATCTGAGCTCTGTGTCAAAAGTGATGTTTTCTGGCTGAATTGAGCCCTACTGCCAAATCTGAGATGTACTGAGGTCTAACTCCTCACGGAAAGCTCGTACTTGAAAATTGAAGGTGTTTTTGTGCTTTTCAGACCGTGAGGAGCAGGAATATGTGTTTCTTCTGCAAATCTGAGCCCTCTGTCAAACGTTACGTGTTCTGGCTGAAGTGAGCCCTACTGCAAATTCTGAGATGCACTTTGGTCTAACTCCTCAGGGAAAGATCATACTTGAAAATTGAATCTGTTTTTGTGCTTTTCAGACCGTGAGGAGCATGAATATGTGTTTCTTGTGCAAATCGGAGCTCTCTGTCAAAAGTCACGTTTTCTGGCTGAATTGAGCCCTACTGCCAATTCTGAGATGTACTTAGGTCTAACTCCTCACGGAAAGCTCGTACTTGAAAATTGAATCTGTTTTTGTGCTTTTCAGACCGTGAGGAGCATGAATATGTGTTTCTTCTGCAAATCTGAGCTCTGTGTCAAAAGGGACGTTTTCTGGCTGAATTGAGCCCTACTGCCAATTCTGAGATGCTCTTTGGTCTAACTCCTCAGGGAAAGATCGTACTTTAAAATTGAAGGCGTTTTTGTGCTTTTCAGACCGTGAGGAGCATGAATATGTGTTTCTTCTGCAAATCTGAGCTCTGTGTCAAAAGTGACGTTTTCTGGCTGAATTGAGCCCTTCTGCCAATTCTGAGATGCACTTTGGTCTAACTCCTCAGGGAAAGATCGTACTTGAAAATTGAATCTGTTTTTGTGCTTTTCAGACCGTGAGGAGCATGAATATGTGTTTCTTCTGCAAATCTGAGCTCTCTGTAAAACATTACGTGTTCTGGCTGAAATGAGCCCTACTGCCAATTCTGAGATGCACTTTGGTCTAACTCCTCAAGGAAAGTTCGTACTTGAAAATTGAAGGTGTTTTTCTGCTTTTCAGACCGTGAGGAGCATGAATATGTGTTTCTTGTGCAAATCGGAGCTCTCTGTCAAAAGTCACGTTTTCTGGCTGAATTGAGCCCTACTGCCAATTCTGAGATGTACTTAGGTCTAACTCCTCACGGAAAGCTCGTACTTGAAAATTGAATCTGTTTTTGTGCTTTTCAGACCGTGAGGAGCATGAATATGTGTTTCTTCTGCAAATCTGAGCTCTCTGTCAAACGTTACGTGTTCTGGCTGAAATGAGCCCTACTGCCAATTCTGAGATGCATTTTGGTCTAACTCCTCACGGAAAGCTCG
Organism: Pantherophis guttatus; assembly: GCF_059756535.1. Taxonomy (NCBI): domain Eukaryota; kingdom Metazoa; phylum Chordata; class Lepidosauria; order Squamata; family Colubridae; genus Pantherophis; species Pantherophis guttatus. The sequence continues at coordinate 114,720,308 of NC_142065.1, read as the reverse complement.
TACTTGAAAATTGAAGGCGTTTTTTTGCTTTTCAGACCGTGAGGAGCATGAATATGTGTTTCTTCTGCAAATCTGAGCTCTCTGTAAAACGTTACGTGTTCTGGCTGAATTGAGCCCTACTGCCAATTCTGAGATGCACTTTGGTCTAACTCCTCAGGGAAAGATCGTACTTGAAAATTGAAGGCATTTTTGTGCTTTTCAGACCGTGAGAAGCATGAATATGCGTTTCTTCTGCAAATCTGAGCTCTGTGTCAAAAGTGACGTTTTCTGGCTGAATTGAGCCCTACTGCCAATTCTGAGATGCACTTTGGTCTAACTCCTCACGGAAAGCTCGTACTTGAAAATTGAAGGCATTTTTGTGTTTTTCAGACTGTGAGGAGCATGAATATCTGTTTCTTCTGCAAATCTGAGCTCTGTGTCAAAAGTGATGTTTTCTGGCTGAATTGAGCCCTACTGCCAAATCTGAGATGTACTGAGGTCTAACTCCTCACGGAAAGCTCGTACTTGAAAATTGAAGGTGTTTTTGTGCTTTTCAGACCGTGAAGAGCAGGAATATGTGTTTCTTCTGCAAATCTGAGCCCTCTGTCAAACGTTACGTGTTCTGGCTGAATTGAGCCCTACTGCCAATTCTGAGATGCACTTTGGTCTAACTCCTCAGGGAAAGATCGTACTTGAAAATTGAATCTGTTTTTGTGCTTTTCAGATCGTCAGGAGCATGGATATGTGTTTCTTCTGCAAATCTGAGCTCTCTGTCAAAAGTGACGTTTTCTGGCTGAATTGAGCCCTACTGCCAATTCTGAGATGCTCTTTGGTCTAACTCCTCAGGGAAAGATCGTACTTGAAAATTGAAGGCGTTTTTGTGCTTTTCAGACCGTGAAGAGCATGAATATGTGTTTCTTCTGCAAATCTGAGCTCTCCGTCAAACGTTACGTGTTCTGGCTGAAATGAGCCCTACTGCCAATTCTGAGATGCATTTTGGTCTAACTCCTCACGGAAAGCTCGTACTTGAAAATTGAAGGCGTTTTTGTGCTTTTCAGACCGTGAGGAGCATGAATATGTGTTTCTTCTGCAAATCGGAGCTCTCTGTAAAACGTTACGTGTTCTGGCTGAAATGAGCCCTACTGCCAATTCTGAGATGCACTTTGGTCTAACTCCTCACGGAAAGCTCGTACTTGAAAATTGAAGGCGTTTTTGTGCTTTTCAGACCGTGAGGAGCATGAATATGCGTTTCTTCTGCAAATCTGAGCTCTCTGTCAAAAGTGACGTTTTCTGGCTGAATTGAGCCCTACTGCCAATTCTGAGATGCACTTTGATCTAACTCCTCACGGAAAGATCGTACTTGAAAATTGAAGGCGTTTTTGTGCTTTTCAGACCGTGAGGAGCATGAATATGTGTTTCTTCTGCAAATCGGAGCTCTCTGTAAAACGTTACGTGTTCTGGCTGAAATGAGCCCTACTGCCAATTCTGAGATGCACTTTGGTCTAACTCCTCACGGAAAGCTCGTACTTGAAAATTGAAGGCGTTTTTGTGCTTTTCAGACCGTGAGGAGCATGAATATGCGTTTCTTCTGCAAATCTGAGCTCTCTGTAAAACATTACGTGTTCTGGCTGAAATGAGTCCTACTGCCAATTCTGAGATGCACTTTGGTCTAACTCCTCACGGAAAGTTCGTACTTGAAAATTGAAGGTGTTTTTCTGCTTTTCAGACCGTGAGGAGCATGAATATGTGTTTCTTGTGCAAATCGGAGCTCTCTGTAAAAAGTCACGTTTTCTGGCTGAATTGAGACTTACTGCCAATTCTGAGATGCACTTTGGTCTAACTCCTCAGGGAAAGATCGTACTTGAAAATTGAATCTGTTTTTGTGCTTTTCAGACCGTGAGGAGCATGAATATGTGTTTCTTCTGCAAATCTGAGCTCTCCGTCAAACGTTACGTGTTCTGGCTGAAATGAGCCCTACTGCCAATTTTGAGATGCATTTTGGTCTAACTCCTCACGGAAAGCTCGTACTTGAAAATTGAAGGCGTTTTTGTGCTTTTCAGACCATGAGGAGCATGAATATGTGTTTCTTCTGCAAATCTGAGCTCTCTGTAAAACGTTACGTGTTCTGGCTGAATTGAGCCCTACTGCCAATTCTGAGATGCACTTTGGTCTAACTCCTCAGGGAAAGATCGTACTTGAAAATTGAAGGCATTTTTGTGCTTTTCAGACCGTGAGAAGCATAAATATGCGTTTCTTCTGCAAATCTGAGCTCTGTGTCAAAAGTGACGTTTTCTGGCTGAATTGAGCCCTACTGCCAATTCTGAGATGCACTTTGGTCTAACTCCTCACGGAAAGCTCGTACTTGAAAATTGAAGGTGTTTTTGTGTTTTTCAGACTGTGAGGAGCATGAATATGTGTTTCTTCTGCAAATCTGAGCTCTGTGTCAAAAGTGATGTTTTCTGGCTCTGAATTCTGAATTGGCTCAATGAATTGAGCCCTACTGCCAATTCTAAGATGCACTTTGGTCTAACTCCTCAGGGAAAGATCGTACTTGAAAATTGAATCTGTTTTTGTGCTTTTCAGACCGTGAGGAGCATGAATATGTGTTTCTTCTGCAAATCTCAGCCCTCTGTCAAACGTTACGTGTTCTGGCTGAAATGAGCCCTACTGCCATTTCTGAGATGCACTTTGGTCTAACTCCTCAGGGAAAGATCGTACTTGAAAATTGAATCTGTTTTTGTGTTTTTCAGACCGTCAGGAGCATGGATATGTGTTTCTTCTGCAAATCTGAGCTCTGTGTCAAAAGTGATGTTTTCTGGCTGAATTGAGCCCTACTGCCAATTCTGAGATGTACTTTGGTCTAACTCCTCAGGGAAAGATCGTACTTGAAAATTGAAGGCGTTTTTGTGCTTTTCAGACGGTGAGGAGCATGAATATGTGTTTCTTCTGCAAATCTGAGCTCTCTGTCAAAAGTGACGTTTTCTGGCTGAATTGAGCCCTACTGCCAATTCTGAGATGCACTTTGGTCTAACTCCTCACGGAAAGCTCGTACTTGAAAATTGAAGGCGTTTTTGTGCTTTTCAGACCATCAGGAGCATGAATATGTGTTTCTTCTGCAAATCTGAGCCCTCTGTCAAACGTTACGTGTTCTGGCTGAAATGAGCCCTACTGCCAATTCTGAGATGCACTTTGGTCTAACTCCTCAGGGAAAGATCGTACTTGAAAATTGAATCTGTTTTTGTGCTTTTCAGACCGTTAGGAGCATGGATATGTGTTTCTTCTGCAAATCTGAGCTCTCTGTCAAAAGTGACGTTTTCTGGCTGAATTGAGCCCTACTGCCAATTCTGAGGTGCACTTTGGTCTAACTCCTCACGGCAAGCTCGTACTTGAAAATTGAAGGCGTTTTTGTGCTTTTCAGACCGTGAGGAGCATGAATATGTGTTTCTTCTGCAAATCTGAGCCCTCTGTCAAACGTTACGTGTTCTGGCTGAAATGAGCCCAACTGCCATTTCTGAGATGCACTTTGGTCTAACTCCTCAGGGAAAGATCGTACTTGAAAATTGAATCTGTTTTTGTGTTTTTCAGATCGTCAGGAGCATGGATATGTGTTTCTTCTGCAAATCTGAGCTCTGTGTGAAAAGTGATGTTTTCTGGCTGAATTGAGCCCTACTGCCAATTCTGAGATGTACTTAGGTCTAACTCCTCACGGAAAGCTCGTACTTGAAAATTGAAGGCGTTTTTGTGCTTTTCAGACCGTGAGGAGCATGAATATGTGTTTCTTCTGCAAATCTGAGCTCTCTGTCAAACGTTACGTGTTCTGGCTGAATTGAGCCCTACTGCCAATTCTGAGATGCACTTTGGTCTAACTCCTCACTACAAACTCGTACTTGAAAATTGAAGGCGTTTTTGTGCTTTTCAGACGGTGAGGAGCATGAATATGTGTTTCTTCTGCAAATCTGAGCTCTCTGTCAAAAGTGACGTTTTCTGGCTGAATTGAGCCCTACTGCCAATTCTGAGATGCACTTTGGTCTAACTCCTCACAGAAAGCTCGTACTTGAAAATTGAAGGCGTTTTTGTGCTTTTCAGACCGTCAGGAGCATGGATATGTGTTTCTTCTGCAAATCTGAGCTCTGTGTCAAAAGTGACGTTTTCTGGCTGAATTGAGCCCTACTGCCAATTCTGAGATGCACTTTGGTCTAACTCCTCAGGGAAAGATCGTACTTGAAAATTGAATCTGTTTTTGTGCTTTTCAGATCGTCAGGAGCATGGATTTGTGTTTCTTCTGCAAATCTGAGCTCTCTGTCAAAAGTGACGTTTTCTGGCTGAATTGAGCCCTACTGCCAATTCTGAGATGCTCTTTGGTCTAACACCTCAGGGAAAGATCGTACTTGAAAATTGAAGGCATTTTTGTGCTTTTCAGACCGTCAGGAGCATGGATATGTGTTTCTTCTGCAAATCTGAGCTCTGTGTCAAAAGTGACGTTTTCTGGCTGAATTGAGCCCTACTGCCAATTCTGAGATGCACTTTGGTCTAACTCCTTACGGCAAGCTCGTACTTGAAAATTGAAGGCGTTTTTGTGCTTTTCAGACCGTGAGGAGCATGAATATGTGTTTCTTCTGCAAATCTGAGCCCTCTGTCAAACGTTACGTGTTCTGGCTGAAATGAGCCCTACTGCCAATTCTGAGATGCACTTTGGTCTAACTCCTCAGGGAAAGATCGTACTTGAAAATTGAATCTGTTTTTGTGCTTTTCAGATCGTCAGGAGCATGGATATGTGTTTCTTCTGCAAATCTGAGCCCTCTGTCAAAAGTGACGTTTTCTGGCTGAATTGAGCCCTACTGCCAATTCTGAGATGCTCTTTGGTCTAACTCCTCAGGGAAAGATCGTACTTGAAAATTGAAGGCATTTTTGTGCTTTTCAGACCGTCAGGAGCATGGATATGTGTTTCTTCTGCAAATCTGAGCTCTGTGTCAAAAGTGACGTTTTCTGGCTGAATTGAGCCCTACTGCCAATTCTGAGATGCACTTCGGTCTAACTCCTCAGGGAAAGATCGTACTTGAAAATTGAAGGCGTTTTTGTGCTTTTCAGACGGTGAGGAGCATGAATATGTGTTTCTTCTGCAAATCTGAGCTCTCTGTCAAAAGTGACGTTTTCTGGCTGAATTGAGCCCTACTGCCAATTCTGAGATGCACTTTGGTCTAACTCCTCACGGAAAGCTCGTACTTGAAAATTGAAGGCGTTTTTGTGCTTTTCAGACCGTGAGGAGCATGGATATGTGTTTCTTCTGCAAATCTGAGCTCTCTGTCAAAAGTGACGTTTTCTGGCTGAATTGAGCCCTACTGCCAATTCTGAGATGCACTTTGGTCTAACTCCTCACTGCAAACTCGTACTTGAAAATTGAAGGCGTTTTTGTGCTTTTCAGACCGTGAGGAGCATGAATATGTGTTTCTTCTGCAAATCTCAGCCCTCTGTCAAACGTTACGTGTTCTGGCTGAAATGAGCCCTACTGCCATTTCTGAGATGCACTTTGGTCTAACTCCTCAGGGAAAGATCGTACTTGAAAATTGAATCTGTTTTTGTGCTTTTCAGACCGTGAGGAGCATGAATATGTGTTTCTTGTGCAAATCGGAGCTCTCTGTCAAACGTTACGTGTTCTGGCTGAAATGAGCCCTACTGCCAATTCTGAGATGCACTTTGGTCTAACTCCTCAGGGAAAGATCGTACTTGAAAATTGAAGGCGTTTTTGTGCTTTTCAGACGGTGAGGAGCATGAATATGTGTTTCTTCTGCAAATCTGAGCTCTCTGTCAAAAGTGACGTTTTCTGGCTGAATTGAGCCCTACTGCCAATTCTGAGATGCACTTTGGTCTAACTCCTCACGGAAAGCTCGTACTTGAAAATTGAAGGCGTTTTTGTGCTTTTCAGACCGTCAGGAGCATGAATATGTGTTTCTTCTGCAAATCTGAGCCCTCTGTCAAACGTTACGTGTTCTGGCTGAAATGAGCCCTACTGCCAATTCTGAGATGCACTTTGGTCTAACTCCTCAGGGAAAGATCGTACTTGAAAATTGAATCTGTTTTTGTGCTTTTCAGACCGTTAGGAGCATGGATATGTGTTTCTTCTGCAAGTCTGAGCTCTCTGTCAAAAGTGACGTTTTCTGGCTGAATTGAGCCCTACTGCCAATTCTGAGGTGCACTTTGGTCTAACTCCTCACGGCAAGCTCGTACTTGAAAATTGAAGGCGTTTTTGTGCTTTTTAGACCGTGAGGAGCATGAATATGTGTTTCTTCTGCAAATCTCAGCCCTCTGTCAAACGTTACGTGTTCTGGCTGAAATGAGCCCTACTGCCATTTCTGAGATGCACTTTGGTCTAACTCCTCAGGGAAAGATCGTACTTGAAAATTGAATCTGTTTTTGTGTTTTTCAGACCGTCAGGAGCATGGATATGTGTTTCTTCTGCAAATCTGAGCTCTGTGTCAAAAGTGATGTTTTCTGGCTGAATTGAGCCCTACTGCCAATTCTAAGATGTACTTAGGTCTAACTCCTCACAGAAAGCTCGTACTTGAAAATTGAAGGCGTTTTTGTGCTTTTCAGACCGTGAGGAGCATGAATATGTGTTTCTTCTGCAAATCTGAGCCCTCTGTCAAACGTTACGTGTTCTGGCTGAAATGAGCCCTACTGCCAATTCTGAGATGCACTTTGGTCTAACTCCTCAGGGAAAGATCGTACTTGAAAATTGAATCTGTTTTTGTGCTTTTCAGATCGTCAGGAGCATGGATATGTGTTTCTTCTGCAAATCTGAGGTCTCTGTCAAAAGTGACGTTTTCTGGCTGAATTGAGCCCTACTGCCAATTCTGAGATGCACTTTGGTCTAACTCCTCACGGAAAGCTCGTACTTGAAAATTGAAGGCGTTTTTGTGCTTTTCAGACCGTGAGGAGCATGGATATGTGTTTCTTCTGCAAATCTGAGCTCTCTGTCAAAAGTGACGTTTTCTGGCTGAATTGAGCCCTACTGCCAATTCTGAGATGCACTTTGGTCTAACTCCTCACGGAAAGCTCGTACTTGAAAATTGAAGGCGTTTTTGTGCTTTTCAGACCGTGAGGAGCATGAATATGTGTTTCTTCTGCAAATCTGAACTCTGTGTCAAAAGTGATGTTTTCTGGCTGAATTGAGCCCAACTGCCAATTCTGAGATGTACTTAGGTCTAACTCCTCACGGAAAGCTCGTACTTGAAAATTGAAGGCGTTTTTGTGCTTTTCAGACCGTCAGGAGCATGGATATGTGTTTCTTCTGCAAATCTGAGCTCTGTGTCAAAAGTGATGTTTTCTGGCTGAATTGAGCCCTACTGCCAATTCTGAGATGTACTTAGGTCTAACTCCTCACGGAAAGCTCGTACTTGAAAATTGAAGGCGTTTTTGTGCTTTTCAGACCGTGAGGAGCAGGAATATGTGTTTCTTCTGCAAATCTGAGCTCTCTGTCAAACGTTACGTGTTCTGGCTGAATTGAGCCCTACTGCCAATTCTGAGATGCACTTTGGTCTAACTCCTCAGGGAAAGATCGTACTTCAAAATTGAAGACGTTTTTGTGCTTTTCAGACGGTGAGGAGCATGAATATGTGTTTCTTCTGCAAATCTGAGCCCTCTGTCAAACGTTACGTTTTCTGGCTGAATTGAGCCCTACTGCCAATTCTGAGATGCACTTTGGTCTAAGTCCTCACGGAAAGCTCGTACTTGAAAATTGAAGGCGTTTTTGTGCTTTTCAGACCGTGAGGAGTATGAATATGTGTTTCTTGTGCAAATCGGAGCTCTCTGTCAAACGTTACGTGTTCTGGCTGAAATGAGCCCTACTGCCAATTCTGAGATGCACTTTGGTCTAACTCCTCACGGAAAGCTCGTACTTGAAAATTGAAGGCGTTTTTGTGCTTTTCAGACCGTGAGGAGCATGGATATGTGTTTCTTCTGCAAATCTGAGCTCTCTGTCAAAAGTGACGTTTTCTGGCTGAATTGAGCCCTACTGCCAATTCTGAGATGCACTTTGGTCTAACTCCTCACTGCAAACTCGTACTTGAAAATTGAAGGCGTTTTTGTGCTTTTCAGACCGTGAGGAGCATGAATATGTGTTTCTTCTGCAAATCTCAGCCCTCTGTCAAACGTTACGTGTTCTGGCTGAAATGAGCCCTACTGCCATTTCTGAGATGCACTTTGGTCTAACTCCTCAGGGAAAGATCGTACTTGAAAATTGAATCTGTTTTTGTGCTTTTCAGACCGTGAGGAGCATGAATATGTGTTTCTTGTGCAAATCGGAGCTCTCTGTCAAACGTTACGTGTTCTGGCTGAAATGAGCCCTACTGCCAATTCTGAGATGCACTTCGGTCTAACTCCTCAGGGAAAGATCGTACTTGAAAATTGAAGGCGTTTTTGTGCTTTTCAGACGGTGAGGAGCATGAATATGTGTTTCTTCTGCAAATCTGAGCTCTCTGTCAAAAGTGACGTTTTCTGGCTGAATTGAGCCCTACTGCCAATTCTGAGATTCACTTTGGTCTAACTCCTCACGGAAAGCTCGTACTTGAAAATTGAAGGCGTTTTTGTGCTTTTCAGACCGTGAGGAGCATGGATATGTGTTTCTTCTGCAAATCTGAGCTCTCTGTCAAAAGTGACGTTTTCTGGCTGAATTGAGCCCTACTGCCAATTCTGAGATGCACTTTGGTCTAACTCCTCACTGCAAACTCGTACTTGAAAATTGAAGGCGTTTTTGTGCTTTTCAGACCATGAGGAGCATGAATATGTGTTTCTTCTGCAAATCTCAGCCCTCTGTCAAACGTTACGTGTTCTGGCTGAAATGAGCCCTACTGCCATTTCTGAGATGCACTTTGGTCTAACTCCTCAGGGAAAGATCGTACTTGAAAATTGAATCTGTTTTTGTGCTTTTCAGACCGTGAGGAGCATGAATATGTGTTTCTTGTGCAAATCGGAGCTCTCTGTCAAACGTTACGTGTTCTGGCTGAAATGAGCCCTACTGCCAATTCTGAGATGCACTTTGGTCTAACTCCTCAGGGAAAGATCGTACTTGAAAATTGAAGGCGTTTTTGTGCTTTTCAGACGGTGAGGAGCATGAATATGTGTTTCTTCTGCAAATCTGAGCTCTCTGTCAAAAGTGACGTTTTCTGGCTGAATTGAGCCCTACTGCCAATTCTGAGATGCACTTTGGTCTAACTCCTCACGGAAAGCTCGTACTTGAAAATTGAAGGCGTTTTTGTGCTTTTCAGACCGTCAGGAGCATGAATATGTGTTTCTTCTGCAAATCTGAGCCCTCTGTCAAACGTTACGTGTTCTGGCTGAAATGAGCCCTACTGCCAATTCTGAGATGCACTTTGGTCTAACTCCTCAGGGAAAGATCGTACTTGAAAATTGAATCTGTTTTTGTGCTTTTCAGACCGTTAGGAGCATGGATATGTGTTTCTTCTGCAAATCTGAGCTCTCTGTCAAAAGTGACGTTTTCTGGCTGAATTGAGCCCTACTGCCAATTCTGAGGTGCACTTTGGTCTAACTCCTCACGGCAAGCTCGTACTTGAAAATTGAAGGCGTTTTTGTGCTTTTTAGACCGTGAGGAGCATGAATATGTGTTTCTTCTGCAAATCTCAGCCCTCTGTCAAACGTTACGTGTTCTGGCTGAAATGAGCCCTACTGCCATTTCTGAGATGCACTTTGGTCTAACTCCTCAGGGAAAGATCGTACTTGAAAATTGAATCTGTTTTTGTGTTTTTCAGACCGTCAGGAGCATGGATATGTGTTTCTTCTGCAAATCTGAGCTCTGTGTCAAAAGTGATGTTTTCTGGCTGAATTGAGCCCTACTGCCAATTCTAAGATGTACTTAGGTCTAACTCCTCACAGAAAGCTCGTACTTGAAAATTGAAGGCGTTTTTGTGCTTTTCAGACCGTGAGGAACATGAATATGTGTTTCTTCTGCAAATCTCAGCCCTCTGTCAAAAGTGACGTTTTCTGGCTGAATTGAGCCCTACTGCCAATTCTGAGGTGCACTTTGGTCTAACTCCTCACGGCAAGCTCGTACTTGAAAATTGAAGGCGTTTTTGTGCTTTTTAGACCGTGAGGAGCATGAATATGTGTTTCTTCTGCAAATCTCAGCCCTCTGTCAAACGTTACGTGTTCTGGCTGAAATGAGCCCTACTGCCATTTCTGAGATGCACTTTGGTCTAACTCCTCAGGGAAAGATCGTACTTGAAAATTGAATCTGTTTTTGTGTTTTTCAGACCGTCAGGAGCATGGATATGTGTTTCTTCTGCAAATCTGAGCTCTGTGTCAAAAGTGATGTTTTCTGGCTGAATTGAGCCCTACTGCCAATTCTAAGATGTACTTAGGTCTAACTCCTCACAGAAAGCTCGTACTTGAAAATTGAAGGCGTTTTTGTGCTTTTCAGACCGTGAGGAACATGAATATGTGTTTCTTCTGCAAATCTGAGCTCTCTGTCAAACGTTACGTGTTCTGGCTGAATTGAGCCCTACTGCCAATTCTGAGATGCACTTTGGTCTAACTCCTCAGGGAAAGATCGTACTTCAAAATTGAAGGCGTTTTTGTGCTTTTCAGACGGTGAGGAGCATGAATATGTGTTTCTTCTGCAAATTTGAGCTCTCTGTCAAAAGTGACGTTTTCTGGCTGAATTGAGCCCTACTGCCAATTCTGAGATGCACTTTGGTCTAACTCCACACGGAAAGCTCGTACTTGAAAATTGAAGGCGTTTTTGTGCTTTTCAGACCGTGAGGAGCATGAATATGTGTTTCTTCTGCAAATCTGAGCCCTCTGTCAAACGTTACGTGTTCTGGCTGAAATGAGCCCTACTGCCAATTCTGAGATGCACTTTGGTCTAACTCCTCAGGGAAAGATCGTACTTGAAAATTGAATCTGTTTTTGTGCTTTTCAGATCGTCAGGAGCATGGATATGTGTTTCTTCTGCAAATCTGAGGTCTCTGTCAAAAGTGACGTTTTCTGGCTGAATTGAGCCCTACTGCCAATTCTGAGATGCACTTTGGTCTAACTCCTCACGGAAAGCTCGTACTTGAAAATTGAAGGCGTTTTTGTGCTTTTCAGACCGTGAGGAGCATGGATATGTGTTTCTTCTGCAAATCTGAGCTCTCTGTCAAAAGTGACGTTTTCTGGCTGAATTGAGCCCTACTGCCAATTCTGAGATGCACTTTGGTCTAACTCCTCACGGAAAGCTCGTACTTGAAAATTGAAGGCGTTTTTGTGCTTTTCAGACCGTGAGTAGCATGAATATGTGTTTCTTCTGCAAATCTGAGCTCTGTGTCAAAAGTGATGTTTTCTGGCTGAATTGAGCCCTACTGCCAATTCTGAGATGTACTTAGGTCTAACTCCTCACGGAAAGCTCGTACTTGAAAATTGAAGGCGTTTTTGTGCTTTTCAGACCGTCAGGAGCATGGATATGTGTTTCTTCTGCAAATCTGAGCTCTGTGTCAAAAGTGATGTTTTCTGGCTGAATTGAGCCCTACTGCCAATTCTGAGATGTACTTAGGTCTAACTCCTCACGGAAAGCTCGTACTTGAAAATTGAAGGCGTTTTTGTGCTTTTCAGACCGTGAGGAGCAGGAATATGTGTTTCTTCTGCAAATCTGAGCTCTCTGTCAAACGTTACGTGTTCTGGCTGAATTGAGCCCTACTGCCAATTCTGAGATGCACTTTGGTCTAACTCCTCAGGGAAAGATCGTACTTCAAAATTGAAGACGTTTTTGTGCTTTTCAGACGGTGAGGAGCATGAATATGTGTTTCTTCTGCAAATCTGAGCCCTCTGTCAAACGTTACGTTTTCTGGCTGAATTGAGCCCTACTGCCAATTCTGAGATGCACTTTGGTCTAAGTCCTCACGGAAAGCTCGTACTTGAAAATTGAAGGCGTTTTTGTGCTTTTCAGACCGTGAGGAGTATGAATATGTGTTTCTTGTGCAAATCGGAGCTCTCTGTCAAACGTTACGTGTTCTGGCTGAAATGAGCCCTACTGCCATTTCTGAGATGCACTTTGGTCTAACTCCTCAGGGAAAGATCGTACTTGAAAATTGAATCTGTTTTTGTGTTTTTCAGACCGTCAGGAGCATGGATATGTGTTTCTTCTGCAAATCTGAGCTCTGTGTCAAAAGTGATGTTTTCTGGCTGAATTGAGCCCTACTGCCAATTCTAAGATGTACTTAGGTCTAACTCCTCACGGAAAGCTTCTACTTGAAAATTGAAGGCGTTTTTGTGCTTTTCAGACCGTGAGGAGCATGAATATGTGTTTCTTCTGCAAATCTGAGCTCTCTTTCAAAAGTAACGTTTTCTGGCTGAAATGAGCCCTACTGCCAATTCTGAGATGCACTTTGGTCTAACTCCTCACGGAAAGCTTCTACTTGAAAATTGAAGGCGTTTTTGTGCTTTTCAGACCGTGAGAAGCATGAATATGCGTTTCTTCTGCAAATCTGAGCTCTGTGTCAAAAGTGACGTTTTCTGGCTGAATTGAGCCCTACTGCCAATTCTGAGATGCACTTTGGTCTAACTCCTCACGGAAAGCTCGTACTTGAAAATTGAAGGTGTTTTTGTGTTTTTCAGACCGTGAGGAGCATGAATATGTGTTTCTTCTGCAAATCTGAGCTCTGTGTCAAAAGTGATGTTTTCTGGCTGAATTGAGCCCTACTGCCAAATCTGAGATGTACTGAGGTCTAACTCCTCACGGAAAGCTCGTACTTGAAAATTGAAGGTGTTTTTGTGCTTTTCAGACCGTGAGGAGCAGGAATATGTGTTTCTTCTGCAAATCTGAGCCCTCTGTCAAACGTTACGTGTTCTGGCTGAAGTGAGCCCTACTGCAAATTCTGAGATGCACTTTGGTCTAACTCCTCAGGGAAAGATCATACTTGAAAATTGAATCTGTTTTTGTGCTTTTCAGACCGTGAGGAGCATGAATATGTGTTTCTTGTGCAAATCGGAGCTCTCTGTCAAAAGTCACGTTTTCTGGCTGAATTGAGCCCTACTGCCAATTCTGAGATGTACTTAGGTCTAACTCCTCACGGAAAGCTCGTACTTGAAAATTGAATCTGTTTTTGTGCTTTTCAGACCGTGAGGAGCATGAATATGTGTTTCTTCTGCAAATCTGAGCTCTGTGTCAAAAGGGACGTTTTCTGGCTGAATTGAGCCCTACTGCCAATTCTGAGATGCTCTTTGGTCTAACTCCTCAGGGAAAGATCGTACTTTAAAATTGAAGGCGTTTTTGTGCTTTTCAGACCGTGAGGAGCATGAATATGTGTTTCTTCTGCAAATCTGAGCTCTGTGTCAAAAGTGACGTTTTCTGGCTGAATTGAGCCCTTCTGCCAATTCTGAGATGCACTTTGGTCTAACTCCTCAGGGAAAGATCGTACTTGAAAATTGAATCTGTTTTTGTGCTTTTCAGACCGTGAGGAGCATGAATATGTGTTTCTTCTGCAAATCTGAGCTCTCTGTAAAACATTACGTGTTCTGGCTGAAATGAGCCCTACTGCCAATTCTGAGATGCACTTTGGTCTAACTCCTCAAGGAAAGTTCGTACTTGAAAATTGAAGGTGTTTTTCTGCTTTTCAGACCGTGAGGAGCATGAATATGTGTTTCTTGTGCAAATCGGAGCTCTCTGTCAAAAGTCACGTTTTCTGGCTGAATTGAGCCCTACTGCCAATTCTGAGATGTACTTAGGTCTAACTCCTCACGGAAAGCTCGTACTTGAAAATTGAATCTGTTTTTGTGCTTTTCAGACCGTGAGGAGCATGAATATGTGTTTCTTCTGCAAATCTGAGCTCTCTGTCAAACGTTACGTGTTCTGGCTGAAATGAGCCCTACTGCCAATTCTGAGATGCATTTTGGTCTAACTCCTCACGGAAAGCTCGTACTTGAAAATTGAAGGCGTTTTTTTGCTTTTCAGACCGTGAGGAGCATGAATATGTGTTTCTTCTGCAAATCTGAGCTCTCTGTAAAACGTTACGTGTTCTGGCTGAATTGAGCCCTACTGCCAATTCTGAGATGCACTTTGGTCTAACTCCTCAGGGAAAGATCGTACTTGAAAATTGAAGGCATTTTTGTGCTTTTCAGACCGTGAGAAGCATGAATATGCGTTTCTTCTGCAAATCTGAGCTCTGTGTCAAAAGTGACGTTTTCTGGCTGAATTGAGCCCTACTGCCAATTCTGAGATGCACTTTGGTCTAACTCCTCACGGAAAGCTCGTACTTGAAAATTGAAGGCATTTTTGTGTTTTTCAGACTGTGAGGAGCATGAATATCTGTTTCTTCTGCAAATCTGAGCTCTGTGTCAAAAGTGATGTTTTCTGGCTGAATTGAGCCCTACTGCCAAATCTGAGATGTACTGAGGTCTAACTCCTCACGGAAAGCTCGTACTTGAAAATTGAAGGTGTTTTTGTGCTTTTCAGACCGTGAAGAGCAGGAATATGTGTTTCTTCTGCAAATCTGAGCCCTCTGTCAAACGTTACGTGTTCTGGCTGAATTGAGCCCTACTGCCAATTCTGAGATGCACTTTGGTCTAACTCCTCAGGGAAAGATCGTACTTGAAAATTGAATCTGTTTTTGTGCTTTTCAGATCGTCAGGAGCATGGATATGTGTTTCTTCTGCAAATCTGAGCTCTCTGTCAAAAGTGACGTTTTCTGGCTGAATTGAGCCCTACTGCCAATTCTGAGATGCTCTTTGGTCTAACTCCTCAGGGAAAGATCGTACTTGAAAATTGAAGGCGTTTTTGTGCTTTTCAGACCGTGAAGAGCATGAATATGTGTTTCTTCTGCAAATCTGAGCTCTCCGTCAAACGTTACGTGTTCTGGCTGAAATGAGCCCTACTGCCAATTCTGAGATGCATTTTGGTCTAACTCCTCACGGAAAGCTCGTACTTGAAAATTGAAGGCGTTTTTGTGCTTTTCAGACCGTGAGGAGCATGAATATGTGTTTCTTCTGCAAATCGGAGCTCTCTGTAAAACGTTACGTGTTCTGGCTGAAATGAGCCCTACTGCCAATTCTGAGATGCACTTTGGTCTAACTCCTCACGGAAAGCTCGTACTTGAAAATTGAAGGCGTTTTTGTGCTTTTCAGACCGTGAGGAGCATGAATATGCGTTTCTTCTGCAAATCTGAGCTCTCTGTCAAAAGTGACGTTTTCTGGCTGAATTGAGCCCTACTGCCAATTCTGAGATGCACTTTGATCTAACTCCTCACGGAAAGATCGTACTTGAAAATTGAAGGCGTTTTTGTGCTTTTCAGACCGTGAGGAGCATGAATATGTGTTTCTTCTGCAAATCGGAGCTCTCTGTAAAACGTTACGTGTTCTGGCTGAAATGAGCCCTACTGCCAATTCTGAGATGCACTTTGGTCTAACTCCTCACGGAAAGCTCGTACTTGAAAATTGAAGGCGTTTTTGTGCTTTTCAGACCGTGAGGAGCATGAATATGCGTTTCTTCTGCAAATCTGAGCTCTCTGTAAAACATTACGTGTTCTGGCTGAAATGAGTCCTACTGCCAATTCTGAGATGCACTTTGGTCTAACTCCTCACGGAAAGTTCGTACTTGAAAATTGAAGGTGTTTTTCTGCTTTTCAGACCGTGAGGAGCATGAATATGTGTTTCTTGTGCAAATCGGAGCTCTCTGTAAAAAGTCACGTTTTCTGGCTGAATTGAGACTTACTGCCAATTCTGAGATGCACTTTGGTCTAACTCCTCAGGGAAAGATCGTACTTGAAAATTGAATCTGTTTTTGTGCTTTTCAGACCGTGAGGAGCATGAATATGTGTTTCTTCTGCAAATCTGAGCTCTCCGTCAAACGTTACGTGTTCTGGCTGAAATGAGCCCTACTGCCAATTTTGAGATGCATTTTGGTCTAACTCCTCACGGAAAGCTCGTACTTGAAAATTGAAGGCGTTTTTGTGCTTTTCAGACCATGAGGAGCATGAATATGTGTTTCTTCTGCAAATCTGAGCTCTCTGTAAAACGTTACGTGTTCTGGCTGAATTGAGCCCTACTGCCAATTCTGAGATGCACTTTGGTCTAACTCCTCAGGGAAAGATCGTACTTGAAAATTGAAGGCATTTTTGTGCTTTTCAGACCGTGAGAAGCATAAATATGCGTTTCTTCTGCAAATCTGAGCTCTGTGTCAAAAGTGACGTTTTCTGGCTGAATTGAGCCCTACTGCCAATTCTGAGATGCACTTTGGTCTAACTCCTCACGGAAAGCTCGTACTTGAAAATTGAAGGTGTTTTTGTGTTTTTCAGACTGTGAGGAGCATGAATATGTGTTTCTTCTGCAAATCTGAGCTCTGTGTCAAAAGTGATGTTTTCTGGCTCTGAATTCTGAATTGGCTCAATGAATTGAGCCCTACTGCCAATTCTAAGATGCACTTTGGTCTAACTCCTCAGGGAAAGATCGTACTTGAAAATTGAATCTGTTTTTGTGCTTTTCAGACCGTGAGGAGCATGAATATGTGTTTCTTCTGCAAATCTCAGCCCTCTGTCAAACGTTACGTGTTCTGGCTGAAATGAGCCCTACTGCCATTTCTGAGATGCACTTTGGTCTAACTCCTCAGGGAAAGATCGTACTTGAAAATTGAATCTGTTTTTGTGTTTTTCAGACCGTCAGGAGCATGGATATGTGTTTCTTCTGCAAATCTGAGCTCTGTGTCAAAAGTGATGTTTTCTGGCTGAATTGAGCCCTACTGCCAATTCTGAGATGTACTTTGGTCTAACTCCTCAGGGAAAGATCGTACTTGAAAATTGAAGGCGTTTTTGTGCTTTTCAGACGGTGAGGAGCATGAATATGTGTTTCTTCTGCAAATCTGAGCTCTCTGTCAAAAGTGACGTTTTCTGGCTGAATTGAGCCCTACTGCCAATTCTGAGATGCACTTTGGTCTAACTCCTCACGGAAAGCTCGTACTTGAAAATTGAAGGCGTTTTTGTGCTTTTCAGACCATCAGGAGCATGAATATGTGTTTCTTCTGCAAATCTGAGCCCTCTGTCAAACGTTACGTGTTCTGGCTGAAATGAGCCCTACTGCCAATTCTGAGATGCACTTTGGTCTAACTCCTCAGGGAAAGATCGTACTTGAAAATTGAATCTGTTTTTGTGCTTTTCAGACCGTTAGGAGCATGGATATGTGTTTCTTCTGCAAATCTGAGCTCTCTGTCAAAAGTGACGTTTTCTGGCTGAATTGAGCCCTACTGCCAATTCTGAGGTGCACTTTGGTCTAACTCCTCACGGCAAGCTCGTACTTGAAAATTGAAGGCGTTTTTGTGCTTTTCAGACCGTGAGGAGCATGAATATGTGTTTCTTCTGCAAATCTGAGCCCTCTGTCAAACGTTACGTGTTCTGGCTGAAATGAGCCCAACTGCCATTTCTGAGATGCACTTTGGTCTAACTCCTCAGGGAAAGATCGTACTTGAAAATTGAATCTGTTTTTGTGTTTTTCAGATCGTCAGGAGCATGGATATGTGTTTCTTCTGCAAATCTGAGCTCTGTGTGAAAAGTGATGTTTTCTGGCTGAATTGAGCCCTACTGCCAATTCTGAGATGTACTTAGGTCTAACTCCTCACGGAAAGCTCGTACTTGAAAATTGAAGGCGTTTTTGTGCTTTTCAGACCGTGAGGAGCATGAATATGTGTTTCTTCTGCAAATCTGAGCTCTCTGTCAAACGTTACGTGTTCTGGCTGAATTGAGCCCTACTGCCAATTCTGAGATGCACTTTGGTCTAACTCCTCACTACAAACTCGTACTTGAAAATTGAAGGCGTTTTTGTGCTTTTCAGACGGTGAGGAGCATGAATATGTGTTTCTTCTGCAAATCTGAGCTCTCTGTCAAAAGTGACGTTTTCTGGCTGAATTGAGCCCTACTGCCAATTCTGAGATGCACTTTGGTCTAACTCCTCACAGAAAGCTCGTACTTGAAAATTGAAGGCGTTTTTGTGCTTTTCAGACCGTCAGGAGCATGGATATGTGTTTCTTCTGCAAATCTGAGCTCTGTGTCAAAAGTGACGTTTTCTGGCTGAATTGAGCCCTACTGCCAATTCTGAGATGCACTTTGGTCTAACTCCTCAGGGAAAGATCGTACTTGAAAATTGAATCTGTTTTTGTGCTTTTCAGATCGTCAGGAGCATGGATTTGTGTTTCTTCTGCAAATCTGAGCTCTCTGTCAAAAGTGACGTTTTCTGGCTGAATTGAGCCCTACTGCCAATTCTGAGATGCTCTTTGGTCTAACACCTCAGGGAAAGATCGTACTTGAAAATTGAAGGCATTTTTGTGCTTTTCAGACCGTCAGGAGCATGGATATGTGTTTCTTCTGCAAATCTGAGCTCTGTGTCAAAAGTGACGTTTTCTGGCTGAATTGAGCCCTACTGCCAATTCTGAGATGCACTTTGGTCTAACTCCTTACGGCAAGCTCGTACTTGAAAATTGAAGGCGTTTTTGTGCTTTTCAGACCGTGAGGAGCATGAATATGTGTTTCTTCTGCAAATCTGAGCCCTCTGTCAAACGTTACGTGTTCTGGCTGAAATGAGCCCTACTGCCAATTCTGAGATGCACTTTGGTCTAACTCCTCAGGGAAAGATCGTACTTGAAAATTGAATCTGTTTTTGTGCTTTTCAGATCGTCAGGAGCATGGATATGTGTTTCTTCTGCAAATCTGAGCCCTCTGTCAAAAGTGACGTTTTCTGGCTGAATTGAGCCCTACTGCCAATTCTGAGATGCTCTTTGGTCTAACTCCTCAGGGAAAGATCGTACTTGAAAATTGAAGGCATTTTTGTGCTTTTCAGACCGTCAGGAGCATGGATATGTGTTTCTTCTGCAAATCTGAGCTCTGTGTCAAAAGTGACGTTTTCTGGCTGAATTGAGCCCTACTGCCAATTCTGAGATGCACTTCGGTCTAACTCCTCAGGGAAAGATCGTACTTGAAAATTGAAGGCGTTTTTGTGCTTTTCAGACGGTGAGGAGCATGAATATGTGTTTCTTCTGCAAATCTGAGCTCTCTGTCAAAAGTGACGTTTTCTGGCTGAATTGAGCCCTACTGCCAATTCTGAGATGCACTTTGGTCTAACTCCTCACGGAAAGCTCGTACTTGAAAATTGAAGGCGTTTTTGTGCTTTTCAGACCGTGAGGAGCATGGATATGTGTTTCTTCTGCAAATCTGAGCTCTCTGTCAAAAGTGACGTTTTCTGGCTGAATTGAGCCCTACTGCCAATTCTGAGATGCACTTTGGTCTAACTCCTCACTGCAAACTCGTACTTGAAAATTGAAGGCGTTTTTGTGCTTTTCAGACCGTGAGGAGCATGAATATGTGTTTCTTCTGCAAATCTCAGCCCTCTGTCAAACGTTACGTGTTCTGGCTGAAATGAGCCCTACTGCCATTTCTGAGATGCACTTTGGTCTAACTCCTCAGGGAAAGATCGTACTTGAAAATTGAATCTGTTTTTGTGCTTTTCAGACCGTGAGGAGCATGAATATGTGTTTCTTGTGCAAATCGGAGCTCTCTGTCAAACGTTACGTGTTCTGGCTGAAATGAGCCCTACTGCCAATTCTGAGATGCACTTTGGTCTAACTCCTCAGGGAAAGATCGTACTTGAAAATTGAAGGCGTTTTTGTGCTTTTCAGACGGTGAGGAGCATGAATATGTGTTTCTTCTGCAAATCTGAGCTCTCTGTCAAAAGTGACGTTTTCTGGCTGAATTGAGCCCTACTGCCAATTCTGAGATGCACTTTGGTCTAACTCCTCACGGAAAGCTCGTACTTGAAAATTGAAGGCGTTTTTGTGCTTTTCAGACCGTCAGGAGCATGAATATGTGTTTCTTCTGCAAATCTGAGCCCTCTGTCAAACGTTACGTGTTCTGGCTGAAATGAGCCCTACTGCCAATTCTGAGATGCACTTTGGTCTAACTCCTCAGGGAAAGATCGTACTTGAAAATTGAATCTGTTTTTGTGCTTTTCAGACCGTTAGGAGCATGGATATGTGTTTCTTCTGCAAGTCTGAGCTCTCTGTCAAAAGTGACGTTTTCTGGCTGAATTGAGCCCTACTGCCAATTCTGAGGTGCACTTTGGTCTAACTCCTCACGGCAAGCTCGTACTTGAAAATTGAAGGCGTTTTTGTGCTTTTTAGACCGTGAGGAGCATGAATATGTGTTTCTTCTGCAAATCTCAGCCCTCTGTCAAACGTTACGTGTTCTGGCTGAAATGAGCCCTACTGCCATTTCTGAGATGCACTTTGGTCTAACTCCTCAGGGAAAGATCGTACTTGAAAATTGAATCTGTTTTTGTGTTTTTCAGACCGTCAGGAGCATGGATATGTGTTTCTTCTGCAAATCTGAGCTCTGTGTCAAAAGTGATGTTTTCTGGCTGAATTGAGCCCTACTGCCAATTCTAAGATGTACTTAGGTCTAACTCCTCACAGAAAGCTCGTACTTGAAAATTGAAGGCGTTTTTGTGCTTTTCAGACCGTGAGGAGCATGAATATGTGTTTCTTCTGCAAATCTGAGCCCTCTGTCAAACGTTACGTGTTCTGGCTGAAATGAGCCCTACTGCCAATTCTGAGATGCACTTTGGTCTAACTCCTCAGGGAAAGATCGTACTTGAAAATTGAATCTGTTTTTGTGCTTTTCAGATCGTCAGGAGCATGGATATGTGTTTCTTCTGCAAATCTGAGGTCTCTGTCAAAAGTGACGTTTTCTGGCTGAATTGAGCCCTACTGCCAATTCTGAGATGCACTTTGGTCTAACTCCTCACGGAAAGCTCGTACTTGAAAATTGAAGGCGTTTTTGTGCTTTTCAGACCGTGAGGAGCATGGATATGTGTTTCTTCTGCAAATCTGAGCTCTCTGTCAAAAGTGACGTTTTCTGGCTGAATTGAGCCCTACTGCCAATTCTGAGATGCACTTTGGTCTAACTCCTCACGGAAAGCTCGTACTTGAAAATTGAAGGCGTTTTTGTGCTTTTCAGACCGTGAGTAGCATGAATATGTGTTTCTTCTGCAAATCTGAACTCTGTGTCAAAAGTGATGTTTTCTGGCTGAATTGAGCCCAACTGCCAATTCTGAGATGTACTTAGGTCTAACTCCTCACGGAAAGCTCGTACTTGAAAATTGAAGGCGTTTTTGTGCTTTTCAGACCGTCAGGAGCATGGATATGTGTTTCTTCTGCAAATCTGAGCTCTGTGTCAAAAGTGATGTTTTCTGGCTGAATTGAGCCCTACTGCCAATTCTGAGATGTACTTAGGTCTAACTCCTCACGGAAAGCTCGTACTTGAAAATTGAAGGCGTTTTTGTGCTTTTCAGACCGTGAGGAGCAGGAATATGTGTTTCTTCTGCAAATCTGAGCTCTCTGTCAAACGTTACGTGTTCTGGCTGAATTGAGCCCTACTGCCAATTCTGAGATGCACTTTGGTCTAACTCCTCAGGGAAAGATCGTACTTCAAAATTGAAGACGTTTTTGTGCTTTTCAGACGGTGAGGAGCATGAATATGTGTTTCTTCTGCAAATCTGAGCCCTCTGTCAAACGTTACGTTTTCTGGCTGAATTGAGCCCTACTGCCAATTCTGAGATGCACTTTGGTCTAAGTCCTCACGGAAAGCTCGTACTTGAAAATTGAAGGCGTTTTTGTGCTTTTCAGACCGTGAGGAGTATGAATATGTGTTTCTTGTGCAAATCGGAGCTCTCTGTCAAACGTTACGTGTTCTGGCTGAAATGAGCCCTACTGCCAATTCTGAGATGCACTTTGGTCTAACTCCTCACGGAAAGCTCGTACTTGAAAATTGAAGGCGTTTTTGTGCTTTTCAGACCGTGAGGAGCATGGATATGTGTTTCTTCTGCAAATCTGAGCTCTCTGTCAAAAGTGACGTTTTCTGGCTGAATTGAGCCCTACTGCCAATTCTGAGATGCACTTTGGTCTAACTCCTCACTGCAAACTCGTACTTGAAAATTGAAGGCGTTTTTGTGCTTTTCAGACCGTGAGGAGCATGAATATGTGTTTCTTCTGCAAATCTCAGCCCTCTGTCAAACGTTACGTGTTCTGGCTGAAATGAGCCCTACTGCCATTTCTGAGATGCACTTTGGTCTAACTCCTCAGGGAAAGATCGTACTTGAAAATTGAATCTGTTTTTGTGCTTTTCAGACCGTGAGGAGCATGAATATGTGTTTCTTGTGCAAATCGGAGCTCTCTGTCAAACGTTACGTGTTCTGGCTGAAATGAGCCCTACTGCCAATTCTGAGATGCACTTCGGTCTAACTCCTCAGGGAAAGATCGTACTTGAAAATTGAAGGCGTTTTTGTGCTTTTCAGACGGTGAGGAGCATGAATATGTGTTTCTTCTGCAAATCTGAGCTCTCTGTCAAAAGTGACGTTTTCTGGCTGAATTGAGCCCTACTGCCAATTCTGAGATTCACTTTGGTCTAACTCCTCACGGAAAGCTCGTACTTGAAAATTGAAGGCGTTTTTGTGCTTTTCAGACCGTGAGGAGCATGGATATGTGTTTCTTCTGCAAATCTGAGCTCTCTGTCAAAAGTGACGTTTTCTGGCTGAATTGAGCCCTACTGCCAATTCTGAGATGCACTTTGGTCTAACTCCTCACTGCAAACTCGTACTTGAAAATTGAAGGCGTTTTTGTGCTTTTCAGACCATGAGGAGCATGAATATGTGTTTCTTCTGCAAATCTCAGCCCTCTGTCAAACGTTACGTGTTCTGGCTGAAATGAGCCCTACTGCCATTTCTGAGATGCACTTTGGTCTAACTCCTCAGGGAAAGATCGTACTTGAAAATTGAATCTGTTTTTGTGCTTTTCAGACCGTGAGGAGCATGAATATGTGTTTCTTGTGCAAATCGGAGCTCTCTGTCAAACGTTACGTGTTCTGGCTGAAATGAGCCCTACTGCCAATTCTGAGATGCACTTTGGTCTAACTCCTCAGGGAAAGATCGTACTTGAAAATTGAAGGCGTTTTTGTGCTTTTCAGACGGTGAGGAGCATGAATATGTGTTTCTTCTGCAAATCTGAGCTCTCTGTCAAAAGTGACGTTTTCTGGCTGAATTGAGCCCTACTGCCAATTCTGAGATGCACTTTGGTCTAACTCCTCACGGAAAGCTCGTACTTGAAAATTGAAGGCGTTTTTGTGCTTTTCAGACCGTCAGGAGCATGAATATGTGTTTCTTCTGCAAATCTGAGCCCTCTGTCAAACGTTACGTGTTCTGGCTGAAATGAGCCCTACTGCCAATTCTGAGATGCACTTTGGTCTAACTCCTCAGGGAAAGATCGTACTTGAAAATTGAATCTGTTTTTGTGCTTTTCAGACCGTTAGGAGCATGGATATGTGTTTCTTCTGCAAATCTGAGCTCTCTGTCAAAAGTGACGTTTTCTGGCTGAATTGAGCCCTACTGCCAATTCTGAGGTGCACTTTGGTCTAACTCCTCACGGCAAGCTCGTACTTGAAAATTGAAGGCGTTTTTGTGCTTTTTAGACCGTGAGGAGCATGAATATGTGTTTCTTCTGCAAATCTCAGCCCTCTGTCAAACGTTACGTGTTCTGGCTGAAATGAGCCCTACTGCCATTTCTGAGATGCACTTTGGTCTAACTCCTCAGGGAAAGATCGTACTTGAAAATTGAATCTGTTTTTGTGTTTTTCAGACCGTCAGGAGCATGGATATGTGTTTCTTCTGCAAATCTGAGCTCTGTGTCAAAAGTGATGTTTTCTGGCTGAATTGAGCCCTACTGCCAATTCTAAGATGTACTTAGGTCTAACTCCTCACAGAAAGCTCGTACTTGAAAATTGAAGGCGTTTTTGTGCTTTTCAGACCGTGAGGAACATGAATATGTGTTTCTTCTGCAAATCTCAGCCCTCTGTCAAAAGTGACGTTTTCTGGCTGAATTGAGCCCTACTGCCAATTCTGAGGTGCACTTTGGTCTAACTCCTCACGGCAAGCTCGTACTTGAAAATTGAAGGCGTTTTTGTGCTTTTTAGACCGTGAGGAGCATGAATATGTGTTTCTTCTGCAAATCTCAGCCCTCTGTCAAACGTTACGTGTTCTGGCTGAAATGAGCCCTACTGCCATTTCTGAGATGCACTTTGGTCTAACTCCTCAGGGAAAGATCGTACTTGAAAATTGAATCTGTTTTTGTGTTTTTCAGACCGTCAGGAGCATGGATATGTGTTTCTTCTGCAAATCTGAGCTCTGTGTCAAAAGTGATGTTTTCTGGCTGAATTGAGCCCTACTGCCAATTCTAAGATGTACTTAGGTCTAACTCCTCACAGAAAGCTCGTACTTGAAAATTGAAGGCGTTTTTGTGCTTTTCAGACCGTGAGGAACATGAATATGTGTTTCTTCTGCAAATCTGAGCTCTCTGTCAAACGTTACGTGTTCTGGCTGAATTGAGCCCTACTGCCAATTCTGAGATGCACTTTGGTCTAACTCCTCAGGGAAAGATCGTACTTCAAAATTGAAGGCGTTTTTGTGCTTTTCAGACGGTGAGGAGCATGAATATGTGTTTCTTCTGCAAATTTGAGCTCTCTGTCAAAAGTGACGTTTTCTGGCTGAATTGAGCCCTACTGCCAATTCTGAGATGCACTTTGGTCTAACTCCACACGGAAAGCTCGTACTTGAAAATTGAAGGCGTTTTTGTGCTTTTCAGACCGTGAGGAGCATGAATATGTGTTTCTTCTGCAAATCTGAGCCCTCTGTCAAACGTTACGTGTTCTGGCTGAAATGAGCCCTACTGCCAATTCTGAGATGCACTTTGGTCTAACTCCTCAGGGAAAGATCGTACTTGAAAATTGAATCTGTTTTTGTGCTTTTCAGATCGTCAGGAGCATGGATATGTGTTTCTTCTGCAAATCTGAGGTCTCTGTCAAAAGTGACGTTTTCTGGCTGAATTGAGCCCTACTGCCAATTCTGAGATGCACTTTGGTCTAACTCCTCACGGAAAGCTCGTACTTGAAAATTGAAGGCGTTTTTGTGCTTTTCAGACCGTGAGGAGCATGGATATGTGTTTCTTCTGCAAATCTGAGCTCTCTGTCAAAAGTGACGTTTTCTGGCTGAATTGAGCCCTACTGCCAATTCTGAGATGCACTTTGGTCTAACTCCTCACGGAAAGCTCGTACTTGAAAATTGAAGGCGTTTTTGTGCTTTTCAGACCGTGAGTAGCATGAATATGTGTTTCTTCTGCAAATCTGAGCTCTGTGTCAAAAGTGATGTTTTCTGGCTGAATTGAGCCCTACTGCCAATTCTGAGATGTACTTAGGTCTAACTCCTCACGGAAAGCTCGTACTTGAAAATTGAAGGCGTTTTTGTGCTTTTCAGACCGTCAGGAGCATGGATATGTGTTTCTTCTGCAAATCTGAGCTCTGTGTCAAAAGTGATGTTTTCTGGCTGAATTGAGCCCTACTGCCAATTCTGAGATGTACTTAGGTCTAACTCCTCACGGAAAGCTCGTACTTGAAAATTGAAGGCGTTTTTGTGCTTTTCAGACCGTGAGGAGCAGGAATATGTGTTTCTTCTGCAAATCTGAGCTCTCTGTCAAACGTTACGTGTTCTGGCTGAATTGAGCCCTACTGCCAATTCTGAGATGCACTTTGGTCTAACTCCTCAGGGAAAGATCGTACTTCAAAATTGAAGACGTTTTTGTGCTTTTCAGACGGTGAGGAGCATGAATATGTGTTTCTTCTGCAAATCTGAGCCCTCTGTCAAACGTTACGTTTTCTGGCTGAATTGAGCCCTACTGCCAATTCTGAGATGCACTTTGGTCTAAGTCCTCACGGAAAGCTCGTACTTGAAAATTGAAGGCGTTTTTGTGCTTTTCAGACCGTGAGGAGTATGAATATGTGTTTCTTGTGCAAATCGGAGCTCTCTGTCAAACGTTACGTGTTCTGGCTGAAATGAGCCCTACTGCCATTTCTGAGATGCACTTTGGTCTAACTCCTCAGGGAAAGATCGTACTTGAAAATTGAATCTGTTTTTGTGTTTTTCAGACCGTCAGGAGCATGGATATGTGTTTCTTCTGCAAATCTGAGCTCTGTGTCAAAAGTGATGTTTTCTGGCTGAATTGAGCCCTACTGCCAATTCTAAGATGTACTTAGGTCTAACTCCTCACAGAAAGCTCGTACTTGAAAATTGAAGGCGTTTTTGTGCTTTTCAGACCGTGAGGAACATGAATATGTGTTTCTTCTGCAAATCTGAGCTCTCTGTCAAACGTTACGTGTTCTGGCTGAATTGAGCCCTACTGCCAATTCTGAGATGCACTTTGGTCTAACTCCTCAGGGAAAGATCGTACTTCAAAATTGAAGGCGTTTTTGTGCTTTTCAGACGGTGAGGAGCATGAATATGTGTTTCTTCTGCAAATTTGAGCTCTCTGTCAAAAGTGACGTTTTCTGGCTGAATTGAGCCCTACTGCCAATTCTGAGATGCACTTTGGTCTAACTCCACACGGAAAGCTCGTACTTGAAAATTGAAGGCGTTTTTGTGCTTTTCAGACCGTGAGGAGCATGAATATGTGTTTCTTCTGCAAATCTGAGCCCTCTGTCAAACGTTACGTGTTCTGGCTGAAATGAGCCCTACTGCCAATTCTGAGATGCACTTTGGTCTAACTCCTCAGGGAAAGATCGTACTTGAAAATTGAATCTGTTTTTGTGCTTTTCAGATCGTCAGGAGCATGGATATGTGTTTCTTCTGCAAATCTGAGGTCTCTGTCAAAAGTGACGTTTTCTGGCTGAATTGAGCCCTACTGCCAATTCTGAGATGCACTTTGGTCTAACTCCTCACGGAAAGCTCGTACTTGAAAATTGAAGGCGTTTTTGTGCTTTTCAGACCGTGAGGAGCATGGATATGTGTTTCTTCTGCAAATCTGAGCTCTCTGTCAAAAGTGACGTTTTCTGGCTGAATTGAGCCCTACTGCCAATTCTGAGATGCACTTTGGTCTAACTCCTCACGGAAAGCTCGTACTTGAAAATTGAAGGCGTTTTTGTGCTTTTCAGACCGTGAGTAGCATGAATATGTGTTTCTTCTGCAAATCTGAGCTCTGTGTCAAAAGTGATGTTTTCTGGCTGAATTGAGCCCTACTGCCAATTCTGAGATGTACTTAGGTCTAACTCCTCACGGAAAGCTCGTACTTGAAAATTGAAGGCGTTTTTGTGCTTTTCAGACCGTCAGGAGCATGGATATGTGTTTCTTCTGCAAATCTGAGCTCTGTGTCAAAAGTGATGTTTTCTGGCTGAATTGAGCCCTACTGCCAATTCTGAGATGTACTTAGGTCTAACTCCTCACGGAAAGCTCGTACTTGAAAATTGAAGGCGTTTTTGTGCTTTTCAGACCGTGAGGAGCAGGAATATGTGTTTCTTCTGCAAATCTGAGCTCTCTGTCAAACGTTACGTGTTCTGGCTGAATTGAGCCCTACTGCCAATTCTGAGATGCACTTTGGTCTAACTCCTCAGGGAAAGATCGTACTTCAAAATTGAAGACGTTTTTGTGCTTTTCAGACGGTGAGGAGCATGAATATGTGTTTCTTCTGCAAATCTGAGCCCTCTGTCAAACGTTACGTTTTCTGGCTGAATTGAGCCCTACTGCCAATTCTGAGATGCACTTTGGTCTAAGTCCTCACGGAAAGCTCGTACTTGAAAATTGAAGGCGTTTTTGTGCTTTTCAGACCGTGAGGAGTATGAATATGTGTTTCTTGTGCAAATCGGAGCTCTCTGTCAAACGTTACGTGTTCTGGCTGAAATGAGCCCTACTGCCAATTCTGAGATGCACTTTGGTCTAACTCCTCACGGAAAGCTCGTACTTGAAAATTGAGGGCGTTTTTGTGCTTTTCAGACCGTGAGGAGCATGAATATGTGTTTCTTCTGCAAATCTGAGCTCTCTGTCAAAAGTGACGTTTTCTGGCTGAATTGAGCCCTACTGCCAATTCTGAGATGCACTTTGGTCTAACTCCTCACGGCAAGCTCGTACTTGAAAATTGAAGGCGTTTTTGTGCTTTTCAGACCGTGAGGAGCATGAATATGTGTTTCTTCTGCAAATCTGAGCCCTCTGTCAAACGTTACGTGTTCTGGCTGAATTGAGCCCTACTGCCAATTCTGAGATGCACTTTGGTCTAACTCCTCAGGGAAAGATCGTACTTGAAAATTGAATCTGTTTTTGTGCTTTTCAGACCGTGAGGAGCATGAATATGTGTTTCTTGTGCAAATCGGAGCTCTCTGTCAAACGTTACGTGTTCTGGCTGAAATGAGCCCTACTGCCAATTCTGAGATGCACTTTGGTCTAACTCCTCACGGAATGCTCGTACTTGAAAATTGAATCTGTTTTTGTGCTTTTCAGACCGTGAGGAGCATGAATATGTGTTTCTTGTGCAAATCGGAGCTCTCTGTCAAACGTTACGTGTTCTGGCTGAAATGAGCCCGACTGCCAATTCTGAGATGCACTTCGGTCTAACTCCTCAGGGAAAGATCGTACTTGAAAATTGAAGGCGTTTTTGTGCTTTTCAGACGGTGAGGAGCATGAATATGTGTTTCTTCTGCAAATCTGAGCTCTCTGTCAAAAGTGACGTTTTCTGGCTGAATTGAGCCCTACTGCCAATTCTGAGATGCACTTTGGTCTAACTCCTCACGGAAAGCTCGTACTTGAAAATTGAAGGCGTTTTTGTACTTTTCAGACCGTGAGGAGCATGGATATGTGTTTCTTCTGCAAATCTGAGCTCTCTGTCAAAAGTGACGTTTTCTGGCTGAATTGAGCCCTACTGCCAATTCTGAGATGCACTTTGGTCTAACTCCTCACGGAAAGCTCGTACTTGAAAATTGAAGGCGTTTTTGTGCTTTTCAGACCGTGAGGAGCATGAATATGTGTTTCTTCTGCAAATCTGAGCCCTCTGTCAAACGTTACGTGTTCTGGCTGAATTGAGCCCTACTGCCAATTCTGAGATGCACTTTGGTCTAACTCCTCAGGGAAAGATCGTACTTCAAAATTGAAGGCGTTTTTGTGCTTTTCAGACGGTGAGGAGCATGAATATGTGTTTCTTCTGCAAATTTGAGCTCTCTGTCAAAAGTGACGTTTTCTGGCTGAATTGAGCCCTACTGCCAATTCTGAGATGCACTTTGGTCTAACTCCACACGGAAAGCTCGTACTTGAAAATTGAAGGCGTTTTTGTGCTTTTCAGACCGTGAGGAGCATGAATATGTGTTTCTTCTGCAAATCTGAGCCCTCTGTCAAACGTTACGTGTTCTGGCTGAAATGAGCCCTACTGCCAATTCTGAGATGCACTTTGGTCTAACTCCTCAGGGAAAGATCGTACTTGAAAATTGAATCTGTTTTTGTGCTTTTCAGATCGTCAGGAGCATGGATATGTGTTTCTTCTGCAAATCTGAGGTCTCTGTCAAAAGTGACGTTTTCTGGCTGAATTGAGCCCTACTGCCAATTCTGAGATGCACTTTGGTCTAACTCCTCACGGAAAGCTCGTACTTGAAAATTGAAGGCGTTTTTGTGCTTTTCAGACCGTGAGGAGCATGGATATGTGTTTCTTCTGCAAATCTGAGCTCTCTGTCAAAAGTGACGTTTTCTGGCTGAATTGAGCCCTACTGCCAATTCTGAGATGCACTTTGGTCTAACTCCTCACGGAAAGCTCGTACTTGAAAATTGAAGGCGTTTTTGTGCTTTTCAGACCGTGAGTAGCATGAATATGTGTTTCTTCTGCAAATCTGAGCTCTGTGTCAAAAGTGATGTTTTCTGGCTGAATTGAGCCCTACTGCCAATTCTGAGATGTACTTAGGTCTAACTCCTCACGGAAAGCTCGTACTTGAAAATTGAAGGCGTTTTTGTGCTTTTCAGACCGTCAGGAGCATGGATATGTGTTTCTTCTGCAAATCTGAGCTCTGTGTCAAAAGTGATGTTTTCTGGCTGAATTGAGCCCTACTGCCAATTCTGAGATGTACTTAGGTCTAACTCCTCACGGAAAGCTCGTACTTGAAAATTGAAGGCGTTTTTGTGCTTTTCAGACCGTGAGGAGCAGGAATATGTGTTTCTTCTGCAAATCTGAGCTCTCTGTCAAACGTTACGTGTTCTGGCTGAATTGAGCCCTACTGCCAATTCTGAGATGCACTTTGGTCTAACTCCTCAGGGAAAGATCGTACTTCAAAATTGAAGACGTTTTTGTGCTTTTCAGACGGTGAGGAGCATGAATATGTGTTTCTTCTGCAAATCTGAGCCCTCTGTCAAACGTTACGTTTTCTGGCTGAATTGAGCCCTACTGCCAATTCTGAGATGCACTTTGGTCTAAGTCCTCACGGAAAGCTCGTACTTGAAAATTGAAGGCGTTTTTGTGCTTTTCAGACCGTGAGGAGTATGAATATGTGTTTCTTGTGCAAATCGGAGCTCTCTGTCAAACGTTACGTGTTCTGGCTGAAATGAGCCCTACTGCCAATTCTGAGATGCACTTTGGTCTAACTCCTCACGGAAAGCTCGTACTTGAAAATTGAGGGCGTTTTTGTGCTTTTCAGACCGTGAGGAGCATGAATATGTGTTTCTTCTGCAAATCTGAGCTCTCTGTCAAAAGTGACGTTTTCTGGCTGAATTGAGCCCTACTGCCAATTCTGAGATGCACTTTGGTCTAACTCCTCACGGCAAGCTCGTACTTGAAAATTGAAGGCGTTTTTGTGCTTTTCAGACCGTGAGGAGCATGAATATGTGTTTCTTCTGCAAATCTGAGCCCTCTGTCAAACGTTACGTGTTCTGGCTGAATTGAGCCCTACTGCCAATTCTGAGATGCACTTTGGTCTAACTCCTCAGGGAAAGATCGTACTTGAAAATTGAATCTGTTTTTGTGCTTTTCAGACCGTGAGGAGCATGAATATGTGTTTCTTGTGCAAATCGGAGCTCTCTGTCAAACGTTACGTGTTCTGGCTGAAATGAGCCCTACTGCCAATTCTGAGATGCACTTTGGTCTAACTCCTCACGGAATGCTCGTACTTGAAAATTGAATCTGTTTTTGTGCTTTTCAGACCGTGAGGAGCATGAATATGTGTTTCTTGTGCAAATCGGAGCTCTCTGTCAAACGTTACGTGTTCTGGCTGAAATGAGCCCGACTGCCAATTCTGAGATGCACTTCGGTCTAACTCCTCAGGGAAAGATCGTACTTGAAAATTGAAGGCGTTTTTGTGCTTTTCAGACGGTGAGGAGCATGAATATGTGTTTCTTCTGCAAATCTGAGCTCTCTGTCAAAAGTGACGTTTTCTGGCTGAATTGAGCCCTACTGCCAATTCTGAGATGCACTTTGGTCTAACTCCTCACGGAAAGCTCGTACTTGAAAATTGAAGGCGTTTTTGTACTTTTCAGACCGTGAGGAGCATGGATATGTGTTTCTTCTGCAAATCTGAGCTCTCTGTCAAAAGTGACGTTTTCTGGCTGAATTGAGCCCTACTGCCAATTCTGAGATGCACTTTGGTCTAACTCCTCACGGAAAGCTCGTACTTGAAAATTGAAGGCGTTTTTGTGCTTTTCAGACCGTGAGGAGCATGAATATGTGTTTCTTCTGCAAATCTGAGCCCTCTGTCAAACGTTACGTGTTCTGGCTGAAATGAGCCCTACTGCCAATTCTGAGATGCACTTTGGTCTAACTCCTCAGGGAAAGATCGTACTTGAAAATTGAATCTGTTTTTGTGCTTTTCAGATCGTCAGGAGCATGGATATGTGTTTCTTCTGCAAATCTGAGGTCTCTGTCAAAAGTGACGTTTTCTGGCTGAATTGAGCCCTACTGCCAATTCTGAGATGCACTTTGGTCTAACTCCTCACGGAAAGCTCGTACTTGAAAATTGAAGGCGTTTTTGTGCTTTTCAGACCGTGAGGAGCATGGATATGTGTTTCTTCTGCAAATCTGAGCTCTCTGTCAAAAGTGACGTTTTCTGGCTGAATTGAGCCCTACTGCCAATTCTGAGATGCACTTTGGTCTAACTCCTCACGGAAAGCTCGTACTTGAAAATTGAAGGCGTTTTTGTGCTTTTCAGACCGTGAGTAGCATGAATATGTGTTTCTTCTGCAAATCTGAGCTCTGTGTCAAAAGTGACGTTTTCTGGCTGAATTGAGCCCTACTGCCAATTCTGAGATGTACTTAGGTCTAACTCCTCACGGAAAGCTCGTACATGAAAATTGAAGGCGTTTTTGTGCTTTTCAGACCGTCAGGAGCATGGATATGTGTTTCTTCTGCAAATCTGAGCTCTGTGTCAAAAGTGATGTTTTCTGGCTGAATTGAGCCCTACTGCCAATTCTGAGATGTACTTAGGTCTAACTCCTCACGGAAAGCTCGTACTTGAAAATTGAAGGCGTTTTTGTGCTTTTCAGACCGTGAGGAGCAGGAATATGTGTTTCTTCTGCAAATCTGAGCTCTCTGTCAAACGTTACGTGTTCTGGCTGAATTGAGCCCTACTGCCAATTCTGAGATGCACTTTGGTCTAACTCCTCAGGGAAAGATCGTACTTCAAAATTGAAGACGTTTTTGTGCTTTTCAGACGGTGAGGAGCATGAATATGTGTTTCTTCTGCAAATCTGAGCCCTCTGTCAAACGTTACGTGTTCTGGCTGAAATGAGCCCTACTGCCAATTCTGAGATGCACTTTGGTCTAACTCCTCAGGGAAAGATCGTACTTGAAAATTGAATCTGTTTTTGTGCTTTTCAGACCGTCAGGAGGATGGATATGTGTTTCTTCTGCAAATCTGAGTTCTCTGTCAAAAGTGACGTTTTCTGGCTGAATTGAGCCCTACTGCCAATTCTGAGATGCTCTTTGGTCTAACTCCTCAGGGAAAGATCGTACTTGAAAATTGAAGGCGTTTTTGTGCTTTTCAGACCGTCAGGAGCATGGATATGTGTTTCTTCTGCAAATCTGAGCTCTCTGTCAAAAGTGACGTTTTCTGGCTGAATTGAGCCCTACTGCCAATTCTGAGATGCGCTTTGGTCTAAGTCCTCACGGAAAGCTCGTACTTGAAAATTGAAGGCGTTTTTGTGCTTTTCAGACCGTGAGGAGTATGAATATGTGTTTCTTGTGCAAATCGGAGCTCTCTGTCAAACGTTACGTGTTCTGGCTGAAATGAGCCCTACTGCCAATTCTGAGATGCACTTTGGTCTAACTCCTCACGGAAAGCTCGTACTTGAAAATTGAGGGCGTTTTTGTGCTTTTCAGACCGTGAGGAGCATGAATATGTGTTTCTTCTGCAAATCTCAGCCCTCTGTCAAAAGTGACGTTTTCTGGCTGAATTGAGCCCTACTGCCAATTCTGAGGTGCACTTTGGTCTAACTCCTCACGGCAAGCTCGTACTTGAAAATTGAAGGCGTTTTTGTGCTTTTTAGACCGTGAGGAGCATGAATATGTGTTTCTTCTGCAAATCTCAGCCCTCTGTCAAACGTTACGTGTTCTGGCTGAAATGAGCCCTACTGCCATTTCTGAGATGCACTTTGGTCTAACTCCTCAGGGAAAGATCGTACTTGAAAATTGAATCTGTTTTTGTGTTTTTCAGACCGTCAGGAGCATGGATATGTGTTTCTTCTGCAAATCTGAGCTCTGTGTCAAAAGTGATGTTTTCTGGCTGAATTGAGCCCTACTGCCAATTCTAAGATGTACTTAGGTCTAACTCCTCACAGAAAGCTCGTACTTGAAAATTGAAGGCGTTTTTGTGCTTTTCAGACCGTGAGGAACATGAATATGTGTTTCTTCTGCAAATCTGAGCTCTCTGTCAAACGTTACGTGTTCTGGCTGAATTGAGCCCTACTGCCAATTCTGAGATGCACTTTGGTCTAACTCCTCAGGGAAAGATCGTACTTCAAAATTGAAGGCGTTTTTGTGCTTTTCAGACGGTGAGGAGCATGAATATGTGTTTCTTCTGCAAATTTGAGCTCTCTGTCAAAAGTGACGTTTTCTGGCTGAATTGAGCCCTACTGCCAATTCTGAGATGCACTTTGGTCTAACTCCACACGGAAAGCTCGTACTTGAAAATTGAAGGCGTTTTTGTGCTTTTCAGACCGTGAGGAGCATGAATATGTGTTTCTTCTGCAAATCTGAGCCCTCTGTCAAACGTTACGTGTTCTGGCTGAAATGAGCCCTACTGCCAATTCTGAGATGCACTTTGGTCTAACTCCTCAGGGAAAGATCGTACTTGAAAATTGAATCTGTTTTTGTGCTTTTCAGATCGTCAGGAGCATGGATATGTGTTTCTTCTGCAAATCTGAGCTCTCTGTCAAAAGTGACGTTTTCTGGCTGAATTGAGCCCTACTGCCAATTCTGAGATGCACTTTGGTCTAACTCCTCACGGAAAGCTCGTACTTGAAAATTGAAGGCGTTTTTGTGCTTTTCAGACCGTGAGGAGCATGGATATGTGTTTCTTCTGCAAATCTGAGCTCTCTGTCAAAAGTGACGTTTTCTGGCTGAATTGAGCCCTACTGCCAATTCTGAGATGCACTTTGGTCTAACTCCTCACGGAAAGCTCGTACTTGAAAATTGAAGGCGTTTTTGTGCTTTTCAGACCGTGAGTAGCATGAATATGTGTTTCTTCTGCAAATCTGAGCTCTGTGTCAAAAGTGATGTTTTCTGGCTGAATTGAGCCCTACTGCCAATTCTGAGATGTACTTAGGTCTAACTCCTCACGGAAAGCTCGTACTTGAAAATTGAAGGCGTTTTTGTGCTTTTCAGACCGTCAGGAGCATGGATATGTGTTTCTTCTGCAAATCTGAGCTCTGTGTCAAAAGTGATGTTTTCTGGCTGAATTGAGCCCTACTGCCAATTCTGAGATGTACTTAGGTCTAACTCCTCACGGAAAGCTCGTACTTGAAAATTGAAGGAGTTTTTGTGCTTTTCAGACCGTGAGGAGCAGGAATATGTGTTTCTTCTGCAAATCTGAGCTCTCTGTCAAACGTTACGTGTTCTGGCTGAATTGAGCCCTACTGCCAATTCTGAGATGCACTTTGGTCTAACTCCTCAGGGAAAGATCGTACTTCAAAATTGAAGACGTTTTTGTGCTTTTCAGACGGTGAGGAGCATGAATATGTGTTTCTTCTGCAAATCTGAGCCCTCTGTCAAACGTTACGTTTTCTGGCTGAATTGAGCCCTACTGCCAATTCTGAGATGCACTTTGGTCTAAGTCCTCACGGAAAGCTCGTACTTGAAAATTGAAGGCGTTTTTGTGCTTTTCAGACCGTGAGGAGTATGAATATGTGTTTCTTGTGCAAATCGGAGCTCTCTGTCAAACGTTACGTGTTCTGGCTGAAATGAGCCCTACTGCCATTTCTGAGATGCACTTTGGTCTAACTCCTCAGGGAAAGATCGTACTTGAAAATTGAATCTGTTTTTGTGTTTTTCAGACCGTCAGGAGCATGGATATGTGTTTCTTCTGCAAATCTGAGCTCTGTGTCAAAAGTGATGTTTTCTGGCTGAATTGAGCCCTACTGCCAATTCTAAGATGTACTTAGGTCTAACTCCTCACAGAAAGCTCGTACTTGAAAATTGAAGGCGTTTTTGTGCTTTTCAGACCGTGAGGAACATGAATATGTGTTTCTTCTGCAAATCTGAGCTCTCTGTCAAACGTTACGTGTTCTGGCTGAATTGAGCCCTACTGCCAATTCTGAGATGCACTTTGGTCTAACTCCTCAGGGAAAGATCGTACTTCAAAATTGAAGGCGTTTTTGTGCTTTTCAGACGGTGAGGAGCATGAATATGTGTTTCTTCTGCAAATTTGAGCTCTCTGTCAAAAGTGACGTTTTCTGGCTGAATTGAGCCCTACTGCCAATTCTGAGATGCACTTTGGTCTAACTCCACACGGAAAGCTCGTACTTGAAAATTGAAGGCGTTTTTGTGCTTTTCAGACCGTGAGGAGCATGAATATGTGTTTCTTCTGCAAATCTGAGCCCTCTGTCAAACGTTACGTGTTCTGGCTGAAATGAGCCCTACTGCCAATTCTGAGATGCACTTTGGTCTAACTCCTCAGGGAAAGATCGTACTTGAAAATTGAATCTGTTTTTGTGCTTTTCAGATCGTCAGGAGCATGGATATGTGTTTCTTCTGCAAATCTGAGGTCTCTGTCAAAAGTGACGTTTTCTGGCTGAATTGAGCCCTACTGCCAATTCTGAGATGCACTTTGGTCTAACTCCTCACGGAAAGCTCGTACTTGAAAATTGAAGGCGTTTTTGTGCTTTTCAGACCGTGAGGAGCATGGATATGTGTTTCTTCTGCAAATCTGAGCTCTCTGTCAAAAGTGACGTTTTCTGGCTGAATTGAGCCCTACTGCCAATTCTGAGATGCACTTTGGTCTAACTCCTCACGGAAAGCTCGTACTTGAAAATTGAAGGCGTTTTTGTGCTTTTCAGACCGTGAGTAGCATGAATATGTGTTTCTTCTGCAAATCTGAGCTCTGTGTCAAAAGTGATGTTTTCTGGCTGAATTGAGCCCTACTGCCAATTCTGAGATGTACTTAGGTCTAACTCCTCACGGAAAGCTCGTACTTGAAAATTGAAGGCGTTTTTGTGCTTTTCAGACCGTCAGGAGCATGGATATGTGTTTCTTCTGCAAATCTGAGCTCTGTGTCAAAAGTGATGTTTTCTGG
Source organism: Pantherophis guttatus (assembly GCF_059756535.1). Classification (NCBI taxonomy): domain Eukaryota; kingdom Metazoa; phylum Chordata; class Lepidosauria; order Squamata; family Colubridae; genus Pantherophis; species Pantherophis guttatus. Next base: position 114,683,754 of record NC_142065.1, on the reverse strand, counting down.
CTGAATTGAGCCCTACTGCCAATTCTGAGATGTACTTAGGTCTAACTCCTCACGGAAAGCTCGTACTTGAAAATTGAAGGCGTTTTTGTGCTTTTCAGACCGTGAGGAGCAGGAATATGTGTTTCTTCTGCAAATCTGAGCTCTCTGTCAAACGTTACGTGTTCTGGCTGAATTGAGCCCTACTGCCAATTCTGAGATGCACTTTGGTCTAACTCCTCAGGGAAAGATCGTACTTCAAAATTGAAGACGTTTTTGTGCTTTTCAGACGGTGAGGAGCATGAATATGTGTTTCTTCTGCAAATCTGAGCCCTCTGTCAAACGTTACGTTTTCTGGCTGAATTGAGCCCTACTGCCAATTCTGAGATGCACTTTGGTCTAAGTCCTCACGGAAAGCTCGTACTTGAAAATTGAAGGCGTTTTTGTGCTTTTCAGACCGTGAGGAGTATGAATATGTGTTTCTTGTGCAAATCGGAGCTCTCTGTCAAACGTTACGTGTTCTGGCTGAAATGAGCCCTACTGCCAATTCTGAGATGCACTTTGGTCTAACTCCTCACGGAAAGCTCGTACTTGAAAATTGAGGGCGTTTTTGTGCTTTTCAGACCGTGAGGAGCATGAATATGTGTTTCTTCTGCAAATCTGAGCTCTCTGTCAAAAGTGACGTTTTCTGGCTGAATTGAGCCCTACTGCCAATTCTGAGATGCACTTTGGTCTAACTCCTCACGGCAAGCTCGTACTTGAAAATTGAAGGCGTTTTTGTGCTTTTCAGACCGTGAGGAGCATGAATATGTGTTTCTTCTGCAAATCTGAGCCCTCTGTCAAACGTTACGTGTTCTGGCTGAATTGAGCCCTACTGCCAATTCTGAGATGCACTTTGGTCTAACTCCTCAGGGAAAGATCGTACTTGAAAATTGAATCTGTTTTTGTGCTTTTCAGACCGTGAGGAGCATGAATATGTGTTTCTTGTGCAAATCGGAGCTCTCTGTCAAACGTTACGTGTTCTGGCTGAAATGAGCCCTACTGCCAATTCTGAGATGCACTTTGGTCTAACTCCTCACGGAATGCTCGTACTTGAAAATTGAATCTGTTTTTGTGCTTTTCAGACCGTGAGGAGCATGAATATGTGTTTCTTGTGCAAATCGGAGCTCTCTGTCAAACGTTACGTGTTCTGGCTGAAATGAGCCCGACTGCCAATTCTGAGATGCACTTCGGTCTAACTCCTCAGGGAAAGATCGTACTTGAAAATTGAAGGCGTTTTTGTGCTTTTCAGACGGTGAGGAGCATGAATATGTGTTTCTTCTGCAAATCTGAGCTCTCTGTCAAAAGTGACGTTTTCTGGCTGAATTGAGCCCTACTGCCAATTCTGAGATGCACTTTGGTCTAACTCCTCACGGAAAGCTCGTACTTGAAAATTGAAGGCGTTTTTGTACTTTTCAGACCGTGAGGAGCATGGATATGTGTTTCTTCTGCAAATCTGAGCTCTCTGTCAAAAGTGACGTTTTCTGGCTGAATTGAGCCCTACTGCCAATTCTGAGATGCACTTTGGTCTAACTCCTCACGGAAAGCTCGTACTTGAAAATTGAAGGCGTTTTTGTGCTTTTCAGACCGTGAGGAGCATGAATATGTGTTTCTTCTGCAAATCTGAGCCCTCTGTCAAACGTTACGTGTTCTGGCTGAAATGAGCCCTACTGCCAATTCTGAGATGCACTTTGGTCTAACTCCTCAGGGAAAGATCGTACTTGAAAATTGAATCTGTTTTTGTGCTTTTCAGATCGTCAGGAGCATGGATATGTGTTTCTTCTGCAAATCTGAGCTCTCTGTCAAAAGTGACGTTTTCTGGCTGAATTGAGCCCTACTGCCAATTCTGAGATGCACTTTGGTCTAACTCCTCACGGAAAGCTCGTACTTGAAAATTGAAGGCGTTTTTGTGCTTTTCAGACCGTGAGGAGCATGGATATGTGTTTCTTCTGCAAATCTGAGCTCTCTGTCAAAAGTGACGTTTTCTGGCTGAATTGAGCCCTACTGCCAATTCTGAGATGCACTTTGGTCTAACTCCTCACGGAAAGCTCGTACTTGAAAATTGAAGGCGTTTTTGTGCTTTTCAGACCGTGAGTAGCATGAATATGTGTTTCTTCTGCAAATCTGAGCTCTGTGTCAAAAGTGACGTTTTCTGGCTGAATTGAGCCCTACTGCCAATTCTGAGATGTACTTAGGTCTAACTCCTCACGGAAAGCTCGTACATGAAAATTGAAGGCGTTTTTGTGCTTTTCAGACCGTCAGGAGCATGGATATGTGTTTCTTCTGCAAATCTGAGCTCTGTGTCAAAAGTGATGTTTTCTGGCTGAATTGAGCCCTACTGCCAATTCTGAGATGTACTTAGGTCTAACTCCTCACGGAAAGCTCGTACTTGAAAATTGAAGGCGTTTTTGTGCTTTTCAGACCGTGAGGAGCAGGAATATGTGTTTCTTCTGCAAATCTGAGCTCTCTGTCAAACGTTACGTGTTCTGGCTGAATTGAGCCCTACTGCCAATTCTGAGATGCACTTTGGTCTAACTCCTCAGGGAAAGATCGTACTTCAAAATTGAAGACGTTTTTGTGCTTTTCAGACGGTGAGGAGCATGAATATGTGTTTCTTCTGCAAATCTGAGCCCTCTGTCAAACGTTACGTGTTCTGGCTGAAATGAGCCCTACTGCCAATTCTGAGATGCACTTTGGTCTAACTCCTCAGGGAAAGATCGTACTTGAAAATTGAATCTGTTTTTGTGCTTTTCAGACCGTCAGGAGGATGGATATGTGTTTCTTCTGCAAATCTGAGTTCTCTGTCAAAAGTGACGTTTTCTGGCTGAATTGAGCCCTACTGCCAATTCTGAGATGCTCTTTGGTCTAACTCCTCAGGGAAAGATCGTACTTGAAAATTGAAGGCGTTTTTGTGCTTTTCAGACCGTCAGGAGCATGGATATGTGTTTCTTCTGCAAATCTGAGCTCTCTGTCAAAAGTGACGTTTTCTGGCTGAATTGAGCCCTACTGCCAATTCTGAGATGCGCTTTGGTCTAAGTCCTCACGGAAAGCTCGTACTTGAAAATTGAAGGCGTTTTTGTGCTTTTCAGACCGTGAGGAGTATGAATATGTGTTTCTTGTGCAAATCGGAGCTCTCTGTCAAACGTTACGTGTTCTGGCTGAAATGAGCCCTACTGCCAATTCTGAGATGCACTTTGGTCTAACTCCTCACGGAAAGCTCGTACTTGAAAATTGAGGGCGTTTTTGTGCTTTTCAGACCGTGAGGAGCATGAATATGTGTTTCTTCTGCAAATCTGAGCTCTCTGTCAAAAGTGACGTTTTCTGGCTGAATTGAGCCCTACTTCCAATTCTGAGATGCACTTTGGTCTAACTCCTCACGGCAAGCTCGTACTTGAAAATTGAAGGCGTTTTTGTGCTTTTCAGACCGTGAGGAGCATGAATATGTGTTTCTTCTGCAAATCTGAGCCCTCTGTCAAACGTTACGTGTTCTGGCTGAATTGAGCCCTACTGCCAATTCTGAGATGCACTTTGGTCTAACTCCTCAGGGAAAGATCGTACTTGAAAATTGAATCTGTTTTTGTGCTTTTCAGACCGTGAGGAGCATGAATATGTGTTTCTTGTGCAAATCGGAGCTCTCTGTCAAACGTTACGTGTTCTGGCTGAAATGAGCCCTACTGCCAATTCTGAGATGCACTTTGGTCTAACTCCTCACGGAAAGCTCGTACTTGAAAATTGAAGGCGTTTTTGTACTTTTCAGACCGTGAGGAGCATGAATATGTGTTTCTTCTGCAAATCTGAGCTCTGTGTCAAAAGTGAAGTTTTCTGGCTGAATTGAGCCCTACTGCCAATTCTGAGATGGACTTAGGTCTAACTCCTCACGGAAAGCTCGTACTTGAAAATTGAAGGCGTTTTTGTGCTTTTCAGACCGTGAGGAGCATGAATATGTGTTTCTTGTGCAAATCGGAGCTCTCTGTCAAACGTTACGTGTTCTGGCTGAAATGAGCCCTACTGCCAATTCTGAGATGCACTTTGGTCTAACTCCTCACGGAATGCTCGTACTTGAAAATTGAATCTGTTTTTGTGCTTTTCAGACCGTGAGGAGCATGAATATGTGTTTCTTGTGCAAATCGGAGCTCTCTGTCAAACGTTACGTGTTCTGGCTGAAATGAGCCCGACTGCCAATTCTGAGATGCACTTCGGTCTAACTCCTCAGGGAAAGATCGTACTTGAAAATTGAAGGCGTTTTTGTGCTTTTCAGACGGTGAGGAGCATGAATATGTGTTTCTTCTGCAAATCTGAGCTCTCTGTCAAAAGTGACGTTTTCTGGCTGAATTGAGCCCTACTGCCAATTCTGAGATGCACTTTGGTCTAACTCCTCACGGAAAGCTCGTACTTGAAAATTGAAGGCGTTTTTGTGCTTTTCAGACCGTGAGGAGCATGGATATGTGTTTCTTCTGCAAATCTGAGCTCTCTGTCAAAAGTGACGTTTTCTGGCTGAATTGAGCCCTACTGCCAATTCTGAGATGCACTTTGGTCTAACTCCTCACTGCAAACTCGTACTTGAAAATTGAAGGCGTTTTTGTGCTTTTCAGACCGTTAGGAGCATGAATATGTGTTTCTTCTGCAAATCTCAGCCCTCTGTCAAACGTTACGTGTTCTGGCTGAAATGAGCCCTACTGCCATTTCTGAGATGCACTTTGGTCTAACTCCTCAGGGAAAGATCGTACTTGAAAATTGAATCTGTTTTTGTGCTTTTCAGACCGTGAGGAGCATGAATATGTGTTTCTTCTGCAAATCTCAGCCCTCTGTCAAACGTTACGTGTTCTGGCTGAAATGAGCCCTACTGCCAATTCTGAGATGCACTTTGGTCTAACTCCTCAGGGAAAGATCGTACTTGAAAATTGAAGGCGTTTTTGTGCTTTTCAGACGGTGAGGAGCATGAATATGTGTTTCTTCTGCAAATCTGAGCTCTCTGTCAAAAGTGACGTGTTCTGGCTGAAATGAGCCCTACTGCCAATTCTGAGATGCACTTTGGTCTAACTCCTCAGGGAAAGATCGTACTTGAAAATTGAATCTGTTTTTGTGCTTTTCAGACCGTGAGGAGCATGAATATGTGTTTCTTGTGCAAATCGGAGCTCTCTGTCAAACGTTACGTGTTCTGGCTGAAATGAGCCCTACTGCCAATTCTGAGATGCACTTTGGTCTAACTCCTCACGGAAAGCTCGTACTTGAAAATTGAAGGCGTTTTTGTACTTTTCAGACCGTGAGGAGCATGAATATGTGTTTCTTCTGCAAATCTGAGCTCTGTGTCAAAAGTGAAGTTTTCTGGCTGAATTGAGCCCTACTGCCAATTCTGAGATGGACTTAGGTCTAACTCCTCACGGAAAGCTCGTACTTGAAAATTGAAGGCGTTTTTGTGCTTTTCAGACCGTGAGGAGCATGAATATGTGTTTCTTGTGCAAATCGGAGCTCTCTGTCAAACGTTACGTGTTCTGGCTGAAATGAGCCCTACTGCCAATTCTGAGATGCACTTTGGTCTAACTCCTCACGGAATGCTCGTACTTGAAAATTGAATCTGTTTTTGTGCTTTTCAGACCGTGAGGAGCATGAATATGTGTTTCTTGTGCAAATCGGAGCTCTCTGTCAAACGTTACGTGTTCTGGCTGAAATGAGCCCGACTGCCAATTCTGAGATGCACTTCGGTCTAACTCCTCAGGGAAAGATCGTACTTGAAAATTGAAGGCGTTTTTGTGCTTTTCAGACGGTGAGGAGCATGAATATGTGTTTCTTCTGCAAATCTGAGCTCTCTGTCAAAAGTGACGTTTTCTGGCTGAATTGAGCCCTACTGCCAATTCTGAGATGCACTTTGGTCTAACTCCTCACGGAAAGCTCGTACTTGAAAATTGAAGGCGTTTTTGTGCTTTTCAGACCGTGAGGAGCATGGATATGTGTTTCTTCTGCAAATCTGAGCTCTCTGTCAAAAGTGACGTTTTCTGGCTGAATTGAGCCCTACTGCCAATTCTGAGATGCACTTTGGTCTAACTCCTCACTGCAAACTCGTACTTGAAAATTGAAGGCGTTTTTGTGCTTTTCAGACCGTGAGGAGCATGAATATGTGTTTCTTCTGCAAATCTCAGCCCTCTGTCAAACGTTACGTGTTCTGGCTGAAATGAGCCCTACTGCCATTTCTGAGATGCACTTTGGTCTAACTCCTCAGGGAAAGATCGTACTTGAAAATTGAATCTGTTTTTGTGCTTTTCAGACCGTGAGGAGCACGAATATGTGTTTCTTCTGCAAATCTCAGCCCTCTGTCAAACGTTACGTGTTCTGGCTGAAATGAGCCCTACTGCCAATTCTGAGATGCACTTTGGTCTAACTCCTCAGGGAAAGATCGTACTTGAAAATTGAAGGCGTTTTTGTGCTTTTCAGACGGTGAGGAGCATGAATATGTGTTTCTTCTGCAAATCTGAGCTCTCTGTCAAAAGTGACGTTTTCTGGCTGAATTGAGCCCTACTGCCAATTCTGAGACGCACTTTGGTCTAACTCCTCACGGAAAGCTCGTACTTGAAAATTGAAGGCGTTTTTGTGCTTTTCAGACCGTCAGGAGCATGAATATGTGTTTCTTCTGCAAATCTGAGCCCTCTGTCAAACGTTACGTGTTCTGGCTGAAATGAGCCCTACTGCCAATTCTGAGATGCACTTTGGTCTAACTCCTCAGGGAAAGATCGTACTTGAAAATTGAATCTGTTTTTGTGCTTTTCAGACCGTTAGGAGCATGGATATGTGTTTCTTCTGCAAATCTAAGCTCTCTGTCAAAAGTGACGTTTTCTGGCTGAATTGAGCCCTACTGCCAATTCTGAGGTGCACTTTGGTCTAACTCCTCACGGCAAGCTCGTACTTGAAAATTGAAGGCGTTTTTGTGCTTTTCAGACCGTGAGGAGCATGAATATGTGTTTCTTCTGCAAATCTGAGCCCTCTGTCAAACGTTATGTGTTCTGGCTGAAATGAGCCCTACTGCCATTTCTGAGATGCGTTTTGGTCTAACTCCTCAGGGAAAGATCGTACTTGAAAATTGAATCTGTTTTTGTGTTTTTCAGACCGTCAGGAGCATGGATATGTGTTTCTTCTGCAAATCTGAGCTCTGTGTCAAAAGTGATGTTTTCTGGCTGAATTGAGCCCTACTGCCAATTCTGAGATGTACTTAAGTCTAACTCCTCACGGAAAGCTCGTACTTGAAAATTGAAGGCGTTTTTGTGCTTTTCAGACCGTGAGGAGCATGAATATGTGTTTCTTCTGCAAATCTGAGCTCTCTGTCAAACGTTACGTGTTCTGGCTGAATTGAGCCCTACTGCCAATTCTGAGATGCACTTTGGTCTAACTCCTCAGGGAAAGATCGTACTTCAAAATTGAAGGCGTTTTTGTGCTTTTCAGACGGTGAGGAGCATGAATATGTGTTTCTTCTGCAAATCTGAGCTCTCTGTCAAAAGTGACGTTTTCTGGCTGAATTGAGCCCTACTGCCAATTCTGAGATGCACTTTGGTCTAACTCCTCACGGAAAGCTCGTACTTGAAAATTGAAGGCGTTTTTGTGCTTTTCAGACGGTGAGGAGCATGAATATGTGTTTCTTCTGCAAATCTGAGCCCTCTGTCAAACGTTACGTGTTCTGGCTGAAATGAGCCCTACTGCCAATTCTGAGATGCACTTTGGTCTAACTCCACACGGAAAGCTCGTACTTGAAAATTGAGGGCGTTTTTGTGCTTTTCAGACCGTGAGGAGCATGAATATGTGTTTCTTCTGCAAATCTGAGCTCTCTGTCAAAAGTGACGTTTTCTGGCTGAATTGAGCCCTACTGCCAATTCTGAGATGCACTTTGGTCTAACTCCTCACGGCAAGCTCGTACTTGAAAATTGAAGGCGTTTTTGTGCTTTTCAGACCGTGAGGAGCATGAATATGTGTTTCTTCTGCAAATCTGAGCCCTCTGTCAAACGTTACGTGTTCTGGCTGAATTGAGCCCTACTGCCAATTCTGAGATGCACTTTGGTCTAACTCCTCAGGGAAAGATCGTACTTGAAAATTGAATCTGTTTTTGTGCTTTTCAGACCGTGAGGAGCATGAATATGTGTTTCTTGTGCAAATCGGAGCTCTCTGTCAAACGTTACGTGTTCTGGCTGAAATGAGCCCTACTGCCAATTCTGAGATGCACTTTGGTCTAACTCCTCACGGAAAGCTCGTACTTGAAAATTGAAGGCGTTTTTGTACTTTTCAGACCGTGAGGAGCATGAATATGTGTTTCTTCTGCAAATCTGAGCTCTGTGTCAAAAGTGAAGTTTTCTGGCTGAATTGAGCCCTACTGCCAATTCTGAGATGCACTTTGGTCTAACTCCTCACGGCAAGCTCGTACTTGAAAATTGAAGGCGTTTTTGTGCTTTTCAGACCGTGAGGAGCATGAATATGTGTTTCTTCTGCAAATCTGAGCCCTCTGTCAAACGTTACGTGTTCTGGCTGAATTGAGCCCTACTGCCAATTCTGAGATGCACTTTGGTCTAACTCCTCAGGGAAAGATCGTACTTGAAAATTGAATCTGTTTTTGTGCTTTTCAGACCGTGAGGAGCATGAATATGTGTTTCTTGTGCAAATCGGAGCTCTCTGTCAAACGTTACGTGTTCTGGCTGAAATGAGCCCTACTGCCAATTCTGAGATGCACTTTGGTCTAACTCCTCACGGAAAGCTCGTACTTGAAAATTGAAGGCGTTTTTGTACTTTTCAGACCGTGAGGAGCATGAATATGTGTTTCTTCTGCAAATCTGAGCTCTGTGTCAAAAGTGAAGTTTTCTGGCTGAATTGAGCCCTACTGCCAATTCTGAGATGGACTTAGGTCTAACTCCTCACGGAAAGCTCGTACTTGAAAATTGAAGGCATTTTTGTGCTTTTCAGACCGTGAGGAGCATGAATATGTGTTTCTTGTGCAAATCGGAGCTCTCTGTCAAACGTTACGTGTTCTGGCTGAAATGAGCCCTACTGCCAATTCTGAGATGCACTTTGGTCTAACTCCTCACGGAATGCTCGTACTTGAAAATTGAAGGCGTTTTTGTGCTTTTCAGACCGTGAGGAGCATGAATATGTGTTTCTTGTGCAAATCGGAGCTCTCTGTCAAACGTTACGTGTTCTGGCTGAAATGAGCCCGACTGCCAATTCTGAGATGCACTTCGGTCTAACTCCTCAGGGAAAGATCGTACTTGAAAATTGAAGGCGTTTTTGTGCTTTTCAGACGGTGAGGAGCATGAATATGTGTTTCTTCTGCAAATCTGAGCTCTCTGTCAAAAGTGACGTTTTCTGGCTGAATTGAGCCCTACTGCCAATTCTGAGATGCACTTTGGTCTAACTCCTCACGGAAAGCTCGTACTTGAAAATTGAAGGCGTTTTTGTGCTTTTCAGACCGTGAGGAGCATGGATATGTGTTTCTTCTGCAAATCTGAGCTCTCTGTCAAAAGTGACGTTTTCTGGCTGAATTGAGCCCTACTGCCAATTCTGAGATGCACTTTGGTCTAACTCCTCACTGCAAACTCGTACTTGAAAATTGAAGGCGTTTTTGTGCTTTTCAGACCGTGAGGAGCATGAATATGTGTTTCTTCTGCAAATCTCAGCCCTCTGTCAAACGTTACGTGTTCTGGCTGAAATGAGCCCTACTGCCATTTCTGAGATGCACTTTGGTCTAACTCCTCAGGGAAAGATCGTACTTGAAAATTGAATCTGTTTTTGTGCTTTTCAGACCGTGAGGAGCATGAATATGTGTTTCTTCTGCAAATCTCAGCCCTCTGTCAAACGTTACGTGTTCTGGCTGAAATGAGCCCTACTGCCATTTCTGAGATGCACTTTGGTCTAACTCCTCAGGGAAAGATCGTACTTGAAAATTGAATCTGTTTTTGTGCTTTTCAGACCGTGAGGAGCATGAATATGTGTTTCTTGTGCAAATCGGAGCTCTCTGTCAAACGTTACGTGTTCTGGCTGAAATGAGCCCTACTGCCAATTCTGAGATGCACTTTGGTCTAACTCCTCAGGGAAAGATCGTACTTGAAAATTGAAGGCGTTTTTGTGCTTTTCAGACGGTGAGGAGCATGAAGATGTGTTTCTTCTGCAAATCTGAGCTCTCTGTCAAAAGTGACGTTTTCTGGCTGAATTGAGCCCTACTGCCAATTCTGAGATGCACTTTGGTCTAACTCCTCACGGAAAGCTCGTACTTGAAAATTGAAGGCGTTTTTGTGCTTTTCAGACCGTGAGGAGCATGAATATGTGTTTCTTCTGCAAATCTGAGCCCTCTGTCAAACGTTACGTGTTCTGGCTGAAATGAGCCCTACTGCCAATTCTGAGATGCACTTTGGTCTAACTCCTCAGGGAAAGATCGTACTTGAAAATTGAATCTGTTTTTGTGCTTTTCAGATCGTCAGGAGCATGGATATGTGTTTCTTCTACAAATCTGAGCTCTCTGTCAAAAGTGACGTTTTCTGGCTGAATTGAGCCCTACTGCCAATTCTGAGATGCACTTTGGTCTAACTCCTCACGGAAAGCTCGTACTTGAAAATTGAAGGCGTTTTTGTGCTTTTCAGACCGTGAGGAGCATGGATATGTGTTTCTTCTGCAAATCTGAGCTCTCTGTCAAAAGTGACGTTTTCTGGCTGAATTGAGCCCTACTGCCAATTCTGAGATGCACTTTGGTCTAACTCCTCACGGAAAGCTCGTACTTGAAAATTGAAGGCGTTTTTGTGCTTTTCAGACCGTGAGTAGCATAAATATGTGTTTCTTCTGCAAATCTGAGCTCTGTGTCAAAAGTGATGTTTTCTGGCTGAATTGAGCCCTACTGCCAATTCTGAGATGTACTTAGGTCTAACTCCTCACGGAAAGCTCGTACTTGAAAATTGAAGGCGTTTTTGTGCTTTTCAGACCGTGAGGAGCATGGATATGTGTTTCTTCTGCAAATCTGAGCTCTGTGTCAAAAGTGATGTTTTCTGGCTGAATTGAGCCCTACTGCCAATTCTGAGATGCACTTAGGTCTAACTCCTCACGGAAAGCTCGTACTTGAAAATTGAGGGCGTTTTTGTGCTTTTCAGACCGTGAGGAGCAGGAATATGTGTTTCTTCTGCAAATCTGAGCTCTCTGTCAAACGTTACGTGTTCTGGCTGAATTGAGCCCTACTGCCAATTCTGAGATGCACTTTGGTCTAACTCCTCAGGGAAAGATCGTACTTCAAAATTGAAGACGTTTTTGTGCTTTTCAGACGGTGAGGAGCATGAATATGTGTTTCTTCTGCAAATCTGAGCCCTCTGTCAAACGTTACGTGTTCTGGCTGAAATGAGCCCTACTGCCAATTCTGAGATGCACTTTGGTCTAACTCCTCAGGGAAAGATCGTACTTGAAAATTGAATCTGTTTTTGTGCTTTTCAGACCGTCAGGAGGATGGATATGTGTTTCTTCTGCAAATCTGAGTTCTCTGTCAAAAGTGACGTTTTCTGGCTGAATTGAGCCCTACTGCCAATTCTGAGATGCTCTTTGGTCTAACTTCTCAGGGAAAGATCGTACTTGAAAATTGAAGGCGTTTTTGTGCTTTTCAGACCGTCAGGAGCATGGATATGTGTTTCTTCTGCAAATCTGAGCTCTCTGTCAAAAGTGACGTTTTCTGGCTGAATTGAGCCCTACTGCCAATTCTGAGATGCACTTTGGTCTAAGTCCTCACGGAAAGCTCGTACTTGAAAATTGAAGGCGTTTTTGTGCTTTTCAGACCGTGAGGAGTATGAATATGTGTTTCTTGTGCAAATCGGAGCTCTCTGTCAAACGTTACGTGTTCTGGCTGAAATGAGCCCTACTGCCAATTCTGAGATGCACTTTGGTCTAACTCCTCACGGAAAGCTCGTACTTGAAAATTGAAGGCGTTTTTGTGCTTTTCAGACCGTGAGTAGCATGAATATGTGTTTCTTCTGCAAATCTGAGCTCTGTGTCAAAAGTGAAGTTTTCTGGCTGAATTGAGCCCTACTGCCAATTCTGAGATGCACTTTGGTCTAACTCCTCACGGAAAGCTCGTACTTGAAAATTGAGGGCGTTTTTGTGCTTTTCAGACCGTGAGGAGCATGAATATGTGTTTCTTCTGCAAATCTGAGCTCTCTGTCAAAAGTGACGTTTTCTGGCTGAATTGAGCCCTACTGCCAATTCTGAGATGCACTTTGGTCTAACTCCTCACGGCAAGCTCGTAATTGAAAATTGAAGGCGTTTTTGTGCTTTTCAGAAATTGAGGAGCATGAATATGTGTTTCTTCTGCAAATCTGAGCCCTCTGTCAAACGTTACGTGTTCTGGCTGAATTGAGCCCTACTGCCAATTCTGAGATGCACTTTGGTCTAACTCCTCAGGGAAAGATCGTACTTGAAAATTGAATCTGTTTTTGTGCTTTTCAGACCGTGAGGAGCATGAATATGTGTTTCTTGTGCAAATCGGAGCTCTCTGTCAAACGTTACGTGTTCTTGCTGAAATGAGCCCTACTGCCAATTCTGAGATGCACTTTGGTCTAACTCCTCACGGCAAGCTCGTACTTGAAAATTGAAGGCGTTTTTGTACTTTTCAGACCGTGAGGAGCATGAATATGTGTTTCTTCTGCAAATCTGAGCTCTGTATCAAAAGTGAAGTTTTCTGGCTGAATTGAGCCCTACTGCCAATTCTGAGATGTACTTAGGTCTAACTCCTCACGGCAAGCTCGTACTTGAAAATTGAAGGCGTTTTTGTGCTTTTCAGACCGTGAGGAGCATGAATATGTGTTTCTTCTGCAAATCTGAGCTCTCTGTCAAAAGTGACGTTTTCTGGCTGAATTGAGCCCTACTGCCAATTCTGAGATGCACTTTGGTCTAAGTCCTCACGGAAAGCTCGTACTTGAAAATTGAAGGCGTTTTTGTGCTTTTCAGACCGTGAGGAGTATGAATATGTGTTTCTTGTGCAAATCGGAGCTCTCTGTCAAACGTTACGTGTTCTGGCTGAAATGAGCCCTACTGCCAATTCTGAGATGCACTTTGGTCTAACTTCTCACGGAAAGCTCGTACTTGAAAATTGAAGGCGTTTTTGTGCTTTTCAGACCGTGAGTAGCATGAATATGTGTTTCTTCTGCAAATCTGAGCTCTGTGTCAAAAGTGAAGTTTTCTGGCTGAATTGAGCCCTACTGCCAATTCTGAGATGCACTTTGGTCTAACTCCTCACGGAAAACTCGTACTTGAAAATTGAGGGCGTTTTTGTGCTTTTCTGACCGTGAGGAGTATGAATATGTGTTTCTTGTGCAAATCGGAGCTCTCTGTCAAACGTTACGTGTTCTGGCTGAAATGAGCCCTACTGCCAATTCTGAGATGCACTTTGGTCTAACTCCTCACGGAAAGCTCGTACTTGAAAATTGAAGGCGTTTTTGTGCTTTTCAGACCGTGAGTAGCATGAATATGTGTTTCTTCTGCAAATCTGAGCTCTGTGTCAAAAGTGAAGTTTTCTGGCTGAATTGAGCCCTACTGCCAATTCTGAGATGCACTTTGGTCTAACTCCTCACGGAATGCTCGTACTTGAAAATTGAAGACGTTTTTGTGCTTTTCAGACCGTGAGGAGCATGAATATGTGTTTCTTCTGCAAATCTGAGCTCTCTGTAAAACATTACGTGTTCTGGCTGAAATGAGCCCTACTGCCAATTCTGAGATGCACTTTGGTCTAACTCCTCACGGAAAGCTCGTACTTGAAAATTGAAGGCGTTTTTGTGCTTTTCAGACCGTGAGTAGCATGAATATGTGTTTCTTCTGCAAATCTGAGCTCTCTGTCAAAAGTGAAGTTTTCTGGCTGAATTGAGCCCTACTGCCAATTCTGAGATGCACTTTGGTCTAACTCCTCACGGAAAGCTCGTACTTGAAAATTGAGGGCGTTTTTGTGCTTTTCAGACCGTGAGGAGCATGAATATGTGTTTCTTCTGCAAATCTGAGCTCTCTGTCAAAAGTGACGTTTTCTGGCTGAATTGAGCCCTACTGCCAATTCTGAGATGCACTTTGGTCTAACTCCTCACGGCAAGCTCGTACTTGAAAATTGAAGGCGTTTTTGTGCTTTTCCGACATTGAGGAGCATGAATATGTGTTTCTTCTGCAAATCTGAGCCCTCTGTCAAACGTTACGTGTTCTGGCTGAATTGAGCCCTACTGCCAATTCTGAGATGCACTTTGGTCTAACTCCTCAGGGAAAGATCGTACTTGAAAATTGAATCTGTTTTTGTGCTTTTCAGACCGTGAGGAGCATGAATATGTGTTTCTTGTGCAAATCGGAGCTCTGTGTCAAACGTTACGTGTTCTGGCTGAAATGAGCCCTACTGCCAATTCTGAGATGCACTTTGGTCTAACTCCTCACGGAAAGCTCGTACTTGAAAATTGAAGGCGTTTTTGTACTTTTCAGACCGTGAGGAGCATGAATATGTGTTTCTTCTGCAAATCTGAGCTCTGTGTCAAAAGTGAAGTTTTCTGGCTGAATTGAGCCCTACTGCCAATTCTGAGATGTACTTAGGTCTAACTCCTCACGGAAAGCTCGTACTTGAAAATTGAAAGCGTTTTTGTGCTTTTCAGACCGTGAGGAGCATGGATATGTGTTTCTTCTGCAAATCTGAGCTCTCTGTCAAAAGTGACGTTTTCTGGCTGAATTGAGCCCTACTGCCAATTCTGAGATGCACTTTGGTCTAACTCCTCACGGCAAGCTCGTACTTGAAAATTGAAGGCGTTTTTGTGCTTTTCAGACCGTGAGGAGCATGAATATGTGTTTCTTCTGCAAATCTGAGCTCTCTGTCAAAAGTGACGTTTTCTGGCTGAATTGAGCCCTACTGCCAATTCTGAGATGCACTTTGGTCTAAGTCCTCACGGAAAGCTCGTACTTGAAAATTGAAGGCGTTTTTGTGCTTTTCAGACCGTGAGGAGTATGAATATGTGTTTCTTGTGCAAATCGGAGCTCTCTGTCAAACGTTACGTGTTCTGGCTGAAATGAGCCCTACTGCCAATTCTGAGATGCACTTTGGTCTAACTTCTCACGGAAAGCTCGTACTTGAAAATTGAAGGCGTTTTTGTGCTTTTCAGACCGTGAGTAGCATGAATATGTGTTTCTTCTGCAAATCTGAGCTCTGTGTCAAAAGTGAAGTTTTCTGGCTGAATTGAGCCCTACTGCCAATTCTGAGATGCACTTTGGTCTAACTCCTCACGGAAAACTCGTACTTGAAAATTGAGGGCGTTTTTGTGCTTTTCTGACCGTGAGGAGTATGAATATGTGTTTCTTGTGCAAATCGGAGCTCTCTGTCAAAAGTTACGTGTTCTGGCTGAAATGAGCCCTACTGCCAATTCTGAGATGCACTTTGGTCTAACTCCTCACGGAAAGCTCGTACTTGAAAATTGAATCTGTTTTTGTGCTTTTCAGATCGTGAGTAGCATGAATATGTGTTTCTTCTGCAAATCTGAGCTCTGTGTCAAAAGTGAAGTTTTCTGGCTGAATTGAGCCCTACTGCCAATTCTCAGATGCACTTTGGTCTAACTCCTCACGGAATGCTCGTACTTGAAAATTGAAGACGTTTTTGTGCTTTTCAGACCGTGAGGAGCATGAATATGTGTTTCTTCTGCAAATCTGAGCTCTCTGTAAAACATTACGTGTTCTGGCTGAAATGAGCCCTACTGCCAATTCTGAGATGCACTTTGGTCTAACTCCTCACGGCAAGCTCGTACTTGAAAATTGAAGGCGTTTTTGTGCTTTTCAGACCGTGAGGAGTATGAATATGTGTTTCTTGTGCAAATCGGAGCTCTCTGTCAAACGTTACGTGTTCTGGCTGAAATGAGCCCTACTGCCAATTCTGAGATGCACTTTGGTCTAACTCCTCGCGGAAAGCTCGTACTTGAAAATTGAAGGCGTTTTTGTGCTTTTCAGACTGTGAGTAGCATGAATATGTGTTTCTTCTGCAAATCTGAGCTCTGTGTCAAAAGTGAAGTTTTCTGGCTGAATTGAGCCCTACTGCCAATTCTGAGATGCACTTTGGTCTAACTCCTCACGGAAAACTCGTACTTGAAAATTGAGGGCGTTTTTGTGCTTTTCTGACCGTGAGGAGCATGAATATGTGTTTCTTCTGCAAAACTGAGCTCTCTGTCAAAAGTGACGTTTTCTGGCTGAATTGAGCCCTACTGCCAATTCTGAGATGCACTTTGGTCTAACTCCTCACGGCAAGCTCGTACTTGAAAATTGAAGGCGTTTTTGTGCTTTTCAGACCGTGAGGAGCAGGAATATGTGTTTCTTCTGCAAATCTGAGCTCTCTGTCAAACGTTACGTGTTCTGGCTGAATTGAGCCCTACTGCCAATTCTGAGATGCACTTTGGTCTAACTCCTCAGGGAAAGATCGTACTTCAAAATTGAAGACGTTTTTGTGCTTTTCAGACGGTGAGGAGCATGAATATGTGTTTCTTCTGCAAATCTGAGCCCTCTGTCAAACGTTACGTGTTCTGGCTGAAATGAGCCCTACTGCCAATTCTGAGATGCACTTTGGTCTAACTCCTCAGGGAAAGATCGTACTTGAAAATTGAATCTGTTTTTGTGCTTTTCAGACCGTCAGGAGGATGGATATGTGTTTCTTCTGCAAATCTGAGTTCTCTGTCAAAAGTGACGTTTTCTGGCTGAATTGAGCCCTACTGCCAATTCTGAGATGCTCTTTGGTCTAACTCCTCAGGGAAAGATCGTACTTGAAAATTGAAGGCGTTTTTGTGCTTTTCAGACCGTCAGGAGCATGGATATGTGTTTCTTCTGCAAATCTGAGCTCTCTGTCAAAAGTGACGTTTTCTGGCTGAATTGAGCCCTACTGCCAATTCTGAGATGCACTTTGGTCTAAGTCCTCACGGAAAGCTCGTACTTGAAAATTGAAGGCGTTTTTGTGCTTTTCAGACCGTGAGGAGTATGAATATGTGTTTCTTGTGCAAATCGGAGCTCTCTGTCAAACGTTACGTGTTCTGGCTGAAATGAGCCCTACTGCCAATTCTGAGATGCACTTTGGTCTAACTCCTCACGGAAAGCTCGTACTTGAAAATTGAAGGCGTTTTTGTGCTTTTCAGACCGTGAGTAGCATGAATATGTGTTTCTTCTGCAAATCTGAGCTCTGTGTCAAAAGTGAAGTTTTCTGGCTGAATTGAGCCCTACTGCCAATTCTGAGATGCACTTTGGTCTAACTCCTCACGGAAAGCTCGTACTTGAAAATTGAGGGCGTTTTTGTGCTTTTCAGACCGTGAGGAGCATGAATATGTGTTTCTTCTGCAAATCTGAGCTCTCTGTCAAAAGTGACGTTTTCTGGCTGAATTGAGCCCTACTGCCAATTCTGAGATGCACTTTGGTCTAACTCCTCACGGAAAGCTCGTACTTGAGAATTGAAGGCGTTTTTGTACTTTTCAGACCGTGAGGAGCATGAATATGTGTTTCTTCTGCAAATCTGAGCTCTGTGTCAAAAGTGAAGTTTTCTGGCTGAATTGAGCCCTACTGCCAATTCTGAGATGTACTTAGGTCTAACTCCTCACGGAAAGCTCGTACTTGAAAATTGAAGGCGTTTTTGTGCTTTTCAGACCGTGAGGAGCATGAATATGTGTTTCTTGTGCAAATCGGAGCTCTCTGTCAAACGTTACGTGTTCTGGCTGAAATGAGCCCTACTGCCAATTCTGAGATGCACTTTGGTCTAACTCCTCACGGAATGCTCGTACTTGAAAATTGAATCTGTTTTTGTGCTTTTCAGACCGTGAGGAGCATGAATATGTGTTTCTTCTGCAAATCTGAGCTCTCTGTAAAACATTACGTGTTCTGGCTGAAATGAGCCCTACTGCCAATTCTGAGATGCACTTTGGTCTAACTCCTCACGGCAAGCTCGTACTTGAAAATTGAAGGCGTTTTTGTGCTTTTCAGACCGTGAGGAGCATGAATATGTGTTTCTTCTGCAAATCTGAGCTCTCTGTCAAAAGTGACGTTTTCTGGCTGAATTGAGCCCTACTGCCAATTCTGAGATGCACTTTGGTCTAAGTCCTCACAGAAAGCTCGTACTTGAAAATTGAAGGCGTTTTTGTGCTTTTCAGACCGTGAGGAGTATGAATATGTGTTTCTTGTGCAAATCGGAGCTCTCTGTCAAACGTTACGTGTTCTGGCTGAAATGAGCCCTACTGCCAATTCTGAGATGCACTTTGGTCTAACTCCTCACGGAAAGCTCGTACTTGAAAATTGAAGGCGTTTTTGTGCTTTTCAGACCGTGAGTAGCATGAATATGTGTTTCTTCTGCAAATCTGAGCTCTGTGTCAAAAGTGAAGTTTTCTGGCTGAATTGAGCCCTACTGCCAATTCTGAGATGCACTTTGGTCTAACTCCTCACGGAAAACTCGTACTTGAAAATTGAGGGCGTTTTTGTGCTTTTCTGACCGTGAGGAGCATGAATATGTGTTTCTTCTGCAAAACTGAACTCTCTGTCAAAAGTGACGTTTTCTGGCTGAATTGAGCCCTACTGCCAATTCTGAGATGCACTTAGGTCTAACTCCTCACGGCAAGCTCGTACTTGAAAATTGAAGGCGTTTTTGTGCTTTTCAGACCGTGAGGAGCATGAATATGTGTTTCTTCTGCAAATCTGAGCCCTCTGTCAAACGTTACGTGTTCTGGCTGAATTGAGCCCTACTGCCAATTCTGAGATGCACTTTGGTCTAACTCCTCAGGGAAAGATCGTACTTGAAAATTGAATCTGTTTTTGTGCTTTTCAGACCGTGAGGAGCATGAATATGTGTTTCTTGTGCAAATCGGAGCTCTCTGTCAAACGTTACGTGTTCTGGCTGAAATGAGCCCTACTGCCAATTCTGAGATGCACTTTGGTCTAACTCCTCACGGAAAGCTCGTACTTGAAAATTGAAGGCGTTTTTGTGCTTTTCAGACAGTGAGGAGCATGAATATGTGTTTCTTCTGCAAATCTGAGCTCTGTGTCAAAAGTGACGTTTTCTGGCTGAATTGAGCCCTACTGCCAATTCTGAGATGTACTTAGGTCTAACTCCTCACGGAAAGCTCGTACTTGAAAATTGAAGGCGTTTTTGTGCTTTTCAGACCGTGAGGAGCATGAATATGTGTTTCTTGTGCAAATCGGAGCTCTCTGTCAAACGTTACGTGTTCTGGCTGAAATGAGCCCTACTGCCAATTCTGAGATGTACTTAGGTCTAACTCCTCACGGAAAGCTCGTACTTGAAAATTGAAGGCATTTTTGTGCTTTTCAGACCGTGAGGAGCATGAATATGTGTTTCTTCTGCAAATGTGAGCCCTCTGTCAAACGTTACGTGTTTTGGCTGAATTGAGCCCTACTGCCAATTCTGAGATGCACTTTGGTCTAACTCCTCACGGAAAGCTCGTACTTGAAAATTGAAGGCGTTTTTGTGCTTTTCAGACCGTGAGGAGCATGAATATGTGTTTCTTCTGCAAATCTGAGCTCTCTGTCAAAAGTGACGTTTTCTGGCTGAATTGAGCCCTACTGCCAATTCTGAGATGCACTTTGGTCTAAGTCCTCACGGAAAGCTCGTACTTGAAAATTGAAGGCGTTTTTGTGCTTTTCAGACCGTGAGGAGTATGAATATGTGTTTCTTGTGCAAATCGGAGCTCTCTGTCAAACGTTACGTGTTCTGGCTGAAATGAGCCCTACTGCCAATTCTGAGATGCACTTTGGTCTAACTTCTCACGGAAAGCTCGTACTTGAAAATTGAAGGCGTTTTTGTGCTTTTCAGACCGTGAGTAGCATGAATATGTGTTTCTTCTGCAAATCTGAGCTCTGTGTCAAAAGTGAAGTTTTCTGGCTGAATTGAGCCCTACTGCCAATTCTGAGATGCACTTTGGTCTAACTCCTCACGGAAAACTCGTACTTGAAAATTGAGGGCGTTTTTGTGCTTTTCTGACCGTGAGGAGTATGAATATGTGTTTCTTGTGCAAATCGGAGCTCTCTGTCAAACGTTACGTGTTCTGGCTGAAATGAGCCCTACTGCCAATTCTGAGATGCACTTTGGTCTAACTCCTCACGGAAAGCTCGTACTTGAAAATTGAAGGCGTTTTTGTGCTTTTCAGACCGTGAGTAGCATGAATATGTGTTTCTTCTGCAAATCTGAGCTCTGTGTCAAAAGTGAAGTTTTCTGGCTGAATTGAGCCCTACTGCCAATTCTGAGATGCACTTTGGTCTAACTCCTCACGGAATGCTCGTACTTGAAAATTGAAGACGTTTTTGTGCTTTTCAGACCGTGAGGAGCATGAATATGTGTTTCTTCTGCAAATCTGAGCTCTCTGTAAAACATTACGTGTTCTGGCTGAAATGAGCCCTACTGCCAATTCTGAGATGCACTTTGGTCTAACTCCTCACGGCAAGCTCGTACTTGAAAATTGAAGGCGTTTTTGTGCTTTTCAGACCGTGAGGAGCATGAATATGTGTTTCTTCTGCAAATCTGAGCTCTCTGTCAAAAGTGACGTTTTCTGGCTGAATTGAGCCCTACTGCCAATTCTGAGATGCACTTTGGTCTAAGTCCTCACGGAAAGCTCGTACTTGAAAATTGAAGGCGTTTTTGTGCTTTTCAGACCGTGAGGAGTATGAATATGTGTTTCTTGTGCAAATCGGAGCTCTCTGTCAAACGTTACGTGTTCTGGCTGAAATGAGCCCTACTGCCAATTCTGAGATGCACTTTGGTCTAACTCCTCGCGGAAAGCTCGTACTTGAAAATTGAAGGCGTTTTTGTGCTTTTCAGACTGTGAGTAGCATGAATATGTGTTTCTTCTGCAAATCTGAGCTCTGTGTCAAAAGTGAAGTTTTCTGGCTGAATTGAGCCCTACTGCCAATTCTGAGATGCACTTTGGTCTAACTCCTCACGGAAAACTCGTACTTGAAAATTGAGGGCGTTTTTGTGCTTTTCTGACCGTGAGGAGCATGAATATGTGTTTCTTCTGCAAAACTGAGCTCTCTGTCAAAAGTGACGTTTTCTGGCTGAATTGAGCCCTACTGCCAATTCTGAGATGCACTTTGGTCTAACTCCTCACGGCAAGCTCGTACTTGAAAATTGAAGGCGTTTTTGTGCTTTTCAGACCGTGAGGAGCAGGAATATGTGTTTCTTCTGCAAATCTGAGCTCTCTGTCAAACGTTACGTGTTCTGGCTGAATTGAGCCCTACTGCCAATTCTGAGATGCACTTTGGTCTAACTCCTCAGGGAAAGATCGTACTTCAAAATTGAAGACGTTTTTGTGCTTTTCACATGGTGAGGAGCATGAATATGTGTTTCTTCTGCAAATCTGAGCCCTCTGTCAAACGTTACGTGTTCTGGCTGAAATGAGCCCTACTGCCAATTCTGAGATGCACTTTGGTCTAACTCCTCAGGGAAAGATCGTACTTGAAAATTGAATCTGTTTTTGTGCTTTTCAGACCGTCAGGAGGATGGATATGTGTTTCTTCTGCAAATCTGAGTTCTCTGTCAAAAGTGACGTTTTCTGGCTGAATTGAGCCCTACTGCCAATTCTGAGATGCTCTTTGGTCTAACTCCTCAGGGAAAGATCGTACTTGAAAATTGAAGGCGTTTTTGTGCTTTTCAGACCGTCAGGAGCATGGATATGTGTTTCTTCTGCAAATCTGAGCTCTCTGTCAAAAGTGACGTTTTCTGGCTGAATTGAGCCCTACTGCCAATTCTGAGATGCACTTTGGTCTAAGTCCTCACGGAAAGCTCGTACTTGAAAATTGAAGGCGTTTTTGTGCTTTTCAGACCGTGAGGAGTATGAATATGTGTTTCTTGTGCAAATCGGAGCTCTCTGTCAAACGTTACGTGTTCTGGCTGAAATGAGCCCTACTGCCAATTCTGAGATGCACTTTGGTCTAACTCCTCACGGAAAGCTCGTACTTGAAAATTGAAGGCGTTTTTGTGCTTTTCAGACCGTGAGTAGCATGAATATGTGTTTCTTCTGCAAATCTGAGCTCTGTGTCAAAAGTGAAGTTTTCTGGCTGAATTGTGCCCTACTGCCAATTCTGAGATGCACTTTGGTCTAACTCCTCACGGAAAGCTCGTACTTGAAAATTGAGGGCGTTTTTGTGCTTTTCAGACCGTGAGGAGCATGAATATGTGTTTCTTCTGCAAATCTGAGCTCTGTGTCAAAAGTGAAGTTTTCTGGCTGAATTGAGCCCTACTGCCAATTCTGAGATGCACTTTGGTCTAACTTCTCACGGAAAGCTCGTACTTGAAAATTGAAGGCGTTTTTGTGCTTTTCAGACCGTGAGTAGCATGAATATGTGTTTCTTCTGCAAATCTGAGCTCTGTGTCAAAAGTGAAGTTTTCTGGCTGAATTGAGCCCTACTGCCAATTCTGAGATGCACTTTGGTCTAACTCCTCACGGCAAGCTCGTACTTGAAAATTGAAGGCGTTTTTGTGCTTTTCAGACCGTGAGGAGCAGGAATATGTGTTTCTTCTGCAAATCTGAGCTCTCTGTCAAACGTTACGTGTTCTGGCTGAATTGAGCCCTACTGCCAATTCTGAGATGCACTTTGGTCTAACTCCTCAGGGAAAGATCGTACTTGAAAATTGAATCTGTTTTTGTGCTTTTCAGACCGTCAGGAGGATGGATATGTGTTTCTTCTGCAAATCTGAGTTCTCTGTCAAAAGTGACGTTTTCTGGCTGAATTGAGCCCTACTGCCAATTCTGAGATGCTCTTTGGTCTAACTCCTCAGGGAAAGATCGTACTTGAAAATTGAAGGCGTTTTTGTGCTTTTCAGACCGTCAGGAGCATGGATATGTGTTTCTTCTGCAAATCTGAGCTCTCTGTCAAAAGTGACGTTTTCTGGCTGAATTGAGCCCTACTGCCAATTCTGAGATGCACTTTGGTCTAAGTCCTCACGGAAAGCTCGTACTTGAAAATTGAAGGCGTTTTTGTGCTTTTCAGACCGTGAGGAGTATGAATATGTGTTTCTTGTGCAAATCGGAGCTCTCTGTCAAACGTTACGTGTTCTGGCTGAAATGAGCCCTACTGCCAATTCTGAGATGCACTTTGGTCTAACTCCTCACGGAAAGCTCGTACTTGAAAATTGAAGGCGTTTTTGTGCTTTTCAGACCGTGAGTAGCATGAATATGTGTTTCTTCTGCAAATCTGAGCTCTGTGTCAAAAGTGAAGTTTTCTGGCTGAATTGTGCCCTACTGCCAATTCTGAGATGCACTTTGGTCTAACTCCTCACGGAAAGCTCGTACTTGAAAATTGAGGGCGTTTTTGTGCTTTTCAGACCGTGAGGAGCATGAATATGTGTTTCTTCTGCAAATCTGAGCTCTCTGTCAAAAGTGACGTTTTCTGGCTGAATTGAGCCCTACTGCCAATTCTGAGATGCACTTTGGTCTAACTTCTCACGGAAAGCTCGTACTTGAAAATTGAAGGCGTTTTTGTGCTTTTCAGACCGTGAGTAGCATGAATATGTGTTTCTTCTGCAAATCTGAGCTCTGTGTCAAAAGTGAAGTTTTCTGGCTGAATTGAGCCCTACTGCCAATTCTGAGATGCACTTTGGTCTAACTCCTCACGGAAAACTCGTACTTGAAAATTGAGGGCGTTTTTGTGCTTTTCTGACCGTGAGGAGTATGAATATGTGTTTCTTGTGCAAATCGGAGCTCTCTGTCAAACGTTACGTGTTCTGGCTGAAATGAGCCCTACTGCCAATTCTGAGATGCACTTTGGTCTAACTCCTCACGGAAAGCTCGTACTTGAAAATTGAAGGCGTTTTTGTGCTTTTCAGACCGTGAGTAGCATGAATATGTGTTTCTTCTGCAAATCTGAGCTCTGTGTCAAAAGTGAAGTTTTCTGGCTGAATTGAGCCCTACTGCCAATTCTGAGATGCACTTTGGTCTAACTCCTCACGGAATGCTCGTACTTGAAAATTGAAGACGTTTTTGTGCTTTTCAGACCGTGAGGAGCATGAATATGTGTTTCTTCTGCAAATCTGAGCTCTCTGTAAAACATTACGTGTTCTGGCTGAAATGAGCCCTACTGCCAATTCTGAGATGCACTTTGGTCTAACTCCTCACGGCAAGCTCGTACTTGAAAATTGAAGGCGTTTTTGTGCTTTTCAGACCGTGAGGAGCATGAATATGTGTTTCTTCTGCAAATCTGAGCTCTCTGTCAAAAGTGACGTTTTCTGGCTGAATTGAGCCCTACTGCCAATTCTGAGATGCACATTGGTCTAAGTCCTCACGGAAAGCTCGTACTTGAAAATTGAAGGCGTTTTTGTGCTTTTCAGACCGTGAGGAGTATGAATATGTGTTTCTTGTGCAAATCGGAGCTCTCTGTCAAACGTTACGTGTTCTGGCTGAAATGAGCCCTACTGCCAATTCTGAGATGCACTTTGGTCTAACTCCTCGCAGAAAGCTCGTACTTGAAAATTGAAGGCGTTTTTGTGCTTTTCAGACTGTGAGTAGCATGAATATGTGTTTCTTCTGCAAATCTGAGCTCTGTGTCAAAAGTGAAGTTTTCTGGCTGAATTGAGCCCTACTGCCAATTCTGAGATGCACTTTGGTCTAACTCCTCACGGAAAACTCGTACTTGAAAATTGAGGGCGTTTTTGTGCTTTTCTGACCGTGAGGAGCATGAATATGTGTTTCTTCTGCAAAACTGAGCTCTCTGTCAAAAGTGACGTTTTCTGGCTGAATTGAGCCCTACTGCCAATTCTGAGATGCACTTTGGTCTAACTCCTCACGGCAAGCTCGTACTTGAAAATTGAAGGCGTTTTTGTGCTTTTCAGACCGTGAGGAGCAGGAATATGTGTTTCTTCTGCAAATCTGAGCTCTCTGTCAAACGTTACGTGTTCTGGCTGAATTGAGCCCTACTGCCAATTCTGAGATGCACTTTGGTCTAACTCCTCAGGGAAAGATCGTACTTCAAAATTGAAGACGTTTTTGTGCTTTTCAGACGGTGAGGAGCATGAATATGTGTTTCTTCTGCAAATCTGAGCCCTCTGTCAAACGTTACGTGTTCTGGCTGAAATGAGCCCTACTGCCAATTCTGAGATGCACTTTGGTCTAACTCCTCAGGGAAAGATCGTACTTGAAAATTGAATCTGTTTTTGTGCTTTTCAGACCGTCAGGAGGATGGATATGTGTTTCTTCTGCAAATCTGAGTTCTCTGTCAAAAGTGACGTTTTCTGGCTGAATTGAGCCCTACTGCCAATTCTGAGATGCTCTTTGGTCTAACTCCTCAGGGAAAGATCGTACTTGAAAATTGAAGGCGTTTTTGTGCTTTTCAGACCGTCAGGAGCATGGATATGTGTTTCTTCTGCAAATCTGAGCTCTCTGTCAAAAGTGACGTTTTCTGGCTGAATTGAGCCCTACTGCCAATTCTGAGATGCACTTTGGTCTAAGTCCTCACGGAAAGCTCGTACTTGAAAATTGAAGGCGTTTTTGTGCTTTTCAGACCGTGAGGAGTATGAATATGTGTTTCTTGTGCAAATCGGAGCTCTCTGTCAAACGTTACGTGTTCTGGCTGAAATGAGCCCTACTGCCAATTCTGAGATGCACTTTGGTCTAACTCCTCACGGAAAGCTCGTACTTGAAAATTGAAGGCGTTTTTGTGCTTTTCAGACCGTGAGTAGCATGAATATGTGTTTCTTCTGCAAATCTGAGCTCTGTGTCAAAAGTGAAGTTTTCTGGCTGAATTGAGCCCTACTGCCAATTCTGAGATGCACTTTGGTCTAACTCCTCACGGAAAGCTCGTACTTGAAAATTGAGGGCGTTTTTGTGCTTTTCAGACCGTGAGGAGCATGAATATGTGTTTCTTCTGCAAATCTGAGCTCTCTGTCAAAAGTGACGTTTTATGGCTGAATTGAGCCCTACTGCCAATTCTGAGATGCACTTTGGTCTAACTCCTCACGGAAAGCTCGTACTTGAGAATTGAAGGCGTTTTTGTACTTTTCAGACCGTGAGGAGCATGAATATGTGTTTCTTCTGGAAATCTGAGCTCTGTGTCAAAAGTGAAGTTTTCTGGCTGAATTGAGCCCTACTGCCAATTCTGAGATGTACTTAGGTCTAACTCCTCACGGAAAGCTCGTACTTGAAAATTGAAGGCGTTTTTGTGCTTTTCAGACCGTGAGGAGCATGAATATGTGTTTCTTGTGCAAATCGGAGCTCTCTGTCAAACGTTACGTGTTCTGGCTGAAATGAGCCCTACTGCCAATTCTGAGATGCACTTTGGTCTAACTCCTCACGGAATGCTCGTACTTGAAAATTGAATCTGTTTTTGTGCTTTTCAGACCGTGAGGAGCATGAATATGTGTTTCTTCTGCAAATCTGAGCTCTCTGTAAAACATTACGTGTTCTGGCTGAAATTAGCCCTACTGCAAATTCTGAGATGCACTTTGGTCTAACTCCTCACGGCAAGCTTGTACTTGAAAATTGAAGGCGTTTTTGTGCTTTTCAGACCGTGAGGAGCATGAATATGTGTTTCTTCTGCAAATCTGAGCTCTCTGTCAAAAGTGACGTTTTCTGGCTGAATTGAGCCCTACTGCCAATTCTGAGATGCACTTTGGTCTAAGTCCTCACGGAAAGCTCGTACTTGAAAATTGAAGGCGTTTTTGTGCTTTTCAGACCGTGAGGAGTATGAATATGTGTTTCTTGTGCAAATCGGAGCTCTCTGTCAAACGTTACGTGTTCTGGCTGAAATGAGCCCTACTGCCAATTCTGAGATGCACTTTGGTCTAACTCCTCACGGAAAGCTCGTACTTGAAAATTGAAGGCGTTTTTGTGCTTTTCAGACCGTGAGTAGCATGAATATGTGTTTCTTCTGCAAATCTGAGCTCTGTGTCAAAAGTGAAGTTTTCTGGCTGAATTGAGCCCTACTGCCAATTCTGAGATGCACTTTGGTCTAACTCCTCACGGAAAACTCGTACTTGAAAATTGAGGGCGTTTTTGTGCTTTTCTGACCGTGAGGAGGATGAATATGTGTTTCTTCTGCAAAACTGAGCTCTCTGTCAAAAGTGATGTTTTCTGGCTGAATTGAGCCCTACTGCCAATTCTGAGATGCACTTAGGTCTAACTCCTCACGGCAAGCTCGTACTTGAAAATTGAAGGCGTTTTTGTGCTTTTCAGACCGTGAGGAGCATGAATATGTGTTTCTTCTGCAAATCTGAGCCCTCTGTCAAACGTTACGTGTTCTGGCTGAATTGAGCCCTACTGCCAATTCTGAGATGTACTTAGGTCTAACTCCTCACGGAAAGCTCGTACTTGAAAATTGAAGGCGTTTTTGTGCTTTTCAGACCGTGAGGAGCATGAATATGTGTTTCTTGTGCAAATCGGAGCTCTCTGTCAAACGTTACGTGTTCTGGCTGAAATGAGCCCTACTGCCAATTCTGAGATGTACTTAGGTCTAACTCCTCACGGAAAGCTCGTACTTGAAAATTGAAGGCATTTTTGTGCTTTTCAGACCGTGAGGAGCATGAATATGTGTTTCTTCTGCAAATGTGAGCCCTCTGTCAAACGTTACGTGTTTTGGCTGAATTGAGCCCTACTGCCAATTCTGAGATGCACTTTGGTCTAACTCCTCACGGAAAGCTCGTACTTGAAAATTGAAGGCGTTTTTGTGCTTTTCAGACCGTGAGGAGCATGAATATGTGTTTCTTCTGCAAATCTGAGCTCTCTCTCAAAAGTGACGTTTTCTGGCTGAATTGAGCCCTACTGCCAATTCTGAGATGCACTTTGGTCTAACTCCTCACGGAAAGCTCGTACTTGAAAATTGAAGGCGTTTTTGTGCTTTTCAGACCGTGAGGAGCATGAATATGTGTTTCTTCTGCAAATCTGAGCTCTCTGTCAAAAGTGATGTTTTCTGGCTGAATTGAGCCCTACTGCCAATTCTGAGATGCACTTTGTTCTAACTCCTCACGGAAAGCTCGTACTTGAAAATTGAAGGCGTTTTTGTGCTTTTCAGACCGTGAGGAGCATGAATATGTGTTTCTTCTGCAAATCTGAGCTCTCTCTCAAAAGTGACGTTTTCTGGCTGAATTGAGCCCTACTGACAATTCTGAGATGCACTTTGGTCTAACTCCTCACGGAAAGCTCGTACTTGAAAATTGAAGGCGTTTTTGTGCTTTTCAGACCGTGAGTAGCATGAATATGTGTTTCTTCTGCAAATCTGAGCTCTGTGTCAAAAGTGATGTTTTCTGGCTGAATTGAGCCCTACTGCCAATTCTGAGATGCACTTTGGTCTAACTCCTCACGGAAAGCTCGTACTTGAAAATTGAAGGCGTTTTTGTGCTTTTCAGACCGTGAGGAGCATGACTATGTGTTTCTTCTGCAAATCTGAGCTCTCTGTCAAAAGTGACGTTTTCTGGCTGAATTGAGCCCTACTGCCAATTCTGAGGTGCACTTTGGTCTAACTCCTCACGGAAAGCTCGTACTTGAAAATTGAAGGCGTTTTTGTGCTTTTCAGACCGTGAGGAGCATGAATATGTGTTTCTTCTGCAAATCTGAGCTCTGTGACAAAAGTGACGTTTTCTGGCTGAATTGAGCCCTACTGCCAATTCTGAGATGTACTTAGGTCTAACTCCTCACGGAAAGCTCGTACTTGAAAATTGAAGGCGTTTTTGTGCTTTTCAGACCGTGAGGAGCATGAATATGTGTTTCTTGTGCAAATCGGAGCTCTCTGTCAAACGTTACGTGTTCTGGCTGAAATGAGCCCTACTGCCAATTCTGAGATGTACTTAGGTCTAACTCCTCACGGAAAGCTCGTACTTGAAAATTGAAGGCATTTTTGTGCTTTTCAGACCGTGAGGAGCATGAATATGTGTTTCTTCTGCAAATCTGAGCCCTCTGTCAAACGTTACGTTTTCTGGCTGAATTGAGCCCTACTGCCAATTCTGAGATGCACTTTGGTCTAACTCCTCACGGAAAGCTCGTACTTGAAAATTGAAGGCGTTTTTGTGCTTTTCAGACCGTGAGTAGCATGAATATGTGTTTCTTCTGCAAATCTGAGCTCTGTGTCAAAAGTGATGTTTTCTGGCTGAATTGAGCCCTACTGCCAATTCTGAGATGCACTTTGGTCTAACTCCTCACGGAAAGCTCGTACTTGAAAATTGAAGGCGTTTTTGTGCTTTTCAGACCGTGAGGAGCATGACTATGTGTTTCTTCTGCAAATCTGAGCTCTCTGTCAAAAGTGACGTTTTCTGGCTGAATTGAGCCCTACTGCCAATTCTGAGGTGCACTTTGGTCTAACTCCTCACGGCAAGCTCGTACTTGAAAATTGAAGGCGTTTTTGTGCTTTTCAGACCGTGAGGAGCATGAATATGTGTTTCTTCTGCAAATCTGAGCCCTCTGTCAAACGTTACGTGTTCTGGCTGAAATGAGCCCTACTGCCATTTCTGAGATGCACTTTGGTCTAACTCCTCAGGGAAAGATCGTACTTGAAAATTGAATCTGTTTTTGTGTTTTTCAGACCGTCAGGAGCATGGATATGTGTTTCTTCTGCAAATCTGAGCTCTCTGTCAAACGTTACGTGTTCTGGCTGAATTGAGCCCTACTGCCAATTCTGAGATGCACTTTGGTCTAACTCCTCAGGGAAAGATCGTACTTCAAAATTGAAGGCGTTTTTGTGCTTTTCAGACCGTGAGGAGCATGAATATGTGTTTCTTCTGCAAATCTGAGCCCTCTGTCTAACGTTACGTGTTCTGGCTGAAATGAGCCCTACTGCCAATTCTGAGATGCACTTTGGTCTAACTCCTCACGGAAAGCTCGTACTTGAAAATTGAAGGCGTTTTTGTGCTTTTCAGACAGTGAGGAGCATGAATATGTGTTTCTTCTGCAAATCTGAGCTCTGTGTCAAAAGTGACGTTTTCTGGCTGAATTGAGCCCTACTGCCAATTCTGAGATGTACTTAGGTCTAACTCCTCACGGAAAGCTCGTACTTGAAAATTGAAGGCGTTTTTGTGCTTTTCAGACCGTGAGGAGCATGAATATGTGTTTCTTCTGCAAATCTGAGCTCTCTGTCAAAAGTGACGTTTTCTGGCTGAATTGAGCCCTACTGCCAATTCTGAGATGCACTTTGGTCTAACTCCTCACGGAAAGCTCGTACTTGAAAATTGAAGGCGTTTTTGTGCTTTTCAGACCGTGAGGAGCATGGATATGTGTTTCTTCTGCAAATCTGAGGTCTCTGTCAAAAGTGACGTTTTCTGGCTGAATTGAGCCCTACTGCCAATTCTGAGATGCACTTTGGTCTAACTCCTCACTGCAAACTCGTACTTGAAAATTGAAGGCGTTTTTGTGCTTTTCAGACCGTGAGGAGCATGAATATGTGTTTCTTCTGCAAATCTCAGCCCTCTGTCAAACGTTACGTGTTCTGGCTGAAATGAGCCCTACTGCCATTTCTGAGATGCACTTTGGTCTAACTCCTCAGGGAAAGATCGTACTTGAAAATTGAATCTGTTTTTGTGCTTTTCAGACCGTGAGGAGCATGAATATGTGTTTCTTCTGCAAATCTCAGCCCTCTGTCAAACGTTACGTGTTCTGGCTGAAATGAGCCCTACTGCCATTTCTGAGATGCACTTTGGTCTAACTCCTCAGGGAAAGATCGTACTTGAAAATTGAAGGCATTTTTGTGCTTTTCAGACCGTGAGGAGCATGAATATGTGTTTCTTCTGCAAATCTGAGCCCTCTGTCAAACGTTACGTTTTCTGGCTGAATTGAGCCCTACTGCCAATTCTGAGATGCACTTTGGTCTAACTCCTCACGGAAAGCTCGTACTTGAAAATTGAAGGCGTTTTTGTGCTTTTCAGACCGTGAGTAGCATGAATATGTGTTTCTTCTGCAAATCTGAGCTCTGTGTCAAAAGTGATGTTTTCTGGCTGAATTGAGCCCTACTGCCAATTCTGAGATGCACTTTGGTCTAACTCCTCACGGAAAGCTCGTACTTGAAAATTGAAGGCGTTTTTGTGCTTTTCAGACCGTGAGGAGCATGACTATGTGTTTCTTCTGCAAATCTGAGCCCTCTGTCAAACGTTACGTGTTCTGGCTGAAATGAGCCCTACTGCCATTTCTGAGATGCACTTTGGTCTAACTCCTCAGGGAAAGATCGTACTTGAAAATTGAATCTGTTTTTGTGTTTTTCAGACCGTCAGGAGCATGGATATGTGTTTCTTCTGCAAATCTGAGCTCTGTGTCAAAAGTGATGTTTTCTGGCTGAATTGAGCCCTACTGCCAATTCTGAGATGTACTTAGGTCTAACTCCTCACGGAAAGCTCGTACTTGAAAATTGAAGGCGTTTTTGTGCTTTTCAGACCGTGAGGAGCATGAATATATGTTTC
The DNA here is from genome assembly GCF_059756535.1 of Pantherophis guttatus. Taxonomy (NCBI): domain Eukaryota; kingdom Metazoa; phylum Chordata; class Lepidosauria; order Squamata; family Colubridae; genus Pantherophis; species Pantherophis guttatus. Next base: position 114,652,400 of record NC_142065.1, on the reverse strand, counting down.
TTCTGCAAATCTGAGCTCTCTGTCAAACGTTACGTGTTCTGGCTGAATTGAGCCCTACTGCCAATTCTGAGATGCACTTTGGTCTAACTCCTCAGGGAAAGATCGTACTTTAAAATTGAAGGCGTTTTTGTGCTTTTCAGACCGTGAGGAGCATGAATATGTGTTTCTTCTGCAAATCTGAGCCCTCTGTCTAACGTTACGTGTTCTGGCTGAAATGAGCCCTACTGCCAATTCTGAGATGCACTTTGGTCTAACTCCTCAGGGAAAGATCGTACTTGAAAATTGAATCTGTTTTTGTGCTTTTCAGATCGTCAGGAGCATGGATATGTGTTTCTTCTGCAAATCTGAGCTCTCTGTCAAAAGTGACGTTTTCTGGCTGAATTGAGCCCTACTGCCAATTCTGAGATGCTCTTTGGTCTAACTCCTCACGGAAAGCTCGTACTTGAAAATTGAAGGCGTTTTTGTGCTTTTCAGACCGTGAGGAGCATGAATATGTGTTTCTTCTGCAAATCTGAGCCCTCTGTCTAACGTTACGTGTTCTGGCTGAAATGAGCCCTACTGCCAATTCTGAGATGCACTTTGGTCTAACTCCTCAGGGAAAGATCGTACTTGAAAATTGAATCTGTTTTTGTGCTTTTCAGATCGTCAGGAGCATGGATATGTGTTTCTTCTGCAAATCTGAGCTCTCTGTCAAACGTTACGTGTTCTGGCTGAAATGAGCCCTACTGCCAATTCTGAGATGCACTTTGGTCTAACGCCTCACGGAAAGCTCGTACTTGAAAATTGAAGGCGTTTTTGTACTTTTCAGACCGTGAGGAGCATGAATATGTGTTTCTTCTGCAAATCTGAGCTCTGTGTCAAAAGTGAAGTTTTCTGGCTGAATTGAGCCCTACTGCCAATTCTGAGATGTACTTAGGTCTAACTCCTCACGGAAAGCTCGTACTTGAAAATTGAAGGCGTTTTTGTGCTTTTCAGACCGTGAGGAGCATGAATATGTGTTTCTTGTGCAAATCGGAGCTCTCTGTCAAACGTTACGTGTTCTGGCTGAAATGAGCCCTACTGCCAATTCTGAGATGCACTTTGGTCTAACTCCTCACGGAATGCTCGTACTTGAAAATTGAATCTGTTTTTGTGCTTTTCAGACCTTGAGGAGCATGAATATGTGTTTCTTGTGCAAATCGGAGCTCTCTGTCAAACGTTACGTGTTCTGGCTGAAATGAGCCCGACTGCCAATTCTGAGATGCACTTCGGTCTAACTCCTCAGGGAAAGATCGTACTTGAAAATTGAAGGCGTTTTTGTGCTTTTCAGACGGTGAGGAGCATGAATATGTGTTTCTTCTGCAAATCTGAGCTCTCTGTCAAAAGTGACGTTTTCTGGCTGAATTGAGCCCTACTGCCAATTCTGAGATGCACTTTGGTCTAACTCCTCACGGAAAGCTCGTACTTGAAAATTGAAGGCGTTTTTGTGCTTTTCAGACCGTGAGGAGCATGGATATGTGTTTCTTCTGCAAATCTGAGGTCTCTGTCAAAAGTGACGTTTTCTGGCTGAATTGAGCCCTACTGCCAATTCTGAGATGCACTTTGGTCTAACTCCTCACTGCAAACTCGTACTTGAAAATTGAAGGCGTTTTTGTGCTTTTCAGACCGTGAGGAGCATGAATATGTGTTTCTTCTGCAAATCTCAGCCCTCTGTCAAACGTTACGTGTTCTGGCTGAAATGAGCCCTACTGCCATTTCTGAGATGCACTTTGGTCTAACTCCTCAGGGAAAGATCGTACTTGAAAATTGAATCTGTTTTTGTGCTTTTCAGACCGTGAGGAGCATGAATATGTGTTTCTTCTGCAAATCTCAGCCCTCTGTCAAACGTTACGTGTTCTGGCTGAAATGAGCCCTACTGCCATTTCTGAGATGCACTTTGGTCTAACTCCTCAGGGAAAGATCGTACTTGAAAATTGAATCTGTTTTTGTGCTTTTCAGACCGTGAGGAGCATGAATATGTGTTTCTTGTGCAAATCGGAGCTCTCTGTCAAACGTTACGTGTTCTGGCTGAAATGAGCCCTACTGCCAATTCTGAGATGCACTTTGGTCTAACTCCTCAGGGAAAGATCGTACTTGAAAATTGAAGGCGTTTTTGTGCTTTTCAGACGGTGAGGAGCATGAATATGTGTTTCTTCTGCAAATCTGAGCTCTCTGTCAAAAGTGACGTTTTCTGGCTGAATTGAGCCCTACTGCCAATTCTGAGATGCACTTTGGTCTAACTCCTCACGGAAAGCTCGTACTTGAAAATTGAAGGCGTTTTTGTGCTTTTCAGACCGTCAGGGGCATGAATATGTGTTTCTTCTGCAAATCTGAGCCCTCTGTCAAACGTTACGTGTTCTGGCTGAAATGAGCCCTACTGCCAATTCTGAGATGCACTTTGGTCTAACTCCTCAGGGAAAGATCGTACTTGAAAATTGAATCTGTTTTTGTGCTTTTCAGACCGTTAGGAGCATGGATATGTGTTTCTTCTGCAAATCTAAGCTCTCTGTCAAAAGTGACGTTTTCTGGCTGAATTGAGCCCTACTGCCAATTCTGAGGTGCACTTTGGTCTAACTCCTCACGGCAAGCTCGTACTTGAAAATTGAAGGCGTTTTTGTGCTTTTCAGACCGTGAGGAGCATGAATATGTGTTTCTTCTGCAAATCTGAGCCCTCTGTCAAACGTTACGTGTTCTGGCTGAAATGAGCCCTACTGCCATTTCTGAGATGCACTTTGGTCTAACTCCTCAGGGAAAGATCGTACTTGAAAATTGAATCTGTTTTTGTGTTTTTCAGACCGTCAGGAGCATGGATATGTGTTTCTTCTGCAAATCTGAGCTCTGTGTCAAAAGTGATGTTTTCTGGCTGAATTGAGCCCTACTGCCAATTCTGAGATGTACTTAGGTCTAACTCCTCACGGAAAGCTCGTACTTGAAAATTGAAGGCGTTTTTGTGCTTTTCAGACGGTGAGGAGCATGAATATGTGTTTCTTCTGCAAATCTGAGCTCTCTGTCAAAAGTGACGTTTTCTGGCTGAATTGAGCCCTACTGCCAATTCTGAGATGCACTTTGGTCTAACTGCTCACGGAAAGCTCGTACTTTAAAATTGAAGGCGTTTTTGTGCTTTTCAGACCGTGAGGAGCATGAATATGTGTTTCTTCTGCAAATCTGAGCCCTCTGTCAAACGTTACGTGTTCTGGCTGAAATGAGCCCTACTGCCAATTCTGAGATGCACTTTGGTCTAACTCCTCAGGGAAAGATCGTACTTGAAAATTGAATCTGTTTTTGTGCTTTTCAGATCGTCAGGAGCATGGATATGTGTTTCTTCTGCAAATCTGAGCTCTCTGTCAAAAGTGACGTTTTCTGGCTGAATTGAGCCCTACTGCCAATTCTGAGATGCACTTTGGTCTAACTCCTCACGGAAAGCTCGTACTTGAAAATTGAAGGCGTTTTTGTGCTTTTCAGACCGTGAGGAGCATGGATATGTGTTTCTTCTGCAAATCTGAGCTCTCTGTCAAAATTGACGTTTTCTGGCTGAATTGAGCCCTACTGCCAATTCTGAGATGCACTTTGGTCTAACTCCTCACGGAAAGCTCGTACTTGAAAATTGAAGGCGTTTTTGTGCTTTTCAGACCGTGAGTAGCATGAATATGTGTTTCTTCTGCAAATCTGAGCTCTGTGTCAAAAGTGATGTTTTCTGGCTGAATTGAGCCCTACTGCCAATTCTGAGATGCACTTTGGTCTAACTCCTCAGGGAAAGATCGTACTTGAAAATTGAATCTGTTTTTGTGCTTTTCAGACCGTCAGGAGGATGGATATGTGTTTCTTCTGCAAATCTGAGTTCTCTGTCAAAAGTGACGTTTTCTGGCTGAATTGAGCCCTACTGCCAATTCTGAGATGCTCTTTGGTCTAACTCCTCAGGGAAAGATCGTACTTGAAAATTGAAGGCGTTTTTGTGCTTTTCAGACCGTCAGGAGCATGGATATGTGTTTCTTCTGCAAATCTGAGCTCTCTGTCAAAAGTGACGTTTTCTGGCTGAATTGAGCCCTACTGCCAATTCTGAGATGCACTTTGGTCTAAGTCCTCACGGAAAGCTCGTACTTGAAAATTGAAGGCGTTTTTGTGCTTTTCAGACCGTGAGTAGCATGAATATGTGTTTCTTCTGCAAATCTGAGCTCTGTGTCAAAAGTGAAGTTTTCTGGCTGAATTGAGCCCTACTGCCAATTCTGAGATGCACTTTGGTCTAACTCCTCACGGAAAGCTCGTACTTGAAAATTGAGGGCGTTTTTGTGCTTTTCAGACCGTGAGGAGCATGAATATGTGTTTCTTCTGCAAATCTGAGCTCTCTGTCAAAAGTGACGTTTTCTGGCTGAATTGAGCCCTACTGCCAATTCTGAGATGCACTTTGGTCTAACTCCTCACGGCAAGCTCGTACTTGAAAATTGAAGGCGTTTTTGTGCTTTTCAGACCGTGAGGAGCATGAATATGTGTTTCTTCTGCAAATCGGAGCTCTCTGTCAAACGTTACGTGTTCTGGCTGAAATGAGCCCTACTGCCAATTCTGAGATGCACTTTGGTCTAACTCCTCACGGAAAGCTCGTACTTGAAAATTGAAGGCGTTTTTGTACTTTTCAGACCGTGAGGAGCATGAATATGTGTTTCTTCTGCAAATCTGAGCTCTGTGTCAAAAGTGAAGTTTTCTGGCTTAATTGAGCCCTACTGCCAATTCTGAGATGTACTTAGGTCTAACTCCTCACGGAAAGCTTGTACTTGAAAATTGAAGGCGTTTTTGTGCTTTTCAGACCGTGAGGAGCATGAATATGTGTTTCTTGTGCAAATCGGAGCTCTCTGTCAAACGTTACGTGTTCTGGCTGAAATGAGCCCTACTGCCAATTCTGAGATGCACTTTGGTCTAACTCCTCACGGCAAGCTCGTACTTGAAAATTGAAGGCGTTTTTTTGCTTTTCAGACCGTGAGGAGCATGAATATGTGTTTCTTCTGCAAATCTGAGCTCTCTGTCAAAAGTGACGTTTTCTGGCTGAATTGAGCCCTACTGCCAATTCTGAGATGCACTTTGGTCTAAGTCCTCACGGAAAGCTCGTACTTGAAAATTGAAGGCGTTTTTGTGCTTTTCAGACCGTGAGGAGTATGAATATGTGTTTCTTGTGCAAATCGGAGCTCTCTGTCAAACGTTACGTGTTCTGGCTGAAATGAGCCCTACTGCCAATTCTGAGATGCACTTTGGTCTAACTCCTCACGGCAAGCTCGTACTTGAAAATTGAAGGCGTTTTTGTGCTTTTCAGACCGTGAGGAGCATGAATATGTGTTTCTTCTGCAAATCTGAGCTCTGTGTCAAAAGTGAAGTTTTCTGGCTGAATTGAGCCCTACTGCCAATTCTGAGATGCACTTTGGTCTAACTCCTCACGGAAAACTCGTACTTGAAAATTGAGGGCGTTTTTGTGCTTTTCTGACCGTGAGGAGCATGAATATGTGTTTCTTCTGCAAAACTGAGCTCTCTGTCAAAAGAGACGTTTTCTGGCTGAATTGAGCCCTACTGCCAATTCTGAGATGCACTTTGGTCTAACTCCTCACGGCAAGCTCGTACTTGAAAATTGAATCTGTTTTTGTGCTTTTCAGACCGTCAGGAGGATGGATATGTGTTTCTTCTGCAAATCTGAGTTCTCTGTCAAAAGTGACGTTTTCTGGCTGAATTGAGCCCTACTGCCAATTCTGAGATGCACTTTGGTCTAAGTCCTCACGGAAAGCTCGTACTTGAAAATTGAAGGCGTTTTTGTGCTTTTCAGACCGTGAGGAGTATGAATATGTGTTTCTTGTGCAAATCGGAGCTCTCTGTCAAACGTTACGTGTTCTGGCTGAAATGAGCCCTACTGCCAATTCTGAGATGCACTTTGGTCTAACTCCTCACGGAAAGCTCGTACTTGAAAATTGAAGGCGTTTTTGTGCTTTTCAGACCGTGAGTAGCATGAATATGTGTTTCTTCTGCAAATCTGAGCTCTGTGTCAAAAGTGAAGTTTTCTGGCTGAATTGAGCCCTACTGCCAATTCTGAGATGCACTTTGGTCTAACTCCTCACTGCAAACTCGTACTTGAAAATTGAAGGCGTTTTTGTGCTTTTCAGACCGTGAGGAGCATGAATATGTGTTTCTTCTGCAAATATCAGCCCTCTGTCAAACGTTACGTGTTCTGGCTGAAATGAGCCCTACTGCCATTTCTGAGATGCACTTTGGTCTAACTCCTCAGGGAAAGATCGTACTTGAAAATTGAATCTGTTTTTGTGCTTTTCAGACCGTGAGGAGCATGAATATGTGTTTCTTCTGCAAATCTCAGCCCTCTGTCAAACGTTACGTGTTCTGGCTGAAATGAGCCCTACTGCCATTTCTGAGATGCACTTTGGTCTAACTCCTCAGGGAAAGATCGTACTTGAAAATTGAATCTGTTTTTGTGCTTTTCAGACCGTGAGGAGCATGAATATGTGTTTCTTGTGCAAATCGGAGCTCTCTGTCAAACGTTACGTGTTCTGGCTGAAATGAGCCCTACTGCCAATTCTGAGATGCACTTTGGTCTAACTCCTCAGGGAAAGATCGTACTTGAAAATTGAAGGCGTTTTTGTGCTTTTCAGACGGTGAGGAGCATGAATATGTGTTTCTTCTGCAAATCTGAGCTCTCTGTCAAAAGTGACGTTTTCTGGCTGAATTGAGCCCTACTGCCAATTCTGAGATGCACTTTGGTCTAACTCCTCACGGAAAGCTCGTACTTGAAAATTGAAGGCCTTTTTGTGCTTTTCAGACCGTCAGGGGCATGAATATGTGTTTCTTCTGCAAATCTGAGCCCTCTGTCAAACGTTACGTGTTCTGGCTGAAATGAGCCCTACTGCCAATTCTGAGATGCACTTTGGTCTAACTCCTCACGGAAAGCTCGTACTTGAAAATTGAAGGCGTTTTTGTGCTTTTCAGACCGTGAGTAGCATGAATATGTGTTTCTTCTGCAAATCTGAGCTCTGTGTCAAAAGTGACGTTTTCTGGCTGAATTGAGCCCTACTGCCAATTCTGAGATGCACTTTGGTCTAACTCCTCACTGCAAACTCGTACTTGAAAATTGAAGGCGTTTTTGTGCTTTTCAGACCGTGAGGAGCATGAATATGTGTTTCTTCTGCAAATCTCAGCCCTCTGTCAAACGTTACGTGTTCTGGCTGAAATGAGCCCTACTGCCATTTCTGAGATGCACTTTGGTCTAACTCCTCAGGGAAAGATCGTACTTGAAAATTGAATCTGTTTTTGTGCTTTTCAGACCGTGAGGAGCATGAATATGTGTTTCTTCTGCAAATCTCAGCCCTCTGTCAAACGTTACGTGTTCTGGCTGAAATGAGCCCTACTGCCATTTCTGAGATGCACTTTGGTCTAACTCCTCAGGGAAAGATCGTACTTGAAAATTGAATCTGTTTTTGTGCTTTTCAGACCGTGAGGAGCATGAATATGTGTTTCTTGTGCAAATCGGAGCTCTCTGTCAAACGTTACGTGTTCTGGCTGAAATGAGCCCTACTGCCAATTCTGAGATGCACTTTGGTCTAACTCCTCAGGGAAAGATCGTACTTGAAAATTGAAGGCGTTTTTGTGCTTTTCAGACGGTGAGGAGCATGAATATGTGTTTCTTCTGCAAATCTGAGCTCTCTGTAAAAAGTGACGTTTTCTGGCTGAATTGAGCCCTACTGCCAATTCTGAGATGCACTTTGGTCTAACTCCTCACGGAAAGCTCGTACTTGAAAATTGAAGGCGTTTTTGTGCTTTTCAGACCGTCAGGGGCATGAATATGTGTTTCTTCTGCAAATCTGAGCCCTCTGTCAAACGTTACGTGTTCTGGCTGAAATGAGCCCTACTGCCAATTCTGAGATGCACTTTGGTCTAACTCCTCAGGGAAAGATCGTACTTGAAAATTGAATCTGTTTTTGTGCTTTTCAGACCGTTAGGAGCATGGATATGTGTTTCTTCTGCAAATCTAAGCTCTCTGTCAAAAGTGACGTTTTCTGGCTGAATTGAGCCCTACTGCCAATTCTGAGGTGCACTTTGGTCTAACTCCTCACGGCAAGCTCGTACTTGAAAATTGAAGGCGTTTTTGTGCTTTTCAGACCGTGAGGAGCATGAATATGTGTTTCTTCTGCAAATCTGAGCCCTCTGTCAAACGTTACGTGTTCTGGCTGAAATGAGCCCTACTGCCATTTCTGAGATGCACTTTGGTCTAACTCCTCAGGGAAAGATCGTACTTGAAAATTGAATCTGTTTTTGTGTTTTTCAGACCGTCAGGAGCATGGATATGTGTTTCTTCTGCAAATCTGAGCTCTGTGTCAAAAGTGATGTTTTCTGGCTGAATTGAGCCCTACTGCCAATTCTGAGATGTACTTAGGTCTAACTCCTCACGGAAAGCTCGTACTTGAAAATTGAAGGCGTTTTTGTGCTTTTCAGACGGTGAGGAGCATGAATATGTGTTTCTTCTGCAAATCTGAGCTCTCTGTCAAAAGTGACGTTTTCTGGCTGAATTGAGCCCTACTGCCAATTCTGAGATGCACTTTGGTCTAACTGCTCACGGAAAGCTCGTACTTGAAAATTGAAGGCGTTTTTGTGCTTTTCAGACCGTGAGGAGCATGAATATGTGTTTCTTCTGCAAATCTGAGCCCTCTGTCAAACGTTACGTGTTCTGGCTGAAATGAGCCCTACTGCCAATTCTGAGATGCACTTTGGTCTAACTCCTCACGGCAAGCTCGTACTTGAAAATTGAATCTGTTTTTGTGCTTTTCAGACCGTCAGGAGGATGGATATGTGTTTCTTCTGCAAATCTGAGTTCTCTGTCAAAAGTGACGTTTTCTGGCTGAATTGAGCCCTACTGCCAATTCTGAGATGCACTTTGGTCTAAGTCCTCACGGAAAGCTCGTACTTGAAAATTGAAGGCGTTTTTGTGCTTTTCAGACCGTGAGGAGTATGAATATGTGTTTCTTGTGCAAATCGGAGCTCTCTGTCAAACGTTACGTGTTCTGGCTGAAATGAGCCCTACTGCCAATTCTGAGATGCACTTTGGTCTAACTCCTCACGGAAAGCTCGTACTTGAAAATTGAAGGCGTTTTTGTGCTTTTCAGACCGTGAGTAGCATGAATATGTGTTTCTTCTGCAAATCTGAGCTCTGTGTCAAAAGTGAAGTTTTCTGGCTGAATTGAGCCCTACTGCCAATTCTGAGATGCACTTTGGTCTAACTCCTCACTGCAAACTCGTACTTGAAAATTGAAGGCGTTTTTGTGCTTTTCAGACCGTGAGGAGCATGAATATGTGTTTCTTCTGCAAATATCAGCCCTCTGTCAAACGTTACGTGTTCTGGCTGAAATGAGCCCTACTGCCATTTCTGAGATGCACTTTGGTCTAACTCCTCAGGGAAAGATCGTACTTGAAAATTGAATCTGTTTTTGTGCTTTTCAGACCGTGAGGAGCATGAATATGTGTTTCTTCTGCAAATCTCAGCCCTCTGTCAAACGTTACGTGTTCTGGCTGAAATGAGCCCTACTGCCATTTCTGAGATGCACTTTGGTCTAACTACTCAGGGAAAGATCGTACTTGAAAATTGAATCTGTTTTTGTGCTTTTCAGACCGTGAGGAGCATGAATATGTGTTTCTTGTGCAAATCGGAGCTCTCTGTCAAACGTTACGTGTTCTGGCTGAAATGAGCCCTACTGCCAATTCTGAGATGCACTTTGGTCTAACTCCTCAGGGAAAGATCGTACTTGAAAATTGAAGGCGTTTTTGTGCTTTTCAGACGGTGAGGAGCATGAATATGTGTTTCTTCTGCAAATCTGAGCTCTCTGTCAAAAGTGACGTTTTCTGGCTGAATTGAGCCCTACTGCCAATTCTGAGATGCACTTTGGTCTAACTCCTCACGGAAAGCTCGTACTTGAAAATTGAAGGCCTTTTTGTGCTTTTCAGACCGTCAGGGGCATGAATATGTGTTTCTTCTGCAAATCTGAGCCCTCTGTCAAACGTTACGTGTTCTGGCTGAAATGAGCCCTACTGCCAATTCTGAGATGCACTTTGGTCTAACTCCTCAGGGAAAGATCGTACTTGAAAATTGAATCTGTTTTTGTGCTTTTCAGACCGTCAGGAGGATGGATATGTGTTTCTTCTGCAAATCTGAGTTCTCTGTCAAAAGTGACGTTTTCTGGCTGAATTGAGCCCTACTGCCAATTCTGAGATGCACTTTGGTCTAAGTCCTCACGGAAAGCTCGTACTTGAAAATTGAAGGCGTTTTTGTGCTTTTCAGACCGTGAGGAGTATGAATATGTGTTTCTTGTGCAAATCGGAGCTCTCTGTCAAACGTTACGTGTTCTGGCTGAAATGAGCCCTACTGCCAATTCTGAGATGCACTTTGGTCTAACTCCTCACGGAAAGCTCGTACTTGAAAATTGAAGGCGTTTTTGTGCTTTTCAGACCGTGAGTAGCATGAATATGTGTTTCTTCTGCAAATCTGAGCTCTGTGTCAAAAGTGACGTTTTCTGGCTGAATTGAGCCCTACTGCCAATTCTGAGATGCACTTTGGTCTAACTCCTCACTGCAAACTCGTACTTGAAAATTGAAGGCGTTTTTGTGCTTTTCAGACCGTGAGGAGCATGAATATGTGTTTCTTCTGCAAATCTCAGCCCTCTGTCAAACGTTACGTGTTCTGGCTGAAATGAGCCCTACTGCCATTTCTGAGATGCACTTTGGTCTAACTCCTCAGGGAAAGATCGTACTTGAAAATTGAATCTGTTTTTGTGCTTTTCAGACCGTGAGGAGCATGAATATGTGTTTCTTCTGCAAATCTCAGCCCTCTGTCAAACGTTACGTGTTCTGGCTGAAATGAGCCCTACTGCCATTTCTGAGATGCACTTTGGTCTAACTCCTCAGGGAAAGATCGTACTTGAAAATTGAATCTGTTTTTGTGCTTTTCAGACCGTGAGGAGCATGAATATGTGTTTCTTGTGCAAATCGGAGCTCTCTGTCAAACGTTACGTGTTCTGGCTGAAATGAGCCCTACTGCCAATTCTGAGATGCACTTTGGTCTAACTCCTCAGGGAAAGATCGTACTTGAAAATTGAAGGCGTTTTTGTGCTTTTCAGACGGTGAGGAGCATGAATATGTGTTTCTTCTGCAAATCTGAGCTCTCTGTAAAAAGTGACGTTTTCTGGCTGAATTGAGCCCTACTGCCAATTCTGAGATGCACTTTGGTCTAACTCCTCACGGAAAGCTCGTACTTGAAAATTGAAGGCGTTTTTGTGCTTTTCAGACCGTCAGGGGCATGAATATGTGTTTCTTCTGCAAATCTGAGCCCTCTGTCAAACGTTACGTGTTCTGGCTGAAATGAGCCCTACTGCCAATTCTGAGATGCACTTTGGTCTAACTCCTCAGGGAAAGATCGTACTTGAAAATTGAATCTGTTTTTGTGCTTTTCAGACCGTTAGGAGCATGGATATGTGTTTCTTCTGCAAATCTAAGCTCTCTGTCAAAAGTGACGTTTTCTGGCTGAATTGAGCCCTACTGCCAATTCTGAGGTGCACTTTGGTCTAACTCCTCACGGCAAGCTCGTACTTGAAAATTGAAGGCGTTTTTGTGCTTTTCAGACCGTGAGGAGCATGAATATGTGTTTCTTCTGCAAATCTGAGCCCTCTGTCAAACGTTACGTGTTCTGGCTGAAATGAGCCCTACTGCCATTTCTGAGATGCACTTTGGTCTAACTCCTCAGGGAAAGATCGTACTTGAAAATTGAATCTGTTTTTGTGTTTTTCAGACCGTCAGGAGCATGGATATGTGTTTCTTCTGCAAATCTGAGCTCTGTGTCAAAAGTGATGTTTTCTGGCTGAATTGAGCCCTACTGCCAATTCTGAGATGTACTTAGGTCTAACTCCTCACGGAAAGCTCGTACTTGAAAATTGAAGGCGTTTTTGTGCTTTTCAGACGGTGAGGAGCATGAATATGTGTTTCTTCTGCAAATCTGAGCTCTCTGTCAAAAGTGACGTTTTCTGGCTGAATTGAGCCCTACTGCCAATTCTGAGATGCACTTTGGTCTAACTGCTCACGGAAAGCTCGTACTTGAAAATTGAAGGCGTTTTTGTGCTTTTCAGACCGTGAGGAGCATGAATATGTGTTTCTTCTGCAAATCTGAGCCCTCTGTCAAACGTTACGTGTTCTGGCTGAAATGAGCCCTACTGCCAATTCTGAGATGCACTTTGGTCTAACTCCTCAGGGAAAGATCGTACTTGAAAATTGAATCTGTTTTTGTGCTTTTCAGATCGTCAGGAGCATGGATATGTGTTTCTTCTGCAAATCTGAGCTCTCTGTCAAAAGTGACGTTTTCTGGCTGAATTGAGCCCTACTGCCAATTCTGAGATGCACTTTGGTCTAACTCCTCACGGAAAGCTCGTACTTGAAAATTGAAGGCGTTTTTGTGCTTTTCAGACCGTGAGGAGCATGGATATGTGTTTCTTCTGCAAATCTGAGCTCTCTGTCAAAATTGACGTTTTCTGGCTGAATTGAGCCCTACTGCCAATTCTGAGATGCACTTTGGTCTAACTCCTCACGGAAAGCTCGTACTTGAAAATTGAAGGCGTTTTTGTGCTTTTCAGACCGTGAGTAGCATGAATATGTGTTTCTTCTGCAAATCTGAGCTCTGTGTCAAAAGTGATGTTTTCTGGCTGAATTGAGCCCTACTGCCAATTCTGAGATGTACTTAGGTCTAACTCCTCACGGAAAGCTCGTACTTGAACATTGAAGGCGTTTTTGTGCTTTTCAGACCGTGAGGAGCAGGAATATGTGTTTCTTCTGCAAATCTGAGCTCTCTGTCAAACGTTACGTGTTCTGGCTGAATTGAGCCCTACTGCCAATTCTGAGATGCACTTTGGTCTAACTCCTCAGGGAAAGATCGTACTTCAAAATTGAAGACGTTTTTGTGCTTTTCAGACGGTGAGGAGCATGAATATGTGTTTCTTCTGCAAATCTGAGCCCTCTGTCAAACGTTACGTGTTCTGGCTGAAATGAGCCCTACTGCCAATTCTGAGATGCACTTTGGTCTAACTCCTCAGGGAAAGATCGTACTTGAAAATTGAATCTGTTTTTGTGCTTTTCAGACCGTCAGGAGGATGGATATGTGTTTCTTCTGCAAATCTGAGTTCTCTGTCAAAAGTGACGTTTTCTGGCTGAATTGAGCCCTACTGCCAATTCTGAGATGCTCTTTGGTCTAACTCCTCAGGGAAAGATCGTACTTGAAAATTGAAGGCGTTTTTGTGCTTTTCAGACCGTCAGGAGCATGGATATGTGTTTCTTCTGCAAATCTGAGCTCTCTGTCAAAAGTGACGTTTTCTGGCTGAATTGAGCCCTACTGCCAATTCTGAGATGCACTTTGGTCTAAGTCCTCACGGAAAGCTCGTACTTGAAAATTGAAGGCGTTTTTGTGCTTTTCAGACCGTGAGGAGTATGAATATGTGTTTCTTGTGCAAATCGGAGCTCTCTGTCAAACGTTACGTGTTCTGGCTGAAATGAGCCCTACTGCCAATTCTGAGATGCACTTTGGTCTAACTCCTCACGGAAAGCTCGTACTTGAAAATTGAAGGCGTTTTTGTGCTTTTCAGACCGTGAGTAGCATGAATATGTGTTTCTTCTGCAAATCTGAGCTCTGTGTCAAAAGTGAAGTTTTCTGGCTGAATTGAGCCCTACTGCCAATTCTGAGATGCACTTTGGTCTAACTCCTCACGGAAAGCTCGTACTTGAAAATTGAGGGCGTTTTTGTGCTTTTCAGACCGTGAGGAGCATGAATATGTGTTTCTTCTGCAAATCTGAGCTCTCTGTCAAAAGTGACGTTTTCTGGCTGAATTGAGCCCTACTGCCAATTCTGAGATGCACTTTGGTCTAACTCCTCACGGCAAGCTCGTACTTGAAAATTGAAGGCGTTTTTGTGCTTTTCAGACCGTGAGGAGCATGAATATGTGTTTCTTCTGCAAATCGGAGCTCTCTGTCAAACGTTACGTGTTCTGGCTGAAATGAGCCCTACTGCCAATTCTGAGATGCACTTTGGTCTAACTCCTCACGGAAAGCTCGTACTTGAAAATTGAAGGCGTTTTTGTACTTTTCAGACCGTGAGGAGCATGAATATGTGTTTCTTCTGCAAATCTGAGCTCTGTGTCAAAAGTGAAGTTTTCTGGCTTAATTGAGCCCTACTGCCAATTCTGAGATGTACTTAGGTCTAACTCCTCACGGAAAGCTTGTACTTGAAAATTGAAGGCGTTTTTGTGCTTTTCAGACCGTGAGGAGCATGAATATGTGTTTCTTGTGCAAATCGGAGCTCTCTGTCAAACGTTACGTGTTCTGGCTGAAATGAGCCCTACTGCCAATTCTGAGATGCACTTTGGTCTAACTCCTCACGGCAAGCTCGTACTTGAAAATTGAAGGCGTTTTTGTGCTTTTCAGACCGTGAGGAGCATGAATATGTGTTTCTTCTGCAAATCTGAGCTCTCTGTCAAAAGTGACGTTTTCTGGCTGAATTGAGCCCTACTGCCAATTCTGAGATGCACTTTGGTCTAAGTCCTCACGGAAAGCTCGTACTTGAAAATTGAAGGCGTTTTTGTGCTTTTCAGACCGTGAGGAGTATGAATATGTGTTTCTTGTGCAAATCGGAGCTCTCTGTCAAACGTTACGTGTTCTGGCTGAAATGAGCCCTACTGCCAATTCTGAGATGCACTTTGGTCTAACTCCTCACGGCAAGCTCGTACTTGAAAATTGAAGGCGTTTTTGTGCTTTTCAGACCGTGAGGAGCATGAATATGTGTTTCTTCTGCAAATCTGAGCTCTGTGTCAAAAGTGAAGTTTTCTGGCTGAATTGAGCCCTACTGCCAATTCTGAGATGCACTTTGGTCTAACTCCTCACGGAAAACTCGTACTTGAAAATTGAGGGCGTTTTTGTGCTTTTCTGACCGTGAGGAGCATGAATATGTGTTTCTTCTGCAAAACTGAGCTCTCTGTCAAAAGAGACGTTTTCTGGCTGAATTGAGCCCTACTGCCAATTCTGAGATGCACTTTGGTCTAACTCCTCACGGCAAGCTCGTACTTGAAAATTGAAGGCGTTTTTGTGCTTTTCAGACCGTGAGGAGCAGGAATATGTGTTTCTTCTGCAAATCTGAGCTCTCTGTCAAACGTTACGTGTTCTGGCTGAATTGAGCCCTACTGCCAATTCTGAGATGCACTTTGGTCTAACTCCTCAGGGAAAGATCGTACTTCAAAATTGAAGACGTTTTTGTGCTTTTCAGACGGTGAGGAGCATGAATATGTGTTTCTTCTGCAAATCTGAGCCCTCTGTCAAACGTTACGTGTTCTGGCTGAAATGAGCCCTACTGCCAATTCTGAGATGCACTTTGGTCTAACTCCTCAGGGAAAGATCGTACTTGAAAATTGAATCTGTTTTTGTGCTTTTCAGACCGTCAGGAGGATGGATATGTGTTTCTTCTGCAAATCTGAGTTCTCTGTCAAAAGTGACGTTTTCTGGCTGAATTGAGCCCTACTGCCAATTCTGAGATGCACTTTGGTCTAAGTCCTCACGGAAAGCTCGTACTTGAAAATTGAAGGCGTTTTTGTGCTTTTCAGACCGTGAGGAGTATGAATATGTGTTTCTTGTGCAAATCGGAGCTCTCTGTCAAACGTTACGTGTTCTGGCTGAAATGAGCCCTACTGCCAATTCTGAGATGCACTTTGGTCTAACTCCTCACGGAAAGCTCGTACTTGAAAATTGAAGGCGTTTTTGTGCTTTTCAGACCGTGAGGAGCATGAATATGTGTTTCTTCTGCAAATCTGAGCCCTCTGTCAAACGTTACGTGTTCTGGCTGAATTGAGCCCTACTGCCAATTCTGAGATGCACTTTGGTCTAACTCCTCAGGGAAAGATCGTACTTGAAAATTGAATCTGTTTTTGTGCTTTTCAGACCGTGAGGAGCATGAATATGTGTTTCTTGTGCAAATCGGAGCTCTCTGTCAAACGTTACGTGTTCTGGCTGAAATGAGCCCTACTGCCAATTCTGAGATGCACTTTGGTCTAACTCCTCACGGAAAGCTCGTACTTGAAAATTGAAGGCGTTTTTGTGCTTTTCAGACCGTGAGGAGCATGAATATGTGTTTCTTCTGCAAATCTGAGCTCTGTGTCAAAAGTGACATTTTCTGGCTGAATTGAGCCCTACTGCCAATTCTGAGATGTACTTAGGTCTAACTCCTCACGGAAAGCTCGTACTTGAAAATTGAAGGCGTTTTTGTGCTTTTCAGACCGTGAGGAGCATGAATATGTGTTTCTTGTGCAAATCGGAGCTCTCTGTCAAACGTTACGTGTTCTGGCTGAAATGAGCCCTACTGCCAATTCTGAGATGTACTTAGGTCTAACTCCTCACGGAAAGCTCGTACTTGAAAATTGAAGGCATTTTTGTGCTTTTCAGACCGTGAGGAGCATGAATATGTGTTTCTTCTGCAAATCTGAGCTCTGTGTCAAAAGTGACGTTTTCTGGCTGAATTGAGCCCTACTGCCAATTCTGAGATGTACTTAGGTCTAACTCCTCACGGAAAGCTCGTACTTGAAAATTGAAGGCGTTTTTGTGCTTTTCAGACCGTGAGGAGCATGAATATGTGTTTCTTGTGCAAATCGGAGCTCTCTGTCAAACGTTACGTGTTCTGGCTGAAATGAGCCCTACTGCCAATTCTGAGATGTACTTAGGTCTAACTCCTCACGGAAAGCTCGTACTTGAAAATTGAAGGCATTTTTGTGCTTTTCAGACCGTGAGGAGCATGAATATGTGTTTCTTCTGCAAATCTGAGCCCTCTGTCAAACGTTACGTGTTCTGGCTGAATTGAGCCCTACTGCCAATTCTGAGATGCACTTTGGTCTAACTCCTCACGGAAAGCTCGTACTTGAAAATTGAAGGCGTTTTTGTGCTTTTCAGACCGTGAGGAGCATGAATATGTGTTTCTTCTGCAAATCTGAGCTGTCTGTCAAAAGTGATGTTTTCTGGCTGAATTGAGCCCTACTGCCAATTCTGAGATGCACTTTGTTCTAACTCCTCACGGAAAGCTCGTACTTGAAAATTGAAGGCGTTTTTGTGCTTTTCAGACCGTGAGGAGCATGAATATGTGTTTCTTCTGCAAATCTGAGCTCTCTCTCAAAAGTGACGTTTTCTGGCTGAATTGAGCCCTACTGCCAATTCTGAGATGCACTTTGGTCTAACTCCTCACGGAAAGCTCGTACTTGAAAATTGAAGGCGTTTTTGTGCTTTTCAGACCGTGAGTAGCATGAATATGTGTTTCTTCTGCAAATCTGAGCTCTGTGTCAAAAGTGATGTTTTCTGGCTGAATTGAGCCCTACTGCCAATTCTGAGATGCACTTTGGTCTAACTCCTCACGGAAAGCTCGTACTTGAAAATTGAAGGCGTTTTTGTGCTTTTCAGACCGTGAGGAGCATGACTATGTGTTTCTTCTGCAAATCTGAGCTCTCTGTCAAAAGTGACGTTTTCTGGCTGAATTGAGCCCTACTGCCAATTCTGAGATGCACTTTGGTCTAAGTCCTCACGGAAAGCTCGTACTTGAAAATTGAAGGCGTTTTTGTGCTTTTCAGACCGTGAGGAGTATGAATATGTGTTTCTTGTGCAAATCGGAGCTCTCTGTCAAACGTTACGTGTTCTGGCTGAAATGAGCCCTACTGCCAATTCTGAGATGCACTTTGGTCTAACTCCTCACGGAAAGCTCGTACTTGAAAATTGAAGGCGTTTTTGTGCTTTTCAGACCGTGAGTAGCATGAATATGTGTTTCTTCTGCAAATCTGAGCTCTGTGTCAAAAGTGAAGTTTTCTGGCTGAATTGAGCCCTACTGCCAATTCTGAGATGCACTTTGGTCTAACTCCTCACGGAAAGCTCGTACTTGAAAATTGAGGGCGTTTTTGTGCTTTTCAGACCGTGAGGAGCATGAATATGTGTTTCTTCTGCAAATCGGAGCTCTCTGTCAAACGTTACGTGTTCTGGCTGAAATGAGCCCTACTGCCAATTCTGAGATGCACTTTGGTCTAACTCCTCACGGAAAGCTCGTACTTGAAAATTGAAGGCGTTTTTGTACTTTTCAGACCGTGAGGAGCATGAATATGTGTTTCTTCTGCAAATCTGAGCTCTGTGTCAAAAGTGAAGTTTTCTGGCTTAATTGAGCCCTACTGCCAATTCTGAGATGTACTTAGGTCTAACTCCTCACGGAAAGCTTGTACTTGAAAATTGAAGGCGTTTTTGTGCTTTTCAGACCGTGAGGAGCATGAATATGTGTTTCTTGTGCAAATCGGAGCTCTCTGTCAAACGTTACGTGTTCTGGCTGAAATGAGCCCTACTGCCAATTCTGAGATGCACTTTGGTCTAACTCCTCACGGCAAGCTCGTACTTGAAAATTGAAGGCGTTTTTGTGCTTTTCAGACCGTGAGGAGCATGAATATGTGTTTCTTCTGCAAATCTGAGCTCTCTGTCAAAAGTGACGTTTTCTGGCTGAATTGAGCCCTACTGCCAATTCTGAGATGCACTTTGGTCTAAGTCCTCACGGAAAGCTCGTACTTGAAAATTGAAGGCGTTTTTGTGCTTTTCAGACCGTGAGGAGTATGAATATGTGTTTCTTGTGCAAATCGGAGCTCTCTGTCAAACGTTACGTGTTCTGGCTGAAATGAGCCCTACTGCCAATTCTGAGATGCACTTTGGTCTAACTCCTCACGGCAAGCTCGTACTTGAAAATTGAAGGCGTTTTTGTGCTTTTCAGACCGTGAGGAGCATGAATATGTGTTTCTTCTGCAAATCTGAGCTCTGTGTCAAAAGTGAAGTTTTCTGGCTGAATTGAGCCCTACTGCCAATTCTGAGATGCACTTTGGTCTAACTCCTCACGGAAAACTCGTACTTGAAAATTGAGGGCGTTTTTGTGCTTTTCTGACCGTGAGGAGCATGAATATGTGTTTCTTCTGCAAAACTGAGCTCTCTGTCAAAAGAGACGTTTTCTGGCTGAATTGAGCCCTACTGCCAATTCTGAGATGCACTTTGGTCTAACTCCTCACGGCAAGCTCGTACTTGAAAATTGAAGGCGTTTTTGTGCTTTTCAGACCGTGAGGAGCAGGAATATGTGTTTCTTCTGCAAATCTGAGCTCTCTGTCAAACGTTACGTGTTCTGGCTGAATTGAGCCCTACTGCCAATTCTGAGATGCACTTTGGTCTAACTCCTCAGGGAAAGATCGTACTTCAAAATTGAAGACGTTTTTGTGCTTTTCAGACGGTGAGGAGCATGAATATGTGTTTCTTCTGCAAATCTGAGCCCTCTGTCAAACCTTACGTGTTCTGGCTGAAATGAGCCCTACTGCCAATTCTGAGATGCACTTTGGTCTAACTCCTCAGGGAAAGATCGTACTTGAAAATTGAATCTGTTTTTGTGCTTTTCAGACCGTCAGGAGGATGGATATGTGTTTCTTCTGCAAATCTGAGTTCTCTGTCAAAAGTGACGTTTTCTGGCTGAATTGAGCCCTACTGCCAATTCTGAGATGCACTTTGGTCTAAGTCCTCACGGAAAGCTCGTACTTGAAAATTGAAGGCGTTTTTGTGCTTTTCAGACCGTGAGGAGTATGAATATGTGTTTCTTGTGCAAATCGGAGCTCTCTGTCAAACGTTACGTGTTCTGGCTGAAATGAGCCCTACTGCCAATTCTGAGATGCACTTTGGTCTAACTCCTCACGGAAAGCTCGTACTTGAAAATTGAAGGCGTTTTTGTGCTTTTCAGACCGTGAGGAGCATGAATATGTGTTTCTTCTGCAAATCTGAGCCCTCTGTCAAACGTTACGTGTTCTGGCTGAATTGAGCCCTACTGCCAATTCTGAGATGCACTTTGGTCTAACTCCTCAGGGAAAGATCGTACTTGAAAATTGAATCTGTTTTTGTGCTTTTCAGACCGTGAGGAGCATGAATATGTGTTTCTTGTGCAAATCGGAGCTCTCTGTCAAACGTTACGTGTTCTGGCTGAATTGAGCCCTACTGCCAATTCTGAGATGCACTTTGGTCTAACTCCTCACGGAAAGCTCGTACTTGAAAATTGAAGGCGTTTTTGTGCTTTTCAGACCGTGAGGAGCATGAATATGTGTTTCTTCTGCAAATCTGAGCTCTGTGTCAAAAGTGACATTTTCTGGCTGAATTGAGCCCTACTGCCAATTCTGAGATGTACTTAGGTCTAACTCCTCACGGAAAGCTCGTACTTGAAAATTGAAGGCGTTTTTGTGCTTTTCAGACCGTGAGGAGCATGAATATGTGTTTCTTGTGCAAATCGGAGCTCTCTGTCAAACGTTACGTGTTCTGGCTGAAATGAGCCCTACTGCCAATTCTGAGATGTACTTAGGTCTAACTCCTCACGGAAAGCTCGTACTTGAAAATTGAAGGCATTTTTGTGCTTTTCAGACCGTGAGGAGCATGAATATGTGTTTCTTCTGCAAATCTGAGCTCTGTGTCAAAAGTGACGTTTTCTGGCTGAATTGAGCCCTACTGCCAATTCTGAGATGTACTTAGGTCTAACTCCTCACGGAAAGCTCGTACTTGAAAATTGAAGGCGTTTTTGTGCTTTTCAGACCGTGAGGAGCATGAATATGTGTTTCTTGTGCAAATCGGAGCTCTCTGTCAAACGTTACGTGTTCTGGCTGAAATGAGCCCTACTGCCAATTCTGAGATGTACTTAGGTCTAACTCCTCACGGAAAGCTCGTACTTGAAAATTGAAGGCATTTTTGTGCTTTTCAGACCGTGAGGAGCATGAATATGTGTTTCTTCTGCAAATCTGAGCCCTCTGTCAAACGTTACGTGTTCTGGCTGAATTGAGCCCTACTGCCAATTCTGAGATGCACTTTGGTCTAACTCCTCACGGAAAGCTCGTACTTGAAAATTGAAGGCGTTTTTGTGCTTTTCAGACCGTGAGGAGCATGAATATGTGTTTCTTCTGCAAATCTGAGCTGTCTGTCAAAAGTGATGTTTTCTGGCTGAATTGAGCCCTACTGCCAATTCTGAGATGCACTTTGTTCTAACTCCTCACGGAAAGCTCGTACTTGAAAATTGAAGGCGTTTTTGTGCTTTTCAGACCGTGAGGAGCATGAATATGTGTTTCTTCTGCAAATCTGAGCTCTCTCTCAAAAGTGACGTTTTCTGGCTGAATTGAGCCCTACTGCCAATTCTGAGATGCACTTTGGTCTAACTCCTCACGGAAAGCTCGTACTTGAAAATTGAAGGCGTTTTTGTGCTTTTCAGACCGTGAGTAGCATGAATATGTGTTTCTTCTGCAAATCTGAGCTCTGTGTCAAAAGTGATGTTTTCTGGCTGAATTGAGCCCTACTGCCAATTCTGAGATGCACTTTGGTCTAACTCCTCACGGAAAGCTCGTACTTGAAAATTGAAGGCGTTTTTGTGCTTTTCAGACCGTGAGGAGCATGACTATGTGTTTCTTCTGCAAATCTGAGCTCTCTGTCAAAAGTGACGTTTTCTGGCTGAATTGAGCCCTACTGCCAATTCTGAGATGTACTTAGGTCTAACTCCTCACGGAAAGCTCGTACTTGAAAATTGAAGGCGTTTTTGTGCTTTTCAGACCGTGAGGAGCATGAATATATGTTTCTTCTGCAAATCTGAGCTCTCTGTCAAACGTTACGTGTTCTGGCTGAATTGAGCCCTACTGCCAATTCTGAGATGCACTTTGGTCTAACTCCTCAGGGAAAGATCGTACTTCAAAATTGAAGGCGTTTTTGTGCTTTTCAGACGGTGAGGAGCATGGATATGTGTTTCTTCTGCAAATCTGAGTTCTCTGTCAAAAGTGACGTTTTCTGGCTGAATTGAGCCCTACTGCCAATTCTGAGATGCACTTTGGTCTAACTCCTTACGGCAAGCTCGTACTTGAAAATTGAAGGCGTTTTTGTGCTTTTCAGACCGTGAGGAGCATGAATATGTGTTTCTTCTGCAAATCTGAGCCCTCTGTCAAACGTTACGTGTTCTGGCTGAATTGAGCCCTACTGCCAATTCTGAGATGCACTTTGGTCTAACTCCTCAGGGAAAGATCGTACTTGAAAATTGAATCTGTTTTTGTGCTTTTCAGACCGTGAGGAGCATGAATATGTGTTTCTTGTGCAAATCGGAGCTCTCTGTCAAACGTTACGTGTTCTGGCTGAAATGAGCCCTACTGCCAATTCTGAGATGCACTTCGGTCTAACTCCTCAGGGAAAGATCGTACTTGAAAATTGAAGGCGTTTTTGTGCTTTTCAGACGGTGAGGAGCATGAATATGTGTTTCTTCTGCAAATCTGAGCTCTGTGTCAAAAGTGACGTTTTCTGGCTGAATTGAGCCCTACTGCCAATTCTGAGATGCACTTTGGTCTAACTCCTCACGGCAAGCTCGTACTTGAAAATTGAAGGCGTTTTTGTGCTTTTCAGACCGTGAGGAGCATGACTATGTGTTTCTTCTGCAAATCTGAGCTCTCTGTCAAAAGTGACGTTTTCTGGCTGAATTGAGCCCTACTGCCAATTCTGAGGTGCACTTTGGTCTAACTCCTCACGGAAAGCTCGTACTTGAAAATTGAAGGCGTTTTTGTGCTTTTCAGACCGTGAGGAGCATGAATATGTGTTTCTTCTGCAAATCTGAGCTCTGTGTCAAAAGTGACGTTTTCTGGCTGAATTGAGCCCTACTGCCAATTCTGAGATGTACTTAGGTCTAACTCCTCACGGAAAGCTCGTACTTGAAAATTGAAGGCGTTTTTGTGCTTTTCAGACCGTGAGGAGCATGAATATGTGTTTCTTGTGCAAATCGTAGCTCTCTGTCAAACGTTACGTGTTCTGGCTGAAATGAGCCCTACTGCCAATTCTGAGATGTACTTAGGTCTAACTCCTCACGGAAAGCTCGTACTTGAAAATTGAAGGCATTTTTGTGCTTTTCAGACCGTGAGGAGCATGAATATGTGTTTCTTCTGCAAATCTGAGCCCTCTGTCAAACGTTACGTGTTCTGGCTGAATTGAGCCCTACTGCCAATTCTGAGATGCACTTTGGTCTAACTCCTCACGGAAAGCTCGTACTTGAAAATTGAAGGCGTTTTTGTGCTTTTCAGACCGTGAGGAGCATGAATATGTGTTTCTTCTGCAAATCTGAGCTCTCTGTCAAAAGTGATGTTTTCTGGCTGAATTGAGCCCTACTGCCAATTCTGAGATGCACTTTGTTCTAACTCCTCACGGAAAGCTCGTACTTGAAAATTGAAGGCGTTTTTGTGCTTTTCAGACCGTGAGGAGCATGACTATGTGTTTCTTCTGCAAATCTGAGCTCTCTGTCAAAAGTGACGTTTTCTGGCTGAATTGAGCCCTACTGCCAATTCTGAGGTGCACTTTGGTCTAACTCCTCACGGAAAGCTCGTACTTGAAAATTGAAGGCGTTTTTGTGCTTTTCAGACCGTGAGGAGCATGAATATGTGTTTCTTCTGCAAATCTGAGCTCTGTGTCAAAAGTGACGTTTTCTGGCTGAATTGAGCCCTACTGCCAATTCTGAGATGTACTTAGGTCTAACTCCTCACGGAAAGCTCGTACTTGAAAATTGAAGGCGTTTTTGTGCTTTTCAGACCGTGAGGAGCATGAATATGTGTTTCTTGTGCAAATCGGAGCTCTCTGTCAAACGTTACGTGTTCTGGCTGAAATGAGCCCTACTGCCAATTCTGAGATGTACTTAGGTCTAACTCCTCACGGAAAGCTCGTACTTGAAAATTGAAGGCATTTTTGTGCTTTTCAGACCGTGAGGAGCATGAATATGTGTTTCTTCTGCAAATCTGAGCCCTCTGTCAAACGTTACGTGTTCTGGCTGAATTGAGCCCTACTGCCAATTCTGAGATGCACTTTGGTCTAACTCCTCACGGAAAGCTCGTACTTGAAAATTGAAGGCGTTTTTGTGCTTTTCAGACCGTGAGGAGCATGAATATGTGTTTCTTCTGCAAATCTGAGCTGTCTGTCAAAAGTGATGTTTTCTGGCTGAATTGAGCCCTACTGCCAATTCTGAGATGCACTTTGTTCTAACTCCTCACGGAAAGCTCGTACTTGAAAATTGAAGGCGTTTTTGTGCTTTTCAGACCGTGAGGAGCATGAATATGTGTTTCTTCTGCAAATCTGAGCTCTCTCTCAAAAGTGACGTTTTCTGGCTGAATTGAGCCCTACTGCCAATTCTGAGATGCACTTTGGTCTAACTCCTCACGGAAAGCTCGTACTTGAAAATTGAAGGCGTTTTTGTGCTTTTCAGACCGTGAGTAGCATGAATATGTGTTTCTTGTGCAAATCGGAGCTCTCTGTCAAATGTTACGTGTTCTGGCTGAAATGAGCCCTACTGCCAATTCTGAGATGCACTTCGGTCTAACTCCTCAGGGAAAGATCGTACTTGAAAATTGAAGGCGTTTTTGTGCTTTTCAGACGGTGAGGAGCATGAATATGTGTTTCTTCTGCAAATCTGAGCTCTGTGTCAAAAGTGACGTTTTCTGGCTGAATTGAGCCCTACTGCCAATTCTGAGATGCACTTTGGTCTAACTCCTCACGGCAAGCTCGTACTTGAAAATTGAAGGCGTTTTTGTGCTTTTCAGACCGTGAGGAGCATGAATATGTGTTTCTTCTGCAAATCTGAGCCCTCTGTCAAACGTTACGTGTTCTGGCTGAATTGAGCCCTACTGCCAATTCTGAGATGCACTTTGGTCTAACTCCTCAGGGAAATATCGTACTTCAAAATTGAATCTGTTTTTGTGCTTTTCAGACCGTGAGGAGCATGAATATGTGTTTCTTGTGCAAATCGGAGCTCTCTGTCAAACGTTACGTGTTCTGGCTGAAATGAGCCCTACTGCCAATTCTGAGATGCACTTTGGTCTAACTCCTCACGGAAAGCTCGTACTTGAAAATTGAAGGCGTTTTTGTGCTTTTCAGACCGTGAGTAGCATGAATATGTGTTTCTTCTGCAAATCTGAGCTCTGTGTCAAAAGTGATGTTTTCTGGCTGAATTGAGCCCTACTGCCAATTCTGAGATGTACTTAGGTCTAACTCCTCACGGAAAGCTCGTACTTGAAAATTGAAGGCGTTTTTGTGCTTTTCAGACCGTGAGGTGCATGAATATGTGTTTCTTCTGCAAATCGGAGCCCTCTGTCAAACGTTACGTGTTCTGGCTGAAATGAGCCCTACTGCCAATTCTGAGATGCACTTTGGTCTAACTACTCACGGAATGCTCGTACTTGAAAATTGAATCTGTTTTTGTGCTTTTCAGACCGTCAGGAGCATGGATATGTGTTTCTTCTGCAAATCTGAGCTCTGTGTCAAAAGTGATGTTTTCTGGCTGAATTGAGCCCTACTGCCAATTCTGAGATGTACTTAGGTCTAACTCCTCACGGAAAGCTCGTACTTGAAAATTGAAGGCGTTTTTGTGCTTTTCAGACCGTGAGGAGCAGGAATATGTGTTTCTTCTGCAAATCTGAGCTCTCTGTCAAACGTTACGTGTTCTGGCTGAATTGAGCCCTACTGCCAATTCTGAGATGCACTTTGGTCTAACTCCTCAGGGAAAGATCGTACTTCAAAATTGAAGACGTTTTTGTGCTTTTCAGATGGTGAGGAGCATGAATATGTGTTTCTTCTGCAAATCTGAGCCCTCTGTGAAACGTTACGTGTTCTGTCTGAAATGAGCCCTACTGCCAATTCTGAGATGCACTTTGGTCTAACTCCTCAGGGAAAGATCGTACTTGAAAATTGAATCTGTTTTTGTGCTTTTCAGACCGTCAGGAGCATGGATATGTGTTTCTTGTGCAAATCTGAGCTCTCTGTCAAACGTTACGTTTTCTGGCTGAATTGAGCCCTACTGCCAATTCTGAGATGCACTTTGGTCTAACTCCTCACGGAAAGCTCGTACTTGAAAATTGAAGGCGTTTTTGTGCTTTTCAGACCGTGAGTAGCATGAATATGTGTTTCTTCTGCAAATCTGAGCCCTCTGTCAAACGTTACGTGTTCTGGCTGAATTGAGCCCTACTGCCAATTCTGAGATGCACTTTGGTCTAACTCCTCACGGAAAGCTCGTACTTGAAAATTGAAGGCGTTTTTGTGCTTTTCAGACCGTGAGGAGCATGAATATGTGTTTCTTCTGCAAATCTGAGCTCTCTGTCAAAAGTGATGTTTTCTGGCTGAATTGAGCCCTACTGCCAATTCTGAGATGCACTTTGTTCTAACTCCTCACGGAAAGCTCGTACTTGAAAATTGAAGGCGTTTTTGTGCTTTTCAGACCGTCAGGAGCATGGATATGTGTTTCTTCTGCAAATCTGAGCTCTCTCTCAAAAGTGACGTTTTCTGGCTGAATTGAGCCCTACTGCCAATTCTGAGATGCACTTTGGTCTAACTCCTCACGGAAAGCTCGTACTTGAAAATTGAAGGCGTTTTTGTGCTTTTCAGACCGTGAGTAGCATGAATATGTGTTTCTTCTGCAAATCTGAGCTCTGTGTCAAAAGTGATGTTTTCTGGCTGAATTGAGCCCTACTGCCAATTCTGAGATGCACTTTGGTCTAACTCCTCACGGAAAGCTCGTACTTGAAAATTGAAGGCGTTTTTGTGCTTTTCAGACCGTGAGGAGCATGACTATGTGTTTCTTCTGCAAATCTGAGCTCTCTGTCAAAAGTGACGTTTTCTGGCTGAATTGAGCCCTACTGCCAATTCTGAGATGTACTTAGGTCTAACTCCTCACGGAAAGCTCGTACTTGAAAATTGAAGGCGTTTTTGTGCTTTTCAGACCGTGAGGAGCATGAATATATGTTTCTTCTGCAAATCTGAGCTCTCTGTCAAACGTTACGTGTTCTGGCTGAATTGAGCCCTACTGCCAATTCTGAGATGCACTTTGGTCTAACTCCTCAGGGAAAGATCGTACTTCAAAATTGAAGGCGTTTTTGTGCTTTTCAGACGGTGAGGAGCATGAATATGTGTTTCTTCTGCAAATCTGAGCTCTCTGTCAAAAGTGACGTTTTCTGGCTGAATTGAGCCCTACTGCCAATTCTGAGATGCACTTTGGTCTAACTCCTCAGGGAAAGCTCGTACTTGAAAATTGAAGGCGTTTTTGTGCTTTTCAGACCGTGAGGAGCATGAATATGTGTTTCTTCTGCAAATCTGAGCCCTCTGTCTAACGTTACGTGTTCTGGCTGAAATGAGCCCTACTGCCAATTCTGAGATGCACTTTGGTCTAACTCCTCAGGGAAAGATCGTACTTGAAAATTGAATCTGTTTTTGTGCTTTTCAGATCGTCAGGAGCATGGATATGTGTTTCTTCTGCAAATCTGAGCTCTCTGTCAAAAGTGACGTTTTCTGGCTGAATTGAGCCCTACTGCCAATTCTGAGATGCACTTTGGTCTAACTCCTCACGGAAAGCTCGTACTTGAGAATTGAAGGCGTTTTTGTGCTTTTCAGACCGTGAGGAGCATGAATATGTGTTTCTTCTGCAAATCTGAGCCCTCTGTCAAACGTTACGTGTTCTGGCTGAATTGAGCCCTACTGCCAATTCTGAGATGCACTTTGGTCTAACTCCTCAGGGAAAGATCGTACTTGAAAATTGAATCTGTTTTTGTGCTTTTCAGACCGTGAGGAGCATGAATATGTGTTTCTTGTGCAAATCGGAGCTCTCTGTCAAACGTTACGTGTTCTGGCTGAAATGAGCCCTACTGCCAATTCTGAGATGCACTTCGGTCTAACTCCTCAGGGAAAGATCGTACTTGAAAATTGAAGGCGTTTTTGTGCTTTTCAGACGGTGAGGAGCATGAATATGTGTTTCTTCTGCAAATCTGAGCTCTGTGTCAAAAGTGACGTTTTCTGGCTGAATTGAGCCCTACTGCCAATTCTGAGATGCACTTTGGTCTAACTCCTCACGGCAAGCTCGTACTTGAAAATTGAAGGCGTTTTTGTGCTTTTCAGACCGTGAGGAGCATGAATATGTGTTTCTTCTGCAAATCTGAGCCCTCTGTCAAACGTTACGTGTTCTGGCTGAATTGAGCCCTACTGCCAATTCTGAGATGCACTTTGGTCTAACTCCTCACGGAAAGCTCGTACTTGAAAATTGAAGGCGTTTTTGTGCTTTTCAGACCGTGAGTAGCATGAATATGTGTTTCTTCTGCAAATCTGAGCTCTGTGTCAAAAGTGATGTTTTCTGGCTGAATTGAGCCCTACTGCCAATTCTGAGATGTACTTAGGTCTAACTCCTCACGGAAAGCTCGTACTTGAAAATTGAAGGCGTTTTTGTGCTTTTCAGACCGTGAGGTGCATGAATATGTGTTTCTTCTGCAAATCGGAGCCCTCTGTCAAACGTTACGTGTTCTGGCTGAAATGAGCCCTACTGCCAATTCTGAGATGCACTTTGGTCTAACTACTCACGGAATGCTCGTACTTGAAAATTGAATCTGTTTTTGTGCTTTTCAGACCGTCAGGAGCATGGATATGTGTTTCTTCTGCAAATCTGAGCTCTGTGTCAAAAGTGATGTTTTCTGGCTGAATTGAGCCCTACTGCCAATTCTGAGATGTACTTAGGTCTAACTCCTCACGGAAAGCTCGTACTTGAAAATTGAAGGCGTTTTTGTGCTTTTCAGACCGTGAGGAGCAGGAATATGTGTTTCTTCTGCAAATCTGAGCTCTCTGTCAAACGTTACGTGTTCTGGCTGAATTGAGCCCTACTGCCAATTCTGAGATGCACTTTGGTCTAACTCCTCAGGGAAAGATCGTACTTCAAAATTGAAGACGTTTTTGTGCTTTTCAGATGGTGAGGAGCATGAATATGTGTTTCTTCTGCAAATCTGAGCCCTCTGTGAAACGTTACGTGTTCTGTCTGAAATGAGCCCTACTGCCAATTCTGAGATGCACTTTGGTCTAACTCCTCAGGGAAAGATCGTACTTGAAAATTGAATCTGTTTTTGTGCTTTTCAGACCGTCAGGAGCATGGATATGTGTTTCTTCTGCAAATCTGAGTTCTCTGTCAAAAGTGACGTTTTCTGGCTGAATTGAGCCCTACTGCCAATTCTGAGATGCTCTTTGGTCTAACTCCTCAGGGAAAGATCGTACTTGAAAATTGAAGGCGTTTTTGTGCTTTTCAGACCGTCAGGAGCATGGATATGTGTTTCTTCTGCAAATCTGAGCTCTCTGTCAAAAGTGACGTTTTCTGGCTGAATTGAGCCCTACTGCCAATTCTGAGATGCACTTTGGTCTAACTCCTCAGGGAAAGATCGTACTTGAAAATTGAATCTGTTTTTGTGCTTTTCAGACCGTGAGGAGTATGAATATGTGTTTCTTGTGCAAATCGGAGCTCTCTGTCAAACGTTACGTGTTCTGGCTGAAATGAGCCCTACTGCCAATTCTGAGATGCACTTTGGTCTAACTCCTCACGGAAAGCTCGTACTTGAAAATTGAAGGCGTTTTTGTGCTTTTCAGACTGTGAGTAGCATGAATATGTGTTTCTTCTGCAAATCTGAGCTCTGTGTCAAAAGTGAAGTTTTCTGGCTGAATTGAGCCCTACTGCCAATTCTGAGATGCACTTTGGTCTAACTCCTCACGGAAAGCTCGTACTTGAAAATTGAGGGCGTTTTTGTGCTTTTCAGACCGTGAGGAGCATGAATATGTGTTTCTTCTGCAAATCTGAGCTCTCTGTCAAAAGTGACGTTTTCTGGCTGAATTGAGCCCTACTGCCAATTCTGAGATGCACTTTGGTCTAACTCCTCACGGCAAGCTCGTACTTGAAAATTGAAGGCGTTTTTGTGCTTTTCAGACCGTCAGGAGCATGAATATGTGTTTCTTCTGCAAATCTGAGCCCTCTGTCAAACGTTACGTGTTCTGGCTGAATTGAGCCCTACTGCCAATTCTGAGATGCACTTTGGTCTAACTCCTCAGGGAAAGATCGTACTTGAAAATTGAATCTGTTTTTGTGCTTTTCAGACCGTGAGGAGCATGAATATGTGTTTCTTGTGCAAATCGGAGCTCTCTGTCAAACGTTACGTGTTCTGGCTGAAATGAGCCCTACTGCCAATTCTGAGATGCACTTTGGTCTAACTCCTCACGGAAAGCTCGTAGTTGAAAATTGAAGGCGTTTTTGTGCTTTTCAGACCGTGAGGAGCATGAATATGTGTTTCTTCTGCAAATCTGAGCTCTGTGTCAAAAGTGAAGTTTTCTGGCTGAATTGAGCCCTACTGCCAATTCTGAGATGTACTTAGGTCTAACTCCTCACGGAAAGCTCGTACTTGAAAATTGAAGGCGTTTTTGTGCTTTTCAGACTGTGAGGAGCATGAATATGTGTTTCTTGTGCAAATCGGAGCTCTCTGTCAAACGTTACGTGTTCTGGCTGAAATGAGCCCTACTGCCAATTCTGAGATGCACTTTGGTCTAACTCCTCACGGAATGCTCGTACTTGAAAATTGAATCTGTTTTTGTGCTTTTCAGACCGTGAGGAGCATGAATATGTGTTTCTTCTGCAAATCTGAGCTCTCTGTAAAACATTACGTGTTCTGGCTGAAATGAGCCCTACTGCCAATTCTGAGATGTACTTAGGTCTTACTCCTCACGGAAAGCTCGTACTTGAAAATTGAAGGCATTTTTGTGCTTTTCAGACCGTGAGGAGCATGAATATGTGTTTCTTCTGCAAATCTGAGCCCTCTGTCAAACGTTACGTGTTCTGGCTGAATTGAGCCCTACTGCCAATTCTGAGATGCACTTTGGTCTAACTCCTCACGGAAAGCTCGTACTTGAAAATTGAAGGCGTTTTTGTGCTTTTCAGACCGTGAGGAGCATGAATATGTGTTTCTTCTGCAAATCTGAGCTCTCTGTCAAACGTTACGTGTTCTGGCTGAATTGAGCCCTACTGCCAATTCTGAGATGCACTTTGGTCTAACTCCTCACGGAAAGCTCGTACTTGAAAATTGAAGGCGTTTTTGTGCTTTTCAGACCGTGAGGAGCATGAATATGTGTTTCTTCTGCAAATCTGAGCTCTCTCTCAAAAGTGATGTTTTCTGGCTGAATTGAGCCCTACTGCCAATTCTGAGATGCACTTTGGTCTAATTCCTCACGGAAAGCTCGTACTTGAAAATTGAAGGCGTTTTTGTGCTTTTCAGACCGTGAGGAGCATGACTATGTGTTTCTTCTGCAAATCTGAGCTCTGTGTCAAAAGTGACGTTTTCTGGCTGAATTGAGCCCTACTGCCAATTGTGAGATGTACTTAGGTCTAACTCCTCACGGAAAGCTCGTACTTGAAAATTGAAGGCGTTTTTGTGCTTTTCAGACCATGAGGAGCATGAATATGTGTTTCTCCTGCAAATTGGAGTTCTCTGTCAAACGTTACGTGTTCTGGCTGAAATGAGCCCTACTGCCAATTCTGAGATGCACTTTGGTCTAACTCCTCACGGAAAGCTCGTACTTGAAAATTGAAGGCGTTTTTGTGCTTTTCAGACCGTGAGGAGCATGAATATGTGTTTCTTCTGCAAATCTGAGCCCTCTGTGAAACGTTACGTGTTCTGGCTGAATTGAGCCCTACTGCCAATTCTGAGATGCACTTTGGTCTAACTCCTCAGGGAAAGATCGTAGTTGAAAATTGAATCTGTTTTTGTGCTTTTCAGACCGTGAGGAGCATGAATATGTGTTTCTTCTGCAAATCGGAGCTCTCTGTCAAACGTTACGTGTTCTGGCTGAAATGAGCCCTACTGCCAATTCTGAGATGTACTTAGGTCTAACTCCTCACGGAAAGCTCGTACTTGAAAATTGAAGGCGTTTTTGTGCTTTTCAGACCGTGAGGAGCATGAATATGTGTTTCTTCTGCAAATCTGAGCCCTCTGTGAAACGTTACGTGTTCTGGCTGAATTGAGCCCTACTGCCAATTCTGAGATGCACTTTGGTCTAACTCCTCAGGGAAAGATCGTACTTGAAAATTGAATCTGTTTTTGTGCTTTTCAGACCGTGAGGAGCATGAATATGTGTTTCTTCTGCAAATCGGAGCTCTCTGTCAAACGTTACGTGTTCTGGCTGAAATGAGCCCTACTGCCAATTCTGAGATGCACTTTGGTCTAACTCCTCACGGAAAGCTCGTACTTGAAAATTGAAGGCGTTTTTGTGCTTTTCAGACCGTGAGGAGCATGAATATGTGTTTCTTCTGCAAATCTGAGCTCTCTGTAAAACGTTACGTGTTCTGGCTGAAATGAGCCCTACTGCCAATTCTGAGATGCACTTTGGTCTAACTCCAACACTTTGGTAGTGATGGGACCGACGTGGCGCTCCCATGTAACGCCTCTCCTGCGCGAGCTGCACTGGCTCCCGGTGGTCTTCCGAGTGCGCTTCAAGGTCTTGGTTATCACCTTCAGAGTGCTCCATGGCTTAGGACCTGGCTATTTACGGGACCGCCTGCTGTCACCAATAGCCTCCCACCGACCAGTACGCTCCCATAGAGAGGGGCTCCTCCGGGTGCCGTCGGCCAAACAATGTCGACTGGCGGCCCCCAGGGGGAGAGCCTTCTCTGTGGGGGCACCTACGATCTGGAACGAGCTCCCCCCGGAGATACGGAGGATTCCGGATCTGCGTACCTTCCGTCGCGCGCTTAAGACATTCTTATTCCATCAAGCTGGCCTGACCTAAACTTTTCCTCTTTTAAATGGAATTTTAAATTTGGTTTTAATTTATTGGGGTTTTAAAATGTCTCAGCCAAATTTATTTAATTAGTTTTATTTCTATTTTAAATTTTGTATCTATATGTTTTATTTATGGCTGTTCACCGCCCTGAGTCCTTCGGGAGTAGGGCGGTATACAAATTTAATAAAATGAAAAAATGAAAATGAAATGTATTTGTTGTAATAGTCTGTTGTAATTATCTTCTTTTATCGTAGTTCATTTTGCCGTTAACCATATTCCCAAATATCTAAAGTTTTTGGCCCTTGAAATCCCCAATTTCTCTTCCAGTTCTTTAAATTGGTAAGATTCTTAGTTAACATTTTAGTTTTCTCTTTATTTATTTTAAGCCCTGCTACTTTACCAAATTGTTTTATTTCCTGTAATAATATTTGCCCACTTTTTAACGGATCTTCTATAATGAAGCAAAGGCTTGTGCTTTATATTCCTCCTTTTTAATTTTTAATCCCTTTATTTCCTGATTTTGCCTTATTTGTAATTAACGACTCCATTTAGAGAATAAATAGCAGGGGGGATAGGGGACATCCCTGTCTCACCCCTTTAGTTATATTGAAACCTT
Source organism: Pantherophis guttatus (assembly GCF_059756535.1). Taxonomy (NCBI): domain Eukaryota; kingdom Metazoa; phylum Chordata; class Lepidosauria; order Squamata; family Colubridae; genus Pantherophis; species Pantherophis guttatus. The sequence goes on along the minus strand of NC_142065.1, from coordinate 114,619,078 downwards.
CTGTTAATTCTCCATTTAGTATTATTCTTGCCACCTGTTTTGAGTAAATTGCTCTGATCATTCCAATAAATTTTTCTCCAAAATTCATCACTACTAATTGATTTATAAGAAAATCCCAATTCAAGTTATCAAACGCTTTTTGTGCATCAATAAATCTCAATGCCGATTGTTTTCCTGGGTTGCCTCGTAATATTCCAATACGTTCATTATAGTTCATATATTATTTTTTATATGCCTATTAGGTAAGAATCCGTTTTGGTCCAAATGTATAATTTTATTAAGTATATTTTTAATTCTTTCTACCATTATTACCACAAATATTTTGTAATCGGCATTCAACAGCGAGATTGGCCTGTAATTTTGAATCTTTTGTGTATCAGCACTGTCTTTGGGGATAACTGTTATGAGTGCCTCTGTCCAAGATTTTGGTATTTTAGCTTGCTCTAATGCTTCATTATATACCTCTAGTAATAGATTCGCTAATGGTTTTTGGATTTCTTTGTAGAATTCTGCTGGAATTCTGTCCGGTCCTGGGGTTTTATTGTTTTTGAATTGCCCTTTTTAACTCTAGCATCATTTCCTCATTTAACACTTCCTTTGTTGGTTCTGGAAGTATAGGGAGATTTCTCTTCTGTAGGTAATTTTTTTTTTTATTGAAAAAGTTTTCAAATACAAATTTCCCCCCCCTCCCCCTCCCTAACCCCCTCCCTAACCCCCCCTCCCCACCCATCCCCTCCTGTGACTTCTTCGTAACAAAAAACCTAATTCATAACAGATTACTTACTCCCTCCTCTAAATACTGACCTTTACTTACTAAAAATATTATTAATATTATAACATCCCCCTTTATCCATACATTTCAGAAAAGAAAAAAAAACATTATACTATAACATTGTAGAGTAACTTCTAATTTAACATAATAGTATTATAACTCCCAATTTGGCAATTATCTGCCCTTTTTCTCCTCTCCCAAACTTATATCTATATATTATTACAACAATTCAAAACCACCTTCCACTTTAAGACTATAGGTAATTTTTAATATCCTCTTCTTCTCTTTTCATCCGACTGTATAGAGTTTGGAAGTATCTTAGTGCTATAGTTGTTTTTTTTCCTTCTGATATGTATCGTTCCTTCTTCATCCTTTAGTTGCTTTTAATTTGTAATTTTAATTTGGTGTTTTCAAAATAATTCTGGTTGATCTAAGTTTTTGGGCCACTTCTTGCATTATTAAATTTAATCTGTGCTTGGTTAAATATTTTTCTCCTTCAAGTTCCTGATTTTGGGGTTTGTTTTGCATTCTTAGTTCCAAATTCTCTAGTTTCTCCTGGAGCTCTGTATATTGTTTTTTTTTTTTAATCTTTATTTCTTCTTGCCATATATGCTATTGTTATACCCTGCATGTAAGCTTTGGTTGTGTCCCATAAATTTTGTAAAGATCTATGTTCATTCCAATTTTCTTTTAGAAAGAACGTTAGTTCTTTTTCTACATATTGGGTATATATATTTTCTTTTACAACCCTCTGATTCATAGTCCATCTCCCTTTCCTTTTTGCTTCTCCTTTCCATTTAACTATTAATGGGTTGTGGTCTGCCCAAATGTTTGGTGTTAGCTCTATTTCTACTATGTCTTTCTCCATTTCCAGATCCATCCACACCATATCAATCCTGGACCACGAATTATGAGGGTTGGAAAAGAAAGTCTATTGATTTTTCTGTGGGTTAGCTTCTCTCCATACATCTCTTGGGATCAGTTCTCGAATCATTTCAAAATCTTGTAATGTTCTCCTCTGATGATTTCTTTTTTTGCCTGCTTTGTAATCTTTTTTGGGGTCTAATACTGTGTTAAAATCCCCTATTAAGGATATATTGTCCAATTCTAACTCTACTATCTGTTTGTGTAATTTGCTATAATATTCCTTTTGGTTGGTATTTGGTGCATATATGACCACTAATAATACTCGTTTTGTTTTATTGATATTTCAATTAACAATGTTCTTCCCTCTTCATCTGCATATAACTTTTTAGGTTTTAACCAATCCTTTATATATATTGCAATACCCCCCCCCCTTTTTTTTTTCCAGCCAAGGGCAGATAGAGTTTTCCTAGTTTGGGAGATTCTAGTATGCCACCTTTTCCTCTTTTAATATGAACCTCCTGTAAACATGTGATGTCCATGTTTTGTTTTAGGAGTTTAGAAATTATTTGCCTTCTTTTGATAGGGGAATTTAATCCATTTATATTAATGGATATTAGTTTAAGTTCTTCTTCCATGTTATTATTTGTTTGTCGCCCTTGTTCCTCTCTTTGGTTTTACTCCTCTTTGATTCCTTGTCCTCGCTCCTTCTCTTTCTTGATCTTCTATATCTATCCTCTCTCTCCCCTCTTGATCCGATTCTTTTTCCTCTGTCTGCTGTTCCTTTTGACTTTTAGTTTCCAACTCCTCTCTGCTATCTGGTTCTTCCTCAGCCACTATGTATTTTTCATAGAATTCCTGGGCTTTCTCTAAGGTGTCAACTCTTATTTTCTTGTCTTGCCACCTTCAGGAATCAGCCAACGATACATTATTTTGTACTTTATTAATTGTGAAGTGAGGAATGATAATTCCTTCTTTGCTCTCTGATCCTTCTAGGTATCTGTTTGAGGGTTATAACTTCTTTTCTTTTGTATATTAATTGGTCATCTCTTGCTTTCTTGTAGATTTCATCTCTGATGGTCCTCTTTGCAAATCTTACATGTATTTCCCTGGAGAATCTATGTCGTTGTGCATAGTTTGTGTGCACTCTATATATTTCATCAATATTGTTCTGCAATTCACATTTATCCATCTGTAGAGGGTCGGCCAACAATTCTATTATAAATTTAGGTAGAACTTCTTCTTTAGTCTCTGTTATATTTTGAAATCTCAAGTAAAATGCAGATCTTTCCAGTTCAAGATGAGTTATCACCTCCTCCAGTTCCCTATTTGCTGCTATCAACCTTTCTTCCATCCCTTCAAGTTTCTTTTCAGTCTGGTCTGCTCTTACTTCTACCATTTTTATTCTCTGTTCATTTTTGGCTATCGTTTCCTGAATTTTCTCCATTCTATCATCCAATTTCCTTATATCTCCTTTCACTTCACTCAAATCACCTTTCATTTCCTCGTGGTTGTTGGTTATTGATTCTTGTGTCTTCATCATGACTTCTTGTATCATATTTAGCGTCACCTGCATGTTTTGCAAGCTTGATATAGATCCTAATTTCTCACTGCATGACATATCAACTATTGTTTTTTGCCCTGATGTGGAGGCTATCATTGGTGCGGTTTTCTTTACAGTTTTGGTAATTGTAGATGTACTTCTCATCTTTAAATTTTTAAGAAAATTTTCCCACAATACTATAAAGTCCTTATTCTCTCAGAGATCTTCCTCTCTAACAGACCTATCTTGACAGACCTATCTTAACAGAATCAACTGTTTTAGTTATATCTCTATTATAATTGTTAGTAGGCAATAGTACAGTGAAATTTTCTTTTCTTTTATCTATGTTTTTTTCCTGAGATTTCTTGATGTGTTTGGTAATATATTGATAAGTATATTATCAATGATAATATATTCTAATTAATTAATATAATCCAACAATTAATAACAATTCTCTATACATTATTTTATATTATTATGGCTGTAGATTACAAAAAACAATTGTCAATTCATACACATTATCCTAAATTTTAAATTATATTAATAAAAATATATGATACTATAAATGATATAAATCACACTTTTAAAGTATATTTAAAACTTTACAAATATATAAATTGATATAGGTAGGTGTCAGCAGTATAATTTTCAGAGTTCAATAAAAAATCTCATGAAATTTCTAGGAGTATTTGAATTAATTTTTAATTTCTAACTAATATTTACTATATAATTATAAATATGTATTACAAATAAATAAAACTTATAATTTTGTATCTAATTAGATTATAAATTATTTGTAGAAGTAGATATAAATATAGTCCAATAGTTCCTCAAATCAGTCTTTTCCGAACCTCTCAAGTAGTCCTTACTTCTTAATTTCCCTGTTTCTGTTTTCCAAGTCCAAGATGTCTGCTCTCCCTTTTAGTGCTCAGTCACCGTCTACTATCCAGGTCTTAACACTTCCTTCTTTCTTTCTTTGACTGGGATCTTTTATTTTTCAAGGTCTTTCCCTCTCAGTTCTAGATCTTTCCCCTTGGATTCAGTACCTTTCGCCGCTATTCTGAAACCAGTTCAGATCGTCAATCTCTTTCTCTTCTTACCCTTTGCCGCCACTGTTAGCTCCATCTCCTTGTACTCCTCTCGCTCCCACCACTGAGGCACCTCTTCTTTCGTTTTGGAGATTCATTTATCAGCTTCTTTATAGGATCCTCCAATTCAGTTAAGCAACTGGTGTTGCATTCAGTCCCATCAAAAGTCCACTGACACTTTCTGCTGTTTCTCTCTCTTCGCTTCCACTTTAACTCAATCAAGCTGTCACGCCTCCGGACCCAACCATGACGGTCCGTCTCTTTCATGCTGGTTTTTAAGGGTTATCTCCTGCTATGGCGGGGATCGCCCCTCTCCCTGTCACCTCCAGAGTGTCCCCTGTCTCAAGTAGAACCCATTTGCAAGCCCTGTGGTGTGAAGCCTTCATTGGCTTTGATAACAGGCATTGCCAAAAACTGATAAAAAGCCACCTCAGAATAACATCCACAATTACTACAACAGTGGACTTCAGTGGCCCCATTGTCCTTGACTTTTTTCTTCCAGACTGGGGCTTCAGAGCCACCTTGCGTCCATAGTTGAAATGTACAACAGCATGCCTTCTTTCAACATGGACTACCATATATATAATATGAATAAGTTAGGTGGTTCCTTGATGATTGTGAGATCGTTTAACTTCACCCTTTTTGTTGCCTTGGTTATTGTTTCATTTTTCTTTTTCTCTCATGTTGTCACATAAAAATATGTATTTTCTTCTATTTCCTTGTAAACATTGGCATCATTTGAACTGTACATAAAATGCATGTATGCTTATATGAAGATGGTATAATTTGTTAAGAGAGGTAACGAAGTGTGGGAAAAAGGTGGTGCAGTATTTCGAATGCACTGTTGCAGGCTAATTCTGCTGACTGCCAGGAGTTCAATTCTGACTGGCTCAAGTTTGACTCAGCCTTCCTTCCTTCTGGGGTCAGTAAAATGAGGACCCAGATTATTGGGGGCAAACTGCTTAGAAAGGGCTGTAAAGCACTATAAGTCTAAGTAAGTCTAAAAGAGCCTTGGTAGTACAGTGGTCTAAAGCACCCTGTTATTAAGACCAGCTGCCTGCAATTACTGTAGGTTCGAATCTCGCCAGGTTCAAGGTTGACTCAGCCTTCCATCCTTTCTAAGGTAGGTAAATTGAGGACCCAGTTGTGGGGGCAATAAGCTGACTTTGTATAAATATACAAAAGGATGAAGGCTATTGCTTAGCGCATTATAAGCCGCCTTGAGTCTCCGGAGAAGGGCGGCATATAAATAAATTTAAAAAAAGTGCTATTACTAAGTGTTAAAAAGAAGAGGACAGAAATAAAGATTAAAAGCAGAGTTGTGACCATTAAAAATAGTAATCACAAGACTATCCATAATTTGTATTTTTTATCACATTTTTTGCTGCATGGAAGAGTTTACATCATCATGCAACATTTGCTTCTTTAGCAATAGATTTATGATGTAGCCCTGGACTAAGATCAAGTTATTTACCAGCTGTCTTGACAAAAAATTACCCAACATTTACCATCATCTAGACAAAATGCACTCCGTTCATGTGTAGTGCTTCTAGATCAGGGATCCCCAAACTAGGGCCCGTGGGACGGATAGGGCCCGCCAACACAAAGTATCCAGCCCGCAGATGGTGGGATTCAGCCCCTCCCCTCCCTATCGGCCTTATCTTCCAGTGAGCATCCAGCCACTTCTGGTTAGTTATTTCAATGGTTGAATCACACTTCTGATCACACCACTGCTGCCGAAGGTAAGGTCGAAGGATGTCTGGGAGTTGAAGTCCACAAGTCCTAAAGTTGTCAAGGTTGGAGGATGGTCAACTCTATTGCCACTAGTCAAAAGCCAACCTGCAGCTATTATCTTTCTCTCCCTTTCTCTGTCTCTTTTAAGGAAATAAATAGAGCAGTTACTGAAAAAACAAGAAAGGGTTATGAATAAAAGAGATAATGCAAAGGTCTTTGTTGGTAGTGCCTTGGAACTTATAAACTGAGGCACACTGGTTACTGGGGAAGCCTGCTGGAAATTTAAACTACTTTAGATTTGGGATGAGAGAGTAGGAATCAAACCTTCATGTGAAGAATGGGAGGAATTCAAATATCCGATTTTAGGTCAAAAAATCCAAAGAAACTTTTCCTTTATGAAGAAGAATTTAAATAGTTAAAAATTATTATGTTAATGTTCATATTATCTTGTTAGTATTTAATAGATGGTAATTGCAATTATTATTATTCAACCGTTCCATCAAAATGATGCTTAGTGTAGTTCTAAGAAAAATAAAACACAAAAAATAGTAATTAAAACTATAATTAAAAAATAATTAAAGTGGCTCCAAGTTCTACAGCAGGAGGCACTATAATACAGTAATTAATGGGGGCAATATTGCATTTTATGGCCTACCATTCTAATTCCTGGGGTGCCAGGGGCCATCCTTCCGTCAGTCGTTTACTTTTTCAGACTAGTGAGAAAATATCAGCACTTTTAAAAATTAAATGTTGAACAAAATACATTAAAACCAGGGGTGAAATGCTCCCGGTTCGGACCGGCTCGGGCGAGTAGGTAGCGATGGCGGCGGGCAGTTCGGAGAACTGGTAGCAAAAATCCCTGCCCCCACCCCCCCATGCCCAGCTGAGCCGCGCGATCATCAGAGGCTTTTTTCTCTTTTAAATAGCTCTGTGTCAGAGCATTCATTTATTTTGAGATAGCATCGAAGTCTGACACTCTGACCAGCCAAGCTCTGACGATTCCAGCTGAGTTGCCTACTAATCAGACAACTCAGCTTTGGATCGCCAGAGCCATGTAAAAGAAAAAAACTTTTTTCCTTTTAAATGGCTCTGACCTCCCCCCCTCAGCTTGCTTACCTTAGCTGCTGGTCGCAATGCCTTACTGTAATCCCTGCAATCCATTGCATCAGCAAGCAACTGAATCTCCCTGCCTGCAATCAAGCAGGCAGGGAGTTGTGGACTTCAACTCCCAGAATTCCTCAGCCAGCAAAGCAAAGCTGGCTGAGGAATTCTGGGAGTTGAAGTCTACAAGTCTTAAAGTTGCCAAGGTTGGAGACCCCTGTTCTATTCGGTAAGTTTTTTCCCCTTTGGGAGCTTTAAAAAAATAGTTAATTGGGTTTTTTTTAGTTGTTCTTTTTTTAGACCTAGCCATTTAAAGTTTAGGAAGTTTTAAATTTAGCTGCTTTTATATAAAAATAAAAATAAATAAAAATAAAATAATATTTGTGCAGCTTTCTGAGATTTAGTGTGTTTCCGTAGTGTTTCACTCTAACTACACAAACACACAAAATCTCACAAAGCTGTATGTGGAATTTTGTGTGTGTAAAGTGTGAAAGTTGGTTTTTTGGGCTTTTTGTGGCTGTCTGAGGTTCCTGCTTGTTGCAGGGGCCATTTTGGGTCCAGCACAGCCGCTTTTATATTGTGGGTGAGCCAGTTGTGTTGTGTTGTGTTTTGTAGGTTTAAAAAGGGCAAAGAGGTGACATTGACTTGGCCACGCCCACCTTACCACCAAGCCACACCCTCCGTCACCATACCACCAAGCCACGCCCACTAATTAAGCCACGCTCACAGAATCGGTAGCAAAAAATTTTAGATTTCACCCCCGATTAAAACCATATTAGAGAAAGAGCAGAAATTAATGTAAAGCCCACAGGAAAGGGCAATGCGATTATTTCTACTCATTGTGTTTCTTGGGTATCCATTCCTTGTTCTATCATCTCTTTGCAGATTATCCTGATTTTAATAGAGTCCCCTTATTCGCATGCCCATTATTTCCCGTGGTCTTTCGCCCATCCTTTCCGAAAGATTCCTGTCCTTCACTAGGACGTATCGCAGCTGTCGCCCCCTCCCCATAGTTGGCGTCATCCGAAGCTGCGATTTCCATCCTCTCCACCTGCGGACGCTCCCGCCACTTCCTTTTCTCCCTCACCCCAAATCTCCAAACCTAGCAGCCCCTCCTGCGCAAGCGGCGGCGGCAGCAGCCAATCTCGCCCCGATCGCTTCCGCCGCCTCCCGTACTTGCGTGAACGTGGAGCCAAGAGGCATTGCCAGGCGTCCTCTCGAAAAGCCGGCGTGCCGTGGGGCGTGGGCAGGGGCGGGGGAGCGATTGTTTCCACAGAGGTCGTTTGTCTGTGTTGGGAGTGGGTCAGGACGATTCCCCCTCTTCTCCATTTCATCTGGAAGCGTCTCAAACGCGCCGCAGCAGAGGCAGGGAATTCACTCAGCCCCGAAAAAAACGAGGTAAGGGTCCGACTGCACCATAACCCGATGGTGTACTGTGCTCTCCTCCTTCACGCCCGCAGGGAGGATCTGGATGAAATTCCAAGGTTTGGGGAGTTGGAATTCCTCCTGCCCCTTGATGTCGGCTCACTGCTCTGGGGAATCCTGAGCCGTGCATCCTGGGGGGCAATCCAGTTAATCGTCCCTCTACACCCCGCTGCACCAAGGAAGGTGGGCAGAAGTGCCAGATTGTGTTTACAATGCTGATGAAGGGAAGACAATTGAGCCCAATGGCGCTGCCTTCCCACTCGCTCATGTCTTCCACCTCTGCTTGCCTACTTTCGCTGGACAGCTGAGAGGACTGGGCCTGCCAGATCCAACCCTAGTGCTCAGTGGGTGAGGCAGATGTACAAACAAGCTCAGCTATTCAGTCAAGAAGCAGCTGGTTCATCTTCTCACTAGCTCACCTGAACTGAAGGATGCAGAGCAATCCTCCCCATCCTCCTCCCCCCCTCCCCACCAGAAGAGGGAGAAGAGCAGCAGCAGTAGCATTCCTTCAAGGCCCACAGAACCCACACAGTTAAAATGATTAGCGGTTAGCTCTCATAAAAATAGCCGGCCACCTCTATCTGCTGGCTTGTGTAGTTTTCCTTGGTCCACTGCAGCATTAGACCCACTGAATCTAATCTCCACTGCTTTGCTGGGGAGGAGGTAGGGAGGGTAAGAGGGAGACCCAGAGGTGGAGGTACCTGCAGGCTTTCTGTGTCGCATTCTTGGCAGTGCCAATGGGCCCCATCTGCCATTATTATGCCTCTGAAAAGGGAGCTAGAGCAAGGGGCTGATCCTGAAGGGACAGCTGGTGCCTTTTGCATTTCACTAGGTACCAGGAAAGCATACTTTTTCCTTTCAAATTGTTGATAGTCTCTTGACCATCTAAAATAATTCCAATTACCGTCTGAGCACCACTCTGAGGAACAAATAAGTAGAAAATGATTATTGCCCTTTTTGCTCTGTGTGCTTTAATCCCTTGAGCAGCACAACATGCTTTGTTCTTACTCTTTTTTGTACATTCCAAATTAAAAATGCAGGCAAATGATCTGAGATAGTATCAACACCTATTGTTTGCAATCCTACTTACTCATATGTATGTGTGGGCATATAAGCAATAGCTCTTTTGTGCTGCTTGATCTCTAAATCTTGGGGAAGGGAGAAGAATTGAAAAAGAGGTGTTACTGTTACTGTGTGGGGCACATGGAAACACTTTCCCTTCCACATGTGCACACACACACACACACATACACGTGGCGCAATGTATAAGCAGTCAATCCATATTTTATATTATTATTATTATTATTATTATTATTATTATTATTATTATTATTATTATTATTTATGTTTTTACAGAAATAACATTCTGTAGGAGACAGATGTGTAAAACAAAATACGACCAACCAAATCAGACCCATCATTAATATCAAAAACTGCTTTAAATAGCGGCAACAGCAATAACAAGAAAATGAAACATAGATGTGATTTTATAAAGAGTCATATTAACCACAATCTTTAAAACTTTTAAAGAAATTAAAAAATGGGCCCCAGAGGAAAAGGAAGTCTGGGCCTGGAGGGAAAGGGGTACAGTATGAATGAATCTTTTGAGGGGGAAGTGTTCCACAGTTTGGGAATCACAGTCATGAAGATCTTTCTCCCCATCCTCAGTGTGAGAGAATTTAGGCCAACGTTTCCATTGTTTATCTTAAAGCTCAAGAAAGCACAAACATGGAAAAAGAACCAAGCCTAGAAATGCTTGCTTACTAACAAACTGCATAAAATTTATATACTGTTTTCTTGTTGTACCCAGGAATTTGAAATTCTAGGAGCCATGGTGGTTAGTGATTAGAATCAGTGGTGGGATTCAAATAATTTAACAATTGTTTCTCTGCCCTAATGACTGGCTGGATAAGCATGGCTGGGTGGTCATGTGACTGGGTGGGTGTGGCCAGGGTGGGCATGACACGGGTGCTAAGGCAGGACTTCCCTGAGACCCTCCCTCACTCTCATTATACAGGTAATCCTCCAGTTACAAATGTAATAGAGCCTGTCAATTACATTTGTAACCTGGGGATTTGTTCGATTGAATCACATTAAATGAATGTGATTATTCCCTGCTTTCCCCAATGCATTTGTTAATCGAATGGACAGGTCTTTAAATGCAGATGAGATATCTCAGGCTGGAGAACAACATGTGGTGCCTAGTGCTGGAGTAGATCATCCAAGGCCTCCCCCAAGCCACTGAGATACCTCATGCTCCCCTGGGGTCCCCACAATTGCTTCCCCCATCCCATCCTGCCCCGCTGGGTCTCCACAGACTGGGCCTGCTTTGCTAGCATCTCAGATTCCACTTACTCCTCCCCACCCCATTTCCCATGGATTACTTATTTTTTGAAGATCTTCAGAGGTCCAGAAGAGGCTGACCCACTGGCAGAGAAATCAAAGTGTTTTATTCAGATGATGGCAAAATTGTAAGAACATGAAATCTAAGGAAAACATTTCCACCCTCTTCTGAGTAAAAAACTCACTTGGAGCCAGCTTCAGGGATTGAGGTAGCAACAGCAGCCAATCAATGAGGAGCTTGCTTCCTTTGCCTCATTGGGTGTGAAATGCAAGCCCCTTGTTGATTGGCTGCCATGCCCCAATCCTTGAAGCTGTTCATTCGAACTAGCCAGTCAGCAGCAAGCAGACTGGGCCCAAACTAAGCCTGACCAGACTGGTCCAAACCCAAGCCCTCATGGCAGAGAAGCCAAAGTCTTTTATTCAGATGGGGAAAGCTGTTTTCCTTATATCTCATGTTCTTACAGCTTCACGGACTTCTGAATAAAAGAAAAAAAAGGCTTTTCTGCCATGTGGGTCAGCCTCTTCTGCAGTTCTTCGAAAACTAAGTATAGTAAAGCCATGGAAAATGGGGTGGTGAGGGCTGGATTGGGCCCAAGGATTGGGCCCATTTTGGTCTGTTACAGGCTGGGGGAGCCCTAGGGAGGCCCGAACAGGGCCTGGGAGGGCAGGATCAGGCCCACAGAGGCTCCATTTCAGCCTGTAACAGACTGGGGGAGGCCTACGCAGGCCCGATCGGGGCCCTAGCAAGCTCAGGCAAGCAGCCGGGAGTCAAGACAAGCCTCCCAGCAAGGAGAGACTGGGAGGGAGAGGCAAGGCTTTAGCCGGTTCGGCAAACTGAGCAAACAGTTAACAACTGGTTCTAGTGAACTGGTGCGAACTGGCTGAATCCCACCACTGGTTAGAATGTAGTATTGCAGGCTAACTCTGCCATAGCCAGGAGTTTTATCCTGACCAGCTCAAGGTTGACTCAGTCTTCCATCCTCCCGAGGTCGATGAAATGACCACACAGATTGTTGGTGGGAGGCAATACACTGACTTGTAAACTTGTAAACTGCTCAGAGAGTGCTGTAAAGCAGGGGTCCCTAACCCCCGGTCCACAGCCCATTGTGAACTGATCCGCACAAGCAGAAAGTGAGCATGCAAAGCTATATTTACGCATGCATGGGATTAGGTTGCATGCATGAAACCATCCCCTCACACACAGTCTTTCTCTGCCACCACTATGGTGCCAGAAAGGTTGGCGACCATTGCTGTAAATCACTATGGAGTTTTCTGGCCTGGAGCCGAGCAAGTATGTCTCTGGTCGAGTTCAAACTCCTGGTTTAAAATTTCTTTTAGCCATTTTTTAATTTTCTCCCAAAATTTAATTGCTTCTGGACACGTCCACCATTGATAATAATAAGTACCACGTTCAAATCCACATTTCCAACATTCAGCGGACTGTCCAGTAAACATTTTTGCCAATCTGTCTGGCGGGAGATGCCATCTATATAGCATCTTATAAATATTTTTTTTGTATGTAGTAGATACTACCAATTTCATATTTCACCACCAAATCTCTTTATTTATTTATTTGTTTGTTTGTTTAAATTTCTATACCGCCCTTCTCCAATATAGGACTCAGGGCGGTGAACAGCCGAAGTAAAAACAAGACATACATACAAAACATACAAAATCTAAAAACTGATTAAAATAATTAAATATCTTGGCCGTAATTAAAACTGTTCCAATTTAAAATCAATTTAAAATTTGACTCAAGCCAGCCCAGCTAGTTGAAATAAATGGGTTTTCAGGGCCCGACGAAAAATCCGGAGGTCTGTTATTGTACGTAACTCTGGGGGGAGGTTGTTCCAGAGGGTGGGCGCCACCACAGAGAAGGCTCTCCCCCTGGGGGTCGCCAGCCGACATTGTCTGGCGGACGGCACCCTGAGGAGGCCCACTCTGTGTGAGCGTACTGGCCGGTGGGAGGCTATTGGTGGCAGAAGGCGGTCTCGTAAGTACCCCGGCCCTAAGCCATGGAGCGCTTTAAAGGTGGTCACCAACACCTTGAAGCGCACCCAGAAGACCACCGGGAGCCAGTGCAGCTCGCGCAGGAGAGGTGTCACATGGGAGCGCCTCGTCGCCCCCATAATCCCCCGCGTGGCCGCGTTCTGGACCAGCTGGAGCCTCCGGGTGCACCCCAGGGGGAGCCCCATGTAGAGAGCATTGCAGTAGTCCAGGCGGGAAGTGACGAGTGCCTGAGTGACTGTGCGTAGGGAGTCCCAATCTAGAAAGGGGCGCAACTGGCGTATCAGGCGAACCTGATAGAAAGCCCCCCTGGCCACGGCCGCCAAATGATCTTCTAAAGACAGCTGTGCGTCCAGGAGGACGCCCAAGTTACGAGCCCTCTCCGTGGGGGCGAGTGATTCACCCCCAATAGCCAGCGATGGCATCAGCTGGCTATATCGGGACGCCGGAAGCCACAGCCACTCGGTCTTGGAGGGGTTGAGTCGGAGCCTGTTTCTCCCCATCCAGGCCCGCACGGCCTCCAGGCACTGGGACATCACTTCAAGGGCATCATTGGGGTGGCCTGGGGTGGAGATGTACAGCTGGGTGTCATCAGCGTACTGATGGAACTCCACCCCGATGCCACGGATGATCTCACCCAGCGGCTTTACATAAATGTTGAACAGAAGGGGCGAGAGGACCGACCCTTGTGGCACCCCACAAGCAAGGTGCCTCGGGGTCGACCGCTGTCCCCCTGTCAACACAGATTGCGACCGGTCAGAGAGGTAGGAGGAGAACCACCACAGAACGGTGCCTCCCACCCCCAACCCCGCCAACCGGTGCAACATGATACCATGGTCGATGGTATCAAAAGCCGCTGAGAGGTCTAACAGGACCAGGATAGAGGAGCAACCCCTATCCCGGGCCCTCCAGAGATCATCCACCAATGCGACCAATTTCTCTTGCCATTTTTCAAGGTGAATTGGGTAGCCAAAATTTTCCCCCCAGGCAATCATCGTGTCCTTTACTACTTCTTCATCAATCTCTATCCTCATCAACAATTTATAACATTTGGAGATCATACCCTTTTCCTGACCCATCAGAATTTTATCTAACTTCTGCAGGTCAACATTTATACCACTTCTATCTCGACCGCTTTTATATTTTGATTGGATCTGCAGGTAAGTCCACCATTCCAGTTGAGATCCCTGAGAATTCAACTCCTGTCTTGATTTTAGCTCTAACTTTTTCGTGGTATTAAATAATTTGGGGTAGGTCAAAGTTTCTAGGGGCGATATCCAACAAGGTATTTTGATATAATATTTTTTACTAATCTTCTCCCAATTCTGAATTAGAATGTTCCTTATATAGTGCCGAGTGAACCATTTACTTTGGGGGGGTGCTATCCCGCCAGAGTGCCACATGCCAACCTTGTTGCAAATCATGGCCTTCTATCCTGAGGAGACGATTATTGCTTAAAATGATCCATTCTTTGATCCAAACTAGTAAGCGGCTAAATAATAATTCTTCCAGCACGGTAGACCTAGACCCCCCCCTTTCTTTTATCTCCTGCATCATTTTCTTTTTAATCCGGGGTTTTTTCCCTTGCCAAATAAATTTAGTTACTACCTGGTTTAAGTCTATAAAGCATTTTTTAAATAAGTTCGCTGGAGCTGTTTGAAAAAGAAAATTAAATTTCGGTAGAACATAAGATTTTAGTGTTGCTACCCTTCCCAGGAGTGATAATTGAATTCTACCCCACTTATCAAGATCTTTTCTTACCTGGGTTAGTATTTTAATATAGTTATCCTCCTGGATGCTCGAGCACCTACACGTTAGCCAAATTCCCAGGTATTTGATTTTACTAACTACTCTTAAGTCCTGTTGCTTCCTCTAAATCCTGTTTTCCTATCCCTGAGATGTTCTTGGTTAGAATATTCGTCTTCTTTTTATTAATTAACAGACCTGCTACAGCCCCAAATTCCTCAATTTTCTCCAGCAAGGATATACAAGATTTTAAAGGATCTTCCAAAATAAAGGCCATATCATCTGCGAAGGCCTGGGTTTTGTATGTCTGATCTCTAATTTTTAGGCCTTTTATTCCTTCCTCATTTATTTATTTTATTTTATTTCGAATTTATATACCGCACCTTCTCCCGAGAGACTCAGGGCGGTGTATAAACATTAAAAACAATTAAAAGAATATATATTAATTTGGCCCCAGTTTAAAATGACAAACCAATTTCTTATTTTACAGAGTGAAGTCTCTAACGACAGTATAAAAAGTAAGGGGGAGAGAGGACACCCCTGTCTTGTACCTTTACTGATAGGGAATTCTTCTGATAAA
The DNA here is from genome assembly GCF_059756535.1 of Pantherophis guttatus. Classification (NCBI taxonomy): domain Eukaryota; kingdom Metazoa; phylum Chordata; class Lepidosauria; order Squamata; family Colubridae; genus Pantherophis; species Pantherophis guttatus. The sequence continues at coordinate 114,603,875 of NC_142065.1, read as the reverse complement.
TCACCATTTATCAATAATCTAGCAGTCTGTTTAGAGTAAATAGCTTTAATTGCATTCAAAAAAAATTGTCCAAAGTCCATATGTTCTAATTGTAATAGTATGAACTCCCAATTGACCCTGTCAAATGCTTTCTGGGTGTCAATCAAAACTAAGGCGACCTGTTTACCTGGGTGGTTTTCATAATATTCGAGTACATTTAGCATAACTCTCAGATTATCTCATAATTGTCTTAACGGCAAGAACCCGTTTTGATCAATATGTATAAATTCATTTAGAAAACCTTTTAACCTTTAGAAGAGCCTTGGTAGTACAGTGGTCTAAAGCACCCTGTTATTAAGACCAGCTGCCTGCAATTACTGCAGGTTCGAATCTCGTCAGGCTCAAGGTTGACTCAGCCTTCCATCCTTTCTAAGGTAGGTAAATTGAGGACCCAGTTGTGTGGGCAATAAGCTGACTTTGTATAAATATACAAAAGGATGAAGGCTATTGCTTAGCACATTGTAAGCCACCCTGAGGAGAAGGGCGGCATATAAATCAAATTAAAAAAAAAAAAACCTATTTGCAAGAATTGCTGTAAATATTTTATTATCTGAGTTCAGGAGGGATATCGGTCTGTAATTTTTTATATCTTTCGGAGGGGGATCTTCTTTAGGTATTAAACTAATATTGGCCTCCCTCCATGAATAGGGAATTTAAGTTTTTCCAAGCACTTCATTAAATAAATCCTTCATATGTTCCCCCATTACTTCAAATAGTTCTTTGTATAATTCAGCCAGGAGTCCATCCGTGCCTGGCGTTTTGGAATTCTCCTGCTTCCTTACTGCTTTTTCAATCTCTGTCAAAGTTATGTCCTCTTCTAAAATTTGTTTCGTCAAATTAGATATCCTAGGTAGGTCCGAATTCTCTATATACTTTTTCGCCTTTCCTGCCGAAATCTCCTCCCTCCTATATAATTCCTTATAGAAATCCACAGCAATTCTTTCTTTCCCTCCCTTATCTCTTATTAGATTCCCATCCTTATCTTCCAATTGTTCAATTCTTCTACTCTGTTTTTCCTTTTTTAATATAAATGTTAGCCATCTCCCTAGTTTATTGGCTGACTCAAAATGTTTCTGCTTTGCCGCCTTTATCTTATCCTTCATCACATCAAGATCTAAAAGGTTGAGTTGGTGTTTCAACAATATTATCTGTTCTTTTACTTCAGTGGCCAATGGGTTATGTTGCAATTGTTCCTCAGCCTTTATTAATTGCCTTAGTATCTTACCCCTATCTTGTTCTTCTCTTTTGTGTTTAATAGCCATGTGTTTAATAATTAGTCCTCTTATGAAGGCTTTGGCAGCATCCCACACTATTTGAAGGGGCATTCCTGGTGTCCTATTTTCTTGAAAGAAGAAGTTCACTTCTATCTTAAACTTTTGCATAAATTCAGGTTCTTTCAAGATCTCCGGTCTCATCATCCATCTCTTCCTATTCTTCCCTTCCTTCTTTAGAACAGCTAATACTGGGTTGTGATCCGCCCAGTCATTCGGCATGATCTTAACCTCCATCACTTGATTACTAAGTTCTTGCAACACCCAAATCATGTCCAGTCTGGACCATGACTTGTGCCTGGGAGAATAATAGGTATATTGTTCAACCATCGAATTATGCTCACGCCAAATATCTTTTAATCCCAATTCATCCTTCATTTCATTACAAATGGCTGGTAGAATCCTCTTGTCTTGTCCTCTATTTTCCCCTTTTTGATTTCCCCCCGCCTTATAATCCTGTGTCCTGTTGACTACTGCATTAAAATCACCTAAGAGACATACTTGCTCGTATTCCAGATCTCGAATTTTCCGTCGCACTTTCCGAAAAAAAGATCCCTGTCTAGTATTAGGAGCATAGATTTCTATTAATAATACCTTGCTCTGTAGTAATTCAATTTCCAATATTAAGATTCTTCCTTCATCATCTGAAAATAATTGTTTCGGCGAGAGATGTTCTTTTACATATATTGCTACTCCTCTCTTTCTCTCCTCTGTGGCCGCTACAAATAATTTCCCTGCTTTTGGACATTTCAATAAATTTGATTGAGATAACTTGATATGAGTTTCTTGCAAGCGTGTTATATCTACTTTAGCTTTAACAATTTTCTATAAGACACATCTTCTCTTTGTCGGAGCATTGAGGCCATTGACATTCACCGTCAGTAACCTCATTCCTTGGTCCATTTTTATCTATTAATCCCTTTAGCTTTGTATGTCAGGCGCGTCTCTATTCCGTACTCTTTACTCCTCCTTCCCCCTTCCTCCCATCTCGTTTCCCTTTCCCATAATATACTCGTGCTCCTCCCTCAGTTCTCCAATCATCCTTCTGATCCCTCTGATCCTCCTTTACTATTTCTTTATCTCTTTCCTGTTCACTAGGTCCAAAAAATTTTTCACAAAAATCCTGTGCATCTTGTAGATTCTCAATTTTACTCTTCCAATCCTGCCATGTCACCAGAAGCCCTTCTGGAAGCAGCCATCTGTACAGCGCATTATGTTTCTTCAGTTGCGAGATAATAAATTGATAATTCTGTCTCTGCTCCCGCACTCTTCTAGGTATCTGTTTTAAGATTGTAATCTGGTGACCTTTATAGGTAACATTCTGGTCCCTAGCCTTGTGGAGAGTTTCGTCCCTAAGTGCCTTTTTAGCAAGCCTCACATGGATTTCCCTAGGCAAGTTGTGGCGTCTTGCGTAGTTAGTATAGACGTGGTAGGCTTCATCTATATCACAATAGACTTCTTTTCTTTTTCCAACTACTTCCACTATCACTTCCTCCACAATCTCATCAAGCCATTCCTCTTTATCCTCCACCACATTCTGGAAACATAGAAAGAAGGCGGATTTCTCCATCTCCAAAAATACCACTTCATCTTCCAGTTTCCCAACCGCTTGCACACATCTACATTCGCACCTCTCCATCTGGGCCTCCACTCGTTCAGTAGTTTTTTCCACCTCTGTCAGGTGGTCTTCGTGTTTAGTTAAGGTTGATCTCATCTCTCCCAGTGTTTCTTTAATTTGTTTGATCTCTTCTCTTAATTCACTCATTTCAGTCTTCAAATCATCAAAGTTTTTAGATGTCGATTCTTGATTTTTCTCCATTATTTCCTGAATATTTTGAAACATCGCCTGGATTCCTTGCATTGTAACAGGTTTCTCTACTGTTGACAAGCTTTCAGATGATTTTCTTACCCCTGGGGGAGTTGTAATAGGAGAGGATGCTGCTATTGAGGCTACATGTTTCTTCATCACTTTTGTTGATGTCACTGTAGACATGTTAGCCAAGCAAAAGAGATTTTTCCAAATTATCATACACTAATATTGAAGAGTCTGTTTAGGATTGCACAGTCAAATCAGCTTTTCCTCTTATTTAAATTCCTTGTTACTATTCAACCTCAGTTATTTAACACAGAAATCAGTTCAAAGTTAACCTATCTATCGATAATTGATTACAAAATATGCTTAGCAAATGCTACCTTATAACAGATATTTCGTTCTTAATATAGTCTTAATCTTATAAAGTGTACAAGCTATGTAATAAACAAAATTATAATAAATAACAAATAAAATAGATAATTAAATAATCAATAAGGGTTGGCAAGTATAAATTAACTTCAATTACAATTAATTAACTTTTACACGATATATTTTACAGTAGAGCAGAAGAGTTAATGGGGATTCAGAAGGAGACTATTCCAATAAATTAAAGTAAAAGGGCTAAGCGGGAGAGAGCTCACTGTTAATAGTCCTGGAGAGGAAGGGGGATCAGGAAGAGAGTCACCCCCTAATCATCACCATCAGTTTCAAAGTAACTATTTCAGAGAGTCATTACTCCTTTTTTTTATAAAGTTCCTCTCGATTGTTGCCACCGCTACACAAGTTCCGCTCCGACACTCGTTCCAATTAAAGGGGCGTCGTTCTTCCGTTTCACCAAGATTCCACAGCAGTGAGAAAGTTGAAAAGCAAGTAACTAAAGACTTCCTTCACTTACAATCTTGGCTGCCGCTGTTTTGTTTATTCACTACACTGTCCCGTCAATGCCAAATCCAGTCCCCACTCTTTTTCTTCCTTTTCCGTTCAGTTCTGTCTTGTCTCCCCATGCCGGTCGAAATTGCAATGTCATCGGCTTTGAGGCCACTATTCCGCGGCCCTCTTCTTGTCCTCCGGATCCTTGGAGCATAAGCTTCGTTGCGGCGAGGGGTCGCACCCCCTTCCTCGCCTCCAAAGAAAGTCCCTCCGCTTCCCCAACCACTCCGGGGCTGAGAACGGCAAAGTAAAGCCGCTGAGGCTCAAGAAAAACACTTGGCACAGAGGAGCCAACACTGCACCGGTCTTTCCGCCCTGACAGCTGCACCGGAAGTACAGCTGCACCGCCTTACTAGTTGCTCAGCTCCAGGCCGGAAAACATCAAAAAAGGTTCGTGGTATCTCGTATTACATATTATTACAGCAGCGAGACATTTGTTCAATTTTGGAAAGACAAAAATATCCCACCAGATGAAGCAATAATAAAAAAGATACTGGACTGTGCGGAAGCAGATAGACTGACAAAAAAATTGAAAGATAGAGACCAAACGCCAACATGTTTATCCTGGGAAAAATGGTATACTTGGCTATTGAAAAGAAAAAAACAATTAGAATAATATAAATAGGCGTTGTATATATTGAAAGTATTCTACTATGTATATAAAGTGAGGTCAGATAGACCTGATTGATTTATAAGTTTAAAATAGGTTGTTCTGTCTCCCCCGGAATGTATTATAAATTTATTGTATAGGTTTATGCTAAATATTAGTTTACTAAGGTATTGTTTATATTTATTTATGTTTATTGTTTTGTTATCTTGTCCTTTTATGTCTGTGTGTTGTCTTCTTTTTTAACTATAAATGTAAATAAAGATTTTTTTTTAAAATAAATCACTATGGGGTGATATTAAAGTGATTGCTATTGCTATTGAAATTCTATTGCAAGAATAGATGAATGGATTGGAGGGCATTTACAGCATAAACTAATTTTTGTTCAGAAAAAAACTCATTGGATTCAGTTGTGTTTTTGATTATATAAAGGGACAAAATGTCTACTTGTTTAAAACAATCTATTAAAAATGTCTATTTAAAAAAAAAAACATTAGATAGTGGCACAGAGAGTAATCAGTACTGGGCCAAAAGGTAAAAATGACAGATTGAATCATTCTTTATACAGTGGGTATAAAAAGTCTACACATTCCTGTTAAAATCCCAGGTTTTTGAGATGTAAAAAAAAATCAGACCAAGATAAATCATTTCTAAATTTTTTCCACCTTTAATGTAACATGTAAACTGTTCAATTCAATTGAAAAACAAATCTTTTTTGGGGAAAATAATAATAAAAATGTACAATAACATGATTGCGTAAGTATGCACAGCCTCTTATAAGTAGGGGTGTGACTGTGTTCAGAATTAATCACATTCAAATGGATGGTAAATATTAGTCAGTATACACCTGCCATCAATTAAAGTGATTCTGATCAGACCCACATAAAGTTCTGCTGTTCTAGTAGGATTTTTCTGACATTTACTGAGTTGTCTTTTACAGCAAAAGCCATGGTCTGTAAAGAGCTTACAAAGCATCAAAGGGATCTCATTGTTGGAAAGTATTAATCAGGAGAAGGATACAAAAAAATGTCAAGGCATTGGATATACCATGGAACACAGTGGAGATAGTCATCAACATGCAGAGAAGATATGGCACAACAATGACATTACCAAGAACTGGGTATCCCTCCAAAATTGACAAAACCCTCCCCCTAAAAGAAAACAGGTTTGAGAGGCTCTCAAGAAACCTACAGCAGCATTAAAGGAGATGCAGGAAGTTCTGAAAAGTAGTGGTTGTGTACTGCATGTGTCAGTAATATCCCATATTCTTCATATGTCTGAACTGTAGGATACAGTGGCAAGACAGAAGCCTTTTACAGATAGTCCTTGAGTTACAAATGTAATGGAGCCTGCCCATTCCATTCGTAACCCAAGGATTCGTGGGAGTGAATCTTGTACCTTGAACAGGATCACTCCTTCCTTTCACCCATGCATTCGCTAATCGAATGTGAGGCTTGTTAAGTGCACATGGGGTATTTCAGGGTGGAGAAGACCATGGGGGGTGATGGAACAGGCTACCTGCCTAAGACCACCCAAGGCCTCCCTGACCCATGCTCCCCATGATTGCTTCCCCCCTAACCTGCCACACCAGGTCACTTACATTGTTAAGATTCAGCAAGCAGTCTCCTCTCCAGCATCTCAGCCACATACGCCCCTCTGATGTACCATTCGGACTTCTGCAGGTCTCCCCTGGCATGTTGCAGGCCGTTCTGCCCCTCAGAAGCTCCATTTCAACCCGCAAGGTGCTGGGGAAGGCCCATGGAGGCCCAAAAAGAGCTTCCAAGGGGCAAATCCACCCCTCGATAGTTCCATTTCGACCTGCTCCGTTTGGACCTCCGTGGGCTTCCCTGAGCACGTTGCAGGTCAAAATGGAGTTACAAGTGGATCAGCCCTCGGAAGCTGCATTTTGACCTGCAATGTGCTAGGGGAGACCTGCAGAGGACCAAATGGAGGTGGGCAGAGCAGAGCCACCCCTTGGAAGCTCCATTTTGGCCTGCAAGGTTCAAGACGAATATTCCAGAGCCTCTGCAGTTGTTCATAAGGGTGAACAACTGCTATGTTGCGGCAAGATTCGTAGTTTCAGGATTTGTTCATAAACGCTAGGGGGCGCTTATTGTGTAACTTCAAACATTTGTTTAGGGAACACTTGTAACCCAGGGATTACCTATATTACAAGAAAAAAATCCAAGCTTGGCTACATTTTGCAAAAACCTACCTCAAAAATGTGTTATGGTCTGATGAGACCAAAGTTGAATTTTTTGGCCATGATTCCAAAAATTATGTTTAGCGCAAAAACAACACTGTACATCACCAAAAGTATACTATGCCTATTTGAAGCATGGTGGTGGCAAACATAATGGGCATAATGGAAGCCCATTATGCTTCAGGTCTGCTTTTCTTCAGCTGAAACTAGGGCTATAGTGGAGAGAATTATGAATAGTTCCAAATATCAGTCAATTTTAGCACAAAACCTTCAAGCATCTGCTGAAATAATGAAGAGGGTTTTCACCTATGACAATGACCCAAAAGCATGCCTCCAAAAGAATGGCTTCACCAGAAGAAGATCAACATTTTGAATGGCCCAGCCTGAATCTAAATGAAAATCTGTGGAGTGACCCTAAGAGAGCTGTGCACAGGAGATGCCCTCACAGTCTGAGAGATGTGAAATGCTTGTGCAAGGAGGTGGAGGCAAAGATTCCCAAGGCAATGGAATGTGCTGAAAGCCTTCTGCCCCAAAAGACTAAATGCTGTCATAAAATTAAAAGGTACATCAACAAAGTATTAATTTAAAGATGTATAACCATTACCCATGTTTCCCTGAAAATAAGACCCTGCCTTATATTTTTTGCCACCAAAAAAGGCACCAGGTCTTATTTTGGGGGGAGATGTCATCCACTGACTCATTTCATTTGCGCACATCACCCCCAGCCTCTTTTTTGCTATCAGAGGCCTTCAGGAACTTTTTCGTCCGGCAAGGCCAACAAGGATTTCCTGAAGACCTCTGCAGCTGATAACAGCTCCAGATCGATCCAGAGCTCTGTTATTGGCTACAGAGGCCTTCAGGAAAGGCTTGCCGGCTAAAGCAGAAGAAATATGCCAAGGTGTGTGAGGCTTGGCTGCAACTATCTGAAGGTAAGTAGTAGGGCAGCTTCACCCCCCCCCATCCCCACCCTAGCTTAATTTTTATCTGTGCACCCTGGAGTGGGTAGGGTCTTAATTAGGGCTTATTTTGGGGGCAGGGCTTATATTGGGTGCATGTGTAAAAATCAAGCTAGGACTTACTTTTTAAGTAGGTCGTATTTTCGGGGAAATATTGTATATGTTTTTTACTGTTATTTTCCCTCTAAAAGATTTCAGCTTATTTTTCAATTGAATTGTACAGCTTATGTGTTAATATGTTAAATAGGTTAAAAGTAGAAAAAATTCTGAAGTGATTTATCTTGGACTGATTTTTTCACATCTCAAAAGCCTTATATTTTAATGGGTGTAGAGACTTTTTATATCCACTGTAAGTATTTGTTATAAACCACAAATTAATTCAAAATAACACTATGTGCACCGTGAAATCATTGCACAAATGATTATCATGCCATTGACGTCTAATGCAAGTGCACCATTTGTGTAGTCATGTCACAATATGTGTAATCATGTCTATTATAAATGCTCATAATTCTAACTTTCACCATGTTCCACACATACAGTATGTATTTATTTTGCTTTTTTTTTCTTTCAATCATTGGACAGCAATTGTGTCAACATCAAGTGTTCTGTCTCATTGAAGACTTCCATGTGGAAATTCCCACCACTTTTTTTTATAAATCCGAATTAGCTCTGGTTTTTAAATTTATATTTTTAAAATTAATTAATCATCATGTGTATTTGTATCTAATATTTTTTTCACTTTTTCCTAAGTCCATCATGGATGGTAAAATGTCGCTTTGTGATTTTCATATTTCCAACATCGATTCAAAATACCTTTATACATCTTAGATAATTTACGTGGTGATGGTACATTATCTTATAATAATTGTCTCTTAAATTCTAACATACAGTAAATTTCATTCCTTTTAAACCACACTGTCTCCCATTGATCCCTCTATATATTATAACCAAAATTCTTAGCCCATTTTAACATTTCAGATTTCAACAAAAAATGTTCTTTTTAGCAATCACATGTTCATTCTTTGTTAATGTGTACATTCCACCTTACGTTGTTTTATTTCAGTCACCTTTTTATTTATATTAAAATCTCATTCGTAATTGTGCATATGAAAATGATTGAAAACTAGTTCCCTCCATAGTCAGTTGTTCTCTTGACATTTTTGCAGTCCAGATCTTTTACAACATCTAAACAATAGAAATAGCTAATATAGAATCTTGGTCTGAGAACCAGTTTGGTGCAATAGTTAAGGCACCAGGCTAGAAACTGGGAGACCATGACTTCTACAGGTAGTCCTCAACTTATGATTCTAGTGATGGTTCAGTTATGATAGCCTTGGAAAAAGTAAGAACCTGTATTCACACTTTAAAAAGGTACCAAAAAAAAGCTCTTGGTTATAACATTGAATAGTTACTACTAGTATGGGACAGCTATTTGTCTCACTCAATTTCTCAAATTATGGTTTGTGCATAGTGCCTCATTGAAATATGGGTTGTTTATTTGTGGCTCAATATGTTGGACAAGTCCATTCCAAGAATGGAGAGAAGGCTTATGAAATCAATATTAATCAATGTTCAATGTTAATTATATTCAATGTTAATGAATATAATTTCAAAGCAAATCAAAATTATGACTTAGCATTATATATGAATTAGGAGAATATGTTGCATATTGTGAGCCTGAGAAGACCCCTTTACAAAGGGAGCTGGCAGGGAAGCAATCAACCCAGGCCAAACCCTCTAGAAAGCATAATGTGAACATTACTCTGTTCATTCGCTGTTGCTGGCAATCCCACTACAAGTTGACCAGTTGAGCAGCAACCATTTGATGTTATGATGGACCTCCCCTGGTTCTGAAGTTCCGACAGCTGGGCCCCCCTCCATGGTCACTTGATTGAATTTTGGGCATTCAGCAACCAGCCAACACTTACAGCCATTTGCAGTGTTGCACCGTCATGTGACTACATTTTATGAAGATTTTGCCAAAATCTGGCATTTACTTCCAGTTTTCAGTAAAACAATTGTGCAAAACAATTTATTTGCTTAATAACTGTGGCATTCACTTAACTTTGGCGGTTGCTTTACAATTGCAACATTCTCTTAACAACTGCCACAAAAAGGTCATAAAATTGGATCAGGCACATGGGTGACCCACTTTACAACTATCACTACTTATGACCATGATGGACAGGCTTCATTACAGTCATAAGTCAAGGACTATCTCTATTACTTTATACCATAAATGTGACTAGAAAGGAATGTACAGTGTTCAGACAGAGTGGCAACTGAACAGTAGAGGGATGCTGGGAGGATGAAAAATGTATATAATGTATACAACCCTCTGAGTATAGGCTTACTCTACACTCCCTTGATTAAAAGGAGGATGTTGTGATATCGATAGTATTAATACATGATTCACCTGCTATTCTGTACATGACTTTTGTATCTGGAACAGGAGAGAACATTTTTTTGAAGCAAAATGTGGAGAGCTTGTTAATAAATAAGACTTTATGTATATATAATTTTGTGTTACACATATATATGCACAGGCACACAAACTATTTCAAATTAAATTAGATTAGCCTAGGAAGCTGAATAATGGTAGGTACCGGTAAGTAGAAATTTGCAAACCACTTCCAAATTGTTGCCAAGTGTGAATATAGTTATGTGTTCAATAGACCAGACTTGGTTCAAGAGAGACTATCCATATTCATAAATCATTTTTCCTCTGAGAAAACCAAAGAGTGGAACTCTTATTGGACCTTTACATTCCTGATCTGATCTGAGGCAAGCTAAATAGCAGTTTTACATTTAAAGATGAATAGTTAGCTGGGGAAATGAGCAGCATGATGGCCTAGTGGTGAAGATGCTCACCTCCCACTTGGAAGGTTGACAGTGCAATCCTAAGGAAAGGAATGAAGGAAGGGAAAGAAAGAAAGAGAGAGAGAGAGAGAAAGAAAGAAAGAAAGAAAGAAAGAAGGAAGGAAGGAAGGAAGGAAGGAAGGAAGGAAGGAAGGAAGGAAGGAAAGAAAGAAAGAGAAAGAAAGAAAGAAAGAAAGAAAGAAAGAAAGAAAGAAAGAAAGAAAGAAAGAAAGAAAGAAAGATTTGCTAATTCCATGTGGCGTCAGGAAGGGCATCTGGCCAACAAATGCTTAGCTCCATCCAGTCACCCCAACTCTACCCCGAATTCAGGGATTACTGTGTCATGAAAAAGGAATTTAGTTAATTGGGGGAATGCCATATTCCCCACAGAGATTGGGGGGGAAGGGGTTACTCCCTTTCTAAATTTTTACAAAGAGCAGAGAAACAACTTCTGGGTTTCTTTAAAGAACAAGTAAAGCTCTTTTGTACAAGTTTACGGCAAATTAAAGTATATAGCAAGTTGGGTCTAATACCTATTCTCTGTGCTCTGAAGAGAGTTCAAATCTTCCATTTAATTTTCTACTCATTTGAATGTTGAGGCAATAATATAATCAAAGCATGTGCTGAGGCATTTGCAGAGTCTGGATAACATAACATATTAGTTATCTTTACTAATGGCACGTTCAGAGACCATAAGCCTCCAAATAGAAAATGTTCCAGTATAAAAAAGAGAATGATAGCTCTCTTGATGCTGCTTGTATTTCCTAAGTGCTTTGACTTAGTTCTGGTGAAATAAATTGTTAAACTACTGGTTCAGTGTGAACCAGTAAGCAGGATATACCTCCCACCGACATACATTTGAAAAACTGTACTGCTGTTCAATATAAACCTTTTTCTTTAACTCAGCATCAGCTATTCAACAATGTTTATGAAACCTCTCATGAACTTCCTAAACATGAAAGCAAGGTGTCTGAATAACCATTATCTAGTAACTGCTGCTATTTCTTTCAAGTTACTAGCAGGATTTCTGTAGATAAGATTTATACATTTTTAAGCATTCCATAATTCCTCCAAATCTTCATGAAATGAAATTACCATGGATGGTTTTATATGATTTGTTGTTAACAAATCAATGCTGATTGCAAATATATCACTCTATTTTCTTCTGAATGTAAAATTGATTATTATACAGTATGCATATGTGGTAATTACTTTCTGAGCCCAAAACTGCTCAAATGGGTTTATTTATCCTTTTTCAATCTTCTGGACATGTATACATTTCAGTAATTTTCTTCCTTTCAACAACCTAAGATTCACAATTATTAGTTAAATATTAATTGAGAAATTATTTTTCTGTCTTGTTCTTTGTCATATTTTATCTAATTAGTACTTGCGAATGATGCTGAATAAAATCATGTTCAGAATGGGAAAGATTACGTTTTATAGGATTGACGGAAAGTATCTGAAGAAGACATTTAATCATTCTAAATTGACAGATTTTAATGAATGTTTAAGGGACAACAGCAAAATAGAGATACTGTATGACAGTGATTTTGATTATGTGTCATGAAGTTGGATTTCATTTCTTACTGACCACATAGATCAGGGGTGGGCAATTTTCTCAAAGGGCCAAATGAGAAACTGGGACTGTTGTGGAGGGCTACCTTGCCTGTTGATGCCCCGCCCTGCCGACCTCCCCTCTCCTGATGCTGCTGATGCTACAGGCTGGACAAGGACAGCTAACTGGCCGGATGTGGCCCCCAGGCTATACAATGCCCAGGTCTGACATAGATAGACCAGGATGAGATATGAAAGAAGTGATTGATAAAATACTTTTTAGATTGATTTAGAATTGAATTATTTTTCCCTAGAGTATAACTTGATCAGTTCTTATTCCAGTTCTGATCACATTCTTGATGGGGAAAAAGATCTGAATGGTTCCAACAAGATAGTTTACCCTGCCAACGGAACTGGGGAAATTCAGCCCAGTCCAATATGGTATGAGGAAATTGGAAGCTCAATAGTAATGTCTTCGGAAATGTATCTATTTTAGCAAGATACTGCAAAGCTATGTTGAAACTGAGCAGATTATTTCTTGAGAGCAAAATAGCCAAGACGGTCATCTGAAAGTATGGAAAAATGCCAGTTAAATAGAAAATAGGTGTTCATTTTAGTCCCATGCCTGTCATTCATTGACCTCCATGCTAACTTAAAGTTTAAAAAAGAAAGGTGTATCTTAACTATAAATACAACTGTTCACACAATTTTGGATTCTATTTTGAGTAGGGAGTTGTAAATTGTGCAGAGCTATAGTTAAATTCAAGCACCCCCTAGTACAACAGATTGTCAGATTTCATGGAAGTTGGCAAGAAAAACATTGTTCACTTTTGAGTTTCTCTACCTATTAAGCTAATACTTGAAGGAAGATTTGTGTATATGTGTATTTGAATGTATATCCAGTAAACAGTGATATGTGCTCCGAGAGATGGATTTTGTTTACCTGTGTGACCTGCTCTTTCAAGACTTGCTTGGGCTATCACAATAGTACTGTCACATCTGGCAAAATACCAATCATAATGTCAGCAGGCTAAATAAACAAACTTAAATGTAAAAAAAAACTAAAGGGCATCATTCAGACTTTCAATTTGAGCCATTATTGAAAACTCCCCAAACACTTTTCATGTCAGAAATGCAGAAATGTATTAAATATTATTTGAATTTAAAATGTAGCATTTTATTTGATGACTATATTATGTACAGAACTGATATCCAAAGCGGGCCCATGTAACATGTTTATACTAGCCTCCCTCCCAAATTTATGCTTGAACTTTGCCTGTCAGCCACTTATCTTACTGAGTACAGTAGTTGTAACATACAGTTCTCACTAGAGGCCTTGGTGTTACACATTTTTGTCCTCTCTGGAAACTCAGATACAAGTAGTCCTCGCTTAAATCACAATTGAGCCCAAACTTTCTGTTTCTAAATAAGACATTTGTTAAGTGAATTTTGCCCCATTTCACAACCTTTCTTGCCAGAGTTGTTAAGTGAATCACTGTAGTTGTTGTTAGTAACATAAGTGAATCCAGCTTCCCCGTTGACTTTGCTTGTCAGAAGATCACTAAAGATGATTGTATGACCCTGTGACACTGCAACCATCATACTTATGCCAAGCGTTTGAATTAAAAAAAAGAAATTTTTTTTAAACCTTTATTGTTAAAACAAAAGTTGGACATGGTGGCAGCATCTCCACCATACAAAATATACAAACTATCACCTACATTTCTTATCTCTTCAATATGCATTACTACTTACTAATTCTATATACATACTTAACTTCTTTTACATATTTACAGATATATACTACATTACATATTATTGCATCTTGTTTCAATCTATACTTCCTTGTTTTTGTCTGTTCTGACTTCCATTCCTTAAATCTAACCATTGATAAAATTTATTCCAAATCTCATAGTATTCTGTTTCTTCTTTATTTTTCAGTTCTAACGTCCGTCTATCACATTCTGCACATTCAAGTACTTTCTTTATTATTTCCCATTCCTTCTGTATGTTTTCACTCTTCCATTGTTGGGCATAAAATTTCTTGCTGCTGTTATGATATGTAGTGTTAAATATATTAACCCTATACTTAAACCTTCGTTTATAATTCCTAATAGAAATAGTTCTGGTTTGAATTCCACTTTCTGTCCTGTCATTTCTTCTAGCCACATTTTGATCCTTTGCCAATATTCTTTTGCTTTTCTACATGTCTACCGTAAGTGGTAATAGGTGCCCGGTATGTGATTACATTTCCAGCATTTTGGTGACAAATGTTTATACATTTTGGCTAGCCTAGCTTGTGGTAGGTACCACCTATAAAACATTTTATATAGGTTCTCTTTATATGACATGGCCAAAGTTAGTTTCCTGTTTCTTTCCCACAATTTTTCCCACTTTTCCAATTCAATATTGTATCCAAAGTTCTTTGCCCATACAACCATCATCTCTTTAACACGCTCTTTCTCCATTTTGTATCCTAATAAAAATTTATACATTGCTTTAATCATTTTCTCCTCTGTCCCCAATAAAAGTTTACCTAATATCGTTAAATTTCTGCTAATGCCCCACGTTCCCATATCTTTCATGTAATTTGATTGAATTTGTAAATATGACCACCATTCCAATTCTAATCCTTGTTTTTTTAGCTGCAGTCTGGATTTTAATCTCCCCTGTTCATCTAATATATCTTTGTATATTACAATTTTTCCCCAGTTGATAAGATTTGGATATACCACCTCTTCTAGGGTGGAGAGCAGGGGTGAAATGTAAAATTTGTTACTACCGGTTCTGTGGGCATGACTTGGTGGTGGTGGGGGTAATGTGACTGGGTGGGCATGGCCAACTTTTTTTTTTAACTTTTCAAAGCATTTTGTCTGCAAATGCAAAAAAATACTTTGAAAAGCCTCTGCCAATCAGGAACACAGCTGGGATCGTAAGAGCCTTTTCAAAGCATTTTTTTAACCACCTCTTCCGCTGAAGAGGTTGCAGAAAAAAATGCTTTAAAAGTCTCTCTGATGATCCCAGCTGAGTTGCCTGATCATCAGAGAGACTTTTCAAAGCATTTTTTAAAACGATCAGGCAACTCAGCTGGGATCGTCAGAGAGACTTTTAAAGCATTTTTTTCTGCAACCTCTTCCGGGGAAGAGGTGGTTAAAAAAATGCTTTGAAAAGCCTCTGACTGTTGTAATCAAATGACCACACACAGAAAGGTTGAGGATATATGTCGTGTTTATTGCTTTACAGAGTGACATTATATAGTTTGTTACCTTCAGCCACAGTGTACTTGTCAGCATCTTATTGGTTCACAAAGTCTTTCAAGCAACTAAAGCCATAAGATCCTTGGTTGACCATTACTACTGCTTGCTTAAGCACTTATAATGTTTATCTATAGTTAAAGTCTAACATATGTCCTACTTCCTCTTCTCCTGTTCCTCTTATCTACAGATTTAGGGTCTTATTTTCTAATGCCATTTCCTGGCACCTACTACCATGCATGTAACCTTCCTTATCTGAGGTTTGCCATCCAAGATAGGAACATTCCTGCACGTATACATACGCCTACATCTGACATCCCAGCTGAGCCGCGCAATCATCAGAGGCTTTTTTTTTCTTTTAAAAGCATTTTTTCGGTGGAAGAAGTTGTAGAAAAAAATGCTTTTAAAAGTTAAAAAAAAGCCTCTGATGATCGTGCGGCTCAGCTGGGCATGGTGGGGGGGGGGGGGGCGCAGGGATTTTTGCTACCGGTTCTCCGAACCACCCGCCGCCATCACTACCGGATCAGGTGAACTGGGAGCATTTCACCCCTGGTGGAGAGCCAGATCGGTATTTCCCTATAGTTCCGTTTTTTTTTTTTATATCTCCAATAATGCCTGTCATATATGATGCCTTTGGAAGTATTGGTGTGCCTTATGTCTTTCATATCAGAGGAATGCATGCCATTCTGCTTGTGTGCCATGATCTTCTAATGTTAATAATCTTTTGTTTCTTAGGGTTATCCATTCTTTGACCCAGGTGATCATTGCCACTTGGTAATATAGTTCCCAGTTGGGCAATCCAAACCCTCCTCTTTCTTTGGCCTCCTGAAGTAGTTTCAGTTTAATTCTTGAGTTTTTCCCCTGCCATATAAATTTCAATGCAATTTTGTTCAAATTATCAAAATATTTTCTCTCTAATTTTATAGATATATTTTGGAATAAAAAGATTAATTTTGGCAGAATTTTCATTTTAATGGTTGCTATTCTACCCATCAAGGAGAGTTGGATGTTTCCCCATCTCTCCAAGTCTGCTTTTATCTGAAATAATAATTTAATATAATTCTCCTCCTTAATCAATGTGCATCTTGCCGTCAAATAAATCCCTAGATACTTTACCTTTTTTACTAATTGTATATTTATTCCCTTGGCCAAATCGTCTTTCTGTTTATTTGTCATATTTTTAGCAATCGTTTTAGTTATTTAGTTATTATTTACTTTTAATCTGGCTACTTCTCCATATTCCTCCAGTACCTCCATAAACCTCAAACCCGATTGTAATGGTTCCTCTAGTATGAAGACTAAATAATCCGCAAAAGCTTGTAATTTGTAACTTTCTCCTTTGATTTCCAATCCTTTAATCTGTGTATCTTTTCCTATTATTCTTGTTAGTACTTCCAAAGTCAATATGAATAATAATGTGGATAATGGACACCCTTGTCTCATGCCTTTATGGATTTTAAAATTTTTTGTCACTTCTCCATTCACTATTGCTCTAGCCTCCTGTTTGGAATATATTGCCGTAAACATGTTTAAAAATTTATCACCAAAATCCATGTATCTTAGTTGTTGCAGCATAAACTTCCATTTGACATTATCAAAGGCTTTTTAGGCATCTAGAAACATCCATACCACTTGCGTCTTGCTGTGTATTTCATAATATTCTAGTGTATCAATATTATTCTCATATTGTTCCTAATTTGTCTTTTTAGCAAAAAGCCATTTTGATCCACATGTATAAATTCATTTAGAAATTCAATCTTTCAGCTATTATTGACACAAAAATTTTATAATCTGTATTCAACAGCGAGATAGGCCTATAGTTTTTAATTTAATTAAAGTTAAGTCAGTATTTTCTTTCGGAATCAATGCGATATTTGCTTCTGCCCATGATAGTGGAATCTTTGCCTCATTTAACACTGCATTATATACCTTAATATATAATCTATAATAAATAGACATAAGATATGAATAGAGGAATGCAAGAAGAAAGTAAGATTCTATCCATGAACATTAATGGACCAAGCGTTTGAATTTTCATTACATGACCCTGGGATGTTGCAACATTCATAAGTGTGAAAAACAGTCATGTCACTTTTTCAGTGCTGTTGTAACTTTGAATGGTCACTAAATGAAGTGTTGTAAATCGAGGACTCCCTCTATTGCTATAAAAGCATTTCAGGTGTACTATTTATTTGTTTATTTATTTATTACATGTATTTATATGCCGCCATTCTCCCGAAGAACTCAGGGCGGCGAACACAAGTTAAGAAACAAGTACAGTAAAATCCCATTTTAATCCAAATAATTAATTAATAGTAAATAATAAAACCCAGAGTCAGAGTCTGCCTATTTGTTTGAATAGCCAAGTCTTCAAGTCCCAACAGAAGGAACAGAGATCCGGAGCCGTCCGGAGCTCGGTAGGTAATTCATTCCAGAGGGTGGGAGCACCCACAGAGAACACCCTACCCCTGGGCACAGCAAGACGTATACTATACTATACTGTACCAATGATGGCTAACCTTTTTGCCATCTTGTGCCAAAAATGGGGGGAGCCCGGGGGGGTCGCATGCACACATGCCCACATCCATAATTCTATGCGCCCCTCCGTGAATGCGTGTGTCAGCGTTCCAGAAAAGCCCCAACTCCAAGTAAAGACGCAGAAGCAAGCATTTTTCCAAAGTTCTCTTTACTAGAATAGGCAAACTGGCACATCTGGGAAAACCCAAATCTGAAAAGCCCGGGTTTTCCTTCAGTAAGTCAAAGCTCCCAAAACCATCCCCTTTCCCCCCAGTCGATCACATGCTCCAATCAACGTCCGCTCCATCTCGATCCAACCCCCTGACCACTCCTTCTCCAGATGCTGGATCGCCCTGACCTTGACCGACAGGAAGAATGCTATTATGTCTACTAACAACCCCTCTCCTTAATCCCCCCTCCTCCTTTCCCACATATGAGAAGATGGCAGCATTGAAGCTTCCAGCCTAATATGGCTTCCAAAGCTGACAGCGTGCGCAACAACCCCTCCCCCAGTGCGCTCCCCCTGCTTTTGGCATGCAGTGGCCCAGTGGGCCCGGTAGGCCCATTTTTCACTCTTCCCAGTTAGGGAACGGGCTATTTCTGGCCTCCCGAGGCTTCTAGAAAGGCTCTGGAGTCTGGGGAGAGCGAAAAACGGGCCTCCCTCCCCCAGAGGCCCTCCGGAGACCAGAAACAGTGTGTTTCCTGACTTCTGGTGGGCCCAGAAGGCCTGAAAATCAGCTGGCCAGTGCGCAGGTGCATACCGGAGGTGAGCTCATGTGCCCACTGATATGGCTCCGTGTGTCACCTGTGGCATGCGTGCCATAAGTTTGCCATCATGGTACTATACGCTGGGGTTCTTGCTGCCTTAAATACTGTTGTAATTTCTGAATTAGGTCTCTCAGAGAAATGGTTCTCATGACCTCACAGCCAGGTCCTTTTCCAAAATCTCAGCTGGTGCTGCCAAGCTCCAGCAAGAAGAGAGAACCAGCAGCCAACTCTAACTTGCCGCTTAAGACATGGGCAGCATGGAACTCAGCAGGAGCCTCTACCATCCAGCCTGCAAATAGGAGGAAGGCAGAGATGCAGAGAATGCTTGAATATGCCAAAGGCCTGCTAAATGTGACAGGATTAATTGGAGAGAAAACTAAAGCAGATCAAGGTCAACTCTGCTTTGATGGAGTCAGGGGCTGTTGCTATTCAGTAAGTAGCTTTGCTCCATAAGGGCTGTTGGAACAGTGTTATTGTGAAGGCCTCAAGTTAGTTCCTCCTGGGAGAATTTCCTGTTTCCTTAAATTCTGACCTGGTGCTCGACTCCACACACTGCCATTTCACTATGGTACTTCAGCTCAGGGGTGAAATGCTACCGGTTCGCCCCAGTTCGGGCAAACCGGTAGTAAAAAAATGCTTTAAAAAAGTAAAAAAAGGTTCCAAGGATTGCGCGGATTGTCAATCAGCTGTGCTGTGCAATCATTGGAACCTTTTTTTTACTTTTTTAAAGCATTTTTTTTACTACCAGTTCAGGTGAATAGGTAGTAAAAAATGCTTTTAAAAAATAAAAATAAAAGGCTCCTGACGATTGCACGGCACAGCGGAGTGTGCACTTCCAAACTGGTAGGGAAGGTAAGAAGATTTCACCCCTGATTGAAACTTATCAAGGAGAGCTTCAACCTAGAAATAAGGAGAAATTTTCTGACAGTGAGAACAATCAACCAATGGAACAGCTTGCCTTCAGAAGGAGCTTCATTACTGGAAGCTTTCAAAAAGAGATTGGACTGCCATTTGTCAGAAATAGTGTAGGGTCTCCTGCTTGGGTGGGGGGTTGGACTAGATGACCTACAAGGTCTCTTCCAACTCTGTTAATCTGTTAAAGGTTCTGGTGAGTTGGCAGAGGCAAATTGACAATGGCGAGCTGGCGGCTGTGAGCTGGCCTCGCCCTACTGGCCACATCATGTCCCATTCTAGTCCAGGGGTCTACAACCTTAAACACTCAAAGAACCATTTGGATCCATTTCCCACAGAAAAGAAATACCGGGAGCCACAAAACTCTTCTTGTGCCTGATTATTTTTTGAGCGGCCACAAAACTAGCATATGTAGTTGAATTAAATGTTCTGTTTTCTTCTGAAACTTTTCTTTTCTTGGATTTATCCATGGTTGACCTACCGGGGGTTGAAAAGTTCAATAAATCGTGTGCCAGTGGATGTTGCACATTGGTGGTTGTGCAGTTTTCATTGTTCCATTTAATTTCTTCTTTCTAATCTTCAATAAATCCTCCAGTGAACAGATTATGTATACTAAGTCAAGTTCTCTGAGTCTTTTCCTCAAAATAGTCAAGTTTAAATAACAAGCAACAAAGTTTCTCTTTTCAAATAACAAGCAGCCTGGAATTTACACTTTATCTTTTCAGCTGGCAACCATTTATCCATCTCCGTTTGTCTTTTCCCTTTGCTTTTGAAGGCATAATTATTTCCTCTTCTCCTTCCTCTCTCCCAAACATAGTCCAATCTCATTTATCCACCAAAAAGTAAAGGAAAAATATATCCAGATCTGTAGTCAAACATTTCCAAAAAGTCAGTAATTTATGTTATCCACCAACAGGTCTTTCGTCTTTATGCCCCAATAGTTCTCAGCCGCTGTTAATACTGGGGCAGACTAATTGTAATTCAACATTTGTGGGTAGTTCCTGCCTGGGTTGATGTCCACTCACCCAGCATACAAACTCCCGGCTCCGCTCTCCGCTTCTCCGCTTCTCCTCCTGCGCATTCTTGTATCCCGGTTGCCACGGTCTCAAGGCAGCCGCCATGGCCGCCGTTCCACCGCCGCCGGCGCAGAGGGCAAGCCTACGGCCCCGAGGAATCTGCCCGTTCCTCTCGGCCGTCTGAGGGTCCCTCTCTATCCCCCTGTCCCTACAAGACAGGGTAGGTCCAACGACCTACCAGCGGGGGCTTGGCAGATGGGGTTTTCCCGGGGCTCCGAAGAGCCTGCTAATTCCCCGTCTGTATCACCGCGGCGCCAACCGGAAGTCCCTCGAGATTGTATATTTCAAATATTTTAGAGATGCCAGTTCTCTAAGGATCCAGACCTGCAGCAATTATTAAATTACTTTGTTACATTGCTGTTGTCTATGTGGCAGAACCTGACAGTTGTGAAGCCTAGCTCAAGAACGATGTAACACAATCCAGTCAAAGTTCAGTTCTTTATTTGCTTTAATATTTAGACAGACTCTTACCAGACTAAACCTTTACTACCTTTATCCCAATCAATATATCCTTGGAGATTCTAGGGTAGGGGTGTCAAACTCAATTTCATTGAGGGTCACATCAGGATTGTGGTTGACCTTGGGGGCTGGATGGTCATGGCCAGGGTGGATGTGGCCACCTTTCCTCCTTATCTCCTAATTCCCATCTCCTTCCTTCCTTCCTCCCTCCCTCCCTCCCCCTCCCTCCCTCTCATTCCCAATTCCTTCCTTCTTTTCCTCTTCCCCCTCCCTTCCCTTTCCTGGGGGAGAAGGTGACTCCCCCCCACTTTTAAATGTGGCCTTTATTAAGAGCCAGGGATGCCCACTCAGGTTTGTTGCTTGTTTTTTCCCCAAAAAAAGAGAAATTGCTGGTCCAAGGTCAGCATTGTAACTTTTTAAGGATTTGAGAAGCCATTCTTTTAATTTTGGGATTTCACTTTTTGGGGCAACCCCACTCCTCCTTCCTGCACCTCCTTTGTTTCCAATGAAAAAAGAAATGAGGGAAGGGAGAAGAAGAGGGGGAGAAAAAAGCCACACACTCACTGGGATTTCTGTGACTATTCTTTCTTGACAACAACTATTAGTACATAGCATTTCTTTCTTATTCTTTCTGGTCATGGCCCAGTTCTTTTTGGTTCTATAAATGCATACCTGAGCCAGAACAATGAATCCAATACAATATATTTTGCCTTCTGAAATACATGTTTCCTGAGAGGAGTTGAGAAAGTGCTGTGAATAGATGAAAACATAGTTTGAAGCTTCAAAATTGTCAGATGTTAGATTGAGGTATAGAACAGAGGAAGAGGCATTACACAAATGCAGCTTTAAAATGCTGGTCAAGAGATAAAGAGCATTTTCCTTCTCCCAAGTATAAGGCAAAGTGAGAAAAGAGGTGATTGCTTCACGTTAAGTTGAACACATTCACAGGGAGCTTAGTGTGTTCGGAAGATGGGATCATATAATATGGTCTCCCAAAATCAATTTAAAAAGGGGCTAGCTGAAGTGGTTAAGTGAAGTCACATCAACAGAATGTGATTTGGTTGTATTTTGGAATGAGAGATTTTTTTAATATCTCCTTTGAGGCAAACTCTATATTTTTCCCCTTTTTCTTAATACTACATTATATTGGGGAGTTAGAAGATTTAAATGGACAGAAAGAAGTGAAAAAAGAATATCAGATGGGAATTATATTACCAAGCTTCTATCCTAACCTGGCTAAAAGAGTGGATAGAATTAAGAGATAAAAGAATCTTAGCAATAGAGGGACACAATTTACAAGTAGGATGGCATGCATTCCTTTGAGACGAAAAACACAAAACACATAGCTATTTCAGAAGACACAAATTAAGGAATGCATTACTACAAATTTGGATAAAAATAAAAAAACAGCATTATACAAAAATACCAATCTGGATTTCACCAATGGAAGCATTAAAATACCCAAATTTAATTGAGATGGATAAGATTATAAGATATAGGAATGTACTAAAAGAACAAGGAAATTTGAAATCGAAACAGGAATTAGAACAGGATTTAAATATTGAAATTGATTGGTGGACATATACGCAAATTCAGTCTAAACATAGAGAAGATATAAAATTATATGAAATACAAAATGAGCAACATGAACTAGACAAAATTATACAAGGGACAGAGGAGAAATTAATTAGTAGGATATATAAATTTTTACTGCGGTACAAGATGGAAGACGAGGTAATTAAAGAAACAATGATTAAATGGGCCAAAAATTTTAATTATAATATAGAACTGGAGAGATGGGAGAAAATGTGGCAAATAAATACGAAATTAACTATGTCTGTGGCATTCAAGGAGAACCAGTTGAAGATGTTCTACAGATGGCACCTCCTACCGGCAAGGCTTGCTAAGATGTTCCCGACCAGCTCGCCAATATGTTGGAAATGCAACAAGATCTATGGAACATATTATCATCTTTGCTCTTTTTTTTTTATTGAAAAGTTTTACAAAAAGATTCCCCCCCAATATTCCCCCACCCTTTCCCTCCCCTCATCCCCCCCTCCCCCCCAGACTTCCCAGAGCAAAATACAAGGTATTTCAGTTAACAATCATAAACTAAATTAACCTATCTATCCTCAGACTACTAAATCCCCCCCTGACCCCTTAACTCCACTATAAATAACATAATACTTCTAATACTTAACATTCATTCATAAGATATTTGATATTTTCTTGTCTGATACTTATTTTGAATATAATCAATCCATCTTCTCCATTCCGATACGTATCTTTCTTATGTATAGTCCTTCAAATACACTGAAATTTTCACCATTTCTGCTAAATTCGTTACTTTCAGTATCCACTCTTCAATAGTAGGCAAAGAATCTTCTTCCAGTATTGCGCTACCAACAGCCTGGCTGTTGTTATTAAGTTCAAAATCAATTTAGTCTCTAATACTGTACAATCCGTCGTTATACCCAGTAGAAACAATTGAGGAGTAAATTTCAACCTTTTTTTCAGAATGTTCTGCATCACCCACCAAATTTTTATCTCAAATGCCTTGATTTTCTTACAGGTCCACCATATATGACAATAAGTTGCATCATCACATTCACATCTCCAACATTTAGCTTGAAAGTTCGGATACATACATGATAATTTTTTAGGATCTAAGTGCCATCTTTAAAACATTTTATAAAAATTCTCTCTCAAATTTTGTGCTTGCGTAAATTTAACATTTCTGACCCAAATCTTTCCCCATGTTTCCATCATCACTGGTTCCTGAAAGTTTTGTGCCCATTTTATCATACAATGCTTAACCAATTCCGTTTCTGAATCTATTTCCAATAAAGCGTTATACAACCTTTTAATATGCATCTGACTTTGATCTTTAATCTGTTTCACCAAATTTTTCTCATTTTGCATGACACCAATTTTTTGATCTTCCCTCCATCTAGCTTGAAGCTGACCGTACTGAAACCAAGTATAAATTATCCCTTCTTTTAATACATCTAGAGATTTCAATTGCAGCTTACCCCTTTCCAAAAAAAGAAGCTCTTTATAAGTAATCACCTCTGTTTTTTGTTCTATACTTATATTTTCTATTGCATGTCTAGGATTTGCCCATATGGGTATCTTATAGTTTAACTTATATTGATACTTTTTCCAAACCCTCAGCAACGCATTTCTAAGTATATGACCCTTAAACACTTTATCCACTTTTTTTTCATATAACAGATAAGCATGCCATCCATATAACAAATCATAACCTTCTATATTTAACATTCTCTCTTCAGTTAAATTAAACCAATCGCTAATTTGTGATAAAACAGCTGCTTCATAGTACAATCTTAAATTAGGCATTTTAAGACCTCCTCTCTTACGTACATCCTGTATAATTTTCAGTTTCACTCTTGGTTTCTTCCCACCCCAAATAAAGGTATTAACCCCTTTCTGCCATTCCCTCAAGTTTCCATCTTTCTTAAGCATTGGTATCATTTGAAACAAAAATAAAAACCTAGGTAATACATTCATTTTTATTACTGCTATCCTTCCCAGTAGAGATAGTTGTAGCTTTTTCCAATTTTCCATTTCTTTCTGCACTTTTTGCCAAAGAACTTCATAATTGTTTTTAAATAATTTCGTGTTTGAGGCTGCAATATATACTCCTAAATACTTAACCTTTTTAACTATTTCAAATCCCGTTATTCTCCCTAAATCTTCTCTTTGAGATATGGACATATTTTTAGTTATCATCTTTGTCTTGTGTTGATTTACTTTAAATCCAGATACCTTACCATATTGACCTATTATGTCCAACATATGTGGAGCCGCTTCTATAGGTTGAGATAAAGTAACAACCAGGTCATCTGCAAATGCTTTTAATCTATAATCCTGCTGTCTAATTGCAATTTCTTTTATTTTATCAGAGTCACGTATCTTATTCAACAAAACTTCTAAAGATAAAATAAACAACAATGGAGACAAAGGACAGCCCTGTCTTGTACCTTTCTCAATTTTAAAAACATCTGTTAAACCTCCATTAACTATTATTTGTGCTGTTTGTTCCTGATATATTGCTCTAATTGATTGTATAAAACACTCTCCAAAATGCATTTTTTCTATTATCTTAAACAAAAATTGCCAATTCAATCAATCAAATGCTTTCTCTGCATCCAAAAATATGAACGCTGCAGGGACCTGGTTGTTTTTTTTCCCCAAATATTCCAATAAATTTATAATTTGTCTAACATTATATTTCATTTGCCTCCCTTTTATAAAACCTAATTGATCATTATGAATTGTTTGTTGCATAACTGGCATTAGTCTGTTCGCTAATATCTTGGCAAAAACTTTATAGTCAGTGTTCAAAAGTGATATTGGCCTAAAATTTTCAGGTTTGGTACAATTTTGATCTTCCTTCGGGATCAGTGAAACAAAAGCTGTTCTCCAAGAGGGTGGAACTCCTCCCCCTAATTGAATTTTACAAAATAAAACTCTAAGCGGTTCTACCATTTCAGACTGTAAATTCTTATAATAAACAGCTGTTAATCCATCTGTTCCCGGAGCTTTCCCTATTTTTAACTGCTTAATTGCTGCAATAATCTCCTCAGAAGTTATTGGCTGATTCAATCCTTCCCTCTGTTCTAACGTTAATTCAGGAATATTCTCTTCCTTTAAGTATCTGTCTATATCTATACCTTGTATTGAGTCACTAGCATATAACTTTGTATAAAATTCTAAAAAAGCCTTTTTGATCATATTCTGTTGGTGTACTTCCTTACCTCTAAATTCTATCTTACCAATGACTCGTGATTTCTGTTTTTTCCTCAGCATATAGGCCAACCACCTACCTGGTTTATTGGCATTACAAAATATATTATATTTAGCATATTGTAAACTAGTTGCCACCTGATCAGCCATTAACATATTAAATTGCTCTCGTTGTATATTTATTCTTTCTTTAATTTTCTTATCTCCTGGATTGAGTATAAGTAATTGTTCTTTCTTTTTTATTTCTTCCTCTATCTCTTTCCGCTTCTTTTGTTGTTATAATCTATGTTTATTATTCATATGTATTAAAGTATGCCTCATATAAGCCTTACTAGCATCCCAAATCATTTCCATAGAAGCACCCTTATGCATATTAATAGCAAAAAATTCTTTCATTTGTTTTTTAAACTCATTCACATTTTCTTCATATCTAAATAAATTTTCATTTAGCCTCCAGGACCTCCTTTTTCCCCTCTCTTGTTCCAATTCCACCCAAACCGGACTATGATCAGTTAAAGTTCTTGGACATATCTTCATCTTCTTCACCCTAGAAATAAAATCATTTGTGGTTAGTATAAAATCAATCCTGGAGAAGGATTGATGTCTATCAGGAAAAAAAGTAAAGTCTCTCTCCTCCTCATTGCGTTCTCTCCAAATATCTCTCAGTTCTATATCTTCCATCATATCAAAAAAGGATTTAGGTAATTTCGCACATGTTGAGATCTTTGATAAACTTTTTTTATCTTTCTGTGTATCTATTACTCCATTCCAGTCACCCATTAATATAAAAGATGTATAATCCCATTGTATTATTTTAGTATGTATATGTACCATTAACATTCCAAGATAGGAATTTAGTTGCCATCTTTAGCCTTTCGAAGCCTCATGAGCATCAGTTGAACATCCTCCTCCACCTTACTCTTCGGCCTAGCCCCCCCCCCACTGCTTCTGTTTTTTGAACTTCTTGAGGAAAATGTTGAGGTTGTTGCATTTTTAATTGTTGTTCTGGAAGTTTATAAATTGCTCGGGTCAGTCGTTATTCTCTTGGCTCTCCCTTCTTAGATGGTTCCAGAGTTGGGGGTAGGCCCCCAAGATCCAGGTCTTCTTCCATGGTGATTCCTCCAGCTGCAACTTCAGCATAAGTTTGTTTCTGCTTTCCATCTTTTTCTTCTTGTAGCATCTCCATTTTCTTTCTAACCCCCCCCCCCCGGTGAGGGTGGGTATCCAGCCTTTAGAACATTAACATAAAAATCTTTTGCCTTCCAAACTGTGTTTAACCAGTATCTTTCTCCACTATAAGTCACTATTAAACCAGTTGGAACATCCCATCTGTACGGCACTTGTTGATTTCTCAGTTCATTTACCAAAAAGCCAAAATCCTTTCTGCTTCTTAACATTTTTGGAGGGATCTCTTTCAAAACCGCCACTTCTTGCCCAGCCACTTGAACCTTATTCTTGTAAGAAGCTTGTAAGATGTTGTTTCTAATCCTCCTGGTTGTAAAATAAATCACCACATCTCTTGGCAACTGTCTTTGTCTTGCCAACCAGGAGTTAACCCTGTAGATTTTATCAATTCGACTTGCCACATCTTCTGGTCTTTCTTTAATTATCTCTGCAATAGCTTCAGCACAAATGTCCTTTAGATTTTCCTTACTATTTTCTTTCAGGCCTCTCAATCTCAAGGCAAATTCCATGGATCTATATTGTAACATTACCAATTCATCATCCACCTTCTCTGTTTTAGTCATAATATCTCCTACTTTGTTTTCCAAATTCAAATTGGCCTCATTGATTTCTTCCACTCTCTCTTCCACCTGAATAACAAGTTTTGACAATCCTGAGACTGCAAAAACGATATCATCTCTTATTTCATCATGCTTTACTGCAACAACTTCTTTAATTGACTTTATATCTTCCTCAAATTTCTTTAATTTCCCTTCCACAATTACTGTTAGGTTATTCATAGCTGCAGCTTGGTTATTCATGGCTTCTTTCATAAATTCTTTGAGATCATTAAAAGCAACCTCCTGACTCTGTGAGTCAGCCTGAAGTTGTGCTTTCTGTGTCACTACAGACACTATTGGAGAACCTCCTCCTCCTTTAGCAACTCCTGGCTTAACTTGTTTAGAAGCCATCTTTTTTTTTTTAAAGGATCTTTTTTCCTTTCAAAGCCACAAAATCCCTTGAACAATTTTCAAAAGCTTGTAATTTATAGTCTCTAATTTATCAAGCAAGATAGTCTTTTCTCCACAAACTCTCAATTCTCAGCAGCTTTAATCCACTTTCACAGTGCAAAGTTCTCAATAAGCACTTTCGTTTCTGACTTTCACTTTCACACCCATAACAAAGGTGCCATCTTCAGCCTCCAGCTCAAGGAAATTCAGTTAGAAACAATGTAAGTCCGGAGTTAAGCACTGTTACTTTAAAGCTTGTTCTCCTGTTTCCGCTCTGCCTGCGCTTGTAATCAATTAAACTCACTTTTGCCAGCAGGATTGGACGCGGCGTCTGGCTCTGTTTAAACAGAGTTGTCCCGGATTCGGAGCTTCTTAGTGGGCTGACTGGGGAGCTCTCACCCTCCAAGCCTCTGGAATTATTCCAGAGGACTTTTGGGGAGCTCTACTCACACCCACCGGCTCTCCTCTCCTTCTCCCAATGGAGAGGTTTTTCAGCCGCCAGACAGCCGATTAGCGCTGTCAAAGCGGCTTTTACGAAATCGCGGGGCTGGTGGTCTAAGGAGACCGTCCACGACACCTGCGGTGCCAACCGGAAGTCGGAACATATCATCTTTGGTGGCCTTGCCTGGCGGCAAATATTTGATTTTACATATTATAATGGCTGCATGAATATCATTTGCACAAAATTGGAAAAATAAAAATACACTAACAGAGAAGGAATGATAAAAAAAATCTTAGAGTGTGCCGAGATGGACAAATTAACAAAAGAACTTAAAGAAAAGGAAGATATGTATGTAGTATGGAATAAATGGTACAACTGGCTGAAGATTAGAAATAGTGAACAATAAGAACAGGGGAGAAATTATAAATGTAAAATGTTTATAGGATAAGGTATAAAATGTACAAAATTAATATCATGATTGTTAGGAATTATAATGTAAATAAGAGAAAAAGGGACAAGAAGGAAAAGTACAGTATAAGGGGAAATGGGGGAAGATGTAAATATTAGAAGATGACTGTTACGAAACAGTTGTAAAAAAGGAATTTATATTATGTGTTTTGTGTTTGTTGTGTTGTGTTATAAATAAAAATTAAAAAAAGAATATCAGAATATAAATAATATTTCCTTTCCTCTGTCTTAAACAGAAAGTATCAACCTTAATATAAGATTGGGTATCTCCCTCCAAAAGGCAAGAACCACAATTTTAGAAAAGCAGTTAAAAGGAGGCTTATCAAAGGCAATTGCAGAACAACAGTATACTGTTATGCTGCAAATGTAACTTTGCCTAAATTTTCTTGATGACAGAGCTTCTTCTGTATCATTTGCAAAGCCAGCACAGTTTCCCAAATGCAGGTTATTTGCTCCCCTCTCTCAAAGTATTTAAGGTGTTTTGTAATACAAGGTTGTAAAACAGAGGAGTTGCTACTTTCCTCTAACTCTCAATACCCATGCTGAAAAAGGCAGCTTCTTGAATCGCGTGACTGAAACTTCCCTTACTTATTTTTCTTCTGGGTTTTTATTTTCCAGCTCAGAATGGATAGTAGCAAGAAAGAGATGCTGGATCAGAAGCCTCTCTTGGAAGTACAAGTATTACTCTCCATGGATTCTGCTCCGGATAGAGTCATGGATGGAGGAGCAGGGGGACTTACAGGGGAAAAGATACCCTGGGAAATGATCGCCCCTGTTTGCAGCTTTGAAAAACTCTGAATCATTCAGCTTTTGGAGAGCAATAAGTTTTGACCTGCTATTCTAGCATGCTGCCTGATCATTTGATGCCTGGTCATTTCTTTAATTGCTGAAAAACGTGATGAGCTGCTGCCAAGAATCCCATAAGGAGGATTATCTACAAGCCAGTGAGGGCTTCCTCATTCTTCAAGAAGGACATTAATAGTGAAAAATTAAACAATTATAACTGAAATGAAGGTCTTCTCAAAGATACTATCAGAAATGCTAACAACATGCATGGTCAGAAGGTGAATGCTGTGGGGAGCAGCAAAAGATCTTTCTGCTGGTGGAAATCTTGATCTATATGCAGCAAACAATTCAGATAATTGCTATACTTTTGAGTGATCAGAACTTGAGAGTATTTGATGACAGGTTCATCTGTCATTGCCTTACTGGAATTTCTTTTATAATTAAGTTTCACTGCCAACACTTTCAATAGATTTCACCCGTGATAAATGTAAGGCTGGCCCTTGGAGCAATACCACAAAGTGGGAAGAAAAGGGTGGGTAGTTCCATCATCTCATCATGGTGCTTCCACCTCCAGATAAGCACCATGTGTGTCTTACTACCATTGTTATTATGACCAGCATGGCATTCATGGATGCTTATCTGGTAGAGCAGAACCAAGGGCCTCGTAAAATTGGTGTCTGCATCATAGTTCTGGTAGGAGACATCTGCTTTTTGATTGTGCTGCGCTATGTGGCCGTCTGGGTGGGGGCTGAGGTGAAGACAGCCAAACGGGGCTATGCTATGATTCTTTGGTTCCTCTATATCTTTGTGCTGGAAATCAAACTGTATTTTATATTCCAGAACTATAAGGCTGATAAGAGAAATCTGGAGACGGTGGCTAGAAAGGCACTGACCTTGCTTCTCTCTATTTGTGTGCCAGGATTATACCTAGTGCTAGTAGCCTTGGACAGCATGGAATATATACGTACCTTCCGGAAGAAAGAGGATTTGCGAGGGCGTCTCTTCTGGGTGGCCTTGGACTTATTGGATATCTTAGATATTCAAGCCAACCTGTGGGAACCACAGAAGACTGGTCTGCCAATCTGGGCAGAAGGACTCATGTTCTTCTATTGCTACATATTGCTCCTGATCCTGCCCTGTGTTTCTTTGAGTGAGATTAGCATGCAAGGAGAGCATATTGCTCCCCAGAAAATGATGCTCTACCCTGTCCTGAGTCTGGTGACCATAAACATGGTTACCATATTCATCCGAGCCATTAATATGGTCCTGTTTCAAGACAGCAGAGTCTCTACAATCTTCATTGGCAAGAATATAATTGCCATTGCTACCAAGGTCTGCACATTCCTAGAATATAAGAAGCAAGTGAAGGAGTTCCCACAAAATGCCATTGCACTTGAGCTCCAGCAGAACTCAGTGCCCCACAACCAGACCCTCCACAATACACAAGGCCTTCCTCATGAGCCATCCCCCACCAGGGAGATTTTGGACACATGATGAGCCTCTTCTTAGATATCAGCATTGGTTCTTGTTTGCTTGGGTGGAGAGAAGGGGCAAAGAAGTAATACTGCTCTCATCCCAGCATAGAGAGTTGCTTCCAGCACAAGATTTTAACAAATGGAGGAACATCCCCTGCAACTCAGGTATTTCCAAGGGGCCCTCTGGAAAGAAAGCAAAACCAATGGACCTTCCAAAAAGAACCTCATCCACTCCAGCATCTGATCTTTTCTATCTGTTTGTTACCTGTGCTTCAACTTGTAAGAAATGAGAATTTGTTATCACAGCCTTTTTTAAAGAAAGGGACAGGGCGGGATGGGGCAGGATGGGAGAATCAGGACTGGCACTTCAGTCAGCGCACCAGTATATTGAGTCTTATTGGAAATGGTTGTGTTTACAGTTTCTTATTTTCAAACAAAACAAAAACAAAAAAAGGTCCCGTATAATCGCTGCAGAAAACTGGATTTGGGGCAGTTTTTTAAATCTTTGCTAAGTAGATCCTTTGCTCTGTTCAGTTCCTCTCAGCAAGCAGCAGCCTCACTCATTCGGCCAGGAAAGTTCTAACATTGCCAAAGTCTTCAGCCAGCCCTTCAAAGAATCTTATTTAACATCACATCTCATATTTTAAGAACATTTATTATAAATCATTTATAAAATGATTCAGTGCAAGATTTCTATTTTTCAGAAAACAAGTATTTCTGTTTCATTCACATGTATGCACACTTCAGTTCTGATGGCATGAAGTTCCAGAGCTTTTCAGGCTACACTGGCCTGGGAAAATATACAGGTAGTACTATAAATGGAAACTGATATTCTCAGAATGATGAACATTCACTTTTATTCCTGCAGCAGCTTAATTTATAACTCTGCTGCTTTTATATGAACTACACAGACTGCCTCTAAAATAAGGCATGGGACAATCCCTTTACGCAAGAACTATTGGGACACAAAACAGAGCAACAGTTTCCCAGCAAAAATGTTGCACAAGCCTGAAAGCAATGCAAGACTATTTTTTTCTTAATGATCTCCCATCCTCTCACTGGTGTCTTGATCACATACCAACAGATTTTTCCAGTGTATGCTAATTCAGATACCAGATTGGATACCTCATTTGGCCATGCATATCCATTCCTCACTTAGCAACCTGAAACAAGGAATCAAATTTGGTATTTTGCCATACTATCCCCCATAAAAATATATAGTCAATCTTATTGTGGTGGGATTTACTATATGCTTTTAAAGCTCAGTCTTGTCAGTAGGTAAGGGTATGAACATTTGGCCTATAAATTGAAAATATTCAACTTGTTCATTACAGCGGACAATAAAAGCAAAAGAATTGGCAGAAGAGAATCTAAACATTCTTGTATAAAGTAGCCATTCTCTCAGCCAAAAAAGCAGTAGAGGGGAATATAAAGGGAAGAAGCACTAGGAACATAAGTTTTGAAGATATTACATATCCTGAAACATGCAAATGTTTAAGGATAATGCAGTCTTGCTCTGGATCTGGGGTAGGGTATTGGGCATTAACCAAGTCACTACCTACATTGACCTTACTGCTCTTACTAGTTTACTAATTTTAGGCTCCCAAAACATGTTCAGGGTGTTGCTATCCCTGAAGACTATATGAAGATGCTTAGTGCATTTCATTATTTTGTCAATTGTCTCAGGTCTGTGTGATGTAGCTCCAAAAAGTTTAGTTACACCTAGACCTGTGCATTTTATTTTGTTTGAAGATCATTCTATGTAATAAAGGGTTCTGGACACCCACCCACCAAGCTTTCTTTTTTGACATGCGTATTTTCCTTTTGTGGTTATTGTTGCTCTTATTTATCCAGAAGTTAGCATGCCCCCTATGAATATCAAAGGTAAGAGCAATGATTTAATTTTTGAACAAAGAGTCTTGTTTTCTTTCTAGTTTATGCGAAAAGGACATTAATTGATTAGAGCAGACAAGATCCACAAACCACTTTGTGAAAGAGAACCCTTTCAACATAAATTCATCAGAAGAATATAGTTTTTAAAGAAACATGGTTGAATAATTTGAGAAGGTACAAGGAAAATGACTGATTCAAAATAGCATTTCATGTGCCAAAGAGTAGCATCAGAAAGGACAATGATATCCATGAATAAGGATTTTATTTTATCAAACCAACTCCTAATTCTATTGGGCTATTGTAGGTTTTCTATGCAAAATATATAATATACTATAATAAAATATAATAGGTTTTTCATTATATTAAATTATATTTAATTTAAATATTAAATATATATATGACCTAATTCCAAGCGTAAACCATTAAATACCAAGTCAAATAAGGAGGTAAGGAGTAAAGAGAAAGGAGAAAAATACAGATATAAAGTAGATGTGGTAAACATACCCAGAGTAAGCTACAAAAAACTTAAATGCCTATACACTTAATGCTCAAAGTTTACAGAACAAACAGGATGAACTCGAAATACTAGTACATGAGGGCAAATATGGTATAATGTAGTTGCCATTACAGAAACTTGGTGGGATGAAACTCATGACTGGAATGTACTAATAGAAAGATACAAACTTCAAAAGAAACAGACCTAACAAAAGAGGAGGTGGAGTTCCATTATATCGGGTGTCAAATTCAAGGCCTGTGGGGCAAATCCAGCCTCTGAGGTGCTTAAATCTGGCCTGTGGGGCTGGCCTGGAAATAGCAAAGGACCGGTCCGTGGTGCCTCTGGCAGTCAAAATGGGGCATGGGGGTGCACAGCCCGGATGGCCTCCTGCAACACTCTGCTGGCCAAAATGGGGCATGAGGAGGCCACACGAGCCCCCCCTGCACCCCATTTTCAGCCTGGACAGCTTTCTGCAGCACTTGCCAGTCAAAACGGGGCATCGGGTACACGAGGCCCCCCCCATGCCCTGTTTTGGCCAGCAAAGTGCTGCAGGAGGCCGTCCAGGCCAAAAAGGGCATGGGGGGGAGGATGCCCCATTTTGGCTGGCAGGGTGTTGCAGGAGGCATCCGTCCCATCTCCTCCCCTCCCCTGGCCAGCCCAAAGAGGAGAACTACAATGCTAATCCTCGAAGAAATCCAGTTTGACACCCCTGCATTATATGTCAGAATTCACTTCCTCTCTACAGAGATGCACATAACAAAGGATGAAAGCTTTCTACAATGCATATGGGTCAACATAAAAGGAAAAAAACCAGTAGCATTGCCATAGGTGTATACTACAGGCCACCCAACCAAGTAGAAGAAGTAGATAATCTTTTTGCTACTCAGTTAAATGTATGTAGGAAACACCACAGTAGTAATGGGGGACTTTAACTACCCTAACATCAACTTAGAGGCAAACTGCATCAAGTGGGAGTTCAAACAGATTCCTGACCCAGCTAGCTGACAACTTCATCACCCAAAAGGTAGAAGAGGCAACTACAGGGACAGCTATATTGGACTTTATTCTTATTAAGAGCGAAGAAGTGATAGTGGGGATTGAAGTTGCAGGAATTTTAGGGGAGAGTGACCCTGTCATATTAGAATTCAATATAAAACAAACACAAGCAACAGAGCATAATCAAACCAGTGTCTTAGATTTTTAAAAAGCTGATTTCAACAAACTCAGAGACAGCTTGGGAAGGATACCATGGATGAAAATCTTAAAGGAGCAAATCGACTGAAGAAGCTTGGGAAACTCAGAAAAATACAATTATAAAAGCCTAGCAAGTTGAATACTACTAAACAAGAAAAACAAGAAATCCAAGAAAAAAGCCAACATGGTTTTACAAAAGACTCTCAGACTAATTGAGAGGGGAAAATAAGAACAAAAAATGGAAAGAGGGACACATAATTAAGGCAGAATACCAACAAATAGCCCAAACCTGTAAAACTGAAGTTAGGAAAGCTTGAATAATGTAAAACTTGCAACAAATGTCAAAAACAATTTTAAAAGTTTCAACACAAGAGTCAAAAAAAACAATCCACTAATGGGAAAAGATGGCAAAGGAATAACAGGCAATAGAAAGAAAACAGAAGTGCTTAATTCATACTTTGCATCTGTCTTCAAGCAAAAAGAGAACAATACTCAACATTCCAAAAACAGAACTGTAAATTACAGGTTAGGAATGCAAATTAAAATATGCAAAAATGAGGTAAAAGTCAGCTTTTAGATGGATGCAAATCATCAGGTCCTGATGGACTACATGCCAGAAGTCTGAAGGAACTGGCAGACATGATTTCAGAACCATTGAAACAAAGACCATGGAGCACCAGGGAACTACCTGAGGACTGGAAAAGAGCTGATGTGGTTCCCATCTTCAAAAAAGGGAGGAAAACATATGCAGAAAATTATAGACCAATCAGCCTGACATCAATATCTGGGAAGACTTTGGAAAAGATAATCAATCAACAAATCTATGAACAGCTACAAGCAACAAGCCAATATGGGTTCATGAAAAAAAGATCATGCCAAATCAATCTTATTACATTCTTTGACAAAGTGACTAAATTAGTGAATCAGTGAAATGCTGTGCACATAGCAGGGGTGAAATGCTACTGGATCGGACCGGATTGGCCGATCCGGTAGCGATGATGGCTGGTAGTTCGGAGAACCAGTAGCAATGGCAGCTGGAGGCTCTGCCCACCCGCCCACCCACCCCATTCCCCGGAGTCGGGGAATGCACCATTCTCCGACTCCGGCCTTGTCGCGGAGCCGCTGCCTGCTTGCCTTTCGCCACGCGGTGTATCCTACTGCTCACCTTTCTCCCGTGGCTGGCTGTCAGGGAAGGCAAGCACCCAAAAGTTACCAGAGTCGCTCACTCTCCTTCTTGAATGAGCCACCACCATCGCCGCTCTGGTCCATGCGCCGGCTGTGCAAGCGCACACTGTTTATTTAATTCACTCATCAGCGGCAGGTTGGGTGTGCGCTTGCGCAGCCGGCGCGTGGACCAGGGCGGCGATGGTGGCAGCTCATTCAAGAAAGAGAGTGAGCGACTCCGGTAATTTTTGGGCGCTTGCCTTTCCTGACAGCCATCCGCGGGAGAAAGGTAAGGACACGCCGCTTGACAATGAGAGAGCGGGCAGTGGCTCCAGGGCAAGGCTGGTATCGGGGAATGGTGCATTCCCCAACCTGGTTGAGGCAGGTGGTTGCCCCAGGGAATGGCGCATCCCTGGGCCCTGGCCCCCGCCCCAAAGCGAAGAGAGAGCGGGTGGCGAGTGGGTGGCAGAATAGAAATTTTAAAAGTTTTCCTACCGGGTTCTGTGGGCGTGGCTTTGTAGGAGGGAGTCTTGTGACTGAGTGGGCATGGCTGTGAGTGACATCAAGTTGGCCATGCCCAATCACTCACAGGACACCCCCCCCCCACCAAATCACGCCCACAGAACCGCTAGGGAAAATTTTTAGATTTCACCCCTGGCACATAGTATACTTAGATATCAGTAAAGTATTTGATAAAGTAGACCACAAGCTACCTCTTGGCAAGCTAGAAAAATGTGAGATAGACAACACCACCACAAGATGGATTTATAACTGACTTACTCAACATGTAATTCTCAATGGAACTATGTCCGCATGGAGAGAAGTAAGTTGTTCCATTTAAGTTTCCGTACTCTTCAATATCTACATAAACAATCTATACAAGGTAATTGAAGGGAAACTCATCAAATTTGCAAATGACACTAAGCTGGCAGGAATAGCCAACATCCCAGAAGACAAACTCTAGATCCAAAAATATTTTGACAGACTTGAACAACGGGCCCTATCCAACAAAATGAAATTCAATATAGATAAAACTAAGGTTTTACACTTAGGCAAGAAAAACTAACTGTATAGATATAGACTAGGTGAAACTTGGCTTAATGCCAATAATTGTGGGAGGGATCTTGGAGTACTAGTGGACAACCATTTAAATATGAGCCAATGGTGTGCAGCAGCAGCCAAAAAGCCAATGCAATCATATGCTGAATTAATAGAAGGACAGAATAAAGATCATGTGAAGTTTTAATACTGCTTTACAAAGCGTTAGTAAGAGCACACTTGGAATACTGCATCTAGTTCTGGTCACCACAATATAAAAAAATATGTTGAGACTCTGGAAAAAGTTCAGATAAGAACAACAAGAATGATTAGGGGGCTGGAGGCTAAAACATATGAAGAATGGTTACTAATGGAAAGAAGGACTACAGGAGACATGATAGCAGTGTTCCAATATTTGAGGGACTTGGGCTCCTACAAACACGAGAAGGTCAAACTATTTTCCAAAGCACCAAAAAACAATGGATGGAAACTAACCAGTTTCCAAGAGCCTTGATAGTACAGTGGTCTAAGCACCCTGTTATTAACACAGCTGCCTGCAATTTACTGCTGGTTCGAATCTCTCCAAGGCTCAAGGTTGACTCAGCCTTCCATCCTTTCTAAGGTAGGTGAAATGAGGACCCAGTTTGTGGGGGCAATAAGCTGACTTTGTATAAATATACAAAAGTATGAAGGCTTAACGCATTGTAAGCCGCCCTGAGTCTCCAGAGAAGGGAGGCATATAAATCAAATTAAAAAAAACAAAAACAAAAACAAAAAACCAGAGAGAGAAGCAACTTAGAACTAAGGAGAAATTTCCTAATGGGCAGAGCAATCAACCAATAGAACAGCTTGCCTTCAGAAGTTGTGGTGCTCCATCACTGGAGGCTTTCAAAATGAGACTGGACAACCATTTATCTGAAATGGTATAGGGTCTCCTGCTCAAACAGGGAGTTGGACTAGAAGATCTCTAAGATCTCTTCAACTCTATTATTCTATATTCTATGTTTTATGACATGACATAGCATAGCATAACATAGCATAACAGCATAACGTAACAACATAACATATAACTACAATCTAACCTAATCTAACCTAATCTAACCTAACCTAACCTAACCTAACCTAATCTAACCAACATAACATAACATAACATCAGATAACATAAAACAGGACATTTCTCCTTATATCATTGTGCCCTTGTAGGAAATTATTTTGGGATTATTATTTTTTTAAAAAGCCCATTAGCTGTAGTCTTTGGTCAGAGACCTTAGCTTTATAATATAAATACTGATGCATTTGTATCAAGCATACTCAATAAAGCACATAGTGTCAGATAGTACAAATGCTTTTTATTAAGGTTATACTGATTTAACAATAAGGCTTATGCTAAGCTCATGTATTCTATTCAATATTTACATTCATCTACTAGAGACAATATGCAGAGGAATAATGGTAGGGTCCTCAGGAACAAAGAAACAAACCCTGGGGGCAATTGCCAAAATTTTGGAAGACAGATTCAAGATTCAGAAAGATTTTGACAGACTTGAGCATTGGATCCTATCCAACATAATGCAGTTCACTTAGGCAGGA
This sequence comes from Pantherophis guttatus, assembly GCF_059756535.1. Classification (NCBI taxonomy): domain Eukaryota; kingdom Metazoa; phylum Chordata; class Lepidosauria; order Squamata; family Colubridae; genus Pantherophis; species Pantherophis guttatus. Next base: position 114,565,161 of record NC_142065.1, on the reverse strand, counting down.
AAAACCAAATGCACACATATAGACTAGGTGGTACCTGGCTCAACAATAGTAACTGTGAGAACTTGAAATTTGATGTCCTAGTGGACTACCATTTAAATATGAGCCAGCAATATGCTGCAGCTCCCAAAAAAGCTAATGCATACCTAAACTGCAGCAACAGAGGTACAGCAACAAGATCACAAGAACTAGATATTACCATTCTATACTGTACTATTGAGGCCACATTTATAAGATAGGTAGTCATCAATTTATGACCACAATTGAGCACTATTTTTTGGTTGCTATGTGAGATATTTGTTAAATGAATTTTGCCCCATTTTATAATCTTTCTTGCCACAGTTGTTAAGCGAATCACCACATTTGTTGTACCATAGTTGTTAAGCGAGTCTCGCTTTCCCATTAACTTTGCTTGACAGAAGATTGCAAAAAGTGATTGCATGACCTTGGGACACTGCAACTATCCATAAATATCTGAATTCTGAATTTTGATCACATGAACTTGGGGATGCTGCAATGGTTGTAAGTGTGAAAAACAGTCATAAGTCACTTTTTTCAGTGCTGTTGTAACTTTGAATGGTCACTAAACAAATTGTTGTAAATCGAGGCCTACCTGTACTGGTTCCAAATTCTGGTTCCCACGATTCAAAAAAAGACTCTGGAAAGAGTGCAAAGAAGAGCAACAAAAATGGTAAGAGGTCTGGAGGCTAAATTGTACAAGGAACAGGAACTAGGTATGTCTAGTCTAACAAAGAAAAGGAATAGTTGCTACATGCAGAATGGGACATGGTGTGGCCAGTACAGCAAGGCCAGCTCACAGCTGCCAGCTCGCCATTGTCAATTTGCCTCTGCCAACTCACCGCTACCAAGTCACCACAGGACAACTGCACACGGCCAACTTGCCACGGGAACAACTTGCCACGGGCAGCTAGAGACAGAGCTGGGTGAGTGGCAAGGAAATGGGTAGGCAGGGTGCAGAGTGGCTGCAGCGGCCAGGGGATTCCCATTACACAACATCTACCATGCCTAATTCTGGGAGCTCTGAGAGCTTGATGCGGCAGTGGCAACAACAGCCATTGCTGAACAGCCCGAACTCCCTGCCCACCGCTGCCATTGCTGAACAGCCTGAACTCCAGATGGCCTGGAGCTTGGTGTGGCGGCAGCAACAGAGGTGGCAAGTGTGAAGATGGAAAGCCCCCGGCTGCTGCCACCATCACTCTGTGCTCTACTGACCACTCGCTCACCCGCCTGGCTCTCCCTCCGGCCATCCACAGTGAGTTGTCCCTGTGGTGAATTGGCTGTGTTGAGGTGTCCTGCAATGACTTGGCAGTAGTGAGTTGGCAGAGGCAGGTGAGCTGGTGATGGTGAACTGGCCGCACTAAGTTGTCTTAGCCCTGGCTACATGATAGTTGTCTTCCAGTGCTTTAGGAGCCATCACAGAAAAGAGGGGGCAAACTTAGTCTACAAAGCTGAGAGTAGGTCAAGAAGCAATGGGTGGAAGTGTGTTAAAGAGAGGTCCAAATTGAAGAGAACCAACCTAGAACTAAGGAGACATTTCCTAACAGTGACAACAATTTACCTCAAGTTGTTGTGGGTGCTCCAACACTGGAGGTTTTTAAAAACAGATTGGACAAGCATTTGTCTGTTATTCTGTTAACAGAATAACTTTAACAGAATAACTTTATTCTGTTATTCTGAGAAACTTCCTGACAATTAGAGAACAATTAACCAATGGAACTGTTTTTCTCCCGGAGTTGTGGATGCTCCATTGCTGAAAAGACATCCATATATCTGGGATGGTATAATGTAGGACACATCCAAAATCCCTTCTGGCTCTGTGATTCTTAATCCAAATGGACATTGCACCTCATCCATTACTCAGAGCCAGGCATGAGGGAGTTGTACTCCTCTGCCTTAAGCTTGCTCACCTTTATTGCTTATTTCACAGTGGCCGTGATGGGAGCAAGATACTTTCTAAAATCTTGCCTATGTTTAACAGGGTTCATCAAAAACAGATTATGCCAAACCAATCTTATTTCATTCTTTGAAAAAGTGACTAAATTATTGGATCAGTGAAATGCTGTGGTCATAGTATACTTAGATATCAGTAAAGTATTTGATAAAGTAGACCACAACCTATTTCTTGACAAGCTAGAAAAAAAGTGAGATAGACAACACCATCACAAGATGGATTTGTAACTGACTTACAAATCATACTCAACATGTAGTTCTCAATGGAACTATGTCCGCATGGAGGGAAATAAGTTTATTTATTTATTTATTTATTTATTTATTTATTTATTTATTTATTTATTTATTTATTAGTTCGATTTATATGCTGCCCTTCTCCGGAGACTCAGGGTGGCTTACAATGCATTAAGCAGTAGCCTTCATACTTTTGTATATACCTGCTTAGTAGGGCTTTTTTTATTATTAAAAAGTTTTATCAAACATTACAACAATTTTTCCCTGTCCCTCTTCCCCCCACTTCCCTCCTCCACCCACCATCCATCCCCCATCCCCCCCTCTCCCTCCAACCCCCCTCCCCCCACCCTGGACTTCCCAGAGCAATGAATGAAATCAACTTTTTCTTTTTGAATTATGTTTTGTTAGTTGAAAGGGGAGTTAAAGAGCAAGAGGGAATTAATAGCCTACAGAAAGTTAGCATATTTTAGTTTATGTTTGTTAAATGTTATACCTTAGTAGAGCTTTTTGGCCCCCCAAGCAATGTTCTATTTTATACAAAGTCAGCTTATTGTCCCCACAAACTGGGTTCTTATTTTACCTACCTCGAAAGGATGGAAGGCTGAGTCAACCTTGAGCCTGGTGAGAATTGAACTTGCAGTAATTGCCCGCAGCTGGCATCTAAGTGCTACTTTAACAGCAGCAGTTTAGTCTGCTGCGCCACCAAGTTGTTCCATTTAAGGTTCCATTTAAGTTTCCGTACTCTTCAATAGCTACATAAACAATCTAGACAAGGTAATTAGAGGGGAACTCATCAAATTTGCAAATGACACTAAGCTGGCAGGAATAGCCAACACCGCAGAAGACAAACTCTAGATCCAAAAAGATTTTGACAGACTTGAACAATGGACCTATCCAACAAAATGAAATTCAACATAGATAAAACTAAGGTTTTACACCTAGGCAAGAAAAACTAACTTGTATAGATCAGGGGTATCAAACTCAATTTTATTGAGGGCTACATCAGGGTTGTGTTTGACCTCGAGGGTCCAGAGTGGGCATGGCCAACTTGATGTCACTTGTGTTGGAGTCACCTGTGGTGGCCTGAGTGCTCTACAACAAAAATGGGCTCCCAGGCTCCATTTTCAGCTGCTACAGCCTCCTGCAACCCTCTCCCAGCAAAAACTGAGCTTGGGGGGAGTTGCACGTGGCCCTCATGAGCTGTTTTCGCTGGCAGAAGCACCGCAGGCTGGTCCTTTGCTATTTTCAGGGTGGCCTGAAAGGGTGACCACAGGCCAGATCTAAGCACCCCATGTACCATATGCAGCCCCTGTGCCTTGAGTTTAATGCACCTGTTTTAACAGTAAGGCTTATGCTAAGCTCATGTATTCTACTGAATATTTACATTCATCTACTAGAGAAAATATGCAGAGGAATAATGGCAGGGTCCCCAGACCAAAAAAAACAAACCTCACCTAAAAAATGAACTTGAATTTTATACTATCTTGAATAATATCATGACTTTATGACAGAACCTTTAATAGATTAACAGAGTTGGTAGCAGGGGTGAAATGCTACCGGTTCAGGCCAGTTCGCCCAAACGGGTAGTAAAATTGCTGTGCTGATCATTGGAACTTTTTTTTACTTTTTCAAAGCATTTTTTTACTACCTATTCGCCCGAACCAGTAGTAAAAAATGCTTTAAAAAGTAAAAAAAAAAAAAAGTTCCGACGATCAGCTGTGCGACACTCTGCAGTGCCAGGCAATTGGAACTTTAAAAAACTTTTTTAAAGCATTTTTTTTACTACCAATCAGCTGTGAGACAATCAGCTGTGCCTGATTGTCTGTGAGGTTCCTGCTTGTTGCAGGGGCCATTTTGTGTGAAGTCCAGCTGCTTTTGCATTATGTGTGAATCAATTGTGTAGCTTTTGTGTTATTTTTGTGTAAAGTGTGATAGTTGGTTTTTGAGCTCCCTGTGACTCTGTGAGGTTCCTGCTTGTTGCAGGGGCCATTTTGTGTGAAGTCCAGCTGCTTTTACATTGTGTGTGAGTCAGTTGTGCAGCCATGCCCACCCGGTCACATGACCAGCAAGCCATGCTCATCCGGTCACATGCCCACCAAGCCACGCCCACAGAACCGGTAGGGAAAAATTTTTAATTCCACCACTGGTTGGAAGGGACCTTGTAGGTCATCTAGTCCAACCCCCGCCAAAGCAGGAGACCCTACACCATTTCTGACAAATGGCAGTCCAATCTCTTTTTGACAGCCTCCAGTGATGAAGCTCCCACAACTTCAGAAGGCAAGCTGTTCCATTGGTTGATTGTTTTCACTGTCAGAAAATTTCTCCTTATTTCTAGGTTGAATATTTCCTTGATCAATCCATTATTCCTTGTCTGGCCTTCAGGTGCTTTGGAAAATAGCTTGACCCCTTCCTCTCTGTGGCAGCCCCTCAAATATTGGAACACTGCTATCATGTCTCTCCTGGTCCTTCTCTTCTCTTCACTAGACTAGCGATGCTCAATTCCTGTAACCATTCTTCATACGTTTTAGCCTCCAGTCCCCTAATCATCCTGGTTGCTCTTCTCTGCACTTTTTCTAAAGTCTCAACATCTTTTTTATAGTGTGGGGACCAAAACTGGTTGCAGTATTCTAGGTATGGTCTTACTAAGGCTTTATAGACTGGTATTAGTACCTCACTTGATCTTGATTGTGTCCCTCTGTTAATGCAATTTAGGATTGCATTGGCTTTTTTTGGCTGCCGCCACACACCACTGGCTCATTTAACTGGTTGTCCACTAAGACTCCAAGATCCCTCTCACAGTTACTGCTAGTAAGCCTGGTTTCACCCAGTTTATATGTGTACTTTTGGTTTTTCTTACCTAAGTGTAGAACTTTACTTTTCTCTACATTGAATTTCATTTTGTTAGATAGGGCCCAGTGTTCAAGTCTGTCAAGATCCATCTGGATCTTGAGCCTATCATTTAGAATGTTAGCTATTCCTGCCAGCTTAGTATCATCCACACATTTGGTAAATTCCCCTTCTATTCCTTCATCTAATTTGTTTATGAAGATATTGAAGAGTACTGGCCTAAAATGGAACCTTGTGGTACCCCACTGCTTACTTCCCTCCATGTAGACATAGATCCATTAAGGACTACTTATTGAGTATGGTTTGTCAGCCAGTTACGAATCCATCCGGTGGTGATGCTATCTATCTCACATTTTTCTAGCTTACCAAGAAGTACTATATTTTTTTGCTTATTTTAACTTTTATTTCTAGTCTATCTTTTACAGTTATGTTTTTGGTAGGTTGGGCTATGGTTTCTTTTTGCGTGAAGATTGATGCAATGAATGAGTTAAACAACTCTGCTTTCTCTCTCTTGCCTGTTACTTCCTTGCCGTCTTCTCTCTTTAGTGAACTGACTGTTTCCTTGATTTTTTTTTCTTGTTATTTATATGTTGGAAGAAACTTTATTTATTTATTTATTTATTTATTTATTTATTTATTTATTTATTTATTTATTTATTTAAATTTCTATACCGCCCTTCTCCAAATAGGACTCAGGGCGGTGCACAGCCTAAGTAAAAACAAAGCATACAAAATTTAAAAAACAGTATTAAAATAATTAAATATTCTGGCCGTAAATTAAAACAACCCAATTTAAAATCAATTTAAAATTTAGCTCAAGCCAGCCCAGCTAGTTGAAATAAATAGGATTTCAGGGCCCGACGAAAAATCCGGAGGTCTGTTATTATACGTAACTCTGGCGGAAGGTTATTCCAGAGGGTGGGCGCCGTCACAGAGAAGGCTCTCCCCCTGGGGGTCGCCAGCCAACATTGTCTGGCGGACGGCACCCTGAGGAGGCCCACTCTGTGCGAGCGTACTGGCCGGTGGGAGGCTATTGGTGGCAGTAGGCGGTCTCGTAAGTACCCCGGCCCTAAGCCATGGAGCGCTTTAAAGGTGGTCACCAACACCTTGAAGCGCACCCGGAAGACCACCGGGAGCCAGTGCAGCTCGCGCAGGAGAGGTGTCACATGGGAGCGCCTCATCGCCCCCATAATCCCCCGCGCGGCCACGTTCTGGATCAGCTGGAGCCTCCGGGTGCACCCCAGGGGGAGCCCCATGTAGAGAGCGTTGCAGTAGTCCAGGCGGGAAGTGACTAGTGCCTGAGTGACTGTGCGTAGAGAGTCCCAATCTAGAAAGGGGCGCAACTGGCGTATCAGGCGAACCTGATAAAAAGCCCCCCTGGCCACGGCCGTCAAATGGTCTTCTAGAGACAGCCGTGCGTCCAGGAGGACGCCCAAGTTGCGAGCCCTCTCCGTGGGGGCGAGTGATTCGCCCCCAAAAGCCAGCGATGGCGTCAGCTGGCTATATCGGGACGCTGGAAGCCACAGCCACTCGGTCTTGGAGGGGTTGAGTCGGAGCCTGTTTCTCCCCATCCAGGCCCACACGGCCTCCAGGCACTGGGACATCACTTCAAGGGCATCGTTGGGGTGGCCTGGGGTGGAGATGTACAGCTGGGTGTCATCAGCGTACTGATGGAACTCCACCCCGAAGCCACGGATGATCTCACCCAGCGGCTTTACATAAATGTTGAACAGAAGGGGCGAGAGGACCGACCCTTGTGGCACCCCACAAGCAAGGTGCCTCGGGGTCGACCGCTGCCCCCCCGTCAACACAGATTGCGACCGGTCAGAGAGGTAGGAGGAGAACCACCGCAGAACGGTGCCCCCCACCCCCAACCCCGCCAACCGGTGCAACATGATACCATGGTCGATGGTATCAAAAGCCGCTGAGAGGTCTAACAGGACCAGGATAGAGGAGCAACCCCTATCCCGAGCCCTCCAGAGATCATCCACCAACGCGACCAATGCCGTTTCCGTGCTGTGCCCAGGCCGGAAGCCGGACTGGAGCGGGTCTAGATAGACAGTTTCATCCAGGTACCGGGGAAGCTGTTGCGCTACCACACTCTCAACAACCTTCGCAACGAAGCGAAGGTTGGAGACTGGACGATAGTTAGCCAAAACAGCTGGATCCAGAGAGGGCTTCTTGAGGAGGGGCCTCACAACCGCTTCTTTCAAAGCGGCCGGCAGGACCCCCTCACTCAAAGAAGCGTTAACAATCTTCTGGAGCCAGCCTCGTGTCACCTCCCGGGAAGCCAGTACCAACCAGGAGGGACACGGGTCCAATAAACATGTGGTCGCGTTCAGCCGTCCCAGGACCCTGTCCATGTCCTTGGGAGCCACAGGATCGAACTCCCCCCAGATAACACTCTCAAGATCTGCCTCAGTCATCCCGTCCGGACATACCCAGTCAGAGGCCAGCCCTTCCCGAATCTGAGCGATTTTGTCATACAGATACTGCACAAAGTCCTCAGCTCGGCCCTGCAAGGGGTCATCCCGCGCTTCCAGATGGAGGAGGGAGCGGGTCACCCTAAACAGGGCGGCCGGGCGATTATCTGATGACGCGATAAGAGCGGCAAAATAGCTAGATTTCGCCACTTTTATCGCCACTAGGTAGGTCTTAATATGAGACCTCACCAGTGTTCAGTCGGATTCGGAGCGGCTGGTCCTCCAACTACTCTCCAGGCGTCTTTTCCGGCGCTTCATCTCCCTAAGCTCCTCGGAGAACCAAGGAGCTAGGTGAGTTCGGTGCCAGGTCAGAGGCCGCAAAGGCACGACACAGTCCAGGGCCCCGGCAGCCGCACTATCCCAGGCGGCCACCAGGTCCTCAGCCGAGTCATGAGCCAGAGTCTCAGGAAATGGCCCAAGCTCCATTGGGAACCTATCAGGATCCATCAGGCGCCTGGGGCGGAACCACCTGGTCGGTCCCGCCTCCCTGCGGCGGGGTGCAGCCGTTAGAAAGTCCAGTCGAAGGAGCGAGTGGTCAGACCATGACAAGGGTTCGATGACTATATCCCCTGTATCAAGGCCACTCGACCACTGACCAGAGACAAATTTAATTTAAAAATTATGTTTGACTTTTGTTGCAAGTCTTTGTCCATTCTGAGCCTTTGCTTTCCTGACTTCATCTTTGCAGATTCTGGTTATATGCTGATATTCTGCCTTAGTTGTGTGTCCCTCTTTCCATTTTTTTTTTGTACTTGTCCTTTTTGTCTTTCAATTTGTCACATAAATCTTTGGGCAGCCATGCTGGTTTCTTCTTAGATTTCTTGTTTTTCTTTTTCAATATATTGTGTTGGTCTCAGGGATGTCCCTGAGATGATTCATTAGTTAAGTCCAACAATGAAATATATGGTGCAAAAGCTAAAATACTGGTAAAAATGTGTAAGCACCGGGAGGATTTTTTATCAGGTCCGCCTGATTCGCCAGTTGCGTCCCTTTCTGGATCGGGACTCGTTACGCACGGTCACTCATGCCCTCGTCACCTCCCGCCTGGACTATTGTAATGCTCTCTACATGGGGCTCCCCTTGAGGAGCACCCGGAGGCTCCAACTGGCGCAGAGTGCGGCCGCGCGGGTGGTAATGGGAGCGACATGGCGCTCCCATGTAACACCTCTCCTGCGCGAGCTGCACTGGCTCCCGGTGGTCTTCCGGGTGCGCTTCAAGGTTTTGGTTACCACCTTTAAAGCGCTCCATGGCTTAGGGCCTGGTTATTTACGGGACCGCCTACTACCACCAATAGCCTCCCACCGGCCAGTACGCTCTCATAGAGAGGGACTCCTCCGGGTGCCGTCAGCCAAACAGTGTTGACTGGCGGCCCCTAGGGGGAGAGCCTTCTCTGTGGGGGCACCTACCATCTGGAATGAGCTCCCCCCGGAGATACGGAGGATCCCGGATCTGCGCTCCTTCCGCCGTGCTGTGAAGACCTTTTTATTCCATCAAGCGGGCTTGGCCTGATTTCTTCCCTTTTTAAATATGTAAATTTTAATCTGTTTTTAAATTATTGGGGTATTTTAATTTGTCTGGGCCAAAAAGTTTAATTTGATTTTATCGGGTTTTTAAATTTTGTGTATTTATGTATTTTATTGTTGGCTGTTCACCGCCCTGAGTCCTTCGGGAGTAGGGCGGTATACAAATCAAATAAATAAAATAAAATAAATAAAATAAAAGCAGAAATAGATTGAAGAATAAACTGACAGAAATTGGGCAAAGAACAAGAAAATAAGAAGCCTTAAAGCCAATTAGCAGACTCTTGAACTAAAGATAAAAATGAATAAATTTTTGTGAGATTTTATCAACATACATAAGGAATATCCAAATATGTTATCAATCCTGCCAGGTAAACCAGACAGGAAACACTACTGGATGAGCTAATTCAACTTTATTATAAACCTACATTAATATAACCTTGTCACATGATCAAGTTTCATAGGTGTCTTACACTAACTCAGGGGTCCTCAAACTAGTAAGGAAAGTAAAGCCAAAGTTTTTTGCCAGCAGAGTGCTTCTGGGGGCCAGGAAGGCCCAAAACGGGGTGCACGGAGGCCCCGGGAGGAGAAAATGGCATTCTCTGCCTCAGCTTCTTAGCTCAGGCTTCCTCTGTCATCCATCTCTGGACTCAGGGCGGGGATCAACCAGTGCACTCCAAGCAGGCAATCAGCCGTGGTGGTCCTGACTGGGCCTGGGGAGTAGGTGCCTCGCTGCTGTGGCTTCCAGCGGGAGGGGGGCGATGTGGGCTGTGCAGCCTCACAGTCCCTAGCTGCCTCCCACTGGCAGCCACAGGACGTGAGGATGTAAAAGGAGCAGCAAAAGGAGCGACATTCACCAAGGTGCAGGTGTCCCGGCAGCAGGAACTCTGTAGCTGGCCCTCCAAGAAACAGGCATGGCATCAGTAGCAGACAGAGAGGGGGGGCATGTGATGTGGACCACCAGAAGTGCCTGCTCCATCCCATGTGGCTGGGACAGGGCAGGTGGCTGCCTGACACATCCAGCAGGCTGGACCGCATGCCTCTCCCATGTGCCTCTGCATTTGGCTACTGCTGCCGCTGTGGGTGAAAAGAAGATGAGGAGGGTTTGGAGCAGATGCTGCCCACTTTGTCCCATCTCTTTTGGCTTGTGGTTGGAGAGCAGGTCATCACTGATTATCTCCTTGGCCCCCTCGTGGGTCTGGCACCACCGAGGCCACCAGCAGCTCGTGCAAGTCCATTAGGCCTCTGCCGTCACTGCCCGGAGCACCAGGCCTGGGGAAAGCTTGATCCCCATTGGTGCTATGGCCACCCAAGCCCAGCCGGGATCGCTTGCCTTCCCCCTCATCTCTGCTGGGTCTGGGCAGCCAGGGCTCTGATAGGGATCTGGCTTTCCCCACTCACGGTGGCCATATTTTGCCTGCTGGGTCTGGTTGTGGTTTCCCATCTCTACTTGGTCTTTCTAGCTGGCTGCTTTGCCTCCTTTGGGCTGGGTGGGTCTGCCAAGCAGTGGCAGAGTTCTCACCCAGGAGCTGCCAGGGGTAGAGACCCCGATGACATGCCTCCTTCACTGGGGATGCTTGGCAGGGAGAACTGAGCCCTGCCCTGCCCTGCGAGGCAGTAACTCCAGAGCGCTTTCAGGGTGCTGCCCGACCGAAGCAGCTCCTTCAGACAGAGCTCCTGAGGCTGCAGTCCCTTCCCTGGACTGAAGGCAGCTTTCTGTCTTGCAGCCTCCCCCACCCCCTGACCGCTTCTCTGTTCTGAGCTGAGGGTTGCAGCCAAATTCCCCCACTCGGCTGGCGTTCCAGGAAGGTGCAGCTTGGGGGTAGTGGGGCTTTCCTGAGGCGAGTTGGCAAGGCGCTGCCTGAACTGGTGTCTGGGGCTCAAAGGCCCTCTTCCTCCTGCCTTGGGACAGGTGCCACTTCCTACCCTGCACCCCGCCACACTTTGGGGAAGCCCGGCAGCTGCCACATGTTGGATTTGATAGCAGACAGGGAAATGCTGCGCCCTCCCTCACTTCCTGCAGGGCGTGCTGGCGAAGCCCCCCTGCAGTCGGGGGGCTTCCCCACTACTGCAGTCGGGTTTGCAAGGGGAACATGTTCCATGGGGAGGAGGGAGATATGCACCCATTGCACTTGGCCAAAGGGCGTGGGTGGGTGGAGGAACAGCTGTGTCTTGCTGGAAGAGAGGTGATGCTGGTGGGTGGACTGATGCACATGGGGAGGAGAGCGCATGGGTGATGGCAGCATCAGAACCCTCCTTGGCTCTTCCCCAAAGCACCTCGCACCAGCTGAATCCCTTGCCCTGAATGCCGCTGCCGTTCCCTGCCTTGCTCAGGAGGCTTGCCCTTCTCTGCCCAGTTTCGGTGGGGCAGGCAGAGTTTAATATTTGCCTCCGGGGAGCGCACCGAGGGGGAGTTGGAGTGGCCAGATCCCTTCCAGGAGGCCCTTGTGACAAAGAGGGCCCGTCGCCTCTACTTCACACTGACAGGTGTCAGGTGGCAGCAAGTCAATGTCACCGGTTAGGAACACGCCCCCCCCACAACCTCTGGCCCTGTGGATGTCCCCTCTGCTGTGGATGGGCTTGCATGGTGGCAACAGGAGCAGGAGCCCTGCACTAAGGATGGTTTTCCTCCTCCCCGCTCAGGAAAAGGGTTTTGATGCAGCATTCTGAAAAAGCAGCATTTTAAGTTTTCTTAATTGGAATATGCGAGCACATCTTCCATGCTCCTCTATCCCTCTTTGTAGGTTTCAGATTGAAGTTATGGGCTCCCCAATCAAGAGCGGGGCTGAGGGGAAGCCAGCCTTAATTTCAATAGCCAAATTGGGGGCGGGAGGGGGAGGGAGAGGTAGCAATTTCTGGGAAGGCAGGCCAGTCTAGTAATTTCTCATTTTCTCTTCCCCCACCAATTAAGGGGCAGGCAGGCTACTATACTTGTTAGTCTAGCTCAGCCCAGGAAGGCAGAGGAAACCCTTGTGCCAGAAGAGGCTTCCCTGAGTCTCATGGGTGCTGCTTCAGCCACAATGAAACACGTTATCTTGGCAAGGAAGCTATTGGGGAGGGGGCAGAGGAATCAAGCCCAGAGGAGAAGCACCCCTTTTCCTTCTTCTGTGTTCTGACACTGAGGGAGTGGTGGAGGGAGAGCAAAAGGAGGGAGGGAGAGCAAAAGGAGCCTGTGTTGGTTGGGGGACTTGGTCAGGGAACAGTCCCAAGTATGCAGGAGGTTGCTGCTGAGGAGAGCCTGTTTCCAGGTTCTGGAGTAAACCTGCTCCTTTGTCTCTATAAGGAGGCCCAGCTTTTGGGCTGAGTCCCTTGCCTCCCACCCACCCAAAACAAGAAGAGGCAATGCCTTCCCTGGTTTGTTCTACTTATTGATTGTAAGCTCTTGGGACTGAGAAGAGTTGCAGCAAAATTGAGTTTCCTGAAATTGACCACTAGACTATTAAACAACTTTAAAAAATGATATAGTAAAAAGAAAAGAGCAACATGCAAACAAAAGCAAATAAAACACCCCCAGGAGCAAAACAAATTGAAGTTTAATTTGTGTGTATTGTTTAATGAACTGTTAAACTGGCCATGCCCACCCAGTCACATGACCACATAGCCATACCCACCCAGTCATATGACCACATAGCCATGTCCCCCTCAGCCAGTCCACCTCCCCAACAATCTGAGAGACCATGAATTGGCCCCCTATTTAAAAAGTTTTGAGGACCCCTGCTCTAACTTACAACCAGTGGTGAGGTTCAGCTGGTTTGCACCAGATCAACCAAACTGGTAGCTAACTTTTTGTGCAGTTCGGCGAACCGTCTTATCTCATCACTGGCTGGCCCTGCCTCGCCCCTCCCAGCCACTCCTTTTCTCACCTCACCTGCCTTCGTGCTCGTCCTCTTGCGCGCAGGCTAGCTGCTGTTCGCCAGTTTGCCTCGCTCGCCCACTTGCCTCATTCACCTTCCTTCATGCTCATCCTCATGCCCATGGCCTAGCTTAAGGTGACCAGATTTTAACATTGGTAAAGAGGGACATTGTGGGCGTGGCTTATTTTATGGGCGTGGCTAGCTGGTCATGTGACTGGGTGGGCGTGGCTAGCTGGTCATGTGACTGGGTGGCCATGGCTATGTGTATAGGGTAAGGTGAACAGATTTTAACATTGGTAAGAAGGACACCATTGTGGGCGTGGCTTATTGTGTGGGCGTGGCTTGGAGGCCATGTGACTGGGTGGGCGTGGCTAGCTGGTCATGTGACCGGGTGGCCATGGCTATGTGTATAGGGACTACTCAGAGGGCTGAAAAGTCATTTCTGACAGGTCCTCACACTTTTGACTGGTCCTCACACTTATGACCATCCTCACATTTATGCCCGTGCAGCATTCTTAACAACCATGTCACTCATTTCACAACTGCTTCTCTTCACCATGGTGACAAGATAGGGCAAAAACGTAAAATGTGAGGACAGTCGTAAGTTCGAGGACTGGTCAAAAGTGCGAGGACCAGTCAAAAATAACTTTTTCAGCCCTCCGAGTAGTCCATATGCACAAAAGGACTAACCAGAGGGCTGAAAAAAGTCATTTCTGACAGGTCCTCGCACTTTTGACTGGTCCTCACACTTATGACCATCCTCACATTTATGCCCGTGCAGCATTTTTAACAACCATGTCACTCATTTCACAACTGCTTCTCTTCACCATGATGACAAGATAGGGCAAAAATGTAAAATGTGAGGACAGTCGTAAGTTCGAGGACTGGTCAAAAGTGCGAGGACCAGTCAAAAATAACTTTTTCAGCCCTCCGAGTAGTCCATATGCACAAAAGGACTAACCAGAGGGCTGAAAAAAGTCATTTCTGACAGGTCCTCGCACTTTTGACTGGTCCTCACACTTATGACCATCCTCACATTTATGCCCGTGCAGCATTCTTAACAACCATGTCACTCATTTCACAACTGCTTCTCTTCACCATGATGACAAGATAGGGCAAAAATGTAAAATGTGAGGACAGTCGTAAGTTCGAGGACTGGTCAAAAGTGCGAGGACCAGTCAAAAATAACTTTTTCAGCCCTCTGAGTAGTCCATATGCATAAAAGGATACAGTAATAGAGAGGGACGAAGGAAGGGAAGGGAAATTAGAGTAGGAGTGACGGTAAGAGAGGGAGGAAGAGAGGAGGAGAAGGAGAAAGGAAGAGGAAATAGGGAGGAGAAGAAGAGGGTATGGGGAAGAGAAAGTAAGAAGGAAAGAAAAGAGAGGTGGTAGGTTTGAGGAGAAAGATTGCTGTACAATAAAAAAGATGAAAGGGAAGAAAGCCAACCCCAAACAAATATAAAGATATTAAGATAAAGAATGAATTGTTAAACTTTAAAGAATAAAAGAGAACAAATATGAATAAATAGCAATAATTAGAAACACACATACAAACATACAATGTATTTTCTTTGAACAGAATATTTGGCTGGTTCACAAATTTAAACAGTGTTTAGTCATTTCAATTAAATTTACAATTTCTATATTTCCTTTTTGCCATATTTATTCCTCATCTATTTTTAAAAAAAAACAATATTACCCTTCATCCTCATCTCTAATCTTAATCAAATTCAATTTTTCCCTTCTATTCTATATTATACCCCTTCCCATTGTCATCTATTTTTATATCCATCCTCACATTGGTTAGTTATGTAATTATGTAATACAGTTGTTTAATACAAATTCAACATTTTAATATAAATCAATTAGTTATATAACTATCTTTTTTGTACATTAATCAATATGAACATGAATATTCTAATTATTTCCATGCAATCCAATTTCTTACAAATCAATTAATTATATTTACCAATAATAATAAACCAAATAATTTCCCCCATATATTCCTCCAAACCACAACTTAACCATTTCTGCTTTCAACACAGTATACAATTAATAGTATCTCAATTATTACAATTCCCTAGTTAAAAAGAGCTTTTTTTTCTTTTGTGTTTTAAAATCTTGAACTCTCCTCTTTTGCCCTAAATAATTTCCCATTGTTTACACCTACCTTTTTTGGTGAGGAAAAGGAAAATAAATCTGCTGCCTAATTTTCCAACGTTGCAAGCAAACAGCAAAGCCAACAGCCTGTTTTACTTTCGGTTTCGTTTTGAGCTTGGTTTGCACAAAGAGAAAAAAAAACTGCTGGAGCAATTTAGCAAGAGCAGAGCCCTGTGCAAATCAGCTGAGAGGCTGAGAGTGGGGAAGCCCAGCTAATCAACATAGGGCGGCCCTTTGAAGCCCCGCGGCAAGAGTTTAAACAGTTTTTTTCCCTCTAGCCATCAGCTGGGACTCAGGAGGCAGAATGAAAAATCGGGACTTTTTTAAAACGCCGCGGGACGCGGGACAAATTGCTCAAAAGCGGGACTGTCCCGCCAAAAGCGGGACGTCTGGTCACCTTAGCCTAGCTGCTCTTCACCTCCCTCACCCACTTGCCTCACTCACCTGCCTTGGCCGTTTGCCTAGTTTTTGGTAAGTCACTCCATTTCACATGTACAGGGACTGTGTAACCCTCCTCCCAACCCTATTGCATTGCCCACGGAAAACTCTGCTCGAAGGTTGAATAAATCCAGATTGAAATCTAGCAAGCATTCACAGGGCATATGACAAAACTGAATTCCTTCTTTCAAATTTGAGAGAAATCAACCAATGGAACAGCTTGCCTTCTGAAGTTGTGGGAGCTTTATCACTGGAAGCTTTCAAGAAGAGTCTAGACTGCCACCTGTCAGAAATAGTGTAGGGTCTCCTGCTTGGGCGGGGGGTTGGATTAGATGACCTACAAGGTCCCTTCCAACTCTGTTAATCTGTTAAAGGTTCTGGGGAGGAATGAACCCAGTAGTAGACCCAGAGTTGGAAGAGACCTTGGAGGTCTTTCAGTCCAACTTGCTCAGGCAGGAAACCCTATCCTATACCATTTTAGACAAATGGTTGTCCAGTCTCCTCCAGTGTTGGAGTGCCCACAACTTCTGGAGGCAAGTTGTTCCACTGGATTTTTATGTTAAACAAATTAATAAAAGACTCCTTGGATTATTGTTAAACAATAGAAAAAAATACTAGATTTTAATTGGCCAATCGTGCTACCCAATAGCTAAGTGATCCTCCTGTCATGAGTTTTAAAGGGGGAGAGAAGGGAGAAGAAATCAGCTTCTAGTTAGAGTTAAATAGTTTATTTGTACATTACAAATTGTCCACAGAAATGGATGAAAATAGACTGTACATTGTTGGGTAAAAACAGAGATCCCTTCTGTTACATATAGGTAACCGTAGTCCTCAACTTACAACTCTGATTTCAGGAGATCCTACTGATATGAATACTAGTCATAAGGTGATCTATAGGTAGATCTGAAGCCTAATGGTAATGGAACTTAACAGGGAGTTACGAAAGAAGTAAGTGTTATCACTTGAATAGGCAAAAAGACATTCTTAGCGATCAAGTTGAGAAATAAGGGGAGACAACTGTAAACTACTTCTTTAATTGATAATTATAATTTTCTTTAAAAGATCAATCTAAATAATTTGCTATATAAAAGGAAAAACTCCTTAATTTACTGATCAGGGGAAACATTTATATTTATTTCATTTCTTTTGTTTTATAAATTTAGAATTCATGAAAAAAATTATATTAGGTATTCCAATTCCATATTATTATTGTATATTCAAATTTAGTAGAATCCCTGTTGGATTATTATTTGGAATAGAATGGAATGGAATGGAATGGAATAGAATGGAATGGAATGGGAGAGGAGAGGAGAGGAGAGGAGAGGAGAGGAGAGGAGAGGAGAGGAGAGGAGAGGAGGGGAGGGGAGGGGAAGAGAAGAGAAGAGAAGAGAAGAGAAGAGAAGAGAAGAGAAGAGAAGAGAAGAGAAGAGAAGAGAAGAGAAGAGAGCTGGAAGGGACCTTGGAGGTCTTCTAGTCCAGTCCCCTGCTCAAGCAGGAGAATTTATACCATTTCAGATAAGTGACTGTCTGGTCTCTTCTTAAAAACCTCCAGTGATGAAGGAGGTTGAACAACATCTGAAGGCAAGCTGTTCCACTGGTTAATTGTCCTCACTGTTAGGAAGTTTCTCCTTAATTCCAGGTTGCTTCTCTCTTTGATTAGTTTCCAACCATTGTTTCTTGTCCTGCCATCTGGTGCTTTGGAGAATAATTTGACCCCCTCTTCTTTGTGGCAGCCCTCAAATACTGGAATACTGCTATCATGTCACCTCTAATTCTTCTTTTCTTTAGACTAGCCAAATCCATATCCTGCAGTTGTTCTTCATTTGTTTTAGTCTCCAGGCCTTTGATTCAGTGGTGAAATGTAAAATTTGTTACTACTGGTTCTGTGGGCGTGGCTTAGGGGGGGTAATGTGACTGGGTGGGCGTGGTCAACTTTTTTTTTTAACTTTTAAAACCATTTAAAATCATCGGCTGAAGAGGTTGTAAAAAAATGCTTTTAAAAGCCTCTGCCGATCAAAGGGCAGCTCAGCTGGGATCGTCAGAGGCTTTTAAAAGAAAAAAAGCCTCTGCCGATCAGGCAACTCAGCTAGGATCGTCAGAGGCTTTTAAAAGCATTTTTTCTACAACCTCTTCAGCCGAAGAGGTTGTAGAAAAAATGCTTTTAAAAGCCTCTGATGATCCCAGCTGAGCCCCATGATCATCAGAGGCTTTTTTTTTACTTTTAAAAGCATTTTTTCGGTCGAAGAGGTTGTAGAAAAAATGCTTTTAAAAATTAAAAAAAGGCCTCTGATGATTGCGTGGCTCAGCTGGGCATGGGGGGGAGGCAGGGATTTTTGCTACCGGTTCTCCGAATCACCCGCCTCCATCGCTACTGGATCGGGTGATCCGGTCCAAACCGGGAGCATTTCACCCCTGCTTTGATTATCTTAGTTGCTCATCTCTGAACATTTTCCCAAAGTCTCAGCATCTTTTTTTGTACCATGATGACCAAATTTGGTTGCAGTATTCCAGATATGGTCTTACTAGCAGTATTAATAAAGCAGTACTAATACTTCACTTAACCTTTATAACTATTTCAAACCCCGTTATTCTCCCTAAGTCTTCTCTTTGAGTCATGGACATATTTTTAATTATCATCTTTGTCTTATGTAAATTTACTTTAAATCCAGATACTTTACCATATTGACTTTTATATCCAACATATAGGGAGCCACTTCTATAGGTTGAGATAAAGTAACAACCAGGTCATCTGCAAACACTCTTAATCTATAATCCTGCTGTCTAATTACAATTCCTTTTATTTTATCAGAATCACGCAACTTATTCAACAAAACTTCTAAAGTTAAAATAAACAGCAATGGCGACAAAGGACAACCCTGCCTTGTACCTTTCTCAATTTTAAAAACATCTGTTAAACCTCCATTAACTATTATTTGTGCTGTTTGCTCCTGATATATTGCTCTAATTGAGTGTATAAAACACTCCCCAAAATGCATTTTTCTATTATCTTAAACAGAAATTGCCAATTCAATCGATCAAATGCTTTCTCTGCATCCAAAAATATGAATGCTGCAAGGACCTGGTTGTTTTTTTCCAAATATTCCAATAAGTTTATAATTTGTCTAACGTTATATTTCATTTGCCTCCCTTTTATAAAACCTAATTGATCATTATGAATTGTTTGTTGCATAACTGGCATTAATCTATTCGCTAATATCTTGGCAAAAACTTTATAGTCAGTGTTCAAGAGTGAAATTGGCCTAAAATTTTCAGGTTTAGTACAATTTTGATCTTCCTTCGGGATCAGTGAAACAAAAGCTGTTCTCCAAGAGGGTGGAACTCCTCCCCCCAATTGAATTTTACAAAATAGAACTCTAAGCGGTTCTACCATTTCAAGCTGTAAATTCTTATAATAAACAGCTGTTAATCCATCTGTTCCCAGAGCTTTCCCTGTTTTTAACTGCTTGATTGCAGCAATGATCTCCTCAGAAGTTATTGGTTGATTCAATCCTTCCCTCTGTTTTAACGTTAATTCAGGAATATTCCCTTCCTTTAAGTATCTAGCTATATCTATACCTTGTATTGAGTCACTAGCATATAACTTTGTATAAAATTCTAGAAAAGCCTTTTTAATCATATTCTGTTGATAAACTTCCTTACCTCTAAATTCTATCTTACCAATGACTCGTGATTTCTGTTTTTTCCTCAACATGTAGGCCAACCACCTACCTGGTTTATTGGCATTACAAAATGTATTATGTTTAGCATATTGTAAGCTAGTTGCCACCTGATCAGCCATTAACATATTAAATTGCCCTCGTAATATATTTATTTTTTATTTGACCTTCTTATCTCCTGGATTAAGTATAAGTAATTGTTCTTTCTTTTTTATTTCTTCCTCTATCTCTTTCCGCTTCTTTTGTTGTTTTAGTCTATATTTATTATTCATATGTATTAGCGAACCCCTCATATAAGCCTTACTAGCATCCCAAACCATTTCCATAGAGGTACCCTTGTTCATATTAATAGCAAAAAATTCTTTCATTTGTTTTTTAAGCTCTTTCACATTTTCTTCATATCTAAATAAATTTTCATTTAACCTCCAAGACCTCCTTTCTCCCTTCTCCTGTTCAAATTCCACCCAAACCGGACTATGATCAGTTAAAGTTCTTGGACATATCTTGGTCTTCTTCACCCTGGAAATAAAATGAGAGCCTTGGTAGTACAGGGGTTTAAGGCACCCTGTTATTAAGCTTATTAAGACCAGCTGCCTGCAATTACTGCAGGGTTCGAATCTCGCCAAGGCTCAAGGTTGACTCAGCCTTCCATCCTTTCTAAGGTAGGTGAAATGAGGACCCAGTTTGTGGGGGCAATAAGCTGACTTTTTATAAATATACAAAAGGATGAAGGCTATTGCTGAGCACATTGTAAGCCACCCTGAGTCTTCGGAGAAGGGCGGCATATAAATCAAAATTAAATAAATAAATAAATAAAATCATTTGTGGTTAGTATAAAATCAATCCTGGAGAAGGATTGATGTCTATCAGGAAAAAAGGTAAAGTCTCTTTCCTCCACGTTACGTTCTCTCCAAATACCTCTCAATTCTATATCTTCCATCATATCAAAAAAAGATTTAGGTAATTTTGCATGTATTGAAATCTTTGATAAACTTTTTTTTTATCTTTCTGCGTATCTATTACTCCATTCCAGTCACCCATTAATATAAAAGATGTATAATCCTATTGTATTATTTTAGTATGTAAAAATTTATAAAACTTGTCTTGTTGCTGATTAGGGGCATATATTCCAATTAAGAGCATTTTTCCAGTCTGTGTTAGTAATTCAATTGCAATATATCTTCCTTGATCATCTGCCTCAATTAAATTAGCTGATATTCCTTTCCTTACATATATGACTAGCCCATTTTTCTTCTCTGGCGCTGATGCCACAAAGTGTGTACCTAATCTTGAGTTTATCAAATATTTTTGGTCTAATAATCTAATCACCACATCTCTTGGCAGCTGCCTTTGTCTTGCCAGCGAGGAATTAACCCTGTAGATTTTATCAATTCGGCTTGCCACATCTTCTGGTCTTTCTTTGATTATCTCTGCAATAGCATCAGCACAAATATCCTTTAAATTTTCTTTTCTGTTTTCTTTCAGGCCTCTCAATCTCAAAGCAAACTCCATGGACCTGTATTGTAACATTACCAATTCATCATCCACTTTCTCTGTTTTGGTCATGACATCTCCCATTTTGCTTTCCAAATTTAAATTGGCTTCATTAATTTCTTCCACTTTCTCATCCAGCTGGATAACAAGTTTTGACAATCCTGATATAGCATAAACAATATCATCTCTTATTTCATTGTGTTTTGTTGCAACCACTTCTTTAATTGACTTTATATCCTCCTCAACTTTCTTTAATTTCCCTTCCATAAGTACTGTTAAGTTATTCATTGCTGTGGCTTGATTATTCATAGCTTCTTTCATTGCTGTTGCTTGCTTATTCATGGCTTCTTTCATAAATTCTTTAAAGTCATTAAGAGCTTCCAGCTGACTCTGTGAATCAGCTGGAAGTTGTGCTTTCTGTGTCACCACTGACACAACTGGAGAACCTCCCCCTCCTTTAACAACTCCTGGCTTAACTTGTTTAGAAGCCATCTTTTTTTTCCTTTTAAAAAGATCTTTTTTTTTTCAAAGCCACAAAGTCCCTTGAACAACTTTAAAATGCTTGTAATTTATAGTCTCTAATTTATCAGATAAAATAGTCTTTTCTCCACAAGCTCTCACTTCCCAGCAGCTTTAATCCACTCTCACGGAAAGTTCTCAATAAGCACTTTCGTTTCTGACTTTCACTTTCAAAACCATAACAAAGATGCTGTCTTCAGCCTCCAGCTCAAAGAAATTCAGTTTGAAACAAAGTAATTCCGGAGTTAAGGTCTGTTACTTTTAATGCTTGTTCTCCTATTTCCGCTCTGCCTGCGCTTGTAATCAATCAGACTCACTTTTTGACATCAGGATCGGATCGTGGCTCCTAGCTCTGCTTCCACAGAGTCGTCCTGGCTTCGGAGCTTCTTGGCGGGCTGGCTGGGGAGCTCTCACCCTCCAAGCCTCTGGAGTTATTCCAGAGGACTTTCGGGGAGCTCAACTCTCACCCACCAGCTCTCCTCTCCTTCTTTTCCCGAAGGGGAGATTTTTCAGCCGCCAGACAGCCGATTTGCGCTGTCAAAGCGGCTTTTACAAAGTCACGATGCTGGCGGTCTAAGGAGACCGTCCACGAAGCCTGCGGTGCCAACCGGAAGTCTCAAAGGTCTTCTTTAATGAGCACATCATATTGGACCAGTTTGATGTGCTCCTCCATCATTTCAAATCTTTCCCACAGTTTCAGCATAAGTAAACTAATAAATAACCCCATCCCCAAGTGTCACAGATCACGTTGGCCAATTGAGTTAATTGGCAGGCTCTTCAGGCACTCCTTTCCCAACCTTATCTGTTGCCAGTGGAGATGATCTCAGTTCTCATGAGAAAGCTCTATGTTGTGTCTAGTAAGGCATTCCAACCTCTTTCTCACCTTTCCCCCTGTGTGGCAACTGAGGAACAAAGAGATAGCTGCTGCCAGGTTCAGTTCAAAGTTGACTGTCAGCTCTCCCCCCTCCCCCAATTTGTGCGAAGTATCTGGAAAATACCAAATGCAGACAGGTTAATTTTCTCTTAGCCACCCCTGCCACCACCTGGCTGTTCATTTGGCTTCTGGGGATTTTTCTCGTGGAATTTTCTGACCAGCCTGTCTGCTCTCATGTTCTGACTTCACCTAAGTGGCTTCTAAAAGAGGGTAGCCTTTCCACTGTACTAAATACTGTAATCTCCCCTTGTACAATCTAGAATCCAGGATTCTTTTTACTTCGTAATGGGTCTCTCCCTGCACTGCGATGGGACTTGGTGCTTCCCAAGCTATTGGCCTTAGCTCTGAACTTATTACCAGCTTCAATAGACTACTGTGGAAAACCAGGTGTATTTTCCCAATACGTGTGGGAATTTCAGCTCTACCATGACTGGATTAATGATTTTTACGATGGGAAAGGTCCTATAAATTTAGGACCCAGTTTTCTACATGGCAGCTTTAGTTTCAGGCATTTGGTGGAGAAATAAACTTTCTCTCCTATGTGAAACAGCTTCTGAGGGGATCGCCTTTTGTCTGTCTGCTCTTTTTGTGCCCCAGTGGCTTTGGCGAGAGCCTGTTTCACATTCCCCCAAGCCTCCTGCAGAGAATCTACCCATTCAGTCAGGCTTACTGAGGAAGGGGGCTCCTGAGGAAACTCAGACAAATTCCACTCCTATGGCCACCTTGAAAGGTATGAAACCCATGCTGCTATGCACGGTGTTGTTGTATGCCACCTCAGTGAAAGGTAGCAGATCCACCCAATTGGTTTGTTGGTAGTTTACATAGCACCTCAAGTACTGCTCTATCATAGCCTTAGTCTGTTCCACCACCCCAGCTAAGTGTTACAGTGGTTATGTCTGCAGTCTTGGCAGGATTAGTTTGAGATGTATTCCCTGACAGCTCGGCTGTCCCTAGAAGACCACCTGATGGCTGTGACCAGGGGGCCCTTCGCACAGGTTCGCCTGGTGCGCCAGTTGCACCCTTTCCTGGACCGAGGTGACCTTCGCACTGTCACTCATGCCCTGGTTACTTCCCGCTTGGATTACTGCAATTCCCTCTACATGGGCCTGCCCCTGAGATGCACCCGGAGACTCCAGCTGATCCAAAATGCAGCCGCACGGGTTGTTACGGGAGCCCCTCGTTACTCCCATATAACACCTCTCCTGCGTGAGCTGCACTGGTTACCAGTGGTTCTCCACATCCGCTTCAAGGTGCTGGTTCTCACCTATAAGGCCCTACATGACTTAGGTCCGGGATATTTGCAGGACCTTCTCCTGCCTGCCTCTCACCATCCTGTTCGCTCACATAGGGCTGCTCTCCTCAGGGTTCCGACGGCGAGCCAATGTTGTCTGGCGGCGCCCAGGGGTAGGGCGTTCTCTGTGGGTGCTCCCACCCTCTGGAATAAGTTGCCAACTGAGCTCCATTGACAAAACACCAAATCCTCCAAGAATACTAGCTGGTGTTTGAGGGCCCCATAGTATCTGTTCCAGGAGAGGTTCATTTTAAATTTGACCCTACTGTTTCCCAGTACAAAGTGCACCATGCAATGTGCCTATAGCTATTAAGCAGCAGGTTAAAGCACAACTGGATAAGTATGAGGCAGAAGGACATATTACGTCAGTAACTGAGCCCACTGACTAGATAAGCAACATGGTTGTTATTAGGAGGCCAGAGAAGATTAGAATTTGCATTGATCCCAAGTTTCTGAATATGGCCCTGAAACGGTCACTATTTAATGCCAACACTCGATGACGTTTTGCATAAGCTACCCAAAGCACGGGTCTTTACACTTGTTGACGCTAGAGATGCCTTCTTACAGTGCAAACTGGATGAAATGAGTAGCTATATGACTACGTTCTGGACCCCATGGGGTAGAAAGAGATGGCTTAAATTACCCTTTGGAGTTTCTGTAGCACCAGAGGTGTATCAACGAAAGCAGCATGAATTATTGAGTGGGCTCAGTGGAATTGAGCCAATAGCTGATGACATGCTTATAGTTGGCTGTGTGAAACAGATGAAGAAGCTGAGCATGATCATGATGAGAAGCTAATAGCACTATTAGATCGGTGCAGGCAGGTGAGGTTAAGGCTCAGTGTAAAGAAGTTGCAATTTAAGGTGCACGAAGTCTGCTTCCATGGGCATATTTTGTCCTCATGAGGTTTAAAAGCTGATCCAGATAAGATTAGAGCCATTGTGGAGATGCTACCGCATGCTGATGTTAAATCAGTGCAGAGATTTATTGGATTTGTTATCTATTTAGCAAAATTTCTGCTGCACCTATCGGAGGTGTGTCCACCATTGAGATGCCTTCTGGACAAAGATACAGTTTGGCATTGGCTTCCCAAGCATGAGCAGGCAGTACAGGAGATAAAACGCTTGGTCACTATTGCTCCAGTGTTAAAATATTATGATGTTACAAAGACTGCTACCATCCAAAGTGACTCGAGCAAAAATGGTCTAGGATGTTGCCTAATGCAAGAAAGTCAGCCGATTGCATACTCATCCAGAGTGCTCTCTTCTGCTGAGTTGAATTATGCTCAAATTGAAAAGGAATGCTTAAGTATTATATTTGCCTGCCAGCATTTCCATCATTATCTTTATGGCCGGGATACAATCACAGTCGAAAATTATCACAAGCCACTAATAGCCATATTCAAGAAGCCCCTTTTGTGCACTCCCAAACGGCTGCAGAGCATGATGCTTAGTTTGCAGAATTACAACCTTAATGTTGTCTACAAGTCAGGACATGAAATGTATATTAGTGATACCCTGAGTAGGGCTATGTTAGATCAGGTGACACTCGGAGGAGAACATGAGCATCAGACAGTCTGCTGGTTGCAAGAGGAACAAACTTTTTTCGCCAAAGTTAATCAAGCAGACTATGTTAATATCACAAATCAGCGGCTATGTCAGCTTAGGCAGCACACAGGTACTAATGTAGCTTTACAGGCACTGAAGGCTATCATTATGAGTGGATGTCCGGATGAGAAGAAGAAAGTTCTGGTAATAGTGAGGGAATATTGGTCTTTCAGAGATGAGATTGCCATACAAAATGGGATCTTGTACAAGGGCCCAAGAGTCATAGGGCCTAGGTCAATGAGAACAGAGATGTTATTGCACATACTCTTGAGCCATATTGGTGGAGAGGCATGCTATAGACAAGCCTGTGACACGCTTTACTGGCCCAACATGCAGGAAGAAATCAAGGACTTTATTAGCAATTGTTCCACCTGCAATGAATATGCATATTCACAACAAAGAGAAACCATGATGTCACACGAGGTACCATCACGTCCTTGGCAGATTGTTAGTATGGACTTGTTCAACTATGCAGGAAAAGAGTATTTAATATTAGTTGATCATTATTCTGACTTTTGGGAAATTGAACCCCTTATGGACTGTTCGGCTGAGACTACCATTAAGAGATGCAAGACTCAGTTTGCATGTTATGGCCAACCAGATAAAGTGATCTCAGATAATGGTCCTCAGTTTATGAGTTTACAATTTAGGAAATTTGCTGGTGAGTGGGAATTCGAGCATGTGACCTCTTCACTGCGTCATCCGCAAGCTAACGGCAAAGCTGAATCAGCTGTGAAGATTGCTAAGAATCAATGTAGGAAAGCTCACACTGGAAAGCCATTCTACATTAGAGAAATGCCCCATCTGAGGGCATGGACAGTAATCTGGCACAGAGACTGATGGCAAGGAGACTAAAGACATCACTGCCAGTGGCCGACAGGCTGCTTGAGCCCTCAGTGATACAAGGGGTTCCAGAAAAGTTACGGCTGAAGAGACAAGCGGTCAAGGCATTTTATGACAACTCAGCTAGAGATTTGCCAGAATTGAAGATCAGGGAATGGATTCGGATGAAACCGCTGCCTGGAGATCAAACAGGTTGCTGGAAAATGGGTAGCTGCTTACAACAAGTGGCTCCACGTTCCTATTTAGTGGACATTGAAGGAACTTTGTATTGTTGCAATCGGGTAGACTTGCATGTAGCTGAGCGGCCAGAATTTACATATCCCATGGACAGGCCAGACGTATCTGGTATTACCATGCTGCACTTACCCATGGACAATGAGGAATGCACAGGGATGGGGCCTCAGATTAATGTTGATGAGAGCTTGGAGCAAGCAGGTATACCTGATAGCAGTCAAGTGCCAGACACTTCAGTAAACGGTGAGAAGAGCCCAGCGGTTCCAATGAGGTCGGGGAAGCCCATAGTGCAAAGAGAGGCAGTCGGTCAAGAGGGCCAGTCGTCACTCGCAGCGGCTGATGTTCGCAACCTCCTGACAGACTTAATTTGTAGAAAGTGTTGATATTGTTCCCTTTTAAAATTTGAATTCTTTTACAATGTTTTATAATGTTTTAATAAGGTTTATAATGTTTTTTTTATTGAAAAAGTTTTCAAATACAAATTTCCCCCCCTTTTTTTCCCCTCTCCCTCCCCCTCCCTAACCCCCCCTCCCCACCCATCCCCCCCTGTGACTTCTTCATAACAAAAAACCTAATTCATAACAGATTACTTACTCCCTCCTCTAAATACTGACCTTTACTTACTAAAAATATTATTAATATTATAACATCCCCCTTTATCCATACATTTCAAGAAAGAAAGAAAGAAAAAAAGACATTATACTATAACATTGTAAAATAACTTCTAATTTAGCATAATAGTATTATAACTCCCAATTTGGCAATAATCTGCCCTTTTTTTTCTTCTCCCAAACTTATATCTATATATTATTACAACAAATCAAATCAAAACTACCTTCCTCTTTAAAACTATACAATAAATCCTACTTTAACATTTAATCTTCTGTATGTATTACTATAACATTTCAAAGCGGCCTTCCCCATAAAATCTAATTTGACATTTATTCCACTCTATCCATTTCCTCCACTCCCCTAAATATATCACTTAAAAATCCCTTTTCTTAAACTAATCAATCTGCAACCTAGCTTATTCACCCACTGTCCTGCAAAATTACCATACACAACAATTCTTAATATCTTTGATTCACTGCCCACGCTACTTAAAAATATATGTATATATATTCCATTATATCTAAATAAAAAGGAAAAGACAATGACTTTAAATTTATAGTCCATGTAATATCTTCTTGAAAGTCTTTCCACTGGATTGTTAGGACCATCATCCATAATAGGGTAACATAGCTTGCTGATGCAACAGTTTATTCAAAATCTTCAATCATATCCGCCCCCATCAGTAGTAAATATCCTCTTATATGTATAAAAGTAAAAACAACCATCCGAGTGACATTATAATTATATTCCATATAGTAATAATTGTGGCTTTCATCAGGATTATTGATTCCCATCATCGTAGTGGGTAACAACCTGATCTTCTGCTTGCCCCAGCATAATTCCCTTGCCTTATGATTCAAGATAATTATAATATATTTATCAGCACAAAAAAGGAATTCCAAAGTGGATAATTCAAATCCATCAGTTTAAGGCTCTTTTCACATCCCAAGATTACGGCAATGCAGAGATCTGTCACTATCCTCAGGATAATATTGACCAATACGTCGCCTCCTCTATATTTTCACATACTCATTCATTTTTAAAGTCACTGGCTTCACTGTTGCTTGATTTAGAAATTTCTATTTTGATGCAACCTATTTCTTTTTTTCTTTTCTTTTTGTGGGTTTGATTTCGATCCTGGTTTCCTTTCTACAGATTGTGTATCAACTAATCAGTTTTCATTCTGCTTTGTAGATTGGTCTTGTTGGTTTTGTTTTTGTGTCTCATGTTTCTTTTTTATCCCTTGTATATCCCCTAATTGGTTTCCATGCTTGTCCTTGACTTGATAAGTCATCACGTTAAAGTCAGATGCCACTTCTCTCAAATTTGTAGATAATCCAGCTGGGGTATCCGAAAAATCCAAAGGCAATTTATCTGGTACAGTCTCTGTAATTCGATATTTTCCCTTTATTTCCAGCTCCTTCTGCTTATCCTGTATTATACCTGAAGATGTTAAGTTCATTTTCAACCTATTTTGATAAAATTCTTCCGCTCTTTCAACAGTATTTAGCTGGTATCTTTCTCCTTGATATCTCAATATGATACCAACTGGGGCGTCCCACCTAAATGGGATATTTCTCTTTTTTAACTCAGCCACCAGAAAACCAAATTTCTTCCTTTCCGTCAATATCTTAGGTGGGAGTTCTTCGTAAATCCAAATCTTTCTTCCATACAATTGCAAATTAGAATTGAAGGAATTTTGCACAATATTATTCCTAATTTCTTTATCTGTAAAATAAATCACCACATCTCTAGGCAGTTGCCTTTGCTTGGCAATCCAGGAATTTATTCTGTAAACTCTGTCAATCCTACAAAACACGTCCTCAGGTTGAACCTTTAAAATCCCAGCTAGAATTTCAGAAGATATTTTCCTTAAATCATCTCTGTTATTTTCCTGCAAACCTCTCAGTCTTATCGCATATTCTGTAAAATTATATTGTACCATTAGAACTTCTCTTTCAATCCTCTGTTGCAGATTTTCTACGTTACCAGACTTTTGATCAGCCTCCATTTTAGGTTTTTCTTCTGAGCTATTATCCTGAGTGTTTATCAAATCATTTTCAATTTTTTGGATTCTATTGTCCAATTTATCTTGAGTTTCTTCCATTTTAGACTCTAGTAAATTAATATTTGTATCCAACTGTATCATAAATTCTGAAAAACCATTAACCACTTTTAAAATTTTTCGCTCCAAAAAATCAAACTTAGATTTCACCATTTCTTTAATTTCCTGCTTAAATTTTTCAAGATGCTGATTCACAATCTCATCCCTTCTTTCAATCTCCTCCAAGAGAAATTCTATTATATTGAAATCAGGTTTCTGAAACTGGAGAGTTAAAACTTGTTCCTTTAAATTGTTAGTGGGGGAATCCCCCCCCCACTACTTGTTTGTCTGACTTTATAAGTCTCAGTGCCATGTTTCCGCCCAGGCAAGCTTTGTTAAAAGAAAAAAAAACAAGAAAAAAGACTTCTTTCCAATCAAGAACAATGTCAAGTCTCCAGGGAGAAAAAAGAGAGAAAAAAACACAGGAGCGAAGTTTTGTCTGCAAATGTAGCCAGTGGTATTTATTCCGCTACATTGTAATAATAGAAAACGGAAGGACTTTCCCTTTCAGCCTCTTCTCCAGCCGCGGCAGACGCCATTTTAAAAGGGCTTTTTTTTCCCCCTTTCCTTTCCTCTTTTCTCTTAAGTAGTTTTTTTAAAAGATAAGTAAAATACTTGCGATTCAGTATTACAGGTCCAGCTCACATTTTCTTTGAATAATCTGTTAAATTCGCAGGCTTGCTCTTGACGCCTGGCTCTGCATTAGCAGAGGTCTCCCAAAGCCCGGAGCTGCGGCTGGGGATATGGGGCATCTCATCCGCTCCGTCCCAAAAGTAAAAAAAACCCTTTGGGACTATGCAGAGAGTTCTACCCACCCCTGCCAGCTCTATCTCCATTTCCTCATGGAAACGGAGTTTTTTCGAGCCGCCATTCCGCTGTGAAGGTGGCTCTAACAGGCAATGGAAGCTGACGATCCCGAGGGAACATCTGGCGGCGGCCAGCAGCAAACCGGAAGTCCCAGGTTTATAATGTTTTAATATGTGATAGTTGTGTTAATATGAAGGGAAGATGTTACAGTTGCTTGCATCGGAACTTTGCATGTTTCACAATGTTTTATTATGTTTTGATGTTTATAATGTTTTAATAATACAGTGTTTTATATCATTTTAATGCGTGTATATAATGCTTATAAGGTTAATAAGGTTTTATAATGTTTTAAAATGTGATAGTTGTACTAATGAAAAAGGGAAGAGGTTACAGTGGTTATGTCTGCAGTCTTGGCAGGATTAGTTTGAGATGTATTCCCTGACTCTCAAGGAGCTGCTTTCAGATACTCCTGTGAGGTATTTCCAGTTCCTGTCTTATGTAGATATATACCTGTAATGACGGCTTATTGTGCATCCTTCTACAATTAAAGCTACTTGAAACACTAAGCCCCTAGGAAAACCCAATTGACTTTACAAACTCCCTCCAAAATCTAGCTGTGAACTGGATCCCCAATCAGATATGATCCTCTTTGGGACTTCGTAGAGTCGGTAAAGGTGCTTCAGGAACAGCTTAGCCAGTTTATGGGCTGAAGTGAGGCTGGAGCAGGTGATGAAATGAGCCTGTTTGGAAAAAAGATCAATTACTGTCCAAATTACGGAGTTTCCACCACTTTCTGAGAGCTCCACAATAAAGTCCATTGCTATTTCCTCCCGAGGTTATGACGGTTCGGCCACTGATTGTAACAATCCTGGGGGTTTCCCAGGTCTTTTTTTTTCATTGCTGCACATGTTGCACAGCTTTTTACATAGCTTTCAATGTCCTTTTTCATTGCTGGAACCAAAATTGTCTTCACACCAGATGCAATGTCTTTAGGAATCCAAAGTGGCTGGCTTACTTGCAGACATGGCTTCTTTGCAGGAACTTGGACCCACTGGGTGCTGGGGACATACAATTTTGGACCTTTCCATGCCAATCCATCTTAGGAGGTCAGGAGTTGTTGGTTGTCCCTGAACCAGGGGACGGTTTGCATCTCAGCTCTGAGTTTATGAGTTAGCTGTTCCCTGGCTCACTTGATCACCTCCAAATCTGTTGCCTCATAGTGACTTGTGCTGCCTTCTGCGGTATGGGAATGATGGCATTGACCACCTCTTCATGCTTACTCTTGTACTGGGGCATTCGAGACAAGGCATCAACTAGGAATTTTTTCCCTCCTGGGATGAATTTAAGCATGAAGTTAATTAAAATACCATGCCCACCAAACTTGTCTGGGAGAGAGCTTCCGAGGGGTCCTAAAGGCCTCCAGATTTTTGTTATCAGTCCAAACTTCAAATGGCACTTGGCTCCT
Organism: Pantherophis guttatus; assembly: GCF_059756535.1. Taxonomy (NCBI): domain Eukaryota; kingdom Metazoa; phylum Chordata; class Lepidosauria; order Squamata; family Colubridae; genus Pantherophis; species Pantherophis guttatus. The sequence goes on along the minus strand of NC_142065.1, from coordinate 114,534,070 downwards.
TTCTAGGAAGTGCCTCCATGAAAGCCTTTTTCTCCCACACTACCCACCTTCATTCAGTGTCAGTGAGTTTTCTGGAAGTGTAGGTGCATAGTTGGAGATTCCTCTCCTTGTTCTTCTGGAGGAGGACTGCCCCTATGGCTACATCCCTGGCATCTGCCTGAATGACTAATGGCTCCTTGGGGTTTGGGTGCTTTAGGACCAGTTCCTCTGTGAATAGCCATTTGAGTTTCTCAAATGCTCCCTGGCACAGTCCATTCACGGTCCATTCTAGTTGCTTTCTAGGTCATGGTTTGGCCCCCCTTTCCCTGTTTTTAGCAGTTCGATGATGGACAGGCGTGCTTTGGCAAAAGAGGGGGTGAACTGTTGGTAGAAGTTTCCAAACCCCAAAAAGCATTGCAGCTGCTTGTGGGTTCGAGGGGGTTGCCACTTCAGGATGGCTTTGACTGTTCCTGGGTCCATTTCTACCCCCTTGCTCAACACTCAATAGTCTAGGTAGTCGAAGAGGGTCTTATTGAACTTGCATTTGGATAGCTTGGTGTATAGGTTTGTAGCCAGTTTTTTTAGTACCTGCCAGACCAGTTTGATGTGCTCCTACATCATTTCAGTAAAGATGAGAATGTCATCTAAGTACACTAGGACCCCTCTGTATAGGTGCTCATGCAGTACTTCATTTATGAGTTGCATGAAGACTGCAGGTGCCGCTTGGAGCCTGAATGGCATTACTTTGAATTGGAAGCAGCCCAGTGGGCAGTTAAAAGCAGTCTTCCACTCATCCCCCTCTATGATTCTCACCCTGTAGTATGCCTCCCTCGGGTCTAGCTTCGTGAAGATCTTTCCTTTTGCTAGATGGGTCAACATGTCTTTCATTAGTGGGAGAGGGTACATGTTTTCCATACACACGCCATTTATTCCCTTAAAGTCCATGCACAATCTCATTGTTCCATTTTTTCCCTTTGAACACCACGGGAGTGGCCATCTGGGATTTTGCCAACTGGATGAAGCCTCTGGCTAGGTTTTTGTTGATGTACTCCCTTAGCTCACTCATTTCCTTTGGGATCATGGAGTACATTTGTGGCTTAGGGAGCTTCACACCTGGTAGTGAATGGCGCAGTTGGTGGGGTGATGGGGGTGTAGCACATCACATTCTTTCTCACTGAACATCCCTGCCAGTTCTCTGTACTCTTTGGGAATTAGCTGGGTTCTTGGCAGTAGCTCTAAAATGACTTTAAGGAGTTTGATTCTTTCAGTTTCCGCCCAGTGCTGGACAGATCCTCCCTTCTGGCTGCCTTGAGGAGGCAGAGAGCCTCTTCATGGCCTCATTTTTCTTTTCCCCCCTTCCCACCAGATTGTCAGGCCCCTTTGTCTAACCAGGACAATCCCAGAATCACCGCCTCTGTCATCTTCGGGACTATTACAGACTGGATTATCTCCCAATGTCAGCCCATCTCTAGCCGCACCAGCTCAGTGAGGTACATTGCAGGGGAGCCTCCTATCAGTGATCCATCTACTTGTTCAAATCTCATGACTTGGGGCAGTCTCCTCGCTCTGATCCCTAGCTTCAACACTGTCAGTAGACATCTGGTACAGTCTGAATCTATTAGAGCATTCACCTTTCCCTTGATTCCTGACTTTGGCACCACGATTCTTGTAGGGATGGCAAAGGGGCAGATGGCTTCATTCACCATCAGGTCATTTTCACCCTCATCATCCCTGTCATAGGGGGCAGGCTGCTATTCCCTCTGGGTTGGAATTCCCTCTCCCTCACTTGAAGGAGGTGACACCTTGATGGCCTGGCCCGCCAACCTTGACTTCTCCATCTCTGATCTTCCCTGACATTTTTCCACCCCTCTGGTATTGTCAGAAAGGTGGCTGGGGCTCCGGACCTCAGGATAGATTTATGAGATTTGGTTTAGTGTCAAGGCTCCAACAAATGAACTCAAGCAAATCAGAACCCTGAGACTTGGCTCCTTCTCAAAGGTCTTCTTTAATGAACAGATCATATCAGCATAGCTTCAATGAAAACCAAAACTAAACCCCATGGTTTCAGTATATATAAACTAGTAAATAACCCCATCCCCAAGTGTCACAGATCACATTGGCCAATTGAGTTAACAGAGAGATGGCTGCGACCAGGTTCAGTTCAAAGTTGACAGCCTTACTCGTTCGTGTTTAGATCGGCAAAAGAAGAGGGGATTGCAGGGCGACCGTGGGATGGCGCAGACCCCTCAGGAAACTCTGAAATTTCCCCCTGAGGTGCCAACGCTGAAAGAAGGCATCCATTATGGTGCCCCTAAGCTGTGGGTCTGCCGCTATCTGAAGTCTATTATCATCATACTATAACCAATAAGTGGCTGGTAGCTGATATTGAAGATTGAACTTTATTGTATTACTTCTATCTATATTGGAACAGATATTTGACCTATCAAGCCAGTGATCAGGAAGTGGCAAGAAGGAGGAGGCTAAAGACAAACGCAGAAAAACTAATCGATGATCGCTGAGGGCTGCTGGTTTGGGTGAAATTGCTGCTGGAGCGAGACAGTCTGAAGGTGATCATGGAGCTGCTGTTGGATTTATTGGTTTTTGGATTTATTGGATTTTTCTATTTGCTACTTGCCTATTCGAATTGTCCCAGACTGAGTTGAGTTGAGTGGTGGAAGACGACTACGGTGATTCAGCTATATGATCTAAGTCTCCATTAGAGTGATCAGGAGGGAAAAGGAAAGAGGAAGTTGATAGACTGAGCATTCCTAGTGGAGTCATAATATATAAAAGACTTGAACACCATCTTGTGGCTGATACTGGAACTGCACTTTGACTTTTTTCTTTTTTCTCCTTTTCCTGAGACTCTTCCTCTCCCTCCCAACTTGTCTCCTTTCTCAAGTCTTAAAGATTGACGTTGAATAAGTTTCAAGATTATTAGCTATAAATTATTTAAATTGGTTTTTTGCTAAATAGCCTAATTGATATTGAATCAAAACCTCTAGATTCATCAAGTGTTCTAAATTAATCAGTTGACAGTTGTTTGAGATATTTATACATAATTAAGATTGGACTTGATTATTTGTTTATCTTGTTGAACCCCTCTAATTGAGATATTTACTTTTGAAGACTAGAGTAAAGATATACGCTGTATGTTAGAGTGGAGCAACCTTTTCTGTCCAACAAAGATGGCTACAACCATAATTACTACCAAGAAGAAGACTCTCACAGTACCATCAATATCATCTCCAGTTATGACCTCCCCAAAGGCACATAAATCATTGGAAGATATGACATCAATGGCATCAGTAGGGAAAGCTTCAAGTACAACTGGAATACCCTCAAATCTCCATGACATTCTCAAAACACTACAAGATACAATGACGACAATGGTAAAAAACCAAGAATCAACGACTAAAGGAATAGATGAATTGAAATCAAATGTAACAGTGATGAGGGACGAGTTAAGGCAAATGAATGTCAAAATGGAAGAGATGAACTCGACAATGGTGTCACATGGGGAGCGGATTGTGGAAATGGAGACTAAAGTGGGGAAAGTGGAGGAGAAGGTGATGCGACTGGAAACAAGACAATCTAGAGTAAATAGGAAGTTGGAAGACGAATTAATATTTATGGAAATGGATAGGGCAGCCTTCTATATACAGTTTCAGAATATCTTGGAGGACAAAGATGAGAACTTGGACCAAATTATGACGGATATGGTGGCAGAGATTACAGGGAGAGACAGAGAAGAAGTATATTGATATATAGATGAAACTTTCTGAGTATATACCAGTTATGCTAGACGTCATAATTTACTGAAAGAAGTCCATGTACGATGCACCAAGAAGACTGTATGTGATGAAGTACTACAAAAAGCGAGAGATCAAAAAATAATGTATAAAGGATCAGAAATAATTATATTACGTCAATTACCAAAACGGGTAAGAGAAATAAGGAAAAATTATGAATTTTTTACAAGGTGGCTTCAGAAGACTGGGATTCATTATAAATGGCTATTACTGGATGGGCTGATTATAAGCTGGCAAGATAAGCGGATACATATAGATCTAAGAGATGTGCAGGAATTTTTTGACGTGCACTTTAAAGCTGATAAGCAAGAGAGCGGGGAAGAGGTAGAAAGTGAAAGTCAAGAAGAGATGCTTGAAACGGAAGCAATAAAGGAGCAGAAGGATTTAAGAGAACAAGAAGAAGACCAATTTACTGGGGGCTCGGGATCCCAGATGGTGATGAGACAGAAAAAGAAACAGATCGAAAGAACCAAATAAACAAACTGGCAGGAGATGGACTTCGGTTAATATCAATTAATATTAATGGATTAAACCTGCCAAAAAAAGGAAGAAAATACAAATGAAGTTACAGCGGGGGAGATATCAAATAATAAGCTTGCAGGAAGTACATATCAAAAAAGGTTACCAGAATTTACTCTTATGTCCCAAATTAGGTGATTTATTTGAATCCTTGGCTGACCAGAAAAAAAGAGGAGTTGCGATATATATACAGAAACATTTGGAGCCCAAAAAAAATCTTTGCTGATGAAGAGGGAAGATTCTTGCTGGTAGAAATTAAAATATGCCAAAGGAAGGTTTTACTAGGAAATATATATGCCCCTAACTGTAACCAGAAAAATGCTAGTCTACTAATTTAGTCACTTTATCAAAGAATGAAATAAAATTGATTTGGCATGATCTGTTTTTAACAAACCCATGCTGGCTACTAGTTATAACTTTATTTGCTTCTACCATAGTTGTTTGCAAATCTGTTTTTAACAAACCCATGCTGGCTACTAATTATAACTTTATTTCCTTCTAGTTGTTTGCAGATCTGTTTTTTCATTATCTTTACCAGGATCTTCCCAGGTATTGATGTTAAACTGATTAGTCTGAACCATGTTTTCCTAAAAATAAGACCTATCCCGAAAATAAGCCCTAACATGTTTTTTTTTGCATGTGTGCCTAATATAAGTCCTACTCTCAAAATAAACCCTACTTAAGCACCTGCATAGCTGGGAGCCCACCCATTCTGTCTGGTTGTTTGTGGTGCTCCATCCATGAGAAGAGGTGGGTGGATGAATCTGCCCCATACCAGCTTACCTCAGGACCCCTGTAGCCAAGCCATCCATGCTCCAACACCTGCCTCACCTCATGGCAGTGGCTCCATTAGCCCTGTACAGCAGGACCTCGCATGGCTGCAGGCCCACTTCTTCTGCTTGCTCACACGACCACAACTGAGCAGGAGGCCGAGTGATGCACTGGTGTTGCACCTACAAGGTGAGGTAAGTGTCAGGGTGTGGATGGCCTGGCTGCAGGGCCCCGAGATAAGCCAGTGTGGGGTGCATGAGGCTGCTCCATCTCCGCCTCACCTCGTGGCCGTGGCACCACCATATCATTCAGCCTCCTGCTCTGTTGTGGCCACGTGAGCAAGAAGAAGTGGGCCAGTGGCTGCACAAGGTCCTGCTGTATGGGGCTGCTGGAACCGCAGCTGCAAGGCAAGGCAGGTGTTAGGACGTGGGTGGCCTGGCTGCAGGGGCTCTGAGGTAAGCCGGTGTGGGGTGCGTGAGGCAGTTCCACCACCCCACCATCTCATGGCAGCACTGTTGCCCCACACGGCCTCCTACCCCGCCATGAGCAAGCAAAAGAAATGAGTCTCCCACGTACTCTTAAAGTACATGGGGAAAAATATAAGATATCCCCCCAAAATAAACCATAGTGCTTATTTTGGAGCCCAAAAGAAAATAAGGCCAGGTCTTCTTTTTGGGGAAACACGGTAGTTTCCTGGGTCTGTTTTTTCCCCTTTTCTTGAAGATAGGAATCACATCAGCCCTTTTCCAATCAGATACTTCCCCGGTGCTCCAAGATTTTTGAATGATATTGTACAGTAGTTCTGAGACCATCTGCTACCATTCACCATCTGCCAGGTCTTTCAGAACTCTCGGATGTAATCTGTCAGGTCCTGGTGATTTATATTCATCAAGGTCAAATAGGTGTTCTTTTACCATTTTCTTGTTTATTTTTATTTTTATTTCTAATTTGTCTAAGTAGTTTTTTTGGTATGTTGGGCTATAATTTCTTTTTGCATGAAGACTGATGCAAAGAACGAGTTAAGCAGCTCTGCTTTCTCCTTTCTGCCTGTTACTTCCTTGCCATCTTCTCTCTTTAGTATATGTGGATAGTCTTGAGAGATAAGGGAAAGAGATGCTGCATAGGAAACAGACAAGAGAAAAGGCTTAAAGATCAGAGAAAAAAACTTATCTGGGACCTGCCATAATTAAACAGACATTAAAAGTGGTGACAGGAAGCTTGCATCTTTAGACTTGCAAGATTCTTTTAATGTAGCCTTACAGTGAAGTGATATTAGCTCACTGAATTGTGTTTCCTGTCTGGTTTACTCAGGAGGGCTAACATCATCCCAGTTAGGTATACCAGATCTGAGCTGCAAAACTCAAGAAGACCACTAGATGATAGTATAGAGATTAAAATACAGAACCCTTGCCTACCCTCTCTTTTGCAGCTGAGATCTGGAGTACCTAAACATGGGATGGGGCACCCCAAAACTAAATATGCTTGGCAATATGTGTACTTCTGTACTTCTGCCTAGCAAGCAAGAAGATCAAAGCTATAAATAACTTCATTGTGAGTCATCTGAATTGCTCTCATCCTCGCATATGGTTGTGATTTAATTGTTGAGTTGAATAGAATAGAAAATTGGTGCTCAGCAGTTACCATGGTTACTCATGCCAGCAGGTCCAGATGCACATTCTAATCACTGCTCTGCCTCACTGTTTATGGAAATAAAATATAAATCCATAGAAAGTGCATTTTCAAAATGGCAAAGAATGTAAGTGTTAGGATATAGAAGCAGAACAGATGGCTTTATTGTCATGGTAACATGGCTGTGCAAAAACTACAGACAATGGCATGCATTTCTTAATCCCACTTGGGATGGCAAATTATTTGTATGGATGTATTCTTATATTATTTCCAATATCCCACTTTTACTTATTTTGGATGCTTCCAGAAACAACATCTTTGTCGTGCAATTGCCCTATTTATTTCCTTTACACTAGTGTACTGATTTTGTTTGAAATCATCTTAGATTTTCCCACATCAGTATTCTCAACATCTTTTTGATGTAGCTATCAGAATCACCCATCTGGAAGGGCAGCCACCATTCATTACTCAACTCAATTCAAATCTTTATTGTCAGTGCACAACATATGTACAATGAGTTTGGTTGAGCTCTCTCAGTGCACCCCCCAACACAATACAACTCACAGTGAAAACAGAAAATCCCTAACCCAATAAATCATATTAACAACCACCCAGTCCTATTGCACCAGTGTGAACATGTTACACGTTGCGCCGACCCTGCAAGTCCATCGTACTACGTGGTTATGATGTTATTTCGCATTCAGGAGTCTGACAGTCCACATATACTCAGCATCAGGTTAGTAGAATTATGTGTTCCAAGCTGCTAAACTATAAAGGTTTAATTTGGATTTGTTTTGTTGCTGTGTGCCCATAATCTTCGCCACTTTGGATTTGTTTCATTGGTTAACAATAATTGCATTTATTTACTTCATTTTTCTACAACAGGAGTTAGCAGCAAACCAATTTAGTATACCACCACCACAATAATGTAGGAACTTGTAATTCAAAAAATTTAAAATAAAACATTTGCATCATAAAAGCCATATTTGCCAACATGTCATAAGCAGAAATAGGGTTATGGTTTGTTCAGTGTTCTATATAAAATAATACACAATATTTTATAAATTTGTATATTTATTCATCTGTTTCTTTAGGTACAAAGTAATAGATCCAAGTAAGACATTAATAACTGATGCTGAATCAGTGTTTGGTGCTGTGGAAGCAGTCTTCCAAAAGATTGTCCAGAAAGCTATCTTATTCAGTAAAAGTGATTTTTTAAATAACCAAATATTATTTGTTGCAGTATGCTTCCAAATTAATATTTTTTTAAACAATTTCATTGCTTGAAGGCACATCCGAAATTTCTATTTCAGTATGCCGACACTGAGTTGTATGGCTTGCTGAAGGATTTTGAAGTTGTTTGAATTTCCACATTTCCCCTCTGTTCTTAGGGCTCCTACAAATCTCACATGGAATACTGTTTTGAGGAATAACAAACACATTTCATGTTAATTACACATGTTCTTTTATTGAATGACTTTATACATTTTCTGTCCTCTCCTGTATCATCATTTTAGACATTGTCTATCCACTGCAGGATGAAGGCCTCTTCTGTATGCTTCCAACCTATATGGTCCTGAACTTTCTTTTGCCAATTGGGCCTACAATACTTGCTGAGGTTGTTGATCCATCATTAGGTCTCTTTCGTGGGTGCTGTAAGGACCAGCCTCTCCCCCCCTTCAAGAAAGTATAGACTCTTGAAAACTTTGTAGTTCAAAAGGAACCTTTTATTGAAAGAAGGTGAAAGCAAGTCAAAATTCAAAGCAGGCTCTGAGGTCCCTCAGGGCATACAACTAAGATAAAGGAAATTAGGAACTCCTCCCAGCAGTCCGAAGTGGATTTCACCGATCCATAGATGTGAAGATGTTATTGTATTGGCCTCTCTGAGAAACAGATAAGAAAAGTTTCTCAGGGCCATCTTTTGGCATAATCCACATGGCCCTCCCTCCCTTTGCATTCCCCAAGAGGTGAGAATTTTCCAGGCATCAGAGGCACCCAGCAATGGTTATAAATCAGGTGAAAGGTTATTCAAAAAGACAAGGCAAGAAATAGGATACCTAAGCTACATAGAAAGGAAAAGAACTATATATTTGAAACATAATTAAAAAGAGAAAAGAAGACAAATTAAGAATATTTTAAGAACTAATTGGATTGGGTAAAATGAGAAAGGATTAAGATGTGCTTTATAAATATATATTTGAATAAGTGGAAATATATTGTTAAAATGTTTTGAGAAATATATTTAATGATTGAAATTGAATGTAAAACTGAATGAAATTGAAATGATAAAAATGATTTAAATGTTATACTTGCAAGAAGTAAAGTAGAAAAAATATATTGGTAAAAGTAAAAAAGATAAGAGATTAGAAAAGTGTTTGAGTAAAGATTTGAAGGAAAAAAGAGAATAAGATGAAATATATTGTTAATAATTAAAAAGTTAAGGGATCGGGGCTGCCTGAACTCCACAATGGAAAACATTAAATTGAAAATGAATACAGCAATAGAGAGAGATGAAAGAATTGGAGGGGAGCAGGAAGGAGAGAGAGGGATGGAAGAGTAAGGAGGAAGGAAGGGAAGGGAAAGCAGAGTAGGATAGAAGGTAAGACAGGGGGGAAGAGAGGAGAAGAAGGAGAAGGGAAGGGGAAGTAGAGAAGAGAAGAAGAAGGTTGGGAAACAAAGTTGGAAGGAGAAGAGGGAGAGGCTAGGTTTGAGGAGAAAGATTGCTGTACAATAAAAAAAAGAAGTGGAAGAAAGGCAGCTCTGAACAAACTAATATAAATATATTAGGAAAAAGAATGAATTGTTAAAGAATAAAAGAGGACAAATATGTACAACTAGCAAAGTTAGAATTTAGGGATAAATGAAGAAGGTGTTTATATATGCAAGTATAGAAATACTGAGGTATATTCAAAAAAAAGGAAAGGGGGGAAGACGATATTAACAAAAATTGTAATTGAGTAAAATGTATTTGAATTTGACTAATTGTATAAGATAAGAAACGACCTGTTTCTGTTCAAAAAAGAGAAAGAAAGATGTGGGTGAAGGTGGGAGACGAGAAAAGAAAAAAACCAATAAAACTTGTTTGAAAAAAGAAAACAATTTCAGTCTTTTTGCTGTTGTATTAGGGTTTTCTGGACAGGGCATCAGCTAAGAAGTTATTCCCTCCTGGGAGATACTTGAGAGTGAAATTAAAACATTTAAAGTATTGCGCCCAATGCAGTTGTTTGTGGGAGAGTTTTCATGGGGTTTTCAGAGCTTCTAAATTTTTATGATCAGTCCAGACTTCAAAGAGGATTTTGTTCCCTTCTAGGAAATGTCTCCATGTGAGGAGGGCCCATCGTACAGCGTATGCCTCTTTCTCCCATATGGCCCACCTTTGTTCAGTTTCTGTCAGTTTTTTGGATGTGTATGCACATGGTTGCAATTGTCCTTGTTCGTTTGTTTGGAGTAGGACCGCTCCTACTGCCACATCGCTGGCATCTGCTTGGATGACAAATAGTTGTTCTGGGTCTGGGTGTTTTAGGATTGGTTTGGCTGAGAATAGTCGTTTAGGTTTTTCGAATGCTGCTTGGCATTCCATGGTCCAAGGGTTGCCTTGGTTTCGGTTCTCCCCCTTTTATTTCTAACAAGTTTGTAATGGGGAGGGTGATTTTCACAAAAGCCAGAATGAACTGATGGTAGAAGTTTGCATATCCCAGGAAATGGCAGATACACGGATTTGACAGGTGATTTTTATCAAGTGGGATTCATTCTATGACTGCCTTGGTCCACCTGCCATCAGTTCTTCTTGCTGTGTGACTGGCCCATTTCCATTTCCATTCTTTTACTCTCTTGATGCTATTTAACAAACTTTTGTTTGTTCTCTGTTACATGTGCAGGTCTTTCTATGTTGTCTTGCAATGCCGATCATGTAATTTTTCGATGGCTCCTTGTGCCACTCATAGCTTTTGAATCAATTGTGAGGTTATGTTTCACTGGCATGTTAGCGCAGGTAGCACACCCTGGTCAAAAACTTTCTCTTCAGGAAAAGGGGAGCTTGTTCTTGAAAATGATGGTTAACTTGCCAAATGTCTGTCAACCACATTTAACACCCATTCAATTTCCTTTACTGTATCACTTTCCTTGAGATCCATTGGCCAAGGTATTTGTAGTGGTCTACTACATCTAGTTCTTCTTCAGATATAATTCCTTTTTCTTTCTTTAGTGGATTTATTAAACATAACCTGATTCTTTTTCAGGTTTATTTTTAAGCCAAATGGTTTGCATACTTTGTGCAGCTCTTGTATATTCTCTTTGTAGCTCTTTTGGGAGAGCTACAAAAGTGAGAAGAGAACTTCATTGGCAAATATTAAGTGACTTAAATAGGCGTCATTGATTTTTAATCCATCTTTTGCCCAGTCTAGTTTGTGAAATACTTCTTCAAGGCAGGCTGAGAAAAGGATAGCTGGTATTATATCACCTTGTTGTCTACCTCATTCTTTGTTGATTTCCACTTTAAGATCATTAAGGAAAATTGTCACCATTATTTTTTCATATATTGATTGTAGTAAATTTATGTAATCAGTGTCTACATCTTGGTTGAGCAATGCATTAAACCTCTCGCCTTGATTACTGCAACGCTCTCTACATGGGGCTCCCCTTGAAGAGCACCCGGAGGCTCCAACTGGTCCAGAACACAGCAGCGCGGGTAGTGACGGGAGCAGCGTGGCGCTCCCATGTAACACCGCTCCTGCATGAACTGCACTGGCTCCTGGTGGTCTTCCGGGTGCGCTTCAAGGTGTTGGTTATCACCTTTAAAGCGCTCCATGGCATAGGGCCTAGCTATCTTCGAGACCGCCTACTGCCACCGACGACCTCCCACCGACCCGTGCGCTCCCACAGAGAGGGCCTCCTCGGGGTGCCATCAGCCAAACAATTCAGGCTGGTGACCCCCAGGGGGAGGGCCTTCTCTGTGGGGGCACCCACCCTCTGGAATCAGTTGCCCCCTGAGATAAGGAGAATCCATGACCTCAGTGCCTTCCGCCGTGCCCTTAAAACTTTCTTTTTCCAACAAGCCGGGCTGGCCTAATTCTTTTTAAGGGTTTTTTAATTGTTTTGTTTTGTTTATCGTTTTAATTAATGGGGCCAAATCTATATATATTTTTTAATTGTATTTTAATTTAATTTTTTAATTGTATTTTAATATTTGTATTTGATGTTTTTATTTGGCTGTTCACCGCCCTGAGTCCTCAGGGAGGAATTTACTCCACAGTTGTTTTTACTGGGTATAACTACGGACTGTACAGTTGTAGAGACTAAATTGATTTTGAACTTGATAACAGCAGCAAGATTGTTGGTAGCACAACACTGGAAGAAGGACTTTTTGCCTACTATTGATGATTGGAAATTGAAAGTAACTAATTTAGCTGAAATGGCTAAAATTTCAGCATATCTGAAGGATCACACACAAGAAAGGTATATACAGGACTGGAGAAGATGGATTGATTATATACAAAATAAGTATCAAACCAAAAAATATCAAATAGCTTATGAATGATTTCTTTTATTTATATAAGCGTTATATAAGTGATATTGGAAGTATTATGTTTAAGAAATAGGATTTTATATATGGGGGGTTAAGAATTTTTTTCTTAGGGGGTGTTAGTTTAATGATTGGTTATGCAATTTAGTTTATTGTTAAAGGTCAATAGAAATACCTTGTGTTCTGCTCTGGGAAGTCGGGGAGGGGGAGGGGGGTTGGGAGGGGGGTTGTGGGGAAATTGTGTATGTTTTAAAACTTTTTCAATAAAAAAAAATTCTTTTGCTTGGTGAAAACCTTGTAGATGACTGAAAGAAGGCTTTATTGGGTGATAGCTTTTTAAATAATCTTGGGCCCCTTTCTTGTGTATAAGAATCACTTCAGCATTTTTCCATGCATCAGGTATTTTTTCTTCTCTGAGGCATTTCAAATATAGTTGTGTAAACTATGACTACCTGTTTTCAGCACTTCAACTGTAACATTTCCTGAAACTTTGCTATTTTTCATTGATTTTATGGCACTTAATACTTCTTCCACTAGGATATCTGGCATTTCCTCTTTTGTGGGTGTTGTTACTTTTGATCTTTGTATAGTTCTGAATAGAATTTTCCAATTATTTCTAACATTTCCTGTCTTGTTCTACACACAGAACCATCTTCACGTTTTAATGCAAAGCTTACATTTTGCTCTATTAATCCCTTTGTTTGCTTTAATTGCCTTTTTCACAAGCTTCACATTAAACTGTGTTTCTTCTTGGATATGTTTTCATATGGTCTTGCAAAGTTCAACATACTCCAGTTTATTAGTGAAATTTCTGATGTTCTTCATTGTCCATCATTTTTTCATTAAATCAATAGTTTCATCAGAGATTTTTGACTGTACCAAGTATGTTTCCAGTGGTGTTATAGATGTCTTCTATATATCAGGAACAAAACTTTGCAATGTTTTTCTTTACATTTCTCATTAGCATATTTTATCACCAAAAATGGCTTGGGAATAAAATAGTCTTCTGATCATCAGGGCTGCCAAATATATTGTAAAAGCAAATTTAGTGGCATGACCTTCATCACCTCATCACCTACAGACCACAAGAGCATAGCCACGTGTAGACAGAGAATTAAGGATTTACTCTGTGACCCTACTTTCTGTATCTTTTGTCCACTCTTTAGCCACCAGATTGCTAATATGAGATCCTTTCCTTCTACTTTTCCTCCCACATTCACACCCAGACCTCAAGTTCTTAAAATCCATTCCTGATAAGTGCTAAGATGCTAAACATTGCTTATCCTTATGAAACAGTTCCTGTTAATAAATCTCCTTTCTCTCGGGCTTTACAGTTATAAAACCTGAGTCACTTAACCATTGCTCAGGTCAGATTTCCATGGTCAAGAATACATATAAGCACATACAGAATGCTTTAACCTCTGTTAGATGAGAGATAACACTTAAGCTGAACTATTCAAATCTCAGACTACAGATCAGCTGGTTCAGATTTAGATACTAAACACTCTTATCTTCTAGGTTCCTGATTATTTCCATCATATGACAATAAAGCCCTTCTCTTATCTTGCATGCAACCAGATCAGAGAGGGAAAAGAGAATAGTGAGATGTGAGTAAACAAGGATTCTCAGAGATCTGCAATAGTGTTTGCCAATTCTCATTCATTTGTCAGAATTATGAAAGCTGTGCTATACTGTTGTGTCACTCGCTCAAAGGGAAGCTGGGTGAAACATTTCAACCTGAAGCAATAAGAAAATTGGTGGAATGGTGGGACTGCCCATATTAGAAAAGAATATTAGCAACAACAGCAATAACACAGTAAAGGGAGAATGAACAAACTTGGGGAAAAAACCTAATTTTTTGAAAAAATCTGTTAAGTTTTGAATCAGCAACCTCTAGATTAGAAGACAATTTTTTGCTGACTGTGCAGTTGAGCAAAAGGTGAGCAAAAAAAACCCTTAAAGCAAATATTGTGGCATGAAAGTTTTTTAAAAAAAAAATCTGTGCATTTTTATGGTTTAGCTTTGTGTGTGTGTGTGCACCTCCCCGAAAATAGGACCTACTGTGAAAATAAGCTATAGCCAGTTTTTCCATGTCTATGCTGAATATAAGTCCTACTTCTAAAGTAAGCCTTACTTGAGTCTGTGCAGCCAGTCACCCGTCTATTCTGTCTGGTTGCTGCTGATACGAGGCAGGGGGATGGAGGATGAAACAAGACGATGGGGTGGAGGACAAAGCTTTTTCTCCTTCCTTGTTGCCGGAATAGAGCATGAGCAGATCTGTCCAATTGGGCAACTTTGTCCTCCACCCCATCGCCTTGCTTCGTCTTCCCCACCACCACCACCACCTTGCTTAGTGGCTGTGGCACCAGTGCATCGCACAGCTTCCTGCTTCATTGCAGTGGCAAAAGAAGCTTCATCCTCCTCCTCCATCACCACCACCACCACTTTACTTCCTGCTCTATTGCAGGCATGAAAAAAATAAGACCTACCCCAAAACTAAGCCCTGGTGCTTATTTTGGTGATAATATATATAAACTTCGTCGAAACGTCGCCAAGACACTTCCAATTTTACGTGGGAGAAGACCCGAATAACCAAAGACCTACATATATATATATATGTATATATATATATATATATAAGACCGGGTCTTATTTTTGGGGAAACATGGGTCTGTAAATTTAACTTTGTGTATATGAGTGTGCATGTATACCTATACCTACAAACATGTAAAGTTATTGTCAGCCCTGGTGCGCCAGGTGGCCTGGGGCTGCCATTACAGTGGGGGAAGGAGAGACCAGGGAGTTCTGGAGACCTGTGTGGCTGAGCCATGCTCACCAACCTGCTGGGAAGATGGACCCATGCCTTACCACTGGCCGGACGAGTTGCCGCTGCTAATCTTGCAAATGTGATACGGACAGAACAGCCAAGCAGTAGGGTGGATGCCTGCACACTGAGTGCGCTTCGCCAGGCATGCCTCTCATCTGTGAAGTGGCCAAAACAGCTTACATGTTTAATCTGCTTAATGCGGTGGGGTGCACATGTGGCTGGGTGGGGCTGGGGAGCACTTAAGGGTGGAGGGGTGCACTGGGTGGGGAGCCCTGACTTTATTCCGCTTGTTAATAATAATAATAATAATAATAATAATAATAATAATAATAATAATAATAATAATAATTTTATTTCTATACCGCCCTTCTCCCGAAGGACTCAGGGCGGTGTACAGCCAATTTAAAAACACAAGACACAACAATAATTAAAAATTAAAATAATTAAATAGATTTGGCCGATTTAAAACCCTAAAAATTAAAATACCCCAATTTAAAATTATTATATTGACAGCCCTGCCTGGCGGAACAACAGGGTCTTCAGTGCGCAGCGGAACACCCGGAGGTCGGAGATCTTACATATTTCCGGGGGCAGTTCATTCCACAGGGCTGGGGCTCCCACAGAGAAGGCCCTCCCCCTGGGTGTCGCCAGCCGACATAACTTGGCTGATGGCACCCTGAGGAGACCCTCTCTGTGGGTACGGACTGGTCGGTGGGAGGCTATTGGTGGCAGAAGACGGTCTCGAAGGTACCCGGGTCCTATGCCATGGACCGCTTTAAAGATGGTAACCAACACCTTGAATTGCACCCGGAAGACCACAGGGAGCCAGTGCAGCTCGCACAGGAGGGGCGTCACACGGGCACAACGAGTTGCGCCCATAACCACCCGCGCGGCCGCATTCTGGACCAGCTGGAGCCTCCGAGTGCTCTTCAAGGGGAGCCCCATGTAGAGAGCATTACAATAGTCCAGCCGGGAGGTGACAAGGGCATGAGTGACCGTGCGCAAGGCGTCCCGGTCCAGAAAGGGCTGCAACTGGCAGATCAGGCGAACCTGATAAAAGGCCGCGTTGGCCACGGCCGTCATATGCTCTTCTAAAGACAGCCGTGTGTCCAGGAGGACACCCAGATTGCGAGCCCTCTCTGTGGGGGGCAAAGATTCACCCCCAATAGTCAGCGATGGCACCTGCTGACTATATCGGGACGCCGGCAGCCACAGCCACTCGGTCTTGGATGGGTTGAGTCTGAGCCTGTTCCTCCCCATCCAGACCCGCACAGCCTCCAGGCAGCGAGACATCACATCAAGGGCATCGTTGGGGTGGTCTGGGGTGGAGATGTACAGCTGAGTATCATCAGCGTACAGGTGACACTTCACCCCAAAAGCATGGATGATCTCACCCAGCGGCTTCACATAAATGTTGAACAGAAGAGGCGAGAGGACCGACCCTTGTGGCACTCCCCATGCGAGATGCCTCAAGGTCGACCTCTGCCCCCCTGCCAACACAAACTGTGAGCGGCCGGAGAGGAAGGAAGAGAACCACCGCAAAACGGTGCCCCCTACTCCTAACCTCTTCAACCGCTGCAGCATGATACCATGGTCGATGGTATCAAAAGCTGCTGAGAGATCTAATAGGACTAGGACAGAGGAGCAACCCCTGTCCCGGGCCCTCCAGAGATCATCCACCAACGCGACCAATGCTGTTTCTGTGCTGTGCCCCTGCCTGAAGCCCGACTGGTACGGGTCTAGATAGATAGCTTCATCCAGGTGCCTGGGCAGTTGTCGTGCCACCACACTCTCAACAACCTTCGCCACAAAACGAAGGTTGGAGACTGGACGGTAGTTAACTAATTCAGCCGGGTCCAGGGAAGGCTTCTTGAGGAGGGGCCTCACCACCGCCTCTTTCAAGGCGGCGGGAAAGGCACCCTCACTCAGAGAAGCAGTTATAATCCCCTGGAGCCAGCCTTGTTGGTCATCAGTTCATGCTGGAGCTTCCGCAAAAAAGGATAAAGCCTTTATACACCAGAACTGTCTTCTTTGGTATTTTTCCTGCAGTTTAACGGAACCTGACAGTTATATATAACCAAGGTTATATATAACCAAGAAGATCCACCTATCAGAAAGGAAGCAATTGGCCATTGCTTTTCTGAAACAGAAAAATGAAAAGGTATAGCACCAAAGGAATTCTTCAATAAGAGGATGTAGTAGTCTGCAGTCTGGACTGAATACATTGCAAGCAATTGTCAAGAGTGTTTCAGTCCAGACAATTTTTTTCTAAATCAAATTACAGCTAAATCAGGATAAACACAGAATAGGTGCAACTTAAACACATGGCAGATCCACATTTTCTGCTTTCCCTGCCACCAGTACGGGGTGCAAATTGCATACAGAAAAGAGGGAATCATTCTCCTATTCTCAGCCCATTAAATGGACTCTGTAACTATATTTTCCAGCTTTCATTCAAAACTGCCCTTTTTTTTACTACAGCTGTCTTAAACTCCATGCTTTGTTATGTTCTATTAGAAGTCCCAAATCCCATTAGCTGCATGTCCCCTCCTCTTCAGCAGCTGGTCACTGTCCTTGCCAGCCCTGCCCCAGCTGGCTCTCTAGGAAAGAAAGACACTTGACTCCATCAGAAGGTTACAAAGCTCTTTTATTAGAGACAACTGGATGCAGCAAAAGCAAGGCTAGATCTGGAGAAAATCCACCCAAACTGTTACATTGTTCCAGACCCTTTGCCCTCCCCCCTTTGATCAGTTCATCAGTGCCCAATAGGATGATAGCTTGTTGCTGGTATCCTTACAATTTATATTGACTGTTTCCTAATATGATTCGATTGCTTATTTGTACCCTATGACTATCATTAAGTGTTGTACCTTATGTTGTGGTCCGCCAGCAGCCTGCAGAGCTGGCAGTGAAGTCAGACAGTGAGGAGGCTGGGGAGGAACATGAGCCAGTCCTGGAGTCTGGGGAAGGCCTGGACAAAGGCTCTGCATTGGAGGCAGAGATGGGGCCAGGGCCATCTGGGAGTGATGCGCTGACTCCAGAGCCTCCAGAGTCAGACAGCAGAGAGGCAGAGGAACAGGAGGAGCCTGTTCCTAGTGCGCGCATATGCAGAGCTGCCAGAAGGCACGAACAATTAAAACAAAAGGGACGACTTGGGAGTAAGGCCTGGAGATGATTGGCCCCTTCCATAAGGCTTAAAAGATGAGCAAAGGCATATGGGCCTTTGCAGGAAGCAATGTTGTTAATTCTGTTCCCAGTCGGCATCTTTGTTTGATTCTGGAATCTGTGTGGCTTTGCCAAGTAGGTCTTTGGCAGAGTGTCAAGGGAGATAAAGGTTGGTGATTATCCCGAAGGACTTCTCCCGAAGGACTTTTTGCAACTAATTGGGACTCAGCTGTGAATGAACATAATTCACAGCTGTTGCAATAAAAGAGGTTTTTGGGACTACTTGTGTGTTTTAATGACTCAGGAAGCCTAGGTCATAACACCTTATGATTCTTGACGAATGTATCTTTTCTTTTATGTACGCTGAGAGCATATGCACCAAGACAAATTCCTTGTGTGTCCAATCACACTTGGTCAATAAAGAATTCTGTTCTGTTCTGTTCTGTTGTTCTGTTCTGTTCTATTCTATTCTAGCTGGATTTTACGAGAACAGGACACATTGAGAAGTAGTTAACATTCTATTCCCAGGTCCTGGGCACCCAAAAATGCTTGAAGTGGGCCTGATAAAACAGGTTCACACCTCTTTTTCCTGTTCAAGCTGGTCTCCCCGCTTCACCGTTTCCCTCCTCTTACAACAAGCAACCCTCATCTCCCTCTGTCTCAGGATTGTAGCAGGCTGCAGTACAAGCAGTGGTGGGATTCAGCCAGTTCGCACCACTTTGGGAGAACCGGTTGTTAACTTTCTGAGCAATTTGGAAAACTGGTTGTTGGAAGAAATCATTAGGGCAGAGAACCGGTTGTTAAATTACTTGAATCCCACCAGTGAGTACAATTGATGGGGAGGGCAGCCTGACATGCTGCCCCTTTTCAAGGAATGTTAGTCTTGGAAAGAGGCAGAGAGATAGAAAGTGGTTAGTTGGTGTTCTGTAGTTTATGTGGATATTGGTTGTGGAATCTCTGGAGTTAGGAACGTGAACATGCTGTGTATCCACCCATTTGGCTTCAGAAGGTGGGAAATGTTTCCAGGCTATGAGATATCCCCTGTGCCTATGGGAATCAATAGTGTATTTAATTTCAAAATGCTGTTCCCCTTCAATTGGGGTGGAATTGGGGGCTCCTGGTTCCAGCTGCAGGGAAAAGGAGAGTGCCAGGTTCAACAAGCTGCAATGAAATATTGGATGAATTCATCTGAGGTTTTTGGGAAGTTTCAACTGTACTGTGACAGGGCTGATAACCTTAGAAATGGGAAAAGGGCCAACGTATTTGGGGCCCAATTTTTGGGACTTTTGTCTAGACTGGAGGTATTTAGTGGAAAGGTAGATTTTGTCTCCAACTTTAAAATCCTTTGGTTTAGCACATTTTTTGTCAGCTTGCTTTTTATGTGTCGTACGCGCATGATCTAGTGCCCTGAGGACCACAGGCGAAGTGTTTTGTAGTTGAGTATCCAGTCAGTCAGTGAGTGATCTGGGATGTATTTTGGGGCAGTTCTGGCATGGAAACAAATCCCTGTCCCGTGGCCACTTTAAAAAGAGTAAAGCCAGTGTTATTATGCATGGATTTATTGTATACCACTTCTGCAAATGGGAGGCGGTCTGATCAGTTGTCTTGGTAATTAATAAAACATCTCAAATATTTTTCTAGGACCTGATTATTTCTCTCACATGTCATATTAGTCTATGGAACTGCTGAGTCCTTGTTTGGTGCCTAATGATTTTAAGAATTCTTACCAAAATTGGGAAGGGGTATTGAACTCCCCAGTCTGAGATTATGCACTCTGGTACCCCATGTAACCTGTACATGTGCTACACGAAGAGCTTTGCTAGGCTGAGGACTGAAGAGATCTTTGAGCAGGGTATGAAGTGCATCTGTTTGGAAAACAGGTTTGTCAAGATCTAAATAATGGACTTCCCTGAGCTTTCAGGGAGCTCAATAATAAAATCCATAGAGATTTCCTTCCAAGGAGCCTGGTGGTTAGGAGTCCTAGAACTTTTCCTGGGCATTGTTTTGCTGCTGCGCATACCAGACAACTAGCCACGTATGCCTCAATGTCTTTTTTCTGGCCACCAGAATTGGTGTTTTATCAGGTGTAGGGTTTTTATGAAACTAAAGTGCCCTGCTGTTTTTGAATCATATTTTTTTTCTTAGACTAAAGTCCATTGGCTCTTAGGGATGTAAAGTTTCCCTCCAAACCATGAAAGGCCCTCACGTAGAGTGAAGTCATTTTTGTGGTCATTAAACCAGTCGTCTTTTAGTTGTCATACTGGAATTCAATATAATACAAACACGCAATAGAATATAATCCAACCAGTGTCTTAAACTTTAAAATAGCTTATTTTAACAAAGTCAGAGAGACCCAAAGCAAAATTTCATTGATAAAAATCCTAAAGGGGAAAACAACTGAAGAAGTGTGGGAAACACTGAAAAATATGACCATAAAAGCCCAGTCCAATACAATACCACTAAAAAAGAAAACAAGAAATCCAAGATGAAACGAGCATGGCTGCACAAAGATCTCTCTGATAAACTGAAAGACAAAAAGGATAAGTATGAAAAATGGAAAGAGAGACACAGAACCAAGGCAGAATATCAGCAGATAGCCCAAATCTGCAGAGTTGAAGTCAGAAAAGCAAAGGCTCAGCATGAATAAAGACTTGCAACAAAAGTCAAAGATAATAAAAATCTTTCTTTTTATATATAAATAACAAGACAAAAGTCAAGGAAACAGTCGGTCCACTAAAGAGAGAAGATAGCAAGGAAGTAACAGGCAACAGAGAGAAAACAGAGCTGTTTAATTCATTCTTTGCATCAGTCTTCACACAAAAAGAAACTATAGCCCAATCTATCAAAAACATAAGTATAAAAGACAGACTAGAAATAAAAATTAAAACAAGCAAGAAAATGGTAAGAGAATACCTGTCTGACCTTGATGAATATAAATCAACAGGACCTGATGGATTACATCCCAGAGTTCTGAAGGAGCTGGCAGATGTTTTCTCAAAACCATTGTATCATATCTTTAAAAAATCTTGGACCACTGGGGAACTAGTAGAGGATTGGAAAAGAGCTGATGTGATTCCCATCTTCAAAAAAGGGGGAAAAAACCAGACCCAGGAAATTACAGTCCAATCAGCCTAACATCAATACTTGGGAAGGTACTAGAATTTTTTTTTTAAAAAAAAACAACAGATCTGTGAACATCTAGAAATAAATAAATTATAAGTCGACCAATCAGCCTAGTAGTAGTAGCCAACTAGTAGCCAACATGGGTATGTGAAAAGCAGATCATGCCAAACCAATCTTATTTCATTCTTTGACAAAGTGACTAAATTAGTAGACAGTGAAATGCTGTGGACATAGTATTTTTAGACTTCAGCAAGGCATTTGATAAAGTAGACCACAACCTACTTCTTGGTAAGCTAGAAAAATTGGGAATAGACAATATCACCACCAGATGGATTTGTAAGTGGCTGACAAACCGTACTCAACTAGTAGTCCTTAATGGTACTACATGGAGGGAAGTAAGCAGTGGGGTACCACAAGGTTCTGTTTTAGGCCCAGTACTCTTCAATATCTTCATAAATGACTTAGATGAGGGAATAGAAGGAGGACTCATTAAATTTGCAGATGACACTAAGCTGGCAGAAATAGCCAACACTCCAGAAGACAAGCTCAGATCATAGAGTCTTAAGGGACAATCACTTAAACATGAGTCAGCAGTGTGCAGCAGCAGCTAAAAAAGCAAATATAACCCTTGGTTGCATAACAGAGGCATACAGTAGAATCAGAATCATGTGAAGTATTAGTACTGCTTTATAAAGCCTTAGTAAGACACCACCTGGATTGCCACAGCCAACTCGCCATGGCTAATTCTCCACAGCCAACTCTCCACAATCATCTTGCCACAGGGTAACTCACTGTGGAACAAGATACACAAGACACACAATATTAATGAAATGATGGAATAGAATCTTTAAAGAAAGGACGCAAAAGGACTGACAGAATAAAATGTGAATGGCAAAAATTAAAATACTTTTATTTTAAATAATTATAGAATTGTTACATTGTCCCACAGCAAGTTATCCCATGGCAAGTTGGCCATGGCAAGTTGGCCATGATAACTTGGCTGCAGCAAGTTGGCTGTTGCAAGTTGTCCCATTCCCCACCTGGAACACTGATCCACTTTTCCAGTGCGCTGCTCCTGCAATCCATGGATGGGTTATTTCACTTGCATTGCTAGAGACTGAGTGTAGATTTTTTTTCTTCCTTTGTTTTTTTTTTTTTATTGAAAAAGTTTTCAAATACAAATTTCCCCCCCTTTTTTCCCCTCTCCCTCCCCCTCCCTAACCCCCCCTCCCCACCCATCCCCCCCTGTGACTTCTTCATAACAAAAAAAAAAAAACCTAATTCATAACAGATTACTTACTCCCTCCTCTAGATATTGACCTTTACTTACTAAAAATATTATTAATATTATAACATCCCCCTTTATCCATACATTTCAGAAAAGAGAAAAGAAAGGGGAAAAACAAAAGACATTATACTATGACATTATAGAATAACTTCTCCACTTTAAAACTATACAATAAGTCCTACTTTAACATTTAATCTTCTATATATATTACTATAACATTTCAAAGCGGCCTTCCCCATAAAATCTAGTTTAACATTTATTCCACTCTATCCATTTCCTCCACTCCCCTAAATATATCACTTAAAAATCCCTTTTCTTAGACTAATTAATCTACTAACTAGCTTATTCACCCACTATCATGCAAAATTACCATACACAACATTTCTTAATATCTTTGATTCACTGCCCACACTACTTAAAAATATATGTCTATATTTTCCATTATATCTAAATTAAAAAAAAGAAAAGACAATGACTTTAAATTTATAATCCATATAGTATCTTCTTTGAGGTCTTTCCACTGGATTGGTAGAACCAACATCCATAATTGGGTAACATAGCTTGCTGGTGCAACAGTTTATTCAGGAACTTCAATCATATCTGCCCCCATCAGTAGTAAATATCTTCTTATATGTATAAAAGTAAAAACAACCACCCGAGTGACATTATAATTATAATCCATATAGTAATAATTGTGGGTTTCATCAGGATTATTAATTCCCATCATCGTAGTGGGTAACAACCCGATCTTCTGCATGCCCCAGCATAATTCTCTTGCCTTGTGATTCAAGATAATATAATATGTTTATCAACACAAAAAGAAATTCCAAAATGGATAATTCAAATCCATCAGTTTAAGGCTCGTTTCACGTCCCCAAATTACGGCCATGCAGAGATCTGCCACAATCCTCAGGATGATATTAACCAATACGTCGCCTCTTCTGTGTTTACACATAATCATTCATATTTTAAAGTCACTGGCTTCACTGTTGCCTGATTTAGAAATTTCTATTTTTATGCCACCTATTTCTTTTTTTCTTTTCTTTTTGTGGGTTTGGTTTCCATCCTGGTTTCCTTTCTACAAATTGTGTATCATCTGGTTGGTTTTTATTCTGCTTTGTAGATTGGTCTTGTTGGTTTTATTTTTGTATCTCATGTTTCTTTTTTATCCCTTGTATATCCCCTAATTGGTTTCCATGCTTATCCTTGCCTTGATAAGTCATCACATTAAGGTTAGATGCCACTTCTCTCAAATTTGTAGATAGTCCAGCTGGGGTATCCAATAAATCCAAAGGCAATTCATCTGGTACAGTCTCTGTAATTCGATATTTTCCCTTTATTTCCAGCTCCTTCTGCTTATCCTGTATTATACCTGAAGATGTTAAGTTCATTTTCAACCTATTTTGATAAAATTCTTCCGCTCTTTCAACAGTATTTAGCTGATATCTTTCTCCTTGGTATCTAAATATAATACCAACTGGGGCGTCCCACCTGAATGGGATATTTCTCTTTTTTAACTCATTCACCAGAAAACCAAATTTCTTCCTTTCCATCAATATCTTAGGTGGGAGTTCCTTGTAAATCCAAATCTTTCTTCCATACAATTGCAAATTAGAATTGAAGGAATTTTGCACGATATTATTCCTAATTTCTTTATCTGTAAAATAAATCACCACATCTCTAGGCAATTGCCTTTGCTTGGCAATCCAGGAGTTGATTCGATAAATTCTGTCAATCCTACAAAACACTTCGTCAGGTTGAACCTTTAGAATCCCAGCTAGAAATTCAGAAGATATTTTCCTTAAATCATCTCTATTATTTTCCTGCAAACCTCTTAATCTTATCGCATATTCTGTGAAATTATATTGTACCATTAAAATCTCTTTTTCAATCTTCTGTTGCAGATTTTCTGCATTACCATACTTTTGATCAGCATCCATTTTAGGTTTTTCTTCTAAGCTATTATCCTGAGTGTTTGTCAAATCATTTTCAATTTTTTGAATTCTATTGTCCAATTTATCTTGAATTTCTTCCATTTTAGACTCTAGTACATTAGTATTTGTGTCCAACTGTATCATAAATTCTGTAAAACCATTAGCCACTTTTGAGAGTTTTTTCTCCAAAAAATCAAACTTAGATTTCACCAATTCTTTAATTTCCTGCTTAAATTTTTCAAGTTGCTGATTCACAATCTCCTCCCTTCTTTCAATCTCCTCTATAAAAAATTCTATTATATTAAAATCAGGTTTCTGAGACTGAAGAGTTAAGACTTGTTCCTTTAAGTTGTTGGTGGGGGAATCCCCCCCCTTCTTGTTTATCTGACTTTATGAGTCTCAGTGCCATGTTTCCGCCCAGGCAGGCTTTGTTAAAAAAAAGCAAGAAAGACTTCTTTCCAATCAACAACAATATCAGGTCTCCAAGGGAAAAAAAAGAGAAAAAGACACAGGAGCGAAGTTTTGTCTACAAATGTAGCCAGTGGTATTTATTCCGCTACATTGTAGTAATAAAAAACGGAAGGACTTTCCCTTTCAGCCTCTCCTCCAGCCGACGCCATTTTAAAAGGCTTTTTTTCCTCTTTCTTTTCCTCCTCTCTCTTAAGTAATTTTTTTAAAAAAATCAGTAAAATACTTGCGGTTCAGTATTACAGGTCCAGCTCACATTTTCTTTGAGTAGTCTGTTAAATTTGCAGGCTTGCTTTTGACGCCTGGCTCTGCATCAGCAGAGGTCTCCCAAAGCCCGGAGCAGCGGCTGGGGATACGGGGCATCTCATCCGCTCCGTCCCAAAAGTAAAGGAAAAACTTTTGAGACTCCGCAGAGAGTTCTACCCACCCCTGCCGGCTCTATCTCCGTTTCCTCATGGAAACGGAGTTTTTTCGAGCCACCATTCCGTTGTGAAGGCGGCTCTGACAGGCGATGGAAGCTGACGATCCCAAAGGAACGTCTGGCAGCGACCTTTTTTCTTCCTTTGTTTGACCACGCCTCCTTTGCTCTGTAACCATCAGTCTTTTTCACTCAGTTGCTGAAAAGACTAGTGTTTTTCAATTGCTCTATCTTTGGACTGGATATTGTTGTTTGTTTGGAATTATTTTTATTTTATTTTAGTTTTAAATGTTTGTTTGCTTTCTGGATTGACTATTGCTGTTCATCAAGGGATTCCCTGGCTGCCGAGGTGCTGGTGACATGTCTGGGGCTCCAGGCCATCCCGCGCCTCCCTGACAGTTTAAGAGGCAGCTCTCCAGATTCTGTCCCTGCAGGGCGGATCTGTGGAGGATATTTAGTCACCGGTGTGTGAGCTGATTTCCTGGTTCACCAGCACAACCGCCACCGCTGCACCCCTTTTCCTTTAATTTGGCAGCTCCGGAGTCACTGTTGATCATAGCAAACTCTGAGGACTAGGCTAGGTTCGCGGCGCTGAGGGAGTCTTGGATTCTGGGCCATTTTCTATTGCTCGGGGACTGCGGTGGAGTTGTTGGAGGTCTCTCGCTGCATCTGCCATTTTGTTTCCAGTTCTGACACGAGCGGCCGCCATTTTGTTTGCTGTTCCGGCACGAACAGCCACCATTTTGGACAGTTTTGGAGTGATGGATTATAGCCTGACTTTTGGACTATTTCAAGGCTTATCCATTCTTGCGAAGCGGCGATTTTAGGCTCAGGTTTGAGTCTGCCCTTATTTGCCTGGTGGAGACTGGAATCTCAGCACTGGGAGGGCGCGCTGCTCTCGTGCTGCAACAGCTGGCTTAGAAGCGATTCCTGTGCTGTCAGGTTTGACTGCCTTGCATTGATTTGGGTCCACTGATACCGGCCTGCCAGTTGTACGTGAAGTAGTTGTAACTTTGGGGGTTCTTTAGTCCCACTTCAATGTCAGACTTTGCCCTGCTACTCACTAATTGCCTGGCATTACTTGATTCCAGCTTTGCAGACTGATCATAAGTGGCTATATCTACTTTTAGCCATGGCTGACTCCTCCCTTTCTTCTGACATGGAGCATGAATCTAGTCCTCCCAGGGTCCATAAATGCCAGCCATCCACTCAGAGGTCCAGAAGTAGGTCTAGGAGCAAGCCCTGTAAGGCTCAGCCTGCACCATCCAAGAAATCCGCGACCGAGGACAAGGATGCTCAAAGGCATCACAGGGCCTTGGAAAGGCAGTTTGACATTGTCCAGCGCAAGGTCCAGACTGAGAATCCTAAAGTTTCTACTTCGGACCCTGTCCTGTCTGATCAAACAGATTTAGGCACAGCTCCTCACCATTTGTTTAGTGGGGTTCCTAGTAGTGCTGTGGGAGGCAGGAATGCCCACCCAACCTCTGCTTTAGGGCTGTCCAGGGGTGTTTCGCTTTCATTGCCTGATGTTTCAGC
This sequence comes from Pantherophis guttatus, assembly GCF_059756535.1. Lineage (NCBI taxonomy): Eukaryota > Metazoa > Chordata > Lepidosauria > Squamata > Colubridae > Pantherophis > Pantherophis guttatus. The sequence continues at coordinate 114,507,080 of NC_142065.1, read as the reverse complement.
TGCACAGTGGATCATGCCCCCACCAGTCCCCCGGCGGCCGCCAGAGGCTACATTTACTCCTAAAGCTGCGGGGCTCCGCAGGGAGGAAGGCCAGTTGACTGGCAGTGAATTCAACCTTCAAACTATGCTTTCGGGCGCCCTGTCTAAGATCTTGGCAGCTAGTATTCAACAAGGGGCTCAGGGATCATTTCTGGCCGTTAATCCTCAGTCCCATGTGCAAGGCCATTTGACCAGCAGGCCTAGCTCTCGCTCTCACAGAGACTCTGCTTCCACTGGGGACTCCATGCAGGGGGATGATGATCCGGAGGACATTGAGTTTTCAGAGGATGAGGGTTTGTTGCCAGATAAACCTGTGTTTACTGGGCTGTTCCGTCCCCCACTTTTTAAATCATTGTTGCACAAAGCGAAGTTACCTACCAATATGGGGGTTTCCTGCTTTTGGTCTGGGTGGGTTGCCTTGTTGTTTGTGTGATTACCTTTCTCTTATAGACTCTTGAATGACTGTGCCTTCGTGATAAAAGACTGACGGTTACAGAACAAAGGAGGCATGGTCAAACAAAGGAAGAAAAAATCTACATTCAGTATCTAGCAATGCAAGTGAAATAACCCATCCATGGATTGCAGTCGCAGCGCCCAGAAAAGGGACGTTCAGGTAAGACAACGTCCGTTTTGGTCATCACATTACAAAAAAGATGTTGAGACTGTGGAAAAAGTGCAGAGAAGAGCAACTAAGATGATTAAAGGCCTGGAGACTAAAACATATGAAGAATGGTTGCAGGACTTGGGTTTGGCTGGTCTAGAGAAAAGAAGGAGTAGGGGGAGATATGACAGCAGCATTCCAGTATTTGAGAGTCTGCCACAAAGGGGGTCAAATTATTTTCCAAAGCACCTGATGGCAGGACAAGAAACAATGGATGGTGGACTTCTGGTTTGGCATCATGACAAGACAGTCGGGAAATTAGCGGGCTCCGATGAGCTCCGCGAAAACCCCGGCTGACGAACTGCCGTCAATGGGTCTGCGGGACCAGAACCGTCCTGTAGGGACGGGGAAGAAAGAGAGGCACCTCAGACGACCAAGAGGAACAGGCAAGTTCCTCAAAGGTTGGAGGGAACTCTCTGTGAGTCGGTGGCGGGGGGATGGCAGCCATGGTGGCTGCCACGAAGCTGGGACAACCGGACTAAGTATAGAGCTGGAGAGAAGAGAGGAATGGATTGGAGTCTTTTTGAAGCCGGATGAGTGACAGCCAACCCAGGCTTGAAATAACAACAAGGGAAACATCTTTCAATTATAAGACCCCTAATGAGTAAATAGCAGCTAAGGAGCATGGGGGCAAAGAAGATTTCGAAACATAACTTTAAAGAGATAAAAACCCGATAGAAAAGTGATTTCTGAACAAACTATTTGGAAACTTTAAACAACTAGATATGGTCAAAGGATTGGAAAGAAATAAAGAGATCCCTTTTTTCCCCTTTCTTTTTTAAATTTCAAGAAAAACAAAGAGAAAGCTTTAAAAAAGAAGTGGTGCATAAATAAAGAAAAAAGGGGAAAAAGAAGTGAGAAGATCTATTTAAATTTGGACTGGACTTTAAATATGATTTGATACTTTTAAAACTAAAAAGAAAAAGAGAAGCTAAATAAGAATGTTATGTAATTGAAACAAAATGGATACTTGTTAAACAATCAGAAATTGTGGATTACAGAGAGACATCTGGAGTGAAAAGGAATATTGCAACTTGGTTTTTGTTTTGGAAAATTGTGAACTTCACCAATAACAACCATGAGAATTTGTGGGGGATGATTTTCTTGTCTGCAAGCAGTTTGAGCTTTGGAGGGAAAAAAAATTAGAAAGAAGGGAACACAACAGAACTCTTATAATTGGAATAATATTAACTTAAAAAGAAAAATGGCACAGGAATTAGAGAAGGAACAAATTGACCTATTTGACTTGGAAAATGGAAATAAGAGAAATAATTATAAATGTTGCACAGAGGACAAAAATTTGAGGATACAGAAGTTGAAATGGAGTATATGCAAGCGGACAAGGAAATGAAGATGGAGAAACAAGACACAGAGATGGAAAATAAAGAAGATAAAAACAATGTGATTAAAATATGAATAAGTAACTGACTATGTGAATAATAATAATAAAAAGGAGGTTTTTAGAGATTCTATTGAGATTAACAATAATATAATGATGATTACACTGGGATTAACAGTGAATATTAAAAGAATAAAGGTTGGAAAATATTAAGGAAAATAAAAAAGTCCAGGACTTGGATTTATAAAATGACTATATTGAGATTAACAATGGTAATAGAAATGTGAGAAGAAATATGTTACAGATACTTAGAAATGAAATATGGATTGAAGCTAATAACATATGAGAAATAGACTATGTTAAAAGAAAATATACCAATGGATATAATGAATCAATTTTTATTAAGATGTTAGATGTTATTATTTGAGAAAATTGATGGCTATAATAATTGGGATATTGTTTATATACTTATAATAATTGTAATAATTTGAACATTTTTTACCTAAGCAAAATAGAAAAGAAAATTGAAACAATATATGATTATGATTTACAAACAAGAATTATTTAATTGGTGTTTATATAAATGGTATGGTTAAATAGATAGAATTTAGGGAAATAATTGGGAAATTGTATTATGTAGCATTATTTGAATTAAACATGATAAATTGCTATATTTTTAAGATTAGATAAGATTTAAATTTGATAAAGTAATAATGGAATAAAGATTCAATGAGCATTATATGAAGTAATAAATAAATATAAGGAAGTTTTAGAAATGGAAATAATTTTGAAATATAAACATGTTTGAACTGTATTGTTAATAATGAGGATTTAGAGTAAGAATTGTGAAATGTATTATGAGGTATTAATTGAATTAAGATTTAAAATGGGTTAATAGAAGGGTAATTGTTTTGATTAGGTAAATATGAGTAAACTTTTTCTAAGATGGTATTAGTTGAGATATGTGATTTAAGATTAAGAAATAAGTGTTATGGCAAAATAGAATGTATAAAAATTTTTATTTTTTTTGCAAAAAGTTTTTTATTTTTTAAACAAAAACAACATAAAAACATCATCCTTCCAAACAATTACAGACAGTGTTTCGATCGGTTAAAATCATTTCATGCTCTCAAAATTTTCAAAATCTCAATCCATGACAAATGTTCTTTCCTCTAACAAAAAACAAGTGTTTGCACATTTTATCCAAATTTCATTTCATATATAATATTTCATCTCCATGCTATAATTTTGTTAAAGATGACAAAAAAATGAACAAATTGATGACTGGATCAAAGCTCTGTTCTGAAAAGATGTATTTGTGTATTTGAAAAAAAAAATAAAAAAACTTTTTACAAAAAAAAAAAAAAAGGAAACAATGGATGGAATCTAATCAAGGAGAGAAGCAATCTGGAATTGAGGAGAAACTTCCTAACAGTGAAGACAATTAACCAATGGAACAGCCTGCCTTCAGATGTTGTGGGTCACTGGAGGTTTTTAAGAAGAGACTGGACAGTCACTTGTCTGAAAAGGTATAGGACAGTGATGGTTAACCTTTTTGGCACTGAGTGCTGAAACTGGAGCATGCGCACATGCCAGAGCACCGGAATTCAGGAGAGAGCAGCTGGCCAGCACACATGTGCGCACCAGAACCCGGAAGAGCAGCTGGTGATGGCGCACGTGCCTACAGAGAGGCTTCTGCGTGCCACCTCTGGCACAAATGCCATAGGTTTGCCATCATGGGTATAGGATCTCCTGCTTGAGCAGGGGGCTGGACTAGAAGACCTCCAAGGTCCCTTCCAGCTCTATTCTGATTCTGACTATTTTCAGCACATTGATTACTTTGTTAGGTGTAGTTTTAGTTTGCTTTTCTTGAGCTCTTGTGACGAGTAGGGCTGCTATTTGCCATGTAGGGATAATTGGCCAGACAAGTTCCAGTTTAGCGCTGTTGTATTGTGACATTCTAGATCAAGTGTCTGCCAAAAAGATATGGCTGTGCCGAGTGAACCTGTTTGGGGACAGTTTCCTAGGGGTTTTAAGGGCCTCCAGATTTTATAATCCATCCAAACCTCAAAGGGGACTTTGCTTCCCTCTAGGAAGAGTCTCCAGGTCAGGAGAGCCTATTGCACCACATAATCTTCCTTTCCCCATATTGCTCATTGCTGCTCTGTTTCCATGAGTTTCTTTGAAGTGTATGCTCAAGATTGTAAAGCCCCCTGTTCATTTTTATGTAGTAATACAGACCCCATGGCTACAACGCTAGCATCTGTTGCAGCATCCCTATGTTAATGTGATCAAAATTCAGATGCTTGGCAACTGATTCATACCTATGATGGTTGCAGTGTCCCAGAGTCATGTGATCACCTTTTGTGACTGTTGCGATATTTTCAGGATCAGACTCAATAAATGAATTAAGAGTTAGATATTCAAATAAAGCACTGTTTATTTACAGAAGGCATTCTATATTCACTGAATAATCACAGATAGAAGCCCAGAAAGAATGCATACAGCTCCTTATATATACATGGGGTGGAGCTAGATATGGGAGTGGTTAAATATGAATATATTAAGTAGTGAAGAATAAGTTAACCCCTGATATTCTGGTCATGTACTATTTACATAATAAAGAATAAGGCATTTACTTGTGACAAATCCCCCTCTAAATGCCGATTCGATATATTACAACAATTACATTCAGATTCAGAACAATATAAAACTTGTAACTTAGAAGTCAAGTATTTATGCTGCTTAGAAGGCAAAGGCTTTGTCAATATGTCAGCTATTTGCTCTGATGTTTCGCAATGAACTGCTTTAATAAATCCATCCTGAGATAACTGCCTTACATGTTTGAATTTTATATCTATATGTCTGGACCTTTGTCCAATGGCATCAGATCTAGATATTTCAATACCAGCCTTGTTATCTTCATGTATGATAAATGGTAATGTAGGTTTTTTCCAAGTGTTTGACAATAAGTCATTAAACCATATGAGGTTATTTGAAGCTTTAGACAGACAAACATATTCTGCCTCAGTCGTTGAGGTGGCTACTAAATCTTGTTTACCAGTATACCAGTAAACTGGACAATCGTTAAGGAAAAATATATAGCCAGATGTACTTTTTCTACATGTGGTATCGCCAGCCCAATCCGCATCGGCATAACATGTGAGGATGGGCTCTTTGACATTATTGGGTTCCAATAATAAACAGAAGTCTAAACTATTCTTTAAATATCTTAATATTCTTTTGACAGCTTCCCAATGATATAATAATGGTTTGCTGACGTGCCTAGACAACAAGTTGAGAGGCAAAGCAATATCAGGTCTAGTCCAGTTGGAAATATATAGAAGGGAACCGATGACTGATCTGTAAAGTGTATTATCTTTAAATTCAGGGGATGACTCATCCGTGTTCCTCAAGAAATCAGTTTGCATGGGAGTATCACAGGGCTTAGCATTATTTAAGTTACATTTATTCAGAAGTTCTATAATCTTATCTCTTTGAGAAAGTTTGAATCCCCTTTTTGTTTTACTGATTTGAACTCCAAGATATTTATTTACCTTACCTAATGATTTCAAAGAGAAATGTTCATTTAGTTTTGTTACAAATGTTTCTCTCCTCTCCTTATGTTTACCTATATACAAAATATCATCCACATAAATTAACACAAATTCTAGAGAATCACCCTCTTTTTTGACAAAAAAACAGTTTTTTGTCAGCAGTAGTGGCATTGAAATTCATAGTTTTGAGTACTTTGACTAGACATTCATACCATCGTTTGCCAGATTGTTTCAACCCGTATAAACTTTTGTTTAGCAACCACGTTTCATTTTTGTTTGTGTATTGACTATGAGGTGCTCTCACATATATTTCCTTATCTAATTTTGCATGTAGATATGCAGTCTGTATGTCGTATTGGAATACATCAAGGTTAAGTGCTGATGCTATAACCAGAGCCGTTTTAACACTCTCAGTTCTTACTGTGGGAGAGTATGTGTCTGTGTAATCCTCGGGATATTTTTGTGCATAACCTTGTGCAACTAGTCTAGCTTTGTATAAGGTGTTGCCTCCCTCTAAGTTTTTGATTTTATATATCCACCTGGTGCCAATAACAGTTTTATCTTTAGGTGCAGGTGTAGGTGTGAATACATTTAATTCTCGTAAACTATCCATTTCTTTAGTCATGGCTGATTCCCACTTTTTCTTTTCTTCGGGGGGAAGTTTTAACACTTCCTCGTATGTGTTTGGTGTTGATGTTTCTCCATCCATATACATTACATAATCTTTGTACTTGTTTGGCACTTGATTTCTGTTACTTCTGATCGTTCTTTCTGGTTTACTATCATTGTCATGTAGATACCTTGCTTCCTTTTTTGTTAATGAATCTGTCTTTATTTTGTGTTGACTGTTTGTCCATGTTTTGGTTTCGTTTTTATGTGAGTTGTGATTGTATTCTTCTCTAATCTTCTTTTCTTGATGTTTAGTGTCTGTATTAGTGTTTGGGAATATTTCATTAAGATGTATTTTAGACCAGTTGGCCTGTTCATGGAATACGGCCGTTCTGGAAACTATAAATTTGTTATTATTATCGATAAATCTGTACCCTTTTGTGCCTGTTTCGTATCCCATGAATCTGAGTCTTCTGGATAAGTTCTCACCTTTACGTCTCAACTGTTTAGGTATGTGTACGTCTGCAGTGACTCCAAATATGTGCATGTGTGCTATTTTGGGTTTCTTACTATACATTACTTCATATGGTGTCTTGTTAACAATGCTGGACCAAGTTCTATTTTGTGTATAATTGGAATATTGTAAAGCTTCTGACCAGAATTGTTTACCTAAGCCAGCATCTTCTAATGTGCATCTAATCATGGTTTGTAATGTTGAGTTCTTTCTCTCTACCACTCCATTTTGGAATGCAGAGAAAGGGCTAGATGTGTAGTGTAACATCCCTTTGTCTTTTAGCCATTGGGAGAATTCTTTTGACATGAATTCACATCCCCTATCTGTCATAATTTGTTTTATTCTAATATTATGTTGTGTTTCTACACGTTTGTAGAACTCCTTAAATTTCTGAAAGGTTTCATCTTTGTGCTTTAGTGTATAGACAAACCCATAACGACTATAGTCATCCACAATGGTTAGAAAATAACGTTTTCTATATGTGATTGATGGTGTTAATGGACCAACTAGATCCATGTGTACCAAGTCAAAAATTTTGTTGGTTGATCTTGTTGACTTTCTGGGTTTGGGACTAGTTTTGAGTTTTGTAGATTTACATACTGAGCATTCCAAATAGTTTTTACAATTTTTTATTTTAACACCTTCAGCATGTTCAGTCATCTTTTGTACTACAGGAAAACTGGCGTGTCCTAATTTCCTATGTAAGACATGAGCACACTCATCATGAATTGGTTTACCAATTTTAGGTTTTTTGTTATTGGGTGTGTCTTTGTGATTATGAATAATCTCATGTTCCTCATTGTCACTATTACTATTGTCTCCATTATCTATGTCATCGTTATCTTCTATGTTTGAATCAATGTTGTGTAACCATCTCTCTTTTGTCATTAAATAAGGTAGACCTCCTTTAATAACCACAGTACCTATGCTTATTCTGTTTTTCTCTAATGTTGCTTTTCCCTTTGAGAACACAATATTTATGTCAGAATCTCTGCTTAGTTTTATTGCACTAAGTATGTTATGAGGTATTTCAGGTATTAACAATACCCCCTCTATTTTTCCTAGGCCAGGTAAGGTTATATTTCCTCTACCTATGACTTGGACCTTTTCTTGGTTAGCTACTTTAATTACAAATTTATCTTCTACAAATGAAGATAATATATTTTTATTATTTGTAGTGTGATTAGTTGCTCCAGAATCGATAAGCCAATCGTTGTTTTCTGCCTGTTGTATGTTAGTGTTGTCATGTTTGTTTAATCCATTCAGTGAACCAGACCTTCTATCTTTTGAATTATCCCTGCCCCCTCTATGTTCTCTATAGTTGGGTGGGCTTCTATATCCATGTCTATCAATTGATGACTGTCTGTTGTGGTATCTATTTCTATGGTCTGAATTTTGTCTATCTCTGAGGAGTTTAGGACAATCTCTCCTATTATGTTCCTTGGATCCACAGTTGTGGCACCTAATTGGTTCATGATATCTTTCTTGAAATGCTACCCTCTTATATTGTTTATGTTCCATGTGATTGTTACAACGACTCCTCCTTGAATTATCTTCAGCTATTAGCTTATTAGATAGATTTTCTATGGATAAATATCCTAAATTGATTGTGTCTAAGTGAGATATATAGTTATCCCATGATGGGTCTAGTGAGTTAATGATAACACTCTTCATTGTTTGATCTGAAATTATTTCCCCCCTTAAATGCAGTTCTGCTCTAATTTTGTTTAAAGATATTAAATGTTCACTTATAGTAACCCCTGGCTTTATCCTAGCTGAGAAGAAATCCTTAGACATTCTTTTTGTAGTGGCTACACTTTCACTGTGAAACAATTTAAACATGCATTGAATAATTTCTGAGACAGTCAGATTTTGCTTAATACTGTGGTACATGGCAGGAGATATACTGGAAATTAATAAGAAAAATGCTCTATGGTGTAAGCAGTCCAATTTTAGAGTCCAAGGTCTTTTTGGGGGGTTAGTAATAAAAAATAATAAGTTTTCTTTTAGAAAGACAACCTGGAGCTGCTGACACCATTCTTGTAAATTAATACCATCTATTCTCAGTTTTGGGAAGTCATTGGGCAAATTCCCAATATTGTTGGATCCATTACTTACAACTGGGGGTAGTCTGTGATCTTGTAAATGTTGAAAGTTGCAAAATGGTGTGGGTATGCTTGCAACGAGTCTGAATGATTCTCTCCGTTCCTCATGTCCCCCGAAGCTGTCTGCGTAGTCTCGCACATGCGCGTTGTTCATTTCGCTCCTGAAGCCGTTGTGAGGGGTTCTCGCTGCAGCAGCTCCCCCACATTGCTCTTCCTCCGAGGAGTCGGTCTCCGGCTCGATCTTGGGAGTCCTGGTGATAGCAGGCGCTCGCTTTCTTTCGTTGAGGACGCTGGTCCTTGGGATCGTCTGTGGTGTGGGGTGGTATCTGCAGGGCTCTCTGGGTTCAGGCGTCGGTGCTCTCGTCGTTTGGATAGAAGCGGGTATATTCTGAGATGTTTGCTTGCTTGCTTGTCTCTTCGTTGATTCTTTGGTGATTTTCAATTTTGGTCCAAAAGCTGCAAAGAGCGTTTTCATTGCTGACTTTACCCGCATATCTATTGAACCTTCTTCGATTTCTGTGTCTGATTCTTCTGATGTGTAGATTTTCTCCTTTTCATTTCTTGCATCGAGTAAGGCTTTTCGCGCCAGATATTTTGAATCCTGCTTTCTGATTGGCTCTGCTTCGCTCATCTTAGGGGTCTGTTGAAACCAAGATGGCTGCCATTCGAAATTTTGCGCGGGACTGTTAGTTTTCTTTTTCGCTGTATTTTTGTCTGCAGGCAGATCGCTCACCGTTTTTGAGTCTTTAGATTTATCCGTAACGATGTGCTTCTCTCTCGCTGCTCCGTTGTTTTTTAATATGTCTTGGAGGTTCGCGATGAGATTTTCATCGTTCTTTTGGCTTTTTAAGAGTTTTAGTATCTCTGACCTGAGTTCGTTGTTTTGTATTTCGTTTTCTTCTTGGTCATCAGTTTCATCCATTATTTCTTCGTTGTCAGTAGTGCAGTCTTCAGATTCTCTCGATATTGCATTCATGGACTCATCGATTATTTCTTGATCTGCTTCCATTTCTTTGCTGTATGCCCTGGTGTTGGGCCTTTCTCTTTTGTTTCTGGAGTTTTCTCTCTCAGACATATTTAAAGTTTTATTGAGTCAATTTAACCATCCTCTGCTACCAGATTGTTGCGATATTTTCAGGATCAGACTCAATAAATGAATTAAGAGTTAGATATTCAAATAAATATCAATAATATTGCTGAGCACATTGTAAGCCGCCCTGAGTCTTCGGAGAAGGGCGGCATATAAATCAAATTAAAAAAAAAAAAAAAAAAGCACTGTTTATTTACAGAAGGCATTCTATATTCACTGAATAATCACAGATAGAAGCCCAGAAAGAATGCATACAGCTCCTTATATATACATGGGGTGGAGCTAGATATGGGAGTGGTTAAATATGAATATATTAAGTAGTGAAGAATAAGTTAACCCCTGATATTCTGGTCATGTACTATTTACATAATAAAGAATAAGGCATTTACTTGTGACAGTGACCTTCTGACAAGCAAAGTTAATGGGAAAGCCAGATTCACTTAGCAACTGTGCCACTAGCTTAACAACTACAGTGATTCACTTAGTAACTGTGACAAGAAATGTTGCAAAATTGGGCAAAACTCATTTAACAAATGTCTCACTTAGCAACAGAAATTGTGGTCATAACTCAAGGATTACTGTACTGCAATGTTTCCCTTCCCTCCCATCCCCTTTTTCTTTAAAATGCAATGTAGGGATCTTGCTACTTTTGTTTTGTGAAGAACTATCAGTCTTCCGTGTTAAAAGTGTTCAATGGAACTACAGAAGAATATAAGGGAAAAAGAAAAAAAACCCTTCCTGTTCCTTTGATTATTATAGCATCAGAGAGCAAGAATGGTTTCATACGAGGAGAAAAAAATATAGAAGTGTCTGCATTATTGGGCAGCTTCACCCCTGTGCCTCGTGGCGGCAGAACTAGCACATTGTGCAGCTTCCTGCTCTGCCACAAACAAGCAGAAGTGGCCTCCCATACATGAAAAAAAAATAAGACACCCTCCAAAAATAAGCCCTAGTGCTTATTTTGGGGCCCAAAAGAAAATAAGACTTGGTCTTATTTTCGGGAGAACATGGATACATATATATAACATACATTCAAGTTTTATAGTTCAGCAACATAGAGTAGCTGTGTGATCTTGGGTCTCCACAGTGCTTGGATTTTCCCCATCAAATCCAACAATCCAAGAAATACTTAATCACATGGCTCCATATTTGGCAATGATCACTTCCTATTAGTTTTCATATGGTGTAAATATATTGTTAGGGAAAAGGTGCACAGCTGTTAATTGAACCATTATGTTATACAATATACAACTGTCTGTACATGTAGAAATATATGTAACTTTATATGTCTCCATATTTAAAAATAATCACCATCCATTGGTTTATAAATTGTGTACAATTTGAGGTTTTCTAAAAATGAATATGGTTGGTTGGCTATGTTCCTATGCTCTTTTCCTGTGTAAGTAATTCTCAGTGGATCAGAAAACATCCAGAATTGTTTTCTTTCTTCCTTTTCTATCAACTTATATTAAAATCTTTTACCAGTCATGCCCTCCAGATGGCACAAAAAGATCAGACTTCAACTAACCTAGATTAGACCATAATCCTTTTAATAATTAATGTTTAATGTCATTAGTTACAAATCAGTACTAATTAAATCTGTTAGGTTTTATGTTTGCCCATTTAGAAGAGTTAAGAGTTAAGAGTTAATGGACACTTCTAAGGGTTTTACAATTGGCTGTTTGTACATTTCATATCTTACAGAAATGTATTTTGACTTTGCAGAGACCCGTAACTGGACCAAACTTGACTGAGTCATTGTCAGAGCAATTGTCCCCTTTAACTCACTTTTGGTTTCTATGACAAAGATCACTTTCTCAAAATGATAATCAAGTGTGATGAGCTAGTGGTCACCTGGATTATTTTCGCTAAACCAGTTTGAATAATGGAACTTGAAAAAAGCTTTAAAAACCAGGTGTGGATGGGGAAAGGAGAAGACAAGTCAAAGGAGGGAGCAATTGTGAGGCTTTTACTTCTTAAAATTTGTTAAGTATGAAAAAGCCATGCAATACAAGATAATTTTATCTTGGCTGAGATTGAAAGCCCCTGTTTAGGCAGACTATATTGTCCTTATACATTGCTCTTCACTATTTCATGTTTTACAACAAACTTCCTGATCAGTGGTGGGATTCAAATTTTTTTACTACCGGTTCTGTGGGTGTGGCTTGGTGGGCGTGGCTTGGTGAGTGTGGCAGGGGAAGGATACTGTAAAATCTCCATTCCCACCCCACTCCAGGGGAAGGATATTGTAAAATTTCCATTCCCTCACCACTCCAGGTGAAGGTTACTGCAAAATCCCGATTTCCTCCCGATCAGCTGGGACTCAGGAGGCAGATGGGGGCGGGGCCAGTCAGAGGTGGTATTTACTGGTTCTCCGAACTACTCAAAATTTCTGCTACCAGTTCTTCAGAACTGGTAAGAACCTTCTGAATACCACCTCTATTCCTGATGCTGGAAATTACCAAGTAAACAGCCTTCTCTTATCCTAATCTTTTCTATCTCCTGCAGATATAAAGTTTGCCATTTGGGCCATCTTCTTGCAATACAGAGTTAGGACCTGTCTTATCCTAATGATCTGATTCTTAGCCACTGTTCTGAAGGCATTTCCTTCTGGCAGTGACTCTCCTGCAATGTCCTGCCACTGCCAAATCTGGCAGCAGATCTCCAGGCTGCAGGGACTTGGAAGGATGGGAAATGAAGTGTGTGTCAAAATTGAAAAATGCTTAAGCATCCTGTGACTATTATTGCTTTTCATCTTGCTGAAGAATTGTGGGGGAGTGGGGGGGAGTGAGATGGAATGTGGAGGTTACAATCTTCAACCGTGAGAGCCAAGCACACTTCTACAGGTGTTGGCCAAGACATGAACAGTTATCAAAGCAAAAAGCTGATTCCTAATTGGACAATGTGACCCATTCCATGGGAGGAGGGGATGAAACTCATTTTTAATTATGCAAGGTTGCATGGGAAAATTTAGAGTTGGTTTTGCTTTCTTCAGTGCCAAAATAATGTACTAAATAAAGTTTTGCTTTTGGGATTTTAAAGTTCCTGAAAATGCCTGCTTATTATTGAGCCCGTAAGTCAGACGGTTGACATTAAACCAACTCTCCTAAAACTCCAATTCTGCGCAGCCTTCTCGGTTACCTCCAAGAGTGCTGTGGGGAGCTCAGGGAGTGATGTCTGGAATGGAGCGTAAGGTGGAAGCGGCAATGAAGACCAGGGCAGCACCAGTGAAGGAAGTCTTGGTGGTGGCGCAGACAGACTTTGCAACCCAAGTGGTCATGAATCGGTTGAAGGTGTGAGCAGAGAAAACAGAGCAGCCAGCGACACAGGACTAGGGTGCGATGGCTGGGGCTTTTTACCCTGGCACCATGGAGAGGTATAGTGGGAAAGGCAGCAGAGATTAAGTTTCTGCTGATCCCACCGGGGTGACACTCACCCGAGGATCAAACTGGAAGGCAAAGAAGACAGCGGAATGGGAAAAGCCGGTGGATTGGAAGTACCTGACCACATGCCACAGCCCATCAGTGGAGCAGCTGAGGGAGGGGTTCATGGGGATGGAGATGTGAGGCTTGGTGCCAGCAAAGCAGATACCCCAAGCCGCCAGGGCCAGGCCAGCAAAGTCTTAGCAGCCCCTTTGTCCCTGCAGCCCCAGCCCCAGCTGGGGCCTGGGGGAGCATTGGGTACCACCACCTCTGGGCCCACCACTCCCAGCAAGGGGTTTAGCAGGCCAGGGCATGGTCAGTTCCCCAGGGGTGGCCACTCGCCCACCCGGCAGTGCTGGCCAGCCCCAAGTGCCACCTGTGGCCACAGGCTTCCAACCCCAGCCATTCCCACATGCAGTGGTGTGACTGTTGCTGTACTGGTTTGCCCCAGGACACCTGGAGCCTTCCCCCAATAAGAGCCATGATTGATGGGAGACCAGAGAAGCTGGCTTTCTTCCTGAATCAACTGTCAAGCCATATGAGTGATATGGGCCCATTTATCCCGATGAAGTGGCATGTGGGAATGTTGTTGTGGTGAGCCTGGAGGGAGACCCAGCAGAATGGGTGACACTTCTACATGTAAAGGGGGCTCCAGAGTTGGGGAATCTCAATGCCTTCCTGGATGAACTCCGTGCCCAGTTCAGAGACAACACACAGATTTGTAGAGTGGAGTCTGAGATCTAAGCCATCAAGCAGGGGAGCAGGCTGGTGACTGAGTACATCTGCGAGTTTCAGAGCCTAGCCAGGAAGCTGAGGAGGTGGCCATCATGATTGCTTGTGTACTACTGTCATGACGGCCTGAACCAGAGCTACACCATGCCTGCATGTCCCGTGGCTTCCCAGATGATATCCACGTGTGGTACCAGGTGGCAACAAATGTGGAGTTCGATCTGATAGAGTACAAGAGGCATGGAGGAGCCGAAGGCTGACCGAGAAGAAGCCAAGAGAGGCACTTGATGGTTGGAGGACCCCAGCCACGGCATCTTCCATCCTGAGGGAGGCCCCGAGATGCGAAACCAGGCTGTGCTTCAGATGTGGAAAGGAGAGCCATAGGGGCATGACCTGTCCAGCACCCAAGCCCATGATGGCCCCAAGGCTCCAAGCCCATCGAAGACCAAAAGGACACTGAAGAAGGTGAGGGAAAAAACATGGGCAACACTCCTAATCAGTGGTGGGATTCTGCCAGTTCTAGGTGGTTTGGCCAAACTGTTTGTTAAATTGATGGCTCGTCCCGCCCCTTGCCCCGTCCCTCCACACCATTATTTATTGGCCTCGGCCTTCGCAGCACACGAACTGTTTGTTAAATTGCTGGTTTGCCCGCCCCTCCCCACCACTATTTATTGCCAATAAATAGTGGGGGTGGGGGGTGGGGCAAGGGGCAGGCGGCCCAGCAATTTAACAAATGGTTTGGTGTTTTTTTGTAATTTATTGGCCTTGCAGCACACCGAACCGTTTGTTAAATTGCTGGCTCGCCCGTCCCTCACCCCGCCCCGCCCACCACTATTTATTGGCCTCGCTTGCAGTGTTGCACAGCTTGCCTTAGTGACACACCGAGGCATAGCTGCAGTTATTCTTTGGCTCCTCGACCACATGGCCCAGCCTGCTTTCCTATCTTTGCCTGCGGCAGCCTCCCACTCTGTTCCCGAATGCCCACCTCGGACTGCTCCCGACTGCTCCAGCAGCAGAGAAGGCAAGTACAGTCGAGTGCTGCCCTTGGGGAAGCGGGGCTGGGAAAGGTGGTCGACCTATGCCCATCTGGCTGCCGGCCGCGGCCTACCCCCATCTGAGCATCTCGCTAGTGGCTGATGGCTGTGTGGCTAGTGAGATGCTTGGATGGGGTGGCCAGTGGTTGCGAGCTGCTGGCTACCCCATCCAAGCGCCTCGCTGGCCACTCAGCCACTGACTGTCACCTACCCCATCCAAGCGCCTTGCTGGCCACCCGATCCAAGCACCTTGCTAGCCACGTGGCTGCCAGCCACTAGCAAGGTGCTTGGATGGGGATAGGCTGCGGTCAGTGGCCGCGTGACCAGCAAGGCACTTGGATCGGGCGGCCAGCGAGGCACTACCCCATCCAAGCATCTCAGCCTGCCGCTGACCCAGCAGGACTGTCCTGCGGTTGTCTCCCACCCGTGTAGCGCCAGCCTACCCTACCCCATCCAGTTGCTGGGGGAGACGCATGACTTTTCTCCGCCCCAGAACACTGGCTGTCCAGGCTGCAGCTGATGCTCTGCATTGTAATGGGCTCCAGGAGGAGGAGGGACGCCATCTGCCCCATTGTGAAGCTCAGTAAGAGCAACCAGAGCCGGCCGCAGGCGCAGCCGGGTGGGCTTATGCACAGTGGGGTGCAGGCCTAAGGTGTGGCCTCCAGGCGACCCGATGATGTGGTAGGTACGCTGCCACTGCCGCCACCCAGGCGAGAAAGGAAGAGAGTGAGAGCGGACATGAGGGAGAGAAAGAGAGGGGGGGAAGAGGGATGGAGAGAAAGAGAGGGGGGAGAAAGAGAGATGGAGAGAGAGATGAAGGAGAGAAAGAGAGGGAGTAGAAAGAGAGATGAAGAAGAGAAAGAGCGGGGAGAAAGAGAGATGGAGAGAAAGAGAGAAGAGAAAGGGGGAGAAAGAGATGGAGAGAAAGAGAGATGAAGGAGAGAAAGAGGGTGGAGTAAGAGAGATGGAGAGAAAGAGAGATAAAGGGGAGAAAGAGAGGGAGGAGAAAGAAAGAGATGAGAGAGATGAAAGAGACACACAGAGATATCTGTTTAAAAGAAAATACTGGGAGCCAAAAAACCTGGGTAGTGGTCATGTGACTGGGTGGGAGTAAGTGATATAGAGTTGGCAATGCCCACCCAGCTTTAAGGTTGTGTTTAAGTGTTGATGTCAGCATTCCAATTTATGATTTCGCCCAGCGCTGACATGAATGAGAGAAAGAGAAGCCTTGCTTTAATGCTGAGATGAACTTTCACTTAGTTTCCTGCTCCTTGGTAGATAACGTTACTTAGGAGATAGAGGGGGGAATTCCTGTGAATAGAAAGTGCTTGGTACGGAGAGATGGATCTGCACGATGGCCAATGAGACATTGGGGATGAAGAACGGAAAGAGAGGGGTTTGGAAGGAGGTGCCAGTTTTGGCTGCATCCAGAGTTCAGGAATGACGTTGTTTTTATTCTTAAATAAAGAAAAGATTCATCAAAGACTTTGCGTTTGAGAATGAAGTTTATTTAAGATAACACCGAAACCTGACACCAATTGGGCAGACCTCCTATCTTTTGCGGAGGTCGCGTATAATAACACTGTCCACAGTAGCACGGGGTTAACCCCGTTCAAAGTAGTGAGTGGTATGGATTTTGTCCCCATGCCAGAGTACCCGAGGGAGCCCCCCTCCTCAGTCAGCTTGACCGACTGGATGGCAATGTTGAGAGAAACCTGGGAGAATGTTAAGAGGGCGCTGGCCAAGGCGGCCCAATCCTATAAGAAACAGGCAGACAAGCACCGAACTCCCCAAAGACCATTTCAACTGGGAGAGAAAGTCTACCTTTCCACCAAGTACTTGAGACTTAGACTCCCGAGCAAGAAATTGGGCCCGAAATTTATAGGACTGTTCCCTATAGTAAAAATAATCAACCCGGTTACAGTACAACTGCAGTTGCTCTGGCTCCTGGGGAAGATTCACCCCGTTTTCCACAGTAGCCTTCTGAAGCCTGTAGTGGGGTCTACTTTAAGGCCGACGCCACGTGACCCTCCCTGGGCCCCTGGTTGTTGGGGGCCAAACTCACTACGAAGTGCAGCGAATTCTTGACTCAAGATGGCACAGGGGGCGCCTCCAGTACTTAATTAAATGGAAGGACTACCCGTTGTCAGAGGCTTCCTGGGTGAAGAGCTCAAACATCCAAGCTGACCGCCTTATAGCAAAATTCCATGCAGACCACCCGGGCAAGCCGGGAGGGGGGGGTGTCACACCCAAGGAGGGGATAATAATACTTAACTTGTTGTACTTTTTTTCCCCCTATGGGGCAGGTCGCGTTGGAGAAGTGAAGGGAGAGGGGCCGGATGTCAGCGTTCCAATTTATCATCTCCTCCAGCGCTGACATGAATGAGAGAGGGAGAAGCCTTGCTTTAATGCTGAGATGAACTTTCACTTAGTTTCCTGCTCCTTGGTAGATAACGTTACTTAGGAGATAGAGGGGGGAATTCCTGTGAATAGAAAGTGCTTGGTACGGAGAGATGGATCTGCACGATGGCCAATGAGACATTGGGGATGAAGAACGGAAAGAGAGGGGTTTGGAAGGAGGTGCCAGTTTTGGCTGCATCCAGAGTTCAGGAATGACGTTGTTTTTATTCTTAAATAAAGAAAAGATTCATCAAAGACTTTGCGTTTGAGAATGAAGTTTATTTAAGATAACACCGAAACCTGACACCAATTGGGCAGACCTCCTATCTTTTGCGGAGGTCGCGTATAATAACACTGTCCACAGTAGCACGGGGTTAACCCCGTTCAAAGTAGTGAGTGGTATGGATTTTGTCCCCATGCCAGAGTACCCGAGGGAGCCCCCCTCCTCAGTCAGCTTGACCGACTGGATGGCAATGTTGAGAGAAACCTGGGAGAATGTTAAGAGGGCGCTGGCCAAGGCGGCCCAATCCTATAAGAAACAAGCAGACAAGCACCAAACTCCCCAAAGACCATTTCAACTGGCAGAGAAGGTCTACCTTTCCACCAAGTACTTGAGACTTAGACTCCCGAGCAAGAAATTGGGCCCGAAATTTATAGGACCGTTCCCTATAGTAAAAATAATCAACCCGGTTACAGTACAACTGCAGTTGCCCCGGCTCCTAGGGAAGATTCACCCCGTTTTCCACAGTAGCCTTCTGAAACCTGTAGTGGGGTCTACTTTAAGGCCGACGCCACGTGACCCTCCCTGGGCCCCTGGTTGTTGGGGGCCAAACTCACTATGAAGTGCAGCGAATTCTTGACTCAAGATGGCACAGGGGGCGCCTCCAATACTTAATTAAATGGAAGGGCTACCCATTGTCAGAGGCTTCCTGGGTGAAGAGCTCAAACATCCAAGCTGTCCGCCTTATAGCAAAATTCCATGCAGACCACCCAGGCAAGCCGGGAAGGGGGGGGACGCGCCCAAGGAGGGGATAATGATACTTAACTTGTTGTGGTTTTTTTTTTGGGGGGGGGGTAGGTCGCGTTGGAGAAATGAAGGGAGAGGGGCCGGATGTCAGCATTCCAATTTATGATTTCCCCCAGCGCTGACATGAATGAGAGAAAGAGAAGCCTTGCTTTAATGCTGAGATGAACTTTCACTTAGTTTCCTGCTCCTTGGTAGATAACGTTACTTAGGTGATAGAGGGAGGGGGGAATTCCTGTGACTGGAAAGGGCTTGGGATGGAGAGATGGATCTGCAGGATGGCCAGTGAGACATTGGGGAATAAAGAGCGGAAAGGGAGGGGTTTGGAAGGAGATGCCAGTTCTGGCTGCATCAAAAGTTCAGGAATGCCGTAGTTAATTCTCAAATAAAGAAAAGTTTCATCAAAGACTTTGCGTTTGAGAATGAAGTTTATTTGAGATAACACCGAATCCTGACAGTTTACATGTGTTTAAGGTTGAGTATTTAAAGTTGCAGACCCCTGACCTACCCCATCGGATCGCTTCACCCTGCAGCCAGCCCTGTAGGCCTGCGCCCGCCTCCCACCTGGGCAGCAGCAGCCTACCTACCCCAGTTGTATCACCTTTCCCTGCAGTCGGCCCAAACGCCCGCCTCGGACTACCTTTGACTGCTCCAGCAGGTTATTTTTATTTAATTAATTTAATTAAGAATGCTGCAATGGGCATAAATGATGACTGGTCAAAAGTGCGAGGACCTGTCAGAAATCACTTTTTTCAGCCCTCTGGGTAATCCCTATGTGCATATGGACTACTCAGAGGGCTGAAAAAGTTATTTTTGACCAGTCCTTGCACCTTTGACCGGTCCTTGCACTTACGACTGTTCTCTCATTTTACGTTTTGCGCCCTATCTTGTCTCCGTGGTGAAGAGAAGTAGTTGTGAAATGAGTGACATGGTTGTTAAGAATGCTGCAACAGGCATAAATGTAACGATGGTGTGAGGACCGGTCAAAAGTGCGAGGACTGGTCAGAAATGACTTTTTCAGCCCTCTGAGTAGTCCCTGTGCACAGAGCCACGGCCACCCGGTCCCATGACCAGCTAGCCATGCCCACCCAGTCACATGACTACCAAGCCACACCCCCAAATAAGCCATGACCACAGAACCAGTTGTTAAAAAAATTGAATCCCACCACTGCTCCTAATCATAGAGGTCTGTCCCCCAACCATTGAAGGGAAAGGAATTCTGACTGCCAGTGAGGCCAAGCTGACCCTTTATGAAAGTGACAGCGAAGTGAAGGATGATCCAATGGTAAGTGAAGCCGTTGCCCCTTTTACTGCCCAGGAGGAGATCATAGTGCCCCACTTGGGGGTGTGAGGAGTCGTAACAGCCCGGATAGACTCAGGATGCATCCGATGCTTGGTCAACCTGCAGACAGTGAGGAGTATAGGATTAAGAGTAAGGACGCTATGCCAGCCCAAGAAATTCAAGCACGTCAGCTCAATAATAGGAGGGCTGCCTGCTTACTATCTGACTGAGTCAGTGAGCTTGAAAAATGGAAGTCACAAAGAAACTATCTGATTTGTGGTAGCCCCCCAAATGGCGGAGACAATGAAATTGGGATTGGCATGGTTGAAGAAGTAGTGCTCAACACTATACTGGGGAAGGGACAATAGTAGTAGCACTGGTTTTACCCCATTTAAAATAACCACAGAAATGGAATCCATGTCTATGCCAAAATATCTAAAAAAGTCTCCCTCCTCAGTAACTCTTATGTTGGCTAGACTCCCTAAAGGGGACTTGGGGAAATGTGAAGAAAGCCCTAGCAAAAGCAAGAGAAGGGCAGAAGCAACAAGCTGATAATAAGAGGGCTCCACAAAAAGAGTTTAAAGTGGGGGGGGGAGTGTATTTTTCTACAAAGTACCTGAGGCTAAAGCAACCATGTAGGAAGTTAGGTCCCAAGTATATAGGTCCTTTTCCTATTGTGAAAATTATCAATCCAGTTACAGTGGAGCTACAGCTATCCAAAATGCTAGGAAAAGTGCACCCGATGTTCCATTGTAGTTTGTTTAAACCTGCTCAGGGGTCTAAGTTGAGACTGGTAGGAAAAGAAACCCCGGGCTGAATCATAGTGGTGGGAGAAGAGCACTATGAAATAAAAATTATCTTAGATCTTAGATATTTAAAGGGAAATTTGCAGTACCTAATGCAATGAAAGCCCACAATGTTAAGGCAGATCAATTAATGACCAAATTCAAATGTGGTATCCTCAGAAACTAGGGAAGCATGTCAAGGGGAAGAGAATGAAAATGTGATGTTAATATGTGTTTAATATTTTTCAGGTTATCTTTTTTTCTCAGGGGGTCTGCATGTCAAGACTGAAAAATGCTTAAGCTTCCTCTGACTATTATTGCTTTTCAACTTGCCAAAGAACTGGGGGAGGGAAGGGTAAAATGGAATGCGGAGGCTACAATCATCAACCATGAGAGTTAAGGACACTTCTGCAGGTGTTGGCCAAGGCTGAACTATTAGCAAAACAAAAGGCTGATTCCTAATTGGACAATGTGACCCGTTCCATGGGAGGAGGGGATGAAACTCATTTTTAAAGGTTGCACAGGAATTAAGTTTGCATTCTTCAGTGCTGAAATGATGTACTCAATATTAAGTTTTGCTTTTGAGATTTTAAAGTTCCTGAAAATGCCTGTTTGTGAACAGAACACTCTTCTGTCTCACGGTCAAAGAGGAATTGTGATTGACATGTGACCAGCACACTTTTCTGCAGGCTCAGGGACTTGAGATTTTAACACTGGGGACTGGATGTGCTGTCTGAGCAACGTGTTTTGCGAGTTAAATTATCATTACTGCCTGAAGAAAACAACAACAGATCTACGTTTCCTTTTGGTGGTCTAAAACTAAACACATTAGTATGTGCAGCCTTATTCGGCCTGCCGCCTATGTCTGTGGGCAACGCAACTGCTGAAATGGTCAGAAGCAAGAATGGAAGATGGCTCCCCGGAAAGATGATGAGGTAGGATCGAAGATGCTGCCCGAAGAGACTTAAGCGTATAACCGCATTGCCTCCTTCCCTCAATTTCTCTGGGAACCCCGGTGTCCTTTTCTATTTATGCCTCTCCAACGAGTTTCAAGAGTTATCTCTCTACGGTGGCCAATACTACATTAATGTAATGAAGCGGGCTCTGATGGATGACCACTGGATAACTTTCTATTCACTCTATTCTAAAAAGAAATGCATCCGGCTGGAAAGAGTACAAACTCAGCCAAGGTCCTTTTGGTTCCTCTAGGAGGCCTCTAAGTTGTCAGAAGAAAGGAACATTCTAATGACATACAGCTTAAAGGTTGGTTAGGTCAAGGGGATCCACATGAGTTAAAAGTTGTCCATCGTCAAAAGATAAAAGAGATGCTTCAGTAATCTACAAAAAGAATTATGACTGTTTTGCAAAGAAACTCTGTAATGTCAATTAAAATTGATAAATGTATAGGACCATATGAACTGCTGACTTCAAAAGAATCCTTTGTCTAGAAGGGTATAAAACCATTGTACCTAATTCCTGTCGTTGTTCAACGCTTCATGTACAGAGCCTTGAACCTATTGCGCAATATATAAAATCTGTCTCTGATCAACCCAAAAGTTGTGTTTGTCTTATTAAATTCACAACATTTATGGCACCCTGCAGATGGGACTACAAGGCAGAGAACTTTTGTTCTACCAGACAGTCTGCCTCAGCAGGAATCGACGCCTCCCCAAGGAAAATCCACTGGCCGGCCATTAGGACTCCTTTGAAGTCCATGGAGATTCAGTGAGGAGGTGCCGTAAACCCGCTGACGAAGACAGGCCAGTCAAGAATCCTTGAAGGTTGATCAGACAACAGAGACTCAACAAAAATACAAAAAAGAAAAAAAGAGAAAGAAAGAAAGAAAGAAAGAAAACAGGTAAGTATAAATTAGAGAGTTAAAGTCTCTCTTTTTAGAGGTACCTACCCATTAAAAGGGTGGAAGAGTGAGATCTGATCAATCTCCTGAGAGACCAGTTGGCGTGCTGAAGTCTCTGGAATTAAGTATTTAATTGTTGAAATTAAGTACTAAGTATTATGTGTAATCTTATGTGTGGTAAGAGAAGAACTAATTGCAGTGTTATAAATTTTCTGATAAACTGACATTCTTAAACAACCAGAGTTTACTGTTCTTCCCTCCCGGGGTTTAGCAGGCAGTTAAAAACGTGAAGCCTGTCTAAATGGGAAAACAGATATGATTTGATCAATTTGGTGTGATTTCTGTTAAATATATATGTATATATATAATGATAGTGTGTAAATTTGAATGGAATTTAATTGATTGTGATATGTGTGGCTGCCAGCAAAGTGAGATGATTTGTGCTTGAGGCTGTGAGAGATATTTGAGATTATTGTAATGGTTGGTTTGCATGAAGTGGGATTTTTTGTATGTGAAATTGGTTTAAACAAGAAGTTGATTGCAGTACAAATATGAAAAGCCTGTGTGTTGATAAAGTGAGAAATTAGAGAAATACTAATGTTAGTATAGTAATAATACTGTGTTGCTTTGTTGTAAGAATGCTGAATGGAAGAGAGAAGCGAGGCTTCCTTGCACGCTGTACATTTTTTCCCTCTTCCCCCCCTCTTTTCCTTTGTAAGAGAGAAACAGTTCCTTTTAACTTTTTTCCTTTCTCTCACCCCCTCCTTTTTCCCCCTGGGAGATGAGAGGCACGAAAGAGGGGGGGGGGCTACGGTTTAACCATTTTTTTTTCTCTCAGAAAAGCAGCCAGAGAAAGGAGAGGGAAGTGGGTGATCGGCTAATGCTGTTGCTGCTAGGTCTCTTTAATTTGCATATGAAAACTTTTCTGCTCTGAATACAATTTTGATTTTATTTTTTCTGGAAATTTTTGGAGGTTTAAAAACATTTCATTAAACCTGTACTCAGAATCCTGTTGTTTCGCCAGGCTGGGTTAGCAACATAATTTTAAATCGGATGTTTTAAATTTCTGGGGTTTTAAATTGAGCCGAATCCATTTAATATTTTTAATTCTTTTAAATTGATGTTTGCCTTGTTTTTTTTTTTAAAACAAAATAGGCTGTACACCGCCTTGAGTCCTTCGGGAGAAGGATGGTATAGAAATAAAATTATTTTTATTCTTATTTTTATTCTATCTCAAAGAAATTATTTTGAAAGATTTTTTTAATCTACTATTGTTTTATTTTTGAAGCTGTCTTTCTTAAATGTTTTTTATGTCTGCGTGCATTCTGCATCCTTAACAGATGGCACGTTTGTTCGTTTGTATGTTTGTTTGTTGTTTATTTGTTTGTTTGCTAGTAGCACAAGTTACTGCCCTTTTTGGGAATTGTCACAGAGATGAGTTGGAAATTGCGATGTGTGGTGGGAGAGATTCAGTGGCATTTTTGTCTAAAATGTTGGATTCTGCCTCGAGAGTATGCTTGTTTTTGTTCACTTCAGTTTACAAGGAGATTAGATAATTGGTGCTGAGGAGCTAATTTGTTTATAGAGGGATATACGGTAGTTGAAGGAAGAGAGGAAGTTTTAAGGGAAGTCAGAAAGTTGCCTTTAAGTTTGTCTACACAGACTTGTGCTGGCTTGGAAATCAGGATGGCAGTGGTAGGAGGAATTGAATGTTATAATAAGAAGGAGTTAGAGAAAGTAGAATTGATGGAAAGGAGAAGGTATGTGATTTGTTTTTGGAAAGTTATGGAAGTTGGCAGATTGAAATGTGGAAGTGCTAAGAAGTAGGAGAGAAGTGGTGATCTGGGCAGGGAAGACAGCGTTAAAGATTGCCCAATCCAAAGAAAAGAGAAGTGGTGTTTTTTGTTGACAGAGATCAGATTAAGTGAACAAAGCATTTGAATACACTTAATCAGTGAAGGGAGTGTTGGAAGATTTGAGAAGCTCAATATTAAAAGCACAAGAAAATTCCCCTAAAGAAAATAAGCAGAAACTCAGGCGGAGTTCAGCCCCCACCTTTACCAATGGGCCATTAAGAAACTGAGACGCCACCTTATTTCCACAACAAAAGGAAGAATAAAAGATGTGTTTGTTTCTTGCTTGCCTTACTAGGAACAATAAAACTGATTCCAGGAGTTTTGAATTCAGGACGGGGAAAGCTCTGCCTTTCAGCAATCTTTAAAGGGAAAGACTTCCCCCCCCCCCACAGAAAAAAAAAATCACTCCTGATAGAAAGGAGGGGTAGCGTCTCCGCCTCCATCTATAAACAAGCAAGAATTAAGACAATTCTATGCAAAATTAATTGAATCTGGATCTTGGAGTTTGAAATGGGAGGGACATGAAAGAGGAAGCCTTGAAAATTTGAAACAGGCTTTAACCAGGGCTCCTGTATTGGGTTTGCCAAATTTGGAAAAGCCATTCGGTCTCTTTGTACACACACACACACACACACACACACACACACACACACACATTGAATTGCACGAGGGGTGTTGGCTCAGAAAGTAGGAAATTGACCTTTGGGGAAGCCCTCATTGTAAGCACCCCACATCAAGTCAGAACTATCCTTCAGTGGTGGTTATCTGATTCAAGATTCTAAACAAAAATAAAACAATTTTAATGCAACACAGATTTGATTTTACCTGCAGTTCTCAATTTGAATCAAGCACAGTTCTTAACCAACACCAGATCAATGGATCACCTTGGATGAGAACATTATGGTGTTGAAATAATTGGCTTACATACAACAACAAGACCTGATTTGGAGGGACATCCCCTGGAAACAAATTGCCTCGAAATTGGTCTGCTCAAACCTTTGAATTGTATTCATTAAATTAAGCTCTATGGACAGGGAGCCTGGATAGCTCAGTGGATAAATGCATTGTAATTTAACACCAGCTGTCTGCAATTACTGTAAATTCGAATCTCACCAGGCTCAAGGTTGACTCAGCCTTCCATCCTTTCTAAGGTAGGTGAATTGAGGACCCAGTTTGTGGGGGGCAATAAGCTGACTTTATGATGGCTATTGCTTAATGCATTGTAACCCTTAGTCTCTGGACATCATTTGGCAAAATATGGGTGGAGTCATTGGGGACTTCAAGCTATTGTACATGAACTTTTAAACTAAGCTATGATTGTATTGGGATATATCCTTTAGTAACATCAATTATAAACAAATGTTTGGTTTGTAAAAAGGTGAATGAACATGCTGTCAGAAAACAACAGATGTGTAAGATGTATCACCAGCTTTAAGACCATTTCAATGTATTCATGTGGATTTTACAGGATTACCAAAAGTGGGGAGTGTAAAATATTTATTAGTCATAGTGAACCACCTCACAGGGTGGGTTGCAGCTTTTATCTGCAGTAATGCTACAGCAACAGTGGTGTCAAGAATTTTACCCAACCTAGACAGATTATCATCATATCAACTGTTGTTTGAAGTAGTTTTCACTACAGGAAGCATATGCATTACTTCCTTGGAAACCAGAGACAAAGTATTGAAACAATATGTGTATAACCTGTCCAGATATTTTGAAGTTTTTAGGAAACAAGGACTATTAGCCCAAACACCACCCTTGAAGTTTCCAGTCCACAAATTCCACCACGATGATTGCATGTTAATCCAAACTGGACGGAAGTTAGACCCCAAGTGAACGGGCTCAATCTCATCAAGGAAATCCAGTGAAGTTGATGATCCAAAGGATCCAGCCACCAGTGGGAATAGCATTCTTCATCATCTGGACTATTTTTGTATTTTTTTCTTTCTTAGGATTCAGTGGTTGCCTATGCTGTTTCCCCACTGAAAAGGACTACAACTGCTCAGATTCCTTTGCGCACTCGCCCAGATGTATTGGTTTTGTAATTGTATTTTTAAGATTTTAGGAGGACAATCCTGGATCCACTGGATGAGACTGATACCAGGTGACCATCAGCCTTGCTGAATCACTCCGGAAGCTGATTCTCTACGCACGGCGGAAGATTTGTAAAGAGGACAACTGCCTTCACATTGTACATATACATATTATTAGCTTTAATATAACACTTTCTTACACATGCTAATGTTGTTAGAAGTTTGGGAGTATGTTTTGTGGGTACTTGTTGTTCTAATCTTGCTAGTAATTTTGTTTTACATATATAAGGAACTTTTTTGTGGTAGACCTAGGATTTTTATTGCTACTCCTGTTTCCCAAATCACATGCACCACTAACCCTCTCCCTGACGTAGTGAGCTTCACACCATAGTTGATTATGATTTGCTTATGGCTTTGGACATTATTCGCACTAGGACTCTCAAGTGAACATAAGATGAACATTGATTCCATAGATGACTACACTTTAGGTCAAGTTCACTCACGCCAAGAACGCATTGTATATACACGAGGTCGTTACTTTAGACCTAAGTCAACTCCACCACCTAAGGTTGCACTATTGACATTCCCAGATGAGGGGGGAATAGATAAGGAAAATGGGCCTCTACAACAATTGCATAGAGGAGACTATATATCACGAATTCTGGAATTAAGTCAAGATCTTGTTAATCAGTATGACCCTACCCTAGGTCAGAAATGCTGCTTATGTTTATCTGCTAGCCCTACATCTTATCATGCTGTTCCTGTCAAACCACAACTCTGGGTTAGAACAAAGGCTACCAGAAATAAACTTTAAGAAGGGAAAGTGGGATGGATGGAATCTGTCCAAGACCATTTCAACCTTCAGAACTTCCACTCTGGTTCAACTTGAAGTCCAAATTAGATTTGTGTATCCTTTTTCCCACCTGGAAATACTACCTCTCGATATGTTTTTTGAAGGACCAATTCTCAGAGATAAACAGAAGGACCTCTCACTGGAAGTCCCATTGCAACCACTGGCAGGAATGTTTGTGGCAGGGACTTAGGGGTCTGGACTAATGCAAGGAACTACTGAGTGCATGCCTTTTCCATAAATCTTCTTATGTGGAAAGGATGCATATTTGTGTTTACCAACAAACTGGACAGGAACATGTAACAAATCAGGTGTGGTCAGAGATATTGCCAAGGAATTGCAGGATAGGGCTTCCAAGATAGGTCAGAGGTTATAAACAACTGACATGTGGTTTTCTTGGTTGTCTGGATCCGGGTGAATTAATATGGCTGTGGCAGGCCTAGCTTTTATTCCTTGTGCAATCCCTATGCTGAAACATCTATAAATAAGAACAGTAAAGGAGATTCAAGTTGAAAAGGAACTAGCTTTGATAGAACATTTTCTTAATCAACTTGGTTCCTACCCTATGGAAGGACTTACAGATCCTGCTGTAGACCCATATGAGGAAATGGAACCTGTAGAAAAGGGTAGAGAATCTCCCCAAGAATCAAGAGAGTAGAAAAACAATCAAGAACTACCTATCCTTTACTTTTATTAATTATCTTTTGTTAGACCCTATATATGGTAGATTTGTTTATTGGAATCTTGTATACTCAGAAGTTAAACTTATATGAGAATAGTGAAAGTTTCTGCATTGAAAAACTTTCAGAGGGGGGAATAATGTAATGAAGCGGGCTCTGATGGATGACCACTGGATAACTTTCTATTCACTCTATTCTAAAAAGAAATGCATCCGGCTGGAAAGAGTACAAACTCAGCCAAGGTCCTTTTGGTTCCTCTAGGAGGCCTCTAAGTTGTCAGAAGAAAGGAACATTCTAATGACATACAGCTTAAAGGTTGGTTAGGTCAAGGGGATCCACATGAGTTAAAAGTTGTCCATCGTCAAAAGATAAAAGAGATGCTTCAGTAATCTACAAAAAGAATTATGACTGTTTTGCAAAGAAACTCTGTAATGTCAATTAAAATTGATAAATGTATAGGACCATATGAACTGCTGACTTCAAAAGAATCCTTTGTCTAGAAGGGTATAAAACCATTGTACCTAATTCCTGTCGTTGTTCAACGCTTCATGTACAGAGCCTTGAACCTATTGCGCAATATATAAAATCTGTCTCTGATCAACCCAAAAGTTGTGTTTGTCTTATTAAATTCACAACAACATAAATACGCTGAAAAAAGAATAGCTCGGGCCGACCTTCTTGCACTTACTCTTTCCTTTTTTTCTCCCTTTCCACAAAAATGCTTCCAAGCAGAGCTCTTTTATTCGCCCAATAGTTTCCCGCAACCAACAGCGAATCTCAGGGCCGCACTTTTACGGCGTGTGGACTGCTAGCCACAGAGAGCGCGGCGACCAGACGCCTCTCCAGTCCCGCCCCCGCCTGCTTCGCAGGAAGGAGAAAGCCCTCCCACCAGGCTATCGGGTCCCGGCTTTTTCCCGTCGCCCGGCTTGGCGCATGCCCCGGGAAATGCTTGGCGCATGCCTTTTCTTCTTGGGGGGTGGTGGTGGTGTCCCGCTGTACTTGGGACACCACCGGGAGAAAGGCCAGATCCCGCCTCCAACCAGGTCCCGCCCCACTTCGGGATCAGGCGGAGGAGGCGGCTAGTGCTGCCGCCGCCACGGCCGCCGTGCCCTTCAGTCCGTCGCCAGCTTGGCGGGCGGTTCGCCAGGTCCTACGCGGCTTGCCCGGGGAGCCGCTTGCTTTCCCTCGCCATGCCCGTGGGAGCCTCTCCCTCGGTCAGGTCTCGATACAACCTAGTGGATGACAGACACGACCTACGCATCCCGCTGCATAACGACGACGCCTTCCAGCATGGCATCGGCTTCGAGGCCAAGGTAGGGGCCGACTGGTCGAAGGGGCGCCGTCTGATGGGGCCGGGCAAAGCGTGTTTAGCAGCCCCTCGGGCGCCTCCAAAGAATGGGGAGGATTAGAATTGGACAGGAGAGGAAATGGGGCTTTCGGCGATTTGAATCTCGGCTCCATTGGTCTTTCGGAACTTCCTCCACTCTGATTAGTTTAGGTCGCTCTTCCTTTAGTTGTTCTCGACTCTCGTTTGGATGTGTCTTTGCGGTCCTCTCATACTCTACGCTCGGATCCCGACGCCAAATGTAAGAAGGGTTGAAATGGAATCTGGGGCTTCGGCTTCCACCGCAGAACACCTTCGGGGAAAGAAAACGACGAGGTCGGCTCCGGTGGTTGCCTTTCCTGTTGAGTTTCGCCGTTGCATCTTTGCGCAGTTTTGAAGTTCTTTTCGGAAACGGGGGTGGTGGTGTCAAGCTGTTGTCGTTACGGTACAAATGGTTTCTGAGGCTTGTTCCTCCAAGGGTAAATCTGGAGATGGGATGAAGTTGCCTTGGATGGGTCGATGGTTCTTCCAAGGCATGATTCCTCAATAGCTGAGTCTGCCTCGTTGGCTTTTCTAGCCGTTCATTGGTTCATCTTCCGTTTGCATTCTGGGAATTCAGTTTTCAGGTTACATTACACCTGCAGATACTTCCTCGTTTTATTCCGGTCGGATTTAATGTCTGAAGTTTCAAGAGCAGGTGCTTTTCCTTATTGCCTTTATTCAAGGACCCAGCTTTTCGGAGTTCTCTTTCCTGCGTGCAAATAAATATGCAGCAATTATACTGTGACTATTTTAGAACTTATAATTCAGGGTAGCAATAAGGGGCAATGGACCATGACTTTTTACCTTACTGTACTTCTAACCTACAAATCTCATGGTATCTGCAAGACTACTTTGGTCTCTAGAACTAGAACTAGAACTACAACTCTACAAAGTTGTAATGAGAAAATGAAGTAACTTATTGAATGTATCTTTTTCTAATTAATATTTAATATAAGGAATCTAATGCAATGCAGTCTTATTTTCTGTGATGCTCTTATGCTGACTGTTCATTGATTCTTTAAAAATGTAGAATTGCAGACCCGCAAATGCCTAGGATCAACTTTATTACAAAGAAAGCAAAACTAACTTCAAAGGCAAGTGTTGTTGGAAAACTTCACAATTGCTGGAAACATAGATGGGAAGGTTACTTCCCAGTCTTTTGACACAACATGTATATTCTCCAAGTATCCGGGCAAAATAGATAATCAGAAGGCTTAATGAAAAGAATATAAGACAGAAATAAGCAGTGAAAGAGCTGAGTGTTGGGTACCAAGGATGGATGAATGAGCCAAAAAACACAGATAGCAACCAATCACTTGGGTATAGGGATCATTGTGGAGACAACTGTTCTTAGGTACCCTGGAGGAAAAAAAGTTCTAATATTTTCTCTAGGCTCCCTAAAGGTCAGCTGCTTGCAGCAAGGGCATTTGGGCTTTGTGGAACCTGCATAACACAAACAAGCTCAGAATTGGTCTTTTCTTTAGACTGTGAAATTGTTTTGCTGTGTATCATCTATTCTAACTATTTCTCAGTTAATAAAAGCATTTTGAATTCTTGAATTAAAAGGACACACATAAGATAAATTAAATTGCATACAAAATTATGTTGTCTTGCACTGATATTCTATTACACTCATCATTGATGGTCTCCTTGCAAAGTGCTTTTTCTTTTAAAGTAAGATCTGGTTAGGTATCTAATAAGTATTACCTACTTATGTCTGAAGTAGTCAGTTCTACTTCAGACACACAGAAGTTCCCCCTTAGGGGATGACAGGAACAACATGCTATTTACAGGATCCAGGTTCTTCTACTATATTGCATGTTACGTAGTTATTTATTTGGGCCAGATATGATGCCCCTGTAAATAGTGTTCACAAGAGGAGGGGAAAAAATATTGAGTCTGTCCCTGCAGACTGTATGAGATTTTCCCATACGCAGTGGCACAGAACCTCATCCAGCGTAATGCTTCCTTTCAGTAAATAGCAGATGTGAAGGAGGAAAACACACCATAAAATGTTAAATATCATTACTGCATGTGTGACTACTTTGATTCTATTAACATTATATTTCAAAAAAATTGATCTATCAACCCATATACAATTATCTTTGTGGAATTCACAGGAACATAGCTATTTTGTTATTGTTATTGGAAAAAGGCATCATAAATAATTATTCTTGAGTCCATCTTAGGCAAAATGCTCTCCTTGGCATTTGGGCAATGATCTGTATGGTCAGATGAGTACATGTCACTTCATCCAGTGTAAAATCTGGCTATTTCCCATTCAGAGCCTTCATTTAGTTATCAATATTTGGAAATAAATTTGGTGAGATGATATGCTAATATCAAAAACACAATTTTGCTATAATTTTCCTATTAATAACTTTACGGCACCCTTAACAATGCCTTGTACTTAAAAGAAACAAGCAACAAGGAAGGATATTTTGAGGAAAACAGAATTTTGCCTTCCACGAAGACTTTACTCAAACTCTTATGAATGAAACCACGGTCACCCTTCAGGTCTACTTGCATTATCCAGGTAGTGGCGGACTTGGACACATATCTGTATTGCATAAAGGATAGAGCCAGTTGAAGGAGCATCATTCTGTGCCCAATTTTAAGATTTTGTAATTTGACTTTGTGCATGAAGCACAGCTTTAACATCACATGATATTATTTTATAACTATTGTACACTGTAAAAACTTTGCATGCTATTTGGATGAATAACCCTATAAGGTGTGAGACGGAGTCCTAGTGGATGATCAGTTGAATATGAGCCAGCAGTGTGCAGCAGCAGCCAAAAAAGCTAATACAATCCTGGGTTGTATATACAGAGGCATAGAATCAAGCTCACATGAAGTACTAGTGCTACTTTACAAAACTCTAGTAAGACCACACCTGGAATACTGCAACCAATTTTGGTCACCATACTATAAAAAAGATGCTGAAACTTTGAAAAATGTTCAGAGAAGAGCAACTAAGATGATCAAAGGCCTGGAGACTAAACCATATGAAGAATGGCCTGACTAGTCTGAAGAAAAGAAGAATTAGGGGTGACCTAATTAGCAGTGTTCCAGTATTTGAGGGGCTGCCACAAAGAAAAGGGGGTCAAATTATTCTCCAAAGCACCTGATGGCAGGACAAGAAACAATGGTTGGAAACTAATCAAAGAGAGAAGCAACCTGGAATTAAGGAGAAACAGTGAGGACAATTAACCAGTGGAACAGCTTGCCTTCAGATGTTGTAGGTGCTTCATCACTGGAAGTTTTTAAGAAGAGACTGGACAGTCACTTGTCTGAGATGGTATAGGTTCTGCATGAGCAGGGGGCTGGACTAGAAGACCTCCAAGGTCCCATTCAGTTCTATTCTATACTAGTAGCCTCTCTTGTTTTTTTTAAAATAAATTTTATTAAATTTTCCAAGTTAAAATCAACATAAGACAAAAACATTGATTATACATAACAACAAAAACCATACATTCCCCTCCCTCCCTCCCCCATTCATAACACTAGACAAGTTAGACAAACACATCCATCCCGGCAGATAATATTCCTGCCCTCATTAATAAATAATTGTGCCCACAACACAGAATAAAGTAAATAATCCCCAAATATGGTTTTCAAACAATTATCTTTCAATCTAGGTAAGTATATCTCTCCTCATATTGACTTAGGCCCTCACTTCATCTCAATCCTTTTATTCAACCACCGGTACCAACTGTCCCAACTTTGAAAAAATTCAGAATCCTCTTTTTCTTTCAACCTATACGTCATTCTGTCCGCTTCAGCGCACTCTAATACTTTATTTATAATTTGGACACTGGCCAGTATCTCTTTTTCTTTCCATTGTTGGGTGAACACTATTCTAGCTGCGACTAAAATATGTAGAGTGAGATACCATTTTTTCTTACTTAGCCCCTCTGGGCGAATACCTAGTAAATATATCTCAGGTTTCCATTGGGAGGTCCACATTAGTCATTTCCTTAATCCAATTCCTAATCCTTCTCCAATGCCTCTTTGCCATTATACAAGTCCACCATTGATGGAAATACATACCTCTGGTTTCCCCACATTTCCAACATAACTCTGATGCACCCGGAAACATTTTAGCAATTCTTGCTGGTGGGAGATGCCACCTATACAACATTTTATATGTATTTTCCTTGAAAGACGTTGCCGTAGTCATTTTAATATTTCCCCCCCACATTTGTTGCCATTTTTCTAAAGGAATCGAGTACCCAAAATTCCTCCCCCGGCAATCATAGTGTCTTTTACAACCTCTTCTCCTAACATTCGTTCAAGCAATTGTGCATACATTTTAGTTATGTATTTATGATCCTCTCCCATTAATATTTTATCAAAACTCTGCTCCATCACATATATCCCGTAATTATCTCTATCCTTCCTGTAGCGAGATTGAACTGTAGTATAGGTCCACCAATCTAACCTAATTCCTTTATCAGCCAAATCTTCCCTAGATCTTAATATCCCTTGGACATCCACAAGCTTTTTATATCTATAAATGTTATCCTGTTTAAGAGTTGTTGGATATGTCATCGCTTCTGTTGCTGAGACAACTGTAAATTTTTCCACTTCTCCATGTCTCTTACAATTGTAGAGCATTGGGCTATTAGCCAAATTCCTAAATATTTAATTTTATTTACAAATTGGATATCCAAATTGGATATTCTAATAGATTCTAATATGTCCTTCTGCATTTTTGGAATATTTTTGACCAATATCTTAGTTTGGTCCTTATTCATTTTTAATCCCGCCTCTCTACCATATTCTTCCATCATCTCTATTAACTCTGGGCCCGACTCCTGAGGGTCTTCTAGAATGAAGACGAGATCATCCGCGAATGCCTGTATTTTAAATTCCTGCCTTCGTACTTTAAGTCCTTTAATTGCCCGATTATTCCTAATTTCCCTGAGAAGGGGCTCCAGGGTCAGAATAAATAAAAGCGGAGAAAGCGGGCAACCCTGCCTCGTTCCCCTACTAATTATTATTATTATTATTATTATTATTATTATTATTATTATTATTATTATTATTAATTCAATTTATATCCCGCCCTTCTCCTAGTGGACTCAGGGCAGTGTACAGCCAAAACTAAAACACATATCAATACAAAATTTAAAATTATTAAAAGAATTAAATAACTGTGGCCCAAAAATTTAAAAAATTTTGAAAACTAAAACCCATTTGACAATTTAAAAAGCTAAAAAAGACTAAAAAAGGGAGGTGGGTTTCACGCCAGCCCTGCTTGATGGAAAAGAAAAGTTTTTAGGGCACGGCGAAAAACCCGGAGATCCAATATCCTTCGTATCTCCGGGGGCAAATCGTTCCAGAGTTCCCTTGTTTTTTCCCCATTAACTAGAACCCATGCCACCTGCGAAGAATAAATTGTTTGTATTGCCTGTGTAAATTTTTCGCCAAATTCCATTTTATGAAGCTGGGTTAGCATAAATTCCCAACTCACGCTGTCAAATGCTTTATAGGCATCTAAAAAGAGAAGTGCCATTTGTTTGTCTGAGTGATATTCATAAAACTCAAGAGCATTTAATATTACTCTCAGATTATCTCTCAACAATCTATGTGGTAAGAAACCATTCTGGTCTCTATGTATGAACTGATTTAGAAAAACCTGTAGTCTTTTTGCTAGGATGGATGCAAACAATTTATAATCGGCATTAAGCAAGGCTATTGGTCTATAATTCTTAATATAGGTTGTATCAGCCCCTCCCTTAGGAAGGAGAGAGATATATGTTTCTTCCCAGGATTTTGGCATTCGTCCATCATTCAATACTTCGTTAAAGTCGTCATGCAAATGTATCCCAATTACTTCCCAAATTGCCTTATACACTCTACAGGCAGTCCATCTGTTCCAGGGGTTTTACCACTCTTCTGTTTTTTCAGACATTCCTCTATTTCCCCCTCTGAAATATTTCTATTCAGTATATCTCTTATTTGGTCTGGTACCCCTGGCAGGTTGTCTAGGAAACTGAATTGCTTTTGACTAGTATCTTCTCTTTGATATAACTCCTGGAAAAATTCATACGCCACTTCTTTTTTTCCCCCCATTGCTGGCCACTAAATGACCCGATTTGTCTCTTAACCATTTAATCTTTCTGCTCTCTAATTCCTTTTTCAATCTGCTTGACAACCATCTTCCTGCTTTATTGGCATGTTCAAAGTAATTTTGCTTTGCTCTCCAAATTTTTTTCACTAACTCGGCTTGATCCAATAAATTCATATGGTGCCTCACCAATCCTCTTGTTCTTTCGCTATCTTATCTGTTGGTTCCTTTTGTAATCTCATTTCCCATTTCTCCAGCCTGTCTGCCCACTTTAGTGTCTCCTGCCTATCTTCCTTCCATTTTTTGGCCATATATTTAATCACAGCCCCTCTCGCCACTGCCTTAGCCATATCCCATATTATTTGTAAAGATGTATCCTCTCGCCTGTTCTCCAGGAAAAAAAGAGCCAGCTCCCATTTTAACAACTCCACAAAATCCTTATCTTTGCATAATTCTGCCCTCATCATCCATCGTCCTCTACTACGCTCTCCTTTCCAGGTAAGCACTAAAGGGTTGTGATCTGCCCAATCATTCCCTAAAATTTCAACCTCTCATACCATTTCTCCTAATTCCAATGACATCCATATCATGTCAATGCGGGACCATGAGTTATGCCTGGAGGAGAAAAAGATAAACTGTACTAGTAGCCTCTCTTGTTATTCTAGTGTCAGCTAATTTCCACTTTGTCTTTATCTCCTTCATAGTTCATCTGGTTTTGAACTGTTGAGCAATTAATTTTTATAGGATACAACAATAACTAAAAGTACATAATAAAAATGCATGAGAAGATAAAGAATGATCTGACGTCTAGAGTGTAAAAATGCTAGGAGAAGCCAAACCTAAAGAGAAAAGAGTCAAATGATATCAATGGCAAAGGGAGACACATGGATGAGAGGGCAGAGTTTATACAATAAGCCGAAGTTGGAGGTAACTATAGGCTTATGGGAGGTTCTTGAAGACCAATTGAGGATGACACATACATTCCATGTGTGTGGACGCACATATATAAATATACATAAATATATATAAATAAACATAGAAACACACACACATAAAATCAAAACTTAAGTTGACATTGCCCTGTTCTGATTCCATCTGGCTCTTTAAAATCTTTATCAACTGGAAAGTTATAAAACTAATTGTATTTTCTCCTGACTGCTGTATGTCAAATATTTCTTAATCTGTATTATTTACCTCCTCCCACAACATCCCTATGTAGGATCTTAAATCAGTCTGGGTTGAGGCTCTTGGCTTGATGGATAGTAACAATTCTTACAGCTGTATTTAAGTAATAGCACTTCCGTGAGTGTAACTTCATATTTCTTGCATATACTGTATCCAGACTCAAAATATAGAAGTCCCAAATAAGGTATCTGATATCCTGTAAGAAACTGATAAAAGAAAAGAGTTTTATAATATTGTCATGGTGCTTTCTTTAGAAAATGCTTTCAGGTAAATTATTGCTTGCCCTTTTGCAAGATTATTTTACAGATGGAACATTAGTTGAATTGAGTTATATGTCTCAGTAACATTTATATATGAGTTCTAAATGTTAATTAAGGTATTCTAATAGAATAAATTCCCTCTATGTCCCAAGGGAACAATCCTTTTATACTTTAGGGTAAATTATGCATGGAGCCCAGTTGATGGAGTAGTGAGGATGTGAAATAGCAATAATGAGACAGTCCCCTTCCCTTCTTCCCTTCCATAAATTTCAGAATATTCCATTCTACATACTGTGACTTCTCAGCAGACAGCTGGTGATGATAATCCAGTACTGGCATTTGGCTCTGTAATTTAAAGGGATTTCTGTTTCTAAATTACAGGAAGGAAGATTCTGAATTAAATACTAGGGACTTAGAGGAGGAGTGCTGTGTACTGGACCTGGCTAGCTAGGGAGGTTATGAAATCATGTCAGTTTTTCCCAGAAAGGAGAAGGCAGGTAGAGAGCTTATATTCAAGAGATAACAATTGGCTGGAAAACCTGATTTTCATCTTTTAAATATTCCGAACAGGTGGTTAGTTAGCAACTCACATCCTCTTAAGTAATTATATAGCAGGCTTAACAGAAGGTTCTGTTTAGTTATTAAAATTATGGTACAGCCAAGTCAAGACTGTGTTGTTGTTTTTTGGAAGTCACTG
The DNA here is from genome assembly GCF_059756535.1 of Pantherophis guttatus. Lineage (NCBI taxonomy): Eukaryota > Metazoa > Chordata > Lepidosauria > Squamata > Colubridae > Pantherophis > Pantherophis guttatus. The sequence goes on along the minus strand of NC_142065.1, from coordinate 114,469,626 downwards.
TTTTTCATGTGCCATAAGTTTTAGATGGATGTGGAAATGTATATTTGTGGAAATGTATATTTCTGAAAAGGTTGCTCTGTCTTCTGTGAACCAAATAGTCACAATTTGACAATTGTATTTGTTCCCTCAGATCACAACTGATTCTGCTTATTTTGTGTATATTTGTTCCCCTTGGTCATGTGCAGCTCCTTCAAATTACACACTTCATTTACTTTGCTTGAGTGATTCAGTAGTCCCAGGTTGAAAAAGAAAAGAACTGGCTTGCTCAGTGTCACAGGATAATCTGACTTCTTTTCACCACTGAGTCTCCTCCTTCATCCTGTCTTTTTGGACAACATGCCATTTATCTCCAGAGTTATTATATTAACAAACATTAGTGTAAGGGGGTGGGGGGAGGAAGACAAAGGTGGTACCTTGTTTGGGTTGCAGTACTAGATTCCTGCTTTATAGTTAGATTAATCACTATAATTTTTCGTTCCACTCTTAAGTGGTATGCTTGAAGCCAGAACTAGCCAGTATATGCTGTGAATCAAAATCTTGAATAGCAGTTAATTGCACACACCATTCTTCTTCTCTCATAAACCAGCCACTTTATTGAAGTAAGCAAATGACTAGGTTTCTATTAATTATTTACAGTTATCATATGATTGTTGGTTTTTAAACAAGTTGCCAAACTGCATGAAAGTTGGAACAACAATTTGTAAAATTATCTTCTATAGGAATTCTGTAGAACTTTGAATGATTACATTAAGCAAATGGAATGAAAAAAACTCACTGCAATGGCTGCTTTTCTGGCCAAGGGCCACATAAATCTAATGAGATGAACGAGGGCCATCCATCTGATATCCTTGTATTTTATTGTTCAAGTTTAAGCACTGATTAGCGAGTATTTTCCTGCTTTTCATTTTAAAATAAAATGGAGAGAAAAGTGGCAGCAGTGAACTAATTTGACTGAAAGCTAAAATTTGGCCAAGGATTATTAATTTTACCTAGTGCTCTGTTTTATTTTTAACATTGCCATTTCCTACTTTCCTTCCACTAGTAAATTCAAAAGTAACTATCATTAAAATATAAAATTAAGTGAATAGAGTGAATAGTACAAACAAACAAAAAATCTATCTTATCAGCAATATATAATGTCTATTGATTTAGTTCCCCCCCCAAATTTTTTTTATTGGATTTTATACTTTGATTTTCCTATAGTGCCCAAAGTCAATATATAGTGTAGATGTAACTTATCTGCATTCTTTCAAAATGGGCTCTTTTAAACAGTTATAAAAAGAATATAGTATGCTGAGGAATGTTGTGGAGAAAGTAATTAGAGCAGATCAGGGGTGAAATTCACTTACCTTCCCTACTGGTTCGCAAATGTGCACACATTAATGACTAAATAAAAGGAGAGAAGTTGACATTGTTACTAATATTAATGCTAATCTTTATGATGATATTATAATTTTGAATTGGAAAAATGCATCTTAAGTGAGTCTGACAGCAGGTTGACATAATGTTGTGACTCCAACCCCTGAGGCCGACTTATCGGAGGGAGAGGGCTCCGAACATGAAGGAGAGGAGTTGGCCAGGCCTCCCTCTCCAGGACCCTCCTCTCTGGCAATGCTTCAGGTGTCTCCCGAAGGAGAAGAGATTGGCCAGGAGCCAGGTATCTCCTCGCAGTCGGACAGTGACGGAGATAAGTCTTGGCTGGATCCACGCCAGCGTCGGAGAGACAAGCGCACGCAGCAGAAAAGGAGGCGTGCCAGAGATTAAGCTGAGTCACTGGACCACACCCCACAGGGGATAAAAGGGGGTGAGGTGGCCATTCAGACTCTGTGACGGACAAAATTAACTACTAGCGAGTCACATTGTATCTTTGAAACAACGTTATCTGCCTTGGATTTAATACGGACTGGACTTGACAATTCTTGAACTGTGTGTATCTTGTTTGGGTTTATCTGTCGGAGGAACAACCCCTACCTCTATGAGTAAAGTTCTTGGCAAGCAGCTACGGGGTTGCTGCCAATCCTCTTATCGAAAGAATTTGTTGTCTGCCAGTTTTATTTAACCCTTGGCTATCTGTTTGTGTGCGTGTGTGAGACGGGGACAGAACACATAATAACTTTCCATGGCCATGTGGCCAGCATGGATATATGCCAAAGGTGCATGGAATGCTGTTACCTTTCCACTGAAGTGGTACCTATGAATCTACTTGCATTTTGCATGTTTTTGAACTGCGAGGTGGGCAGGATCTGGAGCAAGTAACCCGGGTTGTCAGCTCTCCAGCTAACAAGCTCAGCATCTTTAACCACTGAGCCATCACAGTTAAGCTATACAAGATATATACAAATGTACTATTAGCTGATAAATCATTGTTTAGTAGTTGTTTTCTTCAGGGAACAGGCACACAACTACTGAAAATTGCTCCCAACCAGAGCCTAAACTAGGAACACAAAGCTGAGAACAAACTCCTAGAGCTTCCCAAACTCTTTACCTGTTCTTTCTAGGAGGTGCAGTGCAGTCCAGAAGAAGAGAAACTACTCTGTTATTCTCACAGTCAGCCCATTTGTTTGCCTTGCTTATAATCCACTTCAGTTTATTATCTCTCATCCAGCATAAAGACAGCATTGGAATACAATGATGTGAAGAAATAGATTTAGGTGTCATCTGTAGATTAATAAGATTTAGCACCAAACCTGATGATGACTCACCCCGGAATTTTATGTAGCCTTGGTAGTACAGTGGTCTAAAGTACCCTGTTATTAAGACCAGCTGCCTGAAATTACTGCAGGTTTGAATCTCGCCAAGGCTCAAGGTTGACTCAGCCTTCCATCCTTTCTAAGGTAGGTAAATTGAGGACCCAGTTGTGGGGGCAATAAGCTGACTTTGTATAAATACAAAAGAATGAAGGCTATTGCTTAGCGCATTGTAAGCCGCCCTGAGTCTCCGGAGAAGAGCGGCATATAAATCAAATTTTAAAAAAAAAAAAAGCCCAGAAGAGCCATGGTGGTGCAGTGGTTAGAATGCAGTATTGCATTCAGCTGCTGACTGCTGGCTACCAGCAGTTCAGCAGTTTGAGTCTCACCAGCTCAATAAAAATAAACCAGATATCATACCCTGATCCAGAGAGGGCACCATACACTTTCCTTGAAATAATGGTGCTTTCATCCTTTTCAGCCAAAAGTGACATTAAAGAGAAGAAAAAGATGAGATGGACAAAGCATATGGCACTCTGAAGGGCCTGATGGGTGGATGAAGAATGCCTGGCCTTATTGTTATTGCTCTCTAGCTTGAGACAGTGTGAAAACTTTGGAAGGTACCAGTAGTGGGTTTAAATTTAGTTTGCTACCGGTTTGCTTGTGTGCACACGCATGTGCCCGTCATGCTTCTGTGCATGTGCAGAAGCATCCGGGCAGGTGGGCGGAGCCTCCCGCTGCCACCGCTACCAGTTCACCTGATACGGGGCGAACCGGTGGCAACCCACCACTGGAAGGTACTCTTATGGCCAGGATCTCCCCATCCAGATCCGCACAGCCTCCAGGCACCGGGACATCATTTCCAGGGCATCATTGGGGTGATCCGGGGTGGAGATGTACAGCTGAGTATCATCAGCGTACTGATGGTACTTCACCCCGAAACCACGGATGATCTCACCCAGTGGCTTCACATAAATGTTGAACAGAAGGGGTGAGAGGACCGACCCCTGTGGCACCCCACATACAAGGGGCCTCGGGGTCGACCTCTGCCCCCCTGCCAACACAGACTGCAACCAGTCAGAGAGAAAGGAGGAGAACCACTGCAACATGGTGCCCCCCACCCCTAACTCCTCCTACCAGTGCAGCATGATACCATGGTCATGGTATCAAAAGCCACTGAGAGGTCTAATAAGACCAGGACAGAGGAACAACCCCTGTCCCGAGCCCTCCAGAGATCATCAACCAACTCGACCAATGCAGTTTCCATGCTGTACCCAGGCCTGAAGCCCGACTGGAATGGATCTAGATAAACCGTTTCATCCAGGTACTGGGGAAGCTGTCGTGCCCACACTCTCAACAACCTTTGCCACAAAGTGAAGCTTGGAGACTGGACGATAATAGCGAATTATCATCCAGTCTGCCGGGTCCAGGGAAGGCTTCTTGAGGAGAGGCCTCACCACCGCCTCTTTCAAGGCAGCGGGAAAGACACCCTCACTCAAGGAAGCATTAATAATCCCCTGGAGCCAGCCTCGTGTAACCTCCCGAGAAGCCAGCACCAACCAGGAGGAACACGGATCCAATAAACATGTGGCCCCGCTCAGTCTACCCAGTATCCTGTCCACGTCTTTGGGAGTCACAGGATCAAACTCTTCCCAGATAATATTCTCAAGACCTGCCTCCATCATCCCTTCTGAATCTACCCAGTCAGAGTCCAAGTCTTCCCGAATCTGAACGATTTTGTCATACAGATACTGCACAAAGTCCTCGGCCCTGCCCTCCAAGGGGTCCTCCTGCGCTCCCTGGTGGAGCAGGGAGCAGGTCACCCTAAACAGGGCGGCTGGGCGATTATCTGATGACGCAATAAGAACGGAAAAATAACTACATTTTGCCACTTTTATCGCCACTAGGTAGGTCTTAATATGAGATCTTACCAGTGTTCAGTCGGATTCAGAAAGGCTGGCCCTCCAATAGCTCTCTAGGTGTCTTTTCCAGCGCTTCATCTCCCTCAGCTCCTTGGTAAACCAAGGAGCCAGGTGAGACCGGCACTGGGTTAGAGGCCACAAAGGCACGACCCGGTCCAAAGCTTCAGCGGCCGCCCTATCCCAGACGGCCACTAAGTCTTCAGTCGAGTCGTGACCCAGAGCCTCAGGGAATGGCCGAAGCTCAGTCTGGAACCTATCCAGATCCATCAGGCGCCTGGGGTGGAACCACCTCATCAGTTCTGCCTCCCTGCGGCGGGGTGTGGCAGTTCTAAGGTCAAAGCAAAGGAGGGAGTGATCCGACCATGACAAGGGCTCAATAGCTATGTCCCCTATCTCAAGATCACTCAGCCACTGACCTGAAACAAAAACCAAGTCCAGCGTGTTTCCCCCCGTGTGAGTAGGGCCATGAACTAACTGGGTCAGGTCCATGGCCGTCATGGAAGCCATGAACTCCCGGGTCACCTCAGACACCTCACCGACTGATGGCAGGTTAAAATCCCCCATGACCATAAGCCTGGGGGTATCAACCGCCACCGCGGCTATAATGTTGAGTAGCTCAGGCAGGGCCTCCGCCACGTGGCAGGGAGCCAGGTATATAATCAGCAAGCCCATCTAAACCCCATGATCCCATTTCACAAGGAGGGACTCACATCCGGCAGTCTGAGGAACAGTGGCCTCCCTCGGACCAAGACCTTCTTTAATGACAACCACCGCCACCCCGCCCCTCCCCTGTGACCTCGGCTGATGAAATGTGCAAAAACCGGGTGAACACATTTCAATGAGGGGGACCCCCCCCCCTCCTGGCCCAACCAGGTCTCCGTGATACCTACCAGGTCCACTCCCCCCTCCTGAACAAGATCGCAAATGAGGGAGGCTTTATTTATCACGGACCTGGCGTTGCATAACATCAGCCGAAGGCCCAGGGCCTGAGGGTCTGTGCAACCCGGGGAACGAGAGGAGCACTGGGGGCCGGAGCGCGCCACCACTCGAAAACAGCGAGCGCACACTCCCACAACATGATATGGCCCCCTGCTCCCGCCATATCTGCCCCTTCCACCTACAGTACTGATGTAATGCCCATTATCGGCACAATGTCTAACCCCTTCCTTGACCCCGAATCCTGCACCTCCCTTGCCGCGCTCCACAGCCGGACCAGGCCCCCTCCTCAGTGGGTCGTCCCCCACACCCACAACCCTAGATCTAATCCAACCCTCCCCCCGCGGGTAATCCCCCGAATCCACACAACCCACCCCCCTCCCAGAACACTTTAAAATCTTGTCTAAAAACTTCCCCAAAAAACCCCACAGCCCCCTCCTCGCAACATGCCACCTCTCGGGATTCCAAAATCCGTCATCAAGATAGGCCCTCAATAGAGTGGAGGGCCAAACCTGCAAGAGGAGGGAGTCTCGCAGGACAAGGAGCTCAGACACTGAGTACATCCAATCATTAGGGGTGAGAAATAGTCTGTGGTCAGGGGGACCACCATGGTGTTGTAAGTCCACAGGGGAAAGTTCCAATCTGCAGCACAAGCAACCGGACTCCATTGTCCTCTCACAACAGTGGAGGGGAGATACATGCCATTCGACTCCCGGAAATTCATTGGTCCAACCGTCCTCTCACGTAGGCCGACCAGTTGAGATAATCCTAAGGATTGATGGAAACCGGTAGTGAAGGGCAGCCATACACCGACTCCCTCCGGACTTGTGTCTCCAGATCCAGTTCCCTATATGGGTTAAGGAGAAGTCAAAAAGCCAATCGTCCGGCTCATGAGCAGGATTCAGTTCAGGGAGAATCTTGCAGCGGCGGAATTAGGAGAGGGCATGATGGAAATGATTGAAATATCCCGGACATCCTCAACTTTCTCCAGGCTGGTTTGAACAGAGGTTTGGCTCCTTCGACTCTACGGAGACAGACTGCTGCCTTGTCAACCGTGCTCATGTGCCCGCCTTACCAATCCTTGTCGCACCATCCTCGGATTCGGGGTTTCCTCCATGGCGCCACGAATCTATGGCCGCCTACGGTCCATCGATATCCATCCTGGGACCTTCCACTAGTCCTGCAAGCTCTTAAATCGCCCCCGTTCGAACCTTTGGGTTCCATAGCTCTCAAGTTCCTCTCATTCAAGGTGGTTTTCCTCCTGGCAATTACATCGGCCAGAAGGGTTTCAGAGCTCACCGCCTTATCGATTAGGAAGGATCTCTGCATATTTCAGGCTAATACTGTGGTTCTCAGCCTGGACCCTACGTTTACGCCCAAGGTGAACTCCTGGTTTCACCGGGCCCAGGAGCTCATCTTACCAGACTTTTGCCCATCTCCTCGGCACCACCGTGAGGAGCGCTAGCACACGCTGGACGTGCGGCGGGCCCTTCACCGTTACATTCGCTGTACAACTTCCTTCCAACGGACGTTGTCTTACCTGAACGTCCCTTTTCTGGGCGCTGCGACCACAATTCATTCCCTTCCCCTTCAGGCTTCTGCTCCGGGCCTGAGGAGTCTGGGGTGTCAGTGTGTGCTGTTCTGACTGTGAAGTGTCTCGTATTTAGGCTGTCCGCACCTTCGAGACAAAGACTGGAGTGCAAGGAGACAAGGGGGCGTGGTTATAGCACGAAGGAAGAAAGTTTTTCTCTCAGTTGCTGTCAAAACATGGAGAATAAACCCAGCCATGGATTGTGTTCGCAGCGCCCAGAAAAGGGACGTTCAGGTAAGACAACGTCCGTTCTATTAGTTTTATTCATATCAAGCCTTCCTTTCTGTGCTGTGAGCAGGACAGAGACAGTGTTAGAAAAAAAGAGAAGGAAAAAATTTTCAGCTTGTCCCTTGCTGTTTTGTCCACATTCCTGTTTTCTGTCATCTTCTTATTTGGAATCCCCTGTTGAATTTATCCAAACACCCACTTCACTGTACCAAGTGCCCCCCAGACAGTCTGCTTAGCCTACACTGTTAAGAAATCGTGTATTTTTTTAAAAAATGTTTCCCTGTAGGTAGAATTATGCTTATCGAGAAGAAATACCAATTTTAATCAATCAAACCTCTTGCATGAGAGGTGAAACATCTTCCTCAGGGAAAAAAAATGCCCAGTTGCCTTTTGAAAAAGCACCTTTGAGCCAGGAAAAGTAGGAAATTTGTTGGTGTTTAAATTGAAGATTAGGCCATTGGACTTAGGAAGTTTTGCCAGTGCAGTGGCAGACAAAGCTAAAATTGAGAAGAAGAATATATAATTGTTTTCTTACCATTTTACTGATTTTGCAGATTTAATATGGACGTACTTACCTATCACATTACTCCCCTTCAGGGCAATCCATGTAGAGGAAAAAAAATAAAGAATAGCTATACACAATTAAAGGCATGAGACTGGAAAAAAAGAAAGTTAAAATTAGCTTACCCAATACTATTCATTATATATCTCCAAATATCTCCATCCTTGTAAACCATTCTCCCTTCTATATATCATGCAGATTTATGCACTGCCTTTTGTTTTTTAATCTTTCTTTTTCTTTTTTTAGAATCTCTATTCAGCATGACTTTTTAGTTTTCTCTTTTCTCCTGGTTGATATATTCTTCCTTCATATATTTGAGTCTAAGTCTTTCTCTTTACATGACCAAACTATTCCAACATCCTTTTGCAGTTGTATATTCAGCATATTATTTATTCTCTCTTTCATCATCACACACGTCTTAAGAATTTCATTCCTGTTGCATAGAACTTACTTTCATGTTTCTTCTGAGAAATCCAACTCACAGTTCCATAGCAAAGAGCAGAAGCAAGCTCTTATACACTACAGTTATTTTCACTTATTTCGACAAACATTTGTTCTTCACAGTAGACTGTATGTTTACTAGCATTTCTGCTATTTAAAATATTTTGATACGTTTCCCCATGTTTATCTATTTGCTTTACTATTTTACATTCTTTACCAAACTTTCAATTGTTCATTTTCCTTATCCAAAATGGTCTTCGAGTCATTTATTTTCAGATTCATGCTTCAGATTGAGTCATACAGCCTGCTGACGTTACAATATAAATGCTGTAAAATAAGAGTTTTATGAAATATTAAACATAATATCATAAATTTATAGCATAAATTTCCACATGTTGCAGCATATTTAAATATTTAAAAAGCCAGGTGGAATTCCTAACATTTCAGAAGATAGACTCAAGATTCAGAAGGATCTTGACCGACTTGACCAATGAGCCCAATCCAAGAAGATGCAGTTCAGTGGCGAGAAAAATAAGGTCTGCATTTAGACAGGAAAACCAAATGTCAAGTGTGAACTGCTTCTGAACGATTTGAAAATTTATCGCTATTCAACTTGCTAACGAACTGGGGGGAGGGAAGGGTGAGAAAGAATGCAGATGATCCAAGAATATGCTTCTGCCTGATCAATTTCCATCCAATTAACGAATTCCCTAACATTATCGCAATACCTGATGTAGATTTTCTTGTAGATAAATCAGTAGCGAAACTAGCATCAGCATATGCAGTCAGTATCAGATCACAGTTAGGTTCTAAATATAACGCGTAATGCATTGTTAGTTTTAAGTATCTTAATATTCGCTTTGCAGCTTGCCAATGCCTCTCTATTGGTACTGTGTTATATCTTGCTAATTGATAAACACAATAGGAAATATCTGGCCTCGACCAATTACTGATATACGATAGACTTCCTATTAAAGATTGACAAATCTCTTTGCTAAATACAGGACTTTGTATATCTCCATGTTTGAAATCCTGACTCATAGGTGTTTTTGCTGCCTCATATAACTCCACATTATAGTGCTTTAACACTTGGCTAACAGTTTGAGACAGTTTATACCCTCTAGCTGTTCTTATAATATCAAGACCTAAATAATGTCTAATATTACCTAGATTTCTTATCCTAAACTTATCCTGTAACAAATTAATAATTCCTATTGCTTCCTGTTCAGTCTTCGTTACGATAGCAATGTCGTCTGTAAACAAGAGCAAAAATGAAATCAAACCATTTTTTCCCGTTTAAAGAGACATTTGTCTGCTACACCTTCCTTTAACCCCATAGCATTCAGTTCTTTCACTATACACTTATTCCATTCAAACCCTGATTGCTTCAAACCATAAAGGCTCTTTTTTAATTTCCAGCAATCAGTTTGCTCATTCGTTCTTACACCTAACAGCTTCTTCATATAAATGTTGTGACGTAAAGGTGCATGTAAATATGCTGTCTCAACATCTATATGAGTAATCTGATGGTTATTCTTTGCTGCCCACACTAGCATTGTTCTCAATGTGGTAGCTCTTAAACTAGGAGCAAAAACTTCATTGTAGTCTCTTTCAGACTGTGCAAAACCTTGAGCAACTAAACGTGCTTTATGGGTTACATTTCCATCAACACCTGTCTTTAGATTATAAACCCATTTACAACCTGATAACTTTTCTCCTGGTGGTAACTGAACATTGTCATAAACATCTAACTCCGTTAAAGATTTGAGTTCTCTATTCATAGCCTCCTTCCATGCCATGCGATCCTTTTCAGGATACATTTTGATATCATAATTGGAAGGTTCTACATTTACTTGACAAACCACACTTGCTTTGATACCTGTCGGGCGGATTTCTTACCCGAGTAGATCTTCTAGGCAATACAGGACTCATAATTGATATTTCATCTGACTCCTCCCCTAAACTTTCTTCTTCTTTTACAGTAGATTATACATTATCTATATCATCTTCATCAGGGGTATTGTTAAATATTTGATTATCAATAATAACATTAACATCATTTCTGTAATCAGCTTGCTCAACCTACATGCTCCAGGAATTTTGCACTAGTGCTACAATAGATACTAGTGGTTCCTGGCACCCAGAATCTAAATGATCTGTGGTTCGATTCATATCCTACAAAAAACATTTTTCTAGCTCTCTGTTGTCATTTTCGTCTTAATGGAGAGGGAATATGAATCCAAGCAGGAGCACCAAATGTATGCAAATAACTAAGATTAGGTTTTCTACCACGCCATAGTTTAAATGGTAATTCACCAGTAGATGAATTAACAGCGTTATTTAAAACATGGTTGGCACACATTATGGCTTCACCCCATAGAGTTTCTGGCAAACTAGAATCTGCTAACATAGGTCTAGCCATAGCTTGCAGTGTTTGACCTCTGCGTTCTACATAAGCGTTGTGCTGTGGTCAATACGGGGCAGAACGTTTATGCTCAATACCTGCCTCCTGCAACATATTCTCTAACCTTAGATTAGTAAACTCGGTACCATTGTCTGTTACCAAGCACACTACTTTCTGTTTTCTTTCTACAAATCTTAGCCAGTTGTTAATATGCTGAAATGTTTCAGATTTTGTTTTCATCAAGTAAACAGAAACTATATCTAGAGAAATTATCAACAATGCTTAGTATATAGCAGGCTCCCCCTAAACTGGGTTGTTTAGGTCCAATTAGATTAGCAAACACCACCTCTAATGGTCTTTTGGTTTTGAATCCATTAACTCGGTTTGCTGGGGTTACTTTGCTTTTCTCCTGATTACAGGTATTACAGTTCAGATATTTGGTACATGGTTTTAGCTTTATCCCTTCAGATAATTCTACTATCTTTTTCAATACCGTATTTTCCGGTGTATAAGACGACTGGGCATATAAGACGATCCCCTACTTTTCCTGTTAAAATATAGGGTTTGGGCTATACTCACCGTATAAGACTACCCCTCTTCCAACGCACACCAAATAAAAATTAAAAAACATCAGATTTGATTTCAATATGGTAATTTTAATTCAAATGCTTATGACATGCAGGTACTTAGCAGGAAAACTGTCACTTATAAACATAAGGCTGTTTGTCATCAAACATGTAAACATAAAACAGTGCAATTGGATTAAACTTTTCCTAATTCACTCTAAAGCTGAAAGGAAGGATAAGACAATAAATCCATAGGAGCTGCCATGCTGTTTGTTTTCTACGCTGTCAATCAAACTGGAACTGATGATGATAGGAGGAAGATAACAAACAATAGAGAGCCAGTGCCGGGCAAGTTCCTGGTGAGTCAGCAATGCCCATCATAACTGCAAGCTATTTTTACAGGTTTTGCTGACATGACAGTTTCCCTTTAAAAGCCTTCAAAATCCTCCTGTTCGTCATCTGATATCATAAGTACATCAATGACATCTTGTGATACATTTGTAAGGCAGACATCATATGGATCTAATTCCGTATCAGATGGTGTGGTCTCAGCTTCGGCTTCCTCTTCATCTTGCCACAAGTAGTTGTCCTCCATACCATCTAATGAATTTGATACGCCACACTTCTTGAAAGACTTGATTACTGTTTCTGCATCAATATCATTCCAGGCTTTTATGACAAACTTGCACAAAACATCCAACTGTGGAGCACGCATGTTTCCTCCTTTTGTGAATGACTTTTCACTGCTAACCATCCACTCATTCCACTGTTCTCGAATGCGATCTTTAAATGGCTTGTTTAGGCACACATCCAGTGCCTGTACCAACGATGTCAATCCTGCAGGAATAACTGCCGCATCTGTGTTTATTCTTGCAAGCCTTTGCTTGGTGCTGGGAGTTAAATGAGCCCTGAACATATCCTACACCAGTAGACTACCTTTTTGAATAAGTCCACCTGGTCGCCTGCTCCATACATTATCAAGTCATAGCTTCATCCATCCAACCTTTTTCATTCACATGTACAAAACAACCAACAGGGAACTTGAGTTTCGGCATTGTTTTTCTTTTAAAAATAATCATTGGTCTCAGTTTGGAGCCATCAGCTGTGCATGCTAGTACCACTGTAAAACTGGACTTCTCATGTCCTGTTGTTTTAATTAAAATTGTTTTTTCACCTTTTGGATGGATAGTTTTATTTCCAATCATATCAAAATTCATTGGAGTTTCATCCATATTTCCGATACTACTTAATGCATAGCCATGTTTATTGTGCTGTTGTATTACGTATCGATGGAAACTATTTACTTTGGCATCAAGATCTGCAGATAATTTTTGTGCAATTTTTGTCTTTTGCCTCAGTACCAAATTATGCCTGTCCAAGAATCTAGTACACCAGGATACAGTGGCCTTAAATCTGTTGCTGTGATCTGGGTTAGATTTGGCCCACTGAAGTGCAAACAAACGTATTTTATTTCGTGTCACTACATAACCGTTTTGGCGATGCTCATTCACCATGTCTGCTACATGTTTTTCGAATTCTGGCCAATGTGGGGTGTCTCTTCTTAATGCACACTTACCCCTTGGCATACTCTTTAATGCTTTTACATTTGCTTTCCAGTCCCAAACCATCTTTTCTGTTACTCCATATTGTCTTGCAGCAGCACAGTTATTATGTTCCATGGCAAAGTTTACAACTTTAAGTTTAAAACTGGCTTCATATTTCTTTCTTCTTGCTGGTGGAGCCATGATGGGGTCTTGACTGTTAGCTATTTGTATACTGTACCGTATGTACTGTTGCTGTACTGTATGTACTGTTTCTGTACTGTATGTACTATTGCTGTACTGTAGAGATACCTATGAGCCAGGCTGCACATCTGCCTGTCAAGGTAATGGGCTACGCTACGTGTAGTGGCAAGAGGGCTATTTTGTACCAGATTTTTTTCCTGTCACCCATGCAGCCTTGACGAGATCGGCACAGCTTCATGAATCTGAGTTGCTGGCGCCGACTGATGATGCTACGGGAGCGCCGACAACATTGACAGGAAGCGGTGCCTATCTCGTCAAGGCTGCATGCCGCTCAATGCTGGACCCAGCTGGTTGCTGCGTGGAGCTTCCCCCACCGTCCCAGGCATCCAGGTGGGTATTACCCACGCTCCGGCTTCCCCAGACCCCCAGTGATGGCGAGCCCCAGCTGGGACTGGGGGAAGCTCCGCGCAGCAACCAGCTGGGTCCAGCATTGAGCGGCATGCAGCCTTGACGAGATCTGGGTTGAATCTGAATCTTCCCGAATCTGAGTTGCGGGCACTGACTGATGACGCTACGGGAGTGCCGACAACATTGACGGACAGCTGTGCCAATCTAGTCAAGGCTGCATACTGCTGAATGCTGGACCCAGCTGGTTGCTGAGCGGAGCTTCACCCAGGCATCCAGGGGGATATTACCGACGCTCCGACTTCCCCAGACAGGTGGGGCTCGCCATCACTGGGGGTCAGCTGGGGAAGTCGGAGTGTCGGTAATATCCCCTGGATGCCTGGGTGAAGCTCCACGCAGCAACCAGCTGGGTCCAGCATTGAGCGGCATGCAGCCTTGACGAGATCGGCACAGCTTCCTGTCAATGTTGTCGGTGCTCCCGTAGTGTCATCAGTCAGCGCCAGCAACTCAGATTCGGGAAGCTGTGCCGATCTCGTCAAGGCTGCATGCCGCTCAATGCTGGACCCAGATGGTTGCTGCGCGGAGCTTCCCCCACCGTCCCAGGCATCCAGGTGGGTATTACCCACGCTCCGACTTCCCCAGACCCCCAGTGATGGCAAGCCCCAGCTGGGGCTGGGTGAAGCTCCGTGTAGCAACCAGCTGGGTCCAGCATTGAGCGGCATGCAGCCTTGACAAGATTGGCACAGCTTCCCCTCAATGTCGGCGCTCCCGTAGCGTCATCGGTCAGCGCCAGCAACTCAGATTTGGGTACCCGGCGTATAAGATGACCCCCGACTTTTGAGATGATTTTCCTGTGTTAAAAAGTCGTCTTATACGCCGGAAAATACGGTACCTTAAAATTCATATGTCCTAATCGTTGATGAAGTAAATTAATACATTCATCGTGTGGCTTCTTATTATCATAAACAGAGTTAGTATTAGCCACTGTTGCTGGGTTATCTCTTAATACAAATAAATCATTTTCTAACATTGCAGTAACACATTTTCCATCTTTTTCGATTAAACATTCATCTTCTCTAAATGTTACTACAAATCCAACCTGTACTAATGATTTAACAGATAACAAGTTGAATTTCAGTCTAGGTATATACAACATTGGTAATTGTTCAGTAATAAATGAACAATGTGCAATACCTTCCCCAGCTACTTTCATTCTCCAACCATTGGCTAACGTAACATGTTGTTTGCTATCATTCAGTTTAACAAACCTTTCTCTATTTCTAGTGATGGATTGTGATGCACCACTATCAACTACCCATAAATCTTTGTTAACATTTGTAGAACTAGATATAGCTAAATTAGCATTCTTTTTGGTTCTCTTTTGATCACCAACAGTCATTTTCTTTCCCTTAGTACAGTATTTAGCTATATGCCCCTTAGCCCCACAAGAAAAACATCTTTTTACAATATAAGCAGTTGAATACAGTTTTTCTTCCTGTGGTTGTCTCTCTCTTAATTGTTCTCTGTCTTTCCTTCTTCTGGAGTCTTCCAACAATCTTCTGGTTATGCCAGTCAATGTTAGTTCGTCTCTGATCAAAACCTCCAATGAAGAAACATAATCATCGTAACTTTCATCCAACGAAGAAAGGATAATGTAAACCTGCTGCAATTCTGAAAAAATAAGTTCCTTCTCATGTAGCTCTTGAAAAATTCTTGTCATAAACTCCAAATGAGCTAACATATCTCCTCCTTTAAGAAGATGGGTTTTAAACAGTTTGCGTGTAAAATGTATATGAGCACCCACACTATCCCGAACATATATTCTCTTCAAATTGTTCCAACACCTAGCAGCAGAATCTTCACCACGAGTATGAACTAGCTGCTGGTCACTCAGTGTCAGTCCAATTATGCAAAGAGCTCATTCGTTATCCTGAGTAAACTTGGCTAATTTCTTATCATCTTCATCATTATCTGGATTCCATGCAGTTACATCCGGTGGATTATTAACTATGTCCCATAGTCCTTCCCTACACAAAAGCAGGTTGCATTTCATGGACCAGGAAACATAGTTTGTTCCGTCCAACCGGGTTACCATGGATATACTGGATGACTGATCTTGTGCCATCTTCACTTGGATACTTAATAACAAACACAGCTGTCTGAATAAATTACTGTATCATTCACATCAACTCTCAGTGCTCTAGATGTTTCTGGGTAACTCTAGGCGGCTCTGGACCCATAACCAATGTTAAGGATATTGTTGAGTTGCACCAGAAGTTGTGGCTTATAAAGCAGAGTACCGTTAGAGTTTTATGCACGGAAACGGTTTTGAGAGTAATTGTGAATAACATACAGACAAACTGGGTTTTATAGTATTTTACTTTTAAGGAAAAGCAAAATCATAGTCCTTTAACAATCCAAGTCTTGGCCATATAAAGTGCAATATAAGATCAATCCAGGGATATAAAATCTTCTTACCAGTTTGTAGAAAAATACACGGAACAATCAGGAACAATATAAAAACAGTTCAATAAATATCAGAAAGCAGTAATCATGATCAAACAGTTGACCATAGAGATCAAAAAGTGTTACAGCATAGCAGCAGATAAAAATGATGTAGTGTTCCCATCTAACCATACTTTAGCTCTCCTTAAATACATTGGCTACAGAGCCCATCCAATCAGGATGCACAATGACTCAGCACAGTTCTTAAAGCTACATAATACATTCACATAATACAAACATACAATGTTGGCTTATATATTTCCAATTAGGCAATACCCATTTCCTAACAGGTGGGAAGAAGGGAAACCAATGTTTAACTATGTAGCATTGCATGGAAAAACCTCAGAGTTGGTTTTAATTCTTCAGTGCCGAAATGGTATATCCAATAAAGTTTTAATTTTGGTATTTTAAAATGCCTGAAAGTGCCTACTTTTCCTGGGTTCGCTAGTCGGACAGTTGAGACCAAATGCACAGGTTTAGAATAGGTAGTACCTGACTCAACAGTAGTGCCTATGACAAGGATCTAGGTGTTCTAGTATACCATCACCTAAGTATATGAGTCAGTAATATGCTGAACTGCCCCCCAAAAAAGTCAATCCAATTTGAGGCTGAATCAATTTGAGGAATTGTATCAAGATTAAAGAAGT
Source organism: Pantherophis guttatus (assembly GCF_059756535.1). Taxonomy (NCBI): domain Eukaryota; kingdom Metazoa; phylum Chordata; class Lepidosauria; order Squamata; family Colubridae; genus Pantherophis; species Pantherophis guttatus. The sequence goes on along the minus strand of NC_142065.1, from coordinate 114,452,987 downwards.
GATAGCACTGCTCCATACTGCACTAGTGAGTCCATATTTGGAATACTACCTCCAGTTTTGGATATCACAAAATAAAAAAATATGCTGAGAACCTAGAGAATGCAGAGAAGAGCAACAAAAAATGATAAGGGCTCTGGAGACGAAATTGTATGAAGAACAGCTAAAGGAACTAGATATGTTTAGCTTAATGAAGGGGATACATGATAGCAGTCTTCCTTTTTTTTAAAAAAAAAGTTTTTTTTATTTTTTACACAAACACACATACAAACATACAATGTATTTTTTCTGAACAGAATATTTGGCTGATTCACAAATTTAAAGAGTTTTTAGTCATTTCAACTAAAATAACAATTTCTATACTTCCTTTTTGCCATAATATTTATTCTCTTCTATTTTTTTAAAACCAGTATTACCTTCATTCTCACCTCTAATCTTAATCAAATTTCATTTTTTCTCTTCTATACTATATTGTACCCCTCAAATTTAAAATCTCACCTAATATAATTCCTAGTATTCATTATTATGATTATTAATATTTCCCATTGTCATCTATTTTTATATCCATCATCAAATTAATTATGTGGTGTTACAATCATTCATTTCTTATAGGAATAATAAACCCAATTATTTTATAACATACATTTCCTTAAGTAATACAATCCAACATTTTGGTGTAAATCAGTTATATGACTATTTTTTTTCTTTGGATATTAATCATAAACCAAATATCTTTCCCCATATATTTCTTTATATAAATTCCAAAAATATGAACATGAATATTCCAATTATTTCCATTTTCATGCAATCCAACTTCTTAAAAAATCAATTAGTTATGTAACCGTCTTTTCTCTTTACATGATCATAAACCAAATAGTTTCTCCCATATATTCCTTCAAACCACAACTTACTCATTTCTGCTTTCACCACAATATACAATTAAAAATATTTCAATTATTACAATTTCCCTAATTAAATTTAAAAATGTTCTGTTATCCTCTAATCATATAGTTTTCCCCATATATTTCTCCAAACCACAACTTAGTCATTTCTACTTTCCCCACCATATACCGTTAAAAGTATTTCAATTGTTACAATTTAAACTTATTCATATTTCTAAAAATTTATCATTACCTAAGTTTCAAAAGTACAAATAAAAATATTCCAATTATTATTCAATTCATTTTTACAGTCATATGATTTTCCATTGTTTCTTGCTACAATTCATATTTCAATCCTAAGTATATATAGCATATTCCTCTTTCATTTCTTTCTTCTTTTCTCCCTTTTTATTTTTATTCTGGCCTTTTTCTTTTCCCTTTTTTTCTTTTGAGCTTTAAAATCTTGAACTCTCCTGTTTTGCCCTATATTTCCCATTGTTTCCCATCTCTTTTCTCTTTTTCTTATTTCCCCACTGTTTATCCCAGTGTAATCATTCTGTATTTCAAAGTCCTGGACTCTTCTATTTTGCCTCGTTTTTCCTGTTGTTTTCACGCTTTTCCACTCTTTTTTATCTTTTCACTGTTAATCCCAATGTAATCGTTTAAATTTTTTGTATTCTTTCTATTCCACCTTTTTTTCCTTCTTTGTCTCTTTCCACCCTGTTTTTCCATTGTTAACCCCAATGTAATCTCTAAAAGCTTCCTTTTTATTGTTACTATCCACATATTCAATTAATTTTCCATAGTTAGTCTCATTGTCTTTATCTTCTTTATTTTCAATCTCTGTGTCTTGCTTCTCCCGTCTTTATTTCCTTGTCAGCTTGAGCATGCTGTATCTCAATTTTTGGGTCCTCAGGTTTCAATTCTCCATGTAGCATTGTGATTATTTCCCTTATTTCCGTTTTCCATGACGAGTACATCATTTTCATCATTTCTCTAATTTCCTGTGCCATTTTATTCTTTCTGGGTTAGTCTTATTCCAATTTTAAAAGTCTCATTGTGTTCCTTTTTCCTCCCCAAAGTCAAGCTGCTTGCAGGCAAAGAAATCCTCCCCAAAAGTTCTCACAACTGTTATCTCTAATAAAGTTCAGAATTTTCCAAAACAAAAGTTCCAAATTGCAATGTTCTTTTTCTCCTGAAGATGTCTCTCTACAATCCACAATTTCTATCAGTAATCTGACAAAGTATCCATTTTGTTTCAATCCACGTTAACAGTCTTTACTAACTTTTCTTTTCTTCTTTTTAACTTTGAAAATGCCAAATCAGTCCAGTCCAGTCCAAATTAAACAATACTTTTCCCCTCTTTTTTTTCTTTTGTTTGTACAGCACTTCTATTACAGGGCTTGTTTCAATTTCTCTTTTGTTTTTCTTAGCATTCAAAAAAACGGATCTACTTATTTTCTTTCCAATCCTTTTGCCAATTTTGGGGTTATTTCTTCTAGTTTTTAAAGATCTCCAAATAATTTTATTCAAAAGTCAATTTCCTTTTGTGTGTTTATCCCTTTAAATTCCACTTCAGACCTCCTCTTTTCTTGCCCCCATGCCCGTTAGCCACTGTTTTTACGCTGGGTTTTTTTTTCAGAGTTAAAAGTCTTTTTATTGTTATTTTGCCTATGGATTGGCTGTCACTCACCTGGCTTCAAAACTCCATTCCAGTCACCGCTCCTGCTCAATACTCAATACAGAAGCAAGCCACCTGTGCATAGTTGTATCACTGTACAAACCCTATCCTTACATACTTGTATCCAGATTTCAGGTACAATTATACAACTTTGAAGGTTTGCAGTATGCATCCTCTTGTCCCCACCTTCATTCTACAAATGCATATGTCTGGAGGATACTAGGTTAGAGAAAACTGGTTTATGTATTTCCTGGGTACAAAGAGGAGTAGCAATAAATATTTTCTTGCCAAACAAATTTTAGCCATCCAGACCTGTTTAGAATACTTTGGTAATCTGATATTCTGCTCTAACCCTTCTATTCTTTCTCCTCCTCCAGTATATTGGCAGCTTAGATGTACCTCGGCCAAACAGCAGGGTAGAGATTGTGACTGCTATGAGACGCATCCGGGTAAGTGATGGCAATACTATTCCATCTTGTTTATAGATCTTTGAAACATCTCAAAGAGAGATTGGGTTACCCTATTCCCGTGATGGCGAACCTATGGCACGCGTGCCAGCCCAGGTCCACCGCACATGCGCGCACCTCCAATCGGCCAGCTGGTCTTCTGGTCTCTGCCGTGCATGAACGGAGGCAGGCCCTTCCCCGATCTCTGCAGGTTCTACCCTCTGCAGATGCCTCTCCGTGGCAGGAAACCAGGAGAAAGCTAGCATGTGATGGGAGAAACTGCAAAGATCTGAGGAGGCACGGAAGGCAGGAGGAACTCAATTGGGGGAGGAACTTTGGAGATCGTGGAAGGTAGGAAAAAGCTAGGATTCGGTGGGGGAGGAACTTTGGAGATCAGGGAAGGCAGGAGAAAGCTAGGATTCCATGGGGGAGGAACTTTGAAGATTGTGGAAGGCATGAAAAAGCTAGAATTCCATGGGGGAGGAACTTTGGAGATCGTGGAAGGCAGGAAAAAGCTAGGATTTGATTGGGGAGGAACTTTGGAGATCGTGGAAGGCAAGAGAAAGCTAGGATTCCATGGGGGAGGAACTTTGGAGATCGTGGAGGGCAGGAAAAAGCTAGGATTCCATGGGGGAGGAACTTTGGAGATCGTGGAAGGCAAGAGAAAGCTAGAATTCCATGGGGGAGGAACTTTGGAGATCGTGGAAGGCAAGAGAAAGCTAGGATTTGATTGGGGAGGAACTTTGGAGATCGTGGAAGGCAAGAAAAAGCTAGGATTCCATGGGGGAGGAACTTTGGAGATCGTGGAAGGCAGGAAAAAGCTAGGATTCCATGGGGGAGGAACTTTGGAGATCGTGGAGGGCAGAAAAAAGCTAGGATTCCATGGGGGAGGAACTTTGGAGATTGTGGAAGGTAAGAGAAAGCTAGAATTCCATGGGGGAGGAACTTTGGAGATCGTGGAAGGCAGGAAAAAGCTAGGATTTGATTGGGGAGGAACTTTGGAGATCGTGGAAGGCAAGAAAAAGCTAGGATTCCATGGGGGAGGAACTTTGGAGATCGTGGAAGGCAGGAAAAAGCTAGGATTCCATGGGGGAGGAACTTTGGAGATCGTGGAAGGCAGGAAAAAGCTAGGATTCCATGGGGGAGGAACTTTGGAGATCGTGGAGGGCAGGAAAAAACTAGGATTCCATGGGAGAGGAACTTTAGAGATCGTGGAAGGCAGGAAAAAGCTAGGATTCCATGGGGGAGGAACTTTGGAGATCGTGGAAGGCAGGAAAAAGCTAGGATTCCATGGGGGAGGAATTTTGGAGATCGTGGAAGGCAGGAAAAAGCTAGGATTTGAGTGGGGAGGAACTTTGGAGATTGTGGAAGGCAGGAAAAAGCTAGGATTCCATGGTGGAGGAACTTTGGAGATTGTGGAAGGCAGGAAAAAGCTAGGATTCCATGGGGGAGGAACTTTGGAGATCGTGGAAGGGAGGAAAAAGCTAGGATTCCATGGGGGAGAAACTTTGGAGATCGTGGAAGGCAGGAAAAAGCTAGGATTCCATGGGGGAGGAACTTTGGAGATCGTGGAGGGCAGGAAAAAACTAGGATTCCATGGGAGAGGAACTTTGGAGATCGTGGAAGGCAGGAAAAAGCTAGGATTCCATGAGGGAGGAACTTTGGAGACCGTGGAAGGCAGGAGGCAGCTCTTTAGCACAGCTAAAGCACAGCTCTTTAGTCAGATCTCTCCCCCCTACAAGCACGGCTCTTTTAAACAGGGAAAGAAGACGGGCAAGAGAACTAAAGTTTAGCAGGAAACTTTGGAGTTGCCTGATCATCAGCCAAGCCATCTTGGCAGTGCCATGCGCCGGGCGGGGAACAGCTGTCTCACCAGGGAACGGGCCGATACCTAGTTGTCCTCTGGTAAGAGGTATGCCGGCCCACTTAGAAAAAGTGGGGGAGGCGCATTGGGGGGGCATGCATGCACAGTGCGGGCGCATGTGCAGAGGGAGCGTGGGGGTTGTCGTGCACAGGTGTAAATGGGGGCGCGCATTGCAATATGGGTTCCGGCACGCAGGAGCGCGACACCACACATGTGCTTAGACTTTTGGCACGCAATGCCAAAAAGGTTCGCCATCACTGCCCTATTCACTATCTCTGTCATTCAAATGTGTGCACTTTTCAATTAAATACTGGCTATTTGCATTATTACCATTGCATTCTGAATATTCTTTATCCTGTAAATTCTTCCAAATCTGGCTGTTTCCACATGTTTTCCACATGGGTGGGAAATCTAATGTGCTGAATTAACACTGGTGTGATCAGTTTTGAATGCCTTAGAGGATTCATGTATTGTCAGTGGGCCTGTCACTCTTGTTCTTTGGATAGGTACATATGCATGCACGCGCACACACACACACACCAAACTTTCTTTAATCTCAGTCAGAGAGAATACCTCTTGAAAATCTGGAAGCACATTGCAGTTATACTTGGAAAGTCAGGGCCACACTGGCTATTCTGCATGGCTTGTAAAGGTCAGTCAGCATTTGACAAACTGGGATGAGGGGAATCGATGAAGAGATGGGATTGCTGAGAGGGGACTTAGAAAACAACAGTTAAAACAGCTGGATTGGCAGGGAAGGGGTAGTCATGGTTGTACCATGTTTCCCTGAAAACAAGACCCTATCTTATATGTTTTTGAACCCCGAAAAAAGGGCTTGGCCTTATTTTCGGGGAGTTCTTATTATTTTGGGGCACATGGAGCAAGACAGGGCTCCTCTTGCCATCTTACCTGATTTCCAGCTCTGTCTCCCTAACCCTAACTGGAGAAAATGGCAGGGACCGGCTGCACATGAGTTTAAATATTTTTGGTGAGGGCTTATTTTTTTGGGGGGGGGGTATTTTAGTGCATGTGCTCAAAAGCCCGATTGGGCTTATTATCAGGGGATGTCTTATTTTCGGGGAAACAGGGTATCTTTACTGTGCCAATAGCAGCTCTGGCACAGGGCATTCTCCCCACTGCCTAGCTTTTGGCTAATCAGTGACAAAAGATCAGCCGTGGGCAAAATGAACCCCCTAGTCTGTAGATTAGTGTAGGGCTCTGGAGTGAGTGCCGATATCTCAGCTGTTTTGGGGGTCCATAGGGGACCATAGCTGATCCGTAGGGTCGGTGAAGAAAGGGGGCACAGGCTGGTGTGGACAGGGAATCCACAAATTCCCTGTAGCACCAGCGAAGAGCCTTCGACTCTACAGCTGGGAAGACAGCCATTGAGAGCTGTCACAAAACCGGAGCAGTCACGAGTGAAGGGAAGAAAGAGGAAACAAGACATAACATTTGGGTGAGAAGGGAATTGCTGTCTTGGAAATAAAACTTCTACTTTTTAAGAGATAACCTGAACTGTAAAAAAAAATTAATTAGAACAAAAAGAAATGGCAAGAGTGAAAGGGAAGGAAGTGGATATTTGGCTACCTCCCCTTTTCTGGATTAGCGGCGACACAAGAGTTGGCCGTGTATAAAAATTAATTCTCTCAAAGAATATGAACTGATTTCGAATAATAAATGGAAAGCAGATTGGGCAGAGTGAATTTAGATTGAAATACGGATGAATTTTGGACTTTAAATTAGAAACCGGAAAAGTCCAAGTCAGAACGAATAGACTTTAGATCAGTGAAAATAAATTGTGAAGGTATACAATGCCATCTAGTGGTGAAAAAAATCCTTTTTTTCTTTTTTTGGAATGTGGAATGAACAAAGAATGACCTTAAGTAACATTTGAGATAAACTGTTTTATGATTTAGTGGGAGTAAAAGAGGAGAAGGGGAAGAAGAAAAAAGATTAACAACTGAATAGTTCAAAGACTACTTTGTTGGAATTGTTTTTTTCTGTCTGTACATTATCTGCTGGTATATTATTTTTGCTGACTATCTGGAGTGCAAATTTTTGGATCTTTTCTCTTCCTTTCCTCTATTTTTTTCTGTTTAAAACCTGAAATGTGGAAAAGCTAAAATTTGGATATTATATTTTTCTTTCTTTTTTCTTTTTTTCTTTTTTGGATTTTGCATTTCTTGACATTTAATATTTTGTATTTGGGATAATTACTCTTTTTTCTTCTACTTATTGTTTTTGATTGCATTTCAATAACCAGATATTTATTTTTTATTCGCCTATATTTTTACTTTACTCTCTTTTTTATAGTTGGGTTTATTATATTTTTTGGCTGACCTTTGGACTTCTTGCTTTTGTTTCTTGATTATTAAAAGTTTTTGGCAGTTGGTGTTTTTTTTTTTTTTCTCTTCCACTGTCTGGATTTTCTTTTTTTTTCTTTTTTCTTCTTTTTTCTCACTTTAGTTTCCCTTTAGGGGGAACATTAGTGTTTGGTTTTGTTAATATCATTTTTTAAACATATGGATTAGGGTATCAAGAATCTGAAGATCTGCGGTGACCAGGACGATAAACGTGGATTATAAGTATTGATTTACGATATTAGGATTATAAATTGCGTGATTTGAAAGTAAAGATTAAAATGAAGAAGCAACCACAACATTTATCATCACCATCAATAACAGCAGCACCAAGCTCCGCAGCACAAAAAGCAGCAGAAACAACAAGACAAAACCAACATGGAATTAAAAAGCATGATACAGGCAATGCATGATGATTTTAAAGAAATGAAAGAGATGATGGGAAGAAATGAACAAAGATTGATAACAGTAGAAGAGAAATCAGAAGCAACAGAGAAAAAGGTGGAGGAGATGGACTATAGCCGTGATGGCGAACCTATGGCACGCGTGCCACAGGTGGCACACAGAGCCATTTCGGTGGGCACGTGAGCATTGCCCTAGCTCAGCTGCAGCGCGCATGTGCGTGCCACAGTTGATTTTTGGGCCTTCTGGGCCCACCAGAAGTCGGGAAACAGGCTGTTTCTGGGCCTCTGGAGGCCCTCCGGTGGAGTGAGGAAGGCCTGTTTTTCACCCTCCCCAGGCTCCAGAGGCTTTCTAGGAGCCTGGGGAGAGCGAAAACAGCCGTCCCCACCCCCCTGGAGACCAGAAATGGCCTGGGGCACATTGAATTATGGGTGTGGGCACGCGCACGTGCGACCCCCCCCAACATCCCCCTGCTTTTGGCACACGACAGCAAAAAGGTTAGCCATCACTGGACTATAGGCTCAGAACTACAGATAAAAGCCAGGAAAAGACAGTTATACAGCTCAAGATTGACAAGGCAGACTTCTACTTAAGATTCCAAAACATAGAGGAAGAAAAAGGAGAGAATTTACCAGAAAAAATTGCTGAAATATTAGCGGAAGTTATGAAAGAAAGTCCAGAAAAAATTAACGAAATATACGAAATTTACAGAGTATATACGAGATATGTGATGAGGAATAATCTACCTAGAGAAATACATGTTAGATTTACAAAAAAACAAAAAAACAAAAAAACGCTGAGAACAGAGATCTTGCAATTTATGAGGAACACAACGACACAATATAAAGGTAGAGATATAGTGGCATTGAAATAAGTTCCAAGAAGAGTGAGAGATCTAAGAAAAGAATACCATTTTTTGATGAAACATTTGATTAAAAAAGGAGTGAGTTTTAGATGGTTGATACCAGAAGGAATCTTGGTGAATTTACAAGAACAAAGGCACAGATTGGATACGGTAGAAAAGGCAGAGCTATTTTACCGGCAATATATAGAACAACAAGAAGATGCGAAAGTGAGAGAAGAAGAAAGGGCAAGCTGCCCGGAATAGAAAAGAGAACCAACTAACGGTGACAACCAAGGAACAAGAGGAAAGAACATTGAGAGAGGGGGCAAGAGCGAAAGAGATAAAAGAACAAAGAGAAACAAAAGTGACCTTTGATCAAGTGACCTTGATCTACTAAACAAATAAGTAAAAATGGAAGAAGAAGTAAAAGTAATATCAGTGAATATAAATGGACTAAATTCAGTAATAAAAAGAATATTCAACAAATTAAAAAAATTAAAGTTAGAGATTATATGTCTACAAGAAGTTTATATTAAGAAACAGCATAAATATCTATTGGAGCAAAAGAAATTGGGAATACTATATACAACACTATAAGAGATTAGAGATGGAACTACAAAAAAACCCGCACAACAAAAAGATTAAAAACTTGTTGGATTTGAAAAAACACAAGATGAATTTAATGGAAAATGAAGAATTGGCAAATAAAATAAAAGCTACAAAGCAAATTTTTTTTGAAAATGCAAATAAACCAGGATGATGGTTAGCATATAAAATGAAAAAAGAGAAAGAAAAGAAATTAATAAGTCAATTAATAGATCAAGATGGAAAGATACGTTATAGAAGTAAGGAAAAGAAGAGGATAATTGAGAAATACTACAATGGATTGTATCAAGAAGAAATAATAGAAGAAGATGAGATAGAACAATATTTGAAGAAAATGGAACTGCCTAGAATCCTGGAAAAGTTCAAAAAATTATTAGAAAAAATAATAGCTATGATGGAATTAATGGAGGGAATTATAAGACAGAAAAATGGGAAGACACCAGGTCCGGATGGATTACCAGCAGAGGTATATAAAACCCTACAAGATGTAACAAAGAGCGTTGTTATTTTTAGATTCACAAAAGGCGTTTGACAACGTGAATTGGCAATTTATGATAAAACAGTTGAAAATGATGGATTTGGGAGACAGATTTATAAATATGATCCAAACTATATATAGAGACCAAGCGGCAAAGGTGATGGTAAATGGTGAAATGACAGAGAAAATAGATATTAGAAAAGGAACAAGACAAGGATACCCTTTTTCTCCTGTGCGCTGCTTGGAGAGTCCAAGCATGGGTTAATTCTGTCTGTTACGTCAGAGACTGAGTTGGAAAATTCTTTGGCCACGCCTACTTCTCCCAGCCGAGCCTCAGTTTTTTTCAACTCAGTCTGGGAGAGAGACTTGTTGAGTTGGCTCTTCAAATTATTGATTAATTTCCTCATTTTTCGATATAAAACAAAAAGGGGAAAAGGACAGAGCCTCTTTAAAAATCTTGCTGGCAGGGACTGCTTAAGGAAGTAGTCAGCGCTGAGGGCTGCGTTACAGTAGTGGTCGGATCGCTACTAAGGCAGCATTGCCACGTGGATCGTTTGATCCGGTGAGGGTGGCAGAGGCTTGGAGCGGCCATTGCTGCTGCCAGGGCTTCGGTTCTTCGTTCCTTTCTTGCCATGAGGGAGTCATGGAGCAGCAATTTCGTGCGCTGATCAGAGGGCCAATAGCCACCATTTTGTGAGTGGCGGCCTTTTTGTTTACAGTTTCTGAAGCAGTGAGAGAGGGATCAGACGGCCAGGCAGCAATATCGCCTCAGGAAATTGCACTCCTAAAGCCTGGAGATCATTCGGAAGCCGTCCGAAGCGCAAGTAGACCGTGTTGCCGGTTTCTAGGTGCAGATTGCTGGTGTTTGTGGCCGTGTTGCTGGTCTCGCGCCATTGCTAGCACGTGGGTGCTTCTGCTGCTGCTGCTGTTGCTGTTTGCAACTTATACGCATTACAAGCCGTGTTGCCGGTTTGGCGTTAAAATTGGTGACCTGGACTGTGCAGTGAGTAATAAGTCTAGGATTTCCTAGCACAATTTCCCCCATTTAGTCACCTTTGAGTATAATTGACCTTGCATACTTCAATAATGGCAAATACTAGTGATTCAGAAGGGTCATCATCTAGTCTACATCAGGCAGGGTGTTCTACCCCTAAAAAACCCAGATTACATTCTAGCAAGGTGGCTGCCAGTTCTCAGGCTAAGCAGGCCAAACTCTCATCTGCAGCAGCTGAGAAAGATGCTCAAAGAAGGCAAAAAGCCTTGGAGAAGCATTTTGCAAAAGCCCAGAAAATAGCTGGCATTCCTACATCACCAGTACCTTCTGGGAGTCAAAGTGGGCCTGATAAGGAGTTGAATCAGGGGTGAAATGCTCCCGGTTTGGATCGGATCACCCGATCCGGTAGCGATGGTGGTGGGTGGTTTGGAGAACCGGTAGCAAAAATCCCTGTGTCCCCCCCCCATGCCCAGCTGAGCCGCACGATCATCAGAGGCTTAAAAAGCATTTTTTCTACAACCATAGACAGTATTCTCACAACATGGACAGATCTCAGGACAGGTTTACCTTTCGAGACAGGGCTATCTAGATGTCTCTTCAGGGGCACAGGTGGGCAGCCTTACCATTGTTCAAAGTGACTCACAGGTTCAGGTCCCCATTGGCGGCAGGTTAAGGATGTTCACCAACCAGTGGCGAGTCACCACCCAGATGCTTGGGCCTTTCAGAAGGTAAACCTCGGACTGACACTGGAATATTTTCCAACCCCCTACGATGATTCATTCAATGTCCTGTTCCCAGGGTGCCTCCAAGAAGGTTATGATGGAGGCAGAGATCCAGCACTTGCTGGATATCAGGGCCATAGAGCCAGTGCCAGAAGGACAAAGAGAGTTGGGATTTTACTCCATCCTCTTTCTAGTTCCCAAAAGTTTGGGCAGCCAAAGGGCTATATTGAACCTAAAAGAACTAAATGTTCATTTAAAGTAAAAAAGGTTCAAGATGCAATCCCTTCATACAGTCCTGGGTGGCATCAGAAAAGGGGTCTTCTAACATCTATAGATCTCAAGGAGGTATATCTCCATGTGCCCATCAGATTGTCCCACAGAAGGTTCCTCAGGTTTGCCTTTGCAGGCCATCACTGGCAATACCGAGCGCTACCCTTCGGCCTTTTGTCAGCCCCATGCACTTTCACCAAATTGCTGGACGTAGCAGCGTCACATCTGTGGGCTCAGCCGATCCGCCTGCAGTGTTATTTGGACGGTGTTCTAATTCAGTCGTCGTCCCTCAGGCAGGCAGAACTGGACCTTCAAGTTATGGTCCAAACCCTTCAGGAACATGGCTTTTCCGTGAACTGGGACAAAAGCCAGTTGACACCATCCACCAGGTGTACTTATTTAGGGGCAGTGATTGACACTCAGTTATCACAGGTATTCCTATCTCAAGACTGCAGGGACAGTTTGAGGGAGATGGTAGCTCGGGTCCAGTTCTTACAGCTAGTCCCCATATTGCTTTTTTCCTAGTTATTAGGGAAAATGATATCCTGCCTAGCAATAGTTCCCTGGGCTCGTTTATATATGAGGACCTTACAATGGTTCCTTCTGCCCAGTCAGAGGTCAGAGCACAGCAACTTACTACGCAGGGTCAGGGTTTCTCCACAGGTTCTTCACTCCCTGAACTGGTAGAAGTCAGCAGCCATGGACAAAGGTTGCCTTTTTCGAGACCTTCCCAGGCTGGTGTTAACATCGGACGCCAGCCTCTTCAGTTGGGGGGCTCACCTGAATTCCAAGATGACTCAAGGGTGGTGGTCTCAGCAGGATGTGCTCAACAACATGAACTGGCTGGAGCTGAGAGCAGCCCACCTAGCATTGCGCCACTTTCAAACCGAGTTATTAAATCACCACATCCTTTTGTTGATGGGCAATGTCACCGCCAAGGCGCATGTCAACAGACTCGTTCCAAGATTCTCATGCGCAAGGCGAGGAAGTTGGGTCTCTGGGCGGAACAACACCTGCTGTTGCTGCGGGCGGAACACATTGCCGGGACATCCAATTGCAAGGCGGACTGGTTAAGCAGAACACATTGTAAGCCGCCCTGAGTCTTCGGAGAAGGGTGGCATATAAATCAAATAAAAAAACAAAAACAAAAACAAAAACAATAGACCAGTCCGAATGGCGACTCCACCCAGACCTCTTTCACCTCATAATGGTTTGCTTTGGGACTCCGGTCATGGACTTATTTGCCAGTCCACAAAACACCCAACTGCCTCAGTTTTTCTCCTGGTACTGGACACCAGCAGCCAAGGGGACCAACACACTTTGTTGCCCGTGGCCGGCCAACCTGTTGTATGCCTTTCCTCCAATCCCGTTAATCCAGTAGGTGATCCGGAAGATCTTGGAGGAAGAGGTGGCGGTGGTGGTGGTGGCACCTCATTGGCCGCGATGTCCATGGTTCACGGATCTGATGTCACTGTCCATATCGCATCCCTGGATATTATCACCACACAAGGTCTCCCTCAGCCAAGGGGCCCTTCAACATCCAGAACCCCAGTGGCTCAAGCTGGCCATTTGGCACTTGAGCGGGAGACCCTGAGGAAGGAACATTATTCACCAAATGTGATTTCCACTATTCTTGCTTCTAGGAAACCATTGACAATCCGGATTTATAATGCCACCTGGTCATCATTCTGTCGCTGGTGCACCAAAGAGAACCTGGTTCCTACATCTGTAACTGTTTCACACGTTCTGGATTTCCTGCAACGGGGCCTGGAGAAGGGTTGTCTACCAATACCCTCCGTCGCCAGGTTGCGGCCTTGGCAACCATCTTGCCAGGTGAGGGAGTTGTTCCTCTGTCTCACCATCCAAGGGTCCGCAGCTATTTGAAAGGAGCTGGCAACTTATTACCTCCAACAGTCCACAGATACTCAACCTGGGATCCATCAGTGGTTTTTCAGGCTCTCACATCACCACCATTCGAGCCTTTAAGAACGACCACTCTTAAACTGTTCACATTTAAGGTTGCCTTCTTGGTTACGATTACATCTGCACGCAGAATATCTGAACTTGCTGCTCTTTTGGTGCGCCAGGATTTGTGCATCTTTCATCCAGATAGGGTCATTCTTCGCTTAGACCCGACATTTGTGCCAAAAATAAATACCTTGTTTCACAGGGCGCAGGAAGTTATTCTACCAGACTTCTGTCCCAACCCGAGACATCCACGTGAAAAACGCTGGCATACCTTAGACGTTCGAAGGGCTTTAAAGAGGTACATTAAACACACGGCCTCTTTCCGACGAATGGAAGCCTTATTTGTATCCTTCCAGCCCACGTCTATGGGGAAGAAAGTATCACCATCCACCATTGGACGTTGGCTCAAGGCTTGTATTGCCTTAGCTTATGAGCAACAGGCCCGGCCTGTGCCCCGTCGCATCATGGCACATTCTACACGTAGTGCCTCCACTACCGCTGCCTGGGCTACGCAAGCCTCGATTCTGGAGATTTGCAGGGCTGCCACTTGGGCTTCTCCTCCTCCATTTGTGCGGAATTACAAACTGGACCAGTACGCATCTGCAGAAGCAGCATTCGGGAGACTGGTTTTGCAGAGAGTCCTGCCGGCCGAGGGGACCCTGGACCAATCTATCTCCCTGTAACAATTTAGCTTGGGTATATCCCATGCTTGGACTCCCCAAGCAATGCACAGGAGAATGAACGTTGGACTTACCTTGAACGTTTTTCCTATGTGTGCTGCAGGAGAGTCCAATCCCACCCTGGCTTGTCATGGTCCGGGGTCCAGGAGTGGTCGATTCTTCTTCTGTTCCTGGTTTCGTTGAAAAAAACTGAGGCTCGGCTGGGAGAAGTAGGCATGGCCAAAGAATTTTCCAACTCAGTCTCTGATGTAACAGACAGAATTAACCCATGCTTGGACTCTCCTGCAGTGCACATAGAAAGAATGTACAAGGTAAATCCAATGTTCAATCTCCATTATTATTTATATTGATATTACAGATTTTAAATAGAAAAGTGAGACAGGAAAAGGAAATAAAAGGAATGAGAATAAAAGAAGAAGAATATAAACTACAAGCAATTGCGGATGATTTGGTGTTTATCATGGAAGACCCAATAGAGACAGCGCCAAAACTATTAGAGCAAATAGAAGAATATGGGAAAGTAGCAGGTCTGAAAATTAATAAAGATAAGACAAAAATACTAGTGAAAAATATGAGAGAAAAGCAAAAGAAGGAGATGATGGAGAAACTGGACATCCAAATTGTGAAGAAAGTGAAATATTTGGGCATCTATCTGACATCAAGATGTGTAACGCATAAGGAAGACAAATATCATAAACTGAAAAAACAAATTGAAATAGATCTGGAGAAATGGAGAAACTTGCAATTATCACTAATGGGAAGAATAGCATTAATAAAAATGAATGTATGAATGTAAATAAAATTTTTATTTCAAACTATACCAATAAAACTGGAGAAAAAATATTTTGTAGAGTTGAAGAAAATAACATGGAAATATTTGTGGCAAGGAAAGAGACCAAGGATCAATATAAAAATGCTACAAGATGCAAGAATTAGAAGTGGGTTTGGCCTTCCGAATTGGGAATTGTATTATCAAGCAGCAGCGTTAACATGGATTAAAGAATGGATTTTATTAAGGAATACAAGACTATTGACTTTGGAGGGTCATGTTTTACAACTGGGTTGGCATGCCTTTTTATGGTACGGGAAACAAAGGATACATGGATATTTCCAAAAACATTATGTAAGAAATGGTTTGTTATCAGTGTGGGAGAGAGTGAAAGAAAAACATTATTTGAATATTCCAATGTGGCTTTCTACAATAGAAGCGGTGACATACCCATATATATATATATATATATATAATTTATTAATAAATAAATTCGCATGCCGCCCTATCTCCGAAAGGACTCAGGGCGGCTCACAACAATAAAAACAAGCAAAATCAATGTTAAAAATACCCAATAAGATTATAGAAAGACCATTAAAATCCCCTTTAAAACCCCTTCAGTCCAAACCAGCCAGGCGAAATAACCATGTTTTAAGGTCACGGCGGAAAGACCGAAGGTTAGGGGCCAGGGGGAGCTGATTCCACAGGGTAGGTGTGCCCACAGAGAAGGCCCGCTCCCTAGGGGTTGCCGGCCGACATTGTCTGGCCGACGGCACCCCAAGGAGGCCCTCCCTGTGAGAACGCACCGGGCGATTGGGAGCTGTCGCTGCCCGCAGATTGTCCGCCAAATACCCCAGGCCTAAGCCATGTAGGGCTTTATAGGTAATTACCAGCACCTTGAATCTCACCCGGAGGGCAACTGGTAGCCAATGCAGGTCACACAGGAGAGGTGTAACATGAGAGTGTCGGGACACTCCCATTACTACCCATGCGGCCACATTCTTCACCAGCTGAAGCCTCCGAGTGGTCTTCAGAGGCAGCCCCATGTAGAGAGCATTGCAGTAGTCGATCCGGGAGGTGATGAGCGCATGGGTGACTGTGCGTAGGGCATCACGGTCCAGGTAGGGGCGCAACTGGCACACCAGACAAATCTGGGCAAATGCCCCCCTGGTCACGGTCGTAACATGATCTTCAAAAGTCAACCGTGAATCCAGGAGGACGCGTAAGTTGGGCGCCCTATCAGCAGGGGGCAACACCTCACCCCCTACAGCCAAAGATGGAATATTCCCTTGGAACCGGGATGCCAGTATCCACAGCCACTCTGTCTTGGCGGGGTTGAGCTGAAGCCTGTTCCTCCCCATCCAGAGCCGCACCGCTTCCAGGCACCGGGACATCACGTCGAGGGCATCAATGGGCTGGTTCGGGGTGGATATAAAAAACTGGGTATCATCAGCATACTGATGACACCCCACCCCAAAACCACAGATGATCTCCCCCAGCGGCTTCATATAAATGTTGAACAGAAGGGGAGAGAGGACCAACCCCTGAGGGACCCCACATGTAAGGGGCCTCGGGGCCGCATTATGAACATGGGGAATATTATTAGATATAAAGACATTTTGACAGATCGGGGAGAACTGAAACAAAAACAAGAACTAGAGAGACAAGGGATCGAGATAGATTGGTATACAAGACTGCAAATGCAATCAAGATATGAAGCAGATCGTAGACAATATGGCTTTTACTTAGGGAAATCAGAACTGGATGAAATATTGACAGGAACAGATGAGAAAATGATTAAGAGATTATATAATTATTTACTGCGTATTAGATTAGAAGATGAAGAACTAAAAGAAACGATGATAGCATGGGCAAAATTTTTTGGATATACTATAGAATTGGAGAAATGACAACAACTTTGGGAAAGAAACTACAAATTAACAATGGTAACAGCCTATAAAGAAAACTTGTATAAGATGTTTTATAGATGGCATATGCCACCAGAAAGATTAGTTAAGATGTTTAAAGATAAATCAGCTAAGTGTTGGAAATGTCACCAATTGCTGGGATCATACTATCATATGTGGTGGTTGTGTAAAGAAGCAAAACAATATTGGGTGAAATACAAACATTGTTAGAGGGAATGCTGCAGCAACATATAGAGTTAAAACCAGAGATATTCTTATTGGGAATTGTACCAGAGAAATATAGTAAAGAAGATACATATTTGATTATTCATATAATAACAGCGGCTAGAATTGTATTTGCACAAAACTGGAAAGCAGATAAAATCCCATTGGAAGAAGAAATTATAAAGAAAAGTTTAGAATGTGCAGAAATGAAAAGATTAACATTGAGAATAAAAGATAAAGAGGTGTCGATGTATTTCAAGACATGGGATAAAAGGTATGAAAATCCGAAAAGAAGAATACAAATTGCAAGCTTTTGCATGACCTGGTCTTTATTATTGAAGAACCATTAACATCAATAAATAAACTGATAGAAAATATTGGAGAGTTTGGGAAAGTAGCTGGTTTGAAAATTAATAAAGATAAGACAAAAATAATGACTAAAAATATGTTGAAAAATCAAAAAGAAGAATTGATGGAAATTTCAAAGATGCAGGTCACAAACAAGGTAAAATATTTGGGGATACAATTGACAGCGAGGTGTCGTTTACTTAAAGAAAATAATTATAATAAGCTTAAGCAACAGATAGGACAAGATTTGATGAAATGGGGAAATCTGCAGCTATCTTTGATTGGTAGGATTGGAACTATTTAGATGAATATTTTACCTAGAATTTTGTACCTTTTTCAGACAATTCCAATAAAGTTGGACAAGGAATTCTTTGCAGATTTGAATAAAATGGTATTGAAATATATTTGGCAGGGAAAGAAGGCAAGAATAAAACTTAAGTTGTTACAAGATGCTAAAATGAGGGGTGGTTTTGGCCTACCTAATTTTGAACTATATTATCAAGCAGCTAGTTTAATGTGGATTAAAGAATGGATAACTTTGAAAAATACTAGATTATTGAATGATTTGTTGATGGGGTGGCGTATCTTCTTATGGTCTTCTAAAATACAGGGGTATTTTAGAAGACATCAGATACGTGAAGCTTTATTTTTGAACTGGCAGAAGATTAAAAAATATCATTATTTGAAGATTCCAGTCTGGGTATCTACAATTGAAGCTTTTTCATATCCAGTGACATTTAAAGGGGAACAAATTGTTAGATATAGTGATATATTGGATGAAAAGGGTGAACTTAAGTTAAAGCAAGATCTAGAAGATCAGGGATGTAAGATGGATTGGTTTTCATATATGCAAATATTTTCTAGATATTGAGAAGATTTCAAACAAGGTTTTTATAATGTTTTGACTAATTTAGATAAGATATTAATGGGTTCTGATGACTATGTAATTAAAAAGTTATAGGGATATTTGTTAGAGGTAAAATTGGAAGAAGAAGTTAAAGAATCAATGATAGCGTGGGGGGGAAATTTTGGTTATGATATTGATTTAGAGAAATGGCAAAAATTGTGGTCACATAATTATAAAATGACAATGTCTACAGCATATAAGGAGAATTTGTATAAGATGTTTTACAGGTGGCATCTACCCCCGACGAGGATTGCCAGAATGTTCAAGAATAAATTGGAGAAGTGTTGGAAGTGTCATCAGACCCCAGGATCATATTACCATATGTGGTGGACATGCGTAGAAGCAAGGAGATATTGGACTAAGATATACATGTGGTTGGAAAAAATGATAAAGAGACATATTGATTTTAAACCAGAGACATTTTTATTAGGGATCTTACCAGAGACATTTAATAAAGAATTGCAATATTTAATTGTGAATATTTTAACAGCAGCTAGAATTGTATTTGCTAAAAACTGGAAAAGAGAGAAGATAATTACTGATGAAGAAATTATTAAGAAAATGCTGGACTGTGCTGAAATGAGTAAACTGACATTTGAAATAAGAGAACAGGAAGATAAACAATATTATTTGATATGGGAGTTATTTTATCAATGGATAGACAATAAAACATGGAAATGAAATATGATACATGAAATGAAATTAAGATAAAATGTGTAAACACTTGTTTTCTTTTAGGGGAAAAGAACATTTGTCATATATTGATATTTCGAAGATTTTTGGAGCATGAAAGGATTTTAACCGATCGAAACACTGTCTGTAATGGTTTGAAAGGATGATGTTTTTATGTTGTTTTTGTTTAAAATAAAACAAAGTCTTTAAAAAAAAAGACATGGGATAAATTTTATGATTGGTTAGAAAAGAAATATGAATAAGGATATAGAAATAAAATAGAGATAGATGGGAAAAAACAATTAGAAAAATAAATACCCAGATGATGTCAAGTAAAAGGAGGAAGGGGGGGAGGTAAAAGGGAAAAAAGTGAGATATTATAAAAATGTACGCAAATGATGAAATAAAAATAAATAATAATTGAATAAGAAATTGAAATGAGAATAAAGATAAGTAGAAAATCGGAGCTGCTCGAATACCACTTTAGATTGAACTGAAAAGGGAAACAACAGGAGAGAGGGGAAGGAGTAGAGAGAGAGGAAGGGAGAAGAGAAGAGAGGAGAGGAGAGGAGAAAGAAGAAAGGGAAAAGGAGAGGAAGAAAAGGGAGGGGAAAGAGGAGTAGAGGAGAAGGTTAGAAGAGAGGAAGAAGAGAGGAGTAGGGGAAGAGAAGGGGAAGTAGGAAAGAGAAGGAGAGAAAGAACGAAGGAAGTAGGAAAAGAGAGAGGAAGGAAGAGAAGGGGAGGAGAAGAAGAAAGGCTGGAGTAAAGGTAAAGAGTAAAAGAGTAGTCCCAAAAAAGTAAAAGGTAAAAATGAAAGTTAAAAGAAAAGATGAATGAAAAATGATGAAAATGACTGTACATGTAAATGTGTTTATGAGAAATAAAAATAAAAAAATTATATATATATATATATAAAAAAGGAATAGGAGATGGGTAGAGGCATGAATTAGTAGGGGAAGATTATACATTGCTCCCATATTTTGAGAAAGCAGGTGTTGGGAGAAGCCTTAAAAGGCTTTTAATCTGTATTATAAGGAGGTCTAACAGGTCTGCACTTCTACGTAGTGGTGGGCTTCCATCAGTGTTGAAGGAGGGTTGCTTTGTTTGTTGTAAGACTGGAAGTTAAGTATTGTAACTGAGAATATTTGATCTGCATAGATATGTATTACTGGTATCTCTATCATGTGCTTATGAAGAAAATAATAGAAATGCACATATTTCTCTCTTAGTCAGTTGCTCTGAATTCCTTTTTGAGTTAAGAAAAGGCAGAAAAGAAGGGAACTGATATCATAGAGCTAAAAGAATTAAAGCAGGAAATTTAATAACTTAATATTTTTAACATATAGAAAATCAAACGTTTAAAACTTTGGTAAGGTCCTCTCAGTTACTACGGTATGAGTATTACAATATGTGAAATCTTGTGTGGCAGATGGCAGGAAACAAGTAGTTGAATGCAGAGCATAGTCTACAAAGTCACCAATGAAAAAAATAAAATAATCCAAGTACTGATATTAAATTGACTGCAATTTTTAGATCTTCCTTTATTCTCCTGTAAAAATGGGAACATTTGTCCTTCTCTAGTCCTCTGACATTTCTCCAGTGGTCTCAAGATTTTTTAAAGATGGCACAATCAATCAAACCATTGTTTCAGTATTTTAGGATGAAATTCATCTAGCCTAGGAAATATAAACTAATTCAAAGGAAAAACATTTTTTAAGCCCAAGATATTGTATACATGTAACTACAATTAAGAACTACAGCATTCATAATTACTTTCCCCAATGTGTAGGAGGATTCCATTTCTTCAACTAGGAATTAATCTTTCCTTGAACTGATACATATTTGTAATCTTTTATATGAATTTGGCCATTTGCTGTTCCAGTCCTTTGACTTTTTCTTCAAGAATTGCTTCAAACTTTCATTTGCTACATATATAACTAGATTGTTTTAAGATAGAACACAAATTAAGCCACTGGTTTTTGTGCTTGATTCTGCTGATCCATAAACATCACAATGAAAGTTCACTTTCATGTTATTTCTGCTACTTTAAGTGTATATGCTGGTTCAAAATATGTGTCAACTGTCCAGTTGGCAAATCCAGAAAAAGGAACTTCTGGAACATTTTTTCCCCAACATATTAAACTTTACTGAATAAACCATATTGGCGTAGAAGAAGTGAAACTAGCTCTGGGTTTCCCGTGCAAAAGCAAGCATAGTTAATTCCCCCTTTTCCCTGCGGGCCACCCACAGTCCAAAATGTTCACCAATCACTCCTGTTCATTTTGTTATGGGAAACAGCCAACTATGCCAGGACATCTGCTCGGTGTGTCCTTGAAATGCCAGCAATGTCCTATGGTACCAACAGATGCTTTAATAACAATAACAACAGGGCTTCACCTGCAAGGTTTGGAAACTAAAACTGGACCCGGATGAGACCATGGTTTCCTATGATGTGACTTCCCTCTTCACATGCATTCCAAGAACCGAAGCTGTCATGATAGTGAAGAAACGAGTGCTACAAGACAGCACCTTAAGTGATAGAACCAGCCTCAGCCCAGACCACGTATGTGCCATGTTGGACCTTTGCCTGACCACTACCTATTTTAAATGCAATGAAGGTTTCTACAGACAAAAACACAGCTGCACCGTGGGTTCACCCGTGTCCCCCATTGTGGCCAATCTCTACATGGAAGAATCTCTATATGGAAACCAAAGCCCTAGACTCCTTCACAGGAATTCCACCCATTCACTGGTATGAGTATGTGGATGATACTTGGGTCAAGATCAGAACACAGGAATTGGAAACATACACCAAACGTATCAACTCTGTGGACAGATACATCAAATTCACACGGAAATATGTTAAGGAAAATAATCTAGCCTTCCTGGATTGTGCAGTACACATAAGGAAGACAGAAGCCTTAACATTGAAGTTTACAGACACCCCCACTCCCCCACACAGAGATCAATATTTACATTTTGATTCCCACCACCCACTGAAGCACAAAATGGGAGTCATCAGAACCCTACAGCACCGAGCTGAAGACCTGCCTACCAGCAAAGATGGTAAAGAAAAAACTAAAACACATCAAGGAAGCCCTCAGAACATGTGCTTATCCCAAGTGGGCCTTCATCAAATCTCAAAAAAGACGCTGCAGGAGCTCCTCCATAACAGACAATGAAGAGAACAATAAACAAAGCAACATCATTTCATACATTGCAGGAATATCAAAAAAGCTCAGAAGGATCTTCAGCCAACACAACATATGTGCACACTTCAAACCCAATAATATATGTATAAGGTATAGGATCTCCTGCTTTAGCAGGGAGCTGGACTAGAAAACCTCCAAGGTCCCTTCCAGCTCTGTTCTGTTCTGTTCTGTTCTGTTCTGTTCTGTTCTGTTCTAAATACACTAAGGCTAAAGCTTGTCCATCCCAAAAATAATACATCCAAGGATAAAACAAACTGAGCAACGTGGTATATGCAGTACAATGCAGTGAGCCATGTGCAGATTTGTACATTGGGGAAACAAAACAATCACTTCATAAACACATGATAGAACATAGGAGAACAAACCAATGAGGACAAGATTCATCAGTCCATCTGCATTTAAAGACAAAGGCTACTCTTTTGAAGACAGCAAAGTCCACATTTTGAACAGAGAGGACCGTTGGTTTGAAAGAGGCATCAAAGAGGCCATCTATGTCAAAATTGAACAGCTCTCTCTTTCAACAGGGTGAAGAATACAACATCGTCTATCTCCAGTCTACAACACAGTCCTTTCAACAGTCCTATCTCCTGCTTGGGGATAAAAATCAGCTTTTAAAGCACAGCTAAGAGGGAGCAGCAATAAGAAAAGCAGACAAAGCACGGAGATCACTTCACTCGCTAGTGCCTCGTTAGGACTGAAAAAAAGCTTCTAAAGCATAGCTGAGAGTCGGAGGAAGCAGGCAAAGCTCGGAAGATCCCTTCACTTGCTAGCGCCTCATTGGGGCTGAAAAAAAGCTTCGAAAAAACTACAGAGTATAAGATGCACCCAAATTTTCAGCCTCTTTTAGGGGGGAAAAAGTGCATCTTATACTCAAAAAAATATGGCAAATCTTTCCATTCCCCACCATCCAATCAGAGCTGAAGAAGATTCTTGGATGAGAACAGTAGGTTCCATATTGTGTAATCACACTTACTTATTGTTACACTGGTTGTGGCATAAATCTTGAACTAAGCTATTGTTTCAAGAATATATGTTTAATTAAAACTATATATTCCTATATGACTATTAATTTTTTTAAAAGAAGATAATCCCCCAATATACATTATATACTGAAGAGCAGACCAGGCAGGCCAATTATTCTGGATGACTGATGGCATCATCCAATTATTGCTGTAATTGCCATCAACTATTTGTGGTGACGATATCACTATAGTGATCGTTGTGTGGCATTATGGGATATTTAAAGTTATCATTACTCAATGTTGGAGAAATGGCACTGTCATCTGTATGCCTTGGCAATAATTTCTCCAATCCACTGCCCAACTTCCCCAGGCCTTCCTATTTATTTATTAATTTTTTTTGAAAGACTATAGATAGAAAAGGACAATCAACTTTCCTGTCTGCTCTGCCCCTCAACTTGACCTTTATTATTCCTCCTAATGGAATTAGACAGGGAGAGAGGAGGGGAGAAGCAGACAAGCAAGTATTACCACAAGAACTTGAATTAATTATAGAATTTCTTACTATAGCCAAGAAACTGCTTGGTTGGACCTATGTAGTCAACAAAAATTGAACTTGCACCAAGGTCATCTTTATTCTTTATTTTACTTTGTAGTAACATTGAAAAAATAAAGTTGGACCAGAAGGAAAAGTCCTTAGTGGATCATGCTCAGAAAAGTGAGTTTAGGAGGGAATAAATCAGGGGTGAAATGCTCCCGGTTCAGACTGGATCGCCTGATCCGGTAGCGATGGTGGCGGGTGGTTCAGAGAACCGGTAGCAAAAATCCCTGCGCCCCCCCCATGCCAAACTGAGCCACGCGATCATCAGAGGCTGTTTTTTTTTACTTTTAAAAGCATTTTTTCTGCAACCTCTTCAGCCGAAGAAGTTGTAGGAAAAAAAATGCCTTTAAAAGTCTGGCGATCCCAGTTGCTTTGCCTGATCATCAGAGGCTTCTAAAAGCATTTTTTTCTGCAACCTCTTACGGTTGTAAAAAAAAAATGCTTTTAAAAGTAAAAAAAAAGTTGGCCATGCCCACCCAGTCACATTACTCTCCACCACCACCAAGCCACGCCCACAGAACTGGTAGTAACAAATTTTAGATTTCACCCCTGGAATAAATCATATGATATCCATTTCGGAAAATTTTGCTAGCTATAAGATCTGTGTGGAAGTAAAACCAAAACCAGTTTTAAGCATGTTCTGTATTTACAATATCAGAAGCAGCTTAGAAAATAAAATGATGGGCACGTGTAGGTCAATACTTTGTTTCCTTTTTGGTATATTGGTGCTTTATGATTGACAGCACACTATGGCAAAGGTTTTGTGAAAGTGCCTGTAATATGCTTTTAACATTTTAAGTATATTCATTATCTCAAAAAGGTTGGGCACCCTTAGTGTGAGTGACTGAGAGCTATACCAGTATTCTTAGTTCAGTTTTCAGGAGAGCTCGGGACTTTTAGATGAAAAGTTGTTTCATCTGAAAGATGAAGAATTGTTTAGGCTTTCTCCCTGTTTCTTCAAGTCATCTGCTTGTTTGTCTCTACTGAAAACTGGAAAGGACAGGCTGATTTGATATTCTGCTCATGCTTTTTCACCTGCCTGATTTTGCCAGTTGGAACACTTCCCAACTCCTCCGTTTCCTGCTCTGCTTTATATTTCTCCCACCTCTCCTTGCTTTGCATCAAGAGTAGCAGCTGGGGGTGGGGGGTGGGGTGGCTTTGGCATTTGTCTGGAATGCTTGGAATTGCTGTAAATTGTGACCTTTCACCTTTGCCTGTGTTAAGGATTTTGTGATCTGCTGCCAAGATGCTCCACACAGTGTTTGAGAATTAACTTGAATTCCATTTGTTAACCCCATTCTACCAAAATACTAAACATTAATGCAATTTTCTTTTCCTGATGATATGTCTTAGGCTCTATCCTTTCATTTTATTTTGCTCTGAAATCTGTCCTAGATTCATTGTGTGCTCACAACAATGAAGCAATGGAGGTTTGAAATATAAACTTTATATTTAGTTTAGCAGCATATACATTATAGCAAACTATGGTATGGATGACCTCAAGATTTGCACAAATACAAACAATGTTAATGAATCAAAGCCCTCAACCATAGAATGCTGAGGTATTCAAGAATGATTACTGATGTTACAAGATTGCCCAGATGTCACCTGATGACTAGAAATTCTGTTTTGCTAAAATTTAATCTGACACACACACCCCTCCCAAATCCTCATAGCTTCCAGGCCCCAGAGGATTTTGTTGCACAGTCATTATAAGTAGAAATAAAGCACACAAAAACCAATCCCGGTAAAAGATCTTTAAAAAATATCTCATAAGTGTGTTTTACTACTGAAATGCTCCACATTTTTCCTGTTTATCCCTCTTTCACCTTTTACTTTCCTTAATGGGTTTTAAAAAATCAATAAAGGTAGTACAGAGGGTATGTACCAGTGTTTCTAATCTTTGGCTGCTTGAAAATGTATGGACTTTTCCCAGCTAGCTTTAGCTTTCCCACTTTGGAATTGTTGACAAATTACATATACATAAATTACATATAACCATAACATTTTTATTGGTGTAAAAGTTCAAAAAAGAACTTAATAAATATGGTTTTAAAATTTATATAATCCTGCCCTAAAATTATGCATACACTACTTCATGTCATATCAGTTGAATGTGAGATACTATAAATAATGTTATTTCAACAGAATAACAATAATACTAGCAATAATAGAAACCATAACACACTTGAATCAGACTCCTAAAACACTCTTCATGATGATTTGGCCTGAAATGACAGAGTAAAAGTTAGAAGAAAGTCAAAGGCAATTTCTCCATTCTCTATCTTTTAAAATAACATGAATTCTAAAATAAAAGAAATCTCAGGATGGAAAGGGCAATAAAGAATTAACACAGTATGTTGGCTTGCTAAAGTGTACACCTCAGAAGAGAGCTTAAGAGATATCTTTCTATTTTATTTATGGTACTGAAAAAAAAAAAACCACATTATGGAGAGCAATCCTGAACTTCAGGTCTTGTGACATTTCAGGACTTCAAATTAGAGTCATGAAAGTGAAGGGTGGAAACTGTTCTATCAGGATTTTTTAGATTCAATGGGTGTACAACAAGTTTTCAGTCATTTTTTTCTAGCCTATTGTTCCAGCCAATGGGACAAGAGTATAAGACTGAAAGAGCCAATCGGTACAGTGACCACCCACTTCCAAAACAGTCAGTGTAGGAAACATCATCCCTGTACAAGTCCATTCTGGCAACCAAACCGCTGAAACAGAAGCATGATCTGTCTTTGCTTGCCCATGTCCATGACAGGGCAGGTGGCCGCATGACATGACCAGTGGGCTGGATCGCGTGCCTCCCCACCCATTCCTCTGCCTCTGCCTGCTAGTGCTGCTGCCACTGTGAGGTGAGGCGAGGCAGGTGGCGGAACAGGGGTGGTGCTGTGCTGCAGACCCTGCACACTCGCCCCCCCCACCATCCAATTCATCCTCCAATTCCGCCACACATGCAGGACGATCCTCCCACCCACCTCCCCACCTGCAATGGCAGGAGTCCCCAAGAGGCAGTCGAGACTCCACTCCCTTCCCTTTCATCAGGTCCTGGGTGGGGTGGGCTGCACAGCCCCAAAGCAAGAGGCTGGTGGGCTGCAGCTGCTGCCAGACACTGTCAACAGCCACGCACTTGCCACCTCTTGTGCACGTGTTGGGGAGGTGGGACCCCCAGCCAGGCAGGGCCGCAGCCAGTGCAATGAGGGCTGGTCCCTCACCATCTCCGGTATCATGTTTTCCTGAAAATAAGCCCTAATGCATCTTTTGGAAGGAAAAAAATATAAAACTGGGTCTTAATTTCAGAGAAACATGGTAAAAATAAGGAAAAATTTCCTGACAGTGAGAACAATTAACCAGTGAAATAGCTTGCTTTCAGAATTTGTGGGTACTCCATCACTGGAAGCTTTTAAGAAGACACTGGACAGCCATTTGTGTGAAATGGTATAGTCTCCTGCTTGAACGGGGAGTTGAACTGTTATTCTATTAGAAGCTCTCCAAGATTCCCTGTTATCTGTTATTCTGTATACTTTAAATATGCATTCCAGCTGTTGGTAGCAAAAGAAAATGGTGCTGGGAGAGGGAAAACTGCAAAGTTACTTGTCTGGAGATTCTCAGTCATCCCGGTCATGGTTGTCCCAAAGTTGCTTTTTCAAGAGGTTTATCTGTGTTGACAAGGTCATCTGAGTAGTGCAAATGGGTGTGGCACCTTCTTGAAACTGTTGAAAGGACTGTGTTGTAGACTGGATGATGTCGTATTCTTCCCCCTGTTGAGAGAGGGCTGTTAAATTTTGAAATAGATGGCCTCTTTGACCGCTCTTTCAAACCAGCGGTTCTGTCCAAAATGTGGACTTAGCTGTCTTCAAAAGAATGGGCTGTGTGTTTTAAATACAGATGGACTGCTGAATCTAATCCTGATGGGTTTGTTCTCCTATGTTGTGTCAAGTAGCAAAGCTACTTCTCCAAAGATTATTGGCAAACTGCAAGGGAGTATGGAAATTGCAGGAACTGCCAATGGGAAAACTGCCCATTGCAAAACTCTTATGTTCCCGCTTTTCTTTGAAGCAGTTACTGAGCTGAATTGAATTGAGTCAACTTGCAAAGACTCCATAAATCCAATTGCATCATAGAGACCCAGAAATGTAGCACGGGCTTGCAGATCATTTGTTGCGGAAGGGGGTTGTGTGCCTTAATGATTAAGTGGCTATAAGGGGGACAGTAAGAGCTGTGAGAAAATGAGGTAGGCCCAGCACAAGTTGACATGTCCTATTGTTTGCTGAACAGTGCTGAAGTTAGGCCTTACTAACACCTGTGTTTCACACCTGACAGTATGAATTCAAAGCCAAAAGTATAAAGAAGAAGAAAGTGAATCTGTTGGTATCTGTAGATGGTGTGAAAGTGGTACTGAAGAAGAAGAAGAAGGTAAGTTTTTGATTTCTAAAATTTGTACCCTGTTCTACAGTTAAAAATTCCTTTTTGTAAATTAGAAATGTTTTGGAAATGTTGGTCTCTGAAATATTATCTGTGTACAAGTAATCTTCGATTATGGCCAGTTGAATAGCAACCATTCAAAGGTACTACAGACCCCCCCCTCCCCAAAGTTACCTAAGACCTGGTTTCAAAGTTTTGTCTGTTGCAATGAGCCTGTAGTTGTTTACTGTTACAACCAACAGCAGGGACTACAGCCCCCACACCTATCTCCCCCAAACAGCCTGCTGGTTCTCTACAGACTTTGGCCTGCTCAGCCATCAGCTACCTAAGGCAGGGGTCTGCAACCTTAAACACTCAAAAGAGCCATTTGGACCCGTTTCCCACAGAAAAGAAAACACCGGGAGCCACAAAACCCTTCCTGTGCCTAACAATTTCATGAGTGGCCACAAAACTAGCATATGTAGTTGAATTAAATGTTCTGTTTTCTTCTGAAACTTTTCTTTTCTTGGATTTATCCATGGGTAGCCTACTGGAGGTTGAAAAGCTCAATAAATTGCGTGCCGACAGGTGTCGCACATTGGCGTTTGTGATGCATATTTTGAGTGACAGGGAGCCGCAGCAGAGGGCTGAAAGAGCCACATGTGGCTCCAGAGCCGTAGGTTGCTGACCCCTGACCTAAGGGAACCTAAAGTTGGGCAGTAGAAGCTATTGGTCCTTAAGGAGCTTTGGAGCTTGTAGGCTGAGGCCTTCTTCCCATCCAGCCATCGAGCCAAAGGAGCCTAAAGTCAGGCACCAGAAGCTACCAGTGTGTGTGGAGCTGTTAGAGCAGGGGCATCAAATTCAATTTCATTGAGGGCCGCATCAGGGTTGTGTTTTACCTCGGAGGGGGCGGGTGCAGGAATGGGCATGGCCAGCTTGACATCACTCGTTGAGGCTCTGTTTTCAGCTGCGACTCCTGTAGCCCTCTGCCAGCGAAAATGGAGCCTGGAGGTCTGTGCGCAGCCTCCCCAAGCTTTGTTTTCGCTGGCAGAAGGCTGCAGGAGGCCGTCGTGACTGAAAATGGAGCCTGGGCAGGCCGTTCACGGTCTCCCCAAGCTCCATTTTCTCTGGCAGAGGCACCGTGGGCCAGTCCTTCACTGTTTCCAGGGCAGCCCCATGGGCCAGATCTAAGCATCTCATGAGCAGGATGCGGCCTGCGGCCATTGAGTTTAACACCCCTGTGTTAGAGCCTCACATCGGCCAGGTGCCACTTTGCAAAAACCAGAAAGGTAAGTTGGGTGCTGCTGGACCTTGGAGCTGGGTGAGGAGCAGGCCAAGTCCTGCAAGTCCCTGGGTGGCTGAAAGAAAGCAGGCCTTGCCCTCCAAGCTCTAACAGCTCCTCACACACTGATAGCTTCTGCTGCCCAGCTTTAGGCTCATTTTGGTGACTGAATGGCCAAGTTGGGAGCAGACAAAAGCCTGCAAGGATCCAAGGAGCAGAGCATAGAGTGCCTCGGGGTGGGGAAGGCCTTGGGTAGCTCAAGTCAGGTGGGCCTCGGCTTGCACTAGACCTTCCTGGACCTCTACCCATGCTCCGCATAATGGCTCATGCATTTGTTTAACAGCCACATCTGGAAGAGTAAGGGGTGGGGGAATCATTAAGCAAGGCTGTCTCATTT
Source organism: Pantherophis guttatus (assembly GCF_059756535.1). Classification (NCBI taxonomy): domain Eukaryota; kingdom Metazoa; phylum Chordata; class Lepidosauria; order Squamata; family Colubridae; genus Pantherophis; species Pantherophis guttatus. Next base: position 114,423,105 of record NC_142065.1, on the reverse strand, counting down.
ACCATCACCACTTGAAACCGTAATGGGCAGACTCCATTTCAGTTGTAAGTCAAGGACTTCCTGTATTACTATTATTTTCACAGAATTCTATGAAACCCAACAATCCTCATTCTTTCCTTGTTCCTTATTGTATCCTTTAATTATTTCTTCTGATACAGTTGTATTGCTTCAAGTTGTTTCTGTATTAAACAAAGCAAAATATTTCTGCTGAATTGGCTATAAGATTGACTCAGGTATCTCAGAAGATGGTGATGATCAGTGCCAAAGTTCCGACTGACAAACCCAAGCAATTCAGCATTCTGAGACTCCCATCTTCTTCAAATCACTGGTTTATTTTTTTATTATTATTAAAGAGTTTTACAGAAAGAAAAAAAAACAATTTTTTTTTACAAGTATTTCCCCCTCCCCCCCTCCCTTCCTTACCCCCCCCCCCCCACGCCACCCCCGAACTTCCCAGAACAAAATACGGGGTATAACAATTAACAATCATATGCTAAACTAAGCTAATAAACTAAGGATTCCTATCCCCCCTTCACACTTTAACTCCCCTTTTACTTAACTAAATATAAATACTCTTAATTTTTCTATTCATTCATAAGCTATTTGATACTTTTTAGTCCGATATTTGTTTTGAATATAATCAATCCATCTTCTCCATTCCAATATATATCTTTCTTGTGAGTGATCTTTCAAATATGCTGAAATCTTCGCCATTTCTGCCAGATTCGCTACTTTTAATGTCCATTCTTCAATAGTAGGCAAATCTTCCTTCTTCCAATATTGCGCCACCAAAAGTCTAGCTGCAGTTATTAAATTTAAAATCAATTTAGTCTCTATAACCGTACAATCTGTAATTATACCCAACAAAAACAATTGTGGAGTAAACTTTATCTTCTTTTTAAGAATATTTTGGATAATCCACCATATTTTAATCCAAAATGCTTTAACTTTTTTACAAGTCCACCATATATGATAATAAGTGGCATCATCACAATCACATCTCCAACACTTAGATTGTAAATTCGGATACATACAAGCCAACTTTTTAGAATCTAAATGCCATCTATAAAACATTTTGTAAAAAATTTCTCTTAAATTTTGTGCTTGCATAAATTTTACATTTCTAACCCATATTTTTTCCCAAGTTTCCATCATTATTGGTTCCTGAATATTTTGTGCCCATTTTATCATACAATCCTTAACTAATTCTGTTTCTGAATCTATTTCTATCAATACATTGTATACTCTTTTTATATGCATTTGACCTTGGTCTCTAATTTGTTTTACCAAATTTTCTTCGTTCTGCATGATACAAATTCTCTGATCTTCTTTCCATCTAGCTTGCAACTGACCATACTGAAACCAAGTTTGAATTATTCTTTCTTCTTTTAATGCATTTAAAGATTTTAACTGCAATACCCCCCCCTTCCATTTTAAGAAGCTCTTTATAAGTAATCACCTCTTGCTTTTGTTCTACACTTATATTCTCTATCGCATGTCTGGATATTGCCCATATAGGTATCTTATAATTTAACTTATATTGATACTTTTTCCAAACTCGTAACAAGGCATTCCTTAATATATGGCTTTTAAAGGTCTTATCCACCTTTTTATCATATAATAAATAAGCATGCCAGCCATATAACAAATCATATCCTTCAATGTTCAATATTCTTTCTTCTGTTGAGTTAATCCAATCACTAATTATTGTTAGGACAGCTGCTTCATAGTATAATCTTAAATTAGGCATTTTAAGACCTCCTCTTTCACGTATATCTTGCATTATTTTTACCTTTATTCTTTTCCCTGCCCAAACAAAATTATTAGTACCCTTCTGCCATTCCCTCAAATTTTCATCTTTCTTGAGTATTGGTATCATTTGGAACAAAAATAGAAACCTAGGTAGAACATTCATTTTTATTGCTGCTATTCTTCCCAACAAAGATAATTGTAGTTTTCCCCAATTCTCCATCTCTTTCTGTATTTTTTGCCATAACATTTCAATATTATTTTTATATAGTTTTACATTTGAGGCTGTGATATATACCCCTAGATATTTAACCTTTTTTACTATTTCAAATCCTGTTAGTCTTTCTAGTTCTTCTTTTTGCTTTACCATCATGTTTTTAGTTATTATCTTTGTTTTTTGTTTATTTATTTTAAATCCAGACATTTGTCCATATTGGCTAATTATATCCATTAAACCTGTAGCTGATCGTACTGGTTGAGTTAACAACCAAGTCATCTGCAAATGCTCTTAATCTATAATCATGATGTCTAATTTTAATTCCCTTTATTTTATTTGACCCTCGTATTTTATTCAATAAAGGTTCCAAAGTTAAAATAAACAATAATGGTGATAAAGGGCATCCCTGTCTTGTTCCTTTTTCAATTTTAAAAGTTTCTGTTAAACCACCATTAATTATTATTTGTGCTGTTTGTCTCTAATATATTGCTCTAATAAATTGTGTAAAGTATTCTCCAAACTGCATCTTTTCTATTATTTTCAATAAAAATTGCCAATTCAATCGATCAAATGCCTTCTCCACATCCAAAAAGATAAGCGCTGCAGGGACTTGGTTGTTCCTTTCCAAGTATTCCAATAAGTTTACAATTTGTCTTACATTACCTTTCATTTGTCTCCCACTTATAAATCTAGATTGGTCATTATGAATCATTTGTTGCATGATTACCATTAACCTATTTGCTAATATTTTAGCAAAAATCTTATAATCAGTATTTAAAAGTGATATTGGCCTATAATTCTTAGGTTGACTACGGTCTTGATTCTCCTTTGGAATCAATGAAATAAAAGCACTGGTTTATTGAGTACAACAATTCGGCACAAATGAAACTTAAAAACAGCTCTGACTATTTCCTGCTTTTTCATATTATTAAAAGTTAGGTCTCCCCCCTCCCCATTATGTCACAGAACATATTGTCCAATTAGATGCTCTGTTGTCTCCTTGGCAACCAGTTTCAGTCTCTGGTCAGTACCCGTTTGGATGACCTTGCTTCCCAGGAGATATCTAATTGTTTTGGCTGGTGTGCATTCCATGCCTCTTCCGCCCCACCCCACCAGTTGTGTGGCAACTTTGGAAACGGAAAGATGGCTGCGACAGGTCTGATCTGTTTCAGAGTTGACAGGTGGATAAGCAACAAAACTGAAATGCCATGAAACAAATTATTAATATATTCCCATACCTCATTAGAAATATGACATATTTCATATTCACATTCTAATCAAAATCCACATCTCTATTAAACTTTAAACTCAAAAAAATACTTGGTTAACATTATTCAGATCATCAAGAGAAATTACATAATGTCCCCAATTTTTGTTTCCTCAAAGCTACTTCAATTCTTCCACTGGCATTGATGACATTCTTGAGTACTGGTCATCATTTGTCTGACTTGGCAATCTCAGTGGTTCACCCTATGGCTCTGTCTAGTTTGTGATCATAAGAGCCTTTTTTTAACCTTTTAAAAGCATTTTTTTACAACCTAATGGTTGTAAAAAATGCTTTTAAAAGTAAAAAAAAGGCTCTGATGATCACAGCTGCAGTTGAGGCATGGGTCGAGGCGACACAAGGAAGGAGAGCTCCATATCCCGTGTCGAATTTCCAGTGTTACGGTGCCCGTTGCGGGAAAAATCGGTCTTGGGTGGACCAGTAAAGAGAGGGTGACTTCAGCGGAGCTGGTGTGGAGAGGTGCGGTCTCCCACCGCGCCAAGAAGAACCCTCATTTTGAACACAGAAGAAGTTGGCCAACATGGCCGACCCAGAGATCTAACGCCCCAAGTGCAAAATCGGGAAGCAAAAGAGTGAGTATTGGGTGAAGATTGGCGGTGTGAGCAGGCGATTAAAACCCTAGAAACAGTGATATTGAAGATAACTGTGAGGAGGTGACAAATCGTAGAGCCCAGAGGAGCAGCTGAAGGAAAGGGAGATTCGGAAAGGTGCAGGTGGCAAACAGCGAGGGGAGCGAAGTGATGCAGCGAAACCTGTCCTGTTGGATATATACGGAGGAATAGAAAAGGGATGTTTGAAAGAGTGAGCGTTCTGAGTCTGGGAGAAGAGAAGCGATCTGGAACAGGGATGTTGGTTTTCCGTTTAATAAAGCTGCACCGATGGAGAAGGACAATACAGGCAATAATAAAGAAGGACAATATGCTATAATATTTTGTCTGTTGCTTTCTTATATGTGTTTTGATTAAGATTTTTATTAATATCAAGTCAGTTAGAAAATTAATTAATTAATCTGTCTACTATAGTATGTTAATACAAGTCTAAAGTATTTATTGCACTTCTACCATTTTATAGTATTTATAGCCTATTGAACAGGAGAAGGATTTTCATTAAGATCAAGATTAAGATACAGTACGTCTGAGAATCACTAGAGTGATATATAATAAATTAGTTAAAATATAATTTATAGATTGAGATTTTATATTCAAATAAAATAGGAATAGAATATATTTAGATTTATTTAAGAACATTAGGAATTAGTAGTTTACAAAACTGAGCTAGAAGCGGATGCTGATTTGGGAAAAAATAGAATTCTAGAAAAGCAACATAAAATTTTGAACGAAATGACATCCACCACAGTAACTACAGTAAAATCAGGAAGGAAGGTCACTTCAACACCAATTGGATTAACAGCTTCTCCAGCAACACAAAAGACCTTAGAAGGGATGTTTTCGACTGAAAAGCAAACCTCCACCATGAGTATGCAGACTGTCCAGACTACATTAGCGACAATACAGGAGACTATGTTAAAAATGCAAGAGTGCTTGTCTAGAAATCATGAGGAAGCCAGGAGAGATTTGGACGAAGTCAAAAAATCGGTCAAAGAGGATATACAAAAATTAGACGAAAAAATGGACTCTATTCAAGAGATAATACAAAAAAATGACCAAAGGATCACGGCTATAGAAGAAAAAAAAACAGAGCAAATGGAAGAGAAGCTAGAATTATTAGATGAGAAAATGACAGGCCTTAATAAAAACCTTGAGAACACGGTGGCACAGTTAGAGATGGAGAGAGCGGCATTCTATCTAAGGTTCCAAAATGTGAGAGAAGAAAGAGATGAGGACCTAACTCTAGTAATGGCCAAAATGATCGTGGAAGCTCTACAGCGAGATAAGGATGAGATTATTAACGAACTGGATGAGGTATTTAGAGTACACACGAACTACGCGAGACAACACAAACTGCCAAGAGAGGTCCATGTATGATTCGTGCGGAGGAAAGTCAGAGACATCGTCTTCAAAATAACAAAAGAAGAACCAATGTACTACAAACAGAAAGAAATCATAACATTAAAACTAATACCAAAAAGAATTAGAGAATGGAGAAAGGACTATGGATTCCTCACAGCATTACTAAATAGAAAACAAATATTATTTCGATGGATAATACCAGAGGGAGTGTTGGTCACGTAGCAGGGGAAAAAGATAAAAGTTGACTCCTTAGAGAAGGCACAAACCCTACACGACCAGGTGATAGAATTAGAAAGAACAAATGGCAGAAGAGAAGAATTGGAAAAGAGAGTTAAACCAAAACAAAGACGAGAAGATCAAGAAACCCCATGTGAGGAGAGTATTAAGGAAAAAGAAAAAGAAGAGGGGGAAATTTGAGAAGAAGAAGGAGTAACGACAAGAGCACAAAACCAAGCTAAGAAAAAGGACAGGAAGTAAAGGAATAAAAAAGAAAAAGACCAATTTTAAAGAATGGACCGGAACCTTAAAATGATATCACTAAACATAAACGGACTCAATTCACCAGCCAAAAGACATCAAATATTTAGGAAATTAATCAAACAAAAAATAGACATTGTATGCCTTCAAGAAACTCATATAAGAAAACAAGATGAAAAATTTTTACAATGTAAAAAATTAGGGAAACTATTTGTATTGTTAGCAGACGAAAAGAAAAGAGGAATAGCAGTTTTTGTTAAGGAAGAGATAGAAAGGAATTTAAAATATGTAGACAAGATAGGAAGAATCTTGATGATTGAAGTAAATGTTAAAGGTAAAAGTGTGTTGTTAGTGGTCGTATATGCGCCAAATAGTGAACAAAAAGAATTTTACCGAAAATTGCAAGAAAAGATAATAGAACAAAATATAGAAAATGTATGTTTGCTGTGGGATCTTAACGCAATTGTGGACCCAAAAAAGGATTATAAGAGCAATCAGAACAATAATAAAAAGAAAAATTTGCTGCCAAAAACATTATTTAATTTAACAGAAGAATTAAACTTAGTGGATATATAGAGACTATATAACCCAGAAGAGGAACCCCCACAAATCCTGGTCAAGGATAGATATGGTATGGGCTACAAAGATTTTAATACAGGAGATGGAATCAGTAGAGATCGTGACGAATGATTGGGCTGATCATAACCCAATAATAATAGAATGGAGAGGGCAAAGAAAGAAAAGGAGCAGATGGATGATGAATGTTCAGATAATGAAAGATAATGAAAGAAAAGAAAATGAAAAGATAGAAAAAGAATTGAAGGGGTTTTTCAAAGATAACAACAAATATCAGACATCCCTCCAAAACCTGTGGGACACAACAAAAGCCTACATTAGAGGTTTAACAATAGCCTATAATAGCAAACGGAAAAAGGAGAAGGAAAATGAATATAATAAAATCCGAGAAGAGATTAAAAATTGGGAAAGGAAATTACAGGAGAGGCCAGGGGATGAACAAATAAGAACTAATTGGATGGCAGCTAAACATAAATTGAACCTATTTGAACATGAAAAATATGTCAATACAATGAAATTTGTAAAACAAAATCAATTTGAACAGGCAAACAAACCAGGGAGGTGGATGGCTTATAAATTAAGAAAAGAAAGAGAGAAACGAACAATTCATCAACTGCAGGATAAGGATGGTAAGTTATGTCAGAACCCAGAAAAGAAGAAAGAGATAGCAATACAATTTTTTCAAGAGTTATACACACAGGACAAAGTGCCAACAGAGGAAATAGACCAATATTTAAAAGAGGAGGGAGTAACTGAAGAAGAGGAAGTGATACTGAATAGAGAGATTACTATAGAGGAACTACAGGCAACAATTAGGAAATAAAAAAACAATAAAACAGATGGGTTACCAATAGAATTATACAAAGGATTAGGGGAATCATTAAATTGGATATTATTAGAGGTCTACAATGAGGCATTGAAAGAGGCAACACTGCCAGACTCTTGGAGGGAGGCATATATCTTCGCTAATCCCGAAGGAGGGGGCAGATACAACACAGATAAAAAATTATAGGCCGATTTCTTTACTAAATTCTGATTATAAGATTTTTATGAACCTGATGGCAAACAGATTAAAGGTAATATTAAATCATAGAATACATTCGGATCAGAACGGATTCCTGCCAGCAAGACAAATTAAAAACAACATAAGGACTGTGATTAATGTAATAGAATACTATGAGGTGCATCCACAGAAACAGGTAGCCCTGATCTTTCTGGATGCACAAAAAGCATTTGATTGGGTCAACTGGAGATTTATGACACAACAAATAAAGAATATGAAATTCGGGGAGAAATTCGAAAAGGTGATAGTTTCAATATACACAAAACAGAGAGCAAGGATACTAGTCAATGGGGAACTAACAAATTTTTTTGAAATAAGTAGAGGAGTATGACAAGGGTGCCCACTTTCACCACTACTTTTTATTCTAACTTTAGAAAATTTACTTAGAAGAATTAGATTTAACAAAAATATAAAAGGACTCAAGGTAAAAGGAGAATACAAGGTCCAAGCGTTCACTGACGACCTTGTATTCTTCATAGAGGATCCACTAGAAACAGAATTAAAATTAACAGAAGAAATAGAGAAATTTGGTAAAGTGGCAGGTTTAAAAGTCAACAAAGATAAGACCAAAATATTAACTAAAAACTTAACAACAAAACAAATAGAAGAGTTAGAAAAACAATAAGGATTACAAGCAGTTAAGAAGATAAAATATTTAGGTATTAATTTGACAACTAGGAATGTGGCCATAAAAGATAATAATTACGGAGAGTTAGTACAGCAAATTAAAAAAGACTTAGAAAGATGGGGGAAACTAAAGCTATCATTGCTAGGAAGAATTGGGGCAATAAAGATGAATATACTCCCGAGACTTCTCTACTTATTTCAAACTATTCCGGTTAAATTAGAGAAAAACTTTTTTACAAATCTGAATAAAATAACATCAAAATTTGTATGGGAGGGGAAAAAACCAAGAATAAATTTAAACATATTACAGGATGATAGAACTAGAGGGGGTTTTGGCCTACCAGCGTGGGAAAAATACTATAAGGCAGCGAGTTTAACATGGATTAAGGATTAGGTCAATTTGGACAATTATAGACTATTAAAATTGGAAGGCCACGATTTATTAAAGGGGTGGCATGCCGGGAACAAAACATATAAACACTTCAAAAATCATATAATAAGAAATTCACTAATTGGCACTTGGCTCGAAATTAAAAACAAACATTATATGAAGGTTCCCGGCTGGATATCCGCATTGGAGGTGGCAATGCACCCCAATACACTAGCCCCCCATAAATTAATAAGATATAAAGAATTACTGGATCCCCAAGGAAGATTAAAAACACGGCAGGAATTTAGGGAACAAGGAATAGAAATAGATTGGTGGCCCTACCTACAAATACAAACTAGATACAATAAAGATAGTGAGGAAGGAGGAATCGAAATAAATCCCAACCGGCTGGACAAATTATTAGGAGCTAAAGATGGAAACTTGATTTCAAAGATTTACAAATACTTATTAGAATTCGACCTAGCAGAAAATCTAGTCAAAGGACAAATGATAGCCTGGGCAAGGAATATTGGTAAAAACATACAATTGGAAGAATGGGAAAGGGTATGGGAAACCAACTATAGAATAACAAAATCGGTACCATATAAGGAGAACCACTACAAGATGTGGTACAGATGGTATCTAGCCCCTGCGAGATTGGCGAGGATGTATGCAAATCTTAATCCAACGTGTTGGAAATGTAAGCAAGCACAGGGAACCTTCTTTCATGTCTAGTGGCTTTGCCCAAAAATTAAGAAATATTGGATAAAAATAAAAATTTGGATATCAGAAATAATTGCGGAGGATATTGAGCTAGAACCAGAAATTCCTACCACCGTAGGAATGCTTAAAGAAAACATTAGAAACTGACTGACTGAGAGGATTACAGGAAAATAACAGAGAGGATTTAAGGAAAATATCTTCTGAAGTTCTGGCTGGGATTTTAAAGGTTCAACCTGAGGAGGAGGTATTTTGTAGGATCGATAGAGTTTATAGAATAAACTCCTGAATTGCAAAGCAAAGGCAATTGCCTAGAGATGTGGTGATTTATTTTACAGATAAAGATATAAGAAATAATATTGTGCAGAAATCTTTTAAGTCTACTTTGCAACTTTTTGGAAGAAAGATTTGGATTTATAAAGAGCTCCCGCCTAAGATATTATTGGAAAGAAAGAAATTTGGTTTCTTGGTGGCTGAGCTCAAAAAAAGAAATATCTTATTCAGATGGAATGTTCCAGTTGATATAATATTGAGATATCAAGGAGAAAGATATCAATTAAATACTGTTGAAAGAGCGGAAGAATTTTATCAAAATTTTTTAAAAATGAACTTAACATCTTTATGCACAACACAAGACAAGCAGAAGGAGTTAGAAATAAAGGAAAAATATCGAGTTACAGAGGCCCTTGCAGATGAATTGCCTTTGGATTCTCCAGATACCTCACCTGGATTATTTATAAATAAGAGAGAAGTGGCATCGGATTCTAATGTGACGACTCGCCAAGTTACAGATAACCATGGAAATCAACTAATTGATATACAACTTATAGAAAAGAAATATGAGTCACAAAAACAAAAACAACAAGATCAAGTTATAAACCAGAATGAAAACCGATCAGTTGATACACAACTTGCAGAAAGGAAATCAGGATGGAGATCAAACCCACAAAAAGAAAGGAAAAAAAGAAATAGGTCTCACAAAAATAAAAAATTTTAAATTAAGCAATAGCGAAGCCAGTTATGTGGTTAATATCATCCTGAGGAGAGTGACAGACCTCTGCAATGCCGTAATTTTGGGATGTGAAAAGGGCCTTGAATTGTTGGATTGGAATTATCTATTTTTGGTTTTCTATTGATCAACGTATTATATCTATGCTGAGCTATAAGGCAAGAGAGTTATGCTGGGGCATGCAGAAGATCTGGTTGTTACCCAATTATGAGAATGGGAAATAATAATCCTGAAGAAAGCCACTATTACAGATATTATATGGATTACAATTATAAAGTCACTCGGGTGGTTGTTTTCTTTTTTTATATATATATATATGAAGATATTCATTATTGATGGGGGCAGATGATAACTGAGGATTTTGAATATTCTGTTGCAACTGGGATGTTATGTTACCCTAATCCGGATGATGGAGTCTGCAATCCAGTGGAAAGATATCAAAGAAGATATTATATGGATTATAAATTTAAAGTTATTGATTTTGTTTATATAAGGGAATATTTTTTTTAGTAGGACGGGCAGAAGAACAAAGATATTAAGAATTGTTGTGTATGGTAATTTTGTAGGAAAGTGGGTGGAGACAGGCTAGTGTATTGATTGTATAGATTAAGAAAAGGGATGCTTAAGAGATATATTTATGGGAGTGGAGGAAATGGATAGAGTAGAACAAATGTAAAACTAGAATTCATGGGGCAGGCTGCTTTGAAATGTCATATTAATATACACAAAAGATTAAATGTTAAAGTAGGATTTATTATTTAGTTTTAAAGTGGATGGTTGTCTTGAAATGTTATATTAATATATAGACATAAGTATGGGGGAGGAGAAAAAAAGGCAGATTATCGATAAATTGGGAGTTATAATAATGTTACTGTGTTAAATTAGAAGTTATTACATAGTGTTATAATGGAATGTTATTTTGAAGTGTATGGTAAGAGGGGGAAGTAATAATATTAATAATATTACTAGAAGTAAGGGTCAGTATTTGGAGGAGGGAGTAAGGGGATGGTACAATATTATATAATCTGTTATGTATTAGATTTTTATTTTGAAGAAGTCACAGGGGGGAGGGGGGTTGGGGTGGTGAGGGGGGGTTAGGGAGGAGGGGGGAAAAAGGGGGGAAATTTGTAATTGAAAACTTTTTCAATAAAAAAAAAAAGAAAAGAAAACATTAGAAAAGAAAAAAAGTACCTAATATTACATATAATTACGGCGGCTAGATTAGCCCTAGCACAAGTCTGGAAAACAGATCAATTGCCAACAGAGCAGCAAATAATTCAAAAATTTTATACATGTGCAGAAATAGATAGACTAACGTTGAAATTGAAAGATAAGGAAGACTCACAGTATTTTAAGGTATGGGATAGTTGGCATGAGTGGATAAACCAATAGAAAAGAAGGTAAAATTAAAATTTAGTAAGAAATTAAAAGTAATAATTATACACCGTCATCAAGATAAAAAAGGAAATAAGTCACTGTGTACATTTGTACTTTATATACCACATATACTTGTTTGATTGTTGTGATTAGTATCGTTGATTGTATTTTAAGGTTGTGAATGTTTTATATAATTTTATCTTTTAAAATCTAATAAAAAATAAATAAAAGCATTTTTTACAACCTAATGGTTGTAAAAAATGCTTTTAAAAGTAAAAAAAGAGGCTCTGATGATCAAAGCTGTGGTGTGCGATTGTCAGAGCCTTTTTTTAAAAAAAAGTAATAAAAAAAAGTTCACCATGCCCACCCAGTCACGTTATCCCCCCCACCAAGCCACGCCCACAGAACCGGTAGTAACAAATTTTACATTTCACCACTGGTTCTAAAGATACTGTTATTGTTATTAGAATGGGGGACTAAATTGTTGAACAATTAAATAATGAAGGCTTATATTTTAATACAAATATGTATAAGAATATTATTACAATTACATAAGTATGATTTAAATAACAAATAATATTAATACTATCATTACTACTTGTATTGGTGGTATTGCGCTGGGGGCGCCTACCACGTGGACACTGCCCCAGGCTCTGGCTTTGTTGAGGTGCTGTCGGGGCTGTTGGGGCTGCCAGTTCCCTAAAAAATCTCAGGGACGCTGCTGGGATTTCATTACGGCAGTGGGGGATGGCGACGAGGGCAACAACCGCGAAGACTTCCGGCTGGCTCTGGCGGGGAGAGGAGCGCCCCATGGCCTTGATGAGGGGCGCTAATGTGGCCGAGGACCATCTTTTCGACCCAGGATAGACGAGGATTGGGTGTGTTATCGAGGGGGGGTCTCCGCTGGGGTGTTTTAGAGTGCCCTCGGGGACTGGGGGGGTTAAAGTGTAACCCCCCCCTCTTTCCATCTCTCCCCCCTTGGAACACGCCCCTCTCGGACTTGCGCCCTCTTTTGGCTTCACCTCGCTGACATAAATAGCTCGCTTATTCCACCTGAGCCCTTCCCCTATTTGTTTGGAGGACTAATATCATCTGAACAGGAGCTGGTATATGACTCCATCCCACCAGCTGAGAGGACCAGCCAAGAGCCTAACCACTGTGAGAGAGTGACTTGGGCTCTGAGCCCCACGGGCTGAGCTGGGATGGCATTAGCTATTTGCACTTTGCACTTTGTACCTGCTGGCAGGGGAATGACCATCGGACAAACCGCTGTGAGAGGGCGGATTGGGGACTTATATCCTGGGTGCTGTACTGTCTCTGTTGTACCATCATTCGGCACCTGCACTTTACACTTACACTTTGCTGGCAGAGGGACGGATCATCGAATCCGCCGTGAGAGGGCGGATTTTGGACCTATATTATGGGTGCCAAGTGCGCAAGTTGAACCATTACTTCCATCTCACCAGTAAAGGGGGTAGACCATCGAGCCAAGCCGCTGTGAGAGGGCGGTATGATTTATTCTTCCTCCCCCCTTGGACTGTGTCGACCTGGAGACGGACTTGGCCTCTGTTGTGAGAGAACAGTGGACTGGGTCTTGAATCCTTTTGTGGCTCCTGTCTTTTTTATGTTCTCCCTCGGACTTTTCTGTATGGACCCTTTAGGGGACGGTCACCCCATCCCTGTGGCAAGACGTACACAGCAGCGGAGCTTCTTGGTCTGCGAGATTCCCCCCTCTCGCAGGCTTGGCCCCCCACGTTATCGAGGGCCTACCTCGATGACGGATTTTGGAATCCCGAGAGGTGGCATGCCGCAAAGAGGGGGCTGAGGGGTTTTTTAAAATTGTCTTTGTGTAAATTTTTAAGGGGTTTGGGGAGGGGGGTGGGGAGGGGGTGGGGAGGGAGGCCAGTCTGGCTGTTAATGGTGCCATAGGGGGTACGGACTCTGGGGGAAAGGGGACTGTTAGAATGCCCTCTATTGAGGGCTTTTCCATCAATACGCTGAGTGGGAGGGGCAGGTATGGCGGGAGCAGGGGGCCGCATCATGTGGTGGGGGCACGCGCTCGCTATCTCCGAGCGATTGCGTGCCCCGGTCCCCTTAGCTCTTCCCGTTCCTCAGGCTGCTTAGAGTCTCAGGGCCCGAGTTTCCGGCTGATGTTGTGTAATGCCAGGTCCGTAGTAAATAAAGCCCCCCTCATTTGTGATCTTATTCAGGAGGGGGGAGCGGACCTGGCAGGTATTACGGAGACCTGGTTGGGCCATGAGGGGGGGGTTCCCCTCGTGGAGATGTGCCCATCAGGCTTCCGTGCATTTCATCAGCCGAGAGCTCAGGGCAGGGGCGGGGGGGTGGCGGTCATTATAAGAGAGGGTCTTGATCCGAGGGAGACCACTGTGCCTCAGATAGCTGGATGTGAGTCCCTTTTCGTGAAGTGGGGTCGTGGGGTGCAGATGGGTCTGTTGATCACGTACCTGGCTCCCTGCCACGTGGCGACGACCCTGCCCGAACTCCTCAATGTTATAGCCGAGGTGGCGGCTGATACCCCCAGACTTCTGGTCATGGGGGATTTCAACTTGCCATCCATTGGTGAAACTTCTGAGGTAGCTCGGGAGTTCATGGCTTCCATGACGGCCATGGACCTGACCCAAGTAATTCACGGCCCTACTCACATGGGGGGACACACTCTGGACTTAGTTTTTGTCTCTGGTCAGTGGTTGAGTGGCCTTGATATAGGGGATATAGATACTGAACCCTTGTCATGGTCTGACCACTCGCTCCTTCGACTTGACTTTCTGACCGCCGCACCCCGTCGCAGGGAGGCGGAGCCGACCAGGTGGTTCCGCCCCAGGCGCCTGATGGATCCTGATAGGTTCCAGATGGAGCTTGGGCCATTTCCTGAAACTCTAGCTCACGACTCGGCTGATGACCTGGTGGCCGCCTGGGATAGTGCGGCTGCCGGGGCTTTGGACCGGGTCGTGCCTTTGCGGCTTCTGACCCGGCACCGAACTCACTTAGCTCCTTGGTTCTCCGAGGAGCTGAGAGAGATGAAGCGCCGGAAAAGACGCCTAGAGAGCGGTTGGAGGGCCAGTCGTTCCGAATCCGACTTGACACTGGTAAGGTCTCATATTAAGACCTACCTAGTGGCGATAAAAGCGGCGAAATCTAGCTATTTTGCCGCTCTTACCGCGTCATCAGATAACCGCCCAGCCGCCCTGTTCAGGGTGACCCGCTCCCTTCTCCATCTGGGAGTGCGGGAGGACCCCTTGCAGGGCCGAGCTGAGGATTTTGTACAGTATCTGGATGATAAAATAACTCAGATTCGGGAAAACTTGGCCACTGACTGGGTTAGTTCAGACGAGATGACTGAGGCAGGCCTTGAGAATGTTATCTGGGAGGAGTTCGATCCTGTGGCTCCCGAGGACGTGGACAGGATCTTGGGACGGCTGAACGCCACCACATGTTTATTGGACCCGTGTCCCTCCTGGTTGGTGCTGGCTTCCCGGGAGGTTACACGAGGCTGGCTCCAGGGAATTATCAACGCTTCTTTGAGTGAGGGTGTCCTGCCGGCCGCCTTGAAAGAGGCGGTGGTGAGGCCTCTCCTCAAGAAGCCATCCCTGGATCCGGCTGTTTTGGCTAACTATCGTCCAGTCTCCAACCTTCGCTTTATTGCGAAGGTTGTTGAGAGTGTGGTGGCACGACAGCTTCCACAGTACCTGGATGAAGCTGTCTATTTGGATCCGCTCCAGTCCGGTTTCAGACCTGGGTACAGCACGGAAACGGCATTGGTCGCGTTGGTGGATGATCTCTGGAGGGCTCGGGATAGGGGTTACTCCTCTATCCTGGTCCTGTTAGACCTCTCAGCGGCTTTTGATACCATCGACCATGGTATCATGTTGCGCCGGCTGGAGGGACTGGGAGTGGGGGGAACCGTTTTGCGGTGGTTCTCCTCCTATCTCTCCGACCGGTCGCAATCCGTGTTGACAGGGGGGCAGCGGTCGACCCCGAGGCGCCTTGTTTGTGGGGTGCCACAAGGGTCGGTCCTCTCGCCCCTCCTGTTCAACATTTATGTGAAGCCGCTGGGTGAGATCATCCGTGGTTTTGGGGTGGAGTTCCATCAGTACGCTGATGATACTCAGCTGTACATCTCCACCCCAGGCCATCCCAACGATGCCTTGGAAGTGATGTCCCAGTGCCTGGAGGCCGTGCGGGTCTGGATGGGGAGAAACAGGCTCCGACTCAACCCTTCCAAGACCGAGTGGCTGTGGCTGCCGGCGTCCCGGTATAGCCAGCTGACGCCATCGCTGGTTATTGGGGGTGACTCATTGGCCCCCACGGAAAGGGCCCGCAACTTGGGCATCCTCCTGGATGCACGGCTGTCCTTAGAAGGGCATCTGACAGCCGTGGCCAGGGGGGCTTTTTATCAGGTTCGCCTGATTCGCCAGTTGCGGCCCTTTCTGGATCGGGACTCCCTACGCACAGTCACTCAAGCACTCGTCACTTCTCGTCTGGACTATTGTAACGCTCTCTACATGGGGCTCCCCTTGGGGTGCACCCAGAGGCTCCAACTGGTGCAGAATGCGGCCGCGCGGGGGATTATGGGAGCGACTGGGCGCTCCCATGTGACTCCTCTCCTGCGCGAGCTGCATTGGCTTCCGGTGGACTTCCGGGTGCGCTTCAAGGTGTTGGTGACCACCTTTAAAGCGCTCCATGGCTTAGGGCCGGGGTACTTACGGGACCGCCTTCTGCCACCAATTGCCTCCCACCGGCCAGTTCGCTCCCACAGAGAGGGCCTCCTCAGGGTGCCGTCGGCTAGACAATGCCGGCTGGCGACCCCCAGGAGAAGAGCCTTCTCTGTGGTGGCACCTACCCTTTGGAACAATCTACCCCCAGAGATACGAGTGATCTCCGACCTCCGGACCTTTCGTCGGGCCCTAAAAACTCATCTCTTTCAGTTAGCCGGTCTCTCTTGATTTTATGATTTTATGGTTGGTTTTAAATTTTGATATGGATTTTAAATTGATAAATTTTAAACTATGGGCCAAATTTAATTATTTTAAATCTATTTTTAATCGTATTTATGTATAAATGTTTTTATTTTGGCTGTTCACCGCCCTGAGTCCGAAAGGAGAAGGGCGGTATAGAAATTCGAATAATAATAATAATAATAATAATAATAATAATAATAATAATATTCAAATGAATACCCAGATGCCTCACTGTTCATGTATTGATATTGATGTATATTTTTTAAAAAAGAGACATAACTACATGAAAACCATGGGTTTGAACATTTATACTCTAAAGATGAGTAAGATTGGCTTTGGGCAAAGTCCACCTTTTCTAGATGCCCTACTAGGGCCATCAACTTTAGCTAAAATAAATTCTGGAGATTCTCTCCTCTTGTGTAACAAATGAGGGCATGGAATGTACTTATCTATGTGTGCATACAGATGTGTATATATATTTGTCAAAAACCATATTTCCCAATAGCAAAGGTAAAACAAACCAAAATATTAATTAAGTAAATTTCTGATTTAAATTAATTTCCTATGAATTAAAGGAACTTAAAATAATTTCATCCCCCTCTGCATATAACAACTGTTTTTCTTACTGCTCTCACATACAGAAACATATCACACTTAGAATACTGCATCCAGTTTTGCTCACCATATTAATAAAAAGAGAATCTGAAGGAGTGCAGCAAAGAACAACAAAGATGATTAGGGGGCTGGAGACTAAAACATGAGGAATGGTTGCAGGAATTGGGTTTGTCTAGTCTACTGAAAAGAAGGACTGGAAGTGATATGATAATAGTGTTTCAATATTTGAGGGGCTGCCACAAAGAAGAGAGGCTCAACCTATTTTCCAAAGAACTAGAAAGGCAAGACAAAAAACAATGGACGGAAACTAATTAAGGAGAGAAGCAACCTAGAACTAAGAAAAAAATTCCTGACAGAACAATTAACCAGTGAAACGGCTTGCCTTCAGAACTTGTAGGTGTTCCATCATTCAAGGTTTTTAAGAAGAGACTGAACAGCCACTTGTCTGGAATAGTATAGGGTCTTCTGCTTGAGCAGAGGATTGGACTAGAAGACGTCCGATGTCCCTTCCAACTCTGTTATTCTGTTATTCTTTTTTCTGGTCAGCAGAATAGCAGAAGGGGTGGGGGAGCAGAGAAGACTGGGTATGGGGTAAAGAGAAAAGGTAATTAGAGAAGGAAGGAAAGAAAAGAAAGAGAAAACCTGCCCAGGCATTACCAAAAGGATTAAAAATAATTAGACAAGCAGCAGGGATGAACCCAATTGGCGGGGGACAGATAATTTTCAAAGGCTTTCATGCTTTTCAGCTGCAGAGTATGCAGTTATTGGCTCCTATTCAGCAATATTTTCCATTCTCGGTGAATGTGATATAACCACCTTCCCAGAACAATGTAACTATGAAAGTGCTTGGTTCCTTAGTAATACTGTCTCAAGGACATTCATTTCCTTAGGAGTTTTATAAATGTTATGTCACTCAATGAAGCATCTGTCCTGCTTATACGCAGCTCTCTTTTACAGAAGAAAGAGTGGGACTGGGATGACAGCAAGCTACTGGTGATGCATGACCCAATCTACAGGTAAGAGATGTGAGTAAGGAAAGGCCCCTGGGATAAGGAAAAGTTAACTAGCAGTGTGCATATTATAGGCAAGTCTCCAATGACTTAAACAAGGTTCTGTTTTGCAGACAGGACTATTGAAAGCAATATCAATAGTATTGGGAATTATATACTGCTTCATGAAACAAACAAAATGTTAAAAAGCTATGATACTTATGTAGTTACTTACCAAAGCACATCTAAATTATATTAAAGTAACCAAAATATCTTTACAATCCCCAAAGCCCTTTTGAGTACCCCGTTTGGAAATTGAAAGTTGAAAAATTTGACATGCCCTACCGCTTCATAGTGCTTTGTAGAACTCTCTAAGTGGTTTACAGAGCCAGCATATTACACCCAACAATCTGGGTCTTCATTTTATCGACCTCGGAAGGATGGCAGGCTGAGTCAACCTTGAGCCAGTCAGAATTAAATTCCTGGCTCTGTGGGCAGAGTTATCCTCCAAGATTGCATTTTAATCACCATAGCTCTTAAAGAAGGTAGAAACTGCTGGTAGATAGCTGATCTTTACGTGGGTTTGTCTCTGTTTCTCCAGGTCATTTTGTTCCAGGTTGTAGGATATTTGAACTCTGCACACAGTCCAGAATGAATTCAGATTGGGACCTAAGATCAAGCTAGCACTTGACAGAGGTTTCTAGGTCTTGATGTGACAATGACAGCACTTTGAAAGATAGTCTCTATTTCAGTCTTCCCTTTTCACCAGTCGAACAACTTCATGCTTTAAGACATGAGCACTGTACATGCAGAACTATTTGTAGGAGAACTAATAATCCTTTGGATGGAATTCTGGAATTCATATTATAATTCTATCATGCTGCAGCTATAACTTGCATGACAGAAAATATTAATTGGTAACTGACCATATGCATTTTAAAAGTCAACCGTTTCACTAAACAGAAAAGAGCCTGTAGTACAGTGGACTAAAGCACTGTTATTAACAACTGCTGCTTGCAATTACTGCAAGTTCAAATCTCACCAGGCTCAAGGTTGACTCAGCCTTCCATCCTTTCAAAGGTAGGTGAAATGAGGACCCAGATTGTGGGGGCAATAAGCTGACTTTGTATAAATATACAAAAGTATGAAGGCTATTGCTTAACGCATTGTAAGCCACCCTGAGTCTCCGGAGAAGGGCGGCATATAAATTAAAGCAAAAAAAAAAAAAAAAGCATTGGAATATTATTACAGTGTATTAATCATATTAGCAGATGGTAATAACATATCCTGATTAATAAAATACCTGCTTAAAAAAGAATGTGTAAGTGGTAGACTAAAAGAAAAGGAATAAATTGCAAAATGGTAATATTGGAAAGTATTATTGAGACAATCAGTGAGCACCCATACCTTGACTTGGCTTGCTTTTCTCCAAGACAGTGACAGAATAGCCCCATGATGGCGAACCTATGGCACGCATGCCACAGATGGCACACAGCGCCCTCTCTGGGCACGTAAGCCATCACATCAGTTCAACTCCGCTGCACATGCGTGTGCACCTCCAACCGGCCACCTGGTCGTCAGGTCTCTGCTGCACATGTGCGGTGGGCCCCACGGGGGCAGGAAGTGTGCGGGGGCGCATGCATGTGCAGTGGGGGTTCAGGCGCGCGCTTTGGGCACTCAGTTCAGAAAGGGTTAGCCATCACTGGAATAGCCTGTTTCCTATATGGCATGCATATTGCATATATAGTTCTGCTATTTTTGCAGGATATTTTATGTATCCCACGATTCCCAGGACCTGAAGATCTTCAGTTATATTGCAAGGGATGGCTCCAGTAACACCTTCCGTTGTAATGTTTTCAAGTCCAAGAAGAAGGTATGTTGCAAGTTGACAAGATACAAGCTTAGGGCCTCTTATAAATCCCTCTAATAACTGAAGGTCATCATTGCACTCTGGGGATATTGTGCATAGTTTGTATCTCCATTTTCTTGGAGTCTATTTACATGGGAATTGTAAACAGGTTTTCAGTATTTTCCTCTCATTAGGTAGAGGAGATTAGGTGCTATGGGGAAGGAGCTTCTTTGTACTTTCTAAACAAGATTTTTACTTATGCTCTGTGTTGATGATACTTGAAATAATACATTTCCTCCAGCATCTTTCCTCAACAGCTGGTCAAGTAGCTAATGAAAAGATGTCTGGAAACAAAGGTCAAAAAGTGAAAGTACCTGACAAGATGGAGGACTCATATACTGTTCTCTTACAGAGCAATGAGTTAAAATGGTGGCAGCGAAGGAAGCAGTATCAGATCACAGGGAGAAAAGTTACTAAATTAAGTAGGAAAGTATAAGGAGAGGGGGGGAAACGGAGAAAAAAGGAGCAGCAAGTTAGATAAGGAAGATAGATGGGATAAAGGAAAAGAAGAAATGAGGTAAGGAGGAAAACACTAGCAATATATTAGCGCAGCAAATGAATGGCTGCATGCTGAGTTGGAGGCAGCCGGCAATAGAGAATAGATCCCGCTCAGGAGCCCAACTAAGCAGCCCAATGCTGGAAAAGAGGCAACTGAGAGCAGTGAACCAGTGGTTGAACAGCGAGCAAGAAGGGAGGCAGCGAACCAGTGGGTTACAGTATATTCGGTAATTGTCTAGACCCATACTCCAACCTAGGCAGCCCGGCTCGAGGGGGCAGCCAGGTATCCCAGGGCCCAGGGCCTAGAAAACTAGAGGCAGCCTGACTACCACAGTCCTCCCACTGTGAACTTCCAGCCTGGCAGCCCTCCCCAGTGGCCTGCCCCATATGGAGGACTTGTGGAGAACTTGATCAACATTCCCTCACCAGCAAGATCAGCAGACACCTGACCCCTCGCCTTCTGCTAGCCCGGCAGCTCTTCCCAGTGGCCCATATGGTGGAGGACAAAGGGCCTGGAGCAACCCATCCAACAAAGGGAACTGGTGGCTGAGAAATCGGTGGTGGCAGAATCAGTGGAGGGGAGAAACGCAACAGCAGAATCCGTGGAGTGGAGATCATACTGTTTCCCTGGAAATTAGACCTACCCCGAAAATAAACCCTAGCCCGATTTTCACACCTGTGCCTAATATAAACCCTACCCCAAAATAAGCCCTAGTTAAGCCCTGCCTACTCCATCCCACCATCTGGTTGCTCATGGCCACAATGGGGCAGGAGGACACGTGGCACCCCAAGCATGGCAAGCTTGGGGAACAAACGGTGAACTAGAAGCAGTAGTACATGAGGGTAGATATGACATAGTTGCCATTACAGAAACCTGGTGGGATGAAGCCCATGACTGGAATGTACTGATGGATGGATACAAATTGTTCAAAAGAAACAGAACTACAAAAGGAAGAGGTGGAGTTGTACTATATGTGAGAGATCACTACATATCTACAGAAATGCACATGATAAAAGCTAAAACCCCTCTAGAATGTATATGGGTCAATATAAAAGGGGGGAAAGTGACATTGCATTAGTTTATATTATAGGCCATCCAACCAAACAGAAGAAATAGATGAATTTTTTGCCAACGTTAACAAATGTATGTAGGAAGCATATCACAGTAGTAATAGGAGACTATCCAGATATCAACTGGGAGACCAACTCTGCAGCAAGTGACACTTGACACTTCCGGCAGTGACGTCAGCGTGTTAGGGACAAAAGGAATGGTCTCCGTTCTCCAAGTCCCTAATATCTTCGATTTAGGAGCAGATTTAGGCACTATTGACCTCGGGGAGGTCAATAGGAAAAAGGGGAAACTCCGAGGACCTCGGGGAGGACAGCAATCCCCCTGAAGGTTCAGGAAATCCCCCTTAATCCTGATCGGGGAAGAACCAGCCACCCCAGCTGGCCAGAAACGTTGACAGCTGACTAAGAGGGAAGCGAAAATCAAATAAAGAAGACTTCGGTGGAAGGATTGGGAAGATAAAGAGCTCAAAAGGTATATTTACAATCCATAACGTGAGGATCGAAGGCGGGAGAAGATAAAACTCCAACTAAGAAGCAAACTATAGCTAAACAAGCGGCGACTGAGAAATAAGCGGAGACGGATTCCATCTTGACAGTGACAGCGCACAAATTAACAACCGGCGAAATCGGAGGAAATCCAGAGGAAACCCAGGAGGAGAAAGTGATCCCAGAGAAACTTGGACTTTGGACATTTTGCTACAGAAGAGAGACGGAATTTAAGGAGAGAAAGGGATAAATTTGACAGACTTTGCCCTTTGTGGAGGTGACAACGAGGCAATCAACAAGCAGCGGACACCGGAAGAGGGGGGGTTGGCAGAAAAACTCCGTTTAAAGTGGAAGCTAGGGGCTTTTGGAGCTAAATCAAACCAACATAAGTGGAATATTTTCCTTTGGACTTTTGGATATTTGGACGAAATTTGGACAGCATTTAGACATTTGGACTTGGACTTTTTTTTTTTGAAAGGTGGACACTTTGGAGTTTTGGTGGACACTGGACACTCAACTTAAAAGTATTGGGACTTGGATTTTTCTTTGAAAGGTGGACGCTTTGGAGTTTTGGTGGACACTGGACACTCAATTTAAAAGTATTGGGACTTGGATTTTTTTTTTTTGAAAGGTGGACGCTTTGGAGTTTTGGTGGACACTGGACACTCAATTTAAAAGTATTGGGACTTGGATTTTTTTTTGAAAAGTGGACGCTTTGGAATTTTGGTGGACACTGGACACTCAATCTAAAAGTATTGGGACTTGGATTTTTTTTTTTGAAAGGTGGATGCTTTGGAGTTTTGGTGGACACTGGACACTCAATTTAAAAGTATTGGGACTTGGATTTTTTTTTTTGAAAGGTGGACACTTTGGAGTTCTAGTGGACACTGGACACTCAACTTAAATATTAATATTAAATGTACTGTTTTTGAAATCTCATATTTAACCTTATATACCACATATATAACTGTTAACTTAGTTTTATATTTACTTTAAATATATATATACTTTAAATATATATTTATACTTATCTTAGTTCTATATTTTATCTTGGTAGTTAAATATATTGTTTTATATGTTTAGTTTTGAAAAATTATATTAGACAGACTAAGTGAATCTAGGATTGTAATTAAGGGTAATTGATATCGATAAATAGTAATTAATAATAAATTTAAATAAGATAGTAAGTAATTAATTATAAGGACAGTTAACTGATGAATTGCTGAAGTATTAGACTTTTCCCTCCCTCCCTCCCTCTATATTTCACCCCCATGTTTAGAGAGTAATATAGGCTAAATAGCCATCAAGAATTGAAGAACTCTGTAAAACATTGAAAAGTGAAAGATAGAACTTATAGATAAATTTATATATAGATAGTGATTGTGTGACAAGGAAACTTATCCTAGTTGTTTATCTCCCTGGGATTACTGAAAGCCATAAATTGAATATAAATACCAAAAGAAATATAACAGCCCAAATAGTAATCAGTATATGAAACTCTGGGAGAAGATAACAAAAGAAATACTAATGGCAACTACAGGCTCAGCAACAATTACTAAGTCAAGTAAAAAAATACCATCAAACCAGATGATACTCACGGCCTCTCCAGCACAACAAAAATCAGTTGAAACTACGGAAAAAGATAAAGCAACCCCCACTCTTAGTATGCAAAACATTCATTCCATATTAACGATGATCCAGGAAGGAATGAATAGAATGCAAGAGACCATGGCCCACAATCATGAGGAGACAAGGAAAAATCACGAAGAACTTAAGACGGATGTGGGAGAGATAAAGGATAATATTAGGAACATGGATGAGAAGATAGGAAAGATACAACAGAAAATAGAGGAAAACGAACAGAGGATTCATAAGGTGGAGGAGAGAATAGAACATACGGATAAGAGAATGGAGAAGATGGAATATAACCAAGCAGCCACAAATAAGGACCTAGAGGACTCGTTATCATATCTCGAAATGGAGAAGGCATCCTTCTACTTAAGGTTTCAGAATGTAGAAGAGCAAAAGGAGGAGGACTTAGGAGAAATCATGACTGAAATACTCTCAGAAGTGACCCAGAGGGACAAGGAAGAGATACAAAGTGGAATAGATGAAATCTATAGAGTTCACACGAACTACGCCCGGAGAAATAAGTTACCAAAAGAAATACACATTAGATTTACAAAAAAATCTTTAAAAGAAGTGATCTACAGGAGGATGAGAGAAGATACAACTATGTATAGGGGAAAAGAAATTTTAACCCTCAAACAGATACCAAAAAGGACAAGGGACCAAAGAAGGAACAACTTTCTAACGGCACAGTTGAATAAATTTAAAATAAAGTTCCGCTGGCTAATACCGGAGGGTCTATTAATCTCCTGGGAAGACAAAAAATATAGAATTGATAACTTAGAAAAAGCACAGGACTTTTTCGATCAACACTTTGTACTGGAGGAGGAGCAGGAGAGCAGAGAAGAAGAGGAACTTAAGAGGCAAGAGGAACAGCGGACAGAGAAAGAAGAAAGAGATCAAGAAGAGGGGAGAAGATTGGAAAGAGAAAGAATGGAGAGAGAGGGAGCGAGGGAAAAGACGCAAAGAATTACTAGAAACACAAAAAGACTGAAAACAACGAATAGATAAATAAAGAGAGATGGAAAGGGAGCTAAAACTTATTTCAATCAATATAAACGGACTTAATTCACCAGCCAAAAGAAAACAGACATTTACAAAACTTCAAAAACTAGAAATAGATATCATAACACTCCAAGAAGTACATATCAAAAGACAGCATCAAAAATTATTGGACAATCAAAGATTAGGAAGACTATATGCATCTTTAGGAGACCAAAAAAAGAGAGGAGTCGTAATATATGTAAAGAAACACCTAAAAACAAAACAAATATATGCAGACACAGAAGGACGTATCTTAATAATAGAAATACAAAAAGGATCCAAAACAATATTATTAATATCTATATATGCACCCAACGGAAACCAAAATGACTTTTTAAAAAAGCTACATAATATAATCAAAGACCTGGAATACGAAACTATCTGCATGGTAGGGGACTTCAATGCAATCATGGACATAGAAAAAGACTATCGGAGTAACAAACAAAGTAAAACTAGAAAGAAAATCCTACCGGAATCTTTCAAAGACATGATCAACGAACTGCACTTACATGACGTATGGAGAGAGGCAAACACACAAACAAAACAGTATACATATTACTCGAACCCACACCAGTCATGGTCTAGGATCGACATGGCCTGGATGACTTCGGACCTCAGAGAGGAAGTAAAAGATATCGAAATAGCAGCGAACACCTGGGCAGACCATAACCCCATTAAAATAGTATGGAAAGGACATCGAAAGCAAAGGAGGTGGATGATGGACACGGGAATAATAAAAGATAAGGAATACATACAGATGATTGAGAAAGAGGTTAAAATGTTCCTACAAATAAATACTAAAGAACAGACATCGCTTCAAAACCTTTGGGACACAATTAAAGCATACATAAGAGGTCTTACAATTGCGTATATGGCAAAAAAAAATAAAGAGAAACAACAGTCAAGGAATAAGTTGTTAGAACAACTCAGAATATACGAACTAGAATTGCAGAAGGAACCCCACAACAAAACAATAAAAGAAAAATTAAATCTTACTAAACATAAAATCAATCTGATTACCCAGACAGAAATTGCACAGAAAATCAAGCTAGCAAAACAGAAACATTTTGAGCATGCAAACAAAACGGGGCGGTGGTTAGCGTATAAACTGAAAAAAGAAAAAGAAAGGAGAACAATATTTCAATTGCAGGACGAAACAGGACAAATATATCATACCAATCTAGACAAAAAACGTATAGTCAAAGATTTTTTTCAAAGTCTCTACAAGAAAGAAGAGATCCGGGATGAAGACATTAAGGAATACTTATGTAAAACAAACATTACAAAATTAGAGGAGTCCCATAGAGAAGCATTAAATAGACCAATTACGATGTCCGAGCTGGTGGAAGCAAGGAAAAAGCAGAAAAATAACAAGGTTCCAGGCCCGGACGGAATACCAACGGAGTTTTACAAAAACTGTCAAAATGCAGTGGATGAACTGTTACTCCAAGTTCTCAATGATGCATTATTAGAAGCAGAAATTCCCAAATCCTGGACCGAAACTATTATTACACTCATCCCCAAAGAAGATATGGACCCCACACAAGTTAAAAATTATAGGCCGATCTCATTGCTCAATGTAGACTACAAACTCTTCATGTTGGTTATAACGCAAAGACTGAAAATAATTATTTATAAATACATACATACAGATCAGAATGGTTTTGTCCCAAGAAGACAGATCAAAAACAACATAAGAACAATTATCAACATCCTGGAATATTACGAGAAAAGAGTTGACAAACAAGTAGCCTTAATCTTTTTAGACGCACAAAAGGCATTTGACAATCTAAATTGGAATTTCCTCATATTGCAACTAGAAGCCATGGATTTCGGTGTCAAATTTTTACATATGATTAGAAAAGTATACTCCTTCCAAACGGCTAAAATTATGATTAATGGAGATATGACTGAAAATCTGGATATACAAAAGGGTGTGAGACAGGGTTGCCCTTTATCCCCACTACTGTTCATAATTTCATTGGAAATATTACTAAATGAAGTTAGGAAAGATGCGGAAATAAAAGGTTTGAGAACACGGAAAGAAGAGTACAAATTGCAAGCCTTCGCTGACGATGTGGTATTTATAATGGAGCAACCGGAAATAACAGGAACCAAACTTTTAGCGAAGATAGAGGAATATGGAAGAATCGCAGGGCTTAAAATTAACAAACAAAAAACTAAAGCATTAACAAAGAATTTGACAAAGGTACAGGAGACAAAACTAGAAGATAAATTAGGAATACAAATTGTAAAGAGAATAAAGTATTTAGGAATCTGGCTTACTGCTAAAGCGATAACAATTAGAGAAGACAATTATAACAAATTAATGAAACAAATTAGAAAAGATCTGGAAACGTGGAACAAATTACAACTGTCATTTCTAGGGAAAATCGCATCCATAAAAATGAATATACTGCCTAGATTACTCTACCTCTTTCAAGTAACCCCAATCTGGCCAGGAAAGAACTTTTTTAAGGACCTTAATAAAATAATAACAAAATTTATTTGGAATGGGAAAAGGGCCAGAATCAAAATAAAGTGTATGCAAGATATTCGGGAAAAAGGAGGTTTAGGCCTACCGGACTGGGAGTTATATTACAAAGCAGCATCGCTAAACTGGATAAGGGATTGGATAGATCTCAAGAATAAAAGAACGCTACTACTAGAGGGCTTTGAATTACAACGCGGATGGCATGCCTTTTTGTGGGAGGGAAAGGACAAGCACCATGGATATTTCCAGCAACATATTATCAGAGAATCACTGTACAAAACATGGCAAGAGATTAGAAAGCACTATACCAAAATTCCACGATGGTTATCGACAATGGAAGCACTAATATATCCCAACGCCATGGATATAGAGAAAATGAGGAGTTATAAAGAATTACTGAACAGTGAAGGAGAATTACAAACAAGACAAGAATTACAAAATCAGGGTATAGACATTGATTGGTGGCCATAAATGCAAATAGAATCAAGATACAAAACTGATCAGGCACAATTCGGATTTCAAAATGAACCAAATGAACTGGAAAAAATATTACAAAGTACAGATGAGAAAATGATTACCAAAATTTATAAGTACCTACTAAAATACAAATTAGAAGAGGAGGTCGTCAAAGAGAATATGATAACATGGGCCAAAAATATAGGATATACTATTGAACTGGATAAATGGGAAAATTTGTGGAAGATAAATTATAATATGACATTGTCTATACCCTATAAGGAAAACCTTTACAAAATGTTCTACCGATGGCACCTCCCACCGGCGCGCCTGGCCAAGATGTTCCCAAACACGTCTCCAATGTGCTGGAAATGTAAATCACAGAAAGGGACATATTATCATCTCTGGTGGTCATGCCGAAGGGCAAAACAATACTGGCAACAAATTAAAATAATGATTGAAGAAATCACAAAACAAAAACTGGAAATGAGGCCGGAAATCTTTTTATTGGGAATAATCACAGCACAATACACCAAAGAAATAAAATATCTGATCATCCATACCCTCACAGCAGCACGTATACTCTTTGCCCAACATTGGAAATCTGAACAGTTACCCACAGAGGACAAAATAATAGCTAAAATTACAGAATGTGCAGAATTGGATAAGCTCACAAAAGAAATACAAGAGAAAGACGATACTGATTACTATTTAGTATGGCAAAGATGGTACAGCTGGCTGGAGGCAAAAATAGGAATATAAAGATAATTTTTGACTATTCAATAGAAATACATAGAAGTAAACAAGGAGTCAATTATATATATACACATATATAACCATGTAAATATGTGAATGTAGATATAGATACAAATAGAAATATGAAAATAACCCACCGTTGTAGTAACTTCTAAGAGTCAGTCATTGGACTGAATTGATGTTTGTTTGTTTTGTATGTTGTTTTAATGTATCTATGTTGGTTTGTTTTTTTTATTATTAATAAAAATTTAAAAAAAAAGAATTTTTTGCCAACGTTAACAAATGTATGTAGGAAGCATATCACAGTAGTAATAGGAGACTATCCAGATATCAACTGGGAGACCAACTCTGCAGCAAGTGGGAGATCAAACAGACTCCTAACCAACCTAGTCGACAACTTTATCATCCAAAAGGTAGAGGATGGAACTAGAAGTAAAGCTATACTGGACCTAATTCTAATTAATAGAGAAGAAGTAATAGAGGGAGTTGAAATTGCTGGAACTTTGGGTAAAAGTGACCACATCATACTGGACTTCAATAAAAAAAGCAAACATAGAAAATAATCCAACCAGTGTCTTAAACTTTAAAAGCTGATTTTAACAAACTCAATGAGAGCATAGGAAAGATTCCATGGATGAAAATCCTAAAGAGGAAAACAACTCAAAGAAGCATGGAAAACTCTGAAAAATGTGATCATAAAAGCCCAGTCCAGCACAATACCACTGCAAAAGAAAAACAAGAAATTCAAGAAGAAATGAGAATGGCTACACAAAAATCTCTCTGACAAACTGAAATACAAAAAGGACAAGCATAAGGACCTGGCAGATGTTATCTCAAAACCATTGTACTATATCTTTCAAAAATTTTGGAGTACCGGGGAAGTATTTGAGGATTGGGAAAGGAATGATGTGGTTCCCATCTTCAAGAAAGGAAAAAAAAAAAAAACCAGACCCAGGAAACTACAGACCAATCAGTTTAACATCAATACCTGGGAAGATCCTGAAAAAGATAATAAAAAACATATTTGTGAACAACTGGAAGCAAAATTATAAATACTGTATTTTTCAGAGTGTAAGACGCACCGGAGTATAAGACGCACCTTAGTTTTTGGGGAGGAAAATAAGAAAAAAGCCGATTGGCAGGTGGATCAGCCTCCCGGAATAACCCCAATCAGCTGTTCCAAGAGATGAATTTTAGCAACAGGTTCCTTGGTTGTGAGCTCTGTGCCTTGCTTTTTTTTTTTTTTTTTTTTTTTTTGCTTTTTTTCCTGCCTCTGAAATTTCTGAAACTCTGTTTCAGGAAAAACTTTTTTTCCTGCCTCTGAAAGCCTCCAAAATAGAGCTTCAGAAAAAAAGCCTCTGAAGCTTTGTTTGGGGCCTTCTTTTCTGAAGCTCTCTGAAGCTCTGTTTGGGGGCTTCTTTTCTGAAGCTTCATTTCTGATCCTTTTTTCAGCCTCTGAAACCTCCATTTGAGAAGCTGGGCGGGGCTGCATTTGGAGTATAAGACACACCCAGATTTTCACCCTCTTTTTTTGGGGAAAAAGATGCATCTTATACTCTGAAAAATACGGTAGTAACCAGCATGGGTTTGTTAAAAACAGATCATGCCAAACCAATCTTATTTTATTCTTTGATAAAGTGACTAAATTAGTAGACCAGCGAAATGCTGTGGACGTAGTATACTTAGTATATAGTAATGTATTTGACAAAGTAGACCACAATCTACTTCTTGGTAAGCTAGAACAGGGGTGGGCAATTGTGGCTCTTTTACAACCTGTGGACTTCAACTCCCAGAATTCCTGAGACAGCTTGGTCCACAGGTTGTAAAAGAGCCACAATTGCCCGCCCCTGAGCTAGAAAAATGTGGAATAGACAACATCACCATCAGATGAATTTGTAGCTGGCTAACAAACCATACTCAACAAATAGTCCTTAATGATACTACATCTACATGGAGAGAAGTAAGCAGTGGGGTACCATAAGGCTCTTTGGCCCAGTACTTTTCAATATTTTCATGAATGACTTAGATGAGGGAATAAAAGGGGAATTCATTAAATTTGCAGATGATACTAAACTGGCACAAATCGCCAACACCCCAGAAGACAAGCTCAGGATTCAAAAAGATCTTGACAAACTTGAACAATGGGCCTTTCCAGCAAAATGAAATTTAATGTGGAGAAAGGGAAGGTTTTACACATGGGCAGGAAAAAACAAAGGTACAAGTACAGATTAGGTGAAACCTGACTCAAAAACAGTAATTATGAGAGGGAACTTGGAATCCTATTGGATGATCACTTGAATATGAGCGAGCAGTGTACAGCAGTAGCAAAAAAAACCTAATATAGTCCTGAGTTGTATAAGCAGAGACATGGAATCAAAATCATGTGAACTATTGGTACCACTTTATAAAACCTTAGAAAGACCACACCTGGAATACTGCCACTAATTTTGGTCACCATACTACAAAAAAGATGTTGAGACTTTGGAAAAAGTTCAGAGAAGAGCAACTAAGATGATCAAAGGCCTGGAGACTAAACCATATGAAGAATGGCTGCAGGTTTTGGGTTTGGCTAATCTAAAGTTCAAAGAGAGAAGCAACCTGGAATTAAGGAAAAACTTCCTAACAGTGAGGACAATTAACCAGTGGAACAGCTTGTCTTCTGAAATCATGGGTACTCCATCACTGGAGGTTTTTAAGAAGAAACTAGACAGTCACTTATCTGAAATGATATAGGTTCTCCTGCTTGAGCAGAGGGCTGGACTAGAAGACCTCCAAGGTCCTTTATAGCTCTGTTCTATTCTGTTCTGTTCTATTATATTTCTATTTCTATTATTTCTATTCCAAAATCTCCCGCTTCTCTTAATTAAAAAGTGAAACTGTCTTTTAGCAGGTGGCTTAATATAATCTGTCATCATCACTTAGTCAGAAAGATTCCTTTTTTTACAGGGAAAATAGAACTTGCAGTATAAATTATTTTATTGGCAGGTAGAGTCATAGATTTGGCCTCTACAGAAAACTCTCTTTCATCCTGTTGTTTCACTCTCCTTTCCCAGAAGTGCTCCGAATTCTACATTCTGGCCCTGTGTTCCTGTCTTGATGTAGTTGCTTGGTTCTTAATGCTGCCATTATCTGTCTTCTAAGGGGATGCTTTTACCAGGTCTCCTCCTCCTTAACTCTGAGGTGTAGGATGGATAGGGATCCCATATTCTGTGCCCTCACTGCAAATAACAACAACACAAGCAAATAAAATTATAATATATTTTATAACAACACCTCCCAGGACTATAGTGTGTGATGTGTGATTAGGGCATGATGGGGTATCTAAAATTAATTCAATTGTTTTACATAATCATCTGGAAATATAATTAAGGTTGGATTAAAAAAACATAATGATGCTTACATAACAGATGGAGATCTGTTCCTGTTATAGAGGAAACAATAAATTTAAGGCTGATGGTAGAATGGATCTGCTATTAATATAAGACATTCTGCTGCACAGAGTTCCCAGAGTGTCTCAAATATACAGTAACTGAGCTTGCATAAATAAAATAAGCACCAGAAACAAAAATAATGCTGTTAATTTTTTCTTTATTTCTGTTAATTAGTTTAACACATTAAGATAAAATAAATTGAGATTACACAAAATTGAGTGAGATAGCTCAAGCCTTAGGAGGTAGAAATAAAATTCAAAAACCACCTCAGATGGGTTACAGAAATTGGTGAAAATAAAAGGAAATGTCTGAGCAAGTAAGGAATTTCTTTGAATCAGGGGGATTCAATTTTACTTGTACAATTTTACTTGTTTTTTTAGTTTTCTAGAAAATCCAAGCTTAAATCTGGGCCTGAATATCTTAGCTTTCCCCTTCTTTTTATCCCAACACATCTTCCTTATTTTCATTCCATTTCCGCTCTCTCAGTTTCAAATAGGCAAGATTATTTTTTAAGTTGGACCAGAAGGGGTTAGGCAGACTATTTTCTTCTTAATAGAGCCAGAGCATGTCACATTGCTTGCTTTGAGGCAAAGCCAATGTGTTTTGGTTGTCTGGGATGAAAGACTGAGAGAAGGTTATCCTTACACATTGACTATTGCTGAGAATTATGGAAATTGACACCCCATCTTCTTGAGAGTTGCATTACTCTTAAAGATGCTGAGCTTGTCAGCTGGAGAGTTGACAGCCCAGGTTCAAGACCTGAGCTTCCATGCAACAGGGTGAGCTTCCGCTACTTGCCCCAGCTCCTGCCCAGCTAGCAGTTCGAAAGCATGCAAATGTAAGAAGATTAATAGGTGCCACTTTGTTGGGAAGGTAACAACTTAAATTGCACCTGTGGCATATAGCCATGCTGGCCACATGACCACGGAAATTGTCTTCGGACAACACTAACTCCCTCAGCCAAGAAACTAAGATGAGCACCATACCAAGAGTCGGACACGACTGACAGGGAAACCTTTACCATTACCATTTACTTTAAAAAAAAACATTTAAACTTAAATGACACCATAACTTTTATGACAGTTATTATTTGCTCTGAGCATATAATTCAGGAATGGCCACTCCAAAAATGTGTTCATTGTTAAGCCCTCATGCCTAAGTACATATTTCAAAAATGTATCTAGCTTGTTGTTGCTTACTCAAAATTCAGAATAGTGTTCTATCTCTGCCTTCTGATTCAGATAGAAGTTCATAAATGTGTATTAAGTAAGTCTACCAGGATGTATATTTCTGAAATGAACTCCAAATGAATAGCTTAAAGTCAAAGTGCAGTTTCTGAATCATGCAGTACAGTCTTCAATGGACTGATTTGCAAATTTGGAAAACTCATCTGTGTTTCTTTTCATATCACTAAACAGCAAGACTCCAAAGTTGAAAGGGAGGAATGTAGGAAAATAGGCTCTTTGGGAGCAAGTTGTCTAATTAAGTTGAGATGTTAGCTGCAGAAATCCAAGAAAACCGAAGCTTTAATAGCACATGGAAGAAAATTAGTTATTACCAAACTTGACACAGTTTCAAACTGTAACTAGATTACTGGTACTTTACCCTAATTGAATATTAAGAGAAGGCATAGATCTTTTCCCTCAGGAATAGCTGTTAGCCTTGGTCTTCAGATGGGATATTCTTATTGCCCTTTTTCTCTCTACTTTGCAGAGTCAAGCCATGCGCATTGTCCGAACAGTGGGGCAAGCATTTGAAGTCTGCCATAAATTGAGCCTTCAGCATACACAGCAGAATGCTGATGGTCAAGAAGACAGTCATAGTGAAAAGGGCAGCGAGGATTTGGAAGCATCAGGTAAAAAGACAACAATGATGGGAAAGGTTCTGTCTTTCTACAAACAGAAAATTGAAGTCCTAGACAGATAAAAAAAGAAGTGGCAAAATTTTATTTGAGAGAAGAATGACTTTCCCAGAGCAGGTAGAAGAATGTCCTCACCCCTTGCATACAGAACTGAAAGAGTGGAGCTAATCTTTCTCTGTGGGCCTACTGGGACTTTACTTTTGCCTCTCCTAAACCAGATGTTAGGATTTTATCTTAGAGTCTGCCTATATTGCTGTCATAATTGTCAACGGTCTGATTAGCAAACCTAAGAAAAGTAAACACTCTCAGGGACTTTTAAATCCCCAAAACAAAACTTTATTGGATATACCATTTCAGCACTGAAGAATCAAAGCCAACTCTGGTTTTCCCACGCAATGCTTGTATTGTTAAACAATGGCTTCTCCTTCTCCCCGCTCCCCACCCCCAGTTTGTTGACAAGTTGAATAGCGATAAAACCTAAATGTTTCAAAAGCAGTTCAACCTTGACATGCCGACTCCCTGGAAAGAAGGGGAGACCTGGAAAGATATCAAACATAGATTAATATCATTATTCATGTTCCTTGAGCCTTCACTCTCCCTCCTGGTTTTCCTGGTGCTTAGCATGGAATCTTCTCACTAATCTATCAGTGTCAACATCCTGTTCTTTCACCCATTCTGCTTCTGACATTGGGTACCCTTTCCATTATACCAGGTATTGCAATTTCCCTTTATAGTACCTTGAATCTAGAACTCTTATTAGTTTCATAGTGTTTCTCCCCTCCCATCCAAATGTAGGATGACAGTTCTCTTCCAACCAATGTCACGTTAGAGCCTTTAATGGGCTTCAACAAACTGCAGTGGAACACCGAGTGGACTTTTCATAGTAATCTAGGCAATTTTAACTCCATTGTGACCAAGTTGATGATGCACACAACCGGGAGAGCGCCTATGTATTTAGGACCCAGTTTTTTACATGGTTGCCTTAATTTCAAGTACTTTGTGGATAAATATACTTTATCCCTGATCTTAAACTCCCTCTGGGAGGCTCTCTTTTGTTTTGCTTGTTTATGTTTTTTCCAATTCTCCTGCCCTCACTAAAGCTTTCTGCACATTTCCCCAAGTGTTTATTATTATTTATTATTAGTTTGATTTATATGCCGCCCTTCTCTGGAGACTCAGGGTGGCTTACAATGCTTTTAAGCAATAGCCTTCATACTTTTGTATATACCTGCTTAGTAGGGCTTTTGGCCCCCCCTAAGCGGTGTTCTATTTTATACAAAGTCAGCTTATTGCCCCCACAAACCGGGTCCTCATTTTACCTACCTTGGAAGGATGGAAGGCTGAGTCAACCTTGAGCCTGGTGAGAATTGAACTCGCAGTAATTGCAGGCAGCCTGCAGCTAAATACTACTTTAACAGTAGTTTAGTCCACTGCACCACCAGGCTCCAAGTGTTTCTTGGAGTATCTATCCATTAGCATTATTGAGAAGGGAGGCTCCCTTGGGAATTCTGGCATGGACACAAACTCCATTCCCATAGCCACTTTGAATGGGGTAATGGGGATTTTTCTTGCTAAATGGATTTTTCTTGCTAGACTCTTAATTTTATTAGGGCATTGGTTGGAACCCTGACACCCAGTGCTGCTATGAACTGAGTTATTATAGGCTACTTCTGCAAAAGGCAAGTTCCCCCCAATTTGTTTGCTGGTATCACAGCGTACCCTGTTTCCCCCAAAATAAGACCTGTCCCAAAAAGAAGACCTAGCATGTTTTATGTGTGTGTCTAATATAAGCCCTACCCCCCCTGCCCAAATAAGCCTTACTTAAGAGTCTGTGCAGCTGGCACCTGTCCATTCTGTCTCATTGCTCACAGTGCCACAGCCATGAGGTGAGGTGGGGGGGTTGGAGCTGCCCCACATGCCCCATACTGGCTTACCTCAGGGCCCCTGCAGCCAGGCCATCCACTCCCCAACATCTGCTTCGCAGCGGTAGTACCGGAAGCCAGCTGTCAGGGTTCTGACCGATGCCCTAATGAAAGCAGGAGCCTCAAGCAAAGTTTCAAGAAAAAACCAGTTGTTTATTAGGAGCGCCATGTTGGCACAGACCAAGTGAAGCCAGCTCTGACTTCACTCAATTCACACTGGCTCCTGGAATTCCCTGGGTGGGCGTAGGTTCTGCCTCCTTCTGGGTTGCCAGGAGCAGGCTTTGGAGATTCCACCCTCTGCCCTGGTGGCCTGAGATTCTCTCCATGCACCCCAGGTATTGGAGAGCAAGTGGAGAGTCTGGGGCTCAGGAATCCCGGTCGTGTTGGTTAGTTTTGGCAGAGCTGACTTGCTGTCAGGGTTCTGATCAATGCCCTAATGAAAGCAGGAGCCTCAAGCAAAGTTTCAAGAAAAATCCAGTTGTTTATTAGGAGCACCATGTTCGCACGGACCAAGTGAAGCCAGCTCTGACTTCACTCAATTCGCCCCTTGCCTCTGACCCTGTTTCCCCCCCCCCCCAAGGTGTACAAAGCAATTTCGCAGGTCGTAGAAGTCACTCCCTCCAGTCATTACTGGTTTCTGTGGAGATGGCCTTGACTTTGGCTGGTTAGGATATGTTTTGTTTTGACTGAGGTGCAAATTCCTTGATGCAGCTGCGAGGCTTGATTCCCCATCCTGCTGCCTATGGCAACTCAGGAGCAGGTCAGGAAAGCTTCATGACGCCATGTGCAGCAGGAGCCCATGTGACCACTGGCCCACTTCTTCTGTTTGCGGCTGCAACAGAGCAGGAGGCCGAGCGGCATGCAGGTGCCACAGCTGTGTGGTGTGGCAGGTGTCAAGCCGTGGATGGCCTAGCTGTGAGGGCCCTGAGGTAACCCAGTGCAGGGTGCATGGGGCAGTTCCATTTGCCTTGCCTCGTGGGCTTCCCGTACATGGAAAAAAAGACACACACACCCCGAAAATAAACCCTAGTGCTTATTTTGTAGCCCAAAAGAAAATAAAATTCGGTCTTATTTTTGGGTAGACATGACTGTTGCATTGGTCTGTTCCGCCGCCCTGTTAGTGCTCAGATGGAACCCTGAGCTAAGCCCCTGGGAGAAACCTATCGACTTCAAAAACTCCCACTAGAACTTTGCAGTGAACTTGCACCCCTTGGTCTGAGATAAATACATTTCGGAACTCCATGTAGCTGGTAGATGTGTTGTATGAACAGTTTGGCTAGCTTCTGGGCTGACGGAAGCCCACGTGATTGTCCAAATTACCATGCTTACCCCAATCACCAGCAATTCCATAATAAAATCCATGACAATATCTTCCCATGGTGGACTAGGTTCAGCAGCCCAGGGATCTTTCCTGGCATTAGCTTCATAGACACAGGCACTGCGCAGCTCATTACGTAGCTCTCTATGTCCTTCTTCATCTTGGACCACCAGAGCTCTCTCCTGGCCCAGGTGGAGGGTCTTTACAAAGCTGAAGTGGCCAGCTGTTTTTGCATCATGGCTTCAGTGTAAGATCTGGGTTCTCTGACTGACCGGAATGTACAGTTTGTCCCAGGCCAGGTTTTCTCTCATTGTCATCTCATCCCGATGGGCTTGGAAGTCATCTTCCTGTAAGGCTTCTCTCAGTCAATGAATCAACCTCTCATCTAGCACCTGAGAAGTGCTTGATGGCCATTGCCCCTCAGAGCTTTTGGCTGCCAGCTACTTGGAGGGGATGATAGAGTTAACTATTTCCTCCCGGATGCTTTTGTACTGGGGCATCCGGGAGAGTGAGTCTACCAGAAAGTTCTTTTCTCCAGGCAAGTACTTAAGCATAAAATTGAATCTGTTAAAATATTGAGCCCATCGTACTTGCTTCAGAGAAAGCTTCCTTGGGGTCATCAGGGACTCTAAATTCTTGTGATCTGTCCATATTTCAAATGGGATCTTACTGCCTTCTAGGAACTGCCTCCAGGTCAGTAGTGCCCATTGGACTGCATAAGCCTCCTTCTTCCACACTTAGCAATGCCTCTCAGTGCCGATGAGTTTATGGGATGTGTAGGCAAATGGTTGCAGCCTCACTTCAGCATTCTTTTGAAGTAGGACAGCCCCCACCGCCACATTGCTGGTGTCGGCTTGTATGACAAACGGTTCGTCTGGGTTGGGATGTTTAAGGATTGGCTCTGCCACAAACAGTCGCTTGAGCGTCTCAAAAACCGCATGGCAATCCATGGCCTAGTTCAGGGGTGGGCAAATGTGGCTCTTTTACAACCTGTGGACTTCAACTCCCAGAATTCCTGAGACAGTCCAGCTGGCTCAGGAATTCTGGGAGTTGAAGTCCACAAGTTGTAAAAGAGCCATATTTGCCCACCCCTGGCCTAGTTCAATGGTTGACCAGGCTTGGGTTTTACTCCCCCTCTACCCGTCTTTAGCAGCTCGGTAATTAGCAGAGTGATTTGGGCAAATGATGGAACCACTTGACACCTGGTAACCCAAATAATCCAAGCTAGTTTTATGAAAGTCTTTCAATAGTTTGGCATAGAGTTTAGTGTCTAGCAGTTTCCTCAGCATCTCATGCACTAACTTCACATGCTCTTCCATCATTTTGGAGTAGATGAGTATGTCATTCAGCTATACCAGAACCCCTTTATATAGATGCTCATTTATCAATTGCATGAATAGGGCTGGGGGCCTCTGTAGCCCAAACGGCATCACTCAAAACTGGTAGCATCCCAGGGGGCAATTGAAAGCTGTCACTCATTTCCCTCTTTAATCCTTACTTGGTAATATGCTTCCCTCAAGTCTAGCTTGGTGAATATCTTCCCTTTGGATAGGTATTCCAGCATTCCTTTATGACGGGGAAGGGACACATATTCTTGACACACACTTCATAAATTCCATGGAAATCCACGCACAGTCTCATGGACCCATTCTCCTTGAAAAGTACAGGGGCTGACACCCGGGATTTCATTAGCTAAATGAATATTCTTGCCAGGTTCTTGTCCATAAAACTCCTCAGCTCCTCCATCTCCCTGGGGATCATTGCATACATCTTGTGCTGAAGCAGTTTCGCCCTCAATTGTACAGTTTGTGGGACAATGTGGAGGGAGCATCTGTTGTGACTCCGATCCCCGAGGCCGACTTATCGGAGGGAGAAGGCTCCGAACATGAAGGAGAGGAGTTGGCCAGGCCTCCCTCTCCAGGACCCTCCTCTCTGGCAATGCCTCAAGTGTCTCCCGAAGGAGAAGAGATTGGCCAGGAGCCAGGTATCTCCTCGCAGTTGGACAGTGATGGAGATAAGTCTTGGCTGGATCCATGCCAGCGTCGGAGAGACAGGCGCACACAGCAGAAAAGGAGGCGTGCCAGAGATTAAGCTGAATCACTGGACCACATCCCACGGGATAAAAGGGGGTGAGGTGGCCATTCAGACTCTGTGACAGACAAAACTAACTACTAGCGAGTCACATTGTATCTTTGAAACAACGTTATCTGCCTTGGATTTAATACGGACTGGACTTGACAATTCTTGAACTGTGTGTATCTTGTTTGGGTTTATCTGACGGAGGAACAGCCCCTCCCTTTATGAGTAAAGTTCTTGGCAAGCAGCTACGGGGTTGCTGCCAATCCTCTTATCGAAAGAATTTGTTGTCTGCCAGTTTTATTTAACCCTTGGCTATCTGTTTGTGTGCGTGTGTGAGATGGGGACAGAACAGCATCTTGGACTCTTCCTCACTTCCATCAGATTCCTGTACTCACTTGGGATGTGTGGCTTCCCCAACCCAGGGTCTGCCAGGGTATTCACTGGTTCGGCCCTCTCTTCCTCTCTCATCCACGCTCGACCCGTCCCTCTTATCTTTTCTACTAGCCCAGATTTCTTCCTCCTCACCTTTAAGCACTACTGGTCGCTTCCCCAATTCATTGAAGGGTTGCATTTTTTCAACCACAATAGTCCATTGCCTCTGCCATTTTTGGGGCCACTATGAATTGGATAGTCTCTTTGTTGCTCCCTGCTTTCATGCTCACTAGTCACATCAGGCATGTGGCAGGCATCCCCCCCCCATCCCCCGTGATTGAGCCATCAGCTTGCTTGAACTTCATAAGCTGTCTCAGCTTCCTTACTTATGTCTCAAACATCTGCAAGCTGACCAAGCAACAGCTGCAGCCCGAGTCTTATCAGGACGGTGAAACCCCCCCCCGGCTCCTGAGTGGCGCAACGCGATCTCCACTTGGGCAGTGAAGGGGGCAATGGCTCCACTTACCATTGCGTTGTCCTCCCCCTCACTGTCACTTTCATAGAAGGCCAGGCTGGGCTTGACAGGAGTCAGAGTTCCCTCTCCGCTGGATTGGGGAGAGACCTCCATGATCTGATGCTCCATCCACGTTTTCTCCTTTGCCTTATTTGGCACTTTCTTGGTCTTTGGTTGGCTCGGGACTCTCCGGGCTGCTGCCAGTTGTGGCACTGGGCAAGTAGCAGCCTGATGGCCCTCCTTCCTACACAGGAAACAGGCTCCTCCTGGGTGCCATGGGCTCTCCCTCAGGGTTGAGGTGGGAGCTCCCGGGATCTTCCGTCTGAAGCGAGCATCTCTCTTGGCTCCTGCAAGGTCAGTTCTCGAGCCCTGCATGCTGCTTGTATTCCATTAGATCTATCAGAGTTTGTTGCAGCACACACAATCAGACACAATTAAATGAACCTCAGCAGGATTCAAATTACATAAGAAACTTCTTTATATACAATACCATACAGGAGAATTCATCATACAATATCAGCAACACAGAAATAATATTCATAGAAGCAAGTAATTACAGAGTAGAGAGATACAGAGGCTAATATATTGTACAGAGGCACTCATTAAAGAGGCCAAACCAACTCTTATTTATAGTTCAGCAAGTCTAAGCCACACCCAGATTCCAAACTGTCTCTTATGGCCCCATACAAACAAATACTATGTTTCAGTTTCCAAACAGTCCTCAATGGCTGAATTAGGTGCTATGCCTATTCATTGGCTGACCTGTTACCATGTCTATTCCAGCTATGAACATTCATACTCTGACAAGATCTAACTCTACTGTAGTCACCAGTTGGTACTTGGCGTGGAGCTTCTGGGTTCCCTCGGGGCAGGCGGTTTTGGTACAGCTCGCAATTCAGTCCATCTTGGAACTGGTAGACTAGCAATTGCTCCGGCCACCCTCTCAGCTTCCCCGCCAGGCCTCGGAATTCTCAGATATATTCTGCCACTGGTCTGGCTCCCTGGCAGATGGTCCAGATCTCTGCTTCAACCCGGCAGGTCTGTGAGGGGTCCCTGAATCTGGCCCAAAGCTCCTCCGTGAAGGTATCAATGTTCCCAACTCCGGAACTCCTTTGTTGTGGAGGAACACTACCCAGTCCGCAACCTACCTTTCCAGACTCACAGTGACGGTGTTCAAGCATGCAACGTTGTCTGGATAGTTGGCCCCATACTGGTCCATGTGGCTTCACACTTGGTTTAGGACATAGGCTAACTTCTCTGGCCTCCCGTCGAACATCTCTCTCAAGGGAGGGGGTTCTCAGTTGTCCCGGATCAGCCCGTACCTGGTGGCACCCCCATTGCCTGTGGAATCACTTGTGCTTTCAGTCCCACAGCACCCCGAGGCACTTGGGATGGCATGGAGGCTTGGGCTTGTCCAGTTCCCACTGGACCTAGTGTTGCTTGGTACATTAATGCCTCTCCGCGCACCTCTGTGCACCTCCATCCCAATGAACCTCTCTCTCAGTTGTTCCACTGAAGGGCTGTGACATGACATCTGATACCTCCAGTCCATCGGTTCCTCCCAATCCACAGCTCTCTTGGTTTTCCACTTCAATCCCTGGGTCACAGCCACTTCTGGTGGGATCAGAGGGAACTCTGGCTCAGCGGTCTTTCCCACTTTACTCTGCCACAGATGGGGTAAGGAAGGTCCCACCTGGAGTTGCTGCTCCTTCCTCTCACACTACTGGCTGTTTCGTTTTCTCCACTCTCCCTTTGGATCGAGTCATGACCACTTGCACTCCAGAGTCCACCAGAGTCCAGAGTTGAAGGGGCTATTCCAGCCTTTGCTGCTGCCTGTGCTCTCCGCTCTCCGCTAGGCATTGTCCTTTTCCTCCCCTCACAGCACTTTTGGAGGTGACCGAGTAGGCTGCTCTGGGGTTGATGAATGAGAATTGGTTTAATGTCAGTGGTCCGATTAGCAAATCCAAGAAAAATGGACACTAAGGAACTTTTAAATCCCCAAAGCAAAATTTTATTGGATACATCATTTCGGCACTGAAGAATCAAAGCCAACTCTGATTTTCCCGTACAATGCTTGTATAAACGTTAAACAATAGCTTCTCCTTCTCCCCACCCCAGTATGGTCACAGTGTCCAGTTATGAATCATCCATTTGTTTTGGGAACAGTTCATTTCTCTGTTGGACACCTGCATCAGTGTCCTTGGTGGGATCTTGTCTCTAGAGCGTCTGCATTCTTTCTACCCTTCTCTCTGCCCAGTTCGTTGGCAAGTTGAATAGCGTTAAAACCTAAATGTTTCAAAAGTGGTTCAACTTTGACAATAAATTTTGCTACTGATAATTTCTCACAGCCTGTGGTTTGACTGAACCTGAACCTGTCAACACTACTGAGGAAACAGACATTGATGCTGTGGATATCAGACGACCAGGGAGTGATCACTTGGAGTTTACCAGGGGCGTGACAGATCTTGACGCTGTTGGTAAAGAGAAGTCTGGTCTTCTTTGCATCAAGGTATATGTATCCTTGTCAGTGTTGGCTTATGTTCAAAGAATACAGCTCTAGGAAGAGTATAGCTCTGCCTTTTATAGAATAAAAAAATGTAACTGATATATAGTCCACCACCTTCTGTACGCTATTTTAATCCTAAAGTGAAAGTAATCAGAAAAACAAATCAAATAAAATTCTTATGTTCTTGAATTGAAAAACTGTTTTTTTTATTTTTCTTGCATTGTTCATGAGAAATATATCATTTCATTAATATATATTAAAATATATCATTTCATTAATGAGAATTATCTATTCATAGATAATTTGTGGGGATTATATATTCATATTCATATATCAGATATAATCACTCCACTCAGTAGAGCCTTTCTCAAATGAATGTTATTGTAATACATGTCAGCCCATTCCAAGTGTTCTCAGCAAATGATCTCTATTTTTGATGCCACACAATATTTAAAAACTTTGTACTTCAGAAGGCAGCTTTTTTCTGTTTTGCTTCCAGATGTCTACCCGTTTGCCTTCTCCATCTCCTCCATTTGATATTGGCAGGAAACAATGATATTTTAAAGTCTCTAATGTTAAGATGGCTACATACATAGATGAAAAATTACTGGATACTTTCCATATTAGCCAGAATAATAAGAACAGGTCATCTTGGATCGAGGCCTTTCTGCATCGTCATGGTTGATGCTATTACTTTTTTTTTAATTGGGCAAAGAAAAAGTAATATGGATGATTTCCACAAAACCATGAATGAGCTGAAGTAGATTATCCTGCTTAGTTGTGCTTGCTGAGTTATTTGAGCACTGGAATCTCTGTGGTCTCTTTCCTAATGTAGAGTGTAACTGTGCTTTGGTTGTGCCATTGTAGCTCCTCCTTTCTGCCTATTGGGTGGGGAAGAATTATGTTTCTGAAAAATGAGAGATGTATACTGGGTATAGGGAAGTCTAAACTGAATCCTGCATTGATCACTGCGTATGCTTTTTTCATAGGACTTGGTTCACAAAGAGAATATCTTCATGGCTTCTCCTAAGATGCTTCTCCCTTCTTCTACCCAGTTGGCTGAGCCAGAGGTTCCTCTCTCTGCTCATCACCAAATGCAGTTTCTGCAACAGCTTTTGCAGCAGCAACAGCAACAGACTCAGTTCGCTGTGGCTCAGGTTATTATCTGTTTTGCAGGAAAATTAATTCAGGGGTGTCA
The DNA here is from genome assembly GCF_059756535.1 of Pantherophis guttatus. Classification (NCBI taxonomy): domain Eukaryota; kingdom Metazoa; phylum Chordata; class Lepidosauria; order Squamata; family Colubridae; genus Pantherophis; species Pantherophis guttatus. The sequence goes on along the minus strand of NC_142065.1, from coordinate 114,379,538 downwards.
AACTTGTGGTCCGTGAGCCGGATGCGTCACGCGCTAGCCACGCCTACACCCGGTTTAGCGAAGGGGGAAAAGTCGCAATACGTCACATGATGATGCCATGATGAGGCGAGTTTGACACTCCTGATCTAATTGAAGAAAAGACTGAATAGAAATCCTATATAAAATAATCTGAACCATGTTAGTGCATGAAATGTTCCAACCTGAGCTCGGTTAATAGCAGTTGCCTATTCAATTGCAGTCCTTTACCTAAGAAAGAGCAAAAGATTTGAAGGAATAGAACCCTAGACCAGCAATTGCAATGCCAAATTCATTGCATAGCTGTCATGGAATATCCTTGTCTTTGCTGCCAAGATACTAAAATGAAAATGTAAGAATATTTGGTGGTTGTTGAGACAATACAACATTTGTTTTCTTACTTATGAACTGCTCTCTTGACAGTTCTACTGGAGACTGATATCACTCTGAATGTTTTTATTCTTAAGCAAATATCTTGGCTTCTCTTTAGTATCTAAGGACTCTGTAAATCATTTGGTGGGTGGGATCTTCTCGTCAGTCTTCTGCAGGCCCTAAAGACAGTTTCAATAGCTATCTCAGGGGAAGTAATATTGAAGTATATTCAGCCTCCTTTCATATCTATATTCAGAGTGTAAGTTTTCTTATAAATCTTCTTTACTGTCTACTTTTCACTGCAGCTATGTATAATCATGTGCTTTTTGTTTCTGTTCTGCAGGTACATCTGTTGAAAGACCAATTAGCTACAGAGGCAGCTGCCCGCCTTGAGGCCCAGGCTCGAGTACACCAGCTCTTGCTTCGGAATAAGGACCTTCTCCAGCATATATCACTTCTAGTAAAGCAAGTGCAGGAACTGGAGGCAAAACTGCTGGGAATCAACACCAGTAAGAGCTCTTCCTTCTCCTGTCTATAAAAACCATTTCTTTTCCTGTTTTAGTTTTCTGTTCAGAACACACTTTCCATTTGTCTTTAATGCTGTATTTTTCTTTACAGCAAGTTATATCAAGTTATATCTGTACCAAATGTAAACTAATTGAATTACTTGAGGAAAAATTAAAGTGTTTATAGGAAAAAGCAAAGGGATCTAGAGTAGGAGTGTCAAACTCAAGACTTAAATCCAGCCCATGGGGCTGGCCTGGAAATATCAAAGGACCGGCTTGCATTGCCTCTGCTGACCAAAATGGGCCATGTGCCCCTCCCCGGCCCATTTTTAGCCGGCAGAGTGCTCTTGGAGGCTGAGGAGGCTGAAAATGGGCTGAGGGGAGGCCCCGCAGCAGAGTGCTGAAGGAGGCCATGGAGGGCAAAAATATTAATCTTTGATTAAGGACTCTTTCAGTGCCATTAGTAGGTTGCCAGCTACCTCTGGTTTGGATTTTTTTCTGAGCCCTGGATTTTTTTCTGAGCCCTCAGCCTCAGCAGAGGCTGAGTGGGTCTATTTGTTGTTTAGTAATTTCCTCTAGCCATTTTCTTAATTTTATCCAATAAATAAAATAATTTCTTTGGTTCTGGGCATGTCCACTACATGTGATAATATGTTCCCTGCTTCTGTTTGCATTTCCAACATTCCGCTGATCTGTTTGGAGACATTTTTGCTAATCTCTGTGGGGGCAAATGCCAGCGATAAAACATTTTATATAAAATTTCTTTGTATGGCGCTGACATTGTCAACTTATAATATTTTTCCCACATTTTTTCCCAGTTCTCTAATTCTATGGTGTAGCCAAAAATTTTTGCCCAGGTTATCATAGTTTCTTTTCTTTTCTTTTTTTTTTTTAATTGAAAAAGTTTTACAAACAACAATTTTTCCCCCAATTTCCCCCCCATCCCTCCCTAACCGCCCCAAACCCTCCCTCCCCATGACTTCCCCAGGGTGAAATCCATCCACATTGTGCTATATCATACTTTACTACCCCTCTATTCTCCTCCCTATGCGCTATACATTTCTATATCACAATAAGCTATTTTGCCCCCTATAAACTATACATTTCTACACAACATTTATCTAAAAACTATCTGGTACTTCCTGGTTTGGTATTTATTCTGCACATAATCTATCCAATTCCTCCACTCCCATACATAAGTCTCTTGAGTCTGATCTTTTAAGTATGCTGATATCTTCGCCATTTCTGCAAAACTGGCCATCTTCAAAGTCCATTCTTGAATTGTAGGCACATCAACCCTTTTCCAGTATTGACCAATCAATAACCTGGCTGCTGTCACCATATGCAATATCAATTTTGTTTCACCCACTGAAAAACCCTTAACTATACCCAGTAAAAACAAATGTGGAGAAAATTGAATTTTTTTCTTTAAAACATTTTGCATAACCCACCAAATCTTTATCCAGAAAGCCTTAACTTTCTTGCATGTCCACCATATATGATAATATGTAGCATCTAAACAATCGCATCTCCAACATTTCGGTTGAACATTGGGATACATACATGACAAGTTTTTGGGATCTAAATGCCACCTATAAAACATTTTGTAAAAATTTTCCCTTAAGTTTTGCAACTGTGTAAACTTAACATTCTGAACCCATATTTTTCCCATGTTTCCATCATAACTGGTTCTCCAAAATTTTGCACCCATTTTATCATACAATCTTTAACCAATTCATTTTCTGAATCTCTTTCTAACAAGACATTATAAATCCTCTTAATATGCATTGGACCTTTCTCTTTTATCTCTCTAACCAATTCTTCTTCATGCAACATTAAACATTTTTGATCTTCTCTCCATCTCAATTGAAGTTGATTATACTGCAACCAAGTTAAATTAATCCCCTCTTCCAACAGCGTATTCAATGTTTTTAGTTGCCATCTGCCCCCATCATTAAAAAGTACTTCTTTATATGAACCCCCCCCCCGAGTGACTTTATATTTATATTCCATATGATGTGACCAAGATTCAACCACAACGGTATTTTGTAATCCCATTTGAATCGGTGCTTCTTCCATACTCTCATCAAGGAGCTTCTAAATATATGACTATTAAATACTTTGTCAACCTTGTTTTCATAAAATAAATATGCATGCCAACCATATTCAAGATCATGACTTTCTATATTCAATATTCCAGTCTTTGTCCTTCCAAACCAATCACTTGCTTGTGTAAACGCTGCAGCTTCATAATATAATCTCAGGTTTGGAAGTTTAAGACCACCCCTTTCACGAACATCTTGCATAATTTTCAGTTTAACTCTTGGTTTTTTCTCATTCCAAACAAACTTGTTCACTCCTTTTTGCCATTCAGTCAAGTATTTATCACTTTTAAGCACCGGAATCATTTGAAACAGAAATAAAAATCTAGGTAGAACATTCATTTTAACTGCTGCTATTCTTCCAAGTAAAGACAACTGCAGTTTTTTCCAGGTTTCCATATCCTTTTGTACCTTTTGCCACAGCACCTCGTAATTATTCTGAAACAGTTTTATATTTGAATCTGCAACTTGAACTCCTAGATATCTCACTTTTGATACTATTTCAAAGCCTGCCTTCCTTTCCAGTTGCTTCTTTTGATCAACTGTCATATTTTTAACTATCATCTTGGTTTTTTTCTGATTCAGTCTAAATCCTGACACCATACCATATTCTTCTATAATGTCTTTCATCTGAATTATTGATTCCATCGGCTGCATTAGGATAACAACCAGATCATCTGCAAATGCCCTTATTCTGTAATCATCTTGCCTTATCACTATTCCCTTCAAAGTGTTCGAATCCCGTATTGTGTTCAACAAGACTTCTAAAGATAAACAACAACGGGGATAACGGACAACCTTGTCTTGTACCTTTTTCTATACTAAAGTTTGTAGTTAAACTTCCATTAATAATAATTTATGCTGTTTGTTCTTGATAGATTGCTGAAATGGCCTGTAGAAACTGGTCCCCAAAACCCATCATTTTTAAAGTCTTTAATAGAAAGTTCCAATTCACTCGATCAAAGGCCTTCTCCGCATCCAAAAACGCCAGCACTGCAGAGATCTGTTTATTCTTCTCAAGATATTCCAATAAATCTATAATTTGCCTCACATTATCCTTCATATATCTGCCTTCTATAAATCCAGCTTGATCATGATGAATCACCTCTTGAATAACTGGCATTAATCTGTTGGCTAATACTTTCGCAAAGATTTTATATTCCGTATTCAGGAGAGATATTGGTCTAAAATTTTCCGGTTTTGTAGAATCTGCCTCCTCTTTCGGTATCAAAGAAACAAAAGCTGCTTTCCATGAAGAGGGTACTTTTCCCCCTTGTTGTATGCTACAAAATAAGTCTTTAAGATGTTCAATCATTTCTGCTTGTAAGGTTTTATAGTACACCGCAGTTAAACCATCCGGTCCTGGAGCTTTAGCTGTTTTCAGTTGTTTAATAGCAATAATAATCTCCTCAACTGTTATTGACAAACTCATTCTTTCTTTTTGAACATTAGAAATTTTTGTAACTCTCTTTTCTTCTAGATATTTATTTATAAGTTCATTCTGTATATCATCTTTAGCATATAATTTGGTATAATAATCTAAGAAGGCTTCTTTAATTAGTCTTTGTTGAAATACTTCCTTCCCTTTATACTCAATACTCCCAATAGTCCGAGTACTCTGCTGTTTCCTCAATGTGTAAGCCAACCACCTGCCCGGTTTATTGGCGTTACAAAATGTATTATGTTTCGTAAATTGTAAATTAGTTGCTGCTTGTTCCGCTGTAAGCATATGAAATTGATCTTTCAAAAGTTTTATAACTCCTTGTAATTTTTCATCTGTTGGATTTTTTATAAGTAACTGCTCTTTTTTCTTTATTTCCCCTTCCAATTCTAAGCTTTCTCTTCGTTGATTTGATTTATGTTTAGAGTTCATGTAAATCAGTACCCCCCGCATATAGGCCTTGCTCGCATCCCAAACAGTTTCAATAGGGGTACCTTTATTCAAGTTCATTTCAAAAAATTCCTTCATTTGTTTTTTAAGTTCATTTACATTTTTTTCATATCTGAATAAGTTTTCATTTAGTCTCCAAGATCTTCTCTCTTTCTTTCCCATTTCTATTTCTATCCATACTGGGCTGTGGTCAGATAAAATCCTCGGAAATATCTTTGTTTTCTTTGTTTTTAAAAGCAAGTCAACTTGCTTTTAAGTAAAATAAAGTCAATCCTAGAGAAGGATCTGTGTCTATCTGAGAAAAAAGTAAAGTCCAATTCTTTTGGGTTATGCACTCTCAATCTTTCAATCATAGTTTCTTTAACTGTTTCTTCTTCCATTTTGAATCTCAGTAAATAATTATATGGTTTTTTAATCATTTTTTCCTCTGTCCCCTATAGTATTTTATCCAGCTCTTGTTCCGTATAGAAACCATACTTTTCTACGTCTTTTTTGTATCTTGCCTGGATTTGCAAGTAAGGCCACCAATCTATTTCAATTCCCTGTTTTTTTAATTCCTGATTCGCTTTTAATTTACCTTGATCATCTAGTATGTCTTTGTATCTTGCTATTTTGTCTAAGTCTGGTATATTCAGGTATATTAGTGCTTCCATACTTGATAGCCAAACTGGTATTTTATTGTAGTGGTTCTTCTTTATTTTTCCCCATATTAGTAAAAAAGCATCTCTAATTTGATGTCTTTGAAAATAGGTATGTGTTTTGTTTTTCCCCTCCCATATAAAGGCATGCCAACCTAGTTGTAAATCGTGGCCTTCTATTGTCAGAGTCCTTTTATTTTTTAAATTTATCCAATCTTTTATCCATGTCAACGCTGCAGTTTGATAATATAATTCCCACTCTGGGAGTCCAAAACTGCCTTTATTTCTACTATCTTTTAATAATTTTAATTTTAATTTTGGTTTTTTCCATAGCCAAATAAATTTTGTTGTTATTTTGTTTAGATCTTCAAAATATTTCTTTCCTAATTTTATCGGTATTCTTTGAAATAAAAATAAAATTTTTGGTAGTATATTCATTTTAATTGTGGCAATTCTTCCGATTAGCGAAAGTTTTTTCCAATTCTCCAAGTCCTTTTTTATTTGCTGAAGTAACTTACTGTAATTATCCTCTTTGATCGATGAACATTTTGCCGTCAGCCAGATTCCCAGGTATCTAACTTTCTTGGCTATCTGCATATCCATTTTCCCCTCTTTTTCTGTTTATAGGTCAGATTTTTGGCTATTATCTTTGTCTTGTCTTTATTTATTTTAAGTCTGGCCACTTTGCCAAATTCTTCTATTTTCTGAACTAGTTTAGATCATGTTTCCAATGGTTCCTCTAGGATAAATACTACATCATTGACAAAAGCTTGCACTGTGTATTCTTCCTTTTTTATTTGTAGCCCTTTTATTTTTTGTTCTTGTCTGATGTATCCCAATAGTACTTCTAAAGATAAAATAAATAATAAAGATGATAGGGAGCATCCTTGTCTTACACCCTTAGCTATTTTAAATTGTTCTCTTGTTTCCCCAGTTATTATCACTTTTGCTGTCTGAATAGAGTATATTGAGCGTATCATCCCTACAAATTTCTCCCCGAAGTTCATAATTTTTAATTGTTGAATGATGAATTGTCAATTTAATTCTTACTTTAAGATCAGAGGTTTATTGTTTCTAATAATTTGGAACATAAGAAATGAATAGATATAAAAGATATAATAGCATTAATACACTTCTATTAACAAGCCATTGCAATGGGGTCCAATGGTATACAGCAGATCCTACATGGACTGCTATAAATCAAAGGGCTCCGAGCTGATCTCTAACCCTATCCTTTATACTCTTCTTCTAACATGCTTCACTTCACTGTCACTTTCCATAAACACCTGTGTACATTACTTTCAGTTCCTCATTTCCAACAGTTTCATTCTTCCTGTTTTAAACGTATCCATACAAGTGCATACTTTGCAAAAACATGTTTCACAGTTAGAATGGCTCAGCAGGATTACAAATAGTTCTGGTACATTTTGAAACCATTCTAGCTGAAAACTTTGGTTCATATTCTTTCTTCTGGGGCCATAATCCATAGAATTTAATGATTCTAATAGATCAATAGGCTGTATTTCTTGATTCTCACACCCTTTTAGAAATTTTCCTTCTTCTCTTTTTAACTTACCTCCAATATTCCTCCCTTAGGTCCTCATCTACATCTTTCATTTTCTATCCAACTATTATTTGCCGAGGTGGTGCAGTGGTTAGACTGTAGTACTGCAGCTACTTCAGCTGACTGCTAGTTTAGCAGATCAGCAGATCAAATCTCACCGGTTCAAGGTTGACTCAGCCTTCCATCCTTCCGAGGTGGGTAAAATGAGGACCCAGATTGTTGAGGGCAATATGCTATTTAGTATACTGTCTTTGGTGTAATCCCCCAGAGTCCTCGGAGAGTGGGCGGCATAGAAATATGATTAATACAAATAATAATAATAAATATTTCCATCTCTGCTATTTTTTAGCTATCATTTAGCTATCATTTAGCAGCCTGACCATGGACTGGAATTTTCCCTACGCTTATAACATCAGTGGTCCCCCACCCTTGGACTGTTTCCCCTTGATAGCTATATGTATTCGGTGTCGGAACTCCTCGCCCTGCGAGATTCTCCCCTCTCGCAGATTTGGCCCCCCACATTATCGAGGGCCTATCTCGATGACGGACTTTGGAGTCCGGAGAGATGGCATGGAGCAAGGAAGAATTTATGGGGCTTTTTAGGGAAATTTTTAAAGATTTTAAGGGGTTCTGGGGGAGGGGGTTGTAATTATTCTTTTAAAGATATTGGGAAGACGACTAAGGCGGATTGGGGGGGAAATCCACCAGGGTCAGAGCCGTGCCCGGCACAGGGTAACGATCCGGGGGGCACCGGACGAGGGATTGGGAAAGGGATGGGGGACGATATCTATGAGGGCTGTACCATCGGCACGGTGAATGGGAGGGGCAGATATGGCGGGAGCAGGGGACCACATCAGGTGCTGGGGGCTCGCACTTGCTGTCTGAGAGCAATTGCTTGCCCCGGTCCCCAAGCCTCTGCTCGGATACTAGGTGGCTTAGATACTCAGGAGCTGGGCCTTCGGCTGATGCTGTGCAATGCCAGGTCCGTGGTCAATAAGGCCCCCCTCATTCACGATCTTATACAAGAGGGAGGAGCGGACCTGGCGGGTATTACGGAGACCTGGTTGGGCCCGGAGGGTGGCGTCCCTCTGGTTGAAATGTGCCCACCAGGCTTCAGAGCATTCCATCAGCCGAGGGCTCAGGGGAGGGGCGGGGGGGTGGCGGTTATTATTAACGAGGATCTGGGTCCGAGGGAGACCACTGTGCCTCAGATAGCCGGATGTGAGTCCCTCCTTGTGAGGTGGGGCCGTGGGGTTCAGATGGGCTTGTTGCTTACGTACCTGGCTCCCTGCCGCGTGGCAACAGCCCTACCTGAGCTACTCGACGTGATAGCCACGGTGGCAGTAGATACACCCAGGCTTTTAGTCATGGGTGATTTCAACTTGCCATCCGTCGGTGAAACGTCTGAGGTGGCTCGGGAGTTCATGGCTTCCATGACGGCCATGGACCTGACCCAGTTAGTTCATGGCCCTACTCACAGGGGAGGTCACACTCTGGATCTGATTTTTGTCTCTGGCCAGTGGTTGAGTGGTCTTGTTATAGGGGATATAGACATGGAACCCTTGTCATGGTCTGACCACTCACTCCTTCGCCTAGATCTTCGAACCGCGACCCCTCGCCGCAGGGAGGTGGATCCAATTAGATGGATCCGCCCCAGGCGCCTGATGGATCCTGATAGGTTCCAGACGGAGCTTGGGCCATTTCCTGAGGATCTAGCACATGACTCGGCCGAGGACCTGGTAGCCGCCTGGGATCGGGCGGCTGGTGGGGCCTTGGACCGAGTTGTGCCTTTGCGGCCTCTGACCCGATGCCGATCCCGTGCGGCTCCTTGGTTTACTGAGGAGCTGAGGGAAATGAAGCGCCGGAAAAGACGCCTGGAGAGCGGTTGGAGGGCCAGTCTCGCTGAATCTGATCGAACACTGGTAAGGTCGCATATTAAGGCCTACCTAGTGGCGATAGAGACGGCAAAGTCTAACTACTTTTCCGCCTCTATTGCGTCATCAGGGAATCGTCCGGCTGCCCTGTTTAGGGTGACCCGCGCCCTGCTCCATCCAGGAGTGCGGGAGGATCCCTTAGAAGGCAGGGCGGAGGATTTCGGACAATACCTGTATGACAAAATCGCCCAGATCCGGGGGGATTTGGACTCTGACTGGGTAGATCAGGGCAGGGTGACGAGGAATAGTCTTGAGAATGTTATCTGGGAGGAGTTTGATGCTGTGACTCCTGATGATGTGGACAGGATTTTGGGGAGACTTAGTGCGGCCACATGTTTACTGGACCCGTGTCCCTCCTGGTTGGTACTGGCTTCCCGGGAGGTTACACGAGGCTGGCTCCAGGGTGTTATCAAAGCTTCGTTGAGTGAGGGTCACTTCCCCACCGCCTTGAAAGAGGCGGTGGTGAGGCCTCTCCTCAAGAAGCCGTCCCTGGATCCGGCAATATTGGCCAACTATCGTCCTGTCTCCAACCTTCGCTTTATGGCGAAGGTTGTTGAGAGTGTGGTCGCACGACAGTTTCCGCAATTCCTGGAGGAAACATCTTATCTAGATCCGTTCCAGTCGGGTTTCAGGTCTGGGCACAGCACAGAAACGGCATTGGTCGCGTTGGTTGATGATCTCTGGAGGGCTCGGGACAGGGGTTGTTCCTCTGTTCTGGTCCTGTTAGACCTCTCAGCGGCTTTTGATACCATCGACCATGGTATCATGCTGCACCGGCTGGAAGAGTTGGGGGTGGGAGGCACCGTGTTGCGGTGGTTCTCCTCCTTTCTCTCTGACCGGTCGCAGTTTGTGTTGGCAGGGGGGCAGAGGTCGACCTCGAGGCCTCTCATTTGTGGAGTGCCGCAGGGATCGGTCCTCTCGCCCCTTCTGTTCAACATTTATGTGAAGCCGCTGGGTGAGATCATCCGTGGCTTTGGGGTGAGATACCACCAGTACGCTGATGACACCCAGCTGTACATCTCCACCCCAGGCCACCCCAACGATGCCCTTGAAGTGATGTCCCAGTGCCTGGAGGCTGTACGGGTCTGGATGGGGAGGAACAGGCTCAAGCTCAACCCTTCCAAGACTGAGTGGCTGTGGCTCCCGGCATCCCGATATAGTCAGTTGACTCCATCACTGACTATTGGGGGCGAGTCATTGGCCCCCACAGAGAGGGCTCGCAATCTGGGAGTCCTCCTGGATATGTAGCTGTCCTTGGAGGAACATCTGACGGCTGTAACCAGGGGGACCTTTTGTCAGGTTCGCCTGATTCGCCAGTTGCGGCCCTTTCTTGATTGGGATTCCCTGTGCACAGTCACTCACGCCCTCGTCACCTCTCGCCTTGACTATTGCAACGCTCTCTACATGGGGCTCCCCTTGAGGAGCACCCGGAGGCTCCAGCTGGTCCAGAACGCAGCAGCGCGGGTAGTGACGGGAGCAGCATGGCGCTCCCATGTAACACCGCTCCTGCGCGAGCTGCACTGGCTCCCAGTTGTCTTCCGGGTGCGCTTCAAGGTGTTGGTTATCACCTTTAAAGCGCTCCATGGCATAGGGCCTAGCTATCTTCGAGACCGCCTGCTGCTACCAACGACCTCCCATCGACCCGTGCGCTCCCACAGAGAGGGCCTCCTCGGGGTGCCATCAGCCAGACAATGTAGGCTGGTGACCCCCAGGGGGAGAGCCTTCTCTGTGGGGGCACCTACCCTCTGGAATCAGCTCCCCCAGAGATAAGGAGAATCCAAGACCTCAGTGCCTTCCGTCGCGCCCTTAAAACCCATTTATTTAAACAAGCCGGGCTGGCTTAAGATGAAATTTTTAACTGTTTTTAAATGTTTTAAACGTTTTTAATTGGTAAATGAGTTTTAATTGGGCCAAATTTATATATCTTTTAATTGTTTTTAATATTTGTTCTGCATGTTTTTTAATCTGGCTGTACACCGCCCTGAGTCCTTAGGGAGAAGGGCGGTATAGAAATCCAATATAAAATAAAATAAATAAAAAATAAATTCCACCCATGGGTCTGCCAAATCCTCTACCTTTTTTCCAGAAATATTTTCCCATTTATTGACTTCCCTTTTTCTACCACCTATTATATATTCTTCCAATTTTATTTCACCCCGCTTTATTTTAAGTATTGTTCATTTTGGTACAAAACTAATATTAAAACAAATAAAGATTACTACATTAATCAAACAAACATAGTCTAGTGTTATTGTATATATTAATATCAGCACATATTTTTTCATTTTTCAATTAATCAATATTTACTACATCCTTCTAATAGTCATAACACTGTTCTTGGGCATATCTAATATCATCCTTTTTCAAAATCTAATCTTAACCACTAACATTCACTTTAAATATGTTGTACCAAAACATGTATAACAATATTCTCCCTAATTCTAATTTTTTAATCTATTCTAATTCTCAGTATGGCCAATCTTATTATTCTCATTGTTATTTTTTAAGGAAAAAAAATTTTTTTTTATCCATCATCTCTTACTCTTTTGGGAATTTCTCTTCTTCTCTTTTTAACTTGCCTCCCATATTCCTCCCTTGAGTCCTCATCTACAACTTTCATTTTCAATCCAACCATTATTTCCATCTCCGTTATTTTTTGCTGCCAGTCCACCCACAGATCTACCAAATCTTATCTTTTTTCCAGAAATGTTTTTCAATTTGTTGATTTCCATTTTTCTACCTCCTAGTATATATTCTCCCAATTTTATTTCACCCCGCTCTATTGTCTATTCTTTATCTCCTTGTTCTATTTGTTGTGCATTCTGTTCTATCTCATCCTCTAAGGTTCCAGTTATCTCCCCTGTTTCCTGGAATTTATTATCTTGATTGATCATTCCTTATTGCACATTTTCAGACTTTCCAGTTATATTATATAGCAAGTCCTTTATCTCCCTGAAGTTCTCCATCATAGCATCATAAATGTTTTGCAATAGTGGCATAGTCTCTTTTTGGAATGCCTCCAATTCTTCCTGAGGATCCATCTTGCCTTGTCTTGAAGAGTCCAAATAATACTCAATGCTCTATCAATAGTCTACCACTGCTCTAGAGTCTATTCTTTTTAACTCCCTGAAGCCAGCAGATTCCAAAATCTTAACATTGTTCATCAGAAGATACAATAGTTATAGTTCTATATATCCCACTATTGGTCAATAGGTTCCATTTATACGGTTCAGGGGTTTTTCGAAATTATCCTTTAGATCCACTCTTTAAGTTGTTAGTTAGTTCCAGTACTCAAAATCATTCCATTAGACATCCTCTAAATTTTCAAGGTTGGACCTCTAGTGACCATAAAGTAGATAGGTGTAGAACAGTAAATAATACAGCAGACCTTCAGGTATTCTTCTTCTCTTATCAGAAATTTCCAAGGCTGCTTGATTATTTTAAGAGTATAACATAGTATATATCCATTCACCAGTAGGTGGTGTGTCAGCTTAAAATTCAATGTTAGAAAGCCACTTTAAAGCTATTTCGCCAATTATATACTTCAATTTAATTCAAACAAAATATCCAATAGATAATCAGCTGCTTAACATTTTCATTTTCAAGTGTCTGATCAGAGTCATGCCACTAGAATTTATACCTCCAGTCTTTTCATATTTTATATCTTTCACTCATTTCCTGTTAGGGTACAATTTTTCTCTGCCTTTTCTTGGTTGCCACTTAAAAATATTCCAAAGAGCCTCTTTTCCCGGATTAATTTTCTTCTTGGGTCTAATCTTAAAAAGAAGTTAAGGTTCGCCTTATCCAGCTCCAATCACTGCGCACTCTCACCTCTCCAGCACAATCTTGGTTTCAGTTTCTTTGATTTCTGCATGATCTGTTAGTACTTTGTAGACAAGAAGACCCTGTCCCCTACTTGGAACTGTTTCAGTTTAGCTCTTTTCTTATCAGCTTGTCTTTTATGGGCTTGATGTGCCTCGTCTAGTGCCTTACAGGTGACGGGCCAAATACATTGAAGCTGTTCAATTCATTCCACTAAGGAAGGGAGCTGGGGTTTCCCCTGGGGCAGTTTTGGAATGGGTAGAAAATCCTGACCAGAAGCAACTTTAAACGGGGTGAAGCCAATGCTACTATGTATCGTGTTATTGTAAGCAACTTCCGCAAAAGGAACCAAGTTGGCCCAATTGTCCTGCTGGTAGTTTACATAGTACCTGAGGTATTGTTCCAGAACCGAGTTTGAATGTTCACATGCCCCGTTAGTTTGAGGGTGGTGGGCGGAGCTTAGACCCTGGGCAGAGCCTAACAACAATGCTATGGGCACCTCTCAGTGTTCTCAGTCCCAGTTTCTCTACCACCTTGGGCATTGGTAGGATTCAAATTGTTTTACTACTTGTTCTGTAGGCGTAGCTTGGTGGGCGTGGCTTGGTGGGGGTCAAGGGACTGAGTGGGTATGGCCAACTCGACATCACTCACAGCAAGGTGGGGCGGCACTTGCCTACGTGCCATCTGCTTGCAGAAGGTCCTGGCGCCATGAGATGTGTGCACACTCTGTGTGTATGTCTGAGAAGGAGAAGACTTGTCCGAACTTTTCTGCCTCCCTTCACAGCAGAGCTGCTCAGAAGGCAGCTCCTGCAGCCTGTCCTTTTATGGTCCCCTCCCCCCCCCCCCCCCGTCGAAGTACCTTAAAGGGACAGACTGTGGCGGCTTCCTTCTGAGCAGCTCCACTGCAACACCAGTGGAGCGCAGCAGGCCGTTTTCTGGCCGGGTCTGACAATGGGTTGCGGTTGCACACACACACCAGCAGGCAATGGGGAGCGTGTGCACAGCCAGCATGAAGAACAGGGTGGCGACAGTGGCGACGGGACTTCAGGCCTCTTTTTCGGCCTGTAGTTTTCTGTAGTTTTTGGTACAAGAAGCCTGCAGCCACCTCTTTTTCAGCGCGAGAAGCCTCCAGCTGCCGCCTCTTTGCCAGCCAGAACCAAGCTGGCAGCAGTGGCTGGAGGCTTTTTGGGCCAAAAAAGAGCCAGCGGTTGCAGGCTTCTTGCACCAAATGCCAAAACGGATTCTTACCTAATAGGCATATAAAAAATAATATATGAACTATAATGAATGTACTGAAATATTATGAAGCACAACCAGGAAAACAATCAGCATTGAGATTATTGATGCACAAAAAGCGTTTGATAACTTGAATTGGGATTTATAAATCAATTAGCAGTGATGAATTTTGGAGAAAAATTTATTGGAATGATCAGAGCAATTTACTCAAACCAGGTGGCAAGAATAATACTAAATGGAGAATTAACAGAAGGTTTCAATATAACTAAAGGGTGAGACAGGGATGTCCCCTATCCCCCCTGTTATTTATTCTCTCAATGGACTTGTTAATATTACAAATCAGGCAAAATCAGGAAATAAAGGGATTAAAAATTAAAAAGGAGGAATATAAAGCACAAGCCTTTGCGGATGATCTGGCATTCATTATAGAAGATCCGTTAGAAAATGGGCAAATATTATTACAGGAAATAAAACAATTCGGTAAAGTAGCAGGGCTTAAAATAAATAAAGAGAAAATTAAAATGTTAACTAAGAATCTTACCAATAGACAAATTGAAGAACTGGAAGAGAAATTGGGGATTTTGAGGGCCAAAAAAATTAGATATTTGGGAATATGGTTAACGGCAAAATGTATTACGATAAAAGAAGATAATTACAACAGACTATTACAACAAATAAAAAAGGACTTGGACAATTGGGCAAAATTACAGGTATCATTAATTGGCAGAATCTCAACAATTAAAATGAATATACTACCTAAATTACTGTATCTCTTTCAAACAATACCAATAAAATTAGGGAACATTTTCTTTGAACAATTAAACAAAATGGCATCCAAACTTATTTGGTTAGGGAAAAAAGCCCTCATAAAACTTAAACTCCTGCAGGATAGCAGAAATAAAGGAGGTTTTGGCCTCCCAGACTGGGAACTTTATTATCAGGCCGCAGCCATGACGTGGCTCAAGGATTGGATCCAATTGAAAAATAAAAGGATACTAACGATAGAAGGCCACGATCTTCAACTTGGCTGGCATGCTTTCCTCTGGGAGGGGAAAAATAAATCCCATTCATATTTCCAGAGGCATCTAATAAGAGATTCCCTGCTAGGTACCTGAGAATTTTTTTAAAAAAATCATTATACGAAGATCCCAATTTGGTTATCAACGATGGAGGCAATGATCTATCCAAAGATTACAGATCTCAATAAAATGGTGAGTTATGCAGAACTTTTGGATAACAAAAGGAGAATTAAAATCGGCCCAGGACTTGAAAAAATAAGGAATTGCTATGGAATGGTGGCCTTATTTACAAATTAAAACAAGATTCAAAAAAGATTGTGAACTATATGGCATATAAGAGAAACAATTGGAATTGGACAAAATATTGCAAGGAAAGGGAGGGGAAATGATTACCAAAATATACAATTTTCTTTTAAGATATAAAATGGAGGAAGAGACAGTAAAGGAGACAATAATAAGCTGGTCCAGGAACATCATTCCTGGGGCATTGAGCATGTCCACAATGTCTGATCCTATGGGGTGAACAGAGACAAATGCAGAAAGATTGTCCTATAAATACAGGGCCCAAATCCATGTGAGATTTTATAGATGACAACTGGGTTAGATAGCAAAAGAAATTCCTGGGACTTTTTTTTACCAAGAGTATAACTTTACTAAATATTCCATATGGGTACAGAAGTAAAAAAGCCAGTTCTAACTATTTTGTGCATAGGAAAACCTTTCCTTTTTCCTCTGGACCTCCCATTGTACCCCAATCATTTGCACTCTCTTTGTTTTGGGAATGGTTTGTCTGCCTCAGACGTTCTCAGTTGGGTCAGGGGTGAAATCTGAGTGCACCAAATGCATGCTATGCGTTTTTTTAACTACCAGTAGCTTTTTTTTTCACGACTGGTTTGCCCAAACCGGAGCAAACCGGTAGCATTTCACCCCTGCTTTGGGTGCTGGGTCCTTCTCAGGCTTCCAATTAGCACATTTGCTTTCCACACTTCCCTCCCAAGCCTCCCTTACATTCCAATATATTCCCTCCCCCTTCCTGTTACTGTTGTCTGGTTGCGAGTGGGGCTGTGTAGCGAGTCAACCATGACAAGTATGCTTGTAACATACCTCCGTTCTGTGAGCTACACTGATTACTAGTGTGCTTATGAATAATCAGTGCAGCTGACAGAATTGAGATGTGTTATGAGCATACTCTGATGCACCCCAAACTGTTTTTGCAGTCATACCCTGGACCAACTATATATTCTCAGTAGTCTTCAAGAGCAGCAGAAATAATTGCAACAGGTAATTGTTCTTTTGGATGGTTAGGGTAGCCATCTTCTCTGACATAAACATAGCAAAGATAATTGCTCTGATGCACTGTTCTTTCTTCTTGTCTTGCAGTGGACGCTCAAGATAGCTTGTTGGAAATCACCTACCCATCAGGTGCCCTGCCTGTTCTGTGTGATCCCACTACCCCTATGCCTGAGGACACCCACCTTCTTCAGCCTGACCACAGCTTCTCCAATGTTTCCAGTTCTCTGGGCAGCCCTTTAGGTAGGAGTGACTGTTTGGTGAAGCTGGAATGCTTCCATTTCCTTCCTAATACGGACCCTCCTTTGGGCAGCCTGGAGCTCATCAAATTTCATGAGTCTGGCATTGCCTCTGAGTATGAATCCAACATGTCTGAGAGCGAGGAGTGGGACTCATGGGCCCAAGAGGAGCCACGTCGCCTGCTCAATGTCCTGGACAAACAGGCGCTGGGAGATAGCCTGGAAAATGAGGTTGCCCTTTGAAAGGAAAATGAAGTGTCTTAGGTCAGATGATATCTAAAATGATGTTTACATTTCCTTTTAAAAGGTCTCAGCAAGCATGTCTGTTTTTGTTCTCTCTTCTGAGTATGGATTCTTCCTGTGAAAGAGTGAATTTTTGGAGGAGTTATAGTTCCTGGTCCATACTGTTAGGCCACTTGAAAAACTACTCTTTTTCTACTGACAGAACAAGTATTACCTCAGATGTCCCACATCTCTGATCTTCCATCACTTTAGAGCATTGGAATCTCAAAACAATAGCTTTCTTTTAGAAAAGCAATTTTGAGAGTGAAAGGATAGTATTAAAAGTGCATGGATAAAAACTCAAAGCAATAGGAGTGAAGAAGTTACTGGAGGCATGTCTTCAGTGTACAATATTTCCCTTTGCCTCTCCCTATAAATGTGGGAAATAGAATAAATTATGCAAGTCAAGTAATGTATTTCATTTGCCTGGTTTTCAAAATGCCATTAGGAAAGAAAACATGTTGCATACAATGTGTTTGACTTTGGTACATAATTGCCTTGTTTGTATTGTGCTGCCTTTTGTGGATAGAATATGTAGAGTCCTGTTCTTAGCCAAAACTTTTCAACTTTCTGCCTTCCCTATTTAAGTCTCCCTATTTAATCTTCAGACAGGACCAGTAACCGCCTTATGTGTATAAAATTTGAAGAAAGTGGTTCAGCTTTGATCAAATTACATGTGGATAAATTGTTTAACCTGACATCCATGCCCTTTTGGAATTTGAACCTGATCATTCATGAATGTGTTTTAGAAAAGGCTCCCCCAATTCCAAAATAATAGCTGTAGTATTTTGTCTTTGGAGTAGAAAGTCCTTGTCAAATCAGTTTCTCCATCGTCTATCCCAAACAAATGCAGACTTTGTGGCTAGCCTTACACCTTAGTAAACCATCTCATGGAGTAGTTTATTTGGCTCCAGTTTAACATGTGTAAACATATCTACTGTCTTTCATTTGGTTGCCAGCTGTATCTTTGATGCAATGAGGTTTAGCACAGCCAATCACCTATGTCTTCTCCACATGATAGATTCTGCCCCATATAAATGGCCACTGATTATCTAGTAAAGATTCTGCTCTCATAATTGTGTGGCTGATATGCCATTTGCATATAGCCCAAATACACTGTGTCTGCAGTGGATGTGGAAAAGGGTTAAATTGGCATGTGAAGTTACTTTCTAGCTTGTATTTTAATTCAAATGATAAATAATGTTGTTTAGTGCTTGCTTTATGTTATGACAGTGTGATAAATTTACCTGGATCTGTCCTTTGAAATGTACCCAAATTAACTTCTTAATCATTAGCAGTTAAAATATTGTCTGCTTGATATTATGATTGCTGCTTGGGAATTAAGACTGTAGAGCTTGATGTCTATGATGTCCAGAGCTGAAGAAGCTTCTTGGATGAGAAGCGAAATGTCTTCAAAGAAAAAACAAAGTCCAGTTGCCTGCTGATAAAAGCACTTTTGGGACACTATAGAACTTGCTTTTGTTCAGAAATACTTTCTGCAAAATGGATCACCAGATTTTTAGTTTTGACTGTGGTAACTTTAAGGAATACAGTAGTTAGGTAAAGCTGCAGAAGAGTTAGGCAATACCAGATGACAGGAAAAGAGCTGATGTGGTCCCAATCTACAAAAAGAGGAAAAAAGGTGGATCCAATAAACTACAGACTAATGAGGCTGACATAAATAGCTGGGAAAATTCTGGAAAAGATAATCAAGCACTGCATTTGTAAGCATCTAGAAAAAAAAATAAGCTATTACTAGAAGTCAACAAACTATCTGTCACAAACAGATAGTTTACTTGGAATTCAGTAAGGCATTTGATAAAGTAGACCACAGACTACTTCTTAGTAAGCTAGAACAATCTGGGATAGACTGCATCACCACCAACGGGATACATATTTGCACTCAATGTCTAGTCCTCATTGGAACTACATCTAAATGGAGGGAAGCATGTAGTGGGGAACCTCAAGATGCTGCCCTAGGCCTAGTGTTCTTCAACAACTTCATAAATGATTTAGAAGGAGAACTCATAGAATTTGCAAGTGACATCAAGCTGTGAGAAATAGCTAACACTTTAAGAAGATAGACTCAAAATTCATACTTGACATACTTGAAAGCTAAGACCTGCCCAACAAAATGCAATTCAGTGGTGAGAAAAAGTAAGAATACACATAGGCAAGAAAAAATCAAATGCAAAGGATAAAATAGATTGTACCTGGCTCAACAGTAGTAACCGTAAGAATGATCTAGGTGTCCTAGTAGACCACCATTTAAATTTGAGCCAACTGTATGCTACAACTGCTAAAAAAAGCTAATGCAATCCTAGGTTCCATCAACAGAGGGATAGTTTCAACACATAAACTGTTAGTACCACTTTATACAGCACTGGTAAGACCACACTTGGAATACTGCCTCTAGTTCTGTTCAGCGTAATGCAAAAATGATGTTGAGACCCTAAAAAGAGTGCAGAGAAGAGCAACAAAGATGATTAGGGATTTGGAGGTTAAAACAGGGGTGAAATCTAATTTTTTTTGCTACCGGTTCTGTGGGCGTGGCTTAATTAGTGGGCGTGGCTTGGTGGTAAAGTGACTGGGAGGGCGTGGCTTGTTGGTCAGGTGGGCGTGGCCAAGTCAATGTCACTTCTTTGCCCTTTTTTAACCTACAAAACACAACACAACACAACAGGCTCACCCACAATATAAAAGCAGCTGTGCTAGACCCAAAATGGCCCCTGCAACAAGCAGGAACCTCACACAGCCACAAAAAGCTACAAAAAACATCTTTCACACTTTACACACACACACACAACACAACACAACACAACTGGCTCACCCACAATGTAAAAGCAGTTGTGCTAGACCCAAAATGGCCCCTGCAACAAGCAGGAACCTCACACAGCCACAAAAAGTCCAAAAAACCAACTTTCACACTTTACACGCACAAAACTCCACATACAGCTTTGTGAGATTTTGTGTGTTTGTGTAGTTAGAGTGAAACACTACAGAAACACACAAAATCTCAGAAAGATGCACAAATATTATTTTCTTTTATTTTTATTTTTATATAAAAGCAGCTAAATTTAAAACTTCCTAAACTTTAAATGGCTAGGTCTAAAAAAAAGAACAACTAAAAAAACCCCCAATTAACTATTTTTTTTAAAGCTCCCAAAGGGGGAAAAAACTTACCCAATAGAACAGGGGTCTCCAATCTTGGCAACTTTAAGACTTGTAGACTTCAACTCCCAGAATTCCTCAGCCAGCTTTGCTGGGAGTTGAAGTCCACAACTCTCTGCCTGCTAGATTGAAGGCAGGGAGATTCAGTTGTTTGCTGATGCAATGAATGCAAGGCGTTGCGACCATCAGCTAAGGTAAGCAAGCTGAGGGGGGGAGGGGGAGGGATTTTTGCTACCGATTAGCAGGCAACAGCTGGGATCGTCAGAGCTTGGCTGGTCAGAGCCATTTAAAAGGAAAAAAGTTTTTTTCTTTTACATGGCTCTGGCGATCCAAGCTGAGTTGCCTGATTAGCAGGCAACTCAGCTGGGATCGTCAGAGCTGGGCTCTCAGAGCCATTTAAAAGGAAAAAAAGGCTCTGATGATCACGCGGCTCAGCTGGGCATGGGGGGGGGGCAGGGATTTTTGCTACCGGTTCTTCGAACTGCCCGCCACCATTGCTACCTACTCGCCTGAGCCGGTCCGAACCGGGAGCATTTCACCCCTGGGTTAAAACATATGAGAATAGAATAGAATAGAATAGAATAGAATAGAATAGAATAGAATAGAATAGAATAGAATAGAATAGAATAGAATAGTTGGAAGGGACCTTGGAGGTCTTCAAGTCCAACTCCCTGCTTAGAACAGGAAACCCTATAGCATTTCAGACAAATGGTTGTCCAATCTCTTCTTAAAAACTTCCAGTGTTGGAGGATTTACAACTTCTGGAGGCAAGTTGTTCCACTGATTAATTGTTCTAACTCTCAGGAAATTTCTCCATAGTTCTAGGTTGCTTCTCTCTTTGATTAGTTTCCATCCATTGCTTTGCTTTGGAGAATAGATTGACCCTTTCAAGATCATTAAAGAGAGATCCAATTTAAAACTAAGGAGGAATTTCCTGACAATGAGAACAGTTAATCAGTGTAAAGGCTTGCCTCTGGAAGTTGTGAGTGCTCCATCACTGGAGGTTTTTAAGAAGTGATTGAACAGTCATTTGTTCAGATAGATATAGCATCTCCTGCTTGAGAAGAGTTGGACTAGAAGAACTCCAAGGTGTCTTCCAACCCTATTATTCTATGTTCTAAGTTCTAAACTGTCTCTGTGCAAAGAAAGTGGAAATTTAATTTGTACTGAATAGTGGGAAATATTCCAAATTATGCTCCTGTATATAATTATGATTGGTGGTCAGTGGCAGTGGTGGCCCTTTCTTCATTCCTAATTTTACTATTGGCAGTACTTCAGACTGAAACTGGGGTTCAATGGGGGTCCATGACAGAGAGCCAAGTATCTTTTCTTTTCATTTTTCTTTTTCAAAAATTGTCAAACAAATTCTGCTTTGCTTTCCTATTTTCATTTGTCAACTGTGTCATTTCATTCACAAAACATCTTCTAAACGTGAGGAATTATTACCTCCAAACTTTCTAATTGGAGTAGGATTAGGAGCAATGGGAGGTCAGAAATAATACATATCTGGACATTTTGTATGTTCCCAAAATTAGCAGATGCTGGTTATAGTATGTGACCAAATGCACCTCAGGTAGCCTCAATCATTCAGCAGATGCCTGTTGTGTTTTTCCATTAAACTAATTATAATATTATTTATATTTTTGGTGAGTTGAAATTATTGAGAACTCTTAAAGAGAATTATGGAGGAGGTCACTTGCAACATAGTTTCCTGAATATCTCCTGGAGCAGCCCTACATTCTAAGGAAATTGTAGGAAATTTGCAAAGTGTAGTAGCTGACTGAGGGACAAGAATGGAAGCATTCCTGGCTGTAAAGGCTTGCAGCCATGGCAATGGACATTGTCCTTCCTAACCTGAAATGGGTATTTGTGAAGAAAACTGAGGTGAAAATAAAGCTTTTCTGTTATATTGCAGTGGGTGTGGTGGTGGGTGTTCTCCTTCCTCCCTAAACTCACCTTGCTTTCCTCTGAAGGTCTACTTTCAGAGATCCAGGCCATTCAGGTGAAAACCTAGGGTAATGGCCCAGGAACAAGCAGAATGCCCACATGTTCCTTTCCTGACTCTCCTTTTCTTGCTTGGTGTGTAAC
Source organism: Pantherophis guttatus (assembly GCF_059756535.1). Lineage (NCBI taxonomy): Eukaryota > Metazoa > Chordata > Lepidosauria > Squamata > Colubridae > Pantherophis > Pantherophis guttatus. Next base: position 114,357,369 of record NC_142065.1, on the reverse strand, counting down.
TTCAGGAAAGCTTCTTTGTTTTTCTAAATTAGTTCCCCGTGAAGCCCAAAATGTACCCCAGTCTCCGAAAAACATTTAAATCACTATATGTCAAATATATCAAATCAGATCAGCTTTATTGTGACATCACATGAATGGGAAGTAGAGAGAACATAGCCCATTCCTGCATTGCTAAAACAGGAACAGATAAGCCATAAATCAAAGCACATTCTTAATTCATCAGCTGGATTTTCAGGAATGCAACTCAGGGAGAAAGTGGCTTCTGAATGAATTAGGTGGGTGACTTATTTCCTCACTATTATCTTTTATCCTGCAAACCTAGTTGAAAGATAGAAAGAGAGCATTGTGGCCTCTGGTGTCTGACAACCATGATAAAAGTAATGGGAGAGGAGGAAGGGCTATTCCCAGCTCCTGTGGGCTACCCCTCAGGCCAGGTCCTATTGTGAAAAATTAATCTCAGGGCTGTGCTAAGGACATAGGTAATGCAAGGAAGTGATGGTCATGAACAGGAAATAAATGTTGAGAAATGGAAAGGGTATATATAGATCCAACTGGCAAGAAAGCAAGTATGAGGATGTGGAGATGGAGATGGGACACTAAGAAGATGAAGCTGCAAGTAGCAAAAGCTAGAGCAATCGATGCAGCAGTAGCAATAGCATCCTCAGCAGTGGTACTCACAGATACATTAGATGAACATACAATGTAAAAAGAACACCATCAGCTCTACTTAGCAGAATCCATCTCTAGCAGGCTTCCACCCACCCACTTGGAAATCCAGAACTGAATCCCTAGGAGTGACTCAGGTTGTCTATCTGGTTGCCTAATATTAGTGTATTTTTATACTGCATGTATTTTCTCCAGAAAGCCCCCTGGTATTTCTATATCTCTTGTGTTCTTTTGCTAGATCAGTGGTTATTATGGAATTATTTTCTTTGTAAGTGCACTTAAACCCAGGGTTGTGATGTTGGCTTTTGGCTTTTGCTAAATAAATCTTCCTTATTTCTAAAGCAAAACTGTTGTTTCTGCTTTCTTTGCTTCCTTTACTTTCTCTGTTCTTTGCAAATCTGCTTTTTTACATTTTGTGAATTGAATCACAAAAAGAGATGGGTGATTTGTTCAAGGTTCCTAAAAAGCTGCAGCTAAGGCATCTTCTGTAGAGAAAAGCTGCATAGGAATCAATGGCTAATGTTGTCATTAGCAGACTCACCTTCTCTTTTCTCCTGGCCAGTTCCGCCACCTGAAATGCAATGCACTTTTTTGATTCAGGGAGAGGATCGCAGCACTGCCGCCCGAAAATTCTTTCCTCTCTGAATCCAAAAATGGGGTGTGCGGAGGCCAAAAAAGTGCATTGCATTTCAGGCCTCCGGGGGAGAGATTGAAGCCTGCCGCCGGCTGCTCCTGCCACTGAGAGGGAAGCGTTAGCGTGAGAAGCGCTGGCTGCGGGGGCAATGGGGTGGCAGCAGAAAGGATAGGCGTGCCAGGACTTCAATTTCCCCACCCCCAGCCTGGGGCCGCACTAGAAGCCTGCTCGTGCGGAGAGACAGGAAAGCCCCGGCTTGCCACCGCACCCCTTTGCCCCTGGGGGTGGCGGTTCTCGCATTGCCACTTCCCTGGCAGTGGCAGGAGTAGCCGGCAGGGCAGAGAGGGCAGCGGTGTCAGGCCATTCGCGCTGGCTAAGAGGCAGCGGAGGCTCCTCCTCCTGCCAGCCTCGCACTCCAGACCATATCTGGTCTCCCCCTGTGACAGCCCACGTGGATCCCAGGCAGTGCAGGTTCAGGGCCTTTCCTCACAGCGGCAGTGTGGTGACGAGGCAAGCAGGCGTGCGGGCACAGGGGAGCGACTGGCAGCAGTGCTCCTGGCTGGCAAGGGATGGATGTCCCAGAGCTGCATGCAGGTGACAACGGCATGGCTGGTGCGCACCTACGCTAAGAGCGCGCTTTCAGCTAGCCACTTCCGCACATGTGAAGGCCAGCTGATCATCGTGGGCCCATGCGCACCAGTAACCAGCAGACTAGCTGGCTGGTGTGCATGCGTGCCCCGGAAACCTGGAAGAGGAATGAGCGACACCACGTGTGCCAGGCAACATGGCTCTGTGTGCCATTTTCGGCACATGTGCCATAGGTTCGCCATCATGGCACTAAACTGTAACATCCTAAGTTAGTCTCAAATGCAGACATCTATGACCAAATTTGCGGTGGGAACTGATTTGTTCTGAAATGCTGATACATTCCTCCTATGAAAACCATTTAATGAATGTCACTATCATAGAGAAGAATAAATATTTCTTTGTGAGAAAGCACATTCAGCAGGATACAGACGTAGAGCAGCAGAGAATGTATAAGCAACCAGAATAATAGGCTGGACTAATTGAATGTTAACATACAAAATACACCAATATTTTAACAGGAACTGATATTTAGTGACATCATTTGGAGCCTGTTGACTTCCCATGACCGGAAGTATTCAGTTTCTACCTCTTCCTTAATGGGGAAATGTAAGAGAAATGATGGTGGCCAGCACTTTTGAAGTGATTCTTAGAAATGAGACTCTACAATGAAGTGACTCAAGATCTCTTCAGAATGAATTTAGGGAGCTTCTAAAGCTCTTGGTGGTTAATAGCAGTTATTCTTCTATAATGGAAGACAGAGGTTTCTGTGCTTAGGCACACAGTAAATCAGGAACTAAATGCTTTTCTGCTCATAAAAGATATCAATTAAACATGCAGGAAAAGAGAATGATGCTTTCTTTTACTTTTTCTAAGAAATCATTTTTAATTAATCATTTACTCCATTTTTTTCAAATGTTTAAATCTTGAGGTTTTTTTCTTGCAGTGTAAAAAAGAAATAGCACAGGAAGAAAATTACTCTGAAAATTCACTTGCATCATTGATATATTTGTCATAAATTGCAGTGAACTCTCATGTTTTCAAAGCAAGTTGTCCTTTCATGGTTCCTAGAAAGAAGTTAAACATGCAAAGTGCTATTAAAAGGATGAGAAATAAGGATCAAGCAGAAATACAAAAAAAATGTTTTAAGAGCTGTTACTATATGCTACTTTTCAATGAACACAGGTTATGCTTTATATCTTCAGGCAATCATTTCGGAATAGGAATATTATAAAATTCTTACTAAATGTTTGCAGTTTAGAATCTGAAGATATATGAAAATGTAGACAATGTTAATATATTCAAATACTGAGGTTATTCATAACCCCTCATCTTAACAATGTATTTAAACAATCATCTTTGATCATGCATGGAATTACTTTTACTGCAGGTTTAAATGCTGAAAAATCTAAGCGTATGTTAGTACAGAAGCCGCCTTCCATAACTATTTCAAAAAAATTTACAGGATCAACTCTCAGTAATAGGAAAGCTGAACAGAATACAGAATGCTCCAAAATGAGCATAGTTATTTTGAATTGGTGCTTCCTACAGCAAACCTGTAAAGGAGTGGACAAGTATACTCATGATTTTTAAATGTTTTAATTGGACCAAGTCCTGAAGTAGAAGTATAAGATCTTTTTCAAACGCATCATTAAACATACACTGTCTGCACTTTTTTAGTTTCTATTTTCCTGCAAAATATGTTCGCCACCAATAAGTTTGCCACTTAACATGGGTCTTTTAAAATTTTGCAAAGATCCAAAATGTATAACTGGCAGTAAAGTTGGGTACATTGTATAGGGCAGTGTTGGTTAACCTTTTTGGTGTCGAGTGCCTAAAGCACGTGCATGCACATGTGAATGCACGCACGTGTGCCCAGCCCCCCAAAATGCAATGCGAGTGCTCCCCCGCACATGCATCCTGGCTTTCTGTTTTAGCTTCCAGGTTGGTGCAGGAGGCTTTCCAGGCCCAAAACAGGGTGCAGAGGGGCCTCGCACAGTACTCCCATGCCCCGTTTTGGCTTCCAGGTTGGTGCAGGAGGCCTTCCAGGCCCAAAATGGGGTGCAGAGGGGGCCAGGCACACATACAAACCTCCAAAATGCAATGTGAGCATCCCCTGTGCATGCACCCCGCCCTCCCATGCATGCACAGCAGAGACCTGAAGGGAGGCACGTGTGCATGTGCGGTAGAGCTGGGCTGTGGTGACGGCTGGTATGCCAGGCGACATGGCTCCATGTGTCACTTCGGGCACACGTGCCATAGGTTCGCCATCACCAGTATAGGGTGTTTAATCTTAATTGAAACTATGAATTATTAAACTTTTTAAAATGCCAGGCAGCACTAATGTGGTACATAAGGTCACTAGGTTTTGCATTTCCACTCTTAAAAAGCAGCAAGAAATGTAATGTGTTATTTAACTGTTTTCCTCTCACATCTCTTATGTAGTAATTCCTTTCAAAATTTGTGCAAAATGGAGAAGAAATCAAAGAAGTTACTAGCCTAAACAATGTAACAAATGCACCTTTGCTTCCCTTCAGACATCCATCTCTTGTTTCCTGTGCTATATGCTGGAAAATGTGCTATACAGTTTCTTCCAGTTGTTGAATGCAACATTTATCTGCTGAAATTAGAATTTTGGCTTCTGACTCAGTCTGCTGGGCTGTGGGAGGAGGATCAGAGCTTGTGGGATGTTTCCTGAAAATGAATGAGTGCATAGAAGAAAAATGAGGGAGTTTTAACTGGATCTGTTGAGGGATTCATAAATTTGGTCCTCATATTCGTGACTACATAGACATTATGACCTTTTAAAAGGGAAAATTAAATATATAGTCTTAATTATTCTACTGACATAGTCTTTTTCTCTCTTTCAGATTTTCTTATTTTCAAGCACTGGCTATATTCACACACTATATTACGCCATAAACTAACTATATAGGCTAAGCTAATGAAACATTCTAAGTTACAAAACAAAATAAAACAAGGATACTATTCTGTATAAATGCAACCGTTTATTGACCCAGAGAAGTATTTGTGGGAATACTGTCTCTGGTCTGAGAACAGAGACAATATTCCCTTTTGTTTAGGTTCTTGAAATATACTCTCAGCCCATTTCTCAGTTTGCAATTTTGTTCATTCTTTCCAGTTTGGGTATTCCTCCAAACCTATCTACTAGTAGGACCTGCGTTGCAAACTACCAATGATCTGAATCAGCTTTCACAGGAAAAGGGGCATATGTTTTATCTCAAGGTGACTTTTTGGTAATCAGGCCATCAGTTCAGCTTTTGTTTTTGGAAATACAGCAAATAATCCAAGTGGGCAGTTCTCTGCAATGTTGCTGGAGAGCAACTAGTATGTCTAGCCTGACAGAGCTGAATTAGGAGTGATATGATAACTATGTTCGAGTACTTAAACAGTTACAGAGATGAGGGGTTGACTTATTCTTCAAAGCCCCTGAGGGCAGGAAAAAAGGCTTGTTGGGTGGAAGATTGTTAAAGAGAAACCCAACCTGGAACATAGGAGAAACTTCCTGACAATAAGGACTATTAGTCAATGGAACAGCTTACCTCCCAGAGTTGTGAATGCTCCATCATTGGAGATTTTCAAGAAAAGATTTGACAGCCATTTTTCCAGGATGCAATAAAGTCTTCTGCTTTGGACAGGGAGTTAAACTAGAAGTCCTCCAAGATCCCTTCTAGCCATATGATTCCATGATTCTATGGTAGTAGATAAATCTAGAGGGAGCTATTCCAGTGACCAACAAGGCATCAGCCAACTTTGTATCTGAGGATAACATGAATAATGCTTTCATAAAAGCAAGATTGAAGAAAATTGAAAATAAAAACAATAGGATCAGGCTTAGAGAAATGTTAGTAAACTCTATGTGTAGAAATTCAAGATTTTGAGAACAACCTGTTTGATTGCATCTGGGTAGAGATAGAAAGAGAGAGAAGCAAAATTGGTCTTTGGGGGATTACACAGACACCTTTCTATGCAGCATTTTACAGATTACTCAGACAACTGGAAAACATGGATGGTTCTTTCCTAATAAAGATGGTTATCCTTTCAGATAAGTGAGCTTTAATAATAAGTAATTTCAAATATTCTGAGATCTGCTGAAACTTTAATTCTACAAAAATAGATCATCAAATAATGTTTCAGATTGTCATTGGAACTTTATCATTTAGAATGTAAAAGAAATAATAAAAATTCTCCACTTTAGGCACACACACACACACACACACACAACAAATAAACAAGGAGACCTATTGTCCTAACTTAATTTTACAAGAAGAAATGTGTTGAATAAGAGAGGCAATAGAATCCAGTAGTAGGCTGGATTCCCAGGAGGGAGAGGATGTATTCCAGAGGAATAAGCAGCAGCTCAGACCAGATATTTTGTGTGAGAGAACGAGTGAAGACAGCCCCTCCCTAATAGTTCTCAGAGAATATAGTAGATGCAGATAAAATGCTTCATTTTGGCAAAATGCTGTCTATAGGAGTGGAACAATGAAGAAATCAGCTTTGGTTTTTTTGCCTGCCTGACAAGCGTCAAGTGAAGAAATTGGAGAATATAAGCATGTTTAGCGTGGACTCTAAAAACTCAGTCTAATCTGCCATGTAGTTTGAAGTGTAGGAAGGTCCCGTGGTGGAGTGATTGCTTCCCAAAAGAGATCTATGGAAAAGGTAAGCAACCTGAGCCATGACAGGAGTAGGAGAAGGGGATGGGACCCGGTGGGATGGGAAGTAGGCCCAAGAAGGGTAGGAAATGGAGCACAGGTTGCCTCAGAGGGTGTGGGAGACCCGGGACAGACCACATGCGAGCTGGGGAGGTGCTGCAATGCAGGTCTGGGCCTACCCCCATCCCTGAGACACTGCAGGCTCCACTTAACTGCAACAGGAGAGTTGTGATTGAGATGGTTAAGCAAAGTAATTATGTGGGTGCCTTTCTTTCTTTTTTTTTTTTAATAATTTTTATTATAAATTAGAAACAAAAAACAGAAAAAAGACTATAACAAGACAAAATCACATATATACAACTGAGGTTGATTCAACCCCCATATATATACAGTTTCTGAATAATATTACATATCATCATACTACAGATTCGATTAGGTTTTATCATATTGCATCTTGCACTTGTTAATCTTCTTATATCTTCTTATATCTAATATTACCTTATTTATATTTAGTTTGCTATTTACATATCTATGCCACATGCTTTCCTAACATCTATCTCATAACATTTTTACTTCTATCCATTGGTACCATTTATTCCAGCTTTGATTGAAAGTTGATTCTTGTCTATCTTTAAGAATATATGTTAATCTATCACATTCTGCACACCACAAAACTTTGTTAATAATCATCTGATCCGATGGTACTTCTTTCCCTTTCCAAAGTTGCGCATATGCAATTCTAACCGTAGTGGTAATATGTATGAAAAGTACCAGTCTATTTTCCTTATGCCCCCAGGGTTTATTCCTAATAAGTAGACTTCTGGTCTAAATTGAAAGCTGACTCCTGTAATCTCCATGAGCCAATCTTTTATCTTGCTCCAATAGTTTTGGGCTTGTAGACATGTCCACCATTGGTGGTAAAATGTACCCCTGGCTGACCCACATTTCCAACATTCTGCTGAAGTTCCAGGGAACATCTTTGCAATTCTTGCTGGTGGTATATGCCATCTATATAACATTTTAAATATATTTTCTTTGAAGGACACTGCCATTGTCATTTTTGCATTTCTGTTCCATATTTGTTGTCATTTTTCCAAATCTAATGAATATCCGAAGTTCCTCCTCTAGGCTATCATCGAGTCTTTAACTATTTCATCAGCTACTGATCGGGAGGTTATATACCTTGGTGACATATTTTTTATCACTCTTGTGGTGAAGTAAAAATCCCCCCATTGGCTTTATCTTTTTGATATCTTTCTTGGATTTGTGCGTATGCCCACCAGTCCAAGTTGATTCCCCGTATTTGTAGGTCCGCTTTAGATCTAAGGTTACCCCCACCATCCAACAATTCCTTGTACATCACAAGTTTATTCAAGTTGTATAGAGGTGGATAGGTAGTCACTTCAAGAGTCACAAACCAATATGGAACCTTACTATACATCATTCCTTTGATCTTATTCCATACCTTAATCAGGCATCCCCTTACATAGTGATTCGTAAAGTATGCTGTCCTGCTTTGGTTGGCCAAAGAAAATAATGCCACCCCTGCTGTAAATTATACCCTTCAATTTTTAATATACGCTTCCTCTTCAATATTATCCAATCTTTTACCCAACCAGGCAAGAGGCTTGATAATACCACTCCCAGTTGGGGAGCCCCAAGCCTCCCCTTGTTTTATGCTCCTGCATCATTTTCCTTTTAATACGTGGCTTTTTCCCTTGCCATATGAATTTTCCAATTATCTGATCCATTTTTCTAAAAAAGCTTTTCTCTAATCTTGCCAGAGCCATTTGGAAAAGATATATCCATTTTGGTAGCACGTGTGCCTTTATCACTGCCACCTTCCTAGCAGGGATAGCTGTACTTTCCTCCACTGATCCAAATCCTGTTCCATTTGCATGATGAGTTTATCATAGTTGTTCTTTTTTATCGAGGAGCATTTTGGGGTCAACCATATGCCCAAATATTTTACCTTTTTAGCTATCTCTAGCTATCTATCTCTGCTATCTTTAGATAGCATTCTCTATCTCCAATTTCCATGTCCCCTTAAGATTTTTAACAAGTAATTTGGTTTTGTCCCTGTTAATTTGTAGACCCACTACTACGCCGAATTCCTCAATACTTCTCAACAAATTTGGCCCCGAAGTTATTGGCTCCTCCAATATAAAAACGAGATCGTCTGCAAACGCTTGTATTTTAAACTCCTCCTTCCTGACATTAAGTCCTTTTATTTCTTTGTTTTGTCTGATTTGATTTAGTAAAGGTTCCAGAGTCAAAATAAATAAGAGACTTCAGTGCCTTCCGCTGTGCCCTTAAAACCACTTTTTCCAGCAAGCTGGGCTGGCTTAAGAAGAAATTTTTAAATGTTTTAATTGGTTTGTGATTTTTAATTTTTGGGCCAAATTTATATATATTTTAACTGTTTTTTTAATATTTGTATTTCATGTTCTTAATTCTGGCTGTACACCGCCCTGAGTCCTCAGGGAGAAGGGTGGTATATAAATTGGAAATAAAATAAAATAAAATAAAATAAAATAAAATAAAATAAAATAATAAAATAAAATAAAATAAAATAAATAAAATAAAATAAAATAAAATAAAATAAAATAAAATAAAATAAAATAAAATAAAATAAAATAAAATAAAATAAATAAAATAAAATAAAATAAATAAAATAAAATAAAATAAAATAAATAAAATAAAATAAAATAAAATAAAATAAAATAAAATAATAAAATAAAATAAAATAAAATAAATAAAATAAAATAAAATAAAATAAAATAAAATAAAATAAATAAAAAAATAAAATAAAATAAAAAAATAAAATAAAATAAAATAAAATAAAATAAAATAAAATAAAATAAAATAAAATAAAATAAAATAAAATAAAATAATAAAATAAACAGCGGGGATAGCGGGCATCCCTGCCTAGTTCCCCTACGTATTTGTATCTCCTCTGTTGTTTCACCTTCAATTAATACTTTGGCATATTGCGCCATATAAAGTGCCCGGATCGCTTGCGTAAAGCTAAATCCGAAATCCATCTCCTCAATTTGTAATAAAATTAAGTCCCAATTAACCCTATCAAACGCCTTTTGTGCGTCAAGGAACATTAGAGCCATTTCTTTGTCTGTATGTGTTTCATAATATTCCAATGTATCCATGATGGTTCTAATGTTGTCTCGTAACTATATGGCAAAAAGCCATTTTGATCTTGAGGGATGTATTCGTTTAAAAAAATCTTCAACCTTTCCGCTAATATTGATGTGAATATTTTGTAGTTTGAATTAAGCAGGGAGATAGGTCTATAATTTTTAATCTGTGTTCGATCCGAATCAGGTTTGGGAAGCAACGTAATATAAGCTTCCATCCATAACCTGGGGACTATACCTTTAGTTAATACCTCATTAAATAAATCTTTCATGTTTGGCAATAATATATCATATATCTCTTTATATAATTCGGCTGGTAGTCCGTCCAGTCCCGGTGATTTACCATATTTCTGCTTCTTAATAGCAGTTTCAATTTCTCCTTCCCTAATCTCTGAATTAAGAATATCCTTCATATCTTGTGGGACTTTAGCTAATTTCAAGTTTTCAAGGTATGCCCTTACTTGCGTCTCCTGTATTCCCTCTTTTTGATATAATTCCTCAAAGAAATTTATAATCACCCTCTTTTTCCCTTCCACATTCCCCACAAGAGTTCCCTCTCCATCTTGTAAGGCATCCATTCTCTTTGCTTCTATTTCTTTTCTTAACCTATATGAGAGCCATTTACCTACTTTATTAGCGTGTTCAAAAAAATGTTGCCTCCCCCGTTTAAGTTTGTTCGCCAATTCCTCTTGGTTTAATAGTGATAGTTTATGTTTAAGAAACTCTTTTCTCTCTTTTATCTTCCCATTTCTCGGGTCTACTTGTAATACCCTCTCTTCCTTTTCTAATTCTTCTAGAATTTTGCCCCTTTTTTCTCTCTCTAATTTCCATTTATGCACCAAAATTTTTATCGAATATCCTCTTATAGCCGCTTTCATAGTATCCCATACATTTTGCAGTGAGGTATCCTCTCGTCTATTTTCCTCGTAGAAAAGCTTTAATTCTTTTTTCAATCCCATAACAAATTCTTCCTCCCTTGCCAAATCTGTCCTCATTGTCCACTTTCCTCTATATTTTCTCTCTTTCCAACTTACTATCACTGGATTGTGATCCGCCCATTCGTTTGGTCCAATTTCTACTTCTACAGCCAATCTTAATATTTCTGGAGTAACCCAGATCATATCTATCCTGGATCATTTTTAGGTTCCAAATGTTTCTGTATATATATCACTACTCCTCTTTTTTTTTGGTCAGCCAAGAACACAAATAGATCATCTAATTTGGGACATAGGAGCAAATTCTGGTAACCTTTCTTAATATGTACTTCCTGCAATCCTATTATTTGGTATCTCCCCCGCTGTAACTTCATTTGTATTTTCTTCCTTTTGTTCGGTAGGTTTAATCCATTGATATTGATTGATATTAATCGAAGTCCGTCTCCTGCCAATTTATTTATTTAGTTCTTTCAATCTGTTTCTTTTTCTGTCTCGTCACCATCTGGGATCCCGAGCCCCCACTGATTTGGTCTTCTCCTTGTTCTCTTAAGGCCTTCTGTTCCTTTATCACTTCCATTTCCAGCTGCTCTTCTTGACTTTCGCTTTCTATCTCTTCCTCGCTCTCTTGCTTATCAGCTTTAAAGTGCACGTCAAAAAATTCCTGCACGTCTCTTAGGTCTTCTATACGTATCCGCTTGTCTTGCCAGCTTATAATTAGCGCATCCGGTAATAGCCATCTATATCGAATCCCCATCTTCTGAAGCCTTTTCATGAGAAATTCATAATTTTTCCTTATTTCTCTTACCCATTTTGGTAGTTGACGTAATATAATTATTTCTCATCCTTTATAGGTTATTTTTTGGTTTCTCGCCTTTTGTAGTACCTCATCACATAATGTCTTCTTGGTGCAGCGTACATGAACTTCTTTTAGTAGGTTATGACGTCTAGCATAACTAGTATATACTCGAAAAGTTTCATCTATGTATCGGTATACTTCTTCTCTATCCTTCCCTGTAATCTCTGCCACCATATCCATCATGATTTAATCCAAGTCCTCATCTTTGTTCTCCGGGATATTCTGAAACCGTATGAAGAAGGCTGCCCTATCCATCTCCATAAATATTAATTCGTCCTCCAACTTCCTATTTTCCCTAGATTGTCTTGTTTCCAGTCGCATCACCTTCTCCTCCACTTTCCCCACTTTAGCCTCCATTTCCACAATTCTCTCCCCATGTGAGACCATTGTCACGTTCATCTCTTCTATTTTAACATTCATTTGCCGTAATTCATCGCTCACCGCTGTTACATCTGATTTCAATTCATCTATTCCTTTAGACATTGTTTCTTGGTTTTTTTACCATTGTCATCATTGTATCTTGTAATGTTTTGAGAATATCATGAAGGTTTGAGGGTATTCCAGTTGTGCTTGAGGTTTTGCCTGTTAATGCCATTGATGTCATATCTTCCGCTAGTTTGTGTGCCATTGGAGAGGTCGTAACTGGGGATGAGATTGATGGTACTGTAAATGTCTTCTTCTTGGTAGTAATTGTAGTTGTAGCCTATCTTTGTTGGACAGAAAAGGTTAATCCACTCTAGCATACAGCGTATATCTTTGCCCTAGTCTTATTCTCTTTATCCTGTATATTGCTTAACTTTACTTATTTGCAGTACTCTGAACTGGCTATTTTAATTCTATTTGTCAATTATCAGTTAATAAACATTCACAAATATAAATTCAAAGATATCTCAATTATAAGGATTCAACAGGATAAACAGATAGAACACTTAATGGATCTAGACGCTTTGATTCAATATTAATTAGGCAGTTTATGAAAAAACCAATTTAAATAATTTATAGCTTATAATCCTGGAACTTATTCAGCTTCGATCTTTAGTGCTAGGGAAAAGAAAAAATTGGTTGGGAGGGGAAGGGTCTCAAAAAAAAAAGATCAAAATACAAATCCTGGAACTTATTCAATTTCGGTCCTTAAGGCTAGAAAAAAGAAAAAATTTGGTGGAAGAGGAGGGGTCTCAAAAAGAAAAAAAAAGAGGTCACAATGCAGTTCTGGTATCAGCCACAAGATGGTGTCCAAGTCTTTTATATATTACAACTCCACTAGAAATGTTCAGTCTCTAAACTTCCGCTTTCCTTTTCCCTCCCGATCGCTCCACTGGAGGCTTGAATCATATAGTTGAGTCACCACACTCCTCTTCCACCGCTCACGATTCAAATAGACGAGTAGCAGGTAAAAAAATCTAATAAGTCCAAAAGCAACTCCACGCTTGCCTTCAGACTGTCTCGCTCCAGCAGCAATCTCGTCTGAGCCTGCAGTCCTCGGCGATCCTCGGCTGATTTATTGCGTTTGTCTCCAGCCTTCTCCTTCCTGCCGCTTCCCCGATCACTGGCTTAGAAAGTCAAATGTCCGTTCCGATATAGATAGAAGTAATACAGTAATGGGTGCCTTTCTTAATGACCATCTCAACTTGCAACCATAATGGGTAGACTTCGTTCCATCGGGAATTGAGGACTTCCTATAAGCCTTCATGGTATACTAACTTCAGTGATCTTCGCTTACAACTCCGGTTAGCAATTGAAAGTTGCTGGTGAGCAGGTAATTGGCCTGTAGTTGCCTGGTGCTACTCATTTTGCTGGATCTTCCATTATCACATAGGTTTTACTAGATATTAACCAATGTTCACCTCGCAGTTCGTTGACTTAAATGGCAGTCCTGGCTGCAATCATTAGTGAATCTTCTGCAGTTGTTAAGTGCAATGTCATGAGACCACCACTTGCAACTTCTTGCTTGCTTCTCCAGTGACTTTGCTTATTGGAAGCTGGTTGTGAAGATCACAAATGGTAATCATGTGACTGTGGGACACTGCAACCATCGTAAAGGTGCCAGAAATATGAATGGAAAATTTTGCTTCTCCTAATTTCTATTTCTTAAGAACCAAAACACAGGTGTTTCCATCTTGAATTTTCAGTTTTGGGCTTTTCCAGTTAGTACAAAAAATAGTATTTCAGTGAACCATTGCAAAAAAACCAACCATTTTTTCTTTATTTCCTCAGATATAGTCAATTTCTTTACAGATCATTTGACAGACAAATCTCAAATTCCTTTACTGCCTCAAAGCTATCCCTGAAGATGTATTAATTGTAAATAAAATATGACCATTAATGATGATCAATTAGTTTGTTACTACTTTTATGGTAATTTGCTTAGTTATTTCTACATGGCAGAAAATTCCTAAATCAAGATGAAAGAACGACAGATGAGTGAATTTAGTTGCTGCAGAGGACCAGATCTATGAAATAATACAATTCTCTCTTTGCCTCCACCAGATTCTCACTCAGAGAATCAGAGTTTTTCCTCTTTTGTCTTAGGATAAATTGGACCAGCGTTATGATGGATTAAAAATATTTTAAAATATTCACTAAAGTAGGATTTTCCAAATAGCAGGAAAATAAATTAGGAACTAATGAAGGAGCAAGAAAAAAATGTTACTGGCACCACAGGCCTTGCATGAAGTCCAACTTTCGTTTGTACATATTAAAGTTGCTTTTATTTTAATATAGCAGATCAACAAGAAAAAGAGATTTTTCCACTTTTTTGCAACAGGTACCAACCTGAATTCCATTGCTGCTTCCATTGTTTTCTTGGATAATATCTCTGCCTAGCATCTCTCCTATTCACAGAGGCATTCTCTTTCTGTTTTAGTTGACCAAAGTATGTTTGAGAATTCAAACACTACCCTGACAGCAAAGTTGCCTATTGTCAAATCTGCCTTCCGGTCCTCCACTGGTACAAATCTGCGAGTGCAGCCAGAGTGGAAAATGGGCAGTCAACATCTAAAAAACCTCAGCATGACTGTTGGTGCAAAAGTCAGTGATTTCCTGCGCAGGAAAGAGTCCACCAACCACAGCATCTTTGGGGTAACAGAAGTCAATGAACGTGCTGAGGCAGCCCTCTCTTGTGGACAAAGCACATTGCTGGGAGGTCAGGACCAGGCAAATAGGTAAGTGGCTCAATGAGGTTTGTTAGAGGTTTTTTTTCATCTTTTCCAGATTTGGGGTATATCAACAAGGGCAAAATTTTAAAAAGCAATAATTTCTTCCTGGTTCTCTGCCACTAACTAATGTAACCCTAGTCTTACCTTTCACTCCTTCGAGATGTTAAAAATTAAAAATTAAAAGAAAGAGATGTTGCTCTAGGCCAAGCCAGAGGTCTTGAAAGACAAGTAACTTTGTTTTAACAAATGCAAAGCAGAGGGGGAATTCTGACTGATGAAATATTCAAGAGCATATCTTTGAATCTAAATTTCTCTGCTCCGTTTTCCTGTGCAACAGCTACTTGCAATGAAGAGACTGGGGCTCTGATTCAGTGTTTCACCAATAAATAAATAGAAGCTCCGTCCTCTGTCTTAGTCATTGCTAAGTATGTAGCAATGTATATGGTATGTAAATGGTACATACATTATCCAGTATGTATATAGTATTTCCCCTCCCCCTAAAATAAACATCTCTCTTGGACTTAAACCAAGGTTCATTCATTTAATTATTCTGGGGAGGTGGTGTGAATGAAATTGAAAGAGCCAAAAAAGGCATTCATCTCCTTCGTTTTAGTGCATGCATTCCTTGGAGGAGTGTGTACAGATAGGTGAGGCAAGCCATGGTCAGAAGAGGAAAGAGATGTATGTGCACAAGCAGAAGGTGCATGCAGTTGAAGTTTCAGGCTATCAGGCAGCCCAGCAAGGATGCAATCAAACATAAATTGCTTTGATAATGGTGGCTTAGAATGAGACATGAAGGAAATCACAGTTGGGCTTTGATGGAAGAAATTTGGAAAGGGGGATGTTACTAAGTTTTTCAAGTAAGTGAGCACTAGGACTACTGTGTGGAACTTTTGGAAGATGCTTTCTCTAGATGTCTTCTCTAAATATACCTTCTTCCTGAAGGTAAAATATTCCAGTTGTCAAAGTATTGACTGTTTTTTGATTGCCAAAAAGAGCTTTTAGTAAGTCTGTAAGTTGTTTCTTAGTGAAAAAGCTGTTGATAATCAAACTTATAACTTGAGATTAATTACAAAAGAATAGATAGTTATTAGTTTATTAATTACAAGACAAGGGTAGATACTTTATTAATTGATTAGTCTTATGACAAAAATATAAATAAAAATAAAATGCAGAATCTAATTCCAGGGTAAAGTAGATAAAAGAAAATACAGTAATAAAATACATACACCGTTTTCCCGAAAATAAGACATCCCCTGATAATAAACCCAATCGGGCTTTTGAGTGCATGCGCTAAAATAAGCCTCCCCCGAATATCAGCTCTCCCCGAAAATATTTAAACGCAGAGCTGGAAATCAGGTAAGATGGCAAGAGGAGCCCTATTTTGCTCCCCGCACCCCAAAATAATAAGACCTCCCCCAAAATAAGGCCAAGCGCTTATTTCGGGATTCAAAAAAATATAAGACAGGGTCTTATTTTCGAGGAAATACGGTATGTGTTTTATACATATGTGTTTTACATTTTTTATACATAAAGAATGATTCTTTATAAAGAATGATAAAGAATCAACATTCAGAGAAATACATACATACAAATACAGAAATAGATTGACTTACTGTGAGTTGACTGGGGAGCGCAAGGGAAGCTATGTTGTCGGATTCGTGCTGCAGGGATCGAGGATAGCTCCGTGTTGTCGAAGCTCAGCTCTCCTTCACTCTGCCTGTTTTAAATTGCCTTGGAAGCCATTTCGTCGGCTCCTGCCTTGTCGGACTCATTTTAAAGCGCAAGGGGCTGTTTTATCAGCCCTGCTTCACTCTGTGGCAGGTAATTGGGGTGCTTCAGGAGCTGTGTTGTTGGCTCTCTGCCTCTCTCTTAGGGACCCCTTGGCTTCTAAGGAGCTGTTTTGTCAGCTCCACGCAGTTCTGCCCCCATTTTGAAGTGCCTGTGGGCTGTGTTGTCAGCCCAGCGCCATTTTGAAGTACTAGTTTGAGGCTTATTCATCGGGTCTGTCCTGTCAGCCCTATGCCATTTTGGTTACACCTCCCAGGATTTTAAACGTTTGCTAACTCAGCTGGAATTAGTTTAACACTACATCCGGATTGCCTTTAAATTATCCCTGCCACCAATTATTTTATGATCACATTCTCTGCATTGTTTCACTGTCACCAGCCCTTTCAACATGGCTGATCGCAATCATTCCCCTTCTAGAAAATCCCAATCACCCTCTCAGCACAGAGGCAAATCTAAGGATAAGCACTCTACCAGGGCCAAATCATATAAGGCTCCTTCTTCTTCAACTGCATCAGAGAAAGATGCCAGGAGAAAGGCATCTGGCCTTAAACAAACAATTTGACAAAGCAAAAAAACTGGCAGAAGCCATTATACCTCCTACTCCTCCCCCCCCCCAAAGTGGCTACTCCCTCCACCTTAGCCCTGGGGCATGACATATCTCCTCAAATTCAGCAGGAGATCTCCTCTTGGTCTCTAAATGTTTCCACTGAAGCACAAGAGGCCCAGGCTGTCATCAGGGAGGTTTTCTCTCAGGGAACTGATTCTGTCTTGGATCCGCTTATGCAAGCTCGCGCCTCCAGGCCATCTGCCACTTTCACTCCTACGGTGGCAGGACTCAACCCAGAGGAAGGCCATCCGTCTGCCATTCCCCAGGAAATATGTGATCTCATTGCACAGACAGTGGCTAAGGGCATTGATGCGGCCCTCACCCAAAGAGGTATTCTGGCTCCATCATCTGCTCCCACACAGACACGCCAACTCTCCAGGGCCTCGTCACATTTGGACAGCGACTCCTCTGTGGCCACTCACTCTCCTTCTCATTCTCACTGCAGTGACCAATCTCTTATGGATGTAGAAGATGCTTTCGATTACAACCTCTCTGGGGAGGAGGAGGAAACTTCATCGGATAGACTCCGTTCCACGGGTCTTTTTCGACATAAGTTGTTTAAGACCTTACTACATAAGGCAAAAGCCATTGCCAATATGGGAGCCACTTTGGCACACACGGCAGCCTCTTCTGATCCCACTGACTTCACCAGTCTTCTTTGTACAGAAGCTGTTACTGAACAAGAAGTCATACCATCACCAAAACTCTTCATTGACACTGTCCAGCACCAATGGGCCCAACCAGGTTCGATTTCTAACCCCAGTGGGCTGGATAAGAAGCTGTACACAGTGGAACAGGAGCTCAAGGACCTCTTCAAACTTCCCGCGGTGGACGTTCCCATGGCCAGTCTTACCTCTCCTAGCATTCTACCATTCGATGCAGCTGAGGGTCTCCATACAGAGGATAGACGGGCTGAAATTTCCACCCGTAAGACTCACCAGGCCACTGCGTGGGCTATCAAATCTGCCACAGCTGCGTCCTTCTTCTCCAGGACGTCCCTTATTTGGCTGCACCAGATGCAGGCTAGAGCATTGCCTGAAGATGCTCGTTTGCATCAGGACATCAATAAGATGATCGCCGCTACAGAATATGCTGCTGATGCGACTCTTAACTCAGCCAAATTTGCTTCGCGCGCCTTTGCATCTAATATCACGTCTCGGCGTCTTCTCTGGCTGTGCCACTGGCAAGCGGACATGAGAACCAAATGGCGCCTGGCTGTAGTTCCCTTCAAGGGTAGTTCCCTCTTCGGTGAGGCCTTGGACCCTATCCTAATAGGGTCCAAGGGTAGGGTACGGACAAGAGAAAGATCCTCCTTTTCTCTTCCAGATGCTCTGATAGACGGTCTGCCTTCCCTTATCAGAGGCAGTCCTTTCAATCTTCTGACCCAGGTTTCCAAAACCCAGCTCCTCACCGACTATTTCATCAGACATCTGACAGGTCCCAAGACAGACAGTCTTTCAGAGACCGCACTCGTCAGCCTCAGGCCAGGAGGCCCTTTCGGGGCTTCAACTTTCGTCCCTACCGTAGAAAATAGTCTACTATTCAGGGGCCCATTGGCGGTCGTCTCGCCGACTTTTCCAGCGTCTGGCATACTACAACCACTGGTGCCTGGGCCATCCAAATGGTCTCCCTAGGAGTCACCTTGGAATTCATTTCTGATCCCCCAAGGTGTTTCATCAATTGTTCTGCAGCCACTGATCCTTCCAAGAGGGCTCTAATGGAAACCAAAATTCAGCACCTTCTGGCCATCAAACCAGTCCCTCCAGAACATCATGGTGCCGGCTTTTATTCAATTCTTTTCTTGGTGCAGAAGAAGTCAGGGGGCAGCACAGCCATACTGGACCTGAAATGCCTGGATGTCCATATAGGATATAGGCATTTTAAGATGCACAGCCTTTACACTATTCTGGGCGGCATCAGGGACAGAGGTTATCATCAATAGATCTCTGGGAGGCCTATCTCCATGTTCCCATCAGACCATTCCACAGGAGATTTCTCAGGTTCTGCTATGAGGGGGCTCATTTTCAATATAGAGCCATGCCCTTTGGTCTTTCTTCTGCCCCTCGCATATTCACCAAACTCCTGGACGTTGTGGCAGCTCATTTACAAGCGTCAACGGTCAGATTACAATGCTACCTGGATGACATTCTAATCCAATCTTCTTCATTCCAACAGGCACAGAAAGATCTCCAGGCAACCATTATGGCCCTCCAATAGCACGGCTTCACTGTGAACTGGGAGAAGAGTCAGCTAACTCCCTCCTCAGAATTGGTCCATCTCCGGCCCTGCATCGACACATGTCAGGTCTAGTCTTTTTGTCGCAGGAACGACGTTGCAACATCCAGAACACGGAGGTCCCTCAGGAGAGCACCTCTACTCCTGCCCTCTCAACTATTGGGCCAAATGATCTCTTGCTTGGCAATCGTCCCTTGGGCGCAACTGCACTCACGACCACTTCAGTGGCTTCTATTGCCAAGCCAAAAGGCAGGCATCAGCAATTCCAATTCTCAGATCAGGGTCCCCCCAAAGGTACTCAAATCCTTCCACTGGTGGATGTCCACAGCTTTGATGAGGGGCTCTAACTTCCATGAACCCCAGAGGTTGATTCTTACCACAGATGCCAGTCTGTTCGGCTGGGGAGCACATCTCAACGACCAGGTCACTCAGGGATGTTGGACTCCCAGGGACCTTCTCAATGACATCAATTGGCTAGAGTTGCGTGCCGCCCATCTCGCTCTCCACCACTTTCAGTGCCAACTGGCGGAGCACCACGTGCTTCTCAGGACGGACAACATCACGACAAGGCCCACGTGAACAGGCAAGGCAGAACACGCTCCAGGGTCCTAATGAGCGAAGCCGTGCAACTGGGACTATGGACGGAGAGACATCTGCTTTCCCTGCAAGCAGAACATATTTCAGGAACCTCCAATACCTGAGCAGACTGGCTGAGCAGGTCGACCATCGACCAGGCAGAGTGGCAACTTCATCCCACTCTCTTTCGGCAAATTGTGTCACGCTTTGGCCAGCCTCAAATCGATGTCGTCGCCAGTCTGGAGGACGCACAGCTTCCTCACTTCCTCACCAGATTCTGGATACCGGGGGCTGAAGGGACCAATGCCCTCCACTGCCAGTGGCCTCCGGGCCTTCTTTACGCCTTCCCTCCAATACCTCTGATACCGAGGGTCATGCGGAAGATTTTGGAGGAGTATGCGGAGGTCATCCTCGTTGCCCCATTTTGGCCTCGGCAGACATGATTTGCAGACCTCATGGGCCTATCCATCAGCCACCCATGGAGGATCCCTCCGGATCAGAGGGGCTCTCCACCATCTGGAGCCCCAGTGGTTCCAGTTAGCCGCCTAGCACTTGAAAGGGAGATCCTGAAGAGGGAGCACTTTTCTTCAGATGAAATATCCACTCTTCTCGCAGAGGGTCCACCACCCGTATTTACGATGCGACTTGGACTTCCTTTCGTCACTGGTGTTCCTCTTCGGAGATTGACCCCACTGAAACGTCCATTCCACAGGTGTTGGGCTTCCTTCAAGCGGGGCTGGACGTTGGCCTAGCAGTCAACACCCTACAACAACAAGTCGTGGCATTGGCAACTGTTCTCTCCTGCAAGGATCACGGCACGCTGTCCCAGCATCCATGAATTCGTTGTTTCCTATGGGGGGCTTCCAACCTTAGTCTCTTCCCCCCCCCCATCCACAGGTATCCTTCCTGGGATCTTTGCCTTGTCCTTCAGTCCTTAACAACATCACCTTTCAAGCCTCTGTCCTCCACCAGCCTCAAATTACTGACCTTTAAGGTTGCCTTCCTTGTTGTGGTCACATCCACTCGCAGGGTGTCCGAGCTTGCAGCCCTTTGCAAGGACTTGTGCATATTTCATTCGGACCGGGTCGTTTTGCGGATGGATCCCACCTTCCTCCCGAAAGTCAACACCTGGTTTCACAGGGCCCAAGAGGTTGTGTTACCTGACTTCTGCCCCAGGCCTACTCATCCCTCCGAATGCCGCTGGCACTCTTTGGATGTTCATCAGGCCTTGAAAAGGTACATCGTCAGGACAGCTCCGTTCTGTAAATCCAAATCATTATTCATTTGCTATCAACCGGGCTCCCTTGGTTCAAAGGTGTCTTCTTCCACTATCGCTCGCTGGCTCAAAGCCTGCATTTTCATGGCCTACAATTGAAAGAACAAGCCTTTACCTGAATGCCTTACAGCGCACTCAACGTGTAGTGCGGCCATCACCGCTGCTTGGGCCACCCAGGCTCCTCTTCTCGAGATCTGCAGGGCGGCTACTTGGGCTTCACCAACGCCTTTCATTCGCAATTACAAATTGGATATGTTTGCATCAGCCAAAGCCGCCTTTGGTCGCAGAGTGCTCCAACAGGTCCTTCCTCCGGAGGGTTTGCCTGACCCTAGGGATATTTAGCTTGGGTATATCCCATTCAATGGACTCTCTAAGCAGCGCAAGGGAGAAGGAACACTGTACTTACCTGAAGGTTCTTTCTCCTTGCGCTGCATGAGAGTCCATACCTTCCCTTTTTTGGGGGGTGGGGGGTCCCGGACTTTTATTAACTCCTTTTCCGTTCAAGTTTCTGTTTCTTCAGATCTGGACTTCGTTTCAGAACTGGGGCTAGACAGGAAGAGGAGGTGTGTTTATGCAAATTCTTACTCAGTCTCTGGCCAGTAACATGAGCATTAACCCATTCAATGGACTCTCACGCAGCACAAGGAGAAAGAACCTTCAGGTAAGTACAATGTTCCTTCTGTTCACAGAGTATAGGTTAGAGCCCAGGAGGAAATAGGACAATTTACAAGTCAAATTCCAGTGGGCTGTTCTTTCAACTAGGGATGTTAAGCATCTAAACTTAAGAGGGGCATATAGTTGCCAATCATGAATAATATCTTTGGTAGCTAATCATCACATTACACAGCCTCTCATGGTATAGCAGATGGTGGAAGAGCCCATATTTGGCCACAGAATACAACAACTCAGACCTGGGTCTAGAATAGGTATTTCTCAGGTATTTTTCAAATTGAAAAATAGTTTTATTCGTAGCCAACCAACTTAAAAACCTAATTTTGCCAATAACTCCATGTCAATTTGAGCACTGATATTTAGGACTCTGTTTAACAATTTCTCTGAGGCAGTTGAGAATAAATACTGGATGGAAAGGAGACAAGGAGATGTTTTTGCTTAAGTGAAAGTTTTAATGTAATACTTCTATTAATCTTTCCTGAACTTTTAGGCAGACACCAACAAGTGTAATTCCAAGGCTTAATCCACCCCCATTGAGTACCAAAAAGCGTACACCAAGAGCTCTGAAAACCACTCAAGATCTGCTGATTGCTTCCGAACCACAGATGAAGACTACAGAAACCTTACTTCCTAAGGAACTCCGGAAACTTCAGCGCCTACCTACTAATACAGAGGCAGCTTTTAGAGAGATTAATTCATTGACCCAGAGGGAAGTTGGAACCAGCAATAGGGCATTTGCTGTGCCTGATCTCATTCATAAGGAGAATATAGAGCCCAAACAAAGTGCAATTCACAGTTTATCTTCTTCCACTCTCCCAGAAAATGTGGCTCTTAGACTTGATTTAAGTGCTAGTAAAAACATTCCTGAACACCAAAGCTATAAGATGCCTTCAGAAGCAAAGATACCAACCTTAGAAAGTGAAAGTCATAGTCCAGACTTGTTGTCTTTTGAGTAAAACTGTCTTTTATTTGCAGCAGTGCCTCACTTTTATAGCCAAAATGGTCAACATAGCAGTTTCTTTATGAAAACTTCCTGAGCCAGGTGTTGGAATTGATCCTACATTTCCTGAAAGCAGCTTTCTATTCTCAGGAAGTGATGGCAGGAAGCATCTTGAGGAAAAAGTGGGTCTCTTTTCTAACAGATTTCTTGCAATTAGCTAGCCATAGGAATGCATTCCGCATACTATTTCTGCTTTAGTTCATTGTTTAGACAGGTTCAACAAAAATAATCTGCATAACCTGAATGTGAGAATTTTTAGTGGTGAAACTGCAACCCAACTACAACATTCTTGATATATTCTTCAAATTACTTTTAGATATCTATAGGATGAAAATGATTCAAAAATGAAATTGCCTTGCGTGAGCAGAACAAAAATGCAACAGTACTTCATATGAGACTCTCTATGCTGGATTATGATCACTAACAGAGTTTCTTGTTTCAAAATTTCATAAGAGTTGTTAACTAAGTGCAATTCAAAATCAAAGCATTATTTTTGGAGAGAGGTGAGAGGAGGAGAATACACTCTGGTCCAAAAATTATGTTGTGTTCTCTTCAGTTTCCCTGCAGAAATTTATGAATGTATTTCTTTAGGCATTGATCTGATTGCCCTGAGTGGAGAGGTTTTGGGCTTGTACTATATATAAAATGGCTTCATTAATATATCTTTTAATTCCTGAGGGTGAAAACCAACAAAATCTCTGTATAGTCACGTCCCTCAGAAGCAGGAAGAAACTCAATATGTGCCTTTCCTAACTTAGATCAACAGTTCCCTTCTCTGTTTGGGCTGGGTTTGACTTCTATAAATGTGATTAAATTCCACCCAAAAATCTAGCAGGAGTTCTGACCATTCAGGTGCCCAGGGATCTTGTTTGCCTTTCTCAAAAAGCATAGCAAAAAACCTAAACCTAATCCAAGATGGAGAAACTCTTATAAAGCAATATTATGCTTGAGTACCTCCCTTTGCCTGCCACCCAATTGTCTGGCAGGAAGAACAATCTTTGCTAGTTATGCCTTCCTGCCAGTCCATATAACCCTTCAGCTCTTCATATCAGTATCACTTGCTATGTAGGCATATTACTCAATAGTGGGCATTTGAAACCAAAGAAAAGGGTTGATGAACTGAGCACAATATACTGAAATTAATCTGCTCTCTGTTCACCTGAGAGGTGTCTTTCCTGCTCAGTATTAACTTTCTGAAATATTGAAATAGGGTGGGAGAGATTGTCAATGAATCTTTCCAATGCATTTTGCTATATGCATCTATAACTTAATGGGTTGAATATCTATCTAATTGTACTCCTTGAACATGTCAGTTAAATAGTATCAATCTCATATAGGAACACGTCCAAATTTGAAAAGCAACATAAGTGCTCATATTATTATTTTTAATATTGGAGTCATCTTGGAATGTAGCTATTTTTACAAGTTTACTTCTGTTATTACTATAATTCCTAGCTCTCTTTTTCTAACAGGGATTTTTTTAAAATTGATTTTACAACAACAACACAACACAATACAACATACAAAACACAAACACATGATATGTGTTTCTTTTTACATATCAGTTTCGTTCCTCTTACTTTCTACTATACACATTCCCCATTTTTCCCATCCTTTCTTATCATTATCTTTATCATCCCTTTATTTCATTTATAATATTTTACACATTTGTCACCTTCTTCTCTCCATCGTTTATTCACATTTACTTTCTCTAATCTCGAGCCACTCATACCACTTAGTCCATACTTGATAATATTCTGTATCTTCCTTTTCTTTTATTTCTTTCATTAATTTATCCATCTCCGCACAGTCCAGGATTTTCTTAACTATTTCTTCCTCTGTTGGGATCTTTTCCCTTTTCCAGGACTGCGCGTAGATTATCCTTGCCGCTGTAATTATATGCAGAATCAAATATCTAATTTCTTTGCTGTAAGTTCTGTTCAATATCCCCAGTAAAAACGTTTCTGGTTTCCAATCCACATTATAGCCAATTATCTCTTCTATCTATATAACTTCTAATTTTAATCCAATATTTTTTCGCATTGGGACATGTCCACCAGAGATGATAATATGTTCCGGGGACTTTTTTACATTTCCAACAATTTGGAGAATTGTTCGGAAACATTTTAGCCAGTTGTACTGGTGTGAAGTGCCATCTGTAGAACATTTTTAACTGGTTTTCCTTGAATGCCGTTGAAAGAGTCCTCCAGGTGCCGTCAGCCAAACAATGTTGACTGGCGGCCCCTAGGGGGAGGGCCTTCTCTGTGGGGGCACCTACTATCTGGAACGAGCTCTCCCCGGAGATACGGAGGGGAGATCTGCACACCTTCCGCCGTGCTTTGAAGACACTCCTATTCCAGCAGGCCAGCCTGGCCTAATTTTCTCCCCTTCTTTTAAATTTTAAAGTGAAATTTTAATTTGTTTTAAATTATTGGGAATTTTAATTGTCTCGGGCAAAAATTATTTAATTTGGTTTTAATTATGTTTTTTAACTTTTGTATTTATGTGTTTTATTTTGTGCCTGTTCACCACCCTGAGTCCTTCGGGAGTAGGGCGGTATACAAATTTAATAAAATGAAATGAAAATGAAATGAAAAGAGTCAATTTAATGTTTATTTCTCATAATTTTTCCAATTTCTCCAATTCTATATTGTAGCCAAAATTTTTGGCCCATCTAATCATGGTATCTTTAACTATCTCTTCTTCCACTTTATACCTCAGTAGATATTGGTATATATTACTAATTAATTTTATCTCTGTTCCATGAATAATTTTATCTAATTCTTACGGCTCCTTTCGTATTTCATATATCTTTTTATCTCTTACAAGTTTAGATTGCACTTGTGCAAATGTCCATCAATCCATCACCCTACCAATTTCTTGTTCCAATTCTTGTTTCGTTTTCAAATCTCCCTGATCATTTACCAATTCCTTATTTCTAATTATCTTATTTTTCTCCAATAAATTTGGGTATATCAATGCTTCTGTTGGTGATAACCACATTGGGATTTTAGTATAGTGTTTTTGTTTTGTTTTTTTCCAAATCTGTAGCAATACATTCCTGATTAAATGTGTTTGAAAATATTTATATGATTTATATTTCTCATTCCACAGGAATGCATGCCACCCTGCTTGCAGGTCATGACCTTCTATTGTTAGCACTCTGTTATTTTTCAGCTCCTTCCAGTCTTTTAACCATACTAAACTTGCCACTTGGTGATAAATTTCCCATTCTGGTAACGCCAATTCCCCTCTATCCTTTGTGTCTTGCAAAAGTTTTAATTTAATCCTGGGCTTTTTCCCTTGCCATATAAATTTGCAAATTAATTTATTTAATTCTTGAAAGAATGTTTTTCCTAGTTTTAATGGTATCATTTGGAACAGAAATAAAATTCTCGGCAATATATTCATTTTCATTGTTGCGGTCCTCCCTAGAAATGAGATTTGTAATTTTTCCCAATTTCCTAAATCTTTTTTTATTTGGTGTATCAATTTATCATAGTTGTCCTCCTTAATTGGGGAGCATTCTGCTGTAAGCCAAATTCCCAGATATTTTATTTTCTTAGTTATCTTCATTTTCATTTTGTCCTCCAATTCCTTTTCCTAACCCTTTGTAAGATTTTTTGCTATTAATTTTGACTTATCCTTATTAATTTTGAGTCTTGCTACTTCACCAAATTCTTCTATCTTTTGTGTCAATTTAGAACCTGTTTCTAATGGATCTTCCAAAATGAATACCGTGTCATCGGCAAACGCTTGAGTCTTGTATTCTTCCTTCCTAATTTTTAAACCCCTTATTTCCTGATCTTCCCTAATTTTCATTAGAAGAGTTTCGAGTGATAAAATAAATAGAAGAGGAGAAAGGGGACACCCTTGCCTAACCCCTTTTGTAATATCAATTTTTTCTGTTTTTATAACTACCCTGGCTGTTTGTTTGGAATATATTTTCCCCACCATTTTTTCAAATCTTTCTCCCAATTCCATATAATTTAATTGTGTTGTAATGAAGTTCCAATTCAAATTGTCAAAGGCCTTTTGGGCATCAAGGAAAACCAGTGCCGCTTGCTTTTCCGGATGGCTTTCATAATATTCGAGAACATTCATTATTATCCTCGTGTTATTTTTAATTTGCTGCCACGTCAGAAAACCATTTTGGTCCGAATGTAATTATTCAAAAAAAAAATTAATCTCTCCACTATTATTGTTGCAAATGTTTTATAATCTGTGTTCAGCAAAGAAATTGGCCTATAGTTTTGGATTTGTTGTATATCCGTGCCTTCTTTGGGTATGAGGGTAATGATTGTCTCTGTCCAGGTTGCTGGAATTTTTGCTATTTCTATCGCCTCATTATAAGTCTCCAACATTATCCATTGTAGTACCTCTTGTGGATTTTTATATAACTCAATCGGAATCCCATCTGGGCCAGGTACTTCATTGTTCTTTTCTTTTGTTATTTGTCTATTTAACATTTCTCTTTGTTCATCAGAAATTTTTCCCAATTTGGCTCTTCTATGTATTGTTTAACTTTCCATCTGCTATGTCTTCCTGCTTGTAAAGCTTTGTAAAGAAGTTTTGTATTATTTCCTTTTTTTCTTCTCTCCTATACTGTATTATACCATTTTCATCTTGTAACTGTTGTATTATTCTCCTTCCTTTTTCTTTTCTTAATTTATATGCTAGCCATTGGCCTGTTTTATTCGCATTCTCAAAATAATTTTGTTTCACTATCCTAATTTTCTGTGCCATTTCTTTTTGTGTTATCAAATTAATCTTATGTTTCATAATGTTCCATTTTTTCCTTTATCTTTTTATTTTGTGGATCCTTTTGTACTTCATATTCATTTTTTTTTTAATTCTTCCTGCAGGCTTTCTAGTTGCACTCTCTTTTCTTCATTTTTCTTAGAATTATATGTGATGGTCAATCCCCTTATATAGGCTTTTGTGGTATCCCACAAGTTTTGTATCGAAGTATCTTCTTTTTTATTTATTTGAAAAAATGTTTTCAACTCCCTCTCTAACATCTGTCTAAATTTTTTATCTTTACACAAATTCTGATTCATTGTCCATCGTTTATTTTGTTTTTGGGTTTTCCATTTTAATATAACTGGATTGTGATCGGCCCAATCATTTACTCCTATTCAATTTCTTCTATTTCATTTTGAATTTCTGCTGTTGTCCAGGCCATATCGATCCTGGACCATGATTGATGTGGGTATGAATAAAATGTATATTGTTTATGTGTTCTATGTGTCTCTCTCCATAAGTCTCGCAGATTGAACTCAGATGCTATATCAAAAAAGACTCTTGGTAATACACTTTTTTTCTTTTTCTTTTTTTACTACTTTTATAGTCTCTCTCAACTTCCACCACCGAATTAAAGTCCCCAATCATACAAATCTTTTCATAGTCCATGTCCACTAATTTCTTGTGTACATTTGTAAAGAATTCTTGTTGATTTTTATTTGGTGCATAAATTAATGTAAGTAGCATTTGTTTCTGTTCTATCTCCAATTCCACCATCAAAATTCTACTTTTGTTGTCTGCGTATCTTAGATTTTATTTTATTTTTTCCTTTACATATATGGCAATACCTCCTTTCTTTTTATCTGCTAAAGTTGTGTATAATGTTCCTAATTTTCTATTTTCTAATAATTTTCTGTATTTTTTGGTATATGAACCTCTTGGAGGCATATCACTACAGCTTCCAATTTCCTTAATTTATTAAATATTAGCGTCTTTTTCTTTGGGATATTTAGTCCATTAATATTTACCAAGAAAAGCTTAATTGCTTCTCCCATCTTCTACTTGATCTGTCTTTTTGTGTTTCTAGTCTCTCTTACTACCCTTCCTTTTGCTCCTCTTTCTACCCTTTCTTTTTCTTGTTTCTTTTGTAAGTCTTTCTCTATTTCTAGTTCTTCCGATTTCTCTTCCTCCTGACTTCTAGTCTCTAATTCTTCCCTACTTCCTTGATCATCCCCCTGCACGAAGTGGTGTTCATAAAATTATTTTGCCTTCTCCAGTGAATTGATCCTATACTTTTTTTCTTGCCATGTCACAAGTAAACCCTCAAGTATCAACCATCAATATATTTATATTTAATTAATTGCGTTGTTAAAAATTGATATTGGCGTCTTTGATCTCTTATCCTTCTTGATACCTGTTTCAATACTATGATTTCTTTGCCTCTATATGTTAATGTTTCCTCTCTTGTCCTTTTATATACTTCGTCTCTTATTGACCATTTTGTGAATTTAATGTGTACCTCACTCACCAACCTATGTCTTCGTGAGTAGTTTGTGTATACTCGATAGGTTTCATCAATATCTCGTCTTATTTCCTGTTTATCTTTTCCTAATATCTCCGCCACGATTTCTGCCATTTT
Organism: Pantherophis guttatus; assembly: GCF_059756535.1. Classification (NCBI taxonomy): domain Eukaryota; kingdom Metazoa; phylum Chordata; class Lepidosauria; order Squamata; family Colubridae; genus Pantherophis; species Pantherophis guttatus. Next base: position 114,328,171 of record NC_142065.1, on the reverse strand, counting down.
CTCTCCTAAATATTCTTCTTTCTCTTCTACAATATTTTGAAATCTAAGGAAATAAGAAGCTTTCTCCATTTCCAGAAATATGATCAATTCAGCCAATTCTCTATTTATTCGCATCAATTTCTGTTCCCACATTTCCATTTGGTTGTCAATCTGATCAATTTTTGTTTCCACTTTTTGGATTCTCTGTTCATTTTCCACCATTGTTTGTTGTATATTCCTTATCTTATCATTCACACTTTTTATCTCAGTTTTTGTTCCCCCAATTTCATCTTTAATTTCTTTGTGGTGTTCTCTCGTCTCCTCGTGGTTATCTGCTATGGCCTCCTGGGTCTTCATCATTGTTTCCTGTATTAATTGTAATGCTATCTGCATACTTTGTGTACTCATTGCCTGTTCTGTTTTTTCTTTTCCTAACATAGTCACTATCGATCTTTGACTTGTGGGAGAATCTGTTGGTGTAGTGTTTATGGCTGCTTTTTTGCCTGTTTTGGTTATTGTTGCTGTGCTTGCCATCTTTACCCCCTGTACAATATTCTTCCAAATTAACATATATCAATATACTGGTATTAGGATTTAAGTTCAAGCTGAGGATTACCTCTACTATACTTTAACAGCAATATTTTCCTGTTTTCTCTCTCACCCTTATATATTATATTTTATGATATTCTTATCACTTTATAACTCTAATCGCAATACTTATACCTATTCAATTTTCTAAATTTCTATTATCACTCTTATTCAACTAAGTATATTTCTTTACGATACAATAATATTATTCTTCAAACAATTCACTTATTCAGTTATATCTCTATACCTTAATTCAATTCATTCTGACCATTTCATTTACATCAATGTCTATAATCACTTTCCTTCTTATCACTTACTATCCGCTCGTGTCTGTCTGTTGCAACTTTGCATCAGCCTTTTCTCCAGATTTTCCTTGCCCTCAATATATCCACCACTCCACCAGATGTCTCCTCTTCTTGTCTTCCAGTATATTCAGTGTCTCCAAATTATTCAATAAACACTGTCCCCTTCTTTGTGTCAATACTTTCTTGTTTGTAGTCATCTTTTCCTTCCTCAAAGTTCAGTCCCCTTAGTTAACACTTCATTCTCCACTGTCCAATTGTCCCTTCACCTTTTATAATCCTTCATGTCAGTTTCTCAAAATCCTTCAATCGCCATTTTTCATTCAGTCAATACATCTCCAATGGTATCTTCCGTTTCCTCTCTCGTTCACAATCTTTTTAATCTGTTTCTAATCTTTTCTTTTTTATCAGCTCCTCTATTTGGATTCTCCCCTTCTTCATGATTTTCTTAATCCAATCTGTTTCTCAATTCTCTGCTTTGCTCTCTTTTAGTGGCCGCCTTCTCAACACTTTGTGTCTTTCCTCTTATTCGCCTTCCTTACTTAATTTCGCGCCATCTCGCCAAAACTTCCTCACCTCTTTCTGGGATTCCTCACATTTCCGGAACGAAGCTTTCACTTTAAATTTTCACTTCCCACTCTCGCGGCCACCAGCGCTCCAGGCCAATCTTGAAGACCGGCTCCTTATTTATTATTTATTTATTAGTTCAATTTATATGCCGCCTTTCTCCGAAGACTCAGGGCGGCTTACAATGCATTTAAAAAACCATTATAAAAACATTTAAAAATTAAAATTAAAATTAAAAATCCTTCTTCACTAAGTTTTAAGAGTGCCGCTCCAGTCTACTTGGGAGTTTGCCTTCCACCCAATTCTCTGGAGCTTCCTCTTTTATTTGCTGTTCTCTTCATTGTTGGTAATGCCTTTAGTGAAGATATTTCGAGCTTCAGGAATGGAGCACCATCCCGTCGCCCACTCCATGCTGACATCACCGCTGGAAGCCCCCCTCTCACAGGGATTTTTATCAAATCGAAACAAATATGCATGGACATCTAAAAGTCAGTAAATTTCCTATTTGATCATCCAAACTGAACATTTTAAAATTTGATATTTCTATTGCATTTCTTGATTTTAGTAGGTTTCAAGTATGAAATTTATTTCAACTCTCAGTTATTGTCGAATATTCCTTTTGATTGTATATTATTTCACCAGTGCTATACACAGTAATTTAATCAGTATCAATTTATTGGATGGTGATTTATACCAATCAACTTTCAGTGGATTCTTTGGAAGCATCTTTTTTCTTCTTATATGTACAATAAGCTTCCATGAAATACTGTTTCCTAACTAATACCCTGACCTTCTTTAGATGGTTTAGCCACAAAAGAATATTGACTGTTTTTGTAGTTAGCTCTACAAAAGTTGCCCACTCTATATGAATCATGCTGAAGATAGAAGTGGTTTTGCATAAACTGAGCTTCAAGCTCCAAGATAAGTCTAAATCAGAGGTGTCAAACTCAAGGCCCGGGGTCCAGATCCAGCCTGGGGGTACTTAGATCTGGCCTGCAGGGCCGCCCTGGAAACAGCGAAGGACCGGCCCATGGTGCTTCTGCCAGTGAAAATGGGCTCCCGAGCTCCGTTTTCACTGGCAGAGGGTTGCAGGAGGCCATGGCAACCGAAAATGGAGTTCTGGAGCCTGTTTTTGCTGGCAGAGTGCTTGGGCCACCACAGGCGCCCCCAACAGGAATGATGTTAAGCTGGCCACATTCACCTTGGCCACACCCACCTTGCCCCCCCCCAGGTCAAACACAACCCTGATGCGGCCCTCAATGAAATTGAGTTTGACACCCCTGATCTAAATCATCAACTATCAAGGAACCAGTAGAGGTTCTTTGATAGTTTCACTGAAATGGGAAGTGCTGACAAAAAAGAGGGAACTAGAAAGTTATTATGACATTGCACTGCATTTTAATGTTCAGTGTGATCAGACACTAAATCACATTTATTTATTTATTATATTTCTATACCGCCTTTCTCCCGTAGGACTCAAGGCGGTGTACAGTCAAGGAAAATATAGATACACAAACATCATAAAATTGCTAATTAAAATTATTATTATAACATAGTTTGGCCCAATTAAATAGAACCTAAAATTAGATAACATTTTAAAAACATTCACATGTTCATATGTTTAGCCCCGCCTGTTGGAACATCAGGGTTTTGAGGGCACGGTGGAAAGCACGGAGATCAGGGATATTTCGTATCTCAGGGGGCAGTTCATTCCAAAGGGTTGGAGCCCTCACAGAAAAGGCCCTCCCCCTGGGAGTCGCCAGTCGGCATAATTTGACTGACGGTACCCTGAGTAGTCCCTCCCTGTGAGAACGAACTGGTTGGTGGGAGGCTATTGGTGGCAAAAGACGGTCTCCTAGGTACCCAGGTCCTAAGCCATTGATGATATGCATGATTACTGTAAAAAAATCAACTACTGAAATAAAATACCACTAAATGTCAAATAGAGACATTGGTTGCCTAAAGAATATATCTTCAGCAAAGATTGTGAAGAACAATAATGAAAAATTTCAAAAGAAAATTCATTTTTGCTATGTTTTGTGCTCTCAAAGCTAGGCAAAAATTCAGCAAATGAAGTTTTTTCTAATGCTGCTAGTTTATAGAAGAAATTGTACTTCTTGAATAATTACTACAAAGTACATAGCCTTTGTTGGGAGGGCGAGGAGCCAATTCCTATACAGAAACTAACATCACATGAAAACAAAGAGTGTGTTCTGAGCCATCCATTCATCTCATTCTCAACTCTAATCAGCCCCGGAAGCAGGCTATCTGCTGTCATGGCATAAAATATCAGTTTGATGATGATACTTGATTTACCTCTCAATCATGGGTCAAACAGGAGATCCTGTTGAAATGTTGTCCAGATGTTTGAAACCTAATTAGTTGTGGATGAGGAGGACCGAGTTGAGGCTTAAGATTGACCTTGGTTTGTAAGTCTCTCATTCCCAATTTCAAAAATGCTCTGATTTTAATTCTGCACCGAGAATTGCTCTGAAATATGATTAGCCATAACTTTATAGTTCCTACTCAAGGAGTGAGCGGCAAATAACTGCAACAGTTACAACCCCTCTTAGAATGAAAAGTTTTGCTTGCAATATTCAGATCTTAATCTCCTCTCAACTGGACTTTTGCACTTTTCTTGAGAAATTTTAAAAACTGATGAGGCAACCCAAATAGTCACAACCATTTCTCATTGCACCTATGTAATTGCTGTTGCCATTAGTTATTGGTTGGCTTTTCGGTGTAATTCAAGTTGCTGATCGTCACTTTTAATGCCCTTCATGGTTCAGGGTCTAGAAATCTGCCTTTTCCCAATAACATCATCCTGCCTGAGAAGATCAAGTAGGTGAGGTTCTCTTCATATCCTCTTGCTCAGGGAATGTCATCTCGAGAAGCCACAAAAGCATGACTTCTCTATTGCTGCCATCCTTCTATGGAGCAGCACTTTCTAAGATTTTAATTCTCTTTTTGGCATTTAGGATGTCTACAATTTAAGTAGGCCCAGAGGTTTGAACAATTATTTCCTCAAGCAATTTGAAGTTATCATTTGCTGATTGTGTTTTATTCCTGGGTTTTATACTTATTATTATATTCATTACATTGTATGGCTGTTTACTGTCTATTGTTTTGCTTTTATCCAAGCTTATGAAGGGGGAATTCTGCACAACTCATAGTCAATTATGACTGGAAAAATCTATTTTATTCCTAGCCTACAAACAAAGTGTATCAACCTAGAACTAAGGAGACATTTCCCATCAGAACAATTAATCATTGGAATGGCTTGCCTCCAGTACATGTGGGTACCCCATCACTGAAGGTTTTTAAAAAGAGATTAGACAGCCATTTGTCCAGAATGGTATAGGGTCTCCTGCTTGAATAGGGGATTGGACTAGAAGACTCTCAAGGTCTATATGTAAAATATATAGATAAGATAAGCAAGCTGAAGCTGCAGTTTACAGGTGGTCTTTGATTTATGACCACAATTGGGACCGGAATGTCCATTGTTAAGCAATGTGTCATAAAGTGAGACATCATAGGATCATACTAAATGACAGGAACTCCAGCCCTCCCCCTTGCTATTATTAACTGAAAATAGTGGGTTGTTAAGTGAATGCCCACTGGAATCTGAGCCATTCTGGACTTGGTTTCTTCAACTCCCCTCACTCACCTATGTCTTCCTTATGGCTGCCCTTCATCTGCTTTGTGGGATAGCATGGCTCTGGGACTGCTTGCCATGCCCTGGGAAGCCAGAGCCACCCCAGACTAATCCCAGTTAAAGTTGCCCTCACCACCCTGCACTCCAGACCCCTGTCACCCTGAGTTCTATTGTCTCAGCTGACCTCCACTGTTTTCTTGCTCTGTTGCTGACAAGGCCTGCCCACCCTGACTTCACATACACACACACACAAAAAAAAACCCCAAAAACCCAACCTCACCCTTAAAACAGCCCCTGAGCCATAATGTGTCAAAATACCATTTTGCAAAAAAAAAAAAAAAAAAAAAAACCTCCTGGAGCAAACCAAACACTCCCTACAAATGACTCCCCAGGCTGGCTCAACAGCATACCACAAATAAGAATGCTACCCAATGGGGAAAGTCAGAAGTGGTTTTGCCCAATGTGAAAGTGTTGGGGGCTAGCTCAGCTTCTGTAGCGAATGCTTCCTGCATATGGTTTCCTGAGCCTCCAGAAAGTTTCTGAAGTCCTGCAACGTATTGTGAGAATAGGGACATCTACTGTTCTTCAAATAGCCTGCCACATTCCCAATGCTTTGGCAAGCCTCAAAAGCTTTCTGAAGGCAGCTCAGCTTTCCAAAGGAGCCATGTGTAGGAAATGTTCTCTAGAAGCTAAAGTGTGTGGGATAGCATGTCTGAAAAGAAAGCAGCAAAGGCAACAAAGCAGCTGGCTTCAATCACGGTGGCTGGATGCAAAAGATGAAAGGCTATTGCAGAAAGAGAAGGCAATGGTAGGTGAACAAATATTTGGCTTCCCAGCTGCTTTGACTAGGTGGGACAGCTGAGCCTTCGCACTTTACTGCACTTCAGGGGCTGCTTGCCACTCCACAAAGCAGGGATCAGGGCAGCCAAAGGAGGGTGGGAAATAGACAGGTGGGGGAATTGATGTATCCCTGTTATAAGTACAGCCGACTAGATGAGCTCCCAAGTTTTGATCATGTGACTGCATGTGTCTTGCAATGGTTGTCACTTTGGATATGGGTCGTGTCCATTTTTTTTCAGCAGTGTTGTAACTTTGAGCAGCTGAACAAATGGCTCATCATAAATTAAGGACTCCTGGTAAATTTCTAAGACCATCTATTGAAGTATCCACATTTTCAGACATGGAACTCAACCCTGTTTTAAAAAGATATTGTGTGCTTCTGTAGAAAATGTATAATATGCTTTTTTAAAAATAGTAATTATTGTGACTATGTATTGCCTCCAGTATTTTGCTGTGCTTCTCAGTGGGGAACAAAGGGATGTGCTGTGATGGTGCTATTGCACTCATGTCCTTCTTGGTAACTTTCTAAAGACATTTCTCTGGTTGCTCATTATGTGATACTGGATGACATAGGCTTTTGGTCTGATCCTGCAGGACTTGTATATTGATACATAGAAACTTAAGACAAATTCACTGTTTTAATGAAGGAGCAGCTGCAATAGAAGTAGCAGCTAAAATCATACTTTTTAAAATAATGATTTAAATCTTTTTAGTTATATAATCTAAGATAGTAAAGGAATATATGCAGGTTTTGTCTAATTATTCCGATTGCACAATAAAAGCTTTTATTGCACCTTAGCATTGTTGCGGTTTATAATAAGCTATGATTCAGAATCAATATCTAAAAGAGTACTAAGAATTGTAAACTCCCTCAGGATAAATGTTTAAACAGCTGTGACTTCCTAGGAAAACCTCCCTTTAGACCACTTTCCCAGTCTTTCTGAACTGTAGTATCAGTTAACATTGGTAACTTCTTCTCAACAACTTTGCTTCATCTATAGCAAGGGTATCAAACTCAAGGTCTGCGGGCCAGATCTGGCCCGTGATGTGCTTAGACCCGACCCATAGGGCTGCCGTGGAGACAGAGAGGGATTGGCCCCCACCCACCCCAATCCATCTGGTCGCTTCTCTCAAGCAGCTGAAGCTTCTTGGCCCCTCAGCTGCTCATTGGCTGGCAGCCCTTCAGCTGGGCTGAAGGCTCTGGCCAGTTCTGAGCCTCTTCCCTCCCGGGCTGAGTTGGGACTCCATTTCCAAAAGGCTGCAGGCGCCCCACCCAAGGAGAGCGGCTGCGGAGCCAGGGAGGGAGGGTAGGGTGAGCAGCCTGTCCCAGGATCTGCTGAGGGAGGTCTGCACAGTCTCGCTCAGCGCCACCTAGTGGGATGCAGCCAGCCAGGCCAGACTGGGCTGCAGAAGCGGAGCTGGAAGAAGGAGAGGAAGTTGTTCTCTGGATGACTGGATCAGCCCCTACCAGGTTCCAGCGCTGGGCTCCAGGAGGCCTCATGGATTTCTTTTCCTTCCAGGTTGCAGTGTGGTGGGCTGGGGAGAAACAGTGGTGGCTCCGCACTTGACTGCCAGCACTGGCGGGGCGGGGGGGAGTGAGGAGCAGCAGCAGTGCCAAGTTGGAAGGGGAGAGGGCGGGAGGAAGCAAATATCTGGGGAGAAGTGTCCGCGAAGTTTTTAATGCACCTGAACTCTCTCAACTTCCTCTTCCCACAGTCTCAAAAGATGCCCCAACTTTCCTTATCCCCAAAGTCAGTCCTCCAATCTTTTTCCGAACCTGCACACCGAGGGTGACGTTCCTTCTGCCTGGCAGCTGCTTATCAAGAAGTCAGTGGAAGGGCAGTCAGTGGGCACCGTCCCCCCCCAAGACCCCTTTCTGCCTCTGTCTTTGTCAACTGTTTCTTGGCCTGATGCCCAGGGGCTCTCTCCACCCTGCAGCCCCATCTTCTGCTTATTTGGAGGTTGTAGGAGTGGGGGTTGTTGGAGAAGGCTAGGCCCTTCTTCTCTCTCCCAACAGTAGACAGCAACATCTGGAGAAGATGAGGTTTTGTCTGCCCTGTGAGCAAATATAAACGATGAGCTCTCTCCAGACCCAGGTGGGCCAAAACTTCCCTATTTGGGTTGAGGTGTAGATGTTTCTCCCCACGCAGATCTTCACAACCTCCAGTTCCTTTGTGGATGAAATAATTGGGTGACATCATTTGGTAGAACAGGGTGTAATACAGGATCACTTGATTCTTGTTTCATAGTATTAGGAAAATAACAAAAAGTAGCAGGAAGACATCAATCCCTGAGACACCCACACACTGTCTTCTATTACCATGCCTGGTCAGTCAGGCAATGCCATTCTGGTGATCACCCAGTGCCCAGAGGCTATGAGGGTCCAGATGGAAAGGAAGCAGTTCCGCATCACTTGAAAAGCTAGGAACAGGATGAGGTCAGGATATTTCCAGGACACTCTCTCTCTCTGAGGACACCTGCCCATCTCTCCAAGCCATATAGGGGAGATGTCTCCAGGTCCTCTCCTTCCAATATTGTCATCCAGGGACATTAAGCTGCCCCCCCCTTCTCCACAGCACTCCTGCCACTGTGAAAAAGGTTCCACCATGGTATTCAGCAGCCCCTGCCTTCCCTCATTACTGAGAGATCTGGGCCTTTTACCTTTACCTGAATTTGGTTTATTTTGTAAGTACAAGTAACTGAATAAGTATCACCAGGTGCTTCATCACTGGCAGTTTTTAAGAAAAAACTGAACCACCACCTATCTGAAATGGGATTGACAGATATCTGGAGAGGAGGAGGGGGTGGCAGGGGAGCTGTGTAAGGGAAGGCTGCCCCAACAAGCCAGCATCCTTACCATGCACGATTGAAAACAGGGATTCCCTTTCGAGAAGGGCCAGCCTTCCTCATGCAGGACCACGGAACGCTGCTTCCCTGCCTCCTCCTCATGCTGTCCAGAGATTTGTCAAGGTAGAAGTTGGACTTGGAGGAAACTGCTTCCTCCAAACTTTCTCCTCTGCACTTCCATATGTAGCAGCAGCCTCCTGCTTTGCTGGGAGGAGGCACTGAACAGGGAAACACCAATGATGTCTGGATTTGGGACAAGAATGTCTCCTTTGGCATGCACAAGCGCACGTGCACACACGCACACCATTCCAAGCTTGGAGACTTTTATCCACATCTGAGCTTGCAAACTGCCAATCATGCTTGGGCTTGGGGGAGGGGCCCTCTCCTTCCTCTGTGGATAAAAGTTCCCAAACTTGAAATGTGCGTGGGGGGGTGAGCGTGCGCATGTGCATGTGCAGATGCGCTTGTCTGCCAGCAATTTGGGGAGGCGAACAGTTTGTGGGGCATCAAATTGTCCCCATGTCGAAACCAAAATGCCCAGCGATTTTAGCATCATGGATGTATTGTAATACTGTCCCTCTCAGGCTGGCGGGGACATACAGTTTAGCTCCCACCCAGGCGAGACCCTCCTGAAGCGTTACACTCATTGGAGTGGGCTAAAAACCACTTGTCAGTTTTTAGTGCTTCTTTCAACTGCTTGCTCAAGTCGCCAGACAAGGTTGGATTTACTTTTGCCTGGGCTCTGGTAACCACTGGTGCCGCCAGCTGTTTCAAGGGGATAACAGGACGAATTACTTCCTCTCTAATGCTATTGCATTGAGGCAGTCTCGAGAGGGCATCTGCCATAAAGTTCTTCCCTCCAGGAAGGTAGCGCAGGGAGAAATTAAATCGCTTAAAAGTGTGGAGCCCAGTGGACTTGTTTAGGTGACAGTTTTCATGGCATTTTCAAAGCCTCTAAGTTTTTGTGATCAATCCACACCTCAAAAGGGTGCTTCACCCCTTCAAGAAAATGCCTCCACGTTAACAGTGCCCAATGAACAGCAAATGCTTCCTTCTCCCATATGGCCCACCTTCTCTCGGTCTCCGATAATTTCCGAGAGGTACAGGCACAGGGTTGCAACTTCCCCTCTGCATTTGTTTGGAGTAACACTGCCCCGACGGCCACATCGCTGGCGTCAGCCTGAACAACAAACAGGGCTTCCATGTCGGGATGCTTAAGGACCGGTTTGGCAACAAACAGTCGTTTCAGTTTCTCAAAAGCCGTCTGACAGTCCATAGTCCACTTGAGAGGCCGGGAGGCCTCTCCTCTCCTTTTGTTTTCAGAAGATTAGTAATCGGTAAGGCAATTTTTGCGAACAAGGGGATGAACTGTCGATAGAAATTAGCAAAACCCAGGAAACTTTATAGTTGTTTGCAGGTGCGTGGGGGAGCCCATTCCAACATGGCCCGGACCTTCTCTGGATCCATTTCTATCCCCTCATGCAAAATGCCGTACCCCAGATAGTCAATTTTAGTCTGATGGAATTCACATTTTGATAGCTTAGCATACAGTTCAGCAGCTCTAAGTTTTTTCAGGATGGCCCTCATCAGTTTTACGTGGTCGTCCATGATCCCGGTATAAATAAGAATGTCATCAAGGTACACCAACACCCCCTTGTACAGGTGTTCGTGCAGTACTTCATTAATCAGTTGCATGAACACGGCAGGGGCTCCTTGGAAACTGAAAGGGAGCACCCAAAACTGGAAGTCGGCAGTTGAAAGCAGTTTTCCATTCATCACCTTCCTTAATCCGAACTCTATAATACGCCTCCCGCAAGTCCAATTTAGTAAAAAAAAATTCCTTTGCCCAGGTGAGCTAGCATGTCCTTCATGAGGGGCAGGGGGTAGACATTTTCTACGCAGATTGCATTGAGGTTTCGATAGTCAACCACCAGGCAATAAGACCCATCCGTCTTCTCCTGGAATAGTACTGGGGCGGCTACCACGGCCTAGCCGGTTGGATGAATCCACGTTTTAGGTTTTTATCAATAAAGTCTTGCAGTTCCCCCAACTCCCGAGGGGTCATGGGGTAGATTTTTGGTTTAGGGAGTTTTACCCCAGGAATTTTACCTACAGTTTTATCCCAGGAGTTTTACCTACAGTCTGTAGGCCGGTGGGGGACAGCACATCTGAAGCCTTTTCACTGAACACCTCCTGGAGGTCCCAGTATTCTTTTGGGATCTTTTCTTCCCCCACAATGTGGTCCGTTGCAGTCGCTGCCCCCTCACTCGCCACTTTGGCCATGTAATAGGGGTCCTCCCCTCTCTTCCCTAGTTGATTGGAGTGGATGCGCAACACGCCCATTTTCCAATTTATCCGTGGGTTCCATTTTCGGAGCCAGGGCAACCCAAGTAGGAGGGCCGTTTCATGCCCAGGGCCACAATAAAACTCAGAGTCTCTAGGTGATCCCCCATCCTCATCTCGATTGGTTCGGTTACAAAGTGGGCTTCCCCCCACCAGCCACCGATCCGTCTAGCTGACAGAATGTGATGGGCCTTTTCATCATTTTTAGTCTTAGCCCCATCTGTTTCACAATGTCCGGGCTGATGACACACCTGGTGCATCCCCAATCTAGAAGTGCTAGCATCTGCCTGTGGGCCCCAGTGGATGGTACCTTTAGTTCTATTGGGATGGTCATGGGGCCCCCATTCTGACCTACCAGGAGGTCCTCATCAGAATCAGTTTCAATTTCACTGTTGTCTGTGATGGTCGGAGTTCCCAACACACCCTGTTTCAGGGGAGCAAACGCAATGACTTCTACCCCTTTTAGGGTGGCTTCGCGGGCTTTCACGGGTGCTTTATCAGCTCTCTTCCCTCCAGTAGGGGTCGCCTTGGGTCCAGGCTTAGAGAAACACTCAGCTGCTCAGTGCCCCTCCTTCCCACATCTGAAACATGTGGAGGACTTCGGCTTGGAGCTTGCTGGTCCCACTGCAGCCTTTGGAGCCCCCTTGTGGGATGAGGAGGGTGGTTGGTTCCAGGTGCGCCCACCGTGGAAATTATCTCTGGCCAAATCGATCTCCATGTCCGCGGCCAGCACATACCAACTCTGCAGATCCTTAGGGGCCCCTCGGGAGCAGCAATCCTTGTAGACATCCTCATTTAGTCCATCTTTATAGCTCTCCAGCAGGGCTACTTCTGACCAACCTCTCATGTAGAGTGCCAACTCGTGGAACTCCTGGGTGTACTCCACCACCGATCTCCACCCCTGATGTATAGACTTCATTCTAATTCTCGCCCTTCGCTCTGAGGGGTGCTATGAATTTATCATAATTCCTCATCAGAGGGGAATCTTCATTATGGAGTCCCACCATCCACTCAGCTGCCACCCCCTCCAGGGCCCTGGTAAAGCACCTCACGCGTGCAGCATCTGAGGGGAAATCCTCCCCCCAGTCCTGCATGTGGTTCCACACTTGGGTTAAAAAGAATCCCAGTCCTTTCAGATCTCCCCCATATCTTACTGATAGTAAGGGAATTTTGGGCTTGCTTCGCCTCCGTGGCAGGGCCTGTCCAGCAGGGGGGCCCTGGGCCACAGCAGCTGCTTGAGTTCTGGAGGCCTGAGCTGTCCCTTCCCAGCTTTGGGCGCTCTCTTCCACACAAGCAGCAGCCTCCGTTTTGCCCCCGGGGCATTCAGCTGCTCCCCCCCCCCGGCAGGCAATCCACACCTTTCACGACTCTCAGCAGCCTCCCTCAGTAGTTGCAAAGCATGGGTGATCAGAAGATTTTCTTTCTGCTCTTTCTGCCAGGCAGCATTTCTGCCTCGGCTTCTGGTAGTTGTTTGTTTTTTTTTTTAATTTGATTTATATGCCGCCCTTCTCTGGAGACTCAGGGCGGCTTACAATGTGCTCAGCAATAGCCTTCATCCTTTTTGTATATTTATACAAAGTCAGCTTATTGCCCCCACAACTGGGTCCTCAATTTACCTACCTTAGAAAGGATGGAAGGCTGAGTCAACCTTGAGCCTTGGCAAGATTCGAACCTGCAGTAATTGCAGGCAGCTGGTCTTAATAACCAGCTTAATAACAGGGTGCCTTAGACCACTGTACTACCAAGGCTCTTGGTTGTTACTCTTTGAGGGGTCTTCTCCAGCTCTGGTAACCTCCCCATGTCCAGCGACCATTTAGCTTTCTCCGGCTTTTCCTCCAACTGTAAATCAGCCATCCACTCCGAAGCCTCCCAGCCAGGGTGTGACAGGGAGGTCGCGGATCCAGCAGCTCCCATCTGTTCCTGGTTGCTGCCTTGGTCAGACATTGTTTGCTCAGCCCCCATGGTAGTTTTCCAGGATGGCTGTTATTTGCAGACCTTGCTTAATGCCAGGTGTGCCTCCTTTTAGTACTCAAGAAAGAAAAACCCTGACTCCATTTTCATAGAGAAAGGTATGAAAGAAAGTTCATACTGAGTATGAACTGAATGCAACCAAATGCAACCAAAGAAAAGCAAGGTCTGAGGCAATAGGCACAAAAATCACATATAGAAAGCATTCCTCCCCCCAATCATCCAGTCAGGATTATCCAATCCACATCCCCCCCAGGGGTCATGTGAGGTGCAGCTTCCGATGGTGCCATCCTCCTGGTATGCCACAACGGTTGACCTTGAGTGCAGCTCTTCCCAGCTGCATAGAAAACACTGAGGAAAACTTTCTCCCCTCTTCTCCACCAGCTCACTTCCCCCCTCCCAGACATTCAAATAGCTCCCCCCTCCCCCTGTTACAATGGCAGCCAAGCAAGCAAGTAACAAAAAGGCGGAGGTTGTCATTGTGTTTTTCCTTTTTCTCTGGCCCTCCCCCCTTGACCAGACTGTTAATGTCCAATGATATGCGAATTAGATGTTTTTGGAACAGCTTTGAGTTTTGGCACCTCTTTGGTGGAGTTTTGCATTCCATTCTCACAGCTCCATCCTTGATTGGCCAATCTGTTCTGGATTAACACCTCTGGTTCCTGTCACCCTGTCACTCCCCTTCCTACCTCCCCAATATCCCCCTCCTTACATTTTATGGCAGGATGCCAGCAAAGCAGAGTATACTGAAGATGGCAGACCTTACATTTTGCCCCCCTTGAAAAATGGTTTTAGTCCTGCAAGAGAAAGAAAAGAAGAGAAAGGGTTAAGATTCAATGGGGTTTATCGGGGTATTCATTATGGAATTTGTGAAGGAGCTTTGGGGCTTGAACATGTTGGGTATCGACCCATTCTGTTTCAGAAGGAGGAAAGTCTTTCCAGGCAATTAAATATTGAACTTTCCCTCTATGTTTACGAGAGTCTAAAATTTCCTTGACTTCAAAATCCAGCTCTCCTTCTATCAGGATGGGGGTTGGAGGTAGTTTCATTGCAGGGCATAGAGGAGAAGTGATTGCCAGTTTTAACAAGCTACAATGGAAAACTGGGTGAACATGTCTGAGGTATTTGGGCAGGTCTAATTGTACTGTTTCACGGTTGATAATTTTAATAACATGAAAGGTCTCAATGTACTTAGGACCTAATATCTTTGAGGGTTGTCTGGATTGGAGGGATTTGGTGGCAAGATAGACTTTGTCCCTGATGTTGAAGTCTTTCAGTTTAGAGCATTTTTGTTGGCTTGTTTTTTTAAGTCTCTTGTGCTTTTTCAAGGGCTTTGTGGACTACTGGCCAGGTGCTTTGAAGTTCTGCAATCCAGTCTGCTAAGCCCTTTTTCAAGAGCTTTGTGGACTACTGGCCAGGTGCTTTGAAGTTCTGCAATCCAGTCTGCTAAGGAAGTGGTTTGTGATTTGGTCTGTGATAGTTCTGGTATGGCCACAAAGTCCTGGCTTGTCACAACTTTGAATGGTATGAAGCCAGTGCTGCTATGTACTGCATTATTGTAGGCTACCTCTGCAAAAGGGTCAGCCCAATTGACCTGCTGGTAGTTAACGTAGCATTGCAGGGGCCATTTCAAGACCCTATCAGTATGTTCACAGCCTCCATTCATCTGGGGGTGATGGGAGGAGCTAAGTCCCCAGGTGGTGTCAAGCAATTTTAAGGATTCCTGTCAAACTTGCGAAGTGAGCTGTGCTCCACGATCTGAGATGATTCATTCTAGGGACCCATGAATTCTATAAACATGTTGCATGAAGAGCTTGGCCAGAGTACATGCTGAGGGGATCTTGGGGCAATGCATGAAGTACACCTGTTTGGAGAAGAGGTCAGTTATTACCCATATTACCCTGTTTCCTGAGCTCTCTGGTAGCTCCAGTATAAAGTCCATGGAAATCTCTTTCCACGGTACCTGGGGTTTTGCCACTGGTTGAAGGAGATCCAAAGTTTTCCCTCCATCACAAAGCTCTCAATGTCCTTTTTCAAAAATGGCCACCAGAATTGGTTTTTCACCAAGTGCAAGGTTTTTATAAGCCAAAATGTCCTGCCGCCTTTTAGTCATGGCTTCTTTGGAGGATTAGGGTACACTGACTGTCTGGTATATACAACTTGGCCCCCATCCAGGCTACGCCATCCCATATGGTGCATTCTGCCTGGTGGTTTTTGAACCAGTTATTATTTTCTAAAGCCCCTTTCAGCATTGCCAGTAACTCATCCAGCGTTCAAGGGGTGATTTTCACCTATGCTCTGGTAATGGCAGGGGCTGCCAGCTCTTTGGAGGAGATGACTGGGCTAACAACATCAACTTTGAAACTATTGTATTGGAGCAATCATGAGAGGGCATAGGCCAAAAAGTCCCCTCCCACAGGAGATACTATAGCATGAAGTTGAAACCATTAAAGTATTGGGCTCAGATAACTTGTTTTGGGGCTCTCTAGGGCTTTTTTAAGCTTCCAGATTTTTGTGGTCTATCCATACTTCGAAAGAGGTTTTTCCCCCTTCCCAAAAGTGCCTCCACATTAGGCGCATCCAGTGCACTGCATATGCCTCCTTTTCCCAAGCTGCCCATCTCTGCTTAGCATATGTCTTTTTGGAGATGTAAGCTAAAGTTTGTAAGCCCCATGGTCATTCTTCTGAAATAAAACAGCTCTGTCTGCTACGTCACTGCCATCAGCTTGAATGACAAATGGGGCATTTGGGTCTGGGTGTTTTAGCACAGGTTCAGCTGCAAACAGGTGTTCGAACCTCTCAAACTCTGCTTGGCATTCCATTTTCCACTTTAGGGGTTGGCTTGGTTTGGGATTTCCCTCCCCTTTTGTTTTTAAGAGGTTGGCGATGGGGAGAGCTATCTATGCGAATGACAGGATGAATTGCCAATAAAAATTGGCAAACCCAAGGAAGCTCTGGAGTTGTTTTCAGGTGCATACGTGCCCATTCTAAAACAGCTCACAGTTTTTCAGGATCCATCTTCAATCTTCATGGGAGATGCAATAGCCCAAGTAGTCTATTTTTCGTTTGTGGAATTCACACTTGGAAAGTTTGGCATATAGCTGGGCAACACAAAGCTTCTTCAGCACAACCCTGACCTGTTGCATGTGTGAGGAAGGGTGAGGAAGACCATGGGGGGAGGCCTAGTGCTTCCGACCATCCAAGCCCCCGTGAACCACTGAGATATCTCATGCTTCCCCACCACCACCACCATCCTACCCCCGCAAGTCATCACTCACCTTTGAAGATCTTGATGATCAAGACAGCTGTGTCCTCTCCAGCCTCTCTGCCATGGTTTCTTTGCCTGTATCCTGGCAGGCTCCAGTCATCTTTGCAAAAAGCTTTTGGCATGAAGAAAGGAAGCCAGGAGGGGTGTGAGCATTGCTCCTGGCCTCCATTCTTCGCACCAAAAGTCTTGAGGAAAGCCGGCCAAAGCCTGCAAGGGTGAGTGATTGCATTCTGTCAGGTTCCGGTTGTCTTTGCAAAAAACTTTTGGCACGAAGAATGGAGGCTGGGAGGGGTGTGCACACCACTCTCAGCCTCCATCCTTTGCACCAAAAGCCTTGAGCAAAGCCAGCCAAAGCCTGCAGGGGCAAGTGATTGCATCCCAGCAGGCTTTGCAAAAAGCTTTTGGCACAAAGAACGGAGGACAGGAGTGGCAGAGAGGCTGGAGAGGACAAAGCTTATTAGATCTTTGAAAGGTAAGTGAGTCTCCACAGACCCAGTGCCTGTGGAGATCCAGGGGTCGGGAGGGGGGGATAGGCAAGGCAAATGTAGTGCCTCTGCAGTTGTTTGTAAGGGTGAACAACTGTGGTAGTGCTGCAACATTCGTAACCTCAGGGCTATGTCATAACTACTTGGTGTACATGTGATGTTGTAACTTTGAATGGTCATAAGTAAACTGTTGTAATTTAAGGATTACCTGTACTATGAAAAAATGAGGTGCAAATGAACAAAGGTTGAATTGCAAAGGAAGAATCAATGAGCTTAACGAAAGGGAAAGACAACAAACTATAATTGGATGGAGCTGATGAGATGGAAGAAAGAATGGCTTGCAAGGATAGAAAGATATGGAGGAATATATACATAATGAACTTTATATAGATTAATTTTAGCTACATTTCCTGTTCTTTTTCTCTTCTCCTCCCTTTAATTTCTTTTGTTCCTACTTCATATTCTTCTTTTATCCCTTGTGAAACTGTTCAGCTTAAAAGGGAATTGCATGAATGAATGTATGGACTTCTATACAACTCTAGCTGAGAGAGAGGGTTCCATAAGGTTGGCTGAATTTGTAGTGGAATCAATTTATTTCTTGCTCAGTTATAGTGTGACTGTTACGATAGTGTGTTGAAGTCCCATCTTAGCCATGAAAACCAGCTTGATAACTTCAAGTCAGTCACTCTCGCTCAGTCCAACTACTTCACAGGGTTGTTGTTGGGAAAATAGGAGGAAAAAGGAATATTTTGTATTTGCTATTTTCAGTTATTTATAAAAAATAGTAAAAAGCAGGATAAAAATAAATAAATTCAAATAAATGTTCCAGTTCTCAGGTAGTTTACTGATGCTCCAGGATCTTTGAAAAATATAGGTTCAGTGGTTTCAAGATCATATCTGCCAGCTCAGTGGTGGGTTGCTCCCAGTTCTGTCCGGTTCTTTAGAACCAGTAGTAAAAGCAGCAGGAGGCTCTGCCCACCCACCCAGATGTCATAATTGACAATCTGCACATGCACAGAAGCTTCTGTGCATGCACAGAAGTGCACACGCGCTCCCATTGCAAACCGGTAGTAAAGGTAAGTAGAACCCATCCCTGTGCCAACTCCTTCAGAACCATGGGATGTAAACCATCTAATGCTGGTGATTTGAATTGTCTAGAACAGGGGTGTCAAACTCAAGGCCTGGGGGCCAGACTTGGGGTGATTAGATCTGGCCTGTGGGACCACCCTAGAAACAGCAAAGAACTGGCCCACAGTGCCTCTGCCAGTGAAAATGGAGCTTGGGGTGTGTACATGCATCCCCTGAGCTCCATTTTCATTGGCAGTGGGCAGCAGGAGGCCATCGCAGCTGAAAACGGAGCTCAGGAGCCCATTTTCGCTGGCAGAGTGCTTGGGCTATCACAGATGCCCCTGACATGAGTGATGTCAAACTGGACACACGTACCCTGGCCATGCCCACCCCAGCCCCTGAGGTCAAACACAAACCTGATGTGGCCCTCAATGAAATCGAGTTTGATACCCCTGGTCTAGAGTGAATAGGTGTTTTCTCACAATTTTTTGACTATTTTTACCTGCATTCCATTTGTTTCTTATGATGCTGCTTTTGCTAGATTGGACTATTTTTTCTTTTTGCATGAAGACAGAGACAAAGAATGGTATTAAGCAGATCTGCTTTCTCCCTGCTGCCTGTTAACTTCTTACCATCTTCTCCCATTAGTGGAGAAGCAAGGAATAACGGAGAAATCGATCCCTGACTTTGGTCTGAAACCAGTTGTTCTTTGAAAGACAAACTAAAATCAGTACCTTTCAAAGAACTCCTGTCAATACCCTTAATTCTCCTATAAATATTTGACAAACAGAGAACATCTCTGGTGGCCTTTCCTGGTTTATTGCTGGCTTCATCTGAGGAGATGAGGAATAAAGAATACATTGCACGCTGCTATAAGCCTTACTTCTTAACACATCAAACAGCAATATGGAAATAAAGAACTGGTATTGATATCAACATTTGCAGGGTGATTTTTAGAATTATGAAAATATCCACAAAAATTAACCACTTCTAAGAGGTGTACTAAGCTTAGCAGTAATGCTCTTTCTGAGAGTGGGGCCTGTGTTGTGGGTTTTCTTCCCATTTTTTAATATATTTAATTTAATATATTCTGAAAGAATATAAGAAATAGATAACACAAATAAGAAACAGAATTGTTCATTTTTAGTAATCAAGACTGGAATAAAACACAAAACATTTTGTTTATTGTTATATTTTTATCTCACCTTTATTTCTTAATAAGTAAATATAATATTGAAAGTGAATTTGGTATTCTTCTTCCATTGAAATTCCAACCCTCCACAAGTATAGTATACTCTACACCCATCTAATACAGTCTTTGACTTATTTGGATTCCGGACCATGATTCACTTGCAATTTATAAATAATGCCTAAAAATTATCAATATTATATACGGCAAGATTTTTTCATATCTGATCAGATCTGATACACCATAAGCATTAAAATCAGATAATACTCCTCTTCCCCTCCTGTAAATATTTGTATTCTATGAGATCACTGAATCCTGGGCTTGTGGGCTATGTGTTGTGGGTTACACCTTATTTTTATATAGAATAGAATTATAGAGTTGGAAGGGATCTTTAGATCATCTAGTCCAATCCTCTGCTCAAGCAGGAGACCCTATACCTGTGATGGCGAACCTATGCCATCACTGCCCTATACCATTTCTGACAGATGGCTGTCCAGTCTCTTCTCGAAAGCTTCCAGTGATGAAGCACCCAAACTTCTGAAGGCAAGCTGTTCCGTTGGTTGAATGTTCTGTCAGAAAATTTCTCCTTATTTCTAGGTGGAATCTCTTCTTCATCAGTTTCCATCCATTATTCCTTGTCTGGCCTTCGGGTGTTTTGGAAA
Organism: Pantherophis guttatus; assembly: GCF_059756535.1. Taxonomy (NCBI): domain Eukaryota; kingdom Metazoa; phylum Chordata; class Lepidosauria; order Squamata; family Colubridae; genus Pantherophis; species Pantherophis guttatus. The sequence continues at coordinate 114,308,410 of NC_142065.1, read as the reverse complement.
ATAGGTTGAATTCTTCCTCTCTGTGACAGCCCCTCAAATATTGGAACACTGCTATCATGTCACCCCTGGTCCTTCTCTTCACTAGACTATCCATGCCCAGTTCCTGCAACCGTTCTTCATATGTTTTATCCTCCAGTCCCTTAATCATCTTTGTTGCTCTTCTCTGCACTCTTTCTAGAGCCTCAACAACTTTTTTATAGTGTGGTAACCAAAACTGGATGCAGTATTCTAGGTGTGGTCTTACTAAGTCTTTATAGAGTGGTATTAGTATCTCACGTCATGTTAATGCCTCTGTTAATGCAATTTAGGATTACATTGGCTTTTTTGGCTGCCACTGCACACCGCTGGGTCATATTTAGCTGGTTGTCCACTAAGACTCCAAGATCCCTCTCACAGTTACTGCTATTAAGCCTGGTTTCACCCAATCTATATGTGTACTTTTGATTTTTCTTGTCTAAGTGTAAGACTGCTTTTCTCTACATTGAATTTCATTTGGTTAGATAGGGCCCAGTGTTCAAGTCTGTCAAGATCCATCTGGATCTTGAGACTGTCATCTAGGGTGTTGGCTATTCCTGCCAGCTTATTCCTGGCAGGAATAGCCAACACCCTTATTCTTGCCAGATGATAATCTGCAAATTTGGTAAAATCCCCTTCTATTCCCTCATCTAAGTCGTTTATGAAGATATTGAAAAGTACTGGACCTAAGACAGAATCTTGTGGTACCCCACTGTTTACTTCCCTCCATGTAGACATAGTACCACTAAGGATTGCTTGTTGAGTAGTTTGTCAGCTAGTTACAAATCTAACTGTGGTGATGCTATCCATCCCACTTTTTTCTAGCTTACTGTCAGGTATGCTTCCTTCAGTAATAGGTAAGAAATAGGTAAGTAATAGCAATAGCAATAGCACTTAGACTTATAGTGTTTTTACAATCCTCTCTAAGCAGTTTACAGAGTCAGCATATTGCCGCCAACAATCTGGGTCCTCATTTTACCCACCTCGGAAGGATGGTAGGCTGAGTCAACCTTGAGCCAGTGAAATTTGATCTACTGAACTGCAGCTAGCAGTCAGCTGAAGTAGCCTGCAGTACTGCACTCTAACCACTGCGCCACCTTGGCTCTTTCTTGTAATGATGGCCTCTTTCATTTTAAAACCATTTCCTAATATCTCTTTATGTTTATTGCTTTTTATTCTTCACATATACTATGCAGCCAGCTTTGCACCTGAGATCAGGAGAGCGTATATCCTTGCTGGCCATGGACTACATTTGTATGTTAGACCTAGATCAGGGGTGTCAAACTAGTGGCCCGGGGGCTGGATGTGTCACTCGCAAGCCACACACATCCCAGCTCCACAAAGGCAAAAAAATCATGATATGTCATGATACGTCACATGATGCGATCGAGTTTGACACTCGTGACCTAGATGATCATGACTAATTATGAGAGTTTGGAATGTAGCTAAAAGAGCAGACAACTGCAAGGATGTATAAAGACTGAAGAACCAGTCTTAAGTCTTAACTACTTATTTCCTGTGCTGCTCATTGCTATTCCTGAACTGCTTTAGAAACATGAGCCCTGACTATATGGTTTGAAAAGAGGATCAGATGGATGCTCAGTCTGGACTAGACACAATTGATCACTCCCGTTTTTTGCCTTTCTTGTTGATGGAAAGGCAGTTTTTTTTTTTATTGAGAAGTTTTATAAAAGATACAAACATTTTCTCCCCCCTCCCACCCCTCCACCCTCACCCCATCCCACCCCTCTTGCCCACCCACCCACCCTTTCCCCCTCCCCCTTCCCTCCACCCCCCTCCCTAGACTTCCCAGAACATGCACAGGGTATAGCATTCACAAACATAAAGCTAAAATACGCTAACAATTTGTTAACTTCAAATTCTCCCTAGGTCTTTAACTCCTTATAACTCAACACACTATAAACATAAACTAACGATTAAAAATGTTTCATTCATAAACTATATGAAACTTCTTAGTCTGATACTTATTTTGAATATAGTCAATCCATCTTCTCCATTCCGATATATATCTTTTGTTTGAGTGATCTTTAAGATATGATGAAATTTTTGCCATCTCTGCCAAATGCGCGACTTTTAATGTCCATTCCTCAATAGTAGGTGGATCTTTCTTCTTCCAATACTGTGCCACCAGTAGCCTGGCTGCTGTTATTAAATTTAAAACCAACTTAGTCTCTATTACAGTACAATCCGTAACTATTCCCAACAAAAAAAAACTGTGGTGTAAATTTAATCTTTTTCTTTAAAATATTTTGAATAATCCACCATATTTTTATCCAAAAAGCCTTAATTTTTTTACATGTCCACCATATATGAAAATACGTAGCATCTTCACACTCACATCGCCAACATTTAGGTTGTAAATTTGGATACATACAGGCTAGTTTTTTTGGATCTAAATGCCATCTGTAAAACATTTTATAAAAGTTCTCTCTTAAATTTTGTGCTTGTGTAAATCTTACGCTTCTAACCCATATCTTTTCCCATATTTCCATCATTATTGGTTCTCCTATATTTTGTGCCCATTTTATCATACAATCCTTGACTAGCTCTGTTTCCGAATCTATTTCCACTAATACATTATACAAGCTTTTTATATGCATTTGACTTTTATCTCTTATTTGTTTTATCAAATTCTCCTCCTGTTGCAAAATACCAGTTTTTTTATCTTCTCTCCATCTGGCCTGCAGCTGTCCATATTGAAACCAAGTTCTAATTATTCCTTCTTCTCTTAATTGTTCCATAGATTTTAATTGTAATCTAACTCCTTCTTTATAAAGGAGTTCCTTGTATGTAATCCTATCTTGTTTCTGCTCCACATTTATATTCTCTATCACATGTCTGGGTACTGTCCATATTGGTAACTTATCGTTTAATTTGTATTGATACTTTTTCCAGACACGCAATAAAGCATTCCTTAATATATGACTTTTAAAAGTCTTATCTACGTTCTTGTCATACACTAAATAAGCATGCCAGCCGTAGACCAGACCATATGCTTCAATATTTAATATCCTTTCCTCCGTTAAATTTATCCAATCAGTAACTGCTGAGAGGGCAGCGGCTTCGTAGTACAATCTTAAATTGGGCATTTTAAGACCTCCTCTTTCTCGTGTGTCTTGCATTATCTTTTGATTTACTCGCGGTTTCTTCCCTGCCCAAACAAACTTGTTTATGCCCTTCTGCCATTCCTTCAAATTTTCATCTTTTTTAAGTATAGGTATCATTTGAAAAAGAAATAAAAACCTTGGTAAAACATTCATTTTTACTGCAGCTATCCTTCCCAGCAAAGACAATTGTAATTTTTTCCACTTTTCCATCTCATTCTGTATTTTTTGCCACAACGGTTCATAATTATACTGATATAGTTTCATATTTGTAGTCATAATATAAACCCCTAAATATTTAACCTTCTTTACTATCTCAAATCCTGTTACCCTTTCTATCTCTTCTTTTTGGCTTCTAGTCATATTTTTAGCTATTATTTTTGTTTTGGCTGTATTTATTTTAAAACCAGATACTTGTCCATATGGGTTAATTATATCCATCAAGACTGTAATCAATTGTGCTGGTTGGGCTAAGGTAACAACCAGGTCATCCGCAAATGCTCGTAACTTATACTCATGCTGTCTAATTTTAATTCCCTTTATTGTATCTGTCCCACGTATTTTACTCAGTAGGATTTCCAGTGTCAAAATAAACAATAATGGAGACAAGGGACAACCTTGCCTTGTTCCTTTTTCTATATTGAAAATATCTGTTAAACCACCATTAATTATTATTTGCGCTGTTTGTTTCTGATATATTGCCTTAATAGATTGTATAAAATATTCTCCAAGTTGCATCCTTTCTGTTAATTTCAATAAAAAATACCAATTCAATCTATCAAAGGCTTTCTCAGCATCCAGAAATACTAGCACTGCGGGGACCTGGTTGTTCCTCCCCAAATACTCTAGTAAGTTAACAATTTGCCTTACATTACTTTTCATTTGTCTACCATTTATAAAACCAGTTTGATCATGATGAATCATTTGCTGCATAACTGTCATTAATCTATTTGCTAATATTTTGGCAAAAATCTTATAATCTGTATTTAGAAGTGAAATCGGCCTATAGTTTTTTGGATCTGTATGATCTTGACCTTCTTTTGGGATCAAAGAAATAAAAACTGTCTTCCAAGTTGGAGGTACCTCTCCTCCCTGTTGTATATTGTTAAATAATTCCTTCAGTGGTTCGACCATTTCCTCCTGTAAGCTCTTATAATAAACAGCTGTCAAACCATCCGTCCCAGGAGCTTTACCCACTTTCAACTGCTTAATTGCAAACAAAATTTCCTCGGAAGTTATCAAATGCTCCCACCCTCTGGAATGAATTACCTACTGAGCTCCGGACGGCTCCTGATCTCCGTTCCTTCCGTCGGGACTTGAAGACTTGGCTTTTCAAACAAATAGGCTGAGACTGATTCCGGGCTTTATTATTTACTACTAATTAATTATTTGGATTAAATTATGATTTTATTGTACTTGTTTCTTAACTTGTGTTCGTCGCCCTGAGTCCTTCGGGAGAATGGCGGCATATAAATACATGTAATAAATAAATAAATAAATAAATAAATAGATTTAAACTATCCCTCTGCTCTTTTGAAGTTGTGTAAATGCAAATATCTATCTATATCTATATCTTAAATTTTATCACTGGTATACAGCCTTGAATAAAACTCTAAAAATGATTTTTTAATCAATTCTTGCTCATAAACCTCTTTACCCTTATATTTTATTTTCTCTATAGTCCTTGATTTCTGCTTTTTCCTTAACAAATATGCTAACTACCTACCTGGTTTATTAGCATTACAAAAGGTATTATGTTTAGCATATTGTAAATTAGTTGCCACTTGATCCGCTATTAACATGTTAAATTGACCTTTCAATAAATTAATTGCCTCTTTAATTTTCTTATCTGTTGGATTAACTATCAAAGCTCGTTCTTGTTTTTTAATCTCTTCTTCTAATTCCTTTCTTTTTTTCTAATCTCATTTGACCTTTAGGTCTGGCTCCTCCCACTGCTTCTGTTTTTGTAGTTTCTTGAGTTGCCAACTGGAGTTGTTGCTGTCTTAATTTTTCCTTACGTTTAGCAGTTGCTGCTCTGCTCTGTCTTTGATCCTTTAGTTCTTCTGATATATCAATTAACTCCAAATCTTGAACAGCAATCTGGATCTGTAGCAAATCATCTTGACTGGTCGAAGCTCCCCCCTGAACTATTGTCATCATCTCTTCTCTCTCTCCTTCCATTACTTCCTTCTTCTTTTTTAACTTCTGGTGATTTTGGTGGCCCAGCCACCATACTGTATTAAGCCAATATCTCTCACCCAAATAGTTCACCACTAGGCCGGCTGGCACTTTTCATCTGTACTGTATTTGACGTTTTCTCAGTTCATCCACCAGAAAGGCATAATCCCTCTGGCTCTCAACATTTTGGGGGGGATTTCTTTCATTGTCATCACCTCCTGGCCTTCCACTTGAAGCTTGTTTTTAAAGGTAGCCTGTAAAATTTCATTGCGTAATCTCCTTGTACTAAAGTATATTACAATATCTCCTGGTAAGTGTTTCTGTCTGGCCACCCAGGAGTTGACATGATATATCTTGTCAATCTGCCAGCCTAACTCCACTTTCATCTCCCCCAACATCTGTGCCAATGCCTCTGACATCAGCTCTCTCAAATTCTCTTGTTTGTTCTCCTTCACCCCTCTTATTCTTAAAGCAAATTCCGTATCTCTGTATTGAATCATTGTTACATCAGCTTCAGCCCTTTCGACTTTGTTCTGTGTCTCTCCTAATTTATTGTCCAAAATTTCCGTAGATTGCTTAATTTCTTCAACTTTATCCTCCAAAATTTTAATATTACCTGCCAAACCTTTAAATGCCAATAGTATATCTTCCCTAATTTGCTGATTCCGAACTGAAATCTCCTCTGAAACAGACTGAATTTTTTCATTAGTTTCATTAATTTTTTCATTAATCACAGTAGTAAATTTGTCCTGTGTGGCTTTTAGGGCTTCTTGTATCATTTCAAACATTAAAGTCTGTGGATCTGTTGGGGGGGGCAGAGGCTTGCAATCTAGGAGTGTGGGCTGGAGAGCTTCCGGCACTCCCAGTTCCTTTAATAGGAACAGTCTTTACAGATTTTGAGGCCATTTTCAATTTTAATTAATCTTTATATTTTAATCAGAAGCCAAAAAGAAAAGTTCAACAAAGTCAAAAGTTTTCCCAATCTTAAATTGATGTCTTAAAATCCTCCTTCTCTCAGTACAAATATTCTTTTCAAGCAAGAGGCTTCCAGCGAAATGAAACTTTTCTTTAACTTTCACTTTCCACGCCCTTTCAAGCCTCAATCGCCATCTTGTTGCAAATTTGCTAATTTGTTACTTCCGAAGGAGGTAATAAACATTGGAGTTAAGTTTAAATACTTGCAGTCTGACTTCTCCTGGTTTGTTCTGCCTGCAGCAATTTAGGAAGTTGGAATTTCCCTCAGTTGTTATTGGCAGAATTGGTTGCGGCTTCTTGCCCTGCTAGTTAGCAGAATTGTCCTAGGTCCAGAGCAGATTGACAGGCTTCTAGGGAGCTTTCACCCTTCGCACTCCAGAATTTCTCCTAGGGAACTTGGGGAGCTCTACCTCCACCTGTCAGCTCTCCTCTCTCCCCTTTGTCCGGGGGGAGAGTTTCCAAACCGCCAGACAGCTGTTTGTTGGCTGTTCTGGTGGCTTTTACGATGCCGGGGATCGGGCGCTCACGGAGGAGCGTCTGCGAGGCGCGCGGAGCCAACCGGAAGTCAGAAAGGCAGTTGTTGATGTCTAGTCCATGCATGTGGGTCAACTGCTGCCTGTGTTACCTTTTGGAGGATTGCCTCCCCTTTCCTCACTGCTTGCTTTTGCTATGTCTTTCTAGATGTATAGAGGGATGTACTTGCCCCTTCCTTCATTCTTTCACTTGATCTTAATTCAAAGATAACAAGATTTGGTCTTCTTTTTTAATTTCTTCTTTCTTAAATTATTGTACCTATTGGATACATGGACTGGAAGAGGAGATGCTTCTTTGAAGAGTCAAAGGCGTGATTGCCTTTCTCCTACTATACCTCTCCATTTCCCATTCAACTGTCCCAATACCTGCAAGACTCTGTTATGTCATTCACTTCTATCATCAAGGGACAAAGAATTTAGGAAGAGACATATGCTGAATAGTGTGATAGTGTTATACTTGCACTACATCTCTCTCTCTCTCTCTCTCTCTCTCTCTCTCTCACACACACACACACACACACACACACACACACACACACACACACTGTCAGGTCCCATAGATCCCTATTGGGATGCTGCCATTTTGGTGGGGAGAGGGCCTGGGTGCATTCTTTAGTTTATAGCCTTTTTCCTGGTGCCTATCTACCCTGTACTTTAATTTACCTTCGTGGGAATGTAAAGGGGGAGGGTCATCTATTTTGTCTCACCTCCAGAGTCTCCAGCAAGAGACGCCTGAGAACAGCTTCTTATCACCTTCTCAGCCGGCAATTCTCAAAACACCTTCACACCTGTGGATTGGCTTATTCAACATCGGACTGAGGGGAGGAGTTTCTAACTGTCTTAATCTAACAGAATTGCATGGGAATCTTCAGATCCTGCTTCCTTTGTCTTGCTATCTCTTTCCTTCAATAAAAGGCTCCTTTTGAAATGCTAATTGTTTCAAGAGTTCTTCTTTCTTGAACGGAGAGGAGAGGCAGGCCCTTACATACAACAGGATCTGTAAAAATGATCAACCTGGAGAAGCACTCGTTCTACTGAGAGGACCATACAAGCCATGTCCAAGCAAAGTGGTGAGCATGGAGAGCATGGAGAGGAAGAGTGCTGGGGTGAAACCAGGGGTGAAATGCTCCCAGTTCGGTCTGGATTGCCCAATCCGGTAGCGATGGCGGTGGGTGGTTCAGAGAACTGGTAGCAAAAATCCTGCCCCCCCCCATGCCTAGCTGAGCCACGCGATTATCTGAGGCTTTTTTTTTTTTACTTTTAAAAGCATTTTTTCTACAACCTCTTTGGCTGAAAAAAATGCTTTTAAAAGTTAAAAAAAAAGCCTCTGATGATCGCACGGCTCAGCTGGGATCATTAGAGGCTTTTAAAAGCATTTTTTTCTACAACCTCTTCGGCTGAAGAGGTTGTAGAAAAAAATGCTTTTAAAAGGAAAAAAAAAAGTTGGTCACCCCCACCCAGTCACATTACCCCCCCACCAAGCCATGCCCACAGAACTGGTAGTAACAAATTTTACATTTCACCATTGGGTGAAACCTCGACGCAATCTCCAAATGCCCTATCAAAGATATTGAGGCTGCTTTGGAGAACCCCACAAAACCAAAATGGTCAATTGGATTAGGGAAGAAAGAGCTGGGATGGAAGAACCGAAGGGGTCAACCTCAATTAAGGCAGCCGGCAGCCAGGCTGGAAATGCAAGCTGAAAACCTGTGGGATCATGAGGACCTAGGTGAGGAACTGGCCAGGGACAATCAACTGAAAAGGCATGTCATGCCTTGTGATGGAGGCTTTTGAGAACCTGAGAGCCCACGGCCGTGGAGTTTCGCCCCCTAGCAAAACCAAGGGAGGGAACTCTGGCCTCACCAGGAGAAGACACTGGACTGTTCAAAAGCTACTCAAAAGGTGACCTGCAAAGATGAACCATTGCTCCTAAGACTATTCATCCCCAGACAAAAAAAAAAAAGAGTAAAGCTCTCAGCCCTTCTGGATTTGGGGTGTACCCGATGCTCAATAAGCCTGACCCTGGTGGGGAAATTGGGCATCCACCTATGGAAGTTAAAGACTCCAATTGCATTCTGCCAACTAGATAGGTCACTTGTGGGCGGGGAGACAGCCACTTTTGTCATGGAACCTTGGAAATAGCCATGGGGACCCATGACAAGACACTCATATTCATTGTGGCACCCGGAATGGAGTGGTCACTAGTCCTGGGGCTCACCTGGCTGAAGAGATGGAATCCCAGAGTAAATTGGAAAGAGGAGACCCTAAAGTTCCAGTGGGGAGCGACCATTTGACCAAGGAGAGGAACTGGGGGAAAACCCAAAGAAAGAAACAGCTGCAGCTGGGAGGGGTGAGCCACCTTAGGGCATCCCCCGGGAATACAAGGACTTGGTTGAGATCTATAGTGAAGAGAGCTCTGATGAGTTCCCCTCCACCCCCCCCCCACAGACTGTGCCATTGAGATTTTCCCAGGAGCAAAACTACCAAAGCCAAAACTGTACAGCATGTCCCCAAGAGAGATCAAGGAACTGCAAGCTTTCATAGATAAAAATCTGCCCTGGGGATTCATTCAACCAGCCCGACCCAAAATTGCAGCACCCGTGCTGTTCCGTGAGAAAAAGGACAGGTCTTTACCAGGGGTGGGTTCTAAATTCTTTTACTACTGGTTCTGTGGGCATGGCTTATTTTGTGGGTGTGGCTTGGTGATCATGTGATGTGGGCGTGGCTTGGTGGTCACGTGACTGGGTGGGCATGGCTTGGTGGTCATGTGGCTGGGTGTATGTGACTGGTTGGTCATGTGACTGGGTGGCGTGGTTGGTTGATCATGTGACTGGGTGGGTGTGGCTGGTTGGTCATGTGACTGGGTGGCATGCCGGGTGTTTTCCGGTATGTTTTTCATAGGAAGCTGACTCTCTTGTTATTCCATGTAATAATTAAGCAAAAAAGCTCTGTGTTATTTCAGAGATATGAGTATACTTTCAGTTGCTACTAGTTAGTAAATATCCAGCACAAACTTGATTTTGTAAGTAAATCACCAAATCACTCTAAAATCTATGGTCAATCTTGGTAAAGACTCAGAAATGACTATTCCAGTACAGTTGAGAAAAAGTCTCAAAACTAGCATAACACAAGCATTATTTCATTTTGTAAAGCTGTTTTCATGGTAAATACGGAATGTTGCATAATTCTTCCCCAGAAAACACTTTTACAAAACACTAAAGATAGGGCACATTCACACATTCTGAATTTCCACCCACCAATCCCCCACAAAGCAGCTGGAAAGCAAACTTTGTTTTCATTTCTTCTGACCTTGAATTCACCAGGGACATCCATGAGCCAATCAGACCTCTCTAAGTGACCAATAGCAGAAGAGAAAATCAGTAGCAAACATTCCTTCACCCCCAGAAACCATAATGAATTAATATACACACACTATTCTACATGCAATTATCTGGTGATTTGCCTAAAATTCTAAGAGGCTGCTATGATAAAAAGCTATTGCAAGAACAAACCAGTTGTTTGCTTTGGTTTTTTTTTTTTTTTAAAAGCAATGAAAGGTTTCCGAAATGCCTTACTAACATTCCTCTGTTGCATTCAAAAGCTCTTGTGAATTGGGAAATCATAGCATGTTGATAGTTTTATAATTAGGCATTTTTCTCAAGAGTGAAAGAAAGAAGGAGATGAGTTCTATCTATGAAGGGAGAAGTTATGTGAACAGGATACTGCATCTATATATACCCCAGAAAACGGCAAGAGTTTCAGCTGCCTGCCCAGAAAGTTTGCAGAAACTCAAGGGGAAATGAGTTTTGTTAGAGTTTCTCATAAAACAGGGTAGAATTTGACAACTCCAAAAGCAGACAATACAGTAAAATTACTCAGATCTTAACAATATTTTAAAGCCATGTAAAAAAATCTGTGGATAATGCCATCTCCAGCATTTCTAGAACTTTTCCAGATTAAAATATAGAAAACTAGTGTGTGAGGTTCTCATCTAGCATTGAACCTGACACATTACTGATTAGGATTTTTCATCTCACAAAAAACATTTCAAGGATATAACAGAAGTATATATCAATGGTGAAATGTAAAATTTGTTACTACAGATTCCGTGGACGTGGCTTGGTGGTGGTGGGGGTAATATGACTGAGTGGGCGTGGCCAACTTTTTTTTTTTTTACTTTTAAAACCATTTTTTCTACAACGTCTTTGGCTGAAGAGGTTGTAAAAAATGCTTTTTTTAAAATTAAAGTTTTAAAATATTTTACAAACAAATTCCCCCCCCTCCCTCCCTCCACCCATTCCCTCCCCCTCCACCCATTCCCTCCCCCCCCCGACTTCCCAGAGCAAAATACAGGGTATAGCATTCAGCAAACATAATCAAACATAATCAAACTAACTATACGCTATTAACTCCCCTTCACATTTTAACTCCCCCAGACATACAAAAAATAAAAATTCACCCAAATTCATTCGTAAGCTATTTGCAACTTTTTAGTCCCATATTTGTTTTGAATATAATCAATCCATCTTCTCCATTCCGATATGTATCTTTCATTCGAGCGATCCTTCAAATATGCAGAGATTTTAGCCATCTCTGCCAAATTAGCTACTTTTAATGTCCATTCTTCAATGGTAGGTACGTCTTCCTTCTTCCAATACTGCGCCGCCAAAAGTCTGGCTGCAGTTATTAAGTTCAAAATCAAATTAACCTCTATAACTGTACAGTCTGTAATTATACCCAATAAAAACAACTGTGGAGTAAATTTTATCTTCTTTTTAAAAATATTTTGTACAATCCACCATATCTTAATCCAAAATGCCTTAATTTTTTTACATGTCCACCATATATGATAATACGTTGCATCATCACATTTACATCTCCAGCATGTAGATTGTAGGATTGGATACATACAAGCTAACTTTTTAGGATCTAAATGCCATCTATAAAACATTTTGTAAAAATTTTCTCTCAAGTTTTGGGCTTGGATAAATTTTACATTTCTGACCCATATTTTTTCCCATGTTTCCATCATTATTGGTTCCTCAATGTTTTGTGCCCATTTTATCATACAGTCCTTCACTAGCTCGGTTTCTGAATCTATTTCTATCAATGCATTATACAACCTTTTAATATGCATTGGGCTTTGATCCCTAATTTGTTTTATCAGATTTTCCTCATTTTGCAAGATACCAATTTTCTGATCCTCTTTCCATCTAGTATACAACTGTCCATACTGAAACCAAGTTTGAGTTATCCTTTCTTCCTTTAATACCCCTAAAGACTTTAACTGCAATGTACCTCTTTCCATAGTAAGAAGCTCTTTGTAAGTAATCACATCTTGTTTCTGTTCTACACTTATATTCTCTATCATATGTCTAGGTATTGCCCATATAGGTAATTTATTATTTAATTTATATTGATATTTTTTCCATACACATAGTAATGCATTCCTCAATATATGACTTTTAAAATTCTTGTCCACCTTTTTATTATATAGTAAATATGCATGCCACCCATATAGCAAATCATATCCCTCAATATTCAATATTCTTTCTTCTGTTGAGTTAATCCAATCGCTAATTGCTGAGAGAGCAGCTGCCTCATAATACAATCTTAAATTAGGCATTTTGAGACCTCCTCTTTCACGTATATCTTGCATTATTTTTTGTTTTACTCTCGGTCTCTTTCCTGCCCACACAAAATTACTAATGCCCTTCTGCCATTCATTCAAATTTCCATCTTTTTTCAATATTGGTATCATTTGGAAAAGGAATAAGAACTTTGGCAAAATATTCATTTTCACTGCAGCTATCCTTCCCAACAACGATAGTTGCAATTTTTTCCAGTTTTCCATCTCCTTCTGTATTTTTTGCCACAACAATTCATAATTATACTTATATAATTTCGCATTTGATGTCATAATATAAACCCCTAAATATTTAACCTTCTTTACTATTTCAAATCCCGTTATTCTTTCTATTTCTTCTTTTTGACTTGTAACCATGTTTTTAGTTATTATCTTTGTTTTCCCTGCATTTATTTTAAATCCAGATACTTGTCCATATTGATTAATTATGTCCATTAAACCTATAACCAATTTTACTGGTTGGGTCAAAGTCACAACCAGGTCATCTGCAAATGCTCGTAATCTGTAATCATCATACCTAATTTTAATTCCCCTTATTTTGTCTGAACCACGTATTTTGTTCAACAAAAATTCCAAAGTCAAAATAAACAGTAATGGAGATAAAGGACATCCTTGTCTTGTTCCTTTTTCTATATTAAAAGTTTCCGTTAAACTACCATTGATTATTACTTGTGCTGTTTGTTGCTGATATATTGCCTTAATAGATTGTGTAAAATACTCTCCAAACTGCATCTTTTCCATTATTTTCAATAAAAAATTCCAATTCAATCGATCAAACGCCTTCTCCGCATCTAAGAATATAAGCACTGCAGGGACCTGGTTGTTCTTTCCCAAATACTCCAATATATTAACTATTTGCCTTACATTACTTTTCATATATCGCCTATTAATAAAACCAGTTTGATCGTTATGAATCATTTGTTGCATAACTGGCATTAGCCTATTTGCTAGTATTTTAGCAAAAATCTTGTAATCTGTATTTAGAAGTGATATAGGTCTGTAATTTTTTGGCTGAGTATGATCTTGATCTCCTTTAGGATCAAGGAAATAAATGCTGTTCTCCAGGAAGGAGGTACTTCTCCTCCAGTCTGTATTTTGTTAAATAATTCTTTAAGTGGTTCCACCATTTCTATTTGCAGGTTTTTATAATAAACAGCTGTCAATCCATCTGTCCCAGGGCCTTTTCCCATTTTCAATTGTTTAATTGCTAAAACAATTTCCTCAAAGGTTATCAATTGATTCAAACCTTCCCTTTGCTCTTCTGAAACTATAGAAATATTCTCCTTCTGTAAATATTTATCTATATCTATACCTTGGATTTTATCACTAGTATACAACTTCGTATAAAATTCTAAAAATGCTTTTTTAATCATATTTTGCTGATACACCTCTTTACCCTTATATTTTATTTTCTCTATGGTGCGTGACTTTTGTTTTTTTCTGAGCAGATATGCCAACCATCTACCTGGTTTGTTAGCATTACAAAAGTATTATGTTTGGCATATTGCAAGTTAGTTGCCACCTGGTCTGCCATCAACATATTAAATTGCCCTCGCAATAAATTAATTGCTTCTTTTATTCTCTTATCTGTTGGATTTAATATTAATATTTGCTCTTTATTTTTTATTTCTTCTTCTAGTTCCTTCCATTTTCTTTCCTGTCTACGTCTATGTTTATTATTCAAATATATTAAAATACCTCTCATATATGCTTTACTTGCATCCCAAACCATTTCTATAGATATACCTTTATGCATATTCATAAGGAAAAATTCTTCCATAAATTTTTTACATTCTTTCACATTTTCCTCATATCTAAACAAGTTTTCATTCAACCTCCAGGACTTCCTGGGTCCCTTTTCGTACTCTAATTCCATGCAAACCAGACTGTGATCTGATAATGTTCTTGGACATATCTTCGTTTTCTTCACCCTGGAAAGAAAATCATTAGTAATTAATATAAAGTCAATCCTGGAAAATGACTGGTGTCTATCGGAAAAAAAAGTAAAATCTTTTTCTTCTGTGTTCTGCTCTCGCCAAATATCTCTCAACTCCATGTCCTCCATCATATCAAAAAAGGATTTAGACAGTTTGGCACGCGTTTGAATATTCTGCAAAGATCCTTTTTTATCCTTTTTAGGATCCAGAACTCCATTCCAGTCTCCCATCAATATATATGATTTATAATTCCATTGTGTTAGTTCAGCATGTAAAATCTTGTAGAATTTTTCTTGTTGTTGGTTTGGTGCATATAATCCAATCAAAAGTGTTTTTTTCCCTTCTATTAAAATTTCAATTGCAATGTATCTTCCTTGCACATCTGCTTCGATTAATTTAGCTATTAAACCTTTTTTTAGGTATATAACTATACCATTTTTCTTTTCTGGTGCAGATGCTACAAAATGTGTCCCCAACCTTGCATTTATTAAATATTTTTGATCTTTCATTCTAATATATGTCTCTTGTAAGCAAATAATGTCATTTTTATACTGTTTCAGGTAATGAAATATTTTCCTCCTCTTTTGCGGTGAGTTTAAACCATTGACATTCCAGGTTAGAAATTTATTTGCCATCTTTGGCAATTTGAAGCTTTTGAAGCATTAGCTGGAGATCATCTTTCACTTTGATCTTCGGCCTTGCCCCCCCCTCCCCCCACTGCTTCTGTTTTGGTAGTTTCTTATGTTTTTATCTGAGCTTGCTGCACCTTTAATTCCTCTTTGCGTTTAGTTGCTGCTCGAGTCTGTCTCTGGTCCTTTGGTTACTCTGTTTTGTCAAATAGCTCCAGTTCTTGGGCAGAGCTCGTGAGTTGTATTAAGTCTTCTTCAGCAATCAAGGCCCATCCTTGAGCCTGTATCTGGGCCTGCATAGCTTCTTTCTCTCCCTTTCTTGCTCCTTCTACTTCCTTTCTTCTTCTGGTTTCTGGGGAGAATGAACCTCCAGCCTTTAATACATTGGAGTAAAAATCTCTTGCCTTCTATATAGTATTGAGACGATATCTCTGTCCTGAATAGTTCACCACCAATCCGGTTGGAACCTCCCATCTATACTGTATCTGGCGCTTTCTGAGTTCCTCCACCAAAAAGGCATAGTCCTTCCTTGTTCTCAACATTTTGGGGGGGATTTCTTTCAATGTTAAAACCTCCTGCCCTGCCATTTGGAGTTTGTTTTTGTAAGAAGCCTGTAAAATTTCATTTCTTATCCTCCTTGTTGTGAAGTAGATTACAATATCTCTTGGTAAATTTCTCTGTCTAGCCACCCATGAATTTACATGATAGATTTTATCAATTTGCCTTTCCAAATCTTCCTTTCTTTCTCCAGTTATCTGCACAAAAGCTTCTGCAAAAATCTCTCTCAGATTCTCTTGGTTATTTTCTTTCAAGCCTCTTACTCTTATAGCAAATTCCATCGACCTGTATTGTATCATCATCACCTCTAAATCTGCCCTCTCCATCTATGTCTGAACCTCCCCCATTTTATTATCCAAATTCACGTTGGTTTGATTAATTTCCTCTAGTCTTTCATCTAACCCTTCAATGTGACTTGCTAAGCCCTGAAATGCAAAGATAATATCTTCTCTAATTTCCTTGTTTCGAGCTTGGATCACATCTTTAATTTCTGCCATATCTTCAGTCACCACATTCATTTTTTCAGTCACCTCCTTCATTTTTTCCTCAAAGGCAGAGGTAATTTTCGCCTCTAAGGTAAAGGCTTGTAGCTTTAAAGCTTGCTGCAAGGCTTCCAATGTTAAAACTTGTGGTTCTTCCGGGGCTGACAAAGATTGTGGTTTAGATGGTGGGGCAGGAGAACTCACAGTACTTTTGGGCACAGCAGTTTTTATTTGCCTGGAAGCCATTTTCCAATTTTCAGTTCCAATTTAAAACTTTTACAACAGCCAGAACAAGTCCATTAAATCAGCTTAATTTCCAATTAGTTTCCAGTCCTCAGTAAGTTCTAATTTTATCTGCAATCCACTTTAATTCTTCTTTCTTTTAAAACAAATTTCAATTATTATCAGCAAAGTCTGTCTGCGCTGAGAAGTATTTTACAGTTAACTTTCATTACCACACCCAATTAGAGCTCGGCGCCATTTCCTTTCACTTTCTTCCCTTGGCAATCGAGAAGGAAGTATTCAATACACAGGAGTTAAAGATTGATACTTGCAATTAGAGTCCCTCCTGACTTCGCTCTGCCTGCTTTTGTATCCAATATGTTGTAAGATTGTTGCAGGAGTGGTTGCGGTGTCTTGTTCTGCTTTAAGCAGAAGCGTCCCAGGTCCGGAGCTTTTTGTCAGGCTTCCAGGGAGCTCTTACCCTTCACGCCCCAGGATTGTTCCTGGGGCTCTTGGGGAGCTCTACCCAAGCCTGGCTGCTCTCTTTCCCCCCTTTTCCCAAGGGGAAAATTTCCAAGCCGCTAGACAGCTGATTTTCGCTGTTCTAGCTGCTTTAACAAGACTGCAGGGCTAGCGCTCCAAAGGGAACAGCCATCAACGCCTGCGGTGCCACCGGAAGTCCCCGTAAAAAAAATGCTTTTAAAGCCTCTGACAATCCCAGCTGACTTGCCTGATCGGCAGAGGCTTTCTTTTTTTTTAAAAGCCCAGCTGACGATCCCAGCTGACTTGCCTGATCGGCAGAGGTTTTTTTTCCTTTTAAAAACATTTTTTCTATAACCTCTTCGGCCGAAGAGGTTGTAGAAAAAATGCTTTTAAAAGCTTCTGATGATCCCAGCTGAGCCGCGCGATCATCAGAGGCTTTTTTTTTTACTTTTAAAAGCAGTTTTTCAGCCAAACAGGTTGTAGAAAAAATACTTTTAAAAATAAAAAATGTCACTGCGTTATTTTATTTACCAGCTGAGCTCATCATTTCTGGACTATCTGACTTTCCGTACCTTGCCAAGAATTGTTATCAAAAGCTACTACGCATGTCCATCCACCCACATTCCTTCACTTCCTTCACACACTTTTTCCTTTGTTCTCTTGCCACGGGTGCCGGTTGCTGAAAGGCAGCTGGCCCAAATTACTTCCAAAATGTAACAATTAACTTTTCTTAGTTAGTGAGGTGTTTTATTTTCTTTATAACAAATAAATGAGTTTTATTAGAAACCTTCCCTCGCGTTTCTTTTTCGGAATATTGCAACAAGGAATAAGCCTCGATTCATCTCCTCTAAACCAGAGTAATTAGTCCCAGAGCCAAACATGGGATTAATAAATGCCCTGACATCTGGTAGCAGATCGGACGGTTTGATTTATGGCTTTTTTTCCTTGTTTTGTTACTTCTGATAAGAGCGCATAGGCAATTAGTTTTTAGCTACTGAGGTACGCTAATTATATTGCTGAGATGCCAAAACAGAAGTAAAACAAATACAAAATGTATTTTGCTGAGAAGGTGGCAGAAAGGAGGTTTCCAGATTTCCAGCCCCTTACTACAGCCACACGCCTGGAACAAGAAAAAGCCGTGGGAACAGAAATGGAGACAGATAAGACAGAAGCTGTTTTTGAAGATGATGATTTACGACTGAGGTCAGTAACATTTTCTTCTGATCTTCCAAGCTCTGAAAAAGTCTTCCCAGAACCTTCTGAATTTGTAACGCTCGATGCAAGGCTAAAGCAAACTGTTGAGCAAAATTCCTCCCACGCAGAGAGAGAAACAATTCATTATTCTCCTCGAAGCTCTAAGCTCACCCTGGATGAGCTGGCTATGAAAGCCTATCGTGACCGTATAAAACTCTATGAACAGCAGCTATCCCAGGCAAAAATGGCTATATCTATGCTTTAGCAAGATAAGGGAGATAACTTAAATTTTTCAAAAAGCGCCATATTGCCTTCTTCTCCGGAGCCAAAGACACTCCCCCTGGTGGATTTTGTGTCAGGCCAATTAAGGCAGAGAGCACTGCATACGTCACATGAAAGTCTCCCTGATCAAGTTACACATGTCTTACATAACCACTCCTACTCTAAAGCATACAATGCCCCGTATGCAAAGCTGCCCGAAGCTAAAGGTGCAGCACCATCTGCTGGCGAAAGTAATTTACTTCAAGAAGCTGAAATGCCACAAGTGTTTCCACAGGCCCAAACTCAAACACCCCCTGGTGGTGTTGGTGTCTTTTTAGATGGAACACAATTAAACTTAATGAAGCAAAGGCAAATGACTGCATCTCCAGCAGGTCATGCCAATATTGCAGATCAAGCACAAATGGCAACTGGAATACAGCAGATTCCAGTGCATCAGCCACAGCAGCTACAAATGCCTGCATATGTGCCCCAGCCACAAGTGCAAATAGGGCCACCTCCTGGCCCACCTCCAATGGCACAACCAAGACCATTTTTAGGTCCACAACAGGCACAGCAAATACCTCTGCCAGCACAGCCAGCATACCAAGTGCAGGCTCCTTACCAGGCATTTTCTGTCTCTCCATTAACTGGTGAGTCAAAACTAAAAATGTCAGGACACAATTACAAAGCCTGGGTCAGTGAGATTACACTATTGCTTCTTAGAGAAGGCAGTCACTGTATGGTTTTTAATCCTCCTGCTCAACCTTGGATTTATGCAATAAGAGATTTAGAGATAAGGGCTCGCACAACATTATTGATGTCCATGGATACTGAACTGCAGATCACTTTTCCACCAAATACAACAGCCCGACAAATTTGGGCTGAATTGGAAAATTGCTACAGGCCTATCTCAATTGAATCTTCATGTTTACTCATGTCTGAACTCCACGGTTCGAGATTGAAAACCGGTGAACAAATTGGAGGACATTTGACCAAACTGAAAGGTCTGAGAACAGAATTGAGAGAAAGAGGCCATAACATTGAAGATATTCAAATGATCAGCATCATTATTAACTCTTTGAATTATGAATGGAAAGATGCTGTTACAAAAATTAACCAAGTCCCAATTGCTCAACGCACAGTGGACAATGTCTGTAGACTTTTAATTGAAGAAGAGGCATTCATGTTGGCCACGCCACACCTGAGAGGACCACCCGCATCAAGAGCTCCAGCTAGGCGCCCCTTCCGAGGAAGGACCTACGCTCCAAGGATGCCAAGGTGCAACACCTGCAACCGTGTGGGACATGCCATCCGGGATTGTCCCCAACGAGTTCCAGCTCCCGTCACGTACCAGCCCAGAGGAACAGATTCCAGAGGCAGAGGCAGAGGCGGAAGACAAGGTTGTCGTGGTCCCCGGCGTGATCCACAAACTCCACTTGCCACATTGGCTTTAACCAATGATCCACAACCTCAACCAGAGTACGACAGACGACTCCTGTGGACTTTGGACAGTGGTGCAGCATTGCATGTTACCTACAGGAAGGAACTTTTCACAGAGATGCACGAGCCTGAACCAGAACTACGTGAACTTTATTCTTTTTCAAATCATCCTTGTCAGGTCAAAGGAAAAGGAACTGTAACTGTTTTTTTTTTTTGTATTGAAAAAGTTTTCAAATACAAGTTTTTCCCCCTTTTCTCCCCCCCTCTTCCCTACCCCCCCTCACCACCCAACCCCCCCCCCGTGACTTCTTCACAACATTAAGCTAATTCATAACTAATTACATAATATTTTACCATTCCCTTACTCCCTCCTCAAAATACTGACCCTTAGCATAATATTCTTATAACCCCCATTTTCGCAATAATCTGCCCTTTTTCTCCTCCCCCAAACTTATAGTATATTATTACAACAACATAACATTTAATCTTTTATATATATTAATATAACATTTCAAAGCAGCCTTCTCCCCACATCCAAATTTAACATTTATTCAATTCTATCCAATTCCTCGACTCCCCTAAATATATGACTTAAAAATCCTTTTTCTTAAACTAATCAATCAGTAAACTAACCTATTTCAACCCAGTTTCCCGCAAAATTACCATACACTACAATTCTAAATATGAACCACTGCCCACTCTACTAAAATATACATATATCTGTGTATATATTCCATTTTATAAAAAGAAAAAAAGACAATAGCTTTAAATTTATAATCCATATAATATCTTCTTTGACGTCTTTCCACTGGATTGTTGAGTCCATCATCCATAACTGGGTAACATAGCATCCTGGTGCAACAGTTTGTTCAAAATCTTCAGTCATCATCTGCCCCCATCAGTAATGAATATCCTCATATTCATTCATTCATCCTCATATAAAAGTAAAAACAACCACCCGAGTGACATTATGATTATATTCCATATAGTTGTAATTGTGGTTTTCATCAGGATTATTAATTCCCGAGACTTCCGGTTTCCCTGTCTTCGGCGACGGCGGCGCCTTTTGAAGCTCCGCCAGCCCCGCCGCCCGTAGAGCCGCTCCGAGACGAAGAAGCGGCTCAAAAACTTCTAAATCCATAGGATTGAAGAAGGAGAGATCGCAGGGCACAGGTCGAGCCCCTGTAACCCCCCAGGGAAGTTTCTGGGGAGAGAACAGGCATGGCTCCCTACCAACCTGCTGAAACTCCGGGCGACGTGGGACGATTCTGCCTTTGCAGAACAAGCCGGCTGCAGGAAACTTAAAGCGAAAGAACCAGCTTTAATCAACTGTGAAACTATCCGAATCCTGAATCTTGGAAATGCAAGTATCAGCGCTTTGTTGATTTTTCAATCTGAGACACGCGAATGAGTGAAAGTGCTTAGAAAAAACATGGCGTTTAGCCTCAGAGTTAACGAGCCAGCGAGTGTGGATTGGTGAAGTTATTTCGCTTTGTTACAAAGTTTCCAAGTTGCTACAAAGTTGCTTTGCTTGTTATAAGAGAAACAATTGGAAAATTTCTCCCTTTCAATATTTGACTTTGCTTTACTTCAACCTTTATTTGATCAAATCTGGGGGACTTTTTTAGAAGTCTTTGTGCAGGAGGGAAAGGAAAAGGAACTTCCCTCTTTAGAAAAACTAGATCACATGGCAGGATGGCTTCAAAGAAGCAGGAAGGGAAGGCAACAGGGGGGGGATCCCCCACACATAAACATGAAACGCAACTTCCCCCTGCTCAGCAGTTACAGACTCAGAAAAAAGAATTTGATGTGGGAGATTTAAAAGAATTTATTTCTAAAACTTTGGATGATAAATTTCAAAAATCTCAACAGGAGATAGATGATAAACTTCAAAAATCACATCAGGGGATAGATGATAAACTTCAAAAATCACACCAGGAATTTATGCAGGAAATTAATGAAGTTAAAGATATGGTGAAACAGAATCAAAACAAGGTGACCAAAAAAATATCAGAAGTGGCATCTGGCCTGGCAGAATTTATTGGGAAAGTTGATTTTAAAGTTGAAGAATTTAAATCAGAAGTTAATGTTAAGATGAAAGACAATGATTATAAAATTGCTGATGTTGACAATAAAATGCAGAGAGTTGAAGACGAGATTGTCATGATACAATTCAGGGCAATGGAGTTTGCTATACGGCTTCGAGGAATTCGAGAGGAGGAAAGACAGGATTTGAGACAAGTTTGTTCTGAGGCCCTGGCTAAGATTTTACAAGTTAATCCAGATGTGGTTTTTCACAAAATAGACAAAATTTACAGAGTGAACTCTTGGGTGGCCAGACAAAGACAACTACCAAGAGACGTAGTCATATATTTTACAGATAGAGAAATAAGAAACGATATCCTGCAAAAATCCTTTTACACTTCTGTACAAGTGGGGGGCTCACGAATTGGAATTTATAAAGAATTGCCTCCTAAAATGCTGAAAGCTAGAAAAGAATTTGGCTTTCTTGTTAAGGAATTGCAAAATTTACAGATACCTTTCCGGTGGGACGCACCAGTTGGCATAATTCTCAGATACAAGGGAGAAAGATACCGTTTGAATACCGTGGAGAAGGCACAGCACTTCTACACTACTATTCTTAAGGAAAGAACACCATCTCCACGTACATCTACAGTTTTGGAGATTAAAGAGAGTGAAGAGAAGCAACCTCAACGAGAATTGCGAGAACAGTCTAAGCAGGAATTAGAAGAAGTGCAAGGTGCAGAAGGAGGTTTTTTGGATGAGCCTTTGCTGGAATCTTCTCCAATCTTGGACCCGGTTCGGATGATTGAAGTTAAGGATCAACGTATAACTCGAGCTCAAGCTAAGTTACTTAAACAAAAGTAACAACAACAACAGGAAAGACAAGACAAGGAGGCAGATAAGAGTACTGCACAAGAGATTGGAGCTATGGGAGGAGCGAGATCGAAGCTTTCGGATGATCTTCAATTATTTTGCTCTTTGCTCCAGAAAGAGGCTGATGATGTTTAAGTGTTTATCCTGGAGTGTTAATGGGTTGAATTCAGTACAGAAAAGGAAGAAATTATTTACATATTTGAAACAATTTAATAATGATATAATTTGTTTACAAGAAACGCATATCACAACTCAAGATCAAAAATATTTGATAAACTCCAAACTAGGAACACATTTTATATCTTCAACTTCGCAAAAAAAGAATAGTGTGGTAATTTATGTAAATAAAAAGTTAACAGCTAAAGTTATAGAAACAGATGAAGATGGTAGGTTTGTAGCAATTGAATTGTCTATAGCAAATGGCCATATTCTTCTGATTGGGATTTATGCTCCCAATCAACAACAGGACTATTTCTATAAGATGTTACATACTAAAATATTGCAATGGGATTACAGATCTATTTTAATTATGGGAGACTGGAATGGAGTAATCGACTCTAAATTAGATAAAAAGAGTTTGGCAAAGTCTAGAATCAGATTACCACAGACCTTTTTTGACATGAAAGAAGATATGGAACTAAAAGATGTTTGGAGAATACATAATCCAAAAGAATTGGACTATACTTTTTTTTCTGACAGACACAGATCCTTCTCTAGGATTGACTTTATTTTGTTGACAGATGATTTACTTGTTAAGACAAAAAGAACAAAGATTTTTCCAAGAACTTTGACTGACCATAGCCCAGTATGGATAGAAATTGAGATGGATAAGGTTGAGAGACGTTCTTGGAGATTAAATGAGAATTTGTTTAGATATGAAAAAAATACAACAGAACTTAAAAAGCATTTGAAAGAATTTTTTGAAATAAATTTGAATAAAGGTACCCCAATTGAAATTGTGTGGGATGCAAGTAAAGCTTATATGAGAGGGGTACTTATCTACATGAACTCTAAACATAGACTGTTCCGACAAAAGAAAAGATCTGAACTGGAAATAGAAATAAAGAATAAAGAACAGTTACTTATTAAAAATCCAACAGATGAAAGAATACGTAGTGCTATAAAACTTTTGAAAGACCAATTTCAAATGCTTATGGCGGAACAAGTTGCAACAAATTTACAATATGCGAAGCATAACACATTTTGTAATGCTAATAAACCGGGCAGATGGTTGGCTTACATATTGAGGAAAAAACAAAGTATACGGACTATTGATAGTATTGATATTGGAGGGAAAGAAATCTTTCAACAAAAATTAATTAAAGAAGCTTTTGTGGACTATTATACTAAATTATAGGTGGTGGTGCGGAATGGACTTATAGAAAAATATTTAAACGATAAGAGAGTTACAAAAATTACTGATCAACAAAAGGAAAGAATGAATTATCCTATAACAGAGGAGGAGATAATAGTAGCAATTAAACAGTTAAAAACAGCCAAAGCTCCTGGCACGGATGGTTTGACTGCAGTGTATTACAAAACTTTGCAAGCTGAAATGGTGGAACAACTTAGAGATTTATTTTGCAATATTCAGCAAGGGGGTAAAATACCCCCATCATGGACAACAGCTTACATATCTTTGATACCAAAAGAACAAATCGGTCCTAAAAAACCAGAGAACTATAGACCAATATCTCTTTTGAATACAGATTATAAAATTTTTGCAAAAGTACTAGCCAACAGGTTGATGCCAGTAATTCAAAAGGTGATTCATGATGATCAAGCGGGATTTATTGAGGGCAGATATATGAAGGACAATGTAAGGCAAGTAATAGATTTATTGGAATATCTTGAGAAGAATAAACAGATCCCTGCAGTGCTGGTCTTTTTGGATGCAGAGAAGGCCTTTGACAGAGTGGATTGGAATTTTCTATTAAAGACTTTGAAAAAGATGGACTTTGGGGATCAATTTATACAGGCGATTTCGGCAATTTATCAAGAGCAAAAGGCACAGATCATTATTAATGGAAGTCTGACAATAGAGTTTAAAATTGAAAAAGGAACAAGACAGGGATGTCCGTTGTCCCCACTTTTATTTATTTTAACACTAGAAGTCTTGCTAAATACAATACGGGACTCTAATAAAGGTATAAAGATTAGGCAAGAGGATTACAGAATAAAGGCATTTGCAGATGATCTGGTTGTTACCCTATCACAACCAATGGAATCAATAATCTTGATGAAGGACATTATACAAGACTATGGTAAAGTTTCAGGTTTTAGATTGAATCCAAAAAAGACTAAAATGATAGCTAAAAACATGACACAAGATCGTAAACATGAGCTTGAAAGGAGGGCAGGTTTTGAGACTGTACCTAAGGTAAAATATCTAGGAGTTCAGGTTGCAGAATCAAATATGAAATTGTTTCAAAATAACTATGAGGTGTTGTGGCGAGAGGTGCAGAAAGATATGGAGACTTGGAAAAAACTGCAGCTGTCTCTACTTGGAAGAATAGCAGCAGTTAAGATGAATATTTTGCCAAGATTTCTTTTTTTGTTTCAAATGATTCCGGTGCTTAAAAGTGATAAACAATTGAAAGTTTGGCAATCTGGAGTGAATAAGTTTGTCTGGAACGAGAAGAAGCCGAGAGTGAAATTGAAAATTATGCAAGATGTTCCAGAAAGAGGAGGTCTTAAACTTCCAAACCTACAGCTATATTATGATGCAGCAGCTTTAACTTTAACAAGTGATTGGTTTGGAAGGAAAAAGACTGGAATATTGAATGCAGAAAGTTTTGATCTTGAATTTGGATGGCATGCTTACTTATTTTATGACGACAAAGTAGATAAAGTATTTAAAAGTCATATACTTAGAAATTCTTTGATGAGAGTTTGGAAGAAGCACCGACTCAAATGGGATTATAAAATACCGCTATGGCTGGATCTTGGTCATACTTTGTGGAATACAAATATAATGTCACTCGGGGGGTTTTTATATAAACTCGGGGTTCTTTTTACAGATGCGGGCAGATGGCAGCTGAAGACATTGCAGACACTGTTGGACGAAGGGATTAA
The DNA here is from genome assembly GCF_059756535.1 of Pantherophis guttatus. Taxonomy (NCBI): domain Eukaryota; kingdom Metazoa; phylum Chordata; class Lepidosauria; order Squamata; family Colubridae; genus Pantherophis; species Pantherophis guttatus. Next base: position 114,282,758 of record NC_142065.1, on the reverse strand, counting down.
TTTAACTTGGTTACAATATAATCAATTACAATTGAGATGGAAAGAGGACCAAAAAACTGGTATTATGTTGCATGAGGAAGAATTGGTTAGACATATAAGAGAGAAAGGTCCAATGCATATCAAAAGGCTTTATAATGTTTTGCTAGAAAGAGATTCAGAAACTGAATTAGTTAAAGACTGTATGATTAAGTGGGCACAGAATTTTGAAGAACCAGTGATGCTGGAAACATGGGAAAAAATTTGGGTTCAGAATGTTAAATTTACACAGTCGCAGAATCTGAGGGAAAATTTCTACAAAATGTTTTATAGATGGCATTTAGATCCCAAAAAGTTGTCATGTATGTACCCTAATGTTCAGCCAAAATGTTGGAGATGTGAATGTTTGTGTGCTACGTATTATCATGTTTGGTGGACCTGTAGGAAAGTTAAGGCTTTTTGGATAAAAATTTGGTGGGTCATGCAGAATGTTTTGAAGAAAAAAATTCAATTTTCTCCACAACTGTTTTTATTGGCTATAGTTAAGGGTTTTACATTGGGTGAAACAAAATTGATATTGTATATGATAACAGCAGCAAGATTGTTGATAGGTAAATATTGGAAGAATGAAGCTTTGCCCACTATTGAGGAATGGACTTTGAAGATGGCCAGTTTTGCAGAGATGGCGAAGATTTCAGCATATCTAAAAGACTGTTCACAAGAGACTTATGAGTGGGAATGGAAAAGGTGGATAGAATATGTTCAGAACAAATATCAAACTAGAAAGTATCAAATAGCTTTTATTTGAAAATAATGTATTGGAAATTTTTTAATGTAATGAGGTAAAGAGAAAAATTATACAGGGGAGGGAGGGGTTCAAGTTTATATATAAGTGTTATATTAGGGTTCTTTATGAGTATGAGTATATTATAGGGAAGTCTGGGGGGAGGGGAGGGTTAGGGAGGGTTAGGGAGGTTGGGAAGTTTGGGGGGGTGGGGGGGAAAGGGGTGAAAATGTAATTGTAAAACTTTTGCAATAAAAAAAAAAGGATTATTAATTCCCATCATCCTAGTGGGTAACAACCAGATCTTCTGCATGCCCCAACATGACTCTCTTGCCTTGCAACTCGAAATAGTTATAATATATTTATCGGTAGAAGAAATCCAAAATAGATAATTCAAATCCAACAATGTAAGGCTCTTTTCACGTTCCGAAATCACGGCATTGCAGAGGTCTGCCACTGTCCTCAAGATAGTATTAAACAATACTTCGCCTCCACTATTTTCACATATTCGTTAAAAATCCCTGGCTTCGCTGTTGCTTAGTTTAGAAACTACTATTTCTATGAGATCTGTTTCTTTTCTTTTTCTTTTGCGGGTTGAATTTCCATCCTGGTTTCCTTCCTACAAATTGTGTATCAGCTAGTTGATCTTGTTGGTTTTGTTTTATTATCTCGTATTTCTTTTCCATCACTTGTATATCAACTGGTTGATTTACACACTTGTCTGTAACTTGATAATTCATCACATTGGAATCAGATGACACTGCTCTCATATTTATAGACAGTCCAGCTGGGGTATCCAGAGAGTCCGAAGACAATTTATCTACCACAGCCTCTATAATTTGATATTTTCCCTTTGTTTCCAATTCCTTTTGTTTGTCCTGTGTTATGCCTAAAGATGTTAAATTCTTTTTTAAGATTTTTTGATAAAATTCTTCCGCTTTTTCAACAGTGTTCAGTTGGTATCTTACTCCTTGGTATCTGAATATTAAACCAACTGGAACATCCCACCTAAATAGGATATTTCTTTTTTTTAACTCAGACACTAGAAAACCAAATTTCTTCCTCTCCATTAACATCTTAGGCGGGAGCTCCTTAAAAATCCAAATCTTTCTTCCACGAAATTGCAAAGTAGAACTAAAAGAATTCTGCACAATATCATTTCTTATTCCTTTATCAGTAAAATAAATCACCACATCTCTAGGCAATTGCCTTTGTTTTGCCAACCAGGAGTTTATTCTATAAATTCTGTCGATCCTGCAAAACACTTCATCAGGTTGAACCTTTAAAATCCCAGCCAGAATTTCAGAAGATATCTTCCTTAAATCATCTCTATCATTTTCCTGCAGACCTCTTAGTCTAATTGCATATTCTGTAAAATTATATTGAATCCTTAAAACTTCTCTTTCAATCCTCTGTTGTACATTTTCTTCATTACCAGTCTTTTGGTCAACCTCCATTTTGGGTTTGTCTTCTGAACTATTATCCTGAATGTTTGCCAAATCCTTTTTAATTTTTTGGATCTTATCATCCAAATTCTCCTCAGTTTCTTTCATTTTAGATTCTAATAATTTAGTATTTGCATCCAACTGAATCACAAAGTCTGCTAAACCATTAGCTGTTTTTAAAATTTTTTGATCCAAAAAGTCAAACTTAGATTTCACCAATTCACCAATTTCTTTAATTTCCAGCTTAAATTTTTCAAGTTGCTGATTCACAATCTCATCCCTTCTTACAATCTCCTCAAGAAGAAATTCTATTATATTAAAGTCAGGTTTCTGAGACTGGAGAGTTAGAACTTGTTGATGTAATTTGTTAATGGGGGAATCCCCCCCCCCTGCCTGTTTGTCTAACTTTATAAGTCTCAGTGCCATTTTTCCACACAGACAAGATTTACTGGAAAAGAGAAGAAAAAAGCTTTTTTCCAACCAAGATCAATATCAGATCCCCAGGGAAAAAAAAGGAAAAAAAAACAAGAGTGAGAGTGAGGTTTTGCCTTCAATTACAGCCAGAAGTATTCACTCCGCTACTTTGTAATAGAAAACGGAAGGACTTTCCCCTTCAGCCTCTCTTCAAGCCGCAGCAGTCACAGCAGCAATCGCCATTTTAAAAATCTTTTTTCCTTTCACTTCTTGAACAACTTCAATAACTTTTCTAAAATAAGAAGAATACTTGCGCTTCAGGATCAGAGGTCCAGCTCACATCTTCTTTAATTAATTTAACAGATTTGCAGGCTTGCTTTTGCCTCCTAGCTCTGCGTGTAGCAGAGATTTCCCAGAGCCCGGAGCATCGGCTGGGGATACGGGGAGTCTCTTCCGCTCCCTCCCAAAAGTAAATAAAAAACTTTTGGGATTAGACAGAGGACTCTACCCACCCCAGCTGGCTCTATCTCCATTTCCTAATGGAAACGGAGTTTTTTCGAGCCGCCATTCCGCTGAAAAAGGCGGCTCTTACAGGCAATGGGTTCGACGATCCCGAAGGGGCGTCCGGCGGGGACAAACAGCAAACCAGAAGTGAGGAACTGTTTATGTTGAAGAGCTCGATGCATTCATTCCTGATGTTTATTACATACCAACAGCAACCAGTAATTTGCTTAGTCAGTGTCACTTGTCTAGAATGTTAAAGTTCCAAGTTCACCACCTTGAAAAAGCAAGTTACATAGTTAAAGATGGAGATACTGTTGCTGAAACCATATTAATTGGTGGTGTTTATTACTTAAAGCCAAAGCCTAAAACACAAACAGATAGAGATGCTCCAGAGAGAGATCCTGTTGCTACCCCTAAGGCTCCTAAAGCCAACAAAAAGAAAGTTGGTAAACAGGTTGCTCAGAGCAAGCCTGAGGTTCCGCATAAAAATGTTAATGTTGAGAATTCACTAACAGGTAAACCTTTGCATTCCAGGTGTATCCACAAATGGCATAGAAGATTGGGGCATGCCAGTTTCCGTGTTCTTAGGAAGATGCCGGAGTTCGCAAAAGGTTTGGATCTAAAGGGGTGTAAGGTGTTTTTGGATTGTGCTGTCTGCAAAAAGGCCAAATCCAAAGCAGCAGCCATTCCCAAACACGCTACATGCCTGTCACCATTTTTGATTTGGTTCACATTGACATAGTTGGACCATTCCTGCCATCATTTGGTGGTAGAAAATATTTTCTAACAATTGTTGATAATTACTCTAGATATGGATATGTATATCCTATGAAAGGAAAATCAGAGACCTTTCAGATCTTTAAAGACTTTGCAACCCTTGTTTCTATCCAACACCAAGTTCGCATCGCCAGAATCCAGAGTGATCGTGGTGCCGAGTTCATGTCTCAGCGTTTCCAGGACTGGATGCGTAAGAATAGAATTATTCATCAGACTTCACCCCCTGACATACCGGCTCACAACGGAGAGGTACTGCAAACCATGATGCGTTGTCTCCTAGAAGACGCCAATCTTGATATGATATACTGGGGTGAAGCTATCAAGTATGCAAATTACATTGCCAACCGTACTTGGAGCAGTGTAATAAATCAGACTCCTTTCTTCACATTGTATGGCTACAAGCCTGATCTTAAAAACATTCATATTTTTGGTTCATATGCTATGGTGAACATTCCCTTAGCTCAAAGAAGAAAAGGAAGTCCAGCAGCAGAGAGACTGAGATTTATGGGTATTGATGATAATTCAAAATGGAGCAGATTTATTGACTCTAAACATGCAATTGTGATTTCCCAATCTGCTAATTTTGAAGAAGATATTGACTGGTCCAGGATTCATTCCAATGATCCTGGAGTTTATTTTCCCAGAGATGATACTGCTGATGCTACGCAGATTGATGATCAAGATTCTAGTGGTTCTTCTCAACCCGATGTTCCGTCTTTGCAAGCCGCGGATGCTGACGCTAGCGACGAAAGTGAGGATGAGGACGAACCAGAAGAAGATTGGACAGTTGTTCCGAGACATTCCAAGAGGGCCACAAAAGGGATCCCTCCACAACAATATTCTTGGCAACTGACAAAAGCACCCTTGCCTTTGATTTGCAATGTTACACTTCCACCTGATAATTTCACACAAATCAAGCAGCTCCCTGATTCAGAGCAAGACAAATGGTATGAAGCAATGCAGGTTGAAATGAACAGTCTAAAGAAATGGGTGTACAGAATCAAAAAGAAACCAAATGGTGAGTCATTATACAAAGCCAGACTCGTAGCTCAGGGTTTTGCTCAACGTTATCCTGAGGACTACACAAATACCTACTCACCGACAGTCAGAACTGAGAGTGTAAAAATTGCTTTAGCAACTGCAACTATCCTTGGTTTAGAAGTTTTCCAGTTTGATGTTGACACGGCTTATCTACATGCAGACCTAGACGAAGAGATCTACGTGAGAAGTCCTCCAGGATTCCGACAGCAAGAAGGGGATACCTGGTTCCTAAACAAAAGTCTCTATGGTCTGAAACAATCTGGTTTAATGTGGTATTTATGTCTTACTGACAAACTAAATTCAATGGACTTTATTAAGTCCGAAACTGATGAGTGTGTGTTCACAAAAAGATCTAACAATGCATATGAGATAGTTCTTGTTTATGTTGATGATATTGTTTATATTGGTCCAAATAAGCAAATGAGTGAAATTTTTGCCAAAGCTTTGCAGAGATACTTCACATTGAAATCATTAGGTCACATTAGCACTTATTTAGGTGTTCAGATTGAAAAAACACAGAAGGGGTTTAGTCTTTCACAAGAAGATAAAATTGAACAAGTTTTGCATCATTGCAACATGAAAGATGCTAACACAACAAAGACACCCATGCAAACAGATTTTCACAACTTGACACAAGAAGAAAGTCCTGAGTTCGAGGATCAAACACTTTATCGTTCAGTCATTGGGTCACTGTTATACATTAGTAGTTGGACCAGACCCGACATTGCACTTAGTGTTAATCTCTTATCACGACACGTAGGTAAGGCAAAACAGTTTCATTGGACATGTATTAAGAAATTACTGAAATACCTAAAATACACTAAACACATGAAGTTATTGTTAGAACCAACGCATACTGATTATGCAGAATTATGTTGTTATGCAGATTCTGATTGGGCAAGTGATAAGAAATCACGTAAAAGTACTTCAGGTTATATGATGTTCTTAAATGGATGTCCTGTTTATTGGCAAGTACGTAAACAGAATTTTGTTTCTTGTTCATCTATTGAAGCTGAATATGCTTGTGTTTCAGATGCATGTAATTCCCTAACTTGGTTTGATGCTTTAGTCACAGATATCTGGACACACCCGATCCGACCGATCACCGTGATGGAAGACAATGAATCGGTGGTTTATATTTCTGAATCTCATTTCACAGGTTCTAGGTCCAGACACATTGACATCCGTTATCAAAACATAAAACATTTAGTGAAAAAAGGTTTTGTCAAAATGCAATATGTATCCACACATGATCAAATTGCTGATATGCTCAACAAACCACTTCCAGCAGCTCAACATGAGTATCTGCGTAAGAAGATGTGCCTTATTTGATGATGTACTGATATTCGCTCAACTGGCAAAGAAGGGGAATGTCACTGCGTTATTTTATTTACCAGCTGAGCTCATCATTTCTGGACTATCTGACTTTCCGTACCTTGCCAAGAATTGTTATCAAAGCTACTATGCATGTCCATCCACCCACATTCCTTCACTTCCTTCACACACTTTTTCCTTTGTTCTCTTGCCACGGGTGCCGGTTGCTGAAAGGCAGCTGGCCCAAATTACTTCCAAAATGTAACAATTAACTTTTCTTAGTTAGTATGGTGTTTTATTTTCTTTATAACAAATAAATGAGTTTTATTAGAAACCTTCCCTCGTGTTTCTTTTTCGGAATATTGCAACAAGGAATAAGCCTCGATTCATCTCCTCTAAACCAGGGTAATTAGTCCCAGAGCCAAACATGGGATTAATAAATGCCCTGACATAGAATTTTATACGGCCATGAAAGGCTTTCATAGCCAGCTCATCCAGGGTGAGCTTAGAGCTTCGAGGAGAATAATGAATTGTTTCTACCCAACACCAAGTTCGCATCGCCAGAATCCAGAGTGATCGTGGTGCCGAATTCATGTCTCAGCGTTTCCAGGACTGGATGCGTAAGAATAGAATTATTCATCAGACTTCGGCCCCTGACACACCGGCTCACAACGGAGAGGTACTGCAAACCATGATGCGTTGTCTCCTAGAAGACGCCAACCTTGATATGATGTACTGGGGTGAAGCTATCAAGTATGCAAATTACATTGTCAACCGTACTTGGAGCAGTGTAACAAATCAGACTCCTTTCTTTATGTTGTATGGCTACAAGCCCGATCTTAAAAACATCCATATTTTTGGTTCATATGCTATGGTGAACATTCCCTTAGCCTCTGATGATTGCGCGGCTCAGCTGGGCAATGGGGGGGTGGCTTTTTCTGTGGCAGGCATCAGTGGTGGCGGAGGGGCGTCCCGGAGCTTCCGGGAGGTTTTCTTGCATGGCTTTTTCCGCGGCAGGCATTGGTGGTGGCGGAGGGGCGTCCTGGAGCTCCCAGGAGGTTTTCCTGCACGGCTGTTGCTGCAGCAGGCATCAGTTGCAGCGGTGGTGGCAGAGGGGCATCCTGGAACTTCCAGGAGGTTTTCCCACATGGCTTTTGCCGCGGCAGGTATCAGCAGTAGCAGAGGGGTGTCCCGGAAATCCCGGGTAGTTTTCCCTCTCAGCCCCAGCAAAGCGGCTCTGTCTCCCCAAAGGGTGACCCGCCCACCAGCTGACTGGGCCAGGCCTGAAGTGTTGCATCTCCAATCACAAGTTTGATCTGTGACCCAACCTCAGAAGGCAAAGGTGTGGTGGACCGCTGGGAAGGCTGCATGGAAGGCAGGCAAGCATGGCAGGGCCACGGTGGAGTAGGCTGCTAGCTCTCTTCCCCATGGCTGGGCATCCCCAGCATGCTTGCCTGCCTTCCACATGGCCTTCTTGGCGGTCCCCATGGCCAGGCCCACTTGCCTGCCTTCCTCCCCCACCACTGCCTCTTTGTTTAGGCTGCGTACCTTCTGCGGCTGGTCCCCAGTCGGAAGGCAAGCTGACTGTAGTTTTTGGCAGCCCCCAGCCAGCCGCAGCTGCTGGAAAGCGACTGGCAAAAAAAGCCTCTGAAAAGGCTTCTTTGCCAGCCGCTTTCTCTGCAGGCCGCCAAAACATACCGGCAGAAAAGCTGCTGCTGTTGCCGCCATGTTCTTTGTGCATGTGCATCCCATTGGACTTGCAAGGCAACGGGATGCACGTGCATGAAGAACATGGCGGTGATGAACATGACAGCCGGGGCAAGTGACCGGCAACTGGGGGAACCGGTTTGGGGGCGTGGCCAGCTGGCCACCGTTACCGGTTCTGTGACCTTGGCCAAATTTCCACCAGTGGTTCACACGAACCGGTCCGAACCAGTAGCAACCCACCACTGGTCTTTACTCTTATGCATGGATTATAGAAGTCTGAACGCAGTAAGCATGGAAAATGTGTATCCCCTTCCCCTAATGAAAGACATGCTAGCCCATCTCTCTAAGGGGAAAATTTTCTCAAAGCTGGACTTGTGGGAAGCCTATTACAGAGTCAGAATTAGGGAAGGGGACGAATGGAAAATGGCTTTTAACATACCATTGGGGTGCTTCCAGTTCAAAGTGCTCCCATTTGGACTATAGGGACCAGTAGTTTTCATGCAACTAATAAACAAAGTGCTCCAAGGGGCTTTGGTGTACTTAGATGACATTTTAACATACACTGAAACAAAAGTAGAGCATATAAAATTTGTCCGGGTGGTCCTAAACAAACTCTGTACCACAAAGCTGTACACAAAACTATCCAAATGCAAATTCCACAAAGATAAAATAGGCTACCTGGGGTACAGAATCTCCCATGAGGCCATGGAAATGGACCCAGAAAAAGTGTGAGTGGTGATTGAGTAGGCCCCTCCCCGCATGTGCAAGCAATTGCAAAGCTTCCTGGGGTTTGCCAACTTCTATTGGCAATTCATCCCAGCATTTGAGTAAATTGTGCTCCCCATCACTAAGCTAATGAAAATTAAAGGGAGAGACAAGCCAAAACCGAAGCAGCCACTAAATTGGACGATGGAATGCCAAGTGGTACTTGAGAAACTGAAACAGTTGTTTTCAGGAGAACCAGTGCTGAAGCACCCAGATCCAGAAAACCCTTTTGTCATACAGGCAGATGCCAGTGACATTGCCATCGGTGCTGTCCTCTTCCAAGATAAAAAACTATAGCCCTTTGCATACACTTCCAAAAAACTAATGGATACATAACAGAGATGGGCTATCTGGGAGAAAGAGGCATATGCCATGCAATGGGCCCTCCTCACATGGAGACATTTCTTGGAGGGGACTTAAATTCCCCTTCCAAGCCTGACTGATGACAAAAATCTGGAGGCCCTTAAGACCCTATGGAAGCTATCCCTAAAGCAAATCCTCTGGCCTCAGTATTTCAAGCATTTCAACTTCACTCTCAAATACCTCCCTGGGGGAAAGAACTTTTTAGCAGATGCTCTGTCCAGAATACCTCAGTATAATAGTAACAAGTCTGAGGTGGTCAAACCCTTGCTCCCAGCAAGCAACCAAAGTTATGATCACGGTGCAAGCAAAACAAGACCTCCCGACTGGCAATGGCACCACACAAGCATTCAAACAAGCCCTCCTCATAGTTGACTGGTTCCAGGCTCATAAGAATACCTGCTTACTCAAAGACGGTCTGGCTTGGATGGGAGGGAAACTGGATGTCCCAGCCAGATAGATATTTCCCCTCATGAAAACTTGCCATGATTCGAAGGTGGCCAGCCACTTTGGTTTTGTGAAAACACTGCACCTGACCAAGAGGCAGTTCTGGTGGCCATCTCTAAAAAAAGATATAGAAATCTATGTGGCTAGCTGTCCTGTCTGTGTAGCTGCAAAAAGAAGCGGGGAAAACCCCCTGGGCTACTGCAAACTGTAGCAGAGCCATCAGCACCATGGAGAGAGATCTCTATGGATTTTATTGTAGAACTGCCAGAAAGTGGGGGGGGAACACTATTATTTGGGTCGTAATGGACCTGTTTTCCAAGCAGGTCCACTTTATTCCTTGCCAAAAGATCCCCACTGTCAAAGCCCTTGCCAAGATGTTCCTACACCATATATACCGGCTGCATGGTGACCCCCAAAGGATCACATCCAATCGGGGGGGTTCAATTCACATCAAAGTTCTGGAGAGCATTCCTAAGACTGATCAGGATTACTGATCAGGGCCTATGTTCCTCCCATCATCCTCAGACTAATGGCAGAAGAGAGAGAACTCAATGCATTCCAGCACTGGTTTCACTCCCTTTAGAGTTGCCACAGGCCAGGAATTTAACCAAAAGCCAAAACTACCTGTAGAAGAACCAACCATACCTTCTCTTAAGGAGTGGATACATCAACTACAAGCACCTGGCCAGTGGTAAAAAAAAAATGTCTAAGCAATCCTGGAGCCTCTTTTAAAGCACAAGTTGATAAAAAAAGAACAGAACCCAAGCCATTTAAAGTAGGTGATGGGATGTATTTATTCCACCAAGTTTTTACAATCCTTGCAACTCTCCAAAAAAGTGGGACCAAAATTCATAGGATTATCACCCTATCACCCAAATCATTGCTGCCAAAAATCCTCACTAGTATACCTCGTATTTCATTGCAGCTTATTGAAACCCAAAATTATCTCCCCACTCAGTCCACCAATAGACATGCCAACCCCCACTATCATGATTGAGGGTGAACAACACTTTGAAATTAAGGAAATTCTAGACACGTGCACACACTATGGGGCCATGCAATACCTAGACCCTTGGAAATACCTGCTCCCCTCTCAAAATGAGTGGGTGGCTAAGAAATGTTAGGGCCCCCAACTTACTGAAAAAAATTCATGTACAATTCCCTGATAAGCCCTAATAACTCATTGCTCTGTTTTCTCTTTGTGTTTTCCAGGTGGAGTTCTCCTATTCCTAGGGAGGCAACATGTCAAGACCCATAGATCCCTATTGGGACGCTGCCATTTTGGTGGAGAAGGGGCCTGGATGCATTCTTTAGTTTATAGCCTTTTCCTGGAGCCTATCTATCCTGTACTTTGATTTGCCTTCATGGGAATATAATGGAAGAGGGCCATCTGTTTCATCTCAGCTCCGGAGCCTCCAGCAAGAGACGCCTGAGAACAGCTTCTTAGTACCTTCTCAGCCAGGGATTCTCAAAACAACTTCACACCTGTGGATTGGCTTATTCAACATCGGACTGAGGGGAGGGGTTTCTAACTGCCTTAACCTAACAGAATTGCATGGGAATCCTCAGATCTTGCTTCCTTTCTCTTGCTATCTTTTTTCCTTCAATAAAAGGGTCCTTTTGAAATGCTAATTGTTTCAAGAGTTCTTTTTTCTTGCATGGAGAGGAGAGGTAGGCCCTTACACACAAACTCATTCGCTCACTCACTCACACACACACACATAATTACAAAGCCTGGAGAAAATGGAATTGTTATAGAACTGAGAACAGTTCCTATTGTGAAATAACTGTATGCCAGAATGGCTTATTTTTTCCACATTTGGTTAGTAATCCTTTTGGTTGTGTTTTGAGGAATGCCATAGAGTAGATATACATTAATGGCAGGGGTTAAATGATCCCGGTTTGGACCGGATCACCCGATCTAGTAGTGATGGTGGAACCAGTAGCAAAAATCCCTGCCCCCCACATGCCCAGCTGAGCCACGCAATCGTCAGAGGCCGAAGAAGTTGTAGAAAAACTGCTTTTAAAAGTAAAAAAAAAAAAAAGCCCCTGATGATTGTGCGGCTCAGCTGGGATCGTCAGAGCCTTTTAAAAGCATTTTTTTTACAACCTCTTCGACCCAATGGTTTATAATATAAAAAGAAATTGGACCTACAACATCCTGATACAGCTAAGGAGATAGTAAAAGATATGATGATTGCCTGGGGAAGAAACTTAGGAAGACCGATGCAACTTGAAGAATGGCAGGGAATATGGAATAGATCAATGAAATTGACATTATCAGCGGCATTTAAGGAGAACTTTTATAAAATGATCTATAGGTGGTACCTGCCACCAGATAGGATAGCTAAAATGTTCCCTGGATCCTCGGATAAATGTTGGAAGTGCAATTCGGCCAGGGGTACTTTCTTTCACCAGTGGTGGACCTGCCCTCAGATCAGGAAATTTTGGGAAAAGATTCAAAAATGGTTAAACGAGATAATAGGTGCAAGTTTCCCCCTAACTCCAGATTCTTACTTACTTGGAATCAAACTAAAAGACGTGGGCAAACAAGACTGGCATTTATTCATCCATATTACAACAGCTGCAAGAATGGCACTTGACCAACATTGGAAAAATGTAAATACACCATCAGATCAATTTATAATAAATAAGATATTGAATTGTGCTGAAATGGACAAATTAACGTATATCCTAAGAGATATCCTAAGAGACAAAAAAGAATCCATCTATTACACAATTGGGAACGCTGGTATTTATGGTTAAGGAAGAGGACAAATATAGAATAAATAACATAGTATTAAATATATACTTAATTACAATGAGATAGCGTTTAGTATTTAAAATAGTCAATGCTAATTGAACAAAAGGATTTACCGGGATGTAACTATGAATAAGTATTTGGGGGTTCGATATGACCCCTGGTTAGTCCTTCTGTGTGGTTGTCTTTATGTGTTGTGTTGTATACCCATATATAACTTATATTTGTTCAAAAATTACACTATATGTTTTTTTATCTGTAAATAATTAATAAAGATCTATTTAAAAATAAATAAATAAAAGGTTCTGATGATCCCAGCTGAGTTGCCTGATCGTCAGAGGCTTTTTTTCCCCTTTTTTATTTTTTATTAAGCAAAAACATAAGACAAAAACACTTACAAACATGTATACATAAAGACAATACAAAAAAAGAAAAACTAACTAACTAACTAACAACTAACATTGTTTCAGCCTATCGGCTGACTTCTAGAAAACTGTTGCATCGGTGATTATTTTCTGTTTCACCTCTATTTGTCTATTAGAGATCTATTTTATGTGCTTACTTGTTTTTACTTTTTTACATGTCCAAGACTTAACTTTATACTCTATTTTTAATTTTTTCTCTATGTGTAAGTATCTATTACTTCTATATATCCTTCTAATAACCGTTCTAACTATTTATACATACAGTCATGTGGTCTTCCTCCTATGTGATTGTCTATGTTTTTTGGTTAGGTTTTGCATAAGTATTATTTTATCAATCCTATCTTTTCCTCTAGCCAGGAATACCATCTTTGCCAGACTGCATAATAATCAGTGTCCTCTTTCTCTTGTAGCTCTTTTGTGAGTCTATCCATTTCTGCACATTCTGTTATTTTTGCAATTATTTTTTCTTCTGTTGGTAATAGTTCTGATTTCCAATTTTGAGCGTATACTATGCGTGCTGCTGTTAGGATATGAATAATGAGATATTTTATCTCTTTAGTCTGTTGTGGTGTGGTCATTCTGAATAAAAAAAAATCCAGTTTCATATCGACCTTCTGTTTCGTTATTTCTTCAATCATTATCTTGATTTCTTGCCAGTAATGTTGTGCTCTTCTACAAGACCACCAGAGATGGTAATATGACCCCTTTTGTGACTTGCATTTCCAACACATTGGTGACACATTTGGAAACATTTTCACCAGACGTGCCGGTGGAAGGTGCCATCTGTAGAACATCTTGTAAAGGTTTTCTTTATATGGTATCGACATTGTCAGTTTGAGATTTTCTGTCCATAATTTGTCCCATTTTTCCAATTCTATGTTGTGGCCTATATTTTTTGCCCATGTTATCATATTTTCTTTCAATTTCTTTCCTCCAATTTATAGTTTATTAAATATCTGTAAATTTTGGTTATCATTTTCTCCTCTGTACTTTTTAATATCTTGTCTAGTTCCTTCGGTTCGGTCTGAAATCCATATTGTGTCCAGTCTGCTATATATCTTGACTTTATTTGACGGTATGGTCACCAATCGATAACTATTCCCCGGCTTTCCAATTCTTGCCTCGTGTATAAGTCTCCTTCACTACTCAATAATTCTTGGTAATTCCTCATTTTTCCTATTTCTATGGTGTTTGGGTAGATTAAGGCTTCCATAGTCGACAACCAACGTGGGATCTTAGTGTAGTGTTGTTTTCTGATTTCTTGCCTTGTTTTGTATAGTGAGCCTCTGATAATGTGCCACTGAAAATACCCATGTTGCTTATCTATGCCTTCCCATAAGAAGGCGTGCCAGCCCCGGTTCAGATCAAATCCCTCTAGGTATAACGTTCTCTTGTTTTTTAAGTCTGTCCATTCCCTAATCCAATTTAATGACGATGCTTTATAATATAACTCCCAGTCTGGTAAACCAAGGCCTCCCTTCTCACGGGTGTCCTGTAAGCATTTTATTTTAATTCTGGCCTTCTTTCCTTGCCAGATATATTTCATTATTATCTTATTGAGATCTTTGAAGAAATCTTTTCCTGGGCCGATTGGTATCACTTGAAAGAGGTAAAGTAATCTCAGTAATATGTTCATTTTTACTGATGCTATTCTGCCCAAAAGTGACAACTGTAATTTGTTCCATATTTCCAGATCCTTTTTAATTTGTTTCATCAATTTAATATAGTTATCCTCTCTAATCGTTGTTGCTTTTGTAGTGATCCAAATTCCCAAGTATTTTACTTTCTTTGCAATCTGTATTCCTAATTCTTCTTCCAATTTTGTCTCTTGTGTCTTGGTCAGATTTTTTGTCAAGACTTTAGTTTTTTGTCTGTTAATTTTGAGTCCCGCTACTTTGCCGTATTCTTCTATCTTTGCCAGTAATTTAGTTCCTGCTATTTCTGGTTGTTCTACTATGAACACCACGTCGTCGACGAAGGCCTGTAATTTATATTCCTCATTTCGTATCCGTAGTCCCTTTATGTCCTCTTCCTTCCTTACCTCATTTAGTAAGGCTTTCAGCAATATTATGAATAGTAAGGGAGATAATGGGCACCCTTGCCTCACCCCTTTTTGTATGTCCAGTCTTTCTGTCATGTCCCCATTAATTGTGATTCTCACAGTCTGGGAGGAGTATAGTTTCTTAATCATTTTTAAAAATTTGTCGCCAAAATCCATTAACATTAATTGTGCTATGAGGAACTTCCAATTCAAATTGTCGAATGCCTTTTGCACATCGAGAAAGATTAAGGCTACTTGTTTATCAATTTGTTGTTCATAGTATTCTAGAACGTTTATGATTGTTCATGTGTTATTTTTTCTGCCTCCTTGGGACAAAGCCGTTTTGATCAGAATGTATATAGTTGTGTATAATTGTTTTCAATCTTTGTGCTATGACTGTCATGAATAATTTATAATCGACGTTTAATAGTGAAATAGGTCTGTAGTTCTTAACCTGTGTCCGGTCTGTGTCTTCTTTGGGGATAAGTGAAATAATAGTTTCGTCCCAAGATTTAGGAGTTTCTGCTTCTAGTAATGCGTTGTTGAGGACTTGGAGGAGTATTTCATCTATCGCTGACTGGCAGTTTTTATAAAATTCAATTGGAATTCCATCTGGGCCTGGTACTTTGTTGTTCTTCTGTTTCTTCCGGGCTTCCATCAACTCTGTCATCGTGATTGGTTTATTTAATATGTCTCTATGGGTTTCCTTCAGTTTTGAGATATTTGCTTCGCATAAGTATTCCTTGATATCTCGGTCTTGGATCTCCTCTTGTGAGTAAAGCTTTTGATAGAATTCTTTAACTATATGTTTTTTATCTGGATTCGTGCTACATATTTGTCCCATTTCATCTTGCAGTTGGTATATTATTCTTTTCTCCCTCTCTTTTTTCAGTCTGTCGCTAACCAGTGACCTGTTTTGTTTGCATATTGAAAATGTTTCTGTTTTGCCGTTTTCATTTTCTGTGCGATTTCTGTTTGCATGATTAAATTCAGTTCATGTTTGGTGAGGTTCAGGTTTGCCTTTATTGTTTTATCATCAGGTTGTTTTTGTAACTGTGATTCATATATGTTGAGTTCTTCTAGTAAAGTATTCCTTTTTAGTTGTTTTTTTTAGTTGTGTATGCTATGGTGAGCCCTCTTATGTAGGCTTTTGTAGTGTCCCATAGGTTCTGTAGCGAGGTCTGTTCCTTTGTATTTAATTGGAAGAATTAATTGGAAGAATATTTTGAGTTCCTTCTCGATCATCCGTATATATTCTTTATCTTTTATTATTCCAGTATCCATCATCCACCTCTTTTGCTTGTGATAACCTTTCCATATTATTTTTATAGGATTGTGATCGGCCCAGGTATTTGGTACAATTTCGATATCTCGTATTTCCTTTCTAAGATCTGGTGTCACCCAGGCCATGTCAATCCTAGACCATGACTGGGGAGGGCTTGAGTAGTATGTGTATTGTTTGATTTGTTTATTGGCCTCTCTCCACCCATCGTATAAATGGAATTCTTCGGCCATATCTTCAAATGTTTCCGGTAGCGTTCTCTTTCTAGTTTTATTTTTCCTGTTACTATGATAGTCATCTTGTAAATTCGCAATTGCGTTAAAATCCCCAATAATGCAGATGTTCTCATATTCCAGGTCTTTAATTATGTTGTGCAGTTTCTTGTAAAAATCCCTCTGGTTTCCGTTGGGTGCATATATGGATACTAGTAATATTATTTTTGTTTCTGTTTGTATTTCGATTATTAAGATGCGTCCTTCCGTATCAGTATATATCTGTTTGGTTTTCAGGTGATTTTTGACGTACATTACCACCCCTCTCTTTTTACAGTCTCCTAGGGACGTATATAGTCTTCCTAATTTTTTATTTTCCAACAATTTTTGTTGCTGTCTTTTAATATGTACTTCTTGTAGTGTTATGATATCAATATCAAGTTTTTGTAATTTTGTAAATATGTATTTCCTTTTCATTGGTGAGTTGAGTCCATTTATGTTGATCAAAATAATTTTTAATTCTCCTTCCATCTTTATTGGGTTTATCTATTTATTATTTTCAACTTTGTTGTGTTTCTGGTAACTCTTTGTATCTTTTCCCTCGTTCCCTCTCTCTCCATTCTTTCTTTCTCCATTCTCCTTTTATCTTCTTGATCTTTTTCTTCTTTTTCTATTCGCTGTACCTCTTGCTTCCTGTGTTCCATTTCTTCCCTCCTCTCCTGTTCTTCTTCACATGTGAAATGTTGTTCAAAGAAATCTTGAGCCTTCTCTAGATTATCGATCCTATACTTTCTGTCCTCCCAGGAGATGAGTAGACCTTCTGGCATTAGCCAGCAAAATTTTATTTTGAATTTATTTAACTGTGTGGTTAGAAAATTGTAATTTCTTCTTTGGTCTCTTGTTCTTCTCGGTACTTGTTTGAGAGTTAAAATTTCTCTTCTCTTGTACATGGTTGTCTCCTCTCTCATTTTCCTATAAATCTCTTCCTTTATAGATTTCTTCATGAATCTTATGTGAATTTCCTTGGGTAACTTATTCCATCTTGCGTAGTTCGTATGAACCCTATATATTTCGTCTATTCCGATTCGTAGTTCTTCCTTATCCCTCTGGGCTGTCTTTGCCAATATCTCAATCATTGTTTCCCCTATATTTTCATCTTTTTGCTCTTCTACATTTTGGAATCATAGATAAAAAGATGCCTTCTCCATTTAAGTTAAGTTAATGCGTTAAGATAAGTTAATGCGTCTTCTGTTTCCTTGTTAAACGCCCCTTGGTCCTGTTCCATCCTTTCCATTCTATTAGCTGTATATTCTATTTTTTCTTCCACTTTATGGATCCTCTGCTCATTTTCCACTGTTTTGTTGAATTTGCTCTATCTTCTCATCTAAAGTTTTAATATTGTCCTTTATTTCACCCACATCTAACCTCAGTTCCTCATGGTTTTTCCTGGTCTCTTCATGGTTGTGGACCATCATTTCCTGCATCCTATTCATTCCTTCCTGGATCATTGCTAAGGCAGTGTGGATATTCTGCATATTAAGAGTGGGGCTTGTCTTATCCTTTTCTGTCATTTCAGCTGGTTTTTGTTGGGCCGGGGAAGCCATGAGTATCATTTGGCTTGATGGTATCTTCTTACTTGTTTTAGTTGTTGTTGCTGTGCTTATGGTTGCCATTATTATTCCTTGTTTTATTAATTCCCAAAATTTCATATACTAATTGATAATTATAAGTCTATTTCTTAGATTTGCATCCAAATTTATCTTTCACTTTTCAATATTCTTTCAATACTTTTCAATATTTATGAGACAATGATGAGGGAAGTTAAAAAGGAGGGATGGAGGGAAAATATAGTATTCTAATGTTCCATCAGTTGATTATCCAAAATATTAAATATTCAAGTACTTAATATAACTCTTATACTATTAAATAAATAAATATCAATTACTCTTATCTTCTAATATGACTAATGTAGATATATAAGTATCATTTGCATAAATATAATAAATATAATGTAACCCAGTATATATCTTTTACTCTAAATATATAAAGACAAACTAACAAACTAACAAGCTAATAATTCACTTAATATATATAAGGTTAGGTTATGCAATCATAAATCCAGCGGTGACATCAGTGAGTTAGGGACGAGGGAACGGCTCTCCGCTCTCTAAATCCCTAACATTCTCAATCTGAGCACTGATTTTGGCGCTATCGACCCCGGAGAGGTCGATAGAAGAAAGGGGAACTTCTGAGGACCTCAGGAAGGGCAGCAACCCCCCCTGAAGGCTCAGGAAAACCCCCTTAACTCAGATTGAGGAAAAACCAGCCATTTGGGCTGGCCCAATACGGTGACAGCTGTTTAGAAGGAAGCGAAGATTGTAAAAGAAGCATCAGTGGGAATAGGAGGAGAGAACAAAAGAAGAATTGAAAAAGGTATCTCTAAATTCTTAAATTGTCGAAAGAAGGCGGGTGGAAGGAACCTCCAAGTAGGATATATAGAGAGAAGCAGCAAGTGGAAAACCGGAGCGGAAGAGTAGTCCATCTTAGCAGTGACAGCGCACAATTTGGCAGCCAGTGAAACAAGAAATCCAGAGGAAAGCTGGCAGTGTGAACGTTGGGACGATACTTAGAACTTTTACAGTAAGATCTTGAGAGAAGAGAAAGTCTCAAAAAGCTGGAGAATACTTGACACAGGATTGTTAGATATTTGGACACTTAAAGAAGAGAAGATGGTGAATCCCTACTGACTCGACATAATGAGGATGTGGCGAATTTAGGATCTATAATACTTACTGGACAATTTGGACACAGACTTTTTCAACACTTACTCTAACACTTGGACAATTGGCTTAGGAGACGTTCGGACAGCTGGACTAAGATATTTTGATACGTTAACGCTCGAAACTCACAGAGGATATTTAACGTGTATTGGGCATAAAAAAAAAGAGCAAGAGTGATCGTGAAGTAAATTGGATTTATTAACATTGCTTTCCCTATTCTTTCCATTTCGTGAAGGCTTGGACGAGAAACGCTGGAATATTCGGACAATATTTAGACATTTGAAAGGAAATCGTGTTGGATTATAGTTGGATACTTAATAATTAATTTACTGCATAGAATTTCTCTTCTTCCTGAATCATCAGACTTTGGATTGGATTGAACAGGCAGACGTTTAACTTAAAAGGCACTTGGGACGTTAAGTATTTAAAATAAATAATTGGAAAATAGACAAGAATAAACGAATTAAAGAAGAGAATGACCTAAGAGAAGAAAATTTATAAGGGTTATAGACTTGTAATTAAAATAACCTGCTACTAGCGATTAAGAAGTAATATAGATATTTACATGTTACTCTGAAAATTTATTTTGGATTTATGCTTTTTTTCCCCTTTTAAATGCAAATGCTTTTAGAAAAAATGCTTTCAAAAGAAAAAAAACCCCTCTGACGATCAGGCAACACAGCTGGGATCGTCAGAGCCTTTTAAAAGCATTTTTTAAACAACTTCTTCAGCCAAAGAGATTGTAGAAAAATGCTTTTAAAAGGTAAAAAAAAAGTCTCTGATGATCACAGCTGAGCAGCGCGATTGTCAGAGGCTTTTTTAAAAACTTTTAAAAGCAATGCTTTTAAAAGTAAAAAAAAAGATTGCGCACCTCAGCTGATCACCCCCCCCATCACGCATTGTTCTACTTACTGCATGCCTCCTTTTGGCATGTACTGCATGCGTGCATCTCACATTTGGTGCGTGGTGTGCACTGCGCATGCGCAGCCAGCAAATCGGTAGTAAACCGGTTCAGATTTCACCACTGATTAATGGATATTGCAATGCATTCCTAGTTATTACTGTTATTGATCCAAATACAAAAACCAGTCACACAGATGAAATACCATTTGGGCAGCCTGAGAAAACTGAAGAAGATCAGTTTACTGAAGATCAGTAAGGCATCTGCTACAATGAAAACATTATTTTATGAATATTTAATAATAAAACCCCTGCCACATGGCTTTAGGCTTTGCCCTGCCTCTTTGCTGGAAAATAATTGTTCTCTTAAAAGCTGGCTAAACAGGCCCAGCCAAGCAGTCCCAATACTTTGCTGAACAAGGAATGGCAATCAGGTTTGTCATATTATCATCCATGCTTATGGATCCAACCTATAATGTGTCACCAGACCAGCAGACGCTGCCATGATTGGGCCATGTGACTGATTGTTTGGGGTTGAGGGAAAAAACTTTTAATTAGGTGAAAAGCAAGAGGCCCCTCAGAGTTGGTTTTCACCAGATATGCATCAATATGATATTTCCAATAAAGCTATTCTTTGAGGAATTCACCTGCCTTGGAGTTTTTGCTTGCAATGGATCTATTGCTTGGAACCCTGACATTAAACCAATTCTCTACTAAAGCATAAGGAAACTTTCCACTCCCTTCAGGGCTGCTATCGGGGGTCCTGAGCCCCTGTCTCCCAGGCAGCGAGAAGACTCAGGGATGATGGAGAAGACGGAGGAGACAGTGGCCACCAACAGGGCTTTGTGGAGAATTTGCTGAAAGCCTACTCACCCCAGTGGGTGGCAGCGGGTGGCAGTGGCGGCAGCAGAGGCCAAGCACCAGTTGGGCGCCTTGCTCAAAACTCACACCAAGTGGTCAGCCACCCAGGAGCTTTACCAGGTGGAGGAAGACACAGGCTACCAGTCTGAGTTCCAGGAGCTGGTGAGAAAACACACGGTCAGTTTGATGAGAGAGGAGGGGACTGCGATTATCAAGTGGAGGTCAACAGAACCCCTGGACCTCAGCGAGTCCAGGGAGTGGAAGTACCAGACCTTGTGTCCGGGTTTCAAGTAACACCCACAACAGAATCAAAACTCTGGGGCAGGCATTTTCCTCAAAGCTTGAATTTATTAGAGATGTCATATTGACACATCTGGGAAAACCCGAATCTGAAAGCCCCCAGGTTTTCCCCACCCAAAGTAAAGTCAAAGTTCCTTTCCCTGCATCAACATGGGCATCACATGGTCCAATCAGGTCACTGTCCCAACTGTAGTTGACTCCCAATCACGCCTCCCCAGGTGCAGGCTGAACGTCCTTGACTCCCAAGGAAAAAAAATGTTGTTATGGCTATACATCCCACACTGTCTCCATCCACCCCTCCCATTCCCACAGCTTTCCCATCCACCACTTGTGGCAGCCCTGAAGATCCAAATTCAAAGATGGCCTAGGGCTGACACTATGACACTATGACCCGCAGCCAGATCCTGGAGGGGTTGCCAGAGAAGCTCAGCCAACTAAGCCTCAACAGTGTTGGGCAGCATCAAATGTCCAGCCAAGGGATGGTGCTCCTCAGCCAGCCAACTTTCAAGTTTTCTGCCCAGAAGGACCGATCTACTCAGTGAGCAACTGCAATGCTGCTCCCACTAGGGCAATCCAGTGCACAACTACATCTCTCTAGGAGGGCTCGAGCTACTTCCTTGAGAGCCCAGCCTGTCACCACCACCTCCATTGGCTTGGTCAAATCCCAGCTCACAGGGGAGCCCTCCCAGGCATTGGAGTCTTGCCAGCCCAATGGGACAGCCCCAGATGCCATCTGGATGGGCATAATACCTGGATTAAGGCTGTGTCCAACTCCAGTGAGTGCCTGTTCCTGTTCCTGCACCCCAGCCACCTCCATCACCATCACGGCCCACAGCCCCACCCCACTTCAGGGCTGCCTTTGATGGGAGTCCAGACAAGTTGGCCTTCTATCTCAACAGGGTTTGGACCCACATTGACTGCTACGGAGATTATTATCTCACTTACCAAGAAATGATCTCAGCCATCACAGACAACCTAGAGGGTGAAGTAGCAGAGTGGGTGACCCAACTCCACGATGAGGGCGGCCCAGAGCTCGAGAACATTGATGACTTCCTGTAGGAGTTAAGGAAGAGGTTTGAAGCAGTGGCAAAATGTAAAATTTGTTACTACCAGTTCTGTGGGCATGGCTTGGTGGGGGGGGGGTATGTGACTGGGTGGGCGTGGCCAACTTTTTTTTTCTACTTTTAAAACCTAGCTGAAGAGGTTGTAAAAAAATGCTTTTAAAAGCCTCTACCAATCAGGCAACTCAGCTGGGATCATCAGAGCCTTTTAAAAGCATTTTTTCTACAACCTCTTCAGCCTCTGATGATCCCAGCTGAGTTGCCTGATCGGCAGAGGCTTTTTTTTCTTTTAAAAGCCTCTGACAATCCCAACTGAGTTGCCTGATTGGAAGAGGCTTTTTTCTTTTTTAAAAGCCTCTGACGATCCCAGCTGAGTTGCCTGATTGGCAGAGGCTTTATTTTCTTTTAAAAACATTTTTTCTACAACCTCTTCAGCGGAAGAGGTTGTTTAAAAAAATGCCTTTAAAAACCTCTGACAATCCCAGATGAGCCGTGCGATCATCAGAGGCTTTTTTTACTTTTAAAAGCATTTTTTCAGTGGAAGAAGTTGTAGAAAAAATGCTTTTAAAAATAAAAAAAAAGCCTCTGATGATTGCGTGGCTCAGCTGGGCATGGGGGGGGCAGGGATGTTTGCTACTGGTTCTCCGGGCGATCTGCAATTGCTACCGGATCGGGTGATCTGGTCTGAACCGGGAGCATTTCACCCCTGGTTTGAAGACTCGGCTCAAGGCCATGAAGCAGAGGTGGAGATTAAGGCGATTAAGCAAAGGGGTTGCCCGGCTAAAAAGAGTACATCGGAGAGTTTTGGAGGCTTGCTGGAAAATTGTGGTACTGGCCTCAATGCCTCCTGGTCCACTACTTCAAGGAGGGTCTGGACCAGGAGCTGCACAACACCTGTATCTTCCAGGGAGTTCCTGACTGCATTCATAACAGTGGCCATGGACCTTGAGATCCACCCACACCGTAAAGAGATATCTGAGAAAAAATTGAAAAGACAGCTTGGCCGGCAGTGGAAGAGCTGCCCAGGAGGACCTCTACAGCACCGATCAAGTGTTTTTGGTGTGGGCAGCAAGGCCACTGTGTATCAGAATGCCTGGTGCTGGCACCCGTTCCCCAGCCGAAAGCTCCTGGACTGGCAAAGCCCGAAAGGCCTCCACGGAGATCTGCAGAAGAAAGAAAAGTGGCCCACCAAGCCATCAAGGTCTCCCCCCTCCGCAAAGGGGGGGGAACTCTGGCCAGAGAGACATCACCGCTGACCACAGTGGTGATGGAAGTGAGAACAACCCAATGGTGAGTAAATCCATCTATCCATTCATCATCAAATCTATATTGAAGCCCAAGGGGAAGTAGAGGCCATCATAGACACGGGATGCACCTGCTGCCTGATCAGCCTCCCCCTCTGCCAAAAGCTAGGTATTCAAATGCAGCCCCTAGCTAACCCCCTACGCTTTGAACAAGTCAGTGGGACACAAATTGGGGAGACATCTGCCACTCTGATCAACAAATCAGTATGCTTAGAAATGGGCCACCACTGGGATCTTATTCGATTTGTGGTGGCACCAAAAATGCCTGAAGGAATCATCCTGGGACGGGCATGGCTGGACAAATGGTGTCCCACCATCTCCTGGGAAGACAGCTACAGAAAAATAAAGCTGGGGCTAGGCCCCCTCCCCCTCCGACCCTGTGGAGGAAGAGATAGCCAAGCTACAGAATGATGAAAAAGCAGCCACCACAGCAGAACTGCATCCAGGGAGCCCCCAGATCCCCAAGGAGTATCGGGACCTAGCAGATGCATTTAGTGAAGAAGAATGCAATGCACTTCCACCTCACCGACATACTGATTGCACCATAGAGTTTGTACCAGGGACTAAACTACACAAACCCATGATGTATTCCATGACCTCAAGAGAAATGACTGAATTAAGGGAATATATCAATGCCAATTTGGCCCGAGGGTTCATCCAACTTGCCAAATCCCAGGTAGCCACCCTCATCCTCTTCAAAGAGAAGAAATATTGGGTCGATTAGATTATGCATTGATTTTACAAGTATTAATGCCATGTGCGTGGAAAACACCTACCCACTGCCTCTCATGAAGGACATGCTAGCCCACTTGGCCAAAGGGAAGATGTTCACCAAACTAGATCTATGAGAAGCATAGGCCAAACCTATGGCTTGCATGCCAGAGGTGGAATGCAGCACCCTCTCTGATGGCATGCAAGCCGTCGCCCCAGTTCAGTTCTGCTGCACATGTGCACGTATCTCCCAACCACCAGATGGTTTTCAGGTCTCTGCCGTGCATGCACAGGGAGTGGGGTGCATGTGGGGAGGGCGTGTGTGCATGCGTGGGGGCACTGTGCATGTGGGGGATGTGGGGAGTGCGCATGCATGCGTGGGGGGTGGGGTACATGCAGGGGCAGGGTACATGCAGGGGGTGGGGCACATGCATGAAGGCCACGCACGCATTGCATTTTGGGATTTGGGTGCGTGTGCACATTTGCACTCATACATGTACACTTTGGGCAGTCAGTCCAGAAAAGGTTAGCCATCACTGTTATAGGTTGAAAGAAAGTTATTTTTTTATTATTTTTGATATTTGTTGCAAGTCTTAGTTCATTCTGAGCCTTAGCTTTTCTTACTTCATCTTTGCAAATTCAGGCTATCTGCTGATGTTCTGCCTTAGTTATGTGTCCCTCTTTATTCTTATCCTATTTCTCTTTCAGTTTATCAGAGAGAACTTTGTGGAACCATGCTAGTTTTTTTCTTGGATTTTTTCTTTTTCTTTTTCTGTGGCATTGTGCTAGACTAGGTCTTTACAACTGCATTTTTTGGAGTTTCCCAAGCTTCCCAAGCGCTCTACATGGGGCTCCCCTTGAAGAGCACTCGGAGGCTCCAACTGGTCCAGAATGCGGCTGCGCGGGTGGTTATGGGCGCAACCTGTTGTGCCCGTGTGACACCCCTCCTGTGCGAGCTGCACTGGCTCCCAGTGGTGTCCCGGGTGCGATTCAAGGTGTTGGTTACCACCTTTAAAGCGCTCCATGGCATAGGACCCGGGTATCTTCGAGACCGTCTTCTGCCACCAATAGCCTCCCACCGACCAGTCCACTCCCACAGAGAGGATCTCCTCAGGGTGCCATCAGCCAAGTTATGTCGGCTGGCAACACCCAGGGGGAGGGCCTTCTCTGTGGGAGCCCCAGCCCTGTGGAATGAACTGCCCCCGGAAATACGTAAGATCTCTGACCTCCGGGTGTTTAGTTGCACATTGAAGACCCTGTTGTTCCGCCAGGCCGGGCTATCAACATAATAATTTTAAATTGAGGTATTTTAAAATTTTGGGGTTTTAATCCGGCCAAATCTATTTAATTATTTTAATTTTTAATCATTGTTGTGTCTTGTGTTTTTAAATTGGCTGTACACCGCCCTGAGTCCTTCGGGAGAAGGGCGGTATAGAAATAAAATAACAATAACAATAACAATAACAATAACAATAACAATTACTATTATTATTATTATTATTATTATTATTATTATTATTATTATTATTATTATTATTATTATTATTATTATTATTATTATTATTGAGTTGTTTTCCCCTTTAAGATTTTCATCCATGGAATCCTTCCCAAGCTCTCCTTATATCTGTTGAAACCAGCAATTTTAAAGTCTGTTTTGATTATGTTTTATTATGTTTTTATTACTACTATTTTGATTATATTCTATTGCTTGTATCTGCATTATACTGTATTGAATTCCAATATGACATGGTCACTCTCGGCATTTTGCTTGGAGGGCCCTCCCCCACATTCTTTCCCCGGCAGTAGTCTGCCTCTGCTCCTGCCTCTCTTTTCTTTGTCGATTCACCAAGGGTGTTTGTCCCCGGGCATTATGCATATGTGGGACACTTAAACATGCCTCCTGATGGCCGGGTGGGATGGGCACCTGGCACAGCCACCCCCCCCAGCAGCAACAGTGGCAATAGCAGCAGCCAGGCAGCAGTCACTCCAGCCACAGCTAGGCTATATTTGTAGCTGCATCCCAGCTTTAGGGGGCCTCCATTCTCACTGGCATCCACTGGCCTGTGAGTCCTGGCCACAACCAGAGCCTCAGTGTCTCTAGGTGGAGAGCACACACAGATGGCCCCTCCCCTCCCAGAGACCCCACACATGCCTCATCCTGGAGAGGAAGGACTTGCTAAAAAAATAAAAACAGAGACTGTATGATGTGAGAAGCTAAAATGGTTCAGTCTGCAGAAAAAATAACAATGTTAAGTTCCCTTCATGCTTAAATGTGTAAGCAGACTTTCAGGGGACAGTGAGGTCTTTACTTTACAATTCCCAGTTGCGGGGGGGGGGGAATGTATGATGGTGGGACATGTGTGTCAGTGGACAATTGCTGAGGAAAGAATGCCAGCAGAGAGCCTGCCAAGCATAAACACAAGTGGTGGGTTGACTGTGGTGGGGGTCCACAGAGGGCATCTCTTGGTGGCATCAAATCTTAAACCAGTGGTTCATGTCTAAAATTGTTGGTTCCCTCATTGGATGTTGACCTTTTGTTGGCAGTACAGATGAAAAGACCACTTGTGCTCCTAACTCCTTAATTTTCTTGCTGAGCTGCTCAGAGTCTTTTGATATTATTTTCAAGTTTATTGTCATATCATTTGTCCCCACATGAAAGAGAAGAAGGGGATAGTAGTCTATGGGCTTGATTATTTTAGTAAGGTTCTCAGCCACATCTTTGTCTTTGCTTCAGGGAGTCAACATACCTCCCTAGATTGATTGTTCATTCTATAGATGATTGATTCTGTTCCCCTGAGAGATGAATTTCCTATTGCCAACACTTACTTTTTTCCCCTGGGAAAGTGTGGGTTATTTTTCTTCCTATCACAGGAACACTTGATGCTTTTCCAGGTGTCTGCATGCTTTCTTCCCGGGGGAGACTATGAAATTGATTGTTCAGCTCTAGTGGAGCTGCACTGGACTGGGCTGAACTAGACAAGAGAGGCATTGCTCTTGGTTGCTGTTTTCTTCTATGTGTGACATGTTTCCATCGGTCTATCTCTTGTTTCCATCGGTGTATCTCTAAAGGTTCATGGACACACAGGTTCATTTTTTCTAGTAGTTGTTTGTCCTTTGTTATGTTTGGTTTGGATATAATCTTCTGGCTTAGAGTTTCTAGTTTTGTAGGTTGAGTCTCAGAGTTGCCTCTAGAACGTTTGCTTTTTCTTCCAGTAATTCATTTAGTTTACATTTGGTACATGCTTAATTTGGGCCATCCATGGACACATACATAGAATATATTTTGCAAAGCATAACAGTGTCAGTCTCTTTCTTCATGATTTTTTTTTGTTTTTCCTAGTACATTTACGGATTAAAAAATTCAAAAGTTTACAAAATGTTAAAAAAACATAATAGGGTGGAGCTTCCCATGATATCAGTCACAAAGAACGGAGCTCTCCGTTCTTGTGCTGGCTTCTCCCTGTTAGTGGGCTCTGAACAGAGCCAAAGCTGCCTTGTGGGGGTGGTGAAACTAAGGAGGGGTGCCCTATGAAGTTGCAGGAGAATGCAACTCTCCTGCCAAAACCCAGGGTTTTTCTTTTTTCCTCTATGCCACGATGGGAAGAAGAGACAACCTAAGATGGGTGCCACAAAGCTGGGATAGCAGATGACCATCTAAGCACAACACAGGAGAGGACGTTGGTGAACAATGTGTGAACTGGGTGAGAAGAATTCTTTCTATTCAAATTTTAATCCCAAAGAAACACAGAGGAACTATTGATTTAGAGCTGTTAAATGGTGAACAAACACTTTGGAAAGTGATTAAGTGATTAGCAACTGGAAGGAGGAGATTTAAAGAGAGAGGAAACAATTTAAATCAGCATTGCTTTTTCACTCGAATTTAAAAATGCTGGAATTATTTACTTACAAAACCTATTCTGCTTCTAAAACTGTTTTATAATCAAATGAAAATTGACTAGTAAATTGAAATTTAAGTGGAGAGTGCCACTTAATGGCAACAAGTCCACCCAGTTATCTTGCTGATAATTTATGTAACATCTAAGGTATTATTCCAACACCGAATTGTTCTTTCACAAGCCCCATTGGTCTGAGGGTGGTGGGCTGAGCTAAACTCCTGGGTGGAGCCTAACAACCCCAGGAACTCCTTCCAAAAGTGGGAGGTGAACTGGACCCCTCTGTCCGAGATTACTCGTTCTGGAGCCCTGTGTAATCTATACACATGTTGGACAAACAATTTAGCCAGAGTTTTAGCCGAAGGGATCTTGGGACATGGGATAAAATGCACTTGTTTAGAAAACAAATCAGTAACCACCCAAATGACTGTATTCCCTCCACTTTTGGGCAACTCAACAATAAAATCCATGGAGATTTCCTTCCATGGGGCTCCTGGCCTACCTACACTCTGAAGTAACCCAGGGGTTTTCCCCAGGGGCTTCTTTGCTGAAGCACATATGAGGCAGCTCGCCACGTAGGCGTCTATGTCTTCAGCACCGGCCACCAGAATTGTCGTTTAACTAAATGTAATGTCTTCATGAAACCAAAATGCCCGGTGATTTTAGCATCATGGGCGTATTGTAATACTGCCCCCCTCAGGCTGGCGGGGACATACAGTTTTGCACCCACCCAGGCGAGACCCTCCCGAAGCGCACACTCATTGGAGTGGGCTAAAAACCACTTGTCAGTTTTTAGTGCTTCTTTTAACTGCTTGCTCAAGTCGCCGGACAAGGTTAGGTCCCCTTTCGCCTGGGCTCTGGTAACCACTAGTGTCACCAGCTGTTTTGAGGGGATAAACAGATGAATCACTTCCTCTCAAACACTATTGTATTGAGGCAGTCTCAAGAGGGCATCTGCCATAAAGTTCTTCCCTCCAGGAAGGTAGTGCAGGGAGAAATTAAATCGGTTAAAGTGTTGGACCCAGCGGACTTGCTTAGGTGACAGTTTTCATGGCATTTTTAAGGCCTCTAAGTTTTTGTGATCAATCCACACCTCAAAGGGGTGTTTCGCCCCTTCCAGGAAATGCCTCCACATTGACAGTGCCCAACGAACAGCAAAAGCCTCTTCTCCCAGATGGCCCATCTCCTAATTTCCAAGAGGTATAGGCGCAGGGTTGCAAATTCCCCTCAGCATTTGCTTGGAGTAACATTGCCCCGACGGCCACATTGCTGGACAACAAACGGGGCCTCCATGTCAGGATGTTTAAAGACTGGTTTGGCAGCAAACAGTCATTTCAGTTTCTCGAAAGCCGCCTGACATTCCATAGTCCACTCGAGAGGCTGGGAGGGCTTTGGCCTCACCTCTCCTTTTGTTTTCAGAAGGTTAGTAATCGGTAAGGCAATTTTTGCAAACGAGGCGATGAACTGTCGATAGAAGTTAGCAAAACCGAGGAAGCTTTGTAGTTGTTTGCAGGTACATGGGGGAGCCCATTCCAACACAGCCCAGACCTTTTCTGGATCCATTTCTATCTCCTCATGCGAAATGCGGTACCCCAGAGAGTCAATTTTAATCTGGTGGAATTCGCATTTTGACAGTTTAGCATACAGCTCAGCAGCTCTAAGTTTTTTCAGGACGGCTCTCACCATGGACCATCGTCCATGGTCTCGGTGTAAATAAGGATGTCATCAAGGTAGACCAGAACCTCCTTGTATAGGTGTTTGTGCAGTACTTTGTTGATCAGTTGCATGATCATGGCAGGGGCTCCTTGTAGTCCGAAAGGGAGCACCCTAAACTAGAAACATCCCAGCGGGCAGTTGAAAGCAGTTTTCCATTCATCACCTTCCTTAATTTGAACTCTATAATACACCTCCCGCAAGTCCAGCTTAGTAAAATCTTTCCTTTGGCCAGATGGGCTAGCATGTCCTTCATGAGGGGCAGTGGGTAGATGTTTTCTACACAAATAGCGTTCAGGTTCTTATAGTCAACCACCAGGCAGTAAGACCCATCCTTCTTCTCCCGGAATAGCACTGGGGCGGCTACACGCGGCCTAGCCTGTTGGATGAAGCCACGTTTTAGGTTTTTATCAATAAAGTCTCGTAGTTCCCCCAACTCCCGGGGGGTCATGGGGTAGATCTTTGGTTTAGGGAGCTTTACCCCAGGAAGGATTTCTATACTACAGTCTGTAGGCCGGTGGGGGGGGGGGCAGCACATCTGACGCCTTCTCACTAAACACCTCCCGGAGGTCCCGATACTCTTTTGGGATCTTTTCCTCCCCCACAATGTGGTCTGTTGCAGTTGCCGCCCCCTCGCTCACCACTTTGGCCACACAATAGGGGTTCTCCCCTTTCTTCCCTTGCTGGTTAGAGTGGATGCACAACACACCCCTCTTCCAATTTATGCATGGGTTCCATTTACGGAGCCAGTGCAGCCCAAGTAGGAGGGGTCGTTCCATGCCAGGGGCCACAATAAAGCTCAGAGTTTCTAGGTGATCCTCCATCCTCATCTCAATTGGTTTGGTTACAAAATGGGCTGTCCCCCCCCCAGCTACCGATCCATCTAGCTGACAGAATGCAATGGGTCTTTTCATCATTTTTAGTCTTAGGCCCATCTCTTCCACAATGTCCGGGCTGATGACACACCTGGTGCATCCTGAATCTAGAAGGGCTAGCATCTTCCCGTGGGCCCTGTTGGATGATACCTTTAGTTCTACTGGAATGATCATGGGTCCCCCATTCTGACTTACCAGGAGGTCCTCGTCGGAATCGGTTTCGGTTTCTCTGTCATTGGCGAGGGTCGGAGTTCTCAACTCACCCCGTTCCAGTGGACCGAACTCAATGACTTCTACCCCTTTTAGGGCAGTTTCGCAGGGTTTTGCGGATGTTTTATTGGCTCTCTTCCCTCCACTAGGGGTCGCCTTGGGTCCAGGCTTAAAGAAACACTCAGCCGCTCGGTGCCCCTCCTTTCCACATCTGAAGCATGCGGTGGACTTCAGCTTGGAGACTGCAAGTCCCACTGCGGCCTTTGGAGCCCCCTTGTGGGATGAGGAGGGTGGTTGGCTCCAGGTGTGCCCGCCGCGAAAACGATCTCTGACCAAGTCGATCTCCACGTCAGTGGCCAGCACATACGAACTTTGCAGATCCCTAGGGGCCCCTCAGGAGCAGCAATCCTTGTAGACCATCCTAATAGCTTATTAAGGATGGCCTTATTAAGGCCATCCTTATAGCTTTCCAGCAGGGCTACTTCTGACCACCCTCTCTTGTAGGGCACCAGCTCGCGGAACTCCTGGGTGTACCCTGCCACCAATCTCTGCCCCTGATGTATGGACTTCATTCTAATTCTTGCCCTATTTCCCAACCAGTATCACTGCGACACTTCCAGTTTTTCCTCAAAAATAATAGTGATTGATGAATTAAACCAGGGGGGAAATATATTAAGAGAGTTGGAAGATGTGTTTGAAAGGGCTTTTCAATCAGGTTCGCCTGATTGAATCTTTTTATCAGGGCTTTTTATCAGGTTCACCTGATTCGCCAGTTGCAGCCCTTTCTGGACCGGGATGCCTTGCGCATGGTCACTCACGCCCTTGTCACCTCCTGGCTGGACTATTGTAATGCTCTCTACATGGGGCTCCCCTTGAAGAGCACTCGGAGGCTCCAACTGCGCGGATGCGGCTGCGCGGGTGGTTATGGGTGCAACTCGTTGTGCCCACGTGACACCCCTCCTGAGTGAGCTGCACTGGCTCCCAGTGGTCTTCTGGGTGCGATTCAAGGTGCTGGTCACCACCTTTAAAGTGCTCCATGGCATAGGCCCCGGGTACCTTTGAGACCGACTTCTGCCACCAATAGCCTCCCACTGGCCAGTCCGCTCCCACAGAGAAGGTCTCCTCAGGGTGCCATCGGCCAAGTTATGTCAGCTGGTGACACCCAGGGGGAGGGCCTTCTCTGTGGGAGCCCCAGCCCTGTGGAATGAACTGCCCCCGGAAATGCGTAAGATCTCCGACCTCCATGTATTCCACTGTGCCCTCAAGATCCTGCTGTTCCGCCAGGCTGGGCTATCAAAGTAATGATTTTAAATTGGGTGTTTTAAATTTGGGGTTTTAAATGTGAGCCGAAATTATTTAATTATTTTAATTATTTTTAAATTGATGTCTGTCTTTGTGCTTTTAATAGGCTGTACACCACCCTGAGTCCTTCGGGAAAAGAGCGGTACAAAAATAAAATTATTATTATTATTATTATTATTATTATTATTATTATTATTATTATTATTATTATTATTATTATTATTATTATTATTATTATTATTATTATTATTATTATTATTATTAGAAAGGGAGACAGGGGTCTGGGTAGAAATCTTTGAAATTAGGCAATGGAAGAGGGTAGAGACAGGAGTAATATCTAGATTGAACATCCAAGAAGCAAACATAGACAGAAATAAAGACCTAAGAGAGGAACCTAGAAGGCAAGTCAAAAAAAAAAAAAAGCATAACAATTAAACTACTGAAGGAGGCAAGAGATGATGGAAAGATAATTTTCTTTTTTTAAATTGTTGTTTTGATTTGCTTTTCCTTCTCCCTCTCTTTCGCTCAAAGCATAGCAATCAAAAGTATTGAAGCACGCAAGAGATGATGGATGGATGATTTCTTTTCTTTTATGTTGTTCTGATTTGCTTCTCCTCTTCTCTCTCTCTCTCTCTCTCTCTTTCTCTTTTTTTTAGGTAGGTGACATGATTAGAAGTTAGAAAGGAAAGAAAGGAAAAGTCTTTTAATAATGATTAAAAGCTAGGATAGGTGATAGAAATAAGAGAAGGGGGAATATCAATGTATATATTTTTATATAATAAAATGAAAGCAATAACAAGAGAAAATGTGGAACAACTGAACAATGATAGATTGCAACCAAAATAAATGCATATTATTTACTAGAAATATATAAGTCGATTGAATATAATAATTATGATTAACTTTATTAGTTTTATTTGTATTAGAACGTATGACACCCAGATGCCACATTGTTCACATATTGATTTCATACATTTATAAAATATAAAAAACTTGAAAAAGAAACCATAATAGATTTTTCCATTTTGTTTTAAATTCTAACTTAAAAATTCTAAAAGTTCATTTAAAATTTCAAAATGTAAAACTTTTCAGTTATTTATTTATTTAAAAATTTGAAAGGATTTAAAAAATAATAATTTTGGAAGTTCTTCTAAAAAATAAAATATTCAAACATTTTCAAAATTCCCAAAAATTCCCAAAAATTTAGAAGAATTTTGTGTTATTTTTTTGTAAAAGAATTAAATCAAAAATATTTATTCTTCAACGTTAGTCTTTTGATCCTTCCTGTGGCTAATGTTGAGTAATAGCAATATCAATAATACTTAGATTTATACAGGTAATCCTTGAGGTACAACAGGCCATTTAACGAACGTTAGAAGTTACAATGCACACCCAAAATGCTAAATATGAATCTGTTTTAAAGTTACAAATTCTGTAGCGCCCCATAGTCATTCACTCTTATGACTGACTGCAGAAATGTTGCAGCACACCCACTCACCTATTTCCTTCCCATCTCACCTGGCCAGGTCCTCAGAAACCCCCAGAACCCAGTAAGTTGGCCTCACCATTCACTTACTTACTTTTTGACGAACTCAGGAAGTCAGCGTAGAGAAGGTTGCTCCCTTGCTGGGCCACATGGCATAATCAAGAAGAAAAAAATCAAATCTCTTTTATTTCCATGGCAATCCTTTCCCCCAGCCAGCATAAACCACTATGATATCTTTTTAGTGCCACCAGAGCTAGCGTTACACTAGTCTTACACTGGTAGAGCAAAGAAGAAATCTGATCTCTTTTGTTTCCATGCCAAATCTTTCCCCCCAGCCAGCATAAACCACTATGATATCTTCTTAGTGCTGCT
Source organism: Pantherophis guttatus (assembly GCF_059756535.1). Taxonomy (NCBI): domain Eukaryota; kingdom Metazoa; phylum Chordata; class Lepidosauria; order Squamata; family Colubridae; genus Pantherophis; species Pantherophis guttatus. Next base: position 114,248,735 of record NC_142065.1, on the reverse strand, counting down.
AGCATAAGATTAGCATAAAGCTAGAGCTGGCAGCATTAAGAAGAAATTGCACTGATTAATGCTGGCTGGAGAAGAAAGGTTTGCAGGAAATCAAAATACTGTAGGTGCGATTTTTTTTCTTAACGTCACAGCATAAAGCTAGTGCTGGCAGAGCTAAGAAGATATTGTATTGGTTTATGCTGTCTGAGGGAAAGGATTACCATGGAAACAAAAATGACTGGGATTTCTTTTTCTTGATTGTGCCATGTGGCCCAGAGAGGGAATGGCCTTCTCTATGCTGACTTCCTGAGCTCGTCAAAAAGTAAGCGAATGGTGATGGGAAAGTGAGGGTAAGGAGGAGGCCCGTAGGACTTTGGGGAAACCAAGGGGCAGAAGGCAGAGCATCAGATATCTTACAGGGTGGGGGAGGCTTCTTGGCACTAGGCCTCCCCCAATTTCTCCCAACCCTGAGTCACCTCATGCTTTACCTAATGGCCTATGCATTCGTTTATGCATGGGGGATGTGTCTACATACTGTTCCTCATGGGCTCATCGAACTGCAGTTGTCCTTCTGAGGTCCTTCTGGCCATGAATGCTGCCTCTTCCATGATGTGGCCCAAAGTGTCATATGTCATCTTGTGGAAGCGGGGTATTGCCTTTTTGTTCTCAGTTCTCTAGGCTCAGCCGGGGTGGTCTTCCTCAGGTGTCTCTGAGGCTGGCAGTTCATTCTCCACTTCTGGCTGCTGTGTGGAATGCTCACTGGCCTCTCTTACGGGTTTCCCAAGGATATCTTCCTGCTCCTGAGCATGAGGCATAAACTCAGATGCTTCTGGCCAATGTGGTCCCTAGTACTTGTGTCGGACACAGGTGGGTCAGCTTCAATGGGCTCAGGTGACCACCACCAGATCATACAGCTCCTTTCCTCATCACTGTCACCCTCTTCCTCCAGTACAGAAGAAGGGGGCTGTGTGCAAGTCACTGGACCCCTCCTCGTTGAACAGGGTTCCACAGGTGGTAGGGTATGCTACCAGGAGACTCATACTGCTTCATTCAGAGGTAGGAGATGATTTTGGTGTCACATCTTCAGTGATTCCATGGCCTTTACTGATGTCCTGTGGTGTCAAGCTTGGGTTGTTGTTGGTCTTGACCTCAAACTCTGTCCCATGCAATTAGTCTTTCAGCTTATCCACTGCTGCCCATTTTAATGCCAGAAACTCTCATTTATAGGTGGGGAAATTCTTCTTGACTGGGGTGAACCCTGCTGATGTAGGCAATTGGCATCTAATGTCCAACATGTTCCTGATAAAACACTTCTCCAAGGCTGTCCTGGTAGCATTAACATGTAGCTCGTAGGGGCAATTCGGGTCTGCATAAGCCAAGATGGGGGTGTTGTTAGGCTCCTCTTCAATTGGTCAAAGGCCTGTTCACACTGCTCGGATCCACTCTGCTTGAACTGACTCTAGGGAGTACCTGGGCCCCTTATCCTGGTGAAGCTGGCCCAAACTGTTGGACACATCCACTGCTCTCTCATTCTTCAACAGATCATTGAGGGGACGAGCTATCTTTGAAAATCCCTTAAGAAACCTTTGATAGTACGAGAAGAACCCTAGGAATGATTGCAAATCAGCCATTTTGCAGTCTGGGCCAGGAAGTGATGGCCTCAAGCTTTGTGGGGTCGATTGATATTGCTTCTGTGGAGACAACATGACCGAGGAAGCACCCTGCAAAAACATCCTGGTTTGTTCTACTTCAGCTGGCTCCATCCCCTTCCTCTCCACAATCTGACATAACAACCTGTTCAAGCATCTGATGTACTCAGACAGCCTTTCATCTCTTTTCTGGTACATTTGCTCGAACCAAAGCAGCAGGCTAGAAACTGTTTCAGGAGGCCCAAATTCATCCTGCAGTAAACAGAGATAGTCACAAACTGTGAAATGCCTTCAGTTGAGTTTTAAACTTCTAATAGCTTACACAACAGTACCTTTCAGGCTCTCTCTGAACCTTTGCTTCTTTCGGGCATCTGAGACATTCCATTCCCCTATTGCCTGCAATGGCCTGTTCCATCCAGGCTTTGTATTCTTTTTCCCCTCTGGCACTAGTTGTATTCCTGAAAAGATACATAATTTCTTGTACTTAGTCCCCGCAAATTGGCTGCTAATCTGGGTTTGGATGGATATCAGGCTTCCCATAGCTTGAGCAGATCCTGCCCCTACGCTAAACAAAGTGCATTTCCCCCTCTTTGGTGCCCAATGGAAGTTTTAAATTAAAGTCTGTTGCTAGATGGTGATGCCAGAAAATTATGGCTTTTATCAATTATTTTATGTATGTTTTGTTTGTTTTATATTTTAGCTGGAATATTGTAGCCCTCCATAAGAATAGCAAATAATAAATATTCAGTGATTTGAAAAATATGTTGAAATAGCAATTGTGTAATGTAACAGCAAAAACAGCAAATGCAATTTGGGGCTACATCAAGAGAAATTTAAATTCCAAAATTGGAAGGTAATCTTTCCATTTTCTTACTCTGATTTGATTAGAATCCATCTCAGGAATTAGTGGGTTCTGATCCAATCAGCACAAAATTATTTCTATATGTGAGCACCTCTCTTGAATAAGGACTGAAATAAATTGGAGCAGGTTCAGAGAATAGCAACAAACATGATTAGTCAAAAGAAAAGAGATTGCAGATGGATATGTTCAACTTTGATAAATATGACTGATGGGTGTGTGATGTTATCTTCAAACTGTTAAACGGATGAAGAAGACCAATACTTATTTCTCTCATCCTAAACTGAAGACATAGAATAATACAGAAAGGCAGATTCTAATTGGATGTTACGGGAAAAGAACCCTATTCTAATAGGAAAAGTCAATTATTTTCTTTTTTATTGGAAATTCTTGGATGGATTCTCAGGTGGAAGCTAGACAATTCTTTCATTTCTTTACATCTTTGATTCTAAGTAAAATTCAGAGGAAAGACCTTTAGTAGTATTGGGAACGGAATGGGATAACTTTCTATGGTCAACTCACCACTGCCAATTTGCTATGGCCAACTTGTTGTGGCCAGCTCATCACACCCAATTTGCCACAGGGCAACCCACTGTGGGCAAATTGTTATGGGACAACTCACCCTGAGTCAATTCACCAATTTTATTTAATTATTTAAAATAATTTAAAATAATTTTAATTTTTGTTATTCACATTTCATTTTGTCCCTTCTTTTGCATCCTTTCTTTATTGATTCTATTCCACCATTTCTTTAATACTCTGTAACTTTTATCCCATGCAAGTTGTCCCACAGCAAATTGGCCATGGTAGCCCATCCATCTGGTATGCCAGAACGGTTGACCTTGACTGGCTATCAATAAGTCCATTCAGTTGTGCAGAAGGGGATGAGGGTATTCCTCCCTTTTCCACCCTTTTCGGTCACATCATGAGACATCTCCACCAGCTCGCTTCCACTCCATCCAAATACCTATCCATCTCCCCCCCTCCCCCATTACAGCAGCCGATAGCAAGCAAGCATTATAGAGGCTGACACATGGTGAATTGTCCTGTGGCAAGTTGGTCGTGGTGAGTTGGCCATGGCAAGTTGGCTGTGGTGAGTTGGCCACAGGGAGTTGTCCTAGACCCTATTGGGGTCTGCATTATGCACCTGGCAAATGTATTAATTATCTTAATTTTATCTTAATTCTTCTTAGAAGAATTCATTCATGCCTAGGATAATGATCTTTACAACTTTCTCATAAATCAATGCAAGTTTTATGAGAGATTCTTGGCCATAGTGCAAACCCCATCCTTGACCCATCCTGTCCCACCCATCCCATTCACACAAAGTGGTTAGCCAAATTTTGCTGGACAAATCTTCACTTATTTGAACGAAAGGTAATTCATACCTTTATCTTTAAATACAGATTATGTCCTCTTGCAGAGATTAAACATCACCAAACTCTACTTGGGATCTCAACAGTGTTAACCTGCAATAGCCTAGCATATACAATTTTTGATGAATGATGCAAAATTTTAGCCAAAAAGCATCTTATGAGTCAAAGCAGTCCTTGCAGTAAGCAACATCCAGCTCATTTACCAAGGTGACTGTTTCCTAAACTATGGTCGGTTTGAGTCATACAGCAAGGAAAATCAGAGTTCCATCTGGAGCTTAATCTGATCTGACATGTGGAGATAACCAAGAATGCTCCTGAGAAATTCCTCTGTTGGGCAAAACATATAGAGCTCAAATCAAGATAAGTTTTCAACTGGTTTAGTAGCTCCCTTATATTTAATTCTTCAAAGAAAGAATCACATAAAGGTGAAAGCAATATTCAAATGACAGTTCCATTTTTTTAGGTTCATGGAATTAGTAATCCTCCCTCTAGTTTAAAACAGAGCATGTAAATTTCTGCCACATGTAACCAATAAATAGCATATCTCACAACACTTTGGATCAATAGTTTTTATTGACAAGACTCCTCAGTAACCTTATAGTTGTTTGAATTTGTTATAGGTTTATTAATAATTACATCATATTATTTGTTCAATAGGTCATCTTTTTAATATACACACTGAGGGACAGTCATTCAAGTTTCATGAGATATTCTGGCCTTTTCAAAAAGCAGACTTGTTTACTATCTGTCATATTTACTATGTAGCATAAAGTTCACATACTTTTTTCACTAACCACATTAGTATTAATGCAAACTATAAATGTATATGGTGCTTTCGAGTCAATGTTGCCTCCTGATAACTGCGTGGACATGTCCTGCAGTTTTCTGGCAAGATTTCAGAAGTGATTTGCCACTGCCTTCTTCCTAGTGCTTAGAGAGAGTGATTTAGGCTAAAGTCACCCAGTTGGCTTTGTGCCTAAATCAGGACTACTACTCAAAGTCCCCTGGTTTCCAGCCTGATGCCTTAACCACTACACTAAATTGGCTCTTCAAGCTATGATTATTAGATACTTATGTTGTCTCATCAATTAGTATAGTAAATGGGAGGGGCAGATATGACGGCTGCAGGGGGGCATATTATGTTTCGGGAGTGCGCACTTGTTGTTTACGAGCGATTGCCCACTCCGACCCCCAAAGCACTGCTCGTTTCCTGGGTTGTTCAGAGTCTCAGACCCTGGGTCTACGGCTGATGTTATCTAATGCCAGGTCAGTGGTAAATAAAGCCCCCCTCATTCATGATCTTATTTCAGAGTGGGGTGCTGACCTGGCAGGGATTACGGAGACCTGGTTAGGCCAGGAGGGAGGAGTTCCCCTTGTGGAAATGTGCCCGCCAGGTTTCCATGCATTCCATCAGCCAAGGACTCAGGGAAGGGGTGGGGGAGTGGCAGCAATCATTAGAGAAAGTCTTTGCCCGAGGGAGGCCACTGTTCCTCAGATAGCCGGATGTGAGTCCCTCCTTGTGAAGTGGGGTCGGGGGATTCAGATGGGCCTACTGATTACGTACCTGGCTCCCTGCCACGTAACAGCGGTCCTGCCTGAGCTGTTCGACATTATAGCCGGGGTGGCGGTGGAAACCCCCAGACTTATTGTTATGGGGGATTTTAACCTGCCATCCTCTGGTGAGATGTCGGAGACGGCTCGGGAGTTCATGGCTTCCATGACGGCCATGGACCTGACCCAGGTAGTTCAAGACCCCACCCACTTGGGGAATCACACTCTGGACTTGATTTTTGTCTCTGATCAGTGGCTGAATGATCTAAGAATAGGAGATATAGACATCAAGCCCTTGTCATGGTCTGATCATTCTCTCCTTCACATGGGCTTTCAAGTCACTTCCACCCACCGCAGGGAGACGGAACCAACCAAATGGTTCCGTCCTAGGTGCTTGATGGACCCCGAAAGGTTCCTGATGGAGCTTGGGCCATTTCCTGAGACTCTGGCTCACGACTCGACTGAGGACCTGGTGGTCGCCTGGGACAGGGCGGCTACTGCAGCCTTGGACCGCGTCGTGCCTTTGCGGCCTCTGACCCGATGCCGATCTCGTCTAGCTCCTTGGTTTTCCGAGGAGCTGAGAGAGATGAAGCGTCGGAAAAGACGCCTGGAGAGCGATTGGAGGACAAGCCGATCTGAATCTGACCGAACACAGGTGAGATCTTATATTAAGACCTACCTAGTGGCGATAAGAGCGGCGAAGTCTAGCTACTTCTCCGCTCTTATTGCATCTGCAGAGAACTGCCCAGCCCCGCTGTTTAGGGTGACCCGCTCCCTACTTCAGGTGGGGGTACAGGAAGATCCCTTAAAGGGTTGAGCTGAGGATTTTGTACAATTCCTGCATGATAAAGTCGCTCAGATTCGGAAGGCCTGGACTCCGATTGGGTAGATCCAGGGGAGGAGACAGGGGCAGGTCTTGAGAGCATTATCTGGGAAGAGTCTGACTCTGTGACTCCTGAGGACGTGGAAAGGATTCTGGGCAAGCTTAACGCTGCCACATGTTTATTGGACCTGTGTCCCTCCTGGTTGGTATTGGCCTCCCGGGAGGTTACACGAGGCTGGCTCCAGGGGATTATAAATGCTTCTCTGAGTGAGAGTGTCTTTCCCGCTGCCTTGAAAGAGGCGGTTGTGAAGCCCCTCCTCAAGAAGCCTTCCCTGGACCCAGGGAATATTATCAAATTATCGTCCAGTCTCCAATCTTCGCTTTGTTGCGAAGGTTGTTGAGAGTGTGGTGGCGTGACAACTACCCCGATACCTGGATGAAGTTGTCTATCTGGATCCGTTCCAGTTGGGCTTCAGGTCACGATACAGCACGGAAACGGCATTGGTCGCATTAGTTGATGATCTCTGGAGGGCTCGGGACAGAGGTTGCTCCTCTATCCTGGTCCTATTAGATCTCTCAATGGCTTTTGATACCATTGACCATGGTATCTTACTGCACCGGCTGGAGGGGTTAGGAATAGGGGGCACTGTGCTTCAGTGGTTCTCCTCCTTCCTCTCTGACCGTTCGCAGTTTGTGTTGGCAGGGGGGCAGAGGTCGACCTCGAGGCACCTTATTTGTGGGGTGCCGCAAGGGTCAGTCCTCTCACCCCTTCTGTTCAACATTTATGTAAAACCGCTAGGCGAGATCATCCATGGTTTTGGGGTGAGTGTTCATCAGTATGCTGATGACACACAGCTATACATCTCCACCCCAGACCACCCCAATGATGCCCTTGCTGTGATGTCCCGTTGCCTGGAGGCCATGCGGATCTGGATGGGGAGAAACAAGCTCAGACTCAACCCCTCCAAGACCGAGTGGCTGTGGCTTCCGGCGTCCCGGTATAGTCAGCTGGTACCATCACTGACAATAGGGGATGAGATCTTGCTCCCCACAGAGAGGGCCCGCAACTTGGGTGTCCTCCTGGATTCACGGCTATCTTTAGAAGATCATTTGACGGCCGTGGCCAGGGGTGCCTTTTATCTGGTTCGCCTGATCCACCAGTTGCGTCCCTTTCTGGATCGGGATGCCTTGTGCATGGTCACTCATGCCCTAGTTACCTCCCGTATGGACTACTGTAATGCTCTCTACATGGGGCTCCCCTTGAAAAGCACCCGGAGGGTCCAACTGGTCCAGAACGTAGCCGCGTGGGTGATTATGGGTGCAGCTCGTTATGCCCATGTAACACCTCTCCTACGCGAGCTGCACTGGCTCCCGGTGGTCTTCCGGGTGCAATTCAAGGTGTTATTTATCACCTTTAAAGCGCTCCATGGCTTAGGACCTGGGTACCTATGAGACCGTCTTTTGCCACCAATAGCCTCCCACCGACCAATTCGTTCTCGCAGGGAGGGACTACTCAGGGTACCGTCAGTCAAATTATGTCGACTGGCGACTCCCAGGGGGAGGGCCTTCTCTGTGAGGGCTCCAACCCTTTGGAATGAACTGCCCTTGGAGATATGGAATATCCCTGATCTCCGTGCTTTCCGCCGTGCCCTCAAGACACTGAGGGCTGATGTTCCAACAGGCGGGGCTGATGTTCCAACAGGAGGGGCTAAACATACGAACATGTGAATGATTTTTTAAATGTGATCTAATTCTGGGTTTTATTTAATTGACCAAACTAAGTAATAATTTTAATTAGCAATTTTATGATGTTTGTGTGTCTGTATTTTTCTTGACTGTACACCGCCTTAAGTCCTATGGGAGAAAGGCGGTATAGAAATATAATAAATAAATAAATAAATAAATAAATAAATAAATAAATAAATAAATAAATAAATAAATAAATAAATAAATAAATACAACTGATGCCCCTTTACATGAAATATATGCATTGTTATTGTGGCTTATTCATTTTATACTATTCTTGGCAATTTGGCAAAAAGTCTAAGAGTTAATATGATAGTAAATGTTTGAAGCAACCAATACCAAGATTGTCCATCCCTTCTGAGTTTAGTTCCACTGGATGATGGACACCTTCTCTCTTTGTTGAGGCCAAGGGAGGCTTCCCTAATGACACAAGCAGGGAAAAGTAGTGATTAAAACTTCCACTTTCTGGGGTCTCAAAGCCAGTTAGGCTCCCCACAGCTGTATTTACATTTTTAAATCATATATGTTAATTATGTTTATATAAATTAACATCTCATCTGGCTGTTAATGTACAATAGCCAAAATATGTTAAAAGAAAGCAATTCTGACTTTCCCATCCAGCACTAATTGAAGCCATTATAAAAAATAAAATTCTTGGTACAGTTAACTCTCAAAGTTCTGGTTTTATTTACATAGTCCAACAAACATCAATAAAGTATCATCATAAGTTGTTATTTGGAAGCTTCTTACACAGTAAGCATTTTTTTCTTTATAAGTGCCAAATTTACTGAGGATTTGGTCTTTTTACAAATAGGCATATCTCTATTCTTTCATAAACAGGATTTTAGGATGAAACCAAATTTTTTTTTAATAGAATTTTATAGCATTTATAGAATTGGTACCACAATCTATATAGTAAAATGTTTATAACTCAGATCTCAAACTAAAAGCTCTTTAAAAAAGCTAAGCAGGTCTTTAAAGGTCTGGGATTATATCACAGTTTTGCCTATTTCTTTTTTGCAACTGGGGTGCTACCACTGAGAAGACCACTTTGAATCTCACTGGGAAAGGGCATTGGTTGGAGAAAGCCCTCAGAGCTTTTCCATAAGGTTGCATATCCTTAGTCAAAGTTACCAGGATGATTTCAGTAAGGATAAATAAAAACAATCTAAGATCAGGAGGGTACCTGCCCTGATGCTCCAGGATCAATTCATCTTGATAGCCACAAGAACTAATTTGAAGCCTTAGGATGGAACGTTGAAAGGAGACTTGAGCTCTAGCAATGTTTCCAGTCAGCACAAATAGCTGGAAAAAAATAGGAAGAGCACATGTGGAACTAATTACTTATGTCGACTCTTTGACAAAGAACATTTCTGCAAACTTTTCATGGGGTCTTCATTTTCAGGAAGTGCCTATAATTACTGTGCAAGTCCAAAGTGGTCTGCTTTGGGGTTGCCTGTTCCAAGAATGGAAAAAAAAACTTTTAAAAAAATCAGAATGACCAAAAAATAAAAGAAAGCTCAACTAAAAGAATCTGAATGTTTATATGATTAGTTCCCTTAATAGTTGTTTCACCAGATCACTTTTTTTTCCCTTTCAAAGTTACGTTAATTCACTCCAAACTGAACTTGCTGCAGTAAAAGTATACTTCTTAAGTTTTTACAGCTTTTCCATAGTGGGGCCCATTTCCTGCTCAGTTGAAGAGAAAAACCTGGCCTCAAGATGAAATGACTGCTTAACATTACACTAAAACATCTGGTACCATTTTATACACAGACCCATGTCTGAGAGCAGGCAATTCCAGCGGTCTCACCAGCGGCACAGTGCATACCCAAACCTCCCTAGGGTGACATCATCCCATATATGGATGCTCAGGCCCAACCCTCCCCCCCCTCTCCTGGTCCTAAATTCATTGCCAGATCCACAGTCTACTGCAAATGTGCCACGTCAAGGCTAGAAACTGTAGCCCTTCAGTCCATTTGGAGAAGTGCGGAGAACAGACCCTGATGCAAGAAAGGAACTTTTTAACCCACAGGCGAAAGAAGGATTAATGTAACCCTAACCCCAACCTGCTCCGTCGCCCCAGTGTTCAGACTACCTGTTCAGGACAATGCTGTTGTACAGTAGTCTGCACATTGGTTAGACTGGGCAAGGGAATGCAGCGGTACCGAAGCCAGAGGAGGCCTTGCGAAGACCAGGATGGCTTCTTTCAACTTTTGAGACCCAGAGCTGTGACTTCACAGGTTTTGAATGCTAGGAAGTAGGGGCTCTGTCCGAGCACATGGGAAAAGGAAGACTTTTCAGTTCTGCATGGAAGACGTTCGGGTAAGGCCTCTGTACTTCAGATGAGCTTCTGACCTACCAAGAAAGAGTAAGGGAAAAAAGAGGGGATCTTCCTTACCTTGTTCTGGCAGGCAAGAATAGAGGAGCTCTCCTAGTTCAAGTGCAAGACAAACAAAAATAGAGCTTAAACCTGCAGTGCGCATATTAAAACCTAAAGAGTTATGGCAACAATGTATTTAGAAGTACAATTAAAACAGTGCTGTTTTGAAATTTTAAATTACTAATATTATTTATGTATTCCTTGTAAACTATTACCCATAACTAATGTTGAAAATGTATGTTTCACATTTTACTGATATTTTTTGATGTTCAGATATTTCAGAATTTAAAGTGGAATTTCAGAATATTATTTCTATTTGTACGAAAGAAAACTAAAGAAATTTAGCTCCAGCCTCATTAAAAAGCAAAGTTGCTTATAAAAAATATCTACACTTCCATTCTGATCCATGGAAAATATTTATTTATAAGTAGCAAAATCATGTCTACTGTCCCCTTCTCGCTAACAGAGATGCTCACATTTCAATGATATTGTGAGTATTCAACTTGTTCTATGCAAGCAAACCTCTAGACGCAGGCACACAGATAACTGCATGCAAATCAAGTATTAGCACATGCCTGAGATGGCAGGCAGAATCCACTCAGAGTGCAGAAATGGATCAAGCCTCTATGCATGAGATGCTCTTTGGTTTTCCACAAACAGCTAGATTTCTGGTTAGGCTACAGAGCGAATGCAGCCCACCTCTGCCCCTCTCTCCCTTCCACTCCAGCCATATGTCCTGAACAATAGCTATACCATATGGAGGCAAGAAATCACCCTAAGAAAAATTGTTCAGAATGGAGCGCCAGATTAAAACCTTTTTATCTTTTAAAAATGGTTCTAGTCAGTTTATTATCTTGCAAAACAATAACTACATGGAAGCGCTGCTAAGAAACTTTTGGCTAACAAGATGGAATTAGACAATGGAATCTGAGAGAAAGAGTTTGGTTCCTTTGAATGATGGTGCCTTGGTATTAGTAGCTCAGTGTTAATTAAGAGGTCTAAGTTGGGGAGGATACAGTTCTGTGTTCTTGGGCAATGAATCTCACTGATTAAATTGGAATTTGTAAATAGATGCAAACATTTCCTTTGGTGAGTTTCCAAACTATCCAAAGAACTGGGAAGGGGGGAGCATTCAGTACTGAATGAGGACTTCAGAATACTGTATGCAGAAAATGTTTATGCTGTGATTTGATCCATCTCAACTTCATAGGCCATTTCTCTAGACTTGCTATTTATTTATTTGAGGGGAGGGGGGAAATCCCTATTTCCATATTGTAATTTAATAAATGTTCAAATTCTCTATGAGAAAGATTTTTATGTTATAATTGCAAGCAAAGTATATCTTCCATGATTAAAAATGCAGTACTTCCTAAAAAAAAAAGTTAACTTTCTCTAGTAAAACTTATATAGTTTCAATATTTTATGCTTCATTGTGTTTAACATGTCTTGTTGTTATTCCAAACACAAGACTAAAGATTCTTATAGGATAACACAGCCACCGTGTGTCTCCTTCTTGGGGAAAATCCTAGACCCAAAAGAAGGAAAAGATGCTCTGCTCCAAAGGCAGTTTTCCTCGTGGAGTGAAGTGCTACTGAAGAGCATTTTCAATAAGGCAAAGAAAGCGAAACCCTTTCTTCACTTGTGCCATAATCCTGATTTGTTAGTTTTTTGCCTGAGATCTGTAAAGGAAAAACAAAATGTATCGATGCAGATAAATAATAGATGTGTTATCTACTTGGATACTATTACTTTTTTCAATAAGTTTACTACTGATCTGCCTGTCTATAACTATAATTCATTGTCACTGGTTCTGTTTTCTCATACTGGATATAAACCTATGCAGTCTGCTCTTGCACATTTTTCTGGATTTACTCCCAAGAAATCACGTATGCATTCTATATAAGATTTTATAACAAATGCAATCAACTGACTATTTCACTTTTTACTACATATAGTAAATAGCAAACATCCATTAAAAACCAAAAAGACAGAGCAATTGTTTTTTTAAAAAAGGAGTGATTCACTAAAACAATACATACACTTTAATATTTTTAAAAATCATTATTTTGATTACTAGATTAATTTTCTGATCAGTTTCTAGATTCGAAAATGTTAATAGGTTACTAGAAAAATGCCAAATAAAGTCCTTTGATTTAGGAAAAAAGAAGGTCCCTTTCCCCCGGATAACTGTAACAATTATTAATAATGAAGAATGTTGTACAAGTTTCCAACTATATATTATATAATTTTAAGTAACATTTCCATTGTAAAACTCATTGTGTCAATAAAAACAGGAGTAATATTACTGGCATCCACTATGTAAGAACTTGCTTTGCTGCATTTCCTTTCACATCCCTCATTATCACAACTCCAACCTCCCCCTGCCAAAAAAAAAAAAAAAAAATCTCTTACCCAACAATGCAGACAAAGAGGATGAACAAACAAAAATCAGGGAGGAGGGAAAATTCCCAGATAAGCAAAGAAGGAACTTTAGACTTCATGATAGGAATTATTTTGAGTTTTAAACTGATTTGAAATCATTATTATCAAGTAACAATACTTCGTAGGAACTAAAAAATATGAAGAGTCAAGAATGCTTAGTGAGTGATTTATAAACATTTGCAGATGTGATTATTGAGAAATGAAATTTGTAGATGGATTGCTGTAAAATTAAGGTTTCCTGGGGAATGAAAGTGCAGTTTTTAAAGTTTATTTAAGTAGGAAAGCAGAACCTTAGGCTGCTGGAAAATTCAAACTGAATTTAAGGTTTATGGGTCCCAGGACCATCTAATCATTCATTGCTACTGAACAATAGTCTGATGTAGGAAAAAATAGCCTTACAGTCCCTAATAAATTATCAACTACAATGTAGTTCTTCAGATTGAATATATTAAGCAGTCTGGATCTTTGTCTCTCTGTCGTCTATGAATATGATTTCACTGTAGAGAATAAATGAGAGAATAGGTGAAATTATTGAAGAGAAGTTACTGTTGTTTTAGAATTAAATGGTTAGGACACTACTTTCCTAAGTAGGTAATAATATATAGATCAAATAATTAATTTGGTGACTTCCATAAAGATCTTAAGAACATATCTAAATTCAAGTATCAGAATCAACAACTACAAATTGTGTTCCATTCATTCCTAGGTTCCTCTATTATTGCGTCAGAGCAATGATTCAAACCTTTTCACCAGTTCAATATTCAGAATATTTCACTGAGGTATGTTTGCAGACCACCCAAGTTTCCTTATCCTATAGAAGTTCTACAAAAGTAAACAAAATTCAAATTATAAAAACTAGAAACCATGTAAATAAAGACAAATAAGTAACATCACTCAGCAAGATTTATGAATTATAATAATCTTTCACATTTTCAGTGCTACCTAAATTTTCCAACTGTTCACATTACATAAATCCTAACATTTCTATTTATATGTTAATTAGCAAATGGTTTGTTTACTTGAAGCAAACAAACTCATGCAAATGGAATAGTTCATAGGAAATTGGTGAAGCATATTTTCATTAATGCTATATAACTAAAATCTACATGCTAATCTATATAAGTCCACTGTAGAAACATGTAGAATTATCTACAAATATAGGAAAGAAAAGATTAAGAAATAAAAATGTTAATGTAAACATGTATCTTTCCAGAACAGTTCTACAAATTAAATCTAGGTGATCACAAGCCAAAAATCTACCAATGAAAGGCCAATGTAACCTGTGAAACATCAGCTATCTACTGAACTGAGTTGGAACAATTTTATGAATTTATTGCATTCACTTCAGTTCAGAGTCTTAATTATTAACAATGTTTCATAAGAATTTATAGAGTATTATGAAACCATGTTGGAACATAGCAAGAGCTATATATAGCAATATAATTATAAAAAAATTAGTTTTAACATAAACATGTATGCAATACTCTCTCTCCCCCTCCCCCCCCACACACGGCAAGATATCAGTAGAATCAGAGGTAAAATGGTGGCTTCAATTGTTGTGTAGCTATCACGATATAACGAACATTATTTTAATTCTAAATTAATAACAAAATGTGGGTGTGGGTGTTAATAAGTTTATCACTAAGAACTGAGAGTGTTAGCCTTTCTTTGTGTGCAATAAATTATGTGAGAGAAGTAGAATATGAAATCTGTGAATTTTTAAGTTATGAAACTATCACATGCACCATTTAGGAAATGGTTTCTCCCATATGCAAGACATAATTTTCATTTTTAAGTATTGTATGTAGATTTGGTAGACTTCTCTACCAAAATCCTTGTGGGGATGCATCTTTCCTCTTAATAGCAAGTATTTTACTGTTTTAAAGAGCAACACCCCATGATCACAGAAGGATCATCAAGACTGCAGACATTTCAGGATTCAGAAATTGTTCTTTGAAAAGATGTTTAGGGCCATGTTTCCTTGTAGTCTCTGTATATTGTGCAGCAAATCTTTTAAAAATAACCTTGTAAAAGATATATTCTGAATAAAGTAAATATAGTCTCTGTTTGATAGCTCTTTAATGCATTAAAGTTTACTTTTGTAATGTGTCTTTCCCTGCAACAAAGTCAGTGCTCTTAATCCCAGAGTTCCCTGTTGGAGGCAATGGGCTGGCTGGATAGAGTTGTCATGTGTCTGCCTGTCTACACTTGCTGTGCAGAACATCCTCTCACCTGTACAGCAGGCACAGACAGGCAGTCACATGACAATCCAGCCTGAATGACAACCAGCCAGTAAGAGAGCCACTCTGACCAGAGCATCTTCATCACAACATTTCTGGATCTCAGTATGTTGGTTCAAGTATTAAAATCATGTATACAGTTGTTTACTAGTTTGTACAAAGTTTTGAAGAAAGTCAGATATGAACAGTACCTACAAAACTACAATAAAACCAACTGCTGAAATCTTTTTTTACTGTGCTTTCTATGGTTCTCTTTTCCTAGTGACCTTTTGAGTAGTTCATACTAAAATACAGTATCCTCTGTTTCACGGCACAACTGCAAAAGAAGATGGATGACACCATCTCTAGTTATGTCAAAACATGGAGCAAAACAACAAAATTTTGTTATTCTTTATATTCATCAATCACAAAACAACTTTAGAGGACACAAATTTTAATGCACTGATGCCCACACTTTAAATAATTTCATTTAATTTAATCTCAGGATACTCGGATATTGCCTTGTAAGCAGTGAGAATGAAATCCATTATTTTCTCTTTGTATATAAAGTGGAGAGAGAGAGTGAGAAAGAGGGAGGGAGGGAGCGAGGGAGGGAGCGAGAGAGAAACAGGCATGCATGTGGGGATGCCCTTATCTAGGGGGGTTTAACCCAAGTTTTTTTTATCTTGTTAGCATTTTAGTTGTGTTAGAAATATAATGGCATGCTACTTGTATGTAATGTGATGCTGAAAAAGATGATTTTGATGCACATTTTTCTGGTTTTATTACATATCCTAAAAAAACACACACACAATGAAAAAACAATTTCAGTGCATTTTGAAAGTATCTGGGGATATGACAGCAAAATAACTTGGTCATGTAAGTATGGGAATGTGTGTGTGCATATGTTCATTAAACTAGGGCATGGAGATGAAGAAATAAGTAAAATGAATAAGGACAGAGAGCATCCAAAGAGAAGAAAATGATGTAGAATATTTGGAGGGCATTGGGGAAACACATACTAAATTGATGCTTGTACATCTGTTTCACCAGCCTGAAATATAAATCAATATACCTGCTTACTGGAGCAAAGGAAAGTGTATCAACAACTAAAGTTGCTATATAACTATTCTCCATTGCCTTATTTTCAAGAAAATATCAGTATGTACCCCAAGGCCTTTCAGTTAGGATAATTCATTTTTCCTGACTGCCATGATAACTATGGTGCTGTCATAATAGATCCTTGGCCCAATATATCTAATGGATATCCTTGGATGTAGCTTTCAGGGTGAGGAGAAAAATGATGATTTGAATGAGATGAAGTCAACATCAATTCCCTCCTCGAGTTAGGTCACATTCTGCAAAGATTTATGGTAGTTTCTATCCATTTTCTCTTTGCAAGTGGGAGAGGGATTGTTTAAATGGTCTGCACGTGGAAGTTGAAGGGAGCTTTCCTATGGATTTTCTTCTTCATAAATCTAATGCATCTGTCACTGCCTGCTCCCAGTGGCTTGTACATCTGATAAGTGACATCACCTTCTTCTGGAGAAAACAACATTCTCCCCAAAGCAGGGCAATACAAATTACAGTCCTCCAAGCCTTGCCTGAAGCCATTTAAGCTTCTCAAAAACTTGCCTCCAATTGCAGATTTTTAATCTGACAGAAAAAGTCTTATTGGGAGAATGATCATTTTAGTTGCAATTAATTACTTTACATAGTATTTGGGACCACACTGCTGAGCATATCACTCAAGTGTTGAATGAGTTTAGGATTAAGGCTGCAATTCCAGCCCTCGAAGGATCAGATTTGTAATTTGAGAGGGCTTCTGGCTCTGCTGTTGTAACTAGAGATATAAAGTGATTTATTCTGAAGTTAAGGGAATTACCCCTAATCAGTTCAGGCCAATGAATTACTTACTTAAACCATAAGTTTCCAGAACAAAGAAACAGTCCCTTCGCCAAGCCTCACAATTTGCCAGCTTTAATGGTTTGCAAATAGACATGCCTTGCAACAGTTATTCATATAGCCCCTTTTTAGGTTATTACAATACAAGTGGACCTGCACTGGGAACCCATCAGCTAATTGAGAATTGGTAATAATTGATAACTGATAATTGGTGATAACTGATAATAGCTTTTTGTTACCAATATAGTTGCCAATCTCAGGTGTAATTCCAACTTTGAATATTATGTAGACTAGATCACATTATCTAAAAGAGCATTTTCTTTCATTTTTGCCAATTGGGCCCTAAAGACCTTTTTTAAGGCCCTCTTCTAAATAAAGTCTGCATGTAACTGAGTACTCAGTTTATAGTGGCAGAATCCTGGTGGAGTATGCTCACTGCCTAATGCCTCTATTCAGATTTATTTTTTATACCAGTTGATAATCTTATTTTATCAGTTATTTTAAAAAACGTCATATTTTTAGATCAGCCTTCTCCAGAGGTATTGGCTCTATCTTCTATCTGGATATCAAGAAAGCACCACATTGTATACTATTATTTTAATTCTTCACATTGATTTATGGTAGTTTTATTACTTTATTTTTATCATTTCTTGCAAGCTTTATTATTACATATTTTTGTTGTGTCTCAGAAAACTGCCTAGAAACTGAATTTACTTGGAATTCTAAAAGTATAGTTAACAAACTTAGTACTTAAGACTGCAAAAGGTATACTTACAGAGGGGAAATTAGATCATGTCTAAAATCAGGAGTGAAAAGCAGCATCTTGTTCAATAGATAAGCAGACATTCTACAGTCTAGCCATCTCCCCAAACCTGACTCTTTAGAACAGGGGTGTCAAACTTGCAGCCCACGGGCTAGATGTATCACAGGCTGCCCCGCCCGCCCAGTTTAGCAAAAGGGAAAAAGTCCCCATATGTTACATGACAATGCTGTGATGACACGAGTTTGACACCCCTGTGTCAGATCCCTAAAATTGATACTGCTATTCAATTGGAGGAAGGGGGAGACTTGGATTCGATTTACTAGCATTGCCTGTGTCAACAGATATTTTACAACCTATATCCTGGCGCCAAAGAGCCCTGAGATCCTCTTTACCTGGAGGAATTTTTATGATAGCCATGTGGGTTGTTTCACTTTAAAGGATAACAGTGTGAATGCATGGTTGTTCGGGTTCTCAGGGAAACTGGGAAAGAAAGCTTCTTCACACTTGTGTATTGGCTAAAATCTGCATTCTGACTTAAAGGGAGGGGTCTCAACTGCTTTAATCCTATTTGTCTTGCCTAAGGGTATTCAGATCTTGCTTTAACCGGGTGGCTATCACTTCTGCTTAATAAAAGGTCTCTTTTGAACAACCACGTTTCAAGAGTTTTTACTTTCTTAAGTTGGAAGGAGAGGCAATCCTTACACCCTGCTTTAGAATAACAATTTTGGATTTCCCCCGCCACCCAGCTGATGATGCCATGGAAATCCACCTGAGAACAGTACCTGTTACTGGCCTTGTTCCTGAGGCAGAAGATAGTAAGCATATTTCAAAATATATCTATATAATTTTGGTCTGCTTCACAAACTGAAGGAAAACAGCTATAAACAAGAGGAAGTGTCCAGGAACAATGTCCTGTCATTTCCTCCTCATTACTTTTCAGCATTTCTTCTCTACTATTCAAACTCTCTTCACGTGTTCATCAGGGGTGGGTTCTACTTACCTTTACTACTGGTTCGCAACGGGGCCGCGTGCACAGAAGCTTCTGCGCATGTGCAGAAGCATTTTGATGATGTCAGGGTCAATGGGCGGAGCCTCCTGCCAGTTTTACTACTGGTTCTATAGTATAGTATAGTTTATTGAATAGCCCCAAGGCCTTTTCAAACAAAACAGAAAAGAAAAGGGGAAAAAGATAAAAGTTACAAAAATAGCAATCTAAAAATATATGATAGATGACATTAAAATTTTACAATATCAAATTTCAATAGCTAAGTTGCCAAGACTAGATAACCCAAATAGGATAGCTCCTCTCTAACTGAGCTCATCTTCCTTACAATCAATAATTTTTTTTTTGATATAACTGGCTCGTATTGCTGTCATTCTTTTAAGGTATCGAGTGATCGCTCTTACCAGAGGAGGAGAGTCAGCCCTCAACAGAAATGCTAATTTTTGGCTTATATTCCAGTGGGGAAATTTATTTATAATTGGGGACAGATATTGTTTTCTTACTTCTTGATAGAGACTACATTTGAATATTATATGCGCCGTGTCCTCCACGACGTTTACCCCACATATGCATATTCTTTTGTCATACGGGATTTTCCGATAATGGCCGAATCTAACGTTGGTATCTAGAAGTTCGAATCTAAACTTAACAAATAACTGTCTCTCCACTGATGGCATTTCTAAATGTAAATACTTTTCCAGAGTGAAAGTTGTTTTAACTGCTGTCAGCAGTTTAAGGGAATGATTAGTTGAAAGGGTTGCCATGTCCATTTGCCCATGTATATCTTTAATCCGTTGTTTAACTTGGTTCAGTGTGTCACACAATGGGAACCCTACACCATATCGGTTCAATATTTCTGACAGCCGGGTTAGCCAGGAATACCTTTGAGGATTTGAAATCTGCTGTTCCTCTAGACATATTTTAGGGAGTCTGCTGGCATCCATCTGGGTCATTTTTAGCCAGTAGGCTACCGCCCTAGTGATTGTATAGAACCAGCGTGAACCGGGGGCAACCCACCACTGGTGTTCATAGATATTGCAAGGAGGGCAAGTGACAAAATACATATCATGGTCCACACTCCACCTTTTATTTCAATTTTTTAAAATAATATTATAATTGCATCTTTTATTTTGAGTTGAAATGGAGGTAGTTTACCTGATTTTAGTGAACTGAGATATTAGGTTAAATTTATTTGCTTGTCAATTTCCTCTCAATTCTGTACATAGAATTCTGTATGTTCTGTACATAGATTTAGTCTGATGTTTGCATTTTTGTTAAGGATGATGTGGTTGATTCTGGTCAGTGTGGAATCAGAATGGCAGATATTGACAGTACTGTAAATACTGTTTCAGAATGAATTATTTTTCAAAATTTGCTCCCTGCTTTCTCCACCCTACAATTTGCCTTATCCATTGTGTCCTGTATCCCCTTGCCTAAAGTTCGACTTCTATTGGTTTATAACCTTCATTCAATTTTCTGGAACTGATCATGTATTATCTTCCTGCTTTTGAAGGGAGACTTAAATCTCTCTCTTCCTTGTAAACTCTGTGGCTTACACAAATGCCATTAGGACAATTTCTCTATATCTGTACAATAAATTTTATGAACACCCAACAACAAAGACTTGTCAGAAAATTAAGCTGTTAACCATAATATTAATTCATGTTATATTTGTATGTAAAAGAGTTCAAAATGATTTAAAGTTTTATTTTTGCAATGATCATCTCCTTAACAATTCGCCTTCAGTACTTTATCACTAAGTAATTAACTGAATGCAGACTATTTACTGTCCTTAATTATCACAGTCACAGCAAGTGATTTAGTATTTTTGGGAATAAAGTCTCCCAGGACACACAGCCTCTCAAATACAGATATACAGTATATACAGTAGATTGTATATACCCGTGATGTCGAACCTATGGCACACGTGCCACAGGTGGCATGCGAAGCCATATCTGTGGGCACGCGAGCGTTGCCCTAGCTCAGCTGCTACACGCATGCGCACACTGGCCACCTGATTTTCGGGCCTTCTGGACCCACTGGAAGTCGGGAAATGGGCTGTTTCCGGCCTCCAGAGGGCCTCTGGGGAGGTGGGGAAGGCCGTTTTCGCCCTCCCCAGACTCCAAGAAAGCCTCTGGAGCCTGGGGAGGGCGAAAAACGGGCCTACTGGGCCCAGCGTGCCATCGCATACCAAAAGTGGGGGGTCCCTCGGGGGTGTCATGTGTGCATGCGTGGGGGGTGGGGTGCATTGAATTATGGGTGGGGGCACACACATGCGTGATCCCCCTGGGCTCCCCCCGCTTTTGGCACACAACAGCAAAAAGGTTAGCCATCACTGGTATATACAAAGCTTCTTTACTTTTCTAACTTGCTGCACTGGTGTAAAAAATCCATAAGTATTAAATTACTGAATCTCTGTTGACCCTGAAGTTGGCATAAGTGTAGCCATATTTTATTGTAGCCTTTGTATGGTTTTTTATTAGCGTTTAGGTTTGTAAGTAAATGAATTTAATAATTCTTCAGGCTTGCCACTTTCTAACTGTTGAAAGGGGGGTTGTAAAGATAAAGGAGGAATGTTATGTCTAGGTGGCATTCCTTTCCCGTGGGAACAGAGAAGATGCCTGAAGTTGGATGAAGGTGGAGTTTGGAGTTACCGGACTGTTGGACCTGAGGATTGATTGGAGATTGTGCCTCAGGGGGGAAGTTTCATACTTTTGCTTTTATTGGGTGTAATTCTGGATCCTGCCCAGAGTCAGAATTACACCAACCCCTTGCCAATTTAATGTGTACCTAAACAGGTAAATAGAGTTTGAAAAGAAGATTGATACCTTGGGCTTTATTTTTTGGCACATGTTACTTGGAGGTTTGACATTATTCCGACATTGCATGCCAGGTGGACGTCTGTCCCAAGATCCAAGCTGACTGAGGAGCTGCAGGGGGGATCCAGCTGATTGAGAGGGACCTGCTGGGACAAGCAACATTTCCAGACCCACTGGTGGATCACTCCCTCACCACGTCCAGAGCTACCATCCTGGAATGGAGGTCCACTGGAGCAATTGATCTACGTGAGACTGGAGAGTGGCAGTACCAAACCATGATGCGTAGCCAGATATTCGAGGGATTGCCCGACCAATTAGAGCAGCTGAATATTAGATGGGAAGCCTGAGACCAACCAGCGCTGCAAATGCCTCCCCGAAAGGGAGCTTTGAGCCATCAACCCCAGGTTTGACACAACTGATTGGAGAAGGAAGCCCCCCCAGGAGAACCTGGTCTACCACCACTGAAGCTCGAGCAGCCAGCCCTCCTGCACCAGGGTTGTCTCATATCAGGCAAAGAAGCCAGGAGAGACACTATCGAGGAACCAGTCCTCCTCCACAGCTGCAGTTCCCTCCAGCCGACCAAATTCCCCCTGGATGGGCATATTACCCCAACTGAGGATGGGTGCAAGACTGGGATCAACAGGTGGCAGCCCAATTACTGGCACCACTGCCACCAGTGCCTCCTGCTAGGGTGAATGCACCCCCACCCTTTAAACCAGTTTTCGATGGGACCGCTAGCAAGCTTGCTTACTTCCTGAATTGAGCATGGTCTTACATTGATCGTCATTGGGATGAGTTCCACAATGTCAGCAAGATTGTCTCTGTCTTGGGTGACAATTTAGAAGATGAAGCATCTGAGAGGTTTGCCTAACTTCATGATGAAGGTGCCCTGGAGTTGGATAATGTGGATGACTTCCTGCGAGAGCTTTGGGCCCAATTTGAGGACTCCTCTCGAACCCAAGAAGCAGAGGCCAGAATTAAAATGATGAAGCAAAGGGGCTGGCCCACAAAAGAAATTGTGCAAGAATTCCACCATCTTGCTGAGAAGTTAAGAAATTGGCCTGAATGAATTCTCATGCATTACTTCAAAGAATGCCTTGATGAGGAACTATTAAAAATATGCTTATGCTGAGTGCCAGGAGAACGGATCGATGAGTGGTACCGGGTGGCCATTGCCATGGACAATGAAGCAAAACAACATTGCAGAGCCACGCCGGAGAAGCAGCCCCAGAGACAACTTGGATGACATACCACCCCTTGTCAAATAGAAGAATGTCCCAGAGGGACTACAACCAACCCCATCAAATGCTTGCTGGTCCCCATGCCACAAATGACAGCACCTACTCCAGCCAAACCAAAAAGGGGTCCCAGAAAACCAGCCGAGAAAGGCAAGTTCATCTGACAAGACATGGAGGTCCCCTTCTCAGATGCCAAAAGAGAAAAAGGAACTCCAGCTCCCTATTTGCCAATAATACAAAGTGCAGACAGCGAAGAAGATGACCCGATGGTAAGTGAAGCCATCCGCCCTTTCCTGATAAAAGCAAGATTAACTTTGCCAAGAACAGGTACCCATGGGGATATAGAAACCATCATAGACATGGGCTGCAGCCGTTGACTCATCAGCCCGGGAACAGTAGTGAAATTGGGGATAAATACAAAACCCCTAAGAAATCTTATTTGATTTGAGCAAGTAGATGGGTCACTAATAGGAGGCCAACCCACCATGCTTGTTACCAAATAGCTAAAACTAGAGATGGGGAAACATGGGGAGCTAATTTATAGTAGTACCAAAAATGATCAAGTCAACCCTTGGGCATCGCCTGGTTGGACAAATGGTGTCCCACTATTATTTGGGAAGGCGGCTATCAGAAACTCAAATTAGTGCTCTGCCCTGAACCGCCTGCAAACCCATCACATGAACAGGCAAACAGGCAGCAAATCCCTGGCGATCGAAGGGAGATGACAGCAGTGGTATCAGGACAACCCCCTAGGACCCCACAGATCCCCAGGGAATACAGAGATTTGGAAAAGGCCTTTAGCAAAGAAGAATGCAATATATTACACCCCCTACCAATGGTGGGTTGCTCCCAGTTCTGTCCGGTTCTTTAGAACTGGTAGTAAAAGTGGCAAGACTTCCGGTTGAACTTCCTGCACCTTCGATGTGAGATCCGTAACCTCCGCGGGTCTGTTCCGAGCTCTCCCTGTCGAGGGCTTCACTAGAAGCCATAGCCACTTTGGAGGGCTGGTGAAGCAAAAGGGGACTGCTTTGCAGGTCGAGGGGAGCCACATCTCCGCTCCCTGACTCGGAAAACTCCCTCATCTGAAAACTAGGAGCAGCGGCAGTCAAAATGGCTGCCATGAAGCTGGGGAACAGCCAGAACTTTTTTTAAAATCAATTTTGGGCCTGATTCTAATGGTTCCTCCACTATAAACACCAGATCATCGGCAAAAGCCTGAAGCTTATATTTTTCTGTCTTTATCTTTAACCCTTTTATTTCTCAATCCTCTCTAATACTCTTCAAAAGCGTTTCTAAAGTTAATATAAATAGAAGTGGGCATCCTTGTCTCACCCCTTTTGTTATATTGAATTTTCCTGTCATATCTTCATTCATAATTACCCTCACCGTTTGTTTTATGTAAATTTTTCCAATCATATTTTCAAATTTAGTCCCAAATTCCATAAATTTCAACTGATTTAACATAAATTTCCAGTTCAAATTATCAAATGCCTTTTGGGCATCAAGGAAAACCAGTGAAGCTTGTTTTTCCGGATGTGCTTCATAAAACTCTAGGGTATTTATTATTGTTCTCGTATTGTTTTTGATTTGTCAAACTGGCAGGAAACCGTTTTGATCTGAATATATATGTTTGTTCAATATTTTTTTTGTTCTTTCAGCTATGATTGACATAAATATCTTGTAATCAGTATTTAACAATGAAATTGGTCTATAGTTCTGTGTTTGTTGATGATCTGTATCATCAGGGTGATGGTTGCTTCTGTCCATGTTTTAGGTATATTTGCCTGTTCTAGAGCCTCATTGAATATTTCCAACATCATCCCTCCCAGCATTTCTTGAGTGTTTTTATATAATTCTACTGGGAGTCCATCCGGGCCCGGTGTTTTGTTGTTTTTTTGTTTTTTCATTGCCATTTCAAATTTTGTTTCAGTTATCAGTCTTTTTAATATTCCTTGTTGTTCCTCTGTAATTTTACACAAGTTTGTTCCCTCTATATAGTCTTTAACTTTTTCTTCTGCTATCTCTTCCTGACAGTATAGATTTGAGAAAAACTTTTGTATAATTTCCTTTTGGTCCTCCCTTTTGTGTTGGGTTATTCCATTTTCATCTTTCAATTGATATATCATTCTTTTATCTTTTTCTTTTTTTAATTTATAGGCCAACCATCTACCCGTTTTATTTGCATGTTCAAAAAAATTTTGTTTTGACATCTTTATTTTCTGAGCTATTTCCTTTTGGATTGTTAAATTTATTTTATGTTTGACTATATTCCATTCCTCTTTTATTTTTTTTTATTTTGGGGATCTTCCTGTAATTTTCTTTCTAACTTTTTAAGTTCTTCCTGTAGTTTTTCTTGTTGACATTTCCTTTCCTTCTTCTTCCTTGCATTATAAGCCATTGTCAGTTCGCGGATGTATGCCTTTAACATGTCCCAGAGGTTTTATATTGATGTATCTTCTTTTTTATTTACACTAAAAAATATCTTCAACTCCTTTTCCAACTTCTGTTTGTATTCTTTGTCTTTGCATATATTTTGATTCAATGTCCATCTTTTAAATCTTTTTTGTCCTTTCCATTTTACAGTTATTGGGTTATGGTCTGCCCACTTGTTTACTCCTATTTCTACTTCTTCCAATCCTGTCCGTATTTCCACTGTCATCCAAAGCATATCAATCCTGGACCAGGATTGATGTGGGTGTGAATAACATGTATATTGGCTCTCTTCACTATACATTTCTCTCCATACATCTCGCAATTTTAGTTCTGTTGTCATATTAAAGAATTCTTTTGGTAATATATCTTTCTTTTTTTATTTTTCTTGTTACTCTTGTAATCTTTTTTGATATCCACTATTGTGTTATAGTCCCCAATTAAACAAATATTATCATATCCTAATTCTATTATTTTATTGTGCATTTTTTAAAAAAAATCATGTTGATTTTTATTGGGAGCATATATTACTATTAATAACAATTGTTTTTGTTCGACTTCTAATTCTACCATTAACATTTTACCTTCTTTGTACAAATGAATTAACTTTCATTTTTATTTTTATTTTTTGATTTGATTTGATTTATATGCCGCCCTTCTCCAGAGACTCAGGGCGGCTTACAATGCATTAAGCAATAGCCTTCATTTTATTGTTTCTTTTACATATATAGCAATTCCTCTTTTTTTCTTTTGTATTAATGATGTATATAGTCTTCCTTATTTTGGGTTCTCTAATAGTTTCTGGTATCCTTTTTTAATGTGTACTTCTTGAAGGCATATCACGTCCATTTCAAGTTTTTTTAATTTAGTAAAAATTTGTGTTCTTTTTTTTTTTGGCGCATTCAAACCATTTATGTTTACAAATAAGAGATTTATTGCCTCTACCATTTCTTACTGAAGTTGTTTTTTTGTGTTTCTTGTCTCCCTTTTTACTCTCCCTCTCGCTCCCTCTTTTTCTTCTTGTTCTTTTTCCTGTATTTTTCTTATTTCTCTTTCTCTTTCCATTTCTTCTATTTGATCTTCCTCCTGGCTTTTGCTCTCTGATTCTTCCTTGCTTTCTTGTTCTTCTTCCTGTGAAAGATAACCTTTTTAAAATTCTTGTGCTTTCTCTACCGTGTCCGCTCTGTATTTTCTGTCTTGCCATGTAATAAGTATGCCATCTGGTATTAACCATCTAAACATCACTTTATATTTGGTCAGTTGGGTTATCAAAAATTGGTATTGTTGTTGTTGTTGATTCCAGATTCTTCATGGTATCTGCTTCAAAATTATAATTTCTTTATGTCAGTTATTGCATACTTGTTAATATGTATATGAAAATTAAAACTTTGTGTAAAAGGTAGGAGTAAATCAGCTGAGCCAGCGAGGGCTGGAAGTTCTGTCTCTCCGGGTGCCTGAAGATGTTTCTGGCACACTCTTGCTAGCCCCAGCCCTATCCATGGCACCAGGCAACCTTGCAGCAGAGGGCCCCTCTCTTCCAAAGCTCATCTTGTGGCTCTGGAGCAAGCAGCAAGCACAGTTTCCACTCCGCCAGGCCTGGAGCTTGGCTGTTGCTCAGGCTGCTGCTACGATGAGGTAGAAAGCCATGCGGCCCATGAGAATTGGGTCTACCCCACCACCACCACCACCCCGCCTCTACCTGGTGGCTGCTGCTTGAGAAAAGGATGATCAGCAGGCAATTCTGGAAGATTGTGGGAAGCGCATGTTTATGATAGAAGCAGAGCACCGCCTGTCCCTTTCAAGCAATCAAATGTCTCTCTGTGTGTGAGTGTTTGTGCATGAGTGAATGAGAGGGAGAGAGAGCAAAAGAAAAAGAAACAATGGAGGGGAGTAACAAGAATTACAGGCAAAGAGAGATTCACAGGTTGGCATTGCAGCAGGACAGATATGGGATAGCAGAGCTCCGCAGAGTACCAGGAAACCCAGCTTGCCAGGATACCCTTTGGCCATGATGGCAAACCTATGGCACGTGTGCCACAGGTGGCATGCATAGCCATATCAGCGGGCACGTGAGCTCAGCAGCTAATTTTCGGGCCTTCTGGGCCCACCAGAAGTAGGGAAACAGGCTGTTTCCTGCCTCTAGAGGGCTGGGAGGGAGGCCCATTTTTTTCTGTCCCCAGCCTCCAGATGCTAGAGCCTCCAGAGAATATCATTGATATTCTTTCTTCTAATGCTTTTTTAAATTTTTCTGAAATCTTAGATATTTTAACTTTTTCTAGATATTGTTCTATCTTTTCCTCTGCAACTGTCTCTTGTTGATATAATCTTTTGTAAAATTTCTCAATTATTTTTTTCTTTTCCTCATTTTGGTAACATAGATTTCCATCTTGGTCTGATAGTTGGTCTATTAACTTCTTTTCTCTCTCCTTTTTCATTTTATATGCCAACCATCATCCTAGTTTATTTGCATTTTCAAAAAAAATTGTTTTGTTGATTTTATTTTATTCGCCAAATCTTCATTTTCCATTAAATTCAATTTGTGTTTTTGCAAATCCATCAAGTTCTTAATTTTTTTATTCTGTGGATTTTTCTGTAATTCCATCTCTAACTTCTTAAACTCCTCTTCCAGTTTCTTTTTTATTTGTCTATCCTGTTTGTTCCATTTTCCTAAATATGTCATTGTCAGTCCCCTGATATATGCTTTACTAGTATCCCACACATTTTGTAATGACATATCCTCTTTTCTATTTTCTTTAAAGAAAAAAGTCAATTCTTTTTCCATATACTGTTGAAAATTCTTTTCATTTAATAATTTTTGATTTAATGTCCATCTCATTCTTTTCCTCTGCCCCTTCCATGTCATTGTTATTGGGTTGTGGTCTGCTCATGTCCTTTTTCTATATCAATCTTACGTAGCTTGGATATTAATTCTGTTGACATCCACATCATATTTATCCTTGACCATGACATATGTCTATTTGAGTAAAATGTGTACTGCTTTTCTTTCGGATATATTCTTCTCCAAACATCCTGCAAGTTTAATTCATCAGACATTGTAAAAAATGTTCTAGGAAGCGTCTTTCTTAACTTCTTATCTGTTTTTGTGGATTTGTAATCTAACTCTTTATTTACAATTGCATTAAAGTCTCCTATTATACATACATATTCATATTCTATTATTTTTCTATGTAGTTTTGCATAGAATTCTTCTTGATTCTCATTTGGAGCATATATTGCTACTAACAATATTTTTTTTTGTTCATTACTATTTTGACAATTAAAACCCTTCCTTCCTCATTTTCAAATATTTGTTTAGATTGAATTTCGTTTTGATATATAGTGCTACTTCTCTTTTACTTTGGCAAGCAAGCATTGTATATAATGTTCCCAGTTTTGTCTGCTCCAAAAGCTTTTTATGTTGCTTTCTAATATGCACTTCTTGCAAGCATATAATCTCTAATTTTAACTTCTCTAATTTATTTAAAATTCTTCTTCTTTTTATTGCTGAATTTAGTCCATTTATATTTATTGATATTATTTTTATTTCTTCTTCCATATCCCACTTATTTATTTGTTTAGTGGATCTAGTCATTCTTATCTCCCTTTGTTCTTTCACCTCTTTCACTCTTGCTCCTTCTCTCATTGCTCTTTCTTCTTGTTCTTTGGTTATCTCTTTTGGTTGTTCCATTTTCTCCTCCTGGTATCCAGTCCCTCTTTCTTCTCTCAATCTCTCCTCCTCTTGGGATCCTATATACTGTTCATAAAATAATTCTGTTTTCTCTATTGCATCTAATCTATGTCTTTGTTCCTGCCAGTTCACCAAGATTCCTTTTGGTACCAACCATCTAAAACTCTCTCCTCTTTTAATTAAACATTTGGTCAATAATTGGTATTCTTTTCTTAAATCTCTAACCCTTCTTGTAACTTGCTTCAACACCACTATCTCTCTATCCTTGTGTTTTATTGTCGTATTTCTCATAAACTGCAGATCTCTGCTCTCAATGTTTTCTTGGTAAATCCGACATGTATTTTGCTAGGTAAATTATTTCTCATTGCATATCTTGTATGTATTCTAAAAATCTCAACAATCCCATTTAATATCTTATGTTTGCTCTCTTCCATTGCTTCTGCTAGTATCTCCGCAATTTTTTCAGGTAAATTCTCTCCTTTTTCTTTTTCAATATTTTGGAATCTTGTTGATTATTGAAAAGTTTTATAAGAAATACAAACAATTTTCTCCCCCCACCCTTTTCCCTTCCCCACATAATAGAAAGTGTACATTTTCTTATACATAATAAATGCATGTTTCCCTTAAGAAAGCATTAAAGTAGGACATTTTAATTGCATTCGGAGTTGCTCTTCTTCTCTTTCTTCCCTCATTTCACAACAAACCTTCTTCTCCACCTCCTTTCTTTCCCTTCCCTCCCTCCTCTTCTCTCCTACTTTCTCCTTCCTCCTCTCCTACCTCATCCTACTTCCTTTTCCTTTCCCCCATTTCTCTCTTCTTTTCCCCCTTCTCGCCTTCACTCCTACTCCTGTCCCCTTCCCTTCCTCCTCTCCTTCTTCCCTTCCTCTCCCTCCCTCTCCTCTTCCTACCCACTCCTCCTCTCTCCTTTCTAACTTCTTTGCTGTGAAATATTCTCCTCCTTTAGTATCTGAGCAACTCCTGTATTCTAATCGTAGATACTTTCTTCTGTTAAAACATTTCTCTATTCACCACTTTTTTCCCCATCCCAACCCTTATCCCACCCTCCCCACCCCCCCTGACTTCCCAGAGCAAAAACAGGGTATAGCATCTAACAAACATCTGCTAAAATAAACTAACTAATTATAAATTTCAAAACTCCCACACATTCTTTAACTCCCTTGCTCCAATTCATCAACCTCCCTTTTATAAATCCTCGAGGCCAATTATGTTAAATTCATTCATCCTAATTATAAAAAAAAACTTTTCCTTGATGTATAATCCAATACTTTAGCAATATTACAAACAGTAAAAGTCATAAGTAAATTTCATTTCCATACCCTCGAACATCATTCTTTTTGAACATTACTCCCTAATAAAATTCTGAATTTAACATTAATCCTCTTCATTCAAAGAATTGGGTATCTTGAGATCTTACACATTTTATCTCATATACCTGTTAAAATAATATAATCTTATGTTAAACATTTTAAAAATCTCTTAATACCTTTAAAACACTTATTTACCAAATATAAATTTCAAAATCTACCAGAGGATATCTTTCAATTTTTCAACTAACCAATGTTAATACCTCTAACTTTTTAGAAAGCAGCCCTTTTATTATCCAAAACTAATTATCATTTTGTAATAGAATTCTGAATTTAACATTAATCCTCTTTGCTTCAAAAAGTTGGGCATCCTGAAAGCTTACACAATTTATCTCATATATCTTTTAAAATAATATAATCTTACGTTAAGCATTTTAAAAATCTCTTAATACCATTGAAACACATATTTGCCAAATGCAGATTTCAAAATCTACAGGAAGATATCTTTCAAATTTTCAATTCCTAAAATAGCCTTTAATACCAATGTAATTAAACTTCTCAGTTTATTACTAGAATCTTCTTTCCCCAAAGAGAAAAAAAAGCAAATGCTTATTGAAAAAGTTTTCAAATACAAATTTCCCCCCCATTTTTCTCCCCCCCTCCTCCCCAACCCCCCCTCACCACCCATCCCCCCCTGTGACTTCTTCACAACAAAAACCTAATTCATAACAGATTATAAAATATTTTACCATCCCCTTACTCCCTCCTCTAAATACTGACCCTTACATGCTAATAATATTATTAATATTATTACTTCCCCCTTTTTCCATACATTTCAAAATAACAGTATATAATAACTTCTAATTTAGCATAATAATATTATTATAACTCCCAATCTAGCAACAATCTGCCTTTTTTTTCTTCTCCCCCATACTTATATATATATATATAAGTATGGGGGAGGAGAAAAAAAGGCAGATTGTTTTTTATATATAATGGAATATATTTTTTTTAGCAGGGCCCGCCCTGCTAAAAAAAATATATTCCGTTATATATATAAAAAAATCAATGACTTTAAATTTATAATCCTTATAATATCTTCTTTGATGTCTTTCCACTAGATTGTTGAGTCCATCATCATCCATATTAGGGTAACATAGCATCCTGGTTGCAACAGTTTGTTCAAAATCCTCGGTCATCATCTGCCCCCATCATTAATGAATATCCTCATATATATATAAAAAAGGAAAACAACCACCCGAGTGACATTATAATTATATTCCATATTGTATCTGTAATTGTGGCTTTCATCAGGATTATTAATTCCCATCATCATAATGGGTAACAACCAGATCTTCTGCATGCCCCAGTGCAGCTCTCTTGCCTTATAGCTCAAGATAAATATAATACATTTATCAATAAAAAAAAGAAATCCAAAATAGATAATTCCAATCCAACAATTTAAGGCTCTTTTCACATCCCAAAGTTACGGCATTGCAGAGGTCTATCAATAAAAGCAAATGCTTAATCTTCTATTCTCTTCTTTCTATATTTTTTCCAGTCCTTTTTTTTATTAATTCTTTCAACATTCTCCCCAATTTTATTTTTGAAAATTTTAAAATGTTGATTTGAGGTTGATGTTTCTGAAATACTCGCTCTCTTCTTGAAATCACTTTTTCTAATTTGAGATCTCCATTTCGACTCTTCTTGCTTGTATAGTCCTTCAATCCATTCCTTTGTTCATATAGCCAAAATTTGTTGCCATAAAGTTTGTCAGCTTGCAATAAAGAGTCTGTTTGTTGCTTTTCT
This sequence comes from Pantherophis guttatus, assembly GCF_059756535.1. Classification (NCBI taxonomy): domain Eukaryota; kingdom Metazoa; phylum Chordata; class Lepidosauria; order Squamata; family Colubridae; genus Pantherophis; species Pantherophis guttatus. The sequence continues at coordinate 114,216,728 of NC_142065.1, read as the reverse complement.
ATCAGTTGAATGGAAGTGTCTACCCAGTTCTTTGTTTCAGCTGTGCCAGCCTGCCTTTCAGTCCTAACAGCCTCTCGATCTTCCAAGCGCAGACTCTTCTGAAAAATTTCCTACTGCCCATCTAACGACTCCTTATAATTTTCCAAGCTGTTTTTTGAAAAAGCTCTTTCAATTATATCCAAAAGCGCAGAATTAAAGGATTTTAGAAGTTGTTGAAAAGCTTTAACAGTTACAGCTTGAGAATTTGCTGATTCACCAGCCCTGCTGTCAGCCATATTTCAGCCACTTTGTATTTATCCAGCTATTAGGTCGACAATTCCAACTATTTTCCACACAGTATAAGAGCAAAATTTTAGTTAAAGTCAATACCAAATTCTTTTCCTCAGTACCAAATTCTTTTCCTAGGCGCTTCCACTTTAGAACTTTCTCTTAAGGTGTAATCCAGTAGCTGTATCAATGTTGCAAACGTTAACAAGCGTAACAAGCACTTTCCCTTGTAGCTTCCTTCTCCCGCCCTCAGGCGCCATTTTCTGCATTTTAAAACGGAGTTAAAGTGTTACTTGCAATTTTTTTTCTTTTTTCTCCTGGTTTGCTCTGTCTGCAATCAAGGTAAAGATGTTAAAAGTCCCCTCATTTTTTTCCCCAGCAGATTTTGGTCGCGGCTTCTAGCTCCACTTTAGCGGAGTCATCCCTGGTCCGGAGCAGCTTGACAGGCTTCAATAGGGAGCCCACACCCTTCGCACCCCAGGATTTCTCCTAGGGCACTTGGGGGGGCTCTACCTCCGCCTGTCGACTCTTCTCTCTCCCCTTTGCCCGGGGAGAGGGTTCCAAGCCTCCAGACAGCTGTTTTTTGGCTGTTCTGGGGCTTTTATGGAACCGGGGATCGGGCGCTCATAAAAGAGCATCTTCAAAGCTCGCAGAGCCAAGCGGAATATTTTGGAATCTTAAATAATAATCAGCCTTATCCATTTCCAATGATATAATTGTCCTTTCCTGATTTTTATCAGTTGTGTGAGTCTATAATCCATCTCTTCCACTTTTTTCTCTGTTGATTCTGCTTTTTCTTCCACTATCTTCAGTTGTTGTTCACTTTTCCCCATCATCTCCTTGACCTCTTTTAATTCTTCATCTACTTTATTTATTTGTCCCTTAAGATCTTCATGTATTGCCTGTAGCATATTTTTAAATTCCATATTGGTTTTATCTTGTTGTGTTGCAGCCTTTGTGCCGTGGAGCTGGACAATGTTGTTATTGATGGTGATGACAAATGTGCTATTATTTTCTTCATCTTGTTCTTTGAGTTCAAACCACAAAATTTGTAATCCAAATATCGGATATAATTGTAATCCACATTTAAGATCTTAAAATCAGGCCACCTCCACTCTGTTCCACCACCAGAAAATCAAATTCCACTTCTAATTTAAGTCCAAATTCAAAATCAAGATCAAAATCTTCAGGTTCTTGTTACCCTAATCCACTCAAATTTAAAGAGAATGAGAAAAAAAGCAAAAGAATTTCCCAAAAAAGAAGAAAGAGAGAGAGAAAAGAAAATATAAAAATGTATTTAATCCATGTTGATACAAAAATAATCCCCTGGCAAAAAAGTAATTAAGGAAAAAAGAGAAAAAAAAGATTCCCCCCCCAAAAAAATTAGTTCCAAAAAGTTCCCCCCCCCAAAAAAGGAATTCAAAAATCCAAAGTTATAAATCCAAAAAATGGAAGAAAAACAATTGAACATTTTATGAGTTACACATCTGGTTCTATTTTCTTTTGCTTTCTACCACAAAATCCCAAGACAGTTATTATCAGGACTCTATTACCAAGTTTAAAAAGAATGTCCAAGGTCACTCCATTTCATATCTTCTTTGTTCTTTTACTGAGTTAATTTACCAATAATTCCTCTAGCGCCACTAGATGGCACTGCAGTTTACTTCCACTAATCACCAATATAGTTAGTCCAATTTAAACTTTTCAAATATAGATCTCAGGGTTTCAAAATTAATTCGTATATTAATTTTAGCAAAAAGCCACTCTGTCCAATCTGCTTTCTATTTTCAAATCAATTTTCAAACAGGTTTAATATTGTCTTTATTTAAGGCCTCCGCTTTTTTGCCGCCATTCCTGGAAGTGGGGAGGTAGCCATACATCCGCTCCCTCACCTCTCCACTTTTGCTGTTTTTCTTCATATAAAGTTTTTTAAAACCAGGGAGTAAAATAAAAATAAGAAATCTTGCTTTCAAGACAACAGTTCAATCTCACCCAGATGATCCACCTTGCTTTCTTCTCTCTTTCTGTGTGACCACCCCAGCTTTGAGACAGCTCCTGATGGCTGTCTTCCCAGCCGCTGGGTTGGAGGCTATTCATTAGCATTTAAGGGAATTTTCGATTTCCCTGTTCACACCAGCCCATGCCTCCGTTCATCACCATCCCTATGAGATGGCTACGATCCTCTATGGACCCCCAAAATGGTTGGGATATCTACACTTCTCCAGAGCCCTGAAGTTCACATCAGGGCTCTGATGCCCCCCACCCCCCAAGAAACCCTCCTGATCAGCAGCAGAGACGATGGCCATTATGACAAGACTGAAGTTGTGACAACCGGGACAAGAAGATTATGAGCTGGGGTGATTTGTGGATAGAGGATTGGAACTGGATGAGACAACTTTCAACTTCTCTATTAGAAATTTAAACCCAAATAAAATAATTCTTTAAAAAAAACCCTCTCCAAAATGCTAAGAAAGCAGCGATTTAATACACGGAGAAAGATCATAGTCCCAAAAATGAAATAAATTTTTAATGGAAGACTATGAAGCTTTAAAATATAGAAAGCCCAGACTGGAACTTGTAATAGTGTGAAAAGTGACTTAATTTGTGGATAACACTGTCTGATTACTGGAAGAAATCGTAAAAAGAAAAAGGAATTTTGTTTTTTGTTTTTTAACTTTTTTCCTTATCTTTTTAAATCAGCTGTTCTATCTTTGCTTCGTTTAATGCTGGAACTTAGAGTGGGGATGCCACCTACTGGTGAAAGAAGATATTATACTAGTACACAGTGGGAAACGACCTTGGCAAGTGAGGATTAATTGATAACAAGAAAAACAAAGAGGAGAAGAAAGGAAATAGCAAAAGGCAAACAACACTTGGAATGCCTTTATATTTTGGTTCCATATCTACTGGTGTTTTGGCTGCTTGGAAGTATTTAGTGAGCCTTTTGAAGATTTTTAAGGCAAGGTGGACTATAATTAATAAGAAACATCCTTGAAACTGAATATCTGATTTTCTGAATTAAAGACATTTGGGGAAATTTCGTGGGCCAATTTGACTATTTGATAGAACACTCTATGAGGTGAAAGAAGAAAGAAGAAAAATTAAACAAGACTTTAAAATTTGGATAATTTATAGCAGTGATGGCGAACCTTTTTTGCACCAAGTGCCAAAAAGTTCGTGTGGAAATGTCACATGCAAGTGCACATTCATTGGGGCTGTGCTCCGGAAAAGCTAAACTTCTGGGTTCTAGCGCGCATACATGCCCGACGATCAGATGGATGGTGCACATGTGGGTTTTTGGCACTGGCACACACACAAAGGAATTGCGCTCTGGAAAAGCCAAACTTCCGGGTTCTGGTGTGCATGCGCACCCAACAATCAGTTGGCTGGTGTGCATGTGCACACTAATTTTTGGCACTGCCACGTGTGCAAAGGACAGCAGATTGTCATGTGTGCATGCGCACCAGAAACCCGGAAGACAAACAGGCAAGGCTGATCATGCCAGGCAACATAGCTTCACGTGCCACTTTGGGCACATGTGCCATAGGTTCTCTACCATGGATTTAGAGGGTGCAAATTGGAAAATTTTAAAGACTATAAACTTAGGGGATTTTGAGGAACAGTCCTGGGACTAAATAAACTTTATCAATACTGGGGTTTTGGGATATTGGAATCTTGGTGGAATACTGAGCAACTATCAGCCTATTAAATTATTATAAAATGTTTCAACAAGGGAAAACAAATACAGTTCATGACGGAATATTATTGATGTTTCAATGTATTCAGGAAGATATGACAAGGAATCATAGGGAGATGATGGAACTGATGCAGGATATATGTGAGACTAGAAAACCCCCAGCACATGACAATAAAACATGAAAAAAAATTCAGAAAATAGAGGAGAAGGAGCTGAGGAAAGAATAGAGGAGATAAATTAAAAAATGATACAAGCATATAAAGATATGGAAGAGTTAGTAATAATTCTTAAAACAGAACAGATAGATTACTTTTAAGAGTTCAAAATATAGAAGAGAATAAAGAGAAAGATCTCTCAAAAATGATGAAAGAATTACGGATGGGTGCTCTAGAGATCCAACAGCAAGAGATAGGTATTGAGGCAGATGAAATACTTAAGATTAAATAAGTGTAATGTAAGGAGTTACACGATCCCAAGTGAAAAGTATTAAAAATTTACCAAAAAGTCAATAAGAGTTGAAATTCTAAAAAGGACAAGAGATGATAGATAGATATAGAATACTTATTAATATGGTGGCTATTTTACTAAGAGTTAAAAAAAAGAGGTAGAAAGTAGAAATTGGGAAAATAGTAAAATGTATACTGATATATAATATAATACTTTATAATTACCATGTATACACAAATGTTAGAAGCTGAAAGATTATGATTATGTATATCTAAATAATATTATTATTGGTATTGTGTATAAAATATATTGACCTAGACAATACACTATTCACTAAGCACTTATGGATGTTAAAGAAAAAACTATATAATATACATTGCTCAAAAAAATAAAGGGAACACAAGCAGAAGACATCCGAGACCTGAATGAATGAAATAAAGAACTTTGTTCTTTACATACAGTAGTTTATGCACTGCTCAAACAACTAAAGGGAACACAAAACTACTGTATGTAACAAATAAAGTATTTAATAAGGCTATTTCATTCATTCAGATTTCGGATGTCTTCTGCTTGTGTTCCCTTTATTTTTTTGAGCAGTGTTTGTATGTATGTATCATATATATATATACATACATACATACATACATACATACATACATACGTGTGTGTGTGTGTGTGTGTGTGTGTGTGTGTGTGTTTTCTGAGGTTTTCGTGAGTATTTGTATGTAGGTCTTTGGTTATTCGGGTTTTCTCCCACGTAAAATTGGAGGTGTCTTGGCGATGTTTCGACGAAGTCTCATTCGTCATCTTCAGGCTGGTGTTTTTGGCTTCATGCTTCTAGGAGCAATGTGTGATCGCAGCTGTTTCTTCCTTTTAACTGCCAGTGGGGGTGTGAACTGATTGGGTGGGAGCTTGGCCGTGTTCTGATTGGGTGGAGGTGTGTTCTGATTGGTTGGGGGTTTGGCTGTGCTCTGATTGGCTGGGAGTGTGTTCTGTTTAGGTGGGGGCTTGGTTGTGCTCGGGTTTGTCTGAGTTGCAGGGGAATTTGAGCTGGTGAGCTGCGTTGCTGTTGTTTGGCTTCATGTTCGTGGTCATGCCACATCTTCATGGTGGGTGTCAGTTTGCTTCATGTATTGATTGGAGGGGTTTAAAGTGGCTAATGATGCAGCTGTGGTCTGGCTTCTGGTTTGTGGTCGTGCCTCATCGGTGTGGATTTGCTTTTTCCGTGGATGTGTGGTGGTGACATCCTGTGTGGTTTTTGTGAGTGTGGGTCTGGTATCATTCTTTGTGTTAGGGACTTGTTTGTCAATGAGGGCGGGTTTCCAAATGGCTGGTAGGCGGGATGTATCATCTCGTTTATTCATGCTGTGTGGGCGTTTTTCTATCTCGATGGCTTCTCTGATTATTCTGTTGTTAAAGTGTTCAGTTTTGGTGATAGTTCTGGTCTTTTTAAAGTCAATATCATGTCCTGTGGCTTTAAGATGTTGGACTAGGGAAGAAGTTGGTTCCTCTTTTCTGACTGAGTTCTTGTGTTCTTCAATACGTGCTTGGGGTTTCTTAGGTTGGTGGATATTTTTTGGTTTGTGCAGAATACTGTCTTGATGTTGTGTTTGTGGAGGATCTTGCTGATTCTGTCTGTGGTGCCTTTTATGTATGGGAGGAGGGCTTTACCGTTTTCTTGTTCTCTGTCTTGGATTTTAGTGGGGGTTTCTTTTTGGATTAGGTTGGTAATCTTATTTCTTTGGAATCCATTGGATGTTAGTACATTAGTGAGAGTGTGTAGTTCAGTTTTCAGATGTTGTTCGTCAGCTAAGCGTTTTATTCTGGAGATGAGTGTCTTGGCTACGGAGTTGATATGTGCTGGGTGGTGGTGTGAGAGTGCGTGCAGATAGTGGTTTGTGTGTGTTTTCTTCTGGTAGATGGTGTGTCCTAGGGAGCCATTGGATTTCTTGTAGACTAAGACATCCAGGAAGGGAAGTTGGTTGTTAGCTTCTGTTTCCATGGTGAACTGTATTTTGGGGTGTAGGCTCTTGAGGTGTATGAGGAAGTTGTCCAGTATTTCTTTCCCGCGTGGCCAGATTATGAAGGTGTCATCTACGTATCTGAGCCAGAGTTTGGGTTTGTGATCAGATTTTTCTAGAGCTTGAGTTTCAATGTGTTCCATGTAGAGGTTTGCAATGACAGGTGAGAGGGATGATCCCATGGGTGCTCCTTCTATTTGTTTGTATTTTTGTCCGTTATAGATGAAGTATGTGTTGGATAGGCAGTGGTTGGTCAGATCTAGGATGTGCTTGGGGGGTTATATTTGTTTTGGATAGCTGTCAAGGCTTCTTTGATTGGCACTTGGGTGAAGAGGGATATGACATCGACGCTCACGAGTAGGTCGCTGCGCTGTACGTTTTGTTTCTTTATGATCTCTATGAACTGGAATGAGTTTTTTACGTGAGGTGATGGATTCTGCATAGGGCTGTAATTGTTTGGCGAGAAATTTGGCTAGGTTTTGTAGAGGTGAGCCTATGGAGCTGACTATGGGTCTAAGTGGGATTCCTTCTTTGTGTATCTTGGGGAGACAAAAGTATGAAGGCTATTGCTTAATGCATTGTAAGCTGCCCTGAATCTCCGGAGAAGGGCAGCATATAAATCAAATTAAAAAAAAAAAATCCGAGTTTTCTCTTTCTTTGATCTCCATCATTAATTTATCCATTTTGGCACATTCGAGGATTTTCTTTATTATTGTTTTTTCCGATGGTGTATTGGTTGACTTCCACATTTGCGCTAGAGTAATTCTGGCCACCATTAGAATATGCAATATAATATAATAGAGACTTTTTCCCATTTTTCCTTCAATCATTCCTAGGAGGAACATCTCTGGTTTAAAATCTATCTTTTGGAGTGTAATCTCTTCCAACCACCCTTTAATTTTATACCATAATTTCCTCACCTTAGGGCACATCCACCACATGTGGTAGTATGTCCCTAGTTTGTGACCACATCTCCAACATTGGGGTGATAAATTGGGGTACATTTTTGCTAGTCTCACTGGTGCTAAATGCCACCTATAAAACATTTTATAGCTGTTTTCTTTGTATGATACTGCCATGGTCAATTTGTAATTTTTCTCCCACAATTTTTCCCATTTATCCAATTCTATGTTATGTCCAAAATTCCTAGCCCAACTTATCATCGTTTCCTTTACTGTTTCTTCTTCCAATTTGTATCCTAATAAGTAATTATAGATATTTGTAATCATTTTTCTTCCCGATCCTAATATTAATTTATCTAATTCCGATTGTTTCCTGTTTATGCCAAATTGTTCCTTATCTTTTTTTAATCTAGTTTTGATTTGTAAATATGGTCACTATTCCAAATTTATTCCTTGGTTTTTAAAATCTTGATTTTAATTTTCCTTTTGTGTCTAATAAATCTGCGTATCTTACCATTTTATCTAGGTCTGTGGTATTTGGATGTATCATTGCTTCCATTGTAGACAACCAAACTGGGACTTTCATATAATGATTCTTTTTAATCTTTTCCCATACTTTCAGTAGTGCATCCCTTACCTTATGATGTTGAAAATAAGTGTGTGATTTATTTTTCCCATCCCTAAAAAGCCATGCCAACTGAGTTGAAGGTCATGGCCTTCTATCGTTAATATCCACTTATTTTTAAGTTGTATCCAATCTTTGAGCCATGTTAGGGATGCCGCTTGATAGTAAAGTTCCCATTCTGGTAAACCGAAACCTCCTTTTTTCCTACTATCTTGCAATAATTTGAATTTAATGTGCAGTTTTTTCCCTGACCATATGAATTTTGATGTCAATTTATTCAGTTGTTCAAAAAAAAAAAATTTCCCTAATGTTACTGGTACTGTTTGGAATAAATATAGTAACTTGGGCAATATGTTCATTTTTATCGTTGAAATTCTGCCAATTAATGATATTGGTAATTTAGTCCAGTTATCCAAATCTTTTTGTATTTGTAATAGGAGTGTATCGTAATTGTCCCTCTTTATGGTAGTACACTTTTCTGATAGCCAAATTCCCAGATATTTAATTTTCTTTGTTCTCAAGATTCCCAGTTCCTCCTCTAGTTGTTCACTCTGTCTGTTGTTTAAATTCTTAGTCAATATTTTAGTTTTGTCTTTATTCATTTTAAACCCTGCTACTGCGCCAAATTGGTTTATATCTTGTAGTAAAATAGGTCCAGATTCTAAAGGTTCCTCAATAATAAATGCCAGATCATCTGCGAATGCTTGGACCTTATATTCCTGTGACTTAATTTTAATCCCTTTATTTCCATTTATTTATTTATTTATTTATTTATTTATTTATTTATTTATTTATTTATTTATTTATTTATTTATTTATGTCTCTAATTTGGGACATAAATGTCTCCACAGACAGAATGAACAGCAGAGGAGACATTGGGCACTGTCTTACTCCTTTAGTTATTTCAAAACTTTCTGTTTGTTCTCCATTGATTATTATCTTTGCCCTTTGTATAGTATATATGGCTCTAATCGTGTCTATAAATTTTTCTCCAAAATTCATTCTTATTAATTGGTTTATCATAAAGTCCCAGTTTAAGTTGTCAAAAGCTTTTTGTGCATCCAAGAAAACCACAGCTACCTGTTTTTTGGGGTGAGCTTTGTAATATTCTAATGCATTGATGATAATTCTTTTATTGTTTTTTATATATCTGTTGGGTAGGAATCCATTTTGGTCCGAATGTATAATTTTGTTCAATATATTTTTAATTCTATCTGCTATTATGGCCATATATGTTTTATAATCAGCATTTAGCAACAAGACTGGCCAATAATTCTGTATCTTCTGTTGTTCACTATTGTTTTTGGGGATAAGAGTTATTAATGTTTCCCTCCAGGATTCTGGTATCTTGGCCTTTTTCAGTACTTCATTAAATGTTTCTAATAGCAGTTGTTCTAATGACTCTTGAAATGTTTTATAAAATTCAGCAAGAATTCCATCTAGGCCTGGAATCTTATTATTTTTTTGCTTTTGAATTGCTCTTTGTATCTCCAGTTTAATTATTTCCTCGTTTAATATTTCTTTTGTTATATCTGGTATTCTGGGAAGATTCCTTTTTTGAAGGTATCTTTGAATATTCTCCTCTTCAATTTTTTCTGAACTGTATAGTTTTTGAAAATAGTTTACTGCTATACTTTTCTTTTTTTCTTCCTGTAGATGCACCATTCCATCCTTATCCTCTAATTGTTTTATTAATTTCTTTTCCTTTTTTTAAAAATTTATAAGCCAACCATCTTCCGGGTTTATTGACATTTTCAAAGTAATTTTGTTTAGTTGCTCTAATTTTTTGTGCTACTTCTTCTTGGGTTATTAATTGTAATTTGTGTTTAATTAACTCTTTTTCTACTTTGATTTCTTGGTTTTGGGGTTCTTTCTGTAATTTAGATTCTGCTTTTTCTAATTTTCCTTGGAGTCTGCCAGTTGTTTCTTTTTATTTCTATTTTTCCTTATTGTGTATGCTATCGATAAACCTCTTATATAAGCTTTTGTTGTATCCCATAAGTTTTGAGTTGTAGTTTCTTCATTCCAATTTTCTTTTAAAAACAGGCCTAATTCTTTTTTTTGAGTATTGAATAAAATTCTTCTCTTTCACTACCCTTTTATTCATAGTCCATCTCCCTCTCCTCCTGACTTCTCCTTTCCAACTATTTTTTAATGGATTGTGGTCTGCCCAGGAGTTGGCTTCAATTTCTATTTCCGCAATGTCTTTCCCTGTTTCTGGGTCCATCCACGCCATGTCTATCCTTGACCATGATTTTTGGGGGTTAGAGAAGAAGGTATATTGCTTTTTTGGTGGGTTAATTTCTCTCCATGTATCTTTTAAGTTAAATTCCTGGGCCAATTCAAAAAATACTGGTGGCAATATTTTCCTTTCATGCTTTATATTTATATATTCCATTATAAAAAAAAGACAATGACTTTAAATTTATAATCCATATAATATCTTCTTTAATGTCTTTCCACTGGATTGTTGAGTCCATCATCCATAGTAGGGTAACATAGCATCCTGGTGCAACAGTTTGTTCAAAATCTTCAGTCATCATCTGCCCCCATCAGTAATGAATATCCTCATATATATATAAAAGTAAAAACAACCACCCGAGTGACATTATGATTATATTCCATACAGTTGTAATTGTGGCTTTCATCAGGATTATTAATTCCCATCGTCCTGGTGGGTAACAACCAGATCTTCTGCATGCCCCAGCGTAACTCTCTTGCCTTGTAGCTCAGTATAATTATAATATATTTATCGATAAAAGAAAGAAATCCAAAGTAGATAATTCAAATCCAACAATTTAAGGCTCTTTTCACATCCCAAAATTACGGCATTGCAGAGGTCTGTCACTGTCCTCAGGATAATATTAACCAATACTTCGCCTCCACTATCTTTTCACATATTCATTCATTTTTTTAAAATCACTGGCTTCACTGTTGCTTAATTTTAGAAATTTCTATTTTTATAAGACCTATTTCTTTTTTTCTTTTCTTTTTGTGGGTTTAATTTCCATCCTGGTTTCCTTTCTGCAAGTTGTATATCAACTGATCGGTTTTCATTCTGCTTTATAACTTGATCTTGTTGGTTTTGGTTTTGTATCTCATATTTCTTTTTTGCTAATTGTATATCAGCTAATTGGTTTCCATACTTGTCTTTGACTTGAGGAATCATCACGTTAGAGTCAGATGCCACTTCTCTCATATTTGTAGATAATCCAGCTGGGGTATCTAAAGAATCCAAAGGCAATTTGTCTACCGCAACCTCTGTAATTCGATGTTTTCCCTTTATTTCCAACTCCTTCTGCTTATCCTGTATTGTGCCTAAAGATGTTAAGTTCATTTTCAAAAATTTTTGATAAAATTCTTCCGCTTTTTCAACAGTATTTAGTTGGTATCTTTCTCCTTGATATCTCAATATTATACCAACTGGGGCATCCCACCTAAATGGAATATTTCTTTTTTTTAACTCAGTCACCAGAAAACCAAATTTCTTCCTTTCCATTAACATCTTGGGCGGGAGCTCTTTGTAGATCCAAATCTTTCTTCCATACAATTGCAAGGTAGAATTGAAGGAATTTTGCACAATATTATTCCTAATTTCTTTATCTGTAAAGTAAATCACCACATCTCTAGGCAATTGCCTTTGCTTTGCAATCCAGGAGTTTATTCTATAAACTCTGTCAATCCTACAAAACACTTCCTCAGGTTGAACCTTTAAAATCCCAGCCAGAATTTCAGAAGATATTTTCCTTAAATCATCTCTGTTATTTTCCTGCAAACCTCTCAGTCTAATCGCATATTCAGTAAAATTATATTGCATCATTAAAACTTCTCTTTCAATCCGTTGTTGTATATTTTCTGCATTACAAGTCTTTTGTTCAGCCTCCATTTTAGGTTTTTCTTCTGGGCTATTGTCTTGAATGTTTGTCAAATCATTTTCAATTTTTTGTATTCTATTGTCCAAATTGTCCTCGATTTCTTCCACTTTAGACTCTAATAAGTTAGTATTTTCATCCAACTTGATCATAAATTCTGCATAGCCATTAGCCATTTTTATAATCTTTCGATCCAGAGTATCAAACTTTAATTGCACTAATTCTTTAATTTCCTGCTTAAATTTTTCAAAGTTCTGATTCACAATCTCATCCCTTCTTACAATCTCCTCCAAAAGAAATTCAATTATATTAAAATCAGTTTTCTGAGACTGGAGCTTTAAAACTTGTTCACGTAATTTGTTAATGGGGGAATCCCCCCCCCCACTGCTTGTTTGTCCGGCTTTGCAAGCTTTAATGCCATATTTCCACACAGACAAACTATTTTAAAAAAAAAGAAAAGAGAGGCAAAAGAGAAAAAAAAACTTATTTCCAACCAAGATCAATATCAGATCTCCAGGAAGAGAGAAACACAAAAGTAGAGCTTTATTTTCAAGTGTAGCCAAAAGTATTTATTCCGCTACTTTGTATCTCAGTAGGAAACGGAAGGACTCTCCCTTTCAGCCCCTTCTCAAGCCTCGGCAGTCACCATTTTTAAAGATTCTTTTTTTCCTTTTCCTTTTCCTTCTTCAATAACTATTATAAAATAAGTAAAATACTTGCGATTCAGGGTCACAGGTCCAGCTCATATCCTTTTTGATTGTTCTGTTAATTTTTGTAGGCTTGATCTTGTCGCCTAGCTCTGCATAGGCAGAGGTCTCCCAAAGCCCGGAGCAGCGGCAAGGGAAATAGGGAGCGTCATCTGCTTCATCCCCAAAAGTAAAAAAAAAACTTTTGGGGCTATGCAGAGATCTCTACCTGCCCCCGCCGGCTCTATCTCCATTTCCACATGGAAATGGAGTTTTTTCGAGCCGCCTTTCAGATGTAAAGGCAGCTCTTTACAGGCAATGGGGCGGCGATCCCAAGGGATCGTCTAGAGGCGGTAAGAAGCAAACCGGAAGCCCTGTAATATTCTTTTTTGTCCTGCTCCAAGAGGCTGTGCCAGCGCGACAAATCTCACAAAGACTCATTTATGGTGGAGGTTGGGAAGAGAAACAAGCCAGGGTCTCTGCTGCTTCTGCTTTCCTTGCCACGAACCTGGAAATAGGGCAGGCTTGTCATTGAGAAAGAGTAGCCAGTCCACCCTCCTAGGTGAGACTGACAATGCAATGAATGTTCCTTGTCAAACTACAAATCAAGTGATGTGTATTGTTTTAACCCATTAGTAGAAAAAGGACAGAAAACTTGATAAAAAGCAGGATAGGTGGGAAACCTCTTTCTCATGTCTGCAGAGCTTGGGTGCAAGGCATTCATTTCATCCTCTAAAAACATAATGAAGCCTTCAAACTCCCACCGACCACTATGCGCCCACAGAGAGGGACTCCTCAGGGTGCCGTCAGCCAGGCAATGTCAGCTGGCGACCCCCAGGGGGAGGGCCTTCTGTGGCAGCTCCTGCCCTCTGGAATGATTTGCCTCCGGAGATACGAAGGATATCGGATCTCTGGGTCTTTTGCCGTGCCCTGAAAACTTTTCTTTTCCATCAAGCAGGGCTGGCGTGAACCCCCTCCCCCTTTTTTAGTCTTTTTAGTCTTTTAGTTTTAAATTGTCATGGGGTTTTAAATTGAACTGTTTTAAATTGGGCCAGTTATATAATTCTTTTAACAATTTTAAATTTTGTATCTGCATGTGTTTTAGCTCTGGCTGTTCACCGCCCTGAGTCCACTAGGAGAAGGGGGTATACAAATTGAAATAAATAAATAATAATAAACTAAGGCAGCTTTGCTGAAGGCCAAAATGGACTCACCTATTTCCCCTCTGAACTGCCCTCAAAATTGTGAACCCTTCAATTAACTCCCCAAAAGCCACACCAAATTCAAAACCTCCATCATTTGTTTACATGAAACCCTCAATTGGGACAAGATCAGATCTTCCTAACATCCAGAATGGGACATTTAGGTGCCCACCATTGGCTACACCCCCTTCGCTCTCAGCTACCCACCTCAGCTGATTCACAGCCAGCTTTTCTCCTCCACTGCCTCTCCAGGGTGATTCTTCATGGCCAATGGCCCCCTGGCCCTCCCTGCCCATTTTCCCAGACGCCATTTGATCTGGGCCTTTGGCTGCATGGGACAAGAAGCTTCCAGCCAATGGGGGCAGGCAGCAGCAAGCAATCAGTGGCAAGCGGTCGGGGGACAATGTGCGATTGTGGGGGTGGTAAGGGAGGGATGTGCCAGGCAACTGGTGGCAGTAGTGTGCAGAAGCAATTGCAGCTGGGGGGCAGTGGTAGTGGTAGCATGCAGAAGTGATTGCAGGGGTGCGCTGGGCAAGCAGCAGAGGCTTTTGAGCAATAACTACAGGTTGGAAACTTTAGTTTCAGCCCTGGCCTTGTCTTCTGGAGACAAAACTGAGTTAGGAAAGCTTTTCTGCCATTAAAATGGGGTAAGACATTGCCATCTCATTTGGGGATCCATTTGGTGCCCATACTGCTGAGGGAGAGCAAAACTACAGGCAGGCAGGCAGGTAGGGCGGGCTTTGGCCTAATTTTCTACCCATAAACAATTCAGAGGCTTCATTTAGATTGTGCCCCTGCATCACTCGCACACACCACAGGGCAGGGGTGAAATCTAAAATTTGTTACTACCGGTTCTGTGGGTATGGCTTGGTGGTGGGGGTAATGTGACTGGGTGGGCATGGCCAATTTTTTTTTTTACTTTTAAAACCATTTTTTACATGTAAAACCATGTTAAAAATGCTTTCAAAAGGCTCTGACAATCCCAGCTGAGTTGCCTGATTGGCAGGCAACTCAGCTGGGATTGTCAGAGCTTGGATCGTCAGAACCATTTAAAAGAAAAAACTTTTTTTTACATGTAAAACCATGTAAAAAAATGCTTTCAAAAGGCTCTGACGATCCCAGCTGAGTTGCCTGATTAGCAGGCAACTCAGCTGGGATCATCAGAGCTTGGATCGTCAGAGCCATTTAAAAGAAAAAAAAAAGGCTCTGATGATTGCGTGTCTCACTGGGCATGGGGGGCGGGGACAGGGATTTTTGCTACCGGTTCTCCGAACTGCCTGCCGCCATCGCTACCTACTCACCCGATCCGATCCGAACCGGGAGCATTTCACCCCTGCCACAGGGGGACTAAAATGCTGCTGCTTATCTGCTCCAGGGAAGTATAGAGCTGCAAGCCTGTCCTGTATAAAACCCAGATGACGGGGGTGGGGGAGACAGACATGTCCCTCCCTCCTCACTGCTGCTTGACCTGCTGGACTAGAGGAACATCCTGGAGAAACTTTCCTGGATGCAGAAGAGCTGACTGGAAGTAACCCAGGGAGCTGATTTTGGAGTGGAGAGCTACCAGGGGGCAAGGGACCTCTTTGCACCTGTCTTGTCCCTGTCATATGGATTTTATACCTCTGCAAAAGGACTCATGGTGCAGGGTTTCCCACAAGGCCAGAGCTGAATCCAAAGCCTTCAACTGTAGTTATTGCTCAAAAGACTTTGCTGCTTGCCATTGCCCCTCCCTGCCTCCCTGCGATAGCCTCTGCAGGCTGCCGCTGACTGTTGGCTGGTGCAATGGCCCAGCCCCCCCCCCCCCGATTGCTTCTCCATGCCATCACCGCCAGTTGCCTGGCACACAACCCACTGTCCCCCATTTGCAATCACTTCTGCACACCACCACTGCCAATTAAGGAGAAAAGGTGTCTGTGAACAGCTGAGGTGGGTGGCTGGGGGCGAAAGGGACATGGCCAATGGTGGGCGTCTAAACATCCTAACCCCCTAATATATGGGAGAGGGTAAACAGTTGTTCTTTATATAGGTCTCTGTTCCAGGATTTTCAACTGAAGAATTCTCACTCTAGGCATAAATAACCAGGCTCAAATCATCCTACTTCATTATACATTATTATAGACCTAACTTTTTAGAGAAGACTCTAAAGCTTGGAAAGGTGGGAGGAAAGAAAAGCTCTCGATCCTACCTGACATAGAATAACTTGAGCAAACATATCAACATAACCTTCCTACCAAAGGAAGGTTAAGATGCTATGAAGACAAAGAATTAAAGGCTAATTTCATTATTAAACAAGGACTATAAACTCTTTGCTGCAGTTTTGGCAAAAAGACTAGATAAGATTTTATTTATGAAGATCAATTTAAAAGAAAATTTCTACAAGATGATGTTATCACTGACATTTAACACCAGACAAGTTATCCAGAATGTATAAAAGTATTTCAAATGAATGTTGGAAATGTAAATGTAAAGAAGGGACCTTTTATCATTTATGAACATGTGATAAAGAAATTTTGGAGTAGGATTCATATTCTAATATAGAAGATTCTTAAAGTGAATATAAAGATAAAACCAGAAACTTTTCTTTTGGGTTTAATGGAAAAAGACTTGGGAAAAAAAGTGGAACATTGTTGTTATCTATGTTGACGGCAGCAAGACTACATTGTGCATAAAAATGGCAAGATATTTCAATTCGCACCATGGATGAACGGCTACAAAAGTTGATGGAGTTAGCAGAGATGGCTAAATTGGCTGCATTGATCAAAGAAAACACAAATACTTTTGTTTCTACTTGGAAACTGCATCTGGACTTTGTGCTTGAGGTAGAAAAAAAATGAAACTTTGATATTTGGTTTTACTTATTAGATAGGTTTGTTGCTATAGACATGGCTAGTTTATACTATTATGTAAAAGAAAAAAGTTAAGATTTGATGTTACTCTCTTATACTACTGCAGCAGAGAGAACTGAAAGTCAATGACTTTTTTTCTTTTTTCCCTTCTTTTGTACACTTCTCCCTCCTCCTCCCCTATTTTTCCTACTATTTGTTTTTGCATTTTTGTATTTTATATTATAAACTAATAAAACTGTAAAAAAAAGAATGTAGAATAGAATAATTCATTGCCTTAGTGTTGATTAAAGAAAGTGAATGTGTTAGAATGATGGATCTTTTTGTCAGTGTGCAGTTAAGAGTCAGTTGCTGAAAACAGTAAGAGCAGTATGCAATAGAAGTAAACCATGCATAGGACGGCTAAGTATGCTTAGTTCAACATTGAGCATGAAGTGAGGAAAGATGACCCACTGGTTGTTTGTTAACAGGTAAATCCCAAGGAGACAAAATCCTGTAAGAGTTAAAGGAACTAGGAGTGTTTAGCCTGAGCGGAAACATGATACCAGTCTTCAACTATTGAAGAGTTATCACAGAGGGACTTCCGGCGGCGACGTCATCACGAATGGGTGAAGAAACGGAGGCTCCATCTCTGATACCCAAATTTCCTCATTTAAGGGCATTCCCGAACTTGGAGGGATCAGGAAATGAAAGAGGAACTCACGAAGCCCCCTGGTGTTGCGCTGTCATCAGGGAGGTTGAGCGATCAACCTCTTAAATTGGTGGAGAAGAAGTCGGCCTTATCGGCAGACAGGAGTGATGGCGCCCGCCTAGATCGAAGCAAAAAGTGGAAGCAAATCCGAGTGACTGTCAGATAGATCACCTACAATAGAGGCGGTAAACAGGGGATGCGCGATCGAATCAGAGGAAGACAAGTGAGTTACAACAGCAGCGATATAAGAGGAGAAGGAAAAAAGGGGAAACAACTACAGCGCGGAAGAGAGGAACCCATAGAATGACTAAGCAAACATAAGAAAAGGAGAAATAGCGCTCGAAGCGGTGTGAGTGCGGACTTACAGTTGAGCAAAGGGAGCAGCCTGTGGACTTTGTGGATATAGACAAGCCATTTGAACCTGGGAATTATAACTGATTCAAACCCCAAAATATCGGAAAACTGAGTGCAGAGACTGAAATACTGAACTAAGTGGTGAAATTCACAGATACAGAAGACCTGTCTGGATTTCGGACTTTGGATTTACAAATAACTTTGGACAATAAGAACTTAAGTTAAAAAAAAAGATTTGAAAACTGAATGCAGAGATCCGATTACTGGGAGAAGTAAAAAAAAAAAGACTGAGACGGACACAGATCGCGTTTTTTATGACTGTGAAAGAACAGATTGAGAGAGGTAAAGCAAGAAGACAATAAAGACTAAAGGAAATAAAAATTAAGTGAATTATTAATTTTGAACTGTTTAATTAGTTAATAAGTTTAATATTTAAAAGAAATATATAAGTTGATAACATTTTTATAGCTATAAATTGTATTGTGAAATTGTGGTAAGGAATTATTGTTAAAGTGAAAGGTTGATTTTTATACAAAATAACAGATGAGTTGACTGTATGTCTGAGATAGACAGATTGAAAAAGGGGGTAATTGAAAAGATTGCTAATTAGAAAATTAAGAAAATTAAACTAAAATCTTGATTGATAAGTAAATTGATTTATACTGTGAATAAGAATTAATTGCTCAATTGGGATAACTGGCAATATAATATAACTATATATAAGCTGTGAGTTGTATAAGCAGTGTTTGGAGGGGAAAAGAGATACTAAGGAATAACTTAATAATTGATGTTAAGGTTGGAAAGCTTTACACGAATATTGAAAATGTCTACAACATCCACCATGACAAAGACAGGGAAAAAACCTACAACCAATACGTTAGTAATGACTCCTACCCCCTCACAACAAAAAACAATAGATAGCATGATGGGGAAAGAAAAAGAAAAAGAAAAACCGGAAATGGCACCAAATGTAATACAAGATATGTTTCAAAAGATCCAGGAAACACTGCTCCAAACACAAGTAAAAATAGCTGAAAATCAGGAAGAAATGAGAACGTTCCATGCAGAGATTAGAAATGAATTAGGAGAAGTCAAGGAAGATATCAAGACCATGAAGGATAAAATTGGGGGCATTCAAAATTCTATAGCAGGAAATGAACAGAGAATTAGGAAAACGGAAACAAAAATAGATCATGTGGAATTAAAAGTAGAAGCAATGGAACAAAAAACCCTACAACTAAATAAAGAAATGTCAGATTCCTTGGCCATGCTCGAAATGGAAAAGGCCTCATACTTCTTGCATTTTCAAAATATTCCAGAAGAAAAAAATGAGGATTTAGAAGACAAGATGGTGGAAATTATCGCAGGAATGATACAAAAAGAGCCAGAAGAAATAAAAGGACAATTGGAAGAAACTTACCGTGTACAAACAAATTATATAAGAAAACACAGACTGGCGAGAGAAGTCCATGTCAAATTCTTTAAAAAATCAATCCGAGATGAAGCCTATAAGAAATCTAGAGAAGAAACGGTGATCTATAATGATAAAGAAATTATAATCTTAAAACAGATACCCCGAAGAGTAAGAAATCTACGACAACAATATCAGTTTTTAACACAATTATTGATCAAATACAAGATAATGTACAGATGGCTGCCAATAGAGGGAATCTTAATTACGTGGGAAGACAAAAAATATAAAATAGACACTCTAGAAAAGGCAAGAGAATTCCATAACACACACTTTAAACTAGAAGAAGAACAGGAAAGCAAGGAGGAAACAAATAGTAAAAGTCAAGAAGAAGAACCAATAGAAACAAATCAAGAAAAAGAAATAAGACAGAGGCAAGAAAAAGAGAGAGAACAGAGAGAAGGTGCAAAAGCTAAGGCACGGATGGAAACAAGAAACACAAAAAAACAGATACGATAGGCAATGGATGAACAGATCAAACTCTTTTCGGTAAACATTAATGGCTTAAATGCCCCAAAGAAAAGGAATCAAATTTTCACAAAATTACGAAAATTAGAAGCAGATGTGATATGTCTGCAAGAGGTACACATTCAAAAAGATTATCAAAAAATCCTAGAAAACCCCAAATTAGGAAAACTATATTCATCTCTGGCCCAAAAAAAGAAAAAAGGAGTAGTGATTTACGTAAAAAAAAAATACAATCTAAACTAGTTTATACCAATGAGCAAGGTAGAGTGGTGATGGATGAACTAGAAATAGGAAAGAGGAAAATGTTAATTGTAGTGATTTATGCACCTAACCAAAAACTACAGGTTTTTTTTAAAGATCTACATATAAAACTAGCAGAATTAGAATATGATGATATTTGTGTAATAGGGGATTATAATGCAATAGTAAATGCAAAGAAGGACTACAAAACTGGGGAAAAAAAACAAAAGAAAAAAGAAATACTTCCAAAAGAATTCTTTACTATGGCTGAAGAACTAAACTTGGCAGACGTATGGAGGGAAACACATGAAGAAGAGGCCCAATACACCTTTTACTCCCATCCGCATAACTCCTGGTCAAGACTGGACATGGCATGGATGACCCCAAATATCAAAATAGAAGTAGAAAAAATTGAGATAGGCACAAACCAATGGGCAGACCACAATCCACTATTCATAAACTGGAAAGGGGAAAGAAGACGTAAGAGATGGACAATGAACCAAAGATTATGTAAAGAAAAAGAATTTAATTTGATGTTAGAAAAGGAAGTAAAAATATTTTTTCAGATAAATAAAATAGAGGAAACCTCTTTATAAAACACATGGGATACTTTAAAAGCATATATAAGGGGCCTAGTAATAGCATATACGAGGAAAAAGAATAAAGAGAAGAAAAAGCAATTAGATAATTTAGAGAAAGACCTAAAACAAATAGAACAAAAACTCCAGGAAAAGCCCCAGAACAAAACAATAAGAGAAGAATGGGAAATGATTAAGCATAAATTGAATTTGATAAATCAAATAGAACTAGCCCCAAAAATAAAAATGTCAAAACAAAATTATTTCGAACACGCAAATAAAATGGGCAGATGGCTAGCCTATAAACTGAAAAAAGAACAGAAAAAAAAGAATGATATACCAATTGAAAGACGATAAAGGAGAAATTCAACATAGTAAAGAGGCCAAAAAAGAAATTATTAAGAAATTTTATGCGAATTTATATAATCAGGGGAAAATAGAGGAAGACAAGATAAAAAAGTACATAGGGAAATCAGGAATGCCAAAAATCACAGAAGAACAAAGAATAACTCTCAACAGGCCAATAACCAAATTAGAATTAGATGAAGTACTGAAAAAGCAAAAAAAACAATAAAACATCGGGACCCGACGGGCTACCGGTAAAAATATACAAAACAATGCAAGAAGTATTGGGAGAGAATATGTTGCGATTATATAATGAAGCTATGGAGAAAGCCAAAATATCAAATTCATGGACAGAAGCCATAATAACAATCATTCCAAAAGAAGATACAGATCTCCAGTTAATACAAAACTATAGACCTATTTCATTATTGAATGCCGATTACAAAATATTTGCAGCAATCTTGGCTGAAAGGATTAAATCAGTATTAAATACATATATACACCCAGACCAAAATGGATTTCTGCTGGGACGCCAAATAAAGAACAACATGAGAATAGTACTTAATGCTCTAGAATATTATGAATCACACCCGGAGAAGCAGGCAGCGTTGGTTTTTCTTGACGCCCAAAAGGCCTTCGATAATCAAAATTGGAAATTTATGATTGAACAACTACAAAATATGCAAATTGGAGAAAAATTTGGGAAAATTATAGCAGAAATTTATACCAAACAATCAGCAAGGATAATTATGAATGATGACATAACAGACGAATTTAATATAACAAAAGGAGTCAGACAAGGCTGTCCACTTTCCCCCTTACTATATATTCTATCATTGGAAATCCTGTTGAAAAAAATTAGAGAAGACCAAGGAATTGAAGGTTTAAGGATCAATAGAGAAGAATACAAAGCTCAAGCCTTTGCTGATGACCTAGTGTTTTTGACAGAAAATCCTATGGAATCTATACCTAATTTGTTCCAAAAAATAGAAGAATTTGGAGAAGTGGCCGGACTAAAAATCAATAAAAGTAAATCGAAGCTAATTGTAAAAAACCTTACGGAAATCCAAACAAAAGAATTGACAGATAATATACAAATCCAAACAA
This sequence comes from Pantherophis guttatus, assembly GCF_059756535.1. Taxonomy (NCBI): domain Eukaryota; kingdom Metazoa; phylum Chordata; class Lepidosauria; order Squamata; family Colubridae; genus Pantherophis; species Pantherophis guttatus. The sequence goes on along the minus strand of NC_142065.1, from coordinate 114,194,912 downwards.
CAACAACAAAAAAACAAAATATCTAGGAATCTGGTTATCTACAAGAACATCAGCAATTAAAGAAAACAATTATGATAAATTACTAGAACAAACAAAGAAAGACTTAGAAAAATGGGAAAATTTACACATTTCATTCCTAGGAAGAATTTCGGCCATCAAAATGACTATATTACCTAAATTTTTATATTTGTTTCAGGTCACCCCAATTAAAATAGATAAACCGTTTTTTGAAAAGCTGAATAAAATAACATCTAAATTTATATGGCAAGGGAAAAGGCCACGAATATAATTTAAGCTGCTTCAGGATACAAAAGATAGAGGAGGAGCTGCACTCCCTGACTGGGAGGTATATTACCAAGCAGCAGTACTATCATGGGTCAAAGATTGGATAGAATTAAAGGATTCTAGAATGTTAACAATTGAGGGACACGAACTCCAAACTGGCTGGCACTCCTTTATGTGGGATGAGAAATACAAAACACATTCATATTTTAAAAGACACACAATAAGAAACTCATTATTACAAATCTGGCTTAAAATTAAAAAACAACATTATATGAAGATACCAAATTGGCTAGCACTGGGAGAATCAATTAGGCACCCAAATTTAACAGATAAGACAAAAATAATTAGATATAAAGATATAATTGACTATCAAGGCAAATTAAAGACAAAACAACAATTGGAGACAGATTTACACAGAGAAATAGACTGGTGGACTTTTTTTTTTTTTAATTTGATTTATATGCCGCCCTTCTCCGAAGACTCAGGGCGGCTTACAATGTGCTCAGCAATAGCCTTCATCCTTTTGTATATTTATACAAAGTCAGCTTATTGCCCCCACAACTGGGTCCTCAATTTACCTACCTTAGAAAGGATGGAAGGCTGAGTCAACCTTGAGCCTTGGCGAGATTCGAACCCTGCAGTAATTGCAGGCAGCTGGTCTTAATAACCAGCTTAATAACAGGGTGCCTTAAACCCCTGTACTACCAAGACTTATACTCAAATACAATCCAAATACAGAGAACATATAAAAACATATGAAATTTATAATCAAAACCAAGAAATAGATAAAATTATATTATATTCAGAAAATAAATTAATTAGTAGAATTTATAAATTTCTTCTACGCTATAAATTGGAAGAAGAGACAGTCAAAGAAACGATGATTAAGTGGGCTCAAAACATCAAACACACAATACCTTTGGAAAAATGGGAAAAGTTCTGGCAGGTAAACCTAAATTTAACAAAAGCAACGGCGTACAAGGAAAACCAACTGAAAATGTTTTATCGGTGGCATATGTCTCCAACCAGATTGGCAAAAATACAGCCTAAAAATAGCCCGATTTGTTGGAAGTGCAAAAAGGCACAAGGGACTTTCTATCATTTATGGTGGAGGTGCCCGGCAGCAACGAAATTTTGGTCTAACATCAAAAAATGGTTGGAACAAATAACAAAAACACAGATTGAAAAAGAACCAGAAACATTTCTATTAGGAATCTTTAACAAATCATACCCTAAGGATATCAAATATCTCACAATTCACATATTAACTGCTGCAAGAATAATTTACGCAAAAAATTGGAAGCAAGAAAAAATACCAAGTGAAACAGAAGTAATAGGGAAAATTTTAGAATGCGCTGAAATGGATAGGTTAACCAAAGAATTACAAGAAAGAGAAGAATCAGACTATTATAAAATATGGAATAATTGGTATAATTGGTTAAAAATCAGAAATATACAAAAAATATAGGGGAAATATTACCGATTTAAATATATATATAATAAAAAAATGTTATTAGATTAAGGAGAGGTGAAGGAATATATCATAAGTAGAATTGTAGAATGTCACTCTGAAAAAATGCTTAAGAAGAAATTACACTCTTTTTGTGTGTATGTTGTATAAATGTTTGTTGTGTATATGTTACGTATGTCTTTTTTAATATTTATATTCAATAAAAACTACTTTTAATAATGAAAAGTTATCACAGAAAAGGTATAGATTTTTTTTTCTCCATAGCTCTTGTGGTTAGGTCAGGAATCAAGGGTGGAAGCAGAGAGAGATCCATACTTGAAATAAAGGAATTTCCTATCAGAGCCATTAAACTACTGTAATTGTGGGTGCTCTATCACTGAAGGTTTTTTAAACAGATTCAGGACAATAGCCATTAGTTTGAAGTGCTAGGATAATCCCTACTCTGGGCAGAAATTGGCCTTAGAAGATCTCCAACTTGTCTTCTATGTCAATGATTCTATGAAATTCTTGTAGTTATTCACGCTACAGGTCTATTGGATAGGGACAGAAATGTGAGTGTATCTTTGAATGCAGATAATGTATTGTTGGCTGAGAACTTAAATGATTTGTATCTAAGGTTTATATGATACAAGAAGTATGGTCCTGAAAATTAATGCATCTAAGATGATGGAATCATTACACACACACACACACACACACACACACACACACACACACCATATATATTTGTGAATAAGCTGAGAATTGTAGGTGTCCCAATGCATCTAAAAATTGGCTTCAGTTTCTCCATAGATCGGCTTAACTATGTATATAATATTTTTAAAGTACCCGTATTTCCCCTATATACTCAAATAAACAGTGGCCTTGCCTATTGGAAAATTCTATTTCAAGGTTTGTGTATATCTGTGGATTTATGAAGAACTCATTGAGATGGGCCATTATTCCTACTTCGTACATCACAAATATAAGCTGCCTAAGGTCTTCCCAGAAGTAGTGTGAGATAATTCAATGTTGTTGTTGTTTTTTTTAAAATTTGATTTATATGCCGCCCTTCTCCAGAGACTCAGGGTGACTTACAATGTGTTAAGCAATAGCCTTCATACTTTTGTATATTTATACAAAGTCAGCTTATTGCCCCCACAAACTGGGTCCTCAATTTACCTACCTTAGAAAGGATGGAAGGCTGAGTCAACCTTGAGCCTGGTGAGATTCGAACTTACAGTAATTGCAGACAGCTGGATGTTAATTACAATGCATTAGTCTGCTGTTCATTGAAAGTAATCAAAACACAATTACATAACATTTCCCATAGCCAACACACATCTGTTATCACATAAAGTTCCAGCTCCTGTTTCAGTCACACAGTTTTAGACAACAGAGGAAATTCAAAAGTTGAAGTTGTTCAGCTCTCTTGAAGAAGATACATTTCCATCTGTAACAGCCCAGTGACATCTGCTTTCTTCTCATTAAATAGTCTGGAATGATGGTACGATAATACAACACTGAAACATTTTCTTTTTTATTCAAAAATGAATTTTTGCAAGTCAACCTGCTCAACAGCGATGTACAAAGCAGAGATATTAAATAACCTGAACAGAACATTTGATTCCAGAACAGTTTGCAAAGGAAATGGATAAATACCAAAATAATTAAATACAGTGAGACAGGCACTAGCACTTTCTTTCTTAGAGCAAACAGACTGAATTTAACCAACAACACAGTTGTTTTCAGAAGAAATGTGAGAAGTACAAAACTGCATACAGTATTTAACTGCAAACAGAATCATTGTTCTGGCATGATAATGAGCCTTGATAGTACAGTGGTTTAGTGCACCCTGTTATTAACACAGCTGCCTGCAATTTCTGCTGGTTCGAATCTCTCCAAGGCTCAAGGTTGACTCAGCCTTCCATCCTTTCTAAGGTAGGTGAAATGAGGACCCAGTTTGTGGGGGCAATAAGCTGACTTTGTATAAATATACAAAAAGGATGAAGGCTATTGCTTAGCACATTGTAAGCCGCCCTGAGTCTCCGGAGAAGGGCGGCATATAAATCAAATTAAAATAAAATAAAATAAAAAAATGATGGTATGACGATTCCCATGTTTTAATGAAATTATAACTTCTGGCTTGAAATGGCCTCTAAACATTTAATTGCAAACAGAGCAACAGTTCTATAATGGGTTATTGTTAAATCCAAGGCCTAGGACAAACTTTGGAAGATGAGAAATCAGATGAGATTTGAATGAGCTGATCAAAATAGATAGAACTCAAAAAATATTGTCAGAAAATGTCAAAATACATAATAGCCATTAATTTTCAAGGGCATTTTCATTTTTTGTCACATGGAATCATAAGTTAGGGCTATGTCTTAGTGCAAGACCATGTTTAACTTCTATCAATATAGAATATAAGATTTTATAAACAAATTATTTTGTGCATCTCAAACATCTTAATTTTTTTTCTTGAAAAGATGCAATTTTGAATTCATGTTCTAGGATTTAGTAGACAGATGTTCCCTCTCTATTGCACAATGTCAACTTTTGAGCTGCTGTTAATTAATCTACTCAGGACCACAGCAGACAGGATTTTAGCATCATATTTTAGGGTGGGCAGGATTCCTGCTCATTATTTTATTATTTAGCTGTTATGTTTTTCTACATTTTTAAAAAGAGTTGTATAGATGCAATAAACCTTTTATACCCTTATACATGTATTTCCTTTAACTTACCAGTGAAAATAGTGAGTGAATGACTATGTCATCATTTTGCTATCAATTTTCATTAGCAAATAGCATAGGGAAGTTTTAGCTACAAAAATCAAGTTCAAAAACTTTCTGGAATATTCATTCCTACTATTTTCTTATTCCCTTCTCAATGTGCTATAAGCTAAATCCTGAACCTGGTACAAGATGTCTTCCTGTGAAGACATAAAAGCCTTTGCAGGTGATTGCAAGATTGACTGCAAGAGGAAATCTCTGCAACTATGAGAATAAACCAATTATGCATGCTTGCAAACATTACCAAAACTTATGAGTGCAAGTTTTAGAGGGTTTAAATTTTTAAATGAAGTGTCCCTTTGCTACTTTCATATCCTCTCCCAAACCACTTGCTGAGACCCAGCATGAGAAGTACTAAGAAACACCCAGATATACTAAACAAAACTGGGGAGAGGGGAGTAGTAGCCACAGTGATACAAATTAGAAATGAAGCATAGCACATGGCTGCACAGCCTCTAGTTCACTCCAATGGATAGAAGTCAAGAAAGATGGGAAGACTATATTTTTTTTATTTTTATTTTTTATTTTAAATTTATTTCTCCCTGAGGACTTAAAGCCAGAATTAAAAAAACATGAAATACAAATATTAAAAAACAATTAAAATATATATAAATTTGGCCCAAAATTAAAAATACAAACCAATTAAAACATTTAAAACATTTAAAATATAACATGGTAACATAAAATCAGAAGCCCTGAGATGGAAGACCCAACTGTTAAACTTGAAAAGTGCCAAGCATTGGCAACAGGAGCAGCAAGCTGCTTCGAAGGGATAACTGGTTGGATTATATCTGTCCATGCGCTATTGTATTGAGGCAATCTTGAGAGAGCATCTGCCATAAAGTTCTTTCCCCCAGGGAGGTAGCGCAGAGAAAAATTAAAATGATTAAAGTGTTGTGCCCAATGGACTTGTTTGGATGACAACTTCCAGGGTGTTTTTAGGGCTTCTAGGTTCTTATGGTCTGTCCACACCTCAAAAAGGTGTTTCACCCCTTTGAGGAAGTGCCTCCAGGTTAACAGGGCCCAGTGAACCGCAATAGCCTCCTTCTCCCAGATTGCCCATCTCCTTTCAGTCTCAGTCAGTTTCCAGTAGGTGTAGGCGTAAGGTTGTAGAGTTCCATCAGCATTCGCTTGAAGTAGCACTGACCCCATGGTTACATCGCTGGCGTCAGCCTGGACTACAAAAGGGGCCTCCATGTTGGGTTTGAGGACAGGTTCAGCTGCAAACGGTCGTTTCAGTTTCTCAAAAGCTGCCTGGCACGCCATGGTCCACACGAGTGGCCGGATAGGCTTTGGCTTAGCCTCCCCCTTTGTTTTTAGGAGATTGGTAATTGGCAATGCAATTTTTGCAAATGAGATGATGAATTGTCGATAAAAGTTAGCAAAACCCAAGAAGCTTTGCAGCTGCTTGTGGGTGCATGGAGGCGCCCACTCCAGGACCGCCCGGACTTTCTCCAAATCCATTTCTATCCCCTCATTTGATATGTGATAACCCAAATAGTCAATCTTACTCTGATGGAACTCGCACTTTGACAATTTTTTATTCATTTATTTTTTTAAATTTGATTTATATGCCGCCCTTCTCCGGAGACTCAGGGCGGCTTACAATGCGTTAAGCAATAGCCTTCATACTTTTGTATATTTATACAAAGTCAGCTTATTGCCCCCACAAACTGGGTCCTCAATTTACTTACCTTAGAAAGGATGGAAGGCTGAGTCAACCTTGAGCCTGGTGAGATTTGAACTTACAGTAATTGCAGACAGCTGGTGTTAATCACAATGCTATCAGTCTGCTGAGCCACCAGGCCGTGTTTAGCGTATAGCTCAGCCACCCTGAGTTTTTTCAGGACTGACCGCACTATTTTCACATGTTCGTCCATGGTTTCAGTGTAAATAAGAATGTCATCTAGGTAGACCAGGACCCCCTTGTAAAGATGTTCATGTAGTACCTCATTAATCAATTGCATGAACATCTGCAGCCACCACCTCTGTGACGCTATGAAGATCATTTGAAGACGTGGCTACTCCGGGAAAAGCATCGACGCAAGATATTCTCCAATCTATACAGGAGACGTTGATTAAAAATCAAGATTCAACGTCAAAGACCTTGGAAGAGCTGAAGAGGAATGTCGAAACGTTAACTACTGAGACAAGGTTGTTTCATGCAAAGTTTGAGGAGGTCCAAAATACTTTGACTAATAACGAGGAACAGATTCAAGCTTCCGAGATAAAGACTGAGAAGGTGACCTGTAGGATGGAGCGACTTGAACTCCGGCAAGCCTTGGCTAATAAAAAAATCGAGGAAGAGATTATCTTCCTTGAAATGGATAAATCTGGCTACTTCTTATGGTTTCAGAATGTCCCTGAAAAGAAAGATGAGCGCTTGGATGTACTAATGGGAGAGATTGTTGCAGGAATTACTGGAAGAGATTTTTCAGAAGTTTCAAGAGATATTGACAAAGTGTTCCAAGTATATACTAGCTATGCTCGGTGCAACAAATTCCCTAAAGAGATCCATGTTCGATTTACCAGAACAGCACTAAGGGATGAAGTGTTTCAGAAAACGAGGGACCAAGCTTTTACCTACAAAGATAACCAACTAATAGTATTGCCCCAGCTCCCGAGACGAGTACGAGACATTCGGAGGAAATATGATTTTTTGACAACATGGCTGAGGAAACAAGGGATACGTTATCGTTGGCTTCTACCGGAAGGCCTGACATTTACCTGGCAAGAGCAGAGGTTATGACTGGAAACCGTACAGGAAGCGCAGGACTTCGCGCTTCCTATATTAGGAGGCCTATATTAATTTTAGTGACCAAGAGAGTGAAGGTGGTAACCTAGGTAAGAGCCAAGAAGAGGTAACCCAGGAAATAACAGCCACAGAGCATATTGGACATGACAAAGACACAGCCCAATCTGGAGAAGAAAGAGGAATAAATTTCCAAATCGAGACCAGATCCCAGAAACTCAAAAATGCAGGTAAGTAGAGGTGCTACACCTGTTTTCTGTTAACATCAATGGCCTGAATGCTCCCACTAAGAGGAAAAAGTTCTGGGCTAAACTTCAAAAAGATAATTACGATATTATATGTTTACAGGAGGCCCATATAAGGAAAGCCCATTCTAAGATTTTAATTTATCCCAAACTGGGGAAGTTGTATGTATCCTTGGCCGACGAAGAAGAAAAGGGGAGTTGTTGTTTACGATCAGAGAGGCCTGGTGAAACGTCAAGTATATGCAGATACAGAGGGTAGGATACTGATGTTAGAGATTAGTATTGGCCAAAAAATAGTATTGTTAGTAAATATATACGCCCCTAATGTTAACCAAATGGGTTTCTTTAAAGATTTGCATAAGAAAATTAATGAATTAAATTACGAGCATGTATGCATAGTAGGTGACTTCAACATGATTGCTGATACTTCAATCGATTATGATCCAGGAAGGGGTTCTCCTAAATACAAAAAAGTACTCCCCAAAACATGGGATAACCTAAGAACAGAAATAGGGTTAAGAGGCATCTGGCGAGACTTCCATCCTATGCAAAAGCACTTTACATATTTATCCCCCAGACATAGATTGTGGTCTAGGATAGATATGGTCTGGTCAACATCAGATTTGAAAAAAGGCATAAATTCGGTTGAAATAGGGATGAATATACGGGCAGACCACCATCCCCTGGTAATAAAATGGAAGGGGTCCACTAGAAGAGCGAGATGGTCTATGAGGGCTGAGATCATGAAAGATGAGGGATTTATAAATATGATTAAAAAAGAATTAGATCATTTTTTTACCAAAAACAAGAGAGAAGATACTTCCCTTCAAAATATTTGGGATACTGTCAAAGCAGTAGTTAGGGGATTGGTAATAAAATATACAGCTACCAAATGGAGAAAGGAGAAGGCCAAACGGATTGAGTTAATGGCTGAATTGGAGAAAGCTGAAGGAGAGCTGCGTTTAGATCTGCATAATAATTTGATTAAGGAGAAAATTGACTTGATTAGGCATGAGTTATCTATCCTAGATCAAAACGATTTGGCAAATAAAATTCGGAAATGTCGACAAAACCAATTTGAGAATGCTAATAAGACGGGCCAGTGGTTGTCATATAGATTAAGAAAAGAGGCAGAATCTAGAAAGATTGAATTTTTACAGGACTCTATGGGAAATTTGGTAGGTACTATAGAGCAAAAAGCAAAGGTGGCCCAAGATTTTTATACCTCCTTATATAGCCAAGAAATTCATCAGGAAGATAAACTCAAGAGTTATCTCCAGAATCTACAATTGGAGATGATTCCGGATTACTGTAAAGAAATTTTAAATGCAGAAATTACAGTTGGGGAAATAGCAGTAGCTATCAAGAAACAAGCCAATGGCAAGACTCCAGGACCAGATGAGATTCCTAGTGAATTTTATAAAGGAGTCTTTGACTCACTTAGTTTGTACATCAAAGATCTATTTAATGAGGTTTTATTACACTCTAGGATACCTGGTCCTGGACCAGGTCCTGGACGGAAGCCTACATTTCCTTAATCCCGAAACCTGATACAGATAAAACTCTGATCCAGAACTATAGGCAAATCTCGCTCCTGAATGTGGATTACAAGATTTTTGCGACAATACTAGTTTAGAGACTCTGGGTGTTCCTGTCCCGATTTATCCACCAAGATCAGAATGGTTTCCTGCCTCATAGGTACCTAAGAGATAACATAAGGGTAGTATTGAACGCCTTAGAATACTATGAGACACACCCTGATAAACCAATGGTAATGATTTTTCTGGATGCCCAAAAGGCTTTTGATAGAGTCAATTGGAATTTTATAATACAACAATTGGAAGTGATGGGTTTTGGGTCTCAATTTACAAGGGCAGTTCAAGCCATCTATTCTATTAGTCGGCAAGGTTACTGTTTAATGGATCACTATCAGATGAGACACAGATTTATAAAGGTACCAGACAAGGATGCCCTCTTTCACCGCTGCTTTTTATTTTAACACTTGAACCACTTCTTAAAATGATCATTCAGAAATTAAGGGCTTAAAAGTTAAAGGGGAAGAATACAAACTCCAAGCATTCGCCGACGATTTGGTTTTCATATTAGAAAACCAATAAGGGACCAAACATTTTGGTCCCTTATTATGGGACCAAAATTACTTACTAATTAGATGAATACGGGGAGGTAGCGGGATTAAAAATCAATAAGGATAAAACCAAAATGTTAACAAAAAATTTGTCAGGTGCCCAAAAGGAACAGATCCAAAGTATTATGGGGATTAATTGTGTCAAAAAACTTAAATACTTAGGTATTTGGCTTACAAATAGATGTTCTTCTATCAAAGAGCTCAATTATTCCAAATTATTAATAGACACAGTGAATGAAGTGGAGAGATGGCGGCATATTCAGATCTCATTTTTGGGTAGAATTGACGCGATAAAAGCCCATGTTTTACCGAAATGGATCTTTTTATTCCAAACGGCTCCTGCAAGATTGGATAAAAACTTTTTAAGGAAATTAGACCAAATTCTAAGTAAATTTATTTGGCAGAGTAAAAAACCCCGTATAAAAAGAAAAATGCTGCAAGAGCACAAAACAAGGGGTGGCTTGGGGCTCCCTATGTGGGAGCTTTATTACCAAGCTTCATCCCTGGTTTGGATAAAAGATTGGGTGATCCTCTCAAGAAAGCACATTTTGGCAATTGAAGGATACGATTTGCAGCGGTGATGGCATTCCTTCTTGTGGTCTCAGAAAGACAAACAATCCAAACATTTTACTAATCATTATAATAGAGGAATTTTATTAAGGGTTTGGGAAACGGTGAAGAAACCAGTTTACACAGAGATTCCTAAGTGGGTGTCTTCGTTAGAGGCAGTGACCTTTCCAACTGTGCACAATATAAAGAGGAACTGGGCTTATGGTGACTTGTTGGATGAAGTCGGGAGACTTAGATCTAGAGACTAGAGGATAGGACTGGTGGTCCTATGTGAAAATTCAAACTAGATTCGCTAAAGATAAACAGGAACATGGTATTTCCCTTCATTTACAAACGTTTGACAAGCTTCTCCTAGGTGGACGAAGAAAATTTATTTCCAACGTTTACAATCTTCTTCTGTCCAATTTTATGGCAGAGGAGATTGTAAAGGACACGATGATTGCCTGGGGGAGAAATATTGGAACAACAATTCAGCTTGATGCATGGCAAAATATATGGAACAAAAATATGAAACTGACCCTTTCTTCCCCGTTCAAAGAAAACTTTTATAAAATGATCTACCGTTGGTACCTCCCCCCCCCGCCAGAATTGCTAAGATGTTCCCAGGATCTTCTGATAGATGTTGGAAATGTGGGTCGGCCACGGGTACTTTCTTCCATCAGTGGTGGATTTGTCCGTCAGCTAGACGCTATTGGGGGAAAATACAGCAGTGGCTGCTGGAAATAACAGGTGTAAGCTTTCCCCTTCACCCAGACCTCTACTTACTCAGAATAAGACCGGACTACATCAATAAGAAGGATTGGTATATATTTGTCCATGTCTCAACAGCAGCGAGAATGGCATTTGCTCAACTGTGGAAAGATGCAGATACGCCCCCTGACCATCTGATAATAAACAAGATTCTTCGATGTGCTGAGATGGACAGGCTAATGTATATCTTAAAAGACAAGAAAGATTCAGTATATAATAGAAGTTGGGACAGATGCTTTGTTTGGCTCAAAAGAAGGTTAAATTTAGGAGAAGGGTGATAAGATCGTCTAATTAGATTAACTAGATATTTACTAGGCTTTATAACTCTTTATAATTTTGATAAAAACAGACCAATTGTTTTGTAGTTAGTAAAAAGAACTTGATTGCATTGAAATGTTTGGCTGGGATGATATTAGTTAATATTAATTGGAGAGTGAGTTTAACTCTCAGTTAGTCATGTTTGTTGTTTCGTTTTAGTCCTGTGTTTATGTGTTTCTATATTTCGCTTCTATATTGCTTTTCAATCATTATTGTGTGTTAATTTTACTGTAAATATTTAATAAAGATTATTTTATATATAAAAAAAGCCTCCCTGAGATCCCAATATTCCTTAGGGATTTTCTCCTCCCCAGCAATATGTTCACTCACTGCTGCTGCCAACTCCTTCGCGGCTTTGGCCACGCAGAAAGGTTTTCCCCCTTCCTTTCCCTGCTGGGTGGAGTGGATGCATTTCCTCCAATTCACCTGCAGATTCCATTTTCGGAGCCAGGGCAGTCTAAGGAAGAAGGGTCGTTCCATACCAGGGGCTATGATAAAGCTCAAAGTCTCTCAGTGGTCCCCCATCCACATCTCAACTGGTTTGGTCACAAAGTGGGCTGCTCCCCCCCAGCTACAGACCCATCCAACTGGCAAAACGTGATGGGCACTTTCATTGTCTTTAGTCTCAGACCCATTTTTTCCACCACCTCTGGGCTGATGACACACCTAGTACACCCAGAGTCTAAGAGGGCTAGCATTTTCCCCTGGGCACCGGATGATGGTACCCTTAGTTCTACCAGGATGGTCATGGGGCCCCCATGCTGACTTACCAGGGGATCATTGTTGGTGTCAGTTTCAGTTTTGCTGTCCCCTGTGGTGGTCAGAGTGCCTAACTCCCCCAGGCATGGGGGAGTGAACTCAGTGACTTCCACCCCCTTCAGGGCTATTTTGCTGGCAGTTGTTGGTTCTCTTCCCTCCAGCAGGGGGCGGCTTGGAGCCGGGTCTGGAGAAACAATCCGCGGTCTGTTGTCCCTCCTTCCCACATCTCAAGCACACTGTGGACCTAGGCTTAGGAGCTGGCCCCCCTCTGGGAACTCTGGGAGCCTCTTTCTGGGAAGAGGGGGAAGGATTGTTCCAGGCACGGCCCCCATGGTAGCAATCTCTGACCAGGTCAATTTCCACATTAGCTGCCAACACATACCAGCTTTGTTGGTCTCGGGGAAGCCCTCAAGAGCAGCAGTCTTTGTAGACGTCCTCATTGAGGCCATCCTTATAACATTCCATCAGGGCCTCCTGGGACCACCCCCTCATGTGGCGCACCAGCTTGTAAAACTCCTGGGTTTATTCAGCCACCGATCTCTGCCCCTGATTTATAGACTTCATCCTGATTCTAGTCTTTCACTCAGCTAATGGGTCCTCAAAGCGCATTCGGAGGGCTGTCATAAACTCATTGTAATTCTTCAGCAGGGGGGAATCCTCATTATGGAGACCCACCATCCAATCAGCTGCTATCCCCTCCAGGACCATGGTGACGCATCTCATGCGTGCTACTTCAGATGTGAAATTCTCTCCATAACTCTTGCATATGGTTCCATACTTGGGTTAGGAAGAATCCCAAAGCCTTGGGATCGCCTCCGTATTTTATTGCTAGCTGAGGAACCTTTGGAATTTGATGCCTCCAGGGGACTACCCCCCCCTCCGCACAGGGGGGCCTGGGCAGCAGCTGCTGCTTCAACTCCAGCAGCCTGCACTAGCTCTGGCTGTGCTCTAAGCATCTCTTCTGGGCATGCAGAGGCCTCTGCTCCCCCCCCCCGCCTGGGATGTTCAGCCTCCCCACATGCAGGTAAAGCATACCTTTCACATGCTTTCCGACTTTCAAAAGCTTCTTTCAAGAGATGCAGAGCCTGGGTCAGCAGGAGGTCTTCTTTATCCTCTTCCTGCCAGACAGCCTCTCCACACTGGCATCTGGTAGCTGTCACCCCAGGAGGGATCTCCTCTGGAGCTTCCATTCTTCCCCCGCCCAGCGACCATTTGGCTCTAACCGGTTTTTCTTCAAGCTGTAATTCAGACATCCACTTCCCAGCTGTGGCGGGACTGGGGGGGAGTGGATCCAGCAGCTCCCATGTCCTCCTGGTTGCTGCCTTGGTTAGACATTCTTTGCTCAGCCCCCACGGTAGAGTTTTCTCTGGGATGGCTGTTAAAGCAGATCTTGCTTAATGTCAGGTGTGCCTCAAAACTCAAGAAAGAAAAACCCCAACTCCATGTCATTTACTGAGCACGAACTGAATGCAACAAAAGGAAATCAAGATCTGAGGCAATAGGCATGAAAATTACATATTGAAAATATTCCCAAATCCCTCCTCCCAAATCCCAGTTCTAAGCCACCATTTTCCAGACAGACAGGAGGCCCTGATAGCATTGCTGATAGAATCCTGATAGAATGCTATCATTGGTAGATTGGAATTACAGCCAACTTGACAAGGAAACATTGGCTGCAGTAGCCGGGGTCAAGAGGTTCCAGGAATATGTATATGGAAGACCATTCGAATTGGTGACTGACCACAAACCACTACTGGGCCTAATTGCAGGGGACTGACAAACACCACAAGTCCTGTCCCCTCGGATGATTTGGACTGTATTCCTGACCGTGTACAATTACCATCTCACACACTGACCTGGCAAGTTGCTCAGCCATGCTGACACCCTCAGCTGATGCCCACTACCCCTTGCCATAGAAGACCCGGCCCTCACATCAACAGTGCTGTTGATTGAGACATTACTGTCCAGCCCCATCACAGCGGCCAAAGTTGCCCGACACTCAAACAAGGACCGAACACTTGCACAGGTACTCAACTGGATGTGGAGGGGGTGGCCCAAGGAACCAGTAAGCTCAAAGTTCAAACCGTTTTACACCCGGAAACATGAACTGTCAGTCCAACGGGGCTGCTTACTGTGGGGAAACCATGTAGTAATCCTCCCTAAATTGAGGCAACCCATCCTGGACTCATTGCATGACAGACATTTTGGAATCATGAAAACACTGGCCCACAGCTACATTTGGTGGCCCCACTTGGACAGCACTATTGCAGAATGGGTCACATCGTGCCAGCCTTGCCAATCAAGGCTGGCACCCCTGTCGGTGCCAACACAGAAGTGGGAAATACCCAAGACACTGTGGTTCAAGGTGCACATCAATTTTGCGGGACCATTCCACGGACAGACATTCCTAATTGTGGTTGACTTCAACTCAAGATGGCTTGAGGTGACCCTGATGAAGTCCACCATAACAGAAACTGTCATCCAAGCACTCCAGAAGATGTTTGTGATACATGGACTGCCAGACGTCCTGGTGTCGGACAACGGGCCACAGTTCACTGCGACCCAATTCGAACTGTTTCTGGCAAACCAGGGGAACCACCATGCACTCATCGCGCCATTCCACCCAGCCAGCAACAGACAAGTGGAAAGAATGGTGCGAATGACAAAAGAGGTGCAAGCAAGAATGGGCCCAGGGGACTGGCAGGCAAGAATAACCAAGTACTTGCTAATACAACACATCACGCCAAGTGCCCATCAGAACTATTAATGGGCTGCCACCTATGTACCAATCTGGCCAGATTACATTCAGACTACTCGATGGAAGTCCCCACCGACTCGGCCAGCCAGGTTCGAACATTTACCAGGGACCATCAAGTATATGCCCGCAACTATGTGGGCTGCCCCACCTGGCTGCCGACCGATGTCATGGAGGTGACCGGATCATGCTTCTATCATGTGGAGCTAGAGGATGGCAGGGTGTAGCGCGGCCACGTTAATCAACTCCGGACCCACTACTGACAAGTTGAGACAGACCAGCAACCAAGTGCTGCAGAATGGAGAGACAAGGAGACCGGGCACCGCTACCTGTAGGACTGAATCTCACTACTCCAGAGGCACTTGCCGCTGAGGCCCTACCACCACCACAGACAATTCCGGACAAAGGCTCTGCTCAAACAACTCCTAGAGAGGACTTCGACCAACTGCCCACGTCCCACGCTGACTCTTCGCAAATGAGGAGAGAATAAGAGGGCTCCACCCAAGTAGCTGTTGTTCCCACCAACTTGTCGAGAATGGGAGGAAACTGAAAGTTGATGTGCACTCGCCGTTGACCTGCATGCTTGGAAGACAACACATAAGGATTGGAGACTGAAGGCTCCCGCTAGGGGAGGGGTGTTGTGTTGGAAGGTTACAGATGCGGTTGGAAGGTTACACTCCGGTCCACGCTTAGCATGGGAAAATACTTTGAATCTATTGGCTAATGGCTGACAGACCTCTATAAAAAGCACTGCCAGCCTTCAGCTTTAGTTCTTGTTATAATGTTGCTTTTCCATGCTGAATAAAGACAAACTGTTACATCTGCCGGCTTCGACTCCATTCTTCGCCCAATATATAACAGGCATAGTAATATATGAAGAATGATATTCTATGTGCCCACTTCCTAGGTGACACTGATGAAGCGGGGAAGAGCTGTTGATATTGAAACTCCCTGTTGAGAGACTTTGAGGCAAAAAATTCCTGACAATCCCTCCCAAATTATGGATAACTTCCTTATGAGTCTTCCTTCTGGTCACAAAAACTACATAGATTTGTCTGTTGTATATTTAGTACAGTATGTACAGATCAGGTTTTCCTTTAAGAAAAGGCCTTTTCTCAATAAAATGTTTTAGCAATAAGTTCTAGCGGTCTATTACAATGCTTCAATTAACTGAAATGTGCCTTAATGTAGGAATTTTGCCTTATTCCCCATAGAAAGGCTTGCACACATTAGAAGATGCAGCTGGGGCTATATATATGGAAGCAAGACAGTCACTGGCTATAGCTTGCCTATGACTTCCAAGCAGATCTGAATTAAATCTACCCCTCACCTACTGCAAGGGCCTCAGAAGACCTCCACTGTCTTTTAATGAAAATATTATTTTTAATGCCAAGGATTCTGCAGAGGACCTTATATGCTCAGGTTTAAGTATATAAAGGAATATATTTGTAACCTTAACAGCAGGAAAAGTGCTGCTTCTCTCCCAGGGTTTGTAGCATGTTGGGATTCCAGTGATGCTATATGAATCAATGCTTTGAGGCTCTGAATTCACAGTTACAATTATCAACTGAAACTCAATTTCTGTCACATTGAACTCTTCTTTGCTTTTAATTTCAGCACTCATTTTCTGGCATTTTAATTGTCACAGAAAAGAAGAAACAAAAAGAAGAAACAAAAACAAATTCATATGTAGTAAAATAATTTTTTTGTGCAACTGACAGAAAGGAAATGAAAGAGGATTCAGATGGATTCCATCTCTGAAAAACAGTCTGGCAAAATGACACAGTTTTTTATAGATACATCTTCTGGACTAAAGCGCAGTATTGTACCCGGGCCGATAGGCACTCAGTGGATAAAATATAGCCACAACAAACTTGCCATTGAATTTCTTCCCAGCCAGTGCTCTTTGGGCAGCTTTGGAATCACCAGCATGGGCATACTCAACAAAAACCTGGAAATTAGCAAGTAAACTTAGCTCTGGCAATAAACAGAGTAAGCTGAGAGCAAGGGAAATAAGAAAGGTATACTGGAGACACAAAGATGTGGCGCCTAACTATCTATTTTTTCTGATCTCACTCCTCCTCCTTCTGGAACAGATTAGCCATTTTAGTCTTCAACAGCAACTTAACCAACACAAGGCTAAAGGAATCATTGTAAATAAGAGGGCATGTAAAGATGGATGATTGCTAGTCATATCTCTTAGATGCCATTTTGATATTCCTGATGTCTCTTTAATATACCTTCTTTTTTTTTTTATTGAAAAAGTTTTCAAATACAAATTTTTCCGCCCTTTTTCCCCCCCTCCCCCTCCCCCTCCCTAACCCCCCCTCCCCACCCATCCCCCCCTGTGACTTCTTCGTAACAAAAAAAAACCCTAATTCATAACAGATTACTTACTCCCTCCTCAAAATACTGACCTTTACTTACTAAAAATATTATAAATATTATAACATCCCCCTTTATCCATACTTTTCAGAAAAGAAGAAGAAAAAAAAAACATTATACTATAACTATTGTAAAATAACTTCTAATTTAACATAATAATGTTTTATATCTATATATTATTACAACAATTCAAAACCACCTTCCACTTTAAAACTATACGATAAGTCCTACTTTAATATTTAATTTTCTATATATATTACTATAACATTTCAAAGCGGCCTCCCCATAAAATCTAATTTAACATTTATTCCACTCTATCCATTTCCTCCACTCCCCTAAATGTATCACTTAAAAATCCCTTTTCTTAAACTAATCAGTCTGTAGCTAGCTTATTCACCCACTGTCCTGCAAATTTACCATACACAACAATTCTTAATATCTTTAATTCACTGCCCACACTACTTAAAAATATATATATATATATTCCATTATATCTAAATAAAAAAAAAAAAGAAAAGACAATAACTTTAATTTTATAGTCCATATAATATCTTCTTTGAGGTCTTTCCACTGGATTGTTAAAACCAACATCCATAATAGGGTAACATAGCTTGCTGATGCAACAGTTTATTCAAGATCTTCAATCATATCTGCCCCCATCAGTAGTAAATATCTTCTTATATGTATAAAAGTAAAAACAACCACCCGAGTGACATTATGATTATATTCCATATAATAATAATTGTGGGTTTCATCAGGATTATTGATTTCCATCATCGTAGTGGGTAACAACCGGATCTTCTGCATGCCCCAGCATGATTCTCTTGCCTTATGATTCAAGATAATTATAATATATTTATCAACACAAAAAGAAATTTCAAAGTAGATAATTCAAATCCATCAGTTTGAGGCTCTTTCCACGTCCCAAAATTACGGCAATGCAGAGATCTGCCACTATCCTCAGGATAATATTGACCAATATGTCGCCTCCTCTATGTTTTCACATAATCATTCATATTTTAAAGTCACTGGCTTCACTGTTGCTTGGGTTAAAAATTTCTATTTTTGTACAACCTATTTCTTTTTTTGTTTTCTTTTTGTGGGTTTGACTTCCATCCTGGTTTCCTTTCTACAGATTGTGTGTCAACTGGTCGGTTTTCATTCTGCTTTGTAGATTGGTCTTGTTGATTTTGTTTTTGTGTCTCATGTTTCTTTTTTATCCCTTGTATATCCTCTAATTGGTTTCCATGCTTGTCCTTGCCTTGATAAGTCATCACATTAAAATCAGATGGCACTTCTCTCAAATTTGTAGATAATCCAGCTGGGGTATCCGATAAATCCAAAGGCAATTTATCTGGTACAGTCTCTGTAATTCGATATTTTCCCTTTATTTCCAGCTCCTTCTGCTTATCCTGTATTATACCTGAAGATGTTAAATTCATGTTCAACCTATTTTGATAAAATTCTTCCGCTCTTTCAATAGTATTTAACTGATATCTTTCTCCTTGATGTCTCAGTATAATACCAACTGGGGCGTTTCACCTATATGGGATATTTCTCTTTTTTAACTCAGACACCAGAAAACCAAATTTCTTCCTTTCTGTTAATATCTTAGGTGGGAGTTCCTTGTAGATCCATATCTTTCTTCCATACAATTGCAAATTAGAATTGAAGGAATTTTGCACAATATTATTCCTAATTTCCTTGTCCGTAAAATAAATCACCACATCTCTAGGCAGTTGCCTTTGCTTAGCAATCCAGGAATTTATTCTGAAAACTCTGTCAATCCTACTAAACACTTCATCAGGTTGAACCTTTAGAATCCCAGCTAGAAATTCAGAAGATATTTTCCTTAAATCATCTCTATTATTTTCCTGCAAACCTCGCAGTCTTATCGCATATTCTGTAAAATTATATTGTACCATTAGAACCTCTTGTTCAATCCTCTGTTGCAGATTTTCTACATTACCAGACTTTTGGTCAGCATCCATTTTAGGTTTTTCTTCTGAGCTATTATCCTGAGTGTTTATCAAATCATTTTCAATTTTTTGAATTCTATTGTCCAATTTATCTTGAATTTCATCCATTTTAGACTCTAGTAAATTAGTATTTGTATCCAACTGTATCATAAATTCTGAAAATCCATTAACCACTTTTAAAATTTTTCGCTCCAAAAAATCAAACTTAGATTTTACCAATTCTTTAATTTCCTGCTTAAATTTTTCAAGATGCTGATTCACAATCTCATCCCTTCTTTCAATCTCCTCTAAGAGAAATTCTATTATATTAAAATCAGGTTTCTGAGACTGAAGAGTTAAAACTTGTTCCTTTAAATTGTTGGTGGGGGAATCCCCCCCCTACTTGTTTATCTGACTTTGTAAATCTCAGTGCCATGTTTCCGCCCAGGCAGGCTTTGTTAAAAAGAAAAGAAAAAAAAAACAAGAGAAAAAACTTCTTTCCAATCAACAACAATATCAAGTCTTCAGGAAAAAAAAGAAAAGAAAAAAAAAACAAGAGAAAAAACTTCTTTCCAATCAACAACAATATCAAGTCTTCAGGAAAAAAAAGAAAAGAAAAACACAGGAGCGAAGTTTTGTCTACAAATGTAACCAGTGGTATTTATTCCGCTACATTGTAATAATAGAAAACGGAAGGACTTTTCCTTTCTGCCTCTTCTCCAGCTGCTGCAAGCGCCATTTTAAAAGGCTTTTTCCCCCCCTTTCCTTTCGTCTTTTCTCTTAAGTAATTTTTTTAAAAGATAAGTAAAATACTTGCGGTTCAGTATTACAGATCCAGCTCACATTTTCTTTGAGTAATCTGTTAGATTCACAGGCTTGCTCTTGACGCCTGGCTCTGCATTAGCAGAGGTCTCCCAAAGCCCGGAGCAACGGCTGGGGATATGGGGCATCTCATCCGCTCCGTCCCAAAAGAAAAAGAAAAACTTTTGGGACTCTGCAGAGAGTTCTACCCACCCCTGCCGGCTCTATCTCCGTTTCCTCATGGAAACGGAGTTTTTTCAAGCCGCCGTTCCGTTGTGAAGGCGGCTCTGACAGGCAGTGGAAGCTGACGATCCCAAAGGAACGTCTGGCGGCGGCCAGCAGCAAACAGGAAGTCCAATATACCTTCTGTTGCTAAATTGTATTCAGTTAACACACATTATCAAATATATTAAATATGGGAAGATTCTTCTACAAATTCATGCTCCTTTACCTATTAAGTTGTCATTGGTAATTCATGCCTACAGTTATTGGAGTACTATTAATAGGTATAGGAATACAGAAATAATAGATACAGAAATTTTCCTTTATCATACCTTCATGTTTTATGAACAAATTATTCCTTACTGTGTCTCATAAAACCCTCTTTTTCTCATCTTTGTATAATTAAAATCTATTCTTTACATGGTAGAAAAAGAATGTAGGTAGTAGAAGAGAGTAACTTTCAAAATAGTGAACTTGTAATATTCTAGAACTCCTGAATAAAATAAAATAGTATATGCTAAGATGTTCCAAACTCTGAGGTTTAAAATCAATCTACTGTATTCACAAGAATGAACATGTCAAGGTTAGCAAACATTGCTGCAGATTTGGATGCCACAATTCTTAAAACCTACTGGAACAAACAATTACATTTTTGTTCTTTTTTTTTCAGTAGTATGAAAAAATACTGAGAGATAAACTGTGGGCTGATAAATAAAGGATCTGTCAGATCCATGTATCTGCCATTCTTCAGGGGAAGGGTTTTTTTTTAAATTACTTCTTTAATTACTTATTACTTTCTTTCTTATATATCCTGTATCCTGCAATTTATTGATTTATAATTTATAGCCTGGCGCCTAAGCGCCCTGGCATTTTCACATCTTTTGGGGGATGTAAGGGGAGGGAGGGCCATGTGGACTGCATGCTCAAGGGCCGGTGGAGGATGACCCTGGGAAAGTTCCCTTATCACTTTCTCAGAGCGGCTGGTACAATAACATCTTCACACCTGTGGATTGGCTGAATCCACATTGGACTCTTGGGAGGGGTTTCTAATTCCTTTATTCTAACAGTATGGCCTGAGGGCTCTCAGAGCTTCTTTCTTTTCACCCTGCTATCACCTCTATTCAATAAATGGTCCCTTTTGAAATGCCAAGTTTCAAGAGTCTTTACTTTCTTGAATAAGGGGGAGAGGCTGGGCCTTACAGGATCACAGCATTCTTTGGATGTCTGACCCCAAAAAATAATAACAAAATATATAACTTTATCCACTATCCAGATACTTACATGTCCTTTTCCTGAACTTTTCTTTGGAAAATTTGGAATATTTGTCCATATTTGGAACATTCTTCCCTTATGTCATCCACTACATCTGCAGAAAAAAAAGACAACCAAAAGTCAAAGACTCTAGGTATTTTAACGAAATACTGAAATCACATTAAACACAGCTATACTAAATGCTCTAAACAATATTGTTGTGGATCACCATAGGAAGGGCAAACTAAATTAATACATTAAATTATCATATTTGATATAGTAATATACAAAGCATATCACTTGATATATGAATCAATACTAGGCTTCATGACCACTTTTTCTATTGTTAACCAGGATATAGTAAAAGTGATGCTGGGACTATGCTGAGAAACTTTCCTTGTCACTAAGCAAGGGCCTCCTGCTACATTCTTTTTCTCAGAATGAAAAGAAAGATTTATAGAAGTGAAGAAAAGTTGGTGTCTCTTTTGCATCCCTTTTTTTATTCAGATCTTTCACAGTAAATAATGGACACCTATGAAAGAGCCAGATTTCAGGCCTGCATGTTGTATAAACCACTTGATGAATATAAATCACTGGGACCAGATGGATTACATCCCAGAGTTCTAAAGGAGCTGGCAGTTATCAACTCAGAACCACTGTACCATATTTTTCAAAAATCTTGGAGCACCAGGGAACTACCAGAGGACTGAAAAGAGTTGATGTGGCTCCCATCTTCAAAAAAGGGGGAAAAAATAGACCCAGGAAACTACAGACCAATCAGCCTAACATCAATTCCTGGGAAGATACTGGAAAAGATAATCAAAAAACAGATCTGCCAACATCTACAAATGAGTAAAGTAATAACTAGAAGTCAGCCAGGGTTTGTTGCCAAACCAATCTTATTTCATTCTTTGACATAGTGACTAAATCAGTAGACAAGTTAAATGCTGGGAACACAGTATACTTTAACTTCAGCAAGGTATTCAACAAGGTAAACCACAATTTACTTCTTAGGTTTATAAGATTGATGCTATCTACCCCACTTTAGAAAAAAGTGGGATAGATAGCATCACCATCAGATGGATTTGTAACTGGCTGACAAACTGTACTCAACAAGTAGTCCTTAACGGTACCACAAGGTTTATTTATTTATTTTATTTTATTATTCATATTTCTATGCAGCCAACTCTCCGAGAACTCTGGGCGGCTTACACCAAGAGGTTCCCTCTTAAGCCCAGTATTCTTCAATATCTTTTTTTTAAAATATATTTTTATTGTTTAGATATAAATATATTGAATACGGTGCAGTTGTCCTGGCATTTCACTTGTCATGAAACACAGATAAAAACAAACTAACATATATACTATTTTAAACAGTGCTGTACAATTATTTCTGACCATCATATTCTAGAGTATCAAATTTATCTTTCATTCTAGTACCTACATTCTAATACATATATAGTATCTCTTTCCATTTCCTATCTATCGCATTCTAACTTCCAACCATTGATAGAATCTATTCCATATAGCATAGTACTCTGTATCCCCTTTATCTTTTATTTTTAATATTAGTCTATCCATTTCTGCACAGACCAGTATCTTCCTTATTGTCTCTTCTTCTGAAGGGGTGTTTTCACTCTTCCACTGCTGTGTGTATACAATTCTTGCTGCAATCAAGATGTGTAATATTAGTATATTGTCCCTTTATCATAACTGTCTGATATAATGCCTAATAAGAATAATTCTGGGTTAAACTCTATATGTTGTCTAGTCATTTTTTCTAACCACATATGAATTTGTATCCAAAATTTCTTTGCCTTTATAGATCCAGCACATGTGCCAGGTATTTGTTTGCATTTCCAACAGTTTGGGGGTATATTGTTAAACATTTTGGACAATCTTGCCGGGGGAGAGATGCCACCTATAGAACATTTTATAGAGATTTTCCTTATATGATGTGGCCATTCAATATCTTGATAAATGACTTAGATGAGGGAATAAAGGGAAATTTATCAAAGTTTTATTTATTTATTTATTTACATATATTTATATGTCGCCCTTCTCCCAAAGGACTCAGGATGGCGAACAGAAGATTGAAAAACAAACAACAACAGAATAAAATCCTAATTTGCAGATGATACTAAGCTAGCAGGAATAGCAATACCCTAGATTCAACATCCAGATGGATCTTGACAGACTTGAATACTGGGCCCTAACTAACAAAATTAAATTCAATGTAGAGAAAAGTAAAGTCTTATACTTAGGCAAGAAAAACCAAAAGTACACATTTAGATTGGGAGAAACCATGAAAGGTTGACTCAGCCTTCCATCCTTCTGAAGTTGGTAAAATGAGGACCCAGATTGTTGGGGGCAATATGATGATTCTGTAAACTGCTTAGAGAGGGCTGTAAAGCACTATGAAGTGGTATATAAGTCTAAGTGCTATTGCTATTAATAGCAGTAACTGTGAGAGGGATCTTGGAGTCTTTTTTTTAAAAAAAATTATTAATTAAAAAAGAAAAACAAACAAGTACAAGTAAGACAATACACAACATACACAACAAATAAACATAAATCAAGTCTTACAACTTGCATTTTAAATAATTACATCTCTATATATGTTTCAACACCTTTATATAATGATATTTTTAAATTCTCTTTTTCTTTTATTTGTTTTCTTGGTTGGTACTCAATTCCTATCTAATCAGTATGTTCCTGTTTTTGTTTTGTTTTTCTTTCCTCCAGCCAATTGTACCATTTTTGCCAAACCAGGTAGTAATCTGTTTCCTCTGTTTCTTGAATTTCTTTTGTGAGTTTATCCATCTCTGCACATTCCATCACTTTTAGTATTATTTTATCTTCCGATGATATATGTTCCGACTTCCAACTTTGTGCGAAGATGATTCTCGCTGCTGTTAAAATGTAGATGATTAAATATTTTATTTCCTTTTCATAATTGGTTGTGAATATTCCTAGAAGATAGGTTTCTGGTTTCATTGGTATTTTCTGACCAGTGGTTTCTTCTATTTGTTTTTTAATTGTTTTCCAGAATTGCTTCACTTTATGGCAAGACCATAAATGTCAGATCCATCCTATATCTAGATTTTATTTGTAAATATGGCCACCAATCAATGTCTGTACCCTGTTTTTTCAGTTTATTTTATTTATTTATTTATTTTATTATATTTCTATACCGCCCTTCTCCTGCGGGACTCAGGGCGGTGTACAGCCAGGATAAAACATAGCATATAAAATTTAAAAACATTTAAAAAAACAATTAAATAATTTTGGCCCGAATTTAAAACAACCCAATTAAAACCGAAATTCGATTAAAAACTAAGAGGATGGGATCAAGCCAGTCCAGCTAGATGGAACAAGGGTGTCTTCAGGGCCCGACAAAAAGTCCGGAGGTCTGATATCGTGCGTATCTCAGGGGGCAGGTCATTCCAGAGGGCAGGCGCTGCCACAGAGAAGGCTCTCCCCCTGGGGGTCGCCAGCCGGCACTGCCTGGCCGACGGCACCCTGAGGAGGCCCTCTCTGTGTGAACGAACCGGTTGGTGGGAGGCTATTGGTGGCAGAAGGCGGTCTCGCAAATACCCCGGCCCTAAGCCATGGAGTGCTTTAAAGGTGGTCACCAACACCTTGAAGCGCACCCGGAAGACCACAGGAAGCCAGTGCAGCTCGCGCAGGAGAGGTGTTATATGTGAGCGCCCCGTCGCTCCCATAATCCTCCGTGCGGCCACATTCTGGACCAACTGCAGCCTCTGGGTGCACCCCAAGGGGAGCCCCATGTAGAGAGCATTGCAGTAGTCCAGGTGGGAAGTGACGAGTGCTTGAGTGACCGTGCGTAGGGAGTCCCGATCCAGAAAGGGACGCAACTGGCATATCAGGTGAACCTGATAAAAAGCCCCCCTGGCCACGGCCGTCATATGCTCTTCTAAAGACAGCCGTGCGTCCAGGAGGACGCCTAAGTTGCGAGCCCTCTCCGTGGGGGCCAGTAATTCGCCCCCAATAGCCAGCGATGGCACCAGGTGGCTATATCGGGACGCCAGAAGCCACAGCCACTCGGTCTTGGAAGGGTTGAGTCGGAGCCTGTTTTTCCCCATCCAGGCCTGCACGGCCTCCAGGCACTGGGACATCACTTCAAGGGCATCGTTGGGGTGGCCTGGGGTGGAGATGTACAGCTGAGTGTCGTCAGTGTACTGATGGAACTCCACCCCAAAGCCACGGATGATCTTGCCCAGCGGCTTTACATAAATGTTGAACAGAAGGGGCGAGAGGACCGACCCTTGTGGCACCCCACAAACAAGGCGCCTCAGGGTCGACCGCTGCCCCCCTGTCAACACGGA
Source organism: Pantherophis guttatus (assembly GCF_059756535.1). Classification (NCBI taxonomy): domain Eukaryota; kingdom Metazoa; phylum Chordata; class Lepidosauria; order Squamata; family Colubridae; genus Pantherophis; species Pantherophis guttatus. Next base: position 114,169,121 of record NC_142065.1, on the reverse strand, counting down.
TTGCGACCAGTCAGAGAGGTAGGAGGACAACCACCGCAGGACAGTGCCCCCCACCCCCAGCCCCTTCAACCGGTGCAACATGATACCATGGTCGATGCTATCAAAAGCCGCTGAGAGGTCTAACAGGACCAGGATAGAGGAACAACTCCTATCCCGAGCCCTCTAGAGATCATCCACCAACGCGTTCTTCTCATGTTCTTAATTCTCCTTTACTGTTCAACAATTTCTTGTAAGTTTTCATTTTATTCATGTCCATTGTGTTTGGGTATATTTGGGCTTCCATCGTTGAGAGCCATTTTGGAACTTTGTTGTAATGGTTTTGTTTGATTTCTCGCCAAATCTTTAAAATGTTTCTCTAATAATATGTCTCCGGAAGTATTCGTAGTGTCTATCTCTCTCCTCCCATAGGAATGCATGCCATCCCTTCAATAGGCCGAAGCCTTCTAGTGTCAGTATCCGTTTATTTTTAAGTTCTTTTTTTTTAAGTTTAAGAATGATATCTGAAGTTTCTCCCATTTTTCTAAGTCCTGTTTGATATTCCTGATCAGGGGCACATAATTATCTTCCTTAAGGGCTGAGCACCTTGCCGATATCCATACACCCAGATACTTTACCTTCTTAACTATTTGAAGCCCCATTGATTCTTCCAGTGCTTTCTTTTGATCCTCAGTCATGTTTTTGGTCAACAATTTAGTTTTGGATTTGTTTAATTTGAAACCTGCTACCTCTCCATACTTACTCAGCTCTTCCAGTATTTTAATGCCTGTTTCCAATGGCTCCTCCATAATTAGTGCTACATCATCAGCGAATGCCTGGGTCTTCTACGTCTCCTTCCTAATTGACAGTCCCTTAATTAGATTGTTATCTCTAATCCTTTTTAGTAGTACTTCTAAAGCTAATATGAACAGAAGTGGTGATAGAGGGCATCCTTGTCTCACCCCCTTTCTAATTTGGAAGGTTTTTGTCAATTCTCCATTTAATAAAATATTAGCCCTTTGTTTTTCATAAATTGTAGTTATCGTGTTTACAAAATTTGATCTGAATCCCATCTTATTGATTTGTTGTTTCATGAACTCCCAATTCAGGTTATCAAATAGCTTCTGGGCATCTAAAAAGACCAGTGCTATTTCTTTATCTGGGTGTTCCTCGTAATATTCAAGTACATCTAATACCATCCTTGTGTTGTTTCTTATCTGTCTCCCCAGGAGAAATCTGTTTTGGTCACTATGTATTAAATTGTTCAGGATTATCTTTAATCTTCCTGCTATGATGCTCATATAAATCTTATAATCTGTATTAAGGAGGGAAATTGGTCTGTAATTTTTTATCAATTTTGAGTCCGCTCCTTCTTTCTGGAGGAGTGTGATAAATGCCTCTCTCCACGATTCCGGTATTTTGGATTTTGTCAAGGCCTCATTATTAAATTTCCAACAATTTTGATAGGAGAATTTCCTCTAAATCTGGATTTTTATATAATTCTCCTGGGAATCCGTCTGGGCCTGGTGATTTGTTCTTTTTGAGTTTAGAGATAGCCGTCTTTAATTCTGTCATTGTAATTTCTTTGTTGAGCATTTCTTTCTCCTCCTCCCCAATCAGTGGAAGCTTTTCTTCCAACAGGTATTGGTCCACTTTTTCTTTAGGAATTTCTTCTTCTTTATATAGAGTAGCATAATATTCACGGACGATGTCTAATTTATCTTCTTTGTTAACAATGTGACCCTCTGTATCTTCCAGCTTTCTCTTTTTCTTTTTTTAATCTGTAGGACAGCCATCTACCCGGTTTATTGGAATTTTCGAAATAGTGTTGTTTGGTTCGTTTTATTTTGTACGCCAGTTCTTCCTGATCCATGATATTTAGTCTATGACATATCAACATCCAATTTTCTTTAGCTTCCTTGTTGTCTGGGTTTTGCTGCACTTCCTTCTCTGCTTTCCCTAGTTCTTCCAACAGTGTCTTCTGTATCTCTCTTTTTTCTTTGTTTTTATGTGAACCATATGATATTGCCAGGCCCCTCAGAAATGCCTTCATTGCATCCCATATTATTCCTCGGGCCGTTGGTTCCTTTTCATTTTCTTCAAAGAATGATTTTAGTTCTCCCTTTACTTTCTCAATATTTTGCTTATCCCGCAGGAATTGTGTATTTAACCTCCATCTTATGTTTCTTCTCTTATACAGATTTTTCCATTTAATCTCTAGCAGATTGTGGTCCACCCATATATTAGGTGTAATTTCAGCTGACATAATATCCATCCCAATATTTCTGCTTACCCACATCATGTCAATTCTTGACCATGATCTTTTAGGGTTGGAGTAGAACGTATATTGCCTCTTATATGGGTGCAGGGTTCGCCAAATGTCTACTAGATTAAATTCGTTTACTAAATCGAAGAATGGTTTTGGCAGATTTTTCCTTTTTTTCTTTTGGCCTTTAGTGCTTTTATGATCCTTGACCGAATCTACTACTCCATTAAAGTCTCCAATTATACAGATGTTATTATTATTATCAATATTACTTATTTTTTCACGTACTTTTTAATAGAAATCTCCCAAATTTTTATTCGGGGCATATATAGCTATTAACAATATTGGGGAATTACCTCTCTTTGTTTCCACTACTAATATCCTTCCCTTCGGGTCAGCATACTTTAATTCTGCTTTTATTTCCTTCTTAATATACAATGCCACACCTCTCTTTTTTTTCTCAGCTAAGGAAGTAAAAAGGTTTCCAAGTTTATTGTACTCCAGGTATTTTTCATTTTCTTTTTTTACATGCACTCTTGGAGGCATATTATATCCACATTTTGTTTAGCTAATTTTATGGGAAAAAAATTCCTCTTTTTATTATCATTCAGACCATTGACGTTAATCGATATTAGTTTCCAATCTTCCATCTCTTATATCCTTTGTGTTGTTTTAGTTCTTGTTTGCGTGAGTAGCTCTTTGTGGTCTTTACTTCTTCTTTACCTCCTTGCTTTCCTTGTCCTCCATCTCTTTCTCCTCCGGGGTCCCTTCTTTAGATCTTCTCTGCTGGATAGTTTCCTCTTCTGGTGTTGTTGCTTCCAGTTCCTCTTTACTGCTTTGGTCTTCTTCTGTCCCTCTCAGTTGGTCTAAGAACTCTTGGGCTACTACCAACTGTCTATTTTAATTTTCTTTCCCTGCCATGTTATCAGCATGCCTTCTGGCAGTATCCATCTAAATGGAATGTTCAATTGAATGGCCAGGAATCTGTAGTCTCTTCCTGATTCCCTCACCCTCCTTGGGACTTGTTTTAATACAATCACCTCCTTTCCTTTATATCTCACTGGTTCTTCTCTCACCATGCTGTAAAAGATTTCCTTAACCTTTTTTCATGCAAATCTAATATGCACTCCCTGGGGCAATTTATTTCTTCTGGCATAATTGGTTTTCACCCTATATACCTCATCCAATTCCTTCATTATATCATATTTATCTTGTTGCAAAACCTCAGCTATTAATTCTTCCATCACCTGGCCCAGATCTTCATCCTTATCTTCAGCGATATTCTGGAAGCGTAAATAGAAGGAGGCTCTGTCCATTTCTTTTTTCTTTTCTTTTTTTAAAATATACTTTATTGGTTTTAAAATTATAGAAAACATCAAATCTCTGTTAACATCTGAGGTGTCGTGTGTTTACATATATACATTATATATACATCAAATAAATTCGAACCTACCATTATTAAAAATAAACGTAACCTAACATTACAATCTCATTCTATTATTCCACCATTTGTACCACCTTTCCCATACTGCATTGAATTTTGAGTTCACATCATTATTAAGATCACTTGTTAATTTTGCAATTTCTGCACATTCTAAGATTTTGTTTATTAGTATTACCTCTGGAGGAGTTGATTTGTCCTTCCAGTACTTTGCAAAAACTAGCCTGGCCATTGTTGTGATGTATATTATAAGATGTATATCTTTAGAAAATCCATCTCTGATCATTCCCAATAAAAAGATCTCCGGGGATAATTCTATGTCTTCTTCCACTATTTCTCGTAACCAATTTCGTATTTTTGTCCAAAACTTTTTTGTCTCGGGGCAGGACCACCACATATGATAGAAGGTGCCAACCTCCTTTCCACACTTCCAACACGTTGCTGAAGTGCTGGGAAATATTTTCGCTAATCTAGCTGGCACTAGATACCATCTATGGAAAATTTTGTAATGGTTCTCCCTATAAGTTGCTGATTTAGTCAAATTGTAGTTTCTATTCCAGGCCTCCTCCCAGTCGTTGAAATTTAATCTATAACTGATGTTTTTTTCCCAAATATTTAATTGGTTTCTGGCTATTCCTTCTGCCCTGTCATTGCCTAATAGAAGATTATAAAATTGTTGGTGGCTTGTCTAATTTCTGCAAGCCTTCTAGTGACTTCTGAGTCACTGGGGACATCATTGATAAGGTAGGGTTAGATGGAGCTTTTTTGCCAGATTTCAGAATTGTTGAGATCATAGTTGCCATTTCTTTCAGAGTTAGCTTTTGTTCTCTTATAATTTTCTCAATATTTCTCCAAATGATCATTCAATGGCTTTTGCCCGTATTTTCACTGTTAGTTTCACTTCTTAAGTTTCTGTTTAAGTAATTTGCTATCTTAACTGAAAGGGATCAATTCATCAACGTTTCTTTCTTAAATCAAGTTCTTTTAACACAGAGAGATTATCTAGCTTTCCTTAATAATTTAAAGCTAATAGGTTAAATCACGTTACCAGGTTCAAAATTAATTCTCACATGTAATTACAGAACCAGGATTTTTATACCCTTATATTCCAATAAATACTATGATTCTTATGTAGCTAAGTTAAAACATTAATATAAAGAGTTTATATAAATAAATTAGTAAATACTATCAGTGAGAATAAATATGATGAAATAATTAATTAGTTAATTATAAATCTAAATCCTTATATGTAAGTATGTCTGGTAACAACAAGGTAAAATCAACACTTAATTTCTATATTCCTTAACAATTAGCAATTCTTATTAGCAATAATGTTTAAGGGATCAAAATTAGAATATTAGAGACAAAATTACTGAAAGGAAAGGGAGGAGGGATGAGTATCAGAGTATCAGAGTTATACATACAATAAGGATATAGAGATCCTCTTCTTCTTCTCTTCTTCTTTCTTTTTTTCCTTTAATTATATGTAGATAAATGTTTATAAAGAATAATGTTCACGTAGTCGTGAGTCTTCTCCTCTCTGCTCCCGGTAAATTTCGACACTGCTCTATGATGGATCTCACTGCTAGAGCGTCTCCTTGTCAGTCCTCTGCTCTCTCGCTCCTTCAATTTTCAATGATGGCTGCACTTCCTGTTCGCTGAAGCACTCAAAAATAGTTCAGTCTCCTGCTTGCTTCCCCCCTCGCTGATCGATCACAAAGCCAGCCACACAAGTATTCTGCTAGGATCGTTTTCTCTTCTCTCTCTCCGTGCCCTCCAAAGCTCTTTATGCAAACGATCTGCTCCCTCAGTATTCCATTCTCCACGTCGGCTTGTCGAGCTCTCTGCCTTTACAATCTGCTCTGCACTCTCCGTCACCGCCTCTCACCACACCGAGCTCTCCTCTCCCGACTCCACCGACCTCCTCTCTTGATGTTAAATCGCACCAAGGTATGGAAAGCGTGATTGGATGTGAGGGCGATCTGGCTGTGACATCTGTCACCCCATTGATCGCCAGGGTTGATTCGGCTGATCTGGCTGGCTAGGCGGGTGTCCCCTTCCTCCCTCACCGCTCCATGTGCGTCCCTCCCAAAGCTGCGCGCTCGGTGGAAGAGGACGACCATCCCAGATAGAAGGAGTGTACCGAGTGTACGGTCAAGGGTGTACGATAGCTGCGCTCCCCTGCTAGAACCTCCAAACAAGCTCAAGGCTCTGCCAATTCTAATTGGGTGATTGAATCCTCCAGCTCCCTGTTCTGTGCCATTAACTTCTGGTCTACTCTGTCTAAGTTTTTTCCATGTTGCTCAATTTTAGATTCCATCTTTTTTATCTTTTGTTCATTTATTTGTATTGACTCTTGTATTCATTCATTTTTTGGTCAATGACTCTGATATCCGTCTTCAACTCTATATGATTGCTGGACATCTTTTCCTGCATCATAAGCATTGTCTCTTGTATCGCTGTCAGCGTCGACTGCATTGCTTGCATGGTAGGGATCATAGCTGATTTTTCTATCTTGGATAGGCCTTCCGTCGACTTCTGTATTGCAGGTGATGTCATTGTGATCATGGGGTTGGAGGTTGTTTTCTTTCCCATTTTAATCACAGTGGATGAGAGGCTTGTCATCTCCTTCAGCATCTTTTTCTGATCTCTCACGATCTTTTCGATATTTCTCCAAATTATCATCCACTAGTTATATTTTCTTTTGTTTGATGTATCTTCTTTTGTACTGCTGGGAATACTAAGTGCCTTTTATTTTATCTTATCAATCACTATCCCCTCCCCAATTTAATATTGGATTTGATACCCCAATGGTTCAGTTTATTCTATTCTGTTTTCTTCAGTGGTGCTTAAATCAGTTTTCACAATTTGCGTTGTTTATCCTGTTGCCCTGTTCTATTATCTATTATTCAGATCTATTCTATTATTAATCACTTACCAAAATTTATAAGTTCTAGCTAATATATATATATATCCCACAATCAATTAATGCAACTTCAGTTATACAGATAATTAATCTGATACAAAAAGCAGTAACCCTCTTTGGCACTTAATCTGTATAGGTCTCTAAAATCATTCAAATATATTCTTATTTATAGTAAATATCTATGGATAATTAATTAATTAATTAATCACAGTATCAAATATTAGTTAGTAATAATAATAAACATTGAGTTAGTAAAGAGGAATTAATTTATAAAAGAGATATATCCCAAAATATAAATAAATGTTATATACTAAATAAATACTTAATATAGCCAATCATATGCATAAATTATTCCAATATAAAATATGAGTCTAGGTATACAAATATATAATATAGATATATAAGTGTACTAGTGTAAATAGTAATTTATATCAAAATACTTAATTAATTAATCTTAATCTTGATATCTTCGGTATCTTCACATGTGAAGGACTATAAATAAATGTTCGAATATAGCCAAGTTTCAAGGGAATAAGTTACTTCCTGTATAGTCCAAGGGAATCTTTCCTATGGTCAGCTCCTCACAGCTCCTGGTTTCTTGGGCTGTCAAAGTTCTGGTTTCAAAAACTATTCTGTTTATCTTCCCCTGGTACTCCTTCCTCCCTCTCTACTCGCTCGGCGGTCTTGTTGTTAGTTTACACAATGGCTGCGCTTCCGGTATCCGATCTCCAGTCTCTCTCCTCTCCTCTATCCAATCAGTTCGTCCAGTCTGCGTTGTCGATCTCCAGAAGCTCCTCGTTTGTTCCAAAAGACGTATTACTCCCCATTCTCTAGCAGCACCGTCGCCCCACTTCACGAATCTCTCCTCACTAATCTCTTGTCAGCTTGTCTGCGATCTCACTTGAATACAGTCCACTCCTTCTCCTTCTCTCATGATCACCGCTTATTCCCTTTGTGGATCCTTTCCGTCCAACCCAGCCAACACAGTTTTACCGATTTTGTTCGGAGCGTGTTCAAGGGGAAATAGGTATGAGCACTTTCTGGCACCAGCTTCACCAGAATTTCTTGCTTCCCATCTTTGTTGATTATTGCAGCTTTGGGTCCGCCATTAAAGGGCAGACGTGCCGCATTGGTTTGACAGTGGTTAACTGTCAAGAGAGTGTTTGCTTCTCACCACTCTGCCTGCCGAAATCCCACTACTGTCTGCGAAGCTCTCCAAGCCTCCACGCCTTGAAGGGTCCTCAAAACGTGGTGAAAAAGTGGCGTTGGAGGGCAGCGTTTGCTCTCACAGCGCCATGCCACCACGAATCATCAACCGGAAGTCCTTATTTTTAAGTTCTATCCATTCCCTTATCCAGATGAGTGATGTTGCTTTGTGGTATATTTCCCAGTCTGGTAATCCTAATCCACCTTTCTCTCATGTGTCCTGGAGGTGTTTTAATTTGATTCTTGCCCTCTTTTCTTGCCAAATATAATCAGTTATCTTTTTGTTGAAGTCTTTAAAGAATGCTTTTCCTGGGTTTATCAGAATTACCTGGAATAGGCATTGGTTTGCTCTCCGTCGCTGCCAGACGGTCCCTCGGGACCGCCAGCCCCGTCGCCTGTAAAGAGCCGCCTTTACAGTTGAAAGGCGGCTCGAAAAACTCCATTTCCATAAGGAAATGTGAGACAGAGCAGGTAGAGCTCTCTGCGAAGTCCCCAGAGTTTTTTTTTACTCTTGGGGACGAAGCAGATGAGGCTCCCTATTTCCCTCGCCGCTGCTCCGGGCTTCGGGAGACCTCTGCCTTTTTGCAGAGCCAGGCGACGAGAACAAGCCTTTTAATGAAAATTAACAGATTGTTTAATCAAAGAGGATGAGATCTGGACCTGGGACCCTAAATCGCAAGTATTTTCATTGACTTTATAAATGATATTGAAGAAAGGAAAAAAGAAATTTAAAATGGTGACTTCTGAGGCTTGAGAAGAGAAAGCTGAAAGCGAGAGTCCTTCCGTTTGAATAGTTAACAAGCTACAAAGTAGCAGAATAAATACTGCTGGCTACAATTGAGAAGAAAAATTTCTACTTTTATGTTTCTTTCTTTCTGGAGATCTGATATTGATTTTGTTTGGAAAGAAGCTTTCTTTTCTTAAAAAAGAGTTTGTCTGTGTGGCAGGATGGCGTTTAAACTAACAAAGCCAGACAAACAAGCAGCGGGGGGAGGGATTCCCCCATTCACAAACTACGTGAACAAGCTTCAAACCTACAGACTCAGAAAAATGATTTTAACTTAAAAGAATTTGTCTTGGAGGAGATGGCAAGAAGGGATGAGATTGTGAACCAGAATTTTGAAAAATTCAAGCAGGAAATTAAAGAATTGATACAATCTAAGTATGACAATTTGAAACAAAAGATTATAACAGTGGCTGATACTTTTTCAGAAATATTTATAAAGATGGATAATAATATTAAGTTATTAGAGTCTAAAATGGAGGAAGTTGATGACAAGATTTATAATTTGGATAATAAAATACAAAGAATTGAAAATGATTTGACAAATATTCAAGACAATAGCTCAGAAGTAAAATTTAAAATGGAAGTTGATCATAAGACTTGCAATGTAGAAAATATAAAACAACGGATTGAAAAAGAAGTTTTAATGATGCAACACAGGTTCACAGAATTTGCGATCAGAATGAGAGGATTACAGGAAAATAATAGAGATGATTTAAGAAAAATATCTGCTGAAATTCTGGCTGGGATTTTAAAGGTTCATCCTGAGGAGGTATTTTGCAAGATTGATAGAGTCTACAGAGTAAACTTTTGGATTGCAAAGCAAAGGCAACTGCCTAGAGATGTGGTGATTTATTTTACAGATAAAGAAATAAGAAATAATATTGTGCAAAAATCTTTTAATTCTACTTTACAACTGAATGGAAGAAAGATTTGGATATATAAAGAGCTACCGCCCAAGATGTTAGTAGACAGAAAGAAATTTGGATTCCTGGTGACTGAGCTTAAAAAACAAAATATTTTATTTAGGTGGGATGTTCCAGTTGGTATAATATTGAGATATCAAGGAGAAAGATATCAATTAAATACTGTTGAAAAAGCGGAAGAATTTTATTATAAGATTCTAAAAATGAGTTCAACATCTTCATACATAACACAGGATAAGCAGAAGGAGTTGGAAATAATGGAAAAACATCGAGCTACAGAGGTCTTTGTAGATGAATCGCTTTTGGATCCTTTAGATGTCTCAGTTGGACTACTTATAAATACGAGAGAAGCGGCGTTGGATTCTAATGTGATGACTCATCAAGTCACAGACAAGCATGGAAATCAACCAGTTGATACACAACTTATAGAAAAGAAACCTGAATGGCGATCTAAGCCACAAAAGCAAAACCAACAAGATCAAGTTATAGATCAGTACGAAAATCGAACAGTTGATATACAATTCATAGAAAGGAAATCAGGATGGAGATCAAACCCACAAAAAGTCAAGAAAAAAAGAAATAGGTCACACAAAAACAAAAATTTTTAAACTAGGCAACAGCGTTGCCAGTTATCTAAAAGATGATTGAATATATGAAAAGACAGTTGAGGCGAAGTATTAGTTTATATTATCTTGAGGAGAGTGACAGATCTCTGCAGTGCCATATTTTTGGGATGTGAAAAGGGCCTTAAACTGTTGGATTGGAATTATCTATTTTGGATTCTTTGATAAATGTATTACGTTTATGCTGTGCTACATGGCAAGAGAGCTACGTTGGGACACGCAGAGGATCTGGTTGTTACCCCATTATGATGGTTGGAATTAATAATCTTGAAGAAAGCCACTACTACAGATACTATATGGAATACAATTATAATGTCACTCGGGTGGTTGTTTTCTTTATATATATATATATATATATATATGAAGATATTTATTATTGATGGGGGCAGATGATAACTGAGGATTCCGAACATACTGTTGGAATTAGGATGTGATGTTACCCTAATATGGGTGATGGAGTTAACAATCCAGTTGAAAGACATTATAGAAGACATTATACGGATTACAAGTTTAAAGTCATTGATTTTATCTATATAAGGGAATATTTTTTTAGTAGGGTGGGCAGAAGAATAAAGATATTAAGAATTGTTATGTATGGTAATTTTGTAGGAAAGTGGGTGGAGACAGGCTAGTTTATTGCTTGTTTAGTTAAAGAAAAGGGATCTTTAAGAGATATACTTATGGGAGTGAAGGAAATGGATAGACTATGAGTTGAATAAATGTTAAATTAGGATTTATTATATAGCTTTATAGTGGAAGGCTGCTTTGAAATGTTATATTATTACATAGTCTTAAAGTGGAAGGTTGTTTTGAAATGTTATATTAATATACATAAAAGGTTTGATTTAAGAGATATATGTATGGGGGAGGAGAAAAAGGGCAGATTATTGCTAAATTGGGAGTTATAATAATATTACTATGCTAAACCAGAAGTTATTATACAATGTTATAGTAGAATGTTATTTTGAAATGTATAGTAAAAGGGGGATATAATAATATTATTAGAAAGAAAGGGTCAGTATTTGGGGGATGGAGCAAGGGGATGGTAAAGTATTATATAATCTGTTATGAATTTGGGTTTTACTTTGAAGAAGTCACAGGGGGAGGGGGGCGAGGGGGGTTAGGGAGGAGGGGGGGAGAAAAAAGGGGGAAAATTTGTATTTGAAAAACTTTTTCAATAAAAAAAAAGAATTACCTGGAATAGGTATAATATTCTTGGTAAGACGTTCATCTTAATGGAAGCAATTTTACCTAAAAATGATAGCTGTAATTTACTCCATAATTCTAGGTCTTTTTTTATTTGTTTGGTCATTTGTTGTAATTGTCTTCTTTGAGTATTGTTGCTTTGTTGGACAACCAAATTCCTAAATATTTAACTTTTTAAACTATTTGTATTCCTAATTTGTCCTCCAATTCTTTTCCTTGTATATTTGTGAGATTCTTCGTTAATATTTTCGTTTTTTGTTTGTTAATTTTGAGTCTGGCTACTTTTCTGTATTGTTCTATTTTTGTCAACAATTTCATTCCTGTTTGCGCTGGTTGTTCTATAATGAATACTACATCATCGGCAAATGCCTGTAGTTTATATTCCTCATTTTTTATTTTTAGTCCCTTTATTTCGTTATCTTTCCTGACCTCATTTAATAATATTTCTAATGATAAAATGAGCAGAAGTGGGGACAGAGGACATCCCTGTCTTACTCCTTTAGTTATTTCAAATTGATCCATTTTCTCTCTGTTTATCCATATTTTTGCTGTTTGGGTGAAGTTTTTAATCATATTTAAGAATTTCTCTCCAAATTTCATTGCTTCCAATTGTAATATCAAGAATTTCCAGTTGAGATTGTTGAATGCTTTTTGCGCATCAAGAAAAATTAGAGCCATTTGTTTATCTGATTTTTGTTCATAATATTAGAGGACATCAATTATTAGTCGTGTGTTGTGTTTAATTTGTTTTTTAGGGATAAAACCATTCTGGTCTGGGTGTATGTATTCATTAATTTTTTTTTTCAATCTTTGTGTAATAATTAGTGTAAATAATTTGTAGTCCACATTAGTGATATTGGTCTATAGTTTTTAATTTGTGTAAGATCTGATTCTTCCTTAGGTATGAGTGTAATGGTTGTTTCAGTCCATGATTGGGGAATTTTGGCTTCTAAAAGTACATCATTAAAGACCTGTAGTAGAATATCATCCATTGGGTATTGACATATTTTATAGAATTCAGATGGTATGCCATCTGGTCCTGGTGTTTTATTGTTCTTCTGTATTCTTGCTTCTATCAGCTCTGATATTGTAATCAGTCTGTTCAGTAACTCCCTTTGGGTATCTTTAAGTTCCTGGATGTTAATTTTACTTAAATATCCTTTAATATCTTCCTCTTGGATTTCTTCTCGTTTGTATAGATTCTGAAAGAAGTTTTTTGCAATTTGTTTTTTATCCTCATTTCTGTGATACACTTCCCCTTCTTCGTCCTGCAATTGGTATATTGTTCTTTTCTCCTTTTCTTTTTTTAGTTTATGTGACAGCCACCAACCTGTTTTGTTTGCATATTCGAATTGATTTTGTTTTGCCAGTTTGAGTTTCCTTGATATTTCTATTGGTGTGGTTAAATTTATTTTATGTTTTAAGAGATTTATCCTTTCTTTAATCATATTATTTTGGGGTTCTTTTTGTAAACCTATTTCATGTTTTTTAAGTTCTGTTAATAAGTTATCTCTTTCTTGTTGTTTGTCTCTATTCTTCTTTGCTTTATAGGCAATTATTAAGCCTCATATATACGCTTTAGTTGTGTCCAACAGATTTTGAAGTGATGTTTGTTCTTTCGTATTTATTTGAAAGAATATATTCATTTCTTTCTTGATCATTTCTATATACTCTTTATCTTTTGTGATTCCTTTATCCATCATCCATCTCTTTTGTTTTCGGTGGCCTTTCCATATTACAATTATTGGGCTGTGGTCTGCCCATGTATTTGTTGCTATCTCAATTTCATTTATGTATTTTCTGAGTTCTGCAATCATCCATGCCATATCTATTCTGGACCATGACTGGTGCAGATTGGAATAAAATGTATATTGTTTCTTGTTTTTGTGCATCTTCCTCCAAATATCTTGTAGTTGCAGTTCCTGGGCCATATCCTTAAATGTGTCTGGGAGTGTTTTCTTCCTGGTTTTATTTTTTTTGTTACTCTGATAATCCATTTCCTTGTCGCTGATTGCATTGTAGTCACCTATGATACATATATTTTCATATTCTAATTCTTTAATTATATTATGTATTCTTTTAAAATATTCATTTTGGTTTCCGTTTGGATTGTAGATTGATACTAATAATATATTTTTTGTTTCCATCTTAATGTAAGAGCCTTGGTACTACAGTGGTTTAAAGCACCCTGTTATTAACACAGCTGCCTGCAATTTACTGCTGGTTCGAATCTCTCCAAGGCTCAAGGTTGACTCAGCCTTCCATCCTTTCTAAGGTAGGTTAAATGAGGACCCAGTTTGTGGGGGCAATAAGCTGACTTTGTATAAATATACAAAAGTATGAAGGCTATTGCTTAACGCACTGTAAGCCGCCCTGAGTCTCCGGAGAAGGGCGGCATATAAATCAAATTAAAAAAAAAAATGTCTATCATCAGAATGCTTCCATTTTCATCTGTGTATATTTGTTTTGCTTGTATGTGTTTTTTAATGTATATTGCTATTCCCCTCTTCTTTTGTTCTGCTAGTGAAGTGAATAATGTTCCTAGTCATTTGTTTTCTAATAATCTTTGATGTTGCTTTTTGATATGAACCTCTTGCAGGTTTATGAAATCCATATTTAATTTCTGTAATTTTTTAAATATATACTGTATGTTCTTTTGGTTGGTATGTTTAAGCCATTTATGTTAATTGAAATCAGCCTTAATTCCTGTTCCATTCTTCTTATCTGTTCATTGTCCTAAGCCTTCTTGTGTTTCTTGTTATGATTTGCGTTTTTTCCCTCGCTCCCTCTTTTTCCATTCCATATCTTCTCTTTTTCCATTCTTCTCCTTTCTTCTTGTTCTCTTTCCATTTCATCTGTGGTATATTCCTGGGTCTTATAGTCTGGTTCTGGTCTGCTTTCCTGTTCTTCTTCTAATATGAAATGTTGATCAAACAATTCTTGCGCTTTCTCAAGTGTGTCAATTTTATGTTTTTTATCTTGCCACATGATCAGAATCCTTCTGGCATCAACTAGCGAAATAATATTTTGTGTTTGTTTAATTGCATTGTCAAAAAATTATAATTTTTCCTCTGCTCTCTTATCCTTGGGATCTGTTTTAATGTTATTATTTCTTTCCCCTTATACATAATTGATTCTTCTCTCATTACTTTATAGATCTCTTATTTCACGGTTTTCCTTGCGAATCTGAGTTGGACTTCCTTAGGTAGCTTATGCCTACGGGCATATTTGTATGGACTCTATAGATTTCATCCATTTCCCTTCTGATCTGTTCCTTGTCTTTCTGGATAGCTTCCGCTATAATTCCCGCCATCAGCTCTCCTAAATCTTTATCTTCAGTTATATTTTGAAACCTAAGGTAGAAGGAAGCTTTTTCCATCTCTAGATATGTAACTGAGTCATCTAGTTCTTTGTTTAGCACTGCTTGATTTTGTTCCATGTTATCTATTTTCTTGTCTGTTTGGTCCATTTTAGCCTCCATATTCTGAATTCGCTGTTCATTCCTGACAATATTCTGTTGTATTCTCTCAATTTTATCGTCCATTTTTTTAATATTATCTTTTATTTCCCTCACATCTGTTTTCAATTCTTCGTGATTCCTTCTAGTTTCTTCGTGGTTATTGGCTATGGATTCTTGTGTTTTGTTCATCCCTTCCTGTATCATGGCTAGAACTGATTGGATGTTTTGTATATTAAATGTGGGGGGAACCTTTTCTTTCTCTGTAGTTAACATTGTGTCAATTGTTTTCTGTTGTGCTGGAGAAGCTATAAGTGATGTCTGATTTGCAATTGCTTTTTTGCTTGTTTTGATTGTCATTGTTGGGGCCATTGTTGCCATCTTTATTTTCTATTTCACAATTTCCCAAATTTTCATACACTTATCTGTCTTATGAGGTCAATATGTTTTCACGTCTGTATTGATATTTAATTTATTTGGTATATATAAGTTAAGATGTACGTAATTTAGTTTTCTATTGTATGATCACTATTTCCAAATGTTTTCTAGTATTGGGAGTCTATACAGCTCTTCAAATTTCACTTTCCAATATTGTTATATAGGAGGATAGGAGAATCAATTAGGGAGAAGAGGGAAAAAACTAGTATTTTAACAGCTCATTGCTCTGTTCTTATTGTTATTAAATCTATTACTGAATTAATATGTATATATGTAATATTATAACCAATGGATATCAATATTTACTATAGACAACAATATAGCTAATAAAATATGTATAGTCATTTTATGCACACTGGGATAGTAAGTAAAGTTAATCTAAACTTGTAATTTCTAAATAATATAAGTGTCCCAAATCAGTAGTTAAGCATAAGAATAAATATATTAAATGTGATTAAGACTGTGTCAATCTATCAATATTTCAATATATAAGTCTATTAATTAATATAATTAATGCAATTTATCAGAATAAATATTAAGTAGATGGAATATTTGAATAGTATGACTAAATATTATTGAAATTAATATTTATCACAATGTCTATATCAATAATCAGTTTATCTAATTTATCTAAATAAGTAACAAGTAAATAATATTAAAATTTCTTAGTATTAATATCCACCAATACTACTTATCAATCAATTATCAATTATACCACAATCAACAATTATTAGTAATTGTTATATTATTTTGCTAAAGATAATCAGGTCTATACGTAGTTAACTATACACTTGTCATACAATTTTCCTTCACTCTTGCATCATCTTCTGCTTAGTCATCTGTACAGTTCTTTGTCCAGGCACTCTTAGACTATCTCTCGCCAAAAGTATCCAACTGTCCAAATCACCAAATGTTTGGGTTCAACACTTTAAGAGTATCACATTCAAAAATCGCTGCTTTCCACTTCAATTCTCTCCTTATTTCTGTCCAATTACCACTTCTCCAATTACCGTTCTTTTACTTCGCTCACTCTCTCTCACCGGTCTTTAATAGCCTCCGTCTATCCGTCTCACAGTCCTTAATCTCGGCCGCTGTGCTCCTGTCACTTGCTTTACTTTCTAGTCCAATTCTCCTCTCGATCGATGTCTCGTTGTCTCTGTTGAAATTTCTTTCCCCATCTTTGTCCTTCTCTCACTCTCGGCTCGCTTCGCTTGGAATCCACACCTGTCAAATTTCCTTCTTTCTCCTGACTCTCGCTCTCCTCACCGATCTCCAAATATTTCCACCTGGTTCACACTTCAGGTCCAGCTCTCCTTCCTCAAATCCGTTTGTGTCTTTTATAATCCACACTCTCTCCCAATCAAAGTCCGAGTCCAAGTACGGTGCTGGTGTTTTCTTGTTCTGAGCACTCTCCCTTTTGCACAGTCTCTGGCTGTCAAACTCCTCTCTGCTCCTCTCATCTTCTCGTTGCCGCTTTATCTGGCTACCGCTCTGCCTCTTGTTTTAGAGCAGCGGTTCTCAACCTGGGGGTCGTGACCCCTTTGGGGGTCGAACGGCCATTTCACAGGGGTTGCCAAAGCCCTCTCTCACCCCCCCACGCCTTCACTCACCCTCACTCTCTGCTCTGTTGGATCACCAGCCGTTCGCTTACCCCACCCACTCCCAATCTATTGCTGCCTCCGGAGTCCCAGCTGATGGCTAGAGGAACAAAAACTGTTTAAATTCTTGCCGCGGGGCTTCAAAGGGCCGCCCTACATCTGATCAGTGTTAAAAGAAAACAAATGAGAAGACCCGTGCCTGCAAAAATAGAAAAAAACAGCCCCTTTCAGCTTCAGCATAGGTTAATTACCATAAGTAGATTTGATCAGCCTCGGACTCTCAGCTGATTTGCTCTCAGCTGTTTTGCGGAGGGCTCTGTTGCTAGCTGCAAAGAGAGGAGCAGATTTTTTTCCCCCTAGCTATGCTGAAAAATGAAACTGAAAGTAAATCAGGATCTTTGTTGCAACGTGACAAAATGAGACAGAGATATATTTTTTTCTTTTTCTTTTTCCTCACCAAAAAAGGTAGGTGAAAAACTGCAAACAATGGGAAATTTAGGGCAAAAGAGGAGGTTCAAGATTTTAAAACACAAAAGAAAAAAAGCTCTATTTAACTAGGGAATTGTAATAATTGAGATACTATTAATTGTATATTGTGTTGAAAGCAGAAATGGTTAAGTTGTGGTTTGGAGGAATGTATGGGGGAAATTATTTGGTTTATTATTATTGGTAAATATAATTAATCAATTTGTAAGAAATTGGATTGCATGGAAATAATTGGAATATTCATGTTCATATTGATTGATATACAAAAAAGATAGTTATATAACTAATTGATTTATATTAAAATGTTGAATTTGTATTAAACAACTGTATTACATAATTAACCAATGTGAGGATGGATATAAAAATAGATGACAATGGGAAGGGGTATAATATAGAATAGGAAAAATTAAATTTGATTAAGATTAGAGATGAGGATGAAGGGTAATATTGGTTTTTTAAAAAAATAGATGAGGAATAAATATGGCAAAAAGAAAATATAGAAATTGTAAATTTAATTGAAATGACTAAACACTGGTTAAATTTGTGAATGGGCCAAATACTCTTTTCAAAGAAAATACATTGTATGTTTGTATGT
This sequence comes from Pantherophis guttatus, assembly GCF_059756535.1. Classification (NCBI taxonomy): domain Eukaryota; kingdom Metazoa; phylum Chordata; class Lepidosauria; order Squamata; family Colubridae; genus Pantherophis; species Pantherophis guttatus. The sequence goes on along the minus strand of NC_142065.1, from coordinate 114,151,193 downwards.
GTGTTTCTAATTATTGCTATTTATTCATATTTGTTCTCTTTTATTCTTTAAAGTTTAACAATTAATTCTTTATCTTAATATCTTTATATTTGTTTGGGGTTGGTTTTCTTCCCTTTCATCTTTTTTATTGTACAGCAATCTTTCTCCTCAAACCTACCATATCTTTCTTTTCTTTCCTTCTTATTTTGTCTTCCCCCCCTTCTTCTCCTTCCTACTTCCTCTTCCTTTCTCCTTCTCCTCTCTTCCTCCCTCTCTTACCCTCACTCCTACTCTAATTTCCCTTCCCTTCCTTCATCCCTCTCTATTGCTGTATCCTTTTATGCATATGGACTACTCAGAGGGCTGAAAAAGTTATTTTTGACCAGTCCTCGAACTTATGACTGTCCTCACATTTTACCTTTTTGCCCTATCTTGTCACCATGGTGAAGAGAAGCAGTTGTGAAATGAGTGACACGGTTGTTAAGAATGCTACAATGGGCATGATGACCAGTCATAAGTGCGAAGACCAGTCAAAAGTGCGAGGACCTGTCATAAATCACTTTTTTCAGCCCTCTGGGTAGTCCTTTTGTGCACATGGACTACTCAGAGGGCTGAAAAAGTTATTTTTGACTGGTCCTCGCACTTTTAATCCAGTCCTCAAGTTTACGACTGTCCTCACATTTTACGTTTTTTGCCCTATCTTATCACCATGATGAAGAGAAGCAGTTGTGAAATGACTGACATGGTTGTTAAGAATGCTGCATGGGCATAAATGTGAGGATGGTCATAAGTGTGAGGACCAGTCAAAAGTGCGAGGACCTGTCAGAAATGACTTTTTTCAGCCCTCTGAGTAGTCCCTATACACATAGCCATGGCCACACGGTCACATGACCAGCTAGGCATGCCCACCCAGTCACATGATCTCCAAGCCACGCCCGCAAAATAAGCCACGCCCACAGAACCGATAGTAAAAAAATTTAGAACCCACCCCTGGTTGCGGGTCACCAAACATGAGGAACTGTATTAAAGGATCGCAGCATTAGTAAGGTTGAGAACCACTGTTTTAGAGTCTCGATTTCTCTGCTTTATTTTTTTTTTCACTTTATAACTGTACTTCACTCGATCAGGTTTCCTCCTTCAATTCTCGTACCGTTGCGATTTATTAATTTGATATCCGCTTCCTGCTCTTCGGCTGTCAACTATTCGGGCCAGCCAAGATGGCTGGTTTTTTCCCTCCAGAATTAGGAGGTTTCTTCTGAACCTTTGGGGCGATTGCCTTTCCCCCCAAGGTCCTCAAAGATTCCTCTTTTTTCTATTGATCTCTCTGGGATCAATAGTGCCAAAAAGGCTTCTTGGATGGGAATTTTTGGAATTTCAAGAACAGAGTCCCGTTCTCTAGTTCCAAACCCATTGACGTCACCACTGGAAGTCTCAGGATCTTGGAGTCTTAATGGACAATCAATTAAATATGAGCTAACAGTGTGCAGCAGCAGCTGAAAAAGCCAATTCAATCTTAAATTGCATTAAAAGAGGGATTCAGTCACTTATCTGAAATGGCATAGGTTCTCCTGCTTGAGTGGGGGGATGGTTTAGAAGACCTCCAAAGTCCCTTCCAACTCATTCCATTCCATTCCACTCCATTTAGTAAGACCACACCTAGAATACTGCATCCAGTTTTGGTCACCACACTATAAAAAAGATGTTGAGACTCTAGAAAGAGTACAGAGAAGAGCAACAAAGATGATTAGGTGACTGGAGGCTAAAACATATGAAGAATGGTTACAGGAACTGGGCATGGCTAGTCTAGTGAAGAGAAGGTATATCTGAGTCTCCTGCAGAATCAGAAATTCTACAAATGGTGTCTAAAAAATTCTGCTGCCTCAGTCAAAATGACTAAAAGTAGCATTGCACAAGCTCCACTCCTTTTATACAGGCGTGCAACCTGGGTGGGGTGCTACTCTTATCATTCTGCCCACTCTGTGAGGGCACATCACTTTCCTAAGAAGGATGAAAACTGGAAAAGTTCTAATCAAAAGCAATGTTAATACGCAGATTTTATAAACCTGGAATATAGAGGATAAAAAGTCATTCCTGCACCAGCAACTACTTATATCTTGGAGGCCATAGGATGTTTCAGTTCTTCTTTTCCCTTCTAAACATTGACAATTAACATGATTTGATGTCAAATAACTGTCTCTCAAGAAGCCTCTGAAAGTGATGACACCTTCAAAGAAGACCTCTGCATCTCTTTAAAATCAGCTATATATCTATACAATTGTACAATATTGGCTGCTTCTGAAAAGTAAAGGTAGGTAAAGGAAGTCAAGATCATGATCACAGTTCTCTTGGCAACAACATGGATATTTTCTGCCTTTTTCTAGAATGTTTTTAATATCACAGTCTAGCTGATAAGTATTGAATAGATGGGCACAGGGACCAATCAGAAGCCAGTAGCTAGAGCGGGAAAATCAAGCGCGGGTCAGTAGTTGAGGCCGCGGACAGCTCCTGTTTAAAAAGGGCTGTCGCGGCTCATATTGCCATTGCTGTTACTGGAGCTGAATAAAGCTGTTGAACTGCCGGAAGTGTCCTGTGTCCTCTGTCTGCATCCACTACTCAACACTGGCGACTAAGGTGGGATTTTCAGAAGGGCAATAGGACACTAGGCTTCACAGACTCTCCACTTGGCAATCAACGGCCATCGAAACTACAACTGGCCAACACAAGATGTCTTCAATAATTCCACCCGTGCCATTCAACCTGGCAGGAGAAGACTGGGAGTCCTATATGGAACGTTTCCACATGTTTCTGGAAGCTAACGATTTTTTGAGCCTTTCGGAACAAAGGAAAAGAGCGTTGTTCCTTACACACTGCAGAGCTACCATTTTTAAAATGGCAAAAGCCCTAGCATCCCTGGCGGAATTGAGAACCATATTCTGGCCAACGCTACAAGGAATCCTGAGGGCACACTAGCCCGCCCCCCCAAGCCTCATCCTTCATGAAACAACACGCATTCTACAGGAGAGACCAAAAGGAGGGAGAGTCCATTAGTGAGTTTGTCACAACCCTGCGCGAGATAGCCACTGCCTGTGAATTTTCCAACTTGGATGAAACAATAAGAGACCAGTTGGTATTGGGACTGAGAGACCTCACCCTACAAAGCCGATTGCTTGAGAAGCCAAGAATAACTTTCCAAGAAGCCATGGAGGAAGCGACTGCGACCAAAGTGTCACAAAAGTTCATAGCCATGATGAAGAAGATGAATAAGGGGCCGCAAGCTGTTAGGAAATGGTTATTGCTTACTTGGTTGGCCAGGAAATATATAAGCCAACATTGTATGTTTGTATTATGTGAATATATTATATAGCTTTAAGAATTGTGCTGAGTCATTGTGCATCCTGATTGGATGAGCTCTGTAGCCAATGTATTTAAGGAGAGCTAAATTATGGTTAGTGTAGACTACTACACAATTTTACCTGCTGCTATACTGTAACTCTTTTTGATCTCTCTATGGTCAACTGTTCATGATTACTGCTTTCTGATATTTATTGAACTGTTTTTATATTGTTCCTGATTGTTCCTTGTATTTTTCTACAAACTGGTAAAAAGATTTTATATCCCTGGATTGATCTTATATTGCACTTTATATGGCTAAGACTTGGATTGTTAAAGGACTATGAATTTGCTTTTCCCTAAAAGTAAAATACTATAAAACCCAGTTTGTCTGTATGTTATTCACAATTACTCTCCAACTGTTTCTGTGCGTAAAACTCTAACGGTACTCTGCTTTATAAGGCACAATTTCAGGTGTAACTCATAAATATCCTTAACAGAAGCAAAGGAAGAGTCCTCAGTCGACTATGAGGATGTGGAGACCGAATCTGAGGACAGAGACGAAGACGAAGTATATCATCTCCGTTCGGAACGGAAAGGGCGACACCAAGAAAAATGAATTTTGGTGTGCTGGATGCAAAGGAAACCATCCCCGGATAGATTGTAGCTAGCTGCCCCATTTGTGCAGCAGCAAAAAGACATAGGGGAAAACTCCAGGTCTATTGCAAAAGGTAGCTGAGCCTTCAGCGCCATGAAGAGAGATTGCTATGGATTTCATCGTAGAATTGCCAAACAGTGAGGGAAATATTGTTATTTGGGTCGTGACAGACCTGTTTTCAAAACAGGCACATTTTATACCCTGACAAAAGATCCCAACTACTAAAAGTTTAGCCAAATTATTCCTAATACACATTTATTGACTTCATGGAGCTCCACAAAGGATCATCTCCAACAGAGGGGTTCAATTCACCTCCAAATTTTGGAGGGCATTTTTGGACTTACTTGGTACTGGCCAAGGGTTGAGCTCTTCTCACCACCAGTCTACTAATGGAAATTCTGACATTTTGAACTCGGTACTAAAACAATATTTAAGATATTTTATTAATTTTCAACAGGATAACTGGACCGAACTTTTGGCCTTTTGCTGTACACTCAAGCACTGGTTTTACCCCTTTTAGAGTAGCGACAGGCCAGGATTTCAGTCCCATGCCTGAACTACCCACAGAAGAACCCACCATCCCCTCACTTAAGGAATGGATGGATAATTTGCAAAACACGTGGCCAATTGTTAGATTAGCCTTAAAGGAAGCTAGAGAGGTTTGTAAAATTCAAGCTGACAAGAAAAGGATGGAACCCAAACCTTTTCATATTGGAGACAGAGTTCAAAATTCCTGAAATTATTACAACCATCAAAGAAACAATGGCCAAAATTCATTGGACCTTTCCCTATCACTAGAGTCATCAATCCAGTAGCAGTTGAACTACTCCTTCCAAAGACACTCAGGCAAGTCCACCGAGTATTCCATATCAGTTTATTCAAGTGAGAAGAAATCACATCCCTCAGACCACCTGCATCTACACCACCTGTTCCCATCATGATTGAAGGTGAACAACACTTTGAAATCAAGGAAATCCTTGACTCTAGGATCCTCAGAAGGAAAATCCAATACTTAGTCGCTTGGAAACATTTACCATCAGCACACAATGAATGGGTCACTAAACACCATGTTAGGGCTCCAATCTTACTGAGAAAATTTCACTCCCAATACCCTAACAAACCTTGTTAATATACTATCATGAAATGTTGTATATATTTGTTGGTTTTTTTAGAGGTGGACCCTTTCGTTTTCTAAGGAGGGTAGCATGTCAGATCCCTAAAAGTGATACTGCCATTCAGTTGGAAGAAGGGGGAGATTTGGATTCGATTTAACTCTGCCCCCATGGCTACATCACTCGTGTTGGCTTAAATTACAAAAGAGGGGAGGCAACATGTTCTTCATCAGTGGCAATGGGTAGACATTTTCTATGCACACCACGTTTAGTCTCCTATAATCAACACATAGACAAAGAGTCCCATTTTTCTTCTCCTGGAACAAATCTGAGACTGCCACTTGTGGCCTTGCTGGTTGGATAAATCCATGTTTTAAATTCTTGTCTATAAAGATTTGAAGCTCTCCTAGCTAACGTGGAGTCATCAAGTAAAGTTTAGGCTTCGGGAGTTTAGCTGTTGAAAGAATTTCAATACTGCGGTCCATGGGGTGATGGGGCGGGAGCGCATAAGACCCTTTCTCACTAAACATATCTCTCAAGTCCCAGTATTCCTTTGGGATTTTGGATTCGCTTACTGTGTAGTCCCAAGCTGCTGCCCCCAGCTCCCTTTGCCTTTGTTTCTCTCACCATTGGGCTTTGGGATCTTTTCCTCTTCCTTGGCTACTTCCTGCCAAATGTTTAAGAGCCCCCTCCTCCAATTCACTTCAGGGTTTCATTTCTGCAGCCAAGACAGTCCAAGTAGGAGCGGCCTCTCCATCCCTGATGCCACTGTAAAATTCAGAGTCTCTTTATGATTACCCATTCTCATCTCTACTGGTTCAGTTATAAAGTTAGCTGGGCCACCTCCAGCTACAGACCATCTAGCTGGCAAAACGCTATGGGCACTCTCAGCTGTTTGCGTCTCAGTCCCAGTTTTTCAGTGACTTCAGGGCTGACTATGCACCTAGTGCAGCCTGAGTCCAATAAAGCCAGCATCCTCCCTTGGGCCCCCGAAGAGGGCACCACTAACTCCAGAGGGAGAGTTACAGGGGTCACCTGGCAACTTATCCAGGGATCATCATCACCATTGCTGTTAGCCTCACCTGAGTTGGTCGGAGTTCCCAAACCCACAGAGCCAGGAGGGGTGAACTCTATGACCTCCAGACTTTTCAGTGTTGTGTCTCAGGTCCTTGGAGCTGGTTTTGTTGCCTCCTCCCTTGGGGTTACCATGGTGCTGAGGTTGGGTCTGCTGGATTGGTATGCAGCAACTTGGTGCCTCCACCCACCAACGTCTGAGGCACATCTTGCTCCTGGGGTGTTTCTTACGCATGGGAGGGAAGGACTCACTTCTCCTGGCCCTCCAGTGTTGATCAATCTCCACTTCTGCAGCCAATACATACCAGCATTGTAGGGTTTGTGGGGCCCTGCGTGAAACGCAGGTGTGGTAGATGTCATAATTGAGGCCATCTTTGAAGCAATCAATGAGGACGTTTTCATACCATGCGGCCAACCAGCATGCCAACTCTTGAAACTCCTTGGTGTACTTGGGCAGTGATCCAGATCCTAGTGTTATGGCCTGCCAGTTGCCAGCGGAGCTGGTGGCACACTCGGATGATGAGGAGGTTGGGGAGGAACCTGGGCCAGTCCTGGAGTCTGGGGAAGGCTCTGATGGATGCTCTGCATTGGAAGCAGAGAGAGAGCCAGGGCTGTCTGACATTTCCCAGATGCCTTTGGAGTCAGAGATAAGTGGGAAAGAAGAACAGCTGGGGCCTGTTACAGATGCGTGTTTGAGCAGAGCTGAGCAGAGCAGAGCTGTCAGGAGAGGAGAACAGTTGAGTACCAGGAGCTGATTCAGAAAGAAAGGTACATGTGGATGCTGAATGGCCCCTCCCTGGCTGGGGAATAAATAGAAGCTAAAGGGGAGTGGCGTGGAGTGGAAACAATCGTTCGGATTTATTCATTGTGATTTGTGTCTCAGAGCCTGCTTGAGTGAGTTTGATTTACAGCTTTGTGGCTGGAAGCTCCCGGCCTGGCAATTATCCAAGGACTGATAACCCTTGGAAGGATTATTGCCTGGACTTTTCTGCATGGGAATGCTATGAATTCCCAGTAGCTAAATAAAGGGTGTGTGTGTTGGAACAAGGGTTCTGTTTCTTGGTTTTGCTAAGGCTGGGTCAGAATACCTAGCCTTGCATTCAGCCAGTGGGTCCTCGAACCATTGGCAAAGGGCTGCCATAAAGTGTCATAGTTATATAGATTGTGTCAGCGTTCCAAGTTAGGCTCTCTTCCAATGCTGACATGAATGAAATGAAACAGAGAGCAGAAGCGGTGATTTATTGCTGAGATGAACTTTTACCTAGTTTTCTGCATGCAATAGATAGTGTTACCTGGGTGACAGAGGGTGGGGGCAAATTTCTGTGAAAAGAATGTGCCGAGACGAAGAGATGGATCTGCATGATGCCCAATGGGATATTGGAGTTGGAGAGCGGAAGGGGAGGTTGTTGGAAGGAGGGGCCAGTTTGGCTGCAACCAGAGTTTAGGCATGTCGTGTTTCTTCTATTCTTAAATAAAAGAGTTTCATTAGAGACTTTGCATTTGAGACTGAAGTTTATTTAAGATAGCACCGAAGCCTGACAGACAGCCAAACTCCCTCAAAGCCAGGCTGGCTGATTTTAAATCATCCCGTTCCCTCCCAGATGTTATGGCTGAAGCGAAGCTCTCGGAGGAAAGCCTGCTTCAAGCAACGAGTGGAGGAGAAGCGGTCGTGATCCCAGCCAGTTTGGAAAGTACGAAGGCTCAACTCTCCCCGCCTTCTCCCTCGGCAAAACTTCAAACAAAGAAGCGTGAACCAGATAAGTACCTGGGGACTGTGCCAAAAGCCTCCAAGGCTGAATTTCCCTCTCCGAAAGTAAAAGACAAGGGAAAACCCCTAAGTAAATTGGGCAGGGCATCCTGGCTATGGGAATGGGAACAAGCCAGAAAATAAACTAAGCGCCAAGAAATTCTAAGGAAGCCACTCGAAAGCCCCATAGATGAGTTGAAAGAGGAATTTGACTGTGCCACCCTTCAGGGGGAGGGGCCATCCTGCAGACCCAAAGAAAAGAGAGAACCAGTCTGGGCTGTTGACCTGAGAGGCCATAGGCCAAGGCGCAGCCCTTCCCCCCTCCACTGCAGGAGAAGGAGGAGCCCAATGACGCATCCATGGGTCCCCCCCCCTCCCAGCAAGCAGCAAAACTTAGATGAGGCAGCACCTCCCTACCCCAGGATGAGAGACGAGGCAGAGGACTATCAACACCAAGGCCGGCCCTACAGAGCTCAGCACAGAGAGGAGAGGGCAGAGACGGAGGAGCCACCCCAGTTCAGAGGGAAGTTCAATGGTGACCCAGACAACCTCACCCAATTCCTCGATTCAGCTGAGATATACATAGAGCATTTTGGACACCTCTACCCTTTCCCCAGAGCCCTAGTGAATGCTATTTCGGAAGGGCTGGAGGGAGAAGCAAAGAGGTGGTCAGCATCCCTCTATAAAAACAGGGCCCCCCCAGCTGCAAGATGCGGATGGGTTCTTGCAACTATTAAGAGTCTGTTATGAGGAGGAGGAGGAGGACCCCTATGTGGAAGACGAGCTCAGAAACCTAATGCAGAAGGGGAAGCCCATCAGAGAGCATATCCGTGAATTCAGGAGAGTCATTGGGACACTGCCTCCCCTACCAGAGCGATTGCTGGTGTATTTTTTTAGAACAAGCCTGGATAAGAGAATTTCCCAAGTGACTGCTTATCGTGACATCCCAAACCGACTCTCTGAATGGTTCCGGGTAGCGATAAAAGTCAACAGAGGGTTATGGGCGAGCGACCCTTCAAAACCACCAGAGGGAAAGGAGAGAGGCCGACCAGACCAGGGGCCACTCGACAGACGAGAAACCCCAACATCACAGCCCTCCCACAGACCAACTGCCCCACGGAGCCCACTGAAATGCTACCGATGTGGGGGGAGCGGCCACATAGCAGCAAGATGTGGAACGCCTAGACCGGGACCAGCTCCACCGCCCAAAGCATGACCGGAATGAGGGCCCAAGCGCGCCACCCACGTACCACGGGGAGCTCCCCAAATCCCGGAGTTTTTCGCTCACCTGACCGAAACCAGAGGAACCCCAGAGGAGGGAGATCAGTTCCCCGAACCCTATGACACGGAGGACAAAGGCGAAGACAACCCGATGGTGAGTGGACCTGTCCATCCTTTTCTTTTCCCCATACGTCTGACAGCCCCCAAAACAGGGGCCCAAGAGACTTTCCAAGCCCTAATAGACTCTGGTAGCACACGGTGCCTAATCAACCTACCCACAGTCCTGATATTGGGAATCCGAGCTAAACAACTCAAACAACCAATTCGTTTTGAGCAAGTTGATGGATCCCTAGTGGGGGGAGTGTACGCCACACACTTGACTGAACCCGTGAGACTAGAACTGGCAGATCACTGGGAGACGATCCGCTTTATAATAGCCCCCAAGATGACAGAACCAGTCATATTGGGACTCTCATGGCTGGACAAATGGGGCCCAATCATTTGGTGGCAAGAGGGGACCCGCAGACTGAGAATAGCAAAGGGGCCCCAACCCCTGCCGCCCCGACCAGAAGAATTCCCTCCCACGCTGAGACCCCAAAGCAGCCCTCCACCACAAAACAAAACACCACCAACACAAGGGTCCCTCCCAGAAGGTACAGCAAAGCAATTGGCAGCTGTACCTACCACCGCCTGTAATGCAGATCAGATCCCAGGGGAATACCAAGACCTTGCAGAGGTATTCAGCGAGGCCGAGTGTGACATTCTGCCCCCCTACCGCGAGACCGATTGTGCCATTGAGATTATCCCAGGAGCTAAACTACCCAAACCTAAAATGTATGCCATGACGCCCCGAGAAATGCAGGAAATGCAGGACTACATAGACAAAAACTTACAAAGGGGATTTATTGAGCCAGTAAAACCAAGGGTAGCGGCGCCGGTCATGTTTAAAGAGAAAAAGGATGGCTCCATGAGACTGGTGGTCGACTTTCGAAGTATCAACGCTGTTTGCGTACACAACTTGTACCCCCTCCCCCTCATGAAAGACATGCTAGCCCACCTAGCTAAAGGGAAGATTTTCACCAAACTAGACCTTCGAGAAGCTTATTACCGTGTACGCATAAAGGCAGGAGATGAATGGAAAACAGCATTCAACTGCCCCCTGGGTAGTTTCCAGTTTAAAGTAATGCCCTTTGGATTGCAAGGCAGTGTTCATGCAGTTAATAAATGAAGTCTTACATGAACACCTTTACAAAGGGGTCCTCGTCTACCTAGACGATATTCTTATCTACACAGAGACCATAGATGAACATATACCCCTCGTCCGCCAAGTACTGGAAAAACTGCTAAGGGCAAACCTATATGTCAAACTGTCAAAATGCGATTTCCACCAATCACGGCTAGACTACCTGGGCTACCGAGTATCAAACGAGGGGATAGAGATGGACCCAGCCAAGGTCCAATCAGTTCTACAATGGAAGCCCCCTTGCACCCGCAGACAACTGCAAAGTTTTCTAGGCTTTGCGAACTTCTACAGACAATTCATCCCCGCGTTCACGAAGATTGCCAAACCTTTGACGGACCTCCTAAAGACAGGAAGCGCAGCGATGAAACCTCGCCCGGGACAACCCCTACAGTGGGACCTGACCTGCCAACAGGCATTCGAGACGCTGAAAGGGATGTTCGCGAAAGAACCCATCTTAAAACACCCGGATCCGGAACAGCCTTTTGTCATCCAAGCAGACGCAAGTGATGTGGCAGTAGGAGCCGTGTTACTCCAAAAGAACAACCAAGGTGATCTACAACCTTGCGCCTACACTTCCCGCAAACTCACCAATACAGAAAGGCGATGGGCGGCGTGGGAGAAGGAAGCGTTCGCAGTAAAATGGGCCTTGTTGACCTGGTGGCACCTACTAGAGGGAGGCCAGAAACCATTTGAAGTCTGGACTGATCATAAAAACCTAGAGGCCCTAAAAACCCCACGGAAACTGTTAGGGTGTGTGTAAAAAGTATTTGTTGCTCGTGCAACGAACAGAGTAGAAACACACAGGGAAGGAGATAAACGTGCAGCTCATGTGAGAAAAATACTTTATATACAAGATAATAAGCAGTCTCGGTGTAAGTAAAACAGTCCAAGGTCATAAACAGTAATATCAGTCCAGTAAGTATCGTCCCTTACCAAAGCAAACAGACTTTAGTAACTCTCGGTATATAGTACCATATAACAATCCAGTTTAACACCAATCAGCAGAAAGATGCAGGAAGCAACAGGAACAGGATCAATCAGGAACAAGGAACGCTTCTCTGCGCTGCTTATTTATGCACTGTAGCCTAATTACAGGGTTCAGCAAACCCTGATTACGTGGCTCAATTATTTCTTAAAGAAACAGATATATTGCCTGACCAACAAGTTAGGAGTAAGCTACAAGCTGAACCTAACATTCTCCCCATTGGGCAGGACAATATACACAATAGATACAGAAACAAAAATACACATCCAAATCATACATTGTACAGTGGTATCAGTTATATTTCAGATTTTTAATCCAAATCTTTCACAACAATTGGTGTGTTTAATGGCACCTTGCGCTTTGGTAAAATTATCGGCAATATTGTCCTCTGATGCGCAATATTCCAATGTAATCATGTTATCCTTAACACATTGCCGAACATTCAGATAATGTATATCAGTGTATTTAGTCCTTGTCTTTACAGCAAGATTCGTTGCCATTGTAATGGCTGCCTGGTTATCTTCATAAACCGTAATAGGATAGTCCATTTTGAATCCAATATCTTCCATCAACTGTTTATAATAAATCAGTTCAGTACATGTAAGTGATAGACAAGAAAACTCCGCTTCCATGGTAGACAAACTGATGTGTTTCTGGCGAATTGATCTCCATCCAATCAGGCAGTTATCCAACATGATTGCTATTCCAGACGTAGATTTTCTGGCAAAACTGGCATCAGCATATGCCTTTAACACCATATTGGCATTTGGTTCTAAATACATAGCAAAATGTAACGTTCTTTTAAGATATCTAAGAATACGTTTTGCAGCTTGCCAATGCCTATCAGTAGGCTCTGAACTATATTGTGCTAGTTGATTAACACTAAAAGCTATATCAGGCCGTGTCCAGTTACTCAAATACGACAAACTGCCTATTAATGATTGATACAGTTCTTTACTGAACTGTGGACTCTGCAAACTATCCTGTTGGAATTCTTGTGTCATAGGAGTCTTGGCAGGTTTACATAATTCCATCCCATATTTTTTCAACAATTTGCAGATTTTATTAGATTGTGAAATTTTAAAACCTCTAGATGTTTTCAGGATATCCAGCCCTAGATAATGCCGTATATGTCCTAGATTTCTAAGTTTAAATTTTGTTTGCAACTGACCGATAATCTCTCTGGCCTCAGCGTCAGTTCTGGTAATTATGGCAATGTCGTCTGTAAAGAGTAACAAGAATGAAACACATCCATCCTGTTCTTTTTTAAACAGACATTTATCTGCTACGCCCTCATAGAACCCAATGTTATGTAATTCCTGCACTATACATTGGTTCCACTCGTAACCTGATTGCCTTAAACCATATAGGCTTTTTTTGTAGCCTCCAACACTCAATGCTATCCTGTGTATCATAACCAGGAGGTTTCTTCATATATATTGTATGCCTCAACGGAGCGTTCAAGTAAGCTGTCTCGACATCTATATGAGTAATAGAGCATTTATTTCTAGCTGCCCAAACCAGCATCGTTCTCAAAGTGCTCGCTCGTAAACTTGGAGCAAAAACCTCATCATAGTCTCTATCTGTCTGTGAGAACCCTTGTGCAACAAGCCGAGCTTTATGGGTTACTACCCCATCTACACTTTTCTTTACCTTGTAGACCCACCTACAGCCTATAAGTTTCTCATTTGGTGGTATTCTTACAACTTCATAGACACCAAGCCTCTTCAATGAATCAATTTCTCTATCCATTGCCTCTTGCCAGGCTTTTTGCTCCTTTTCTGGATATAATTTTATATCATGATAACTGGATGGTTCGATATCTACTTGGCAAACCACTGTGGCTTTATAGCGATCTGGTGGATGCTGGTCCCTGGAAGATCGTCTAGGCATAACAGGACTAACATCAGGTATATTGGGTTCATCCTCCCCTAACCCTGATTCCTGTTCCTGTTCTTCAACCTTAATAGATGGTTTATCATCCATCTCAGATGAACTATCATCAGGAATATGGTCTATCTTAACATCTACATCTGTAAAACCATAGTCTGCTTTTTCTAACCTGTCCCAGCCTTCATGTTCTAGGAATTTAGCACTAGCGCTACACAAAACTTTTGTTGTTCCTTTTTCCCAGAACCTATATGGTTAGCCTCATAGCCAACAAAAATCATTTTCTTTGCTCTCTGTTGGTCCTTCCTTCTCTAACTAACTAACTAACCGGTATATGCACCCAGGCTGGTGCACCAAAAGTATGTATATAACTTAAATCAGGCTTTCTCCCGTGCCATAAAGTAAAAGGTATTTTTCCTGTAGAGGAGTGCACCACATTATTTAAAATATGATTGGCACATAGTATTGCTTCTCCCCACAATTTATCAGGTAAACAAGCATCAGCCAGCATAGTCCTAGTCATAGCTTGTAGGGTCTGGCCTCTTCGTTCTATATATGCATTATGTTCCGGCCGAAAAGGGGCAGAACGTTTATGCTGTATCCCAGCGTCCTTCAAAAACTTAGCCAACTGATGGTTAGTAAACTCGGTTCCATTGTCAGTAACAATGCATTTCACCTTAAACCTCTGCTTCCTTTCTACAAAATGAAGCCAGTTTGTGATACATTGGAACGTATCACTTTTGGACTTCATAAGGTAGCAAAAACCATATCTAGTAAAGTGATCAACTATACTCAAAATATAGCATGCTCCCCGTAAACTGGGTTTCTTTGGCCCTATTAAGTCTAAAAAGACTACCTCCAAAGGTTTAGCTGTTTTAAACCCATTGCAGCGGTTTGCAGGTGTAACTTTACTTTTATGCTGGTTACAAGTATTACAGTTCAGGTATTTGCTGCAAGCCCTTAACTTAATGCCTTTAGACTGCTTCACAGTCGAATGCAACAACCTGAAATTCAGATGACCAAGCCTTCTATGTAGTAAATGTACGCATTCATCATGTGGCTTTACATTTCCAAATTTAGCTTTTGACTGAACTAACAGTAATGACTTATCCCTAATGACAAATAAGTCGTTTTCTAATTCTGCAGTAACTACAGTGCCTTCACATTCCAGCAAACATTTGTTGTTTTTAAAAGTTACTGTAAACCCAGAATGTAGTAATGACTTTACAGATAAAAGGTTATATTTCAAACTAGGGATATAAAGCATGGGTAAAGGGTGCTTACTAATAAAACATTGAACAAGTCCCTCCCCAGCTACAGTCACATTCCAGCCATTAGCTAATTTGACCTTTTTAGTACTTTTCTTCAAGTTTAGAAACAGTTTTCTGTTTTTTGTTATGGATTGAGAGGCACCGCTATCAATCACCCACCAATCACCTCTTATATTAAGAGATGAACTGGTTGCTAAATTACACCCTTTCCTGGGTTTAGCAGAGTTTCTAGCAGACACTTTCTTATTATTACAATATTTTGCAATGTGCCCCTTAGCCCCACATGCATAACAGCGTTTAACAATATTGACATTCTCATATACAGCTTCCACTTTTGGTTGCTGTTGCATCCTTAACTGGTCTCGTTCTTGCCTACGTTTGGCCTCATCCAGTAACCTACCAGTTATACTGGCCAATGTTAGTTCATCTCTAGACAATACTTCTAATGATGAAACAAAAGAGTCATAACTGTCATCCAATGATGAAAGAATAATATAAACTTGCTGCAGTTCAGTAAACACAAGGTCTTTCTCATGTAGCTCCTGGAAAAGCCCTGTCATGGAGTCCAGGTGAGCCATCATGTCTCCTCCTTTCTGAAGATGTAAGCGAAATAATTTCCGTGTCAGGTTGATATGGACACCCACAGAGTCACGAACGTAGAGCTTCTTTAGCTTTGTCCAACACCTCGCAGCAGACTCTTCGCCCCGGAAATGGACAAGTTGCTGGTCTCCCAGTGTCAGGCCAATGATGCATAAAGCACGCTCGTTGTCCCTGTGAAACTTCCCTATCTTTTTGGCATCTTCTTCGTCAGCAACATTCAATGCAGTTATGTCCGGTGGATTATTAACCATGTCCCGCAGTCCTTCTTTTCTCAAAAGTAGACAGCATTTTGTGGACCAGGTAACATAGTTTGTACCATCCAACCGGGTTATGGTAGAATAACTTGTACCTTGCTCAAAAGCCATCATCTTGACTACTACACCCACTGCCTGCACTTCTCACTTCCGCAAAAACAAATTAAAGAGCCCTGGAACGTTCTGGGCCCATAACCAATGTTAGGGTGTGTGTAAAAAGTATTTGTAGCTTGTGCAACGAGCAGAGTAGAAACACACAGGGAAGGAGATAAACGTGCAGCTCGTGTGAGAAAAATACTTTATATACAAGATAATAAGCAGTCTCGGTGTAAGTAAAACAGTCCAAGGTCATAAACAGTAATATCAGTCCAGTAAGTATCATCCCTTACCAAAGCAAACAGACTTTAGTAACTCTCGGTATATAGTACCATATAACAATCCAGTCTAACACCAATCCGCAGAAAGACGCAGGAAGCAACAGGAACAGGATCAATCAGGAACAAGGAATGCTTCTCTGCGCTGCTTATTTATGCACTGTAGCCTAATTACAGGGTTCAGCAAACCCTGATTACGTGGCTCAGTTGTTTCTTAAAGAAACAGATATATTGCCTGACCAACAAGTTAGGAGTAAGCTACAAGCTGAACCTAACAGAAACTGTTGCCCAGGCAAGTACGGTGGGCACAATACTTCAATCGTTTCAATTTCAAGCTTAAGCACATCCCAGGGAGGGAGAAATTTCCTGGCTGATGCCCTCTCCCGGATGCCCCAATACAACAGTGAGCGAGAGCAGGTAGTGAATGCCATCATCCCCTCCACCCAAGCTGTGGCTCAAGTGATCACCAGACGGCAACAACGTGACCAGCAAGGCTGACTTGCAAGTGACTTAACTGCAAAATTAAAAAATGAAACGCTGATAGACCCCTGGTATCGGGACAATCAACATCTCTTGACAAAAAGAGATGACCTAGCATGGAAGGGGACAAAGCTCTATGTCCCACAGACTTTACACATCCTGATTCTCAAAAGAAGCCACGACGTTAAACCAGCAGGACACTTTGGGTTCCTAAAGACTCTGCACCTAGTACGAAGGCAGTTCTGGTGGCCCCACATGAGAAAGGACGTAGACAGTTATGTAAAAAGCTGCACCATTTGTGCCACGATGAAGACAATACCAGGGTGCCCACCTGGACTGTTGCAACCAGTAGCTGAGCCAACAAGACCATGGGAGGAGATTGCAATGGACTTTATAGTAGACCTACCGAGGAGCAGTGGAAATACAGTGATCTGGACTGTAATAGACTTATTCTCCAAACAGACACATTTCATTTCTTGTAGTGGACTGCCTTCAGCCCGCCAGTTATCCAAACTGTTCCTGAAACACATCTACCGCCTACATGGAGTCCCCAGGAGAATCATCTCCGACCGAGAGGTCCAGTTCACAGCAAAGTTCTGGAGGGAGTTTCTACGATCCATAGGGTCATCCCAAGGCCTCAGCTCAGCATTTCACCCAAGCACCAATGGGGAGGGGGAGCAGAAAGACTGAACGCTATGATAGAACAGTACTTAAGATGCTACGTCGACTACCAGCAGTCCAATTGGGCAGATCTCCTATCTTTTGCGGAGGTTGTATATAATAATGCTGTCCACAGCAGCACGGGGCTAACCCCATTCAAAGTAGTGAGTGGCATGGATTTTGTCCCCATGCCAGAGTATCCAAGGGAGTCCTTCCTCAGTCAGTTTGACTGACTGGATGGCAATGTTGAGAGAAACTTGGGAGAATGTTAAGAAGGCGCTGGCAAAGGCGGCTCAATCTTATAAGGAACAAGCAGACAAGCACCAAACTCCCCAAAGACCATTTCAGTTGGGAGAGAAAGTTTACCTTTCCACCAAGTACTTGAGACTTAGACTCCCGAGCAAGAAATTGGGCCCAAAATTTATAGGACCATTTCCTATAATAAAAATAATCAACCCCGTTACAGTGCAATTGCAGTTGCCACGGCTTTTGGGGAAAATTCACCCCGGTTTTCATAGTAGCCTTCTAAAACCTGTAGTGGGGTCTACTTTAAGGCCGACGCCATGTGAACCCCCTGGGCCCCTGGTTGTTGGGGGCCAAACACATTACGAAGTGCAGCGAATTCTTGATTCAAGATGGCACAGGGGGCGCCTCCAGTACTTAATTAAATGGAAGGGCTACCCATTGTCAGAGGCTTCCTGGGTGAAGAGCACAAACATCCAAGCTGACCGCCTTATAGCAAAATTCCATGCAGACCACCCAGGAAAGCCAGGAGGGGGGGTGCGCGGCCAAGGAGGGGCTAATGATACTTATCTTGTTGTGCTTTTCCTTATGGGGTAGGTTACGTCGCAGAAGTGAAGGGAGAGGGGCCGGATGTCAGCGTTCCAAGTTAGGCTCTCTTCCAACGCTGACATGAATGAAATGAAACAGAGAGCAGAAGCGGTGATTTATTGCTGAGATGAACTTTTACCTAGTTTTCTGCATGCAACAGATAGTGTTACCTGGGTGACAGAGGGTGGGGGCAAATTTCTGTGAAAAGAATGTGCCGAGACGAAGAGATGGATCTGCATGATGCCCAATGGGATATTGGGGTTGGAGAGCGGAAGGGGAGGTTGTTGGAAGGAGGGGCCAGTTTGGCTGCAACCAGAGTTTAGGCATGTCATGTTTTTTCTATTCTTAAATAAAAGAGTTTCATTAGAGACTTTGCGTTTGAGAATGAAGCTTATTTAAAATAGCACCGAAGCCTGACAGATTGAATCTTAATCTCTATAAGTTGAAAGAGCAAATCGAAACAGATTTGGGAAAGTGGGGGAAATTGCAACTATCATTAATGGGAAGAATAGCAGTAATTAAGATGAATATATTATCTAGACTGCTGTTCTTATTTCAGACAATACCAATAAAATTGGAAAAGAAATATTTTGAAAACTTGAATAAAATGATATTGAAATTTATATGGCAGGGGGAAAAACAAGAATCAATATGAAAATGTTACAAGATGCAAGACTAAGAGGAAGATTTTGATTACCAAACTGGGAACTATATTATCAAGCAGCAGCATTATCTTGGATAAAAGAATGGATTGTGTTGAGAAACACAAGACTATTAACTTTGGAGGGGCATGATCTACAACTGGGTTGGCACGCTTTTTTATGGTATGGGAAGAACAAGATGCATAGCTATTTTCAAAGGCATTATGTGAGGAATGCATTATTATTAGTATGGGAAAGAATTAGAGAAAAACATTATTTGAAAATTCCAATATGGCTTTCAACAATGGAAGCATTTGTACATCCAAATCTTATTAATATGAGAAATATTATAAGATATAAAGACATGTTATCAGCAACAAGGGAATTGAAAATGAAACAAGAATTAGATGAACTAGGGATTGAAATGGAGTGGTATACTCAGCGGCAAATACAATCGAGATATGAAAAAGATGCAAAGCTATATGGTTTTTACTTGGAAATTATAGTATTGGATGAGATACTCACAGGAATTGAGGAAAAAATGATTAGGAAATTGTATAGTTATTTACTTGAAGTGAAGTTGGAAGAAGAACAAGTCAAAGAAACAATGATAGCATGGGCAAAATTTTTTGGCTACATGATTGAGCTAGATAAATGGCAACAACTATGGGAAAGAAATTATAAATTAACAATGGCCACTGCATATAAAGAGAACCTGTATAAAATGTTTTATAGATGGCACATGCCACCAGGAAGATTGGCAAAAATGTTTAAAGATAAATCAGCTAAGTGTTGGAAATGCCATCAGATACTGGGATCATATTATCATATGAGGTGGACATGTCCAGAAGCGAGAAACTATTGGGCAAAAATTAGAATATGGCTAGAGAAAATGACACAGCAACATATTGACTTAAAACCAGAATTGTTCCTGTTGGGTATTCTTTCAGAGAAGTACAGTAAAGAACACATATATTTGATAATACATGTAACAATTGTATTGAAGGCATTTTATAATGCCTTTCCAGAACAACACCTACCCAGTTAAAAGTCCAATTTTCTATATTTTAAAAGGTCTTTAGCTTTTCTCCCCTTAGTTCCCTTCTTTCGGGTCTAGGATTTTTCTCTTTATAGTTATTCACTGCTTTAAAAAATAGTTCTAAGAGTCTCTTTGCCTGGATTTTCTTCTTCTTTTTCTTTTAAAGTTAGGGTCTAAATAAAAAAGGAATCTTCTCACCCAGCTCCAATCACTATTCATCTACAACACTCCTGCACATTCCTTTGTTGCCTCAGCTGTCCCGGCTTCAAGGCAGCCGTGATGGCTGCCTCTTCTCCTTGTTGTGGATGAGAGGGAAGTAGCCTGGGTCAAGCAGGAGAGTTGCAGCTCTCTGTGACCTGCAGGGCGCCCCTGTTTACTTCACGACCCCTGCAGGATGGTATTAGCTCCTTCCATTCGGACTATCCTCAGTGCCCAGAACGTTCACCAAAGTGCTGGCAGTAGGGGCAGCAAATCTCAGAACCATTCCAGTTCGCATCCAATACTACCTGGCCGACATATTGATACAGTCCTTGACAAAGGCCAGAGCAAAGAGGACTTGGAAATAGCAATACAAGCACTGCAGAAGCATGGATTTTCCATCAACTTCAAGAAGAGCCAATTGACTCCAACCAAGCGAATGCTACATTTGGGGGCAGTCATAGATACCACCTCATGCAAGGTGTATTTGTCATAGGATTGCCAAACCAGCATAAAAGCACTGGAGGATCAGATCCTAACAGCCCAAACAGTGTCTTTGGATCTGCTACTGCACCTCCTAGGCAAAATGGTGTCCTGCATAGCAATTCTGCCCTGGGCATGCTTGCACGCAAGGACATTGCAATGGTTCCTCCTACCACATCAGAGATCAGGCAGGAGCAATGCCAGAATCAGGGTGTGGGTCCCACCAAGGGTGAGGCAATCACTTCTGTGGTGAAGGTCACAGGCCATAACCGGGGGTGTAGCTTCAAGGAGTTGAATCGCCTGACCATCACAACAGATGCCTTGACAAAGAATGCTCCATGGATAAGTGGGGTGGCATAGGCAAGACATTGCCCACATTGAGTAATGAACTTTTGGCTCTGATTGGGTAAATGAGTGTATAAGATCCTAGACAAATTTTCCTAGGTGTGACTTTTTTCCTTGCATGTTTTGTGTGTGTGTGTGTGTGTGTGTGTGTGTGTGTGTGTGTGTGTGTGTAAAGGAAGCAGTATGCTCTTTCCCATATTTGGGTAGACCAGGTTGCTTCAATAGAAAGCCCATTTAATCTCCTCTGGTACAAGCTGACAAAGCGAAGAGAACCTGTGGCTTAGAGGTTAATATCTGCCTAATATGCAAGCAAGCCCAGGTTTGAATCCCAGAAGGGTATGGCTAGCTGATGAGAGCTAAATAGCTTGAAATAGATCTATACTAGTCCCCCTTTATTTCTTTGTCAGTAAATATAAATTTAACACAATACACACACACACACACACACACACACACACACACACACACACACACGGAATAAGTTCACAGAGTTCTTCTTTGTACAAATAAAAGCTGTTACTTTTTCAAGCCTCTTCTTGAGTCTCACTATCTTTGGAACCTCAGCGACTCAGGTAAACTCTGGGACCTTACACTGTCTTCTCTCTTTAGTGGATCGACAGTTTCCTTTATTTTTTTCTTGTTATTTATATGTTGGAAGAAATTTTTTTTATTATTTTTTGTTGCAAGTCTTTGTTCATTCTGAGCTTTTGCTTTCCTGACTTTGTCTTTGCAGATTCTGGCTATCTGCTGATATTCTGCCTTAGTTGTGTGTCCCTCTTTTCATTTTTTTGTGCTTGTCCTTTTTGTCTTTCAATTTGTCAGAGAGATCTTTGTGCAGCTATGCTGGTTTCTTCTTGGATTTCTTGTTTTTCTTTCTCAGTGGTATTGCACTGGCCTGGGCTTTTATGATCGTATTTTTCAGAGTTTCCCAAGATTCTTGAGTTGTATTCACCTTTAGGATTTTCATCCAAGGAATCTTTCCCAAATTCTCTCTGAGTTTGTTAAAATCAGCTCTTTTAAAATCTAAGACTCTGGTATCATTATGTTCTATTCCTTGTGTTTGCATTATGTTGAATTCTAGTATGACATGGTCACTCTCACCCAAGGTTCCTGCAGCTTTAATTTCCTCTATCACTTCTTCTCTGTTTGTAAGAATTAAGTCCAGTATGGCTGTCCCTCTAGTTCTGTCCTCTACCTTTCGGACAACAAAGTTGTCAGCTAGGTTGGTTAGGAACCTATTTGATTTCTCACTAATTCTGTGGAATTAGTCTTCCAATTGATGTCCGGGTAATTGAAGTCCCCCATTGCTATTGTAGTGTGTTTCCTACATATATTTATAAGATTGGTTAGCAAAAAGGACCTCTATTGTTTCTGCTTGATTGGGTGGCCTATAGTACTGTATACACCTATGGCCATGCCATTCTTTTTTTCTTTTATATTGACCCATATGCATTCTAGGAGGATTTTGTCTTTGGTTCCGTCCATTTTTGTAGCAATATAGTGGTCTTTTACATACAGTGCAACTCCACATTCTCTTTTATGGGGTCTGGTTTTTTTGAATAGTTTGTATCCTTTTATCAGTATGTTCCAGTCATGGGTTTCATCCCACCAGGTTTCTGTTATTCCAACTATATCATATCTACCTTCATGTTTTAGTACTTCAAGTTCACACTGTTTGTTCCCCAGACTTTGTGCATTTGTATATAGGCACTTGAGGTCTTTATGCCTGACTCTGGGTATGCTTCCTATGTCTCCTGCTAGGTGTTTGAGTTTGTCTTCCTTCCCATCCCTCCATACTTCATTATTTGACTTGCTTTCTAGGGGTTTTTGCTTGGAATTAGGTCCTGGAGATCCTAAAGGTTGATCACCTCCCCCCTCAATTTTAGTTTAAAGCCCTCCTGATAAGTTGAGCCAGTGGTTTTCCGAAAACATTATTCCCAGTCTATATGAAGTACAACCCATCCCTTGCTAAAAGTCTGATGCTTGCTGCCATAAAATGGGGATGGGAGAACTGTGGAGAATTTTACATTGCAGCTTTGCAACTGTGATTAACTTCAAGGGCATGTTGTCAGTTGGCTCTGGTATGCAGTGGCCTCCGGTTGCCTAGCTACAAGGGGGCTGGGCCAGTGGTGGGATTCAATTTATTTTACTACTGGTTCTGTGGGCATGGCTTGGTGGTCATGTGACTAGGTGGGCATGCCTGGGTGGTCAAGTGATGGGGTGGTCATGTGACTCGGTGGGTGTGGTTAGGTGGTCATGTGACTGGGTAGGCATGGCCAACTCGATATCACTCACATGGAGGGGTGCCTCACCTGGCTTCTCTTCACTCCTCCCCTCCCAACCAGTCCTCACCTCATCTTGCATGTTATAGTGAGAGAGGAAGCTTTTTCAAAGTCATCTTCCCCTTGATACTAGCCAATAAGATGAGATTTTGCTATCAGAAGACCTGATTTCCAAATATTGTTTATTGCCATTCTCTTGGTAAGACTGAATGGAGAGATTTATAAAGAATAACAGAGTTGGAAGGGACTTTGGAGGTTTTCTAGTCCAACCCCTGCTGAAGCATGAGACCCTATACTATTATGGACACATTTCTTCTTAAAAACCTCCAGTGATGGTATACCCACAATTTCTGAAGGCATCCCATTTCTCTGATTAATTGTTCTCACTGTCAGGAAATTTCTTCTTATTTTTAGGTTGGATCTGTTTGATATTGTTTCCATCTGTTTCCATCTCACAGATCCATCTCACAGATACTTCCAGTTGAGCCTATTCTATACATTTTTTCTTGCTTGTGTAAAATCTTAGTTTACTCTCCATTGTCAGAGTTTGTTGCAGAAATAAAATCCAGAAAGCACATACAGGTAACTGATTCACAGTATTCATTGACTTCTCTTTATATATAATAACACATGAAATAAATATACAATACCAATGGCAGATTCTCCAATGTGGTCTTAGTTACAAGCAAAACACAAGCAGAGGAGAGAAAAGTTTCAGTTTCAATTCTCAACACAACACTCAGAGCTACAGAACCACACCCAGGCTCCTTCCTGTCTTGGCTCCTATTGGCTGACCTTGTTACTAAGCTCTATTTATTGGCTGACCTTGTTACCATGTTTCTGCCAGTCATGAATTCTCTGACATTCCTCCCTTCATGACTGGAATAGACATAAATCCAATTAACTTAATATTCTTCCCATGACCTCTATCTGAAGACCCAAATTCATAGTTCCCTTCAAATTACTGAGAATTCCTTTTAATTCCCATCCAACACAATTGGGTTGGTGCAGCAGTAAAGCAACTAAGAATGCTTACTGCACAAGCTATGTCTTTATTTATTATTTATTATTATTAAATTTGTATACCGCCTTTCTCCCGAAGGACTCAGGGTGGTGAACAGCCAAAATTAAAATACATACAGTATAAAAATTAAAATAAATTAAAACAGAATTAGATCAGTTTGGCTTCCCCAAATTTTAAAATCCTTTACCCATAAAATAGCCCATTAAAATTTTAAGCCAGCCCGGCTTGCTGAAATAAGAAGGTCTTCAACGCTTGGCGGAAAGTACAGAGGTCCGGGATCAGTCGTATTCCTGGGGGTAGCTCGTTCCAGAGGGTGGGTGCCCCCACAGAGAAGGCTCTCCCCCTGGGGGTCGTCAGTTGACATTGCTTGACCGACGGCACCCTGAGGAGACCCTCTCTGTGAGAGCGGATTGGCCGGTGGGAGGTTATCGGTGGCAGAAGGTGGTCTTGTAAATACCCAGGCCCTAAGCCATGGAGTGCTTTAAAGATGAGAACCAATACCTTGAAGCGCACCCGGAAGACCACCGGGAGCCAGTGCAGCTCGCGCAGAAGAGGTGTTACATGGGAGTGCCATGTCGCCCCCATAATTACCCACGCGGCTGCATTCTGGACCAGCTGGAGCCTCCGGAGTGTAGCGGTCAGGAAGTCAAGTCTAAGGAGAGAATGGTCTGACCATGACAAGGGTTCGATGACTATATCCCCTGTATCTAGACCATTCAACCACTGACCAGAGACAAAAACCAAGTCCAGAGTGTGTCCTCCTGTGTGAGTAGGGCCATGAATTAACTGGGTCAGGTCCATGGCTGTCATGGAAGCCATGAACTCCTGAGCCACCTCCGATGTTTTACCGATGGACGGCAGGTTGAAATCCCCCATGACCAAAAGCCTGGGGGTATCAACTGCCCACACATTACTTCCAAAAACCCTTAAATATGCCAGAGATGGATTTTTCCCATATAGCACTGCATATGGAGTATCATTAATAGAGGAACTTCACAGCCTATTAATTAAATAATTACCAGTCAACATGGCTTCACCCCAATATGAACGGCTCATACCAGAGTCCTCCAGCAGTGAGTCCTTCATGGTTTGTAAGACTCCATTCTGCCTCTCAACTACACCACTCCCATCTGCTGTGTATGGATTAGTGCATCTGTGTTTTATTCCCAGCTGTCCCAACCATTGTTGAAAACTTATTGAGATGAATTCTGAACCTCTGTCAGTTTGCAGCTGACATGCCTGTTGTTTATATCTTCTTTTTACAAAGCTTACCCATTGCTTAAATTTCTGTAGCACCTCCATTTTACTCTTTAGTAAATAGCAGAACCAAATCTGCTGTAGTCATCTACAATGACCAGCGCATACTTTGCTCCTCCCAAACTGGCTTGCATTGGCCCAACCAAATCTGCATGTACCAAGTCTAGAGCTCTTGTTGTCTGCCTTGTGCTACTCTTGCTCACTGGGAATGCTTTGGACCTTGATGACTTACTTACTGCACAGTCCAGGTATGCCTTACATCCCTTTAAATTTAATCCTTCTGCAAACTGGTCCATCCTTTGCAAAACTCTGAAGCTGACATGGCCAACTTGTGCAAGAGATGAACACATGAATCATGCTGTGGCACATTTCCAAATGTTTGTGCACATTGAACCTTTTGTCCTTGCAACACATAAAGTTTATCCTCTTTTATGCCCTGTGCACATACATTCCCATTTCTCTTTATGAGACACCTCCCACTTCCAAATGTGGTCTCAAATCCTTGCTTGTCTAAACTACAGACACTCAGCAAATTATACTCCATTTCAGGCACACATAATATATCATTAAACCCAGTGGTGGGATTCAAGTAATTTAATAACTGGTTCTCTGCCCTAATGAGTTCTTCCAACAACCTGTTTGCCAAACTGCTCAGAAAGTTAACAACCGGTTCTCCCAAAGGGGTGCGAACTGGCTGAATCCCACCACTGATTAAACCTCTTTTCCAGATATGGAATTTGCACACTGCCTCTTCCAATGACTTTAACCTTCTGGCCATTTGCCAAGGCTACTGCATCTCCAGCATATGGATCCATCCTGTAAAACAATTTAGAATTGTTAACAATTATTTGACTTGCCCCACTGTCTATCAGCTATTTGTCTCTGCTATTGCAATAACTGACTTTTGCTACAGCAACTTGTCCATCAGCTAATTGTCTTCCTTGCAAACAATTCCTGTCTTGCAAATAATTTCTTCCTTGCAAATAGTTTTTTCTTTGCAAACAGTCCTTCTTTAAATGTGTTTTTTTCACCACAAATGAAGCACCGCCTCTTTTGCTGGGCTGTAATCTGATCTCTTCTGATGCTACATTTCTCTTTGCAGACATCCAGTCTGTGGAATTTTCTGTTGTTCTTCTCTCTCTGCTCCTTGGGCCCCCACATCAGGAATTTCTACTCATGGCTTTTTCTAAAATGGTGCTTGTTCTCCTCAGCAATCAAACAAACCTGCAAATGCAACTCCTGCTCTGGTTTGCACTCAAATACTGCAGAAACAATGTCCCATATTTCATTCAGACTGTATAACACTAACAGCAGTTTCTGAGATTCAGATCTCATTCCACGCTGTTCTAACTCCACAAATGTACTCCGAGAGTGCATGCACCAAGACAAATTCCTTGTGTGTCCAATCACACTTGGCCAATAAAGAATTCTATTCTATTCTATTCAAACAAATTTGCATTTGTACAAAATGCTGTTCCACAGATTTTCCTGGTTGCAAACGGGCTCTGTATAAGTTTCTTGATAACTGAACAATATTGCATGCTGACACACTCACATACACACTTCTCAACTTCAGCCAGACTTCCTGTGCAGTTTTTAAATCAGCCACATTGATAAACCATTCATCTTCTAAACTCAAGATGATATAAACTATTGCTTTATCATGCTGCCTCTGATCTGCAGATGCAAATGCCTGGGGTGGGTTAACAACAATATCCCAGAGCTCCTTAGCCTTCAGGAAGCACTCCATCTTTGCAACCCAAATAATATAGTTCTTCTGTCCCAAATGAGGCAGAGAGTTCTCCTTAAATTCAACAGCAGCCATCCTGCAAGCTTTCTCTCTGCCTTCTTCTCTTATTTAACCCAGGCAGTCCCTTCAGCTTAATTACAATTCAATCTTTCTGTGTGCTCTGGGCCCATAACCTGTCAGAGTTTGTTGCAAAAATCAAATCCAGAAAGCACAAACAGGCAGACTGATGCAGCAGGATTCATTAACTTCTTTATATACATAATAACACAGGGAGTAAATTTACAATGCCAACAGCAGATTTCTTCCAATGTGGTAGAAAGGAGAGATTGCTTTCATTTCCAGCAGTTCAGAGCAGACAAGTTTCATTTTAGAGCTGAGCACAGAGCTAAGCCATGCCCAGATTTCTTACTTAAGTTTCTGTTCCTAAACAGCCCTCATTGGCTGATCCAGTTGCTATGCCTATTCATTGGCTGACCTTGTTACCATGTCTTCCCAATCATGAATATTCTGACAGGGCCAAAGCCAAAAGGATGCTCAGCTGTGGATGTATCTGGTGGTGAAAGGAAAGTCCGATGCGGTAAAGATCTATTCTCCATAGAAACCTGGAATGTAAGATCCATGAATCAAGTCAAGCCGGACATGGTCAAACAAGAGATGACAAGATAACATTGACATTTTAGGAATCAGCAAACTAAAATGGACAGGAATGGGTAAATTTAATTCAGATGACCATCAGGTATACTACTGCAGGCAAGAATTCCTCCGAAGAAATGGAGTAGCCTTCATAGTCAATAAAAGAGTAGGAAAAGCAATACTGGGATACAATCCCTAAAATGACAGAATGATCTCAGGGACTATTCAGAATAATGAAGAAGAGAAAAAGAAGAAAGCACAAGATTACTATGCAGATCTTTTTAAAAAGGAAGAAATACAATGGAGAAGATTGATAATTATTTAATGGAGGAAGAAATTACACCATTAGGGGAGGAAAAAAGGGAACTGTTGAATAAAGAAATAACACCAGAAGAACTGAGAGCGGCAATTTTAAGACTCAAGAATAACAAGACGCCAGGACCGGATGGTCTCCCAGGAGAAATTTATAAAAAATTGGATGAAATTATAGAACCAATATCATTGGAAATTTGCAATGAAGCGTTATATGAAGCGAAGATACCAGAATCGTGGAGGGAAGCATACATCACCCTACTTCTTTTTTTAAAAAATTTTTTATTATATTTTTATTGTTAAAGAATAACAAAAAGGAAAAAAAATCAATACAAAAATCAATAGTAAGGAAAGAAAAAAAAATTTTCCCCCAACGTGCTATACAAATGGAAAGGAAGTTTTAGGAAATTGAAGTCTTCAATTCTTCCAGAAATCTCTTTGATAAGGTACTGGTGCCGATTCATCCAATCTCCCAAGTGCAAAGTCCACAAATGGTTGCCAAGTGTTCCAAAAAACATTTTCTTTATATATACCACTTCTAATTTTAATATCACAAGTCAATTTATCATTTAATGCAAATTTCCATGTTTCATTATACCATTCTTCTAATTTTAAGTCAACATTTAATTTCCAATATCTAGCAATTATAATTCTCCCCATTATAACCAAAATCCTCACCAATTCTCTTTCTCCAGTTGTTAATGTTGTTTCATTCAATATTAATAATAATATGGTTTCCAATTTCAATTTGACCCTCTTCTTATCATTTCAAATATTTCATCTTCTATCCTAGACCAAAAAAGTTCAACCCCATTACATTTACACCACATATGAGCATATGTCCCGAGTTCCACTTTACATCTCCAACACATTTTATCCACTGTATTATCCATTTGAAAAAGTCTTATTGGGGTCAAATACCACTTCCAAATAACTTTATAGTTATGTTCTTTAATCCTTATTGATAATGTCCTCATTATTCTACTAACCCAGTTCATATTCCAATTTTGATCAGAAATTTCAATACCCAGTTCTTTTACCCAATTCTCTTTCATTACCCTTTGTGAATTATTATCAAAGTTAATAATTTTATAAATTTTACTAACTAATCCCTTTGGCCCAATTTCATCTTTTATTATTCGGGATGTCAAATTTTCAAATTCCGTTTCCTTTCTACTCTCATCATTCCTTTCTTTGCATTTCCTATTCCATTTATTCATTTGAATTCTTTCAAACCAATTAATATTTAATTTTCCATAAATTTCCTCTTTCCTCATTTCATTTTCTATAAATTTCAACCATTCACTAATTGTTTCCACTTTCTCTTCTATTATAATCCTCTCTCTGTTACTATTTAATTTCATTGGGCAGTTCTCTTTCAGTTTACCTAAATACAATGCGTCTGGTATTAATTTTTTTGCTACTCTGTCCCAATTTTTAGTCAAACTATTTAACCAATAATTACAAATTTTAACCTTACCTTTAAGATTTTCCAAAAACCATTTGTAACCAAACTTCTTTATTTCCTTCATTTCCAAGTTACCCCAAAGTTTAACATCTCCTTTTAAAATTTTTACTACTGTTTTTATATTAAATGCGCTATAATAGTTTAATAATTTTGGAATTCCTAAACCACATTGTTTGTGGTTCTGATACCACATTTTCTTAATCAATCTTGGTTTTTTATCCCCATTACAAAATTTATCTAATTTTTTTTGATATACTTCAATGTCCTTCTCGGTTAAAAAAATCGGAGGCATCTCGAATAAAAAGTTAAATTTAGGAAGTAACATCATTTTACATAAAGCTACTCTACCAAACCAAGATAACTTAAGTTTTATATATTTTTTATATTTCCCAATTTTCTCTTCAATTTCTTTTATTACTATGTCATAATTTAGTTTCTTTAAATTTTTAATTTTAAGTGAAAGTATAATACCTAAATATGTTGTAAATATTGTTTTCCTTATCAATTTCCATTAATAATTCTGATTTTGCCCAATTTACTTTCAAACCAGTCATATCTTCAAATTCTTCCAAATGTATTTGAACTCTTTTTATATCATTTGTAATATTATTTAAAATGACAAGAGTGTCATCTGCATATAAATTAACTTTGACGCCTTTATAACCTATTAATTCTGAATCCTCTTCAATCAAAGTTGTTAAAATTTCCATTGCTAATAAAAATAGGGTCGGAGACAGGAGACAACCCTGTCTTGTCCCTGCTTCTGAAAGAAGGTACAGATAAGAGTCAAATTAGAAATTATAGACCAATATCCCTTTTAAATGCGGATTATAAAATATTTATGAATATAATTGCAGAAAGGTTGAAAAAAATACTAAACAATATACTATACATTCTGATCAAAATGGTTTTCTTCCCAATAGACAAATAAGGGACAATAGGAGAATAATTGTAGACACTCTGCACATCCAGAGAAACAAGTGGCTCTTGTTTTTCTGGATTCCCAAAAAGCTTTTGATAACCTGAATTGGCAATTTATGATTAGGCAAATTAAATTAATGAAATTTGGAACTAAATTTGAGAATATGATAGAGGCAATATATAAATCACAAAGGGCAAAGGTAATAGTGAATGGGGATACTACAAGTACATTTCAGATGAACAAGGGGGTACGACAAGGGTGCCAATTGTCACCATTGCTTTTTATTTTAACACTAGAAATCCTATTAAACAGAATTAGAGCAAACTGTAAGGTAAAGGGAATGAAGATTAAAAGAGAAGAATATACGGCACAGGCCTTTGCAGACGATGTGGTATTTCTTATTGAAGAACCTCTGGAATCAGGCCCATTCCTACTGCAAGAAATAGGAAGGTATAGGGAAGTATCAGGGCTTAAAATTAACAAAGGGAAAACCAAAATGTTGGTTAAGAACTTAACAATAACCCAGAAAAAAGAACTAGAAAAGGAATTGTACTTACAAATTGTTTAAAAAATTAAATATCTAGGGATATGGTTAACAGCGAGATGCTCATCACTAAAAGAAGATAATTATGTAGCTTTGGTCCAAAAAATAAAAAAGGATCTGGAGAAGTGGGGGAAATTACAAATATCGCTTTTAGGTAGGATAGCGTCTATTAAGATGAATATCCTACCTAAATTACTATATATATTTCAAATGATACCCATCCCATTAGATAAAAAATTCTCCACAGAACTTAATAAAATTACCACCAAATTCATATGGTCCGAGGAAAAGCCAAGGATAAAATTACGATCACTGCAAGATAGTAGATGTAGGGGCGGTTTTGGTCTCCCGGCGTGGGAAATGTATCATAAAACAGCTACATTAGTTTGGATAGGAGATTGTGTCAATTTAAGGAATAGAAGAATTTTAACTTTGGAAGGACATGACCTACAAAAGGGGTGGCATGCTTTTATGTGGGACAAAAGGAACAGGACTCAATTATACTTTTTTAGACATAAAATTAGAGATGTACTGATACGAGTTTGGGAAGATGTAAGGAGGAAGCATTATATGAAAATCCCATGGTTGGCTATCAACCATGGAAGCTATAAGGGAGAGACTGGAAGCGTCGCAGCGATGCTGGCTGGAATATAGCGAAGCTCCAATGAGCTTCGCGAAAACCCAGCCAGACAAACCGCTGTTGGGAGGTCTTCAGACCGGAACCATCTTGGAGGGACGGGGGAGAGAGAGATGTGTCTCGAAAGACCAAAGAGGAGCAGGCAAGATCCTTGGAAAGTCGGAGACAGCTCTTTGACCTGGCAGTGGGGGAGACGGCTATTATGACCGCTATAACTGGAGCAACCGGATTAAGATATGAGCAGGAGTGGAGATTGAACAGAGTATTGTTACCGGGTGAGTAATTGGCCAACTCACAGGTAAGAAGAAAAAACTTTTAAAAGCTTGAAAGAAGTCCCAACGACTAATTAGCAGCTAATTGGCACACGAGAATCTAAGCGGAGGGGAAAAAAAGGAACTTTAAAATTAAAACTAAAGCCCTAAAAGGAACCTTCCACCTGGATTTAAAACTGGATTCGGAAAAAATTAAAACAAGACAAGAAAAAAGGAGATAGAGAAATATTCTTTAAACAGCAAAAGGATTTAATTTGGAGAAGAGGAAATAATCATTTTTGTTCCAAATTATTTCCCAATCCTCTAGTTTGATATTATGTCCAATATTCCTAACCCAGGCTATCATAGCTCCTTTTACTATGTCTTCAGCTCTGTCAAATTCTAGTAAATAATTATAAATTATGGTTATTAATTTTTTATCTGGGCCAATCAATATTTTATCTAATTGTTTTGGTAGAATTTCAATGCCATATTCATGTTTATCTTTTATATATCTTGATTTTAATTGTAGATAAGGCCACCAATCTATATTTATTCCCTGTTCTTCCAATTCTTGCCTACTTTTTAGATTTCCCTGGTTATCTAAAATTTCGCTGTATTTTACCATTTTACTTAAATTCAATGTGTTAGGATGGATCATTGCTTCCATCGTCGAAACCCAATTAGGGATTTCCATATAATGTTTTTTCTTAATTTCATGCCATGTTTGCATTAGAGCTTTTCGTATTTTATGTTGAAAAAAATGGAATGAGATTTGTTCTCTCTGTCCCATAGGAAGGCATGCCATTCTTTTTTAAAATCATGTCCTTCCAATGTGAGTAATCTTTTATTTCTCAAATTGATCCATTCTTTAATCCAAACTAGAGTTGCTGCCTGATAATAAAGTCGCCAGTCTGGGAGCCCTAAGCCACCTCTGCTTCTACTGTCCTGAAGGTCTGATAATTTTATTCTTGCTTTTTTCTTCGCCCATATAAATTTTGTTGTAATTTGATTCAGTTCTATAAAAAAATTCTTATCTAATTTTATGGGAATGGTTTGGAAAAAATATAACAATTTTGAAAAATATTCATTTTAATCATTGCAATCCAAACCCAGTAAGGATAGATTTAATGCACCCCATCTTTCCAAATCAGTTTTAATTTGTTGCATAAGCTTTACGTAGTTGTCTTCTTTGATTGAAAAGCACCTCACTGTCAGCCAAATTCCTAGGTATTTAACTTTTCTCACATTCTGTAATCCTAATTTCCCCTCTAATTCTCTTTCCTGTTGTATTGTTAAATTTTTGACTACCATTTTTGTTTTTGTCTTATTAATTTTAAGACCCGCTACTTCCCCATATTTTTCTATTTCCCATAATAATATTGGTCCTGTTTCCTTTGGGTCTTCCAAAAAAAATACCAAATCATCCACAAATGCCATTAATTTATATTCTTCCGTTCTAATTTTGGTTCCCTTAATCTCTCGGTTTGCTTTAATTTTCATCAGTAGTGATTCTAAAGTCAAAATAAAAAGCAGAGATGACAGTGGGTATCCCTGGAGGACTCCTTTCTTTATTTCAAATGTTTTTGTAATTTCTCCGTTTATTATTATGTTTGCTTTTTGAGATGAATAAATTGCTTCAATCATTTGTTCAAATTTGTCGCCAAATTACATTTCTCTACTTTGACTAATCATATATTTTCAATTTAAATTATCAAATGCTTTTTGCGCATCCAGAAAAGCAAGGGCAATTTGTTTCTCTGGATGCACCTCGTAGTACTCTAATATGTTCAATACTATTCTTGTGTTATCTCTAATTTGTCTAGAAGGGAGGAAACCATTTTGGTCAGAGTGAATAATCTCATTCAGTATTTTTTTCACCCTTCCTGCTATGATAGCCATAAAAATCTTGTAGTCTGCATTCAGAAGTGAAATTGGCCTGTAGTTTTGAATTTGATTTGGGTCGGTACCTTCTTTCATAATTACTGTGATATATGCTTCTCTCCAGGGGTGGGTTTTAAAAATTTTCACTACCGGTTCTGTGGGCGTGGCTTATTTTGTGGGCATGGCTTGTGGGGGGTAATGTGACTGGGTGGGTGTGGCCATTTTTTAAAACTTTTAAAAGCATTTTTTCTACAACCTTAAGAGGTTGCAAAAAAAATGCTTTTAGAAGCCTCTGATGATCAGGCAACTCAGCTGGGATTGCCAGAGGCTTTTAAAGGCATTTTTTTTCCCTACAACCTCTTCGGCTGAAGAGGTTGCAGAAAAAAATGCCCAGCCTCAGCTGGGATCGCCAGAGACTTTTAAAGGCATTTTTTTTCCCTACAACCTCTTCGGCTGAAGAGGTTGCAGAAAAAAATGCCCAGCCTCAGCTGGGATCGCCAGAGACTTTTAAAGGCATTTTTTCCCCCTACAACCACTTCGGCTGAAGAGGTTGCAGAAAAAAAATCCTTTTAGAAGCCTCTGACGATCAGGCAACTCAGCTGGGATTGCCAGAGGCTTTTAAAGGCATTTTTTCCCCTACAACTTCAGCCGAAGAGGTTGTAGAAAAAATGCTTTTAAAAGCCTCTGAGATCACAGCTGAGCCGCGCGATCATCAGAGGCTTTTTTTTTAACTTTTAAAAGCATTTTTTCTACAACCTCTTCGGCTGAAAAAATGCTTTTAAAAGTTAAAAAAAAAAGCCTCTGATGGGGTGGGCGGGGTAAGTGAGTGGTGACCGGGCCAGGTACCGGTTCAGGGGCATGGCCAGCCAATGTTTTTTTTCCCAAATCACTTTTTTTATTTTAAAAACAAACATAAAACATAAAAACATCATCATTCCAAATAATTACAGACAGTGTATCGATCGGTTAACATCCTTTTGTGCTCCCTCTTCTTTTCAAAATATCACTATACATCCAAAGCTTATTTTCATAAAAATTATTCCACTTAATTTATCTCAACATCCACATATTATATATTTATCTCCATGTTTTATTGTCCATCCATTGATAAAATAAATCCCATATCAAATAATATTGTTTATCTTCCTGTTTTCTTATTTCAAATTTCAATTTACTCATTTCAGCACAGTCCATCATTTTCTTAATAATTTCTTCATCAGTAAGTGTCTTTTCTTCTTTCCAATTTTTAGCAAATACAATTCTAGCCGCCGTTAAAAGATTCACAATTAAATATTGCAATTCTTTATTTTATGTCTCTGGTAAGATCCCTAATAAAAATATCTCTGGTTTAAAGTCAATATGTCTCTTTGTCATTTTTTCCAACCACGTGTTGGAATCTTAGTCTAATATCTCTTTGCTTCTCCACATGTCCACCACATATGATAATAGAATCCTGGAGTCTGATGACACTTCCAACATTTCTCTGATTTATTCTGGAACATTCTGGTTATCCTCGTCGGGGGTAAATGCCACCTGTAAAACATCTTATACAAATTCTCCTTATATGCTGTTGACATTGTCATTTTATAATTATGTGACCACAATTTTTGCCATTTCTCTAAATCAATACCATATCTAAAAGTTTTCCCCATGCTATCATTGCTTCTTTAACTTGTTGTTCTTCCAGTTTTACTTCTAACAAATATCCATACAACTTTTTAATTATATGATCATCAGAGCCCATTAAAATCTTATCTAAATTAGTCAAAACATTATAAAAACCTTCTTGTTTGAGATCCTCTCGATATCTAGAAAATATTTGCATATATGAAAACCAGTCCATCTTACATCCCTGATCTTCTAGTTCCTGCTTTAATTTAAGTTCACCCTTTTCATCCAATAATTCATTATATCTAATAATTTGTTCCCTTTTAAATATTACTGGATATGAAAAAGTTTCAGTTGTAGATACCCAGACTGGAATCTTCAAATAATGATATTTTTTGACCTTCTCCCAGTTCAACCATAAAGCTTCACATATCTGATGTCTTCTAAAATACTCTTGTATTTTTATTCCTTTGTACCATAAAAAGGCATGCCACCCCATCAACAAATCATGTCCTTCCAAATTCAATAATCTGGTATTTCTCAAAGTTATCCATTCTTTAATCCACATTAAACTTGCAGCTTGATAATATAATTCAAAATTAGGCAACCCAAAACCACCCCTAACTTTAGCATCTTGTAACAACTTTAATTTTATTCTCGCCTTTTTTCCTTGCCAAATATATTTCAATATCATTTTATTTAACTCTACAAAAAACTCCTTACCCAGCTTAATTGGAATTGTCTGAAATAAGTACAAAATTCTGGGCAGAATATTCATCTTAATAGTTGAGATCCTACCAATCAGAGATAACTGCAAATTTCCCCATTTCATCAAATCTTGGCCTATCTGTTGTTTAAGCTTATTATAATTATTTTCTTTAAGAGCGCTACATCTTGGTGTTAAATATATCCCCAAGTATTTTACTTTATTTGTAACCTGCATTTTTGAAACCTTCATCAGTTCTTTTTGCTTTTTCAACATATTTCTAGTCATTATCTTTGTTTTATCTTTATTAATGTTCAAGCCAGCTACTTTCCCAAATTCTCCAATAGTTTTTATCAATTTATTTATTGTTGTTAATGGTTCTTCAATAATAAAAACCAAATCGTCTGCGAAGGCTTGTAGTTTATATTCTTCTTTTTGAATTTTCATGCCTTTTATCTCTTTTTCTTCTCTGATCTGTCTGTTTAAGATTTCTAAAGTCAATATAAACAACAATGGGGACAGTGGGCATCCTTGTCTAGTATCTTTTTCTATTTCAATAGGATCAGTCAATTCTCCATTTATCATTACTTTTGCCGTCTGTTTAAAGTATATGGCTTCAATTGCCTGTATAAATTTCCTACCAAAGCCCATCTTTTCCATTTGGAGTATCATAAATCACCAATTTACATTGTCAAAGGCTTTTTGTGCATCTAAAAATACCAAAGCCATCTGTTTTTCAGGATGTGCTTCGTAATACTCTAATGCATCCAAAATTATTCTTATATTATCTCTAATTTGTCTTTTTGGGAGGAATCCATTTTGATCCACGTGTATAAAATTATTCAAATATCTCTTAAGTCTTTCTGCCAGTATTGAAGCAAAAATTTTATAGTCTGAATTTAGCAAGGATATTGGCCTATAGTTTTTGATTTGTTGTGGGTCTGTATCTTCTTTATGTATCAATGTAATATATGCCTCAGTCCATGATTTAGGTATTTCCTTCTTTGTCATTGCTTCAATCATCACCTCCAATAATGAAAGGGTCAAAGACTCTTGTAATGTCCTATAGTATTCAACTGGTAAACCATCTGGCCCTGGTGCCTTCCCGTTCTTTTGCTTCTTGATTGCTTCTGTTAATTCCATCATTGTTATGTTTCTTTCCAGCATCTCCTCCATATCTTTAGAAATCCAAGGTAATTTTGCTTCTTGTAGATACTTTAACACTTTCTCCTCTTCAATTGTCTCTCTTTTGTAGAGTTGTCTATAATACTCTTGTATTATCATCCCCATCTCTTTATTTCCAAATTTACTTTGTCCTTGTTCATCACTAAATATGTTATTTTCCTTGATTCTCTTTCCTGTTTCAATTTATATGCTAACCATCTGCCTGTTTTATTTGCATTTTCAAAATAGTTTTGTTTAGTACTTCTTATTTTTTGGGCTAATTCTTCTTTCTCCAGTAAGTCCATTTTATGCTTTATTATATCCATTTTAATTTTGACATCCTTCTTATATGGGTCTTTCTGGAGTTCCTTTTCGAGCCTTCTATAATCATCAGTCAAATTTTTGAGGTTTGTCCTTTTTTTGCATTCCTTTTCCTTGTGTAATCTATAATTAGTCCTCTGGCATATGCCTTCATTGTATCCCAATGATTTTGTATCAATAGCTCTTCTTTCTTATTTTCTTTCAAGAAAAAAGCCAGTTCTCTTTCCATTTTCTGCACAAAGTCTTTCTCTTTTAATATTGTATTATTTAAAGTCCATCTAGATCTTCTTATTCGTCCTTTCCAAGTTATTATCACAGGGTTATGAACCACCCATAAATTAGTTTCTATTTCCACATTTCCACATATTCTATGTTCAGCAGCAAGTCCATTGTTGTCCATATCATATCTAATCTGGACCAAGATGAATGTCTATCAGAATAAAAAGTATATCGTTTGTTTTCCCTGTTTCTTTCTCTCCATGTATCTTTCATACTTATTTCCTCCATCATCTTGAAGAAAGATCTTGGCAATATCTTTCTGGTATGTTTTATTGCTTTATTCATTTTGTAATCCAAATTTTCATCCACAATTCCATTAAAGTCCCCCATCATACATATATATATATATATTTTTTAATTTGATTTATATGCCGCCCTTCTCCGAAGACTCAGGGCGGCTTACAATGTGCTCAGCAATAGCCTTCATCCTTTTGTATATTTATACAAAGTCAGCTTATTGCCCCCACAAACTGGGTCCTCATTTCACCTACCTTAGAAAGGATGGAAGGCTGAGTCAACCTTGAGCCTTGGCGAGATTCGAACCCTGCAGTAATTGCAGGCAGCTGGTCTTAATAAGCTTAATAACAGGGTGCCTTAAACCCCTGTAGTACCAAGGCTCTTTTCCCTTTCAATTATTTTGTTATGTAATCTTCTATAAAAGTCACTTTGGTTTTCATTTGGAGCATATATTGCTATTAGAAGGATTTTCATATTATTTTCAATTATTTCCACCATCAAAATTCTACCTTCTCAATCTGAATATTTTTGTTCCGCCAATATTGCATTTTTAATATATAATACAACACCTCTTTTTTTACTTTGCGATAGGGATAAAAAGGTTTTTCCAAGTTTTGGTTGTGTTAATAAGTATTCATGTTGTTTTTAATTATGTACTTCTTGTAAACAAATTATGTCAGCTTTTAATTTCTCTAATTTGTGGAATACTTTCTTTCTTTTAATAGCTGAATTAAGTCCATTTATATTTATTGAAATTAGTTTCCTTTCTTCCATATTCATACTTTATATGAAGGTTTTATTGCTCTAGTTGATCTTATTTCACGTTGTTCCTTTTGTTGGGTGACTTCTCCAACTGCTCCCTCAGTCGACTCAAGCATTGCCAATTCTTCCTCTGTAAATTTTATTGGAACTACCGGTTGGGTTTCAAATTGCATTTCCATTTCTTTTTCTCTGAGAAATTGATCATAAAAAGCTCTTGCTTTATCAATCATATTCAATCTGTATCTTTGAAGCTGCCATGTAAGAGTTAATCCTTCTGGGGTCAGCCATCTATAGTTAATTCCTTTTTGAATCAAAATTTTTGTCAAAAACTGGTATTCTCTTCTCAACTCTCTAACTTTCCTTGGTATTTGTCTCAAAACCACCACTTCTTTTTCTTTGTATTTCAAAGTTTTTTCTCTCACTACCTGGAGAATTCGTGCTTTAATCGATTTCTTAGTAAATTTTATATGTACCTCTTTTATTTATTTATTTATTTATTTATTTATTTATTTATTTATTATATTTCTATACCGCTTTTCTCCCGTAGGACTCAAGGCGGTGTACAGTCAAGAAAAATATAGACACACAAACATCATAAAATTGCTAATTAAAATTATTACTTAGTTTGGTCAATTAAATAAAACCCAGAATTAGATAACATTTAAAAAA
Organism: Pantherophis guttatus; assembly: GCF_059756535.1. Taxonomy (NCBI): domain Eukaryota; kingdom Metazoa; phylum Chordata; class Lepidosauria; order Squamata; family Colubridae; genus Pantherophis; species Pantherophis guttatus. The sequence goes on along the minus strand of NC_142065.1, from coordinate 114,112,068 downwards.
TCATTCACATGTTCGTATATTTAGCCCCGCCTGTTGGAACATCAGGATCTTGAGGGCACGGCGGAAAGCACGGAGATCAGGGATATTCCGTATCTCCGGGGGCAGTTCATTCCAAAGGGTTGGAGCCCCCACAGAGAAGGCCCTCCCCCTGGGAGTCACCAGTTGACATAATTTGACTGACAGTACCCTGAGTAGTCCCTCCCTGTGAGAATGAACTGGTCGGTGGGAGGCTATTGGTGGCAAAAGACGGTCTCGTAGGTACCCAGGTCCTAAGCCATGGAGCGCTTTAAAGGTGGTAACTAACACCTTGAATTGCACCTGGAAGACCACCGGGAGCCAGTGCAGCTCGCGTAGGAGAGGTGTTACATGGGCGTAACGAGCTGCGCCCATAATCACCCACGCGGCTACGTTCTGGACCAGTTGGAGCCTCCGGGTGCTTTTCAAGGGGAGCCCCATATAGAGAGCATTACAGTAGTCCATACAGGAGGTAACTAGGGCATGAGTGACCATGCGCAAGGCATCCCGATCCAGAAAGGGACGCAACTGGCGGATCAGGTGAACCTGATAAAAGGCACCCCTGGCCACGGCCGTCAAATGATCTTCTAAAGATAACTGTGAATCCAGGAGGACACCCAAGTTGCGGGCCCTCTCTGTGGGGAGCAAGATCTCATCCCGTATTGTCAGTGATGGTACTAGCTGACTATACCGGGACGCCGGAAGCCACAGCCACTCGGTCTTGGAGGGGTTGAGTCTGAGCTTGTTTCTCCCCATCCAGATCCGCACGGCCTCCAGGCAATGGGACATCACATCACATCTTGGCAATTTATTACGTATTGCGTATCTAGTATAGACTCGATAGATCTCGTCAACTCCTTCCATCATCTTCTCTTTAGTAACTTCTAGGGCCTCGGCCAGCAACCCAATCATCACATCTGCTGAGTTTTCTCCTTTTTCTTCTTCCACATTTTGAAATCTTAAATAAAATTCTGCTTTGTCTATTTCCCATCCAATTAACCCACTTGCTTCTAATTCAACATCTCCCAATCTATTCTCAATTTCTTTCATTTTCTCTTCTTTTTGGTCGTCCTTCTTCTCGAGTTTTAACAATCTCTCTTCATATTTCAACATTGTCTGCTGAATATTGCCCACTTTTTCATCTGTCTTGAGTAGCTGTTGTTCCATCCTTTGGACTTTTTCATCTGTCTTAGATAGTTGTTGATCCATCTTAAGTAGTTGTTGTTCCATTCTTAATACTGTTTGTAAAATTGTTTGTATTGGCGGTTCTTTATCTTTGTTTTTTTCTTGTTGCGACATTGTTTGGATAGATCTTTGCCAACCAGATGGTGATGATGTGGGCATAGTTGCAGCAGATCCCACTGTTGCTACTTTTCTACTCATTTTGTAATCCAATCAGGTAAAGGAACCAAAAAGAAAGAAAAATCCAAAAAAGAGGGAGGGAAAAATGAAAAAAGTAAAGGATAAAAAGAAACAAAAAATTAGTCAAATCAAGCTCTTCTGGTTCTTCCAAACCGTAATCCTTTAGATGTAAAAAAGGAAAAAAAGGAAAATCAGAAAAAAGCAAAAAAAGGATCCAGAAGCAAGAAAAGAAAAAAAGGGAAAAAAATAAAAAGCCAAAAAGATAAAAAAAATAAAAATAAGAGTACCAAATGCAAAAACTAAAAAAAAAAAAAAGTCTTCAGGCTCTTGATTACCTAAATCCAATGCAATTATATCCAAATTTTAAAAGTGTAGGAAGGGGCAAAAGGAAGAAGAAGAAGAAAAACTCAAAAATATGAGAGCCAAAAAGAAAAAAGAGAAAGCATTCAGAGAGTGATACTTTAATTTAGCCACAATATTAAAAGCAATAGTTAAAGAAAATAGCAAGTAGCAGCTCTAAAGAGAACAGTGGCCTTGTATATTATTTCAAGACTTCTGCTTCAGTAAAAAGCAAAGCACCTGTTTAAGCAATGCAGATAAACCACTTCTCCAGCTATTCACAGGTCTTATCAGCTTTGCAGACAGTCTCTTTATTTTGACTACATTGTAACTCTCAGCTGTCAACTTGAATAAACATAAAAACAGAATTTCTCCAGCAGATGGCAATGTTGTATACTCTCCTGTCTTCCTATTAAGAGAAGATTACCCAAAGAAATTTTTTTAAAAGGAATAAAAGAAAAAAGAAAGAAAAACTTCAATTCAAATCAAATATTCCAGCCAATGTCCACCAATTCTCTCTCTTTTTAAAAAAACAGACAAAGATTACAAATCCTGCTAAACTTCTCTCTTTCAAATCAGTCCCGGTCTCAGTCAATAGTGAAAGTGGAAGTGAAGCAATTAAGTCCTTTAACTAAATAGCCAAATAGGTTAAAGAAAAAAAAATATTCTTCTTTAAATTCGCCGCTTATTTCATCTTAGACGCAATCTCCAAACCCTTTTGCCCTCAGGGTGTTCTCTATATTGATTAGAAATTGAAAGCTCTCACCGATACACTGTCACTTTCTCTCACTCTTCAAGCTGCCCCAACCTCGGCAGCCTTAATGGCTGCTACACCGACTCCGGAAAAAGAGCTTTCCCTGGATCAATCAGGGGGCTTGCAGTACCCCTGAGATTGCCAGGACGTATACTCTCCACTACCGCAGTCAAATCTAGACTACGGGGTCCAAGAAGGACCGTCTGGAATTGGGGCTATTGGCAGGGATTTCTGGAACTCAGAAATTCCCATTCATGTCACTGCGGTGTCAGCTGACTTCCTCCGGCCAGCCAAAGTTATTACTGGTTCTCCAAACTACTAAAAATTTTTACTACCATTTCTTGCGAACCGGTGCAAACCAAGAGCAACCCACCACTGCTTCTCTCCATGAAACAGGGATTTTTGCTTCTAACAGGACCTCGTTATACAGTTCTAAAAGAATGGGTTCTAATAGCTCCCCCATGTTTTTGTAAAATTCTCCTGATAAACCATCTGGTCCCGGGGTCTTATTATTTTTGTTTGTTTGTTTGTTTTTGCTCTGGCAATATTATTTCCCTATTTGGCAGCGTTCTCTTATCTTCCTCTATGATGGGCATCTTTTTCTCTTTTAAATTGCCATTTATTTTTTCTATCTCAGTTTCCTCCTGTATATATAAGTTCTCAAAATATTTTAATGCAATCCTTTTAATTTCTTCTTCTTTATTTTGTAAATCCCCTACCTCGTCCTGCAGTTGGTGTATTATTCTACTTTCCTTTCCTTTTCTTAATTTGTATGATAACCACCTCCCTGGCTTATTTGCGTTCTCAAATTGGTATTGTTTCACATATTTAATGTTTTTAACGTGTTCTGCTTGTTTGATTAGGTTTAATTTATGTTTTACTAATGTTAATTCTTCAATTAGTTGTACATCACCTGGCCTTATTTTTTAAAAAAATTCTAGCTGTTCTAATTCTTTCACTAATATATTCTGCTGTTTCCATTTTTCCTTATTTCTTTTTGCCATGCTACAGTTATTCCTCTTGTATATGCTTTTATTGTGTCCCATAGGTTCTGCAAAGAAGTGTGTTGTTTATTATTTACTTCTAGAAATAAGGTCAGTTCCTGATTAATCTTTTGTATGTATTCCTTTTCTTGTAGTATCTGTGGGTTTAATGTCCATCTTCTGATTTTCTTTTTTTGACCTTTCCATATTATTTTCAGGGGGTTATGATCTGCCCAAATGTTTGGGAGAATCTCTACATTTTCTACTTCTTTACTTAGTTCTTTATTTGCCCATATCAAATCTATTCTTGAGAAGGACTTATGCGGGTTGGAATAAAAAGTAATTTTTTTCTCTTTGGGGTTTAGTGTTCACCATATATCATTCAAGTTTAATTCTTCCGCCATATCAAAAAAAGTTTTTGGTAATATATTCCTTTCCCCCTCTTTTTCTTCTCACTAATATAATCCTTTTTTCTATCTATTATCCCATTGTAGTCCCCCACAATACATATATTTCTATAACCTGTTTCAATGATTTTTTCCATGTATTTTTTTGTAAAATTCCCTCTGGTTTTTATTGGGAGCATATATATTAATTAATAACATTTTAACTGCCCCTATTATTAATCCCAATAATAATATTCTTCCCTTCAGATCTTCATATATTACACTTGTTTTTATTTCTTTTCTGATATATGTCACAACCCCTCTCTTTTTTTTTCCTCTGCCAGTGCTGCATATAGATTCCCCAGCTTATTATATTCCAAGTATTTCTGATCCTGTTTTTTAATATGTGCCTCTTGGAGGCATATAATATCTACATCTGTTTTGTTAATTTTGTAAGTATTTTTTTCCTTTTCACCTGGTCATTCAATCCATTTACATTTATTGACAGTAATTTAGTTTCTTTCTCTATTTTCTTAATTGTTTGCTGGTCTGTGATTTTTGTTTGCTCTTGTAATTCTTTGTAGTCTGATACTTGTACTCCTTTCTTCATTTCGATTCCCCTTCTTTGTTTTGACTCCTTCTTCCACATCTTCATCCCTGGATTCTTGTCTTTGTTCTTCTAAGCTAGGTATTTCCAATCTCTCTTTACTGCTCGAATCTTCCTCCATCCCCATCAGTTGATCCTATAGTTCTTGGGCTTTATCTAGATCATCGATTTTAATTCATTTGCCCTCCCAAGTTACTGACATTCCCTCTGGAATGATCCACTGAAATAATATTTTTCTTCTGTTTAGTAGAGATGCTAAGAACTGGTAATCCTTCCTTTGTTCTCAGATCCACCTGGGGACTTTTCAAGGTTATTATCTCTCTTTCATGATATATCATTGGTTCATCTCTTGTGATTTTATAGATAATATTGCACACATTCTTGCGTGCAAATCTGATATGTACTTCCCTTGGTAAATGGTGGTGCTTTGCATAATTGGTTTGAACTCTGTACACTTCATCAATCTCGTTTATAATCTTTTTTATCTTTCTGGAGGGCTTCCACAATCATTCCTGCCATTATCTCTCCTAGGTCATTTTCTTTTGTTTCCACCACATTTTGAAACCTCAGGTAAAAAGACACTCAATCAATTTCCAAATGTATTAATGAGCTTTCCAAGTCTTTGTTTACCACCATCATTTTTTGGTCTATCTGCTCTAATTTTTTTTTCAGTTTGTTCAGTTTTTATTTCCACGGACCTAATTTTTTGCTCATTCCTTTGTATCGCCTCTTGAATTAAATCCATTTTGTTGTCTAAGTTATATATCTCAGATTTCAATTCTCCACGGTTTTTCGTCATCGTCTCCTGAAGTTTCATCATAGTTTCCTGAATCATTATGAGAGTAGTCTGCATCGTGTGGGAAGTCAAATTGGAGCTTGATTTTTCTGTAGGCAGCATTCCTTCTATTGTTCTCTGGGTTGATGGGGAAGCCATCGCCATGGTTCGATGCCGACTTTTTCCCTGTTCTCAGTGATGTAGTGGTGATACTTTAGAAGAGCATATGACGGCCATGGCCAGGGGGGCTTTTTATCAGGTTCACCTGATACACCAGTTGCGTCACTTTATGGATCGGGACTCCTTATGCACGGTCACTCACGCCCTCGTCAACTCTCGCCTGGACTACTGCAATGCTCTCTACATGGGGCTCCCCTTGAGGAGCACCTGGAGGCTCCAGCTGGTCCAGAATGCAGCCGCGCAGGTAATTATGGGGGTGACATGGCGCTTCCATGTAACACCTCTCCTGCGCGAGCTGCACTGGCTCCTGGTAGTCTTCCGGGTACACTTCAAGGTATTGGTTCTCATCTTTAAAGTGCTCCATGGTTTAGGGCCGGGGTACTTACGGGACCACCTTCTGTCACCACTTGCCTCCCACCGGCCGGTTCGCTCCCACAGAGAGGGCCTCCTCAGGGTGCTGTCAGCCACTGTAATTTTCCAAATACTTTGTTTTGTTCACTTTGACAGTTCCAATTGTTATGCATATGGGAGTCTCTCACCAGTGCAGATGAGCACAGTCTGCTGATTAAGTTTCCTCTTCCAATTCTATCGTACGTTGTCATGGCCTCGGGTCCGCCATGTCAAGATGAGATGACAGGACTCATTTGCACTGGGTTAAAGAGGGTTTCCCTTGTTCTAGCGGGTGGTTGCACACCACCTCGCTGACCCTCGGGCTTCCCTTCTGCTTCATGTAGTTCTCCAAGCCTTCAACACACCGTCGAAGGGTCTCCCTTCGAAACAGAATCGAAGAGCGGAGCTCACTCTTTTCCCTCTGTGCTGCCCTGACAGAATCATCGGAAGTCCACTTGTTCCATGATTTTAAGATAGTTAAGTTTAACCTATGGACAAAATCAGCTGTCTAAGTGATTTTACTTTCAAGGGCTTTCCTTAAGAAAAAGGAGATATTTCTACCCCACCAACCCTCCCCCCCTCCCCCCCAGTCACTAACAATTTAGTTGTTTTTATAGTCAGGTTTGGAATGTGATCTTCTCATTTCCCACTCATTCTAAACCTGATTATTCTTTAGTTCTTTAAAGTTTTCTTCAGCATGTTTCAGTGGTAGGATGGGGGCTTCTTATAGTGTTTTTTATATTACTTTTACATAAACTATACTAATAAGTAGCAAATATTCAAAGTTAGCATCTGATTTTTTTAGGCAAATATAGAGAACACAATACCACACAGCCAAAATGAGAAAAATTATTTTACTTTTGAAGTTAATTCATTTTGTTACTAAAACCATCAAACAATTAAAAGTTGAGACAATATTCTAGTCAGTTAAATTATTTAGATTTTAATATATTCTGTGTCCATGGAGGAAAATGCAGTGTTTTCAGGATCAGGAACATTAACGAGGAAACAGTTGCTGTTAATGGGAATAGGCTTTGAAGTCCTTTTTCCTCAAACGTCTCACTAGATATGTTGTTGCTTTCATGGTCCATCCAGATTTGGGGACTTTTATCCACAGAGGAAGGAGAGGGCCTTTTATCCACAGAGGAAGGAGAGGGTTTTCTCCCCAAGGTGAGGCATGATTGGCAGTTTGCAAGCTCAGATGTGAATAAAAGTCTCCAAGCTTGGAATGGTGTGTGTGTGTGTGTATGTGTGTGTGTGTGTGTGCGCGCGCACGCATGTGCACACCACGCCAAAGGAGATGTTCTTTTCCCAATCCCAGACATTGTTTCCCTGTCCGGTGCTCCAAAGGGAATCCCTGTTTCCAATCGCATGTGGTAAGGATGCTGGCTTGTTGGGGCAGCCTTCCCTCATGCAGCTCCCTTGCCACCCCTTCCTCCTCTCCAGAGATCCATCAATTCCATTTCAGATAGATGACTGTCCAGTTTTTTAGCTGCCCAGGGGAAGTGACTGGTCAGGTTTGGGTGGGTGGGAGCCAATACCTCGCCATCTCCACGGCGGCCCTACGGGCCTTGAGCTTGACACCCCTGCCTTAGGGTAAGACAACGTCACTAGCCCAAAGTCACCCTGCTTTCCTTTTATGACTAAGGCAGGATTAGAGATCTCCCGGTTTCTTGCCTGGAGCCTTTAACTACTCCATGAAATTGACTTTCTATACTTCTTACTTTCCCATTATGTGTCCAGTAATCCCATGAAGCAACAACTTCTATTTCTAGTGCTTGCTGTCTTTTCTAAAATCAAATTTGGAAATATAGGATATGAGAAGTATTTTATAGCATGCAAAGCTATATGATAGCTTTGACTATAAATAAAGCTTTGTTTTGTTTTTGTTGAGTCTGTGATTACAGTGATTTAATCATAAATTACAACAACATATTACAGAATTCATAAATAGCAAAAAAGGCAAAAATTGGTTTGCTTGATAAAGGACTATTAATTATTTATTCAATTCATCTACTACTATCCTTTGTGAACCTGGATACTGACATGGACAGGTAAATATCTCCAATTTCAATTGAGCATGGTCAACTTTAAATTCTTCTAATGCTGTTGTCCAGCTGCAAAGTCAACTTTTCATAGGAAGTGGAAAAATATCTTTGTTTTTCTATTGAATTTGGCAGTGAAAAGAGGTTATCTCTATTTTTGAGCAACCTGAAGTTTATTAAACTAATTCTATCCTTTAAAAAAGATAAATATCTATTTGGGCACATATCAACATATAGGAAACATCTACAGTTTTCTTCATTGGGAAAAATGACCTTTTCTCCTACTGCCATTTAAAACAGCGATCACCATCCGCTGGTCCATGGACCACTGGTGGTCCATGAGAAAATTTTGGTGGTCCACAGAAAAATTATTACTTTTTATCTTGTTAAAAAATTGTTATTAGTGGTCCACGGGATTTAAAATTATGAATTTAGTGATCCCTAGGTCCGAAAGGTTGGCAACCCCTGATTTAAAGTATTTATCTATATATATAAAAGTGAAATACCACTCACACATCATCACAAAATCTCCAGAACTGTAAAGCCTACAAACTTGAAATTTGCCACCTATGTTCTCTTGGCTTCTAGGTGCTCACTAAGAAATGATTTTTTGAAATGACCATCAGAGCATTAGTACTTCCTATATTATTATTAACATGCTCTGATGCCAAGGAGTTCTACTCCCCCTTCCCACCTGAAAAGAAATCTGTTCCAAATGCAAAACAGGGTGTTTTGGAGAGGGGTTTCAGTTTTACTTTCACAGCAGCAAGCAGGGAATAGGATAGGATAGGCTTCTGTGGGGCAAGCCTAAGGGAGAGAAGGGGATAGGATAGGATAGGCTTCTGTGGGGCAAGGCTGAGGGAGAGAAGGGGATAGAATAGGAGACATTTCTGTGGGGCAAGGCTGAGGGACAGAAGGGGGATAGGATAGGCTTCTGTGGGGCAAGGCTGAGGGAGAGAAGGGGAGAGGAGAGGCCAATCATAACTACTCATTTTCAAGCTGTAAGTGTCGATTTATCAAGCCCAATCACATAGTTTCATAGTGGAGCATGGATATTCAGCTAGTATTTACATATAGGTTTTAACAGGTAAAATATTTACCGTATTACAAACAGAGCTATAGTTTCTGCTTCAATGTATTTTTCAAAGAATCATTGCTGAATAGGTATAATGTGTGACACTACTCTATATTCTGGAAATAATGCAAGATGTATAGTTGTCTGGAAACAGCTAGAAACACAAAATAGACCAGGAGACTTAGAAATTCAACGGTATAGTTGCAGCATCTAAAAGGACTTCAAAGAAGTTTCAAATTATCTGAAAAATAGTTCCTAAAAACCTTGGAATTTTACTATGGATTAGAAATCAACTCAGTAAAGGAGAACAGGGCAAATGTATACTACACTCTTCATTACTTCTTGATGTTGCCACTGTACAAATGGAAAATATTATGAAAAGTCATGGTATAAGACATTTTTCCGAAATGTAATTGTTATACATTTTCTCTGACTCTTTGTGATGAATTGGGCAAATTTTATAGAATAAAATAGAATGGAATGGAATGGAATGGAATGGAATAGAATAGAATAGAATAGAATAGAATAGAATAGAATAGAATAGAATAGAATAGAATAGAATAGAATAGAATAGAATAGAATAGAATTCTTTATTAGCCAAGTGTGATTGGACACACAAGGAATTTGTCTTGGTGCATATGCTCTCAGTGTACATAAAAGAAAAGATACATTCGTTAAGAATCATAAGGTACAACACTTAATGATAGTCATAGGGTACACATAAGCAATCAAATTATATTAGGAAACAGTCAAAATAAATTGTAAGGATACCAGCAACAAGATAACAGTCATACAGTCATAAGTGGGAGGAGATGACGATGACAAGATTAATAGTAGTGCAGACTTAGTAAATAGTTTAACAGTGTTGAGGGAATTATTTGTTTAGCAGAGTGATGGTGTTTGGAAAAAAACTGTTCTTGTGTCTAGTTGTTCTGGTGTGCAGTGCTCTATAGCGTCATTTTGAGGGTAGGAGTTGAAACAGTTTATGTCCAGGATGCGAGGGGTCTGTGAATATTTTCACAGCCCTCTTTTTGACTCGTGCAGTATACAGATCCTCAATGGAAGGCAGGTTCTAATTATCCTCTGAAGTCTGTGTCTGTCTTGTTGGATTGCAGAACCAAACCAGACATTTATAGATGTGCAGATGACAGACTCAATAATTCCTCTGTAGAACTGTATCAGCAGCTCCTTCGGCAGTTTGAGCTTTCTGAGTTGGCGCAGAAAGAACATTCTTTGTTTTGCTTTTTTGATGACATTTTTGATGTTAGGTGTCCATTTTAGGACTTGAGATATGGTAGAACCTAGAAATTTGAAGGTCTCTACTGTTGATACTGTGTTGTCTAGTATTGTAAGAGGTGGAAGTATGGGAGGGTTTCTCCTAAAGTCTACCACCATTTCTACGGTTTTGAGTGTGTTCAGTTCCAGATTGTTCTGGTTGTACCATGAAGCTAGTTGTTCAACCTCCCGTCTGTATGTGGATTCATCATTGTTTCAAATGAGATCGATCACTGTTATGTCATCTGCAAACTTCAGTAGTTTAACAGATGGATCGTTTGAGATGCAGTCATTAGAGAGCATATCAACAAACTAATAACATACAATATGCTTTGGCATGTTTTTCACAGGGGTTGTCATAACATCTGATGGACATAATACTTTTATGGTTTAGGTGTCATCAGGTGCTTTTCTGGAGCTGAAAAGATGGAAGGAATGAAGAAAATTACTTCTGTCATGTACAGAATAATATAAGCATTTGATATGTGCACAATTATGGAATAAATAAATGGATCTAAAAATAAATATAACTGAAGTATCTGTGTCCACCAGGCTTCTGTGTACTACACCAGCCGTGACTCCTCAGGAGGGGTGGAGGGGTGGCGGTTGTTATTAGGGAAGGTTTTAGTCCTAGGGAGGTCACTGTCCCTCAGATAGGCGGGTGTGAATCACTTCTGTTGAAATGGGACCCTGGAGTGCAGTCATCTCTGTTGATTACGTACCTGTCTCCCAGCTGCGTGCCTTCAGTCCTGCCTGCACTGCTCGAGGTCTTAGCTGAACTGACGGTTGAGCTCCCCAACCTTATGGTTGTGGGAATTTTAATCTCCCATCAGCCGGTGAGACATCTGAGTTAGTTCGGGAACTCATGGCCTCCATGGTGGCCATGGACCTGTCTCAAGTTGTACAGGGCCCAACTCACAGTGGTGGACGTACACTCAACCTGATTTTTGTCTCTGGGCAGTGGATAAATGCTCGGGGTAGGGGTGAACTTTCCATCCAACCTCTGTCATGGACCGACCATTCCCTCCTTAGGCTAGACTTCCCATCCGTCAACCCCCACCGCTGGGAGGCAGAACCGACTCGCTGGCTCCACCCCAGGTGCCTGATGGACCCTGATAGGTTCCTGATGGAGCTTGGGACATTTCCCACTGACCTATCCCGCGATTCACCAGAGGCCCTGGTGGATGCCTGGGAACGGGCTGCCGCTGGGGCACTGGACTGAATCGCCCCTTTGCGGCCTCTCCACCGACAGGGATCCTGGGTAGCTCCATGGTTTTCCGTGGAGCTGCGGGAAATGAAGTGTCGGAAGAGGGCTGTTGGAGATCGACCCGTTCCGAATCTGACGGAGTACACTTAAGAACCTACATTAGGTCTTATCTTGTGGCATTGGCAACGGCGAAACATGACTATTTCGCTGCTCTCATCGCATCTGCAGAAAACCGCCCAGCAGCCTTGTTCCGAGTGACCCGCTCCCTCCTCAATCAGGGGGCAAGGGAGGACCCCTTTCAAGGCAGTGCTGAGGATTTTGCAGAGTTTCTTCAGGACAAAGTCGCTCAGATCCGGACAGGTTTGGACTAAACACTGTGTTGGAAGAAATATCCTTCTGGGTTCTGCTCCAAGTGGGGAAAAAGAAACTGGAAACATGGAGACTGCTTGGAAAGATGGTTTAATGGTGGACAGGATCACATGACTTGAGTTCCTGAACAGAAAAGGGGCAGATACAGTAAATCCTGGGGTTTTTATGCTCTCTCTGGCTTTGCATTTCTTGGGGTCCCGAAAGAGTATCCTGATTGGTTGTCAGACTCCCAGGGGGTGGGGGTCTTAGCTAGCCTTGCTGGCTGATGGTCACATGTGCTTCCCAGGTCACATGCTTCCCAGGTCACGTGTGGTGAGTTTCGGTTGCTAGATGGGGCCCATTGTGTTAGTTTCTGTTGCTATTGTGTTGCAAATGTCCTTTGACAAAGGATTGACTTTCTGCCTCTGGCCCATGGGGGAGGAAGGTGGGAGCTGCTTTGTCTGTAAAATATGCTTCTCCATTTCTCATCCAGGGAAATATAATATTCTGCCTTTTTAATATTTCCCAAAATATTTCATTCTTCTAGGAAAGGGGTGGGTGCTAACCTCCTACAACTGTTTAAATTTGTGACCCGGCCAAATACTCTGTTCAAAGAAAATACGTTGTATGTTTGTATGTGTGTTTCTAATTATTGCTATTTATTCCTATTTGTTCTCTTTTATTCTTCAAAATTTAACAATTCATTCTTTATATTTGTTTGGGGTTGGTTTTCTTCCCTTTCATCTTTTTTATTGTACAGCAATCTTTCTCCTCAAACCTACCACCTCTGTCTTTTCTTTCCTTCTTACTTTCTTTTCCCCCCTCTTCTTCTTCTCCCTACTTCCTCTTTCTTTCTCCTTCTCCTCCTCTCTTCCTCCCTCTCTTACCCTCACTCCTATTCTAATTTCTCTTCCCTTCCTTCATCCCTCTCTATTGCTGTATCCTTTTATGCATATGGACTACTCAGAGGGCTGAAAAAGTTATTTTTGACTGGTCCTCGCACTTTTGACCAGTCCTCAAACTTACAACTGTCCTCACAATTTACGTTTTTGCCCTATCTTGTCACCATGGTGAAGAGAAGCAGTTGTGAAATGAGTGACACGGTTGTTAAGAATGGTACAATGGGCATAAATGATGACCAGTCATAACTGCGAAGACTGGTCAAAAGTGCGAGGACCTGTCATAAATCACATTTTTCAGCCCTCTGGGTAGTCCTTTTGTGCACAGGGACTACTCAGAGGGCTGAAAAAGTTATTTTTGACTGGTCCTCGCACTTTTGACCAGTCCTCGAATTTATGACTGTCCTCACATTTTACGTTTTTTGCCCTATCTTATCACCATGTTGAAGAGAAGCAGTTGTGAAATGAGTGACATGGTTGTTAAGAATGCTGCACAGGCATAAATGAGTGACATGGTTGTTAAGAATGCTGCACAGGCATAAATGTGAGGATGGTCATAAGTGTGAGGACTAGTCAAAAGTCCGAGGACCTGTCAGAAATGACTTTTTTCAGCCCTCTGAGTAGTCCCTATACACATAGCCATGACCACCTGGTCACATGACCAGCTAGCCACGCCCACCCAATCACATGACCTCCAAGCCACGCCCACAAAATAAGCCATGCCCACAGAACCGGTAGTAAAAAAATTTAGAACCCACCCCTGATTGGGGGTCACCACAACATGAGGAACTGTATTAAAGGGTCGCGGCATTAGGAAGGTTGAGAACCACTGCCATAGAGGAAGTGGACAGGATTGTGGGTAGATTGGGGGCCTCCACATGTTTATTGGACCCATGTCCTCCTGGCTTGTTGCGGCAACCAGGGAGGTGACCGGAGACTGGATCCAGGCGATTATCAATGCTTCGTGGGATGGGCTCTTCCCCGCTGTACTTAAGGAGGTGGTGGTTCGTCCCCTCCTCAAGAAGCCTGTCCTGGATCCAGCCTCCCTGAACAACTTTCATCCCGTCTCCAACCTTCGCTTTATAGCGAAGGTTGTTGAGTCTGTAGTGGTCTATCAACTTCCACAGTTCCTGGAGGAAGCGGATTACCTCGACCCGTACCAGTCGGGTTTCAGGCACAGACACAGCACGGAAACAGCATTGGTCGCCCTGGTGAATGATCTCTGGCAGGCCCAGGATGTTGGTTATTCCTCCATCCTGGTGCTACTTGACCTCTCAGTGGCTTTTGATACCATCGACCAAGGTATCCTACTGCGTTGGCTTCGGGGGTTGGGGGTGGGAGGCACTGTCTTACAGTGGTTCTCCTCCTACCTCTCGGGCCGTACGCAGTTTGTTTGGGCAGGGGGGGGCAGAGATCCTCCCCGAGGCCCTTCACTTGTGGGGTGCCGCAGGGGTCAGTTCTCTCCCCCCTGCTCTTTAACATCTATATAAAACCGCTGTGTGAGATCATTCGGAGTTTCGGGGTGGGATATCATCAGTACACTGATGATACTTAGCTTTACATCTCCACCCCGAACCAATCCAGGGATGCCCTTTCCATGATGTCCCAGTGCCTGGAGGCGGTACGGGTCTGGATGGGTCGGAACAGGCTCAGACTCAAGCCCTCCAAGACTGAATGGCTGTGGATGCTGGCATCCCCTGATCTAGTATCCCCATCTCTGCAGATGGGAGGGGAGTTGCTAACTCCCTCTGAAAAGGTTCGCAATCTTGGTGTCCTCCTTGATTCCCGGCTGTCCTTGGCAGATCATCTGACGGCCGTGACAAGGGGGGCTTTTGCACAGGTTTGCCTGGTGCACCAGTTGCACCCTTTCCTAGACAGAGATGCCCTCTGTACAGTCACTCAAGCTCTCATTATCTCTCGTTTGGATTACTGTAATGCCCTCTACATGGGGCTGCCCTTGGGGTGCATTTGGAGGCTCCAGCTGGTCCAGAATGCGGCTGCGTGGGTTGTTATGGGAGCTTCTCGTTACTCCCATGTAACACCTCTCCTGCGCGAGCTGCACTGGCTGCCGGTGGCCTTTTGGATCCGCTTCAAGGTGCTGGCTCTCGCCTATAAAGCCCTACATGGCACGGACATGGGGTACTTGCAGGACCACCTCCTACCGGCTTCCCACCGCCCAGTGCGGTCACATAGGGCTGTCTTCCTCCGGGTGCCATCGGCCAGACAATGTCAGCTGGTGGCCCCCAGATTGAGGGCGTTCTCGGTGGCCGCACCGACCCTCTGGAATGAATTACCCATTGAGCTCTGGACAGCCCCTGATCTCCATTCCTTCCACAAAGATCTTAAGACCTGGCTTTTTACTCAAATCACCTGATCTGGTTGGGTTTTTTAGTTAACTGTGGGATTTTAAATTGGACTTTTAATGCTATTTAGTGATATTATTTTATTGTCATTTTATACTTGTGAGCCGCCCCGAGTCCTTCGGGAGAAGGGCAGCATATAAATTTTAATAAAATAAATAAATAAAATAAATAAAATAATAATCTGTGTTTTAATACAATTATTATACATTTTGGAGAATTTCACTTTTATATGTCATATTCAAGAGATAGTGAGTTTGATACTGGTGATGCCCTTAAATTTGTTTATGTGAGCAATGCTATATTTCATATAATGTTAGGCCCAGTATACTCACATGCTATTTCTCACCATTTACTGATATTAACATAATAACAGAAAAACAGAAAAATTACATTTTTCCAGAAGGGATAACTGCAACATTTGCTTTGATCCTCAGACACTAATGACACTATTGAAGAAATTCAGAATTCTTCAGAATTCAGTGACGCAATGGAGACTGACAATCCAGTACTTAAGGAACAGTTTTTCCTTTTTGATGTTCAATTATTGAAGTAATACCAGTGGAGAAGATGCTAGTTGTTAATACCTGCCTTATACAAAATGCTTTGGGTCCAAATACACCGTGGATTATGTATGTTTAGAATAACAGAATAATAATGTTGGAAGGGACCGTAGAGGTCTTGGATTAATCTTGGATGATGGGTCATCATCATTCTCACCACCATCATCAAAATGGATGCACTAGTACTTCATCAGAGAAATCAGAATTTTGTAACCTGACATGCAGAGTTCTGGATTTGAGGGAGGCAAACATTTCTTTCTCCCACATTCTAAGTGTTGTGATTTCACTGATTCTTTAGCAAGAAAAAGCAAACCATCAGTAAATACAAGTGTGTGTTTCAGCATCATTATCTGGATAACAAAAACAAAGCATGACTGACTGAATCAAGCAATCACATATTGTTAGTCAGTGTACAGAACTGTGAGAATATAGAATAAAGATCATATAAATCAACTACAGTATATAAGTTTTAAAAAAACTCAATGGGAAAAAAATGGATGAATCTCCTCTAATTCTCAATGCTGGCAGCAATATATTCTAATTTCTGATAGTGGCTACTACAAACATACCTACTATATCCATTTACTTAAAATGGTTGGTATGCATTCATTCTACACTTAAACTGTACCAAGGTGGTTAGTAATCCATGTTCTCAGAATGAAACAATGAAATGTTTATTAATATACAAAATATTTTAATTCAACATACAAATAGAGTATATAATTAGAGCTCTATGAGAATATAATCTATATTCCTATATAAATAGGAAATACTGTGTGTAATATCTGGCTTTGATCTTCAAGTTAACTGGAAACTAAAATTAAAATTATACAGCAATAATCACATGATTAAGTTATCTAATAAAAAAATGTATGTTGAACATATCAGTTAGTAGAACATAGAATAATAGAGTTGAAAGGGATCTTGGAGGTCTTCTAGTAAATGAACAATATATGCACAGATGGTGAAACAATCTGTTCACTCAATCTTCCCCAACTTTCTAAAGATGTTGTGATAATAAACTGTCAGAATTATCAGCCAGCCTTATCCAGGCTGGATGGGACTTGTACAAGTTACAGTCACAACACATCTGAAGGACCTCAACTTAGGAAAATAAATTTTTAATAAGTACTGAAATGTTATACTAAATTAAAAAGGGAAAAATATTTTGTTTGTTGACTAAAAAATAAAGAACTGTTGAAGGCATCATAGCAAAGAACAGGGCCTCTAAATTGCTCTATAATTCAAAGATTAGGGATGGAATAGCAGCTTGCTTTGCAAAAACAACAATAACATTCCTTTTGAGACTGGAGTTTTGTTTTGCTACAGCCCCTATTTCAATTCTGATATTATATTTTACATATATTATATGTTAAACTTCAAAATAAATTCTAAAGACTGTGTGTCTACACTGGATGGTTACAAATAAAAAGCAGTTTACTTCTGAACCTATCACAAAATCCACTCTCTGCACAATGGAAGCCCCCTAAGAATGGAAATTTGATATAGAACAGCTAGTATCAAAGTAATGTAGGTAATGTGGGTCCAGCTAGATAATAACTGAAGGGCACTCTTTATTCATAGTATTGTAAGAAAGAAAATGTGCTTGTTTGAGAGAAAAAAATGTATCCAGTAGAAATAGTACAAAGGCAGACAAATTCCTTTGAAGTAGAAACATTCTATAAGAGGGGCCCCTCAGTTGTCAGTGATAGAGACATTTGGTGATATACAGTTTGAAGGTTAAAGAGACCAAGGATGACCACATGAAATATCAACAAGAGATAATTTGAATCTATGCTTCGGTGATTTACAAGAAGAATTATGACTGTTGGGCAAAAATAACTTAACAAACTTAGTAATTAGAAAAATGTCATTTGATATAACGAATGTCTGCAATGATAAAACTGCTGAGTTAACAGAATCCTTTGTTTGAAAATGTATAAAACTGGGGTCTCAGAATCATAAAGTTGTTCAAAGCATCATGTAAAAACTGGCTCTGAACCTATTGCGCAATAAACTGGCTCTGGCTAACCTAAGAATGTTATTTGGTCTCACCATTCCACAACATTTATGGCACCCTGGCAGATGGGACTAAGGAACAAAGAACTTTTGTTCTGCCAGACAGCCTGCCCCAGCGGGAACTGACGCCTCCCCAAGGAAAATCCACTGGCCAGCCATTAGGACTCCTTTGAAGTCCACGGAATCTTTCGATGAGAAGGCTGCCGTAAACCCGCTGGCGAAACAGGCTAGTCAAGAATCTTTAAAGGTTAGCCAGACACAGAGACTCAACATAAATAAAAGAAAGAAAGAAAGAAAGAAAGAAAGAAAGAAAGAAAGAAAGAAAGAAAGAAAGAAAGAAAGAAAGAAAGAAAGAAAGAAAACAGGTAAGTATAAGTCAGGGAGTTCAAGTCTCTCTGTTCAGAAGTACCCACCAATTTAGTGGTGGAAGAGGGGGCTTGATCACCCCCCTAGGAGACAAGGCATCGTTCTAAAGTCTCTAGTAAGGAATTAAGGAACTAAGTATTGTGTGTGATCTTATGTGTGGTAAGAGAAAAGAACTAATTGCAGTGTTATAAATTGACATTCTTAAAAAGCCAGAGAACTCTGAAAGAACTAAGAATAAAGAATAAATTGTTTACTGTTCTTCCCACCCGGGGTTTAGCAGGCAGTAAAAAGGTAAAGCCTGTCTAAATGGGAAGACTCAGATAATTTGACTTGATCAATTTGGTGTGATTTCTGTTAAAAAAAAAAAATTCCTGGATGTGCATCTATAATGATAGTGTGCAAAATTGAATGGGATTGAATTGATTGTGATATGTTTGGCTGGCCAGCAAAGTAAGCAAACTTGTGCTTGAAACTGTGGGAAATGTTTGAAATAATTGTAATGATTGGTTTGCATGAAGTGGGATTTTTGTATGTGAAATTGGTTTATACAAGAAGTCTGATTGCAATACAAATGTGAGTGTGCGTGTGTGAGGTGTCCTGAAGCTCATAAGGAATGATAAAGTGAAGTGATCTTGAGCCCTATGAATGCCTGTGTGTTGATAATGTGAGAAATTAGAGAGAAATGCAGAGGGTTGTGTTGTTGAAAGGATGCGGAGAGGCAAAAGGAGATGAGAATTCTATGTAGTTTAAACATTTTTCCCCTCTCCCCCCCTTCCTTTGGAGGAGAGAAGCAGGAAAAGGGTGGGCTACAGGCATCTCTCTCTGCTGAATGAGCATGAGAAAGGAGGGGGAAGTGGGTGATCGCCTTATTTTCGGTCTCTTTAATTTGCATATGAAAACTTTTTCTGCTCTGAATACAATTTTGATTTTATTTTTTCTGGAAAATTTTGAGGTTTAAAACGCTTAATTAAACCTATATAAAAGAAATGATTTTGAAAGATTTTTTTAATCTGACTTGCATTTTACTAAAGGCAGAGAATTGAAGCTAAAGTTTGATCCAAATATATTTCAGAGCATTGATCCAAAGTATCTCATTTAGATTGTTTGTTTTATTTTTAATGTCCTTATTTTGAATGCTTAGGTGCTCCATCATATGGCATTGTTTGTTTGTTAGCAGCATAAGTGGTTGCCTTTTTAGAATTTGTTACAGAGATGGGTTGCAATAGTAGAAGGGTGAGAGGAAGTTGCCTTTAAGTTGGACTACACAGACTTGTGCTGACAGCGGTAGGAGAATTGAATGTTTTATAAGAAGAAGGAGTTAGAGAAAGTAGAATTGATGGAAGGGAGAAGGTATGTGATGTGTTTTTGGAAGGTTATGGATGTTGTATAACCTTTGGACGGGGAAGGAAGAAAGGAATGTGGAAGTGGAACCCAGTGATAATGGGAAGAAGTAGTGATATGGGAAGAGAAGACAGCATTAAAGATTACCCGATCCAAAGAAGAGAAGTGGTGTTTTTAGTTGACAGAGATCAGATTAAGTGAACAAAGCATTTGAACACACTTAATTAGTGAAGGGAGTGTTGGAAGATATGAAAAGCTCAATATTAAAAGAGCAGGGAAATTCCCCTAAAGAAAATAAGCAGAAACTCAGGCAGAGTTTCAGCCCCCACCTTTACCAATGGGCCATTAAGAAGCCTGAGACGGCCACCTTATTTTCCACAAAAAAAAAATAAAAAAATACAGGGGGCTGGGAGGGGCAGAGTGTGGACTGTGAAGCAGTTGCTTATTTGCCAAATCCGGGACAGAGGAGCCTGATCACAGGCAAGGACAGGATTTGGGCACCATGGAACGGTCACACACACAAAACAAAAGACTTTAACGGGTCACATAGAAAATCAAAAGATGTTTTAGAATAAAAAAACTAAAAAACAAAAAAGGTTACTCTTACAGTTAAGACGGGCTGGCCTCGGAACGCTGTGCTTGTGTTTGTTTCTTGCCTGTCTTCCTAGAAACAATAAACTGATTTTCCTCTTAAGCAGCTGACCTCCAATCATTTCAAAGTAATCTCCCAGTCGGGAGTTTTGAATTCAGGAAGAGAAAGCTCTGCCTTTCAACAATCCTTAAAGGGAAAGGCTTCTTTTTCCTTCCAACAGGAGTAGAAAAAAAAATCACTCCTGATAGAAAGGAGGGGTGGCGTCTCCACCTCTATCTATAAACAAGCAAGAATTAAGATAATTTTATGCAAAATTAATTGAATCTGGACCTTGGAGTTTGAAATGGGATGGACATGAAAGAGGAAGCCTTGAAGATTTGAAACAAGCTTTAACCAAGGCTCCTGTATTAAGTTTACCAAATTTGGAAAAGCCATTCAATCTCTTTGTAAACACAGAAAATTGAATTGTACAAGGGATGTTGGCTCAGAAAGTAGGAAATTGACCTTTGAGGGAGCCCTTATTGTAAGCACCCCATGTCAAGTCCAAATCATCCTTCAGTGAAAAAGCAGGGCGGAGGTTAACTGATTCCAGAATTCTAAACAAAAATGAAACAATTTTAATGCAGCAGACAGACTTGATTTTAACTACAGATCACAATTTGAATCAAGCACAGTTCTTAGCCAACACCAGATCAGTTTGGATTAGAACATTATGGTGCTGAAATAATTGATTTACATACAAAAATAAGACCTGATTTGGAGGAACACCCCCTGGAGACAGAAGAAGCAATTTGTGACACACTAAAGAGATCCTGGAAACAAGGGGTTTGCCTCGAAATTGGTCTGCTCAAACCTTTGAATTGTATTCATTAAATTAAGCTCTATGGATAGGGAGCCTGGATAGCTCAGTAGGCAAATGCATTGTAATTTAACTCCAGCTGTCTGTAATTAGTAAATTCGAATCTCACCAGGCTCAAGGTTAACTCAGCCTTTCATTCCTTTCTAAGGTAGGTAAATTGAGAACCCAGTTTGTGGGGGCAATAAGCTGACTTTGTAAAATATACAACAGTATGAAGGCTATTGCTTAACGCATTGTAACCCTGAGGCTCCGGAGATCATTTGGCAAAATATGGGTGGAGTCATTGGGGAATTCAAGCTATTGTAGATGAACTTTTAAAACAGCTATGGTTTTATTGGGATATATCTTTTAGTAACATCAATTATAAACAAATGTTTGATTTGTAAACAGGTGAATGAACAAGCTGTCAGAAAACAACAGATGGGTGGGAGACCACCAGCTTTAAGACCATTTCAATGTATTCATGTGGATTTTACAGAATTACCAAAAGTGGGGAGAGTAAAATATTTATTGGTCATAGTGGACCACCTCACAGGGTGGGTTGAAGCTTTTCTCTGCAGTAATGATACAGCAACAGTGGTGTCAAGAGTTTTACCCAACCTAGAAAGATTATCATCATATGAACTGTTGTTTGGAGTAGTTTTCACTACAGGAAGCATATGCATTGATTCCCTGGAAACCAGAGACAAAGTATTGAAACAATATGTGTATAAACTGTCCAGATATTTTAAAGTTTTTAGGAAACAAGGACTATTAGCCCAAACACCACCTTTGAAGTTTCCAGTCCACAAATTCCACCACGATGATTGGATGTTGATCCAAACTGGACAGAAGTTAGACCCCAAGTGAAAGGGCCCGTGCCAGCCCCAAAGGAGTGGAAGGTGGAATCTCACCAAAGAGATCCATTGAAGTTGATGATCCAAAGAACCCAAGGGACTGGTGGGCAGCAACCAGTGGGAATAGCGTTCTTCATCATCTGGACTATTTTTGTATTTTTTTCTTTCTTAGGATTGAGTGGTTGCCTATGCTGTTTCCCAACTGAAGAGGACTACAACTGATCAGATTCCTTTGCGCACTCTCCCAGATGTATTGGTTTTGTAATTGTGCTTTTAAGACCTTAGAAGGAAGATCCTGGATCCACTGGATGTGACTGAAGCCTGCATACCAGAGTGATACGGTCACATACCAGGTAACAAAAACTGACAGGCCATTGGTGCGGAAGTTCAAGAAGAATACACCCTGCTGAGTCCTACTGGCAACGGACTCTCAACGCATGGTGGTGATCGTTAGCCTTGCTGAACCACCCCGGAAGCTGGTTCCCAGCACACGGCCGAAGCTTGGAACGGAGGAAGACAACATTCCATGACTGTAATTTGTAATGTAAAATCCATTAACTGTAATAGAATCCAGTGTGCACTACTTAAAGACACTCATGCTAGAGGAAGATTGGGTGTGGGGACTCTGGGCAACAGCTACTTTAGCCCTTCTGTTGGTATTGTTTTAATACGATTGATATTGCCCTACCCCAAGTTACGCATATCCCTAACCCTCTTCTTGATGTGGTGAATTTGTAAACTATGGGTCTTGCGCTCTTAAGGCCTTGTGGGTGTTCAAGAAATGCCCCTTGTCCCTGTAGAAGGAATTAAAGATGTCAAGAATCCCAGGGGAATTAACAGCATCAGGACACTGAATGGGGACACTTTGGATCAAGTCCACTCCCGCCAACAACGTGGTATCAGAAGGTGGAGGGAAGCCTTACACCTAAACCAACTCCTAGACCTGGGATCAAGAGTTTAACAATCCCGGTAGAGGGGGGAATAGAAAAGGAGAACGGACCCCTACAACAATTGAAAAGAGGAGATTGCATATCAGGGATACTGGAATTGGGTCGAAACCTTGTTAAATCATAGGGTCACCTTCCCTGTGTGTAAAGAGACATCAGAAACCTGGTAGGCCTATAGGATCCCTGACAAAAGAACAATGTCCATCAGAAGTGTACCTTGGTCCTAGAATGAACCTTAGGGATGTAAAACTAACCAAAGATCTTTTTCCTTCTGCACATCACTCACTTTCTCCTCACCATCAACGGCCATCATCACAAGATGGAGAGAGTGGAAGAGGTCCTGGAAGGTATCCAAGGAAAGGTGCACCAGTCTGTTCCAGTCCCCTTGCTTCACAATCTGGCTCTCCATTAGGTCCAACACAGGTTTATGTGTCTTCTTTCCCCCTGGAATACTACCTCCTGGTATCTTTTTGAAGGACCAATCCTCAGAGATAAACAAAAGGACCCTTCACTAGAAGTCCCATTGCAACCACTGGCAGGAATGTTTGTGGCAGGGACTTTGAGGGTCTGGACTAATGAAAACTACCGTAGGACTCATGCTTTCTCCATGAACATAGGAGGTATGTGTGTATTTCTGGGAGAAGACTGTTGTTTCTATATGAATAAATCAGGGATGGTCAGAGAAATTGCCAAGGAATTGCAGGATAGGGCATCCAAGATAAGTCAGAGGTTACAAACTACTGTCATGTGGTTTTCTTGGTTGCCTGGATCCGGGTGGATTAATATGGCTGTGGCAGGCCTAGCTTTTATCCCTTGTGCAATCCCTATGCTGAAACAGCTATCAATAAGAGCAGTAAAGGAGATACAAATTGAAAAGGAACTAGCTTTGACAGAACATTTTCTTAATCAACTTGGTCCCTATCCTGTGGAAGAACATAAAGATTCTGAGACAGACCCATATGAGAAAATGGAACCTGTAGAAAGATGGAGAGAATCTCCCCAAGAATCAAGAGAGTAAAAATAATCAAGAACTACCTATCCTTTACCTTTATTAATTATCTTTTGTTAGAACTTATATATTGTAGATTTGTTTATTGGAACCTTGTATACTCAGTAGTTACCCTTATAAGAGAGTAGTGGAAGTTTATGCATAGAAAAACTTCCAGAGGGGGGAATAATGTAGGTAATGCGGGTCCAGCTAGATGATCACTGAAGGGCCCTCTTTATTCATAGTATTGTAAGAAAGAAAATGTGCTTGTTTGAAAGAAGCAAATTTATCCAGTAGAAATAGTACAAAGGCAGACAAATTCCTTTGAAGTAGAAACATTCTATAAGAGGGGCCCCTCAGTTGTCAGTGATAGAGACATTTGGTGATATACAGTTTGAAGGTTAAAGAGACCAAGGATGACCACATGAAATATCAACAAGAGATAATTTGAATCTATGCTTCGGTGATTTACAAGAAGAATTATGACTGTTTGGCAAAGATAACGTAACAAACTTAGTAATTAGAAAAATGTCATTTGATGTAACGAATGTCTGCAATGATAAAACTGCTGAGTTAACAGAATCCTTTGTTTGAAAATGTATAAAACTGGGGTCTCAGAATCATAAAGTTGTTCAAAGCATCATGTAAAAACTGGCTCTGAACCTATTGCGCAATAAACTAGCTCTGGCTAACCTAAGAATGTTATTTGGTCTCACCATTCCACAACAAAAGCACTTTCAAAGTTAAAAATATACTGGATATCCTGATTTTGAGGTAACAGCATTTGTAGATCCGTTCCAGAACAAAAAACAGATAAAAGACACTTACCTAATTGCTGAACATGTCTAATGATTATTCTCAAGGTGTAGAGGGAAAAAAAAGTAATCTTCAAATATTTCCAGTTCTACACAAATATTTTATTTTCCACAAATATTTTATTTTCCACTTTTTCTAATCAAACAACACATAATTTTGTTTCTATTTCAGAGAGGTGTGAAAGCAGATTAGAGCTCCCTTTGTTGTTACTTTTAGTTCACAAAATTTGAAGAATTATGGAAGTTCATACATTTAAAAGTTGCTGAGTTTGAGAAACCTTGACAATGCACAGAGAAAATAGGTTGCTTAAGGCACATAATTCTTCAAATTATGGATTTGGTTGGAAGGGAAGAGCGGGGGTGAGAGGCAGTAAGTAAGCCAGCTTCATCCAAAGGAGTTTTGGGTGGGTATCCTAGCCTTAGAAGAAGAGAGGGAAGGAGGAAAGGAAGGGAGAGAGAGAGACAGGGAGGGAGGGAGAGGGGGGGAGAGGGAGAGGGGAGACAAGAAAGAAAAGAAAGAGAAAGTGTCAGGTCCCAGATATTTCTACAGGGATGCTGGCATTTTGGTGGGAGGAAAGGGGGAGGAATGGAGTGACCTGTGTATGAAGTTTCTGTTTCCTGCGTTACTGTGCTAATCTATATATGAAGTTTCTGTTTCTGTTTCCTTGCAATGATGTAGTATGGGACGGGTTTGGTTAACATTGCTTTAAATAGCTGGTTTTAAGTGAGAAGCTTCAGTTCTTGCCTAGATCTCTTGTTATCACAAACCTTTCAATAAAAGCTGCTTTTGGAACAACTGCAGTTTCAGGAGTCCTGCTTTCTTGGGAGGATTGGAGAAGCAAGAGCAGAAGGAAGGAAGGAAGGAAGGAAGGAAGGAAGGAAGGAAGGAAGGAAGGAAGGAAGGAAGGAAGGAAGGAAGGAAGGAAGGAAGGAAGGAAGGAAGGAAAGAAAGAAAGAAAGAAAGAAAGAAAGAAAGAAAGAAAGAAAGAAAGAAAGAAAGAAAGAAAGAAGGGAGGGAGGGAGGGAGGGAGGGAGGGAGGGGAAAGTGAATGAGATATGGATGGATGGAAGGAAGGACGGAAGGAGAGAGAAAAAGGAGAGGAAGGAAGGACCCCAAACCCTGGCACTAGACTCAGCTTTAGAGGACACTTTGAAACAGCATAGAAATCCAGGGCTGGAAGGGATCTTGGAGGTAATCTAGTCCAACCCCCTGCTCCAGCAGGAAACCTTATATCATCTGGGTTATTTTGGTGCCTCTAACAGAGAGGGAAATTCCCAGAAAAGGAAAGAAGTTTACTAGGACAAGGCTGCCATGCAGAGGAAAGCAGAGATAGTCCTCGATTTACGACCACAACTGAATCCAAAATTTTGGTTCCTAAGCAAGAGCGTTGTTAAAGTGAGTTTTGACGCATTTTACTCAATTCATCCTCCAACAGTGGATGTCAATCACCGTGGACCAAATTGAGAATTTGAGAGGAAAGGCCTGCGAGATTACTGGTGATTGACACACTTGTATGGAAAGGGTAAAGGTACCCCTCGACGTACTGTATGTCCACCATTGAGTCCCAAATCTCTGTTGCTAAGTGAGACAGCTGTTCAGTGATACATTTTCTTATAGTCTTGCAAAATTCAACGTACTCCAGTTTATTAGTGAAAATTGCAGTATTCTTCATTGTCTGTCGTTTTTCCATAGCATGAAAAAACTTTACATCATTAACTCATTTTACAAGAAAAAAGCTAGCAGAAAATGGAAGAGTCCATCCATCTGGGTGCACAAGTGAAATTGACCACATCATGTCAAGTGATAAAGCCATATTCTGCAATTGTACTGTCATTGATCATTTTAACATTGGAAGTCATCATACCATGTTTCCCCAAAAATAAGACATGTCCGGATAATAAGCCCAATCAGGCTTTTCAGCACATGTGATAATATAAGGCACCCCCGCAAAATATGCCTCCCCACCAATACTTACACGCATGCACAGCCGGTCCCACCATTTCCTCTGGTTGCTTGCCGCACAACCAAAATGAGTTGAGGAGGCGAAGCCGGAGGGGAGGAAGAAATCAAACTTCTTACTCCATGCATCTTGGTTCTCCCCCACCCCACCTGCCATCCTTCTCGATAAAAAGACAGTGGGGAAGGGAAGCATCCAGGCTGCTGTTGCCATTGGGGTGGGGTGGGATGTGTTGGGCTGCTCGGCCAGCGCGAAGAACAGGGAGGGGTGACGACGGCAGTGATGGGACATCCAGTCCCATGCTCGTCGCCTCCTGCACCCCCAAAATAATAAGACCCCCCCAATAATAAGGCCAAGCCCTTATTTGGGGGGGGATCCTCGGCCATCGCTGGTATCAGGACTGGAGGAGATACAGACATTGAGAGTTCTAGGATTATGGGGAGATAGACCACCTTCTCTTTGTTTGTTTCAAATGGTTTGATCGCCGTGAGAGAGCGACCCTTTGAGACCTCTACCCCCACCTCCTTTGGATGGACTTACTACAACCAAAAGACTTCCCATCGTCGTGAGAGGGCAATGATGTTCCGATGTATTGACATTTGTAACATACTGGTCTTCCTTTAACATCTATTTCCTCCCTTATTTTAAATTACATGTCTTAACCATCTCTAACACTCTTAGAAGAAAATGATCCTTCATCTCCTTCAACTCGCTCCTATCTTCGATGTATTCAACTGTGGAGCTCCTTGCACTGCGAGATTCCCCCCTCTCGCACGTCTGGCCCTCTCAGTTATCGAGGGCCGCCCTTGAGGACGGGTTTTGGAACCCCGAGAGGTGGTTTGCAAAAAACCAAGGGCTTTGGGGGTTTTTAGATAAATCTTTAAGTTCTATTTTAAGGGGTTCTGGGAGGGATTGTGGGAATGGATCTGGGGGGATCCATAAATCCACTGAAAGAGGTAATGGGTCTGATGATCATGGTGGGGAGGATGGGGACAGAAATCTGACAAGGATGCAGGGGGATAAAGCGATGGGCATTAGTATAGTAAGTGGGAGGGGCAGATATGACGGCTGCAGGGGGCCATGTTTCGGGAGTGCACACTCGATGTTTATGAGCGATTGCGCACGCTGACCCCCAAATCATTGCTCGTTTCCCGGGTTGTTCAGAGTCTCAGACCCTGGGTCTACGGCTGATGTTATGTAATGCCAGGTCAGTGGTAAATAAAGCCCCCCTCATTCATGATCTTATTTCAGAGGGGGGTGCTGACCTGGCAGGGATTACGGAGACCTGGTTAGGCCAGGAGGGAGGAGTTCCCCTTGTGGAAATGTGCCTGCCGTGCATTCCATCAGCCAAGGACTCAGGGAAGGGGTGGGGGAGTGGCAGCAATCATTAGAGAAAGTCTTTGCCCGAGGGAGGCCACTGTTCCTCAGATAGCCGGATGTGAGTCCCTCCTTGTGAAGTGGGGTCGGGGGATTCAGATGGGCCTACTGATTACGTACCTGGCTCCCTGCCACGTAACAGCGGTCCTGCCTGAGCTGCTCGACATTATAGCCGGGGTGGCGGTGGAAACCCCCAGACTTATTGTTATGGGGGATTTTAACCTGCCATCCGCTGGTGAGATGTCGCAGATGGCTCGGGAGTTCATGGCTTCCATGACAGCCATGGACCTGACCCAATAGTTAAAGGCCCCACCCACTTGGGGAATCACACTCTGGACTTGATTTTTGTCTCTGATCAGTGGCTGAATGATCTAAGAATAGGGGATCTAGACATCAAGCCCTTGTCATGGTCTGATCATTCTCTCCTTCACATGGGCTTTCAAGTCACTTCCACCCACCGCAGGGAGACGGAACCAACCAAATGGTTCCGTCCCAGGCGCCTGATGGACCCCGAAAGGTTCCTGACGGAGCTTGGGCCATTTCCTGAGACTCTGGCTCACGACTCGACTGAGGACCTGGTGGTCGCCTGGGACAGGGCGGCTACTGGGGCCTTGGACCACATCGTGCCTTTGCGGCCCCGATGCCGATCTCGTCTAGCTCCTTGGTTTTCCGAGGAGCTGAGAGAGATGAAGCGTCAGAAAAGACACCTGGAGAGCGATTGGAGGACAAGCCAATCTGAATCTGACCGAACACAGGTGAGATCTTGTATTAAGACCTACCTAGTGGCGATAAGAGCGGTGAAGTCTAGCTACTTCTCCGCTCTTATTGCATCTGCAGAGAACCGCCCAGCCGTACTGTTTAGGGTGACCCGCTCCCTACTTCAGGTGGGGGTACGGGAAGATCCCTTACAGGGTCGAGCTGAGGATTTTGTACAATTCCTGCATGATAAAGTCGCTCAGATTCGGGAAGGCCTGGACTCCGATTGGGTAGATCCAGGGGAGGAGACGGGGGTAGGTCTTGAGAGCATTATCTGGGAAGAGTTTGACTCTGTGGCTCCTGAGGACGTGGACAGGATTCTGGGCAAGCTTAACGCTGCCACATGTTTATTGGACCCGTGTCCCTCCTGGTTGGTACTGACCTCCCGGGAGGTTACACGAGGCTGGCTCCAGGGGATTATAAATCCTTCTCTGAGTGAGGGTGTCTTTCCTGCCACCTTGAAAGAGGCAGTTGTGAAGCCCCTCCTCAAGAAGCCTTCCCTGGACCCGGCTATATTATTAAATTATCGTCCAGTCTCCAATCTTCGCTTTGTTGCGAAGGTTGTTAAGAGTGTGGTGGCACGACAACTACCCCGATACCTGGATGAAGTTGTCTATCTGGATCCATTCCAGTCAGGCTCCAGGTCACGATACAGCATGGAAACCGCATTGGTCACGTTGGTTGATGATCTCTGGAGGGCTCGGGACAGAGGTTGCTCATCTATCCTGGTCCTATTAGATCTCTCAGCGGCTTTTGATACCATCGACCATGGTATCTTACTGCACTGGCTGGAGGGGTTAGGAATAGGGGGCACCGTGCTTCGGTGGTTCTCCTCCTTCCTCTCTGACCGTTTGCAGTTTGTGTTGACATGGGGGGCCCACCTTATTTATGGGGTGCCGCAAGGGTCAGTCCTCTCACCCCTTCTGTTCAACATTTATGTAAAACCACTAGGCGAGATCATCCGTGGTTTCGGGGTGAGTGTTCATCAGTATGCTGATGACACATAGCTATACATCTCCACCCCAGACCACCCCAGTGATGCCCTTGCTGTGATATCCTGTTGCCTGGAGGCCGTGAGGATCTGGATGGGGAGAAACAAGCTCAGACTCAACCCCTCCAAGACCGAGTGGCTGTGGCTTCCGGCGTCCCGGTATAGTCAGCTGGTACCATCACTGACAATTGGGGATGAGATCTTGCTCCCCACAGAGAGGGCCTGCAACTTGGATGTCCTCCTGGATTCACGGCTATCTTTAGAAGATCATTTGACGGCCGTGGCCAGGGGTGCCTTTTATCAGGTTCGCCTGATCCGCCAGTTGCGTCCCTTTCTGGATCGGGATGCCTTGCGCACAGTCACTCATGCCCTAGTCACCTCTCATATGGACTACTGTAATGCTCTCTACATGGGGCTCCCCTTGAAAAGCACCCGGAGGCTCCAAATGGTCCAGAATGTAGCCGCGCGGGTGATTATGGGCGCAGCTCGTTGCACCCATGTAACACCTCTCCTACGTGAGCTGCACTGGCTCCTGGTGGTCTTCTGGGTGTGATTCAAGGTGTTAGTTATCACCTTTAAAGCACTCCATGGCTTAGGACCTGGGTACCTATGAGACCGTCTTTTGCCACCAATAGCCTCCCACCAACCAGTTTGTTCTCACAGGGAGGGACTACTCAGGGTACTGTCAGTCAAATTATGTCGACTGGCGACTCCCAGGGGGAGGGCCTTCTCTGTGAGGGCTCCAACCCTTTGGAATGAACTTCCCCCTGAGATACGAAATATCCCTGATCTCCGTGCTTTCCGCTGTGCCCTCAAAACCCTGATGTTCCAACAGGCGGGGCTAAACATATGAACATGTGAATGTTTTTAAAATGTTATCTAATTTTAGGTTCTGTTTAATTGGGCCAAACTATGTTATAATAATAATTTTAATTAGCAATTTTATGATGTTTGTGTATCTATATTTTTCTTGACTGTACACCGCTTTGAGTCCTACGGGAGAAAGGCGGTATAGAAATATAATAAATAAACAAACAAACAAACAAACAAACAAATAAATAAATAAATAAAAATAAGACCCTGTCTTATTTTCAGGGAAACATGGTAGAATGGTACGAGCTAAAGTGAAGATAAACTCTCAAAAAGAGCATATGAAAATGATAAAGATGTCATGAAAAACAAAAAAAGAGTGATAAGCTATTTGATGTCAGCAGTGATTTGAGATTAATTCATCAAATCACTTTGCTCTATTGCAAAGTGTACAAATGGTCAAAAACATCCTTGAATCTGCTACATCTAGAGTACTGCCAAAAAAATACTTTGTCCAGTCAAAAATCTCTGATGAAACTATTGTTTTAATGAAAAAATGACGGACAATGGGAAATCTATCTCTATTAAATGTGTTTCACAAAGAATTGATTACAAGTCTGAATCTACTTTCAAATGAACTAAATTAAATAATTCTTAAAATCATAAATTCCCACTAAATAAATAAAACAATATTATTTAATATGAAGTTTTAATATACAAATAGGAATTAGTTCTAATATGGCAATAATGCTACATTTCTCAAAGCTTAATTCAACATACGAAATTAGCATTGTTGTTATTTGTTAGTTGCAAAAATTACCATAGCAGAACTTTGGAACATAAAAATGTAATTTTCTTTGAAGTTTTGGCTGAACAATTAACAGAATAACGTCATTCTTGAACTTTATTATTTTATTATTTTATTTTCTTCTACCAAGTTTTCTCTTATAAAATCAAATTTTTGGTGGTTTTGATAATTATCAGCTTTACAAAAGATGGCAAGGGCTTTCAAAACTCCACTGCACTATACAGGCAACCACAACATGGAAATAAACTTTACCACACATTTATTTTATTTTATTTATTTTATTTTATTGAATTTGTATACCGCCCTACTCCCAAAGGACTCAGGGCGGTGAACAGCCATAGAATAAAACATATAAATACAAAATTTAAAATAGAATAAAACAAATTAAATAATTTGGCTGAACAAATTTAAAACCCCAATAATTTAAAACCAAATTTAAAATTTCCATTTAAAAAGGGGAAAAACTTAGGTCAGGCCAGCTTGATGAAATAAGAAAGTCTTGAGTGCGCGACGGAAGGTACGCAGATCCGGGATCCTCCGTATCTCCGGGGGGAGTTCGTTCCAGATAGTAGGTGCCCCCACAGAGAAGGCTCTCCCCCTGGTGGTCGCCAGTCGACATTGTTTGGCTGACGGCACCCGGAGGAGCCCCTCTCTATGGGAGCGTACTGGTCGGTGGGAGGCTATTGGTGGTAGCAGGCGGTCCCGTAAATAACCAGGTCCTAAGCCATGGAGCGCTCTAAAGGTGATAACCAAAACCTTGAAGCGCACTCGGAAGACCACAGGGAGCCAGTGCAGCTCGCGCAGGAGAGGCGTTACATGGGAGTGCCACGTCGCTCCCATCGCCACCCGTGCGGCCGCACTCTGCGCCAGTTGGAGCCTCCGAGTGCTCCTCAAGGGGAGCCCCATGTAGAGAGCATTACAATAGTCCAGACAGGAGGTGACAAGGGCATGAGTGACCGTGCGTAAGGAGTCCCGATCTAGAAAGGGACGCAACTGGCGGATCAGGCAAACCTGATGAAAAATCCTCCCGGTCACGGCCGTCAAGTGCTCTTCTAAAGACAGCCGTGAATCCAGGAGGACACCCAAGTTGCGAGCCCTTTCCGTTGGGGCCAATGATTCACCCCCAATAGTCAGCAATGGCACCAGCTGACTATATCGGGACGTCGGAAACCACAGCCACTCGGTCTTGGATGCGCTGAGCCTGAGCCTGTTTCTCCCCATCCAGATCCGTACGGCCGCCAGGCACCAGGACATCACTTCAAGGGCATCGTTGGGGTGGTCTGGGGTGTAGATGTACAGCTGGGTGTCATCAGCATCCCCTGAAACCACGGATGATCTCGCCCAGCGGCTTTACATAAATGTTGAACAAAAGGGGCGAGAGGACCGATCCTTGTGGCACCCCACATATAAGGGGCCTCGGGGTCGACCTCTGCCCCTGTCAACACAGACTGCGACCAGTCGGAGAGAAGGGAGAACCACCGTAGTACGGTGCCTCCCACCCCCAACTCTTCCACCCGGTGCAGCATGATACCATGGTCAATGGTATCAAAAGCCGCTGAGAGATCTAACAGGACCAGGACAGAGGAGCACCCCCTGTCCCGAGCCCTCCAGAGATCATCCACCAACGCGACCAATGCCGTTTCCGTGCTGTACCCAGGCCTGAAGCCTGACTGGAACGGATCTAGATACGTCGTTTCATCCAGGTACTGGGGGAGCTGTCGCGCAACCACGTTCTCAACAACCTTCGCCACAAAGCGAAGGTTAGAGACTGGACGATAGTTAGCCAATACTGCTGGGTCCAGGGAAGGCTTCTTGAGGAGAGGTCTCACCACCGCCTCTTTCAAGGCGGCGGGAAAGACACCCTTGCCCAATGAAGCATTTATAATCCCCTGGAGCCAGCCTCGTGCCACCTCCCGGGAAGCCAGCACTAACCAGAATCCTGTCCACGTCCTCAAGGGCCACAGGATCAAACTCATCCCAGATAACATTCTCAGGACCTGCCGCTGTCATCCCCGCTGGATCTACCCAGTCGGAGTCCAGATCTTTCTTTCTTTCTTTCTTTCTTTCTTTCTTTCTTTCTTTCTTTCTTTCTTTCTTTCTTTCTTTCTTTCTTTCTTTCTTTCTTTCTTTCTTTCTTTCTTTCTTTCTTTCTTTCTTTCTTTCTTTCTTCATTCAATTTATATACCGCCCTTCTCCTAGTGGACTCAGGGCGGTGCACAGCCAAAACTAAAATACATAACAATACAAAATTTAAAATTAATTAAAAGAATTATATACTTTGGCCCAAATTAAAACAGTGCGAATTAAAACCCATTAACAAATTAAAACTAAACAATTAATAACCATTAAAAACTAAAAAAGGGGGGCGGGGTTCACGCCAGCCCTGCTTGCTGGAAAAGAAGTGTTTTCAGGGCTCGGCGAAAGACCCGAAGATCCAATATCCTTCTTATCTCCGGGGGCAAATCGTTCCAGAGGGCGGGGGCTGCCACAGAGAAGGCCCTCCCCCTGGGGGTCGCCAGCCGACATTGCCTGGCCGACGGCACCCTGAGGAGTCCCTCTCTGTGGGAGCGTACTGGACGGTGGGAGGCTATCGGCGGCAGAAGGCGGTCCCGCAAGTACCCAGGTCCTATGCCATGGAGCGCTTTAAAGGTGGTAACCAATACCTTGAAGCGCACCCGGAAGACTACTGGAAGCCAATGCAGCTCACGCAGGAGAGGTGTCACATGGGAGCGACCCCTCGCTCCCATAATCCCCCGCGCAGCCGCATTCTGCACCAGTTGGAGCCTCCGGGTACTCCTCAAGGGGAGCCCCATGTAGAGGGCATTGCAGTAGTCCAGGCGGGAAGTGACGAGTGCCTGAGTGACTGTGCGTAAGGAATTCCGATCCAGAAAGGGACGCAACTGGCGAATCAGGCGGACCTGATAAAAAGCCCCCCTGGCCACAGCCGTCATATGCTCTTCTAAAGACAGCCGTGCATCCAGGAGGACGCCCAATTTGCGAGCCCTATCCATGGGGGCCAATAACTCGCCCCCAATAGCCAGCGATGGCTGGCTATATCGGGACGCCGGAAGCCACAGCCACTCGGTCTTGGAAGGGTTGAGTCGGAGCCTGTTATTCCCCATCCAGATCCGCACGGCCTCCAGGCACTGGGACATCACTTCAAGGGCATCGTTGGGATGGCCCGGGGTGGAGATGTACAGCTGAGTATCATCAGCGTACTGATGGAACTCCACCCCAAAGCCACAGATGATCTCACCCAGCGGCTTCACATAAATGTTGAACAGAAGGGGCGAGAGGACCGACCCCTGAGGCACCCCACAAACAAGGCGCCTCGGGGTCGACCTCTACCCCCCTGCCAAAACCGACTGCAACCGGTCAGAGAGATAGGAGGAGAACCACCGCAAAACAGTGCCCCCCACTCCCAACCCTTCCAACCGGTGCAGCAGGATACCATGGTCGATGGTATCAAAAGCCGCTGAGAGATCTAACAGGACCAGGACAGAGGAACAACCCCTATCCCGAGCCCTCCAGAGATCATCCACCAACACGACCAATGTCGTTTCCGTGCATCTTCCCGAATCTGAGTGATTTTGTCATACAGATACTGAACAAAATCCTCAGCTCTTCCCTCCAAGGGGTCCTCCCTCGCTTCCTGGTGGAGCAGGGAACGGGTCACCCTAAACAGGGCGGCCGGGCGATTATCTGATGATGCAATAAGAGCAGCGAAATGGGTGCATTTTGCTGCTTTTATCGCCACTAGGTAATTCTTAATATGAGATCTTACCGGTGTCCGGTCAGATTCAGCATGACTGGCCCTCCAACTATTCTCTAAGCGTCTTTTCCGGTGCTTCATCTCCCTCAGCTCCTCAGTGAACCAAGGAGCCAGGTGAGATCGGCGCCGGGTCAGAGGCCGCAAAGGCACAACTCGATCCAGAGCTTCAGCAGCCGCCCTATCCCAGGCGGCCACTAGGTCTCCAGTCGAGGCGTGAGCCAGAACCTCGGGGATTGGCCCAAGCTCCATCTGGAACCTATCAGGTTCCATCAGGTGCCTGGGGCGGTACCATCTTATAGTTTCCGCCTCCTTGTGGCGGGGTGCAGCGGTTCGAAGGTCAAGGCAAAGGAGAGAGTGATCCGACCATGACAAGGGCTCAGTAACTATATCCCCTATCTCGAGATCACTCAGCCACTGTCCAGAGACAAAAACCAAGTCCAGTGTGTTTCCCCCCATGTGCGTAGGGCCATGAATTAGCTGGGTCAGGTCCATAGCCATCATGGAAGCCATGAACTCCCGAGCCACCTCAGACGCCTCACCCACGGACGGCAGGTTAAAATCCCCCATGACCATAAGTCTGGGGGTATCAACCGCCACTGTGGCGATAACGTTGAGTAGCTTGGGCAGAGCTGCTGCCACGTGGCAGGGAGCCAGGTACGTGATCAGCAAACCCATCTGAACCCCATGACCCCACTTCACAAGAAGGGTCTCACAGCTGGCCGTCTGAGGAACAGTGGCCTCCCTCAGCCTAAGGCCTTCTCTAATAATAACCGCTACTCCCCCGCCCCTCCCCTGTGACCTCGGCTGATGGAATGCCTGGAAGCCTGGTGGGCACATTTCTACCAGAGGGACCCCTCCCTCCGGGCCCAACCAGGTCTCCGTAATACCCGCCAGGTCCGCTCCTCCCTCCTGAAGAAGATCACAAATGAGGGGGGCTTTATTTACTATGGACCTGGCGTTGCACAACATCAGTCGAAGGCCCGGGCCCTGAGGGTCTGTGCAACCTGGAGAACGAGTGGAGCCTTGGGGGCCGGAACACGCTACCGCTCGAAGACAGCGGGTGCGTGCTCCCTTAACATGATATGGCCCCCTGCTCCCACCATATCTATCCCTCCCACTCACAGTACCGATGCTAAAAACACAATCTGGACAAGTTCAACCCCCCCCCCATTACCTCCGGATCCCCCACCTCCTCCGCTGTGCATAGTGGCCAGGCCCGACCCTCCCCTTGGTGGGTTATCCACCAAACCCACGACCCTAGTTCCAATTTTACCCTCCCCCCGGGACCCCTTAAAAGTTTAACCAAAAATTTACATAAAAATCCCCTCAACCCCCTCTTCGCAGCATGCCATCAGAGGAGTATCAGAAATGACGGCCACAATTATACAACCATTGGGAATAATGGTGGCTCACAAACCCACATCAATGCTCTGACAAAAATTGTCTAAACCAGTGGTTCTCAATCTTCCTAATGCCGCGACCCTTTAATACAGTTCCTCATGTTGTGGTGACTCCCAACCAGGGGTGGGTTCTAAATTTTTTTACTACTGGTTCTGTGGGCGTGGCTTATTTTGTGGGTGTGGCTTGGAGGTCATGTGACTGGGTGGGCGTGGGTAGCTGGTCATATGACCGGGTGGCCATGGCTATGTGTATAGGGACTACTCAGAGGGCTGAAAAAAGTCATTTCTGACAGGTCCTCGGACTTTTGACTGGTCCTCACACTTATGACCATCCTCACATTTATGCCCATGCAGCATTCTTAACAACCATGTCACTCATTTCACAACTGCTTCTTTTCCCCATGGTGATAAGATAGGGCAAAAAACATAAAATGTGAGGATAGTCATAAATTCGAGATCTGGTCAAAAGTGCGAGGACCAGTCAAAAATAACTTTTTCAGCCCTCTGAGTAGTCCATATGCATAAAAGGATACAGCAATAGAGAGGGATGAAGGAAGGGAAGGGAAATTAGAGTAGGAGTGAGGGTAAGAGAGGGAAGAAGAGAGGAGGAGAAGGAGAAAGGAAGAGGAAGTAGGGAGAAGAAGAGGAGGGGAAGGAAGAGAAAGTAAGAAGGAAAGAAAAGAGAGAGGTGGTAGGTTTGAGGAGAAAGATTGCTGTACAATAAAAAAGATGAAAGGGAAGAAAGCCAACCCCAAACAAATATAAAGATATTAAGATAAAGAATGAATTGTTAAACTTTAAAGAATAAAAGAGAACAAATATGAATAAATAACAATAATTAGAAACACACATACAAACATACAATGTATTTTCTTTGAACAGAGTATTTGGCTGGTTCACAAGTTTAAACAGTCATTTCAATTAAATTTACAATTTCTATATTTCTTTTTTGCCATATTTATTCCTCAACTATTTTTGTAAAAAACCAATATTACCCTTCATCCTCATCTCTAATGTTAATCAAATTCAATTTTTCCCTTCTATTCTATATTATACCCCTTCCCATTGTCATCTATTTTTATATCCATCCTCACATTGGTTAATTATGTAATATTACAGTTGTTTAATATAAATTCAACATTTTAATATAAATCAATCAGTTATATAACTACCTTTTTTGTATATTAATTAATATGAACATGAATATTCCAATTAATTCCATGCAATCCAATTTCTTACAAATCAATTAATTATATTTACCAATAATAATAAACCTAATAATTTCCCCCATATATTCCTCCAAACCACAACTTAACCATTTCTGCTTTCAACACAATATACAATTAATAGTATCTCAATTATTACAATTCCCTAGTTAAATAGAGCTTTTTTTCTTTTGTGTTTTAAAATCTTGAACTCTCCTCTTTTTCCCTAAATTTCCCATTGTTTGCACCTACCTTTTTTGGTGAGGAAAAAGAAAAGAAATCTGCCTGCCTAATTTTCCAAAGTTGCAGCAACAGCAAAGCCAACAGCCTGCTTTACTTTCAGTTTCGTTTTTCAGCATAGCTAGGGGGAAAAAAATCTGCTCCAGCAAGCAGCAGAGCCCTGAGCAAAACAGCTGAGAGCAAATCAGCTGAGAGTCGGGAGCCGATCTAATCAAGGGCTAATTAGCCTATGCTGAAGCTCCGTGGGCCAATAAAATTACAAAAAAACACCGAACCCTTTGTTAAATTGCTGGCTCGCCCACCCCTCACCCACCAATATTTATTGGTAATAAATAGTGGTACGGAGGGGCGGGGCAAGCCAGCAATTTAACAAACGGCTCAGCCGAACCCCCTAGAACCGGCAGAATCCCACCACTGGCTATAGGGCGGCCCTTTGAAGCCCCACGGCAAGAATTTAAACAGTTTTTTTCCCTCTAGCCATCAGCTGGGACTCAGGAGGCAGCAATAGATTGGGAGTGGGCGGGGTAAACGAACAACCGGCGATCCAACAGAGCAGAGAGTGAGGGTGACTGAAGGCGTGGGGGGGGCGAGAGAGGGCTTTGACGACCCATGTGAAATGGCCGTTCGACCCCCAAAGGGGTCGCGACCCCCAGGTTGAGAACCGCTGGTCTAAACCAAAGATAAAATACAGGAGGACAGCAACATAATCTACAAGATCAAATGCAACAACTATGATTCTATGTTGGGCAAACAAATGCAACAATTCTATGTTGGGCAAACAGGTCAACTGGAAACAAGAATCCACAAACACTGACTAGCTGTCAAACAACATGACCACAAATCCCTGATCTCAACTCACATTGACATCAAGCAGCACCAGTTCGACTAGGATGGAACAAAAATCATTGGCCATTCTACCACATGCCATGCATGCAAATTCATTGAAGCCCAGTATTCAACCAATGGATTTATCAACAAATAAGTTGATTTGGAGTCAGCCTGTGAACCTATAAAGAGCCATATCAATCAACCAACCAGCGATGGTACTGATCACCTCATTTGCTGGCTTTCACACACAATGACCAGCTGACAGGTCACATGGCACGACCAACTGGTCACACATGATGTCATGGACCACTGACCATGACATCAATAAAAGTGATGAAGAACTGAAACAAAATGCTTTAACCAAAGTCCCACTGAGGATGTCATCTAGCTTGATGATAAAAAATTCAGAAGCTTGGAGAACAAACCACCACCAATCCTGGAAGTTCTTGTGTGCCACAGTAGACATGCATAGCATTAATCTCATAAAGAATCAGAATGAGAGCAGGAAATCTCCTATAAGTGCAAGACTTGGAAGTGCTCATCAGCATGTCTTTCAGGAAGGGTGTAAGTTTACTTTTTAAAAAAAAGAAAATCAATGGGCCAAACAAGACTGTTTGACAGATTGCATATAGCCGATGGGCTATATATATATTGTGCAAACCTGATCTAGATCTACTTGCGGTACACTTATGACCAAACCAGAACTGGTACTGGGTTTGGAAGTAGTGTATTTGGTTGAAACTTTAACCAGAACATCTAGGAGTGTCAAATTATAATTAATGAAAATTACTAAAATAGGTTATAGAATTATAAGATTGCCCAGGGCAGGAATCCTCGTATTATCCCAAATGTCTGTCCAATGTTTGCTTGAAAACCTCAAGTAATGGTCACACATGATGCCAAGAGGCAGGCTGTTCCATTGTGATCTAACTATTTTAATTAGTATTTACATATCTCAACAACTGACATCTTACATTTTTACCTGTATATGGGATACTTTGCAGGAATATTATCTTAGGTATCTCTTCAGATACCTGCTTATTATAGCTGGTGACTTCAATGCCAGATTTGGAGCAAATGATGATCTACTACTTATGCATGGTAACTAAACTTGAATTGGAAGAAAAACAACTGGAATAATACAAGGGCAAACAACTTTCATACTGTGTCATAACTATGTAATTTGTCCCCATTAGTCAAATTTATGTTTAATGTCAGACCCGCCCCAATCTGATCTCTTAGGAAAGAAAGATCCTCGACTCCAGTTGGTTGAAGCAAAAGGTTCTTTTATTAAAAGATATTGGCTGCAGTAAAGTCAGCTAGCTCTGGGTTTCCTGTAGTCAAAAGACACGGAAAGGTTTCCCCTCATCCCAGCCTTCCCCCATGACCAGTCCATCTTCAGCCAATCAGAACTTGCCAAATTGTTTTGAGAACACTGAGAAGTTTTAGGGTAATCTACATTCTTTCTCAGGGTGCCTGGCCTTGGATGTGTTACAAACTGGTTCCAAGCTGCTCTGGTTTTTATCACCTGTCATTCCCCCTTCCCTATTTCCCATCACATACACACACAACTTTATTGCCCATCTATTCCCCCCATCCCTGCATTTTAGCTTTTGATGGCAGGATGCCTGTGAGGCGCTAAATCGAACCTGGCATTTACTTAAATATATAATTGTATTCATTAAAGCCCTTCATGGCATGGGATCATATTATCTGAGGAATTGCCTCATCTCTATTTCATCAACTCATCCCATCCCTTCCCACAAGGAAGGTATGTTGCAGACTCCATAAAGATAAAGTTTCCGGGGGCGGGGGGGGGGTGTCTAGGAAGACAGCCTTCTCTGTTTTTGTTCCCAGTCTATAGAGTATCTTGCTCCCAGAGTTGAGGCTGCCCCCATTCTGCACACAATCTCAAAGGGCTTCAAGACCTGGCTCTGACAACTGGCATGGAGGCTCGAAGAATGTCATACAACTTTGGGGCTGGCTGATGGCTTAAAGGCACTTCCTCTGCCTTGTAATTTTTAATGTTTTAACCTTGTTTTAATGTTTTTAACATCACTTATTTATTAAACACATTTATATGGCCACCCAACTCACACACAAGTAACTCTAGGCGACTTGCAACATTAAAAATCCACAACATAAAAACCCATAAAACCCTCACCCTACCTCCAAAAATGTTTACTATTGTATATTTTTATGATTTTTATTTGTAAACCAGCCCCTCAGGTAAAATAGCCATTGTAGAAATTTGATAAATTACTGTCAGTTTCACAGGTAGTCCTTGTTTAGTGACAACTGGGACCTGCAACTTGGTCATTAAGTGAAGCAGCCATTAAGTAAAACCACCTGTGCTTATGCTCTTACTTCAGCTTTTTTTTTTTTTGCTTTATAAACCTGAAAACATTATATAAGTGAGGATTGGTTGCAAATTTAGTTTGTAATCACCATCATAATTGTGAATAGTTACTAAATGAGGTAGTCACTAAATGAGGACTGCCTGCATTACTTTTACATCTATTATGATGTATGAGACTCTCATCCCCCTTTTTTTGACTAACTTATTTTAATCACAAGACTTTCCCATCACTGTAAGAGGGAGATGGTATTCCGATGTTCTATTATATTAGCTTCCTTGTACAATTATCTACTTTACCCTTTTTGTCTTAACCATCTGTTGTAAACCATCTTTAACACCTTAAGAAGAAAATGGCCTTTCATCGCCTCCAATTCTATCTCACCTCCGATATATTCAATAACAGAGCTCCTAGCACTGCGAGATTCCCCCCTCTCGCAAGTTTGGCCCTCCCAGTTATCTAGGGCCGCCCTCGAGGACGGGTTTTGGAACCCCGAGAGGTGGTATGCTAAGAACCAGAAGCTTTGGGGTTTTTTAGATAGTTTTTCAAATTCTATTTTAAGGGGATCTGGGAGGAGGGTGGTTTCCAATGTAAATAATGAGGCTGGGGGGCCTCCCGGGAGGGGGGTGGGTTGTATGGGTTCAGGGATTAACCCGCGAGGGACGGGATCTAGTCCATCTGAAGAGCACGGCGGAGGAGATGCAGAATCCGGGGCCAAGGAGAGGGTTAGAGCTTGTGCTGTTGATAGACATTACATCAGTACTGTAGGTGGGAGGGGCAGATATGGCGGAAGTAGGGGGCCACATCAAGTTGCGGGAGTGCGCGCTCGCTGTCTTCAAGCGGTGGCACGCTCTGGCCCCCAATGCTCTTCTCGTTCCCCAGGTGGCACAGACCCTCAGGCCCTGGGCCTTCAGCTGATGCTATGCAATGCCAGGTCCATGGTAAATAAAGCCCCCCTCATTTGTGATCTTGTTCAGGAGGGGGAAGCGGACCTGGTGGGTATTACGGAAACCTGGTTGGGCCAGGAGGGGGGAGTCCCTCTCGTAGAGATGTGCCCACCCGGTTTCCGGGCATTTCATCAGCCAAGGTCACAGGGAAGGGGCAGGGGGGTGGCAGTTATCATTAAAGATGCCTTGGTCTTGGTCCGAGGGAGGCCACTGTTCCTCAGACGGCCGGATGTGAGTCCCTCCTTGTGAAGTGGGGTCATGGGGTGCAGATGGGCCTGATGGTTACGTACCTGGCTCCCTGCCACGTGGCAGCGGCCTTGCCTGAGCTACTCAACGTTATAGCCGCGGTGGCGATTGATACCCCTAGGCTTATGGTCATGGGGGACTTCAACCTGCCATCCGTCGGTGAGGCGTCTGAGGTGGCTCAGGAGTTCATGGCTTCCATGACGGCCATGGACCTGACCCAATTAGTTTATGGCCCTACTCACACGGGGGGAAACACGTTGGACCTGGGTTTTGTCTCTGGTCAGTGGCTGAGTGGTCTCGAGATAGGGGATATAGCGATCGAGCCCTTGTCATGGTCAGATCACTCCCTCCTTCGCTTTCACCTTCGAACCGCCACACCCCACCGCAGGGAGGCGGAACCGATGAGGTGGTTCCGCCCCAGGCGCCTGATGGACCCGGATAGGTTCCAGACGGAGCTTGGGCCATTTCCTGAGGCTCTGGCACACGGCTCGACTGAAGACCTAGTGGCTGCCTGGGATAGGGCGGCCGCTGGAGCTTTGGACCGGGTCGTGCCTTTGCGGCCTCTAAACCGGCGTCGATCTCACCTGGCTCCCTGGTTCACCAAGGAGCTGAGGGAGATGAAACGCCAGAAAAGACGCCTGGAGAGCAGTTGGAGGGCCAGCCGTTCTGAATCTGACCGAACACTGGTAAGGTCTCATATTAAGACCTACCTGGTGGCA
Organism: Pantherophis guttatus; assembly: GCF_059756535.1. Classification (NCBI taxonomy): domain Eukaryota; kingdom Metazoa; phylum Chordata; class Lepidosauria; order Squamata; family Colubridae; genus Pantherophis; species Pantherophis guttatus. The sequence goes on along the minus strand of NC_142065.1, from coordinate 114,069,328 downwards.
ACAAAAGCGGCAAAGTGTAACTATTTTTCCGCTCTTATTGCGTCATCAGATAATCGCCCGGCCGCCCTGTTTAGGGTGACCCGCTCCCTGCTCCACCAGGAAACGCGGGAGGACCCCTTGGAGGGTAGAGCCGAGGACTTTGTACAATATCTGTATGACAAAATCGCTCAGATTCGGGAAAATTTGGACTCTGACTGGGTAGATTCGGGAGGGAGGATGGAGGCAAGTCTTGAGAATATTACCTGGGAAGAGTTTGATTCTGTGACTCCGGAAAACGTGGACAAGATACTGGGCAGACTGAGCGCGGCCACATGTTTATTGGACCCGTGTCCCTCCTGGTTGGTGCTGGCCTCTCGGGAGGTTACACGAGGCTGGCTCCAGGGGATTATAAATGCTTCCTTGAGAGAGGGTGCCTTCCCCGCTGCCTTGAAAGAGGCGGTGGTGAAGCCTCTCCTCAAGAAGCCTTCCCTGGACCCAGCAGTGTTGGCTAATTACCGTCCAGTCTCCAACCTTCGCTTCGTTGCGAAAGTTGTTGAGAGTGCGGTAGCATGACAGCTTCCTCAGTACTTGGATGAATCGACTTATCTAGATCCGTTCCAGTCGGGCTTCAGGCCTGGATACAGCACGGAAACGGCATTGGTCGCATTGGTAGATGATCTCTGGAGGGCCCGGGACAGGGGTTGCTCCTCTGTCCTGGTCCTATTAGACCTCTCAGCAGCTTTTGATACCATCGACCATGGTATCATGCTGCACCGGTTGGAAGAGTTAGGGGTGGGGGGCACCGTGTTGCGGTGGTTCTCCTCCTTTCTCTCTGATCGGTCGCAGTCTGTGTTGACAGGGGGGCAGAGGTCGACCCCGAGGCCCCTTGTATGTGGGGTGCCACAGGGATCTGTTCTCTCACCCCTTCTGTTCAACATTTATGTGAAGCCGCTGGGTGAGATCATCCGTGGTTTTGGGGTGAAGTATCATCAGTATGCTGATGATACTCAACTATACATCTCCACCCCGGACCACCCCAATGATGCCCTTAAAGTGATGTCCCAGTGCCTGGAGGCTGTACGGATCTGGATGGGGAGGAACAGACTCAGGCTCAACCCATCCAAGACCGAGTGGCTGTGGTTTCCGACGTCCCGATATAGTCAGTTGGTGCCATCACTGACTATTGGGGGTGAATCATTGCCCCCCACGGAGAGGGTTCGCAACTTAGGCGTCCTCTTGGACTCACGGCTGTCTTTAGAAGAAAACTTGACGGCTGTGGCCGGGAGGTCTTTTTATCAGGTTCGCCTGATTCGCCAGTTGCGTCCCTTTCTGGATCGGGACTCAAATACGGTCACTCATGCGCTCGTTACTTCACGCCTGGACTACTGTAATGCTCTCTACATGGGGCTCCCCTTGAGGAGCACCCGGAGGCTCCAGCTGGTCCAGAATGCGGCCGCGCGGGTAGTTATGGGAGCAGCATGGCGCTCCCATGTGGCTCCCCTCCTGCGCGAGCTGCACTGGCTTCCTGTGGTCTTCCGGGTGCGCTTCAAGGTCTTAGTTACCACCTTTAGAGTGCTCCATGGCTTAGGACCGGGGTACTTACGAGACCGCCTTCTGCCACCAATAGCCTCTCACCGCCCAGTACGCTCCCATAGAGAGGGGCTTCTCAGGGTGCCGTCAGCCAAACATTGTCGACTGGCGGCCCCCAGGGGGAGAGCCTTTTCTGTGGGGGCACCCACCATCTGGAACGAGCTCCCCACAGAGATACAGAAGATTCCGGATCTGCGCACTTTCCGCCGTGCCCTCAAAACATTCCTGTTTCAGCAGGCCGGCCTGGCCTAACTTTCCCTTTATATTGCTTTTGATTTTATTTTAAACTGGGATGTCTTGAATTATCTAGGACCAGAGTGTTTAGTATATTTTAATTGGTTTTTTTAATTAACGTTTGTATTACATGTATTTTTTATCGTTCGCTGTTCACCGCCCTGAGTCCCTCAGGAATAGGGCAGTATATAAATTTAATAAATAAATAAATAAATAAATAAATAAATAAATAAATAAATAAATATTAGCTGAACTTAACTAAATACACAACGTGGTCCTTGATTAAAAAAAAACTTTTATTGGAAAATTGAACCCCAAAGTGTGGATTTCTGGTCTACATAAGAAACTTGGATAGATCTTCCTTGATTTCAGCTTCATCCCAAGGCCCATGGATATTGTCTTTGAAGAGTTGCAGCCTAATGAGGCAGTAAGGGCACAAACATGAGATGGCAATCAAAAGGAGGGCAAAAAGAACAGTGCCAACACTGGAAATGGTTAGTAGTCCCATTAAGGCAGATAAAGCAAAGAGTAAGGTAGCTATCATGTAACAATGGGGGGTTTGAGCTTTGAGCTTCTTCTGTAGCATAGGCCATAGGGCAAATATCTGGATAGCAAATGTCACCATGACAAAGGCATGTAAGGACCGTGGCAACCATGAGGCTAAGCAGACTGAAGCAAAGATAGCCATGTTGAGGGACAGTGTACTGGACACAATAGCTGCATTTGCCCCATAATCATAAAAGATCAGATGTCCTAGGAGCATGAGGGCAGACATAGCATAAATTGCATCAGTGCTGATAGACTCAGTTAAGGTCTTCAGAATAGGAGAGAAGCCATAGGTGAATGCCACAAATACCACAGAATTCTTCAGATCTCCCCATCGTGTCTGCCCGCTTTGATTTCTTTCTATTCCTGAAGCAGTGGCATCAAAGAGTACATAACCAATCAGGGAAGCGATCAAGCCAACTCCAAACTGCCACTGGGGAGCCAACAGGCCCATATCCATGTACCACCAGATGACCACGAAGACACAGACGCTACATAGTTGTTGTATCACCACTCCAGATTCAAACACCACTGCCCAGTACTGATACTTGCGTGCATGGATATTCTTGCACAACTTCTCTAAGAAACTTTGATCCACATAGTTATCAGGAAATGACTGCCTCTTGTACAACACTTTCTGCCAACGTTGCCTTATGGTATGTTCCAGTTGGACACAGAGTATATTTCTCGCCATTGCCTCATAGTTCTTCACAATATCATGTTATGATGGAGTTCATATTATCTAGAAACAAAATAATTTACCAGTGGCTTGGTAGATAATCGGTCACCACATATATAAACAATTTCCAACAATTTAATCAATAAAAAATGTCATCACTGAGGGTCGATGGTTTGGTTATACATAACACTTGGTACTCATAAGGCAGAACAGAAAGAAAAAAATGCACGGCTCTTTGGAATTAAGAGAAACCAAAATGGCTTACATCTTTCTACAAAACTGAATATCTGCTACATTGAGGGGGCTACAAAGAACAGAGAAGAGACAAGCTTTACTGTTACACAACTTCAATCTTATTTGAAATTGTGTTATTTTCTGGCTGTGAAAAATTCCTTTGACAACCACTATCAATGTTTGTAAGACTGGTAATTTAGTGCACAAACACTGCACTTCTTACTTATGTGTTTCCATTTTATGAACAGTTGTTCCCAACCTATTCTAAGGGATTTGTGATCCCAATTCACTTTACCAATACTAGATTAAGGAAGGCTATTTTAGAAGTACTATGCCCTTTGTGCAACTAATAAAGGTGGGATAAAAGTAATACATTTAGCAAGTTGCTCTTCCTGTTAGTCTGATTCTACAGTTTCTCTGCCATCATCCCCACCCCCTCAAATCTGTAACTGTGATAAGAGTTCATTTTCTGAAATATTTGAGCGGAGGGTTCTTACTATGCGTCATTCCGTAAACATTACAAAACTAATTTGTGCAGCAAGATTAACTTCTGTTGGTACACAATGAATACTCCAGTACCAACGTAAGGCATAATTTGCCTTTTGAGAAAGGCAGTCCTTAGACTGCAAACAAGATAGATGGGAAACCCTGGAATAAAGAGGGGCCGTTGTGGTGCAAGGTTTCACTCCAGTTTCCGGGCTGGAGTTGCGCCCCTGCTGCCCCCTCTAGTGATTTTACTTTCTGAACGAATGCACTTTCGTTCTCTCCATCTTGAAATAATTATGCTGTCATTTTTCTGTAGTCAATACTGGAGATCCCAGCTATCGTAACGAACCAGAACGGAAAAAGGAGCTTCTTAAATAAATAAATAAATAATAAAAAAACCGACCCTCCCTTACCTTGGCTAGAATTGTGTATGTTGGAAAAAGGAAATTCTGCTGCGACGACACATCCGGCTGGGGAATAGACATTGGATTCGTGTTGCCCTCTGCTGGCCAATTTATGATCAAAACGCTTGCAAGCCGTTTATTACCTGATTTGCTGCTCGCAAGTCCTTTTAGCAATCCAATACGGAAGTTACGTCTGCTGGAGAGGGTTGTAAACATATTTGAATATAAAAGGGATTGCGTGTTGTGAGGCATGACAGACCTGAATATATACTTGCTTGGGTGTACGTTTATTTGCCCCCAAAGCAAATCAACCCAACCCAACAGAACCGTGGGCAAGATGGGCATTCAGTGATGACTCCAAATTGAAACCGACTCTCTCCTAAAGCCTGGTCCTTAAAGCATACTTTGGCATAAACAAATATACCTCAGAAGGTACTATAGTATTCTGACTGAGGATTGCGGATATATACAAAACATGGGCTGTAGCTGCTATTTGGGTGAGGAGAAGCAGGAGGGTAGCTGGAGGGAGGGAGACAGTGAGGATCCAGTAAATGAGATTTGAGGAAGCAGGTGTCAAAATATTTGAACCAGGTTTCAGGCTGTATCAGCATTCAGCGCTCTGTAGCAGTTCTCAAGAAAGAAGACTCCAGTTGGACATTTTGGAATGGAATATACTTCTAACTGAACAAACTTGTTTCTGTTAAATCATGTCCTGCAGCAATCAGAATATTTATTGGGTGAGCTTCTTTTGCATAATCAAGATAATCTTTGCATAAATATGTGTGCTACAGAGGCTACAATTTTAAACATACTTTATAGAAAGTATAACATTTACTTCTGAGTTTACATAATGATGAATTTACATCAGAAATTTCAACAGAGAATATGCTATGGGAAATGTCAAATCTACTGTTATTAACAGGACTCCTTTTATTGTGGAGTAGATTAGGATCTTTAAATCTAAGTATGTGAGTTGTGAAAAATCTGGGGAAAAATAAGATTTATGTTTTTCAGTTTATTGCTGAACAGAGGCAACAAGGTTCCTCCCTGTTCTCCCATCTCAAACAAATGGCTTAAACTATCTCAATCAACAGCAGCTACTACTGAAACTTTTCCAGTGCTCTGGAGAACTGAGGATAAAACCTGGTTTGAATTTAACTTAAATTGAAAATATCAGCTGCCAGATGTCTTATCAAAGGCTGTATTTGTAAAATTCCAACTGTGGTACTTTTAAAGAAGAAAACTGACATGCTGGATGACAACTCATAGGGACATAGACTAACTGATGACAGGGATTTCAAAGTCCATTTGCTCCAGCAGATAAAATCGCAATTCCTTCAAGTTACTACATCATACTAGGTCTGCACTATGATCCCATAAAATTAAAAAATGTGGGATGAATAATAGTTTTGTGTATGTATAATTTAATGAACAGCCCTGGCAGCAGTATACATATAAAGAATCAAGAATTCTAGTAGTGATGAAAGACAAACATAGTAAATCCAAATAACCCAAATTCTTCATCTAGCGCAAGGACAGCAACCTAAAGTCTATATATAATGTATGAATTATATCTCTGGCTACTGAACAACCCTGACCACAATGACACCATTTCCCACTGCTTTAAAGCTGAAAGAGGTAGATTGCAGCTATATTATGAAAGAGAATTAATACAGTTGTTAAGCTGGGGTTAAATGAAGAGGCAGGACTCAGCTCAGTAACTACAGCTCTTTATTTGAAGCGGGTACAGCAAAAACTTGCTTGTCTCTCCGACAGCTCCCTCTTTTAAAGGGAGCTGTCCAGCAATCCAGCCACTGAGGTTGCTTGGTTTTCCCGCTGCTCGCTGTGGCCAATGATTTTAAACTGCGGCTTTTACCACCTGGGAGGTGGACCTGAGTGAAGCCTTTGCCCAAGGCTTCATTCCTTAAGTACATATTCAACACCCCTCGCCTCTGGAAAGGATGTTATTCAATCAGAGAAACTCAACTGACGTAGTCACACAGGTAGGCTGGGTGTTGCTGGGTGCGACTTGATCTGCGCAGCTCAGTTGGAGCAGCGGCAGCAGCCTGGGCAGTCAAGTCTGCTGCCACTCCGGAGTCAGCCAATGGAAACGCCTGGAAATTCTCCTGGGCCGTGGCTGACTCCGCTGGGGTCGACTCCCCCAGAACGTTTCGCTGGATTCTTGGTTCCTCAGGTGGGTGTATCCGTTGCCTATTCGGATTTGAGTCTAATGTGTGTGGATCCTCAAATTGTAGGTCTGCTTCTAGGGGTGTTTTGGTTGTTGTTTGGGTAGGATTTCCTTCTGGTTGCCTGAGGGTAGAGTTCCCTATGCGGGCCTGGAGTTGATCTATGTGTCTTCTCCATATTTTCCCTTCTTCTAGCTCCACTCGGTAAGAGTAGGGGCTGGTAATCGTGAATATTTTGGCAGGGACCCAGGAGGGACCACCAGCATAGTTATGGGCATCTACTAGGTCCCCTATGCTAAATGACCATTGCTGGCTGGTCGAATCGGTGGATACCTCAGCATTATAAGTCTAGTTGTGATCTTAGTTTGCGGCCCATTAGTAATTCTGCCAGGCTCTGATTGGTGGTGGTGCTAGGTGTTATGTGCTGTAGTAGGAGAAACTTGTCTATTTTAGCCTACCAGTCTCCGGGGCCCATTTTAGCTAGTGCTTCTTTGGTTGACCACACCATTCTTTCCGTTTGATCATTGGTCAATGGATGGAATGGCATGACAAGAGCATTTCGGATTCCATGTTCTGCTAGGAATATCTCAAATTGCTTTGCTGTGAATTGGGCCCCATTGTCGGAGACCAGGACATCTGGTAGGCCATGGGTGGAGAAAGGTCCCCGTAATACCTTCATGACCAATTTGGCCATTGTTGTGGTCATAAGTATTACCTCAAGCCATTTTGAACATGCAACTACAACTGTTAGAAATGTTTGACCCTGGACTGGTCCTGCGAAATCAATGTGTACTCGTGACTAGGGTGCTTTGGGGATCTCCCGTTCTCTCGTGGATGCCATGGGTGGTGCTGGTCTGGATTCTTGGCATGGGATATAAGTAGCGACCCATTCCGTTATGTCCCTATCCATATTCGGCCACCAATAGCTCCTGGCCAATGCCTTCATTCGGACAATGCCAGGGAGCCCCAGGTGTTGTGCCTCTAGCACTTGCCTCCTTAGTTTATAGGGTACAACCACTTGATCCTCCCACAATAGGCATCCCTTTTGAGCTGACAATTCCTGTTGCCATGCTGGAAACGGTTTGAAATCAACCTCCACCGGCCCCTCAGAGCACCCCCTCCACACCCAGTTCAGAACCTGTGACAGAGTTTTGTCTTTTGCTGAGTGTCCTGCTATCTCGGCTGATGTGACAGGGCCGGATATAAAGTCCTCAATGAGCAGTATGGGTGCAATGAGCAGGATCCTCTACGAGGTCTGGGAATGGGCAGTGGCTGAGGGCATTGGTGTGACCAATGTAAAGCAACCCAGCTGTGTGTGAGCCCATAACTATATGCAGCCATGAAGATTGCCCATCTAGTCATTTGCAGGGATAAATTTTCAGTGTGGGGTGGTCCCCCGCGAGAATGCCAAGAAGCAGTTGTGTAATTATTTCAAAGTCCCTCCCATATAAGTATTCATGGAACCACTTGATCCCTGCCATGGCAGCCAGTGCCTCCTTGCCCAGTTGGCTGTATTTTCATTCCGCTGCTAATAGTGTCTTAGAGTAAAATGCAATCGGGGCCTCAGCCCCATTTGGCATCTGGTGGCTGATGACAGCCCTGATGCCAAACGGGAAGGTGTCACAGGTTAAGATGAGGTGCAGAGTCTCATTATATTGTACAAGAATGCTATCGGATGACAATAGTTTCTTAACAGAGAAGGCAGAGGATTCCTTCCGTCCCCAGATCCACTTCGCCTTCTTGACTAGCAATCGGTGTAGCGGCTCAGCTACTGTCACCTTCTGTGGCAGAAAAATACTATAAAAGTTTAACAGCCCTAGAAATGCCTGGAGTTCTGTCTGATTCTTTGGGGGTGGGGGCTTCCTGTATGGCTTTAACTTTGCTTTTGGTTGGGTATATTCCCAAGCTATCAATTAAATATCCTAGAAATTCGACTTGCGGCACAGCTATCTGACATTTTTCTTTTTAAACTTTAAATCCAGCTTTTTGAAACCAACTCAAGACTCTCTTTAGTCGGTAGATGAGTTCTTCTTTGTTGTCTGCGGACATGAGGACATCATCAAAGTAAGGCATCACCTCCGGGATGCCCTGTAGGAGGTGTTCCATTATACTTTGAAAGAGTCCTGGTACCACACTTACATCAAATTGCAACCGGCGGCATTTAAATGCCCTTCTATGTGTAACAATAGTTTGTGCTTCTGTGGTGGCACAATTGTCATGTATGACCCCGTGTCCACTTCCATGTCACAGGGAAACCCCTCGATTAGAATCATGACATGGATCTTCTTTGAGTGGTGTGCCTTAGAATGCTCAATGATCATTTGGTGTGTTTCTCTTGCTTCTGTGGCTTGACTTTCTCTTCTCTTGGGCTTTGGAAACTGTGCTTTTCGAAATCCCAGTTGGGATGTAGGCTGCCCTGCAGGCTGCCACTGGCAGTACAAGGCAGGTTGGTTGGTGCAGCAAACCCTTGCTATGTGTCCCTTCCGCTTGCATCTTTAGCAAATAGCATCCTGGAAACAGCAGCCCACTCTGGGATGATTGCCCCAGCATCTGGCACAAAACGGAAGTTTTTCTCCTGGCTCTGGGATTTCCCTCTTTCTTTCGAATCATAGGCGATGGATTTCATTGTCCTCATCTGTGGAGTCTTCAGGCTCCATGCTGTCCTGATGCACGGTAGCCGTTCCTTGCAAAGGCTGTGGATTCCATGTTTTTTGGATTGTCACTGCTGACTTATTGGAGGCTTTGGTTGCTCTGGCTTCCTCAAGCACCGTTTTAAATGTGAGATTAGGCTTCGCTAGTAATCTTCTCTGTAGATTGATATCCCTCAATCCCATGATATCCCTCAATCCCTATCATCACTTCCTCTATATTGCTGAATTAGCAATGAGCTGCAGTTTTTTGTAGAGCAGCGATGTGTTGGTTAATCGTCTCACCTTCTTCTTGATTTCTGTGATAGAATTCGTGTTTGTTCACCATCATTCCTGGCACGGTTGCTCAGAGTGTTTCCTTGAGTCCATGATACCATCTGCACATTGGCTGGTTCTGCTAGCACTTGAGCCATATCAAGGACTTCGGGTCCACAGTAACTTAGGAAAAGCGTTCTCTTCCTATTATCTGACAGACCCACAGGAAGCAATTAAATTGGAGCATATATGTCTTCCAACTTTCCTTCGTTGGATTGAATGGAGCTTGTGGGGCGGGCATGGTCATATTGGAGGCCAAAGCAGAGTCATGACTTGCTGTGATGATGCCATGTGGATGCCTGGCTCAGTTTAGCTCCTTTGTCCTTTGTTCTCTTCGCATCCCACCTTCGTCGCCAGTGTTAAGTTGGGGTTAAATGAAGAGGCAGGACTCAGCTCAGTAACTACAATTCTTTAATTGAAGCGATACAGCAAAAACTTGCTTGTCTCTCCGAGAGCTCCCTTTTAAAGGGAGCTGTCCAGCGGCCTAGCCACTGAGGTCGCTTGGTTTTCCCGCTGCTTGTTGTGGCCAATGATTTTAAACTGCGGCTTTTCCTGCCTGGGAGGCAGAAGGCTTCACTCCTTATTTACATATGCAACAACAGTGAATGTTTTTTTTTAGTAATACCCCAATTTCACCTTTCAAAATTAAGGAAAAATACAAAATACATGGCTTCGCTATGATCTGATCTTCACTTACCTATGAAGGCTCGGTGACCTAGACACTAAAAGGTTACCCATCCTTGACTCAACTATTTTAATTAAGACAGTTTTGTTTTTAAACTTTTACTACTCTAATTTTTAGAGATACACCGTACTAGTTTACTCATTATGATAGCAATCATTCTCAGAGTTGGATAAATAGTATATTTTGCTGTCTTAATTGATTTTCTCTTTTGTCTTAATTTATTTTAGGGATATGAGTGACATGATAGATGTATTCTAGTATTTGAGGCGTTGCCACAAAGAATGGACGTTGTCTTACCTGAACGTCCCTTTTATGCTCGCTGCGATGACAATCCTACAGATGGGGTTCTTCAGCTGTGATTGGATGTACTGAGTGCTCATAATAATTTCCTCTGCAGTCCTTGTCCCACCCACTGCTTGCTCCTGTCAGTCTTTTTCACGAAATATGTAGTAAACGAAGCAGACTGGTAATGGGATCCACATCCCCAAAGGGCGACCTCTGCAGAGGAAGGAAGGGAAAAAAAACCCTATGGCAGGGGATGGCTAGGTAATGGGTGGGCCGGATTGTCGTCGCAGCGAGAATAAAAGGGACATTCAGGTAAGACAACGTCCATTTTCCTCACTCGCTGCTCCGACAATCCTACAGATGGGACATGCCCAAGCTTAAAAATTCTGGGAGGGAACCGCAGCCATCCCCTATAAAGGAGGAGAAATTACTGATTGTAATACACGCCTGCCGAAGGAGGCGTCGGCAGAAGCAAATGTATCTAAACGATAATGACGCAGAAAGGAGGACAGGGAGGACCAGGGGGCTGCATGGCAAATTTCATCTATAGAAGCCTGTGTAGCCCATGCTGCGGAAGTGGCTGCGCTCCTAGTCGAGTGAAGTAAAATGCCCCCCTGAATAGAGCCCCCTTGTAATTCATAAGCTTTAGAGATACAGGCCTTAAGCCATCAACCCACAGTGGCAGAAGAGACCTTCTGTCCCATCGAGAAAGGCAAAAAGGACACTAGTAAGGCTTCCGTTTTTCTAAACGATGCCATTCGTCGAATGTAACGCCGCAGAGCCCTGCGAACGTCCAAGGTATGCCATGTCTTTTCAAGTGGATGGCGAGGGTCCGGACAAAAATTTGGCAGGACAATCTCTTGTGACCGATGAAACATAGAATTTATTTTAGGGATAAGGGCAGGGTCCAGCCTAAGGACCACACGATCTGGGAAGAATACACAAAGGTCCGGGTGAATGGAAAGCGTCGCTATTTCAGATACTCTGCGAGCTGACATTACTACCAGTAGGAAGGCCACCTTCAACGACAGGTAACATAAAGAAGTCGAACCTAAAAGCTCAAATGGTGCTGATGTGAGAGCTTGTAATACCCAGTGAAGATCCCAGGTAGGATAACAGTGTACTACAGCCGGTCGTAAATTCGCCGCCCCTTGAAGAAAGGATCGAATTCTCTGATCGTGAGAAAGCAGCTGGTGACCCTCACCCTGCAAAACTGTGGCTAATGCTGCCACCTGTCGTCAAAGAGTAGACGGAGCCAATCCTTTATCAAATCCCGACTGTAGAAATCGGAGAACATCCAAAATTGAAGCCGAAGTAGGGTCAACAAGGTTGAAGGCACACCACTGCGCAAATATTCTCCAGGACGCGTTATAAATGCATACGGTGGATGCCTGCCTGGCAGCTTGAATGGTAGAGATGACATCAGAAGGAATGTTGTCCTTACTCAACATTATCCTTTCAAGCGCCAGACAGTCAACTGGAGCCAACCTGGATCTGGATGCTGAACGACGCGCTGGCTGAGGGACAATTGGTTGAGAGGAATGCACCATGGTGGCTCCACAGAAAGATCCCTCAAATCAGCGAACCTTGCTCTTCGTGGCCAATGGGGCGCCACCAGGAGAAGGTCTGCGTGTTCCAGGAGCAGCTTCCGGATCACCCCGGGAATGACTGGAATCGGAGGAAATGCATAGAATAGACCTTTGGGCCACTAGGATCTGAGGGCGTCTTGCCCTTCTGCGCCTGGCGAAGGAAAGCGGGTGAATATCGAGGAAGATGAGCATTTTGAGACATTGCAAAGAGATCGACGGTCGGTGTCCCAAATCTGGCTACAATCTGTTGGAACAGTTGGGGGCTCAGGCGCCACTTCGATGGATCCAGGCGACCCCTGCTGAGGTAGTCTGCCTGGAGGTTGGACTTGCCAGAAATGTGCTCCGCTTTCAGTGAAAGGAGATGTTGTTCTGCCCAAGACATTAATCTCTCTGTCTCCGCCATCAAGTCTTTGGATCTCGGGCCCCCTTGGGGATTGAGATGGGCCTTCGTGGCCATGTTGTCCATTAAGATGAGAACATGTTTGTTCCTTATCTGAGACAAAAAGTGGACCAATGCCAACCGCACCGCCCGGAGCTCTAACCAGTTGATACTATGTTGTCATTACAGAGGGGACCAAGTCCCTTGCGCCAGAGCCGAGTCCAGGTATGCGCCCCAGCCATATAGGCTGGCATCCGTGGTAATCGTAAGTTGCTGAGGCTTGAAAAACAGAGTCCCAGATAGAAGTGCCGGCGAGATCCACCAGCGAAGAGACTCCCGCAGCCGACGGGGAACGCGAACCTTGGTTGATGACTCTGACTGACCTGCCCATTGAAAGGGAAGCAGGAACCACTGCAGTTGACGGGAGTGGCGGCGAGCCCACGGCACGATGTGAATACAAGAGATGAGCTTTCCCAATAGTTGGAACAACAAGAGGAGTGGCACAGAGGTTGTTGATAGCACTTGGTGTACAAAGTCCCTGATACTGGACTGGTGGTCTGGAGAGAGAAACACACAGCCCTGTAATGAATCTATTGTCGCCCCCAGGTGCAGAATGGTCGTCATTGGAGAAAGATGGCTCTTGTCCAAATTGAGGACGAAACCGTGACTCTGAAGGGCATGGATGACTATCTGTCTGTCCCGATGTGCCTGGGGCAGAAAGGCCGACAGAAGCAGAATATTGTCCAGGTAACAAACTATGCGGACAGAACGCTCCCTCAACGAAGCCGCCAAGGCCGCCAGAATCTTTGTGAATGTCCTCGGTGCCGACAACAGTCCAAACGGCATGGCCTTGTATTGAAAATGCCGTTCGTCGTAAGCGAAGCGGAGGAAGCGTCTGTGACTTGGGTGTATCGGCACGTGGAGATAGGCTTCCTTGATGTCGATTGATTGCATAAAATCCCCACGCCAGATGCATCCGAGAATGGACTGGAGCGAATGCATCTTGAAATGCCGATACAACATGAATAGGTTGAGTTGTTTGAGGTTGAGAATTCCCCTCCAACCCCCGGAACTCTTTGGAACCAGAAATAATATTGAATAAAATCCGGTCCATACCTGATCTTCTGGAACTGGCTCAATGGCCTCTATATCCAACAGGTGTTGGATCTCTAGAGCCATGAGATGCCTCATCTGAGGGGAGGCCGACAGAGGGCACTGAAGAAAATGATTTGGAGGGGTGGAGGTGAACTCCAGAGTAAGACCTGTTGTGATAGTGCGAAGAAGCCAAGCGTCCGTAGAAGCAATGTCCCACTGATAGTAAAATAATTGGAGCCGTCCGCCGATGGGGAGAGGGGACGGTGAGTCACTTGCCATGCTTGAACGAGCGGAATCCAGAGCCATGAAAAGGGCACTTGAAAGTTGAGTGGCATCTGTCCCTGTCCCGAAAGGAAGAGCGATCAGATGATGAATACTGCCCTTGGAAGGAGGGTCTTTGAAAATAGTACCCACTGGATCCTGGGTCTGCACGAAAGGGCGGCCTCGTATAAGGAGTAAAGTGACGGTCCGGACGCCTGTATGACGTAGAGAGAATTTTTCTTTTATCACGCCCTTCGACCAAAACGGGCTCCAAAGCCTGTCCAAAGAGAGCTGATCCTTTATAAGGGGCAGTGGTAAGCCTCCATTTCGACTTGTAAGTCGGCCCTCCAATGATGAAGCCATAAAAGGCGGCGAGAAACCACCATGGAGGCCAGGGCCCAGGATGCGAACTTAGCCGTGTCTAAGGAGGTATCGGCAGAATACTCGGCCACAGCAATTAACTTAGTCACATCCTGATGTACATGGGCCTCTTCTGGAGGCAACCCATCTCGAAGCTGGCGAAGCCAAATAAGCAATGCCCTATTAAAAAACGAGGCAGATGTGGCAGCCCGGATGGCCCAAGCGGCTGCCTGGTGAGTCTTTCTAAATGACATCTCTGCTCTTTTATCCTCCATCTTAAGACCATCCCCTACATCCACTGCCAGAACTAAGGGAGAGATAAGACTGGAAACAGGCTCATCCACCACAGGTAAGTTCAATAAGGCATCCAGTTCTGGGGCAGTGCAATACATTTTTTTGTCATGACCGGATGGTCCAGAAAGAGATCCAGGGCATTCCCATGGCCGCTGAATTACTTGAGAAAACAAATCAGGGCATGGTACAAAGTCAATGTCAGGGTGGGGTAACTTGAATAAGGACTCATTAGGATTGTCCTGATCCTGGGAGAAAGTGGCAGAGTCAAGCACTTTCCCCATCTTGGTTGCCGCCTTTGTCTTATGCAAGAGCGATTTAAAGAGTGCAGGTCTGAAGAGACCAGGAATTGTAGGTTTGTCCTGGAACAACTCCTCATCCTCGGACAGTTCAAAGTCCTCGAGGCAATCCTTGTCCTGGACAGAAACCTCAGATTGGTTATAAGAATAACTAGTGGAGGGCTGAACCTTGGGCACAACTGGAATACAGCCAGATGTGCTCGGATAGGTGCCCAAGAGGGCCTGTTGGTGCAACCTAGCTTGAAAAATACTGGCAAATGCCTGGGACAAAATGGATTGAAGATCTAGTGTCGGAGCAGGATTAGAGACTCCCACATCTTTCAAGCCGGCCACCGCTGAAGGCTCTACGGTCTGTGGAGCTGGAGCAGTGTTAGTGGAGTGCAGAGACAGAGAACCCTGCAACCCATTCTCACTTTGACTGGAACCTAGCTCATGGCCCTGAGGGACAAGGATAATATCACCCTGTGGCCAAGCCACAGTATTAGGGTCCTGAGGGTGAGAAACGAGAGGAACAGGTGGCATAACCACATTGTCCTCCCCAGGTGGTGCAGAAAGGCCCTCTTGTTGGATAGTAGCCTTTGCCTTATTGAATTGCCTTTCCAAGGCATTATGGCGCCTCATGGCATCTTTATTGATCCAACTTGTTGGATGGTGGATTTGGGGCCTGACTTGGACCCACCTTTGGACTTGGCTTTTCTTTTCCCCGCAGGTTTGGGTGAAGGGGCCCTGTCTGGGGAAGCTTCAAGCTCAATATTGGAGGACAGAGGAGAGTCTGCCATAATAATGGTAAGTAAAGTTTAATTTCAATTTGATTAATTTTGATTAATTTTTTTTATATAAAAGATAGATAAAGACTAAGAAATATTATATAATAACACACTTCCCTTAAGAAGATCAAGTTTCGCTTGCTGGAGGAATCGGAGACAGAGATTGCAGGAATTCAGGCAGCAATGTCACACTTCGCTTCCCTTTCAACCTGTGGAAAGAAACCTCCATGTTAAAATGGCCACTATAAGAAAAGAATAAGCAAAATGGCTGCATAATGAGCACCGCTGCAGCGGAGTCGCAAGCGCCACTAAACAAGGCCGGAAAACCCAAAAAGGAAGCAATTGGCCATCCTGCAAACCAAATTCACAATCCTGCTGCCTCAGCCATTTAAAATGGCGGGCGAAGCAAAATGGCGGGAAATCTCAACCGCCGCGAATCTGTCTCCCACATCAGCGTATGCCGCTGGTGGGCAGGGACCCTGGAGCCGCGAAATTTTTTTTGGAGAAGCTGCGAGGGTGGGGGCGGTTATACCGGCTAACCAGGGAACCAGCTCCACCACCCGCGGCACAAGAAAGCAAACAAAGAGAATGCGCCTCTCAGCTGGGTGAAATTGATGATTGCGCCCCTCAGCTGTTAGACGGAGCGAAATGGCGGCTCGGCGGCTCACAGCCAAACTCCGAAGCCGCAGCTCGTCAAAGAAAACTGTCCCTTGTAGTGTAGCTCTCCACACAATTTAGGCAGAATACTGATCAAAAGGCGGTAATTCAATATTAGCTGGGCAAAAAGAACAGTCGCAACCCACAGCTGTTAGTCGGAGCAAAAAAGACGGCTCGGAGGCTCAAGCCAAACCGAAAAAAACCGCTGCTCTCAATTTAAAGCCAATCTGATCAGAATTTAAATGAAAAAACCTAATTGAAGGAAAAAATATAGGAAAACAAGTTAATTTAGCTAGAGAACAAGCACTCAGGTCTGATCCAATCCACTGAGTGAAAAAGACTGACAGGAGCAAGCAGTGGGCGGGACAAGGACTGTAGAGGAAATTATTATGAGCACTCAGTACATCCAATCACAGCTGAAGAACCCCATCTGTAGGATTGTCGGAGCAGTGAGTCAGGAAAAGAAGGGGTCAACATATTTTCCAAAGCACCAGAGGGAAGGACAAGAAACAATGGATGGAAACTAATCAAGGAGAGAAGCAACCTAGAATTAAGGAGAAACTTCTTAACAGTGAGAACAATTAACCAGTGCAACAGCTTGCCTTCAGAAGTTATTGGTGCTTCATCACTGGAAGTTTTTAAGAAGAGACTTGTCTCAAATGGTATAGGACTGTGATGGTGAACCTATGGCACGTGTGCCAGAGGTGGCACACAGAGCCCTCTCTGTGGGCAAACGCACTGTCGCCAGCTGCTCTCCTGGTTCTGGTGCACGTGTGTGCAGGCCACCTGGTCTTCAGGTTTCTGGCGCTCCAGCACGCATGCATTCCAGTTTGGACACTCAGTGCCGAAAAAGTTCGCCATCACTGGATAGGATCTCCTGCCTGAGCGGGGGTTGGACTAGAAGACCTCCAAAGTTCCTTCTAGTTCTATTCTGAATTTGAATTTAGTCATTTATCTAAACTATATAATGCTCTATGATGTTCAGTCATATCCTATGTGTGGATGATATTCTATGAAGCTTGGATCCTCATGGATTCTAGTGTCTTTGTGAACATCTCCTTTCACACTCATCAGACTTCATTTTCCACTTGATCTTTTACTTTAAAAAAAAACAAAAACAGAAGCTAGTTTACTGAAAAACAAAGTGTCAGCCTTAGGCATAGAGTAATCATCATTTCCATAGATGTTTTGGTCAATAGACATCCCAGAAGCATTATTTAGAAAGTAAAAAATGATGCGGATCTGCAGTCCATTACTCTCTTTTACATGCATGCTCCCTGCCAGGAAAAAAAAAGAGCACAAAGACCCTGCAGGAGAAGGGCAGGAGAAGGGCAGGAGAAGGGCAGTATGGACAATTGTGGGATCTAGCAGGGTGAGAGCTGTGAACCATAAACACAAAGCTTTCGCTGTGTCCTAGCATAACAGATACAGTGCCCTTGCTGACCTTAATAGGAACACTAAAGTGACAGGTCAAGGTGGCTCAGCAGACTGATAGCATTGTGATTAACACCAGCTGTCTGCAATTACTGTAAGTTCAAATCTCACCAGGCTCAAGGTTGACTCAGCCTTCCATCCTTTCTAAGGTAGGTAAATTGAGGACCCAGTTTGTGGGGGCAATAAGCTGACTTTGTATAAATGTACAAAAGTATGAAGGCTATTGCTTAACGCATTGTAAGCCACCCTGAGTCTCCGGAGAAGGGCGGCATATAAATCAAATTAAAAAAAAAAGTAGTTGTGATAATGAGCCTTGGTAGTACAATGGTCTAAGGCACCCTGTTATTAAGCTGGTTATTAAGACCAGCTGCCTGCAATTACTGCAGGTTCGAATCTCGCCAAGGCTCAAGGTTGACTCAGCCTTCCATCCTTTCTAAGGTAGGTAAATTGAGGATCCAGTTGTGGGGGCAATAAGCTGACTTTGTATAAATATACAAAAGGATGAAGGCTATTGCTGAGCACATTGTAAGCCGCCCTGAGTCTTCGGAGAAGGGCAGCATATAAATCAATTTTTTTTAAAAAAATGATAACTCAAATAAGCAGGGGATTGTGGTCCGAGATGAAGAACTTACTTTGGAAAGGGGAAAGTGTGAATCAGGTATTACACATCGGTCACACAAGAAGAGCAAGGTATCCAAAGAGAAGCCACCTTCTGGTTGGTGATTCAATTGTAAGGGATGTAAATTTAGGAAAAGATATTGAGGTTTTGAAAGAGGTCAGGTGTCTGGCAGATGCTACTGCCAGCAGAGACAAGAGGCGTATTCTTAAGATAGTCAAGAATGCCAGTAAGGACTGTGATGTTGATGCTATTATACATCTTGGCACAAATGATCTGTCCCAAAAAGATGTACTTTCTGTGCAGAATGATTTCCAGAGCTTGGAGTATGAACTTAGTAGTATAGGTTGTAGGCTTATCTTTTCAGAGGTTTTACCAGTATATAAGGAACAAAAAGGAAAAGGCCAGCATGTAGTGGAGTTTAATGTGTGGGTAAAGGAGTGGTGTAAAAGGGAAGGCTTTGGTTTTATTAGTCATGATGTCTGGAGCTGGTCCAATGAAAAACTGTACAAAAGAGATGGTTTGCATCCATCAAAGAAAGGGACTGAGTTACTTGGCATTACATTCACAGATTTTCTGGATAAACATCTAAACTAAACAGCGGGGACAGAGAATTAATTGATACAGAACATTTCTGTCCCCAGCAATCTAAAATTAATAGGGTTATCAGTGCATGTAACATAGATGTTTGTGTGAGTAAGATTATCAACCTTGCTGTCAAGCAAAACCAAGCATTTAATAGTGAGTGCCATACCAAGTGCACTAATAAACAGTTGGCAAGAAAATAGGGGCAGTCAGGCAGAACACAGGTTATGTAGACAGTAAACACAGGGTCAATCAAAATGGACTCAAATGTCTATACACCAATGCACAGAGTATGAGGAATAAACAGGGTGAATTAGAAATTCAAGTAAATGAGGACAGATATGATATTGTTGCCATTACGGAAACTTAGTGGGATGAAACCCACAAATGGAATATACAGCTAGAGGGATTTAAATTATTTAAAAGAAATAGACCAAATAAAAGAGGAAGTGGAATTGCACCATATATAAGAAATAACTTCATCTCTACAGAAACAGAGCACAACAATGATGAAAATTATCTTGAATGCATTTGGGTCAATATCAAAGGGGAAAAAATGACATTGCCATAGGTCCATACTATAGGCCACTCAACCAAACAGAGGAAATAGATGAGCTTTTTGCTAGTCAGCTAACTAAGGTATGTAGGAAACACATCACAATATTAATAGGGGATTTTAACTACCCTGACATCAACTGGGAGACAAACTGTGCACCAAGTGGAAGATCCAACAGGTTCCTAACAAACCTAGCAGACAACTTTGTTTCCCAAAAAGTGGAGAAGGGAACAAGGGGATCAGCCATATTGGACTTAATTCTCACTAACAGAGATGAAATGATAGGTGTTGAAGCTACAGGAACCTTGGGGACAAGTGATCATGCAATATTGGAATTCAACATTATGCAAGCACAAGTAGTAGAACAAAGTCAAACTAGAGTCTTGGACTTTAAGAGAGCTAATTTCAATAAACTTAGAGAGACCTTGGGAAGGATTCCATGGATGAGAATCCTCAAGGAGAAAACAACTCAAGAAGCTTGGGAATTTTTGAAAAGTGAGATTATAACAGCCGAATCTAGCACAATACCAATGAAGAAGATAAAAGAAAGCTCTCAAAAGAAACCAGCATGACTGCATAAAGAACTCTGAAAAATTGAAAGACAAAAAGGACAAGTATAAAAAGTGGAGAGGGGCAAATAACTAAGGCAGAATATCAGCAAATAGCTCGAGCCTGTAAAGATGAAGTGAGGAAAGCTAAAGCTCATAATGAACAAAGGCTTGCAACAAAATAAAAAATAACCAAAAAAAAGCTTCTTCCAACATGTTAAAAACAAGAAAAAAGTCAAGGAAACAATTGGTCCATTGCTGGGAGAAAGTGGCAAGAATGTGACAAGCAACAGGGAGAAAGCAGAACAACTTAACTTGTTTTTTGCAACTGACTTTACACAAAGGGAAAAAACAGTCCAACCTATCAAAAACAGCACCACAAAAAACAGATTAGGAACACAAGTTAAAATAGGGAAGAAAATGGTAAGTGAACACCTGTCTACCCTAGATGAGTTCAAATCACCAGGACTGGATGGATTATACCCCAGGGTTCTGAAGGAACTGGCAGACGAGATCTCAGAACCACTGAACTATATCTTTCAAACATCCTGGAGCACTAGGGGACTGCCAGAGGACTGGAAAAGAGCTGATGTAGTTCCCATCTTCAAAAAAGGGGGGGAAAAAAGATCTCAGAAACTACAGACCTATCAGCCTGACCTCAATACCAGGGAAGATTCTGGAAAAGATAATCAGGCAATGAATCAGTGAACACCTAGATCATTGTCAGACTAATCTTATTGCATTTTTTGACAAAGTGACAAAATTAGTGGACCAGAGGAATACTGTCAATATAATTTACTTGGACTTCAGTAAGGCATTTGATAAAGTAGACCATAACCTACTACTAGATAAAGTAGAAAAATGTAGGTTAGATAGCATCATCACCAGATGGATTCATAACTGCCTGACCAACCACACTCAATGTGTAGTCCTCAATGGAACTGCATCTACATGGAGGGAAGTATGCAGTGGAGTATCCCAGGTCTTCAACAAATTGGTAAAAGCAGGTCTGAACATAATATGTCTTCAGGAAGTGCATGTGAAAAGAGATCATTTACACATACTAAATTGTACTAAATTGGGCAATTTATATATATCCCTGGCGGAAACAAAAAAAAGAGGTGTAGTAATTTATGTTCAAAAGCATATAAGTTCCAAATTAATCTTCGCAGACGATGAAGGGAGATTATTAATGATTGAAGTAGAAATTTGTCAAAAAAAATGTTTATTGGCTTGTATCTATGCACCTAACGGGAACCAGAAAGGTTTTTTTCCAAAGTCTATATAATAAATTGACAGATTATGATTATTCAAATATCTACTTATTGGGGGATTGTAATGCCATTGCCGATAAAGACAAAGATTATATACCTGGAAACAGGAAACAGGGAGGAGGAAAGAGTACAGTAAAAAAAGGATTGCCACCTGTCTGCCATCAAATACAGGAGGAATTTGAACTTAGGGATATATGGAGGAAAAAACATCCGGAAGGAAGGCAGTATACATACTTCTCCCCCAGGCACTCATCTTGGTCGGGGATAGACGCGGCCTGGATGTCAGGGGAGCTACGGCAGGGGGTACGGAAGGCAGAGATAGGTGTTACTGAGTGGGCAGATCACAACTCGCTATGGATCACATGGGGAGGTTTGAAAACAAGACCCAGATGGAGAATAGATGTGAACGTTCTTAAAGATGAGCAATTTTTAGCTTATGCAAAGAAGGAGATGGAATTTTTCTTCCAGGAAAATAATACTGAGGACACAAACCTTCCGACTATTTGGGATACAGCTAAAGCAGTATTTTGGGGCTTAGCGATAAACTATATAGCTGGGAAATGAAAGAAGGATAAGGCTAAATGGGATAAGTTATTAGGGGATTTGGCAAGAAGTGAGGCTGCGTTGCAACAGGATCCAAACAGCAGAGAATTAGGTATGAATTTGAAAATGGTGCGTCATCAAATCAATCTTATAGAACAGGAGGACCTAGAGAAGAAAATCAGATGGATGAAACAGAGACAGTTCGAAAGTGCAAACAAACCGGGAAGGTGGCTTACATATTGATTTAAAAAAGAGAAGGAAAAAAGTAGAATTCATAATTTGAAAGATGATAATGGTGATTGGATTGTAGAGGAAGAGGGGAAGAAAAGAGTAGTGCAGGAATTTTTCACCGATCTATATAGAGATGAAGACAAACCCGAGGATGAAATAAAGAAATATTTAGAAGAGTCCGATTTACCGAAAATCTCGGATATTCCAGGGAAATACTGGATAGAGAAATTACGGAAGGGGAAATTGAAAGGGTCTCAGGGAAACAAAAAACAGGGAAGACCTCCGGTACGGACGGCCTTCCGATAGAATGTTATAAGGCACTATGGGAAGTTCTAGGTCCTCATATGGTAGAATTATTTAATGGGGTAATTCAGGAGGGATTGATTCCAGATTCCTGGACAGAAGCACTAATAACTCTCCTGCCGAGGGAAGGTAATGATTTATCCTTGATTCAGAACTACAGACCGATTTCACTCCTCAATGCAGATTATAAACTATTTGTGTTGGTATTGGCAGACAGATTAAGAGGATTTTTGAGCCAATTTATCCACGTAGACCAAAACGGTTTTCTACCCTGTAGGCAAATTAGAGACAATATGAGAATAATCATGAATATTCTAGAATATTATGAAGCTCACTTTGATAAGCAGCTGGTTTTGGTCTTCATGGACGCGCAAAAGCTTTTGATCATGTGAGCTGGCGGTTTTTATTAGGTTTGTACATCATATGCAATTCAGGGAGAATTTTACTCGGGCAATTCATGCAATTTACTCGAAACAGTCTGCCAAAATTCTGATTAATGGGGATACATCTGAGAAAATTTGTATTGAGAAAGGTACTAGACAGGGATGCCCGCTTTCTCCGCTTCTATTTATATTAACATTGGAACCGTTATTGAGAGAAATTAGATGAAATTTGGGAATAAAAGGACTACATATCAAGAACCAGCAGTATAAGCTACAAGCGTATGCTGATGACCTTGTGTTTGTACTGGAAGACCCTTTTATATCGGGCCTGAAGTTAATTTACGAATTAGAAAGATATGGAGCTGTGGTGGGCCTAAAAGTAAATAAGGAAAAAACCAAAGTCTTGATTAAAAATTTGACAATAAATCAGGGGAAGGAAATCGAATTGAACTTGGGATTCCAAATCGTAAAAAAAATACGGTATTTAGGTATCCTACTATCTGCTAAGTGTTCGACAATTAAGGAGGATAATTATTTGAAATTTCTCCAACAAACGGAACAAGACTTAGAGAAGTGGAAGAAGCTGCAGATCTCTCTGTTAGGTAGGATTGCGGTCATAAAATCTTATATTCTCCCAAAATGGATTTACTTATTTTACACAATCCCAGCCAGATTGGACAACAATTTTTTTAAACAATTAAACCAATGTGTTCTCAAATATATTTGGCAGAATAAAAAACCTAGAATTAAACTTAAAATGCTCCAAGAGGTGAAGGGTAGAGGGGGATTCGGTTTGCCTAAATGGGAGTATTATTACCAGGCTGCAAATTTAGTTTGGGTAAGGGATTGGATCTTGTTGAGAAGGAGACGGCTGTTGGTTCTGGAAGGTTCAGGACTGCAACAGGGTTGGCATTATTTCTTTTGGCAAGAGAGGGCAAGAAAACACACGTGCTTTGCAGGTCATTATTTGAGGAATACTTTAATCGTAACATGGAGGAAAATTAAAGACAAATTTTATTCTTTGACCCCCTCCTGGCTGGTCCTGCTAGAAGCCATGACATATACCCTGCTATATAATAAAGAAAAACATCTACCTTATTGTGAGCTGCTTGATCAACAAGAACCGAACTAGCTCTGCAGGGAGTGGAAGTGGATTGGTGGGCTTATGCTCAAATTAACTCCAAATATAACTCCTTGGTGGCACAGCAGACTAAAGCACTGTTAAGTAACACCAGCTGCCTGCAATTATTGCAAGTTCAAATCTCACCAGGCTCAAGGTTGACTCAGCCTTCCATCCTTTCAAGGTAGGTAAAATGAGGACCCAGTTTGTGGGGACAATAAGCTGACTTTGTATAAAAAAGAACACCGCTTGGGGGGGGGCGCGAAAGCCCTACTAAGCAGGTATATACAAAAGTATGAAGGCTATTGCCTAACGCATTGTAAGCAGCCCTGAGTCTCTGGAGAAGGGTGACATATAAATTGAAACAATAAATAAATATAAAAAAGATAAGGAACAAGGAGGTATTGATAGGACCCTGCAGGAGTTAGATAAGATTATATTAGGGAAGGAGGAAAAAATGTTAGCTAAGATTTACAATTTTTTAATAACCTGTTGGATAGGTGACGAGATTCTCAAAGACTCGATGATCGCCTGGGGGAGGAATATTGGCCACTCAATCAATTTGGCAAAATGGGAAGAAATTTGGTTTAGACAATTGAAATTTTTGATGGCAACCATTTATAAGGAAAACTTGTACAAGATGGTATACAGATGGCACCTTCCGCACGCCCGACTATCCAAAATGTTTCCTGGACTCTCCCTAAATTGTTGGAAGTGTGGGGAGCTAGGTACCTATTTCCATGTATGGTGGACCTGTCCCAGAGTAACTGAATTTTGGAAACTCATTCAGAGGTGGTTGTTAGAAATTACTGGTTACAAACTACAACTGAAACCTGAATTGTTAATGCTGGATGGATCTAACCCAATAACTCACAGGAGACAATGGTATCTCTTCATTGATTCTTTATTCTAGGCCTGGAGTCCTCCTAGGCCCAATTCAGGGTAAAGGTCACTGACCTCTGTCTTGTCTTTGCAGGCACACATCTGGAACTGCTGGATGCCCACATGTAGGACCCTTTTATATACCAGGGGAGGAGTCTGAGGTAAGGGGGTATGATGGGATATGGGGAGGTGCCAGCCCCTGCCTGGGAGAATTAGACATTTACCCTGACAAATCCCCCTCTAAATGTCTAATTAACGGTGGACATATGATACCTGTGAACATACATCTTAGGTACATAAAACACATGATCTACATATATACACATATTTTTGATGTGAGATATGCGTGTTGCTTTTGAGGTAGTGGCTTTGTAAGTATGTCTGCTGTTTGTTGTTCAGTGTCACAGTATATGGCTTTAATGAACCCCATTTCTGAGAATTGCCTAACGTGTTTATATTTTATGTCTATGTGCCTTGATCTCTGTCCCATGGCATCTGCTTTTGATATTTCTATAGCTGCCTTGTTGTCTTCATGTATGACTATGGGGTATGTTGGTTCGGCCCAGATGTCAGTAAGTAAATCATCAAACCACACTAGGTTATTTGCGGCTTTTGATAAGCAGACAAATTCGGCTTCGGTGGTAGAAGTGGCCACCAGCTTCTGTTTTCCCGTATACCAATGTATAGGGCAATTGTTTAAGAAGACTACGTACCCAGAAGTGCTTTTTCTGCTTTTGGCATCCCCGGCCCAGTCAGCGTCTGCATAGCAGGTTAACTTGGGTTTCTCAGACAGGTCTGGTTCGAGGCACAGCTGGGCGTTGGCATTGTGTTTCAGGTACCTGAGCAGTCTTTTTATGGCATCCCAGTGTAGGACAGTGGGCTTGCTCACGTGTCTGGACAGTAGATTGACGGCCAGAGCGATGTCAGGCCTCGTCCAGTTGGCGATGTAGAGTAGCGAGCCTATTGTTGACCTGTACAGCTTGTTGTCAACGAAGGGTTCAGCTTCATTGTACATGCTCCTTATGAAGTCCAGTTGCATGGGTGTCTCGCAGAGTTTTGCCCCTGACATGTTGCATTTGGATAACAGTTCCATGATTTTCTCTCTTTGTGAGATCCGGAAGCCCTTGTCAGTTTTAATCACTTGCACCCCTAGGTACTTGTCTATCTTCCCTAGTGACTTCAGAGAGAAATGATTTCCTAACTCGGTGGCAAATTTATCGCATTTGGCCCTTTGCTTCCCTATGTACAATATATCATCCACATACACAAGAACACCTTCGAATGCTCCTCCCTCTCTCTTTGTGAAAAAACATTTGTCTGCAGAGGTGGTTTTGAAGCCCATGGTGTTGAGAGCTTTGGCTAGACAGTCGTACCACCTCTTGCCAGACTGTTTGAGTCCATATAAACTTTTGTTCAGGAGCCATGTGTTGTCCTTTCCATCGTTGTATCCTGGTGGGGCCTTAACATAGATCTCCTTATCCAATTCTGCGTGTAGATATGCGGTTTGCACGTCGAATTGGAATACTTCCAGCCCTAGGATGGTGGCAATTACTAGGGCGCTCTTGACACTCTCAGCCCTGATTGTGGGGGAGTAGGTGTCCGTGTAGTCTTCCGGGTACCTTTGGGCGAAGCCTTGTGCGACCAACCTCGCTTTGTAGAGCGTTTTGTTGTCTTTGAGTGTTTTGACTTTGAATACCCACTTAGTCCCAATTGGCTTTTTGTTCTCAGATGCTTGAGCTGGCGAGTATACCTGTAGTTCACGGAGGCTCTCCATCTCCTTTTCCATGGCTTGCTTCCACCTTTCCCTCTCTTCCTGGGGGAGGCCGAGTATCTCTTCGTAGGAACTGGGTGTGAAATGCTCCGTGTGTATGGACATGACGTAGTCCTCTAGTCTCTTTGGTAACTTGTTCCTACTGGATCTAGTTGGTCTGTCTGGAGGCGTATCTGCTTCATGCAGGCATTCGGCTTCTTTTTCGGTGAGGCTATCTAGCTTCAGTGTGGGGTGTCCTTCTTTCCATTCCTCGGCTTTCAGTTCTTGGTGTTTGGGTCTGTCTGTTTCAGTTTCCTCTGGCCCCCTGGTGGTCAGTTCTTTGTTGCTTTGGTTATGTGGTTGCATGTCTCTGCCAAGGAAAATGTCATTGCAGTGGAGCTTTGACCAATTCGAGTGCTCATGGAATTCCGCAGACCTGGACACAATGAATTTGTTATTGCAGTCCACAAATCTTAATCCCTTTGTTCCAGGCTCATAGCCCACGAACCTTAGTCTTTTTGTCACCTTATCTCCCTTCTTCCTTAGCTGTCGGGGAATATGGACGTCAGCTGGGACACCAAATACGTGTAGGTGGGCTAGGTTGGGTTTTCTATTGTACATTAGTTCGTATGGGGTTTTATTGATTGAGCTTGACCACAACCTTTTTAGTGTGTAATTTGAATAGTGTAGTGCCTCTGACCAGAATGATTGGCTCATTCCAGCGTCCTCCAAAACACACCTCATCATTGTTTGGAGCAATCCGTTTTTTCGTTCTGAGACCCCATTCTGGAATGGGGAAAAAGGGGTGGAGCTAAAATGCAATATGCCCCTCTCCCTTAACCATTTTGCAAAGTCCTTGGCCATGAATTCTGTGCCCCGGTCAGTCATTATCTGTTTGATTTTCGCCCCATGTTGTAGTTCCACCCTTTTATAAAAGTCTTTGAACCTTTGGAATGTCTCATTTTTATGCTTGAGAGAGTACACATAGCCATACCTGCTGTAGTCATCTACTATGGTTAAGAAAAACCTTTTTCTGTGTCCAATGGAAGGTCTCAGTGGTCCCACTAAATCCATGTGTACTAGCTGAAATGGGTGGTCAGTTGTGCGCTCTGACCTTTTGGGCCTCGCTTTGACCTTAATTTTTGAAGATTTACACACTGAACACTCCAAATAATTTTTGCAGTCCTTTACTTTCAAACCCTCTGTACATCCTAGCATTTTTTCTACAACTGGGAAACTGATATGTCCTAGCCTTCTGTGAAGGAAGTGGGCACAATTGTCGTGGATGGGTTTTCCCACGGATACCTTGTTTTTGCCTGGTGACACAGTGTTTGTTTCCTCCTGGGGTTAGTTTCAGTGTCTTCCCCCTGGTCATGGGTGATGCTTGTGTTTATACTTCCCTCGCTGTTCTCAGTGGGTGTAAAGTACGGTAATCCATCATGTGTGGTTACCTTGCCAACCCTTTTTCCTTGGTTGAGTATCTGTACCCTGCCTTCCTTGAATGTTACCTCTGTGTCTGTGTCTGTTGTGAGCTTTGCGATGGCTAAGACATTGTGGGGTATTTCTGGCACGTACAGTACCCCCTTTATTTTCCCAACCCCTGGTATATGTACATTCCCTCTCCCTATGACCTTGGCTGTGCTCTGGTTAGCCATTCTGATCTTGAAGTCTGTCTCTACGAGGGAGGTGAATAGATTGGGGTTGTGTGTTGTATGATTAGTGGCTCCTGAATCCAGAAGCCACATGTTCTCATCTGTCCCCTGCTTGGGGTCTGCTTTACCATGCCTGAAGCTGTACATGGTCCCTGGGTTGCTATCTCTGGAAGCATCCCTGCGTTCACTGCTTTTTCTAGGGTTGGGTGACCACCCACGTCCCTGTTCCCTGAAATGTCTGCGGTCTGGTGACCGTCTCTCTCTATATCCCCTGTCCCTATCACCTCTGGGGCAATCTCTCCTTAAATGATTCCTGGACCCACAGGAAAAACACTCTGGGGCAACCTTTCCCCTGTCCTGGAACTCAACCCTTTTGGTGGGTCTGGGGTCCCTTCTTGACATGTGGCGGTCCCTCCTTAAATTATCCTCTGCAATAAGGCGGTTAGTGAGTGTGTCTAATGTTAAGTGTTCTAGACTGAGGCTGTCCAATTGCATCACAAAGTTGTCCCAGCTACTGTCTAAAGAGTTTATGACTACACTCATCATACTCTCCTCAGTGATTGCTTCACCCCTATGCATTAATTCAGTCCTGGTTGCGTTAAGTTTTAACAGGTGTTCACTCATGGGGACCCCTGGTCTAAGTCTGGCAGAATGGAATTCTCTGGAAATCCTAGTTGTGGTTGCTCTACTTCTGCTGTAAAAAAGGTTATAAAGTTTTTGTATCACTTCATGCACTGTCATGTGATTCCCTATGCTTGGGTACAAAGTTGGAGAAATACTGGTTAACAAAATACAAAAAGCCCTGTGGTGGTTACAGTCAATTTCAAAAGTCCAGGGTTTCTGGGGTGGATCTGATATTAGGAAAAGTAAGTTTTATTTCATAAAAACTATCTGCAGCTGTTGATTCCACTCTAGAAGATTTTTTCCATCTATTTGCAATTTGGGAAAATTGACAGGTAAAGCCCCAGAATTGTTAGAATGGTTACTTACAGAGGGTAGCTGTCCATGGGTTTGTGAGTGAGGGAACTCACAATATGGCATGGGAATGGCTATTCTGTACCGACTTGTCTCTATGTTCTGACTTATCTCTATGTTCCTCCCTTCTCTTCCTGCAGGTGGCGTCTGAGCATGTGCGAGGCCCATTTCATGCTGGAGGCCGTCTAGAGGGGAGCTCATGGCTGCAGTTCTCAGGCCTAGGCCTAGGCCTGCTGGTGGAGCCCTTGACTCACCCCTGGTGGGTCTGGATGCATCGTGGGGCCCTGGAAGTTGCTGCTGGGCTGTGTAGTCCCTGGCGAAGAATGGCTGGAGGCTCGGGATCAAAATGGTCGTAAGTCGAGGACTTTCAAGGATCAGTGGCGCGGCGGCAGCGGCGGTGGCGATGGCTGGTCCTGATCGGGATGTGCTGGCCCCTGGTCGGTTGGAGAAGCCTGGCAGAGGTCGCAGAGCAGGTAGGTAGCTGGCACGTCTCTCTTCTCTTGGATCCCTCATAATTAGTGAGGCAGGTGGTGAGTTCGAGTCCTGCCTTTGTTCTGCTCCATAGGCGGTCGGGGTTTCTTGTTCGTCGTGGAAGCACGTTGCCCCCTTTGGTAGTGATAGGGTTGGTGTCTCGAAGCCGGTGGTCACTCTGGTGCCTTCTTGGCCCTCGAGGTTTTCCTTGCAGCTTGTGGTTGGTGCAGGAGGCTTGAATGCGGAGCCAAAGGCTGCTGCTAGAGTCTCCATTGCTTTTTCTATCTCGAGCACGCTAGGCAAGTTCTGGTTTACTTGGGCTTGTCTATTGCAGTTGTTTTCTAGATGCCCCCCATTTGTTTTGGGGCCTTGGCTGTTTCCCGCCATTGGATTCAAATCCCGGCTTCCCATTGGTTGCTGGCCATTCCAAGATGGCCGCCGGGAAATTGGCGCGAAACTGAGCCCCTCTATGTCCGGGGCCTCTGCGAGGGAATCCCCTTCCCTTTCCCTTACCGGGCTGGCGTCTTTTTGGGTGCTCATCGCTGCTCCATGGGTTTCTAGGAGGCCTTGGAGTTTCGTGATGAGCTCTCCATTGCTGATGGGCGCTTCCATCATTTTCAGCAGGGCCATTCTCAGTTCGTCTTCCTCTCGTGGCTCTTCTCTTTCGTGGTCATCTGCTTCCTCCCGTGGTCTCTCTTTACAGAGGAGTGGGTCCGGCTCGATGTCCTGTCC
The DNA here is from genome assembly GCF_059756535.1 of Pantherophis guttatus. NCBI lineage: Eukaryota > Metazoa > Chordata > Lepidosauria > Squamata > Colubridae > Pantherophis > Pantherophis guttatus. The sequence goes on along the minus strand of NC_142065.1, from coordinate 114,039,304 downwards.
ACTTCCAGCTGGGGTGGCTCTTGGCATGGCACCTTTGGGTGTCAGTTGAGCAGCCATCCTCTTGGTGAATGCCCTGGTGTTTACTCTGCTCTTCTTATCAGAGTGAACAGCTTGTTCAGTCATTCTTTAGAGTTATGGGTAACCATCCTCTGCTACCAATTTGTTAATGCTGGATGGATCTAACCCAATAACTCACAGGAGACAATGGTATCTCTTCATTGATTCTTTATTCTAGGCCTGGAGTCCTCCTAGGCCCAATTCAGTTTAAAGGTCACTGACCTCTGTCTTGTCTTTGCAGGCACACATCTGGAACTGCTGGATGCCCATGTGTAGGACCCTTTTATATACCAGGGGAGGAGTCTGAGGTAAGGGGGTATGATGAGATATGGGGAGGTGCCAGCCCCTGCCTGGGAGAATTAGACATTTACCCTGACATGAATTTTACTTATGAAACATCAGGCCAGATAATATAGGCACTAAAAAATGGTATCTGATTGTCTATGTCACAACTGTGGCTAGAATATGCCTCACCCAAAACTGGAAGGATAAAGATATACCGTCTGAAGATATGATTATAGGGGAAATCATGGAATGTGCAGAAGCCGATAGGCTAACTAAAATTTTAAGAGATCAAAAAGACTCTGCATATTTCCAATGCTGGGACCTATTGTATGTTTGATTAGATAATAGAATAAAAAGAGGACAATGCTAGATTAGACTTTTATTTTTTATTTGTTTATTTAGATTGAATGTTATGTATTGTGTAATGTTCTCACTGTGATCTGTTTGTCGACAAATAGTCTGTACTTTTTTTAAAGAAATAAAGTTTATATTAACTTTAGAAGTGCTAAATAGATGTATAAGAGAAGAAAAAGATATAAAAGGAATGAAAATTCAAAAAGAAGAATATAAATTGCAAGCATTTGCTGATGACCTGGTTTTTATTCTTGAAGATCCACTAGTATCAATAACTACACTGATAGATAAAATTGGAGAATTTGGGAAAGTGCCTGGTTTGAAAATCAACAAAGAGAAAACGAAAATATTGACTAAAAATATGTTGGTAAAGCAAAAAGAAGAATTGATGGATATATCAAAGATGCAAGTCACAAAAAAAGTTAAATATTTGGGGATATATTTGACAGCAAGATGTAGCACGCTTAAAGAAAATAACTATAATAAACTTAAACAATAGATAGGGACAGACTTGGCGAAATGGGAAAATTTACAGCTTTCCTTGATTGGAAGGATATCAACTATAAAGATGAATATTTGTTCTGCCCCAGCTCCAGATTCCTGAGGATATTGACACACACCAACGGTCCTTATCAAATTTATTAAGTAGCAAGGATAAACAAGACCGGCAAAGGTTGGCAATCAGCCCAGAAAACAAGATACGATAAACCAAAATACTCTGATAATAAATACGAGTTGTTTCCAGCAAGAAAGCACTATCTGCGTGCAATTTAAATAGGCTAAGGGAGTGGCCAATTATCCTCAAGCCCTACTCTCCTGAGTAGTCACTCCTGCCTTTTGGCAGCCCTGCGTGCCCGAGCATTGAGGAGAGTCTCCTCCACTTCACTTTCTCCACTGGAAAGAGCCTCTGGAGGTTCTGAAGGCCTTGGCTGAGTCTCTGCCTCTGACATCACATCTTCTTCAGCCTCCTCGCTGTCCGATGCGAGCGCTGGCTATGCAGGCTGCTGGCGCGACACCGCACCAGCCTCCTCGTCATTGGGATCAGCCACGATCTGTGCAGGCCGCTGGTGGGCCACAACAATATTTTGCCCAGAATTTTATATTTGTTCCAGACAATTCCAATTAGATTGGGGAAAGACTTCTTTGAAGAATTGAATAAAAAGGTGTTAAAATATATTTGGCAGGGAAAGAAGGTGAGGATAAGACTAAAGTTGCTACAAGATGCTAGAATGAGAGGGGTTTTTGGCCTACCTAATTGGGAACTTTACTATCAAGTGACAAGTTTGATGTGAATTAAAGAATGGATAACATTAAGGAATACTAGACTATTGAATCTAGAAGGTCATGATTTGTTGATGGGGTGGCATGCTTTTTTATGGTATAAGGGAACAAAAATACAGGGGTATTTTAGGAGACACCATATACGTGAGGCTTTGTTATTGAATTGGGAGATTAAAAAACAACATTATTTGAAAATTCCAGTCTGGGTATCAACGATTGAAGCTTTTTCATATTCAGTAATATTTAGAAGAGAACAAATCAATGGTAGGTTCCTCCCGGTTCGGTTGAGCTGGTAGCGGTGACGATATCACCGAACTGGTTCTCTTTGTTCGGGAGCTGGGCCTCCTGCCCCCCCACGTTATCCTTACCTTTTATTTGGCCCCGCCCCCAATTTTTCGCTGCCTCCCGAGTCCCAGCTGATCGGCTGGAAGGAAAAAAACTGTTTAAACTGTTGCTGCAGGGCTTCAAAGGGCCGCCCTACAGCTGATCAGTGTTAAAAGGCAGTGTGGTGGTAGACCAGGATGCTCGAAAAATAAATGGGTAGACCGGGATGTTCCAAAAACAAATGGGTAGACCAGGATGTTCCAAGAACAAATGGGTAGACCGGTACAGTTCTACAAGCAGTTAAAAGCCTGGTAGACAAATACCTCTGCTAAATCCTAAAGAATTGTCACATGACCATCAAACTACGCCCACAAAATAAGCCACGCCCACAGAACCGGTAGTAAAAAAATTTAGAACTCACCCCTGGAACAAATTGTTAGATATAGTGAATTAATGGATGAAAAGGGTGAACTTAAGTCGAAGCAAGAATTGGAAGAACAAGGTTTTAAGATGGATTGGTTTTCTTATTTGCAAATACATTCTAGATATGAAGAAGATTCTAAACAAGGACATTTTTACAATGTTTTGACTAATTTAGATAAGATATTGACAGGGTCTGATTATGTAATTAAAAAACTGTATGGTTATTTATTAGAGGTAAAATTGGAAGAGGAATAAGTTAAAGAGACAATGATAGCAAGGGGGAAAAATTTTGATCACAGGATTGATTTAGAGAAATGGCAAAAACTGTGGTTGCAAAATTATAAAATGACAATGTCTACAGCATATAAGGAGAATTTGTATAAGATGTTTTACAGGTGGCATCTATGCCCCCACCAGAATAGCCAGAATGTTCAAGAATAAATTGGAGAAATGTTGGAAATGCCATCAGACTCCAGACTCCACATATTACCATATGTGGTGGACATGCACAGAAGCTAAAAGATATTGGACTAAAATCCACACATGGTTGGAAAAAATGACAAAGAAACACATTGACTTTAAACCACAGATATTTTTATTAGGGATTTTACCAGAAATATATAACAAAAAACTGAGATATTTAATTGTGAATGTTTTAACAGTGGCTAGAATTGTTTTTGCTAAAAATTGGAAAGGTCAGAAGATACCTACTAAGGATAAAGTCATTAAGAAAATTATGAATTGTGTTGAAATGAGTAAATTGACATTTGAAATTAGAGAACAGGAAGATAAACAATACTATTTGATTTGGGACTTGTTTTATCAATGGCTAGATAATAAAGCATGGAGATGAAATATGAAATTAATGTAATGATAAAATATATGAAATGTTTTCTTTTAAACAATGGCTAAATGAGTATAACATATAAAACTGTTAAATAAGAGAAATTAAATAAGTGGTATTTTGGGATAAGGGATTGAGCACAAAAGAATTTTAACCGATCGACACACTGTTTGTAATTGAATTTGAACGATGGTGATTTTATGCTTTGTTTTTGTTTTAAATAAAAAAAAATCAAACAAAAATCTATCTCTGACTGCCTGGTAGCAATTCTGATTTCCATTCAGACAAAATGTTTAAAACAAACCAAGAAATTGGATTAGACCCCGATATATCAAAAGGTCCATTTGCCTCGCACCTTGCCACAATCTTTTTAAAAAAATCACGAACCTAACAGCTACCTAACGTCAAATGAATTGCGTCCCCGGCGTTGCTTGCAGCCACTCCCCTGATTTTATCAGAAAGAGCATATTTCTAGAGCAAAAGCCAATTAGATATCGCGTTTTAGAGAAACGTCACTGCTACACCCGGGCGATTGGGCCACGCTCTTCGGAGGAAGTTGGGTGGGGCTTGGGTAATTTTTCAGTACGCAGGCGCAGAACGTTCATCGCGTTCTCTTCCCCTTCTTTAGGGCTTCTGTGGTTGACGCGTCACATTCCACCTCAACGCAACGGGACACGAAGAAGACGGGCTTCTGATTTGGGAAAAGTGGCGAGAGAGTGAGGTGTTGTGTAAGGCCGCCGACGCGCTTGCTACGAGCCCGTCCCATGAGAATTCCCTCCTCGGTTTGCCCCTGTCTCGTAATCAATAGCAACAGCCACCGAGAGGATGCGTCGCCACCCCCTGGCCCGAAGAAGTGCACGGAGGAGACGATGAAGGAGGTGCTGCCCCGTCGACTTCTGATACTGGCGGCCTCCTTCCTTCTCAGTTGCTTGCTTGGGTGAGTGCTTTGACCGCCCGGGAATCTAGAAATGGTTGGAAGGAGAGTCTTGGGTCCCGGAAACTTCTTTCACATCTGCGCCCCGTACATATCGAACAGCGATTCTTTTAAAACTTCTCCTTGTCCAGTTCTGCAACTTCTAGTTCCTGGAGCGAAATTTTAATTTCTCCAGACGTTAGAGTCTATTTTCGGTATTTGTTCAGAAATAAAGAAAATGCCTGCCATCGTTTAGCTTCTGCTTGTCCAGGTGTTATGTTAAAACCAGACTTTCCCTTTCCAAGTTCTCCATGCTTATCAAGGACCAATCCATATGGTTTAAAAGGTGTGCCTGATATTATACGAAATGAAATGCTTGAAAATAATTTCTCATTTGGAATACACTTTTTAAAGCAAACGAGTTGTAGCAACCTTTCCCAGTCGGGTGCAGTCCTGCAGTCTACCGTTCCTAAAATTGATAGCAGTCATAGATATTACATGTTTGGAAGGTACTCTCTATTCTTGATATTTAACATCATACTCTTATTCTAAGTGTAGCTCTTATCCTAAGTGTAGCGTTTTAGAAGTTTGGTGACTAATAGTATTTTGTGCAAAAGGTATCTTGAGAGAAAACATAAGTTTTATACTTTTTAAAAAGATAACCTAGATTTTCTAATTTTTCCAAATTGTTGTAAAAAAACCAAAGTCCAAATTATTAAAATAAATATTTTAAAAACCACGTAAAATTGGATTTACCATTAAAATATTATAACAATATATAAGCAAGACACCATATTGATTGGAAGATATATATAAATTTGGCCCCATGATTAAAAACAATAACAAACAATTAAAAACATTTTAAAAAGTGTTAGGCCAGCCCGGCTTGCTGGAAAAAGAAGGTTTTAAGGGCACGGCGGAAGGCACCAAGGTCTTGGATTCTCCTTATCTCTGGGGGCAGCTGATTCCAGAAGGTAGGTGCCCCCACAGAGAAGGCTCTCCCCCTGGGGGTCACCAGCCTACATTGTTTGGCTGATGGCACCCTGAGGAGGCCCTCTCTGTGGGAGCGCACAGGTCGATGGGAGGCCATCAGTAGCAGCAGGCGGTCTCGAAGATAACTAGATCCTATGCCATGGTGCGCTGTAAAGGTGATAACCAACACCTTGAAGCGCACCCGGAAGACCACTGGGAGCCAGTGCAGCTCACGTAGGAGAGGTGTTGTATGGGAACAACATGCGGCTCCCGTGACTACTCGCGCGGCCGCATTCTGGACCAGTTGGAGCCTCCGGGTGCTCTTCAAGGGGAGCCCCATGTAGAGAGCGTTGCAGTAGTCCAGGCAAGAGGTGACGAGGGCATGAGTGACTGTGCACAGGGAATCCTGATTAAGAAAGGACCACAGCTGGCGAATCAGGTGAACCTGACAGAAGATCCTCCTGGCTACAGCCGTCAGATGTTCCTCCAAGGACAGCTGCGTATCCAGGAGGACTCCCAGATTGCGCGCCCTCTCCGCAGGGGTCAAAGACTCGCCCCCGATAGTCAGTGATGGAGTCAACTGACTATATCGGGATGCCGGGAACCACAGCCACTCAGTCTTGGAAGGGTTGAGCTTGAGCCTGTTCCTCCCCATCCAGATCCGCACAGCCTCCAGGCACTGGGACATCACTTCAAGGGCATCGTTGGGGTGGCCTGGGGTGGAGATGTACAGCTGGGTGTCATCAGTGTACTGATGGTACTTCACCCCAAAGCCACGGATGTTCTCGCCCAGTGGCTTCACATAAACGTTGAACAGAACGGGCGAGAGGACCGACCCCTGAGGCACTCCACAAATGAGAGGCCTCGAGGTCGACCTCTGCCCCCCTGCCAACACGAACTGCGACTGGTCTGAGAGAAAGGAGGAGAACCACCGTAACACGGTGCCCCCCATCTCCAACTCTTCCAACCGGTGCAGCATGATACCATGGTCGATGGTATCAAAAGCCGCTGAGAGATCTAACAGGGCCAGAACAAGAGGAGCAACCCCTGTTCCGAGCCCTCCAGAGATCATCTACCAACGCGACCAATGCCGTTTCCGTGCTGTGCCCAGGCCTGAAACCCGACTGGAACGGATCTAGATAAGACGTTTCCTCCAGGTACTGCGGAAACTGTCGTGCGACCACACTCTCGACAACCTTCGCCACAAAGCGAAGGTTGGAGACAGGACGATAGTTGGCTAATACTGCCGGGTCCAGGGAAGGCTTCTTGAGGAGAGGCCTCACCACCGCCTCTTTCAAGGCCGTGGGGAAGTAACCCTCACTCAACGAAGCGTTAATAATTCCCTGGAGCCAGCCTCGTGTAACCTCCCGGGAAGCCAGTACTAACCAGGAGGGACACGGATCCAGTAAACATGTGGCCGCACTAAGTCTCCCCAGAATCCTGTCCACGTCATCAGGGGTCACAGAGTCAAACTCTTCCCAGATAACGTTCTCAAGACTATTCCTCGCCACCCTGCCCGAATCTACCCAGTCAGAGTCCAAATCCCCCCGGATCTGAGCGATTTTGTCATACAGATATTGTCCGAAATCCTCAGCCCTGCCTTCCAAGGGGTCCTCCCGCGCTCCCGGATGGAGCAGGGAGTGGGTCACCCTGAACAGGGCGGCCGGAAGATTCTCTGATGAGGCGATAAGAGCGGAAAAGTAATTAAACTTTGTCGCTTTTATCGCCACTAAGTAGGTCTTAATATGCGACCTTACCAGTGTTCTGTCAGATTCAGCGAGACTGGCCCTTCAACCGCTCTCTAGGCGTCTTTTCCGGCATTTCATCTCCCTCAGCTCCTCGGTGAACCAAGGAGCCGTGAAGGATCGACACCAGGTCAGAGGCCGCAAAGGCACGACTCGATCCAAGGCCCCACCAGCCGCCCGATCCCAGGCAGCCACCAGGTCCTCGGCCGAGTCGTGTGCCAGATCTTCAGGAAATTGCCCAAGCTCCATCTGGAACCTATCAGGATCCATCAGGCGCCTGGGGCGGACCCACCTAATTGGCTCCGCCTCCCTGCGGCAGGGTGTAGCGGTTCGAAGGTCCAGACGAAGGAGTGAGTGATCTGACCATGACAAGGGTTTCATGTTTATATCTCCTATAATAAGACCACTCAACCACTGGCCAGAGACAAAAATCAAGTCCAGAATGTGTCCCCCCCTGTGAGTGGGGCCATGAACTAACTGGGTCAGGTCCATGGCCGTCATGGAAGCCATGAACTCCCAAGACATCTCTGACGTTTCACCAATGGATGGCAAGTTGAAATCACCCATGACCATAAGCCTGGGTGTATCAACTGCCACCGTGGCTATCACGTTGAGTAGCTTGGGCAGGGCCGTTGCTACGCGGCAGGGAGCCAGGTACATAAGCAGCAACCCCATGACCCCATCTCACAAAGAGGGACTCACATCCGGCAATCTGTGACACAGTGGTCTCTCTCGGACCAAGACCTTCTTTAATAATAACCGCAACCAGGTTATTATTATTATTATTGAAAGGTTATTTAGGTTATTAAAAGAAAAAATATTTTTCGAAATAGGGAAAGGTTTGTTGGTGCCAGTAAAACCAATAGATGCCTTAGATTTATCCTAGATTATTGTGACTATATTTTAATTCTAACCAGTAAAAATGATGCCCATTGCAGTTAGTGTGCAAAATATATATTTTCAAAGAAATGTCTGCTATTGCCATCAGGAATCAAAGAATCAAGAAAGACTTATTATTCAGAGAACTTTACATTTATATTACTAGTTACAAACAATTCTTTGATGTTTTTATTAACCATCTAATATGTTTTATCACCATCTAATCCAACACTCTACTTCATAAGGAAGATTACAGGTAGTCCTCATTTACTAACTGCCTTGTTTAGTGACTGTTCAAAGTTATACCAACTGGAAAAAACAGTTTTGTTATAAATCCTTACATTTACAGTTGTTGCAGCATCCCACAGTCACATGATCATCATTTGCACACTTCTCAACTGACTTTCCAAAAAGCAGAATTAATGGTGAACACAGAAGTGGAATTGTAATTTACGATCATGTGACACCTTAACAACTGCAGTGGTTGGTTAAAACTGGTACCATCACACGATTTTTCACTTAGCAACAATAATGCTTAGTGATGGAGTTGCCAGTCCCAGTTGTGGTTGGTAAGTGAGGACTACCTATAGAGCTACACTATCTCTAGCCACTGCATGAGGACTACCAAATCCAGCAACTGGTCTTTTTATTAAGATGCTGTGCAATTTCTCCTAAACTTCAGATGAAGTTAGAAGAAAGACCTAAGTCCATTAAGTCTAATACATAATAACTGCTATTTTGCTTCCCCCAGTCTTCTTTTCTCCAGTTAGACAACTAGCTTCTTTTGAATTTTGTCTTCTCAGTTTTTTAACTAAGAGCCAATTCTCTACCATTTTTACTATCTAAGAGTTTGTCAACAGTATTTTAAACTGCAGCATGCAGAATTGGATGCTTATTACAACTGTTGATAGAGCCCCAAAATCTAATTAGTTGCCTGCTACGGCTATACAAAGCACTTAAGTTGTGTTGCAAAACATACTGGCAAAAATGAAATGCATCTTCTCAAAGCATTGAGGCAGCCATAATCTACAGAAAGCTCAACACAATTGTTTTGAGTATTTCCTCATGTTCTCTGTACAGGTAGTCCTCAAATTATGAATGTAATGGAGCCTGCCCATTCCATTCGTAAGCCGAGGATTTGTGGGAGTGAATCTCGTACCTTATACACGATCATTCCTTCCTTTTGCCCATGCATTCGCTAATCGAATGCAGGGGTCGTTAAGTGCACGTGAAGTATTTTGGGATGGGGAAGGCCATGGGGGGGGGAAACTAGTGATGGAATAGGCTATCTGCTTCAGACCACCCAAGGCCTCTCCCAACCCACAGATACCTCATTCTCCATCCCCTGGAATCCCCACAATTGGTTCTCCCCCATCATGCCGTGCCAGGTCACTTACCTGATGAAGATCCGTCTCCTCTCCAGCCTGTTCCTTTGCTGCTCTCTCTTTTTTTGTCATCGAAGCCTTCCTTAAGCAGTTCAGCAGTGGAAAAGGAGGCCTGGAGGTGTGCGTGTTGCCCTCCGCACCTCCTTTCTCATCACCGAAGCCTTTTTGCTTCACATGCCATTCTGGGCCTCCCTCCTTGCTGCTGAACTGCTTGAGGATGGCTTCAATGAAAAAGGAGCCTGGAGGGCCGCACGTGTCATTCTGGGCCTCCTTTCCTGCCCCTGAATTGCTTGAGGAAGGCTTCGGCAATAAAAAAGGAGGCATGGAGGGCCATGCGTGCACCTCCAGACCTCCTTTCTCATCGGCAAAGCGCTTGAGGATCGCATCCTTATAGGCTTCGGCAGCCCTTTGCAAATGCCTTTTCTGGCAGGAACAGAACCTTTACTGGTATGATCAGATCAGATACCTACAAAGGTTAGTATCATTGAAACTGATATTCCCTTTATGGAAGCAAAAGTTGGAATTTAAGAAGCAGGATAGGAAGAACATTGTCACTTTTGAAATTTGATGTTGGAGAAGACTCCCATGAGTACTACGGACATCCAAGAAAACAAACCAATGGATGCATTAATCAAATTAGCCTAGAGTTCCCACTTGCGGTACAAATGACCAAGCTCAAATTATCCTACTTTGGAAAGATCTAGCTGTCTGGAAAAAGCTCTAATGCTGGTGAAGATGGAAGGAAAGAAGACGATGACTGGCAGCAAGGTAGATGGATACAATTACAATGGCAATGAATATACCACTGGGAGACTTGAAAGAACATGTTAGGGAGATCATAGAAAAAAGTCTTTGTAGTTGCTAAGAGTTGAAAGAGACAATGGCAGATAATATAAGCTTTAGGATACAGTTGATCAGGTTCTAAAAGTCTGATTTGAACTTGTTTGTCCTGATTCTGACTAATGAACCCAAGCAAATCAGAACTCTGAGACTAGAATCCTCCTCAAAGATCCTCTTCATTGAGTACATCATATTAGCACAGCTCTAAAGGAAAACCAACTCTAAATCTTTCCCGCGGTTTCAGTATAATTAAAATAGGAAATAACCTCATTCCCAAGTTTCACAGGTCACGTTGGCCAATTGGGTTAATTGGCGGGCTCTCCAGGCATTCCTTCCCCAACCTTATCCATTGCCAGTAGAGATGACCTTAGTTCTTATGAAAAAACTCTGTTGTGTCTAGTAAGGCATTCCAATCTCCTTCTCCCTCTGTGTGGCAACTGAGGAACAGAAAAATGGCTGCTACCAGGTCAGTTTGAAGTTGACAGTCGGCTCTCCCCCTAGTGAGTGAGAAGTATCTGTACAATATCAAGTGCAGACAGGTTATTTTTTTCATTAGCCATTCCTGCCATCATCCAGCTGTTCTTTTGGCTTTTGGGGGTTTTTCTCATGAAATTTGCTGATCAATCTATCTACTCATACAATCTGACTCTTCACCCAAGTGGCTTCAGAGAAAGGGTAACCCTTCTACTGTACTAAGTACTATAGCCTCCCCTTATACAGTTTAAAGTCCAGGATTCTTTGGCTCTGGTCTCTGTTGCCACAAAAGGCATTGATGGCGCTCACTGAGCATACTCAAGGCCAGCGAGCAGGCATATTTGGAGCAACAACTGCAGCTTCTTCCTGCTTTAGATTTGCCTTTAGTCAGGAGCGGCGTAGTTCATGGCGAAATGGTGGGTGAATTCACTTGCAAGGTATTCCTAAAGCCTCAGCAGGAGGGGAGGGTTGCTTGGGTAGTAGGCTGAGAAGTGGGGTTAATATGCGAGGTGTGAGTACAGGTCGAGCTTGGCATTTCACTTTCCTACCTTTTGTAAACTTTTGGCTGCACACAAGGAAAGCAGAAGCAGCAGAGGCCCTAGCTTATTTCTTTCCTCCAAACTCCACCAGATATGGGTCTTCGCGAGGCTCGTTATGCCAATGCATCCTTTTGTGGCAGAATGTCTGCAAGGCTTGTTGTGCTGTTGCGTGCATGAACAGCGGCACCGCTATGTGGTTTGCCATGCCAGTGCAGCTGCTCACAGTAGGATGCTGCAAGGGTTGTGGTGTTTTGCATGTGAGAGGCTGCACCAGTGTGACAAAGCTCATGGCGGTGCCGCAGTTCATGCACGCAACAGCACAACAAGCTTCGCCCACATTTTCCTGTCATAGGCAGGCTGCTGGTCTCTCGGCCAGAGTTCCCTCTTACTCGCTTGAGGGGGAGGAGACCTCTGGCCTGGTGCGCTAAGTTTGACTTCTCTCAGCCCTTCTCCAGTGGCTTTTTTGGCTTGGACGATGTGGCTGGGGTTGCTTTCAGCTGGAGTGCCGGTGCCAGGCACTCAGCAGCTTGATAGCCCTGTTGGCTGCAGCTGAAACACTTGATGGGGCCTGCGGCTGGAGCAGAAGGAGGGATGGTGGGTGGCCTTCTTGGCTCCGCTTGGGCTTTGATTTGGGCACACTGCGCTTCTTGCACTGCTTTAGCTCGAGGTACAGCACTATGACCATCCGGTATGAATCATGGGTCCGCTCAGGAACTCCTGCTAGATTCAGGCCTGTAGTAGTTCTTGATCCAGGCCTTCTTTGAAATGGTAGATCAGCAGTCGGTCTGGCCACTGCCTGAGCTTACCGGCCACTCAGTGGAACTCCCGAACATACTTCTTTGCTGGTCAGCTCCTCTGCTTTAGGACTCAGATTTCCGCTTTGGCCTGCAGGTCTTGAGATTCATCTTTAGATCTGTCTCTCAGCTCCCCCATGAAGACATTGATGTTCCCCAACTCTGGCGCCTCTTTGTTGTGGAGCCTCGTCACCCACTCCACAGTTTCCCCCTCTAGGTTGGCGGCCATGGCATTCACCATCACCTTGTCTGATGGGTAGACTGGGGCTTAGTGGTCTAGATTAGACCATACCTGGTAAAGGAATAATGCCAACTTCTCCGGATCCCCATCAAACATAACCTTTATTGGTGGCGGGTCTACTGGCAGCGGAGGAAGGGGGGTGTTCATGGCCCGGGAAACCAGCCAGGCCCCGGATAGTAAGGCCAAAGCGGGTGCCTGTGTCATCCAGGGGGAGGCTGATGTTGTCCCGCTGGACTCGCTGCTTGTTGCTGGCATGGGTAACTCTCCCTTTGGCTCAGGCTCACTGCCTTAGCTGGCTGGGGAGGTGGGCTGGCCGCTCGGGCTGCCATGGTTAGGCTTGTGCTCTAGTGGGTTAGAAGCAGCTGAGTCGCCCAAGCTGCTGTCACCACAGGCGCCCCGGGTTGGTGCATTGGCTCCACTCCTTGGGTCTCCATGTGGTGAAATCTCCCTGAGCCACTCTTCTGATGGGTTGTGAAAGGTGGGTAGGTACTTCCATTTCCTGTGTTTGTTGCACTCTTTGCCTTCTATCTCGGGACATGGGTGGCCAGTGATTGAGGAGACCTCTGGGAGAACTTCACTTTGGCAGCCTTCGGCACACTTCTATGCCAAGTCACCCTTTCTGCTCGATAGAGGTTCTTGAGGTTAGGGTGTTATTTTGCGTTGCTGGCCTTTTTGTCCTTTCCACATGGACTTTTGGTCTGGTTGCCAGTGGAAGGATCACCTCTCCGGCCTGACCTGCCTGGGGCAGCACTAGTGTTAGCAGCCGCTTTCCCCATCTTCATCTTTGATCTTCCCTGAGTCTTTTCTGTCCTCCAGGTGTTGTCAGGTGGGCGGCCAGGGCTCAAAACCAAGGGATAGATTTAGAAGAGTTGGTTTAATGTTACAGTTTCGACTAATGAACCCAAGCAAATCAGAACTCTGAGACTAGAATCCTCAAAGATCCTCTTTATTGAGTATATCGTATGGGCACAGCTCTAAAGGAAAACCAACTCGTAATTCATTCCTGCGGTTTCAGTATAATTAAAATAGGAAATAACCCCCTCCCCAAGTGTCACAGGTCACGTTGGCCAATTGGATTAATAAGCAAGTTCTCCAGGCATTTGTTCTCCGACCTTATCTGTTGCCAGTAGAGATGACCTTGGTTCTCACGAGAAAACACTGTGTTGTGTCTAAGGCATTCCAATCTCCTTCCCCCCTCCCTCCTCTGTGTGGCAACTGAGGAAGAGAAAAATGGCTGCTGCCAGGTTCGGTTCAAAGTTGACATTGTTATTGTTAAATTGCAATTCTGATTCCCCCAACATTTATATTGGTAAATGGGGTTTGTTTGTTTGTTTTAAAAGCAAAAGAACTGTATAAATTGAAGATAAAAGAGAACAAATTATTTAGCAATGATAATATGCTGTTCTTGTTTCATCATAGCATCAACTTAGTTGTGAATGTATCTCTGTCCATTTGTATTTTAGATTTTTTTTTTATTATTTAACAGATTTCCCAGCTGGCATGTCTTTTGTAAAGAGAGTCCTGTATCTGTATCTTTGCATTTACCAAATGAGAACACTCAATTGTCAAATGTGGATGAGAACATCCAGGAGAAGGTAAACATCTATAGGATATATGGAATTCTTTTAGTGCAAATTATTAATGAATTAATGTAGCCACTTGGTAAGAGACTAAAAACAGATACAAATTTTGCTGGTATATCAGTATTTTAATTAAATAACAATAATAGCCTTAATGGAATTTATAAATATATGCAGAAAAACAAAAGCAAAAAATACTTTTCTAAAACTGAGTTAGAGGTTTATAATTCATTTTTTTATTTATGTTAGAGAAATGCATTTTCAGCTGGATTTTATAAAAGAACTTTCTATAGACTTTTGCTCTTGGTGTCCCTCTTTCAAGTTTTTCTTGTAGACTGAGGGAATAGGAAATAGCATTTTTATGTTGTACATTTCCTGGAGCATCGTTGAATGTTTTTTTTGTTTTTTTTTTGAGGAAGCACAAACTCACATGGCTAAAATAAGAGAAACAAGGAATATTCTGAGACTAATGCTGCTTCTGATATAACTCATTTTATTTTATGAAGTCATTCTAAAAATTATTGCTTGGTTTAAATCTTGAAGGTAGATACCCTGTTTCCCCCAAAATAAGACATCCCCTGATAATAAGCCCAATCGGGCTTTTGAACGCATGGCAATAAGGCCAAGCACTTATTTCATGGTTCAAAAAAATATAAGACGGGGTCTTATTTTCGGAGAAACACGGTATGATATAGTTGGAATAACAGAAACTCGGTGGGATAAAACCCATGTCTGGAACACACTGATAGAAGGATACAAACTGTTCAAAAAAACCAGACCCCATAAAAGAGGAGGTGGAGTTGCACTGTATGTAAAGGACCACTATATTGCTACAGAAATGCATGAAACCAAAGACGAAAACCTCCTAGAATGCATATGGGTCAATATAAAAGAAAAAAAGAATGACATGGCCATAGGTGTATACTATAGGCCATCCAATCAAGCAGAAAAAATAGATGTCCTTTTTGCCAACCAACTAACAAATCTTGTTTGGTATTGGAGAGACGTGTATAACTGCAGAAGTGGTAACAGTAAAGCTATATGAGGATTTATGTTGTCAATTATTTTTATCTTGTACTCATGAAGTTATTACAACAGGTTCAGTTCTGAAGTAAGCAGTATGAAATTAAAATAGCTAACAAACTTTAATAATTTTGCTGTTAATGGTATAAGATCAAAGAGTTCGTTATTCAGGGTGTATATTTGGGTATAGATCAAGATCTGTAAAATCAGAAAAAGGATGTTGGCATTTGATTAAGTGCAGAACAGTTGATTAGCACAGCCTGACCCTAGGGGTTTAGCAAACTTCGTAGGCAGCAGAGATCATTGCACAATTTGATATAGATATAGATAAGCAGTGAAAATACAATTTGGAAGGTTATTTTGACCATTTTAAATGTTTACTTAATGTGCAGATTAGAAGTATCAGTCATGTGGTATCACAGATGCTTTATACCCATGGGCAGGTAAATCAGTAGTAACAGTGAGGAAGAGCTAAGATACAATATTATAATATTAGCTTTGATACTGATAGGTTGGCCTTGAGAGGGCTTTAGGAAAAAAAATTGTATCCAAATCCAATTATGTTGTGAATCCCAAATTTAAACCATGTAAAGGAAAAAAAAAAGCCTTTTTTAAAAGTTTAAATACCATAATTTTTGGAGTATAAGACACACTTTTTCCCCTCTAAAAGAGGGTGGAAATGTTGGTACGTTTTATACACCGAATACAGCCATTTTTGGCCTCCTGAAGACCTGCCCCGTGTGTCCCATTTTTGCAAAAAATGGGCCCATTTTTTGCAAAAACAGGGCACGCAAAAGATTTGGGAGGCTTGCAGAGTGCTCCTGGGGGCTGAAGAGGGCAAAAACTTTTTTTTCCTTGCCTACCTCTTCGAAATCTTTGTGCCTCTTATACTCTGGTGTGTAGTCCAAAAAATACGGTATATTCCATTTCCAAGGTGGTATTTTTATGTAAATGGCAATTGCATTCAGTTGAATATGTTTTTATGTCCTCTACCTAGGAGGACACTGACGGATCACTTGGAACACTGCCTTTGCAATATATTGATTCCACTATAAGTATTTATTCTGAAGACGATTCATTTGAGTCTATAAAGCATAAAATGGTAAGTTTTTAAACCAGTATTTTTAGAAATTATTTTTCCAAGTACTTGATGAGTTTGATAATGCAGAATAGAATTGAATTAGTGTGATATTGCTTTAATTAATTCTGGACCAAAATTGGCACTGATGAATTGAGTCCAAGCCAGCCTTTTATTATATAACTCAATTTATTACAAAATGGTGACTGAACATGGACAGTATGATGTCTATTTATTTATGACCTACCCTTTGTAAACAACAACAACAACAAAACGATTCCAATGTGTATTAAATCCAGGGTTTAAAATTGACCCAGATTTTTTTAGCATTAACTTATGACAGGTGATCCTCATTTAACAATTCACTTTTTTAACAAGTCACTCTTTCAGCGACTGAATTTGCAACGGTACTGGACTCTTTTCAGTCTGGCTTCAGGCCTGGCTACAGCACGGAAACTGCTTTGGTCACACTGATGGATGATCTCTGGTGAGCCCGAGATGGGGGTCATTCCTCCATCTTGGTGCTACTTGACCTCTCAGCGGCTTTTGATACCATTGACCATGGTATCCTTCTGGGACGACTAAGGGAGTTGGGAGTGGGAGGCACTGTGTTACAGTGGTTCTCCTCTATCTCTCTGGTCGGTCACAGTCGGTGTTGGTAGGAGGACAGAGGTCGACCCCTAGGCCCCTCGTTTGCGGGATGCCTCAGAGCTAGGTCCTCTCTCCCCTCCTATTTAACATCTACATGAAGCCGCTGGGTGAGATCATCCAACGATACTGGGTGAGATATCAGCAATATGCTGATGATACCCAGCTGTATATCTCTACCCCGCGTCAATTCAGTGATGCAGTGGATGTGATGTGCTGGTGCCTAGAGGCTGTGAGGGTCTGGATGGGAGTCAACAGGCTCAGACTTAACCCAGACAAGACCGAGTGGCTGTGGGTAGCCTCCTAAAGACTGTTGATTGTCCATCCTTGGTTCTGGGGGGGGGGGGAGAAATTGTCCCCCTCAGAACGGGCTCGCAATTTGGGTGTCCTCCTAGACTCACAGCTAAGATTAGAGCAACATCTGACAGCTGTGGCTAGGGGGACCTTTGCACAAGTTCGCCTGGTGCACCAATTGCGACCCTACTTGGATTGGGAGGCTCTCCTCACAGTCACTCATGCCCTTGTCACCTCACGGTTAGATTATTGCAACACACTCTATATGGGGCTACCCTTGAAAAGTGTTCAGAGACTACAGTTGGTCCAGAATGCAGCCGCGCGTGCTATTGTGGGTGCACCTAGATACACCCACATTACACCAATTCTCCGCGAGCTGCACTGGCTCCCTATTGGTCTCTGGGCACAATTCAAGGTGTTGGTTATTACCTTTAAAGCCCTACATGGCTCAGGGCCAGGTTATCTTCGAGACCGCCTTCTACCACATAGCTCCCAGCGACTGGTAAGATCCCACAGAGTTGGTCTCCTCCGGGTCCTGTCAGCTAAACAATGCTGGCTGGCGGGCCTGTGGGGGAGGGCCTTCTCTGTGGCTGCCCCAGCTCTCTGGAACCAGTTACCTCCTGAGGTCAGGACCACCCCCACCCTATTGGCCTTCCGAAAAGCGGTGAAGACCTGGCTTTTCCGGCAGGCCTGGGGCCGTTGATCTCACTGTTGCGATCTTGTGAGATCCAGCCATGAATGGGTTTTAATATTTTAATTTTAAATGTTTTATAATGGTTTTTTAAATGCATTGTAAGCCACCCTGAGTCTCCGGAGAAAGGCGGCAAATAAATTGAACTAACTAAATAAAATAAATAAATACTGAAGAAATTATACTTACAATTGATCCTCAAACTTATCATGATTTGAGATCTTCCCTGCAGGCTTCCCACAAATAAAAACGTCAGTCAGGAAATTGCTCATGTGAGGTCCTTGCTTGGCTTGGGTGGTCCTCGCAATATAATGGTGACCAGAGATTGATGGTGCCCTGGTCACACTCTAAGCCCGTGATGGCGAACCTATGGCACGCGTGCCACAGGTGGCATGCATAGCCATATCAGTGGGCATGCCAGCAGAGCTCTGGCGCGCAAGTGTGCGCCGGCCAGCTGATTTTCGGGTCTTCTGGGCCCACCAGAAGTAGGGAAACAGGCTGTTTCCTGCCTCCGGAGGGCCGTGGGGGGTGGGGAAGGCCCGTTTTTCTTTCTTACCTGGCTCCAGATCCTCTCTATGCATCTGCGGAGGGCGAAAACAGCATTTCCCACTCCCTCGGAGGCCCTCCGAAGGCCTGAAATGGCCCATTTCCCAACACCCGGTGGGACAGGAAGTGACGTTTTTTGCTGTCCCCAGCCTTCAGAGACTCCTAGAGAGGCTGGGGACAGCAAAAAATGTCACTTCCTGTCCCACCAGGAGTTGGGAAATGGACCGTTTCAGGCCTTTGGAGGGCCTCCGAGGGAGTGAGAAAGGCTGTTTTCGCCCTTCCCAAATAAATAGAGAGGATCTGGAACCAGGTAAGAAAGAAAAACGGGCATACCGGGCCATTGCGTGCCAGGAGCAGGGGGCGGAGGGGGGGTTGCGTGCACATGCGCAGGGCAGGGCGCATAGAATTATCGGTGTGGGCATGTGCGCGCGTGACCCTCCCCCGCCTCCCCTCTCCTGGCACGCGATGGCAAACAGGTTAGCTATCACTGTTTTAAACTGACTCGGTAGCTATCTATGTGCATGGATTATAAGCTTTCTGATAGATAGAAAGCAGCAGGTGAAAGTAGGTAAAATCGGATCGAATACCAATTCAATTAGCCAGGGCTGTATGCTCCGTTCTTTCCATTTCTCTTCTCTCTCTACATCGGTGACTGCATCTCAAAGAATCCCTCAGTTAAAATACTGAGGTTTACAGATGATACAACAATCATTGGTCTCATTTAAGATGATGATAAGTCTGTATACAGTTAAACAACTGATCCTGTGATAAAGCCAGAGCAGTCTGGAGCTGAATACACTTAAAACTTTAGAAATGAAAGTGGATTTTAGGAGGAGCCCTTGTATTTTACCACCTTTTATAATATTCTACAACACAGTATCAACAATAGAGATCTTCAAGTTTTTGGGTTCTATAATTTCCCAGGATTTGAAATGGACACCTAACATTAGAAACAGCATTAAAAAAGCACAACAAAAAATGTTCTTCCTGCACCAACTCAGAAAGCTCAGAAAGCTCAGACTGCTAAAGGAGCTGCTAATACAATTCTACAGAGGAATTATTGAGTCTGTCATTTGTATTTCTGATTTGTATTTCTGACACTCTGATTTGGTACAGACAATCAGGACAAGTACAACCAGGACAAGTACAAATTTCAATGGATAGTTAGGACTCCAGAAAAAATAATTGCAATCAGCCTACCTTCCACTGAGAACCTGGCTACTGCACAAGTTAGAAAGAGGGCTGAGAAAGTATCTACAGACCTGGACATAAAGTGGTCCTGGACATAAACTGTTTTAACTTCTCCCCTCAGGACACCGTTAGAGTATTGCATGCCAAAGGAACCAAGCAAAGACAGTTTCCCCTCCCTTATTTCATCACTCTACCGAACACATAATTACCATAGTACTGTCTTATGTCCAAGAATACTTACCCATGTAGTATGGCCATATCTTTATTATTATTCTCATCTTTTCTACTATCTTCTCCTATTGGTATTTTATGATCATGTTACCTTATTGTTTGTATGTACACTGAAAGCTTATGCACCAGAGACAAATTTCTTGTGTGTCCAATTATACTTGACCAATAAAGTATTCCATTCCACTACTACCTCAAAGATACAACACTTATGCTGAGCAGTTGTTAAAATCTGTTGTATTTAGGTATAGGATCCTAACATGGGGATCATACAAATAATTGTTACAAGTAAAAAATCAATGTTAACTATAAAGCGCATTGTAAGCTGCCCTGAGTCTCCGGAGAAGGGCGGCATATAAATCAAATAATAAAAAAAAAGGTTATATATGATACTAATTGCCTTGCTTAGGAATGAAAATTCTGGTCCCAATTGTGGGCCTAGGTCTATTACTAAAACTGTCTGTTTTAGTAAAAACCTTCCTTTGTTCTGAGTAATAAAATGTAAGTTCTGAAGTTGCTAGAATTCATGTTAAAATCTGTTGTTCTTTTTTGAACAGAACATGGAAAAGGGAGATGTAAAGAAATCTGAAATTCAGGAACAGTCTTCAATTAATTCAAATGAAGTTTCTTTCATCATAAATAATAATCCTGAAAATATTTTCAGCATACCTACCTCTGAGATCACACCAGACTCTCAGTCCAGGTAAATATTTGTTTTCTCATTTTGATATTTACTATTTTAAATTTGCTTTGTATATTTTATCCGTATGGCTTAGTTGTATGAGTAAGCAGCTTCTGTATTTTTTTATCCTATTCTCTTTCTTATTGAAATATGATATGATATGATACAATATCTTATCTTATCTTATCTTATCTTATCTTATCTTATCTTATCTTATCTTATCTGGAGGAAACAGCAGCAGATTGCGGGGAGAGAAGTTACTAAATTAAGTAGGAAAGTATAAGGGGGGGAAGGGAGAAAAAAGAAGCAGAAAGCTAGATAAGGAAGATAGGATAAAAGAAAAGAAGAAATTGGAGTTAAGGAGGAAAACACCAGCAAAACAGCAGCACAGCGAATGAATGGCTGCACGCTGAGTCAGGGCAGCCGGCAACAGAGAATAGATCCAGCTCAGAGCCCAATTAAGCAGCCCAATGCTTAAAGAGGCAACTGAAAGCAGCAAACTGGTGGCAGACAAGAAGGGAGGCTGTTGGAGGCAGCGAACTGGTGGGTCACAGTATATTTAGTAATTGCCTAGACCAGTGATGGCTAACCTTTTTTTCTTCGGGTGCCAAAAGTGTATGCACGCGCGCGTGATCCTCGGGTGCCAAAAGCGTGCATGCGTGCGTATGCTATCTTGCATGCGTGCCCACACCCATAATGCAATGCCCCTCCCACACCCCCTGCACCCTGCACATGTGCGCGTGACCCCCACTCCTCTCCCCCCACGCATGCGCATGCGATCCCCCGCGATCTCCTCCCCTGTGCATGCACGTGCAACTCCCACTCCTCTCCCCCTGCGCATGCGATCCCCCACAATCTTCTCCTGTGTACATGTGTGCGACCCCCCCTTTTGGCTTCACATCCCAAAACAGCGCTGGGGTGGGGAAGCCTCGCGTCCCAAAATAGCTGGGAGAGGAAAAAAAGCTTCGTGTCCCAAAACCAGCTGGGACGGGGAAAAAACCTCACCTCCCAAAACAGGGCTGGGAGTGGGGAAAAGCCTCGCCTCCCAAAACAGGGCTGGGAGGGGGGAAAAGTCTTGCCTCCCAAAACGGCTGGGAGGGGAATCTCCGGAGATCTGGGAAGGCACAGGCAGCAGAAAGTGAGGAGAAAGTACATGTACATGTCTCCTGCAGGGCAGAGACCCGAAAATCAGCTGGCCAACGGGAAGCGCGTGCATGCGCAGTGGAGCTGAGAGGGCTCCGCGTGCCACAGTTTGCCATCACAGGCCTAGACCCATACTCCAAGCTAGGCAGCCTGGCTTGAGGAGGCAGCCAGGCATCCTCACCCAGGGCCTAGCAAAATAGAGGCAGCCCGACTACTGCAGCCCTCTCCCTGTGTCCTTCCAGCCGGGCAGCCCTCCCCAGCGACCTGCCCCAGATTATGGGGGAAAATGGAGCAAACCCATTTAACAAATGTTTCACTTAGCAACATAAATTTTGGGCTCAATTGTGGTTGTAACTCAAGGATTAAAATTTTCAAAATTTAAAAGTTTTAAAGTTTAAAAAATTGAAATTTGAAAATCTTCCTTTTTTGTTGACGGAGGAATAGTGCTTTGCTCTTAACCTTGTTTCTAGCTTCTCCCTTCTAGGTAATTAACCCTAATTTTTAATCCTTTTTTCTGCCTTTTTGTGCTTGTTTTTCTACCTTGTTGTTTATTTAACTTACTATTATGTTAGCTAGTTTTAGTTATCCTTTTCTTCCATATATTACATAATATATATATATATATATATATATATATATATATATATATATACACACACACACACACACACACACACACACACACACACACACACACACACATATGTTTTCTCAGGTTTTCGCGGGTGTTTGTATGTAGGTCTTTGGTTATTCGGGTCTTCTCCCACGTAAAATTGGAAGTGTCTTGGCGACGTTTCGACGAAGTCTCATTCGTCATCTTCAGGCTGGTGTTCTCGGCTTCGTGCTTCCAGGAGCAATGTGAGATCGCAGCTGTCTCTTCCTTTTAACTGCTAGTGGGGGGGTGAGCTGATTGGGTGGGGACTTGGCTGTGTTCTGATTGGTTAGAGGCTTGGCTGTGCTCTGATTGGATGGGGGGTTGGTTGTGCTCTGATTGGCTGGGGGTGTGTTCTGTTTGGGTGGGGGCTTGGTTGTGCTCAGCTTAGTCTGAGTTGCAGGGGGATTTGAGCTGGTGAGCTGCGTTGTTGTTGTTTGGCTTCTGGTCCTTGGTCGTGGCTCATTATCAGTGTGGGTTTGAGTCTGCTTTCTGCGTGGATGTATGGTGGTGACATCCTGTGTGGCTCTCGTGAGTGTGGGTCTGGTGTCATTCGTCGTGTTAGGGACTCGTTTGTCAATAAGGGCGGGTTTCCAAATGGCTGGTAGGCGGGAGGTATCGTCTCGTTTGTTCATGCTGTGTGGGCGTTTTTCTATCTCGATGGCTTCTCTGATTATCAGAAAAGCCAGACCGCAGCCGCATCATTAGCCACTTTAAACCCCTCCAATCCATACATGAAGCAGACTGACACCCACCATGAAGAGCTCGCACGGCCACAAACACGAAGCCAAACAACAACAACGCAGCTCACCAGCTCAAATCCCCCTGCAACTCAGACTAAGCTGAGCACAACCAAGCCCCCACCCAAACAGAACACACCCCCAGCCAATCAGAGCACAACCAACCCCCCATCCAATCAGAGCACAGCCAAGCCCCTAACCAATCAGAGCACAGCCAAGCCCCTAACCAATCAGAACACACCTCCACCCAATCAGAACACAGCCAAGTCCCCACCCAATCAGCTCACACCCCCACTAGCAGTTAAAAGGAAGAGACAGCTGCGATCTCACATTGCTCCTGGAAGCACGAAGCCAAGAACACCAGCCTGAAGATGACGAATGAGACTTCGTCGAAACGTCGCCAAGACACTTCCAATTTTACGTGGGAGAAGACCTGAATAACCAAAGACCTACATATATATATACACATACATACATACATACACACACACACACACACACACACACACACACTTATATACATTTATTATTATTATTATTATTATTATTATTATTATTATTATTATTATTATTATTATTATTAAAAAGTTTTATAAGAAATACAAACATTTTCTCCCCCCCACCCTTTCCCCCTTCCCCCCCACCCCCCTCCCTAGACTTCCCAGAACAGGCACAGGGTATAGCATTCACAAACATAAAGCTAAGATATGCTAACAAATTATTGCATTCATATTCTCCCTAAATCTTTAACTTCTTATAACTCAAGAACTATAAATATAAACTACTTAAAAATATTTCATTCATAAGCTATATGAATCTTCTTGTTCGGATACTTTTTTTGCATATAGTCAATCCATCTTCTCCATTCTGATATGTATCTTTCATTTGAATGATCTTTAAGATATGATGAAATTTTTGCCATCTCAGCCAGATGCACAACTTTTAATGTCTATTCCTCAATGGTAGGTGGATCTTCCTTCTTCCAGTACTGTGCCAACAGTAACCTGGCCGCTGTTATTAAATTCAAAACCAACTTAGTCTCTATTACAGTACAATCCGTGACTATTCCCAACAAAAAAAACTGGTGTAAATTTAATTTTTTTCCTTAAAATATTTTGAATAATCCACCATATTTTTATCCAAAAAGCCTTAATTTTTTTACATGTCCACCATATATGAAAATATGTAGCATCTTCACACTCACATCGCCAACACTTGGGTTGTAAATTTGGATACACGCAGGCTAGTTTTTTGGGGTCTAAATGCCATCTATAAAACATTTTGTAAAAGTTCTCTCTTAAGTTTTGAGCTTGTGTGAATCTTACATTTCTAACCTTTTCCCATGTATCCAACATTATTGGTTCACCTATGTTTTGTGCCCATTTTATCATACAATCCTTGACTAGCTCTGTTTCCGAATCTATTTCCACTAATACATTATACAACCTTTTAATATGCATTTGACCTTTATCTCTTATTTGCTTTATCAAATTCTCATCCTGCTGCAAAATACCAGTTTTTTGATCCTTTCTCCATCTGGCCTGCAGCTGACCATACTGAAACCAAGTCTTAATAATTCCTTCTTCTCTTAATTGCTCCATAGATTTTAATTGTAATCTAACTCCTTCCTTATAAAGGAGTTCCTTATATGTAAACTTATCTTGCTTTTGCTCCAAATTTATATTCTCTATCGCGTGTCTGGGTACTGTCCATATTGGTAACTTATCCTTTAGTTTATATTTATACTTTTTCCAGACACGCAGTAGAGCATTTCTTAATATGTGACTTTTAAAAGTCTTATCTACTTTCTTGTCATACAATAGATAAGCATGCCAGCCATAGACCAGACCATATCCTTCAATATTCAGTATCTTTTCCTCCGTTAAATTTATCCAATCTGTAATTGCTGAGAGGGTAGCAGCTTCATAATACAGTCTTAAATTGGGCATTTTAAGACCACCTCTTTCTTGGGTGTCTTGCATTACCTTTTGATTAACTCGTGGTTTCTTCCCTGCCCACACAAACTTGTTTATGCCCTTCTGCCATTCCTTCAAATTTTCATCTTTTTTAAGTATAGGTATCATTTGAAAAAGAAATAAGAATCTTGGTAAGATATTCATTTTTACAGCGGCTATCCTACCCAGCAAAGACAGTTGCAATTTCTTCCAATTTTCCATCTCTTTCTGTATTTTTTGCCATAACGGTTCATAATTATGTTGATATAATTTCATATTTGCAGTCATAATATAAACCCCTAAATATTTAACCTTCTTAACTATTTCCAATTTTGTTAACCTTTCTATCTCTTCTTTCTGGCTTCTGTCCATGTCATTAATCTGTTTGCTAAAATTTTAGCAAAAATCTTATAATCTGTATTTAAAAGTGAAATCGGCCTATAGTTTTTAGGATCTGTATAGTCTTGCCCATCTTTTGGGATCAGCGATATAAATGCTGTCTTCCAAGTTGGAGGTACCTCTCCTCCCTGTTGTATATTATTGAATAATTCCTTCAGTGGTTCCACCATTTCCTCCTGTAAACTTTTATAATAAATAGCTGTCAAACCATCTGTTCCAGGAGCTTTACTCACTTTCAACTGCTTAATTGCAAACATAATTTCCTCGGAAGTTATCAATTGATTTAAGCTATCCCTCTGCTCTTTTGAAGTTATACAAATATTCTCTTTCTGCAGATATCTATCTATATCTATATCTTGAATTTTATCACCAATATACAGCCTTGAATAAAACTCTAAAAAGGCTTTTTTAATCAATTCTTGCTCATAAAGTTCCCTACCCTTGTATTTTATTTTCTCTATTGTCTTTGCTTTCTGCTTTTTCCTTAACAAATATGCCAACCACCTGCCTGGTTTATTAGCGTTACAAAAAGTATTATGTTTTGCATATTGTAAGTTGGTTGCCACTTGATCTGCTATTAACATATTAAACTGACCCTTCAGTAAAGTAATTGCCTCTTTAATTTTCTTATCTGTTGGGTTGGCTATTAAAGCCCGTTCCTGTTTATTAATCTCCTCTTCTAATTCTTTTCTTTTCCCCCCCTGTTTCTTTCTATATTTATTATTCAAATATATCAAAATTCCTCGCATGTAGGCTTTACTTGCAACCCATACCATTTCCATAGATGTACCCTTTTGCATATTCATAGCAAAAAACTCTTTAATAAATTTTTTACACTCTTTTACATTTTCTTCGTATCTAAACAAAAACAAATTATCATTTAACCTCCAGGCCCTCCTAGGCCCTTTCCCATACTCCAATTCCATCCAGACTGGACTATGGTCTGTCAATGTTCTTGAACAGATCTTCGTGTTCTTCACCCTAGATAATAAATCATTAGCAATTAATATAAAATCAATCCTTGAAAAAGATTGATGTCTATCCGAGAAAAAAGTAAAATCTTTTTCTTCTGGGTTTCTTTCACATCAAATATCCCTCAATTCCCAGTCGTCCATCATCTCCCAGAACGGTTTGGGCAATTTTGCTCTTGTTAAAACATTTTGTTTAGGTCCCTTCTTATCTTTTTTTTACATCCAAAACACCATTCCAATCTCCCAATAGGATACAAGTTTTATACCTCCATTGTGTCAACTTTGAGTGTAGTAAGTTATAAAATTTTTCTTGTTGTTGGTTTGGGGCATATACTCCAATTACAAGTATTTTTTCTCCTTTTATTAAAAGTTCAATCGCTAAAAATCTTCCTTGATCATCCGCTTCAACTAATTTTGCAATTAAGTCTCTTTTCACATATATAACTGTACCATTTTTCTTCTCTGATGCTGCTGCAACGTAATGTGTACCTAATCTTGCATTTGTCAAATATTTTTGATCTTGTATCCTAATATGAGTCTCTTGTAAACAAGTTACTTCATTCTTAAATTGTTTAAGATAGTGAAATATTTTACTTCTCTTCTGCAGAGAATTCAAATCATTGACATTCCAGGTCAAAAATCTAGTTCCCATCTCTGGGCCTCTGAAGCGCTTGGAGCAATTTCTGATGGTCTTGCCTCATTTGTCCTTTAGGTCTTGCTCCTCCCACAGCTTCTGTTTTGGTAGTTTCTTGAGTTGCTATCTGGAGTTGTTGTTGTTGTTGTTGTTGTTGTTGTTGTTGCTGTCTTAATTCTTCCTTACGCTTAGCTGTTGCTGCTCTGATCTGTCTTTGATCCTTCGGTTCTGCAAATATATCAATTAAATCCACATCTTGAGCAGCCATCTGAATTTGTAGTGGTTCTTCTTGACCAGTCAAAACTCCCCTCTGAACCACTGTCAGTAGCTCTTCTCTCTCTCCTTCCAGTACTTCCTTCTTTCTTTTTCCTTCTGGTGATTTGGGTGTCCCAGCCTTTAATACATTGATGTAAAAATCTCTTGCTTTCCATATTGTATTAAGCCGATATCTCTCTCCAGAATACGTCACCACTAAACCGGCTGGGACCTCCCATCTGTACTGTAATTGACGTTT
Source organism: Pantherophis guttatus (assembly GCF_059756535.1). Taxonomy (NCBI): domain Eukaryota; kingdom Metazoa; phylum Chordata; class Lepidosauria; order Squamata; family Colubridae; genus Pantherophis; species Pantherophis guttatus. The sequence goes on along the minus strand of NC_142065.1, from coordinate 114,011,985 downwards.
TTTCAGCTCATCCACCAGAAAAACATACTCCCTTCTCGCTCTCAACGTCTTGGGGGGGATTTCTTTCATTGTCATCACCTCCTGGCCTTCAACCTGAAGCTTGTTTTTAAAAGTAGCCTGTAATATTTCATTGCATACTCTCCTTGTAGTAAAATATATTACAATGTCTCTTGGTAAGTGTTTCTGTCTGGCCACCCAAGAGTTAACACGATATGCCTTGTCAATCTGCCAGCCCAGCTCAGTTTTCGTCTCTCCCAGCAATTGTGCCAATGCCTCTGACATCATTTCTTTCAAGTTCTCTTTTTTTTTTTATTGCAAAAGTTTTACAATTACATTTTCACCCCATTTTCCCCCCCTCAACCCACCCCAGACTCCCCAGCCTAACCCTCCCTAACCCCCCCTAACCCTCCCCTCCCCCCCGGACTTCCACAGAATATACTCCCATCAAAATCCCCTTTATATAAAACTTGAACCCCTTCTTTCAAGTTCTCTTGTTTATTCTCCTTCACTCCTCTGAATTTTAAAGCAAATTCCATATCTCTATATTGTAACATCGTTACATCATCTTCAGCTCTCTCAAGTCTGCTGTGAGTCTCCCCCAATTTTTTATCCAAAATTTCCATAGATTGCTTAATTTCTTCAACTTTATCATCCACCATTTCAATATCACCTGCCAAACATTTAAATGCCAATAGTATATCATCTCTGATCTGCTGGTTCCGAATTAAAATCTCATCTGAAACAGCCTGAATTTTTTCATTAGTTTCATTAATTTTTTCATTAATCACAGTAGCAATTTTATTTTGTGTGGCTTGTAGGGCTTCTTGTATCATCTCAAACATTAAAATCTGTGGGTCTGTTAGAGGGGCAGAGGCTTGTAGTCTAGGGGTATGAGCTGGGGAGCTTCCAGCACTCCCAGTTTCTTTAATAGGATCGGTCTTTACAGATTTTGAGGCCATTTTCAGTTTAAATTGATCGTTGTGTTTTATTCAGAAGCCAAAAAGAAAAGTTCATCAAAGTCAAAGAATTTTCCCAATCGTAAATTAACGTTTAAAATCCTCCTTCTCTCAGCACAACAGTTCTTTCCAGGCAAGAGGCTGCCAGGGAAACGAAACTTTCTGTAACTTTCCCTTTCTCCGCCCCTTCCTTTCAGGTTTCAATCGCCATTTTGATGCAAATTGCTAACTTATTACTTCCGAAGGAGGCTATAAACTTTGGAGTTAAGTGTAAATACTTGCAGTCTGACTTCTCCTGGCTTGTTCTGCCTGCAGCAATTAAAGGTGTTAAAAATCCCTCATTTGTTGTCAGCAGAGATGGTCGCGGCTTCTAGCCCTGCTAAATAGCGGAGTCTTCCCAGGTCCGGAGCAGATTGGCAGACTTCTAGGGAGCCCTCGCCCTTCGCGCCCCAGGATTTCTCCTAGGGCACTTGGGGGGCTCTACCTCCGCCTGCCGGCTCTTCTCTCTCTCCTTTGCCCGGGGAGAGGGTTTCCAAGCCCCAGACAGCTGTTTTTCGGCTGTTCTTGGGCTTTTACGGAACCGGGGATAGGGCGCCCACAGAGGAGTGTCAGCGAAGTTTTTTAAGTTTTTAAGTTCCAATTCTTCCCTACCTTATTATTTATTTAATTTATTTACCTTATTTATTGATTGATCTTTATTAATCCTGTTCTTCCTTGATTTCTAATGTTCCACTCTTATCCTTATTATTTGCCTATTTATTTGTCTTTTATTTTCTGTTTTTTGTCCTGTATTTATTTTTATTCTCTACTGGGGTTCCTCTCTGCCTATTGGGACCTCAGCCTTAATTTGTTGCCTTCATTCCCGTCTTTTGCTATTCCGGATGCTTGTCATTTTCTCCACCAGCTCCGTTTTCTCTTTCGGTGCTCAGGTCTTTTTGCCTCATCTCTGCTCTAGTCAACTCCTCTCATCCTGCTGTTCAGCTCTTTTGTTAGTTCAGCTCTGCTGTCTGCTCTGCTCTGCTCAGCCTCAGCTTTAGAGAACAGAACACTCTAACTCAATGTCCAGTCTCTGCTGCTGCAATTTTATGATTTTTTGCTATAGTTATTAAGTGAATCATTGCATTTGTTAAGTTAGTAACACAGTTGTTCAGTGAATCTGGATTCTGTATTGACTTTGCTTGTCAGAAGGTCACAAAAGCTGATTACATGACCCCAGGACACTGCAACCATCATAAATATGAACCAGTTGCCAAGCATCTGAATTTTGATCATGTGACCATAGGGATGTTGCAATGGTTGTAAGTGTGAAAATCGGTCATAAGTCCCTTTTTTCAAAGCCGTTGTAACTTTAAATGGTAACTAAATGAACTGTTATAACTTGAGGACTCTCTGTATTGCATTTTTAAATTTGTAACTAACATTTTTCTTCTGAAAAACTGTGGCAAAATCTTCTACATCCTTAAATGAACTACCCAAATTTTAAATTTTTTTTTCTTCAAATATATATTGAAACAAAATCTCCTACTTTTATATATATATATTTAACTCTTAAAAGAACCAGCAAAAAGAAACAAACTCATGGAACAGGTGACTGAAACTATTGTAGTATGCAATATATGTTCCATGTAAGTATTAATGCCCAAAGAACACCCAAATTATACATGTATTAAATATAAACTGTATGAACTGCTAGAAGAAAAAGTTAAGGATCTAGAGGCAACTCTAGTCAAACTCCAACCTACACAAGAAAGCTATGCCCAAATCAAACCAAATAATGAACAAATAACTCCCGGAGGATTTGACCCTGCAGATAAACCCTTGGAGGAAGACAAATGGAGGCATGTCACACATAGAAGGCAACATGACAAACAAAGAAAGAAGCAGCATACATCTAAACAAACTTCAACTGCCTAACCTAACCCATCCAGAAGCAGCCCCATTAATACTGAGGAATCAATTTCTCCCCCTAGATGAAAATACGCAGGCCCATAACCTCCCCCACAAAGAAAACATATGGACACCTAGAAAAGAGATATCATCAAATATCCCTAAAAATGTCACATTATTAAATACATCTGGGATAAAGAGAAAAGCACCCCAGACTGCACCCCCCCAAAGGAAGGTGAGTGTTGGTATAGGAGATTCTATTCTTAAAGATACAGAACCAGCCATTTGCAGACCAGACATACAATCTAGGGAAGTATGTTGCTTCCCTGGAGCAAAAATCAAGGATGTAGCTGAGAACCTAACCAAAATAATTAGGCCCAAAGATTACTACCCTTTTCTCCCCCTAAACATAGGGACGAATGACACAACAAAGACCCGGAGTACAATATTGAGAGATTATAAGCAACTAGGCAATAAAGTTAAGGAGCTAGGAACTATATGTATAGTTTATTGAATAGCCCGAAGGCCTTTTCAAACAAAACAGAAAAGAAAAAGGTAAAAAGGTAAAACGGTTACAAAAATAGCAATTTAAAAATATATGATAGATGACGTTAAAATTTTACAATATCAATTTTCAATAGCCAAGACTAGATAACCCAAATAGGATAGCTCCTCTCTAACTGAGCTCATCTTCCTTACAATCGATAAAATGTTTTTTGATATAACTGGCTCGTATTGCTGTCATTTTTTTTTAAGATATCGAGTGATCGCTCTTACCAGGGGAGGAGAGTCAGCCCTCAACAGAAATGCTAGTTTTTGGCTTATATTCCAGTGGGGAAATTTATTTATAATTGGGGACAGATATTGTTTTCTTACTTCTTGATAGAGACTACATTCGAATATTATATGCGCCGTGTCCTCCACGACGTTTACCCCACATATGCATATTCTTTTGTCATACGGGATTTTCCGATAACGGCCGAATCTAACGTTTGTATCTAGAAGTTCGAATCTAAACTTAACAAATAACTGTCTCTCCACTGATGGCATTTCTAAATGTAAATACTTTTCCAGAGTGAAAGTTGTTTTAACTGCTGTCAGCAGTTTAAGGGAATGATTAGTTGAAAGGGTTGCCATGTCCATTTGCCCATGTATATCTTTAATCCGTTGTTTAACTTGGTTCAGTGTGTCACACAACGGGAACCCTACGCCATATCGGTTCAATATTTCTGACAGCCGGGTTAGCCAGGAATACCTTTGAGGATTTGAAATCTGCTGTTCCTCTAGACATACTTTGGGGAGTCTGCTGGCATCCATCTGGGTCATTTTTAGCCAAGGAGCTAGGAGCTCAAGTAGTATTCTTATCAGTACTCCCAACGAAAGTTCAAAACCCATTGAGGGGAAAAAAGGATTTTAGAAATATACCACTGGCTAAAGAGTTGGTGTCATCAAGAAAGCTTTGGTTTCCTGGACTATGTATTGCATTACCTACACAAAGGATTCTTGGCAAGGGATGGGCTGCATCTCACGAAAAGAGAAAAAAATGTACTCGGAAAAAGAGTGGCCCAACTCATCAGAAGAGCTTTAAATTAAAATTGAGGGGAGAGGGTGAGCAAACTTTAGAATTTTAGAACACAAAATAAAATAAACCCCAAGAAAACAAACAGTGAGGTAGGGAGTGATGGAAAAAAAAGAAAATTTCGAACAACAAGAGATGCAGAAAACATACCCATGGCATTTAAGACCTTTTCAATGTTTATATGCAAATGCTCAAAGCTTGGGAAACAAACAGGGTGAATTAAAATCAATAATACATGGGGCTAGGTATGATATGGTTGCCATTAGAGAAACCTGGTGGGATGAAACCCATGACTGGAATGTACTGATGGATGGATACAAATTGTTCAAAAGAGACAGATCTACAAAAAGAGGAGGTGGAGTAAGAGATTACTACACATTTACAGAAATGCACTTGATCAAAGATAAAACACCTCTAGAATGTATATTGGTCAATATAAAATAAAAAAGGGTGACATTGCCATAGATGTATATTACAGGTCACCCAACCAATAAGAAGAAATAGATGAAGTCTTTGCCAACCAGTTAACAAATGTATGTAGGAAGCATACTATCCAGATATCAACTGGGAGACAAACTCTGCAACAAGTGGGAGATCAAACAGATTCCTAACCAACCTAACCGACAACTTTTTTATCCAAAAGGATAAAAATCCTTAGAACGAAAATCCTACAGGGGAAAACAACTTAAGAAGCATGGGAAATTCTGAAAAATGTGATCGTAAAAGCCCAGTCCAGCACAATACCACTGAAAAAGAAAAACAAGAAATCCAAGAAGAAACCAGCATGGTTGCACAAAGTTGTCTCCGATAAACTGAAAGACAAAAAGGACAAGTACAAAAAATGGAAAGAGGGACACATAACTAAGGCAGAATATCAGCAGATAGCCAGAACCTGCAAAGATGAAGTCAGGAAAGCAAACACTCAGAATGAATGAAGAGTTACAACAAAAGTCAAAGATAATAAAAAAAGTTTCTTTCAACATATTAATAACAAGAAAAAAGTCAAGGAAGTTGGTCCACTAAAGAGAGAAGATGGCAAGGAAGTAACAGACAGTAGGGAGAAAGCAGAGCTGCTTAACTCATTCTTCACATCAGTCTTCACGCAAAAAGAAACTATAGTCCAACCTAGCAAAAAAACTACAGACTAGACATACTAGACAGTAAAGGACATACTAGAAATAAAACTTAAAATAAGCAAGAAAATCGTAAGAGAACACCTGACTGATCTTGATGAATATAAATCGCAACCTGACAGATTATATCCCAGAGTTCTGAAGAAGTTGGCAGATGTTAGCTCAGAACCAATGTTCCATATCTGTCAAAAATCCTGGAACATCGGGAGGATTGGAAAAGGGCTGATGCAGTTCCCATCTTCAAGAAAGGGGGTGGGGGGTGGGGGAAGTCCCAGAAAACTACAGACCAATCAGTCTAACATCAATACTTGGTAAAATCCTGGAAAAGGTACTCAAAGAACAGATTTGCAAACATCTAGAAACAAAGTTCAAATACATACAATGATTGAAAAGATTTTAAATATAAATATTCAAGTGAAATCAGAACTTTTCCTCTTGGGCCTGATGGATAAACAGTTTGAAAAAAGTCATGGAACATTATTTTCACATGACTACACACAAAATATGAAGCTATAACTAAAAGCCAGCATGGGTTGGTTAAAAACAGATTATACCAAACCAATCTTATTTCATTCTTTGATAAAGTGGCTGCATTAGTAGACCAGCGAAATGCTGTGGGCAGAGTATACTTAGATTTGAGTAAGGCATTCAACAAAGTAGACCACAACTTACTTCTTAGTCAGCTAGAAAAATGTGGAACAGATGACAACAGCACCAGATGGATTTGTAATTAGCTGACAAACCATACTTAACGGGTAGTCCTTAATGGTACTACATCTACATAGAGGGAAGTAAGCAGTGGGGTACCACAAGGTTCCATCTTAGGCCCAGTACTCTTCAATATCTTCATAAATGACTTAGATGAGGGAATAGAAGAGGAACTCATCAAATTTGCAGATGACACTAAGCTGGCAAGAATAGCCAATACCCCAGAAGACAAGCTCAGGATCCAAAAGATTTTGACAAACTTGAGCAGTGGGCCCTTTCCAACAAAATGAAATTTAATGTAGAGAAAAGCAAGGTTTTACACATGGGCAGGAAAAACCAAAGGTACAAGTGCAGTTTAGTCTAAACCTGGCTCAAAAACAGTAATTGTGAGAGGGACCTTGAAGTCATTTTGGATGATCACTTGAATATGAGCCAGCAGTGTGCAGCAGCAGCCAAAAAAGCTAATACAATCCTGGTTGTACAAACAGAGACATGGAATCAAAATCACGTGAACTATTGGCACCACTTTATAAAACCTTACTAAGACCACACCTGGAATACTGCAACCAATTTTGATCACCACATTACAAAAAAGATGCTGAGACTTTGGAAAAAGTTCAGAAGAGAGCAACTTAGATGATCAAAGGCCTGGAGACTAAAATATATGAAGAACAGTTGCAGGATTTGGGTTTGGCTATTCTAGAGAAAAGAGCTAGGGTTGACATAATAGCAGTATTCCAATATTTGAAAAGCTGCCACAAAGAAAATGGGGTCAACTTATTTTCCAAAGCACCAGAGGGCAGGACAAGAAACAATGGATGGAAACTAATAAAGGAGAGAAGCCAATCTGGAATTAAGGAGAAACTTCCTAACAATGAGAACAATTAACCAGTGGAACAGCTTGCCTTCAAAAATTGTGGATGTTTCATCACTGGGGATTTTTAAGACGAGAGCTACGTGACTGAAATGATATAGGGTCTCCTGCTTGAGCAGGGGATTGGACTAGAAGACCTCCAAGGTCCCTTCCAGCTCGTGTTGTGTTGTGTTGTGTTTTATTGTAGATAATCAAGATAATCAAGAAACAGATCTGTGAACAACTAGAAGCAAAGTTATAAGTAGTAGCCAGCATGGTTTGTTAAAAACAGATCATGACAAATCAATGTTATTTTATTCTTTGATAAAGTGACTAAATTAGTAGACCAGCGAAATGCTGTGGACATAGAATACTTAGATTTCTGAAAGGCATTTGACAAAGTAGACCAGAACCTATTTCTTGGTAAGCTATGTGGAATAGACAACATCACCACCAGATGTACTCAAGACAGTACTCATGTACTTGCAGTACTCAATGAGTAGTCCTTAATGGTTCTGTCAAGGCTCTGACTAATGAACCCAAGCAAATCAGAACTCTGAGACTGGGCTCCTTCTCAAAGGTCTTCTTTATTGAGTACATCATATCAGCACAACTTCAAAGGAAAACCAATTCTAAATCTTTTCCGTAGTTTCAGTATAATTAAACTAGGAAATAACCCATCCCCAACTGTCACAGGTCGCACTGGCCAATTGGGTAAATGGGCAGGCTCTCCAGGCACTCCTTTCCCAACCTTATCTGTTGCCAGTAGAGATGACCTTGGTTCTCACAAGAAAGCTCTCTGTTTTGTCTAGTAACAAATTCCAATCTCCTTCCCCCTTTTTCCCCTCCGTGTGGCAACTGAGGGACAGAAAAATGGCTGCTGCCAGGTTCGGTTTGAAGTTGACAGGTACTACATTCACATGGAGAGAAGTAAGCAGTGGGGTACCACAAGGCTGTGTCCTCTTCAATATCTTCATAAATGACTTAGATGAGGGAATAGAAGGGGAACTCATCAAATTTGCATAGGACAGGCAGGAATAGCTCAGGATACAAAAAGATCTTGACAAACTTGAACAATGGTCCCTATCCAACAAAATGAATTTTAATGTGGAGAAAAGCAAACTTTTACATTTAGGCAGGAAAAATCAAAGGTACAGATTAGACGAGACTGTCTGGAAAAAAAAATAACTGAGAGGGACCTTGGAGTCCTAGTGGATGGTCATTTGAATATGAGCCAGCAGTGTGCAGCAGCAGTGAAAAAAACTAATACAATCCTGGGCTGTATAAACATAGGCATAGAATCAAGATCAGGTGAAGTATTAGTACCGCTTTATAAAACCTTAGTAAGGCCACACCTGGAATACTGCAACCAGTTTTGGTCACCATAGTACAAAAAAGATGTTGAGACTTTGGAAAAAGTTCAGAGAAGAACAACTAAGATGATCAAACATGAAGACTAAAACATGAAGAATGGCTGCAGGATTTAGTTTTTGTTAGTCCAAAGAAAAGAAGAATGAGGGATGATATGATAGCACTATTCCAGTATTTGAGGGGCTGCCACAAAGAAGAGGGGGTCAACTGTATTCTACAAAGCACTAGAGGGCAGGACAAAAAACTATGGTTGGAAACTAACCAAAGAGAAAAGCAACCTGGAATTAAGGAGAAACTTCCTAACAGTGAGGACAAGTAACCAGTGGAACAGCTTGCCTTCAGAAATCGTGGGCACTCCATCACTGGAGGTTTTAAAAAAGAGACTAGACAGTCACGTATCTGAAATAGTATAGGTTCTCCTGCTTGAGCAGGGGGCTGGACTAGAAGACCTAGTCTAGTCTAGTCTAGTCTAGTTAGTCTGGTCTTGTCCATTCTTCAGTCCAGCGAGATAGTATTGTAATAGTATTTATTTACTGTGAAAAAGCAAGCACATCTGGAACTATCCAGATAGTTCATAGTCAACTTAGAGTTTCTTGGTACATGGTGGAAATTTTTACTAAGTCTCATCAAATCAACTGATCATTATCCTGTCCTAATCTGAATGGGAAACTAGTAGAAGAGTACAAATACTTCAGAGCTCTATAAAGCATTGGTGAAGAAACTGAAAAAGCAGGTAATATTTTTGCTGATTCCCTTGGTTGATGGTCAAAAGAGAAAAATAAGACCCTGAAAGTGTACAGCTACAGGAAGTCCTTGAATTATAACAACAATTGGGACTGGCACGTCTTCACTAAGTGATACGGTCATTAAATAAGACATTCCCTATTTTACCACATTTTTTGCCACAGTTGTTAAGCAAATCAGGGTTAAATGAAGCAATTGTTAAGTGAATCTAGCCTCCCATTGATTTTGCTTGTCGTAAGCCAACTGTGGGAAAATAGCAAATGGTGATCAGGTGACCTCAGGACGCTGCAACTGTTGTAAATACATGCCAGTTGCCAAAGTCCTGATTTTTGATCATGGTTGTGAGTGAGTGTACTGGACAAGAGATACTTTTTTCAGCACCGTCATAACTTTCATCAGTTAAAAAATGGTTATAAATTAAGGACCACCTCTAGCTAAAAAAAAATATCAAGAAATATTTGAATTCTAAAACTATGGCCTTCATGGCCAGTATGAGAGATTTGCCTTTACAGGAAATTGTGAAAGATAAAGGAAATAATTGTTGTGATCCTTTGTTTATTCTCTTAATTCCACACCCAGGTAACTTTTTAACATTATTTTTTATCATATCACTTGGCAAATCTTCATTTTTAAATAGAAAGCCTAATTGTAGGCAATGAATGAATCCCAGCTGAATGCAAAGTGTAACCTAAATTAGGTGTGAGAGTGTCTTTGAACACATATTTGGTACAAAAATCTATTCTTGTTAAATTTTCCCAGTTTTTTTACTCACCTAATTTAACAGATATGCTTTTAGTTCCCATACTATTATAATTCAGAATTTTTAAATAGTTAGTTTGTTGTTTATTCAAGTCAGAAATATCATGATTAAAATAAGGCATACTATATGATATAAAATATAAGATTGAAATATTGTTAGTACCTTCAGAGAGAGCAGATCATTGGTGTAAATATTAAAAAGAGTTGGAGCCAATACACTACTTTGTGAACTGTTCCTTTGGTTCCTCCATCTACTTCACCTTCCCTGGAACTCCACAAAAACATATATTCTGAAGCAGATTCATTTTAATTTTTAAATTAAAATTTGGTAATAAAGTAAAATAATCCACAGACCATTCAATAAGTCCTGAATCATGCCCCTGCTCCATTCCATTTGAAATCAATACTTTTGACTTCCCCACATTTCTTCAGTATAAAAAGACATACCATATCAAAGTATACCTGAATCCACATCCAAGTCTGATATTATTCTGGCTTAGCTTTATACTGAGCAGGTAGTTTTGGAATCACTTTGTTAATACAGTGAAGTCATCTAAGATGTTGATTGATCAGTTTGACTTGGAAACTACTTCAAGCAAATTTATTTCAGTGAAAAACTCTTAACATTTGTTTAGCTTCCTCTTTTTCATGCTGCTTCTCTTCTACCACATCCAGTTCTTCAAATATCTGAATTTAGAAAACAGATAAGTTTGCATATATTTCTTCCTAACATTTAGACCTCATTCAAATCTTGGATTTGAATTGAAATGTAGATCTAAAAGCAAGGCAAGTATTAATTTTTTTCACAAAAGATTGGGTTTGACATATTTATAGTGTAATCTTGTTTTTTATTTATGTCTAAATTGCATTCTAAATCTTTGGTTTGTTTCCACCTCCCTTCAGTGCAATAGAAAATTCTAGTGCTGATATCCTTATAGTTAGCACTACTGAAGTTGAACAGTCAGAGTCTGACTGTGATATAAATGAGGCACTTGAAACTGATTCTCAGAGTGAGCCTTCCTTGCTTGTCACTTCCCCAGAGGGGTGAGTATCGAAATGATTTTTGTCATGATACCTTAGTGGCAGTTTTGTACTTTCTATTTTATGTACTTATGTTTATATAATAATTTATTATAATGTATTAAATTTTTAATGACAAATGTAGCTGGAAATCTTTGTTTTGAATGTTTACATATTTTATAGCCTTGTAGGTCAGCATACAGAAAATATTTCTTCACAAAGGAAAGGGAAGATGACGAAATCAGAATTTGATTCCAAAATTTCTGGAAGTGAGCAAAAGACAGCTCCAAAGTCTGCTTTGAATGCTTCGGGTAACATAAGAGCAGAGGTAATTAAACTTTTCCTCCCCCACTGAAACTATTCCAATGAACCCTGTTTTCTTGGGTATTATATTTAGGTTATTTCCTATTATTATTATTATTATTATTATTATTATTATTATTATTATTATTATTATTGTTGTTGTTGTTGTTGTTGTTGTTGTTGTTGTTGTTGTTATATTTAAATATTAAATTAATATTGTTTAGTAATATATTATTATCGACTGAGTTTCATTTTTAATGAATAAAAGAGATAATAATATAATATTACTAAATAATGATAATTAGTCTGCAAAGACCTCTGCGGTTTTAAAAAAACAATTTGTTTCTAAGTAATGCTCTCTGAGTTTGGAAAATGTTATTAAGAATTTGAATTACATGAATTTACTAAGCTTTTCCAATCCATTTAAATAGCTGCAGTTTAAAAGTGGAATACTATAGCTAACTAAAGATTTCATAATTAATATAATAAAATCAGTTTTCTGTAATTCACATTAAAATAATTTTTCCACTGATTTGTTTGTTTCAGAGCTTTGCTTTATTTTTTATTGAAAATTAAGCAAGTTAACACTTTGTCTTATTTGAAAAACTAGTTTCATTTTAAGATCAGGAAAACAAGAATCTGGCGTTAATTCTTTTCCTGCTTTGTCTTATACTTTGTTCAAAAAAATCATGTGGGGAAAATTGTTTTCTGGGCTATAAAAACAAGGAAAACAATAAAACAAAGGTAAATACTGAAGAAAGTTGATGCTTTCAAAACAGTGCATCTGTGAGGAATAATTTTAAAGAAGGCACACAGCTACATCTCATTACATGATAAGGAAAATGGTTTAATATCTCTCATCTTTTATTTGAAATTCAAATCATATGAAAAATGCTTCTGTCCTGTATAATTCTACAGCCTTTATTTATGTTAATTTATTTTTTGTTGATTTACTTATGTTGATTTATCTTGCTGTAACAACTCTTTTTTTTCCTAGTATTTTGTTGTGTTGTATTTTTGATTAAAATAATATTCTACTTTTCTATCAGAGGCTTATACTTTATATTTTAAGGTGACTTACAATATAATGCTATAAATAATACCTTACAAATAAAATAATAACAGTATAGTAAACATACAATAAAATAAATAGTACAAAAGCTACAAATACAATCCATCTGAATGGATAACTTCTGAAACACCGTGTGGCCTCAATCAGGTCAAGAACAAGGCAGAATAATATGCTTAATGGTCTGCTTTGCTGCTTAGACTCTTAACTGAGAAGACTTTCTCTTTTATTTACATAAGCCATGTTCAGCTGTGACAGCACAGTAAAAAAAGTATTGAAGAGGAAGAGGGAATTTTTGGTGTCCCAAATTCTAAAGGGACTTCGGGAAGTACATTTTCTGTAGATCTTGCAGTCAAACTGCTAATCTTTCTCCAGACAAAAATCTAAGTGTGACAGGTTTATGAACTGTCTTTCAGTAGAGCATTATAATGAGCAATTCAACTTGAAAAGAAATAATGTATTTTTATACTTTAAATCAAGAGTAGTGGTATTACATGAATAACATAAAAATGTTTTTTTTTCAAATTGGGTATGCTGTATTTTCTCTTTTTATTGTGGTTTCTTGCCTGGATTGATTTAGGATAATGAGTTGATAAAATATTTGTTGGTATAGGATAGAAATTTATTTAACAGTCTCTTTTGTTAAAATGAGCTACTTTCAAATAATTGTTCCAAATACAACTGGAAGCTCTGCAGAGCAATAGCCTTGACAATTAATTGTTAGACCTATTAATGATAGCTATATTTTAAATGATCATTTCAGTATAAACTGATCATTTGGGTACTCATCACATTGCTTATATATAATCTTGATCTTTTGTTAATATCAATAAACCTTATATTTATTGTTTTGCTGCCTGGTATAGAGAAAAGCAGGAGAAATTGACCCTACTTCTGTAATAACCCCAAAGGACCCAGGAGATATTCCCACATTTGATGAATGGAAGAAGCAGGTTATGGAAGTGGAGAAAGAAAAGAGTGAGTTTAATTGATTTTAAACAAACTGAACAGAATTTTCCTGGCATGGTGCGAGAAGGGGGTTGAGGGGTTTTTTAGCTAAATTTTTAATCAAAATTTTAAGGGGACCCGGGAGGAAGGGAGGGGGTTGTAAAAGTGGACCTGGGGGGGTTCAGATAGCGACTGAGCGGGATGATAGGTCAATTGGCTGCAACAGAGGGGTCGTGAAAGGAAATTTAACCGGGCAGCAGGGGGACGATAGGAAGGGCAGTGTAATTGAAACAATGAGTGGGAGGGACAGGTATGACGGGCGCAGGGGGCCATATCATGTGCTGGGGGTGTGCACACGCTGTTTACGAGCAATTATGCACCCCGGCCCCCAATGCGCGACTCGTATCTTGGGTTGTGCAGAGTCTCAGGCCCAGGGTCCGCAGCTGATGTTGTGTAATGCCAGGTCGGTCGTTAATAAAGCCCCCCTCATTTGTGATCTTATTTTAGAGGGGGGTGCGGACCTGGCAGGTATTACGGAGACCTGGTTGGGCCAAGAGGGGGGGTTCCCCTCGTTGAAATGTGCCCACCAGGTTTCCGTGCATTTCATCAGCCAAGGGCCCAGGGGAGGGGTGGGGGAGTGGCGGTGATTATTAGGGAGAGTCTTTGTCCGAGGGAGACCACTGTTCCTCAGATAGCCGGATGTGAGTCCCTCTTTGTGAAGTGGGGCCGTGGGGTGCAGATGGGTTTGCTGACTGCGTACCTGGCTCCCTGCCACGTGGCAGCGACCCTGCCTGAGCTACTCGACGTCATTGCCGGGGGGGCGGTTGACATCCCCAGACTTATTGTCATGGGGGATTTCAACCTTCCGTCTGCGGGTGAGGCGTCAGAGGTGGCTCGGGAGTTCATGGCTTCCATGACGGCCATGGACCTGACCCAGTTAGTTCAAGGCCCAACTCACATAGGGGGACACACTCTGGACCTGATTTTTGTCTCTGGTCAGTGGTTGAATGATCTTGGTAGAGGGGACCTAGACATCAAACCCTTGTCATGGACAGATCATTTGCTCCTTCACTTAGACTTTCCTACCGCTTCCCCCCGCCGCAGGGAGACGGAACCGACCAAATGGTTCCGTCCCAGGCGCCTGATGGACCCTAAAAGGTTCCTGACGGAGTTTGGGCCGTTTCCTGAGACTCTGGCACACAACTCGACTGAAGAGCTGGTGGCCGCCTGGGAGGGTGCGGCCGCCGGAGCTTTGGATCGCGTCGTGCCTTTGCGGCCTCTGACCCGATGCCGATCTCAATTGGCTCCTTGGTTCTCTGAGGAGCTGAGAGAGATGAAGCGTCGGAAAAGACGCCTAGGGAGCATTTGGAGGACTAGTCAATCCGATTCCGATCGGACACAGGTGAGGTCTTATATCAAGATCTACCTAGTGGCGATAAAAGCGGCGAAATCTAACCATTTTTCGGCTCTAATCGCATCTGCAGAGAACCGCCCAGCCGTCCTGTTTAGGGTGACCCACTCCCTTCTTCGGGGGGGGGGAATGCGGGAAGATCCCTTGCAGGGCTGCGCTGAGGATTTTGTGCAATTCCTGCATGATAAAGTCGCTCGGATTCGGGATGGCTTGGACTCTGATTGGATGAGTCCAGGGGAGGAGATGAGGGTAGGTCTTGAGAATATTATCTGGGAGGAGTTTGATCCTGTGGCTCTCGAGGATGTGGACAGGGTTCTGGGTAAGATTAGTGCCGCCACGTGTTTATTGGACCCGTGTCCCTCCTGGTTGGTACTGGCCTCCCGGGAGGTTACACGAGGCTGGCTCCAGGGGATTATAACTGCTTCTCTGAGCGAGGGTGCCTTTCCTGCCGCCTTGAAAGAGGTGGTAGTGAGGGCCCTCCTGAAGAACCCTTCCCTGGACGTGGCTGAATTAGCCAACTACCGTCCGGTCTCCAACCTTCGTTTTGTGGCGAAGGTTGTTGAGAGCGTGGTGGCATGAGAGCTTCCCCGACACCTGGATGAAGCTATCTATCTGGACCCGTGCCAGTCGGGCTTCAGGCAGGGGTACAGCACAGAAACGGCATTGGTCGCATTGGTGGATGATCTCTGGAGGGCTCGGGACAGGGATTGCTCCTCTGTCCTAGTCCTATTAGATCTTTCAGCGGCTTTTGATACCATCGACCATGGTATCATGCTGCAGCGGTTGAGGGGGTTAGGAATAGGGGGCACCGTTTTGCGGTGGTTCTCCTCCTTCCTCTCCGACCGCTCGCAGTTTGTGTTGGCAGGGGGGCAGAGGTCGACCTCGAGGCGTCTCGCATGGGGAGTGCCGCAAGGGTCGGTCCTCTCACCCCTTCTGTTCAACATTTATGTGAAGCCGCTGGGTGAGATCATCCGTGGTTTTGGGGTGAAGTGTCATCTGTACGCTGATGATACTCAGCTGTACATCTCCACCCCAGACCACTCCAACGATGCCATTGATGTGATGTCTCGCTGCCTGGAGGCCGTGCGGGTCTGGATGGGGAGGAACAGACTCAGACTCAACCCCTCCAAGACTGAGTGGCTGTGGCTTCCGGCGTCCCGATATAGTCAGCAGGTGCCATCGCTGACTATTGGGTGTGAATCCTTGCCCCCCACGGAGAGGGCTCGCAATCTGGGTGTCCTCCTGGACGCATGGCTGTCTTTAGAAGAGAATATGACAGCCGTGGCCAGGGGGGCCTTTTATCAGGTTCGCCTGATTCGTCAGTTGCAGCCCTTTCTGGACCGGGATGCCTTGCGCATGGTCACTCACGCCCTTGTCACCTCCCGGCTGGACTATTGTAATGCTCTCTACATGGGGCTTCCCTTGAAGAGCACTTGGAGGCTCCAGCTGGTCCAGAATGCGGCCGCGTGGGTGGTTATGGGCGCAACTCGTTGTGCCCACGTGACACCCCTCCTGCGTGAGCTGCACTGGCTCCCAGTGGTCTTCCGCGTGCGATTCAAGGTGTTGGTCACCACCTTTAAAGCGCTCCATGGCACAGGACCCGGGTACCTTCGAGACCGACTTCTGCCACCAATAGCCTCCCACCGGCCAGTTCGCTCCCACAGAGAGGGTCTCCTTAGGGTGCCATCAGCCAAGTTATGTCGGCTGGCGACACCCAGGGGGAGGGCCTTCTCTGTGGGAGCCCCAGCCCTGTGGAACGAACTGCCCCTGGAAATATGTAAGATCTCCGACCTCCGGGTGTTTCGTTGTGCACTCAAGACCCTGTTGTTCCTCCAGGCTGGTCTATCAACATAACAATTTTAAATTGGGTTTTAAATTTCTGGGGTTTTAAATTGAGCCGAATTCATTTAATAATTTTAAACTATTTTAACTGATGTTAAAAAGAGCCTTGGGAGTACAGGGGTTTAAGGCACCCTGTTATTAAGCTGGTTATTAAGACCAGCTGCCTGCAATTACTGCAGGGTTCGAATCTCGCCAAGGCTCAAGGTTGACTCAGCCTTCCATCCTTTCTAAGGTAGGTGAAATGAGGACCCAGTTTGTGGGGGCAATAAGCTGACTTTGTATAAATATACAAAAGGATGAAGGCTATTGCTGAGCACATTGTAAGCCGCCCTGAGTCTTCGGAGAAGGGCGGCATATAAATCAAATTAAAAAAAAATATCGCAAAAATCAAAGTGTTACATCTCAGAATCTACATGCCTCAGTTAGTATGTTAAATGTTAAAGTTCTTAACAGTACAGTTAGAAAAAGACTGGTTTGTTTGGAAGGATTGCCAGGAGAAAGCCTCTTCTCTCTATAAAGAACATGACATTACAGCTTAGGTTTGCAAAGTTGCATCCGAACAATTCACAAAACTTCTAGAATGCTGTCCTTTGGACAGATGAGACCAAAGTGGAGATGTTTGGCCATAATGCACAATGTCAATTTTGGCAAAAACCAAATACAGAATATCAGCACAAACATTTCATACCAACTGTCAAGCACAGTGCTGAATGGATGATGATTTGGACTTGTTTTGCAGCCACAGTATCTGGTTACTGTACAGTCATTGAGTTAATCATGAACTCCTCTGTATATTCAAATTCAAATTCGGAATAGAGATGGAAGAGATCTTGGAGATTTTCTAGTCCAACCCTGCTCAAGCAGGAGACCCTATATCATTTCAGACAAGTGGCTGTCCAGTATCTTCTTAAAAACCTCCAGTGATGAAGCATCCACAACTTCTGAAAGCAAGCTGTTCCACTGGCTTATGGGTCTCACTGTTAGGAAGCTTCTTCTTAATTCGAGGTTGCTTCTCTCCTTGATTAGTTTCCATCCATTGTTTCCTGCCCTGCCCTCTGGTGCTTTGGAAGATAAATTGACCCCCTCTTCTTTGTGGCAACCCCTCAAATACATCTACCCTGTTTTCCCCAAAATAAGACATCCCCTGATAATAAGCTCAATTGGGCTTTTGAGCGCATGGCAATAAGGCCAAGCACTTATTTCACGGTTCAAAAAATATATAAGACAGGGTCTTATTTTCGGGAAAATACGTATCATGTCACCCCTTATTTTCTCTAAACTAGCAAAACCCAAATCCTGCAATCATTCTTGATTTGTTTTAATCTCCAGGCCTTTAATCATCTTAGTTCTCTTCTGTGCGCTTTTTCCAAAGTCTTGACATCTTTTTTTGTAACGTGGTGACCAAAACTGGATGCAGTGGTCTTACTAAGGTTTTATAAAGTGGTACTAATAGTTCCTATAATTTTGATTCTATGCCTCTGTTTACACAACCAAGAATTGTATTAGTTTTTTGGCTGCGGCTGCACACTGCTGGCTCATATTTAAGTGATTGTCCTCTAGGACTCCAAGGTCCCTCTCACAGTTACTGTTTTTGAGCCAGGTTTTGCCTAATCTGTACCTGTACCTTTGGTTTTTCCTCCCTAAATGTAAAACTTTGCTTTTTTCCACATTAGAATTCATTTTTGGATAGGGCCCAATATTCAAGTCTGTCAAGATCCTTTTCAATACTGAGCTTGTCTTCCGGGGTGTTGGCTATTCCTGCCAGCTTAGTGTCATCTCCAAATTTGATGCGTTCCCCTTCTATTCCCTCATTTAAGTCATTTATGAAGATATTGAAGAGTACTGGACTTAAGATGGAATCTTGTGGTACCCCACTGCTTACTTCCCACCCTGTAGATGTAGTACCATTAAGGACTACTGGTTGAGTACAGTTTGTCAGCTGGCTACAAATCCATCTGGTGGTGATGTTGTCTATTCCACATTTTTCTAGCTTACCAAGAAGTAGGTTGTGGTCTACTTTGTCGAATGCCTTAAAGAAATCTAAATATACTACGTCCAGAGCATTTCTCTGGTCTACTAATTTAGTTACTCTATCAAAGACCCTGGACCCGGCATTATTGGCCAACTACCATCCTGTCTCCAACCTTCGCTTCGTGGCGAAGGTTGTTGAGAGTGTGGTTGCACGACAGTTTCCACAATTCCTGGAGGAAACGTCTTATCTAGATCCGTGCCAGTCGGGTTTCAGGCCTGGGCACAGCACGGAAACAGCATTGGTCGCGTTGGTAGATGATCTCTGGAGGGCTCGGGACAGGGGTTGCTCCTGTGTTCTAGCCCTGTTAGACCTCTCAGCGGCTTTTGATACCATCGACCATGGTTTCATGCTGCACCGGTTGGAAGAGTTGGGGATGGGGGGCACCGTGTTACGGTGGTTCTCCTTTCTCTCTGACCGGTCGCAGTTTGTGTTGGCAGGGGGGCAGAGGTCGACCTCGAGGCCTCTCATTTGTGGAGTGCCTCAGGGGTCGGTCCTCTTACCCCTTTTGTTCAACATTTATGTGAAGCCGCTGGGCGAGATCATCCGTGGCTTTGGGGTGAAGTACCACCAGTACGCTGATGACACCCAGCTGCACATCTCCACCCCAGGCCACCCCAACGATGCCCTTGAAGTGATGTCTCAGTGCCTGGAGGCTGTGCGGATCTGGATGGGGAGGAACAGGCTCAAGCTCAACCCTTCCAAGACTGAGTGGCTGTGGTTCCCGGCATCCCGATATAGTCAGCTGACTCCATCGCTGACTATTGGGGGCGAGTCTTTGGCCCCCTCAGAGAGGGCGCACAATCTGGAAGTCCTCCTGGATATGCAGCTGTCCTTGGAGGAACATCTGACGGCTGTAGCCAGGGGGACCTTTTGTCAGGTTCGCCTGATTCGCCAGTTGCGACCCTTTCTTGATCGGGATTCCATGTGCAGAGTCACTCATGCCCTCGTCACCTCTTGCCTGGACTACTGCAACGCTCTCTACATGGGACTCCCCTTGAAGAGCACCCGGAGGCTCCAACTGGTCCAGAATGCGGCCACGCGGGTAGTCACGGGAGCCGCATGGCGTTCCCATACAACACCTCCTGCGTGAGCTGCACTGGCTCCCAGTGGTCTTCCGGGTGCGCTTCAAGGTGTTGGTTATCACCTTTAAAATGCACCATGGCATAGGATCTAGTTATCTTCGAGACCGCCTGCTGCTACCGATGGCCTCCCATCGACCTGTGCGCTCCCACAGAGAAGGCCTCCTCGGGGTGCCATCAGCCAAACAATGTAGGCTGGTGACCCCCAGGGGGAGGGCCTTCTCTGTGGGGGCACCTACCCTATGGAACCAGCTGCCCCCTGAGATAAGGAGAATCCAAGACCTCGGTGCCTTCCGCCGTGCCCTTAAAACTTTCTTTTTTCATCAAGCCGGGGTGGCTTAACATATTTTTAAATTTTTAATTTTTAATTGGTTTGTCATTTTAAACTGGGGCCAAATTAATATATATTCTTTTAATTGTTCTTAATGTTTGTATTGTATGTTTTTATCTGGCTGTACACCGCCCTGAGTCCCTTGGGAGAAGGTGCAGTATATAAATTTGAAATAATAAAAAAAAAAGAATGAATTAAGATTGATTTGGCATGATATGAAACCTGTGCTTGCTACTAGTTAGGGTTAGGGCCCCCTTTCTTGAAGATGGGAACAGCATCAGCCCTTTTCCAATCCTCGTTGCTCCAGGATTTTTAAAAGATATGGTACAATGAGTCTGAGATAACATCTGCCAGGTCCTTTAGCACTGTGGGATGTATTTTGTCAGGTCCCGGTGATTTATTTTTGTCAAGATCAGACAGGTGTTCTCTTACCATTTTCTTGCTTATTTTAATTTTTATTTCTAGTCTGTCTTTTATGGTAGTTTCCTTGATAGGTTGGGCTATGGTTTCTTTTTGTGTGAAGACTGATGCAAAGAATGAGTTAAGCAGCTCTGCTTTCTCCCTGCTGACAGTAAGTTCCTTGCCATCTTCTCTCTTTAGTGGACCAACTGTTTCCAAAGAAATAAAAAAAGATGATTTTTACTATGTTCTGAAACATAAAACCATAGAACTCAAAGAGGGTGTACTCACTTTTTCACATGACTCTGTCATAACTGCATGCCAAAACATCTAAATATTCAAACTTTTAAAAATTATTTTATGACTAGGCAATGGGATTTCTAAGAGTATAATTCATTTGTCAATTCATTTATACTTAGACATAAGACAGTACTGTGGAAATTAGGTCTTCAGCAGAGTGATAGCATTAGGGCAGTGGTGGCTAACCTTTTCCGGACTGAGTGCCCAAAGCATGTGCTTGCACCTGAACCCCCAAAATGCAGTACGTGCATGGCCCCCTGCATGTGCCCTGCCCCTCCACAAGTGTGCAGCCCCCCGCATGCACCCCTCTGGTGTGTGCGCACACCCCACACAACCCCTGCGCACACGCGCCCCTCCATGCGTGTCACCCCCCCCATGCATGTGCATGTGCCCCCACATGCGCCCTGCGCATGCGCGACAGAAACCCAAAGACCAGCTGGCCGGTGGGAGGTGCATGCATGCGCGGTGGAGCTGAACTGGGGCTTGTGTGCCCACCGAGAGGGCGCTGTGTGCCACCTCTGGCACGTGTGCCACAGGTTCATCATCATGGCATTAGGGAAAAAACTATATTTGGTTGTTTTGGCATACAATGCTCTGTAGTGGTGTCCTGAGGAGTTGAAACAGTTTATGTGTAGGGTATAAGATGTCTGTAGATATTTTCTCAGCCCTTCTCCTGACCCATGCAATATATAGGTCCTCTATGGAAGGAAGGCTGTTTGAAATAGTTCTTGTTGCAGTTCTAACTATCTGTTGAAGTCTGTACCTGTTAGGTTTAGTTTTTGTACCAAATCAGAGAGTTATAGAAGTACAAATGACAGACTAAATAATTCCTCTATAAATCTGTATCAATAGCTCCTGGGGCAGTCTGAACTTTCTGAATTGACGCAGGGGAAAATTCTTTGTTGTACATTTTTACGATCCATCTGTTAAGCTACTGAAGTTCGCAGATGACACAACAGTGATCGGTCTCATTCGAGACAATGATGAATCCGCATACAGACGGGAGGTTGAACAACTAGCCTCGTGGTGTGACCAGAACAATCTGGAACTGAACACACTCAAAATTGTAGAAATGATGGTAGACTTTAGGAGAAACCCTCCCATATTACCACCTCTTACAATACTAGACAACACAGTATCAACAGTAGAGACCTTCAAATTTTTAAGTTCTACCCTATCTCAAGACCTAAAATGGACACCTAATATCAAAAAAGTCATCAAAAAAGCACAACAAAGAATGTTCTTTCTGCGCCAACTCAGAAAGCTCAAGAAAGCTGCACATCTATAAATGTCTGGTTTGGTTTTGCAACCCAACAAGACAGACACAGACTTCAGAGGATAATTAGAACTGCAGAAAAAACAATTACTACCAACCTGCCTTCCATTGAGGATCTGTATACTGCACGAGTCAAAAAGAGGGCTGTGAAAATATTTACAGAACTCTCACATCCTGGACATAAACTGTTTCAACTCCTACCCTCAAAACGACGCTATAGAGCACTGCACACCAAAACAACTAGACATAACAACAGTTTTTTCCCAAACGCCATCACTCTGCTAAACAAATAATTCCCTCAACACTGTTAAACTATTTATTAAGTCTGCACTACTATTAATCTTGTCATCGTTCCTATCACCCATCTCCTCCCACTTATGACTGTATGACTGTAACCTTGTTGCTGGTATCCTTATGATTTATATTTACTGTTTCCTAATGTGATTTTATTGCTTATTTGTACTTTATGACTATCATTAAGTATTGTACCTTATGATTCTTTTTTTTATTGAAAAGTTTTATAAGAAATACAACATTTTCACCCCTCCTTCCCCTCCTTCCCCTCCCTCCCCTCCACCCCCCTCCCTAGACTTCCCAGAACAAGCACAGGGTATAGCATTCACAAATCAAAAACTAAAATATGCTAACAAATTATTACATTTCATATTCTCCCTAGGTCCTTAACTCCTTATAACTCAAAAAAAAAACACCAAAAAAAAACCCCCAGATATAAACTATTTAAAATTATTTCTTTCATAAGCTATATGAATCTTCTTATTCGGATATTTCTTCTGTATATAATCAATCCATCTTCTCTATTCCGATATATATCTCTCATTTGAATGGTCTTTAAGATATGATGAAATTTTTGCCATTTCTGCCAAATGCACAACTTTTAATGTCCATTCCTCAATGGTGGGTGGATCTTCCTTCTTCCAGTACTGTGCCACCAGTAACTTGGCAGCTGTTATTAAGTTCAAAACCAGCTTAATCTCTATTACAGTACAATCCATAACTATTCCCAACAGAAAGAACTGTGGTGTGAATTTAATTTTTTTCTTCAAAATGTTTTGAATAATCCACCATATTTTTATCCAAAAAGCCTTAATTTTTTTACATGTCCACCATATATGAAAATATGTAGCATCTTCACACTCACATCGCCAACACTTAGGTTGTAAGTTTGGATACATACAAGCTAGTTTTTTTGGATCTAAATGCCATCTATAAAACATCTTGTAAAAATTCTCCCTTAGATTTTGTGCTTGTGTAAATCTTACATTTCTAACCCATATCTTTTCCCATGTTTCCATCGTTATTGGTTCACCTACATTTTGTGCCCATTTTATCATACAGTCCTTAACTAAGTCTGTTTCTGAATCTATTTCCACTAATGCGTTATACAACCTTTTTATATGCATTTGACCTTTATCTCTTATTTGCTTTATCAAATTCTCATCCTGCTGCAAAATACCAGTTTTTTGATCTTCTCTCCATCTGGCCAGCAACTGTCCATACTGAAACCAAGTCTTAATAATCCCTTCTTCTCTTAATTGCTCCATAGATTTTAATTGTAATCTAACTCCTTCCTTATAGAGGAGTTCCTTATATGTAATCTTATCTTGCTTTTGCTCTAAATTTATGTTCTCTATCGCGTGTCTGGGTGCTGTCCATATTGGTAACCAATCATTTAATTTATATTTATACTTTTTCCAGACACGCAATTGAGCATTTCTTAATATATGACTTTTAAAAGTCTTATCTACTTTCTTATCATACACTAAGTAAACATGCCAGCCATATACCAAACCATATCCTTCAATATTCAATATCTCTTCCTCCATTAGGTTTATCCAGTCTGTGATTGCTGAGAGGGCAGCGGCTTCATAGTACAGTCTTAAATTGGGCATCTTAAGGCCACCTCTTTCACGAGTATCTTGCAATATCTTTTGTTTAACTCGTGGTTTCTTCCCTGCCCACACAAATTTATTTATGCCCTTCTGCCATTCCTTCAAGTTTTCATCTTTTTTAAGTATAGGTATTATTTGAAAAAGAAATAAAAATTTTGGTAAAATATTCATTTTTACGGCGGCTATCCTTCCCAGCAAAGACAGTTGTAGTTTTTTCCAATTGTCCATCTCTTTCTCTATTTTGTGCCATAATGGTTCATAGCTGTACTGATATAATTTCATATTTGCAGTCATAATATAAACCCCCAGATATTTAACCTTCTTAACTACTTCAAATCCTGTTAACCTTTCTATCTCTTCTTTTTGGCTCCTAACCATATTTTTAGCTATTATTTTTGTTTTAGCTGCATTTATTTTAAAACCAGATACTTGTCCATATAAGCAGGTTATATCCATCAAGGCTGTAATCGATTGTACCGGTTGGGTTAAGGTAACAACCGGGTCATCCGCAAATGCTCGTAACTTGTACTCATGCTGTCTAATTTTAATTCCCTTTATTGTATTCATCTCGCGTATCTTGTTTAATAAAATTTCCAACGTCAAAACAAACAATAATGGAGACAAGGGACAACCTTGCCTTGTTCCTTTTTCTATGTTAAAAGAATCTGTTAAACCACCATTAACTATTATTTGCGCAGTTTGTTTTTGATATATTGCCTTAATAGATAGTACAAATTGCTCTCCAAATTGCATCCTTTCTATTAATTTTAGTAAAAATTGCCAATTCAATCTATCAAAGGCTTTCTCAGCATCCAAAAACACTAGCACTGCGGGGACCTGGTTGTTCCTTCCCAGATACTCTAATAAATTAACAATTTGCCTTACATTACTCTTCATATGTCTACCATTTATAAAACCAGTTTGATCATGGTGAATCATTTGCTGCATGACTATCATTAATCTATTCGCCAAAATTATGATTTTTGACGAATGTTTTTTTTCTTTTATGTACACTGAGA
The DNA here is from genome assembly GCF_059756535.1 of Pantherophis guttatus. Classification (NCBI taxonomy): domain Eukaryota; kingdom Metazoa; phylum Chordata; class Lepidosauria; order Squamata; family Colubridae; genus Pantherophis; species Pantherophis guttatus. Next base: position 113,987,056 of record NC_142065.1, on the reverse strand, counting down.
GCATATGCACCAAGACAAATTCCTTGTGTGTTCAATCACACTTGGCCAATAAAGAATTCTCTTCTCTTCTCTTCTCTTCTCTTCTCTTCTCTTCTCTTCTCTTCTCTTCTCTTCTCTTCTCTTCTCTTCTCTTCTCTTCTCTTCTCTTCTCTTCTCTTCATGTTGGTTCTAATGTTAGGTGTCTATTTCAAATATGTATTTGAAACATACACACACCAAAATTAAACAGCTCCTTACTAATACTCATAATCCTCATTTAACATACACTTGTTCAGCAACCATTCAAAGTTAGAACAGTGCTGAATAAGCGATACTTACAATTATGGCCATTGAAGCAGCCTGTGGTCACAATCTGGGTACTCGCCAGCTGTCTCATTTATATTGCAGCATCCCATAGACCAGGGGTGTCAAACGTGATTTCATTGAGGGCCGCATCGGGGTTGTGTTTGACCTCCGGGGGCCGGGATGGGTGTGGCCAACTCAATGTCACTCGTGTTGGGGGCGCTTATAATGGCCCGTGTGCTCTGCCAACGAAAATGGAGCTCAGGAGGGCTGCATGTGTTTTTGCTGGCAGAGGGTTGCAGGAGGTCGTTGCAACTGAAAACAGAGCTCAGAAGGGCTGCACCTGACCCTCCCAAGCTCCGGGTCAGTTTTGGAAGACAATTTTCTTTTTGCTTCTAAACTGCCACATATTTTAGCTGGGGAAGTTGGGAGAGGGTTGTTGTTGGAGCGGTAGAAAGTTAGTCATAACAACATTCCATACTCAAGGACTTTTGCTCGTGTCTGATGCAGACTGCATGAAGATTGTATCCGGTGGAGTGTGAAAAGTTGATTAGACAATGTGATGAACTTGTGGGTGTGGGGTAGGGCTGTGAACTCTTAGCTGGGTGGGGGAAACCTGGAAGCTTTCAGATTCAGGTTTTCCGAGATGTGCCAACATGACATCTCTAATAAATTGGAACTTTGAGGAACCTCAGGACTCAGAGCTTTATTTTGTTGAGGGTGTTCCTTGGAACCCTGACATTAACCTGAATCTCCTAAATAACTAAGCAGTCCCCCCAAAGGGGGCTGAATGGGGTGCTGAGCCCCAGCACCAGTCTAAAGCTTGGGTGGTGCGAAGACTCAATGAAGATGGAAGGGAGAGAGAAGATTGCAGAGGGAGCCATGGGCTCACATACCAGAAGGTTTATCAAGAACCAGTATTCTCCTTCTGAAGGCGTGGTACGAGCCCTTGAAGCTGCAGAGGTGATGCAAAGCCTAGGAGCTCAGTCCAAGGAGATGGATTCTGGGAAAAGTTGCCAGCCTGATCCAACTCCAGAGATGGGACCAAAAGAACGATCGCCTGGATGTTGTCATGTATCCAGCCCTCGTCAACCTGCCTTCATGCTACCCCCTGCGGAATTTATTCCCCCAGGCTGGGGATTCTATCCCGGCCAGGGGTGGGTCCAGTGCCAGTGGATGCCAGCGCCTGCTGCTCCCCCTCTTACGGGATCACCATGGGCCCAATTTGCTCCAACGATCCCAACACTGCCGTGGGGTCTGATCCAGCAGCCAGCAGCGCCGCCGCCGCAGGTTCCAGTTCAGCCGCCGGCATTCACCCCGCCTCCAGCTGCCGTGGCAATTCCGCCAGCAATGGCCCCGCCACCACGGTTTAGAGCGATGTTTGATGGTAAGTCTACCAAACTGGCCTATTTCCTCAGCTGAGTATGGGCTCATATAGATCAGTATGGAAAGCAATACGAAATAGATCGCAACTTGCTATCTGTGATCTTGGAGGGGATGAATGAGGGAGATTCTGCTGACTGGATAGCCCAGCTGCATAATGAGGGGATTGCTGAATTAAATGATGCAGAAGGTTTTGTTGAGCTGCTGCAGGCCAGATTCAAAGACCAAGACCGAATCAACGAGAGTGAAGCCGATATAAAGATGATAAGTCAAGGAAATCGACCCATAAAGGACTTTGTATGGGACTTTAGAAGGGTCACGGGGAACCTTGGATATTGGCTGGACAGAATACTTCTGCATTATTTTAAAGAAGCCATTGATCAAGAAGTCAGAACCGCTTATGGAATCCGGGGGGTGCCAGAGCGACTGCAAGACTGGTATACCATGTCGATAGCTCTTGATAGAAAAGTTCACCCATGCCGGGACTTCCGGCGGTGACGTCAGCGTGTAAGGAACGAGGGGAACGAGGCTCCGTCCCCGAAGTTCCAAATTTCTTGATTGGAAGCCGTTTTTGGCACTATCGACCACGGAGAGGTCGATAGAAAAAGGAGGATTCTCTAGGACCTCGGTGCGACAGCAATCACCCTGAAGGTTCAGAGGAAACCCTCCTAATTCCAGCCGGGAAAAAACCAGCCATTTTGGCTGGCCGGAGCGCTGTCAACCGATAAGTGTGGAAGCGAAGATTCAAGAGAAACATCGGTAAGGACTAAGTAGATCAAAATATAAAGGTATAATCATAAGGACCTAAATACATTGGCGAGAATAGGACTCCAAAAAGCGGCGGCAAGATCGTCAGGCAAGCGGCGAGAGACAGTGATCGGAGCGAAGCTCAATACACACAGTGACAACGCAGATTTGACAGGCGAAAGGAACGAGTGACAGACAAAGAGGATTATAAGTAAGCGGTGGATTATAACTTTAAAATAATACAATTTGACTTAACAGAGGAAAAAAAGGATTATTTAAGAGAAAGATTGTAGAAAGTAAACTTAAAGAACTGAGACTATTTAAGATCGTTGTGAGCGGAAGGAAACTAACTGAACAGTAGTGAATGGCGGACTGAGGATTTGGAGAAGAAAACTTTCACTTTGTGTCCAGCAACAACAATAAATTCAACTACAGACACGAGACTCGTAGTGAGACTTTAGATACATTGACGCTGTTGGCAAAGGAGATACAACTTGCTACACAGGAATATTGGAACAATTGATTTACTTACGGATTTAATAGAGGTCATTGAAATAGAACTGTGACAGCTGGGTGAAAAGAAGGCGAACTGAAGAACGAAGGAAGAAGGAAAGGAGAAGGAAGCAACCCCAATTGGTCTGAGAGTGATATAGTTGAGAACTTTAAATATTAAATTACTAAATTTCATCTACTTTATAAAATCCAGTTTAAAACTTACTTAACTTTGCTTAAAGAACACTAATATCAAATTTGAAGTTATTATAATATACATTAAGGAATTGATTTAATATTATTTTTTTTTCTTTTATTGTTTTATTGTTTCCCACCCTATTGAAACAACTATATAGATTGCACAATAATATATTGATTAAGTGGAATTATACTGCGTATTGACTAGAAAGCTAGATATTAATATAGACATTGCATAGAGATTGTTATAGATATCATTAAGGAATAATAATTGTGATAATATAGGTAGCATGTACTGGTAACTGTGATATAACTTAATAGGATATTTCAGATGATTTATAGAGAATTTTAAATCCCATTGATTTATTATATAAAGGTTATATAGAAATTGTTTAATTTTAAAGTGAATTTAAGTACTGTGATTACTTGGTATTTAAGCATTAATTGCATTATATTGTTTAGGGATAAGAATAGAAGAATGAATTGTTAAAATACTGTATTTTCCCCCTAACTCCTCTGAATTAATTAACCGGATCCTTATATAACGACATTTCATCCACCCCCAACCAATTAGTATATGAAAATTTGGGGAAAAATAACACAAAAGACAACGATGGCAACATCCTCATTAACAATAACTAAATCAGGGACTTCCTGTTTGCTGCTGGCCGCCGCCAGACGTTCCTTAGGGATCGTCAGCTTCCACTGCCTGTTAGAGCCGCCTTCACAACGGAACGGCGGCTCGAAAAAACTCCGTTCCCATGAGGAAACGGAGATAGAGCCGGCAGGGGTGGGTAGAACTCTCTGCAGAGTCCCAAAAGTTTTTCTTTTACTTTTGGGATGGAGCGGATGAGATGCCCCATATCCCCAGCCGTTGCTCCGGGCTTTGGGAGACCTCTGCTAATGCAGAGCCAGGCGTCAAAAGCAAGCTTGCGAATTTGGCAGATTACTCAAAGAAAATGTGAGCTGGACCTGTAATACTGAAGCGCAAGTATTTTACTTATCTTTTAAAAATTACTTAAGAGAATAGAGGAAGAGAAAGAGGAAAAAAGTTTCTTTTTAAAATGGCGTCTGCCGCGGCTGGAGAAGAGTTTGAGAGGGAAAGTTCTTCCGTTTTTTATTATTACAATGTAGCGGAATAAATACCACTGGCTACATTTGTAGACAAAACTCCGCTCCTGTTTTTGTTTTTCTCTTTTTTCCCTGGAGGCTTGAGTGTTGCTGGCTGGAAGTCTTTTGTCTTGTTTTTTTTTTCTTCTTCTTCTAACAAAGCCTGCTTAGGCGGAAACATGGCACTGAGGCTTGTGAAGTCAGACAAACAAATAGGTGGGGGGGATTCCCCCACCAAGAATTTAAAGCAATATGTTTTAACTCTTCAGTCCCAGAAACCTGATTTTAATATAATAGAATTTCTCTTAGAGGAGATTGAAAGAAGGGATGAGATTGTGAATCAGCAACTTGAAAAATTTAAGCAGGAAACTAAGGAATTGGTGAAATCCAAGTTTGACTTTTTGCAGCAAAAAATTTTAAAATTGCCAGAATTCATGATTCGGTTGGATACAAATACTAATTTACTAGAGTCAAAAATGGATGAAATTCAAGATAAATTGGACAATAGATTTCAAAAAATTGAAAATGATTTGTTAAATATTCAGGATTATAGTTCAGAAGAAAAATTTAAAATGGATGCTGACCAAAAGTCTGGTAATGTAGAATATCTGGAACAGAGGATTCAAAAAGAGGTTCTAAAGATACAATATAATTTCACAGAATATGCAATAAGACTTAGAGGTTTGCAGGAAAATAACAGAGATGACTTAAGGAAAATATCTTCTGAATTTCTAGCTGGGATTTTAAAGATTCAACCTGAGGAAGTGTTTTGTAGGATTGACAGAGCTTATCGAATAAACTCTTGGACTGCCAAGCAAAGGCAATTGCCTAGAGATGTGGTAATCTATTTTTCAGATAAAGAAATTAGGAATAAAATTGTGCAAAACTCCTTCAATTCTAATTTGCAATTGTATGGAAGAAAGATTTGGATTTACAAGGAACTCCCACCTAAGATATTAATGGAAAGGAAGAAATTTGGCTTTCTGGTGTCTGAGTTAAAAAGGAGAAATATTCAATTCCGGTGGGACGTCCCAGTTGGTATTATATTGAGATATCAAGGAGAAAGATACCAGTTAAATACTGTTGAAAGGGCGGAAGAATTTTATCAAAATAGGTTGAAAATGAATTTAACGTCTTCAGATATAATACAGGATAAGCAGAAGGAGCTGGAACTAAAGACAGAGACTGTACCAGATAAATTGCCTTTGGATTTATCGGATACCCCAGCTGGATTATCTACAAATTTGAGAGAAGTGCCATCTGATTTTAATGTGATGACTTATCAAGGCAAGGACAAGCATGGAAACCAATTAGAGGATATACAAGGGATAAAAAAGAAATGCGAGACACAAAAAATTAGGATGGAGGTCAAACCCACAAAAAGAAAACAAAAAAAGAAATAGGTTGTACAAAAATAGAAATTTCTAACCCAAGCAACAGTGAAGCCAGTGATTTTAAAATATGAATGATTATGTGAAAACATAGAGGAGGCGACATATTGGTCAATATCATCCTGAGGATAGTGGCAGATCTCTGCATTGCCGTAATTTTGGGACATGGAAAGAGCCTCAAATTGATGGTTTTGAATTATCTATTTTGAAACTTCTTTTTGTGTTGATAAATATATTATAATTATCTTGAATTATAAGGCAAGAGAATCACATTGGGACATGCAGAAGATCGGGTTGTTACCCAATACGATGATGGAAATTAATAATCCTGATGAAACCCACAATTATTATTATATGGAATACAATTATAATGTCACTCGGGTGGTTGTTTTTACTTTTATATATATAAGAAGATGTTTACTACTGATGGGGGCAGATATGATTGGAGATCTTGAATAAACTGTTGCATCCGCAAGCTATGTCACCCTATTATGGATGTTGGTTTTAACAATCCAGTGGAAAGACTTCAAGAAGATATTATATGGACTATAAATTTAAAGTTATTGTCTTTTCTTTTTTTTATTTAGATATAATGGAATATATATATATATATATTTTTAAGTAGTGTGGGCAGTGAATTAAAGATATCAAGAATTGTTGTGTATGGTAAATTTGTAAGACAGTGGGTGAATAAGCTAGCTACAGACTGATTAGTTTAAGAAAAGGGATTTTTAAGTGATACATTTAGGGGAGTGGAGGAAATGGATAGAGTGGAATAAATGTTAAATTAGATTTTATGGGGAGCCCGCTTTGAAATGTTATTAAAGTAGGACTTATTGTATAGTTTTAAAGTGGAAGGTGGTTTTGAATTGTTGCAATAATGCATAGATATAAAACACTATTATGCTAAATTAGAGTTATTTTATAATAGTTATAGTATAATGTGTTTGTTTTTTTTTGTTTTGTTTTTTTTTCTCTTCTTCTTTTCTGAAATGTATGGATAAAGGGGGATTTATAATACTTTTAGTAAGTAAAGGTCAGTATTTTGAGGAGGGAGTAAGTAATCTGTTATGAATTAGGGTTTTTTTTTGTTACGAAGAAGTCACAGGGGGGGAAGGGTGGGGAGGGGGGGTTAGGGAGGGGGGGGAGGGGGGGGAAAAAGGGGGAAAAATTTGTATTTGAAAACCTTTTCAATAAAAAAAAAAAAAAAAACAATAACTAAATCAGGGAAAAAATTAACAACAAACCCAATACCTACACAATCTTCACCTGCACAACAAAAAACCATAGACACGATGCTAACCATAGACAAAGAAAAAGCTGCCACTGCACACAACATACAGAATATACAGTCTATATTAGCTATGATTCAGGAGGGGATGAACAAAACCCAAGAAACAATTGCGAATAATCATGAAGAAACAAAAAAGAACCATGAGGAATTGAAATCAGAAGTAGGACAAATAAATGATAATATTAAAAAAATGGACGATAAGATTGAGAGAATATAACAAAACATAGTTAAAAACGAAGAACGAATTCAAAACATGGAAGCTAAAATGGTCCTAACGGAGAAAAAGATGGACAATATCGAACAAAATCAAATGGAGTTAAATAGAGAACTCGAAGAGTCAATTACCCATTTAGAATTAGAAAAAGCATCATTCTTTTTACGATTTCAAAATATTGCAGAAACAAAAGGAGAAGATCTAAGAGACCTGATGACAGATATATTAGTAGAGGCTACCCAGAAGGAAAAAAGCGATATTAGTAGGGAAATTGACGAAATATATAGAGTTCATACGAACTATGCTCGTAGGAACAAACTACCTAAAGAAATACATGTTAGATTCGCACGTAAAACTGTAAAAGAAGAGATTTACACGTCCATGAGAGAGGGAAAACCCTGCTACCAAGGGAAAGAAATAATAACCCTAAAACAAGTTCCAAGAACTATAAGAGAGTACAGAAAAAACTATAATTTCTTGACAACCCTACTGAACCAACACAAAATAATGTTCCGCTGGCTGGTGCCGGAGGGAATCCTAATATCTTGGGACGACAAAAAATATAAAATCGATACGATAGAGAAGGCACAAGAATTCTTTGCACTCACTTTATAATAGAAGAGGAACAGGAAACTAGACGTGATTCAGAAAATGCAAACCAGGAACACTCCATGGGGGAAACAAAAAAAGAAAAGGAAGAGAAGGAGTCTAGGGAAAGGGAGAAGATGGAGAGAGAAGGGGCTAGGGAGAAAACACAAATGGTAACAAGAAACACAAGTAGACTTAGACTAACAAAGAAAAACTAAAGGAAATGGGGACGAGAGTTGAAATTAATTTCAATCAATATAAATGGCCTTAATCTACCAACCAAAAGAACACACACTTTCAGAAAACTTCAAAAATTAGACATAGATATTATCAACCTACAAGAAGTACATATCAAAAAACAACATCAACAGTTACTAGAAAATAGAAAACTTGGAACATTATTCACCTCACTATCAGATAAAAAAAAAAGAGGTATCGCAATATACATTAAAAGCCATATCCAGGCAAAACAAATTTACACAGATGAAGATGGCAGGATACTAATGATAGAGATTAAGATGGAGACCCGAAATATGTTATTGATATCAATATATGCCCCGAATGGGAGCCAAAAAGAATACTTCAAAAAAATACATGATAAAATTAAAGAATTAGACTACGAACATATATGTATAATAGGGGACTACAATGCAATCGTTGATATGGACTATGACTACCAAAGTAACAAAAAAAATAAATCTAGGAAAAAGACACTACCTGATACCTTTAAGGACATGATTCAAGAATTACAATTGAAAGATGCCTGGAGAGAACTGAATAAAACTAAAAAACAGTATACTTATTACTCAAATCCCCATCAGTCCTGGTCCAGACTAGACATGGCCTGGATGACTGCAGAATTAAGAGAAAACATAAAAGAAATTGAAATCACACCGAATGTATGGGCGGACCACAGTCCTATAACAATAGTCTGGAAAGGCCAGCCAAAAAGAGGACGATGGATGATGGATAGAGAGATCATTAAAGATAAAGAATATATAGAGATGATAAAGAAAGAGATGGAGATATTCTTCCAAATAAACAATAGGGAACAAACATCATTGCAAGTCCTATGGGACACTACAAAAGCATACATAAGAGGATTAACAATCTCATTTAAGGCGAAGAAAAACAGAGAGAAACAGCAAAGAAGAAACAATTTATTGATTGAGCTCAGAAAACAGGAAGCAGAATTACAGAACAGACCTGACAAGAAAGAGATCAAGGGGAAAATAAATCTTATTAAACATGAAATAAACCTAATAACAACAACAGAAATAGCTAGGAAAATCAAAATGGCAAAACAAAACCAATTTGAATTTGCAAATAAAACAGGACGTTGGTTGGCCTATAAACTAAAGAAAGAAAAGGAAAAAAAATTAATACACCAACTACAAGATGAACAAGGGCAATTGCAGCACATTGATGAAAAAAAAAAGCGAATCGTAAGAAATTTTTATCAGGAACTATATGCACAGGAAGAAATCCAATTGGAAAAAGTAAAAGAGTATATAAATAAATCCAACATTCAAGAAATAAAGGAAACTCAAAGAGAACTCTTGAACAGACCAATATCGATGTCAGAATTAATTGAAGCAAAGAAGAAGCTGAACAACAATAAAACACCAGGTCCAGACGGCATCCCAGCGGAATTTTACAAAATCGAATACCAGCCAATAGATGATATTTTATTACAAGTCCTGAATGAAGCAATCTTAGAAGCCAAAATTCCTAAATCATGGATTGAAACAATCATTACACTGATACCCAAAGAAGACTCAGATCTCACCCAAACTAAAAACTACAGACCTATATCACTTCTAAACGCAGATTATAAATTATTTACATCAATCATGGCCCAGAGAATGAAGAGAATTATCGTGAATTATATCCATCCAGATCAAAATGGATTCATTCCAAATAGGCAAATTAACAAGAACACAAGAACAATAATCAATATACTGGAATATTATGAGCAAAAATCGAACGAAAAGATGGCCTTACTCTTCCTTGACGCACAGAAGGCGTTCAACAATCTTAATTGGGGATTCTTAATACTGCAATTAGAAAAAATGGGAACCGGCGACAAATTTTTAAATATGATCAAAACAATATACTCAGACCAAATTGCAAAAATATGGATAAACGGAGAGACAACAGACCAATTCAAAATATCCAAGGGAGTGAGACAAGGATGTCCTCTCTCTCCTATATTATATATATTAGCATTGGAACCACTGTTGAATGAAATTAGGAATGACAATGAAATAAAAGGATTAAGAACAAAAAACCAGGAGTATAAGTTACAAGCATTCGCGGACGACGTAGTATTCATTTTAGAACGACCAAAACAATCAGGACTGAATTTACTAAGGAAGATAGATCAATATGGCGAAGTGGCAGGATTGAAAATCAATAGACAAAAAACAAAACTACTAACCAAAAATTTGACAAAAACCCAGGAGAAAGAATTAGAAGAGACATTAGGAATACAAACAACAACAAAAATAAAATATTTAGGAATCTGGCTCACCAATAAGGTATCATCCCTCAAAGAAGACAATTATATTAAATTGGCCAAACAAATCCAGAAGGACTTAGAGGCATGGAGTAAATTGAAATTATCACTACTAGGCAAAATCGCTTCAATTAAAATGACAATTCTACCAAAAATACTATATCTATTTAGAACAATACCGATAAACCCAGGAAAATCATATTTCAAAGACCTTGATAAAATGACATTAAAGTATATATGGCAAGGAAAAAGAGCCAGGATTAAACTGAAACACCTGCAGGACACCAAAGAAAGGGGTGGCCTGGGACTACCAGATTGGCAAACTTATTATACTGCAACAGCTTTAACTTGGATTAAGGATTGGATGACACTCAAAGATAAACGAACACTAGCACTAGAAGGATTTGACTTGTCAAAAGGCTGGCATGCATTTTTATGGGAGGAAAAGCCCAGACAACATGGACACTTCAGGAGACATTATATCAGAGGAGCATTGGCAAAAATTTGGACTGAAATAAGGAGAAAACACTACGACAAAATCCCAAGATGGCTATCAACCATGGAGGCCCAAATCTACCCGAACACAATGGATACAGACAAGATGAAAACCTATGACGAACTGTTGAACACAGAGGGAGATATGAAAACAAGAGAGGAACTGAGACAACAGGGCACGGATATTGATTGGTGGCCGTATTTACAGATAAAATCAAGATATAAAAGTGATATGGAAAAATTTGGAATCCAAAAAGAAAGAAATGAATTAGATAAAATTATAATGCAATCAGACGACAAATTAATAACTAAAATATATAATTATCTACTAAAATACAAATTGGAAGAAGAAGTGGTGAAGGAAAATATGATTATTTGGGCTAAAAACTTTGGATATAATATTAACCTAGAAAATTGGGAAAAAATATGGAAAGTAAATACTAAACTGACAATGTCCGTGCCCTACAAAGAAAATACATACAAGATGTTTTATAGGTGGCATCTCCCCCCTGCACGGTTGGCAAGGATGTTTCCCAATACTAATCAGAACTGTTGGAAGTGTAAAATACAGAAGGGGACCTACTACCACATGTGGTGGTCATGCCCCAAAGTCAAAAAATTTTGGAAAACAATTCAAAGTCAGCTGGAAGGAATTACCGCCCAAAAAGTACCCCTCAGACCGGAAACTTACCTATTAGGTATACTGACAAAGGACTATAAAAAAGAGACACAATACTTGATAATACACATCCTAACTGCAGCTAGAATCGTCTTCGCACAAATGTGGAAATTGGAAAACACGCCACCAGAAGAAAAAATAATACAAAAAACAATGGAATGTGCAGAAATGGATAAACTGACCAAAGAAATACAGGGAAAAGAAGATACAGACTTTTACTTAATTTGGCAAGAATGGTACAAATGGTTAGATAAAAAAGACACGAAATAAGAGAATACCACCCAATGATACAAAAATAAGGAAATAAAATGAAATATCGTTATATAAACATTGATACAAGATGAAAGACAATATATATAGATATATTGATATATAATTACCGAAGTAACTCTATTTTCAAAGTTCAAGTTCTATGACTTGATTTCATTGTATAGTTAATGTTTAGTTTGTTTAAACGTTTATGTCTGTATGTGTATGTTTGTTTACAATAAAAAATTAAAAAAAAAAAGAAAAAAAAAGAAAAGTTCACCCATGCCACAGCCCCTCAGCTGAGAGGCCCCCAGAGAGAACTTTGGCTAGACATCCTCTGACAAACCCCACTGAAACCCCTCCTGCTCAATCTACAGGGGTAATCAAGTGCTACTGTTGCAGGCAAGTGGGTCATCGAGCTGCGGAGTGTCTGGCGCCTGCGCCGGTCACTCCGCAGCTCGATGACCCACTTGCCTGTTCCACACCCGTGCCCCGCCATGTCAGCCCGAGGCAGAAGGGACCCATGAAAGCCCCTGGATGCCAGCAGAATTGCCTGGCAGGCAGTCAAGACATCCCCTCCCCCTGTAGAGAACGAAGAGACTTCGTCCAAAGACTTGGTGCCTGGGCCGGCCAGCAGTAGCAGCGACAAAGACGACCCGCTGGTAAGTGGGACCATCCACCCCTTTGTGGTCATAGTAAATCTGACAGTGCCAGAGACTGGGATTGGAGAGGTAGCAGCAGTAATAGACACCCATTGCTTAATTAGCTCCTCCATTGTTGAGCACCTAGGCATAAAGACACCTCTTAAGCCGCTCCATATGCTTTCAGCAAGTAGACGGGACCTTAATAGGTGGCACCCCTGCTACACGGGTCACTGAACTTGTCAGATTGGAACTAGGGATCCACAGAACTCATTCGATTCACAGTAGCCCCAAAAATGGCAGAGTCAATCATCCTGGGACTGGCCTGGCTAGACAAATGGGCCCCTACAATCAAATGGGAGGATGGCTACCGAAAAGTCATTATAGGGGTGGGGCCTTTGCCGCCCATCCCTCCTGAAGCTGAACCCACTGAGACGAGCCCTCGGGCCCCACCAACAAGAGGCAGCCACTATGCCACCGAAGTCCTACCTGGGACTCCCCAGATCCCCAAGGAATACAGGGACCTTGCTGAAGCATTCAGTGAGGAGGAATGCAACATTCTTCCCCCTCATCGCCACACTGACTGTGCGATTGAGATCGAGCCCGGGGCCAAACTCTCTAAACCAAAGATGTACTCAATGACCCCAGAAGAAATGGCTGAGCTGAGGAAGTACATCGATACTAACCTAGCCCGAGGGTTCATCCAACCTGCAAAATCCAGAGTCGCCGCCCTGATGCTGTTTAAGGAAAAGAAAGATGGGGGGATGAGGCTCTGCATGGATTTTTATGGATGCTGTACGCGTGGAAAACACCCCCTTCCCCTCATGAAAGACCTACTGAACTACCTTTCAAAAGGCAAACTTGATTTGAGAGAAGCCTACTACAGGGTGCGCATAAAGGAAGGGGATGAGTGGAAGACTGCTTTCAACTGCCCATTAGGTAGCTTCCAATTCAAAGTCATGCCTTTTGGTCTCCAAGGAGTCACTGCGGTATTCATGCAATTGATTAACGAAGTGCTGCATGAACATTTATACAAGGGGGTTCTAGTCTACTTGGATGACATTCTCATATTCAGTGAGACATTAGAAGAACATGTGAAACTAGTCCGACAAGTACTAAAGAAACTGTTAGCTGCAAAACTTTATGCGAAGCTATCCAAATGTGAGTTTCACAAAACTTCTCTGGACTATCTGAGCTACCGAGTGTCGAACGAAGGCATAGAGATGGATCCCGGGAAAGTGCGAGTCGTACTTGACTGGCAGCCCCCTTGCACCAGGAAACAGCTGCAAAGTTTCCTGGGATTTGCTAACTTCTACCGGCAATTAATCCCAGCCTTCGCGGAAGTGGCCCTGCCGCTTATGGAACGGTTAAAGACGGGACCCTCTCCTATAAAGCCGCAGCCAACGCAGCTGTTAGCCCGGACGCTAAACTGTCAAAAAGCGTTTGAAAAATTGAAACGGCTGTTTGCAGAGGAGCCCATCCTTCAGCACCTGGACCCAGATAGGCAGTTCATTGTCCAGGCTGATGCCAGCGACGTTGCCGTGGCAGCAGTGCTCCTCCAGGAAGACCCCCAAGGGAGGCTGCTTCCTTGCACTTATGTGTCCAAAAAACTCACAGACACCGAGCGGAGATGGGCAGTATGGGAGAAGGAAGCCTTTGCTGTTCATTCGGCTCTTCTATCATGGTGGCACTTCCTAGAGGGAGCCAAGATTGCTGAGCACATTGTAAGCCGCCCTGAGTCTTCAGAGAAGGGCGGCATATAAATCAAATTAAAAAAAAAAAGATCCCCTTTGAGGTATGGTCAGACCATAAAAACTTTGAAGCCTTAAAGACCCCAAGACGACTCTCCCCGAAACAGGTCCGCTGGGTGCAATACTTCAAGCAGTTTGATTTCAGGCTGAAATACATCCCAGGGGGGAAGAACCTGCTTGCAGAAGCCCTCTCAAGGAGACTCCAATATAACAGCCACAGGGAGGACGTCATCCATGTCATCATTGTGGACATGCAGAGTGCAGTGCAAATCACTACCCGGAGTAAGGCCAGCAGGTGGACTGATCCCATCAATGGGAAGCTAACTGCTGACTTGAAGACAGCACTATCTACTGATCCATGGCTAGCCGACAATCGAGACACTTTGACGACCCGTGATGGACTAGCTTGGAAAGGTTCGAAAATTTACTTCCCCAACAGCATGAGACTCCTGGTGCTCCAGCGTAGCCATGATTCTCAATTTGAATTTCTAAAGACCGTTCATCTGATTAAATGGTAGTTTTGGTGGCCAAAGATGAAAATTGATGTGGAGGACTATGTAAAAAGTTGTGCCACATGTGCCAGCAGTAAGACAAGACTGGGAAAACCTCCCGGTTTGTTTCAACAGGTAGCTGAGCCCAGCTGCCCGTGGGAAGAAATAGCTATGGACTTTATAGTAGAACTTCCGGAAAGTGGTGGAAATACTGTAATATGGACTGTGATAGACCTGTTCTCCTAAGAGGCCCATTTTATTCCTTGTTCTGGACTTCCCTCGGCTAAGAGATTAGCCAAGATGTTTGTCAAACAGATCTACCGGCTGCATGGAGTTCCACGACAGGTTATCTCCAATCGAGGAGTTCAGTTCACCGCTAAGTTCTGGAGAGAGTTCCGGAGGTCCATCTCAGGGGCTTAGCTCGGCTTTCCATCCAAGTACGAACGGAGCCGCAGAAGATGCTAATGCCATGGTGGAACAGTACATCAGATGTTATGAAGATTACCATCAAGATAATTGGGCTGACTTGCTTCCTCTCGCAGAAGTGGCTTACAATAATGCGGTGCATAGTAGTACAGGACTGACCCCTTTTCAGATTATGAGCAGCATGGAGTTCATCCCTATGCCAGAACTGCTGAGAGAACAGCCTTCTTCCATGACTCTGAATGAATGGATGGAGTCATTAAAGAAAGGCTGGGAGAATACCAAAAATAGCCCTGAATGAAGCGGCCAAAGCATACAAAAAGCAAGCAGACAAACACCGATCTCTCTAACCCCCCTTTCGGGTGTGAGATTGTGTGTATCTTTCCACCAAATACTTAAGTTTGAGGTTGAAGAGTAAGAAGTTAGGACCAAAATATTTAGGTCCCTTCCCCATAGTGAAAGTGATTAACCCAGTGACTGTACAGTTAAATCTCCCCCACATACTGGGAAAAATTCATCCTGTTTTCTATTGCAGGTTGTTAAATCCTGCTGTGGGATCTAAATTGAGACCTCAACCTGCTGCTCCCCCAAAGCCGATGGTGGTCCAGGGTGAGACTCATTATGAGGTGAAGAAAATTTTGCACTCCAGATTATAGAGGGGACATTTGCAATATTTGGTTCATTGGAAGGAGTACCCCTTGTCTGAAGCCACGTGGGTGAAGAGTTGGGATGTTCAGGCAGACACCTTAGTTAGGCAATTTCATGATAAATTCCCTGATAAGCCTAAGGGTCCTCCTGGGGGGTGGGGAGAGGGTTGATATGCTAATTGTGTTAACCCCTGACTTCAGTCTTTTCCCAGGATGCGTTCCTTTCCTGAGGGCGGGGGAAGCATGTCAGTTTTAAAAAACAATTTTCTTTTTGCTTCTAAACTGCCACATATTTTAGCTGGGGAAGTTGGGAGGAGGTTGTTGTTGGAGCGGTAGAAAGTTAGTCATAACAACATTCCGTACTCAAGGACTTTTGCTTGCGTCTGATGCAGACTGCATGAAGATTGTATCTGGGGGAGTGTGAAGAGTTGATTAGACAATGTGATGAACTTGTGGGTGTTGGGCAGGGCTGTGAACTCTTAGCTGGGTGGGGGAAACCTGGAAGCTTTCAGATTCAGGTTTTCCAAGATGTGCCAACATGACATCTCTAATAAATTGGAACTTTGAGGAACCTCAGGACTCAGAGCTTTATTTTGTTGGGGTGTTCCTTGGAACCCTGACACTCCGTTTTTGCTGGCAGAGGCACTGCGGGCTGGTCCTTCGTGGTTTCATGGTGGCCCTATGGACCAGATCTAAACACCCGGCCTGCGGGCCTTGAGTTTGACACCCCTGCCATAGACACATGATCACCATTTTCAAGCTTTGCTGCCAGCTTCTGACAAGCAAAATATGTGGGGAAGCCAGTAGGAGATCACAAATGGTGAACATGTGATCATGGGATGCTGTGACCATGTGGGATTTGCTTAATGATAGCAAGTGGAACTGTCATAAGACGGTATAGTCATGTGATGTATTTTATAACCATGTTGCTTAGCGACAGTTTCCAGTCCCAGTTATTGTCAATGAAGGCTACCGGTAGAATTTTGTTTTTATTCATTATAAGTTATTTCTTGTCTTTAATTACAACTTCTCTTGCTTGATTCCCATTGTGCTTTAGGTGTCTCTGATGATCTTGAAGTGGCATTTTTGCTTTTTCAACAGTTCTGCATTACTAATAGGACTGTTTCCTCCTTTACTGTTGTCCTTTACTCTGTTCATGTTTTTATCATGCAGAGTACCTGATGACCCCATTGAATATCAGTGGTACTTGTATAGTGGCTATGAAAGGCAGTTCTCAAAAATTCAGAGGCAAAAAGCATGAAAGAAGAATAGCTTGTTACTACAAGAGATACATAGACACTTTCCCTCCTGCCCAGAAAAAAGTAGATTCATGAGCAGGAGAAAAAAGTACAAGAATTTGAATAATTTCATTATAACTAGGACTTATATTTGATACATAACAATTATTAGAATTTATTACAGTTTAATTAACTTCTCTTTAATAAGTCTATTGATCAGAGTCTTTATATCCTTGAATGAGGACATTGAAAAGATGCTCAGAAGATATATAGATGACACAAAGCTGGGAAGGTTTGCTAGGAGAATCAGAAGTCAGGGTCAAGGTTCAAAAGGTTCTTGAGAGACTTGAAGATTGAGTATTTCCCAATAAATGGCAAGAAATGTAAGGTTCTGCATTCCAGAAAAGTCAGATAGAGTTATATGTCAGGTGGTATTTGGCTCAGCTACAGCACATGTAAGAAAGAGCTAGGAATCTAGATCATAATTTAAGCATCAGCCAGTATTGGATTGCATCAACAATGTTGAGATCAAAGCAAACGATGGAGTATGGAGAACAACAAAGACTGAGAATTTGGAGAATAAATTCTGTGAACAACTTAAAAACTAGTATGTTTAGCATGAAATGAAGGCTGAAGGGAGACAGAAAAAGCAATCTTCCAATATTTGAAGGACAGTCATAGTTGAGAGAAACTAAGTGGTCATTAGGAGATAATCTGATTCTGGTTTGATGACTCTGTGGAATGGCAAGATAAAGAAGACATTTAAATAAATAATAGGTATCAGTAATTTGTTCAGATTCTGATGTTACCTTCCTTCCCTTGAAAATTACTGGTTTATTTTAGAAAGATTTATGTACCATCATTTCTGAGTAAAGAATAAATAAGTTTAGTACAATAAAATATAAGAGTAGCATATATGTTTCTTAAAAACAGACTTCTACAAAGTAATGAACTGTGATGTACCATATTTTTCAGAGTATAAAACACATTCCCCCCCCCAAAAGAGGCTGAAAATTTGGGTGCATCTTATACTCTGAATATAGCTTTTTCGAAGCTTTTTTTCAGCCCTAAGGAGGCACTAGCAAGTGAAGCGATCTTTGCGCTTTGCCTGCTCCCTCCGACTCTCTGCTGTGCTTTAGAAGCTGTTTTTCAGCCCTAACGAGGCGTTAGTGAGTGAAGCAATCTTCCGAGCTTTGCCTGCTTTTCTCATTGCTTCTCTCTCCAAATATTAGCTGTGCTTTAGAAGCTGTTTTTTATCCCCAAGTAGGGGATAAAAAGCGTGTGTGCGCTCAAAACCAGCAAACTAATGTGCTGAATCTGATCAGACTAAGGACACTAGCCAGATCAGCAGTTCTCAACCTGGGGGTCGCGACCCCTTTGGGGGTCGAACGGCCATTTCACAGGGGTCGCCAAAGCCCTCTCTCGCCCCCCCCACGCCTTCACTCACCCTCACTCTCTGCTCTGTTGGATCGCCGGCCATTCGCTTACCCCGCCTACTCCCAATCTATTGCTGCCTCCTGAGTCCCAGCTGATGGCTAGAGGAAAAAAAACTGTTTAAATTCTTGCCGCGGGGCTTCAAAGGGCCGCCCTATAGCCAGTGGTGGGATTCTGCCGGTTCTAGGGGGTTCGGCTGAGCCGTTTGTTAAATTGCTGGCTTGCCCCGCCCCTCCGCACCACTATTTATTGCCAATAAATAGTGGTGGGCGAGGGGCGAGCGAGCCAGCAATTTAACAAATGGTTCGGTGTTTTTTTGTAATTTTATTGGCCCGCGGAGCTTCAGCATAGGCTAATTAGCCCTTGATTAGATCGGCTCCCGACTCTCAGCTGTTTTGCTCTCAGCTGGAGGAATATATGGGGGAAATTATTTGGTTTATTATTATTGGTAAATATAATTAATTGATTTGTAAGAAATTGGATTGCATGGAAATAATTGGAATATTCATGTTTATATTGATTAATATGCAAAAAAAGTAGTTATATAACTAATTGATTTATATTAAATTGTTGAATTCATATTAAACAACTGTAATATTACATAATTAACCAATGTGAGGATGGATATAAAAATAGATGACAATGGGAAGGGGTATAATATAGAATAGAAGGGAAAAATTGAATTTGATTAAGATTAGAGATGAGGATGAAGGGTAATATTGGTTTTTTACAAAAATAGATGAGGAATAAATATGGCAAAAAGGAAATATAGAAATTGTAAATTTAATTGAAATGACTAAACACTGTTTAAATTTGTGAACCGGCCAAATACTCTGTTCAAAGAAAATATATTGTATGTTTGTATGTGTGTTTCTAATTATTGTTATTTATTCATATTTGTTCTCTTTTATTCTTTAAAGTTTAACAATTCATTCTTTATCTTAATATCTTTCTATTTGTTTGGGGTTGGCTTTCTTCCCTTTCATCTTTTTTATTGTACAGCAATCTTTCTCCTCAAACCTACCACCTCTCTCTTTTCTTTCCTTCTTACTTTCCCTTCCTCCCCCTCTTTTTCTCCTCCCTACTTCCTCTTCCTTTCTCCTTCTCCTCCTCTCTTCCTCCCTCTCTTACCCTCACTCCTACTCTAATTTCCCTTCCCTTCCTTCATCCCTCTCTATTGCTGTATCCTTTTATGCATATGGACTACTCAGAGGGCTGAAAAAGTTATTTCTGACTGGTCCTCACACTTTTGACCAGTCCTCGAACTTACGACTGTCCTCACATTTTACGTTTTCGTCCTATCTTGTCACCATGATGAAGAGCAGCAGTTGTGAAATGGGTGACATGGTTGTTAAGAATGCTACAATGGACATAAATGGTGACCAGTCATAAGTGTGAAGACCGGTCAAAAGTGTGAGGACTTGTCAGAAATCACTTTTTTCAGCCCTCTGGGTAGTCCTTTTGTGCATATGGACTACTCAGAGGGCTGAAAAAGTTATTTCTGACTGGTCCTCGCATTTTTGACCAGTCCTCGAACTTACGACTGTCCTCACATTTTACGTTTTTTGCCCTATCTTATCACCATGGTGAAAAGAAGCAGTTGTGAAATGAGTGACATGTTAAGAATGCTGCACGGGCATAAATGTGAGGATGGTCACCACAACATGAGGAACTGAAAGGGTCGTGGCATTAGGAAGGTTGAGAACCACTGAGCCAGATGAATACCTGGTAGACAGATTTTTTTCCTATTTTCCTCTCCAAAAACTAAGCTGCGTCTGTGTCTTATACTCTGAAAAATACCGTACTTAAACTTTTAAAGAAAAAATGTATCCACCAGGAATATGAATATTTCAGTAGTAGAAAACAGGGCTTCTGGGAACAGTTTTTATCCCCAGTATTTTCAGTCTTTTGTAAACTTCTGATAGGATACCCTATTACACGGGTGTCAAACTGAATCATGTCACGTGACATATTGCAATGTATCGTAACTTTTTTTCCATTTCAGAGCCGGGGTAGGTGTGGCCTGCGCGTGACACATCTGGCCCTTGGAGTGCCAATTTGACACCCCTGTCCTATTGTATCTCATGACTGACCTTTATTGCAATTCCTTTGGCTGAATAATAGCTTTAAATAACAATTGAGATTTTATAAATCCTTTTATATAGTATCATCACTATATCTGTTAAAACTAATATGGTATTAACATTTAGTAAAATAAAAGAGACTTCAGAATAATTACAGGTAGCTGATAACATGGTATGAAAATTACTGTTGATAAATTATTAGTATCAATGTTAATTTTTATGAGTTGCTTTAGCTTCAATGTTTGGTAATAAAGATTTAAAATGTTTCATACTAATTCTCTGGTACATTTTTGTCTGGTATGCAGGTCAGTCAATGCATCTTTCTTCCAATGGAGGGCAACATATTACAAAAAAAGTCCAAAAAAATAGAAATAACTATGCTTCAGTTGAATGTGGTGCCAAAATACTGGCAGCTAACCCAGAAGCAAAGGTAATAACACCTAACAATGCGATAGTTTATATTTTTAGAAAACTGCTGAATGTGGGTTCATTTGTTTCTTTAACTGCAATCAAATTTGAAATATTTTATGGTACAAATAAGTTTAATTTCCGGTCAACGTTGTAAGAGGTTTCCACTGCTGCTTGTAGAATAAATCAGCCTTTCATTTGTCAGAAGTAAAGAACAGCATTAGTTTCATTGAGCAGTGATAGTACAAGCCAAAAAAATATCCTAAACAACTTGCAGAGATGATTTTATGTTGAAATAAAAAATAAAATTGTGCACCCTTTGTAATTCTGCCATTAATTGTATCTGAGTTTGTATGTATACATATGTGTAATGATACATTCTACCAAAAAGCCAAAAAATAATTAACTACGCTACAAACAGTTTCTGCTAATGAATTATGTTCTCATTTGTAATAGAGTACATCAGCAATATTAATAGAAAATATGGACCTTTATATGCTAAATCCATGCAGTACTAAAATCTGGTAAGTACATTTTCAGTAAAGTGACTCTTAAGTGAAGAATTTATTTTGCAAAAGTAAAAAAAGATTTCAAGAAACAGTGCTAAGCATCATAAGCACATGGTATGCATTATTCATTATTGATTATATGCTGTCCAATTTGTATCAACACTTAAAAAGCCAGATTATGAGACCATCTTGAGTACGATTTATCCCCAGTCTCACCCTTCAGGTCCCCTAATGGTGTGCCCATTGCTGATTGAGTCCATCCAACTTGTTGCTAATAACCCTTTTATTTCTTTCGATATTGCCCAGCATTATGGATTTCTCAAGGAAGCTATGTCTGTGGATAATATGTCTAAAATGTGATACTTATATTTTTTCCACTGTGCTTCTCGCTTTCATTATTGCAGCTTGGAGAGCATTTTCAGCTATCAAAATAATGTATCAGCTTAGTGCACATTATTGAAGTTTCTTCCTTTAATTTTAAAAACATATTCAGCCTCTCTTAATTTAGCATATGGATTTAATGAATAATAAAAAAAACAACAAACAGCTTTGTCTCACTCCTTTGCTGAGTTGAAATCGGCTCTTTTGCCATATTTTGCTGGAACTACGTCTTACTGTTCTGCATACAGTTTGCATGAGTACATGTTTTGGGATTTCTGTTTTCCTAAGGTTATTCCATGTGGTTAACATAGTTAGTACAATCTAATGCCTTCCTACAGCCAGTGAACTTGTTTTTGGTATTTTTCAACTATCCATTGTCCAGCATGGATCAACAAACCAAAATAAATAAATAAAAAACCACTTTATATATTAGACATCAATAGTGACTGGTTTATTAACAAATATCAGATAATGTTATACTTGAACATAAAATATTGTAACGTTAGAAAATTTCTGCCAAAGTAGTACATATTGCTTCATTCTTAGATTCATAGAGAATATTGCTTTTTCTATGATAGATAAGTTATACATTTTCAAAAGCTATTCCTTCATATCTTGAATAATAATATTCAATTTCTCAGTATAATTTCTTTAGCCATCCCCCATATACGAGTGGCCATAATTTCTTTTTTTTATTATAAATTTTTATTCATTTCATATTAAAATATTGGACACAGTGCAACCATCCTGGCATTAAATCCGCCATACACACTAAAATATAAAACAAATATCATATATACTCATCATACATTACCGATTATCTACAATTATTCTGCCCAATATACTCGTTTATATTTACATATATTACATCACCTTTCGGGTCTACAAATCCTGATTATTTTCTGTTCCAACTCCCACCTCTCAGTTCCAACCATTGGTAAAAACTATTCCATACAACATGATATTCTGTCTCTCCTTGGTTTTTTAATTCTAATGTCAATCTATCCATTTCTGTGCAAACTAATATTTTCTTTATTATCTCCCTTTCTAAAGGTATATTTTCACTTTTCCATTATTGGGCATATACCATTCTCCCTGCTGTTATAATGTGTACTATTAAATAAGTTGACCGTTTACAATGGCCCTCTGTTATGTTCCTAATAAAAATAATTCTGGTTTGAATTCTAATCCTTGTCCAACCATTTTTTCTAACCACATCTGGATCCGTTGCCAAAATTCCTTTGCTTTTTTGCATGTCCACCACATGTGGTAATACGTGCCTGGTACTTGATTGCATTTCCAGCATTTCGGGGATATATTACTAAACATTTTAGCCAATCTTGCCGGAGGAAGATGCCATCTATAAAACATTTTATATAAATTCTCCTTGTATGATGTGGCAGCACTAATTTCCTGTTTCTTTCCCATAGTTTTTGTCACTTTTCCAATTCAATATTGTACCCAAAATTTTTAGCCCATACCACAATTGTCTCTTTGACTTGTTCTTCCTCCATTTTATAATCTAGTAGATATTTATAGATTACCTTTATCAATTTCTCATCTGTCCCCAATAAAAATTTATCTAGTGTCATTAATTCTCTATTAATACCCCACATTTTCAAATCCTTCTCATAACATGATTGAATTTCTAGGTATGACCACCACTCGAATTCCACCCCTTGCTCTTTTAATTCTAGTCTAGTTTTCAATTCCCCTTCTTCATTTAGTATATCCATGTATGAGACAATTTTTCCCAAGTTGATTAGATTTGGGTGTACCAGCGCATCTAGGGTGGAGAGCCAGACTGGTGTTTTCATATAATTCTGTTGTTTGATTTTGTTCCATATCACCAATAGAGCATGTGGTATATAGTGCCTTTGAAAATATTGATGTGCTGTGTGTCTTCCATATCAGAGAAATTCATGCCACCCTATTTGAATATGATGGCCCTCTAGTGTTAGTAATCTCTTGTTCCTTAAAGTTATCCACTCTTTAACCCAAGTAATTGTTGCAGCTTGATAGTACAGTTCCCAATCGGGCAGACAAAACCCTCTTCTTTCTTTTGAGTCTTGCAGTAATTTCAATTTGATTCTTGGTTTCTTTCCTTGCCGTATAAATTTCAACATTATTATATTCAAATTTCCAAAATATTTTTTCTCTAATTTTATAGGTATGTTTTGAAATAAAAAGTTCATTGGCAGAATATTCATTTTTATTGCGGCTATTCTGCCCATAAAGGAGAGTTGCAAGTTCTTCCATCTCTCCAAGTCTACGTTTATTTGGTTTTTTAGTTTAGTATAGTTATTCTCCTTGATCGTTACACACCTTGCAGTTAAGTAAATTCCTAGATATTTGATCTGTCCCCGTCCACACACACACACAAACACAGCCAGCCGAGGGTTAAGGAAGCACTTGGCACACACCCAGGTCTTTATCTCCAACTTGGCAGCGATATACACACCGTCTGCCAAGTGCTTTTATTTCCACAGAAACAGAAAGATAATATACTCAGCGTACAAGAGTCCAACAGAAATAATATTCCTCTCAGCAGTTTCGGACGATGCTTTAGTGACTATCCAAGGTTTATTTTTGTTCGTCACAGGGATCACTGGCCACCACCCTCTATTATATAGTCTCTGGGGTGTGGTCCAGTGACTCAGTTCTAATCCCTAGCACGCCTCCTGAGCTGCTACAATCGTTTATCACGCCTTCGGAGGCGTGCATCCAGGAATGACGTCTCTCCTTCACTCTCATCCGAGACACCTGTCTCCCGGCTAATCTCCTCTCCCTCGGCCAGCTCCTGAGACAGTGCCAGAGGGGAGGGGCCTGGAGAGGGAGGCCTGGCTGACTCCTCTTCCTCATGCTCGGAGCTTTCTTCCTCTGATGGGATAGGCTCAGAGGGCGGGGCCACAACAATATTTCACTTATATCATTAACTGAATGCTTATTCCCTTAGTCAAGTCATCTTTCTGTTTATTTGTCATATTCTTGGCTATCATTTTAGTTTTTTCCTTATTTACTTTTAATCTGGCGGTTACTCCATATTCCTCCAATACCTCCATAAGCCTCAGGCCTGATTGCAGTGGTTCCTCCAGGATGAAAACTAAGTCATCTATGAAGGCCTGAAGTTTATAAATTTCTCTTTTAATTTCCAATCCTTTAATTTGCGTATCCTTCCGAATAATCCTTGTCAATACTTCCAGTGTTAGTATAAACCAGCGGTTCTCAACCTGGGGATCGCAACCCCTTTGGGGGTTGAACGGCCATTTCACAGGGGTCGCCAAAGCCCTCTCTCGCCCCCCCATGCCTTCACTCACCCTCACTCTCTGCTCTGTTGGATCGCCGGCCGTTCGCTTACCCCGCCCACTCCCAATCTATTGCTGCCTCCTGAGTCCCAGCTGATGGCTAGAGGAAAAAAAACTGTTTAAATTCTTGCCGCGGGGCTTCAAAGGGCCGCCCTATAGCCAGTGGTGGGATTCTGCCGGTTCTAGGGGGTTCGGCCGAACCGTTTGTTAAATTGCTGGCTTGCCCCGCCCCTCCGCACCACTATTTATTGCCAATAAATAGTGGTGGCGAGGGGCGAGCGAGCCGGCAATTTAACAAATGGTTCGGTGTTTTTTTGTAATTTTATTGGCCCGCGGAGCTTCAGCATAGGCTAATTAGCCCTTGATTAGATCGGCTCCCGACTCTCAGCTGATTTGCTCTCAGCTGTTTTGCTCAGGGCTCTGCTGCTTGCTGGAGCAGATATTTTTTCCCCTAGCTATGCTGAAAAACGAAACTGAAAGTAAAGCAGGCTGTTGGCTTTGCTGTTGCTGCAACGTTGGAAAATTAGGCAGGCACATTTCTTTTCTTTTTCCTCACCAAAAAAGGTAGGTGCAAACAATGGGAAATTTAGGGAAAAAGAGGAGAGTTCAAGATTTTAAAACACAAAAGAAAAAAAGCTCTATTTAACTAGGGAATTGTAATAATTGAGATACTATTAATTGTATATTGTGTTGAAAGCAGAAATGATTAAGTTGTGGTTTGGAGGAATATATGGGGGAAATTATTTGGTTTATTATTATTGGTAAATATAATTAATTGATTTGTAAGAAATTGGATTGCATGGAAATAATTGGAATATTCATGTTCATATTGATTAATATGCAAAAAAAGTAGTTATATAACTAATTGATTTATATTAAATTGTTGAATTCATATTAAACAACTGTAATATTACATAATTAACCAATGTGAGGATGGATATAAAAATAGATGACAATGGGAAGGGGTATAATATAGAATAGAAGGGAAAAATTGAATTTGATTAAGATTAGAGATGAGGATGAAGGGTAATATTGGTTTTTTACAAAAATAGATGAGGAATAAATATGGCAAAAAGGAAATATAGAAATTGTAAATTTAATTGAAATGACTAAACACTGTTTAAATTTGTGAACCGGCCAAATACTCTGTTCAAAGAAAATATATTGTATGTTTGTATGTGTGTTTCTAATTATTGTTATTTATTCATATTTGTTCTCTTTTATTCTTTAAAGTTTAACAATTCATTCTTTATCTTAATATCTTTCTATTTGTTTGGGGTTGGCTTTCTTCCCTTTCATCTTTTTTATTGTACAGCAATCTTTCTCCTCAAACCTACCACCTCTCTCTTTTCTTTCCTTCTTACTTTCCCTTCCTCCCCCTCTTTTTCTCCTCCCTACTTCCTCTTCCTTTCTCCTTCTCCTCCTCTCTTCCTCCCTCTCTTACCCTCACTCCTACTCTAATTTCCCTTCCCTTCCTTCATCCCTCTCTATTGCTGTATCCTTTTATGCATATGGACTACTCAGAGGGCTGAAAAAGTTATTTCTGACTGGTCCTCGCACTTTTGACCAGTCCTCGAACTTACGACTGTCCTCACATTTTACGTTTTTGTCCTATCTTGTCACCATGATGAAGAGCAGCAGTTGTGAAATGGGTGACATGGTTGTTAAGAATGCTACAATGGGCATAAATGATGACCAGTCATAAGTGCGAAGACCGGTCAAAAGTGTGAGGACCTGTCAGAAATCACTTTTTTCAGCCCTCTGGGTAGTCCTTTTGTGCATATGGACTACTCAGAGGGCTGAAAAAGTTATTTCTGACTGGTCCTCGCACTTTTGACCAGTCCTCGAACTTACGACTGTCCTCACATTTTACGTTTTTGCCCTATCTTGTCACCATGGTGAAAAGAAGCAGTTGTGAAATGAGTGACACGGTTGTTAAGAATGCTACAATGGGCATAAATGATGACCAGTCATAAGTGCGAAGACCGGTCAAAAGTACGAGGACCTGTCAGAAATCACTTTTTTCAGCCCTCTGAGTAGTCCCTATACACATAGCCATGGCCACCCGGTCACATGACCAGCTAGCCACACCCACCCAGTCACATGACCTCCAAGCCATGTCCACAAAATAAGTAGTAAAAAAATTTAGAACCCACCCCTGATTGGGGTTCACCACAACATGAGGAACTGTATTAAAGGGTCGCGGCATTAGGAAGTTTGAGAACCACTGGTATAAACAATAACGGCGATAACAGACACTCTTGTCTTGTACCTTTCTAATTCTAAAGTTTTGCATCACCTTGCCGTTCACTATTACTCTAGCCTCCTGTTTAGAATATATTGCCATAAGCATATTTATAAATTTATCGCCGAAATCCATGTATTTTAATTGTAACATAAATTTCCATTTAACATTATCAAACACCTTTTGAGCATCTAGGAATAACAATACCACTTGTTTCTCTCTGTTTTTCATAATATTCTAGTATATCTAATATTGTTCTCATGTTATTCCTTATTTGTCTTTTGGGCAGAAAACCATTTTGATCAACGTGTATAAACTCGTTCAGAAACCTTTTCGATCGTTCAGCTACTGTTTATGTAAATATTTTATAGTCTATATTCAGCAAAGAAATAGACCTATAGTTTTTAATTATCATTAAGTCAGCATCCTCTTTCGGAATCAATGTAATATTAGCTTCCACCCCTGATGGTGGTATCTTCACTTCTGTTAGAACTGCATTGTATACCTAAAGTAATATTTGTCCTAGAGTGTCTTGTAATTTTTTGTATATTTCTGCTGGTAACCCGTTGGGGCCCAGTGTTTTATTATTCTTTTGGTTTTTTTATTGCCTCTATTAGTTCTGGCACCTTTATTTCTTCGTTTAACATACCTTTTATTTCTTCTGGAACTTTGGTCAAAATGACTTTCTCTAAACATTGTAGGGCTTTTTCTTCTGTGAAACTATCATTATCATTGTATAGTTTCTTATAAAACTCCTGGATTATGTTCTTTTCCCCCTCACTTTGATTCCATCTTCGTTTTGCAATTTACTAATCCACCTTTTCTCTTTCTGCTTCTTCAATTTATAAGCTAACCACCTCCCTGGTTTATTTGCATTCTCAAAGAAGTTTTGGTTAGTTTTCTTTATGTCTTGTACCAAATCCTCCTCTTCGAGGATGTTCAGTGTATGTTTAATTAAGTCCATTTGCTATTTTAGGTTTCTTTTTGAGGTTCCTTTTGTAACTCTACCACAAATTTTTTATATTCTTCTTCTAAGTATTTCTGTCGTTGCTTCTTCCTTTTGTTTTTGTTTGCCGTGTATGATATAGCAACTCCCCTCATATATGCTTTCGCAGTATCCCATAGGTTTGTATCTTCTTTCTTGTTTTCCTTAAAAAAACCCAACCATTTGTTTTTCCATCATCAGTCTGAATTCTTCATCCTTTAGAATCAATTTATTTAGAGTCCATTTTACAGTTTTCTTTTGTCCTTTCCAACTAACTCTCATTGGATCATGTTCTGCCCAGATATTTGTATCTATTTCTATTTCATTCACTTCAGAGTTTAATTCCATCGACATCCATACCATGTCAGTTCTGGACATTGGTGTCTATTAGAGTAGTATGTATACTGATTCCTCCCCTGATTTCTCTCTCTCCAAATATCCTGTACGTTTAGCTCATCTACCATTTTAAAGGTTCTAGGTAGAATTCTTCTAGTTCCCTTTTTTACTTTGTTGCTTTTGTAGTCTATTTTTTTTATCTATTATTGCATTGAAATTTCTTACAATACAGAAATCTCCTACAATAAATACAATCACCCTCTATGCCACGAATAGTATTATGTAATTTTTTGTAAAATTGTTCTTGTCCCCCATTTGGAGCATAAATTTCTACTAATAATACCCGTTTTCGATTTAATATTATTTCCACAGTCAGAATCCTTCCCTCCTCATCCTTATAGATTTGCTTGGCCAAAATTGTCTCTTTAATGTATAACACTACCCCTCTCTTCTTTTGTTGTGATAATGAAACAAATGTTTTCCCCAATTTGGGGTGTTCCAGTAGTTGTTTATATTTTTCTTTTATATGGATTTCTTGTAATGCTACTATATCTAGGTTCAATCTTTGTAGTTTGTTAAGGGTCTTCTTCCTTTTCAAGGGGGAATTCAACCGGTTGATATTCAGTGATAAAATCTTAAGCTCTTCTTGCATTCCTCTACCTATATCTGGGTCTTATATTCCTTGTTGTTCTAATCTCTCTCTGTTCCTTAAGTCTTTCCCTGTTACTCTCCGGTCTTTCTCCTTTTTCTTTTCCCTCTTCTTTGATTGTAGTTCCCTTTCTTCCGCAGCAGATATTCTTAGGTCTCTTTCTTCTATTACTTTCCTCTCTTCTGGTTCCTCCTCGTTACCAAAATGTTGATTATAAAAATCCTCCGCTTTGTCCAAAGTATCCACTCTCTTTTCTCACCATGAGACCATTAAACCTTCCAGTGTCAACCAAGTTTTCTGGGAGTTTTTAGCGCCTCTAGTTCTTGTGATTGGTCCGCACCTCAAAAAGGACTGCTATCCTCTAGGAATTGCCTCCAGGTGAGGAGGATTTACTAGATTGCATATGCTTCTTTCTCCCAGACAGCCCGACATCTTTCTGCTAAAAGAGTTTGTGAGAGATGTAGGCACAAGGTTGTAGCTTCCCTTTCAAATTCTTTTGAAGGAGCAATGCCCTCACCTCCACATCACTAGTATTCACCTGAATGATAAATGGCTTCCCTGAGTCAGGATGCTTCAGCACCAGATTGGCTGCAAAAAGTCATTTTAACTTCTCGAAAGAGGCTTGGCATTCCATTGTCTATTTCAGTGATTGAGGCTGAAATGGGGCTGGAGCCTTCCCCCACCCCTTGCCATTGTTCCATCCAGCTGGGAGAACTATATGATTTTTTATTCCCTCAACTGCATGCCCAGTTTTCCCAAGGCTAATCAGGGATCTGGTACACCGAGAATCTAGCAGGGCAGTCAGGAGTCCCTTGCATCCTGAGGAAGTCAGCATTATTTCTACACTTGTGGAGATGATGGTGCCACTTACCATCGGGTCATCTTCTCCCTTCCTATCCTTTTGTAAATGGCTGGAGGCTTAACCCTCGTTGCTAGGTGGGGTGAACTCTACAACATCCACTCCTTTTGCGGGGGGCTTCCTTCAGTTTGGGTGGACCTTTATCTCTCCTTGGAGGGCCTCGGGGATGGGTGACAGTGGCTGGCTGTGGGGCAGAGCACTCTGACGCTCAGTGTCCCTCTTTGTTGCAGTGAAAGCACACAATGAGGCCCCAATATGCTTGGCTGACTTGGGGGGGAGTGTCTCCCTTTCCTCCTTTTTGGATGCTTCATTTTTCCAAAGCATGGTGACTTCAGTCTTGTCACCCATGTATGCTCGCAGAATTCAGCCAGGTTGATTTCCACTTCATTGACTAAGATGTACCACCCTTGGAAGGTCTGCCAAGCTCCTTGGGACAAGCAGTTGTAGTATATCTCCTTAGCCAGTCCTTCTCGAAAGTGGGTCATCAGCAGGCATTAGGGCGATTCCCCCAGTTGGCTGGCTAATCTCTGGAATTCTTGGATGTATTCCACCACCAGCCATTTGCCCTGTTTAATGACTCCAACGCAGGTCTCTGTTCATTCATCAGTGAAGGGATCATCAAATTGCCTTCTCAAGGCTTGCATAAAGGCATCAAAATGATACAGTTCGATGATATCATTGTCATGGACGGCCACTAGCCACTCTGTTGCGTCCCCATCCAAAGTTAGAGCCAGTTAATGCTGGCTGCATCATCTGGATACATTGCTCCATGTAATGCCAGGTCTGGGCCCAAGAAGTATTTGGTTCCCCATCAAACTTGATCATCATGGGAGGCGGTTGGTGGTCTGCCTGAATCAATAGCTGCACCAGAGCCTAGTTAAGCCGCTGGCAGAGAACAAGGTGTTGCGGCAGCCACAGTAGCAGGGTCCAACGCCAGGGCTGCTGCCCCCTGGGCCAATGACTGCCTTTCCAGACCTTTGAATTTCTCCCTCAGTTGGTCCACCGCAGGGCTGAGAGCGATAGAGGGGAACTTCTAATTGGAGTTATCCCACTCTGCGGCAGCTTCCTCACACAACATTTACCCTTGGAGAAGGCTCTTTGGGTTCGCCTGTTCTCCCTACCCCCCAGGACTATTGGGCCTTCAAGCCTCAGAGAGCCGATTCCTCAGGTTGCTCCTCTGGTGCAGTGGATGGCCCCACAGGTTTTCCCCCCAGTAGCCTTCAGGCAGGCTCTGGCAGTCTGAGTAGTTTGGGCCTCCTGTGGCAGTCCTTTATCTTGGCTGGCTGTAGCTTCTCACATGGCTCAGTTGGGCTTCCATCCCTCCCTTCTTCCTTACATTCCAATCTTTCTCTCTACCCCCTTCCCCTGATGCTCATGAACCTTGGATACGTGAGATGCAGTCATGAGAATAATTGAGTTCCACCTCATTGTACCAATAATATATCAATTTGATTTTATCTGCTCCACCCGCTGATGTCCAGAAATAGTGTCATTTCAATTATTTGAAGACTTTATCAATGAAGAAATCATTGGTGAAGTGCAGAACTTAGGTGTCCTTTTTCCAAGTCCAATGCTCATTCTCATTCTCTCTCCCTCCCTCCTCCCTCTCTCAATTTTTAACAAAAAGAAAAAAGATATAAAGAAATGTCTTCCAATCTTTATTTCAGCACTTACAGTTATAAATCTAAAGATACATTGTGACTCTTCTTTTTATACATAGTCCTTGACTTATGACCACAATTCAGCTCAAAAAAATTATTGCTAAGCAAGGCAGTTAAGTGATTTTTGTCTCATTTTACTATCATTTTTGCCACGATTGGTAAGTGAATCACTGCAGTTATTAAGTGAATCATGTGATTGTTAAGCGAATCTGACTTCCCCCACTGACTTTGCTTGTCAGCTGGGAAGGTTACAAATGGTTTTAAGTATGAAAAATGGTGATAAGTCTTTTTTCAGTGCTGTAACTTTGAATAATCACTAAGTGAATAGTTTTAAGTCAAGAACTATTGGTACTTCTTTTATCTAATCATCAAAAACATAATTCATATTCATTTTTTCTTTTTAATTAAAAGTCTACTCACCAATAAACATGCTGTCTTTTTTCTAATTAAACAATTCAATTTGAACCATTTCTGTGAGTTTTGCAGTCCGGATCAACTAATCAATCAGAATACAGCTATATATGTAAATGAAAAGAACAAGCTTAAAAATCCTAGCCTTTTAAAATTGAAAATATGGAGAATTGGGAGGATGAATATGAGACACTAAGGGAGATGTTTCAAAAAATAAGGGAGGCATTTAAGGGAAATAAAGAAGCAGAGGATTGGTTAGATTGCAAAAAAAGAAAGAGAAAAGATGAACGAGAAGCAAGAGAAACGAGATAATATTGAAAAGGAAATAATTGAAAAAAAGATAAAGATGATTACACTGGGTTCAATAGTGATAGAATAAAAATGGATAAGGGAAAATACATCTCAAAATGAAGAGAAGAGAAATAAATGGGGAAAGATTGAGAATGAAAAGCAATAGAGTTAAAATTAAAGGAAAAAGGCTGAATGGGAGGAGATATAAGCAAAGGAAAAAGAAGAAGGTAAAGAAATGGGAGAAAGGGAGGAAAACATCAAGAAAGGGAACTGTGGAGAGACTAAGAGAAAATGGTTAAGAGTCAGTGAAAACGTTAATTTGTTAATAAAGAGAAGGATGCTAGTTGTAGAAATTGTGTGTGAAAATGCTGTTAAATGAAAAATAAAACAATGTGATATTGAAAGAAGCACTAAAAGGAGAGAATAAATTATAAGATAATAATTAATTGAAATTAAGATGGAAATTAAATTTAAAACTGAATGAAATTGAAATGCAAAAAATGATTTAAATAATATACTTGTAAGAAGTAAAGTAGAAAAAATATATTGTTAAAAGTAAAAAGTCTAAGGATTGGAAAATTGTTTGAGTAAAGAACAAATATAAAGATATTAAGATAAAGAATGAATTGTTTAAAGAATAAAAGATAACAAATATGAATAAATAGCAATAATTAGAATTTAAGGGCAAATAAAGATGTTGTTTATCTAAGCAAGCATAGAAATATTGAGACATAATAAAAGGAAAGGGAAAAAAGATTTTGGCAAAAACTAATTGAATAAAATGTATTTGAATTTGATTAATTGTATAAGATAAGATATGGCCAATACTCTGTTCAAAAAAGATGTGGGTAAATTTTGGGGGGGGAACCAATAAAACTTGTTTTAAAAAAAAAGAGAGAGAGAGAACAATGAGTTAAGCATTTCTGCTTTCTTTCTACTGCCTGTTACTTACTTCTCTCTTTAGTGGACTGTTTCCTTGACTGTTTCCTTATTATTTATATGTTGAAAGAAAGTTCTTTTATTATCTTTGACTTTTGTTGCAAGTCTTTGTTCATTCTGAGCCTTTGCTTTCTTGACTTCATCTTTGCAGATTGGGGCTATATGCTGGTATTCTGCCTTAGTTATGTGTCCCTCTTTCCATTTTTTGTACTTATCCTTTTTGTCTTTAAGTTTATCAGAGATATCTTTATGCAACCATGCTGGTTTCTTGGATTTCTTGTTCTTCTTTTTCAGTGTTATTGTGTTGGACTGGGCTTTTATGATCATAGTTTTCAGAGTTTCCCAAGCTTCTTGGGTTGTTTTCCCCTTTAGGATTTTTATCCATGCAATTTTGCTTGTCTTGTCTCTGAGTTTGTTAAAATCAGCTCTTTTAAAGTTTAAGACATTGGTTGGATTATATTCTATTGCTTCCAATCGAATTCCAATATAACATGGTCTCGTCCAAGGTTCTGGCAACTTCAACTCCCTCTATCACTTCTTCTCTATTAGTAAGAATTAGGTCAATATAGCTTTTCCTCCAGTTTCCCCCTCTACCTTTTGGATGACAAAGTTGTCAGCTAAATTGGTTAGGAATCTCTTCAGTCTCCCAGTTGCTGCAGAGTGTCTCCCAGTTGATATCAGGGTAGTTAAAGTTTTCCATTAATACTGTGATATGTCTTCTACATACATTTAATTGGTTAGTAAAGAGTTCATCAGTTTCTTCTGCTTGGTTGGGTGGCCTGTAGTATACTCCTATAGCAATGCCATTTGTTCCCTTTTTACATTTATCCATATGGATTCTAGGAGGTGCTCATCCTTACTTTTGTGTATTTCTAAAGAGCTGTAGTGGTATTTTATATATAATGCATTTCCATCTACTTTTTTGTTAGGTCTATTTCTTTTGAATAGCTTGTATCCTTCCATCAGTACATTCCAGTCATGAGTTTCATCCCACCAAGTTTCAGTAATGGTAACTATATCATATCCCCCTTCTTGTACTAAATTTAAGGTCCTGCCTTGCTAACCTTCTCAAGAAAGCAGAACTCTTGAAATGAATGGCATTTCAAAAAGAACTTTTATTGAAAGACAGTAATAGCCGATAGTATAGGCCCATGATGCCAAACCTATGACACACGTTGAATTATGGGTGTGGGTGCGCACACGCACGACCCACGCTTTTGGCATGCGACGGCAAAAAGGCTAGCCATTACTGGTATAGGTAGTATCTGAATTTTACGTGCTGGATCATTAGGTTAAACCGGTCCTTCCAACGCCCCTCCCAATGTCCAATTCAATTTTGAGCCAATCCCAAGGTGCGAAGATGTTGTGAGAACTTCGGTCTGAGAAGGTGATAACAGGCAGTTCCTGTGGTTGTAAGACAAAACAGATGGCTGAAGGCATATTCTTTCCCCCCTCCCAACATCCCAAAGATATATCAGAGCAGAGAAAAAGAACAAAGGAAAACCTCATGCAAGCATAGCCCGAATCATTCCCCCCTCCAGAATGGCAAGATCCCGATAGAGATCAATGGGAGCTGACACACTGCCCCCGTAAGAAAAGGAGATGTCCCTCTGGAGACAAAATAATAAAGGGAAAGACAACAATAAGAACAATTAGGTTTGTCAGGGTAGAGTTGGTGGAAGTGCTTGATTAATCTAGGGCAGTGATGGCAAACCTTTTTTCCCTTGGGTGCAAATTCCTCCTCATGCTACCCCGCTCCCCTGTGCAGGCACACATGACCCCTCCTGCACTCACTCCCCGCGCATGCGCGCACAACCACCCCACGCCCCGTTTTGGGCCTAGCAAGCCTCCCTAAAGTCTCCAGAGGCCAAAAAATGGCCCATTTCTGGACTTCTGGTAGGCCTGATTTTTGCCCGCTGGAGGGTCCAGAGGTTTTCCTGGAGGCTCCAGGAGGGCTAAAACGGCCTCCAGAGGCTAGAAACGGCCCGTTTCCAGTCTTCCGGTAGGCCCGTTTTTTGTCCTCCCAGAGCCTCTGCACAAGCCCTGTACTTACCTGACATCTAAAGCAGGCCATGTGGAGGCTCCTGGGAGGGGCAGGGCAGCATGGGTATGCACGCGCATCTCCCACATGTGCGACAGAGACCCAAAAATCAGCTGGCTGGCGGGAGGTGCACGCGCATACGTGGTGGAGCTGATCTAGGGTGATAGCTCGCATGCCCACAGAAATGGCTTTGCATGTCACCTATGGCATGCCATAGCTTTGCCATCACTGATCTAGGGGCTTTAATGTCTTTTTTGTTAACCCATTCGTTTTGAGGAGAGGTGTTTCCAGCCCACTAAAATACTGGGTGGACTCATGGTGCTGTCTTGAATCAAGGATCTCTTTAATCATAAAATGTTGTTTGTCCTCTATCATAATGGGTTGTGTTAAGGTGGGGGGGCATGGGTTGTAAGACCGAGGTCACTTCAGGTTTTAATAGGCTGCAATGGAAGATTGGGTGAACTTGCCACAACGACTTAGGTAATTGCAGCTCCATTGTGACCGGTTTAATAATGCAGGTAATAGGGAATGGTCCTAAGAACTTTGGTCCAAGTTTTTTAGATGGTTGCAGTGTCAAGGTGGCAATTAATCCCATTCCCCTTTGGGGTAATTGCACTTAATTAGAGACGGACCGTGGCTTTTCCTTGAAGTATACTTTTAAAAAAATAAACCCGAGATACATTCTAATAAAACACATAATTTATTATAAAGAAGTAAAAAACAATCTTTCTAGCTATTAATTACATCTTGGCAGCGTTTCTGCCTTACCTCTTGGCAGGCGAACAAAGAAGTTAGAAGGAAAAAAAAATGTGGACATGCGCAGTAGCTTATAAGGTGCTCAGCATCTACTGTAAGTCTTAGAATGGGAGTCCAACTGACAAATACAAGAACGCAGTGACAATCCCCTTCTGTGTCAGTTGAGCGGACATCAAGTACATCATCAAATAAGGCACATCGTCTTACGCAGATACTTGTGCTGAGCTGCTGGAAGCAGTTTGTTGAGTTTATCAGACCCATCGAGGGCCAATGACCCTTTTGTTTGCTGGAGGTTTTGCAGGTGTAAGCACCTTAAGTTTCTTTAGACTGTTCATTTCAGCCTACATTGCCTCATACCACTTCTCCTGCTCTGAGTCAGGAAGCTGCTTGATTTGTGTGAACGTATCAGGTGGAAGTGTAACATTGCAAATCAAAGGCAAGGGTGTTTTTGTCAGTTGCCACGAATATCGCTGTGGAGGGATCCCCTTTGTGGTCCTCTTGGAACGTTTCGGAACAACAGATCAGTCTTCTTCTGCTTCGTCCTCGTCCTCACATTCGTCGCTAGCGTCAGCATCAGCGGCTTGCGAAGACAGAACATCAGGTTGAGAAGAACTAGTGGAATCTTGATCATTGATCTGCATGGCATCAGCAGTGTCATCTCTAGGAAAATAAACTCCAGGATCATTGGAATGAATCCTGGACCAGTCAACATCTTCCTCAAAATTAGCATATTGGGAAATCACAATTATATTTTTGGAGTCAATAAATTTGCTCCATTTTGAGTTATCATCAATGCCCATAAATCTCAGTCTCTTTGCTGCTGGACCTCCTTTTCTTCTTTGAGCTAAGGGAATATTCACCATAGCATATGAACCAAAAATATGGATGTTTTTGAGATTGGGCATGTAGCCATACAACATGAAGAAAGGAGTCTGATTTATTACACTGCTCCAAGTACGGTTGACAATGTAATTTGCATTTTTGATAGTTTTACCCCAGTATGGCATACTAAGGTTGGCGTCTTCTAGGAGACAACTCATCATGGTTTGCAGTACCCCTTGTCGTCTTTCTAAGACTCCGTTTTGAGCCGGCGTGTAAGGGGCTGAGGTTTGATGAAGAATTCCATTCTTACACATCCAGTCCTGGAAATGCTGAGACAGCAACACGATCACTCTGGATTTGAACTTGGTGTTGGGTAGAAACAAGAGCAGCAAAGTCTTTAAAGATCTGAAAGGTCTCAGATTTTTCTTTCATAGGATATACATATCCATATCTAGAGTAATTATCAACAATTGTTAGAAAATATTTTTTACCACCAAGTGTTGGCTTAAAAGGACCAACTATGTCAGTGTGAACCAAATCAAAAATGCATGTTGACAGGTGTGTAGTGCGTTTGGGAATGGCTGCTGCTTTGGATTTGGCTTTCTTGCAGACAGCACAATCCAAAAACATCTTACACCCCTTTAGATCCAAACCTTTTGCGAACTCTGGCATCTTCCTAAGAACACGGAAACTGGCATGTCCCAATCTTCTATGCCACTTATGGATACACCTGGAATGTAAAGGTTTACCAGTTAGTGATTTCTCAACATTAACAGTTTTATAAGGAACCCTAGGCTTGCTCTGAGCAACCTGTTTCCTAATTTTCTTTTTATTGGCTTTAGGAGCCTTTGGAGTAGCAACAGGATCTCTCTCTGGAATATCTCTCTCTGGGCCTGTGCTCTCCTCTTTTGGAGCTTGCATACTTGCCTGTGCTTGTGATTTAGGCTTTGGCTTTAAGAAATAAACACCACCAATTAACATGGTTTCAGCAACAATATCTCCATTTTTAACTATATAACTTGCTTTTTCAAGGTGGTGAACCTGGAACTTTAACACTCTAGACAAGTGAACCTGACTAAGCAAATTACTATTTGCTGTTGGTATATAATAAACATCAGGAATGAATGCATCGAGCTCTTCAACATAAACAGTTCCTTTTCCTTTGACCTGACAAGGATGTTTGGAAAAAGAATAAAGTTCATGTAGTTCAGGTTCAGGCTCATGCATCTCTGTGAAAAGTTCCTTTCTGTAGGTAACATACAACACTGCACCACTGTCCAAAGTCCACATAAGTCGTCTGTCGTACTCTGGTCGAGGCTGTGGATTGTTGGTTAAAGCCAATGTGGTGAGCAGAGGTTGCGGATCATGCCTGGGACCACGACGACATTGTCTTCCGCCCCTGCCTCCTCTGGAATCTGTTCCTCGGGGCTGGTACGAGACGGGAGCTGGAACTCGTTGGGGACAATCCCGGGTGGCATGTCCCACACGATTACAGATATAGCATCTTGGCATCCTTGGAATGTAGGCTCTTCCTTGGAAGGGATGCCTCGCTGGAGCTCTTGATGCGGGTGGTCCTCTCAAATGTGGAGTAGCTAACATGAGTGCTTCTTCTTCAATTAAAAGTCTGCATATATGATCCACTGTGCGTTGAGCAGTAGGCACTTGATTAATCTTTGTAATGGCATCTTTCCATTCATAATTCAATGAGTTAACAATAATGCTGATCATTTGAATATCATCAATAAAATAGCCTCTTTCTCTCAATTCTTTTCTTATTCCTTTCAGTTTGGTTAAATGTCCTCCAATTTGTTCACCAGGTTTCAATCTCAAACCATGGAACTCAGACATGAGCAAACATGAAGATTCAATTGAAACAGGCCTGTAGCAATTTTCCAATTGGACCCAAATTTGTTGGGCTGTTGCATCAGGTGGAAAGGTAACCTGCAGTTCAGTATCCATGGACATCAATAATGTTGTGCAAGCTTTAGTCTCTAAGTCTCTTATTGCAGGAGTCCATGGCTGAGCAGGAAGATTAAAGACCATACAGTGGGTACCTTCTCTACGAAATAACAATCCAATCTCACTGACCCAGGCCTGTCCTGACATCTTTAATTTTGACTCACCAGCCAGTGGAGCAACAGAAGATGCTAGTTGAGGAATATGCATT
This sequence comes from Pantherophis guttatus, assembly GCF_059756535.1. Taxonomy (NCBI): domain Eukaryota; kingdom Metazoa; phylum Chordata; class Lepidosauria; order Squamata; family Colubridae; genus Pantherophis; species Pantherophis guttatus. Next base: position 113,947,942 of record NC_142065.1, on the reverse strand, counting down.
TGGTTTGCTGGCTGTGCCGGTAAAAATACTTGTTGTGCTTGTTGTGGACCAAAAAATGGCCCTGGTTGTGCCACTGAAGGTGGACCAGGAGCTGGTCCTGGTTGTATGGCTAGAGGCATTTGTGCGTGCACTTGTGGCTGAGGCTACTATATTGGAATCTGCTGCTGTATTTGAATTTGTGGGTGTTGTGCATGCACCTGTGGTTGTTGTGCTCCAGCTGCCACTTGTACTTGAGTTGCAATATTAATGTGACCCGCTGGAGATGCAGTCATTTGTCTTTGCTCCATCTAAAAGGACACCAGCACCACCAGGGAGTGCTGAAGATTGGGCCTGTGAAGACACTTGTGGCATTGCAGTCTGAATATCTGAGTGAGTTAGGGACATGTTTAATATAGTCTGATGTAATACTTGTAATTGTTCTTGCAAACTTCAATGCATTTCAGCTTTATCTAGTAAATTACTTTCGCCAGGAGATGGTGCTGCAACTTTAGTTTTAGGCTGCTCAATTAACTTTTCTGCCTTCATGGCATGATGTGTAATTTGAGAAGAGAGAACGTCATGTGACAATTGTGACGTGTACACAGCTCTCTGTTCTGATTTGTCTGACACAATATCCTCTAGGGGGTGTGTCTTATGCTTCGGAGAAGAAGGCAAAATGGAGGTTTTAGGGGTTTGAAAAACACGAGACTCTCTCTTATCTGGCTCGAGCATAGATAAAGCCATTTTTGCCTGGTATAGCTCACGTTCAAAAAATTCTATGTGGTCATGATAGCTTTTTATAGCTCGCTCATGCAGGGTGAGCTCAGAGCTTCGAGGAGAATAATAAATTACTTCTCTGTCTGTGTGGGAGGAAAAAGAGCCTTGGTAGTACAGGGGTTTAAGGCACCCTGTTATTAAGCTGGTTATTAAGACCAGCTGCCTGCAATTACTGCAGGGTTCGAATCTCGCCAAGGCTCAAGGTTGACTCAGCCTTCCATCCTTTCTAAGGTAGGTAAATTGAGGACCCAGTTGTGGGGGCAATAAGCTGACTTTGTATAAATATACAAAAGGATGAAGGCTATTGCTGAGCACATTGTAAGCCGCCCTGAGTCTTCGGAGAAGGGCGGCATATAAATCAAATTTAAAAAAAAAATGCTCAGCCGTTTGTGAAAACTTTGGCCTTGCACTAAGCGTTTCAAATTCAAAGGGTTCTCGGAGAACTGTTTGAGAGCTTGCATAATCAGAAGGGGATGTCACTGACCTCAGTTGCAGCATGTCGCCTTCAAGAGCAGCTTTTCTGTCCTCTTCCTCCTGAAGCCTCTTTAAGAGCATTTCATCCGTTTCTCCTCCCACGGCTCCTTCTTTCAGCCGGGTGGCTGAAGCAAGGGGTTGGAAATTTGAAAGCCTTCTTTCTATCTCCTCTTCGTCGGAGAGATTCAAATCTTTAATAGAGAATGCTCTGAGTTTCATTTTCCCTTTTTTCTTCTTTTTTCGCATTTTAGCGGTCAATCAGTGTTCCGCAGTCGCTAAATTAATCATCTGTCTAATTAGCCTAGACGCTTATCAGTTAAAGTAACAAGCAAGGAAAAAGCCATAAATCAATCCAAACCATCCTCTGCTACCACATTGTCAGGGTGGCAATTAATCCCATTCCCCTTTGGGGTAATTGCACTTAATTAGAGACGGACCGTGGCTTTTCCTTGAAGTATACTTTTAAGAAAATAAACCCGAGATACATTCTAATAAAACACATAATTTATTATAAAGAAGTAAAAAACAATCTTACTAGCTATTAATTTCATCTTGGCAGTGTTTCTGCCTTACCTCTTGGCAGGCGAACAAAGAAGTTAGAAGGAAAAAAAAAATGTGGACATGCGCAGTAGCTTAGAGATAAGGTGCTTAGCATCTACCGTAAGTCTTAAAATGGGAGCCCAGCTGACAAATACAAGAACGCAGTGACATGCAGGGACTGTAAGAACTGAATGGAAAGGTAGATCTGATCCCCATATTTAAATGGTTTAGGCTCCACTCTCTTTTTGTCTGCTTGAGCCTTGTAGGCTGCTTTCGCTTTGTCTAGGGCTGTGTGGACCATGAGCCAGGTGGTCTTTGGCTGATTGATCCACTCCTTTAGGGAGGGGATTGTTGGTTCAGTAGTGGATAGTTCAGGCATCGGGTTAAATTCTTGGCCTGTGGCTACTTGGAATGGGGTAAAACCCATGCTGGTGTGCACTGAATTGTATGCTACCTCAGCAAATGGGAACAGGTTGGTTCAGTTGTCCTGTTGGTAGTTAATAAAGCATTGGATACATTGTTCTAGAACTGTTAACATATTCCATGGCCCGATTTGTTTGAGGATGGTGACTAGAACTGGAGCCCTGGTCATTTCCCAAAAGATCCAAAAGAGCTTTCCAGAATTTGGAGGTGAAATGGACCCCTCGATCTGATATAATGCAGTGTGCAGCACCATGAAGTGGTATATGTTAAGTAAGAACAGTTTTGCTAGACATTTGGCCGTTGGGATTTTCTGGCATGGGACAAAGTGGACCTGTTTTGAAAAAAAGTTCAGCACTACACAAATTACTTTGTTCCTGGAGCTTGCTGGGAGTTCTATGATAAAATCCATAGACAGGGCCCGACAGGGAAGGCTAAGATGTGATCCGCTTCGTGCTGAGTGAAACAAGGCCGACGCCCCACTCTGTGGGGACAAAAATGGCAACTGGAGTGAGAGAACTGAATTGGCCATAGGATATTTTGGGTGCTGTTGGGTCCTTTACAAACCTAATGAACTAGTGCTGAGATGTGCTTTGATATACTAAACATAGGTCCATCATCTCTGTCCAATCCCATTCACTTACTCTTTCTGCATTTCTCTTGCCCATTTACTTTATGTCAGGTGTCAAACTGGCAGCCAGTGGGGTGGATGCACCACACACAGACCACGCCCACCCCAGCTCCGTGAATGGGGAAAACGTTGTGAAAGTCATTTGACAGCAACATGATGCAGCGAGTTTGACACCTGTACTCTATGTATTTGTGTCTGTGTGTGTGTGCACATCTGCTATCCTTTGAATATTATATTCCTGATGGTAATTGCCCTGGTTTGCTAATTAACTGTCTTCTGTTATTCCACGCCCTGGCCTGGAAAAGTGAACGTGGGCTGAGCCAAAATGGGGGGTACGGTAATAGGAGGATGTGCGATGCTGCCCACACTGAGTTGGTTGAACCGCTCCGGTAGACCAGCCAGGAATTGGCTTTGTGTTGGCGGCGAAAAGCCCCACTCCCAGAAATTGCTGAGATCAGCTGGTCTTGGTGCTCTCCACTCGAGGGCCTTCTTATGCTCCATTCTGCTCGCCCCTATCTGCGGTTCCCACAGCATCACCCGGTCAGCAACTCCTGGGATGGCACGGCTCCCGCAGCCTCGCCCCATAGAGAGGGATCCAGTTGAGCGGCTTGCCAAGGCGCCAGCTCTTTGAGCCGGGCACCCTGTCAGCGTTCCGGTCTGGCAGTGTCTGCTGCCTTCACCACAGACTCCGAAGGGGAGTAGATGGTTTTGAGGTAGACCATCTAATCAGTCCCAGTGGTTCCCTCTGTGGTCGCTTTTCTCTCCTCCATCTTCCCTAAGCCTTTACGCTGCCCGGTGTCGGGTCGGCACTCAGGACCCCAAACAGCACCCTGTGTTCTGCCCCAGCTACAGGTCCCAAGAAGTGTAGCACACACACACAACTCCAAAAACTCCATTTAATATAAACAGACCCCTTTCAAAATGCAGGCTTTAACCACAAATGTCCTTATCAGCCTGCTATGAATTACAGAGATTAAACAAAGTCCGACAAGGGTTGGCAATCAGCCCAGAAACCAAGTTGTAACAAAAAACTCACTCTCAAAATGTTCTGCGTAGGATCAAACTGTCAGGTATGCTTCCTTCAAAGTCCAAGAAAGAATGACTCCAATTCCATTGTTTTAAAGAAAAAGGTACTTTTACTGGAAAATGAAATGATTGCAACCAAGGAAAAGCAGAATCTGACGTAAAAGCACGAAAATTACAGATAGAAAGCATCCCTCCCACTGTCCAACGTAAATCATCCAATCCAAAGGTCTCCCAGGGGTCAGGTGGAAGCACACATCTGGCGGTGTCATCAATCAGGAATGCCGTGGCCGTTGACCCAATAGCAGCTTCAAAGATGCAGTACTATATCTTAGGAATTACTTTCGTTTCTCTCTCCAGTACGCTTATAAATCAATGCTAGCTTCCCCCCCCCCCCGTTACCATGGCAGCCAAAGCAGGAAAAGGCGGAGGCTGACATTTGGCCCCCCTCTAGAAGAAAGGAAACCCTTATTCCTGAAAGAGAGGAGAAAGGAGGTAACAACACAATACAATATACATATATAGAAATTAGGATTTATCAGGATATTTGGTGTGAAACAACTGTACTTTCTTTGGCGCCCGGACATCACGTTTGTTCACCCATTCAGCTTTAGACAATGAGAAATGTTTCCAGGCCACCAGATATTGCACTTTACCGTGATGCTTCCTGGAATCCAAGATCTCCTTAACCTCAAAATATTGTTCCCCTTCAATCAGTATGGGAACAGGAGGAGACCCTTGGTCCGGACATAAAGGGGACTAATGTTCCGGTTTAAGCAGGCTGACATGAAACACGGGGTGAATTCATCGCAAATTTTTTGACAATTCCAATTCAACCGTGACTGGATTAACGATTCGAGTAATTGGGAAAGGGCCCACATATTTGGGTCCAAGCTTCTTTGATTTTTGGGGGGTTTGTAAATATTTGGTAGAAAGGTAAATCATGTCCCCCACTTTATAAGCATGTGCCGGACACCTCTTTTTTTTTATTTTTATTTAAAAAGTTTTACAAATACATTTTCTCCCCAAATCCCCCCCCCCCACAAACCCTCCCTAACCCTCCCCTCCTCCCATGACTTCCTCAGGATAAAATCCAAATCAAAATTACATTTTTTGAAACTTAAACCCCTCCACCCCCTGTATACTATTTATATCTTCATAGAACTCAGTTAATCTATCCCTACATAATACATTCAGCTAAAAGCTATCTGATATTTCCTAGTTTGATATTTATTCTGCACATAATCTATCCATTTTTTCCACTCCCATATATAAGTCTCTTGAGTTCGATCTTTTAAATATGCTGAAATCTTCACCATCTCTGCAAAACTGGCCATCTTCAAAGTCCATTCTTCAATAGTGGGCATAGCATCATTTTTCCAATATTGGCCTATAAATAATCTCGCTGCTGTCACCATATACAATATCAGCTTTGTTTCACCCAATGTAAAACCCTTAACTATACTCAATAAAAACAGTTGTGGAGAAAACTGAAGTTTTTTCTTCAAAACATTTTGCATAACCCACCAAATTATCCAAAAAGGCTTATCCAAAAAGCCTTCGCTTTCTTACAGGTCCACCATATATAATAATATGTGGCATCTAAACAATCACATCTCCAACATTTTGGTTGAACATTAGGATACATGCACGATAGTTTCTTAGGATCTAAATGCCACCTATAAAACATTTTATAAAAATTTTCCCTCAAGTTCTGCGACTGTGTAAATTTAACATTCTGGACCCATATTTTTTCCCATGTTTCCAACATCACTGGTTCTGCAAAATTTTGTGCCCACTTTATCATACAATCTTTAACCAGTTCATTTTCCGAGTCTCTTTCTAACAAAACGTTATAAACCCTCTTAATATGCATTGGACCTGTCTCTTTTATATGTCTAACCAATTCTTCTTCATGCATCATTATACCAAGTTTTTGATCTTCTTTCCATCTCAATTGGAGTTGATTATACTGTAACCAAGTTAAATTAATCCCTTCTTCCAACAGTGTTTCTAATGTCTTTAGTTGCCATCTTCCCCCATCCATAAAAAGAACTTCTTTGTATAAACCCCCCCCGAGTGACATTATATTTGTATTCCGCATAATATGACCAAGATCCAGCCATAACGGTATTTTGTAATCCCATTTGAGTCGGTGCTTCTTCCAGACTCTCGTCAAAGAGTTCCTAAGTATGTGGCTTTTGAATACTTTGTCCACTTTGTTCTCGTAGAATAAATATGCATGCCAACTAAATTCAAGATCATGACTTTCTATATTCAATATTCCAGTCTTTATCCTTCCAAACCAGTCACTTGCTTGCGTCAAGGCCGCTGCTTCATAATACAGTTGTAGGTTTGGAAGTTTAAGGCCTCCCCTTTCTGGGACATCTTGCATAATTTTCAGTTTAACTCTCGGTTTTTTCTCATTCCAGACAAACTTATTCACTCCTCTTTGCCATTCACTCAGTTGTTTATCACTTTTAAGCACCGGAATCATTTGAAACAAAAAAAGAAATCTAGGCAAAACGTTCATCTTAACTGCTGCTATTCTTCCAAGTAGCGACAGCTGCAGTTTTTTCCAGGTCTCCATATCCTTTTGTACCTCTCGCCACAACACCTCATAATTATTTTGAAATAATTTTGAATTTGAATCTGCAACTTGAACTCCTAAATATTTAACCTTTGATACTATTTCAAAGCCTGCCTTGCTTTCAAGTTCCTGCTTTCGAACTTGTGTCATATTTTTAACTATCATCTTCGTTTTTTTCTGATTCAGTCTAAATCCTGATACCATACCATATTCTTCTATAATGTCTTTCATCTGGATTATTGATTCCATCGGCTTTGTTAGGGTAACAACCAGATCATCTGCAAATGCCCTAGTCCTGTAATCTTCTTGCCTAATAACTATTCCATGTAAAGAATTTGAGTCCCGTATTGTATTCAACAAGACTTCTAGTGTTAAAATAAATAACAATGGGGATAGCGGACAACCTTGTCTTGTTCCTTTTTCAATACTAAAATTTGTAGTCAAACTTCCAATAATAATAATTTGTGCCATTTGTTGTTGATAAATTGCTGCAACTGCCTGTATAAACTGATCCCCAAAGTCCATTTTTCTTAAAGTCTTTAATAGAAAGTTCCAATCCACTCTATCAAAGGCCATCTCCGCATCCAAAAACACCAGCACTGCAGAGATCTGTTTATTCTTCTCAAGATATTCCAATAAGTCTATTATTTGCCTTACATTATCCTTCATGTATTTGCCTTCTATAAATCCTGCTTGATCATGATGAATCACCTCTTGAATAACTGGCATTAACCTGTTGGCTAATACTTTTGCAAAAATTTTGTAGTCATTATTCAGAAGAGATATTGGTCTAAAATTCTCAGGTTTTTTAAGACCTGCTTGCTCTTTCGGTATCAATGAAATATAAGCTGCTTTCCATGAGGGAGGTATTTTACCCCCTTGTTGTATACTGCAAAATAAGTCTTTGAGGTATTCAACCATTTCTGCTTGTAAAGTTTTATAATACACCGCAGTTAAACCATCCGTCCCTGATGCTTTAGCTGTTTTCAGTTGTTTAATTGCGGCAATAATTTCCTCAACTGTTGGTTGACTCATTCTTTCCTTTTGTTCACTAGATATTTTCATAACTCTTCTTTCTTCTAAGTATTTATCTATAAGTCCAGTTTTTATATCATCTTTAGCATATAATTTGGTATAATAGTCTAAGAAAGCTTTAATTAATTTTTGTTGAAAAATTTCCTTTCCTCCACTCTCAATGCTACCAATAACCCGTGTACGTTTCCTCAATGTGTAGGCCAACCATCTGCCCGGTTTATTAGCGTTGCAAAATGTATTACGTTTCGCAAATTGTAAGTTAATTGCTGTTTGTTCCGCCATAAGCATATGAAATTGATCTTTCAAGAGTTTTATAGTTCCTCGTATTCTTTCATCTGTTGGATTTTTTATAAGTAACTGTTCTTTTTTCTTTATCTCTGCTTCCATTTCAAGTCTTTTCTTTTGTCGATTTACTTTGTGTTTAGAGTTCATATAAATGAGTACCCCTCTCATATATGCCTTACTCGCGTCCCACACAATTTCAATAGGGGTACCCTTATTCAAATTCATTTCAAAAAATTCTTTCATTTGCTTTTTAAGTTCATTTACATTCTTTTCATATCTAAACAACTTTTCATTTATTCTCCATGATCTTCTCTCAGTCTTTCCCATTTCAATTTCTATCCATACTGGGCTATGGTCAGTTAGAGTCCTTGGAAAAATCTTTGTTTTTTTTGTTTTAACAAGTAAATCAGATGATAATAAAATAAAATCAATCCTAGAGAAGGATCTGTGCCTGTCTGAGAAGAAAGTAAAGTCCAAATCTTTTGGGTTATGTATTCTCCAAATATCTTTTAATTCCAAATCTTCTTTCATATCAAAAAAAGTCTGCGGTAGTCTGATCCTTGACTTTGCCAAATTCTTTTTATCTATTTTGGGATCAATTACTCCATTCCAGTCTCCCATGATTAGAATAGATCTATAATACCATTGCAATATTTTAAAGTGCAATGTCTTATAAAAATTTTCTTGTTGTTGATTAGGAGCATAAATTCCAATCACCAAAATTGGACCATTTTCTGTATAAATTTCAATTGCTATAAATCTCCCACAATGATCTGCTTCTATAATTTTAGCTGACAGTCTTTTATTTACGTAAATCACTACACCATTCTTTTTTTCCAAATTTGAAGCTATAAATTGTGTTCCTAATCTAGAGTTTATTAAGTATTTTTGATCTTGTATTCGAATATGAGTTTCTTGTAGACAAATAATATCATTATTAACTTGTCTCAAATAATTAAATAATTTCTTCCTTTTCTGTGGTGAATTTAATCCGTTCACATTCCAAGATAGAAACTTAATTGTCATCTGGAGCCTCTTGAAGCGATAAGAACATCTGCTGAAGACTTTCTTCCAGGTTGATAGTCTTCGGCTTAGCTCCTCCCATGGCTTCACATGCTTGTGTATTGCCCTTAGCTCCCTTCTTGTCTTGCTGTGGCTTGGACCTTCCCTGTTGTTGTTTTTCTTTAATTTGCTTATAAGCTTCTCGAGTTATACGCTGCTCTTTAGCTTCACACATCCGGGCTAGGTCCAAAGCCACTTCTCTTGTATTCTTGGGTAGTCCAGTTACAGTTTCCAGAGGGAGATCTAACAGGGGCTCATCAAGAAATCCCCCTGTAGCTCCCTGCAATTCCATTGCCTCCCTCTCCATCTGTTTACACTGCTCTTCAGTCTCTTGTTCAAACTGCTTCTCCTTATCACTCTCCTTTATCTCCAACACTGAAGATGTACGTGGGGATGTTGAACCTGTTTTAAAAACTGTAGAATAAAATTCTTCCGCTTTCTCAACAGTATTTAATCAATATCTTTCTCCTTCAAACCTCAATATTATGCCAGTTGGAGCATCCCAGCTGAATGGGATGTTTTGTTTCTTTAGCTCAGTCACCAAAAATCCAAAATCCTTTCTGTCTTTTAACATCTTAGGCGGCAACTCTTTATAAACTCCAATTTCCTTTCCATCCACTTGCACAGCAGAAACAAAGGACCTTTGCAAAATATCATTTCTTATTCTTCTATCTGTAAAATATATCACCACATCTCTAGGCAGTTGTCTTTGTTTAGCCACTCAAGAATTCACTCTATAGACTTTGTCCATCTTGCAAAAAATCTCTTCAGGGCTAATCTTTAACATCACAGCTAAAGCATCAGCACAGATCTTTCTCAGGTCTTCTCTGCTATTCTCTCTTATACCTCTAAGTCTTATAGCAAATTCCATAGCTCTAAATTGCATCATTGTCATCTCATTTTCAATCCTTTGCATTTTATTATCAGCATTAAAGATTTTATGATCCGCCTCCTTCATTTTGCTATCTACTTCTAATCTAAGTTCCTCCACTTTTTTATCAGTTTGCACAACTGCATCTGATAGGCCAGTCACCACTGTCATTAACTTTTTAGTCACCTTATCATATTTTTCTTGAACCACCTCTTTGGTTTCTTTAATCTCCTGCTTAATTTCCTGTTGAGATTTTTTAAACTTTTCATCCATGTTTTCATCTTGCCTCATCAAAGCCTGAGCAATAAACTCTTTTAAATTTTCAAGATCAATCTCCTTTCTCTGGCTCTGCTGACTAGGAGGCTGTTGTTGCGGCTTGTGCGTGGGAGATCCCCCCCCCCCGCTGCCTTCACTTCTTGCTTTGTCTGTTTTGAGGCCATTCTGCCACGTAGTCTAACTTTTTCAAAGAAGGAAGTCTTTTTTCCCTTTCTTCCTCCACAGAATCCTCTAAAAAATTCCCCCAGGTTTAGTCAAATTGAAGATAAAGTTAAGTCAGAATCAGGCTTACTTAAAGAAAATTTCCCTTTCTCTTCACTTGTTGCAGTCAGTATTACTTTGTAGCGTATTGAAATGACTATGCAAATCCACTTTCGCTTTCAGCTTTCACTAAGAATGAAGCCGGGCGCCATTTTCAGGAAACTTTCAATCTTTCACTTAAATTTAATCACAGGGCTAACACAAATACTTGCTGTTTTGAAGTTCAAGTCCCGATTTCACCCTGTTCTTTTGAAAAATACTCTTTGTTTTTGCTTGCAAGGCTGGTCCCGCCGTCTTGTTCTACAATGTGTAGAATTGCCTCCGAAGTCCGAAACCTCGGCGAGCTGGATAGGGAGCCTCGCCTGTTTCCTCCCCAGAAGCAAAAAAAGCAGTCTGGGGGCTTCGCAGGGGCTCTACCTAATCTCGCCGGCTCTTCTCTCGATTCCTTAAGGATTCGGAGTTATCCAAGCCGCATCTCCTTTCTCGAAGCGGCTCTTTACAGGTGACGGGGCTGGCGGTCCGAAAAAAGACCGGCTGGCGGCGACGGGAACCAAATCGGACACCTCTTTTTGTCGGCTTGGGCTTTATGTGCTCGATGTGCTTCATCTAGAGCTTTTCCGGTTACTGCCCAAGTCCCTCGTAACTGTTCAATCCAATCAATCAAAGAAGGGTTTTGTGGGTTATCTTGGGGTAGCTCTGGGATTGGCCCAAACTCTTGGCCAGAAGCAACTTTGCACGAAGTGAATCCTGTGCTGCTATGTATTGAGTTATTATACGCCACCTCCGCAAATGGCAATAAGTCCACCCAGTTATCTTGCTGATAATTTATGTAACTTCTTAGATACTGTTCTAACACGGAATTGGTTCTCTCACAAGCCCCATTTGTCTGGGGGTGGTGGGCGGAGCTTAACCACTGGGCAGAGCCTATCAACATCAGAAACTCCTTCCAAAAGTTGGAGCTAAATTGTACACCCCTGTCCGAGATTATACGTTTCAGAGCACCATGTAACCTATACATATGTTGAATAAACATTTTTGCCAGGGTTTTAGCTGATGGGATCTTAGGACATGGGATGAAATGCACTTGTTTGGAAAACAAATCAGTTACTGCCCATATGACTGTGCACTCCCCACTATCCGGCAGGTTCCATTTTGGTGTAGTTTTCTTGTTTAGTTTGGGTTTTCTTGCTTTGTTCATTGAGTTTCAGAGTGACTATAATTGCCTAGACCCTTTACTTTTTCTTTTCGTAATTCATATAGTTTACATTTGATACATACATAGTTTGGGTCTTCTGTGGGCATAAGCTGAAACATAATGACACATTTTACAAGTCACTTTAGCGTCAGTCTCTATTTTCATGACTTTTTGTTTGTTTGTTAAAAAAAATCTAAAAATAAAATATTTTCCCTGTTGTGAAGTATCTGCTTATGATAGTTTACAAGAGTTCTTGGCCTTTTGTTCTGTGTCTTGAAAAATTCATGACTATCTTCCCTGTTTTAAGTATCTTTCTCTTTTTTGTGATTCTTTTTATTTTTGTCATCTTGGATCATTAGGAATGTAAAAATTTCTAAAGAATTAAAATAAACTTTTTTTCAAATATTTAGTTGAAAAAAGAAATTGAAACAGCTAAAAGAATTGAATTTTTTAAAAATTTAAAATGATTTAAAAATGAAAACAATTTAAAATTAAAAATATTTATGTTGAAAAAAGATTAAAATTCAAATAAAGAATTGAAAATTTGATTTTTTAAAAAAAAATTAAAAAAGTTTTTTTAAAAAAATTCAGAGATTTTAAAAATGTAAGAATTTACAAGAGTTCTTGACCCTTTATGAAGTAATATGCACTTATATTTTGTTGGAAATCTCAGGCTGTTTTCTAGGAGATACTTTGCTCTTAAACCTCAACTCCCTGCCTTGAAAGTTTATCCCTTTCCTCCCTGTCCACAAGTGTTTTGTACTTATCATTTTTCCCTGCTTTCTTGCCCTTTGGTTGCTTGGCCATTGCCGGGGCCACTGCCATTCCTCTATCATCTATATTATCAAACCAATTAATCAGAATAGAGATGGAAGGGACTTTTCAAATCAGGTAAACTGAATCCTTCTCTTGTAACATCTTATATTTAACTCATGGCTTTTCCCCTCGCTATACAAATGTATGTTTTGCCACTGTTTAAATGTTTCTTCATTTGCCAAAACTGATGTCTGAATCAAAAACATGATTCTAGGCAAAACATTCATCTTTATCACAATAATTCTCCCCAAAAATAACAGTTATGCAGGTAGTCCTCGAGTTACTAATGTAATGGAGCCTGCCAATTAAATTTGTAACCTGAGGATTCGTTGAAGTGAATCACGTAAAATGAACATGAAAATGCCTTGCTTTCACCCACATATTCGCTAATCAAATGCACAGGTCGTTAAGTGCACATGAAGTATCTCATGAAGGGGAAAGCCATTGAGGGCCTAGTGCAGGGAAAAGACCACTGCGTCCAGCCACCAAAGGCCTCTCCCCACCCACTGAGAGATCACATGCTGCTATTCCCACACCTTGGTGTCCCAAGCTGCTTGGGCCTTTCCTCCTCACTTGGTCACCAACCCATAAGTTCTGACTCCACATTTGAGAACCCCGCGGTGCCATGCTCGCCTCCTGCTCAGCCTTGGGTGTCAGAGCCCTTGTCCAGCCACGTGGAGAAGCATCAGGGTGGCCTCTGTCATTCCCTGCTGAGCCCCACCCTCTCTCACAAGTGGGAGCTGTCCTGCTCTGCCGCTTGCTGGAATACCAAACCCACCCAGATTTCCCAAATTTGCACCACTGCGGAGCTGGAGAACTTGGGGTGCCACCCCCTGCTTCCCTCGCTTGCCAAAAGCACTCCTTAAAAATTGCAAGAGGGGTTTCCAAACAAACCTGCTTTCCAGCTTCATTGTGTTTCTCCCTGCAGCTCAAGATGCTCTTCTTTCATTGGAGAAATGGAAAAGCTGGGTTGCAAACGGAAGAAGTATGAAGGAAAACACAAAAACTTTGTGGGGCTAAAAAAAAGGAAAATCATCCTTTCAAACTTCACAAGATCTTACTTTCTTCTCGCAAGAAGTTGGAAGGTCTGATTTTACTTTTTTTTTTTTTTAAGCCCCATGTATTTTTTTGTTTAAATTTTTCCCTGCACGTTTCTTTGTTTTGCAACCCAGCTTTTCCATTTCTCCAGCGAAAGAAGAGCATCTTGAGCTACAGGGAGAAACGCCATGGAGCTGGAAAGCAGGTTTGTTTGGAAACCCCTCTTGCAATTTTTAAGGAGTGATTTTTGGCAAGCAAGGGAAGTGTACCAAGATTTCCAGCTTTGCAGCTGCACAATTTATGAAATCCGGGTGGGTTCAGTATTCCAGTAAACAGCAGGGCAAGGCCACACCTGCTTGTGAGAGAGGCTGGGGCTCAGCAGGAAAGGAGACAGTCTGGACCGGCACTTCTCCGCCTGCCATGCAGGAGTCGAGCCTGTGAAGCACGGGTCTCTCAGGCATGACACCAAAGGAGCATGTTGAGAACATCTCCGTGGTCATTCCTAAGTGCGAACAATGCTGATATGCTGCAAATTACATAACTTTTGGACCCAGTCGTAAGTACTTTTGGTGGGGATGTTGTAATTTCAAATGGTCGCTAAGTTGGCAAATCCAGAAAAAGCAACTCCTGGGTCATTATTTTACCAAGAGTATAATCTTTACTGAATAAATCCACATTGGCACAGAAGAAGCGAAACCAGCTCTGGGCTTCCCGTGCAAATGTATGCATAGTTCATTCCCCCTTTTCACATGGGCCATCTACAGTCCATTATGTCTACCAATCACTTTTGTTCATTTTGTTATGGGAACCAGCCAACCATGCTGGAACATCTGCTCGGGGTGTCCTTGGGGGGGAGCATTGTCTCACGGGAACCAATGTTGCTTGGATGCCATTACCTCCACACTTGCATTCCAATACAACCCCCTCTTCTTTGTTAAGCTGCAAGCGAAGCGGAATATAGGTGAAAGTTCAAGGCAGTCTTGACAGAACTGTCATAACTCAAGGATTACCTATAGTTTTTCCATTCTTAGCATGTTTTTTTAAACTTTATTCAAAGTTTTAATATAATTATTTGAAGTAACATACAGTTCATATTTGTCATAGTGTTAAATATCTGCAGTTTTGTTTCTTAGTTCATAAAATGCAACTACACTTTCCTCCTTACTATTTCCAAGTTTGACATCCCAGATAAGGAACACATCTTGATTACATAAATTTGGACTTGAAATTAGTAAGGATGAATATGAAGGTCATCAACTTGAATGATGAGCATAAACTTGGATAAATATTGTGTTAAAATATTGTCTCCAAAGTCTAATTGATATCTAGTCATTTCCTTAATTACTATATTCTTTATATAAAAGCAGTTATCATACGTAATAGATGTATGATCGTCTGACTGAAAGTGTTGGATTCCAGTCCTTCTCAACTTAATGATGTTTAAGATGTCAATGTGCAGTTTATCTTTTTGCTATGTTGATTGGTCTTATTGTATATTCATACATTTTACATTTCAAGTTCCAACTACATTTCTGCTTCTGCAGGTAGGTGTTTTCTTTTCCTGCATGACAACATCTGCAGTAAGACTGTCAACCATTCCGTTGGCGTATGCAGCAAAAGAAACTCCTGGGACATTCTTTTACTAAGATTATAGTAAGATTACTAAGATTATAGAAACTCCAGGGACCAATTCAGAGGCTGGGTGGTTTTGTGCCCCCCTTCCTATTTTCAGCAAGTTGGTAATTGGCAGGGCTACTTGACCAAATGGGATAAATTGGTGATAGAAATTTGCAAAGCCGAGGAAACTAACTGTCTCATGGTTTGAGAGGGCTTCCACTCTAATATTGTCTTCACTTTTCCTGGGTCCATCTCCACCCCTCCTTTGAGATTCGATACCCAAATAGTCTAGGCTGGTTTTGTGGAAGTTGCACTTAGACAGGTTTGCATAGAGCTGGGCTTTTTGTAATTTTTGAATACCGCTCTGACCAGTTTCCCATGCTCATCTAGGATCATAGTGTAGATTAATATATCATTCAGGTACACCAAGACCCCTTGGTAGAGGTGCTCATGCAGGAACTTATTTATCAGCTGCATGAACAAGGCAGGTGCTCCCAGCAGTCCAAATGGCACCACCCAAAACTGTTAGCAATGCAGGGGGGCATTTTCCATTCGTTCTCCTCCCTTATCCTTACTCGGTAATATGCCTCTCTTAAGTCCAGTTTAGTGAAGATCCTCTCTTTGGCCAGATAGCTTAACATGTCCCTCATTAGTAGGAAGGGGTACATATTCTCTATGCAAATACAGTTTAAGTCCCTGTAACCTACACACAATCTAAGGGACCCATCCTTCTCCTTGAAGAGCACAGGGGCAGCCATCCTTGACTTTGCCAGCTGAATGAACCCCCTCTCTGTGTATAAATGCCCGGAGCTCTTCCATGCATCTCCCTGGATATTATCAAGTACATTTTTGGTTTAGGTAACTTGACCCCTGGCATGATTTCGATCACACAGTCTGTGGGTCTGTGGGGTGGGAGTGCGTCTGATTCCTTTTTGCTAAACACCTTCACTATGTTGCGGTATTGCCGTAGAATCAGTGGCTCTAACTCATCGCCTCCCTTTTGTGTATTAGTGGTTTCTGCTTTCACTTCCCTAGCTGTAGGCGCATGGCTGGTTCTTGACCCTTTCACTAGCCCCTGCTGGTCAGTGGCTTTCCTTCACACCTGCCACTTGTCTTCACCCCAGTTCACATCCAGGTTCCACTTTTTCCACCATGTTAACCCCAGGACCATGGCTTTGGTCATCCCGGGGACTACAATGAAGTGAATCGTCACTATGTGAGTTCCAGCTTTGATCTTTACCAAGTCAGGCAGGTTGCTTGCACTCCGCTGGTTATTGAGCCATCAACTGGGAAAATGCCATAGGCTGTCTCAGGTTTCTTAGCCTCATCCCTAGCCTTTCTGCTCTCTGGGGCAAATCAAATACCTCGTGCACCCTGAGTCCAATAGGGCAATGAGAACCCACCTTTATTCCCGAGGACACCAAAATCTCCATCGTGGCCATCATAGGGCTGATGGTGCCACTTACCATCGGGTCATCTGCCCCTTCACTGTTCACTCTCATAGAAGACTGGGCCCATTCTGGTGGAGGTCAGAGTTTCCTCCTCCTCCTGGACTGAGAACTCCCTGATCACCTGCCCCATGCACGCCTTCTCCTTCAGCTTCATTGGAGGGGGGGTTCTCTTGGGCTGTTTTGGTGGTGGAGGAGCAGATGTGGGTCACAGTGCAAGACTCTTGGCTGCTCAATGGCCCTCCTTTTCACAGCAGAAGCAAGCTCCTGGGCTTTGGCGAGGTTTCGCCCTGACCATGGGCACAGCCCTCCTGCCACGTCTAGGAGCTAATCACTTTTCAGGTGCTCTCTGAAGTCGGCTTTCTTGCGCAGTGTGATCGCAGTACTCCATGAAATTGATTTCTACTTAAGTGGCCACTCGATACCATGTCCGCAAATTGTTTGGCACTCCTCAGGATAGACAGCTGTGATACTTATATATCGCTTAACTTAGCCCTCTCTAAGTGGTTTGCAGAGTCAGCATATTGCCCTCAACAATATGGGTCCTCATTTTACTCATTTTACTCACCTCGGAAGGATGGAAGGCTGAGTCAGCCTGGTAAGATTCAAACTGTCAAATTGCAAGCAGTCAGCAGAAATAGCTTGCAGTACTGCATTCTAACCACTGCATCACCATAACTCATATAGCTCCTTGTTTAGTCCCTCTAGGAACGGGTAAGCCAGCATGTGCTTGAACCAATCTCTCAGGTGGCCAGGCAGGCTGTAGAAGTCTTGGATGTACTCCATCACTGGCTGGTTATCGTGTTTCAGGGTGCAGATGCGGGCTTCTGCATGTCAAGCCACCTGCTGTGGCCCGCCGGCAGCCAGCAGAGCTGATAACAGACAGTGAGGAGGTTGGGGAGGAACATGGGCCAGTCCTGGGGGCTGGGGAAAGCTTGGACGAGGGCTCTGCATCAGAGGCAGAGGGGGCCAAGGCCATCTTATAGTTTTGTGCTGCCTACGGAGTCTGATATCAGCGAGGCAGAAGAACAGCAGGAGCCTGTTCCCAGTGTGCACAGAGCTGCCAGAAGACAAGAACAATTAAGAAAACAGGGTCAACTTGGGAGTAGGGCTTGGAGATGATTGGCCCCTCCCATAAGACATAAAAGAGGAGTGAACGGGTAATTGCAGGTAGCAATTAGTTCATCTGGTTGATTCAAGCTTTGAAAAGTTCTGTTTGATTTTGTGCCACGTTTGGCCTTGCCCTGCATTTGGCAATTAGTTCTCTGGCAGCATTCCAAGGGAGATAAGGTGGGTGTTTATAAACATTCCCCTGAAAGACTGTTTGTGAAGCCTTGCGGATGTGAATGACAATAATTCACAGCCGTGTAAATAAAAGGGGTTTTACCGGGACTAAGATTGTGCTTTATACTTTCTAAGGAACCTAGGTCAGAATACCACCATGGGATCCTCAAACCACTCTCGTAGGATCTTCATAAAGACATCCAGGCTATTCAGCTTTGGAGCCTCACCACCATGTAGGGACATCAGCCACCCTGAAGTGCTCCCTTCCAAATTAGCTATGACGGCATGAACCTGGGCTGCATTGTCTGGATATATACCTCTGAAACGCTCCACATGGTGCCACACTTGAGGCAGGAAATGGGACAGGTTGTCTGGATACTTATCAAAGCAGAGTATCTGTGAGGTGGCCATTCTTCTTGCAGCAGGACATACCCAGGCGGCAGCCCTACCGCTCCCACCAGCACCGGTGCAGGGACCCCAGCTGACCCTGGAGTTGCTGGGACTGCTTGCTGTCACGCTGGGGGCAGGGTGGCAGATTTAGCTGTTGTCACCTCTTGCACAGGGGTCTAGCCGCACATGTTAGAGTTGGCACCATTGGCTCCAAGAAAGAGGGAAATGAGATAGTTGATGCCACTAGTGATTTCACTCCTCCTGTCCTGGTTTCTATTGCCTTGGTCCAGGCAATGTAGCCATTTGAATCTCCAAGCTGCCAAGCTTCTCCCTCATCTGCACCATTGATGGACTGTGGGTAGTGACTGGGAGCTTCCATTCAGTGGGCTCGTCCCACTTGGCTGGCTTCCTCACCTTCTACTTGCTCTCTCAGACCACATTTACCCCTGAGATCACTTAAGGGGTCTTCAGCTTCTGCCGCCTTGCCCATGTTCGTCACCCATCAGGTCTTGAGTCCCTGATACGGGGCACCCATACTCTCGTGCTCATCGGCTGCTGCTTGAGCTTCTCAGCCTTCTGTGCGTGCGCCCACTGGTTGCTCCCCTGCTCCAGCTTGTAACATTGCCAGAGCCTCTGAGGCTGGGAGTTCTCCCGGTTTCTTCTTTTCCTCCGATTCCTTCTCTGCTGTCGACATCTCAGGTTGTTGGCCTCCTGGTGACATGCAGGTGGCTAGTACTGGGAGAACCGGCTTAATGTCAACTGTCCCATTGGGATATGCAGCAAAAAAAAAAAAAAAAAAAACCCACCTGGGACATTATTTTACCAAGAGTATAACTACTGATGAGATCCATATAGATACAGTAAGAAGCAAAGCCGGTTCTGAGGTTTTGGTGCGAAAGATAGCATAGTTAAAATTCCCCTTTTTCCTCCTCGGGCCTGTTGTGGCCCCACCCTCCGAGCCTATCTCATCGGAGGAAGAAGACTCTGAACATGAAGAAGAGGAGTCGGCCAGGCCTCCCTCTCCAGGCCCCTCCCCTCTGGCACTGCCTCAAGTGCCGGCCGAGGAAGAGGAGATTAGCCAGAAGCCAGGTGTCTCCGATGAGAGTGAGGGAGGTGATCTGTCATTCCTGGATCCATGCTAACGAAGGCGTGATAAACGGTTGCAGCAGTTAAGGAGGCATGCCAGGGATTATAACTGAGTCACTGGACCACACCCCAGAGGCTATATAAGAGAGTGTGGTGGCCATTTAAGACTCTGTGACGAACAAAAACTAACTCTGGCTAGTCACTTGAACAACGCTTAAAGCTGCCGAAAGGTTTCTTGTTTGGAACTGGACTATTTATAAAATGTGTGTATTTCTGTTTATCTGGTGAAGGGATATTCCGTTTATTGAAGTAAAAGCACTTGG
Organism: Pantherophis guttatus; assembly: GCF_059756535.1. Classification (NCBI taxonomy): domain Eukaryota; kingdom Metazoa; phylum Chordata; class Lepidosauria; order Squamata; family Colubridae; genus Pantherophis; species Pantherophis guttatus. The sequence goes on along the minus strand of NC_142065.1, from coordinate 113,928,521 downwards.
GAGTCGGTGCTCGTACTGCTGCCAAGTTTCTGATAACAACCTGTGTGCGTGCCAACTGCTTTCTTAACCCTCGGCTGGCTGTGTTTGTGTGTGGGTGGAGACGGGGGCAAAACAGGACCATCCCATGTCCATTGTCAAGAGCCTTGATAGTACAGTGGTCTAAGCACCCTGTTATTAACACAGCTACCTGCAATTACTGCTGGTTCGAATCTCTCCAAGGCTCAAGGTTGACTCAGCCTTCCATCCTTTCTAAGGTAGGTGAAATGAGGACCCAGTTTGTGGGGGCAATAAGCTGACTTTGTATAAAATATACAAAAGTATGAAGGCTATTGCTTAACGCATTGTAAGCCGCCCTGAGTCTCCGGAGAAGGGCGGCATATAAATCAAATTTTTTTTAAAAAATGTCCATCAATCCAGTTCAATCATTTTGTTTTGGGAAACAGTCTGCGTCTCTCGAAAGGTTGCCATGAGGCAACCTTGAAGTGTAGGGATTTTCCCAGGCTTCAAATGGCTCACATAAATTCCTTACCTCCCTTCCAGCTCCCCATACATTCCAATCATCCCTCCACTTTCCCTCTCCCTTAATCTCTGTTGCCAGGTTGTGAGTAAAGGAGCATTACAAATCAGAACATTTTAATCTTGCCACATCGTTAACATTGTTAATGCTCCAAAATTCCTCAATTCTTCTTGAGAATTGGAGCCCCATCCCACTTGAGGGGCCTATCATCTGACAATGTCACACTTTGGGTGATCTTGTTGGAAAAAATTTGCATATAATCCTGGTATTTTTCAGTCTAAGAATCTGCCTGTAGTGATGAGACAATCTACTTGGGAATCCCATATATTTTCCAATCCAAGTATTTAAAATTCCCTATAGTTAAGATTTGGGAAAGTTGTAACTGGCTTTATCTTTATTCAGAATTCTTCATTAAAGAACCTATTCAGCACTACCTTTTGACTTCTTGAAGTATTCTTAGCTCTGCAGTCCCATAACCACTTTTATGAGAGAAAAAAGAGTTTATTTGAAAGCATGCATACTCTTTGTAGAACACATGCATCTCCTTGATCAATTGGCAGTGAAGAGAATGAAGAAAGTGGTATGGCAGTTAAAATGTCCCCAAGATAATCTTATATTGATAAATTGTTATTAAGCCTTATTTTGCACAGTGATTGTTATTGTATTGCTGATGCTTTCTTTGTATGAAAAGCAATGACTAATGGACTTGAGAAATTTTTCATATCATTTTGAAGCACATTTCTGGGATCAATTGCCATAAAATGGTTATTGGCTCAGTCAATAGTTTTACCTGTTCTTTGAGAAATAGCTTTGAACCTGCAGTTCATAATGTATTTTTTATCTGTCCTGAAGGTTTGTTGTTGAATTATGTGAACCCATACAAGTAAAACAGCTGGATATTGCTAATCATGAATTATTCTCATCTACTCCCAAGGATTTTTTGGTGTCTATCAGTGACAGGTATGTTTCATGATAAGAATACAATTGTAGAATTTATTGTCACAAAGTTTAGTGAAACTGAAAGTCATTTTCAGTATTTGTAATTTCATAATTTTTACAATGTTCATGATTTTAGCAGAGAAATCTAGCATGCTTATTTAAAGTTTAATATTCAGATTTTTTTTAACAAGTTCACATTTACAGTTCTTTTTTTTTTTTTTTGAAGAAAAAAATTGAATCCTTTACAAGGGAATAAGACTTCAGCTAGTTTTTATTATGGTTACACTGAACTGTTTTTTAAAAATAATAAATTTAGGCTAACGGGCTGCCTTAAGTGCTTTCCATTTTAATTTCACATAATTATATCAGATGTGGCTTGCCTTCAACACAAAAAAAAATGCCAATACAAAATACTAATGAGTAACTTTAATGCAAGAATAGGAAGAACCAATACCTGGAGAAAAAGCAACTGGCCTGTATGGAAGTGGTGAAAGAGATAATAGAGGCGACAGAGTAGTACCATGTTTCCCCGAAAATAAGAACCTGTCTTATATTTTTTTGAACCCCGAAATAAGCGCTTGGGCTTATTTTCGGGGAGGTCTTATGTTGGGGCGCATGGAGGAAACCAGAGGAAATGGGGACCGGCTGTGCATGTATTTAAATATTTTTGGGGGGGCGGTTATTTTATTGCATGCACTCAAAAGCCCATTTGGGCTTATTAGGGGATGTCTTATTTTAGTGGAAACAGGAGAAACGGAGATTTTGCTGAAGGACAGGAACTTTATGTAATGAACTCATTTTACAAGAAAAAAAGCTAGCAGAAAATGGATATGGAAGAGTCCATTTGGGCTGGACAAGCGAAATTGACTATATCATGTCAAGTGATACAACCATATTCTGCAATTGTCATCAATCGTTTTAACATTGGAAATGACCATGGAATGGTACAAGCTAAAGTGAAGATAGACGGTTAAAAGGAATGTATGAAAATGATAAAGACATCACAAAAAATAAAAATAAAGAGTGATAAACTGTTAGAGGAGAACAGGAATTTTGAGATTAATCTGTCAAATCGCTTTGCTCTATTGCGAAATTTGGAAGAGATGAACATTATGGACCAAAATGAACAAATAGTCAAAAATATCCTTGAATCTGCTACATCTATAGCACTGCTGGAAAAGATTTTTGTACAGTCAAAAATCTCTGATGAAACTATTGATTTAATGAAAACATGATGGACAATGAATAATCCCGCAAGTTTCACTAATAAACTGGAGTACGTTGAACTATGAAAGACCATAAGAAAATGTATCCAAGAAGAAATGCGTCACTTTAATGTGAAGCTTGTGAAAAAGGCAATTGAAGAAAACAAAGGGATTAATAGAGTAAAATGCAAACTTATAAATACAAGACAGAAGGTTTTTGCATTAAAATATAAAGATGGCTCTGTGTATAGAACAAGACAGGAAATGTTAGAAATAATTGGAAAATTTTATTCAGAGCTATACAAAGATCAAGATCACTCAAAAGTAACAACACCCACGAAAGAGGAAATGTCAGATATTCTAGTGGAGGAAGTATCAAGTGCCATAAAATCAATGAAAAATGGCAAAGCTTCAGGAAATGATTGCATTACAATTGAAATACTGAAAGCTGGTGGTTACACTTTACACAGGATACTAGCAAAACTATACTTGAGATGTCTCAGAGAAAAAAAAATACCTGATGCATGGAAAAATGCTGAAGTGATTCTTATACACCAGAAAGGGGCCCAAGATGATTTAAAGAACTATCGTCCAGTAAGCCTTCTTTCAGTTATCTACATGGTTTTCACCAAGATAATACTGTGTTTCCCCGAAAATAAGACTGGTCTTTTATTTTTTTTTCCACCCAAAAAGGCACCAGGTCTTATTTTTGGAGGGTTTCTTCCATTGATTTACCTCGCAGCAGCAGCACCAACAGCCCCGCTCAGCAGGAGCCGGCTGCCAGCCCAGTTCTTCTGCAGCCGCCTGTTGCCACTTGTGCGTGTCGCCCCCGGTCCCTGTTTCACTATCAGAAGGCCTCAAGAAAGGCCTCTGCATCTGAGAAACGGGCTCTGGATTGACGAGCATGGCGCCCCTGGCCTCCATTTCGCCATCAGAGGCCCTTTGGGAAAGGCTTCTGAAGCCGATAATGGAGACCGGGGACGATGTCCCGTAAGTGGTGGCAAGCGGCCGCAGAAAAATTGTGTATCAGTATTTTGAGATAGCATCGAAACCTGATAGTGGGCCAGCAAGGCAGGTGTCAGGGTGTGCAAGGCCTGGTAAGTAGGGCACCCTTACCTTCCATCCCCACCCTATCTTAATTTTTTATCCATGTGCCTCGCCCCACCCCATGCACCCTGCAGTGGGTGGGGTCTTAACTAGGGTTTATTTGGGGGGTAGAGCGCATGTGTAAAAATCAAGCTAGGGCTTACTTTCGGGGTAGGTTGTATTTTCGGGAAAACAGTAGCAAAAATAATATTGAGAACATTAAATGATGCAAGCCAAAGGAGCAGTCAGGATTCAGAAGTGGCTGCAGCACAATGGATCACATCCAGGTTGTTTAGCAAGCCATTGAAAGGTACAACAAGACCACCATGCCTCTGTGCATGGCCTTCATTGACTACAAAAAAATGTTTGACTCAGTATTCCAGCAAGCAATAATTAATGCATTGCTCAACCAAGGTGTAAACACTACGTACATAAACTTACTACAATCAATATATGAAAAAACAATGGCAACAATTTGCCTTAATGATCTTAAAAGTGGAAATCAACATAGAATGAGATATACAACAAGGTGATACAATGTCACCTATCCTTTTCTCAGCCTGCCTTGAAGAAGTATTTCACAAACTAGACTTGACAAAAGATGAAATAAAAATCAATGGCGCCTATTTAAGATACTTAAGATTTGCAGATGATGTTGTTCTCTTCTCACAAGACCCAGAAGAGCTACAAAGACACATACAAGAGCTATGCAAAGCAGGAGAACCAAAATTAACCTGAAAAAGATCCAGGTTATGTTTAATAAATTCATCAAAGAAAGAAAAAAAAATATATCTGGAGAAGAACTAGGTGTAGTAGACCACTACTTATACCTTGGCAGACTCAATGGAAAGTGATACAACAAAGGAAATAGAACAGCATGTTGGCAGGCATTCGACAAACTAAGTTCAAGAACTTATGCCCCTATTCCTGAAGAGAAAAGTTTTTAATCAATATGTGCTCTAACATATGCCGGTGAAACATGGGCATTAACCTCACAATCAATACAAAAACTATGAGGTGCGCAAAGAGCCATGGAAAGATACACGCCCGGCATTACAAGATGAGCACATGGATTAGAGAACAAACAAAAGTATATAATATCATCAAGAGAGTGAAAGAACTGAAATGGAAATGAGCTGGTCACATAGCAAGAAGAACTGATGGCAGGTATACCAAGGCAGTCATACAATGGATCCCACTTGATAAAAAGTATCCATGAAAGAGACCTAAAACAAGATGGATGAATGACATCAGCAAGTATTGCGGGTCAAATTGGCAAAAGAAAGTTCAGGACTGTATTGGTTGAAAACATGTGGAAGAGGCCTTCATCCTGCGGTGGATAGACAATGGCTAAAATGATGATGATGATCTCATATGTAAAGTAGAAAGCATTGTATAATTTATATGACATTTTAAGAAGTATCTTATTTGCTATTTAATCATAAAATCATTGTGCTTTCTGATTTTTTATACATTGTTTTCCTAGATATCCAACAAATAAATGGGTCAAGCTTGGTACTTTTCATGCCAGAGATGAAAGAAATGTTCAGAGTTTTCCTCTGGATGAACAGATGTATGCCAAATATGCAAAGGTAATTTATTTTGGGGGACTGCAATTTTCTCACTAAAATAGACAAGAGAAATTATATTATTAGGACCCCATAACTACCAAGTTTTGTAAGGCAATATATGTTGGCCTACTGTTATGCATGTGGATAATAAATACATGCATGCATTTAATTTCACTTGTCAGAAGAGGACAGATGAAGTAAACCATAGAAGGGACCATTTAGATCAGGGAACTGAGCCGTATCACTGTTGTTGTTCTCTGTGGGCCAGCCAGGAGGGAGGGGAGAAGGGACGGACGCCTCCTGCAACACCGTGCTGGCCAAAATTGGGTGCCGGGGGCCCATATGCGGCCTCCCCGCACCCTGTTTTGGCTGCCAGAGGCACTGCGGGCTTGTCCTTTGCTTCCAGGCTGGCCCCACAGGCGAGTTTTAAGCACCCTGCAGGCCGGATTCTGCCTGCAGGCCTTGAGTTTGACACCCCTGATTTAGATAATCATATAAACCTTCCATAGGAATTGTGTTTACAATATGTTTATAGTATTATGTATCTAGTTTATAGTCTTACAGTTTATACTATATTTATGATTCTGGTAGTCTTGATGGGCAGCTATTCAAATTCTGCTTATATATAAAAAATGAGCATGTCACCCATCAGTGGATTTCTTCTTAGTCTCTTCCTATCACCAATTCTTTTTCTCATTCTCTTGATAATTCCTTTTCTGTGACTTGAATACACATCATTTACTTAGAAACCTATATTTGAATGCTAAATCTATACTGCATATGCTGTGTGAATGTATGTGTGCATACAGAGTGAAAATGATTATGGGCCCTTTTTAGTCTATTCAAAATACAGGACTAAAACCTGGTCGTGCTTATTGATGATTACAAGGGAGATTTGAGTGGTGGAGAGAGTAGTTGGTGACCAATTGGTTCCCTGGCAGTGTTCAGTGCCATCTACTATAGTATCCTTCTGAGCCATCTGCATTCAGCATCTGGATTTGTAGCCGGAAAGATCTGTATGGGTTAAGGCTCAGTCCTGGCACAGTCCTCCAGAAGCCATCTCTCTCTGGTGGAATACCATCTTTGACTGATTGGTGGCCTTCCTATTACAGAGCAGCAATACAGTCTAGACCAGTGATGGTGAACCTTTTTGGCTTTGCATGCCAAAAGTCTGAGCACGCTTGCGCGTGCCAGCCCCATAATGCAATGTGTGCCCCATTTGCGCATGCGCACATGACCCTCTCCACTTTTTCCAAGGTGCGCCTCTTACCGGAGGACAACTAGATACTGAACTGGCTGTCTCGCCAGGGAACAGTTCAGTATCTGGTTGTCCTCCGGTAAGAGACGCACCTTGGAAAAAGTGAGGGGCGCATGCTCAGTGTGGGGCGGATGCATGGAGGAGAGGGTCATGTGCACATGCGCAAATGGGGTGCACATTGCATTATGGGTGCTGGCAGTTTCAGGCGCTGCGCAGGGAGCATAAGGCAAAGCGGCTAGCCGCTCTACCTGCCCCTTCTTCAGATGACCCAGGCAGAGGGTGGTCGGCTTCTGCTCCTGGCCCAAGAGAAAAGAGAAGGTGAGTCTGCGGAGAAGGAGTAGGAAGGCGTGCGGCTCTGCAATATGCACTGGAGAACCACGGAGGAAAGTCTTTTTGGGTGGATTCAGAGAGGGGATTGCAGTGCTGCTGCCCGAAAAGGCTTTCCTCCATGGTTCTCCAGTGCACATTGCAGAACTGTGCGCCTTCTTCCTCCTTCTCTGCAGACTCACGTTCTCTTTCCTCCTGGCCAGATCTGCCACCTGAAACTCAATGTACTTTTTTGATTTGGGGAGGGGATCTCAGCACTGCCGCCCAAAAACCCTTTCCTCTCTGAATCCAAAAATGGGGTGTGAGGTGGCCAAAAAAGTGCATTGCATTTCAGGCCTCTGGGGGAGGGATTGAAGCCTGCCGCTGGCTGCTCCTGCCACTGAGAGGGAACTGGTAGCATGAGAAGCACCGGCGGCGGGGGCAATGGGGTGGCAGCGGAAAGGATAGCGTGCTGGGGCTTCAATCCCAACCCCAGGCCTGGGGCCACACTAGAAGCCTGCTTGTGCGGAGAGACAGGGAAGGCCCGGCTCGCCCATCCTTGCCACCACCACCCCTTTGCCCCTAGGGGGGGTGGTTCTTGCGTTGCCGCTTCCCTGGCAGTGGCAGGATTAGCCGGCAGGGCAGAGAGGGCGGCAGCGGTAGGTCGTTCGCACCGGTTAAGAGGCAGTGTGGGCTTCTCCTCCTGCCAGCCTTGCACTCTGGACACCTTCCAGCCATACCTGGTCTCCCCCTGCGGCAGCCCACGTGGATCCCAGGCAGTGCAGCTTCGGGGCCTTTCCTTGCAGCGGTGACGAGGCAAGCAGGCGGGTGGGCGCAGGGGAGCGACTGGCAGCAGCACTCCTGGCTGGCAAGGGCTGGATGTCCCGGAGCTGCATGCGGGTGACGACTGCATGGCCGGTGCACCCCTGCGCTAAGAGCGCACCTACAGCTGGCCACTTCTGCACACGTGAAGGCCAGCTGATCATTGCGCGCCCATGTCCACCAGTAACCAGCAGGCTAGCTGGCTGGTGCGCATGTGTGCCCCAGGAACCCGGAAGAGGAATGGGTGACGCCACGCGTGCCAGGCAACATGGCTCTGTGTGCCACTTCCGGCACACATGCCATAGGTTCGCCATCATGAGTCTAGACGATTGTCTTGGAGTCATGTCATCTATGATAGTAGGTGGAATGAAAGAGAGTCTTTGATAGTTGTGGTTATTCCTGGAACAGAAAGCTTTATTGATTGTCACTCATTCCCTGTTATCTCTTGCTAGATTACTACAAAGTTAATTATCTCTTGACTAGATTCTTACAAAGCTCGTTACATGGGACTGCCACTGAAAAATATTTGGAAACTAATTTGATCCAAAATGTAATAGTCCACTTATCAACAGTTTCTATCTGTTTTATCATTTGCCATCTATATTGTGGGAGCGTCATGGATTTTATTTGGCTTCTGGATGAAGTCTAAGTTGTTGGTTATTATCTTACGGCTAGGTGTTTGTATCTGCAAAGCTGTTAAATCAAAGAGAATTCTGCCAGTCCAATAAGAAAATCAAATAGATGACATTTATAGGTACTTCCACCTAGTGAATGTCAGCAAGGTGGAACTCAGAAATAAAACACCTTAATGGTGGCAGTTGTTCTACTGTGTAACAGCTTATTCCCCTCCCCTCCAAAAAAAGATGGCCTTGTCTCTGTTTGTAGGTTAGAAAACAGTTAAGACCTCACTCTTTCAAAGTCCTTTGAAAATGCAACTAGTGTGTTATTCCTAAAATGAATGAAGATGCCAGTGATTGATTTATATTTGTTGTTTAATCTTGATTTTAAAAATACTGGCAACCTCCTAAAAGGAAACCCGTTTATTTGACTCATTTGTTGCATGGATTCTATTGATATCTAGAATATTAGGCTAAAAAATTCAATATTGCTATTACTGGTGGCTTCTTTCATTCCATTCCCTTGACATCTGCTCTTAGCAAGGGAAAATTAAGTTCTTGACACTTCTACTCACTATCACAATAGTTAATTCTGATTAGGGAGAAGAATGGGCTATCCTAATAATGATGGTTTCCTATTGATCTTTGGCATTGGCAGTTTTTTTCTTTCCTCCTTTCTCTTAAGAGAAGGCAAAAACCACTCCAGGCATTGTTGGACCCAGTGCAATTCCAGAGGGAGCTTGGGGTTTTCTGTGAGGATCTGGTGGGCAGTTCATTTGAGCTTCTGGTAGCTTGTTGAAATAGGCAGATGACTTGGATCTTGGACCCTATCACCTCTATGCAGCCACTTTGTGTACCAAATGAGGGTGCACCTTGGCTTACCAAGGAGATCTGGAAAATGAAACACCAGAAGAGAAGTCTGAAGCAGCATTGGAGGAAGAGTAGAAGTGAGTCTGATTGGACATGGGTCAGAGCCCATATTAGAGATTACCTTCTGACAATAAAGGCAACAAAATGCATTATTTCTTCAGCCTTATTATATTTACTGATATCCATCTAACAGCCTTGTTCAGGTTCACCTGGTCCCTATTGGATAAAGAGAGCACCTTGAAACTTCTGCTGAGCCACGGTGCCATTTTTTAAAAATATTTTTATTTATAGTGGTAAAAACTAATACAATAGAATAGAAAATAGAATGAAAAAACAGAAAGTGCAGAAAAAGGAGAATGAAGAAAAACAAAATAAATATATAAAGTGACTTTCAATCTTACAAAGTTTGAAAATACAAAGAAACTTAATAACTTTTCATACCCTACAAGGTTATCTCTTCCTCCCATATTCCATTCCTTATTTATGAGCAAATCCATGACACATCAGCTTTTCAATCCTGGTTTCAGCAAAAAGTCCATATATGGTTGTCAGAATGTTGCACAAATAGTTTATTTTAATAATGATCAGATAAACCAACTTTATATTCCTTCATTTTACTTTTAACAATATTAATTTTAATTCAATCATATATTGCCATAGCATTTGATTTCAATTCTTTATCCCAGCACTCAGATTTCTCTAAGGTTTTAGCAAGCCTCTTTTGTAAATCCAATAAAAAAACATTTTCCAGCTCATTCTCTTGATTTGTCATTTATATTTTTCTTTTGATTTTTAAAATCAGCCAGTTTCTTTCATCCAGAAAAGTGTTCTTTTTCAAATTAGTCTGTTAGTCTGGCATTTGTAGTTTCAGATTCTATAGTTTCTTTATCTTGTGATACAAAATTTGTTCCAGATCTGTCTTTATTAACATAGATGTGCTATGAACCCATAGAAGTAGACCTCATTTCTCGTAGTGTTGATAGCAATAGCAATAGCAATAGCAGTTAGACTTATATATACTGCTTCATAGTGCTTTACAGCCCTCTCTAAACGGTTTACAGAGTTAGCATATTGCCCTCAACAATCTGGGTCCTCCTTTTACCCACCTCAGAAGGATGGAAGGCTGAATCAACCTTGAGCTGGTGAGATTTGATCTGCTGAACTGCAGCTAACAGTCAGCTGAAGTAGCCTGCAGTACTGCACTCTAACGCCACCTTGGCTCTGATATTGTAGTTGCTAACTTCCAGCTTCATTCTTCAGAAATTTACTATGTTGAATGAAAAAACTTTTTGTCATTTTGTAAGTCCCAGTATTAACTGACATTAGGTGCATATTTTTGGCTTAGACTCTTTAATCCCTCTAGTAACCAGTTTGTAACATCAAAGATTATCTTTTATTATGACGTACAATAACCAGAATAGCCAAGATAAATTTCCCCACAAGAAGTTATTTATTTTGTATAGTTTATTTTTATTATTTCTTATAATAAAAATGACATTGCAAATTTATCTAGACCTTTAATCTGTTTCTGATTTTCTTAGAACTTATTTAATTTTTATTTAAAAAATTAAAATCTTTTTTTTTTGCTGATTATTTCAAATTCTTCACTTCTTAAACTTATAATTGATTTTTCTTCTGTTCATACTTGAAGACTTTCCAACTGTTCCAAAGGTCTCTTAATAGCTTTAAAATAGTTAATAGGCAATTTCTGAAACGGATTAGAAAGTTAGGTTTGTAAACATATTGTCTTTAAATATTTACATGCAGGTTATGAGGAAGATGATCCCTTTGTCTCCAGGATTCATGTGGGTGCTTTCCTCACTTGTTATTCGGAGAGGTTCCAAGGAACTAATGTACTTACTAGTTCTTAGTCTTTACTATACTCCTTGGTCCTGCATTCATGGAACCATTTTTATTTATTTTTTTAAATTAAATTTTTATTAAACATATTTCAACCTTTACACCACCTTTCCACTCTTTGCAGCATTCCAATATCGGCATCACTCATATTTACATAGTTTCCAATTTTTATAGATTGCTATTCTATATATTCTATAATTATTTAATTATATAAATTTAATTATATTATGATTATTTATTTATGTACATACTTAATATGTATCATGTAGCAAAAAAGAACACCGCTTGGGGGGTGGGCGAAAGCCCTATTAAGCAGGTATATACAAAAAAGTATGAAGGCTATTGCTTAACGCACTGTAAGCCTCCCTGAGTCTCCAGAGAAGGGCGGCATGTAAATCGAACCAATAAATAAATAAATAAATAAATAAATAAATATTTATTTATTTATTTATTTATTTATTTATTTATTTATTTATTTATTTATTTATTTATAAATATACAGTGGGGCGAAAAAGTATTTAGTCAGCCACCAATTGTGCAAGTTCTCCCACTTAAAAAGATGAGAGAGGCCTGTAATTGTCATCATAGGTAGACCTCAACTATGAAAGACAAAATGAGAAAACAAATCCAGACAATCACATTGTCTGATTTGGAAAGAATTTATTTGCAAATTATGGTGGAAAATAAGTATTTGGTCACCTACAAACAAGCAAGATTTCTGGCTCTCACAGACCTGTAACTTCTTCTTTAAGAGGCTCCTCTGTCCTCCACTCATTACCTGTATTAATGGCACCTGTTTGAACTTGTTATCAGTATAAAAGACATCTGTCCACAACCTCAAACAGTCACACTCCAAACTCCACTATGGTGAAGACCAAAGAGCTGTCGAAGGACACCAGAAACAAAATTGTAGACCTGCACCAGGCTGGGAAGACTGAATGTGCAATAGGCAAGCAGCTTGGTGTGAAGAAATCAACTGTGGGAGCAATAATTAGAAAATGGAAGACATACAAGACCACTGATAATTTCACTCAATCTGGGGCTCCACGCAAGATCTCACCCCATGGGGTCAAAATGATCACAAGAACGGTGAGCAAAAATCCCAGAACAACATGGGGGGACTTAGTGAATGACCTGCAGAGAGCTGGGACCAACGTAACAAAGGCTACCATCAGTAACACACTACGCCGCAAGGGACTCAGATCCTGCAGTGCCAGACGTGTCCCCCTGCTTAAGCCAGTACATGTCCGGGCCCGTCTGAAGTTTGCTAGAGAGCATTTGGATTATCCAGAAGAGGATTGGGAGAATGTCATATGGTCAGATGAAACCAAAGTAGAACTGTTTGGTAGAAACACCACTCGTCGTGTTTGGAGGAGAGAGAATGCTGAGTTGCATCCAAAGAACACCATACCTACTGTGAAGCATGGGGGTGGCAACATCATGCTTTGGGGCTGTTTCTCTGCAAAGGGACCAGGACAACTGATCCGTGTACAGGAAAGAATGAATGGGGCCATGTATTGTGCAATTTTGAGTGCAAACCTCCTTCCATCAGCAAGGGCATTGAAGATGAAACGTGGCTGGGTCTTTCAGCATGACAATGATCCCAAACACACCGCCCGGGCAACGAAGGAGTGGCTTCGTAAGAAGCATTTCAAGATCCTGGAGTGGCCTAGCCAGTCTCCAGATCTCAACCCCATAGAAAACCTTTGGAGGGAGTTGAAAGTCCGTGTTGCCCAGCAACAGCCCCAAAACATCACTGCTCTAGAGGAGATCTCTGCATGGAGGAATGGGCCAACATACCAGCAACAGTGTGTGCCAACCTTGTGAAGACTTACAGAAAACGTTTGACCTCTGAAATTGCCAACAAAGGATATACCATACCTCCCTTGGAAGTTGAGCTGCTGTGAGGATTATTATTCAAACTATCTAATAGATAAAGACTCTCAGATTTGCTCTGACTTGGATTGTCATTGGGTAGGGCTGCAGAGGTGTCTGAGACATAGTTTAATAGTATGATCTGGGATGTGTTTGAATCACGGACTCTTGAGATAATGAACAGAGTTCTCTGTGGTATCAGTTCAGCTACCTGTTCATTGGATCTAAGCACCTCCTGTGTCAGAAAAATGTAGACAAGGTGACCTGTAGTGTAGTATATGATGTAGTGTTGGTCTCTTTGAAGGAGGAAATATTACCTGCCTTGAAAGAGGCATAGAGCCCCTCCTCAACTGACTATCCTCGGAGGCACTGTGTTTTCATAACTCTCATCCAGTTTCAAACCTTCACTTACTGGGAAAGGATTTTGAAAAGTGGTCAGCCTGCAGTTGATAAGAATTCTGGAGGAACTGCATTATCTAGACCGGTTTCAGTCAAGCTTCAGGCAAAATTTAGTACTGAGACAGTTGGCTGCACTTCCACTTGTGGTAGAAGCAAGATGAAGATGTGCTCCTACATCTCTCAGCTGCTTTTGCTATTGCTGACCACAATAACTCTCTGATTCTGCTCCATGGATTAGGGACACATTTTTCAGTAGTTTTCTTTCTTTATCTGAGGCCAATATCAGATGGGGGGAGGGATTGTGTCTTAGCCCCCTAATTTGTGAGGTGCCACAGAGTTTTACTTTCTTTCCCTGTTAGTCAACATCTCTGTGGAACCTTTTGGGTGAAATCAGTACATATACCGTGCTACATCGGTACACTGTACATCAGTACACAGTACACTGGTGATACTCAAAGTCATCTTTTGACCCTTTGGCCAGCCGAGGCAGCTGACCGTATTCTGTCCAAGTATCTGGATGCTTGTTTTGGATGAATAGAAACCATTTCTAATTCAATGTTACCAAGACAAAGTGGCTGTGAGTGGCTCAAAAATCCACAGCTCCTTAGTCTTTGTAGGATTGAATTGGATGGTGTAGCCTGTTCAAAGATGGTGCACAATCTGGGGGTCTTCCTGAATTTACAACTCCTGCTTGATGAGAAGGTGACAGCAATGGCCAGAAAGGCCTTTGTACAGCTTCATCTGGTGTGCCAGTTGTGCCTCTTCCCAAATTGGGTGATTCTTCAGACATGTAGTCACACCTTGGTCATCTTATAACTTGACTACCACAAGTGCTCTACAGCTGATCTAAAATGCAATAGCACAGGCAGGCATGCACATGTAACTTCCTTGCTTTGCTCTCTGCAGTGATTGCCAGTTTGCTTCTAAGTGTGATTCAAGGTAATGGTTGTTATTCTATAAAGCCCTATATGGCACGGGGCCCGATTACTTGAGGAACCATTTGTCTGCCATATCTTCCTCATTGATTCAATCTAGCAGGATTGGCATACTCTGGGTTCCTTTGATTAACTAAAGCTGTTGGGTCCTGAAAGTACACGTTCACTTTCATAGCACCTGCTCTGTGGAATAAGGTTTATTCCCCAAGATTCAGATAGGCCCACCCTGCTGGTGTTTCTAAGATTCTTGAAAGAGCTGGCTATTTGGCAAGGGTGTTTAAATGTTTCTTTAAATGGTGTAAGTTTGTTTTTCCTCTTTTCCATTTTGATGTCTCATATTGCTTGTTCTTGTTCATTATATGTTTTACAGGTAGTCCTCAACTTAACCACCATTTGTTTAATGACTGTTCAAAATTACAACAGCACTGAAAAAAGTGACTTATGAGTGGTTTTCACACTTACAACCGTTGCAGCATCCCTATGTTCACGTGATCAAATTTCGGGTGCTTGGCAACTGGCATGTATTTATGACAGTTGTACTGTCCCAGGGTGACATGATCACCATTTGTAATCTTCCCAGTTGCTTCTGGCAAGTAAAGTCAGTGGGGGAAGCCAGATTCGCTTAACAATCACATGATTAACTTAACCGTTGCCGTGATTCGCTTAACTGTGGCAAAAAGGTCATAAAATAGGACAAAACTCATTTAACAACTGTTGTTGCTTAGCAACAGAAATTTTGAGCTCAATTGTGGTCATAGGTAAAGGACTACCTATATTAGTTTTAATGTTTACTTGTGAAAAGCCCAGAGTCATTAGTAATCGGGTGGTATATAAATTTAATTGCTTCTAATTACAACTTAATTACTATTAAATAGTAATTGCTATTACTTCTACACTTGTTCAAGAAGGCAAACAGGAAAAACATAATGTTAAGTAATCATGTATCCTTCATTAACTTTACAATCACATTTCTTCCATTTAAAAAGAAATAAAAGTAATAAAGGGAGGGAGATGGGTAGTTAAGAAATATGAAATATAAATAAATAAAAATGAAACGAAATGAAAATAAATAAAACATACCCCTTTTGTGATTCTTTGTTTACATATTATCTGTGTAATCAGCAAAGTACTGTTGATTATATCAAAATAAAAAATATTCATTATTGTACAAGTTGAAAGCCTTGTACGCCTCTAGGCTATAATAGTGACATTTATTTCTGTTTTATTGGGGTGCGGGTTCCCTCTAGCATTCATCCATAATTTTGAAGCATGCCAGGTGTTTGGCTACATAACAAATAGCTGTGATAATTTGACTGCATGTTGTGTTTTGTATTGAGCATCTTATCATTTTCTACAAAAGCATCGCTATATATTGGGTTGGTGGGAGAGGGAAGGAAGAACAATTTACATTCACTATTATTAATTGCACTAGCTAATTTATTGCCTGCAGCATGCATGTATTTGACTGATGCTTTCTTTTTTTTCTCTCTCTCTTACTTCAGATGTTCATCAAGTATATAAAGGTTAGCAATATTTTCATAATATTGAAAGCCTAAAGCGTGGGTACACTTTTGTGGCTCTGCACACTAATGCATGAAAAGAACAGAGCGTGAGAATATTCCTTTTGTTAATTTTGTGTGAAGTTTTATTTTAGCTTTACTTTACACAAGAACTATTAATCATTTTCACTTTTCAGTTATTAAATACTTTTTATTTTTCAGGTGGAGTTAGTATCACATTTTGGATCGGAACATTTCTGTCCTTTAAGCCTTATAAGGTATTAATGAAAAATATTATTTCTATGCTTTTTATATTCTTAAAACAAGATATTTCTGTTTGATGATATTTGCAAATATTCATTTAGATGAACTAGTTTTTCAAGGCAAAACTATACAGTACTTGACTATATAAAGATCAGTGTGAAAGAGTTGAAAACTCAACTCTGTTGCAAGATCCAATCTGGGTCAGTCATTGGGACCAGAGAACCTCTCCCTACTGAAATGTATGCTTGAGAATATTCTATTTGTTGTATTTATGTGGTGCCTTCTTATTAATTGATTGGTGTGTTGATGGCCCTTGATTGGCTGTTGTTTACTTGTGCTGCCAAGTCCTTGGCTCCTATGTACATGATCAGCTGGTAGTAAATCAGCACTCCTATTGACTGGCAAGAGACCCGTTTCCCAGATTTCCCTGGCTATCTTTGTATCTGCATGACCAACAATCTTAGTAGCGAAATTGAATGTATGTCTTTGTTCATTGCAATGTGAGGCTACCAATTAATTCTCCTCATCTGACTGCTTTCTTGTGTTCTGGTGGTAGCTTCCTCCCTAGCTGTCCTACATAGTCACAGGGGCAATCCATGCAGAAGATCTGGTAGATTACTCTGGAAGTACCAGCTCCAAGCAATCTTTGGAGTGCATGATTTGTCCTCATATTATGGTAGCCTCTGGGTGATGTATGATGCCCACTTGGAGATATCGAAAACTGTGTTCTATTGCTTCAAAAAAATTTTCAATACATGGCAGGATGTGCCATATAGTTGGTCGTATACCGTCTTTCTTCATTTCTCTTCCTCACGTATTGCACAGGAATCTTATAATAAATGCTCATAGGTACTCATTCTGCCTGAATTGTTCATGTAGGTTCCTTCTGTCAAGTTCTCTAGCTTGCTGGGTACTACAGTGGGTTCTCACACTGGCATATAGTGTTGAAACTAAGAATGCTTGGAGTGTTGGTGGCCTTGCGATAGACCATGGTTTCTAGGTTTCCATCTTCCTATCTGTTGAGAAGTACATCTAAAATTAATAATTATTTAGCCCGGGTGTCGGCAACCCACAGCTCCATAGCTGCATGCGGCTTTTTTGTCCCCCTGCTATGACTCCTTGTCAGCTGAAACCACCACTTGCTGGCCTGTCACTCTGAAGTCCATGCCGCTCACTACTTTGAACAGGGTTAGTCCCATGCTACTGTGAACTGCATTATTGTACGCAACCTCAGCAAAAGGCAGGAGGTCCACCCAATTGGACTGCTGATAGTTCATGTAGCATCTCAGGTACTGCTCTACCATGGCGTTCAGTCTCTATACCTGCTCCCCTAACCATTGGTGCTCAGATGAAAGGTTGAGCTAAGGCCCTGGGACGACCCAATGGATCGCAGGAACTCCCTCCAGAAATTAGCCGTGAACTGGACCCCTCTGTCTGAGATGATTCTCCGTGGTACTCCATGCAGGTGGTAGATGTGCTTCAGGAACAATTTGACCAACTGGTGGGCTGCGGGTACTCCGCTGCAGGGTATGAAGTGCACCTGTTTGGAGAATAGGTCTGTTACAGTCCAGATCATCATGTTGCCCCCACATTTCGGCAATTCCACTATAAAGTCCACTGTGATCTCCTCTCATGATCTCGTTGGTTCTGCTACTGGTTGCAGCAGTCTGGGGGGTTTTCCTCATCGTTTCTTTATTGTGGCGTGGATGGTGCAACTTCTCACATCTTTCTTTATGCCAGGCCACCAGAACCACCTCCGTGCTAAGTGTAAAGTCTTTAGGAACCCAAAGTGGCCTGCCAGTTTAACGTCGTGGCTCCTCTGGAGGATTAGGATGCAGAGGGATTCTGGGATGTAAAATTTCATCCCCTTCCATGCAAGGTCATCTCTTTTTGTCAAGATATGTTGATTGTCTCAGAACCACAGGTCTGCTAGCAGTTCGATTTTCAGTTTTGGGCTTGGGTAGTTTTGCCCTGGGGATGATTTCGATGGTGCAGTCTTCCTCACGGTGGGGAGGCAGGACATTGTACTCTGTCTTGCTGAATACTTCTGCGAGGTCCTGATATTCCCTCGGGATCTGCTCAGCCTCTGGGGTTTTCTCAGACATGGCTGCCAGTTGTTCTGGTGAGCTCTTTTGGAGGGTTCCCTACTCATTCCTTCTTGCTTCATTCTCTGGGGCAGGCGTCTTAGCTTTGATGTTCAGGGAGGGCTGCACTCCTGTTGCAATTAGGCTGCTGGGTCCTGGAAGTCCCTGATTGGAGGCAAGCTCTGCCTCTCTCTGGGTCGCCTGGAGCAGGCTTTCTTCGGATTGCCCGCCCTCGGCCATGGTTGCCTGAGTTTCTCTCCAAGCTCTCCAGATATTGGGGAGCAATTGAAGAGTCCGGGATTCAGGAAGCCCGGAAATATTGATTTATTTTAAAAGGAGAGCAAACCTGCTGTGAAGGTTCCGACAGATGCCCTAACTAAATCATGAGTCTCGAGCCAAGTTTCAAAAGGAATCCAATGATTTATTAGGATTTATTACTCCAGTGAGGTTTGCTCTGCCGCACTTAAGTTACGGCCCACCAGTCTGTGTCATAAATCACATTCTCCCAACGAGGCACTCCCACAGGCTGTAGAGACATGCCTCACCTCCCAGCTTTGGTAATCTGAGATTCACCATTGGAAGAAGGTATGCATGGAATGTGCTCCCCCCTTGCTTCTAATGGCAACTCAAGAGCAGGCTAGAAATGCTTTTGTGAGTTGACAAAATCTTTAGGAACCCAAAGTGGCCTGCCAGTTTGACATCATGACTCCCCTGGAGGATTAGGGTGCGTAAGTATGTTGGGATGTAGAGTTTCGTCCCTTTCTATGCTAGGTCATCTCTTTTTGTCGAGATGTGTTGGTTGTCTTGGAACCAGGGGTCTGCTAGCAGTTCGGTTTTGAGTTTCGTGGTTAGATTGCTTTCAGGTTGGTCTTGCGTTGTCATCTGGTGGTCACTTGGGTGGTTGTTTAGGTAGGGGGGACGATGGCGTCTACTACTTCCTCTCATTCGCATTTGTACTGGGGCATGCGGGAGAGGGCATCCGCTAGAAAGTTCCTCCCCCTGGGATGTGCTTTAGCACGAAGTCGAACCAGTTGAAGTATTGAGCCCAGCGGACTTGTTTAGGTGATAGTTTTCACGGGGTCCTAAGGGCCTCCAGATTTTTATGGTCAGAATGGTCTTTGCCTCCCTTCCAGCTGGTGGCGCCAGGTTAGCAGTGCCCATCTCACAGCAAAAGCCTCATTTTCCCATATGGCCCATCGCCTCTGTGTCCGTGAGGTTGCGGAAGGTGTAGGCGCAGGGCTGTAGGTTTCCTTGGCTATTTCTTTGGAGTAGCACTGCTTCCACTGCCATGTTGCTGGCGTCTGCTTGGATGACGAAGGGTTGTTTGGGGTCAGGATGCTTCAGCAACGGTTCCTTTGCAAACATTTCTTTTAGTGTCTCAAATGCCTTTTGGCAGGTTAGGTTCCATTGTAGGGATTGTCCCAGGCGGGGTTTCATTCTCGGCTCTCTGTCTTTAGGGGGTCCATCATGGGTTTGGCAATTTTCATGAAGGAGGGGATGAATTGCCTATAGAAGTTTGCGAACCCTAGGAAGCTTTGTAGCTATCTGCGGGTGTGAGGGGGTTGCCAGCCTAGGACGGCTTGTACTTTGGCTGGATCCATCTCTATGTCCTCATTTGACACTCGGTAGTTTAGGTAGTCTAGCTGTGTGCGGTGAAATTCACATTTTGATAGCTTGACGTACAGTTTGGCTGCCAGAAGTTTTTCCGGTACCTGGCGGACTAGGGGTATGTGATTGTTCATGGTCTCAGTTTAGATAAGGATTTTGTTCAGGTAGACCAGGACCTCCTTATAGAGGTGCTCATGCAGCACCTCATTTATTAACTGCATGAACACCGTTGGGGCCCCCTGCAGTCCAAAAGGCATCACTTTGAATTAGAAACTTCCTAGGGGGCAGTTGAATGCTGTTTTCCATTCATCTTCCTCCCTGATGCATACTCGGTAGTATGCTTCTCTGAGGTCTAATTTGGTAAAAACTTTTCCCTTAGGTAGGTGAGATAGCATGTCCTTCATGAGAGGGAGGGGTACTGTAAACTGTAGGTTGTGGACACACACACACACACACACACACACACACACACACACACACACACAGTTCATTCCTCTAAAATCCACACACAATCTCATAGTTCTATCTTTTTTTCTGCCTTTGAATAGGACTGGGGCTGCGACCTGTGGCTTGACTGGCTTGATGAACCCCCTTGCTATAGGTTTTTGTCTATATATTTGCACATTTCTTGCATTTCCCGGGTTATAATGGTGTTCAGTTTGGGTTTGGGTAGTTTTGCCCTGGGGATGATTTCAATGGCGCAGCCTGTCTCATGGTGGGGAGGTAGAACGTCGCACTTGCCCTCGCTGAATACTTCTGCGAGGTCCTGATATTCTTTCGGGATCTGTTCGGCCTCTGGGGTTTTGTCGAAGGTGGCTGCCAGTTGTTCTGGTGGGCCCTTTGGGAGGGTCCCTGCGTGGGCAGTGCTTCCATTTGCTGGTGTGGAGGGGGTTGGGGTCCCCTTGCTATCCTCAGCCTTTGGCTGCCCCCTTGCCATCAGATGGTCGGTCTCCACTTGTCTAGCCAGGAGAGTCCCAGTATGACTGCATCTGTCATTTGGGGAGCTATTACAACTTGAATTACTTCCCAGTGATTCACTAGCTCTAGCTTCACTGGTTCAGTCAGGTGGGTGGCATAAGCTCCCCCCAATAGGGACCCATCAACCTGTTTGAACCTCATTGGGTGGACCAGTCTTTTCGCTCTGATTCCCAGTTTCAGGACCATGGTTAGGTTGATCAAGCATCTAGTGCAGCCTGAGTATATTAGGGCTTGAAAAGTCCCCTGGGTTCCTGTTTTTGGGGCTGTGTGGCATATTGGGAAGACGAAAGGGTGGACCGGTTCACTCACCATTGGGTTGTTTTCACCCTCGTCCTCGCTGTCGTAGGAATGTGGCGACTGGTCATCTTTGCCTGGGGTGCCCCTCCCCCCCTTCGGCTGGGTGGTGAGGGACCTCTGCAGCCTGGAGGGCTTTCCGGGATGTGTTGGTGGCACGCCTGGGACCTCGTTCTGGTCATGCCCTTGGTGGTGGCTCTGGCTTTGGTTTTGGGGCTGGGATTGTGTATGCTGATGCCATGTGGCCTATCCCCCTGCATCTGTAGCATATCAGTGGACTTCATGAGAGGGTTGGTTTTGGGGCCGGCTATTGTGCTATGGTTCCCTGTCGGCTGGATGGTCTCTGATCTGGTTGAACTCTCTCTTTAGTGTCCAGTTGCTTTCTCATGTCATTGGTGGGTAATCTGCCATAAACTTTTATGGCTACTCGGAACCACTCAGAGAGTCCGTTTAGAATGTCCTGATAGGTGGTTACCTGGGCAATTTGCTGGTCCAGGCTTGTTCTGAAAAAGTGAACTAACAGCCACTCTGGCAAAGGAGGTAGCTTCCCAATGACTCTCCTGAATTCACGGATGTGTTCCTTAATGGGCCGCCCCCTCTGCTTTAGGTTTCTGAGCTCATCTTCTGCATATAGATCCTCCTCCACCTCCTCAAATCTGGCCTCTAGTTTTTTCATTTCATTTTCATTTAATTGAATTTGTATACCACCCTACTCCCGAAGGACTCAGGGTGGTGAAAACAGCCATAGAATAAAACATATAAATACAAAATTTAAACCAGGCATGCTTTGCGAGTTGACACATTTCCCTTTTGAATGTGAAGAAGATATGTTGGCAGTACTGGAATAGGTTCATGATTTGTGTCCAGGTTAGGTTGGTCTGATCTGTGTTGTATTCTTCTTTTAGTTTTTTTTTTTTAATCGATTACTTTGTATGTTAAGTGAGGAGGAATGGATGTAAATAGGGACACTATGTCAAAGCAGACCATGATCTCATTAAGAGCCACATTTAAGCTTTGTAGTTGTCATTGTGTCCTGCCATTCTGTTGGAAGGGTGGGAGGAAGCTTGCTCGCATTTTAGCTTGCTTTTTGCTTTTGCTGTAACTGCTTGGGAAATAGGGAGGGGGAGCATCTTCAGAGACAAAGCTATCTCTCTCCCAGCTGGTTTCATCCCATCTCCAAGGCTGTCATGCCCTGAGGGTGAATTTCTTTTCATCTCAGAGATTCTCAAGAAAAAACTTGCGGCATCACATTGGTCACTGGTGGACTTAGGGTTAGGGGGGTTGGGTTTGGGGAAATGAAAGAATGCTGTTTCATCATGCAGGCTTTTTCAGATTTCACCTTGTTCTCCTGCAATCACTTTTCTCTCAGTAAAAGTTCTTCTGATTCAACTTAATGGATTAGGAATCTTGTTTTCCTGAGAGACTAGCTGAGGCAGTTCCTTACATTAGGCAAAATCTACGAAGTCAGTCAACCCGGAGAGGCACACTCTGTACACAATGTCAGCCCAAGACAGAGACCAGGAGGAATCTGAATGCTGGGGGGAAGCCTCATCCAGACCTCTCCCTGGGCTGGACCTTTCCCAATGGATGGAGGAGGTTGGAAGACTCATCCAGATCCTGGTGGTCCATTGGAGTCAGAAAGAAGGAAGTTTAGGAAGGAAGAACCAAGGGCCATCATCCGAGACAGCTGGCAGTGAGAAAGGCAATTAGACCTGGAAGAGCTCGAGAAAGAGGACAAGGAAGGCAAAGAACCTGATCAAGCAGACCTAATAATGAAGCAAGCCATGCGGTTCATGATGAATACCTTCCAAACCCTCAAGAGACGTGAAGCACATGCCAAGGCTGCTGCCAGCAAGGCCCAGTGAACCCAAGAGGAGGAGGATGGAGGGCAAGCTTCAGTGCTAGACACCACGCATGGGGTTTTGCCAAACCCAGCTGCTGCCTCAACTGTGGCAGGCGCAGCACCTAGGGCAGTCGCCAGGGCTTCTGTCCCTGTAGGCAAGTCGATAATGAGGTGACAGCCACACTTAAAGCCGCCCTCAAAGACAACAAATAGTTCCAAATCCATGGAAACGTTTGTTCAGTCCAGATGGGTTAGCCTGGGTGGGGTCTAAACTATATGTACCAGAAAGCCAGAGGCTGTTGGTCCTGGGGAAAAGTAATGAGTCCAGGTCTGCTGGGCACTTTGACTTTGTAAAAACTATATCAAAAGACATCTCTGAAGAAAGACATTGAAAGCTATATGGCAAGTTGCCCCGTCTGTGCCTCTGTCAAGCGTCGAAAGGGAAAACCCCTGGACTCCTCCAAACAGTAGCAGAATCATCAGCACCCTGGAGAGAGATCTTGATGGACTTTATTGTGGAGCTTTTATATTATATTTTATGTTATATTATATCTTATACAATTATGTGGGTATTGACTGATCTATTTTCTAAAGAAGTGCATTTTGTCCCCAGTCAGAAGTTCCCTCAGCACAGAAGTTGGCCAAATTATTTTTACATCATGTCTATAGACTACACGGAGCCCCCAATGCATTATCTCTAATAGGGGGTGCAATTAACTTCTAAGTTTTGGAGGGAATGCCTAAAATTACTGGGGACTGATCAGGAACTGAATTCAAGTCACCAACCTCAAACTAATAGGGGTTGTGAACATACAAACTCAATACTCGAACAATATCTTAGGTCAGTGATGGCTAACCTTTTTGCCATCCCGTGCCAAAAGCATGGGGAGCATGGGGGTGTTGTGCGCGTGTGTGCCCACACCCATAATTCAATGCCACCCCGCACCCCCACACGTGCATGCGACATCCCCCCGCGCTACCCCCACTTTTGGCACATGATGGCAAAAAGGTTAATGGTGGGCCCGGTAGGCCCGTTTTTTGGCCTCCCCAGACTCCAGAGGCTTCCTTGGAGCCTGGGGAGGGTGAAAACACCCCCCCAGAGGCCCTCCGGAGGCCAGAAATGGCCGATTTCCCAACTTCCAGTGGGCCCGGTAGGCCCAAAAATCAGCTGGCCGGTGCACACATGCGCGCTGGACCTGAGCTAGGGCAATACTCACGTGCCCACAGATATGGCTCTGTGTGCCACCTATGGCACCCATGCCATAGGTTCGCCATCACGGTCTTAGGTCAGGGGTCTTAAAACTTTTAAAACGGGGCCAATTCATGGTCCCTCAGACTGTTGGGGGGCAGGACCTGCTGGGTGGACGTGGCTAGGAGATCATGTGACTGGGTGGGCGTGGCTAGGAGGTCATTAAATTAAACTTTAATTTGTTTTGCTCCTGGGGGTGTTTTATTTCTCTTTTTTTTGCATGTTGCTATTATGGGTGACTTCTTTTTACTAGATTGTTTTTTCAGTTGTTTAGAAGTCTAGTGGTCTACTTCAGGAAACTCAGTTTTGCAGCAATTCTTTTCTGCCCGAAGGAGCTTACAATCAACAAGTCTTTCTCTCTCTCCCTCTCCCTCTCCCTCTATCTCTCTCTTTCTCTCTCTCTCCCCCTCCCTCCCTCCCTCTCTGTGTCTCTTGTCTCTCTCTCTTACTCTGTCTATCTCTCTCTCTTTTTTCTCTCTCTTTCTCTCTCTTTCTCTCTCACTGTCTATCTTCTGGAGATGGGGGAGGTAAAAAGAATGGGAGGCGCGGATGCCCTGGGCAGCCTCAGTGCGCTCCGTTTTTTGTCTGCAGAGTGCTACTGGAGGTGGGGGAGGCCATTTTTGGTCTCCTGGGGCATCCGCGCACCCCATTTTTTACCTCCCTGCCTCCAGTAGCACTCAGCAGGCCAAAAACAAGCTCATTTTTTTGGTTCCCGAGGCATCCACGCACCCTGTTTTTGATCTCTCCCGCCTCCAGAAGCACTCTGCCATCCAAAAATGTTGGCCTTACCTTCCAGTTCCAGCCCACAGAGCTTGTGAAGGTAAGTCCTCTGCTCGGCTAAAGGGTGGGGGCCGGCGGGTGGGTGGGTCAATGTGGGTGGGGCAGCCTCATGATCCTGCATGGATTGGATTAATTGCTTCGGCAGGCCGTATCCGGCCTATGGGCTGTAGTTTTTGAGGACCCCTGTCTTAGGTGTTACATCAATTATAAGCAAGGTAATTGGACTGATTTGTTGCCCTTTGCTGAAGTGGCGTACAACAACTCTGTGCATAGCAGCACAGGATTCACTCTTTTTAGAGTGGCTACTGGGCAAGACTTCAATCTTATGCCCCTTAATTAACCCCCAGTCGCATCGCTGAAAGAGTGGGTCTCCCAACTGCGAAACACATGGCCAGTGGTGAGGAAAGCTCTGGAGGATACTCGGAAGTAGCAGGCCGACAAGAAGCATGCAGAACCCAAGCCGTTTAAGATTGGCGGCCATGTCTACCTTTCCACCTACTTCCTGCAATCATTACAACCATCGAAGAAGCTGTAAGTTTGTAGGTCCCTTCCCAATTAAGTGCATCATTAACCCAGTGACTGTAGAATTATATTTGCTGAAGTCCCTTCGAAGGATTCACCCTGTGTTTCACTATAGCTTATTGAATGAAGACAGAGATCACGTTTCCCCTTAAACCTGAACTTTCATCAGTCCCAATAACTTTAATGGTAAAAGGAAAGCAGCACTTTGAAATCAGGGAAGTGCTAGATCCCCATAGACATAGGGGAACCCTTCAGTATTTGGTGCCATGGAAGGATTTCCCGACAGCTCAAAATTAATGAATTGACCATTGCCATGTTAGAGCTCCTAAACATGTTAAACATTTCCATAATCAGTACCGGACAAACCCAAATGACATTCCTTTTGTTTTCTATTTCTTCTCTCCCTGTTTGTTTGTTTCTTTGTTCTGTTCTCCAGGACTAACAACACTGTTCAGGGCACAAGGCTGCCGCAGTTTTATCTGTGTGTCAGATCCACCATTGTGTCCTATCATTCCGTTGGGGGGGAGGAAGCTTGCTGGCATTTTAGCTTGCTTTTTACTTTTGCTGTAACCACTTGGGAATTAGGGAGAGGGAGCATCTTTGGAGACAGAAAGGAGGGAGGGGTGTCTTCAGAGACAGAGAGAGCTCTCTCCCAGCCAGTTTCAGCCTGTCTCCAAGGCCATCACGCCCTGAGGGTGAACTGTTATCTCTTCGTATCTCAGAGATTGTCAAAACAACCTTGCGGCATCACATTGGTTGCTGATTAGGGGGGTTGGGCTTGGAGAAACAAAAGAATGCTGTTTACATTGCACGGGCACTTCAGATTTTGCCTTGTTCTCCTGCAATCACTTTTCTCTCGATAAAATTCTTTTGATTCAACTTAATGGATTAAGAGTCTTGCTGAGGAAGTTCCTTACAGTAGTTTTGTCAAAAATTGCATGAATGATGTGATCATGCTGTTCGAAGGTGGGGTCAGGAAGCTTAAGCATGGTGCCAGCCATTTAGCCAAGTTGTAGGTAGGGGTATCTCTTAGCGCTACACTAGGTCTGAGGGGGACTCTTTATTTTGTGTATCTTGGGGAGTGTCATGGCCCCGTCGGAGCCTGAGTCCGAGGAGGAGGATGAGACAGAGCTAGGGTTGATGGAGGAATTACCGGAGGTGCAGGACAAGGCAGTCCCGGATCCCTCGGGCCTGGGAAGGGTCGCCAGTGAGGGAGAGGGGGCGCAGGAGGACCAGGCGAGGGGGGAGGACAGGGCAGGCAGTCGAACAGTGGAGCAATTACCTCCCCCAATCCCTGAGAATGGAGAGGAGACGGGATCAGCGCAGGGCAACCTGACAACTCGGGAGGAGGGCTCCCCACCCGTCTTCACAAGGCTCACCTGGGGAATGAGATTTAAGGAGACGCTGTTGGGAGGGGCGTTTGTCAGGAACAAGTGTTGCTTTTTCCAGCCTCATGTGCTGTTACCAACATCTGGATACTTTTCTGTCTTGTTATGTCGGCTGGCGACACCCAGGGGGAGGGCCTTCTCTGTGGGAGCCCCTACCCTGTGGAATGAACTGCCCCCGGAAATGCATAAGATCTCCGACCTCCGTGTATTTCGCTGTGCCCTCAAGACCCTGCTGTTCCGCCAGGCTGGGTTATCAGTGTAATGATTTTAAATTAGGTGTTTTAAATTTTGGGGGTTTTAAATTTGAGCCGAAACTATTTAATAATTTTAATTATTTTTAATTGATGTCTGTCTTTGTGCTTTTAATAGGCTGTACACCGCCCTGAGTCCTTCGGGAGAAAGGCGGTATAGAAATAAAATTATTATTATTGTTGTTGTTGTTGTTATTGTTATTGTTATTATTATTGTTATTATTATTTGCCATCCTGGCCTGGCCTGGCTACGTGCGAGGTCACAGTGATACTCCAGGTGGTGCTGCAGTACCAGTCAACTCTTAATGTGACGAGGACTCCTTGGAACCAGCTTCCTTGAACTGTGGCTGCTCTCAGAACTGAGCTGCTCCACTGGACTAATAGAAGCCAGGAACTATTGGAGGTGTGTGTTTAGAGCTTTGCTCCTGGACTTGCAGTAAATGGTGGGACTTCATTCTGGCTGTGTTGTTTTCGTGCCCACCCCAGATCATAACAGGGAGTCCATAAAATCTTGCTGGTGCGATATCTGTTGCTTTCATTTTCCAACATATTTTTCCATTATACAGTTGTTTTGTTTGAGTTGGCTGAGATAAGCATACAATTGTGGGACCATTGTTCTCATCTCTGATGTCTTTATGCCCATATGTTGAGGAATCATTGAGCAGGGTGAATGTCTTCATATCATAATCTGTGTGGTTCGTTGAGCAGCTTTTATCTGCCAATAAAATAATGTCCTGATATTGTTTTAGGTCTTTCAAGCTGTGTTGCTCCTTTGGGCTAAGCATATTATTTGGTTTGTGTGTGACCAGCATTGCCGATAGTTTTTGTCTGATAGCATGTTTTTCTGGCCCTTCTATCTGTATTCTGTTAAATATGAATTCTAATTTATGTACCACATAAATATGACTTATTGAATAGCCCAAATCACGCATTCTGGTAGAGAGAAGGTTCCTGAGGATGGACTCCAGCATGAGTCTGAAAGCTTGGAAAACTAAATCTCTTGTTTTGGTGACTGACCCAGATTGGATCTTGCAACATTATACGGGACACAGACCGTATTTTTCAGAGTATAAGATGCCCCGGAGTATAAGACACAGCTTAGTTTTTGGGGAGGAAAATGGTGGTGGTGGTGGTGGGGGAAATCTGCCTACCAGGTATTCATCTGGCTAGCGTCCTTACTCTGGTCAGCTTCAGCACATTGGTGTGCTGGGTTTTTATCCCCTGCTTGGGGGTAAAAAAACAGCTTCTAAGACACAGCTGAGAGGAAGCAATCACTTCACTCAGCTAGCGCCTAGTTAGGGCTGAAAAAAGCTTCTAAAGAACAGCTGAGAGTCGAAGCGAAGCATGGAGAAAGCTTGACTCGCTAGTGCCTCGTTAAAGCACAGCGGAGAGTCAAGGGAGCAGGCAAAGCTTGGAAGATCGCTCACTAGTGCCTCGTTAGGTCTGAAAAAAAGCTTCGAAAAAGGTATATTCGGAGTATAAGAGGCACCCAAATTTTCAGCCTCTTTGGGGGTGGGGGAAGGGGTATCTTATACTCCAAAAAATACAGTATAGTCACCTTCATTCGTAGTCAACTCTGATAATCTTAACTAGTAAGAGCCAGGGAAATGCATTGTACTTCAGTTTTATCAGTTTGCTAGTGTGAAATTAGTTTTTTGTGTAAAAGGAAACAATCATGCTTTGTTACTTCTTTAACTAGTTTAATTAAAATATGATTTACAGAGTGTTTGGAACTAGCATGGTTGAAGAATATGAAGAAATTGCTGATTCACAATATCATTCTGAAAGGCAAGAACTCTTTGATGAAGATTACGGTAAGCAGTTGCTCACAATTTAAGATAAATTATAGTTTCCTAATAATCAAGGGAGGACTTACCTGGAAGACTTCTTTTCAGTTATTTATGAAATAGAGAACAAGCCTGAGTTAATAAGTAAGTAAGGTAATCAAAAGAACTACACAAGTGTAGATATTTAATTTTGTAAAAGGAAAACTTTAAGGAATTCATATTAAACAGTTAGAAAATTGATTACTCTCTATAAATCCCATGTACACACTTACATTCACATTGCAAATTTATCTGCACATTGTATTTAACAAATTAACAGACTTGGAAGGGACCTTGTAGGTGTTCTAGTCCACCCCCGCCCAAGCAGGAGACCCTACACCAGGGGTCCTCAAATTTTTTAAACGAGGCCAATTCACAGTCCCTCAGACTGTTGGAGAGGGGTGGCCTATAGTTTGAAAAATTGGACTAGAGGACAGCTTGTTTCCAGAGGTTGTGGGTCCTCCATCACTATAAGTTTTTAAGAAGAGGCTGGACAGCCACCTAAGAGTTTGAAACGCTAGGGTCTCCTGCTTGAGCAGGGGGATGGACTAGAAGACCTCCAAGATCGCTTCCAGCTCTATTCTGATTGTATTACAATGAAAGAGACAGTTCTGGCTGCATTTGTTAGGCCCAAAAGACAGAACTTCACTGGACAGGCAGCGAGACCGAGTAGGTAATGATGGCAGCAGACAGTTCGGAGAACCGGTAGCAAAAATCCCTCCCCCCCCTCCCACAGCCTCCAGCTTGCTTACCTTCACACGCCTGCCTTGCTTTGCTTGCTATAATCCCTGCAATTCATTGCATCAGCAAGCAACTGAATCTCCCTGCCTGCAGTCAAGCTCATCGGTGAGCAGCTCTATCTGCCTGCCTGCCTGCCTGTAAGTTTTTTTCCCCTGTGGGAGCTTTAAAAAAATAGTTAATTGGGGTTTTTTTAGTTGTTCTTTTTTTAGACCTAGCCATTTAAAGTTTAGGAAGTTTTAAATTTAGCTGCTTTTATATAAAAATAAAAATAAATTAAAATAAAATAATATTTGTGCAGCTTTCTGAGATTTAGTGTGTTTCCGTAGTGTTTCACTCTAACTACACAAACACACAAAATCTCACAAAGCTGTATGTGGAATTTTGTGTGTGTAAAGTGTGAAAGTTGGTTTTTGGGGCTTTTTGTGGCTGTCTGAGGTTCCTGCTTGTTGCAGGGGCCATTTTGGGTCCAGCACAGCCGCTTTTATATTGTGGGTGAGCCAGTTGTGTTGTGTTGTGTTTTGTAGGTTAAAAAAGGGCAAAGAAGTGACATTGACTTGGCCACACCCACCTGACCAACAAGCCACGCCCACCCACTCACCTGACCGCCAAGCCCTGCCCACTAATTAAGCCATGCCCACAGAACTGGTAGCGAAAATTTTTAGATTTCACCCCTGCCTTGAACCTCAAATCCACCAAGATTTAATGTGCGGAGGGACCAATGCCCCACATTACAGGATCAATCCTCAAATCTATGACCTGTCAGAATAATTGAAGCTGCACTAGCCCTGTAAAAGCATGACAGCCGATTCAGCTATTCCCCCCCCCCACACACACACACACAAAAGTGTGAAATGACACCAGAGGTTGCTCTCCTTGGCAACCGACTGGATTCAGTACCGGATCCCTTTCCAAACAACCAATCTCTTGCAAGACAAACCCTCCGCCAAGATCCCAATGGCAAGGATTCTATGGAGCGATTCCCAGGTCGCTGCAAAAGCAGCCATCAGGACAGGCAGCTCAGGAAGAAGCCTCTAGACTTTTCCACTTAAGCCGGGTCTCCATGCAAGGAAGGGAGCCCCAGATACAGGGCAAGACAGTGAAAGGAAGGGGGGGGGGGAATTCCTGGCTGTAATCCCCATGGCAAGATTTCCTGCTTGCAAAAGGGGCAATCGCTTCTGGCTCTTGCAAAGGCAGGGAGTTCCCCAGCTCCGGCCAAGGATGCCAGCAATCCAGAGTGGGGTGGCAGGCAAGGAAGGGAACCCCCTTTTTGCAGACCATCCGGGAAGGGAAATCACCCCTTCTCACCACCTGCCTCCCCTTTTTTTCTGCCCTGCAAGGGTGGGGGGAGTAAGGAGGAGGCGCAGAGGCAGCAGGTGAGATTGCAGCCCAACCCAGCAGAGGGGAAGGAAGAGCCAGCTGGGAACGCATCATCCCTGAGGGAGAAGTCCCCTACCCACCCACCTATCAAGCCACCCACCTACCCACTGCCCCGGCGTCATCATGCAAGGCTGACAGCCATGCCACACGCCTGGCCGCCACACATCAAGTCTGCAACCCTGGGCAGGAGGAAGGAGGCACGCGCAGGGCCACACCAAGTCTGGATTGGAACCAGGTTTTGCAATCTAGCACCCGGGGATGCCCTCTTGACTGCCCAGCTTCCCCCCTTCCTCCTTTCTGTCTCTACTGTACATTGCTTGCAATGCAGCACACATGGCTTTCATTTGGCGGCTGCGCTCTTCCCAGCTCAGCGGGGGGGGGTGTGTGTGAGGGATCTGGGCTGGGTTTCCAATGCAAGACAGTTCACCCCGTTCTCTCCCCACCCCCAGACCAGTTGATCCTCCCGCCCCTCTCCTGCCACACCTCCCCTCCTTCCACCCAGGGCTTTGTAAACGGCATGCAACAAGAAGAGGTCTGCCTGCCTCACCATTGCAATGGGCACACTTGCATGCAAACACACTTCCCGGCGAATGCAACAAGTGTGCTTCTCCCTTGCCCAGCCTCCCAGGGGTCTAATTCAAGATCCTAACTGAACCCTCCGGTGCAGCAAAGCAGCGAAACAGGAAGAGCACCGTTGGGGGGGTTCGATTAAAAGCCAGATTCTCATTTCAGTCCGGTGCTCTGCTTTTTTTTTCCCCCACCCCCAGGGAATACCCCTTCCCCCCCCACTCCCCTCCCTAAGCTCCCTACCCCGAGAGCACACATTTGCTGCTTTGCCTCTAGACCGATTGCTAGGTGGACACCTCCCCCTTTAAAAAAAAGGTCTGGACTCCTAACCTTCCCCTGCATTCAAGGCCCCCGCAAGCCTCCATGCTGGCTGAATCCCGGCACATCCATGCCTGATCCCCCCACCTCGCTTTTTCTTCCTTTTTTTCTCCAAAATGCTCCCAATTCAACACCCCTTTGAGCAAAGAGGAGGAAAGGGGAGGCTGTGGCAAAGGAACCTTTAAAAAATAAGGAAAGAAAAAAAAACCCTTAGTCCCTGGCCCCAGCGATTGACTTCCTAAACTAGTGATGGCGAACTTTTTAGATACCGAGTGTCCAAACTGTGTGCACGCACATGCACAAACGAAAAGATGCACGCGCGTGCAAATGCGCATGTGTGCGAACGTGCGTGTGTGTGAACATGCACGTTGACATGCACAGACATGCACACATGGCGCTTGTGTGCGAACGTGCGTGTGTGTGAACATGCACGTTGACATGCATGAACATGCACACATGCGCAACAGAGACCCGAAGACCTGCTGGCCGGTGGGAGGCGGGGCATCCCAACACCGGCAGTGCAGCAAGAGGTAAGATCTTTTTCTTTCATGAGCTTCTGTTTCGTCATTTGCAGGGAAACAGAAGCTGATGAAAGAAACGCCATGGACAGCGTGCGTTCCAGCAGAAAGGGCTTAACGTGCCACCTCCAGTATGCGTGCCATAGGTTCGCCATCATGATCCTAAACTAAACTGAATGACGTGCAGGCCGTCATTGTTTCGGCGGGTCGTATCTGGCCTGGGGGCCATAGTTTGAGAACCCCTGCCCTACACCATTTGTAACAGGTAGCAGTCCACAAGCTTCCAGTGATGAAGCTCCCACAACTTCTGAAGGCAAGCTGTTCCATTGGGTGATTGTTCTCACTGTCAGAAAATGTCTCCTTATTTCTAGGTTGAATCACTCCTTGATCAGTTTCCATCCATTATTTCTTGTCTGGCCTTCAGGTGCTTTGGAAAATAGCTTGACCCCCTCCTCTCTATGGAAGCCCCTCAAATATTGGAACACTGCTATCATGTCACCCCTAGTTCTTTTCTCTAGACTAGCCGTACCCAAATCCTGCAACCGTTCTTCATATGTTTTCGTCTCCAGGCCTTTTAATCATCTTAGTTGCAGTTCTTTACACCTTTTCCAAAGTCTCAACATCTTTTTTCTAATGTGGTAACCAAAACTATGCAGTATTCCAGGTGTGGTCTTACTAAAACTTTATAAAGCAGTACTATTACTTCATATGATTTTGATTCTATGCCTCTGTTTATACAACCAAGGATTGTATTAGCTTTTTTGGCTGCTGCCGCACACTGCTGACTCATGTTTAAGTGATCATCGACTAGGACTCCAAGGTCCCTCTCACAGTTACTGTTTTTGAGCCAGGTTTCTTCTAATCTGTACTTGTATCTTTGGTTTTTCCTGCCCAGCCTTGCTTTTCTCCGCATTAACATTCATTTTGTTGGATAAGTCCCATTGTTCAAGTTTGCCAAAATCTTTTTGGATTTTGAGCTTGTCTTCTTGGATATGGCTTTTCCTTCCAGCTTACTGTCATCTTCAGATTTGATGAGTTCCCCTTCTATTCCCCCATCTAAATCAGGGATCCCCAATCTGGGGGCCATGGCCCACTACCTGGCTGTGGTCTAATCACCACCAGGCCGTATGAGTGGCTGGCCGGTGCATGTGCATCTTTGTGCATGCATGGCCCCATTAGCGCAAGGCTTGTTAAGGGTGCTTGCCCTACTCGCATGACCCTCATTGTGGGCAGTCACAGTCCCACTCGTTGAGATTTATTGCAGGCTTTTGCAGCCCCACTTGCGAGAGGGTTACTGCAAACATCATGGATGTTTGTGTGCATGCACATGCATGTGCACCTGCCCCTCCCAGAAAATCATCCCCTTTCCCCCCTCTCCCTACTCTGGGCCATCAACCTGGAAAGGTTGGGGAACTCTGATCTAAATCATTTATGAAGATATAGTACTGGGCCTAAGACAACCTTGTGGTACCCCACTGCTTACTTCCCTCTATGTAGATTTAGTGCCATTAAGGACTACTTGTTGAGTACGGTTTGTCAGCCAATTATAAATCCATGTTTTCTAGCTTACTGAGAAGTAGGTTGTAGTCTGTCAAATGCCTTGCTGAATAAATGTACTATGTCCACAGTATTTCGGTGGTGTACTAATTTAGTCACTTTGTGAAGGAATGAAATAAGATTGGTTTGGCATGATCTGTTTTTAACAAACCCATGCTGGCTACTAGTTATAACTTTATTTGTTTCTAGAAGTTCACAGATCTGTTTTTTGATCATTTTTTCCAGTGTCTTCCCAGGTATTGATATTAAGCTGATTGGTCTATAGTTTCCTGCGTATGTTTTGTTTCCTTTTTTGAAGATGAGAATCGCATCATCTCTTTTCCCTCTCTGGTAGTTCCCCAGTGCTGGGATGTAATCCATCAAGTCCCGGTGATTTATATTCATCAAGGTCAGACAGGTGTTCTCTTACCATTTGTTGCTTGTTTTAATTTTTATTTCTAGTCTGTCTTTTACATTTATCCTTTTGGTATGTTTGGCCATAGTTTCATTTTGTGTGAAAACTGATGCAAAGAATGAGTTAAACAACTCTGCTTTCTCTCTACTGCCTGTTACTTCCTTGCTATCTTCTCTCATTAATGTTACCTTGACTTTTTTCTTGTTATTTATTGTATATGTTGAAAGAAACTTCTTTTATTATCTTTGACTTTTGTTGCAAGTCTTTGTTCATTTTGAACCTTTGCTTTCCTGATTTCATCTTTCAAGATTCGGGCTTTATGCTGGTATTTTTCCTTAGTTGTGTGTACCTCTTTCCATTTTTTGTAGTTATCCTTTTTGTCTTTCAGTTTATCAGAGAGATCTTTGTGCAACCATACTGGTTTCTTCTTGGATTTCTTCTTTTTCTTTTCAGTGGTATTTGTTGGACTGGGCTTTATGATCATATTTTTCAGTGTTTCCCTTGCTTCTTTTTTTTAATAAATTTTTATTATAGTTCAAAAAAACAAAAACAAATGTATAATAATTTTTCTATCACGGTGTAACATCACCAAAATATTCATGTATATATACACCAATAATCAGAAAGTAAAAATAGAAACTATTTATATATTCTTATATACAAATTTACATTTCCAATACTTATTGATTACCATAATTATACCATCTATAATTATAATCCAACATCATCCTTTATCTCTCTCCCATCGTTTCTGGATCCAATCATACCACATGTTCCAACTACTATAAAAATCTGAGTCTCTTTTATCCTTGATCAGTTTTGTAAGTCTGTCGGACTCTGCACATTCCATGATTTTATAATTTTTTTTTTAATTTTTTATTTTTCAAAAACACAAACAAAACAAAACATAAAAACATTATCATTCCATACAATTATAGTGTATCAGTCAGTGGCATTTTTGTGCTCCTCCTCTCTTCAATTTATCACTAAACATGCTATCTTATTTCCAAAAATTTCAACATCCATTTATATCATAATTATTTCCAATTCTTATTCTCTATCCATTGGTAAAATAAATCCCATATCAAATAGTATTGTCTATCTTCCTGCTCTCTTATTTCAAATGTCAATTTACTCATTTCAGCACATTCCCTCATTTTCTTAATAATTTCTTCATCATTAGGTAACTTTTCTCCTTTCCAGTTTTTAGCAAATACAATTCTAGCTGCTGTCAAGAGATTCACAATTAAATATTGCAGTTCTTTATTATATGTCTCCAGTATAATCCCTAATAAAAATATCTCTGGTTTAAAGTCAATATGTCTCTTTATCATTTTTCCAACCACGTGTGTATCTTAGTCCAATATCTCCTTGCTTCTGCGCATGTCCACCACATGTGGTAATAGGATCCTGGGGTCTCATGACATTTCCAACATTTCTCCGATTTATTCTGGAACATTCTGGCTATTCTTGACGGGGATAGATGCCACCTGTAAAACATCTTATACAAATTCTCCTTATATGCTGTAGACATTGTCATTTTATAATTATATGACCACAATTTTTGCCATTTCTCTAAATCAATACCATAGCCAGAATTCTTCCCCCATGCTATCATTGATTCTTTAACTTGTTCTTCTTCCAATTTAACCTCTAGTAAATAACCATATAGCTTTTTAATTACGTGATCATCAGAACCCATCAAAATCTTGCCTAAATTAGTCAATACATTATAAAAACCTCCTTGTTTAAGATCTTCTCGATATCTAGAGAGTATTTGCGTGTATGAAAACCAATCCATCTTATACCCTTGATCTTCTATATCTTGCTTTGATTTAAGTTCACCCTTTTCATCCAATAATTCCTTATATCTTATAATTTGTTTCCCTTTAAATGCCACGGGATACAAAAATGCTTCAATTGTAGATACCCAGACTGGTATCTTCAAGTAGTGATTTTTTTTGTCTTCTCCCAATTCAACATATGGCTTCACGTATTTTATGTCTTCTAAAATACCTCTGTATTTTAGTTCCTTTATACCACAGAAAAGCATGCCATTCCAACAACAAATCACGTCCCTCCAAATTTAACAATCTAGTATTTTTTAATGATATCCATTCTTTAGTCCACATTAAACTAGCTGCTTGATAATAAAGTTCAAAGTTAGGTAAACCAAAACCACCCCTCATTTTAGCATCTTGTAACAACTTCATTTTTATTCTTGCCTTTTTCCCCTGCCAAATATATTTCAATATCATTTTATTCAAATCTATAAAAAATTCCTTGTCCAACTTTATCGGAATCATTTGGAATAAATATAAAATTCTAGGCAAAATATTTTAATAGTTGCAAAATATTTTAATAGTTGCAATTCTCCCAATTAGAGATAGTTGCAAATGTCCCCATTTTTCCAAATCTTGTCCTATCTGTTGCTTAACCTTATTGTAATTATTTTCCTTGAGAGAACTACACCTTGCTGTCAATTGTATTCCCAGATATTTTACCTTATTCGTAACCAGCATACTTGAAATCTCCATCAATTCTTCTTTTTGCTTTTTCAGCATATTTTTAGTCATTATCTTTGTCTTTTCTTTATTAATTTTTAAACCAGCTACTTCTCCAAACTCTCCAATGCTTTCTAACAGTTTATTTATTGATGTTAATGGTTCTTCCATAATAAAAACCAGGTCATCTGCAAAGGCTTGCAGCTTATATTCTTCTTTTCGAATTTTCATACCTTTTATCTCCTTTTCTTCTCTAATATTTCTATTTAAGACTTCCAATGTCAATATAAACAATAGTGGGGACAGTGGACATCCTTGTCTAGTGCCTTTTTCTATTTCAATAAATTCGGACAGTTCTCCATTTATCATTACCTTGGCCTTTTGTTTTTTATATATAGCTTCAATTGCCTGAAGAAATTTTTTCCCAAAGCCCATCTCCTCCATTTGTAACATCATAAACTGACAATTGACATTATCAAAGGCTTTTTGTGCATCTAAAAATATCAAAACCATCTGCTTTTCAGGATGCGCTTCATAGTATTCTAAAGTATCTAAAATTATTCTTATATTGTCTCGAATTTGTCTTTTTGGCAGGAATCCATTTTGGTCAGAATGTATAAAGTTATTCAAATATCTCTTAAGTCTTTCTGCCAATATCGTTGCAAAGATTTTATAGTCTGCGTTTAACAGGGATATAGGCCTATAGTTTTTTATTTGTTGGGAGTCTGTTTCTTCTGTATAAATCAAAGTAAATCAAATAATAATAATAAATTATTATTATTTCAATAATAATAGGTAAGAATAGCATCTTGATAAAACTTTCCTGTCATTACCTAATAATATTTTATCCAATTCTTGTTTCCCATGATATATCCCTTCACTCTCCTGATCTTTCTTCCACCTTGAGTGTATTTGGATGTAGGCCCACCAGTCTATATTACACCCCTCCGACCTCAGTTGTTCCCATGTCTTCAGTCTGCCCTGAGTATCCAAAATGTCTTCATAGGTTAAGACCTTCTCTCCTTTATATAAGGTTGGGTATACCAGGGCCTCCTGGGTCGAAATCCAACATGGTATCTTTAGATACAACTTTCTCCTAAGTCTTTCCCAGGTATCCCTTAGAGTCTTAGGTAAATAATGATTCCGAAAATACCTCGGTCGGGTTGACTGTCCTGGCCATAAAAAATGGTGCCAACCGTGTTGAAGGCCGTGGCCTTCTACCGCCAATAGCCGCCTCCTTTTCAGGGCGATCCAGTCCTTCACCCATATCAGAATGGCTGCCTGATGGTAAAGCTCCCAATTTGGGAGTCCAAATCCCCCTCTATGTGTAGGCTCCTGCATCATCCTAAACTTAATCCTTGATTTTTTTACTTTGCCAAATAAATTTAGAACTAACTCTGTTCAAGGTGTTGAAAAATTCCCTATCCAGACTTACGGGGCAGTTTGGAACAAAAACAACCATTTGGGGAGGACGTACATTTTGACGGCAGCTATCCTTCCCATAAGAGATAGTTGTAAATTTTTCCACCTCTCCAAATCTCTGACTGTCTGATTATAAAGGGGAACATAATTATCCTCCTTTACCGAAGAACACCTTGGTGTCAACCAAATTCCCAGGTATTTTATTTTATTAATTATCTGCATCCCCAGGAGTCCCTCCAACTGACATCTCTGCCTCTGTGTCATATTCTTAACTAATACTTTCATTTTTTCCTTGTTAATTAATAATCCTGCTACTCTCCCAAAATCCCTAAGTACCTGTAATATTTTTGGCCCTGATTCTGATGGATCATCCAGTATGAAAACTAGATCATCCGCATATGCCTGAACTTTCACCTCCTCATGCCTAACCCTCATTCCTCTTATTTCCATATTCCTCCTAACCTCCCTAAGCAATGGTTCTGGTGTTATATAAATAATAGCGGAGAGAGTGGACAACCCTGCCGTGTACCCCTACCAATCCATATCTTCTCTGTTTCCTCCCCGTTGATTAATACTTTTGCTGTCTGTTCACGGTAGATTGCTTGCACTGCTCCCATAAACCTCTCACCGAAATCCATATATTTCATTTGGGAAATTATGAAATCCCAACTCACTCTGTCGAACGCCTTTTGGGCGTCGACAAAAATCAAAGATAACTGTTTATCCGGACAATTTTCATAGTACTCTAAAATGTTCATCATCATTCTCATATTATCATGTAGCTGTCGGTTGGGCAGGAATCCATTCTGATCTGGGTGAATAAATTAGTTAAGAAAACATCCAAGTCTCGCACCTAAAAATGCCGTAAATATTTTATAGTCCGAATTAAGCAATGAAATCGGTCTGTAGTTTTTAATGCCTTCCTTCAGTAGAATAGATATATAGGCCTCTGACCAAGATGCCGGTATTTGGGAGTCTTTCATCACCCCATTAAATAGTTCCACCATGCGCTTACACAGCACCTCAAAACCCATCTTATATACTTCTACAGGTAATCCATCCATCCCTGGTGTCTTCCCATTCGCCTGTTTTCCCATAATCAATTCTACCTCACCCTCAGTAATTTCTGCGTTAAGCAATAGTTTCATTATCCCAGTGATTTTTGGCAAGTCTGTGCTCTCCAAATATGTCCAAATGTCTTGTTCCCCTTCTTCACCCCTTTTATACAACTGAGTAAAAAATTCTTGCACCACCCTTCTCTTACCTTCCATATTGACATGCAACCTTCCACCTTGATCCTTTAACCCCTCTATTCTTTGATTTTCTCTCTCCTTTCTTAAAAGATAGGCTGACCACCTCCCTGGCTTGTTGGCATTCTCAAAGTGATTTTGCTTTGCCCATTTTATTTTATTCGCTAGTTCTTTCTGATCCAACAGTCTAATTTGATGTTAAAGTGTTATGGTCAGCCCATTCGTTAGCGCCAATTTCTACCTCTGAAGTTATATCATTCGAATCAGGTGACATCCAGATCATATCAATGCGTGACCATGAATGATGCCTGGGGGAGAAATAAGTATATTGTTTTCTTCCAGGGTTCTGTAGCCTCCAGACATCATATATCCCAAATTCCTCTCTTATATTCTCACATATCCTTGGTAGTACCCTCTTCACATCTCTCCCTCCTCCTTTCCTTTTCCCAGAGACATAATCTTTGGCCTTATCTATAACAGCATTGAAATCACCCGGCTGGCAAATATATTCATATTCCATTTCTGCGAATTTGTTATATAAATTTTCATAAACGATCCTTTGGTTACAGTTAGGGGCATAAATGCAAACTAATAGAGACTTCCGCTGGGCAGTCTCCAATTTCAGCATTAATACTCATACAGCATTAATACTTCCTGATCTGCAAATACTTTCTTAGCCACCAAATGATGCTGTACATAAATCACCACTCTTTTTTTTTGATCAGCTAATGAAGTAATTTTTTTACCTAATCTAGAATTTTCTAATAGGCTATCTTGGGACTTTTTTATATGTGTTTCTTGTAAACAAATAATATCATATTTACATTTTCCTAATTTATTCATTAACCTTTTTCTTTTGATAGGC
Source organism: Pantherophis guttatus (assembly GCF_059756535.1). Classification (NCBI taxonomy): domain Eukaryota; kingdom Metazoa; phylum Chordata; class Lepidosauria; order Squamata; family Colubridae; genus Pantherophis; species Pantherophis guttatus. Next base: position 113,888,162 of record NC_142065.1, on the reverse strand, counting down.
GCGTTTAAACCATTATTTACCGGTAGTAAGCGTACGTTTTCTACCATCCCTTTCCTCCTAGTCAGCCCTTACTTTCCCGCTGTTTGAGCTTTTTTCATCTGTCTTGTCTCTCTTTGTGCCGTCGCTGTTCCTCCTCTTCCTCAGTCCTCCTTTCCATTCTTTTTCTCGCTTTTGCCTTCACCCGTTCTCATATTATCCTCTTCCTGAGACTCCTCCAAACTTCTACTTTCTACCTCCTCCTCCATATCCAAATCCGCCATATTAAGTTGTTGTTCAAAAAACTCTCTTGCATCCTGCAGGTTCCTTATTCTAATTTGTCTATCTCGCCAAGTCATCAGCAATCCTTCCGGTAGGAGCCAATGATAGGGGATTGCCTTCTTCCTCAGATGTAAAGTGAGAAATTGGTACCTCCTTCTCTGCTCTCTGACCCATCTCGGAATTTGCTTTAGGATCGCCACATGGTGGCCCCTATAAGTAATAGTCTGGTCTCTCGTACGTCGGAAAAATTCCTCACATAAGGTCTTCTTATTAAAACGCACATGAACTTCACGGGGGAGATTGCGCCTCTTCGCATAACTAGTAAACACCCTGAATACTTCGTCGATATCACATTGTACTGAGGCTCTGTCTACTTCCAGGGCTCCTGCTACCATCTCCCCCACAATCTCGTCTAGTCTCTCTCCCTTATCTTCTGCCACATTCTGGAGCCTAAGGAAAAAGGAGGATCTTTCCATCTCGAGAAAGATGATCTCATCTTCAAGCTCCCTATTTGCCATCACTTGGTTTTTTTCCCATCCATCTATCCGTTGTTCACACCTTTCTGTCCTTGTCTCCATCTCCCGCATCCTTTCCCCCTGTTTGGTTATTGCCTGTTGCAGTTCTCCAGGCTTCTCACCCATTTGTTTAACCTCTTCTCTGACTCCTCCCATCTCACTCTTAACATCCGCTCTCAAGTCTTCAAAATTCCTAAACATCGTTTCCTGCTTCTTGGTCATCGAGTCCTGGATGGTCTGGAGCATAGCCTGAAGAGTCTGCATAAAGGGAGACTTTCCAACTGATGACATGTCTTCAGCAGGTCTTGTTGAAGCTAATGGAGATAAGCTCTGAGATGCAGATGCAGAGAAGAATAGGATCTTCTTATTCACTTTAGTAACTGTGGAAGTTGTAGACATTTCTAAGTCATGCCAGAATTTCTTCCAAATCAGCATAGGCTATAACCCTTAAAAACTATTTCTCCTTTACCTCAATAATCACCTATTATCAATGACAGCAAAGTCTGAAATTCTGAATTACTGAGAAAGTGAATTAACTGGCTTGTGGTATCTGGATATTGCTGTTCTTGTTATCAATTAGGATTTGGGTATTATAGAGTTCTAGAGTAATTGTGTATTATTAATACTACTGTATTAGGGTGTATCAATTACTTAAGATTAGGAATTACTGAATGAATGAATGATTACTTATTTCTCATTAGTGTTTCCCATGCTTCTTGAGTTGTTTTCCCCTTTAGGATTTTTATCCATGGAATTTTGCTTAGACTTTCTCTGAGTTTGTTAAAATCAGCTTCTTTAAAGTTTAAGGTTGGATTATATTCTATTACTTGTTTTTGCATTATATTGAATTCCAGGATGACGTGGTCACTCTCGCCCAAGGTTCCAGCAACTCCCTCTATTACTTTTTCTCTATTAGTAAGAATTAAGTCCAGTATAGCTTTTCCTCTTCCTTCTATCTTTTGGATGACAAAGTTGTCAGCTAAGTTGGCTAGGAATCTCTTCAATTTCCTACTTGCTGCAGAGTTTGTCTCCCAGTTGATACCAAAATAGTTAAAGTTTCCCATTACTACTGTTTTCTACCTGCATTTGTTAATTGATTAGCAAAGAGTTCATCAATTTCTTCTGCTGGGTTGGGTGGCCTGTAGTATACTCCTATAGCAATGTCATTTTTCCCTTTTACATTGACCCATATGGATTCTATGAGGTTTTCATCCTTGGTTTTGTGTATTTCTGTAGAGATGTAATGATCTTTTATATATAATGCAACTCCATCTCCTCTTTTGTTAGGTTTGTTTCATTTGAATAGTTTTTATCCTTCCATCAGTACATTCCAGTCATGAGTTTCATTCCACCAAGTTTCAGTAATGGCAACCGTATCATATCCACCTTCATGTACTAATACTTCAAATTCACCCTGTTTGTTCCCTAAACTTTGAGAATAGAAATATTGAAATAGGAATGGAATGGAATGGAATGGAATAATGGAATGGAATGGAAGAATGGAATGGAATGGAATGGGCCAAATGTGATTGGACACACAAAGAATTTGTCTTGGTGCATATGCTCCCAGTGTACATAAAAGAAAAGATATGTTCATCAAGATTCATAAGGTACAACATTTGATGATAGTCATAGGGTATAAATAAGCAATCAAATCATATTAGGAAACAGTCAATATAAATCATAAGGATACAAGGAACAAAGTTACAGTCAAACAGTCATTAGTGGAAGGAAATGGGTGATAGGAATGATGAGAAGATTAATAGTAGTGCAGACTTAGTAAATAGTTTGACATTGTTGAGGGAATTATTTGTTTAGCAGAGTGATGGCGTTTGGGAAAAAACTGTTCTTGTGTCTAGTTGTTCTGGTGTGCAGTGCTCTATAGTGTCGTTTTGAGGGTAGGAGTTGAAACAGTTTATGTCCAGGATGCGAGGGGTCTGTGAATATTTTCACAGCCCTCTTTTTGACTCAAGCAATATACAGGTCCTCAATGGAAGGCAGGTTGGTAGCAATTGTTTTTTCTACAGTTCTAATTATCCTCTGAAATGTGTGTCTGTCTTGTTGGGTAGCAGAACATTTGAGCATTAGTGGACAGGAATTTGAGTCCTGTATGGGTCTTGGGTATGTTTCTTATATCTCCTACTTTGTAACTGGAATTTCCGTCCTTTCCATCACTCTCTACTTTATTTTGTTTCTCTTTTTTTATTATTTCTCTTTATTCAGTACCTCCTTATGTGATTGGTTATCTAGTGGTTTTTGCTTGGAATTAGGTTCTAAACATTGTGAATATTGCCCCCCCCTTCCCTCAATTTTAGTTTAAAGCCCTTCTGATAAGATAAGCCAGTCATTTTCCAAATACATTCTTTCCAGTTCTTGTGAGCTGCAGTCCATCCTTTGCCAGTAGCCCTTCATGCATGTAATACAGACCATGGTCTAGGAAGCAGAAGTTCTATTGACAACACCAGTTTTTTTTTTATATTTATTTAAAAAGTTTTACAAATATATTTTCTCCCCAATTCCCCCCCCAACCCTCCCTAGCCCTCCCCTACCCCATGACTTCCTCTAGATAAAATCCAAATCAAAATTACATTTTTTGAAACTTAAACCCCTCCACCCCGTGTGTACTATTTATATCTTCATAGAACTCAGTTAATCTATCCCTACATAATACATTCAGCTAAAAGCTATCTGATATTTCCTAGTTTGATATTTATTCTGCACATAATCTATCCACTTTTTCCACTCCCATACATAAGTCTCTTGAGTTCGATCTTTTAAATATGCTGAGATCTTCGCCATCTCTGCAAAACTGGCCATCTTCAAAGTCCATTCTTCAATAGTGGGCATGGCATCATTTTTCCAATATTGACCTATCAATAATCTCGCTGCTGTCACCATATACAATATCAGCTTTGTTTCACCCAATGTAAAACCCTTAACTATACCCAATAAAAACAATTGTGGAGAAAACTGAAGTTTTTTCTTCAAAACATTTTGCATAACCCACCAAATTTTTATCCAAAAAGCCTTCGCTTTCTTACAGGTCCACCATATATTATAATATGTGGCATCTAAACAATCACATCTCCAGCATTTTGGTTGAACATTAGGATACATGCACGATAGTTTCTTAGGATCTAAATGCCACCTATAAAACATTTTATAAAAATTTTCCCTCAAGTTCTGCGACTGCGTAAATTTAACATTCTGGACCCATATTTTTTCCCATGTTTCCAACATCACTGGTTCTGCAAAATTTTGTGCCCACTTTATCATACAATCGTTATTTTTTTATTTTAAAATAGTTTTTATTGAATATAAATATTAAAAAAGACATACGTAACATATACACAACTAACATTTATACAACATATACACAAAAAGAATATAATTTCTTCTTAAGCATTTTTTCAGAGTGACGTTCTACACTTCTACTTATAATATATTCCTTCACCTTTCTGTAATCTAATAATATTTTTATTACATATATATGTATCAATCAGTAATATATCCCCTATATTTTTTGTATATTTCTAATTTTTAACCAATTATACCAATTATTCCATATTTTATAATAGTCTGATTCTTCTTTTTCTTGTAATTCTTTGGTTAACCTATCCATTTCAGCGCATTCTAAAATTTTCCCTATTACTTCTGTTTCACTTGGTATTTTTTCTTGTTTCCAATTTCTTGCGTAGGTTATTCTTGCAGCAGTTAATATATGAATTGTAAGATATTTGATATCCTTAGGGTATGATTTGTTAAATATTCCTAATAAAAATGTTTCTGGTTCTTTTTCAATCTGTGTTTTTGTTATTTGTTCCAACCATTTTTTGATGTTAGACCAAAATTTCTTTGCTGCCGGGCATGTCCACCATAAATGATAGAAAGTCCCTTGTGCCTTTTTGCACTTCCAACAAATTGGGCTATTTTTAGGTTGTATTTTTGCCAATCTGGTTGGAGACATATGCCACCGATAAAACATTTTCAGTTGATTTTCCTTGTACGCCGTTGCTTTCGTTAACTTTAGGTTTACCTGCCAGAACTTTTCCCATTTTTCCAAAGGTATTGTGTGTTTGATATTTTGAGCCCACTTAATCATCGTCTCTTTGACTGTCTCTTCTTCCAATTTATAGCGTAGGAGAAATTTATAAATTCTACTAATTAATTTATTTTCTGAATCTAATATAATTTTATCTATTTCTTGTTTTTGATTATAAATTTCATATGTTTTTATATGCTCTCTATATTTGGATTGTATTTGAGTGTAAGTCCACCAGTCTATTCCTCTGTGTAAATCTATCTCCAATTGTTGTTTTGTCTTTAGTTTGCCTTGATAGTCAATTATATCTTTATATCTAATTATTTTTGTCTTATCTGTTAAATTTGGGTGTCTAATTGATTCAGCCGGTGCTAGCCAATTTGGTATCTTCATATAATGTTGTTTTTTAATTTTAAGCCAAATTTGTAATAATGAGTTCCTTATTGTATGTGTTTTAAAATATGAATGTGTTTTGTATTTCTCATCCCACATAAAGGAGTGCCAGCCAGTTTGAAGTTCGTGTCCCTCAATTGTTAAAGTTCTAGAGTCCTTTAATTCTATCCAATCTTTGACCCACGATAGTACTGCTGCTTGGTAGCATATCTCCCAGTCAGGGAGTGCAGCTCCTCCTCTATCTTTTGTATCCTGAAGCAGTTTAAATTTTATTCGTGGCCTTTTCCCTTGCCAAATAAATTTAGATGTTATTTTATTCAGCTTTTCAAAAAATGGTTTATCTATTTTAATTGGGGTGACCTGAAACAAATATAAAAATTTAGGTAATATAATCATTTTGATGGCCGAAATTCTTCCTAGGAATGAAATGTGTAAATTTTCCCATTTTTCTAAGTCTTTCTTTGTTTGTTCTAGTAATTTATCATAATTGTTTTCTTTAATTGCTGATGTTCTTGTAGATAAGCAGATTCCTAGATATTTTATTTTTTGTTGTTGTTTGGATTTGTATATTATCTATCAAATCTTTTGTTTGGATTTCCGTAAGGTTTTTAACAATTAGCTTCGATTTACTTTTATTAATTTTTAGTCCAGCCACTTCTCCAAATTCTTCTATTTTTTGGAACAAATTAGGTATAGATTCCATAGGATTTTCTGTCAAAAACACTAAGTCATCAGCAAAGACTTGAACTTTGTATTCTTCTCTATTAATCCTTAAACCTTCAATTCCTTGATCTTCTCTAATTTTTTTCAACAGGGTTTCCAATGATAGAATATATAGTAAGGGGGAAAGTGGACAGCCTTGTCTGACTCCTTTTGTTATATTAAATTTGTCTGTTATGTCATCATTCATAATTATCCTTGCTGATTGCTTGGTATAGATTTCTGCTATAATTTTCCCAAATTTTTCCCCAATTTGCATATTTTGTAGTTGTTCAATCATAAATTTCCAATTTTGGTTATCGAAGGCCTTTTGGGCGTCAAGAAAAACCAACACTGCCTGCTTCTCCGGGTGTGATTCATAGTATTCTAAAGTTTTAAGTATTATTCTCATGTTGTTCTTTATTTGGCGTCCCGGCAGAAATCCATTTTGGTCTGGGTGTATATATGTATTTAATACTAATTTAATTCTTTCTGCCAAGATTGCTGCAAATATTTTGTAATCGGCATTCAATAATGAAATAGGTCTATAGTTTTGTATTAACTGGAGATCTGTGTTTTCTTTTGGAATGAGTGTTATTATGGCTTCTGTCCATGAATTTGGTATCTTGGCTTTCTCCATAGCTTCATTATATAATCGCAACATATTCTCTCCCAATACTTCTTGCATTGTTTTATATATTTCTACCGGTAGCCTGTCGGGACCCGGTGTTTTATTGTTTTTTTGCTTTTTCAGTACTTCATCTAGTTCTAATTTGGTTATTGGCCTATTGAGAGTAATTCTTTGTTCCTCTGTGATTTTTGGCATTCCTGATTTCTCTATGTACTGTTTTATTTTATCTTCCTCTATTTTCCCCTGATTATATAGATTCGCATAAAATTTCTTAATAATATCTTTTTTGGCCTCTTTACTACGTTGAATTTCTCCTTTATCATCCTTCAATTGGTATATCATTCTTTTTTTCTGTTCTTTTTTCAGTTTATAGGCTAGCCATCTGCCCGTTTTATTTGCGTGCTCGAAATAGTTTTGTTTCGCCATTTTTATTTTTTGGGCTAGTTCTATTTGGTTTATCAAATTCAATTTATGCTTAATCATTTCCCATTCTTCTCTTATTGTTTTGTTCTGGGGCTTTTCCTGGAGTTTTTGTTCTATTTGTTTTAGGTCTTTTTCTAATTTATCTAATTGTTTTTTCTTCTCTTTATTCTTTTTCCTCGTATATGCTATTACTAGGCCCCTTATATATGCTTTTAAAGTATCCCATGTGTTTTGTAAAGAGGTTTCCTCTATTTTATTTATCTGAAAGAATATTTTTACTTCCTTTTCTAACATCAAATTAAATTCTTTTTCTTTACATAATCTTTGGTTCATTGTCCATCTCTTACGTCTTCTTTCCCCTTTCCAGTTTATGAATAGTGGATTGTGGTCTGCCCATTGGTTTGTGCCTATCTCAATTTTTTCTACTTCTGTTTTGATACTTGGGGTCATCCATGCCATGTCCAGTCTTGACCAGGAGTTATGCGGATGGGAGTAAAAGGTGTATTGGGCCTCTTCTTCATGTGTTTCCCTCCATACGTCTGCCAAGTTTAGTTCTTCAGCCATAGTAAAGAATTCTTTTGGAAGTATTTCTTTTTTCTTTTGTTTTTTTTCCCCAGTTTTGTAGTCTTTCTTTGCATCTACTATTGCATTATAATCTCCTATTACACAAATATCATCATATTCTAATTCTGCTAATTTTATATGTAGGTCTTTAAAAAAAACCTGTAGTTTTTGGTTAGGTGCATAAATCCCTACAATTAACATTTTCCTTTTTCCTATTTCTAATTCAACCATCACCACTCTACCTTGCTCATCGGTATAAACTAGTTTAGATTGTATTTTTTCTTTTACGTAAATCACTACTCCTTTTTTCTTTTTTGGGGCCAGAGATAAATATAATTTTCCTAATTTGGGGTTTTCTAGGATTTTTTGATAATCTTTTTGAATGTGTACTTCTTGCAGACATATCACATCTGCTTCTAATTTTCGTAATTTTGTGAAAATTTGATTCCTTTTCTTTGGGGCATTTAAGCCATTAATGTTTACCGAAAAGAGTTTGATCTGTTCATCCATTGCCTATTGTATCTGTTTTTTGGTGTTTCTTGTTTCCATCCGTTCTCTAGGTTTTGCACCTTCTCTCTGTTCTCTCTCTTTTTCTTGCCTCTGTCTTATTTCTTTTTCTTCCTTTGTTTCTATTGGTTCTTCTTCTTGACTCTTACTATCTGTTTCCTCCTTACTTTCCTGTTCTACTTCTAGTCTAAAATGTGTGTTATGAAATTCTCTTGCCTTTTCTAGAGTGTCTATTTTATATCTTTTGTCTTCCCACGTAATTAAGATCCCCTCTATTGGCAGCCATCTATACATTATCTTGTATTTGATCAGTAGTTGTGTTAAAAACTGATATTGTTGTCATAGATTTCTTACTCTTCGGGGTATCTGTTTTAAAATTATAATTTCTTTTCCATTATAGATCACCGTTTCTTCTCTAGATTTCTTATAGACTTCATCTCGGATTGATTTTTTTAAAAATTTAACATGGACTTCTCTCGCCAATCTGTGTCTTATATAATTTGTTTGTACACGATAAGTTTCTTCCAATTGTCCTTTTATTTCTTCTGGCTCTTTTTGTATCATTCCTGCAATAATCTCCACCATCTTTCCTTCTAAATCCTCATTTTTTTCTTCTGGAACGTTTTGAAAACGCAGGAAGTATGAGGCCTTTTCCATTTCGAGCATGGCCAAGGAGTCTGACATTTCTTTGTTTAGTTGTAGGGTTTTTTGTTCCATTGCTTCTACTTTTAATTCCACGTGATCTATTTTTGTTTCCGTTTTCCTAATTCTCTGTTCATTTTCTGCTATAGAATTTTGAATGCCCCCAATTTTATCTTTCATGGTCTTAATATCTTCGTTAACTTCTCCTAATTCATTTCTAATCTCTGCATGGAACGTTCTCATTTCTTCCTGATTTTCAGCTATTTTTTCTTGTGTTTGAAGCAGTGTTTCCTGGATCTTTTGAAACATATCTTGTATTACCTTAGGTGCCATTTCCAGTTTTTCTTTTTCTTTTTCTTTCCCCATCATGCTATCTATTGTTTTTTGTTGTGAGGGGGAGGGAGTCATTACTAATGTACTAGTTGTAGGTTTTTTCCCTGTCTTTGTTATGGTGGATGTTGTATACATTTTTAATATTCGTGTAAAGCTTTCCAACCTTAGCATCAATTATTAAGTTATTCCTTAATATCTCTTTTCCCCTCCAAATACTACTTATACACCACATAACTTATATATAGTTATATTATATTATATTGCCAGTTATCCCAATTAAGCAATTAATTCTTGTTCACAGTATAAATCTATTTACTTATCAATCAAGATTTTAATTTAATTTTCTTATTTTCCTAATTAGTAATCTTTTCAATTACCCCCTTTTTCAATCAGTCTATCTCAGAGATACAGTCAACCCATCTGTTATTTTATATAAAAATCAGTCTTTTGCTTTAACAATAATTCCTTGTCTAACTACAATTCCACAATACAATTTATAGCTATAAAAATATTGTCAACTTATATATTTCTTTCAAATATTAAACTTATTAACTAATTAAACAGTTCAAAATTAATAATTCACTTAATTTTTATTTTCTTTAGTCCTTATTGTCTTCTTGTTTTACCTCTCTCAGTCTGTTCTTTCACAATCATGAAAAACGCAATCTGTGTTGTCTCAGTCTTTTTTTTTAATTTCTTCTCCCAGTAATCGGATCTCTGCATTCAATTTTCAAATCTTTTTTTTTTTAACTTAAGTTCTTATTATCCAAAGTTATTTGTAAATCCAGAGTTCGAAATCCCGACAGATCTTCTGTATCCGTGAAATTCACCACTTAGTCCGGTATTTCAGTCTCTGTATTCAGTTTCCGATGTTTGGGGTTTGAATCGGTTATAATTCCCAAGATCAAACAGCTTGTCTCTATATCCACAAAGTCCACAAGCTGCTCCCTTTGATCAGCTGTAAAGGTCCGCAGTCAGACCGCTTCGAGCGCTATTTCTCCTTTTCTGATGTTTTGCTTAGTCATCACGAACGGGTGAGGAAACGGAGGCTCCGTCTCTGAACCCCAAATTTCCTCATTAATGGCTCTTTAGGGGCATTCCCGAACTTGGAGGGATCGGGAAACGAAAGAGGAATTCGCGAAGCCCCCTGGTGTTGCGCTGTCATCAGGGAGGTCGAGCGATCAACCTCTTAAATTGGTGGAGAAGAAGTCGGCCTTATCGGCGGACAGGAGTGATGGCGCCCGCCTAGATCGAAGCAAAAAGTGGAAGCAATTCCGAGTGACTGTCAGATAGATCACCTACAATAGAGACGGCAAACGGGACACGCGATCGAATCAGAGAAAGACAAGTGAGTTACAACAGCGGCGATACAAGAGGAAAAGGAAAAAAGGGGAAATAACTACAGTGCGGAAGAGAGAATCATACAATCTTTAACCAGTTCATTTTCCGAGTCTCTTTCTAACAAAACATTATAAACCCTCTTAATATGCATTAGACCTTTCTCTTTTATATGTCTAACCAATTCTTCTTCATACATCATTATACCAAGTTTTTGATCTTCTTTCCATCTCAATTGGAGTTGATTATACTGTAACCAAGTTAAATTAATCCCTTCTTCCAACAGTGTTTATAATGTCTTTAGTTGCCATCTGCCCCCATCCATAAAAAGAACTTCTTTGTATAAAAACCCCCCGAGTGACATTATATTTGTATTCCACATAATATGACCAAGATCCAGCCATAACGGTATTTTGTAATCCCATTTGAGTCGGTGCTTCTTCCAGACTCTCATCAAAGAGTTCCTAAGTATGTGGCTTTTGAATACTTTGTCCACTTTGTTCTCGTAGAATAAATATGCATGCCAACCAAATTCAAGATCATGACTTTCTATATTCAATATTCCAGTCTTTATCCTTCCAAACCAATCGCTTGCGTCAAGGCCGCTGCTTCATAATACAGTTGTAGGTTTGGAAGTTTAAGGCCTCCCCTTTCTGGGACATCTTGCATAATTTTCAGTTTAACTCTCGGCTTTTTCTCATTCCAGACAAACTTATTCACTCCTCTTTGCCATTCACTCAGTTGTTTATCACTTTTAAGCACCGGAATCATTTGAAACAAAAAAAGAAATCTAGGCAAAACGTTCATCTTAACTGCTGCTATTCTTCCAAGTAGCGACAGCTGCAGTTTTTTCCAGGTCTCCATATCCTTTTGTACCTCTCGCCACAACACCTCATAATTATTTTGAAATAATTTTAAATTTGAATCTGCAACTTGAACTCCTAAATATTTAACCTTTGATACTATTTCAAAGCCTGCCTTGCTTTCAAGTTCCTGCTTTCGAACTTGTGTCATATTTTTAACTATCATCTTCGTTTTTTTCTGATTCAGTCTAAATCCTGATACCATACCATATTCTTCTATAATGTCTTTCATCTGGATTATTGATTCCATCAGCTTTGTTAGGGTAACAACCAGATCATCTGCAAATGCCCTAGTCCTATAATCTTCTTGCCTAATAACTATTCCATGTAAAGAATTTGAGTCCCGTATTGTATTCAACAAGACTTCTAGTGTTAAAATAAATAACAATGGGGATAGCGGACAACCTTGTCTTGTTCCTTTTTCAATACTAAAATTTGTAGTCAAACTTCCATTAAAAATAATTTGTGCCATTTGTTGTTGATAAATTGCTGCAACTGCTTGTATAAACTGATCCCAAAAATCCATTTTTCTTAAAGTCTTTAATAGAAAGTTCCAATCCACTCTTATCAAAAGCCTTCTCCGCATCCAAAAACACCAGCACTGTAGAGATCTGTTTATTCTTCTCAAGATATTCCAATAAGTCTATTATTTGCCTTACATTATCCTTCATGTATTTGCCTTCTATAAATCCTGCTTGATCATGATGAATCACCTCTTGAATAACTGGCATTAACCTGTTGGCTAATACTTTTGCAAAAAATTTGTAGTCATTATTCAGAAGAAATATTGGTCTAAAATTCTCAGGTTTTTAAAGACCTGCTTGCTCTTTCGGTATCAATGAAATATAAGCTGCTTTCCATGAGGGAGGTATTTTACCCCCTTGTTGTATACTGCAAAATAAGTCTTTGAGGTATTCAACCATTTCTGCTTGTAAAGTTTTATAATACACCGCAGTTAAGCCATCCGTCCCTGGTGCTTTAGCTGTTTTCAGTTGTTTAATTGCGGCAATAATCTCCTCAACTGTTATCGGTTGACTCATTCTTTCCTTTTGTTCACTAGATATTTTCATAACTCTTCTTTCTTCTAAGTATTTATCTATGAGTCCAGTTTTTATATCATCTTTAGCATATAATTTGGTATAATAGTCTAAGAAAGCTTCTTTAATTAATTTTTGTTGAAAAATTTCCTTTCCTCCACTCTCAATGCTACCAATAACCCGTGTACTCTGTCGTTTCCTCAATGTGTAGGCCAACCATCTGCCCGGTTTATTAGCGTTGCAAAATGTATTACGTTTCGCAAATTGTAAATTAATTGCTGTTTGTTCCGCCATAAGCATATGAAATTGATCTTTCAAGAGTTTTATAGCTCCTCGTATTCTTTCATCTGTTGGATTTTTTATAAGTAACTGTTCTTTTTTCTTTATCTCTGCTTCCATTTTAAGTCTTTTCTTTTGTCGATTTAATTTGTGTTTAGAGTTCATATAAATGAGTACCCCTCTCATATATGCCTTACTCGCGTCCCACACAATTTCAATAGGGGTACCCTTATTCAAATTCATTTCAAAAAATTCTTTCATTTGCTTTTTAAGTTCATTTACATTCTTTTCATATCTAAACAACTTTTCATTTACTCTCCATGATCTTCTCTCAGTCTTTCCCATTTCAATTTCTATCCATACTGGGCTATGGTCAGTTAGAGTCCTTGGAAAAATCTTTGTTTTTTTTGTTTTAACAAGTAAATCAGATGATAATAAAATAAAATCAATCCTAGAGAAGGATCTGGGTCTGTCTGAGAAGAAAGTAAAGTCCAAATCTTTTGGGTTATGTATTCTCCAAATATTTTTTAATTCCAAATCTTTCATATCAAAAAAAGTCTGCGGTAGTCTGATCCTTGACTTTGCCAAACTCTTTTTATCTATTTTGGGATCAATTACTCCATTCCAGTCTCCCATGATTAGAATAGATCTATAATCCCATTGCAATATTTTAAAGTGCAATGTCTTATAAAAATTTTCTTGTTGTTGATTAGGAGCATAAATTCCAATCACCAAAATTGGACCATTTTCTGTATAAATTTCAATTGCTATAAATCTCCCACAATGATCTGCTTCTATAATTTTAGCTGACAGTCTTTTATTTACGTAAATCACTACACCATTCTTTTTTTCCAAATTTGAAGCTATAAATTGTGTTCCTAATCTGGAGTTTACTAAGTATTTTTGATCTTGTATTCGAATATGAGTTTCTTGTAGACAAATAATATCATTATTAAATTGTCTCAAATAATTAAATATTTTCTTCCTTTTCTGTGGTGAATTTAATCCGTTCACATTCCAAGATAGAAACTTAATTGTCATCTGGAGCCTCTTGAAGCGATAAGAACATTTGCTGAAGACTTTCTTCCAGGTTGATAGTCTTCGGCTTAGCTCCTCCCATGGCTTCACATGCTTGTGTATTGCCCTTAGCTCCCTTCTTGTCTTGCTGTGGCTTGGACCTTCCCTGTTGTTGTTTTTCTTTAATTTGCTTATAAGCTTCTCGAGTTATACGCTGCTCTTTAGCTTCCCACATCCGGGCTAGGTCCAAAGCCACTTCTCTTGTATTCTTGGGTAATCCAGTTACAGTTTCCAGAGGGAGATCTAATAGAGGCTCATCAAGAAATCCCCCTGTAGCTCCCTGCAATTCCATTGCCTCCCTCTCCATCTGTTTACACTGCTCTTCAGTCTCTTGTTCAAACTGCTTCTCCTTATCACTCTCCTTTATCTCCAACACTGAAGATGTACGTGGGGATGTTGAACCTGTTTTAAAAACTGTAGAATAAAATTCTTCCGCTTTCTCAACAGTAATTAATAGATTTCTTTCTCCTTCAAACCTCAATATTATGCCAGTTGGAGCATCCCAGCTGAATGGGATGTTTTGTTTCTTTAGCTCAGTCACCAAAAATCCAAAATCCTTTCTGTCTTTTAACATCTTAGGCGGCAACTCTTTATAAACTCCAATTTCCTTTCCATCCACTTGCACAGCAGAAACAAAGGACCTTTGCAAAATATCATTTCTTATTCTTCTATCTGTAAAATATATCACCACATCTCTAGGCAGTTGTCTTTGTTTAGCCACCCAAGAATTCACTCTATAGACTTTGTCCATCTTCCAAAAAATCTCTTCAGGGCTGATCTTTAACATCACAGCTAAAGCATCAGCACAGATCTTTCTCAGGTCTTCTCTGCTATTCTCTCTTATGCCTCTAAGTCTTATAGCAAATTCCATAGATCTAAATTGCATCATTGTCATCTCATTTTCAATCCTTTGCATTTTATTATCAGCATTAAAGATTTTATGATCCGCCTCCTTCATTTTGCTATCTACTTCCAATCTAAGTTCCTCCACTTTTTTATCAGTTTGCAAAACTGCATCTGACAGGCCAGTCACCACTGTCATTAACTTTTTAGTCACCTTATCATATTTTTCTTGAACCACCTCTTTGATTTCTTTAATCTCCTGCTTAATTTCCTGTTGAGATCTTTTAAATTTTTCATCCGTATTTTCATCTTTCCTCATCAAAGCCTGAGCAATAAACTCTTTTAAATTTTCAAGATCAATCTCCTTTCTCTGGCTCTGCTGACTAGGAGGCTGTTGTTGCGGCTTGTGCGTGGGAGATCCCCCCCCCCGCTGCCTTCACTTCTTGCTTTGTCTGTTTTGAGGCCATTCTGCCACGTAGTCTAACTTTTTCAAAGAAGGAAGTTTTTTTTCCCTTTCTTCCTCCACAGAATCCTCTAAAAAATTCCCCCAGGTTTAGTCAAGTTGAAGATAAAGTTAAGTCAGAATCAGGCTTATTTAAAAAAAATTTCCCTTTCTCTTCACTTGTTGCAGACAGTGTTACTTTGTAGCATATTGAAATGACTATGCAAATCCACTTTTGCTTTCAGCTTTCACTAAAGCTGAAGCCAGGCGCCATTTTCAGGAAACTTTCTATCTTTCACTTAAATTTAATCACAGGGCTAACACAAATACTTGCTGTTTTGAAGTTCAAGTCCCGATTTCACCCTATTCTTTTGAAAAATACACGTTGTTTTCACTTGCAAGGCTGGTCCCGCCGTCTTGTTCTACGATATGTAGAATTGCCTCCGAAGTCCGGAGCCTCGGCGAGCTGGATAGGGAGCCTCACCTGTTTCCTCCCCAGAAGCAAAAAAAGCAGTCTGGGGTCTTTGCAGGGGCTCTACCTGGTCTCGCCGGCTCTTCTTTCGATTCCTTAAGGATTCGGAGTTATCCAAGCCGCTTCTCCTTTCTCGAAGCGGCTCTTTACAGGCGATGGGGCTGGCGGTCCGAAAAAAGACCGTCTGGCGGCGACGGGAACCAAACCGGAAGTCCCGACAACACCAGTTTTTAAGCCAGTGGTTCGTTTCCCCAAATCCTTTGCTCCCTCATTGGATGTTGGCCTTTTGTTGGAAATATAGATTTTTTAAAAAACCACTTGTGCTCCTAATTCTTTAACTTTCTTCCCTAGCTGTTCGTAATCTCTTGTTATTGTTTTCAGATGCATTGTTGTACAATTGGTCCCCACGTGTAGGGGAAGAAAGGGGTAGTAATCTGTGGGGTTGATTATTTTGATAAGGTACTCAGTTGCATCTTTGATTTTTGCTCCAGGGAGACAATATACTTCCCTAAATTGACTGCCTGGTCTGCAGGCTATAGTTTCTCTTCCCTTAAGAATTGAATCTCTTATCACCAATATTCGCCTTTTTTTCTCTAGGGATCTCTGGAATACTTTTCTTCCTGTTGCAGGAATGCTGGGTTGTGCCTCCTTTTTAGAAACTATTGATGAATGTTCTTTTGTTAGTGTCTGTATATTTCTCCTTACTTTTAGATTGGTTCTCTCTTAACAAGCTTCCACCCATTACTTCGTATTAGGTGGCTTGGCCTTGGAGGCTTGTGTGAGTTTTGGCTTGTTGATTATTCACAGGGGTGTTCACAAAATGGAAAATAAGTTTTGCTTCAGATGAGAAAGAAACATACTGTGCTTTGGAAGTTCTGAATTGCAATTGAAACACAGTAGAACTGGAACTTCTTGTGTTTCAACTGAAATAAAATCCAGATGGGTGTAACAGGTGAGAAGGGGCACGCTGTTACATTGTGTCCTTCTCCTGTTCTCTGTGTGAATTACCTACTGATATTTCTATCGCCTTCCTTTTTGCTAGATGGTCACCCACAATTATGACAATGATGGTTAGTGAGAACTGAGTCTTCATGTGTAAGAAGACTCCTTTCAATAGAACAGAAATTGTCAAAAATCATTAGAACATCCCAAAGATACGCACTCTACAAATACAAAAACTATTATTTGTGACTGTACAGGTACATTAAGTGACATAGTTATAAATAAGCAACCTTATATTTGTAAAAACATGCTTTAAAACATGTCCTAAAATCTTGGTGAAATAGTAATTAAAACTGAATTCCAAAAAATAGATTACTTCAAAGTCATCCCAGTCAGTTCTGATACACCTAGCTGCAGTTTGACAGTTTAGTTATAATCCTGCAAGATTTTTTGAATGTTGAATTAAAATTGGGGACAAAAATTGTTCAACATGAGATATAATTTTATTTTTCTTTCCTTTTACTTCCTGCTTTTTAAATTTCTGTCCTGCTTAAACAATCAAAGAGTTTTCAATTATTATAAAACTTGTTTGCTTTTTAAAATTATGTTATATGTATTACTGGGTATTTAGTTTTAGAGAAGCAATGTAGTCACTAAGATTTTTTTTTTTTTTTTTTTTTGGGTAAATAATCAAAATGACCCTAGAAAATATTTAAAGTATATGCCAGTTATCATAGTACCTTTGCACTCCTTAGTAAGGACATTTCAGCAAGCAGCTATTTTGGTCATAAAGGGCTGCTCATAAGAGGGTCTTGTCCTTGAGCAAGTCTGAATCCCTTTGGCAGGCAGCCCATTCGGTCTCCAAGAGCTGCTCAGTGGAGGGACATGGCTTAAGATGGGACCAAACTCCTCCAGCAGGCAGCCAGTTTGCTCTCAAAGAGGTGACTGGGACTTTCTATCGTGGACCTGTGGCGAGGTGTGGGGAAAGCAGCAGAGGCTGAGTTCCCGCTGATCCCACCCAGGCTGGCACTCATCTGAGGATTGAAGTGAAAGGTGAAGAGGGCAGCGAATGGGAAAAGCTGGCGGATTGGAAGTACCTGACCGCATGCCTCAGCCCATTGGTGGCAATGGAAATGCGAGGGTTGGTGCCAGCGAAACAGGTACCCCAAGCTGCTGGAGCTGGACCGGCCAAGTCTCAACAGTCCCTTCGTCCCTGCAGCCCACAGACCCAGCCAGGGGCGGCCACTTGCCCGCCCGGCAGTGCTGGCCAGCCCCAAATGCCACTAGTGGCTGAGGGCTTCCAACCCCAGCTGTTCCCACATGCAGTGGGGTGGCCACCACCATACTGGCTCACCCTGGGAAACCTGAAACCCTCACCGATAAGAGCCTTGTTCAACAGGAGGCCAGAGAAGCTAGTTTTGTTACTGTATCACGTGTGGAGCCATATGGACTGGTAATGGGCCTGTTTACCCAGACAAAGTGGCCTGCATGAATTCTGTGGTAGTGAGCCTGGAGGGAGACCAGGCAGAGTGGTTGATGCTTCTACATGATGAGAGGGTACCCAAGCTAGGGAATCTCGATGTCTTCCTAGACTAGGTGTGGGCAACCTGTGGCTCTCTGTGGCTCCTTGTTGGCTGAACCCACCACTTGCTGGCCCTGCCCCTCACCCTCCCCTCCCAGTCATTCCTCGCCTGGCCTTAGAAGGTAAAGGCGATGGCGGGGAATGGAGACTTGTTCTATATTCCAGAGCGGGAGTGAAGCGCCCCTGTATTTGCCTCATCTCGCGGGTGCTTCTTCCGGCCCTTGTTGGTGCTGTGCGCACCTTGGTCACTCAGGGAGATGTGTAACTTGCTCTCTGCCCTAAGACACTGGCCCGGCCCAGCTATGGCCGATGCTCCGTGTCGTAAGGGGCTTCAGGAGGAGGAAGAGGAGGGGACGCCATCTCCCCCATTGTGAAGAGTGCTAAATGTAACTGCTGTGCAAGGCATTGTGACAGCAGTGGGCAGGCCATGCAATAGCAGCTATGGTGGTCACAGCCATGCTGTGCCAGTGTCTCGGAGTGGAGAGCAAGTCGTGCATCTCCCCAAGTGACCTAGGTGCGCGCAGCACCAAGAAGGGCCAAAAAAAGTGCCCGCAAGATGAGGCAATTACAGGGGCTCTTCACTCCCGCTCTGAAATATAGAACAAGTCTCCATTCCCCGCCTTCGCCTTTACTTTCTAAGGCCAGGCAGGAAGTGACTGGGAGGGGAGGGCGAGGGACAGAGACAGGTCCAACAAGTAGTGGGTTCAGCCGACAAGGAGCCACAGAGAGTTACGGGTTGCTGGCGTCCTTATCTTCTCAGATCAGGCGAGGAGTGACTGGGAGGGGAGGCTGACGGGCTGGGCCAGCCAGTGGTGGATTTAGCCGACAGGGAGCCACAGCAGGGGGGCAAAAGAGCTTCATTTATCTGGGAACCTGAAATGACTCTTGATTTAAATCATAGAGAGATGAGAGAGAAAGAAAGAGAGAGACACACACAGAAGACACCAGTTTCCCACAGAAAACACCGGGAGCCACAAAACCTAGGTAGGCATGGCTGGGGGGGGGGGGTCATATGACTGGGTGGGAGTGAGTGACGTCAAGTTGGCCACATCCACCCAGGTTTTTTCTGTGGGAAACAGGTCCAAATGGATTTTTGCAGACCCCTGTCCTAGACAAACTCCACACCTTTTTTGGAGACAACACACAAGTCTGTAGAGCGGAGTCCAAGATCCGTGCCATCAAGCAGGGGAGTAGGCTGATGACTTGAGTACATATGCGAGCCTAGCCAGAAAGCTGAGAGGGTAGCCACCGTGGTTGCTAGTGTACTACTTTTGTGATGGCCTGAACCAAGAGCTGTACCATGCTTGCATGTCCCTTGGCCTCCCAGACGAGATCCACGCATATCAACAAATGTGGCAACAAATGTGGAACTGGATCTGATAAGAGTATAAAAGGCATGAAGAAGCCAAGGCCTGACTGAGAAGGAGCCAAGAGAGGCACTCGCTGGGTCAAAGGACCCCAGCCACCGCATCCTTTGCCCTGAGGGAAGCCCTAAGGTGCAAATCTGGCCTATGTTTCAGATATGGAAAGGAGGGCCATAGGGCTGCGACCTGTTGGGCTCTTAAGCCTAACCCCAAAGCCCATCGAAGACCAAAAAGACTCTGAAGAAGGCAAGGGAGAAGTCACGGGTACACGCCAAATCATAGAGATCTTTCCCCAAACCAGTGAGGGAGGGCACTCCAACTGCCACTGAAGCCAGGCTGACCCTTTCTGAAAGTGACAGCGAAGGGGAGGATGACCCGATGGTAAGTGGAACCATTCCCCTTTTACTACCTGGGTAGAGATCATAGTGCCCCACTCGGAAGTGAGAGGAGTTGTAACGGCTCTAATAGACTTGGGATGCACCTGATGCTTGTTCAGCAGACAGTGAATAGTTTACGATTGAGAGTAAGGAAGCTACGCCAACCCATGAAATTCAAACAGGTTGATCACTCAATTATAGGAGAGATGTCTGCTTCCTATCTGACTGAGCCAGTTAGCCTGAGAATGGACAGTCACAAAGGGACTATCGAATTCGTGGTGGCCCCGGAAATGGCGGAAGCCATGATATTGGGATTGGTGTGGCTGCTGAAGTGGAGCCCAACAATATACTGAGGAAGGAACAGGGGACGCTTAGTGATGACCCAGGAGAGCCTAAAACCTACAGGGAAGAAGCATAGCTAGCCCCAGCCACAATCAGGAGGAAAGGAAGGGCCCCAGTACTCAAGAATGGCTATCAAAACAGTGCCTCGGAAGTCCACCAACCACATGTACAGAGACCTTGCTGAAGCATTTATTGAGAACGAATCTGATGTCCTGTTCCCCTCCCCCCCCATCACCCTTTGGCCTGTGCAATTGAGAACTTGCTAGGGGCGAAATTCCGCAAACCTAAGATGTACACAATGGCCCCAAGGAGATGGGGGAACTAAGAGACTTTGCCGATAAAAATTTAGCCAGGGGCTTCATGCAGCCAAAAGTGTCCCAAGTGGTAGCCCCCATGCTATTAAAAGAGAAAAAAGACAGGTTGTTGAGGTTGTGCGTGGATTTTTGCTGGATCAACAGGGTCTGCATGGAAAACGTGCACCACCTCCTCCTTGTGAAAGACATGCTGGCTACTTGTCCAGAGGAAAAGTGTTTGCCAAGCTGGACCTGAGGGAAGCATACTACTGTGTGAGAATTAAAGAAGTGTTGCAAAAAGATGCGTGGTATGAGACCCATCAGAGAGATGACAATGAGGGGAGAACTGGCTTGCAAAGGAAACAAATTGTAGATTCATGACAGTCTGCGAACTCAAGTCCTGCAGTGAAGTCACGATGCCAAGCAAGCTGGCCACTTCAGGTTTCTAAAGACCCTACACTTGGACAGAAGGCAATTTTTGTGGCCGAAGATGAAAAAGGACATAGAGAGCTATGTGGTGAGTTGCCCCATGTGCGCTTCTATGAAATGACAGCCAGGAAAGATGCCTGGACTACTGAAGCAGGTAGTCAACCCAACCAACCCTGGGAGGAAATCACTATGGACTTTATAGTGGAGTTACCTGAAAGTGAGGGGAACACCATAATTTGGTCTGTTGTGGAACTATTCTCCAAGCAGGCCCACTTTGTGGCAGGTCCAAAACTCCCATCAACCCAGAGACTGGCCAAGATGTTCGTGGAACACATCTACCAACTGCATGGAGTGCCCAGGCGCATCATCTCTGATTGAGGAGTGTAATTCACAGCAAAGTTTTGGTGTGAATTCATTAAACTGATAACGTCCTCCCAGGGACTTCGCTCCGGAATCCATCCAAGTATGAACAGGGCCACAGAACAAGTTAATGCAGTGGTAGAGCAATATCTACATTGTTATGTTAAGTATCAAATCCAACTGGGCTGAACTGTTACCATTTGCAGAGGTAGCATATAATAATTCAGTGTATAGTAGCGCTGGGTTTGCCCCATTTAAAGTAACCTTAGGAATAGAATTTGTGCCTATGCCAGAATATCCAAAGGAGCCTCCTATCTCAGTAATTCTTACTGAGTGGATGGACTCCATAAAGGGGGCTTGGGGAAATGTGAAGAAAGCTCTAGCAAAAGCAAGAGAAGCACAGAAGCAACAAGCTGGTAAATAGAGGGCTCCTCAAAAAGAGTTCAAGGGGAAAATTGTATTTAACCATTAAGTACTAAGTATCACTAAGTGCTTGAGGCTAAGGCAACCGTGTAGAAAGTTAGATCCCAAGTATATATGGTGTTTTCCCTGAAAATTAGAGATAACCAGAAAATAAGCCCTGGCATGATTTTTTTTGGATACTCATGATATAAGCCCTACCCAAATAAGCCCCAGTTAAGCTCATCAGCCCTGGGGAGCATGACCAGCTCAATGTTGCTTGCAGGGGAGCACCTGTGCCGGTGGAGAGGGGAGTCCTGGCTTCCTCTTGAGGATGGGGGCTCCCCACCCCATTCTCTGGGGCTGTCGCAGGTGGGGCGGCGGACAGGAGGATGAGATTGGACAGCGGAGGCTGAGCATGTAGGAACTGCACTTGGTGCCACCACCATCCTGCCATGCCTTGCAGCTCAGCTGTGGCACCAACAACAGGTGGAAGCAGAAATACGGGGGAAGGACACAATCCAGCCCACCGGACTCACCGTGCAGCTGCCTGCCCTGTTGCAGCTGCATGCAAACAAAGATGGTGGGATGGAGTGTGTGGGCAGCTGCACAGCACATCCGGCAGGCCAGATTGCATGCCTCTCCCCCCACCTCTGCATGCTGCTTGGAGACCCAGGCCGGTGGTCGCAGCACTTTGACTCACTTGCACTGCTCCAGAGTCTGAAAGCAAGGAGTGTTCTCCTGGCCAGGGACAAGATCTCCGGCAGAGGTGAAATGCCATCCCTTGTGGCCCGGGAGAGGTGGCACAACTCACTGTACTTCAGTCTGCAGCTCCCATGATGGCAGCATGGCAAAGAGGCATGGAGGTGAGTGGGGGTGCCAAGGGAGAGGGGGCTCTTCTGGGGGGGCTCCATGCACTCAGAGGGAGTCTCAAATGCATCATGTTTTATATTATTGCATATAAAGAAGTTTCTTCTATAAATGAATTCTGCTGAATTATTTACTTGTGTACTGGCTGGATAGCTTCAGACTCTGATAGGTTATGGGCCCAGAGCACACCAGCCGGTCCAAATGCACAGTAAGACTGAACTGTAATCAAGCTGAGGGACAGCTTTGTGTTATAAGGAAAAGACAACAAGACTGAGAGGTCTTGCACGATGGCTGTTGATTTCAAGGAGAGTTCTCTGCCTCGATTGGGACAGAAGAATTATATTATTTGGGCTGCAAAAATGGAATGCTTCCTGAAGGCTAAGGAGTTGTGAGATATTGTTTTTAATCCACCCCAGGCACCATTGGTAGCTGCAGTTCAAAGGCAGCATGATAAGGCACTGTCCTACATGATCTTAAGTTTGGATGATGAACAATTCTTGAATGTAGCTGATTTATGTAGCCTGAATGTAGCAACAGCTTCCCCGGTACCTGGATGAAGCTGTCTATCTAGACCCGCTCCAGTCCGGCTTCCGGCCTGGGCACAGCACGGAAACGGCATTGGTCACGTTGGTGGATGATCTCTGGAGGGCTCGGGATAGGGGTTGCTCCTCTATCCTGGTCCTGTTAGACCTCAGCAGCTTTTGATACCATCGACCATGGTATCATGTTGCACCGGTTGGCGGGGTTGGGGGTGGGGGGCACCGTTCTGCGGTGGTTCTCCTACCTCTCTGACCGGTCGCAATCTGTGTTGACGGGGGGGCAGCGGTCGACCCCGAGGCACCTTGCTTGTGGGGTGCCACAAGGGTCGGTCCTCTCGCCCCTTCTGTTCAACATTTATGTAAAGCCACTGGGTGAGATCATCCGTGGCTTCGGGGTGGAGTTCCATCAGTACGCTGATGACACCCAGCTGTACATCTCCACCCCAGGCCACCCCAACGATGCCCTTGAAGTGATGTCCCAGTGCCTGGAGGCCATGCGGGCCTGGATGGGGAGAAACAGGCTCCGACTCAACCCCTCCAAGACCGAGTGGCTGTGGCTTCCAGCGTCCCGATATAGCCAGCTGACGCCATCGCTGGCTATTGGGGGCGAATCACTCGCCCCCACGGAGAGGGCTCGTAACTTGGGCGTCCTCCTAGACGCACGGCTGTCTTTAGATGATCATTTGACGGCCGTGGCCAGGGGTGCTTTTTATCAGGTTCGCCTGATACGCCAGTTGCGCCCCTTTCTAGATCGGGACTCTCTACGCACAGTCACTCAGGCACTCGTCACTTCCCGCCTGGACTACTGCAACGCTCTCTACATGGGGCTCCCCCTGGGGTGCACCCGGAGGCTCCAGCTGGTCCAGAACGTGGCTGCGCGGGGGTTTATGGGGGCGACGAGGCGCTCCCATGTGACACCTCTCCTGCGCGAGCTGCACTGGCTTCCGGTCGTCTTCCTGGTGTGCTTCAAGGTGTTGGTGACCACCTTTAAAGCGCTCCATGGCTTAGGGCCGGGTTACTTACGAGACCGCCTTCTGCCACCAATAGCCTCCCACCGGCCAGTACGCTCGCACAGAGTGGGCCTCCTCAGGGTGCCGTCCGCCAGACAATGTCGGCTGGCGACCCCCAGGGGGAGAGCCTTCTCTGTGATGGCGCCCACCCTCTGGAACAACCTCCCCCCAGAGATACGTACAATAACAGACCTCCGGATTTTTCGTCAGGCCCTGAAAACCCATTTATTTCAGCTAGCTGGGCTGGCTTGAGTTAAATTTTAAACTGATTTTAAATTGGGTTGTTTTAATTTACGGCCAAAATATTTAATTATTTTAATACTGTTTTTAAATTTTGTGTGCTCTGTTTTTACCTTGGCTGTGCACCGCCCTGAGTCCTATTTGGAGAAGGGCGGTATAGAAATTTAATAAATAAATAAATAAATAATAAATAATAAATAAATTTAAAAACTTCAATGGAGAGTTGGCTGAAATTGAGTAGTGTGCATGTGAGTGTGTCAGTATGCAATATTGTGCAATTATCGAAACAATTATACAGAGCCCAGCTGCTACCACAAGAGAGTGTAGAGAAGCATTTGCTGCACATGCAGACTGTTTATTGAGTTAGAACAGTGTGGAATGCAGATTCCTGATTTTCAGAAAGTGTTGTTGGTGTTAAATAGTCTTGATGAAATGTGGGACATTGCATTTTTGAATGCAAACCAGAACAGGAATTATGAATGGAAGCCCTTAAAGCCTGTTTGATTTCTGAAGAACAAAAACACCATTTTAGAAGAAGCCACAAGGAGAAATTCCTGAGGTGGGGGCCCAAGGAGCAGAGAGAGAAGAGCAACGGAAGAAATCAGATTACATTCCAAGGCAACAGACAGGATGTCTGCAGAGACCAGAGTAACAGAAGAGACCAGATTACAGCCCAGCAAAGATTTTCTAAAAAGAAGGAAAAGGAATGGCGGTGTTTTATCTGTGGTGATAAGACTCATTTAAAGAAAGACAAGGGAGAAAAACAACAGGTAGACAAGCTGCTGTTGCAAAAGTTAGCTATTGTAATAGCAGAGACAAATTATTAATAGACAGTGGGACAAGTCAAACAATTGTTAATAATTCTAAATTGTTTTTCAGAATGGATCCAGCTGGAGGAGATGCAGTATTCTTAGTGAATGGCCAGAAGGCTAAAGTCATAGGAAAAGGCAGTGTGCTAATTCCATGTCTGGAGGAAAAGTTTAGTAACATATTATATGTGTCTGAAATGGAGCATAATTTACTGAGTGTCTCCAGTCTAGACAAACAAAGGTTTGAGACCACGTTTGTAAATGGGAGATGTCTCATAAAAAGAAATGAGAATGTATATGCACAGTACATAAAACAGGATCATCTTTATGTGTAGCAGGGACAAAAGGTTCATTGTGCCCAAACATTGGAAATGTGGCACAACATGATTCATGCATTCATCTCTTGCATAGAAAGCTTGGTCAGGCCAGCTTCAGAGTTTTGCAAAGGATGCAACAGTTTGGAGAAGGATTAAACTTGAAAGGGTGTAAGGCAGGGGTGAAATGCTCCCGGTTCAGACCAGCTCGGGCGAGTAGGTGGCGGAGATTGAGGCTAGTTCGCCGAACCGGGAGCAATGGCTGGCTGGCCATGCCCCCAAACCGGTCCACGGCCCGCAGTCCTGCCATGCTTGCCTGCCTTCCATGCTGCCTTCCTGGCATCCTGGTGGCCAGCTTGTGAAGGCAGGCAAGCAGAAGTCCACATGGAAGGCAGGCAAGCATGGCAGGGCTGATGGGAAGGAGCTAGCAGCTTACTGCCCCCACCACCACCACTCAAGCAGCGGTTTCCCTGCTCGGCCCCGACAAGCTATGCATCCATGCAATGGGGTTGTTTTGTTCGCCGCGGTGGTGCTTCGGAAGGGCAGGTGGACATATTCATTATAGTTATCAACTGCAGACATCCGCCTGCTCTCCCGAAGTACCACCTCAGTGAACAAAACAACCCCATTGCGCTGCGCCTCCTTCTGCAGCCAAACGCACCCAGCTGTGTGTGCCCTTTCCTCAAATGGGCTGTGCATGGGGCGCTTGGAGAGAGAGCGAGCAAGAGAGCTCTCCAACCTCTGTTTTTGTCTGTGTATGTGAGAGAGAGGGAGGGAGGGAGCGATCTGAAGCCAAGGCACCCAAATTTCTGGCAGTGGCGCAGGCAGCTTCTGAGCAGCCCTGAGTCAGCCAGCTCCACCTGACCTATTCCCTGAGTCTTGCCGTTCTCCTCACCGCCCCCCACCCACCCCACTCAAGCAGCGGCAGGCTCTGCGGGACAACGGGACCTCTCATTTTTCCCACAGCACGGCGTACACTTGCTACCTCTGCTTGTCTGCTTGCAAGCGATGATCTTCTCTTGGGATGCTGGTGCGGGCACCATGGATGCTTATTGGGGCTGAGCAGGGAAGCTGCTGCTTGAGTGGGGTGGGGGTGGAGGCGAGGAGAACGGTGAGACTCAGGGAGTAGGTCAGGTGGACCTGGTTGCTCAGAAGCTACCCGCGCCACTGCCAGAAGTTTGGGTGCCTCGGCTTCAGATCGCTCCCTTCCTCACACACACAGATACACAAAGGTTGGAAAGCTGTCTTGCTCACTCTCTCTCCAAGCGCCCCATGTACAGCAGAGTGACGTGAATGACGTCAAACTGGCCACACCCACCCAGTCACATGACCACCAAGCCACGCCACACCAAGTCACGCCCACAGAACTGGTAGTAAAAAAATTTAGATTTCACCCCTGGTGTAAGGCATACTTGAACTGTGCAGTATGTAAATCATCAAAGTCCAAGGCATTCCTAGTAAGCAAGAGTAGCACAAGGCAGACAATAAAAACTCTAGAGCTGGTACATGCAGATTTGGTGGGCCAATGCAAGCCAGATTGGAGGATCAAAATATGCACTGGTCATTGTAGATGATTACAGCAGTTTTGGTTTCTGCTATTTACTAAAGAGTAAAATAGAGACGCTACAGAAATTTAAGCAATGGGTAAGCTTCATAGAAAGGAGATATAAACAACAGATATGTCAGCTGCAAACTGACAGGTTCAGAATTCATGTCAGGAAGTTTTCAACAGTGGCTGGGACAGTTAGGAATAAAACATAGACACACAAATCCATACACAGCAGCTGGCAATGGTGTGGTTGAGAGGCGGAATGGTGTCTTACAAACAATGAAGGACTCATTGCTAGTGGATTTGATCTGAACAGGTCATATTGGGATGAAGCCATGTTGACTGCTAATTATTTAATCAATATGCTATGGAGTTCATCTATTAATGATACTCCATATGCTGTGTTATATAGGAGAAAACCATCTCTGGCACATTTAAGGGTTTTTGGAAGCAATGCAGGGAGCGTATTCCAAAAGAAATCAGGAGAAAAGGTCAACCAAATGTTCAGGTTTACGGGCTATGAGCCTTGGCTCAAAGAGCTATCACTTTAGCAATGGAAGCAAGAGAATAGTCATTTCCAGGTCTAGCTTTGCAGAGCAAAATTGGAACAGAATTGATGCCAATTTTTGGAATGATCCACTTAGTGATGGTGACCCACTTAGTGGTGGTGTCAGCGTTCAGGGAGGAGAAGGTGAAAAAAGGGCAAGAAAAGGATTCAGGAGAAGATAATGACTCAGATATGAAGCAAGAAAGGGTTGAAGCACAAGAGCAGTTAATGCCACGCCGGTCAGAGCAATGGAACAAGGGGATTCCACCTGACAGGTATTCTGCTAGTGAAGTAAAGGTGTGTAATGTGTGGTATGAGTCAAGAAACTATAAGGAAGTATTGGCATTAACCAAAATTGAACAAGGGAAGTGGAAAGAAGCCATGGATAAAGTAATGAAATCCATGGGTGAACATAAAGTGTTCACATCTATGACTTTGTCACAAGGTTGCAAAGCCGTAGGATGTAAATGGGTGTAGAAAAAGAAAGTACTACCCAACAATGAGGTCCAATATAAGGCAAGATTAGTGGCACAAGGTTTTTCACAAAGGAAAAACATGCACTATGATAAGGTGTTCACACCTATAGTAAAGAGTGAAAGCATAAGGTTGGCACTAATGTTAGCAGCGGCACGTAGCCATAAAATTTGGCATTTTGATATAACCAGCAGCTCAATGCAGAATTAGAGGAAGAAATTTGCATGGTTCAAGCACCAGGGTATGAAAGTAAAAAGCCTAACACTGTGTATAAATTGAACAAGGCCTTTTATGGGCTGAAGCAGTCAGCCAGGAATTGGAATATCTGATTAGATATGGCATTGAAGGGTCTTGGGATCAAGAATTGCAAGGCTGATGGTTGTATATATACTGGAAAGTTACAAGGTGGGGATTGTCAATTATTAGCATTTGTGGAGAATCTTTGTTTCATTGCAAAAGATCTGTCACAGGTAAAAGAATTTGCTAATCAATTAGAGGGAAAAAATTGAATTGAAAGATTTGGGTGAAATACAAAACTTATCATGGTGTAGTGATACAAAAAACTCAGAAAGGTTGTTATGTTCTCAGTCAAAGAAGGAAAATTGAACAGCTGTTGGAAAGATATAACATGAAGGATTGTAATTCTGCTCCAACACTTATGAGCACAGATTTTCATAACAATTTGGGTGAGGACAAAAGTGAAGCCTGTGATCAAAAGATATATCAGTCTGCAATAGGGAGCGTGCTATATCTGTCACGGTGGTCCAGACCAGACATAGCTTGTGCAGTAAGCATCTTAAGTCACTTTACTGCTGCACCAACGCAATTGCATTGGATGGGTGTAAAAAGAATTTTCAGGTATTTGAAGGAACTGTGAATTTGGGTCTTCAAATACAGGTCTCTGAAGAATTGAAGTTGAAATGTTATGTTGACAGTGATTATGCCAATAATGTAAAGACCAGAAAGTCCAATTCTGGGATTGCGGTATTATTTGGAATGGCTTTAATTGGTTGGAAGTCCAGAAAGCAAACAACTGTAGCCATTTCTACTGCAGAGGCAGAATTTATTGCTCTATCTGAACTTTGTTCAGAGGTAACGTGGTACGTACAGCTGTTAAAATATTTAAACGTAAAAGTAAATGATGCTGTAATCATTATGAGGATAATGCTGCTTGCATTAAAATGGCAACAGATGACAGAGTAAAAAATAGAAGCAAGAGAAGGCTTCCGGCGGTGTCAACATCATGCAGGGGGTGAGGAAACGGGGCTGCCGTTTCTGGAACCTCAAACTCTCTATTAGAAGCTCTTTAAGAGCACTCCCGATCCCGTAGAGACCGGGAAGTAAAAGAGGTAATCTTGAAGCCCCTGGGCGCTATGCAAGCGTTGGAGGGAATATCAGACGAACCTCTTTAAGATGGTGGAGAGGAAGTCGGCCTCAGGGCAGATAGGAGCGATGGCGGCCGCCTAGAGTGAAGCCAAAAGGGACTGTAGTTTCGTGTGGTTGTGCAAAGGAACCCCAGACGGAAGAGAAGAAAAGGAGAAGCGCGGACTGAGATGGGCGCAAAACTATTGGATTAACTAACAGCGGTGAACTAAAACAGAAGCGCAATAAA
Source organism: Pantherophis guttatus (assembly GCF_059756535.1). Classification (NCBI taxonomy): domain Eukaryota; kingdom Metazoa; phylum Chordata; class Lepidosauria; order Squamata; family Colubridae; genus Pantherophis; species Pantherophis guttatus. The sequence continues at coordinate 113,858,752 of NC_142065.1, read as the reverse complement.
ACGTAAAAAAAAACAGCGTGAGAAAGAAGAGACCCGTAGAGTGACTAGGCAAGATCGGAAGACTGATAATCCCAGGACCCAGAGACGGTGGTGGAGAAAGAAGGAGCCGGAGAAGGAGATAAACTCTTTAATCTAAATAACAACGAGGCCAAAAGGAACTTAAAAGATTTTTGAAGTGCCTGTGGGACTTTAAAACAGAGCGGCGTTATCAGTGATTGTAGAGAGAAAAAAAGACTCGAGGGGAAGGAATCTGACACGAATGGACTACAGGAAATAGTAACATTTACAGCCACTGATGAGATCGGAGAAGAAATGTTAAATACCATTAAGGAAAAGGAGGAAAAAAAACTTTCCTTTATTTCTATATTTGATAAATTGTATTTTTATATATTAGTTACTAAGATAATGAAAAACACGGGTGGAATAGAAATAATATCGTAACCTTGAAATATATATGTATTGTGAATCTATAAAATTTGAAAAAGGGGAAGGTGAATGAATTACAACCTAGGCTGATTGAAAATACTGTAAATAAGAACTGAAAACTTGTAAAATAATAACTAAGTAATGTTAAGTGATTAGTAATCAATGGAAGTGTGATCAAAGTGTGTTAACATTATAAGGGAAATTAGTGATTAAGAATTATATGTTAGTGTGGGAAAGTTTTACACGAGCATTAAAAATGTCAACTATATCTACCATAATAAAAATGGGGAAAAACCAGCTGTAAATACCACAGCAATGGTGGCATCACCACTACAACAAAAAGCATGGTAGGAAAAGAAAAGGAGAAAGAGAAAGAGGAATTGACACTAACTGTCATGCAAAGCATGTTTTCAATGATCCAGGAAACACTGTTAAAAACTCAAGAAAAAATGGCAGAAAATCATGAAGAAATGAGAATATTTAATGAAGAGATTAAAAATGAAATTGGAGAAGTTAGAGAGGATATTAAAAATATGAACAACAAAATCAGAGATATTCAACGATCAATAATAGAAAATGAACAAAGAATCAGAAAAGCAGAAGCAAAAATAGATCAAGTAGAAACAAAGGTAGAGGCAATGGAGCAAAAAGCCCTTCAATTAAATAAGGAACTGTCTGACTCAATAACAATGCTTGAGATGGAGAAAGCTTCATATTTTCTCCGTTTTCAAAATATAACACAAGAAAAAGATGAAGACTTGGGTGAAAAAATGGCGGAGATAGTGTCAGAAATAATACAAAAAGACAAACTAGAAATAAAAGGACAACTGGACGAAATATACCGCATACATACAAACTATAAGAAGGCATCGCCTGGTGAGAGAAGTACATGTCAGATTTTCCAAACGATCAATCAGAGAGGAGATATATAGGAAATCTAGAGAAGGGACGTTGACATACAAAGGAAAAGAAATTATAGTCCTAAAACAAATTCCCCAAAGAACCAGAAATCAACATCAACACTACCAATTTCTAACAACCCAATTGAACAGATATAAAATAATGTTTAGATGGTTAACTCCGGAAGGGATCTTGGTCACCTGGGAAGACAAAAAATACAAAATAGATACACTAGAAAAAGTGAGGGAATTTTATAATGTGCACTTTGACCAAGAGGAAGAACAGGAAAGTAAAGAAGAAACAGAAATTAGAAGCCAGGAAGAAGAGCAAATAGAAGTGGTGCGAGAGAAAGAAGTAAGGAAAAATCAAGAGAAAGAGAGGAAAGAGAAGGGGCAAGAACAAAATCTCGGATGGAAACAAGACACACCAAAAAACAATTACATTAGATAATGGAAGAGGCAATGAAACTTTTTTCTGTAAATATAAACGGACTAAATGCACCAAAGAAAAGATCTCAAACATTTACAAAATTACGAACATTAGGAGCAGATGTGATATGCCTTCAAGAAACACATATTAAAAAAGGGTACAAAAATATTAGAAAATCCAAAATTAGGAAAATTATATACATCCCTGATTCAAAAGAAGAGGAGTAGCGGTTTACGTAAAAGAAAGAATAGATTCGAAACTATTATATGCAGACGAGGAAGGCAGAACGGGGATGGTTGAGTTAATACTAGAAAGCAGGAAAATACTATTAGTAGTAATATATGCCCCTAACCAAAATCAACAAGAATATTTTAAAGGAATACATAAAAAAATAGTAGAATTAAAATATGAAGAGATTTGTCTAATTGGAGACTACAATGCGATAGTAAATGTGAAAAAAGATTATAAAAGTGGCAAAAAGAACAAGAGAAAGAAAGAAACACTCCCAAAAGAATTCTTTGACATGGCCATGGAAATAAATTTGAGAGATGTTTGGAGGGAAATACACAAAGACGAGAATCAGTTCACTTTCTATTCCCACCCTCACCAATCCTGGTCCAGGATTGACATGGCCTGGATGACTGCGAATATTAGGAACGGGGTAGAAAAAATAGAAATAGAAGTAAATCAATGGGCAGATCATAACCCAATTCTTGTAATCTGGAAGGGGAAAAAAGGGTTTAGGAGGTGGACAATGAATCAAAGGATATGTAAACAAAAAGAATTCAAACATATGTTAGAAAAGGAATTAGATCTATTTTTTAAGACAAACAAAAAAGAGGATACTTCCTTACAGAATACATGGGATACGGCAAAAGCATACATAAGGGGCTTGACTATTGCTTATTTAGGAAAGAAAAATAAAGAAAGGAAACAGAAGATAGATAAATTATATGAAGAATTAAAGAATATAGAACAGAAACTTCAACAGCATCCTGATAATAAAAAAATAAAAGAGGAATGGAAAACAATTAAACATAACATAAATTTGATAAATCAAAATGAACTAGCACAGAAAATAAAAATGGCCAAACAGAATTATTTTGAGTTTGTGAACAAAATAGGTAGATGGTTGGCGTACAGATTGAAAAAAGACAAAGATAAAAGAATGATACACCAATTTAGAGATGAAAAGGGAGATATTCAATATAGCAGGGAGGAGAAAAAAGAAATTATCCGGACATTTTATGCAAATTTATATAAACAAGAAGAAGTAGAGGAAGAAAAGATAAAACAATATATAAAAGGATCGGATATGCCAACAATTACAGATGAACAAAGAGAAATACTAAACAGGCCAATAACTAAGACGGAATTAGAATTTGCACTGAAAAAACAAAAAAATAACAAAACACCGGGGCCAGACGGGCTCCCAGTGAAGTTATATAAAACTGTACAGGAAACAATAGGAGAAACTATACTAGAGGTATATAACGAGGCTCTGGAGAAGACAAAAATCCCGTCAACCTGGACGGAGGCAATAATCACAATCATACCCAAAGAGGACACGGATCATAAATTAATTCAAAATTATAGACCAATATCTCTATTGAACACAGATTATAAAGTGTTTGCAGCAATTATAGCAGAAAGAATTTAAAAAGTATTGAATAATTATATCCATCTGGACCAAAATGGATTTCTGCCAGGCCGTCAAATCAAGAACAATATGAGAATAATAATAAATGCACTTGAATTTTATGAAGCACATCCAGAGAAACAAGCTTCGCTGGTTTTCCTTGATGCCCAAAAAGCATTTGATAATTTAAATTGGAAATTTATAAAGGCGCAATTAGAGTATGCAACTTGGAATAAAATTTGAAAAAATCATTGGAGAAATTTACACAAAACAAACAGCAAGAATAATTCTGAATGATGACACAACAGACCAATTTGATATTACAAAAGGGGTTAGACAAGGATGCCCACTGTCTCCATTATTGTATATCTTAACATTGGAAATCTTGTTAAAAAAAATTAGGGAAGACCAAGAAATTCATGGATTAAAAATAAGACAAGAAGAATACAAAGTTCAGGCTTTTGCCGATGACCTTGTATTTATAGCAGAGGAACCATTACAAGTAGCACCAAAACTGTGCTAGAAAATAGAAGAATTCAGAGAGGTGGCTGGACTAAAAATAAATAGAAATAAATCGAAACTAATAGCAAAAAACATTACGAAAAATCAAGAAAAGGAATTGGAGAATAGCACACAAATTCAAATAATGAAGAAAATAAAGTATTTAGGGATCTGGCTGTCACCAAGAAGCTCATCAATAAAAGAAAACAATTACGACAAATTAATAGTACAGATAAAAAAAGATTTGGATAACTGGAGAAACCTACAGATCTCATTAATGGGAAGAATCTCCACTATTAAAATGAACATCCTACCAAAATTATTATATCTATTCCAGGTCGCTCCAATAAAATTAGAGAAAACGTTTTTTGAAACATTGAATAAGATAATCTCTAAATTCATATGGCAAGGGAAGTGACCATGAATTAAACTTAAACTACTCCAAGACACAAAAGACAGAGGAGGAACAGCACTCCTGGATTGGGAACTCTACTATCAAGCGGTGGTGTTATCATGGGTAAAGGACTGGATGGAATTAAAAAACAGCAGGATATTAACAATTGAAGGCCACGAACTGCAAATGGTCTGGCACTCCTTTTTATGGGATGAAAGATATAAAACACATACCTATTTTAAAAGACACACAATTAGGAATACACTACTACTAATTTGGCTAAAAATTAAAAAACAACACTACACAAAAATTCCGAATTGGCTATCATCATCAGAAGCGGTAAGACACCCAAACTTAACAGAACCTAAAAATATAATTAGATACAAAGACTTAATTGACTATCAAGGGAAACTGAAAACCAAACAACAATTGGAAATAGAGCTAAATAGAGAAGTCAACTGGTGGACTTTTACACAGATCCAATCCAAATACAAGGAACATATAAAAACATATGAAATCTACAGAGAGAAACAAGAACTAGATAAAATTATATTAGACTCACAAGAGAAATTAATTAGTAAAATCTATAATTTTCTATTGCGATATAAAAAGGAGAAAACAGTAAAGGATACGATGATTAAATGGATGCAACATTTTAAACATACAATAGATTTGGAGAAGTGGGAGGAATTATGGCAAATGAATATAAAATTAACATTAGTGGTGGCATACAAGGAGAACCAGGTGAAGATGTTTTATAGGTGGCATATGTCGCCCACAAAATTGGCAAAAATTCATTCAAAGAACAGTTCATTATGCTGGAAATGCAAAAAATCGCAGGGTACCTTTTACCATCTATGGTGGACATGCCCGGCAGCAAAGAAGTTTTGGTCTAACATTAAGAAATGGTTGGAACAAATAACAAAATTACAAATAGAGATGAAACCAAAAACTTTCCTGCTAGGAATCTTCACAAAAATATATCCTAAAGATATAAAATACCTGATAATACATATTCTAATGGCAGCTCGAATAACGTACGCAAAAAATTGGAAACAAGAAAAAATCCCAATGGAAGAAGAGCTAACAGATAAAATCGCACAGTGTGCTGAAATGGATAGACTAACAAAAGAGATTAACGAAAAAGAAGAGACAGAGTATTACAAAATATGGGACAAATCGTACATATGGTACAACCCCGCTAATAAAGATACATAGGTGCAAGAAGAATAGAATAAAGATGTAAATAGGTATATTAATAATTTCCTAGGGACAAGTAAACATGAACGGGAATTTCAAAACAAAAGTATAATCCAAATATAAAAATTGCTAAGGAATCCTAAGGGGAAGGGAAAAAGAAAAGGAGGGGGAGGAAAAGGGAAAGGAAAAACTATTAGGCTAAAAATAAGGGGGAAATTACAACTGTATTAATTGAAGGACCACTACAAAATATTGCTTTAAGAGGAAAATTTACTTATACGTTGAATGTTTTGTAAAAGTTTTTTATATGTGTTTTATATGTGTTTTAATAAAGTTTATAAATTTAAAAAAAATAGAAGCAAGCATGTGGATATTAAATATTGTAATGTAAGAGAAGCCATCAATTAGAATTTGCACTGAAAAAACAAAAAAATAACAAAACACCGGGGCCAGACGGGCTCCCAGTGAAGTTATATAAAACTGTACAGGAAACAATAGGAGAAACTATACTAGAGGTATATAACGAGGCTCTGGAGAAGACAAAAATCCCGTCAACCTGGACGGAGGCAATAATCACAATCATACCCAAAGAGGACACGGATCATAAATTAATTCAAACAAGAGATTGCATCGGTAAGAGAAACGAAGGAAATAAATTGAGTGTGCTACAGCTATAGAGTGGGAGAAGAGAGTGGAGAGATCGAGACTCCAAAGCAAGCAGCAACAGCCAGATAAGCGGCGACGAAAAGGCGAGAGAAGCAGAAGAATTTTTGACAGACAGTGACAGTGCGAAAAGAGAAAGGGCGGTGGAAACGGAGAAACTCCTCTAGATATACCAGCAAAAGAAGTGTGGATTATAAAATAAGCAGAACGAATAGAGGAAGGTGCCTTGGATCAGAACTGTGTGTGTGTGTGACAAGAGAAATCACAGATCGGAAAAGATAGCGAGCAACGGAAGAAAGAAGCGGTTTTGACAGACAGCGATAACGTGAAAGGAGAGCAAACGACTGAGATGGAAAGCTACAATACACACAGCCAGATATTGACTTGAAAGAGGTGTGGATTCTAAATAAAATAAATAAATTGTGAAGGAAGACAGCGTTTTAAGAACAAGGATGGTGAGTCTGACAGAAGCCATTAAAGATTAGGGACAGTGAGCGAGTGACTGATTCAGAACAGGGATTGGAGAAGTGGTTGATAAATAACAGAGTGATAAACAGAATAGACATGGAAAATAACGAACTTGAAAGTTTGAACTAATCACGTAAAAGTGTTGAATTTGGACACTTGGACATTTGGGGTGAGACATTAAAAATAATTGTACAGAGGAAAGAGCATGAAATAACGCAAGAGTGAAAGAAGATTAAAAGGCAGAAGAATAACGAATAACGAAGTATATATATATAATTGTTTAATCTTAGTAGAACTATTTATTAACAATTAAGAACAGTTGATTGTGAGAGATTGATAGTTAATCAGAATTTAACGATTGAGATAAATTTGCCTTATTGCTATCTATATTAATTACTTACTTAGTCTTCTATCTACTTATTGATTTACTTATCTATTTATATTAATATTAGTAACTTCTAGCATTGTTTATCTATTACCATAGTTGATTACATATATTGTGTTAATTATATTAAGAACAAATTAATGAATTGTTAAACTCTTAAATTTTTTCCCTCACTTCCCTCCTTTTATTTTCCTTCCCCCTTATATATGGGTATTGAATACAAAAGCTTGATTAAGTATACAGAAAGTCATAGAGAAATATATATTGTGTGATAGAGTGGTCAAATATGTATCAAGGTGATAAGAGTATTAATATAGATAAATTTATAATATCACGAATACAGATTGCCATTTAAAGATTGGTATATTATACAAGTTTAATTATTAATATAGACAACAAACTTAAAGATACTAAAAATAAATTAGTGTATGAAATTTTGGGAAAACATAAAGAGTGAAAATTATAAGTTCAGGCACAACTATAACTAAAATGAACAAGAAAATAACCTTGAATCAGGCATCTCTTACAGCATCTCCTGCACAGCAAAGATCAATTGACACCATGTTAGGAACAGAGAAAGAAAAGGTAATCTCCACTTCTAGTATACAAAACATTCAGTCAGTGTTGGCAATGATTCAAGAAGGAATGAATAAGACATAAGAATCTATTGCGAACAACCATGAGGAAACAAGAAGAAACCATGAGGATTTGAAGTCTGACATCGGAGAAATAAAAGATAATATCAAGAAAATGGACGACAAAATAGAAAAAATACAACAGAATATCGTGAAAAATGAGCAAAGGATTCAAAAGGTGGAGGTAAAAATGGAACAAACAGATAAGAAGATAGAATTGTTGGAACAAAACCAGGTGAATTGGAAGAGTCGATCACCTATCTGGAGGCTTCTTTCTATCTTAGGTTCCAGAACATAGCGGAAAGTAAAGACGAAGACCTAACAGAAACAATGGCAGGAATCCTAGCAGAAGCAACACAGAGAGACAAGATATCCGAAGGGACATTGACGAGTTTTATAGAGTCCACACAAATTATGCCCGCAGGCACAAATTGCCAAAAGAGGTGCACATCAGATTCATCAAAAAAAAACTATAAAAGAAGATATCTATAAAAAGATGAGAGATGAGGCAATTTTGTACAAGGGGAAGGAGATAATAACTCTCAAACAGATTCCAAGAAGAGTAAGGGACCAGAGGAAAAATTACAATTTCCTAACAGCACAAGGTGATGTTCTGTTGGCTGATACCGGGAAGGCATCTTAAATCTCTTGACAAGAGAAGAAATTTAGGATTGACAGTTTGGAAAAAACCCAGGAATTCTTCGATCATCATTTTGTGCTAGAGGCAGACCAGGAAAGTAGAGAACCGGAGAATAAAAGCCAAGAGGAACAATCCACAGAAAAAACGGAAGGAGAACAAGAGGAAAAGAGAAGATTGGAAAGAGAAAGAATGGAAAGAGAGGGAGTGAGGGAAAAAACACAAATAGTAACAAGAAACACAAGAAGACTAAGGACAACGAATAGATAAGAATAAAAATGGAACAGGAAATAAAAATGATCTCAATCAATATAAGTGATTAAATGCACCAGCCAAGAGAACCCAGACATTTACAAAATTACAAAAATTGGAGATGGATATTATAAATTTACAGGAAGTCCATATCAAGAAACACCACCCAAAAATATTGGAGAATCAAAGATTAGGAAAGCTATACACTTCATTAGCAGAACAAAAAAAGAGAGGAATTGCAGTTTATATTAAAAAAACATCTGAAAACAAAACAAATATATACAGACGAAGATGGAAGGGTCTTGATGATTGAGATACAAATAGAGTTAAAAACAATTCTACTGATCTCGATTTATGCACCAAATGGAAATCAAAATGAATTTTTCAAAAAAATACATGATATACTGTAGTAAAAGAATTGGAATATGAGAATATTTGTATTATAGGTGATTTTAATGCAATTATGGACATGGAAAAAAATTACCAGAGTAATAAGAAAAATAAAACTAAGAAAAAGACACTTCCAGATACCTTTAAAGACATGACACAGGAATTACAGCTGCAAGACGTATGGAGGGAGGTGAATAAAGAAAAAAAACAGTATACATTCTATTCTAGCCCACACCAATCGTGGTCTAAAATAGACATGGTTTGGATGACGTAGAGGAAGTAGAAATATCAACAAATACGTGGGCAGACCACAACCCGGTAAAAGTAATATGGAAAGGATATCGAAGAAAGAGAAGATGGATGATGAACAAGGAAATATTAAAAGACAAGATTACGCACAGATGATTTTTTTTTAAATTTGATTTATATGCCGCCCTTCTCCAGAGACTCAGGGCGACTTACAGTGCGTTAAGCAATAGCCTTCATACTTTTGTATATTTATACAAAGTCAGCTTATTGCCACCGCAAACTGGGTCCTCATTTAACCTACCTTAGAAAGGATGGAAGGCTGAGTCAACCTTGAGCCTGGTGAGATTCGAACTTACAGTAATTGCAGACAGCTGGTGTTAATCACAATGCTTTTAGTCTGCTGAGCCACCAGGCCCTTGATTGAAAAAGAAATGAATATATTCTTCAAGATAAATACAAAAGAGCAAACCTCACTCCAAAACTTATGAAATACGGCAAAGGCCTATATAAGAGGCTTGACAATTGCATACATGGCAAAGAAAAATAAAGATAAACAACAAACAAGAGACAATTTGTTAAAAGAACTTAAAACACATGAATCCAAGTTATAGAAAGAACCTCAAAACAAAACAATTAAAGGAAAAATAAATTTGACAAAACATAAAATTAATCTGATCACACAAACAGAAATAGCAAGGAAAATCAAATTAGCAAAACAGAACCACTTTGAACACGCAAACAAAACAGGGCGCTGGATGGCGTACAAATTGAAAAAAAGAGAAGAGAACAATACACCAACTGCAAGATGACACAGGAGAGATATACTATAGAAACGAAGATAAAAAGAAAATAGCAAAAACTTTTTTTCAAAATTTGTATGAACAAGAAGAGATTTTGGAAGAAGATATTAAAGAATATTTAAATAAAACAAACATCCAAGGATTAGAATAAACACATAGAGAGTTACTGAATAGACAAATTACCATGATAGAATTAACGTTGTTAATAAAGCCCCCCTCATTCACGATCTTATTCAGGAGGGGGAGGCGGAACTGGCGGGTATTACGGAGACCTGGTTGGGCCAGGAGGGGGGAGTCCCCCTCGTGGATATATGCCCACCAGGCTTCCGTGCATTTCATCAGCCGAGAGCTCAGGGCAGGGGCGGGGGGGTGGCGGTTATTATAAAGGAAGGTCTGGATCCGAGGGAGTCCACTGTTCCACAGATAGCCGGATGTGAGTCCCTCTTTGTGAAGTGGGGTCGTGGAGTACAGATGGGCTTGTTGGTCACGTACCTGGCTCCCTGCCACGTGGCAACGGCCCTGCCCGAGCTGCTTAACGTTATAGCCGAGGTGGCGGTGGACACCCCCAGACTTGTCATCATGGGGGATTTCAACCTGCCATCTATTCGTGAAACATCTGAAGTGGCTCAAGAGTTCATGGCTTCCATGACGGCCATGGACCTTACTCAGTTAATTCATGACCCCACTCACACAGGGGGACACACTCTGGACTTAGTTTTTGTCTCTGGTCAGTGGTTGAGTGGCCTTGATATAGGGGATATAGCCATCGAACCCTTGTCATGGTCTGACCACTCGCTCCTTCGACTGGACTTTCTAACCGCTGCACCCTGCCGCAGGGAGGCGGGACCGACCAGGTGGTTCCGCCCCAGGCGCCTGATGGACCCTGATAGGTTCCAGATGGAGCTTGGGCCATTTCCTGAGATTCTGGCTCATGACTCGGCTGAAGACCTGGTGGCCGCCTGGGATAGTGCAGCTGCCGGGGCCTTGAACCAAGTCGTGCCTTTGCAGCCTCTGACCCGGCACCGAACTCACCTAGCTCCTTGGTTCTCCGAGGAGCTGAGGGAGATGAAGCGCCAGAAAAGACGCCTGGAGAGTAGTTGGAGGACCAGCCGCTCCGAATCTGACCGAACACTGGTGAGGTCTCATATTAACACCTACCTAGTGGCGATAAAAGCGGCGAAAACTAGCTATTTTGCCGCTCTTATCGCGTCATCAGATAATCGCCTGGCCGCCCTGTTTAGGGTGACCCGCTCCCTCCTCCATCTGGAAGTGCGGGATGACCCCTTGCAGGGCCGAGCTGAGGATTTTGTGCAGTATCTGTATGACAAAATCGCTCAGATTCGGGAAGGGCTGGCCTCTGACTGGGTATGTCCGGACGGGATGACTGAGGCAGGTCTTGAGAGTGTTATCTGGGGGGAGTTCGATCCTGTGGCTCCCGAGGACATGGACAGGGTCCTGGGACGGCTGAACACGACCACATGTTTATTGGACCCGTGTCCCTCCTGGTTGGTACTGGCTTTCCGGGAGGTGACACGAGGCTGGCTCCAGAAGATTGTTAACGCTTCTTTGAGTGAGGGGGTCCTGCCGGCCGCTTTGAAAGAAGCGGTTGTGAGGCCCCTCCTCAAGAAGCCCTCTCTGGATCCGGCTGTTTTGGCTAACTATCGTCCAGTCTCCAACCTTCGCTTTGTTGCGAAGGTTGTTGAGAGTGTGGTGGCGCAACAGCTTCCCCGGTACCTGGATGAAGCTGTCTATCTAGACCCGCTCCAGTCCGGCTTCCGGCCTGGGCACAGCACGGAAACGGCATTGGTCGCATTGGTGGATGATCTCTGGAGGGCCCGGGATAGGGGTTGCTCCTCACCTCTCTCAGCGGCTTTTGATACCATCGACCATGGTATCATGTTGCACCGGTTGGCAGGGTTGGGGGTGGGAGGCACCGTTCTGCGGTGGTTCTCCTCCTACCTCTCTGACCGGTCGCAATCTGTGTTGACGGGGGCAGCGGTCGACCCCGAGGCACCTGGCTTGTGGGGTGCCACAAGGGTCGGTCCTCTCGCCCCTTCTGTTCAACATTTATGTAAAGCCGCTGGGTGAGATCATCCGTGGCTTCGGGGTGGAGTTCCACCAGTACGCTGATGACACCCAGCTGTACATCTCCACCCCAGGCCACCCCAATGATGCCCTTGAAGTGATGTCCCAGTGCCTGGAGGCCGTGCGGCCCTGGATGGGGAGAAACAGGCTCCGACTCAACCCCTCCAAGACCGAGTGGCTGTGGCTCCCGGCGTCCCGATATAGCCAGCTGATGCCATCGCTGGCTATTGGGGGTGAATCACTCGCCCCCACAGAGAGGGCTCGTAACTTGGGCGTCCTCCTGGACGCACGGCTGTCTTTAGAAGATCATTTGACGTGGCCAAGGGGGCTTTTTATCAGGTTCGCCTGATACGCCAGTTGCGCCCCTTTCTAGATCGGGACTCCCTACGCACAGTCACTCAGGCACTCGTCACTTCCCGCCTGGACTACTGCAACGGTCTCTACATGGGGCTCCCCCTGGGGTGTACCCGGAGGCTCCAGCTGGGCCAGAACGCGGCCGCACGGGGGATTATGGGGGCGACGAGGCGCTCCCATGTGACACCTCTCCTGCGCGAGCTGCACTGGCTCCCGGTGGTCTTCCGGGTGCGCTTCAAGGTGTTGGTGACCATCTTTAAAGCGCTCCATGGCTCAGGGCCAGGGTATTTACGAGACCGCCTTCTGCCACCAATAGCCTCCCACCGGCCAGTACGCTCACACAGAGTGGGCCTCCTCAGGGTGCCGTCCGCCAGACAATGTCGGCTGGCGACCCACAGGGGGAGAGCCTTCTCTGTGGTGGCGCCCACCCTCTGGAACAACCTCCCCCCAGAGATACGTACAATAACAGACCTCCGGATTTTTCGTCGGGCCCTGAAAACCCATTTATTTCAGCTAGCTGGGCTGGCTTGAGTTAAATTTTAAACTGATTTTAAATTGGAATTTTTTAATTACGGCCAGAATATTTAATTATTTTAAACAGTTTTTAGATTTTGTATGTCTTGTTTTTTACTTTGGCTGTTCACCGCCCTGAGTCCTATATTGGAGAAGGGCAGTATAGAAATTTAAACAAATAAATAAATAAATAGAGGCAAAGAAAAAACAATAAAACTCCAGGACCATATGGCATACCGGCAGAATTCTATAAAACATGTCAACACCCAATAGATGAAATCTTACTTGAAACCTTCAACGTGCACTCTTGAAAGCCACAATCCCCAAATCTTGGACTGAAGCCATCATTACACTTACTCCAAAAGAAGAAACAGATCAAACACAAATTAAAAATTACAGGCCGATCTCACCATTAAAAGTAGATTAAAAATTATTTACACTGATTATTACATAGAGACTAAAAAGAGTAATTAATAAGTATATTCACCCAGACCAGAACGGCTTCCTTCCAAAAAGGCAAATAAAAAACAATATGAGATTAATAATTGATGTCTTGGAATATTATGAAAAAAACTCAGATAAACAATTGGCATTAATCTTTTTGGATGCGCAGAAGGCTTTTGACAACTTAAATTGGAAATTCCTCGTATTACAATTGGAAAACATGAAATTCGGTGACAAATTTTTAAATATGATTAAGAAGATTTACTCCTCCCAAACGGCAAAAATAATGATAAACGGAGACATGACAGAACAATTTACAATACAAAAGGAGTGAGACAGGGATGCCCCCTATCCCCCCTACTGTTCATATTATCTCTAGAAACATTACTAAATGAAATTAGAAAAGATAAAGAAATAAAAGGATTAAAAGTCAAAAAAGCAGAGTATAAACTTCAAGCCTTCGCAGACGATGTGGTTTTTATTATAGAACAGCCAATATTAACAGGAACTTAATTATTAGCAAGAATAGAATAATAAGAAAAGGGTGGCCAGACTTAAAATCAATAAACAAAAAACAAAGGCATTAATGAAAAACCTTACAAACCAACAAGAGAAAGAATTAGAAGATAAATTGGGAATACAAATCTCAAAAAAGGTAAAATATCTAGGAATCTGGCTCACTAACAAAGGCTCATCAATTAGAGAGGACAGTTATAATAAATTGGCAAGACAAATAAAAAAGGATTTAGAAATGTGGAGTAAGTTACAACTATCGTTCCTGGGAAAGATTGCCTCGATTAAAATGAACGTATTACCCAGAATCCTTTATTTGTTTCAAGTAATTCCGATAAAACCAGGGAAGGATTTTTAAAAAAGATTTCAACAAAATGATTGCAAATTACATCTGGCAGGGGAAGAAAGCAAGGATCAAAATAAAACACAAAATACAAGAGAGAGAGGAGGATTGACTGTCCCTCAGGCGGGTGTGAGTCTCTTCTATTGAAGTGGGACCCTGGAGTTCAGTCGGCCTTGTTGGTCACATACCTATCTCCCAGCTACGTTGCCACAGCCCTGCCCGCACTACTCGATGTCTTGACTGAAGTGGCACTTGAACTCCCCAACCTTTTGGTTGTGGGAGATTTCAATCTGGCTTCGATCGGCGAATCATCTGAGACAGTCCAGGAGTTCATGGCTTCCATGGCAACCATGGACCTGACTCAGGTTATTCAGGGCCCAACTCATAGGGGAGGACACACACTCGACCTGGTTTTTCTCTCTGGGCAGTGGATAAATGGTCGTGGTAGGAGGGAACTTTCCGTCGCCCCCCTCTCATGGACTGACCATTTCCTCCTTAGACTGGACTTTCAATCTGCCAACCCTTGCCGCTGGGAGGCGGGACCCATAAAATGGTTCCGCCCCAGGTGCCTGATGGACCCAGAGAGATTCTTGACGGAGCTTGGGACATTCCCCACCTCTCAAACCTGTGATTCGGCTGAGGATCTGGTGGCATCCTGGGAATGGGAGGCTGCCGACACCTTGGACCGAATTGCATCTTTGCGGCCTCTGAGCTGACGCAGATCCCGGGTCACTCCTTGGTTTTCCATGGAGCTCCAGGAAATGAAACGTTGGAAAAGACGCCTAGAGGAGAGTTGGAGGTCCTCACGGTCTGAATCTGATCGAACACAGTTAAGAACCCATATTAGGTCTTATCTAGTGGCGATGGAAGCGGCGAAGTGAGATTACTTTGCCGCCCTCATTGCATCTGCAGAAAACCGCCCAGCGGCCCTGTTTCATGTGACCCGCTACCTCCTCAATCAGGGAGCGAGGGAAGACCCTTTACAGGGCAGAGCTGAGGATTTTGTACAGTTTCTGCATGATAAAATCGCTCAGGTTCGGATCGGATTGGACTCTGACTGGGCAGAATCCAATGGGTAGGTCTTGAGAGTAACATCTGGGTTGAGTTGGACCCTGTTTCTGTCAAGGAAGTGGACAGGATTATGGGTAAACTTGGTTCCTCCACTTGCTTATTGGATCCTTGTCCCTCCTGGTTGGTTTCGGCTGCCAGGGAGGTGATTAGAGACTGGATCCAAGCAATTGTCAATGCTTCGTTGAAGGATGGGGTCTTCCCCGCCTCTCTTAAGGAGGCGGTAGTTCAACCTCTCCTCAAAAAACCTTCCCTGGATCCAAACTCACTTAATAACTATCATCCCGTCTCCAACCTTCGCTTCATTGCGAAGGTTGTTGAGATTGTGGTGGCGCAACAGCTCCCACAGTTCCTGGAGGAAACGGAATATCTAGACCCGTACCACTCGGGCTTCCGACGCGGGCACAGCACGGAAACGGCATTGGTCGCTCTGGTGAATGATCTCTGGCGGGCTCGGGATGGTGGTTGTTCCTCCATCCTGGTCCTACTTGACCTCTCAGCGGCTTTTGATACCATCGACCATGGTATCCTACTGCAGCGACTTGTGGGGTTGTGGGTGGGAGGCACTGTTTTACAGTGGTTCTCCTCCTACCTCTTAGGTCGCTTGCAGTTTGGATGGGCGGGGGGGCAGAGGTCTACCCCGAGGCCCCTAAATTGTGGGGTGCCTCAGGGGTCAGTTCTCTCCCCCCTGCTCTTTAACAACTATATGAAGCCGCTGGGTGAGATCATTCATGGCTTCGGGGTGAGATATCATCAATATGCTGATGATACCCAATTATACATCTCCACCCCAGACCACCCCAGAGATGCCCTTTCCGAGATGTCCCGTTGCCTGGAGGCAGTGCGGGCCTGGATGGATAGAAACAGACTCAGACTCAACCCCTCCAAGACTGAGTGGCTGTGGATGCTGGCATCTCGGGTTTCAGAGACCCCATCACTTTTGATGGGTGGGGAAAAACTTGCCCCCGTTGATAGGGCTCGCAACTTGGGTGTTCTCCTGGATGCTCGGCTGTCCCTAGAAGACCACCTGATAGCCATGACCAGGGGGGCCTTCGCACAGGTTCGCCTGGTGCACCAGTTGCGCCCTTTCCTGGACCGAGATGATCTTCGCACTGTCACTCATGCCCTGGTTACTTCCCGCTTGGATTACTGCAATTCCCTCTACATGGGCCTGCCCCTGAGATGCACCCGGAGACTCCAGCTGATCCAGAATGTAGCCGCACGGGTTGTTACGGGAGCCCCTCGTTACTCCCATATAACACCTCTCCTGCATGAGCTGCACTGGTTACCAGTGGTTCTCCGGGTCCGCTTCAAGGTGCTGGTTCTCATCTATAAGGCCCTACATGACTTAGGTCCGGGATATTTGCAGGATCTTCTGCCTGCCTGCCTCACACCGTCCTGTTCGCTCACATAGGGCTGCTCTCCTCAGGGTTCCGACGGCGAGCCAATGTTGTCTGGCGGCGCCCAGGGGTAGGGCGTTCTCTGTGGGTGCTCCCACCCTCTTGAATGAGTTGCTACCGAGCTCCGGACGGCTCCTGATCTCCGCTCCTTCCGTCAGGACCTGAAGACTTGGCTGTTCAAGCAAATAGGCTGACTCTGATTCTTGGTTTTATTATTTATTAATTAAATTGGTTTAAAATGGGATTTTGTTGTACATGTTTTTAACTTGTGTTCGCCACCCGGAGTCCTTCTGGATAAGGGCGGCATATAAATACATGAAATAATAAATAAATAAATAAATAATAAATTAGGACTACCGGATTGGGAAACGTACAAAGCAGCATCACTGATTTGGATTAAGGACTGGATAGAACTCAAAAATAAAAGAATACTGACATTTGAAGGTTTTGATTTACAAAGAGGCTGGCATGCATTTCTGTGGGAGGGAAAACACAAACAACATGGATATTTTCTTTTTTTTTTTAATTGAAAAAGTTTTACAATTACATTTTCTCCCCAGTTTCCCCCCCCCAACCCTCCCTAACCCTCCCTAACCCCCCCAGCCCACCCCTCCCCCCCGGACTTCCACAGAATATAATCCAAATCAAAATCCCCTTTTTATAAAACTTGAACCCCTCCACCCCCTGTATATTTTTCACATCTTCACAAAATTCAAATATTCTATCTCTATATAATGCTTTCAGTTAAAAGCTATCTGATATTTCCTAGTTTGATATTTATTCTGCACATAATCTATCCACTTTTTCCACTCCCATACATAAGTCTCTTGTGAGCGATCTTTTAGATATGCTGAAATCTTCGCCATCTCTGCAAAGCTGGCCATCTTCAAAGTCCATTCCTCAATAGTAGGCATAGCTTCATTTTTCCAATATTGACCTATCAGTAATCTCGCTGCTGTTATCATATACAATATCAACTTTGTTTCACCCAATGTAAAACCCTTAACTATACCCAATAAAAACAATTGTGGAGAAAACTGAATTTTTTTCTTCAAAACATTCTGCATAACCCACCAAATTTTTATCCAAAAAGCCTTCACTTTCTTACAAGTCCACCACACATGATAATATGTGGCATCTAGGCAATCACATCTCCAGCATTTTGGTTGAACATTAGGGTACATGCACGACAATTTCTTAGGATCTAAATGCCACCTATAAAACATTTTATAAAAATTTTCCCTCAAATTCTGCGACTGTGTAAATTTAACATTCTGAACCCATATTTTTTCCCATGTTTCCAACATCACTGGTTCTGCAAAATTTTGTGCCCACTTAATCATGCAATCTTTAACCAATTCAGTTTCTGAATCCCTTTCTAACAAAACATTATAAAGCCTTTTAATATGCATTGGACCTTTCTCTTTTATATGTCTAACCAATTCTTCCTCATGCATCATTATACCAGTTTTTTGGTCCTCTCTCCATCTCAATTGAAGTTGATTATACTGTAACCAAGTTAAATTAATCCCTTCTTCCAACAGCATTTCTAAAGTCTTCAGTTGCCATCTGCCCGCATCTGCAAAAAGAACTTATTTATATAAAAAAAACCCGAGTGACATTATATTTGTATTCCACATGATATGACCAAGATCCAGCCATAACAGTATTTTGTAATCCCATTTGAGTCGGTGCTTCTTCCAAACTCTCATCAAAGAGTCTCTTAGTATGTGGCTTTTAAATACTTTATCCACTTTGTTCTCATAAAATAAGTAAGCATGCCAACCAAATTCAAGATCAAAGCTTTCTATATTCAATATTCCAGTCTTTTTCCTTCCAAACCAATCACTTGCTTGCGTCAGAGCTGCTGCTTCATAATATAATTGTAGGTTTGGAAGTTTAAGGCCTCCCCTTTCTGGAACATCTTTCATAATTTTCAGTTTAACTCTCGGCTTTTTCTCATTCCAGACAAACTTATTCAGTCCTCTTTGCCATTCTCTCAGTTGTTTATCACTTTTAAGCACCGGAATCATTTGAAACAAAAAAAGAAATATTGGCAAAATGTTCATCTTAGCTGCTGCTATTCTTCCAAGTAGCGACAGCTGCAGTTTTTTCCAGGTCGCCATATCTTTCTGTACTTCTCGCCACAACACCTCATAATTATTTTGAAACAATTTCATATTTGATTCTGCAACTTGAACTCCTAGATATTTGACCTTTGGTACTATCTCAAAACCTGCCTTGCTTTCAAGTTCCTGTTTTCGATCTTGTGTCATATTTTTAACTATCATCTTAGTTTTTTTCTGGTTCAATCTAAATCCTGATACTGTACCATATTGTTCTATAATGTCTTTCATCTGGATTATTGATTCCATCGGCTGTGTTAGGGTAACTACCAGATCATCTGCAAATGCCCTTATTCTGTAATCCTCTTGCTTTATCACTATTCCTTTCAAAGTACTTGAGTCCCGTATTATATTCAACAAGACTTCTAATGTTAAAATAAATAACAATGGGGATAGCGGACAACCGTCTTGTTCCTTTTTCAATATTAAAGTCTGTTGTCAAACTTCCATTAATAATAATCTGTGCCTTTTGTTCTTGATAAATTGCTGAAACCGCCTGTATAAATTGATCCCCAAAGTCCATCTTTTTTAAAGTCTTTAATAGAAAGTTCCAATCCACTCTATCAAAGGCCTTCTCCGCATCCAAGAAAACCAGCACTGCAGGGATCTGTTTATTCTTCTCAAGATATTCCAATAAATCTATAACTTGCCTTACATTATCCTTCATGTATCTACCTTCTATAAATCCCGCTTGATCACAATGAATCACCTCTTGAATAACTGGCATCAACCTGTTGCCTAATACTTTTGCAAATATTTTATAGTCATTATTCAGAAGAGATATTGGTCTAAAATTCTCAGGTTTTTTAGGACCTATTTGCTCTTTCGGTATCAATGAGATATAAGCTGTTTTCCATGATGGGGGTATTTTACCCCCTTGTTGTATACTACAAAATAGATCTTTAAGATGTTCAATCATTTCTGCTTGTAAGGTTTTATAGTACACCGCAGTTAAACCATCCGTCCCAGGAGCTTTAGCTGTTTTCAATTGTTTAATTGCGGCAATAATCTCCTCAGCTGTTATAAGATGATTCATTCTCTCCTTTTGTTGACTAGTAACTCTTTTATTTTCTAGATATTTCTCTATAAGTCCATTCTGTGTATTTGGCATATAATTTAGTATAATAATCTACAAAAACATCTTTAATTAATTTTTGTTGAGAGATTTCCTTCCCTCCAATATCAATACTATCAATAATCCGTGTACTCTGTTTCTTCCTTAATGTATAAGCCAACCATCTGCCCGGTTTATTAGCGTTGCAGAATGTGTTGTGTTTCGCAAGTTGTAAATTTGTTGCTGTTTGCTCCGCCATAAGCATTTGAAATAGATCTTTCAAAAGTTTTATAGCTCCTCGTACTCTTTCATCTGTTGGGTTTTTTATAAGTAACTGTTCTTTATTCTTTATTTCTGCTTCCATTTCAACTATTTTCTTTTGTCGGTTTAATTTGTGTTTAGCGTTCATATGGATGAGTACCCCTCTCATATACGCTTTACTCGCATCCCACACAATTTCAATAGGGGTACCCTTATTCAAATTTATTTCAAAAAATTCTTTCATCTGCTTTTTAAGTTTTGTTATGTTCTTTTCATATCTAAACAGATTTTCATTTAATCTCCATGATCTTCTCTCACTCTTTCCCATCTCAATTTCTATCCATACCGGACTATGGTCAGTTAAAGTCCTTGGAAAAATCTTTGTTCTTTTTGTTTTTACAAGTAAGTCAGCTGATAGTAAAATAAAATCAATCCTAAAAAAGGATCTGTGTCTATCTGAAAAAAAAGTAAAGTCCAATTCTTTTGGGTTATGTGTTCTCCAAATATCTTTTAATTCCAAATCTTCTTTCATATCAAAAAAAGTCTGTGGTAATCTAATCCTTGACTTCGCCGAACTCTTTTTATCTATTTTAGAGTCAATTACTCCATTCCAATCTCCCATGATTAAAATAGATCTATAGTCCCATTGCAATATTTTAGAATGCAAAGTTTTGTAAAAATTATCCTGTTGTTGATTAGGAGCATAAATTCCAATCACAAGAATTAGGCCACTTACTGTGTGCAGTTCAATTGCTATAAACCTCCCACCTTCATCTGCTTCTATAATTTTAGCTGACAGTCTTTTATTTATATAAATAACCACTCCATTCTTTTTTTCCAAATTTGAAGCAATAAAATATGTTCCTAATCTTGAATTTATCAAATATTTTTGATCTTGTGTTCTAACATGAGTTTCTTGTAAACAAATTATATCATTATTAAATTGTCTCAAGTATGTAAATAATTTCTTCCTTTTCTGTGGTGAATTTAGTCCGTTCACATTCCAGGATAAAAACTTAATCGTCATGTACACTTTTTTGAAGCGACGAGCAGAATTGCCGAAGATCTTCCGAAACGGCAGTCTTCGGCTTTGCTCCCCCCATGGCTTCACATTCTTGTATATTGCTCTTGACTCCTTTCTTATATTGTTGTGGCTTGGGCCTTTCCTGTTATTGTTTTTCTTTGAGTTGCTTAGAAATTGCTCGAGTTATACGCTGATCCTTAGCTTCACACATCCGGGCTAGGTCCAAAGCCACTTCTCTTGTAGTCTTATGTGGTTCAATCACAATTTTCGAAGGAAAATCTATCAGGGGTCCTCCAGAAAACCTCCTGTAGCTCCCTGCATTTCCATTACCTCTGGTTCCACCTGCTTAAGCTGCTCTTCCATCTCTTGCTGGAGTTGCTTCTCCCTATCACTCTCCTTTATCTCCAACACAGTAGATGTATGTGGGGATGGTGAACTCTCTTTAAAAACATTAGAGTAAAATTGTTCCGCCTTCTCAACAGTATTTAATCGGTATCTTTCTCCATTATACCTCAAGATTATGCCAGTTGGAGCATCCCACTGAAATGGAATTTGTTGTTTTTTTAATTCATTCACTAGAAATCCAAAGTCTTTTCTATCTTTTAACATCTTAGGTGGTAGTTCTTTATAAACTCCAATCTGCGTTCCCTCCACTTGCACAGCAGAGAGAAAAGACTTTTGCAAAATATCATTTCTCATTCTTCTGTCTGTGAAATATATCACCACATCTCTAGGCAGTTGTCTTTGTCTGGCTACCCACGAATTCACTCTGTAAATTTTATCCATTTTGTAAAAAATCTCTTCAGGGCTAACCTTTAACAACACAGCTAGAGCATCAGCACAAATCTGTCTCAGGTCTTGTCTATCGTTCTCTTTTATGCCTCTCAGCCTTATAGCGAATTCCATAGACCTGAACTGCATCATTGTAATTTCATTTTCAAATCTCTGCATTTTATTATCAGCATCAAAGATTTTATAGTCAGTTTCCTTCATTTTAACATCCATTTCTGATTTAAATTCTTCCACCTTAGCATCCGTTTTAATAATTGCTTCTGACAGTCCAGTCACCACTGTGATTAATTTTTTAGTCACCTTATCATACTTTTCTTGCACCACCTCTTTAATTTCTTTAATCTCCTGCTTAATTTCCTGTTGTGACTTTTCAAATTTCTCATCCAAAGCCTGAGTGATAAAATCCTTTAAGCTTTCAAGATCAATCTCTTTTTTCTGGCTCTGCTGGCTGGGAGGCTGCTGTTCAGGTTTACGTGTGGGGGATCCCCCCCCCCCCCGCCTTCCCTTCCTGTTTGGTCTGCTTAGAAGCCATCCTGCCACATAGGCTAGCTTTTTCAAAAAAGGAGATCCTTTTTCCCTTTCCTCCACCACAAAGTCCTCTAAAAAATTCCCCCAGGTTTAGTCAGATTAAGGGTGAAATTGAAATTGAAGCAAGATCAGGCTTATTTTAAAAAAGGATTTTTCTTTTCCTCCACTTGTTACAGACAGCGCAACTTTGTAGCTAGTTGAAATAACTTTGCTAATCCACTCTCGCTTTCAGCTCGTTAACGCTGAAGCCGGGCCCCATTTTCAAGCGACTTTCACACATTCACTCTTCTGCTTAAAACTTAACCACAGGGCTAGTAATACTTGCAGTTTCGAGATTCAAGTTGTTGTTCCACCCTGGTTGTTTGAATTTACTTTATTTTGAGTAAAAAGGTTGCTCCTGCCGCCTTGCTCTGCGCTGGGCAGACTCGTCTCACGCTGTCCGGAGTCTCGGCAAGCTGAAAGGGAGCCACGCCTGTTTCCTCCCCAGAGGCAAGCCGTAGCTATCTGGGGGCTCACAGGGGCTCAACCTGCTTCTCGCCCACTCTCTTCCACTAATCCTTTGGATTCTGGAACTTCCGAGCCACTTCTCTGGATCGAAGCGGCTCTAACAGGCAGTGGGGCTGGCGGTCCAAAAACGGGACCGTCTTTCGGCAAAGGAAGCAAACCGGAAGTCAACATGGATATTTTCAACGACATGTTATTAGAGAAGCACTGTTCCAAACCTGGCATGAGATTAAAAAAGTACATTATGACAAAATTCCAGAATGGCTATCGACTATCAAGGCATAGATCTACCCCAATGCTATGGATATTGACAAAATAATACTATGGGGAAAGGCCCAAAATACTTAGGACCCAACTTTTTAGACTGCTGCAAAGATTTTAGAAACTTGGTGGAAAGGTAAACTTTGTCCCCTACTTTATAAGGTTTAGGTTCTGTTTGTTTGTTGTTTGCTTGTGCTTTATAGGCAGCCTTGGCTCCATTCAAGGCTTTGCGGATGACCGCCCAAATGGTTTGCAAATGACTGATCCACTGTTTCAAGGAGGGTATATCTGGTTCATGTGAGGTTAACTCATGCATAGCATTAGATTCTTGCCCTGTGGCCACTCTGAAAGGGGTAAAACCTGTTGTAGCATAAACTGCATTATTATAGGCTACTTCTGCAAAAGGCAGTAGTTCGATCCAGTTGTCCTGGTAATAAAAGAGTGCAAGTACTGTTTCAGAACTGAGTTTCTGTTGAGGTTGGAGCGCAGGTACTGTTCTGATTTCCTGTTAAGACGCCACTCCTCCATCACAGGGAGGCGGAGCCGATTAAGTGGTTCCGCCCCCAGATGCCTAATGGACCCTGAGAGGTTTCAGAAGGAGCTTGGGGAGATACCTGACTCCCTTGTCCACAGTCCAGCCGAGACCCTAATGGCTGCCTGGAATAGGGCGGCGTCCGGGGCATTGGACCGGATTATACCTTTGCGGCCTCTCAATGGCAGTGGATCCAGGAAAGCTCCCTGGTTTATCGAGGAGCTCTGGGAGATGAAGCACCAGAAGAGACGTCTAGAGCGACGCTGGAGGACCAGTAAATCTGAATCTGACTCTTGAGAGCCTTTATTAGGACTTATTTAGTAGCGACACGGGCGGCAAAATGTTCACATTTTTCCACACTTATTGCATCCACTGATTCTCGCCCAGCCACCCTATTTAGGGTGACTCGCTCCCTCCTTAATGCAGTGGGAGTGGAGGAGTCCTTCCAGGGTAAAGCTGAGGAGTTTGTGCAGTTTCTGTCAGATAAAGTCGCTCAGATTTGGATGGACCTGGACTCTGATTGGTCAATACCGACCGAGATGACAGGGGCAGGTCTTAGTCCTATTGTGTGGGAGAAGTTTGAGCCGGTGACTCCTGAGGAAGTGGACAAGGCTGTAGGTGCAATGAGTTCCTCCACTTGTTTGTTGGACCCGTGCCCCTCCTGGCTGGTTTCGGCCAGTAGGGAGGTGACACGAGGTTGGCTCCAGGATTTAGTTAACACGTCCTTGAGGGAGGGGTCCTTCCTGCAACCATTAAAGGAAGCGGTTGAAGCCCCTCCTCAAGAAGCCTTCCCTGGACCCAGCAGAATTAAAGAACTTTCGGCCAGTCTCCAACCTACCCTTTGTGGGAAAGGTTGTAGAGAAAGTGGTGGCACTTCAGCTCCTGCGGTCATTGGATGAAATGGATTATCTGGACCCTTTTCAGTCTGGCTTCAGGCCTGGCTACAGTACGGAAACTGCCTTGGTCACACTGTTGGATGATTTCTGGCGAGCCCGAGATACCATTGACCATAGTATCCTTCTGGGACGACTAAGTTGGGAGTTGGGAGTGGGAGGCACCATGTTGTGGTGGTTCTCCTATCTCTCTGGTCGGTCACAGTCAGTGTTGGTAGGAGGACAGAGGTCGACCCCTAGGCCCCTCGTTTGCGGGCTGCCTCAGGGCTCGGTCCTCTCTCCCCTCCTATTTAACATCTACATGAAACCACTGGGTGAAATCATCCGACAACACGGGGTGGGATACCAGCAATATGCTGATGATACCCAGCTGTATATCTCCACCCCCTGTCAGCTCAGTGAGGCAGTGGATGTGATGCGCCGGGGCCTGGAGGCTGTGAGGGCCTGGATGGGAGTCAACAGGCTCAGACTTAACCCAGACAAGACCAAATGGCTGTGGGTACTGCCTCCTAAAGATTATGTCGATTGTCCATCCTTGGTTCTGGTGGGTGAGAAATTGTCCCCCTCAGAACGGGCTCGCAATCTGGGTGTCCTCCTAGACTCACAGCTAAGATTGGAACAAGATCTGATGGCTGTGGCTAAGGGGACCTTTGCACAGGTTTGCCTGGTGCACCAATTGCGACCCTACTTGGATCAGGAGGCTCTCCTCACAGTCACTCATGCCTTTGTCACCTCACGGTTGGATTATTGCAACACGCTCTACATGGGGCAACCCTTGAAAAGTGTTCAGAGACTACAGTTGGTCCAGAATGCAGCTGCGCGAGCTATTGTGGGTGCACCTAGATACACCCACATTACACCAATTCTCCGCGAGCTGCACTGGCTCCCTATTGGTCTCTGGGCACAATTCAAGGTGTTGGTTATTACCTTTAAAGCCCTACATCGCTCAGGGCCAGGTTATCTTCGAGACCGTCTTCTACCGCATAGCTCCCAGCGACCGGTAAGATCCCACAGAGCTGGTCTCCTCCAGATCCCGTCAGCTAAACAATGTCAGTGGTGGGCCCGTGGGGGAGGGCCTTCTCTGTGGCTGCCCTGGTTCTCTGGAACCAATTACCTCCTGAGGTCCGGACCACCCCCACCCTATTGGCCTTCTGGAAAGCGGTGAAGACCTGGCTTTTCCGGCAGGCCTGGGGCCGTTGATCTCGCTACGGTGATCTTGCGAGACCCAGCCATGGAATGGAGTGTATGGGTTTTTAATGTTTTCTTTAAAAAAAAATTTACGGGATATTGTTTGCATTGTTTTTTTGCTGTAAGCCGCCCAGAGTTCCTAGGGAGTTGGGCGGCATAGAAAATGCAACTAATAAATAAATTTGTTCTGTGGCCCCGTTTGTCTGTGGATGATGACTAGAACTAAGTCCCTGCTTGGTCCCAAGTAGATTCAAAAACACTTTCCAGAACTTGACTGAATTGGACCCCTCTGTCTGAAATAATACGTTGTGGGGCCCCATGCAAGCAGTAAATGTGGACCAAAAACAGTTTAGCCAGGGCTTTAGCCATAGGGATCTTTTGGCATGGGATGAAATGAACCTGTTTGAGAAAAGATCTGGGACAATCCAGATCACTGTGTTTCCAGAACTCTCAGGCAAGGTCTCTCTCCATGGTGCTGAAGGGTCAGTCATCAGCTGCTATAGACCAGGATTTTTCCCCTGCCTGCATTTAGTGGCAGCGCAAATGGGGCAATTTGCTACATAACTTTCTATGTCCTTTTTTTAATGAGGGCCACCAGAATTGCCATTTCAGTAAATGTAATGTTTTTACAAAACCAAAGTGACCGGCTAATTTGGAGTCGTGACAAGCTTGCATAGTTTTCAACCTTTCCGTAGCTGTGACATACAGCTTATTTCCCACCCAAACTAATCCCTCTTTTATTATGCAAATATGTTTATTAGCACTAAACCACTCATCCGTTTCTAAGGCTTTTTTGAAATATGTGGTGATGGCATTGCCTAAGGGGGAGGGGTCGTTCTTCACCTGAGAGCATGTGATGATCTTAACTGCTAATTGGGAGGTTGGGATTATGGGCTTAATTAGTTCCGCCTTGACACTGTTATATTGCATTAGTCTGGACAAGGCATCTGCCAAAATGTTTTTTCCTCCCAGTAAATACTTCAAGGTGAAATTAAAACGTTGGAAATACTGTGCCCATCGGACTTGTTTTGGAAACATTTTCCGTGGGGTTTTGAGCGCTTCCAAGTTCTTGTGGTCGGTCCATACTTGGAAAGTTATTTTACTTCCTTCCAAGAAATGTCTCAAAGTTAGGAGTGTCCACCTAACTGCAAAAGCCTCCTTTTCCTAAATTGCCCATCTCTGTTCAGTTTCAGTTAACTTCCTAGAGGTGTATGCCCATGGTTGTAATTTGCCTTCATTCTCTTGGAGTAAAACATCACCAACTGCCACATCACTGGCATCGGCCTGGATTACAAATGGTTTCTCTGGGTCTGGGTGTACAGGTTCAGCTGAAAATTGTTTTTTCAGTTTTTCAAATGCCACTTGGCAGTCCATAATCCAATTCAGTGGTTGGCTAGGTTTTGGTTTATCTACCCCCTTGGTTTTTAACAGATTTATAATCAGCAACACTATTTGGGCAAAAGGGGGGATAAACTGCCTATAAAAGTTAGCGAACCCCAGGAAGGTCTGCAATTGTTTGTGAGTATAGGGGGGTTCCCACTCGAGGACTGCTCTGACTTTTGTGGGGTCCATTTCTACCCCCTGGTGAGAGATTCTGTACCCTAGGTAATCTATTTTATCTTGGTGAAAATACATTTAGAGAGTTTGGCAAACAATTTAGCTGCCCTTAATTTCTTCAAAACCTCCTGCACCAATTTAACATGTTGTGTCTTAGTTTCAGTATAAATCAGCATATCATCAAGATAAACTAAAACTCCCTTATATAAGTGCTCATGCAGCACCTCGTTAATTAGCTGCATGAAAACGGGGGGAGCCCCTTGGAGCCCAAATGGCAAAACCTTGAACTGAAAACATCCTAGTGGACAATTGAACGCTGTTTTCCATTCATCCCCTTCTCAGATCCTGATCCAATAATAAGCCTCCTGCAAGTATAGTTTAGAAAAAATTCTCCCCTTCGCCAGATGGGCCAGCATGTCCTTCATTAAGGGTAGGGGATAAAGATTTTCCTTGCAAATAGCATTTAAATTCCTATAGTCTGCACATAAACCTAAGGAGCCGTCCTTCTCCCAGAACAGGATGGAGGCAGCTACCTTGGGTCTTATGCATACCGAATCTAGCCTTAAGTCTCACTTTTCTCTCCATTACCAGAATTAACAGTTCTATAGTTGTAAAGGGTTTGACAACCCCACTCACCAAAGGGTCTTCATAGTTGCTCTCTGACTGACTGGGTTCCTCCACCCGAGAGCGAAGTTTGGTTTCCTCCCTTCTCCCTTCCGGTGGGGATCTCTTCCAGGAGCAGTTTGCATGCTACTGGTTTCAAGCTTGGTCGATTTCCGCTTCCTCAGCCAAGATACACCAGCTGTGCAGGCGGATTGAGACTCCAGGGGCAACACAGGCGTCGTACAGGTCATCGTTTAAGCCATCTTTGAACCAACGCACGAGTATTTCCTCTGGCCAATCTAGATCACGAAGTTCTTCAATGTACTTTGGGACTGGACGGCGTCCCTGTCTGATGTGCCTTATACAGTATCTAGCCTTGCGGTTGGCTAGGGGGTCCTCAAATCTCCATCTCAGGGCTGTCATGAAATAGTTGAGGTTGCGGAGCTCCGGTGCATCTGCATTATGGAGGCTCACAATCCAACATGCAGCTGATCCTTCTAGAGCCAGGGTGACACCCCTGACTTAGGCACCTTCTGTAGGGAGATCCCTCCCATACTTCTGCATGTAGGTCAGTACGTGTACAAGGAAAAATCCCAGTTGCTGGGGATTCCTGTCGAATTTGATGCCATGAGGAGGCATTCTAAGGGTGGAAGCCTCCTTTCGAGTCACAAGCCTTGCTTTGCGTTGAAATGTCTCCTGGGCGGATCTTCCATGGTGGAAATGGGTTCATCAGTAGCCCCCACGGTTTCAGCCAATGCCCCTGGAGTTGGGGATCCCTTTTGTTCATTGGTAGTCCCCTTTTGTACTCCTAACTGTCCTGCAGAGCAAGCTTGGGCATCCTGGATCTGCATGCCATGGATGGCCTCCCTCATGAGGTTCATGGCTTCCCTCAGGAGTTGGTTGGGCCAATCTGGGCTCCTTCCAGTTCATCATTGTTGTAAAGGTCTCCCATCTCCTGCTTCCGACCAGATCGTTGGTTCCCACGGGTGAGGGTGACATCTTTAGTTCTGCCACCCCAGTCTTCCATCTTCCCAACACCAATGGACCATAACGGCTTGGCAGCGGTATTTGAGGCAATGTTTTCCTTGACCCAGACATTGAGGGCCTCAGTTGAGATTTTGGGGGGTGGGATTCTCCCCCAGTCTTCAGGCTCTTCGTGGTCACTGCCCTGGGCAGACATGGTGTGCATGGTCCCCACAGTAGGGTTGTTACTCTCCGGGTTGACCAGTTTGCAGTTCTTGCCTAATGTAAGGTCTTGCTTCTCCAATCTTCCCAAGAAAGCAGGACTCTTGAAATTGCAGTTGTTCCAAAAGGAGTTTTTATTGAAAGCTTTGTGATAAATGAGATCTAGGCAAGAACAAAGTTCTCACTTAAAACCAGCTATTTAAAGCAATGCTAACCAAACCCCTCCCGTACTACATCATTGCAGGGAAACAGAAACTTCATATAGAGATTAACACAGTAATGCAGGAAACAGAAACAGAAACTTCACATACAGATCACTCCATTCCTTCCCCCTTCCTCCCACCAAAATAGCAGCGTCCCTGTAGAAATATCTGGGACCTGACACTACCATTACGTATATTCTGGTAAAAGCCGTTCCTGAAATCCTATATAAGGCTTTTCTAATGAGGTTAATAAAAGCTAGTATGTTTGATAAGGCCTAAGAGACATTAAAGGAGGTAGAAAATAAGTGTTAGAAACCATTATATGTTCTTCATTAAAAAAAACAAGACTAAAGTTCATTTTTCAGAATTGTTTGGTTTGTTTGCATATTTGTTTTAAAGTATAGTATTGCTACAACAGGGAGTAAGGCACTTGGTTTTAAGACTGCATAAAAAACCCAGAATGTCCATTCTAACTTTTAGCTAGGATTTTAATATGACAGTGTTATATTGTATATTTAATATTAAGGATCATTTAAATAATATGATAAAATAGTTCTTACTGTACTCCACAATATATTTATTCTAGTCCATCTAAGCAAGCAGATCTGATGTTAAAAAGGAGTTACTGTATTGACCAAATATAATTTTTTAATTCATTTTTGAACAGATTATCCTTTGGACTATGATATAAGAGAAGAAAAATCTTCAAAAAATCTACTTGGTTCTGCCACAAGTGAGTATACTAAAATCTACTTTTCATCTTAAAATGTTAAAACATGGTTGCTTTTATCAAGTCACAGTGCAGATTTGTTTTGATATGTTTAGATTTCTTGCTGGGGGGATGTTGTTACTGGAATGTTTCTTGGTAAATAAAGTTATTTTTATGCTTTTGTTATTTGGTTGTTTTAATCTTATTTATGAATGAGGGATATGTAAATTATTCATAAAGAGGCAGTGATTAGAATGGCATAAACCCAGATAAATGAACTATTTGAATAAAAGTCCAGAAAATTGATTCAGGATGCTGTACTTTGTATATAGTAGACATTTTAATAGCTTTCCACGTATTCTCTACTTTAAAATTTATCTTTCATTAGGAACATGACCCCTTTCAGAACAGAATGAATCCTAAACTTTTTATTGTTCAGCAGTACTTTGGATTTATTTCAATTGTTTGATTCTTTTCTTTCTTTCTTTTTTTTTTTTTTTTGGTAAATATTTTTTTTATTTTTTTCCAAACATAAACATAAAATATAACTTTCAAGAACAGAGTTTCGATCCAGTCATAGATGGTTAACATGCTTACATTCTTTTAACACGCTCTATTCCACTTTTCTATTACATCTTTTAAAAGTTTAAAACAGAAAAAAAACAAATTTAAACATAAAATTCTAACATTTTCATCTAAACAAATCTAATATATCAATACAGCTTTAGCTTCAAATTAAATTTTAACTCATTATCTCTGTATCTATATCTCATCAATATCCAATTAATTGTTAACAATATTTTAGTCTCTTATTCTAATTATATACCTTACAATTTTATCACCAGAATTATCAAGTTCAATTTCAATACAACTCCATTTTGTTAAAATTTATAAAACACAATTTTATCAACGTCTTAATTATTTGACCCTTTTTATCAAATCACAGTATCTTAAATTTTCCAATTTAATATCCCACTTATTACACAATTTTATCACAAGAACATATTACTTATTCTTTCCCAAGTTATCAACTCTTTTGAGATTATTCCCAATATTATCTCCTCCCTATCTCCCCACATTATAGGCTGATTTCCAGCATATTGTATTTGGCTGGTTTCTAGCATAATCTTCTCCCAGACTCCCTCCTTTGTTTGGCTGACTTCCAGCATATTTTATTTGGCTAATTTCTAGCATAGTCTCCTCCAGAGCTCCTTCCATTATTTGGCTGATTTCCAGCATATTTTTCTCCAACTCTCCTCCTTTTGCTTGGCTGATTTCCAGCATTTTATTGGCTGATTTCCAGCATTTTGTGTTTGGCTGATTTCCAGCATAGTCTCCTCCAACTCTCCTACCATTGTTTGGCTGATTTCCAGCATTTTAGTTATTTTCCCACTTATTTCCTCCGAGTCTCTAACTCTTATCTAGTTAATATCCTTCCCCTCATTATTTTAACTTTCCCTTACATCATAATTATCTATTTGATCTTTATGTCTCAACATATTCATCAAAATTAATTCTCATTATATTTCATAGTAATCATCATTTCCAATATTTGTTGAATTAAATCACAATTTATCTCTATCATCTGTGTATTTCATAGTTTCATTCAATAATATGTTAATCAATCATAGTCACCAGTCTAACTTTGTTTGCAGAGTATAGCATATTACAACAAATAATAGGTTTTCTTAAAATTATCTCAGGTTAATATACACTTCTCATTGTACTTTTTAACCACTTAGTATATAAATCCCTATTTTAATTGCCATTTATTATTTTCTTTCTTTATTGTTCCAAAAACCTTCCTGTTTTAATCCAAAAAAAGGAAAAATAAAAACCTTTTATTCCTTTAAGCTTTTAAGCATTACATTACAATTTAATTACATTTAGTTTGAATCTATTTTGTTTCTTCTTTTTTCTGCCTGTCTACCTGTTCCACTTCAAAGTTCATCTATTCAAATTAAAAGTGCTACATATCACTTTAATGCTCTTAAAATGTCTGCTCCAAGCGTGATGTATCCATTTCCTATCTTGTATTCATGCGCCACACCTTCTTTGCTAAATCTGTAAATTTCCATTATAGAAAGGGTCCAGGATCTTTCTTCTTTCTTCTTAAAATCACCCAGAACAGAATAAAAATTTCCAAAATCCATTAGTCTAATGTTAATTCCAAAGTAATCATAATAATCCAAAATAGAAAGCCATTTAGATTATTTCTTTTACAAGCAGAAAGTAAAGTCTCTTCAATCAAACCCCCCGCACCTTTTTCTTGCTAGGCCAGTTAGTTTCATTTCTAGTAAATCCAGAGTATTTCTTCTTTCTTCTTTTTAAAATCACCCAGCAACAGAACAGGAATCTCCAAAATCCTTAAGTTTTTTTTTTTTTTTTAAATTTGATTTATATGCCGCCCTTCTCCGGAGACTCAGGGCGGCTTACAGTGCATTCAGCAATAGCCTTCATACTTTTGTATATTTATACAAAGTCAGCTTATTGCCCCAACAAACTGGGTCCTCATTTAACCTACCTTAGAAAGGATGGAAGGCTGAGTCAACCTTGAGCCTTGGAGAGATTCGAACCAGCAGTAAATTGCAGGCAGCTGTGTTAATAACAGGATGCTTTAAACCACTGTAGTACCAAGGCTCTAAGTCTAAAGTTAATTCCAAAATAATCCAAAGTAAAACTCCATTCATAGTGTTTCTTTTCCAAATAGAAGGGAAATTTCTTTAATCCACATTCCACCTAATCACTGCAGACTCCATAGCTACAATGTAGCCGTTCATCTGCCTTTCTTCATTAACTTTTCAAAGTTGTTAACTCCCAAAAAAAGGCACACAAAAAAAAATGTTTCTCCAATCCATTCCAATTAGAAAAATAGAGAAAATAAAATCCAATTTTCTAATTCAGTAAAAGCCAATTCTTCCGAATCAATTATACTAAAAAATTCTAACATGGGTCATTTAGTTCCAGTTAATTATTCCGTGTCAAATTTTCAAGCCCCAAAGCTCTGTAGCCGCTTTTTAAATTTTGGATTCTTATTTTTTCTTAAAATAAAAAATTCTGTTGTTTCTTGCCTGGGTCGATGTCACTCGCCCGGCTTCGAAAAACTCCTCCTTTCCTCTTCTCTCCTGCACATTCTTTTCACGGTTCGCCGCGGCTTTGCGGCAGCCGCCATGGCTGCCTACCCCCACCGCCGACTTCGAGGATTCCCTCTGGCTTCCGAGGAACTTGCCTGTTCCTCTAAGCCTTCCGAGATGCTCCTCGTCTCCCCCTATCCCTCCGAGACAGGGTCGGTCCGAAGACCGATCGATCGGTGGTTTGTCAGTCGGGGTTTCCGTGGGCTCATTAGAGCCCGCCATAGCCCCGACTGTAGCGCCGTGGCGCCGGATCGGAAGTTCTCAATTGTTTGATTCTTATCCAACTTACTGTATATACTTGAGTATAAGCCAACCCGAATATAAGCCGAGGCACCTAATTTTACCACAAAAAACTGGGAAAACTTTTTGACTCGAGTATAAGCCTAGGGTGGGAAATGCAGCAGCTACTGGTAAATTTCAAAATAAAAATAGATACCAATAAAATTACATTAATTGAGGCATCAGTAGGTTAAATGTTTTTGAATATTTATTTCAAAGAAAAACAGTAAACTAGCTCTGTAAGTGCATAGTGTAAACTACACTATAACTAAATTACACAAGAGAATGTAGTATATATACCAAAAATAATTCAATAACAATTTAATCTGATACATTGGGTTAAGTGATGTAGGGTTTGATCTAATTTCAGGCAAGCTCAAGCCTCTATTAAGAGATACCTGCATTCTCTCTCTTTCTCCCTTCCTTTTTCTTTTTCTTTTCTCTTTCTTTCTTTGTCTTTCTTTCTTTCTTCTCTCTCTCTCTTTCTTTCTTTCTTTCTTTCTCCCTCCCTTTCTCCTTTCTCCCTTTCTGTGAAGAACCCCAGAAGGTCTTTGGTAGGAGGAAGAAAGCCAGACATTTTGAAACGTTTTGTAGCTTACCCTGGGCAAGGATAGCTAGTGCAAGCACTTACAATAAGCTCTCAACTCAAGTTCAGTGAACTTAGGGATCCCCAAACAGAGGATGAAGTGTGAATAAAAGGGTTTACCCTTCCCTCCCTCCCCACCCTCTCTCTTTCTTTCTCCCTCCCTTTCTCCTTCTCATCTGGCATTCTTAGAGCTCCACTACTGATTAGCTTAGCCTGAGCAAGGATAACTAGCAGCCAGCCTATTACAATAAGCTCTCAACTCAAGCTCAGTGCACCTGGGGATCTCCCTAAACAGTGAGGATTTCTTTGTTTCTTTCTCCCTTGAAGCCCCCCTCCCCAGCCCGTTTTTGCTTCCAGTGGGCTGCAGGGAGTCTTGCTAGGCACCCCCCCCCCATACACACACACACCATTTTGGCCTTAGCAAGCCTCCCTGCAGCCCCGGAAGCCAAAACGCGGCGCGGGGGGCGCTGCACCCCCTCTGCCGCCCCATTTTGGCCTTAGCAAGCCTCCCTGCAGCCCCTGGAAACCAAAACGGGTTGCAGGAAAAAAGGCATTTTTTCCTCACTTGAGTATAAGCCGAGGGGGGCTTTTTTCAGCATAAAAAATGTGCTGAAAAACTCGGTTTATACTCGAGTATATATGATATTAATGTAACTTATATAATATTCTATATTATTGACAACTCTTAATGAACAATAGAAATTTCTGCTATCATCATATTGATGGTATTTCACTTTAGTGTTCTGGATGATTACATCATGAATATGTATATAAAATAGAGATAATTGGCAGAATTCTTTAAAAAGTTGCAGACTAATAACTTAAGTACCAAACAATTTCTCCTTAGTTCTAAGTTGGATCTTTCTTTAATGATCTTCCACCCATTACTTCTTGTCCTGTCCTGTCCTCAGGTGCTTTAGAGAATGTTGACTCCCTCTTCTCTGTTACGCACGGTCACTCATGCCCTCGTCACCTCCCGCCTGGACTATTGTAATGCTCTCTACATGGGGCTCCCCTTGAGGAGCACCCGGAGGCTCCAACTGGCGCAGAGTGCGGCCGCGCGGGTGGTAATGGGAGCGTCATGGCGCTCCCATGTGACACCTCTCCTGCGCGAGCTGCACTGGCTCCCGGTGGTCTTCCGGGTGCGCTTCAAGGTTTTGGTTACCACCTTTAAAGCGCTCCATGGCTTAGGACCTGGTTATCTACGGGACCGCCTACTACCACCAATAGCCTCCCACCGGCCAGTACGCTCTCATAGAGAGGGACTCCTCCGGGTGCCGTCAGCCAAACAATGTCGACTGGCGACCCCTAGGGGGAGAGCCTTCTCTGTGGGGGCACCTACCGTCTGGAATGAGCTCCCCCCAGAGATACGGAGGATCCCGGATCTGCGCACCTTCCGCCGCGCTGTGAAGACTCTTTTATTCCATCAAGCAGGCTTGGCCTAATTTCCTCCCTCTTTTAATATATAAATTTTAAATCTGTTCTTAAATTATTGGGGTGTTTTAATTTGTCTGGGCCAAAATGATTTAATTTGATATTAACTGGTTTTTTAAATTTTTGTATTTATGTATTTTATTGCTTGGCTGTTCACCGCCCTGAGTCCTTCGGGAGTAGGGCGGTATACAAATCAAATAAAACTAAACTAAAACTAAACAACTGGAAGACAACTCTTCCACGCTTAATCTTTCTCTTCAATAAACTAGACATACCTAGTTCCCTTAACGCAGCAGCCCCCAACCTTTTGGGCATCAGGGACTGGTTCCATGGAGAGAGGTTTTTTCTGCAGACCAGAGGGATGTGGTTTCATGTGCTGCCTGCATCCTCCAGATGGGGCTTCTCTTGTTTGTGTGGCCCAATTTCTGGCATGGCACAGACTGGTCCGTGTTCACAGACCAGGGGTTGCAGATCCCTGCCTTAACGGATTAGTCTCCAGAACTCTTATCTTGGTTGTTCTTCTCCGTACTCTTTCTAGAACATCAGCATCTTTTTTGTATTGTGGCAACCAGAACTGGATGCAGTATGCCAAGTATGGCCTCACTACTGCAGTATATAGTGGTACTAATTCTTCACGTAACCTTGATGCTATCCCTTTGTTGATGGAGCCTAGGTCTTCACTAATTTTTTATTTTTTATTTTTTATTTTTTTTTTTGGCAGCTGCAGCATGCTGCTGGCTCATACTTAAATGGTAATTCACCAGGACACCTAGATCCCTCTCACAATTACTACTGTTGAACTAAGGACTGCCTATTCTATACCTGTACATTTGATTTTTCTGCCTAGGTGTGGGCCTTATTTTTCTCACCACTGAACTGCATCTTGTTGGATAGGGCCCAATGCTTAGTCTGTCAAAATAACAGAATGACAAAATAACAGAGTTGGAAGGGACTGTAGAGGTCTCTAGTCTAACTCCCTGCTCAAGCAGGAGACCATATACCATTTCAGACAAATGGCTGTCCAATCTCTTTTGGATTTCAGTGATAGAGCACCCACAATTTCTGAAAGAAAGCTGTTCCAGTGCTTTATTGTTGTCATTGACAGGAAATGTCTCTTTAGTTCTAGGTTGCTTCTCCCCATATTTAGTTTCCAACCACTGCTTCTTGTCTTTTCTTCCGGTGCTTTGGAAAATAGGTTGACCCCTCTCTTCTTAGTGGCAGCCCCACAAAAATTAGCACTTAGACTTATATACCACTTCACACTGTTTTACAGCATTTTCTAAGTAGTTTACAGAGTCAACATATTGCCCCCAACAATCTGGATCCTCATTTTACCGACCTCAGAAGGATGGAAGGCTGAGTCAACCTTGAGCTGATGAGATTCGAACTGCCAAATTGCTGGCAGCAGGCAGTCAGCAGAAGTGGCCTGCAGTACTGCATTCTAACCACTGTGCCACCATGGCTCGAGAGAGAGAGAGAGAGGGAGGGAGGGAGAGAGGGGGGGAGAGGGAGAGGGAGCGACAATTCCTCAACTGTTCTTCATATGTTTTAGCCTCCAGGCCCCAATCATCTTTATTTCTTTTCTCTTTATTCTTTTCAAAGTCTCAACATCTTTTTTATATTGTGGTGATCTTATAAAGAAGTATCAACACTTCTTGTGATCTTGATTCTATCCCTCTGTTAATGCAGCCTAGGATAGCATTGGTTTTTTCGGCAGCTGCAGCACACTGCTGGTTCATATTTAAGTGATTGTCCACAAGGACTCCAATATCCGTCTTGCAGTTACTGCTATTGAGCCATGTTTCATCTAATCTGTAGCTGTACATTTGGTTTTTTTGCAGAAGTATAAAACCTTACTTCTCTCATCTTTGAATTTCATTTTGTTAGATAGGGCCCAGACTTGGTCGAGATGCTTCTGGATGTTGAGCCTATTTTGTGGGGTGTTGGCTATTCCTGCCAGCTTGGTGTCATCTGCAAATTTGATGAGTTCCCCTTCTATTCCCTCATCTAAATAGTTTATGAAGATATTGAAGAGTACTGGGCCTAAGAGAGAACCTTGGGGTACTCCACTTCTCATGTAGGTGCAGTTCCATTAAGGACTATACATTGATTGTAGTTTGTCAGCCAGTCAAATCCATCTGGTGCTAATGCTGTCTAGCCCACATTTTTCTAGGTTACCAAGAAATAGGTTATAGTCTACTTTGTCAAATGCTTTACTGAAATTCAAGTATAGTGTGTCCACGATATTTTTCTGATCTACCAGTTTTATCAAAGAATGAAATAAGTTTTGATTGGCATAATCTGTTTCTGACAAACCCATGTTGGCTTCTGGTTATAACTTTGCTTGCTTCTAGGTGTTTGCAGATACGTTGCTTGATTACCTTTTCCAGTATCTTCCAGGTATTGATGTCAGGCTAATTGGTTGGTTTTCTTTGCTCCTGGCCACTATTACCAATTATTTCTGAATTCTATCTGCTTCTGAGACTAAGCCTTTTGAATCTTGACTCTTATCTTCTAAAGTGGTAGCAATTCCTCCCAGCTTGGTGTCATCTGTAAATTTTATGAGTTCCCCTTCTATCCCTTGTTTAAATCATTTAAGATGTTGAAGAATATTGAGCTAAGACAGAGTCTTGAGGTACCCCGTTGTATGCACCCCTCCATGTAGATCTGGCTCCATTGAGGACTATATATTGAATGTGGTTGGTCAGCCAATTAGAAATTCATCTGGTGGTGATGCTGTCTAGTCCATATTGTTCTATTTTGCCAAGAAGTAGGTTGTGGTCTGCTTTGTCAAATGCTGTACTGAAGTCAATGTCATAGCATTTCCCTGATCCACCAATTTAGTCACTTTGTCAAAGAAGGCAATAAAGATTGCAGGGCATGATTTGTTTTTAAAAACCTATTTGGATTCTAGTCATTGTTTTGTTCGTTTCTACGTGCTCGCAAATCTGCTGCTTCATTATCTGTTCCAGGTTTTTCTAAGGTATTAATGTCAGGCAGATTGGTCTATGGCTTCCTGGATCCATATTTTTTCTAATTTTTAGATTGAAATCACATCCAACTGGCAGTTTCCTGGTGCTCTAGAAGCTTTGAAAGATTTTGTTCAGTGGTTCCAAGAGCACATCTGCCAGCTTCCTCAGAACTGTAGAATATAATCCATCTGGTCCTGGCAATTTGAACTCGTCTAGAGTAGATAAGTGTTCTCTTACCATTTTCTTGTCTATTTTGACTTGTATTCTTATTCTGTGTCCTTCGGTTGAACTATTTTTCCTTTGAAAAAATGAATTAAGCAGTTCTACATTCTCCCTGTAATTTGTCACCTCCCTGCCATTTTCACCTGTTAGTGGACCAATCATTTCCTTTACTTTGTTAATACAGTAGTGGCCAAAATTGTGGAAACCTTTTGGGAAAAGCGTATTATTTGGTGGCTAATAACACTACCTTTTTTTGGAGTTTCAAGATAATCATATTCCACTGCTGGAATGGCCTTGGAATAGCCCAGACTTTAGCCCAATTATAAATCTATAGAAAATCTATGGATGTTAGTCAGAAGCGACCCAGCAATAAAACCCAGTTAATAGAAGCAATCATTCAATCTTGGTTTCACATTAGAAAAGCTGCAGAACTAAAAGACTTGGTTCACTCCATGGAAGACGGTGTAAGGTCGTAATTCATGCTAAAGGTTACCCAACTAAGTATTAACTGACATGGTGATAATTTTTGTATATCTCATTTTTTTCTACGTGTTTCACTTTTCTTCTTTATACTGTAACTGCTATTCTAATAGCAAATCTTTCATAAACGTTATTGCATTACATTCTTGATTAAATTGTCTTTCCATTGATACATAATTTTATGGTACTACTCCAAAAAAAGTGGTGTTATTAGCTCGTTTTGGAAAATACACTTTTCCCAAAAGGTTTCCACAATTTTGGCCACTACTGTAGATCTGCATATATTATGCATATATATGGTGCATATATTAGCCAGTCTTCATTTAGCTAATTGAAGATAACAACTGACAGATCATTTTTAAATCATCAATATTTCCTAATTTTTCAGCTCAGTTAGTACTACTGGTTGAGAGAACGAAATGTTGAGGTGTGTGAGAGAAATCTTTCCCTTTTTAATGACAAATTTTCTCTATATAATGGCAAACATATCCTCCAAACATTCATGATAATGAATGTCGTTCAGCCCTTAATTACTTCATCTCCTTTTCTATCTTTCATGACAATTAATGTGTAAAAAACTAATTAAATGAACTGAAGAAGCTTCTTGGATGAGAAGGGAAATGTCTTCAAAGAAAACAAAGTCCAGTTGCCTCTTGAAAAAGCACTTTTGGGATATCCTAATTAAATAATTAATTCTTTATATTATGCAGTTTTTTAAAATAAAAATTTCCTCTCTGAGTACTATAGAATGTGTATTTAGATTGTGTCAGCAACAAGAATCAGTACTTCAAACCAGCTTTCAGATTTTGAATGGGTTTCACTCGATTTCAGCATGGGCAACAGTAGAAGATGTTTCATTTTCTTAATTCTAATCAATAGTGGTGAATTATTCAGAAAATGGTATATTGTTTCACATAAAGGTGTTAGTTATCACCTTTAAAGCGCTCCATGGCTTAGGACCTGGGTACCTACGAGACCGTCTTTTGCCACCAATAGCCTCCCACCAACCAGTTCGTTCTCACAGGGAGGGACTACTCAGGGTACCGTCAGTCAAATTATGCCGACTGGCGACTCCCAGGGGGAGGGCCTTCTCTGTGAGGGCTCCAACCCTTTGGAATGAACTGCCCCCGGAGATACGGAATATCCCTGATCTCCGTGCTTTCCGCCGTGCCCTCAAGACCCTGATGTTCCAACAGGCGGGGCTAAACATATGAACATGTGAATGAATTTTTTAAATGTTATCTAATTCTGGGTTTTATTTAATTGACCAAACTAAGTAATAATTTTAATTAGCAATTTTATGATGTTTGTGTGTCTATATTTTTCTTGAC
The DNA here is from genome assembly GCF_059756535.1 of Pantherophis guttatus. NCBI lineage: Eukaryota > Metazoa > Chordata > Lepidosauria > Squamata > Colubridae > Pantherophis > Pantherophis guttatus. The sequence continues at coordinate 113,818,206 of NC_142065.1, read as the reverse complement.
TGTACACCGCCTTGAGTCCTACGGGAGAAAGGCGGTATAGAAATATTATTATTATTATTATTATTATTATTATTATTATTATTATTATTATTAATAATAATAATTAATAATTAATAATAATAATAATAATAATATGTTAAATTCTTGACTACACTCATTATTAATGAAAATTTTAATTTGAGTTTCATTTAGATAGATATAATTTACTGTTCAAAAAGTATATGCCTAACAGAACAAATTTCAGTAAAAGTGATTTCCAACTTTAAAAATAAATGATGGGATATGTGTCTGACACTTTTCTAGATGCCATTTTAAATATGGTGAATATTGCTGCTAATATACTTGGAGCAAAAACTGAAGATGACACTGCAGAACAAGGTAGGCATATATGTCATCTAATTGATTTCTGGAATAAACTTTAAATGGCTTTTATTTTGTTTACATGAATTTTCTTTCTGCTTTGCATAATAATAAAATCTCTGCAATTGTTTTAAACATCTAGTTTTTCTTCAACAGGATATACAAAAAATAAACAAACAGCTCTTTAATTTAAAAAGTAATTTGAAATAATAAAGCAAATAAGTAAGGTAAAAATATTAGGGAAATATTTAGCAATCGGTTAACAAACCAATAATTTAACCACAGCACTTAAAATCACCTCAAAAAGAGGTGCAGCTATCCATGGACCAAAAACATTTACAAAAAGAAAGTTTTTTAATATATGTCAGTCCTGCTAGGTAGACAGACCAGAAAATCAATTCCACAGGATGATTAGAACTACACTATAACAGAATCTTGCAAATCTGCTTGTGCTTTTAACATCCCAGTATTATTTGTCTGAGCCGCTTCTGAATATTATGTTGCTTCTCAAGATGTAGTGTTTCAACCCCCTTTGCCTAGGTAACAATTCTTGCATATTTCAGTTAAGATCACATCCCTCACTTTCTACAATCTCTCACATAAGATCCTGACCTGTGAGGAGGCAAAATGAGCTTTCTTTGAAAAATGTCTATGGAATTGAGATGATTACTGATTATTTGTGTACCATCTAGATCCTCTGTAGTGAAAGAATATGTAAATCTTACATCAATAAATATTGCATATTGAATAGTATACTAGTAAATTAAAAATTTCTTTTGTAATCATAATTCAGTTCAATGGAATTTCATATAATTAAATCTGTATGTCTTTTCAATAGGAAACAAGAATGTTTCTGAAAACACAACTGCCACTTCCAGAGAAACACCCAAATTACCAGAGCCAACTACTGTTCCTTCTTTAGAGTAAGTAATATGTGCTTTAAAGAGCCTCGGTGGTGCAGTGGTTAGAATGCAGTACTGCAGGCTACTTCTGCTGCCTGCCGGCTGCCTGCAATTTAGCAGTTTGAATCTCACCAGACTCAAGGTTGACAGCCTTCCATCCTTCCGAGGTGGGTAAAATGAGGAGCCAGATTGTTGGGGGCAATACGCTGACTCTGTAAACTGCTTAGAGAGGGCTGTAAAGCACTTTGAAGTGGTATATAAGTCTTAGTGCTAGTGCTAGATAGTTACCGTACTTTTCGGAGTATAAGACACACTTTTTCCCTCCTAAAAGAGGGTGGAAATGTTGATGCATCTTATACACTGAATACAGCCACTTTTGGCCTCCCAAAACCCTGCCCCGCGCATCCTGTTTTTGCCAAAAACAGGCCAGTTTTCCGCAAAAACGGGATGCACAGAAAAACGGCCCCGTTTTTGGCCTCCCAACCCACCCACCCCACACATCATGTTTTTGCCCTCCCCAGCCCCCAGGAGCAATCTGCAGGCCTCCCAAACCCTCTGCACACCCCATTCTTGTGAAAAACATGCCCATTTTTGGCCTCCCAACCCACCCACCCCCCACACGTCACGTTTTTGCCCTCCCCAACCCCCAGGAGCAATCTGCAGGCCTCCCAAACCCTCTGCGTGCCCCGATTTTGCGAAAACACAATTGTATGTGTGTTTTCACAAAAACGGGACACGCAGAGGGTTTGGGAGGCCTGCAGAGTGCTCCTGGGGGCCGGGGAGGGCAAAAATTTTTTTTTCTTGTTTTCCTCTTCAAAATCTTGATGCATCTTATACTCCGATATGTCTTATAGTCCGAAAAATATGGTAGGCTTTTCTGAATGTGGTTTGGAAAATTAAAACACTAAAGGAATATTAAACTTAGACTCTATTTGTTTATGCAAAGAGTTTTCTTTTCATTCTGAAAATATGAAAGAAAAACAGAAAAATGGAAATGGAGAATAGTTTTTTTGGTTTGCTTGTTTCTTTCCTTCTGAGGAATTCCTTTCACAAGTAAAAATGAAAAACTTAATTATGAAATACATTCTAGTATTTTCATTCTAACTTGTGTGTAAAATGGTTCAGATATGAAAGGAGCTATGCTTAGAAATATATCAAATAAGAAATTCATGAACAAGTGAAAGAATATTAATTCCTGCAACCATCTTTTTTACTGGATGTACTGAAGTGCATATTTATTCTATTAACTTTTCAACCTGTGTTTGTAGACTTGTTTCTCCAGAAACACCAGCGACTGAAAGTGAGATATTAGTTTTGGAAATAACAGGAGAGAGACCAATTGTTCAGCTTGTTCATGAATATGAAGAAGAAGTCAGTCAGTCCACAGTGACCCTGCTGCCAAGTGATGAACAAGAAGAGGAAATATCATGGCTTGAGCATGAAACACAGATCTTTTGTTATGATCTGACTGCAGCCTGTTGCATTTCTCGTTTTTCAGAGTACATATTCAAGTGGTGTTCAGCAATAGTAGTTCTCCATCAACCTTACAGCAGAACTGATACTATTTTGGAAAAACATAATTCTGTTACTGTTTCACAGATACAACTAATTCCAACCAAATCATTGCATATTTTGGTGCATGAGCATTCTTCAGAGAAACCAGATACCTTAATTGTAGACCTATCTGAAATGTCAGTAGGTGTTCTAAGCAGTGTGTTAAATGAGGCTACAGTTAATCAGACTGAAGTTACTTTTGAACTGGAGCCTAGTCATCCACAGACCGTATCACAATCCATACTCTTAGATGTTACAACAGGAACCAGATCACCATCTATAGTAGAGGTGTCCTCTGAGCCTACAATATATGAAAATGTATCTGAAAGTCCAGAGATCCTTTCCCAAGAGGAAATTCTTGCTGAAGAAAATAGAGTTGTAGTATCTATTACAGAGAAACCTTCTACACCCAGTATTATAACTGTATTCAGGGTGTTGAACACAGAAGAAAAAACCTCAATGGAAACTACTTCAAAGCCAACAGAAATTGTACTACAGTCTGAATGTACAGTAGTTATAGAAAGCTATGGTGTCGAAACAAAAGTTAGTTCTTCAGAAACTAAAAAGCAGGAGGTGTCACTTGTGAAGTTGCCATCTTTGGAAATAAAAGATGATGAGCAGACTATTGAGGAAACATTTCTTGCAATTTCAGTTTCTGGTGGGTTGCCAAAAACTGCCACAGACTTTTATGCTGAACTACAGAATTCCACAGATTTAGGCTACACAAATGGGAATCTTGTTCATGGATCAAATCAAAAAGAGTCTGTGTTTATGAGACTCAATAATCGCATTAAAGCCCTGGAAGTAAATATGTCTCTCAGTAGCCGCTACTTAGAAGAACTAAGTCAGAGGTACGTACAGCAATGGAATTCTTACTGTCTGATTTTTTTAAAAGAAAATCTGAAATATATTTCTCATATAGATAGTAACTCAGCAATTGGGATCAGTATTTTGTCATTAAGTGATGCAATATTAAAGCACAATGTCAGGTGGTCACATTACTATGCAACAGAAATCCAGGCAGTTCTAGTTGCCATGATAACATGCAGTTGTTAAGGGGGAAGCAGAGGGAGTCCCAGGTTTAAGGAAAGCAGAAGTACCATAGAGGGTGGAGGAGGCCTTGGGAGGCCCAGTGCAGCTGCATACAAGTTGAGGAGGGAGGTGCTGCAGAGTGGCCCAAGTTCAGCAAGAGCAGGAAAGGAGGGCGCATTGTGGGGAACTAAAAGGGGAAAGAACATGGTACATGTGAGAGCAAATGGGAGAAGAAAGGCACAGAGCATGCATTGTGCAAGCAAAAGGGGAAGGAAGGTATGATATATGTGTGAGGGAAGGAGGGCAGAGTGCATGTATGTATGTGCGAAAGAGGATAAAGTGCGTGCAAACGCAGAAAGGCTGTGTTTCCTACTGGCTTCCTGCTGGCTTTCTCATTAACTGCTTGTAAACCAGCTGGAAAAGTCTCCAATGGAAATCACTTATCCATGGGATGCTGTAACCAATAAGTGCAAGCTGATTGCCAAGAGTCTAAATTTTGTTCATATGATTGTGGAAGTGCTGCAACAACTGGAATTTTGAGGGCCTGCAGAGCAGTTGAGTAGTCGCTAAACAAATGGCCATTAAGTGAGGACTCTAATTATTAATGCATAGAGAAATAATTTTCTATAAAGTTTTGAATAAAAGAACAAGGAATGTCCACAATACTTGGGGAACTTAGTATTTTTTTTAAAAATCATGTTAAATGTACATGATGGTCTGAGAAATCAGGGAAGCATAATTTTATTCTGATGGCCAAAATTTATTTTATGTATAATTGTAAAATCATCATGCAAAGCAACTTTGGGTACCATTCCAAAAATAATTTAAAAACAACAATCCTTTCCTTGGAAGGGAAGATGTGCTCATCAGTTGAGCAGTCTTACAATGTATTTTAAAAGGATTGGGGTTTTGTTTTGTTTTTCTAATTGTGCAGATATAATGATGACTAAACGAAATTGGGAAGAGATGACAAATAATGCTAAGATTATATTTTACTTTGTAGGTATCGAAAGCAAATGGAAGAAATGCAGAAAGCTTTTAATAAGACAATAATAAAACTTCAGAATACTTCATGCATAGCAGAACAGCAGGTGTGCACAAACCTATTTTTTATTATCTATAATTTAACTGTAACTAATCTGTAACTATTATCTGTTTTGAAATTCAAGAAACAAGTTTATTTTACAAGTAGTCCTCGAGTTATGATGGGAGTTGGAGCTAGATTTACTGTCACTAAGCAATGCAGTAATAAAGCATGGTGTATTGTGACTGAATTGCTTAGCAGTGGCAATCCTGGCACTCGGATGTCCCTGGGATCTATAGCAGGCTTCTCAAAGAAAAAGTGAGAGGAGTGATTTACTGGAGTAATTTGTGACCTCCTTTGCTGGCTTCCCCATTGACTTGCTTGTGGGAAGCTGGCAGGAAAACTGATAAATCGTGATCACAGGACCACAGGGATGCTGCAATAGCCAGAACTTTGAGAACTGATCATAAGTCAATGCTTTCAGCACTGCTGTAACTTTGAACATCAACAAATGGATATAAAATGACTACCTATAAAAAAGGCAATTTTTGCAATATCAAGAATAGTTAACACTTCTTTATTATTGCTTAAGGGATTTCTTATTAATAAAAAATTAAGACTGCACTTTTATTTATCTACTATATTAGGATGACTAAATTTAGTTTTAGGGGAAACTAGATAACCCATGACCTGTTCGGTCATCCTTTCAGAGATATTTCTTTACCAGTTTCCTCAAAGCCTTCAATAGTAATAGAACTTCTAATATAGTGCCTTCACTTGACAAGTTGGAATATATTCAGAGATGGATCTGCCTTGAAAATAGCCCATGTTGCACAGTCAAACATCAACACAGGAATTGTTTTATGACATTTAGTATTGTATCATAATTATCCCAGGACCAGAATGAGCATTCCAAAGGGCAAAGGAGTTAGGACACAAGCAGGTTTGAAACTGATTAATCTTGTCAATATCAAGCTAAAAAGGACAGTTGTGGTCACTGATTTCCCACATGGTGTTGCCAGTTCCCATTGTGGTTGCTAAATAAAGACTATATTATCCAATTTCAGCAATACTGCATTTCTATATAGTAAATACTTTTAAGATTAAGAAAAGGAAATCTTTTTTTTTTTTTTTACTATTTATCTAGGATTTGAAACAGACAGAGGCCATACAGCTTCTACAGGCTCAACTAATAAATATGACACTCATTGTTTCCAATCTATCATCAACAGTAGCTGAACTAAAAAGAAAGGTAACATCTGAATAATATGAAAGAAACATGTTTTAAAATTTAGGTATCAATATTTATATTTTGAACACTCTTTTTTTAAAACATGAAATACTAGTAATAAGTGTTTAGTTTAATAGAAGATAGAGTTTAATTAGAGTTCATTCCTATGGCTTCTCTGTCACAATGTAATTGATCTTGAAAATGCTAAGCTGAAATGCATTGTACATTCCATAACTAATACTTTCATGTGAAAAAGTTGTCTACAATTGTTAGTCATTTGAAGATATGCTTATGTGTTGCCAACTAGTTTGGACAAAATACTTTAAAGTATTTTGAATATGTTTTCTATAGGATAATAAGCTCCTTATAATAGGAAGAATTAAAAGATAACCAGTTACAAATTTATGGCAGGCTTCCTACTATACATATCTGTACATATTATGTAGGCTAACATAATTGGGTCCAATTATGGACTAGAGCTGTTCCTATTAATAACATAAGGCTATACTATGATGACTGCATACAAGCAAATAATCAATTCTTTCATTTTTCAGTAGTTTTTAAGAGAATTGTAGAAATTTGTATCATGGGATGGGCTTACATGAGGGAGATTCCATAAAGAGTTGAATGTATTTCATTCCAATCAGTTAGGTCATATTATTGAATGCTGTCCATTGTAGTTGTTATTCTGTTGGACTTAAAGGGATACCTATGGGACAGGAAAAGGCTTGGATCTGTGGAACAGGGTAAGCAGCTGTATTGAGGAGCAACTGCTCTAAGTAACAACAGAATAGAGAATTATAGCTACATTATATAGAATGAAACATTTTCATTTCTATGCCTTATCAATTTTTTTACAGTCTATACCCGTGATGGCAAACCTATGGCACGTGTGCCACAGGTGGCACACGGAGCCATATCTGTGGGCACACGAGCATAGCCCTAGCTCAGCTCCAGTGCCCATGCGTGCACCGGCCAGCTGGTTTTTAGGCCTTCCAGGACCGCTGGAAGTCAGGAAACAGACGTCTCCAGCCTCCGGAGGGCCTCCAGGGGTGGGGGTGGGGGGGAAGGCTGTTTTCGCCCTTCCCAGGCTCCAAGAAAGCCTCTGGAGCCTGGGGAGAACGAAAAACGGGCCTACCGGGTCCACCTGTAACCTTTTTGCCATCATGTGCCAAAAGAGGGGGGAGCATGGGGGGTTGCGTATGCATGCACGGGGGGGACATTGAATTATGGGTGTGGGCACATGTGCATGCGACACCCCCCCCCCCCCGCAACCTCCCTGCTTTTGGCACGTGACAGCAAAAAGGTCAGCCATCACTGGTCTATACATTCAATTATCATAGCTTAAAATGACCCTTGCCACTTAGTTAGCTGCTAGATTGTTCTATTTCAAGCACAAAAGATTTGCCACAAATGACATGCTTTTTTCATCAATTTTATGGTTGAATAGTATTTATGAATAACATAGCTGCTATAAGTGAACATGATCAGGTAGAAAATGTTATTTCGCAGAGAGGCTAAGAGAAAATAATTGTCTAAGATCTGAAAATGCATCAAAGAAGGAAACTTGAGCCCTAAAATACAAACTTTCTTCTCGGCACTTATACATTTGGTCTCACTATCTCTGTTTGTTAAGAGTCTGCCAGATCCATTTCAGCCATCTCTCAGGATTACCCACATGCAAGTTCAGAAATGCACATACAAAAACTCTTTACCCACTCAAAAAAATAGGTTGCTCCATACTCTTTTCTAATCTTACCTATATTCTGTGCAGTCCTTCCAACCCTAGCTCCAAATTCCTCCTCTATACTATATTACCTCTCCTCTATTCCATCCCAAAACCCCACATTTCCTGTTCCAGCCACGTGGGAACCATTCCAGAGAAGAACTAGCATCTTTGTTCACTTTTCACAGAATGTATCTGGGAAATAAAAATTGCAAATAGCTACTCTGAACATTCCTGGCAGCCTGGGAAAGAAATTAAACATCAAAACAAAATTAAATTACTAGAAGCCAACATGGGTTTGTCAAAAATAATCATGTCAGACAGATCTTATTGCATACTTTGACAAATGAGTAAATTAGTGGACAAGCGAAATGCTGTAGACATGCAGGTAGTCCTCGACTTATGACCACAATTGAGCCCAAAATTTATGTTGCTAAGCAAGGCAGTTAACTGAGTTTTGCCTATATTACAATCTTTTTTCCACAGCTTTTTTGTGGAAGTGGGTTGGGAAGATTACAAATGGTGATTACATGACCCTGGAACAGTGCAACTGTCATAAATACATGCCAATTTCCAAGCAGCAGAAATCTGACCACATGACCATGGGGATACTGCAACAGTTGTAATGTGAAAATCAGTAATAAATCATTTTTTTTCAATGCCATTATAGCTTCAAGCAGTCACTAAATAAATGGTTGTAAGTTGAGGATTACCTGTAAAACAATAAAATAATGCTCAAACTAATTATAACTAGACAACACACAGTTTATATAGACATTGAAACTGTTGCTCTTTCTTTATGTAGCAAAAATTTTAAAAATTATTTTAAAAAAAACAGTATAATAGCAATAGCACTTAGACTTATATACCACTTCACAGTGCTTTACAGCCCTCTCTAAGCAGTTTAGTCAGCATATTGCCACCAACAATCTGAGTCCTCATTTTATCGATCTCAGAAGGATAGAAGACTGAGTTAACCTTGAGCCAGTGAGAATCAAACTGCAGAAATAGCCTGCAATACTGCATTCTAACCACTGTGCCATCACAGCTCATTATAATAAAAAAGAACAAGCAATAAAAGACAGCAAAATGGAAAAGAGGAAAAACAAACCTACACCATTGAAGGAAGCATTCAAATACCCTTGCCAAATATCCATCTGTTTCAAGAATCTTAGAAACACCATCAGGGTGGGCCTATCTGAATTTTGGTGGGGTGAACCTTATTCCAAAGAGCAAGTGCTGTGACAATGAAGGTGTACTTTCAGGAACCGACAGTTTTAGTTAATCAAAGGAACCCAGAGTGTGCCAACCCTGCCAGACTGAATCAATGAGGAAGATGTGGGATTGACAGCATCACCACCAAATGGATTCCTAACTGACTGACTAATCGCACTCATCATGTTGTCCTCAATAGAACTACATCTGCAGGAAGGGAAGCATGCAGTGGGATACCACAAGGTTCTGCCTTATGTCCAGTACTCTTCAATATCTTAACAAATGATTTAGATGAAGGGATAGAAGGGGAACTCATCAAATTTGCAGAAAACACCAAATTGAGGGGAGTAACCAAGACTTTAGAAAATAGGCTCAAGATCCAGAAGTAGTTGAATACTAGGCCTGATCCAACAAAATGCAGTTCAATGGTGAGAAAAGGTTTTACACTTTAGCAAAAAAAAAAAATGGCACAGATATAGACCAGAGGTCCACAACCTGTGGGCCACTGCCCACTAGTGGATCATGAAGGGTTTACACCTGGGCCACCAAAACAGCCAGCGTGCATGCATGTGCATGCACATCCTCACTTGTGTGAGCAGTGGGCAAGTGTGTGTGTGCTCCGTTTGCATGAGCAGCAGTTGTGCATGCACGTTTGAGCAAATGGAGCTGTACACATGCACGTGCTTACCAGCTGCTCGCACAGAACCATCCCAACTCCCTCCCTGCTGGTCTGCAAAGCTGGAAACACTGGGGAACTCTGGAATAGATGGTACTTGGCTCAACAGCAGTAGCTCTGAGAAGGATCTAGGTGTCCTAGTGGACCATCACTTAGGTATGAGCCAGCAATGTGCTGCAGTTGCCAAAAAATGCAGTCCTAGGCTGCATCAACAGAGCGATAATATCAAGATCACATGAAGTGTTAGTACCGCTTTATACTTTTTTTGTGACACCACACTTGGAATACTGCATCCGGTTTTGATCATCGCAGTAGAAAAATGATGTTGAGACAAAGTGCAGAGAAGAGTAATCATGATTAGGCATGGAGACTAAAACATAAGATGAACCGTTGCAGGAGCTGGGTTATGTCTAGTATAACGAAGAGAAGGACTGGGCTGGTGACATGATAGCAGTCTTCCAATATTTGAGGGAGTGTCACAGAGAAGAGGGGGTCAAACTTTTCTCCAAAGTCCTTGAGGGCAGGACAACAAGTAACAGAGGGAAACTTATCAAGTTGTAGATCCAACCTACAACTAAGGAGAAATTTCTTGTCAGTGAGAACAATTAATCAGTGGAACGGCTTGCCTCCTGAAGTTGTGGCTACTCCTTTACTAGAGGTTTTTAAGAAGAGACTGGGTAGCCATTTGTCCAGAATGGTATAGAGTCTCCTACTTTGGCAGGAGTTTGGACTAGAAGACCTTCAAGGTCCCTTTCAAGTCTGTTATTCTGTTATTAAAGTAAATCACAGATAGAAGGACAATTGAGGATATATTTGGAAAATATTTGGGGATTGCAGAGATTTAATTACTTAGTTAGTTATAGGTAAAACTTAATATAATGCAGCATAGATACTCATTTACATATATATGTAGCGGCGAATATCTGTAGCTCGGGTGTAGGATGAGGGTGAAGGTTCGTTCTGCGAGTTTGTGGGTTGGTTTCCGAACATTTCGTTACCAGGCTAAGTAACATCTTCAGTGGAGTTTAGGGGATGTTACCTTAAACTCTGCTGAAGATGTTACCTAGTCTGATAACGAAATGTTCAGAAACCAACCCACAAGCTTGCAAAACGAACCTTCACCCTCACATATATGTAGTTGCTTCCATATTTAACCATGATTATACAGTCTATACAATTTCTTTTTCAGGTTTCAGATCACCAGAGTTATCTTGTTATTTCTTTGATATTCTGTGCCATCCTAGTCTTTATGCTTTTTCTGCAACGTTGCAAATATAAACCAGAATTGAATAATGATTACTTCTCAAAGATTCTCAAAAGTAATCACTATCCTAGTCCTAAAAGGTAACTTATTTCTCAGGTTTGTATGGAAAACTAAGGGAAAACTAAGAACAACTACATACTAAGACATATGACTAAATTATAAAATGCTTTTCATTATATAAATGCTTTTTATTATATAAATGTGTAGAATGGAAGATGTGTTGAGGTGTGAAATTTATGAATGAATGGTGTGTGAAATTATCAAATTTGTGAATGAACGTTATGTGAAAAAGTGAAATTATCAAATGGCTTTTGAAAGAACCTTGCCACTCAGGATAACTTGTAGATAGGTCATGAAAAATAGCTTAAGAGCAGTTGCCCATCCTTCTAGCAGGAAATAAAATAAATAAGCTATTTCAGTATTTATCTCCATTTAGCACACTTGAAACAGCAAACACAAAAAAGAAAGACACATCCAATTGCAGAATGGTATTACCCCCTCTCTTATGTGCCCTAACTACCAAAATAGCTACCAGAAAGTTGCCTCTCCCTTGTAAAGGCAGGAGATGATGGCTCCATTTAGAAGCCACTCAGCAAGAACTAATATATATGCAGTTCAAGCATTTGCTCATTTTAGTTCTAATTTCTCATTTTGCTCTAATGCACAATGCATATCATGCTTTACTTCATGACTTCTGTAAAATAAATAGAATGTAGAGTACACAATGGTATAAAGTTTCTTATTTTTTGTACAGGTAGTCCTCGAATTACGAATGTAATGGAGTCTGCCCATTACATTCATAACTCGAGAATTCTTAGGAGTGAATCACGTAACTTGACGGTGATCAGTCCCTGCTTTCACCCATGCATTCGCTAATCAAATGTGTGGGTCATTAAATGCACATGAGGTATCTCAGGGTGGGGAAGGCCATGGGGGGGGCCTAGTGATGTAACAGGCCATCTGCTTAAGACCACCCAAGGCCGCCTCCGACCTACTGAGAAATTGCTTCCTTCCCCCTTCTGCCACGCCGGGTCTCCACAGGCACGCAGGCCTGTGGAGACTGACTTACCTTGTGAAGATCTAGCAAGCTGTCTCATCTCCATCCTCTCTGCCATGGTTTCTTTGCCTGCTCCCGATACTCCAAAAGCGGAGCGGTGAGAGTAGAGGGAGAGCAGGATGAGCACGGGCTGCTTGGCTTCTCTGACTCACCAAAGCTACCTACCACTTCCAGAGCTGTGGGGAGCCTTGATGAGTCTCCTCCAAAGGCTTCCAGTCTCGGCATGGAAAAGCGTTTGCACACTGATGGGGGGCTTTGGGGCAGCGAAATCACATTGCTTCAAGCCTCTTGTTGGTGTGCAAACACTTTTCGTGCATAGACTGGAAGGTTCTGGGTGCCCTGATGTCATGGGACTTCAAGTACCCATTCTCTGCAGAAGCGGATGGGTGCCTGAAGTTGTGTAAGATCATGGCCCCTAGAAGCTTCCAGCCTTTGGGGAAAAAGTGCTTGCATGCCAATGGGGTGCTTTGAGGTGGTGCAATTTTGCCACCTCAAAATGTCCCATCAGTGTGCAAACTAAGCTTCCAGTCTCCGGGCGAAAAGCGTTCGAGCACCAATGGGGCACTTTGAGGTGGCAAAATTGGGGGGTCAGAAGCTGGTGATGATGATAGGAATAGGTAGGGCGAATGTTGTAGTGCCTCTGAGGTTGTTCGTAAGGATGAACAATTGTTGTGGTGCTGCAACATTCGTAACCTCAGGACTGTGTCACAAGTCCTTGGGGTGGGGTGGGGGGTTATTTTGCAATTTAACTGGATTTTAGAACTTTGGTAGGAAAAACTATTTTATCACTTTTGGTGATAAGGCACTGTTTTTCTCCTGCAGATGTATTTCCTCCTATGATGATATGAATGTGAAAAGAAGAACCTCCTTTCCACTCACTAGGTCTCAGTCTTTTCAGCTAAATAGCAAACAAGGTAAGGATAGCTATGGTTGAACTACTTGTTTCTACAGATTGCTGGTGAAACCACTACTGTATTTCAGTGCAAAACAGTTGTCATAACACACTTTATTATTTGTTGCAGAAATATAAAAGTGCAATTAAAATCTTCTGATAGGTAATCAGATTTGCTTGTGTATGTGCATGTGTTAGCAATATTTTGGGTAGCTGTGCAATAAAGCAAACCTAGGTCCATCAAGTGCTGTTATCTTTAGCAGTCCTTCTTCCCCAGAGACTATTTATCAGAAGTATTTTGGTTATTATCTGACTATTGAGTTTTCAAATCTGAGAATAAATGGATTTTGCTTTAGAAGTTTAAGAGTACTATTGTTATTTGACTTTTATTTTAATTCCCTTTAGAACTTCATATAAACTGAGAGATAATTACCAAATATAATAAAGATTTGCTTCCTGTGGCACCACAAAGACTTGTAGTATGGCGCTTGTGCAAGATGAGATTTCAACCAAGTTGAAATATTAGAGATAGAAGATTCATTGCTCTCAAGGTTCTCAATCGTTAGCCTCATCATCTTGTTTTATCTCTTAAATTTCCCTTGCCAGATGAGTTTTGAAATATGTCTATCCAAATTAGTAAAAAAATCTTTTTTGAGCCGAATTGGTATGCACTGGAATAGAAACAACATTTTTGGTAGGACATTAATCTATTTTTTTATTGAAAAGTTTTATAATAGATACAAACATTTTCTCCACCCTCACCCCCTCCCACACCCCTTACCCACCCATCCACCCTTTCCCCCTCCCCCTTCCCCAGAACAGGCACAGGGTATAGCATTCACAAACATATAACTAAAATATGCTAACTAAATTTGTTGACTTCAAAATCTCCCCAGGTCTTTAACTCCTTATAACTCAAAACACTATAAACATAAACTAAAAAGTTAAGAATGTTTCATTCATAAGCTATATGAAACGTCTTAGTCTGATACTTGTTTTGAATATAGTCAATCCATCTTTTCCATTCCGATATATATCTTTCGTTTGAATAGTCTTTGAGATATGATGAAATTTTTGCCATCTCTGCCAAATGCGCGACTTTCAGTGTCCATTCTTCAGTAGTAGGTAGATCTTCCTTCTTCCAATACTGTGCCACCAGTAACCTGGCTGCTGTTATTAAATTTAAAACCAACTTAGTCTCTATTATAGTACAATCCATAACTATTCCCAACAAAAAAAACTGTGGTGTAAATTTAATCTTTTTCTTTAAAATATTTTGAATAATCCACCATATTTTTATCCAAAAAGCCTTAATTTTTTTACATGTCCACCATATATGAAAATACGTAGCATCTTCACACTCACATTGCCAACATTTAGGTTGTAAATTTGGATACATACAGGCTAGTTTTTTTGGATCTAAATGCCAACTATAAAACATTTTATAGAAGTTCTCTCTTAAATTTTAGGCTTGTGTCAATCTTACATTTCTAACCCATATCTTTTCCCATGTTTCCATCATTATTGGTTCTCCTATATTTTTTATTTTATTTTTATTTTATTTTATTTTGAATTTGTATACCGCCCTTCTCCCTGAGGACTCAGGGCGGTGAACAGCCAAATAAAAACATCAAATACAAATATTAAAATACAGTTAAATATATATATATAGATTTGGCCCCATTAATTAAAACGATAAACAAAACAAAACAATTAAAAAACCCTTAAAAAGAATTAAGCCAGCCCGGCTTGTTGAAAAAAGAAAGTTTTAAGGGCACGGCGGAAGGCACTGAGGTCATGGATTCTCCTTATCTCAGGGGGCAACTGATTCCAGAGGGTGGGTGCCCCCACGGAGAAGGCCCTCCCCCTGGGGGTCACCAGCCTGCATTGTTTGGCTGATGGCACCCCAAGGAGGCCCTCTCTGTGGGAGCGCACGGGTCGGTGGGAGGTCGTCGGTGGCAGTAGGCGGTCTCGAAGATAGCTAGGCCCTATGCCATGGAGCGCTTTAAAGGTGATAACCAACCCCTTGAAGCGCACCCGGAAGACCACCGGGAGCCAGTGCAGTTCACGCAGGAGCGGTGTTATATGGGAGCGCCATGCTGCTCCCGTCACTACCCGCGCTGCTGCATTCTGGACCAGTTGGAGCCTCCAGGTGCTCTTCAAGGGGAGCCCCATGTAGAGAGCATTGCAGTAATCAAGGCGAGAGGTGACGAGGGCATGAGTGACTATGCACAGGGAATCCCGATCAAGAAAGGGCCGCAACTGGCGGATCAGGCGAACCTGATAAAAGGTCCCCCTGGTTACGTCAGATGTTCCTCCAAGGACAGCTGCGTATCCAGGAGGACTCCCAGATTGCGAGCCCTCTCTGTGGGGGCCAAAGACTCGCCCCCAATAGTCAGTGATGGAGTCAACTGACCATATCGGGATGCCGGGAACCACAGCCTTGTGGTTGGAAGGGTTGAGCTTGAGCCTGTTCCTCCCCATCCAGATCCGTACAGCCTCCAGGCACTGGGACATCACTTCAAGGGCATCGTTGGGGTGGCCTGGGGTGGAGATGTACAGCTGAGTATCATCAGCGTACTGATGGTATCTCACCCCAAAGCCACGGATGATCTCGCCCAGCGGCTTCACATAAATGTTGAACAGGAGGGGCGAGAGGACCGACCCCTGAGGCACTCCACATATAAGAGGCCTCGAGGTCGACCTCTGCCCCCCTGCCAACACAAACTGCGACCGGTCGGAGAGAAAGGAGGAGAACCACCGTAACACGGTGCCCCCCCATCCCCAACTCTTCCAACCGGTGCAGCATGATACCATGGTCAATGGTATCAAAAGCTGCTGAGAGGTCTAACAGGACCAGAACAGAGGAGCAACCCCTGTCCCGAGCCCTCCAGAGATCATCAACCAACGCGACCAATGCCGTTTCCGTGCTGTGCCCAGGCCTGAAACCAGACTGGAACGGATCCAGATAGGATGTTTCCTCCAGGAATTGCGGGAACTGTCGCGCGACCACACTCTCAACAACCTTCGCCAGAAAGCGAAGGTTGGAGACAGGACGGTAGTTGGCCAATATTGCCGGATCCAGGGACGGCTCCTTGAGGAGAGGCCTCACCACCGCCTCTTTCAAGGCCGCGGGGAAGTGACCCTCACTCAACGAAGCGTTGATAACACCCTGGAGCCAGCCTCGTGTAACCTCCCGGGAGGCCAGTACCAACCAGGAGGGACACGGGTCCAGTAAACATGTGGCCGCACTAAGTCTCCCCAAAATCCTGTCCACATCATCGGGAGTCACAGCATCAAACTCCTCCCAGATAACATTCTCAAGACTATTCCTCGTCACCCTGCCCTGATCTACCCAGTCAGAGTCCAAGTCCCCCCGGATCTGAGCGATTTTGTCATGCAGGTATTGTCCGAAATCCTCCGCCCTGCCTTCCAAGGGATCCTCCCGCGCTCCCAGGTGGAGCAGGGAGCGGGTTACCCTGAACAGGGCAGCCGGACGATTCCCTGATGACGCAATAGAGGCGGAAAAGTAATTAAACTTTGCCATCTTTATCGCCACTAGGTAGGTCTTAATATGCGACCTTACCAGTGTTCGGTCAGATTCAGCGCGACTGGCCCTCCAACAGCTCTCTAGGCGTCTTTTCCGGTGTTTCATCTCCCTCAGCTCCTCGGTGAACCAAGGAGCCGCGAGGGATCGACACCGGGTCAGAGGCCGCAAAGGCACGACTCGATCCAAGGCCCCACCAGCCGCCCGGTCCCAGGCAGCTACTAGGTCCTCAGCCGAGTCGTATGCCAGATCATCAGGAATTGGCCCAAGCTCCGTCTGGAACCTATCAGGATCCATCAGGCGCCTGGGGCGGACCCATCTAATTGGGTCCGCCTCCCTGCGGCGGGGTGTAGCGGTACGAAGGTCCAGACGAAGGAGTGAGTGATCTGACCATGACAAGGGTTCCATATCTATATCCCCTATAACAAGATCACTCAACCACTGGCCAGAGACAAAAATCAAGTCTAGAGTGTATCCCCCCACCCCGTGAGTGGGGCCATGAACTAACTGGGTCAGGTCCATGGCCGTCGTGGAAGCCATGAACTCCCGAGCCATCCCAGACGTTTCACCAACGGATGGTAAGTTGAAATCACCCATGACCATAAGCCTGGGTGTATCAACTGCCACCATGGCTATCACGTCGAGTAGCTCAGGCAGGGCTGCTGCCACGCGGCAGGGAGCCAGGTATGCAAGCAGCAAGCCCATCTGAACCCCATGACCCCATCTCACGAAGAGGGACTCACATCCAGCAATCTGAGGCACAGTGGTCTCCCTCGAACCAAGACCTTCTTTAATAATAACCGCCACCCCCCCTCCCCTCCCCTGGGCTCTCGGTTGATGGTATGCTCTGAAACCTGGTGGGCACATCTCGACCAGAGGGACACCTCCCTCCGGTCCCAACCAGGTCTCCGTAATACCTGCCAGGTCCGCTCCCCCCTCCTGGATAAGATCGTGAATGAGGTGCCCACTTTATCATACAGTCCTTGACTAGCTCTGTTTCTGAATCTATTTCCACTAATATATTATACAACCTTTTTATATGCATTTGACTTTTGTCTCTTATTTGTTTTATCAAATTCTCATCCTGTTGCAAAATACCAATTTTTTGATCTTCTCTCCATCTGGCCTGCAGCTGTCCATATTGAAACCAAGTTCTAATTATTCCTTCTTCTTCTCTTAATTGTTCCATAGATTTTAATTGTAATCTCACTCCTTCTTTATAGAGAAGTTCCTTGTATGTAATCCTATCTTGTTTCTGCTTCACATTTATATTCTCTATCGCGTGTCTGGGTACTGTCCATATTGGTAACTTATCGTTTAATTTGTATTGATACTTTTTCCAGACACGCAATAAAGCATTCCTGAATATATGACTTTTAAAAGTCTTGTCTACTTTCTTGTCATACAATAAATAAGCATGCCAGCCGTAGACCAGACCATATCCTTCAATATTTAATATCCTTTCCTCCATTAAATTTATCCAGTCAGTAACTGCTGAGAGGGCAGCGGCTTCGTAATAAAATCTTAAATTGGGCATTTTAAGACCTCCTCTTTCTCGTGTATCTTGCATTATCTTTTGATTTACTCGTGGTTTCTTCCCTGCCCAAATAAACTTACTTATGCCCTTCTGCCATTCCTTCAAGTTTTCATCTTTTTTAAGTATAGGTATCATTTGAAAAAGAAATAAAAACCTTGGTAAGACATTCATTTTTACTGCAGCTATCCTTCCCAGCAAAGACAATTGTAATTTTCTCCAGTTTTCCATCTCTTTCTGTATTTTTTGCCACAACGGTTCATAATTATGCTGATATAGTTTCGTATTTGTAGTCATAATATAAACCCCTAAATATTTAACCTTCTTTACTATCTCAAATCCTGTTACCCTTTCTATCTCTTCTCTTTGGCTTCTAGTCATATTTTTAGCTATTATCTTTGTTTTGGCTGTATTTATTTTAAAACCAGATACTTGTCCATATGGATTAATTATATCCATCAAGGCTGTAATCGATTGTGCTGGTTGGGCTAGGGTAACAACCAGGTCATCTGCAAATGCTCTTAGCTTATACTCATGCTGTCTAATTTTAATTCCCTTTATTGTATCTGTCCCACGTATTTTACTCAGTAAAATTTCCAGCGTCAAAATAAACAATAATGGAGACAAGGGACAACCTTGCCTTGTTCCTTTTTCTACATTAAAAATATCTGTTAAACCACCATTAATTATTATTTGCACTGTTAGTTTCTGATATATTGCCTTAATAGATTGTATAAAATATTCTCCAAATTGCATCCTTTCTCTTAATTTCAATAAAAAATGCCAATTCAATCTATCGAAGGCTTTCTCAGCATCCAAAAATACTAGCACTGCGGGGACCTGGTTGTTCCTCCCCAAATACTCTAGAAAGTTAACAATTTGCCTTACATTGCTTTTCATTTGTCTACCATTTATAAAACCAGTTTGATCATGATGAATCATTTGCTACATAACTGTCATTAATCTATTTGCTAATATTTTAGCAAAACTCTTGTAATCTGTATTTAAAAGTGAAATTGGTCTATAGTTTTTTGGATCTATATGATCTTGACCCTCTTTTGGGATCAAAGAGATAAAAGCTGTCTTCCAAGTTGGAGGTATCTCTCCTTCCTGTTGTATATTGTTAAATAATTCCTTCAGTGGTTCCACCATTTCCTCCTGTAAACTTTTATAATAAACAGCTGTCAAACCATCCGTCCGAGGAGCTTTACCCACTTTCAACTGCTTAATTGCAAACAGAATTTCCTCAGAAGTTATCAATTGATTTAAACTATCCCTCTGCTCTTTTGAAATCGTATAAATACTCTCTTTCTGCAAATATCTATCTATATCTATATCTTGAATTTTATCACCAGTATACAGCCTTGAGTAGAACTCTAAAAAAGATTTTTTAATCAATTCTTGCTCATAAACCTCTTTACCCTTGTATTTTATTTTCTCTATAGTCCTTGATTTCTGCTTTTTCCTTAACAAATATGCTAACCACCTGCCAGGTTTATTAGCATTGCAAAAAGTATTGTGTTTAGCATATTTTAAGCTAGTTGCCACTTGATCTGCTATTAACATATTAAATTGACCTTTCAGTAAATTAATTGCCTCTTTAATTTTCTTATCTGTTGGATTAACCATCAAAGCTCTTTCTTGTTTTTTTAATCTCCTCTTCTAATTCCTTTCTTTTTTCTCCCTGTTTCTTTCTATGTTTATTATTCAAATATATCAAAATACCTCGCATGTATGCTTTACTTGCATTCCACACCATTTCCATAGATGTACCTTTTTGCATATTCATAACAAAAAATTCTTTCATAAATTTTTTACACTCTTTTACATTTTCTTCATATCTAAACAAATTATCATTTAACCTCCAGGACCTCCTAAGCCCCTTTCCATACTCCAGTTCCTTCCAAACTGGACTATGGTCTGTCAATGTTCTTGAACAAATCTTCGTACTCTTCACCCTAGAAAAGAGGTCATTAGTAATTAGTATAAAATCAATCCTTGAAAAGGATTGATGTCTATCCGAAAAGAAAGTAAAGTCTTTTTCTTCTGGATTTCTTTCACGCCAAATGTCCCTCAACTCCCAATCATCCATCATCTCCAAAAACGATTTGGGCAATCTTGCTCTTGTTAAAACATTTTGCTTAGGTCCCCTCTTGTCCTTTTTAACATCTAAAACATCATTCCAATCACCAAGTATTGTATACCCATTGTGTCAACTTTGAGTGTAAAAGATTATAAAACTTTTCCTATTGTTGGTTCGGGGCATATACTCGAATTAAAAGTAATTTTTCTCCTTTTATTAAAAGTTCAATCGCTAAAAATCTTCCTTGATCATCTGCTTCAATTAATTTGGCAATTAAGTCTCTTTTCAAATATATAACTATACCATTTTTCTTCTCTGGTGCTGCCGCTACATAATGTGTTCCTAATCTTGTGTTTGTTAAATATTTTTGATCTTGTATCCTAATATGAGTCTCTTGTAAACAAATTACATCATTTTTAAATTTTAAAGATAATGAAATATTTTCCTCCTCTTCTGTGGAGAATTCAAACCATTGACATTCCATGTTAGAAATCTAGTTCCCATCTTTGGGCCTCTGAAGCATTTGGAGCATTCGCTGATGATCTTGCCTCATTTGGCTTTTAGGTCTGGCTCCTCCCACTGCTTCTGTTTTTGTAGTTCCTTGAGTTGCCTTCTGAAGTTGTTGCAGTCTTAATTCTTCCTTGCGTTTAGCTGTTGCTGCTCTGGTCTGTCTTTGATCCTTTGATTCTTCTGATATATCAATTAAGTCCAAATCTTGAACAGCAATCTGAATTTGTGGGAAATCTTCTTGACTGGTCAAAGCTCCCCCCTGAACTATTGTCATCAGCTCCTCTCTCTCTCCTTCCATTACTTCTTCCTTACTTTTAACTTCTGGTGATTTTGGTGGTCCAGCCTTTAACACATTGGCATAAAAATCTCTTGCTTTCCATACTGTATTAAGCCGATATCTCTCACCCGAATAATTCACCACTAAGCCGGCTGGCACTTCCCATCTATACTGTATTTGGCGTTTTCTCAGTTCATCCACCAGAAAAGCATACTCCCTTCTAGCTCTCAACATTTTTGGGGGGATTTCTTTCATTGTCATCACCTCCTGGCCTTCCACTTGAAGCTTATTTTTAAAGGTAGCCTGTAAAATTTCATTGCATAGTCTCCTTGTGGTAAAATATATTACAATGTCTCTTGGTAAATGTTTCTGTCTGGCCACCCACGAATTGACCCGATATATCTTGTCAATCTGCCAGTCTAACTCCACTTTCTGCTCCCCCAACATCTGCGTCAATGTCTCTGACATCATCTCTTTCAAATTCTCTTGTTTGTTCTCCTTCACCCCTCTTATTCTTAGAGCAAATTCCATATCTCTGTATTGAATCATTGTTACATCAGCTTCAGCTCTTTCAATTTTATTCTGAGTCTCTCCTAATTTGTAATCCAAAATTTCTGTAGATTGCTTAATTTCTTCAACTTTATCATCCAAAATTTCAATGTGACCTGCCAAACCTTTAGATGCCAATATTATATCTTCCTTAATTTCCTGATTCTGAACTGCAGTCTCATCTGAAACAGACTGTATTTGTTCATTAGTTTCATTAATTTTTTAATTAATCACAGTAGCAATTTTATCCTGTGTAGCTTTTAGGGCTTCTTGTATCATTTCAAACGTTAAAATCTGTGGATCTGTTGGGGGAACAGAGGCTTGCATTCTAGAAGTGTGGGCTGGAGAGCTTCCGGCACTCCCAGTTCCTTTAATAGGAACAGTCTTTACAGGTTTTGAGGCCATTTCAGTTTAAGAATCAGAAGCCAAAAAGAAGAGTTCAACAAAGTCAGAAATTTTCCCAGTCTTAAATTAGTATCTTAAAATCCTCCTTCTCTCAATACAAAAGTTCTTTCAAGCAAGAGGCTACCGGCAAAACGAAACTTTCCTTTAACTTTCACTTTCCACGCCCTTTCAAGCCTCAATCCCATCTTGTTACAAATTTGCTTCGTTGTTATTTCCGAAGGAGGTAAAAAACATTGGAGTTAAGTTTAGATACTTGCAGTCTGACTTCTCCTGGCTTGTTCTGCCTGCAGCAAATTTAAATGTTGGAAATCCCTTCATTTGTTATTGGCAGAATTGATTGCGGCGTCTTGCTCCACTAAATAGCAGAGTCGTCCCAGGTCCGGAGTAGATTGACAGGCTTCTAGGGAGCTCTCGCCCTTCATGCCCCAGAATTTTTCCTAGGGCACTTGGGGAGCTCTACCTTCACCTGTCGGCTCTCCTCTCTTCCCTTTGCCCGGGGAGAAAGTTTCCAAGCTGCCAGAAAGCTGTTTTTTGGCTGTTCTGGCAGCTTTTGTGGTGCCGGGGATCGGGCGCTCACAGAGGAGCGTCTGCAACGCGCGCGGAGCCAACCGGAAATCCGGTAGGACATTAATCTTAATGGTGGCTATCCTGCCCATTAAAGATAGCTGTAATTTTCCCCATTTTTCCAAATCACACCTAATTTGTGCTATTAATTTATCACAATTATCTTCTTTGAGCGTGATGCATCTTGCAGTCAATTGAATTCCTAAATATCTAAGTTTTTTCTTAGTCTGAATATTTATCTTTCCCTCCAATTCTTTTTTTTTTTTTTTTTTTTTTTTTTGCTCTTCAGTCATATTTTTGACTATCATTTTCATTTTTTCCTTATTTATTTTTAGGCCCGCTACTTCCCCATATTCCTCCAGTACTTCCATCAGGCTAACATCAGATTATACAGGCTTTTCGATAATAAAGACAAGATTGTCCACAAATGCCTGTATTTTAAAATTTTCTTATTTTTAAACCATTGATCTGTACATCTTCTTCTCGAATTCTTCTAATTAAAGTCTCTAATGATAAAATAAACATAGCGGACAACCTTGCCTTGCCCCTTTTTGGATTGGAAAATTCTTCGTCGTTTCCCCATTGATTACCACTTTGGCCTCCTGTCTAAAATAAATTGCTTTATACATCTTTATAATTTTTTCCCAAAATCCATTTAATTTAATTGTTCTAATATAAAGTCCCATTTGACGTTATCAAAGGCTTTTTGTGCATTGATAAATATCAATGCCATCTGTTTTTCATTATTGACTTCATAATATTCTATGGTATCTAAAATAGTCCTAATGTTATTCCTTATATGCCTTCTGAGCAGGAAGCCATTTTGTTCAGAATGAATAAAATTCTCTAGAAATTTATTTAATCTGTAAGAAATCTGTTTTCACTGACAGAGGGTTGCAGGAAGCCGTCACAGCTGAAAATGGAGCCCATTTTCACTGGCAGACCACCTGGGCCGCCACAGGCGCCCCTGAAATGAGTGACATTGAGCTGGTCATGCCCACCCTGGCCACACCCACCATGGTCAAACACAATCCTGATGCGGTTCTCAATGAAATCGAGTTTGACACCCCGCGATAAGAGTATATTAGGTATATTCTGACCAACACAGAATAGAAGTGTGGTGGCTTCCTTTGATATTTATCCTGTAATTCTATTGATGCAATATAGGATTATAGGAGCTAGTTTTGGCAATTACCTTACTTTTGTGAATAAAGCACTATATTCCTACCAATGTCATAGCTTTTCCTTCTCTCCTATTTAACACTCTTTTATAGTGCATCTTGGTAATAGACAGGTATAAAGATACATTACGTTTCTACTTTCGGGACACTTTTCCTTCTTTCCATATTATTTTTTTTTTTTTATTGAAAAAGTTTTAAAACAAACACAATTTCCCCAGAACCCTCCCTCCCAACCCCCCCTCCCCCTCTCCGACTTCCCAGAGCAGAACACAAGGTATTTCTATTGACCTTTAACAATAAACTAAATTGCATAACCAATCATTAAACTAACACCCCCTAAAAAAAAAATCTTAACCCCCCATATATAAAATCCTATTTCTTAAACATAAAACTTCTAATATCGCTTATATAGCACTTATACAAATAAAAGAGATCATTCATAAGCTATTTGATATTTTTTGGTCTGATACTTATTTTGTATATAATCAATCTATCTTCTCCAGTCCTGTATATACCTTTCTTGTGTGTGATCCTTCAAATATGCTGAAATTTTAGCCATTTCAGCTAAATTAGTTACTTTCAATATCCAATCATCAATAGTAGGCAAAAAATCCTTCTTCCAATGTTGTGCTACTAACAATCTTGCTGCTGTTATCAAGTTCAAAATCAATTTAGTCTCTGCAACTGTACAGTCCGTAGTTATACCCAGTAAGAACAACTGTGGAGTAAATTTCAGTCTCTTTTTAAGAATATTCTGCATCACCCACCAAATCTTTATCCAAAATGCTTTGATTTTTCTACAAGTCCACCATATATGATAATAAGTTGCATCATCACAGTCACATCTCCAACCTTTAGCTTGCACATTAGGATACATACATGATAATTTTTTGGGATCTAAGTGCCATCTATAAAACATTTTATAAAAATTTTCTCTTAAATTTTGTGCTTGTGTAAATTTCACATTTCTAATCCAAATCTTTTCCCAAGTCTCCATCATTACTGGCTCTTGAAAATTTTGTGCCCGTTTAATCATACAGTCTTTAACCAGTTCCGTCTCAGAATCTATTTCCAGTAAAGCATTATTACATTATTACAACCTTTTAATATGCATTTGTTTTTGATCTCTAATTTGTTTTACCAAATTCTCCTCATTTTGCACAAAGCCAGTTTTTTGATCTTCCTTCCATCTAGCTTGAAGTTGACCGTACTGAAACCATGTATAAATTATACCTTCTTCTCTCAGTGTATCTAAAGATTTCAAATACGTTACCCCCCTTTCCATAATAAGAAGCTCTTTATAGGTAATCACCTCCTGTTTTTGTTCTATACTTATATTTTCTATTGCATGTCTAGGATTTGCCCATACAGGTATCTTATAATTTAACTTATATTGATATTTTTTCCAAACCCTCAACAAAGCATTTCTTAGTATATGAGCCTTAAATACCTTATCCACTTTTTTATCATATAACAAATAAGCATGCCATCCATATAACAAATCATAACCTTCTAAATTCAAAATTCTCTCCTCAGTTAAATTAAACCAATCACTAATTTGTGCTAAAACCGCTGCTTCATAATATAATCTTAAATTAGGCATTTTGAGACCCCCTCTTTCACGTGTATCTTGTATAATTTTCATTTTTATTCTGGGTTTTTTCCCAGCCCAAATGAAAGTGTTAACACCTTTCTGCCATTCTCTCAGATTTTCATCTTTCTTAAGCACAGGTATCATTTGGAACAAAAATAAAAATCTAGGTAAGACATTCATTTTAATTGCTGCAATTCTTCCCAATAAAGACAACTGTAATTTTTTCCAATTTTCCATATCCTTCTGTACCTTCTGCCAGAGAACCTCATAGTTATTTTTGTATAATTTTGTATTTGATGCTGCTATGTATACCCCTAGATATTTAACCTTTTTAACTATTTCAAAATCTGTTAATCTTGCTAGTTTATCTCTTTCAAGTATAGTCATATTTTTAACTATCATCTTTGTCTTATGTGAGTTAACTTTAAATCCTGATACTTTCCCGTATTGATCAATTATATCCAATATATATGGAGCCGACTCTATAGGTTGGGATAAGGTAATAACCAAGTCATCTGCAAATGCTCTTAATCTATAATCTTGTTGTCTAATTACGATACCCTTCAATTTTTCTGAGTCACGTATCTTGTTCAATAGTACTTCCAAAGTCAAAATAAACAATAATGGGGACAGAGGACACCCCTGCCTTGTTCCTTTCTCAATTTTAAAAGCCTCTGTTAAACCTCCATTAACTATAATTTGTGCTGTTTGCTGCTGATATATCGCTCTAATTGATTGTGTGAAATATTCCCCAAAGTGCATTTTCTCTATTATTTTAAACAAAAATTGCTAGTTCAAACGATCAAATGCCTTCTCTGCATCCAAAAATATAAACGCTGCAGGGACTTGATTATTTTTTTCCAAATATTCCAGTAAGTTTACAATTTGTCTAACATTATATCTCATTTGTCTCCCTTTTATAAACCCTGATTGATCATTATGAATTATTTGTTGCATAACTGGCATTAATCTATTAGCTAATATCTTAGCAAAAAACTTATAATCAGTATTCAGAAGTGAAAATGGCCTAAAATTCTCAGGTTTAATGGAATTTTGGTCCTCCTTTGGGATTAGTGAAACAAAGGCTGTTTTCCAGGAAGGTGGTACTCCTCCTCCTACTTGTATTTTATTAAATAAAATTTTGAGTGGTTCTAGCATTTCAGATTGTAAATGTTTATAATAGACAGCTGTTAGTCCATCTGTTCCCGGAGCCTTACCTATTTTTAATTGTTTAATTGCCCCAACAATTTCCTCGGAAGTTATTGGCTGATTCAATCTCTCTCTCTGTTCCAGCGTTAATTCAGGAATCTCCATCTTTAAATATCTATCAATATCAACATCTTGAATTACATCTTTAGCATATAACTTTGTATAGAACTCCAAAAAAGCCTTTTTTATTGAATTCTGTTGATAAATCTCTTTACCTCTAAATTCTATCTTGTCTATAACACGTGATTTTTGTTTTTTCCTCATCGTGTAAGCCAACCATCTCCCAGGTTTATTAGCATTACAAAATGTATTATGTCTGGCATATTGTATGCTGGTTGCTACTTGCCCAGCCATTAACATATTAAATTGCTCTCTTAAAATATTAATCATATCTTTTGCCTTTTTATCTCCCGGGTTAATTATAAGCAATTGTTCTTTCTTTTTAATTTCCTCCTCTATCTCTTTCCGTCTGTTTTGTTGTTTTAGTCTATATTTATTGTTCAAGAAAATTAATGTTCCTCTCATATATGCCTTACTCGCATCCCATACCATCTCCATCGAGGTTCCTTTATTCATATTGTTAACAAAAAATTCTTTCATTTGTTTTTTAAGCTCACAAAGTTATCTTCATATCTAAATAAATTCTCATTTAACCTCCAAGACCTCCTTTCCCCTCTTTCCTGCTCTAGTTCCACCCAAACCGGGCTGTGATCAGTTAAAGTTCTTGGACATATCTTCGTATTCTTCACCCTAGAAAAAAGATCATTTGTAGTTAATATAAAATCAATCCTAGAAAAAGATTGATGCCTATCTGAAAAAAAAGTAAAATCACTCTCCAATACGTTCCTTTCTCTCCAAATGTCTCTGAGCTCCATATCCTCCAAAATATCAAAAAAAGATTTAGGCAACTTAGCGCGCATGGATATCTTGGAAAGACTTTTTTTTATCTTTCTGGGTATTTATTACCCCATTCCAATCACCCATTAGAAGTAAAGATCTATAATCCCATTGTAATATTTTAGTATGTAAAAGTTTATAAAATTTATCTTGTTGTTGATTAGGTGCATATACTCCAATTACAAGCAGCTTCCCATTCTGTGTTGTTAATTCGATTGCAATATATCTACCTTGAGTGTCAGCCTCAATTAAATTGGCCACTAAGCCTCTTTTAACGTATATAACTAGGCCATTTTTCTTCTCTGGTGCTGATGCCACAAAATGTGTACCTAATTTCGAATTTATCAAATACTTTTGATCTGAGGATTTAATATGCGTTTCTTGCAAACAAATGACATCGTTCTGAAATTGCTTCAAATAGTGAAATATTTTCTTTCTTTTTTGTGAAGAATTTAAACCGTTGACATTCCAAGATAAGAATTTATTTGCCATCTCTGGGCTCTCCAAGCTTTGAGAGCATCAGCTGAACCTCCTCCGCCATTTTAGACTTCGGCCTAGCTCCTCCCACTGCTTGTGTTTTTTGGACTTGTTGGGTTGAATCTTGAGGCTGTCGTGCCAGATGTTGTTTGTAAGTAGCTCTTGTCAATCGTTGATCTTTTGGCAGCTGTATCATCTTTAATGACTCAAGGGTTGGTGGTGGACCCCCACTCAACAGTAAATCTTCTTCCAAATTGGCTCCTCCAGCTAGTGCTTGAGCGTAAGTTTGTGGTTGCCCTCCATCTTTCTCTTGTTGTGTCATTTCCAATTGCTTTCTAGCACCCCCTGGTGAGGGTGGCCTGCCAGCCTTTAAAACATTGACATAAAAATCTTTTACCTTTCCAACTGTGTTTAAGCGATGTCTTTGCCCAGCATATGTCACTATTATCCCAAATGGGACATCCCATCTATACTGGAGCTGCTGGTTTCTTAGTTCATTCACCAAAAAACCAAACTGCTTTCTGTCTCTTAACATTTTAGGAGGAAGCTCTTTCAGGACCACCAGCTCTTGTCCATCCACTTTAATCTTGTTTCTATAAGAAGCTTGCAGAATGTCATTTCTAATTCTCCTTGTTATGAAATAAATCACCACATCTCTTGGTAGCTGCTTTTGTTTTGCCAGCCAGGAATTAACCCTGTAAATTTTATCCATTTGAATTGCCACATCTTCTGGTCTTTCTGAAATCAGCTCTGCTAAAGCATTGGAACAAACATCTTTTAAATTTTCACCACTCTTTTCTTTCAAACCTCTCAGCCTCAGGGCAAATTCCATTGATCTGTATTGTAACATGACCATTTCGTCATCCACTTTCTCTGTTTGTATCATAACCTCTCCTAATTTAGTTGCAAGCTCCAAGTTAGCATCATCAATTTCCCGTACTCTCTCCTCAATCTTTAACATATGAGTAGCCAGTCCTGAAACTGCATAAACAATGTCATCTCTTATTTCATCATGTTTTTCCTCCACCACACTTTTAATTTTCTTTAACTCCTCTGAAAATTCTTTCATCAATTCTGTCTGATTGTTCAGGGCACCCATTATAAATTCTTTAAGGTCTTGTGACTGTGTATCAGCCGGAAGTTGTTGTTTTTGAGTCACTACAGGGGAACCTCCTCCCCCTTTAGAAGTTGGTGGCTTTAGTTGTTTAGCAGCCATTTTATTTTAAAAAGAGTTTTTTTCCCTTTGCAGCCACAAAGTCTTATAAACAGTCTTACAAAGTATGTTTCAGAGTTTTTTCAAAATAAATAATCCTCTCTTCAAGCTATACTCAATCCCCAGCAGTTCTCTTCAGGCAGAGGGCTCTTAACAGTTTCCCTTTAACTTTCACTTTCCCTTCCGCCCATAACAAAGGCTTCCTCTCCAGCCTCCAGCTCAAGAGAGCTCCGTTTGCAACAATGTATTCACGGAGTTCAGTTCTGTTTCTTTTAAAAAGCTTGCACTCTTGCTTCTGCTCTGTCTGCCTTGTTAGAAATCATTAGAACTCACTGTTTGCCGGCAGAATTGGACGCAGACGTCTTGCTCTGATTAACAGAGGCACCAGCGATCCGGAGCAATGGGAGGGGTGAACTGGGGAGCTCTCACCCTCCGAGTCCCTGGGATTAATCCAGCGACTTTCGGGGAGCTCTACCCACCCCCTCCGACTCTCCTCTCCTTCTTTGCCCGAAGGAGAGTTTTTTCAAACCGCCGGACAGCAGTTTAGCGCTGTCAGGGCGGTTTTTACAGATCGGGTGGCTGGCGGTCTATGGAGACCGTCCTCGTCGTCCGCGGAGCCACCGGAAGCTCCCTTCTTTCCATATTATTTGATATTTGATATACACTATGGACCTAATATGGAGTGTGCAATTTAAAGTATACAATATACAGTTTAAAGTATACCAAAACCCCACATAATTGAGCAGGATGGAACAGGATCCCCCCCCAGCCAACCAAAAAAATTCTGCCTAAGGATCATTTTACCACTGCACTACCATCTCTTATGCCCAGATCAGAAAGTGCCCCTACCTTCTTCACAAGCTCCATCCTATATAGACCAACAGACTCCTGTCTTTCTGACTTTCCAGACCGATGGGGGGAGAGAGGGGATGATTCTGGGCAAGTAGCAGGCGAGCGCATGAACCCACAGCTGCAGAAGTGCCATTTCCACAATCCAGTTCTGAATGGGCCACAGCCTGTGGGTTGGGGACTGTGCTACATAGACCATGTCTCTCTGCCTCTTCTGCCATATTCCAGAAAAGAATGGACACTGATATGTAAGGTTACAAATTCTAAGAGACATCTAATTCACAGAAGTTATACATGATTTTTTCTTAATTTCCATCTTGATAGTATTTTTTTTTTAATTTGTTTATATGCCGCCCTTCTCCGGAGACTCAGGGCGGCTTACAATGTGCTAAGCAATAGCCTTCATCCTTTTGTATATTTATACAAAGTCAGCTTATTGCCCCCACAACTGGGTCCTCAATTTACCTACCTTAGAAAGGATTGAAGGCTGAGTCAATCTTGAGCCTGGCGAGATTCAAACCTGCAGTAATTGTAGGCAGCTGGTCTTAATAACAGGGTGCTTTAGACCACTGTACTACCAAGGCTCATTTGATAAATGATGTTCATTCATTGTGTTCGAAGAGGACCTTGACATCTAACAGGTTGTGGTCTGTCCATGATGTGTCAGCAGGTGGCTGCTAAGACCTATACAGGCACAAAATGTTCTGCCAGGTGTTGGGCAGATGTGTGGACACCATTGTTGCAGTATTTGCAGCTCTGGCTTTGCAGAGTGATCGCTTCTCTTGTGCTATGGTTTTTCTTCTGTCCTCAGATGTCTGGCAGCCTTGGTGCACCATGTCGATAGATCTTGTGCCAGGGTTTCCCAGGAGATGGTCCAGGGACTTGAAAGAGACTTTCAACATGTTTTTGTATCGCTTCCTTTGTCCCCCGTGCGATCGCTTTCCTTGAGACAGCTCACCATAGAGGAGCTGTTTAGGGACGCAATGGTCTGGCATCCTTGCAACATGGCCTGCCCAGAGTGTCTGGACTTTCATCATCAGGCTGTGAACTGATGGCAGGCCTGCTCTGGAGAGGGCTTCTGTGTCTGGCACCTTGTTCTGCCATTGGATCCTCAGAATTCTACGGAGGCAGGTCATGTGAAAGTGGTTCAATGGCCTAGCATGCCTCCTGTATTCAGTCCAAGTCTCACTGGCATACATCAGGGTAGTTAGCATTACTGCTTGGTAGACTTTGAGCTTTGTAGCAATGCTTATTCCATGGCGGTCCCACACATTGGTCAATAGTCTGCCAAATGCAGAGCTTGCCTTGGCGATTCTGCAGTTGACCTCAATGTCACTGCATGGGAGAGGGTGCTGGCAAGGTATGTAAATTGGTCCACTGCTTGCAGCTTTTGTCCCTTCACTGTGATGGTAGGCTCTTGGTGTTAGGCTTTCGGAGCTGGCTGATGCATCACTTCGGTCTTCTTTATGTTGATGAGAAGGCCGAAGTTGTCACATGCTGCTGCAAATTTGTCCACACTGGCTTGCATTTCCTGCTCTGATCCAGCATTCAGGACACAGTCATCAGCAAAGAGGAGGTCACATAGCATAGTCTCCTTTATCTTGGTGACAGCCTGGAGTCTTCACAGGTTGAAAAGTTTCCCATTGGTCCAGTATAACTCCCAAGGAGCTGTTCTAGAAGGCATCCGACAGCATGTCTGAAACCATTATGCTGAATAAGGTCAGTGCCAACATGCACCCTTGCTTGATGCCATTTGTAATAGGAAAGCCTCTGAAGCTTCTCTGTCGTCCAGAACACGAGCCATCATACTGTCATAGAACTGACGTACCATCAGGATGAATCTATCATGGCACCCAAACTTCAACATGATGCATCACAGACCTTCGCGACTGACAGTGTCAAAAGTCTTAGTGAGATCCACGAAGGTGGTGTACAATTCACGATTCTGGTCTTGACACTTCTCTTGGAGGTGTCGGGCTGCAAAGATCACATCCACAGTGCCACGCTCTGGAAACCGCACTGTGTCTCGGGTAATAAACCCTGTTCCAGGTGTTCAATCAGGTGGTTCAGCAACACTTGTGCAAGGATCTTGCCTGCGATGGAAAGCAGTGATATTCCTCTCTGATTATCACAGACTTGTCGATTCCTTTTCCTCTTGTAGAGGTTTACAATGGAAGCATCTTTCAGTTCCTGAGTAATGGATTCTTGATTCCAGAAAGATTGGAACAGCTGAGTGAGTTTGTTGACGAGCACTGCACCGCCATCCCTATGGACCTCTGCTGGGATCGCATCAGATACTGGGGCCTTGGCACTGGACAGCTGGCTGATGGCCTGTAGGGTTTCAGTCTTTGATGGTGGGGCATCCAGGCTGTGGTTGATATCCACCTGGGGCATTCTGTCAATTGCCTTGTTGTTGATAGAAGATGGGTGGTTCAGTACAGATTGGAAGTGTTCAGCCCATCACTGTAGAATCAGAATCTTTTCAGTGATGAGAGTTACACCATCTGAGTCCAGTAGGGGGGAGCTCTCTGAGGGCTGAGGGCTGTACAAGGATCTGAGGGCTCCGTAGAACCGTTTAGGATCATTTCTATCAGCAAACTTCTGAATTTCATCTGCTTTGGTACTCAACCAGGAGTTCTGCATCTTGTGAAGCTTGCTCTGTACAGTCCTGCGAGTGTTGTTGAAGGTATTTTTCTTAGCTGTTGACGACAGGTCATTCTGATAAGCACGGTGAAGGCAGTGCTTTTCAGCAAGTAGCCTTGATCTCTTCATCGTTTTCATCAAACCAGTTCTGCTGTTTCCTGTGTGAGGGTCCAAGAACCTTTAATGCAGAAGAGTGCACTCTTCTGCATTAAATAACATCTTTTTCAACACATATGCCATTTCATGCAGAAATTAATGGGCTATAAATTTTCTCAAATGAAATCCAGTGTTGAAAGGAGGTTATTTTGTCTTCAATTTCTGGCCATTCAAGAACAGACAAGTGATGACACGTGAGGCAGGATACACGATGCAGAGACTCCTAATTGTGGATGGACTTACTATACTGCAATTTTCTTAATTATCTGCTGGGCATTTATTTGGCTACAGACTTGACTATAAATAACAACCAGCGTAGCTTAGGTATGTATAACATGCCCTTAATAGTGTAAAATCTACTCAAAGAACAAGTTCAGAATCTATTTTAAATTTATCACTTATATTGATGCTATATCATTTGTCTAATTTTACTGACTTAATGTTACTATCTATCTTAATAAGGAAGAATATACCTAATACATATAAAAGTACAAAGGTATTATCTATATATCTTTTTTTTCCTTTTAGTGAATCCAGATGACTTCTACATTGTAGAACCATTGAAGTTTTCCCCAGAAAAAACGGTATGTTATTATAGATGACCTAAGAGCAGCATTATATAAAATAGTTCTAAGAGTTAAAAGGCCTTCACTTAACAAACTATTTTTCTTTTTTAGAAGAAGCGTTGCAAATATAAAAATGAGAAAATTGAAACAGTCAAGCCAGTAACTGAAGCAATTCATCAAGTAGCTAATGGAGAAATAAAAAACAAGAGGACTTTTACCAATCAGAGAGACTTCTCTAATATTGGTGACGTATATCATTCTTTGTACAAAAGCCTGCCATCAGAAGGAAGCTCTGAAACCTCATCACAATCTGAAGAGTCCTACTTCTGTGGCATTTCAGCGTGCAGAGGTTTGTGCAATGGGCAAATCCAAAAGACAAAAACTGAGAAGAGAACTCTTAAACGAAGACGTTCTAAAGCCCCAGAACAGCAGAAACTCATAAAAACAATACAGACTAAAACGGGGTCCTTGCCAAGCCTGCACGATATCATCAAAGGAAACAAAGATATAACTGTGGGAACATTTAGTGTCACAGCTGTTTCTGGTCATCTTTAAATTTTATTGAATACTTCATAGTGGAAGTTTTTGTATGACAAATTCTGTTTTAGTGGGGTGATAGACTAAAAAAGTACAGAGGAGCATCTAGATATTTCGATGTTTTTTTTAAAAAAAAACAAATAGCATTTTGTCAACAATTTTTCAAAGCTGCTTTTTTACATCATATCAATTTTCCCTAGCCATGTTCTGCACAATTCCCATTATCTCCTGTCAGCATGCCTAGTACTTGCTGATTAGGGTTAATAAGAATTCCAAAGTATCCAGGGGGCAGCTGATCATGGAAAATCATTTAGCAATTGAATTCTGCGACATGGGGACTAATTTTACACTTTTTATGTAAATGTGTATGTGTTTTTTCATTTGACTTAATTTTTATCAGATTGCTGAAATGAGAGTACACCAGAGTGAATGATAAGGACACTCTTTGGGGGAAGTTTCAAGATTATAGTTTATAAGTTAACTTATTGAGCACTTTCAGCAGTGCCTCTTTCTTTTTTTAAAAGATCTAATGTCTTTTCTAAATTTCATATGTAATGTGACGTATTTAAAAGTCTTTGTTTCACATCTCTCATGTTAGTTTTTATAGTCTACAGGGCTAATGAGATGGACTTATAAAAGAATACGAATTATGAAGTGAGCCCAAATCAGAATGAGAGTCAGAAGGGTTAGACTGTGTGAATCATACAGAATTGCGGCACTAGGATCTGTAATAAACAACAGATTTATGGTGCCAGTAGAAACTGTGAATTACAAAATAAATCTGAACACTTGTATTTAAAATATGTTTACTTATTTTGTTTTACTCTGGGGCTAGGATTTCCACTGCATATTCCAGGGTTCGGTTAATATTTTTAATCATTGTTTGCATAGCTGCTATTATGCTTCCATTGTCCCTTACAGTGCATTTTTATCCCTATTCCTTCTGCCTACTGCTATTACAGTGTTACATTTCTCATACTATAAGAGAGAAAGTGCTCTGCTTCATATAATGTTATTCTTATATATGGTAAAGCAAAATTGTGGCAGCTGTATTCATAATGATTTAGAAAAACATTAAGTAATATCTAAGAAGTAAGTGTACAAAAGAAAACAGTAATTATAAGTATGTTTCTGCTAAAAATTTGAACAAGCAACCTTCTACCATACCAGGCAATTTTTTAAACTATATTAATCCAGTTAATATACAGGTAGTCCTCAGTTTACAACTGTAATTGAGCCAGCAATTAGTCACAAGGCATGATAGTTAAGTAGGTCATCATGTAACAGTGCCTGATCTTACAATCATTTTTGCGGTAGTTGTAAAGTGAATACCACAGTTGTAAAACCAACACATAAACGTTACGTAGATCCATTTTTTGCTAAAACCAGTCTCTGAAAAAAAATTTTTTTCCAGTTATGGTCATCTAATTGCAGGATGCTGTAATTGGCTTTAAATGTGGACCAGTGTCAAGCACTGCAAATGCAGTCCCATAACCATGGGGACTCAGAGATCAGAACTTTGAATCTGGATAGCAAGCCTCTTTTTCAGGATGCTCTGTAACTTTGGTCACTAAGTAACTGGTTGTAAGTTGAGGATTACCTGTAGATAAGGTCTAATATAGATAATGTCTTTGAAGCTTCTAGATCCTGGCAACAATGGCCTCATCTGGGTGGACATTTCTTCCTTTGTGGTCTCCTGGAGTTGGCCTGTCAGGAAGTCAAACACTTCAGGATGCTGAAATAGAAAATTTGCCTGGTGGTTAAATTTGCAGTGGGAACGAGGGGAATGAAGGTTGACGTTCATCTCTACCCTCAAAAGAATGGTTACTGCCCTATTCTGACAGTGGGCAACTAGGCAGTACAAAGAAACCCTAGACCAGTGATGGCTAACCTTTTTGCCATTGCGTGCCAGGAGAGGGGGGGTGGGGGAGGGACATGCGCACACGTGCCCATGCGTGTGCAACACATACACACACACCCCGCTCCTGGCACATGATGGCCTGGTAGGCCCATTTTTCTTTCGTACCTGGTTCCAGATCCTCTCTATCTGGGAAGGGCGAAAACAGCCTTTCCCACTCCCTTGGAGGCCCTATGGAGGCTGAAAGGGCCCATTTCCCAACTCCCAGTGGGAGAGGAAGTGACATTTTTTGCTGTCCCCAGCCTCCAGAACCTCTCTAGGAGTCTCTGGGAGCCTCTAGGAGCCTCTCTAGGAGTCTGGAGGCTGGGGCAGCAAAAAACTTCACTTCCTGTCCCACCGGGAGTCAGGAAATGGGCCCTTTCAGCCTCCATAGGGCCTCCAAGGGAGTGGGAAAGGCTGTTTTCGCCCTTCCCAGATAAATAGAGAGGATCTGGAACCAGGTAAGAAAGAAAAATGGGCCTTCCCCAGCCCACCCAGGCCCTCCAGAGACAGGAAACAACCTGTTTCCCTACTTCTGGTGGGCCCAGAAGGCCCGAAAATCAGCTGGCCGGTGCGCACATGCGCCCCAGAGCTGAGCTGGCGTGCCCACTAATATGGCTCCGCGTGCCACCTGTGGCACACGTGCCATAGGTTCGTCATCACGGCCCTAGACTCTCCAGAGTCCCAGAAGTACCAGGGAACAGACAATGGTTTACTTCAAAAAGATTCCTAAAAATAGAATTTGGTTTTAATCATTCAAATATTTTGAATACAAGCATTTCTGAACTTACAATCAGACTGTTAATGGCCATTACAGCTGCACCCCAAAAGTGTAATTACAATGATTCAAATTTATGACCCTCAAGAATTAGCAAGTTATGTTAATTAGATTTGTCACTCCTGAAGCAGCAGCCATTTTAGCCATGTGGCTGCCTATCAGACTGGCCACAGCTAGTTCCCTAGGAAAGAATGACCCTTGACTCCCTAGATCAGGGGTCCTCAAACTTTTCAAAAGGGACAATTCATGGTCCCTCAGACTGTTGGGGGGCCAGACCAGCTGGGTGGGCATGGCTAGGTGGTTATGTGATTGGGTGGGCGTGGCCAATTTAGCAGTCTATTAAACAATATACACACATTAAACTTTAATTTGTTTTGCTCCTGGGGATGTTTTATTTGCTTTTGTTTGCATGTTGCTGTTTTGGTTGACTTTTCTTTTTACTAGATCGTTTTTTAAGTTGTTTAGGAGTCTAGTGGCCCACTTCAGGAAACTTCAGTTTTGCAGCAATTCTTCTCAGCCCCAAGGAGCTTACAATCAACAAGTCTGTCTGTCTCTCTCTCTCTCTCTTGTCTCTCTCTCTTGCTTTCCTTCCTTCCCTCCCCCCCCTCTCTCTATCTCTGAATCTCTGTCTCTCTCTCTCTGTCTCTGTCCCCTGGGGAAGGGAAGGAACCCCTGAACTGGTGCTGGGTGGTGGGAATCTGATGTCCGGAGGCTGATGAGCGGCGCGCCGAAGACCAGCTGGCTGGCGGGGGGGCTGGGGGAATCTTGTCTCCCCAAAAGTAACACATCTCTTGAAACTTGAAGACTAGTCTGGCTGGCGGGTGGGCAAGCAGGTGACCCTCCTCCAATACAGTCCTCCTGCAGCATTCTGCCAACTGAGGACCCAGTTTGTGGGGGCAATAAGCTGACTTTGTAAATATACAAAAGTATGAAGGCTATTGCTTAACGCATTGTAAGCCGCCCTGAGTCTCCGGAGAAGGGTGGCATATAAAAATAATAATAATAATTAAAAAAAAACTGCGTGGAGGTTCCCAGGAGGCCTTCTGGCGCCCTGTTTTTGGCCTCCCCTGCCTCCAGAAGCACTCTGCTGGCCAAAAATTGGGTGTGCTGAGATCATCTGGGGTCTCCGCGTGGCCCATTTTTGTCCTCCCCCGCCTCCAGTAGTACTCTGACAGCCAAAAACATTGGCCTTACCTTCCAGTTCCAGCTCACGGGGCTTGTGAAGGTAAGTCCTGCACTTGGCTGAAGGGTGAGGGCTGGCGGGTGGGCGGGGCAGCCT
The DNA here is from genome assembly GCF_059756535.1 of Pantherophis guttatus. NCBI lineage: Eukaryota > Metazoa > Chordata > Lepidosauria > Squamata > Colubridae > Pantherophis > Pantherophis guttatus. The sequence continues at coordinate 113,780,528 of NC_142065.1, read as the reverse complement.
TGTCCCATGCAGGGTGGATTAATGGCTTCGACGGGCCATATTTCCCCCTTCTCCCCAGGAGTATAGTCCAATCAGGTCCTGTTCCAATTTTTTTGGAACCTGTTGCCCCTGGTGCTGTGGTAAATTCTTTTCCCTGGGCCACTCTCCTTGAAGGCAGGAAGATAGCTCAGTTTGGCACTTCTGGTTCCTTTCAGTGTCCATACTCCCCAATTTATTTATTTATTTATTTATTTATTTATTTATTTATTTATTTATTTATTTATTTATTATATTTCTATACCGCCTTTCTCCCGTAGGACTCAAAGCGGTGTACAGTCAAGAAAAATATAGATACACATCATAAAATTGCTAATTAAAATTATTATAACATAGATTGGCCCAATTAAATAGAACCTAAAATTAGATAACATTTTAAAAACATTCACATGTTTATATGTTTAGCCCCGCCTGTTGGAACATCAGGGTTTTGAGGGCACGGCGGAAAGCACGGAGATCAGGGATATTTCGTATCTCAGGGGGCAGTTCATTCCAAAGGGTTGGAGCGCTCACAGAGAAGGCCCTCCCCCTGGGAGTCGCCAGTCGGCATAATTTAACTGACGGTACCCTGAGTAGTCCCTCCCTGTGAGAACGAACTGGTTGGTGGGAGGCTATTGGTGGCAAAAGACGGTCTCATAGGTACCCAGGTCCTAAGCCATGGAGTGCTTTAAAGGTGATAACTAACACCTTGAATCGCACCCGGAAGACCACCGGGAGCCAGTGCAGCTCGTGTAGGAGAGGTGTTATATGGGCGCAACGAGCTGCGCCCATAATCATCCACGCGGCTACATTCTGGACCAGTTGGAGCCTCCGGGTGCTTTTCAAGGGGAGCCCCATGTAGAGAGCATTACAGTAGTCCATACAGGAGGTGACTAGGGCATGAGTGACCGTGCGCAAGGCGTCCCGATCCAGAAAGGGACGCAACTGGCGGATCAGGCAAACCTGATAAAAGGCACCCCTGGCCACAGCCGTCAAATGATCTTCTAAAGATAGCCGTGAATCCAGGAGGACACCCAAGTTGCGAGCCCTCTCTGTGGGGAGCAAGATCTCATCCCCAATTGTCAGTGATGGTACCAGCTGACTATACCGGGACGCCGGAAGCCACAGCCGGTCTTGGAGGGGTTGAGTCTGAGCTTGTTTCTCCCCATCCAGATCCTCACGGCCTCCAGGCAATGGGACATCACAGCAAGGGCATCATTGGGGTGGTCTGGGGTGGAGATGTATAGCTGTGTGTCATCAGCATACTGATGAACACTCACCCCGAAACCACGGATGATCTCGCCTAGCGGTTTTACATAAATGTTGAACAGAAGGGGTGAGAGGACTGACCCTTGCGGCACCCCACAAATAAGGTGCCTCGAGGTCGACCTCTGCCCCCCTGCCAACACAAACTGCGAACGGTCAGAGAGGAAGGAGGAGAACCACCGAAGCACGGTGCCCCCTATTCCTAACCCCTCCAGCCGGTGCAATAAGATACCATGGTCGATGGTATCAAAAGCCGCTGAGAGATCTAATAGGACCAGGATAGAGGAGCAACATCTGTCCCGAGCCCTCCAGAGATCATCAACTAATGCGACCAATGCCGTTTCCGTGCTGTATCGTGACCTGAAGCCCGACTGGAACGGATCCAGATAGACAACTTCATCCAGGTATCGGGGTAGTTGTCGCGCCACCACACTCTCAACAACCTTCGCAACAAAGCGAAGATTGGAGACTGGACGATAATTTGATAATATAGCCGGGTCCAGGGAAGGCTTCTTGAGGAGGGGCTTCACAACCGCCTCTTTCAAGGCGGGAAAGACACCCTCACTCAGAAGCATTTATAATCCCCTGGAGCCAGCCTCGTGTAACCTCCCAGGAGGCCAGTACCAACCAGGAGGGACACGGGTCCAATAAACGTGGCAGCGTTAAGCTTGCCCAGAATCCTGTCCACGTCCTCAGGAGCCACAGAATCAAACTCTTCCCAGATAATGCTCTCAAGACCTACCCCCGTCTCCTCCCCTGGATCTACCCAATTGGAGTCCAGGCCTTCCCGAATCTGAGCGACTCATGCAGGAATTGTACAAAATCTTCAGCTCGACCCTGTAAGGGATCTTCCCGTACCCCCACCTGAAGTAGGGAGTGGGTAACCCTAAACAGCGCGGCTGGGCGGTTCTCTGCAGATGCAATAAGAGCGGAGAAGTAGCTAGACTTCACCGCTCTTATCGCCACTAGGTAGGTCTTAATATAAGATCTCACCTGTGTTCAGTCAGATTCAGATCGGCTTGTCCTCCAATCGCTCTCCAGGTGTCTTTTCCGACGCTTCATCTCAGCTCCTCGGAAAACCAAGGAGCTAGACAAGATCGGCATCGGGTCAGAGGCCACAAAGGCACGACGCAGTCCAAGGCCCCAGTAGCCGCCCTGTCCCAGGCAACCACCAGGTCCTCAGTCGAGTCATGAGCCAGAGTCTCAGGAAATGGCCCAAGCTCCGTCAGGAACCTTTCGGGGTCCATCAGGCGCCTGGGACGGAACCATTTGGTTGGTTCCGTCTCCTTGCGGTGGGTGGAAGTGACTTGAAAATCCATGTGAAGGAGAGAATGATCAGACCATGACAAGGGCTTGATGTCTATATCCCCTATTCTTAGATCATTCAGCCACTGATCAGAGACAAAAATCAAGTCCAGAGTGTGATTCCCCAAGTGGGTGGGGCCTTTAATTACCTGGGTCAGGTCCATGGCCATCATGGAAGCCATGAACTCCCAAGCCGTCTCCGACATCTCACCAATGGATGGCAGGTTAAAATCCCCCATAACAATAAGTCTGGGGGTTTCCACCGCCACCCTGGCTATAATGTCGAGCAGCATATAGCATTTCTCACAGCATTCTTTCACACCTCCAGCACTCTTCTCCTCCCAAATGGCCCCTGCCCCCTGCTTATGGCAGTTGCTAGCAAGCTTCAAAGAAAGCAAAGATAGACAGCTGGTATTCAGCCCCCCTTTTCAAAAGTGTTAGCTCTGGGAAAGAAGGAAGAAAATATTAAGTACCGTATTTTTTGGAGTTTAAGATGCATTTCCCCAGTCCCTAAAAGAGGCTGGAAATTTGGGTGCATCTTATACTCCGAATGTAGCTTTTTCGAAGCTTTTTTTCAGCCCTAACAAAGATATCTTCCGCGCTTTACCTGCTCCCTCAAACTCTCAGCTGTGCTTTAGAAGCTTTTTTTTTTTCAGCCCTAACGAGGCGCTAGCAAGTAAAGCGATCTTCCAAGCTTTGCCTGCTCCCTCCGACTCTCAGCTGTGCTTTAGAAGCTTTTTTTTTCAGCCCTAACAAGGTGCTAGCAAGTGAAGCGATCTTCCAAGCTTTGCCTGCTCCCTCCGACTCTTACATATCATACATTCATACATGGCCACCACATATGACAATAAATACCTGGTTGCATTTCCAACCTTTGGCGGACATATTTCTAGATATCTATGCTAATCTTGCCGGTGGCAGATGCTACCTATAGAACATTTTATATAAGTTTAAGTTTTCCTTATATGCAGTGGTCATTGTCATCTTATAATTTCTATCCCAAAGCTTTTGCCATTTATATAATTCTATAGTGTAGCCAAAAATTTTCGCCCATGCTCTCATTTCAGGTGTGCTTCCATTCAAATCCCAAGAAAGGAAACCCCCGACTCCATGTTTGTAGAGAAGAGGTATTTTACTGAGTTTGAAATGATAGCAACGAAAGAAAAGCAAGATCTGACGCAAAAGGCGCGAAAGTTACATATTGAAAGTATCCCCAAGGACCCAGGGTGAATGTCCAATCCCCAACCCAATTTGTGTCATGTAGGCTGTATCTTCAGGTGTTTTCGCCCATCTGGTATTCTGGGATGGTTGACCTTGACTGGGTATAATCAAGTCCATTCAGCTGCGCAGTAGATCATGAGAGCAATCCTCCCTTTTCATTCACACAGGGCATCTCTCTCCAGCTCATATCCCCCCACCCAAATGCCAATCTTCCCATCTCTCCCATTACTATGACAGTTGATAGCAAGGAAGCATCATAGAGGCTGACATTCGGCCCTCCTGCAGTAGAAGTGTTAGCCCTGGAGGAAAACACAAGACAAAAGAGACAAAATAGAAACGAACATAACAACCCAATATAGAGGATATTTTACAATAAGACAACTGCGGCTTATCAGGATATTTAGTGTGAAACAGTTGTAAAAATTGTGGTACTCTGACATCTTGCTCATTCACCCATTCAGATTGAGAAGGAGGAAAATGTTTCCAGGCAACCAAATACTGTACTTTCCCCCTATGCTTCCTGAAATCTAGGATCTCTTTGACCTCGATGTGCTGCTCCCCTTCTATGAGGAGTGGTACAGGAGGGGTAGGTTGATCCAGTCGGAGAGAGGAGGTATGTTCAGGTTTCAACAAGCTAACATGAAAGACAGGGTGAATCCTTTTAAGGGTTTTTTGTAACTCTAGCTGAACTGTCACCGGGTTGACAATCCTGACAATAGGGAAAGGACCCACATACTTAGGCCTCAATTTCTTTGACTTCCGGGTAGTCTGTAAGTACTTAGTAGGCAAAAAAACCCTATCCCCAACTTGGTAGTCTTTCAGCATAGCTCTTTTCTTGTCAGCCTGTTTCTTATGTGCTTGATGAGCCTCATCTAAGGCCTTATGAGTAACAGGCCAGATAAACTGAAGCTGCTCAATCCATTTCACTAGTGAAGGGATGTGGAGTTTCTCCTGTGGCAGCTCAGGAATGGGCTGAGTCATGATCAGAAGCCACTTTGAACGGGGTGAAGCCGGTGCTACTATGGATGGAATTATAAGCGACCTCTGCAAAAGGCAATAAGTCGGCCCAATTGTCTTGCTGATAATTTACATAACATCTGAGGTACCGTTCTAGAACCAAGTTAGCACGTTCACAAGCCCCATTAGTTTGAGAGTGGTGTGCGGAGCTTAGGCCTTGGGCAGAGCCTAACATCTTCAGGAACTCCCTCCAGAAGAGGGAGGTGAATTGTACCCCTCTATCTGAGATAATGCATTCGGGAACCCCATGTAACCTATACACATGTTGAATAAACAGTTTAGCTAGCGTTTTTGCAGAGGGAATCTTGGAACAGGGTACAAAACACATTATTTTCCAAGAAAATAAGTCTGTGATTACCCAAATGACCGTATCCCCCCACCTCGGGCAACTCAATGATGAATTCCATGGATATTTCCTTCCACGGAGCACTAGGGCTAGCAACATTCTGGAGAAATCCAGGTGGCTTTCCAGGTGGCCTCTGAGGATGCACACACAGGACAACTAGTGACATAGGCTTCTGTGTCCTTTTTCAAAGAGGGCCACCAGAACTGCCGTTTAACTAAATGTAAAGTTTTCATGAACCCAAAGTGTCCAGCAGCTTTCAAGTCATGGGCCTGTTGTAATATGGTTCCCTGAAGTCTGGTGGGGACGTACAACTTAGCGCCCACCCATGCTAGGCCATCACAAATAGTGCACTCTTGGATCTTGGAGTCCTAGTGGACAACCATTTAGATATGAGTCAGCAGTGTGCAGCAGCTGCCAAAAAAGCCAACACAGTTCTGGGCTGCGTAAACAGAGGGATAAAATCAAGATCACGTGAAGTGTTGATACCACTTTATAATGCCTTGGTAAGGCCACACTTGGAATATTGCATTCAGTTTTGGTCGCCACGATGTAAAAAAGATATTGAAACTCTAAAAAGAGTGCAGAGAAGAGCAGCAAAGATGATTAGGGGACTAGAAGCTAAAACATGAAGAACGGTCGCAGGAACTGGATATGTCTAGTTTAATGAAAAGAAGGACTAGGGGAGACATGATAGCAGTGTTCCAATATCTCAGGGGTTGCCACAAAGAAGAGGGAGTCAAACTATTCTTCAAAACACCTGAGGGTAGAACAAGAAGCAATGGGTAGAAACTAATCAAGGAGAGAAGCAACTTAGAATTAAGGAGAAATTTCCTGACAGTTAGAACAATTAATAAATGGAACAACTTGCCTCCAGAAGTTGTAAATGCTCCAACACTGGAAATTTTTAAGAAGATGTTGGATAACCATTTGTCTGAAGTGGTGTGGTGTTTCCTGCCTGGGCAGGGGGTTGGACTAGAAGACCTCCATGGTCCCTTCCAACTCTGTTATTCTATTTCTATTTCTAAGACATCATCATTGTGAAGGGCAACCATCCCTTCCGGAGCCATGGTGACACACCTCACTTTAGCTGCTTCTGAAGCAAAATCCTCCCCATACTTCTGCATGTGATTCCAAACGTGGGCTAGGAAGAATCCTAGAGCTTTGGGATCCCCTCCGTATTTTACTCCCAGCTGAGGAACTTTTGGAATTTGTTGCCTCTGGGGGACTGCCCCCTCCCGCCGGAGGGCCTGGGCTACTGCAGCCACTTGAATTCCTGCAGCCTGTGCTGGGCCCAGCTGAGCTATAGGAATCACTTCTGGATTTGCTGCTCCCCCAACCTCTACATGCACAGGCAGAGCATACCTTTCCTGTGCTGTCCGGCTTTCAAGAGCTTCATGAAGGAGATGCAGGGCCTGAGTCAGCAGGAGGTCTTCTTTGTCCTCTTCCTGCCAGGCAACCTCTCCACACCAGTGTCTGGCAGCAGTTATTCCAGAGGGGAGCGCCTCTGGAATTTCCATTTGTCCTACACCCAATGACCATTTGGCTTGGACTGGTTTCTCCTCAAGTTGCAACTCTGATAGCCATTCAGTCTCCTCCCAACCATAGTGGGACTGGGGGAGAGTTGACGCTGTGGCTTCCATGTCTTCTTGATCACTGCCCTGATTAGACATTCTTTGCTCAGCCCCCATGGTAGAGTTGATCTCTGGGTTGTCTGATAAAGCAGATCTTGCTTAATGTCAGGTGTGCCTCCATTCAAATCCCAAGAAAGGAACCCTTGACTTCATGTTTGTAGAGGAGAGGTATTTTTACTGAGTTTGAAATGATAGCAACGAAAAAAAGCAAGATCTGAAGGAAAAGGCACGAAAGTTACATATTGAAAATATCCCCAAGTCCCTCCCCCAAGGACCCAGGTTAAATGTCCAATCCCCAACCCAATTGATGTCATGTGGGCCGCATCTTCAGGTGTTTTCGCCCATCTGGTATTCTGGGATGGTTGACCTTGACTGGGTATAAACAAGTCCATTCAGCTGTGCAGTAGATCATGGGAACAATCCTCCCTTTTCGTTCACACAGGGCATCTCTCTCTAGCTCACATCCTCCCCACCCAAATGCCAATCCCGCCCCCATTACTATGGCAGCCAATAGCAAACAAGCATCATAGAGGCTGACAGTTTCTTTAACTTGTTCATCTTCCATTTTAAAGCTTAGTAAAAAACTATAGTTTCCTTATCAATTTTTCATCTGTCCCTAATAGTATTTGATCAAGTATTGTTGGCTCTTTATAAAAAAACCCATATTTTCATGTCTTTCTCATATCTTCATTGTATTTGCAAGTGCAGCCACCATACTAGGTCCACCCTTTGGTTCTGTCTACTTTTAAGTTCCCCTTCCTCATTTATTGTATTATTATGTATTGTAGTCTTTGTAGGCTACAATTTTTTCCAAATTGACAAGATTTGGATGTATCAATGTGTAAGGTCCTGCCTCTCCTCCCTGTTCAAGAAAGCACGAATTCTTGAAACAGCAGCATTTCAAAAATCATATAATTGTTATATGATGAGATTTGGAAAATTGTAAGCACAAAATGATTTTAACCGATCGAGATGCTGTCTATAATTGTTTGTAAGGATGATATTTTTAAGTTGTTTTTTATTTTAATTTAAAAATATTTTTTTTTCAAAAAAAGAAGAAGCTTTTATTGAAAGGAAGTGATTGCAAGACAAAAGAGAAAGCAGGATCTATGTTCCTCTTAGGCAATTCCGTTAGGATAAAGGAGTTAGAAACCCCTCCTCTGAGTTCGAACATGTGAAGATGCTGTGAAAACGGTCATCCTGGGAAGGAGATAAGGGACTGTTCCCAGGTGCTTCTTTCAGGAGGCTTCAGAGTGGAGACAAAACAAATGGCCCTCCCACCCTACACATTTCCCAAAGGTAAATCAAAGCACAGGGCAGAGTTAGGTTATAAACTAAGGGATTACAGGATATGTAAGAAACAGGAAGAGGGTAATAAGTGAATAAATGATCCAGGCTCCCCTCCCCACAGAAATGGCAGTATCATGATAGGGATCTGACATGCTGCCCCTCTAGAAAAATGAGAGATCCACCTGTAAAGAAAGCACAAAGAGAAACAACACAGTGAGTTATTTGGATTTGTTAGGGTACTGTGAGTGGAACTTTTTCAGTAATGTGGGGGCCCTAACATGTTTTTTAGCTACCCACTCATTCTGGGAGGGGGCTAAATGCTTCCAGACTACTAGATATTGTGTGGAGCCATGGTGTGTGTGTGAGTCTAGGATTTCCTTAATCTCGAAGTGTTGTTCCCCCTCCATCATAATAGGGGTTGAAGGAACGTCTGCAGGTGGCCTTAGAAGCGAGGTAATTTCTGGTTTCAGTAGGTTGCAGTGAAACACTGGGTGGACCCGCCTAAGTGTTTTGGGGAGGAGTAATTCCATTGTTACTGGGTTAATGATCCTAGTGATAGGGAAATGCCCTATGAATTTAGATCCCAACTTTTTGGAGGTTTGCAAGGACTGTAGGAATTTGGTGGATATGTAGACCTTATCACCTATTTTTAAAGGTTTTGGTTCCATTCTTTTTTTTTTTTTTTCTCAGCCTGAGCTTTAAAAGTGGCCATAGCCTTGCTCAGAGCTAATCTTACTACTGGCCAGGTATTTTGCAGTTGTTGTATCCACTCCTTAAGGGAGGGTATGGTTGGTCTCTCTACTGGTAGTTCTGGCATTGGGGTAAAATCTTGGTCTGTTGCATCTCGAAATGGGTTGAATCAAGGGCAGGAGGTCAGTCCAATTATCTTGCTGATAGTTAATAAAACATCTCAAATATTGCTCTAGAACACTGTTTGTTCTCTCTATCCCATCATTAGTAGCCAGATGGTGACTCAAACTCAGGCCTTGGCCAGTACCTAGAAGGCCCAGAAAAGCTTTCCAGAACTTTGAAGTGAACTGAAACCCACAATCAGATATTATCCTTTGTGGGGCCCCATGCAGCTGATAAATGTGCTGCAGGAATTTTTGCAAGTGCTTTGGCAGGGGATAAAATAGGCCTGCTTGGAAAACAGGTCCGTTACTGTGGAAATTGGGATCGTAGAAACACCCAGGAGCATAGAAGAGTCCAAAGGCAGATGCATGAATAAATGTGATAAATGTATTTATTCATATAACAAAACATATTAACTATATACAAAGGCTATCTTAATATTCATTAGGATAGGGGGTACATAGCGTGTGTGACTACCCTTATCAAAGATCATGTCTCATGGAGAACAAACGTAAAAGAGAGCATGGTGGAAAGGTTAGAGGGGGTTTTATACTCAGTGTAAGCCCCTCCTCTCCACATAGGGGTGGGGGCACTTTCTGCCTCCACTAGTGTCTGTATGATACATGTGCCAATGGCTTGCAAATACTTGACAGTTCCCCTCCTTGCGAGCCAATGGCATGCAAACATACAAATGCAATGCACAACAGATTTTACCCTGTGAGACATAACTTTTTACACAGATCTTTGTGCCTATCTGCTGGTAGAGGTTTTGTGAAAATATCAGCTGTTTGATATTTGGTCTGACAATGTGATAAAGATATAAACCCCATCTCTACTAGTTGCCTAACATTTTGATAGCGGATATCAATATGTCTGGACCTTTTTCCCACCGCATAGGCTTTGGCAATGCCTATGGCCCCGGTGTTGTCTTCTATAATTTGGATGGGCAAAGTCGGTGGTGTCCAGATGCTAGAAATTAAGGCATCAAACCATATCAGATCGTTCCCTGCCTCTGATAAGCATGCATATTCGGCCTCAGTGGTGGAGCACGAAACAAATTTCTGTTACCCCACATGCCAATGGATGGGTGCCTCATTTAATAGTACCAAGAAGCCCGAAGTACTCCTACATGTCTTGGTATCTCCGGCCCAGTCCGCATCCGCGAAGCATTTTAATTGGGCCTTGTCTCTATTCTCAGGTTCCAAGCGAAGCACGTAATCTGCTGTGGTCTTGAGATACCTTAATAGCTTTTTAATGGCCAACCAGTGGAACTGGGTAGGATGTTCCACTTGTCTAGATAGCAGGTTTACGGCCAGGGCAATATCTGGACAGCTCCAGTTACTTATATATAGTAATGAGCCGATCACTGACCTAAATAGAGTATTATTTTGGAACTCTGGGCTATCCTTGTGTGCCAATCCATAATAGTCGGTCTGCATTGGGATAGCCGTTGGCTTGCTATCTTCCATTTTACATTTCACCAAGAGTTCCTCTATCTTTTCCTTTTGGGAGAGAGCAAAACCTTTTGGTGTAGTGATGATTTGTACGCCTAGGTACTTGTCCACATATCCTAAAGACTTTAGAATGAACTTTTTTTGTAGGGTCCTGGCAAATATAATACATCCCCCCTTGTCAGGCCCTATATATAAAAGGTCATCGACATACACTAGGACTTTCTCCAGCCCCCCTTTGGTATCCCTTGTGAAGGTACATTTATCAGCTGGAGATGGATGGAAACCCAGTGATTTGAGAGTTTTAGTCAGGCATTTGTACCACAGTCTGCCTGATTGTTTGAGGCCGTACAAACTTTTCTTCAGAAGCCAGGTGTGGCCTTCCTGCCGTTGAAATCCGGGGGCACCTCTGACGTAAATTTCTTGTTTTAGATGTGCGTGTAAATAAGCAGTTTGCACGTCAAATTGAAAAATGTGTTCCCCATGTGCTGCTGCGGTGACCAAAGCAGCCCTCACACTTTCCGCTCTCACGGTGGGGGAGTATGTTTCATCAAAGTCCTGCAAGTAGCGCTGTGCGTAGCCTTGTGCTACCAGCCGGGCCTTATAGAGGAGTTTGTTGTTGGGCATTGGCTTGACCTTGTAGACCCAACGGGTGCCAATTGCTTTCCTCTTTTTGGGGACTTCCATGGGGATGAAGACTTTCAATTTTTTAAGACTGTCCATTTCCCGCTCCATTGCCACCCTCCATCTGCACTGTTCTTCCTCGGGAAGCTGGAGGACATCTGAGTACGTTTTAGGGGCCATGGTAATGCTGTTGACCGAGGCAACACAGCCAATGTCCAACCTTTTGGGTGGCACCCCTTTATTGGAGCGTTTTGACTGTCTGGGAAATTGCCACTCACCAGCATCATTGTCATCCGGAGCATCGGTGTCAGAATTGGAGCTGCCGGAGGTATCTTTCCAATCAAAATGGGGCGGGCCTCTGTCCCAGGCGCTGCGAAGATATGGTCGTTTAGGTGAGGCAGGAGGTGTGAAGTCACCCAGGGATTCCTTGTCTGAATCGTCAGAGTCAGGTAGGGATTCATCACCATCCGGATCTTCGCTGGTCAGTTGTTTGGAGTTTGTTGGTTCATCCTCTTCAGGTGGTGCTGCTTGTTCAGTGTCGCTTCTAATAGGGGAATAACCAGGTTCATTGGAATGAATTTTTGACCAATTTGACCCCTCCTCAAAGAAAGCTGATCTAGAGACAATGACAAGGTTATTTTTGTCTACAAACCTAAAGGCCTTGCTGCCGGTTGCATAACCTATAAATCTGAGCCTCCTTGATGCCTTGCCCCCCTTTCTTCTGAGGTGCTTGGGAATATGGACCCAGGCATAGGAACCAAAAATTCTCAGGTATGAGAGGCTAGGTTTCCTTCCATGGACCAGGAAGTATGGGGTTTGGTTAATGGCACTACTCCACGTCCTGTTGACTAGATAATTAGCCATTTTGACCGCTTCTGCCCAAAAAACTTGGCTCATGTCAGCATCTGCAAGTAGGCAGTTCATTATATTCTGCAGCATACCATTTCTCCTTTCTACAATGCCATTCTCGGACAGAGTTCGAGGGGATGATTTAAAATGGAGGATACCTCTCTCCTTCATCCACTTTTCAAAAGTCTTGGATGTAAACTCAGTCCCCCTATCACTCTGCACCTGAGCGATGCACACCTTGTGTTGCATTTGAATCTGGTTGTAAAGATATTTGAAGTTGGTAAAGACTTCAATTTTGTCCTTTAAAATAAATACATGGCCATAACGAGAGTAATCATCTACTACTGTTAAAAAATAACGCCCCCTACCAAGGGAGGGTCTAAAAGGACCAACCAAATCCATGTGTATCAGCTGATAAGGATACCTTGCACGACGGGAAGAGACCTTAGGTATAGCAGCAATTTTAGATTTTGCTGCCTTACAGATGGCACATTCCAAATAGGTATTACAATTCTTTATCTTAAGCCCATCAGAAAAATCTTGCATTTTCTTAATGCCAGGAAGCTGGCATGGCCGAGCCTGCGGTGTAATATATGAGCACAATCCAAATGTAAAGGTTTACCCATGCATACTTTGTCAACCTTATGTATCTTGGTCTGTTCAGTAATGAGAGTAGGCACTGGATTAATGGTCACCTTAGAGTTCCTCAGGGTTGGCTGAGGAGTTGTGACCTTAATGGGCTCAACCTTAATGGCTTTGGATGTCCTAGGAGCTGGTTTAAAAGCTTCATTGGTTTTAGGTCCAGGGTCCTTGAGTTTGGACAACCTGGGGGCTGGCACAGAAGCTTTCTGCTCTATACCCGGCTGAATTAGCCAACTATCGTCCGGTCTCCAACCTTTGTTTTGTGGCGAAGGTTGTTGAGAGCGTGGTGGCACGACAGCTTCCCCGACACCTGGATGAAGCTATCTATCTGGACCCGTGCCAGTCGGGCTGCAGGCAGGGGCACAGCACAGAAACGGCATTGGTCGCGTTGGTGGATGATCTCTGGAGGGCTCGGGACAGGGGTTGTTCCTCTGTCCTAGTCCTATTAGACCTCTCAGCGGCTTTTGATACCATCGACCATGGTATCATGCTGCGGCGGTTGAGGGGGTTGGGAATAGGGGGCACCGTTCTGCGGTGGTTCTCCTCCTTCCTCTCCGACCGCTCGCAGTTTGTGTTGGCAGGGGGACAGAGGTCGACCTCGAGGCATCTCGCATGGGGAGTGCCGCAAGGGTCGGTCCTCTCGCCCCTCCTGTTCAACATTTATGTGAAGCCGCTGGGTGAGATCATCCGTGGTTTTGGGGTGAAGTGTCACCTGTACGCTGACGACACTCAGCTGTACATCACCACCCCAACGATGCCCTTGATGTGATGTCTCGCTGCCTGGAGGCCGTGCGGGTCTGGATGGGGAGGAACAGGCTCAGACTCAACCCTTCCAAGACCGAGTGGTTGTGGCTCCCGGCGTCCCGATATAGTCAGCAGGTGCCATCGCTGACTATTGGGGGTGAATCTTTGCCCCCCACAGAGAGGGCTCGCAATCTGGGTGTCCTCCTGGACGCACGGCTGTCTTTAGAAGAACATATGACGGCCGTGGCCAGGGGGGCCTTTTATCAGGTCCCCCTGATTCGCCAGTTGCAGCCCTTTCTGGATCGGGACGCCCTGCGCACAGTCACTCACGCCCTTGTTACCTCCCGGTTGGACTACTGCAATGCTCTCTACATGGGGCTCCCCTTGAAGAGCACTCGGAGGCTCCAGAATGCGGCCGCGCGGGTGGTTATGGGTGCAACCCGTTGCGCCCACGTGACACCCCTCCTGCGCGAGCTGCACTGGCTCCCAGTGGTCTTCCTGGTGCGATTCAAGGTGTTGGTTACCACCTTTAAAGCGCTCCCTGGCATAGGACCCGGGTACCTTCGAGACCGTCTTCTGCCACCAATAGCCTCCCACAGGCCAGTCCGCTCCCACAGAGAGGGTCTGCTCAGGGTGCCATCGGCCAAGTCATGTCGGCTGGCGACACCCAGGGGGAGGGCCTTCTCTGTGGGAGCCCCAGCCCTGTGGAATGAACTGCCCCCGGAAATTCGTAACATTTCTGACCTCCGGGTATTTCGCTGTGCACTTAAGACCCTATTGTTCCGCCAGGCTGGGTTAGTAATATAATTTTAAATTGGATGTTTTAAATTTTTGGGGTTTTAAATTAAGCCAAATTTATTTAATATTTTTAAATTATTTTAAATTGATGTTTATTCTGTTTTTAATTAGGCTGTACACCGCCCTGAGTCCTTCGGGAGAAGGGCGGTATAGAAATAAAATTATTATTATTATTATTATTATTATTATTATTATTATTATTATTATTATTATTATTATTATTATTATTATTATTATTATTATTATCTGGGCGTTAGCTCCCTGAGCCCTCTTGTTAGGTTTCTTGTGCCTTTTGACCTTTGCTTTTGGGGAAAAATAAGGCAAATTGTTGATTTTTACAATATCGCCAACAACACCCCCACTTTCGAAAACATAACCTCCACCCTTCTCAAAAACCAGTTTTACATTTTTATCCTCAGTCAATTTTAAGATGCTTAAAAGGTTGTTCTTGATTGAGGGAACATACAGTGCCCCTGTGACATCTCCTATACCAGGCACATTGATCACGCCTTCCCCCGTTACCTCTGCCTTGTCCCCAGTGGCAACTTTTACTGAGGACTTGAGTGGGTGTAAAACCTTAAATCGTTGCTTCGTGTTGGCTATATGCGTTGATGCACCTGAATCAAGAAGCCACAGCCCCTCAGCATCCTTTACCTGGGAGGTGTGATTGTCACTAGTGACACTACAGAATTGGTATCCTTTATGACCACCTCCCCCTCTTCCACGGCCTCTTTTATTTTTATTGTGCTTAAGTCCAGCCGTGTTGGCCCTAGAGCGAGGGCACTCCCTTTTAAAGTGACCTTGTATGCCACAGTCAAAGCAGGTGGGAAGGGTATTAATCCTTTCACTTGTGTCCTGGCGCCTCCTCTGAGGCCTAGGCCTGTGATATGCCTCCTTCATTTCTTGTTGTTCCTCATCTCTGCGCCTTAAATCTTCCTCAATAAAGCGGCCAGAAAAGTATTCTATATGTCTTTGTTCCCTAGAAACCCCTTCTAGAGAAATAATAAAGGGACTCCAGGATTTATCTAGGGAGTTCAACATCACACTAATTAAAGTGGATTCAGAAACAGGCTCCCCCCTCTGTATAAGCTCATCCCTCATGGCTTTAAGCATTGCCAAATGTTCCCCCATTTTGACACCAGGTTTGAGTTTATAGTTGTGGAAAATTCTTGACAATCTGCTGGTTGCAGCCATATTGTCACTATGGAACAAATTATATAGGGCAGTCCAAACTTCCTGAGCTGTGAGGCCGTCTGAAAGACTGGCATACAGAGCTGTGTCTATAGAACTTAACAGGGTTGTGTAAGCTCTTTTATGCAGGAACTCAATTTCAGGGCTCCAAGGTAAAGGGGGTGGTCTTTTGATCATGTCCAGAGTATTTTCTCTTAAGAGAATTATCTGAATCTCTTTACACCATTTTTTAAAATTCTGACCACTTAAATGTAATTTTTCAAAATTATTTGGCAAAGTTACAAAATTATTGCCATTAAACTGCATGGGGAGTTGTTCAAATGGCTGAAAAGAGCCTGTTGTGAATGGCATCGGGATCCCTAAGCCTGGGATCGATTGCTTAGGTCTGGCTCCTTTTTGTAGTCCTTCCGTAGTTTGAAGCAACTGGGCACGTGCAGGAAATGGAGCATGCTCCAAAGCCTTTTCTTGTTGGAGCTCCAATCTTCCTCTCTGAGCTCTGAAGTCAGGTCTGGCTGGAGCTTCAACATAGGCCTGAACATCAGCTGTGTGGCGGGGAAACCTTGGAGGAGTGGGAAGAAGGCCTGGAGATCTTTCTGGAGACTGGAGGCCCATCAGATGAGGTCCATGGGCTGGATAGGCCTGGAAATGTCTCTGGATCTCCTCTTCTCCATCAGAGGAGCAGGATTGCAGCTCCGGATCATCCCAGCAGGACCGGAAAGGTGTGGAGGCCTCAGCCTGGGCCTCTGTGGAGCATTCAGTGAATGGTGAGCGCCTCTGCAGTGGGGGGTGGGAGGCTGCAGGTCCATCTGGGTTCCTCCGGGGGTGGGAGGTTGGATTTGGGACCCTCCTTGAGTGGGCAGCTGGTTCTGGGACCTCGGGGTGGCCGGTGGGTGGTTGCTCCATAAGTTCCAGGGCAGCGACCAGGGCCTCTATGGCCTCTTTGATGTTTGCCTTGGCAGGCGGGGCCTGGCAAGGGGCTTGTGGGTTCGGAGTGGTCCTCTGGGCCACTGGAATGCTGAACTGACTGGCTGGCATTGTAGGCCTGGGCTGTGGAGCTGGGGATGGCCTGGCTCGTGGTTCTGGCAAAGTGCCCAGGGGAGCAGCCATCTTGGAGGAAGTTGCCTCCGGAAGTGGCCTGGTGGCCATTTTGTTTGGTGGGAAACTGGGTGGGGCAGGAGTCTCTCTGGCAGCAGGCGCCATCTTGGAGAGATCAGGCAGGGGAGTCCTTACCGGGATGGCAGGCATCTCTGGTGCTGCCTCCTCAGGCCTCTTTCTGGCTGCTGCCCTTGTCTTCAGGAGGAAGGCGAGCGCTGCTCGGCACTCCTCTTCTGACATCTCAGCCACTTGCCTGTCCAGGCTTTCATCTTGTCCTTCTGCCCCCTCTTCGTCAGTGCTGAAGAAGCCTTCTCCAACATTGCCTGGCTCGGCCCCTGGGATCTCTTGCTGATCTGGGTGGCCTCTGGCTGCCAGGGTGTAGCTGGATGGAAACCCCCTTCAATGTTTTCCATCGTTGATTCAGACTGGGGCTGCTGTGAAGTTCTCCTTCGTTGAAGGCCTCTGGTCACAACAGGGGAGCTTCTCTCACAGGTTATTTTGGAGGGCATCTCGCCTTTTCAACAGCTCCTGGAGTGGAGTTCTGCTACCATTCCCTCTGCTACCATTCTGTGGAAATTGGGATCGTAGAAACACCAGGAGCATAGAAGAGTCCAAAGGCAGATGCATGAATAAATGTGATAAATGTATTTATTCATATAACAAAACATATTAACTATATACAAAGGCTATCTTAATATTCATTAGGATAGGGGGCACACAGCGTGTGTGACTACCCTTATCAAAGATCCTGTCTCATGGAGAACAAACGTAAAAGAGAGCATGGTGGAAAGGTTAGAGGGGGTTTTATACTCAGTGTAAGCCCCTCCTCTCCACATAGGGGTGGGGGCACTTTCTGCCTCCACTAGTGTCTGTATGATACATGTGCCAATGGCTTGCAAATACTTGACAGTTACAACCCAAATGACAGTATTCTCCCCACTTTTGGGCAGCTCTATAATAAAATCCATAGAGATCTCCAGGCTGCTGAAGGCTCGGCTATGGTTTGTAAGAGTCCAGGGGTTTTGCCCTGCCTTCTTTTCGCTGCTGCAGGGCAACTGGCAACATAGCTCTCTATGTCCTTCTTGAGGTATGGCCACCAGAACTTTTAATAAGGTGCAGGGTTTTCACAAAACCGAAGTGGCCAGCCAGTTTGGAATTGTGGCATACTTTCATGAGAGGAAGCCTCTGGCTATCTGGAATTTATAATTTACCCCCCAACAAAGCCAGGTCATCTTTAAGTAAACATGTATTTTAATGGGCTTGGGACCAGTCATCATTAAGTAGGGATTGTTGAAACTCCTGAATGGTGGCATTGTCCGCTAGGAGGTCTTGTTTAGCTTGCTCCTGGTTATCACCTTGGCTACCAGCTGGGAGGCTGGGAGCAGGGGTTTGATCACCTTGGGTTTTTTGCTATTATACTGTGGCTTTCTGGACAGTGTGTCTGCTAGAAAATTCTTCCGCCACCCAGGAAAGTATTTAAGACTGAAGTCAAAACACTTAAAATATTGAGCCCAGCACACTTGTTTTGGGGAGAGTGTCAGGGTTCTGACCGAAGGCCTAGTTAAATCATGGGCCTCAAGCCAAGCTTCAAAAGAAATCCAGTTATTTATTAGGAGCTTCATGTCGGCATGAACTAAGTGAAAACAAGCAATTTTGCGGGTTGTAGAAGTCACTTCCTCTGGCCACTGTGGGTCCCCCTGGAGATGAGCTTCACATTGCTGCTGGAATGTGCTTTGTTTTGACTGAAATGCAAGTTCCTCGATGCAGCTGCAAGGCTCAGTTTTCCCATCCCTCTGCCTATGGCAACTTGAGAGCAGGCCAGGAATGCTTCGCGAGTTGACATTGAGTTTCCACAGGGTCTTAATGGCCTTCAGATTTTTATCGTCAGTCCACACTTCGAAAGGGATTTTGTTCCCTCTAGGAAATGTCTCCAGGTAAGGAGACCCCATTGCACTGCATATGCCTCTTTCTCGCAGATAACCTATCTCTGTTCAGTGTCTGTTTAATTTTTTAGCAGTATGCACAGGGTTGTACTTGGCCCTGTTCATTTTCTTGTAGTAGGACTGCCCTAACAGCCACATCGCTGGAGTCTGCCTGTATGACAAAAGGTTTTTCTGGGTCTGGGTGCTTTAGGACTGGCTCATCTGAGAATAATTGTTTCAGTTTATCGAATGTCGCCTGGCATTCCATAGTCCAGTTTAGGGACTGCTTTGGCTTGTCTCCCCATTTTGTTTTCAAAACATTAGTGATGGGGAATGCAATTTGTGCAACAGCCGGGAAAAGTTGTCGATAGAAGTTTGCAAACCCCAGGAAACTCTGCAGTTGCTTGTGCATGCGGGGAGGGATCCAGTCAATCACCGCTTGTACTTTCCCTGGGTCCATCTCTATGCCCTTGTGGGATATCTGGTATCCCAGGTAGTCTATCTTATCCTTGTGGAATTCACATTTAGACACTTTTGCATAAAGCTTAGCAGCACAGAGTTTGTTTAGGACTGGCCGGACAAGTTTTACATGCTCTGTTTTTGTTTTGGTGTGTATTAAAATGTCACCTAAATACACCCAAGCCCCTTTGTATAGGTTGGGTGTCAGCAACCTGCAGCTCCAGAGCTGCATGCACCTCTTTCATCCCTCTGCTGTGGGTCCCTGTCACCAGAGCCTTAGTGCGGAAGCGAAACATCGTTTTGCCTTCATCACAGTACATTTGCTGTTGCAGCCTCCATGGCCTGCCCACTGCTCTCGCAGTGCCTTGTATAGTGCAGTGAAATTTAGAATGCTTCACAATGGGGGAGAAGGGGTCCCCTCCTCCTGGAGCCCATTATGACATGGAGCCATAATATGACCCTGCATTGTCATCAGCTCACTCTCACCCCCTGGATGTCAGTTGCTTTTCCTGCAGAGCTGCCAGTGTTGTGATGCCCCACCTCCCCACCAGCCAGCTGGTCTTCGGCTCTCCACCAACCAACTGATCGCTGGCGCACTACTCCTCAGCTCCTCAGCCTCCGGACGTCAGATTCCCACCACCCAGTACCAGTTCAGGGGTTCTACCCCCCAAGGAGTGGGGGGGAGAGAGAGAGAGAGGGAGAGGGAAAGAGAGAGAGAAAGACAAAGATAAAGGGAGAGGGGGAGAGAGGGAGTGGACTGGTGGATGCTGGCTACTGAGTATTCTCCCTACTTCCGGGTCACATAGGAGGGAGCTGCACGCATGATTGGGTGATTATAGTATAAAAGGTGGTGGGGGCAGGTAGCCTTAACAATATGTTCTTTATTGATTGTCAGTGCATGCCAGAAAGAAATAAAGAAGGCAGCAACAGACCAGGTTTTTGTCTTTTCTTTTTCTTTAGTCTGGAACCTGACACCGCTGACATCCATATCATATCTATTGTAGACCAAGATTGATGTCTGTTAGAGTAAAATGTATAATATTTTTCTCACTATAAGACACAGTTTCCCCCCCCCCAAAAATGGATGGAAATGTCTGTGCGTATTACAGAGCGAATATTGCGAGGGGGAGGGGGTTGGTGAATGATGCCGCCTGTCACTGCCGCTGCCTTTCACTGTTTCTACTGTTTGCCGCCACCAGGGAACACTGGCGCCTTCGCTGGTGAGCAGCTGATTGGCAGTTGGATCAGCCTCCCAGAATACCACTGATCAGCTGTTCTAGGCAGCAGGATTCGCAGCCGCTTGCCACCCCATTTGCCGCCACTGCTGCCGCTGCCACTGCCACTGCTGCCGCTAAACACTGCCAATGCTAATCACATGCGACAGGAGTGGTAGCAGTGGTGAGCGGTGCTGGTGGCAGCAGTGGCAACTGCAGCAGCGGTGATGATAGATGATGAGCAGTGGCAATAGGTGCTAGGCAGTGGCGGCAATGATCCCCGCTGCCTAGAACAGCTGCCTTGAACAGCTGATTGGCAGTATTCCGGGAGGCTAATCCAACCACCAATCAGCTACTCGGCAGTGAACGCACCAGCGTTCACCAGCGGCAGCAAACAGTAGTGGTGGTGACAGGCAGTGGCAGTGATAGGCAGTGGCCAAACCCCTCCCTCCGCAATATTCCCTCTATAACATGCACAGGCATTTCCACCCACTTTGGGGTGGGGGGGACTGCGTCTTATAGTGCGAAAAATTCAGTACATTTTACTCTAACAGATATCAAT
Organism: Pantherophis guttatus; assembly: GCF_059756535.1. Taxonomy (NCBI): domain Eukaryota; kingdom Metazoa; phylum Chordata; class Lepidosauria; order Squamata; family Colubridae; genus Pantherophis; species Pantherophis guttatus. The sequence goes on along the minus strand of NC_142065.1, from coordinate 113,760,034 downwards.
CTTGGTCTACAATAGATATGATATGGATGCGGCGATCTGTGGTGGCGGCAGTGGCAAGAGGTGGCAGAAGTGAGTGGTGGTGATAGGCAGTGGCGATCCCTGCCACCTAGAACAGCTGATCGGCAGTATTCTGGGAGGCTGATCCAACTGCCAATCAGTTGCTCAGCAGCAAAGGCTGCAGTATTCCCTGGCGGTGACAGCAGCTCAGTTGACAGGTGGTGGGTGCTATGGAGTGGAGCCCTGACAAGCCCTGTGCTGGGGCTGCGATAACGTGCTGAAGACAACCAGGCTGTTTGCTGTTTGCTGCAAGGACAGTAGCCAGATGAATACCGGATGGATGCTGGGAGGCAGAGGCAGATTTTTTTTTTCTTTTTTTCCTCCTCTAAAGCTAATGTGACTCTTATGGTCCGGTGCATCTTATAGTGCCAAAAATATGGTATATTGATTTTTCCCTGGGTTTATTTCTTTCCAAGTATCCTGTATACCTATTTCTTCCACCATCTTAAAAAAAAGTTCTAAGTAAGGTCTTTCTTGGTTTTTTTTACACATTTTACTACTTTTATAGTCAGGTTTTGTATCAAATATTGCATTAAACTCTCCTATGAGACAGATATTTTCATACTCTGTTTCAAGTATCTTCTTGTGAAGCTTTTTATAAAATTCTTCCTGTCTATTATTTGGCACATATATTGCTACTAAAAGTATCTGTTTCTGATTTAATGTCACTTCCACCATCAAAATTCTTCCTTCTTCCTCTTTAAAGATTTGTTTAGCATTTATTGTTTCTTTAATATATAACACCACCTCTGTTTTCTTTTATTGTGATAGCGAGGTGTATAGTTTCCCCAATTTAGAATACTCCAATAATTTATTATTGTGCTTTTTGTAAAGATATTGGCTGAATTTGTTCTTGAAGGGTTGAGCAAAGACTGAGGCGGGACCCGAGTTTATCAGGTAACGTTTATTCTAACAAGTTTAACATTCCAGCAACAGTCACAACAGAAGCAATTGTGCCTGTTTGACAGCTCTTTTATACAAGCTGTCAAACAGTTTAGCCAATCAGGAACAAGGTAAGAACTTCTCATTCTCCACTAGGAGAACGGACCATGGAGAGGACTTAGGACACGACACTCCTTCCCATCTTGTCTGCACATGCGTAGTCCTGGACGTACGCCGGCTGACGCCGGATCCGGCCTGATTGTCTAGGGCCTGGAGCCTGCAACTGCTCTGATTGGGGCAGTTCTCCAGTTATTATTGGACTCTCAGCGGCCCTCTCTGTTGCTGAAAGGTCTGATCACTCCAGACTCATTTCCATGGCTGCAGGTAAGTGATCAGGTTCCTTTTCTTCCATGTGTCCAGGTTCAGTTGGCAGTGGGCTGTCTGGCTCTTGCTGCATGTTTTCTAGTGCAGTCTCTTCAAGCTGTTGTCGGTTTGAGACACTCCATCAGGCCCATAGTTGATCCCTATGGTAACGCCATACTCGTCTTTGGCCCATATCCACCTTATAACAATGAGTCTGCTTACAGGAAGGAAGTACAAGGCCTGACATTGTGGTGTAATGAAAATAATCTCACACTCACACTTAACACCACAAAAACTAAAGAACTTATAATTGACTTCAGGAGGAAGAGAGATGTACATCTACCATTGTACATAAATGGTGAGGAGGTGGGGAGGGTGGGTAGTTTTAAATTTCTGGGCATTTATATCTCGGAGGACTTCTCATGGACTATGAATGCTAACATGCTTGTGAAGAAGGCACAAAAAAGGCTGTACTTCCTGAGAATGCTCAGGAAGATAAATCTATCTCAGCATCTACTTCTGTCCGACTGTCGCAGCACCATTGAGAGTGTTCTGACATATGGCATTCTTGCATGGTATGGACCATGTAGCGGACAAAAAAGCTCTTCAGAGAATCATTAAAACTGCCCAGAATATCATCGGACTCCAGCTACCAGCCCTGGACAACATCTTCGAATCTCGTTGTTTGAGAAAGTTGCATAACATTCTCAGAGACTCTTCCCATCCTGCTTACAATCTTTTTGGACTGTTGCCTTCTGGAAGAAGATACAGAACAATTAAAACTCGGACCACACATTTTCTGAATAGTTTTTATCCCAGAGCTATAATTGCACTCAACGATGAACTAAAGGGCCACCATCAGTGAGCTGTTGGACAGTATTACTTGGTCTGTTGTGTGGATATTTGGGTGGTTTAGGGGTGGAAAATTGTGGTGGGTGGGAGTGTGTTTGTTTGTTTGTTTGTTTGTTTATTTATTTATTTATTTATTTATTTATTTATTTATTTATTTAATAAAATGTATATGCCGCCCTATCTCCGAAGACTCAGGGCACCTCACAACAATAAAACAACCAGTTAAAAATATGAAATACATAATATATAATTTATATTTAAAAACCCCAAATCTGGACTTCCAGTTGGCTCCGCGGACTTCACTGACGCTCCTCCGTGGGCGCCTGATCCCCGGTACCGTAAAAGCCCCAGAACAGCCGAAAAACAGCTGTCTGGGGCTTGGAAACCCTCTCCCCAGGCAAAGGGGAGAGAGAAGAGCCGGCAGAAGCCCCCCAAGTGCCCTAGGAGAAATCTTGGGGCATGAAGGGCGAGGGCTCCCTAGAAGTCTGTTAATCTGCTCCGGACCTGGGAAGACTCCACTATTTAGCGGAGCTAGAAGCCGCGACCATCTCTGCTGATAACAAATGAGGGAATTCTTAACATCTTTAATTGCTGCAGGCAGAACAAGCCAGGAGAAGTCAGACTGCAAGTATTTCCCCTTAACTCCAAAGTTTATAGCCTCCTTTGGAAGTAACAAGTTAGCAATTTGCCAGAAAATGGCGATTGAAACTTGAAAGGGAAGGGTGGAGAAAGGGAAAGTTACAGAAAGTTTCATTTCCTTGGTAGCGTCTTGCCTGGAAAGAACTGTTGTGTTGAGAGAAGGAGGATTTTAAACATTAATTTATGATTGGGAAAATTCTTTGACTTTGATGAACTTTTCTTTTTGGCTTCTGAATAAAATACAACGATCAATTTAAACTGAAAATGGCCTCAAAATCTGTAAAGACCATTCCTATTAAAGGAACTGGGAGCGCTGGAAGCTCCCCAGCTCATACTCCTAGATTGCAAGCCTCTACCCCTCTAACAGACCCACAGACTTTAACGTTTGAGATGATACAAGAAGCCCTACAAGCCACACGAAATAAAATTGCTACTGTGATTAATGAAAAAATTAATGAAACTAATGAAAAAATACAGGCTGTTTCAGATGAGATTTTAATTCAGAATCAGCAAATCAGAGATGATATATTATTGGCATTTAAATGTTTGGCAGGTGATATTGAAATGGTGGATGATAAAGTTGAAGAAATTAAGCAATCTACAGAAATTTTGGACAATAAATTGGGAGAGACTCACAGCAGACTTCAGAGAGCTGAAGTTGATGTAACGATGTTACAATATAGAGATATGGAATTTGCTTTAAGATTCAGAGGGGTGAAGGAGAATAAACAAGAGAACTTGAAAGAAATGATGTCAGAGGCATTGGCACAGTTGCTGGGGGAGACGAAAACTGAGCTGGGCTGGCAGATTGACAAGGCATATCGCATTAATTCTTGGGTGGCCAGACAGAAACACTTACCAAGAGACATTGTAATATATTTTACTACAAGGAGAGTATGCAATGAAATTTTACAGGCTACTTTAAAAAACAAGCTTCAGGTTGAAGGCCAGGAGGTGATGACAATGAAAGAAATCCCCCCCATGTTGAGAGCTAGAAGGGAGTATGCTTTTCTGGTGGATGAGCTGAAAAAACGTCAATTACAGTACAGATGGGAGGTCCCAGCCGGTTTAGTGGTGACGTATTCTGGAGAGAGATATCGGCTTAATACAATATGGAAAGCAAGAGATTTTTACATCAATGTATTAAAGGCTGGGACACCCAAATCACCCAAATCACCAGAAGGAAAAAGAAAGAAGGAAGTAATGCAAGGAGAGAGAGAAGAGCTACTGACAGTAGTTCAGGGGGGAATTTTGACTGGTCAAGAAGAACCACTACAAATTCAGATGGCTGTTCAAGATGTGGATTTAATTGATATATTTGCAGAACCGAAGGATCAAAGACAGATCAGAGCAGCAATAGCTAAGCGTAAGGAAGAATTAAGACAGCAGCAGCAGCAGCAACAACAACAACAACAACAACAACAACAACTGCAGATAGCAACCCAAGAAACTACCAAAACAGAAGCTGTGGGAGGAGCAAGACCTAAAGGTCAAATGAGGCAAGATCATCAGAAATTGCTCCAGACGCTTCAGAGGCCCAGAGATGGGAACCAGATTTTTGACCTGGAATGTCAATGGTTTGAATTCTCCACAGAAGAGAAGGAAAATATTTCAGTATCTTAAACAATTTAAGAATGAAGTAATTTGTTTACAAGAGACTCATATTAGGATACAAGATCAAAAATATTTGATAAATGCAAGATTAGGTACACACTATGTTGCAGCAGCATCAGAGAAGAAAAATGGTATAGTTATATATGTGAAAAGAGACTTAATTGCAAAATTAGTTGAAGCGGATGATCAAGGAAGATTTTTAGCGATTGAACTTTTAATAAAAGGAGAAAAAACTCTTGTAATTGGAGTATATGCCCCGAACCAACAACAAGAAAAATTTTATAACTTACTACACTCATATAAGGAACATATAAGGAACTCCTTTATAAGAAAGGAGTTAGATTACAATTAAAATCTATGGAGCAATTAAGAGAAGAAGGAATTATTAAGACTTGGTTTCAGTATGGTCAGCTGCAGGCCAGATGGAGAGAGGATCAAAAAACTGGTATTTTGCAGCAGGATGAGAATTTGATAAAGCAAATAAGAGATAAAGGTCAAATGCATATTAAAAGGTTGTATAATGTATTAGTGGAAATAGATTCGGAAACAGAGTTAGTCAAGGATTGTATGATAAAATGGGCACAAAATATAGGTGAACCAATAATGTTGGATACATAGGAAAAGATATGGGTTAGAAATGTAAGATTCACACAAGCTCAAAACTTAAGAGACATTATAAGACATTAAAAGTTGTGCATCTGGCTGAGATGGCAAAAATTTCATCATATCTTAAAGATCATTCAAATGAAAGATACATATCAGAATGGAGAAGATGGATTGACTATATGCAAAAAAAGTATCCGAACAAGAAGATTCATATAGCTTATGAATGAAATATTTTTAAGTAGTTTATGTTTATAGTTTTTGAGTTATAAGGAGTTAAAGATTTAGGGAGAATATGAATGCAATAATTTGTTAGCATATTTTAGCTTTATGTTTGTGAATGCTATACCCTGTGCCTGTTCTGGGAAGTCTAGGGAGTGGGGTGGGGGGGAAGGAGAGGAGGGGGAAAGGGTGGGGGGAGAAAATGTTTGTATTTCTTATAAAACTTTTCAATAAAAAAAAAACAAAACCCAAATCTAAAAACCCTCTCAGTCCAGGCTGGGCGATGTAAACAACCATGTTTTTAATTCGCGGTGGAAGGTGCGAAGGTCAGGAGCCAACCGGAACCCCAGGGGAAGTTGATTCCAAAGGGTGGGCATGCCCACAGAGAAAGCTCTACCCGTGAGGGTCCCTAGCCGACACTGTCTACCTGATGGCACCCGGAGCAGGCCCTCCCTGTGAGAACGTACCGGGCGATGGGCAGCTGTTGCTGGCAGCAGATGGTCCGCCAAATATCCTGGGCCTAAGCCATGTAGGGCTTTATAGGTCATCACCAGCACCTTGAATCTCACCTGGAGGGCAACCGGCAACCAATGCAAGTCGTGCAGGAGGGGTGTAACATGGGAGTATCAGGACCATCCCATCACAACCTGCACGGCTGCATTCTGTACCAGTTGAAGCCTCCAAGTGGTCCTCAAGGGTAGCCCCATGTAGAGAGCGTTACAGTAGTCAACGCGTGAGGTAACTAGCGCATGAGTAACTGTGCGTAGGGCATCTCGGTCCAAATAAGGGTGCAACTGCTGGACTAGACGAATCTGGGCATATGCCCCCCTGGTCACGGTTGTTATATGATCTTCTAAACTCAACTGTGAATCCAGGAGGACACCCAAGTTGTGTGCCCTGTCTACAGGGGGCAAAATTTCACCCCCTATAGCCAGCAATGGAATCTCTCCTTCAAACCGAGATGCTGGTATCCACAGCCACTCAGTCTTGGCAGGGTTGACCCGAAGCCTGTTCCTCCCCATCCAGATCCGTACCGCTTCCAGGCATCGGAACCTCACATCGAGGGCATCAACGGGCTGGTTCGGGGTGGATATAAAAAACTGGGTATCATCAGCATACTGATGACACCCCACCCCAAAACCACGGATGATCTCCCCCAGCGGTTTCATATAAATGTTGAACAGAAGGGGTGAGAGAACCGACCCCTGAGGCACCCCACAATTGAGGAGCCTCATGGTCGATCTCTGCCTTCCTGCCAACACAGCTTGCATCCGACCCAAGAGGTAAGAGGAGAACCACCGTAAAACGGTGCCTCCCACTCCCAACCCTTCGAGGCACCGCAGCAGGATACCATGGTCGATGGTATCGAAAGCCGCTGAAAGATCTAATAGGACCAGAACAGAGGAATGACCTCTGTCCTGAGCCCTCCAGAGATCATCCACCAGTGCGACCAATGCCGTCTCCATGCTGTATCCGGGCCTGAAACCCGATTGGTATGGATCAAGGTACTCCACTTCATCCAGGGCCACCGGGAGCTGACGTGCCACCACAGTCTCAACAACCTTCACAAGGAAGCGAAGGTTGGAGACCGGACGAAAGTTGCTCAAAACAGCTGGATCCAGGGCAGGCTTCTTGAGGAGGGGCCTCACCACCACCTCCCTCAAGGCGGCAGGAAAGCTACCCTCCTCTAAAGAAGTAGCTATCACCACCTGGATCCAGCCATGTGTCACCTCCCAAGCTGAATAAACCAGCCAGGAGGGGCACGAGTCCAGTACACATGTGGCCGCACTCAACTTCCCCATGATCCTGTCCACTTCATCTGGGGTAACAGGATCGAACTCTTCCCAAAGCACATGTTTGGGGATTGTTATGTGTGTTGGACCTGGTCTTTGGGTATTAAGTGAATTTCGTTGTATGGGTATACTGTGTATACACGTACAATGACAATAAAGTTATTTATTTATAAGAACAGGGCCCGGTAACATCCACTATCCTACCTGGTAACAAAAAGGTTGACCCCCATAATTTCAGGCATATACAGCGTCTTCTAAGTGGAATGCCCGGTGAGTGCTGTTGGAGTCTAAGGGCCTGCTAGGGACGTATTGGAGGTGCAAACGATCTAAAGTGGTCCTTAGCCTTCATCCCATGAGTAATTTGGCTGGACTTTTATTAGTGAGTTGGCATGGCGTGGTGTGCTGTACCAACAACTTTCGTCAACCCTTTCTTGCCAACTTCTGGGGCCCATTTTTCCTAATGCCTCTTTGGCGGATGTAACGGCGCGTTCCACAAATCTGTTACTGGCTGGATGGAACAGAGAAATTAGGCAATGTCAGATCCCTAACCTGGCTAGGAACAATTCAAACATGGTGGCTGTTAATTGGGGCCCACTGTCTGACACTAACAGGTTGGGCAACCCATGCATGGCAAATGCTTTTCTGAGGGCCTTGATTACCGCTTCCAAAGTGGTAGAGTGCATTAACATGATCTCTACCCACTTCTGCTATCTGCTATCACTAGGAATACCTGTCCTTGTACTGGTCCTGCAAAATCGATATGTATGCGGGACCATGGTGCCCTTGGTTCCTCCAATTTCTGGGCTTGTGATTTAGATGGCATAGGTCTAGTTTCCTGACACTTTTGACAGGTAGACACCCATTCAGTGATGTCCCTATCTAGGTTGGGCCACCACAGATAACTCCTCCCCAAGGCCTTCATCCTCACTATTCCTGGGTGGCCCGTATGTAATGTTGCCAGTATGGATTGCTTCAGAGGAGGAGGAACCACTACCCAGTGCCCCCATAACAGACACCTTGAGCTGACAGCTCAAGTTGTCTCATAGCGTAAGGCTGCAGCTCTGGTCTAAAAGGTCCCCATGGCCAACCCCTATTTACCCAATCCAGAACTTTGGAGATCACCAGATCTCACGCAGAAAATCAAGCCATTTCTGAGGCTGTCACTGGAATTGTTGAGCTGTCAATCAAAAACACCGGTGATGCAGGCACCGTGCAGGGTCGTACAACAAGATGTTCAGAGGGCAACATCTTAGAGCATCTGCATGGGCCAGATTCTTCCCCGGGCCGTGGACCAAAGTGTGGGAATAGGCCACCAGGAACACTGACCAATAGGTCATCCATGGAGACAGGATCTGTGGGGTTTGTCGGTCACCAGCCAATATTCCTAGAAGTGGTTTGTGGTCGGTAATGAGGTCAAAAGATCGGCCATAGAAATAGTCATGGAATCTTTTAACCCCAGCCACAAGCACCAATGCCTCCTTGTCTAATTGAGAGTAGTCCCTCTCTGCTGGGGCCAAGGTTCTGGAGAAAAATGCCACAGGGCATTTAATCTAATCCATTTGGAAATTTGTGGCTCAGGACGGCACCAACACCATAAGGGGACATGTCACACACCAGCAATAATGGTAGATTTTCATAGAACTGTGTGAGAACTGAGTTGGAGATCAGGAGTTGTTTGACAGTTGTAAAAGCTGCAGACGCTTTAGCATCCCATGCCCAGGGGCCCCTCAGTCTAGAAGACAATGCAGGGGCTTGGCCACAGATGCCTTGTGTGGGAGAAAAATTGCATAGAAGTTCAAAAGTCCCAGGAATGCCTGGAGTTCAGACTTACTGTGAGGGAACAGCGCATCCATGATAGCTTTCATCTTAGATGCAGTAGGATGTATCCCTGTACCGTCAATCAGGAATCCCAGAAATTCCACTTGGGGCACTGCGATGTGACACTTTGTTTTCTTTACTTTGAGACCGGCGTGTTGCAACTGTCAAAGTACTTGTCACAGCCTGTCCATCAACTCTGGTGTGCTGGTTGCGGAAACCAGCACATCATCAAAATATGGCACGACCCCAGGGATTCCATGGAGCATCCATTCCATCAGGCTCTGGAATAACCCCAAGGCCACACTGACGCTGAACTGGAGACGGCGACACCAGAACGCCCCATGGTGCATGACGATAGTCTGTGCATCAGTGGTCTGATTGTCCACAGGCAGCTGTTGGTATGCCTGTGGTAAGTCAAGCTTGGCAAAAACGGATCCATTTCCCAGTGAGTGCAGCAGATGCTGCACCACTGGAACTGGGTAGGCATGGGGATTTGACCGCAAGCGTAGCGGCAAGACAGTCGGGGATTAATGGGCTCTGATGAGTCCCGCGAAATCCCAGGCTGACGAACCACTGCAGAGGGGTCTTTGGACCAGAACTGTCCTGTAGGGACAGGGAAGAAAGAGAGGCACCTCGGAAGACCAAGAGGAACAAGCAAGTTCCTCGGAGGTCAGAGGAAATTCTCTCTGACTCTGCAGGGGGGGGGCAGCGGCCATAACGACCACCAGTAAACTGGGGCAACCAGAATAAGCAATGTGCAGGACCGGAGAATTGAGCGGAATATTGATGCTGGGTGAGTGATATCTAACTCATAGGCAGAAAGGGAAAAAAAAGGATTTTAAAACAATTGTAAATGTCCTGGCATTATAATAGCGACTAATAGCGTGGGAAAGGACAGAAGAAGAAGACTAAGGCAGAAGTTCTAAAGTAACAGAACTCGATTAGAAATTTGTCTATTTTGGATTTAAAATACTTGGAGAGCCTTAAAAAAAAATTAGAAGAACCAAGAACCCAAAAAGATTCTTTTTTAATTTGGAAACTTTAAACGGAGGAAGATTAAAAAAAAATGAAGAAAAATCGGTAATAGAAAGGACTGGTTAATGACTTTAAATTGAAACTTAATTGGAACGTAATGCAGAATTTGGACTATAGAAATCTGGACTGAATTTTAAATTGATTGTATATAAAGGTGAAAAAGAAGAAGAGAAAAAAAAGTCAAATAAGTAAAAACTGTTAAAATGGACTGCAACCAAAATGGATGCCTTTTAAGCTTGTCAATTGTAACTGTGGATTGTAGAGAGCCATCTTAAAGAGAAAAAAATATCATAGCACTGAACTTTTGTTTTGGAAAACAAAAAAAAAAAGACTTTGAAAGAGATAACAGCATGTGAGAAATTTTAAGGAGGCTTTGTTTGTTCACAAACGTTTTGGCTTGGAGAAAAAAATGGGACTATAACATAACTTCAGTTGGAACAATATCAATTTAGAAAGAACAAAATGGCACAGGAACTGAAGGAAATGATGATAATGATGTACTTATCATTGAAAATGGAAATAAGGGAAATGACTACAATGTTGCATGGAAAATTGAAACTTGATGACCAAAAAACTGACTTAGGATACATTTAAACTGACAAAGAAACAACTAATGAGAAGCAAGGAAAAGATACTGATAATAAAGAAGAAGACAAAGACAAGGAGATTGATTATGGAAAATTAAATGATTATATGGATAGTAATAATAAAAAGGAGAACTTAAAAATTACATTGGGTTTAACAATGGAAAAAATAGAAAAAGGGGAAAGAAACAAAAAAGAAAAGAGAATGGAATAGAAAGAATATAAAAAACTTAAATGATTACACTGGGATTATCAGTGAGAAAATAAGAAAAAGGGAAAAGGGATGGAAAATAATGGGAAAGATACAGCAAAATAGAAGAGTTTATGATCTTAAAAATCAAAAGGATTACATTGGGATTAACGGGACAATAAGAAAAAGGGAAAAGAGAGATCAGGATTTTAAAATACAAAAAAGAAGAAGGGGAAAGAAAAAGTAAAAAAGTAAAATAAAAAGATAGAAAGGGAGAAAGAAATGGAAGGAGAATATGGGGTAAAGGAAATGAATACTAGGGAAAAGATGAAATTGTATTTTTATGAAGTGATTTTAAAACTATATGGATATATGAATAATTGGAGTATTTTTAATTAATGAAGGGCATTGTAATAAATGAAATATCCTTAATTATATATTTGGTATTTAACTAAATAAGAATAGAAAGCTGAAATAAGATTGGATTATGAATTAATTAGATACATTTAACTGGTCTTTATAAAAACCATATTTTTAATGAAGTGAGTTTAAAATATATGGATGTATGATGAATGTAATATTTGGAATATTTTTAATTAATGAAGGGTACTGTAACAAATGGAATATTCTTTTTTTATTCAAAAAGTTTTTTTAGTTTATAAACAAACAAACAAACAATACATAATCAATCAGTCAATATATCTTCTGAATACATCTTTTGTGTCTTCTTTCTGCTCTTCCAATATTTATCATATCTTAATATTATCATTTCCTTTATTATAACATTTCCCCCACTTTTCTTACTTCTCTATTAATACATTTATTAATAATACATTTATTTATTAAACTATCTTTTAATTTTATTAAGAATTAGACAACCATTTTATCCCCACACAACCTTCAACCCCCCCTTCCCCACCCCCACCCCTGACTTCCCAGAGCAAAAACAGGGTATAGTATTAAACAAACATAAGCTAAAATATACTTACTACAAGATTCAAAACCCCCTCACACTCTAACCCCTCTTTTAAAAATTGTTCCCTTTTAGAATTCTAATTTAAACATTATAAAACTTTCTTTAAAGCATATCTTTTAAGAAGAAAAAAATATTATTTTATATCCATTCAATTTTAAATTAACCATTTTAATACTTTAGTAAGTTTTTTTTTAAAAAAAACACTTCAATAGAATATTCTTCAAAATATAACCTTAAAAATACTATTAATCCATTGAGTTAAATTATTTCTAACTCTTGAGTTCATCCTTCAAAATATGTTTCAAAACTTTCAGAAAGTTATCAATTAAGTTTAAAGTTAACCATTTTAATACCTTGATAATTTTTTAAAAAGCTATCCATTTTTAGTTAAACATTTTTACTTAAACTTAAAAAATACTAATTTCAGTAGACTTTTCAAATTTAGTATTAAAATCCTCCCCAAAAGAAACTAATCTTCAATTCTTCCTTTCTTTCTATATTTTTTCCAGTCCTTCTTCTGCAATAGTACTTTCTTCAACATTGCTCCTCCCCCTGCTTTTATTTTCGAAAATTTTTGAATATAGATTTGAGGCTGATGCATCTTTGGAAATTGTTCTCTTCTAAAAGTTATCTCCTTCAATTCAAAACCTCCATTTCAACTCTTCCTGCTTATATAATCAGTCACTTCCTTCCTTGAAACAGTCTGCGGGAAAGAGTTTATTTGCTGCTTTTCAGTTAACTGCATAGAAGCTTCTGCCAAAACCTCTTTTTTCAGTGTGCCAACTTCCATCGTGATCCTGACTGCTTGTTTTCCCTGCTCGAAAGTCAAAATAAGTTGATTTTCTTCCTCTTTTCCAGCCAGCAAAACATTGTTGTTCTACAGATTATAATTTTGAATAGTCCTTTCAATTGATTCCAATATAGCAGAACTATAGACATTTAAAAGTTCTTGTAAAACCTTTACAGTCACAACTTGTGAATTTGCTAGCTCATATAGTAATGATCCTCCATCCTTGATGTCAGCCATAGTTCAATTTCCACTTTAAATTTATTCAGCTATCAGGTCAATAAATCCAATAATTTTCACACAATTTAGAAGTATAAAATAGTTGGAATCAATACCATAGTCTTTTTCATTTCACTAGCACTTTAAATCCTTTTTCTTGCCGGGTAATCCAATAGCTTTTACAATGTTGCAGCTTTAACAATCACTTTCACTTATAAGTTTCGTTTTGCCGCCCTTAAGCGCCATCTTTTTTTCTTTGTTTTAAACGGAGTTAAAGTTTAATACTTGCATTTTCTGTTCTCCTGATTTTGCTCTGCCAGCATCCAGATTCAAATTTTCTCATAATCCTTAAAATTGCACTGCTGGTGTGGTCGCGACCCCTTGTTCTGCATAAAGCAGAATCGTCCTGGATCCGGAGCACTGAAGGGCTTTCAGGGAGCTCTCACCCTGCAAGCCCAAGATTAAAGAAAAAAAGCCTGGGGGTCTAGGGGAGCTCTACCCAGACCCTTCTGCTCTTCTCTCCCCCTTTTTCCCTGGGGGAGAGTTTCAAGCTGCTAGAACAGCTGATTTTCACTGTTCTAGTGGCAAACGGAATCACGGGGCTGGAGCTCCTGAAGGAGTATCCGTTTGGGAACGCGGAGCCACCAGAAGTCTCGGAATATTCTTAATTATATAGTTGGTTTAAGACAGCGGTTCTCAACCTGGGGGTCGCAACCCCTTTGGGGTCGAACGGCCATTTCACAGGGTTCACCAAAGCCCTCTCTCGCCCCCCCATGCCTTCACTCACCCTCACTCTCTGCTCTGTTGGATCGCCGGCCGTTCGCTTACCCCGCCCACTCCCAATCTATTGCTGCCTCCTGAGTCCCAGCTGATGGCTAGAGGAAAAAAAAACTGTTTAAATTCTTGCTGCGGGGCTTCAAAGCCCGCCCCTTGCCCCGCCCCTCTGCACCACTATTTATTGCCAATAAATAGTGGTGGGCGAGGGGCGGGCGAGCCAGCAATTGAACAAATGGTTCAGTGTTTTTTTGTAATTTTATTGGCCCGCGGAGCTTCAGCATAGGCTAATTAGCCCTTGATTAGATCGGCTCCCGACTCTCAGCTGATTTGCTCTCAGCTGTTTTGCTCAGGGCTCTGCTGCTTGCTGGAGCAGATATTTTTTCCCCTAGCTATGCTGAAAAACAAAACTGAAAGTAAAGCAGGCTGTTGGCTTTGCTGTTGCTGCAACATTGGAAAATTAGGCAGGCAGATTTCAAAAAAGGTAGGTGCAAACAATGGGAAATTTAGGGAAAAAGAGGAGAGTTCAAGATTTTAAAACACAAAAGAAAAAAAGCTCTATTTAACTAGGGAATTGTAATAATTGAGATACTATTAATTGTATATTGTGTTGAAAGCAGAAATGATTAAGTTGTGGTTTGGAGGAATATATGGGGGAAATTATTTGGTTTATTATTATTGGTAAATATAATTAATTGATTTGTAAGAAATTGGATTGCATGGAAATAATTGGAATATTCATGTTCATATTGATTAATATGCAAAAAAGGTAGTTATATAACTAATTGATTTATATTAAAATGTTGAATTTATATTAAACAACTGTAATATTACATAATTAACCAATGTGAGGATGGATATAAAAATAGATGACAATGGGAAGGGGTATAATATAGAATAGAAGGGAAAAATTGAATTTGATTAAGATTAGAGATGAGGATGAAGGGTAATATTGGTTTTTTACAAAAATAGATGAGGAATAAATATGGCAAAAAGGAAATACAGAAATTGTAAATTTAATTGAAATGATTAAACACTGTTTAAATTTGTGAACCGGCCAAATACTCTGTTCAAAGAAAATACATTGTATGTTTGTATGTGTGTTTCTAATTATTGTTATTTATTCATATTTGTTCTCTTTTATTCTTTAAAGTTTAACAATTCATTCTTTATCTTAATATCTTTATATTTGTTTGGGGTTGCCTTTCTTCCCTTTCATCTTTTTTATTGTACAGCAATCTTTCTCCTCAAACCTACCACCTCTCTCTTTTCTTTCCTTCTTGCTTTCTCTTCCTCCCCCTCTTCTTCTCCTCCCTACTTCCTCTTCCTTTCTCCTTCTCTTCCTCTCTTCCTCCCTCTCTTACCCTCACTCCTACTCTAATTTCCCTTCCCTTCCTTCATCCCTTTCTATTGCTGTATCCTTTTATGCATATGGACTACTCAGAGGGCTGAAAAAGTTATTTTTGACTGGTCCTCGCACTTTTGACCAGATCTCGAATTACGACTATCCTCACATTTTACGTTTTTTGCCCTATCTTATCACCATGGTGAAAAGAAGCAGTTGTGAAATGAGTGACATGGTTGTTAAGAATGCTGCACGGGCATAAATGTGAGGATGGTCATAAGTGTGAGGACCAGTCAAAAGTGCGAGGACCTGTCAGAAATGACTTTTTTCAGCCCTCTGAGTAGTCCCTATACACATAGCCATGGCCACCCAGTCATATGACCAGCTAGCCACGCCCACCCAGTCACATGACCTCCAAGCCACACCCACAAAATAAGCCACGCCCACAGAACCGGTAGTAAATAATTTAGAACACACCCCTGGTTGGGGGTCACCACAACATGAGGAACTGTATTAAAGGGTCGCGGCATTAGGAAGATTGAGAACCACTGGTTTAAGAGAACTTAAAGTAATAGTTGGAGACTATTATGTTATGTGAATTTAAATTTAGGGGTTCAAATTTTAAGGAGGGAAAAGAAAAAATGAACTATATTAGGATGAGAAGATGAAGGGTAATATTGGTTTCTTAGAATTAGATAGAATAAATAATATGAGAAAAATTATATATAAAATTGTGTTAAAGTTGAACAAAAATCTGTATAAATCTAAAACTGGGACAATATTCTGTTCAGAAAAGATGCATTGTATGTTTGTTTGTGTGTTTAAAAAATAAAAAAATCTTTACTAAAAAAAAAAGGAACTGGGTAGGCATGGGCTTGTAATGCCCGATTCAGAGTAGCTTGGTAATCTGCGCAGATGCAAATAGACCCATCAGCTTTGATTGGGGTCATGATTGGCGTCTCCCAATGGGCATGGTCCACTGGTTCCAGAATGCCCTGGGAGATAAGTTTGTCAAGTTTGGTGTCGACTCTGGGCTTTAAAGCGAATGGCACCTGGTGCGGCTTCAATCTGTACGGCTGTATTTGAGGATCCAGGCTGAAAGATACTGGAGTTCTGTTGTAATTGCCCAATTTATCTTCAAAGACAGTGGGAAATTCCTTAATCAGTACCTCCAATTCAGATGATTTGATCGCATTGACCCCCTGTATGGTCAATCCTAGGGCCTCAAACCAATTTAGTCCTGGTAGGCTTGGCAAGGGGCCATCAACAAATACTAATGACAGGCGGCCAGAGAATTTTTTAAATTGTAGTCTGAATGTTCCATTGGGTTTCCCTGATAGTCCCTTAGAATAAGAGCACATGGGTCCAATCATCTTTTTGACATCTTTGGCACTAGATGTTTTAAAGTGCTCCATGAGGCTATTGATGTGGCTGAGCCCGTATCCACTTCCATGAGGCACGGTTTCCCCTTGATGTGGATTGTGAGGCGAATCTTCTGCATGACATGTTGTTCTGCCAGATGGCCCACCATGTTCACGTCAGACAGGCCTCGGAAGCTGGTTGCATGTCATTCAAGCTCAGATGGCTTGAATGACATCCATCTCTCTGAAGTTTGTTTAGATTGTGGCAATTTCTGTGGCTGCGCTGACCGGCACACTCTAGTGATATGACCCCTGCGGCCGCAGCAGTGGCAAATCGTGTCTTTGAAATTGCAGGAGGTTCTTGGGTGATTCCCTCCACACCCCTTGCAGTCTGTATTCACAGAATTGTTGTAACTGGCCCAATTTGACTTCTTCGTCTCCTTAACTCATCATCTGAATCAAAAAATTTGGTCTCACTGAAGTGAATGGCCATCCCCTTCGATTTTGGAGGGCTATGTCCTCGGGGCAATTTAGCTATCGACAGCATGGCTAGTTCTGCGGCACATGCCTCACCTAACGCCATTTGGAACATGAGTTCATGGTTGGCTATTAATCATTGTTTGAGGCGCTCATCTCACATGCCACTCACTAAGCTACCAAGGAGATAGTCGTCTAGATTTACAAACTCACAGTGTCGCACTGCTCTCCACAGAGCTGCCACATATTTATCTATCTATCTATCTATCTATCTATCTATCTATCTATCTATCTATCTATCTATTTATTTATTTATTTATTTATTGGTTCGATTTATATGCCGCCCTTCTCAGGAGACTCAAGGCGGCTTACAATGCGTTAAGCAATAGCCTTCATACTTTTGTATATACCTGCTTAGTAGGGCTTCCCCCCCCCCAAGCAGTGTTCTTTTTTTATACAAAATCAGCTTATTGCCCCCACAAACCGGGTCCTCATTTTACCTACCTCAAAAGGATGGAAGGCTGAGTCAACCTTGAGCCTGGTGAGATTTGAACTTGCAGTAATTGCAGGCAGCTGGTGTTACTTAACAGTGCATTAATCTGCTGAGCCACCAAGGCTCTAACTTTCTCCAATTTACTCCACCAGCTCACTTCCCCCCTCCCAACTATTCAGACAGCATCCCCCTCCCCCATTTCAATGGCATCCGTAGCAAGCAAGCAATATAAAAGTGGAGGCTGACATTTGGCCCTCCTGCAGAAGAGACATTAGTCCTAGAAAAAGAACAGAATAAGGTAAAATAGAAAATTACATAAACAGGTAACATATGTACAGCTCCATAACTAAGGTGTGAAGTTTCCGAAAGATGCCCTAATTAATTCATGAGCCATGAGCCAAACTTCAAAAGAAATACATTCATTTAGGGCCTGGTGGCTCAGCAGACTAAAAAGCATTGTGATTAACACCAGCTGTCAGTTCTCCCTCCCTCCTGCTCATAGCAACTTGAAAACTTTGCAAGTTGACATTCAGCTCCCCTCACTTCCCAAGGGCGACCTGTGCAAAGCAAAACAATTTGAGTACAGATGTAGAGTTTAGGGACGTGACCCCCCCCCCACCTGGCTTATTTGGATTTTCTGTGTGAAATTTGGCTATCAGGTGATCAGCCTGGATGTTTCGATTCTTTACCTTTCTTGCTATGGAGTTTTAACCTCAAATATTTTGTGGAGAGGTAAACCTTCTCCCCCAATTGAAATGGCCTTTGGGGAGCTCGGTGTTTGTCTGCCTGTTTCTTGTAGGTTTGTGCCGCTTTAGCTAGCGCTTTCTTGACATTCTCCCAGGTTGCTTTCAGTGTTGCATCCAATCGGTCAAGCTGACTGAGGAGGGGGGCTCCCTTGGGTACTCAGGCATTGGGATGAAGTCCATGCCGCTCACTACCTTGAATGGGGTTAGCTCGTGCTACTGTGAACAGCATTATTATATGCGACCTCAGCGAAAGACAGGAGGTCCGCCCAATTGGACTGCTGATAGTTCACGTAGCATCTCAGCTACTGCTCTACTATAGCATTCAGTCTCTCTGCTCCCCCATTGGTGCTTGGATGAAAGGCTGAGCTAAGGCCCTGGGATGACCCAATGGACCGTAGGAACTCCCTCCAGAACTTAGCCGTGAACTGGACCCCCCTGTCAGAGATAATTCTTCTTGGTACTCCATGGAGGCAGTAGATATGTTTCAGGAACAGTTTGGCCAACTGGTGGGCTGAGGGTAGTCCGCTGCAGGGTATGAAGTGTGCCTGTTTGGAAAATAAATCTATTACAGTCCAGATCACCTTGTTTCCCCCACTTTTCGGCAACTCCACTATAAAGTCCATTGCAATCTCCTCCCATGGTCTTGTAGGCTCTGCTACTGATTGTAGCAGTCTGAGGGGTTTTCCTGGTCGTTTCTTCATCATGGCGCAGATGGTGCAACTTTTCACATAACTGTCCACGTCTTTCTTTATGCTGGGCCACCAGAACTGCCTCCGTGCTAAGTGTAAAGTCTTTAGGAATCTGAAGTGGCCTGCCGGTTTAACATCATGACTCCTCTGGAGGATCAGGGTGTGTAGAGATTCTGGGACATAGAGCTTTGTCCCCTTCCATGCAAGGTCATCCCTTTTTGTCAGGATGTGTTGATTGTCTCGGAACCAGGAGTCTGCCAGTAGTTCAGTTTTGAGTTTTGCTGTTAGATCACTTGTTGGTTGGTCGTGCCGGTCGTGGCGTCGTCGTCTGGTGGTTACTTGGCCCGCTATTTGGGTAAGGGGCACAATGGCGTCCACTACCTGCTCCCGCTCACATTTGTACTGGGGCATGCGGGAGAGGGCATCAGCTAGAAAGTTCCTCCCCCCTGGAATTTGCTTTAGCACGAAGTCAAAATGGTTGAAGTACTGAGCACAACGGACTTGTTTGGGCGATAGTTTTTGTGGGGTCCTGAGGGCCTCCAGGTTTTTGTGGTCAGTCTAGACTTCAAACAGATTCTGGCCCCCTTCCAGCAGGTGTTGCCAGGTTAGCAGTGCCCATCTCACCGTGAATGCCTCCTTTTCCCATGCTGCCCATCGTCTCTCTGTGTCTGTGAGCTTGTGGGAGGTGTAGGCACAGAGTTGTAGATTTCCTTGACTATTTCTTTGGAGTAGCACTGCTCCAACTGCCACGTCGCTAGCATCTGCTTGGATGATGAAGGGTTGTTCGGGGTCAGGGTGCTTCAACACCGGTTCCTTCGCAAACATTTCTTTTAGTGTTTCAAATGCCTTTGGCAGGTTAGGTCCCACTGTAGAAGTTGTCCCGGGCAGGGTTTTGTTCCTGGGCTCCCTGTCTTTAGGAGTTCTGTCATGGGTTTGGCAATCTTCGCAAAGGAGGGGATGAATTGCCTATAGAAGTTCGCGAATCCTAGGAAGCTTTTTAGCTGTCTACGGGTGTGAGGGGGTTGCCAGCCTGGGACTGCTTGCACTTTGGCTGGATCCATCTCTATTCCCTCATTTGACACTCGATAACCCAAGTAGTCTAGTTGTGTGCAGTGGAACTCGCATTTTAACAGCTTGACTGCCAGGTTGGCTGCCAGAAGTTTCCCCAGTACCTGGCGGACAAGGGGTATTTGGTCGTCCATGGTCTCAGTGTAAATGAGGATATCATCTAGGTAGATGAGAACCCCCTTGTAGAGGTGCTCATGCAGCACCTCATTTATTAATTGCCTGAACACCGCTGGGGCTCTCTGCAGTCCGAAAGGCATCACCTTGAATTGGAAGCTCCTTAGGGGGCAATTGAATGCTGTTTTCCACTCGTCTCCCTCCCTGATGTGTACTCGGTAATATGCTTCTCTGAGGTCTAGTTTGGTGAAGACTTTTCCTTTAGCCAGGTGAGATAGCATGTCCTTCATGAGGGGGAGGGGATATAGGCTGTGTACACACACTGCATTGATATCTCGAAAGTTGACACACAATCTCATAGTCCCATCTTTTTTTTCTTTGAAGAGGACTGGTGCTGCGACCCGTGGTTTGGCTGGCTCGATGAACCCCCTTTCTAGGTTTTTGTCTATGTAGTTGCGCATTTCTTGCATTTCCCTAGGTGTCATGGCATACAGTTTGGGCTTGGGTAGTTTTGCCCCAGGGATGATTTCAATGGCACAATCTGCCTCGCAGGCTTTTTTTTTCAAAATAAATACAGTCATTTATTAGGAGCACCATTTCGGCAATATTCAGATGCAGTTAGAACTAATCCCACGTAGATTTACGTTCCCCTATGTCTCTCCCCTTCTCCATGGCCATGTCATAAATCACATTCTCCAATTACCCACTTTGGCTAGCTGTGAAATCCAACACCCTTCTTTTGATTGCGGAAGAAAGCATGTATGGAATGTAGCTTCCATTAGGGAAATCAATTAGCTCTATCAGTTCTTCCTCCCTCTTGCTCATGGCAACTTGAAAACTTTGCAAGTTGACATAAGGTTTATCAGGATATTTGGAATAAAACAATTGCAGCTGCTTCGGAGCCCTAACATCTCGCTCATTTACCCATTCAGACTGAGCTAATGGGAAGTGTTTCCAGGCCAACAAGGCACATTACCTCGATGTTTCCTAGAATCCAATATCTCTTTGACCTCAAAATGCTGTTCCCCTTCAATGAGTATGGGGACAGGAAGAGGTTCTTGGTCCGGACGCAGGGGGGACATACACTCGGGTTTCAGCAAACTAACATGAAACACAGGATGAATCCTCTGCAAGGTTTTAGGCAGCTCTAATTGCACCGAAACTGGGTTAACTATGTGTACAATAGGGAAAGGACCCACATATTTGGTCCCAAGTTTTTTCGACTTTTGGGTAGTTTGCAAGTACTTGGTGGAAAAGAAAACCTTATCTCCTACTTTGTAATACCTACCCTGAATTCTTTTCTTATCAGCTTAGTTTTTATGAGCTCGGTGAGCCTCATCCAGGGCCTTACATGTTACAGTCCAGGTATCACATAGCTGTTCAATCCAGAGTCAGCAAAAGAAGGTATCTGTGGGTTTTCCTGAGGCAACTCTGGGATGGGCACAAAGTCTTGGCCTGAGGCTACCTTAAATGGGGTAAACCCAGTACTGCTGTGTATAGTTATTATAGATGACCTCTGCAAAAGGCAACAAGTCTGCCCAGTTATCTTGCTGATAATTTATGTAGCATCTAAGGTATTGTTCCAACATCTAGTTAGTTCTTTCACAAGCCCCATTGGTCTGAGAGTGGTGAGCAAAGCTTAACCCCTGGGCGGAGCCTAACAACCCCAGGAACTCCTTCCAAAAGTAGGAGGTGAACTGAACCCCTCTGTCTGAGATTATTTGCTCTGGAGCCCCGTGTAATCTATACACATGCTGGACAAACAGTTTAGCCAGAGTTTTAGCTGAAGGGATCTTGGGACATGGGATAAAATGCACTTGCTTAGAAAACAAATCAGTGATCACCCAAATGACCGTATTTTCTCCACTTTTGGGCACTCAACAATAAAATCCATGGATATCTCCTTCCATGGGGCTCCCGGCCTGGCTACACTCTGAAGTAACCCAGGGGGTTTCCCAGGAGGCTTCTTTGCTGACGCACATATAAAGCAGCTCACCACATAGGCTTCTATGTTTTTCTTCAGCACCAGCCACCAGAATTGTTGTTTAACTAAATGCAATGTCTTCACAAATCCAAAATGCCCAGCATCATGGGCATATTGTAATACTGCCCCCCTCAGGCTGGCGGAGACATACAGCTTCACTCCCACCCAGGTGAGACCCTCATGAAGTGTACACTCATTGGAGTGGGCTAAAAACCACTCATCAGTTTTTAATGCTTCTTTTAATTGCTTGCTCAAGTCGCCAGACAAGGTTAGGTCCCCTTTTGCCTGGGTTCTGGTAACCACTGGTGCCGCCAGCTGTTTCGAGGGGATAACCAGATGAATCACTTCCGCTTGAACACTATTGTATTGCAAATTCCCCTCGGCATTGGCTTGAAGTAACACCGCCACATTGCTGGCGTCAGCCTGAATGACAAACCAGGCCTCCATGTCAGGATGTTTGAGGACCAGTTCAGTGGCAAACAGTCGTTTCAGTTTCTCAAAGCTGCCTGACATTCCATAGTCCACTCGAGAGGCCAGGAAGGTTTTGGCCTCTTTTCTCCTTTTGTTTTCAGGAGGTTAGTAATGAGTAAGGCAATTTTTGCAAACAAGGGGATGAACTGTCGATAGAAGTTGGCAAAACCCAGGAAGCTTTGTAGTTGTTTGCGGGTACGTGGGGGAGCCCATTCCAACACTGCCCAGACCTTTTCTGGGTCCATTTCTATCCCCTCATGTGAAATGTACCCTAGATAGTCAATTTTAGTCTGGTGGAATTCGCATTTTGACAACTTAGCATACAGCTCAGCAGCTCTACATTTTTTCAGGACGGCTCTCACCAGTTTTACGTGGTTGTCCATGGTCTCAGTGTAAATAAGAATGTTATCAAGGTAGACCAGAAACCCCTTGTAAAGGTGCTCATGCAGTACTTCATTGATCAGTTGCATGAACACTGCAGGGACTCCTTGTAGTCCGAAAGGGAGCACCCTAAACTGGAAACATCCAGCGGGCAGTTGAAAGCAGTTTTCCAATCATCACCTTCCTTAATCCGAACTCTATAGTACGCCTCCTGCAAGTTCAGTTTAGTAAAAATCTTTCCTTTGGCCAGGTGGGCTAGCATGTCCTTCATGAAGGGCAGTGGGTAGACATTTTCCACACAAATAGCGTTTAAGTTCTTATAATCAACCACCAGATGAAAAGACTCATCCTTCTTCTCCCGGAATAGTACCAGGGAGGCTACACATGGTCTAGCCGGTTGGATGAAGCCACGTTTTAGGTTTTTATCAATAAAGTCTCATAGTTCCCCCAATTCCCGGGGGGGTCATGGGATAGATCTTTGGTTTAAGGAGTTTTACTACAGTCTGTAGGCCAGTGAGGGGACAGCACATCTGACGCCTTCTCACTAAATACCTCCCGGAGACCCCGCTGCTCTTTTGGGATCTTTTCCTCCCCCACAATGTGTTCTGTTGCAGCCGCCGCTAACTCACTCGCCACTTTGGCCACACAATAGGGGCTCCCCCTCTCTTCCCTTGCTGGTTAGAACGGATGCTCAACACGCCTGTGCTCCAATTTACATGCGGGTTCCATTTTCGGAGCCAGGGCAGCCCAAGTAGAAGGGGTCGTTCCATGCCAGGGGCCACAATAAAGCTCAGTGTTTCTTGGTGATCCACCATCCTCATCTCAATTGGTTCGGTTACAAAATGGATTGCCCCCCCCTCCCAGCTATCGACCTGTCTAGCTGACAGAATGCAATGGGCCTTTTCATCATTTTTAGTCTTAGACCCATCTTTTCCACAATCTCAGGGCTGATGACACACCTTGTGCATCCCGAATCTAGAAGGGCTAGCATCTTCCTGTGGGCACCGGTGGATGGTACCTTTAGTTCTACTGGGATGATCATGGGTCCCCCATTCTGATTTACCAGGAGGTCCTCATCGGAATCAGTTTCAGTTTCGCTGTCATCAGCGGGGGTTGGAGTTCCCAACTCATCCTGTTTCAGGGGAGCGAACTCAATGACTTCTACCCCTTTTAGGGTGGTCTCGCGGGGTTTTGCGGGCAGTTTGTCAGCTCTCTTCCCTCCACTAGGGGTTGCCTTGGGTCCAGGCTTAGAGAAACACTCAGTTGCTCGATGCCCCTTCTTTCCACATCTGAAGCATGCAGTGGACTTTGGCTTGGAGCCTGCAGGTCCCCCTGTGGCCTTTGGAGCCTCCTTGTGGGGTGAGGAGGGTGGTTTGCTCCAGGTGCTTCCACCATGGTAGCGATCTCTGGCCAAGTCGATCTCCACATCAGCAGCCAGCACATACCAACTTTGCAGATCCCTAAGGGCCCCTCGGGAGCAGCAATCCTTGTAGACATCCTCATTGAGGCCATCCTTATAGCTTTCCAGCAGGGCTACTTCTTTTTTTTTTTTTTATTGAAAAAGTTTTCAAATACAAATTTTCCCCCCTTTTTTCCTTCCCCCCCTCCTCCCTAACCCCCCCTCGCCACCCATCCCCCCCGTGACTTCTTCACACCAAAAACCTAATTCATAACAGATTACATAATATTTTACCATCGCCTTACTCCCTCCTCTATATACTGACCCTTACTTACTAAAAATATTATTAATATTGTTACTTTCCCCTTTTACCATACATTTCAAAAAAAAAGCAGTCTGCTATAACATTGTATAACTTCTAGTTTAGCATAATATTATTATAACTCCCAATTTAGCAATAATCTGCCCTTTTTGTCCTCCCCAAAACTTATATCTATATATTATTACAACATTTCAAAGCAACCTTCCACTTTAAGACTATATAATAAATCCTACTTTAACATTTATTCTTTGTGTATATTAATATAACATTTCAAAGCAGCCTTCCCCATAAATCCTAATTTAACATTTATTCAACTCTATCCATTTCCTCCACTGCCCTAAATATATCACTTAAACATCCCTTTTCTTAAGCTAATCAATCAGTAGACTAACATATTTCCACCCACTTTCCTACAAAATTACCATGCACAACAATTCTTAATATCTTTAATCCACTGCCCACTCTGCTAATATATATATATATATATATATATATATATATATATATATATATATGTATATATATATATATATATATATATATATATATATATATATACATATATATATATATATATATATATATTCCGTTATTTTAAAAAAAAAGACAATAACTTTAAATTTATAATCCATATAATGTCTTCTTTGATGTCTTTCCACTGGATTGTTGAGTCCCTCATCCATAATTGGGTAACGTAGCATCCTGGTGCAACAGTTTGTTCAAAGTCTTCAGTCATCATCTGCCCCCATCAGTAATGAATATCCTCATATATATATAAAAGTAAAAACAACCACCTGAGTGACATTATGATTATATTCCATATAGTTGTAATTGTGGCTTTCATCAGGATTATTAATTCCCATCATCCTAATGGGTAACAACCAGATCTTCTGCATGCCCCAACGTAGCTCTCTTGCCTTGTAGCTCAGAATAGTTATAATATATTTATCAATAGAAGAAAGAAATCCAAAATAGATAATTCAAATCCAACAGTTTAAGGCTCTTTTCACATCCCAAAATTACGGCATTGCAGAGGTCTGTCACTGTCCTCAGGATGATATTAACCAATACTTCGCCTCCACTATCTTTTCACATATTCATTCATTTTTTTAAAATCACTGGCTTCACCGTTGCTTAATTTAGAAATTTCTGTTTTTATGAGACCTATTTCTTTTTTTCTTTTCTTTTTGTGGGTTTAATTTCCATCCTGTTTTCCTTTCTACAAGTTGTATATCAACTGATCGGTTTTCATTCTGCTTTATAAGTTGATCTTGTTGGTTTTGTTTTTGTATCTCATATTTCTTTTTTGCCAATTGTATATCAGCTAATTGATTTCCATACTTGTCTTTAACTTGGTGAATCATCACGTTGAAATCAGATGCCGCTTCTCTCATATTTGTAGATAATCCAGCTGGGGTATCGAGAGAATCCAAAGGCAATTTGTCTACCGCAACCTCTGTAATTCGATGTTTTCCCTTTATTTCCAACTCCTTCTGCTTATCCTGTATTGTGCCTATAGATGTTAAGTTCATTTTCAAAATTTTTTGATAAAATTCTTCCGCTTTTTCAACAGTATCTAATTGGTATCTTTCTCCTTGATATCTCAATATTATGCCAACTGGGGCATCCCACCTAAATGGAATATTTCTGTATTTTAGCTCAGTCACCAGAAAACCAAATTTCTTCCTTTCCGTTAACATCTTGGGGGGGAGCTCTTTGTAGATCCATATCTTTCTTCCATACAATTGCAAAGTAGAATTGAAGGAATTTTGCACAATATTATTCCTAATTTCTTTATCTGTAAAATAAATCACCACATCTCTAGGCAATTGCCTTTGCTTTGCAATCCAGGAGTTTATTCTGTAAACTCTGTCAATCCTACAAAACACTTCCTCAGGTTGAACCTTTAAAATCCCAGCCAGAATTTCAGAAGATATTTTCCTTAAATCATCTCTGTTATTTTCCTGCAAACCTCTGAGTCTGATCGCATATTCTGTAAAATTGTAATGCACCATTAGGACCTCTCTTTCAATCCGTTGTTGTAAATTTTCTGCATTACAAGACTTTTGTTCAACCTCCATTTTAGGTTTTTCTTCTGAGCTATTGTCTTGAATGTTTGTCAAATCATTTTCAATTTTTTGTATTTTATTATCCAAATTGTCCTCAATTTCTTCCACTTTAGACTCTAATAAGTTAGTATTTTCATCCAACTTAATCATAAATTCTGCAAAGCCATTAGCCATTTTTATAATCTTTCGATCCAGAATATCAAACTTTAATTGCACTAATTCTTTAATTTCCTGCTTAAATTTTTCAAAGTTCTGATTCACAATCTCATCCCTTCTTACAATCTCCTCCAAAAGAAATTCAATTATATTAAAATCAGTTTTCTGAGACTGGAGCTTTAAAACTTGGTCACGTAATTTGTTAATGGGGGAATCCCCCCCCATTGCTTGTTTGTCCGGCTTTAATGCCATATTTCAACACAGACAAACTATTTTTTTAAAAAAAAAGAGAAGAGAGGCAGCAGAGAAAAAAAAGTTTCTTTCCAACCAAGATCAATATCAGATCTCCAGGAAGAGAAAAAACACAAAAGTAGAGCTTTATTTTCAAGTGTAGCCAAAAATATTTATTCAGATACTTTGTATCTCAATAGGAAACGGAAGGACTCTCCCTTTCAGCCCCTTCTCAAGCCTCGGCAATCGCCCTTTTTAAAGATTCTTTTTTTTCCTTTTCCTTTTCCTTCTTCAATAATTGTTATAAAATAAGTGAGATACTTGCAATTCAGGGTCACAGGTCCAGCTCATATCCCTTCAAATGTAGCCAGGAGCATTTATTCTGCTACTTTGTAACTTAATAAGAAACGGAAGGACTTTCTCTTTTCAGCTTCCCTGCTCCAGTTTCGGCAATCGCCATTTTAAAAGGTCTTTTTTACTTTGTTGAATATCCTTTGCGAAATAAGTATTAATACTTGCAATTTAGGGTCACAGGTCCAGATCCAAATCTCATCATCTTTAGTTAATCTGTTAAATATCTTAAAAAGCTTGTCTTCGTAGCCTTGTTCTGCAAAAAGGCAGAAGTCTCCCAACGCCCGGAGCGGGCGGCGAGTGCTATAGGGAGCTTCCTCCGCCCGCCCCCAAGAGTAAAAAAAAAACCCTGGGGGCTACGGAGAGCTCTACCTACACTCACCTGCTCTATCCCACATTTCCTCCTGGAAATGGGGTTTTTCGAGCCGCCTTTGCGCTGTACAGGCGGCTCTTTACAGGCGAAGGGGCTGGCGGTCCCGAGAGACCGTCTGGTGGCTACGAAGAGCAAGCCGGAAGTCCCAGCAGGGCTACTTCTGACCACCCTCTCATATAGTGCACCGGCTCATGAAACTCCTGGGTGTACTCTGCCACCGATCTCCGCCTCTGATTCATTCTGATTCTGGCCCTTTGCTCAGCTAACGGGTCCTCAAAGTGCGTTCTGAGTGCTGCCATGAACTGGTCATAATTTCTCATCAGAGGGGAATCTTCATTATGGAGTCCCACCATCCACTCAGCTGCCATCCCCTCCAGGGCCCTGGTAACGCACCTCACGTGTGCGGCATCTGAGGAGAAATCCTCCCCCCAGTCTTGCATGTGGTTCCATACTTGGGTTAAGAAGAATCCCAGTCCTTTTGGCTTTCCCCCATATCTTACTGATAGCAAGGGAATTTTGGGCTTTTTTTGCCTCCATGGCAATGCCTGCCCAGCAGGGGGGCTCTGGATTGCAGCAGCCACTTGAGTTCCAGAGGCCTGAGCTGTCTCTTCCTGGGCTTGGGCTCTCTCTTCTATGTAAGCAGCAGCCTCAATTTCACCTCTGGGGCGTTCAGCCTCCGCCCCGGCAGGCAATCCATGGGCCGGCAATCCATACCTTTCACGGGCTCCTCGACTCTCACAAGCCTCTCAGTAGCCTGGGTCATCAGGAGATTTTCTTTCTGCTCTTCCTGCCAGGCAGCATCTCCGCCTTGGCGTCTGGTAGTTGTTACTCCTTGGGGGGTCTTCTCCAGCTCCAGCAACCTCCCCATGCCCAGTGACCATTTGGCTCTCTCCAGCTTTTCCTAAAGCTGTAAATCAGCCATCCACTCCGAAGCCTCCCAGCCGGGGTGTGACTGGGAGGTAGTGGAACCAGCAGCTCCCATGCCCTCCTGGTCGCTGTCCTGGTCAGACATTCTTTGCTCAGCCACCATGGTAGTTTTCCAGAATGGCTGTTAATTGCAGACCTTGCCAAGTATGCCTCCTTTCAGTACTCAAGAAAGAAAAACCCCAACTCCATTTTCATAGAGAAAGATACTTTTACTGAGTATGAACTGAATGCAACCAAAGAAAAGCAAGGTCTGAGGCAATAGGCGTGAAGATCACATATAGAAAGCATCCTTAAAACCCTCCCCCCAATGGTCCAGTCAGGATTATCCAATCCACATCCCCCCAAGGGATCATGTGGGGTGCAGCTTCCAATGGCTCCATCCTTCTGATATGCCAGGACGGTTGACCTTGACTGGTTATCAGCATGCCTCCCAGCTGCAGAGAAATGCTGAGGAAAATTTTCTCCAATTTACTCCACCAGCTCACTTCCCCCCTCCCAACTATCCAGACAGCTCCCCCCTCCCCCCGTTTCAATGGCAGCCGTAGCAAGCAAGCAATATAAAAGTGGAGGCTGACAGTAAGAACTTCTCATTCTCCACTAGGGGAATAGACCATGGAGAGGACTTAGGACACGACAATATTATATCTAATTTTAATCTTTGTAGTTTTGTAAATATTTTTTTCTTCAATCCATTTATATTAATTGACAGTATCTTTATTTCTTCTTGCATTGCTTCACATATATAGGTCTTATTCCCCTAGTTGCTCTTATTTCTCTCTGGCCTTTTGCTCTTGCTCCCTCTCGCTCTGCTCATTCTTTTTTCTCATTCACTTTTTTCTTGTTGTATACACTTTTCTCCTATTGTTGACTCTTCTTGAACTTGTATTCTATTTTTCTATTTTTCCCTCACTTCCTGTCCCTCATCCATGTTAAAATGGTGATCATAAAATTCCATTGTTTTATCCAGTGAATCCAGTCTCTTATCATGCCAGGTAAGTAGTATTCCCTCAGGTATCAACCATCTGAAATTTACCTGATATTTAATCAACATTGTAGTCAAAAATTGGTATTTTTTCCATAGGTCTCTTACCTTCCTAGGGACCTGTTTCAAGACCACCAGCTGTTTCCCCTTATATTGTAATGGTTTGTCTTTTGCCTTGTTAAGTATTTCATCTCTTGTTGCTTTTTTCACAAATCTCACATGCACTTCTCTTGGAAGTTTGTGTCTCCTCGCATTGCTCATATGTATTCTAAAAGTTTCATCTATTTCTGCCTCCATCTCCTGCTTAGCAATCCTTAATGCATTTGCTAACAGCTCTTTCATTATGTCTGGTAGTTCTTCCCATTTTTCCTCCTCAGTATTCTGGATCTGGTTTTTTTTCTGTTTCTAGCATTATCACTGCATTTTCTAGCTCTTTGTTTTCTTGTGTCCGTCTTTAATCAATTTCATCAACTTTTTCTCTGCTTGTTCTGATTTCTCCTCCATTTTCTGAAATCTTTGCTAATTTTTTATCATTTGCTGAAAATTCTCAAATTTTTCATCCATATTTTGGTATTTTTGGTATTTTTTCTTTCATCTCTCCCATATCATTTCTCACTTCCCCATCTCCTATTTTATCTCATTGTGGTTTTTTGTCATGGACTCCTGTAGCAATTGAAACATTGCTTGCATTTCATTTTGAAATGTATTTGATTTATCTTGCTGCAACATGCTTTCTATTGACCTCTGATTGAATGGGGGAGGCTGATAATAGTGTAGAAGATGCTTTCTTTCTTATTTTGGTTAGGTTTGGAATACTTGACATCTCAGCAGCTAATATTAATATCTTATTTCCCTTCTTTCTCTTTAAATAGATGTGCACCCACCAGCCCTACTAACAGTCCAAAGGCTATCCACAGGCAGCCCCCCAATACTTCAATACCCCACATAGCCAATGAGAAAAGACCAAGCCATAAGTCCAGATCCCTCAGTTTCAACTAGTCTTCAGTGTCTTATCCAGTTACATTTATAATCCACAGAGTCAATCCAGAGTCAATCCATTCAAACAGTCCTTTGTAAAAGAAATCAAAAGGAAAGATGCAAACAAAGAAAAATATTTGTCTTTAAGGACATCCAGGTCTTTTTTTTTTTTTGTCTTCTGTCAATTAGTATTTGTAATCCACAAGGCCCGCTGGGTCCCCTAGCCTAAATCTCAGATTAGTTCCAATGTCTTTTCCTCAAAAGGAAAAGGTTCTCAAAAACAGCTTTGTGTCAGCTCTGGAGCAGAGGTATATAAAACTCTACAAGATGTACTAAGCAATGTGATGCTGCAAGTATTTAATGAATTACTACTTAAAGCTAAATTCCGGACTCATGGATGGGGGTATATACCAAAAGAAGAGGCAGATCTGCAACATAAAAAGAATTATAGACCGATATCTCTATTAAATGCATATTATAAGATTTTTGCATCAATCATGGCTGAAAGATTAAAAAAACTACTAAACGAGTTTATACATTTGGACAAAAATGGCTTTTTACCAAAAAGACAAATGAGAGATAATCTGCAAAATATATTAAATACATTAGAATATTATGAATTACATTCAGAGAAACAAATAGCGTTGTTGTTTTTGGATGCACAAAAGGCATTTGATAACATGAATTGGCAATTTATGATAAAACAGTTGAAAATGTTGGATTTTGGAGACAGATTTATAAATATGATCCAAACTATATATAGAGACCAAGCGGCAAAGGTGATGGTAAATGGTGAAATGACAAAGAAAATAGATATTAGAAAAGGAACAAGACAAGGATGCCCTTTATCTCCATTATTATTTATATTGACATTAGAGGTTTTAAATAGAAAAGTGAGACAGGAAAAGGAAATAAAAGGAATGAGAATAAAAACAGAAGAATATAAACTACAAGCATTTGCGGATAATTTGGTGTTTATCATGGAAGACCCAATAGAGACAGTGCCAAAATTATTAGAGCAAATAGAAGAATATGGAAAAGTAGCAGGTCTGAAAATCAATAAAGGTAAGACAAAGATATTACCATATTTTTTGGAGTATAAGACACACCTTAATTTTGGGGGAGGAAAACAAGAAAACAAGAATTCTACCTCTGCCTACCAGCATTTAAGGTGGTATTTAAGGCTGCTGATCAGCCGCAAACCATGGGGCCCGCCTTGTTTCCTGAAGCTGCCGGGCAGATTCCCCCCCCCAAGACCGTCCCGAAGAGGGTTGTTCCTCAGGCTGTGCCCCGACCCAGATCCCCGCCGCCTGGAACTGCCCAAAAATGTCCGAAGGGTGGGGGCCGGTGGGTGGGCAGGGCTAAATTTGGAGTATGAGATGCACCCAGATTTTCACCCCCTTTTTGGGGGTAAAAAGGTGCATCTTATACTCTGAAAAATACGGTAGTTAAAAATATGAGAAGCCTGGTTCTAGCAGCCTCCATCAGTTTTAGCAGGCTACTGTGGAAGACAGGATGGACTTTGCCCAGTAGCGGTGGTAGCTTCAAGGCAATTGTTACAGGGTTGATCACTTGGATCACAGTAAATGACCCTAAATATTTGGGCTTGTGGACACAGACCACTACGAAATAGATAAAATACTGGACTCCAGAATATATAGGCACAGTCACTCATGCCCTCGTCACTTCTCGTCTGGACTATTATAATGCTCTCTACATGGGGCTCCCCTTGAGGTGCACTCGGAGGCTCCAATTGGTGCAGAGTGTGGCTGCGCGGGTGGTTATGGGAGCGACATGGAGTTCCCATGTAACACCTCTCCTGCATGAGCTGCACTGGTTCCCAGTGGTCTTCCGGGTGCGCTTCAAGGTTTTGGTTATCACCTTTAAAGCACTCCATGGCTTAGGACCTGGTTATCTATGGGACCGCCTGCTACCACCAATAGCCTCCCACTGGCCAGTACGCTCCCATAGAGAGGGGCTCCTCCAGGTTCTGTCGGCCAAACAATGTCGACTGGTGGCCCCTAGGGGGAGAGCCTTCTCTGTGGGAGGACCTACGATTTGGAACGAGCTCCCCCCGGAGATATGGAGGATCCCGGATCTGCGCACCTTCCGTCGTGCGCTCAAGACTTTCTTATTTCTAAATCTTCTCCCCTTTTAAATGTAAATTTTAATTTGTTTTTAAATTATTGGGTATTTTAAATTTGTCTCAGCCAAATTATTTAATTCATTTTTATTCTATTTTAAATTTTTGTATTTATGTGTTTTATTCTGTGGCTGTTCACCGCCCTGAGTCCTTCGGGAGTAGGGCGGTATAGAAATCCAATAAAATAAAATAAAAAATAAAATATAGAGGAAAGATTCAATACTTGGTGTGATGAAAGGGCTATACCTTCACTGAGGTGTCCTGGATAGCTGAGAGGGGGAGGAGTTTGGGAGCACCGGATGGTGGTTAGCTAAGGGGTGGATCGGATGGATTATGTTATGTAAATAGGTTTGTTTGGTGGGCAGTTTGAATTAACTGACCCGCAGCTGATTGGCTGACCACCACAGCTGCAAGGTATATAAGGGGAGCTGTTTCCCTATGTTAGTCGCTGGGTTCTCACCCTAATAAACAGAGCTGTTGTCATTCACTGCCTGGCTTGCTGCGTCCTCATTCACCCAACTTAACATTGGCAACGAAGGTGAGATTTTGAGGCCAGAAGCCAAGGAAAGAGCTGAAGCCACAACCGAAAAGAGCTGAAATCACGTTCTGAGAGAGAAGCGGAACAACTGAGCACAGAATCCAGCCAGGCGAGTGAGCGGAGCACAGGAGAGTCATGAACAATGTCTGCCTACACCCTGCCAGCGCCTTTCAACCCCAAGGAGGAGAAGTGAGGGTCCTACATGTCCTGGTTCGAGTGCTTCATGGTGGCCAATGACCTACAGGGACTACCGGCCGTAAGGAAGAAGGCCTGTACCTGAGCCACTGCGGACCGCAAGTGTTTGACACAACTGAAGCCCTGGCGGAGCCGAATTCGGTCCACACCATATCATGGTCGACGCTGCAGACCCTGTTGAAAGACCACTATGCCCGAACGCCTTCCAAATACATCCAATGCTATGAGTTCCGGCAGAGGCTACAGCAGGACAGTGAGTCGATCAGCAAGTACATCGCCGCCCTGCATAAGGCCGCAAACCAGTGCGAATACCGAGACCTAGATGAGATGCTCCTAGAGCAACTAATCTGTGGAGTGAGAGATGGCCGGCTACAACGGAGGCTACTTGCAAGATTGAACCTGACCCTGCACATCGCCCTAGATGAAGCAAGTGCTCAAGAGTCATCTGTGAAGGCCGCTGAGAGACTGCAAGCGACCATCCATGGCCGGACAGCGCAGAGGTCGGCGACCGTGCACCGTGAGGCCGTGAGCACCGAGAGCGAAGGGGAGTCCAAGGAGGAAGTCTACCGAACCGAGCAATCCAGACCAGACCAACAGGGAACCAGAGACGACTGCGCCAGATGCGGAGGCCCCCACCCCCGACACAACTGCAAGTTCCGGGACGCGATCTGCCAGTTCTGCAAGAAAAAGGGGCACATCACTCGAGTCTGCAGAGCCAAGCAAGCGAAGAGCCACAAAACACGTGGCCAACCCAGCCAATCCAAAATGGCGCCGCGCCAGAGATCCAATAAAGATGGTGGAAGCCGGAAGGGCGCAAAAATCGAAGACGTCGACGCCTACACCATCCGCATCGGCCAGACCTGCACATCACCCGGCGAGAAGACCTACACCGCGGTTGAGATCGAGGGTCATGAGTGCCAGATGGAGATCGACACGGGACCCCCCATATCCATCATGTCATGGGCCAACCTCAAGAAAGCCATCCCCAGCGCACACAAGCGGCAGCTCCAACCACAGCGATGCCGGCTTAAGGACAACCAAGGGAACCGCATTCCAGTCAAAGGAATAGGCAAGTTCTAGGTACGATACGGGGAGTTCAGTGAGAGGATCCCTCTCACTAGCCTAAATGGTTTTTAATTGGGATTTTAAATTTTATGGATTTGGGGGTTTTAAATTGGGAAGCTAATGATTTAATTCTTTTTTAATTATCTTAACTTTTGTATTTGTATGTTTTTTAATTTTGGCTGTTCACCGCCCTGAGTCCCCTCTGGAAGAAGGGTGGTATACAAATTAATTAATTAATTAATTAATTAATTAATTAATTAATTAATTTAATTAATTAATTGATTAATTAATTAATTAAATTAATTAATTAATTAATTAATTAAATAAATAAATTAATTAAATTAAATAAATAAATAAATAAATAAATAAATAAATAAATACTATCGTCAGCGGCAAGCTCCCAAGCCTCCTGGGCATAGACTGGTTTCGAGCCCTGGGCATGGGATTCACCAGAGTGAGGAACATCCAGAGCACCCTGAGGGACGACCTGATGCAGGAGTTCCAGGACGTGTTCGACGAAAGGCTTGACAAGTATGTGGGGACCCCTATCTTGTTCAACCTCGACCCCAATATTGCCCCAATCCGTTTAAAGCCTAGGAGGGTGCCATTCGCCCTAAAGCCCAAAATAGACATTGAATTGGACAAGCAAGGGGTGCTTGTGCCAGTCGACCACGCCAAATGGGAGACCCCAATTGTGACACTCGTGAAACCGAATGGGTCAGTGCGCATATGCGCCGATTATAAATGCACAATTAATAAGGCCCTGCAACAGAGCGCCTATCCCGTCCCAATTGTGCACTACCTCCTGCATTCCCTGGGCCCCGGCAAGATCTTCGCCAAACTAGATCTTGCGCAGGCGTACCAGCAGCTACCGGTAGATGGCGCTACCGTGGAAGCACAGACTATCGTAACACATAGAGGCGCCTTCAAGTGTACGTGCCTACAATTCGGAGTCAGCATAGCCCCCGGACTTTTTCAAAGTACAATGGAGCGGCTACTGCAAGGGATCCCCGGGGTGGTCCCCTATTTTGATGATGTACTCATCACGGCGGAAGACGAGCAACAACTGTGGGGGAGGCTGAGAATGGTTTTAGAAAAATTCAGAAAGGCTGGACTCCGGGTCAAACGTAACAAATGCATGATCGCTGTCCCCTCCGTAGAGTTCCTGGGGTACCGAGTAGATGGCACTGGCATACACCCCACAGAGAGTAAAATCAGGGCAATCCAAGAGGCTCCCACCCCTAAAGACAAGGCGGAACTACAAGCATTGCTGGGACTGCTTAACTTTTATGCGATCTTCTTAAAGGACAACGCAACAGTGGCTCAACCCCTACACAGACTGTTAGCCAAAAAGTCCACATGGACCTGGGGGAAGGCCGAGGACAGGGCATTTGCAAATATCAAGAAATTGCTATCAGCTGAGAGTTTCTTGATCCAATACAACTCAACGCTTCCCCTTGTTTTAGCCTGTGATGCATCCCCTTTCGGCGTGGGAGCCGTCCTGAGCCATAGACTCCCAAATGGACTCGAGGCTTCCATCAGCTACTACTCCCAAACTCTGTCAAGCGCCAAGAGGAATTACAGTCAGCTTGACAAAGAGGCCCTCGCCGCCGTCTCAGGAGTCAAGAAGTTCCACGAGTACCTG
The DNA here is from genome assembly GCF_059756535.1 of Pantherophis guttatus. Classification (NCBI taxonomy): domain Eukaryota; kingdom Metazoa; phylum Chordata; class Lepidosauria; order Squamata; family Colubridae; genus Pantherophis; species Pantherophis guttatus. Next base: position 113,724,123 of record NC_142065.1, on the reverse strand, counting down.
TTCGGGAGGGACTTTGACCTGATCACCAACCATCGCCCGCTCCTGGGTCTCCTCGCAGGAGACCGACCAACACCGGCAGCTCTATTGCCCAGGATGACACGCTGGGCCATCTTCCTCGCAGCCTACTCCTATCGCCTGGTACATCAACCAGGGGCGGACATGGGAAACGCCGATGCACTCAGCCGCTGCCCACTACCAGACAAGCTGGATGACCCCACACCCGGCATCCCCATCCTGCTAATAGACATTTTGGATTCGGGCCCATCACATCAGCAGAGGTAGCCAGAGCCTCCAACAAAGACCACGTGATCCGGACGGTCGCAAGTTGGGTGACAAGGGGGTGGCAGGAAAAGACTGGGAGCAGGAAATTCAAACAGTACACGGGCAAACGGGACGAACTAACAATGCAAGGGGGGTGTTTGCTATGGGGCGAATGGGTTGTTGTTCCCTTGTGCCTAAGGGAAAAAGTCTTAACACTGTTGCATGAGGGGCACCCGGGAATTGTACGGATGAAAGGACTAGCCAGGAGCTATGTCTGGTGGCCCAACATGGATGCAGACATTACGGAGTGGGTGGGGAGATGTCAGCCCTGCCAAGAGTCTAGGCCAGATCCACCAACGGCACTGGTGAGGGAGTGGGAAAGACCCAAGGGACCCTGGTCCAGGATCCACATAGATTTTGTGGGGCCGTTTCACGGGCAGACCTTCATGGTCATAGTAGATGCCTTTTCCAAGTGGCTGGAAATTAAGCTCATGAAGGCCACTACCACCGACGCGGTTATTAGGGAACTGAGGCAGTTATTCGTTACACATGGGTTACCGGACATCTTAGTGTCAGATAATGGGCCCCAATTCACGGCCACACAGTTTGAAGGGTATTTAGCGGAGTTGGGGGTCAGACACGTCCTCTCAGCCCCGTTCCATCCGGCTAGTAATGGACAGGCTGAGAGATTCGTAAGAATGGCCAAAGAGGCCCTCTCACGCCTAGGCCCCGGAGACTGGCAGGAAAGGATAGATCGATTCCTAACAGCCCAGCATTCCACGCCTTGCACAGCCACAGGCTGAAGCCTGGCAGAACTACTCATGGGGAGGAAGCTCCGAGGGGTACTGGATAGGCTAAATCCCAATTATTCCCCCGAGGTTTTCAAAGGGGGGGAGAGGAAACTCAGGGAGTTCACCATAGGGACTCCAGTCCATGCCAGAAACTACGGGAAGGGCCCGCTCTGGGAAGCAGGGACAATCACGGAGATCACGGGGCCCAAATCGTACAGGGTAGACATGGGGGATGGGAGAGTTTGGCGCAGGCACATAGACCAGCTGCGGAGGCGAATCGCAACAGACGCTGAGGAAAACTTCAACGAACCGCTCCCTGACTACCAGCCAGAACAACAAATTAAGTCAAGCCCGAGTGCAGTGGAGGACTTAGCTGACGATCCTGGCATCCGGAGCTGTCCCAGTAAGGAGTTCCCGCCAGCCGAAGAAGTCGCCGCCCAAGAGGAGATCTCGGATGTTCCATTGGCAGAGCAGGGAGAAACAGGGAGTCCCTCTGACCTGCTGGACGCCGCCCCTCCGACTGAACTGCGCAGGTCGACCAGGCTACGTACACGCCCTGGTCACCTGAAAGACTTAGTATGTAAATAACACCCAAAGTGACTTCTGGGAGGGGAGGAGTGTTATGTAAATAGGTTTGTTTGGCGGGCAGTTTGAATTAACTGACCCACAGCTGATTGGCTGACCACCACAGCTGCAATACCTATAAGGGGACCTGTTTCCCTAGGTCAGTCGCTGGGTTCTCACCCTAATAAACAGAGCTGTTGTCACTCACTGCCTGGTTTGCTGCATCCTCATTCACCCAATTTAACAGATTAAAAGGTGCTGGAAGGCAGAAGCTCCCAGCACTGACATTTTTTTTTTTTTTTTTTTTTAAATTTGATTTATATGCCGCCCTTCTCCGAAGACTCAGGGCGGCTTACAATGTGCTCAGCAATTAAACTACACTATCATACTCATCGTGTGCTGAGGTCCGGGCTTGTAGTGGCAATAAAGGTATATATAGTTGAAACCCGAGCATTCTGGCTTTTTGTGTAGCACTCACAGGCCTGACCTAGACTGGCCAAGAATTGGTCTACCATTTCAGAGATGGCCTGAACCAAGAGCTGTATTACACATGCCTACCTAGGGGAATACCCGACCAGATCTGCGACTGGTATCGGCTGGTAATAGTGATGGAGCTTGACATCAAGGAATACTGGAGCCATGGGGAAAATGAAAGCCAGCAGAAAAGGAGGCAGGAGTGGTGTCCATTGGGAAGGAGGCCACCACCTGAATTGGCAATGACCCCCATGGAGCCCCTGAGGCACAGAACCAGCATGTATTTCCAGTGTGGGCAGGAAGGCCACTGAGTGGCTGTGTGTCTGGCACTGGCTCCCAAGGTGACCCCAAAAGCCCCATCCCCATCAAAGCTGAAGAAGCTACAAAAGAAGCAGCAAGAGAAATCTTATGTGGCATGCCAGGTTGTGGAGATCTCTGTCCCTAGCAAGAGCTGACATTGCGGCAAAATGGTGTGGTTCCACGGGGCTCCATGAAAACCTACCAAATTCTGCCCACCAGGAGGTCCCTCGGGATCAAAGTTACCCCTCCAGGGTGATGAAGATAAAGAGTATACTACATCAATCACAAGGAGATCACAAACTCCTTGTTTAATCTGGAGAAAGCTCTCAAACTGGCAGGGAGAAAAAGATGGCTATTACATGCCTGACCGAAGCTGTGACAGCCCTACCAAAGAAGCAACGAAGAATGATTGGAGAACAGTGTGACTGATCTGGGTGAGATTTTTCCAACTTCTGTTGAGGAATTTGCCCCCATAATAATTTGTTTTGCTGAAAGTGAAACTCAAATAGGAGGGGGTGGAGTATTTGTTTCCCACCCATCAAGAACAGTGGCGACTAAGCCTGTGAGCTGCTAACAGATCTGGAAAAGGGAAAACAGAACTCTCTGAGAGAAATATAATTGAATTTTATATATTTAGAAATATAATAGAAAATTTAAAGGCAGGAAAACTGGATTGGTTGTTTTAATAATATTAAACAATTAATATTTTGATTCTTGGAACCTTTAAAAAGTTTTGGATTGGATAATTTGACATAGAAGTAAAAAGAGAGAAAAAGGAGAGAAATAGCGCAAGGGGGACACCTACAGGTGGGGAAGGACACTAAAAAAGTAAAAGTAAAGTGAACTATCCTTGACTGTCTGCTGCTGATTAGAGTTGTGAAGTGGGTTGGTGACTGAGAATAAGGGAAAAAAGGGAACATTGTGGTGGATTGATTTTGGTAAATATTCTAAAAGGGGAAGGTGAGCTGGTTGGGGATTGTGGATTATTTTGGTATTATTGTGAATTATTGCTGTTTATCTTTTCTAAATCCCTTAATATATTTCAAAATAACAAGTATCTCAAACTTAACTAAAACAGAGAAAAAACCCACATCTGCACCATCATCAGCAACATCAGCATCAGCATCCAGCCCAGCAAGGCAAAGATCACTAGATAGCATGCTGCAACAGGCAAAAATGAATACAATTAAAGCAGAATTGAAGTTGATGTTTCAATCATTACAACAGGCCTTAGGAAAAAATCATGATGAGATGAAGGGGAAAAAAGCAAAATATGGATGAAAAAGATATGGAATATTCAACAAATGATAGCTAATAATGAACAAAAGATTAAGATAATTGAAGAGAAATCAGAACAAACAGAAAAAAAGTGGAAGAGAAGGACCAAAGACTGACGCCGGCAGATAAGGACCTAAAGTAGGAGTGTCAAACTCAATCATAAAAGCCCAGATCAGTGCAATACCCTGAGAAAAAAAAACAAGAAATCCAAGAAGAAACCAGCATGGCTGCACAAAGATCTCTCTGACAAATTGAAAGACAAAAAGGACAAGTACAAAAAATGGAAAGAGGGACACATAACTAAGGCAGGATATCAGTAGACAGCCAGAATCTGCAAAGACGGTTAGGAAAGCAAAGGTTCAGAATGAACAAAGACTTTTTTTTTTTGCTTTAATTTATATGCTGCTTCTCCGGAGACTCAGGGTGGCTTACAATGCGTTAAGCAATAGCCTTCATACTTTTGTATATTTATACAAAGTCAGTTTATTGCCCCCACAATCTGGGTCCTCATTTTACCTACCTTTGAAAGGATGGAAGGCTGAGTCAACCTTGAGCCTGGTGAGATTTGAACTTGCAGTAATTGCATGCAGCAGTGGTGCAGCATTACATGTTACCTACAGAAAGGAACTTTTCACAGAAATGCACGACCCTGAACCTGAACTACGTGAACTTTACTCTTTTTCAAATCATCCTTGTCAGGTCAAAGGAAAAGGAACTGTTTATGTTGAAGAGCTTGATGCATTCATTCCTGATGTTTATTACATACCAACAGCAACCAGTAACTTATTTAGTCAGAGTCACTTGTCTAGAATGTTAAAATTCCAGGTTCACCACCTTGAAAATGCAAGTTACATAGTTAAAGATGGAGATATTGTTGCTGGAACCATATTAATTGGTGGTGTTTATTACTTAAAGCCAAAGCCTAAAACACAAACACAGGCAAGTATACAAACTCCAAAAAGGGAGAGCACAGGCCCAGAGAGAGATGCTCCAGAGAGAGATCCTGTTGCTATTCCAAAGGGTCCTAAAGCCAACAAAAAGAGAGTTGGTAAACAGGTTGCTCAGAGCAAGCCTGAGGTTCCGCATAAAAATGTTAATGTTGAGAATTCACTAACAGGTAAACCTTTGCATTCCAGGTGTATCCATAAATGGCATAGAAGATTGGGGCATGCCAGTTTCCATGTTCTTAGGAAGATGCCGGAGTTCGCAAAAGGTTTGGATCTAAAGGGGTGTAAGGTGTTTTTGGATTGTGCTGTCTGCAAAAAGGCCAAATCCAAAACAGCAGCCATTCCCAAACACGCTACACGCCTGTCAACACACATTTTTGATTTGGTTCACACTGACATAGTTGGTCCTTTCCCGCCATCATTTGGTGGTAGAAAATATTTTCTAACGATTGTTGATAATTACTCTAGATATGGATATGTATATCCTATGAAAGAAAAATCAGAGACTTTTCAGATCTTTAAAGACTTTGCAACCCTTGTTTCTACCCAACACCAAGTTTGCATCGCCAGAATCCAGAGTGATCGTGGTGCCGAATTCATGTCTCAGCGTTTCCAGGACTGGATGCGTAAGAATGGAATTATTCATCAGACTTCGGCCCCTTACACACCGGCTCATAATGGAGTCGCAGAATGAAGACAAGGGGTACTGCAAACCATGATGCGTTGTCTCCTAGAAGACTCCAACCTTGGTAAGATATACTGGAGTGAAGCTATAAAATATGCAAATTACATTGTTAACCGTACTTGGAGCAGTGTAACAAATCAGACTCCTTTCTTCATGTTGTATGGCTACAAGCCCAATCTTAAAAACATCCATTTTTTGGTTCATATGCTATGGTGAACATTCCCTTAGCTCAAAGAAGAAAAGGAAGTCCAGCAGCAAAGAGACTGAGATTTATGGGTATTGATGATAACTCAAAATGGAGCAGATTTATTGACTCTAAACATGCAATTGTGATTTCCCAATCTGCTAATTTTGAGGAAGATATTGACTGGTCCAGGATTAATTCCAATGATCCTGGAGTTTATTTCCCCAGAGATGATACTGCTGATGCTACGCAGATTGATGATCAAGATTCCACTGATTCTTCTCAACCCGATGTTCCATCTTCGCAAGCCGCGGATGCTGACGCTAGCGACGAAAGTGAGGACGAGGACGAAGCAGAAGAAGACTGGACAGTTGTCCCGAGATGTTCCAAGAGGGCCACAAAAGGAATCCCTCCACAACGATATTCTTGGCAACTGACAAAAGCATCCTTACCTTTGATTTGCAATGTTACACTTCCACCTGATAATTTCACACAAATCAAGCAGCTCCCTGATTCAGAGCAAGACAAATGGTGAGTCATTATACAAGGCCAGACTTGTAGCTCAGGGTTTCGCTCAACGTTATCCTGAGGACTACACAAGTACTTACTCACCGACAGTCAGAACTGAGAGTGTAAAAATTGCTTTAGCAACTGCAACTATCCTTGGTTTAGAAGTTTTCCAGTTTGATGTTGACACGGCTTATCTACATGCAGACCTAGACGAAGAGATCTACGTGAGAAGTCCTCCAGGATTCCGACAGCAAGAAGGGGATACCTGGTTTCTAAACAAAAGTCTTTATGGTCTGAAACAATCTGGTTTAATGTGGTATTTATGTCTTACTGACAAACTAAATTCAATGGGCTTTATTAAGTCCGAAACTGATAAGTGCATGTTCACAAAAAGATCTAACAATGCATATGAGATAGTTCTTGTTTATGTTGATGATATTGTTTATATTGGTCCAAATAAGCAAATGAGTGAAATTTTTGCCAAAACTTTGCAGAGATACTTCACATTGAAATCATTAGGTCACATTAGCACTTATTTAGGTGTTCAGATTGAAAAAAACACAGAAGGGGTTTAGTCTTTCACAAGAAGATAAATTTGAACAAATTTTGCATCATTGCAACATGAAAGATGCTAACACAACAAAGACACCCATGCAAACAGATTTTCATAACTTGACACAAGAAGCAAGTCCTGAATTCGAGGATCAAACACTTTATCGTTCAATCATTGGGTCACTATTGTACATTAGTAGTTGGACCAGACCCGACATTGCACTTAGTGTTAATCTTTTATCTCGACATGTAGGTAAGGCAAAACAGTTTCATTGGACATGCATTAAGAAATTATTGAGATACCTAAAATACACTAAACACATGAAATTATTGTTAGAACCAACACATACTGATTATGCAGAATTATGTTGTTATGCAGATTCTGATTGGGCAAGTGATAAGAAATCACGTAAAAGTACTTCAGGTTATATGATGTTCTTTTGGAATGAAAGTTTTATTTGCCTTACGTAAAAAACATTTGCCTGAGAATGCCGTGCAAAAGTTCAAGAAAAAAGCCATCAACATGTATCAAAGAGCCATTGCGTACCTAGAAAAGTGGTATAATTTCACCAATTCAGTATATGAGACGCTAAGTTGTTTCAATCTAATTGATCGCAATAATCCTCCAACTTTAGAAGAAATGACGAACATCTGGTTATTATCACCATGGCAAGAAGAACTTCCACCCAACACTCTTTTCGATGAAATTTCTGCCTTAGAAGAAGTTTATGTTCATCTACAGGGCAATTCATCCCTTGATAAGTGGACGTACTTCAGGTTATATGATGTTCTTAAATGGATGTCCTGTTTATTGGCAAGTACGTAAACAGAATTTTGTTTCTTGTTCATCTACTGAAGCTGAATATGCTTGTGTTTCAGATGCATGTAATTCTCTAACTTGGTTTGATGCTTTAGTCACAGATATCTGGACACACCCGATCCGACCGATCACCGTGATGGAAGACAATGAATCGGTGGTTTATATTTCTGAATCACATTTTACAGGTTCTAGGTCCAGACACATTGACATCCGTTATCAAAACATAAAGCATTTAGTGAAAAAAGGTTTTGTCAAAATGCAATATGTATCTACACATGATCAAATTGCTGACATGCTCAACAAACCACTCCCAGCAGCTCAACATGAGTATCTGCGTAAGAAGATGTGCTTTATTTGGTGATGTACGTGATGTTCGCTCAACTGGCAAAGAAGGGGAATGTCACTGCATTATTTTATTTACCAGCTGAGCCAATTATTTCTGGACTATCAGACTTTCCATACCTTGCCAAGAATTGTTATCAAAAGCTGCTACGCATGTCTGCATTCTTTCACATTCCTTCACACACTCCTTTCCTTTGTTCTCATGCCACGGGGGTGTCGACTGCTGGAAAGCAGCCGGCCCGAATTACTTTCAAAATGTAGCAATTAACTTTCTTAGTTAGTGAGGTGTTTTATTTTCTTTATAACAAATAAATGAGTTTTATTAGAGAACTTTTCTTCGGGTTTTTCTTTTCAGAATATTGCAACAAGGAATAAGCCACGATCCATCCTCTCACCAGGGTGATTTGTCCCAGAGCCAAACATGGGATTAATCAATGCCCTGACATAGTCCACTGTGCTATCAAGGCTGGTGGCTTGCAACAAAAGTCAAAGATAACAAAAAAAGTTTCTTCCAACATATAAATAACAAGAAAAAAATCAAGGAAACAGTCAGTCCACTAAAGAGAGAAGACAGCAAGGAAGTAACAGGCAACGGAGAGAAAACAGATCTGCTTAACTCATTCTTTGCATCAGTCTTCACGCAAAAAGAAACTATAGCCCAACCTACCAGAAACATAACTGTAAAAAACAGACTAGAAATAAAAGTTAAAATAAGCAAAAAAAATAGTAAGAGAACACCTGTCTGATCTTGATGAATACAAATCACCAGGACCTGATGGATTATATCCCAGAGTTCTATAGGAACTGGCAGATGTCATCTCAGAATGATTGCACCACATCTTTCAAAAATCCTGGAACACCAGGGAACTACCAGAGGACTGGAAAAGAGCTGATGTGGTTCCCATCTTCAAAAAAAGAAAAAGAAAAAAACAGACCCAGGAAACTACAGATCCATCAGCCTAACATCAATACCCGGGAAGATACTGAAACAGATAATAAAAAAACAGATCTGCCAATACCTAGAAATCAATAAAGTAATAACTAGCAGTCAGCACGGGCTTGTTAAAAACAGATCATGCCAAACCAATCTTATTTCATTCTTCAATATAGTGACTAAATTAATAGACCAGTGAAATACTATGGACGTTGTTAGGAAATGGTTATTTGTCTAAATAGTTGGTCAGGCAATATATAAACCAACAATATATGTTTGCAGTCAGAAAGGTATTATATTGCTTTAAGACTGTATTGCATCATCCTGTATCCTGATTGGCTAAGCTCTGTAGCCAATGTACTTAAGGGAAATCAGGATCATGGTTGTGTGGATACTACACCATTTTACCTGCTTATTTGCTGTAACTCTCTACCTGATCTCTCTGCATGATCACTCTTTGATCATAGCTACATGTTGCTTTCTACTATTTATTGAATGTTTTGATATTGAACTTGTTCCTGTTTTGAAACTCAAAAAGAACTGTTTTATTGTGTATGACTACAACTGGTAACATGTCTTTGTACTTGGAATATCCCTGGATTGATCTTTTAATTCTCGTTTTATCTGTGTATGACTTGGATTGTTTTTGGACTTTGCTTTACTTTTTCTAAAAGTAAAAGACTACAACAACTCAGTGTGTTTGTATGTTAACTGTGATTGTTCACAACCACTCCCAGTTGCTTTTCATGCGTTTACTCAAAGGGTACTCTGCTCAATAACCCACAACATCAGTTATGAGCTAAGAATATCCTTAACATTGGTTATGGGCCCAGAGTACTGAGAGTTAGTGAGAATGCACAGTACTATATTCAGACAGCTATGTTTGTTGTTAATTGTCCAAGAGAAGATGGCACGCTGAGACGCTGCCGGCAGGGAGTATAAAAAACTGTAAAAGTGCCAGTGTGGGGCTGTCTCTGTGAGCCGAGCAGCCACTGTTAGCTGTCAGATTGTTAGCTATGTTCTGTTAAGCATTGACTGTGTTAGGTGTTTTGTGCCAGCCATGGCAGTTTCTTAAAAACCCACCAGATGGGAGCAAAGAGGGACTTTTGATACCACTGGTGGGTCAAGGGGCTCCGGCCCTTGCAGCCCCATTGTGGAGAGTTAATGGCCCTCCGGCCCACTCACACATTGGTAAGGGAGGGGCCAGGGGCCCCTATTAGAACCCCTGCACAGGGGCTGCTCTTTGGCTCTTGTTCTAACTTTCCCTGAGGAGACCAAAGCTGTATCTCAGAATTGGCAGTAGGACTCAATTCAGCAAGAAAAATTAACTTTTGACACAGAGCTCAGATTTGCAAAAGAAATACATATTCATGTTCCCCACGATCTGAAAAGCCCCAAAACACATTCAATTTTCACATACTTGCATTCCCTGAGGAGTTAGAACAAAGAGCCTTGGTAGTACAGTGGTCTAAGGCACCCTGTTATTAAGCTGGTTATTAAGACCAGCTGCCTGCAATTACTGCAGGTTTGAATCTCGCCAAGACTCAAGATTGACTCAGCCTTCCATCCTTTCTAAGGTAGGTAAATTGAGGACCCAGTTGTGGGGGCAATAAGCTGACTTTGTATAAATATACAAAAGAATGAAGGCTATTTCTTAGCGCATTGTAAGCCGCCCTGAGTCTCCGGAGAAGGGCGGCATATAAATCAAATTTAAAAAAAAAAAAAAGCTGTATCTCAGAATTGGCAATAGGACTAAATTCAGCCAGAAAACTTAACTTTTCACACAGAGCTCAGATTTGCAAAAGAAACATATATTCATGTTTCCCAAGGTCTTTGACTGGTTCTATTTCTACCATTTACTATTCTATTTACTATTATGGTGAAACTGTCCCTTTCACTGTCCTCCTATTTGCTTTTGTATTTTGTATTTTATAATACTTTATAACCTAATAAAAATGTATTTGAGAAAATACAAGAGGTTTCAAACCAGTGGTGAAATGTAAAATTTGTTACTACTGGTTCTGTAGGCGTGGCTTGGTGTGTGTGTGGGGGGGTAATGTGACTGGGTGGGCATGGCCAACTTTTTTTTTTTTACTTTAAAAAGCATTTTTTTCTACAACCTCTTTGGCTGAAGAGGTTGTAAAAAAATGTTTTTAAAAGACTCTGACGATCCCAGCTGAGTTGCCTGATTATCAGAGGCCTTTTTTTCTTTTAAAAGAAAAAAAATGCTTTTATTTATTTATTTATTTATTTATTTATTTATTTATTAATCAAGTTTCTATACCGCCCTACTCCCGAAGGACTCAGGGCGGTGAACAGCCAAGATAAAAAACAGATAATACAAATATTTAAAAAATCCCTTAAAATTATTAAATATTTCGGCCGAAACACAGATTAAAACACCCAATTTATAAAATCACAAATTAAAAATTTAAAAAATTTAAAAAATGGGAGTTAGGCCAGGCCAGCTTGCTGAAAAGCAAAAAAAGCCTCTGACGATCAGGCAACTCAGCTGGGATCGTCAGAGTCTTTTAAAAGCATTTTTTTACAACCTCTTCAGCTGAAAAGGTTGTAGATAGAAAAAATGCTGGGGTGAAGCTTCCCAAACCAAAAATTTACCCCATGACACCTCGAGAATTGGGGGAATTGCGAAATTTTATTGACAAGAACCTAGAACAGGGATTCATCGAATGAGCCAAACCCAAGGTGGCGGCGCCAGTAATGTTCCACGAAAAGAAAGATGGATCCTTTCATTTGGTGGTTGATTATAGAAATATCAACGCGATTTGCGTAGAAAATGTCTACCCCCTCCCACTCATGAAGGACATGTTAGCCCATTTAGGGAAGGGGAAAATTTTCACCACACTTGATTTAAGAGAGGCATACTACCGAGTGAGAATAAAAGAGGGGGATGAATGGAAAACAGCATTTAATTGCCCACTGGGATGCTTCCAGTTCAGAGTGCTCCCTTTTGGACTACAGGGAGCCCCTGCTGTATTCATGCAGTTGATCAATGAAGTATTGCATGAGCACCTGTATAAGGGGGTGTTGGTCTATTTGGATGACATTATGATCTATTCCGACAACATGGCCGACCATGTAAAGTTGGTGCGGACGGTCTTGAAGAAACTCAGAGCGGCTGAACTCTATGCCAAACTTTCTAAATGTGAATTCCACCAAGACAAAATCGACTATCTTGGATATCGTATATCACATGAGGGAATAGAGATGGACCCTGAAAAGTTCGGGCAGTGTTGGAATGGGCCGCACCACGCACCCGTAAACAGTTACAGAGCTTCTTGGGGTTTGCTAACTTTTATAGACAACTTTTATTGTGGACTTACCAAAGAGTGAAGACTGCACTGTCATTTGGGTAGTAACTGATTTGTTTTCCAAACAAGTACATTTCATCCCTTGCTCAAAGATCCATTCGGCAAAAACCCTTGCAAAACTATTTATTCGGCAGATTTACCGACTACATGGATCTCCAAAAAGAATAATTTCTGACAGGGGTGTGCAATTCCTTCCAGTTTCTGGAGGGAGTTTTTGAAGTTGATAGGCTCCACCCAGGGGCTGAGTTCCAGTCACCACCCTCAAACAAATGGTGCTTGTGAAAGAACCAATGGGGTTCTAGAACAATACCTGAGGTGTTACGTAAATTACCAGCAAGACAATTGGGTAGACTTGTTGCCATTTGCAGAAGTGGCATATAATAATTCCATACACAGTAGCACCAGTTTCACTCCTTTTAAGGTCGCATCGGGCCAGGATTTCATACCCATTCCCGAGCTACCACAAGATGATCCTCAGAATCCCTCTTTGATGGATTGGATTGAACAATTAAAGAGCACATGGGCAGTAACTCAGAAGGCATTAGATGAAGCACACCGGGCGCATAAGGAGCAAGCCAATAAGAGAAGGTCCCCAGCTCACATTTATAAAGTGGGTGATAAAGTCTATTTGTCTACTAAATACTTACAGACTACCCAGAAGTCAAAAAAGCTGGGCCCTAAGTATGTGGGACCATTTCGTGTGATTAGACTGATTAATCCAATAACAGTTGAATTGGAATTGCCAAAAACGTTGAGACGTATACATCCTGTATTTCATGTTAGTTTATTAAAACCTGAACACTCGTCTCCCCTAAGGGCTGACCAAAGCACCCCTCCAGTTCCCATTCTCATAGAGGGGGAGCAACATTTTGAAGTTAAGGAAATCTTGGACTCTAGGAAACACCATGGTAAAGTCCAATATCTGATAGCCTGGAAACATTTCCCTTTGTCTCAGGCTGAATGGGTAAATAAACGGGATGTCTGAGCTCCCAAGAAAGTACAGCAATTCTATACCAAATACCCAGATAAACCATAATTATTGTATATATTCTGTTTCTCTCTCTTTTCCTTCCTCTTATCTATGAATAACGTCTCTTCTGCAAGAGGGGCCCAATGTCAGCCTCAGCTTTGCCTGCTTCAGCTGCCATAAGAAATGGGGGGAGGGACCAGTTAAGGGGCGAAGGGGGGGAAGATTGCAGGAGGTGTCTTTCCAATGCAGGAGGTGTCTTTCCAAGAAACGAAACTGAATCTCCAAAGGGGCCGGTTGACCAACTACCCTACATTCCTGATGGATGACGTTGCTAGACGTGATGCCACCTGACCTTTGGGAGACCTTTGGATTGGATGATGGTCAATGGACACGGGGGGGGGGAGAGAAGCTTACTAGATGCTATTTCGTGCGTTTTGCTCACTTCCAGCTTTACCTGGGTTGCGATCATTTCATATTCAGTAAAAGTACTAATCTCTTTTAAAATATTGAGTTTGGGGTTTTCTTTCCTGGATATTGAAGGAAGCACACCTGACACCTGTTTTATGATCAGGAAGAGGAAATTCTTATGAAAGACGAAAAACGGAGGTTGGGTTAGTAGCACTGGCAGATTTATCAGCTTTGGAGGTATCCCAGAATCAAAACAGTGGGTGATGACCCCTCTCTGTTTAACAACATATATACATTGTATGATTTTTAGTCTTTCTGTATGTCTGCATTTTTAATTTATTGCATTTATAAGCCACTGATCCACAAGATTTTATTGAGGCAGATAAAAATCTGATTAAAAATAAGTAAAAAATAAATAAGCAATGCATGTAGCTAAACACACTTGCCTGTAACATGCAACAGAAGAAAAATATTTTTATTAAGAATAATCAGAGGAAACAATCTAGAGAGCTAACTTTTGAGATGTACAGGAAGTCCTTGACTTAGGACCACAAGGAAGCCCAAAATTTCTGTTGTTAAGCGAGAACAGTTGTTTAGCAAGTTTTGCCCCCATTTTATGAGCTTTCTTGCCATGGTTGCTAAGTGAATCACTGCTGTCATTAAGTTAGGAACATGGTGCTTATATGAATCTGGCTTCCCCATTGATTTTGCCAGTCAGAAGTTCGCAAAAGGGGATCACATGACCCTGGAACACTGCAGCCATCATAAATGCGAGCCAGTTGCCCAAATTTTGATCATATGACCCGGGGATGCTTCAATTAGTAAGAAAAATGGTCATAAATCCCCTTTTTTTCCAGCACTGTTGTAACTTCAAATGGTCATTAAGCAAATGGTTACAGGAGCGACGTGGCGCTCCCATGTGACTCCCCTCTTGCGCGAGCTGCACTGGCTCCCGGTGGTCTTCTGGGTGCGCTTCAAGGTTTTGGTTACCACCTTTAGAGCGCTCCATGGCTTAGGACCAGGGTACCTACGAGATTGCCTTCTGCTACCAATAGCCTCTCACCGACCAGTACGCTCCCATAGAGAGGATCTTCTCAGGGTGCAGTCGGTCAAACAATGTCGACTGGCAGCCCCCAGGGGGAGAGCCTTCTCTGTGGGGGCACCTGCCATCTGGAACGGGTTTTTTAACGTTTGTACTATGTGCATTTTATCTTTTGGCTGTTCACCGCCCTGAGTCCTTCGGGAGTAGGGCGGTATATAAATTTAATAAACAAATAAACAAACAAATAAATAAATAAATAAATAAATAAATAAATAATGATCGTAAGTCGAGGACTACCTGCAAAAAAAATGTCACTTTTTGTGTTGTGTTGATCAGTCCTCAAACGATAAATTTACAGAAGGAGACAGTATTAAGCTTTGACATGGATTCTGATTTAGCTGATAAACCAGAACAGAGGTTTATATGTCTGCATTGTTCGTGAATGGAAATATACAGATATGTATCTTTTTTTCCCCCTGATGATAATTATCAGTGGTGAAATGTAAAATTTGTTACTACCGGTTCTGTGGGTGTGGCTTGTTGGGGGGGGCGTAATGTGACTGGGTGGGCATGGCCAACTTTTTTTTTTTTTTTTTACTTTTAAGAGCATTTTTTCTACAGCCTCTTCAGCTGAAGAGGTTGTTAAAAATGCTTTTAAAAGGCTTTGACGATCCCAGCTGAGTTGCCTGATCATCAGAGGCTTTTGTTTTCTTTTAAAAACATTTTTTTTTTTTGCTTTTAAAAGGGCAGGGGTTTTTGCTACTGGTTATCTCAGTGTTTCCCAAACTTGGCTATTTTAAGATGCATGGACTTCAATTCCCAGAATTCCCCAACCAGTATGCCTGGTTGAGGAATTCTGGGAGTTGAAGTCCATACATCTTCAAAGGGTCAAGTTTGGGAAACACTGGGTTATCTGAACCACCTGCTGCCATCACTACCAGATCGGGCGATCTGGTCCGAACCCGGAGCATTTCACCCCTGTTTCAAACTAATGACAACATTGGCTGTCTTTGTGATGATACACTGAACCACTTGAGATTGGTGTAGCCAATCTCATTTTAGCTTAGCGTGTTGTCTACCAATCCCCTGCAGTTACTTACAATGCATCACACAAATCTAACCAAACTGAGTAAACAATTATTAGGTCAACAAGATGTGTAGCCTGTTGATTATAGTCACTGTATTCTGTCTAAAAACATGGCTTTTTCCATCCAATGAATGCACCTGAAAAAACTAGCCCACTTTTAATGCAATGGAAATCTCAAGTGAAACTTAAAATACACCCACCACTTGTTGTAGCTAGTATGAATCCACTGAAACTGCACAAAAGTAGATTAATGAGTCTTCTTCACCAGCTTGTTATTTATGCAGCTAACAATCAAGGTGATACTGCCCCAGGACCCAGGAACTATTCTGTCATCACATATCATCAGAGCCCTAGGAGCCCATGTGTCTTGCCCACTTACCCATTCATGTTTCCATAAAGAATGTTGTGGCAGGCTTTTAACATCTAATTTCCTTTTGATTATCATCCAACATCTATGAACAAAAGTAATTCAGTTAAATAGTTCATACAACTGCCCTGAAAAAACTAGCCCACTTTTAATGCAATGGAAATCTCAAGTGAAACTTAAAATACACCCACCACTGTTGGGTACTGTACTGAATTTCTGGTATATGTAGAATTAAGGTTAAAATTAAGCTGCATGTAAAGCTCTTTCTGGTCCTTTATGTTACAAGTCTCTCTACAATTGACAACCTTACTCTAGTCTTACTCCACATAATTCTTGGAAGGCTCACAGTAAGTAGAGTTATGAAAAGTTGGTTGGACCAGATGCACAGGGTTGGAAAGGGTTGTTTTGTTTGGAGGGGGGATGTCGTAGAGGCCAGAGGTTGCTTTGTTTTGTTTTTGTCCCCCCCCCAAATGGGTATTTTTAAAAATTATATTAATTTTATTTTAGGGATAATACCACTTGAGGGTGGTTTTTGGGCAACTTCAAAGCACCTCTTTGTGCATGCAATTATCTAGCATCACAACAGTGAGCGGAAGCTGTGTGAGGTTTTCAGCAGTCAACCCCAAGGTTTTTCAGCTTTGAGTGCAGTTGAGTGCAGTTGCTGAGTGGAAATACAGTGCAGGAAGAGAGCATTTTGATGACACGGTCTAAGATTATCTCAGCAGCAGTGAGGGAGGAATCCAAAGACTCAATGTATGCATCTTTCAGTCATGCAACAGAATCAGTATTGTGGTTATCCCCAGATCTTCTGGACAAACAACAGTGGTCTTCCTAGCTCAGACTGTGCTCCTCAAATGGTACTGTATCATTCCAGTGGAATTGTGGCAGATCAAGACATTTGTTTACCATTGCCTGTGACAGAGAGGAAAAGGCATAGACAGAATCACAGAGATGGTACACGCCTTTGTTTCCTGGTGGTATTTTTGCTGATTCTACTTGCCATCATGGGGATCGGGCTGGCAATGTTTCAGATCTTCCACCTGCAAAAGGAACTTCAAGAGGTAACATCTCAATTTGTAGGGGGAAAATACATAATCTTCTCAAATTGGGAGAATAGGTCTGGAGTTATAGAAGTTTACCTAGCTATGTAAACTTTGTGGGGTAGTTTTTCTTTCCAAATATACCTGTATGTTTCTTACTTTCACAGTTTTCCAGCTCTGGCTGTGTCCCTCCATCTCCTGATATGCTGAAAGGTGAGAACTCCTAGTCCTGTGAAGATTGGGAAGGTACAAAGCAAAAATTGTGTTTCCTATTCAAAGATTGTGTTTCCTGGTAATATTATACCTGAATTTCACTCCATAGCTTTGCACATTTTATTATCCTCCCATTATTTCCTTGAAATAATGGAATGAGTCTTGGTTAGGAAACAAATAACTGATGCAGGCTTGGAGTATAGGCAAAATGGAGAATAAGACAAGAAGACAAATCCAAAGACCTTAAGAAACAGATTTATAAAGGACTACAGTACAGAACAGGGCTTTTCCACTTCATGCAAACTCCTGTGTGAAAGGAAAAAAGACTACCTGTTGCCTAATTTTCAGAGCCAAATTTTAATATAAAATCCCTTTCTTAGTTCCACAAATTCAGCAATAAGAATCAGGGACATCTGTGGAGGGAATCATTAAATTGGCAGAAGTAATCCAAGCCCCACTCCTTTCTATAACTTTTGCATATTTAAAAGAGGAAGGTTTCAGTTGCTCTGTTATATCCATCATGTTTTTTAAAAAATGATTTTATTCATTAATTCACTCACTCACTCATTTAATATCTATAGCATTTTATTACGTTGTTGATGTTCTTGACTCCTGCTATACTTGTCCTTGGTAGCAACTGCTCTTAAACCACACAGTCTCTTTCTGCCATACTGGGTACTGTTATCCTCATGAGAATGGCTCCTGTTCCATGCTCCTTAATACATCAAAAATCCTTCTAAGTAAAGATAAAAAATACCACTCTGAATTTATATAAAACAACTTAAAGCCTTAATACATAATCCTTCATTTCTTTTGGCCCAGGCAATGATTAACATTTGCAGCATTTTCTTTGAAAAATTTGTTTCTTTTGTTCTAAATGAAAGCCTTTGTTACTCATCCATCTGGACCAGGTTTCTGTAAAAATCATCTATACTAATATCACAGATTTTCAGATATTTCAGATATGAATCTGAAAATCTGGGATGATTTTTTAAAAATTCACATGTATTTGTCATTCTCTAATGTCATGCAACCTTCTCTATTTATGATACCTTAAAAATATAAATGTACACATTTTCAAAACTAGAGGATGACTTGTTAGTAAATATTTTTCACTGGCATTTGTGCTGTTATGAAGTTGGTTTTGGCAGAACATGCCAATTTAATTTTACTGGAATGCATAACATTTCCTAGTCTAGACCAGTCCAGATTTCCTCATACAATATATCAAGTTATTTGAGGCAATCAGTGATGCTTCTTTGGGAAATCAAGTTTTGGCTTCTTTAGGAGACTGCTTTATGATGAGACAGAATCGGGGTGAAATTTATTTACCTTCCCTACCAGTTCGAAAGTGCATGTGCCGTGTGTACCCATTCGCTCCGCTCATGTGCACAGTATCATCACGCCCTATTTTGGACCCTCTGCGCATGCGCAGAGGATTAAAAAGCAGGAAGTAATGACATCTGAGTGGGTAGGTGGAGCCTCACGCTGCTGCCATTACCGGTTTGCCAAACCATGCGCCGCGAGTGCTACCTGCTCGCGCGAGCTGGACAGAACCAGCAGGATTTCACCACTGGACAGAATCCAATTAAGTTCCATCTTGAGGTTTCCCTTTGTTCATATTCTGAATCACCCTCCTGATGGCACCGAAGAGTTATGAACTACTTTTTTTCTCTTCTGCTGCAATGTAGGAGTTCTGAACAGAACAGCAGAAAAGAAAGTCAAGAGGAGTGCACATTTAACAGGTAGGCATCAAAAACACAAATTGCTGATGCATCTAATTCTCTTTCCCTGCTCTACCACCTTACCCCAGAGGGCTTTGTTCCCTTTATGGGTAGGAAATCTTGCCCTTGGCTTGTTGTCAAATTGTTAGCTTGGCCATCAGGTCAGCAAAGCTCAAGAGGCAAATACCTTTCAACATTGTACAGCATAAATAGTGTCATTTTCCATTTTTAACAATATAACTCACCAAGGAGCGATTCCAAACTCGGAGGAGTTTTCCTGGGAACAGATTTGAGAAAAGTATGGATTTTTTAAATCTGCAACCAAAGATCCTCTGCATGTTTGATAAGGAAAGTGAGAAGCTTCCACCTCAGAGGAGCAGGATGTTGCCTAACATTCTAATCTTGACCACACTTGGAATACTGCATCCACTTTTGGTCACAATACAAAAACAAATTTGAGATTCTAGAAAGAGTGCATAGAAGATCAATAATGATAATTGGGGGACTAGAGGTTAAACTGAACGATGAATGGTTGCGGGAACTATGCTTTTCCAGTCTAACAAAGAGAAGGACTGGGGTGACATGAAAGTCTTCCAGTATTTGAGAGGCTGCTACAAAAAGAGGGGGTCAACACAGTGGTGAAATTTAAAAATTTTCCCTACCGGTTCTGTGGGCGTGGCTTGGTGGTCATGTGACCAGGTGGGTGTGGCTTGGTGGTCATGTGACCGGGAAAATCAACTATCACACTATACACATAAATAACACAAAAGCTACACAACTGACTCACATACAATGCAAAAGCAGCTGGACTTCACACAAAATGGCCCCTGCAACAAGCAGGAACTTCACAGAGTCACAGAGAGCTCAAAAACAATCTAACACACTTTACACAAAAATACCAGTTTGGGCAATAGGTAGTAAAAAAATTCTTTAAAAAAAATTAAAAAATGTTCTGACAATCACGTGGCCCAGCTGATTGTCGCAGCTGATAGTCGGAACCTTTTTTTAACTTTTTAAAAGCATTTTTTTACTACCTGTTCACCAGAACTGGTAATAAAAAAATACTTTAAAAAAGTAAAAAAAAAAGTTCTGACAATCAGATGTGCTGCGTGATCATTGGAACTTTTAAAGAATTCTTTTACTACCTGTTTGAGCGAACCAGTAGCATTTTTACTACCGGTTCAGGTGAACCGGTCTGAACCAATAGCATTTCATCCCTGGGTCAACCTGTTTTCCAAAGTACCAGAAGGCAACACAAGAAGCAATGGATGGAAACTAATCAAGAAGAGAAGTAACCTAGGAGAAATTTCCTAACAGTGAGAACAATTAACCAGCGGAATGGGTTGCCTTCAGAAGTTGTGGATGTTCCATCACTAGAGACTTTTAAGAAGAGACTGGACAGCTTGAGCAGAGGCTTGGACTAGAAAACCTCTAATGTCCCTGCCAACTCTGTTATTCTGTTATTCATTACTTGAGGGGCTGTCATAGAGAACGGGGATGCAATGACTCAGTGGTTAAAGACTTGGAGCTTGTCAGCTGCAGAGCTGACAGCCCAGGTTCGAGACCTCAGCTTCCATGCAATGGGGTGAGCTCCCATTACTTGTCCCAGCTCCTATCCACCTAGCAGTTTGAAAACATGCAAATGCAAGTAGATTAATAAATACCACTTCAGTGGGAAGGTAACAGCATTCCATGTGCCTTTGGCATATAGCCCTGCTGGCCACATGACCACAGAAAATGTCTTCAGACAATACTGGCTTTCTTGGCCAAGAAACGGATATGAGCAATGTGCCCTAGAATCAGGTACAGCTGACAAGAAAACCTTTACCTTTACATAGAGAACATATTCTATTCTCTATTCTCCAAACACCTGAGGGCAGGACAAAAGTGATCCAACCTAGAATTAAGGAGAAATGTCCTGACAGTGAGAACAATAAATCATTGGAATGGCTTGCTTCCAGAACTTATGGGTGGTTCATCACTGGAGATTTTAAAAAAGAGATTGGACAGTCATTTGTCCAGAATAGTGTAGGGTCTCCTGGTCAAGCAGGGGGTTGGACTAAAAGACCTCCAGGGTCCCTTTCAACTCTATTATTCTGTATTCTATTCTTCATATTGCAGATAGCATTTGACAAGATTAACTTGCACATGGGGTAGTACTAGTTTATAAGTAGGATGAGCCATGCCAACCAATAGAAGAACAAGCTATTTTTGTTGCCTTTTAACATTCCACATCCTTTTTGTTGCCTTTTAACATTCCACATCCTTTTTTAAAAAAACTTGTAATAAGTTGTCCTAGAAAGTAAAAAGCACTGTGAAACGGTATATAAGTCTAAGTGCTATTGCTAGTGCTAAGAGCTATCAAAACTATATGGACACTTTACTCCCCAAGCAGAAGATCAGCCTTTGTACTCTATTGAAGAAAGGCAATTTGAGTGTGTTAACACTATATTTTCTTCCCCATCCTGTTCCCATCCCACAAATGGCCTGTATATGAATCTTTACTGGGGTCAGCTGAATGTTGCAATAAGTGACCCACTCTACATATGAAGATTCTACCAAATATGGGTAAGCAAAAGGATTCCTTTCTGAATAGTGTCTAAGCGCAGGGTGTCAAACTGGTAGCCCATGGGCCAAATGCATAATGCACAGGCCACGCCCACCCGCAAATGGGAAAAATGTCATGAAACATCACGTGATGGCAACGTGATGGGGTGAGTTTGACACCCATGATCTAAGGAATCATTGCATGGCAATAACCTAGTATGCAGTGGATTGCTATTTGGAGCATTTCAACTGAAGCCAAAACTAGTGCAAGTTGCTGTGGATGCTGTGAGATGCAGGTAATATGCTTATAACAAGAGTTAAGCATAATAACCAGGAGTGAGTTTTGAGACATCTGAAACAAGAAACAAAGCAGCTAGGAGAAGGATCCACTTGGGAGTAACTGTGAAATTCTAGCCAGTTGGCTGGAATTGCAAGATTCATTTGACCTGAAGAATGGAAGAAACATGCAAATGTTTTGGCACCTAGGCTGATAGGGGAATGGGGTCCCAGAGCAAATGCTACTGATTGCATGAAATCACTCCCATTTTCATCATATTTCATGTTTCTCTAGGCAAAGCAATTCAGCAATCTCATTCCCTGGAGTGGGAGACTACCCATGGACATGCCTTCATCTCTGGGGTCCAATACAAGAACAGGGGTCTAGTGATTGATGAACCTGGGCTCTACTTTATTTACTCCAAAGTGTTCTTCCGAGGCCAGACCTGCACTTCCCAGCCACTTGACCACATGGTTTTCAAGAGAAATCCATCTTATCCTGACAACCAAGTCCTGATGGAGAACAGAAAGATGAACTATTGTGTGACAATGCACATGTGGGGCAAAAGTAGCTATTTGGGGGCCTTATTCAATCTTTCCAGGCAGGACAGTGTGTATGTGAGTGTCTCTGAGCCCACACTGGTAAATTCTGAAGAGTCAAAAACCTTTTTTGGCTTATATATGCTTTAAAAAAACAGTTAGTAAGCACTTTCATCAAGCTATTCATAGGGGTCTTCTGAGCAGCACATGGAACAGCTGAACTGGAACTATTATGGACTTCCCATTTGCATGGATTTAAAGAAAATATGATTTTTTTTTCTCCTGCTGGATTGCTTCAAGGCCATATACTGATTGGCAAGACCAACAGGAAATCTTCAACTCCAAATATTGTCCAAGACTGACATAGGAAGTTTTGCATGGATTGTGCAGCTAAGTTGTAAAATGAAAGAATATTTTTGTCATTTGCACCCTGAATCAGTTACAATTCAGCAACTATTCTTTTCTAAGGTTATTTTTTATGCTGCTTACTTTCTGATACATCATTTTTGATGTGAAAATATATTGTATTTAATTTCTTGAGGGGAAAGAGATTTTTTTGATTTCCAGATTCTTTGTGGACTCACAATCCCATTACTAAATGCAACTTTAAAAGTTATAATTATATTCTTAATATTTGTGTCAGCTTTTAACCTTCCCTCTCCCCTACCTCTGACAGACATTAACCTGGTGCTTTAAAAGATTCTGTGCATAAAGTTTGCAAAAGGTAACTAATGGTAGTTTAAAAGAGCAAGACCTTTTAAATCACCCTGTTTTCAGCCTACCTCCTTGGTGGAACAGCCACTCTACCAAGCTCCTATGCACTTTCTTTTCTTCCCACAGCTCTCTCAGTTAGGGCTACAATATGTAGGTCTTTGGTTATTCGGGTTTTCTCTCACATAAAATTGGAATTCCAATTTTACGTGGGAGAAAACCCGAATAACCAAAGACCTACATACAAACACCTGTGAAAACCTCAGAAAACCTACCTACCTACCTACCTACCTACCTACACACACACACACACACACACACACACACACACACACATATATATATACATCTCTTTGCTGCCATGTGGTGGTTAATTAGATCCTTGCAATCCAGATCTGATAGCCTTACCTTCAAAGGCTATTGAGTCATATCTTTGTCTTTGCTTCTATTCCACCAAGGAGAATTAAACAGGCAACTGCTTGCTCCCGTTTGTGTATATAGGAACTTAGGTCCAGAAAATAGAGAAGCGTTAGCTCCCTCTTAAAAACCAACAGAGTTGGAGCAGTTCAGACTGCTATGTTAATAGAATATAAGAGGAAGTGCTTTACAATTCAGGAGCAAGGAACATTGAACATACATTGAGTTTCCATACATCTGTGTATGTAAATTCCCATGTTTCTAAGTATATGTAAATTTGTTTTAATTACTAAGGGATTAATGGTTCTGCAAATACTTTGGTATGTAAATATTATTAGTTTGCTTGCATTTCAATAGTCTAACAGCTGCAAGTGAAGGATTAAATATTCTCTTTTATTCAGATAATGCCAATTTCATATCACAAACATTGCCCAACTTTTGACCAGGGCATAGGAAAGGGGCAATAAAGCCTTGGTTCTTGAAATATGTCCATTTGTCCATTTCTGGGATGTGGATTTCTTTGAAGGGCAGCATGAGGGCCAGTTTGAGGCCATGGCTTGACATTGGTTTCCACTGCTCTAATTTTCAAGGCAGAAAACCTGACATTCATTCTCAATAAAAATAGGTTCCACTTGCAAAATTCTTCTCTCAAAGGTCTTCTCTTGCAAAATTGTCATTCATTTTTAAAATGCAGCCAGGTTTTGATCTACTGTTTACTGTATATAGCAATAGCACTTAGACTTAAATACCACTTCACAGTGCTTTTACAGCCCTCTCTAAGCAATTTACAGAGTCAGCATACTGCCCCAAACAATCTGGGTCCTCATTTTACCAACCTCGGAAGGATGGAAGGCTGAGTCAACCTTAAGCCTGGTGAGATTTGAACTGCCAAATTGCAGGCAGCTGGCAGTCAGCAGAAATAGCCTGCA
Organism: Pantherophis guttatus; assembly: GCF_059756535.1. Taxonomy (NCBI): domain Eukaryota; kingdom Metazoa; phylum Chordata; class Lepidosauria; order Squamata; family Colubridae; genus Pantherophis; species Pantherophis guttatus. The sequence goes on along the minus strand of NC_142065.1, from coordinate 113,699,878 downwards.
GTACTGCATTCTAACCACTGTGCCACTGCAGCTCTTGCCATATAGATAGCTTAATATAGATTCAGCCAGGGGTGAAATCTAAATTTTTTTGCTACCGGTTCTGTGGGCGTGGCTTAATTAGTGGGCAGGGCTTGGTGGTAAGGTGACTGGGAGGGCGTGGCTTGTTGGTAAGGTGGGTGTGGCCAAGTCAATGTCACTTCTTTGCCCTTTTTTAACCTACAAAACACAACACAACACAACCGGCTCACCCACAATATAAAAGCAGCTGTGCTAGACCCAAAAATGGCTCCTGCAACAAGCAGGAACCTCACACAGCCACAAAAAGCCCAAAAAACCAACTTTCACACTTTACACACACAAAATTCCACATACAGCTTTGTGAGATTTTGTGTGTTTGTGTAGTTAGAGTGAAACACTCTATTATTTTATTTTAATTTATTTTTATTTTTATATAAAAGCAGCTAAATTTAAAACTTCCTAAACTTTAAATGGCTAGGTCTAAAAAAAGAACAACTAAAAAAAACCCCAATTAACTATTTTTTTAAAGCTCCCAAAGGGGAAAAAAACTTACCCAATAGAACAGGGGTCTCCAATCTTGGCAACTTTAAGACTTGTAGACTTCAACTCCCAGAATTCCTCAGCCAGCTTTGCTGGGAGTTGAAGTCCACAACTCTCTGCCTGCTAGATTGCAGGCAGGGAGATTCAGTTGCTTGCTGATGCAATTGATTGCAGGGATTACAGCAAGGCGTTGCGACCAGTAGCTAAGGTAAGCAAACTGAGGGGGGGAGGGGGAGGGATCATCAGAGCCATTTAAAAGGAAAAAGTTTTTTTTCTTTTACATAGCTCTGGCGATCCAAGCTGAGTTGCCTGATTAGCAGGCAACTCAGCTGGGATCCTCAGAGCTTGGTTGGTCAGAGCCATTTAAAAGAAAAAAAAGGCTCTGATGATTACGCGGCTCAGCTGGGCATGGGGGGCGGGGGCAGGGATTTTTGCTACCGGTTCTCCGAACTGCCCGCCGCCATTGCTACCTACTTGCCCGAGCTGGTCCGAACCGGGAGCATTTCACCCCTGGATTCAGCTATATAGCAAAAGGAAACCCAACTTAACCAGTTTTCTCACAAAAGCCATAGCTAGATTCCCTCCTTTAAGCTGGTTTTAAAAGAGCATCTAATGTCTGAACTGCAGATTTTGATCATATGTACATTAAGAGAAGTATTAGCTAGAAACATTGCTGAAAATGAGGTAAATCCCTCCCAGATTGAACAGTTCTAAATTATTTTTTGATGTGGCATCTTTTGATGTGGCAAACTGACACAATGCAAATTTAAAAAACTAAGAATTAGGCCACAAAAGGATTCCCTGTTATCAAAGCTAGCTAAAATGACCTACTTGGAGAAGACTATAAAGAGCACTTTCAATTTGCTTCACATGAAATTAAGTGTATCCAGTCTGTATGTGCACTCTTTTCCATCTCTGGACACCGTATATGAACACAGGTCATATGTTTAATGATCTTTCTGTTTGTGTTTAAGAGTAGTCACTTTTCCTGCAGTTGGAATGTGAGCAGTGGAAAAACAAGTTGGCTAGAACTCACTTACTAAAATAGCATTACTTTAATTTCCAGATAAAACAAATGCATATCATGTCATAAAGGACCAATAACTTTTGTAAATTTTTAAAATCTCTGAACTTTTTTTAAAAAAACTTTTTTTAAATTTTCATTTTTTAAAATTTTTAAATTCTTTTTTTAGTTTTAAAAACTTTTTTCAACTTTCAACTTTCTTTTTTCAATTTTAGATTCTTTTTTAAAATTTTAAAATCTTTTTCAATTTTCAAATTCTAATACTAATACAATCCTTGATTATATAACCAGAGGCATAGAATCAAAATCATGTGAAGTATTAGTAGCACTTTATAAAACCTTAGTAAGACCACAGCTGGAATACTACATCCAGTTTTGGTCACCACATTACAAAAAAGATGTTGAGACTTTGGAAAAAGACCAAAGGAGAGCCACTAAGATGATAATGTCAACTTGCAAAGCTTTCAAGCTGCCATGAGCAGGAGGGAGGGAGAACTGATGGAGCTGATTGATTTTCCTAACTGAAACTACATTCCACAGATGCTTTCTTACTGCAATCAGTAGGAGAGTTTTGGGTTTCACAGCCAGTCAAAATGGTTAATTGGAGAATGTGATTTATGACATGGCCAGGGAGGAGGGGAGCGACAGGGTCATAGGGGAACGTAAATCTACATGGGATTAATTCTAACTGCATCCGAATATTGCCGAAATGGTACTCCTAATAAATGACTGTATTTCTTTTGAAGTTTGGCTTGTGGCTCATGAATTAATTAGGGCATCTTTCAGAAACTTCACAGACAGTTAGAACTACTTTTAAAATCTATCAAGCTCACCAGGTTTCCTGAATCTTGAACTCTCCAATCATTCTCCGATATCTGGGGTGCCGGAAGGGAAAATCAGACAACCATGGCCGAAGACGGGCTATCTGAAGAGAGCCTGATTGCAGACAGAGTGCAGGCTCCCTCAGACATCAAAGCTGAGAAGCCTGCTCCAGCGGCAAGAAGCAAGAAGAGATGAGTATTGGTGGGAGTTAATCCCTAAAGCAGCTGAGGTTGAGTTCCCCCACCCCAATGCCTGGAAAAAGGGGAAGCCCCTGAGTGAGCTGGGAAGAGTGGAGTGGAGGCTGGACTGGAAACAAGCCAGGTTCCCAAAGCCCCTGGGGAGTTCCTACGGTCTATTGGGTCATCCAGGGCCTTAGCTCGGCCTTTCATCTGAGCACCAATGTGGGGGCAGAGAGGGTGAATGCCATGGTAGAGCAGTACCTGAGGTGCTAGGTGAACTCTCAGCAGTGCAATTGGGTGGACCTCCTGTCTTTCGCTGAGGTCGTGTATAATAATGCTGTTCACAGTAGCACGGGGCTAACCCCATTCAAGGTAGCAAGCGGCATGGACTTTGTCCCAATGCCTGAGTACCCAAGGGAGCCCCGCTCCTCAGTCAGCTTGACCAATTGGATGGCAACACTGAAAGCAACCTGGGAGAATGTCAAGAAAATGCTAGCTAAAGTGGCACAAACCTATAAGAAACAGGCAGTCAACTTATTTTCCAAAGCACCAGTGGGCAAGAGAAGAAACAATGGCTGGAAACTAATCAAGGAGAGAAGCAACCTGGAATTAAGGAGAAACTTCCTAACAGTGTGAACATTTACACCAGTGGAACAGTTTACCTTCAGAAGCTGTGGGTACTTCATCACTGGAGATTTTTAAGAAGAGACTGGACAACCACTTGTCTGGAATGTTATAGGGCAGTGATGGAAAACCTTTTAGAGACCAAGTGCCCAAACTGCAACCCAAAACCCATTTATTTATTGCAAAGTGCCAAAATGGCAATTTAACCTGAATTTTACTACCTAAAATAATGATAAACAACGCAGAGTCCAGCTACTTGTTCTAAGAAAAATGTGATAAATGCACTTTTATGCACCTTCATTTTTTTCTGCTTTTGAAATATTACGCTTAGCAACAATAACATTTTTTGTAATATCATTTCTCTTTCCCTCCCCTCTCTTTCCCCCTCTCTCTTTCTCTTTCCCTCCCTCTCTCTCTCTTTCCCCCCTCTCTGTCTTTCTCTCTCTTTCTCTTTCCCTCCATCTGTCAGATCCCTAAAAGTGACACTGCCATTCAAGTGGAGGAAGGGGGGACTTGGATTCAATTTACTAGCGTGGCCTGTGTCATCAGATATTTTACAACCTATATCCTGGAGCCAAGGAAGCCTGAGATTCCCTTTACTTGCAGGAACTTATATAATAGCCCTGTGGGTTGTCTCACTTTAAAGGGTAGTGGTGGGAATGCATGTTTATTCGGGTTCTCAAAGAAATAGTAAAGAAAACATCTTCACACTTGTGTATTGGCTAAAATCTGCATTCTGACTTAAAGGGAGGGGTCTCTACCACTTTAATCCTACTGCTTTGCCTAAGGGCATTCAGATTGTGCTTTAGCTGGATGGTTGTCACTTCTGCTTAATAAAAGAATCCTTTTGAACAACCACGTTTCAAGAGTTCGTACTTTCTTAAATTGGAAGGAGAGGCGATCCTTACAGAAAGCACAATCTGCAAAACGGTCAACCCAGAGAAGCAATCTTTGCTCTACTGAGGGGACCTTGCAAACCATGTCTGAACGAAGCAGAGAGCTGGGAGAAACCGATTGCTGGGGAGAGACAGCAACCGCCACCCAGTTGGATGCCTGTTTTGTGCACCCCATCGGAGAGGATGAGATAACCCTGGAGAATCTTGAAAAGCCCCGCTGGTCAATTGGCATCGGGAAGAAAGATAGCTGGGATGAGAGAACCAGGGGAGTCACCCTCAACCGCGGCAACTGAAAACCTGGGTGGAAACTGGAACTAGAAGCCCTTTCTGACCAAGGGGGACTGACTGAAGCACCACTGAGGGAGGACTATCTGAAGAGGCATATAACCCAATTGGTGATAGAAACTTTGGAAAATCTCAACATCCGAAGGGAGCCAGGACAATAACCAAAGGGGCAGCCATTGCGGAGGATGCCACAGGAGGCACCCCCCCTTCTGGAGCCTGCCTATCAAGCAGAGGGCGCAGCAGCAGTGGGAGAAGACCCAGCAAACCCTCCCCCCCAGGCAGCATGCACACCGGTGCCCTTTCCCAATCAGCCCCGGGTCCCGCAACTGGAAAGAGAAACTCCCCCCCTTGGGGTGAAGTTTAATGGGAATCCGCAACAATTAGAATTCTTTGTGGCACATACATGCAAGAGTATGGGCGTGATTTCCAAACCCAAGGATCCGAGTGCGAGTTGTGACCCTAGCCCTAGAGGGTGCCACAGCCAGATGGATGGTGACCCTACATAATGCCAATGCACCAGAACTGCGGAATTTCGACCCTTTCATGATGGCCCTGCGACATCAGTTCAAGGACCCACTGGCAGATCACAAAGCACACGACCGCATTAAGGTGGTGAAGCAGGGGCGACAGCCAGTAGCAGAGTATACTGAAGAATTCTGGGACCTCGCGTGTCGTGTGTACTGGCTGGAAGATATTTTGGTGAGCTGTTTCAAGGATGGGCTGAGTGATGATCTATACAATGCCTGCATAGCCCAAGGGGCACCAAATGACCGACATGAATGGTATGTCACCGCCAAAGAATCTGAGATCGATATGGCCAGAAACCAGTATTGAGCAGGGTGAGCATGGAAGAAATCCCCCCCACAATCGAGCGGGGCGAGCATGGAAGAAATCCCCCCCCCAATGGAAGCAAGAGCCCATCAAATCACAAACCGCATTCTCCCCGAGATCTTCAGCCTGTTTCAAGTGTGGAAAAGAGGAGCACCGAGCTGCAGAGTGTCGCTCACAAACACCCGGCCGGAACCACCCACTGGGGGAGAACCCAGCAAAACTGGGTCGGCGTGGGAAGGAGACTGCCCTGAGGAGCAGGCAGACCACAGAGATCCCATCCCCACCCCCCTTTGGGGAGGAAACCCTGGCATCTGAACATGAGGAATCACACTCATTCGGAAGTGATCCAGATGATGAGCCACTGGTAAGCAAACCAATTAAACCGCTTACCCTCCCCTTAAGACTATTTATCCCAAACTAGGACAGGGAGATAAGTATCTCCACTCTAGTGGATTCAGGGTGCACCCATTGTTTGATCAGCCCAACCCTAGTAGGGAAGTTAGGGATTAACATAAGAAAGCTGAAAAACCCTATTGCTTTCTGCCAACTAGATGGGTCAATAGCAGGAGGGGAGCCAGCTTCTTTTGCTACCGAGCCTCTACATATAGGCATCGGAAGCCATGAGGAGAGGCTTACATTTATAGTGGCACTTGGCATGGAATGGCTGTTGGTTCTGGGCCTTGCATGGCTGAAAAAATGGAACCCAAAAATCAATTGGAAACAAGGCATCATAAAATTTCAGATGAATGTGACTTTTGCTGAGTATCCACATAAAGGAACTGAGGGGGCAGAGAATTGTGAAACAGCCATGCCTGGTCACACCACACTAACTGAGGGCATACCCATAGAATACAAGGATTTAGCTGAGGTTTTTAGCAAAAAAGCCTCAAATGAGCTCTCCCCCACCGCGCCACTGACTGTGCAATAGAAATCTTACCCTGTGCAAAACTCCCTAAACCCAAGATGTATAGCATGTCACCGAGGGAGTTGGAAGAGCTGAGAACATTCATTGAGAAAAACCTAGCAAGGGGTTTCATTGAGCCAGCCCGACCAAAAATTGCAGCTCTGGTACTCTTTAGAGAGAAAAAAGATGGCTCAAAATGTCTCTGTGTTGATTTTAGAAACCTCAATACTATCAGTGTGGAGAACATGTATCCTCTCCCCCTTATAAAAGATATGTTAGCACATCTCGCTAAAGGGAAAAATTTTTCAAAGCTGAACTTAAGGGAAGCTTACTACCATGTCAGAATTAAGGAAGGGGATGAGTGGAAAATGGCATTTAACACCCCCCTCGGCTGCTACCAATTCAAGGTGCTCCTCTTTGGGTTGCAAGGAGCTCCTGCAGTGTTTATGCAGTTAATAAATGAAGTGCTACATCAGCATTTATATAAGGGGGTCCTGGTCTACTTGGACGACATTTTAATCTATACCGAGACCAAAGCAGAACATGTAAAACTAGTCAGGGCAGTTTTAAACAAACTCCGCTCTGCCAAACTTTACGCCAAACTTTCCAAATGTGAATTCCACCAGGAGAAGATTGACTATTTGGGATACCGCATTTCACACCAGGGAGTTGAGATGGATCCTCTAAAAGTGCAGTCTGTACTTGATTGGGACCCTCCATGCACACGTAAACAGTTACAGAGATTCCTGGGGTTTGCCAACTTTTACCGCCAGTTTATCCCTGCTTTCGCTCAGATTGCCCTCCCCATCACCAAGCTCTTAAAAATGAAGGGGGAGGACAATCCTAAATCAAAGCAGCCATTGAAGTGGACTATGGAATGCCAGGTGGCATTTGAAAAACTTAAACGACTGTTCTCAGCAGAACCAATTCTAAAACACCCAGACACTGAGAAACCATTTGTCATAAAAGCAGATGCCAGCGATGTGGCAATAGGAGCGGTCCTGCTTCAGAAGAATGAGCAAGACCAACTACAACCCTGTGCTTACACATCCAAAAAGTTGAATGAGACTGAGCAAAGGTGGGCCATGTGGAAGAAAGAGGCTTATGCAGTTTGTTGGGCATTGTTAACCTGGAGGCACTTCCTAGAAGGTAGTAAGACTCCTTTTGAAGTCTGGACTGATCATAAAAATCTAGAAGCCCTAAAGACCCCAAGGAAACTCTCCCCAAAACAAGCACGATGGGCTCAGTACTTTAAACGGTTTGATTTTATTCTAAAATATCTCCCGGGGGAAAAAAACTTTCTGGCAGATGCGCTATCCAGAAAACCACAATACCATAGTGCAAAGTCAGACGTAATCAAACCCATAGTACAAAATAATCAACTAGCTGCTAAAGTAGTCACCAGATCCCAGGCAATACAGGAGACATTGACGGGCAATGACACCACCCAAAATTTTAAACAAGCATTGGCCACTGATGAATGGTTTTTGAACAACAAATCCAGCTGTCTGATGAAAGAAGACTTGGCTTGGGTGGGGGGGAAGTTGTATGTTCCTGCCAGCCAAAGACTATGCTTAATGGTAAGGTGCCATGACTCCAAATTAGCTGGACATTTTGGGTTTGTGAAAACTTTACACCTGATTAAAAGACAATTTTGGTGGCCATCACTAAAAAAGGATATAGAAAGCTATGTAGTATGCTGCCCCATTTGTGCAGCAGCAAAAAGATGCCAGGGGAAATCCCCAGGTCTATTGCAGAAAGATGAGAGAGAGAGAGAGATTGCTATGGATTTCATTGTGGAATTGCCAAACAGTGAGGGAAATACTGTTATTTGGGTTGTGACAGACCTATTTTCAAAACAGGCACATTTTATACCCTGCCAAAAGATCCCAACTGCTAAAAGTTTAGCCAAATTATTCCTAATACACATTTATCAACTTCATGGGGCTCCACAAAGGATCATCTCCGACAGAGGGGCTCAATTCACCTCCAACTTTTGGAGGGCGTTTTTGGGCTTACTTGGTACTGGCCAGGGGTTGAGCACATCCTTTCATCCTTGTACTAATGGTAATTCTGAAATTTGAACTCGGTGCTAGAACAATATTTAAGATGTTTCATTAATTTTCAACAACTGGACCAAACTTTTGCCTTTTGCTGAAGTTGCGTTTAATAATGCTGTACATTCAAGCACTGGTTTTACCCCTTTTAGAGTAGCAACAGGCCAGGATTTCAGTCCCATGCCTGAACTACAGTTGGAAGAACCCACCATCCCCTCACTTAAGGAGTGGATGGATAATTTGCAAAACATGTGGCCAGTGGTTAGATTAGCCTTAGAGGAAGCTAGAGAAGCTTTTAAGATTCAAGCTGACAAGAAAAGGATGGAACCCAAATCTTTTCATGTTGGAGACAGAGTATACTTATCTACAAAATTCCTGAAATCATTACAACCATCGAAAAAACTAGGGCCAAAGTTCATTGGACCTTTCCCCATCACTAGAATCATCAATCCAATAGCAGTTGAACTACTCCTTCCAAAGACGCTCAGGCAAGTCCACCCAGTATTCCATATCAGTTTACTCAAATGAGAAATAATCTCATCCCTCAGACCATCTGCATCTACACCACCTGTTCCCATCATGATTGAAGGTGAACAACACTTTGAAATCAAGGAAATCCTTGACTCTAGGATCCACAGAGGGAAAGTCCAATACTTAGTTGCTTGGAAACATTTACCATCAGCACACAATGAATGGGTCGCTAAACACCATGTTAGGCCTCCAATCCTACTGAGAAAATTTCACTCCCAATACCCTAACAAACGTTGTTGATATACTATCATGAAATCTTGAAATCTTGTATGTATTTTTTTTTTACAGGTGGACCCTTTTGTTTTGTAAGGAGGGTAGCATGTCAGATCCCTAAAAGTGATACTGCCATTCAAGTGGAGGAAGGGGGGACTTGGATTCGATTTACTAGCATGGCCTGTGTCATCAGATATTTTACAACCTATATCCTGGCACCAAGGAAGCCTGAGATTCCTTTTACCTGCAGGAATTTATAGGATAGCCATGTGGGTTGTCTCACTTTAAAGGGTAGTGGTGGGAATGCATGTTTGTTTGGGTTCTCAAAGGAAATAGTAAAGAAAACATCTTCACACTTGTGTATTGGCTAAAATCTGCATTCTGACTTAAAGGGAGGGGTCTCTACCACTTTAATCCTACTGCTTTGCCTAAGAGCATTCAGATTGTGTTTTAGCTGGATGGCTGTCACTTCTGCTTAATAAAAGAATCCTTTTGAACAACCACTTTTCAAGAGTTCGTAATTTCTTAGGTTGGAAGGAGAGGCGATCCTTACACCATCTCTCCTTCTTTCTGTCTGTCTGTCTGTCTGTCTGTCTGTCTGTCTGTCTGTCTGTCTGTCTGTCTGCCTGCCTGCCTGCCTGCCTGCCTGCCTGCCTGCCTGCCTGCCTGCCTGCCTATCTATCTATCTATCTATCTATCTATCTATCTATCTATCTATCTATCTATCTATCTATCTATCTATCTGTCTGTCTGTGCTTTCCTGTCCAGCTTTACATGTCATGTGAATCCAACCATTTGGGGTGTGGAGGGGGCGTGGAGGCTGGGAGGCAAAGCCAAGTGTTAGAGATCCACACAAAATAAGGCAACTCCAACCTGGATCCTGTTGGGGAGACTCCCCCTTCCCTCTGTCCCCCTGCGGTGTGGGCCTGGGCAGCCTGAGCACAGCTCCCTCCTTGGAGGCAATCAACAAGCAAACAAATGTGGCACTCTGGCTGGGAGGCAGCGGCATGGAGCCCCACCTCTGACCAGGAAGAGCAGAGCAGGCATGGTATGCACCTTCCCCACAACCGCTGAGACACTAGTGCTGGTCAAGAGGGATGTGCAAGCTGAACGTTTGGAGCAGCACTCAGCGGAGTTTGCAAGTGGGCTTGGTGGGGCCGCTTAACGGGGAGACCCCGGGCCATTTGGTTCGCTTCAGTGTGGGGTGGGAACACAGAAGGCAGTGTGGGATGGGAACACAGCCCTCAAAGACTCCTTTGGGATGACTTTTTCTGCTTTTGAAACATTACGTTTAGCAACAATAAAAGAGAAAAACTTTTGTAATATCATTTTTCTTCCCCTTCCTTGCTCTCTCTTTATTTCCCTCTCTCTTTCTTTCTCTCTCTCTCTTTCCCTCCCCCACCTCTCTGTTTTTTCTCACTCTCATTCTCTCTCTCTCTCTCTCTTTCCCCTTTTCTGCCTCCCTCTGTTTCTCTCGCCCCCCCCCGAACTGGTGCTGGGTCGTGAGAATGATTCCCGAAGGCAGCATGCCCATGTTCAGCTGGCTGGCGGGGAGGCGGGGCATCCCAACACAAGCAGCTTTGCAGAAAAAGAAACTGGTTTTTTTTGCTGAGCCGAGCTAATGCAGGGTCACATTGTGGCTCCACGTTGTAATGGTCTTCAGGAGGAGGGGACCCCAACTCCCCCATTGTGAAGCGCACGAGTGAATAAGTTCACTCAATCAATTCTAACTTCGCAAAATCTTTTTCTTTCATGAGAAGTTGGAATTGATTGAGTGAAACGCGATGGAGAAATGCAATTGGAGCTGTGCTGGGGCAACTGCGCGTGTGCCCACAGAGAGGGCTCTGTGTGCCATGTCTGGCACACGCCCCATAGGTTCGCCATCACGATTATAGGGTCTCCTGCTTTTTTTAAAAAATTTTTAAAACAAACTTTATTAAACATAAAAAGGTAAAATCATACAAAATACATTTATATACAAAACAATAAAACAGTAAAAACAATGCAAAACCAAACGAACAGACTAAATATATATAATTATATATATGTATATAGAAAATGACTTATTATTTATCTTGTTGACGGTGCCTGTTTGTTATTTTTATTTTTATACGAGCTTTTTTTTATTTATTTATATGCCGCCCTTCTCCGGAGACTCAGGGCGGCTTACAAGGCGTTAAGCAATAGCCTTCATACTTTTGTATATTTTATACAAAGTCAGCTTATTGCCCCCACAAACTGGGTCCTCATTTTACCTACCTTAGAAAAGATGGAAGGCTGAGTCAACCTTGAGCCTGGTGAGAATTGAACTTGCAGTAATTGCAGGCAGCTGGAAGCTAAATACTACCTTTAACAGTAGCATTAGTCTGCTGCACCACTCAGGCTCTTTTCATTTTACATTTGCTCTCTCTCTCTCTCTTTTTTTTGACTTATCCAGTCATACCATCTATTCCATACCAAATAGTACTTTGAGTCTACCTTATCTTTTAACTCGAAAGTTAATTTATCCATTTCCACACAATTGTATATTTTCTGGATTACTAATTGATCCATTGGCAATTGATCCGTTTTCCAATGTTGCACTAGAGCCAATATAGCTGCCGTTATTATGTGTAAGATTAAATATTTTATTTCTCTCCTAATGTTTTCATTATTCATGCCTAATAAAAAAAATTCTGGTTTAAACTCTATTTCCTCTTCTGTTATTTCTGTAAACCAAATTTTAATTTTTTCCCAGTATTTCCTAATTTTTGGGCAAAGCCACCAGACGTGGAAAAAAGAACCCTGTGTCTGCTTACATTTCCAGCAGGTTGGGTTTAAATTTGGATACATCTCGAAGGGGCCAGATACCATCTATACCACATTTTATACTGATTCTCCCTATAAACTACAGATTTTGTCATGATATAATTGGTTTCCCATATTCTTTCCCATTCTTCTAACTATATGCTATGTCCAATGTTTCTTGCCCATGCTATCATTTGGCCTTTAACCAGTTCTTCTGCTAGATCGAATTCTAATAAGTATTTATAAATTTTTGAAATTAATTTTTCTTCCTTAGTTTCTAATAATTTATCTAATCGATTCAGTTTTGGGTCTATTCCTCCTTCCTCTTGATCTTTTTTATATCTTAATTTTATTTGTAAGTAGGGCCACCAGTCTATTGATATTCCTTGCTCCCTGAGTTCTTCCTGTGTTTTCAATACTCCTTGAGAATCCAATATTTCCTTATACCTTATTATTTTTTGTGTTGCTAGTGTGTTGGGGTGCATTGTTGCCTCCATTGTGGATAACCATCTGGGAACTTTCATATAATGTTTGTTTTTAATTTCTCGCCATGTTCTGATTCCGTGCATTTCATCAGCCAGGGGCCCAGGGGAGGGGTGGGGGAGTGGCGGTGATTATTAGGGAGAGTCTTTGTCCGAGGGAGACCACTGTTCCTCAGATAGCTGGATGTGAGTCCCTCTTTGTGAAGTGGGGCCGTGGGGTGCAGATGGGTTTGCTGACTGTGTACCTGGCTCCCTGCCACGTGGCAGCGACCCTGCCCGAGCTACTCGATGTCATTGCCGGGGTGGCGGTTGACACCCCCAGACTTATTGTCATGGGGGATTTCAACCTTCCGTCTGCGGGTGAGGCGTCAGAGGCGGCTCGGGAGTTCATGGCTTCCATGACGGCCATGGACCTGACCCAGTTAGTGCAAGGCCCAACTCACATAGGGGGACACACTCTGGACCTGATTTTTGTCTCTGGTCAGTGGTTGAATGATCTTGGTAGAGGGGATCTAGACATCAAACCCTTGTCATGGACAGATCATTCGCTCCTTCACTTAGACTTTCCTACCGCTTTCCCCCACCGCAGGGAGACGGAACCGACCAAATGGTTCCGTCCCAGGCGCCTGATGGACCCCGAAAGGTTCCTGATGGAGCTTGGGCCGTTTCCTGAGACTCTGGCACATGACTCGACTGAAGAGCTGGTGGCCGCCTGGGAGACTGCGGCCGCCGGAGCTTTGGACCGCGTCGTGCCTTTGCGGCCTCTGACCCGATGCCGATCTCAATTGGCTCCTTGGTTCTCTGAGGAGCTGAGAGAGATGAAGCATCGGAAAAGACGCCTAGAGAGCATTTGGAGGACTAGTCAATCCGATTCCGACCGGACACAGGTGAGGTCTTATATCAAGACCTACCTAGTGGCGATAAAAGCGGCGAAATCTAACCATTTCTCCGCTCTTATCGCATCTGCAGAGAACTGCCCAGCCACCCTGTTTAGGGTGACCCACTCCCTTCTTCGGGGGGGAGTGCGGGAAGATCCCTTGCAAGGCCGCGCTGAGGATTTTGTGCAATTCCTGCATGATAAAGTCGCTCGGATTCGGGATGGCTTGGACTCCGATTGGATGAGTCCAGGGGAGGAGACAGGGGCAGGCCTTGAGAATATTATCTGGGAGGAGTTTGATCCTGTGGCTCCCGAGGATGTGGACAGGGTTCTGGGTAGGATTAGTGCTGCCACATGTTTATTGGACCCGTGTCCCTCCTGGTTGGTACTGGCCTCCCGGGAGGTTACACGAGGCTGGCTCCAGGGGATTATAACTGCTTCTCTGAGTGAGGGTGCCTTTCCCGCCGCCTTGAAAGAGGCGGTGGTGAGACCCCTCCTCAAGAAGCCTTCCCTGGACCCGGCTGAATTAGCTAACTACCGTCCGGTCTCCAACCTTCGTTTTGTGGAGAAGGTTGTTGAGAGTGTGGTGGCACGACAACTGCCCGGGCACCTGGATGAAGCTATCTATCTAGACCCGTGCCAGTCGGGCTTCAGGCAGGGGCACAGCACAGAAACGGCATTGGTCGTGTTGGTGGATGATCTCTGGAGGGCTCGGGACAAGGGTTGCTCCTCTGTCCTAGTCCTATTAGATCTCTCAGCAGCTTTTGATACCATCGACCATGGTATCATGCTGCGGCGGTTAAGAGGGTTAGGAATAGGGGGCACCGTTCTGTGGTGGTTCTCCTCCTTCCTCTCCGACCGCTCGCAGTTCGTGTTGGCAGGGGGGCAGAGGTCAACCTCGAGGCATCTCGCATGGGGAGTGCCACAAGGGTCGGTCCTCTTGCCCCTTCTGTTCAACATTTATGTGAAGCCACTGGGTGAGATCATCCATGGTTTTGGGGTGAAGTGTCATCTGTACGCTGATGATACTCAGCTGTACATTTCCACCCCAGACCACCCCAACGATGCCCTTGATGTGATGTCTCGCTGCCTGGAGGCCGTGCGGGTCTGGATGGGGAGGAACAGGCTCAGACTCAACCCGTCCAAGACCGAGTGGCTGTGGCTTCCAGCGTCCCGATATAGTCAGCAGGTGCCATCGCTGACTATTGGGGGTGAATCTTTGCCCCCCACAGAGAGGGCTCGCAATCTGGGTGTCCTCCTGGACGCACGGCTGTCTTTAGAAGAGCATATGACGGCCGTGGCCAGGGGGGCCTTTTATCAGGTTCGCCTGATCCGCCAGTTGCAGCCCTTTCTGGACCGGGACACCTTGCGCACGGTCACTCATGCCCTTGTCACCTCCCGGCTGGACTATTGTAATGCTCTCTACATGGGGCTCCCCTTGAAGAGCACTCGGAGGCTCCAACTGGTCCAGAATGCGGCCGCGCGGGTGGTTATGGGCGCAACTCGTTGTGCCCGCGTGACACCCCTCCTGCGCGAGCTGCACTGGCTCCCAGTGGTCTTCCGGGTGCGATTCAAGGTGTTGGTTACCACCTTTAAAGCGCTCCATGGCATAGGACCCGGGTACCTTCGAGACCGTCTTCTGCCACCAATAGCCTCCCACCGACCAGTCCGCTCCCACAGAGAGGGTCTCCTCAGGGTGCCATCAGCCAAGTTATGTCGGCTGGCGACGCCCAGGGGGAGGGCCTTCTCTGTGGGAGCCCCAGCCCTGTGGAATGAACTGCCCCCGGAAATACGTAAGATCACCGACCTCCGGGTGTTTCGTTGCGCATTGAAGACCCTGTTGTTCCGCCAGGCCGGGCTATCAACTTAATAATTTTAAATTGGGGTATTTTAAATTTTTGGGGTTTTAAATCGGCCAAATCTATTTAATTATTTTAATTTTTAATTATTTGTTGTGTCTTGTGTTTTTAAATTGGCTGTACACCGCCCTGAGTCCTTCGGGAGAAGGGCGGTATAGAAATAAAATTATTATTATTATTATTATTATTATTATTATTATTATTATTATTATTATTATTATTATTATTATTATTAGTGAATCTCTTATTATATGATTATTGAAATGCTTATATGTTTTGTTCCCAGTGTTCCACAAGAAGGCATGCCACCCCTTCATCAGATCATGTCCTTCTAATTTTAATAAACTTTGATTTTCCAAATTCACCCACTCTTTAATCCATGTTAGACTTGTTGCTCTGTAATATTTTTCCCATGCTGGTAATCCGAATCCATCTCTAATTCTATCATCTTGCAAAATACTTAATTTGATTCTTGGTTTCTTCCCTTCCCACATGAATTTTGTAGTTATTCTATCCAAATTATTAAAAAAAAAATATCCAATTTCACCGGGATTGTTTGAAATAAATAAAGGAGTCTCGGCAGGATGTTTGTCTTTATTGTTGCAATCCTTCCTAGTAGTGATAATTTCAATTTTCCCCATTTTTCTAAGTCCTCTTTTATTTGTTGGACTAAAGTTCCATAGTTATTGTCTTTTAGAGTTGTGCTTCTCGCTGTCAGATTTATCCCTAAATACTTCACCTTTTTTACTGCCTATAGTCCTGATTCATTTGCTAGTTCTTCTACTTGTTTTACTGTCATATTTTTCGTTATCATTTTGGTATTTTCCTAGTTAATTTTTAAACCCACCACTTTTCCGAATTCCTCTATCTCTTTTATTAATATTGGTGTTGTTTTTAATGGATCCTCTATGAAGAATACAAGGTCGTCCGCAAATGCTTGGACCTTGTATTCTTCTCTTTTAACATTTAATCCTTTTATTTCTTTATTTGACCTAATTCTTATGAGCAAATTTTCCAGTGTTAAAATAAAAAGTAACAGTGAAAGTGGACATCCCTGCCATACTCCCTTATTTATTTCAAAATATTTAGTAGAATCTCCGTTTACTCCGCTTTCTGTCTCGTATAAATAGAGGTTATCATTTTTTCAAATTTCTCTCCAAATTTCATATTTTTTATTTGATGAATCATAAATTGCCAATTAACTAACGCTTCTTGTGCATCCAGAAATAACAGTGCCACCTGCTTTTCTGGTTGCACCTCATAATATTCCATTACATTGATTACTGTTCTTATATTATTTTTAATTTGTCTCATGGGTAAAAACCCATTTTGATCTGATATAGTATTCTGCTATTCAATATTTTTTTCATCCTGTTTGCCATTATATTCATAAGGATTTTATAATCAGTGTTTACTAAGGAGATCGGTCTATAATTTTTTATTTGAGTTATATCTGGTCCCTCTTTCGGTATCAGCGAGATGTATGCTTCTCTCCATGAGTCTGGTAGCTTTGCCTCTGTCAGTGCCTCATTAAATGTTTCTAACAAAATCCAATTCAGTGTATCTCCCAATCCTTTATAGAATTCAATTGGTATACCATCAGTCCCCGGGATTTTGTTATTTTTTTGTTTCCTCATTGCTTCTTTTAGCTCCTCCATGGCAATGTCCCTATTTAATATCTCTTTTTCTTCCTCCGTTAATACCCACATTCCCTCCCGCTCAGATATTGTTTTATTTCTTCAGCTGTTACTTTGTCTTGCTTGTACAGTTCTTGAAAAAATTGGGTTGCTATCTCCTTTTTCTTTTCTGAGCTCTGTTGCAATTTACCCTTTCTGTCCTGTAATTGTTGGATTATTCTTTTCTCCCTTTCTTTTCTCAATCTGTAAGCCAACCACCTCCCTGGTTTATTCGCATGCTCAAAATAATTCTGTTTTATGTATTTCAATGCCATTACGTATTTTCCCTGTTCTAATATATTCAAATTATGTTTAGCTGCTATCCAATTACTTCTAATTTGCTCATCCCCAGGTTTTTCTTGTAATTTTTCCTCCCATTTTTTAATCTCTTCTTGTACCTTATTATACTCTTTTTCCCTCTCCTTTTTTTGTTTTGCATGTCCCATAGATTCTGGAGGGAGGTGTAATGTTTTGTATTATCTTTAAAAAACAATTTTAATTCCTTTTCTATTTGATCGGTATATTGCTTTTCTTTTAATATCTGTGGGTTCATCATCCATCTACCTTTTTTCCTCTGGTGTCCTTTCCATATCAACAGTACTGAATTGTGGTCCGCCCAATTATTTGACATTATTTCTACCTTTTGTACTTCTTGTATCAATATTTTGGATACCCATGCCATATCTATTCTACACCAAGATTTATGAGGATTAGAATAGTACGTAAAGTTCTTTATCTCCGGGTTATAAAATCTCCAGCTATCAACCAAATTTAATTCTTCTACTAAATCTATAAAAGTTCTCGGCAGTACTTTTTTCTTTTTTTTATTTTTCTGATCACTTTTATAATCCTTTCTTACATCTACAATTGCGTTGAAATCACCTATCAAGCATACATTCTCCATTTTTTGTTCTATTATTTTTTCATGTATTTTTTTGTAAAATCCTGTTAATCCACTATTTGGAGCATATATAACCACCAATAATATATTTTTGTATTCAAATTTTACCTCTATCATTAATATTCTTTCTACTGAGTCTGCATATATCAAATTACTTTCTATTCCTTCTTTAACATACACCACTATTCCTCTTTTCTTTTCATCTGCTAAAGTCACAAATGATTTACCTAATTTTTTGTATTGTAAATATTTCTCATCTTGTTTTCTTATGTGTACCATTTGGAGGCACACAATATCCATTTTTTGTTTCACAGCTTTTTTAAAAAATTGATGTCTTTTGCCTGGAGAGTTAAGACCATTTACATTCACTGATAAAATTTTTAGATTTTGTTCCATTTTTTGATGGTTATCCTGTGTTTTCTTCCTGTTACTTCTTGTCCTTTCTCTTGGCTCTTGTTCTCATTCCTTCTTTTTCTTGGATTTCTCCTTCTTCTTCTTTTTCTCCCTCTTCTAGTACTATTCCCTGTTCCTCTTGTCTGTTTTTCTTTGGTTCTCCGTTCCGACTCCTCCTTGCTACTGTTTGCTCCTTCTATACCTATCACTTGATCATGCAAATTCTGTGCTTTATTTTGTGAGTCCACTTTTATTTTTTTACCCTGCCACGTCACCAATATTCCTTCCGGTGTTATCCATTTAAACGGTATATGCCGCTTATTTAATAGTGTGGCAAGGAACCAATATTCTTTTCTCAACTCCCTTATTCTCTTCGGGACTTGCTTCAACATTGTTATTTACTTACTTCTATAAAACATGGGGTTGTTTTTCGTTATTTTATAGACAATATCTCTTACTTTCCGCCTCACAAATCTTACATGGACCTCCCTTGGCAATTTGTTTTGTCTGGCATAATTTGTATGGACTCTGTAAACTTTGTCCAATTCATTTATCATTTCATCTTTATCTCTTTGGAGGGCCTCTGCAATCACTTCTGCCATTACTAATGTTAAATCCTCCTCTCTATCTTCAACTACATTTTGAAAGCGCAAGTAAAATGCAGCCCTCTCCATCTCCAAATGTGCCACAGTATTTTCTAATCCTTTATAAAGTCCCATCATTTTTTGATCCAAAAACTCCAGTCTTTCTTCTGTCTGCTCTGTTTTCTTTTCTATGGCTGTTATTCGTTGATCATTTTTTTGTATAATTTCTTGTTTCGAGTCCATCTTTTCGTCTATCTTCTGAATATCACTTTTTATTTCTCTTTTAACCTCATCTATATCCCTCCTTGTTTCTTCATGGTTCTTGGTCATGCATTCCTGCATTTTAATCATAATCTCTTGAATTGTTATAAGTGTAGCCTGCATAGTTGGCATGCTTAAAGTGGGAGGTTGTTTCTCTGATGGGAACATTCCTTCTATTGTCCTCTGTGCCACAGGGGAGGCCAATGGTCCAATCAATGTTGAGGTGTTTTTCTTTCCTGTTTTCACAGTGGTTGTAGTGGTGCTAGTCATCTCTTTTAATATTTTATACAGTTCTCCCAAAATTTTATCTATCTTCTCCCAAATCACCATCCACTTTACTATACAACTTTTTTTCTTTCCTCCCTTCTATCCTCTATCCTCTTAATATAATACAATATTAACTTAATTGCTTAATTGCTAAAATTCTATTAAGAGAAAGAAAATTCATTAATATCTTACTAAATACTCTAATTACTAAAATTCCTATATTATTACCAATTACCAATTGATCAATTAATTAATTCAAAGGAATTGATCAACTTTTACTATTTACTTTAAATCATTAATAGATAATAAAAAGAAAAGATATAAAAAGAGAAAAGGAGAGAAAGGAGAGAAAACAAGAAAAAAGAGGGAAAAGAAAAAAAAGAATATCACAACAATTTTTTTTAATTTGATTTATATGCAATATAAGAGTTACTCAGTACTTAAGAAACAATTATGGTAATTTGCTAGTAATTAATTTCACAAAATTTCTCTATCTATCAGTACTTAACTCTATCAATATGTAAGTAAATGTAGATATAAATAAAGGAATATATAGATATATATAAATAAATTTGCTACTAATTAAATATGAATACCAAAATACAAAAGTTTCTTTAACAATAAATAAATAAATATATCAATAAATAAGTTATATAGCCAAGAGTTCACTACGTTTCTAAATTTTGTGTGATTTGAAAAGTCAGATGTATTTCAAATATAGTCTTTTTTCTCTCACACACACTTTCAGCTTCCGGTCAAAAAGGAAAGGAAATAATCCAATATGCAATCCAATATCCAATCTCTAATCAACTCTGTCACTCCTATGCGTCTTACACTTTTTGCCAATCCACCTTTCTCCTTCCATTAGGGCAGCTAAAATGGGGATAGAAATAGAACCTTATGTCCAGTTCACTTCTCTTTCCCAGCTTCTTGGAACACCCACTTTCCACGATCTCTGTTTTACTCCTCTGGTGTTTTTCTGCTGGTCTGAAATTCGCCCTCCTCACTTTTACTCTCCTCTTTGTTTGCCGCTGGTTCATGCTCTGGGTCTCTCTTTCCAGCCCGCTGCCCCTCCGAAATCCAAGTTCTTCTTCTCCTCCAATTTTCAGACAAAAAAGTTTTTTAAGGCCTTCATATTTCTGCTCTCACCACCAGTTCTCGCACCGTACTCACTCTCTGCTTCCCGTTATTCTTGATCAGGGCATCAAGCCTTTGGGTCAGCCATTCCGGCTGTCTTCTTCCACGTGTGGATTGAGGGTCCTTCTTGGTGTGGCGGGAGACCAGACCTCTCCACACCTTCTCTGAAGATTCCCCTCTTTCTTGCTGGTCCCACCAGGACCGATCTTTGCCCTTAAAGAGCACAAAAAACGCTGGAAAATTGGCACTGGGAACGGAGCGATTATTCCCATGTCGCCTCGGCACCACGTCACCGCCGGAAGTCCTATAGGGTCTCTTGCTCCTGTCATTGTTTTAGAAACATTTCCTTACCGAAATAGGCCATGAGTGGGGAAAACGTTGCCACCCCAGTTAGGGATGGCATTGTTGTGGCCCATTGGCTCAGTGGTGAAATCCAAATTTTTTTACTACTGGTTCTGTGGGCGTGGCTTGGTGGGCATAGTGTGACTTGGTGGACGTGGCTTGATGGGCATTGCAGGGGAAGGATACTGCAAGATCTCCATTCCCACCCCACTCCAGGGGAAGGATACTGCAAAATCTGCATTCCCACCCCATGTTGTGGCTCTGTTACCTGAGCCTGTGTCATCGGCAGGAGAGGACTCCGAGAGTGAAGGAGAGGAGTGGGCAAGGCCTCCCTCTCCAGGACCCTCCTCTCTGGCAATGCCTTCGGTGTCCGCTGAAGGGCAAGAGATAGGGCCAGGGCCAAGCATGTCCACGCAGCCACAGATGGACAGTGATGAGGGTAATGAGTCTTGGTGGGATCCACGCCAGCGTCGCAGAGATAAGCGCGCGCAACAGAAGAAAAGGTGTGCCCGAGATTAGGCTGAGTCACTGGACCACATCCCACAGGATATAAAAGGGAGTATGGTGGCCAGTCAAACCTTGTGACGAACAAAGCTGAAAGCTTCCACGCCATTCTGCATTGCCGGACTTTTGCTATAGACTTTGCTGGATTATCTCTGGACTTGATTAACTCTGTAATTATTGAGCTGTTTCTTTTGATGTATCAGAAGTGGGGAGAAGTTATCTCTCCTCTTCGTAAATAATAAACTCTTGGCAGGCAGCCACTAGGTTGTTGCCAAAGTCCGTTATCATAAGGAAAAGGATTTTGCTGGCTGGTTTGGTCTTTAACTCTTGAATGTCTGTTGGTGTGTGTGCATGTGGTTGGGGACAGAACATCTTGTTCGTCACCTCAAACGTTAACCCATCTCTAACCGAGATGGACCCACAACTGCAGCAAATAATACAACAACTACAAGCTGATAATCGGCTCCTACAGCAGCAAGTCTGGCTTTGGGAAATGCTCCTGCAGCTGTCCCTCCACCTCCTCCTCCTCCCTGTCGGAAATGCCCTATCAATGTGCCAGATAAGTTCTCTGGGCAGCAGGAGATGTTCCCGCCCTTCATGGGACAATGCCAACTGTTTATGGCTATGAGGCCAGAGGACTTTCCGGATGACCAGGCTCGGGTGGCATTCGTAATTAACCTCCTCTCTGGCAATGCTGCCCAATGGGCCACGCCCCTGTTGCTGCAGAATAGCCCCTTGTTGGCAGATTATCAGGGCTTTTGGCAACACCTGAGGGTGATGTACGAGGACCCCCTGAAGACTCAGATGGCAGCCAGGCGCCTCAAGGACCTCTGTCAAGGGAAGCGCCCCCTGCAGGAATATGTGGCTGAATTTTGGCTTCTGGGCCAGGACTCTGACTGGAACGATGCAGCGTTAAGGGACGCTTTCCAGGATGGCCTCTCCGACGACCTGCAGGACGAGCTGGTTCGGGTGGAGGCGCCTCAGACCTTCGATGCCCTCGTAACGCAGTGTCTGTGCATCGATGCCCGCTTCCAACGGCGCAAGACCCGCCGGCCCGTCCAGGAACCCCTGACCGTTTCTGCACCCCCGCGTCCCGCACCAACAGCATCCCAGGTCACCCCGCATTTCGTGGCAACCGCGGAGGAGCCCATGGAGCTGGGAGCGGCCCGATCTCGCCTGAAAGCCCAGGAGCGAATGCGGAGATGCCAAGGGGGATTGTGCCTCTATTGTGGGGAGGCTGGACATTTTGCCGCTTCCTGCCCCAAGAAGCACAGTGGGGTGCTCATGCCTGTTCTGGAATCTTGGCGGGACCAGCCGGGAAACAGGGCAGGCCTGGCCTGCGGGAAACCTTAGGCCGGGCACGTATTAATGCCCTGCCTGATTCAGCGGATGTGGACTCTGGGCCCCCTCGACACCTGATCCTGGACACCCGGGTGTTGTTGGCCAACCGGTCAGAGGGGCTTCAGGCACATGCGCTGGTGGACTCGGGGACCACCACGAACTTTATGGACCAGGCCTTTGTGGCCCATTTTGCAGTCCCCTTGGTTCCAGTGGACCCTCCGTTGAGGGTCGAGACTATTGATGGGCGGGAACTTGTAGCGGGGCCCATTACGTTCGTGACTCAGCCTTTGCGTCTCGCCATTGGGGCCCACGAGGAAGCAATCCAATTTTATTTATTTATTTATTTTTTAAATATACTTTATTAAATTTTCCATTATAAAAGAAAATATACAATCTCTATTTCCTTCAGAGGTACAGTGTTTATATAATTTATGGAATCATACGTTAAATAAACTACATCCTTAGCTGTACAATATTCTATGCAATATAACTCGTATTTCGAGTGCATAACAAGTCATATCCTAAAATCATGTTTTTGTCTTGTTCTTCAACCAATTGTACCAATTTCCCCATACTTCATAATATTTAGATTTGTCCTCATTATTTATCTCACTCGTCAATTTTGCCATTTCTGCGCACTCTAGGATTTTGTTTATTAGTATTTCTTCTGAGGGTATGGATTTATTTTTCCAGTATTTCGCAAAGGCTAGTCTAGCCGCAGTTGTAATCTGGATTATGAGTTGTGTTTTGTTGTTATTGAAGCCATCTCCAATTATACCCAGGAGGAAGGTTTCTGGAGATAGAACTATCTCCTCTCCCGTTATTTCACAAAGCCAATATCGAATTTTTGACCAGAACCTTTTGGTCTCTGGGCAGGTCCACCATAGATGATAGAAGGTGCCGACCGTTTTTCCACATTTCCAACACGTGGCTGAGAGATTGGGAAACATTTTTGCTAGCCTAGCTGGTGCTAGATACCACCTGTGTAGCATTTTATAATGGTTTTCTCTAAATGTTGCCGATTTCATCATTTTATAATTCCTATTCCAGGCCATCTCCCAGTCGTTAAAATTTAATCTGTATCCCAGGTTTTTTCCCCAAATATTTAGCTGATTTTTTGCTATGATCTCTGCCCTATCCTCATCTAATAAGAAGTTATATATTTTTGCTAGCATTTTCTTGTCTGTTCCCCAAATAATTTTATCAAAATTTCCATATTTAGCTTCTATACCAAATTGGTCTCTGTCTTTTTGGAATCTTGAATTAATCTGCAGGTAATTCCACCAATCCAAATTGAAACCCTGGTCCCTCAATAAATCCAAAGGTTTGAGCTTCCCCTTTTCATCAAGAATGTCTTTATATGTGCCCAATTTATAATCGTCTCTCCTGTTTGGGGCCGCCAACGCTTCCGTAATAGAAAGCCTGTTAGGTACCTTAGTATAAATTCTCTGTCTAATTTCCTCCCACGTGCGTATAAGAGTCTCCCTAATTTTGTGTTTATGAAAGTAGGATTTTTTCTTGTTCTTTGTATCCCACAGGTGAGCATGCCATCCTTCCAATAGGTCATGTCCTTCTAATGTCAGGATTCTCCTATTTCGTAACATGATCCACTCCTTAATCCAAATTATTTTCGCCGCCTTTTGATATATTTCCCAATCGGGGAGCCCAAATCCTCCCAAATTTCTTTTCCCTTGCAGTATCTTAAAGGAGATCCTTGATTTCTTACCCTCCCATAGAAAATTTCTAATGTGTTTGTTCAGGTCCAGAAAGAATTTTTTATCTAAGGTTATCGGAATATTTTGAAATAGGAACAGAATTTTAGGTAGGATGTTCATTTTAATCGCTGCTATTTTACCAATCAGAGACAGTTTTAGCCTTTTCCATCTTTCTAGGGCTTGATATATTTTCTGCAACAGAGGGATATAATTGTCTTCTTTTAATGATGAGAATCTCGCAGTGATCCATATTCCCAAATATTTTATTTTCTTAACTACCTGGAGGCCTAATAAGTCTTCCAATTCCTTTTTTTGTGAATCTGTCATATTTTTCACTATTATTTTAGTTTTTTTCCTATTGAGTTTAAGGCCCGCCACTTCTCCATAATCCTTTATTTCCTGCATTAATTTTAAACCAGTTTCTAGTGGATCTTCTATTATGAGGGCTACGTCGTCTGCAAAAGCTTGCGTTTTGAATATTTCCTTCCTGATCTTTAATCCTTTAATTTCTTTATTGGCTCTGATCTTTCTAAGTAGCACCTCTAGCGCCAGAATATAAAGTAGGGGAGATAGGGGGCATCCCTGCCTCACTCCTTTTTGGATCTGAAATACCTGAGTTTTATCTCCATTCATTAATATGTTTGCCCTCTGTTTATGGTAAATGTTCTCGATCATCTTCCTAAAATTCATCCCGAATCCCATTAGATTAATTTGGTTAATCATAAAAGTCCAATTCAAATTGTCAAACGCCTTTTGGGCATCGACAAACATTAGGGCCAGCTGTTTTTCAGGATGTTGTTCATAGAATTCTATGGTGTTCAATACTGTTCTCAAGTTGTCTCTGATCTGTCTCCCTGGTAGAAAACCATTCTGATCTTTGTGGATCCACCGATTTAAAATTTTTTTGACCCTCTCCGCAATTATGTTCATAAACAGTTTGTAGTCTGCGTTCAGCAAGGAGATGGGTCTATAATTAGATATCTGTTTCGGGTCGGCACCTTCTTTCAGTATGAGCGTCAAATACGCTTCCCTCCAGGTATCCGGGATTGTTATACCAGCCAGAGCCTCATTAAATATTTCTAATAGTTCTAGTTTCAGGGCTTCATCAAATTTTAGATATATTTCCCCAGGAAGACCATCTGGGCCTGGGGTTTTGTTTTTCTTTATTTTAGAGAGGGCGGTTTTTAATTCCTCTATAGTGATCTTTTCATTCAACATTTCCTTTTCTTCTTCTGTAATTTGGGGTAATCTGGCTTCCATCAAATACTGTTCTACCTTATTTGACTCAATTTCTTCATTTTTGTATAGGCATTCGTAGAATTTTCTTATGCTTTCTAATTTATCTTCTTCCTTCGTCAGAAGGTTGCCCTGAGAGTCTTCTAATACCAATATTTGATTTTTTTCCTTCTCTTTTTTTAATTTATAAGCCAGCCATCTCCCCGACTTATTGGCATTCTCAAAGCAATAATGTTTGGATCTTTTTATTTTTTGTGCCATCTCCTCCTGGTCCAATAGATTCAGTCTTTGTCTCGCAATTGACCACTGTTGTTTAATCACCTCATCTCCCGGACGTTGCTGGAGTTCATCTTCAGCTTGTAATAGCTTTTTGGTATGCTCTTCCCTGGTCTTCCTTTTTTCCTTATTTTTAAAGGCTGTGTATGAGATGGCTACCCCTCTCACATAGGCCTTCATGGTGTCCCAAACAATTTCTTTGGCTGTATCTTGTTTCCCGTTTTCTATGAAAAAGTGCTTTGCTTCTTCGTTCAGTTTCAGTGTAAACTCTTTATCATTTAGCAGGTTGGTCCTTAAACTCCATCTCTGTTGTTTTCTCTTGGTATCGTGGTGCCAGCTAACTTCAAGAAACTTATGATCTGCCCAGGCATTTGTACACATATCAACCTTTTTGATTTCCAGGCCCAATTTCCTGGTAGCCCAGACCATATCTATTCTGGACCATGAGTTCTGCGGCATTGAGTAGAATGTAAATTGTCTATCCTGGGGGTGTAAAGTACGCCACATATCTATTAGATTTATCTCGTCCACCAAATCAAAGAAGGTCTTTGGTAAGGGAGATCTTTTATTCTTTTTAATTATATCACTTTTATAGTCTCTATTTGGGTCAACAATTCCATTAAAATCCCCTAACATGCATATTTCATTATGTGCCCATTTTGCAAGCTGTTCATGCAATTTCTGATAGAATTTCCCTTGTTTTTTATTTGGGGCGTAGACCCCTACCAATAACATCTTAGAATTACCTCTCCTTATTTCTGCTATTAGTATTCTCCCTTTTTCATCCTTATATTTACATTCTGCTTCTATTCCTTTCTTGACGTAAATAGCAACCCCCCTTTTTCTTTTCTCAGCTAGTGAAACAAATACTTTACCAAATTTGGTATAATTTAGATAGTTGGGTTCATCTTTTTTTATATGCACCTCCTGAATACAGATTATATCGGGATTTTGTTTCGCCAGATTAGACAATATTATCTTTTTCTTTTTATAATCATTTAAGCCATTAACGTTTAACGATAAGATCTTTGTATCGTTCATTCCTGATGTTGGTCTCTGGTCTCTAGTTCTTATTTACCTTTAAGGTTACTGCTCTTACTGGTCTGGTTTTTTTCCCTTTTTCTTCTGTGTCTTCCTTTTTCTTCTCCTCTTCTATCTCTTCCCTTGTGCTTTGTTCTTGAGATGTTTCTTCTTCCGTATTCGCTGTTTCACTTTCCTCCTTACTAATTTGTTCCTCTTCTCCTCCCCTTAACTGATCTAGGAAGTCTTGGGCAGCACTTAAACAGTCGATTTTAATTTTTCTCCCTTGCCATGATATTAACATTCCTTCTGGCAAGAGCCACCTAAATATTATGCTTCTCCTATTTAGTTGATTTGTCAGAAATCTGTAGTTTTTTCTCCTTTCCCTCACTCTCCTTGGGATTTGTTTTAAGATGTTAACTTCTTTTCCCCCATAGATAATTTTTTCCTCCCGGGCTATATTGTACAGAATGTCTCTCACCTTTTTTCTAGCGAACCGAACGTGAACCTCTCTAGGGAGCCTATTTCTTCTCATGTAATTTGTTTGAACTCTGTACACCTCGTCAATCTCTTGGATTATTTCCTGCTTATCTTGTTGGAGGGTCTCCGCGATCA
This sequence comes from Pantherophis guttatus, assembly GCF_059756535.1. Taxonomy (NCBI): domain Eukaryota; kingdom Metazoa; phylum Chordata; class Lepidosauria; order Squamata; family Colubridae; genus Pantherophis; species Pantherophis guttatus. The sequence continues at coordinate 113,672,681 of NC_142065.1, read as the reverse complement.
ACTCGGCCATCTTGTCTCCTAGGTCCTCTTCTTTGTCTTCCAATATGTTTTGGAATTGAAGGTAAAACGAGGCCTTATCCATCTCGAGTTGTATCAGGGCGTCTTCTGTTTCTTTGTTCTGCGCCAACAGAGTTTGGTCAACTATGTCCAATTTCTTCTCGTTTTTTTCAATCCTTTGTTCTGCTTTTTGGATTCTATTTTCATTACTGGCAATAGAGATTTGAATCTCATTCATTTTGGAATCTAGTGCGTGTATGTCTAATTTTAATTCAGAATGACTGTTCAATAGTTTCTCTTGCATCGCAAGCATGGTTTCTTGCTATCAATATAGCAGAGAAGATTTGTACTGTTTGCAGCATTGGGGTTACTGGGGGTTTGTCTGTTTTCTGGAGACCTTCTACTGATTTCTGGGTGGCTGGGGATGACATTGCTAACATAGGATTGGATGGCACTTTTTAACCAGTTTTTGCAATTGTTGATGTCAAACTTGCCATTTCTTTCAAAAGCAGTTTTTGGTCTCTTATTATATTCTCTATCTTTCTCCAGATAATCATCCAGTGGCACTCGCCATTTTTTGCTCAGGGGCACTATCTTAATTCCTTGTTAACCTCCTTTATTAATTCCCAGTTAACTCTTAATAAATTTTAGTTAATGCTTAATTTCTAAATTCATATAATAGGATAGTTCAATGTTTCCAACAAACAACAATCACTTTTGGCAATCTAGTCCTATACCTTTAAATATTATATCTAAAAAGTTTTACTTGGCTTTAACCTGAATCTATTAATAACTTAGATAAATATGATAGAATCAATATAATTGGATAATCACTATAAAAACTCACCGAAGAAAATATTTAGATGAGGTAGAAAATTAACTTCTTAATTAATTAATTGATTCCTAAGAAGATAATCAAAAGCATGCATAAACAATTGATATATTATTTATAAGAGATCAGTGTCTATATAAAAATATCAGAAATATCATTGCTAAATAATATGATAATATACTATAAGTTAGTCACGTTAATATAAATATGAGAATATAAAAGTTAACTGTGCATATAGATTTTTTTTTTCTTCCACAAAGGCAGATTGTCACAGCCTAGGCTCAATAATATCTCTTAGATCTGGACTGTCAGTGAATCAGCACTTTCAAAAGTTCTTCAGGCCAGTCTCTGCAATGGCTGCACTTCCGGTCTTTAGGTTGAACAAACACAATCCACAAACTCCAAACTGCAATCCACAAACTCCAAGCAGCAGCCTCCGATCGTTCTAAAGCTCTAATTCACTGAGAAAAAAGAAAACAGTATTCCTTGAGTTCCTTATTCTTTTCTCCGATCTTCACCCTGTGCGTGTGTTTTCACCACCTCAGTTTTTTTTAAAAGTTCCTCGCCGGCTTGTCAGGCACTTTATCTTCCCGATCAGCTCTCTCCTAGTAATCGCCGCTCCCTCCCTCTCCGAGCACTTCTCTCCTGTCTCCACCGGCTCTTCTTCAGAGGCCAATTGCACCACAGTGGGGAAATCGCCAAAACGCCCAAATCTATCTCGCATTGTAACCTCCGATCTCCGATGCTTCCTATTTGGTTGTTGGCTTCCGCAGCTTCAGGCCAGCCATTGACAGGCTGACTCGCGCATGTTGAGTTGACAGAGCTGCCCGGCCTCACGATCAGCAATCCAATTTTATGTGATGGCGGACCTGCATTTCCCGCTGGTCTTGGGAATGGCCTGGCTTTGGGCCCACGATCTGCAGGTGGCCTGGTCGAGGAACACCATCTCCTTCCCGAGCCTACAGTGCGTCGACCACATCCGCCACACCTGTGCCGGCCAGGACGTCTCCATCCCTGCCGTCTCCTTGCCTCCTGAGCTGATGCCCTTCACTGACGTGTTCAGCGAAAAGAAGGCAGACCGCTTACCCCCGCATCGACCCTATGACTGCCCAGTGGACCTGATCCCCAATGCGCTACTGCCCACGGGACACCTGTATTCCATATCGAAGCCCAAGTTGGCCGCTCTACAGGACTTTCTAGACAAAAACTTGGCCCGAGGGTTCATCTGGCCTTCGTCCTCCCCTCTCTCGGCCCCAGTCCTTTTGTGAAGAAGAAGACGGGGGACTTACGCCTGTGCTGCGATTACCGGTGCTTGAATGCCATCACGGTGCAGAATCGCTACCCCCTGTCGCTCATCCCGGAGCTGATGGAGAGGTTGTGGGAGGCCTCGATCTTCACTAAGATTGATCTCTGAGGGGCCTACTGGTGTGCGTGAGAGAGGGGGATGAGTGGAAGATGGCGTTTGGCACCCAATACGGCCACTTCGAGTACACCGTCATGCTGTTCGGGCTGACCAATGCCCCCGCAGTCTTCCAGCACCTAATGAACGACATTTTCTGGAACATGTTGGACTGGTTTGTGGTTATATACCTGGATGACATTTTGATCTATTCCCGGACCCAGGAAAGCCACCTCCAGCATGTCCGCCAGGTCCTACAGCGCCTGCAGGAGCACTAACTCTATGCGAAGTTGGAGAAATGTTTCTTCTTCCAGATTTCCATAGAGTTCCTTGGGCACATCATCTCCCCCGAAGGAATCGCTATGGACCCGCGCAAGGTAGAGGCCTTGTGTAGTTGGGAACCCCCTCATCGGGTGAAGGACGTCCAGTGTCTGCTGGGGTTCACCAACTACTACCGGACCTTCATCCTGGGCTTCGCCACCCTGACCTTGCCACTGACCCAACTCCTTCACCAGAAGGTCCTGTTCCAGTGGGGGCCCCCACAGCAGTAGGCATTCGAGATTCTGAAGCGAGCCTTTATCACGGCACCTGTCCTGAGGCACCCCAATCCACATCGTCCGTTCGTGGTTGAGACGGATGCGTCCAATGTGGCGATTGGGGCAGTGCTGCTACAGGCCCCGGTGGATGGCGGCACTCTTTTTTCCTGCACGTACTACTCACGGAAACTCAATCCTTCTGAGCGCCATCTGGGAAAAGGAGTTGCTGGCTATCAAGGCTGCGTTCGAGGCTTGGCGGCATCACCCCGAGTGGTCCTGACACCAGATGGAGGTGTGGACGGACCATTGGAACCTGGAGCACCTCATGACACCCAGGAAGTTGAACCAGCGGCAGATCCAGTGGTCGTTGTTTTTCGCCCAGTTCAACTTCCACGTGACTTATATCCCGAGCAGCCACAACCAGAGAGCAGATGCTCTATCCCACAAGCCGGAGTACTTTTGCCCTGAGGACTCCCTTCCCCCACGGACGGTGCTGCCAGAGGAATCCTTGGCCGTGGTCCAGGATTTGTGGGCTCAGGTGCTGGAAGCACAGCAGCGGAAAGCGGAAGTCGGCCCCGTGTCCCCATGGACTTTGGAGGAGGGCTTGTTGAAGTACCAGGGCCGGTTGTATGTGCCCACGAGTCCGCTCCGAGCCCTCGTCATGAACCAGTGCCATGACAACCCCGCGGCGGGACATTTCGGGTTCTTTAAGACACTGAATCTGGTGATGCAGAGTTTTTGGTGGCCTCGGGTACGGCACAACGTGCACGCATAAGTGATTTATTTTTTATTTTATTTTATTTTGAATTTGTATACCGCCCTTCTCCCTGAGGACTCAGGGCGGTGAACAGCCAAGTAAAAACATCAAATACAAATATTAAAATACAGTTAAAATATACATATATAAATTTGGCCCCATTGATTAAAAACAATAAACAAAACACTTAAAAACACTTAAAAAAATTAGGCCAGCCCGGCTTGCTGGAAAAGGAAGGTTTTAAGGGCACGGCGGAAGGCACTGAGGTCTTGGATTCTCCTTATCTCTGGAGGCAATTGATTCCAGAGGGTAGGTGCCCCCACAGAGAAGGCCCTCCCCCTGGGGGTCACCAGCCTGCACTGTTTGGCTGATGGCACCCCGAGGAGGCCCTCTCTGTGGGAGCGCACGGGTCGATGGGAGGTCGTCGGTGGCAGCAGGCGGTCTCGAAGATAGCTAGGCCCTATGCCATGGAGCGCTTTAAAGGTGATAACCAACACCTTGAAGCGCACCCGGAAGACCACTGGGAGCCAGTGCAGCTCGCGCAGGAGCGGTGTTACATGGGAGCGCCAGGCTGCTCCCGTCACTACCCGCGCTGCTGCATTCTGGACCAGTTGGAGCCTCCGGGTGCTCCTCAAGGGGAGCCCCATGTAGAGAGTGTTGCAGTAGTCAAGGCGAGAGGTGACGAGGGCATGAGTGACTGTGCACAGGGAATCCCGATCAAGAAAGGGCCGCAACTGGCGGATCAGGCGTACCTGACAAAAGGTCCCCCTGGTTACAGCCGTCAGATGTTCCTCCAAGGACAGCTGCCTATCCAGGAGGACTCCCAGATTGCGAGCCCTCTCTGTGGGGGCCAACGACTCGCCCCCAATAGTCAGTGATGGAGTCAACTGACTCTATCAGGATGCCGGGAGCCACAGCCACTCAGTCTTGGAAGGGTTGAGCCTGAGCCTGTTCCTCCCCATCCAGATCTGCACAGCCTCCAGGCACTGGGACATCACTTCAAGGGCATCGTTGGGGTGGCCTGGGGTGGAGATGTACAGCTGGGTGTCATCAGCGTACTGGTGGTATCTCACCCCAAAGCCACGGATGATCTCGCCCAGCGGCTTCACATAAATGTTGAACAGGAGGGGCGAGAGGACCGACCCCTGAGGCACTCCACATATAAGAGGCCTTGAGGTCGACTTCTGCCCCCCTGCCAACACGAACTGCGACCGGTCGGAGAGAAAGGAGGAGAACCACCGTAATACGGTGCCCCCCATCCCCAACTCTTCCAACCGGTGCAGCATGATACCATGGTCGATGGTATCAAAAGCCGCTGAGAGGTCTAACAGGACCAGAACAGAGGAACAACCCCTGTCCCGAGCCCTCCAGAGATCATCAACCAACGCGACCAATGCCGTTTCCGTGCTGTGTCCAGGCCTGAAACCAGACTGGAACGGATCCAGATAGGATGTTTCCTCCAGGAATTGCGGGAACTGTCGCGCGACCACACTCTCAACAACCTTCGCCAGAAAGCGAAGGTTGGAGACAGGACAGTAGTTGGCCAATATTGCCGGATCCAGGGACGGCTCCTTGAGGAGAGGCCTCACCACCGCCTCTTTCAAGGCCGCGGGGAAGTGACCCTCACTCAACGAAGCGTTGATAACACCCTGGAGCCAGCCTCGTGTAACCTCCCGGGAGGCCAGTACCAACCAGGAGGGACATGGGTCCAGTAAACATGTGGCCGCACTAAGTCTCCCCAAAATCCTGTCCACATCATCCGGAGTCACAGCATCAAACTCCTCCCAGGTAACATTCTCAAGACTATTCCTCGTCACCCTGCCCTGATCTACCCAGTCAGAGTCCAAATCCCCCCGGATCTGAGCGATTTTGTCATACAGGTGATGTCCTGTGTGACGTGCCAACAGGCCAAAGCCACGTCCGGCCCACCTCCTGGACTCCTCCAGCCACTGCCAACACTGGAGAGACTGTGGGGAGCCATCTCCATGGACTTCCTGATGGACCTGCCACCGTCCGCTACGTTCACGACCGTCCTCGTGGTGGTGGATGCGGTCACGAAAATGGCACATTTTATCCCGTGCCGTGGACTGCCATCGGCCCGCACCACAGCCCGCCTGTTCCTGCAACACATCTTCCGCCTCCACGGCCTGCCGGACCGGGTGGTTTCGGACCGCGGGGCCCAATTCACGGCCTGCTTCTGGAAAAGCCTGAAGGCCGTGTTGGAGGTGCAGGTGTGCCTGTCATCGTCACACCATCCGGAGACTGACGGGGGAACGGAGAAGGTCATCGGCATCCTCGAACAGTACCTCCGCTGTTTCGTCAACCAGCAGCAGGACAATTGGGCCGAGTACCTTCCCCTGGCGGAGTTCGCCTTTAACAACTCCCAACACACCTCCACCCAGATGACCCCATTCCATGCCAACGCGGGATACCACCCACGGCTGTTCCCGCTGTCCATCTTGGATTCCCCTGTTTCCGAGACCCAGGACGTCCTCTCGGAACTGCAAGCAATGCAGCAGTTGGTGCGGCAGCAGCTGATCCAGGCGAAGGAGGACTACAAGCGGGTCACCGACCGCTCTCGACGGGCAACACCACCGCTGGAAGTGGGAGACCGGGTATGGCTGTCCATGAAACACCTCCCCACGGACCGGCCGGTAAAGAAACTCGACCACCGTTTTATTGGTCCCTTCCCGGTCGAGGCGGTCATCAACCTGGTGGCCTACCGGTTGACTCTGCCATGCTCCATGCGACTCCACCCTGTTTTCCATCGGTCCCCTTTGGTCCCTGAAGCCCCAGCGTGCCACCTCCGGCGTCTGACGATTCCTGTCCTCCCCAGCCCCAGTCGACGAGGACGACTCCTCGACATATGAGGTAGACAGCATCCAGGACTTCCATTGGCTGAAGGGGTGTTTCCAGTACCTGATTGCCTGGAAGGGGTACGGGCCCGCGGATTTCACTTGGGAGGACGCTTCCTCTGTCCATGCCTCTGACCTGGTACGGGCCTTCCATGACCAGTTCCCGTCCCAACCGCATCCCGACCGTCAGCCATGGGGGAAGGGCCCTGCGGTGGGGGATAGTGTTGTGGCTCCGTTACCTGAGCCTGTGTCATCTTGGCAGGCAGCCACTAGGTTGTTGCCAAGTTCCGTTATCATAAGGAAAAGGATTTTGCCGGCTGGTTTGGTCTTTAACTCTTGAATGTCTGTTGGTGTGTGTGCGTGTGGTTGGGGACAGAACACCCCGCTCCAGGGGAAGGATACTACAAAATCTCCATTCCCATCCACTCTGGGGCCACCCAGAGGTGGTATTTGCCAGTTCTCCAAACTACTCAAAATTTCCGCTACTGGTTCTCTGAACTGCTCAAAATTTCCACTACCGATTCTCCAGAACTTGTTAGAACCTGCTGGATTTCACCCCTGCATCAGCTGCCAGCAGAGATAGCTGCAGAATCAGAGGAGGTGGAGGGAGACCCTGGGCCAGCTTCGTAACCTTTAGAAGGTTCTGATAAGGAAACAGCATCAGAGACAGAGGCAGAGACAGGGCCTTGTGTCCTCCCCCAGGTGGAGAGGCAGCTGTCTTTGGGGCCTGAACTGAGTGAGGGTGAGGAACAGATGCACCCATTCCAGATGCATAGAGGAAAAGAGAGGAGAGCTAAGGAAAACAGTAAGCTGGCTCTCAGGAAGAGGCAGACACAGATGATAGCCAGCCCCTCCCTGGCTGGGAAATAAATAGGAGGGGTTTGGTAGTGGCCAGTTGTCACAGACAATCATTCATTTCTAATATACAGCAAGAAATATGGATTTCTTGGATAAACCCAGGTTTGTTGGGACTAATTACATTCGATGTTTTGTTTATCTCTGTGACTAAAAGACTGTTACTGCCATGTTATAAAAAGGGGGTTGTTTTACTCACAAGTAAATGTCTTATCACTACTTGCGAAGGCTAGGTCAGAACAGGTGCATAGGGGTAGTGTGGGTTAGGAAGTTTGCCTGGAGGTGATTGCGAATGTGCAAAAAGTGCCTTGCAGGTAAGGGATGATGCTCGGGGAGGCATTGTGGGTTGGAAAGGTTATGTGGAGATTCCCAAGAGGCATCACATGGGAAAGGCATATGGGAGTGGTGCGGGTTGGGAATGGTGTACAAAGTGAGTGCAAGAACTACTGTGTGGTTCAGAGAAGATGCATGGGAGATGGTGTGGATCAGGTAGGGTGTATCTGGACATGCAAGAGGTATTGTGCAGGTCAGGGAATTGGTAAAGATTGTGGGAGCCTGGTGGGTGTGGCATGGACTGGGAAGATCATGTGGGGGTTTCTTCCCTTCCCAACAGGCAGGTAAGTGGTTGCTGATGGGGTGCAGGAAGCAAGGGGTTACAAGACTGGCTGGGAAACTATCACAAAATGTTGAAAATAAAGATTATGTAACTGCAGCAGCAGCCCAGCAGTGCAGCAGTAACCAGTAGCACTGAAAAAGCCACATTTTCCCCAAATTTAATTCCCTTGGAGTTATGGGTACCAGATTCATGAGGAAGACATTCTATAAGTGAGCCTATTTGAGAGACCTTATTCTCAAAAATTGTTACCTTGTGATGCATTGTTTCATCCAATTAAAGATCATGACAATGAGAATTTTAGTATGTAGATGATATTATTTGCAGGCAATTTTATTGAGAAACATCAACAAAAGGTATATCTGTCAGGTGTGCTTCCTTCAAAGTCCAAGAAAGGATGACCCAGACTCCATTGTTTATAGAATCAGGTACTTTTACTGGAAAATGAAGTGATCGCAACCAAAGAAAAGCAGGATCTAAGCCAAAAAGCTCGAAAATTACAGATAGAAAGCATTCCCTCCCACTGTCCATCGTAAATCATCCAATCCAAGGGTCTCCCAAAGGTCAGGTGGGAGCACACGTCTGGCAGTGTCATCAATCAGGAATGCCACAACCGTTGACCGATAGCAGCTTCAAAGATGCAGCCCAGTAGCTTAAGAATCACTTTCGTTTCTGTCTCTGTCTCTCCAGTACGCTTCCCCTCCCCCCAACCTAGCTTCCCCACCCCCCCGTTACCATGGCAGACAAAGCAGAAAAGGTGGAGGCTGACATTCGGCCCCCCTTCAGAAGAGATGTTAGTCCTAAAAGGGAAAAGAAAAGGGGAGAAGAGATAACAGCACATCATATCAATTATGGTTTATCAGGATATTTGGTGTGAAACAACTGTACTTTCTTTGGTGCTCGGACATCACGTTTGTTCATCCATTCAGCTTTAGACAATGGGAAATGTTTCCAGGCCACTAGATATTGCACTTTACCGTGATGCTTCCTGGAGTCCAAGATCTCCTTAACCTCAAAATGTTGTTCCCCTTCAATCAGTATGGGGACAGGAGGAGGCTCTTGGTCTGGACGTAAAGGGGATGAATGTTCCGGTTTCAGCAAGCTAACATGAAACACCAGGTGAATTTGTCGCAATTTTTTTGGCAATTCCAACTCAACCGTGACTGGATTAATGATTCAAGTAATTGGGAAAGGGCCCACATACTTGGGGCCAAACTTCTTTGACTTTTGGGGGGGTTGTAAATACTTAGTAGAGAGGTAAACCATGTCCCCCACTTTATAAGCATGTGCCGGGCACCTCTTTATATCGGCTTGGGTTTTATGTGCCCGATGCGCTTCATCTAGAGCTTTTCGAGTTACTGCCCAAGTCGCTCGTAACTGGTCAATCCACTCTATCAAGGAGGGGTTCTGTGGGTCATGTTGGGGTAGCTCTGGGATTGGTACAAATTCTTGGCCAGAAGCCACCTTGAACGGAGTGAATCCTGTGCTGCTATGTATGGAGTTATTATACGCCATCTCCGCAAATGGCAATAAGTCCACCCAGTTATCTTGCTGATAATTTATGTAACATCTCAGATATTGTTCTAATATGGAATTGGTTCTCTCACAAGCCCCATTTGTCTGGGGATGGTGGGCGGAGCTTAACCCCTGGGCGGAGCCTATCAACATCAGAAACTCCTTCCAAAAGTTGGATGTAAATTGTACACCCCTATCGGAGATTATGCATTTCGGAGCACCATGTAACCTATAAACATGTTGAATAAACATTTTTGCCAGGGTTTTAGCTGAAGGGATCTTAGGACACGGGATGAAATGCACTTGTTTGGAAAACAAATCAGTTACTGCCCATATGACTGTGCACCCCCCACTCTCCGGCAGGTCTACAATAAAATCCATTGATATCTCTTTCCAAGGGGCATTTGGCCTCACCACACTCTGAAGTAGACCATGTGGCTTCCCTGGAGGTCTCTTAGCTGAGGCACACACTGGGCAGCTAGCTACGTATGCCTCTATGTCTTTTTTAAGTGCGGGCCACCAGAATTGTCTTTTAACCAGATGGAGAGTTTTAACAAATCCAAAGTGTCCCGCCACCTTGGCGTCATGAGCGTGCTGCAATACTGTTACTCTCAAACTGGCAGAAACATACAATTTGGCTCCGACCCAAGCTAGTCCATCACGAAGTGTACATTCATTCGAGTGGGTTTGAAACCACTTGTCAGTTTTCAGAGCTTCTTGTAGTTTCTGACGCAAATTGCCCGAGAGAGCTGGATCACCTCTCGCTTGCGCTCTGGTAGTCACTGGTGCCGCCAGTTGGGTCGAAGGGATGATCGGGCGAACCACTTCCTCCTTGGTACTGTTGTATTGAGGCAATTTGGAAAGTGTGTCAGCCATGAAATTCTTTCCACCAGGAAGGTATCATAGAGTGAAATTAAAACAGTTAATTGAGCCCAGCGAACTTGCTTTGGTGACAGCTTAAATGGTGTTTTCAATGCCTCCAGGTTTTTATGGTCAGTCCAAACTTCAAAAGGATGCTTAGCTCCTTCAAGAAATTGTCTCCACGTTAACAATGCCCAGCATACTGCAAAAGCTTCCTTCTCCCATATGGCCCATCTCCTTCGGTCTCCGACAATTTACGGGATGTATAGGCACAGGGTTGTAATTTCCCTTCTGCACTCTTTTGCAGAAGCACTGTTCTTACTGCCACGTCGCTCACATCAGCCTGTACTACAAAAGGCTCTTCCATGTCTGGATGTTTGAGGACTGGTTCAGTGGCAAACAACTGTTTTAGCTTTTCGAATGCCGCCTGACAGTCCATAGTCCACTCAAGGGCCCGGGAGGGCTTTGGTTTTGCTTCACCTTTTGTTTTCAGGAGATTTGTTATTGGTAGCGCAATTTTTGTGAACGAGGGGATGAACTGTCTATAGAAGTTAGCAAATCCCAAGAAGCTCTGTAGTTGTTTGCGAGTGCGTGGCGTGGCCCATTCCAATACAGCCCAGACTTTCCCAGGATCCATCTCTATTCCTTCATGCGATATGCGATATCCAAGATAGTCAATTTTGCTCTGGTGGAATTCGCACTTGGAGAGCTTGGCATTGTCACTGCGTTTTTGTATTTACCAGATGAGCTATTATTTTTGGACTTTCAGATTTACCGTAGCTTGCCAAGTTTCTTATCAGTAAGCTAACTGCGCATGTCTACATTCCTTTACTTTCTTCTAAACCTTTCTTTGTTCTCCTGCCAGGATAGGTCTGGCCAGAAGAGGTGGCCGGCAGGAACGTTGCCAAAATGTAACTAATTAGACTAGTGAGATGTTTTATTTTCTTTATAACAAATAAATTAGTTTTTCTTAGAAAACATATCTTCGGGTTTATTTTCTTAAGTATACTTCAAGGGAAAAGTCTCGATCCATCTCTCTAAATCAAGGTGTGATTACCCAAAAGCAGAATGGGATTAATTGACACCCTGACACCTGGTAGCAGGAAGATGGTTGATTTATGGCTTTTTCCTTGCTTGTTACTTTTGATGATAAACGCATAGGCAATTAGTTTTTAGCTACTTAAGCTAATTATTTTTGCAAATATGCCAAAAAAGAAGAAAAAGAGAAAAACGAAACTCAGAGTACTCTCTACAAATGATTTGATCTTTTTCGATCCACTCCCCTCAGCCACCCGGCTGGAAGAAGGAGCCAGAGGAGGAGAAACTAATGAAATGCTGTTACAAAGGGTTCAGGAGGAAGATAACGGAAGAGCTGTTTTTGAAGAAAACATACTACGACTGAGGTTAATGACGTCTCCTTCTGAATATGCATGCTCTCAAACAGTCCCCCCAGAACCTTCTGAATTTGTAACGATTGGTGCAAGGCCAGAGTTTCTGCAAACTGCTGAGCATTCTTACTCCCATGCAGAGAGAGAAATAATTTATTATTCTCCTTGCAGCTCTGAGCTTGCCCTGGATGAGCAAACTATAAAAGCCTATCATGACTATATAAAATATTTTGAACGTGAGCTATCCCAGGCAGAAATGGCTTTATCTATGTTTGAGCAAGGTAAGAGAGAGTCTCGTGCTCTTGAAATCTCTAAAAATGCCATTTTGCCTTCTTCTCCGAAGCCAAAGACAAACCCCCTGGTGGATTTTGTGTCAGGCCAATCAGAACAGAGAGCTGTACTCACATCACATTTGCCTCGTGATCTGGTGTTTCCTCAAATTACATATCATGCCACGAAAGCAGAAAAATTATCTGAGTTGCCCAAAACTACAGGTGCAGCACCATCTGCTGGCGAAAGTAATTTACTAGAGAAAGCTGAAATGCATAGCAATTTGAGAGAGCGATTACAATTGTTGCAGCAGACTTTATCAGAGATGTCCTTAACTCATTCAGATATTTAGACTGCAATGCCACAAGTGTCTCTACAGGCTCAATCTTCAGCACCCCCTGGTGGTGCTGGTGTCCTTTTAGATGGAACACAACAACGCTTAATGCAGCAAAGGCAAATGACTGTGTCTCCAGCAGGCCATGTTAATATTGCAGCTCAAATACAACAGCCTCAGCCACAAGCGCACGCACAAATGCCTCCAGCCGTGCAACCAGGACCATTTGTTGGCCCACAACAAGCACAGCAAATACCACAGGTATTTTTACCGGCACAGCCAGCATTTCAAATGCCCATTCCTCAACAGGCATTTTCTGTTGCTCCACTAGCTGGTGAGTCGAAATTAAAGATGTCAGGGCAGAATTATAAGACCTGGGTCAGTGAGATTGGATTGTTACTTCGCAGAGAAGGTACTCACTGCATGATCTTTAATCCTCCTGCTCAGCCATGGACTCCTGCAATAAGAGACTTAGAGACTAAAGCTTGCACATTATTGATGTCCATGGATACTGAAATGCAGGTTACCTTTCCACCTGATGCAACAGCCCAACAAATTTGGATTCAATTGGAAAATTGCTACAGATCTGTTTCAATTGAATCTTCATGTTTACTCATGTCTGAGTTCCATGGTTCGAGATTGAAACCTGGTGAACAAATTGGAGGACATTTAACCAAACTGAAAGAAATCAGAAGAGAATTGAGAGAAAGAGGCTATCTTATTGATGATAATCAAATGATCAGCATTATTATTAACTCATTGAATTATGAATGGAAAGATGCCATATGAATGGAAAGATGCCATTAAAAGATTAATCTAGTGCCTATTGCTCAATGCACAGTGGCTCATATATGCAGACATTTAATTGAAGAAGAAGCACTTATGTTAGCTACTCCACATTTGAGAGGACCACCCGCATCAAGAGCTCCTTCTGAGGAAGAGCCTACGTTCCAAGATGCCAAGATGCAACATCTGTAATCGTGTGGACATGCCACCTGGGATTGTCCCCAACGAGTTCCAGCTCCCGTCACGTACCAGCCCAGAGGAACAGACTCCAGAGGCAGAGGCAGAGGCGGAAGACAAGGTCATCGTGGTCCCAGGCATGATTCGCAAGCCCCACTCGTCACATTGGCTTTAACCAATGATCCACAACCTCATCCAGAGTATGACAGATGACTCCTGTGGACTTTGGACAGTGGTGCAGCTTTGCATGTTACCTACAGAAAGGAACTTTTTACAGAGATGCACGAGCCTGAACCTGAACTACGTGAACTTTATTCTTTTTCAAATCATCCTTGTCAGGTCAAAGGAAAAGGAACTGTTTATGTTGAAGAGCTCGATGCATTCATTCCTGATGTTTATTATATACCAATAGCAATTAGTAATTTGCTTAGTCAGACTCACTTGTCTAGAGCGTTAAAGTTCCAGGTTCACCACCTCGAGAAAGCAAGTTACATAGTTAAAAATGGAGATATTGTTGCTGAAACCATGTTAATTGGTGGTGTTTATTACTTAAAGCCAAAGCCTAAACCGCAAACACAGGCGAGTATACAAACTCCAAAAGGGGAGAGCACAGACCCAGAGAGAGATGCTCCAGTGAGAGATTCTGTTGCTACTCCAAAGGCTCCTAAAGCCAACAAAAAGAAAATTGGGAAACAGGTTGCTCAGAGCAAGCCTGAGGTTCCTCATAAAACTGTTAATGTTGAGAATTCACTAACTGGTAAACCTTTGCATTCCAGGTGTATCCATAAATGGCATAGAAGATTGGAGCATGCCAGTTTCTGTGTTCTTAGGAAGATGCCGGAGTTCGCAAAAGGTTTGGGTCTAAAGGGGTGTAAGGCAGCGGTTCTCAACCTGGGGGTTGCGACCCCTTTGGGGGTCGAACGGCCATTTCACAGGGGTCGCCAAAGCCCTCTCTCGCCCCCCCCCACACCTTCACTCACCCTCACCCTCTGCCTCCATTGGATCGCCCGGTCGCCGTTCGCTTACCCCGCCCACTCCCAATCTATTGCTGCCTCCGGAGTCCCAGCTGATGGCTAGAGGGAAAAAAAACTTTAAATTCTTGCCATGAGGCTTCAAAGAGCTAGCTGCAAAGAGGTAAATTCCTGGAGCAAGTTTTTTTTCCCCTAGCTATGCTGAAAAGAGTAAGCGAAAGCAGGGTCTTAGCTGCAACGTGACAAAATGAGGCAGAGAGGTTTCTTTTTCCTCACCAAAAAAGGTAGGTACAAAACTGCAAACAATGGGAAATTTAGGGCAAGAGGAAGTTCAAGATTTTAAAACACAAAAGAAAAAAAGCTCTATTTAACTAGGGAATTGTAATAATTGAAATACTATTAATTGTATATTGTGTTGAAAGCAGAAACGGTTAAGTTGTGGTTTGGAGGAATATATGGGGGAAATTATTTGGTTTATTATTATTGGTAAATATAATTAATTGATTTGTAAGAAATTGGATTGCATGGAAATAATTGGAATATTCATGTTCATATTGATTAATATACAAAAAAAGATTGATTTATATTAAAATGTTGAATTTGTATTAAACAACTGTATTACATAATTAACCAATGAAAATAGATGACAATGCCAAGTTTCTTATCAGTAAGCTAACTGTGCATGTCTACATTCCTTTACTTTCTTCTAAACCTTTCTTTGTTCTCCTGCCAGGAGAGGTCCGGCCAGAAGAGGTGGCCGGCAGGAACGTTGCCAAAATGTAACTAATTAGACTAGTGAGATGTTTTATTTTCTTTATAACAAATAAATTAGTTTTTCTTAGAAAACATATCTTCGGTTTATTTTCTTAAGTATACTTCAAGGGAAAAGTCTTGATCCATCTCTCTAAATCAAGGTGCGATTACCCAAAAGCAGAATGGGATGAATTGACACCCTGACAGGCATACAGTTCAGCAGCTCTGAGTTTTTTCAGGACAGTTTGTACCAATTTCACATGGTCGTCCATGTTCTCAGAGTAGATAAGAATATCGTCCAAGTAGACCAACACCCCTTTATACAAGTACTGATGCAGTACTTCATTGATCAATTGCATGAACACAGCAGGGGCTCCTTGTAGTCCAAAGGGGAGCACTCGAAACTGGAAACATCCCAATGGCAGTTAAATGCTGTTTTCCATTCATCCTCTTCCTTAATTCGCACTCTGTAGTAAACCTCTCGTAAGTCGAGTTTGGTGAAGATCTTCCCCTTTCCTAGGTGGGCTAGCATATCCTTCATGAGCAGCAGGGGGTAGACATTTTCCATGCAAATGGCGTTCAGGTTCCTATAATCAACTACCAGAACAGTACTGGTGCCGGAAAAACAGTACTTTTCCCGGAACAGTACTGGTGCCGCCAACCTTGGTCTGGCTGGTTGGATAAACCCCCGTTCTAGGTTTTTGTCAATGAACTTTCATAACTCCCCCTATTCTCGAGGGGGTCATGGGGTAGATCTTTGGCTTAAGGAGCTTTACCCCAGGGTGTATTTCAATTGTACAGTCCGTAGCTCTGTGGGGAGGCAGCACGTCCGAAGCTCTTTCACTAAAAAATTCTCGGAGATCCCAATACTCCTTTGGAATCTTCTTCTCCCCTTCAATATGACCTATTGCCACCTCCGCCCCTTCGTGTTCTACTCCGTCCTCAAGGGGGGGTCTTCCCTTTCTAGTCTAGGGTTTCTGGTGTGGATGTGCAAAACCCCCGTTTTCCAGTTAACATGCGGGTTCCATCTACGGAGCCAGGGCAGTCCAAGTATGAGGGGTCGTTCCATGCTAGGGGCCACAATAAAACTGAAGTCTCTACATGATCCCCCAATTGCATTTTAATGGGTTCAGTCACAAAAGTGGATGGGCCCCCTCCTGCTATTGATCCGTCCAGCTGACAGAATGCAATGGGCCTTTTTAACATTTTTAGTCTCAGGCCCATTTTCTCCACCACTTTCGGGTTGATTATGCACCTAGTGCACCCAGAGTCTAATAGGGCTAGCAGCTCCACGTGTGCCCCTGTGGACGGCATCCTTATTTCTACGGGAACGAGCATGGGGCCCTCAGTGTGACTCACCAGATCATCAGAGTCGGAGTCGAAGTCCGTCTCGCTGTCGTCCACGGTGGTCGGAGTTCCCAACTCACCCTGTTTTTGGGGAGCAAACTCAACGGCTTCCCCTTTCAAGGCGGTTTCGTGGGCTTTTGTGGGTGCTTTATCAGCCTTCTTTGGCCCCGAGCCGATAGATTTGGGCACTGGCTTGGGGAAACACTCAGCGGCCCGATGACCTTCCTTGCCACATTTGAAGCATGTGAAGGGCTTTGACTTGGGTTTGAATTCTGCTCTTCCCCCGGCCATCTTAGGCATTCCTTTGCAGTAGTAGGAGGATGACAGGTCCCCTTTATGGCCCGCTCGGAGTTGGCTTCGGGCCAGATCGATCTCCACGTCCTCAGCTACTACATACCAACTCTACAAATCTTCAGGGGCCCCCGTGCTCTACAGTCTTTGTAGACGTCTTCATTCAACCCATCCTTAAAGCTCTCCAGTAGAGTTGCTTCAGACCACCCTGTCATAAAAGGTGCCAGCTCGCAGAACTCTTGGGTGTATTCTGCCACCAACCTCAGGCCCTGCTGGATACCCTTCATTCGGAGTCTCGCTTTCCGCTCAGCTAGGTGATCTTCAAACCACCTCCTAAGGGCCCCCATGAACAGGTTGTAATTTCTCAGCATTGTTATTGCTGAGAGGACCACCATCCATTCAGCTGCCACTCCCTCTAGGGCATTCGTGACACATATCACTCATGCCACATCTGACAGGTAGTCCTCCCCCCAGTCCTGCATGTGGTTCCACACTTGGGTCAGGAAAAGCCCCAAGATCTTCAGATTCCCTCCATACTTTTCGGTTAAGGGGGGGAATTTTTAGCTTTTTGCATCTCCGGGGTGGGGCCTGCAAGGCTGGGGGTCCCTGGGCTGCTACATCCCTCGCTTGGGTCCCAGAAGCCTGAGATGTTCCTTCCCCAGCTTCCTCTTCCTCTCCCCCACAAGCAGTCTCTTCAGGGTCCACTCTGGGGTAGTCTCTTCCCTTCCCACTAAGGAATGCATAAGACTCACAGTTTTTCCGGCTTTCTTCGGCATTGTGGAGGAGTTGCATAGCCTGGGCAATCATGAGGCTTTTCTTTTGCTCTTGAAGCCATACTGCCTCTCCCTTACGAGGTCTGGTGCTGGTTACTCCGTGGGGGATCCTCGCCAGGTCCGGCAGCCTTCCTACTCCCATCAGGCTTCCTCTGGCTCCTCTCTCAGTCGAATTTTTTCCATCCATTCCACAGCTTCCTTTTCTGCTTGAAGTGAAGTTATTGTAGAGCCAGAAGCTCCCATCTGATCTCCGTCACTCTCTTGATCAGACATAGTTTGGGTTCAGCCCCCTCGGTAGTTATCCGGGATGGCTGGAGAACTGAGATCCTGCTTAATGTCAGGTGTGCTTCCTTCAAAGTCCAAGAAAGGATGACCCAGACTCCATTGTTTATAGAATCAGGTACTTTTACTGGAAAATGAAGTGATCACAACCAAAGAAAAGCAGGATCTAAGCCAAAAAGCTCAAAAATTACAGATAGAAAGCATTCCCTCCCACTGTCCATCGTAAATCATCCAATCCAAGGGTCTCCCAAAGGTCAGGTGGGAGCACATGTCTGGCAGCGTCATCAATCAGGAATGCCACGACCGTTGACCGATAGCAGCTTCAAAGATGCAGCCCAGTAGCTTAAGAATCACTTTCGTTTCTGCCTTTGTCTCTCCAGTATGCTTCCCCTCCCCCCAACCTAGCTTCCCCCCCTGTTACCATGGCAGCCAAAGCAGAAAAGGCAGAGGCTGACAATATCACTTCTACAGTGTGAACTAGTATCCTTTTATTTCATTTTACCTTTTCAGACCAGATCAAGACCAAACCAAAGCATTTTATTTTTACAAACAATAAACAAAGTTCTCCCTCACTAGTTTTATATAGATGAACTGATGGAACTGATTCATCAATCTTCCATGAATATTGACAAAAGAAAACCAAATTCCACTAGTGGAGAATAGGCAGCCATTTAGCCTGCCCAGTTCTGTCTTCTAATAGAGAAGAATATCCTGGGAAGGATGAAGAAGGAATAGCAGACAGCTGCCCCTATCTCCTCACACATTCTTTCCTTTGCTATCATCCTCACACACAATCTCTGAGTAGACCTTAGGATATGCTAGGCCTGATTCCATTCACACAATTACCAATTGCCTGAATAGTTCCTTAAATTGCAAGCACAATGGGCCAATTTGCATCCAGCCACTGTTAGGAGAAAGTGGGAGCCATGATTCCACCTGCTCTTGCTTCAAGTTTGATCTGGGTTAAGAGATCCACCTGTAGCTATTTACACCATTTTACAAACTTTTTACACCATTTCACAACTAAGTTCACACCATTGCTAATTGTACAATCACCATCAAGATTTATTTTGGTCCATTTCAGTGGGAAAGTCTCAAGGCCAAAGCCCTCTAAGCAATTTGTCAAAAAACTCTTGGTGTCACAGTGCTAGCTCTGAGGAGATGTTTTAATCAACCATGGGAGTGCTGTAATTCCCTTTATAGAAAATATGCCTCATAATTTTGAGAAATGAAATAGACTGCGCAGCAACAAGGGAAGCAAGAAGGCTTGTGGTTTGGTGACACATTTCACACTTATTGATAGGAAACTCTGCCACATCAAACAGATCCTGTTGTGCTCAACAATAAAGGAAAAAGTCTCAACTTGCTTTCATATCTGTGGTCTCAAAAAATTACCAGAAAAGCTGTCAGAAATAGAATTAAGATATTGTATATGTACTCAGACCAAGTTGTTTCTTTATGAGATTCGATAATGACATTTCTTGCTCTGGGAGTCCAAATATCCTGATTTTGAGAAAGGATCGTAATGCACTCTTTAAGAAAAGAAGGCAGCAATATGAAAGTCTTCATTTCTCACAAGCTATTGATAGATTGGGATACTTATCAATATGAACTGATATTGTTCTTATAAGTACAGATTTTGTATAAAGTGGCTAAATAGATAGCTAAAACCCACATACAATGAAAACTGAATGTTATCTTTCATGGGTTAGAATATGGATGATGTTCTAAGCGTCTAATTGTTAGTGACATTTTCAGATCTTAAAACTCCTGTTGCAACAGCCTGATTTTCTTGGTTAGTTCATCCCATCTACATATTTTTAAAAGCAATTATAGAATGCAGGATTACCTGATCCAGCCATTAAACTTGCAACTTTTTTTTTTATTGAAAAGTTTTACAAAAAAAAAAGAATTCCCCCCAATATTCCCCCCACGCTTTCCCTCCCCTCCCCCCCCGACTTCCCAGAGCAAAATACAAGGTATTTCAATTAACAATCATAAGCTAAATTAACCTATCTATCCTCAAACTACTAAATCCCCCCCTGAAACCTTAACTCCACTATAGATAACATAGTACTTCTAATACTTAATATTCATTCATAAGCTATTTGATATTTTCTTGTCTGATACTTATTTTGAATATAATCAATCCATCTTCTCCATTCCGATACGTATCTTTCTTGCATGTGGTCCTTCAAGTACGCTGAGATTTTCGCCATTTCTGCTAGGTTTGTTACTTTCAATATCCACGCTTCAATAGTAGGCAAAGAGTCCTTCTTCTAATATTGAGCTACCAACAGCTTAGCTGCTGATATTAATTTCAAAATCAATTTAGTCTCTAATACTGTACAATCCATTGTTATACCCAGTGAAAACAATTGAGAAGTAAATTTCAACCTTTTTTTCAGAATGTTCTGCATCACTGACCAAATTTTTATCCAAAATGCCTTGATTTTCTTACAGGTCCACCATATATGATAATAAGTTGCATCATCACATTCACATCTCCAACATTTAGCTTACAAATTCGAGTACATACATGATAATTTTTTAGGATCTAAGTGCCATCTATAAAACATTTTATAAAAATTCTCACAAATTTTGTGCTTGCGTAAAAAAAAATATGGAACGCTTCACGAATTTGCGTGTCATCCTTCCGCAGGGGCCACGCTAATCTTCTCTGTATCATTCCAATTTTAGTATATGTGCTGCCGAAGCGAGCTTGCAACGTTTAGGAAGAAAGCAATTGTATTTTTCTATCAGAAGTAGTTGGTGGAGAAAAAAAAGCAGCTTGACAAAGCTGCTACATATACAATATCCTTGAAATCTAATGGAATTCCTGGTGACTACAATATTTCAGTATTTAAATTTTTTGGGGGGAAATGCAATCACTGTATAAGGCTTCCAAATACCAATGCCATTTTTCCAATGATAAATTTCTTTAATTTAAAATCTAAAACAAAATAATTATATTTAAAAATCTAAGAAAACATATTAAGTAAAACAATACAGTAAAATAGCTTGCCTTTTAATACTTTAGTCCTTCATTCCAACTTTTCTTTCTGAGAATTTTGTTTTTGTGTTGAGCTGCAACGGAATGTGTGTTTGCGTGTGTATGTATTTATTAGGAGTTAATTTATCTTGAAGCTTATACCAAAGAAATCATGCTATATCTTCTGTGAGAAATGGTGTTTAGTCTTATAGCTGATTGATTTGATCTTGTTAGATGACTAGAAGAAATTAGTTATTTTCATTCTAAAGGTTAGGATTAGGATTAAAATTAATGGCTGAATTTTTGGAGGGCTGTGACATTTCCACTCTGGTTTTGGATGCTAACATTTTAATGTTAGATTTATATCCATTTTTATTATTTTATCAAGTTGTCCAGCAATAATGATGATGATGACGACGACAATGACTTACTTAGCTTACCCAAATAATCAAGCCCACCAATTATTATTCTTTTCTCCTTTCATGTCTGGAAAAAAAAGAGTCTGAAAAAATATCAAGGGACTATGAGCAACTGGGCAAAATAGTTAGGAACACAAGTGGTGTTTTCATCCATACTTCCAAGAGATGGTCAACCCCCATAAGGGAATGGAGGATTCCCTTATGGGGGAGTGCTTGCTCAAGGGATGGTACCAGTGACAGAACTTTGGATTTCTGGATGGATGGTTTACATTATCTGCAGATAGGGCCTGTGGCAAGCGATGGATTATACTTCATAAGAATTGGGAAGAATGTGTTTGGAGAACATTTGGCTCAGCTCAAAGGGCTTTAAACTAAAACTAGAAGGGGAAGAAGGCCAATTTTTAGGACAAAACCCAAGCATAAACCCCAAGACAACAAATCGGACAACAAAGAAGAGAGTATGGAGAAGGACAAGGTACTCAAGTATAAAACAGGAGATTTATTTATTTATTTATTTATTTATTTATTTATTTATTTATTTATTTACTTATTTATTTATTTATTTAAAATTTATATACTGCCCTTCTCCCTGAGGACCCAGGGCGGTGTACAGCCAGAATTAAAAAACATAAAATACAAATATTAAAAAAACAATTAATATATATATAAATTTGGCCCAAAATTAAAAATACAAACCAATTAAAACATTTAAAATTTCTTCTTAAGCCAGCCCGGCTTGCTGGAAAAAGTGGGTTTTAAGGGCACAGCAGAAGGCACTAAGGTCTTGGATTCTCCTTATCTCTGGGGGCAACTGATTCCAGAGGGTAGGTGCCCCCACAGAGAAGGCCCTCCCCCTGGGGGTCACCAGCCTACATTGATTGGCTGATGGCACCCTGAGGAGGCCCTCTCTGTGGGAGCGCACGGGACGATGGGAGGTCGTCGGTAGCAGCAGGCGGTCTCGAAGATAGCTAGGCCCGATGCCATGGAGTGCTTTAAAGGTGATAACCAGCACCTTGAAGCGCACCCGGAAGACCACTGGGAGCCAGTGCAGCTCGCGCAGGAGCGGTGTTACATGGGAGCGCCATGCTGCTCCCATCACTACCCGCGCTGCTGCATTCTGGACCAGTTGGAGCCTCCGGGTGCTCTTCAAGGGGAGCCCCATGTAGAGAGCGTTGCAGAGTCAAGGCGAGAGGTGACAAGGGCATGAGTGACTGTGCACAGGGAATCCCGATCAAGAAAGGGCCGCAACTGGCGAATCAGGCGAACCTGACAAAAGGTCCCCCTGGTTACAGCTGTCAGATGTTCCTCCAAGGACAGCTGCATATCCAGGAGGACTCCCAGATTGCGAGCCCTTTCTGTGGGGGCCAAAGACTCGCCCCCAATAGTCAGTGATGGAGTCAACTGACTATATCGGGATGCCGGGAGCCACAGCCACTCAGTCTTGGAAGGGTGCAGAAAGCAAATGCAGATTTTGTCATGAAAGGCTCAAATGCTTCTATAGTAATGCTCAAAGTATGGGGAACTAACAGGGAAAATTTGAAGTCCTGGTACACATTGAAAAGTATGATATCGTTGCATTACTGAAACTTGGTGGGATGGAAACCAAGATTGAAACATATTACTAGAAGGATATAATTTGTTCAAAAGAAACTCAACAAAAGAGGAGGAGGAGTTGCATTGTATGTACAGAATTATTACATCTCTACTCAAATATACAATACCAAGAATGAAAGCCTTCTTGAGTATTTGGGTCAATGTTAGAGGAAAAAGAAATGGCATTGCTATAACATGTACTACAGGCCACCCAAAGAAGCAAAATAAATAGATGAACTTTTTGCAAAAGTTGGGGTGCGGGGGTGACAGTGACTCGTTGTAGCGTCGCTGGACCCCCCCCTGGAAAGGCACCCCTGAAATGGCTCCTAGCTGTCAGCAACACTGACAGGAGAGTGGAGCAAGGTCGGGGTGGCGCTGGTTGCCTTGGCACCCCCCAGCAGCGGCCGGAGTGGGGAGGGGTGTGGGGGTGACAGCGGCTCATTTGAGCGTCACTGGACCCCCCCCAGAAAAGCACCCCCAAAATGGTTCCTGACTGTCAGCAGCGGCGGCGATGGTTGGGAGTGGCGGCTGCGGTGGCTGTGGATGAAATGTCGGCTGCGGGGCAGCACTGGGGGGAACGGCACTACCTTGGCTGCTTTAGACCGACTTTGGACCTTTTAATCCGGCTGACCCCTGGTTCTGGCTACATCATCAGTCCCAGTTACATCTATAATGCCTTGCTGTGAGGAGAGGTTCAAGCCTGGGTGCGGTCACCGAGGGAGTCACCTTGCTGCTGCTGCCACCGAACAAGACCTGTCGATACCAGTCACCGTGAGAGGGTGGCTTGGTCATTGCTTTCTCGGGGCAGCAGCCTGAGACTCCTCTCCACTGCCGTGAGAGGACAGTGGAACTCCGGTTTCGACCTGCGCTGAAATGGCGGACTGTCTCTCCTGGACCTTTTTAAACTTATCATCATTGAATCCCTGGCCTCATTCCATCTTCCCCAGGCGGACTTTTAGGGATGTACTCACCGGCTGAGCTTTTTGCCTTGCGAGACTCCCCCCTCTTGTAGGCCTGGCCTTCTACATTATTGAAGGCCTACCGCGATGACGGGTTTTGGAACCCAGAGAGGTGGCATGCCACAAAGAGGGGGCTGAGGGGTTTTTTATATAAATTTTTAGCCAATTTTTTAAGGGGTTCCGGGGGGGGGGGAAGGGTTGGATTAGAAGTAAGGCTGTGGGTATGGGGGATAACCCACTAAGGGGAGGGCCGGGTATGGTTGTGAAACGCGGCATGGAGGGTGGGGGCCCCGGGGTCAAGGGGGGGCTAAAGCATATCCAGATAAAGTTTCTACCATCAGTACTGTGGGTGGGAGGGGTAGATATGGCAGGAGCAGGGGGCCATATCATGTTAGGGGAGCACGCACCCGCTATCTACGAGCGGTGGCATGCTCCGGCCCCCAAAGCTCCACTCGTTTTTCAGGTTGCACAGACCCTCATCAGGGTGCTGGCTGATGTTGTGCAATGCCAGGTCTGTAGTAAATAAAGCCCCCCTCATTTGTGATCTTGTTCAGGAGGGGGGAGCGGACCTGGCAGGTATTATGGAAACCTGGCTGGGCCAAGGGGGGGTGCCTCTCATTGAAATGTGCCCACCAGGTTTCCGCGCATTCCATTGGCTGAGGTTACAGGGTAGGGGCGGGGGGGGTAATGGTTATGATTAAAGAAGGTCTGAGACTGATGGAGGCCACTGTTCCTCGGACGGACGGCTGTGAATCCCTCCTTGTGAGATGGGGTCACAGGGTTCAGATGGGTTTGCTGATCACGTACCTGGCTCCCTGCCATGTGGCAGCAGCCCTGCCTGAGCTACTCAACGTCATCGCCGCGGTGGCGGTTGATACCCCTAGGCTTATGGTCATGGGGGATTTCAACCTGCCGTCCATGGGTGAGGCGTCTGAGGTGGCTCGGGAGTTCATGGCTTCCATGACAACTATGGACTTGACCCAGTTAATTCATGGCCCTATCCACACGGGGGGAAACACGCTGGATCTGGTTTTTGTCTCTGGACAGTGGTTGAGTGACCTTGAGATAGGGGATATAGTTACTGAGCGCTTGTCATAGTCAGATCACTCTCTCCTTCGTCTCGACCTTCGAACCGCTGCACTCCACCACAAGGAGGCAGAGCCAGTAAGATGGTTCCACCCCAGGCGCCTGATGGAACCTGACAGTTTCCAGATGGAGCTTGGGCCATTTCCTGAGGCTCTGGCACACACCTCGACTGGAGACCTAGTGGCCGCCTGGGATAGGGCGGCCGCTGGAGCTCTGGATCGGGTTGTGCCTTTGCGGCCTCTGACCCGGTGCCGATCTCGTTTGGCTCCTTGGTTCACTGAGGAGCTGAGGGAGTTGAAGCGCTGGAAAAGACGCCTAGAGAGTAGTTGGAGGGCCAGTCTTTCTGAATCGGACCAGACATTCATAAGATCTCATATTAGGAATTACCTAGTGGCGATAAAAGCAGCGAAATATAGTTATTTTGCTGCTCTTATTGCATCATCAGATAACCACCCGGCCACCCTGTTTAGGGTGACCCGCTCCCTGCTCCACTAGGAACCGCGGGAGGACCCCTTGGAGGCTAGAGCCGAGGATTTTGTTCAGTATCTGTATGACAAAATCACTCAGATTCGAGAAGATTTGGACTCCGACTGGGTAGTCTCAGGGGGAGGGACTGGGGCAGGTCTTGAGAATGTTATCTGGGATGAATTTGATCCTGTGACCCCTGAGGACGTGGACAGGATTCTGGGCAGACTGAACACGACCACTTGTTTAGTGGACCCATGTCCCTCCTGGTTAGTGCTGGCTTCCCGGGAGGTGACACGAGGCTGGCTCCAGGAGATTACTAATGCTTCGTTGGGTGAGGGTGACTTTCCCGCCACCTTGAAAGAGGCAGTGGTGAGGCCTCTCCTCAAGAAGCCTTCCCTGGACCCGGCAATGTTGGTTAATTATCGTCCGGTCTCCAATCTTTGCTTTGTAGTGAAGGTTGTTGAGAGCGTGGTTGCGCAACAGTTCCCCCAGTACCTGGATCAAACGATGTATCTGGATCCGTTCCAGTTGGGCTTCAGGCCTGGGTACAGCACGGAAATGGCATTGGTCGCGTTGGTAGATGATCTCTGGAGGGCTCAGGACAGGGGGTGCTCCTCTGTCCTGGTCCTGTTAGATCTCTCAGTGGCTTTTGATACCATCGACCATGGTATCATGCTGCACTGGTTGGAAGAGTTAGGGGTGGGAGGCACTGTGTTGCGGTGGTTCTCCTCCTTTCTCTCTGACCGGTCGCAGTCTGTGTTGACAGGGGGGCAGAGGTCGACCCCCAGGCCACTCATATGTGGGGTGCTGCAAGGGTCGGTCCTCTCGCCCCTCCTGTTCAACATTTATGTGAAGCCTCTGGGCAAGATCATCTGTGGTTTCGGAGTGAAGTACCACCAGTACGCTGATGACACCCACCCCGGACCACCCCAATAATGCCCTTGAAGTGATGTCCCGGTGCCTGGAGGCTGTGCGGATCTGGATGGGGAGAAATAGGCTCAGGCTCAACCCATCCAAGACCGAGTGGCTGTGGTTTCCGACATCCCGATATAGTCAGTTGGCGCCATCACTGACTATTGGGGGCGAATCATTGGCCCCCATGGAGAGGGTTCGCAACTTCGGGAGTAGGGCAGCATATAATTCAAATAAATAAAATAAATAAAATAAATAAAATCAGTTAGCTGAGCTGTGCAGGAAACACACCATTGTAGTAATGGGGGATTTTAACTACCTTGACATCAATTGGGGGACAAATTGCAACAAGTGAGAGAATGAACAGGTCCGTGACCTGCCTAGCTGACAACTTTATTATCAAAAAGGTGGAGGAGAGGACTAGAGGGTCAGCTATACTGGACTTAATTTTTAGTAATAGCAATGAAATGATTGAGGAAGTGGAAGGTCTAGGAACTTTGGGGGACAGTGACCATGTCAAACTAGAATTCATCATAATGCAGGCCCAAATAACTGAATAAAATAACACTAGTGTTTTAGATTTTAAGAGAGATGACTTCAACAAACTAAGAGAGACAATAGGAAGGATTCCATGGATGAAAATGCTAAAGGGAAAAAACAATTCAGGATAGTTGAGAAACTCTAAAAAATGAGATAATAAAGGCTCAAACAAAAAGAATATCACAGAGAAAGAAAAACAAGAGACCCCATATGAAACCAGCATGCACAAAGAGCTCTCTGACTAACTGATGACCAAAAAGGACAAGTATAAAAAATGGAAAGAGGGGCATATCAACTAGAACAGAATACCAGGAAATAGCTCAGATATGCAAGGATGGAATCAGGATGGCTGAGGCTCAGAATGAACTAGGACTTGCAACAAATGATAAAAAATAACAAAAAAGTTTATTTAATAACTAAAGAATAAGAAGAAAGTCAAAGAAATGGTCAGTCAACTAATGAGAGAAGATGGCAAGTAAGAGACAGGCAGTAGGGAGAAAGCAGAACTGCTTAATTCCTTCTCTGCATTTGTCTACACAAAAGGAAAAAATAGTCCAACCTTTCAAAAGCAGTACCATAAAAGAAAGAATAGGAATGTGTGTCAAAGTAGGCAAAGAATACCAGATGTTTTGGACAAGTTCAAATCTCCATGACCAGATGGTTTATATCATATACTGACAGATATGATCTCGGAACCACTGAATGACAGAAGAGGCACTCATCAAATTTGTGAATGACACTAAGCTGGTGGGAATCACTAACATTTTGGAAGATAGATTCAGAAGCATCTTGACAGACTTGGATACTGGGTCCTATCCAACAAGATGCAGTTCAGTAGTGAAAAATATAAGGTCTTGCACTTAGGCAGGAAAAATTGGATGCACTCAACAGTAGTCTCTATGAGAGGGATCTGGATGTCCTAGTGGACTACATCCTAATTATGAGCCAGCAATGCGCTGCAGCTGCTAAAAAAGCTAATTTAGTCCTAGGATGCATCAAAAGAGGGGTAGGATCATGGGAAGATCATGGGAAATGAAGATGCTGCTTTATAGTGCATGATTGAGGCCACATTTGGAATAGTGCAACCAGTTCTGGTCACCATGATACAAAAAATACAAGGCCCTAGAACAGAAGTGTCAAACTCAAGGCCTGTGGGCTGGATCCTGCCCGCAATGTGGTCAGATCCTGCCTGCGCAGCCATCCTGGAAACTGCAGGGGCCAGCCTGTGATGCCTCAGCCTGGCCCATCCTGTCCTGACAGGCATGTGCACAGGAGGCAGAAAGTGCACAGAGATTTGCTGTGCTCATTGGCCTCGCCCCGCTTGGCCTCTGTGCCTGGCCTGACCTCTTGCCTCTGTGCCCGGCCTGGCCTCTTCGCTCGGCCTGGCCTGGCCTTGCCTCACCCCATGGCAGCACCACCAGCAGCCTTGAGGAGGAGGTAAGCGTGGCCAGATGCCCCCTTGGAGAAGCGGGGCAGGGAAGGGTGCCTGGGGAGGTGGCAGGCAAAGGCTGCTTGTGCATGACTGTTTCTGATGCCTGGGGGGGCGGGGCTGGCAGGGCATTGGTGCTTGCGTGCAGCTGGGGAGGATACCCAGGGGGGTCAAACATTGCTGGGGTGCAGTGGGAGGGGCAGCCAAACTGCATGAACTGCAATGGGGAGGGGGAGTGGAAATAGGAAACTGCCACGGGCAATGGGCATGCAGCAGTGGACAGATGCTTCCCATTTGACTTCTCCCCACTGCTGTTGCCTTTCTGCCTGGACTCCAGCCTAAAGCCAAATGGAACTGCCCCACCCCACCCCCATGGTCAAGCACCGAACAGGGGGCTGGGGGATTGCTCAGGCAAGCAGCAAAGCTGGCACAGCTTCTGGCATTTTGGGAGGGCTGGGTCATGCTGGTGAGCAGCAAGGCCAATGTGGCTTCTGGCATTTTGGGGGGCTGGGTCACACCAGTGAGCAGGAAAGCTGGTGCAGCTTCTGCAAATGCATGGAGACAGGGGTAGACAAACAGCAACGCTGGCACAGCTTCTGGCATTTTGGGGGAGCTGGGTTGTTCTCATGAGCAGCAAGGCTGGCACAGCTATGTTAAATGCAGGGGGTGGGGGGGAAGATCCGAAGGTCTTCAGCAGAGGAAGAAGAGACCAGGGCAAGTGCCAAAGTCTCATCCATCAGAAGAGCCACACTGTCTGGGGGTCATGCAGGCAAAAGGCAAGACCGGCGCAGCTTCTACAATTGCATGAGGTCTGTGGGGAGGTACGGCAGGCAAACAGAGGTGGCCCATGCTTGGGGGCAGCCGAACTGCCTATTAGGTGTCAGGCCGGAATGGTAATGGCAGGGCTCCTCCAAGCCACACACCACCTTCATTCGCCTGCCTGCATAGCCCCCCAGGCACCCCTCCTGCAACGGCACAAGCTGCACCAGCCTTTTTGCTCAACTGCATGACCCCCCCCCCAAGTGACAAGGCTTCTCTGATGGATGAGGCTTAGGCGCTCACCCTGGTCTCTCCTTCCTCCACTGGAGACCTCCAGATCCCCCCCTCCCAACCTTGTCTGCCCTTCAATGTGAGCAACATCGAGCTGGCCAGGTCAAATTGGCCACACCCACCTGGTCGTGTGACCACCCAGACATGCCTACTCAGCCATGCCCATCTGGCCCTTTGAGGGCAATCATAATGCTGATCCAGCCCTCAATGAAATTGAGTTTCACACCCTTCCGTAGAAAGACCACAGAGAAGAGCAACAAAGATGATAAGTGGTCTGGAGACTAAATTGTTCGATTAACAGTTAAGGGAATTACTTATGTTTAACCTAATAAAAAGAGGGCTCAGGGAAGACATGAAAGCAATTTTCAGATACTTGTTGGGCTGTCAGAAGGAATTGATTGTTTCTCCATAGCAGCTGAGGGCAGGACAAGAAGCAATGGGGGAAGCAGGAGAGGAAGCTGATGTCACTTCGGGACAGTTGGAGGATTCTGGTGCCCCAGGATCGCCGCTGATAGCCCCACTGCTAGACGGTCCTTTGTGGACCTCTCAGTCTTGTTTTGACTGTGATAGTGGAGGGCACATCCTGATGATCCCAGGGATATCACAAAGTCCCTGGCTGATCCAGGAGAAGCCCTTTTTCTCGCAGCGGGGTGGCAGACATTCTGGCTGCTGAAGTTGTGACAGCTCCAGGAGAGAATTTGAATGACAATGAGCTGATGCAGTAAGAGAGATTAACTTTAACTTTAACTATACAAAGAATACCCTGCTGTGAAATGATAAGAGAATTGAAGATTAAAAGAAACTAAGTGGCGAATTTAATTAGGACTTGTTTTTTTACCCAAACTATCTAATTTGGCAGACTTTAAAACTCCATTTTACTAAAGACCGAGACTGGATTGAAAGAAATTGACAAACTAAGACACTAATTTAGCTAACATTGGCAAGCCTTTGTGCCTTTTCCTTTTAAAATAATTTTTATTTGGGATTGAATTTTATTCCTCTTTTTGTTTTCTTTCTTTTTATGCTTTTGGAGTAAAGTTTAAACTTTAAAATTACTATTTTACTGACAAGGAAGTTTGAAATCATAAGTTGCAGAAAGGACAGGAGAGTGTGTAATACTGCCATCTGCTGGAAAAGAAACTTTGTTATTTGTTTTGATACAAGTAACAAATTGAGAAGATTATTGTTATTTTATCCCAAAGACTCTGAACTTCTGGCTGATAAGATTGTTGTGAGAGCATCTGAGGAAGTTGGAACTATCTGTATTGTTTACCCAGGTGCTCCTTGTGGATCTATAAGAAGTAGGAGTCCGGAAACCTTGTAGAAGAAACTGGAACCTCTTTTGATTTTTATTATTCTTTCCTGCCTTGGTTAAGTGATAACTCTCTGTACGTCTTTTCTGCATAGATATGTTCAATGGACTTTCCCCCCCCCGCCTTCTTTTACATAATTGAATTGGATTAAGGCGACCAAGAGCCTGAAGACTGATTTTTGATTTTTGATTTTTTGGTCTTTCTTTTTTTTTTTTAATATACTTTTCCTTTCTTCTTTTTTCCTTTTTTCCCCTTTTTTATTTTATTTTATTCTTTTTGCCCATAAAAGTGGATTAGGGTTTTGAAGAACCTGAAGAATTGTTCCATTTCTTTTTTTTCCTATCTTTTTCTTTCCTTTTCTTCGCTTTTTTCCTTTTCCTTTTCCTAAACTTTTGTTAGTTAGTTTGTTTTTTGTTTGTTTGTTTTTTGGCCTGGCTTTGGCCTGGCCTTGGTTTTGGCTGACTACTGAACAGAATGAGCAGAAAAGTAAAAACAGTGGGATCCTCTGCTACCATGCCTTCCTTGTCACCATCTGGAGGACAGCGATCAATCCAGGCCATGCTTCAGCAGGAGAAAGAGAGAGAAAAGGAGAAAGAGAAAGACATGACAATGCAAATGATTCTTCAAACAGTCCAAAGGATAGAACAACAATTGCTTAAGACAGATCAACAACTACACAAGACAGATGAAAAAGTGGCAAACATTCAGCAAGTGATGTTGAAATATGAAGAGAGATTGCAAAAGCTTGAGAAAAAGGAAAAGCAAAAGGAGGAAAAAAATCAAAGATATGGATACAAGATTGGGAGCAGTTGAGCGAGATAGGAGTGGACTGATTGGATGGGAGATGGGTAGATCAGAATTCTATCTCAGATTTCAAAATGTGGAAGAAGAAAAGGGAGAGAATCTGGCTGGAATTATGATAGGAATTCTGGCTGAAGCACTAGAAATCACCCAGGAGAAGATGATGGAGGATGTGAATGAGATATATCGAGTGTATACCAGATATGCAATGCGCAATAAGTTACCATGAGAAGTACACATAAGATTTACTAAGAAATCAACTAAAGCACAAATACTTCAGATTTCCAGAGAGAAATTGTGGTCTTGAAACAAATAGTAAGAAAAGTGAGAGAGATGAGAAGAGAATATCAATTTCTGACCAAAATACTACTTTAAAAAGCCGTGAACTATAGATGGTTAGTACCAGAAGGGTTAGTCTTAATGTAGCAACTTCAAAGATATAGATTGGATACAATTGATAAAGTGAAAGCATTTTATGAAGATTTTTTGAAAGAGAAGGAAATGGAAATGGCTATGGAAACCCAAACAACAGTTGTGCCAATAGAATTCTGAGAAGAGGAGTTGGCAATGATTGAAGCAGTAGATGGTGCAGTAGGAGGAATATAAGGAACAACGGGAAGTTAGATCAACTAGAGCAGCAAAACCTACATATAAAGTATGAACATGGAAGAAAGAAAATTAATTTCAATAAATATAAATGGACTTAACTCAGCTGTTAAAAGAAGAAAGGTCTTTCATAAATTAGAGAAATTAAAATTTGATATAATCTGTCTACAAGAAGTACATATTAAAAAACAATATGAACAATTATTGATACAACCTAATCTTGGAAAAAATTTTACATCATTGCCACAATGTAAAAAAAGAGGAGTGGTTTTATATATTAGAAATATAATTCCAGCTGAGCAAATATATGCAGATGAAGAAGGTAGAATTTTGATGGTGGAGATAACAGACAATAATATGAAAATCCTTTTAGTAGAAATATAGGCTCCAAACAACAATCAAAGTGACTTTTATAGAAAACTACATATGAAAATAATTGAATTAGAAAACGACAACATATGTATGATGGGAGATTTTAATGGCATTGTGGATGGAAATTTGGACTATAAAACACATAAAACAGCAAGACATACTAGAAAGATTCTACGAGGGGGGAATGATGGTGTGAACCACTTCTTCCTGGCAGCTGTCAAATTGAGGCTTCTTTGATAGGGCATCTGCTAACAGTTTTTTCCCCTGCTGGTATGTATTTCAGTTCAAATTTGAAGTGTCTGAAATATTGAGGCCAACAAACTTGTTTGGGGGACAGTTTCCTGGGGGCCTTTAGGGCCTCGAGGTTTTTGCGATCAGTCCAGATCTTGAGAGGCATCTTACTCCCCTCTAGGAAATGTCTCCAAGAGAGTAAAGCCCATCAAACTGCATAATTTCTTTTTCCCAGATGGCCTCTCTGTGTCATTGAACTTTTTGGACATGTAGGCGCAGAGCAGCAATTGTCCTCTGGTGTTCCTTTGTAGGAATACTGCAGCCATTGCCATATCACTGGTGTTGGCTTGTATGATGAATTGCTGCTCTGGATCTGGGTGTTGCAGAATTGGTTCTTGGGCAAACAGTCTCTTTAGGTTCTCAAAGGCTTTGGCAATCCATTGTCCAAGCAATTGGCTGGGTCGGCTTTTGCTTCATTGGTGGGGACCCTGTTCTCAAAAGTTCAGTTAGAGATAGAGACATCTCTGCGAATGCTGGGATGTATTGCCTATAGAAGTTAGCAAACCCCAGGAAGGTCTGAAGTTGCCTGCGGATGTGTGGGGGTTGCCAATCAAGAACAGCTTTCACTTTTCCTGGGTCCATCTTTACACCTCTGCTGGAATTTCAGTAGCCCAAGTAGTCTAGGGAGGTCTTGTGAAACTCGCACTTTGACAGTTTCACTTAAAATTTGGTGGGAAGGAGTTCTTTCAGCACTTGCCAGATGAGTTTCATGTGCTCCTCAAGGGTCTTGCTGAATATGAGAATATCATCTAAGTAAATAAGGACCCCTTTATACAGATGCTCATGTAGCACTTCATTAATGAATTTCATGAACACCGCGGGGGCTCCTTGCAGCATTACTTTAAATTGGAAATTGCCAAGCAGGCAGTTGAAAGCAGTCTTCCACTCATCCCCCTCCCTGATCCTTATGCAGTAGTAGGCTTCCCTTAAGTCCAGTTTGGTAAACACCTTGTCTTTTGACAAGTGGTTAAGCATGTCTTTCATGAGGGGGTGGGGGGTAGGTGTTTTCCATGCACATGGCATAGATTCCACCAAAATCAACGCAGAGCCTCATTCCCCCCCCCCATCCTTTTTCTCTTTGAAGAGCACTGAGGCTGCCACTTTAGATTTTGCGGGCTGGATGAAGCCTCGCTCCAGATTGGTATCTATGTACTTCCTCAATTCCTCCATCTCTTTTGGAGTAATGGAGTACATTTTCGGCTTGGATAGTTTAGCCCCTGGCACAAACCAGTGTGAAATGTAAAATTTGTTACTACTGGTTCTGTGGGCGTGGCTTGGTGGTGGTGGTGGTAATATGACTGAGTGGGCGTGGCCAACTTTTTTTGTTTTTACTTTTAAAACCAGGTTGTTTAAAAAATACTTTTAAAGCCTCTGACGATCTCAGCTGACTTGCCTGATAGGTAGAGGCTTTCTTTTTTTTAAAAAAAAGCCTCTGACGATCCCAGCTGACTTGCTGATCAGCAGAGGCTTTCTTTTTTTAAAAAAAGCCTCTGATGATCCCAGCTGACTTGCCTGATCGGCAGAGGCTTTCTTTTTTTTTTAAGCCTCTGACAATCCCAGCTGACTTCCCTGATCAGCAGAGGCTTTTTTTCCTTTTAAAAACATTTTTTTTGGCCAAAGAAGTTGTAGAAAAAATGCTTTTAAAAATAAAAAAAAAGCCTTTGATGATTGTACGGCTCAGCTGGGCAATGGGGGGGGGAGGAATTTTTGCTACTGGTTCTCCGAACCACCAGCCTCCATCGCTACCAGATCAGGCAATCCAGTCCGAACTGGGAGCATTTCACCCCTGCCACAAACTCTATCACGCAGTCAGTTGAGCGATGAGAGGGGATGAAATTGTAGTCCTCTTCGCTAAAACTCCCCCATAAGTCTCGATACTCCTTGGGCACTTGCTGGCTACCAGGTAGGGCATCTCAGGCCAGGGCTGCAGGTTCCGGTGCAGTAGTTTTCTTTGGGGTAGTGACTTCTAGGGGTTGGTCCTGCCTTACAGGTAGCAATGGCCCAATGCCAATGACTAGCTTCCTATAGCTTCCATCCCAGGAGAAGCCATGCAAGTCCCAATATGACTGAGTCAGTCATCTCTGGGGCAACCACGAATCAGAGGAGCCTGGATAGCTCTGCAGATAAGGCACTGTAATTTAACACCAGCTGTCTGCAATTAAAGTAAGTTCAAATCTTGCCAGGCTCAAGGTTGACTCAGCCTTCCATCCTTTCTAAGGTAGGTAAATTGAGGACCCAGTTTGTAGGGGCAATAAGCTGACTTTGTATAAAATATACAAAAGTATGAAGGCTATTGCTTAACGCACTGTAAGCCGCCCTGAGTCTCCGGAGAAGGGCGGCATATAAATCAAATTTAAAAAAAAAAAAAGAGGAGTTCCCGAAGGCCCCCATCTCTATTCTGATGAGCTCAGTGTCCAAGGTGGCAGGGGTCTCGCCAATTAGCATTCCATTGACTTACTCAAAGCTGATGGGGTTCACCTGGGGCCTCATGCATATGCCCAATTGCTCAAATATGGAGAGATTGATTAGGCATCATGTGCAATTGGTGTCTATTATAGTCTCTACTTCCCCTTAGACCCCCGTCTCTGGGACTGCTAACATAATTTTGAGAGCAAAGGGGTGGATGGCTCCATTTACCATCGGGTCGTCTTCACCACTGCTTTCCTCCGGGGAGACTGGAGGAGATCTGCTGGCCGGAGTTTCCTCTACTTCGATGGGAAGGAGTGGGACTTCTGCAGCCTGTTTGATGCTCCACCCTTTGTCCGGCAGTTTCCACGGGGCTTTCCTTGTTCCAGCTCGAGCAGGCGACTGGTTTGAGGAATGGAGGTCAGAGCCAGGCATTCTGAGGCCTGGTGCCCTTGGTGACCACACCAATAGCATTTGATAGTCCTGGATGATGTGGGAAGGGGCTCTTTGGGCTTCTTCATCTGTGCCCGGCATCCTAGCAGTCTTCTGGTTGATTTAGCCACAGCTGGTTTTCTGCGAGAGTGAAGCTTTAGATCCAGAATGATGGCAGTGTTATACCATGACTGTATCCGGTCTGGTACTCCCCTTATGCTGCAGGCTTGTCTGAGATCCAGTTCCAGGGCTTCTTTGAAGGTATGCACCATCAGGTGCTCTGGCTAGTCTTGCAACTTCCTAGCCAGTCTCTGAAACTCCCATATTAATTCTTTTGCGGGTCTTCTAGCTTGTTTCAGTGCTTTAATTTGGGTTTTGGTTTCTATTTGCTGGGTGATGTTGTTGAATCTGACCCATATCAGTTGGAAGAAGTCATCAGCATCTTCTAGCTCAGAAGCCTCCTTGTTGTGAAGCTCAGCTATCCATTCCACTGCCTCTCCTTCATTCATGCCATCCGAGATGGCGGAAATCAATTCCCGGTCAGATTGGTATTCATTTCCATATTGGTCAATGTGGGCCCAGGCGAGGTTGAGGAAGTACGCCAACTTCCCAGGGTCCCATCGAAAGTCGCCCAAAACTGTGGGGGAGGAGCAGCTGGCAGGTCCAGTGGCTAGGCTTGCACAGGTGGTGGGCCAGGAGCTTGCTGCTGAACTGGGGCCTGCTGTGGAGCCACTGGCACCTGTTGTTGAGCCTGGACTTGTTGTGTGATCATGGCTTAAGGTTGCAGGTAAGTTGCGGCTGGACTGGTGGCTTTCTGCAGTGTGACAGCTGGCTGCTGAAACAGACCAGGCTGTTGGAATGGCAGTGTCTGCTGGATTGGGGCAGGTGTCCACTGGCACTGCACCCATCCTTGCCCCAGGTACAAAGCCCAACCGGAAGAGATTTGGCTTGCTGGTGGCAACTCAAACCTGGGTTGGTGCTGCGGGGCAGGCAGACTCCAGAATCCCTGTGGTGGACCCTGCATTCTGTGGCTAGGTTGGCAAAACAGAGTTGGTTGCTGGGTCGCTTGTGCCTCGGGATGGAAGGAGGCCACCACTGGGCTAGGCTGGAGCATAAGGTTGGGAGTCGAGCTGCTTGGGGCTGAATGGAAAGAGGCTAATGCTCTGGTTTATTGTGCTGCAACTCCCTGGCTTAGAAAGGTGAAGGTTGGCGCACTAATGTCCACCTGAGCTGCCTGGTGCCGAGATGCTGGGCCATCTCACTCACGCTGAGTTGGCTCAATTGCTCTGGGACACTGGCCAGTGACTGGCTGCATGATGGTGGCAGGAAGCCCCATTCTCTGGAGCACCTGTGGCGAGGCTGTGTTGTGGCCTGCCAGCAGCCTGCACAGATCATGGCTGATCCCAATGATGAGGAGGCTGGTGTGGTGTCGTGCCAGCAGCCTGCACAGCTGGTGTTCTCGTCAGACAGCGAGGAGGCTGAAGAGGATGTGATGTCAGAGGCAGAGACTCAGCCAGGGCCTTCAGAACCTCCAGAGGCTCCTTCCAGTGGAGAGAGCGAAGTGGAGGAGCCTCTCCTCAATGCTCAGGCACGCAGGGCTGCCAAAAGGCAGGAATGGCTACTCAGGAGGAGGAGATCTACTCAAGAGTAGGGCTTGAGGATAATTGGCCACTCCCTTAGCCTATTTAAATCGCACGCAGCTAGTGCTTTCTTGCTGGAAACAACTTGTATTTATTATCAGAGTATTTTGGTTTATTGTATCTTATTTTCTGGGCTGATTGCCAACCTTTGCCGGTCTTGTTTATCCTTGCTACTTAATAAATTTGATAAGGACCTTTGGTGTGTGTCAATATCCTTGGGAATCTGGAGCTGGGGCAGAACAGGCTGCTGTTGCACTTCCCAGCTGAGGGTCGAGGCTTGTCCTATACCCACTCACGGTTCCAACAGCAATTCCTGGATTGGAGTAACTCCCACAGCTCTGCTTTGGAGAGTCAGGTCTGGCTGTGACCTCCACACTGGCATTGGCTCCTTGCATCAAGCGCCCAGCTGGTGTTCAGTTTCTGCCACTTTCATGGCTTCCTCCATAGCCAGGGAAAGAGCCCATGCCTGCTGCTCCCTCTGTGGACTTCTTTTCTTCCTCCATCTTCCCTGAGTCTTTGTGCCGCCCGGTATCGGGTCGACGCTTAGGGCTCAGGACCCCGGACAGCACCCTGTAGCTCGGGGGAGCTGCCTTAGTTTGAAAGGGGATTCAGGTTAATGTCAGGGTTCCAAGTAGCACCCCCAACAAAATCAAACTCCGAGGCTTGAAGTTCCTCAAAGCTCTTTTATTAAAGATGTCATATTGGCACATTTGGGAAAACCTGAATCTGAGAGCTTCAGGATTTTCCACACCCAAAAGAAAGTTCAAGACCTTGCCCCTCTCTCACATGTCCACCACACATCCAACCAGGTACAGCCCAGAACAGAAGATACCTCCTCATTCTTCACAACCCAGCTGCAGGGCACAATGGCCTTGACTTTCTATAAAGCATTTTATTTTGACTACATATCTTCTTCCTGCTATACAATCCCCCCTCCCAATTTCCCACAGAAGAATTTGTGGCAGGCCTGAAGCCTGAAGACACAAAGGTAGAAGGATGGCTTCCAGGTCTGACAGCTGGTCCCACCAGTGCAAAGATTGGCAGCCATGCAATATTCTGAACATTATTACAACTTTTCACTCTATGGGCATTGTTCCCTAATATACCATGCCCAAACAAATAAACAGATTGTGAGAATGTGATGGCCTGGCAACACGTTTGCTTATGAAAGTAATGAGAATAACGGAACTCAGAGGTTATCTAATTTAACTTCATATGGTCCTGTCAACTGTCCAATTAGCGAACCCAAAACAAGGAAACACTCTCGGGAGAATTGAATTCCCAAGTTCAATTGAATTGAATTCAGTTGGTACTGAAGAAATGAAACTAGCTCTGGTTTCCTACGCTAATGTTTGCCCTATTAAAAAATACTTTCTCCTTCTCCCCACCCCTGGCTGATCACATTGTCCAATTATGAGACAGTCTTTTGTTATGAGAATGGCCCATCTCTTTCTCAGGCACATGCAGCAGTGATCTTGATGGTTCCATGCTCTCACAATCTCTGCATACATTCTCCACATTCCATTTCCATTTGCTTTAGGAACTCCCACCAATACTTACTGTAAACTGCACTCCCCCAATCTGAAATGATGTGCCTGGGACTCCATGCAGCTTGGAGATGTGCTGCATGAACATTTTGGCCAACCTCCAGGCTGAG
Source organism: Pantherophis guttatus (assembly GCF_059756535.1). Lineage (NCBI taxonomy): Eukaryota > Metazoa > Chordata > Lepidosauria > Squamata > Colubridae > Pantherophis > Pantherophis guttatus. The sequence goes on along the minus strand of NC_142065.1, from coordinate 113,634,123 downwards.
GGAAGCTTCGGGCATGTGATAAAAGTGTGCTTGTTTTGAAAACAGGTCATCCACAGTCCAGATTACGGTGCTCCCATTACAGTAGTGGCCAAAATTATGGAAACCTTTTGAGAAAAGTGTATTTTCTAAAACTAGCTAATAACACCAATTTTTTTTGGAGTAGTACCAGTGGTGGGATTCAGCTGGTCCTGGCCAGTTCGGGTGAACCAATAGTAAAAATTGTGGATGGCCACGCCCCACCCCACCACTACTTATTGGCCTCGTATGCCTTGGCTGGTGCCTTAGAGTTACACTGCAGAATAGCTGCAGCTGCTCTTTGGCTCCCTTGCCTGGCTCGACCACATGGCCACGTGGCCTAGCCTACATCCCTGCCTTTGCTGCAGCCTATGGCTTGGCGGCCTCCCGCTCTTCTGACTTGGCCTGCTCCTGATCACTCCAGCAGCAACTGGTAAGGAAGTAGGGCTGGGAAGTGTGGGTGGTCTACCTACCCAGCCTCCGGCCATGGCCTACCCCTATCTGATCACTGGGGCCTCGAGTTGGAGGCCTGTGCCTTCCTCCTGCTCAAGCAGCACTGCCTACCCCCATCCAATTGCCAGGGCCTTGAGTCATGACTCATAGGCCTGCACCTGCCTTCTGCCCAGCTGACCGGCCACCTCGACCTACAGTAGATACGCCTCTGCCTCCTGCTAGTCTTGGCCAGCCACTTCAGCAGCAGGTAAGCACAACAGGAGGGCCCTCAGGGAATTGGGGCTGGGAAGGGTGGTTGACCTGTGCCTGCCTGGCCCCCGGCCACAGCCTCACCCTGCAGCCGGTCCCATAGGCCTGCAGCCACCACCCTTGTTGGGGAGACACATGACTTTTCTTTGCGCCCAGACACTGGCCGGGCCAGCTGCAGCTGATGCTATAAGTTTAAGTTTTAGCATGCTTCACTAATTGGGGAGGTGGAGTCCCTTTCTCCTCCTCCTCGAACTGTGTGACATGTATAGCATCCACTGCAGCTGGCCCAGCCAGTGTCTCAGCACAGAGGAAAGTTGCACATTTCAAGAGGTCTGAGATCCAGCATCTGCCTCCCAGGCAAGCCACACTTTTTGCTGGTGCAGGCCTTGCCCGGCTTCACGAGGCTTCACAGCTGATCGAAGCCTTCACCCTCCCCATAGCGGATTGTTGAGCATTCTCCGGATGCCTCATGCTGGCCACCTCCCTGCCACACAGCTGATTGGCACTTCAGTGGCAGTTCTCCAGAATGCAGCTGCAATCACCAGTGTTGCAAGCTTCCCTCCCCCCCTCCATAAGGTGTGTTTGACAGCACATCTCCCTGGTGCGAGGGGCGCTTTGCTCCCGCCCTGCGGAGTGAATCTCCATCTGCAGGCAAGGAGTGAGTGGGAGGGGAGGGCAAGGGGCCAGGCCAGGCAGTGCTGGGATCATCTGACAGGGAGCAGAAAGAGAAAGAGATGAGAGAGGGAGAAAAAGAGAGAGAGAGGAGTGAGAGGAGATGAGAGAGAGAAGGACAGACAGGGAGAGAGATGAGAAACAGAGGGAGAAAGAAAAAGAGATGAGAGATGAAAGTGAGAGATGAGAGAGAAAAAAATAAAAAACAGAGAGAAAGAGATGAGAGAGGGAGGGAGAAAGAAAGAGATGAGAGAAAAATGAGAGAAAAAGAGAGACGAGAGAGAGACACACACACACACACACACACACACACACACACACACACAGAGATACCTGTTTAAAAGAAAATAGAAAAATGGCTCTTTGAGTGTTTAAGGTTGCATACCCCTGGGGTTAGGCAAACACCATGGTCATTAAGTGAACACTGTGGTTGTTAAATATCCATTTTCCCCAATGGGCATTTTTAACCAGAAACCAGAAGGAATTGTTGGAAACTGGCAAAAAACAAAGAAAACCTCAGTCACATGACTGTGTGGGATGTTGTAACTGGTCATAAATGTGTGTGTGTGTGTGCACGCGCACGTACATGTGCATGGCTGTCAAAACTCAAAAAACAAGTCAAGTAGCTCTGGGGAGGTAAGTCGTAAATTAGAATATTTGCTAAGCAACCGGCCATTAAGCGAGGACCACTTGTATTTGGTTTGCCTTAAGGGTTCAGAGCTGTATGGAATCTGGTTTCCTTTGACCCTTTGGAGAATTGCAAAAGGTCCAGATTGGGGAATCCTCATAGGGGGAACTAGGATCGTGCCCACCATTTTTTGGAAAGTCACTGTCTCACATGTACAGTTAGTCCTCAACTTACAACCACAATCAAGTCCAAACTGAAACATTTTTAAAAAAAATTTTTTGCAATAGCCCCTTGGATGAAAAGGCAAGAGAATTTGACATATTTTTTCAGTAAGAAACCAAGATTGGAACCACTTGTATCAGAATTGGCCTTGGATGATACAAAACTGTCACAAGCAAAATCACTCCAACTTGGAGAAAGCAGCACGTCAATTGAAATAGATAGTTCCAAAATTGAAAATAGTCTTCCTGAATGTTGGACAGTGCTATAATACAACTATTTTAAAGAAAAATATGATGGACTGATAGTTTCTAACAAGAAGTAAAGTTGTGAGTATTGTGGAAAACATGACTTTGCAATAGAGAAAGGTGTTCATAAGTCCAAAGAATGGAAACATTTCCAGATTGAAGCAGTCTTGAAAATAGATATTTTATGACTGATTTGGCATTGGTGATTGACATTCTAAATGAAATTTCTCTTCTTTCAAATGCATTGCAAGCAAGAAATGTAGACATAATAAAAGCTGAAAAACTTGTCCTAAGGTCTGTTAAACAGTTAAAGCATTTGAAATGCTTAGAAAAGAAAAGGATGTGTATGAAAAAAAAGGTGATGGATTAATTAATTCAGAAAACTTCAAATATACTTTTGATATGCTTCAAATATAAATTTATACAAAATCATCAATTTGTTGGACTTCCTCGGGAAAGATTTTTAGAAAGCATCATAAAAAATTTGAATAAAAGACTAATGGATTGTGAACATTTAAAAACAGGTAGCCAATTTCAAGACAGGAACAAACTACAATTTCTCAATTTTTTGGAGCCAGATTACTGGAATATTGGAGAAGTAGTAGTTCAATGGAAAGCAGCTGAAGAACAATTGCTTGAATTAATGACATTTTTAATTATGAAATTAATATTAACGATTATCAGGATTTTGTAGAAAATGTTTTAAAAGATTCCAATAAATATGCAATTCCTGACAGTGTTCAAAAAGCTAAAAATATTGTCAGAACAATTGCTGTAGGTTCAGCAGAAGCAGAAAGGGGTTTTTCAAAAATGAACGTCCTATGTTCCAAGAAGAGAAATCGCCTGACCGTTTCCAATATAGCAAACATAATGACTGTTAGTTTAACTGGCCTACCTCTAAAGGACTGGGACCCTATTCCTATAGTCAAAAAATGGTTATGAGTAAATCACACAGCTGATGATGCTCAAATAAAACTAAAGAAAAGTGAAAGTGAGGAGGATGCCAATAAAGCAACGATTTGGAGATACCTAAGATAAGTTTTATTTTTTGTCAGGTATTATTTAATAGTTTTTAATTCATATTGTCAGACTTGTGTAGTTTATAAAGTTTTTCATTCATATTATAAAACTCTTGTATAGTTGTGTCTAGTTTTTCATTCATATTGTAAAACTTTTGTAACAAAATCTAGTTTTGTGTATCTCTTATTCTTACTTAAGCATTAAATGCATAAAATAAACTACCTTTTGGTATATCTTTTTTATACTTAAAACAGTAATTAGGGTCAAACAAATGATGTTGAGTTGGCCACACTCATCAGTCATATGACCACCTAGCCATACCCACCCAGTCACATGGTCACCTAGCCATGCCCAGCCAGTCACATGGTCACCTAGCCATGCCCACCCAGCCACATGGTCACCTAGCCATGCCCACCCAGTCACATGGTCACTTAGCCATGCCCACAGATCCAGTAGTAAAAAAATTTGAATCCCACTACTGAGTAGTACCACAAAATTATATATCAATGGAAACATAATTTAATCAAGAATGTAATGCAATAACTTTTATGAAGGATTTGCTATTAGAATAGCAGTTACAGTATAAAGAAGAAAAGTGAAAGACATAGAAAAAAATGAGAGATGCAAAAATTATCACATCAGTTAATACTTAGTTGGGTAACCTTTAGCATGAATTACAGCCTTACAACATCTTCCCATAGAGTGAACCAAGTCTTTTAGTTCTGCAGCTGTTATAATGTGAAACCAAGATTGAATGATTGCTTCTATTAACTGGGTCACTTCTGACTAACAGGTTCCTTTAGTTGTCTCCATAGATTTTCAATTGAGTTAAGGTCTGGGCTATTCCAGGCCATTCCATATCTTGAAACTCCCCAAAAAAGTGGTGTAATTACCCATAAAAGCTCAAAAATACACTTTTCCCAAAAGGTTTCCACAATTTTGGCCACTACTGTACTCCTTGGTAGTTCCACTATGAAATCCATGGTGATTTATCCCATGGTCTGCTAGGATTAGCCACCAGCTGTAGCAATCCAGGGACCTTCCCTGGCAATCATTTCATAGGCATACACACTGGGCAGCTGGTTACATAGTTCTCTATATCCTTCTTCAACTTGGGTCACCAAAATTGTCCTTTAGCCAGGTGAAGGGTTTTTACAAACCCAAAGTGTACAGCTGGTTTTATTTTATTTTTTTAAGTTAAGTTTTTTATTTACATATAAATATTTTGAAGACTGTATTGTCCGGACATTTTGTTTTGCAGAAGAAAAAAAAGTAAGAGATATACTGATAGTGATAATGATAATAGGTTTAGGTTTAGGTTTAGGTTTAGGTTTATTTGATTTGTATACCGCCCTACTCCCGAAGGACTCAGGGCGGTGAACAGCCAACAATAAAATACATAAATACAAAAAATTTAAAAACCAGATAAAATCAAATTAAATCATTTTGGCCCAGACAGATTAAAACACCCCAATAATTTAAAAACAGATTAAAATTTACATATTTAAAAAGGGAAGAAATTAGGCCAAGCCCACCTGATGGAATAAAAAAGTCTTCACAGCACGGCGGAAGGAGCGCAGATCCGGGATCCTCCGTATCTCCGGGGGGGAGCTCATTCCAGATGGTAGGTGCCACCACAGAGAAGGCTTTCCCCCTAGGGGCCGCCAGTCGACACTGTTTGGCTGACGGCACCCGGAGGACTTCCTCTCTATGAGAGCGTACTGGCCGGTGGGAGGCTATTGGTGGTAGTAGGCGGTCCCGTAAATAACCAGGTCCTAAGCCATGGAGCGCTTTAAAGGTGGTAACCAAAACCTTGAAGCGCACCCGGAAGACCACCGGGAGCCAGTGCAGCTCGCGCAGGAGAGGTGTTACATGGGAGCGCCATGTCGCTCCCATTACCACCCGCGCGGCCACACTCTGCGCCAGTTGGAGCCTCCAGGTGCTCCTCAAGGGGAGCCCCATGTAGAGAGCATTACAATAGTCCAGGCGGGAGGTGACGAGGGCATGAGTGACCGTGCGTAACGAGTCCCGATCCAGAAAGGGACGCAACTGGCGAATCAGGCGAACCTGATAAAAAATCCTCCCGGTCACGGCCGTCAAGTGCTCTTCTAAAGACAGCCGTGAATCCAGGAGGACGCCCAAGTTGCGAGCCCTCTCCGTGGGGGCCAATGATTCGCCCCCAATAGTCAGTGATGGCGTCAACTGACTATATCGGGATGTCGGAAACCACAGCCACTCGGTCTTGGATGGGTTGAGCCTGAGCCTGTTCCTCCCCATCCAGATCCGTACGGCCTCCAGGCACTGGGACATCACTTCAAGGGCATCGTTGGGGTGATCCGGGGTGGAGATGTACAGCTGGATGTCGTCAGCGTACTGATGGTACTCCATCCCGAAACCACGGATGATCTCACCCAGCGGCTTCACATAAATGTTGAACAGGAGAGGCGAGAGGACCGACCCTTGCGGCACCCCACATATGAGGGGCCTCGGGGTCGACCTCTGTCCCCCTGTCAACACAGACTGCGACCAGTCAGAGAGAAAGGAGGAGAACCACCGCAACACAGTGCCTCCCACCCCTAACTCTTCCAACCGGTGCAGCATGATACCATGGTCGATGGTATCAAAAGCCGCTGAGAGATCTAACAGGACCAGGACAGAGGAGCACCCCCTGTCCCGAGCCCTCCAGAGATCATCAACCAATGCGACCAATGCCGTTTCCGTGCTGTACCCAGGCCTGAAGCCCGACTGGAACGGATCCAGATATGTCGTTTCATCCAGGTGCTGGGGGAGCTGTTGCGCAACCACACTCTCAACAACCTTCGCCACAAAACGAAGGTTGGAGACCGGATGATAATTTACCAACATTGCCGGGTCCAGGGAAGGCTTCTTGAGGAGAGGCCTCACCACCGCCTCTTTCAAGGCAGCAGGAAAGACACCCTCACCCAACGAAGCATTTATAATCCCCTGGAACCAGCCTCGTGTCACCTCCCGAGAAGCCAGCACTAACCAGGAGGGACACGGGTCCAATAAACAAGTGGTCGCGTTCAGTCTACCCAGAATCCTGTCCACGTCCTCAGGGGTCACAGGATCAAACTCATCCCAGATAACATTTTCAAGACCTGCCCCAGTCCCTCCCCCTGTGACTACCCAGGGGGGGTACCTAATACATGTAATAATTATAACATGTACATGTACCTAATACATGTAATAATTATAACCATATTTATATTCTTCATCTAATTTCTACCTCTTATCTCTAACCATTGATAAAACCTATTCCACATTGAATAATTCTTTGTATCTCCTTTATCTTTTATTTTCAATGTCAATCTATCAATTTCTGCACAATCCAATATTTTCTGAATTGGATTTTCATCTGGTGTTTTCATTTTTCCAATATTGTGCAAATACAATTCTCACTGCTCTGGTGGCTCAGCAGACTAATTAACATCCACTTACATCTGCTGCCTGCAATTACTGCAAGTTCAAATCTCACCAGGCTCAAAGTTGACTCAGCCTTCCATCCTTTCAAAGGTAGGTAAAATGAGGATCCAGATTATGGGGGCAATAAGATGACTTTCTATAAATATACAAAAGTATGAAGGCTATTGCTTAATGCATTGTCAGCCGCCCTGAGTCTCCGGAGAAGGGCGGCATATAGATCAAATTAAAAAAAAAACCTGCTGTCAATATATGCAGCATTAAGTATAGTCTCTTTATCATAATTTTCTGGTATTATGCCTAACAAAAATATTTCTGGCTTTAAATCTATATGCTGCTTAGTCATCTTTTCCAGCCATGTGTGTATTTTTGTCCAATATTTTCTTGCTTTCATACATGTCCACCACATATGATAATAGGTACCTGGAGTTTGATCACATTTCCAACATTTGGCAGAAATGTTAAACATTTTTGCTAGACTTGCTGGTGGCAAATGCCACCTGTAAAATATTTTATAAAGATTTTCCTTATATGCAGTAGCCATTGTCATTGTAATTTCTATCCCAAAGTTTTTGCCATTTGTCTAGTTCTATAGTAAAGCCAAAGTTTTTTGCCCATACTATCATTGTTTCTTTTACTTGTTTATCTTCCATTTTATAGCTTAGTAGGTAATTATATATTTTTCTTATCAGTTTTTTATCTGTCCCTAATAATATCTTATCAAGTGCTGTTAGTTCTTTATAGAAACCTCATGTTTTCGCATCTTTCTCATATCCAATTGTATTTGCAAGTGTGGCCATCATGCTAAATCCACCCCTTGGTTTTGTAATTCCTGTCTGGCTTTAAGTTCCCCTTTCTGGTTTAAAATGTCTTTATAGGTTACAATTTTTTCCAAGTTAGGGTTGGAAATTGTCTTTTAGCCAGGTAAAGGGTTTTTACAAACCCAAAGTGTACAGCTGGTTTTATGTTGGGGCTCCTTTGTAAGATTTGGATTCTATGGCTGGCTGGAACATAAAGCTTGTCTCCTTTCTATGCCAAGCCATCCCTCCTTGTCAGGTCTCTGTGATCTCTAAGCCATTCATTTTCCTTCAGGGCTTATTTTAGCTGTTGGAGCAATGTGCCATCAGCCAGTTGAGGAGAAGCTTGACTCCACTACCTCACTGAGACTTGTGCTGCCAATTTCTTGGAGGGAATGATAGAGTTAACTATTTCCTCTTAAGTGCTTTTTTATTGGAGCATCTGAGAGAGTGCATCAGTGAGGAAATTCTTTCCCCTGGCAAATATCGAAGGATGAAGTTTGAACTGATTAAAGTACTGTGGCTATCTCACTTGCTTAGGGGACAGCTTCCTCAGGGTTCTTAAGGCTTCCAGGTTCTTGTGATCAGTCCACACTTTGAACAGAATCTTACTACCTTCTAGGAATTGTGTCCAACTCAGCAGCACCCATCAAATGGCATGCACTTCCTTCTCCCACATCCAATCACCCAATGCCTTTCGGTGTTGGTCAGCTTCTGGGAAGTGTAGGCACAGGGCTTTGGTGTGCCTTCACATTTTTTTGGAGCAAAATGGCCCCCATCACTGGCATTGACTTGTATAACAAATGACTCCTTTGGATTCGGGTGCATAAGGATTGGCTCTGCTGCAAAAAGCTGCTTAAGCTTTTTGAAAGATGCTTGGCATTCCATAGTCCAAGAGAGTGGCTGGCTTGGTTTAGGCTTCACTCCCCCTTTGCCTGTTTTTAATAGTTCAGTGATAGGCAGTGATCTGTGTGAATGAGAGAATGAATTGGCGGTAGAAGTTGGCAAAGCCCAGGAAGCTCTGCAATTGCTTTCTGATGCAGGGGGCTTCTGAGTCAGAATGGCCTTCACCTTTCCAGGGTCCATCTCCACCCCCTCATTGGACACGTGATACCCCAAGTAGTCTGAACTGGTTTTGTGGAAGTCGCACTTCGCTATAGCTTAGCTTTCAATAGTTTTCTTAGCATCTCCCATACTAGTTTCATATGGTCTTCCATTGTCTCAAAATAAATGAGGATATCATTCAGGTACACTAACACCTCCTTATATAGGTGCTCATGCAGCACTTTATTTGTTAAATGAATTTTATGACCTTTTGTGCCACAATTGTTAAGTGAATCTTATGTCACCATTGACTTTGCTTGTAAGAAGGATACAAAAGATGATCACATGGCTCAATGACACTGCAATAGTTATAAATATGAGTCAGTTGCCAAGCATCCAAATTTTAATCACGTGATTATGGCAATACTGCAAAAGTCATATGTGTGAAAAACAGTCATGTCACTTTTTTTAGCACCATTGTAACTTTGAACGATCACTAAATTAACTGTTCTAAGTTGAGGACTACCTGTACTGATGAAACACTTTTCACATATTTGCTGTCGAACCCAAAAGTTGACATATGTATAGCCATTTTAGTTAGCTCCAAATTATACTTATTTATTCCTTTTCTATCTCTCTGCATATGTAAGGAGGTTTTTGGGCTCGTCACATTCTTAATGTTGGGAGGAGGGAATAGATAGTGAGGATTGTTTTGGCTAGGTGACATTCTTTCCTGTGGGAACAGAGACTGTCCTTGCTGAGAGCTGGAGGTGGAGTTTGAAGACACCGGGCAATGTTGATTTTGATTTTATTGAGGAATGTGACTTTTGTGGGATGTTTCTAATTTACATTATTATGTGGTGTGATTCCACTTTGTGTCAGACCTGGAATTACAACAGACTTTGCCAATTTGATGTCTTCCTAAATAAAATAAATTTGTTTTGGAAGATGGACTTTGCATATTTCTTTTTTGAATGGATTTCATCACTTAGAAACCTGACATTATTCTGGATCTCCAAAAACTGATCCCGAGCAGTTTTTGGAGAGAATGCAGTATTTCAAAGAAAGCCTGGATGAGGAGCTGCTGAAAATCTGCCTTTGCCGTGGAGTGCCCAATGACAGAATCCTTGATTGGTATCGAGTGGCCACTGCAATGGACAATGAGTCTAGACAACACTGCAGAAGCAACACTGAAAGACAACCCAAAAGACAACTTGGACACCGCTCAGAACCATGCCAGAGCAAAACAGCAGAACAGCTACCATTCCCACTTCCACAAAATGCTTCCGTTGAGGCCAACAAGAGCACTGCACCTCAAAATGTTTGGCACCAGCCCCAATACCTCAAGTGAGAGCACCCACTCCCCCCAAAGGGAAAAAAGCATTGTGAAAACTGCCTGAGAAAAGCAAATTTGTTTACCAAGCCATCGAGGTCCCAAACCCTCAATAAACTGAAGGGGAGGGAACTCTGGTAGCAGGATTACCCATTGTACAGGATGCGGATAGTGAAGAAGATGACCTGATGGTAAGTTAAGCCATCCAACCATTTAAAATTAAAGGAACTTTGACTGTGACTTGCACAGGCATAGAATGGCCCATAGACATTATTACTGACACTGGCAGCTCATGATGCCTCATTAGCTCCGATTCTGTGTACAGTGTAGGCATAGAAACAAATGTGCTAATGATTACCATCCATTTCCAACAAGTAGATGGGTCCATGATAGGGGAAGGTCCAGCCATGCATGTAACCAAAAAAATAAAACTGACTATGGGCACACTGGGAAGTAATCCGGTTTATAGTAGTGCCAAAAATGACTCAGTCAGTAATCCTGGGCCTCACTGGCTAGACAAATAGCATCCAATGATAAGCTGGGGGGGCAGCTACAGGAAAATCAAACTGGCACTCGCCCCCAAACTGCCTCCTGAACCGAATGACAACCAAATTGACAGCTCAAAACCCCAGGAGACCCAGGAGACCCCAACAGCAGCACTTGCTGATCAGCCCCTAGGGATCCCACAAATCCCAATCCACTATCAAGACCTAGCTGAAGCTTTCAGTGAGGAGGATTGCAACATACTACCCCCCATATCACCACACTGACTGTGCCATTGAATTCATAGATGGAGGGGTAAAATGCTACTGGTTCGGACCAGTTCATGTGAACCAGTAGCAGAGATTGGGGCTGGTTCACCGAACCTGTAGCAACTGCTGGCTGGCCATGCCCCTGAACTAGTCTGTGGCCTGCAGTCCTGCCATGCTTCCCTGCCTTCCATGCGGCCTTCCCGGCATCCCCGTGGCCAGCTTGCAAAGGCAGGCAAGCAGAAGGCCATGTGGAAGTCAGGCAAGCATGGCAGGGCTGTGGGGAAGGGAGCTAACAGCCTACTCCCTTCCCTGCAGCCCTGCCATGCTTGCCTGCCTTCCACGCTGCCTTCCCGGCAGTTCCTCATGCCCGCTTGAGTTCCAAGGTTGGCATCCAGCCCAGCTGGGCCAGTGGGTGGATGGGCGGCCCTTGGTGGAAACACAGAAGCTGAGCTGGGGCTGAGAGGGGCAGTGGCGGTGCTCTGGGAGGGCAAGTGGACATCCCTGGGCTACTGCACATGTGCCTGCCCTGTTTCTGCAAAGGCAGATCCCCCCTTGCAGGGTGATCCTGCAGAAAAGGCCACCTTCCACTCGGGCCCACGTACCTCCCATGCTGGCTCCATGGGGCTTGGGACTCTGAAGCAGCCCACTGGCTTCCCACCTGGCCACCTGCTTGCTCTCTTTGACCGCTGGCACCACTCTGAGAACTTGGCCTACAGAGTCCGGTGCTCCAGGGAAAGGAGGCTCAGCTGTGACACCGCTTCCTGCCAGCGAAGAACTGGAGCGAGAAGCGAGAAGCCTCTGGTGGCCAGCAGGGTGGCAGCCCCATGCATGGGGAAAGGGCCAGGCCCGGCCACACCACTGCAGAGAACATGACACTTTCCCTTTGGCCTGGGCAGTGGTGTTTACCCGGCTGAGCCAGTGCGGGTAACCCTTCATCTTGCTGAAGACCAGGTCACCGCACTTATAGTTGTGTGGCTGGCTGGAGTGGGACATGGTGCAGATGGAGAGGCCAATGCAGTCCCCACCGAGGCTACCCTGGCTGAGTGATCACAGTGCCTCCGCAGCAACAGGTGGGCCATGGCCACTTGCCCACCTTCACCTCCGTGCACTGTACTTGGAAGGGGCCACCACCACTTTCCCTCCCTGCCTGGCTGCACAGTGTGCACACATCCACCTGCCCTTCCGAAGCAACCTCGCTGCTATTCGCTTTCATTTCCCAGCAATAGAAGGAAGAATATGAATGGTGCTGCTGCGGCATATGCACGTGTGCATGTGCAGCAGATCCAGGACATCTGTGGCCAGCCTGCCCTCCTTGAGCACCGCCGTTCGCTTTCATCAGCTACAGCAGGCAATGGTGTGTTTAAGAAGAGGAATGTCTTGCATGTGCTGCGGTGGCACAGTTCGCACTGTGCAGCCAGGGGGGAGGGAGAGTGGCGGCAGCCCCTTCCAAGCACAGTGCACGGAGGTGAAGGCAGGCAAGGTGGGCAAGGCAACCATGGCAGCACAACTGTTGCTGCAGAGGCACTGCAATCGCTCAGCCAGGGAGGCTGCGGCGGGGGCTGCATTGGCCTCTCCACCTGCACCATGTCTCGCTCTGGCTGGCTGCGTGACTATAAGTGCAGCAACTTGGTCTTCGGCAAGATGAAGGGCTACCCACACTGGCCTGGTTGGGTAAATGCTGCCGCCCAGGCTGAAGGGAAAGTGCCACGGTCTTCCTGGTGGCAGGACCGGGCCTGTCCCTCTCCCCACACATTTAAGAAATGGAGCACGGCTCCGGTAAGTTTCACTACAAGAAGCCTGCAGCCACTGAATCTTTCGACACAAGAAGTGCCTCCAAGTGCACTGAAAAAAAGAGGCTGCAGCTGCATGCATCTCGCAATAGGGGAAAATAGAGTTTTAGAATAGAAAATAGAAATTATTTTTCCCCTGCTGGATTCTGTGGGCGTGGCTTGGTGGGAGAGGTGGTCATTTGACTGAGTGGGCATGGCTGTGAGTGATGCCAAGTTGGTCATGCCCACTCAGTCACAGGAACCCCCCACAAAGCCACGCCCACAGAACTGGTAGGGAAAATTTTTAGATTTCACCACTGAGCAAAACTGCCTAAGCCCAAAATGTTCTCTATGACACCTAATGAAATGAAAGAGCTGAGAGAATACATCGACTCCAATCTGGCCAGAAGTTTCATACAACCAGCAAAGTCCAGAGTGGCAGCTCCAGTGCTATTTAAAGAGGAAAAAAAATGGTGGGATGAAATTATGCATAGATTTTAAAGGAATTAACACAGTGTGTATTCACAACACCTACCCTCTATCACTGATGAAAGACATGATCTCCACAAAGCGTACTATTGAGTCCACATCAAAGAGGGAGATGAATGGAAAACTGCTTTCAACTGTCCTTTAGGAAGCTTTCAGTTCAGAGTAATGCCATTTGGACTACAAGGAGCCCCAGGAGTTTTTCTGCAACTGATAAATGAGGTCCTGCATGAGGTCCTGCATGAGCATCTGTATAAGGAGGTCTTGGTGTATTATTTACAATGAAACTCTAGAAGAACGCATAAAATTAGTGTGAAAGGTATTAAGGGAACTGCTGGCTGCAAAGCTGTATGTAAAATTGTCCAAATGCAAATTCCATAAAAATGCACTAGATTATCTTGGCTAATACATTTCAAACCAGGGGATAGAAATGGATCTGGCAAAAGTCCCCTCATTTGCTGAAATCGCACTGCCACTAACCGAATTACTAAAAACAGGGGAGAACCAACTAAGCCAAAACCTGGCCAACCCCTGAAATGGACTAGACTAGACTAGACTAGACTAGACTAGACTAGACTAGACTAGACTAGAATAGAATAGACTAGACTAGACTAGAATAGAATAGAATAGAATAGAATAGAATAGAATAGAATAGAATAGAATAGTTTTTTATTGGCCAAGTGTGATTGGACACACAAGGAATTTGTCTTGGTGCATATGCTCTCAGTGTACATAATAGAAAAGATACGTTCATCAAGAATCATAAGGTACAACACTTAATGATAGTCATAGGATACAAATAAGCAATCAGGAACAATAGCAATATAAATTGTAAGGATACAAGCAACAAAGTTTCAGTCATACAGTCATAAGTGGAAGGAGATGGGTGATGGGAATGATGAGAAGGTTAATAGTAGTGCAGACTTAGTAAATAGTTTAATAGTGTTGAGGGAATTATTTGTTTAGCAGAATGCTACATTCTTGATGTTGGGAGGAGGGAATAGATAGTGAGGATTGTTTTGGCTAGGTGACATTCTTTCCTGTGGGAACAGAGACTGTCCTTGCTGAGAGCTGGAGGTGGAGTTTGAAGACACCAGGCAATATTGATTTTTATTTTTATTGAGGAATGTGACTTTTGTGGGATGTTTCTAATTTACAATATTATGTAGTGTAATTCCAGTTTGTGTTAGATCCGGAATTACAACAGACTTTGCCAATTTGATGTCCACCTAAATAAAAGAAATTTGTTTTGGAAGATGGACTTTGCATATTTCTTTTTTGAATGGGTTTCATCACTTGGAAACCGGACATTTGCATTATCTGTTATCACAGATAGGACACTCCTCTTGCAATTATCTCTGTTCAAGATGCAATCTTTTAAAACTCCTACCTTCAATTGAGCATGCAGTCTTTGAGGACATATAACTTCATAGTGACTTCCCTTTTTCTTTCTCTTGTTGAACTCTAGTAATGAATTCCTGTTAGCTTTATCTGTTTGCTAATCCAGTAAATTTGTGTTCAAAACATTTAAAGAATTCTTGGGCTTCCCTTTTGTACTTTTCACAATTCTGATGAATAAATCAGAAAACCTTCCTGCGAGCATTTGAGTAATAACTTGAACATGAAGGACCCAGATAAAACCATATAGCAAACTTTGATCTGATGAAAGAGGCATGGGTAGGAGAATGGAATCCCCCCCACTTCTGAACTAAAGAAAACATACCCATTCATGTGAAATAGAGTGGGAGGATAACAGTTTAGGTTATCATTACCATCATCATTATACCACTTAATCATAGATCATAACAATAGTTCTATAAACCTCTATCCAGTGAATCACATAATTTATTCCACCTACTCAAATAGAGTTTGAGATCCTATCTCTTTTACCCCTTTTATCATTTGGCCAGTCACATTTAAAAGAATGGGAACTTCCCTAAAGCTGAAAATGTAAACTTTTGGTCATCAGCATACAGGAAAAATAAGTTTTCTATGGCTGAGAGAGTGGGAAATAACATTCCTTCCACAAGTTCAAATAACAAATATAAAAATAGGCAAAAAAGAACAATAATTATCCCATATACTAAAAGTGAACAATTTTCTCAGACATTATAGCAGAATGTTCAAAACTGTAGGAGAGGTTTTTTTAAATCTATGAAGTTCTCATCATTAGTCTGCTATCAAATAGGTTTATAATGTGCATTTAAGTCTATAATCTGACTATATTGTTAGACTCAAATAATATATAATTATCATACCAGCTTTAAACTATGCTTGCTTACTGTGGCACTCATGTTCTGATGCTCATTCTGGAGTTCATCAAATTTGCAGACAACAAAGCTAGTGGGAATTACTAACTATAAAATAGACTCAAGATTCAGAAGGACCTTGATGACTTAGGCATTCGGTCCTATCCAATAAGATGAAGTTCAATGGTGAGAAAAGTAAGGTCCTACACTTAGGCAGGAAAAACCAAATGCACAGGTATAGAATAGGCCAGTGATGACTAACCTTTTCCCGACTGAGTGTCCAAAGCACACACATGCACCCGAACCCGCAAAATGCAATGTACATGCAGCCTCCGTGCATGTGCCCCACCCTGTGCATGCACATACTCACCCTTGCCTCATGCCCCCATGCATGCACAGTCCTTTGCATGTGCCCCGCCCTCCATTTATGCATGCCCCTCCCACAAATGCCCCACCCCACGTGCATGTACACATGCCCCCTGCAATGCCCTGCCCCCCACAAATCCACATGTGGGCCCCCACATGAGCCCCCTGCGCATGCACACATAGACCCCTGCATGCACCCTGTGCCCTGCACATTCACAGCAGAGACCCGTAGACAAGCTAGCTGGTGGGAGGCGCACATGCATGCATGGCAGAGCTAAACTGGGGCAACAGCTCATGTGCCATCAGAGAGGGCACTGTGTGCCACCTCTGGGACATGTGCCATTGGTTCGCCATCATGGGAATAGTCAATACCTGGCTCAACAGTAGAAACTGGAATCTAGGTGTCCTAGTGGATCACCACTTAAGAATGAGCCAACAGTGGGGGGAGGGGGGCATAGCTAGTGTCACGGTGGAACAATGGATCTTTTGGGGGTTTCCGAGGGACCATTGATATCCCAGCTGTTAGGTGGTCCTTTTGGACCCAAGTTGTCTTGTAGTGACAATGAGCAAGGGGAGTACTCTTTGTGGATCTCAGGGAACTTGCAAATTCCCTGAGACAGCTGGATAAGCTCCCTAAACAGACAGCTGGGAAGGTGACCATTGTGAGTCACTATAAAGCTGGGGCAGCCACTGCAGAGCGCGGAAGCAAAAGGAAGGTGTGATTGGTCTGGGTGAGATATTTTGAATATTTTTTACTACCTTTTAAACTGGATTAAAGAAGAACCTCCTTGAAATAGCAGAGGAGAGTGTGACCTCAAAGGAGGTGGTGGAATTGGGTGTTTTACCTATTCCACTCCTGGAAGAATGGCGGTGAGGAAGGCAGGTGAAGCCAAGAAAACAAAGGAATAAGAGAAAAATTGGCTTATAAAGATTGGGCTGAAGAGTAAAGTCTTAATCCAGGCTGGATACTTCAATTTTTAAATTGGGGATTATTGTCTAAAGAATACATGATTAGATGAACTTTCTTGGAACTTTTTTCTAAGTTTGGATTTTAACTTACTGTGATGGTTCTGTAAAGAGGGGAAGAAGGAGAGAGAAATAAAGCAACAGTGCCACCTGTAGGCAAAGGCTAAAATTGGAGGATATATTAACAAAGATGAAATGTGACCTTGGGAGCTAAGAAAGCTTGTGAGCTAAATTGATAAGCAGTTGTTTTGACTAAACAATTCAAGATATAGAGTGAAACACTGGAGATTTTGTTTGTTCTCTTTGAGAACAGTGCAGCTCTTGGAACCTAAAAGGCAAAAGACAAAACAACAGAGACAAACTAAGGAAATCTACACTGGCATTTTGGAATAAGGCCTCTCTGTCCTCTCTTTCTTTTTATATATTTTTTGTTGTTCTTGTGGTTGATATTGGTGATTTTTTTCTTGAGTCTCTTTTTGTTTTTCATTGTTGTTTTGGGTTGAATTGTGAATCTGCTTACTGGAATATATACGCTGGATAACAATATTTTTTGGGCTTGGTGGGCCAATTTGGATTATAAAATTTTATTTTTATAAACTCCCCTTTTAGAGGCTATTTGGATTAAGGTTAGAAGAACCTGAAGTAAAGAAGTTGGAAAAATTCTGAGAAAGACATCAAAGATTGGGTTTTGGACTGGAATTGGAACTGGATTATTCTTTTTTCCCTTGCTTTCCCCCCCTCTTTGTTCTCCTCCCTGTCTTCTTGCTGGAGGACCTATATTTGGATTATAAATTGAATTTGAATGATATTTTTTACACTTGATGGATTACAAGATATAAGACATCACAAAATGAAGAAAACACAATCAGCGCCAGCTTGAGTGAGTTCGTCTGCAACCTCTAGCCCTGTGGGTCAGAGAACATTGGAGGCCATGATACAACAACAAGAAAAATTAGAAAAATCTAATGCCATGCAACTAGAATTGCAAACCATGATGCAAGCTCTTCATGAGGATTTGAAGGAAAGAATAGGCAAGATAGATGAGAGAATGGAGAAAGTAGAAGACAAATTAGAAAACATTCAAGGGATTATGGAAAAACATGAACAAAGAGTACAAAAAGTAGAAGAAAAAGCTGAAGCAAGAGAAAAAAGAGTGGGAGAGCTGGATTATAGATTAACAGCAGCAGATAGAAACAAAGATAAAGCAATTATTTCTTTAGAAATGGACAGGGCACTTGAGATTCCAGAACATGGAAGAAGAGAAAGAAGAAAACTTATCAGAGATAATGGCTGACTTGCTGGCGAAAGCGATGGAGGAAAATAAGGAAAAAATATTGAATGAGATTGACGAGATATTTTGAGTGCATACAAGGTATGCAATGAGAAATAAGTTACCTAGAGAGGTCCATGTTAGGTTCACCAAGAAAGCAATAAAAATGAGATTCTACAGAAAGCAAGAGACAATCCGATTAAGTATAATGGTAGAGAAATGGTAGTGTTGGAACAAATTACGAGGAAAGTTAGAGATTTGAGAAGAGAATACCAATTTTTGATGAAGTGTTTGATCAAAAAAGGAGTGAATTTTAGATGATTGATACCAAAGTGAGTACTGGTGACTTGGCAGGTACAAAGGCATAGGTTAGATTCAGTAGAGAAGGCAGAACAATTTTATGATGAATACTTGGGACCAGAAGAAGAAGAAAGATTAAGAGAAGAGAGAGATTAGACACCAGGAAGAATTTGTGAAAGAGAGGGACAAACAGCAGAAAAAAGATGCAAGAGACAAGGAGGAAATAGCAATAAGAGAAGGAGCAAGGGCAAAAGAACCAAGACAGACAAGAATGACTTGAGCATCAAATCCTATATACAAGTAAAACTATGGAAGGAGAAATAAAGTTAATGTCAATCAACATAAATGGATTGAATTTGGCAATAAAAAGGGAAAGAGTTTTTAACAAATTAGAGAGACTAAAACAGAACATAATTTGTTTACAAGAAGTCCACATTAGAAAACAACATGGAAAAATTTTGGAATACCCAAAAATGGGGAAATTATATGCCTCACTTGCACAGCAAAGTAAGAAAGGTGTAGCACTATATATAAAAGAGACAATTAAAGCTAAACAAATATTTCTGGATAAGGAAGGAAGAATTTTATGGTGGAGATAACATTGAATAACAAACAAATATTGTTAGTGGCAATATGCATATCCCACTAACCAAATGAGAACCAAGAAGATTTCTATAGTAAACTATATAGAAAAATAATAGAACTGGAATATGAGAATGTGGATGCAGAATTGGACTATAAAACTAAAAAAAAGAAATAAAGGAGCTAGGAAGACACTTTGAAAAATCTTTTTTTAAATGGTGAAAGAATTAGATATGCAAGATGCTTGGTGAGGGATATATTTGGACAAAAATCAATATACATTTTACTCTAATAGACATATGTCTTGGTCTGGAATAGACATGATGTGGATATCAACTGAGCTACTACCCAATATACAAGAAATAAGTATAGAAGCAAGCACATGGGTGGATCATAATCCAATGAAAATTATATGGAGAGGAGAAAAAAAGAAGTTAAGATGGACAATGAACCAAACAATTTTAAAAGAAAATGACTTTATACAATTCATGGAAAGAGAGCTGGCCTTTTTCTTCAAAGAGAATAGAAAAGAAGAAACATCATTACAAAATATATGGGATACAGCAAAAGCAGAGGACTGACAATAACATATATGGGAAAGAGGAATAAAAAGAAAAGACAAACTTAAAAGAAATTGGAAGAGGAATATAAGAAGCTAGAGATGGAACTACAAAAAGACCCACGAAAAAAGAACATCAAAAATCAAATGGATTTGAAAAAACATAAACTGAACTTAATAGAAAAAGAAGACAGCATAAAAGATTAAAAGAGCTAAACAAAACTTTTTTGAAAATGCAAATAAACCAGGAAGATGGTTGGCATATAGATTGAAAAAAAGAGCGGGAGAAAAAGCTAATTTACCAATTAATGGATGAGAAAGGGACTTTACATTATAGAAATGAAGAAAAAAAGAGAATGATCCATGACTACTATGAAAAATTATATAAGCAAGATTTGGAAAACGCTGAATTGCCTACAATACCAGAGACATTTAAAAAGGCACTAGAGGAAAGAATAACAATGATGGAACTCACAGAAGCTCTCAAAAGACTGGCAAAAGAATGGCAAAACACCAGATCCAGGTGGGCTACCAGCAGAACTATATAAAACACTACAAAATGTTATAAGTAATACAATGTTGGAAGTATTCAATGACCTGCGGATAGAGGCGAAAATACCGACTTCGTGGGTGGAGGTGTATATTACTCTTATATCGAAAGAAGACACAGACTTGCAACAGATAAAAAATTACAGACCGATCTCTCTGTTGAATGTGGATTATAAGATATTTGCTTCAATTATAGCAGAAAGAATAAAGAGATTCTTAAATGAATTTATACATACAGATCAAAATGGATTCTTACCTAAGAGACAAATTAAAGATAATATGGGAATAATCTTGAACACACTGGAATATTATGAAGAGCATCCAGGGAAACAAATGGCCTTGATTTTCCTTGACTCTCAGAAGCCCTTTGACAACATGAACTGGCAATTTATGCTGATGCAACTAAACTAAAAGTTATGGATTTTGGAGAAAAAATTATTAATATGATTAAAACAATATATCATAAGCAATCAGCAAGGGTGATGGTAAATGGAGATATGACTGAAAAGGTTAATATTATGAAGGGTACAAGACAGGGATGTCCTTTATCCCTATTGCTATTTGTATTGACACTGGAGGTATTAAACAGAAATATAAGACAGGATAAGGAGATAAAGGGTATGGAAATAAAAAAGGAGGAATATAAGTTGCAGGCATTTGCAGATGATTTGGTATTTATTTTAGAAGATACACAAGAAACAGGACCAAAGTTATTAAAAAGAATAGAAGAATATGGTGAGGTGGCAGGACTTAAAATTAATAAGGACAAAACGAAAATCTTAGTGAAAAATATTACAGAAAAGGGACTTGATGAAGAGATTAGATATCCAGATTACAAAGAAAGTAAAATATTTAGGGATACAATTAACAGTAAGATGTGTAACGATTAAGGAAGACAACTACTATAAGCTAAAAAAGCAAATTGAGGTAGGTTTGGATAGATGGAAAAACCTGCAATTATCGTTAATAGGAAGAATAGCTACGATTAAAATGAACATATTACCAAGGGTATTGTTTTTATTCCAAACAATCCCGATAAAATTGGAGAAAAAATATTTTGAATAGCTCAATAAGATAATAGTGAAATATATATGGCAGGGGAAAAAAGCGAGAATTAATCTAAAAATGTTACAAGCCGTAAGAGCTAGGGGAGGGTTTGGACTACCGAACTGGGAATTATATTACCAGGCAGCAGCGCTAACGTGGATGAAGGAATGGATTGTATTGAGAAATACAAGGTTATTGACGTTGGAGGGACATGACCTGCAGTTAGGTTGGCATGCTTTTGTATGGTATGGGAAAAATAAGATACATGGTTACTTCCAAAGACACTATATAAGAAATGCTTTGTTATTAATATGGAAAAAAATTAGAGAGCAACATTACTTGAAGATACCAGTCTGGCTTTCAACGATGGAAGCACTTATACATCCAAATATTATTAATATGGGAAATATTGTTAGATACAATGATATTTTGTCAGAAAAGGGGGAACTTAAAATGAAATGTGAACTAGAAAAGCAGGGGATTGATATGGATTCATATACACAGTTGCAAATACGATCTAGATATGAAAAAGATGCTAAACTTTATGGTTATTATGGAACTGACAGAATTGGATAAGATATTGACAGGAATAGATGAGAGAATGATAAAAAAATTGTACAGTTACTTATTGAGCATCAAATTAGAAGAACAAGTCAAAGAAACAATGATAGCATGGGCGAAAAACTTTGGCCACACGAAAGAGCTAAATAAATGGCAACAACTATGGGATAGGAATTACAAATTAACATTGTCAACTGCATACAAGGAAAACTTATATAAGATGTTTTATAGATGGCACTTAGCACCTGAAAGACTGGCAAAAATGTTTAAAGATAAATCAGCTTAATGTTGGAAATGCCAACAGACACTCAGGTCATATTATCATATGTGGTGGACATGTGGGGAAGCAAAAAGATATTGGGCAAAAATTCGAATGTGGCTGGAGATGATGCAACAACATATTGATTTAAAACCGGAATTGTTCCTATTGGGGATTTTACCGGGAATTTATAGTAAAGAAACTGTATATTTAATTATTCATGTAATAACCGCAGCTAGAATTGTACTTGCACAAAATTGGAAAAGTGAAGAGATCCCTATAGATGAACAAGTGATTAAGAAAATATTAGAATGTGCAGAAATGAACAGATTAACACCTACAATTCAAGAAAAGGAAGAATCTGATTATTATAATATATTATTTTATCAATGGTTAGAGAATAAATATGAAAGCAATGTATTGCAAAAATAGATAATGTCAGCCTCCGCCTTTACTGCTTTGGCTGCCATAGTAACGGGAGAGGGGAGAGCTAGGTAGCATGGGGGGGGAAGCGTGCTGGAGGAAACGAAACCGATAGTTAAGCCACCGGACTGTATCTTTGAAGCTGCTGTTGGGCCAACGGTCGTGGCATTCCTGATTGATGATGCTGCCAGAGGTGTGCTTTCACCTGACCCCTGGGAGACCTTTGGATTGGATGATTTACGGTGGACAGTGGGAGGGGATGCTTTCTATATGCAATTTTCGCATGCATTGCCTTAGATTCTGCTTTCCTTTGGTTGCGTTCACTTCATTTTCTAGTAAAAGTACCTTTCTCTATAAACAATGGAGTTTGAGTCATTCTTTCCTGGACTTTGAAGGAAGCACGCCTGACAGATAAGTAAAGAAGAGAAATGTTAGGTCTATGTTATTTTATCAGTATTATTATTATTTAGTATTAATATAAGAATGAATGTAAGAAATTAATATGGTGGTAAGTTTAATTGTTAAGACACAAAGAATTTTATACCCAGACGACACACTGTTTAATGTAAGATGGAATGTTTGTATTAAAAGAAAATTTTAAAAAAAAAAAGAATGAGCCAGCAGAATGCTTCAGCTACCAAAAAAAGCCAGTGCAATCTGAACAGAACAGAACAGAACTGGAAGGGACCTTGGAGGTCTTCTATTCTAACCCCCTGCTCAAGCAGGAGAACCTATACCATTTCAGATAAGTGACTGTCTAGTCCAGGTGTCGGCAACCTGCAGCTCCAGAACTGCATGTGACTCTTTAGTCCCCCTGCTGTGGCTCCCTGTTGGCTGAACTCACCACTGGCTGGCCCTGCCCCTCACCCTCCCCTCCCAGTCACTCCTTGCCTGGCCTGAGAAGGTAAGGTCGACGGCGGGGGATGGAGACTCACTCCATATTCCAGAGTGGGAGCGAAATGCCCATGTACTTGCCTCATATTATGGGTGCTTTTCCGCCCCTGTTTGGTGCTGCGCACACCTCGGTCGCTCAGGAAGATGTGCAACTTGCTCTCTGTCCTGAGACACTGGCCTGGCCTAGCTGTGGCCACTGCCGGTGCTGTTGCCACCTTCATGGCCTGCCTGCTACTCTTGCAGTGCCTTGCAACAGCACAGTTAAATTTAGCACACTTCACAATGAGGAGATGGCATCCCCTCCTCCTCCTGGAGCCCATTACAATGCGGAGCATCAGCCGCAGCCGGGCCGGAGAGCAAGTGGCACATCTCCCTGAGATGTGTGCTCAGCACAAACAAGGTGTGCTCAGCACAAACAAGGGACAGAAGAAGCTTAATTTTATCGTACCATAAATAGGTGTACCACCCAATCTCAAATCTCTCATGTAATTCTGAATCAAATAACATTCTATTTCTCAGCATCACCCTTCTTTCAGCCAAATTAAATAACGAACTGTGAAATACACTATCAAATGTTGCAACACTTTATATTTAACTCTTGCTTTTTTATCTTACCACACAAATTTGTTCATTTCTTTTTTAAGGTTACCCACCCACCAATTTTTCTAGCAACTTGAAAATTGAAAAACCATTATTAATAATGTAATAAAAACAGTGAGTAAAAAAAATAGCCACATCAAGGAAAAATAAACTTCAATTTCAGTTTAATTGTTTTGAATCCACTTTGAATTAATTTGAATCTGAAATTCATGCACTTTCACACATAGTGCCTGGGTGAAGGCCTAGTTCTTTAAGAGTTTTTAAAATGGTAATTGAGTCCAGGCCATGTGGACATCAGGAGGAACATTGTTCCAAAGGCCAGTTTTGGCTTTTAAAAAATGCCTCCAGCACAGTGGTGGGTTGCTCCTGGTTGACTGATACTGGATCCATTTGTGCTGGCTGGCAACTAAAGGACCCTAATATGTGGTTCTTTTTTGACAAATATATAACCAACGTACACCTTCAGGACTATCAGACTATTGGCTACTTTTCCCTACCTGTACAAATTGGCGTTTCTTCATCTTCTTCATGACAACGACGTTCTCCATTAGATCCTACATGTAATGATGAAGTTATCATTGATACACAACTTTCCTCTTTAAATACCTTTGGCCGTGCTGTGGCTGGAGCTATTACTGGGGTGATCACCTTAGGGGCTTACCCTGGAATAATAGCTCAAGAAAATAGACATTCTATCCTGGACTTAACATGTCGCCTGGAGAAATCAATTAATGCCACTGCTGCTATTGTTCATGATCTCCAAAATGAAATTGAGGACCTGAATCAGGATGTGCTCCAGCAACATTTTGCTATTGACTATTTGTTAGCACGACAAGGAGATTTTTGTAAACTTGTTGGCCGTCGTGGATGTGCTGTTCATTTTCATTCCCTGAACAAAACCATTGAAGATGAACTTGCTAAACTCCAATCATATTTTCAGAATAATGTTCATGCTATTTCTTCTCCTTTTGACTGGTTGACCAATTGGATTCCTGATTGGTCCTGGCTTAAGAAGTTGTTTTTTATGCTGTGATTATTATTGTCATGTTAGTTGCTTGCTGTTGTTTCATTCAGTGTATTCCCTCATTAATTGCTATGTTTCGTCCTGCTCCTCTCTCTCTGCCTCCTCACCAAATGTGACATATACAAAAATCTTTGTTCCCTCAAAATTAAATAAAAAGAGAGGACATGTAGGAGTCTGCAGTCTGCATATGTGCAGGAATTTTCCTATCGTGGATGGCAAACCTCAGATAAGGAAGGTTACTTGCACTTAAGTGCCAGGAAATGACATTAGAAGATAAGACCCTAACTCTGTAAATAAGAGGAACAAGAGGAGAGGAAGTGGGATGTGTCTTAGATTTTAATTATAGCTAAATATTAGAAGTGCTTAAGCAAGCAGTAATGATTAACTTATGATTTAAGTTACCTGGAAGTTTCTGTGAGCCAATGATATGCTGCCAAGTACGCTGTAACTTGAAAGTAACAAACTATATAATGTCACTATGTAAGGCAATAAACTTACCACATATATTCTCAACCTTTGTGTGTGTGGTCACTCAACAATATATGTAATAAGAAATGAATTCAAATAAAAATATAGCAAATGTGAAAAAAATAAAAGGAAGATACAAAGAAAAAAGGAGGTAGAAAAAGACAAATAAAAGAATGGAAAACATGAAAAAATATATGAAAATGTGACTTCTGTAATCAACTTCTCTAAAAATACATATAATTCCATTCCTTCTACATAGCATTATTTCTAATCATCAAAACTAGTCTAGTCTAGTGAAAAGAAGGACTAGAAGTGACATGATAGCAGTGTTCCAATATTTGAGGGGCTGCCACAAAGAAAAGAAGGGTCAACCTATTTTCCAAAGCACCAGAAGGAAAGACAAAAAGCAATGGTTGGAAACTAATAGTACATCTAAGTAGGAAATACTGTATATGAACAGGATTTATGAAACCTATTTATTTTATTAAATTTGTATAGCTGCCCATCTCACAAGTCTGACTTTGGAGCTTGTAATAATGAAAAAACAACAACAAAAATAATAAAATATAAATAAACACAAGAGCACACTGTACAACTATCTTTAAACCATGGTTATTTTTTTAAAAAAATAACAGCTGTTGAATATAAATTATATACTGTAGTTATTTAATATAGCCATTACTAATTGTTTGACAATTAGCATGATGGCTCAGCTATACCTTCAGGCCAGGCCAGAAACATAGGGGCCAATCCAAGTTTCTGGGAAATATATTCCTTGCAGCAATTTTTCTGCCTATAACTAACTACTGGGAAGATTCAAAGAACAAAAGAAAAAAACCCTCTAGCAAATTCCTCTTCTATTTAATTTCAATGGGAAGAGGGAGAGATGCATTTGCTCAGAGATTTGGAGTAGATTGTTCCATCTGTTTCCTAGAGAAGAAAGTAGGATGCACTTCTGTGTGCACTCTCATCAAATAAATGTTTCTTAAAAGTTGTCCTGCTATAGAGGTATTCATAACATTTAAAGAATGGCTGGTTCCATTTATATCAGTCTTTCTGATTTCGAGATGGTTCTTTTTAATAACTTGTTCTAAAATGGTTTGTTCTGAAATAGGACTTTTAGTCATAATGAAAATGAAACTGTCTTCCTTTTAATGCAGAGAGAATTGCTTGTTGTATCTGGGTTGAGGTTAAAAAAATCCATCAGTGTTTGAAATCTATTCTGTGAAATAATATGTCATTTTGAGGACAACAATATTTTAATCTCAGCAAATTAGATGCAGGAGTCAGATAAGAATAATTATGCTAGAGGCAGATGCTAAAAGTCCCAAGACCATAGAGCACTGATTTGTATAATATAAATATCTGTCATTTTGTATTTCTTCAAATGTACGTATAATTGCTGGAAGTTATATTTCAGATATGAAAGCCAATTCATTCGTCTTCAAATCTGCATCCATTTCAGAGAACCAAGCTCAATAAAATTTATTCAATCATTACTTTAATTTCCTATTTGAGTGAAATCTTGCTCCAAAATCAACATATATTTGCATAAACAAAAATGGCTAATAATTGATTATAGACAGAATTTGAACAGCATATTTATTCTGAAAGAGTCATGCCTCCAAAGTTCATAATTTTCAGGTCTTTGTGTAAGAACACCCTGTCTGGTTTGGGCACTCCAAAACAACAATTATTTTTAAAATAATTCTACAGGAGCACAGCAAAAAAAAAAAAAGAGACAACCCTCCAAATGTTAATAGGCTCAAGCCCGAACAGTGTGGTGAATTATGAAGAGAAATAGAGAACATCTGTGGGCCAGAGGACTCCCACCCTTGCTCTAGTAAGTTGGCTCTAGATTGGAAATCAGGAAAAGAAAGGGAGAGCAGCTTTGTTGTAGGGGATTGCTTCAGAGTTTCTCATAGGAATTTTAAAAGCTAAAAAGTTAAAATTAGAAGTTAGAAGAGCCTTGGAGTACAGTGGTCTAAGGCACCCTGTTATTAAGCTGGTTATTAAGACCAGCTGCCTGCAATTACTGCAGGTTCGAATCTCGCCAAGGCTCAAGGTTGACTCAGCCTTCCATCCTTTCTAAGGTAGGTAAATTGAGGACCCAGTTGTGGGGGCAATAAGCTGACTTTGTATAAATATACAAAAGGATGAAGGCTATTGCTGAGCACATTGTAAGTCGTCCTGAGTCTCCGGAGAAGGGTGGCATATAAATCAAATTGAAAAAAAAATAAATGAGCAATACTTTAAGATAGGTTGGTTTTCTTTTCAGTTCATTTAGTGCTAGAATCAGAGAAAGTGCAACTGGATAGGAATAGAGCATATAGCAAGAAGATTTTATCCAAGCAGTCCCCAACCCTTTTTCAATCTTCTTGTTTCTGGAGAATTTAAATTAACCAAGAACACTGAAAAAGGAAATAGTTTCGTTTTATCCCACTTTATTCCTATTTTATAATATTTAGATCGGGTTCTAAATATTTTTTAAAAACCATCCTCTTAATCATCTACTAAAAATTAGGTGGATAAATATGTTAGGCTGGTGAAATTAAGACATTTCCTCACAAAGAAGGAAAATAAAAATATAATAATATAATTATATATTTATAATTTATAATAATTTATAATTTATATAATAAATGTCTAAGAAGTTGTAAATCTTTTATTACTTTTAGTTACATTTGTCAAATACAATTAAACATTTGTTCAGTATTTCTTTTTCTTATATATTTTTATTGTTATTTGGATTTTCAAACTCAAAGTATTTAGTTTTAGAAAATGAAATAGTTAAAAAAGATAGAATTTTGACAGATTACTAGAAAATTTACAGTGATACAAAGAAATTACAATATTTATCTTGCAATCATAACTGTACAAATTACTATAGTTATATATGAGAACATCTTGAAGCAGTATTTCAGTATTAAAACTAGACCTAAGATTGCATTTTACTTTAACAGTTCTATACATTTAGTGTTCAAGCTTCTAACAACAATGCACTTTAATGATGTATTAAAATTTACTTTCTCTTTGGGTAGTATTACATAAAGTCACAGTTCTGCAGTGTGGTTCCCCTGTGCAAAAATATCAGATTAATCAATCTATGGTACTGGTATTATACGGAACCAGATGCAAAGGATAGCAGAGAGCCTGAATAACACAGGAAACACTAGCATGGGCTGCTGAGAAATCTAGCATCTGTCAGTGCTCCAAACTATGATTTCCCCAGTGCTGACATGAATGAGTGGGAAAGAGCCTGTTAGAAGCAGTAGCTTGACTTTTCACCCCATTCTTTCCTCCCGGCAGATAACGTCACCTAGGTGATGGGAGGAGGGGGGGAAATTCCTGTGACTTGAAGTAACTGAGATGGAAGATGGACTTGGAAGATGGCCAATGAGACACTGAGATTTGAGGAACGGAAAGGGAGGGGTTTGGGATCAGAGGATCAGTTTCGGCTGCAAATGAGTTCAGAACTAGATCGTTATTCTTCAATAAATAATAGATTTCATCAAAGACTTTGTGTTTGAGAATGAAATTTATTTGAGATAACATTGGAACCTGACAGACAGCCAAAACTCCTTTCCAAGCCAGGCTGGCTGACCTCCAATCCTCCAGTTCCCTCCCAGACGTATGGACTGAATGGAGATCTTCACCTGACGCCATGGCTGGAGCTAAACTATCTGAGGAAAGTTTAATTCAAGCAACTAGAGAAGAGCCAGCCGTGATTCCAGCCAGCTTGGAAACTACAAAATCTAAACCCTCCCTGTCTCCCCCGGCAAAGCTTCAAGCCAAGAAGAAGGCAGATAAGTATCCAGGAATTTTGCCAAAAGCCGCAGAGGCTGAGTTTCCCTTCCCAAATGTGCAGGAGAAGGGGAAACCCCTAAGTGAATTGGGGAGGGCAGACTGGTTATGGGACTGGGAGCAAGCCAGAAAGCACCAAGAAATTTTAAGGAAGCCACTCGATAGCCCCATAGATGAATTGAAGGAGAAATTTGACCGTGCCATCCTTCGAGAGGAGGAGCCATCATGCAGACCAAAGGAAAAGAGGGAACCAGTTTGGGCTGCTGAACCGAGAGGCCGTAGGCTGAAGCGCAGCCCTTCCCCCCTCCCCAGCAGAAGGAGAAGGAGCCCAACATTGCATCCATAGGTTCCCCCCTGGCCCAGCAAGCAGAGCAGCCTAGATGGGACAGCACCTCCCTACCCTAGAATGAGGGATGAGGAAGAGGACCATCAGCACCGAGGCCAGACTTACAGAGCCCCGCACAGGGAGGAGAGGGCAGTGAGGGAGGAACCACCCCGGTTCAGAGGGAAGATACACCCCATTTTCCACAGCAGCCTCCTGAAGCCTGTAGTGGGGTCTACTTTAAGGCCGACACCACGTGACCCCCCCCCATGTCCCTGGTTGTTGGGGGCCAAACTCATTGTGAAGTACAGCGAATTCTCGATTCAAGATGGCACAGGGGCCGCCTCCAATACTTAATTAAATGGAAGGGTTACGCATTATCAGAGGCTTCCTGGGTGAAGAGCACAAACATCCAAGCTGACCGCCTTATAGCCAAATTCCATGCAGATCACTCGGGGAAGCCGGGGGGGGGACACACCCTCGGAGGGGATAACGATACTTAACTTGTTGTGTTTTTTTTTTTCTTTTGCGGCAGGCCGCTCTGGAGAAATGAAGGGAGAGGGGCCGGATGTCAGCGCTCCAAACTATGATTTCCCCAGCGCTGACATGAATGAGTGGGAAAGAGCCTGTTAGAAGCAGTAGCTTGACTTTTCACCCCGTTCTTTCCTCCCGGCAGATAACGCCACCTAGGTGATGGGAGGAGGGGGGGAAATTCCTGTGACTTGAAGTAACTGAGATGGAAGATGGACTTGGAAGATGGCCAATGAGACACTGAGATTTGAGGAATGGAAAGGGAGGGGTTTGGGATCAGAAGATCAGTTTCGGCTGCAAATGAGTTCAGGACTAGATCATTATTCTTCAATAAATAATAGATTTCATCAAAGACTTTGTGTTTGAGAATGAAATTTATTTGAGATAACATCAGAACCTGACAGCATCTCTATCGGCAGCAATTTCAAATACAGACTAACTGGGTTAAGTTGATGCTGGTAGGAACTCATGGTCTCTTCAGATTTTAAAGAGTGCCCAGTATGTAAGAATACAATCAATATGTGTCAGTCCTGCATTAACTTCCAAGTGCAAGTTTACCTCATTTTTCAGGAAATAAGGTCTCCCCATAAGTATAGAAGCACAGGAAGCATCAACCCCTTTGAGAAGGCTGAGAGGGACTTGGCTGGAATTTGCCTTCAGTTGAACATTGAATAAATCCTCAAAAGAGGCATCATCTGTACGGGCCACATAAATGTAGACAAAATACATGCCAGTTTCCAGGATTTCAAGTCTATAGTTACCAGCATCCACTTGAACTGTTGAATCATCACAGTCGTGTTCCCATTTCCAGATGATAGATGTCTGAGTTGCTGAAGAAGTGACTGGTGCTTTCATGCATAAGTAAGATTGGGGTTGGGGGAATCCAAAAGAAAATACAAAAATATTTATTTATATGCAACAAAATATTCCAGTATACCATCAATTCCAGAGGTGCTCTATTTCAGGGTCTTGTTCAACCATGGCTGCCACCAGAATACTCTGCACTTCACCTACCTTTTATTTTTCTAGTCCACTGGCACTCAAGCAGGTTCATCTTTCCCAGATTACTTTTGGGAAAGTTCATAGGTTTTGTACTTCTGTACACCATCAGAAGCTTCACTGTGTGCATATAAACATAAATAAATAGAACTGTTTTGTTCTAACTAACACCTACATCAATTTACTGAGAATTCAGGCAGAGGTTTGGGAGGGAGGGGGTAGATTAATAATAATACAGATTTTAGTAGTGAGAATCTTTTGTAGGATTACAAATAGTCCTTGACTTATGACTACAATTGAGCCTACAATTTCAGTCATAAGTTGTGATGGTCATTAAGTGGGTGATCACATTATGGGTGCCCATGCCCGGATTTTAAGACTTTTGCAGCAGTTGTTAAGTGAACATGGTGGTCATAAAGTGAGTGCTGCAATCATTAAGCAAATGTGTGGGAAACAACCTATTTACTATTTGTTGTTACTAATATCGGCACATATTTAAGCTGCAAAACTCTGGAGAACCATTAGATGAAAGCAGAGAGTTAGATGTTTTATAGATCTTTCCTGCCATCTAGTGGTTATAGCCATCAGTTGCTATATATTATCCTCAAGTCAAGGGCCATCTAGAAACATGAAATATAAATAAGAAAATAAGTAGGTAAGTAAATAAATAAATGAGTTTTTTTCTATTCCTTAGGCTGATGGATCTCTGCTGCAAAATGCTGAACAAGCACTAAATGGCCACAAAGAGATATAAACCTATGAGATATATATATATATATATATTTGTGATCATCTAGGTCAGTGATGGCTAACCTTTTTGCCATCGCGTGCCAAAAGCAGGGGGAGTTGCGTATGCGCGTGCCCACACCCATAATGCGCCCCATCCCACCGCACATGCATGCACAACACTCTGCACTCTCCCCCACTTTTGGCACACAATGGCACAGTGGGCCTGGTAGGCCCATTTCTCACCCTCCCCAGGCTCCAGAGGCTTTCTAGGAACCTGGGGAGGGTGAAAACGGCCTTCCCCACCCTCCCGGAGGCCCTCCGGAGGCCGGAAACAGCCCGGTTCCCAAGTTCTGGTGGGCCTGGAAGGCCCGAAAATCAGTTGGCTAGCGCGCACATGCATGCTGAAGCTAAGCTAGGGCAATGCTCATGTGCCCACAGATATGGTTGTGCGTGCTACCTGTGGCACACGTGCCATATGTTCGCCATCATGGATCTAGGTCTTGACCAGATTTTTGGAATCAAAATATAGTAGCTCTAACTTAAGTATTTGACAAAGAGTGTGTGGTATAGTATGGGAAGCAATCTCCATTTCTGCAAGTTTGAGGTATTCTTGGTAGAATGGGAGATGGAGATAGAAGTGATTGATTCCATTTTCCTTTTCCTGGCTCATAAATATGGGATGTATTACTTGGTAGTCATCAATTGGTTGGAACTGGAAATAATTTGGCATGCAACATAACAGCACAATAAGAATATTTGGAATTACAATGAACTTTATTTTAATAGACTAATTGGGGCTGGGGCTGCAGGAAAACTCTGAAGGTGGGTTGTGCTGACTAGTAACAGTACAATCAATGCTTTCAAAAGTGTTCTTCATGAGAAGTAAGGGTTTGGGCCTGTCACTCTTTCTCAGATTAGAAACTACAAATAAATTCCAAAAATCTTGCCAAGAAAAATGCTAGGATTTGTTTAGGCAGTTGCTGGGTGTCAAGACTGACTCAAAGCCACATATATTTAACATAGATAAATTTCTAAAGTGCAATTTATATTTTTAGCTCACAAATGCTTCTGATAGTATATCAGCTACAATTAAGTAATGAGTAGAAGTGGCCTACTAGTTGTAAATTCCCTTTTTTAAATCTTAAAATACAGAAGAGCAAACTTTCAAGCATTCACCCAGCTATTATGTCTAGATGTTAGGTCTGCAACTGAAAGATTGTGTTAAATTTGGTGAATCTCTGATCTTTATTATTATTAGTCAGCATCTATGATGCTTGCTTGTTATCAGCTGCCATAGCAGGGGGGGAGGAGATTGGCATTTGGGTGGGGGGGATGTGAGCTGGAGAGAGATGCTTTATGTGAACAAATAGGGAGGATTGCTCCTATGTTCTACTGCGCAGCTGTATGGACTTGTTTATGCCTAGTCAAGGTCAACCATCCTGGACGAAAACACCTGAAGATGCTGCCCACATGACACCAATTGGGATGAGGATTGGACATTTACCCTGGGTCTTTGTGGGAGGGATTTGGGGATACTTTCAATATGTAACTTTCATGCCTTTTGCTTTTCTTTTGTTGCTATCAGTTCAAATTCAGTAAAAGTACCTTTCTCTACAAACATAGAGTTGGGGTTTTCCTTTCTTGAGTTTTGAATGGAGGCATGCCTGACATTAAGCAAATCTGCTTTATCAGCCATCCCAGAGAAAACTCTACCATGGGGGCTGAGCAAAGAATGTCTAACCAAGGCAGCGACCACGAGGACATGGGAGCTGCTAGGTCGACTCCAGGAGTGAAATCTGAACCAGTTTGCTACTGGTTCACTGGCCATGAATGCACATTGTGCACCAAGCATGCATGCACACCAAATGCGTGCTGCATGCACATGCGCAGTGAGCACCAAATGTATTCTGCATGCGCATGCACAGTGCCCACCAAACGTGCACTGCGTGTTTAAAAAGCTACCGGTTCAGTTGAACTGGTAGTTAGCTACCGGTTCAGGCAAACCAGTAGTTAGCTACCGGTTCAGGCAAACCGGTAGTTAGCTACCGGTTCAACTGAACTGGTAGTTTTTTTTACTAGTTCTCCCGAACCGGTAGTTTTTATCGCTCCTGTTTTGCCTGATCTGGTAGCATTTCACCCCTGGTCGACTTCCCCCGAGTCCCACTGCTGTTGGGAAGAGTCGGAGTGAATGTCTGAACTGCTGATTGAGGAAAAGCCAGTCCAAGACAAATGGTTGCTGGGCATAGGACAGATGGAGGCTCCGGAGGAGATTCCCCCCCCCCGGGGTAACAGCTGCAAGACACCGGCATGGAGAGGCTGCTTGGCAGGAAGCTGACAAAGAAGACCTCCTGCTGACTCAAGCCCTGCATCTCCTGCAAGAAGCTCTTGAAAGTCAGAGAGCATGTGAAAGGTATGCCTTGCCTGCGCGTGAGGAGGCTGAGCAACCAGGAGGGGGGGAGCAGAAGCCCCTGCATACCCAGATGAGATTCCTAGAGCTTGGCCAGAGCCAGCACAGGCTCCAGGAATTCAAACAGCGACTTCAGCCCAGCCCCCCCCCAGTGGGGGGGGAGGGTTAGTTCCCTGGGGGTGCCAAATTCCAAAGTGCCTCAGCTAGCAGTAAAATATGGAGGAGATCCCAAGGCTTTGGGATTCTTCCTAGTCCAAGTTTAGAATCATATGCAGGAGTATGGGGAGGATTTTGCTTCAGAAGCGGCAAAGGTGTGGTGTGTCACCATGGCCCTGGAGGGGACAGCAATTGAGTGGATGGTGGCCCTTCATAATGAAGATTCCCCATTGCTGAGGGATTATGACCTGTTTATGATGGCCCTCCGAGTGTGCTTTGATGACCCCTTAGCTGAATGAAAGGCTAGAACCAGGTTGAAAACTCTAAACCAAGGGAGGAGATCATTGGCCGAATACACCGAGAAGTTTCACGAGTTGATTTGCCACATGTGGGGATGATCCCAGGAGGCCCTGATGGAATGTTACAAGGATGGCCTCAATGAGGATGTCTACCAAAGCTGTTGTGCCCGAGAGGTCCCCTGAAACCTGCAGCGCTGGTATGTGTTGGCAGCCAAGGTGGAAATTGACCTGGCCAGTACCGAGGGGACCACAGCTGGAACAAGCCTTCCCCTTCCACCCTGAAAGAGGCCCCTAGAGCTGCCAAAGGGGGACCAGCATCCAAGCCCAGATCCACAGCATGCTTCAGATGTGGGAAGGAGGGGCACCGAGCTGCTGATTGTTTCACCAAGCCTGGCTCCAAGCCAACCCCAACTGGAGGGAAGAGAGCCAAGAAGCCGCCAGCAAAGAACCGCGAAACAGCTCTGCAAGGAGTGGAAGTCGTAGAGTTCGCTCCTCCAGGCCTGGAGGAGTTGGGAGATCTGACCAACCCAGGGGACAGCAAAACCGACTCCAACAATGACCTCCTGGTAAGTCAGCATGTGGGCCCCATTACTATTCTGGTGGAGTTAAGGGTGCCTTCATCTGGTGCCCATGGAAAGATGCTAGCCATTTTGGACTCTGGGGCTGAGACTGAGAACAATGAAAGTACCCATAGTGTTGGATGGCCAGTTGGATGGTCAGTGGCTGGGGGGGGCAGCCCACTTTGTGACCAAGCTGGTTGAGATGTGGATGGGGGACCACTGAGAGACTTTGAGTTTTATTGTAGCCCCTGGAATGGAATAGCCCCTCTTGCTCGGATTACCCTTGCTCCAGAAATGGAACCCTCATGTGAATTGGAGGAAGGGGTTGTTGCACATCTGCTCCACCCAGCAGGGGAAGGAAGGGGGAAAACCCTTATGCATAGCCAAAGCATGAGGGAGTTGGCAGCAGCAGTGAGCAAACACATTGCTGGGGAGGAGAAAATCCCTAAGGAATATTGGGATCTCAGGGAAGCGTTCAGCGAGAGGGCATCAGATGTGCTCCCAATCCATTGCTCCATTGACTGCAGTATAGAAATCCTCCCAGGGGTGAAACTCCCTAAACTAAAGATCTACTCCATGGCCCCTTATGAGCTGGAGAAATTGCAAAATTTTATTGATAAAAACCTAAACTGGGCTTTCATACAACCAGCTAGGCCACAAGTCCCGGTGTTCCATGAGAAAAAAGATGGATTACAAAAATATCAACGCCATTTGCATAGAAAATGTTTACCCACTACCCCTTATAAAGGACATGTTAGCTCATCTGGTTAGGGGGAAGGTTTTCACTAAGCTGGACTTGAGAGAGTCTTATTACTGAGTTCGAATTAAGGAAGGGGATGAGTGGAAAACGGCCTTCAATTGCCCTTTGGGTTGTTTCCAGTTTAGAGTGCTCCTGTTCTGGCTACAGGGGGCACTCGCTGTGTTCATTCAATTGATAAATGAGGTGCTACATGAACATCTTTACACGGAGGTCCTGGTCTACCTAGATGACATTCTTATTTACACTGAAACCCTGGAGGGACATGTGAAAATAGTGTGTTCAGTTCCGAAAAAACTCAGGGCTGCTGAGCTGTATGCCAAATTGTCAAACTGCAAATTTTACCAGACTAAAATTGACTATCTGGGTTACCACATATCGCATGTGGGTAATGAAATGGATCCGGAGAAAGTCTGGGTAGTCTTGGAGTGGGCTGCCCCATGCATCCGCAAGCAGCTGCAAAGCTTCCTAGGCTTTGCTAACTGATGGAATTTTGTCAAGAGAATACGATGGTCATAGCAAACACTCTTTTCCAACAACCCAAGAGATGACTCTACACATGGACATCACCAGACGGTTAACACAGAAATCAGATTGACTATGTGCTCTGCAGCCAAAGATGGAGAAACTCTATACAGTCAGTAAAAACAGGAGCTGATTGTGGCTCAGATCATGAGCTTCTCGTTGCAAAATTGAAGAAAGTAGGGAAAAGCACTAGGCCACTCAGGTATGAACTAAATCATATCCCTGATGAATATACAGTAGAGGTGACAAATAGATTTAAGGAATTAGATCTGATAGACAGAGTGCCTGAAGAACTATGGACAGAGGTTCACAACATTGTACAAGAGGTAGCAACTAAAACCATCCCAAAGAAAAAGAAATGCAAGAAAGCAAAATGGCTGTCTGAGGAAGCTTTGCAAATAGCTGAGGAAAGAAGGGAAGCAAAAGGCAAGGGAGAAAGAGAAAGATACACCCAATTGAATGCAGAATTCCAGAGAATACCTAAAAGAGATAAGGATGCCTTCTTAAATGAACAGTGGAAAGAAATAGAAGAAAACAATAGAATAGGAAGGACTAGAGATATGAAGGGAATGTTTCATGCAAAGATGGGCATGATAAAGGACCAAAATGGCAGGGACCTAACAGAGGCAGAAGAGATCAAGAAGAGGTGGCAAAATTACACAGAAGAATTATACAAGAACGAGCTTAACATCCCTGATAACCATGATGGGGTGGTCACTGACCTTGAGCCAGACATCCTAGAATGTGAAGTCAAATGGGCCTTAGGAAATCTGAACAACAACAAAGCTAGTGGAGGAGACAGTATTCCATCTGAGCTATTCAAAATCTTAAAAGACAATGCAGTAAAAGTGCTACACTCAATTTGCCAGCAAATTTGGAAAACTCAACAGTGGCCACAGGATTGGAAAAGGTCAGTTTACATTCCAATTCCAAAGAAAGGCAATGCCAAAGAATATTCAAACTATCACACCATTGCACTCATTTCAAATGCTAGTAAGGTTATGCTTAAAATCCTACAAGCTAGGCTCCAGCAGTATGTGGATCAACAACTACAAGAAGTACAGGCAGGATTTCAAAGAGGCAGAGGAACTAGAGATCAAATTGCCAACATATGCTGGATCATGGAGAAAGCTAGGGAGTTCCAGAAAAACATCTAGTTCTGCTTCATTGACTATGCTAAAGCCTTTGATTGTGTGGATCACAACAAATTGTCACAAGTTCTTAAAGAGATGGGAGTACCTGACCATCTTATTTGTCTCTTAAGAAACCTATATGCAAGTCAAGAAACAACAATGAGAACTAGACACGGAACCACTGATTGGTTCAAAATTGAGAAAGGAGTTTGGCAAGGCTATATACTGTCACCCTGCCTATTTAATTTATATACAGAGCACATCATGAGAAAGGCGGGGCTAGATGAATCAAAGTTGGAATTAAGATTGCCGGGAGAAATATCAACAACCTCAGATATGCAGATGACACCACTCTAATGGCAGAAAGCAAAGAGGAACTAAAGTGCCTCTTGATGCAGGTGGAGAAGGAGAGTGCAAAAGTTGGCTTGAAACTCAACATTAAAAAAACTAAGATCATGGCATCCGGCCCTCTTAATTCCTGGCAAATAGATGGGGAAGAAATGGAGGTAGTGACAGATTTTATTTTTCTGGGCTCCAAGATCACCGCAGATGGGGACTGCAGCCAAGAAATTAAAAGACGCTTGCTCCTGGGGAGGAAAGCTATGGCAAATATAGACAGCATACTAAAAAGCAGAGACATCACCCTGCCAACAAAAGTGCGTATAGTCAAGGCTATGGTTTTCCAGTTGCAATGTATGGCTGTGAAAGTTGAACCATAAGAAAGGCTGAGCGCCAAAGAATTGAGACCTTTGAACTATGGTGTTAGAGAAGACTCCTGCGAGTTCCTTGGACTGCAAGGAGATCAAACCAGTCAGTCCTAGAGGGGATCAACCCTGACTGCTCTTTAGAAGACCAGGTCCTGAAGATGAAACTCAAATACTTTGGCCACCTAATGAGAAGGAAGGACTCACTGGAGAAGTGCCTAATGCTGGGAAAGATTGAGGGCAAAAGAAGAACGGGATGACAGAGACTGGATGGAGTCACTGAAGTAGTAGGCGTGAACTTAAATGGACTCTAGAGCCGTGATGGCGAACCTACGGCACGTGTGCCAGAGGTGGCATGCAGAACGCTCTCTGTGGGCATATGCGCTGTTCTTATGATTTCCAGCATATGCGTGTGCGCTGGCCACCTGGTCTTTGCGCACACCGAAGTGCTGGAAACCCGAAGACCAGCATGCACACTGGCCAGCTGGTCTTCAGGTTTCTGGCACTCCAGCGTGCACACATTCTGGTTTCGGCACTCGCTGCCGAAAAGGTTCACCATCACTGCTCTAGAGGATGGTAGACGATAGGAAAGCCTGGAGGAACGTTGTCCATGGGGTTGTGATGGGTCAGACATGACTTCGCAACTAACAACAACAATGCCCAGTCAAGGTCAACCATCCTGGAATACCAGGTGGACGAAAACACCTGAAGATGCTGCCCACATGACACCAATTGCGATGGGGATTGGACATTGACCCTGGGTCTTTCAGGGAGGGATTTAGAGATACTTTCAATATATAACTTTCATGCTTTTTGCTTCAGATCTTGCTTTTTCTTTTGTTGCTATCAGTTCAAAGTACCTTTCTCTACAAACATGGAGTTGGGGTTTTCCTTCCTTGAGTTTTGAACAGAGGCATGCCTGATAGATTAGCCATTGGCAGAATTTATCACATTCACAGAGATAATTCCACATCGTATTTGTTGCTATAACTAGCTAAGGGGATCTTGAATATTATTTTTAAGTTTTTTGCTTGCTCTAGTGAATGAAACATAAATGAATGTTACACACTGCTGAGAGGGTTCTGATTTAAAATATAAGGAAAGCAACTCTTCAAAAGAGGAAAAGCTCTAGGTCAGAGAATGTCAAACTTTGTAGAGTTTAACTCCATAAGAAATGTGGATTTTGTTTTAGTTTGCAAAGTACTATTTTCCTACTTTTTTGTCTCTCAAGAAGCAAAAGTAGAAAATAGATGTGTATCTTGATATTGCGGAAATTTAGGTTGTAATATAAGATCTATGAACCAAAAAGTATCTCTCATACTCTGCAGATAAGGGTTTCATGTCATTTCCTCACAATACAAAAACTTCAATCACTCTAGGCCTTGTTTTGTGAAGTGGGGTGTCAAAATGTCTCAGAGAAATAGCAAAAACTTTCAGGAATAAACTGATAAGGAGATATAAGTACTCACAAGAACCATGAACCCAACATGTCTTGAATGCCTGTAAAGGAAAGAAAAATGAGACATTGCACTGCATTGTATTCAGGCATTTGTATGTCAGCCTTAAAACTCTAACCTCCATTACAGAGTTGATATAATGCTAAGATGGTGTTTTACCACTCTGAAAACATATGTGAAGTGGCTTCTTTATACTTAACTGTGGATATTATAGGACCGTGATGGCAAACCTGTGGCACTCAGAGCCCTCTCTGTGGGCATGTGCGCCATCGCCAGCTGCTCTTCCGGCTTCTGTCATGCGCATGCATGCCAGACAGCTGGTCCGGCACACATGCGTGCCAGACAGCTACTCTCTTCTGGGTTCCAGTGCTCCGGTGTGCACGTGCGCTCCTGTTTCAGCACTCAGTGCCAAAAAGGTTAACTATCACTGTTATAGGATATTCATTTTTTAAAATATTCTTTGGTATAAGTTCATAAAAGTGGGCATTCTTGTGCTCATTAAAAGAATGAGTTTGGCTAATCAGAATATCTCCAAAGTTACAGCCTTTTCTTTCTCCATTACTATTATAATTAAGCAGAGAATAACAGTGTGATTATTATCCAGAGTGAGACCCCCTATTGTTTCAGACATACCAAGGAACTCTTTAGCTTCACAACAAAACTGCCAAAGCTGAGTTAAGAGTGTTACATTGCCTTGGAGTATTCTCTAGGATGGAATTGGGCCTATCTCCACAGTCCAACAATAATGGGAGGACTAAAGAATTGAGAGGAAGGAAGAATAGATTTTGGCAAAGGAACCAAAGAAGAATGAGTGAAACAATATGAAAGAAAAAATGAAAAGGGGTTTGCTAAGAAAAAGGGAAAGATGACACAAAGAACTGGAGTGTAATATTCTTACTTATGTGATGTGTCATTTCTGAGGTTAATGAACTCAATATTTTTTTCCCTTCCACCTTCAAATCCATATATAGCCAGTTACAAAATCCCAAGAAACATCATACTTAATGCCATCACACACATCACAGTGGAAGGTCAAGGAATGGAAAAACATCAAGAACAGCTATCCCCTTTGCTTGCCTATATGACTGGCCATGCTCCAACATATTTGAAGAGAATGTATTTCTGCCCAGTTTGTTTTAAGAGATCAATTAATTTTTTTCTACCTCCATTCATCCTTCTCTCTTTCCATTCTTTTTCTTCTTCCTTCAATAACAATTTCCCCTCCACCTTCCAATTAAGCTTGGAAAAAAACAATTCCACTGTTATTAATAATTTTTCTCAACCCTGAAATGCAACATGGTGGCAATTTTTGAGCACCATGGCAAACAGGGAAGGGAGGGTTAAAATTCTTTCTCCAATTTATGGAAATCTGGCCTGTGTGGCAATGAAAATTAGGAAAATCTTTTCATTTACATCTGCAAGCATGTTTTCTATGAATGGAATAATATTTAAGGAAATTCCATTTTTGAGTGGGGATTATTTTTCAAATCCAAGCAGTTTTGAAAGATACTAGGAAACAGACAGAGGACCATTATTCTGATTGTTGTTTTTGTCCCTATGTTGCATGAAAAATATTAACCAATAACTACAGATGAAATACTATGGCCAATAAGAAGAGACAGTCAAAGAAACGATGATTAAGTGGGCTCAAAATATCAAACACACAATACCTTTGGAAAAATGGGAAAAGTTCTGGCAGGTAAACCTAAATTTAACAAAAGCAACGGCGTACAAGGAAAACCAACTGAAAATGTTTTATCGGTGGCATATGTCTCCAACCAGATTGGCAAAAATACAACCTAAAAATAGCCCGATTTGTTGGCAGTGCAAAAAGGCACAAGGGACTTTCTATCATTTATGGTGGACTTGCCCGGTAGCAAATAAATTTTGGTCTAACATCAAAAAATGGTTGGAACAAATAACAAAAACACAGATTGAAAAAGAACCAGAAACATTTCTATTAGGAATCTTTAACAAATCATACCCTAAGGATATCAAATATCTCACAATTCACATATTAACTGCTGCAAGAATAACTTACGCAAAAAATTGGAAGCAAGAAAAAATACCAAGTGAAACAGAAGTAATAGGAAAAATTTTAGAATGCGCTGAAATGGATAGGTTAACCAAAGAATTACAAGAAAGAGAAGAATCAGATTATTATAAAATATGGAATAATTGGTATAATTGGTTAAAAATCAGAAATATACAAAAATATAGGGGGAAATATTACCGATTTAAATATATATATATATAATAAAAAATGTTATTAGATTAAGGAGAGGTGAAGGAATATATCATAAGTAGAATTGTAGAATGTCACTCTGAAAAAATTCTTAAGAAGAAATTATACTCTTTTTGTGTATATGTTGTATAAATGTTTGTTGTGTATATGTTACGTATGTCTTTTTTAATATTTATATTCAATAAAAACTATTAAAAAAAAAGAAAGAAATACTATGTCCAATTTTGGCCACCATCATACCAGAAGAATGTCGAACAATTGGAAAGAGGGTACAGAAGAGCAATAAGGATGGTGAAAGTCTTGGAGGCCAAATCCTATGAAGATCAGTTAAAATAACTGAGTAAATGTTTAGCCTAAAGAAGAGTAAGCTAAGGGGACACATGATAGCAGTTTTCCAATAAATAAAGGACCATCACGGAGAATAGAGTATGGGTTTATTCTCCATAGTGCTGAAGGGGAAGTTAAGAACCAATGGTTTATCTGAGATGGTCTGAAAATTCCTGCCCTCAGCATTGAGTTAGGGTAGAAACCTCCAAGGTCACTTCCAAATATGATTCCATGGAACCGGATTTACTTAAAAGTATATGCAGAATATATAATCCAAAATGCTGGAAATAGAAATTAGAACTAAAGTTGCTGCAAAGAAGCTCAATGGTTGGTTTCTTGAAGATACCACTTTGATAATCAATAGAAAGGAAGATTTAAAGAATCTCATATTGAAGAAAGTGCAAAAGACAGTCTGCTCATTCATACCAAAGAAACATCCTAAGTTTATGTCAACAGGAATTGACAAATAGGAAAAGAAGTTAAATCAGCAACAAACTTCATTTTCTTAACATCAGAAATTCATGATACCTATCAAATTGGGAAACAACTGTTCTTTGGGACAAATCTATACAAATTGTAACATATTGATGTGAAAGCTGGACCATCAGAAAGGCTGAAAAAAAAGAAAAATGAAGGTCTTTAAACCATGCTGCTAGGGGAAAATGCTGAGAATATCTTGGGCTGTATGTAGAACAATGCTGGATTATGTACAATCTGATTGCTACTAAAAGCACTAATAATGAAGTTAAAGTTCAAATATTTTGGCACATAACATTAAGGAAATAATCACTGGAAAAGATTTTCAAATTTGGAGAAATCAAAGGCAATAGAAAAAGAGGCTGACAGAAGAGTAGATGGCTAGGTGCTGTCACACAGCCTGGAGCACAAGTACTCAAAGAACAATTACTGACAACACTGACAAAATGATATCCATCAAATCAGAAGCAATGAACAATATTACAGATAACCCTCAACATACGACTATAATGGAGACTGCTCATTCTAGTTGCATGTTGTGGTAGTTGCAAATTGAGTCTATCACATGATCCACCCAATTGTATGAGTTTTGCGAATGCAGTGGTTGTAAAACTGCATGCTACGATAATTAAACGGACTGATAGTTTGCTATGGTACACTTTTGCCAAAAAACGTAATTGTTTTTGGCAAAACTGTCATAAAATGCAATCATGTGACTGCAGAACATTACAAATGGTCATAAATGCAGCCATGTTGCCAACTGCCCAAAGAGTGGTTACATAACTGCAGGGGAGCGGGGTGAGTCAGAATTTCAGAACC
Source organism: Pantherophis guttatus (assembly GCF_059756535.1). Classification (NCBI taxonomy): domain Eukaryota; kingdom Metazoa; phylum Chordata; class Lepidosauria; order Squamata; family Colubridae; genus Pantherophis; species Pantherophis guttatus. The sequence continues at coordinate 113,590,629 of NC_142065.1, read as the reverse complement.
AGGTCATAACTCATTTTTTTGTAGCTACAACTTTGAACTGCAACCAGCTGTAATTTGAGGAGTATTTGTACAGCAACTATATTTTTCTTGAACACATTACTGTTGAAGCATCAAACTATCATAATTAGCAACCTCTATAAATAATTCAAAATATTGGCCCAACTTAATATGAGAAATTTCATTTGTTGTAACAGACCTTAATCTTTCTGGCTTTTCTCTTTAAGATTAGAGTTTAGGGGGAAAAAACTCTAACCCTAAATCTTTGCCTTGAGATTTGTGTCCCATCTATTAGTTCATAAATCTAAAGCCAGGGGCTTTGCTTTCTAACTAATGTCTTGTAATTCATTGTAAAAGCCACTTTCACTGAAGAGCTGAAATTAAAAAATACGTACAATAAATAGAAATTTTACCTGCTTTTGAAGATGAATGCATCCTAATAAAAATAGAAGCAGTACAGAAGTGACCAAACATGTTATAAGGCATAGGATGATGCAATTATGTCTTCCTTTCCTGGAATCCTTGGAAAAGTTGGTTGATTCTGTGAAAGCCAATGCTTCTGTCAGGTTTCGGTGCTATCTTAAATGAGTTTCATTTTCAAGCGCAATCTCTCTAATGAAACATTTTTATTTAAGAACATAAAAAGCCGACAATCCTGATTTCATTTTTGCAGCCAAACTGGCCCCTCCTTCCAACCCCCTCCTCTTCCGCTCTCCAACCCCAATGTCCCATTGGCCATCATGCAAATCCATCTCTACCTCCCGGCATGTTCTTTTCACAGGAATGTAGCCCCCACCCTCGTCTCCCAGGAAACACTATCTGTACATACAAAACTAGGTAAAAGTTCATCTTGTTATGTCAGCGCTGGAAGAGAGCCTAATTTGGAACACTGACATCCGGCCCCTCTCCCTTCACTTCTGCGACATCACCTATCCCATAGGGAAAACACAACAAGATTAGTCTCATCAGCCCCTGGTCTGGTCGGCCTCTCTCTTTTTCCTCTGGTGGTTTTGACGTGTCACTCGCCCGCAGCCCTCTGTCGACTTTTATCGCTACCCGGAACCATTCAGCGAGTCGGTTTGGGATGTCACGATAGGCAGTCACTTGGGAAATTCTTTTATCTAGGCTTGTTCTAAAAAAATACACCAGCAATCGCTCTGGTAGGGGAGGCAGTGTCCCAATGACTCTCCTGAATTCACGGATATGCTCTCTGATAGGCTTCCCCCTCTGCATTAGGTTTCTGAGCTCGTCTTCCACATAGGGGTCCTCCTCCTCCTCCTCATAACGGGCTCTCAATAGTTGCAAGAACCCATCCGCATTTTGTAGCTGGGGGGCCCTGTATTTGTAGAGTGATGCTGACCACCTCTTTGCTTCTCCCTCCAGCCCTTCCGAGATAGCATTCACTAGGGCTCTGGGGAAAGGGTAGAGGTGTCCGAACCGCTCTATGTATATCTCAGCTGAATCGAGGAATTGGGCGAGGTTGTCTGGGTCACCATCGAATTTCCCTCTGAACTGGGGTGGTTCCTCCCTCTCTGCCCTCTCCTCTCTGTGCTGAGCTCTGGAGGGCCAGCCTTGGTGTTGGTAGTCCTCTGCCTCGTCTCTCATCCTGGGGTGGGGAGGTGCTGCCTTGTCTAGGCTTCGCTGCCATTCCCATCCCCAGCTCGCCCTTCCCAATTCACTTAGGGGTTTTTCTTTATCTTTTACCTTTGTATTTTCCAAGTTGGCTGGAATCACGACCGCTTCTGCTCCTCCCGTTTCTTGAAGCAGGCTTTCCTCCGAGAGCTTGGCTTCAGCCATAGTCCGTCCGACCAGATGTCTGGGAGGGAACGGGATGATTTAAACTCAGCCAGCCTGGATTTGGAGGAGAGTTTGGCTGTCTGTCAGGTTTCGGTGCTATCTTAAATGAGTTTCATTTTCAAGCGCAATCTCTCTAATGAAACATTTTTATTTAAGAACATAAAAAGCCGACAATCCTGATTTCATTTTTGCAGCCAAACTGGCCCCTCCTTCCAACCCCCTCCTCTTCCGCTCTCCAACCTCAATGTCCCATTGGCCATCATGCAAATCCATCTCTACCTCCTGGCACGTTCTTTTCACAAGAATGTAGCCCCCACCCTCGTCTCCCAGGAAACACTATCTGTACATACAAAACTAGGTAAAAGTTCATCTTGTTATGTCAGCGCTGGAAGAGAGCCTAATTTGGAACGCTGACAGCTTCCATATTCCAGGAGCTCAAACCAGGAAAATGGAAAATTTCTTCAGAACTTCTTCAGAAGTTAGGAACCTGACTGTAGAAAAGGTATTTATATACTTGCCTTTTACAAATGGGTGGGGTTTGCATTTCATCATAACTGAATAATAAAAGAGGGCACCAAGACAACAAAACGGATATAAGAAAATAGCACTTTCATTTGGCTTGGAGCCCAGCATCTGCTATGTAATGAATGCCGGGAGAATTTTATACATCAGCTGTTCATATTTATGAAATTTCACAAAATTGTACTGCAGAATATCAACCAGTCAATCTGTGATTAGCATACTCCACAATGAAATGAAAAAGAACTGCAGGGTTACAAATAAAAATTAGATTCAAAAAAAGATCAGGAGCAATATGGCATATACAGAGAACAATTGGATATAGATAAAATTCTATTAGGACCGGGGCGGGGGGGGGGAATGATCACAAAAAAATTACAATCTCTTATTAAAATACAAAATGGAAGATGAAACAGTAAAAGAAACAATGATCTGTTGGGCAAAAAACCTCCGGCACAATATAGAATTAGAAAAGTGGGACAAATTGTAGGATAGAAATTATAAATTAACAATGGCAGTAGCCTATAAGGAAAATTTGTATAAAATGTTCCATTGATGGCACTTGGCACCAGTGAGATTGGCCAAAATGTTCTCAAATTTATCACCTAATTGTTGGAGATGTAGTTACAAATTAGGCACATACTACCATATGTGGTGGATGTGCCTCAAGATAAAAAAAAATTGGCGAAAAAGAACTGCAGGGACTTCTTCATTTCTACCTAATAGGTAAAAATTGCTGTCTGTTTCCTAAATATCTTTATGAACCAATTAAGATATTTTAATACATGAGAGGGACTGACAGCAGCTTTTAAAACAGTTCCATTAAGGATACAAAAATTTGACATATTATTAGTAACCATCTAATTAATCCAAACTAAAATATGGAATTGGCTACCCTACCCAAAAGAGTAATCACTTATAATGTTTCTATAATAGAAGATGCAATTATGGGACTAGTAACTCTTTTGCTTGATGCTTCTTATCCATCCCCCCCAAACCCCAGTTCAATCTTGTTGTGTAGGTTTGCTCCATTATTTCTTTCTTAGCTCCTCTTCTCATCAGCTCCATCTGTTGTGGTCTGTCAGCAGCCTGCGGAGCTGGCAGCAGAATCAGACAGTGAAGAAGTTGTGGAGGAACATGGGCCAGTCCTGGAGTCTGGGGAAGGCTCGGACGACGGCTCTGCATCAGAGGCAGAGATGGGGCCAGGGCCATCTGGGACTTATGTACAGACCCAGGAGCCTCCAGAGTCGGATATCAGAGAGGCAGAGACACAAGGGGAGCCTGTTCCTAGTGCATGCATGCGCAGAGCTGCCAGAAGGCAAGAACAATTAAAACAAAAGGGACGACTCGGGAGTAAGGCTTGGAGATGATTGGCCCCTCCCATAAGACATAAAGGAAGAGCAAAGGCACGTGGGCCTTTGCAGGAAGCAATGTTGTGGATGGTGTCAGTGTTGAAGCTCCATTTTTGACTCTGTGTTTCTGTGTGGCCTTGCCAAGATAATTGCCAATTAGGTCTTTGGCAGCGTGTCAAAGAAGATAATGATGGGTGTTTACCAGCCTTATCCCAAGGACTGTGGCAGACTTCTGTTGGACTATTTATAAACTCTTGGTGATTCAGCACGTGCTGTGAATTAAAGGAATTCAGAGCCGTTAAAATAAAAAAAGGGGTTTTGGGACTAATTGTGTGCTTTTTACTATATCAGAAAGCCTAGGTCAGAACAATTTGCTTCCTGCCCAAAACTAATTACAAACAAACCTTTATCACGATGAAGCAGCTTCGTGCTGAGAACGTGCAGCTTCAGCAGCAATTAGCTTTGTTGGCAGCACAGATGGCTCAGCTCCAAGCTCATGCTGCTCCACCTCCCCATAGAAAATGTCCGGTTGCTGTGCCAGACAAGTTTGATGGCAATCAGGCCATGTTTCCTGCTTTTTTGGGACAATGCCACTTTTTTATCAGCCTGAGAGCTGAAGACTTCCCCACTGACTGGGATAAAGTGGGATTTATGATCAGCCTGCTCTCCGGCTCTGCGGCTCGCTGGGCCACGCCCCTGCTGGTTCAAGCTAGTCCTCTGTTAGACAATTTCAGGGGGTTTTGTGATTATCTCAGATTTTTGTATGAGGACCCCATCAAAACACAGACTGCTACCCAACGTCTGAAGACCTTGAAGCAGGGCTGGCAACCACTGTAGGAATATATCAATGAGTTTCAGTTGCTTAGCCAGGATTCGGCCTGGAACGAGGCTGCCCTCATGGACATGTTCCAGAATGGGTTATCGGAGGAGTTGCAGGACGAGCTGGTCCGGGTTGATATTCCTCCAACCCTCAATGTGCTGGTCCATCTGTGCCTTAGGATCAATGCCCGGTTGCAGATACTGTCCAGTCGCTGTGCCTGCCAGGACATGGTACCAGTCATGCGTGAGACCCCAGCTCCACAGGAGGAGGCCATGGAAATAGGTGCAGCCAGACCCCATCTGTCACAATGCCGCCACTTGCCCCAAGAAGCAATGAGGGGAGTCGGCTCCTGGGCCTGCCCCATTGATTTGATTCTGGATGTGCCGCTCTCAGTGGGGCATTTGTATTCAATGTCGGACCCTAAGTTGGCCCCACTGTGGGACTTTGTGGACAAAAATCTGGCTCAGGGTTTTATCTGGCCCTCGTTGTTGCCACTGTCCGCCCCGGTCCTGTTCATGAAAAAGAAGACCAGAGAATTGCAGCTTTGTTGCAACTACTGCAAGTTAAATGCCATCACAGTGCGCAACTGGTATCCTCTGCCCCTTATTTCCGAACTGTTGGAACGGCTCCAGAAGGCTACCATGTTCACCAAATTGGACCTGCACAGAGCTTATAATCTTGTTCGGATCCGTCCTTGGGATGAATGAAAGACGGCATTCGGCACCAGGTACAGACATTTTGAGTCATGCTGTTTGGGCTGACCAATGCTCCTGCCGTCTTCCAACAATTTATGAATGACATTTTCCAGGACCTCTTGGACCAGTTTGTCATGATTTACTTGGACAACATTCTGATCTACTCTCCCTCCTGGGGGAGCCACCAACAGCACCTCCACCTGGTCCTGCAACAGCTTCGGGAGCATCACTTGTATGCTAAACTGGAAAAATGCCAATTTTTCCAGTCCACCATCAAGTTCCTGGGGCATCGCATCTCTCCTGAGGGCATTGCCATGGAGCCAAGCAAGATCGAGTCTTTGTGTAGTTGGCAACCTCCTTGGTGAGTGAAGGATGTCTAGCAACTCCTTGGGCTTAACAACTACTATCGGATCTTTATCCCTGGTTTTGCTTCCTTGACCGCACCCCTCACTCAGCTCCTGCAGAAAAAGATCCCGTTCTGGTGGAGTACACCAGAGCAGCAGGCATTCCAGGCCTTGAAGCAGGCATTCATGAAGGAGCCCACCTTGAAGCATCCTGACCCCCCACCATCCATTTGTAGTGGAAACAGATGTGTCGGATGTTGCTGTTGGAGCGGTGTTACTCCAGGCTCACACGTCCGGCAGTATCCTCTTCCCTTGCGTGCATTAGTCGCGGAAGCTCAACCCTTCCGAGTGCAATTACAGCATCTGGGAGAAGGAGCTACTGGCCATTAAGACAGCATTTGAGGCCATCTTCTGGAGGGGGCCTGCATCAAATTGAAGTCCGGACAGATCATAGAAACCTGAAGTTCCTGCAGACCGCCCAGAAACTGAACCAACGCCAGATTCAGTGGTCTTTCTTCTTTATCTGGTTCAATTTCCACGTCAGCTACATCCCCAATGGTCGCAACCAAAGGGCGGATGCGCTCTCACGGAAACTGGAGTATTGCCACATCGAAGACCTGTTTCCACTCTGGACAGTTTTGCCTGTAGAGTCTTTCTCCACAGTTCAGGAACCATTGGACTTATGGGCTCACATACGGGAAGTGCAGTGGCACGATGGTTACGTGGAGCAACGGAAGGAAGAGGTAGAGCCTATCTTTCCATGGACTTTTATCAAGGACCTCTTGTGGTACCGAGACAGGCTATACGTGCCGGTCGGGCTGCTACAGGAATTTATCTTGTCGCAGTGCCATGATAATCCTGCGGCGAGGCACTTTGGCCTCTTTAAGATAATGAATCTAATTTCTCGCACCTTTTGGTGGCCCCGATTGTGACACGATGTCCAGGCCTACATCACGTCCTGTGTTCGCTGCTGACAGGCCAAGTTGGCAACAGGAACCCCCCCATGGTTGCTGCAGCCATTGCCGACACCAGAGAGACCATGGGTGCCATTTCCATGGACTTTTTGATGGATTTGCCTCCGTCTTCTGGATTCATGACCGTGTTTGTGGTGGTAGACATGCTGACAAAGATGGTGCATTTCATTCCATGTCGTGGGTTACTGATGGCTCGCACCACCACCCACATGTTTATTCAACACATCTTCTGGCTGTACAGCCTACCTGATAGGGGCGATTCAGACAGAGGGTCTCAATTTACAGCCCAGTTATGTAAAGGGCTGATGATCAAGAGCCTTGGTAGTACAGTGGTTTAAAGCACCCTGTTATTAACACAGCTGCCTGCAATTACTGCAGGTTCGAATCCTACCAGGATCAAGGTTGACTCAGCCTTCCATCCTTTCTAAGATAGGTTAAATGAGGACCCAGTTTGTGGGGGCAATAAGCTGACTTTGTATAAATATACAAAAAAAGTATGAAGGCTATTGCTTAACGCAGTGTAAGCCGCCCTGAGTCTCTGGAGAAGGGCAGCATATAAATCAAAAATTTTTTAAAAAATGACAGCCTTAGATGTGAAAATCTGCCATTGATGCATCATCTGGAAACTGACAGCAGGACTGAGAAAGTCATCGGGATCCTGGAGCAATACCTGTGCTGCTTTGTGAACCAGCAACAAGAAATTGGTCTGATTATTTGGCAGTAGCAGAGTTCACGTTCAACAACTTGCAGCACACCTCCATGCAAATGACCCCTTTCTTGGCCAATGTGGGATATCGTCCTTGGTTCTTTCCCCTCACACAACTCACCTCATTGGTTCCAGTAGCTAATGACTATCTGTCTGAGTTGCAGGCCGTTCATCATTTGGTGCAATGGTATCTGGAGAAAGCCAAGGAGGACTATAAAAGAGTCGTGGACCAATCTTGGTGGGCAATGCCACCGTTGGCTGTAGGAGATCGGGTATGGTTGTCTACCAGTCACCTTCCATCATACCAGCCCGTCAGGAAGCTAGACCACTGGTACCTTGGCCCGTTCCCTGTTGAGGCAGTTATTAACCCGGTTGCCTACCACTTGACATTCCAGTTGACCCAGTCTTCCATAGATCTTCCTTGTTCCAGAATGGCCAGCCTGTCCACTCTGCCAACCTGACCGTCCCCAACCAGCACCACGTGACAGAGATGGACCACCCGAATACAAGGTCGTCAGCATTCAGCACTCCAGATGGCTGAAAGGATGGTTCCAGTATCTCATTGAGTAGAAGGGATATGGGCTCTTCTACGCAATTCCTGTCACAGCTGCATCTGAATCACCAGACCAGGGGGAAGGGCCCTGCGATGAGGGATAGTGTTGTGGTCCACCAGCAGCCTGCAGAGCTGGCAGCAGAGTCAGACAGTGAGGAGGCTGGGGAGGAACATGGGCCAGTCCTGGAATCTGGGGAAGGCTCAGACGAGGACTCTGTGACAGAGGCAGAGATGAGGCCAGGGCCATCTGGGAATTATGTGCGAACTCAGGAGCCTCCAGAGTTGGATATCAGAGAGTCAGAGGAACAGCGGGAGCCTGTTCCTAGTGCACGCATGTGCAGAGCTGCCAGAAGGCACGAACAATTAAAACAAAAGGGACGACTCGGGAGTAAGGCTTGGAGATGATTGGCCCCTCCTATAAGACATAAAGGAAGAGCAAAGGCACATGGGCCTTTGCAGGAAGCAATGTTATGGATGGTGTCAGTTTGTACTTTGAAGCTCCATTTTTGACTCTGTGTTTCCGTGTGGCTGTGTGGCCTTGCCAAGATAATTGCCAATTAGTGTAAAAGAAGATGAAGGTGGGTGTTAACCAGCCTTATCCGAAGGACTATGACAGACTTCTGTTGGACTATTTATAAACTCTTGGTGATTCAGCATGTGCTGTGAATGAAAGGAATTCACAGCCGTTAAAATTTTTAAATAGCAGGTTCTGATGAGCCTTGTGAAATCCCAGGCTGACAAACCACTGTCGAGGGGTCTTCAGATCAGAACTGTCCTGTAGGGACAGAGAAGAAGGAGAGGCACCTTGGATAACCAAGAAGAACCGGCAAGTTCCTCGGAGGTCGAAGGAAACTCTTTGTCTCGGTGGCGGGGGCGGTAGCCATTGCAGCGGCCATAAAGCTGGGGCAACTGGACCAAGTTCTGAGCAGGAGCGGTGATTTGAATGGAGTATTGATGCTGGGTGAGTGATTGTCAGCTCATAGGCAAAAAAGAAACATTTTTAAATTGTTAAAAGGTGCCCCAGCAAAATAACAGCAGCTAAGGGGCGTGGGGGAATGTAAATGAAGGAAGAAGAATAAAGCGGAAGTTTTTTTTTATTGAAAAGTTTTACAAAGAAAATTTTCCCCTCCAATATTCCCCCCACCCTTTTCCCCCTCCCCACCACCCCCACACCTCTTCCCCCCTTCCCATCCCACCCTCCCCCCCAGACTTCCCAGAGCAAAATACAGGGTATTTATAACAATAAATACTCTGTATTTAGCTTATAACAATCATAAGCTAAATTAGCCTAACTATTCTTAAACTTCCTAATCCCTCCCTGAAACCTTAACTCCACTATGGATAACATAATACTTCTAATACTAACATTCATTCATAAGCTATTTGATATTTTCTTGTCTGATACTTATTTTGAATATAATCAATCCATCTTCTCCATTCCGATATGTATCTTTCTTGTGTATAGTCCTTCAGATATGCTGAAATTTTCGCCATTTCCGCTAAGTTCGCTACTTTCAATGTCCATTCTTCAATAGTAGGCAAAGAGTCCTTCTTCCAGTATTGCGCTACCAACAGCCTAGCTGCTGATATTAAGTTCAAGATCAGTTTAGTCTCTAATACTGTACAATCCGTTGTTATACCCAATAAAAACAATTGAGGAGTAAATTTCAACTTTTTTTTCAGAATGTTCTGCATTACCCACCAAATTTTTATCCAAAATGCCTTGATTTTCTTACAAGCCCACCATATATGATAATAATCATCACATTCACATCTCTAACATTTAGCTTGCAAATTCGGGTACATACATGATAATTTTTTAGGATAATAAAGCGGAAGTTTAAAGTAGCAAAGCCCGAAATGAAACTTGATTTTTGGATTAAAATGAGTGGAAATATAAGCTTTACTTGCATCCCACACAATTTCAATTGGGGTACCTTTATTCAAATTTATTTCAAAAAATTCTTTCAAATGCTTTTTAAGTTCTGTTGTATTTTTTTCATATCTAAACAAATTCTCATTTAATCTCCAAGAACGTCTCTCAACCTTGTCCATCTCAATTTCTATCCATACTGGGCTATGGTCAGTCAAAGTTCTTGGAAAAATCTTTGTTCTTTTTGTCTTAACAAGTAAATCATCTGTCAACAAAATAAAGTCAATCCTAGAGAAGGATCTGTGTCTATCAGAAAAAAAAGTATAGTCCAATTCTTTTGGATTATGTATTCTCCAAACATCTTTTAGTTCCATATCTTCTTTCATGTCAAAAAAGGTCTGTGGTAATCTGATTCTAGACTTTGCCAAACTCTTTTTATCTAATTTAGAGTCGATTACTCCATTCCAGTCTCCCATAATTAAAATAGATCTGTAATCCCATTGCAATATTTTAGTATGTAACATCTTATAGAAATAGTCCTGTTGTTGATTGGGAGCATAAATCCCAATCAGAAGAATTTGGCCATTTACTGTAGACAATTCAATTGCTACAAACCTACCATCTTCATCTGTTTCTATAACTTTAGCTGTTAACTTTTTATTTACATAAATAACCACACCATTCTTTTTTTGCGAAGTTGAAGATATAAAATGTGTTCCTAGTTTGGAGTTTATCAAATATTTTTGATCTTGAGTTGTGATATGCGTTTCTTGTAAACAAATTATATCATTATTAAATTGTTTCAGATATGTAAATAATTTCTTCCTTTTCTGTGCTGAATTCAACCCATTAACATTCCAGGATAAACACTTAAACATCATCAGCCTCTTTCTGGAGCAAAGAGCAAAATAATTGAAGGTCATCTGAAAGCTTCGATCTTGCTCCTCCCATAGCTCCAGTCTCTTGTGCAATACTCTTATCTGCCTCCTTGTCTTGTCTTTCCTGTTGTTGTTGTTGCTTTTGTTTAAGTAACTTAGCTTGAGCTCGAGTTATACGTTGATCCTTAACTTCAATCATCCGAACCGGGTCCAAGATTGGAGAAGATTCCAGCAGGGGCTCATCCAGAAAACCTCCTTCTGCACCTTGCACTTCTTCTAATTCCTGCTTAGACTGTTCTTGCAGTTCTCGTTGAGGTTGCTTCTCTTCACTCTCTTTAATCTCCAAAACTGTAGATGTACGTGGAGATGGTGTTCTTTCCTTAAGAATAGTAGGGTAGAAGTGCTGTGCCTTCTCCACGGTATTCAAACGGTATCTTTCTCCCTTGTATCTGAAAATTATGCCAACTGGTGCATCCCACCGGAAAGGTATCTGTAAATTTTGCAATTCCTTAACAAGAAAGCCAAATTCTTTTCTAGCTTTCAGCATTTTAGGAGGCAATTCTTTATAAATTCCAATTCGTGAGCCCCCCACTTGTACAGAAGTGTAAAAGGATTTTTGCAGGATATCGTTTCTTATTTCTCTATCTGTAAAATATATGACCACATCTCTAGGTAATTGTCTTTGTCTGGCCACCCAGGAGTTCACTCTGTAAATTTTGTCTATTTTGTGAAAAACCACATCTGGATTAACTTGTAAAATCTTAGCCAGGGCCTCAGAACAAACTTGTCTCAAATCCTGTCTTTCCTCCTCTCGAATTCCTCGAAGCCGTATAGCAAACTCCATTGCCCTGAATTGTATCATGACAATCTCGTTTTCAACTCTTTGCATTTTATTGTCAACATCAGCAATTTTATAATCATTGTCTTTCATCTTAACATTAACTTCTGATTTAAGTTCTTCAACTTTAAAATCAACTTTCCCAATAAATTCTGCCAGGCCAGATGCCACTTCTGATATTTTTTTGGTCACCTTGTTTTGATTCTGTTTCACCATATCTTTAACTTCATTAATTTCCTGCATAAACTCCTGATGTGATTTTTGAAGTTTATCATCTATCTCCTGTTGAGATTTTTGAAATTTGTCATCCAAAGTTCTAGAAATAAATTCTTTTAAATTTCCCACATCAAATTCTTTTTTCTGAGTCTGTAGCTGTTGAGCAGGGGGAAGCTGCGTTTCATGTTTGTGTGTGGGGGATCCCCCCCCTGTTGCCTTCCCTTCCTGCTTCTTTGAAGCCATCCTGCCACGTGATCTAGTTTTTCTAAAGAGGGAAGTTCCTTTTCCTTTCCCTCCTGCACAAAGACTTCTAAAAAAGTCCCCCAGATTTGATCAAATAAAGGTTGAAGTAAAGCAAAGTCAAGTATTGAAAAGGGAGAAATTTTCCACTTGTTTCTCTTATTACAAACAAGGCAACTTTGTAGCAACTTGGAAACTTTGTAACAAAACAAGATAACTTCACCAATCCACACTCACTGGCTCGTTAACTCTAAGGCTGAGCGCCATGTTTTTTCAAAGCACTTTCACTCATTCGCATTTTTCTCAGTTTAACAAGTCAACAAAGCGCTAATACTTGCGTTTCCAAGTTTCAGGATTCAGGTAATTTCGCTGTTTATTAAAGCTGGTTCTTTTCGCTTTGAGTTTCCTGCAGCCGGCTTGTTCTGCGAAAGCAGAATCGTCCCACGTCGCCCGGAGTTTCAGCAGGTTGGGAGGGAGCCACGCCTGTTCTCTCCCCAGAAACTTCCCTGGGGGGTTGCAGGGGCTCGACCTGTGCCCTGCGATCTCTTCTTCCTCAATCCTACGGATTTGGAAGTTTTCGAGCCGCTTCTTCGTCTCGGTGCGGCTCTACGGGCGGCGGGGCTGGCGGAGCTTCAAAAGGCGCCGCCGTCGCCGAAGACAGGGAAACCGGAAGCTTATATGAGAGGGGTACTTATCTACATGAACTCTAAACATAGACTGTTCCGACAAAAGAAAAGATCTGAATTGGAAATAGAAATAAAGAATAAAGAACAGTTACTTATTAAAAATCCAACAGATGAAAGAATACGTAGTGCTATAAAACTTTTGAAAGACCAATTTCAAATGCTTATGGCGGAACAAGTTGCAACAAACTTACAATATGCGAAGCATAACACATTTTGTAACGCTAATAAACCGGGCAGATGGTTGGCTTACACATTGAGGAAAAAACAAAGTATACGGACTATTGATAGTATTGATATTGGAGGGAAAGAAATCTTTCAACAAAAATTAATTAAAGAAGTTTTTGTGGACTATTATACCAAATTATATGCTAAAGAGGAGGTGCAGAATGGACTTATAGAAAAATATTTAAACGATAAAAGAGTTACAAAAATTACTGATCAACAAAAGGAAAGAATGAATTATCCTATAACAGAGGAGGAGATAACAGTAGCAATTAAACAGCTAAAAACAGCCAAAGCTCCTGGCACGGATGGTTTGACCGCAGTGTATTACAAAACTTTACAAGCTGAAATGGTGGGACAACTTAGAGATTTATTTTGCAATATTCAACAAGGGGGCAAAATACCCCCATCTTGGACAACTGCTTATATATCTTTGATACCAAAAGAACAAGTTGGTCCTAAAAAACCAGAGAACTATAGACCAATATCTCTTTTGAATACAGATTATAAAATTTTTGCGAAAGTACTAGCCAACAGGTTGATGCCAGTAATTCAAGAGGTGATTCATGATGATCAAGTGGGATTTATCGAGGGCAGATATATGAAGGACAATGTAAGGCAAGTAATAGATTTATTGGAATATCTTGAGAAGAATAAACAGATCCCTGCAGTGCTGGTCTTTTTGGATGCAGAGAAGGCCTTTGATAGAGTGGATTGGAATTTTCTATTAAAGACTTTGAAAAAGATGGACTTTGGGGATCAATTTATACAGGCGATTTCGGCAATTTATCAAGAGCAAAAGGCACAGATCATTATTAATGGAAGTCTGACAACAGAGTTTAAAATTGAAAAAGGAACAAGACAGGGATGTCTGTTGTCCCCACTTTTATTTATTTTAACACTAGAAGTCTTGCTAAATACAATACGGGACTCTAATATCTTGAAAGGTATAAAGATTAGGCAAGAGGATTACAGAATAAAGGCATTTGCAGATGATCTGGTTGTTACCCTATCACAACCAATGGAATCAATAATCTTGATGAAGAACATTATACAAGACTATGGTAAAGTTTCAGGTTTTAGATTGAATCCAAAAAAGACTAAAATGATAGCTAAAAACATGACACAAGATCGCAAACATGAGCTTGAAAGGAGGGCAGGTTTTGAGACTGTACCTAAGGTAAAATATCTAGGAGTTCAGGTTGCAGAATCAAACATGAAATTGTTTCAAAATAACTATGAGGTGTTGTGGCGAGAGGTGCAGAAAGATATGGAGACTTGGAAAAAACTGCAGCTGTCTCTACTTGGAAGAATAGCAGCAGTTAAGATGAATATTTTGCCAAGATTTCTTTTTTGTTTCAAATGATTCCGGTGCTTAAAAGTGATAAACAATGAAAGTTTGGCAATTTGGAGTGAATAAGTTCGTCTGGAACGAGAAGAAGCCGAGAGTGAAATTGAAAATTATGCAAGATGTTCCAGAAAGAGGAGGTCTTAAACTTCCAAACCTACAGCTATATTATGATGCAGCAGCTTTAACTTTAACAAGTGATTGGTTTGGAAGTAAAAAGGCTGGAATATTGAATGCAGAAAGTTTTGATCTTGAATTTGGATGGCATGCTTACTTATTTTATGATGACAAAGTTGATAAAGTATTTAAAAGTCATATACTTAGAGACTCTTTGATGAGAGTTTGGAAGAAGCATCGACTCAAATGGGATTATAAAATACCGCTATGGCTGGATCTTGGTCATACTTTGTGGAATACAAATATAATGTCACTCGGGGGGTTTTTATACAAAGAGGTTCTTTTTACAGATGCGGGCAGATGGCAGCTGAAGACATTGCAGACACTGTTGGACGAAGGGATTAATTTAACTTGGTTACAATATAATCAATTACAATTGAGATGGAAAGAGGACCAAAAAACTGGTATTATGTTGCATGAGGAAGAATTGGTTAGACATATAAGAGAGAAAGGTCCAATGCATATCAAAAGGCTTTATAATGTTTTGCTAGAAAGGGACTCAGAAACTGAATTAGTTAAAGATTGTATGATTAAGTGGGCACAAAATTTTGAAGAACCAGTGATGTTGGAAACATGGGAAAAAATTTGGGTTCAGAATGTTAAATTTACACAGTCGCAGAACCTGAGGGAAAATTTCTATAAAATGTTTTATAGATGGCATTTAGATCCCAAAAAGTTGTCATGTATGTACCCTAATGTTCAGCCAAAATGTTGGAGATGTGAATGTTTGGATGCTACGTATTATCATGTTTGGTGGACCTGTAGGAAAGTTAAGGCTTTTTGGATAAAAATTTGGTGGGTCATGCAGAATGTTTTGAAGAAAAAAATTCAATTTTCTCCACAACTGTTTTTATTGGGTATAGTTAAGGGTTTTACATTGGGTGAAACAAAATTGATATTGTATATGATAACAGCAGCAAGATTGTTGATAGGTAAATACTGGAAGAATGAAGCTTTGCCCACTATCGAGGAATGGACTTTGAAGATGGCCAGTTTTGCAGAGATGGCGAAGATTTCAGCATATTTAAAAGATTGTTCACAAGAGACTTATGAATGGGAATGGAAAAAGTGGATAGAATATGTTCAGAACAAATATCAAACTAGAAAGTATCAAATAGCTTTTATTTGAAAATAATGTATTGGAAATATTTTAATGTAATGAGGTAAAGAAAAAAATTATACAGGGGAGGGAGGGGTTCAAGTTTATATATAAGTGTTATATTAAGGGTTTTTTATGAGTATGAGTATATTATAGGGAAGTCTGGGGGGAGGGGAGGGTTAGGGAGGGTTAGGGAGGTTGGGAAGTCTGGGGGGGAGGCGGGGGGGAAAGGGGTGAAAATGTAATTGTAAAACTTTTGCAATAAAAAAAAATGAGTGGAAATAATTAAAAAATTAGAAGACAATTAAAGAAGGTGGATTATAACAAAACTTAAAATTGGAATAATAACAACCCTTTAACTCATTCTTTATTTATTGATTAGCCATATCAAAGTGCAGAGCTCCAGAAACAATTATTACAAAAATTTCGTAGAAACAATTTAAAATGAAATTGGAATAGGAATAAAACATGATTTAAAATGTGTTCATTTTAAATTTCATTTAAAATGAAATTAGAGTAAAATACAATCTAGAATGAAATCAGAATAAAATACAATAATTTGAGATACCAATTAAATAAGATTAAGATTATATTACAATGTCACCCCTGCGTCTACCCAATCAGTCTTAAAACTACTATTAGAATTACATTACTAAGTCAAATGCTCTTTCCTGCAATCTACCCCATTCTGCTGCACCAACTTTGTCCTTTTTTCCATCAATTTTATAGCAAATTTGGCAAACTTGCAGCTTAGAACCTAACAAACTTTAAAAAGAGCCTGTAGTACAGTGGACTAAAGCACTGTTATTAACATCTGCTGCTTGCAATTACTACAAGTTCAAATCTCACCAGGGTCAAGGTTGACTCAGCCTTCCATCCTTTCAAAGGTAGGTAAAATGAGGGCCCAGATTGTGGGGGCAATAAACTGACTTTGTATAAATATACAAAAGTATGAAGGCTATTGCTTAACGCATTGTAAGCCGCCCTGAGTCTCCGGAGAAGGGCGGCATATAAATTAAAGCAAAAAAAAAAACAAACCCACCAATGTTGCAAGAAGCGCTCTTTAGACTTAGGGGTGCTGGCGTAAAAGATCCTGCCCAGCTGATGTTCCCTCAAATCTGAGTACAGGGGGCAGTCAAAAATTACATGGGGCATTGTTTCAACTTCCCCCTTCCCACATAAACAGACTCTTTCACTTGCAGGGATACCCCTATACCTACCCCAAAGCATGTTTGTTTGAAGTTGGTCTAATCTCAATTTGGTAAAAAATCTCCTTATGATAGGAAACAAAGGCACAGTTAAATATTTTTCTATTTTAAAAATTTGTTTATTGGCCGATAACCAGGGGCAAACTTTTACTGCTGTCACCTGTGCAATATACGATTGTGCACTTATGTCCTTAAATCTTTGTGCAATCCAATTTCAGATCTGCCTATGATTATACTGCTGCCAATTTAAAGGAATACCAGAGCTAGATACCTGCTTCAGAACTCTTGATAACCAATTATTTTTATTACTTGAGATAATCTGATCCATTAGCACTAGCTTTGGTAACCTCCCTTCCTCCATCTCGATTATTCTTAACCAATAATAAACGGTCTTCAGCATGGCCCTAGTGCCAATTGCATGGACTCCCATTTCTACCCTTACTACACAAGCTGGGATTCCAGGGGACACTGCCAAAATTCTCAAGAACTTATTTTGAGGAGTTTTCAGCCCAGGCAACTTAACCGACCCCCATATTTCTGCTCCATAGGTAAGTACTGGTTCAATTTTTGCCTGAAAGACCTTTAGCACTGGGGTTAATGAAGATGGAGTTTTCTCTAAAATAAGTTTGTTTAGTTGGGCCATCCGAGCCAAGGCCTTCCTTTTTTTACCTGCTTATTCCATTTGCCATTTGTCTGAAATACTAGCCCTAAATAGGTAAATGACTGAACTTGTTCTATTCTTCTGCCATTTAAAACCCATCTCCTCGTCTTCTGTTGCCTGCTAAATATCATTACCTTTGATTTCTCTACATTAATTGTCAAGTGATTTTTATACAATATGCTGCCAACTTCCCAAGTGAACTTCGTAGCCCCACCTGTGAGGCCGACAGCAAAATTATATCGGCATATAACAAGCAATTTACCTGTCTTGTTCCTATACTAGGCCCATGGAGTGATATGTCTTCCAAACATTTTGGAAGGTCATTTAAATATAAATTGAAAAGTGTTGGGGCTAAAATGCAACCTTGTCTAACTCCCTTCTTTATTGGGATTGCATTTGTTACCGATCCTGTCCTGTTCACTTGAACTCTTACCTGGATTTCCATGTATAATTAATTAAATATAACAATTTCTTTTCTATTCCCATGGCCTCTAATTTATCCCATACAATTTGTCTATCAATTGAGTCAAAGGCTGCCTTCAGGTCTATGAATGCCACATACAGTAGTTTTTTCCAGAACTTAAACTTTGTTATTAGATGGTCCAACAGAAAACAATTGTCCATAGTAGATCATCTACTCCTGAAGCCTGTCTGTTCTTTAGCTAAAACATTATTTCTCATTAACCAATCTTCTAATTTATGAAACAAATACTTAGCATAAATTTTTGCTGATATATCAATTAGACTAATTAAATGGAAATTATCTGGGTTATTTCTAGAGCCTTTTTTATATAATGGAATAATTATTGATGAACGCCAACTGGCAGGAATTTGCCCTATTCTATTGATAAAAGTAAAGAGACCCACCGAGACAGATGCCCACCAGGCTATGTTATCTTTAAATAACAATGCCGGGAGCGTATCTTGTCTTGGTGCTTTGTTTGTCTTCAGGGAGGAAATTAAATGCCTCACCTCCATGATTGACACTTCTTCCCACTGGGATAAGGCTTCATATCCCTGTATCAAGCTCAGAGAGGATATCACCTCATCAGAGCTTTCCGCTGCTGCTGGAGTGGCCAGATACTTTTCCCAACTTTCTGCAGTAATGTTTGGGTCACTAATTGGTTTTCTATCTCTAATAATTTTTGAGACCTCCAACCAGAAAAGTGTGGGTGAAGCCAGCTTTGCTGCCTGTTCTAGGCCAGCCCATAAGTCATCAATATAAAATGACTTTTTCCTCTTCAATAGCTGCTTATATTTCTGCCTTATGGTGATATACTCCTTCTGTAATTCCATGTTTGGGCTGATTAAGTATCTCCTAAGTGATTTCCTAAGCTGTTTTTTCCTTTCCTTGCAGTCAATATCAAACCACATTGAGTAACTAGAATCAAACTGGCCCCTTGGCTTGGTAGTCATGAAAAAATGCTTCTATTTATGGCATATTTGCGGGACCGCCTTCTGCCGCCGATAGCCTCCCACCAACCAGTACGCTCCCACAGAGAGGAACTCCTCAGGGTGCCGTCAGCCAGGCAATGTCGGCTGGCGACCCCCAGGGGGAGGGCCTTCTCTGTGGCAGCTCCTGCCCTCTGGAACGTCTCCTGCCGCACTGAGAAGAGCCCTTATTCCGGACGCGAAAAGAAGACGGCCGAGTTGGCCAGACCATAGACCCAACGCTTCAAATCTTAAAAGCAGGAAGCGAAAGAGTGAGCACGGGGTGGAAATCGATGTGAGCAGGTGGATAAAAAGTTAAAATATTTTTATTGACGATTGCTGCAAGGAGGAGATCAATTCTAGAATCCGGAGGAGTAGTGGAGAAGCAGAAAGACTCGGAAAGGTGCAGGCGGCAAACAACGAGGGGAGCGAAGTGACTCAGCGAAACCTGTCATGTTAGTTCTACTGACTAAAAAAACATTTGAAAGAGAGAACATTTTGGAGGAAGGAGCAATAGGAAGCAGGACGCTGATTTTTCTTTCTTGAGCTAAGCTACACTGACGGAGAAGGACAATAGAGACAACAACTAAATCAGGACATTAAGAATCTAGAAAATAACTATCGCCATTTTGGACAGTAAGAGTAAAAGACTGGAAATTTCCCCTTTGCTTTCTAACTTCTAATTTCCTAACTTTAAGAAGAGTGGACTAATATTAGTGGATTTTGGAGAACCGCAAAAATGAGATCCATGCAAAGAATAGTAAATTTTATGTAATTAAGTTAAAAAAGCAAAATCTATATATATTTATATTTATATTATATACTTAGATACTATATATTTTTTTAAGATATTCTAAAATAATCGTTAATTTTCTTACTGTGTAATTATAACTATAGTAATTTATTTATTGGCAATTATTTCTTAATTAATTTATCTTAATTATATATTAGAAGATCAATTTAACTCAAATAGTATTAATAGATATATACATTAACTTAGTATTGCTTAAATATTGTAATATTGTAATAATTTGTTTTCTTTCTATGTTGTGATTGAACGTCTATTAGAAAATCAATTAATTAATATAATTTTTATAGGATACATAGTATTTATAGTTGGGTATAGTATAACTAACTGAATTGAAAATTAATTAGAATATATCTACCATAAGAATAATAGAAATAGAAGATACTTAACGTTATTTAAAATCTTAATACTAATACTAAATAGTACAAAAAAAATTGATCGATTGAGAAGCGGATGCTGATTTGGGAAACAATTGATAGAATTTTAGAAAAACAACATAGAATTTTGAAAGAAATGACATCTACTACAGTAACCACAGTAAAGACAGGGAAGAAGGTTGCTCCAACACCAGCTGGATTAATGGCATCTCCAGTGATGCAAAAAACTATAGAAGGAATTTTCCCAACTGAAAAACAAACCCCGACCATGAGCATGCAGACGGTACAGACCATGT
Source organism: Pantherophis guttatus (assembly GCF_059756535.1). Classification (NCBI taxonomy): domain Eukaryota; kingdom Metazoa; phylum Chordata; class Lepidosauria; order Squamata; family Colubridae; genus Pantherophis; species Pantherophis guttatus. Next base: position 113,570,514 of record NC_142065.1, on the reverse strand, counting down.
TAACAACAATACAAGAGACTATGCAAAAAATGCAAGAATGTATGTTTAAAAATCATGAGGAAACCAGGAGAGATCTAGATGAAATTAAAAATTCGGTCAAAGAAGATATTCAAAAATTAGATGGACAAATGGACTCCATTCAGGAGATGATTTCAAAAAACAAACAAAGGATTACAACTATAGGAAAAAAACAGAACACACAGAAGAGAAATTAGAGTTGCTAGACATAAAAATGACAGGCCTTTTTTTTTAAAATTTGATTTATATGCCGCCCTTCTCCAGAGACTCAGGGCGGCTTACAATGCGTTAAGCAATAGCCTTCATACTTTTGTATATTTATACAAAGTCAGCTTATTGCCCCCACAAACTGGGTCCTCATTTCACCTACCTTAGAAAGGATGGAAGGCTGAGTCAACCTTGAGCCTTGGAGAGATTCGAACCAGCAGTAAATTGCAGGCAGCTGTGTTAATAACAGGGTGCTTAGACCAATAAAGGCCTTAATAAAGAACTTGAAAGTACGGTAGCACAATTGGAAATGGAAAAAGCTGCATTCTACCTATAATTTCAAAATGTAAGAGAGGAGAGAGATGAAGATCTGACACAAGTAATGGCTGAAATGATTGCTGAGATTTTGCAAAAGGATAAGGAAGAGATTATTAATGAAATAGACAACGTGTTTAGAGTGAATACAAATTATGCGAGACAACACAGTCTCCCAAGAGAAGTCCATGTACGTTTTGTAAGAAAGAAGGTCAGAGACATTGTCTTTAAAATAGCGAAAGAAGAACCAATATATTACAAACAAAAAGAGATAATCGCATTAAAACAAATACCAAAAAGGACTTCCGGTTTGGTTCCCGTCTTCGCCAGACGGTCTTTTTTCGGACCGCCAGCCCCGTCGCCTGTAAAGAGCTGCTTCGAGAAAGGAGAAGCGGCTTGGAAAACTCTGAATTCCAAAGGAATCGTGAGGAGAGCCAGCGAGAACAGGTAGAGCCCCTGTGAAGCCCCCAGACTGTTCTTTTTTTGCTTCTGGGGAGGAAACAGGCGAGGCTCCCTATCCAGCTCGCTGAGGCTCCGGTCCTCGGGGACAATTCTACACCTCATAGAACTAGACGGCGTGACCAACCTTACTAGCAAAAACAAAGAGAATTTCCTAATCGAACAGGGTGAAATCGGGACTTGAACTTCAAAACAGCAAGTATTTGTGCTAGCCCTGTGATTAAATTTAAGTGAAAGATTGAAAGTCTCTTGAAAATGGCGCCCAGCTTCAGCGCTAGGGAAAGCTGAAAGCAAAAGTGGATTTGCATAGTTATTTCAATAGGCTACAAAGTAACATTGTTTGCAACAAGCGAAGAGAAAGGGAAATTCTCTTAAAGTAAGCCTGATTCTGACTTAATTTCATCTTCAATTTAATTTAATTTGACCAAACCTGGGGGAATTCTTTAGAGGATTTTGTGGAGGAAGAAAGGGAAAAAAGACTTCCTTCTTTGAAAAAGTTAGACTACGTGGCAGAATGGCCTCAAAACAGACCAAGCAAGAAGCAAAGGTGGCAGGGGGGGGAATCTCCCACGCACAAGCCACAACAACAGCCTCCTAGCCAGCAGAGCCAGAGAAAGGAGATTGATCTTGAAAATTTAAAAGAGTTTATTGCTCAGGCTTTGATGAGGCAAGATGAAAATATGGATGAGAAGTTTAAAAAATCTCAACAGCAAATTAAGCAGGAGATTAAAGAAATCAAAGAGGTGGTTCAAGAAAAATATGACAAGATGACCAAAAAGTTAATGACAGTGGTGACTGGTCTGTCAGATGCAGTTGTGCAAACAGATAAAAAAGTGGAGAAATATAGATTAGAAGTAGATGTTAAAATGAAGGAGGCTGACCATAAAATTTTTAATGTTGATAATAAAATGCAAAGGATTCAAAATGAGATGACAATGATGCAATTCAGGTCTATGGAATTTGCTATAAGACTTAGAGGTATAAAAGAGAATAGTAGAGAAGACCTGAGAAGGATCTGTGCTGATGCTTTAGCTGTGATGTTAAAGATTAGCCCTGAAGAGATTTTTTGCAAGATGGAAAAGTTTACAGAGTGAATTCCTGGGTGGCTAAACAAAGACAATTGCCTAGAGATGTGGTGATATATTTTACAGATAGAAGAATAAGAAATAATATTCTGCAAAGGTCCTTTGTTTCTACTGTGCAAGTGGATGGAAGGGAAATTGGAGTTTATAAAGAGCTGCCACCTAAGATGTTAAAAGATAGAAAGGACTTTGGATTTTTAGTGTCTGAATTAAAGAAACAGCAAATTCCATTCAGATGGGATGCTCCAACTGGCATAATATTGAGGTTTGAAGGAGAAAGATATCGATTAAATACTGTTGAGAAAGCGGAAGAATTTTATTCTACAGTTTTTAAAACAGGTTCAACATCCCCACGTACATCTTCAGTGCTGGAGACAAAGGAGAGTGATAAGGAGAAGCAGTTTGAGCAAGAGACTGAAGAGCAGTGTAAACAGATGGAGCGGGAGGCAATGGAAATGCAGGGAGCTACAGGGAGATTTCTGGATGAGCCCCTGTTAGATCTCCCTCTGGAAACTGTAACTGGATCACCCAAAAATACAAGAGAAGTGGCTTTGGACCTAGTCTGGATATGTGAAGCTAAAGATCAGCGTATAACTCGAGCATCTTATAAGCTGTTAGAAACTGGATCTAGCCCAATAACTCAAAGACATAGCCCAATTCTTTTCAGCAGTTTTATTGTTGATCAGTTGGTACTGGAGGTCACTGACCTTGTACCTTTCTCTTTCAGGTATACATCTGGAATCAATTGTGGAACATGTGGTTGGACCTTTTGTACCCAGGAGGAGGGGCCAAGAGGTAAGGAGTGGTTACAGGGATTATGGGATACGTGGTTAGTTAACCCTTGAAGGACCGGGTGGTCAGGGAGATGTAGTAGTTAGGCATTTATCATGACAAAACCCCCTCTAAATGCCTAACTGGGTACCTGGGGCAATGTTTGCATACATACAGGAAATACACAAGTACAGATATGAATTACAAGCAAACACGCATTTTTGACATTAGGTAAGCATGTTGTTTATGTGGTAGGGGTTTAGTGAGAATATCTGCTGTTTGCTCCTCTGTGTCACAGTGTACTGCTCTAATGAAGCCTATCTCTGAAAACTGTCTGACGTGTTTGTATTTAATGTCAATGTGCCTAGAACGCTGACCTATGGCATCGGCCCTAGAGATCTCTATTGCTGCTTTGTTGTCTTCGTGGATAACTATTGGATATGAGGGTTCAGCCCAGATGTCGCAGAGCAGGTCATCGAACCATACTAAATTGTTTGCGGCCTTTGACAGGCAAACAAATTCTGCTTCCGTAGTTGATGTGGCCACCAGTTTTTGCTTCCCAGTGTACCAATGTATGGGGCAATTGTTGAGTAGTAGCACGTAGCCAGAGGTGCTTTTTCTGCAACCTATGTCCCCAGCCCAGTCAGCGTCAGCATAGCAGGTTAGCTTTGGTTTCTCGAATGTTTCTGGTTCTAGGCAGAGTAGGGCATCCGCACTGAATTTTAAATATCTGAGTAGTCTTTTGATGGCGTTCCAGTGTGTTAACGTGGGCTTGCTTACATGCCTGGACAGTAGATTGACGGCTAAGGCGATGTCGGGCCTGGTCCAGTTGGATATGTACAGCAGTGACCCTATCGTTGATCTATACAATTTGTTGTCTGTGTTCAGATTCCTCATACATGGTCTTCAGGAACTCAGGTTGCATGGGGGTCTCGCTGGGTTTTGCTTCGGACATGTTGCATTTGAACAGCAGCTCGATGATCTTTTCTCTCTGGGAGAGGCGGAAGCCCTTGTTGGTTTTTATCACTTAGACCCCTAGGTATCTGTCAATCTTTCCAAGTGACTTTAGGGAGAAGTGGCTACCCAGGTCAGTGGCGAACTTGTCACATCTGTCCTTGTGTTTGCTGATGTACAAGATGTCGTCCACGTAAACGAGCACACCCTCGAATGCGTTGTTTTCTCTCCTCGTAAAGAAACATTTGTCGGCTGAGGTGGCCTCGAAGCCCATGGATCTGAGGGCCTTGGCCAGGCAGTCATACCACCTTTTGCCTGACTGCTTGAGCCCGTACAGGCTTTTGTTCAGCAGCCAGGTTTGGTCCCCGCCTCTGTTGTACCCAGGCTTTGACGTATATTTCTTTATCCAGCTCGGCGTGTAAGTACGCTGTTTGTACGTCGAACTGGAAGACCTCCAAGCCCAGGATGGTGGCCACCACCAGGGCGCTTTTGACGCTTTCCGCCCTGACGGTTGGCGAGTAGGTGTCCGTATAGTCTTCGGGGTATCTTTGGGCGAAGCCCTGTGCGACTAATCTTGCCTTGTATAGGACCTTGTTGTCCTCTAATGTCTTAACCCTGAACACCCATTTGGTTCCTATTGGTTTTTTGTCCTCTGGAACTTGGGCAGGTGAGTATACCTGGAGGTTTCTTAGGCTTTCCATCTCCTTCTCCATGGCAGACATCCATTTTTCTTTTTCTTCCTGGGGGAGCCCGAGGATGTCTTCATATGAGCTGGGCGTGAAATGGGTGTTGTGGATGGTCATAATGTAGTCCTCTAACTTCTTTGGTAGCTTGTTTCTGGTTTCTCTGATTGGCCTGCTGGGGGTTGGCTCGGTTTCCTGCATGTTGTCTGCCTCGTTGTCCGTCAGGTCATCTATCTTCAGTGAAGGGTGCCCTTCTTTCCAACCTTTGACGCTCGCCTTGCGATGGTTGGCTTTGTGCCCTGTGACCTCTCTGACCTCCCTTTCCCCTTGGTCATGCTCGAACGTGACCCTATTGGTTGGGATGTCATTGGAGTGTACCCTCGACCAGTTTGCGTTTTCGTGGAAACTGGCTGATCTGGAAACTACAAAGCGGTTATTGTTGTCGACAAATCTGTAGCCCTTTGTGCCCGGTTCGTAACCCACGAACCTTAACCTTTTTGATAATTTCTCCCCCTTTCTTCTTAGCTGCCTGGGAATGTGGACATCAGCTGGGGCGCCGAATATGTGTAAGTGAGCAATGTTAGGCTTTCTGTTATATAGCATCTCGTATGGCGTCTTATTGATAGAGCTTGACCACAGTCTATTCAGGGTGTAATTGGCGTAGTGTAATGCCTCTGACCAGAAATGCTGCCCCATCCCTGCATCCTCCAGGGCGCATCTCATCATGGTTTGCAACATCCCGTTCTTTCTCTCTGAGACTCCATTTTGGAAGGGGGAGAAAGGTGAAGAGGTGTAATGCGCTATGCCCTGCTCCCTCAGCCACCTTGTGAATTCTTTGGCCATGAACTCTGAGCCCCTATCAGTCATTATCTGCCTTATTCTCATGTTGTGTTGCATATCTACTCTCCTGTGGAATTCTTTAAACCTTTGGAACACTTCATTTTTGTGCCTGAGGGAGTAGACATACCCGTATCTGGTGTAGTCATCCACAATCGTGAGGAAGAACCGCTTCCTATGTCCTACAGAGGGTTTCATTGGCCCTACCAAGTCCATATGCACCAGTTGGAAGGGGTATTCCGTGGTTCGTTTGGATCCCCTGGGGATGGCCTTAACCTTGATCTTAGAACGCTTACAAACTGAACACTCCAAGTAGTTTTCGCAGTTCTTTACTTTGAGACCCTCGGTACATTCCGTCATTCTCTTTACAATGGGGAAGCTTATGTGTCCCAGTCTCCTGTGGAGGAGGTGGGCGCAGTTATCATGTAATGGCTTGCCGATAGATATAGACTTGTTTGTCTTCTCATGGCTACTTCCTGCCTCCTGCTGCACCCCCTCTGTTTCTGGATACTTATCTATCCTGTGGTTTGTGCTGGTATCAATGCCTTCTTCCTCCCTTGCGTTGGGTGTGAAGTAGGGAAGTCCCTCGTGTATGGTTACCTTTCCTATCTCTTTCCCTTGCTTGATCAAGTGTGCCTTTCCATCTTTAAATTTTATTTCTATATTTGTGTCTCGTGTTAGCCTTGTGATGGCTAGCACATTGTGGGGAATCTCTGGTATGTACAGTACCTCTTTTAAGTCCCCTACCTGTGTGATGTGTACGTTTCCTTTCCCCACTACTCTGACCTTGCTTTGGTTTGCCACCTTTATTTCTGAGTCTATTTTTGTGAGTGAGTCTAGCAGCTCTGGATTACAGGTAGTGTGACTTGTGGCCCCTGAATCTAGAAGCCATGAGTTTCTCTCTATCTTATGTTTGTCATTTGGGTCATCGTGCCTGATCCCGTACATGGAGCCAGAGCTACTCTCCCTGGAGTGGTCTCTGCGCTCGTGGTGTTTCCTGGGGTTGGGTGACCATCCTCGCCCCCTTTCCTTTGGGTACCTGCGTTCAGGTGACCTTCCCCCTCTACTGTCGTGCTGTCCCCTGTCCCTATGGTTCCTGGGGCAATCCTTCTTTAAGTGGTTCCTCGATCCACAGGAATAACATTCTGAGGTATCCCTGGCCCTATCCTGGAAATCCACCCTCTTTGTGGGTCTAGGGTCCCCCTTGGCTAGTTGGCGTTCCCTCCTCAGGGTGTCCTCTGCAACGAGCTGACTGGTCAGTGAGCCTAGTGTGAGGTATTGCAAGCTGAGGCTATTTAGTTGGGTCATGAAGATGTCCCAGCTGCTATCAAGAGAGTTTATGATTATGCTTATCATGCTCTCTTCAGTGATGATTTCCCCCCTCTGCATGAGTTCTGTCCTTGCAGCATTCATCTTTAAGATGTGCTCACTCATGGGGACCCCTGCCTTATGCTTGGTGGAGTGGAACTCCCTAGATAGTCTAGTGGTGGTGGCTCTGCTTTGGCTATAAAACAGGTTACATAGTTTTTGCATAATATCATAAACAGTTAGATTGTCCTCAATAGATGGATACATAGCAGATGGAATGGAGGTTAACATGATGCAAAATGCCCTGTGATGAATGCAGTCAATTTCCAATGACCAGGGCTTTTGGGGAGGTTTGTTAGCTAGGAACAGTGCATTCTCTCTCATGAGAGCAACTCTTAATTGTTGGCTCCATTCTATAATATTACACCCATCTAACTGCAGTTTTGGCAAATTGGCATAATTTGCCCCAGAAATGTTAGTAAGGTTACTTACTGGGGGGAGCTGTCCATGGTCCAAGTTGTGATTAAACTCACAATAAGGCTTTGGGATGTCTGTGGCCATTCTGTACTTGCTTGGATCTATGTAACTTGCTTCTCTTATTACAGGCAGGTACTGGGCATGCGCGAAGCTCATTCCGCGCTGGAGTCCATCGGGTGAGGTTCCTGTTGCTGGAGCTCCCAGGCCTAGGCCTAGGCCTGTCGGTGGGAGGCTGGACCCGCCCCCGGTGGGTCCGAAGATCCCCCCTGAGGCTGGACACCACTGCTGGATGGCCGGATCCCCGGCGAAGAAGGGGAGAAGGTGAGGGGGCGACGCGGTCGCAAGTCGAGGACTTTCGCGGGTCGGCGGCGCGGCAGCAGCGGAGGTCGTAGGTTGAGGATTCCCTGCACCCAGCGGCTCGGCGGCAATGGCGGCGGCGGCGGCTGATCCTCCCTCGTGGTCGCTGGTCCCTGGTCGCATGGACTGGCCTGATGGGTGTCGTGGCGTTGGTGAGTAGCCGGTTCTTCTTTTCTGCCTCGGGCCTCGCGTTGCCGGTGTAGCGGGTGGTGAGTTCGAGTTCTGCGGTTGATTTTTCCTGCAGGTGGGCGGTCTTTTGTGCCGGTTGTTGGTGCGCGCGGAGTTTTTTGTATGCTGTGACTCGGTTGCCTGGTCTCTGTTGGTTGTCCTGGCCTTCTTGTGCCCTCCAGGATTTTTCTTTGATTTTTTGAGTGCTGCAGGAGGCTCGAAAGCGGAGCCTAGGGCAGCAGTGATGGTCTCGATTGCCTTTTGCAATTCGAGATCGGTAGGCGTTTTTCTTTTTGTTATTGCGATCTCTTCGTGGTCGCTTTCAGAGCTGGGTTCTTCGTAGTCGCTCTCTGAGCTCCCCTCGTCTGTTTCGGGGTTCGGGCATTTTCGCGCCAAGGGATTCAAATCCTGGCTTCCCATTGGCTGGTGCTCGTCCCAAGATGGCCGCCGGGAAGTGGGCACGGAAATGGATTCTGCCGGCTCAGGATCATCAGGTTGGGGTGGCTTACCGTTTTTTGCTGGCTTTTCTTTCTCGGTGGTCTTTGGGGCCTCGATTGCTGCTTCTTGTTGCTCGAAGAGGCTTTGAAGGTCCGTGATGAGGTTTTCTTTGTCGCTGTTTCCCTCCATCAGTTTCAGGATGGAGAGTTTGAATTTTTTCATTTTCTGTGCTGTTTCTTCTTCCGGGGCGGTGATTTCCTTGGATGGCCCCTCTTCATCTGATTGTGAGTCCAGGCTGGAGTCCTGCTCGCTTCCAGCTTCTGTCTCCTCCATGGCTGTGGCTTTGGTTGGAAGCTTCTCAGCCATCTTCTTGGTAAGAGCTCTGGTCTGTGCTCTGTTTGCTTCTTCTGGGTAGGTGTTGGGTTCAGTCATTGTCTGGAGTTATGGGCAACCGACCTCTGCTACCAATTTGTTAGAAACTGGATCTAGCCCAATAACTCAAAGACATAGCCCAATTCTTTTCAGCAGTTTTATTGTTGATCAGTTGGTACTGGAGGTCACTGACCTTGTACCTTTCTCTTTCAGGTATACATCTGGAATCAATTGTGGAACATGTGGTTGGACCTTTTGTACCCAGGAGGAGGGGCCAAGAGGTAAGGAGTGGTTACAGGGATTATGGGATACGTGGTTAGTTAACCCTTGAAGGACCGGGTGGTCAGGGAGATGTAGTAGTTAGGCATTTATCATGACATAAGCAAATCAAAGAAAAACAACAACAGGAAAGGTCCAAGCCACAGCAAGTCAAGAAGGGAGCTAAGGGCAATATACAAGCATGTGAAGCCATGGGAGGAGCTAAGCCGAAGACTATCAACCTGGAAGAAAGTCTTCAGCAAATGTTCTTATCGCTTCAAGAGGCTCCAGATGACAATTAAGTTTTATCTTGGAATGTGAATGGTGTAAATTCACCACAGAAAAGGAAGAAATTATTTAATTATTTGAGACAATTTAACAATGATATTATTTGCCTACAAGAAACTCATATTTGAATACAAGACCAAAAATACTTAATAAATTCTAGATTAGGAACACAATTTATAGCTTCGAATTTGGAAAAAAAGAACGGCGTAGTGATTTATATAAATAAAAGATTGTCAGCTAAAATTATAGAAGCAGATGACTGTGGGAGGTTTATAGCAATTGAACTTTATACAGAAAATGGTCCAATTTTGGTGATTGGAATTTATGCTCCTAATCAACAACAAGAAAATTTTTATAAAACATTGCATTCTAAAATATTGCAATGGGATTACAGATCTGTTTTAATTATGGGAGATTGGAATGGAGTAATTGATCCCAAAATAGATAAAAAGAGTTTGGCAAAGTCAAGGATTAGACTACCACAGACTTTTTTTGATATGAAAGAAGATTTGGAACTAAAAGATATTTGGAGAATACATAACCCAAAAGATTTGGACTTTACTTTCTTTTCAGACAGGCACAGATCCTTCTCTAGGATTGATTTTATTTTATTATCATCTGACTTACTTGTAAAAACAAAAAAAACCAAAGATTTTTCCAAGGACTCTAACTGACCATAGCCCGGTATGGATAGAAATTGAAATGGGAAAGATTGAGAGAAGATCATGGAGAGTAAATGAAAACTTGTTTAGATATGAAAAGAATGTAAATGAACTCAAAAAGCAAATGAAAGAATTTTTTGAAATGAATTTGAATAAGGGTACCCCTATTGAAATTGTGTGGGATGTGAGCAAGGCATATATGAGAGGGGTACTCATTCATATGAATTCTAAACATAAATTAAACCGACAAAAGAAAAGACTTGAAATGGAAGCAGAGATAAAGAAAAAAGAACAGTTACTTATAAAAAATCCAACAGATGAAAGAATACGAGGAGCCATAAAACTTTTGAAAGATCAATTTCATATGCTTATGGTGGAACAAACAGCAATTAACTTACAATTTGCGAAACATAATACATTTTGCAATGCTAATAAACCGGGCAGATGGCTGGCTTACACATTGAGGAAGCGTCAGAGCACACAGGTTATTGGCAGCATTGAGAGTGGAGGGAAGGAAATTTTTCAACAAAAACTAATTAAAGAAGCTTTCTTAGATTATTATATCAAAAAAGATGATATAAAGACTGGACTTATAGATAAATATTTAGAAGAAAGAAGAGTTATGAAAATTTCTAGTGATCAAAAGGAAAGAATGAGCCAATCAATAACAGTTGAGGAGATTACTGCCGCAATTAAACAATTGAAAACAGCTAAAGCACCAGGGACGGATGGTTTAACTGCGGTGTATTATAAAACTTTACAAGCAGAAATGATTGAACATCTTAAAGATTTATTTTGTAGTATACAACAAGGGAGTAAAATACCTCCTTCATGGAAAGCAGCTTATATTTCATTGATACCGAAAGAGCAAGCAGGTCTTAAAAAACCTGAGAATTTTAGACCAATATCTCTTCTGAATAATGACTACAAATTTTTTGCAAAAGTATTAGCCAACAGGTTAATGCCAGTTATTCAAGAGGTGATTCATCATGACCAAGCAGGATTTATAGAAGGCAGACACATGAAGGATAACGTAAGGCAAATAATAGACTTATTGGAATATTTTGAGAAGAATAAACAGATCTCTGCAGTGCTGGTGTTTTTGGATGCGGAGAAGACCTTTGATAGAGTGGATTGGAACTTTCTATTAAAGACTTTAAGAAAAATGGACTTTGGGGATCAGTTTATACAGGCAGTTTCAGCAATTTATCAACAACAAACGGCACAAATTATTATTAATGGAAGTCTGACTACAAATTTTAGTATTGAAAAAGGAACAAGACAAGGTTGTCCGCTATCCCCATTGTTATTTATTTTAACATTAGAAGTCTTGTTGAATACAATACGGGACTCAAACTCTCTACATGGCATAGTTATTAGGCAAGAAGATTATAGGACTAGGGCATTTGCAGATGATCTGGTTGTTACCCTAACACAGCCGATGGAATCAATAATTCAGATGAAAGACATTATAAAAGAATATGGTATGGTATCAGGATTTAGACTGAACCAGAAAAAAACTAAGATGATAGTTAAAAATATGACACAAGATCGAAAGCAGGAACTTGAAAGCAAGGCAGGCTTTGAAATAGTATCAAAGGTTGAATATTTAGGAGTTCAAGTTGCAGATTCAAATATAAAATTATTTCAGAATAATTATGAGGTGTTATGGCGAGAGGTACAAAAGGATATGGAGACTTGGAAAAAACTGCAGCTGTCGTTACTTGGAAGAATAGCAGCAGTTAAGATTATTATTATTATTATTATTATTATTATTATTATTATTATTATTATTATTATTATTATTATTATTATTATTATTATTATTATTATTATTATTATTATTTTATTTCTATACCGCCCTTCTCCCGAAGGACTCAGGGCGGTGTACAGCCTATTTAAAAACAGAATAGACATCAATTTAAAATAATTTAAAAATATTAAATAAATTTGGCTTAATTTAAAACCCCCAAAATTTAAAACATCCAATTTAAAATTATGTTGCTAACCCAGCCTGGCGGAACAATAGGGTCTTGAGTGCGCAGCGAAATACCCAGAGGTCAGAAATCTTACGAATTTCCGGGGGCAGTTCATTCCACAGGACTGGGGCTCCCACAGAGAAGGCCCTCCCCCTGGGTGTCGTCAGCCGACATAACTTGGCCGATGGCACCCTGAGGAGACCCTCTCTGTGGGAGCGGACTGGCCGGTGGGAGGCTATTGGTGGCAGAAGACGGTCTCGAAGGTACCCGGGTCCTATGCCATGGAGCGATTTAAAGGTGGTGACCAACACCTTGAATCGCACCTGGAAGACCACTGGGAGCCAGTGCAGCTCACGCAGGCGGGGTGTCACATGGGCGCAACGGGTCCGTGCGGCCGCACTCTGGACCAGTTGGAGCCTCCGAGTGCTCTTCAAGGGGAGCCCCATGTAGAGAGCATTACAATAGTCCAATCGGGAGGTAACAAGGGCGTGAGTGACTGTGCGCAGGGCGTCCCGGTCCAGAAAGGGCTGCAACTGGTGAATCAGGTGGACCTGATAAAAGGCACCCCTGGTCACGGCCGTCATATGCTCTTCTAAAGACAGCCGTGCATCCAGGAGGACACCCAGATTGCGAGCCCTCTCTGTGGGGGGCAAAGATTCACCCCCAATAGTCAGCGATGGCACCAGCTGACTATATCGGGATGCCGGAAGCCACAACCACTCGGTCTTGGAAGGGTTGAGTCTGAGTCTGTTCCTCCCCATCCAGACCTGCACGGCCTCCAGGCAGCAAGACATCACATCAAGGGCATCGTTGGGATGGTCTGGGGTGGAGATGTACAGCTGAGTATCGTCAGCGTACAGATGACACTTCACCCCCAAACCACGGATGATCTCACCCAGCGGCTTCACATAAATGTTGAACAGGAGGGGCGAGAGGACTGACCCTTGCGGCACTCCCCATGCGATATGCCTCGAGGTCGACCTCTGTCCCCCTGCCAACACAAACTGCGAGTGGTCGGAGAGGAAGGAGGAGAACCACCGCAGAACGGTGCCCCCTATTCCTAACCCCCTCAACCGCTGCAGCATGATACCATGGTCGATGGTATCAAAAGCCGCTGAGAGATCTAATAGGACTAGGACAGAGGAGCAACCCCTGTCCCAAGCCCTCCAGAGATCATCCACCAACGCGACCAATGCCGTTTCTGTGCTGTACCCCTGCCTGAAGCCCGACTGGCACGGGTCCAGATAGATGAACGTTTTGCCTACAAAAAAGCACAAAACTTATATGACCAGATTATAGAACAAGAAGGGACAGATGGTAGAGGAGAAGAGCCAAGAAGGAGAGGCCAAATAATATCGAGACGAGAAGACCAAATAACCCTATGTGAAGAGAACAATAAGGAGAAAGAAAAAGAGGAAGAACGGGAAATTCAAGAAGAAGAAAAAGGAGTAATGACAAGAGCACAAGACCAAGCAAAAAAAAGGGAAAGGAAGTAAAGGAATAAAAAGAAAGAAGACTAACTTTTAAAAATGGACAGAAATTTGAAAATCATATCAATAAACATAAATGGACTTAACTCTCCTGTAAAAAGAAATCAAACATTTAGAAAATTAATCAAACAAAAAGCAGACATAATATGCCTTCAAGAAATTCACATAAGAAAACAAGAAGAAAAGTATCTACAATGTAAAAAATTAGGGAAATTATACATGTCATTAACAGATGAGAAGAAAAAAGGAATAGCAGTCTATGTTAAAGAAGAAATAGAAAGCAAACTCAAATATGTAGATAAAATAGGAAGAATTGTGATGATTGAAGTCAATCTTAAAGGTAAAAAGATGTTATTAGTTGTGGTATATGCACCAAATAGTGAACAAAAAGAATTTTACCAAAACTTACATGAAAAAATAATAGAACAAAATATAGAAAACGTATGCCTGTTAAGTGATCTTAATGCCATTGTAGACCCAAAAAAAGATTATAGAAGTAATCAAAATAAAAAAAATAATAAGAAAAACCTGTTGCCGAAAACATTTTTATCCTTCATAGAAGAATTGAATTTAGTAGATGTTTGGAGATTATATAACCCTAAAGAGGAAAAATATACATATTACTCCAACCCTCACAAATCTTGGTCGAGGATAGACATGGTATGGGCTACGAGGACTTTAACACATGAAATTCAATCAGTAGAAACAGGGACAAACGATTGGGCCTATCATAACCCATTAATAATAGAATGGAGAGGATGGAGAAAGGGGAAAAGCAGATGGATGATGAATACACAAGTAATGAAAGAAAAAGAATATATTGAAAGAATAGAAGAACTGAAGTGGTTCTTCAAGATTAATAATAAAAGCCAGACATCTTTACAAAATCTGTGGGACACAACTAAAGCCTACATCAGAGGAATAACATTAGCCTATAATAGTAAAAGAAAAAAAGAGAGGGAAAAGGAATATAACAAAATTTATAGTGAGATTAAAAATTGCGAAGAGAAACTACAGGAAAGACCGGGGGATGAACAGATAAGAGTTAATTGGATGGCTGCTAAACATAAATTGAACATACTTGAACAAGAAAAATATGTCAATGCATTAAAATTTATAAGACAAAATCAATTTGAACAGGCAAATCAGGGAGGTGGATGGCTTATAAATTAAGAAAAGAAAGGGAAAACGAATAATTCACCAACTACAGGACAATGAAGGTAAACTACATCAGTGCCCAGAAAAAAAGAAAGAAATAGCAATTCAATTTTTTCAAAATCTATATAAACAAGAAAAGGTGGAAGTAGAAGAAATAGATCAATATTTAAAAAAGGAGGAAATGCCCGTGATAACAGAAGAGGAAAAAAAGATGCTAAATAGGGAGATTACGATGGAAGAACTACAGGAAATTATTAGGAAACAAAAAAATAACAAAACCCCGGGAACAGATGGGCTACCAATAGAACTATACAAAGGATTAGGAACATCACTAAATGGAATATTATTAGAGGTCCACAACGAGGCACTAAAAGATGCAAAAATACCAGAATCTTGGAAAGAAGCACATATTTCATTAATCTATAAAGAAGGGACAGACACAACACAAATTAGTAATTATAGGCCAATTTCCCTACTAAATACAGACTATAAAATTTTTATGAATTTAATGGCGAATAGATTAAAAATGATATTAAATAACAGAATACATCCAGATCAGAATGGATTCTTGCCGACAAGACAAATTAAAAATAATTTAAGAATGGTGATCAACATAATAGAATACTATGAGGTGCATCCAGAGAAGCAAGCAGCGCTTGTTTTTCTGGATGCACAAAAAGCATTCGATCGGGTCAATTGGAAATTCATGACACAACAAATAAAAAATATGAAATTCGGAGAGAAACTTGAAAAGATAATATCTACAATATACACAAGTTAGAAGGCAAGACTATTAGTTAATGGGGAATTAACAGATTTCTTTGAAATAAGTAGAGGAGTAAGACAAGGGTGCCCACTTTCACCCCTACTTTTTATTTTAACCCTGGAGAATTTACTTAGAAGAATTAGACTAAATAAAAACATAAAAGGACTTAAAGTAAAAGGAGAAGAATACAAGGTCCAAGCTTTTGCTGATGACCTTGTATTCTTCACAGAAGACCCATTAGAAACGCAATTAAAATTGATGGAGGAAATAGAGAAATTCGGCAGGGTGGCAGGGTTAAAAATTAATAAAAACAAGACTAAAATATTAACCAAAAATTTAACAATAAAACAAATAGAAGAATTGGAACAACAATCGGGATTGCAAGTAGTTAAAAAGATAAAATATTTAGGTATAAATTTGACAACTAGAAATATAGCAATTAAGGATAACAATTATGGAGAACTAATACAACAAATTAAAAAAGACCTAGAGAGATGGGGAAAACTTAAACTATCGCTGCTAGGAAAAATCGCGGCGATAAAGATGAATATACTCCCAAGGCCCTCTACTTATTTCAAACTATTTCTGTTAAATTAGAAAAAAAATTTTTTTTACAAATTTGAATAAATTAATTGCCAAATTTATATGGGAAAGGAAAAAATTGAGGATAAATTTAAAAATATTACAAGACGATAAGACCAGAGGAGGCTTTGGCCTACCAGCCTGGGAAAAATATTATAAAGTGGCAAGTCTAATATGGATTAAGGATTGGGTTAATTTGGACAACCAAAGAGTATTGAAATTGGAAGGCCACGACTTATTAAAAGGTTGGCATGCCTACTTGTGGAACATCGGAAACAAAACATACAAACATTTTAAAAACCATATAATTAGACATTCATTAATTGATACTTGGTTGGAAATCAAACGTAAGCACTATATGAAAGTACCAGGCTGGATATCTACGTTAGAGGCAACAATGCACCCCAATACAATACACCCCAACACATCACCTACTCAAAAAGTAATACGATACAAAGAAATTCTGGATATTAATGGGAGACTTAAATCTCGCCAAGAGCTTAGGGACCAGGGTATAGAATTGGACTGGTGGCCGTATTTATTAATAGAAACTAGATATAAAAAAGACAGAGAAGAAGGAGGAGTTGATATAAAACCCAACCAATTAGATAAATTATTAGAAACTAAAGAGGGAAAATTAATCTCAAAGATCTATAAATATTTACTAGAATTCGATCTGGCAGAAAACATAGTTAAAGGCCAAATGATAGCTTGGGCTAGGAACATTGGAAGAAGTATACAACTAGAAGAGTGGGAAATGATATGGGAAAATAATTGTAAAATAACAAAGGCAACAACATACAAAGAGAACCACTATAAGATGTGGTATAGATGGCACCTAGCCCCTGCTACATTGACAAAAATGTACCCAAATTGCAATCCGATGTGTTGGAAATGTAAAAAATCACTGGAAATGTAAAAAATCACTTCTATCATCTTTGGTGGCTTTGCCCAAGAATTAAAAAAATTTGGATGAAAATTAGAATATGGATAACAGAAATAACAGAAGAGATTGACCTAAAACCGGAAATTTTTCTATTGGGCATACTTTAAAAAAGTAGTAGAAAAGAAATAAAATATATCACATTACACATAATTACGGCGGCCAGATTAATCCTAGCCCAATCCTGGAAATTAGAACAGTTGCCAACAGAACAACAAATAATCCAAAAAATATTCATATGTGCAGAAATGGATAGATTAACTTTAAAATTAAACAACAATGAAGACTCAAAATATTACAAAACATGGGACAGATGGTATGAATGGATCAATCGGTGGGAAAAAAATTAAAGTCAAATGCAGTAAGAAATTAAGGGTAAGGAATTTACACCGTCATTAAGAAACCAAGGTGAATGTATATATGTATTTATAGATAATCCTGTTTGTTAGTTTGAATAGATATGTAATTTAGAATTGTACCTTTTTTTATAGAGTGGAGAATGTTTTGTACAATCTTTTATCTTTTTAAATTTAATAAAGTTGTTTTTAAATTTTTTTTTAAAAAAAGAAAATTTCTGGCTTAAATTCTATTTCTTCTGCCGTTATTTCCATTAACCAAGTTTTTATTTTTTCCCAATATTTTTTTGTTCTTGGGCAAAGCCACCAAACGTGGAAGAAAGTCCCCTGTACCTGTTTACATTTCCAGCAAATTGGACTAAGGTTGGGATACATCTTCACCAATCTCGAAGGGGCCAAGTACCACCTGTACCACATTTTGTACTGATTCTCTTTATAAACTACACACCTTGTCATAATCTGATTGGTTTCCCACACCCTTTCCCAATCTTCCAACTGTATATTATTTCCAATGTTTCTTGCCTAGGCTATCATTTGTCCTTTTACTATATCCTCTGCCAAATCAAATTCTAATAGATATTTATACATTTTTGAAATTAATTTTTCTTCTTTAGATTCAAATAATTTATCTAATCGGTTGGCGTTTAATTCAATTCCTCCTTCCTCTTGATCTTTTTTATATCTTGTTTGTATTTGCAAATAAGGCTACCAGTCCATCTCTATACCTTGATCTCTAAGCTCTTGTCGCATTTTTAATATTCCCCGGGGGTCTAATAGTGTCACTGCGTTATTTTATTTCCCAGCTGAGCTTCATTATTTTTGGACTAATAGACTTACTGTAGTTTGCCAAGTTCCTTATCAGTAAGCTACTACGCATGTCCATCCACCCACATTCCAGAAAGTAACAATTAACTTTTCTTAGTTAGTGAGGTGTTTTATTTTCTTTATAACAAATAAATGAGTTTTATTAGAAACCTTCCTTCGCGTTTCTTTTCAGATTATTGTAACTTGGAATAAGCCTCGATTCATCTCCTCTAAACCAGGGTAATTAGTCCCAGAGCCAAACATGGGATTAATAAATGCCCTGACATCTGATAGCACGAGGACGGTTTGATTTATGGCTTTTTTCCTTGTTTTGTTACTTCTGATAAGAGCGCATAGGCAATTAGTTTTTAGCTACTGAGG
Organism: Pantherophis guttatus; assembly: GCF_059756535.1. NCBI lineage: Eukaryota > Metazoa > Chordata > Lepidosauria > Squamata > Colubridae > Pantherophis > Pantherophis guttatus. The sequence continues at coordinate 113,552,401 of NC_142065.1, read as the reverse complement.
TACGCTAATTATTTTGCTGAGATGCCGAAACAGAAGTAAAACAAATACAAAATGTATTTTGCTGAGAAGGTGGCAGAAAGGAGGTTTCCAGATTTCCAGCCCCTTACTACAGCCACACGCCTGGAACAAGAAAAAGCTGTGGGAACAGAAATGGAGGGAGATAAGACAGAAGCTGTTTTTGAAGATGATGATTTACGACTGAGGTCAGTAACATTTTCTTCTGATCTTCCAAGCTCTGAAAAAGTCTTCCCAGAACCTTCTGAATTTGTAATGCTCGATGCAAGGCTAAAGCAAACTGCTGAGCAAAATTCCTCCCACACACAGAGAGAAACAATTCATTATTCTCCTCGAAGCTCTAAGCTCACCCTGGATGAGCTGGCTATGAAAGCCTATCGTGACCGTATAAAACTCTATGAACAGCAGCTATCCCAGGCAAAAATGGCTATATCTATGCTTGAGCAAGATATGGGAGATAACTTAAATTTTTCAAAAAGCGCCATATTGCCTTCTTCTCCGGAGCCAAAGACACTCCCCCTGGTGGATTTTGTGTCAGGCCAATTAAGGCAGAGAGCACTGCATACGTCACATGAAAGTCTCCCTGATGAAGTTACACATGTCTTACATAACCACTCCTACTCTAAAGCATACAATGCCACGTATGCAAAGCTGCCCAAAGGTGCAGCACCATCTGCTGGCAAAAGTAATTTACTACAGGAAGCTGAAATGCCACAAGTGTTTCCACAGGCCCAAACTCAAACACCCCCTGGCAGTGTTGGTGTCCTTTTAGAAGAAACACAGGCACGCTTTATGCAGCAAAGGCAAATGATTGCATCTCCAGCAGGTCATGCCAATATTGCAGATCAAGCACAAATGGCAACTGGAATACAGCAGATTCCAGTGCATCAGCCACAGCAGCTACAAATGCCTGCGTATGTGCCACAGCTACAAGTGCAAATAGGGCCACCTCCTGGCCCACCTCCAATGGCACAACCAAGACCATTTTTAGGTCCACAACAGGCACAGCAAATACCACAGGCATTTCTGCCAGCACAGCCAGCATATCAAATGCAGGTTCCTCACCAGGCATTTTCTGTCTCTCCACTAACTGGTGAGTCAAAACTAAAAATGTCAGGACACAATTACAAAGCCTGGGTCAGTGAGATTACACTACTGCTTCTTAGAGAAGGCAGTCACTGTATGGTATTTAACCCACCTGCTCAACCATGGGACTTTGCAATAAGAGATTTAGAGATAAGGGCTCGCACAACATTATTGATGTCCATGGATACTGAACTGCAGGTCACTTTTCCACCAAATACAACAGCCCGACAAATTTGGGCTGAATTGGAAAATTGCTACAGGCCTATCTCAATTGAATCTTCATGTTTACTCATGTCTGAACTCCACGGTTCGAGATTGAAACCTGGTGAACAAATTGGAGGACATTTGACCAAACTGAAAAGACTGAGAACAGAATTGAGAGAAAGAGGCCATAACATTGAAGATATTCAAATGATCAGCATCATTATTAACTCTTTGAATTATGAATGGAAAGATGCTGTTACAAAAATTAACCAAGTCCCAATTGCTCAACGCACAGTGAACAATGTCTGTAGGCTTTTAATTGAAGAAGAGGCATTCATGTTGGCCACGCAACACTTGAGAGGACCACCCGCATCAAAAGCTCCAGCTAGGCGCCCCTTCCGAGGAAGGACCTACACTCCAAGGATGCCAAGATGCAACACCTGCAATCGTGTGGGACATGCCACCCGGGATTGTCCCCAATGAGTTCCAGCTCCCGTCACATACCAGCCCAGAGGAACAGATTCCAGAGGCAGAGGCAGAGGCGGTAGACAAGGTCGTCGTGGTCCCCGGCGTGATCCACAAACTCCACTCGCCACATTGGCTTTAACCAATGATCCACAACCTCAACCAGAGTACGACAGACGACTCCTGTGGACTTTGGACAGTGGTGCAGCATTGCATGTTACCTACAGAAAGGAACTTTTCACAGAAATGCACAAGCCAGAACCAGAACTACGTGAACTTTATTCTTTTTCAAATCATCCTTGTCAGGTCAAAGGAAAAGGAACTGTTTATGTTGAAGAGCTCGATGCATTCATTCCTGATGTTTATTACATACCAACAGCAACCAGTAATTTGTTTAGTCAGTGTCACTTGCCTAGAATGTTAAAGTTCCAAGTTCACCACCTTGAAAAGGCAAGTTACATAGTTAAAGATGGAGATATTGTTGCTGAAACCATATTAATTGGTGGTGTTTATTACTTAAAGCCAAAGCCTAAAACACAAACACAGGCAAGTATACAAACTCCAAAAAGGGAACGCACAGGCCCAGAGAGAGATGCTCCAGAGAGAGATCCTGTTGCTATTCCTAAGGCTCCTAAAGCCAACAAAAATAGAATTGGTAAACAGGTTGCTCAGAGCAAGCCTGAGGTTCCGCATAAAAATGTTAATGTTGAGAATTCACTAACTGGTAAACCTTTGCATTCCAGGTGTATCCACAAATGGCATAGAAGATTGGGGCATGCCAGTTTCCGTGTTCTTAGGAAGATGCCGGAGTTCGCAAAAGGTTTGGATCTAAAGGGGTGTAAGGTGTTTTTGGATTGTGCTGTCTGCAAGAAGGCCAAATCCAAAGCAGCAGCCATTCCCAAACGCGCTACACGCCTGTCAACATGCATTTTTGATTTGGTTCACATTGACATAGTTGGTCCTTTCCCGCCATCATTTAGCGGTAGAAAATATTTTTTAACAATTGTTGATAATTACTCTAGATACGGATATGTATATCCTATGAAAGAAAAATCAGAGACTTTTCAGATCTTTAAAGACTTTGCAACCCTTGTTTCTACCCAACACCAAGTTCGCATCGCCAGAATCCAGAGTGATCGTGGTGCCGAGTTCATGTCTCAGCGTTTCCAGGACTGGATGCGTAAGAATGGAATTCTTCATCAGACTTCAGCCCCTGACACATCGGCTCACAACGGAGAGGTACTGCAAACCATGATGCGTTGTCTCCTAGAAGACGCCAACCTTGATATGATATACTGGGGTGAAGCTATTAAGTATGCAAATTACATTGTCAACCGTACTTGGAGCAGTGTAACAAATCAGACTCCTTTCTTCATGTTGTATGGCTACAAGCCCGATCTTAAAAACATCCATATTTTTGGTTCATATGCTATGGTGAACATTCCCTTAGCTCAAAGAAGAAAAGGAAGTCCAGCAGCAAAGAGACTGAGATTTATGGGTATTGATGATAACTCAAAATGGAGCAGATTTATTGACTCTAAACATGCAATTGTGATTTCCCAATCTGCAAATTTTGAAGAAGATATTGACTGGTCCAGGATTCATTCCAATGATCCTGGAGTTTATTTTCCCAGAGATGATACTGCTGATGCTACGCAGATTGATGATCAAGATTCCACTGATTCTTCTCAACCCGATGTTCCGCCTTCGCAAGCCGCAGATGCTGACGCTAGCGACGAAAGTGAGGACGAGGACGAAGCAGAAGAAGACTGGACAGTTGTTCCGAGACGTTTCAAGAGGGCCACAAAAGGAATCCCTCCACAACGATATTCTTGGCAACTGACAAAAGCACCCTTGCCTTTGATTTGCAATGTTACACTTCCACCTGATAATTTCACACAAATCAAGCAGCTCCCTGATTCAGAGCAAGACAAATGGTATGAAGCAATGCAGGTTGAAATGGACAGTCTAAAGAAACTTAAAGTATTTACACCTGCAAAACCTCCAGCAAACAAAAAGGTCATTGGCACTCGATGGGTCTACAGAATCAAAAAGAAACCAAACGGTGAGTCATTGTACAAGGCCAGACTTGTAGCTCAGGGTTTCGCTCAACGTTATCCTGAGGACTACACAAATACTTACTCACCGACAGTTCGAACTGAGAGTGTAAAAATTGCTTTAGCAACTGCAACTATCCTTGGTTTAGAAGTTTTCCAGTTTGATGTTGACACGGCTTATCTACATGCAGACCTAGACAAAGAGATCTACGTGAGAAGTCCTCCGGGATTCCAACAGCAAGAAGGGGATACCTGGTTCCTAAACAAAAGTCTCTATGGTCTGAAACAATCTGGTTTAATGTGGTATTTATGTCTTACTGACAAACTAAATTCAATGGGCTTTATTAAGTCCGAAACTGATGAGTGTGTGTTCACAAAAAGATCTAACAATGCATATGAGATAGTTCTTGTTTATGTTGATGATATTGTTTATATTGGTCCAAATAAGCAAATGAGTGAGATTTTTGCCAAAGCTTTGCAGAGATACTTCACATTGAAATCATTAGGTCACATTAGCACTTATTTAGGTGTTCAAATTGAAAAAACACAGAAGGGGTTTAGTCTTTCACAAGGAGATAAAATTGAACAAGTTTTGCATCATTGCAACATGAAGGATGCTAACACAACAAAGACACCCATGCAAACAGATTTTCATAACTTGACACAAGAAGCAAGTCCTGAGTTTGAGGATCAAACACTTTATCGTTCAGTCATTGGGTCACTATTATACATTAGTAGTTGGACCAGACCCAACATTGCACTTAGCGTTAATCTCTTATCACGACACGTAGGTAAAGCAAAACAGTTTCATTGGACATGTATTAAGAAATTATTGAGATACCTAAAATACACTAAACACTTGAAATTATTGTTAGAACCAACACATACTGATTATGCAGAATTATGTTGTTATGCAGATTCTGATTGGGCAAGTGATAAGAAATCACGTAAAAGTACTTCAGGTTATATGATGTTCTTAAATGGATGTCCTGTTTATTGGCAAGTACGTAAACAGAATTTTGTTTCTTGTTCATCTATTGAAGCTGAATATGCTTGTGTTTCAGATGCATGTAATTCTCTAACTTGGTTTGATGCTTTAGTCACAGATATCTGGACACACCCGATCCGACTGATCACCGTGATGGAAGACAATGAATCGGTGGTTTATATTTCCGAATCTCATTTTACAGGTTCTAGGTCCAGACACATTGACATTCGTTACCAAAACATAAAGCATTTAGTGAAAAAAGGTTTTGTCAAAATGCAATATGTATCTACACATGATCAAATTGCTGATATGCTCAACAAACCACTTCCAGCAGCTCAACACGAGTATCTGCGAAAGAAGATGTGCCTTATTTGATGATGAACTGATATTCGCTCAACTGGCAAAGAAGGGGAATGTCACTGCGTTATTTTATTTCCCAGCTGAGCTTCATTATTTTTGGACTAATAGACTTACTGTAGTTTGCCAAGTTCCTTATCAGTAAGCTACTACGCATGTCCATCCACCCACATTCCTTCACTTGCTTCTCACACTTTTTTTCCTTTGTTCTCTTGCCACGGGTGCCGGTTGCTGAAAGGCAGCTGGCCCAAATTACTTCCAAAATGTAACAATTAACTTTTCTTAGTTAGTGAGGTGTTTTATTTTCTTTATAACAAATAAATGAGTTTTATTAGAAACCTTCCTTCGCGTTTCTTTTCAGATTATTGTAACTTGGAATAAGCCTCGATTCATCTCCTCTAAACCAGGGTAATTAGTCCCAGAGCCAAACATGGGATTAATAAATGCCGTGACAAATAGTTCCTTATATCTTATTATTTTCTGTACTGTTAATGTGTTGGGGTGCATTGTCGCCTCCATTGTGGATATCCAACTGGGAACTTTCATGTAGTGTTTATTTTTAATTCTTGCCAAGTGCCAATTGGTAGCCCATCTGTCCCCGAGGTTTTATTGTTTTTCTGTTTCTTAATTGTTTCATTTAATTCTTCTATAGTAATATCTCTATTTAATATCTCTTCTTCCTCTGTTATTACCGGCATTCCCTCCTCGTTTAAGTATTGATTTATTTCTTCTACTGCATCCTGCTTATATAATTCTTGGAAAAATTGGGTTGCTATTTCTTTTTTCTTTTCTAATCTCTGTTGTAATTTATCTTCCTTATCTTGTAATTGATGGATTATTCTTTTCTCTCTTTCTTTCCTTAGTCTATAGGCTGGTTTATCTCCCTGGTTTATTCGCATGTTCAAAGTGGCTTTGTTTTATAAATTTCAATGCATTAACGTATTTTTCTTGTTCTAATAAGTTCAATTTATGTTTGGCTGCCACCTAATTACTTCTTATTTACTCATTTCCAGGTTTATCATGCAATTTTCCTTCCCAATTTTTAATCTCTTCTTGTGTTTTGTTATATTCTTTTTCCTTCTCCTTTTTTCTTTTGGCATTATATGCTATTGTTAATCCTCTAACATAGGCTTTCATTGTATCCCATAAATTCTGAAGGGATGTCTGTTGTTTGTTATTACCCTTAAAAAACCACTTTAATTCTTTTTCCATTTTTTCGATATATTCTTTTTCTTTCAATATCTGTATGTTCATCATCCACTTACTTCTTTTCCTTCGTTGCCCTTTTAACTCAATTTTCTTTCTTCCTCTCTTCCCCTTCTATCTTTTTCTTCCTTTCTCCTTTCTCCTTTCTCTCTTTTCTTATACAGTATAATACTAATATAATTAAATAAAATCCTAATTCAGCTTTTACCAAGATGCACAGCCCTCCTGAGGCTCTTCCCTTTATAGTTTGAGGGACTTCTGAGCATGCGCGAAGATGGCGGCTCGTAGGTGAAGCTCCGATGCCTCGGGGGAGAAGTAGGGCTTGCTGAGGACTCTCGGGGGGGGCGAATATCAGCTGTTGGCCCCCGCCCAGCAAGAGGAATGTGTGGGCAGCCTGTCGCGAGCTTTTGAGCTCCCCTGGATGATCGGCATGGGTGGCTAGAGCCAAAAAACGCCGCGAGGCTATGGCGGCGGTGAACGGGAGGCTGGAGCAAGGTAGGGGCGGCGCCGGGTTGCCTTGGCATCCCCCCCCAGCGGCGCCCCCCCCAGCGGCACCCTCCCAGCGTTGGCCGGAGCGGGAAGGGGTGTGGGGAGACAGCGGCTCGTTGGAGCATCCCCCCCCCGGAAAAGCACCCCGATATGGTTCCCAGCTGTCAGCAGCGGCCGCGACGGTTGGAGCGGCGGCTGCGGCGGCTGGGGATGAAACAACGACCGCTGGGGCGGTGCTGGGTATAACGGCGCTATCCTGGCTGTTCTCAGACTGACTTTAGACCTTTTTACCAGGGTCGGTTATTTACTGAGGAGGGAGGAAGGGAAGAATGCAGTCTAACTGGTTGCTGACTTCTGAAGACCCCTGAAGACCGGGGCTTAAAGGGGATTAGAAGACCCTATGGAGACTGGGGGTTTGGCAAAGTTGGGCGACTGGCCTGCCTCCCCCTGGCCTGTATCCATTTTCCCCTCCCCGCCGCGGCCTGGTTATGGGCGTGGGCGGGGCTGTGGCCATTTGATCTGCACCTTATCTGCACCGGCACTGGACTGCATTGGACTTATTGGACCCCTGACCTGACCTGACTATAATTGACCCCTGGTTTCCAGCTATATCATCAGTCCCAGTCACATTTACAATGCCTTGCTGTGAGGAGAGGCTTAAGCCTGGGTACGGTCACCGAGGGAGTCACCTTGCTGTTATTGCCACTGAATTAGACCTATTGATACCAGCCGCCGTGAGAGGGTGGCTTGGTCATTGTTTTTCAGGATATCGGCTTGAGACTCCTCTCCACTGCCGTGAGAGGACAGTGGAGCCCCGGTTCTGATCTGCACCAAAATGGTGAACTGTCCCTCCTGGACCTTTAAATATACCATCATTGAATCCTTAGCCTGACTCTATTTCCCCAAGCGAACTTGCAGGAATGTATTTACCGGCTGACCTCTTTGCCTTGCGAGACTCCCCCCTCTCACAAGCCTGGCCTTCCATGTTATCGAAGGCCTGCCTCGATGAAGGGCTTTGGAACCCAGAGAGGTGGCATGTCGCGAAGAGGGGGTTGAGGGGTTTTTTATATAAAGTTTTAGCAAATGTCTTAAGGGATTCCGGGGGGGAGGGGTGGATCAGAAGTAAGGCCGTGGGTATGGGGGATAACCCACTAAGGGGAGGGCCAGGTAAGGCTGTGGAGCATGGCATGAGGGGTGGGGGGCCCGGGGTCAAGAGGGGGGCTAAAGCATATCCAGATAAAGTTTCTACCATCAGTACTGTGGGTGGGAGGGGTAGTTATGGCGGGAGCAGGGGGCCATATCGTGTTAGGGGAGCACGCGCCCGCTGTCTTCGAGCGGTGGCGCGCTCCGGCCCCCAAAGCTCCACTCGTTTTCCAGGTGGCGCAGATCCTCAGGGCCCTGGCCTCCGTCTGATGTTATGCAATGCCAGGTCTGTAGTAAATAAAGCCCCCCTCATTTGTGATCTTGTTCAGGAGGGGGGAGCGGACCTGGCAGGTATTACGGAAACCTGGTTGGGCCAAGAGGGGGGGTCCCTCTTGTTGAAATGTGCCCACCAGGTTTCTGCACATTCCATCAGCCGAGGTTGCAAGGTAGGGGTGGGGGGGTAGCAGTTATTATTAACGAAGGTCTGAGACCGAGGGAGGCCACTGTTCCTCAGACGGCCGGCTGTGAATCCCTCCTTGTGAAATGGGGCCACGGGGTTCAGATGGGTTTGCTGATCACGTACCTGGCTCCCTGCCGTGTGGCAGCAGCCCTGCCCAAGCTACTCAGCGTCATCGCCACAGTGGCGGTTGAGACCCCTAGGCTTATGGTCATGGGGGATTTCAACTTGCCGTCCGTTGGTGAGGCATCTGAGGTGGCTCGGGAGTTCATAGCTTCCATGACAGCCATGGACCTGACTCAGTTAATTCATGGCCCTACCCACACGGGGGGAAACACGCTGGATCTGGTTTTTGTCTCTGGACAGTGGTTGAGTGATTTCGAGATAGGGGATATAGTCACCGAGCCCTTGTCATGGTCTGATCACTCTCTCCTTCGTCTCGACCTTCGAACTGCTACACCCAACCACAGGGAGGCGGAGCCGGTAAGATGGTTCCGCCCCAGGCGCCTGATGGAACCTGATAGGTTCCAGATGGAGCTTGGGCCATTCCCTGAGGCTCTGGCACATGCCTCAACTGGAGACCTAGTGGCCGCCTGCCTTTGCGGCCTCTGACCCGGCGCCGATCTCATTTAGCTCCTTGGTTCACTGAGGAGCTGAGGGAGTTGAAGCGCCGGAAAAGACGCCTAGAGAGTAGTTGGAGGGCCAGTCTTTCTGAATCTGACCGGACACTGGTAAGAGCTCATATTAGGAATTACCTAGTGGCGATAAAAGCAGCGAAATGTAGCTATTTTGCTGCTCTTATTGTATCATCAGATAATCGCCCGGCCGCCCTGTTTAGGGTGACCCGCTCCCTGCTCCACCAGGAAGCGCGGGAGGACCCCTTGGAGGGTAGAGCCGAGGATTTTGTTCAATATCTGTATGACAAAATCGCTCAGATTCGGGAAGATCTGGACTCCGACTGGACAGTCTCGGGGGAGGGACTGGGGCAGGTCTTGAGAATGTTATCTGGGATGAGTTTGATCCTGTGACCCCTGAGGACGTGGACAGGATTCTGGGTAGACTGAATGCGACCACTTGTTTATTGGACCCGTGTCCCTCCTGGTTAGTGCTGGCTTCTCGGGAGGTGACACGAGGCTGGTTCCAGGGGATTATAATTGCTTCGCTGGGTGAGGGTGTCTTTCCTGCTGCCTTGAAAGAGGCGGTGGTGAGGCCTCTCCTCAAGAAGCCTTCCCTGGACCCGGCAATGTTGGTAAATTATCGTCCAGCTCCCCCAGCACCTGGATGAAACGACGTATCTGGATCCATTCCAGTCGGGCTTCAGGCCCGGGTACAGCACGGAAACGGCATTGGTCGCGTTGGTTGATGATCTCTGGAGGGCTCGGGACAGGGGGTGCTCCTCTGTCCTGGTCCTGTTAGATCTCTCAGTGGCTTTTGATACCATCGACCATGGTATCATGCTGCACCGGTTGGAAGAGTTAGGGGTGGGAGGCACTGTGTTGCGGTGGTTCTCCTCCTTTCTCTCTGACCGGTCACAGTCTGTGTTGACAGGGGGACAGAGGTCGACCCCGAGGCCCCTCATATGTGGGGTGCTGCAAGGGTCGGTCCTCTCGCCTCTCCTGTTCAACATTTATGTGAAGCCGCTGGGCGAGATCATCCGTGGTTTCGGGGTGGAGTACCATCAGTACGCTGATGACACCCAGCTGTACATCTCCACCCCGGATCACCCCAACGATGCCCTTGAAGTGATGTCCTGGTGCCTGGAGGCCGTACGGATCTGGATGGGGAGGAACAGGCTCAGGCTCAACCCATCCAAGACCGAGTGGCTGTGGTTTCCGACGTCCCGATATAGTCAGTTGACGCCATCACTGACTATTGGGGGCAAATCATTGGCCCCCATGGAGAGGGCTCGCAACTTGGGCGTCCTCCTGGATTCACGGCTGTCTTTAGAAGAGCACTTGACGGCCGTGACCGGGAGGATTTTTTATCAGGTCCGCCTGATTCGCCAGTTGCATCCCTTTCTGGATTGGGACTCGTTACGCACGTTCACTCATGCCCTCGTCACCTCCCGCCTGGACTATTGTAATGCTCTCTACATAGGGCTCCCCTTGAGGAGCACCCGGAGGCTCCAACTGGCGCAGAGTGCGGCGGCGCGGGCGGTAATGGGAGCGACATGGCGCTCCCATGTAACACCTCTCCTGCGCGAGCTGCACTGGCTCCCGGTGGTCTTCCGGGTGCGCTTCAAGGTTTTGGTTACCACCTTTAAAGCGCTCCATGGCTTAGGGCCTGGTTATTTACAGGACCGCCTACTACCACCAATAGCCTCCCACCGGCCAGTACGCTCTCATAGAGAGGGACTCCTCTGGGTGCCGTCAGCCAAACAGTGTCAACTGGCGGCCCCTAAGGGGAGAGCCTTCTCTGTGGGGGCACCTACCATCTGGAATGAGCTCCCCCCGGAGATACGGAGGATCCCGGATCTGCGCTCCTTCCGCCGTGCTGTGAAGACCTTTTTATTCCATCAAGCTGGCTTGGCCTGATCTCTTCCCTTTTTAAATATGTAAATTTTAATCTGTTTTTAAATTATTGGGGTATTTTAATTTGTCTGGGCCAAATAATTTAATTTGATTTTATCGGGTTTTTAAATTTTGTGTATTTATGTATTTTATTATTGGCTGTTCACCGCCCTGAGTCCTTCGGGAGTAGGGCGGTATACAAATAAACTAAACTAAACTAAACTAAACTAAACTAAACTAAACTAATAGCTACCCTCTTTGCTGGCAGCTGCAGGGGAGCTCAATGCGTGCCTCATCACTACTAACCCAAGTCTCCTGTAAGGCAATTACTTGGTATCTATTTAAAAATTTAATACAGTCGTCTGTGTACTAGCTTCCTCTCCATCCTGCCACATTCCAAGAGAGGAAGTGTATTTTTGAAGAAAATGATTGCTCGCTATTTCCTAGTCAGGCTTCTTGAATAATCTCTCCCACCCATCCTCCCTCACTTATGCTTACACACCATTTAATCGCCTGAGCTCCATACAAGTCTGTTTAGGCATCATTACTCTGCCTGTTGCTTTCAGGCTTGCAGTTCCATAGGCTCTATTAATCTCTGCCTCCATGGTAAATGATCTTACATGAGGCACCGTGCTTATGTCATTTCTTGGAATCATCTTTGCCACTAAGGGGGACTGGGGGATTCCTTTCTGGGTGCCTTCCATCTCCGATGTTTGTCCCACAGCACTTTGCACTATCAGGTCTGCTGTTTCTGGCACTTTGTGCTGTATAGACGTGGGTGTCAGGCTTCCTGGGCTTATAAAATGTTGACTCTCTGGAACTGCATCATGCCTTGATGGGGGCAAAACAATCGATGCCAAAGGAGCAGCAGAGGAAATGGTCTGCTTCAGCAGCCTCCTCGTCTCTTTAAGTTTATTAAGTACTTCTTGCTGCTCAGTTAGTGAAAATGAGGAAAAAGTTTCCAAGCAGGCAGAATCAAATGTCTCATCTTGCATTAAGCCAATTGATCCAAAACCTTAACCGACATTTCCTCTGTAATACTAAATCTCTTTCCCATTTCAGTTAACTTGCTTTCCCCATTTAGTTCACTTTCCCATCAGCCATCCCATGCACTTCAAGGCTCTCCCTGGGGGCTCTCCGGATCAGTGGGCTGACTTTGCCACTAGAAAAAACTCGAGTTGGTAAAATTTGATAAAGAGCCAAGAATCCTCTCATTCGCATGAGCAGGCTAGGAAAGAGCTGTTGTTTGAACTTAAAAAGAATTCTGGAATAATTATCATGTTGTGGAAGATATTCATATGCTGCCAAATCTTTTGCCCCCTTGTCACTCCAAATAAGCTGTGACAAAGAGGTCATTATCCGTCTTTTTGAAGTCCATCTACTCGCATTTATCTCGGAATTATATATGTTCAATACAATCTGCTCCTTCAACAATTGCCTGTTTCCCCCCCATCTCCTGTGTTGCGGGATTTCAGGCCCAACCAGCTCACCATCTTTTTTTCCCCATGATTACGGTTACAGTCAATATGCTGTCTGCTTACTCCTTCCCTCAATTGCACCATTGATGGTATCTGGCCAGGTCATTCTGTCTGGCAACCAGTTGAAATTACCTGCAGCTTTTCCATCTGTACTGCAGCAATAAAATTGATGATAGAATCCAACTTTAAATGCACCTCTGCAAACTGGTCAAAAATGGCCAAAACTGTCTGAGAAGTGAGCAAACTGTGCCGGCTGATAAAATCCTTTATACTATCACGTAGCTGGTTTTCAAGCCCTAAAGCTAATTCACTGTGGTTGTAAAACTCCGACTCTAAGCCCTTATCCCGGCATGGAGTTGGCTCAGTTAAAGTTGCTGAGTCATCTGTCATCTGATTACATGGAGGGTTAGTGAGCCTCTTGACTGGCTTCTTAACTGGCTCTCTTCAGCCTGTGTCTGCAGATCCCATTCTAGGGAAGAATCCCCAAACAGTGCCAACACCTCGCAGCTATCCGGCAGGAGAAGAAGGGAGTATGCACGACTTACTATTGATGGTATAGGTTGACAAAATCCATCAATTTTCTGTTTTTTTTTTTTTTGTGAATTGTTCCACCTTCCTTACTATTTGGTGAGCACTGAGCCATCTTTCTTTTCTTCCCCTTGAGAGAGGCCATTTTTCTCCCAGAAATCCTTCTTCTCGATCTTATTTTATTCATCAATTCTGTTCTATTTTCATATTTTGTTAGCATCTTTGTCTTTTGTTTATTAATCTTGAAACAGGTGATGCCGAATCCTCTCCTCCTCCAGAGAGGGATTTTGAAGAGTCAGTCTGATCAACAACTCTTCATTTTTGTGCAATCATCAGATCCACTTTTAGCAGAGTTGTCTCTAATAACAACCCAGAAATAACAAAATGGCGCAGGAACTAATTGAAATGATTAAAAAGATGCAAATATCACTTAAAACAGAACTAAATTAAATGATTATAATGATCCATGGAAAACCCAAACTTGATGAACCAGAAACTATGTTAAAGTATACCCAAGTGGATAAAGAAACTACAAATGAGGAGCAAGAAAGTGATACTGAAGACAAAGACAAAGACAAAAATAAAGATATTGATTATGAAAAATTAAATGATTATGTGGGAAACAACAATGAAAAAGAGAGGAAAACTGGGAGAAAAGGGATAAATTTAGTAATAAAGGTGACCTTTAAAGATTACATTGGGATTAACAATGACAAAAATAGAGAGGGTGGAAAGAGGCAAGGAGATAAAGAAGGGGGGAAGAGAAAAAATGTAAAAAAACCTCAAATGATTACACTGGGATTAACAGTGGGAAAATAAGAAAGATGAAAAGGGGATGGAGAGTAATTGGAAATACAGGGCAAAGTAGAAGAGTTCAGGATTTCAAAATGAAGAAAAAAGGGGGGGAGAAGAAAATAAAAAAATGGGAAAAAGGGAGAAAGAAGTAATTGATGGAAAGAGAAAAGAGAAATGTGTTGTATACATTTAGAACTAAAAATGAATTGAAGTAAGATCTATAGATATAAATGAATTTTAGAAAACTCAATAGGTGAGATTGTAATACTTGGAATGTCTTTAATTGTAATAATGAAACTAACTAAAACATTGGAAATTAAGGTGAAAATTAATTCTGTTTAAATTATGTAGAAAGCAATGGAAAACTACTTCGAATTATAAATGAATTGAAATAAGATTTATAAATATAAATAAATTTAATGCATGAGATTGTAATATTTGGAATATTTTTAATTGTAACTATGGAATTTAACCAAAAAATTGGAAATGAAGAGGTATAGAAAATATATATATTTGAAAAAGCAATTGAAAATTGGGTTTACATTAAAAATAATGAGAATTGAGAAATAGAATTATAAATGAATTGAAGTAAGATTTATGAATATAAATAAGTTTAATATATGAGATTGTAATATTTGGAATACTTTTAATTATAACTATGAAATTCAGCTAAAGCATTGGAAATTATATTATATTGTGAAAATTAATTTGGTTTACTGCTTAATAAGAAGAGATTACACATATATTGAAAAAGTAATGGAAAAGAAATGAATGATTGTAATGTTATATATTTAAGTGACTTCTAGTAAGATATTTAAGATCTAGTAAGATATTTAAGATCTTAAGATCTAGTAAGAGCCTTGGTAGTACTAGGGTTTAAGGCACCCTGTTATTAAGCTGCTTAAGACCAGCTGCCTGCAATTACTGCAGGGTTCGAATCTCGCCAAGGCTCAAGGTTGACTCAGCCTTCCATCCTTTCTAAGGTAGGTGAAATGAGGACCCAGTTTGTGGGGGCAATAAGCTGACTTTGTATAAATATACAAAAGGATGAAGGCTATTGCTGAGCACATTGTAAGCCGCCCTGAGTCTTCGGAGAAGGGCGGCATATAAATCAAATTAAAAAAAAAAAAAAAAAAAAAAATATTTGACTGTAATATTTGGATAAGTTGACAAAGAAAAATATTTGTCATTGGAATAAGGGAATTTAGGTAAATACTGGAAATTATATTATGTTGTGAAAGGATGCAATGGGGAAATATTTGTTTAGGATGATTTAGAGTTAAGGTTAACTATAAGAAATATGATTGATTTGAAATTTAAGGGTTTTAACTTGGAGAAAGTAAGGGAAAAAACAAAAATTAATTAAGATTAGAGATTAGGGCGAATGGTAATATTGGTTAAATATCAGAAGAAACAAGGAAAAGAAAATAAAAATTAGAGAGAAAGAATATTATGGCAAAAAGTGAAATATATAAAATTGTGTTGGAGACAGTGGTAGGATTCAATTTTTTTAACAACCGGTTCTGTGGGCATGGCTTATTTGGGTGGGCATGGCTTGGTGGTCATGTGACTGGGTGGGCGTGGCTAGCTGATCATGTGACCGGGTGGCTGTGGCTATGTGTAAAGGGACTATTCAGAGGGCTGAAAAAAGTCATTTCTGACTGGTCCTCGCACTTTTGACTGGTCCTCACACTTATGACCATCCTCACATTTATGCTTGTTGCAGCATTCTTAACTACCATGTCACTCATTTCACAACTGCTTCTCTTCACCATGGTGACGATAGGGCGAAAAACATAAAATGTGAGGACAGTCATAAGTGTGAGGACTGGTCAAAAGTGCGAGGACCGGTCAAAAATAACTTTTTCAGCCCTCTGAGTAGTCCATATGCACATAGGGATTACCCAGAGGGCTGAAAAAAGTGATTTCTGACAGTTCCTCGCACTTTTGACTGGTCCTCGCACTTATTACCGATCATCATTTATGCCCATTGCAGCATTCTTAACAACCATGTCACTCATTTCACAACTCCTTCTTTTACCATGGTGACAAGATAAGGCACAAAACGTAAAATGTGAGGACAGTCGTAAGTGTGAGGACCGGTCAAAAGTGCGAGGACCAGTCAAAAATAACCTTTTCAGCCCTCTGAATTGTCCATATGCACAAAAGGACTACCCAGAGGGCTGAAAAAAGTGATTTCTGACAGGTCCTCGCACTTTTGACTGGTCCTCGCACTTATGACTGGTCATCATTTATGCCCGTTGCAGCATTCTTAACAACTGTGTCACTCATTTCACAACTGCAGTGCTTCGCTTTGTAAATCAAGGATTACCTGTACAAAAATACAAAAAGCTTCTTTGCTTGCAAAAAGCTGCCCTAAATACCAATCATCAGATTAGAAATACCTGCAAATTGGAGTTACAAATCAGGGAGGGTGCCAGAGCACCTTGAGGAATTAAAATAGTTAAAATGCAATGATAACTATCAGCAGCCAACTCTTGCTCATAAAGTGAAACCCTTTAGCAGAGAGGTCATTTAAGCTCTCCAGAATAAAGCAAAGGAGCAAACAGAGTATCTGTTGCTTGTTAAATCAATTACCAGAACAAATAGACACAGAACTAGACAGATTTCCAAAGCTGCTTCTTTTCAGGAACAGAGATTAACTTTTTTCCTTCCAAACGAATAGGGAAAATTATCTCATCACTAAACACAGGATTAAACATCACCAAAAACCAGTTTTAGACCAAAAATCAGAAAGGGTATGTAAACTCACGTTTGAATGTCAATCTTTCTAGCTAGCCAAGAAGCCTTGCTGAATGTCACTCACCTTGGTTCCTTGTCATTAAAGTTTCTGCTTCATTATTTAATTATTTCTTCAAAGTGCTGATCATTGTACCCTGGCTGGAAGAACTCCAACAGGGGAGTATTTCCTCCCAACAGCAGTATAAAAAGCTTAAAACAACCCTTCCCTTTTAAAAAAGTCAAGCAAAAAAAACCCTCTGAGAACCTCCGGAACCAGAAGCGACAGTAAATCTAGGCATACTGCCGGAGAGGCAGTTTCTGTAAACAGGGCAATAAACATTAGGCTAGGAAACAACACCAAATGTTGTAATTCCTTACAGGATTAACCCTGTAAAGCGGTGGAAAATGAAAGGAGATTTCTTTTAACAACCGGTTCTCTGAACTACTTAATTACTTAACAACTGGTTCTACCGAACCGATGCAAACTGGTAGAATCCCACCACTGATTTAAACCATGTACAGGAGTCATCTAGGTCGTTGTTGGTAGAGATGTGTTTTTTGGGGGAGGTTTTGGTAGTGGCTTTTTTGGA
Organism: Pantherophis guttatus; assembly: GCF_059756535.1. NCBI lineage: Eukaryota > Metazoa > Chordata > Lepidosauria > Squamata > Colubridae > Pantherophis > Pantherophis guttatus. Next base: position 113,535,291 of record NC_142065.1, on the reverse strand, counting down.
TCTTTTGCTTGGCATGGTGTATTTGTTTTGTAGATGTATAATCTATTATTTGCTGCTATGGATGACTTAATTTCTTATTTGTTGGTAATCGGTGACACACTAATCAAGAACAATAATTATTCAATATGATAGGCAATTAATTAAAGCTACATTAATAACTCAGTAATTAATTAATCAGACAATGAATCAATTTATCTAAAATAGTAATCTACTAGACAATCAATTAATAAACTAGACAATTAATGCTAAAGCAACTTGACAATTAAAACTAAAGTAAGCAGTAACTATTAATTATACTAAACACTAAATCAGTAATCAGTGAATCAATTTGGTTAATCAATATTATTGAAAGACAGTAATGAAAGGGTGGGGTAGTGATGGTTTTAAAGGTAGCAGCAGCGTCAGTTTAAAAAGGCAGCATTTATAAGGGCATTAGTAGCGTCGGTTTAAAAGGTAGCAGCAGACAAAAATCAGCAGAAGTCCATTTCCCAATGCTTTTCACACTCCTGCTTTGTTTTGAAATCCCAATGTTTTTTGCTCGTCTGCTTTGTCTTGAAATCAACAGCAGCCTGCTTCCCATGTTTTTCGCTAGCCTGTTTTGTTTTGAATAGTTCACTCGTCTGCTTCATTTTGAATAGATCGGGATTTCCAACCCAAAAAAAAAACAAAACTTTTATACTTCTCCAAAGCTTTTCAAATTCTAGTTTCTTACTTTTAAGGTACTTTCACCTTAATTTATTTCACCTTAATTTTAATGTTTTGTTACGATATTTTCAGGATCAGACTCAATAAATAAGTTGAGAGTTATAAATTCAAATAAATCACTATTTATTTACATAAGGCATTCTATATTCACTGAATATTCACAGATAGAAGCCCAAAATGGACGTATGCGGCTCCTTATATATACAATGGGTGGAGCTAGATATGGGAGTGGTGAAATATGAATACATTAAGAGGTGAAGAATAAGTTAACCCCTGATACCCTGTTCATGTACTATTTACATAATGGAGAATAAGGCATTTACTTGTGACAAATCCCCCTCTAAATGCCGATTCGATATAATACAACAATTACAATCAGATTCAGAACAATATAAGACATGTAATTTAGAGGTCAAGTATTTATGCTGCTTAGACGGCAAAGGCTTTGTTAATATGTCAGCTATTTGCTCTGATGTTTCACAATGAACTGCTTTGATAAATCCATCTTGAGATAATTGTCTCACATGTTTAAACTTTATATCTATATGTCTGGACCTTTGTCCAATAGCATCAGACCTAGATATTTCGATAGCAGCTTTATTGTCTTCATGCATAATAAAAGGCAAAGTGGGTTTCTTCCAAATATCAGAAAGCAAATCATTAAACCATACAAGGTTATTTGCTGCCTTAGATAGACAAACATATTCTGCCTCTGTTGTTGAAGTGGCTACTAGATCTTGTTTGCCAGTATACCAGTAAACTGGACAACCGTTAAGGAAAAATAAATAACCAGATGTGCTTTTTCTACATGAGATATCGCCAGCCCAATCCGCATCGGCATAACATGTGAGGATGGGCTCTTTGACAGTATTAGGTTCCAATAACAAACAGAAGTCTAAACTATTCTTCAAGTATCTTAATATCCTTTTGACAGCTTCCCAATGGTATAGTGATGGTTTGCTAACATGTCTGGACAATAAGTTGAGAGGCAAGGCAATATCAGGTCTAGTCCAATTGGAGATATAAAGAAGTGAACCTATGACTGACCTATAAAATGTATTGTCTTTGAATTCAGGGGATGATTCATCTGTATTTTTCAAAAAATCAATTTGCATTGGAGTATCACAAGGCTTAGCATTACTTAAATTACATTTATTCAAGAGCTCTATGATTTTGTCCTTTTGAGAAAGCTTAAATCCTCTTCTGGTTTTACTGATTTGAACACCAAGATACTTATTTACCTTACCCAAAGATTTCAATGAAAAATGTTCATTCAGTTTTGTTACAAATGCTTCTCTCCTTTCATTATGTTTACCTATGTACAAAATATCATCCACATAGATCAATACAAATTCTAGTGAATCATCCTCTTTTTTGACAAAGAAACAATTATCAGCAGTGGTGGCATTGAAATTCATAGTTTTGAGTACTTTTACTAAACAATCATACCATTGTTTACCAGATTGTTTCAACCCGTATAAACTTTTATTTAGTAACCAAGTTTCATTTTTGTTTGTGTATTGACTGTGGGGTGCCCTCACATATATTTCTTTATCTAATTTTGCATGTAAATATGCAGTCTGTATGTCGTATTGGAATACATCGAGGTTGAGTGCTGATGCTATAACCAGAGCTGTTTTGACACTCTCTGTTCTTACTGTGGGGGAGTATGTATTTGTATAATCCTCGGGATATTTCTGTGCATAACCTTGTGCAACTAATCTAGCTTTGTATAGAGTATTGCCTCCCTCTAAATTTTTAATTTTATATATCCACCTAGTGCCAATGATGGTTTTGTCCTTTGGTGCAATTGTAGGTGTGAATACATTTAGCTTTCGTAAACTATCCATCTCTTTACTCATGGCTGATTCCCATTTTTTCTTTTCTTCAGAGGGAAGTTTTAACACTTCCTCATATGTGTTAGGTGTTGGTGATTCTCTATCCATATGCATTACATAATCTTTGTATTTGTTTGGCACTTGGTTTCTGCTACTTCTGATTGCTCTTTCTGGTTTAGTATCATTGTCATGCATATACCTTGCTTCCTTTTTTGTTAATGAATCTGTTCTTATTTTATATTGACTATTTGTCCATGTTTTGACTTTATTTTTATGCGTGTCGTTATTATGTTCTTCTCTATTCTCTTTTTCTTGGAGTTTAGTGCCTGAGTTGGTGTTTGGGAATATTTCGTTAAGATGTATTCTAGACCAGTTGGCCTGTTCATGGAACACAGCTGTTCTGGAAACTATAAATTTGTTATTACTATCGATAAATCTGTATCCTTTTGTACCTGTCTCGTATCCCATAAATCTAAGTCTTCTGGATACGTTTTCACCTTTGCGCCTCAATTGTTTAGGTATGTGTACGTCTGCAGTGACTCCAAATATGTGCATGTGTGCTAGTTTTGGTTTTCTGTTATACATTGCTTCATATGGTGTCTTATTTATAATACTGGACCAGGTTCTGTTTTGTGTGTAATTAGAGTATTGTAGGGCTTCTGACCAGAATTGTTTACCTAAGCCAGCATCCTCTAATGTGCATCTAATCATGGTTTGTAATGTTGAGTTCTTTCTCTCTACCACTCCGTTCTGGAATGCAGAAAATGGGCTAGATGTGTAATGTAACATTCCTTTGTCTTTTAGCCATTGGGAGAATTCCTTAGACATGAATTCACATCCCCTATCTGTCATGATTTGTTTTATTTTAATATTGTGTTGTGTTTCTATACGTTTGTAAAACTCCTTAAATTTCTGAAAGGTTTCATCTTTATGTTTTAATGTGTAAACAAATCCATAACGACTATAATCATCCACAATGGTTAGAAAGTAACGTTTTTTATAAGTAATTGATGGTGTTAATGGACCAACTAGATCCATGTGTACCAAATCAAAAATTTTGTTAGTTGATCTTGTTGACTTCCTAGGTCTGGGACTAGTTTTGAGTTTTGTAGATTTATATACTGAGCATTCCAAATAGTTTTCACAATTTTTTATTTTAACACCTTCTGCATGTTCAGTCATCTTTTGCACCACAGGAAAACTGGCATGTCCTAGTTTCCTATGTAAAACATGAGCACACTCATCGTGAATTGGTTTACCTATTTTAGGTTTTTTTTTATTGTGTGTATCTTTATGGTTATGAGTTACTTCATGTTCCTCATTGTCACTGTTACTATCGTCCTCATTATCTATTTCATTGTCATCTTCCATATTTGAATCAATGTTGTTTAACCATTTCTCCTTTGTCATTAAATAAGGTAGACCTCCTTTGATTATTACTGTGCCTATGTTTGTTCTGTTTTTCTCTAATGTTGCCTTTCCTTTTGAGAACACAATGTTAATGTCAGAATCTCTGCTTAGTTTTATCGCACTAAGTATGTTATGAGGTATCTCAGGTATTAATAATACCCCCTCTACTTTTCCTAGACCTGGTAAGATTACATTCCCTCTACCTATTACTTGAACCTTTTCTTGATTAGCTACTTTGATTACAAATTTATCTTCTACAAAAGAAGATAATATATTTTTATTATTTGTAGTGTGATTGGTTGCTCCAGAATCAATAAGCCAATTGTTGTTCTCTGGTTGTTGTATGTTAATGTTGTCATGTTTGTCTAGTCCATTCAGTGAACCAGACTTTCTATCCTTTGAATTGTCTCTGCCCCCTCTACGTTCTCTATAGTTGGGTGGACTTCTATACCTATGTCTATCAATGGAAGATTGTCTGTTGTTGTACTTGTTTCTATATTCTGACCTGTGTCTTTCTCTTAGAATTTTAGGACAATCCCTCCTATTATGTTCTCTGGACCCACAATCGTGGCATCTAAATGGTTCATATCTTTCTTGAAATGCTACCTTTTTATATTGTTTGTGTTCTATGTGGTTGTTATAACGACTCCTCCTTGAATTGTCTTCAGCTATTAACTTGTTAGATAGATTTTCTATGGATAAGTATCCTAGATTGATTGAGTCTAAATGTGACATATAATTATCCCATGATGGGTCAAGTGAGTTGATGATAACACTTTTCATCGTTTGATCTGAAATTACCTCCCCCCTTAAGTGCAGTTCTGCTCTAATTTTGTTTAAAGATATTAAATGTTCACTTATGGAAACCCCTGGCTTTATCCTAGAAGAGAAGAAATCTTTAGACATTCTTGTGGTAGTGGCTACACTTTCACTGTGAAATAAATTAAACATGCATTGAATAATTTCTGAGACAGTCAGATTTTGCTTAATACTGTGATACATGGCTGGGGATACACTGGAAATCAATAAGAAGAATGCTCTATGGTGTAGGCAATCTAACTTTAGAGTCCAAGGTCTTTTTGGGGGGTTAGTAATAAAGAAGAGTAAATTTTCTTTCATAAAGACAACCTGGAGCTGCTGATACCATTCTTGCAAATTAATGCCATCTATTCTCAGCTTTGGAAAGTCATTGGGTAAATTCCCAACATTGTTGGGTCCATTACTTACAACCGGAGGTAGTCCGTGGTCTTGCAAATGACGAAAGTTGCAAAACGGCGTGGGGATGCTTGCAACGAGTTTGCATGATTCTCTCCGCATCTCATGTTTCCCGAAGTTGTCTGCGTAGTCTTGCGCATGCGCGTTGCTCATTTCGTTTCTGGAGTCATCGTGAGAGGTTCTCGCTGCTGCAGCTCTCTCGCTCTGTTCTTCTCCCGATGAATCAGTCTCCGGCTCGATCTTTGGAGTCCTGGTGATAGCGGGCGCTCGTTTTCTTTCGCTGAAGGTGCTGGTCCTTGGATTAGTCTGCGGCGTGGGGCGGTATCTGCAGGGCTCTCTGGGCTCAGGCGTCGGTGCTCTCGCCGTCTGGATAGGAGCGGGTAGATTTTGAGGCGTTGGCTCGCTCGCTTGTTTTTTTGTTGATCTTTTAGTGATCTTCAGTTTCGGTCCAAATGCTGCAAAAAGCGTTTTCATTGCTGATTTTACTTGCATGTCTATTGAATCTTCTTCGTTCTCTGTGTCTGATTCTTCTGAGGTATATATTTTTTTCTCTTTCATTTTTGCATCGGGTAAGGCTTTTCGCGCCAGATATTTTGAATCCTGCTTTCCGATTGGCTCTGCTTTGCTCATCTTAGGGGTCTGTTGAAACCAAGATGGCTGCCATTCGAAAATTTGCGTGGGATTGTTGGTTTTCTTCTTCATTACGTTTTCATCTGCAATCATATTACTCACTATTTTTGAGTCTTTTGATTTTTCAGTAGCGATGTGCTTCTCTTTCGCTGCTCCGTTGTTTTTTAGTATATCTTGGAGATTCGCGACGAGACTTTCATCGTTCTTTTGGCTTTTTAAAAGTTTCAGTATCTCTGACCTGAGTTCGTTGTTTTCTATTTCGTTTTCTTCTTGGTCATCATCTTCATTTATTATTTCTTCGTCGTCTGTGGTGTATTCTTCGGATTCTCTCGAAATTGCATTCGTGGACTCATCGATTATTTCTTGATCCGCTTCCATTTCTTTGCTGTATGCCCTGGTGTTGGGCCTATCTCTTTTGGACATGTTTAAGTTTTTATTGAGTCAATTCAACCATCCTCTGCTACCAGATTGTTACGATATTTTCAGGATCAGACTCAATAAATAAGTTGAGAGTTATAAATTCAAATAAATCACTATTTATTTACATAAGGCATTCTATATTCACTGAATATTCACAGATAGAAGCCCAAAATGGACGTATGCGGCTCCTTATATATACAATGGGTGGAGCTAGATATGGGAGTGGTGAAATATGAATATATTAAGTAGTGAAGAATAAGTTAACCCCTGATACCCTGTTCATGTACTATTTACATAATGGAGAATAAGGCATTTACTTGTGACATGTTTAATGTTTGGATCATCAGGATCTTGGTAGAAGGAAAGATCCTCATGTATTTTTGTATGAGTGGAGCGGGTGAGAAGGAAAGATGCCCGTGGGGTAGAGGCTTGTTTAAATCTTTGTACCTCAGATCCTAAGCAACTTCTTGGAAAGATCCCTGTGGGGTAGAGGCTTGTTTTTATCTTTTTACCTTTTACAAGAATGTCCTCTATCACCATTGCTGTTTATTTTGACTTTAGAAGTTTTAAATAGAAAGATTAGGTGAAATGAAGAGATAAAAGGGATAAAAAACAAAAAAGAAGAGTATAAACTGCAAGTTTTTGAGGCTGACTTAGTATTCATCTTAGAGGAACCACAAATAACAGGTCCCAAATTACTAGAACAAATAGAGAATTATGGAAAGGTGTCTAGTCTAAAAATAAATAAAGATAAAATGAAAATTTTGATGAAAAATTACAGAAAAACACAAAAGAGAGATAGAAGAGAATTTAGATATACAAGTGGTGAAAAAAGTTAAATACTTAGGAGTCTATCTAACTTCAAGATGTGAAATGATAAAAGAGGATAATTATTATAGATTAAAACAACAAATTGAGAAAGACTTGGAGAAGTGGAAGAATCTTCAATTGTCACTAATGGGAAGGATTGCAATAATAAAGATGAATATATTACCAAGATATATACCTAGTGGCTCAGCAGGCTGATAGCATTGTGATTATCACCAGCTGTCTGCAATTACTGTAAGTTCGAATTTCACCAGGCTCAAGGTTGACTCAGCCTTCCATCCTTTCTAAGGTAGGTAAATTGAGAACCCAGTTTGTGGGGGCAATAAGCTGACTTTGTATAAATATACAAAAGTATGAAGGCTATTGCTTAACGCATTGTAAGCCGCCCTGAGTCTCCGGAGAAGGGCGGCATATAAATCAAATTAAAAAAAAAAGTTTATTATTCATATTTCAGACAGTACCGATACAAATTGAAAAGACTTATTTTCAACAGCTTAATAAGATAATAAGGGAATTTATATGGCAAGGGAAAAAAGCAAGAATAAGCATAAAAATGCTTCAGGACACGAGATTATGTGGAGGATTTGGGTTACCGAATTGGGAATTGTATTACCAGGCAGCAGCATTGACTTGGATGAAGGAATGGGTTGAATTAAGAAATACAAGACTATTAACACAGGAAGGTCATGATTGCATGCATTTTTATGGTATGGTAGAAATAAGATACATACATACTTTCATAGACATTATATAAGGAATGCATTGTTATTGGCATGGGAGAAGGTCATAGATAAATATTATGTGAAAATACCAATATGGTTATCAACAATGGAAGCTTTGATACACCCAAATGTTTTTAATGTTGGAAATATTTAGATATAAGGACTTACTAACAGATAAGGGGGATTTGAAAGGGAAACGAGAATTGGAAGAACAGGGGATTGAGATGGATTGGTATATGTACATGCAGATACAAACAAGATATGAAAAAGACGCTAAATTATATGGTTTTCACTTAGAAAAAACAGAGTTGGATGGGATACTCACAGGAACAGTGGATAAATTAATAAAAAAACTTTATAATTTTTTACTCTGCATTGAACTGGAGGAGGAGCAAGTAAAGGAAACAATGATAGCCTGGGCAAAGAATTTTGGATATTCAATAGATCTAGATAAATGGCAACAGTTATGGGAAAGAAATTATAAATTAACAATGTCCACTGCATATAACGAAAATCAATATAAAATGTTTTATAGATGGCATATGCCCCCTGAGAAACTGGCAAAAATATTTAAAGATAAATCAGCTAAATGTTGGAAATGTCACCAGTTACCAGGTTCTTATTACCATATGTGATGGACATATCCAGAAGCTAAAAATTATTGGAATAAAATTAAGATATGGCTGGAAGAAATTATATAACAACGTATTGATTTAAAACCAGAACTGTTTCTACTGGGTATCCTGCCAGAAAAAATTAGCAAAGAAAATATTTATTTGATTATACATGAAATAACAGCTGCAAGGATTGTTTATGCACAACATTGGAAAGCAGAGAAAATACCTTTGGAAGGAGAAGTAATTAAAAAAATTTAGATTGTGTAGAAATGAATAGATTGACTATGATGATTAAAGAAAGAGAAGATTCAGAATACTTTAAGGTATGGAATCAACTCTACCATTGGTTAGAAAAGAGATACAAATAAGTAAATTAATAGCTATGTATAAAAATGCTATAATCAGAATATTTTGTTAGTGATGAATTGTTGTAATTGATTGGATGAGAATGAAGACAGAAGAAATAACAAAAAGAAGAATGATTGGAGACAACACTGAGATGTCACATAGAAGGAATTACTGATATATTACATGTTTGTTTATTTAAAATATATAAAACTTTTAATTAAAAAAAAGAAAGTAAAAACTCTTGAAACGTAGTCTTTCAAAAAGAACCTTTTATTAAGCAGAAGTGACAGCAATGGATTCAAAGCAACATCTGAATACCCTTAGGCAAAACAAGTAGGATTAAAGCAGTAGAGACCCCTCCCTTAAGCCAGAATGCAGATTTTAGCTAATACACAAGTGTGAAGATGTTTTCTTTACCAGTTGCCCTGAGAACCCGGATAAACATGTATTCACATCATTATCTTTTAAAGTGAAACAGCCCACATGGCTGTCATAAACATTCCTCAACGTTAAGGAAATCTCAGGGCTCTTTGGCGCCAGGATATAGGTTGTAAAATATCTGTTGACATAGGCAATGCTAGTAAATCGAATCCAAGTCTCCCCCTTCTCCCAATTGAATGGCAGGATCACTTTTAGGGATCTGACATAAGGTTCCTTTTAAACTGAAGCCATTTTTCCTCAACCGTTGCTTCCCATGCTTGTCCTTCCTACAACCCCGCCTTCCTCTTGGGCTCATTCACCCTCAAGTGCCCATTGCTCTCAGTACTGCTGTCAGGGCTTCCCACTTCGTCATCTCCAGTGGACCACACCACGGTGCTCTAAAGCTTGCCGCCGTTGCCTCCTCATGGAGATTTTTATTTTATTTTATTTTTTATTTTAATTGAATTTCTATACCGCCCTACTCCCGAAGGACTCAGGGCGGTGTACAGCCATGAAATAAAACACATAAATATACAAAATTTAAAATCAAATAAAATAAATTAAATAAATTTGGCTGAATTTATATCCATAATTTAAAATACCCATAATTTTAAAATACAATTAAAAATTTAAAATTTTCATTTAAAAGGGAGAAAATTTAGGCGAGGCCCGCTTGATGAAATAAAAGCGTCTTCAACTCGCGGCGGAAGGTGCGCAGATCCGGGATCCTCCGTATCTCTGGGGGGAGCTCATTCCAGATCGTCGGTGCCCCCACAGAGAAGGCTCTCCCCCTAGGGGCCGACAGCCGACATTGTTTGGCCGACGGCACCTGGAGGAGCCCTTCTCTGTGGGAGCGTACTGGTCGGTGGGAGGCTGTTGGTGGTAGTAGGCGGTCCCGTAGATAACCAGGTCCTAAGCCATGGAGTGCTTTAAAGGTGGTAACCAGAACCTTGAAGCGCACCCGGAAGACCACCGGGAGCCAGTGCAGCTCGCGCAGGAGAGGTGTTACATGGGAGCTCCATGTTGCTCCCATAACCACCCGCGCGGCGGCACTCTGCGCCAGTTGGAGCCTCCGGGTGCACCTCAAGGGGAGCCCCATGTAGAGAGCATTACAATAGTCCAGACGAGAGGTGACGAGGGCATGAGTGACTGTGCGTAACGAGTCCCGATCTAGAAAGGGACGTAACTGGCGAATCAGGCGAACCTGATGAAAAATCCTTCCGGTCACGGCCGTCAAGTGCTCTTCTAAAGACAGCCGTGAATCCAGGAGGACGCCCAAGTTACGAGCCCTTTCCGTGGGGGCCAATGATTCGCCCCCAATAGCCAGCGATGGCACCAGCTGACTATATCGGGACGTCGGAAACCACAGCCACTCGGTCTTGGATGGGTTGAGCCTGAGCCCGTTTCTCCCCATCCAGATCCGTACGGCCTCCAGGCACTGGGACATCACTTCAAGGGCATCGTTGGGGTGATCTGGGGTGGAGATGTACAGCTGAGTGTCGTCAGCGTACAGATGGTACTTCACCCCGAAACCACGGATGATCTCGCCCAGCGGCTTTACATAAATGTTGAACAGGAGGGGCGAGAGAACCGATCCCTGCGGCACCCCACATATAAGGGGCCTCGGGGTCGATCTCTGCCCCCCTGTCAACACAGACTGCGACCGGTCAGAGAGAAAGGAGGAGAACCACCGTAAAACGGTGCCTCCCACCCCCAACCCTTCCAGCCGGTGCAGCATGATACCATGGTCGATGGTATCAAAAGCCGCTGAGAGGTCTAACAGGACCAGGACAGAGGAACAACCCCTGTCCCGAGCCCTCCAGAGATCATCAACCAACGCGACCAATGCCGTTTCCGTGCTGTACCCAGGTCTGAAGCCCGACTGGAACGGATCCAGATGCTGAGATGCGGCAGATGGAAGGCTAAGAGTGACATTGTGTGTGTTTTTTCCTCAGGGCCATGGGTAGACCATGAAGTCTCTGAAGCCCGGGCTTCTAGGGATGGGTGGTGGCGGCAGCACAGGCACATGGGCAGGATCCTTGCTGCTGGCCACCGGTGGCTTGACTGGGGTGGTTTTAATAACCAAGACCAAAATGCACTTTGGGGAACTTCGCAGACACACAATAACAGGCGGAGGGCCCAGAAGCTTAGACATGCTGCGTCAGTCGGAGATTCTTGCTTCTCGATCCATGGTCGTTCTGCTCACTGCGGTTATCCACGAAGGTAAGACCAATGGCAGGGGAGGGAGACCTGCTCTGGGCCTGCCGTTCTCGGCTGAAGGGTGCAGGTCTCCTCGGTGAGGGCAGATGAGACTCGGCTGCCTTTCAGGCCCAGCTCTTGCCTTCCATGGGGCCTCTGGGTGGCTGCTGCCCTCTCACCCTCCCCTCTGCCTCGGGTCCCGCATCCAGCCTGTGATGGGGGGATGCGCCGCTTTCAGGCCAGCCCAGCCAGTGGGTGAGTGAGCAGGCAGCCCTCAGGAGAGAGCGCTGCATTGGGGCCAAGTCTGCTGCGGTGCCACAAGGTGTGCACATGCAGTCCTGGGACATCCACCTGCCCACCAGGAGCTACTAGTTCAGCCGAACCAATGCGAACCGGCTGAATCACACTACTGATCCAATTGTCTCTATTAAATGAGCCTTGTAACCTTCTGACAGAGTGAAGCATCTTTTTTCCTAGAAACTGGAGGAGGGCTGACATTAGGCCAGATCTGCAGAATCAGTCAACCCGGAGCCACCAAACTACAGTGGTGACTGCATAACTGATGTTGTATCACAAGAGTAACCAAGAGGAGGCTGACACCTGGGAAGAGGCAGCTGCCAGACCCCATGGCTGAGCAGACCCTCTGGAAAGGCTAAGGTTAGTGATGAGCAAAAGGTAGTCAGTGGGCAGCAGCCAGAAAGAAGAATGGGATGAAAGATTATCTCACCCAGGAAGGCAGAAAAACCCATTGAAAACAATCATGCATGGATCTCAAGGAATCAGGCCCCAGTGACTCAGATTATGATGGCATGCTGATCAAGCAAGCCATGGAAGCATTGAAGGGGGCCATGGACAAGCTTCCAGCATGAGAAACTCTGGCCTATATATCCTTGTAGGCTACTCCAGCGCCAGAGATCAAGCAGGGGATGGAGCAGTGGTGGCCTCCACAGCAGAGGGGCTGCCAGGAGCCCAAGCCCTGCTCCTCATACTTCAATAAGTATCTGCTCCAGCCACTGCATCCCCCCTACCAATTTGGGCCAGACAGCCCAGACAGTGTGACACCAACCCCACCTCTCGGTGTGAAATTCAATGGAGACCTGGGGACCTGGGATTTTTCATTGCCCACGTCTGGACCTACATGCAGCAATGCAGGACCAACATAGCAACCAAAGGAGCCAAGATGATGGTGGTGATGCTGGCACTAGAGAGCACTGCAGTGAAGTGAATGGTTGCCTTCCGCAATGATGATACCCTGGAGCTGTGCAACTTTATGCTGTGCACTTTATGATGACAGTCCATAGGAGATTATGATGACAAGATCCATTAGGTGAGCACAAAGCCCAAACCAAAATCAAAACCATCAGCCAGGGGCACTGATTGTGGCTGTTTACACTGAAGAGTTCCATGATCTGGCATGCAGACTGACTGATTGGCCGCAGAACCTGTTCATCAAGGGTTTTCAGGATGGGCTCTTCTAAGTATACTATGTCCACAGCATTTTGCTGGTCTACTAATTTAGTCCCTTTTCTGAAAGAAAGAATGAAATAAGATTGGTTTGCCATGATCTGTTTTTAACAAACCAGTACTGGCTTCTAGTTATAACTCTGTTTCTGATGTTTGCAGGTCTTGTTTTTTTATTACTTTTTCTTCCCAGGTATTGATTGATTGATTGATTGATTGATTGATTGATTGATTGATTGATTTGATTTGATTTGATTTGATTTGTATACCGCCCTTCTCCAGCAGGACTCAGGCCAGTGAACAGCCGAGATAAAACAGAGCATAGAAAATTTAAAAAACAATTTAAAAGGTAATTAAATAATTTCGGTCCACAATTTAAAACAACCCAATTAAAACCAATTTAAATTAAAACCAAAACGGATGGGATCAAGCCAGCCCGGCTAGGTGAAATAAATGAGTTTTCAGGGCCCAACGAAAAGTTCGGAGGTCTGATATCATGCATATCTCTAGGGGAAGGTTGTTCCAGAGGGCAGGTGCCGCCACAGAGAAGGCTCTCCCCCTGGGGGTCGCCAGACGACATTGTCTGGCGGATGGCACCCTGAGGAGGCCCTCTCTGTGCGAGCGTACTGGCCGGTGGGAGGCTATTTGCGGCAGAAGGCGGTCTCGTAGATACCCCGGCCCTAAGCCATAGAGCGCTTTAAAGGTGGTCACCAACACCTTGAAGCGCACCCGGAAGACCACCGGGAACCAGTGCAGCTCGCGCAGGAGAGGTGTCACATGGGAGCGCCCCATCGCTCCCATAATCCCCTGCGCAGCCGCATTCTGGACCAGCTGGAGCCTCCGGGTGCACCCCAAGGGGAGCCCCATGTAGAGAGCATTACAGTAGTCCAGGCAGGAAGTGACAAGTGCCTGAGTGACCGTGTGTAGGGAGTCCCGATCCAGAAAGCGACGCAACTGGCAGATCAGGCGGACCTAATAAAAAGCCCCCCTGGCCACGGCCGTCATATGCTCTTCTAAAGACAGTTGTGCATCCAGGAGGACACCCAAGTTGCGAGCGCTCTCCGTGGGGGCCAATGATTCGCCCCCAATATTGATGTTAGGCTGATTGGTCTATAGTTTCCTGGGTCTGATTTTTTCCCAATTTTTTCCCAACATCAACTCTTTCCCAATTCTCAGTAGTTCCCAGGTGCTCCAAGATTTTTGAAAGATATGGTACAATGGTTCTGAGATAACATCTGCCAGTTCCTTCAGAACTCTGGGATGTACAGTTATGTTTTTGGTAGATTGGATTATAGTTTCTTTTTGTGTGAAGACTGATGCAAAAAATGAGCTAAGCAGCTTTGCTTTCTCTCTATTTCCTGTTACTTGCTTGCCATCTTCTACTTTAGTGGACTGCTTCCTTGGTTTTTTTTTTTTTCCTTATTATTTATATGTGGAAAGAAACTTTTAAAAAGATATATTTGACTTTTGTTGCAAGTCTTTATTCATTGTGAGCCTTTGCTTTCCTAACTTCACCTTTGCAGATTTGGGCTATCTGCTGATATTTTTAGTTATGTGTCTCTCTTTACATGTTTTGTACTTGTGCTTTTTGTCACAAAGAGAGGTCTTTGTGCAACCATGCTGGTTTCTTCTTGGATTTCTTGTTTTTCTTTTTCAGTGGTATTGTGCTGAACTGGGCTTTTATGATCACATTTTTCAGATTGATCTAAAAAATCACTCTGAATTTTTCCCCTGGTGTCCTTTAGGATTTCCTCATTTAGGAAATCCTTTAGGCTTTCCATCCATGGAATTTTTCTTCGGCTTTCTCTGAGTTAAAATAATATCTTTTAAAGTTTAACACACTGGTTCGGTTATGTAACAGATGTAACAGATTAAAAGAGTTGGAGAGACCTTATAGTTCATCTGGTCCAGCCCTCCACTCAAGCAGGAGACCCTACACCATTTCTGACAAATGGCAGTCCAATCTTTTCTTGAAAGTTTCAAGTGATGAAGCTCCCAAAACTTCCGAAGACAAGCTGTTCCATTGCTTGATTATTCTCACTGTCAGAAAGTTCCTCCTCATTTCTAGGTTGAATCTCTCCTTGGTCAGTTTCCATCCATTATTCCTTGTCTAGCCTTCAGGTGCTTTGGAAAACAGCTTGACCCCCTCCTCTTTGTGGCAGCCCCTCATGTATTGGAAGATTGCGATCATGTCTCCCCTGGTCCTTCTCTTCACCAGACTAGCCATGCCCAGTTCATGTAACCGTTCTTCATATGTTTTAGTCTCCAGTCCCCTAATCATCCTGGTTGCTCTCCTCTGCACTTTTTCTAGAGTCTCAACATCTTTTTTATAGTGTGGTGACCAAATCTAGATGCAGTACTCTAGGTGTGGTCTTACTAGGGCTTTATAGAGTGGTATTAGTACTTACTTGATCTTGATTGTATCCCTCTATTAATGCAATTTAGGATTGCATTGGCTATTTTGGCTGCCGCTGCACACTGCTGGATCATATTTAGCTGATTGTCCACTAAGACTCCAAGATCCCTCTCACTGTCACTGCTATTAAGCCTGGTTTCCCCCAGTTCATATATGTGCTTTTGGTTTTTCTTACCTAAGTGTAGGATTTTACTTTTCTCTACATTTAATTTCATTTTGTTAGATAGGGCCCAGTGTTCAAGTCTGTCAAGATCCAGATGGATCTTGAGCCTATCATCCAGGGTGTTAGCTATTCCTGCCAGCTTAGTATCATCTGCAAATTTGTGAGTTCCCCTTCTATTCCCTCATCTAAGTTGTTTATGAAGATATTGAAGAGTACTGGGCCTAAGACGGAATCTTATGTCACCCCACTGCTTACTTCTCTCCATGTAGACTTAGACCCATTAAGGACTACTCATTGAGTACAGTTTGTCAGCTAGTTGTGAATCCATCTGGTGGTGAAGCTATCTATCCCACTTTTCTCTAGCTTATGAAGAAGTAGGTTGTGGTCTACTTTGTTGAATGCCTTGCTGAAGTCTAAGTATATTATGTCCACAGTATTTCCCTGGTCTACTAATTTAGTGACTATGTTGAAGAATGAAATAAGATTGGTTTGGCATGATCTGTTTTTAACAAACCTGTGCTGACTGCTAGTCAGTGGTGGGATTCAATTTTTTTTAACAACCGGTTCTGTGGGCGTGGCTTAGTTGGGGGTGTGGCTTGGTGGTCATGTGATTGGGTGGGCGTGGCTAGCTGGTCATGTGACCGGTGGGCATGGCTATCTGCATAAGGAATACAGAGGGCTGAAAAAAGTCATTTCTGACTGGACCTCGCACTTTTGACTGGTCCTCGCACTTATGACCATGCTCACATTTATGCCCATTGCGGCATTCTTAACAACCGTGTCACTCATTTCACAACTGCTTCTCTTCATCATGGTGACAAGATAGGGCAAAAACGTAAAATGTGAGGACAGTCGTAAGTTCGAGGACTGGTCAAAAGTGCGAGGACCAGTCAGAAATAACTTTTTCAGCCCTCTGAGTAGTCCATATGCACAAAAGGACTACCCAGAGGGCTGAAAAAAGTGATTTCTGACAGGCCCTCGCACTTTTGACCGGTCTTCGCACTTATGACTGGTCATCATTTATGCCCATTGTAGCATTCTTAACAACCGTGTCACTCATTTCACAACTGCTTCTCTTCACCATGGTGACAAGATAGGGCAAAAACGTAAAATGTGAGGACAGTCGTAAGTTCGAGGACTGGTCAAAAGTGCGAGGACCAGTCAGAAATAATTTTTTCAGCCCTCTGAGTAGTCCATATGCATAAAAGGATACAGCAATAGAGAGGGATGAAGGAAGGGAAGGGAAATTAGAGTAGGAGTGAGGGTAAGAGAGGGAGGAAGAGAGGAGGAGAAGGAGAAAGGAAGAGGAAGTAGGGAGGAGAAGAAGAAGGGGAGGAAGAGAAAGTAAGAAGGAAAGAAAAGAGAGAGGTGGTAGGTTTGAGGAGAAAGATTGCTGTACAATAAAAAAGATGAAAGGGAAGAAAGCCAACCCCAAACAAATATAAAGATATTAAGATAAAGAATGAATTGTTAAACTTTAAAGAATAAAAGAGAACAAATATGAATAAATAGCAATAATTAGAAACACACATACAAACATACAATGTATTTTCTTTGAACAGAGTATTTGGCCGGTTCACAAATTTAAACAGTGTTTAGTCATTTCAATTAAATTTACAATTTCTATATTTCCTTTTTGCCATATTTATTCCTCCTCTATTTTTGTAAAAAACCAATATTACCCTTCATCTTCATCTCTAATCTTAATTAAATTCAATTTTTCCCTTCTATTCTATATTATACCCCTTCCCATTGTCATCTATTTTTATATCCATCCTCACATTGGTTAATTATGTAATATTACAGTTGTTTAATATAAATTCAATATAAATTCAATATAAATTTTAATATAACTCAATTAGTTATATAACTACCTTTTTTGTATATTAATCAATATGAACATGAATATTCCAATTATTTCCATGCAATCCAATTTCTTACAAATCAATTAATTATATTACCAATAATAATAAACCAAATAATTTCCCCCATATATTCCTCCAAACCACAACTTAACCATTTCTGCTTTCAACACAATATACAATTAATAGTATCTCAATTATTACAATTCCCTAGTTAAATAGAGCTTTTTTTCTTTTGTGTTTTAAAATCTTGAACTCTCCTCTTTTTCCCTAAATTTCCCATTGTTTGCACCTACCTTTTTTGGTGAGGAAAAAGAAAAGAAATCTGCCTGCCTAATTTTCCAACGTTGCAACAACAGCAAAGCCAACAGCCTTCTTTACTTTCTGTTTTGTTTTTCAGCATAGCTAGGGGAAAAAAATCAGCACTCTTTGCAAGCAAGCAGCAGAGCCCTGAGCAAAACAGCTGAGAGCAAATCAGCTGAGAGTCGGGAGCCGATCTAAGCAAGGGCTAATTAGCCTATGCTGAAGCTCCGCAGGCCAATAAAATTACAAAAAAACACCGAACCCTTTGTTAAATTGCTGGCTCACCCGCCCCTCGCCCACCACTATTTATTGGCAATAAATAGTGGTGCGGAGGGGCGGGGCAAGGGGTGGGGTGAGCCAGCAATTTAACAAATGGTTCGGCCGAACCCCCTAGAACTGGCAGAATCCCACTACTGCTGCTAGTTATTACTTTACTCATCTCTAGGTGTTGGCAAATCTGTTTTTTATTATTATTATCTTTTCCAGTATCTTCCCAGGTATTGATGTTAGGCTGCTTGGTCTGTAGTTTCCTGGGTCTGTTTTTTTCCCCTTTTTTGAAGATGGGAACCACATCAGCTCTTTTCCAGTCCTCTGGTAGTTCCCCGGTGGTTCCAGGATTTTTGAAAGATGTGATGCAATCGTTCTGAGATGACATCTGCCAGCCCCTTTAGAAATCTGGGATGTAATCCATCAGGTCCTGGTGATTTGTATTCATCAAGATCAGACAGGTGTTCTCTTACTATTTTTTTTTTTTTTTTGCTTATTTTAACTTTATTTCCAGTCTGTTTTTTATAGTTATGTTTCTGGTAAATTGGGCTATAGTTTCTTTTTGCATGAAGACCGATGCAAAGAATGAGTTAAGCAGATCTGTTTCTCTCTGTTGCCTGTTACTTCCTTGCTGTCTTCTCTCTTTTTTTTTATTGAAAAGTTTTACAAAAAAAATACAAAAAATTTTCTTCCCCCATGTTCCCCCCACTCTTTCCCCCCCTCATCCCACCCTCCCCCCCAGACTTCCCAGAGCAAAATACAAGGTATTTCATTTAATCAATCATAAACTAGATTAATCTACTTATCCTCAAAGTACTAACTCCCCCCCTGAAACCTTAACTCCACTATAGATAACCTAATACTTCTAATACTAACATTCATTCATAAGCTATTTGATATTTTCTTGTCTGATACTTATTTTGAATATAATCAATCCATCTTCTCCATTCCGATACGTATCTTTCTTGCATGTGGTCCTTCAAGTACGCTGAGATTTTCGCCATTTCTGCTAGGTTTGTTACTTTCAATATCCACTCTTCAATAGTAGGCAAAGAGTCCTTCTTCTAATATTGAGCTACCAACAGCCTAGCTGCTGATATTAAGTTCAAAATCAATTTAGTCTCTGATACTGTGCAGTCCGTAGTTATACCCAGTAGAAACAATTGAAGAGTAAATTTCAACCTTCTTTTCAAAATGTTCTGCATCACCCACCAAATTTTTATCCAAAATGCCTTGATTTTCTTACAAGTCTACCATATATGATAATAGGTTGCATCATTACATTCACATCTCCAACATTTAGCTTGCAAATTCGAGTACATACATGATAATTTTTTAGGGTCTAAGTGCCATCTATAAAACATTTTATAAAAATTCTCTCTCAAATTTTGTGCTTGCGTAAATTTAATATTTCTGACCCAAATCTTTTCCCACGTTTCCATCATCACTGGTTCCTGAAAGTTTTGTGCCCATTTTATCATACAATCCTTAACCAATTCCATTTCTGAATCTATTTCCAATAATGCATTACACAACCTTTTAATATGCATCTGACTTTGATCTCTAATCTGTTTCACCAGATTTTCCTCATTTTGCATAACACCAATTTTTTGATTCTCCCTCCATCTAGCCTGAAGCTGACCATATCTGTATTGTAACATTACCAATTCATCATCCACTTTCTCTGTTCTGGTCATGACATCGCCCATTTTGCTTTCCAAATTTAAGTTGGCTTCATTAATTTCTTCAACTTTCCCATCAAGCTGGATAACAAGGTTTGACAATCCTGATACAGCAAAAACAATATCATCTCTTATTTTATCGTGTTCCTCTGCAACCGCTTCCTTGATCAAACTTATATCTTCCTCAATTTTCTTAAATTTCCCTTCCACCAGTAGTGTTAAATTATTCATTGCTGTGGCTTGGTTATTCATAGCTTCTCTCATTGCTGTTGCTTGATTATTCATGGCTTCTTTCATAACTTCTTTAAAATCATTAAGTGCTGCATCTTGACTCTGAGTCTGGCTCTGTGAATCAGCCGGAAGTTGTGCTTTCTGTGTCACCACTGACACAACTGGAGAACTTCCCCCTCCTTTAACAACTCCTGGTTTCACTTGTCTAGAAGCCATTTTTTTTCTCTCCCCCCCCCTTTTCTTTAAAAGCCACAAAGTCTTTAAAGATGTTTGTAATTTATAGTCTCTAATTTGCCAAACAGGGTAGTTTTTTTTTTTCCTCTTTCCTCCACAAACTCTCAGTTCCCAGCAGTTAATAGGCAGCTAATCCACTCTCCCAGCACAAAGTTCTCAAACACTTTCATTTCTGGCTTTCACTTTCAAAACCATAACAAAGACGCCATCTTCCGCCTCCAGCTCAATAAGATTCAAGTTGAAACAAAGTAACTTCGGAGTTAAGCTCTGTACTTTTAAGGCTTGTTCTCCTGTTTTCTGCTCTGCCTGTGCTTGCAATCAATCAAACTCACTTTTAAAAGCAGGATCGGATCGCGGCTTCTTGCTCTGCCTTCGTGGAGTCGTCCTGGCTCCGGAGCTTCTTGGCGGGCTGGCTGAGGAGCTCTCACCCTCCAAGCCTCTGGAAATGTTCCAGAGGGCTTTCGGGGAGCTCTACTCTCGCCCACTGGCTCTCCTCTCCTTCTTTTCCCGAAGGAGAGTTTTTCAGCCGCTAGACAGCCGATTTGCGCTGTCAAAGCAGCTTTTACGGAGACGCAGGGCTGGCAGTCTTGAAAGACCGTCCACGGAGCCTGCTGTGCCAACCGGAAGTCGCTGTCTTCTCTCTTTAATGGACTGACTGTTTCCTTGATTTTTTTTTCTTGTTACTGGAAGAAACTTTTTTTTTTGTTATCTTTGACTTTTGTTGCAAGTCTTTGTTCATTTTGCGCCTTTGCTTTCCTAACTTCGTCTTTGCAGATTCTGACTGTCTGCTGATATCCTGCCTTAGTTATGTGTCCCTTTTTCCATTTTTTGTACTTGTCCTTTTTGTCTTTCAATTTGTCAGAGAGATCTTTGTGCAGCCATGCTGGTTTCTTCTTGAATTTCTTGGTTTTTTTTTCTCAGCAGTATTCCACTGGTCTGGGTTTTTATGATTGTATTTTTCAGAGTTTCCCAAGATTCTTGAGTTGTTTTCCCCTTTAGGATTTTTATCCAAGGAATCTTTCCCAAGTTCTCTCTGAGTTTATTAAAATCAGCTCCTTTAAACTCTAAGACTCTGGTATCATTTTGTTCTACTGCTTGTGTTTGCATTATGTTGAATTCTAGTATGACATGGTCACTTTCACCCAAGGTTCCTGCAGTTTCAACTCCCTCTATCACTTCTTCTCTGTTTTTAAGTATTAAGTCCAGTATGGCTGTCCCTCTAGTTCCCTTCTCTACCTTTTGGACAACAAAGTTGTCAGCTAGGTTGGTTAGGAACCTATTTGATTTTTCACTTGGTGCAGAATTAATTTTCCAATTGATATCAGGGTAATTGTAGTCCCCCATTACTATTGTCGTGTGTTTCCTACATATGTTTGTTAATTGGTTGGCAAAAAGGGTATCTATTTTTTCTGCTTGATTGGGTGGCCTATAGTATACACCTATGGCCATGTCATTCTTTTTGTCTTTTATGTTTTTTTTTATTGCAAAAGTTTTACAATTACATTTTCTCCCCCTTTTTCCCCCCCCCACCACCCACCCCAAACTTCCAAACCTCCCTAACCCTCCCTAACCCTCCCCTCCCCCCAGACTTCCACACAATATACTCATATCCGATACAAAACCCCCCTTAGTATAAAACTTGTATAAAACTTGAACCCCTCCCTCCCCCTTATAATTTCTCTTTTTATCTTCATTACATTAAAAAATTTCTAATACATTATTTTCAAGTAAAAGCTATTTGATACTTCCTAGTTTGATATTTGTTCTGAACATATTCTATCCACTTTTTCCATTCCCATTCATAAGTCTCTTGTGAACAATCTTTTAAGTATGCTGAAATCTTCGCCATCTCTGCAAAACTGGCCATCTTCAAAGTCCATTCCTCAATAGTGGGCAAGGCTTCATTCTTCCAGTATTTACCTATCAACAATCTTGCTGCTGTTATCATATACAATATCAATTTTGTTTCACCCAATGTAAAACCCTTAACTATACCCAATAAAAACAGTTGTGGAGAAAATTGAATTTTTTTCTTCAAAACATTCTGCATGACCCACCAAATTTTTATCCAAAAAGCCTTAACTTTCCTACAGGTCCACCAAACATGATAATACGTAGCATCCAAACATTCACATCTCCAACATTTTGGCTGAACATTAGGGTACATACATGACAACTTTTTGGGATCTAAATGCCATCTATAAAACATTTTATAGAAATTTTCCCTCAGGTTCTGCGACTGTGTAAATTTAACATTCTGAACCCAAATTTTTTCCCATGTTTCCAACATCACTGGTTCTTCGAAATTTTGTGCCCACTTAATCATACAGTCTTTAACTAATTCAGTTTCTGAGTCCCTTTCTAGCAAAACATTATAAAGCCTTTTGATATGCATTGGACCTTTCTCCCTTATATGTCTAACCAATTCTTCCTCATGCAACATAATACCAGTTTTTTGGTCCTCTTTCCATCTCAATTGTAATTGATTATATTGTAACCAAGTTAAATTAATCCCTTCGTCCAACAGTGTCTGCAATGTCTTCAGCTGCCATCTGCCCGCATCTGTAAAAAGAACCTCTTTATATAAAACCCCCCCGAGTGACATTATATTTGTATTCCACAAAGTATGACCAAGATCCAGCCATAGCGGTATTTTATAACTTTTTGTCTTTTATGTTGATCCATATGCATTCTACAACACTGCACCTCTGAGGAAAAGAGGAGGTGGTGAAGCCTTAGCTTCACCCAGGAGGGGACTGTGGAGGGACACACGTCATATACCCCTGTCATCTTTGCTGCTGCCACTTTTGCTCTCAGCTTCTTAGTTTCTTCCATGGAGGAAATTGATCTTGAAGAGCTGAAAGATGTTTCCTTAGTTTGCCACCAAGGAAGAGGCTCACCTGCCTGGCCGGGAAGCTGCATGGCTACTCTGGCTGGGAGAATGCTATTCCCCCTGGCCAGAAGGCTGCATAGCCACATTAGCTAGAAAGAGGTTCGCCTGCTTGGCCGGGAAGCTGCATGGCCACATTCCCCATTCTCCCAGCCAGCGTGGCCATACAGCTTCCTGGCCAGGTGGGTGAGCATCCTCCTGGCCAGTGTGGCTTCTTAGCCAGTATTCAGAGGCAAACAGAAAGATCTGGGAAGCTCTGGAAAACACTGGAAGCAGTGCTGGAGGCCGGGGACAGTGGGGGGTAGCTAGCTAGGCTGCAGCCAGCGCTGCTGCCCGGTATGGAGCCATGCCGGCAGCTTACCCATCCAGGTGAGCCGAGGGACAATGGGGGGGGGCGGCCAGCTAGCTAGGCCGCAGCCAGCCCTGCCACCTGGGATGGAGCCGCACCAGCGGTGAAGCCAGCCAGGCGAGCTCCGGGGATGGTGGGAGGGGTCGTGGCAAGCTCTGGGGATGGTGGGGGAGCTAGCATGACTTGCAGGCTTACCTGTAAGCAGGCAGGTTAGGGCCACTCAGTTGGGGTGCAGGCACCATGTGGGAAGGCAGCTTGGGCAGGCAAGCTACAGAACAGAGACGGTGCGCATGCGCAAGCGAGGACCCAGTGTGCCACAGAGGCAGTGATGAGTGACTGGGTTGGGTTGGGTTGGGTTGGGTGGGGTGGGGTGAGCGGGCAGGTGGGGCGAGCAGGCTGGTGGGGGCAAGCAGGGCCAACCAGAGGTGGTCTTTGCTGATTCTCTGAACCAGGTAAAATTTCTGCTACTGGTTCACCTGAACCGGTCCAAACCAGCTGAATACCACTTCTGGCGGTCACTCTCACCCCAAATTTCAATTCCCTCTATCACTTCTTCTCTATTAGTAAGAATTAGATCCAGTATAACTTTACTTCTAGTTCCCTCCTCTACCTTTTGGATGACAAATGTATCAGCTAAATTGGTTAGGAATCTCTTCAATCTCCTATTTCTTGCAGAATTGCCGGTGGGAGGCTACTGGTGGCAGTAGGCGGTCCCGTAGATAACCAGGTCCTAAGCCATAGAGTGCTCTAAAAGTGGTAACCAAAACCTTGAAGTACACATGGAAGACCACCGGGAGCCAGTGCAGCTCGTGCAGGAGAGGTGTTACATGGGAACGCCATGTCACTCCCGTAACCACCTGCACGGCCGCACTCCGTGCCAGTTGGAGCCTCCAGGTGCTCCTCAAGGGGAGCCCCATGTAGAGAGTTTTACAGTAGTCCAGGCGGGAAGTGATGAGGGCATGAGTGACCGTGCATAAGGAGTCCCGATCCAGAAAGGGATGCAACTGGCAAATCAGGCGAACCTGATGAAAAATCCTTCCGGTCACAGCCGTCAAGTACTCTTCTAAAGACAGCCGTGAATCCAGGAGGACGCCCAAGTTGCGAGCCCTCTCTGTGGGAGCCAGCGATTCACCCCCAATAGTCAGTGATGGCACCAACTGACTATATCGGGATGTCGGAAACCACAGCCACTCGGTCTTGGATGGGTTGAGCCTGAGCCTGTTTCTCCCCATCCAGATCCACATGGCCTCCAGGCACCGGGACATCACTTCAAGGGCATTGTTGGGTGGTCCAGGGTGGAGATGTACTGCTGAGTGTCGTCAGTGTACTGATGGTACTCCACCCCGAAACCACGGATGATCTCGCCCAGCAGCTTTACATAAATGTTGAACAGAAGGGGCGAGAGGACCGACCCTTGTGGCACCCCACATATGAGGCACCTCGGGGTTGACCTCTGTCCCCCTGCCAACACAGACTGTGACCGGTTGGAAAGAAAGAAGGAGAACCACCGCAACACAGTGCCCCCAACCCCTAACTCTTCCAACCAGTGGAGCATGATACCATGGTCGATGGTATCAAAAGCCGCTGAGAGATCTAATAGGACCAGGACAGAGGAGCAACCTCTGTCCCAAGCCCTCCAGAAATCATCAACCAATGCGACCAATGCCGTTTCCGTGCTGTACCCAGGCCTGAAGCCCAACTGGAACGGATCCAGATACACCATTTCATCCAGGTGCTGGGGGAGCTGTCGCGCAACCACACTCTCAACAACCTTTGCCACAAAGCGAAGGTTGGAAATCAGACAATAATTTGACAACACTGCCGGGTCCAGGGAAGGCTTCTTGAGGAGAGGGCTCACCACCGCCTCTTTCAAGGCGGTGGGGAAGTCACCCTCACCCAATGTTTAGTTTAGTATAGTTTATTGGATAGCCCGAAGGCCTTTTCAAACAAAACAGAAGAGAAAAAGGGAAAAAGATAAAACAGTTACAAAAATAGCAATCTAAAAATATATGATAGATGACATTAAAATTTTACCATATCAAATTTCAATAGCTAAGTTGCCAAGACTAGAAGACTAGATAACCCAAATAGGATAGCTCCTCTCTAACTGAGCTCATCTTTCTTACAATCGATAAAATTTTCCTTGATATAACTGGCTCGTATTGCCGTCAACCTTTTAAGGTATCGAGTGATCGCTCTTACCAGGGGAGGAGAGTCAGCCCTCAACAGAAATGCTAATTTTTGGCTTATATTCCAGTGGGGAAATTTATTTATAATTGGGGACAGATATTGATTTCTAACTTCCTGATAGAGACTACATTCGAATATTATATGCGCCGTGTCCTCCACGACGTTTACCCCACATATGCATATTCTTTTGTCATACGGGATTTTCCGATAACAGCTGAATCTAACATTGGTATCTAGAAGTTCAAATCTAAACTTAACAAACAACTGTCTCTCCACTGATGGCATTTCTAAATATAAATACTTTTCCAGGGTGAAAGTTGTTTTAACTGCTGTCAGCAGTTTAAGGGAATGATTAGTTGAAAGGGTTGCCATATCCATTTGCCCATGTATATCTTTAATCTGTTGTTTAACTTGGTTCAGTGTGTCACACAACGGGAACCCTACGCCATATCGGTTCAATATTTCTGACAGCCGGGTTAGCCAGGAATACCTTTGAGGATTTGAAATCTGCTGTTCCTCTAGACATATTTTAGGGAGTCTGCTGGCATCCATCTGGGTCATTTTTAGCCAGTAGGCTACCGCCCTAGTGATTGTATAGGTGTACAGTGAGAAATGTCCCAATTCAGCTCTGACGGCTGCAGCTGAAGTGGAATTGTTTACCCCAAGCATCCTCCTTAACAGATTATTTTGAGTTCTCTCTAATATGGGGGCCTCTGTAAGACCCCAAATTTCAGCACCATAGAGCATGATCGGAACAAGTTTAGCCTGAAAGACTTTACGAAGAGGTAAAATGGAGGTTGGTTGGATTCGTTTACTTAATTTAGATACAAGGCTTGCTCCTGCTCTAACCTTTTGAGAAAGGTATTGATGGTGCGGAGTCCAACCTCCTGCACTGGAAAAAAACAATTCCAAGATAAGTATATTCAATTTTTGTGTCGTTAATCTGCCAATTGTTCAATTTTTGTGTCGTTAATCTGCCAATTGTGCTTTTTATTCTTGTTGCCAAAGACTAAAACTTTTGATTTATAGTCAAGTGGTTTGCAGTACAGTAACGTGTGAGCTTGTCAAGAAGTCTCCTCATTCCTATTTGGGTTCTAGAAAACAACACTAAGTCATCGGCATACATTAATATGTTAATAAATCTAGAGCCTATTTGGGGGCTGTGCGTCATAAGATCATCCAGCTGCGCTGGGATATCATTTATATAAAGGTTAAAAAGAGTAGGGCCCAGCAGGCAGCCCTGCCTCACTCCTCTAGTTGTCGGTATGCTGTTTGTTGAGGCCCCATTTGCTGCATATCTGACTCTAATTGCCGTATTAGTATAGAGAATCCTGATCAACAAAATAAGTCTGGGGTCCATCCCCATAACTTGTAGTTTCCTCCACAAATGGTTCCTATCTATAGAATCAAAAGCAGCAGTAAGATCAATAAAGGCGGTATACAGCTTTTTCCCTTGGGTCTTGTATTTATTAATTAAGTGGGAAAGGACAAAACAATTGTCTATGGTAGACCTACCTGATCTAAAACCTGCCTGCTTATTTGCCAGAATTTCCTTATTCAAGGACCAGTCCTCTATTTTATTTAGGAGATGTTTCGTATACATTTTTGAAATTATATTAAGAAGACTGATGGGGCGGTAGTTGGATGGGGCGGCTCTGTCACCTTTCTTAAAAATTGGAAAAACTATAGCTAACCTCCACCCTTCAGGGATTATCCCTACTTTATCGATATAAGTAAACAGTGCTACCAGCACCGGTACCCAAAAGTCAATGTTGGACCTAAAGAGTTCAGGAGGCAACAAGTCCTCTCCAGGGGCCTTCCCGGCCTTTAAGGATTGAATTATATGCTTAACTTCGGTAGGGGTAACTGGTGTCCATTCCGGACATTTCCTTAATTCTTGCTGGAGGATATCCAATTGCAAGACATTTGTTGTATTGTTACCATCAAATAAAGCAAGATAGTGCTTCTCCCATTTTACTGCTGATATATCAGTGTCCATAAGTGGGGAACGTTGTTTTAATATACCGGCTATCTTATGCCAAAAGATCATAGGGAATTGGGATTTCGCTGCCATTTCTACCTCTTTCCACATCCTGGTGTTATAGCTACTTTTCTTATTTTTCAGGAGGGATTTGTATGCTCTCCTGAGTTGAACCATATTTGAATAATCACCATCCTGTCTGGATCGGTTAACTTTCTTAACTGCGGCTCTTAGATTTGACCTCAAGTTATGACAATCATCATCAAACCACTTTCTAGAGATCCCATCTACTTTTCTATCATTCTGGATCATTAAGTTCCTAAGAGTAGAAGTTAGCTCTGTATAAGCTGGCATTGGGGTGTTGTCTCCGGGCTTAGATTGGGAGATTTCCCTTACCAGGTGTCTGGCTTCGTCTGAGCCCAAATAAGTGGTAACAGATTTGACATCAAGTCTGTGCCAATATAACCTTTTATAGTTATAAACCCGGGCATTTGCTAAAGTGTCAATTTCCTCTCTTGAATGAGGCCTAACTTCTGAAGAGAGTGAAACCAGAGCCGTGATGGGAAAGTGGTCACTTTCCTCTCTAAATATAGCTCTTACTTCTGAAAAATGGTGTACTAAACTAGAGGAAGTGCAGATATAATCGATAGAGGTTGAGGTTTTGTTGGATGAGAAAGTATAGGGATATATATACCCATCACTCGAGCCGCTTAGTACTTGCATATCATTCATAAACAGGAGGGAAATTAACCTCTGGGCATATTTATTGGTCCTCTTGTCCATTGAGGACCAAGTGAACTCATTATAAAAGTATCCAGTTGGTACCAGGCCTCGGTTAGCATAGCTCTTCATTGAGGGACCTAGTCTTGCATTAGTATCTCCAGCTAATATAATTTTTGCTTGGGGAAAGCGTCCCTTTAAGGTAGCTAATACTGAGTCTAATTCATCCCACAAATCCCTTCCTAGAAGGTGGAATGAAAAAGGAGTGATATATACATTGATTAAGATTAAGTCCATCCCCCTGTACGTACATCTAATAGGCAGAATATATTGGAATTGAGGATCTAAAGAAATTTCTTCACCCTTCCATCCCGTATCCCTTTTGACCAACGTGGTTAAGCCCCCAATTGCCCTCCCTCTTAAATTGACTTTGCCTGCTGGTTTATGCCATGAGGCAAAACCCAGTAAGCTGATCTGTGGATCATTAGTAGTCAGCCAGGTTTCTTGAAGGAGGATAAGATGATGTGTTGAAATCAATTTTATAAAATCCATCCGGTTTGCAATGCCTTTCCAGCCCGCTATATTCCAGGACAGGAGGGAAAGGCTGGGGATATAAGGTACCCTAGTTGTTGGCCATTTGTTGTCTAGTCAATCACCCCAAGGCACTACTCCTTGTGTCTCTTCCTCCCCCCTTCTGGTGGAGGGGTCTGGAATTACTACCACCGCCTTCTCTGGAGTGCCAAAGGAGTCAAAAGTGGCCTCTGTTTGTTGCGGAAGTGCCTCCTCCGTTCTTAAAGAAGATGAGACAGGTGAGGGCAGTTGCACTGTTGGGGGAGGGTGAACTTCTGCCGCTACGTTCATAGTCTTTGTTTCTTTGAAAAAAACTTTTGCCTTCCCTTCTATCCCGCTGGACGGACTTTACGACTTTAGGCCTTGTCTGCACGTGCTTTCCCCATTCTTCCGACTTGGATGGCCTTCTTGTTGAACTGCAGGCTTCTGCTAGTGAAGATCTTAATAAGTCAAATTCAATTAACATTGACCTTTGCTCCTTTGGAGACAAGGAGACAAATTCGCTGATTATAACATCCTCTGGCTTGTCGGTGCTTGCCTTCATATATGGGACCTTCCTGATCTGGCCTGCCTCCATAGTTTCTCCGGATTCTGGAGGAAAGACCCTGGAGGTAGCAGAGTGGTTCCTAGGTACCATTTTTGATGTTTGGTTAAATCCTTGTAAAAGCGGTTTAATAGGCCCACTCGAGAAGACTCTTGTAGGAATGACTTCAAATCTGAGCAGGGATCCTTTTCTTTTCATTACAGCATTCGGTATAGTATTGCTGTCAAAATGCAGTATTAGTCGGACACAATTGCTATGCTGGGGAAGTTTTTCATATCTGAGTAGATCTATTAATAAAGGATCAGATTTCAATAGCTGTGCAAGTGAGAGGATTATCCTTTCCTTTGAAGTCCATCGTCCTCTATTGCATGGGATTTTCCTTATCCTTAAAGCGATTCGTTTCTTTAACAACCTTCTTCCTTGATGAGGGTTAGCATCAGTACTTGCAATGCTTTGTTGTTTGGGTTGAGGTCTTACACCCTCCCATTCTCTCCACGCGTCAGGACGGTGTGCAATCTCACCCTCCTTAGCTGCAGAGTGAGGGCCATTTAAGAATTGGAAGATCCTCTCAATGTCTCTTTTGATCGATGTCAGTAAGTCATATATTGAATCTACTGTGTGAGCAGTTAACATACTCTGAGTACAGACCATCTCTCTGAGGTCTGAATATGTCGGAACTTCTTTTAGGCAGCTAGAAGTAAGTGAGGGGATAGAGCTTGAAAAATCACCCATTCTAGCAGGCAAGTTTGAATCTGAAATCCGGGAAGAAAACTCCCCTTCTGTATCTCCCTCTACCAGTGATACAGTCGACAGAGACAAAGTTCGAAGTTCAGATTGGAGTTCTGGATTACACCTCTCCATAAAGTCATCCAATTTAAGATGTTTAAGAGGCTTGGAGTAATTAAGTTCCGTCATAGATTCTGGGGAGAGAGAACAAGCTCTCTGCCTCTTACTTTTCTTTCCCATTCTGGTAGGCAGTTGATCCAGCTTCTCCCAGTGGAATTAAATATCGCAATAATTTATCCTCCCTCAGCCATCGTAGTTAAGGTAGGCCTTAATGATGGTCTCAGCCGAGGCACCACAGAGATAAAAACCAATCTCCTTTCCAAACAACGGCTTGTCTTTTACTCCTACTTCTTTGCTATCATCTATTTTCAGAATTGTTTAAATTGCTTAAATTATTTCACAGGGAAATATGTGGGGGAAGCAGACTAAAAGCTGATAGGGTTTCATTAAAGGCAGTCCTACCGGGAGCGTCTGCAGCCAGTTCCTTACTGTACTCGTTCCAAAAACAAACAGCTCAAAATCCCCTCCGAAGTTAGGGGCCTCCAGTGAGGTTTGTCAACAAGTCCGATAATCCGAATTTCAGGCTTTGCGAGGAGGAGTCACGGGAGTAGCCTAGACCAGGAATGCAGGTTGTAGTGTTGTTAAAATATGTCTAAAACAAACAGTAGCCACACTATATGTGCTTTGTTAGAGTCCGGTATAGATTAAAAATAGATTAAAAATGAGTTAAAAATATAAAAATACTTTAAAACGTTAAAAAAAGAAAAACCTAATTTGCTTTTGGGAGAGCTCCTTACAGCCGTTCTCCCTCCGACTAGCAGCTACAAACTATTATCCCATATCCCTCACCCAATGAAGCATTTATAATCCCCTGGAGCCAGCCTCGTGTCACCCTCCGAGAAGCCAGCACTAACCAGGAGGGACACAGGTCCAACAAACATGTGGTCGCGTTCAGTCTACCCAGAATCCTGTCCACGTCATCAGGAGTCACAGGATCAAACTCATCCCAGATAACATTCTCAAGACCTGCCTTAGTCATCCCCCCTGAAGCTACCCAGTCGGAGTCCAGGTCTTCCCGAATCTGAGTGATTTTGTCATGCAGATACTGTACAAAGTCCTCGGCTCTACCCTCCACGGGGTCCTCCCGCACTCTCTGGTGGAGCAAGGAGCGGGTCACCCTAAACAGGGCGGCCGGGCGGTTATCTGATGACGCAATAAGAGTAGCAAAATAATTACACTTTGCTGCTTTTATCGCCACTAGGTAATTCTTAATATGAGATTTTACCAGTGTCCGGTCAGATTCAGAAAGGCTGGCCCTCCAACTGCTCTCTAGGCGACTTTTCCAGTGCTTCATCTCCCTTAGCTCCTCAGTAAACCAATGAGCCAGATGAGATCGGCACTGGGTCAGAGGCCACAAAGGCACGACCTGATCCAGAGCTCCAGCAGCCGCCCTATCCCAGGCAGCCACTAGGTCTCCAGTCGAGGCGTGAGCCAGAGCCTCAGGGAATGGCCCAAGCTGCATCTGGAACCTATCAGGCTCCATCAGGCGCCTGGGGTGGAACCCTGCAGTGAGGTGCAGCGGTTCAAAGGTCAAGGCGAAGGAGAGAGTGATCCGACCATGACAAGGGCTTGGTGACTATATCCCCTATCTCAAGATCACTCAACCACTGTCCAGAGACAAAAACCAGGTCCAGCATGTTTCCCCCCCGTGTGGGTAGGGCCATGAATTAGCTGGGTCAGGTCCATAGCTGTCATGGAAGCCATGAACTCCCGAGCCACCTCAGACGTCTCACCCACGGACGGCAGTGTGTTGAGTCTCTTTTTTAGTTAATAGCTCCTTATTGTGTTCACTTTGGTTTTGGTTTCTTCCTTTAATTGGAGTTCCTCCTTTTGCTATTTAAATTTCAGGGTGGCTATCCTTGTTTCTAGACCCTTTGAATTTTTCCTCAAGTGTTTCAATTAGTTTACATTTGGTACAGATATAATTTGGGTCTTCTATGGGTGTGAGTACATACATGATACATGTTTTGCAAATCATAATAGTGTTAGATTTTTTTTCAGTTACTGTTATTGGGTGCATTTTTTAAGTGTAATTAAAGTTTTAAAATAATTTTTCTTGTTTAAAATATATAAGATGTTATGAAAATTTAAAAACTTGTAAAAGTTTGAAATTTACACAATTTAAGAATTGAAAAATTATAAAATCATTGTAAAAGTTTAGAAATTTTAAAATCTAAAGTTAATACAAATTTTAAAAATTAAAAATTATAGAAAACATAATGAAAATAATAATGTTTAAACATTTTAGAAATATGATATTTACTGTATATAAAAATTTATAATTTGAAAAACTAACAAATTTTTAAAATTACAAAATTCAGAAACCTAACCCTTTTTTATAAAATCTAAAAAACTATTTTTCTTTTTCTTAAATTGATTAACATTAGTTAATTTATGGCAGATTTTAACCTTTTGGGGTTAATTCTGTAGTAATACTTATTTTAGCTTATCACATAGCTACTGTTGACATTTCTTAACTTCTTTTACACTGCTGCTATACTCAGTTGTTACTGTTGCTATGCTTGCCCCCATCGCCTGGGTCAGTTGCTGCCTGGGTTTGCTGCTGCCTGGTCACCTGGATCTGCCAGATTGCGCTCAGCCTGCTTGCCCTCCACTACAGTATGGTCACCTGGGTCTGCTGCTGCCTGGGTCTGCCGCTGTGCCTAAGTCTGCTAGGTTGCACTGGATCTGCTGTTGCCTGTGGTTGCCCTTGCTCCACTATCCGGTTGTTCTGCTTTCTTTCCAGTCACCTGAATTCTTGCTTACCCTCTGGTCACCTGGTCACCTGGGTTCCCGTTTGATGGTTTCTCTGGTGACTTCTCTGGATGTTAGATCACAGATTCCCACCACTTGTCCCTATACTTTGTCCTTGCTCATCGGGCACTCAGTCTCTTGATTTTCCACCCCTCTCTTTATTCATCTCCTTTTCTTTTCTCCTTTTCACTTTTCCCGCCTTCTGTCTCCCTCTCCTTCTGCTCCCTCTTACTCGCTTCATCTCCTCCCCTCCTTCTTTATTTAGTTGGATATCCTTTTCTCCAGTGGTGGGATTCAATTTTTTTAACAACCGGTTCTGTGGGAGTGGCTTAGTTGGGAGTGTGGCTTGGTGGTCATGCGACTGGGTGGGTGTGCCTAGCTGGTCATGTGACCGGGTGGGCATGGCTACCTGGTTATGTGACCAGGTGGGCATGGCTATCTGCATAGGGACTACTCAGAGGGCTGAAAAAAGTCATTTCTGACTGGTCCTTCTACTTTTGACCGGTCCTCGCACTTATGACCATCCTCACATTTATGCCCATTGCGGCATTCTTAACAACCATGTCACTTATTTCTCTTCATCATAGTGACAAGCTAGAGCAAAAGCGTAAAATGTGAGGACAGTCGTAAGTTCGAGGACTGGTCAAAAATGCGAGGACCAATCAAAAATAACTTTTTCAGCCCTCTGAGTAGTCCATATGCACAAAAGGACTACCCAGAGGGCTGAAAAAAGTGATTTCTGACAGGTTCTCGCACTTTTGACTGGTCTTCGCACTTATGACTGGTCATCATTTATGCCCATTGTAGCATTCTTAATAACTGTGTCACTCATTTCACAACTGCTTCTCTTCACCATGGTGACAAGATAGGGCAAAAACGTAAAATGTGAGGACAGTCGTAAGTTCGAGGACTGGTCAAAAGTGCGAGGACCAGTCAAAAATAACTTTTTCAGCCCTCTGAGTAGTCCATATGCATAAAAGGATACAGCAATAGAGAGGGATGAAGGAAGGGAAGGGAAATTAGAGTAGGAGTGAGGGTAAGAGAGGGAGGAAGAGAGGAGGAGAAGGAGAAAGGAAGAGGAAGTAGGGAGGAGAAGAAGAGGGGGAGGAAGAGAAAGTAAGAAGGAAAGAAAAGAGAGAGGTGGTAGGTTTGAGGAGAAAGATTGCTGTACAATAAAAAAGATTAAAGGGAAGAAAGCCAGCCCCAAACAAATATAAAGATATTAAGATAAAGAATGAATTGTTAAACTTTAAAGAATAAAAGAGAACAAATATGAATAAATAGCAATAATTAGAAACACACATACAAACATACAATGTATTTTCTTTGAACAGAGTATTTGGCTGGTTCACAAATTTAAACAGTGTTTAGTCATTTTAATTAAACTTACAATTTCTATATTTCCTTTTTGCCATGTTTATTCCTCACCTATTTTTTAAGAAAAACCAATATTGCCCTTCATCCTCATCTCTAATCTTAATCAAATTCAATTTTTCCCTTCTATTCTATATTATACCCCTTCCCATTGTCATCTATTTTTATATCCATCCTCACATTGGTTAATTATGTAATATTACAGTTGTTTAATACAAATTCAACATTTTAATATAAATCAATTAGTTATTGTTGAGAGTGTAGTGGCGCGACAACTACCCCGATACCTGGATGAAGTTGTCTATCTGGATCCGTTCCAGTCGGGCTTCAGGTCACGATACAGCACGGAAACGGCATTGGTCGCATTGGTGGATGATCTCTGGATGACTCGGGACAGAGGTTGCTCCTCTATCCTGGTCCTATTAGATCTCTCAGCGGCTTTTGATACCATTGACCATGGTATCTTATTGCACCGGCTGGAGGGGTTAGGAATAGGGGGCACCGTGCTTCGGTGGTTCTCCTCCTTCCTCTCTGACCGTTCGCAGTTTGTGTTGGCAGGGGGGCAGAGGTCGACCTCGAGGCACCTTATTTGTGGGGTGCCGCAAGGGTCAGTCCTCTCACCCCTTCTGTTCAACATTTATGTAAAACCGCTAGGTGAGATCATCCGTGGTTTTGGGGTGAGTGTTCATCAGTATGCTGATGACACACAGCTATACATCTCCACCCCAGACCACCCCAATGATGCCCTTGCTGTGATGTCCCGTTGCCTGGAGGCTGTGCGGATCTGGATGGGGAGAAACAAGCTCAGACTCAACCCCTCCAAGACCGAGTGGCTGTCGCTTCCGGCATCCCGGTATAGTCAGCTGGTACCATCACTGACAATAGGGGATGAGATCTTGCTCCCCACAGAGAGGGCCCGCAACTTGGGTGCCCTCCTGGATTCACGGTTATCTTTAGAAGATCATTTGACGGCCATGGCCAGGGGTGCCTTTTATCAGGTTCGCCTGATCCGCCAGTTGTGTCCCTTTCTGGATCGGGACGACTTGCGCACGGTCACTCATGCCCTAGTTACCTCCCGTATGGACTACTGTAATGCTCTCTACATGGGGCTCCCCTTGAAAAGCACCCAGAGGCTCCAACTGGTCCAGAACGTAGCCGCACGGGTGATTATGGGCGCAGCTCGTTACGCCCATGTAACACCTCTCCTACGCGAGCTGCACTGGCTCCCGGTGGTCTTCCGGGTGCGATTCAAGGTGTTAGTTATCACCTTTAAAGCGCTCCATGGCTTAGGACCTGGGTACCTACGAGACCGTCTTTTGCCACCAATAGCCTCCCACCGACCAGTTCGTTCTCACAGGGAGGGACTACTCAGGGTACCGTCAGTCAAATTATGTCGACTGGCGACTCCCAGGGGGAGGGCCTTCTCTGTGGGGGCTCCAACCCTTTGGAATGAACTGCCCCCGGAGATACGGAATATCCCTGATCTCCGTGCTTTCCGCCGTGCCCTCAAGACCCTGATGTTCCAACAGGCAGGGCTAAACATATAAACATGTGAATGATTTTTTAAATGTTATCTAATTCTGGGTTTTATTTAATTGACCAAACTAAGTAATAATTTTAATTAGCAATTTTATGATGTTTGTGTGTCTATATTTTTCTTGACTGTACACCGCCTTGAGCCCTACGGGAGAAAGGCAGTATAGAAATATAATAAATAAATAAATAAATATTATTTTCTTTTTTGTATATTAATCAATATGAACATGAATATTCCAATTATTTTCATGCAATCCAATTTATTAATCAATTGCAATCAATTAATTATATTTACCAATAATAATAAACCAAATAATTTCCCCATATATTCCTCCAAACCACAACTTAACCATTTCTGC
Organism: Pantherophis guttatus; assembly: GCF_059756535.1. Lineage (NCBI taxonomy): Eukaryota > Metazoa > Chordata > Lepidosauria > Squamata > Colubridae > Pantherophis > Pantherophis guttatus. The sequence continues at coordinate 113,499,207 of NC_142065.1, read as the reverse complement.
TTTCAACACAATATACAATTAATAGTATCTCAATTATTACAATTCCCTAGTTAAATAGAGCTTTTTTTTCTTTTGTCTTTTAAAATCTTGAACTCTCCTCTTTTGCCCTAAATTTCCCATTGTTTGCACCTACCTTTTTTGGTGAGGAGAAAGAAAAAGAAAAAGAAATCTCTCTCCCTGCCTCATTTTGTCACGTTGCAGCAGAGCCTGCTTTACTTTCATTTTCCTTTTAACCAGGGAAAAAAAAAATCTGCTCGAGCACTCTTTGCAGCAAGCAAAGAGCTTGCAAAACAAGAGCTTGCAAACGAGCCTGCAAAACAGCTGAGAGTGAATCAGCTGAGAGTCGGAAGCTGATCTAATCATGCTAATTAACCTATGCTGAAACTGAAAGAGGCTGTTTTTTTCTTGCTGTTTGCTTGCAAGGAGGTAAGTGCTGCGAGGCACAGGTCAAAGGGGCGGGCCACCGTCCTTGCCACTTAGCCCCCCTGTCGCCCCCCTATTGCCACCCCCCTTGCCATTTACCGCCCCCCTAAGGCATCCCACCGCCCCCCAGGGGGCGGTACCACCCACTTTGGCAAGCACTGGCTTAACTACTTAACAACCGGTTCTACCAAAGTAGAATCCCACCACTGGGTCTACCCATTTATATTTGCAGTCGGTCTACTCATTTCTTTTCTTTTAACACTGATCAGCTGTAGGGTGGCTCTTTGAAGCCCCGCGGCAGCTGCGAGGCCAATATAATTATAAAAAAACACCGAACCATTTGTTAAATTGCTGGCTCGCCCACCCCTCACCCAGTGGTGCGGAGGGGCGGGGCAAGGGGTGGGGCGAGCCAGCAATTTAACAAACGGTTCGGCCGACCCCCTAGAATCTGCAGAATCCCACCACTGCTTTTCTCCCTACAATGCAGCTCTGCCTCCACCATTGTTACCATCATCTGTAGACTACCAAGTATGCAACAAGCAGAAAAAAAAGACCATTGTACATGCTTCTGTTTATTAATAGCTAACATCACATTTTTTAGGCCTAGGAACCATGCTTCTGAAATGCATCAAATCAAAAGCAATTTTGAATACAAGTAATACAAAACTGGCCAAGATCTTAGTGAGCTTTTTATTACTTTCTACTTTTCAGGATAACAATATGAATGAGGAGTTAACATTATAAGATTTAATATTAGGTCATGCTTAGAGGTTCCAATGTCTTCATTAGGTCCATTGTACATCAAATACACTTCATCTTTAGAACGAAATTCATGCACAAAGATTTCTTGTATTTCAGTCTTCTGGTTGCTGCAGTTTATCTTCAGAAAGTGCAAGCTAGGCTGATGATAAACTAGGAGACTTAATGGAACCTTATTTCTTTGCAAGGTGATTGTCCCTTTCAAGAAGAACAGATAAAGACCATCACAATGGATTGGAATTGAGTGATTCACAAGATTGACTTCCATTGTCCCATCTTTCTTCTTAATGCCAATTGGTTTCCGGTATGTGATGGAGAGATCTGCAAGAAATTTCAGAAAAAGTAATGTAGCACAGGGGAACTACAAGAAGACTGGAAAAGAGTTGGCGTGGTTCCAATTTACAAAAATAGAACAAAATGGATCCAGGAAACTATAGTTCAATCAGTTTGCCATCAATGCTTGGAAAAATCCTGGAAAAGTTAATCAAGCAGTAGATTTGTGAGCATGTAGAAATGAATAAAGTGATTACTAGAAGCCAGCATGGGTTTGTGAAAAACAGATAATGACAAAGAAACCTTACTGCCTTCTTTGATAAAGTGACTAAATTAGTGGATTAGGGAAATATCTGTGGATATAGTACACTTGGTCTTCAGTAAGACATTTGACAAAATTGACTACAGCCTACTGATTGATAAGATAGAACAATATGGGACAAACCATACCATCACTAGATGGATTTGCAGTTGGCTAACCAATTGCACTGAGTGTGTAGCACTCAAAAGAACTACATATAAATGGAGGGAATAAAGCAGTGGGGTACCACAAGGTTCTATCTTGAGCCCAGTGCTCTTCAACATTTTCATAAATGATCTAGATCAGGGATGTCAAACTGGATTTCTTTGAGGGCCAGATCAGCATTGTAGTTCTTTGCGGGCTGGGAGAGGAGGGAGATGGGACAGATGCCTCCTGCAGCACCCTGCCAGCCAAAATGGGGCATGGGGAGCCACACGTGACCCCCTCTGCCCCATTTTTGGCCTGAACGGCCTCCTGCAGCACTTTACCAGCCAAAGTGGGGCACGGGAGGGGGTGCCCCCCACACACATAATTTTCAGCCTCCCCACTCTTCAGCAGCACAATGCTGGCCAAAAACAGGCTTCATGGAGGCGGCCTCCCTGCAGCCTGTTTTTGGCTGGCAGAGTGTTGCAGGAGGCTGGGGAGCAGTGGTGAAATCCAATTTTTTTTACTACTGGTTCTGTGGGCATGGCTTGGTGGGTGTGGTGTGGCTTGGTGGGTGTGGCTTGGTGGACATGGCAGGGAAAGGATACCACAAAATCTCCATTCCGACCCCACTCTGGGGCCAGCCAGAGGTGGTATTTGCCAGTTCTCCGAACTACTCAAAATTTCCGCTACCGGTTCTCCGAACTGTTCAAAATTTCCGCTACCAGTTCTCCAGAACTTGTCAGAACCTTCTAGATTTCACCCCTGCTGAGGAGGCCAAAAACAAGCTGCTGGGGGGCAGCCTGCGGCCCATTTTAGCCAGCAGAGGCACCGTAGGCCGGTTCATTAATATTTCCAGGCCCTCCCCAAGGGCTGGATTCAAGCATTCCTGATCTAGATGAAGGGATTAAAGGGGAATTTATCAAATTTGCAGACATCAAGCTGAGAGGAAATGCTAACACTTTGGATGATAGCAGAATGAAATCTAAGTTGGTCAATGAGATCAAACTTTTATTCTTCCAAACTTTGGATGATAGATTCAGACAGAATATACTGAAGAATTTTGACAGATAATCCTAGACATTGGGCCCTATCCAGCAAGATGCAGTTCAATGGTGAGAAAAGTAAGGTCCTGCACTTAGGCAAGAAAAATCAAATGCATAGGTATAGATTAGGTGGCACCTGGCTCAACAGTAGTACTTATGAGAGGAATGTAGATGTCCTAGTGGACAATTACTTTGGTATGAGCTAGCAGTGTGCTGCATGCTAAAAAAGCCCATACAGTCCTAGGCTGTATCAACAGAGGGATAGCATGAAGCCAGTGGTGAAATCCAAATTTTTTTACTACCGATTCTGTGGGCATGGCTTGGTGGGCATGGTGTGGCTTGGTGGGTGTGGGTTGGTGGGCATGGCAGGGGAAGGACACTGCAAAATCTCCATTCCCACCCCACTCCAGGGGAAGGATACTGCAAAATCCCTATTCCCTCCCCACTCCTGGTGGAAGGATATTGCAAAATCTCCATTCCTACCCCACTCTGGGGCCAGCCAGAGGTGGGATTTGCCGGTTGTCCGAACTACTCAAAATTTCCGCTACTGGTTCTCCAGAACCTGTCAGAACCTGCTGGATTTCACCCCTGCATCAAGGCCACGAGGACTTTGAAATTTAGCTTGTTGCTGGGATTACCTGTTAAATGCTTTCTTTAACAGTAGATAGGTGGTAGGTCAGATTCATTGATTGATAATAGATTTTCATGTTTGTAATATTTTTAATGCAATATTAGATAGAACAGCTTTTTGTTGTCACTGGCAAAACTCAAGCATCATCTCTCTCATGTGATTTATAAGAAAGAAAAGGTAAAGAAGACAAACTAGCTGTTAACTCTGCATTAAGGACTAGAATAATATTTGCAAAAAACTGGAAAGCAGACAAAATCCTGTCAGAAGGAGAGATAATAAAGAAAATTTTAGAATGTGCAGAAATGAATAGATTATCATTGAGAATAAAAAATAGAGAGGAATCGATATATTTCAAGACATGGGGAAGTTTTTATGATTGGTTAGAAAAGAAATAAAGTAGAGAAATGAAGTGGATAGGGAAAAAACAAATAAGAGAAAAGACAATAAAAAGAATAGAAACTCAGATGACGCCTAGGTAAATGGAAAAATGGGGAAAAGAGAAAAAGTGTTACTATAAAAGTGTACATGAATGATAAAACAGATGCAATTATTAAACAAAAAGGAGTTTGAAATGAAGATATATGTAAATAGAAAATCAGGGCTGCTCGAATACCATTCTAGATTAAATTGAAACTGGATACAACAAAAGAGTGGGACAGGTGAGAGGAATAGAGAGAGGGAAGGAGGGGAGAAGAGAGGAAAGGAGAGAGAGGGAGCACGGGAGGACCACTTGCAGGGCCGAGCTGAGGATTTTGTACAGTATCTGTATGATAAAATAACTCAGATTCGGGAATGTCAGATGTAAATGCCTTATTCCCTAATGTGTAAATAATGTATATATGGGATATCGAGGGTTAACTTATTCTTTGTTTCCTAATGTATTCATAATTAACCACTCCCATCCTTGACTCCGCCCTTTGTATATATAAGGAGCCACCCTCACCATTTTCCTTGCTTCTATCTGTGAATATTCAGTGAATATAGAATGCCTGTTATGATTAAAGAGAAATATACTTGAACCTCTAATCATTATTATCATTATTGAGTCTGATCCTAAAAATATTGCAACAAACTGGTAGCAGAGGATGGTTAATTGACTCAATAAATAATTAAAAATGTCTAAGAAAGATAGGCCCAACACCAGGGCCTACAGCAAAGAAATAGAAACTGAACAAGAAATAATCAACGAATCCACAAACGCGATTTCGAGAGAATCCGAAGAGTACACCACAGAAGAAGAAGAACTAATAAATGAAAATAATGACCACGAGGAAATCGAAATAGAAAATAACGAACTCAGGTCAGAAATATTAAAGCTATTAAAAAGCCAGAAGAATGATGAAAGTCTCATCGCGAATCTCCAAGAAATGCTGGAAAACAGCGGAGCAGCGAGAGAGAAAAACATCGCCAAAGAGAAACCCAAAGACCCAAAAACTGTGAGTGATATGACTACAGAGAAAGTCATTATGAAAAAGAAAAGATGTGATACCGCGCGAAATTTTGAATGGCAGCCATCTTGGTTTCAACAAGCCTCCAAAGGGAGCGAAGCAGAGCCAATCAAAATGCTCAGTTCAAAATTTCTGGCGCGAAAAACGTTATCAGACAACGAAAGTGAAAAGGAAGATTCGAAATCTCCAGAAGAACCCGAATCAGAAAGCGAAGACGATTTAACCAAATCCCAAATAAAATCAGCAATGAAAACGCTTTTTGCTGCATTTGGGCCAAAATTAAAAATTTCCAAAGCGCCAACGAAGAAGCGAGAGAACAAGCCGATACCTCAAGACCTACACGCTCCCATCCTGACTTCGAGAGTGACAACGCCCGAGCCCAGAGAGCCATGCCGATTCCGCCCCACGCCGCAGACCGGATCAAATATCAACGCACACAAGAGAAAGAGAAGAACAATCGCCGCCATCAGAACTCCTAAAACCGAGCCAGAGACCGACTCGTCTGAAGAGGAGCAGAGCGAACGAGCTGAAATGGAGAGAACCTTCCACGACGATGCCAAAGAAGAAATGAGCAACGCGCATGTGCGAAACCACGTAGACGGTCCGGAAAGACTTGAACTGGCCAGAGAACCACGCAGACTCGTTGCGAGCATCCCCATGCCGTTTTGCAATTTCCTGCACTTGCGAGATCACGGACTACCTCAGGTTGTAAGTAATGGACAAAATAATGTGGGAAACTTACCCAGTGACTTCCCAAAACTTAGAGTTGATGGCATTAATTTGCAAGAGTGGTATCAACAGCTCCAGGTTGTCTTTATGAAAGAAAATTTACTATTCTTTATCACTAGTCCTCCAAGAAGACCTTGGACTTTAAAAATAGATTGTTTACATCATAGAGCATTCTTCTTAATAATATCTAGCGTATCTCCTGCAATGTATCATAGTATCAAACCAAACCTAACTGTCTCAGAAATAATTCAATGCATGTTTAATCTGTTTCACAGCGACAGTGTAGCTACCACTACAAGAATGTCTAAGGATTTCTTTTCTTCTAGAGTAAAACCAGGGGTTTCCATAAGTGAGCATTTGATATCTCTAAACAAAATAAGAGCTGAGCTGCATCTGAGGGGGGAAGTGATTTCAGATCAAACAATGAAAAGTGTTATTATCAATTCACTTGATTCATCATGGGATAGTTTTATGTCACACTTAGACACCATCAATCTAGGATATTTATCCATAGAGAGTCTATCTAACAAATTGATAGCTGAAGACAATTCAAGAAAAAATCGTTCTAGCAATCACACAGAACACAAATCTTTTAGGAAGGTAGCTTTCCAAGAAAAATACAATGAAACTTTTAAATGCCACAATTGTGGGTCCAGGGAACACAATAGAAGAGACTGTCCCAAAATATCAAAGGAGAGACATAGGCCAGAATATAGAAGCAGATACAATTATAGACAGTCTTCCACAGATAGATATAAATATAGAAGCCCACCAAATTACAGAGAAAGTAGAGGGGGTAGAGAAAATTCAAAAGAGAGAAAATCTGGTTCACTGAATGGACTAAATAAACAGGACAGCACTAAAACACAACAAAATGAGAACAATAATTGGCTTATCGATTCTGGGGCAACCAATCACACCACTAATAACAAAAATATTCTGTCTTCATTTACAGAAGATAAGTTTGTAATAAAGGTAGCTAATCAAGAAAAGGTTCAAGTATTAGGCAGAGGAAACATAACATTGCCTGGTCTAGGAAAAATAGAGGGGGTATTGTTAATTCCTGAAATACCTCATAACATACTAAGTGTCATAAAACTAAGTAGAGATTCTGATATCAATATAGTTTTCTCAAAGGGGAAAGCAACTTTAGAGAAGGACAAAACAAATGTAGGTACTGTGATGATTAAAGGAGGCCTACCCTATCTGGTAACTAAAGAAAGATGGTTACATAACATTGACTCAAATATGGAAGATTGTATTGAGGCAGGTGATGAAAATGATAGTAACAGTGACAATGATGAATGCGAAATATCTCATGATCACACAAATACACACAAAGAGAAGAAACCAAGAATAGGTAAACCAATTCATGATGAGTGTGCTCACATCTTACATAGGAAGTTAGGACATGCAAGTTTTCCTGTAGTACAAAAAATGACTGAACACGCAGAAGGTGTCAAAATAAAAAATTGTGAAAATTATTTGGAATGCTCAGTATGTAAATCCACTAAACTAAAAACTAGTCCCAGGCCAAAAAAATCCAACAGATCAACTAACAAAATTTTTGACTTAGTACATATGGACTTAGTTGGTCCATTAACTCCATCAATCACTTATAGAAAACGTTACTTCCTAACAATAGTAGATGACTACAGTCGCTATGGTTTTGTTTACACATTAAAACACAAGGATGAAACCTTTCAGAAATTTAAGGAATTCTACAAACGCATAGAAACACAACATAATATCAGAATAAAACAAATTATGACAGATAGGGGATGTGAATTCATGTCTAAAGAATTCTCCCAATGGTTAAAGGATAGAGGAATGCTACATTTCACGTCTAGTCCATTTTCTGCATTCCAAAACGGGATTGCAGAGAGAAAGAATTCCACACTACAAACCATGATTAGGTGCACATTAGAGGATGCTGGTTTAGGCAAACAATTCTGGTCAGAAGCCTTACATTATTCAAATTACACTCAAAATAGAACCTGGTCTGTGAATTGTGAATAAAACACCATATGAGGTGATGTATAATAGGAAACCCAAATTAGCACACATGCACATATTTGGAGTCACTGCAGACGTACACATACCCAAGCAGTTGAGAAGAAAGGGAGAAAACGTATCCAGAAGATTAAGATTTATGGGATATGAAACTGGCACCAAAGGGTACAGATTCATTGATAATAATAACAAATTTATAGTCTCCAGAACAGCTGTGTTCCATGAACAAGCCAATTGGTCTAAATTACATCTTAATGAAATATTTCCAGATAAATGCAAAGATACAAAATCTTGTGAGGAAGGAACAATAGAAAATCGAAATATCAACAAAAATACAAACAAAACCAAAACTTGGACAAATAGTCAGCACAAAATAAAGACAGACACATTAACTAAAAAGGAAGCAAGATATTTGCATGACAACCATAGCAAACCTGAAAGAGCTATTAGAAACAATAGAAATCAAGTACCAGGTAAATACAGAGATTACATAATGCATATGGATGGTGAACAAATAACACCTAATACATATGAGGAAGTATTAAAACTCCCTTATGAAGAAAAAGAAAAATGGGAACTAGCTATGAAAAAGGAGATGGAAAGTTTGCAAGGATTAAATGTATTCACACCTGCGACTGCACCTAAAGATAAAACAATCATAGGAACTAGGTGGATTTATAAAATTAAGAATCTAGAAGGAGGCAATACTCTATACAAAGCCAGATTAGTTGCACAAGGTTATGCACAAAAATATCCGGAGGACTATACTGACACATACTCTCCTACAGTGAGAACAGAGAGTGTTAAAACAGCTCTGGTAGTGGCATCTGCACTCAATCTTGATGTATTTCAATATGACATACAGACTGCGTACTTACACGCAAAACTAGATAAGGAAATATATGTAAGGGCACCACACAGTCAATACACTAATAAGAATGAAATCTGGCTATTGAACAAGAGTCTATACGGGTTAAAACAATCTGGCAAAAGATGGTATGATTGTTTGGTAAAAGTACTTAAGACCATGGATTTTAACGCTACCACCGCTGATAACTGTTTCTTTGTAAAAAAAAGTGATGATCACATTGAATTCGTGTTAATTTATGTAGATGATATTTTATATATAGGAAAACACAAGGAGAGAAGAGAAACCTTTGTAAATAAGCTAAACGAACATTTTTCGTTGAAATCTCTAGGTAAAGTAAACAAATACCTTGGTGTACAAATTAACAAGACTAGAAGGGGATTCAAACTTACTCAGAAAGATAAGATTATTGAACTTCTAAACAAATGCAATTTAAACAATGCTAAACCATGTGACACTCCTATGCAAACTGATTTCCTTAGAAACACTGATGAGTCTTCCCCTGAATTCAAAGATAATACATTTTATAGATCGGTCATAGGTTCACTTCTTTATATATCTAATTGGACCAGGCCAGATATTGCATTACCTCTCAATTTATTGTCAAGACATGTTAGTAAACCAACTATGTATCATTGGGAAGCTGTCAAAAGAATTCTAAGATATCTAAAAAGTACATTAGACTTTTGTTTAGTATTAGAACCTAGTAATGACAAAGAACCAAAACTTACTTGTTACGCAGATGCGGATTGGGCTGGAGATATATCATGCAGAAAGAGCACTTCTGGTTATATTTTTCTATTAAATAACTGTCCAGTTTACTGGTACACTGGTAAACAAGAACTGGTAGCCACTTCAACCACAGAAGCGGAATATGTCTGTTTATCCAAAGCTGCAAATAACCTTGTATGGTTTAATGATTTGATTTCAGATGTCTGGAAAAAACCTGCTTTACCTTTTGTTATGCATGAAGATAATAAAGCAGCCATTGAAATATCCAGATCCGATGCCATTGGACAAAGATCCAGGCATATAGATATAAAATTTAAACATGTGAGACAATTGTCTCAAGATGGATTTATCAAAGCAGTGCATTGTGATACCTCTGAACAATTAGCTGACATATTAACGAAGCCTTTACCTTCTAAACAGCACAAATATTTAACTTCAAAATTATATGTCTTATATTGTCCTGAATCTGAATGTAATTGGTGTTGTATAGCGAACCGGCATTTAGAGGGGGATTTGTCAGATGTAAATGCCTTATTCCCTAATGTGTAAATAATGTATATATGGGATATCGAGGGTTAACTTATTCTTTGTTTCCTAATGTATTCATAATTAACCACTCCCATCCTTGACTCCGCCCTTTGTATATATAAGGAGCCACCCTCACCATTTTCCTTGCTTCTATCTGTGAATATTCAGTGAATATAGAATGCCTGTTATGATTAAAGAGAAATACACTTGAACCTCTAATCATTATTATCATTATTGAGTCTGATCCTAAAAATATTGCAACAGGGAAGACTTGGCCGCTGACTGGGTTAGTTCAGACGAGATGACTGAGGCAGGCCTTGAGAGTGTTATCTGGGAGGAGTTCGGTCCTGTGGCTCCCGAGGACGTGGACAGGATCTTGGGACGGCTGAACGCGACCACATGTTTATTGGACCCATGTCCCTCCTGGTTGGTGCTGGCTTCCCAGGAGGTTACACGAGGCTGGCTCCAGGGGATTATCAATGCTTCTTTGAGCGAGGGTGTCCTGCCGGCCACCTTGAAAGAGGCGGTGGTGAGGCCTCTCCTCAAGAAGCCATCCCTAGATCCGGCTGTTTTGGCTAACTATCGTCCAGTCTCCAACCTTCATTTTGTTGCGAAGGTTGTTGAGAGTGTGGTGGTGTGACAGCTTCCCCAGTACCTGGATGAAGCTGTCTATTTGGATCCACTCCAGTCCGGCTTCAGACCTGGGTACAGCACGGAAATGGCATTGGTCGCGTTGGTGGATGATCTCTGGAGGGCCCGGGATAGGGGTTATTCCTCTATCCTGGTCCTATTAGACCTCTCAGCGGCTTTTGATACCATCGACCATGGTATCATGTTGCGCCGGCTGGAGGGACTGGGAGTGGGGGGCACCGTTTTGCGGTGGTTCTCCTCCTATCTCTCCGACCGGTCGCAATCTGTGTTGACAGGGGGGCAGCGGTTGACCCCAAGGTGCCTTGTTTGTGGGGTGCCACAAGGGTCGGTCCTCTCGCCCCTCCTGTTCAACATTTATGTGAAGCCGCTGGGTGAGATCATCCGTGGTTTTGGGGTGGAGTTCCATCAGTATGCTGATGATACTCAGCTGTACATTTCCACCCCAGACCATCCCAACGATGCCTTGGAAGTGATGTCCCAGTGCCTGGAGGCTGTGCGGGTCTGGATGGGGAGAAACAGGCTTCGACTCAACCCTTCCAAGACCGAGTGGCTGTGGCTGCCGGCGTCCCGGTATAGCCAGCTGACGCCATCGCTGGTTATTGGGGGCGAATCATTGGCCCCCACGGAAGGGGCCCACAACTTGGGTGTCCTCCTGGATGCACGGCTGTCTTTAGAAGGGCATATGATGGCCGTGGCCAGGGGGGCTTTTTATCAGGTTCACCTGATATGCCAGTTGCGCCCCTTTCTGGACCGGGACTCCCTATGCACGGTCACTCAAGTACTCGTCACCTCTCGTCTGGACTATTGTAACGCTCTCTACATGGGGCTCCCCTTGGGGTACACCCGGAGGCTCCAACTGGTGCAGAATGCGGCTACGTGGGGGATTATGGGAGCGATGGGGTGCTCCCATGTGACTCCTCTCCTGCGCGAACTGCATTGGCTTCTGGTGGACTTCCGGGTGCGCTTCAAGGTGTTGGTGATCACCTTTAAAGCGCTCCATGGCTTAGGGCCGGGGTACTTACGGGACCACCTTCTGCCACCAATAGCCTCCCACTGGCCAGTTCGCTTCCACAGAGAGGGCCTCCTCAGGGTGCCGTTGGCCAGACAATGCCGGCTGGTGACCCCCAGGAGGAGAGCCTTCTCTGTGGTGGCACCTACCCTTTGGAACAATCTACCCCCAGAGAGTGATCTCCGACCTCCGGACTTTTCATCGGGCCCTAAAAACTTATTTTTTTCAGTTAGCCGGTCTGTCTTGATTTTATGGTTGGTTTTAAAATTTGATACGGATTTTAAATTGATAAGTTTTAAATTACGGGCCAAATTTATTTAATTATTTTAAATCTATTTTTAACTGTAACTTTATGTATACATGTTTTTATTTTGGCTGTTCACTGCCCTGAGTCCGAAAGGAGAAGGGCGGTATAGAAGTTTGAATAATAAGAATAATAAGAGAGGGATAGAAGAAAGGGAAAAGGAGAGGAAGAAAAGGGAGGGGAAAGAAGAGTAGGAGAGAGGGTTAGAAAGGGAGGAAGAAGAGAGGAGTGGGGAAAGGGGGGAATAGAAGGGGAGGAGAGGAGAGGAGGAATGAAGAAAGTAGAAAGGGACAGAAGAAAAAAGAGGAGGGAAGAAGAAAAGAAAAGGTTGTGGTAAAACAAAGAAGAGGAAATGGTAAAAGAGCAGCCCTGAACAAATAAAAATGAAAGTTAAAGGATAAGATAAATGACCAATGATTAATGATGGATAAGAGACTGCACTCTTAAATATGTTTATGAGAAATTAAAATAAAAAATGTTATGTAAAAAAATCCCTCTGCATTAAGGAGGAAGGGCTTTTTTTCTTTGTTTACACAATAAAGGCTCACTGTTGTCTATGGAGATTGTTACATCTCAGTTGGAGAAACAAAACAACCACTTCATAAACACATGGCAAAACATAGGAGAACAAACCCATCATGACAAGATTTAGTGGTCCATCTGCATTTGAAAGACAAAGGTCATCTTTTTGAAAGAGGGATCCAAGAGAATGCGGCCACGTGGGTGGTTATGGGTGCGACTCGATGCACCCACGTAACACTCCTCCTGCGCGAGCTGCACTGGCTCCCGGTGGTCTTCCGGGTGCGATTCAAGGTGTTGGTTACCACCTTTAAAGTGCTCCATGGCTTAGGACCGGGGTATATACGAGACCGCCTTCTGCCATCAACAACCTCCCACCGGCCAATATGCTCCCACAGAGAGGGACTCCTCAGGGTGCCATCAGCCAAACAATGCCGACTGGCGACACCAGGGGGAGAGCCTTCTCTGTGGGGGCACCAGCCCTCTGGAATGAGCTGCCCCTAGAGCTTCATCTTAGCCCCGATCTGCGTACTTTTTGCCGCACCCTTAAGAACCTTCTGTTCGGACTTCCAGTGGCAACGCGTCATCGATAGCAGCTCCTTTCGGAGCGCTAGCCCCGCAATCTTGTAAAAGCCACTAAAACAGCGAAAAACAGCTGTTTAGCGGCTTGAAAATTTTCCCCTCGGGAAAAGAGGGGAAAGAGAGCAGCCAGCCTTGAGTAGAGCTCCCCAAGAGTCCCAGGAATAATTCCTGGGGCACGAAGGGTGAGAGCTCCCTAGAAGACTGACACAAGCTCTGGACCTGGGACGCTTCTGCATTTAGGAGAACAAGACGCTGCGACCATCCCTGCAACATTTTAACACTATTTTGGGTACAAAAGCAGGCAGAGCAAAGGCAGGAGGAACTCCAATTGCAAGTATCAAACTTTAACTCCTGTGTATTGAATACTTCCTTCTTGATTGCTGTGGGAAGAAAGCAAAAGGAAATGGTGCCAAGCCTTAATTGGGTGTGGTACCGAAAGTTAACTTCAAAGTACTCATCTGCGCTGAGTCTCTGCTGCTAATAAATGGAATTTGTTTCAAAAGAAAGAAGAATTAAATTGGACTGTAGAGAAATTTAAATTTACTGAGGACTGAAACTAATTGGAAACTGAGTTAATTTCTGGGATTGGTTGTTGTAAAAGTTTTAATCTGGAACTGAAAATTGGAAAATGGCTTCTAAGCAAATAAAGATTGCTGGGGCTAAAATTACTGTGAGTTCCCCTATTCCACCACCCAAACCACAATCTTTGACAGCACCAGCAGAACCACAAGTTTTAACCCTGGAAGCCTTGCAGCAAGCCTTAAAGCTGCAAGCCTTCTCTTTAGAGTAGTGGTTCTCAACCTTCCTAATGCCGCGACCCTTTAATACAATTCCTCATGTTGTGACCCCCAACCAGGGGTGGGTTCTGATTTTTTTTACTACCGGTTTTGTGGGCATGGCTTATTTTGTGGGCGTGGCTTGGAGGTCATGTGACTGGGTGGGCGTGGCTAGCTGGTCATGTGACCGGGTGGCCATGGCTATGTGTATAGGGACTACTCAGAGGGCTGAAAAAAGTCATTTCTGACAGGTTCTCACACTTTTGACTGGTCCTCACACTTATGACCATCCTCACATTTATGCCCATGCAGCATTCTTAACAATCATGTCACTCATTTCACAACTGCTTCTTTTTACCATGGTGATAAGATAGGGCAAAAGACGTAAAATGTGAGGATAGTCGTAAATTCGACATCTGGTCAAAAGTGCGAGGACCAGTCAAAAATAACTTTTTCAACCCTCTGAGTAGTCCATATGCACAAAAGAACTACCCAGAGGGCTGAAAAATGTGATTTCTGACAGGTCCTCGCACTTTTGACCGGTCTTCTCACTTATGACTGGTCATCATTTATGCCCATTGTAGCATTCTTAACAACTGTGTCACTCATTTCACAACTGCTTCTCTTCACCATGGTGACAAGATAGGGCAAAAACGTAAAATGTGAGGACAGTCGTAAGTTCGAGGACTGGTCAAAAGTGCGAGGACCAGTCAGAAATAACTTTTTCAGCCCTCTGAGTAGTCCATATGCATAAAAGGATACAGCAATAGAGAGGGATGAAGGAAGGGAAGGGAAATTAGAGTAGGAGTGAGGGTAAGAGAGGGAGGAAGTAGGGAGGAGAAGAAGAGGGGGAGGAAGAGAAAGTAAGAAGGAAAGAAAAGAGAGAGGTGGTAGGTTTGAGGAGAAAGATTGCTGTACAATAAAAAAGATTAAAGGGAAGAAAGCCAGCCCCAAACAAATATAAAGATATTAAGATAAAGAATGAATTGTTAAACTTTAAAGAATAAAAGAGAACAAATATGAATAAATAGCAATAATTAGAAACACACATACAAACATACAATGTATTTTCTTTGAACAGAGTATTTGGCTGGTTCACAAATTTAAACAGTGTTTAGTCATTTCAATTAAACTTACAATTTCTATATTTCCTTTTTGCCATGTTTATTCCTCATCTATTTTTGTAAAAAACCAATATTACCCTTCATCCTCATCTCTAATCTTAATCAAATTCTTCTATTCTATATTATACCCCTTCCCATTGTCATCTATTTTTATATCCATCCTCACATTGGTTAATTATGTAATATTACAGTTGTTTAATACAAATTCAACATTTTAATATAAATCAATTAGTTATATAACTACCTTTTTTGTATATTAATCAATATGAACATGAATATTCCAATTATTTTCATGCAATCCAATTTCTTACAAATCAATTAATTATATTTACCAATAATAATAAACTAAATAATTTCCCCCATATATTCCTCCAAACCACAACTTAACCATTTCTGCTTTCAACACAATATACAATTAATAGTATCGCAATTATTACAATTCCCTAGTTAAATAGAGCTTTTTTTCTTTTGTGTTTTAAAATCTTGAACTCTCCTCTTTTTCCCTAAATTTCCCATTGTTTGCACCTACCTTTTTTGGTGAGGAAAAAGAAAAGAAATCTGCCTGCCTAATTTTCCAACGTTGCAGCAACAGCAAAGCCAACAGCCTGCTTTACTTTCAGTTTCATTTTTCAGCATAGCTAGGGGAAAAAATATCTGCTCCAGCAAGCAGCAGAGCCCTGAGCAAAACAGCCGAGAGCAAATCAGCTGAGAGTCGGGAGCCGATCTAATCAAGGGCTAATTAGCCTATGCTGAAGCTCCGTGGGCCAATAAAATTACAAAAAAACACCGAACCCTTTGTTAAATTGCTGGCTCGCCCGCCCCTCGCCCACCACTATTTATTGGCAATAAATAGTGGTGCGGAGGGGTGGGGCAAGGGGCGGGGCGAGCCAGCAATTTAACAAAGGGTTCGGCCAAACTCCCTAGAACCGGCAGAATCCCACCACTGGCTATAGGGCGGCCCTTTGAAGCCCTGCGGCAAGAATTTAAACAGTTTTTTTTCCTCTAGCCATCAGCTGGGACTCAGGAGGCAGCAATACATTGGGAGTGGGCGGGGTAAGCGAATGGCCGGCGATCCAACAGAGCAGAGAGTGAGGGTGAGTGAAGGCGTGGGGGGGGGTGAGAGAGGGCTTTGGCGACCCCTGTGAAATGGCCATTCGACCCCCAAAGGGGTCACGACCCCCAGGTTGAGAACCGCTGCTTTGGAGGAAAAAATTACTTCTGTTTTTGATGAAAAAATAAAAGTGGTTACTGATAAAATGGATGAAGTAACTGGAGAAGTGACAGAAATTAAGGATGAAATTCAAGCTCCAAATAAGGCAATTAGAGAAGATATTATTTTTGCATTTAAAGGTTTGGCAAGCCATATTGAAGGGTTAGATGAAAGATTAGAGGAAGTTAATCAATCAAACGTGAATTTGGAGAACAGAATGGGAGAGGTTCAGATTCAGATAGAAAAAGCAGACTCAGGGGTGGTGATGATACAATATAGATTGATGGAATTTGCTATAAGAATAAGAGGCCTGAAAGAAAATACCCAAGAGAATTTGAGAGAAATTTTTGCAGAAGCCTTTGCACAGATAATTCAAGAAAGAAAGGAGGATCTGGATTGGCAAATGGGTAAAATTTATCACGTTAATTCATGGGTGGCCAGGCAGAGAAATTTACCAAGAGACATTCTAATTTACTTTACAACAAGAAGGCTAAGAAATATGATATTGCAGGCTTCCTACAAAAATAAACCTGAAGTGGCTGGGCAGGAAGTTCTAACATTAAAAGAAATCCCTCCCAAAATGTTGAGAGCAAGGAAGGACTATGCTTTTGTGGTGGATGAACTCAGAAAACATCAGATACAGTATAGATGGGAGATTCCAATTGGATTGGTGGTGGATTATTCAGGACAGAGATTCCGTCTTAATACATTATGGAAGGCAAGGGATTTTTACTTTAATGTATTAAAGGCTGGAGGTTCTTCTTCTCCAGAAACCAAAAGAAGAAAGGAAATAGAGGAAACAAGAATGGGAGTGAAAGAAATTACTCAGGCTCAGGCAGAGGCTAAAGGAGGGGCTTTGATTGTTGAAGAAGATTTACTACAACTTACGAGCTCTGCCCAAGATATGGAGTTATTTGGCAAAGTAGAGGAGCCGAGGGATCAAAGACAGACTCGAGCAGCAATGAAACGCCAAGAAGAATTAAAGGTGCAGCAAGTTCAGATCAAAGCACAAGAAACTACAAAATCAGAAGCAGTAGGAGGGGCTAGGCCGAAGATCAAAGTGAAAGATGACCTTCAGCTAATGCTTGGAAAGCTTCAAAGTGCCAAAAATGGCAAGTAAATTTCTAACTTGGAATGTCAATGGATTAAACTCACCGCAAAAGAGGAGGAAAATATTTCATTATCTGAAGCAGTATAAAAATGACATTATATGCCTACATATTAGAATGCAAGATCAAAAATATTTAACAAATGCAAGATTGGGGACACATTTTATAGCATCTGCACTGGAGAAGAAAAATGGTATAGTTATATACATAAAAAAAGGCTTAATAGCTAAATTAATTGAAGCAGACCCACAACAAAGATATATTGCAATTGAAATCTTAACAGAAGGGAAAAAAACATTATTGATTGGACTATATGCACCAAACCAGCAACAAGAAAGTTTTTATAAGACTTTACATGCTAAATTAATACAGTGGAATTATAAAACACATATAATGATGGGAGACTGGAATGGAGTTTTGGATATTAAAAAGGACAAAAGAGGATCTCTACAAAATATTCAAACACGTGCTAGATTGCCTAAATCTTTTTTTGATATGATGGAGGATATGGAGTTGAGAGATATTTGGTGCGAAAGGAACGGAGAAGAGAAAGATTTTACTTTCTTTTCTGACAGACATTAGTCATTTTCCAGGATTGATTTTATATTAATTTCTAATAAATTCTTTTCTAGGGTGAAGAAAACGAAGATATGTCCAAGAACATTAACAGATCATAGTCTGGTTTGGATGGAATTAGAATATGAAAAGGCACCCAGGAAGTCCTGGAGGCTGAATGAAAATTTGTTTAGATATGAGGAAAATGTGAAAGAATGTAAACAATTTATGAAAGAATTTTTTGTTATGAATTTGCATAAAGGTAACCTATGGAGATGGTTTGGGATGCAAGTAAAGCATATATGAGAGGTATCTTAATTTATTTGAATAATAAATATAGACGTAAACAGGAAAGGAAACGGAAGGAGTTAAAAGAAGAAATAAAAAATAAAGAGCAAGTATTAATTTTAAACCCAACTGATAAGAAAACAAAAGAAGCAATTAACTTATTGCAAGGACAATTTAATATGTTGATGGCAGACCAGGTGGCAACTAATTTGCAATATGCCAAACATAATTCCTTTTGTAATGCAAATAAACCAGGCAGATGGTTGGCATATTTGCTTAGGAAAAAACAAAAGCTACGTACTATAGAGAAAATAGAATATAAGGGTAAAGAGGTGTACCAGAAAAATATGATTAAAAAAGCATTTTCAGAATTCTATACGAAGTTGTATACTAGTGATAAGATTCAAGGTATAGATATAGATAAATATTTACAGAGGGGGAATATTTCTATAATGTCAGAAGAACAAAGGGAAGGTTTGAATTAATTGATAACTGTTGAGGAAATTATTTTAGCAATTAAACAATTGAAGGTGGGAAAAGCCCCCGGGACAGATGGGTTGACAGCAGTTTATTATAAAAATCTGCAGATAGAAATGGTGGAACCACTTAAAGAATTATTTAATAAAATACAAACTGGAGGACAAGTGCCTCCTTCTTGGAGAACAGCATTTATTTCCCTGATTCCAAAGGAAGACCAAGATCATACTCAGCCAAAAAACTACAGGCCTATATCATTGTTAAATACAGATTACAAGATTTTTACTAAAATATTGGCAAATAGGATGATGCCAGTTATGCAACAAATGATTCACAATGACCAAACTGGTTTCATTAATAGGCGATATATGAGGAGTAATGTAAGACAAATAGTTAATATATTGGAGTATTTGGGAAAAAACAACCAGGTCCCTGCGGTGCTTATATTTTTAGATGCGGAAAAAGCGTTTGATCGATTGAACTGGAATTTTTTATTGAAAATAATTGAAAAGATGCAATTTGGAGAGTATTTTATACAATCTATTAAGGCAATATATCAGCAACAAACAGCACAAATAATATTTAATGGTAGTTTAGCGGAAACTTTTAATATAGAAAGGGGAACAAGACAAGGATGTCCTTTATCTCCATTATTGTTTATTTTGACTCTGGAATTTTTGTTGAATAAAATACGTAGTTCAGATAAAATAAGGGGAATTAAAATTAGGAATGAGGATTACAGGGTACGAGCATTCACAGATGACCTGGTTGTGACTTTGACCCAACCAATAAATTTGGTTATAGGTTTAATGGTTATAATTAACCAATACGGACAAGTCTCTGGATTTAAAATTAATGCAGGGAAAACAAAGATAATAATTAAAAATATGGTTACAAGTCAAAAAGAAGAAATTGAAAGGATATCAGGATTTGAATCAGTTAAGAAGGTTAAATATTTAGGGGTTTATATTACAACATCAAATGCGAAATTATATAAGTGTAATTATGTAGTACTGTGGCAAAAAATTCAGAAAGAGATGGAAAGTTGGAAAAAATTGCAATTATCATTGCTGGGAAGGATAGCTGCAGTAAAGATGAATATTTTGCCAAAGTTTTTATTTCTTTTCCAAATGATATCAATACTGAAAAAAGATGGAAATTTGAACGAATGGCAGAAGGGTATTACTAATTTTGTGTGGGCAGGAAAGAGACCAAGAATAAAACGAAAAATAATGCAAGATATATGTGAAAGAGGAGGTCTCAAAATGCTTAATTTAAGATTGTATTATGAGGCAGCTGTGCTCTTAGCAATTAGTGATTGGATTAATCTAACAGAAGAGAGAATATTGAATATTGAAGGGTATGATTTGTTATATGGATGGTGATTTGTTATATGGATGGCATGCATATTTACTATATGATAAAAAGATGGATAAGAATTTTAAAAGTCATATACTAAGAAATGCATTATTACGTGTATAGAAAAAGTATCAATATAAATTAAATAATAAATTACCTGTTTGGACAATACCTAGACATATGATAGAGAATATAAGTGTGGAGCAGAAACAAGATGTGACTACTTATAAAGAGCTTCTTATTCTGGAAAGAGGTATATTGCAATTAAAATCTTTAGAGGTATTAAAGGAAGAAAGGAAAATTCAAACCTGGTTTCAGTATGGGCAATTGTATACTAGGTGGAAAGAAGATCAGAAAATTGGCATTTTGCAAAATGAAGAAAACTTAATAAAACAAATTAGAGATCAAAATCCAGTGCATATTAAAGGGTTGTATAATGCACTGATAGAAATAGATTCAGAAACTGAGTTAGTGAAGGATTGTATGATAAAATGGGCACAAAACTTTGGGGAATCAATATCTATGGATGTATGGGAGAAAATATGGGTTAGAAATGTGAAGTTTACTCAAGCCCAAAATTGAAGAGAAAATTTCTACAAAATGTTTTATAGATGGCATTTAGATCCCCAAAAGTTAGCCTGTATGTACCCGAGTTTACAACCTACATGTTGGAGATGTAAATGTGATGATGCAACGTATTCTCATGTATGGTGGACATGTAAGAAAATTAAGGCATTTTGGATTAAGATATGGTGGATTATACAAAATATTCTTAAAAGGAAGATAAAATTTACTCCACAGTTGTTTTTATTGGGTATAATTGAAGGATGTACAGTTATAGAGACTAGTTTGATTTTGAATTTAATAACGGCAGTCAGACTTTTGGTGGCGCAATATTGGAAGAAGGAAGAAATACCTACTATTGAAGAATGGACATTAAAAGTAGCCAATTTGGCGGAGATGGCTAAAATTTCTGCATATTTGAAGGACCGTTCGAATGGAAGATATGTACTGGAATGGAGAAGATGGATTGACTATATACAAAACAAATCTGGGACTAAAAAGTTGCAAATAGCTTATGAATGAAATATTTAGATGATTTTTCTTTTTACTTTGATATTTTAGTACCTATGGCGGAGTTAAAGAGTAAGGGGAAGTTAAGAGCTTATAGTTAGTTTGCTTATGTTAGATTATGTTTGTTAAATGCAATACCCTGTATTTTGCTCTGGGAAGTCAGGGGGGTGGGAAGGAGAGGGGAAGGGGTGGGGGAAGGGGGGGAATTTGTTTGTAAAATATTTTAAAACTTTTCAATAAAAAAAAAAAGACTCTTCTGTTCCAGCAAGCCAGACTGGCCTAGTATGAATTTTAAAATGGGTGTATGTGTGTTTTAATTCACGGGCCAAATTTTTATACTCGATTTTAATTGGTTTTAAATTTTATAAATCTATGTGTTTTAATATGGCTGTACACTGCCCTGAGTCCTTCGGGAGAAGGGCGGTATAGAAATCTAATAAACTTAAACTTAAACTTAAACTTAAATGTAAAGAGGCCATCTACATTAAGATTGAACAGCCGTCTTTCAACTGAGGAGGAGGGATACGACACTACCTTATTTACAACACAGTCTTTTCAGCAGCTCCAAGGAGGTTCCACACCCATTTGTACTATTCAGGTGACCCTGAGGTCACAGAAAAATCTCCAAGTGACCTCAACAACTCTCAGAAAGAGTGCTAAAAACCAGATGACTACAAGGAATATAAATCCTTCCATCCTCCACCATTCAGTCAGAACTGAAGAAGTTTCTTGGATGAGAAGCGAAATATCTTCAAAGAAAAACAAAGTCCAATTGCCTTTTGAAAAAAGTGTCTTTGGGACTTTAAACTATTTCTGACCAAATTGGATTAGAGAAACATTATGGCCTGTGGTATCAAAGAGTCAACTGAAGGAGTTAGAAGGCAGGCTATCTGAAGCTCTGGCATGAACAGAACACAAGTTTGAAAAGAGAAACATGAAACGAATACTGCTAACTTACTGCTAGGTTTCACGTAGATCCACTGGGTCTGGGAACCTGGGCTCTAAAAACATAAAGGAACAAAACAAAACAGTATATTATGAAAAATATGTACAAACTCAAGGTGAAAATATAGGTCACATACTCCATATAAATTAAAACAGCATGGTAAGAATCATATGAAATCTTGATTATAATCACTGGATGCAGCTATTATTTGCAAATCATATACGAACATAAGAATAGCTCTACTGGATTAGGTCAAAACTCATCTTAATCCAGCATTTTCTCTCAGTAGCCAACATATGTCTTTAGGATACTCACAAGCAGAAGTTGAGACATTCCCCTTTCTCACCATTGTTTCCTGAAGCTGGTACAATATTTGGAGGCATGCTTTCTCCAATTCAGGGATAATATAACTCTTCCAAAGAAATAATGTAGCATTCAATGGATCTGATTTATTCAGTTAGGTTTTAAAGCTATCCAAACTAAACCACAATCCAGATGGTCTTACTAGCCTTATTGTACTTATTAATATTTATTACAAATGTTTTGAAGATGAACTGCTTCAGCCATTAAAGGATATAATTAATGATATATTACAGGAGGGAAAGATACCTCAAATGTAGAAAGAAGCCAATATTGTGTTGCTACTAAAGGAAGGTCAAGATGCTATGAAGATAAAGAATTACAGACCAATCTCATTAAATAATGACTATAAACTCTTTGCTGCAGTTTTGACAGAAAGACTAAAGAAGATTTTACAGGCAAGATATTCATGAAGACCAATCTGGCTTTCTGCCAAAAAGACAACTAAGGGATAATGTGAGGACTGTTTTGCATATTATTGAATATTTACAATATAGTGAGAAACAGGCAGCTCTAATATTCTTAGATTTGGGCTTTTATGTTTAAAGTGCTGGAAAAAATGGACTTTGGAGAGAATTTTATTCAAGGGGTCAAAACTGTTTATATGTCACAGCAAGCAAAAATTATTATTAATGGTAATTTAACTAATTCATGTGAAATTCAAAAGGGTACAAGATAAGGATGCCCCTTGTCTCCTTTGTTGTTTATTTTGGTGTTGGAAGTTTTGAATAGAATTATCAGGCAAAATGAGAAAATAACAGGTATAAGCAGTAGTGGGTTTCAATTTTGGCTGCTACTGGTTCACTCATGGGTGCACGTGCGCTCGTGCACATGACGCTTCTGCACATGCAGAGATGTCCGGGCAGGTGGGCAGAGCCTCCTGTTGCTACCAGTTCCCCTGATCCGGGGCGAACCGGTAGCAACCCACCTCTGGGTATAAGTATCAAGAAGGAAGTTTATAAATTGAGGGCATTTGCTGATGATTTGGTTATATTCTTGCAAGACCCTAAAAATAATATAGAATATTTGGTGAGGAAATTAAATGAGTTTGGGGTTTTAGCGGGTTTTAAAATAAACAATCAGAAAACAACAATGCTGATTAAGAATATGACCTAACAGGATTGTGATATACTGTATTGAGAAAAATGTCTGGTTTCAGAGTCAAGAAAAAGGTAAAATATTTGGAGGTTATATTGACAAACACAAAACTGTTTCAAAATAATTATGTGCCTCTCTGGAATGATATTAAAAAGGACTTATTAAGATGGGATAAACTGCATTTATCACTATTGAGTAGCCTTTCTGTAATTAAGGTGAATGTCTTACCAAAGATGCTTTTTTTGTTTCAGACATTACCAATACTTGCAACAAGAGCCTTGGTTGCACCGCAGACTAATGTACTGTTAAGTAACACCAGCTGCCTGCAATTACTGCAAGTTCAAATCTCATCAGGCTCAAGGTTGACTCAGCCTTCCATCCTTTCAAGATAGGTAAAATGAGGATCCGGTTTGTGGGGGCAATAAGCTGACTTTGTATAAAAAAGAACACCGCTTGGGGGGGGGTGAAAGCCCTACTAAGCAGGTATATACAAAAAGGCTATTGCTTAACGCATTGTAAGCCGCCCTGAGTCTCTGGAGAAGGGCGGCATATAAATCAAACCAATAAATAAATAAATAAATAACTGATACTCCCATTAAACAATGGTAGAAGGATATTTCGAAGTTTATATGGCAAGATAAACAAGAATTAGATACTGCAAGAAGTTAAGGAAAGAGGGGTTTGGGTTTACCAGATTTGAAACTGTATTTTGATGCTTGTTGTTTGGTCTGGCTAAAACAGTGGGAGAACCTCCAGAATAAGAAGCTACTTGATTCCTCCCTCCCTCCCTTTTTCCCTTTTCTTCTTTTTCCTTCCCTCTTCATTCCCCTTTCTTCTTCCTTCCCATCTTCCCTTCTTTTTCCTTCCTTGCTCTCTTCCCATCTTCCCTTCTTTTTCTTTGCCTTTCCTCTTTGCCTTTCTCCTTTCCTGTCCCTTCTTGGATGCTCAAATGCAAAAGGGGAAACATTTCTCGACACCTCCTTGCCTTGTGATCAAATGCCACTAGTTTTGCTAGTAGTTTGTTTTGCTAGACCTCTGCCAGCAAAAATGAAGCTTGGGAGGGGTGTATGTGGCCCCCGCGGGCCCCCCAGGCTCCATTTTTTACTGGGATGGCCTCCTGCAGCCCTCTGCCAGTGAAAATGGAGCCCGGGGGGGGGAGCTCCATTTTTGCTGGCAAAGATTTGCAGGAGGCTGTCGCGACCAAAAATGGAGCCTGGGAGGGCCATGTGTGGCCCTCCCGAGCTCTGTTTTCACTGGCAGAGGCACTGTAGGCCAATCCTTAGCTATCTCAGCACCCCATGGGCCAGATCCGGCCCATGGGCCTTGAGTTTGACACCCCTGTTATAGACAGACTGAAAGCTTTCCCTTAGATAAAAATTTTATGTTGATAAAATCAGTTACGTATAGGATCACAAGATGAAACTATCATTCAACAACCATAGCAGTAGCCATTCTTCAAGTGACTACTACTACCCCCTGAAGATCCACAGACAGCAATTGCTTGACAAAGTGCTTTGTCAAGCAATTGGGAAACATAATCCCTCTCAAACCCATCAGACTGAATCCTAATCAGATTTTTTTTACTGACTGGCAGATTCTTTGGTATCGGTTTAGTTTGTTCATTCTTATCCAGCACATTATGCAACTCAGACAAGATTCTAAAATATTGGCAGTTTTTTTAATTTATTAACTTATCAAGAGTAATAGAAATTTGTGTCATCATCATCTTAACAACCCTTCCTATTAGTGCTCTAGATTACTTCATATGTGTACACATAAATACATAAAGGGCTGGGCAGACTTATTTCAGATATCTAGCTTAAGGCAGAGCAAGAACACCGATTAAAATCTAACATGGTCAGAAATTTAGTGGCCCTGTAGAAATCCAATCAGCCTCTGTATATTATATACTATGACTATATTATTTATATTCATATAATCACACTTTGATGTACAAACAGAGATACAGAAAGAAAATTGACTGTCACATTGTGTGCTAAAGCATAACATAACCATGGTTGAATAAATAAAACACAATTAGTTGGGTTTACACCTCACTGACAATTCATAAGCCATGCTTTATAATAATAAATGACTGCAACCTATTTTGGAAACTATGGTCAAAGAACAGATACAGATTAACAGAGTTGGAAGGGACCTTGTAGGTCCAACCCTCCACCCAAGCATATCCTATACCATTTTTGACAGATGCCAATCCAGTCTCTTCTTGAACGCTTCCAGTGATAAAGCTCCCACAACTACTGAAGGCAAGCTGTTCCATTGGTTGACTGCTCTTACTGTCAGAAAATTTCTCCTTATTTCCAGGTTGAATCTCTCCCTGTTCAGTTTCCATCCATTATTTCTTGTCTGGCCTTCAGGTGCTTTGGAAAAAAGCTTGACCCACTCCTCTCTGTGGCAGCCCCCTCAAGTATTGGAAGATGGCTATGATGTCTCCCCTGGTCCTCCTCTTCACTAGACTAGCCATGCCCAGTTCCTGTAACCGTGCTTCATATGTTTTAGTCTCCAGTCCCCTAATCATCCTGGTTGCTCTCCTCTGCACTTCTAGAATCTCAACATCTTTTTTATAGTGTGGTAACCAAAACTGGATGCAGTACTCCAGGTGTGGTTTTACTAGGGCTTTATAGAGTGATATTAGTACCTCACTTGATCTTGATTGTATCCCTCTGTTAATGCAATTTAGGATTGCATTGGCTTTTTTGGCTGCCGCTGCACACTGCTGGATCATATTTAGCTGGTTGTCCACTAAGACTCCAAGATCCCTCTCACAGTCACTGCTATTAAGCCTGGTTTCACCCAATTTATATGTGTACTTTGGGTTTTTCTCACCTAAGTGTAGGACTTTACTTTTCTCTACATTGAATTTCATTTTGTTAGATAGGGCCCAGTGTTCAAGTCTGTTAAGATCCATCTGGATGTTGAGCCTATTTTCTAGGGTTTTAGCTATTCCTCCCAGCTTACTATCATCTGCAAATATGGTAAGTTCCCCTTCTATTCCCTCATCTAAGTTGTTTATGAAGATATTGAAGAGTACTGGGCCTAAGATGGAACCTTGTGGTTCAGCAACACATTCAACAAAGTAGACCACAACCTACTTCTTGGTAAGCTAGAAAAAAGTGGGATAGATAGCATCACCACCAGATGGATTTGTAACTGGCTGACAAACTGTACTCAATGAGTAGTCCTCAATGGGTCTACATCTACATGGAGGGAAGTAAGCAGTGGGGTACCACAAGGTCCCAACTCCAGCTGGCTTTGGTCCATGCCCTTCCAACACCTGGTAGAGAGTCCTTGGCTCCCATGAGAAAGAATGTTATTTTGGCTACACATCCCCCAACTCTCTCTACCTCCCCCCCCCTTATGTTCCCACAGCTCCACCCGGCCTCACTGTGGCAGTCCTGAAGATGCTCCCAAAATGGCTTCAGGGCTGACAGGTGGATTATCAAAGGGCAATTAGAGTCTGCCTAATTTTGCATACAATATAACAAAATTTGGCCAATTGACAAATGCAAAGTTACTGATTTATAAAAAAATATGATGGGGGTACTAACTTGGTACTTATACAGGCTTATCCTGGAGATATTGTAGGTTCAGCTGCAGAGCACCACAAGTATCATGATAAAGTGAGTCAAAGTTATGTTTTCACTATACTGTAGACCAGGGGTGTCAAACTGGATTTCATCATCAGGGTTGTGTTTGACCTCGGCTGGCCGGTGTGTGTGTGTGTGTGTGTGTGTGTGTGTGTGTGTGTGTGTGTGTGTGTGTGTTGGGGTGTGTGTGTTTGTTGGGGTGTGTGTGTGTGGTCATGGTGGCTGTGGCGATGGTGGGCATGGCCATGGTAGGCATTTGACACTGGCTCAAGATGCATTTTTCCCCTTCTCTTCCTTCTTTCCACAGTTCTTTACTATAACCATTTTCCTATTTCCTCTACCAGATATTACTGGTAAACATTTATTACTTACTAGCTGGATACCTGTGCTCTGCTACGAAACTATGTAATCAAGCTTGATAAATCAACACTTACAGCTTGAAAATTAATGAGTAGTTACGATCGGCCTCTCCCTCACTTTTCTCCCTCAGGCTTGCCCCACAGAAACTTCTCCTAGCTCACCCCCTTCTCTCCCTCAGGCTGGGCCCATTGATCCTTTCCTATCCCCTTCTCTCTCTCAGGCTTGCCCCACAGAAGCCTCTCCTATCTTATCCCCTTCTTTCCTCAGGCTTGCCCCACAGAAGCCTCTCCTCTCCCCCTTCTCTCAGTCAGGCTGGCCCCATTGATTCTCTCCTATTGTAATGATTGCCTCTCCTTCCAACTTAAGAAAGTAAAAACTCTTGAAATGTGGTTGTTCAAAAGGAACCTTTTATTAAGCAGAAGTGATAACAACCCAGTTAAAGCAAGATCTGAATACCCTCAGTCAAGACAAGTAGGATTAAAGCAGTAGAGACCCCTCCCTTTAAGTCAGATTGCAGATTTTAGCAAAGTGTGAAGATGTTTTCTTTACTAGTTTCCCTGAGAACCCGAACAAACATGCATTCACACCGTTATCCTTTAAAGTGAAACAACCCACATGGCTATCATAAACATTCCTCCACATAAAGAGGATCTCAGGGCTCTTTGGCACCAGGATATAGGTTGTAAAGTATCTGTTGTCACAGGCAATGCTAGTAAATTGAATCCAAGTCTCCCCCTTCTTCCAACTGAATGGCAGTATCACTTTTAGGGAACTGACACCTATCCCCTTCTCTCCCTTAGGCTTGCCCCACAGAGGCCTCTCCTATCTTATCCCCTTCTCTCCCTCAGGCTGGTCCCATTGATCCTCTCCTATCCCCTTCTCCAGTGGTGAAATGCTCCAAATTCTGCTACCAGTTCACTGCACGTGCGCATACAGTGCATGTCAAATGTGCGTTTTGGGCATAGGCACACCACAGGCGCTAGCATGCAGTGCTGAAAAAGGAGGCTTTTTAAGGTAAGTAGAACAGCAAGGGGGGAACAGCTGTGCCCTGTGATTTAGATTCACTAGAAAGCAGGATTATAAATAGTGCGGCACAGCTGATCATAGGAAATACCGGTTCATCTGCACCGGTAGCATTTTTTTACTACTGGTTCGCCCGAACCGGTAGCTTTTATTACTACCGAATTGGCTGAACATGTAGCTTTTATTACTACTGGTTCAGGAGAACCAGTCCAAACTGGTAGCATTTCACCCCTGCCCTTCTCTCCCTCAGGCTTGCCCCTATCTTATCCCCTTCTCTCCCTTTCAGGTGAGAAGGCAGAGTAGAATGTCTAAACTCCCAGCCCACAGCCAGATGAGTCACGTGCTGGCCACACCCACACCCAAGTTGCAGTTGGAACAGAGTTCTTTTCAGGTGGGGAGAGGGAGTAGAATGTCTAACTCCTTAGCATCAGAGCATGTTAATAATAATATAAGAAATACTAATGATCTGATGATTATTTCGAAAAATCCTTTCTTAGCGAGCACCTAGAAGCCAAATGGAACATACGTGCCAAATTTCAAGTTTGTAGGCTTTATGGTTCTGGAGATTTCGTGATAATGGGTGAGTGGTATTTTGCTTTTATATATATATAGATTCTTCATAATCCACTAAACTTTTTATTTTGAAATTTATTCCCCATTGTTTAATAGTAAATTGCTTTTCCAGGCAGAAAAGCTATTTATACTATTGTATTTTTATTATTCAACTAGGTGCATGCCTGCCTTTGCAAGCTGGTCATGGGGACCACCGGGAAGGCTGTGTTGAACTTGCCTTCCAAGGTCCAGTCCCACATCCAGCCCTTGATGGGAGACATGCCACTTCTGGCCTGGCCTGGGCAGTGGATGGGCAGCCAGCCCTTGGGGGAGACACAGCTGCTGTGCTGGGACCAAGAGAGGCAGTGGTGGCAGCACTGCATGTGCAGTCCCAGGACATCCGCCCTCTCTCCTGGAGCGCCACTGCCACCCCAGAGTTTGCCTTTGCCTCTGCAGCCCACTGGCCCCTCTTGCCCTTCTCTTTCTGGGTGCAGTGCTTCTGCTTGTTGGGCCACTTCCCCGAAGCTGGCAGCTCTGCAGCCAGCTGCTTTGCTTTTTCCCTCTTGAGGCTCACAGGAGGCTTGTGCAACAGCAACAGCATGGGAGAGGCAGGCCCCATGCTCGTGCTTGTTCGGTGCAGCTGCAGGCAAGCCAAGAGACAGTGGGACAAAGGGGCTGGTGCATTGGGATTGCCTCTGCCTCCCCCATATCTCTGCCTCCACTTTCTGCTGGTGCCACCACGCAAGCCTCCCATGAGGAAAAAGAGGGAAAAAGCAAAGCAACTGTCTGCAGAGCTGCCAGCTTTGGAAAGTGGCCCAACAGGCAGAAGCGCCACACCCAGAAAGAGACGGGCAAAAGTCATTCTACACTGAAGCAGAGGCATTCTGAGCCTTCAGCATATCCCAGGATTGCAACGCTGAAGGTTCAGAATGGAGCCGTTTCATGAAAGGCAGGAAAATGGGGAGGGGGGTTTTCCTGCCTGTCACCCATTCCTGAAGCTCAGCACAGACTGAGGGAAGAATGGTAGGCAGGAAAATCTCCCTCCCCATTTTCCTGCCATTCATGACAAGGACTGACTGGGAGGGGAGGGGCCGGGTGAGGTGTCCCTCGATGTGAGTGATGTTGAGTGGCCATGCCCTCCCAGTCACATGACTACCACCAAGCCATGCCCACCAAGCCATGACCACAGAACCGATGGCAAAATAATTTAGATTTCACCACTGCCAGAACTAGTCCAATGGCCTTGAGTTTGACACCTGTGCTGTAGACTGTTAAGTGTTCAATACCATTAGATTGTACAATCTAAAATTGTACAAACCTTACTTAATTAAAAATACTTTCTTAATAAAAATACTAATATTTTTTTTTTTTTAAATTTGATTTATATGCCGCCCTTCTCCGGAGACTCAGGGCGGCTTACAGTGAATTTGAGCTTTCAATGAGTTTTAATCTTTTTGCCCATCTTGTAAAAAAACACAAAATCTTTGTAGCACAATAAAATGAAGTGCATTCTAAAACTGACATTGGAAAATTTGTTGATTGTAAACGAAGTACAGTAATCCATGACTTACAACATTTAACGACCATTCGAAGTTACAACAGCACTGAAAAAAGTGACATGCCCCTTTTTCACACTTGCAAATATTTTCACTTATAATCATACAATCCCTGTGATCAAGTGATCAAAATTTGGATCCTTGGAAACATGGATGTATTTATGATGGGTTACAGTGTCTTGGGGTTATGTTTTGAGAACTTCAGAGAAGCAAAGTCAATGGGGAAGCCAGATTTACTTAACAACCATGCTACTAACTTAACAAATGCAATGATTCACTTAATAACTGTGGCAAGAAAGGTCATAAAATGGGGCAAAATTCTCTTAACAATTATCTTGCTTAGCAATGGAAATTTTGGGCTCAAGTGTGGTTGTAAATCGAGGTCTACCTGTATGAACCAAGTGTGATACGTCTATGAACACACTAAGTGCAACAGAAGCATAATTTCCAA
Source organism: Pantherophis guttatus (assembly GCF_059756535.1). Classification (NCBI taxonomy): domain Eukaryota; kingdom Metazoa; phylum Chordata; class Lepidosauria; order Squamata; family Colubridae; genus Pantherophis; species Pantherophis guttatus. Next base: position 113,468,321 of record NC_142065.1, on the reverse strand, counting down.
ATCACAGGAAGTAATCATCCCATTCTATTATGCGCTTATGCACTCCAACCCATCTTGAGCATAGGGTCCCATGTTCTGAGAAATTGGAACAAGCTCAGAAAAGAGAAGCAAAGGTCATCAGAGGAATAAAAACTACAAGTCAATGAAGGGAAACTGAACCTTGATAAAAGTGCTAAGCATTCATTAAATACCTGAAAAGGTCCTATCTGTCATGTTATACAGCGAAGGACATAATGATGCATTTAGATTACAGTACAGTACAGGAAAGTAGCATGTTAGAAAAAAAATCCTATCAAAAGAATCACTTCAATAGTGAAACCAATAGACAGCTTCAATTTTATTATTTTATTATTTTATTTATCATATTTAGGGACCACCCATCTCCCTCATAGAGCAACTCTGAGCAATTGTATTTTAGACTTGAAGCCTTAAATGACTCCTTCCAACTCTATAGCAATATATGATCATTTTAAAATATAATTAATATATATTTTTTATTTGATTTATATGCCGCCCTTCTCCGGAGACTCAGGGTGGCTTACAATGCGTTAAGCAATGGCCTTCATACTTTTGTATATTTATACAAAGTCAGCTTATTGCCCCCACAAACTGGGTCCTCATTTCACCTACCTTAGAAAGGATGGAAGGCTGAGTCAACCTTGAGCCTGGTGAGATTCGAATTTACAGTAATTGCAGACAGCTGGTGTTAATCACAATGCTATCAGTTTGCTGAGCCACCAGGCCCACCAGGCCCATTATTTCTTAATGTTGCACATGCTATCACCACAGACTTAATACTCCACCTTCTTTACGTCACTTAAGTAAATGTTCTTGCATTGTTGAACCTTCAGTAAACAGTGATAATCAACTCTAAATTCTGGCAAAGAGTTTCAAACATTATGATTGTTAGAAACAGTTTGAAATTATCTGAATCCCAAGCAAAGAAATAGGGGGCAGCCATGAAATGCCAGGGCAAAAATTGCATCCTCGAATGGTGCTTAAAACCATACAAAATTGAATTTAAAAAAAAATTAAAATGTTTTTTAAAAAGCAAAAATAATACCACCATATTTCAGAGTTTCTGGGATGAGATTGTCAGCATTGTCGTAAGACACTTCAATGGTCATATGGCCAGCATGACTATATACCAAGGTGCCACTTATTTATCTACTTGCATTTTCATGATTTTGAACTGCTAGGTTTGCAGGAACTGGGGCAAGTAACAGGAACTCACCCTGTTACACAACACTTGACAAGCTCAGCATCTTTAACCACTTGTTGTGGTTGGCCAGAACCACTTGTTGTGTTGGCCAGAACCAACACAATGTTTTCAGTTTTTAAAAAAGGTAATTATATTGCTCTTAGGAGTGAAGTGCATAACCCATATTTTGGTTCACATTTAATGGTGAAAACCCCCATCTTAGATATCTAATGAATTAAACCAACTTGTTTAATTTCTTGAGTCATCCCACAACTAAGGATTAGATAAGCAGCTAAATTCCTCTTGAAAAGAAAACGGCTCAACTTATCAGGAGGGCTTTAAAGTAAAATTGAGGGGGGAGAGCGACCAGTCTTTAGGATCTCCAGGACCTAATTCCAAGCAAAAACCCCTAGAAAGCAAGGCAAATAAAGAAGTAAGCAGGGATGGGAAGGAAGACAAACTCAAATACCAAATAGGAGACATGGGAAGCATACCTAGAGTCAGGCATAAAGATCTCAAGTGCTTATATACAAATGCACAAAGTCTGGGGAACAAACAGTGAACTTGAACTATTAATATACGAAGGTAGATACGACATAGTTGGAATAACAGAAGCTTGGTGGGAAAAAACCCACGACTGGAACATACTGATAGAAGTATACAAACTCTTCAAAAAACCCAGACCCCATAAAAGAGGAGGTGGAGTTCCACTGTATGTAACAAAACACTATATTGCTACAGAATTGCATGAAAAACAATGAAAAACAACACATGCCTGGACCTGTAGATATAGAAATACCTTTAGAACATGCTATTTTATTTCTTTCTTATATCTCACCAGATATCAGTTAAAGGTGGGTGGATTTTACCACAAAGAAACTGAAGTGAGCAAATGTAGTTTATCTTTGGTTGTCTCAGAATATTTTTCTGTGCATTCTCTGGTCCATAGCTGTCATTTTGAAACCATTTATATTACACAGTGTGCTATTGTCTCTATAATAGCTACCACTGGGATGGATGACATTATAGAAGTACATAGGATATGAGAAAAAACTGTGGTGGTTTGACTGTACATTATATCTAATGTATTTTAATTTATGTCCACTGTTACAAAATATTATGTCTCATGTTGATGCTATTGTAACAGTTTAATGGTATCTTGTGGTAAATGTCTTTTTGTTTGTTTGTTTATAAATTAACTCATTTTGCTTTTATAGAATATAAGTAATTATATTGGTAAATGTTGTCTTATAAAGCCAATATATCTCTTGTGATTCTGTCTTGATTTTAAAGTTTTCTATGATCAGCAGATGATAAGATCTTTATATCTTTCCTCCCTACCCCTCCTTTTTCTTTCTTTTCTTTTCTCGTTAGCAGACTTCCATTTATGGGAATAACTGGATACATTGGCTCTTCTCCAATATACAAAGGCTATATCCCAAATTTATCTTGCTTATAGGGTTTGTCAAAGTACAAATATGGGGATTAATTTTGTCACTTTGGCACCAGTTTACCTAGCTAAATATTTAGTGCTAACCTTAAAAATGAGGCTGACATTGCCTCTTTTTATTGAAAATAATTCTTGTTAAAGGTACATTGTAGAAGCATTTCTCCTTGTTTTAGAGATGCATCAATATAACTCAATGTATCAGACCATTTTTAATAATTTTTAGCAACAAGAATGAAATTATATTATGATATCTCAAGATTACAAAATTTGACATTATCACTGGATCCAAACATTATTGTATCTTGAAAGTTGTTTTTGACATCTACCAGTGGTCTTTGGCAAGATATACTTGTCAGTAAATAGGAAAAAACTAAAATTGAATTAACTGGTAATAGGTGGTTCTTGAGATATATGTAAGACTAAATGTTTGAGTGTGAGAGTGTGTGTGTGTATAACAAAAGAAAAAAGCCAAGTTGTGAAAAGGTTGTAATATTTCTTAAAAGCATGTCAAGAAACACATCAAAGCTGAATAGTCTCATAATAACTGAAGGAATATCACAGATTTGTTTTGTCTCAAGAGCTTATGCTGCAAGCAAGATTCTAATAGCTGTTTAAAGATGTTTTATATAGCTAAACCACATAATTTAATTAATTTAATTTAATTTAATTTATCACATTTCTATGCCGCCCAACTCCCAAGGGACTCTATTAAACCATAGTTTTTTGTATACCTGTTGTTTCATGGCAATGTCCCCTTATCTCATATTGCACAAATGGATAAATGGATAAAGTGGCACTTTTTAGCCATTTTAAGAGTAAGCTTTGTTACCTTCAAGAAACACGATGTGACTGAAGAATAGTTCTATAATTTGAAAAATATGCTAATTTACCTACAGAGCATCATTCCTTAAAAAGACCAACAAAGTAAAACCAACTTGATTTCTGCCAGGAAAAGCCTTAAGTCCTACATGAATGCATCCTGAGCCATAGCACTGGGAAGCTTTTGTGTAGACTTACCCGAAAATGGAACAAACCAAAAAGGATCAAGCAGACAAGTAAGACTATCCAATGTGCAATTATGGTCCCAACATACAGTGAGATTCGTTTCCTTTGTTTTCCATTCTCACTCTCTATAGGTATTTTTTTCATTTTTATGTCCTCCATCTCCACTTGTTCCTCCATATAACGCTTTCAAATTTCTGACTTCCAACAGGAAATCAACCTCTGCCAAGAAAAATAATCGCTACTGAAGCCAAAAATCTGTGAAGACAGCTATTAAATACTATTAGGAGTGTATAAACACAATATGTAGACAGAGATAGGGGACTTCTTGTGACTAATCTAAAATTTCCCTTTTCTTTCTTTCTGTGGGTGATTATGATAGTTGATATTAAATTTATCCCAACTCATTTTAATGAAGATGTTTCAACTGGCCCTTATTAAACTGTCAAAAATGAAGTTATCAGAATTATCTAGGAATTTCCTTCACTTGAACTACCTCTGGGAAAATCCCTCATAAAGTCAAATTAGGATTTAAAGTTTCACTTTTTTTCAATAGCCTTTTGTTTCAATAGAAACAAAAATATTGTAAGTTTCAGGCAGTACAAACATTTATCCTGATGAATACTGTACAAATGGTGGATTCTAAAATAATCTTTTCTAAATTCTGATTCATACAAGTCACAGATTCCTTAAGCAACATTATTCAACTAGTTCCATCTAATCTATAGTTTATGGGATTTGTCAACATAACTATAATCCATTTCCCAAAACATACATCTATACCAGTGAATACTCAAGCATTTTTATAACCATGCACAAGTATAACCAAAGCACTAGGATATTTCATCCCTAAGCACAGCAAATCTCTCATAAAGCACATCATACCATCCTAATATATATTTTTTTCTTCAAGTATTCTATGAATGAGCCATTTGTGGCTTATTTCATAAACCATGGCTAATTAAACCACTGAATAGAGTGTATTGGACAATATATATTACATACTATTATGGTATTAATAATAGTATTAAGATAATATAATTAATTCATAGAATATTCATATTATATATACTGTATATTATATACTATACTATATTATTCATATTCATACAATCACACTTTGATGTACAAACACAGATACAGAAAGAAAATTGGCTGTCACATTGTATGCTAAAGCATAATATAACCATGGTTGAATAAATAAAATACAATTCATAAGCCATGCTTTATAATAATAAATGACTGCAACCTATTTTGGAAATTATGGTCAAAGAACAGATACAGATTAACAGAGTTGGAAGGGACCTTGTAGGTCCAACCCTCCACCCAAGCATATCCTATACCATTTTTGACAGATGCCAATCCAGTCTCTTCTTGAACGCTTCCAGTGATAAAGCTCCCACAACTACTGAAGGCAAGCTGTTCCATTGGTTGATTGCTCTCACTGTCGGAAAATTTCTCCTTATTTCCAGGTTGAATCTCTCCCTGTTCAGTTTCTTGTCTGGCCTTCAGGTGCTTTGGAAAAAAGCTTGACCCCCTCCTCTCTGTGGCAGCCCCTCAAGTATTGGAAGATGGCTATGATGTCTCCCCTGGTCCTCTTCTTCGCTAAACTAGCCATGCCCAGTTCCTGTAACTGTGCTTCATATGTTTTAGTCTCCAGTCCCCTAATCATCCTGGTTGCTCTCCTCTGCACAGACCCGTTCGGGCAAACTGGTAGCAGACATTTGGCCTGGGTCACCAAACCGGTAGCGTCCGCTGGTTAACCATGCCCCCAAACTGGTCACCCGGTTGCCGCTCGCTCACCCCACCCAGCCCAGTCTCTGCTCTGTAGCTTGCCTGCCAGAAACGCTACACCCCAACTGAGCAGCCCTGATCTGCCTGCCAGGTAAGCCTGCGAGTTGTGGTTTAGCTAGCTGCCCCTGCCCTCCCACCATCCCAGCCTGCCTCCCCTACTTCATTCCCTGCAGCCTGCAGCCCTGACATGCTTGCCTGTCTTCCATGCAGCCTTCCCAGCATCCCCATGGCCAGCTTACAGGCAGGCAAGCAGAAGGCTGCATGGAAGGCAGGTAAGCATGTCAGAGCCGCCCAGCTGTAGGGAAGAGAGCTAGCAGCCTATTCCCTTCCACGCAGCCCTGCCATACTTGCCTGCCTTCCACACTGCCTTCCTGGTGCTTCCCCATACCCACTTGCCTTCTGAGGTCGGTGTCCAGCCCGGCCTGGCTAGTGGGTGGGTGGGCTGCCCTTGGTAGAGATGCAGCCACTGCACTGGGGCTGAGAGGGGTGGCGGTGGTGCTCCGGGAGGGCGGGTGGATCTCCCAGGTCTGCACATGCAGTGCGCATGTGCAGCAGCCCCGGGACATCTGCCTGCCCTCCCAAAGCAACGCCATGGTGCTGCTGTTCACTTTCTTCCTTCTCCTGCCATGAAACGAAAGTGAACAGCGGTGTCATGGCAGTGCTTCAGGAGGGCAGGCACACCACATGTGCAGCACCAGGATATCCACCTGCCTTCCCAGAGCACCACTGCGCCGCCATTTGCTTTCTTCTTTCTCCCACCGCAAAACGAACGCAAATGCCGCCGCCACAGCGGTGCTTCGGGGGGGCAGGCACACCACATGTGCAGCACCAGGATATCCACCTGCCCTCCCAAACACCACCACCGCTGTCACTGTCCCTTTCAACCTCAGAGCAGCAGATGCATCTCCACCAAGGGCTGCATGCCGTCAGCTTTACCAACGCGCTGGCTCCGTTGGGATGATGGGCATGCTGAATACACTGGTGGAGGATCTAGAAGGTAAGGCCGACTCTGGCAGTGGTGGGGGCGGGAGACCCGCTGCGCTCGGCCAAGGAGCTGCCTTGGGGGGACATGGCGAGGTGTCATTTTGGGTGAGAAGAAAGGAAGAAAGAGGAAGGAAAGGAGCGAGAAAGAGAGAGAAAAGAAAGAGAGAGAGAGAGAGAGAAGAAAGAGAAAGAGAGAAAGAAAGAAAGAGAAAGAGAGAAAGAAAAAGGGAGAGAGAGACAAGAAAGAAAGAAAGAAAGAAAGAAAGAAAGAGAGAGAGAGAGAGAGAGAGAGAAAGAAAGAAAGAGAAAGAGAAAGAAAGAAAGAGGAAGGAAGGAAGAAAGAGAGAGAGAGAGAAAAGAAAGAAAGAGAAAGAAAGAAAGAAAGAAAGAAAGAAAGAAAGAAAGAAAGGAAGGAAGGAAGGAAGGAAGGAAGAAAGAAAGAAAGAAAGAAAGAAAGAAAGAAAGAAAGAAAGAAAGAAAGAAAGAAAGAAAGAAAGAAAGAAAGAGGAAGGCAGAGATAGTCGTTGACTTATGACCACAATTGAGCCCAAAATTTTGGTTATTAAGCAAGAGCATTGTTAAGTGAGTTTCACCACATTTTACTCAATCCATGACATCTCCTGGCTCTAACAGCAACTGACGTGAGTGATGTCAAGTCTATAAATTAAATGGCAACAAAGAGTTGGAATTTTCTGCATCTCCTTTCTGCCATGTAGTGCCTGTTGCACCCAAAGCATTTTATTTATTTATTTATTTATTTATTTATTTATTTATTTATTTATTTATTTATTTATTTCATCAAGCATGTATTAGATAACACATATAAGTATAAACATAATTATGAATAATGAAATGGATATGAATAAAAAGGAACATTAGGACAGGGATGGTAGGCACCCTTAAAGATCTGATCGATCTCTCTCTCTCTCCATTATGAAGATATAAGTAACTATGTTGTTCCCCTTTTAATACACTTTTTAAAAATGTTTTCTATGTTCAAAAGCTGAAAGCAGATAGTCTCTTTTAAATAGCAAATCTATAAATATATGAGGCAGCTTCTAAGAGGAAATTATTACTAGTCCAAATTTCTTCCCCCTACTTCAAAAGAAAAATAAAGCCCAGCTCTGTCCCCTTGTGGCTTAAATATGTATTTATGAATACTACTACTACAATTAAATGGGATGCAGTGGCTCAGTGGTTAAGATGCTGAGCTTCTCGATCAAAAGGTTGGCAGTTCAGCAGTTTGAATCCCTAGTGCTGCGTAACGAGGTGAGCTCCCATTACTTGTCCCAGCTTCTGCCAACCTAGCAGTTCGAAAGCATGTAAAAAATGGAAGAAGAAAAAATAGGGACCACCTTTGGTGGGAAGCGTTCCGTGCGCCTTTGGCGGTTAGTCATGCCAGCCACATGACCACGGAGATGTCTTCAGACAGCACTGGCTCTTCGGCTTTGAAATGGAGATGAGCACCGCCCCCTAGAGTCGGGAACGACTAGCACATATGTGCGAGGGGAACCTTTACCTTTTACTACAATTAAAAACTGAGTTCACATATTGTACCAAGCCAGGAACAAGCAAGATTGCTTTCCTGGTCAGACTACACTTAATTTTTATTATTTATTCTGAGTAGATAAGGTTGGGTGGCTGCAAGGGTGTAAAAATGCCCTCGGAAGGGACAGGGTCAAGCTATAGCATTTAGTTGTTTTTCTATTCAAAAGAGGTATTTCTCTGTATCTTTTTTCTTTCTTTTCCATCTTACTTTTTTCCTCTTTCTTGCACTTTTAGTCTCTCTTCAATATCTTTTTCTTTTCTTTTTTTTAAATTTGTATTATTTTGTATTTGTATCAATTTTTACCTTTAAAAATATTTAATACAACATGGTACCCTAAACCTATCAAAGAACAAACCTCTTTTACTTTTTTAAAAAATAAATAAAATCGTGCCTCCAAAAATTATGATGCCACTAAATTTTAGCAGTACTCTTAAAGGATCATGGGGGCCTAAAATAAATTAGAGGTGGAATACAGGCCAGGGGCTATACTTCCCTGTCCTAATCTCTGATTCTCTAAATCATAACATGCTGACTAAGCAACAATTGGTTGGGCTGGGTTCACAAAATATATTAAATGTGGTCCAAACCAGACAAACCATTATATGTGTTGGTATATATGAGTCTTAATTGTAAGTACTTAAGAACAGATTTTAGTGCTGAGTGGATGATTAGATTCATACACATCTATGGTTTATATACTTAGCACATACATAAATTCATCCAGTGGTTAAACAATCATTATTTAATAAAATATGTGACTCAGGAATGGTTCTACTTACCTTTGCCAACAGTTCGCAACGAGAGCACTCATGTGTGGCGCTTCTGCGCATCCGCAGAGCGGCCGTGATGACGTCCAGGCAGGTGAGTGGAGCCTCCCGCCACCTTTACTACCAGTTCACAAGATCCAGACCAAACCGGTAGCAACCCACCACTGATGTGACTCCAACCACATACAGTGCATTCAGAAAGTATTCAGACTCCCTACGCTTTTGTCAATTTTGTTATACTGCAGCCTGATTCAACAATTGTTGAAATTTATTTATTTTCTCATTCATCTAAATACCCCATAATGACAAAGTGAAAGCAGAATTTTAAAAATGTTTGTAAATGTATTAAAAAGAGAAAAACTGAAATATCACATTGGCATTAGTATTCAGACCCTTTGCAACAAGGGGTTGCAAAGGGTCTGAATACTAATATGTGAAATTTAGCTCAGGTGCCTCCAATTTCTCTTTATTGTTGCTGACATGTTTTTACACCTTGACTAGAGTCCACCTGTGGTAAATTAAATTGATTGGACATGATTTGGAACGGCACACACCTCTCGATAGAAGGCCTCACAGCTGATAATGCATACAGTAGCAGAGCAAAAGCCATGAGGTCAAAGGAACTGCCTGCAGAGCTCATAGTCAGGATTATTGCAAGGCTCCAAAAAGATTTGGGAAGGCTGCAATAAAATTCTGCTGCACTGAAGGATCCTGAGCAACTGGGGGAAAGGGGCTTTAGTAAAAGAGGTAACCAAAAACCAGATGGTCGCTCTGACTGAGCTCCAGAGATCCTGTGTGGAGATGGGACAGAGTTCCAGGACAATCATCACTGCAGCCCTCCACCAATCTGAGCTTTATGGTAGAGTGGCTAGATGGAAGCCTCTCCTCAGTGCAAAACACATGAAAGTCCACTTGGAGTTTGCAAAAAAGCACCTGAAGGACTCTTAGACTGTGAGGAACAAAATTCCCTAGTCTGATGAAACCAAGATTGAACTGTTTGGCCTCAGTTCTAAATGTTATGTCTGGAGGAAACCAGGCACTGCTCATCACCTGCCCAATATCATCCCAACAGTGAAGCATGGTGATGGCAGCATAATGTTGTGGAGATGCTTTTCAGCAGCAGGGAGAGGGAGACTAGTCAGGCTTGAGGGATGTTCCATAGCACTCAGGATCTCAGACTGGGATGAAGAATCACTTTCCAACATGACAGCAATCCTAAACACACCATCAAGACTACACAGAAGTGGTTTAGGGGCAACTCTGTGAATGTCTAGAGTGGTCCAGAGTCCTGATTTGAACCCTATTGAACATCTCTGGAGAGACCTGAAAATGCCTGTCCATTGATTCTCACCTTCCAACCTGACTGAGCTTGAGAGGATTTGCAAGGAAGAATGGCAGAAAATCCTCCAATCCAGATATGCAGAGCTTGTCATATCAAACCAATTTCATGTCCTGTTGTTTTTAAGTGCTGGAAAAGGGAGGAAGATCCAGCAAAGAATCATCCCCAGAGAGAAATCATCCAGATGCCCCAAGCTCTATGGCCTCCCCAAGATACACAAAGAAGGAACACCACTCAGACCCATAGTCAGCTCCATAGGCTCACCTCTACAGAATCTTGCCAAATTTCTTGCCAAACAAGAATCCATCACCTCACACGTACAAAACTCATTCCACTTCATAGAAACAATAAAGAAACAAAACCTACAACCCAGTGACCTACTCGTGAGTTTCGATGTCATATCCCTCTTCACCCAAGTGCCTATTAAAGAAGCCTTGACAGCTATCCAAAACAAATACAACCCCCCAAGCACATCCTAGATCTGACCAACCACTGCCTAATCAACACATATTTCATCCACAATGGACAAAGATACAAACAGATAGAAGGAGCACCTATGGGATCACCCCTCTCACCCATCATCACAAACCTATTCATGGAACACTTTGAAACCAACGCTTTAGATAAATATGAACACAAACACAAACTCTGGCTCAGATATGTAGATGACACTTTCATAATTTGGCCACATGGAAAGAAAAAACTGGACAACTTCCTCACACATCTCAACAACCTACACCCCAAAATACAATTTACTATGGAAATAGAAGCTAACAACCAACTCCCCTTTCTGGACGTCCTAGTCTACAGAAAACCCGATGGCTCCCTAGGACACACCATCTACCAGAAAAAAAACACAAACCGCTACTTAAATGCCCAATCACATCACCACCCTGCACAGACCAACTCCGTAGCCAAGACTCTCATCTCCAGAACCAAACGCCTAGCTGACAAAGACCACCTGAAAACTGAATTACACACTCTCACAAACGTATTAATCTCTAACGGATTCCAAAGAAGCACAATTACCAACCTAATCCAAAGGGAGACACCCCCCAAGAACCGAGACACAGAACAGGACAATAGCATTGCCCTCCTCCCTTACATCAAAGGCACCACAGATAAAATCAGCAAAATTCTCCACAAGCACAACATCAGGACAACTTCTGCCCTGACCAAAAAAGAGCCAACATCTTAAGAAACCCCAAAGACAAGATCCAGCTAGAAAACCAAGGAGTCTATGAAATACCCTGCAAAATCTGCCCAGCCACATACATTGGACAAACCAATAGGAGAATAAATGCATGCATCGCAGAACACAAGAACGCAGTCAGAAAAGAAGAAAAAACTTCCTCCCTTTTCCAGCACCTAAAAACAACAGGACATGAAATTGATTTTGAAGGAACCAAATTAATCTCCAAAACTGAACACTTCAACAAGAGAATAATTATGGAAGCCATCGAAATAGAGAAACACCCCCATAACATGAATAAACGTGACGATACTTCCCGCCTACCAGACATCTGGAAACTAGCCCTAGTAAACAAACGAGCCCCAGCCACAAACATTGACACCAGACCACGGATAACACATGATGCCACCACCAATCATCCTCACCAGACTCAAACCCAATCCCATCCCATAGACGAAATGCAACCACCGTCCAGAGGCTGGACCATGGTGGCATCGCCAGCTGCTGCACGTCTCCCCCCTGATCCCCACACAGAGCAGACTAGCACACACCATAAGCACATGACAAGACCTCAGGCTCGGAGCCAAACCAAAGCCCGGGATGTTGCATCACAGCCATCTGCTCAAGACAATACATCACAGAACTCAGGATGTCACAACACTAGAGCTCAGGATGCTACCACACAACCCATTACCCAGGTCATTAAAACACAAAAGACTAATGGGCACACAGCCAAGACCTCGCCCACACAGGATGTTATGAAACAGCCGACTAATCTGCATACATCAACCCCATCAACTAATCAAGATGTAACAACAGAGCCAACCAACCCGCTTACAACAACAAAGCCAGCACTCCCCACCTCCCCACCAGTACTTATAGAGAGACGGCATCTCCGATCATGCTTTGCTCGCACGAAGCCGAAGACACCAGCCTGAAGATGACGAGTGAGACCTTGTCGAAACGTCGCCAAGATACTCTCAATCTTACACGGGAAAAGACCCGAATATGCCAAGACTTGCATACCTGTACCTGTGAAAATCTATGAATGTGTGTGTGTGTGTGTGTGTGTTTTCTGAGGTTTTTGTGGGTGTTTGTATGTAGGTCTTTGGTTATTCGGGTTTCTCCCGCGTAAAATTGGAAGTGTCTTGGCAACGTTTCGACGAAGTCTCATTCGTCATCTTCAGGCTGGTGTTTTCAGCTTCGTGCTTCTAGGAGCAATGTGTGATCGCAGCTGTTTCTTCCTTTTAACTGCCAGTGGGGGTGTGAAAATAAATGAAAGTGAAGCCATGCTAAAGGTCATGAAGCAAGGTAATCGACCTATAAAAGACTTTGTATGGGACTTTAGACGGGTTGCAGGGAATTTGGGGCATTGGCCTGACCGCATACTCCTACACTATTTTAAAGAAGCTATTGACCAAGAAGTCAGAAAACCCTGTGGGATCTGGGGGGTGCCTGAGTGTCTCCATGTCTGGTATATCATATCCATAGCTCTAGACAGAGAAATCCACCCCCACAGCAAAACCCAGCAGAGAAGCCACCTTGGAGAGCGTTATCTAGATGGCCCATTGCAAAGGCTACTGATATCACACACACACCCTCAACCGGCAAGGGCGATTAAATGCTATCGGTGTGGACAACCAGGACATTGAGTTTCTGAGTGCCTGGCCCCTGTCCCAGTTCCACAACAACATCCTGCCACAGCTGCACAAGGCAGGAGGGCTCCAAGACACCAGTCGATTCACCAGATAAGCCGTAGAGGTTCCCCTCCCCACTGAAGAGAGCAAGGATCCTCCAGCTAAAGAAGCCCCTCCCAACGAGGCTAGCAAAGATGAAGACCCTATGGTGAGTGCACCCATCCCCTCCTTTTCAATTAAAGTGAAACTGGTGGTGCCAGAGACGAGGAAACAAGCAGAACTGCCAGTAATAATAGATACCGGCTGCACCAGATGTCTAATTGGACTTCCAGTTGTTGAACAATTGGGGATCAGAACAACAGCCTTAAAGCGCCCAATTAAATTTCACCAGTGGATGGAACGTTAAATGAGGAAGTCCCCGCCACCCATATTACTGAACTGGTTAAATTAGAAATCTGGAAACATCATGAACTTATACGATTTATAGTAACCCCAAAAATGTCAGAATCTATCATACTGGGCCTGGCTTGGCTGGACAAATGGGCCCCCACCATCAAATGGGAAGATGGATACCAAAAAATCAGAATAGGGGTTGGCCCATTACCCCCTGCCCCTCCCCCCAAACAGCAGCCTGCCCATAACGGCCAGAAATAGCAGTGGCTTGTTCAGACAGGCCTCCAGGCGAACACCAGATTCCTAAGGTGAATGCAGACTTAGCCAAAGCTTTCAGTGAGGAGGAATGTAACCTCCTCCCCCCTCATCAGCCCATGGACTGCACCATCGAATTAGAACCAGGAGCCAAATTGCCAAAACTCAGAATGTACTCCATGACACCTGCTGAAATCACCAAGGGGCCCCCGCAGTCTTCATGCAACTGATCAACCAAGTTTTGCATGAGCACCTGTATAAGGGGGTCCTTGTTTACCTTGATGACATTCTTATATTCAGCAAAAGTATGGAAGAACATGTCAAATTCAGACAAGTGCTGAAAAAGCTCCTAGCAGCCAAGTTTTATGTGAAGTTGTCCAAATATGAGTTCCATAAGGAGTCCTTGGACTACCTGGGATACAGGGTGTCGAATCAAGGAATCGAAATGGACCCAGGGAAGGTGAGGGCAGTACTGGACTGGCAACCCCCACAAACCCATAAGCAAACTTTTACAGACAATTCCTTCCTTCCTTCACTGAGGTTGCTCTCCCTTTGCCAGATTTCCAAAAACCAGCCCATCTCCCACCAAGCCAAAACCTAGCCAACCCCTAGCTTGGACAATGGGCTGTCAGAAATCCTTTGAACAGTTGAAATGCCTATTTGCAGTGGAGCCAATCCTATAGCATCCTGACCCAAATAAGCCATTTGTGGTTCAGGCGGACGCGAGTGATATGGCGGTGGCTGCTGTTCTACTGCAAAGGAACGCCCAAAACAATCTAATGCCGTGTGCTTACGTATCGAGAAAGTTAACACACACTGAGCGCAGATGGGCGGTATGGGAGAAAGAGGCTTTTGAGGTGCGATGGGCTCTCCTATCCTGGAGACACTTCCTAGAGGGGATTAATGAGCCTTTTGAAGTGTGGACTGACCACAAAAATCTCAAGGCGCTGAAGACCCTGAGGAAACTTTCACCCAAGCAGGTTTGTTGGGCTCAATATTTCAAACACTTTAACTTTAACCTGAAATACATCCCGGGAAGGGAAAACCTTTTAGCTGACAATCTTTCCCATAAGCCCCAGTTTGACAGCCGACGGGAAGAGATAGTTTATGCCATGATCTCAGAGACTCAGCCAGCTGCTCAAGCCTGCACCAGAGCACAAACACACCATGATTCCAACCTCCCTGAAGACAAGTTGACAGCAGACCTAAAAGCGGCGCTCTCGACTGATTCCTGATTCAATGAAAACCAGATGGACCTAACCCTAAGAGAAGGGTTGGCATGGAAGGGGAGTAAGCTATATGTGCCCTGCAGCATGCGGTGCTCCTGGTGCTAAAGAGGAGTTATGATTCTCAACTCGGGGGCCATTTTGGATTTTTAAAAACCCTCCATTTGACTAGGAGACAATTCTGGTGGCCAAAGATGAAAGCTGATGTGGAAGACTATGTGAGGAGCTGTGCCACCTGCGCCACCATGAAGTCCAGACCAGGGAAGCCCCCTGGGCTTCTCCAGACTGTAGCCGAACCCACCAAGTCCTGGGAGGAGATTGCAATGGACTTCATTGTTGAGCTCCCTGACAGTGGGGGGAATAGGGTGATTTGGACTGTCATTGTCTCCAAGCAAGCACACTTCACTGCCTGCAACGGACTACCCTCGGCCAAGAAACTGGCAAAGCTTTTTGTGAAACACATCTACAGGCTACATGGGGTCCCAAGGAGAATAATATCAGATCGCGGGGTCCAGTTTACCGTTAAGTTCTGGAGAGAGTTTCTACGGTCCATTGGGTCATCCCAGGGACTTAGTTCAGCTTTCCACCCATCGACTAATGGATCGACTGAAAAATTGAACTCAATGGTGGAACAATACATTAGGTGTTATGTAAATTATCAACAAGAAAACTGGGCGGACTTACTACCATTCGCAGAGGTGGCTTATAATAATGCAGTACACAGCAGTACTGGGTTGACTCCTTTTCAGATAACTAGGAGCATGGATTTTGTGCCGATGCCTGAGTTACCTAGAGAGCCGCCCACTTCCATGTCTCTAACAGAATGGATGACCTCATTGAAAAAGGGTTGGGAGAATACTAAGAAAGCTTTAGCGGAATCAGCGGAAAAATATAAGGTCCAGGCAGACAAACGCTGGTCCCTCCAACCACCTTTCCGAATAGGCGATAAGGTGTATTTGTCAACCAAGTACCTAAGATTGAGGTTAGGTAGCAAGAAGTTTGGACCCAAATTCATAGGTCCCTTCCCTATAGTGAAAGTGATTAACCCAGTGACTGTCCAACTTAGCCTCCCTCGCATATTAGGGAAAATACACCCTGTTTTCCACAGTAGCTTATTGAAACCAGCAAGAGAATCTAACTTAAGACCCTTGCCAGCTGCTCCCCCCCTCCTTTGGTAGTGCAAGGGGAGACTCATTATGAAATGAAAAAGATCCTTGACTCTAGACTCTACAGGGATCTCTTACAATATTTAGTACACTGGAAAGGGTACCCATTATCTGAAGCTACTTGGGTGAAAAGTTGGGATGTAAATGCTGATACTCTAGTGAAACAATTTCATGATAAATTTCCTGAGAAACCAAAAGGTCCCCCCGGGGGGGGGGGAGTTAAGGGGTCCTGTACAAGGTGTTAACCCCTTCTTTTGTGTTTTGTCTGCTTTATTTTTCAGGATGTGGTTTTTTTCTGCAGGGGAGGATGCCTGTCAGCTTTGGAAGCCATATTAGGCCGGAAACTTCAATGCTGCCACCTTTTCATGTGTGGGAAAGTAGGAGGGGGGATTTAGTAGAGGTGTTGTTAGTAGACATAATAGCATTCTTCCTGTCGGTCAAGGTCAGGGTGATCCAGCATCTGGAGAAGGAGTGGTCAGGGGGCTGAGTCGAGATGGGATGGACGTTGATTGGAGCATGTGATCAACTGGGGAGTGAGGGGATGGTTTTGGGGGGTTTTGATTTACTGAAGGAAAACCCGGACCTTTCAGATTCAGGTTTTCACAGATGTGCCAGTTTACCTATTCTAGTAAAGAGAACTTTGGAAAATGCTTGCTTTACTCGGAGTTGGGGTTTTCTGGAATGCTGACAACACCCTTGCTTTACCCCTTTGTTTGTGTGAATCCTGTTAGTCAGAGCTCCATTAATCCTATACCACACTTTCAAACAAGTATTTGTATATAGGGCTTTCATCAGGATTAGTAATCTAGGTTCAATTTTAAGAGCTGTCAGTTTACGCCATAGTATATCTCTGCTTACCAAATCAAATGCTGCTGTGAGATTTATAAAGGCTGCATATAGGGATCTCTGACAATTAGATGGTTCAGAATAAAGCAGTTGTCAATGGTAGATCGACTTTGTCTAAAGCCTGCTTGTTCTTCTACAAGAATATGATTTTCCTCTGCCCAGATTTCCATTTTGTTCAGAAGGAACCTCGTCAGTGGTGGGTTGCTACAGGTTTGCACCAGTTCAGGAGAACCAGTAGTAAAAATTTGTAGTCGCTCACAGAACCGGTAGTACTGGCTGGCTAGCCACGCCCCCAAACCAGTCACCCGGTCACTGATCGCTCACCCCAGCTGCCATGTTCGCCACTGCCATGTTCTTCATGCACGTGGATCCCATTGCCTTGCAAGTCCAATGGGATGCGCATACACGAAGAACATGGCGGCAATGGCAGCAGCTTGCCTGTAGAGAAAGCAGCAGGCAAAGAAGCCTTTTTGGAGGCTTCTTTGCCAGCCAGTTTCCAGCAGCGGCAGCTGGCTGGGGGCCACCAAAAACTCTGGTTAGCTTGCTTTCCCAACTCTGGACAAGCTGCTGTGGAAGGTAAGCAGCTGAACAAAGAGGTGGTGGTGGGGGAGGAAGGCAGGCAAGTAGGCCTGGCCACGGAACTGCCAGGAAGGGAGTGTGGAAGGCAGGCAAGCATGTAGGGGCCGCCCAGCCATAGGGAAGGAAGCTAGCAGCCTACTCCCTTCCCTGTGGCCTGGCATGCTTGCCTGTCTTCCATGCGGCCTTCCCAGTGGTCCCTCATGCCTTTGCCTTCCGAGGTCGGGTCACACATGCAGCCCGTGATGGGAGACATGCTGCTTTCAGCCTGGCCTGGCCTGGCCTGGCCAGTGGGTGGGTGGGCAGCCCTTCAGGGAGACGGAGCCGTTGCACTGGGGCTGAGAGGGCGGCTGCAGCAGTGATGCTGCGGGAGGGCGAGCAGATATCCCAGGGCTGCTGCACATGTGCACTGCATGTGAAAGGAGACAGACACTGCACCTCTGAGAAAAAGAGGCACTGGTGGTCGACTTTAAGAGCGCTGAGAAGCCGAGAGCAGAAATAGCAGCAGCGAGGGAGACAGGGGCATGTATGTGTGTGTATGTCACTCCATAAGGACTTGGAGGTGGACACCGTGCCTCTGAGGAAAAGAGGCGGTGGAGAAGCCCTGGCTGTCACCCGGGAGGGCACCTGTGTTGCCCTCGCTGCCGCTACTTTTGCTCTTGGCTTCTCGGTGCTCTTAAAGTTGATCTTGAAGAGCTGGAAGACATTTCCTTAGATCGCCACCAAACTCATCATTGGGAGAGGTGTAGGCTAGCCCCTGAATATCCAAGAAGTCTTGGGCAAAGTTCTTCCAAAGTTCGGCCAAGTCTTCTCCTCCTTCTTGGCCTTAACGTGTGTGAGCAAAAATGCACATCATGAGGTGTGTGCGCTATGAGGTGTGTGCGACTGTGTGTGTTTGCTCTGTGATACGAGGCTGAGAAGGAGGAGAAGACATGGCCGAACTTTGGAAGAACTTTGCCCAAGACTTCTCATATATTATATATCCGTGCAGGAAAACTCCCAGGGAGTTCTGGGATGCCCTGCCACTGATGCCTGCCATGGCAAAAGCCGTGCAGGAAAACTCCCTGGGAGTTCCGGGATGCTCCGCTGCCACCTGCTGCAGCCTGAAGTTTCTGTTTCAGCCCCCGACCCCACCCCAACCTGCCACAGCCTGAAGTTCCCATTTTGGGTATCATCGTTGTTGTAGTTGCTGGTCTCACTCTCCTAGACTTTGAAGGAGGGAGTGAGTGAGAGAGAGAAAGAAAGAGAGAGAGAGAGAGAGAGAGAGAGAGAAAGACACAAAGAAAATGAGAGAAAGAAAAAGGAAGAGGAAGGGAGAGACAAGAAAGAGAAAGAAAGAGAGAGAGAGAGAGAGAGGGAGAGAGAAAGAAAGAAAGAAAGAAAGAAAGAAAGAAAGAAAGAAAGAAAGAAAGAAAGAAAGAAAGAAAGAAAGAAGAGACAAGAAAGAAAGAGAGAGAGAGAAAGAAAGAAAAGGAAGGAAGGACCACAAACCCTGGCACTAGACGTGGCTTCAGAAGATGCTTTGAAACAGGACAGCAATCTAGGGCTGGAAGGGATCCAATCCCCTGCTCCAATCCCTGCATCGTCTGGATTATTTTGGTGCCTCTAACAGAGAAGAAAATTGCCAGAAAGGAGAAGGAGTTTACTAGGACAAGGCTGCCATGCAGAGGAAGGCAGAGATAGTCCTTGACTTATGACCAGAATTGAGCCCAAAATTTTGGTTGCTAAGCAAGAGCGTTGTTAAGTGAGTTTCACCACATTTTATTCAATCCATGATCTCTTCTGGCTCTAACAGTCATGTGCAAGTTAGGGAAGAACATCTGAAGGTGTGTGTAATGTTCTAAATGTACAGAAGTTATAGTTAAATGTGTGGCAGAAAGTGAACTCTGTATGTTTCTCCAAATGTAGTAAGTGAGGTTAAATTGCATAAATAAATAGTTTTAGAAGAGATGTGTCTGTGTGTATATGTAAATATATATAGTAAATAATGTATCTTTTTGTGTGCCTATACACACTCTATACTATGTAATATGTATGTACACTTATGGCATATGTACATAGGATTAAATAGTATATTTTGGATGTTCAGTAGTAGTAAATAAATAGACAGGGAAATTGTATCTTGTTGAGGCCTTTGAGGTGAGGAGAGGCCAGGCACCCTAACCGTAACCCTTGACATGAGTGACGTCAAGTTGGCCACGCCCACCCAATCACATGATCACCCAGCTACGCCCACCCAGTGACATGACCAAGCCATGCCCACCCAGTCACATGACCACCAAGCCACGCCCGCAGTCACATGACCACTAAGCCACGCCCACACAGTCACATGACCACCAAGCCATGCCCACCAAACAAGCCACCCCCACAGAACCGGTAGTAAAAAATTTTGGAACCCACCACTGAACCTCACATATATTTCTTCTACAATATTGATCAGGCTAATGGGTCTATAATTACTGGGATCCTTTTTATTCCCTTTTTTGTATATGGGGACCACTATTGCCATCTTCCAGCCAACTGGAATATGGCAAGTGTTGTTTATATGTGTGAAAAGATCTGCCAATAAGGACTCCCCCAGTCAGCAAAGTTCTCAAATATTTCTGCTCTTAGAAAATCCTCATCTGGGGCTTTAGTGGCCAATTCAAGTTCTGCCCAAATTAAGGTGGCAGAACTTTTTTCCTTTAATTTTATAATTTTTTTGTATTCTCTTCTTATGTGCAACATTTCAGCTTGTATATGAGCAATAGTAATTATGTAATAATTTTAATTATTTTTAACTGATGTTTGTCTTTGTGTTTTTAATAGGCTGTACACTGCCCTGAGTCCTTCGGGAGAAGGGCGGTATAGAAATATATTTATTTATTTATTTATTTATTTATTTATTTATTTATTTATTTATTTATTTATTTATTTATTTATTTATTTATTTATTTATTTATTTATTTATTTATTTGGATTCCTCTGGATGAGCCTCATGACTGCCTTCAATTTATTTTTCAGCCACTGGCATTCGGAATTAAACCAACGGGGTCTACCCGCTCGAGATCTTTTGGTAGCAGGTTTAGTTGTTTGGTTGTTTAGGTGTTTCTTCAATATAATACATTCCTGGCATTAAGCTCACTCTTTCTTATCCACATCATCTATCAGCACATATGATTATCAATGTTGCGGATAACACAAAGATAGGACACTTTAGCAAGGATCGGGATCTTGACAAGCTGGGACAATGGGATTAAGAATAAAGATTCATCTCAACAGGGACATACATATTGTTAGACCACTCATTGTTCATCCCTTAACTTTGATTTTCAAAGCAGGTTCAAGCCATATATTATACCCTTGTAACATATTACCTTATCTTTAATTATTTAAAGACCAAGTTTCTTAAAGAGAAAGGAAGAAACAAGGTACAAGACCAACCACATGGCACACTGTCATACATCAAAAATATTTTGGAACCTGTAGAATGCAGCTTCCAAGATCTGCAAGTGGGCATCGCACATCGCCCAGAGGCTACCATATGAGGACAAATTATGCATTGTAAAGGTGCATACTTCCAGTGTAATCTACTGAATCCCCTGCATGGATTGCCCCTATGACTATGTAGGACAGACAGGGAAGAAGCCAACCACCAAACTGCAAGAACACAAGCAAGCAATCAGATGAGGAGACCCAAATTTATTGGTAGCCTCACACTGCAATGAACAAGGTTACACATTCAATTTTGCAGCTATTAAGATTGTTGGATGATCAGACACAAAAACAGCCAGGGAAGTGATTGAAGCCTGGGAAACAGCCCTCTTATCATTCAACAGGACTGCTGATTTACCACCAGCTTATCCTGATTACTTAAAAGGCGAGGGCTGGGAACAGTGGTGGTATTCAAATTTTTTTACTACCGGTTCTGTGGGCGTGGCTTATTTTGTGAGCATGGCTTGATGGTCATGTGATGGTGGTGTGGCTTGGTGATCATGTGACTGGGTGGGCGTGGCTTGGTGGTCATGTGATTGGGTGGGTGTAGCTGGGTGGTCATGTGATGGTGGGCATGGCTTGGTGGTCCTGCTCTCTAAAGGGCAGTCTTTGCTAGAGAATCCTAGTGAATCCGGGTCTTGAATCAATGCTATTATGCTGTGATAACTGATGGCCCTGGTAAAATTCCTAAAAGACATCCTCCATTTACAACCACAATTGAGGCCAAAATTTATGTTGCTAAGTGAGACAGTTGTTAAGTGAGTTTTGCCCCATTTTACAACCTTTCTTGCCATGGTTGTTAAGTAAAAGGTTGCAGTTGTTAAGTCAGTAACACAACTGTTAAGTGAATCTGGCTTCCCCATTGAATTTGCTTATCAGAAGGTTGTAAAAAGTGTTCATACCACCCCTAGACACTGCAATGATCATAAATAAGAGTCAGTTGCCAAACGGTTGAACTTTGATCACATGACTCTTGGGATACTGCAACGGTTGTAAGTGTGGAAAAACGACCATAAGTTCCTTTTTTCAGCACCGCTGAAAAATTTTGGTCACTTAAACTAAGTGTTGTATCTATCCTATCCTACCAAAAAGAGCCAGATTTGTGATGTTACTGCTTGTTCATTCTATTTAAAAAAAAGAATAATGCAAAAAGTAAGAGGCTTGTGATTTTGCAGCAGAGGGAATAAAGAAAGCAAAATAGTTGTCAGGTATGCTTCCTTCAAAGTCCAGGAAAGAATGATCCAAACTCCATTGTTTATAGAGAAAGGTACTTTTACTAGAAAATGAAGTGAACGCAACTAAAGGAAAGCAGAATCTAAGACAATAAGTGCAAAAATTGCATATAGAAAGCATCTCCTCCCACTGTCCACCGTAAATCATCCAATCCAAAGGTCTCCCAGGGGTCAGGTGGAAGCACACGTCTGGCAGCATCATCAATCAGGAATGCCACGACCGTTGACCCGACAGCAGCTTCAAAGATACAGTCCGGTGGCTTAACTATCGCTTTCGATTCCTCCAGATTCCTCCAGCACGCTCCCCCCCCCCATGCTCCCTAGCTCTCTCCCCTCCTGTTACTATGGCAGCCAAAGCAGTAAAGGCAGAGGCTGACATTCAGCCCCTCTGCAGAAGAGATGTTAGTCCTAAATAGGGAAAGAGAAAACAACACAACACAGAAATTAGGGTTTATCAGGATATTTGGTGTGAAACAATTGAACTTTCTTTGGCGCCCGGACATCACGTTTATTCACCCATTCAGCTTGAGATAATGGGAAATGCTTCCAGGCCACCAAATACTGCACTTTACCGTGATGCTTCCTAGAATCCAAGATTTCCTTCACTTCAAAATGTTGTTCCCCTAGACTTCCGCTTGGCTCCGCAAGCTTTGAAGACGCTCTTTTACGAGTGCCCGATCCCCGGTTCCGTAAAAGCCCCAGAACAGCCGAAAAACAGCTGTCTGGAGGCTTGGAACCCTCTCCCCGGGCAAAGGGGAGAGAGAAGAGTCGGCAGGCGGAGGTAGAGCCCCCCAAGTGTGCTAGGAGAAATCCTGGGGCTCAAAGGGTGTGGGCTCCCTATTGATGCCTGTCAAGCTGCTCCAGACCAGGGACGACTCCGCTAAAGCGGAGCTAGAAGCTGCGACCAAAATCTGCTGAAAATCAACGGGGGGGACTTTTAACATCTTTACTTTGATAGCAGACAGAGCAAATCAGGAGAGAACAAAAAGGAAAACTTGCAAGTAACACTTTAACTCCATTTTAAAATGCAGAAAATGGCGCCTGAGGGCGGGAGGAGGAAACTACCAGGGAAAGTGCTTGTTAAGGCTTGTTAACATTTGCAACAGTGATACAGCTACTGGATTACACCCTAAGAGAAAGTTTTAAAGTGGAAGCGGCCAGGGAAAGAATTTGGTATTGAGGAAAAGAACTTGGTACTGACTTTAACTAAAATCTGGTTTTTATACTGTGTGGAAAAGAGTTGAATTGTTGTCCTGATAGCTAGATGAATACAAAGTGGCTGAAATATGGCTGACAACAGGGCTGGTGAATCAGCAAATTCCCAAGCCGTGACTGTCCAGGCTTTTCAAGAACTTTTAGACTCTTTTACTTCAGCCCTGTTAGATACAATTGAAAGGGCTTTTTCAAAAAACAGAAAATATAAGCAGTTGTTAGAGGGACAGCAGGAAATTATTCAGAGGAATTTGTTTTTGGAAGATCAAGAGATGGACAGGATTAAGAGACAGGCTGGCACAGCTGAAATAAAGGTTTTGGTGGACGTTTCCATTCAAATGACAGAAAAGCAACAAATAGTTTCTTTATTGCAAGCTGACAATCTTTATGGCAACAAATTTTGGCTATATGGACAAAGAAATGGACTGAATGATTATACAAGCAAGAAGAGACGAAATGGGGATTTCAAGTTAGAAAACGTGACCTCAAGAAGAGAGCGAGTATTTCAGAAACATCAACCTCAAATCACCATTTTAAAAGTTTAAAAAATAAAATTGGGGGGACTGTTGAAAGAATTTATTAAAAAAAGGATTGGAAAAAATATAGAAAGAAGAGAAGAACAGAAGATTAAGAAAGATATCTTCCTGTGGATTTTGAAATTGGCATCGGGCAAATATGTGTCTTAATGGTATTAAGAGATTTTTAAAATGTTTAACATAAGGTTATATTATTTTAAAAGATATATGAGATAAATTGTATAAGCTTTTAAGATGCCTAACCCTTTGAAGCGAAGAGGATTAATGTTAAATTCAGAAATGATAATTAGTTTTGGATAGTAAAGGGCTGCTCTCTAAAAAGTTAGAGGTATGTTTAACATAAGACTATATTACTCTAAAAGATATATGAGATAAAATGTGTAAGATTTTAAGATGAAAATTTTTTCCTTTTTTTTTTCTTTCTTTGAAGGAAAAAGGATTAAGGTTAAACTCAGAATTTCACTAGGGAGTAATGTTTAAAAAGAATGATGTTCGAGGGTATAGAAATGGAATTTATTCATGATTTTTACTGTTTGTAAGATTGCTAAAGTATCGGATTATATATCAAGAAAAAGTTTTTTTTATAAGTAGGAAGAATGAATTTAATTTAATTGGTTTTGAGAATTTATAAAAGGGAGGCTGATGAATTGGAGCAAGGGGAGTTAAAGAACAAGTGGGAGTTTTGAACTTTATAATTAGTTAGTTTATTTTAGCATATGTTTGTTAGATGCTATACCCTGTTTTTGCTCTGGGAAGTCAGAGGGGGTGGGGAGGGTGGGATAAGGGATGGGGGGAAAGTGGTGAATAGAGAAAGTTTTAGCAGAAGAAAGTATCTACGAGTAGAATACAGAAGTTGCTCAGACACTAAAAGAGGAAAATATTTCACGGCAAAGAAGTTAGAAAGGAGAGAGGAGGAGGGGGTAGGAAGAGGAGAGGGAGGGTGAGGAATGGAAGAAAAGAGAGGAGGAAGGGAAGAGGACAGGTGTAGGAGTGAAGGTGAGAAGGGGGAAAAGAAGAGAGAAGTGGGGGAAAGGAAAAGGAAGTAGGATGGGGTGGGAGAGGAGGCAGGAGAAAGTAGGAGAGAAGAGGAGGGAGGGAAGGGAAAGAAAGGAGGAGAAGAAGAAGGTTTGTTGTGGAATGAGGGAAGAAAATGAAGAAGAGCAACTCCGAATGTAATTAAAATGTCTTATTTTAATGCTTTCTTTTGTATAAGAAAATGTACAATTTCTATTAGGTGGGGAAGGGGAAAGGGTGGGGGGGAGAAAATTGTTTGTATTTCTTATAAAACTTTTCAATAAAAAAAAAATGTTGTTCCCCTTCTATCAGTATGGGGACCGGAGGAGAGTCCTGGTTCAGACACAAAGGGGACGAATGTTCCGGTTTCAGTAAACTAACATGAAACAAGGGTGGATTCATCTCAAATTTTTTGGCAATTCCAATTCAACTGTGACTGGGTTGATGAGTCTAGTGATTGGGAAAGGGCCCACATACTTCGGTTCGAGCTTTTTTGATTTCTGGGAAGTCTGTAAATATTTGGTGGAAAGATAAACCATATCACCCACTTTGTAAATGTGTGCTGGGCACCTCTTTTTGTCAGCTTGGGCTTTATGTGCTTGGTGTGTGTCGTCTAAAGCTTTTCGAGTTACTGCCCAAGTACCCCGTAGCTGTTTGATCCACTCAATTAAAGAGGGGTTCTGTGGGTTATCCTGTGGTAGCTCTGGGATTGGCACAAACTCTTGGCCAGAGGCCACCTTAAACGGAGTGAAACCGATGCTGCTATGTATGGAGTTATTATACGCCCCCTCCGCAAATGGCAATAAGTCCACCCAGTTGTCTTGCTGGTAATTTATGTAACATCTTAGGTACTGTTCTAACACGGCATTGGTTCTCTCACAAGCCCCAGAGCCTGGATAGCTCTGCAGACAAGGCACTATAATTTAACACCAGCTGTCTGCAATTAAAGTAAGTTCCAATCTTGCCAGGCTCAAGGTTGACTCAGCCTTCCATCCTTTCTAAGGTAGGTAAATTGTGGGGGACAATAAGCTGACTTTGTATAAAATATACAAAAGTATGAAGGCTATTGCTTAACGCACTGTAAGCTGCCATGACTCTCCGGAGAAGGGCGGCATATAAATCAAATTTTTTAAAAAATATTTTTTTAAATTGTCTGGGGGTGGTGGGCAGAGCTTAACCCCTGGGCAGAGCCTATTAACCCTAAAAACTCCTTCCAAAAGTTGGAGGTAAATTGCACACCCCTGTCTGAGATTATACGTTTTGGAGCCCCATGTAATCGATAAACATGTTGAATAAACAATATTGCAAGGGTTTTAGCTGAAGGGATTTTAGAACAAGGGATGAAATGCACTTTTTTGGAAAACAAATCTGTTACTGCCCAAATGACTATGCACCCCCCCCCCACTCTCCAGCAGATCTACAATAAAATCCATGGATATCTCTTTCCAAGGAGCATTTGGTCTTGCCACACTCTGAAGTAAACCAGGTGGCTTCCCCGGAGGTCTCTTAGCTGAGGCACACACCGGACAGCTAGCTACATATGCCTCTATGTCCTTTTTGAGTGCAGGCCACCAGAATTGTCTTTTAACGAGATGTAGAGTTTTAACAAATCCAAAGTGTCCCGCCGTCTTGGCGTCATGAGCGTCCTGCAACACCGCTACTCTTAAACTGGCTGGAACATACAATTTGGCCCCAATCCAAGCTAGTCCATCACGGAGTGTACAATCATTTGAGTGGGTTTGAAACCACTCGTCAGTCTTTAGAGCTTCTTGTAATTTCTGAAGCAAATCGCCCGAGAGGGCTGGATCGGCCCTCGTCTGTGCTCTGGTAGTTACTGGCGCTGCTAGTTGTGTCACAGGTATGATAGGCCGAACCACTTCCTCCTTGGTACTGTTGTATTGAGGAATCTGGAATCCGCCATGAAGTTCTTTCCACCAGGAAGGTAGAGTAAAGTGAAATTAAAACGGTTGAAGTGTTGAGCCCAGCGAACTTGCTTTGGTGACAGCTTACGCGGTGTTTTCAAAGTCTCCAGGTTTTTATGGTCAGTCCAAATTTCAAAAGGATGCTTAGCTCCTTCAAGAAATTGTCTCCATGTTAACAATGTCCATCACACTGCACCGCAGGCGGTACGGGTCTGGATGGGTAGAAACCGACTGCAACTCAACCCGGCCAAGACCGAGTGGCTGTGGGTACCAGCATCTTGGTTCAGGAGAGAGGTGCCATTGCTGACTATAGGAGTGAAGTTTTGCCCCCTGAAGACAGGGTGCGCAATTTGGGCATCCTCCTGGATTCACGGTTGAGCTTAGATCATATAACGACCATGACCAAGGGGGCATTCGCCCAGATATGTCTGGTGTGCCAGTTGCGTCCTTACTTGGACCAAGATGCCCTACGCACAGTTACTCATGCGCTGGTCACCTCATGGATTGACTACTGCAACGCTCTCTACATGGGGCTGCCCTTGAGGACCACTCGGAGGCTTCAGCTGGTGCAAAATGCAGCTGCGCGGGTTGTGATGGGAGAACCCCGATACTCCCATGTTACACCCCTCCTGCACGGCTTGCATTGGTTGCCGGTTGCCCTCCAGGTGAGATTCAAGGTGCTGGTGATGACCTATAAAATCCTACATGGCTTAGGTCTAGGATATTTGGTGGACCACCTACAGCCAGCAATGATATCCCATCGCCCGGTTCACGCCCATAGAGAGGGCCTGCTCAGGGTGCCATCGGCTAGATTGTGCCAGCTGACGGTCCCCAGGAATAGAGCCTTCTCGGTGGGTGCACCCACCCTCTGGAATCAACTTCCGTTGGAGCTCCGATTAGTGCCTGACCTTCGCACCTTCCGTCATGAATTAAAAACTTGGCTTTTTAGATCGCTTGACCTGGTCTGATGGGGGGTTTTAAGGGTTAAATTTTAAATTTTTTAGATTTTAGATTTTATTTTGTATTGTGGCTTGTGTCTTTATTATTCTGAGCCGCCCTGAGTCCATTGGGAGATAGGGCGGCATATAAGCCAAATAAAATAAATAAATAAATAAATGAATGAATAAAATAAAAGCTTCCTTCTCCCATATGGCCCATCTCCTTTCGGTCTCTGACAATTTGAGGGACCTATAGGCACAGGGTTGTAATTTCCCTTCTGCATTCTTCTGCAGAAGTACTGCTCCTACTGCCACGTCGCTCGTGTCAGCCTGTACTACAAAAGGCTCTTCCATGTCCGGATGTTTGAGGACTGGTTCAGCAGCAAACAATCGTTTCAACTTTTCGAATGCCACCTGACAGTCCATAGTCCATTCAAGGGCTCGTGAGGGCTTTGGTCTTACTTCACCTTTTGTTTTCAGATTTGTTATTGGCAGCGCGATTTTGGCGAACGAGGGGATAAACTGTCTATAGAAGTTAGCAAATCCGAGGAAACTTTGTAGTTGTTTGCGGGTGCGTGGCGCGGCCCATTCCAATACTGCCCGAACTTTTCCAGGGTCCATCTCTATTCCCTCATGCAATATGCAATATCCAAGATAGTCAATTTTGCTTTGGTGGAACTCGCATTTAGAGAGTTTGGCATATAGTTCAGCAGCTCTGAGTTTTTTCAGGACAGTTCGCACCAATTTCACATGGTCGTCCATGCTCTCAGAGTAGATAAGAATGTCATCCAAGTAAACCAGCACCCCCTTATACAGGTGCTCATGCAGTACTTCGTTAATCAATTGCATGAACACAGCAGGGGCTCCTTGTAATCCAAAAGGGAGCACTCGAAACTGGAAACATCCCAGGGGGCAATTAAAGGCTGTTTTCCATTCATCCCCCTCTTTAATTCTCACTTGGTAGTATGCCTCTCGTAAATCAAGTTTGGTGAAGACTTTTCCCTTTCCTAAGTGCGCTAGCATGTCCTTCATGAGCAGCAGGGGGTAAACATTTTCCACGCAAATAGCGTTGATATTCCTATAATCAACTACCAAACGAAAGGAGCCATCTTTCTTTTCTCGGAACATTACAGGCACCACCACCCTTGGTCTGGCTGGTTGGATAAAACCCCGTTCTAGGTTTTTATCAATGAATTTTCGCAATTCCCCTAGTTCTCGAGGGGTCATGGGGTAGATCTTTGGCTTAGAGAGCTTCACCCTGGGGAGTATTTCAATGGTACAGTCCGTAGCTCCGTGGGGGGGCAGCACATCTGAGGCCCTTTCACTAAAAACTTCTCGGAGATCCCAATATTCCTTTTCCTCCCCTTCGATGTGGTCTATTGCCACTTCCGCCCTTTTGTGTTCTACTCCATCCTCCAGGGGAGTTTCTTCCCTCTCTAGTCTCGGTTTTCCGGTGCAAATGCGCAAAACTCCCATCTTCCAGTTAACACGTGGGTTCCATCTATGGAGCCAGGGCAGTCCAAGTATGAGGGGTCGTTCCATGCCAGGGGCCACAATAAAACTGAGGGTCTCTACGTGATCCCCCAATTGCATTTCAATGGGTTCGGTCACAAAGCTGGCTGGGCCCCCTCCTGCAATCGATCCATCCAACTGGCAGAATGCAATGGGCCTTTTTAATGTTTTTAGCTTCAGGCCCATTTTCTCCACCACTTCTGGGCTGATTATGCACCTGGTGCCCCAGAGTCTAATAGAGCTAACACCTGTGCATGTGCCCCTGTGGACGGCATCCTTATTTCTATGGGGATGCGCATGGGGCCCTCAGTGTGACTCACCAGATCATCGGAGTAGGAGTCGGAGTCCGTCCCGCTGTCGTCCGTGGTGGTCGGAGTTCCCAACTCGCCCTGGTTTCAGGGAGCGAACTCAATGACTTCTCCTTTCAGGGCGGTTTCGCGAGATTTTGTGGGTGCTTTGTCAGCCTTCTTTGGTCCCGAGCCAGTAGATTTTGGCACTGGCTTGGAGAAACATTCGGCGGCCCGATGGCCTTCCTTTCCACATTTGAAGCACGTGAAGGGCTTCAATTTGAGTTTGAATTCTGCTCTCCCCACGCCCGTCTTTGGTGCTCCTTTGCGGTAGGAGGAGGATGACGGGTCCCCTGCACGGCCCCCTCGGAGTTGACTTCGGGCCAGCTCGATCTCCACATCCTCAGCTACTACGTACCAACTCTGCAAGTCTTCGAGGACCCCCCGTGCTCTACAGTCTTTGTATATGTCTTCATTTAGTCCATCCTTGAAACTCTCCAGTAGGCCACTTCTGACCACCCTGTCAAGTAGGACGCCAGTTCGCAAAATTCTTGGGTGTATTCTGCCACTGATCTCCAGCCCTGCTGGATACCCTTCATCCTGAGTCTCGCTTTCCGCTCAGCTAGGTGGTCTTCAAACCGCCTCCTAAGAGCTCCCATGAACAGGTTGTAATTCCTCAGCAAGGGAGAGTTATTATTGTGGAGGACCACCATCCATTCAGCTGCTACTCCCTCTAAGACATTCGTGACGCATCTCACTCGTGCCGCATTTGATAAGTAATCCTTCCCCCCAGTCCTGCATGTGGTTCCACACTTGGTTCAAGGAAAGCCCCAAGGTCTTCGGATTCCCATCATATTTTCCGGTTAGGGGTGGAATTTTTGGCTTTTTGCATCTGCGGGGTGGGGCCTGCAAGGCTGGGGGTCCCTGGGCTGCTGAATCCCTCACTTGACCTCCAGAAGCCTGAGATGTTTCTTCCCCAGCTTCCTCTTCCTCTCCCCCACAGGCTCTCTTCTGGATCCAGCCTGGGGTAGTCTCCTCCCTTCCCCACAGGGAATACATAAGACTCACGGCTTTTCTGTCTTTCCTCGGCATCGCGGAGGAGTTGCATCGCTTGAGCAATCATGAGGCTCTCCTTTTGCTCTTGCAGCCACACTGCCTCTCCCTTACAGGGTCTGGAGCTGGTTACTCCTTGGGGGGTCCTCCCCAGGTCCGGCAACCTTCCTATTCCCCTCGACCATCTAGCTTCTTCTGGCTCCTCTCTCAGCCGAATTTTTTCCATCCATTCCACAGCTTCCTTCTCCGCTTGAAGTGAAATTATAGTAGAGCCAGAAGCTCCCATCTGGTCTCCTTCACTCTCTTGGTTAGACATAGTTTGGGTTCAGCCCCCTCGGTGTTTATCCGGGATGGCTGGAGAAGAGATTCTGCTTAATGTCAGGTGTGCTTCCTTCAAAGTCCAGGAAAGAATGATCCAAACTCCATTGTTTATAGAGAAAAGTACTTTTACTAGAAAATGAAGTGAATGCAACTAAAGGAAAGCAGATTCTAAGGCAATAATTGCGAAAATTGCATATAGAAAGAATCCCCTCCCACTATCCACCATAAATCATCCAATCCAAAGGTCTCCCAGGGGTCAGGTGGAAGCACACGTCTGGCAGCGTCATCAATCAGGAATGCCATGACCGTTGACCCAACAGCAGCTTCAAAGATACAGTCTGGTGGCTTAACTATCGCTTTCGATTCCTCCAGATTCCTCCAGCACGCTTCCCCCCCCCATGCTCCCTAGCTCTCCCCCCTCCCGTTACTATGGCAGCCAAAGCAGTAAAGACGGAGGCTGACAATAGTTTTTGTAAACTGCTAAAGATTGAATTGTCTGCTTTGTGCCTGGTGGATATATAAATTTTGGAACACTGGACTTTTGGATATTTTTTTTCCTTTTTCTTTCTTTTTATTTAACCTCTCTCTTGCTGGATTTAAACTCTTGGTGATTTGTATTTTTAGTCTATTGGAAAATTTATTATTCTTGCCTCTTCTCCCTGCTCTGATTTTTTTTTTTTCATTTTTGGGTGACTATTTTTATTTTTTATTTTTATTTTTCATTGCTTTTTTTCTGGATCCCTTTTTCTTGGTATATTTGGGCTTTTAAATTAAATTTTTAAAATTTTAAAATTTTCATTATTAAATATTGGCTTTCATTTTTCTTTTCAATGGAGATTTTGCATTTTTTTTCATTCCTGATATTGTGTAAATTTATGTGGATTAGGGTAACAAGAACCTGAAGAGCTTGATTCAAAAATTTGATCATTTGGATTACAAATTAGGCAGTTTGAACAGAAGAAACAAGATGAAGAAAATAACACAACATCTATTATCACCATCAATATCAACAGTATCTGGCTCCATGGGGCAAAAGACAGCAGAAACTACAACAGAGCAAGAGAAAACTAATGCAGAATTAAAAATATGTTACAGACTATATATGAAGATCTTAAGGAAAGAATAAATGAAGTAGATGAAAAAATAGAGAAAATGGATAGAGAATTAAAGGAAATGAAAGAGATGATAGGGAAAAATGAACAATGATTGATACAAGTGGAAGAAAAAGCAGAAGCAATGGAGAAAAAATGGAAGAGATTATTATAGATTTACAACTACTGATAAGAATCAGGAAAAGACAATTATATTATTGGAAATGGATAAAACTGATTATTATCTAAGATTTCAAAATGTGGAAGAAGAAAAAGGAGAGAATTTAGCAGAAAAA
Source organism: Pantherophis guttatus (assembly GCF_059756535.1). Lineage (NCBI taxonomy): Eukaryota > Metazoa > Chordata > Lepidosauria > Squamata > Colubridae > Pantherophis > Pantherophis guttatus. Next base: position 113,436,056 of record NC_142065.1, on the reverse strand, counting down.
ATTGCGGAGATATTAGTGGAGGCAATGGAAGAGAGTAAAGAAAAGATATTAAGTGGGATTGGCAAGATATATATCTATATTTATTTATTTTATTTTATTTGTCAAGAATATATTTGGTAATAAGTATAAGTATGGATTGGATACATAAAATAGGTACAAATAGAAGAAACATTAGAACAGAGACGGTAGGCACGCTGGTGCTCTTATGCATGCCCCTTACAGACCTCTTAGCAATGGGGTGAGGTCAACAGTAGAGAGTCTTAGGTTAAAATTTTGGGGGTTTTGGGATGAAACCACAGTCAGGTAGTGTATTCCAGGCATTGACCACTCTGTTGCTGAAGTCATATTTTCTGCAATCGAGTTTGGTGCGGTTTACCTTAAGTTTGTAACTATTTTTTTTATAATTAAAAGTTTTTATTTTATAAACAAACAAACAATATATAATCAATCATTCAATATATCTTCTGAGTACATCTTTTGTATCTTCTTTTTACTCCTCCAATATTTATCATATCTTAATATTATCATTTCCTTTATTATGACATTTCCCCCACATTTCTTACTTCTCTATTATCTATCTTTTAGTTTTATTAAAAATTAAACAACAATTTTATCCCCAACAACCTTCAATCCCCCTCCCCTCCCCCCCGACTTCCCAGAGCAAAAACAGGATGTAACATTAAACAAGCACAAGCTAAAATATACTAACTTACTACAAGATTCAAAACTCCCTCACACTCTTTAACTCCTCTTTTAAAAATTATTCATCAGCCTCCCCTTTTAAAATTCTAAATTAAACATTTTAAAATTTTCTTTAAAGCATATCTTTTTAAAAGAAAAAATATATATTATTTTAAGTTAAACCTTTTAAAATCTCTTAATACCCTTAATAAGACATTCTTCAAGATATAAGTTTCAAAACTTTTTTTAAAGGCTATCCATATAATCTTAAAAATACTAATAATCCATTGAGTTAAATTATTTCTAACTCTTGAGTTCATTCTTCAAAATATCAATTTCAAAACTTTCAGAAAGTTATCAATTAAGTTTAAAGTTAAGCATTTTAATACCTCAATAATTTTTTTAAAAAAGCTATCCATTTTTAGTTAAACATTTTTATTTAAACTTAAAAAATACTAATTTCAGTAAACTTTTCAAATTTATTATTAAAATCCTCCCCAAAAGAAACTAATCTTCAATTCTTCCTTTTTTTCTATATTTTTTTCCAGTCCTTCTTCTTCAATAATACTTTCTTCTTCAGCATTGCTCCTCCCCCTGCTTTTATTTTCAAAAATTTTTGAATATAGATTTGAGGCTGATGCATCTTTGGAAATCGTCCTCTTCTAAAAGTTATCTCCTTCAATTTGAAACCTCCATTTCGACTCTTCCTGCTTATATAATCAGTCACTTCTTTCCTTGAAAATTGATTCTGTCTATCAAGCCAAAAATTGTCACGATAAAGTTTATCAGTCTGCAGGAAAGAGTCTATTTGCTGCTTTTCAGTTAACTGCATAGAAGCTTCTACCAAAACCTCTGTTTTCAGTGTGCTAGCTTCCAACGTGATCCTGACAGCCTCTTTTTCCTGCTCCAAAGTCGAAATAGCTTGATTTTCTTCCTCTTTTCCAGCCAGCAAATCATTGTTGTTCTCCAGATTATAATTTTGAATAGTCCTTTCAACTGATTCCAATATAACAGAAGTATAAAAATTTAAGAGTTCTTGTAAAACCTTTACAGTCACAGCTTGTGAATTTGCTGGCTCATATAATAATGATCCTCCATCCTTGATGTCAGCCATATTTCAATTTCCATTTTAAATTTATTCAGCTGTCAGGTCAATAAGTCCAATGATTTTCCACACAATTTAGAAGTATAAAGTAGTTGAAGTCAGTACCATAGTCTTTTTCATTCCACTAGCACTTTAAATCTTTTTCTTGCCACGTAATCCAGTAGCTTTTACAATGTTGCAGCTTTAACTATCACTTTCACTAGTAAGTTTTGTTTCAACACCCTTAAGCACCATCTTTTTTCTTTTCTTTTAAACGGAGTTAAAGTTTAGTACTTGCATTTTCTGTTCTCCTGATTTTGCTCTGCCAGCGTCCAGGTTCAAATTTTCTCATGATCTTTAAAATTGCTCTGCTGGTGTGGTCGTGACCCCTTGTTCTGCATAGAGCAGAATTGTCCCAGATCCGGAGCACTGAAGGGCTTTCAGGGAGCTCTCACCCTGCAAACCCCAGGCTTAGAAAAAAAAGCCTGGGGGTCTAGGGGAGCTCTACCCAGACCCTTCTGCTCTTCTCTCCCCCTTTTTCCCTGGGTGAGAGTTTCGAACTGCTAGAACAGCTGATTTTTGCTGTTCTAGCGGCAAATGGAATCACAGGGCTGGAGCTCCTAAAGGAGCGTCCATTCGGGGAACGCAGAGCCACCGGAAGTCTCCAAGTTTGTAACTATTGTGTGCTCGTGAATTGTTGTGGTTGAAGCTGAAGTAGTCATTGACAGGTAGGACATTGTAGCAGATAATTTTATGAGCTACACTTAGGTCATACCGAAGGCGGCGTAGTTCTAAGTTTTCTAAGCCCAGAATTTCAAGTCTGGTGGCATAAGATATTTTGTTGCGAGCAGAGGAGTGGAGGACTCTTCTTGTGAAATATTTCTGGACACATTCAGTTGTATTAATATCCGATATGCAGTGTGGGATCAAGAGAGATGAGCTGTATTCGAGAATTGGTCTATCAAATGTTTTGTATGCTCTGGTTAGTAGTGAGATATTACCGGAGAAGAAGCTATGCAAGATTAGGTTTACAACTCTTAAATGCCTTTTTGGCGATGTTGTTACAGTGGGCTTTGGCACTTAAATCATTAGATATGAGTACTCCAAGATCCTTGACAGAGTGAGAGTCATCTACAAGATCATGTCCACTCAGCATGTATTTTGTGTTCTGGGTTTTTTTGCCAATGTGTAAGACACCCCGGTTTTCGGTTGCCAAGGTTGAGGGTGACTCCTCTGGTTCTCTCATCCCAGCCATCTTTCTTCCCAATGCCAATCGACCAGCAGGGCTTTTCCGGATTCTCCAGGGTTACCTCATCCTCTCCAATGGGTTGCACGAGACAGGCATCCGACTGGGTGGCGGTTGCTGTCTCTCCCCAGCAATCAGTTTCTCCCAGCTCTCTGCTTTGTTCAGACATGGTTTGCAAGGTCCCTCAGTAGAGTGAAGATTGCTTCTCTGGGCTGACCGTTTTGCAGATTATCCTTTCTGTAAGGATCGCCTCTCTTCCAACTTAAGAAAGCACGAACTCTTGAAACGTAGTTGTTCAAAAGGATTCTTTTATTAAGCAGAAGTGAAAGCCATCCAGCTAAAGCACAATCTGAATACCCTTAGGCAAAGCAGTAGGATTAAAGTGGTAGAGACCCCTCCCTTTAAGTCAGAATGCAGATTTTAGCCAATACACAAGTGTGAAGATGTTTTCTTTACTATTTCCTTTGAGAACCCGAACAAACATGCATTCCCACCACTACCCTTTAAAGTGAGACAACCCACATGGCTATCCTATAAATTCCTGCAGGTAAAAGGAATCTCAGGCTTCCTTGGCGCCAGGATATAGGTTGTAAAATATCTGATGACACAGGCCATGCTAGTAAATCAAATCCAAGTCCCCCCCCCTTCCTCCACTTGAATGGCAGTATCACTTTTAGGGATCTGACACATTTGTTGGTTGAGATTTGGAGTTGCCAATTGTTTGACCATTCTGACACAAAGTCAAGGTCTTTTTGAAGGGTAGCAGCATTGTCAGTTGTATTAAATATTTTTACATCATCAGCGAAGAGAATTTGCTTTTTCTGGATTTGGTGGTAATTAGTGGTACATATAGTTTAATAACTCTATTGATTTCGAGCAAGAAAATGTTATAATGGTCTTCGGCAGTGTTACATCCAGAGAATAGAATTTGCCAATCAAGAGATGAGAGGTCGGTGTCTATCAGATCATAGTTGGCTTTTTTGAAATTGTAGTTGGGTATTCCATTATTTTGGTGATTTTTGTAAGGGCGTATATTGAGACAAAAGTCAATCATGCTGTGGTCACTGTTGGAAAAGGGTTCTTATATTTGTAGTCCATAAATTGAATTTAAGCTGTTGCAGAAGATGAGGTCGAGGCAGTTGTTGAGTCTAGTGTTGTTAGTTACTAGTTGATATACAGAGTGTGTACAAGATATGCAATGAGAAACAATCTACCTAGAAAAATTCATGTGCGATTTATCAAGAAAACATTGAGAGCAGAGATACTGCAGTTGATGAGAAATACAACCATAAAGCACAAAGGTAGATAGTGGTTTTGAAGCAAATTCCAAGAAGAGTCAGAGACCTGAGAAGAGAATATCAATTTCTTACGAAATATTTGATCAAAAGAGGAGTGAATTTTAGATGGTTGGTACCATAGGCAAAGCAGAAAGATTTTATGAACAGTACATAGGATTTCAAGAGAAAGAGAGATTGAGTGAAGAAAGAGGGGATGGACGACAGGAGGGAAAAAAAACAACAACCAAAAGAGACAGCCAAAGAATAAGAAGAGTGATAAGAGGAGCAAGAGCAAAAGAAGTTAAAGAGCAAAGGGAGATAAGAATGACTAGATCTACAAAATGAGGAAATAAATAAGAAATCGAAGAAGAAATCAAAATAATATCAATGAATATAAATTGATTAAATTTGGCAATAAAAAGAAGAATATTTAATAAATTCGAGAAGTTAAAACTAGAAATTATATGCTTACAAGAAGTTCACATTAGAAAGCAACATAAAAATCTTTTGGAGCAAACAAAATTGGGAACATTATATACAACGTTGGCCTGCCAAAATAAAAGAGGAGTAGCATTTTATATTAAAAAAACAATTCAGTCTAAACAAATATTTGAAGATGAGGAAGGAAGTATTAATGGTAGAAATAGTAATGAACCACAAAAAATATTATTAGTGGGGATATATGTTCCAAATGAAAATCAAGAGGAATTTTATGCAAAATTACACAGGAAAATATTAGAATATGAATATGAAGATATTTGTATAACAGGAGATTTCTTTTTTTTTTTTCACGTGATAATGAGAGTTTAATAGTCTATAAACTAGAAGATGCTTAATAGACTTCACAGTTAGCTATACTGACAGCTTCTTCAATTAGTTATTAAGGAGTTGAACAATCCGACAATGATCCATGAAAGTTTATGAATTTATTTAACGTGCCAAAGAAGAATTTGAATGCACATGGCAGAATCATAGTCTGCTCTAATAATTTCTCATTGATTGCATACAAAGAAAGCCTAGAGGGGAAATAAGACTCAGTAGCCATACATTAGTCAATGCTCAGTTCTCAAATCTTGCTACTCTTTGTAGCACATAGACAGCAAACTATGATCTTGCAGATGTAGAATAGCAGGCAGAACTGGGGAGATGCATCTTTAGCTTAGAGTTGTTATGTTTCCACAAATGGTCCAACTTCTGCTGAATTCTGTTGATCCTTATCTGGCACCAATTTAATGTTGAACTTTAATTGACTAGATTCTTTCTATAGGCTTCAATAAATCTCCTGTGCTGCAATTTAACGGATGAGCCTGTTCCTTTGCACCTGACAGTATGGATTATTTCTACCCAAACTGTTTCTTTCAAGATGCCCACTTTTTAAATTACAAAATCTTTTTATTTTTATTTTTTGCTTGCAGATGTATTTGCTTTCTTGTCTATATATTTACATATTCTGATATTATTTTTCACAATTAAAAATAAATATAAATAGCACTATAAAATAAACACTAAGTAAGATTTCAGCAAATATTTTTCAGTGCTTTTTATAAATTAATTACAACTAATATGGCATTCCAAAAAAAAAAAAAACCCTATGAAAAGGGATAACTTGAATGTATCTGCCCCCTCCCTAGGGAATATGTGATGATAATATTACTTCTCCCACTCCCTTAATTATTAATTCCTGCTTTAATTGAAAATACAAAGAATCATAAAAATAGTATGCTTCATAAGGCAGACAAAATTTTCTTATTATCCCATAGGTTGACATTGCACTTAATAAACATTTATTTCAGTTTTGGTTTTTCCTACATAATAGGAGGTATATATGGTCCAATCATGATAAAGGTCATGATTACAGCAGTTTTTTAAACAGGAGAAATCTACCAAAAACCACCACCTTTTACAGAGCATTGAAGCATGCACGTTGGTGTGATTTCATCCTAAAACTGAGTTCTTTTTCATTGTTGACATTCAGAAAACATCTTCAGAAATAACTTGCAAGATACATTTGTCTTTTTTTTATTTAAAAAAAACAAACTTTATTAAATTTAAAAATATTTAAAAAAAAGAAAATACACAAATTTTCTCAATCATAAAATTACATTTTCAATCCACAATTACACTAACAAACTAAATACATGTGATTATATAAACACATATATACAAACAGTGACTTCTTTACCTATTCTATCTATCTGACGGTGCAATTTCTATTGTTTGAATTTCCCCTAATTCTTATCTTTACCCTTTTTTCCTTTGGTTTATCCACTTATACCATCTATTCCATACTATAAAATATTTTGAGTCTTCCTTGTCTTTTAATTCTAGAGTTAATTTATCCATTTCTGCGCATGTATAAATTTTTTGAATTACTTCCTGATCTGTTGGCATATGATCTGTTTTCCACAATTGTGCTAATGCCAGACTGGCCACCATAATTATATGTAATATTTAAATATTTTATGTCTTTTCTAATATTCCTTTTTATCATGCCTAATAAGAAAACTTCTGATTCTAATTCAATTTCTTGATCTATTATTTCTACTATCCATGTTTTTATTTTTTTCCAATATTTCTTTATTTCTGGGCAAAGCCACCAAACATGGAAGAAAGTACCCTGAGCTTGTTTACATTTCCAACAAACAGGATCTACATTCGGGTACATTTTCGCTAGCCTCGAGAGAGCTAGATACCATCTGTACCACATCTTTTTTTTTATTTAAAAAGTTTTAACAATCATTACATCAATTTTTCCCCCTCCCACCCCCTCATCCCCCTCTCCCTCCAACCCCCCTCCCCCCTGACACCCACCCCCCGGACTTCCCAGAGCAAAAACAGGGTATAGCATAACAAACATAAGCTAAAATAAGCTAACTTTCTGTGGTCTCCAAACTCCCCCTTGCTCTTTAACTCCCCTTTCAACTAACTAAACATATTCAAAAAGGAATATAGATTTCATTCATAAGCTATTTGAAACTTTTTAGTCCGATATTTGTTTTGAATATAGTCAATCCATCTTCTCCATTCCAATATATATCTTTCATTTGAATGGTCCTTCAAGTATGCTTAAATTTTAGCCATCTCTGCTAAATTCACTACTTTTAGTGTCCATTCTTCAATAGTAGGCAAGTCTTCCTTCTTCCAGTACTGGGCCACCAAGAGTCTGGCTGCTGTTATTAAATTTAAAATCAACTTAGTCTCTATAACAGAACAATCTGTAATTATGCCTAACAAAAAGAACTGTGGAGTAAATTTTATCTTCTTTTTGAGAATATTTTGAATAATCCACCATATTTTTATCCAAAATGCCTTAATTTTTTTACATGTCCACCATATATGATAATACGTGGCATCATCACATTCACATCCCCAACACTTAGGTTGCACACTTGGATACATACAAGCTAGCTTTTTAGGAGCCAGATGCCATCTATAAAACATTTTATAAAAATTCTCTCTTAAGTTTTGGGCTTGCGTGAACTTCACATTTCTAACCCATATTTTTTCCCATGTTTCCATCATTATTGGTTCTTCAATATTTTGTGCCCACTTTATCATACAGTCCTTAACTAACTCCGCATATGTACCACATCTTATAATGGTTCTCCTTATATGCTACTGATTTTGTCATACTATAATTGTTTTCCCATACCCTCTCCCATTCTTCTAACTGTATGTTATGCCCAATGTTCTTTGCCCATGCTATTATCTGTCCTTTAACCAGTTCTTCTGCCAAATCGAATTCTAATAAGTATTTGTAAATTTTTGAAATTAGTTTTCCTTCTTTGGATTCTAATAATTTATCTAATCTGTTTGGTTTTGGGTCTATTCCTCCCTCCTCTTGGTCTTTTCTGTATCTTATTTTTGTTTGTGAATAGGGCCACCAGTCTATTAATATTCCTTGTTCATTAAGTTCTTCCCTTGTTTTCAATATTCCTTGTGAATCTAATATTTCTCTGTATTTTAACAGTTTTTGTTTTACTAATAAATTGGGATGAGTTATTCTTTCTGTCGTTGATAACCAGCCGGGAACTTTCATATAATGTTTGCTTTTTATCTCTTGCCATACCTTGCCATTGCAGGATTTACCTGCAATCCTGAATCTTTTGCTAATTTCTCTACATGTTTTGCTGTTATATTTTTTGTTAGCATTTTAGTCTTTTCCTTATTAATTTTTAGACCGGCTACATTTCCAAATTCCTCAATTTCTTTTACTAATTTGGGTGTTATTTTTATTGGATCTTCTATGAAGAAGACAAGATCGTCCGCAAAGGCTTGGACCTTGAATTCTTCTTTTTTTACTTTTAATCCTTTTATTTCTTTATTTGACCTAATTCTGATTAGCAAGTTTTCCAGAATCATAATAAAAAGTAAGGGCGACAATGGGCAGCCCTGCCTTACTCCTTTATTTATTCCAAAGAATTTTGTTGGGTCCCCATTTACTAATACACTAGCCTTTTGATTCTTATATATTGACGATATCATTCTTGTAAATTTCTCTCCGAATTTCATATTTTTAATTTGGTGTGTCATAAACTGCCAATTAACTTGGTCAAATACTTTTTGTGCATCCAGAAATATCAGTGCTACCTGTCTTTCTGGATGCATCTCATAGTATTCTAAAACATTTATTACCATTCTTATATTATTTTTTATTTGTCTTGTAGGCAAGAAACCATTTTGATCCTGATGTATTCTATTATTTTCAATTTTATTTATTGATTAGCCCTTTGGGCCATATCAAGTGCAGAATTACAAAGACAAATCATTACAAAGGTTTGGTAAAACAAATTAAGTAAGATTAGAATAACTCACAATTAAAATACAATTAGAATAAAATACGATCTAAAATAAAATCAGGATAAAATACAATAATTTAAAGTACCATTTAAATATAATATAATATAATATAATTAAAATTATATTATAATGTCGCCCCTGGGTCTACCCAATCAGTGTTAACTGCTATTAAAATTACATTGTTAGATCAAGTGATCATTCTTACAATCTACCGCATTTTGCTGCACCAACTTTGTCCTCCTTCCATCAACTTTACCACAAATTTAGCAATCCATTTTACCAACTGCAAGTTGGAACCTAACAAACAATATCGCAAAAAGTGCTCTTTAGACTTAGGGGTGCTGGTATTAAAGATCCTGCCCAGTTGATGTTCCCTCAGGTCTGAATATAGGGGGCAATCAAAAATTATGTGGGACGTTGTTTCGACTTCCCCCGTCCCACATAGACAGACCCTTTCCCTTACAGGAATACCCTTATATCTACCCCAGAGCATATTTGTTCCAAGTTGGTCCAACCTCAATTTTGTAAAAAATCTTCTCAGGACAGGAAACAAAGGCACAGCTAAATATTTTTCTATTTTGAAAATTTGTTTATTGGCTGATAACCAGGGGCAAACTTTTACTGCTGTCACCTGTGCAATATCCAATTGGGCACTTATGTCCTTAAATCTCTGTGCAATCCAATTTCGGATCTGCCTATAGTCGTACTGCTGCCAATTTAAAGGGATACCAGAGCTAGATACCTGCTTCAGAACTCTTGATAACCAGTTATTTTTATTACTTGAGATAATCTGCTCCATTAGCGCTAATTTTGGTAACCTCCCTTCCTCCATCTCGATTATTCTCAACCAATAATAAAGTCTTCAACAAGGCCCTAGTGCCAGTCTCATGGACTCCTGTTTCTGCCCTTACTACACATGCTGGGGTTCCGGGGGACACTGCCAAAATTCTCCTCAGGAACTTATTTTGAGGGGTTTCCAGCCCAGGCAGCTTAACTGACCCCCATATTTCTGCCCCATAGGTAAGTACTGGTTCGATTTTCGCCTGGAAGACCTTTAGCACTGGGATTAATGAAGATGGAGTTTTCTCTAAAATAAGTTTGTTTAATTGAGCCATCCGAGCCATGGCCTTCCGAGCTCCAGCTTTTACCTGCTTATTCCATTTGCCATTTGTCTGAAATACTAGCCCTAAATAGGTAAATGACTGAACTTGTTCTATTCTTATGTCATTTAAAACCCATCTCCTTATATTTTGTTGCCTGCTAAATATCATTACCTTTGATTTCTCTATATTAATTGTCAGGTGATTTTTTATACAATATGCTGCCAACCTCCCAAATGACCTTCGTAGCCCCACCTGTGAGGCCGACAACAAAATTATATCATCGGCATATAACAAGCAATTTTTTTTATTTTTTTTAATTTATTTTCAATTTATATACCAATTTATAATTTCAATTTATAATTGACCTGTCTTGTTCCTATACTAGGCCCATGGAGTGATGTATCTTCCAGACGTTTTGGGATGTCATTTAAATATAAATTAAAAAGTGTTGGGGCTAAAGTGCAACCTTGTCTGATGCCCTTTTTTAATGGGATTGCATTTGTTACCGATCCTGATCTATTCACTCGAACTCTTACTTGGGTTTCCGTGTATAACAGTCAAATTAAATATAACAATTTCTTTTCTATTCCCATAGCCTCTAATTTATCCCATAAAATTTTTCTATCAATTGTATCAAAGGCTGCCTTCAAATCTATGAATGCCACATACAGAGGTTTTTTCCAAGACTTAAACTTTGTTATTAGATGGTCCAGCACAAAACAATTATCCATAGTAGATCTTCCGCTCCTGAAACCTGACTGCTCTTCAGCTAAAATGTTATTTCTCATTATCCAATCCTCTAATTTATGAAGCAAGTGCTTAGCATAAATTTTCGCTGAAATATCGATTAGACTAATTAATCGAAAATTATCTGGGTTATCTCTAGAGCCTTTTTTATGTAAGGGGATAATTATTGATGAATGCCAACTAGCAAGAATTTGCCCTGTTCTATTGATAAAAGTAAAGAGACCCGCCAGGACAGGCGCCCACCAGGCTATGTTGTCTTTAAATAATGAAGCCGGGAGCGCATCCTGTCCTGGAGCTTTGTTTGTCTTCAGGGAGGAGATTAAACTCCTCACCTCTGTGATTGACACTTCTTCCCACTGCGGTAGGGCTTCATATTCCTGTATCAAGCTCGGAGAGGATATAAGCTCATCGGAGCTATCTGCTGCTGCTGGCATGGCCAAATGCTTTCCCCATCTTTCTGCACTAATGTTTGGGTCACTTATTAGTTTTCTATCTCTAATAATTTTTGAAACCTCCAACCAGAATAGTGTGGGTGAGGCCAGCTTTGCTGCCTGTTCTAGACCAGCCCATAAACTGTTGATATAGGAGGCCTTTTTTCTCTTCAGTAGCTGCTTATATTTCTTCCTTATGGTAATATACTCCTTCTGTAGTTCCATGTTTGGGCTGCTTAAGTATCTCCTAAGTGATTTCCTAAGCTGTTTTTTCTTTTCCTTACAGTCATTGTCAAACCATGTTGAGTTACTAGAATCAGACTGGCCCATTGGCTTGGTAGTCATGGAAAAATGCTTCAATTTATAGCATATTTCCGCAAAACAAACTATAGGCTCTTGTTCACCCGTACTGTTTGCGCATATATGCGCTAAGGCTTCCATACATGGTGAAATCATGAATTCAGTCACTGCTTTGCTATCAACCCTCTTCCATGTTAATCTTCTTTCTTGGGCTATTTCTAAGTTGAGGCCTATTTGTTGGATTGTTTGATTCCTTTTCCTTAAATCGGAAGGGACTGCCAGGGACGTCACAATCGGAAGGTGATCACTTTCTGGCCTTAGTAACGTCAAGACCGAAGTTGCCCCTGCTACTAGGCTGTGAGCGACACAAAAATAATCAATAGAACTACATGCCTTGGGGCCAAAAAAAGTTATGGGGTACCTTCTGAGCTCCGAGTACTGGCCTACAATTTGGAGGTTACAGTTGTATACCATTGTTAGAAATTTCCCCCCATCTTTGTTCTTTTTCCTGTCTTGGGAGACCCATGATTGTTGGTTATGTAAAAATCCATCTGGAATTGTACCGTTTTCAATAAAAGGTTCCAACGAGGGACCCACACGCACATTAAAGTCTCCTGCCAAAATTAGAAGTGTTTTTGTGAATTTTTTCCGTATATCTAATATTTTTACCTCTAGAGCCTCCCACAAATCCCCCATTGTTGGGTTGACATACACATTTGCAAATATCATTGACTTCCCTTCATATGCCAAATGGATTGCTTGAAAAAATAGAGGGCCATCCTCCAAGCATATCTCATTTCCCTTCCATCCTAGTTTGGCTTTTACCAAGATGCCCAATCCTCCAGAGGCTCTTCCTTTTTTAGCTACTCTCTTTGCTGGCAATTGCCAAATATTAAACCTGGGGAGCTCAATTGGGGTCTCATCGCTGCTAACCCATGTCTCCTGCAAGGCAATTACATGGTACCTGTTTAAAAATTTAATACAGTCATCTGTGCACCAACGTCCTCTCCATCCTGCCACATTCCAAGAGAGGAAGTGCACTCTTGAAGGACGTGGTTGCTCGCTATTTCCTAGTCAGGCTTCTTGGATAATCTCTCCTACCCCTCCTCCCTCATTTACACACACACACCCATTTAATCGCCTGAGTTCAATAGAAGTCTGTTTGGGTGTCATTGCACTGCCTGTTACTTTCGGACTTGCAGGTCCATGGGCTCTATTAATCTCTGCCTCCACGGTAAATGATTTTGCATGAGGCACCGCGTTTGTGTCGTTTCTTGGTATCATCTTTGCCACTAAGGGGGATTGGGGGATTCCTTCCTGGGTGCCTTTCATCTCCGATGTTTGTCCCACAACACTTTGTGTTATCAAATCTACTGTCTCTGGTACCTTGTGCTGTATAGACGTGGGCATCAGGCTTCCTGGGTTTATAGGCTCTCCGGAGCTGCATCATGCCTTGAAGGGGGTAGAGCTATCGACGCTAAAGGAGCGGCAGAGGAAATAGTCTGCTTCAGCAGCTTCCTCGTCTCTTTAAATTTTTTAAGTACTTCTTGCTGCTCCATTTGTGAAAGTGAGGAAAAAGTTTCCAAACAGGCAGAATCGAATGTCTCATCTTGTACCAAGCCAATTGAAGGAAGTTTCACTTCAGCTGGGTCCAAAACCCTAACCAACATTTCCTCTATAACGCTAAATCTCCTCCCTACCTCGGCCAGCCTGCTTTCCCTATTCAGTCCACTTTCCCAAATAGCTGTCCCATGCACTGCCACATTCTCCCTAGGGGCTCTCTGAATTAGCGGGATGACCTCACCACTAGAAAAAACTCGGGTAGGTAAAATTTGATAATAAGCCAAGAATCCTCTCATTCGCATAAGCAGGCTTGGGAAGAGCTGTTGTTTGAACTTAAAAAGAATTCTGAAATAATTATCACATTGTGGAAGATGTTCATATGCTGCCAAATCTACTGCCCCCTTGTCACACCGAGTAAGCTGTGACAAAGAGGTCACTATCTGTCTTTTTGAAGACCATCTACCCGCATTTATCTCAGAATTATATATATTCAATACAATCTGCTCCTTCAATAATCGCCTGTCCCCCCCCCACTCCTGTACCGTGGGATTTCAGGTCCAACCAGCTCACCATCTCTTGCTTTTTTTCCATGCTTACAGTCAATATATTGTCCGCTTGTTCTTTCCCTCGGTTGCACCATCTGGCCAGGTCATTCTGTCTGACAGCCAGTTGAACATACCTGCGGCTTTTTCGTCTGTGCTGCAGCAATAAAATTGATCACAGAGTCCAACTTTAAACGCACCTCTGCAAATTGGTCAAAAATGGCCAAGACTGTCTGAGAAGTGAGCATACTGTGTCGGCTAATGAAATCCCTTGTACTAACATTTAGCTGGTTTTCAAGTCCTAAAGCTCATTCACTATGGTTGTAAAACTCCGACTCTAAGCCCTTGTCCCAGCCTGGAGCCGATTCACCCAAAGTTGCTGAGTCATTTGTCATCAAATTACGCAGAGGGGTTCGCAAGCTTCCCAGCTGACTTCCTGATTGATTCTCCTCTGCCTGCAATTCCCACTCCAGGGGGGAATCCCCAAACAATGCCAAAACATCACGGCTAACTGGCAGGGAAAGGGGGGAGGATGCACGACCCACTGTTGAGTGCAAAGGCTGGCAAAATCCGTCAATCTTCTGTTGCTTTTGAGGATTGGTTCCACCTTCCTTACTGTTTGGAGAGCAATATGCTGTCTTTCTTTTCTTCCCCTTGGGAGAGGCCATCCGGACTCCAGTCAAACACAGCTGCAAAGGTTCTTCCCTGGGGCAAATCAGTTGCTATATGAATAAGCCACAGTCAGGATCTTAGGTTGTCTGAGCATTGGATGGCTGCCATGGATAGCTGGTTTGCTTAGTAGGGAAGACTTACTTCCTCTCATTCACTAAATGCTTCACCAGCTGGAGTAAAAGCTGAGGTAAAAAGCCGGGATAAAAAGTGAACCTTTCAAATAGTAAAATTGATAGCTAAAAGTTAAAAAGTTAAAAATTAAAATTAAAATTGAGAATTAAAAATTAAAAATAAAAATAGAGAATAAAAAGTAAAAAGGGGAAATAAAGGTTAAAATTGATTTAAAAGTTAAAAGAGTATTTTAAAAGGATTTAAAAGGGATAAAAATAGAGAGTAAAAAGGAGAGCAGGCACAAAGCTGCTACTCACTCCCCAACTCCGATGTATTCTATTATTTAGTATTTTTTTCATCCTATTTGCAATTATGCCCATAAAAATTTTATAATCAGTATTTAGTAAGGAGATCGGTCTATAATTTTTTATTAATGTTGTATCTGCTCCCTCTTTCAATATCAGGGAAATATATGCTTCCCTCCACATATTTGGTAACTTTGCCTCCGTCAATGCCTCATTATATATTTCTAATAATATCTCATTTAGTGAGTCCCCTAAACTTTTATAAAACTCCATTGGTAGGCCATCGGTCCCCGGAGTTTTGTTATTTTTTTGTCTCTTCAATGCTTCTTTTAACTCCCCCATAGTAATTTCCTTGTCTAATAATTCTTTTTCTTCCTCTGTTAATATTGACATCCCTTCCCCACTTAAGTATTGTTCTATTTCCTCTGTTGTTACTTCATCTTTCTCATAAAGCTCTTGATAGTATTGAATTATTATCTCCTTTTTCTTCTCTAAACTCTGTTGGATTATACCCTTTTTGTCCTGTAATTTCTGAATTGTTCTTTTTTCCCTCTCTTTCCTCAACCTATACGCCAGCCACCTCCCCGGCTTGTTTGCTTGCTCAAAGTAATTCTGTCTTATGTATTTCAATGCCATTGCATATTTCCCCTGTTCTAATATGTTCAAATTGTGTTTCGCTGCCATCCAATTAACCCTAATTTGTTCATCTCCCGGATTCTCTTGTAATTTTCTTTCCCATTTTTGAATTTCTTCTAGCGCTTTATTGTAATCTTTTTCCCTCTCTTTTTTCCATTTTGCATTATAGGCTATCGTCAAGCCTCTTACAGATGCCTTAGTTGTGTCCCATAAATTTTGTAGGGAGGTGTGCTGTTTTGCGTTTTCCTTATAGAACAATTCTAATTCCTTCTCCATGTACTCCTTATATTCCTTTTCTTTCAAAAGCTGTGTATTCATTGTCCATCTACTTTTTTTTCTCCACCATCCCTTCCATGTTAACATTATTGGGTTATGATCCGCCCATTTATTAGACAATATTTCTACGGATTCTATTTCTGGCATCAACGTATTAGTAACCCATGCCATGTCTAACCTGGACCAGGACCTATGTGGGTTCGAATAGTATGTAAAATTTTTAATTTCTGGGTTATAAAATCTCCAACTGTCTACCATATTTAACTCTTCTACCAAGTCTTTAAATGTTCTGGACAATACATTTTTCTTACTTTTATTTTTCTGTCCACTTTTATAATCTTTTCTTACGTCCATAATCGCATTAAAATCACCAATCAAACATACGTTTTCCATTTTCTGTTCTATTATTTTCTCATGCACATTTTTATAAAATTCTAATTGTCGGCTGTTTGGAGCATATATAACCACCAATAAAATGTTTTTACCGTTGACCTTCAACTCTATCATCACTGTTCTCCTTATCATGTCAACATATTTTAAATTGCTATCTATTCCTTCTTTCACATATACTACAACCCCTCTTTTTTTCTCCTCCGCCAATGCTGCATATGCTTTGCCTAGTTTCTTATATTGTACATACTTTTCATCTTGTTTTCTTATGTGTACCTCCTGGAGGCACACAATATCTATTTTTTGTTTCACAATTTTTCTTAAAATTTTGTGTCTTTTAGATGGTGAATTGAGACCGTTTACATTCAAAGATAGAATTTTTAGATCTTGTTCCATTTCTTAGTGGTTTTACTGTTGTTTCTTTTTTGTTTCTTCCTGTTCCTTTTTTTCCCCTTGTTTGTACTCCTTCTTCCTCTTGAATCTTTCCTTCCTCCTCTTTTTCTCCTTCCTTTGACACTCTTTCACACTCTCATCTCTGTTTTCCTCTGGTGTTCCATCCCAACTCCTCTTTACTATTATTTGTTGTTTCATTACCCATCACTTGATCATGTAATTCCCTTGTTTTGCTTTGTGTGTCCACCCTTATTTTCTTTCCCTGCCACATTACCAGCATCCCTTCTGGTGTTATCCATCTAAAAGGTATGTATCTCTTGTTTAGTAACGTGGCTAAGAACCAATAATCTTTCCACATCTCTCTTATTCTTTTAGGGATTTGTTTCAGGGTAATTATTTCTTTATTCCTGTAAAACATGGGATTCATCCTTTGTTATTTTATATACAATGTCTCTGACTTTCCTTCTCACAAATCGTATATGTACCTCCTGGGGTAATTTGTTTTGTCGAGCGTAATTTGTATGGACTCTGTATACTTCATCCAATTCGTTTATTATTTCGTCCTTCTCTCTTTGGAGGGCATCTGCTATCATCTCCGCCATTATTAACGTTAGATCCTCCTCTCTGTCTTCAGCCACATTTTGGAAACGTAAATAGAATGCAGCTTTTTCCATCTCTAATTGCACCACAGTATTTTCTAATTCTTTATTTAGTCCCATCATTTTTAAGTCTAAAGATTCCAATTTGTCTTCAGTCAGTTCTGTTTTCTTTTCTATGGCTATTATCCTTTGGTCGTTTTTTGTTATAATTTCCTGTATCAAATCCATCTTTTCATCTATCTTCTGGATATCACTCTTTACCTCTCTCTTAACCTCGTCCATATCCTTCCTGGTTTCTTCCTGGTTCCTAGTCATGCACTCCTGCATTTTAACCATAGTCTCTTGTATTGTCATGAGTATGGCCTGCATTGTTGGCATACTTAATAAAGTCGGCTGCTTCTCTGATGAAAACATTCCCTCTAAGGTCCTCTGTGTCACTGGGGAGGCCGATGGTCCAGCTAGTATTGATGTGGTTTTCTTCCCTGATTTCAGCGTCGTTGTGGTGGTACTAGTCATCTCCTTAAGTATTCTGTATTGTTCCACCAATATCTTATCTACCTTCTCCCAAATCACCATCCAAATTCTATAAAGCTTCTTTCTTTCCCTACTTCCTTCCTTTTTTTTTTTTTTTGACCTCCAACTATATTGGGCTGCTTCACTCCTAATTTATTTTCATATATTCAATTCATTAATACTTTTACAATTTCTCCAAAATCAACACTCCTACCTATTAATCGATCAATTAATCAGTCAATCTATCTATTGTTCAGTCAATCAATTGAATAGTAAATACTTAATTACTACTATATAAATACTAAACTTGAAATGACAAAATAAGCACTTAAATAAAATCTAATACTTCAATAATTAATCAATACTTAATTATAAAACAGTTAGTAATAATTGCTATAAATAATTATATATATGAAATTTTGCAGTTATAAATAATTCTAAAAGATATTCTAAAGGATATTTATAGGTTATTTATAAGTTCTATATAGAATATGTACTGTTGATATTTCTATATTTCAATTAATTTACTACAAAGTCAATAAGAATAAATATGAAAGGACTAACAGGTTACTGTAGATGTATGATTATATCCAGAGGAAGAGGGAAAAAAGGAATAATAATATATTATCAAGAGTTCTATATGTCCAAATTGTTGTATATTTTTAGAAAAGTTCCTGATATATCTTCACTGTAGCCTTTTTTTTCCGTTTCTCATTTCCTTTCCGGCTTAGAATGTTTCAATATGGCGATCTGCAATCTGCACAGTCACACGTAAGTATTTCTTACTTTGCCAAACAACCTCTTTCTTTCCTAAAAAGCGGATTAATATAGTGTCCAATTCCTTTCTCAATCCAGCTATTCAAACAAGCCTCTCTCCACGTTCTATTTTTTCATATATTAGCGTTTCAGTCTTTTAATTTTTGCGTCTGGTTAAAGTTCGCCCTCTTCCTTTTAACTCTCCTCATCGTTTGCCACCCATTTAAATTCTGAGTTTTCTCTTGTCCGCTGCCCCTCCGAAAATCACCTCCTCCTCTTCGGTCTCCCACAGAATAAAAGTATTTAAATTATTCTCAGTCTGCTCACACCGCCGGTCTTTGCACCCTACTCACTGTTCTGCTTCCCGTTGCTCTCTCTCGGGGCGTCGGGCCTCTGAGTCAGCCGCACCGGCCAGCTTCTTCTAAGTTCAGAATGAGAGTCCTTCTTGGTGTGGCGTGAGACGCACCTCTCCTCGCCTCCTCCGAAGATTCCCCTCCTTACTGCCGATCCCTCCAGGACTGATCTTTGCCCAAAAGGGCTCAAAAAACTTAGAAATTCGGCACTGGGAACAGAGCGCTTCTTTTCCCATGCCACCATGACCCTACATCACTGCCAGAACAGGAGATTTCAATGCGATTGTTAACAATGAGTTAGATTATAAATCGACAAAAGTGAATAAAAAATTAAGACGCTCCCTAAAACATTTCATATAATGATACAGGAATTAAGTTTACAAGATGCATGCAGAAAAAGAAATCTAAAGGAGAAGCAGTATACATTCTACTCAAATAGGTACATGTCGTGGTCAAGAATAGATATGATGTGGATGTCAACAGATTTAATATCTAAGATAGACAAGATTGATATAGAAACAAATACATGAGCAGACTACAGCCCAATAACATTGACATGGAAGGGGCAGAGAAAAAGAATGAGATGGAGATTAAATCAAAATTTATTAAATGAAAAGGATTTTTTACAATATATGGAAAAAGAACTTACCTTTTTCTTTAAAGAAAACAGAAAAGAAGATACATCACTGGGATACCAGTAAGGCATACATAAGAGGATTGGCAATGACACACATAGGAAAAAGGAACAAACAGAATAGACAAACTCAAAAGAAGTTGGAGGAGGAGTATAAGAAATTAGAGAAAGATCTACAAAAAAACCCACAAGACAAAAAAATTAAAAATGTGATGGACTTGCAAAAACACTTTCACTGCCAATTAAAATAAAATCAACAAAGCAAAACTTCTTTGAAAATGCGAATAAGCCAGGAAGATGGCTGTCATACAAAATGAAGAACGAAAAAGAAAAAAAACTGATAAGCCAATTATTAGATCAAGATGGAAAGATATGTTATCAAAATGAGGAAAAGAAAAAAATAATTGAGAAATATTATAAGAGTTTATATCAACAAGAAAAGGAAAATAGAACAATACTTAGAAAAAGCAATGATCCCTAAAATTCCAGAAAAATTTAAAAAGGCATTAGAAGAAATAATATTGATGATGGAATTGATGGACGGAATTAAAAAACAGAAGAATGGCAAAACCCCAGGACCAGATGGATTACCAGCAGAACTATATAAAAGGTTGCAAGATGTATTAAGTAATACAATGTTACAAGTATTTAATGACTTATTAATAGAAGCTAAGGTCCCGAACTCATGGATGGAAGCATATATAACCCTTATACCAAAAGAAGAATCAGATTTGCAACATATAAAGAATTATAGACCAATTTCATTATTAAATGCAGACTATAAAATATTTGCATCTATGGCGGAAATATTGAAAAGATTGTTAAATGAGTTTATACATTCAGATCAGAATGGTTTACTGAAAAGACAGATTAGAGATAATATACGAATCATATTGGATACATTGGAATATTATGAAGCACATTCAGAGAAACAAATGACATTGTTAGATGCACAGAAAGTGTTTGATAATGTGAATTGGCAATTTATGACCATACAACTACAAAAGATGGACTTTGGGGATGAGTTTATTAATATGGTTAAAACCAGTGGTGGGATTCAGCCAGTTCGCACCACTTCAGGAGAACCGGTTGTTAACTTTCTGAGCAGTTTGGTGAACTGGTTGTTGGGAGAAATCATTAGGGCAGAGAACTGGCTGTTAAATTATTTGAATCCCACCACTGGTTAAAACTATATATAAAGATCAATCGGCAAAGGTAATGGTAAATGGTGAAATGACAGAAAAAGTGGACATTAGAAAAGGAACCAGACAAGGATGTCTGCTATCTCCATTATTATTTATTTTGACTCTAGAAATATTAAACAGAAAAATAAGACAATATAAAAAAATAAAAGGAATGAAAATCAAAAAAGAAGAATATAAATTACAAACATTTGCGGGTGATTTAATATTCATTATGGAAGAATCAACAGAAATGGGTCCAAAGTTAATTGAACAAATAGAGGAATATGGAGAAGTAGTGGGACTGAAAATCAATAAAGATAAGACAAAAATTATAGTTAAAAACATGAAAGAAAAATAAAAGAAGCAACTAATGGAGAAGTTAGATATTCAAAGTGAAAAAAGTGAAATATTTGGGCATCCAATTAACTTCAAGATGTATTACGGTGAAGGAAGATAATTACTATAAACTGAGAAATCAAATTGAGATAGATTTGGAAAAATGGAAAAAATTGCAATTATCACTAATGGGAAGAATAGCGTTAATTAAAATGAATATATTACCAAGAATTTTGCTTCTCTTTCAAATGATT
The DNA here is from genome assembly GCF_059756535.1 of Pantherophis guttatus. Classification (NCBI taxonomy): domain Eukaryota; kingdom Metazoa; phylum Chordata; class Lepidosauria; order Squamata; family Colubridae; genus Pantherophis; species Pantherophis guttatus. Next base: position 113,414,870 of record NC_142065.1, on the reverse strand, counting down.
CTGATAAAGTTGGAGAAAAAATATTTTGAAAATTTGAATAAAATGATGTGGAAATACATAAGGAAAAAAAGCAAGAATTAATCTTAAACTGCTCCAAGATTCTAGAACTAGAGGAGGGTTCGGCTTACTAAACTGGGAACTCTACTATCAAGCGGCGATGTTAACTTGGGTGAAAGAATGGATTTTATTAAGAAATGTAAGATTATTGACTTTGGAAGGACATGATTTGCAATTAGGTTAGCACGCTTTTCTATGGTACGGGAAAAACAGGGAGAAGGAGAGAAAGGAACAGAAGGAAGGGAAAAGGAGAGGAAGAAAGGGAGGGGGAAAAGAGTTGGAGAGGTTAGAAAGGGGGGGAGAAGGGAGAAGGGGGAAAGGAAGGGGAAGTAGAGAAGAGAAAGGAGAGGAGGAAAGAAGAAAGTAGAAAAGGTTAGAAGAAGGCAGGGAAGGGAAAGAGAGAAGAAGGAGAAGAAGGATTGTTGTAAAATAAGGGAAAAGAAAGAATAAAAGAGCAACCCTGAATATAATTTTAAAAAATGTTTTTTCTTTAGAAAATTTATGTATATGTGGGATTAATTATGGATAAGAGAATGTACATTTACAATATATTTATAAGAAATAAAATATAAAACTTTTTTTCAAAAAAAAAAAAGAATTAACACCAAAAAAATGATGTCCTTATCATCATGGGGGATTGGAATGCTAAAGTAGGAAGTTAAAAGATAACCGGAAAAATAGGCAAGTTTGGCCTTGGAGTACAAAATGAAGCTGATAGAATTTTGTCAAGAGAATACAATGGTCATAGCAAACACTCTTTTCAAACAACCCAAGAGATGACTCTATACATGGACATCACCAGACGGTCAACACAGAAATCCGACTGACTATGTGCTCTGCAGTCAAAGATAGAGAAGCTCTATATAGTCAGTTAAAACAAGATCAGGAGCTGACTGTGGCTCAGATCATGAGCTTTTCATTACATAATTTAGACTTAAATTGAAGAAAGTAGGGAAAAGCACTAGGCCACTCAGGTATGAGCTAAATCATATCCCTGATGAATATACAGTAGAGGTGACAAATAGATTTAAGGAATTAGATCTGATAGACAGAGTGCCTGAAGAACTATGGAAATCCTTAGGGCCTTAGGAAATCCGAGCAACAACAAAGCTAGTGGAGGAGACAGTATTCCAGCTGAGCTATTCAAAATCTTAAAAGACGATGCAATAAAAGTGCTACACTCAATCTGCCAGCGAATTTGGAAAACTCAACAGTGGCCACAGGATTGGAAAAGGTCAGTTTACATTCCAATTCCAAAGAAAGGCAATGTCAAAGAATGTTCAAACTATCACACCATTGCACTCATTTCAAATGCTAGTAAGGTTATGCTTAAAATCCTACAAGCTAGGTTCCAGCAGTATGTGGATCAAGAACTACCAGAAGTACAGGCAGGATTTTGAAGAGGCAGGAGAACTAGAGATCAAATTGCCAGCATACACTGGATCATGGAGAAAGCTAGGGAGTTCCAGAAAAACATCTAGTTCTGCTTCATTGACTATGCTAAAGCCTTTGATTGTGTGGATCACAACAAACTGTCGCAAGTTCTTAAAGAGATGGGAGTACCTGACCATCTTATTTGTCTCTTAAGAAACCTATATGTGAGTCAAGAAGCAACAGTGAGAACTAGACACGGAACCACTGATTGGTTCAAAATTGAGAAAGGAGTTTGGCAAGGCTGTATACTGTCACCCTGCCTATTTAACTTATATACAGAGCACATCATGAGAAAGGCGGGGCTAGATGAATCAAAAGCTGGAAATAAGATTGCCGGGAAAAATATCAACAACCTCAGATATGCAGATGATACCACTCTAATGGCAGAAAGCGAAGAGGAACTAAAGTGCCTCTTGATGCGGGTGAAGAAGGAGAGTGCAAAAGTTGGCTTGAAACTCAACATTAAAAAAACTAAGATCATGGCATCTGGCCCTCTTAATTCCTGGCAAATAGATGGGGAAGAAATGGAGGTAGTGACAGATTTTATTTTCCTGGGCTCCAAGATCACCGCAGATGGGGACTGCAGCCAAGAAATTAAAAGGCACTTGCTCTTGGGGAGGAAAGCTATGGCAAATATAGACAGCATACTAAAAAGCAGAGACATTACCCTGCCAACAAAAGGGTGTATAGTCAAGGCTATGGTTTTCCAGTTGCAATGTATGGCTGTGAAAGTTGGACCATTAGAAAGGCTGAGCGCCAAAGAATTGAGACCTTTGAACTATGGTGCTAGAGAAGACTCCTGCAAGTTCCTTGGACTGCAAGGCTGGTCAGTCCTAGAGGGGATCAACCCTGACTGCTCTTTAGAAGACCAGGTCCTGAAGATGAAACTCAAGTACTTTGGCCACCTAATGAGAAGGAAGGACTCACTAGAGAAGTGCCTAATGCTGGGAAAGATTGAGGGCAAAAGAAGAATGGGATGACAGAGACTGAGGCGGCTGGATGGAGTCATTGAAGCAGTAGGCATGAGTTTAAATGGACTCCAGAGGATGGTAGAGGACAGGAAAGCCTGGAGGAACGTTGTCCATGGGGTCGCGATGGGTCAGACATGACTTTGCAACTAACAACAACAATGCCCAGTCAAGGTTAACCATCCCGGAATACCAAGTGGACGAAAACACCTGAAGATGTTGCCCACATGACACCAATTGGGATGGGGATTGGTCATTTACCCTAGGTCTTTCGGGGAGGGATTTGGGGATATTTTCAATATGTAACTTTCATGCCTTTTGCTTCAGATCTTGCTTTTCTTTCGTTCAAACACCACTCCTGCTCAAAAAATTTAGTCCGGTTGCCCCAGCTTCAAAGCGGTCATTTTTCAATGGCCACCACCCCCGCTGCCGGTTCAAAAAGCAGCCTCCGACCTTTCGAGGAACATGCCTGTTTCTCTTGGTCGTCTGAGGCACCTCTCCTTCTTCACTGTCCCTACAGTTCTGGTCCAAAGACCCCCCGATAGTGGTTTGTCCAGCTGGATTTTCACAGGGCTCGTTATTTTTCCAGGCGGTCTCGCAGCAATGCTTCTGGTTTCTCCCATTTTCTTGTCGATTCTTAATCTGTCTTTTACAGTTCTGCTTTTGGTACTTGGGGAATTTTTTTCCTTTTCCATAAAGACAGATGTAAAGAATGAATTAAGGAGCTCTGCTTTCTCCCTGCTGCTCATCACTTCCTTGCCATCTACTCCCATTAGTGGCCCAATTGTTTCCTTGAGTTTTTTTGGGTTTTTTACTTGTTGAAATAATTTTTTAAATTTATTTTTGACATTTATTGCACATCTTACTTCATTCTGAGACTTAGCTTTCCTGACTTTTGTCAAGAATGACTCGCACTTTCACCTACATTTCCACTTCACCTGCAGGTTGACAATAAATGGGAGGGGGGTGGTTAGAATGCAAAGGAAGGAGAATGGTATTCAAGCATCCGTCAGCACAATGAGACGTTGCAGATGTCCCGATGTTGCACTATTTCTCATAACAAAATGAGCATGTATGATTGGTGGACGTTTTGGATTGTAGGTGGCCCATAGGAAAAAGGGGGAATTAACTACACTTGCTTTTACACGGGAAACACAGAGCTGGTTTCGCTTCTTCTGTGCCAATGTGGTTTATTCAGTAAAGTTTTATACTCTTGGTAAAACAATGTCCCAGGAATTTCTTGTTCTAGAAACTGGACAGTTTCGCTAACTGGACAGTTGATATCTTTGCAGATTCAGCCTCTATGCTGGCTTTGTGCCTTAGTTATGTGTCTTTTCTTTCCAGTTTTTATACTTCTCTTTTGTTTCAATTTATCAGAGAGTTCTTTATACAACTGTGCTGGCTTCTACTTGGATCTCTTAATTTTCTTTTTCAGTGGTATTGTGCTGGATTGGACTTTCATAATTGCATTTTTCAGAGTTTCCGAAGCTTCTTACATTGTTTTTCACTTTAAGATTTTCATCCATGGAATCCTGAGCTCTTAGTTTAAGTTAGCTCTTTTAGAAACTAAGCCACTAGTCTGATTTTTCTTGTGTCTGCATTGTATTGAGAATTCCAGTATGACACCTCACTTTCCCCCAAGGTTCCTGCAACTTCAAACCCCTCTATTATTTCATCTCTGTTAGTAAGAATTAAGTCCAGTATAGCTGACCCTCTGGTTCCCTCCTCTACCTTTTGGATGAGAGAAAGTCTTTCAGAAGGTCCAACTTTCTGAAAGAAATTTTAATAGATCTTTTTGCATTTTATTATTAAGGACTTTTCATCATGAATCTCTATCTTCTCTCTCTGCCACAGATCCTGATACAATCCCTTTGTATTTGGCACAGCTTTGGCCAGGACTAGCTGAGAACAGGTACTACATTTTGGACTGACAGATGAATGGGCACTTCCATATTTCTAGCTGTGAAATCCCTATGCATTCTGCATGTGCCTCCAAAATGGCAGAATAGAACCTGCTTCTCTCAGGCTTTTTTCTTATCCAACTTGCAATACTTAAATGAGATTCCACTGCCAATTCCATTTGTTTCAATATGTAACAGTGAGAAAAGCAATGTTTACTGCTTTGTCTTAGGCAGCAAAAGGTTTTGGAGCAGCATGATACACTGGATATAAGATCAATCAAGCAAACAAACAAGCTCAACAAGTAATCGATTGGCGTTGTAATTAGGAGCAAAATACTACTGAACTCTTTCAGCTTCTGTTTAACCAAATATGCCTTTGATTCAACAGCAGCATGTCTCCGACTTCACAACTATATTAAAACCACAGAATATGGTTTTCAATGGAAACTACTGTAAATTTTAGCCTAGGGACTTGTCAGCTTAGAAACTAAATTAGTAATTGAATCAGAAATCTCATTACCTTTATTTTAACTTTATTCTTTATTTTAACTTCTTTATTTTAAATACGTATGCCCTGGCGTCAACCTCGACTTTTCTCAACTACACCGTGCTTTATCAATGTATAGAAGTGTTTTTCGACTTCCCCGGAAAATCGGCTACAAACTGCAAAACAATTTCAAGGGTTTTATTAAGAGCCTAAGTGAACGAAGCTGTTCAGACCCAGCGGTAGGAGAGAATACAAAACGAGAGGAGAGGGCATGGTCTGAAAATGGAACACTCTATGTTGTTATTTTCCCCCCATCTGCTACCATCGATCATATCCTGCTTATGAGTGAAAAACAGACGCCGAAGGAGAAAAGTCCAACTTCAGAGTACCAAATGACAACTCTACCGTTTAGATCTACCAGCTTTCAGAGAAACTACGCGTCCCTACATTCCTCATTAAATAAAAGCCATCCCGAGATGCCTTGCGCGCGGAAGTGAACGTGAGGTCGGAGCGCGCTTCTGGGATATCGGGTCGGTGATGGACACGGCAGGGTTACTGAAGGGGGCCACAGCCATGGGATCGCGAGCTCGGCGGAAACTTCTTACGGCGGAAGAAGCGGAACTATTTGAACTTGCGCAGGCTGCGGGGAGCGGCGTTGATCCGGAAGTGTTTAAGTGAGTGGTCGGAGGCTGAGGACTTGGAAGCTTGTGGACATTACTTTATTAGGAATTATAGGAGCATTATTTCACCCGCTTTTCTTCCCCTCCAGAAGGAGGTAGATGGAAGATAGCAACGGGAGATCTTTTCATCCAATTAAATTGTAGTTGCTAAAGTATTTAATTTGTGGTGTTCTCGATAGATAACATTGAATCCTCAAGAGGTGTGACAACCGTTCAGTCTGAACATTTAAGTTTTGCCTGCAATTATAACCCTAGCCTGTATAATAAAATGCCTTGGAGTTCCTATTTCTTAGACTACAATTTAATATATAGTTTGGAGATAATAAAAACTGATAAGAGTTGTATAGGGCCCAGCTAGTAATATTATGGTGTTATCAGTGAACTGAAGGTGAGGATCAGGTTAACAGAATAACAGAGTTAGAAGAGACCTTGGAGGTCTTCTAGTCCAACCTGCTCAAATAGGAGACCCTATAGTATAGGGCAGTGATGGCGAACCTTTTCGGCATCGAGTGTCAAAAAGGTTGTGCAGAAACATTGTGCGGGTATATGCACGCTCATCAAGGCCGTGTTCCTGAAAAGCCAAACTTCCTTGTTCTGGTGTGCAATGGCACCTGACAATCAGCTGGCTGGTGCACATGTGCACACCGCTTTTCGCCACTGCCACACACATGGACAGCTGATCATCGTGTGCACATGCACGCCAAAAACCCGGAAGGCAAACCAGCAAGGCTGTGTGTGCTGGGCGACATGGCTTCGTGTGCCACTTTGGGCACATGTGCCATAGAGTCACCATCACGGGTATAGGGTCTGTACCATTGCAAACAAATGGTTGTCCTGTCTCTGATGGAGCACCTACAACTTCTGAAGGCAAGCCATTCCATTTGTTGATTGCTCTCACTGTTAGGAAATTTCTCCTTTGTTCTAGGTTGCTTTTCTCCTTGGTTAGTTTCTGATAAGTGTGCACCAATATGATGAATCTTCAAAGACAGTCAAATCTACTGTGCAGTGGAAACTTACTGAGTAGAAAATCAAACCTGCCAAAGAATCTACAATGTATATGAGCAAGAAATGGTAGTATAAAAGGCAGGATATAAGATAGGCAAAAATTAGCTGGGTCTTTAGAATGGAAAAAGGAAGAATACAAGCTGTAAAAATAGCTGCAATAGAAAATGGCTAGCCAGAGAAAATTAACTGAACGGGATAACAGGAAAGATAACTGAATTGGAAAACAGGAAAGGCAAAGCTAAAACTGAAAAACAGGAAAATCTATTGTTCTAAGAATCTATTAAAAAAAGGCCCCGAACTCAAAACAGGCAACTGAGCATGTCTAATTAGCTGATGAATATTATTTGACACACAATGCATAAATTATCTCCTAATTTTAATGGGCATGTGATGTATGATTTAGAATGTAGCAGGTAATATATAGGAGGTGATCGGGAAAAGTATAACCTTATAGTACCTCAGCCAATGGGGAGCGAGGAGGGATGTGGTGACCGGGACAGGGTTGTATAAAGAAGGAAGTATTTTGTGTTGAAACTTTGGGGAGAACCAGGCTTTGATAAGCTTCTCTCCCTATTTCATGCAATAAATGAAACAAAAGCCAACTGTGTCTTGGCTCTGGTTATTGGTCAGGCAACCTTGCCTCTGATTACAAAGGAGAGTAGCCAGAAGTACATAACAGCTTCTATTCAGTACTTCTTGTCTTGCCTTCACGTGCTTTGGAAAATAGGTTGAGTCTCTCTTCTTTGTGGCAGTCCCTCAAATATTGGAACACTGCTATCATGTCACCCCTTAGTTCTTCTTTTCAATGGACTGGATTGGACTAGACTGGATTTGACTTGACTTCTTTCTTGGCCAAGTGTGATTGGACACAAGGAATTTGTCTTTGGTGCATAAGCTCTCAGTGTACATGAAAAATACCTTCATCAAGAATCATAAGATACAAGACTTAGTGATAGTCATAGGATACTAAATAAGCAATCAAATCATACTAGGAAACTAAATAAAACAATATAAATCGTAAAGATACAAGCAACAAGGTTATAGTCATAAGTAGGAGGAGATAGGTAATGGGAAGGATGAGAAAAATAATAGTAATACAGTCTTAGTAAATAGTTTGACAGTATTGTGGGAATTAGTTGTTTAATTAGTTGAATGGCATGCGGGGAAAAACTGTCCTTGTGTCTAGTTGTTCAATGCTCTATAATGTTATTTTGAGGATAGAAGTTGAAACAATTTATTTCCAAGATGTGTAGATATTTTCACAGCTCACTTTTTGACTTGTGCAGTATATAGATCCTCAATGGAAGGCAGGTTGGTAGCAATTCTTTTTTCTGCAGTTCTAATTATCCATTGAAGTCAGTTACAGAGGTGCAGATGACAGGCTCAATAATTCCTCTGTAGAACTCAATCAGCAGCTCTTTAGACAACCTGAACTTTCTGAGTTGGCACAGAAAGAACATTATTTGTTGTGCTTTTTTGATGAAGTTTTTGATGTTAGGTGTCCATTTTAAGTCTTGAGATATGATAGAACCTAGAAACTTGAAGGTCTCTACCGTTGATACTGTGTTGTCTAGTATTGTAAGAGGTGGTAGTATAGGAGGGTTTCTCCTAAAATCTACCACCATTTCTATGGTTTTGAGTGTCTTTAGTTCAAGATTGTTCTGGTCGCACCACAAGGCTAGTTGTTCAACCTCCCGTCTGTATGCAGATTCATCATTGTCTCAAATGAGACCAATCAATGTTGTATCATCTGCAAATTTCATTACTTTAACAGTCTTTTAATACTTTTAACAATCTTTTGAGATGCAGTCATTGGTGTATAGAGAGAAGAGGAGTGGAGAGAGCACACAGCCCGGGGGGGGAGGGGGGCTCTGTGCTGATTGTATAGGTATCTGATGTGATTTTGCCTAGCTTCCCTAGAGTAGACTAGATATACCAAATTCCTGCAACTGTTCTTCATATGTTTTAGCCTCCAGTCCCCGAATCATCTTTGTTGCTCTTTTCTGCACTCTTTCCAGAGTCTCAACATCTTTTTTATATTGTGGGTTGGTTTCTCTCGCCTAAGTGTAAAATCTTATTTTTTTTCATCACTGAATTTCATTTTGTTTGATTGGACCCAGTGTTCTAGTCTGTCAAGATCCTTCTGGATATTCACCCTATCTTCTGCTTGGTGTTCTCCACAAATTTGATGAGTTCCCCTTCTATCTCCTCATCTACATTGTTTATAAAGATATTACAGAGTACTGGGCCTAAGACAGGTACCTTGAGGTACCCCACTGCATAATTACGTCCATGTAGGTATAGTTCCATTGAGGACTACATGTTGAGTGCAGTCAACTAATTGCAAATCCATCTGGTGGTGATGATGTCTAACCCATATTTTTCTATCTTATGAAGTAGTAGGTTGTTGTCTATTCTCTTTATTTTCCAATCTTTTTATAAAGAATCTGCCTGAAAATGTATATATAAATTGTAGAATGAAAAAATAATGGATACAATATATCACCTTGACACAAATACTGTGTTTCCTCAAAAATATGACCTCTCCTGAAAATAAGCTCCAGCCTGTTTTTTACGTGTACGCCTAAGATAAGCCATACCCAAAAAATAAACCCTAGTATAGAGTGGGCATGGCCAGCATAGGCGGCAAGTGTGTGGGGGCCGATGGCATCTGGCAGCTGCCCGCGTAGCACAGGTGAGTTTTATCTGTGCAAGCAGCAGGTGGAAACAGAGAAGGGGGAGAGGCAGGAGATCTGGATGTGCTGCACAGGCTGCGGGAAAGCCAAGCAGAGGTGGGCTGGAACAATAGGCAGCTGTGGGAGGCTCATATTTGCACAGCGATATCGGCAGCAGACAGAGCGGGGTGGAGGCATGCGATCCGGACATGCCGCAAGGGCTGCAGGAAAGCCAAACTATGGTGGGCTGGAGTGGCGGCCAGTTGTGGGATGCTCATTGCATCTCTCGGCTTGCCTGCAGCCCGCATGGCATGTTGGGATTGCCTGCCTTCCACTCCATGCCTTCTGCTGTGCGCAGCCCTAGAGTGCACCAACCAAGGGATTGGCAGACTGCAGCTGCTGCCAGATACTGTTGTTCCCCGGCTCATGTGTGTGCTGGGGGGGGAGCGCCCAGCCGGGCTGATCACCCTGAAATCATGTTTCCCCAAAAATAAGCCCAATTGCTTATTTTGGGGCCCAAAAGAACATGGTTGTCAGCCCTGGAGTCATCTTTACTTGGAGATTTCAGGACTGCCACAGTGGTGGATGGGCAAGCTGTGGGAAAGGGAAGGAGGGATGGAGACAGTGTGGGGTATATAGCCATAACAACATATTTTCCCTTGGGAGTCAAGGACATTCAGCCTGCACCTGGAGAGGCGTGACTGGGAGTCAATTACAATTGGGACAGCGACCTGATTGGACCATGTAATGCCCATGTGGATGCAGGGGAAGGAACTTTGACTTTACTTTGGGTGGAGAAAACCTGGGGGCTTCAGATTTGGGTTTTTCCAGATATGCCAATATGACATTTCTAATAAATTCAAGCTTTGAGGAAAATGCCAGCCTTGGAGTTTTGATTTTGTTGGGGGTGTTACTTGGAACCCTGCTATTAACCCGAATCTCTTCTTAAAACCTACCAAACAGCTCCCACGCCACGGGTTTGATGTCCAGAGCCCTGAGCCCTGAGTGCCTTCACGGTCTACCAGGTAGCGCAAAGACTCAGGGAAGATGGAAGAGAAAACAATGACCACGGAGGGAGCAAATGGGAGTAGCTTGGAGATCGTCTGTGGGACCATCTGCTACCCATCGGCAGCTGTGGTAGCTGAAGCGGAGGCTGTAGAGGCCGAGCATTGGCAGGGCGCTTGGCCCAAAGAGCTGGCACCCTGGCAGATCACACAGATGGATCCTTCCAAGTGGGGTGAAGCTACAGGACTCCCACCACCGCAGGAGTCGGTTGGCGTGCCGGCCTCCAAGAGCCCCAGATCGAATCGGGACAAGCCGAGCATATATCAGTCTTTGAGTGGAGAGCAACAAGACCCCATGAGCTTAGTGAGTCCAGAGAGTGGGGTCAGCAGCCACCATCTTGAAGCCAGTCACTAGTTGGGCTCCAGGAGAGGTTTGGTCAGCTCAGTGTGGGCAGCATCGCCCAACTCCCTCCAAGCAGCCAGCCTGGTTGGGGACTGACTCAGCCCACGTTCACCTTCCCAGGACAAGGTGGCATGACTATCCAGACTGGATCATCTACCTCGTTCCACTCAGCGCAAAGCGGACCATGTCAGAATTTTCCCCGCTGGACCTGCTCTACTGGGATGACACCTCCAACGGAACTGTAACAGTAACAGGCCCCTGGGTCAATCAAGCCCAGGATTGTGGAGGGAAACACCACTCCCGAGACTGGCTACTCCTCCAGCCACCCGCCCGACTGCCCCCAGACCAAATCCCCCTGGGTGGGGCTTCTACCCTGGCCAGGGATGGGTGCGGTACCAGTGGATGCCAGCCCCGGTCTTGCTGCCTGCCCTGGCTCTGCAGCCGCTCCTCCTCCGTGGTTCAGAGCGACTTTCGATGGGACCCCAGGAAACCTGGCTTATTTCTTGAATGGGATTTGGTCCTATCTTGACTGCTATGGGGATCAATACCAAACAGATCAGGACATAGTGTCAGCAATTGCTGACAATATGATGGAAGGAGAAGCAGCGGAATGGATAGCCCAATTGCACGACGAAGGAGCCCCGGAACTACAGGATGCAGATGAATTTGTGCAACTACTTCAGGTCCGATTTGAAGATACGGCCCACATGGAAGGAGCAGAGGCAGAAATCTAGAGCCTGAAGCAAAGGGGCAGACCCCCAAAGGAATTTGGGAATTCCGAAGATTGGGCGGAAAGTTGAGAGACTGGCCAGAACGTCTCTTCATTCACTACTTCGCCTCTTTGTTCACCACTTTAAAGAGATTCTAGATCAGGACCTCAGGCAAACTTGTGCCTTCCGAGGGGTTCCTGATTGGTATACAAGACTGGTATTGGATGGCAGTGGCCATGGACCTGGAGATCTATCCTAACTGGAAGCCCACCCCAGAAAAACCTACTAAGAGAGCCCCTGGGCCGCCGAGCCCCTGCAAAACTGGCTGACGAGCCAAAGCCGGCACCCACAGTCATAATCAAGTGCTTCAGCTGTAGCCAGCAAGGCCACCGAGCTTCTAAGTGCTTTGCACCAGCTCCCGTCCGTCAACTCCATATGCCAGCGGCCCCCAGGATGAAGAAAACCGTGCGGAGACCGCCAGAAAAAGGGAAGCTTGCCCAGCAAGCTGTTGAGGTTCCCTCCCAACCACTAAGCTGGGGAGAAACTCCAGCTCCGGAACCCTTTCCAGGCATCGGCAGTGAGAGTAGTGATGCCAGTGAAGAGAATCCGATGGTAAGTGAAGCCATCTTCCCCTTCTCCATTAAGTCCCGAATAGTGGTGCCCAGGACTGGGGCCCAAGGGGACATAGATGCATCATAGACACCGGCTGCACCCGGTGCCTAATCAGCCTCCCAGCCATCCCCCTCAAGCCGAAACTCAGCAAGTTCTGCCCCCTAGCAAGCCTGGCAGGGGAGAGGGCACCGCCACCACCATGGACGGCTTGTTGGGATGCTCCCAGGTGCCCAGAGATTATAGAGATTTGGCAGATGCTTTCAGCGAGCACAAATGTAACTTTCACCCCCCATACACCCCCACCAACTGGGCAATAGAATTCGTGCTGGGAGCCAAGCTGCCAAAGCTCAAGATGTATTCCATGACCCCTAAAAGAGATGGACAAATTGAGGAAGTACATCAATGCCAATTTGGCAAGAGGCTTCATCCAGCCCACCAAATCCAAAGTAGTGGCCCCGGTGCTATTCAATGAAAAGAAAGATGGGGGGATGAGGCTTTGCATGGATTTCTGTGGAATTAATGCTGTGTGTATTGAGAACACCTACCCCTACCCCTAATGAAAGACATGCTAAACCACCTTGCCAAGGGTAAAGTATTCACCAAACTAGACCTAAGAGAAGCATATTACTGGGTATGGATCAAAGAGGGAGATGAATGGAAGACCGCATTTAACTGCCTGTTAAGCAGCTTCCAGTTTAAAGTCATGCCGTTCGGGCTGCAGGGAGCCCCTGCTATGTTCATGCAGCTAATCAATGAAGTGCTACATGAGCACCTGTACAAGGGTGTCCTAGTTTACCTGGATGATATTCTTATATTTAGCAAGACACTAGAAGAACACATTAAACTAGTGCAGCAGATCCTGAAAAAACTCCTAGCCGGGAAGCTCTATGTGAAGCTGTCCAAATGTGAATTCAATAAGACTTCCCTAGACTACCTGGACTATGGAGTGTCAAATGAGGGAATTGAGATGGATCCGGGGAAAGTGAAAGCAGTGCTGGACTGGCAAGCTCCATGCACCCGCAAGCAACTCCAAAGCCTCCTGGGATTTGCAAACTTCTATAGAGAGCTCATCCCAGCATTTGCGGAAGTAGCCCTGCCCCTGACAGAACTGCTGAAAACAGGGCCCCCTGTTATGACCACTGGCCTGGTCCCTGGACTGTCAAAGTGCATTTGAGAAATTAAACTTTTTGCCAAAGAACCCATTCTTCAGCACCCCAACCCTGAACAGCAGTTTGTCATCCAAACCGACACTGTAGCAGTGATGTTCTTACAGAAAAAAACCCCAGGGTCAGCGCCAACCTGCCCCCTATGTGTCCAAAAAACTCACCAACATGGAAAGATGGCAATATGGGAAAAGGAAGCCTATGCAGTCCACTGGGGTCTCCTTTCTTAGAAGGGAGTAAAGTGTCTTTCTAGGTCTGTGCTGATCACAAAAACTTCGAAGGCCTTAAGACCTCCCCCAAGCAGGTCCGCTAGGCGCAATACTTCAAATGGTTCAATTTTGAACTCAAATACATCCCAGGGGGAAAGAACTTGCTAGTGGATGCCTTGTCAAGAAAGCCACAATTTAAGTCAGAGGGAGGAGGTCATCCAAGCAATCATTCCCCCTTCCCAACAGGCAGCTCAAGTCACCACAAAAGGCCTAGCCAAACGTCAGATCGACCCTAAGGGGGGGAATCAAATGACAGTTGCACTGAAGTCTGCATTCCCGGCTGACCAGTGGTTTGAAGAAAATCGAGAAACCCTGACCCTAGGAGAGGGGCTAGCTTGGAAAAGATCCAAGCTGTATATCCCTGCCAGTTTGAGGCTTCCAATCCTACAGCGCAGCCACAACTCCCGATTAGCTGGCCATTTCAGATTCCTAAAAACTCTCCACCTAGCCAGGAGGCAATTCTGGTGGCCCTAGGTGAAAGCAAATATGGAGGATTATGTCAGGAGCTGCGCTACATGTGCAACTATGAAACTGAGGCCAGGGAAACCCCCTGGTCTTCTCCAGCAAGTGGCTGACCATTGCCAGCCCTGGGAGAAGATTGCTATGGACTTTATAGTCGAACTCCCAGAAAGTGGAAGAAATACTGTCATTTGGACAGTGATTGACTTATTTTCAAAACAAGCCCACTTCACCACCTGCCCAGGATTTTCCTCTGCCAGAAAGTTGGCCAAGATGTTCATCAAGTAGATCTACCAGCTACATGGAGTGCCCCGGAGGGTCATCTCTGACAGGGGGGTCCAGTTCACTGCTAAATTTTGGAGGGAGTTTTTAAGGTCCATTAGATTGACCCAAGGACTTAGCTCGGCTTTTCATCCGAGTACTAACAGGGCCATGGAACAGACAAATACCATGGTGGAGGACTACCTGCGATACTATGTGGACTATCATCAAGAAAGCTGGGCCAATTTGCTGCCTTTTGCAGAGGTGGCTTACAACAACGCAGTACACAGTAGTACTTTCAGATCACTAGTGGCATGGACCATGACCCTGGCCGAATGGATACACTTGCTGAAGCAGGGTTGGGAGAACACAAAGAAATCACTAGCGGAGGCAGCAAAGGCATACAAGAAACAGGCGGACAAACGGCGATCTCTCCAGTCCCCCTTCCAGGTGGGAGATTGTGACATCTTGGACATCATTATTGCATACTCTTATGAAAGTTTGCTGTACTGCACTCCTTTACAGCTTTAACATACAATATACAATATTTTAAGGGCTCCTCATATGAAATAACAATCTTGCCCAACACCATGCCTTGTATGAAAAGCTTCCTCCAATTGGCATCTACAATGCTCTTGTTACTTTATGTGTTGCATTTTTTTCTTCTTTTTCATTCATCATACTATCATCTGATAAGATTTCTTTCTTTAATTTCTTATTTAGTGGGTTAGTTGTTCAATCTATCAATTTCTAGGTGGCAGCAAAGGGTTATCATTTTGTACATATGCAGAACAGGCACTGAGCCCATGGATTGCATTAAAGGGAGCAGACCCACAACAAATTGCCAAAACAATTGACGCTGAACTTTGTTATTTTCATTACTGTTAATAATTTGTATTTATTTTTATACAGTTGCCCATCAAATTACTATTTTATCCTGCCCTTTATATATTTTGGTCAACTAAGGCAGCAAACATATATAATACTCCTGCCTTCTATTTTCCCTATAACAACAACTCTGTAGGAAAGATTTTAGACTGAAAGCAATCCAGCCCAAACCATCCAGCTGGATTTCAAACCTAAGGGAGGGCTAGAATTCCCAGTCTCCTAGTTTCTTGGCCAGCATCTTAACAAGGACACAAAAGTGGCATCAAACATATCCATGCCCACAACATACCTCAGCCCCTGATCCTGTCACTTCAAGCTTCCTCCTCCATGTACTATGTCTGCAAGGAAGCTCTTGAGAGGAATAAGAGTAAAGCACCATTTCCGAAAAAGAGCATTTAAAATCATACTTGGATTGATAACAGAAAGCAAATACTGGCAAGATGATATATACTCTGGAAATGTTAGTGTGGGTAAGGAGACTATGTGGATGTGGTCTAAGAAATACAAACCTTCATATTCTCTATATCTATTCCTTGGCAAATTACTGTGTTTCCCCCCAAAATAAGACCCTGTCTTATATTTTTTTGCCACCAAAGAAGGCACCAGGTCTTATTTTCGGGGGGTATGTCATCCACTGACTCACCTCATTTCCACGCATCACCCCCGGCCTCTTTTTCGCTATCAGAGGCGTTCAGGAACTTCTTCGATCCAGAGCTCTGTTATCGACTACAGAGGCCTTCAGGAAAGCCTTGCCGGCTACAGAAGAAATGGGCTGAGGTGTGCGAGGCCTGGCTGCAACTGTCCAAAGGTAAGTAGTGGGGCAGTTCCACCCCTCATCCCCACCCTAGCTTAATTTTTACCTGTGCACCCTGGAATGGGCAAGGTCTTAATTAGGGCTTATTTTGGGAGTAGGGCTTATATTGGGCGCAAAATCAAGCTAGGACTTACTTTCTGAGTAGGTCGTATTTTCAGGGAAACACGGTACCACTGAGCAAGTTTTATAACAGTAGCAAAAATAATCAGTTCTGTGATGGTTAGGTTTTGTCAGGAACAGGTATGATTTATGTTTTAAGAACTGTTTCAGAATGAACTCTGGTATGCCTAAATCTAGATTTTTATGCCATAGAACCAACAGGAATAATCAGATTTGTTGGTCATTCCAGTCAGATAAAAGGTGTGGTTTTATAGCGATTTCAGATAAATCAGATCTAAATATTGAAATGATTTTTTAATGTAATTTTTTATTTTCTTATAATACAAACATTCCAACTTGCGTTAAACAGTGTGTCATCTGAGTATAAAATTCTTTGTGTTTTAACAATTAAACTTACCGTATATTCATTTCTTACATTCATTCTTATATTAATACTAAATAATAATAATAATACTGATAAAATAACATAAACCTAACATTTCTCTTCTTTACTTATCTATTTTTACAATACATTGCTTTCATATTTATTCTCTAACCATTGATAAAATAACTCCCATATATTATAATCTGATTCTTCTTTTTCTTGAATTGCAAGTGTTAATCTATTCATTTCTGCACATTCTAATATTTTCTTAAATCACTTTTTCATCTATAGGATCTCTTCGCTTTTCCAATTTTGTGCAGATACAATTCTAGCTGTGGTTATTACATGAATAATCAAATATACAGTTTCTTTACTATAAATTCCCGGTAAAATCCTCAACAGGAACAATTCCGGTTTTAAATCAATATGTTGTTGGGTCATCTTCTCCAGCCACATACGAATTTTTGCCCAGTATCTTTTTGCTTCCCCACATGTCCACCACATATGATAATATGACCCCGGTGTCTGTTGGCATTTCCAACATTTAGTTGCTTTATCTTTAAACATTTTTGCCAGTCTTTCTGGTGCTAAGTGCCATCTGTAAAACATCTTATATAGGTTTTCTTTGTATGCAGTTGACAATGTTAATTTGTAATTCCTATCCCATAGTTGCTGCCATTTATCTAGCTCTATCGTGTGACCAAAGTTTTTCACCCATGCTATCATTGTTTCTTTGACTTGTTGTTCTTCTAATTTAACGCTCAATAAGTAACTGTACAATTTTAAAAAATCATTCTCTCTTCTATTCCTGTCAATATCTTATCTAATTCTGTCACTTCCATATAAAAACAAGAAGTTTAGCATCCTTTTCATATCTAGATTGTATTTGCAACTGTGTGTACCAATCCATATCAATCCCCTGCTTTTCCAATTCGCGTTTCATTTTAAGTTCCTCCTTATCTGACAAAATATCTTTGTATCTAACAATATTTCCCATATTAATAATATTTGGATGTATAAGTGCTTCCATTGTCGAAAGTCAGACTGGTATCTTCAAGTAGTGTTGATCTTTAATTTTTTCCCATACTAATAACAAAGCATTTCTTATATAGTGTCTTTAGAAGTAACCATGTATCTTATTTTTCCCATACCATACAAAAACATGCCAATCTAATTGCAGGTCATGTCCCTCCAATGTCAATAATCTTGTATTTCTCGGACTTCCGGTTTGGTCTTCGTCGTCGCCACACGGTCTTTTTTTAGACCACCAGCCTGGTCATCTGTAAAGAGCCGCTTCGAGAAAGAAGAAGCGGCTTGGAAAACTCCAAATCCGAAAGGAATTGCGAGGAGAGCCGGCGAGATTAAGTTGAGCCCCTGAGAAGCCCCCAGATTGCTTTTTTTGCTTCTGGGGGAGGATACAGGCGAGGCTCCCTCTCCAGCTCACCGAAGCTCCAGACTTCAGGGACGATTCTACTTAGTAGAACAAGACGGCGTGACCATCCTTACAAGCAAAAATAAAGAGAATCTCCTAATCGAGCAGGGTGAAATTGGGACTTGAACCTCAAAACTGCAAGTATTTCTGCTGCGCTGAGCTAGCCCTGCGACTAAACTTAAGTGGGAGATTGAAAGCTCTTTGAAAATGGCGCCCGGCTTCAGCGCTAGGGAAAGCTGAAAGAGAAAGTGGATTTGCATAGTTATTCTAACATGCTACAAAGTATCACTGCTTGTAACAAGTGAAGAGAAAAGGGAAATTCTTTTAAAGTAAGCTGATTCTGACTTAATTTTATCTCTAATCTGACTAAACCTGGGGGAATTTTTTAGAGGATTCTGTGGAGGAAGAAAGGGAAAAAAGACCTCCTTTCTTGAAAAAGTTAGACTATGTGGCAGAATGGCTTCTAAGCAGCCTAAGCAAGATACGAAGGCAGCAGGGGGGGGGATCCCCCACGCATAAGCCGCAACAACAGCCTTCTAGCCAGCAGAGCCAGAGAAAGGAGATTGATCTTGAAAGCTTGAAAGAGTTTATTGCTCAGGCTTTGATGAGGCAAGAAGAAAATATAGATGAGAAGTTTAAAAAATCTCAACAGGAAATTAAGCAGGAGATCAAAAAAATCAAAGAGGTGGTTCAAGAAAAATATGACAAGGTGACTAAAAAGTTAATGACTGTGGTGACTGGTCTCTCAGCTGCAGTTGTGCAAACTGATAAAAAGGTGGAGGAATATAAATCTGAAGTGGATGCTAAAATGAAGGAGGCTGATCATAAAATCTTTAATGTTGATAATAAAATGCAAAGGATTGAAAATGAGGTGACAATGATGCAATTCAGAACTATGGAATTTACTATAAGACTTAGAGGTATAAGAGAGAATACTAGAGAAGACCTGAGAAGGATCTGTGCTTATTATATCCCCCTTATACTATACATTTCAAAGCAACATTCAGCTGTAAAATTATATAATAAATCCTAATTTGGCAATTTCAACTCATAATCTGTCCATTTCCTCCTCCCCCATACATATATCTCTTAATTCAAATCTTTTACGTATATTAATATAACATAACATCCCTTTTCCTAAACTAAACAATCAGTAAGCTAGCCTATCTCCACCCACTTTCCTGCAGGTCTACCATACATAATATTTTCAATATCTTTGTTCTTCTGCCCACACCACTAAAAATTATTTCCATATATAGATAAAATCCTCAAATGACTTTAAGCTTGTAATCCATATGGTATCTTCTGTAATGCCTTTCAACTGGATTGTTAATTCCATCACCCATGTTAGGTAACATCAAATTCTAGTTCCAACAGTATATTCAGTATCTTCAATTACCATCTGCCCCCATCAATAATAAATGTTTTCGTATATAAAAAACCACCCGAGTGACTTTATATTTATATTCCATATAGTGTCTTCTGTAATGTCTTTCATCTAGATTATTAATTCCAACCACCGTATTAGGGTAACAACCAGATCTTCTGCATGCCCCAGTCCCATAGTTCTCTTGCCTTATAGCTCAGCATAAACGTAATCCATTTGTCAAAGAGTCCAAAATAGAAAGTTCCAATCCACTCAATTAAAGGCCATCTTCCACATCCCAAAAGCACAGCACTGCAGAGATCTGTCACTCTCCTCAAAATAGTAAAAACCAATACTTTGCCTCAGCTATATTTTCGTGTTTTTAATAGTCTCTTAAGTAACTGGCATTACACTGTTGTTTAATCTAAATTTTTTTATTTTTGTAGGACCTGCTTCTTCTTTTCTTAACTTTTTGTGGCTTAGATCTCCATCCTGGTTGCCTTTCTAGGAGTTGTATATCAACTGATTGATTTCCATGTTGGTCTGTAACTTGATAAGTCATCACATTAGAATCCAAAGCCGCCTCTCTTGTATTTATAGGTAATCCAACTATAACCTCTGAAGGAGAATCCATAAGCGGCTCGTCCACAAAAGCCTCTGTAACTTGTTGTTTTTCCATTTTCAACAGTATTTAGTTGATATCTTTCTCCTTGATATCTCAATATTATTCCAACTGGAGCATCCCACCTAAATGGGATGTTTTGTTTCTTTAGCTCAGTCACCAAAAAACCAAAATCCTTTCTATCTTTTAACATCTTGGGCGGCAGCTCTTTAAATATCCAAATCTTCCTTCCATACATTTCAAGAGTGGAGTTAAAAGATTTTTGTACAATATCATTTCTTATTCCTTTATCGATAAAGTAAATCACCACATCTCTAGGCAACTGCCTTTGCTTTGCCACCCAAGAATTTGCTCTGTAGGCCTTATCAATCTTACAGGATACCTCTTCAGGACTAACCTTTAAAATCCCAGCCAGAACTTCAGCAGACATCTTTCTTAAATCTTCTCTTTTATCTTCCTGTATTCCCCTAATTCTGACCACAAATTCCATAAATCTGAATTGCATCATTATAACTTCATTTTCAATCCTTTGTTTTATATTATCTGCGTTGTAAGTCTTGTAGTCAGCTTCCTTTATTTTTGACTCTACTTCTGAGCTATTTTCTTGAATCATTGTTAAATCATTTTCAATTCTTTGTATTTTATTATCCAAATTATGGATCTTATAATCAACTTCCTTCATATTAGACTCTATTTCTGAATTAAACTTTTCATCCATCTTTATCATTGCGTCTAAGAAACTTATCATATGTTGCTTGAATTTATCATACTTTTGTTGAACCAACTCTTTAATTTCCTAAATTTCCTAAATTTTTCAAGGTTCTGGTTCACAATTTCATCATGTCTTGCCATCTCCTCCAATACAAATTGTGTTAGATCTTTAAAGCCATTCCTCTGCAAACTCAAAACTTGTTCATGTGGTTTATAAATGGGGGAGCCCCCCCCCACACAGCTTGGTTGTCTGGCTTTGTGAGTTTTAATGCCATCCTGCCACACAAGCAGATTTTTTTCCCCTTTAAAGAAGAAAACTTCTCTCCAAACAATATCAATATCAAGTCTCTAAGAAGGAAGAAGCATGAAATAAGAATTTTTCTCTTCACTTCTAGCCAGCGCTGTTATCTCAGTTACTTTGTAACATATTAAACTAGTCAAACGGAAGGACTTTCGCTTTCAGCTCTTCTCAAGCCTCAGCCAGTCGCCATTTTAAACTTTCTTTTTTCCCCCCTTCCACTCTTCTTTACTTTTAAAGTCAGTCTTAGGGTTGTTAGAAGTACTTGCAATTTAGGGTCCCAGATCCGGATTTCATCCTACTTATTCAGAAAGTCTGTTAGTTTTCTTTAGTTGGTCTGGTCCCGTCGCCTGGCTCTGCAAAGCGCAGAGTTCTCCTGAAGCCCGGAGCAGTGGCGAGGAAAATAGGGAGCCTCATCCTGCTTCCTCCCCAGAGGTAAAAAAGAACTCTAGGGACTTCGCAGAGGGCTCTACCTGCCCTCGCCGGCTCTGTCTCACGTTTCCTTACGGAAACGGAGTTTTTCGAGCCGCCTTACAGCTGTAAAGGCGGCTCTTTACGGGCGACGGGGCTGGCGGTCTCAAAGGACCGTCTGGCGGCAACGGAAGCCAAACCGGAAGCCCCCAGCCCTGTCTTGTTGAATACAATACGGGACTCAAACTCATTATATGGCATAGCTATTAGGCATGAGGATTATAGGACCAGGGCATTTGCAGATGATCTGGTTGTTACCCTAACACAGCCGATGGAATCAATAATTCAGATGAAAGACATTATAAAAGAATATGGTATGATATCAGGATTTAGACTGAACCAGAAAAAGACTATTGATGATTGTTAAAAACATGACACAAGATCGTAAGCAGGAACTTGAAAGCAAGGCAGGCTTTGAAATTGTATCAAAAGTTAAATATTTAGGAGTTCAAGTTGCAGACTCAAATATAAAATTATATCAAAATAATTATGAGGTGTTGTGGCGAGAGATACAAAAGGAGATGGAGACTTGGAAAAAACTGCAGCTGTCGTTGCTTGGAAGAATAGCAGCAGTTAAGATGAACGTTTTACCTAGATTTCTCTTTTTGTTTCAAATGATTCCGGTGCTCAAAAGTGGTAAGCAATTGAGAGAATGGCAAAAAGGACTGAATAAGTTTGTCTGGAATGAGAAAAAGCCGAGAGTTAAACTGAAAATTATGCAAGATGTCCCAGAAAGGGGAGGCCTTAAACTCCCAAACCTACAATTGTATTATGAAGCAGCAGCTTTGACACAAGCAAGTGACTGGTTTGGAAGGATAAAGACTGGAATATTGAATATAGAAAGTCATGATCTTGAATTTGGTTGGCATGCATATCTATTCTATGAGAACAAAGCGGGTAAAGTATTCAAAAGCCACATACTTAGGAACTCTTTGATGAGAGTTTGGAAGAAGCACCGATTCAAATGGGATTACAAAATACCATTATGGCTTGATCTTGGTCATACCATGTGGAATACAAATATAATGTATTTATATTTGGGGGGGGTTTATATAAAGAAGTTCTTTTTATGGATGGGGGCAGATGGCAACTAAAGACATTAGAAACACTGTTGGAAGAAGGGATTAATTTAACTTGGCTACAGTATAATCAACTTCAACTGAGATGGAAAGAAGATCAAAAAACTGGTATAATGATGTATGAAGAAGAATTGGTTAGACATATAAAAGAGAAAGGTCCAATGCATATTAAGAGGGTTTATAATGTTTTGTTAGAAAGAGATTCGGAAACTGAACTGGTTAAAGATTGTATGATAAAGTGGGCACAAAATTTTGCAGAACCAGTGATGTTGGAAACATGGGAAAAAATATGGGTCCAGAATGTTAAATTTACACAGTCGCAGAATTTGAGGGAAAATTTTTATAAAATGTTTTATAGGTGGCATTTAGATTCTAAGAAATTATCGTGTATGTATCCTAATGTTCAACCAAAATGCTGGAGATGTGATTGCTTAGATGCCACATATTATCATATGTGGTGGACTTGTAAGAAAGTGAAGGCTTTTTGGATAAAAATCTGGTGGGTTATGCAAAATGTTTTGAAGAAAAAACTTCAGTTTTCTCCACAACTGTTTTTATTGGGTATAGTTAAGGGTTTTACATTGGGTGAAACAAAGCTGATACTGTATATGGTGACAGCAGCGAGATTATTGATAGGTCAATATTGGAAAAATGATGCTTTGCCCACTATTGAAGAATGGACTTTGAAGATGGCCAGTTTTGCAGAGATGGCGAAGATTTCAGCATATTTAAAAGACCGAACTCAAGAGACTTATGTATGGGAGTGGAAAAAGTGGATAGACTATGTGCAGAATAAATATCAAACTAGGAAATATCAGATAGCTTTTAGCTGAATGAATGTATTATGTAGGGATAGATTAACTGAGTTTTAAGAAGGTATAAATGGTATATAGGGGGTGGAGGGGTTTAAGTTTCATAAAATGTATTTTTGATTAGGATTTTATTTTGTGGAAGTCCTGGGGGGAAAAGGGGAGGGTCAGGGAGGGTTTGGGGGGGGGGAATTGGGGAGAAAATGTATTTGTAAAACTTTTCAAATAATAAAAAAAAAATAATAATCTTGTATTTCTCAATACAATCCATTCCTTCATCCAAATTAGCACTGCTGCCTGGTAATATAATTCCCAATTCGGTAGTCCAAACCCTCCCCTAACTCATACGTCTTGTAACATTTTTAGATTAATTCTCGCTTTTTTCCCCTGCCATATATATTTCATTATTATCTTATTGAGCTCTTCAAAATATTTTTTCTCCAATTTTATCGGGATAGTTTGGAATAAAAACAATACTCTTGGTAATATGTTCATTTTAATCATAGCTATTCTTCCTATTAACGATAATTGCAGGTTTATCCATCCATCCAAATCTACCTCAATTTGCTTTGTTAGCTTATAGTAGTTGTGTTCCTTAATCATTACACATCTTGCTGTTAATTGTATCCCTAAATATTTTACTTTCTTTGTAATCTGGATATCTAATCTCTTCATTAAGTCCCTTTTCTGTTTTTCTGTAATATTTTTCACTAAGATTTTCGTTTTGTCCTTATTAATTTTCAGTCCTGTCACCTCACCATATTCTTCTATTCTTTTTAATAACTTTGGTCCTGTTTCTTGCGGATCTTCTAAAATAAATACCAAGTCATCTGCGAATGCCTGCAATTTATATTCCTCCTTTTTTATTTCCATACCCTTTATCTCCTTATCCTGTCTTATATTTCTGTTTAGTACCTCCAGTGTCAATACAAATAACAATGGGGATAAAGGACATCCCTGTCTAGTACCCTTCATAATCTTAACCTTTCCAGTCATATCTCCATTTACCGTCACCCTTGCTGATTGCTTATGGTATATTGTCTTAATTATATTAATAAAGTTTTCTCCAAAATCTATAATTTTTAGTTGCATCAACATAAATTGCCAGTCCACATTGTCAAAGGCCTTCTGAGGATCTAGGTACATCAAGGCCATTTGTTTACCTGGGTGTGCTTCATAATATTCCAAATATTCTCATATTTGTCTCTTAGGTAAGAATCCATTTTGATCTGTATGTATAAACTCATTTAAGAATCTCTTTAGTCTTTCTGCTATGATTGAAGAAAATATTTTATAATCCACATTAAACAGAGAGATCAGCCTGTAATTTTTTATCTGTTGCAAGTTTGCATCTTTTTTCAGTATAAGAGTAATATACGCCTCCATCCACGAAGTTGGTATTTTCGCCTCTCTAAGTATATTTAATACTTCCAACATCATATTACTTATAATATTTTGAAGTGTTTTTATATAGTTCTGCTGGTAGCCCATCTGGACCCGGTGTTTTGCCATTCTTTTGTCTTTTGATAGCTTCTGTGAGTTCCATCGTTATTCTTTCCTCTGGTGCCTTTTTAAATATCTCTAGTATTGTTGGTAATTCAGCTTTTTCCAAATATTGTTTTGTTTTTTCTTCTGAGATTACCTTTTGCTTATATAATTTTTTTATAGTAATCATGGATCATTCCCTTTTTTTCTTCATTTCTATAATGTAAAGTCCCTTTCTCATCCATTAATTGGGAAATTAGCTTTTTCTCCTGCTCTTTTTTCAGTCTATATGCCAATCATCGTCCTGGTTTATTTGCATTTTCAAAAAAGTTTTGTTTGGCTCTCTTAATCTTTTGTGCTAAATCTTCTTTTTCTATTAAGTTCAGTTTATGTTTTTTCAAATCCATTTCATTTTTGATGTTCTTTTTTCGTGGGTCTTTTTGTAGTTCCATCTCTAGCTTCTTATATTCCTCTTCTAATTTCTTTTAAGTTTGTCTTTTCTTTTTATTCCTCTTTCCCACATATGTTATTGTCAGTCCTCTGCTTTTGCTGTATCCCATACATTTTGTAATGATGTTTCTTCTTTTCTATTCTCTTTGAAGAAGGCCAGCTCTCTTTCCATGAATTGTATAAAGTCTTCTTCTTTTAAAATTGTTTGATTCATTGTCCATCTTAACTTTTTTTTTGTCCTCTCCATATAATTTTCATTAGATTATGATCCGCCCATGTGCTTGCTTCTATACTTACTTCTTGTATATTGGGTAGTAACTCAGTTGACATCCACATCATGTCTATTCTAGACTAAGACATATGTCTATTAGAGTAAAATGTATATTGATTTTTGTCCGGATGCATCCCTCACCAAATCTAATTCTTCTGCCATTTTAAAAAGGATTTTTGGAAGTGTCTTCCTAGCTCTTTTATTTCTTTTTTCAGTTTTATAGTCCAATTCTGAATCCACAATTGCATTGAAGTCACCTACAATACATATATTCTCATATTCCAGTTCTATTATTTTTCTATATAGTGTACTATAGAAATCTTCTTGGTTCTCATTTGGTGCATATATTGCCACTAACAATATTTGCTTGTTATTCAACGTTATCTCCACCATCAAAATTCTTCCTTCCTCATCCAGAAATATTTGTTTAGCTTTAATCGTCTCTTTTATATATAGTGCTACACCTTTCTTACTTTGCTGTGCAAGCGAGGTGTATAATTTCCCCATTTTTGGGTATTTAAAATTTTCCCATGTTGTTTTCTAATGTGGACTTCTTGTAAGCAAATTATGTTCTGTTTTAGTCTCTTTAATTAGTTAAAAATTATTTTCCTTTTTACTGCCGAATTCAATCCATTTATGTTGATTGACATTAACTTTATTTCTCCTTCCATAGTTTTACTTGTATATAGGATTTGCTGCTCTAGTCATTCTTGTTTCTCTTGGTTCTTTCACTCTTGCTCCTTCTCTTATTGTTATCTCCTCCTTGTCTCTTGCATCTTTTTTTCTGTTGTTTGTCTCTCTCTTCCACAAATTCTTCCTGGTGTCTAGTCTCTCTCTCTTCTCTTAATCTCTCTTCTTCTTTTTTTTTTTTTGAAAAAAGTTTTTTTTATTTTTTAAAACACAAACATAAAACACATTTTTCCAAAATGAAGCATTGATCCAGTCACAAGTTAGTACAAATCACTAACAATTCTTAACTTCCACTTAACACAACTTAATATTTTACTCAGTTATTTCTCTAAATTCTATCAATTTAACTATGCCATTATCCCAAAAACCTGTTACTTAATTCTTAGATTCTAACCAAATATCATTCCATTTTTCTCTTCCTTTTTGCTTAGATGGATATATTTTAACAATATAAATCATTAGTTATTGTAAACATTTTAAAAAATATTTTAACTATTGCTCCCATAATAATCATCATCATTACTTTACTATTAATCCCAACACAATCATTTCATTTTTACTGTTCCCAACATAATCATTTTTATTTTTGGCTGTTAATTCCAACATAATCATTTTATTTTACTGTTGAACTCATCATTATTGTCTTTATTTCTGTTGTTAAATCCAATGTATACATTTCATTTTTACTGTTAATCTCAACATACTCCTCCCTATTTTTGCTGTCCTACCCAGCATAATAATTTTTATTTTTGGTTGTTAATCCCAGCATAGTCATTTCATTTTTACTATTAAACCTAACATCTTTATCTTTGTCTTTGTTGTTAAACCCAACATAATCATTTCATTTTTGCTGTTACTCCCAGCAAAATCCTCTTTGTTATGTTGTCCTACCCAACATAATCATTTTTGTTTTTTGGCTGTTAAATACAGCATAATTATTTTTGTTTTTTGGCTGTTAAACACAGCATAGCATTTTTATTTTTTTGGCTGTTAAACACAGCATATTCTTTTTTGTTTTTTGGCTGTTAATCACAGCATAATCATAGTTAGGTTTACTATTAATCCCAGCATCCTCCTCTTTTTTGTTGTTTCCATCCATCTATACATTGCTTATTTCAGTTAATTATATTTATCATTATCCTTTTTTATGACAATTTAACATTGAGACATGGTTCTTGCTTAAAACATAACTTTGTATATATTTAAAAAACTCTTTTAACATGCTTAATTTCTCTTATATTCTAATTTCCATCAATATTTCAATTTTATATATCTATGTCATATTCTTCTCATCTTCTTATACATCCATAAGTATCTTATAAGAACCTCCTTTTTATTATTACGGCCACCTATGCATTATTTCATTTTTAATCATATTGTTTTAATTCTTCTTTTTTCTTTTTCCAGCCGTGTCTACCTCATTTCTTCACTTTCTCGCCTGCTAGCATATATTTCCTTCCATTTTCAAAGTCTTCAAATTTTGTCCTCCATATGTCATATTAAGTCTTTTTCTTATTTTTAATCCGGATAAAATGCATCAAGTTCCCTTCTCTTGAGCCTGCGCTAAGTCCTTTTTTTGTTCCTGCGCCAGTTTTTTAAATTGTTATTATTCCAATTATAGGAGTTCCATTGTAGTTTCCTTTTCTTTTCATCAAAGTCAAGCTGCCGGCAGATGAGAAAAACAAAAAAAAAACCTCCTACACAAAATCCCACGTCTGTTATCTGTAAAGTTCAAAATTTTCCATAACAAAAACGAGTTACAATGTTCCTTTTTAGACCAGAAGGTGTCCTACAATCCACATTTTCCATTAGTCATGCAAATATCCATTTTGTTACAATTATATAACAGTCCAGTTTGATTACTCTTCTTCCTTTGATTTTAAAAGTATCAAATCTTCTTTTTTTTTTAAAAAAAAAAAATCCAATTCCAGTTTTAAAATATCCAGTCTTTTCACCATGTCTTGATATTTAATTCCATTAGTTCTGTTCTAGAGTTAGTTGTGTGTCGGGTCTTTGTCTCTTTAAGATTACATTTTAAACTTTCCATAGCCCCTTTGTTGTTCAGCCGCTGTTTTAAGGCTAGGGGTCTTATAGTTAATAATATTGCTCTAAGCGTTGTTGCAAGCCTGGGTTGGTTGTCACTCACCCGGCTTCAAAATGCTCCATTTCAATCCACTCTCCTCCTGCACATCTCTTAGCCTGGTTGTCCCAACTTCGAGGCAGCCGCCATGGCTGCCGCCCCCCGCCGCCAACTCACAGAGGGTTCCCTCTGACTTCCGAGAAACTTGCCTGTTCCTCTTGGTCGTCCGAGGCACCTCTCCTTTTCTCCCATCCCTGCAGGATGGTTCCGGTCCGAAGACCCATCGGCGGCAGTTCAGCAGCTGGGGTTTTTGTGGCGCTCATCAGAGCATGCTATTTCCCCGACTCTCTCGCTGCAACGCCAAACCGGAATCCCCTTAATCTCTCTTCTTCTTGTGGGCCCAAGTATTCATCATAAAATTGTTCTGCCTTCTCTACTGAATCTAACCTATGTCTTTGCTCCTGCCAAGTCACCAGTACTCCCTCTGGTATCAATCATCTAAAATTCACTCCTTTTTTAATCAAACACTTCATCAGAAATTGGTATTCTCTTCTTTAGTCTCTAAGTTTCCTCGGGATTTGTTTTAACACAACTATTTCTCTACCTTTATACTTAATCGGGTTGTCTCTTACTTTCTGTAGAATCTCATTTTTTATTGCTTTCTTGGTGAACCTAACATGGACCTCTCTAGGAAACGTATTTCTCATTGCGTACCTAGTGTGCACTCTAAATATCTCATCAATTTCATTCAATATTTTTTCCTTATTCCTCCATTGCTTCCACCAGCAAGTCAGCCATTATCTCTGCTAGGTTTTCTCCCTTCTTCCATGTTTTGGAATCTCAAGTAATAATCTGCCCTGCCCATTTCTAAAGAGATAATTGCTTTATCTTTATTTCTATCTGTTGCTGATAGTCTATAATCCAACTCTCCCACTCTTTTTTCTGTTGCTTCAGCTTTTTCTTCTACTTTTTGTGCTCTTCGTTCATGTTTTTCCATAATCTCTTGAATATTTTCTAGTTTGCCTTCTACTTTCTCCATTCTCTCATCTATCTTGCCTATTCTTTCCTTCAAATCCTCATGAAGAGCTTGTATCATGGTTTTCAATTCTAGTTGCATGGCATTAGATTTTTCTAATTTTTCTTGTTGTATCATGGCCTCCAATGTTCTCTGACTCGCAGGGCTAAAAGTTGCAAAGGAACTTGCTGAAGCCGGCACTGATTGTGTTTTCTTCATTTTGTCTTATATCTTGAAATCCACCAAGTGTAAAAAATATAATACAAATTCAATTTATAATCCAAATATAGGTCCTCCAGTAAGGAGACAGGGAGGAAAGGGGGGGGGAGAAGAGAGAAAAAGAAAAAAATGAGAAAAAAGAATAGTCCAATTCCAATCCCAGTCCAAAACCCAATCTTTGATGTCCTTCTCAGAATTTTTCCAACTTCTTTACTTCAGGTTCTTCTAACCTTAATCCAAATAGCCTCCGAAAGAGGAGTTTATAAAATAAAAATTTATAATCCAAATCAGCCCACCAAGCCCAAAAAATATTGTTATCCAGCGTATATATTCCAGTAAGCAAATTCACAATTCAACCCAAAACAATAGTAAAAAACAAAAAGAGACTCAAGAAAAGACCACTGATGTCAACCACAAGAACAACCGGGGGGGGGGGATGTTTTATAAATTTATTGCATGAGAGGACAAAAGCCTTATTCCAAAGTGCCAGTGTAGATTTCCTTAGTTTGCTTCTGTTGTTTTGTCTTTTTCCTTTTAGATTCCAAGAGCTGCACTGTTCTCAAAGAGAAAAAAAAAAATCTCCAGTGTCTCACTCTATATCTTGAATTGTTTAATCTAAACAGCTGCTTATCAATTTAGTTCACAAGCTTTCTCCCAAGACCACATTTCATCTTTGTTAGCTTTTGCCTGCAGGTGGCACTGTTGCTTTATTTCTCTCTCCTTCTTCCCCTCTTTACAGTACCCTCAGGGCAAGTTTAGATCCAATTTTTTTTAAATAAAAGTTCCAAGAAAGTTCATCTAATCAAGTATTCTTTAATGAATAGTCCCCAATTTAAAAATTGAAGTATTCAGCCCAGATTCAGACTTTACTCTCCAACCCAATTTTTATAAACCAATTTTTCTCTTATTCCTTTGTTTTCTTGGCCACAGCCACCTTCCTCACCGCCGTTCTTCTGGGGGTGAAATAGGTAAAACACCAATTCCCCTCCTCCTTTGCGGTAACATTCTCCTCTGCTATTCCAAGAAGGTTCTTTTTTAATCCAGTTTAATAGGTAGTAAAAAATATTCAAAATATCTCACCCAGACTGATCACACTTTCCTTTCGCTTCTACGTTCTGCAGTGGCTGCCCCAGCTTTGTAGCGACTCCCAATGGTTGCCTTCCCAGCTGTCTGTTTAGGAAGCTTCTCCGGCTCTATCAGGGAATTTGCGAGTTCCCTGAGATCCACAGAGTGTGCTCCCCTTGCTCGTTGTCCCTACAAAACAACTCAGGTCCAAAAGGACCACCTAATAGCTGGGATATTGATGGTCCCTCAGGAGCTCCCAAAAGATCTGCTGTTCTGCTGTGATGCTAGCCACGCCCCCTCAATATCGAAATGATTTTGAAGATCTTTGTCTCAGTCCCATTTTTGTACCGTAACAGCACCAATATTTTCTCAATTTGTGATTATTATAGCTCATTCTGTGTAGAACTGTGATTTAATGGTAATTTCAGATGGATTTTTATTAAAAATATGAAATCATAGATGTGTCTTTTACTTTTCATCACAAACTTGTAAATGCAACACCTGTTTTCAAATAATTTTAAAAATCAAGATCTATAGTCCTAGTGAAGGGCAAAATGAGCTCCCATTGATTTTATATTGTAACCATGTGGTTATAGCAATAGCACTTAGACTTATATACCACTTCACACTGCTTCACAGCCCTCTCTAAGCAGTTTACAGAGTCAGCATATTGCCTTCAACAATCTGGGTCTTCATGTTACTGACCTTGGAAGGATGGAAGGATGAGTCAACCTTGAGCCGATGAAACTCGAACTGCCAAACTGCAGTCAGCCGGCGGTCAGCAGAAGTAGCCTGCAGTAACATTCTAACTACTGTACTACCATGGCTCTTGTGTAAGAGTTCAATATACATATCCCTACTTCATGATGTTATATCAAAGATAAAGAACTACTACTTTAAAGAAATGACTGATGTTTTGCAAGGACATTATGACTGAACAGATAGCTTATGCTTTCACTGGAGAGAATTTTAATCATAAATTACATAAACCCAAATTCTATACTTATTAGCACATATATTACAAGTCTGAAAGGTAATGGAGATTTGCTACTATCTTGAGCATTGAAACCATTGAGCTATTTGATTTTATCAAGGTACAGTATATGTAAAATAAAATAGGAATAGTGGAAGCTTGTTCTATTTTTGTGAGAAAGGGATAAAGTGTGTGTATTCAGCAGCTCTGAGTAAAGGACCTTCAGTTCTTGGCAAGCAAACTCTAATCAGTTGATCTCTAGAAAGAGTAATTGCTGATTAATCAATGCTTCTCTGGGAGAACTAGAATCCAAGACTTATAGTATTCTGATTGAGCGGCAGATATAATCAAATAATAATCAAAACAGCATAAGTCAATCTCAGATACAGTTTAAACTAGATCAGAAAGATCAGTAGTTGAAAGGATGGTTACCTCTGAAAATCCTCAAATACATTATTGCATGAAATAAAAATTGAGCTGGAAAGAATACTCTTGTTTCTATATTCTTGGGGTGGGGTTACCAAACATGTATATATTTGAGTTATGGAGTATTCTCCATAGTGTAGAAATGGGAGGTGCCAGTCTGGGTTATTCCTTGCTCTAGCTCTATGTCCTGAGCTGAAAACTTCTGAAGATCTGCCTCCCTGGTGACGTCTCTTCAGTTTTTTTCAGCTCAGCACAGCTCTGGTTGCAATCTTAAACTCCTGAGCTTTGAGCTAGATATTAATAATAATAATAATTCCCTGGATTACCTATATTTTTTTCTCTTTGTTTGTTTATTTGTTTGTTTGCCTTTTATTTTCATCTGTTTGACTGGATTGCCAGGTACGACCAAAGGGGAGCTCTCCGATCTCTGGATTGAGCGTGGGGGGGGGTGGCTGTCGTTCTCCCCCCTTCCTCCCCTTCCTTGTGGGCAGCTGTGAGGGGCTAGCCGGCTGGCTTTCGCCCCAGTCCCTCCAAATCCTCTTCTGAAGCTTCTGAGCTTCACAGACAGCCGCGGGAGCCGCGTGCACCCTTTTGGCTTGCCGCGGCGTCCGTTTGATCACCGCTCATCAGCTGGGAAGCGGAGCGGCGTTTTTTTGTCTTTTTCGGCTAATTGAAGCTTGTTGCAGCCGTGCAAGCTGGAATTTGGCTGGAGGCTGGTAATTTGGAGTTTTAGCAGCTCCATTAAAGTGGTGATAGATGAGGGGTCTGTGCCTGACGTCAGGGCCACGCTACACCTTTGATAATGGCAATGGCCTGTAAGTCGTGGTGGCCTTCGTTCCCGCACATTTCTGGCGCCACTTAGTCCAGGCGGCTGTGCTCCCCTGGCATGCTTTGGGCACAGCGCTGGCGGCTTCTGCTTGGTAGAGGAGCGCGTGACTGACCAGCGCATTTTTTTTTCTGCGGGTTTGCCTGGCGGCCTGACCTGATATCGCCTTTAGCCATCAGAGATAGCCTTATTTAAAAGTGTGGCAGTTGAAGAGCGGCCATTTTGAGACCCGGGAGCCATTTTGTATTGCGTTTCAAGGCCAGTATATTTCTATTTATTTATTTATTTATTTTCCTCTTTCTCTCTCTTATTATTTACTTGCAGAGACTTTGGGCTTTGGTTACCCTGTGATTGCCATCTGACTTAATATCATGGGGGATGTTGACAGGCAATCATCCTTCTCTGCTGAGGGCTCCTGGTCTCCTCCCCCTGACAGGGGCAGAGCTGCTTCTAGGCCACGAACTGCCAGCATTGCTGCGGCTAATAAAATTAAGGCCAAGGCTAGAGCTCGCCCTGGGCGTTCCAAGGCTGAGGAAAAGTCAGCTCAAGTTAGACAACGTGCCTTGGACAGAGAATTTGCAAGGGCCGCTGCCATCAATACAGCTGCTGAACCCCCTCAAGCTACTGTGTCTGCGCCTCAGCCACCAGCCCAAACTGTGGAGACTTCTGTTCCTCAGACTGCCCATTCTCCCACCTTGGCTGGGCTGACCAGGACATGGTCTCCAGAGATGCAGGTCAAGCCCCAGCAGCTTCCTGGGCCTTCTGGGACTAACAGCCGCCCTGAAGCCACCTATACCCCCACTGCGGCTGGCCTTCGCCAGGGTGAAGCGGGGGAAATGAATGTTCAGAATTCCATGAAGTCCTGGGTGGAGTAGGCGATTAGGCAGGGCATTGCAGAAGGGATGCAGCTTCAGTCACAGATGTTTGCCCAAATGTATGCTTTTAGACCTGAGGTGGAAAGCCAGGGTTATGTTGCCCCTTCTGAGGATTACCAAGGGCAGGTTTCCCCTTCCCATTCTGAATTAGTTGACTATGCAGAAGACTACATGGAGGAGGGAGAGTTATCGGATGGGGATCTGGACCAACCACCTAGGCCCGCATTCAAAGGGCTATTTAATCCTGCCCTTTTGAAGCCCCTTCTGACAAAAGCCAGGGCCACCGCTCGATTGGGTCCTGACCCAACACTCTCTGGTACCGCTGGTACTGGAGAGCAGGATGATTACCTTTTCACAGAGCAGGCTGTGGAGGCAGATACTATTCCTATTCCAGGAATGTTTCTGGACATGATCCATAGACAGTGGGCGGCCCCGGCTCTACCCTCCAGGGCCTCAGGTCTGGACAACCAGTTGTTTACGGTTGATGCGGACATGCTTACTTTGTTGGAGGTTCCAAAGGTGGACGTTCCGGTGGCGGCTCTCACCTCTTCTTCTGTTTTACCACCTGATGCAGAGGACGCCTTAAAGGCAGAGGATAGGCGAGAAGAGACGGCACTTCGTCGCGCGCACCAGGCGGATGCCTGGGCTGTGAGAGCTTCTTCTGCTGCTTCCTTCCTCACTAGAGCATCGGTTAGATGGCTCCGCCAGCTACAGGGCCATTTGGCACCAGATGATGTTCGGGCCCATCAAGACCTGTCTAAGATTTTAGCTGCAGCTGAATACACGGCGGATGCTACCTTGGCCGCTGCCAGGTTCTCCGCCAGGGCCATGGCTTCGTCAGTCACCGCTAGACGTATGCTTTGGCTACGTCATTGGTGAATGGACGGGAAGAATAAGTGGAAGTTGGCTTCAGCTCCCTTTGAAGGGGGGTTCCTTTTTGGCCGAGCCTTAGAGCCCCTACTCATAGAGACGAGGGATAAGAGAAAGGTCCTCCCGTCCCAGGGCAGGCGAATGGATTTCCGTTCATCCCCTTACTATAGGCAGCCCTCCTTCCGCCAGGGGGGAGCTGGGCCAAGCTTTCCCCATCAGCAACGGCCCTTTCATTTCTCTAGACCTAACTACCAGGCAGATAGATCAGCCTTCCCCCGTAGTCGCCAACAGCAGTCCAATAAGCCCTTCAGGGGCTCGGGTGGCAGAGGAGCCAGGAGATCTAAGTGACTGTCCGTCTCTGAGTCCTCTTGGGGGCAGGCTCAGCTTGTTTGCGGACCGCTGGGATGACCTTACAACAGACAATTGGGTGAGGGAGACAGTAAGAGCAGGGCTATCCCTCGAATTCCTTTCACCTCCTCCGAGGCGTTTCCTCCCCTGCCCCGTTTCTGGAGACCCATCCAGGCGGGAACTCATGGAATTGGCTATCCAGCATTTGCTGGATATTCGGGCCATTCAGCCAGTTCCACTGGGGCAGAGGGGGCGCGGGTTCTATTCCATCCTATTTGTCGTCCCAAAGGCCTCGGGGGGGGGGGTGGAGGGCAATTCTAAATTTGAAGGGCCTCAACAAGTTTGTCGTTTACAGGAGGTTCAAAATGCACTCCCTGCATTCCATCTTAGCGGGAATCAGGGAGGGAGACTTCCTAGCCTCCATAGATTTGACCGAAGCCTACCTCCACGTCCCAATTCGACCGGAGCATCGTCAATACCTGAGGTTTTGCTATTCAGGCCGTCACTACCAATATCTTGCTCTGCCGTTCGGGCTGGCCTCCGCCCCCCAGACGTTTACCAAGATTCTCTCTGTCTTGGCGGCGTATCTCAGGTCTCTTCCCATCAGAGTTCAATGTTACCTCGACGATCTGCTCATACAAGGGTCCTCCCAACGGCGAGCGGAACAGGACTTGGCCACGACAATTCAGGTACTGAGAGATCATGGGTTCTTGGTGAATCTGGCAAAGTGTCATCTGGTACCTTCCACAAGATTAGTCCACCTAGGGGCCCTGATAGACACGTTAGCGGAGCAGGTCTTCTTGTCCCCGGACAGACAGGACAGTATAAGGATGCTGATTCAGTCTCTTCAGCGGTCCCAGCCGGCTCAGGTAGCCCAGCTATCCCAACTGTTGGGGAAAATGATATCTTGTTTGAACATAGTTCCCTGGGCCAGGTTCCATGCAAGACCACTACAGTGGTTATTGCTCCCCTTTCAGAAGGCAGGAACGAGCTCATCCAAGATCAGGGTTCAGGTTTCACCACGGGTTCTACGATCCCTGGACTGGTGGACGTCAGGGGCCATCCAGAAGGGGTGCTTCTTCAGGGAACCCCACAGGGTGGTAGTAACATCGGATGCCAGTCTGATGGGCTGGGGGGGGCATTGCAGATCGCAGGTGGCCCAGGGCCGCTGGTCCCACCTAGAACTATCCCATCAGATCAATTGGTTGGAGCTCAGAGCGGCGCGTCTGACTCTTCAGACCTTTCTTCCGCAGGTGAGGGGGCAGCATGTGCTCCTTCTCACAGACAATACAACGACAAAAGCCCATATCAACAGGCAAGGGGGGACTCGTTCCTGGCCTCTAATGTGAGAGGCGGAGACCCTTTGTCTTTGGTCAGAGACCCACCTTTTGTCCCTGACAGCGGACCACATCGCAGGGACGGACAACATAGAAGCTGACTGGCTGAGCCGAGCCACTGTGGACCCCTCGGAGTGGAGGCTCCATCCCAGCTTGTTTACGGAGGTAGTCGACCGGTTCAGTCGCCCGGTAGTGGACCTCTTCGCCTCTCCAGTGAACACACAACTTCCTCTTTTCTTCTCCCGGTTTCCTGCCCCGGGAGCTGCGGGGGTGGACGCTCTGCGGATCCCGTGGCCCAAGGACCTCCTATACGCCTTCCCTCCCCTACCCCTGATCCCAGCCGTCATTCGAAAGCTGCTGCTGGAGGGGGCGGAAATGGTGTTAGTGGCCCCTCACTGGCCCAGGCGGCCTTGGTTCGCTGACCTGGTCGACCTGTTGGTCGCCAAGCCCTGGCGGATTCCCCCGGACAGAGTCGCACTCAGCCAGGGCCCGGTACAGCACCCGGACCTGTAGAGACTGCAGTTAGCCGCTTGGAGGTTGAGCGGGGCCTCTTGAGGCGGGAGAACTTTCCGAACAGGGTCATCAGGACTATGCAGGCAGCCAGGCGGCCCTCCACCACACGAATTTATGAGGCAACGTGGAACAGGTTTGCAGGGTGGTGTACCTCCAGACAGTTGAGCCCAACTTCAGCATCGGTGGTGGAGGTCCTGGAGTTCTTACAGGACGGGTTGGACATGGGACTTTCCACTAACACTCTACGGCGACAGGTGGCTGCGCTAGGCACTGTCTTGACATTTGGGAAGCGGGGCTCCCTCGCTAACCATCCGAGGGTGAAGATCTTTCTGCGTGGAGTGACTAATCTAAAACCACTGCCTCTTCACCGTTACCCCACTTGGGACCTCGCTAAGGTTCTTCAGGCATTAACAAAGGCACCTTTCGAACCTTTGAGGGAGGCTAGCCTCTGGCTTCCATCGTGTAAAGTAGCTTTCCTTGTGGCCGTCACGTCGGCCCGACGGATATCGGAATTGGCGGCTTTATCAGTGCGGAAAGACCTGTGTATTTTTCACCCCAACAGGGTGGTCCTGCGGCTGGACCCTGCCTTCCTTCCTAAGGTCAACTCCTTGTTCCACCGAGCACAGGAGTTGGTCCTGCCAGACTTCTGCCCTCGGCCTAGGCACGCCTTGGAGCAGACCTGGCACACTTTGGATGTGAGGAGGGCCCTCCGTATTTACATTTTTAGGACCTCTTCTTTCCGAAAGATGGAGGCACTCTTTGTCTCCTTTCAGCCGTCGACTCTTGGCCACAGGGTGACCTCTTCCACGGTGGGGCGCTGGCTCAGGTCGTGCATCTCATCTGCATATGAGCTTCAGGCTCTCCCGGTGCCTCAAGGGATAACGGCCCACTCCACCCGCAGTGCTGCCACAACTGCGGCCTGGTCTACTCAGGCATCAGTGGAAGACATCTGTAGGGCGGCCACGTGGACTACTCCCACTCCCTTCATTCGTCACTATAGACTTGACTCTTTCGCATCGGCGGAGGCAGCTTTTGGGAGGAGAGTTCTGCAGCGGGTTCATGAAGATCCGGGGTCGTCGGCCCAGGACAGCTCCCACCCTTAGGGCTGGCCAGTCTTTGGTATATCCCAGACTGGCACCTCCCATTTCTACACTATGGAGAAGGGACGTTGGTCTTACCGTGATACATTCCTTCTCGTAGTGTGAAATGGGAGGTGCCAGCCCCACCCTGTCTGTGGCTGCCTGGACCGGCTCCCCTGGTGGAGCATGTTGTTTCTATCTTTCAGACTGCATACCATTTGCCTGGACTGTGTACCATTCACTTTGGCTTCGCTGGCAAAACTGAAGAGACGTCACCAGGGAGGCGGATCTTCAGAAGTTTTCAGCTCAGGACATAGAGCTAGAGCAAGGAATAACCCAGGCTGGCACCTCCCATTTCACACTACGAGAAGGAACGTATCACGATAAGACCAACGTCCCCTCCATCAGTTCTTTTAGACAGTTGTTAAGTTTACTTAACAAGCCAGAAACAATTGGTTTCAGATACTGTAATCAAGAAATCTTGTTTGCAAATAATGAATGAAAGTGTTAAATTCTTATTTTCTCTCCTTAGGATTTTGCTGGACCTTCTACGCATGAATGTGGCACCTTTGGCTGTCTTTCAGATGTTGCGTTCCATGTGTGCTGGGCAGAGATTAATTAGTACTGAGGCTCCTCCTGATGCAGCACGAGGTCAGTGGTGCCCCCGTTTGTTGAGAGGCATGTATTATACCTCAATCAGGGTTTGGTCTAAGGCAAGGAACAGCAGCAGTGACATGAGTACTTTGAATCTTTGGAAGGTTACCTATGTAATAGTTTGATAATTTTCTACTTGACAAAACATTCTGAAGACACAATAGAGTTATGCTAATTTTTTTAATGTCCTCATATTCTTGATCTGAGACAACATTCTAGCATTACTAAGTGTTGGACTGTTAATGTCTTTGTTTTTCGAACAATCCACTTTGTGTTTAAAATTTCAAAAAAAAAATTGTTCCTTTTGTTTTATTTGATTTTTCAATCTCATCTACCAACAATATAAATTGCTATCATTTCTTGAAAAATCATACATCAAAAATTATGCTTTTTAAAACAGGTTAAATCCCAGTCTCAGTTTACTGCATTTCTAAGTTCCAGATAGTGTTCTTTTTCCAGGTAGCTTATCACTAAAAACATGTAGAACATCCATATGTTGTATCAGATCATTGAACTATCCCTCTGATTGCTTCAACTGTGCCAGTGTTTGGACCCAATATTTGCTGGGCCAAATCTGGGGTTGTTCCTTCTAACAGCATGTACAAAGTATATATTACTAAGCTATCATTGACCTGGCATGTTTTCAATTAAATATAACAACAGAAGTAGTGCAATGTTATAGTTTTATGTTGCTTTCACTCTAAAAACTGATCAGACTTTCTGAAGTAAGCCTTTCCAATTTAAATGCTGTGTTTCTCCAAAAAGAAGGCTGGGTCTTATTTTCTTTTTACCCCTGAAAAGATGGCTAGGCCTTCTTTTTGGAGGGTTCTAATTATTGACTCACCTTGTGGCAGTGGCACTGACAGCCCTGCCCAGCAGGAGCCTGCTGCTGGCCCACTTCTGCGGGCCAGCAGCCACTCAAACGCACCGCCCCGGCCTCCATTTTGCCTTCAGATGCCTGCCAGAAAGCATCTGCAGCCAATAGCAGAGTTCCAGATCGATCCGAAGGCGAAACGGAGGCCAGGGCGATGCGTGCAAGTTGCGGCAAGCGGCCGCAGAAGAAGGTGAGGCAGGTGTCAGGGTGCGCAAGGTCTGGTAAGTATGGCAGCTCCACCACCCCCATCCCCACCCTAGCTTATTTTTTACCTGTGCCTCACCCCACCCCCTGCACCCCGGGGTGAGCAGAGTCTTAATTAGAGCTAATTTTGTGGGTGGGGCTTAATTTGATCTCGTGCTTAAAAATGTGATAGGGCTTGTTTTCAAGGTGGGTCGTCTTTTTGGAGAAACATGGTAATAGTTATTTCATTGATATACAGCCACAGACTACAGTTGCATTATAGACTGTTCTTTGTGAACAGGGCAACTCAGGGCAACAACTGAAATTATTGTAAGAAACAAATATTTATTATTCTTGATACTTAAATCAAATTTTTATTGCATAATCCTCTTTGTTACACCGCCTAAAAAGTAACAACATAATCTTGCTACTGTTTCTCTGCAGTTCACTCTGTTCTGTTCAGCAATGAAAAATACTGCCTGTTTCATTTTAGAATGGTAGTTGCTAACTATCATGAGTGTAAATAAAAAAACACATTTGAATTGTTAATTAATAACAAGGTTATCTTGGTTGTTAACCTAAACTCCTTCAGAGCATTTGTAACAATAATCGCACTTGACACTGCATATATCATCCAATACTTCTGTAGTTTCTGACTTAGTGCCATTCACTAGAAGAGCAGCAATGCAACTTGATCAAATGGGAGTAGGGTGCTGATGTGAGGTTTTAAACAGCAAAAACCTAACCTAATGCTAGAAACTGTATGGTTCTAGGGTGAATTTTTTTTTTGAAAAAGTTTTTATTTTATTTTATAATCAAACAAATATACAATATAAGCAATCATTCAATCTATCATCAACCTTCAACCCCCACTCCCCACCCCCCACCCCCGACTTCCCAGAACAAAAACAGGGCATAGACTTCAACAAACATTCACTAACATATGCTAACTTACTGCAAGATTTAAAACTCCCTGGACCCCTTAACTCCCCTTCTACAAAATCATCAACCTCCCCTTTCATTAACTCTAAGGGTTTTAAAAACATTAACAAACATTGATCATTCAAACCCTAAAAACTCTCTTAGTATATATGTAAAGTATTCTTAATTCATTTACATAAACATTTTACTCTTCCTCCACTTTTCTCAAAATTCAGACATTTTAGAAAATCTTATAGCAAAAAGTAAACCTTAATTAGTCAATAATTGAGTTTCTGCATTTTCCCCTCAATCTTTCTTCCTCCCACTATCATTTAAATTTTAAAACATAATCATTTTAATTAGCCATTAATACATCAACTGCAAAACCAAAAAAAAAGTTAATCTTACTTTCATGCTTTCAGATATTTTAAAAGTCTTATAACAAAAAGTCTTCCTCCCTCCAACTTTTAAATCTTAAAACATAATCCTTTTAATTAGCCATTAAAACATCAACTGCAAATCCAAAAAAGGTTAATCTTCCATTCTTGCTTTTTTTTTATATTTTTTCCAATCTTTCTTCATCCCTCCTAGTTCTGTTTTGAGGAGGTTTTTAATTTTAATTTGAGGTTGATGTATCTGTAAAAATTGTCCCCTTTTTGAAAGTGTTTCCTCTGATTTAGAGCCACCATATCGCCTCTTCTTGCTTATATAGTCAGTCACTTCATTCCTTGTTCTGTAAAACCAAAGATTATCATCAGTTCGCAAAGAAAAATTCAGTTGTTTCTTTTCAGTTAGTTGTGTGAAAGCCGCTGACAAATCTCCTTCTTCCTCCAAAACCTCGCAAGGCTGGTTATTTTCTACTTTTTTCCTCTCCAAATCATCACAAAGAGCAGGAAGTAAGCTTGAAAGTTCTTGAGAACCAGCCGATTCCACCTTCTCTGCTTTAATCAAAATGTCTCCTGCATTGTCATTGTGCTCTGTATTTGCTTTTGTGTCCTCCAACAAATCTTTTAATTTCCATTCGAAGATTGCTATTTGGTTAATCATAGCTACAGTATGATTATTCATGGCTTCCTTTACAAATTCTGTAAATTCTTTAATAGAATCCTTGTATCTCTGTGAATCAGTCGACTGTGTCATTTCTGACACCACTGGAGAGCTTCCAGCACTTTCAAAAACTCCTTTCTTGGAAGCCATCTTATTTTAAGAAAAAATTTCTTTTCACCACCATAAAGTCATAAAGTCACAGCCATAAAGTCTCTTGAACAGCTTTCAGCAATTTGTTTGTAAATCACCAAGCAAAATGATCTTTTCTCCAAGCAGCTCTTTAAAATCAAATCCAGCAACTTAAAGCCAGTCTCTGAGCACAAATCTGTTAACAAGCACTTTCCTTTCTAACTTTCACTTTTAGACTCGCAACAAAGACGCCATCTTCACCTCCAGCTCAGAAAATTCAAATAGAAACATTGTATCCCCGGAGTTAAGCATTATACTTGCAAAAGCTTGTTCTCCTGCTTCCGTTCAGTCTGCTTTTTGGATTCAATCAATCTTCTTTTTGACAGCAGAGTTGGACGTGACGCCTAGCTCTGTTAATACAGAGTCGCACCGGATCCGGAGCTTCAGTGGGCTGGCCAGGGGGCTCTCACCCTCCAAGCCCCTGGAGTTATTCCAGGGGCTTCCGGGGAGCTCTACCCTCGCCCACCGGCTCTCCTCCCCTTCTTCTCCCCTTCTTCTAGCGCTGTCAGGACAGCTCCAACGGAATCACGATGCCGGC
Organism: Pantherophis guttatus; assembly: GCF_059756535.1. NCBI lineage: Eukaryota > Metazoa > Chordata > Lepidosauria > Squamata > Colubridae > Pantherophis > Pantherophis guttatus. The sequence goes on along the minus strand of NC_142065.1, from coordinate 113,372,880 downwards.
GGTCTGAAAAGACCGTCCGCGGTGCTGGCAGTGCCAACCGGAAGGTCTAGGGTGAATTTTTGATACATTGACCAATTTGATCAATGGGGAATTAGCTTGCAAGAATGAAAGTTGATGAAAAAATAGGCTATACTGTTTGTTGTGTTCTCTTTCAGTGGCTCTTAGTTACATTATGAACATTTGTTAGTCCTTGTGTGGAATTCTCGGTGGTCTAGGAGCTTGGTTGTTTGCAGTTGTTTCATTATCCAACAAGCACTAGTTGACTAATTAAATATTTGCAAGCAAACAACCCAGCTCAGAGAGCACTAAGAATTCCACAGTTCAACCCTGAGCTACAAATATTATCTTCTATTAGTCTTTGTGTCTTAATTTTTCTGGCATTTATCGCTATAAACTGCAACATGAAATTATCTCCCTGAATGTCATAATTCCTAGTAAGATTTTACATAACACTGTTGAGTTTATTCTGAGAGGAATTTTTCCCTAATACCATGAAATCTCTGATGTCACAAGTATGAGACTAACTATATAATATTAAAATTGAATTTTAACCATATGTCATACTGTTCACCTACTCCCCATTCCTATAGAACCCTCCTCACTCCCCACTCCAGTCCTATTTTTTCCAAGTCGTAAAAACACAATAGGTCTAAAAAGATGGACTGAATTGTAATCATGTTGAATTCATACATCAAAAATGACTGTGCTTCAAGAAACCTTGGTTAAACGAAGTATGGCTAAGGATAATATATAAATTCAGAGTGTCCTTTCTGATAGTGGAGTATACTGCTGCTGCTCTTACTACCGTAGGTTGTTCCTTGCTGTAAGAAACCTCTGAATTAAATTAAAGGACATCAGTACATCTAAGAATGCAAACATTTTATTCATGAAAAATCTTTTGAGGGAGGAAAGAATTTGAAAAGCAAGTGTAAGAGAAGTCTTAACCCTTTTCTTGCTATTTCTCCATTCTGCCGTCCATCCCAGACAGCCCTATCGCATGTATACATAAGATACAAAGAAAATCACTTTCCAGTTTAGTTTTTATTGGTGACTTGCAGAAATACACACATTCAGTTTTCTGGGTATGATAGAAAGGCTTGGCATTACATTTTTTAAAAAAATTCCCAGTCAAGATAGTTCATGTATTACCCCTTAAAAGTGTATCTGGAGACTTGAGTAGAAAATAATTAAGTATCTCCTTAACTGTCCCAAAGGTGCTTTTTTCAAGAGGCAACTGAACTTTGTTTGTCCTTGAAGACATTTTGCTTCTCATACTTAACTGATGAATTAACTTATCCTTCTTATCCTTAACTCATCCTTCTATCTCTTAACTGATTATCCACTCTAAGCTGTGGCCCCACACTTACAGTAACATTCAGTATTCAGTTGCATTCTTCTTGTAAATCATTTTTTCTTCCAATCCACTACCTACATAAGCTACTCTGCTGGGTTTAGTACATAGGTATTGGATTGTGATTTTTATCATCCTTAGCTAGTGGTACAGAACATAGAATAATAGGGTTGGAAGGGACCTTGAAAGTCTTCTAGTCCAACTCCCTGCTCAAACAGGAGATTCTGGATAAATGGCTGCCAGTCTGTTCATGAAAACCTCCAGTGATGGAGCATCCACAATTTCCAGAGGCAAGCTATAAGATTGCAGCAATGGAGTCAGGGCCTTTCCTTTCCCTGAGCTGTAGCCTAAATTCTAGCTTCATTGCATATATTTTAGAGCAGAGCTTTACAGATAATGCTCTTATTGTATAATATACCATTAAAGATAACTTTGAAATACATACATTGCAGATATGTTTTACAAAAATTAATATCATGCAGTGTTTTATTTGTGGCATTCCAAAATTATTTCAAAAATGAAACAAATAAACCTGATAGAGCAGCTACCTAGCTAGCTCCCATTTTTCCTAAATACTTCAAGTTGTTTAAAATATCATATTCTTGTATATGGATCTATAGTTTTTCACTATAGGAACTGCATGTATGTAAAACAACAAACCCCAAAAAACAGTAGTACTACCTGATGTAATAGCATTTAAAATATGTAAATATATTCATTAGTTTATTTTTGTGTCTATAGCTATGTGGTGTTTCTAATTTGTTTCTGTGTCTCTCTTTGAATTAGAGCCCCCAATTGTGTCTGCCAAGGCCAGTAAAATCCCTGCACCACTCTCATTTTCCTCTGTCCTTCGACCTACACGAATAAGAGTCCCTAAGGCTGTGGTCTACAGTCCTGCTGCAGCTTGCTCGCCTCTCTCTCAAGGTCCCCCTGGCTCTTTCCAGTTTTCTTGCTGCCTGTTCTCTCCTTTTGCAGGTTGTTATCTACTGGGTTTTAGGGCAGTCTTGAGAAAGGAAAGTGATTCTCTTGCCTTCAGATTTGATGAGTTCTTACTTGGACTAAGAACTCTTGATTTCAGTAGAATTTGCTTCCAAATAAATGTACTCATTATTTTAAATTACACATTCTGAACACCGTGCAAATATTATTCATTTCATTCTAGTGATTTTTTAATGCTGGATATTATGGTTGAATTAAAAGGTTGGGGAACCCATTATATTTTTATGAAGTGTACAGTACATTATGAATATACATAACATTTCAAATTTGAAATAGCTTTTTAGAGTTTAAAGCAGGTTATTTTGTATTTATGAATTCAGAATAGTACCAAACTTCTGGTAAGATTGGAACAGTCTTGGAATGCTTTTGGGTAAATTGGAAATAGCTGTTGAGAATTTTCAGTTCCAAGATGAGGATTCTTTTAGCTCAAAACATTTTAAATTTAAAATGTTTGTACATCACTAGTACATGCCTCTAAGTATAGCATATTTGCAGCACTGCAACCTTGAGAATTATGACTGAATTTCCTTGTGTTTTCTGAAAGGAGTTTTACAACCACCCATATTTATAGCACCAAATAGGAAATAGCATGCAGATTGAGCATTGCTAATTTGGATCATGCTGTTGCTATTGCATCATTTAGGTCAAGTACAGAATGTTTTTATCTATCTGGCACTGTAAATCCCTCCAGTCATTTGAAAATGTTTACATACATATTATATTAATTTTTTTGTTAAAGAATCTATTTCACCTAGTAAGTTAGGTTGCAAGATACTATGTTTATGTGGCTGGTTTATTTTTCTGAGATATTTTTACTATGTCTCTTCTATCAATGTTGAACCTTCATAAAGTTTTTTGCATTAAGATATTATGTGGAGCCTTAGCATTCAGAATTCTGACTTGTAGGCTTTGTGGTCCCTGAATGGGATGTTCTTGATCAATTGGGGCACATTTTACAACACACATTTTGTGGAATACCATATTTTAAATATAAATATATGGTGTTGACTTTATTCTCAAAATATTAGTTTATACTTTTCTGAGAAACATTCTCTACCCTATCTCATTCTGTCATTGTTCCACCAACTACTACAGTTAGCAAATTGCGGGAGCTTCTAAGTTTCTTCTGCATGCAGAAGACAATGCAGCAACTTCTACAAATGATAAATATCTGGGATAGAAAATGCTTTTTGAGGAATCAGATCAGTATGGACTATCCTTTCCAAAACTCCATGGAGAATACTGATTTAAATACTTGTACTATGATTATTGTATCTGAGGAAAGTTTTGTTTGCATCTGAGGACAGTGAAAAGTTTCCTTCAGCTTTTACTTCATTCATTTTTGGTAAGGTATGTGGCAATTTTGTATGTGTACAGAAGAGAATGGTGGTAAGAGGCCTAAATCCAATGTAATTTCTCTGATTTAATGGATCATATAAAAAGTGTGAGATATCTGGAAGAAGTCTGAAAAGAAATATTTCTTCAAAATGTTGATTCTTGCTTGGAAAGGATCAGTTCTTGTTGTGAGACTTAGATTTGTGGGACTGGATTTTAACAAATTTAACAGAAGAGGTTCAAATAGCATGTCCAAGATTATTAAAATTCTTGGTGAAATTGAACATTTTCCTGTCATACATGACAGAAGTGACCTCGAAAGCGCTAACTTCCATTAGAGAAAGTGTGTGAAGAAAGGTATTATTTCTGTCCATATCCTGACTTTCAAACCTGGAAGCTAGAATTGGCTTGTAAAACTCTGCTATTTTCTGTTATATTCTTCCATTTTCTGGTGTTAGTGCTGGTAACCACCTATGGTCTTAGTTACATAGCTACACAAGACATACATCAAGGACAGATATTTACAAAGATGCATTGAACAATATTAATCAAGTTTAAAATTAATTAATGGAATAATTCAAATATATTTGGATGCCAACAAGCTCTGTGATACTATTTAAGAATATCATTTTTGTTAGAGTGCTTTGGGTACAGATTCATTATATATTATAAAAGCCAAGGGCTTTGAACATCTCTGTCACTGACAGAAAGAAACACCATCTTTTTTTCTTTTACTGTTAATTCTTACTTTGGAGATGAATGGGTTTCTACCAGGTCGCCCCGGTTCGGGTGAACCAGTAATGGTGGCAATGGGAGGCTCTGCCCACCCACCTAGATATCATCACGGACGCTCTGCGCATGTGCAGGAGCTTCTGCGCATGCGCAGAAGCGCCACATGCGAGCCTCTGGTTCCAAACCAGTGGCAAAAGTAAGAGGAACCCACTACTGGTCTAAACCATGATCTATTGCAACAGTGTGAACAATCCAAACCATTATTAGAACAACATTTGAGCTTAACAAAATATTAGTTTTGTGACTTGTATGGACAAACATTAATTAAAGTTGGACCTACAAGGAGAAATTGGCACATTTATCAAAAGGGAACTAAAACTGGTACTCATTAATAATTAAAATGTACCTTAAAGTTTTTGATTAAAGATGTTCTGATTATAAACTTATTTAAATGGATTAAAGTTAGAGTCTTCTTTACATCAACTAGAGGATTTTGGAATGTGGGTAGCAGAATTATTTTACAAACTAAAAAAACAACTTCTGTTGTGCAATTGTACTACATGCTGCTCTTATCAAAATAGTTTGGTTGTGGAGCAGTCGTGTGATGTTACACTGCTGAAATACATAATTCATTTTTATTTCAAGAATGAAAAGCAAATTTTATGAGTGGAGAAAAATTCATTAGAGGTCTTCAAAGAGAGAGTGAATTATCATCTGGCAGAGATGCTTTAGTGGAGCCTGCACTGAGTAGGTGATTGGACTGCAGCCGTGATGGCGAACCTATGGCACACGTGCCACAGGTGGCACGTGTAGCCATATCAATGGGCACGCGAGCTCAGCTCTGGCACACATGCGCGCAGCGGCCAGCTGATTTTTGGGCCTTCCGGGCCCCCTGGAAGTTGGCAAACAGGCCATTTCCAGCTTCCACAGGGCCTCCAGGGAGGTGGAGAAGGCCATTTTCGCCCTCCCCAGGCTCCTAGAAAGGCTCTGGAGCCTGAGGAGGGCGAAAAATGGGCCTACTGGGCCCGCCATGCCATCACATGCCAAAAATGAGGGAAGCGCAGGGGGAATCACACACACATGCGCGGGGGCAGGGCGCATAGAATTATGGGTCTGGGCACAGCCGCGCACAACCCCCCTGTGCTCTCCCCGCTTTTGGCACATGATGGAAAAAAGGTTAGCCATCACTGGACTACAGTAATGATTTCTGTGGTCTCTTCCAACTCTGTGATTCTGCAGATTTATAAGAGAATAGAATTTGGAAAAGGCTGAAAGAACTTCTGTTCATTTTCATGTTGCTCAACAGTTTCAGGGAATATTGATAATCTAAGGATACAGAAAAATAAATTTATGATATTAGCTATTTCTTATTTTCAGCAGTGAATCTCAGGAAGACAGATCTCATAATCAGTGATTTGGATAATTCAGTTACTGTTAAGAGTCTGGTTTAGCATGTTTTTAATGTTATATATTATGATCTTATAGCTTGTTAGATTTATATCCCTAGATACATTTCAAAATTGTTTAAAATATTCCAGCAATCCTAACAGTTGATAGGTTGGTCATAATAAACATCTGAACTTAGCCTTTCTTTTCCTCCAGGGAGAGCCAGAACCATTTCTACAGCAGCTGGGAATCAACCTGTGTCAGATCATAGCAACCGAGAAGGATCTGGTCAACGAGTACCATGGCAGCCAAGTGCCAGCAGGCTGCCGAAGACTGGGTGTCCTGTGAAAAATACATAGATACTTAAAAAATGGCTAAAAAATTATTCTGACGTTTGAAAATGTCAAACACTGCTCATTCCAGGAAAGCCAATGACTAGAATGCTATGTAAAGTTCTAACTATTAAATAACATAATGAACCTGTCCGAATTAATTTGTTGTTCAGTTTAAATATCAGGCAGTACAGAATATATTGTTTCTGTATTTCTTGTATTCCTGTTCATTACTTCAACAAGTAACATGTAGTTTACTTGTTGATTTCTATTGGGGAAAATTTCATTTTTGAAATTAAGTTTAAAAAATCTTTTAACTTGTCTCCTATGAAATCCATGTGCTTATTCACAGAACATTTTTGGCAGTACAGGTAGTCCTTGACTTACAACCACAATTAGGCCCAAAATTTCTGTTGCTAAACAAAACATTTGTTAAGTAAATTTTACTCCATTTTATGACCTTTCTTGCCACAGTTGTTAAGTGAATTACTGCAGTTGTGAAGTTAGTAACATGGTTGTTAAGTGAATCTGGCTTCCCCATTGACTTTGCTTGTCAGAAGGTTGCAAAAGGTGGTCACGTGACCTCAGGTAACTGCAACCATCATAAATATGAACCAGTTGCCAAACATCCGAATTTGGGTCATGTGACCATGGGGATGCTGCAACAGTCATAAGTGTGAAAAAGAGTCATAAGTCCCTTTTTCCAGTGCCGTTGTAACTTTCAACAGTCACTACATGAACTGTTGTAAATCAACGACAACCTGTAGTACAGAAGTGATTTGCCATTGCCTTCTTCCATAAATGAATGAATGAAAATCTCTTTCTTTCTTCAGTCAAGCCTAGGGCTCTGGGATTTTCTAATGGTCTTTCATGCAAATGCTAATCAAATCTGACCTTGCATGATCTTGTTTTTCCAAGATCAGCCAAAGCTGGGTGGATACTGCTACTCAACTTCGCTTTAAAACATGCATGCCATCTTTCACCCAATAGGCAGCCAACCCTGAATCCTGAATTCTATGCAAATGTTTTTGGGAATAAATTCAGTAAGAATTAGGATTACAGTATTTCAGTCTGCTACTGCATTCCTGAAACAAATTTATTAACAAATTCAGAACAAAGATGCAAATGCAATTCTAAGCTCATTTAGCCTCTTAAACATGCTAAAGGACCATTTTTGAAGCACTAATTAGAGAGAAAATAACTTTGTGGTTAAAGTATTCTTCAAGAAATGTAGTGATTGCAGATTCAGAACAAAATAAGACTGGCAATGAGTTTATGCTATCCTTAATATAGACCTGCATGAATTTGAACTGCATTTGCTGAGGAACAACAGCAAGAGAGTCCTATACTATACATGCTTAACATAGTTGTACAACTGGTGTGATTTCTCTAGTATTATGTCTGTCCCAACAATTAGTTTTCTATTTTTGATCTAAGTGTGCAGTTCTTAAATAATTTTTATATTCCATGAAAAAGCTTTCCCTTCAGATCTTCCCTCTGATGTTTAATGTGACCAGGGAAAGTTTAAGTTTGCCTACATTATGATAGGCATTTGAAGAACTAAGATGATTATGAAGGTTAGATAAAACAGAGCAAGGAGTTAAAAAAACAAAACAAAGGATTGCAGAGAAAGGTATAAGACAGCGGTTCTCAACCTGGGGGTCGTGACCCCTTTGGGGGTCGAACGGCCATTTCACAGGGGTCGCCAAAGCCCTCTCTGCCCCCCCCCATGCCTTCACTCACCCTCACTCTGCTCTGTTGGATTGCCGGCCGTTCGCTTACCCCGCCCACACTATTGCTGCCTCCTGAGTCCCAGCTGATGGCTAGAGGAAAAAAAACTGTTTAAATTCTTGCCGTGGGGCTTCAAAGGGCCGCCCTATAGCCAGTGGTGCAGCCGAACCGTTTGTTAAATTGCTGGCTTGCCCCGCCCCTCCGCACCACTATTTATTGCCAATAAATAGTGGTGGGCGAGGGCCGGGGGAGCCAGCAATTTAACAAATGGTTCGGTGTTTTTTTGTAATTTTATTGGCCCACGGAGCTTCAGCATAGGCTAATTAGCCCTTGATTAGATCGGCTCCCGACTCTCAGCTGATTTGCTCTCAGCTGTTTTGCTCAGGGCTCTGCTGCTTGCTGGAGCAGATTTTTTTTCCCCTAGCTATGCTGAAAAACAAAACTGAAAGTAAAGCAGGCTGTTGGCTTTGCTGTTGCTGCAACGTTGGAAAATTAGGCAGGCAGATTTCTTTTCTTTTTCCTCACCAAAAAAGGTAGGTGCAAACAATGGGAAATTTAGGGAAAAAGAGGAGAGTTCAAGATTTTAAAACACAAAAGAAAAAAAGCTCTATTTAACTAGGGAATTGTAATAATTGCGATACTATTAATTGTATATTGTGTTGAAAGCAGAAATGGTTAAGTTGTGGTTTGGAGGAATATATGGGGGAAATTATTTGGTTTATTATTATTGGTAAATATAATTAATTGATTTGTAAGAAATTGGATTGCATGAAAATAATTGGAATATTCATGTTCATATTGATTAATATACAAAAAAAGTAGTTATATAACTAATTGATTTATATTAAAATGTTGAATTTATATTAAACAACTGTAATATTACATAATTAACCAATGTGAGGATGGATATAAAAATAGATGACAATGAGAAGGGGTATAATATAGAATAGAAGGGAAAAATTGAATTTGATTAAGATTAGAGATGAGGATGAAGGGTAATATTGTTTTTTTACAAAAATAGATGAGGAATAAATATGGCAAAAAGGAAATATAGAAATTGTAAATTTAATTGAAATGACTAAACACTGTTTAAATTTGTGAACCGGCCAAATACTCTGTTCAAAGTGTTGGAAGAAATCTCCTTCTAGGTTCTGCTCCAAGTGGGGAAAAAGACACTGGAAACATGGAGACTGCTTGGAAAGATGGTTTAATGGTGGACAGGATCACATGGCTTGAGTTCCTGAACAGAAAAGGGCAGATACAGTAAATCCTTGGGTTTTTATGCTCTCTCTGACTCTGCATTTCTTGGGGCCCTGAAAGAGTATCCTGATTGGTTGTCAGACTCCCAGGGGGTGGGGGGTCTTAGCTAGCCTTGCTGGCTGATGGTCACATGTGCTTCCCAGGTCACATGTGGTGAGTTTCTGCTGCTGCTGTGTAGAGGGCTAATCCTATCTTTATTGGATCTTGGGCAATTCCTACTATGGCTCTGCCTGAAGGAGGTAGATCTTTGTTATGTAGAATAGACTGGCCCAGGCCTTAATGGCCCATTGACAAAGGGTGGGGGCAGGAAGATGGGAGCTGCTTCAAAACATGCTTATCCCAGGGAAATATAATATTTTGCCTTTTTCATATTTCCTAAAATATTTCACTCTTCCAGGAAAAGGGTGGGTGCTAACTTCCTACAAAAGAAAATACATTGTATGTTTGTATGTGTATTTCTAATTATTGTTATTTATTCATATTTATTCTCTTTTATTCTTTAAAGTTTAACAATTCATTCTTTATCTTAATATCTTTATATTTGTTTGGGGTTGGCTTTCTTCCCTTTCATCTTTTTTATTGTACAGCTATCTTTCTCCTCAAACCTACCACCTCTCTCTTTTCTTTCCTTCTTACTTTCTCTTCCTCCCCCTCTTCTTCTCCTCCCTACTTCCTCTTCCTTTCTCCTTCTCCTCCTCTCTTCCTCCCTCTCTTACCCTCACTCCTACTCTAATTTCCCTTCCCTTCCTTCATCCCTCTCTATTGCTGTATCCTTTTATGCATATGGACTACTCAGAGGGCTGAAAAAGTTATTTCTGTCTGGTCCTCGCACTTTTGACCAGTCCTCGAACTTACGACTGTCCTCACATTTTACGTTTTTGCCCTATCTTGTCACCATGGTGAAAAGAAGCAGTTGTGAAATGAGTGACATGGTTGTTAAGAAAGCTGCACGGGCATAAATGTGAGGATGGTTATAAGTGTGAGGACCAGTCAAAAGTGCGAGGACCTGGCAGAAATGACTTTTTTCAGCCCTCTGAGTAGTCCCTATACACATAGCCATGGCCACCCGGTCACATGACCAGCTAGCCACGCCCACCCAGTCACATTACCTCCAAGCCACGTCCACAAAATAAGCCACGCCCACAGAACCGGTAGTAAAAAAATTTAGAACCCATCCCTGGTTGGGAGTCACCACAACATGAGGAACTGTATTAAAGGGTTGCGGCATTAGGAAGGTTGAGAACCACTGGTATAAGAGATAATGTAACAAAATTAATCAATTTGTGTCATATTTTGAACTAGTGCCTACATTCCTTATCATCATCTGTGGGAAGAACTGCTTCCCTGTATTTTTCAGTAATATGTAACCCTATTTCTAATACAGGTAGTCCTTGACTTATGACATTAATGGAGCCTGCTCATTCATGTCAGAAATCGAGGACTATGTTAAATGAAGACCTAACAATATCCCTGTCCCTGCTTTCCCCAGTGCATTTCTTAAATGAATGTGCAGGTCATTAGGTAGAGCATGGATTGACTCAGGCATGGGAGAAACTGAGGGAGGCCTAGTGCAGGCACAGGTATTCCCAGAAGGCCTCTCCCACCCTCTAAGGTATTCCATGCTCTGCCTCCTGCCTCTTGGTTTCCCCAAAGCCCTGTGGGCCTCCTTAATATCCCACTCCATCACCATTTGTTTACTTACATTTTGACAAGCTCAGAAAGTCAGAGTAGAGAAGGCCGCTCCCTCACTGGGCCATGTGGCACAATCAAGAAGAAAAAATCCAGTCACTTTTGCTTCTGTTGCAATCCTTGACTCTCCAGCCAGCATAAACTACTACGATTTCTTCTTAGCTCCACCAGCACTAGTTTTACGTTAGTGGTGCTAAGACAAAATCATGCCTATTTTGGTTCTTTGCAAGCCTTTCCTCCTCAGCCAGCATAAATCAATTTACCCTGACTGAGGAGGAAAGGATTGCTATGGAAACAAAAGAGATGGGATTTCTTCTTTGCTTGACCAATGTAAGAGTAGCATAAAGCTAGTGATGGTAGAGCAAAGAAGAAATCCAGTCTTTTCTTTCCATGACAATCCTTTCTCCCCAGCCAGGGTAAACCTCTACAATATCTTCTTACTGCCATCACCATATGACTAAAGTAAAGCTAAAGTTGGTGGTGCTAAGAAGCTATTGCTTGCAAGGTATCAAAATAGGCATAATTTCTTCTTAGTGCTGCCAGTTCTAGCTTTGCACTAGTTTTACACTGGTGGCGCTAAGAAGAAATTATAGTGATTTATGCTCACTGGAGAGGAATCAAAATAGGCATGATTCCTTTGTTGCGCCACAAGCGCTAGCTTTACACTAGTCTTGCGGTGGTAGAGCAAAGAAGAACAGCTGCCTGCAATTTGCAGGTTCGAATCTCGCCAGGCTCAAGGTTGACTCAGCCTTCCATCCTTTCTAAGGTAGGTAAATTGAGGACCCAGTTGTGGGGGCAATAAGCTGACTTTGTATAAATATACAAAAGGATGAAGGCTATTGCTTAGCGCATTGTAAGCCGCCCTGAGTCTCTGGAGAAGGGCGGCATATAAATGAAATTTAAAAAAAAGAAAAGAAGAAATCCTATCTCTTGCTTCCATGGCAATTATTTTCTCCCCAGCCAGGGTAAATCACTACCTATTTATGCTAGCTGGGGGGAAAGGATTGTCATAGAAACGAAAGAGAATTTCTTCTTGATTATGCCATGTGGCCCAGTGAGGGAGCAGCCTTTTCTACATTGACTTCCTGAGCTCGTCAAAAAGTAAGTAAGTGAATTGTGACGGGGGAGTGGGGGGGGGGAGGAATGCAAAGAACCCAGTATCTTGGCAAAGCAGGCCAACTTACTGGGTTCTAAGGGCTTCTGAGGACCTGGCCAGGCAAAATGGGAGGGAAATGGGTGGGTGATCTGTCCCCGTCCCCACACACACACAACACAGCCAGCCGAGGGTTAAGGAAACACTTTGGAACGCACCCAGTTCTTATCTCCCTCTTGGCAGCGATAGACACACCGTCTGCCAAGGGACTTTATTTTCACAAACAGACAGATAAGATACGAACGTTCAAGAAAGTCCAAACAGAAATAATATTCCTCCCAGCAGTTCCGGACGAGGCTTTAGTGACTGTCCAAGGTTTACTTTGTTCGTCACAAAAGATCCTTGACCACTACCCTCTATTATATAGTCTCTGGGGTGTGGTCCAGTGACTCAGTTCTAATCCCTAGCACGCCTCCCAAGCTGCTGCAAACGTTTATCACGCCTTCGGAGGCGTGCGTCCAGGAATGATGTTTCATTATCACTTTGATTCGAATCAGCTGTCTCTTCTCCCTCTTCTCCCTCTTCTCCCTCGGCCGACAATGCCAGAGGGGAGGGGCCTGGAGAGGGAGGCCTGGCTGACTCCTCTTCCTCATGCTCGGAGCTTTCTTCCTCCGATGGGACAGGCTCAGAGGGCGGGGCCACAACAGTGGGTGTGCTGCAAAGTCTCTGCAGTCAGTCATAAGGGCGAATGATTGTGGGGGCGCTGCAAAATTTGTAACTTTGAAACAGATTTGTATTTAGCTTTTGGGGTATGCATTGTAATTTCAAACATTTGTTGAATGGCCTGTCATACCTCAAGGATTACCTGTATCTTGAACCATCTTGTTTCCCCAGCAGCTTTAGCTGTATTTTATCTGCTACTCTGACCTCTCCCCTGCATTTCTTCTGTAGCCTTTCACCTGAATTTAAAGTAGTATCTGTTGGCACATTAAATCTGGGAGGCAGTTCCTTACCGCAATTGTCCCCTCTTGCACTGCTATTTTGTAAGTTTATATTATACACTTAAAGTAATAAAATGAACTATTTTTTGACTTTGGATGTCTCTTTACACTAGCTGACAGCTGTACTAAATCAGTGTTTTCTTTGCCTGGAGGTACAAGCTATTTAAATAATAATAACTGTTTGCTCATAGAAATAACAGAAATAATTTTATGTTAGACTTTTGCATGCATACAGGACAGTATTTCAGTTCACTTTGTGGCAGCCTTAGATATTATTTTGGTGCCCAGAATTTTGTTTGTCATTTTATCAACATAAATGATTATCAACTAAAGTTGAAGGCAATCGATTGAGAAATGTACAACTTGCTTATTTAATTATGATAGTATAGATAGACCTCAAGTTATAACCATTTGTTTAGTAACCGTTCAATGTAACAATGGCACTGAAGATGACTTATGACCAGTTTTCACAGGTATGTCCGTTGGAGCATCCCCATGGTCACATGATCAAAATTTAGACACTTGGCAACAACTGGCATATATTCATGACAGTTGCAATGTCCTGGGGTCATGTGATCACCATTTGTAATCTTCCCAATTGGCTTCCAGCAAACAAAGTCCGTATGGGAAGCCAGATTCACTTAACAACTGCAGTGATTTGCTTAACTGTGGCAAAGAGGTAATACAATGGTGCATAACTCATTTAACAACTGCCTAGAAACAGAAATTTTGGGTTCAATTGTGGCCATAAATTGCTAAATACATAGTTGAGAGGCTGATGGCAATATTAATGTTATGGTTATTATTTTTGCCTCCTTCAAGTAGGCATAAATAATAAATTATTGTTACTGCAGTAGGTGGTTATCCAGAAATCTTGTGTTGGAACATACAGAAAATACAATATTAAGATGATCAGCATTAGAAGAGGAAATGCTAGGGTTTTAATTTGGATGTATTATAAAATGTTTTAGGAAGATTTGACTTAGAAGGATGGCATGTTCTTTCAAAAATAAAATATTAAGCACATTAAATAAAAGGAAGAACATTATAATTTTGTATATATATGCCTATATGAATGCCAAAACTATACCAACTCCTAAATACTAAACATGGGAAATTTTTTGTTTGTTTTTCAGTTCAAGCCACTTTTGTGAACAAGGAAGGGTTTTTTCCAGGATTTAGTCTGGAAAAAGAGCACACCTCCAGGTGCTCTTTGCTTTACAGGGCAATACAGGAAAATACAGACTTAATATTAGAACTCGGATGTGGAAGAGGCGAGGGTCCAAAAAACCCCCTACCATTCATGGATAGAAATGTTTAGACTGATTCTAGTCAGGACAAAATAGGAAGATACCCTGATTAAAGGTGGCCAGGAATTTAGGAACCCCCAGGACTGAAACTTGATGCTACAAAAAATTACAAAAGCCTAGTTAGATCAGCTTGTATATTGTTACCTGTACTGAGTATACTATTGGCTGTCATGATAAGAGCAGGGAGGGACTTACTCTGTAAGTAGCCTTGGGATGTCTTTTAAAAAGCTGGGGAGGCAGTTAGTTCGAAGTTTAGTTGGACTGTTCAACCAAATTGGAAAATGTTCCGGCTTTTCAGACACGCTAAGCAGTTGTGCTGCTTTCAGATGAAACGAACATTGCAGAAAACACTTTGGCCTCTCACTTTTTCAGCACTGGTGAAACAGAACAGGTAAGTGAAGAAAAAATAGCACTAAAATGTTGACATCTTCAGGCTCTGTAATCAGACTTTTACTTTTACACAAACTTTTCTAATGGTAATCTACTAGAAAATTTGATAAGAAAATTCTGCTTTAATCATAATGAGTATTAGAAAAATAGAAGTCAGGGTGTTTTAAAATATTAGGATCACCAGCTGCAAATCTGCAAGTGAAAAAAAATGCTTCTTAAAACTCTTTTCTCTATGAAAAGCACGCACAAGTGTTTTCAACTTTCATCCTCTATCTTGCCTTTAATTCCAATATAACTGGCTATTTCTTACAATTTCTTCTCTTTGTGAAAGATCATTTGTGAATGTTTACATCTGAATCCTATAAGAACAGTGGGTTAAATTAACTAATGGAACCCAGAGAATCTGATCCATAAAAATGCATGTGAGAAAAACCTTTTTCCAAATTATGTAGTTTTTGAATAGCAAGCCGTTTAATTAACTGGTAATGCAGAAGCAGTTCGGTCCAATGTGAACTTTGATGGCATAAAGGGCCACAATTAGCTCAGGTGTCGTACAATTTATTAAAAAAATACAAGAAAGTCTGCAGTTATCTATTTACCAGTTTTCACAGCAAGGATAGTTTCTATTCCAGTTCATTAAATGTATACTTTTATTTTTTTCCTACTTAACATAAATATTTTCACTGTGTTGTACTTTCCATTTTTCAGATCTCAATTAGAACTATCTAATTCTAATAGTCTCACATAATATTTTTCATGAATGCACAATGAAATATTAAACCCAAAAGTCAACTGTCAATGTAAAATTCAAAACTGGGATTCAAAATCCTGCCCACACTTAATAGTATACTGATGTAGACTTTGTTGCTTGTAGCCCTGATAAACTATTCCTTTAAATAAGAAAATACTCTTATTTCCTTTGATATCTCACCTTTTTTTTAAAAAAAGAGCTAATTTACATTAGAATGGTTATTAGAAATATTTAATGAAGCACTTGAAGAGGCCAAATTACCAACAAGGACAGAAGCGTTTAATTCCAAAGGAAGTTACAGACCGTCAAGAAATAAAAACTACAGACCCATTTCATTATTAAACACCGACTACAAAATATTCGCCACAATAATATCAGAAAGAGTAAAAAGAATCTTAAATGAATGCATCCATTCAGATCAAAATGGTTTCTTTTCAAATAGACAGATAAAAAATAAAATGAGAACCATTATAAACACTTTAGAGGATTTATAGAGGCACATCCAGAAAAACAGGCTGCACTGGTTTTCCTAGATGCCCAAAAAACATTTGACAATTTAAATTGGAAATTTATCGGTACACAATTAAAAAATATGAAATTTGGGGGGAAATTTATAAAAATGGTAGAAAAAATTTATACAATTCAAACAACAAAAGTGATAATGAATGGTGAGACTACAGAAAAAAATTGATATAACAAAAGGGGTAAGACAAGGATGCCCGCTTTCACCTCTTCTATTTATCTTAACTTTAGAAACACTCTTAATAAAAATTAGGATCAGGACATAAAAGGCTTAAAAATTTAAAAAATACAAATTCCAAGCATTTGCCGACAATCTAGTATTCATATTAGAAGAACCATTAGAATCTGGACCTAAATTAATTCAAAGAGTAGAATATGGTGAGGTAGCAGGATTTAAAATTAATAAAAGTAAAAAATAATAACAAAAAATCTTACTAAAAAACAAGAGAATTAGAAGAAAAAACATGCAAGTAGTTAGAAAAGTAAACTTTAGGAATTTGGCTATCGGCTAACTGTTCTTCAATTAAGGAAGATAATTACAACAAAATACTACAACAAATAAAAAAAAGATTTAGAAATTTGGGGAAATCTTCAATTGTCACTTACTGGAAGGATAGCCTCCATCAAAATGAACATACTACCGAGAGTACTATTTCTATTTCAAGTCAAACTGATAAAACTAGGGAAAACTTTTTTTTTGAAGATCTAAATAAATTAACCACAAAATATATTTGGCAAGGGAAAAAACCAAGGATTAAATTAAAACTACTGCAGGATAGTAGAGAAAAAGGAGGCTTTGCACTCCCAGATTGGGAATTATACTATCAGGCAACAGCGTTAACATGGATAAAAGATTGGACTGAACTAAAAAATAAGAGGATCTTGACACTAGAAGGGCACGACCTACAAGCAGGATGGCATGCATTCATTTGGGATGGGAAAAATAAAGCCCACAGTTATTTTCAAAGACATCTAATCAGAAATGCCTTGCTTCAGGTCTGGCAAAAAATAAAAAGAAACCATTACACCAAAATAGAAAACTGGTTATCCACAATGGAGGTGTTGAAATGCTTGAATTTAACAGACATAGATAAACTGATAAGGTATAAGGATCTGATAAATGAACAAGGGAATTTGAAATCTAAACAAGAACTAAAAGACCAGGGTATAGCTATAGATTGGTGGACATATATGCAAATTCAGACCAGGTATAATAGTGACATAAAATTATATGAATTTCAAAAAGAACAGCAGGAATTAGATAGGATTTTACTAGGGCCGGAAGAAAAATTGATTAGGAAAATATATAAATATATATTGAGATATAGAATGGAAGAGGAAGTGGTTAAAGAAACAATGATAAGCTGGGCAAAAAATTTTGGATATAGCATAGATTTGGAGAAATGGGAAAAACTTTGGGAAATAAATTTGAAATTGACTGTCTGCAGCTTATAAGGGAAACCAGTATAAGATGTTTTATAGATGGCACCTTCTGCCAGCAAGACTCGCTAAGATGTTCCCAAACATATCACTGATTTGTTGGAAATGTAAAAAATCATACGGGACATATTCATGGTGGACATGTGCAACAGCAAAAATGTATTGGACTAAAATTAAAAAATGGCTCAAAGAGATAACTAAACATCATATAGACTGGAAACCAGAATTATTTTTATTGGGCATACTGTACATACAAGAAATTACAATAAAGAAATACAATATCTAATTCTACATATTATAACTGCAGCTAGGATAACCTATGCACAAAATTGGAAAAATAACAGGAAAATTTTGGACTGTGCGGAGATGGATAAATTGATGAAAGAAATAAAAGAAAAAGATGAAACAGAATGCTACTTAATATGGAATAAATGGTATAAATGGTTGGAGGACAGGAATAATAAGTAAGAAAATATACAATAGAAATGAGCTAGAGATAAGGTAGTATTAAATGGTATGAAATACACAATGTATGTAAAATAATATATAGATATAATAGAAATGTATACATAAGTAGTATAAATAATACGTAAGAAATAAGAGAACCACAACTACAAATATGTGAATATGAAGGGGGAAAATACAAATTGTGATTATAAACTGATACGGAATTGTTGTAAAATGGAAACTTTTTTCCTTTTCCTTTTGTTTTGTTTTTGTGTTTTTGAAAGAAAAAAACAATAAAAATATATTTTTAAAAAAGCTAATTTTATATTTATAATAAAGCAATCAAAATTAAAATTAGTATTACAGGTAGTCCTTCACTTACAACAGTTCATTTTGTGACCATTCAAAGTTACAACAGCACTGAAAAAAGTGACATGAACGTTTTTCACAGTTACAACCTTTGAAACATCTGCATGATCATCTGATCAAAATTCAGATACTTGGCAACTGGTTCATACTTATGACTTGCTGTGTCCCAGGGTCACATGATCACCTTTTGCAACCTTCTGACAAGTAAAGTCAATGGGAAAGCCAGATTCATTTAACAACCAGGTTACTAACTTCACAACTGCAGTGATTCACTTAACAACTGTGGCAAGAAAGGTTGTAAAATGAAAAACTCATTTAACATTTGTTAAATCTCACTTAGCAAGAGAAACTTTGCTTTCTTTGTAAGTTGAGGACTACCTGTATCTCTATGACAATAGGAAGAAAAGCTCAGAATAAAAGCAAGGAGACTGAATTTTTAGAATACTCTTTTTGTAGGGTCTTTAAGGGGCAATAACTTAAGTAATATATGCACACACCCTTTGGACCTGACCCCTAATGCTGTCCAGCAATGTTGATCTTGTGCAAATGTAATCAAAGATCTTTGTATTAAACATTAACCTCTTGGATAACAATATGTTACGGTTAGGATGAGCAAGTATCGTTTATGCTATTGGAATGCATCTGTTTTTAAGATGCTGTAGACCTAAACCCAGTAAAAGTCTTAATTCCATAGCTCACCCAAATGCTAAAGTGCAAAGAAAACTTAGATACTATTCAAATCATATATATCAGGTGTTTATCCAATTTAAAATAAATGTTTCTATTTTGCTCTTCATACAAGCTTGCAAAATATTAAAATCTATAAAGCCAAATCTATAAAAAGTATTGCTACAACAATACGATCAGTGACAATATAAAAAAACAGAAATTATAGAAATTGTTCTCACCAGTTCTCTTTTAAAAGGATGAAAATATAACATTAGAAAATAAAAAGAGACTATTTCAAGAATCTATCTCAAAAGGCAGCACCTGAATATCAGGGTACCACAGTGAATACAAAATGTTTGTTTTTTGGCAGAGACTTACCTAATTTCTTTCAGTGACAGAAAAATTGAAACAAGATTCCTTGGAACTCAAGTATAGAAGCAACTCTTCACTACCATAAATAGGACTTTTTTATTTATTTGTTTATACAAAACAAATTTGTTTATACAGATCTCAAAGATCTATATAAACTGGGGATGCCTGCAATATTTCTGTCATTGAATGAGTCCTCTTTAGCACTAGGAATTTCCACATTCATTTAAAAAGCAGCCTTGAATGCAGCAGTAGTCTTATCTGAAGGCTGCCACTGGAGCTCGAAGCACCTTTGTGTCATTGTTGATTGTAAGGTACTTCACTTTTCCATAAGCTTCACAGGGATATTGGAGATGGAGTGAGAAAATGAGCACTGAAGTAACTTGCGCCTCAGATTGTACAGTAATGCCTAAATGTGAAGCAACAGTTATTTACACAATGGGGTTTAATTATAGTACATTTACCTAGCAAACAAAATTGTGAATATTCCTTTCCTTTAATCCCTAAGTATAAATACACCTGCTTTTGTTATTTGCTTGTGGGATAATCATGAGGCAAGCAAGATCCTTGCCAGCATCAGTCCAAAATATGTTTGTTTTGTAAGGTATTCCTCCTAATAACGTAGAAGCCAGATTTATATCTAAATGTGTATTGTGAAAAACCTTCCCTCTTTACTTGTCTTGCAGTTTCTCCACAGATTCTATACAATCATCCCAAACAACCTCTCCATGGCCTAAGGATGTGGGTATCCTTGCTCTGGAGGTATATTTCCCATTCCAATATGTA
Source organism: Pantherophis guttatus (assembly GCF_059756535.1). Lineage (NCBI taxonomy): Eukaryota > Metazoa > Chordata > Lepidosauria > Squamata > Colubridae > Pantherophis > Pantherophis guttatus. The sequence goes on along the minus strand of NC_142065.1, from coordinate 113,352,918 downwards.
GAACAAAGTGAGCTAGAGAAATATGATGGGGTAGAATCTGGGAAATACACCATAGGCCTAGGCCAGAAGCAGATGGGTTTCTGTGCTGCACACGAAGACATCAATTCCTTGTGCCTGACTGTGGTACAACATCTGGTAGAGCGAAACAATCTCTGCTGGGATTCTATTGGCCGCCTGGAAGTTGGAACAGAAACTATTATTGACAAATCCAAAGCTGTTAAGACTGTTCTGATGCAGCTCTTTCAGGATTCAGGGAACACAGACATTGAGGGCATTGACACAACCAATGCTTGCTATGGAGGTACAGCTTCTCTATTCAACTCTGCTGATTGGGTGGAATCCAGCTCCTGGGATGGTAAGTGTTGGCAGACTTTAGTTCAGTTCTTTTAGTGGTAGAACCCAAGGTTTCTCAACTTCAGCAACTTTAAGATGGGTGGAGTCCAACTCCCAGAACTCTGGGAATTGGAGTCCACCCATCTTAAAGGCACTGAGGTTGAAAAACAATGGTATAATGTGCCTTAAATGCTCATTCTGAAAAAAGAGTAACTATTCAAATTGTTAATTGGTTAAATTTCAAAGGTAAGGAAGCTAAGCCTTTGATTCTACAAAGCTGTTGACTATTAATACTATATATTCAGCATAATGTAGTCACAACATTATACCCTTTCAGCAGAAGATAGAAAGTGGAATGTTTTTTAAGAATTTTCTCTATAAATCATTACTATGTAGTACTGGAGTTGCAGTAGCAGTAATACTGGAGACAAAATGTCTCTTGCTACAGAAGCAACTTTGCTTTAATGTTTCTAATATTCTCCACTTTTCTGATTTTCCTTTTCCATTTAATCTATTATCAACTCTTAATCTATCAAGCTTTAAAATCCAGTTCAGTTTTTTTCAAGTATTTACTCTAAATTCTCTCCTTTTCCCATTCAGCTTAGTTTTCTGAACTTTTCAGTTCTTCCTTATACTGCATTAATGATTTGATTTTACCCAGACACAATGCTTTTTTTTTTTGATCCAGTTTGTTAATATATGTTGACATACACCTGGGACTGACAGAGACAGAAAATAACCCTGGGGTTGTGAAGAATTACTTTCATTGTAGAGAAAAAAGAGGAAGAGATAGGGGATTCATCAGATATACCTTCCACTATCCCCCCATTTCTACTTATGAAAAACAGTCAATTCAAAGTCCATGCACAAATTCTAGGATACCAAAGAAAAAAATAGCAAAAAAGAGGCAAAAGAGCATGGTGATGGGCCATTTGGTCATCATCAACCTTGTCTCAAGAGCAAGAATAATGTAACAAAGCAGAAAGTACATGAAGACTCCCTGTCAGTTACTTCTGCAAAGAAGCAGAGCTCACTCTGGAGGAAATGAAATGGAGCAAATAGAAGATTACAGTATGAGATGCATTCCTTGTGTCACTGTCCTTTATTATTATGTCAGTAAACAAGAAAGCAGTCCTAATATTGTCTACTAATTAATTAATTAATGCTGCCCATTAACTGAACCACCAATGTGGGATGACCCCAATATTGCTATTTGCCCCATGGGAGAAAATATAGAGGCTTCAGAAGTTCTCTACAATTTAGCTAATAGTTTACAGCCCCCAAAAAGAAATCCCATAGAGTTTTCCAAGTCTGACCTTTGAATAAACATATTATGGATTAGATTTTAAGACAGTTGACCACTCCCTTTAAAAAAAAGTGTAGGTAATTAAACCCTGCTTTTCTCAGTTGCAGTACAATTATTGTTGTCAAGAAGGTTCCACATGGAAGCTCCTTTCAAAACCCATACTGATTGCAATGTAATTTCCAGATTTCAAAAGTGCACATTAGTAGTTTTCCATTAATCTTAAAATCATGATATAATAATATCTGACCTTTGGTTCTAGAGCTCAGCCTGTTTAGGATATGCCTGACTGCTTACTGAAAGAAGTATAAAACATTAAAAAAAAAAAAGCCTGGGCTTTTGTCTCTGTTTAGAAACTAATTTTGTGGCTTTTGGAAAACCAGGATCCTCAATTTCAACCAACTTGGGAAGAATAGTTCTAACATTGCTGTGATAGAGTTCAGAGAGTAGGCTGGGGAGGTTTGGGATTCTCCAGTGATTTTAAAGTAGTCATTTTGCCCTTGCATAGACACTTGGCCTCCACCCAGAATTCTGTGATGGAACCATCGGACAGTAGATGGCGAAAGAGGGAAGTAAAGGATATGGCTGCCTTCCACAGGGCTGTCAGGAATATTACTAGGAAATGGCTACTTTTTGTTAAAGGAGCCACAATTTCAGAATATGTCATTTTGTGCCACCATAATATTGAGTTGGGGGATGCCCCTTGAGGTCATTTTTAAAGCACAAAATGACAAAATATAGCTATACAAGCTATATCTACCTTGACAGAACTATGTGATTTTTCTTTTTTCCACCCTTGTTATGAGTTTTATGGCTGATGCTGCTGTGTTTTCCTCCATAGCTCTTTTTACCAACAGGGAATGGTTGAAAAGTCTTCCTTCCCCACCAAGGTTTCTCAAATCAGACAATTTTGAGGGGTGGGGGACCCCTAATATATTATCACATGTATTTTTGATCTAGGTCCTTCCTTTCAAACCTCTCTACTGTGTATCCATTCATTAAATCTTAATTCTCACCATATGTAAACTGAATAAAACTATCATGTTTCATCTGTCTTGTAACTTTTTCCTTACCTTTTCTGTGCTTCTGTTGGCTCTTTGATGTCAAAAGGGAAGTCCTTGGGGTAGGGGCCTCTCTTTTTTGGCTTAGTCCAGTGTTTCAGCAAATTTCAGATAGGTGGACTTCAATTCCCAAAATCCCAGAGCTGAACACAGCTTAAAGTCAGTACTATTCAAAAGCATTGGCTTAGGTAAAGTGTCATGTTCTTGAATAGATAACAGCTACTGGATCAGGAGTTGAAGCTACAAAAGAACTTTGGCCCATTTTATGAAGAAAATAAGAAAGAGATTGTTTTTCTCTTCATCAGTGTTGACGCTTTGGTGATGCTCTTGTCATGCCAGGACGCTATGCCTTAGTGGTTTGTGGTGATATTGCTGTGTATGCTACTGGAAATGCAAGACCAACAGGTGGAGCTGGAGCTGTAGCTATGCTGGTTGGACCAAATGCTCCTCTGACTTTAGAGAGAGGTCAGTAAAAACATTTACAGTACTTAGATTATGGATTTCAGCTAAAACCAGTTTGAAGGGGGGGGTATTTACTGCAGAAGAACAATATGGGTGTATGATGAAAACAATTCCTTTAAAGGGAAGCTGATAATGAGTCTTGTTGCAACAGGACTTAAGCATTACAACAGCCACATTAATAGTTTCACTGCCCTGACAGGGGCACTGCAGCACAGACACTTGTATGATAGAACAAGTCCAGAGCTATGAATTTATTCCGCTGCAAGTGAAAAAGATGAATAGGACAAAGATGGGTATCTGTCAGACTCCATGGTGCTTGCTAATTACTCAGCAGTTAGATACAATGATGTATGCTGAACCAGAAATTCAAAAGAACTTGCAGGTGAAAAAGATTGGTGATGGTAAAAATATGTCTATTTCAGGGACATAGAAGCTGCTCTTTATAATAAGCTTCTCATCTGCAAGAAAGAGTCCTTTGTGTCTGAGACATTAGTATGGCTCAGAGGGTATTCTTAAAGTAGCTGCTTGTATTTTATGAGCAAACCACATTTACTTTACCTCTCCTTCCACCTCTACCCCAACAACGAGGAATTGTGTTTGCATTATCTGGAAACTGAGCAACTTCTGAATAAAGCTAATCAGAGCTCATCTAGGGAAGATTAGAGGAACAGTCTACTTTTACCACATGTCATATCAAGAGTCCTTTTTAGGTATTTTCCCACTGTATGATTATCTGCTGTGGGGATAGGTTGGGGAGGTACATTTAGAAGATGGAGAATATTTTCTACTCAAGGAACTTCCAGTGCATTTCAAAATTTTGATAGTCTGAGTTAGTTTTAAAATGATGTATGAAAGGCCATATTCTAATGTGGAAGAAATTCATAGTCAGCAAGGAGATTATTTACCAATTCTCTTTTCCTGATCATCTTTGGATGGTCATTCTGACTTGTTTCTACTTTACTACTCTCATAAAATGCAAAAGTATTTTGTGTATTCAAGATACAAATTTGTAATGACCTTCAGATCTTCACCAATGTTCAATTTATATTTTTCATACTGAATCTTTCCCAAAAGTAGTTTCATGTTCTGATACAATTCTTTCACCTTAGCTTTGGCACTGCCTTTACCTGTCATTTACTTGTCATACAACATTACCTGTCAGTAATTTATTTCCATTATTACATTTAATTGTACACCACCCATAGTCGCCTATATGGGTGAGATGGGCAATCTCTAAATTTGATATTAAAATAAAAAATTATGAAGAACATTTTTTTCATGAACTAACTTTTGTGAAGTTACTGAACAAGTGCCACTCATTTACATTGTGTTCATGACCAAGAACATATAACTGAACAAACTTCTTTACAAAACACTAGTCCATGTTCTTGTTAAATTCATCATGGCAGCTGCAGAAACAACAACAAAAACCCTTTCATATCATAACAGCAAAGATTTTATCCCTTTACTCTTGAACCTAAAAGTTCACCCTTCTTCTTTGACAAGTTCAAATCACACAAGATCATTAAAATCCCTTTGGATCAACAAATGTGGTTCAATTGAAAGGTTGGATTTTTGAATTAATATTTTCCCTTCTATACCCTGTGTATGCATTATCATCATCAGTAGATTCATTGCACTAAACAGGCAACTGCTTACTATATAGGACTTATTGCACATGGTAAATCAGAGTATTTCATAATGTGTTTACTTTTAGAGTGATTCCTATTATACTTGTCAGGCAGAAATTACGATCTAATGAATTGTCTTTTGACTCTCTCCAAAACATAGGAAAGGCAAATGGCTTATAGCATGAACCATTTAACCATCTTGTTAGAAATCTAACACATCATACAGCAATTGTGTGGGCCCAAGTCTTATCTTAATCAGCCACTTTACAATCAAAATAAAGTTCATAGCATTTTTGACAAGTAGGCTATAGTTTAGTTTCTGAGTTTTAACTGTTAGCTCACCACATGCATAGCTGAAAGTATCAGGGTGATTTGCATAGTTTTATGGCAGGATAGCATTATGTAGATAATCTACATAAACATAAGGTTTGTTATTTGTTATAACACCATAGTATAATAATTAAACTAATATTTAATTGAATACAGGAACTATAGACTTAAACTTTATACTCTGATGAGGAGTACTGCTTTTCAGGCAGAGATTAGATTCATGTGCAAACACCCTGCACCCTTTGGTGCTAGCTATCATGTCTACTACTTTTCTCTTGAGGTTATTTACATAAGGAACAATAATAACTAACTTTTGCGCAATGATTGTTAGAAGTATGTTACTCTAGTCAAAATATAGTATTATACTGGACCTAGTTAAAAATAAAATGAACATGAAGCCACAACAAAACTAAGCCTGATGGGAAAAAAATATTGATTTCATTTTTTAATTCTGCATGGAAAAGTCTGCTTTGAACAACCATTATATCCTTGTGATAAAATTGTTATGATCAGTGTTACCAGGATAGATTCTAAACCCAGATAGAGCTTTAAAGGGAAGAATCATCATATTCAGAAACTGATCATTTTTAAAAAACTGGTGACATATGTAATTAATAATCAGAGCATACTATATTCAATTATAGTAACTTAATTCAGTTCTTGTTTTAATCAGCTGAAGTTTTTACCTATCTTTAATAGTATGGGCAACTCATTATAGCAGATGATCCTAGAATATTCCAGAGCAAGGGTGGCTTATTCAGGACAGGTTATAACTCTTCCCCACTACAAGTAGCAATTCACTATAGGAACTTTATAAGGCCATCAATTAATTACAGTAATACATCCAGGGTGTACCCCAGATTATGAACTTTAGAGGGGACACAACCCCTTTCAGAAGTTATAAAATATTTCTCCAAACAGGTAACCCACCTGACTACTGACCTTCTCTCTTATCAGGATGATGCTGTTGTTTTAATTCACCATCAGTCAGGCCCCAAACCAAGAAAGACATGTGGTAATTCTTCCCAGCTGAATTCTTTATTGTTTCATATCTATAGACAAAATCTTGCCAGACTAAGCATTCCACTATCTCCATCTACAATACACTCTGTCAACTATTAGGGATGGGCTGTTTTCACCCTCTTTCTCTCACACAAAATGTCTGGGGTGAGCTGTTTCTGACTTCTCTGTAATGCACCCTCTCCCTCTGTGAATCCACTTCCTTAGTACATTCTATCAGACTCTCACTGAGATCATTATTTATTCCAGATGGTGGAATGAACTGATTCAATAGAAGACAGGTTTATATGGAGGAGATAGCAGCAGATATTCTCTATGTGTCAGTTTGTGGGAATGGATAAAACTTCCTGGGAACCTGGACCTTGGAAAGGGAAGCATCTGGGAAATGATATAGCACACCCCTCACCAGGACCTTAGAGAAGGAGTCTTCTGAAATTAAGTGAGATTGAGATATAAAACTCTCAGTGTGGGCTATTTATTGCATTAATTGTTATAAATATTCACATTGAAAATATCATTCATATTGGAAGGGCTCTCCAATTTTATAAGCAGGAGAAATCAGAATCTTCTTGGAAGAATCATATGCTTAGTGGAAATTGCTTGGTGAGATGACTGGCCATATAAATCACTCAATAAATTATTGAATGTCTGTCACAACTTCAATTGTAATAGTGCAGGGGTGTCAAACTCAAGGCCCGTGGGGTGCTTAAATCTGGCCCACAGGGCTGGCCTGGAAATATCAAAGGACCAGCCCACGTGGCCTGCTTCTGTCGGCCAAAAGCAGGCCTCTGCGCAGCCCATTTTTGGCCGGCAGAGTGCTGCAGGAGGGCTGGATTGGACATAATTACAATTATGTGGCCTCAAGTAAGTGCCTGATCTGGATAGAAAACAAGCAACATCCTCTGTTAATACTACAGTTTAACATACTGTGGGTCCATTTAATTTACAATCAACAATCTATAATTGACAGCCATTTCTATTTACTATCCTGGAAATTTACCTCTGCTGTTAGATCTTGTATTATCATGTTATTTATGTTATTGTATTTTTATTATTAGTTGAATAATAAAAATACAATAGTATAAATAGCTTTTCTGCCTGAAAAAGCAATTTGCTATTAAACAATGGTGTATTAAAAAGTTTAGTGGAGTATGAAAAATGAAGAATAAGTAATAAATGTTTGCCAGTAATATCTGGTAGAGGAGATAGGAAAATGGTTATAGTAAAGAACTGTGAAAAGAAGGAAGATAAGGGGAAAAATGCATCTTGAGCCTGTGTCAAATGCCCACTATGGCCACGCCCACCCCGGCCACACACCACCACACACACACACCGGCCCTCCGAGGTGAAACACAACCCTGATGCGGCCCTCAATGAAATAGAGTTTGACACCCCTGTCATAGTGTAAAGAAGATCATGTTTTTATGACAGATTATCAAGTCTATGTCATCATCTTCCTATTCAGGTCTCCGAGGAACCCATATGGAGCATGTCTATGACTTCTATAAGCCAGACCTGGCTTCAGAGTATCCTATGGTAGATGGACAGCTTTCCATTCAGTGCTATTTCCAGGCTCTTGATCAGTGCTATGCCACATATCGAAAGAAAATTGAAAGTCAATGGCAGAAAGGTTTGTATGTCTGGAAAGCTAAGCTTTCCCATGTTTTTTTCTTATCCTCTGATATGCTGATCTATTTATGCAAGTATAGCTTGGTACAGAGCTCCACCCATGGAAAGTTGTATTTAAGATGTGAAAAGGAAATAGTAAATACAGTAATAGGAAATAAGAGAGAAATAGTCCTCATCTTGTGCAACGCTATTGAAAGGGGCCATGATCTTAAAATTAACTAATCTGTGTTTTAGATTAATGCTTTGGGCAGTGGAAAAGGAGAAGGAAGAATCTTGAACCTATAGCTCTGCTCAACAATGGAATCTGAAGTAAGGAATATATTCCTTCTTCTTATTTCAGGGCCTTTCCTCATGACTGAATTACTGAGTATTGCCTTGACTTGGTAGAAAGCAATATTTACATGAACATTCACTGTCCCCATTGTCAATTCTTTTCTGACCTCAGTTGTCTTTGTTCCAAGGTGATTTCCATTATAAGATAATACAAGTGATTCATCCAGAGATTTTATTTATCTCAATAAAGGCATAGATTTAGAATAACAGAGTTGGAAGGGACCTTGTAGGATATATAATACAACTGCCTGCTCAAGCAGGAGACCCAAACCATTTCTGACAAGTAGCTATCTAGTCTCTTCTTGAAAGCCTCCAGTGATGAAGCACTCACAACTTTTGAAAGCAAGCTGCTCCATTGGTTCATTGTTCTCACTGTTAGAAAAAAATTTCCTTATTTCTAGGTTAAATCACTCCTTGATCAGTTTCCATCCATTATTCCTTGTCTGGCCTTCAGGTGCTTTGGAAAATAGGTTGTCCCCCTCTTCTCTGTGACAGCCCCTCAAATATTGGAACACTGCTATCATGTCACCCCAGGTCCTTCTCTTCACTAGACTAGCCATTCCCAGTTCTTGTAACCGTTCTTCATGTTTTAGTCTTCAGGCCTCTAATCATCTTTGTTGCTCTTCTCTGCACCCTTTCTAGAGTCTCAACATCTTTTTTATAGCATGGTGACAAAAACTGAATGCAGTATTCCAGGTGTGGCCTTACTAAGGCTTTACTACTTACTAGTACCTCACTTGATCTTGATTCAATCCCTCTGTTAATGCTCTTTAGGATTACATTGGCTTTTTTGGCTGCTGCTGCACACTTCTGGCTCATATTTACTTGATTGTCCACTAGGACTCTAAGATTCCTCGCACAGTTACTGCTATTAAGCCAGGTTCTACCTAATCTATACGTGTACTTTTGGTTTCTCTTGCCTAAGTGTAAGACTTTACTTTTCTCTACATTGAATTTCATTTTGTTAGAAAGGGCCCAATGTTCAAATCTGTTGAAATCCAGCTGGATCTTGGTGCCTATCATCTAGAGTGTTGGCTATTCCTGCCAGCTTAGTGTCATCTGAAAATTTGGTCAGTTCCCCTTCTATTCCCTCATCTAAGTCATTTATGAAGATATTGAAGACTACTGGGCCTAGGACAGAACCTTGTGGTACCCCACTGCTTACTTCCCGTCGTGTAGATGTAGTACCATTAAGGACTACTATTTGAGAATGGTTTGTTAGCCAGTTATAAATCCATCTGGTGGTGATGCTATCTATCCCACTTTTTTCTACCTTACCAAGAAATAGGTTGTGGTCTACTTTGTTGAATGCCTTACAGAAGTCTAAGTATACTATGTCTACAACATTTCACTGGTCTACTAGTTTAGTCACTTTGTCCAAGAATGAAATAAGATTAGTTTGGAATGATCTGTTTTTAACCAACCTGTGCTAGCTTCTAGTTATAACTCTATTTGTTTCTAGAAGTTTGCAGATCTATTTTTTTTATTATCTTTTCCAGTATCTTCCCAAGTATTCATGTTAGGCTGATTGGCCTGCAGTTTCCTTGGTCTTTATTTTTTTCCCTTTTTTCAAGATGGGAACCACATCACATCTTTTCCAATCCTCAGGTAGTTCCCCGGTGCACCAGGATTTTTGAAAGATATGGTGCAATTGTTCTGAGATAACATCTGCCAGCTCCTTCAGAACTCTGGGATGTAATCTGTCCCATGATTTATATTCATTAAGGTCAGACAGGTGTTCTCTTACCATTTTCTTACTTATTTTAATTTTTAGTCTGTCCTTTACAGTTATGTTTTTGGTAGATTAGGCAATAGTTTCTTTTTGCATGAAGACTGATGCATATAATGAGTTAAGCAGTTCTGCTTTCTCTCCACTGCCTATTACTTGATTGCCATCTTCTCTCTTTAGTGAACCATTTGTTTCCTTGACTTTTTTTTTTTTTTGGTTATTTATATGTTTGAAAGTAACTTTTTAAAATTATCTTTGACTTTTGTTGCAAATCTTCATTCATTTTGAGCCTTTGATTTCCTGATTTCATCTTTGCATGTTCTGGCTATTTGCTGATAATCAGCTTTAGTTGTGTGTCCCTCTTTCCATTTTTTGTACCTGTCCTTTTTGTCTTTCAGTGTGTCAGAGAGATCTTTGTGCAGCCATACTGGTTTCTTCTTGAATTTCTTGTTTTTCTTTTTCAGTAGTATTGTGTTGGACTGGGCTTTTATGATCATATTTTTTAGTGTCTCCCAGACACTGCAGAATTTCCCAAACTTCTTGAGTTGTTTTGCCCTTTAGGATTTTCATCCAAGGAACTTTCCCAAACTCTGAGTTTGTTAAAACCAAGCCTTTTAAAATCCAAGTATGATTATGTTCTATTATGTATATTATGTTCTGGCATGATTATGTTCTATTATGTTGAATTCCAATATGACATGGTCACTCTCACCCAAGGTTCCTGTAATTTCACCTCATTCTATCACTTCTTCTGTGTTAGTAAGAATTATGGCCGTCTTTCTAGTTCCCTCCTCTACCTTTTGGACAACAAAGTTGTCAGTTAGGTTGGTCAGGAACATGTTCAATCTCTCAGTTGATGCAGAATTAGTCTTCCTGTTGATGTCAGGGTAATTAAAAAGCCCCATTACTATTGTAGTGTGTCTCCTACATATATTTGTTAGTTGGTTAGCAAAAAGTACATCTACTTTTTCTGCTTGGTTGGGTAGCAGAAGCATTAATTTATTTCTCTTACAAACAATGAAGTAAACCTGTCTTAAGAAATGGGAACTATCACAGAATTACAGAACTATACAATTGGTGGAGATCCCAAGTACAATTGTCTTAGTTAGACTAGAGATGCTAAGTTGCCATGTAATTCAGTTGCTTTATTGCAATAAGCTGATATTTCCAGAATTAAGACTGTTTGGCCTTATTTATACTTTACTTATGTTTTCTTTCAAAAGCAATTCTCTCTCTTCATTTCTTTTATCTTCTCTTATGACTCTCATTTTCTTTTCTCTTCCCCAAACTCTAAATACTTTGTACATAAGTTTCAGCTCTCAGAAATAAAACCCAAAATGCTAGTGAAATGATTTGGATTTATGTAATTAATGAATTTGCTACAGTCTTATGTCTAGAAAACTTAAATATTTTAGAAGTGAGAAGGAGACAATTTGGAGAATTGTCTCAAAGTTGCAGGCCCTATCACCCCATCTCAATTAGTGGCTCCAGAAGAAGGGCAAAGGATTTATTTATACTAAATAAATCAATTTTTGTATTATGCATAATTGCAGGAGATGGCGGTTGTGCAGCAGGGATGAGCTATAGAAGTAATGGTTTCTTACGGAGTGGAGCATGTTTACTGAAGTTTGAAGTCCTGATGGGGAGGATCCAGAAAACAGAGATTATCTCTATCTGTTTTTATAAAACACCCTTCTCTTTGGGTGAATTTGCCAAATTATTTCTATTCTTCTTCTTCTTTAAATTATTTTACTTGAGCAGCTGGGATAAGCAAACTCTGTACTCTGGAAGATTTCCAGTTCATGATCTTCCACACACCATTCTGTAAGCTGGTGCAGAAGTCTTTTGCACGGATCTTGTTGAATGACTTCCTTGCATCCCACAAACCAGACACAGGCAGTGGAATCTACAAAGGGCTCAAGGATTTCAGGTCAGTGAAAGCTATAAGAATTCCTTCTCCAATTCTATATATTAAAAAAAGAAATGCACAAGCTTTTTAATGAGAGGTGCTTTTTAATGTGAGGTCTTTTTGTTATTGGGGGGGGGACAGTGAACTACAACTGAGAATTTAATAGCAACTTTAGGATTCAGGGATGCGGTGGCTCAGTTGCTAAGATGCTGAGCTTGTCAATCAAAAGGTTGGCAGTTCAGCAGCTCGAATCCCTAATGCTGCTTAACGGAGTGAGCTCCTGTTACTTGTCCCAGCTTCTGCCAACCTAACAGTTTGAAAGCACGTAAAACATGCAAGTAGAAAAATAGGGACCATCTTTGGTGGGAAGGTAACAGCGTTCCATGCACCTTTGGCGTTTAGTCATGCTGGCCACATGATCACGGAGACATCTTCGGACAACGCTGGCTCTTCGGTTTTGAAACGGAGATGAGCACCACCACCCCCCAGAGTCGGGAATGACTAGCACATATGTGCGAGGGGAACCTTTACTTTTATCTTTACCTTAGGATTCAGACAGCAGATTTATGGGAAAGGATCACTACCTGGGTGATTCCCTACAGAAAAATATATTATTAGATAAGCATAAATTTGTGGAATCTTAAAATAATCAACTACACTTATTCCTTACCCTGGCTCCAAAAATGGAACCCCCATGTGAATTGGAGGAAGGGGCTTTTATGAATTTGTTCCACCCAGCCAGGAAGAGGGGGAGGTAAAACCACCCCCAGAGCCAAGGCCGCGAGGGAGCTAGGAGCTGTAGTGAGTGAGCGCCTAAACGGCAAGGAGAAAATCCCAAAAGAATACTGGAACCTCAAGGAGGCATTCAGTGAGAGGGGCTTGGATGTGCTCCCACCCCATTGCCCCATGGGCTGCAGCATAGAAATCCTCCCTGGGGTGAAACTCCCTAAGCCTATTTGATGACCCCGCGAGAGCTGGAGGAACTCTGAGCCTTTATTGACAAAAATCTAAAGCGGGGCTTCATCCAACCAGCTAAGCCGTGGGTGGTGTTTTTTTGTGAGGCTTTCTTTGCTTATGTGTCTCAACGCAGTGTGTGTGGAGAATGTTTATCTGCTACAGCTAATGAAGGACATGTTGGCTCATCTGGCCAAAGGAAAAATCTTTACTAAACTGGACTTGAGAGAAGCTTATTACAGAGTCCACATTAAGGAGGAAGATGAGTGGAAAACCACTTTCAATTGCCCTTTGGGTTGCTTCCAGTTCAAGGTGCTCCCATTTGGATTACAAGGGGCACCTGCTGTGTTCATGCAATTGATCAATGAGATGCTTCATGATAATTTGTACAAGGGGATCCTGGTTTACATATATGACATTCTTATTGACACCGAAACTATGGAGGAACATGTGAAGCTAGTGCGCTCAGTCCTGAAACAACTCAGGGCTGCTGAACTGTATGCCAAATTGTGAAAGTGTGAATTTCACCAGGATAAAATTGACTATTTGGGTTACCGCATATCATATGAGGGGATAGAAATGGACCCTGAGAAGGTGCAGACGGTCATAGAGTGGGCGGCCCCTTGCACCAGAAAACAATTGCAAAGCTTTCTGGGTTTTGCGAACTTTTATCAACAATTCATCCCCACCTTTGCTAAAATTGTATTACCCATTATCAACCTTCTAAAGACAAAGGGAGAGGTTAAGCCAAAGCCTAGCCATCCCCTCGAGTGGACAATGGAATGCCAAGCAGCCTTTGAGAAACTTAAGCAGCTGTTTGCAGCCAAACCAGTCATTAAACATCTTGATATGGATGTCCTCTTGGTAGTTCAGGCTGACGCCAGTGACATGACTGTAGGGGCCATGCTATTGCTAGGGCCTTACAACCCTGCACTTACACCTCCAGGAAATTAACTGAAACTGAAAGGAGATGGGCAATGTGGAAGAAGGAAGCATTTGCTGTCCGATGGGCCCTTTTAACTTGGAGGCATTTCCTTGAAGAGGCAAAGCACCCTTTTGAGGTGTGGACTGACCTTAAAAACCTGGAAGCCTTAAAAACACCCCGAAAACTGTCACCAAAGTAAATTCATTGGGCACAACACTTTAACCATTTTAATTTTTCATTGAGCTACCTTCCTGGGGGGAAGAACTTTATGGGGGATGCTTTATCTAGATTGCCCTGGTACAATAGTGCTCGGCCAGAAGTAATCCACCCAGTTATCCCCTCCAAGCAATTTGCTGCTCTGGTGGTCACCAGAACCCAGGAGAAAGTGGACTTCGATCTTCCCAGTGACTTAAGTGAGGAGCTGAAAGGAGAGCTGAAAAGTGATGACTGGTTCCTTCCCACTCAAATGAGTGTACAATGCGAGGTGGCCTAGCATGGATTGGCACTAAACTATACGTCCCCACCGATCTTAGGGGAACTGTGCTGCAATAGGCCCATGATTTGAAAGCTGCTGGACACTTTGGCTTCGTGAAAACTTTACACCTAGTCAAATGGCAGTTCTTGTGGCCCTTGTTGAAAAAGGATATAGAAACCTACGTGGCCAGTTGTCCTGTGTGTGCTTCTGCTAAGAGGCCCCCTGGGAAGCCTGGTGGATTCCTCCAGAGTGTTGCCAGTCCTGATGCCCCTGGGAAGGAAATATCCATGGACTTCATTGTTGAACTACCTGAGAGCGGGGAGAACACAGTCATTCGGATGATCATAGACCTATTTTTCAAGCAGGTGCAATTTGAACCCTGCTCCAAGATCCCTTCCGCAAAAATGCTTGCCAAACTGTTTATCCAACATAGATTACATGGGGTTCCTGACCACATCATTTCGGATAGGGGGGTACAATTTACCTCCCACTTCTGGAGGGAGTTCCTGAAGTTGTTAGGCTCCGCCCAGGGTTTAAGCTCTGCCCACCACTCTCAAACTAATGGGGCCTGTGAACATACAAACTTGGTTATGGAACAGTACCTCAGGTGCTATGTAAACTACCAGCATGACAATTGGGCCAACTTGCTGCCTTTTGCAGAGTTCGCTTACAATAACTCGATCCACAGTAGCACCGGTTTTACCCCATTTAAAGTTACTTCTGGTCAGGATTTCGTACCCATTTCAGAACTGCCCCAGGGGAAACCCCAGATCCCTTCCTTAGTGAACTGGATTGAACAGATTCAATGTATTTGGCCCATCACCTGTAAGGTGCTGACGGAAAAAAGATGGAAGAAATAAAAGAAGAAAACCAAAGATTGGCACAAGCAAATAAAAATCTGGAAGATGCAGTGGCAACATTGGACATGGAGAAAGCCTCATATGTATTAAGACTTCAGAATATACCCGAAGACAGTGAGAAAGTTTTAATGGGACTGGTTTCAAACCTGCTAGTGGAAGCACTGCAAACTGAGAAAGACGTAATAGAAGAAGAGATTGATCAAATTTACAGACTCAACTGAAGCTAAGCAAGAAGACACAAAGTGCTCAGGGAGGTCCATGTTAGATTTGTGAAGAGAACAATAAGAATTGAAATATTGAAAAGAGTGAGAGAAGAACCACTGCAATACAGAAACAAGGAGATCATGGTGCTGAAACAGATCCCTTAGAAGATAAGAGATCTAAGAAAACAATATCAATTCTTGACTCCAAAACTAAATGAAAAAGGAATACATCTAAGATGGCTGGCTCCAGGGGGGAGCCTAATTTATTGGAACTCCAGAAGATATAGATTGGACTTTACATTTAAGGCACAGACTTTTATGAGAGACATGCAAGCATTTTAAAAGGGAAAACACAAGACCCACAAGAAGATAGGGAATTTTAAAAAGAACATGGAGAAGCTGGCAGGAATAGCCAACACTCCAGAAGATAGGCTCAAGATTCGGAAGGATCTTGACATACTTGAACATTGGGTGCTATCTAACAAAATGAAATTCAACAGTGAAAAAAGTAAGGTTTTACATTTAGGGAAGAAAAACAAAATGCACAGGTACAGTATATATGGTACCTTGCTCAATATAGTAACTGTGAGAGGGATCTTGGAGTCCTAGTGGACAACCATTTAGATATGTGCCAGCAGTGTGCAGCAGCTGCCAAAAAAGCCAAAACAGGTCTGGGCTGCATAAACAGAGGGATAGAATCAAGATCATGTGAAGTGTTAATACCACTTTATAATGCCTTGGTAAGGCCACACTTGGAATATTGCATTCAGTTTTGGTCACCACAATATAAAAAAGATGTTGAGACTCTAGAAAGAGTGCAGAGAAGAGCAACAAAGATGATTAGGGGACTGGAGGCTAAAACATATGAAGAACGGTTGCAGGAACTGGGTATGTCTAGTTTAATGAAAAAAAGGACTAGGGGAGACATAATAGCAGTGTTCCAATATCTCAGGGATTGCCACAAAGAAGAGGGAGTCAACTATTCTCCAAAGCACCTGAGGGTAGAACAAGAAGCAATGGGTGGAAACTAATCAAGGAGAGAAGCAATTTAGAACTAAGGAGAAATTTCCTGACAGTTAAAACAATTAATATGTGGAACAACTTGCCTGCAGAAGTTGTGAATACTCCAACACTGGAAATTTTTAAGAAGATATTGGATAACCATTTGTCTGAAGTGGTATAGAGTTTCCTGCCTGGGCAGGGGGTTGGACTAGAAGACCTCCAAGGTCCCTTCCAACTCTGTTATTCTATTCTATTCTAAATAATGACAGAAGAGACAGTGATACAAAGTGAAGAAGAAGACAAAGAGAAAGAAAATACAGACCAATAAGAAGAGGGACCAATAAAAGAACAAAAACAGAAAAGAACCACTAGGAAACCAAACCCTAAATATAATTATGCAAGATGGAGAAAGGAAAGGGGATCCTCTCAATGAATATAAGTGGACTAAACTCTTCTTCTAAAAGATTTTTTTTTTACAAAATTATGAAAATTGGACACAGAAATAATTTGCCTGCAAAAAACACACATAAAGAAACAACACAATAAACTCTTAGAACGCTCCCAAAATGGGAAACTATATTAAGGAACAAGACAAGGATGCCCCCTGTTGCCTTTACTATTTATATTGACTTTGGAAGTCTTGAACATATTAGACAAAATCCAGAAATTAAAGGAATGGAGATAAGAGAGGAAAGATATAAATTACAAGCATTTGCAGATGATTTGGTATTCATTGTATAAGAACCATTAGAGACAATTCCTAAACTATTAAAAAAAAAGAGGAATATGGAAAGGTAGCAGGGCTAAAAATAAATAGAGAAAAAACTAAAATTATAGTCAAAAACCTTACACAAAAACAAAAAGAAAAATTGGCAAAAAAAGTGGACTTACAAATAGTAAAAGTTAAATACTTGGGAATATGTTTAACAGCAAGATATGCAATGATAAAAGAAGACAATTATATAAAACTAATTAAGCAAATAAAAGTAGATTTGGAAAAATGGAAAAATCTCCATCAATCAATGTTGGGAAGGATTGCTACTGTAAAAATGAATATCCTACCAAAATTGCTTTTCCTGTTCCAAACAATAAAAATTGAAAAGAAATTCTTTGATGATTTGAATAAACTGGTCTTGAAATTTATCTGGCAAGGAAAAAAAGCGATAATTAAATTGAAAACAGTACAAGATTCTAAAGAAAATGGAGGGTTTGGGTTACCAGACTGGTACCTATACTACCAAGCATGTGTGATAACATGGCTAAAAGAATGGATAACCTCAGGCACAAGAGACTGCTATATTTAGAAGGATATGATTTACAACTGGGATGGCACAGTTCTTTCTTCTTATGGTATGAGAAGAATAAAATTCACAGATACTTTCAAAATCACTACATAAGAAACTCACTATTATCTGTATGGGGAAAAATAAAATCTAAGATATATTTGAAAATCCCAGAATGGCTCTCAGTGATGGAAGCCTCAAATTTACATACCCAAATCTGGTGAAGTTTGAAAAAAATTGTGATATATAAAGACATTGGACATTGAAGGGAAATTAAAATGTAAGCAAGAGCTTGAAGACCAGGGTATTATACTATCATGGTGGCCTCAATTGCAAATACAATCTTAGATATGAGAAAGATATGAGAAAGTATGGCTTCTATAAAGGACAAACACCCTTTGATCAGATACTGTTGAACTCTGATGAAAAACACATAAGATCTATAATTTCTTACTAAACTGGAAAATGGAGGATGAACAAGTAAAAGACACAATGGTACAATGCAGGGGTGAAATGCTCCCGGTTCGGACCGGATCGCCTGATCCGGTAGCGATGGAGGCAGGTGGTTCGGAGAACCGGTAGCAAAAATCCCTGCCCCCCCTCATGCCCAGCTGAGCTAGATAATCATCAGAGGCTTTTTTTTTAATTTTTAAAAGCATTTTTTCTACAATCTTTTTGGCAGAAAAAATGCTTTTAAAAGTAAAAAAAAAAAGCCTTTGCCGATCAGGCAACTCAGCTGGGATCGTCAGAGGCTTTTAAAAGCATTTTTTTTACAATCTCTTCGGCTGAAGAGGTTGTAGAAAAAATGGTTTTAAAAGAAAAAAAAAGTTGGCCATGCCCACTCAGTCACATTACCCCCACACACACACCAAGCCACGCCCACAGAACCGGTAGTAACAAATTTTAGATTTCACCACTGGTACAATGGGAAAAAAATTTTTGGATAACATCCAGTAGTGGCCAAAATGGTTGAAATCTTTTGGGAAAAGTGTATTTTCTAAAACTAGCTAATAACACCAGGTTTTTTTGGAGTGGTATTTATTTTATTTTTATTTTATTTTATTTTGAATTTGTATACTGCCCTTCTCCCTGAGGACTCAGGGCGGTGAACAGCCAAGTAAAAACATCAAATACAAATATTAAAATACAATTAAAAGATATATATAAATTTGGCCCCATTAATTAAAAACGATAAACAAAACAATTAAAAACACTTAAAAAATTAGGCCAGCCCGGCTTGCTGGAAAAAGAAGGTTTTAAGGACACGGCGGAAGGCACTGAGGTATTGGATTCTCCTTATCTCTGGGGGCAACTGATTCCAGAGGGTAGGTGCCTCCACAGAGAAGGCCCTCCCCCTGGGGGTCACCAGCCTGCACTGTTTGGTTGATGGCACCCCGAGGAGGCCCTCTCTGTGGGAGCGCACGGGTCGATGGGAGGTCATCGGTGGCAGCAGGCAGTCTCGAAGATAGCTAGGCCCTATGCCATGGAGCGCTTTAAAGGTGATAACCAACACCTTGAAGTGCACCCGGAAGACCACCGGGAGCCAGTGCAGCTCACGCAGGAGCGGTGTTACATGGGAGCGCCATGCTGCTCCCGTCACTACCCACGCTGCTGCGTTCTGGACCAGTTGGAGCCTCTGACTGCTCTTCAAGGGGAGCCCAATGTAGAGAGCATTGCAGTAGTCAAGGCGAGAGGTGACGAGGGCATGAGTGACTGTGCACAGGGAATCCCGATCAAGAAAGGGCCGCAACTGGCGAATCAGGCGAACCTGACAAAAGGTCCCCCTGGTTACAGCCATCAGATGTTCCTTCAAGGACAGCTGCGTATCCAGGAGGACTCCCAGATTGCAAGCCCTCTCTGTGGGGGCGAACGACTCGCCCCCAATAGTCAGTGATGGAGTCAACTGACTATATCGGGATGCCGGGAACCACAGCCACTCAGTCTTGGAAGGGTTGAGCCTGAGCCTGTTCCTCCCCATCCAGATCCACACAGCCTCCAAGCACTGGGACATCACTTCAAGGGCATCGTTGGGGTGGCCTGGGGTGGAGATGTACAGCTGGGTGTCATCAGCGTACTGGTGGTATCTCACCCCAAAGCCACGGATGATCTCGCCCAGCGGCTTCACATAAATGTTGAACAGGAGGGGTGAGAGGACCGATCCCTGAGGCACTCCACATATAAGAGGCCTCGAGGTCGACCTCTGCCCCCCTGCCAACATGAACTGCGACCAGTCGGAGAGAAAGGAGAACCACCGTAACACGGTGCCCCCCATCCCCAACTCTTCCAACCAGTGCAGCATGATACCATGGTCGATGGTATCAAAAGCCGCTGAGAGATCTAACAGGACCAGAACAGAGGAGCAACCCCTGTCCCGAGCCCTCCAGAGATCATCAACCAATGCGACCAATGCCGTTTCTGTGCTGTGCCCAGGCCTGAAACCCGACTGGAATGGATCTAGATAGGAAATTGCGGAAATTGTCACGCGACCACACTCTCAACAACCTTCGCCATGAAGCGAAGGTTGGAGACAGGACTATAGTTAGCCAATATTGCCGGATCCAGGGGCGGCTTCTTGAGGAGAGGCCTCACCACCACCTCTTTCAAGGTGGCGGGGAAGTGACCCTCACTCAACGAAGCGTTGATAACACCCTGGAGCCAGCCTCGTGTAACCTCCCGGGAGGCCAGTACCAACCAGGAGGGACACGGGTCCAGTAAACATGTGGCCGCATTAAGTCTCCCCAAAATCCTGTCCACATCATCGGGAGTCACAGCATCAAACTCCTCCCAGGTAACATTCTCAAATATATATATATAAAATTATATATCAATCAAAAGATAATTTAATCAAGAATGTAATGCTAGGGACGATTGGCATTGGTTCGCTGAACTGGTAGCAATCACCCCTGGTTACTAGCCTCGCCAGTCGCCTTGCCTGCTCAGCTCACCAAAGGTAAGCAATGCATGCCGCCCACTCACCCCTCACCTTGGGTTGGGGGCTGGAGCCCAGGGATGCGCCATTCCTCAAGGCCCCAGAGCCACTGCCCACTCGCTTCAACCAGGTCAGGGAATGCACCATTCCCCAGCTCCAGCCTTACCCCAGAGCTATCACCCGCTCACCACCCAATGCCCACTCTCCCTTTGCCACGCGGCACGTCCTTATCTTCCTCCTGTGGCTGGCTGCCAGGGAAGGCAAGCCAGGGCTGAGCTGTCGCCGCTGAGCTCCAGCACCTGGAGGTGCTTTTTTGGTGCGCCTGGTGGCACTTCTTATGCCAAAAGATGCAGTGGCTGCAGGCTTCTTGCAAGTGAAAGTTACTGGAGCTGCTCCCCTTCTTGAAAGTGCCACCACCATCGCCGCCCTCTTCCATGCGCCGGCCGTGCATGCATACCCCGTTTATTCAGTCATCATTCATCAGTGGCAGATTGGGTGTGCGCATGCAGGCATCTCGCGGCAAGGGCAGAATAGAAATTTTTAAAAAATTCCTACTGGGTTCTGTGGGTTTGGCTTGGTGGGGGGAGTCAATGTGACTGAGTGGGCATGGCCAACTTGATGTCACTCACAGCCACGCCCACTCAGTCACAGGAGTGGCCGCCCACCAAGCCACAGAACCGGTAGGGAAAAAATTTAATTTCACCACTGAGTTACAGTATAAAGAAGAAAAGTAAAACACAGAGAAAAAACAAGATATACAAAAATTATGATGTCAGTTAATACTTACTTGGGTAACCTTTAGCATGAATTACAGCCTTACAACGTCTTCCCATGGAGTGAACCAAGTCTTTTAGTTCTGCAGCTGTTATAATGTGAAACCAAGATTGAATGTTTGGGTCTATTAACTGGGTTGCTTCTCACTAACAAGTTTCTTTAGTCGGTTCCATAGATTTTCAGTTGGGTTAAGGTCTGGGCTATTCCCAGGCCATTCTAGCAGTGGAATATGATTATCTTAAACACACACAAAAAAGTGTTATTAACAGTGGTGGGATTCAATTTTTTTAACAACCGGTTCTGTGGGCGTGGCTTATTTGGGTTAGCGTGGCTTGGAAGTCATGTGACTGGGTGGGCGTGGCTAGCTGATCATGTGACCAGGTGGCCATGGCTATGTGTATAGGGACTACTCAGAGGCTGAAAGAAGTCATTTCTGACGGGTCCTCGCACTTTTGACTGGTCCTCACATTTATGACCATCCTCACATTTATGCCTGTTGCAGCATTCTTAACAACCATGTCACTCATTTCACAACTGCTTCTCTTCACCATGGTGACAAGATAAGGCGCAAAACGTAAATTTGAGGACAGTCGTAAGTGTGAGGACCAGTCAAAAGTGCGAGGACTGGTCAAAAATAACTTTTTCAGCCCTCTGAATAGTCCATATGCACAAAAGGACTACCCAGAGGGCTGAAAAAAGTGATTTCTGACAGGTCTTTGCACTTTTGACCAGTCCTCGCACTTATGACTGGTCATTATTTATGTCCGTTGCAGCATTCTTAACAACTGTGTCACTCATTTCACAACGGTGCTTCATGTGACCGGGTGGCCGTGGCCAGGTGGTCATGTGGCATCGCTTCTTTGCCCTAATGACAGTTTGCTGCAATGGTCATAAGTGTGAAAAACGGTCATAAATCACTTTTTCCAGTGCCATTGTAACTGTTGTAAGTCAAGGATTACCTGTACAAAAATACAAAAAGCTTCTTTGCTTGCAAAAAGCTGCCCTAAATACCAATCATCAGATTAGAAATACCTGCAAACTGGAGTTACAAATCAGGGACGGTGCCAGAGCACCTTGAGGAATTAAAATAGTTAAAATGCAATGATAATAACTATCAGCAGCCAACTCTTGCTCATAAAGTGAAACCCTTTAGCAGAGAGGTCATTTAAGATCTCCAGAATGAAGCAAAGGAGCAAACAGAGTATCTGTTGCTTGTTAAACCAATTACCAGAACAAATAGACACAGAACTAGTCAGATTTCCAAAATTGCTTCTTTTCAGGAACAGAGATTAACATTTTTCCTTCCCAAAAAGCTGAATAGGGAAAATTATCTCATCACTATTTATTTTATTTCGAATTTATATACCTCACCTTCTCCCAAGGGACTCAGGGCGGTGTACAGCCAGATAAAAAACATATTATTATTATTATTCAGAGAGGAAATATATTCTCATTTGGATATCACTTCTGGATTTTGTGCTTCTGATGAAAAAAAATGAAACTTCGACTTTGGTTTTGTTGACCAAAAATATTTCTTATTATAGAATATTAATGTGTAAAAGCAAAAAGTTGAGGGAATGTTTTTATCTTGTACTGTGTTAAGAAGAGTCATAAATCAATGCCTTTCTTTTCTTTTTTTCCCACCCCTTTTTCCCCATTCCTTTTTCTTCCCTTAATTTCCTATTTTGTTTTATATAATAAAACAAATAAAAAATTGTAAAAAAAAAAAAAAAAGAATCATGGCACATAATTCTTTATTGGGATAAAATATTTTTCCTTTTTTAACAAAAAATTTCAGTATCTGATATAATGGGAAGTTTTGTTCATTGTAATTCATGTTAGAAAATATTTTTTAAAAACACCATATATATATATATACCTATATAGTCCAATTTACCTGTAAGGAACTAGATGTCCTTTCTTTCTTTCAGTAATGTGAAATTGGAAGAAACCTATTCCAGTAGGGAGGTGGACAAAGCTTTTCAGAAGGCCAGCCAGGAGCTGTTCAAGCAGAAAACGCAGCCCTCACTTTTCCTTTCTGCCCGCAATGGCAACATGTATACTCCATCAGTCTATGGCTGCCTGGCATCTCTCTTGGCCCAGTAAGTTATAGGCCTGATCTCACACTACAGGAGTCAATGGGAACGTTCGATTCCCTTCTATTCTTCAATATACTGCATTAAGAGTAGTATATTAAAGTTTTATAAATGTTATGTAACAATTAAATGGCTTCGTTGCTTATTAAAATCTGTAGAAATGAATTCTTCTAAATGCATCCAGATATATTGGTGGTCCCTAATATTGTTACAAAATGAACTAATTTTTATCCAAACAATACATTTTATATTTTTATATATTTTATATGCAACATTTATTTTTTCCTTTTTAATAAAAATCACATCAATGTTAGATATTTAGATTTACCGTATTTTCCGGTCTATAAGACGACTGGGCATATAAGACGACCCCCGACTTTTCCTGTTAAAATATAGGGTTTGGCTATACTCGCTGTATAAGATTACCCCTCTTCCAATGCACACCAAATAAAAATTAAAAAACATCAGATTTGATTTCAATATTGTAATTTTAATTCAAATGCTTATGACATGCAGGAACTTAGCAGGAAAACTGTCACTTATAAACATAAGGCTGTTTGTCATCAAACATGTAAACATAAAACCGTGCAATTGGATTAAACTTTTCCTAATTCACTCTAAAGCTGAAAGGAAGGATAAAACAATAAACCCATGGGAGCTGCCATGCTGTTTGTTTTCTAAGCTGTCAACCACACTGGAACTGATGATGATAGGAGGAAGATAACAAACAATAGAGAGAGAGCAAGTGCCGGGCAAGTCCCTGGCACTTTACACACACCCAACACAACACAACTGGCTCACCCACAATGTAAAAGCAGCTGTGTTAGACTCAAAATGGCCCCTGCAACAAGCAGGAACCTCACATAGCCACAAAAAACCCAAAAACTCAACCTTCACACTTTACACACACAAAATTCCACATACAGTTTTATGAGATTTTGTGTGTTTGTGTAGTTAGAGTGAAACACTACAGAAACACACTAAATCTCAGAAAGCTGCACAAATATTATTTTATTTTAATTTATTTTTATTTTTATATGAAAGCAGCTAAATTTAAAACTTCCTAAACTTTAAATGGCTAGGTCTAAAAAAAAAAAAACTAAAAAAAACCCCAATTAACTATTTTTTTTCAAGCTCCCAAAGGGGAAAAAAACTTACCCAATAGAACAGGGGTCTCCAACCTTGGCAACTTTAAGACTTGTAGACTTCAACTCCCAGAATTCCTCAGCCAGCTTTGCTTTGCTGGCTGAAGAATTCTGGGAGTTGAAGTCCACAATGCCCTGCCTGCTTGATTGCAGCCAGGGAGATTCAGTTGCTTGCTGATGCAATGGATTGCAGGCAAGCAAAGCTAGACAAACGTTGCGACTAGCAGCTAAAGTAAGCAAGCTGGAGGGGGGGGATTTTAAATGGCTTTTTTAAAAAAATGATTTTTAAATGGCTCTGACGATCCAAGCTGAGTTGCCTGATTAGCAGGCAACTCAGCTGGGATGGTCAGAGCTTGGCTCGTCAGAGCCTTTCGGGCTGGTCTGCCTGGTATAGGGGAATGACACCCGGCATATAAAATGACCCCCGACTTTTGAGAAGATTTTCATGTGTTAAAAAGTCATCTTATACGCCGGAAAATACGGTAACTGTTTATTGCTCTGTTTAGAAGTGGGTAGCTTAATTTTTTGCTTGAAATTGAGTTATAGTAATCATTTATCCTTTCGATATTGACATTCTATGTGTATTTTATGCATTATTTTGTTCTTTCTAGAGAAACAAATACATTTAAGTGTTAATTAGAAGGTCAATAACCCTACCATGGTCTCAAGATTTCTAGACATTTTTGCATCCCATCCATGTCAGCATAAATTAGCACAATTTATAATTTTCATCTTCAGAAAGGAATAGTGACACAATATGCAGATTCAACAAGCTATCGGAGAAAAAAATATGGTCTTTCCACTGAGATTTTATTTATTCTACATTTTTGCAGGTATTCTGCCAAGCAGCTGGCTGGATCCAGAATTGGGGTTTTCTCCTATGGCTCAGGATTGGCTGCCAGCATGTTTTCCCTGAAAGTATCCCAGAACTCTGCTCCAGGTAAGTCTTTTAGAGCAGATTAGGAAATCTTTTTTATTTCTTCCCACACAGAAACCGGAAGAGCAGCCACCCAGTGCACATGTGCGTGCCGGGAAGATGATCTTCTGATTTCTGCCACGTGCATGTGCACCGGCCACCTTGTCTTCCGGTTTCTGGTGTGCATACGCACATGAAGATCAGCTGCCCGGTGCACGTGTGTGCACCGGAAACTGGAAGATCATCTTCCTGGTGCATGCATGCGCACTGGGCAGCAGCTCTTCCGGTTTCTAGCACTCCCACGCATGTGAAGGCCAGCTGGCCAGCGCGCATGCAATGCGTGCACCAGAACCTGGAAGGGCAACGGGCAACAGCTCGCATGCCCGGAGAGATGGCTCTGCATGCCACTTCTGGCATGCATGCCATAGGTTCGCCATCACGGCTTTAGAGGTCCTCAAACATTGATCTGCCCTAAAGTCTCTCATTAATGAAATATAGTATGGCAGGAGTGAATTAGCAGTCTTTGCATGACCAAGGACTGTACTTTACTGAAAAAGGGCCGAAGGCACAAAATGGGCTGGAGCACACATATCAGCAGGGCTGAAAATAGAGGAAAATTTGCATTTGTCTAAGGCAAATGGGATAAGCCTAGGAAATCCAACACAGTGATATTTTGCATACTTTCTTTATTTGTAGGGCAATCTAAATCTGAACTGAATGTTTGTACTAGTATTGGATAAGAGTTTGGAAGCAGGTTCATGGCATAGAGGAGAAACAGCCAGGCATATGGATGTTAAACAAGTGATCATACATATTGCACTTAGCAGAATAAGAATTGAAGCTTGCTTCAAGCAATGATAAGTGAGGGGGGAGAGAACAATGCTTTCCCAAGAGGAGTTGTCAGATCCCTAAAAGTGATACTACCATTCAATTGGGAGAGGGGCTTGGATTCGATTTATTAGCATTGCCTGTGTCAACAGATATTTTACAACCTATATTCTGGTGCAGAAGCGCCTTGAGAACTCCTTACCTTTGGGGAATGTTTGTTTATTTATATATTTATTTATTTATTTATTTATTTATTTATTTATTTATTTATTAAATTTATATACCGCCCTATTCCTGAGGGACTCAGGGCGGTGAACAGCGAACGATAAAAATACATGTAATACAAACGTTAAAAAAAACCAATTAAAATATACTAAACACTCTGGTCCTAGATAATTCAAGACATCCCAGTTTAAAATAAAATCAAAAGCAATATAAAGGGAAAGTTAGGCCAGGCCGGCCTGCTGAAACAGGAATATTTTGAGGGCATGGCGGAAAGTGCGCAGATCCGGAATCTTCTGTATCTCTGGGGGGAGCTCGTTCCAGATGGTGGGTGCCCTCACAGAAAAGGCTCTCCCCCTGGGGGCCGCCAGTCGACACTGTTTGGCTGACGGCACCCTGAGAAGCCCCTCTCTATGGGAGCGTACTGGGCGGTGAGAGGCTATTGGTGGCAGAAGGCGATCTCGTAAGTACCCCGGTCCTAAGCCATGGAGCGCTCTAAAGGTGGTAACTAAGACCTTGAAGCGCACCCGGAAGACCACAGGGAGCCAGTGCAGCTCGCGCAGGAGGGGAGCCACATGGGAGCGCCATGCTGCTCCCATAACTACCCGCGCGGCCGCATTCTGGACCAGCTGGAGCCTCCGGGTGCTCCTCAAGGGGAGCCCCATGTAGAGAGCATTACAGTAGTCCAGGCATGAAGTGACGAGGGCATGAGTGACCGTATTTAATGAGTCCCGATCCAGAAAGGGACGCAACTGGCGAATCAGGCGAACCTGATAAAAAGACCTCCCGGCCACAGCTGTCAAGTGTTCTTCTAAAGACAGCCGTGAGTCCAAGAGGACGCCTAAGTTGCGAACCCTCTCCGTGGGGGGCAATGACTCATCCCCAATAGTCAGTGATGGCACCAACTGACTATATCGGGACGTCGGAAACCACAGCCACTCGGTCTTGGATGGATTGAGCCTGAGTCTGTTCCTCCCCATCCAGATCCGTACAGCCTCCAGGCACCGGGACATCACTTTAAGGGCATCATTGGGGTGGTCCGGGGTGGAGATGTATAGCTGAGTATCATCAGCATACTGATGATACTTCACCCCAAAACCACGGATGATCTCACCCAGCGGCTTCACATAAATGTTGAACAGAAGGGGTGAGAGAACTGACCCCTGTGGCACCCCACATACAAGGGGCCTCGGGGTCGACCTCTGCCCCCCTGTCAACACAGACTGCGACCGATCAGAGAGAAAGGAGGAGAACCACCGCAACACGGTGCCCCCCACCCCTAACTCTTCCAACCGGTGCAGCATGATACCATGGTCAATGGTATCAAAAGCTGCTGAGAGGTCTAATAGGACCAGGACAGAAGAGCAACCCCTGTCCCGGGCCCTCCAGAGATCATCTACCAATGCGACCAATGCCGTTTCTGTGCTGTATCCAGGCCTGAAGCCCGACTGGAACGGATCTAGATAAGCCGATTCATCCAAGTACTGAGGAAGCTGTCGCACTACCACACTCAACAACCTTCGCAACAAAGCAAGGTTGGAGACTGGATGGTAATTAGCCAACACTGCTGGGTCCAGGGAAGGCTTCTTGAGGAGAGGCTTCACCACCGCCTCTTTCAAGGTGGCGGGGAAGGCACCCTCTCTCAAGGAAGCATTTATAATCCCCTGGAGCCAGCCTCGTGTAACCTCCCGAGAGGCCAGCACCAGCCAGGAGGGACACGGGTCCAATAAACATGTGGCCGCGCTCAGTCTGCCCAGTATCTTGTCCACGTTTTCCGGAGTCACAGAATCAAACTCTTCCCAGGTAATATTCTCAAGACTTGCCTCCATCCTCCCTCCCGAATCTACCCAGTCAGAGTCCAAATTTCCCGAATCTGAGCGATTTTGTCATACAGATATTGTACAAAGTCCTCGGCTCTACCCTCCAAGGGGTCCTCCCATGCTTCCTGGTGGAGCAGGGAGCGGGTCACCCTAAACAGGGCGGCCGGGCGATTATCTGATGACACAATAAGAGCGGAAAAATAGTTACACTTTGCCGCTTTTATTGCCACCAGGTAGGTCTTAATATGAGACCTTACCAGTGTTCGGTCAGATTCAGAACGGCTGGCCCTCCAACTGCTCTCCAGGCGTCTTTTCCGGCGTTTCATCTCCCTCAGCTCCTCGGTGAACCAGGGAGCCAGGTGAGATCGACGCCAGGTTAGAGGCCGCAAAGGCACGACCTGGTCCAAAGCTCCAGCGGCCGCCCTATCCCAGGCAGCCACTAGGTCTTCAGTCGAGCCGTGTGCCAGAGCCTCAGGAAATGGCCCAAGCTCCGTCTGGAACCTATCCGGGTCCATCAGGTGCCTGGGGCGGAGCCACCTCATCGGTTCCGCCTCCCTGCGGCGGGGTGTGGCGGTTCAAAGGTCAAAGCGAAGGAGGGAGTGATCTGACCATGACAAGGGCTCGATCACTATATCCCCTATCTTGAGACCACTCAGCCACCGACCAGAGACAAAAACCAGGTCCAGCGTGTTTCCCCCCGTGTGAGTAGGACCATGAACTAATTGGGTCAGGTCCATGGCCGTCATGGAAGCCATGAACTCCTGAGCCACCTCAGACGCCTCACCGACGGATGGCAGGTTGAAGTCCCCCATGACCATAAGCCTAGGGGTATCAATCGCCACCGCGGCTATAACGTTGAGTAGTTCAGGCAAGGCCGCTGCCACGTGGCAGGGAGCCAGGTATGTAACCAGCAGGCCCATCTGCACCCCATGACCCCACTTCACAAGGAGGGACTCACATCCGGCCGTCTGAGGAACAGTGGCCTCCCTTGGACCAAGACCCTCTTTAATGATAACTGCCACCACCACCCCGCCCCTTCCCTGTGACCTTGGCTGATGAAATGCCCGGAAACCGGGTGGGCACATCTCTACGAGAGGTACTCCCCCCTCCTGGCCCAACCAGGTCTCCGTAATACCCACCAGGTCCGCTCCCCCCTCCTGAACAAGATCACAAATGAGGGGGGCTTTATTTACCACGGACCTGGCATTGCATAGCATCAGCCGAAGGCCCAGGGCCTGAGGGTCTGTGCCACCTGGGGAACGAGAAGAGCATTGGGGGCTGGAGCGTGCCACCGCTTGAAGACAGTGAGCGTGCACTCCCGCAACTTGATGTGGCCCCCTACTCCTGCCATATCTGCCCCTCCCACCTACAGTACTGATGTAATGTCTATCAACAGCACAAGCTCTAACCCTCTCTTTGGCCCCGGATTCTGCATCTCCTCCGCCGTGCTCTTCAGATGGACTAGATCCCGTCCCTCACGGGTTAATCCCTGAACCCATACAACCCACCCCCCTCCCGGAAGGCCCCCCAGCCTCATTATTTACATTGGAAACCACCCTCCTCCCAGATCCCCTTAAAATAGAATTTGAAAAACTATCTAAAAAACCCCAAAGCTTCCGGTTCTTAGCATACCACCTCTCGGGGTTCCAAAACCCGTCCTCGAGGGCGGCCTTAGATAACTGGGAGGGCCAAACTTGCGAGAGGGGGGAATCTCGCAGTGCTAGGAGCTCTGTTATTGAATACATCGGAGGTGAGATAGAATTGGAGGCGATGAAAGGCCATTTTCTTCTTAAGGTGTTAAAGATGGTTTAAAACAGATGGTTAAGACATGTTTATGATGGCCATGTGGGTTATTTCACTTTAAAGGATAACAGAGGATAGCAATGGGAATGCATGCTTATCTGGTTCTCAGGGCAGCTGGTAAAGAAAACATCTTCACACGTATATTGGCTAAAATCTGCATTCTGGCTAAAGGGAGGGGTCTCTATTGCTTTAATCCTACTTTTCTTGCCTAAGGATATTCAGACATTGCTTTGATTCCTTTGCTATCACTTCTACTTAATAAAAGGTTCCTTTTGAAATACTCTGTTTCAAGAGTTTTCACTTTCTTAAGTTAGAGGTAGAGGCAATCCTTACAGAAAGCAACGTCTGCAAAACGGTCAACCCAGAGAAGCATTCTTCGTTTTACTGAGGGGACCTTGCAAACCATGTCCGATCGAAGCAGGGACCTGGGAGAAGCCAAATGCTGGGGGAAGACATCAACCACCACCCAGCCGGATGCCTGTTTCGTACACCCCATCGGAGAGGATGAGGTAACCCTGGAGAATCCTGAAAAGCCCAGCTGGTCAATTGGCATCGGGAAGAAAGCTGGGATGAGAGAATCAGAGGAGTCACCCTCAGCTGTAGTAACCGAAAACCGGGGTGGAAACTGGAACTAGAAGCCCTCGCTGACCAGGGGGAACTAATCGAAGCACCACTGAGGGAGGATCGTCTGAAGAGGCATATAACCCAATTGGTGATGGAAACTTTGGAAAATCTCAATATCCAAGGGGAGCCAGGATGACAGCCAAGGAGCATGGAAAGGGCACCAGCCACGGATGAGGCCAGGGGAGGCATCCCCCTCTGGAGCCTACCTATCGAGCAGATGGCACAGCAGCAGTGGCAGAAGATCTAGCAAACCCTCCCCTCCAGGCAGCACACACACTGGCGCCCATTCCCAACCAGCCCCGAGTCCAACAACTGGAAAGAGAAATTCCTTCCCTTGTGGTGAAGTTTGATGGGGATCCACAACAATTAGGATTCTTTGTGGCACACGTGCTCACCTAAATGCAAGAATACGGGCATGATTTCCAAATCCAAGGATCCCAAGTGTGAAATATGACCCTAGCCCTAGAGGGAGCCACTGCCAGATGGATGGTGACCCTGCATAACGCCGATGCACCAGAACTGTGGGATTTTGACCATTTCTTTTTTTGGGGGGGGGGGAATTTTTTTTATTTTTAAACAAAACTTAAAATATAAAACAATTATCATCCATTACAATTACAGAAAGTGTATTGATCAGTTATGAATCTTTTGTGATTAATCCTCTATCCCACATTTTCTTATTTAACAATTTATTACATTATTGTTCTCATTTACCAATTATTTAACAGTAAATTGTCCTCTATAGGGGGGGGAAAAACCCTTTATATATTTTATTATCTTATCCATTTCATATTTCATATTTCATTTCCATTCTTTCTTGTCTAACCATTGATAAAATAAATCCCATATCAAATAATATTGTTTATCTTCTTGTTCCCTAATTTCAAATGTCAATTTACTCATTTCAGCACACTCCAAAATTTTCTTGATAACGTCGTCATCCGTGGGTATCTTCTCACCTTTCCAGTTTCTAGCAAATACAATTCTAGCCGCAGTTAAAACATTCACAATTAAATATCTCATTTCTCTATTGTATATTTCTGGTAAAATCCCCAATAAAAATATCTCTAGTTTAAAGTCAATATGTTTCTTTGTCATTTTTTCCAACCATTTGTGGATTTTAGTCCAATATTTTTTAGCTTCTGCACATGTCCACCACATATGGTAATATGAGCCTGGAGTCTGATGACACTTCCAATATTTCTCCGATTTATTCTTGTACATTCTGGCTATTCTCGCCGGGGGTAAATGCCACCTGTAAAACATCTTATACAAATTTTCCTTATATGCTGTTGACATTGTCATTTTATAATTCTGCAACCATAATTTTTCCCATTTCTCTAAGTCAATCCCATGACCCACATTTTTCCCCCATGCAATCATTGTTTCTTTAACTTGTTCTTCTGCCAATTTTACTTCTAATAAATGACTGGACAATTTTTTAATTACATGGTCAGCAGAACCTGTTAAGATTTTGTTTAAGTTTGTCAAGTTACTATAAAAACCCTCCTTTTTAAAATCTTCATTATATCTAGACTGTATTTGCATATATGAAAACCAATCCATTTCAAGCTCTTGTTCTTCTAATTCTTGCTTCGACTTAAGTTCACCCCTTTCATTTAATAATTCACCATACCTAACAATTTGTTCCTTCCTAAATGTTATTGCGTGTGAGACTCCTTCAATAGGTGATAACCAGACTGGAATTTTTAAATAGTAACATTGTTTGATCTTCTCCCAGTTTAATAGCAAAAACTCTCGTATCATATGTCTTCTGAAATAACCCTGTACTTTTGTACTTTTATACCACATAAAAGCGTGCCAACCCAACAGTAAATCATGTCGTTCTAAGGTCAACAATCTAATATTCCTTAGTGTTATCCATTCTTTAATCCACATCAAGTTACAAGCTTGATAATACAATTCCCAATCCGGCAAACCAAAACCTCCTCTTGATCTAACATCTTGCATCAATTTTAGTTTTATCCTTGCCTTTTTGCCCTGCCATATATATTTTAACACCATTTTATTTAAATCTTCAAAAGATTTTTTCCCCAACTTAATTGGAATTGTCTGAAACAAGTATAAAAGTCTGGGCAGTATATTCATTTTAATAGTTGATATTCTCCCTATCAATGATAGCTGCAAATTCTCCCATTTTGTTAGGTCTGTCGCTATCTGTTGTTTAAGCTTATCATAATTATTCTCCTTAAGAGTACCACATCTTGCTGTCAAATGTATTCCCAGATATTTAACCTTATTCGTGACCTGCATCCTTGATATTTCCGCCAATTCTTCTTTGTTTTTTTAACATATTTTTTGTCAACATCTTCGTTTTGTCTTTATTTATTTTCAAACCAGCCACTTTCCCAAAGTCTCCTATTTTGTCTATCAATTTGTTTACAGATTGAAGTGGTTCTTCCAAGATAAACACCAGGTCATCAGCAAATGCTTGCAATTTATATTCTTGATTTTGAATTTTCATTCCTTTTATTCCTTTTTCTTCTCTGATATTTCTGTTTAGTACTTCTAATGTTAACACAAACAACTATGGTGACAATGGGCATCCTTGTCTCGTTCCTTTTTGTATTTCAATAGATTCTGTCATCTCTCCATCATTATTTTTGCTGTTTGTTTATAATATATAGCTTCTATAGCTTGAACAAATTTTTCTCCAAAGCCCATCTGTTTCAATTGTAGTATCATAAATCGCCAGTTCACATTGTCAAAGGCTTTCTGTGCATCTAAAAACATCAAAGTCATTTGCTTTTCTGGGTGTTGCATCATAATATTACAATGTATCCAAAATTATCCTCCAATTATCTCTAATCTGCCTTTTTGGCAGAAATCCATTTTGGTCCGGGTATATAAAATTATTTAAATATCTTTTAAGTCTTTCTGCTAGTATTGTAGCGAAGATTTTATAGTCTGAGTTTAGCAAGGATATTGGCCTATAGTTTTTGACTTGTTGTAGATCAGTATCTTCTTTTGGAATAAGTGTAATATATGCTTCTAACCATGAGTTGAGTATTTCCTTCTGTAACATTACTTCATTCTTCATTCATAATTTCTAGTAATGGGAGACTCAGTGATTCCTGCAAAGTCTTATAATATTCCGCCGGTAATCCATCTGGACCTGGTGCTTTCCTACTTTTTTCTTTTTTAATTGCTTCTGTCAACTCCATCATTGTTATATTCCCTTCTAACATCATCTCAACATCTTTTGGAATCTGAGGTAAATTCGCCTTATGTAAATATTGTTTAATATTTTCCTCTTCTATCTTTTCTTTTTCATATAGTTTTTTATAATAGTCTTGTACAATGTTCTTCTTCTCCTCATTTCCAAATCTAATTTGTCCTTGATCATCTATTAACTGTGTTATTTTCCTTGAGTTTCTTTCTTTTTTCAATTTATATGCTAGCCATCTGCCTGGTTTATTAGCATCTTCAAAATATTTCTGTTCAGCGTTCCTGATTTTTTGTGCTAGCTCTTCTTTCTCTAATAATCCCATTTTATGTTTAATCATGTCCATTTTCATTTTAATGTCTTTTTTTTGTGGGAACTTCTGCAGTTCTTTTTCCAATGTCTTATAGTCATCCTCTAAAGTTTTATATGCTTGCCTTTTCTTAATATTTCTTTTCCTTGTATAGTCAATAATCAGGCCTCTGGCATAGGCTTTCATGGTATCCCATCGATTCTGCAGTGATGTATCCTCTTTTCTATTTTCGTTAAAAAAAAAAAGCTAATTCTTTCTCCATATTCTGTAGGAAGTCCTTTTCTTTTAATATTGTAGTGTTTAAAGTCCATCTGGACCTTCTCCTTTGCCCTTTCCATCTCATCATCATTGGATTATGATCTGTCCAAGTATTAGCCTCTATGGCTATTTCTTCTATGTTCGAGGTCAAGTCCATTGTCAACCATATCATATCTATTCTGGACCATGATAAATGTCTATTGGAATAAAAAGTATATTGTCTATTTTTTGCATTTCTTTCTCTCCATATATCTTTTAAATTTATTTCCTTTATCATCTTAAAAAAAGATTTTGGCAAAGTTTTCCTACTTTGTTTTGTTGTCTTTTGTGTATTATAGTCCATTTTCTCATCTACTATTCCATTGAAGTCTCCCATCATACAGATGTTGTCGTAGTCCAGCTCTATTAATTTCAAATGTAATTTTCTATAAAAGTTTTCTTGGTTGTCACTAGGAGCATATATCGCTGTTAGCAATATTTTCCTGTTATTGTCTGTCATTTCCACCATCAGAATTCGTCCTTCTCCATCTTCATAAATTTTTTTCGCTAATATTGTATCTTTGATGTACAAAACCACTCCTCTTTTCTTACATTGTGGCAGTGAAGCAAATAATCTCCCTAGTTTGGGCTGTACCAAAAGTAATTCATGCTGCTTTTTAATATGCACTTCTTGTAAACAGATTATATCCATTTTCAATTTCTCCAATTTGTGAAATATTTTTCTTCTTTTAGTTGCTATATTAAGTCCATTTATATTTATTGTAATTAATTTTTTCTCCTCCATGTTTATACTTTATGTGTTGGTTTTGTTGATCTATTAGGTCTCAATTCACGTTGTTCTTTGTATTCTATAGCACCTCCTATTGCGCCTTCTAATGTACTCTCCTCCTTTCCCATCATCAGGAGATCCTCTTCTTCTAGTTGGAGCAGTGTCTCTTCCCTTCTTGGCTCAACATCTTTTTCTCTTATATATTCCACAAGGAATACTTTAGCTTTGTCAATTGAATCTATTTTAAATCTTTGCGTTTGCCATGTAAACACCAATCCTTCTGGTATCAGCCATCGGTAGTTCACTCCTTCCTGGAGCAATATTTTTGTCAAAAATTGATACTCTCTTCTCAGCTCTCTTACTCTTCTTGGTATTTGCTTCGGCACCGTAATTTCCTTGCCCTTGTATTGTAACGCCTTCTCTTTTGCTATCTGCAATATTTGTGTTTTGATTGATTTTTTGGTAAATCTTATGTGGACTTCTCTTGGTAGTTTATTTCTCATTGCATATCTAGTATATACTCGGTATATTTCGTCAACGCCATCAAACATTTTTTCTTTAGAAATTTCTAGAGCTCCTGCAAGAATTTCTTATCATTTTTTCCGCCAAATTTTCTCCTTTTTCTTCCTCCACATTTTGGAATCTTAAGTAAAATTCTGATTTATCCATCTCCCATCCTAAGCCGCTTCTATCACGTTCAACTTCTTCTAATCTATTATCCATATCTCTGATTTTTTTATCTCTTTGTTCCTCTTTTTCTTCATTTTTTTCAAGTCTGTCTTCATATTTCTTCATCATCTGTTGTATAATCTCCACTTTTTCATCTGTTTTCTCTATTTTGGATTTTATATCTTGTATTCCTTGCAAAATCATCTGCATTGTCGCATCTTTTTCTTTCTCACGTTCTTTCTCTTTTTCCTGCTGAATCATTGTCTGTATTGATTGTTGTCCTCCCACTGGTGATGAAGAGGGGGTCGATCCAGCAGAACTAATAACTGCTTTTTTGCTCATTTCTATAAGTAATCCAACTCGACACAGTAAGATAATATATCTTCAGGTTCTTCTCAACCCTAATCCGTTTTGTAGATGGCAGGAGATTACAAAAGGATAAAAACAAAAAACAAAAAAGAGACCAAAAAAGGGAAAAAAGGAAAAAGAAGCAAAGCAAAGAAAAAAAAAGTACCCCCCAAAAAACCAACACTCTTCAGGCTCTTGTGTGCCCTAATCCAATCATCTGAGATAGCCAAAAACAAATTCAGGTAAGAATCTCCAATCAGCAAGTAAAAAAGAAAAAGAAAAAAAAAGGACCAAAGGAGAAAAAGGAAAAGTTTCTTCAGACTCTTGTATGTCTTAATCCAATTGTGTAAAGTAGCCAAAAACAAATTCAAATAACAATCTCCAATCAGTAAATTAAAAAGATAAAAAAAAAAATTCTTCAGGCTCTTATGTGCCTTAATCCAATTAAGTAAACATTTATTGTGAAGGAATAAAAGAATAAAAGAAAAAGGGAAAAAAAGGAGAAAAAAATATATGTATATATCTGTTCCAATGTTTTAAAAATAAAAATATTAGTGAAGTGGAAAGGTAGAGCTAGAGAGGGAAAGAATTTCCATCTTATATAAAAGTCCACAACTGTGTAACATTCAAAATCTCTTTCTTGTGCACACTTAATCTAACAGCTCTCTTTTTCAGAACCGCTGTTATTTTCTTCTTTCCAGTTTTAATCGCCTTTCAACAATGCTTTTCTCAGCAAGACACCTTTATAAACAGACTTGTAGACACTCTTTGATGTCCTTTTTAAATTTTATCTGTAAATTAGCCAATTGACCTTGGAAAATAACACAGTTGCTACTTTTTTTCCCTTTCCCCTCAGTTAAAAAAAAACAAAAGGAAAGTACAATGTTTCAATCCACTAGATGGCAATGTCTCTTATTTCTTCCACTTTCACTTCTCCTTTCAATTAGCAATATAGCAGAAAGAATATTAAAAAATAAAAGTCTGCCAAAAACAAAAATGACAAATCTAATTCCAAAATTAATAATCTCAGTCAACATCAAAAATTTAATATTTAAGCAGATAAAAAAGTAAGCCTCCTTTCCAGTCCAGTCCAGTCAAGTTTAAAGTAAAACTTTCCACTGATATCCACACATAGGAATAGTTTATATTTTAGGAAAATGAACTTAAATTCAGGCTTAATTCCACCGCTGAGTTACTTCTATATTAAATCCTAGTTGCATTTGCTCTTCAGGGTGTTTTTAAAATCAAATTAGAAAAAACTCTCACCAGATCATAATACTTTCACTCATTTTCTTCCGTTCGGGGCTGTCCTAACTTCAGCAGCTTAATGGCTGCCTCTTCAGCGCCGGAAAAAAGAGCTTCTCCTGGATCAACCAGGGACTTTGCGATGTCCCTGGGATCAACAGAATGTGCCCTCCTCTATCACTGTCTCAACAGGACAGTGAGATCCAATTTGGATCGTCCCGCGGTGGAGATATCGGCAGTAGTTCCGGAGCCCCAAAAACTTCACCAGCCCCGCCCCCAGGATTTTGACCATTTCATGGTGGCCCTGCAACGACGGTTTGAGGATCCCCTCGCAGATCGCAAAGCACGCAACCACATTAAGGTGGTAAAGCAGGGGCGACGGCCAGTAGCAGAGTATACTGAAGAATTCCTGGACCTCGCAAGTCATGTGACCTGGCCAGAGGATATTTTGGTGAGCTGTTTCAAGGATGGGCTGAGTGATGATCTATACAATGCCTGTATGGCCTGAGGCACACTGAATCACTGAACTCCTGCCGGGGGGAAACTTGCAAAACCTGGCCAGCATGGGAAGGTGACTGCCCTGAGGAGCAGGGAGATCACAGAATTTCCACTACCACCCCTTTGGGGAGGAAACTCTGGCATCTCAGCAGGAGGAATCACACTTATTCGGAAGCAATCCAGAAGATGAACCACTGGTAAGCAAACCAATTAAACCGTTTACCCTCCCCTTAAAGACTATTTATCCCAAACTGGGACAGGGAGATAAATATCTCTGTGTTAGTGGACTCAGGGAACACCCGCTGCTTGATCAGCCCAACCCTAGTAGGGAAATTGAGGATTAACGTAAGAAAGCTGAAAAACCCCATTGCTTTCTGCCAACTAGATGGGTCAACAGCCAGCTTCTTTTGCCACCGAGCCTCTACAAATAGGCATTGGGAGCCATGAGGAAATACTTACATTTATAGTGGCACCTGGCATGGAATGGCCGTTAGTTTTGGGCCTTGCATGGCTGAAAAAATGGAACCCCAAAATTGGAAACAAGGCATCATAAAATTTCAGATGCACGTGACTTTTGCCGAGAATCCACATAAAGAAACTCAGGGGGCAGAGCACTGAGAAACAGCCATGCCTGGTCATGCTATGCCAACCGAGGGCATACCCAAAGGACTTGGCTCTGAAGTTTTTAACGAAAAAGCCTCAGATGAGCTCCACCACCACCACCGCGCCACTGTCTGTGTGATAGAAATCTTACCTGGCGCTAAACTGCCTAAACCCAAGATGTACAGCATGTCCCTGAGGGAGCTGGAAGAACTGAGAGCATTTATTGAGAAAAACCTAGCAACGGGTTTCATTGAATCAGTCCGACCAAAAATTGCAGCTCCAGTGTTAGAGAAAAAAAAAGATTGCTCAGAACATCTCTGTGTTGATTTTAGAAAATTAAATGCAATCAGTGTGAAGAACATGTACCACCTCCCCCTTATGAAAGATATGCTAGCACACCTCATTAAAGGGAAATTTTTTTCAAAGCTGGACTGTTGTTTCGATGAAGAAAGATGCATAGGCAGGAAGATAGTTCATGGGAAGGCCTCTCGGTGGGAAGGCACCTTGTTGACGCACCCTGACCCCATCCAAAAGGCTCCCTTTTATTGTCATTTTACAACTACCATGGCAAAACATTAATCAACGTTTACTTGTACTGATTGGCTAAAGAAGGCTCGTGAATTCCATGTGGACCCCTTGTGTTTCCCTCATGTTCTTCCTGTGACAAACAATGTCTACGTGCCAGGTGCCCATGCCTTGCATATTTGAGATAGGATCTCTGCCAGACATCCTGTCTTTACATTCCTGATGAGATTAGGACCTTGTGCTGACGTTGTTTACTCAGCGTGGTTTGCCAACCACTGAGATAACACCATCCCCACATGTCCTCCTCTTTTATTTTATTTTTTATTTTTTAATATTTTGCAAGCATACATAACTTCAGATTTGGAGGGCCGAATTCTTGGACAAAATATCGCTAATAATCCAGGCAAACATTGTATGCAACACAACAACAAATCAAAGCAATGATGACTAATATAATGATGGATACTATTTGTCACACCCATCCAAAATCTGGGAGCCAGGACCATAACCACTCCCATGGGGATTGTGGAATAGTGGAGCTAATTGGATTATCTGCAATCAAGTTTTCCATATGCTCAATTGTAGCTGAAATATTTGCTTTATGATCAGTAATATACATACAACAATGCGAATGAATCAAAGCACATACACCACCCTTGGCTGCTAAAATAATATCTAAAGCATAACAATTTTGCAACACTATATCTCTAATTTGTGACATCTCTTCATTGATCAATTTTAGGGAGTGAACAGTAGCCTTAAACAATGCAGTTGTCCAATTTGATAAAATATGCAAATCTCTATAATTCATCATTACTCCTAAAGGAGGAAGAACACCCCTTGCTAACATGGTCGCAGTGTAATGATTAATGGGATTTTGAACATCTATGTTTCGACGATTCCTTAACCGTCCTTTAGGTAAATGATCAGATATCACTACAGAGGGGGCAATGTATCCCAGAGTACAACGACCAGACCACCATACAGGAATATGTTGATATGCCCTTCTACCACATAGCATCCAAATATTATTTAAAAGCGGAATTGCTAAGTTATTTGATGACTGGGTCTGCTGGACCATAGACTCAACCGCATTACAAAGGAACAACCCACCACACTTTAAAACATCTGCTGGTCCTGGACATATGCATGTTGTAGGACACCCTAATATCTGGTATGTACACCCATAGTGAGTGAAATTATGTAAATGTTCATATAGGGTAACATTTTAAAAAGTATTGTTTCTCTTCATAGTGGTGCTAAGAACAAATGTTGTGTTACAATAAGGATACTTTCCAACGTCCACAGATGCACGCCTAGTATTATTGATGAATTCCCAACAGTATGTCACTATTTCCTGAAACCTGCTTCCAATGGCTAGGATATTGTTCTTGCCAGTCATCTTAGTGCCTCTAATGCCTCCATTCTTCCAAGTGAAAGTCTTCCATCTTGTGTTATTAAAGGGAACAGCATGTATTAAAAGTCCTCCTTTGACATGTGGGGGAACGTGCATACAGATCCAGCAATCAGTTTTACCTATTAATCGAGAGATATTCTGCACATCCCATATATAGGAATTTTGATCCCAAAGACCTTGTTCTGGAATTCCATGTTGCAAAGTCATCATAGCCACGCAAGGAGGGAAAATACACATAAAAAGAATACACATTATAATGGTTACAGAATTAGCATTTAAACAAGCAAAAGCCGCTACTAAAAAGTTCTCCGGTGTCTGCAGCACGTTCTTTTCCTGTAGCAATTTTGTGGATTGAACAGAAAGGGCTTTAATCTGTCCCCAGGTCACTTGATGAGCCTGGCAAGGTGCTTGGTCCCGATCCTGCTTGGTCCCGATTCTGCAGGCTGAGTGAGAAGTTCGGGATTGGGTTTTTCAGTCCTTTGTGCCACGCCATCCTTCCACAGTTTTACGCACCTAGCAGGAATCCACACCAGACCTGTAGGAGCAAGCACAGCGGTGTAGCCCCATCCCCACGTCAATAAGGGAACAGGTCCAGGCCATTCAGGGTTAGGCAATAATCTATACATTACCTGTGGCTGGGATGACTTATTCTATTTCCAAAATGATCATCTACTGGAGTTGATAAATTTGAGATATTAAGATGATTCAGAGTAAACAGAACTTTATTTAACCATTCCTGTTTACCAGGGAGACCTATAGGAATCCCTCCTGTTTGTTTGTGTTTATCCAAAGCAGACGTTAATGTAAAATTTGTGCGCTGCACTATGGCTTGTCCTGTAGAGTTAAAAGGTATGCCAAAAAGATGTTTAATTTGCCATGTGTCACAAAATTCAGCAAAGGAGTGACTACAATATGCAGGGCCATTGTCTGTTTTTAACGTAGAAGGCAGACCCATGACAGCAAATGTTCAAATACAATGATTAACAACATGTTTAGTGACTTCTCCTTTCTGAGGAGTGGCCCAAATAAAATGAGAAAAAGTATCAATGGTTACATGAAGATATTTCCAAGGAGCAAAAGAGGGATATTGAGTTACATCCATTTGCCAAAGTTCATTTGCTTTAAGCCCTCTCGGATTCACCCCAATGGAAGGAGATGGGGTGATTTGAGAACATTGAGGACATTGTTGTATAATCGCTCTAGCATGATCGAAAGGAATGTGAAATTGTTTCGCTAAAGCCTTGGCATTTTGATGAAACATAGAATGACTTTCCCGTGGTGTAACAGATAAAACATGCTGCTTCGTTGCAGCGTCTGCAACAGCATTTCCTTCTGATAACATACCTGGGAAAGACTGATGACTCCTAATATGTGCAATATAAATTTGATTCTTTCTGAAGTGCAAAAGCTGTTGCAACATTAAAAAGAGGGACAAGAGATCCTCATCCAAAGATGGTGTAACATATGCACCAGGGAGGGAGGTGACAATTTGACAAACATACTGGCTATCTGAAATAATATTAAGATCTTTAATTTAATTTAATTTCCAATTTATATACCGCCCTTCTCCCTGAGGACTCAGGGCGGTGTACAGCCAAGATAAAAAAACATAGAATACAAATATTAAAACATTTAAAAATATATATAAATTTTGGCCCGAAAGTTAAAAAATCACAGACTAATTAAAAGAATTTAAAAATTTCTTCTTAAGCCAACCCGGCTTGCTGGAAAAGATGGGTTTTCAGGGAACGACGGAAGTCATTGAGATCATGGATTCTCCTTATCTCCGGGGGCAACTGATTCCAGAGGGTGGGAGCCCCCACAGAGAAGGCCCTCCCCCTGGGGGTCACCAGCCTACATTGTTTGGCTGATGGCACCCTGAGGAGGCCCTCTCTGTGGGAGCGCACAGGTCGATGGGAGGTTGTCGGTAGCAGCAGGCGGTCTCGCAGATAGCTAGGCCCTATGCCATGGAGCGCTTTAAAGGTGATAACCAACACCTTGAAGCGCACCCGGAAGACCACCGGGAGCCAGTGCAGCTCGCGCAGGAGCGGTGTTACATGGGAGCACCATGTTGCTCCCATCACTACCCGCACTGCTGCATTCTGGACCAGCTGGAGCCTCCGGGTGCTCTTTAAGGGGAGCCCCATGTAGAGAGCATTGCAGTAGTCAAGGCGAGAGGTGACGAGGGCGTGAGTGACTGTGCACAGGGAATCCCGATCGAGAAAGGGCCGCAACTGGCGAATCAGGCGAACCTGATAAAAGGTCCCCCTGGTAATAGCCATCAGATGTTCCTCCAAAGACAGCTGCCTATCCAGGAGGACTCCCAGATTGCGAGCCCTTTCAGTGGGGGCCAAAGACTCGCCCCCAATAGTCAGTGATGGAGTCAACTGACTATATCGGGATGCCGGGAGCCACAGCCACTCAGTCTTGGAAGGGTTGAGCTTGAGCCTGTTCCTCCCCATCCAGATCCCACAGTCTCCAAGCACTGGGACATCACTTCAAGGGCATCGTTGGGGTGGCCTTGGTGGAGATGTACAGCTGGGTGTCATCAGCGTACTGATGGTATCTCACCCCAAAGCCACGGATGATCTCACCCAGCGGCTTCACATAAATGTTGAACAGAAGGGGCGTGAGGACCGGTCCCTGCGGCACTCCACAAATGAGAGGCCTCGAGGTCGACCTCTGCCCCCCTGCCAACACAAACTGCGACCGGTCGGAGAGAAAGGAGGAGAACCACTGCAACACAGTGCCTCCCACCCCCAACTCTTCCAGCCGGTGCAGCATGATACCATGGTCGATGGTATCAAAAGCCGCTGAGAGATCTAATAGGACCAGAACAGAGGAACAACCCCTGTCCCGAGCCCTCCAGAGATCATCCACCAACGCGACCAATGCCGTTTCCGTGCTGTGCCCAGACCTGAAACCCGATGAACGGATCTAGATAGGATGTTTCCTTCAGGAATTGCGGAAACTGTTGCGCGACCACACTCTCAACAACCTTCGCAATGAAGCGAAGGTTGGAGACAGGACGATAGTTAGCCATATTGCCGGATCCAGGGATGGCTTCTTGAGGAGAGGCCTCACCACCGCCTCTTTCAGGGCAGCGGGGAAGTGACCCTCACTCAACAAAGCATTAATGACGCCCTGGAGCCAGCCTCGTGTAACCTCCCGGGAAGCCAGTACCAACCAGGAGGGACACGGGTCCAGTAAACATGTGGCCGCACTAAGTCTCCCCAAAATCCTGTCCACATCATCGGGAGTCACAGCATCAAACTCCTCCCAGGTAACATTCTCAAGACTGTTCCTGCCCTGATCACCCTGCCCTGTCACCCTGCCCTGATCTACCCAGTCAGAGTCCAAATTCCCCCGGATCTGAGCGATTTTGTCATACAGGTATTGTCCGAAATCCTCCGCCCTGCCTTCTAAGGGATCCTCCTGCACTCCCGGATGGAGCAGGGAGCAGGTCACCCTAAACAGGGTGGCCGGACGATTCCCTGATGACGCAACAGAGGCGGAAAAGTAGTTAGACTTTGCCGTCTTTATCACCACTAGGTAGGCCTTAATATGCGACCTTACCAGTGTTCGATCAGATTCAGCGAGACTGGCCCTCCAACCGCTCTCCAGGCGTCTTTTCCAGAGCTTCATTTCCCTCAGCTCCTCAGTAAACCAAGGAGCCGCACGGGATCGGCATCGGGTCAGAGGCCGCAAAGGCACGACTCGGTCCAAGGCCCCACCAGCCGCCCGATCCCAGGCGGCTACCAGGTCCTCGGCCGAGTCATGTGCTAGATCCTCAGGAAATGGCCCAAGCTCCGTCTGGAACCTATCAGGATCCATCAGGCGCCTGGGGCGGATCCATCTAATTGGGTCCGCCTCCCTGCAGCGAGGGGGTCGCGGTTCGAAGATCTAGGCGAAGGAATGAGTGGTCAGTCCATGACAAGGGTTCCATGTCTATATTCCCTATAACAAGACCACTCAACCACTGGTCAGAGACAAAAATCAGGTCCAGAGTGTGACCTCCCCTGTGAGTAGGGCCATGAACTAACTGGGTCAGGTCCATGGCCGTCATGGAAGCCATGAACTCCCAAGCCACCTCAGACGTTTCACCAACGGATGGCAAGTTGAAATCACCCATGACTAAAAGCCTGGGTGTATCTACTGCCACCGTGGCTATCACGTTGAGTAGCTCAGGTAGGGCTGTTGCC
This sequence comes from Pantherophis guttatus, assembly GCF_059756535.1. Lineage (NCBI taxonomy): Eukaryota > Metazoa > Chordata > Lepidosauria > Squamata > Colubridae > Pantherophis > Pantherophis guttatus. Next base: position 113,308,288 of record NC_142065.1, on the reverse strand, counting down.
ACGCAGCAGGGAGCCAGGTACGTAAGCAACAAGCCCATCTGGACCCCACGGCCCCACCTCACAAGGAGGGACTCACATCCGGCTATCTGAGGCACAGTGGTCTCCCTCGGACCCAGATCCTCATTAATAATAACCGCCACCCCCCTCCCCTCCCCTGGGCCCTCGGCTGATGGAATGCTCTGAAGCCTGGTGGGCACATTTCAACCAGAGGGACGCCACCCTCCGGGCCCAACAAGGTCTCCGTAATACCCGCCAGGTCCGCTCCTCCCTCTTGTATAAGATCGTGAATGAGGGGGGCCTTATTGACCACGGACCTGGCATTGCACAGCATCAGCTGAAGGCCCAGCTCCTGAGTATCTAAGCCACCTAGTATCCGAGCGGAGCCTTGGGGACCGGGGCAAGCAATTGCTCTCAGACAGCAAGTGCGAGCCCCCAACACCTGATGTCCCCTGCTCCCGCCATATCTGCCCCTCCCATCTACCGTGCCGATGGTACAGCCCTCATAGATATCGTCCCCCATCCCTTTCCCAATCCCTCGTCCGGTGCCCCCCAAATCGTTACCCTGTGCCGGGCACGGCTCTGACCCTGGTGGATTTCCCCCCCCCATCCGCCATAGTCGTCTTCCCAGTATCTTTAAAAGAATAATTACAACCCCCCCCCAGAACCCCTTAAAATCTTAAAAAATTTCCCTAAAAAGCCCCATAAATTCTTCCTTGCTCCATGCCATCTCTCCGGACTCCAAAGTCCGTCATCGAGATAGGCCCTTGATAATGTGGGGGGCCAAACCTGCGAGAGGGGAGAATCTCGCAGGGCGAGGAGTTCCGACACCGAATACATATAGTCATCAGGGGAAACAGTCCAAGGGTGGGGGACCGCTGATGTTACAGACATAGGGAAAATTCCAGTCCATGGTCAGGCCGCCAAGCTCCACTGTCCTCTCACAACAGTGGCTAAGGAGGTGCATATCATTCGACCCCGAAAGTTTCCAGGGCGGCCGTCTCTCATCAAGGCCAACCCATGGAGATTTTGATAGAAAGCTCAGGGGTGAGGATAGCCATATTCCGCCTCCTCGGGCCTTATGTCCATAGAACCAGTATCCCGCCTGGGATTAGCGGCATCAGGGAATCCAATATCCAGCTCAAAGGAGGTTTAAGTTCGTAAATGTTCGTCAAAGCAGTTCTACATGGTAGGGAATCCAGACAGGCCAGATGGAAGTGGGGAAAAATTAGGAGTAGTTCAGCAGGCCAAGATGGATGGGAAGCTATGATCGTAATAGGCCAATAGGCCAAAACTCAGTCCGAAGGAAGGAGGAGGGGGGGGATTCAAACCGCATAAGTTTGTAGTCATTTTCCGGCCCCAGTAACCCTCAACCTTCCATTCTAGTGGGTAAAGCTCCCCTATTTCGTCCCCCCCTATCCAGCTCACCCTGGGGGGGTCTCTGGGTCTCCCTGGAGGTAACCCTTCCCCCAAGGGTCACATACTCTCCAGTCACCCCGAAATCAGATCTAAATCCACTGCTGAAGGGTCCTGTGCCGTCTGTTTGGAAGTCTGTAGGCCCTTGGGAGCCGCCCCAACCTCAGGCGCCATCGCCACGGTCACCGCCGCGGCCGCCGCAGTCCCCATCGTCATCGTCGCCATCGGCCCCCCCACAGACGTCCCCAGCCGCCCCCTGCCTTCAAAGATCCACCTTGAGGCATCCAGGGGCGTGGGGAACCTCCGTAGGGGCCTCACAACGCCGACGTCATCCAGGAGCTGCCGCCACCGCCGCCATGATCGCCCGCGGCCGCCGCTGCTGGCGCCGCTCCCCTGCAGGCCGCAGACCGCCGTCACCCACCGCCGTCCCGACGTCATCCGCCTCAGAGCTGGGATGATCCGGGGAGCCAACAAAGCTCCCAACGGGCTCCTCAGATGTTGCTTCGCCCGGGCGGGGGGTCATAGATGTTCGAAATGATCCCCCTGAGCCCCCCCAAGCTGAGGCATCGCCCCCAAGAAGCCGAGACTCAGCATCGGAGCGCCATCTTGGGCATGCGCAGAAGAAAAATCTCAAGAAAAATCTTGAGTTGGAAAGGTTTGCAAAGCCAAAATTACCGCTGCAACCTCTGCACGCTGAGCGGATTTTTGTGGGGTTGTGATTTTAGTAACCCATTTTCCATGCTCAAGCCAGGCAGCTGCACCCCATTTTGGCCCCCCATCAGTGAAGACTGTGAGGGCATTCACCAAAGGTTTTAATGAGATACCATTCTGAACTATGATTTCTATCTGATTAAAGGCAAGCAGGCGCGGATCTGCAGGAATATGATAAGAGATTTTCCCAACGTAATCAGTCAGTGCTGCTTGCAAAGGAGAGGAGAGGCTAACCATGCGCTCCCAATCTTTCAATGGCAAGGGAACTATGATATTAACAAGAACGAGACCTAGAAGGACCTTGCAGCGTTCCCTTCCCTTAAAAATTAACTCTGCATGCATTTGTGCTGGCACACTAATAGTATGACTAGGGCTGTGTGAAAGATATAGCCATTCAATTATTAACAAAGAAGGCTTAGGCTTACTTTGTTGTTGGAATTCCTGAGCTAATACTGCTGTAGGTTGTTTTGCGGTTGGAATGATAATCATTAACAAGGGAAGATTTTCCTGACATCTATCTACCGAAACCAATTTCAATGCTTCATTAAGTTTTGTGAAGACTGCTTTATGAGCTTGGGTAAGTGTGATCACCTCAGATGGATCTTTCTTATTCCTTAATGCATCAAACAAAGGACTAAGCATATTAGTAGGAAGACCCACATATGGTCGCAACCAATTAATTGAACCCAAAAGTTGCTGTAATTGAACATAGGAAACTTTATCCTCTACCTTTAGCTGAGGAATTTGTGGATGTGAATATGTTTGCAATAACTTGTGACCTAGATAAAGAAATGGCTCTTGTAGCTGTACCTTCTCTGGTGCTATCTGCAAACCATACGCAGCTAGATCTTGTGTTAAATGTTCCAGCCAGTAGGGAGGAATTTGTGGCCCAGCAATTAAAATATCATCCATATAATGATATACCAGAGCTTGAGGATATCGTTGCCTAAAGGGTTTTAAAGCTCTCGCAACAAATTGCTGACACAGTGTAGGACTATTTAACATGCCTTGAAGTAAGACAGTCCATTGATATCTTTCCGTGGGTTGCTCAGCATTTAAGACTGGAACCGTGAAAGCAAACAATGGCTTATCCTTTTTACATAATGGAATGGTAAAGAAACAATCCTTTAAATCTATGATCATAACCTGAAAGTCTCTGGGAATCATGTTTGGATTTGGGGTGCCACATTGTAGAGATCCCATTGGCTGTAAAATGGCATTCACAGCCCGAAGGTCGTGAAGAAGCCTCCATTTACCAGATTTCTTTTTTATTACAAACACTGGTGTATTGAATGGACTTGTAGTGGGTTCAATATGGTTAGCGGCTAGCTGTTCTTTCACTAGCTCATGTAACGCTTTTCTTGTGTTAAAGGCCATTGCTCAATCCACACAGGCGTAGTAGATTGCCATACTAAAGGGAGAGCAGTAGGTGGCGACATAGCAGGGTGGATAAAAATCAATGATTTTTTTAAAAAAATAAAAAAAACGAATTTTTTTAATTTAAATCGGATTTTTTTATTTAAATCAGATTTTTTTGATTTTTATTGAATTTATTTTAATAAAAAACTTTTGGGGTAAAAATCTATCGTAAGATACTTTTCTATTTAGGATACATAAATAATTTAGTTTATTCAGCATGAAATGGAGCTTAGTTATGTAGCACAAGGCTGTATATTCTGCAACACTGGGACTATCGGTGAGTCAACAGCGGGTCAAAGGAGTAGCAGAGATGACAGTTGCTCTTTAAAAATTATGATTTAAATCGAGTTGATTTAAATCAAGTCTTTTTACTAGTGATTTAAATCATGATTTAAATCTACTCGATTTAAATCAAATCCACCCTGCGACATAGTACCTATTAATCATCAATAATTAACTTTGCTTGAAACTGCAACATCAAATCTCTCCCCCACAGATTTACATGAATGGGGAGAATAACAGGCTTTAATTGGGCTGTGCGTTTGCCGTCAAGAGCTGTTACCGTAAGCCATTTGGTGCTGCGTTGACCTGCTTGGGGTCCTCCAACTCCCCACACAGAAGGCGATTCCGTAGTAGGCCAATCTGTGGGCCAATTGTCAGTGGCTATGACAGAGACATCTGCGCCAGAATCAAGGACTCCTTCAAAAGATCTGCCATTTAACAAATATATGCGCTTTGGTTTTTCTTCTTGAATTGATTGTGTTACTGCCAGAATGCTAGGATGCAGGGAGCGGATAGGATTAGTAGAACCAAAGCCTCCACTTCCTCTGTTAATTTGCTCACCCCCTGCTGGCACTACATACGGAACAATCACCAATTGTGCCCAAGAATCTCCTTTTAAAGTCATGGGCACATTTGTTTCAAATTGTATCATAATTATGCCTTCATAACCTGAATCAATGACTCAAACATTGGGACGACAAAAATCCCGTTTTTCCCTGTGGAAGACCGAGGGAGGACCAATCCCACAGTGTTAATAGGTAATGGTCCTTTCAATTGTTTTTTTTTTTTTTTTTTTATTGAAAAGGTTTTCAAATACAAATTTTTCCCCCTTTTTCCCCCCCCTCCCCCCCCTCCCTAACCCCCCCTCCCCACCCTTCCCCCCCTGTGACTTCTTCGTAACAAAAAAAAACCCTAATTCATAACAGATTACTTACTCCCTCCTCAAAATACTGACCTTTACTTACTAAAAGTATTATAAATCCCCCTTTATCCATACATTTCAGAAAAGAAGAAGAGAAAAAAAACAAAAAAAAAACAAACACATTATACTATAACTATTATAAAATAACTTCTAATTTAGCATAATAGTGTTTTATATCTATACATTATTGCAACAATTCAAAACCACCTTCCACTTTAAAACTATACGATAAGTCCTACTTTAATAACATTTCAAAGCGGGCTCCCCATAAAATCTAATTTAACATTTATTCCACTCTATCCATTTCCTCCACTCCCCTAAATGTATCACTTAAAAATCCCTTTTCTTAAACTAATCAGTCTGTAGCTAGCTTATTCACCCACTGTCTTACAAATTTACCATACACAACAATTCTTGATATCTTTAATTCACTGCCCACACTACTTAAAAATATATATATATATATATTCCATTATATCTAAATAAAAAAAGAAAAGACAATAACTTTAAATTTATAGTCCATATAATATCTTCTTGAAGTCTTTCCACTGGATTGTTAAAACCAACATCCATAATAGGGTAACATAGCTTGCTGATGCAACAGTTTGTTCAAGATCTCCAATCATATCTGCCCCCATCAGTAGTAAACATCTTCTTATATATATAAAAGTAAAAACAACCACCCGAGTGACATTATAATTATATTCCATATAATAATAATTGTGGGTTTCATCAGGATTATTAATTTCCATCATCGTATTGGGTAACAACCCGATCTTCTGCATGTCCCAATGTGATTCTCTTGCCTTATAATTCAAGATAATTATAATATATTTATCAACACAAAAAGAAGTTTCAAAGTAGATAATTCAAAACCATCAATTTGAGGCTCTTTCCATGTCCCAAAATTACGGCAATGCAGAGATCTGCCACTATCCTCAGGATGATATTGACCAATATGTCGCCTCCTCTATGTTTTCACATAATCATTCATATTTTAAAATCACTGGCTTCACTGTTGCTTGGGTTAGAAATTTCTATTTTTGTACAACCTATTTCTTTTTTTGTTTTCTTTTTGTGGGTTTGACTTCCATCCTAATTTTTTGTGTCTCGCGTTTCTTTTTTATCCCTTGTATATCCTCTAATTGGTTTCCATGCTTGTCCTTGCCTTGATAAGTCATCACATTAAAATCAGATGGCACTTCTCTCAAATTTGTAGATAATCCAGCTGGGGTATCCGATAAATCCAAAGGCAATTTATCTGGTACAGTCTCTGTCTTTAATTCCAGCTCCTTCTGCTTATCCTGTATTATATCTGAAGACGTTAAATTCATTTTCAACCTATTTTGATAAAATTCTTCCGCTCTTTCAACAGTATTTAACTGGTATCTTTCTCCTTGATATCTCAATATAATACCAACTGGGACGTCCCACCGGAATTGAATATTTCTCCTTTTTAACTCAGACACCAGAAAGCCAAATTTCTTCCTTTCCATTAATATCTTAGGTGGGAGTTCCTTGTAAATCCAAATCTTTCTTCCATACAATTGCAAATTAGAATTGAAGGAATTTTGCACAATTTTATTCCTAATTTCTTTATCTGAAAAATAGATTACCACATCTCTAGGCAATTGCCTTTGCTTGGCAGTCCAGGAGTTTATTCGATAAGCTCTGTCAATCCTACAAAACACTTCCTCAGGTTGAATCTTTAAAATCCCAGCTAGAAATTCAGAAGATATTTTCCTTAAGTCATCTCTGTTATTTTCCTGCAAACCTCTAAGTCTTATTGCATATTCTGTGAAATTATATTGTATCTTTAGAACCTCTTTATCAATCCTCTGTTGCAGATTTTCTACATTACCAGACTTTTGGTCAGCATCCATTTTAAATTTTTCTTCTGAACTATAATCCTGAATATTTAACAAATCATTTTCAATTTTTTGAATTCTATTGTCCAATTTATCTTGAATTTCATCCATTTTTGACTCTAGTAAATTAGTATTTGTATCCAACCGAATCATGAATTCTGACACTTTTAAAATTTTTTGCTGCAAAAAGTCAAACTTGGATTTCACCAATTCCTTAGTTTCCTGCTTAAATTTTTCAAGTTGCTGATTCACAATCTCATCCCTTCTTTCAATCTCCTCTAAGAGAAATTCTATTATATTAAAATCAGGTTTCTGGGACTGAAGAGTTAAAACTTGTTCCTTTAAATTCTTAGTGGGGGAATCCCCCCCACCTATTTGCTTGTCTGACTTCACAAGCCTCAGTGCCATGTTTCCGCCTAAGCAGGCTTTGTTAGAAGAAAAAAAAAAAAAAAAAAACAAGACAAAAGACTTCCAGCCAGCAACAAGGGAAAAAGAGAAAAACAAAAACAGGAGCGGAGTTTTATCTACAAATGTAGCCAGTGGTATTTATTCCGCTACATTGTAATAATAAAAAACGGAAGAACTTTCCCTCTCAAACTCTTCTCCAGCCGCGGCAGACGCCATTTTAAAAAGAAACTTTTTTCCTCTTTCTCTTCCTCTATTCTCTTAAGTAATTTTTAAAAGATAAGTAAAATACTTGCGCTTCAGTATTACAGGTCCAGCTCACATTTTCTTTGAGTAATCTGTCAAATTCGCAGGCTTGCTTTTGACGCCTGGCTCTGCATTAGCAGAGATCTCCCAAAGCCCGGAGCAGCGGCTGGGGATATGGGGCATCTCATCCGCTCCATCCCAAAAGTAAAAGAAAAACTTTTGGGACTCTGCAGAGAGTTCTACCCACCCCTGCCGGCTCTATCTCCGTTTCCTCATGGGAACGGAGTTTTTTCGAGCCGCCGTTCCGTTGTGAAGGCGGCTCTGACAGGCAGTGGAAGCTGACGATCCCAAAGGAACGTCTGGCGGCGGCCAGCAGCAAACAGGAAGTCAATGGTCCTTTCAATTGTGATGACATTAAAGTAACAACTCCAGGGAAAGGAATGAATTTTTCTTCTTGATTAATCAAATCAATACCCGCGCTACCTTTCGTAGCTGCTTTAGCATTTTTAACAGGAGTTGTGGCAATTGGGCCGGGGCTTGCCGTGAGCCCGAAATCTAGTTTCCCTGACTTTCCCTGCACTGATTTGCCCAGTGAAACCCTTTCTTACATTTAGGGCAAACAGTTTTTGGTCTGGATGTTTGACCTCCTCCTGGCCCGCCGCCTTTATGGGCTCCGCCACCAGGGGCTCTGCATTGCTGTTTGAAATGGCCAGGTTTATTACAATTAAAACAATTGCCTTTGAGCTTGCCAAACTTTCCTTTTTGTAAGGCAGCTGTTAAAGCTTCCATCTGATGGACATTTGTGCCTATGTCAGCGCATGCTTTTAACATAACAGCCAAGGTGTAATCTCCTCTATTAACAATAGACTGCAATGCGCGGCGGCAATCCACATTGGCATGTTCATAAGCTAGACTTTTCATTAACTCTCTGCTAGCTTCCTCATTATCTACTTGCTGCTGAATAGCTTCTTGCAATCTATCAATGAAATCAGAGTATGTTTCACCAGCCCCCTGTCAAATCGCTGCAAAAGATTTACTAGGATTGCCTGAGATTGGCACTTTCTTAAATGCTTTAATCATGCAGCGCCCTATCACAGAGTAAGCTGGTGGGGGTGTGCCATTGGTTTGTTGCTATATTGTAGAAAAAGCACCCACCCCATATAATTCATCTGGTATATACAAACCTCCTGAATTGTTCCCTGCATGAATAGCTTCCCTCTGGTATTCTGAATCCCAAACAACATACTGTGCTGGTGTGAGAAGCATGCGAAACAAATCCTTCCAATCTTGTGGAATCAAATTATAGCCATTAGATATGCCCTCCACCATCCCAGTAGTATAGGTGGAATGCAAACCTGTCTCTGTGATGCCTTTCCTCAGCTCTCTCAAAACTTGATATGGCAAAGGATTCCACTGATATTGGGCTTGTCCCTGGGGATTAACTGTCTGTATGACAGGAAAAGCTTGGAGACCCTCTGCAATTTCTACCCCAGTGAGAGTCCCTTTTTGTTGCTCTTCCTGAAACCCTGCTCTGACAGCTGAAAACGTCTCCTGTAAAGGAGAAATCGATAAGGGAGCTGTCGGGGAGCTACTTTCTTCTGGCTGCAGCGCAGTTGCAGCTGAAAATAAGGCGGAGGGGGAGCAGACCCCTGATCAGAAAACAGAGAGAGAGTTGGCGACGGTGCCTTGAGTTTAGGACCTTGTGCTGACGTTGTTTACTCAGCGTGGTTTGCCAACCACTGAGATAACACCATCCCCACACTGGACTTAAGGGAAGCTTACTACCGTGTCAGAATTAAGGAGAGGGACGAGTGGAAAACTGCATTTAACACCCCCTTTGCGTGTTACTAATTCAAAGTGCTCCCCTTTGGGTTACAAGGAGCCCCACAGTGTTTATGCAATTAATAAATGAAGTGCTACATGAGCATTTGTATAAAGGGGTCCTGGTCTACTTGGACAACATTTTAATATATACCAAGACCAAAGTAAAACATGTAAAACTAGTCAGGGCTGTCTTAAACAAACTCCGCTCTGCCAAACTTTATGCTAAATTTTCTTAATGTGAATTCCACCAAGAAAAAATTGACTATTTGGGGTACCACGTTTCACACCAGGGCGTAGTAATGGACCCTCAAAAAGTGCAGGCTGTACTTGATTGGGAACCACCCCGCACGCATAAACAGTTACAAAGCTTCCTGGGGTTCACCAACTTTTACCACCAGTTTATCACCGCTTTCGCCCTCCCCATTACCAAGCTCTTAAAAACGAAGGGGGAGGGCAACCCTAAACTGAAGCAGCCTTTGAACTGGACAATGGAATTGTATTCAGACATTGCTTTGAATCCACTGCTGTCACTTCTACTTAATAAAAGGTTTCTTTTGAAATACTCCATTTCAAGAGTTTTCACTTTCTTAAGTTAGAGGGAGAGACAATCCTTACAGTTGTTGAGCTATAATCAGCCCTAACAGATCAGGCCCAAAAAATCAACTCCATAGGATAATTAAAACTACTTTTATTCTGATTGGCTACACTAATGGAATCATGTAAGTCTGATATTGTTGTACCTCCTGCCCTTTCTTATATTTTAATGAATTATGGAGTTGTCTGTCTGAGTTGCTTACAAATAATATTGGTTTGTTGTAGACTTAAAATATTTTTCACCTTCCTGCACCTTAATACTAAAATGCATCTTGCATATCTCCATCAAGATCAACTTTCTTATTTGCTACAGTTACAATTCCCAACAATCCCCCTATGCATCCCTGAACTAGAAATTGAATTCATCAGTAGGAGCATGCAAATGATTTCATGAAGATGGAAATGATAAGCATGCATCAGCAATTCCTATAGCCCACCCCTTCACAATTTAATAAAAGTAAGGAAGATTTGCCTGCCACAGCTTAAACACCTCTCTTCCATGCTTGGCCTCAAGGAAAGCATCTTAGAGCTAGCCTAAAATTAGATGAAAACAAAAATGTGGGGGCCTCAAGCAAGCAAGAGGGTACTGCCATCCTCTAATGGATCCAGCAATCTATTCTATTTGCAAGTATTAAGGCAGCCACAAATTTCACTGTATTTGTATCGATTTTTCAGTCCCAAGAGTGACCTTTTAGGTAATTTTACAGTTCTTAAAAATATTACCTCACATTAACACAAACTTGTCAATTCATACTCTGTGCAAAAGGGTTACATCAGCATTTCTCAGCCTTAGCAATTTTAAGATGAGTGAACTTCAATTCCAGCTGAGGAATTCTGGGAGCTGAAATTCAACCATCTTAAAGTTGACAAAGTTGAAAAACACTGAGAGGGTGTAACACTGTCCTACCAGAGCATGAAGCTGCTGTGTCTCAAGATACCACCAGCTTTCTTACTGAAAGGTATCTGACTTTTTATTTCAGGCTCTCCCCTGGAGAAACTGGTATCCAGTCTTTCAGATTTAGAGACTCGCTTAGGCTCCCGGAAATGTGTTTCTCCTGAAAAGTTCAATGAGATCCTGAAAGTCAGGGAGGATACTCATAATTCAGGTGAGCTCAAGAAAATATAGTCTTAGTTTTGCCTTGTGTAACCAATGTCATCTGTCCACTCTCAAAATATTCATGAAAAAAGTGGCAATCTGTGGAGACTGCGTCCCTCCCCCAATGGTTGGCTTTCAAAATATGGGGCCAATTTTGAAATTGAGGAGAGTGAAGGAGCAAAATGGTATCTTAATAGTCAAAGAAGCTTAAGGAATTCATTCAATCATTATCATTCTTGTAATAGCATCACAAAAATGGTTCTTGACCTCCCTACTTTCAGAAGGTGTGGCTGAAATGTTAAATAAACTATTGACCCTTTGAGGTAGACCAGTCCTGAAAGAGACTGGAACTCAGCAGAATCTTGAAAGCCTGAGGGAGATTCTTTCTGCCCTTCAGAAATCAGGAAAGGAAGGAAGGAAGGAAGGAAGGAAGGAAGGAAGGAAGGAAGGAAGGAAGGAAGGAAGGAAGGAAGGAAGGAAGGAAATCAGGGTGGGGGAATCTTGGAGATATTTTTTTTTACATCCTTGTCTATTCAAGTTGATGCTGACATAATAGTTACTGAAATTCTTTTTGGAGGACATCTTTGCTCTACAAGAACCCTATACTGTATGTTAATTTGGGGATTGCTCTGATCTTGTTGATTTACCATGTAATAACATCCTATGCCCATGCTCATGCCATGCCATGAGGTGCAAACATTTCTACTCTTCCTTGTTTCTTAGCCGCTGACCCCTACTATCGTGTTTCCCTGAAAATAAGACTGTCTTATATTTTTTTTTAACCCTGAAATAAGCGCTTGGCCTTATTGCCATGCATCAAAAGCCCAATTGGGCTTATTATTAGGGTATGTCTTATTTTGGGGGAAACAGGGTATTGCTAAGTAGGCCCAGAATAAAGACTACACATCCCTGAGCTGAATACATAGGAATCTCTTCTGGACGTTTGAAGGGAAATCATAATTTTGATAATGTTCTCCTGTCTCTTCAATGCATTGTAAATGCACATAGGAAGACAAGTGAGCATTGCTTTGAGAAAAAGTGTAGGTATCAATGCTAATTCTTCATATTGATTCTTACTGATTCGTATTGACTCATGTTGCTCTATCTTCCCATAGTTGATCACATTCCCCATGGATCCAAGGATGACCTGTTCCCAGGAACCTGGTACTTGGAGCAAGTGGATGAGAAAAACCGCAGGAAATATGCACGAAAACTAGTTTAGGAATATAGTTATCATTAATGAGTTTTTTTTCTGGTAAGTCAGAACCCTAGATATAAGAACTCTTCATAGAAAGGAGATGTGCAGATGGAAGGCTCGGTTACCATTTATTAGGCAAAAAGGAAAAAGGAAAATACTTATGGAAATAAGAATTTTGTTAGTTTGGTAACTGCCTGTCTACCTATCCTGCTGTGCAGAAACATTTAAAATAAAGCACATAATTATTAGACTTTTATAGCTGGAAGAGGAATATGCCAATACTGTTCTTTCAAGCTGTTATATGTGTGTGTTGTTCAGTTGGGCAGCAAAATAGGCTGATAAACAAAGGTTGAATGGTTCGTTATTCATAGATATGTGCAATAAAGAATAATATCAAATCAGAAAATTCCCACATGGCCTGTATTTAAATCCCTTCTATCCTGCCTGATATCAAAACAAAAGGTGAAGAAAAATCTTGCAAATGCAGGTAGTCCTCGATTTATGACCACAGTTGAGCCCAAAATTTCTGTGGCTAAGCAGGACATTTGTTAAGTGAGTTTTGCCCCATTTTACCACCTTTCTTGGCACAGTTAAATGAATCACTGCAGTTGTTAAATTAAGTGAATCTGACTTCATTGACTTTGCTTGTCAAGTTGCAAAAAGTGATCACATGACCTTGGGACACTGCAATTGTCATAAATGCATGCCAATTCCAAGCATTTGAATTTTGATCACGTGACCATGGGGATGCTGCAATGATCATGTGGAAAATGGTAATAAGTTACTATTTTCAGGGTTGTTATAACTTTGAACAATCACTAAATGAATGGTTGTCAGTTGAGGACTAACTGTAGTTGAGTATCTTTGAAAGTGTTTCTACAAATAGCCTGGTTATACACAAAAATTGCCATTATAGGGTAGGAGGAATTAAATATTGAGAAAAATAGATTGCATCAGCTATCCCAAGAATTTAAGAATGACTCCCTAATGCTGGGGTGTCAAACTCGATTTCATTGAGGGCCGCATCAGGGCTGTGTTTGACCTTGGGGGGGGGCATGGCCGGGGGGGCGTGGCCAGCTTGACGTCACTTGTGTCAGGGGCACCTGAAGTTGGAGGAGATCCATTGTCTCCAGCGGAGGGCAAGACCAAGGAGAGGGTCAAACCCTTGTCCTCCAGAGGAGCCTCGCCGTTCCTCATAGGTCACATAGAGGACCCCCGGATAGTGGCACAGGCAGTGGAAGGTAAGCATCTAGCCCAGTCCTCGAGCTCCAGGGCACCGGGACCTCACAGCCCAGCCTAGCCCCACTTCCCCAAGGCTTTGCCTAGCTGCGCTTACCTCCTCAAGGCTGCTGCTGCTGTTCTCGCTCTCCTTGGCCAGGTTGCTCATGGTGTCTGCAGGAGGGCAAAGGTCAGAGGGAGGCCACTCTCTCTCCATGCAAGGTAACCCGGCTTTGTAACAAAAGCATCCTCAGCGATAGAATGGGAGACCGTCAGGAGGAGACAAGGGGATGGCGAAAGGCAGCAGGGTTGCAGGTGGCCAAGTGCTAAGGCAGGACTTCCATCAGACCCGCCCTCCCTCTCATTATAATCTCCATTCCTTCCTTCTCCTTTCTTCTTCCTTCTCCTTTCCTTCTTTTTCCTTCCTTGCTCTCCTCGCCTGGCCCCCCAAGCTCTGTTTTCAACGGTGACGGCCTCCTGAAGCCCTCTGCCAACAAAAACGGAGCTCAGGACTTGCAGAGAGTTACAGGAGGCTGTCACGGCCCCTGAGCTCCATTTTTGCTGGCTGCAGGAGGGCATCATGGCTGAAAACGTTTTCACTGACAGAGGCATCGGAGGCCGGACCTTCACTGTTTCCAGGGTGGCCCCGCAGGCTAGGTCTAAGCACCCCATGGGCTGAATCTGAGCTGCGGGCCTTGAGTTTGACACCCCTGCCCTAAAATATCTGCAGTCGTCTTTGCTTCTCAGACTACCCTCCAGCTCATTCATACTAATAGAAAATATATTGTACACATGTTGATTTAAAGCAGGGTTCTCCAACCTTTTGGACCTCAGGGACCACCAAACTCATAATTTAAATCCCGTGGACCAGCGGTCTGCAGAGAAATCGTTGCATTTCTCTCGAGGAGCCCAGCCAAGGTTTCCCTCACTGCTCGTGCTTCAGTGCTTTGACTCCCAGAGACAGGATGGGGTCCTTCAGGCAGTTAGCTTGGCCGCCTGTTAGCAGAGAGAAGCAGCCAGAGTCAACCCTGGCTTTGCTGTCCATTGCAGATGCTAGATCAGCCCCCTGCAAACTCTCGTCTCTCAAGGAGCACTTGTTGAAGTGGCACGGGAGAGTTTGGCCAGGCTCCTCGAGAGATTTATTTATTTTTATTAAATTTATATGCCGCCCTCTTCCCGTAAGACTTGGGGCGTCATACAGAATTAAAACATATAACAATAGAAACCCTAAAAGCAGCCAATATAAACCCCAAACAAAATAAAATCTCATAGCAGATCACGGAATTCGCTGAAACAGACATGTCTTTAGGTCGGTGCGGAAAGTGCGGAGGTCAGGGGCCGTCCGGAGCCCGATGGGTAACTCATTCCAGAGTCGGTGCGGCCACTGAGAATGCCCTCATCCTGGGGGCCACCAGCCAACATTGTCTGGCCGATGGTACCCGGAGGAGGGCAGCCCTATGTGACCGCACGGGGCGGTGGGAGGCCGGTAGGTGGTGGTCCTGCAAGTATCTCGGACCCATGCCATGAAGGGCTTTATAGGTAAGAACCAGCACCTTGAAGCGGATCCGAAGAACAACCGGCAGCCAGTGCAGCTCGCGCAGGAGGTGTCACACGGGAATAATGAGAAGCTCCTGTAACAACCCACGCGGCCGCATTCTGGACCAGCTGGAGCCTCCGGGTGCACCCCAAGGGCAGCCCCATGTAGAGGGCATTGCAGTAATCCAGGCGAGAAATAATGAGAGCATGAGTGACTGTACGGAGGGCATCCCTGTCTAGGAAAGGGTGTAACTGGCGCACCAGGCGAACCTGTGCAAAAGCCCCCCCTTGTCACGGCCATCAGATGTTCCACCAAGGACAGCCGAGAATCAAGGAGGGCGCCAAGATTACGAACCATTTCAGAGGGAGCGAGAGACTCCCCTCCCATCTGAAGTGATGGGGCAGCTAGATCAGGAGATGCCGGCATCCACAGCCACTCAGTCTTGGAGGGGTTGAGTCTGAGCCTGTTTCTACCCATCCAGACCCGTACTGCCTCCAGGCACTGGGACATCACAGAAAGGGCATCCCCGGGTTGGTCTGGGATGGAGATGTAGAGCTGGGTATCATCACTGATGATACCCCACCCCAAAACTATGAATAATCTCACCCAGCGGCTTCATGTAGATGTTAAAGAGCAGAGGGGAGAGAACCGACTCCTGCGGCACCCCACAGGTGAGGGGCCTCGGGGAGGATCTCTGACCCCCCGCCCAAGCAAACTGCGTACGGCCTGAGAGATAGGAGGAGAACCACCGTAAAACAGTGCCTCCCACCCCCAACCCCTGGAACCGTTGCAGCAGGATACCATGGTCGATGGTATCAAAAGCCGCTGAGAGGTCAAGTAGCACCAGAATGGAGGAAAAAACTCCATCCCAGGCCCACCAGAGATCATTCACCAGGGCGACCAATGGCATTTCTATGCTGTGCCCACACCTGAAGCCCGATTGGTATGGGTCCAGATAATCAGTTTCCTCCAGGAATTGTGGAAGTTGGTATGCCACCACAGATTCAACAACCTTCGCTATAAAGCAAAGGTTTGAGACGGGACAAAAGTTGTTCAAGGAGGCCGGATCCAGAGCAGGCTTCTTGAGGAGGGGTCGAACCACCGCCTCCTTAAGTACGGCGGGGAAGACCCCATCCCTCAAAGAACCGTTGATAATTGCCTGGATCCAGTCTCCAGTCAATTCTCTGGTTGCCGTAACAAGCCAGGAGGGACAAGGGTCCAACAAACATGTGGAGGCCCACAGTCTACCCACAATTCTGTCCACTTCATCAATGGAAACAGGGTCAAAGTCAACCCAGATGTTGCCTTCAAGACTAGCTCCCACTTCCTCGTCGGATCCTCCCCAGTCAGTGTTTAATCCCGTCCAGATCTGAGCGACTTTGTCTTGCAGAAACTGTACAAAGTCCTCAGCACTGCCTTGTAAGGGGTCCTCCCTCGCTCCCTGATTGAGGAGGGAGCAGGTCACTCGGAACAAGGCCACCGGGCGATTTTCTGCAGAAGCAATGAGAGCAGCGAAATAATCCCGTTTCGCCGCTTCCATTGCCACATGATAAGACCTAATATGGGTTCTTAACTGTGCTCAATCGGATTTGGAATGGGACGATCTCCAACAGCCCTCCAGGCGTCTCTTCCAACGCTTCATCTCCTGTAGCTCCGTGGAAAACCGGATCATGGAGCTGTCCGGGATCCCTGTCGGCGGAGAGGCCGCAAAGGGGCGATTCGATCCAGTGTCCCGGTGGCAGCCCGTTCCCAGGCATCCACCAGGGCCTCTGGCAAATCGCCGGCTAGGTCAGTGGGAAATGTCCCAAGCTCCGTCAGGAACCTATCAGGGTCCATCAGGCGCCTGGGGCGGAACCAACAAGTTGGTTCCACCTCCCAGCGGTGGGGGTTGACAGACGGAAAGTCTAGTTTAAGGAGGGAATGGTCAGTCCATGAGAGGGGTTGGATGGAAAGTTCACCCCTACCCCCAGCATTTATCCACTACCCAGAGACAAAAATCAGGTTGAGTGTGTGCCCACCACTGTGAGTAGGGTCCTGCACAACTTGAGTCAGGTCCATGGCCGTCATGGAGGCCATGAACTCCCTAACCAGCTCAGATGTCTCACCAGTTGATGGGAGATTAAAATCTCCCACAACCATCAGGTTGGGGAACTCAACCGTCAGTTTGGCTAAGACTTCGAGCAGTGCGGGCAGGACTGAGGATACGTAGCTGGGAGACAGGTACGTAATCAACAGAGCCGACTGCACTCCATGATCCCATTTCAACAGAAGTGATTCACATCCGCCTATCTGAGGGACAGTGATCTCCCTAGGTCTAAGACCTTCCCTAATAACAACCGCCACTCCCCCACCCCTTGTGGCTGGTACAGTACACAGAAGCCTGATGGACACAAATCAGAGAGGGGGACCCCCCCTCCGGGCCTAACCAGGTCTCAGTGATACAAGCCAGGTCCGCACCCCCTTCGTCAATCAGATCTCGTACAAGGGGAGCCTTATTAACAACGTACCTGGCATTAACATACACCAGCCGGAGTCCTGGGTTCCACACTCCTAGCCCCCTAGGGACACAAGCAGAACCATGAGGGTCAGAGCGCTGAACCCGCTCTGAGATGAGTTTGCAGGGGGCCGATCTAGCGTCTGCAATGGATAGCAAAGCCAGGGTAGACTCCAGCTGCTTCTCTCTGCTGTAGTGCTTCCTGGACACAGTTTACTGCTCCGAGCCCCAAGGGCTCCGAGCCTCAAGTGCCCCATCAGTCCCCTGCAGCAGCTCCTCTCCAGCCGGCAGGTTGAGCCCAGTGCTGGCTCTCGTATGCCAAGCCGAGCCCTTCATCTACTTCACGCCATCCCCCATCAGAGGGACTCCACAAAGCCCTCACCACCCCTTCCATCCTTCTGCCCCCAGCCAGCCTTTTGGATGAAAATACTGGATTTTCAGAGGTTGGGTGGCTAAGGCCGGGAAGAAAAGGAAGAAGAGCAGCAGCGGTTCCAGGAGGAGGAGGAGGAGATATCTTTGAGGTATCTTTGCCCGACTTTTCCACACAAAGCCGACTGGCTCTTTCCCCTTCTTTCCCTGTGGCTCTTTCTGGGGGGGGGGAACCCTTCCTCTTTTTTTAACCCAGTTGGCGCTTTCCAAAGTTGGCTTTTCCAGTGTTAGCTGCCCAAATCCCCTTTGATTGTGATTTTTGAAAATTATTATTTACATCAACCGTCCCTTTCCGGACATCTCTGTTTTTCTCATTGATTCCCTCCCCCAACCATTACTTTCCCAAAGTCCTCCATTTGCTTCCAACCTGCTTTTTTTTGCCTGTGCAATTTAAAAACAAAGATTTAGAAATATTGGGCTTTAAAGACTTCTCTTTGTATTGGATTGAGAGATGAGAGTTTGCAGGGGGCCGATCTAGCATCTGCAATGGACAGCAAAGCCAGGGTTGACTCCAGCTGCTTCTCTCTGCTAACAGGTGGCCAAGCTAACTGCCTGAAGGACCCCATTCTGTCTCTGGGAGTAAAAGCGCTGAAGCACGAGCGGCGCAGGAAACCCTGGGTAGGCTCCTCGAGAGAAATGCAATGATTTCTCTGCGAACCACCAAAATTTTCTCATGGACCACCACTGGTCCACGGACCACTGGTTGGTGACCACTGATTTAAAGAAAATGTATAATAAATAGGCTTGAAATGGAGAATGATTTGTATGAATATGAAATCAAAGTATTTATTTTATTTTATTTTATTTATTTTATTCAATTTGTATACCACCCTTCTCCTAGTGGACTCAGGGCGGTGCACAGCCAGAACTAAAACACATACCAATACAAAATTTAAAATTATTAAAAGAATTACATAACTTTGGCCCAAATTTAAAACAATTCGAATTAAAACCCATTGACAATTTAAAAGCTAAAAAACTAAAAAAGACTAAACAGACTAAAAAAGGGGGGGTTTCACGCCAGCCCTGCTTGATGGAAAAGAAGTTTTCAGGGCACAACGAAAGACCCGGAGATCCGATATCCTTCGTATCTCCGGGGGCAAATCATTCCAGAGGGCAGGAGCTGCCACAGAGAAGGCCCTCCCCCTGGGGGTCGCCAGCCGACATTGCCTGGCTGACGGCACCGAGGAGTCCCTCTCTGTTTGAGCGTACTGGTCGGTGGGAGGCTATCGGCGGCAGAAGGCGGTCCCGTAAATACCCAGGTCCTATGCCATGGAGCGCTTTAAAGGTGGCAACCAACACCTTGAAGCGCACCCGGAAGACCACTGGAAGCCAATGCAGCTCACACAGGAGAGGTGTCACATGGAAGCGCCCCCTCGACCCCATAATCCCCCGCGCGGCTGCATTCTGCACCAGTTGGAGCCTCCGGGTGCTCCTCAAGGGGAGCCCCATGTAGAGCATTGCAGTAGTCCAGGCGGGAAGTGACGAGTGCCTGAGCGACTGTGCGTAAGGAGTACCGATCCAGAAAGGGACGCAACTGGCGAATCAGGCGGACCTGATAAAAAGCCCCCCTGGCCACGGCCGTCATATGCTCTTCTAAAGACAGCCGTGCATCCAGGAGGACGCCCAAGTTGCGAGCCCTGTCTGTGGGGGCCAATAACTCGCGATGGCACCAGCTGGCTATATTGGGACGCCGGAAGCCACAGCCACTCGGTCTTGGAAGAGTTGAGTCGAAGCCTGTTACTCCCCATCCAGATCCTCATGGCCTCCAGGCACCAGGACATCACTTCAAGGGCATCGTTGGGATGGCCTGGGGTGGAGATGTACAGCTGAGTATCATCAGCGTACTGATGGAACTCCACCCCAAAGCCACGGATGATCTCACCCAGCGGCTTCACATAAATGTTGAACGGAAGGGGCGAGAGGACCGACCCCTGAGGCACCCACAAACAAGGTGCCTCGGGGTTGACCTCTGTCCCCTTGCCAACACGGACTGCAACCGGTCGGAGAGATAGGAGGAGAACCACCGTAGAACGGTGCCCCCCCCCACTCCCAACCTCTCCAACCGGCGCAGCAGGATACCATGGTCGATGGTATCAAAAGCTGCTGAGAATATAATTATAATGTCACTCGGGTGGTTGTTTTTACTTTTATACATATAAGAAGATATTTACTACTGATGGGGGCAGATATGATTGAAGATCCTGAATAAACTGTTGCACCAGTGAGCTATGTTACCCGATTATGGATGTTGGTTCTACCAATCCAGTGGAAAGACCTCAAAGAAGATACTATATGGATTATAAATTTAAAGTCATTGTCTTTTCTTTTTTTTTATTTAGATATAATGGAAAATATAGACATATATTTTTAAGTAGTGTGGGCAGTGAATCAAAGATGTTAAGAAATGTTGTGTATGGCAATTTTGCATGATAGTGGGTGAATAAGCTAGTTAGTAGATTGACTAGTCTAAGAAAAGGGATTTTTAAGTGTTATACTTGGGGGAGTGGAGGAAATGGATAGAGTGGAATAAATGTTAAACTAGATTTTATGGGGAAGGCCGCTTTGAAATGTTATAGTAATATATATAGAAGATTAAATGTTAAAGTAGGACATCGTATAGTTTTAAAGTGGAGAAGTTATTCTACAATGTCATAGTATAATGTCTTTTTTTTTTCCTTTCTTTTCTCTTTTTTGATATGTATGGATAAAGGGGGATGTTATAATATTAATAATATTTTTAGTAAGTAAAGGTCAATATCTAGAGGAGGGAGTAAGTAATCTGTTATGAATTAGGTTTTTTTTTGTTATGAAGAAGTCACAGGGGGGATGGGTGGGGAGGGTGGGTTAGGGAGGGGGAGGGAGAGGGGAAAAAAAGGGGGGAAAATTTGTATTTGAAAACTTTTTCAATAATAATAATAAAAAAAAGCCGCTGAGAGATCTAACAGGACCAGGATAGAGGAGCAACCCCTATCCCGAGCCCTCCAGAGATCATCCACCAATGCGACCAATGCCAATTTCCGTGCTGTGCCCAGGCCTGAAGCCGGACTGGAGCGGATCCAGATAGACAGCTTCATCCAGGTACCGAGGAAGCTGTCGCGCCACCACACTCTCAACAACCTTCGCCAAGAAGGGAAGGTTGGAGACCGGACGGTAGTTAGCCAAAACAGCCAGATCCAGAGCAGGCTTCTTGAGGAGGGGCCTCAGCACCGCCTCTTTCAAGGCGGATGGCAAGACACCCTCACTCAAGGAAGCGTTGATAATCCCCTGGAGCCAGCCTCGCGTAACCTCCCGGGAGGCCAGCATCAACCAGGAGGGACAGGGGTCCAATAAACATGTGGTCGCATTCAGCCGCCTCAGTATCCTGTCCACGTCCTCGGGAGCAACAGGGTCGAACTCCTCCCAAATGGCAGTCTCAAGACCGGCACCCATCATCCCGTCTGTACCTACCCAGTCAGAGACCAAGCCTTCCCGAATCTGAGTGATTTTATCGTGCAGATACTGGACAAAATCCTCAGCATGACCCTGCAAGGGATCCTCCCACGCTCCCAGATGGAGGAAGGAGCGGGTCACCCTAAACAGGGCGGCCGGGCCATTATCTGCCGATGCGATAAGAGCGGAAAAATAGTTACATTTTGCCGCTTTTATCGCCACTAGGTAAGTCTTAATATGAGATCTTACCAGTGTTCAGTCGGATTCGGAGCGACTAGATCTCCAATTGCTCTCTAGGCGTCTTTTCTGGCACTTCATCTCCCTCAGCTCCTCAGAGAACCAAGGAGCCAGGTAGATTCGGCGACAGGTCAGAGGCCGCACAGGCACGACTCGGTCCAAAGTGTCAGCGGCCACCCTATCCCAGGCGGCCACCAGCTCCTCAGCCGAGCCATGAGTCAGAGCCTCAGGAAATGGCCCAAGCTCCATCTGGAACCTATCAGGATCCATCAGGCGCCTGGGGCAGAAGTAGGTTGGTGATTGCAAAGGAAAATATGACAGAAATAAAGCACACATGGGAATTAATGAAATCCTTAGCAAATGGTTCACCATGCAATAAAATAAGGATTTATAAAGGAATGCAATCAATACACTAGAGATGTATTGGTTGCAGGAAGACAAAGACTAAGTCTTGGCTAAGACTCCAAATAAACTATAGCAAAGTTGAATAGATTGTATGATGCAGCATGAAGTACAGATCTGAAAATTAAGGTATCCACAAGAGTATTCATGTTTAATAGAGAAAAAGGAATGGATGACTCCAGACTGCATTTCCTGTCAGCATAACTCTAACTCACATTTGTGACATGTTGTAACATACAGTAATTCATTTGTCCCAAGCATCTGCCACATCTTTTCTTTACATTCTCTTTTCATTTATTCTATTGGGAAATTAATATTTTTAATACTTTATCCTAGATAATTTATATCTTACTGCCATTCTACTGTCACTTTATTTTTCTTGCTGTTTGCCTTTATTACTTTTATAGATTACTTCAATGATTTTTTTCTAAAGAAACATTCTTGATACCACCAAATATTGTTTGTCCCATATTTAGAACTTCTCACTTTTGTATTCTTTGCTAATTTTCTCACACTTCAATCATAAACAATCTGTCATGCAGATGGATAACTTGTTTGTGTCACATAGTAAGAACTGCCCTTTCTATATGCAGATACTCATCATTCACAATTCTGATTTGCTAATCTCTGAATGGCCCACTTGCTATTTCTATACTTTTATCTTTGCTGACATCCATTATCCAGCAGAATAGGTTCCACTCTTAGATTGAATCATTCAGAAATAAATGAATTTTTACATTTTTCCCAAATTCATTTTTGCTTCTTTCATTTTTACCTTTGACTGGAGCAAACCTATCATCAGCCTAAAGATTCCAATTTTCAAATATACCTTCCAGAACCTAGATGGTAAATTTATATTTTGTGGTACACATTTAATTCATTCATTAATAATTAGATTTTTACTTTCACTTCCCTGCATATATTTTATCAATTTTACTTCAAAAATTAAATGTTCTTCGTTTAGGTTTATTACATATTTGCC
The DNA here is from genome assembly GCF_059756535.1 of Pantherophis guttatus. Taxonomy (NCBI): domain Eukaryota; kingdom Metazoa; phylum Chordata; class Lepidosauria; order Squamata; family Colubridae; genus Pantherophis; species Pantherophis guttatus. The sequence continues at coordinate 113,285,579 of NC_142065.1, read as the reverse complement.
ACTTTCATACAGCATATTTATGATTCATTTTATTCATTAGCTTATATTATTTACTCTGCTTATATTTCAATATTTTGTATATGCCAAGGTCTTTAACAGAGAACCTCTCGTACCCTTATCTGCAACCTGGGTTTAATTCAACACCCAGACTTTCCAATGTATCAATTTGATACCAAACTCCATGCCTTAGCTTTACAGTTTTATTCTTTTAATTTTTTTGAAATACTGGAAAATTAGCATGCTGCAAAGGAAAGCATCCATCTCAAACTATCACTAGCTCTCACAAAACTTTATTTTTACACTGTGTTGATCAGCCCAGAGTTGCTCCTGCTTGAGGCACAAATGACCAGGCTCAAATTATCCTACTCTGGACACATTATGTGAAGAAGGCAGCTTTGGAGAAGGCTTTAATGCTGGGAAAGATAGAAGGAAAGAGAAGAACAGGAAGAGCAGAAGTGAGGGAGGTGGATGGATTTAGTTACAGTGGCAATGAATGCATCATTGGGAGACCTGAAAGAATAGGTTAGGAATAGATCGTCATGGAGCACATGTATCTATGTGGCTAGGAGTCAAAAATAACTTGATGGACATAAATCAATGAGCTGAATGCCATTGTTACCTTAAAGCCTTAAATTGGCTATATTAAAACTTTCAGAATTACATGTTTATTAGCTTTTCAAAAGGATCATCCAGCTCTAAAAGGCATTATTATAAGAAATTCAAGCATTTAATTATTTTTTTAAAAATGTAATTAAAAAAAATAAAATACACTATTTTTCATTATTTAAACAACTAGTCCCTGATTTAAAGAGGTGGGTATTGGGGGTTATTGACATAATAACCAGATACTTGAGGCAGGACTGTGGGGGAATTTAAGGGATTAGGGAAGCGGCATGTTATGTAGTAAGACTGGGATGGGAAATTCTGAATCTCCAATTAAGCTTAAAATTGCTGTTTAAGGGAACCAATGTTAGGTGCAAGATTTCAGGAACCAGGATAGAATTCCTAAGTATTAGAAGTTTATTTCATGCTACCTATAAACAAGAATCTGATCTACTAACAGTCAAAGCAAATTGGCACCAGTTAAGAGTCAATGGACTTCAAGGGGGACTGGACTTAGGTCATAGAGACTGCAAACTGATTGATGCATCAGCTCAGCCTGGTCATCTCCTACATCGGAATTAGATAGACAATGGTTAAATTATAGAAAATATTGTTTGACAACACTCAATATACCAATGCATTTTACCTTCCTAAAAATATTTAGGTCCCTGGCTGTAAAAAGATTCAGAGGACTGAACATTTCTATGTACTAATAAATAAATTACTGAAAAAGAGAGGGAGAGAGTTTTTTCAAGAAAAAGAAAATGGAAGTTCCACATAAGAGCTCCAAGTCTTCAGAGGATGCTGGTTTCCTGAAAAAATTGTTTCAGATATTGAAGGTGGTAACTGGGTCACTCACCTAAGACAAAATCCTCTAAAGAACTGAGGTACAATTTTTCCCCCCGAGTGTGAAATGTGCTGAGTGTGCTTTGTAAAGTTCTGTCCTTCAAACTAACATCTGAAAAATGCACTGTAGAAATAATACTAAAATAAATGTTATTTGCAAACAAAAGTAAGAAATGTATGATTACTGAATAATAAAGCTACACATTGTTTTCTTCAGAACTAAGAGCCATCTTTCATTTCTCACACTGAAATATGTTTTTATCTTAGAGCTCTCAAGGACAGAACTGTATTATACATAAAACAATGATGCACAAATCATTTTTGCATTATTTTTAATTAGATATTAAGTTTCACATTACAGAAACTGGTGGGCCCTGTCAGGTTCTTCACCAGAATTTAAAGTATCACCTGGAACACTTCTGTCAGATGTGGCTTCAGTTCCTGCAGGTTTTGTACAGCAGAAGATAGACTCAGGACATTCCACTCCTGTCCACTATCAGTACTGGAATGGTGGTAGCACAGCAGCTCTATTTTGGTCTTCCTTAGCAGACCTGAAATCAGAACAATGCCCATTCCAGAAATCTGATTATGCATTTGCAGACCAGTAATCTAAGCCTACACTGCTAACTTTTGGTGCCAAAATGTAGTGATGTTTTTTTAAAAATAAAATGGGTGCACAAAATAGATCTCTATTTTAATTTTAAAATACTTCATACACCCCCTCAATAAAGGAAAAAGACTAAAAATTATGCCACTATCCCCACTGTTGTCACAATATTTTGTCTCTCTCCCTTATACACTGGTTTTTTAAAAAACTACTTCATAATGACTGCCTGTCATATAGCACATCTTGTGAGTTCATTACAAATTGTAATTTGTAATAAACTCATGTCTGGAACTTCCAGAATAATTTTTCAATCTTCTCTCCATTAACCATGCCATTTATTTCCATATATCACAGAACTGCTTTCCATAGAGGTAATCCTTGCTTAGCAATTCTAACCGGGGCAGAAATTTCTGTCACAAAGCAATCATTACATGAAACATGTGATCATACCACTTAACAACAGCAGCTCTGGTAGACCCAGCTGCAGTTGTTAGAGCCAATAGCTACCTCAGTTTAGCACATGTCATCAACAGTACGAGGGGGAAGATGGCAAAAAACAGCAGGTGGTGGTGAAGGATGGCAAAAATAGGTGATGGCAGTGAAGTGCAGGATGACCAAAAGGCAGATATGGGGGGAGTTGAAGCACACACTGCGAAAGTAAATGTGATTGGGCTGCTTGGTGCCTGAAATTTGAGCACATGACTACAGGGCTGTAGTAACCGTAATTTTGAGGACCAGTCATAACTACCATTTGTTCAGTGCTTCTCTAACTTCAAACAGTATATGAATGAATGGTCATTAAGGACTACCCATACTTCCCTCCATCCCAAATCCCATAAACAGATGGTTATAGCTATTATATACCAATACAGATCATATTATTCATTAGATCATGGTTTAAACCATCTTTATACAACTATTAATTTTTCACCTGTTCTTTATCATGTTCTTCTAAAATCCAATGTTATTCATAGATACACCAAAGGTGTATTCACCAAAGGTGTATATTCATGACTCATCCTTGTCTATGGTTTTAATCTTTGGGACACAAATTGGAGGGAACTTGGTTCTAAACAAAATTCTTACTAAAAAATCAGTGAAGGGGATGAGAAATGCTTTGCGCCTTACCAATAATTGTTGGTAACACACTGGCACTGGAGGTCTTGGATTTGTAGAAAAGCAGAGGACCACTGAGGGGAACCAGCTGCTTGAAGGTTGCTCCGTTGAGTTCTAGCAGGCATGGAATGGTGCCTTGCACAGAGCCAACAAGCACATGAGGAGTATTGGTTGCAGTTAGTTGCAGTTGTCCATTATTGCCCAGTGCTCTGTCAGTGTGAGTAGTGGTGATCTAGGAATCAGAAAGAGGGAAGTTAGTACACTGCTTTCCCTGAAAGAAGAATTGTATTCCAAATTTCTTCCAGATATGCATAGCTATACTCTGCAAAAAGCAGAGTTCTTGTCTATCATGAAAATAGAAGTGTAGGTTTATTATTATGTACAGCCATATCTGCTGGGAAAGATGCATACCTTGAATTTCAACCTGTTTTATAATTATGGAAATATACAGAAAGAAATAGCAGCATTTCTTAAGAGAAATAACTTTACACATCTCCTTAATGATCCTGCAGTTGTCTCAAAGGCCTGTAATAAACTGGCCCTCGGAACTGGGGATAAAGGGAGTTACGTACCTTCAACCCAGCCTCTTGAGCCAGAAGCAGCCCATTCACAAGGTTCACATCCTTCTGTGTAGTTTGTTGAAGGAGTCCCATTGCCACTGCAGGAATCAAGTAGTTGCTAGACTTCTGCAAGGTTGAACCTAGTGAAAATTACAAGCATGATCGAATCATCAGAAGGTAGTTAATATTAACTCACTTCAGAAGATGTATAAACTGAGGATCCAAGTCCAGGGTTTCAAACAGAAGCCATCCCTGTAAGCAGAATTACAGGTTTCCATTTGACTCTTGTTAGAGACTACAACAGGTAAGTCTTTTCCTGAAAGATGATCCTCTCACCAGCTTCACTCCTTCAGAGAAGGAAAAGGCCCTTTGCCTTTCACCCCAGTCTTTTTTAATAGGGCTTTCCTCCTGTGTCTTTAAGAGCAACCCAACATCCATACATTTAATAGACAGATTGGTTCTGATACGGAAAAGAAAAAAATTTATTGATAAGGAAGCTAATTAAAGACTTCTCCCTCCCTCCCCATAACCCTATCGTATTTGCTGAGAATACTACACTATAGGAATAACAGAGCAAAAGCTAATGGAGCAAGATGCTTTTGAAAGTGAAACAAATGTGTAAATAAAGTGACTGAAGTAGAGGCTAGGAAAGATAATGGTGGTGATGATGATGAAGATAGATGGATGGCTGGATGGGATAGATAGATAGGATAGGTAATGAGAGAGAGAGAGAGACTGAAGATAGTTTGAAAAATCAAGATCCTCCAGTGGAAAATCTTGATGGATAGAACAGTTCTCAGTTGCAAACCATTGCACTCATGGGACTATGAAGGAAGAGTAAGTTGCCTAGCTTTCTGTAGCTTTGCAGCTCAGAACAAAAATATGCTTCTATGGCATATTTTTATATTTCAAATAGAAAGGGGTCAAGCTCAACAGCTTAAGGATCAGTTTATATGGATTAAACTGGGAAAAACAGATCCATCCCCAAGCACAATCGTATGTTTACTTGCAAATAAGAATCATTACTCAAACTGGATGACAAACACAACATGCACAGAATTAATTTTATTAAATGATTGTTAATTCAGATTGAGAGTGTTGTCTTCCCCTAACCATTTTAATAAGGTGGCTATTACGTAGATGTATATATCTACGTACAAATATATATAAAAATGCATCCTTTTGTTGCAGAAGAATTTCCCACAATTAGTTTGAGAATAAGCAATCTGAGGGAAGGACTTGATTAATCTAATCTCTAATCTAACCATTTCTGAAACAAGTTTTCTTAAAACTTTGAAAAGAAAGCAGAAGCTAAAACAACGAAGGAAACGAAAGGCATCCCAGAGAGGGTGAAAGTTATTAATTCTCTTTAAAAAGATGAAATTTCACAAAAGAGAAATTATGTAGGCTGAAAAATAAAGCTTTTCTGTTTAGTTAAGTAGGAAGATGAGAGAACAAAGGCAAAAGAGTGAAAAGATTTTGGTAGAAAGCCAATATCTGAAGCCCAAGCACTATGCCTGGATCTCTCATCTCACCCTCGGTAATAAGCTGCACTCTTCCATTCACTTGGTGGCTCAGTGCATGTAGCACACTTCCTAAAGCTCTAGCCAGTGCAATCCATGGTTTGGTATGGGATGCATATGCACTGCTGAGAGCCTGGCCATTTACCTGAGAGAGGGAAGAACAGAAATATGAAACTGCCTATTGGACTAGACTTCCAACCCACAACCTTTCCCCAGTTATTTTGTTTACAGTGCTTGGTCACTTAATAAATGAATTTATATTTTTTCTTTATTATATATATAATTTATTTATTTATTATATATATAATAATTACAGATGGAATACCATTCAAGCTCTAAAGTATAATGTTACCTTGGTACTCATCATCAATTGGTTCCAGGTGGTGTGAGGAGTACCAAACATATTTTTCTCATAACGAATAATATAGAAAGTCATAAAGTAGCCAATACTGTCAGGTTCTAGCTTGTGCATTAAGTAGCAAACAAACAATGATTACTGGGACAATATTTTCACATCAAAATGTATTAAGTACCAAATTTGATGAGTTTCATAGCAGCTGAATACCAACATATCAATATATATATATATATATATATATATATACACACACACACACACACACACACACACACGTATACATACATACATATGCATATTCTTTCTAGCCAGGTTTTACCTACGTAAGCTAAGATGTTCTACTGCCCTGGTTCTGTGAAATCTCATTCACAAGTTTCTGGGCTTTTGGTTTCTTGCTGACAAACAGCAACTGTGTTGCTCTTTGGGAGACTCAGATAGCTATTTCTGCCTCATAAGAGCCACACCCTCTTCTCCGGTATCCTCCCTGTAAAGGTACAACGTTTCTTTTTCTTTTTCGTAGGCTTTTATGTGCACATTCTTTCTAGAAACGTTGTACCTTTACAGGGAGGATACCTGAGAAGAGGGTGTGGCTCACTGATGACGCCTCATGTGAGTCTCCCAAAGAGCAACACAGAGTTGCTGTTTGTCAGCAAGAAACAAAAAGCCCAAAAACTTGATTCTGGGCTTTTTTCTTTTCTAGCAGCCAGCAAGTTCTTCCTGCTAGGTGGGAGACTTATAAAGATCTATTTCTAGATCTATTTCTATTTCTTGCTAGAAATAGATCTATATAAGTCTCCCACCTAGCAGGAAGAACTTGCTGGCTGCTAGAAAAGAAAAAAGCCCAGAATCGAGTGGATGTGATTCTACTGAGCTAGGGCTGCAGAAAAACCTTGGTTACGTAGGGAAAACCTGGCTAGAGGAAAAACACACATAAACTCTATGAAGAAGTAAGAAAATAGATACTATACCTTTACAGGGAGGATACATAAGGTGTGGGTGTGGCTTACTGATGAAAGCAAATGAGCTAGAAATAGATCTATAAAAATATAGACCCACAAACATCATAAAATTGCTAATTAAAATTATTACTTAGTTTGGCCAATTAAATAAAACCCAGAATTAGATAACATTTTTTAAAAAATCATTCACATGTTCATATGTTTAGCCCCGCCTGTTGGAACATCAGGGCACGGCGGAAAGCACGGAGATCAGGGATATTCCATATCTCAGGGGGCAGTTCATTCCAAAGGGTTGGAGCCCTCACAGAGAAGGCCCTCCCCCTGGGAGTCGCCAGTCGGCATAATTTGACTGACGGTACCCTGAGTAGTCCCTCCCTGTGAGAACGAACTGGTCGGTGGGAGGCTATTGATGGCAAAAGATGGTCTCGTAGGTACCCAGGTCCTAAGCCATGGAGCGCTTTAAAGGTGATGACTAACACCTTTAATCGCACCCAGAAGACCACTGGGAGCCAGTGCAGCTCGCGCAGGAGGTGTTACATGGGCGCAACGAGCTGCACCCATAATCACCCGCTACATTCTGGACCAGCTGGAGCTTCTGGGTGCTCTTCGAGGGGAGCCCCATGAAGAGAGCATTACAGTAGTCCATACGGGAGGTGACTAGGGCATGAATGACTGTGTGCAAGGCGTCCCAATCCAGAAAGGGACGCAAGTGGCGGATCAGGCGAACCTGATAAAGGCCCCCCTGGCCACGGCCGTCATGTGCTCTTCTAAAGATAGCCGTGAATCCAGGAGGACACCCAAGTTGCGAGCCCTCTCTGCGGGGAGTAAGGTCTCATCCCCAATTGTCAGTGATGGTACCAGCTGACTATACCGGGACGCCGGAAGCCACAGCCACTCGGTCTTGGAGGGGTTGAGTCTGAGCTTGTTTCTCCCCATCCAGATCCTCATGGCCTCCAGGCAACGGGACATCACAGTAAGGGCATCATTGGGGTGGTCTGGGGTGGAGATGTATAGCTGTGTGTCATCAGCATACTGATGAACACTCACCCCGAAACCACGGATGATCTCGCCTAGCGGTTTTACATAAATGTTGAACAGAAGGGGTGAGAGGACTGACCCTTGTGGCACCCCACAAATAAGGTGCCTTGAGGTCGACCTCTGCCCCCCTGCCATCACAAACTCCGAACAGTCAGAGAGGAAGGAGGAGAACCACCAAAGCACGGTGCCCCCTATTCCTAACCCCTCCAGCCGGTGCAGTAAGATACCATGGTCGATGGTATCAAAAGCCGCTGAGAGATCTAATAGGACCAGGACAGAGGAACAACCTCTGTCCCGAGCCCTCCAGAGATCAATGCCATCAACCAATGCCATTTCCGTGCTGTATCATGGCCTGAAGCCTGACTGGTACGGATCCAGATAGACAACTTCATCCATGTATCGGGGTAGTTGTCGTGCCACCACACTCTCAACAACCTTCGCAACGAAGCGAAGATTGGAGACTGGACGATAATTTGATAATATAGCCGGGTCCAGGGAAGGCTTCTTGAGGAGGGGCTTCACAACCGCCTCTTTCAAGGCGGCAGGAAAGACACCCTCACTCAGAGAAGCATTTATAATTCCCTGGAACCAGCCTCGTGTAACGTCCCGGGAGGCCAGTACCAACCAGGAGGGACACGGGTCCAATAAACATGTGGCAGCGCTAAGCTTGCCCAGAATCCTGTCCACATCCTCAGGAGCCACAGAGTCAAACTCTTCCCAGATAACACTCTCAGGACCTACCCCCATCTCCTCCCCTGGATCTACCCAATCAGAGTCCAGGCCTTCCCGAATCTGAGCAACTTTATCATGCAGGAATTGCACAAAATCCTCAGCTCGACCCTGTAAGGGGTCTTCCCGCATCCCCACCTGAAGTAAGGAGCGGGTCACCCTAAACAGCGCAGCTGGGCGGTTCTCTGCAGATGCAATAAGAGCAGAGAAGTAACTAGACTTCGCCGCTTTTATTGCCACTAGGTAGGTCTTAATATAAGATCTCACCTGTGTTCAGTCAGATTCAGATCAGCTTGTCCTCCAATCGCTCTCCAGGCGTCTTTTCCGACGCTTCATCTCTCTCAGCTCCTCGGAAAACCAAGGAGCTAGTCGAGATCGGCATCGGGTCAGAGGCCGCAAAGGCACGACGCAGTCCAAGGCCCCAGTAGCCGCCCTGTCCCAGGCCATCACCAGGTCCTCAGTCGAGTTGTGAGCCAGTCTCAGGAAATGGCCCAAACTCCGTCAGGAACCTCTCAGGGTCCTGGGACAGAACCACTTGATTGGTTCCGTCTCCCTGCGGTGGGTGGAAGTGACCTGAAAGTCCATGTGAAGGAGAGAATGATCAGACCATGACAAGGGCTTGATGTCTAGATCCCCTATTCTTAGATCATTCAGTCACTGATCCGAGACAAAAATCAAGTCCAGAGTGTGATTCCCCAAGTGGGTGGAGCCTTGAACTACCTGGGTCAGGTCCATGGCCGTCATGCAAGCCATGAACTCCCGAGCCGCCTCCGACATCTCACCAGCAGATGGCAGATTAAAATCCCCCATAACAATAAGTCTGAGGGTTTCCACCGCCACCCCGGCTATAACGTCAAGCCGCTCAGGCAGGACCACCATCACGTGGCAGGGAGCCAGGTACGTAATCAGTAGGCCCATCTGTATCCCCCAACCCCACTTCACAAGGAGGGACTCACATTTGGCTATCTGAGGAACAGTGGCCTCCCTCAGGCAAAGACTTTCTCTAATAATTGCTGCCACTACCCCAACCCTTCCCTGAGCCCTTGGCTGATGGAATGCACGGAAACCTGGCGGGCACATTTCCACAAGGGGAACTCCTCCCTCCTGGCCTAACCAGATCTCCGTAATCCCTGCCAGGTCAGCACCCCCCCCCTCCGAAATAAGATCATGAATATTATCTTCTTTGAAAATCTATTCCCTTGGGGTATTTATCCTGAGGCCTGCTTTCAATTTTAGAGCTGAATATCTTTCCACTGTATCAATCGGTTCTATTTTTATTATCATTTGTTAAAAGTAATACTGGCAGTCACACAATGAAAGTTAGCACTTATAAAATGGATTGGTCAGTACAAGCACAATACCTTGAAGCTTGACTGAACTTTAGGTTTAACTTAATATTGTGTGTATTAGCTAATTTAGTTTATTCAAGTTAGCTACCGTGTTTCCCCAAAAATAAGACCTTGCCGGATAATAAGACCTCCCCCGAAAATAAACCCTTCCCCAAAAATAAGCCCTCCCCTGAGCCCTGGTAGTGCAGCGGACTAAAGCACTATTATTAACATCAGCTGCTGCCTGCAATTACTGCAAGTTCAAATCTCACCAGGCTCAAGGTTGACTCAGCCTTCCATCCTTTCTAAGGTAGGTAAAATGAGGACCCAAATTGTGGGGGCAATAAGCTGACTTTATATAAATATACAAAAGTATGAAGGCTATTGCCTATTACAACACATTGTAAGCTGCCCTGAGTCTTCGGAGAAGGGCGGCATATAAATCAAATAACAAACAAACAAATGCCCTCTCTGAAAATATTTAACTGCATGCGCAGCCGGTCCCCATTTCCTCAGGTTACGGTTAGGGAGACAGAGCTGGCAATCAGGTAAGATGGCAAGAGGAGCCCCGTCTTGCTGCACGCACCCCAAAATAAGGCCAAGCGCTTATTTCGGGGTTAAAAAAATAAATAAAGACAGGATCTTATTTTCGGGGAAACACAATATATTTATCACTTTTCAAATGTGTTGTATGATGCTGTGATTTTGCTTACAAATTCAATTCTTTCTGGAAAAATGAAATGTGCTAGAATATGCAGAAACTGAGTTTAAAATTTGTGCTGGTCTTTGACCATAATAAATATTTGATGATAAGTTTAAAATTAAAATTAGTTACATGAATTTTAAAAACGATAATACAAATCATGACTAGCTGAGGATTAAATGTGGGACTCACAATGCCAACCAGTGCCTTGCCCTGGGCCAAGTCTACAAGCTGCATGGCAATATCTCTTCCACAGCGGCTCTGAGCTTCTCTGGTACTGGCACCCAGGTGGGGACAGCTGATTACATTGGGATGGTTAACCAAGGCTTTATCCTTGGGTGGTTCCTAAAAAGGAAAAAGAATTTGTCTAGTTATGAAAGGCTAAGCCCAGGCTTAGTTGAGTTTGAAAAAAATTATTATCCTTAATAATGCAGACTCTGTAAGACTCCAACTAGTTTTGCAGTGAAACAACAAGGAGCAGCATTTTCAGGTATTTAGCTCTAGAACATTAGTAGGCAACTATGTATTTTTCATCCTGAGGTGCACACTTTCCCCAATCACAGTACACAACCAAAAATATGGCCGTTTACTTCCAGAGTTCTGCAGCCAGCTTGGCTGTCAGAGGAAACTGCTGTAGAACTACTAGTTCCACCAGCACCACCACTTTGACCAGCAGAACTGAACTGCTAAAAGCAAAACAAGATGTCACAAAGCCTCACCTCTGTGAAAACATCTAAGGCTGCTCCTCCACAGCGGCCAGACTGGAGAGCCCGTAAAAGGGCACCTTCATCCACAATACCTCCTCGGGCACAGTTGATCACTTGGACCCCATGGCGGCATTGACCAAATGTAATGTCATTGAGAAGCCCTAGGAAAAAAAGCAGCAGGAAAAGCAGAGAACTTGAAGTAAAAGCCCAATGTATTCTTCTTCTGGTATTTACTCTTGTTAGAAATTTGCAACACAATTATATCACATGCCAAGTGAACTGATTGCCTTTCCATTGTGAAAAAGCTTGAATACAATCTTTTCCTGTAGGAAAATTCAAAGCTGCGAACAAAGCAATAAACCAGTTAAGAATTATTCAAGCAAGTTATCATAGTAAAACATGTGCTTTTCTCATGGTTTCCACAATTACAGCTGCAGAATTTTAATACAAAGACATATAACTGCCCATTATCCAGAATTCTTCCCTGATACTGTCTACAATGTAGTAATCCTTGTCTGCACCATTAGGGTTTTCTTACATACATCCATATTCTGACTTCTGCATTCCTTATCCCCAAAGAATTCCTTTTTCTTAGTCAAGATGCCTACTTACCACATAAAACTTCTCATGGTCAATCATTCCAATTTTCCTTCCTTACTGTCAGCCCACTAGTTAGAATAGACCAGGAAATCAACTCAAGATAAGGCTAAAACTACTTTTATTGAGACAGGTTATATTAACAGAATCATGCAAGTCTGATTGTGCAATATTTCTCCTCCTATTTCAATGAATTATGGAGGTGTCTGCTTCAGCCATTTCCTTATTTTATTTAAAAATGCTTCAGCATCTTTTGCTTAGGCAATGAATCCTGCATATCTCTGTCAAAATTTCTTCCTTACTCCCTACACTGACTCCTTTCTCACTCAGTTTTATTTGCATAAATTGTGGATTTATATATCTGTTCCATTTGCTAATAATAAGCAGCAAATGTGAGTATGCATAACTCAGTACTACACAACGATCCCCCCAACATAACAAGAGGCCTCAAAACTGGCACTTTACCTGTGGTGGAAGGCAGGAGTGGGGTGTGCACTGTGATGAAGTCACAGAGTGGCCAGATCTGTTCCAATGACAACAGTTCAACACCAAAGGTAGCCGACTCCTCAGATGTGATTATGGGGTCATAGCCTATGGTCTACACAGATAGAGAGAAGAAAAGTTGTCTGAATGGCTGAGATTTCCATCTACCACCACTAGGAAATAGGAGCACTGGCTATCCACAGCCTTTTTGAGAAGAGAAGGTCCAAGGCAGCTGAGGGGGAAATCACACTTACTTTCATGCCAAAGGACTGCATCCGAATGGCTACCTCTCGTCCAATCCTGCCAAGGCCTAGAATGCCTAGGGTCTTCCCTTGAAGTTCCATCCCCATAAACTGCAGCAGAAAGACGCATTAGTTTGAACTAATTCCTAATCTCTCTATAAATATATGACTGTCCTATCTGACATTCCCACAGAATCAACTTCTTACCTTTTTACGGTCCCATTTTCCATCTTTCATTGAGGCTGCAGCTTGTGGAATTTGCCTGAAATAACAATTTCTGTTACAGTCTCTAATAAAAAATAAATAAATCCCCAGGCTTTTAATCAGGGGGGCACTATTATTTCTTATTATTCTGTTTTTATTTGATGAGTTCTGAGTTGCTGAATTTTGATTTCAAAACTGTTTGGTTACTACCAATTATATGCCTATCATGCACCTCCATATTAAGACTTACTTTAATTAAATTAATATCCCATGTTTAGGAATACAAAATATAAATATAAATCAGTCAGTTAGTTTAATGAAATAACTACAACTAGTACAGTACCTTCTCAACTCCTTATGAGTTTTTAACTCTTTTCTCTGTTTAATATTTAATTTCTTGCAAGACACAGAAGTTCAAGGTAGCCTATGCTCTTGCTAGAATGTTCCATTCTTTCCCAGAAATGATATTACTTACCTCGCCAGACTCATTATCATACCACATGTTAGCTCTGCTGCACTGAGACTATTGCCAGTGGGAGTACTATGGGCAAAGCAATAAGAAAGAAATATAGAGTTAACAGTTCCTAGTCACTTGGGACAGCAATCAAAGTAGCCTTCTATGTACTCATTTCATACATATTGTTTTCCCAGAGCTAAAGTAACATTCCAAATATACACTACACACAGACTGTTGAGTGAAAAAGACACAAATGATGTTTAGGAAGTTCTAAAAGATAGTGCCCCATAATTGAAATTGTGCTTTCAATTCTAGCTGAGAGAAGAAGAATCCTGTTGAAGAAAAGGAAGACTTTTCATGCCATGTCTCAAAATTTCAAAAAGTATCCACCAGCAATTAATCTGATCTCTCAACCTAAATACCATACATAATTTCTATGCAGGCAAAATATTCCTTACCCCTTACACTTTTGAGGTACTCCAGTTGATTTTTTTTCATTACTTACATTGCCCAAATAATCACTTAGGAATTACATCTTAAAATGTAATGTTAGACTATAGTTTAGAGCTGTAGAAATGAATTTAAGAAAATCTAGAGTTTGCAGACTCCAGCTCACCTGTGACAATTAGATTGGAATCATAGTTAATGTTTAACATTGTCACATTAAAAACTAATTTGGTAATAAATCTTGGAAGACTGCATACCATAGCTAGTTCCTGTCTGAATTAAACAATTAAAATCCATCTGTGCAGTTTCAGAGGTATTTCCAGTGATCAGAGTGCATTTAAATGAACTATGAAAAAATAAACAAAAAATGAAGAATTGACACAGCACATCAGTGACTTGTAGGTGAAGGCAAAAACACACCATATAAACTTAGAAGCAACTTGAAATATTTTCAAAGACAAAAACAAGATTTTCTCCTCCAGAGTTAATAGGAATTGTTATTCTTAAGGAGTTGTTGCTTTGGCAATAATGGGGAACGTTTTTTTAAAATTCCACTTGCTTGTTTCTTCCTTTAAGATGAGCTGCATGGATTGAGTTGAATACAGGTAGTCCTCGACTTACAACCACAATTCAGTCCAAATTTCTGTTAAGTAAAACATTTGTAAAGTGAGTCTTGCCCTATTTAACAACCTTTCTTGCCACAGATGCTAAGTGAAATCATTGCAGTTAACAAGTTAGTAACTTGGTTGTTAAGTGAATCTGGCTTCCCCATTAACTTTGCTTGTCAGAGTTTCAAAAGGTAGTCACATGACCTTGGGACACAGCAATGGTCATAAGTATGAACCAGTTGCCAAGCATCTGAATTTTGGTCACATGATCACGGAGATGCTTCAAAAGTTGTAACTGAAAAATGGTGATAAGTCACTTTTTCAGTGCCATTGTAACTGGTCACTAAATGAATTGTTGTTAAGTTGAGGACTACCTGTAGTTGTCCCTAGAATGAGTAGGAAGGCAGTGTTTATCCAGTTTCTCTTTTCCTGAGCCTATGCAGTAATGAATGTAAGAGGGAAATTATTCTCTTCCTATGAAGGAATAAGAGAAAAAACAAGAGGCTAAAGATTTTGTTTAATATAGGCAAGGAATATAGCATGCTCAGTTTGGCAGGTAAGGAAAGACTTCAGAAGATATAAAGTTATGCTGAGCATTCACTTCTCCAACAAGGGCCACCCATAAACTCAGAGCTGAGAAAGGAAGATAGGGATTGTCGCTACAGAACTCTAGTACCATATGTGCTCATCCTTAGAAGGAAAGACATGATCTCTTACAACTCAGGCAATTAAAATTGATTTCACTGAGTGATAGCAAATATCTTTCAGAAAGAAGCCTGCTGATTCATTGAAGATCAAATCAGACAGGCCTGCTTTGGAATTAGGTGTCTGGTGATCTCTGCATTCTCTTCCATGGAAAAACAGGGAATGCCTTTGCTCTCTGGCAACCTCTTGCTGACTTACTTCATGACTAGGATTCCTTTCCTTGTAGCAGCCTCCACATCTACATTGTCAATCCCAGTTCCGGCTCTCCCAATGATCTGCAACTTTTCCGCTGCATTGATGATCTCTGAAGTCACTTTGGTTGCTGAGCGTACAATGAGCCCATCAACATCCTGAAGAAATCAAAATCCAATCAGCAATTGGATGAGAAGGGAACACAAAGCTGCCCAGAGAACTACAATCAAGGCTTAGAAATGTGCCCTCTGTTCCTGTTCCTAAACCAGACAGGTATCAGGAAACTATAAGGAAGGCTGAAAGCTGCATGAGTTATAGATAGAGATCCCAAATAAAGCTGTGAACACATTAATTCATAGATCACCTCTATATTTCTTACTTTCCCACAGAAACACTGCAGAAAAGAAGTAATTTTAAGCAAAGAACCTGAGAAGGGCTAAAATGCCTAACCCACCTCCTCCATCCCTAGCTCTATTCCTCTTGTAAGAGAACAGGGGTGTCAAACTCAAGGCCCAAGGGTTGGATCCAGCCTTAGACATGGTTGGATCCGGTCCGCATGGCAGTCCTGGAAATTGTAATGAGCTGGCCAGTGTCGCTTCAACCCAGCCCCACGCTATCCTGGCATGTGCACACGCTCGCAGGAAGCGGTGGGCACATGCATGCACAGGCCTGGCCCACCCCATCCCGGCATGTGCGCGTGTGCATAGGTGGCGGACCAGCATTGCTTTGTCCATTGCTCACCCCTCTGCTGCCACCTCCTCTTCCTCGCAGATCATCTGCAGCCTGCTCCCCTCCGGAGGTGGTCTGGCGGCTGCCCCTCCTCACTATCCCCCACTGTGCCAGCGTTCCACCTGGGTGGCTGGCTACCTCTCTGGCCGCTGCCCCATCATTCCCGTGCTCCCCAGCCTGCTTTGTGGCCAGCAGCAGCAGCATCCCCCTGCTCAAGTGAGGTGGGGGGCACTGTGGCAGTCCTGAGGCGGGGGAGCACGAGGTGCAGGGCTGGCACGGTGTGGGTTGCGAAAAGGAGGCAGCCGCCAGAGTTTTCTTTTCTCTCAGTGAAAGTTCTTTTGAAAATGGATTCAAGAGTCTTGCTTTCTTGAGGGGACCAACTGGGGCAGGTCTGACACATTCTTCCAAAATCAATTCTCTAATCCGGTGTCCATTTCATTGAAGGCAAAAGGGGGGAAAGTAGAAATTCCAAGTATGTGCATTGCCTCTGCATGAAAAAAAGCAACCTAACATACAGTATATGGTGATGTCTCACAAAGAAGGAAAAATATTACTCACATGAAATATAGGCCCTGCGTTCATCACTTTATCCCCAGGATCCTCCCTGTACCCACACACTGCCCCCCAGCTAATTTTTCTGGACAAGGTTGTATCACAAACTGCAGCAACCAAGTTTTCCCTTTTTAAAGAACCTATTTGTAAAAACACATACCGTATACAGCCCACCTTCCTTTTTTTAAGCTCTCAGACCAGAAAGATATTGTGTACCGTTTAACATAACTTCTCCTATAGAAAGTGGGGGGAGGGAGGGAGAGAGATTTTTCTAGCTGTTATTATTGATCACTGGAAAGCAGCACATGATCAGCTTCACCCTGCATAGGACTCATCAGGCTGAAGATCTTTTTACTCCCTTATGTCCAATAGGCAAAGCATAAGGAACATTAAGTCAATTATCTACTTTTAGCTTTCTTTGGTTGTCAGACAGGTGCAGGAAAGTTCCTTTCCCATTCCAGAAACTTAATATGTAGCCAAGCAAATTTTATCTCCACTCCCTTCCTCCAAAGAGGAGGGGATGAAAACAAGGACATAATTTTTTCAACAGAATCCCACCAACTTTCTCTTTGTAATTGGCAAAATGTTTTTGGGATTGGGAACAGCCATTGGGAACAATCCAATTTCAACAGTTCTCAGGACTAGAGCCAAGAATAAATTGGGCCAGTTCCTTTAGTTCTACAATCTTCCCACATGATTGGAACAAAGGAATGAGGTGGTGTTATGCAAATCACAGCAGACTCGGGTTACCACTGCCACTGCCGCTGTGTCTCCCACTGAGTTTAAAGGAAAAACGGTTCTCCGAGAAATAACTCAATCGGGTGAGATTGAATCTAGTCACCCTAATTCTTCAGATTCATTCTTCAATTTTCCCATCATCCCCAAAGTTAGCTTTAAAGAAAAAGTAGAAGGTTTAGAGTTGGGCCATTAGCACGTTTGATTTACAAATTCAGCAACCTTTCTTCGAGCAAAGTATTCTGGAATTTCTTATTTTCTCCACTACCAAGCCAGAGGAGCAGTTGCACTTTATGCACCCGCTTTCTATCCTGCAATACTTGTATTATTTTTGCATTCGATTTATTGTAATCGCCCGCTCCAGCGGACTCTTGGCGGCTTACAAAATATAACTGATTAAAACAAGTAAAAACTAAAAAGAGCCATTAAAGAAAATCACGACGGGGGGGGGGGGGGGAGGTTGAGTCAGGAACTCTCGAGCTTGAACAAATCTTATCTAGCATTGATTGCTACACCCTTAAACTTCCACTATTGGATCACGAATCTCTAGACCGATGGGAAGACTAAAATAGGTAAGTGCTCTCTATCCCCAATCCCGTTCCTCTTAAAGGAAATGAGGCAAATATTCTAACTTTAGTCCCGGCATTCTTTACAATATAGATATGAATTCATGAACACAGCTGGGAGGGAGAGGAACACAGCTCATCCTCCGACTCTATCTTGCCTAGCTAACGTTTTGTTTCCCCCCCCCCTTTCCGGCACTGAAATTTATCCAGGGGATTATTTGACGGCTAGAGGGGTGAAACGAAGTAACCTCAGGTTCTTTTCGTTTTACCTTGATCTCAGCCTGCAACTGTTCTTTGCCGAGATTAGATTTCTCTAGGACTTGGATTCCGGCCGCCTCCAGGATCTGCTTGCAGCAGGGGTCCAGGATATCACTGATCAACACTTTAGTCAGGGTAAGCATTCCTGCAGCTGCCGCCGGGGCCATCCTAGTTTCGCGGTAGGGCTGTAGCTACTCCTTTTCTAAGGTCTTGAAGGCGAAAAGAGGGAGAGAGCTGCTTTGCAGCGCGTGATAAAGACTCGCTCGCCCTTCGTTCGATTGGAGCGGAGTGTCAAGGTCCCACCTCCTCCCACTTTTCCTCACCAACCATAACCTCCGCCCCTTCGTGGAATTTTCCCTGCATCAGCACAAATACTTGGCTTCATTCTGCCACTGTTGAGTTCCTTGTTGACAAAAGCAAATCGCTTCTCTCTCGCCACTTTTTCGTTTGCCCCTTCCTTGTCTTGAGCTGACCTAGGTGCATTGCGGAGACACTCCGGTTACCCCAAGGCATGCTTGGAGCGGAAAAGGATGCAGCTGGAAAAAGGGCAAAAAGCGGACTCTGCTACGAAGGGCCCGTTCTTGGCGCTCATTTTCGGGTGTAAGGCACGCTGCACCACACAAACGAGACTTGGCATTCATCCGAAGGGAACAACACGTCTGTGTTACATCAGCAAAAATCAGTAACTACCACGTCAGCAAAAATCCGCCGGTGCTTTTTGCTGCCTGGAAGTCTATCCGTTCAAACCATTCAAGCCTCTGCACCCTACAGGTGTGATCTTCGCTCGTGTCTCTGAAATTGTACAAAGGCTGTGGCTGTACGAGTTTCTCTCTGGCAGATGTATGCTTGAACTGGTGATATAAAAATGCAAAACCGACCATGAACATTGCCAAAGTCATTGGTCTGAAGCAGAATATAAATGCAGACATCAATAACCACAAATAAGTATTACTGTGAGTAGGAAGCCTACTCAGCCAATATTCATCTGCTTGCTTGCTCTATCTCTCACACACGTACAGAACTTTACAGGGAGCAACAGAATTTGTGATTTCTTAAAAGTAAAGTTTAAAACAGTTGTGGACTGCTTACTTTAAAATCTAGTTAAAATGCCCGAGTCCTTTTAAAGATTCTCTTAACATATTGACTAGGTTTGTACCAGTGGTGAAATTAAATTTTTTTCCTACTGGTGGGTGTGGCTTGGTGAGGGTCATGTGACTGAGTGGGCATGGCTATAACCATGTGACTGGAGGAATCAAAAGACAGAAGCTCACTAACGATGTCCTGCTGGAGCAGAGTTTGACTAGATGACCTCCAGGTCCCTTCTAGCCCTGGATTATCCTCTGAAGCTGTGTCTGGTGCCCGGTTTATAGACCTTCCTTTCCTCTCCTTTTTTCCTCCATCCCTCTCTTTTTCTCTTTCTCTCTCTCTCTCTCCCTCCTTCCCTCCCTCCCTCCCCCCCCTCTCTCAAAAACGGACCCCCACCACCACCACATTTTTGGCCTACACCTCCCGTTTTTGGCCTAGCAGGTTTCAGGGAAGCCTTCTGGGAGCAAAAATGGACCCGCCCCCCCCCCCAATAAAAAAAAGGTTCGGACGATCGCGCAGCACAGCTGTGATCATCAGAGCCTTTTGTTTTTACTTTTTAAAGCATTTTTACTATCTATTCGCCTGAGCCGGTAGTAAAAAAATGCTAAAAAAGTAAAAAAAAAAAAAAAAAAGTTCCAACAATCGTGGGTCACTCGGAACTTTTTTTAAATCATTTTTTACTACCGGTTTGGCAAACCAGTAGCATTTTTTACTACCGGTTCGGGTGAACTAGACCGAACCGGTAGCATTTCACCCCTGGTTTGTACCAGATACTGAGTTCAGACAAGTACTTGTAAACATGCTGTGTAAACCCAGGCAACAATTGGTGGGTAAATTTAGGCTAAGTTAGATAATGTTTTAGGTATCTAAACATTTTAGGTGTCTGTTCCAGAGCAGAAAAATTGGGACTTTGGATCTCTGTTGTTTACAGTCATCTAGGTAAGTAATGGTAATGCTGGAAATAACTACACTAGAATAGCATATCAATTGATGCAATATCAAGATTATTCTCCCAAATATTCCTTTAACAGACTTGATTTTCTGAACAGTTTCCTTTGTAACTGAGAAGTACATATAATTGTTATAATTAAACCAAACATCTTTTTGATTATATTTTTTAAAGGTTTGATACGTCAAACCTTGAAGTTGAGAAAAGCAGTGAAAAAGAATAAAAATATGACACAAAATTGCATTCTAATCAGAAAGATGGGGGAATAAAAAATGAGATTTTTTTTTTTTTTTGCTGAAAACCCACTCCTATGTGGGAGCTTTATTACCAAGCTTCATCCCTGGTTTGGATAAAAGATTGGGTGATCCTCTCAAGAAAGCGCATTTTGGCAATTGAAGGATATGATTTGCAGCAGGGATGGCATTCCTTCTTGTGGTCTCAGAAAGACAAACAATCCAAATATTTTACAAATCATTATATTAGAGGAATTTTATTAAGAGTTTGGGAAATGGTGAAGAAGCAAGTTTACACACAGATTCCTAAGTGGGTGTCTCGTTTTAGTCTTGTATTTATGTGTGCCTACATTTCACTTCTTATATTGTTTTCTAATCATTATTGTGTGTTAATTTTATTGTAAATATTTAATAAAGATATTTTTTTAAAAAAAAACACTAATTTTAGACATAGTTACTACTTTTTTATTCCTATTCATTATAAGGATTTAAATAAATGAGTCCAGGTAGTCATTGACTTATGACCACAATTGACCTAAAAATTTCTGTTGCTAAATGAGACAGGTGTTAACTGAATATTGCCCCATTTTACAACCATTGACACAGTTGTAAAGTGAATCCCTGCAATTGTTAAGATAGTAAGATAATTATTAAGATAGTAATAAGGTTGTTAAATGAATCTGGCTTCCTCATTGACTTTGCTTGTCAGAAGGTTGCAAAAGAGGATCACATGACCCTAGAACACTGCAACCATCATAAATATGAATCTGTGACCAAGCCTCTGAATTTTGATCATATGACCATGGGGATGCTGCAACGGTCATGTGAAAAATAGTTATAAATCACTTTTTTCAGTGCCGTTGTAACTTCGAATGGTCACTAAAGGAAGTTGAGGACTATCTGTATAGCTTAAATGAATTGAATTTATTATCAGCTGACTTATCTAGTTATTTGGAAAGGTTTTTTTTACTTAACTTTTACTGCAGTCATTAATTAGCACAAGAGAATTAATATTCAAATATTTTTAAAAATCTAAAATTAAATTGACAAAACTAGAAAAGTCAAGAAAAGTACATACAGACAAAAATAAAATGGCTAAAAGACAATATTAAATCAATATCAAATTAGCCAAAGAGCTTGGTCAGTCTACATATATGCAACAAGGAGAAAAGAAATTAAAAATAGCAATCTGGATAATATAAACTTTGAAACAGTATAAAATACATGTACATGCACACATATAAACATATATATTGGAAAATATAATTGGATAATAATTATCCAAGAATGAATGCTATAGGATTATAACTTCTCTTACAATTTCCTGTCAAATTTGAGAAAAAATGTATAATAGCTGACAAGGTATGTTCAATTGTTAATGCTGAATCTGATCCATTTCTGGCTATCCATACTAGAGCAAATTCAATTATTCTTAATCTTTGCTGGAAAGATTATTTTTGCTTCTGAATCACAGAAAGGAATAGTACCAATTGATCAATTTGCATAAGAATGTCAACAATTTTTTCAGATAATATAAAATCCAAATGTTTATTATGATCAACTTAGAAACTTGTGTGCAGATTTCCATTTCTGAATAGCCACCAGATGAATGCTATAGGATTAAATTTGGTAAAAGAAAATTTTGGAATTCAATCTGCCAGATTCTGAACATACCTTATAGCCCAGTGATGGTGAACCTTTTCGGCACTGAATGCCCGAACTGGAATGCGCGCACATGCGCATGCGGAGCCCCAGAAACTCGAAGACCAGCGTGCCAGCCACCTGGTCTTTGTGCCGGAGCGCCGGAAACCCAAAGACCAGGTGGCCGGTGCGCGCGTGTGTGTGCCGGAAACCTGAAGACCAGCTGGCGATGACGCACGTGCTCACAGAGATGGCTCTGTGTGCCATCTCTGGCATGTGTGCCATAGGTTCACCATCACAGTTATAGCCAGTTTGGCATCTATTGATTTTCTTTTTTTAAGAAAAGGACTTTAAATCATTTTTGCTTTTCTTTCTCATAAATATCTTTGCTAGAATATTCTAAGCAGTCTCTAAAAAACCAAAGAGCAAGCAAATAAGGGAGTTTTACAGGGATGCTGGTAAACTGCTGAATTTGGAGAAATATTTTTTTTGGCCAGGGGCTATATAATTTTCAATTTGAGGGAATATATGCTTTGTTTGCTGAGAGTATCATTTGAGGGAAAGACTTATTGACTGATTCATGAACTAAGCACTAATAGAGCTCAGTTGCATTCCTTAACTAGCTTCCATCTTACCCATCTTCTTTAGAAAGACGATTGTTCAGGGCTATGATTAGAGTGAGCAACTAGGAATATAAATAGGAAGAAAGAAGTTTGGGGGGGGAGTTGTATGTGAAACAGCTCCAATAATTTCAATCTCTCTAGAAAATGGAAGGGACTCTAAATTCTCCAGAAATTAATAAAATCAAGTTATTCTTTGAGGAAGAGGGAAAGATTGTAATTGTGCAAGATTGATAGTCACAAGAGCCAGGAACAATATAATAGTGGATGGCCCAGACAAGCTATCACAATGAAGCATTCTGTCTTCCTGATGCACATCTACGATGTGGTACAAAATGTATCCTGATGCATCACCCCACAGCCAGAGTTGAGCCAAAGCTAATTCCTTTCCATCCAAACCATTCCTTCAGATCCCTAAAAGTGATCCTGCCATTCAATTGGGAGAAGGGGGAGACTTGGATTCGATTTACTAGCATTGCCTGTGTCAACAGATATTTTACAACCTATATCCTGGTGCCAAAATGCCCTGAGATCTTAATGTTGAGGAATGTTTATGACAGCCATCTGGGCTATTTCAGGTTAAAGGATAACGGAGGATAATGATGTGAATACATGTTTATCCAGTTCTCAGGGCAGCTGGTAAAGAAAACATCTTCACACTTGTGTATTGGCTAAAATCTGCGTTCTGGCTAAAGGGAGGGGTCTCTACTGCTTTAATCCTACTTGTCTTGCCTAAGGGTATTCAGACGTTGCTTTGAATCCATTGCTGTCGCTTCTGCTTAATAAAAGGTTCCTTTTGAAATACTCCGTTTCAAGAGTTTTTACTTTCTTAAATTGAAAGGAGAGGCAATCCTTACAGAAAGCAACGTCTGCAAAACGGTCAACCCAGAAAAGCAATCTTCGCTCTACTGAGGGGACCTTGCAAACCATGTCCGAACGAAGCAGGGGAGAAGCCGAATGCTGGGGGGGACATATCAACCATCAATGCCTGTTTCGTACACCCCATCGGACAGGATGAGGTAATCCTGGAGAATCCCAAAAAGCCCCGCTGGTCAATTGGCATCAGGAAGAAAGATAGCTGGGATGAGAGAACCAGAGGAGTCAACCTCAGCCACGGTAACCGAAAACCGGGGTGGAAACTGGAACTAGAAGCCCTCGCTGATCAGGGGGAACTAACAGAAGCATCACAGAGGGAGGATCGTCTGAAGAGGCATATAACCCAATTGGTGATGGAAACTTTGGAAAATCTCAAGATCCGAGGGGAGCCAGGATGACAACCAAGAAGCGTTGAAAGAGCAGCAGTCGCGGATGATGCCAGGGGAGGCACCCTCCTTCTGGAGCCCGCCTATTGAGCAGATGGCGCAGTAGCGGGAGAAGACTCAGCAAACCCTCCCCTCCAGGCAGCCCGCACACCGGTGCCCATTCTCAACCAATCCGAGTCCTGCAACTGGAAAGAAAAACTCACTCCCTTGGGGTGAAGTTTGATGGGGATCCACAACAATTAGGATTCTTTGTGGCACACCTACATGCAAGAGTATGATCGTGATTTCCAAACCCAAGGATCCTGTGTGCGAGTTGTGACCCTAGCCCTAGAGGGTGCCACTGCCAGATGGATAGTGACCCTGCATAACGCCAATGCACCAGAACTGCGGAATTTTGACCGTTTCATGATGGCCCTGCGATGATGGTTTGAGGACCCACTTGCAGATCGCAAAGCATGTGATCACATTAAGGTGGTGAACCAGGGTCGATGACAAGTAGCAGAGTATACTGAAGAATTCCAGGAACTTGCGTGTTGTGTGACTTGGCCAGAGGATATTTTGGTGAGCTGTTTCAAGGATGGGCTGAGTGATGATCTATACAATGCCTGTGTGGCCTGAGGCACACTGAATCACCTACATGAGTGGTACATCACCGCTGAAGAAGCCGAGATCAATATGAAACCAGAAAGCTAGAAACCAGTACCGAGCAGGACGAGTATCAAAGAAATCCCCACCCCAATGGAAGCAAGAGCCCCTCAAACCACAAACCGCATTTTCTCCGAAATTCTCAGCCTGTTTCAAAAGAGGGGCACCTAGCTGCAGAGTGTCATTCGCAAACACCCACCCAGAAACCAGAACTCCTGCCAGGGGGGAAACTTGTAAAACCTGGCCAGCATGGGAAGGAGACTGCCCTGAGGAGCAGGGAGATCACAGAATTTCCACCACCATCCCTTTGGGGAGGAAACTCTGGCATCTCAGCAGGAGGAATCACACTTATTTGGAAGCAATCCAGAAGATGAATCAGTGGTAAGCAAAGCAATTAAGACTATTTATCCCAAACCGGGACAGGGAGATAAATATCTCTGTGTTAGTGGACTCAGGGTACACCCACTGCTTGATCAGCTCAACCCTAGTAGGGAAGTTGAGGATTAACGTAAGAAAGCTGAAAAACCCCATTGCTTTCTGCCAACTAGATTTATTTATTTATTTATTTTATTGGATTTCTATACTGCCCTACTCCTGAAGGACTCAGGGCAGTGAACAGCCACAGAATAAAACACATAAATAAAATTTTTTAAAATAGAATAAAAACAAATTAAATAATTTGGCTGAACAAATTTAAAATACCCCATAATTTAAAAACAAATTAAAATTTACATTCAAAAACTCCACGTCGCTCCCATAACCACCCACGCAGCTGCACTCTGCGCCAGTTGGAGCCTCCGAGTGCACCTCAAGGGGAGCCCCATGTAGAAGCGTTACAATAGTCCGGACGAGAGGTGACGAGGGCATGAGTGACCGTGCGTAGGGAGTCCCAATCTAGAAACTGGCGGATCAGGCAAACCTGATGAAAAATCCGGTCACAGCCATCAAGTGCTCTTCTAAAGACAGCCGTGAATCCAGGAGGACGCCCAAGTTGCGAGCCCTTTCCGTGGGGGCCAATGATTCGCCCCCAATAGTCAGTGATGGCACCAGCTGACTATATCGGGACATCGGAAACCACAGCCACTCGGTCTTGGATGGGTTGAGCCTGAGCCTGTTTCTCCCCATTCAGATCTGTACGGCCTCCAGGCACCGGGACATCACTTCAAGGGCATCGTTGGGGTGGTCCGGGGTGGAGATGTACAGCTGGGTGTTGTCAGCGTACTGATGGTACTTCACCCCGAAACCACGGAAGATCTCGCCCAGCGGCTTTACATAAATGTTGAACAAAAGGGGCGAGAGGACCGATCCCTGCGGCACCCCACATATGAGGGGCCTCGGGGTCGACCTCTGCCCCCCTGCCAACACAGACTGCGACCGGTCGGAGAGAAAGGAGGAGAACCACCGTAGTACGGTGCCTCCCACCCCCAACTCTTCCAACCGGTGCAGCATGATACCATGGTCGATGGTATCAAAAGCCGCTGAGAGATCTAACAGGACCAGGACAGAGGAGCAACCCCTGTCCCGAGCCCTCCAGAGATGGGTCAACAGCAGGGGGGGAGCCAGCTTCTTTTGCCACCGAGCCTCTACAAATAGGCATTGGGGGCCATGAGGAACTACTTACATTTATAGTGGCACCTGGCATGGAATGGCTGTTAGTCTTGGGCCTTGCATGGCTGAAAAAAATGGAACCCCAAAATTGGAAACAAGGCATCATAAAATTTCAGATGCATGTGACATTTGCTGAGAATCTGTTAGGATATGGTTTGAGCCTAACAAGTTTTCCAGGCAATATTTCTAGAAATAGAATTTTTTTTGTTAAAATGGAGAAGAGTAACCAACATGTTAAACTAGCAAATGGCTGGAAGGTTAAGGTAGCTGGAGAGGGTGTTGCTCGTTGGTCATTTAGTAATGAACCATTGCCTATGTTATATATTCCTGAGTTAAAATTCAATTTATTATGTTAAATGATTATTGCAATTTGGGTTTACAGTAACATTTAAAAATGATAAGTGTTTTATTGAGAAAGATGGCAAGGTTGTTACTGCAAGTTTAGAAAATGATTTATTTATTTTAAGGGATAACCCAGTATTGGTGGCTAAGTCTAAGTCTGTTTATAAGAATGTTAAACCACATGATGAATGTATTCATCTGTTACACCGGAGACTTGGGCATTTAAATTTCAGGACGTTAAAGAAAACAGTTCAGTTATCGGAAGGGATAAAACTACAAGCATATAGTAAATATCTGAATTGCAATGCCTGTAGTCAGCAAAAAAGTAGGGTAACACCAGCAAACCATGTTAATAGTTTTAAAACCAAAAAGCCATTAGAGGTAGTGTTTGTAGACCTAATTGGACCAAAAAAATCCAGCATAGAAGGTGCCTGCTATATTCTAAGCATAGTAGACCAGTATTCAAGATACGGATTCTATTATCTTATGAAAACAAAAAGTGAAACATTCCAGCATATTAACAACTGGCTGCGTTTTGTGGAAAGGAAACAGAAATTTAAGGTTAAACGCTTAGTGACTGATAATGGTACAGAATTTACCAACCAAAAATTGGAAAAGTTTTTGCAGGATGCAGGGATCCAGCATAAACAGTCTGCGCCATACAGACCACAACACAATTCTTATATTGAGAGAAGAGGTCAAACATTACAAGCCATGACTAGAACTATGTTGGCAGATTCTGGTTTGCCTGAAAATTTATGGGGTGAGGCTGTTATGTGTGCTAACCATGTGTTAAACAACGTGGTTCATTCCTCTGCGGGTGAAATACCATTCACCTTATGGCATGGGAGGAAACCAAATCTTAGTTACTTACACACATTTGGAGCCCCAGCTTGGGTACATATTCCATCTAGTTTAAGGAGAAAGGATCAACAGAGAGCCAGAAAAATGTTTTTCGTTGGCTATGAATCAAATCATAGAACTTTTAGATTTTGGGCACAAGGAACTACTAGTGTTTACTGTAGTGCAAGTGCTAAATTTCTAGAGCATGAAGGATGGGATAAACTAGAGTGTGCAGATTATAGACATGATAATAATACTGTTAGTCTAGAGCATCATATTCCTGATGATATTCCTGAGGATTTAGATGATGTAGAATCCTCTATCAAGGAGGAAGAACAGGAAGTAGGTTTAGAGGAGGTAGTTTTAGGGGAGGAGTCAGATGAACCATCTGCGGTAACTCCTGTATTACCTAGGAGATCTACTAGGGAAAGGCATCCACCTGATCGATATAAAGCAACCGTAGTTTGCCAGATTAACATTAAACCTTCAAGTTATGAGGATATCAGGCTTTATCCTGAAAAGGAGCAGAATGCTTGGAAGGAGGCAATGAGTAAGGAAATTAATTCTTTAACTAAGTTAGGTGTTTACGAAACTGTGAAATTGCCACCTGGTGAAAAATTAATAGGTTGTAGATGGGTTTACAAAATTAAGAAAAGCATAGATGGGTCAGTAACCCATAAAGCTCGCCTGGTAGCTCAAGGTTTTTCTCAGACTGAAAAAGATTTCAATGAGGTTTTTGCTCCTAGTTTACGTGCTAGTACTTTAAGAACAATGCTAGTGTGGGCGGCTAAGTATAAATATAGTATTAACCATATAGATGTAGAGACAGCATACTTGCATGCTCCATTGAGACACACCATCTATATGAGGAAGCCTTTAGGAGTTGAAACACAAAACCACACTGATTGTTGAAAGTTAAATAAAAGCCTTTATGGTTTGAGACAATCAGGGTTTGAGTGGAACCAATGTATAGTTAAAGACCTAAATAAGATCGGTTTTCATGAAGGTGTAGCGGATAAGTGTCTTTTAAAAGAGAAAATAATAATGGGTTAGTATCATTTTTGTTATTGTTTACAGATGATATAGCCATAATAACTAAAACTGACAAGGAAGCCATAGATATTGTTAAACAGTTACAAACCAAATTTAAGATTAGAAATTTAGGAAATATTAGGCATTATTTGGGTCTAGATATCAATCAAACAGCTAGAGGTTATAAAATATCTCAATCTAGCAAAATAAGCCAAATGTTGAAACATTATGGCATGGAGCTATGTAAGCCAGCTAAAACGCCTATGGCACAGGATTTTCAACAAGGAGAAATCCAAAGTCCTAAATTTAGTAAGGAGATCTACCAGTCTCTTATAGGTAGTCTATCTTATATAAGCAATTGGTCGAGACCTGATATTTCATTTGGAGTAAACCAATTAGCGAGATATAATGCAGAGCCAACTGATAGGCATTGGCAGGCCGCAAAGCGTATATTAAGATATCTGAAAATGACGATGCATTATGCATTGTATCTAGAACCTAACAATGATTTAGTATTGAGCGCATATGCTGATGCCAGTTTTGCTACTGATTTGATCACCAGAAAGTCCACATCGGGTATAGCTATCATGTTAGACAATTGTTTGATTGGCTGGAAATCAATTCGTCAAAAACATATTAGTCTATCTACTATGGAGGCAGAATTCTCATGTTTGTCACTAGTTTGTACTGATCTGATTTATTACAAACAACTAATGAAGGATATTGGTTTAAAGATGAATTATCCAATTGTAATACATGAGGACAACCAAGCTGCTATAAAAATGGCAACAAATTTAGCAGTTAAAACTAGATCTAAGTATACTGACATTCGGTATCTGAATGTTCGTCAGTGTATCCAAAGCAACATGGTTAAGTTGGAATATTGTATGTCGGAAGACAATATTGCTGATAATTTTACCAAAGTGCAAGGTGCTATCAAACATAAAACGTGTTGTGAAAGCTATGGATTAAGAATCTAAACGGTATATATTGACCTGTCCAAAGGTTTGAGGATATGGTTTGAGCTTAACAAGTTGTCCAGGCAAAATATGTGTTCTGTGACTTTAATATGAATATGTATTGTGTGACTTTAAAGTTTTCCTGCTGATTCATTGTAATGCTGAGTCATGCTGTAATTAATTGTGAACGTATTTAAGAAAGGTACTGTAACGTATTCAGTTGATGATAAGCTACCATTGTGTGAGGAGTGCTATCCATTGTGCTATCATCGTTGGATGGATCTGCTACTATCGTGGTTTGTGAACCAGAGTGAATTTGTTATTCTAACCAACTACTGTTTGTGTGGTAAGAAGATATCTGTATTACTGGACTGATTTAACTGGCAAAGACTTGGATTGATTTAAAGATTATGAGATTGTTTTTTTCAGTATAAAGTAAACTTTTGATAAACCAGTTTGCACATCTCTTATTCATTGCTCTCAGCAATGTTTCTCTGTGCTCTACACTTTGCTGGTTGGTAACACAACAACAATATCCTTAACAGAATCCACATAAAGAAACTGAAGGGGCAGACTACCGAGAAACAGCCACGCCAGCTGAGAGCATACCCATAGAATACAAGGATTTGGCTGAAGTTTTTAGCAAAAAAGCCTCAGATGAGCTCCCTCCCCACCGCGCCACTGACTATGCGATAGAAATCTTACCCAGAACTAAATTCCCTAAACCCAAGATGTACAGCATGTTTCCAAGGGAGTTGGAAGAACTGAGAACATTCATTGAGAAAAACCTAGCAAGGGGTTTCAAATAGACATATGTCATGGTCCAGAATAGACATGATATGGATGACAAATGATTTATTAGTTAATGTACAAGACATAAATATTGAAACAAGTATATGGGCGGACCATAACCCAATTATAACTATATGGAAGGGACAAAGAAAGACATTAAGATGGACATTGTATCAGACAGTTTTAAATGAAAAAGAGTTTCAACAATCTGTAGAGAAAGAATTGGGTTTCTTTTTTAAGGAAAATAGAAAGGAAGATAATTCACTACAAAACATATGGGACACAGCAAAAGCATACATCCGAGGATTGGCAATGACTTATGTGAGAAAAAGAAACAAAAAGAAAAGATATACACAGAAAAAAATGGAAGAAGAATATAAGAAATTGGATAAGGAACTACAAAAAATACGCAAAATAAGAGGATCAAAAGCCAAATGGATTGGGAAGAAACATGAAATGAATTTAATTGAAAAAGAAGATTTGGCTTATAAAATAAAGATGTCTAAACAAAACTTTTATGAAACTGCTAATAAGCCAGGTAGATGGTTGGCATATAAAATGAAAAAGGAGAAGGAGAAGAAATTGATCAATCAACTAATAGATGAAGAAGGACAGCTATGTTATCGAAATGAGGAAAAGAAAAAAGTGGTACAGAAATACTACAAGAAACTTTATGAACAAGAGATAACATCAGAAGAGAAGATTAAGCAATATTTAGAAAAGTCTGACCTACCAAAAATACCAGAAGAGTATAAGGAAGCTTTAGAGGGAAGGATAATGATGATGGAGGTGATAGAAGATGAGCCGAGGTGGCGCAGTGGTTAGAGTGCAGTACTGCAGCTACTTCAGCTGACTGCTAGTTCAGCAGATCAGCGGATCAAATTTCACCGGCTCAAGGTTGACTCAGCCTTCCATCCTTCCAAGGTGAGTAAAATGAGGACCCAGATTGTTGGGGGCAATATGCTATTTAGTATACTGTCTTTGGTGTAAGCTGCCCAGAGTCCTCGGAGAGTGGGCAGCATAGAAATATGAGTAATAAAATAAATAAATAAAATAAAGGAATCAATGGATGGGGAGAAACAGGCTCCGACTCAACCCCTCCAAGACCGAGTGGCTGTGGCTTCCGGCGTCCCGATATAGCCAGCTGATGCCATCGCTGGCTATTGGGGGTGAATCACTCGCCCCCATGGAGAGGGCTCGTAACTTGGGCGTCCTCCTGGACGCACGGCTGTCTTTAGAAGATCATCTGACGGCCGTGGCCAGGGGGGCTTTTTATCAGGTTCGCCTGATACGCCAGTTGCGCCCCTTTCTAGATCGGGACTCCCTACGCACAGTCACTCAGGCACTTGTCACTTCCCACCTGGACTACTGCAACGCTCTCTACATGGGGCTCCCCCTGGGGTGCACCCGGAGGCTCCAGCTGGTCCAGAACGCGGCCGCGCGGGGGATTATGGGGGCGACGAGGCGCTCCCATGTGACACCTCTCCTGCGCGAGCTGCACTGGCTTCCGGTGGTCTTCCGGGTGCGCTTCAAGGTGTTGGTGACCACCTTTAAAGCGCTCCATGACTCAGGGCCGGGGTATTTACGAGACCGCCTTCTGCCACCAATAGCCTCCCACCGGCCAGTACGCTCACACAGAGCGGGCCTCCTCAGGGTGCCGTCCGCCAGACAATGTCGGCTGGCGACCCCCAGGGGGAGAGCCTTCTCTGTGGCAGCGCCCACCCTCTGGAACAACCTCCCCCAGAGATACGTACAATAACAGACCTCCGGATTTTTCGTCGGGCCCTGAAAACCCATTTATTTCAGCTAGCTGAGCTGGCTTGAGTTAAATTTTAAACTGATTTTAAATTGGAATTTTTTAATTACGGCCAGAATATTTAATTATTTTAAACAGTTTTTAGATTTTGTATGTCTTGTTTTTACTTTGGCTGTTCACCGCCCTGAGTCATATATTGGAGAAGGGCGGTATAGAAATTTAAACAAATAAATAAATAAAAACAAAAAAAATGGTAAAACACCAGGTCCAGATGGATTACCAGCAGAACTGTATAAAACATTTCAAGATGTACTCAGTAATATATTGCTGGAAGTATTTAATGACCTTCTAGTGCAGCGGTTCTCAACCTGGGGGTCACGACCCCTTTGGGGGTCGAACGGCCATTTCACAGGGGTCGCCAAAGCCCTCTCTTGCCCCCCCCACGCCTTCACTCACCCTCACTCTCTGCTCTGTTGGATCGCCGGCTGTTCGCTTACCCCGCCCACTCCCAATCTATTGCTGCCTCCGGAGTCCCTCTGATGGCTAGAGGGAAAAAGAACTGTTTAAATTCTTGCCGCGGGGCTTCAAAGGGCCGCCCTACAGCTGATCAGTGTTAAAAGAAAACAAACGAGTAGATCGGTGCCTGCAAATATAAATGGGTAGACCCAGTGGTGGGATTCTACTTTGGTAGAACTGGTTGTTAAGTAGTTAAGCCAGTGGTTGCCAAAGTGGGCGGTACCGCCCCCTGGGGGGCAGTGGGATGCCTTAGGGGGGCGGTAAGTGGCAAGGGGGGCGGCAGAGGGATGCTAGAGGCAAACGGGGGTGACAGGGGGGCTAAGTGGCAAGGAGGGTGGCCCCCCTTTGACCTGTGCCTCACAGCACTTACCTCCTTGCAAGCAAACAGCAAGAAAAAAACAGCCTCTTTCAGCTTCAGCATAGGTTAATTAGCATTTTTTTTCCCTAACTAAAAGGAAACTGAAAGTAAGGCAGGCTCTGCTGCAACGTGACAAAATGAGACAGGGAGAGAGATTTCTTTTTCTTTCTCCTCACCAAAAAAGGTAGGTGCAAACAATGGGAAATTTAGGGCAAAAGAGGAGAGTTCAAGATTTTAAAACACAAAAGAAAAAAAGCTCTATTTAACTAGGGAATTGTAAAAATTGAGATACTATTAATTGTATATTGTGTTGAAAGCAGAAATGGTTAAGTTGTGGTTTGGAGGAATATATGGGGGAAATTATTTGGTTTATTATTATTGGTAAATATAATTAATTGGATTGCATGGAAATAATTGGAATATTCATGTTCATATTGATTAATATACAAAAAAGATAGTTATGTAACTAATTGATCTATATTAAAATGTTGAATTTGTATTAAACAACTGTATTACATAATTACATAATTAACCAATGTGAGGATGGATATAAAAATAGATGACAATGGGAAGGGGTATAATATAGAATAGAAGGGAAAAATTGAATTTAATTAAGATTAGAGATGAGGATGAAGGGTAATATTGGTTTTTTTTTAAAAAAATAGATGAATAAATATGGCAAAAAGGAAATATAGAAATTGTAAATTTAATTGAAATGACTAAACACTGTTTAAATTTGTGAACCAGCCAAATACTCTGTTCAAAGAAAATACATTGTATGTTTGTATGTGTGTTTCTAACTATTGTTATTTATTTATATTTGTTCTTTTTTATTCTTTAAAGTTTAACAATTCATTCTTTTATCTTAATATCTTTATATTTGTTTGGGGTTGGCTTTCTTCCCTTTAATCTTTTTTATTGTACAGCAATCTTTCTCCTCAAACCTACCACCTCTCTCTTTTCTTTCCTTTCCCCCCTCTTCTTCTCCTCCCTATTTCCTCTTCCTTTCTCCTTCTCCTCCTCTTTTCCTCCCTCTCTTACCCTCACTCCTACTCTAATTTCCCTCCCCTTCCTTCATCCCTCTCTATTATGCATATGGACTACTCAGAGGGCTGAAAAAGTTATTTTTGACTGGTCCTTGCACTTTTGACCAGTCCTCGAACTTACAACTGTACTCACATTTTACGTTTTTGCCCTATCTTGTCACCATGGTGAAGAGAAGCAGTTGTGAAATGAGTGACACAGTTGTTAAGAATGCTACAATGGGCATAAATGATGACCAGTCATAAGTGCGAAGACCAGTCAAAAGTGCGAGGACCTGTCAGAAATCACTTTTTTCAGCCCTCTGGGTAGTCCTTTTGTGCACATGGACTACTTTTGCATGCTGCAAAAAGGGGATTGAGGGGTTTTTTAGGGAAACTTTTTGATAGATTTTTAAGGGATTTTAAGGGGTGGAAGGGTTGTGTGGGTTTGGGGGTTAACCCACGGGGGGAGGGGTCCGGCCCAGCTGTGAGTAGGGCCACGGAAGGTGCGGATTCCGGGGGTAAGGGGGACATTAGAGTCCATTCTGTCGAGGGCTTTTCTATCGATGTGTTGAGTGGGAGGGGCAGATATGGCGGGAGCAGGGGGCCGCATCATGTGGTGGGGGCGCACACTCGCTATCTTCGAGCGGTGGCGCGCCCCAGTCCCCATAGCCCTTCTCGTATCCCAGGCTGTTCAGACTCTCAGGGCCCGAGCCTTCGGCTGCTGTCGTGCAATGCCAGGTCCGTGGTAAACAAAGCCCCCCTCATTTGCGATCTTATTCAGGAGGGGGGAGCGGACCTGGCAGGTATTATGGAGACCTGGTTGGGCCATGAGGGGGGGTCCCCTCGTGGATATGTGCCCACCAGGTTTCCGAGCATTCCATCAGCCGAGAGCTCAGGGCAGGGGTGGGGGGGGGTGGCGGTTATTATAAAGGAAAGTCTTGATCTGAGGGAGACCACTGTTCCACAGATAGCCGGATGTGAGTCCCTTTTTGTGAGGTGGGGTCGTGGAGTACAGATGGGCTTGTTGATCACGTACCTGGCTCCCTGCCGCATGGCAACGGCCCTGCTCGAGCTGCTCAACGTCATAGCTGAGGTGGCGGTTGGTACCCCCAGACTTTTAGTCATGGGGGATTTCAACCTGCCATCTGTCGGCGAAACGTCTGAGGTGGCTCAGGAGTTCATGGCTTCCATGACGGCCATGGACCTTACTCAGTTAATTCATGACCCCACTCACAGGGGTGGACACACTCTGGACTTAGTTTTTGTCTCTGGTCAGTGGTCGAGTGGCCTTGATACAGGGGATATAGTCCTCAAACCCTTGTCATGGTCTGACCACTCGCTCCTTCGACTGGACTTTCTAACCGCTGCACCCCGCCGCAGGGAGGCGGGACCGACCAGGTGGTTCCGCCCCAGGCGCCTGATGGACCCTGATAGGTTCCAGATGGAGCTTGGGCTATTTCCTGAGACTCTGGCTCATGACTCGGCTGAGGATCTGGTGGCCGCCTGGGATAGTGCGGCTGCCGGGGCCTTGGACCGTGTCGTGCCTTTGCGGCCTCTGACCCGGCACCGAACTCACCTAGCTCCTTGGTTCTCCGAGGAGCTTAGGGAGATGAAGCGCCGGAAAAGACGCCTGGAGAGTAGTTGGAGGACCAGCCGCTCCGAATCCGACTGAACACTGGTGAGGTCTCATATTAAGACCTACCTAGTGGCGATAAAAGTGGCGAAATCTAGCTATTTTGCCGCTCTTATCGCGTCATCAGATAATCGCCCGGCCGCCCTGTTTAGGGTGACCCGCTCCCTCCTCCATCTGGAAGCGCGGGATGACCCCTTGCAGGGCCGAGCTGAGGATTTCGTGCAGTATCTGTATGACAAAATCGCTCAGATTCAGGAAGGGCTGGCCTCTGACTGGGTATGTCCGGACGGGATGACTGAGGCAGGTCTTGAGAGTGTTATCTGGGGGGAGTTCGATCCTGTGGCTCCCGAGGACATGGACAGGGTCCTGGGACGGCTGAACGCGACCACATGTTTATTGGACCCGTGTCCCTCCTGGTTGGTACTGGCTTCCCGGGAGGTGACACGAGGCTGGCTCCAGAAGATTGTTAACGCTTCTTTGGGTGAGGGGGTCCTGCCGGCCGCTTTGAAAGAAGCAGTTGTGAGGCCCCTCCTCAAGAAGCCCTCTCTGGATCCGGCTGTTTTGGCTAACTATCGTCCAGTCTCCAACCTTCGCTTCGTTGCGAAGGTTGTTGAGAGTGTGGTAGCGCAACAGCTTCCCCGGTACCTGGATGAAACTGTCTATCTAGACCCGCTCCAGTCCGGCTTCCGGCCTGGGCACAGCACGGAAACGGCATTGGTCGCGTTGGTGGATGATCTCTGGAGGGCTCGGGATAGGGGTTGCTCCTCTATCCTGGTCCTGTTAGACCTCTCAGTGGCTTTTGATACCATCGACCATAGTATCATGTTGCACCGGTTGGCGGGGTTGGGGGTGGGGGGCACCGTTCTGCGGTGGTTCTCCTCCTACCTCTCTGACCGGTCGCAATCTGTGTTGACAGGGGGGCAGCGGTCGACCCCGAGGCACCTTGCTTGTGGGGTGCCGCAAGGGTCAGTCCTCTCGCCCCTTCTGTTCAACATTTATATAAAGCCGCTGGGTGAGATCATCCGTGGCTTCGGGGTGGAGTTTCATCAGTATGCTGATGACACCCAGCTGTACATCTCCACCCCAGGCCACCCCAACGATGCCCTTGAAGTGATGTCCCAGTGCCTGGAGGCCGTGCAGGCCTGGATGGGGAGAAACAGGCTCCGACTCAACCCCTCCAAGACCGAGTGGCTGTGGCTTCCAGCGTCCCGATATAGCCAGCTGATGCCATCGCTGGCTATTGGGGGCGAATTACTCGCCCCCACGGAGAGGGCTCGCAACTTGGGCGTCCTCCTGGACGCACGGCTGTCTCTAGAAGATCATTTGACGGCCGTGGCCAGGGGGGCTTTTTATCAGGTTCGCCTGATACGCCAGTTGCGCCCCTTTCTAGATCGGGACTCTCTACGCACAGTCACTCAGGCACTAGTCACTTCCCTCCTGTACTACTGCAACGCTCTCTACATGGGGCTCCCCCTGGGGTGCACCCGGAGGCTCCAGCTGGTCCAGAACGCGGCTGCGCGGGGGATTATGGGGGCGACGAGGTGCTCCCATGTGACACCTCTCCTGCACGAGCTGCACTGGCTCCCGGTGGTCTTCCGGGTGCGCTTCAAGGTGTTGGTGACCACCTTTAAAGCGCTCCATGGCTTAGGGCCGGGGTACTTACGAGACCGCCTTCTGCCACCAATAGCCTCCCACCGGCCAGTATGCTCACACAGAGTGGGCCTCCTCAGGGTGCCGTCCGCCAGACAATGTCGGCTGGCGACCCCCAGGGGGAGAGCCTTCTCTGTGACGGCGCCTACCCTCTGGAACAACCTTCCCCCAGAGTTACGGATAATAACAGACCTCCGGATTTTTCGTCGGGCCCTGAAAACTTATTTATTTCAACTAGCTGGGCTGGCTTGAGCTAAATTTTAAATTGATTTTAAATTGGGTTGTTTTAATTACGGCCAAAATATTTAATTATTTTAATACTGTTTTTAAATTTTGTATGCTCTGTTTTTACTTAGGCTGTGCACCGCCCTGAGTCCTATTGGAGAAGGGCGGTATAGAAATTTAATTAAATAAATAAATAAAATAAAATAAAATAAATACTCAGAGGGCTGAAAAAGTTATTTTTGACTGGTCCTTGCACTTTTGACCAGTTCTCGAATTTATGACTGTCCTCACATTTTACGTTTTTTGCCCTATCTTATCACCATGGTGAAAAGAAGCAGTTGTGAAATGAGTAACATGGTTGTTAAGAATGCTGCACGGGCGTAAATGTGAGGATGGTCATAAGTGTGAGGACCAGTCAAAAGTGCAAGGACCTGTCAGAAATGACTTTTTTCAGCCCTCTGAGTAGTCCCTATACACATAGCCATGGCCACCCGGTCACATGACCAGCTAGCCACCCCCACCCAGTCACATGACCTCCAAGCCACGCCCACAAAACAAGCCATGCCCACAGAACCGGTAGTAAAAAAAATTTAGAACCCACCCCTGGTTGGGGGTCACCACAACATGAGGAACTGTATTAAAGGGTCACGGCATTAGGAAGGTTGAGAACCACTGAATGCAAAAATACCTGACTCATGGAGGGAGGCGTATATTACGCTTATACCGAAGGATGATACAGACTTACAACAAATTAAAAACTATAGACCGATAATAGAGAGCTGAGAAGAGAGTATCAATTTTTGACAAAAATATTGCTCCAGAAAGGAGTGAACTACAGATGGCTGATACCAGAAAGATTGGTGTTTACATGGCAAATGCAAAGATTTAAAATAGATTCAATTGACAAAGCTAAAGCATTCCTTGTGGAATATATAAGAGAAGGGAAGATGTTGAGCCAACTAGAAGAAGAGGATCTCCTGATGATGGGAAAGGACGAGACCACATTAGAAGGCGCAGTAGGAGGTGCTATAGAATACAAAGAGCAACGTGAATTGAGACCTAATAGATCAACAAAACCAACACATAAAATATAAACATGGAGTAGAAAAAATTATTTCACAAATTGGAGAAATTGAAAATGGATATAATCTGTTTACAAGAAGTGCATATTAAAAAGCAGCATAAATTACTTTTGGTACAGCCCAAACTAGGGAGATTATTTGCTTCACTGCCACAATGTAAGAAAAGAGGAATGGTTTTGTACATCAAAGATACAATATTAGCGGAAAAAAATTATTAAGATGGAGAAGGACGAATTCTGATGGTGGAAATTGTTATGTATAAATGCCCACCATTAGCCATCCCAGGTATGATAAGGGTTAACTCTACATCCACCCAGATCCTCCCCTGACCCCTCCTTACCTCAGCTCCGCCTCCCAGGTACTTAAGACATGGTCCAGGAGTCCAGAGGTCACTTCCAGCCAAATACCTGTAATAGAAACATTGATCAATAAAGAGCATTGATTCACTACATCCTGTGTTTGGAGTTATTGGGTAAGATCCTAGAAATCAGCCACAGATTGGTAGCAGAGGATGGTTTACCCACAACTCACAGAGATGGCAGAATCAAGAACCCAGACAGAGGCAGAGAAAAGAATAGCCACCAGAGCCTACATCAAGCAGATGAAAGAACTGCAGGCTCTCGAAGGTGCCACAGCAAGGACCACCACAACTGAAGGTGATGGAGAATACAACCCGAGTCCACAACCCAGGAACGAAGGGCCAAGAGAAGAAATCCACTACTGCGAAAGGGCAGAGCCACCAAGCAACGAAGAATTCCGATCACCATCCTGGAGATGATGGAAGCGACCGCCAGCAAAGAGGAGCTCATCGCGAAACTCCAAAGCCTACTCGAAAGCAATGGAGCAGCGATGAGCATCCAGCAACAGAGAGAAGAAACCCCCAGCCCGGCAAGAGGAAGGTATCCCCAAACTGAAGCTCCGGACGTAGAGGATTTCATTTCCGCGCCATGCTCTCGGTGGCCATCTTGGAATGGCCAACAGCCAATGGGAAGCCGAGATTCAAATCGAATGGCGGGAAACAGCGAGAACCCCAACTTCATTGGGGAAGACCCCCAAAACAACACCCAAGCAAGATCGCAAGCCTGCAGGGGCTCACCCATCGAGCCTGAAGCATACAAAACGATCGGAAACCTGGCTGCAGCACTCGGCTCAACACTCAAGCCCCCAGGAGCCAGGAAGAAACAAACCGACGCTCAGCACCCCCAAAAGAGCAGCAGGGTAGCCACCGGAACCGTTGCAGCACACTTGCAAACACCACGCGGGACAACGCACCCCAAAAAGTACACCCAAGACCCGGCCGCCTGCAGGACTGAATACCCGCAGGATTCGCACTCACCACCCGCTGCACCAGCTTCCCTAGGCTCACAACGACTCACCAACCATGCGGCCTCCACCAGGCTTCCTGACCCATCCGGAGGTTCTCCAGCATCGCCCAGGATCCACCGCCGCTGCCGCCACCGCTGCTGCCGCGCCGCTGAATCTGGGAGATCCTTGACTTACGACTGCCGCTGCCGCCGCCGTCCCCAGGGATCCTCGACCTGCGACCGCCTCGCCTCCTCGCCTCCTTCCACTCTTCATCCAAGATGCAGGGGCCCAGCCATGGCATCCGACGTCCAGGGAGGGCTATGGGCCCGTCAGGAGCGAGCCCAGCCCCCCACCGGCAGGCCTAGGCCTAGGCCTGAAAGCAGCAACAAGGAGCTCCTCACCAGACGACCTCCAGCGCGAAATGAGCCTCGCGCATGCCCAGTCGCCACCTACAGGAAGAGAAAGGAACATAGAGATAAGTACAAGGAACATAGAGATAAGTCAGTTCAGACTGGCAACAAGCATTCCCCCAGCATATTGCGAGTTCACTCACATAAAGAAGGACATGGACAGCACCAGACTGTAAGTAACATAACTTTTACTGCTGACAATCACAAATTGAAATTAGATGGGTCCAATCTTTTGGAGTGGAACCACCAACTACAAATTGTTTTTCTGAAAGAAAATATGTTGTACTTATTTGATGACCCACCCAAGAAGCCATGGACTTTTGAGATTGACTGTTTGCACCACAGGGCTTACTATCTGTTAATGTCTAGCTTGTCACCCAGCATTTACCCCAGTCTTGGCCGCCACTTAACTGTGGCAGAGATATTACAAAAAATATTTAATTTGTTTTACAGTAAGAGTGCAGCCACTACAAGCAAAATATCCAGGGAATTTTACTCAGCCAGGCATAAGGCAGGGACACCCATGGGGGAGCATATACTCAAGCTAAACGCCACCAGGGCAGAACTCATACAAAGAGGGGAAACCATTTCTGATGATAGCATGAAAAGCATCATCATAAACTCTCTAGACCCCAGTTGGGAGAACTTTATCATGCAACTGGATAGTCTCAACATAGAACACCTCTCTTTAGAGACATTATCCAACAGGCTGATAGCGGAGGACAGCCTGAGAAGGGAGCGCTCATCAAGCCGCAGGGAGAACAGACCAATAAAAAGGGTAGACTTCCAGACCAGGGACCAAGATAAACCAGAATGTTTTAACTGTGGGTCTAGGAATCACTATAGGAGAGATTGCCCCAGAAACCAGAGGGACAGGAACCACAGCTACCGTAGGGAAAGGCAAGGCCGCAAACCAGGTTACCCAGACAGGCGCTCCCCAGAAAGCAGGTTCAGGCGCAGGGACTCACCCAACCCCAGGGACAGGAGAGGATATAGGGATAGCTCCAGGGATAGTCAGACTGGGTCACTATACGAACTTAGAGACCACCAACACCCACATACCCGGGCAAAAGGAAGGAACACATGGCTCATTGACTCAGGAGCCACCAACCACACCATCAACAATAGAAACATACTGGAGGCATTCACGTCTAAGGAATACTACATCAATGTAGCCAACCAGAACAAGGTATTGGTGAAAGGAGAAGGAAGTGCACACATAGATGGAATAGGGAAGATAGAGGGGGTACTATTCATCCCAGAAATACCCCACAATATATTAGCAATGCTCAAACTAAGTAAAGACTTGGGCATTGAGACAACCTTCAGGGAAGGGAAAGCATACATGACCAAAGGAAAGAGAAGCATAGGAAAGATAATCATAGAAGGGGGACTCACCTACTTAGTACCCCAAGAGCA
This sequence comes from Pantherophis guttatus, assembly GCF_059756535.1. NCBI lineage: Eukaryota > Metazoa > Chordata > Lepidosauria > Squamata > Colubridae > Pantherophis > Pantherophis guttatus. Next base: position 113,244,336 of record NC_142065.1, on the reverse strand, counting down.
CACAAACACTAGCTCAGAAAGTAACGAGAAAGAGACAACTACGCCCACAGAAAATAGAGGGGATGAAGGAGAACACACTGCAGGAGGCAAACCCACCACAAACACAACACACAAAGAGAAACCACACATTGGCAAACCCATTCATGATGGGTGCGCCCACTTACTACACAGAAAATTAGGCCACACTAGTTTTCCCACGGTACAAAAGATGAATGAATGCTCAAATGGCTTACCATTAAAGAACTGTAAAAATTATTTACAGTTCTGTGTTCTGTGTGTAAATGTTCGAAAATCAAAACCAAACCAAGGCCCAAGAAGGCCTCCCGCACCACCAACTCAATATTCCAATTAGTTCACATGGATGTGGTGGGACCCATGAGACCCTCTATTAAATACAAGAAGAGGTTCTTCCTAACCATAGTCGATGACTATAGCCGTTACGGATTTGTATACACCCTCAACCACAAAAGTGAGGTGTTCCAAAAATTTAAAGAGTTCTACAAAAGGGTAGAAACTCAACATAACATAAAAATAAAACAAATCATGACAGATAGGGGCTCAGAGTTCCTATCAAGGGACTTCTCCAATTGGACAAAGAAGCACGGGATACTACACTTCTCCTCTTCTCCGTTTTCGCCATTCCAGAACGGAGTATCAGAACGCAGGAACGGCATGTTACAAACAATGGTAAGGTGCGTCTTGGAAGGCGCCGGACTAGGGCAACACTTCTGGGCAGAGGCACTCACATATTCAAACTACACACTGAACAGAATATGGTCAAGCGTAGTGAACAAAACTCCCTACGAGGTCATGTATAATAGGAAGCCTAGATAGCCCACCTGCACATATTTGGGGTAACTGCAGATGTACACATACCCAAACAGTTAAGGAGAAAAGGGGACAAAGTGTCAAGGAAACTAAGATTCATGGGGTATGAGTCCGGAACCAAAGGTTACAGGTTCATCGACAAAGACAACAGATTTGTCGTGTCCAGATCAGCTGTGTTCCACGAGAACACAAACTGGTCAAGAATACATCTCAATGAGGTACTCCCCGGGCAAGGAACTGATGACAATGCTAGAACCAATAACAAACCAGACACAATCAAAAGCGAGACACACGAGAAACAAAAACCCAAACACAAAAGGGTAAACACCAAAGAATGGAAAGAGAACCACCCCATCCTAAAGGTAAAAGTAGATGCACTCACTGAGAGGGAGGCCCAACACATGCACGACTCAGAAACAATACCCAACAGGCCCATAAGACACAACAGAAACAAGTTACCTAAGAGATTCGACGATTACATACTCTCAGTACACACAGGCACCACAACACCCAACTCCTACGAGGACATCCTTAAGTTACCACGAGAGGAAAGGGACAGATGGGAGGAGGCCATAGATAAGGAGATGAACAGCCTGAGGGAGTTGAACGTGTATACCCCATCCAGAGTGCCAGAGAACAAAGTAGCCATTGGGACTAAATGGGTTTTCAAAGTCAAAGAGCTAGAGGACAATAAGAAACTGTACAAAGCTAGGCTAGTAGCACAAGGGTTTGCCCAGAGATACCCGGAGGACTACACTGACACGTACTCACCCACGGTCAGGGCAGAGAGCGTAAAAAGCGCTCTGGTAATAGCCACAATCCTAGGGTTAGAAGTCTACCAGTTCGACGTGCAGACAGCCTACCTCCACGCGAAGCTAGATAAGGAGATCTTTGTCAGGGCACCCCCGGGGAGGAACACACAAGGGGAGGACACGTGGTTGCTGAACAAAAGTCTGTATGGGTTGAAACAGTCCAGTAAGAGTTGGTACGAGTGCCTAGCGAAGATCCTTAAGGACATGGGGTTCACAGCCACCTCCGCCGACCTATGCTTTTTCACCAAGAGAGAGGGCACATCCATAGAGTACGTACTCATCTACGTGGATGACATTTTATACTGTGGCCAGCATAAACAAAATTGTGACAAGTTTGCCAACCAGTTGGGGAAACATTTTGCACTAAAAACTCTGGGAAAGTTGAACAAATACCTGGGTGTCCAGATTGATAGAACTCAGAAAGGATTCAAGATCTCTCAAAAGGAGAAAATACTGGACCTGTTAATTAAATGCAACATGAAGGAAGCCAAGCCATGTGACACGCCAATACATATTGACTTCCTGAAACACATGAATGAGGAAAGCGAGACCTTCAAAGACAATACCCTCTATAGGTCTGTTGTTGGGTCACTACTGTATATAGCTAATTGGACTAGACCAGACATCCTCCTGGCTGTCAACCTGCTATCCAGACATGTCAGTGATCCAAAGATGTATCACTGGGAGGGGGTAAAACGTGTGCTCAGATATCTAAAACACAGCATGGACGCATGCCTGAACCTAGAACCAGAGATGTCCAAAGAACCCATACTAACCTCCTATGCAGACGCTGACTGGGCAGGCGACACAAAAAGTAGAAAGAGCACATCCGGCTACGTATTCCTCATTAACGGCTGCCCAGTACACTGGTACACTGGAAAACAAAACCTGGTAGCCACCTCCACAGCTGAGGCAGAGTACATCTGCCTCTCCAAAGCAACCAATAACCTGACATGGTTTGACGATCTACTTACCAGCATATGGACCGAACTGGCCTATCCGATAGTAATACATGAGGACAACAAGGCAGCCACAGACATATCCATGGCAGAAGCAGTAGGCCAAAGGTCCAGACATATAGACATTAAGCACAAGCATGTCAAAGAATTAACGAACATTGGTTTTATTAAGGCTGTACATTGTGAGACCGCCGAGCAAGCCGCAGACATCCTGACCAAACCTCTACCCAGCAAACAACATGCTTACCTTACGTCTAAATTAGGGGTACGGGTACAGAACACACAAGCAGGTCCAACTGTTGGGCATTTAGAGGGGGATTTGTTATATATAAATGCCCACCATTAGCCATCCCAGGTATGATAAGGGTTAACTCTACATCCACCCAGATCCTCCCCTGACCCCTCCTTACCTCAGCTCCACCTCCCAGGTACTTAAGACATGGTCCAGGAGTCCAGAGGTCACTTCCAGCCAAATACCTGTAATAGAAACATTGATCAATAAAGAGCATTGATTCACTACATCCTGTGTTTGGAGTTATTGGGTAAGATCCTAGAAATCAGCCACAGAAATGACAGACAATAACAGGAAAATATTGCTAACAGCGATATATGCTCCTAGTGACAACCAAGAAAACTTTTATAGAAAATTACATTTGAAATTAATAGAGCTGGACTACGACAACATCTGTATGAGGAAGACTTCAATGGAATAGTAGATGAGAAAATGGACTATAATACACAAAAGACAACAAAACAAAGTAGGAAAACTTTGCCGAAATCTTTTTTTAAGATGATAGAGGAAATAAATTTAAAAGATATATGGAGAGAAAGAAATGCAAAAAATAGACAATATACTTTTTATTCCAATAGACATTTATCATGGTCCAGAATAGATATGATATGGTTGACAATGGACTTGACCTCGAACATAGAAGAAATAGCCATAGAGGCTAATACTTGGGCAGATCATAATCCAATGATGATGAGATGGAAAGGGCAAAGGAGAAGGTCCAGATGGACTTTAAACACTACAATATTAAAAGAAAAGGACTTCCTACAGAATATGGAGAAAGAATTAGATTTTTTTTAAAGAAAATAGAAAAGAGGATACATCACTGCAGAATCGATGGGATACCATGAAAGCCTATGCCAGAGGCCTGATTATTGACTATACAAGGAAAAGAAATATTAAGAAAAGGCAAGCATATAAAACTTTAGAGGATGACTATAAGACATTGGAAAAAGAACTGCAGAAGTTCCCACAAAAAAAAAGATATTAAAATGAAAATGGACATGATTAAACATAAAATGGGATTATTAGAGAAAGAAGAGCTAGCACAAAAAATCAGGAATGCTGAACAGAAATATTTTGAAGATGCTAATAAACCAGGCAGATGGCTAGCATATAAATTGAAAAAAGAAAGAAACTCAAGGAAAATAACACAGCTAATAGATGATTAAGGACAAATTAGATTTGGAAATGAGGAAAAGAAGAACATTGTACAAGACTATTATAAAAAATTATATGAAAAAGAAAAGATAGAAGAGGAAAATATTAAACAATATTTACATAAGGCGAATTTACCTCAGATTCCAAAAGATGTTGAGATGATGTTAGAAAGGAATATAACAAAGCAGAATGAAAACCGACCAGTTGACACACAATCTGTAGAAAGGAAACCAGGATGGAAGTCAAACCCACAAAAAGAAAACAAAAAAAGAAATAGGTTGTACAAAAATAGAAATTTCTAACCCAAGCAACAGTGAAGCCAGTGACTTTAAAATATGAATGATTATGTGAAAACATAGAGGAGGCGACATATTGGTCAATATTATCCTGAGGATAGTGGCAGATCTCTGCATTGCTGTAATTTTGGGACGTGGAAAGAGCCTCAAACTGATGGATTTGAATTATCTACTTTGAAATTTCTTTTTGTGTTGATAAATATATTATAATTATCTTGAATCATAAGGCAAGAGAATCATGCTGGGGCATGCAGAAGATCCGGTTGTTACCCACTACGATGATGGAAATCAATAATCCTGATGAAACCCACAATTATTATTATATGGAATATAATCATAATGTCACTCGGGTGGTTGTTTTTACTTTTATACATATAAGAAGATATTTACTACTGATGGGGGCAGATATGATTGAAGATTTTGAATAAACTGTTGCATCAGCAAGCTATGTTACCCTATTATGGATGTTGGTTTTAACAATCCAGTGGAAAGACCTCAAAGAAGATATTATATGGACTATAAAATTAAAGTTATTGTCTTTTCTTTTTTTTTTATTTAGATATAATGGAATATATATATATATATATATATTTAAGTAGTGTGGGCAGTGAATTAAAGATATTAAGAATTGTTGTGTATGGTAAATTTGCAGGACAGTGGGTGAATAAGCTAGCTACAGACTGATTAGTTTAAGAAAAGGGATTTTTAAGTGATACATTTAGGGGAGTGGAGGAAATGGATAGAGTGGAATAAATGTTAAATTAGATTTTATGGGGAGGCCGCTTTGAAATGTTATAGTAATATATATAGAAGATTAAATATTAAAGTAGGACTTATCGTATAGTTTTAAAGTGGAAGGTGGTTTTGAATTGTTGTAATAATATATAGATATAAAACATTATTATGTTAAATTAGAAGTTATTTTACAATAGTTATAGTATAATGTTTTGTTTTGTTTTTCTTCTTCTTTTCTGAAAAGTATGGATAAAGGGGGATGTTATAATATTTATAATATTTTTAGTAAGTAAAGGTCAGTATTTTGAGGAGGGAGTAAGTAATCTGTTATGAATTAGGGTTTTTTTTGTTACGAAGAAGTCACAGGGGGGGATGGGTGGGGAGGGGGGGTTAGGGAGGGGGAGGGGGAAAAAAAGGGCGGAAAAATTTGTATTTGAAAACTTTTTCAATAAAAAAAAAAAAAAGTGGGAAAGCACCAGGTCCAGATGGATTACCGGCGGAATATTATAAGACTTTGCAGGAATCACTGAGTCTCCCATTACTAGAAATAATGAATGAAGTAATGTTACAGAAGAAAATACCCAACTCATGGTTAGAAGCATATATTACACTTATTCCAAAAGAAGATACTGATCTACAACAAGTCAAAAACTATAGGCCAATATCCTTTTTAAACTCAGACTATAAAATCTTCGCTACAATACTAGCAGAAAGACTTAAAAGATATCTAAATAATTTTATACACCCGGACCAAAATGGATTTCTGCCAAAAAGGCAGATTAGAGATAATTTGAGGATAATTTTGGATACATTGGAATATTACGATGCGCACCCAGAAAAGCAAATGGCTTTGATGTTTTTAGATGCACAGAAAGCCTTTGACAATGTGAACTGGCAATTTATGATACTACAATTGAAACAGATGAGTTTTGGAGAGAAATTTGTTCAAGCTATAGAAGCTATACAAATAGCAAAAATAATGATGAATGGAGAGATGACAGAATCTATTGAAATACAAAAAGGAACGAGACAAGGATGTCCATTGTCACCATTGTTGTTTGTGTTAAAACTAGAAGTACTAAACAGAAATATCAGAGAAGAAAAAGGAATAAAAGGAATGAAAATTCAAAATCAAGAATATAAATTGCAGGCATTTGCTGATGACCTGGTGTTTATCTTGAAAGGAGCACTTCAATCTGTAAACAAATTGATAGATAAAATAGGAGACTTTGGGAAAGTGGCTGGTTTGAAAATAAATAAAGATAAAACGAAGATGCTGACAAAAAATATGTTAAAAAAACAGAAAGAAGAATTGGCGGAAATATCAAGGATGCAGGTCACGAATAAGGTTAATATTTGGCAATACATTTGACAGCAAGATGTGGTACTCTTAAGGAGAATAATTATGATAAGCTTAAACAACAGATAGCGACAGACCTAACAAAATGGGAGAATTTGCAGCTATCATTGATAGGGAGAATATCAACTATTAAAATGAATATACTGCCCAGACTTTTATACTTGTTTCAGACAATTCCAATTAAGTTGGGGGAAAAATGTTTTGAAGATTTAAATAAAATGGTGTTAAAATATATATGGCAGGGCAAAAAGGCAAGGATAAAACTAAAATTGATGCATGTTAGATCAAGAGGAGGTTTTGGTTTGCCAGATTGGGAATTGTATTATCAAGCTTGTAACTTGATGTGGATTAAAGAATGGATAACACTAAGGAATATTAGATTGTTGACCTTAGAACGACATGATTTACTGTTGGGTTGGCACGCTTTTATGTGGTATAAAAATACAAAAGTACAGGGTTATTTCAGAAGACATATGATACGAGAGTCTTTGTAATTAAACTGGGAGAAGATCAAACAATGTTACTACTTAAAAATTCCAGTCTGGTTATCACCTATTGAAGCAGTTTCATACGCAATAACATTTAGGAAGGAATAAATTGTTAGATATGGTGAATTATTAAATGAAAGGGGTGAACTTAAGTCGAAGCAAGAATTAGAAGAACAAGAGCTTGAAATGGATGGGACTTCCGGTTTGCTGTTTGTTGCTGCCAGACGTTCCTTTGGGATCGTCAGCTTCCACCGCCTGTCAGAGCCGCCTTCACAACGGAATGGCGGCTCGAAAAAACTCTGTTTCCATGAGGAAACGGAGATAGAGCCGGCAGGGGTGGGTAGAACTCTCTGCGGAGTCCCAAAAGTTTTTCCTTTACTTTTGGGACGGAGCGGATGAGATGCCCCGTATCCCCAGCCGCTGCTCCGGGCTTTGGGAGACCTCTGCTGATGCAGAGCCAGGCATCAAAAGCAAGCCTGCAAATTTAACAGATTACTCAAAGAAATGTGAGCTGGACCTGTAATACTGAACCGCAAGTATTTTACTGATTTTTTAAAAAAAAATTACTTAAGAGAGAGGAGGAAAAGAAAGAGGAAAAAAAGCCTTTTAAAATGGCGTCGGCTGGAGGAGAGGCTGAAAGGGAAAGTCCTTCCGTTTTCTATTACTACAATGTAGCGGAATAAATACCACTGGCTACATTTGTAGACAAAACTTCGCTCCTGTGTCTTTTTCTCTTTTTTTTTTCCTCTTGGGGATCTGATATTGTTGTTGACTGGAAAGAAATCTTTCTTGCTTTTTTTTAACAAAGCCTGCCTGGGCGGAAACGTGGCACTGAGACTCATAAAGTCAGATAAACAAGAAGGGGGGGATTCCCCCACCAATAATTTAAAGGAACAAGTCTTAACTCTTCAGTCTCAGAAACCTGATTTTAATATAACAGAATTTTTTATAGAGGAGATTGAAAGAAGGGAGGAGATTGTGAATCAGCAACTTGAAAAATTTAAGCAGGAAATTAAAGAAATTAAAGAATTGGTGAAATCTAAGTTTGATTCTTTGGACAAAAAATTCTCAAAAGTGGTTAATGGTTTTACAGAATTTATGATACAGTTGGACACAAATACTAATGTACTAGAGTCTAAAATGGAAGAAATTCAAGATAAATTGGACAATAGAATTCAAAAAATTGAAAATGATTTGATAAACACTCAGGATAATAGCTTAGAAGAAAAACCTAAAATGGATGCTGATCAAAAGTATGGTAATGCAGAAAATCTGCAACAGAAGATTGAAAAAGAGATTTTAATGGTACAATATAATTTCACAGAATATGCGATAAGATTAAGAGGTTTGCAGGAAAATAATAGAGATGATTTAAGGAAAATATCTTCTGAATTTCTAGCTGGGATTCTAAAGGTTCAACCTGACGAAGTGTTTTGTAGGATTGACAGAGTTTATCGAATCAACTCCTGGATTGCCAAGCAAAGGCAATTGCCTAGAGACGTGGTGATTTATTTTACAGATAAGGAAATTAGGAATAATATCGTGCAAAATTCCTTCAATTCTAATTTGCAATTGTATGGAAGAAAGATTTGGATTTACAAGGAACTCCCACCTAAGATATTGATGGAAAGGAAGAAATTTGGTTTTCTGGTGAATGAGTTAAAAAAGAGAAATATTTCATTCAGGTGGGACGCCCCAGTTGGTATTATATTTAGATACCAAGGAGAAAGATATCAGCTAAATACTGTTGAAAGAGCGGAAGAATTTTATCAAAATAGGTTGAAAATGAACTTAACATCTTCAGGTATAATACAGGATAAGCAGAAGGAGCCGGAAATAAAGGTAAAATATCGAATTATAGAGACTGTACCAGATGAATTGCCTTTGGATTTATTGGATACCCCAGCTGGACTATCTACAAATTTGAGAGAAGTGGCATCTAATTTTAATGTGATGACTTATCAAGGCAAGGATAAGCATGGAAACCTACTAGGGGATATACAAGGGATAAAAAAGAAACATGAGATACAAAAACAAAACCAACAAGACCAATCTACAAAGCAGAATAAAAACCGACCAGATGATACACAATTTGTAGAAAGGAAACCAGGATGGAAACCAAACCCACAAAAAGAAAAGAGAAAGATAGACATAAAAATAGAAATTTTTAAATTAGGCAACAGTGAAGCCAGTGACTTTAAAATATGAATGATTATGTGTAAACACAGAAGAGGCGACGTATTGGTTAATATCATCCTGAGGATTGTGGCAGATCTCTGCATGGCCGTAATTTGGGGACGTGAAATGAGCCTTAAACTGATGGATTTGAATTATCCATTTTGGAATTTCTCTTTGTGTTGATAAACATATTATATTATCTTGAATCACAAGGCAAGAGAATGATGTTGGGGCATGCAGAAGATCGGGTTGTTACCCACTACGATGATGGGAATTAATAATCCTGATGAAACCCACAATTATTACTATATGGAATATAACTATAATGTCACTCGGGTGGTTGTTTTTACTTTTATACATATAAGAAGATATTTACTACTGATGGGGGCAGATATGATTGAAGATCCTGAATAAACTGTTGCACCAGCAAGCTATGTTACCCGATTATGGATGTTGGTTCTACCAATCCAGTGGAAAGACCTCAAAGAAGATACTATATGGATTATAAATTTAAAGTCATTGTCTTTTCTTTTTTTTTATTTAGATATAATGGAAAATATAGACATATATTTTTAAGTAGTGTGGGCAGTGAATCAAAGATATTAAGAAATGTTGTGTATGGTAATTTTGTATGATAGTGGGTGAATAAGCTAGTTAGTAGATTGATTAGTCTAAGAAAAGGGATTTTTAAGTGATATATTTAGGGGAGTGGAGGAAATGGATAGAGTGGAATAAATGTTAAACTAGATTTTATGGGGAAGGCCGCTTTGAAATGTTATAGTAACATATATAGAAGATTAAATGTTAAAGTAGGACTTATCGTATAGTTTTAAAGTGGAGAAGTTATTCTATAATGTTATAGTATAATGTCTTTTTTTTTTTCCTTTCTTTTCTCTTTTCTGAAATGTATGGATAAAGGGGGATGTTATAATATTAATAATATTTTTAGTAAGTAAAGGTCAATATCTAGAGGAGGGAGTAAGTAATCTGTTATGAATTAGGTTTTTTTTGTTATGAAGAAGTCACAGGGGGGATGGGTGGGGAGGGGGGGTTAGGGAGGGGGAGGGAGAAGGGGGAAAAAAGGGAAAAATTTGTATTTGAAAACTTTTTCAATAAAAAAAAAGAGCTTGAAATGGATTGGTTTTCATATATGCAAATACAGTCTAGATATGATGAAGATTTTAAAAAGGAGGGTTTTTATAGCAACTTGAGAAATTTAGATAAAATCTTAACAGGTTCTGATGACCATGTAATTAAAAAATTGTACTAATAAAAAATTTATTAGAAGTAAAATTGGCAGAAGAACAAGTTAAAGAAACAATGATTGCATGGGGGGAAAATGTGGGTCATGGGATTGACTTAGAGAAATGGGAAAAATTATGGTCACAGAATTATAAAATAACAATGTCAACAGCATATAAGGAAAGCTTGTATAAGATGTTTTACAGTTGGCATTTACCCCCGGCGAGAATAGCCAGAATGTACAAGAATAAATCGGAGAAATGTTAGAAGTGTCATCAGACCCCAGGCTCATATTACCATATGTGGTGGACATGTGCAGAAGCTAAAAGATATTGGACTAAAATCCACAAATGGTTGGAAAAAATGACAAAGAAACGTATTGACTTTAAACCAGAGATATTTTTATTGGGGATTTTACCAGAAATATACAATAGAGAAATGAGATATTTAATTGTGAATGTTTTAACTGCAGCTAGAATTGTATTTGCTAGAAACTGGAAAGGTGAGAAGATACCCACGGATGATGACGTTATCAAGAAAATTTTGGAGTGTGCTGAAATGAGTAAATTGACATTTGAAATTAGGGAACAAGAAGATAAACAATATTATTTGATATGGGATTTATTTTATCAATGGTTAGACAAGAAAGAATGGAAATGAAATATGAAATATGAAATGGATAAGATAATAAAATATATAAAGGGATTTTTTTCTCCCCCTTATAGAGGACAATTTACTGTTAAATAATTGGTAAATGAGAATAATAATGTAATAAACTGTTAAATAAGAAAATGTGGGATAGAGGATTAAGCACAAAAGATTCGTAACCGATCAATACACTTTCTGTAATTGTAATGGATGACAATTGGTTTATGTTATAAGTTTTGTTTAAAAATAAAAAAAAATAAAAAAAAATAAAAACTATAGACCGATAATATATTACCTAGGCTGCTGTTTTTATTTCAGACAATACCAATGAAAGTGGAAAAGAAATACTCTGAAAATTTGAATAAAATGATATTGAAATTTATATGGCAGAGGGAAAAAGCAAAGATTAGCATGAAAATGTTACAGGATGCAAGATTAAGAGAGGGTTTTGGGTTACCAAATTGGGAATTATATTATCAAGCAGCAGCATTAACGTGGATAAAGGAATGGATTATGTTGAGAAATATAAGATTATTAACTTTAGAGGGACATGATTTATAACTGGGTTGGCATGTTTTTTTATGGTATGGGAAGAACAAAATGCATAGTTATTTCCAAAGACATTTTGTGAGGAATGCATTATTATTAGTGTGGGAAAGAATTAGAGAAAAACATTATTTGAAAATACCAATATGGCTTTCAACAATGGAAGCATTTGTAAACTGAAACCTTATGAGAATTATAAGATATAAAGATATCTTTTTTTTTCTGCACAAAATCTTGCTCTTTTTTTTTTTTAAATATACTTTATTAGTTTTGTAGTTAAAAACATATCTCTACTAAAATCAAAAGTGCAGTGTTTGTACATATTTACAAGATATACATCAGGTATATTTCACATTTAAATTGCAAAAGATAAGCATATCCTGACATCATAATTTTATCCTATTGTTTAACCATTCATACCACTTTCCCCATACTACTTGGTGTTTAGATTCCTCGTCGTTGTTCAGCTCGTTCGTTAGTTTTGACATTTCTGCGCACTCTAAAATTTTATTTATTAAAATTTCCTCTGGTAGTATGGTTTTATCTTTCCAAAATTTCACGTAGACTAATCTGGCCGCTGTTGTAATATGAATTATAAATTGAATTTTTTTTAAAATAATCTTTATTTACATTTCATTTAAAAAGAAAGGACAAACAACATAAAATGACACACATAACAATACAACAATAAATATATGAACTTCCATATAGTACCCTAGTAAGCAAGTATTCGGTACTATAACTCTATATTATATTCCGGAGAAGGCAGAACATCTTATATCTCTTAATGCATCACTTAGGTCTATCCGACCACACTTATCTTATATAGTATACATTTCTCTTCCAATACCAGTCCTCATCTAATGTGGGTTATAAATTCCTCTTTTCTAACCATTTATAGAATTTGTCCCAAACTAAACCTACTTGTGTTTGCTCTCTATCCTGTAATTTTTTAGTTAGCGTATCTGCTTCCGCACATTCCAAAAAATTTTTATAATAGCCTCCTCTGTTGGGATATTTTGGTTCTTCCAAAATTGAGCATATATCAGTCTCACTGCTGTAATGATATGTAATGCCAAATACCATAAATCCTTTTTTACATTTTCCAGTTTGGAGCCGAGCAGGCATGTCTCTGGTCGCCAGTCGATCTTTAACACTAATATCTCATTAAGCCATTTTTTGATTTTCCCCCAAAATATCACTGCTTTCGGGCATGACCACCATTGGTGATAGTAAGTGCCATGTTCCCCTCCACATTTCCAACAATCCGCTGATTGCCCTGAGAACATTTTAGCTAGTCTACTGGGCGGCAAGTGCCACCTATAGATCATTTTATAGATATTTTCTTTATAGGCCATAGATACAACTAATTTCATATTATCCCACCAGATCTCTTGCCATTTATAAGATTTTGAAATCATACCCTTTTCTTGACCCATCAAAATTTTATCTAATTCTTGTAATTCTCCATCAATCCCTCTTCCATCCCTATCCTTTTGGTATTTAGACTGGATCTGCAAATAACTCCACCAATCCATTTGCACTCCTAGGGCGGTTAATTCCTGTTTGGATTTTAATATCCCTAAATAAATATTCCTAAATAAAAGGTTGTATATTTTTGCTAACATTTTCTTTTCCATCCCCAACAAAATTTTGACTAAATTTCCATGCTTTGCTTCTATGCCATATTGATCCCTATCCTTCTGGTACCTTGAATTTATCTGTAAGTAATTCCACCAGTCTAGGTTAAAGCCTTGGTCTCTCAGTATGTCCAGAGATTTGAGGTTCCCGTTTTCATCTAATAAATCCTTGTATGTGCCAAATTTTGTAATATCTCTTCTATTTGGGGAGGTCAGGGCCTCCATAATAGAGAGCCAAATTGGTACTTTGGTGTAAAACCGCTGCCTAATTACCTCCCACATTTGTATAAAGGTCTCCCTTATTTTATGTTTGTGGAAATAAGATTTTTTCTTGTTTCTTGGGTCCCACAAATGGGCGTGCCACCCTTCTTGTAAATCATGACCCTCTAAGTTCAGAATTCTCCTATTTTGCAGTGTGACCCACTCCTTAATCCAGACTAATTTAGCAGCCTTTTGGTAAGCTTCCCAATCAGGGAGTCCAAAACCGCCCATATTTCTTTTCCCTTGCAGTATGTTATATGAAATCCTCGCCTTCTTTCCCTCCCATAGAAAATTCCTAACACTTTTATTGAAATCTAAAAAAATTTTTTTATCCAGACTCACCGGTATGCTTTGGAATAGAAAAATAATTTTAGGGAGAATATTCATCTTGATTGCTGCTATTTTACCCGTGAAAGACAATTTTAGCTTTTTCCATCTATCTAAATCCTGATATATTTTCTGTAATAGTGGGGTATAATTATCTTCTTTTAATGATGAATACCTCGGTGTAATCCATATTCCTAGATATTTTGTTTTCTTCACTACCTGGAGACCTAAACAATCTTCCAACTCTTTCTTATATGCTTCTGTTACGTTTTTCACTATTATTTTGGTTTTTGTTTTATTAAGTTTAAAGCCGGCAACTTCTCCATACTTCTGTATTTCATGTAGTAATTTAGGGCCAGATTCTAAAGGGTCTTCTAATATTAGAGCCACGTCATCTGCAAAAGCTTGCGTTTTAAAAATTTATTTCCTAATCTCTAGCCCTTTAATTTCTTTATTAGATCTAATCTTCCTAAGTAACACTTCTAATGCCAGAATGAAAAGTAAAGGGGATAGGGGGCATCCCTGCCTTATTCCCTTTTGGATTTGGAATGTTCGAGTCTTGTCTCCATTTATTAATATACTCGCCCTCTGTTTGTGGTAAATATTCTCAATCATTTTCCTAAAATTGGCCCCAAATCCCATTAAGTTAATTTGATTGACCATAAAGCTCCAATTCAGGTTGTCGAACGCCTTTTGGGCGTCTACAAACACTAGCGCCAGCTGCTTTTCAGGATGTTGCTCATAGTACTCTATGACATTTAGTACCGTTCTCAGGTTATCCCTCATTTGTCTCCCTGGAAGAAATCCATTCTGGTCTTTGTGGATCCAAAGGTTTAAAAAAATTTTCACCCTCTCCGCTATTATACTCATAAACAATTTATAATCTGAATTTAGTAAGGAGATGGGTCTATAATTTGCAATTTGTTTCGGATCGGCACCTTCTTTCAGTATGAGAGTGAGATACGCTTCCCTCCATGTATCTGGGATTCTTGTGCCAACCAAGACCTCATTAAAGATTTCTAATAATTCTAATTGCAATGTTTCGTCGAATTTTATATAAATTTCCCCTGGTAGTCCATCTGGACCTGGGGTTTTATTCTTTTTAATTTTGGTATGGGCAGTTTTGAGTTCCTCTATTGTAATTTTATTATTCAACATTTCCCTCTCTTCTTCTGTTATGTGGGGTAGACTAGCATCCATCAAATATTGTTCCACCTTAACTGGCTCGATCTCTTCCTCTTTGTATAGAGCTTCATAGAATTCTCTTGTTCTTTCTAATTTATCTTCTTCTTTCATCAGGAGGTTACCCTTCGAATCTTCTAATGTGAAAATTTGACTCTTTTCATTCTCTTTTTTTAATTTATATGCAAGCCACCTTCCGGATTTATTAGCGTTCTCATAGTAATAATGTTTTGTTCTTTTTATTTTTTGCGCTATCTCCTCCTGATCCAAAATATTCAACCTATGTCTCGCCATCATCCACTTCTGTTTAGCCACTTCGTCTCCCGGATTTTGCTGTAGTTTGTTTTCCGCTTCTTCTAACCTTTTGGTGTGGGACTCCCTGGCCTACCTTTTTTCTTTATTTTTAAACACCATATACGATATAGCCACTCCTCTCACATAAGCCTTCATGGTATCCCAAACAATTTCTCTAGCTGTACCTTGATTACTTTTTCTATAAAAAAGCGCTTTACTTCTTCATTCAGTTTGACTAAAAACTCTTTTTCATTCAATAAGTTCGTCTGTAATCTCCATCTTTGTTGTTTTCCCTTCTTCCTATACTGCCAGTTTATTTCAAGGAGCTTGTGATCTGCCCAGGCATTTGTGCTCATATCGACCTTCTTTATTTCCAATCCTAGTTTCCTAGTGGCCCATACCATATCTATTCTAGACCAGGAATTCTGTGCATTTGAATAAAAAGAGTATTGTCTGTCAGAGGGATGCAATGTTCGCCACATGTCAATCAGGTTTAATTCATCCACCAGATCAAAAACACTTTTTGGCAAGGGTGTTCTTTTATTTTTTTTTAATTTTTCCGCTTTTATAGTCTCTGTCTGGGTCTACAATGCCGTTAAAATCGCCTAACATACAGATTTCATTATGCGCCCATTTTCCTAGCTGTTCGTGTAGTTTTCGGTAGAATTGTCCCTGTTTTTTATTCGGGGCATATACCCCTACCAACATCATTTTAGATTTGCCACTCGTTACCTCTATCATTAGGATTCTCCCTTTAGCATCTTTATATTTTAATTCTGCCTCAATTCCTCTTCTGACATACATAACAACCCCCCTTTTTCTTTTCTCTGCTAAAGACACAAATACTGTACCAAATTTAGTATATTCTAAAGAATTGGCCTCTTCTTTTTTATGTGAACCTCTTGTATACAAATTATATCTGGATTTTGTTTCACCAATTTTGACAATATTATCTTTCTTTTTTTATAGTCATTTAAGCCATTAACATTTAGGGAAAGAATTTTTATACCATTCATTCCTAACATTTGTATCTAATTCCTAATTCTTTTTTGTTTTTAAGGTTATTGCTCTCACCGGTCTGGTTTTTTTCCCTTTTTCTTCTTCTTCTTCTCTTTTCTTCTCCTCTTCTATATCTTCCTTTGTACTTTGTTCTTTCTTCTTCTGTATTTGCCGTGTCGATTTCCTCCTTGCTATTTTGCTCCTCTTCCCCTCCCCTTAGCTGATCCAGGAAGTCCTGTGCTGCACTTAAGCTATCAATTTTAATTTTCCTTCCATGCCATGAGATTAACATCCCCTCTGGCAGGAGCCATCTAAATATTATATTTCTTTTATTCAGTTGACTCGTCAAGAATCTATAGTTCTTCCTCCCTTCCCTCACTCTTCTTGGTACTTGTTTTAAAATAATCACCTCTTTTCCTCTAAATGTAATTTGTTCCTCTCGCGCTATGTTATATTTATTTATTTATTTATTTAATTTATTTATTAAATTTATATCCCGCCCTTCTCCCCGAAGGGACTCAGGATGGTGAACAGCCGAGAATTAAAATAACATGCAATATAAAAGTTAAAATAATTAAAAATAAATTAAATTAAACGGCTGCCCCAATTTAAAACCCCTAGCAATACAATTAAAAACCCCTAAAATCTATTCAGGCCAGGCCGGCTTGCTGAAATAAAAACGTCTTCAGGGCCTTACGGAAAGTGCGGAGATCCGGAATCAGCCGTATTCCGGGAGGTAGCTCATTCCAGAGGGCAGGTGCTCCCACAGAGAAGGCCTTCCCCCTGGGGGCCGCCAGCCGACATTGCTTGACCGACGGCACCCTGAGGAGGCCTTCTCTATGAGAGCGTATTGGCCGGTGGGAGGTTATCGGTAGCAGCAGGCGGTCTCGTAAATACCCTGGCCCTAAGCCATGGAGCGCTATAAAGGTGAGAACCAACACCTTGAAGCGCACCCGGAAGACCACCGGGAGCCAGTGCAGCTCGCGCAGGAGAGGTGTTATATGGGAGTGCCATGTTGCTCCCATGATCACCCACGCAGCCGCATTCTGGACCAGTTGGAGCCTCCGGGTGCTCCTCAAGGGGAGCCCCATGTAGAGAGCGTTAGCGTAGTCCAGGCGAGAAGTGACGAGAGCATGAGTGACTGTGCATAAGGAATCCCGACTCAGAAAGGGGCGCAACTGGCGTATCAGGCGAACCTGATAAAAAGCCCCCCTGGCCACAGCCGTCATATGCTCTTCTAAAGACAGCTGTGTGTCCAGGAGGACGCCCAAGTTGCGAGCCCCCTCTGTGGGGATCAATGAATCACCCCCAATAGCCAGTGATGGCGCCAGCTGGCTATATCGGGATGCCGGCATCCACAGCCACTCAGTCTTGGAAGGGTTGAGTCGAAGCCTGTTCCTCCCCATCCAGACCCGCACGGCCTCCAGACACTGGGACATCACTTCAAGGGCATCATTGGGGTGGCTTGGGGTGGAGATGTACAGCTGAGTGTATATAAGATGTCCCTCACTTTTTTTCTGGCGAACCTTACATGGACCTCCCTAGGGAGCCTGTTCCTTCTCACATAATTTGTTTGAACTCTATAGACCTCATCGAGCTCTCTAATGATTTCTTGTTTATCTCGCTGGAGAGCATCCGTGATCAACTCAGCCATCTTATCGCCCAAATCTTCTTCTTTGTCTTCGCCTATATTTTGAAAACGAAGATAGAATGAGGCCTTATCCATTTCAAGATGAATCAACGAATCTTCAATTTCCTTGTTCTGCATCGAGAGGGTTTGATCTACCATATCCAATTTCTTTTCATTTTGTTCAATCCTTTGTTCTGCTTTTTGGATTCTTTTCTCATTATTAACAATTGAAGCTTGGATCTCGTTCATCTTTGAGTCTAGCACATGAATATCCAGTTTTAGTTCTGAGTGGTTGTTCAGCAGTTTCTCTTGCATCGCTAACATGGTCTCTTGAATTAGTGACAGAGAGGACTGTACAGTTTGTAATGTTGGGGTTGGGGTTGTTGGAGGTTTATCTATTTTCTGTAGGCCTTCTAGTGACTTCTGTGTAGCTGGGGATGACATTGCTAAGGTAGGATTGGATGGTACTTTTTTACCGGTTTTCAGAACTGTTGAAGTCATACTTGCCATTTCTTTCAAAATTAACTTTTGTTCTCTTATTATTTTTTCAATATTTCTCCAAATAATCGTTCAGTGTATATATATTTATATCAATTTATAACCAGTGTCAGATTTTTTTTTTATTTTTTTTATTTTTTTATTTTTTTAATTTGATTTATATGCCGCCCTTCTCCGAAGACTCAGGGCGGCTTACAATGTGCTCAGCAATAGCCTTCATCCTTTTTGTATATATTTATACAAAGTCAGCTTATTGCCCCCACAACTGGGTCCTCATTTCACCTACCTTATTTATTATGCCTATAGGATTTTTCCTCCGCTTTTCCACATATCAAGTATATAACGTTCTTTAAAGTTCTTTAATACTCCACACTCTTCCAAATCTTGCAAGTCAATTATTCTGACAGTTCTCTATGGTTTTCAGCTGCTAGATTGTCCAACATCAGCCTCTCCGTTTTCTCCTGAGTAATCCTTATAATGGCTGCACTTCCTGTTCTTCTAGGACGCTCAGATCTCTCTCTCACTTACACACTCTCCAATCGGACTGTGGCAATAAGCAACAAAATAAAGATACTTCAAAATTCTTGTCTCTTGCTTTCCTCCATCCACCAAGCCTCTTCTTACGCCAATAATCCTAATGATCGCTTTCTCCTCTCTGCTGGCTCGTTGGGTTCTCTCGTTCTCACTCCTCTCGCTCTCGCTCAGATCCAGTCGCCACTCGCTCCCTTCTGAGACCTTCGCCCCGACTCCACCAACCCCTTCCTCCAATATCACTCTCACGAATTAGGGAAGGTATGGTAGTCCCACTTCGCCACTGCAACCTCTGATCTCCGATCTCCGATCTCCCGTCTTGTTGCTGGTTACCGCTGCTTCAGGTCCGCCATTGACCAGCAGACTCACGCGTGCTAGGTTGACAGAGCCACCCCGTTCTTCCGAAAAGTGATTGCACTTCACTTTTTTGCTCCCCTGGCTCTCTCTCTCGTCCGCAAAGCTCTCCGGGCTTCGTGCCCCCGAAGGGATCCCCAAAACACGGTGACTGGCAGTGATGAGGAGCGGTGGTCACTCACTCAGCACCATGTCGCCACGGGTCACCAACCGGAAGTCAAGATATAAAGATATCTTATCAGCAACAGGGGAACTGAAAACAAAACAAGAATTAGAGGAACTAGGGATTGAAATGGAGTGGTATACTCAGTTGCAAATACAAGCGAGATATGGGAAAGATGCAATATTATATGGTTTTTATTTGGATATGACAACATTGGATGAGATACTCACAGGAACTGAGGAAAAAATAATGAGAAGACAGTATAGTTACTTCTGGAAGTGAAATTGGAAGAAGAACAAGTGAAAGGAACCATAGCATGGGTAAAAAATTTTGGCTATACGATTGAGCTAGATTAATGGCAATAACTATGGGGAAGAAATTAGAAATTAACAATGGCCACAGCATACAAAGAGAATTTGTATAAAATGTTTTATAGATGGCACATGTCACCAGAGAGATTGGCAAAATGTTTAAAGATAAATCAGCTAAATGTTGGAAATGTCATCAGATACCAGGATCATATTATCATATGTGGTGGACATGTCCAGAAGGGAGAAAATATTGGGCAAGACTTAGAAATGGCTAGAGAAGATGACACAGCAACATATTGATTTAAAACCAGAATTGTTTCTGTTGGGTATTTTTTCAGAAAAGTATAGTAAAGAACATATATATTTAATAATACATATCATAACTGTTGTGACTCCGACCCCCGAGCCCGTCTTATCAGAGGGAGAAGACTCCGAAAGTGAAGGAGAGGAGTTGGCAAGGCCTCCCTCTCCAGGACCCTCCTCTCTGGCAATGCCTCAGGTGTCTTCTGAAGGAGAAGAGATAGGCCAGGAGCCAGGCACTTCTAAGCAGCCGCAGTTAGACAGCGATGGAGATAAGTCTTGGCTGGATCCCCGACAGCATCAGAAAGACAAGCATGCACAGCAGAGAAGGAGGCGTGCCAGAGATTAAGCTGAGTCACTGGACCACACCCCACAGGGGATAAAAGGGGGTGTGGTGGCCATTCAGGCTTTGTGACGGACAAAACTGAAAGCTAGCAAGTCATTCTGCATTTCTGGAACTTTGTTATATGCTCTGCTGGATTGATTTTTGGACTGGACTTGACTATTCTTTGGCTTTTGTGGACTTACTTTGATGTTTTCGGTTGGAGGAGATAAACCTCCCTTTTGGCAAGCAGCCACTGGGTTGCTGCCAATTCTGTTATCAAAGGAAATTCTTGTCTGCTGGTTTATTTTAACTCTTGGTCGACTGCTGGTGTGTGTGTGAGAGACGGGGACAGAACAATAATGGAGGCAAGAATGATATTTGCACAAAAGCGGAAAATAGAAAAAATCCCTACAAAATAAGAGGTAATTAAGAAAATATTGGAATGTGCAGAAATGAATAGGTTGACATTGGCAATTAAAAGGAAAACAGAATTGGAGTATTACAACATTTGGGGGAAATTTTATCAATGGATAGAAAGTGAGTATAGATAATAAACAGGATAAAGACAAGAACTTTTTTTTTTAATTGAAAAAGTTTTTCAAATACAAATTTTTCCCCCTTTCCCCCCCAACCCCCCTCCCCCTCCCCTCCCCCCATGGCTTCTTCAAGATGAAATCCAGATTAATATCACATTATATAATACTTTACCACCCTTATACACTACCCCCTATGTGCTATACATTTCTTCCTAACGTTATTATTATATCCCCTGTATACTATACATTTAACAGCATTCGGCTAAAAACTGTATAATAGATCCTAATTTGGCATTTATTCTACTCATAATCTACCCATTTCCTCCACCTGGATACTTATATTTCTTTTAAATATATTAATATCTAAACATAACATCACTTTTCCTAAACTAAGCAATCAGTAACCTAACCTATCCCCTTGTACCATATCAATTTTATCTCACCCACTTTCCTACAGGTCTAGCATACATAATATATTTAATATCTTTATTCTTCTGCTCATATCACTAAAAGATATTTCCATAAAACCCTCAAATGACTTTAAATTTGTATTCCATATAGTATCTTCTGTAATGTCTTTCAACTAGATTGTTAATTCCATCGACCATGTTAGGGTAACATCAAGTCCTGCTTCCAACAGTGTATTCAAGACAAGAACTTTGAGATGAATATGTTGTAGTATATTAAAATTAAATGAAAGAAGGAAAGATAAATATATATTTTAAGAAATAATGGTAAACTTTGAAAATGTTATACCCAGATGATACATGGATTGATTAAAAAATGTACAGGAATACTAGAGGAATAATAGTAAAGTAAAAAATGAAATTGGAAATAAAGATGTAAGTAATACACTCAGACTCAACCCCTCCAAGACCGAGTGGCTGTGGTTCCCAGCGCCGCAATATAGTCAGCTGGTGCCATTGCTGACTATTGGGGGTGAGTCTTTACCCCCCACAGAGAGGGTCCGCAATCTGGGCGTCCTCCTGGACGCACGGCTGTCTTTAGAAGAACATATGATGGCCGTGGCCAGGGGGGCTTTTTATCAGGTTTGCCTGATCTGCCAGTTGCGGCCCTTTCTGGACCGCGACGCCTTGCGCACAGTCACTCACACCCTTGTCACCTCCCGACTGGACTACTGCAATGCTCTCTACATGGGGCTCCCCTTGAAAAGCACCCAGAGGCTCCAACTGGTCCAGAATGCGGCCGCGCGGGTGGTTATGGGCACAACTCATTGTGCCCACATGACACCCCTCCTGCACGAGCTGCTCTGGCTCCCAGTGGTCTTCCGGGTGCGATTCAAGGTGTTGGTTATCACCTTTAAAGCGCTCCCTGGCATTGGACCTGGGTACCTTCGAGACCGTCTTCTGCCACCAGTAGCTTCCCACCAGCCAGTCCGCTCCCACAGAGAGGGTCTCCTCAGGGTGCCATCGGCCAAATTATGTTGGCTGGCGACACCCAGGGGAAGGGCCTTCTCTGTGGGAGCCCCTGCCCTTTGGAATGAACTGCCCCCAGAAATTCGTAAAATCTCTGATCTCCGTGTATTTCGCTGTGCCCTCAAAACCATGTTGTTCCGCCAGGCTGGGCTATCAATATAAAGATTTTAATTGGTTTTAAATGGGATTTTAAATTCGGGGTTTTATAAATTGGGCCTATTATTTAATAATTTTAATTATTTTTAAATATTGTCTGTCTTTGTGTTTTTAATTAGGCTGTACACCACCCTGAGTCCTTCGGGAGAAGGGCGGTATAGAAATAAAATAAAATAAAATAAAATAAAATAAAATAAAATAAAATAAAATAAAATAAAATAAAATAAAATAAAATAAAATAAAATAAAATAAAATAAAATAAAATAAAATAAAATAAAATAAAATAAAATAAAATAAAATAAAATAAAATAAAATAAAATAATGTAAATAGAAATTGGGTCTGCTCGAATACCATCTCAGATTGAATTAAAAAAGGAAACAACAAAGGAATGGAAAAGAGGGGAGGAGAAAAGAGGGGAAAGTAGGGGATTTGGGAGGTGAGAAGAAGAGAAAAGAAGAATGGGAAAAGGAGAGGAAGAAGGAAGGGGAAAGAAGAGCAGGAGAGAGGGTAAGAAGGGGAGGAAGAAGAGAGGAGAGGGGAAATAGGAAAGGAAATAGGAAAGGAGAGGAGAGGAGGAATGAGGAAAGAAGAAAGAAAGGAGGAGAAAGAAGGGAAGGAAAAAAGGAAAGGTTATAGTAAAACAAAAGAAGGAAATGGTAAAAGAGCAGACCCGAACAAATAATTAATTATCTAATGGGAGTTAAAGAAGAAGATGAACAAACAACGTATAAGGATGGATAAAAGACTGTACATTTAAAAATGTTGATGAAAAATAAAAATAAAAAACTTTTTCCAAAAAAAAGACAGAGAAAAACCTAGCAAGGGGTTTTATCGAGCCACCCCGACCAAAAATCGCAGCTCCAGTGTTATTTAGAGAAAAAAAAGATGGCTTAAAACGTCTTTGTGTTGATTTTAGAAATTTAAATACGATCAGTGTAGAGAATATGTACCCCCTCCCCCTTATGAAAGATATTCTAGCACACCTTGCTAAAGGGAAAATTTTTTCAAAGCTGGACTTAAGGGAGGCTTACTACTGTGTCAGAATTAAGGACGGGGGTGAGTGGAAAATGGCTTTTAACACCCCCCTCAGTGCTACCAATTCAAGGTGCTCCCCTTTGGGTTACAAGGAGCTCCCGCAGTGTTTATGCAATTAATAAATAAGTGCTACATCAGCATTTGTATAAGGGGGTCCTGGTCTACTTGGACAACATTTTAATATATACTGAGACCAAAGTAGAACATGTAAAACTAGTCAGGGCTGTTTTAAACAAACTCCGCTCTGCCAAACTTTATGCTAAACTTTCTAAATGTGAATTGACTATTTGGGGTACCGCATTTCACACCATGTCGTAGAAATGGATCCTCAAAAAGTACAGGCTGTTCTTGATTGGGAACCACCGCGCACACGTAAACAGTTTCAAAGCTTCCTGGGTTTCGCCAACTTTTACCACCAGTTTACCCCCGCTTTCGCTCAGATTGCCCTCCCCATTACCAAACTCTTAGAAACAAAGGGGGCGGGCAACCCTAAATCGAAGCAGCCTTTGAACTGGACTATGGAATGCCAAGCGGCATTTGAAAAACTTAAATAGCTGTTCTCAGCAGAACCAATTCAAAAACACCCGGACACAGAGAAACCATTTGTCATACAAGCAGATGCCAGCAATGTGGCAATAGA
The DNA here is from genome assembly GCF_059756535.1 of Pantherophis guttatus. Taxonomy (NCBI): domain Eukaryota; kingdom Metazoa; phylum Chordata; class Lepidosauria; order Squamata; family Colubridae; genus Pantherophis; species Pantherophis guttatus. The sequence continues at coordinate 113,220,175 of NC_142065.1, read as the reverse complement.
AATGGGCCAACATTGAGACAGCATCACTTGGATGACCAGAGGTAGAGAGATATATAACTGGGATTGTCAGTGGTGATACCACTTTCCATGCTGTCAAATCTCAATGATTTCAAGTAGATGTTGAAGAGATGGGGTGAAAGACCTGAGGCGGGGGTGTCAACTGGCTGGATGTCTCACGTACAGGCCACACCCACCCTGGCTCCACAAAGGCAAAAAGTGTCATGATACATCACAATATGTCACATGACATTGAGTTTGACACCCATGACTTGAGGCATCCTGCATTGCAATGGCCTAAACTTTGCCTCTTGCCCTACCCCAGACATGTCAAACTCAAGGCCTGTGGGCCACATCCAGCCTGCTATGCGGTTAGATCTGGCCCATGGGGCTGCCCTGGAAATGAGGGGCCGGCTCCCGCTGCCTTGGCCCTGGCCCACCCCAGCCCAGCTGGGCGATCCCCCTGGGCGCACACACAGGAGGTGGCAAGCACGCAGGGGCTGGTGATGCCCAGCAGCAGCTACAGCTTGTTCACCTCGCCCTGTCTGACCTCGCCCCGCCTCGCCTTGCCTTTCAAATTTATTAACTACAAAAGGAAACAGTGAAACAAAATCAGCAATGAAGATTTATTTGTAAATTTGAATATACACCTCCCGTTTACTCTAATGTTGCTGTTCTCAACTCCACAAGTAATTACTCCACAAGTAATTACTCCACTGACAAGGAATTCTGGGAGTTGTAGTTTCAGCATCTCTGGATGGAAAACTCAATCTTATCCAAGCAAGATAACAATATAAAAGCAATTATCACAAATTCACTGATGGATTAATGAATGTAGGAGGAGCTGGGTTTAAAGAAGTATAGAGGAGAGAGTAGACCCATTTTTACTCACAATATTTAGTGGATTTGCATAATAGCTTGGTAAGCTTCAGCTTCTTTCTGTTCATTTTGAGCTTTTTGGCTTCTGCTGCACCAGTTTTCACAAGTCAAAAAGTATCCATAGCAACATAGAGCGAATGTTGCAGCCCAGCCCAGATGTAACGAGCTCAAAGGGAGCTGTAGGCCATCCCAGGAAGTTCCAGCATACTTTATTATTTATGCTTGTGGGAAGGCAAAACCCAGCTTTGGGGCTCTGAACTGGCTCATTCATCTGGTTTTCTTTAAGGAGTTTCAGGTCAGATGGGAGAGGAAGAAAATAGGGACCTCCAATGCCTTTTGCTTGACCTTTTGCAGAGATTCGAGGCAAAGATGTTTTCTACATCGAATTAGAAGTGAACATGAAGATTTTTTAAAATGTTATACAGATAGTCCTGTAAAAGTTCATTTAGTGACTGTTCAAAATTGCAAAGTGACTTATGACTGTTTTTCACACTTACTATTGTTGTAGCATCCCCATCAAAATTCAGATACTTGGATGGCTGTAGTGTCCTGGAGTAATTTGATCACCTTTTGTGACCTTCTGACAAGCAAAGTCAATGGGAAAGACATTCACTTAACAATCATGCTACTAACTTAACAACTGCAGTGATTCACATAGCAACTATGGCAAAAAGGTTGTAAAATGGGCCAAAATTGTCTTAACAATTGTCTCAGCAACAGAAATTTTGGGCTCAATTGTCATAAATCGAAGACTCTAATTAGGAAAAAGCTTCATCACTGTTGTGACAATATTTGAGCTGCCCACCCCACCCCCAGAAAAGATCTTGGTTACTTGACTTTTTCCATTTTTCCCAAAAGGACTACCCTGTAACTGTTGTGTAACTAAGACGTTGGTAAAATTTCCCTGGAGTCTAGCTGAACACTTGTCTTGATTCCTTGATAATATAAAAGTATCATTGCTGGGTTTTAGGCTCTTTTCTGAATTCTCAGTCTGATCCTCAGTTATGAGATTTCCTGGTGGGTTTCCATTCAACTAATGAGGTTCAATCTTACTAGAAATTTAAAGCTGAAAGCATCCTTGGAAAAAGAAATCATCCAGTCCACTCCCAAATGAATACAGAATAACAGAGTTGGAAGGGATATAAGTGATCTTCTGGTCCAACCCCCTGCTCAAGCCGGCCATACCCACCCAGCCATGCCAACCTTGTCACGGCGACCCAACTGTGACCACCCAGCCATGCCCATCTATGAGTCATCATAGTCTTACATGCAACTGGCCCTTTGAGGGCAACCATAATCCTGATGCTGCCCTCAATGAAATAGAGTTTGACATCCCTGGCCTAGATAATCTTCATCCAGAGCCTGCTGAAGCTACCATCCTCTCAACAACCTTTCCTAAGAAGGGAAGGTTTAAGATTGGATGAAAGTTATCTAACACTATTGGGTCCAAGGATAGCCTTTTTAAGAAGGGTCCATACCACTGGCTCTTTCAGCGAAGACCGCACCATCCCCTCCATCAAAGAGACATTAATTACCTCTTGGATCTAATCACATGCCATCTCCTATGAGGCCTTAGCCAACCAGGTGGAGAACAGGTGACAGAACTCAGAGCACCAAGGATCTTGTCCATTTCCTTGGAAGTAATTGTGTCAAATTCTTTCTGTCACTTCCTCAGTGACTTCCATAATCATTTCCATAGGATCTGCCCATCTGGCATCCATGTCCAAATGAAATAAAACAATTTTATATAACAGATGCTGAGAATATTCCTTGCAGAAGCCTTGGAGAGGTTCCCCTGGTCCTAATCATCCTGAGCATTTGCTATCTGTGGATACAATAAGAGCAGAGAAGTAAGTATGCTTCACTGCTCTTATCACCACAACCTAAGCCCTAGATTTTATCTGTGCTCAGTTGGCTTCACCGCCCCCCTCTCTCCCTCCGTCTCTCTCTCCCTCCCTCCCTCCCTCCCTCCCTCCCTCTGTGTGTGTGTGAGAGAGAGTGAGTGAGTGACAGCAGAAAACCAAACCAAAGTTGAAGAATGAGGGAGAAAATATATTAAAGCTTTTCTGCAAAAATAAATGATGTGTGATATAAAATTATATAGGATTATACAGTATATGATATAGGATTATGCAAACTCTAAATTTGTTGTTTTATGAGGGCATTAAGAATAATTATTTCATTAAATCATTAAATTATTCAATATGAAATGATAATTTGTTAAATTATGCAATCATTAAAATGATGATGGCATGTTTCATGATTTGGGAGAGGACCAGATAGAATCTGCTAATCAGCAAACATCTATATTGGTACAGATGGGTGTAGTGACATCATGGGAGAAAGTTCAAGGCAAACTGCAAACAGACAAAGGAACAGATTGCAAGACTTGTCTCAAACAGACTTGTTTCAACTTGACTTTATTTCATGCACACACATACATGAGTGTACAGTACATAGATATGAAAAATTCTTCATTATGATCTCCAGCCTCTCTTCACAAACTCCACGAGCAAGCTGGCTGGCTGTAATACTTCAAAATGTCTTTCCCTCCAGCTGATCAACAAGAAGCACTAAGAAAGGCAGCTATGATAGCAGTGTTCTTCCTTTACAACTGCTTTCTAGAATGCTGGAAAAATAAGCATAATCATAACCATGATTATGGTGTACCATGCAGGTATATAGTAAAACCACCCTTCAAAAGAGCCAGAAAACAGCAGAGAAACAGTGGCAAAACATCAGAGTGCCTTGATTCTGCAGGATGAGCAGGAAGTTCTTGTTGAAGACTGTATCATCTCTTTGCCAATCTTTGCCTATATTAACCACTAATTGAATGGTGAAAGACCTGGTGCTAACCTTTTCTTGCTTAAATGAAGCTCTGGGTTTAAGGGAAGGTTCTCCCTCACTCCAAGTTGTAATTTAGATAGAACTGATGATTTTCCATTCCCATATATAGGTAGCCCTCAACTTACAATCACAATTGAGCCCAAAATTTCTGTGCTAAAACAGGTGTTAACTGAATTTTGTCCCATTTTACAACCTTTTTTGCTGCAGTTAAGTTAGCAATACGGTTGTTAAGTGAATCTGGCTTCCCCATTTATTTTGCTTGTCAGGTCACAAAATGTGATCACATGACACCAGGACATTGCAACCATTATAAATATGACTCAGTTCCCAAGTGTCCAAATTTTGATCATGTGATCATAGGGATGCTGCAATGGTTGTGTGAAAAATGATCATAAGTCACTTTTTTCAGTGCTGTTGTAACTTGGAGCAGTCACTAAACAAATTGTTGTAAGTCAAGGATTACCTGTATTTTTGAATAAATCTAGCTCCAAAATATAATGAAAGCCTGCTAGTATTCATTATAAACCAATAATCTGCATCCAGGACAACCATATTGTATCTATCTATAAATAAATGCTGAGTCTTAATTACTCTGGTAAAAGAATTTACTGTTGCAGTATTCAAAATGAAAAATACTGTGTTGTTACTTAATACTTGCAGATTGGCGAGAGAAAAAGTAACAATAATTCCAACTTTTTTTCTGATAACTTCACTACTACTGGGATATTCCAGTTACATTAAAATATTATCTTCTCTGCTAATGATCTGAATATGCATTATAATGGGAGAAAACTCTTGATAAGGTGGTTCTTAAGGATCCTTTCCTCTTGTTTTATCTTTAGATGGTTCCTTGTTTTATCAAGAAGCTAAAGGTTTCCAAGTTGCAAAATAAAAGTTTATGAAAGGTGATGGAAAGTCTAAGTCCTAATGAACAACTTGAAACTCTGCTCTGCCATCCTGGTGTGCTCTGATTGCATCACAAAAGCCAAGTTGCAAGATGTTGTAAGAATTTATGAAATCTATATATTATTGTGAAATACAGATTACCTATTGCAATGAAATGTCATCAGTGCAATGATGGCATACAACTGTTCCACCCCCCCACACACACCCACATTTTCAGGAGTGTCTTAGTGTGAGCTGATCTCTTGGAATAGTCTACATGAGGCAAAGATGGTCAGGCATTGTGAAGTGATCATTTGTTCTTAAAGAAACAAGTCAATCACCTGGGGATTCTTCATATTTTTCTGCATTTGGATCTGATACTTTCTTCACTGTTACTTCCAAAACTGGGTCAGATTTACTACCTCTAAAGAACTAACACTGCTGGGACCCAGATGCCAGCAAACCTAAAATCTAAAATCAAAGCTAAAAAGCTAAAATCAAAGATGTGGCTGAGAACCTAACCAAAATAATAAAACCAACAGTCTATTACCCCTTTCTACTACTACATGTTGGTAGCGGGGCCCCAGTTTATCTGGGTACTTGTGGTGGAACCGGGCTACCAGTTGAGGTGCCCTAATGTTTGTATCAGGGATCCATGAAGCCTCTGACAAAGGGTAGCCTTTTCATAAGACCAGGTATTGCAGCCGCCTCCTATGCCACCTGGTGTCTAGAAGGTCTGCCACCTCGTAATGCTGTTCCTTGTTTACATTCATGGGTTGAGGTGGCTGTATGGGACCCCCCCCCCTTATGTGTGATGGCCGAACTGGCCGGATCAAGCTGCAGTGGAAGACCGGATGCGTTTTACCTAATAATTGAGGCAATTTTAACTACACTGTGACGGGGCTAATCACCTTCACAATAGGAAATGGTCCAATGAATTTAGGGCCAAGTTTCCTACAGGGCACAGATAACTTTAGGTTATTTGGTAGAAAGGAATACCATCTGCCCTACAAAGAAAGGTGTTTGTGGCCTTTGCTTTTTGTCTGCCTGCTGTTTGTATTTCACAACTGCATGGTGTAATGCCATTTTCATCACCCCCCATACTTTTTGCATCGGGGCTATCCACTCCCATGTACCTGAATCGGCAGTAGCCACCTGGGGACACTCCGGAATCGAAACAAAGTCTACCTGGAAAGGCGTGAACCCTGTACTGCTATGAAGTGCATTGTATGCGACCTCCGTGAATGGGAGTAGATCAGCCCAATCAGTCTGCTGATACTTAACATCTTAAATAGTGCTCCACCATTGCATTGGCTCTTTTTGAAGCTCCATTGGTTGCGGGATGGAAGGCTGAGCCTGGGGACGACCCTATCATGTTTATAAAATTCCACCAAAAGTGAGCTATAAACTGCACCCCCTGGTCTGATATTATCCATTTGGGTACACCATGGAGCTGATAGATGTGGATGATAAACAGTTTGGCCAATCATTTAGCGGACAGGAGGCCAGTACATGCTACAAAATGAGCCTGTTTAGAAAACAATGAAGTCCATTGCTATCTGTTCCCATGGGTGTACAGGGTCTGCCAAGGATTGTAACAGTCTGGGAGGGTGCCCTGGCCTGGTCATGCACACGACACAGCTGCCTACATACTCCTTTATGTCCTTTTTCATATGGGGCCATCAGAACTGGCGATTGGTTAAATGCAATGTTTTGAGGAACCCAAAATGCCCAACTGAGTGGACATCGTGACATCGATGTAACACTAGCAAACGGACAGCACTGGGTACATATATTTTGGCTCCCTTCCAGGCAAGACCATCAATAACATCTGAGTCAATAACAGGTGGCTGTCTTGGTACCATTGATCTGCTTATTGGGCTGCCTGGATGGCCCTGGGTATGTCCTCAATTTGGGCTTGTGCACAGGGTGTGGATGACGTATGTTGGGTAGCTAACACCTTAGTGGGTGGTGTTGGGATAGCTTGTATTGAGATCTCCCTCTTGCTGTCATATTGTGGTTTACGAGAGAGGGCATCTGTGAGGAAGTTCTTTCCCTGGGAAGTATTTCAACGTAAAGTTGAACCTCCTAAAATATAACACCCACCTCACCTGTTTTGGCAATAGTCGCCATGCGGATTGGAGGACTTCCAGGTTCTTATGGTCTGTCCAGATCTCAAAGGCCAACCCTCCCCCTTCTAATAAGTGCTGCCACATTAACAAGGCCCACTGGACTGCGAATGCTTCCTATTCCCATATGGGCCAATTACGTTCAATCTCAGTCAATTTTCTGGAGGTATAAGCACACGTCTGGAGGGCCCTGTCATTGTTCATGTGTAGGAGAACAGTGGCTACTGCCACATCACTAGCGTTGGCCTGGACTACAAACGGCTTGTCTGTTTCTGGGTGTTTAATCACTGGCTCATTTGCAAACAGGGCTTTCAATTGCTCAAACTCCCGCTGACACTCAATTGTCCATACCACCTGACAACCAGGGCATGGGGATTTTTTGAGATGTTTTGTTTTCAAGAAATCAGTCAGCGGGAGAGCCACTTGGGCAAAGGATGGGATGAACTGGCGATAGAAATTAGAGAACCCAAAAAAACCCTCTGTAGCTGTTTGTGAGTTTTTGGGGCTTGCCAGTCCAACACCACTTCGCAGGATCCATTTCAACACCCTTAGGTGAGATACGGAACCCAAGGTAATCCAGCTGTGACTGGTGGAACTCACATTTTGATAATTTTACGTATAATTGTGCTGCTAGTAGCTTTTTCAGGACCTGATGCACTAGGGCGACATGTTCCTCCATGGTCCTGGTATATATCAAGATATCGTCTAGGTAGATGAGCACCCCTTTGTATAAATGTTCATGCAACACCTCATTGATGAGCTGCATGAGCAGCTTGAGCTCCCTGGAGGCCAAAGGGCATAACTGTGAACTGATAGCTACCCAGGAAACAATTAAAGGATGTTTTCCATTCATCCCCTGCCTGTATCCTTATTCAGTAATATGCCTCCCTGAGATCTAATTTAGTGAAAACACAGCCCTCCGCCAACCGGGCCAACATATCCTTCATAAACGGGAGAGGTTATAAGTGCTCTATACAGACTGCGTTAATTCTCCAGAAATCAACACAAAGGCGTAGGCTCCTGTCTTTCTTTTCACAGAAAAGGATGGGTGCAGCCAGCCGGGACCTCGCTGGCTGAATGAATCCCCTTTTTAGATTTTTTTCTATGTACGCTCTCATCTCTGTCAGTTCCTGTGGGGTCATAGAATACATTTTGGGCTTGGGTAGTTTAGTCCTGAGGAGAATCTCAATAGTGCAATCCGTGGACTGATGTGGAGATAGGGTGTTACACTCTCATTCGCTAAATACCTCTTTCAGGTCTGCATATGCTCTAGGGAATTCTCCATCATCCATTGTTTTAACATGGGGTGGTGTGATACTTCGCCCCTCCCTATCTGGTCTCAGTTCTTGGGGTTTCTCCTCATGGGGTAGCAGGTCAGGGCCAATCCCTATTTGCAGATGGCGAGAGCCACCCCCCCACCCTATCATTGGGCCCCACTTATCTAACCATGCTAGGCCGAGTACTATCTCCTCCATAATGCTTGGGATCACAATAAACCTCAACATCTCTCGATGTTGCCCTATCTCCAATACCACCCACTCTGTGAGATGCATGGCTGGTCAACCCCACAACAATGACTCATCCATTTGCTCAAAGTGTATTGGCTTTGCCAATGACCTAAGGCCTACCCCCAAACTGGTGGCTATGGTAGCACTCATCACACAACAAGTATACCCTGAATCAGTCAGGGCTGTATAATTCTGTCGCTTGTTTGCCTTTACCACACTGGTAGTTCTGTCGTTTGCTTGCCTTTACCACACCGGTATGACAAATAGTTTGACCAGTCTACATACCATTGGATCAGAGTCTCCTTCTTTGTCACTTCCACTGGCATCAGGGGTGTCAACTGTGCCACTAAACTCGGTAGGGGGTGATTGCCTGGCTTGCCCCCCATGATTTCTCTGGCCCGTCCTTGATGCTCTTCCTGGCTGGTCTCTTCTTTTTGCTGAACAAACTACTGAACCCCTTTGGAGCTTTGACATAGCAGTCAGCCACCCTGTGACCCTGACGCCCACACCGGAAACAAGTGATCAGCGGCCTGACTGATGACAACTTTCCAGGCACAGATGCCACAGGGAGAGAGGCCGCTGCTGATGGCAGAGGGCCCCATGGCCCAAGGCCGGTGATCCGGGTTGGAGATGGCAATGGCCTTTGTCCTCGGACTCCCCACTCTCTTTTGGTCTGTCCTCCTGGAATTCCACATCGAGTTCCAGTGCAGCCTGGAACCATGCTGGCAATCTTGGGGGCAGTCCTCAGCACATACAGGCACGGTATAGAGCATGGTCAAGGTTGACCTTGAAGTGATGCACAATCAGCCATTCTGGCCAATCCTGGACCTTGCCAGCTAGGCACCAGAATTCCCTAATGTATTCTCATACAGGCCTTCCTTGTTGTTTAACTGTGAGCAGTTCACCCTCTGCTTCTGGGTCCTTGTACTGTCCTTGAATCTTTCTTGCAATGCTGCTAAGAACAAACCAACGTCGCCTAGTTTGGCAGCATGTTCCCCACAGAGGTCTGCCACCCAATCAGTGGCCTCTCCATCCATTATTGCTGCCATCACCATTATCATATCCCAATTGGACGTGTATAAATGGCCGTAATGGTCCAGGTGGTTTAACATCTGGCCCAGGAAAAGCGCTACTTTCCCTTGGCTGCTGTCAAACATGGACCACACTGGCTATGGATCCAAATGTCCCAATGTTCTATGGTCATGGCCAACACATGTAGGGACGAATGACACAAAAAAGGACTTGAAAACAATATTGAATGATTATGAGCAGCTAGGCAAGAAAGTCAAGGATTTAGGTGCACAAGTAGTTTTTTCATCTGTACTGCCAACGAAAGGACAACATCTGGCAAGAGAACAAAGAATTCTAGAAGTGAACCACTGGCTAAAGGGTTGGTGTCACCAAAAAATCTTTGGATTCCTGGACCATGGTCTGTACTACCTCCAAGATGGGCTTTTGGCAAGGGATGGGTTGCACCTCACAAAGACTGGGAAGAATATTTTTGGAAAATGACTGGCTCAACTTATCAGGAGAGCTTTAAACTAAAGTTGAGGGGGGAGGGTGACCAGACTTTAGGATCTTCAGGACCTAATTCCAAACAAAAACTCCTAGAAAGCAAGGCAAATAACGAAGTCAGGAGGGATGGGAAGGAAGACAAACTCAAATGCCAAATAGGAGACATAGGAAGGATACCCAGTCAGGCATAAAAACGTCAAGTGCCTATATACAAGTGCACAAAGTCTGGGGAACAAACAGGGTGAACTTGAACTATTAATACACAAAGGTAGATATGACATAGTAGGAATAACAGAAACTTGGTGGCATGAAACCCACGACTGGAACATACTGATAGAAGGATACAAACTGTCAAGTATTTGCAAGCCATTGGCACATGTATCATACAGACACTAGTGGAGGCAGAAAGTGCCCCCACCCCTATGTGGAGAGGAGGGGCTTACACTGAGTATAAAACCCCCTCTAACCTTTCCACCATGCTCTCTTTTACGTTTGTTCTCCATGAGACATGATCTTTGATAAGGGTAGTCACACACGCTGTGTGCCCCCTATCCTAATGGATATTAAGACAGCCTTTGTATATAGTTAATATGTTTTGTTATATGAATAAATACATTTATCACATTTATTCATGCATCTGCCTTTGGACTCTTCTATGCTCCTGGGTGTTTCTACAATCCCAATTTCCACACAAACTCTTCAAACAAACCAAACCCCATAAAAGAGGAGGTGGAGTTGCACTGTATGTAAAGGACCACTATGTTGCTATAGAATTGCATGAAACCAAAGACAAAAACCTCCTAGAATGCATATGGGTCAACGTAAAAGAACAAAAGAATGACATGGCCATAGGTGTATACTATAGGCCACCCAATCAAGCAGAAAAAATAGATAACCTTTTTGCCAACCAACTAACAAACATATGTAGGGAACACAGTATAATAGTAATGGGGGACTTCAATTACCCCGATATCAATTGGAAAACTAATTCTGCACCAAGTGAAAAATCAAATAGGTTCCTAACCAACCTAGCTGACAACTTTGTTGTCCAAAAGGTAGAGGAGGGAACTAGAGGGACAGCCATACTGGACTTAATACTTACAAACTGAGAAGAAGTGATAGAGGGAGTTGAAACTGCAGGAACCTTGGGTGAGAGTGACCATGTCATACTAGAATTCAACATACAAACACAAGCAGTAGAATAAAATGATACAAGAGTCTTAGATTTTAAAAGAGCTGATTTTAATAAACTCAGAGAGAACTTGGGAAAGATTCCTTGGATGAAAATCCTAAAGGGGAAAACAACTCAAGAATCTTGGGAAACTCTGAAAAATACAATCATAAAAGCCCAGACTAGCGCAATACACTGAGAAAGAAAAACAAGAAATCCAAGAAGAAACCAGCATGGCTGCAAAAAGATCTCTCTGACAAATTGGAAGACAAAAAGGACAAGTACAAAAAATGGAAAGAGAGACACATGACTAAGGCAGGATATCAGCAGACAGCCAGAATCTGCAAAGATGAAGTCAGGGAAGCAAAGGCTCAGAATGAACAAAGACTTGCAACAAAAGATAATTATAAAAAAGTTTATTCCAACATATAAATAAAAAGAAAAAAAATCAAGGAAACAGTCAGTCCACTAAAAAGAGAAGATGGCAAGGAAGTAACAGGCAACATAGAGAAAGCAGAGCTGCTTAACTCATTCTTTGCATCGGTCTTCATGCAAAAAGAAACTATAGCCCAACCTACCAGAAACATAACTTTAAAAAACAGACTGGAAATAAAGTTACAATAAGCCAAAAAAATATAAAATAAATAAAAATAGTAAGAGAACACCTGTCTGATCTTGATGAATACAAATCACCAGGACCTGATGGATTACATCCCAGAGTTCTAAAGGAGCTGGCAGATGTCATCTCAGAATGATTGCACCACATCTTTCAAAAATCCTGGAACACCAGGGAACTACCAGAGGACTAGAAAAGAGCTGATGTGGTTTCCATATTCAAAAAAGGAGGAAAAACAGACCCAGGAAACTACAGACCAAGCAGCCTAACATCAATACCTGGGAAAAGATTATCTGGAAAAGATAATAAAAAAACAGATCTGCCAACACTTAGAAACGAGTAAAGTAATAACTAGCAGTCAGAATGGGTTTGTTAAAAACAGATCATGCCAAACCAATCTTATTTCATTCTTCAACATAGTGACTAAATTAGTAGACCAGCAAAATACTGTAGACATAATATACTTAGACTTCAGCAAGGCATGCAATAAAGTAGACCACAATCTACTTCTTCATAAGCTAGAAAAAAATGGGATAGCTTCATCACCAGATGTATTCGCAACTGGCTGACAAACCATACTCAATGAGTAGTCCTTAATGGGTCTAAGTCAGGGGTGAAATGCTCCCGGTTCGGACCGGCTCGGGCAAGTAGGTAGCGATGGCGGCGGGCAGTTTGGAGAACTGGTAGCAAAAATCCCTGCCCCCAGCCCCCCATGCCCAGCTGAGCCGCGCGATCATCAGAGCCTTTTTTTTCTTTTAAATGGCTCTGACAATCCAAGCTCTGACGATCCCAGCTGAGTTGCCTGCCAATCAGGCAACTCAGCTGGGATTGTTAGAGCCTTTTGAAAGCCTTTTTTTACATGGTTTTACATGTAAAAAATGGTTTTAAAAGTAAAAAAAAATTGGCCACGCCCACCCAGTCACATTACCACCACCACCAAGCCACGCCCACAGAACCGGTAGTAACAAATTTTAGATTTCACCCCTGGTCTAAGTCTACATGGAGAGAAGTAAGCAGAGGGGAGCCACAAGGTTCTGTCTTAGGCCCAGTACTCTTCAATATCTTCATAAACAATTTAGATGAGGGAATAGAAGGGGAACTCACCAAATTTGCAGATGATACTAAGCTGGCAGGAATAGCTAACACCCTAGAAGATAGGCTCAAGATCCAGATGAATCTTGACAGATTCATCGGACAGATTAAAAATGAAATTCAACATAGAGAAAGTAAAGTTTTACACTTAGGTAAAGAAAAACCAAAAGCACACATATAAACTGGGGGGAAACCAGGTTTAATAGCAGTGACTGTGAGAGGGATCTTGGAGTCTTGGTGGACAATCAGCTAAATATGAGCCAGCAGTGTGTAGCGGCAGCTAAAAAAGCCAACGCAATCCTAAATTGCATTAACACCACACTATAAAAAAGATGTTGAGACTCTAGAAAAAGTGCAGAGGAGAGCAACCAAGATGATTAGGGGACTGGAGACTAAAACATAGGAAGAACTGTTACATGAACTGGGCATGCCTAGTCTAGTGAAGAGAAGGACCAGAGGAGACATGATAGCCGTCATGGAGGTGGTCAAGCTGTTTTCCAAAGCACCTGAAGGCCAGACAAGGAATAATGGATGGAAACTGATCAAGGAGAAATTCAACCTAGAAATGAGGAGGAACTTTCTGACAGTAAGAGCAATCAACCAATGGAACAGTTTACCTTCAGAAGTTGTGGGAGCTTCATCACTTGAGACTTTCAAGAAAAGATTGGACTGCCATTTGTCAAAAATGGTGCAGGGTCTTCTGCTTGAACGGGGGGTTGGACTAGATGATCTATAAATTCCCTTCCAACTCTGTTAATCTGTTATAATCTGGCTCAAAAACAGTAACTGTGAGAGGGACCTTGGAGTCCTAGTGGATAATCACTTAAACATGAGCTAGCAGTGTGCGGCAGCAGCCAAAAGTTAATACAATCCTTGGTTGTATAAACAGAGACATAGAATCAAAATTATGTGAAGTATTAGTACTGCTTTATAAAGCCTTAGTAAGACCATACCTGGAATACTGCATCCAGTTTTGATCACCACATTGCAAAAAAGATGTTGAGACTTTGGAAAAAGTACAAAGAAGAGCAACTAAGATTATTAAAGGCCTGAAGACTAAAACATATGAAGAATGGTTGCAGGATTTGGGTTTGGCTAGTCTAGAGAAAAGAAAGACTTAGGAGGGACATGATAGCAGTATTCCAGTATTTGAGAGGCTGCCACAAAGAGGAGGGGGACAATTTATTTTCCAAAGAACCAAGAGAGCAGGACAAGAAACAATGGATTGAAACTAATCAAGGAGAGAAGCAACCTGGGGACTTCCGGTTTTTTCTGGCTCCGGTGAAGACGGTGCCTTTTTAAGGACCGCCAGCCCCGCCGTTTGTAGAGCCGCTTCGATCGTGAGAAGCGGCTTGGAAACTCCAGAATCTGCAGGATTTGAAGGAGAGAGTAAGCAAGGCGCAGGTTGAGCCCCTGTGAGCCCCCAGAAGTTTGCTATTGGGGGGGAAACAGGCGCGGCTCCCTTCCAACTTGCGAAGACTCCGAGCGGCGTGGGACGACTCTGCTTTTTGCAGAGCAAGCCGGCAGCAGCAAACACGAAAATCGAATGAAACTAACTTTACCAACTAAAAAAAACCTGAACCCTGAAACCAAGGAACTGCAAGTATTCTTTCTCTTTGTGATTTCCCGATTTTACTAAAAACTAACACGAGCGGAAGCGGCTTGAAAAGATGGCGCAGCTCCAGTGTTAACAAGTTAACAAGCTGAAAGGGAGAGTGATTTCCTAAAGCTATTTCAACAAGTTACATTGTTGCGCTGTTCGTAGCAATCACAGGAGAAGAGGGGGGAAAAAAATCCCTTTTTAAAACAAGTTGATCTTACAGTCTAATTCTACTTCTAATTTGCCTAAAACTGGGGGACTTTTTTAGAGGACTTTGTGGTGTTGGAAGAGGAAAAAGGATTTCCCCATTTAGAAAAACTAACCTACGTGGCAAAATGGCTTCTAAAAAACAGGAAAGCAAGGCAGCAGGGGGGGGGATCCCCCACACACAAGCCTGAAGAGCAGTTTGATTTTGAAAATTTTAAAAAAATTATCACTCAGGCTTTGGATGATAATTTTCAAAAATCCCAACAGGAAATGGATGATAAATTTCAAAAATCTCAACAAGAAATTAAGCAGAAAATTAGTGAAATGAAAAACTTGGTGAAAGAGAATTATGATAAGGTGACTGATAAATTATCAAATGTGGTTTCTGGCCTGTCAGAAATTATTATTAAAGTGGATTCTAAATTGGAAGATTTTAAATCAGAAGTGAATGTCAAAATAAAGGATACTGATTTTAAAATTGCTGATGTGGATAATAAAATGCAGAGAGTTGAAGATGAGATCACGATGATGCAATTCCGGTCCATGGAATTTGCTATAAGAATTAGAGGTATCAAGGAGAGTGACCGGCAAGATCTGAGACAGGTTTGTGCTGATGCCTTGGCTGTGTTGTTAAAAATTAATCCTGATGAGATTTTTTACAAAATAGATAAAATTTACAGAGTGAATTCGTGGGTGGCCAGACAAAGACAATTACCAAGAGATGTGGTGATATATTTCACAGATAGAAGAATGAGAAATGATATTTTGCAAAAATCTTTTCTTTCCTCTGTGCAAGTGGAGGGAACTCAAGTTGGAATTTATAAAGAATTACCGCCAAAGATGCTGAAAGATAGAAAAGACTTTGGTTTTTTAGTAAAGGAATTAAACAAATTAGAGATACCATTTTGGTGGGATGCCCCAACGGGTATAATTTTGAAGTATCATGGGGAAAGATATCGACTGAATATTGTCGAAAAAGCGGAACATTTTTACCATACTGTTTTTAAGGAGAGATCACCATCTCCACGTTCATCTACTGTATTGGAGATAAAGGAGAGTGATAAGGAGAAGCAACCCCAGCAAGAGTTGGAAGTGCAGCTTAAGCAGGTTGAATTAGATCCAATAGAAGCGCAGGGTGCTGTAGGAGGTTTTCTGGAGGAGCCCCTGCTAGAATCCTCTCCAATTTTGACTACAAGAGATGTGGCTTTGGACCTAGCTCATATGGCTGAAGCTAAAGACCAGCGAATAACTCGTGCGGTTTCAAAACAACTCAAAGAAAAACAATTGCAAGAAAGAGCTAAGGCACAACAATATAAAAAAGGAACTAAGAGTACTACAGAACACAGTGAAGCCATGGGGAGAGCCATGGGGAGAGCAAGACATCCGGCAATTCTGCTCGTCGCTTCAAAAAAGTATACATGATGGTTAAGTTTTTGTCATGGAATGTGAATGGACTGAACTCACCACAGAAAAGAAAGAAAATATTTACATATTTGCAACAATTTAATAATGATATAACTTGTCTACAAGAAACTCATATCAGAACGCAAGATCAAAAATACTTGATAAACTCCAAATTAGGATCACACTTCATAGCTTCAAACTTGGAAAAAAAGAATGGCATGGTTATTTATATAAACAAAAGATTATCAGCTAAAATTATAGAAGTGGATGAAGGTGGTAGGTTTGTAGCAATTGAACTGCATACTGTACATGGTCAAATTCTTGTGATTGGAATTTATGCTCCTAACCAACAACAGGATCACTTTTATAAAATTTTGCATACTAAAATATTGCAATGGGATTATAGATCTATTTTGATTATGGGAGACAGGAATGGAATAATTGATTCTAAACTAGATAAAAAAAGTCTGGCGAAGTTTAGGATTAGACTACCACAAACTTTTTTTGATATGAAAGAAGATTTGGAATTAAAAGATGTTTGGAGAATACACAATTCAAAAGACTTGGATTATACTTTTTTTTCTGATAGACATAGATCCTTTTCAAGGATTGATTTTATTTTATTATCAAATGATTTACTTGTTAAAACAAAAAGAACTAAAATCTTTCCAAGAATTTATCTGATCATAGTTCAGTATGGATAGAAATTGAGATTGGAAAAATTGAGAGAAGATCATGGAGATTAAATGAAAATTTGTTTAGATATGAAAAAATATAATAGAACTTAAGAAGCAGATGAAAGAATTTTTTGAAATTAATTTGAATAAGGGTACCCCTATTGAAACTGTCTGGGATGCAAGTAAAGCGTATATGAGAGGGGTACTCATTCATATGAATTCCAAACATAAACTGAATAGACAAAAGAAAAGATTAGAAATTGAAGCAGAAATAAAGAAAAAAGAACAGTTACTTATCAAAAATCCAGCAGATGAAAGAATACGTGGTGCTATAAAACTTTTGAAAGATCAATTCCAAATGCTTATGGCGGATCAAGTTGCAACAAATTTACAATACGCAAAGCATAATACATTTTGTAATGCCAATAAACCGGGCAGATGGCTGGCTTATACATTAAGGAAGAAACAGAGTATGCGGACTATCGACTGTATTGATATTGGAGGGAAAGAAATTTATCAACAAAAATTAATTAAAGAAGCTTTTGTAGATTATTATACTAAACTATATACTAAAAATGATATACAGAATGGACTTATAGAAAAATATTTAGAAAATAAAAGAGTTACAAAGGTTACTAATCAACAAAAGGAAAGAATGAATCACCCTATAACAGTGGAGGAAATAATTGCAGCAATTAAACAACTGAAAACTGCCAAAGCTCCGGGAACAGATGGCTTGACTGCAGTGTATTATAAAACTTTGCAAGCAGAAATGGTGGAACAACTTAGAGACTTATTTTGTAACATACAACAAGGGGGTAAAATACCCCCATCATGGAAAACAGTTTATATTTCTTTGATACCAAAAGAGCAAGCAGGTCCTAAAAAACCGGAGAACTATAGACCAATATCTCTTCTGAATAATGATTATAAAATTTATGCAAAAGTACTAGCCAACAGGTTGATGCCAGTAATTCAAGAGGTGATTCATGATGATCAAGCGGGATTTATAAAGGGTAGATATATGAAGGACAATGTAAGGCAAGTTATAGATTTATTGGAATATCTTGAGAAGAATAAACAGATCCCTGCAGTGCTGGTTTTTTTGGATGCGGAGAAAGCCTTTGACAGAGTGGATTGGAATTTTCTATTAAAGACTTTAAAAAAGATGGATTTTGGGGATCAATTTATACAAGCGGTTTCAGCAATTTACCAAGAGCAAAAAGCACAGATTATTATTAATGGAAATTTAACAACAGATTTTAATATTGAAAAAGGAACAAGACAAGGTTGTCCGTTATCCCCTTTGTTATTTATTTTAACACTAGAAGTCTTGTTGAATACAATACGGGATTCGAACAGCTTGAAAGGTATAGTGATAAGGCAAGAGGATTACAGAATAAGGGCATTTGCAGATGATCTGGTTGTTACCCTTTCACAGCCGATGGAATCAATAATCCAGATGAAAGACATAATAAAATATTATGGTACAGTATCAGGATTTAGACTGAACCAGAAAAAAACTAAGATGATAGTTAAAAATATGACACAAGATCGAAAACATGAATTTGAAAGGACGGCAGGCTTTGAGATTGTATCAAAGGTTAAATATCTAGGAGTTCAGGTTGCAGAATCAAATATGAAACTATTTCAAAACAATTATGAGGTGTTATGGCGAGACGTACGAAAAGATATGGAGACTTGGAAAAAGCTGCAGCTTTCGTTACTTGGAAGAATAGCAGCAGTTAAGATGAACATTCTGCCAAGATTTCTTTTTTTGTTTCAAATGATTCCGGTGCTTAAAAGTGATAAACAACTGAAAGAATGGCAAAGCGGAGTGAATAAGTTTGTTTGGAATGAGAAAAAACCGAGAGTGAAATTAAAAATTATGCAAGACGCTCCAGAAAGGGGAGGCCTTAAACTTCCAAACCTACAGTTATATTATGAAGCAGCAGCTTTGACTCAAGCAAGCGATTGGTTTGGAAGGAAAAAGACTGGAATATTGAATATAGAAAGCTTTGATCTTGATCTTGGTTGGCACGCTTACTTATTTTATGAAAACAAAGTGGATAAAGTATTTAAAAGCCATATACTTAGAGATTCGTTGATGAGAGTTTGGAAAAGCACCGATTCAAATGGGATTACAAAATACCGTTATGGTTGGATCTTGGTCATATTATGTGGAATACAAATATAATGTCACTCGGGGGGGGGTTTATATAAAGAAGTTCTTTTTACAGATGCGGGCAGATGGCAACTAAAGACATTAGAAACACTGTTGGACGAAGGGATTAATTTAACCTGGTTACAGTATAATCAACTTCAACTGAGATGGAAAGAGGACCAAAAAACTGGTATTATGTTGCATGAGGAAGAATTGGTTAGACATATAAAAGAGAAAGGTCCAATGCATATTAAAAGGCTTTACAATGTTTTGTTAGAAAGGGATTCAGAAACTGAATTGGTTAAAGATTGTATGATTAAATGGGCACAGAATTTTGCAGAACCAGTAATGTTGGAAACATGGGAGAAAATATGGGTTCAGAATGTTAAATTTACACAATCGCAGAATCTGAGGGAAAATTTCTATAAAATGTTTTACAGATGGCATTTAGATCCCAAGAAATTATCCTGTATGTATCCTAATGTTCAGCCAAAATGTTGGAGATGTGATAGTTTAGATGCTACATATTATCATGTTTGGTGGAATTGCAAGAAAGTTAAGGCTTTTTGGATAAAAATATGGTGGGTTATGCAGAATGTTTTGAAGAAAAAAATTCAATTTTCTCCACAATTGTTTTTATTGGGTATAGTAAAGGGTTTTACATTGGATGAAACTAAGTTGATATTATACATGATAACAGCAGCGAGATTATTGATAGGTAAATATTGGAAAAATGAAGCCTTACCCACCATTGAAGAATGGATTTTTAAGATGGCCAGTTTTGCGGAGATGGCGAAGATTTCAGCATATTTAAAAGATCGCTCACAAGAGACTTATGAATGGGAATGGAAAAAATGGATAGATTATGTGCAAAAGTGGGGTGAAAATGTAATTGTAAAACTTTTGCAATAAAAAAAAAAAAGGAGAGAAGCAACCTGGAATTAAGGAGAAACTTCCTAACAGCAAGGACAATTAACCAGTGGAAGAGCTTGCCTTCAGATGTTGTGGGTGCTTCATCACTGGAGGTTTTTAAGAAGAGACTGGACAGTCACTTGTCTGAAATGGTATAGGATCTCCTGTTTGAACAGGGGACTGGAATAGAAGACCTTCAAGGTCCCTTCCAGCTCTATTTTGATTCTGATCTTTCAATAACTGCATAATGCTGGAAATGTTCTTATTTGTCTACTGCATTGCATGGGGCTACCTTTGAAAATGGCTCAAAATTTTCCCACTGTTATGATATACAGCTATGCAATATTGGTTGGTGCCAAGGGATCTGATGACATGACCATTAATTATACAAGTGTATTGTGTTCAGTGTATTTCCATGTTCATTTCAAATTGCTGGAATTGACCTTTAAAGTAAAATGATTTCACAGAGTTATCGAAAAGTTTGCCATTCTGCATGAATGTACCTTGTTTATTAAAACCACCCACAAAATGAGTCGGGAGGGACCTTGAAGATCTTCTAGTCCACCCCCCTGCTCAAGCAGGAGACCCTGTACCATTTTAGACAAGTGGCTTTCCAGTCTCTTCTTAAAAGCCTCCAGTCATGAAGCAACCACAATTTCTGAAGGCAAGCCATTCCACTGGTTAATTGTTCTAACTGTTAGGAAGTTTCTCTTTACTTCTAAGTTGCTTCTCTCTTTGATTAGTTTCCATCCATTGTAAGAAACAAAGTCTTGCCTACCAGTAGCTTTCGAAAATAGATTGATCCCCCTCTTGTGGCAGCCTGTCAGAGCTGCCATCTTCCCGCTGCAACCCTGCTCACTTTGATGCCATCCTGACATGAAATACAGTAGAAGGGGAGTTGTCAGGAGGGAGAAAGACAGGAAACATTCTATGTGCCAACATAGAAGAGGGGCTGGAGGCCACCTGGCTTGGGAGCAGAAGGCAATTGGCCACCAAGGGAGTGCCAAAACCCAGAACTGTCACCAAGCCTTAGACTCTGAATTTTATTGGACATTTGGAAAATTGGCTAAGGGGGCAGGCTTGGGAAAGGGATGAGATAACTTGGGGTATCTTGTGCAGGAATCCTCAGATTTAGCTTTGCTATGCTGCAGCCACTTGGCATCAATAAATGTATACTTTTCACTACGAATGGAGTTGAGAGTCTTTCGTTATTAGGTGACCAAGTTGGGACAGACCTGACATTAAACTAGATTTGCAATGACAATCCACCTAGAGGACAACTCCTACTGTGGGAAAAGATGTCTTTTCAAGAAATAGAGCAGGATGAGGCAAAAGATGTCTTCTCCAGAAATAGAGCAGGATGAGGTGGAGAAATGGGAATTGGCATCTTCGAAACCAGGTAGCAATGAAAAGAATTCCAGTCAAAGAGAAGAGGCAGAAGCCTTGCGAGAGCTGGATGCCCAGTCCAGAGCTCAATGGTTGACCAGGATTGGGAGGATGGAGGAATGGGCGAAGACCCTCCCGGGGTGACTCTCACACAAGGGGGCCTAGCCCCAATCCAAAGCCAGTGTCCAGCCAGGGTATGTGATTCAACACCAAAGAGTTGGACCCCCACTCTGTCATGCTAGAAAAGGTGATCAACTTCCTGAATGAGGCCTTCAAAATGTTGAGGACCCCAGAGGCCCAAAGGGGGCCAGACCCACCACAAACCCAACTGGCCAGGGTGATGGCAGCCCAAGCTGGCACCACTGTACCTTCCCCAATGCCACTACTGGCTTGGATCATTTTCCCAGGGGGAGGCGACTGATGCCCACTGCCTCTGGGGGGTGAGGTTCAACAGAGATACCAGGCAACTGGCATTCTTCTTCCTCACCCATATGTTCAGCTATATGGAGGAGTACAGGGCAAACCTCCCAACCAACCCAGCCAAGGTGCTCTGTGTTACCATGGCTCTAGAGGGAGAAGCTGTGGAGTGGTTGATGGCCCTCCATGATGATGCTGTGGTGGAACTACATCACTTTGACCAATTCATGTGTGCCTTAAGGAAGAGGTTTGAAGACCCCCTCACAGAGTGGAAAGCCATGACTAAGATCAAAACAATCAGGCAAGGAAGACAACCTGTTGCCTCGTATATACATGAATTTCGGAGTCTGGCCTGCAAATTAACCAACTGGCTGCAAGACATACTAATTGAATATTTCCAGGAGGGCCTGAACAACAAAGTGTTCCACACCTGCCTATCCCATGGCTCACCAAGGACCCTGCAGGATTGGTACATTCTGGCAGATGAAATGGAAATCAATATGGCCAGATACCATGACTGAACTAGGAGGGAGCAGAGATGATCCTTTGTACTGAAGAAGAGGGAAACTCTAAAATCCGGGTGATGGTATTCTAGCTCCCACTGATGCCCCACTGGCTGTTACTGCTGTGGGAAGGAGCTGCTGAATGCCATGCCCTAAGGCCATTATCCACCAACCTGCAGAACCCAAAAGGGGAGAAAAATGCTGCTAATCCGAGAGAGACCACGCTTGGAGGAGTGGAAGTCGTAGAGTTCACTCCATCACCAAGCAATGGCAAGGGAATGCTGACCAGAAGCCCAAGGGTTGAATCGGAGAGTGACAGCAAAGGAGACCACAATTCACTGGACAGTCACCCCATCAAACTAGTGACTGTCCCAATTGAATTAATGATGGCCCTTGAAGTGCAAGGGTTTTTTTTGACAGCCCTATTGGACTCAGGATGCATCAGATACCTTGGTGGAGAAATGGGGGATGCGCCAATAGCCTTTTCCCAGCTGGTTTGTCACCAAGCCAATGAGGATCAAGATGGGACCCCACAAGGAGATTATCAATTTCATCATGGCCCCCAGCATGGACAAGCCCATAGTACTAGGGCTGACTAAAGAAGTGGAATCCTGCAATAGACTATACAAGGAAAATCCTGAAAATCTGGTGAAAGCATATGGAGTGGGGGGAGAGGGGAGAAGTAGCAGAAACCACTGTTTCTGCTACTTCTTACATTGCTATGCGCTACTAAATGAAAACAGAGAGTGTGTGGCAGCTCACAAAAGGGAAAACCCTGCCTTCCTAATCTCAAGAGAATATTGGGACTTGGCAGAGGTGTTTAGTGAGCAGGAATCGAATACACTTCTACCTCACTGCACCACAGATTACAATATTGAAATTTCACCAGGGGTCAAGCTACCTAAACCTAAATTATATTACATGACCCTGAGGGAACTAGAGGAACTCAGGACATTTATTGACAAAAATCTAGCCTGGGGATTCATCCAACTAACAAAATCACACATGGCAGCCCTTGTGCTGTTCCAGAAGAGGATGGGTCTCTCTGCTTCTGCATAGATTATATGGGGTTTAATGTGATCTGTGTCAAAAAAAGTATAACCCTTCCACTAATGAAGGGCATGTTAAGTCACTTGGCAAAAGGGAGAGTCTTCAACAAGCTTGACCTGAGAGAGGTTTACTACTGGGTCTGAATCAAAGAGGGAGATGAATGGAAGCCCCCTGGAGTGTTCCCAATTCCGGGTCCTCCCTTTTGGACTGCAACTGCTTTTATGCAACTTATTAATGAAGTCTTGCATGAGTACCTGTACAAAGAGGTCCTCGTTTACCTGATGGCACTCTAATCTATACAGAGACTGTGGAAGAGCACGTGAGATTTATCAGGGCAGTGCTGGATCTTTTGTGCCACAAAAACTCTGCACTGCCCAACTTTATGCCAAACTATCCAAATGTGAATTTCATAAATCTAAAATAGACAATCTAGGCTATTGCATCTCACATGAGGGGGTAGAAATGGACCTGGAGAAGATGCAGGTGGTGTTGGAGCGGGAAGCCCCTCACACACAAAAACAGTTTCTCCTTTTCACTAACTTTTACAGACAGTTTATCACAAAGTTTGCACAGATAGCCCTGCCAATCACCAACATTAAAAAATGAAGGGCAAAGTGGGGTAAACTGCAATTGAAATCTTTAAATGTATTGAAAGAAGAAGGGATAATTTATACTTGGTTTCAGTATGGTCAGCTTCAAGCTAGATGGAGGGAAGATCAAAAAATTGGTGTCATGCAAAATGAGGAAAACTTGGTAAAACAGATAAGAGATCAAAGTCAGATGCATATTAAAAGGTTGTATAACGCTTTATTGGAAATAGATTCAGAAACGGAATTGGTTAAGGATTGTATGATAAAATGGGCACAAAACTTTCAGGAACCAGTGATGATGGAAACATGGGAAAAGATTTGGGTTAGAAATGTTAAATTTACGCAAGCACAAAATTTGAGAGAGAATTTTTATAAAATGTTTTATAGATGGCACTTAGATCCTAAAAAATTATCATGTATGTACCCGAATTTGCAAGCTAAATGTTGGAGATGTGAATGTGATGATGCAACTTATTACCATATATGGTGGACTTGTAAGAAAATCAAGGCATTTTGGATAAAAATTTGGTGGGTGATGCAGAACATTCTGAAAAAAAGGTTGAAATTTACTCCTCAATTGTTTTTATTGGGTATAACGATGGATTGTACAGTATTAGAGACTAAACTGATTTTGAACTTAATATCAGCAGCTAGGCTGTTGGTAGCGCAATACTGGAAGAAGGACTCTGCCTACTATTGAAGAATGGACATTGAAAGTAGCGAATTTAGTGGAAATGGCGAAAATCTCAGCATAGGGTGGGGGGAATATTGGGGGGGGATTTTCTTTGTAAAACTTTTCAATAAAAAAAAATGAAGGGCAAAGCAAGGTCTAAACCGAGCCAACTGCTAAAATGTTCAATGGAGTGCCAGGCAGCCTTTGAAAGATTGAAATGATTATTTGCCACCAAGCCAGTCCTCAAGCATCCAGACTGCAACATCCCCTTCATTGTTCAAGTAGACACCAGTGATGTTGCCATTGGAGCTCTCCTACTACAGAGGAATCATAAAGAGGATTTGAAATCCTGCGCTTAAACTTCTAAAAAACTCTCCAATGCAGAGCACAGGTGGGCTATCTGAGAAAAAGAGGTGTATTTATTTATTTATTTATTTATTAGATTTTTATACCGTCCCCTCTCCCGAAGGACTCGGGGCGGTGAACAGCCAAAATTAAAAAACATATAATATAAACATTAAAATACGTTTAAAACAGAATTAAATCCAAAATGGCTCCCCAATTTAAAACGTCTTACCCATGACCCTATAAATAAGACGAATTTAAAATTTAAAATTTCCACATTTAAAAAGGGGGAAGATTTAGGCCAGGCCAGCTTGATAAAATAGAAAAGTCTTAAGCGCGCGGCGGAAGGTGCGCAGATCCGGGATCCTACGTATCTCCGGGGGGAGCTCGTTCCAAATCGTAGGTGCCCCCACAGAGAAGGCTCTCCCCCTAGGGGCCGACAGCCGACATTGTTTGGCCGACGGCACCCGGAGGAGCCCCTCTCTATGGGAGCGTACTGGCCGGTGGGAGGCTATTGGTGGTAGCAGGCGGTCCCGTAAATAACCAGGTCCTAAGCCATGGAGCACTTTAAAGGTGATAACCAGAACCTTGAAGCGCACTCGGAAGACCACCGGGAGCCAGTGCAGCTCGCGCAGGAGAGGTGTTACATGGGAACTCCATGTCGCTCCCATCACCACCCGCGCGGCTGCACTCTGCGCCAGTTGGAGCCTCTGAGTGCACCTCAAGGGGAGCCCCATGTAGAGAGCGTTGCAGTAGTCCAGACGAGTGTAGGGAGTCCCGATCTAGATAGGGACGCAACTGGCGGATCAGGCGAACCTGATGAAAAATCCTCCCGGTCACGGCCGTCACATGCTCTTCTAAAGACAGCCGTGAATCTAGGAGGACACCCAAGTTGCGAGCCCTATCCATGGGGGCCAATGATTCGCCCCCAATAGTCAGCGATGGCACTAGCTGACTATATCGGGACATTGGAAACCACAGCCACTCGGTCTTGGATGGGTTGAGCCTGAGCCTGTTCCTCCCCATCCAGATCCGTACGGCCTCCAGGCACTGGGACATCACTTCAAGGGCATCGTTGGGGTGGTATGCCATGCAATGGGCACTCCTCACTTGGAGACACTTCTTAGAAGACAGTAAAACTCTTTTTGAAATATGGACAGATCACAAAAACTTAGAAGTGCTCAAAACACCACATAAACTATCCCCAAAAAAGTTAGATGGGTGCAATACTTTAATTGATTCAAGTTCATTCTCTGCTACCTTTCTGGTGGGAAGAACTTCCTGGCAGATGCCATCACCAGACTTCCATAATACAATAGTACCAAACAGGAAGTTGTAAGCTTTGTTATTTATTCTACCCTGTTGACAGTCCCAGTAAGTGCAGGCAAGAGCCAAGCCAAACCTCAGTAACAATCTAACCCAGGCACTGAGATCCCTCCTGTCTTGAGACAACAGGTTTACCCACCACCAAGTGTTCTGCATCCTGCAAGTTGGTCTCTCTTGGATAGGTCCCAAACTCTACATTCCCGAGAGCCAATGCACACTTGTCCTCCAGTGGAGCCATGACTCTAAAACTGCTTGGCATTTCAGGTTCATCAAAACCCTACACTTAGTGGGCTTCCGGTTTGCTCTTCGTAGCCACCAGACGGTCCCTCGGGACCGCCAGCCCCTTCGCCTGTAAAGAGCCACCTGTACAGCGGAAAGGCGGCTCGAAAAACTCCATTTCCAGGTGGAAATGTGAGACAGAGCAGGTGAATGTAGGTAGAACTCTCCGTAGCCCCCAGAGTCTTTTTTTTTACTCTTGGGGGCGAGCGGATGAGGTTCCCTATAGCACTCGCCGTTTGCTCCGGGCGTTGGGAGACCTCTGCTTTTTTGCAGAGCAAGGTTACGAAGACAAGCTTTTCAAGATAACTAACAGATTAACCAAAGAGGATGAGATCTGGATCTGGACCTGTGACCCTAAATTGCAAGTATTAATACTTATTTCGCAAAGGATATTCAATAAAGTAAAAAAGATCTTTTAAAATGGTGACTGCCGAAACTGTGGCAGGGAAGCTGAAAAGGGAAAGTCCTTCCGTTTCTTATTAAGCTACAAAGTAGCGGAATAAATGCTCCTGGCTACATTTGAAGAAAAAGCTCCACTTTCGTGTTTTCTCCTTCCTGGAGATTTGATTTGATACTGATCTTGTTTGGAAAGAGGCTTGGGTTTTTTTTTTCTTTTCTAAAAAGTTTGCCTGTGTGAAAATATGGCGTTTAGGCTTACAAAGCTGGACAAACAAGCAGGGGGGGGATTCCCCCATCCACAAGCTATATGAACAAGTTCTTAACTTACAGTCTCAGAAAACTGATTTTAATATAATTGAATTTTTTCTGGAGGAGATTGTAAGAAGGGATGAGATTATGAATCAGAACTTTGAGAAATTTAAGCAGGAAACTAAAGAATTGGTGCAATCAAAGTTTGATATTTTGCATCGAAAGATTATAAAAATGGCTAATGGTTTCTTAGACTTTATGATCAGGCTGGATAAAAACACTAATCTATTAGAGTCCAAAGTGGAGGAAATTGAGGACAATTTGGAAAATAAAATAGAAAAAATTGAAAATGATTTGATAAATATTCAAGACAATAGTTTAGAAGAAAAACCTGAAATGGAAGCTGATTGCAATGTAGAAAATATACAGCAACGTATTGAAAAGGAAGTTTTATTGATGCAATATAATTTTACTGAATATGCGATCAGATTGAGAGGATTACAGGAAAATAACAGAGAGGAATTAAGGAAAATATCTTCTGAAGTTCTGGCTGGGATTTTAAAGGTTCAACCTGAGGAGGTATTTTGTAGGATCGATAGAGTTTATAGAATAAACTCCTGGATTGCAAAGCAAAGGCAATTGCCTAGAGATGTGGTGATTTATTTTACAGATAAAGATTTAAGAAATAATATTGTGCAGAAATCTTTTAAGTCTACTTTGCAATTCTTTGGAAGAAAGATTTGGATTTATAAAGAGCTCCCGCCCAAGATATTATTGGAAAGAAAGAAATTTGGTTTTTTGGTGGCTGAGCTTAAAAAAAGAAATATCTTATTCAGATGGAATGTTCCAGTTGGTATAATATTGAGATATCAAGGAGAAAGATATCAATTAAATACTATTGAAAAAGCGGAAGAATTTTATCAAAAAAATTTAAAAATGAACTTAACATCTTTATGCACAACACAAGACAAGCAGAAGGAGTTAGAAATAAAGGAAAAATATCGAGTTACAGAGGCCTTTGCAGATGAATTGCCTTTGGACTCTTCAGATACCTCAGATGGATTATTTATAAATAAGAGAGAAGTGGCATCGGATTCTAACGTGATGACTCGCCAAGTTACAGATAACCATGGAAATCAACCAATTGATATACAACTTACAGAAAAGAAATATGAGTCACAAAAACAAAACCAACAAGATCAAGTTATAAAACAGAATGAAAATCGATCAGTTGATACACAACCTGCAGAAAGGAAATTAGGATGGAGATCAAACCCACAAAAAGAAAGGAAGAAAAGAAATAGGTCTCACAAAAATAAAAATTTCTAAATTAAGCAACAGTGAAGCCAGTTACTTTGAAAAAATACATGACTGAATATATGAAAAGATGGATGAGGCGAAATAGTGGTTGATATCATCCTGAGGAGAGTGACAGATCTCTGCAATGCCGTAATTTTGGGATGTGAAAAGGGCCTTGAATTGTTGGATTGGAATTATCTATTTTTGGTTTTTTTTTTTTCATTGATCAACGTATTATATTTATGCTGAGCAAGAGAGTTATGCTGGGGCATGCAGAAGATCTGGCTGTTACCCCATTATGAGAATGGGAATTAATAATCCTGAAGAAAGCCACTATTACAGATATGGATTACAATTATAAAGTCACTCGGGTGGTTGTTTTTTTTTTTTTTTATATATATGTGAAGATATTCATTATTGATGGGGGCAGATTGTCAGATCCCTAAAAGTGATACTGCCATTCAAGTGAAGGAAGGGGGGACTTGGATGGCCTGTGTCATCAGATATTTTACAACCTATATCCTGGTGCCAAGGAAGCCTGAGATTCCCTTTACCTGCAGGAATTTATATGATAGCCATGTGGGTTGTCTCACTTTAAAGGGAAGTGGTGGGAATGCATGTGTGTTCGGGTTCTCAAAGGAAATAGTAAAGAAAACATCTTCACAACATCTTTCAGTATTGGCTGAAATCCGAAAAAGATTCTGACCTAAAGGGAGGGGTCTCTACCACTTTAATCCTACTGCTTTGCCTAAGGGCATTCAGATTGTGCTTTAACTGGATGGTTTTCACTTCTGCTTAATAAAAGAATCCTTTTGAACAACTACGTTTCAAGAGTTCGTACTTTCTTAAGTTGGAAGGAGAGGCGATCCTTACAGAAAGCACAATCTGCAAAACGGTCAACCCAGAGAAGCAATCTTTGCTCTACTGAGGGGACCTTGCAAACCATGTCTGAACAAAGCAGAGAGCTGGGAGAAACCGATTGCTGGGGAGAGACAGCAACCGCCACCCAGTCGGATGCCTGCCTCGTGCGACCCATCGGAGAGGATGAGGTAACCCTGGAGAATCCTGAAAAGCCCCGCTGGTCAATTGGCATTGGGAAGAAAGATGGCTGGGATGAGAGAACCAGAGGAGTCACCCTCAACCGTGGCAACCGAAAACCGGGGTGGAAACTGGAACTAGAAGCCCTTACTGACCAGGGGGCACTGACCGAAGCACCCCTGAGGGAGGACTATCTGAAGAGGCATATAACCCAATTGGTGATGGAGACTTTGGAAAATCTTAACATCCGAAGGGAGCCAGGACAACAACCAAAGAACACTGAAAGGGCAGCAGTCATGGATGATGCCAGGGGAGGCACCCCCCCCTGGAGGCCGCCTATCGAGCAGATGGTGCAGCAGCTATGGGAGAAGACCCAGCAAACCCTCCCCCCCAGGCAGCACGCACACAGGCGCCCATTCCCAACCAACCCCGGGCTCCTCAGCTGGAAAGAGAAACTCCCCCTCTTGGGGTGAAGTTTGATGGGAATCCGCAACAATTAGGATTCTTTGTGGCACATGTGCTCACCTACATGCAAGAGTATGGGCGTGATTTCCAAACCCAAGGCTCCTGAGTGCGAGTTGTGACCCTAGCCCTAGAGGGTGCCGCAGCCAGATGGATGGTGACCCTACATAATGCCAACGCACCAGAACTGCGGAATTTCGACCATTTCATGATGGCCCTGCGACATCGGTTCGAGGACCCACTGGCAGATCGCAAAGCACGAGACTGCATTAAGGTGGTGAGGCAGGGGCGACGGCCAGTAGCAGAGTATACTGAAGAATTCCGGGACCTCGCATGTCGTGTGCACTGGCCGGAAGATATTTTGGTGAGCTGTTTCAAGGATGGACTGAGTGATGATCTATACAATGCCTGCGTGGCCCGAGGGGCACCGAATGACCTACATGAATGGTATGTCACCGCCGAAGAAGCTGAGATCGATATGGCCAGAAACCAGTATCGAGCGGGGCGAGCATGGAAGAAATCCTCACCCCAATGGAAGCAAGAGCCACACAAACCACAAACCGCATTCTCCCCGAGATCTTCAGCCTGTTTCAAGTGTGGAAAAGAAGGGCACCGAGCTGCAGAGTGTCGTTCGCAAACACCCGCCCGGAACCACCCACCGGGGGCGGGTCCTGGAAAACCGGGTCGGCGTGGGAAGGAGACTGCCCTGAGGAGCAGGAAGACCATAGAAGTCCCATCCTCTCCCCTCTTTGGGGAAGAAACCCTGGCATCTGAACAGGAGGAATCACACTCGTTCGGAAGCGATCCAGATGATGAGCCACTGGTAAGCAAACCAATTAAACCACTTACCCTCCCCTTAAGACTATTTATCCCAAACCAGGACAGGGAGATAAGTATCCCCACCCTAGTGGATTCGGGGTGCACCCGTTGTTTGATCAGCCCAACCTTAGTAGGGAAGTTAGGGATTAACGTAAGAAAGCTGAAAACCCCCATTGCTTTCTGCCAACTAGATGGGTCAATAGCAGGAGGGGAGCCAGCTTCTCTGGCCACCGTGCCTCTACATATAGGCATTGGAAGCCACAAGGAAAGGCTTACCTTTATAGTGGCACCTGGCATGGAATGGCCATTGGTTCTGGGCCTTGCGTGGCTAAAAAGATGGAACCCACAAATCAATTGGAAACAAGGCATCATAAAATTTTAGAGGAAGGTGACTTTTGCTGAGTATCCACATAAAGGACTTGAGGGGGCAGAGAATCGAGAAACAGCCATGCCTGGTCATGCCACACCAACTGAGGGCATACCCATAGAATACAAGGATTTAGCTGAGGTTTTTAGCAAAAAAGCCTCAGATGAGCTCCCCCCCCCACCGTGCCACTGACTGTGCAATAGAAATCTTACCCGGCGCAAAACTCCCTAAACCCAAGATGTACAGCATGTCACCGAGGGAGTTGGAAGAGCTGAGAACATTCATTGAGAAAAACCTAGCAAGGGGTTTCATCGAGCCAGCCCGACCAAAAATTGCAGCCCCAGTGTTGTTTAGAGAGAAAAAAGATGGTTCAAAACGCTTATGCGTTGACTACCGGAACATTAATACTATCAGTGTGCAGAACGTGTATCCTCTCCCCCTTATGAAAGATATGTTAGCACACCTCGCTAAAGGGAAAATTTTTTAAAAGCTGGATTTAAGGGAAGCTTACTACCGTGTCAGAATTAAGGAAGGGGATGAGTGGAAAACGGCATTTAACACCCCCCTCGGCTGCTACCAATTCAAGGTGCTCCCCTTTGGGTTACAAGGAGCCCCTGCAGTGTTTATGCAGTTAATAAATGAAGTGCTGCATCAGCATTTATATAAGGGGGTTCTGGTCTATTTGGACGACATTTTAATCTATACCGAGACCAAAGCAGAACATGTAAAACTAGTCAGGGCAGTTTTAAACAAACTCCGTGCTGCCAAACTTTATGCCAAACTTTCCAAATGTGAATTCCATCAAGAGAAAATTGACTATTTGGGATACCGCATTTCACACCAGGGGGTTGAGATGGATCCTCTAAAAGTGCAGGCTGTACTTGATTGGGACCCTCCACGCACACATAAACAGTTACAGAGCTTCCTGGGGTTTGCTAACTTTTACCGCCAGTTTATCCCTGCATTCGCTCAGATTGCTCTCCCCATCACCAAGCTCTTAAAAACAAAGGGGGAGGACAACCCTAAACCAAAGCAACCATTGAACTGGACTATGGAATGCCAGGCAGCATTTGAAAAACTTAAACGGCTGTTCTCAGCAGAACCAATTCTAAAACACCCGGACACGGAGAAACCATTTGTCATACAAGCAGATGCCAGCGATGTGGCAATAGGAGCGGTCCTGCTTCAGAAGAATGAGCAAGACCAACTACAACCCTGCGCTTACACATCCAAAAAGTTGAATGAGACTGAGCAAAGGTGGGCTATTTGGGAGAAAGAGGCGTATGCAGTTCGTTGGGCATTGTTAACCTGGCAGCACTTCCTAGAAGGCAGTAAGACCCCTTTTGAAGTCTAGACTGATCATAAAAATCTAGAAGCCCTAAAGACCCCAAGGAAACTCTCCCCAAAACAAGTACGATGGGCTCAGTACTTTAAACGGTTTGATTTTACTCTAAAATACCTCCCGGGGGGGGGGAAACTTTCTGGCGGATGCGCTATCCAGAAAACCGCAATACATTCGTGCAAGGTCAGACGTAATCAAACCTATAGTACAAAACAGTCAACTAGCCGCTAAAGTAGTCACCAGATCCCAGGAAAAACAAGAAACAGTGACAGACAATGACATCACCCAAAATTTTAAACAAGCATTGGCCACTGATGAATGGTTTTTGAACAACAAATCCAGCTGTCTGATGAAAGAAGACTTGGCTTGGGTGGGGGGGAAGTTGTATGTCCCTGCAAGCCAAAGACTATGCTTAATGGTACGGTGCCATGACTCCAAATTAGCTGGACATTTTGGGTTTGTGAAAACTTTACACCTGATTAAAAGACAATTTTGGTGGCCATCACTAAAAGTGAGAAATG
The DNA here is from genome assembly GCF_059756535.1 of Pantherophis guttatus. Classification (NCBI taxonomy): domain Eukaryota; kingdom Metazoa; phylum Chordata; class Lepidosauria; order Squamata; family Colubridae; genus Pantherophis; species Pantherophis guttatus. The sequence goes on along the minus strand of NC_142065.1, from coordinate 113,187,507 downwards.
GAAAAACCTGGAGTTGTAATGAGTAGTAGTAATGAGAGACTTTACCTACCCTGATATCAACTGGAAGACAAACTCTGCAGCAAGTGGGAGATCGAACAGATTCCTAACCAACTTAGTTGACAAGTTTGTCATCCACAAGATAGAGGAGTGAACTAGAGGAAAATTTTTACTAGGCCTAATTCTTACTAATAGAGAAGAAGTGATAGAGGGAGTTGCAGATGCCAGGACCTTAGGTGAGAGTGACCACATCATACTGAAATTCAATATAATGCAAACCCAAACAATAGAATATAATCCAACCAGTGTCTTAAACTTTAAAAGAGCTGATTTTAACAAATCAGAGAGAGCCCATGCAAAATTTCATGGATAAAAATCCTAAAGGGGAAACAACTCAAAAGGCGTGGGAAATTCTGAAAAATATTATCATAAAAGCCCAACACAATACCACTTAAAAAGAAAAACAAGAAATCCAAGAAGAAACCAGCATGGTTGCATAAAGATCTCTCTGATAAATCAAAAGACAAAAGGATAAGTACAAAAAATGGAAAGAGGGACAAATAACTAAGGCAGAACATCAGCAGATAGCCTGAATCTGCAAAGATGAAGTCAAGAAAGCAAAGGCTCAGAATGGAAAAAGACTTGCAAAAAATATCAAAGATAATAAAACAAATTCTTTCAACATATAAATAACAAGAAAAAAGTCAAAGAAACAGTCAGTTCACTAAAGAAAGAAGATAGCAAGGAAGTAAAAGGGAGTATAGAAAAAGCAGAGCTGCTGAACTCATTCTTTGCAACAGTGTTCACACAAAAAGTAACTAAAGCCCAACCTATCAAAAACATAATTGTAAAAGACATAGTAGAAATAAAAATTAAAATAAGTAAGGAAATGTCAACTTCGTGCATTCCTGACCTCCTCTTGAGTTGCCAGAGGCTCATGATTTAATTAGGGCATCAGTCAGAATCCTGACAGGTAAGAGAACTGTTAGAGTTTGCAGCAGGGGTGAAATCTGAAACGATTTGCTACCGGTTCGCTGGCTGCATATGCATGCTGCGCGCCAAGTGGGGGCGCACAAAATGCGTGCTGTGTGCGCATGCACACACATCAAATGAGTACTGTGTGTGCATATGCACATGCACATGCACCAAACACATGCTGCGTACGTACATGCACACACACCAAATGTGCACTGCATGTGCATGTGCAGTGCACATGAAATGTATGCTGCTTGTTTAGAAAGCTACCAGTTCGGGTGAACCAGTAGTTAGTTACTGGTTTGGGCAAACCGGTTCTAAAAAAAAGCTACGAACTGACGATCACCTCTGCCGCGAGGTTTAGCTTTGCTAGAAAGCAGGATTTCCTGCTTTCTAGCAAAGCTAAACTGCACGCCACAGCTGATCCCCCCCTCGCTGTTCTACTTACCTTCCCAAGCCTCCTTTTGGCATGTACTGCACATGTGCATGCACACACAGTATGCGCCAAAAGAGGCTTGGGAAGTAAGTAGAACAGTGAGGGGGGATCAGCTGTGGTGCAGTTTAGCTTCACTAGAAAGCAGGAAATCCTGCTTTCCAGCAAAGCTAAACCGCGTGGCACGGTTGATCATCAGATCTAGCTTTTTTAAACTACCAGTTCGACCAAACTGGTAGCTTTTATTGCTACCGGTTCGTCCGAACTGGAGCAGACCGGTAGCATTTCACCCCTGGTTTGCAGCAATCTACATTCTCTTGCAGAAACAGTCTGGCTCTGAACAATTGTCTCAATAATTGCACAATATTGCATTCTGATGCACTCACATGCACACTTCTCAATTTCAGCCAAACTACCTTTGCAGTTTTTAAATTAGCTACATTCAGGAATTGTTCATCTTCCAAATTTAAGATGATGTAGGCCAGTGCCTTATCATGCTGCCTTTGATTTACAGCTGCTAATGGGGTGGATTAATCCTGGGGTGGATTAATAACAATATCCCAGAGCTCCTTAGCTTTCAGGAAGTATTCAATTTTTGCAGCCCAAATAATATAATTCTTCTGTCTCAAATGAGGCAGAGCGTTCTCTTCAAACTCAACAGCCATCCTGCAAGACTTCTCAGCCTTGTTCTCTTTTCCTTATAACATAGACTGTCCTTCAGCTTAATTACAGTTCAGTTTTCACTGTGTGCTTGGTGTGCTCTGGGCCCATAGCCTGTTAGAGTTTGCAGTAATCCAATAAACACACAAGTAAATAATTCAGCAGGATTCATTTATATAAGAAACTTCTTTATATACTATAAATATATTGTATATAAAATGTATATAATATAATAACATATGCATGATGCATATATACAATACCCATGCAGCAGAAGCCAGAACCAGAATCACAGAAGACAGAATACAAAATCACAATTGCTACCGTATTTTTTGGAGTATAAGTGTTAGGTGTGACACTCTGGATTATAAGATGCCCCTACCTTTTGGGGGGAGGAAAACAAGACAAAAAAATCTGCCTTTGCCCATTCGCTGCCATACGTTTGCCACCACCTGTTTGCTGCCACCGCGGTCCATTTGCTGCGGCCCATTCACCACTGCCAAGGCCCGTTGGGTGTGGCCCATTTGTCATGGCCCATTTGCTGCTGCTGTGGTCCATTCAGCACTGCTCATTCTCCACAGCCCGTTTGCTGCAGCCCATTTGCCACTGCCGTGGCCCATTCAGTGTGACTTATTTGCCGTGGTCCATTTGCTGTGGCCCATTCAGCGTGACTCATTTGCCACGGCCTGTTCAACACAGCCCATTTGCCGCTGCCAATCCCCGCCACCTGGAACCAACCAAAAATGTGATGCACAGAGGCAAAAAATGCGACATGCGGAGGCTGAAAACAGCCGGAGGGTGGGAGCCAGCAGGTGGGTGGGGCTTCAGCAACATTCGGTGTATAAGATGCACTACAATTCTCATCACTTTCTTGGGGGGGTGGAATGTGTCTTATACTCCAAAAGGTATGGTATATTCACAGAAGCAATATTGCAAGGACAAAGTAACTCTTATATACAAATCAGTCACGCTAAGCCATGCCCAAGCTCCGAGCCATCTGGGTCACCAAACAGTCCCCATTGGCTGACCTGTTACCATGTCTATTCCAATTCATGAACTTTCATACACTGACAAGAACATTATCTGACCTTGATGAATATAAATTACTGGGCCCTGACAGATTACATCCCAGAGTTCTGAAGGAGCTGGCAGATGTTATCTCAGAACCACTGTATCACATCTTTAAAAGATCTTGGAGCACTGGGGAACTGTCAGGTGTGCTTCCTTCAAAGTCCAGGAAAGAATAAACCAAACTCCATTATTTATAGAGTAATGTACTTTTACTAGAAAATGAAGTGAACGCAACCAAGGAAAAGCTGAAACTAAAGCAATAGGCGCGAAAATTGCATATAGAAAGCATCCCCTCCCACTGTCCATTGTCAATCATCCAATCCAAAGGTCTTCCAGAGGTCAGGTGGAAGCATGTCTGGCATCGTCATCAATCAGGAATGCGATGACGGTTGACCCGATAGCCACTTCAGAGATTCGGTTTTGTTTCTTCGAAAACCCCCCCAGCACGCTTCCCCCCCAGGCCCCCTAGCTCTCCCCTCCCCGTTTCTTCTGACAGCCAAAGCAGTAAAGGCAGACCTTAGTCCTTAAACGGAGTGAACCCGGTGCTGCTATGTATGGAGTTATTGTATGCCACCTCCGCAAATGGCAATAGGTCCACCCAGTTGTCTTGCTGGTAATTTACATAACATCTCAGGTACTGTTCTAACACGGCATTGGTTTTCTCACAAGCCCCATTAGTCTGGGGGTGGTGGGCGGAGCTTAGCCCCTGGGCAGAGCCTATCAATCTTAAAAACTCCTTCCAAAAGTTGGAAGTAAATTGCACACCCCTGTCCGAAATTATATGTTTTGGAGCTCCATGTAATCAGTAAACATGACGAATAAACAGTTTTGCAAGAGTTTTAGCTGAAGGGATTTTAGAGCAGGGGATGAAGTGCACTTGTTTGGAAAACAAATCCGTTAACTGCCCAAATGACCATGCACCCTTCACTCTCAGGTAGGTCAACAATAAAATCCATGGATATCTCCTTCCAAGGGGCATCCGGCCTTGCCACACTCTGCAGTAAACCGGGTGGCTTCCCTGGAGGTCTCTTAGCTGAGGCACATACCGGACAACTAGCCACATATGCCTCTATGTCCTTTTTGAGTGCAGGCCACCAGAATTGTCTTTTAACAAGATGTAGAGTTTTAACAAATCCAAAGTGTCCCGCCGCCTTGGCATCATGAGCGTACTGTAATACTGTTACTCTTAAACTGTCAGGAACATACAATTTTGCCCCAATCCAAGCTAGACCATCATGGAGCGTACATTCATTTGAATGAGTTTTAAACCATTCATTTCAGGACTTCTTGTAGTTTCTGAAGTAGCTCACCCGAAAGGGCTGGATCAGCCCTCGCCTGCGCTCTGGTAGTCATTGGCGCTGCTAGTTGTGTCGAAGGGATGATGGGTCGAATCACTTCTTACTTGGTACTGTTGTATTGAGGCAATCTGGAGAGTGCATCCACCATGAAGTTCTTTCCACCAGGAAGGTAGCGTAGAGTGAAATTGAAGCGATTGAAGTGCTGGGCCCAACAAGCTTGCTTTGGTGACAGTTTACACGGTGTTTTCAATGCCTCCAGATTTTTATGATCAGTCCAAACTTCAAAAGGATGCTTTGCTCCTTCCAGAAATTGTCTCCACATTAGCAATGCCCATCGCACCGCAAAAGCCTCTTTTTCCCATATGGCCCATCTCCTTTCAGTTTCTGATAATTTTCGGGACGTGTAAGCACAGGGTTGTAATTCCCCTTCTGCGTTCTTTTGCAGAAGTACTGCTCCCACAGCCACGTCGCTCGCGTCAGCCTGTACTACAAAAGGCTCTTTCATGTCTGGATGTTTGAGAACTGGTTCAGCAGCAAACAACCGTTTCAACTTTTCAAATGTGGCTTGACAGTCCATGGTCCGTTCAAGGGGCCGTGAGGGCCGTGGTTTTACTTCACCTTTAGTTTTCAGAAGATTTGTTATTGGCAACGCGATTTTGGCAAACGAGGGGATAAACTGTCTATAAAAGTTAGCAAATCCCAGGAAACTCTGTAGTTGTTTGCAGGTGCATGGCGCAGCCCATTCCAATACTGCCCGAACCTTTCCAGGGTCCATCTCTATTCCCTCATGTGATATGCGATATCCAAGATAGTCAATTTTGCTTTGGTGGAACTCACACTTAGAAAGTTTGGCATATAGTTCAGCAGTCCTGAGTTTTTTCAGGACAGTTCGCACCAATTTCACATGGTCGTCCATGTTATCAGAGTAGATAAGAATGTCATCCAAGTAGACCAGCACCCCCTTATACAGGTGCTCATGCAACACTTCATTAATCAATTGCATAAACACAGCAGGGGCTCCCTGTAAGCCAAACGGGAGCACTTTAAACTGGAAACATCCCAGTGGACAATTAAATGCTGTTTTCCATTCATCCTCCTCTTTAATTCTCACTCGGTAGTATGCCTCTCATAAATCAAGTTTGGTGAAGACTTTTCCCTTTCCTAAGTGCGCTAACATGTCTTTCATGAGTGGCAGGGGGTAAACGTTTTCCACGCAAATAGCGTTGAGATTTCTGTAATCAACTACCAGACAAAAGGAGCCATCTTTCTTTTCCTGGAACAACACCAGTGCCGCCACCCTGGGTCTGGCTGGTTGGATGAATCCCCATTTTAGGTTTTTATCAATGAAGTTTTGCAATTCCCCTAATTCTCGAGGGGTCATGGGGTAAATTTTTGGCTTAGGGAGCTTCACACCAGGGAGTATTTCAATGGTACAGTCCGTAGCTCTGTGGGGAGGCAGTACATCCGAGGCTTTTTCACTAAAAACTTCACGGAGATCCCAATACTCCTTTGGAATCTTTTCCTCCCCCTCAATGTGGCCTACTGCCACCTCCACCCTTTTGGGTCCTATACCGTCCTCCGGGGGAGGTTCCCCCTCTAGTCTCGGTTTTCCGGTGCGAATACGCAAGACCCCCGTCTTCCAGTTAACCCGCGGGTTCCATCTACGGAGCCAGGGCAGTCCAAGTATGAGGGGTCGTTCCATGGCAGGGGACACAATAAATCTGAGACTCTCTATGTGATCTTCCAACTGCATTTCAATGGGTTCGGTCACAAAGCTGGCTGGGCCCCCTCCTGCAATCGATCCGTCCAACTGACAGAACGCAATGGGCCTTTTTAACGTTTTTAGTCTCAGGCCCATCTTCTCCACCACCTTCGGGCTGATTATGCACCTGGTGCACCCAGAGTCTAATAGGGCTAACATCTGCACCTGTGTCCCTGTGGATGGCACCCTTATTTCTACAGGGATAAGCATGGGGTCCTCTGTGTGACTCATCAGATCATCGGAGTCAGAGTCGGAGTCCGTCCCGCTGTCGTCGTCGGTGGTCGGAGTTCCCAGCTCACCCTGGTTTCGGGGAGCGAACTCGATGACTTCTCCTTTCAGGGTGGTGCCGCGGGTTTTTGCGGGTGTTTTGTCAGCCTTCTTGGGTCCCAAGCTGGTAGCCTTTGGCACTGGTTTGGAGAAACATTCAGCAGCCCGATGCCCTTCCTTTCCACATTTGAAGCAGGTGAAGGGCTTCGATTTGGGTTTGAATTCCACTCTCCCCTTGGCCATCTTTGGTGCTCCTTTACAGTGAAAGGAGGATGATGGGTCTCCTGCACGCCCTCCTCTGAGTCGGCTTTGGGCCAGTTTGATCTCCACATCTTGGCTACTCTTTAAGTCTTCGGGGACCCCCCGGCCTCTACAGTCCTTATATATCTCATCATTCAGCCCATCCTTGAAGCTCTCCAAAAGAGCCATTTCTGACCAGCCTGTCATATAGGGTGCCAGCTCGTGAAATTCTTGGGTATATTCTGCCACTGATCTCCGGCCCTGCTGGATGCCCTTCATTCTGAGTCTCCCCTTCCGTTCAGCTAGGTGGTCTTCAAACTGCCTCCTAAGAGTCCCCATGAACTGGTTGTAGTTTCTCAGCAAGGGGGAGTTATTATTGTGGAGGACCACCATCCAGTCAGCTGCTACTCCTTCTAAGACGTTCGTGACGCATTTCACTCAAGCGGCATCTCAAGTCCTCCCCACAGTCCTGCATGTGGTTCCACACTTGGGTCAAAAAAAACCCCCAAAGTCTTCGGATTCCCATCATATTTCTGTATGATTCTGACCATCAGTCCACTACATCTCCCCTCATGGAGGGAACTCCTACCATCAAATCCAAAAAGAAATTGATACAGATAATTGATACTACACTGTTGAAATGCTTCCTCCATACAAATGTAGCCTTAGTGGCACCATTACTGAGACTGGAGAACAATCATTGTCATATTGAGGAAAGTGAGCATGTGCTCAGGAAAGCTCACAAATACAGTGAATTAATCATACTATATGAGAAGAAAGGTCTCCATGAAAAGGCTTTGCAGGTACTAGTAGATCAGTCCAAGAAAGCTAATTCTCCCTTGAAGGGCCATGAAAGAACTGTTCAGTATTTACAACATTTGGGAACAGAGAACTTGAATTTAATATTTTCCTATTCGGTTTGGGTACTTAGGGATTTTCCTGAAGATGGATTAAAAATATTTACAGAAGATCTTCCTGAGGTAGAATCCCTCCCACGAAAAAGGATTCTGAACTTCTTGTTAGAGAATTTTAAAAACCTCACCATTCCTTACTTGGAGCATGTAATTGATATCTGGAACAAGTCTGGTTCAGAGTTTCACTCGGTTAGGGGGGGAATTTTTGGTTTTTTACGTCTGCAGGGAGGGGCTGCAAGGCTGGGGGTCCTTGGCCTGCTGCATCCCTCACTTGAGCTCCAGAAGCCTGAGATGTTCTTTCCTCAGCTTCCTCTTCCTCTCCCCCACAGGCTGTCTCTTCTGGCTCCCCCCTGGGGCCATCTCCTCCCTTCTCCACAGGGAACCCTTAAAACTCATGGCTTTTCTGGCTTTCTTCAACATCACGGAGAAGTTGCAACGCCTGTGCCAACATGAGGCTTTCCTTTTGCTCTTGCAGCCACACTGCCTCTCTCTTATGGGGTCTGGAGCTAGTTACTCCCTGGGGGGTACCCCCCCCCAGTCCGGCAGTCTTCCTACTCCTTTCGACCATCTGGCTTCCTCAGGCTCCTCTCTCAGCCAGAGTTTTTCCAACCATTCAGCAGCCTCTTTCTCTGTTTGAAGTGAAGTTATCGTAGAACCCGATTGTCAGGGCATTGATTAATCCCATGTTTGGCTCTGGGACAAATCACCCTGGTTTAGAGGATGGATCGAGGCTTATTCCTTGTTGCAATATTCTGAAAAAGAAAGCCCGAAGAAAAGTTTCTAATAAAACTCATTTATTTGTTATAAAGAAAATAAAACACCTCACTAACTAAGAAAGATAAATTGTTACATTTTGAAAGTAATTCGGGTCGGCTGCTTTTCAGCAGTCGACACCCCCGTGGCATGAGAACAAAGGGAAGAGTGTGTGAAAAAGGAATGTGAAAGAATGTGGACATGCGTAGTAAAATACTGATAACAATTCTTGGCAAGGTACGGAAAGTCTGATAGTCCAGAAATGATGAGTTCAGCTGGCAAATAAAATAACGCAGTGACATTCCCCTTCTTTGCCAGTTGAGCAAACATCAGGTACATCATCAAATAAGGCACATCTTCTTACGCAGATACTCATGTTGAGCTGCTGGAAGTGGTTTGTTGAGCATATCAGCAATTTGATCATGTGTAGATACATATTGCATTTTAACAAAACCTTTTTTCACTAAATGCTTTATGTTTTGGTAACGGATGTCAATGTGTCTGGACCTAGAATCTATGAAATGAGATTCAGAAATATAAACCACCGATTCATTGTCTTCCATCACGGTGATCGGTCGGATCGGGTGTGTCCAGATATCTGTGACTAAAGCATCAAACCAAGTTAGAGAATTACATGCATCTGAAACACAAGCATATTCAGCTTCAGTAGATGAACAAGAAACAAAATTCTGTTTACGTACTTGCCAATAAACAGGACATCCATTTAAGAACATCATATAACCTGAAGTACTTTTACGTGATTTCTTATCACTTGTCCAATCAGAATCTGCATAACAACATAATTCTGCATAATCAGTATGTGTCGGTTCTAACAATAACTTCAAATGTTTAGTGTATTTTAGGTATCTCAATAATTTCTTAATACATGTCCAATGAAACTGTTTTGCCTTACCTACGTGTCGAGATAAGAGATTAACACTAAGTGCAATGTCAGGTCTGGTCCAACTACTAATGTACAAGAATCTCCGCTGGCTCCGCGAGCTTTGAAAGACGTTCTTTTGAGAGCGTCTGCTCCCTGGCTCCATTAAAGCCCCAGAACAGCCGACAAACGCTGTCTGGAGGCTTGAAATTCTCCCCCCGGGCAAAGGGGAGAGAGAAGAGCAGGCAGGTGGAGGTAGAACCCCCCCGAATGCCCTAGGAAAAATCCTGGGGCGCGAAGGGTGTGCGTTCCCTAAAAGCCTGCCAAGCCGCTCCAGACCAGGGACGTCTCTGCTAATTAGCTAATTAGCGGAATTAGAAGCCGCGACCAATCTTGCTGAATGGAAATGAGGGAATTAACATCTTGAACTAACAGTAGGCGGAACGAGCAAGGAGAAATCAGACTGCAAGTATTTTTTACCTAACTCCAATGCCTAGAGCCTCCTTCGGAAGTAATCACTTAGTACTTTGCAACAATATGGCGATTGAAGCTTGAAAGGGCGGGGGAAATGGAAAGTTACAGGAAAAGTTTCGTTTTGCTGGCAGCCCTTCGCTTGGGAAAAAAAAAAGAGCTTTTGTGCTGACAGAAGGAGGATTTTAAACGTTAATTAACATTGGGAAATCTTTTGAGGAACTCTTCTTTTTGACTCTGAGTAAATATAAAGACTAATTTCAAACTGGAAATGGCCTCAAAGTCTGTAAAAACTGTTCCTACTAAAGGAACTGGGAGTGCTGGTAGCTCCCCAGCTCATATTCCTAGATTACAAGTTTCTGCTCCCCCAGCGGATCCACAGACTTTAACGTTGGAAATGTTGCAACAAGCTCTCCAAATCACACAAAATAAAATTGTTGATGTGATTGATGAAAAAATTAAGGAAACTAATGAAAAAATTAAGGAAACTAATGAAAAGATACAGGCTGTGTCAGATGAGATTGCAATTCGCAATCAGGGGATTAGGGATGATATATTAATGGCATTTAAGTGTCTGGCAAGCAATATTGAGATGGTGGATGACAGAGTTGAGGAAATTAAACAATATTCTGAAATTTTGGATAGCAAAATAGGAGAAGCTCAAAACAGAATTCAAAGGGCTGAAGACGATGTAATAATGGTACAATACAGAGATATGGAATTTGCTTTAAGATTTAGAGGGGTGAAGGAGAATAAACAAGAGAATTTGAGAGAAATGATGTCTGAGGCATTGGCACCACTGGTGGGAGAGTCCAAAAATGATCTGGGCTGGCAGATGGACAAGCTGTACCGTGTTAACTCCTGGATTGCTAGACAGAAACATCTACCAAGAGACATTGTGATATATTTTACTACAAGGAGAGTACGCAACGAAATTTTACAGGCTACTTTTAAAAACAAGCTTCGGGTGGAAGGCCAGGAAGTAATGACAATGAAAGAAATTCCCCCTAAGATCTTGAGAGCTAGAAGGGAGTATGCCTTTCTGGTGGATGAACTGAGAAAACGTCAGATACAGTACAGATGGGAGGTGCCAACTGGACTAGTGGTGACTTATTCAGGAGAGAGATATCGGCTTAACACAATTTGGAAAGCAAGAGATTTTCATACTAATGTATTAAAGGCTGGCACACCCAAATCAACTAAATCACCAGAAGGCAAAAGAAAGAAAGAAGTAATGGAAGCTGAGACAGAAGAGCTCCTGACAGTAGTTCAGGGGGGAGCTTTGGCTGATCAAGAAGAAATACAAATTCAAATGGCTACTCAAGAGTTGGCGCTGATTGATTTCTCGCAGTTACCAAAGGATCAAAGACAGACCAGATCGGTGACAGCTAGACTCAAGGAAGAATTAAGACAGCAACAATCCCAGATGGCAACTCAAGAAATGATTCAAGATACTACTAGAACAGGAGCAGTGGGGGGAGCAAGACCTAAAACTCAAATGAGATCAGAGCATCAGGACTTGCTTCAGAGGCTCCAAAGGCCCAGAGATGGGAACTAGATTTTTGACTTGGAACGTTAATGGCTTGAATTCTCCACAGAAAAGAAGAAAAATATTTCACTATCTTAAGCAATTTAAGAATGAAGTAATTTGTTTACAAGAGACTCATATAAGAATACAAGATCAAAAGTATCTGATTAATGCAAGACTTGGTACATCTTACGTAGCAGCAGCACCAGAAAAGAAAAATGGTATAGTTATATATTTGAAAAGAGACTTAGTTGCTAAATTAATTGAAGCAGACGATCAAGGCAGATTTTTAGCGATAGAACTTTTAGTAAAAGGAGAAAAAATACTTGTAATCGGAGTTTATGCCCCGAATCAACAACAAGAAAACTTTTATAATTTACTACATTCAAAATTGACACACTGGGCATATAAAACTTGTATCCTGTTAGGCGACTGGAATGGTGTTTTGGATGTTAAAAAAGACAAGATGGGACCTAAACAAAATGTGTCAACAAGAGCAAAATTGCCCAAAGCGTTTTGGGAAATGATGGATGACTGGGAGTTGAGCGATATCTGGCGTGAAAGAAACCTGGAAGAAAAAGATTTTACTTTTTTTTCAGATAGACATCAATCCTTTTCAAGGATTGATTTTATATTAATTACTAGCGATCTTTTATCCAGGGTGAAAAATACGAAGATTTGCTCAAGAACATTGACAGACCATAGTCCAGTTTGGCTGGAATTGGAGTATGAGAAAGGGCCTAGGAGGTCCTGGAGGTTAAATGATAATTTGTTTAGGTATGAAGAAAATGTAAAAGAGTGTAAAAAATTTATGAAAGAATTTTTTGTTATGAATATGCAAAAGGGCACATCGATGGAAATGGTATGGGATGCAAGTAAGGCATATATGCGAGGAATTTTGATATATTTGAATAATAAATATAGAAAGAAACAGGGGACAAAAAGAAAAGAATTAGAAGATGAGATTAGTAAACAGGAACGGGCTTTAGTAGCTAATCCAACAGATAAGAAAATTAAAGAGGCAATCAATTTATTGAAAGGTCAATTTAATATGTTAATAGCAGATCAAGTGGCAACTAATTTAAGATATGCAAAACATAATACTTTTTACAATGCCAACAAACCAGGCAGGTGGTTAGCATATTTGTTAAGGAAAAAGCAAAAATCAAGGACAATAGAGAGAATAAAATATAAGGGTAAAGAGGTTTATGAGCAACAATTGATTAAAAAATCTTTTTTAGAGTTTTATTTGAGGCTGTATACTGGTGACAAAATTAAAGATATAGATATAGATAGATATTTGCAGAAAGAGAATATTTATACAATTTCAAATGAGCAGAGGGATAGTTTAAATCAATCGATAACTTCTGAGGAAATTGCGTTAGCAATTAAGCAGTTGAAAGTGGGTAAAGCTCCTGGGACGGACGGTTTGACGGCTATTTACTATAAAACCCTACAGGAGGAAATGATAGAACCGCTGAAAGAATTATTTAACAATATACAACAGGGAGGAGAGGTACCTCCAACTTGGAAGACAGCATTTATTTCGTTGATCCCAAAAGAAGGGCATGACGATACAGATCCTAAAAATTATAGGCCAATTTCATTATTAAATACAGACTATAAGATATTTGCAAAAATTTTGGCAAATAGATTAATGACAGTCATGCAGCAAATGATTCACCATGATCAAACTGGTTTTATAAATGGTAGACAAATGAAGGGTAATGTAAGGCAAATTGTTAACTTATTAGAGTATTTGGGAAGGAACAACCAGGTCCCCGCAGTGCTTGTGTTCTTGGATGCTGAGAAAGCCTTTGATAGATTGAATTGGCAATTTTTACTTAAACTAATAGAAAGGATGCAATTTGGAGAACAATTTGTACAATCTATTAAGGCAATATATCAAAAACAAACAGCGCAAATAATAGTTAATGGTGGTTTAACAGATGTTTTTAATATAGAAAAAGGAACAAGGCAAGGCTGTCCCTTGTCCCCGTTATTGTTCATTTTGACGCTGGAAATTTTATTAAACAAGATACGCGAGATGAATACAATTAAGGGAATTAAAATTAGACAGCATGAATACAAGGTACGAGCATTTGCGGATGACCTGGTTGTTACCTTAACCCAACCGGTACAATCGATTACAGCCTTGATGGATATAACCTGCTTATACGGACAAGTATCTGGTTTTAAAATAAATGCAGCTAAAACAAAAATAATAGCTAAAAATATGGTTAGGAGCCAAAAAGAAGAGATAGAAAGGTTAACAGGATTTGAAGTAGTTAAGAAGGTTAAATATCTGGGGGTCTATATTATGACCGCAAATACGAAATTATATCAGTATAACTATGAACCATTATGGCACAAAATACAGAAAGAGTTGGACAACTGGAAAAAACTACAACTGTCTTTGCTAGGAAGGATAGCTGCTGTAAAAATGAATATTTTACCAAAATTTCTATTTCTTTTTCAAATGATACCAATACTTAAAAAAGATGAGAATTTGAAGGAATGGCAGAAGGGCATAAATAAGTTTGTGTGGGCAGGGAAGAAACCACGAGTCAAACAAAAGATATTGCAAGATACTAGAGAAAGAGGTGGTCTTAAGATGCCCAATTTAAGATTGTATTATGAAGCTGCTGCCCTCTCAGCAATCACAGATTGGATAAACTTAACGGAGGAAAAGATATTGAATATTGAAGGATATGGTTTGGTTTATGGCTGGCATGCTTACTTAGTGTATGATAAGAAAGTAGATAAGACTTTTAAAAGTCATATATTAAGAAATGCTCTATTGCGTGTCTGGAAAAAGTATAAATATAAACTAAATGATAGGTTACCAATATGGACAGTACCCAGACACGCGATAGAGAACATAAATTTAGAGCAAAAGCAAGATAAGATTACATATAAGGAACTCCTTTATAAGGAAGGAGTCAGACTACAGTTAAAATCCATGGAACAATTAAAAGAAGAAGGGACTATTAAGACTTGGTTTCAATATGGACAGCTGCTGGCTAGATGGAGAGAAGATCAAAAAATTGGTATTTTGCAGCAGGATGAGAATTTGATAAAGCAAATAAGAGATGAAGGTCAAATGCACATAAAAAGGTTGTACAATGCATTATTGGAAATAGATTCAGAAACAGACTTAGTCAAGGGTTGTATGATAAAATGGGCACAAAATGTAGGTGAACCAATAATGATGGAAACATGGGAAAAGATATGGGTTAGAAATGTAAGATTTACACAAGCACAAAATTTAAGGGAGAATTTTTACAAAATGTTTTATAGATGGCATTTAGACCCAAAAAAACTAGCTTGTATGTATCCAAATTTACAACCCAAGTGTTGGCGATGTGAGTGTGAAGATGCTCCATATTTTCATATATGGTGGACATGTAAAAAGATTAAGGCTTTTTGGATAAAAATATGGTGGATTATTCAAAATATTTTGAAGAAAAAAATTAAATTTACACCACAGTTTTTTCTGTTGGGAATAGTTACGGATTGTACTGTAATAGAGACTAAGCTGGTTTTGAATTTAATAACAGCTGCCAGATTACTGGTGGCACAGTACTGGAAGAAGGAAGATCCACCTACTATTGAGGAATGGACATTAAAAGTTGTGCATTTGGCGGAAATGGCAAAAATTTCATCATACCTTAAAGACCATTCAAATGAGAGATATATATCGGAATGGAGAAAATGGATTGATTACATACAGAAGAAGTATCCGAATAAGAAGATTCATATAGCTTATGAATGAAATAATATTAAGTAGTTTATGTTTGTTTTTTTTGAGTTATAAGGAGTTAAGGACCTAGGGAGAATATGAAATGTAATAATTTGTTAGCACATTTTAGTTCTTGGTTTGTGAATGCTATACCCTGTGCTCGTTCTGGGAAGTCTAGGGAGGGGGGTGGGGGGAGGGAGGGGAAGGGAGGGTGGGAAGGGGAGGGGGGTTGAGGGGGGAAGGGTGGGGGGGTGAAAATGTTTGTATTTTTCATAAAACTTTTCAATAAAAAAAAATGTACAATAGTGACCCAATGACTGAACGATAAAGTGTTTGATCCTCAAACTCAGGACTTGCTTCTTGTGTCAAGTTATGAAAATCTGTTTGCATGGGTGTCTTTGTTGTGTTAGCATCTTTCATGTTGCAATGATGCAAAATTTGTTCAATTTTATCTTCTTGTGAAAGACTAAACCCCTTCTGTGTTTTTTCAATCTGAATAATCTAATTTCAATCTAAATAAGTGCTAATGTGACCTAATGATTTCAGTGTGAAGTATCTCTGCAAAGCTTTGGCAAAAATTTCACTCATTTGCTTATTTGGACCAATATAAACAATATCATCAACATAAACAAGAACTATCTCATATGCATTGTTAGATCTTTTTGTGAACACGCACTCATCAGTTTCGGACTTAATAAAGCCCATTGAATTTAGTTTGTCAGTAAGACATAAATACCACATTAAACCAGATTGTTTCAGACCATAAAGACTTTTGTTTAGGAACCAGGTATCCCCTTCTTGCTGTCGGAATCCTGGAGGACTTCTCACGTAGATCTCTTCATCTAGGTCTGCATGTAGATAAGCCGTGTCAACATCAAACTGGAAAACTTCTAAACCAAGAATAGTTGCAGTTGCTAAAGCAATTTTTAACACTCTCAGTTCTGACTGTCGGTGAGTAAGTATTTGTGTAGTCCTCAGGATAACGTTGAGCGAAACCCTGAGCTACAAGTCTGGCTTTGTACAGTGACTCACCATTCGGCTTCTTTTTGATTCTGTAAACCCATCGAGTGCCAATGATCTTTTTGTTTGCTGGAGGTTTTGCAGGTGTAAACACTTTAAGTTTCTTTAAACTGTCCATTTCAACCTGCATTGCTTCATACCATTTGTCTTGCTCTGAATCAGGGAGCTGCTTGATTTGTGTGAAATTATCAGGTGGAAGTGTAACATTGCAAATCAAAGGCAAGGGTGCTTTTGTCAGTTGCCAAGAATATCGTTGTGGAGGGATTCCTTTTGTGACCCTCTTGGAACGTCTCGGAACAACTGTCCAGTCTTCTTCTTCTTCGTCCTTGTCCTCACTTTCGTCGCTAGCGTCAGCATCCGCGGCTTGCGAAGACGGAACATCGGGTTGAGAAGAATCAGTGGAATCTTGATCATCAATCAGCGTAGCATCAGCAGTATCATCTCTAGGAAAATAAACTCCAGAATCATTGGAATGAATCCTGGACCAGTCAATATCTTCCTCAAAATTTGCAGATTGGGAAATCACAATTGCATGTTTAGAGTCAATAAATCTGCTCCATTTTGAGTTATCATCAATACCCATAAATCTCAGTCTCTTTGCTGCTGGACTTCCTTTTCTTCTTTGAGCTAAGGGAATGTTCACCATAGCATATGAACCAAAAATATGAATGTTTTTAAGATCGGGTTTGTAGCCATACAACATGAAGAAAGGAGTCTGATTTGTTACACTGCTCCAAGTACGGTTGACAATATAATTTGCATACTTGATAGCTTCACCCCAGTATATCTTACCAAGGTTGGCGTCTTCTAGGAGACAACGCATCATGGTTTGCAGTACCCCTTGTCTTCGTTCTACGACTCCATTATGAGCCGGTGTGTAAGGAGCCGAAGTCTGATGAATAATTCCATTCTTACACATCCAGTCCTGGAAACGCTGAGACATGAATTCGGCACCACGATCACTCTGGATTCTGGCGATGTGAACTTGGTGTTGGGTAGAAACAAGGGTTGCAAAGTCTTTAAAGACCTGAAAGGTCTCTGATTTTTCTTTCATAGGATATACATATCCATATCTAGAGTAATTATCAACAATTGTTAGAAAATATTTTCTACCACCAAATGATGGCGGGAAAGGACCGACTATGTCAGTGTGAACCAAATCAAAAATGCGTGCTGACAGGCGTGTAGCATGTTTGGGAATGGCTGCTGCTTTGGATTTGGCCTTCTTGCATACAGCACAATCCAAAAACACCTTACACCCCTTTAGATCCAAACCTTTTGCGAACTCCGGCATCTTCCTAAGAACACGGAAACTGGCATGCCCCAATCTTCTATGCCATTTGTGGATACACCTAGAATGCAAAGGTTTACCAGTTAGTGAATTCTCAACATTAACATTTTTATGCGGAACCTCAGGCTTGCTCTGAGCAACCTGTTTACCAACTCTGTTTTTGTTGGCTTTAGGAGCCTTAGGAATAGCAACAGGATCTCTCACTGGAGCATCTCTCTCTGGGCCTGTGCTCTGCCTTTTTGGAGTTTGCATACTTGCCTGCGTTTGTGGTTTAGGCTTTGGCTTTAAGTAATAAACACCACCAATTAATATGGTTTCAGCAACAATATCTCCATCTTTAACTATGTAACTTGCTTTTTCAAGGTGGTGAACTTGGAACTTTAACATTCTAGACAAGTGACACTGACTAAGCAAATTACTGGTTGCTGTTGGTATGTAATAAACATCAGGAATGAATGCATCGAGCTCTTCAACATAAACAGTTCCTTTTCCTTTGACCTGACAAGGATGATTGGAAAAAGAATAAAGTTCACGTAGTTCAGGTTCAGGCTCGTGCATTTCTGTGAAAAGTTCCTTTCTGTAGGTAACATGCAGTGCTGCACCACTGTCCAAAGTCCACAGGAGTCGTCTGTCGTACTCTGGTTGAGGTTGTGGATCATTGGTTAAAGCCAATGTGGCGAGTGGAGTTTGTGGATCATGCCGGGGACCACGACGACCTTGTCTTCTGCCTCTGCCTCTGCCTCTGGAATCTGTTCCTCTGGGCTGGTACATGATGGGAGCTGGAACTCGTTGGGGACAATCCCGGGTGGCATGTCCCACACGGTTGCAGGTGTAGCATCTTGGCATCCTTGGAGCGTAGGTCCTTCCTCGGAAGGGGCGTCTAGCTGGAGCTCTTGATGCGGGTGGTCCTCTCAAATGTGGCGTGGCCAACATAAATGCCTCTTCTTCAATTAAAAGTCTACAGACATTGTCCACTGTGCGTTGAGCAATTGGGACTTGGTTAATTTTTGTAACAGCATCTTTCCATTCATAATTCAAAGAGTTAATAATGATGCTGATCATTTGAATATCTTCAATGTTATGGCCTCTTTCTCTCAATTCTGTTCTCAGACCTTTCAGTTTGGTCAAATGTCCTCCAATTTGTTCACCGGGTTTCAATCTCGAACCGTGGAGTTCAGACATGAGTAAACATGAAGATTCAATTGAGACAGGCCTGTAGCAATTTTCCAATTCAGCCCAAATTTGTCGGGCTGTTGTATTTGGTGGAAAAGTGACCTGCAGTTCAGTATCCATGGACATCAATAATGTTGTGCGAGCCCTTATCTCTAAATCTCTTATTGCAAAATCCCATGGTTGTCCAGGAGGGTTGAAAACCATACAGTGAGTGCCTTCTCTAAGAAGCAATAGTCTAATCTCACTGACCCAGGCTTTGTAATTGTGTCCTGACATTTTTAGTTTTGACTCACCAGTTAGTGGAGAGACAGAAAATGCCTGGTAAGGAGCCTGCATTTGGTACGCTGGCTGTGCTGGCAGAAATGCCTGTGGTATTTGCTGTGCCTGTTGTGGACCTAAAAATGGTCTTGGTTGTGCCATTGGAGGTGGGCCAGGAGGTGGGCCTATTTGCACTTGTGGCTGGGGCACATATGCAGGCATTTGTAGCTGCTGTGGCTGATGCACTGGAATCTGCTGTATTCCAGTTGCCATTTGTGCTTGATCTGCAATATTGGCATGACCTGCTGGAGATGCAATCATTTGCCTTTGCTGCATAAAGTTTAATTGTGTTCCATCTAAAAAGACACCAACACCACCAGGGGGTGTTGGAGTTTGAGCCCATGGAGACACTTGTGGCATTTCAGCTTGAATCTCTGAGTGAGTTAGAGACAGGTTTGCCAGGGTCTGCTGTAGTAATTTAAAATGTTCATCTAAGCTCCTTTCTCTTTCAGCTTCCTGTAGTAAATTACTTTCGCCAGCAGATGGTGCTGCACCTTTAGCTTCGGGCAGCTTTGCAGTTACAAGAAATGGCTGTGTGGCAGGTTTATATGTAACTTGATCAGGGAGACTTTCATGTGACATATGCAGTGCTCTTTGCCTTAATTGGCCTGACACAGAATCCACCAGGGGGAGTGTCTTTGGCTCTGGAGAAGAAGGCAATATGGCGCTTTTTGAAAATCTTAAGTCATCTCCCTTATCTTGCTCAAGCATAGATATAGCCATTTTTGCCTGGGATAGCTCCTGTTCATAGAGTTTTATACGGTCACGATAGGCTTTCATAGCCAGCTCATCCAGGGTGAGCTTAGAGCTTCGAGGAGAATAATGAATTACTTCTCTCTCTTCGTGGGGGTGAAAAAGCTTTGCCGTTTGTGGAAACTTTCTTGGCCTAGCACCAAGCACATTGTAATCTGTGGGCTCTGGTAGAATAGATTCATAGCATGCAAATTGAGAAGTAAAGGCTACCGACCTCAGTCGCAGTTCATTATCTTCAAAAGCAGCTGTTCTGATATCTGTCCTTTGATGTGTTTCCGAAAGCATTTTCAGATCTTCTTCACCCATGGCACCTTCTTGTTCCAATTGCGTAGCCGTAGCAAGAGGCTGGAATCTTGAGGGCGTTACTATCTCCTGTTCTTCTTCCAAAAAGGATAAAGCTCTGTGCTTCATTTTTTTCTTTTTCTTCTGTTTCGGCATCTTAGCAAAATAATTAGCGTACCTCAGTAGCTAAAAACTAATTGCCTATGCGCTCTTATCAGAAATAACAAAACAAGAAAAAAAGCCATAAATCAACCGTCCGAGCTACCAGATGTCAGGGCATTGATTAATCCCATGTTTGGCTCTGGGACAAATCACCCTGGTTTAGAGGATGGATCGAGGCTTATTCCTTGTTGCAATATTCTGAAAAAGAAAGCCCGAAGAAAAGTTTCTAATAAAACTCATTTATTTGTTATAAAGAAAATAAAACACCTCACTAACTAAGAAAGATAAATTGTTACATTTTGAAAGTAATTCGGGTCGGCTGCTTTTCAGCAGTCGACACCCCCGTGGCATGAGAACAAAGGGAAGAGTGTGTGAAAAAGGAATGTGAAAGAATGCGGACATGCGTAGTAAAATACTGATAACAATTCTTGGTAAGGTACGGAAAGTCTGATAGTCCAGAAATGATGAGTTCAGCTGGCAAATAAAATAACGCAGTGACACCGATGCTCCCATCTGGTCTTCTTCACCCTCCTGGCCCGACATAATCTGGATTTCAGTCCCCTCGGTGGTTATCCAGGATGACTGGAGTGAGTTTCAGCTTAATGTCAGGTGTGCTTCCTTCAAAGTCCAGGAAAGAATAAACCAAACTCCATTATTTATAGAGTAATGTACTTTTACTAGAAAATGAAGTGAATGCAACCAAGGAAAAGCTGAAACTAAAGCAATAGGCGCGAAAATTGCATATAGAAAGCATCCCCTCCCACTATCCATCGTCAATCATCCAATCCAAAGGTCTTCCAGAGGTCAGGTGGAAGCCCGTCTGGCATTGTCATCAATCAGGAACGCGATGACGGTTGACCCGATAGCCACTTCAGAGATTCGGTTTCGTTTCTTCGAAAAACCTTCCAGCACGCTTCCCCCCCCAGGCCCCCAGCTCTCCCCTCCCCGTTTCTTCTGGCAGCCAAAGCAGTAAAAGCGGAGGCTGACATTAACTACTAAAGGATTGGAAAAGAGCTGATGTGGTCCCCATCTTCAAAACAAAAACAAAAAAACACCAGACCCAGGAAACTACAGTCCAATTAGCCTAACATCAATACCTGGGAAGATAATGGAAAAAATAATTTTTAAAAAATAGATCTGTGAATATTTAGAAACAAATAAAGTTATAAATAGTAGCCAGCATGGGTTTGTTAAAAACAGATCATGCCAAACCAATATTATTTCATTTCACTTTGACAAAGTGACTAAATTAGTAGACCAGCAAAATGTTGTGGACATAGTCTACTTAGATTTCAGCAAGGCATTCGTCAAAGTAGACCGCAACCTACTTCTTGATAAGCTAGAAAAATGTAGGATAGATAGCATCATCACCAGATGGATTTGTAACTCACTGACAAACTCAATGAGTAGTATTTAATGGTATTACATTTACCTGGAGGGAAGTAAGCAGTGGGGTACCAAAAGGTTCCATCTTAGGCCCAGTACTCTTCAATATCATCATAAATGACTTAGTTGAGAGAATAGAAGAGGAACTCAACAAATTTGCAGATGACACTAAGCTGGCAAGAATAGCCAATATCCCAAAAGACAAGCTCAGGATCCAAAAAGATCTTGACAGACTTAATGTCAGCTTTGGAAGCCATATTAGGCCAGAAGCTTCCATGCTGCAACCTTCTCATGTGGGGGAAAGTAGGAGGGAGGATTTAGTAGAGGGGTTGCCTGTAGACATAATAGCATTCTTCCTGTTGGTCAAGGTCAGGGCGATCCTGCATCTGGAGAAGGAGTGGTCAGTGATGTCTCGAGATGGGATGGCAGTTGATTGGAGCATGTGATTGACTGAGGACTGAGGGGATGGTTTTGGGGTTTTTGATTTACTGAGGGAAAACCCGGACCTCTCAGATTTGGGTTTTCCCAGATGTGCCAGTTTACCTATTCTAGTAAATAGAACTTTGAAAATGCTTGCTTCAGAGTCTTTACTTGGAGCTGCGGGGGGGGGGTGTTTCTTGAACGCTGACATTAACCCGAATCTGATCCTATCAAACAAAATAAAATTTAACGTGGAGAAAAGCAAGGTTTACACCTGGGCAGGAAAAACAAAAGGTACAAGTGCAGATTAGGCAAAACCTGGCTCAAAAACAGTAACTGTGAGAGGGATCTTGAAGTCTTAATGGACAATCACTTAAAAATGAGTCAGCAGTGTGCGGCAGCAGCCAAAAAAGCTAATACAATCCTTGATTGTATAAACAGAGACATAGACTCAAACTCACATGAAGTATTAGTACCACTTTATAAAGCCTTAGTAAGACCACACATGGAATACTGCATCCAGTTTTGGTCATCACATTACAAAAAAAGATGTTGAGACTTTGGAAAAAGAGCAAAGAAGAGCCACTAAGATGATTAAAGGCCTGCAGACAAAAACATATGAAGAATAGTTGTAGGATTTGGGTTTGGCTAGTCTAGAGAAAAGAAGGACTAGAGGTGATGTGATAATAGTATTTGAGGGGCTGCCACAAAAAGGAGGGGATCATTTTATTTTCCAAAGCACAGAGCCTTGATAGTACAGTGGTTTAATGCACCCTGTTATTAACACAGCTGCCTGCAATTTCTGCTGGTTCGAATCTCTCCAAGGCTCAAGGTTGACTCAGCCTTCCATCCTTTCTAAGGTAGGTGAAATGAGGACCCAGTTTGTGGGGGCAATAAGCTGACTTTGTATAAAATATACAAAAGAATGAAGGCTATTGCTTAACACATTGTAAGCCGCCCTGAGTCTCCGGAGAAGGGCGGCATATAAATCAAATTAAAAAAAAAAAAAAAAAAGCACCAGAGGACAGGACAAGGAACAATGGATGGAAACTAATCAAGGAGAGAAGCAACCTGGAATTGAGGATAAACTTCCTAACAGTGAGGACAATTAACCAGTGGAACAGCTTGCCTTCATACATTGTGGGTGCTTCATCACTGGAGGCTTTTCAGAAGAGACTGGGCAGCTACTTGTCTGAAATGATATAGGATCTCCTGTTTGAGCAGGGGGCTGTACTAGAAGACCTCCAAAGTCCCTTCCTGCTCTACTCTATTCTGATTCTCTGGGAAGCTTACAGTTACATATACAGTTAAAACATAAAAAGTTAAAATCAAACATTAAAACCAAAGACACATGGGGAGGGGGAGGGTAGAGTTGGGGAGGTGGGATCAGTTATTACTCAATCAACTACCTCCAGCATGCTGTTCCCCCAAAGGTGACTTCAGGCTTCAACAAGCTACAATGGAAAACGGGGTGGAATTTCCATAATGACTTAGGGAGTTGCAATTCCACAATGATATGGTTAATAATATGAACAATGGGGAAAGGCCCAATGTATTTAGGGCCCAGCTTTTTAGACTCTGTAAAGATTTTAGAAACTTGGTGGAAAGGTAAACTTTGTCCCCCACTTTGTAAGGTCTGGGTTCTATTCATTTCTTGTCTGCTTGTGCTTTATAGGCAGCCCTGGCTTCATCCAAAGCTTTGCAGACCACTGGCTAAATGGTTTGCAAATGACTGATCCACTGTTTCAAGGAGGGGATTTCTGGTTCATGTGAGGGTAACTCAGGCATAGCATTAAATTCTTGCCCTGTGGCCACTCTGAATGGGGTTAAACCTGTGCTAGTGTGAACTGCATTATTATAGGCCACTTCTGCAAAAGGCAATAGCTTGGCCCAGTTGTCCTGCTGATAGTTAATAAAACAACACAGATACTGTTCCAGAACTGAGTTCATTTGTTCCATGGTCCCTTTTGTTTGCGGATGATGACTAGAACTAAGTCTATGTTTGGTTTTGAGTAGGTCCAAAAAAGCTTTCCAGAATTTGGATGTGGAACCCTCTATCCGAAATAATACATCGTGGGGCCCCATGCAAGCAATATATGTGGGCCAAAAACAGCTTAGTCAAGGCTTTGGCCATAGGGATCTTTTGGCATGGGATGAAGTGAACCTGCTTTGAGAAAAGGTCTATAACAACTCAGATCACTGTGTTTCCAGAACTCTCAGGCAATTCTACAGTGAAATCCATGGAGATCTCTCTCTATGGTGCTGAAGGTTGGCCACCAACTGCAGTAGACCGGGAGTTTTCCCCTGCCTGCGTTTAGCAGCAGCACAAACAGCTTCCTATGTCTTTTTTTATGAGGGCCACCAGAATTGCCATTTCAGTAAATGTAACATGTTTACAAAACCAAAGTGACTGGTTAATTTGGATTCATGACAAGCTTGCATAGGTTTCAGCCTTTCTCTACCTGGGACATACAGCTTATTTCCCACCCTAGCTAACCCATCTTTTATTATGCAAGTATGTCTATGGGCACTAAACACATCTGTTTCTAAGGCCTTTTTGAATTCTGTGGTGGTGCCATTGTCTAAGGTGGAGGGGTTGTTCTTTGCCTGAGAGTGTGTGGCAACTTTAGCTGCTAATTGGGAGGCTGGGAGCATGGGCTTAATTACTTCTGCCTTGACACTGTTGTATTTCGGTAGTCTGGACAAGGCATCTGCCAAAAAGGTTTTCCCTCCCGGTAAATACTTCAAAATGAAATTAAAGCATTGGAAGTACTGTGCCCACTGGATTGTTTTGGAGATATTTTCTGTGGGGCTTTGAGTGCTTCCAAGTTCTTGTGGTCAGTCCATACTTGAAAAGGTATTTTACTTCCTTCCAAGAAATGTCTCCAATTTAGGAGTGCCCACCTAACTGCAAAAACCTCCTTTTCCCATATTGCCCATCTCTGTTCAGTTTTAGTTAACTTCCTAGAGGTGTATGCACATGGTTGTAATTTGCCTTCTTCATTCTCTTGGAGTAAAACAGCACCGATTGCCACATCACTGGCATCGGCCTGGATTACAAATGGTTTCTCTGGGTCTGAACCTTTAATACAGGTTCAACCGAAAAGAGTCTTTTCAGTTTCTCAAATGCCACTTGGCAATCCATACTTCAATGGTTGGCCAGGTTTCAGTTTATCTACTGCCTTGGTTTTTAACAGATTTGTAATTGGCAATGCTATTTGGGCAAAAGAGGGGATAAACTGCCTATAAAAGTTAGAGAATCCCAGGAAGCTCTGCAATTGTTTATGAGTACAGGGGGTTTCCCACTCGAGGACTGCTCTGACTTTTGCAGGGTCCATTTCCACCCCCTGGTGAGAGATTCTGCACCCTAGGTAATCTGTCTTATCTCCAAATCACATTTGGAGAGTTTGGCAAACAACTTAGCTGACCTTAATTTCTTCAAAACCTCCCGGATCAGTTTAACATATTGCATTTAGTTTCAGTATAAATCAATATATCATCAAGATAAACCAAAACTCCCTTATACAAGTTCTCATTCAGCACCTCATTAATTAGCTGCATGAGAATGGCGGGACCCCTTGCAATCCAAATGGCAAAACCTTGAACTGAAAAGATCCTAGTGGACAGTTAACACTCTTTTCCATTCATCCCGTTCTCGGATCCTGATCCAGTAATAAGCTTCCTGCAAGTTTACTTTAGAAAAAACTCTCCCCTTCACCAGATGGGTCAGCATGTCCTTCATTAAGGGTGATGGATAAAGATTTTCCTTGCAAATAGCATTTAAATTCCTATAATCCACACATAAATGTAATGAGCCATCCTTCTCCTGGAACAGGATAGGGGCTCCCTTGGGTTCCACTTCTTTAACCAGGTTAGCCCCAGAACTAGGGCCCATTCCACCCCTGGTGTCACAATGAAAGCAATGATTTTGGAGTGATTTACCATCGTTAGTTTGAGTGGTTCAGTGGCAAACATGGCTGGGGCACCTCCTGAAATAGACCCATCAAGCTAGCAGAATGGGAGAGGGCGGGGATGATGTCATAGCTACATGAGGTGCCTCACTAGAAGCTCCATGGGACCGTTGAAATCCTAACTACTGGGTGATCCTAATTGGACCTAAATCACCTGGGAAGGGTGAGAAACGAGAGCCTGCAATCTCCCTGATTGATGCGGAGAAGGCTGTCTAAACTGACAGCAGGGAAGGCAGCCATTGCGTGCTGCTCCAAAGCTGGGACAGCCACTGGAAGAAGTGAGAAGATGGAAAGAAGGTGTGATGGATCTGGTGAGAGAATTCCAACCCTGGACTTTTAACTTTAATAGAAGAAAGAGCCCCCTGGGGAATAATGAGTGAAAGCGTGCCCCAAAAGGGAGGTGGAATTGGTTTCCTTTTTCCATTCCACCTCTGGAAGAAAAGCAGCAAGGAGAGCTTTTAGAGCCATTATAGAAATGAGAATTTGAAAGAGCATAGTTAGAAAACCGGACTGGGTATTTTAACTTTTAAGTTTGAAACTACTGGATATTACAAAAGTTGACTATATGGACATATTTTCTTTATAAATATTGTACTTCACAACTTGGGATATACAGTTAAAGGAGGAAGAAAGAGAGAAGCAGAGCAACAGTGCCATCTAGAGGCAAATGTGAAAATTGGAAGACATAAGAGAGAAAGGGGAAAATATACAAGCAGACAAATAATAACCTTGAGAGCCTGTGAATACTATGATAAGAAGTTGTTTTGGCTGAACAACTAAGATAGAGAGTGTTCTGTTCCCCTTTCCCACACAGGCAAACACACAACCAGGCACGCCTGCCAAGATTTTATTAAGCAATCAGACTAGAAACCCTTGCAGATAAGAGTTTTGGCAGTAAACTACAAAATGCCTGCCAAGTCAGTTTTCACTCACAGTCAGCAAGAGAGAATGTCTCCTCAGTCCGATTCAGTAGCAAAAAGTAATCCATAAAGCAAGAATTGGCCAAGGTCCAATCCAGATTTCAGGTAATGTGATGTGACTCTCAGATTTTTAACTTTGACCATCACAAAGCCTGAAGAGCAATCACATCCACTTTTATTCCTTGTGGGGTGTGGCTCAGTGACTCAGCTCAATCTCTGGCCCTCCCATGCCTCTTTTGTAGCTGCACACACTTCTCCCTCCGATGCTGCCTGGGATCAAGTCAGGATTCATCATCCTCGCTCCCTATCTGTTGTTGTTCCGATATGCTTTCCTCCTGGCATATCCCAGGCTGTTCCTCTTGGCCTTCGGATGGAACCTGAGGCATTGCCAGAGAGGAGGGTCCTGGAGAGGGAGGCCTTGTTAGTTCCTCCCCATCACCTTCTGAGTCCTCTTCCTCTGTTAGGACAGGCTCGGGAGTCGGGGTCACAACAGAGAGTGGAACACTGAAACTTCTTTTTTTTAAATAGTGCAGCACTTGGAACTTATATGACTGTTATGGTAAACCTATGGCACGCATGCCACTGGTGGCAGGTGTAGCCATATCGGTGGGCATGCGAGCTCAGCTCTGGCATGCATGTGCACGCTGGCCAGCTGATTTCTGGGCCTTTTGGGCCCACCAGAAGTAGGGAAACAGGCTGTTTCCTGCCTCTGGAGCACCTCGGGGGTGGGGTGGGGTGGGGAAGGCCTGTTTTTCTCTCTCCCCAGCCTCCAGACCCTTTCTAGGAGTCTGGGGAGGGCAAAAATGGCCTTCCCCACCCTCCAGAGGCCCTCGTTTGCCAACTTCCAGTGGTACAGGAAGGCCCATTTTTTGCTGTCCCCAGCCTCCAGAAAAGTCACCGGAAGTTGGCAAATGGGCTGTTTCTGGCCTCTGGATGGCCTCTGGGGGGTGGGGAAGGCTGTTTTCATCCTCCCCAGACTCCTAGAAAGGCTCTGGAGACTGGGGAGAGCAAAAAACAGGCCTTCCATGCCATCGCATGCCAGGAGCGGGGGGAGCATGGGGGGAATCACACACGCATGCGTGGAGGCAGGGCACATAGAATTATGGGGGTGAGCACACATACCATCACTCTCTAGTATGCCTCTTGTAAGTCCAGTTTGGTGAAAATTTTCCCCTTTCCTAAATGTGCTAGCATGTCCTTCATGAGCGGCAGGGGGTAAACGTTTTCCACGCAAATAGCATTCATATTCCTATAATCAACTACCAAACGACAGGAGCCATCTTTCTTTTCTCGGAACATTACAGGCACCGCCACCCTTGGTCTGGCTGGTTGGATAAAACCCCGTTCCAGATTTTTATCAATGAAGTTTCGCAATTCCCCTAGTTCTCAAGGGGTCATCGGGTAGATCTTTGGCTTAGGGAGCTTCACCCTGGGGAGTATTTCAATGGTATAGTCCGTAGCTCTGTGGTGGGGGGGATAGCACATCCGAGGCCTTTTCACTAAAAACTTCTTGGAGATCCCAATACTCCTTTGGAATCTTTTCCTCCCCTTCGATGTGGCCTATTGCACTTCCACCCTTTCGTGTTCTACTCCATCCTCCAGGGGGTTTTCTTCCCTCTCTAGTCTCGGTTTTCCGGTGCAAATGCGGAAACCCCCCGTTTTCCAGTTAACATGTGGGTTCCATCTACGGAGCCAGGGCAGTCCAAGTATGAGGGGGTCATTCCATGCCAGGGGCCACAATAAACCTGAGGGTCTCTATGTGATCCCCCAATTGCATTTCAATGGGTTCAGTCACAAAGCTGGCTTTGCCCCCTCCTGCAATCGATCCGTCCAACTGACAGAATGCAATGGGCCTTTTTAACATTTTTAGTCTCAGGCCCATTTTCTCCACCACTTTCGAGTGTCAAGTTTCCGAAAGATGCCCTAATTAATTCATGAGCCATGATCCAAACTTCAAAGGAAATATATTCATTTATTAGGAGCACCATTCCGGCAATACTCGGATGCAGTTAAGACTGATCCTACGTAGATTTACGTTCCCCTATGACCCTGTCTCTCCCCTCCTCTCTGGCCATGTCATAAATCACATTCTCCAATTACCCACTTTGGCTGGCTGTGAAACCTAACACCCTCCTTCTGATTGCGGTGAGAAAGAATGTATGGAATTCACTTCAGTTCTTCCTCCCTCCTGTTCATGGCAACTTGAAAGCTTTGCAAGTTGACATTCGGCTCCCCTCACTTCCCAAGGGCGACCTGCACAAAGCAAAACAATTCGAGTACAGATGCAGAGTTTAGGGATGTGACCCCCCACCAAGCTTGTTTGGATTTTCTGCATGAAATTTGGCTATAAGGCGATCAGCCTGGATGTTTCGACTCTTTACCCAAGATGCCTCTGATAAGGGGTAACCCTTCCACTTGATTAAATATTGGAGTTGCCTCCTGTGCCACCTCGAATTGAGGATTTGCTGCACCTCATAATGGGTCTGGCCCCCTATGACCACGGGGTCTGGGGGCTCATGGGGTAGTGGCCTCAGGGTCGATCTGACCACAGGTTTTAAGAGGCTACTATGGAATACCGGGTGTATCTTCCCTAGCAATCGGGGCAACTTCAATTGCACTGTGACTGGGTTGATTATCTTTACTATGGGGAATGGTCCTATAAATTTTGGTCCCAATTTCTTGCTAGGAAGTTTTAACCTCAAATATTTTGGGGAGAGGTAAACTTTCTCCCCCAATTGAAATGGCCTTTGGGGAGCTCGGTGTTTGTCTGCCTGTTTCTTATAGGTTTGTGCTGCTTTAGCTAGCGCTTTCTTGACATTCTCCCAGGTTGCTTTCAGTGTCGCCATCCAATCGGTCAAGCTGACTGAGGAGGGAGGCTCCCTTGGGTACTCAGGCATTGGGACAAAGTCCATGCCGCTCACTACCTTAAACGAGGTTAGCCCCATGCTACTGTGAACAGCATTATTATATGCAACCTCAGCGAAAGACAGGAGGTCCGCCCAATTGGACTGCTGATAGTTCATGTAGCACCTCAGGTACTGCTCTACCATGGCATTCAGTCTCTCTGCCCCCCCATTGGTGCTCGGATGAAACGCTGAGCTGAGGCCTTGGGATGACCCTATGGACCGTAGGAATTCTCTCCAGAATTTTGCTGTGAACTGGACACCTCGATCGGAGATGATTCTTCTGGGTACTCCATGCAGGTGGTAGATGTGTTTCCGGAACAGTTTGGACAACTGGCAGGCTGAGGGTAGCCTGCTGCAGGGTATGAAATGTGCCTGTTTGGAGAATAAGTCTATTACAGTCCAGATCACTGTGTTTCCACCACTCCTCAGCAGTTCTACTATAAAGTCCATTGCATCTCCCATGGCTTTGTCGGTTCAGCTACTGTCTGCAGCAGCCCGGGAGGTCTTCCTGGTCATTTTTTCATCATGGCACAGATGGTACAACTTTTCACATAACTGTCTACGTCTTTTCTCATGTGGGGCCACCAAAACTGTCTTCGTACTAAGTGCAGAGTCTTTAGGAAGCCAAAATGACAAAATCGCCCAGATCCGGGGGGATTTGGACTCTGACTGGGTAGATCAGGGCAGGGTGACAAGGAATAGTCTTGAGAATGTTATCTGGGAGGAGTTTGATGCTGTGACTCCTGATGATGTGGACAGGATTTTGGGGAGACTTAGTGCGGCCACATGTTTACTGGACCCGTGTCCCTCCTGGTTGGTACTGGCTTCCCGGGAGGTTACACGAGGCTGGCTCCAGGGTGTTATCAACGCTTCGTTGAGTGAGGGTTACTTCCCCACCGCCTTGAAAGAGGCGGTGGTGAGGCCTCTCCTCAAGAAGCCGTCCCTGGATCCGGCAATATTGGCCAACTATCGTCCTGTCTCCAACCTTCGCTTTATGGCGAAGGTTGTTGAGAGTGTGGTCGCACGACAGTTTCCGCAATTCCTGGAGGAAACATCTTATCTAGATCCGTTCCAGTCGGGTTTCAGGTCTGGGCACAGCACAGAAACGGCATTGGTCGCGTTGGTTGATGATCTCTGGAGGGCTCGGGACAGGGGTTGTTCCTCTGTTCTGGTCCTGTTAGACCTCTCAGCGGCTTTTGATACCATCGACCATGGTATCATGCTGCACCGGCTGGAAGAGTTGGGGGTGGGAGGCACCGTGTTGCGGTGGTTCTCCTCCTTTCTCTCCGACCGGTCGCAGTTTGTGTTGGCAGGGGGGCAGAGGTCGACCTCGAGGCCTCTCATTTGTGGAGTGCCGCAGGGATCGGTCCTCTCGCCCCTTCTGTTCAACATTTATGTGAAGCCGCTGGGTGAGATCATCCGTGGCTTTGGGGTGAGATACCACCAGTACGCTGATGACACCCAGCTGTACATCTCCACCCCAGGCCACCCCAACGATGCCCTTGAAGTGATGTCCCAGTGCCTGGAGGCTGTACGGGTCTGGATGGGGAGGAACAGGCTCAAGCTCAACCCTTCCAAGACTGAGTGGCTGTGGCTCCCGGCATCCCGATATAGTCAGTTGACTCCATCACTGACTATTGGGGGCGAGTCATTGGCCCCCACAGAGAGGGCTCGCAATCTGGGAGTCCTCCTGGATATGCAGCTGTCCTTGGAGGAACATCTGACGGCTGTAACCAGGGGGACCTTTTGTCAGGTTCGCCTGATTCGCCAGTTGCGGCCCTTTCTTGATCGGGATTCCCTGTGCACAGTCACTCATGCCCTCGTCACCTCTCGCCTTGACTACTGCAACGCTCTCTACATGGGGCTCCCCTTGAGGAGCACCCGGAGGCTCCAGCTGGTCCAGAACGCAGCAGCGCGGGTAGTGACGGGAGCAGCATGGCGCTCCCATGTAACACCGCTCCTGCGCGAGCTGCACTGGCTCCCAGTTGTCTTCCGGGTGCGCTTCAAGGTGTTGGTTATCACCTTTAAAGCGCTCCATGGCATAGGGCCTAGCTATCTGCGAGACCGCCTGCTGCTACCGACGACCTCCCAGCGACCCGTGCGCTCCCACAGAGAGGGCCTCCTCGGGGTGCCATCAGCCAAACAATGCAGGCTGGTGACCCCCAGGGGGAGGGCCTTCTCTGTGGGGGCACCCACCCTCTGGAATCAGCTCCCCCCAGAGATAAGGAGAATCCAAGACCTCAGTGCCTTCCGTCGCGCCCTTAAAACCCATTTATTTAAACAAGCCGGGCTGGCTTAAGATGAAATTTTTAACTGTTTTTAAATGTTTTAAACGTTTTTAATTGGTAAATGAGTTTTAATTGGGCCAAATTTATATATCTTTTAATTGTTTTTAATATTTGTTCTGCATGTTTTTTTTAATCTGGCTGTACACCGCCCTGAGTCCTTAGGGAGAAGGGCGGTATAGAAATCCAATATAAAATAAATAAATAAAATAAAATGTCCCACTGGTTTAACGTCGTGGCTTCTCTTGAGGATCAGGGTGCGTAGAGTCTCTGGGACATAGAGTTTTGTTCCTTTCCATGCTAGGTCATCCCTTTTTGTTAAGAGATGTTGGTTGTCTCGGAACCAGGGATCCGCCGATGTTTCAGTTTTGAGTCTTGTCGTTAAGTCACTTGCAGGTTGACCTTGCCGGTCGCGACGTTGCCGTCTGGTGATTATTTGACCTACTCCTTGGGCAGAGGGGATGATGGCATTCACTACCTGCTCCCGCTCACTGTTGTATTGAGGCATTCAGGAGAGGGCATCGGCCAGAAAGTTTTCCCCCCCGGGATGTGTTTCAGCTCGAAGTTGAAACGATTGAAGTATTGGGCCCACCGTACTTGCCTGGGTGACAACTTCCATGGGGTCCTGAGAGCTTCCAGATTCTTATAGTCAGTCCAAACTTCGAACGGTTTCTGGCCTCCTTCTAGCAGGTGTCGCCAGGTCAACAGCGCCCATCTCACTGTGAATGCTTCCTTTTCCCACGCTGCCCATCGTCTTTCTGTGTCGGTGAGTTTGCGGGATGTGTAGGCACAAGGTTGTAGATTCCCTTGGCTGTTCTTTTGGAGTAGCATGGCCCCCACTGCCACATCGCTGGCATCTGCTTGGATGACAAAGGGTTGTTCGGGGTCAGGATGCTTTAAGACTGGTTCTTTTGCAAACATTTCTTTTAGTGTTTCGAATGCTTGTTGGCAGGCCAGGTCCCACTGTAGAGGTTGTCCTGGGCGGGGTTTTGTTGCTGGACTTCCTGTTTTTAGGAGGTCCATCAGAGATTTAGTAATTCTTGCAAAAGAGGGAATGAATTGTCTGTAGAAGTTCGCGAACCCCAGGAAGCTTTGCAGTTGTCTGCGGGTGCAAGGGGGTTGCCAGTTTAGGACTGATTGTACTTTGGCTGCCAGTTTTTCTGGTGTGCTCTTTTGGAGGGTTCCTGTTAAGGATATTGTTGTTGTGTTACCAACCAGCAGAGTATAGAGCACAGAGAAACATTGCTGAGAGCAATGAATGAGAGATGTGCAAACTGGTTTATCAAAAGTTTACTTTATAGTGAAAAAACAATCTCATAGTCTTTAAACAAATCCAAGTCTTTGCCAGTTAAATCAGTCCAGTGATACAAAATCTTCTTACCACACAAACAGTAGTTGGTTAGAATAACAAACTCACTCTGGCTCACAAACCACGATGGTAGCAAATCCATCCAACGATGATAGCATATAGCAACTCCTCTCAATGGTAGCTTATCATCAGCTCCACACACAATGGCAGCATATCATATCAGCATCATCAACTGAACACGTTACAATACCTTGCTTAAATACTCTCACAATCTGTGATTACCTAATTACAACATGACTCAGCATTACAATGATTCAGCAGGAAAACTTTAAAGTCACATAATACATTTTCATATTAAAGTCACAGAACACATATATTGCCTGGACAACTTGTAAAGCTCAAACCATATCCTAACAGTTCCCTGCATGGGTGGTATTTCTGCTCGCTGGTGCGGGAGGGGTTGGGGCCCCTTTGCTATTCTCAGTCTGCAGGTACCCCCTTGCCACCAGATGGTCGGTCCCCACTTGTCTAGCCACGAGAGTCCCAGTATGACTGGATCTGTCATTTTGGGGGCTATTACGAATCGAATTATTTTCCAGTGATCCGCTAGCTCTAGCCTCACTGGTTCAGTCAGGTGAGTGACATAGGCTCCCCCCATTAGGGACCCATCAACCTGTTTGAACCGGATTGGATGGGTCAGTCTTTTTGCTCTGATCCCCAGTTTCAGTACTGTGGTTAGGTTGATCAAGCATCTAGTGCAGCCTGAGTCTATCAGGGCTTGAAAGGCCCCCTGGGTCCCTGTTTTTGGAGCTATGAGGCGAATTGGGAAAACGAAAGGGTGGACTGGTTCCCTCACCATTGGGTCATTTTCACCCTCGTCCTCGCTATCATAGGGTTCTGGCAACTGGTCATCGTTGCCTGGTGTCCCCCCCCCCTTCGGCTGGGTGGGAAGAGATCTCTTCAGCCTGGAGGGCCCTCCGGGACCTGTTGGTGGCTCGTTTGGGGCCCTGTTCCAGCTGTACCCTGGGTGGTGGCTCTGGCCTAGGCCTTGGGGCTGGGGTTGTGCACACAGATACCATGTGGCCCTTCCCCCCACATCTGTAGCACTTCAGCCGGCTTCTAGGGAGGGCTGATTTCAGGTCGGGCTGCTCCCTGTCTTTCGTGTCTGGTTGCTCTCTCATGTTGTTGGCGCGCAATCCACTGTCGACTTTTATTGCTACTCAGAACCACTCCGAGAGCTGGTTTGGGATGTCCTTGTTCTGAAAAAGTGCACTAGCAACCACTCTGGCAAAGGGGGTAGCCTCCCAACAACTCTCCTAAATTCGTGGATGTGCTCTTTAATGGGACGGCCCCTCTGCTTTAGATAGCTGAGCTCATCCTCTGCATACAGGTCTTCCTCTGCCTCCTCGAATCTGGCCTCTAGCAGTCGTAGGAAGTCATCTACATCTTGCAGTTGGGGGGCTCTCCTCTTCTGGAGGGCTGCTAGCCATTCCCTTGCTTCCCCCTCTAGCCCTTCTGCGATGGTATTCACCATAGCTCTGGGGGATGGGTAGAGGTGTCCATAACATTCTAGGTGGATCTCAGCTGAGTCAAGGAATAGAGCTAGCTGGTTTGAGTCCCCATCAAACTTTCTATTATGGTTCTGCTAGAAGGAGGTAGATCTTTGTTATATAGAATAGACTGGCCCAGGCCTTAAAGGGCCCATTAACAAAGGTGGGGGCTGAGTTTCTGCCTCCCTTTTAGCAGAAATGTTCTTTTTTTTTTTAAACAAAAGTTTTTTTATATATTCAAACAACCAAACATTACACAATCAATTATCATGCATCATTTTATCCCCACCCACCCCCCCTCCCCAATTCCCCCTCCCCGACTTCCCAGAGCAAAAACAGGATATAGCATTTAACAAACATAAACTAAAATATGCTAGCTATTACAGAATTCAAAGCTCTCTCACACTTGTTAACTCCCCTTTTAAAAATTATACTTCAACCTTCCTTTTATAAATTCTCTTATCACATTTCACATTTGTAAAAAAAAACAAAACTATAATCTTATTTTAAACATTTTAAAATCTCTTAATATATTAGCAGAACATTCTCCAAAATATAAGTTTCAAAACTTTCAAAAAGTTATCCATTAAATTTTAAGTTATCCACCTTTAGATTTCAATACTTTAAAGCTACCATAAAATTCAGAAGTTATCCAACTTTAATTAAGTCTTTTTTTTTATTGAAAAAGTTTTCAAATACAAATTTTCCCCCTTTTTCCCCCTCTCCCTCCCCCTCCCTAACCCCCCTCCCCACCCATCCCCCCTGTGACTTCTTCATAACAAAAAAAAACCTAATTCATAACAGATTACTTACTCCCTCCTCTAGATATTGACCTTTACTTACTAAAAATATTATTAATATTATAACATCCCCCTTTATCCATACATATCAAAAAAGAGAAAAGAAAGGGGAAAAAAAAGACATTATACTATGACATTGTAGAATAACTTCTCCACTTTAAAACTATACGATAAGTCCTACTTTAACATTTAATCTTCTATATATATTACTATAACATTTCAAAGCGGCCTTCCCCATAAAATCTAGTTTAACATTTATTCCACTCTATCCATTTCCTCCACTCCCCCAAGTATAACACTTAAAAATCCCTTTTCTTAGACTAGTCAATCTACTAACTAGCTTATTCACCCACTATCATGCAAAATTGCCATACACAACATTTCTTAACATCTTTGATTCACTGCCCACACTACTTAAAAATATATGTCTATATTTTCCATTATATCTAAATAAAAAAAAGAAAAGACAATGACTTTAAATTTATAATCCATATAGTATCTTCTTTGAGGTCTTTCCACTGGATTGGTAGAACCAACATCCATAATCGGGTAACATAGCTCACTGGTGCAACAGTTTATTCAGGATCTTCAATCATATCTGCCCCCATCAGTAGTAAATATCTTCTTATATGTATAAAAGTAAAAACAACCACCCGAGTGACATTATAATTATATTCCATATAGTAATAATTGTGGGTTTCATCAGGATTATTAATTCCCATCATCGTAGTGGGTAACAACCCGATCTTCTGCATGCCCCAGCATAATTCTCTTGCCTTGTGATTCAAGATAATATAATATGTTTATCAACACAAAAAGAAATTCCAAAATGGATAATTCAAATCCATCAGTTTAAGGCTCGTTTCACGTCCCCAGATTACGGCCATGCAGAGATCTGCCACAAACCTCAGGATGATATTAACCAATACGTCGCCTCTTCTGTATTTACACATAATCGATCATATTTTAAAATCACTGGCTTCACTGTTGCCTGATTTAGAAATTTCTATTTCTATGCCACCTATTTCTTTTTTTCTTTTCTTTTTGTGGGTTTGGTTTCCATCCTGGTTCCCTTTCTACAAAATATGTATCATCTGGTCGGTTTTTATTCTGCTTTGTAGATTGGTCTTGTTGGTTTTGCTTTTGTATCTCATATTTCTTTTTTATCCCTTGTATATCCCCTAATTGGTTTCCATGTTTATCCTTGCCTTGATAAGTCATCACATTAAGATTAGATGCCTCTTCTCTCAAATTTGTAGATAGTCCAGCTGGGGTATCCAATAAATCCAAAGGCAATTCATCTGGTACAGTCTCTGTAATTTGAAATTTTACCTTTATTTCCGGCTCCTTCTGCTTATCCTGTATTATACCTGGAGATGTTAAATTCATTTTCAACCTATTTTGATAAAATTCTTCCGCTCTTTCAACAGTATTTAGCTGATATCTTTCTCCTTGGTATCTAAATATAATACCAACTGGGGCGTCCCACCTGTAGGAGATATTTCTCTTTTTTAACTCATTCACCAGAAAACCAAATTTCTTCCTTTCCATCAATATCTTAGGTGGGAGTTCCTTATAAATCCAAATCTTTCTTCCATACAATTGCAAATTAGAATTAAAGGAATTTTGAACGATATTATTCCTAATTTCCTTATCTGTAAAATAAATCACCACATCTCTAGGCAATTGCCTTTGCTTAGCAATCCAGGAGTTGATTCGATAAGCTCTGTCGATCCTACAAAACACTTCGTCAGGTTGAACCTTTAGAATCCCAGCTAGAAATTCAGAAGATATTTTCCTTAAATCCTCTCTATTATTTTCCTGCAAACCTCTTAATCTTATCGCATATTCTGTGAAATTATATTGTACCATTAAAATCTCTTTTTCAATCTTCTGTTGCAGATTTTCTACATTACCATACTTTTGATCAGCATCCATTTTAGATTTTTCTTCTAAGCTATTATCCTGAGTGTTTGTCAAATCATTTTCAATTTTTTGAATTCTATTGTCCAATTTATCTTGAATTTCTTCCATTTTAGACTCTAGTACATTAGTATTTGTGTCCAACTGCATCATAAATCCTGTAAAACCATTAACCACTTTTGAGAGTTTTTTCTCCAAAAAATCAAACTTAGATTTCACCAATTCTTTAATTTCCTGCTTAAATTTTTCAAATTGCTGATTCACAATCTCCTCCCTTCTTTCAATCTCCTCTATAAAAAATTCTATTATATTAAAATCAGGTTTCTGAGACTGAAGAATTAAGACTTGTTCCTTTAAGTTGTTGGTGGGGGGATCCCCCCACTTCTTGTTTATCTGACTTTATGAGTCTCAGTGCCATGTTTCCGCCCAGGCAGGCTTTGTTAAAAAAAAGCAAGAAAAAAAAAAAAGGACTTCTTTCCAATCAACAACAATATCAGGTCTCCAAGGGAAAAAAAAAAGAGAGAAAGACACAGGAGCGAAGTTTTGTCTACAAATGTAGCCAGTGGTATTTATTCCGCTACATTGTAGTAATAGAAAACGGAAGCCTCTCCTCCAGCCAACGCCATTTTAAAAGGCTTTTTTTTTCCCTCCTTCCTCTCCTCCTCTCTCTTAAGTAATTTCTTTTTTAAAAAATCAGTAAAATACTTGCAGTTCAATATTACAGGTCCAGCTCACATTTTCTTTGAGTAGTCTGTTAAATTTGCAGGCTTGCTTTTGACGCCTGGCTCTGCATCAGCAGAGGTCTCCCAAAGCCCGGAGCGGCGGCTGGGGATACGGGGCATCTCATCCGCTCCGTCCCAAAAGTAAAAAAAAAACTTTTGGGACTCCGCAGAGAGTTCTACCCACCCCTGCCGGCTCTATCTCCATTTCCTCATGGAAACGGAGTTTTTTCAAGCCGCCGTTCCGTTGTGAAGGCGGCTCTGACAGGCAGTGGAAGCTGACGATCCCAAAGGAACGTCTGGCAGCAACAAACAGCAAACCGGAAGAGCCTTTAATTAAGTCTTTTAACATCATGAGACAATCTCCAAAATATGACCAGTCTTTCTTTCTTTCTATATTTTTTCCACAGTCCTTCTTCAATAATACTTTCTTCTTCAGCATTGCTCCTCCCCCTGCTCCAACTTTAATTAAATCTTTTAACATCCTGAGACAATCTCCAAAATATAACCAGTCTTTCTTTCTTTCTGTATTTTTTCCAGTCCTTCTTCAATAATACTTTCTTCTTCAGCATTACTCCTCCCCCTGCTTTTATTTTCAAAAATTTTTGGGTTTGAGATTGTAGTTGGTATATTTTAGGAATTCGTTCTCTTCTTGGGGTTGTTTCCTTTAATCTGAAGCCCCCATTTCGATTCTTCCTGCATTTGTAATGACGGGGCTTTGCGTAATTTCTATTATGGCTCTGCTAGAAGGAGGTAGATCTTTGTTATATAGAATAGACTGGCCTGGGCCTTAAGGGGCCCATTAACAAAGGTGGGGGCTGGACTTCCTACCTGGCTCCGCAGCTTTGAAGACGCTCTTTTTTGAGCGCCCGTTCTCTGGTTCCGTAAAAGCCCCAGAACAGCCGAAAAACTGCTGTCTGGAGGCTTGGAACCCTCTCCCCGGGCAAAGGGGAGAGAGAAGAGTCGACAGGCGGGGGTAGAGCCCCCCCAAGTGCACTAGGAGAAATCCTGGGGCGCAAAGGGTGTGGGCTCCCTATTGAAGCCTGTCAAGCCACTCCAGACCAGAAACGACTCCGCTGAAGCAGAGCTAGAAGCTGCGACCAGAATCTGCAGAAAATCAACAGGGGGGATTTTTAACATCTTTACTTCGATCGCAGACAGAGCAAATCAGGAGAAAACAAAAGGAAATTTGCAAGTAACACTTTAACTCCGCTTTAATATGCAGAAAATGGCACCTGAGGGCGGGAGGAAGAAACTACCAGGGGAAGTGTTCGTTAAGGCTTGTTAACACTTTACAGCTACTGGATTGCACCCTAAGAGAAAGTTTTAAATGGAAGCGGCCAGGAAAAGAATTTGGTATTGAGGAAAAGAATTTGGTTCTGATTTTAACTAAAATCTGGTCTTTATACTGTGTGGAAAAAAGTTGAATTGTTGTCCTGATAGCTGGATAAATACAAAGTAGCTGAAATATGGCTGACAACAGGGCTGGTAAATCAGCAAATTCCCAAGCCGTGACTGTCCAGGCTTTTCAAGAACTTCTAGACTTTTTTACCTCAGCTCTGCTGAATACAATCGAAAGGGCTTTTTCAAAAAATAGCTTGG
Organism: Pantherophis guttatus; assembly: GCF_059756535.1. Classification (NCBI taxonomy): domain Eukaryota; kingdom Metazoa; phylum Chordata; class Lepidosauria; order Squamata; family Colubridae; genus Pantherophis; species Pantherophis guttatus. The sequence goes on along the minus strand of NC_142065.1, from coordinate 113,147,726 downwards.
GAAATTATAAGCAGGAAATTATTCAGAAGAATTTGTTTTTGGAAGATCAGGAAATGGACAGGATTAAGAGATTGGCTGGTACAGCTGAAACAAAGGTTTTGGTGGACGTTTCCATTCCAATGACAGAAAAGCAACAAATGGTTTCTTTATTGCAAGCTGACAATCTTTATGGCAACAAATTTTGGCTATATGGACAAAGAAATGGATTGAATGATTATACAAACCAGAAGAGACGAGATGAGGATTTTAAGTTAGAAAATCTGACTTCAAGAAGAGAGCGAGTATTTCAGAAACATCAACCTCAAATCACTATTTTAAAAGTTTCCAAAATAAAACTGGGGGGATTGTTGAAAGAATTTATAAAAAAAAAAGATTGGAAAAAATACAAAAAGAAGTGAAGAACAGAAGATTAAGAAAGATATTCTCCTGTGGATTTTGAAATTGGTAATGGGCAAATATGTGTTTTAATGGTATTAAAAGATTTTTAAAATGTTTAACATAAGGTTATATTATTCTACAAGATATATGAGATAAATTGTATAAGCTTTTAGGATGTCTAACCCTTTGAAGCGAAGAGGATTACTGTTAAACTCAGAATTTTATTGTAAATTGATAATTAGTTTTGGATAGTTAAGGGTTGTTCTTTTAAAAAGTTAGAGGTATTAAGACGGTTAATTGAAAAATTGAAAGATACCCTCCTATAGATTCTGAAATTTATATTTGGTAAATAAGTGTTTTAAAGGTATTAAGAGATTTTTAAAATGCTTAACATTAGACTATATTATTTTAAAAGATATATGAGATAAAATGTGCAAGATTTTAAGATGAAATTTTTTTTTCTGGTATAGAAATGGAATTTATTTATGATTTTTATTGTTTGTAAGACTGCTAAAGTATCGGATTATGCATTAAGAAAAAGTTTTTTTTCCTTTTTTTTCTATATAAGTAGGAAGAATGAATTTAATTTAATTGGTATTGAGAATTTATAAAAGGGAGGTTGTTGAATTGGAGCAAAGGGAGTTAAAGAACATGTGGGAGCTTTGAACTTTATAATTTGTTAGTTTATTTTAGCATATGTTTGTTAGATGCTATACCCTGTTTTTGCTCTGGGAAGTCAGGGGTGGGGTGGGGAGGGGGGGATAAGGGAGTGGGGGAAAGTGATGAATAGAGAAATGTCTTAGCAGAAGAAAGTGTATTCTAGAATATAGGAGTTGCTCAGATACTAAAGGAGGAAAATATTTCACAGCAAAGAAGTTAGAAAGGAGAGAGGAGGAGGGGGTAGGAAGAGGAGAGGGAGGGAGAGGAATGGAAGAAAGGAGAGGAGGAAGGGAAGGGAAGGGGACAGGAGTAGGAGTGAAGGCAAGAAGGGGGAAAAGAAGAGAGAAGTGGGGGAAAGGAAAAGGAAGTAGGATGAGGTGGGAGAAGAGGTAGGAGGGAAGAGGAGGGAGGGACGGGAAAGAAAGGAGGAGGAGAAGAAGGTTTGTTGTGGAATGAGGGAAGAAGAAGAAGAGCAACTCCGAATATAATTAAAATGTTTTATTTTAATGCTTTCTTTAAGGGAAACATGTATATGGAGGATTTCTTATGTATAAGAAAATGTATAATTTATGTGGGGAAGGGGAAGGGTGGGGGGGGAGAAAATTGTTTGTATTTCTTATAAAACTTTTTAATAAAAAAACAAAAAAAAAACAAAGGTGGGGGCTGAGTTTCTGCCTCCCTTTTAGCAGAAATATTCTGCCCTTTTAATATTTTCTAAAATATCTCATTTTCCTAGGAGAGGGGTGGGTGTTAACTTCCTACAGTTGGATGAGAAAGAAAATGTTTTTACTCAGTACTGGTTGCTTAACTCCTCAGAAACATAACTTGAAATCAATTATGTTAAGGGAGGAATTTTTACTTTAGATCATATTAATGTCAAAGCTGAAAGCTGTTCAATGACCATAATTTCACTTGAGCTGAGAATTATATTTCCCTCAAAATTGTGCCTCCATTTTTTTTCTACTTTTATTTTGAATTAGTAGGATTGTCCATTAAAATAATTTTGGGAAAAAATGCTGTCTCTGTCAGAATATTCATGACTGGGAAGACAAGGTAACAAGGTCAGCCAATGAATAGGCATGGCAACAGATCAGCCAATGGGTTTAGGTTTTTAGGTTTTATTTGATTTATATACCGCCCTACTCCCGAAGGACTCAGGGCGGTGAACAGCCACAAGATAAAACACATAAATACAAAATTTAAAAGCAAAATAAAACCGAATTAAACAATGTGGCCCAAGACAGATTTAAAACACCCCAATAATTAAGAACAGATTAAAATTTACATCTTAAAAGGGAAAAAGGGAAAGTTAGGCCAGGCCAGCCTGATGGAATAAAAAGGTCTTGAGAGCACGGCGGAAGGTGTGCAGATCCAGGATCCTCCATATCTCCAGGGGGAGCTCATTCCAGATAGTAGGTGCCCCCACAGAGAAGGCTCTCCTCCTGGGGGCCGCCAGTCTACATTGTTTGGCCGACGGCACCCGGAGGAGCCCCTCTCTATGAGAGCGTACCGGCCGGTAGGAGGCTACTGGTGGCAGCAGGAGGTCCCGTAGATACATGGGAGATGAAACAGTTTGGAGTCTGGGCGTGGCTCAGCTCTGTGTCTGTGCAAAATTGAAAATTGAAACTGGAAGGAAGCTGGGCGTGGCTCAGCTCTGTATGTGTGCTGAGAACTGAAATTAGTCTGCTGTACTTTGCTTGTGTTTTGCTTGTAACAGCTACCACGTTGAAAGAAATCTGCTGTTGGTATTGTAAATTTACTTCATGTGTTATTATGTATATAAAGAAGTTAATGAATCCTGCTGCATCAGTCTGCCTGTGTGTGCTTTCTGGATTTGAATTTTGCAACGAACTCTCTAATTAAGCTGCAAGACTGCCTGTGTTTAAAAGGAGAAACAAGGCAGAGAAGGCTTGCAGGATGGCTGCTGTTGAATTTAAAGAGAGCTCTCTGCCTTGTTTGGGACAGAAGAATTATATAATTTGGGCTGCAAAGCTGGAATGTTTTCTGAAGGCTAAGGAGCTGTGGGATATTGTTGTTGTTAGATCATGCGCAAGGAAAGAAGACGTGACCAGCTCGATACATTTAGTAACTTTATTGCAACAGTAACAAGACTGGCGCTGCGCTGCCGGAGCTCTCCTTATATTCGCTCCGGCAGACGCACCGCCCCTAAGACAGCTATTCAAACTTCCCGCCCAAGGCTGGCAGCCAATCCAGACGGGTGTCCTTATAAGGACATAATACTCCTCCCCTCCAGTTCTTAGTCTGTCCATCAATCACGTAATCGCGCAGGTATGCGGGGCATCGTGAAGTCCTAGATGACCTGCGCAGTCCCATTCTGGTTTGGCTGTCTTCATGGACAGAGGGAGCTCCTGCGTCTCCCGGTCCCCTCTCGGGAACCGGGTAGGATCCGGCCGTTGAGTGCATGGGCTGGGTTCCCACGCCTCCGGCCGGGTCTCAGACCTCCGCCCGCTGGCGTGCTGGTCTTCTTCTCTGCCTGGGTTGTGGATTACTTGCCACTGGCTGTCATCGCCGCCCGGTACGGAACTACTGAACCCCGGTAAGTCTCTAATGTCCCATTTGTCTTTTACCAGTTCGGTGGTGGCTGGTTCCGGTCGGGAGTTCGGGTCTCCCGGCTCCCTCTGGTTCTGGTCCAGGTGTCCCTCGGTTGAGGTCGGTGCCCTCCCTTGGTGACTGCCGGGACGTGGTGGCTCTTGTCCGACTTCGCCAGGGTGGTGCTGGCCTCCTCCGCAGGGGTGGTGTAGGCCCTCTCCGCCGGGGCGGCATTCCCCGGGTGGTCGATGATGTCTGCTGTCGCTTTGCTGGAGTTGGCCGTCCCTGTCGGGTTGGTGCAGGCCTCCCTCACGGGGGTGGTGTAGGCCTTCCCCGCAGGGTTGGTATGCGTCTTGTCTGGGGTGGGGTTGGTCTACTTGGTAGGGTTGCTGTAGGTCTCGCTTCCCGGTGGGTTGGGTGCCGACCTTGCTGGGGCGATGTGGAACTCCCTCTGTGGTCGGGTACCGGTCTACTGGCTCCTTTCGATGGGGGTCTCCCTTCTCGGGGTGTTGTTGGCCGACCTCCCCAGGGCGTTGTGGGGTGCGGCTGACCTCTGGGTTCCGGTCTACTGTCCCCCGGTTGCAGATCGGTTGGTCTCTGGGCCCGGGGTGTCGACGGCCGCCCTCACCGGGGTGTTGCGGGGTGCCCCCCGTGGATGGTCCCTGGTCTACTCGCACCACATCTCGATCAGTGCTCTCTCTGGGTGGCGGTCCTACCTCGGCGGGGTGTGGTGATCCTTCCTCGACGGGGTGTGGTAGGCCTACCTCGTCGGGGTGTTGCCGGCCTACCCTGTCTGGCTGAGGCAGGCCTACCTCTTCGGGGTGTTGCAGGCCTACCTCGTTGGGTTGGTTTTCTTCCATTCCCTTCCACCTTTTCCGGAGCTGGTCAATGTGACATCTACAGACCTGTCCATCTTCCAGCTCTACCCGATAGGACTTCGGGCCGGTTGTGCTCTCGATCTTCCCCTTCAGCCATTTCAGAGAGCAATGAAAATTCAAAGCAAAAACTGGGTCTCCTATGGCGAAGGTGCGAAGTTGGCGGCTGGCGGTTGCGGGTACCTCTGAGTCATATTGAGGGTGCAGTCTGTCCAGTGATGACCGGAGTCACCACTGCCCATCAACAGCTCCGCCGGGCATTTTCTTGTGGTGGCATGCAGGGTGATGTGTTGGGTGAGGAGGAAGTTATCAATCCACTCCTGCCAATCACCCGTGCCCATTTTGGTGAGTGCTTCCTTGGTGAGCCTCACCATCCATTCCGCCTGCCCATTTCCCACCAGCCTGTACGGTGCTGAGAGGGCATGGCAGATGCCCAGTCCAGCCAGGAATGCCTCCATGGCCAAAGATGTGAGTTGGGGCCCGTTATCAGAAACCAACACGTCCGGCAGTCCATGGGTGGCGAAGAGTCGGCGCAGGGCCCGGATCGTCGCTTCTGTTGTGGTAGATGCCATGGGTACCACCTCGAGCCACTTGGAGAAGGCGTCAATGACAATAAGTAGGTGGCGCCTCTGCATCGGACCCACGAAGTCGATGTGGATCCTCGACCAGGGGCTGCTGGGGGCCTCCCACTTCGTCGGTTCGGCTTGGGGTGGCGCTGAACGTACTTCTTGGCATGGGTCACATCTGGAGACCCATTCCTCGATGTCTCTGTCCAGTGATGGCCACCAGACGTAACTCCGTGCCAGGGCTTTCATGCGGACAATGCCGGGGTGCCCGTTGTGCAACGTTTCTAGTGTTCTTCGTTGCAGAGTGCTGGGAATCAGCACTCTGTCTCCCCATAGTAAACAGCCTCTCATGGTGGACAGCTCCTTTTGCTTTCTGGCGAAGGTGCTGAATTTCTCCTCTGCCTTCTCCGTCGGCCACCCTCTGACGATCCAGGACTTGACTTGGCGGAATGTGGGGTCCTTTTGTGTGTGGACGGCCACATCTGCAGATGTGACTGGGCAGCTGTTGTCGTTGTCGATGTGGAAGAGGTCGAGCGTGGGAGCTGGGTCTTCCACTGGGTCTTTTGATGGGCATCTGCTCAGCGCGTCGGCGTTCCCAATGGACGTGCCTGGCTGGTGCGCAAGCCTGTATGAGTAGCCGGCTAGAAAGATGGCCCATCTTGTCATTCGCGGGGACATGAAGGTCGGGGTTGATTGGTCGCCTGCGAGGAGCCCCAGCAGTGGCTTGTGGTTGGTCACTATGGTGAAGCTCCTCCCGTAGACGTACTCGTGGAATTGTCTGACTCCTGCGACGATAGCCAGAGCCTCTTTGTCCAGCTGGCTGTAATTGCATTCCGCGCTGGACATCGTCTTGGAGAAGTATGCTATAAGGACTTCTGAGCCATTCGGTAGTTCATGGCTGAGTACTGCTCCACCCCATATGGTGATGCGTCGCAGGTGAGCTTGATTGGGAGCGTCTCATTGTATTGTATGAGGACGCTTTTGGATGTTAAAAGTCCTTTGATGGCCCGGAATGCTGCTTCCTCCTCTTGGTCCCACTTCCAGGAAGCCGCTTTCCCCAGTAGGCGGTGGAGTGGCTCAGCAATCGTAGCTTTCTGTTTGAGGAATATGGCATAAAAGTTCAGCAATCCAAGGAATGCCTGAAGTTCCGTCTTGTTTTTTGGGCTGGGAGCTTCATGGATAGCTTTAACTTTTGATTTGGTGGGGTGGATGCCTGTGCCATCTATGAGATAGCCCAGGAACTCGACCTCCTGGACCCCTAAGATGCATTTATCTCTCCTGACTCTCAAACTCTTTGCCTTGAAGCGCTGCAGGACAAGCCTGAGTCTTTCAAGGAGTTGGGCTTTGGAATCTCCAGAGATTAGTACATCGTCGAAGTACGGCACCACCCCTGGAACGCCATGAAGAAGGCGTTCCATCATTCATTGAAAAATTCCTGGGACAGCGCTGACTCCAAATTGGAGACGGTTACATTTGAATGCCCCCCTGTGAGTAACGATCGTTTGGGCCTCCGCCGTTTTTTTGTCCACTGGCAGCTGCTGGTAAGCCTGGGCCAGGTCCAGTTTGGTAAAAATAGATCTCTAAGTTGTTCCACCATTTCTACTTGCAAAGTTTTATAATACACTGCGGTCAAACCGTCCGTTCCAGGAGCTTTAGCTGTTTTTAATTGTTTAATTGCTACTGTTATCTCCTCCTCTTTTATAGGATAATTCATTCTTTCCTTTTGTTGGTCAGTGATTTTGGTAACTCTTTTATTATCTAGGTATTTTTCTATAAGTCCATTCTGCACATCCTCTTTAGCATATAGTTTAGTATAATAGTCCACAAAAGCTTCTTTAATTATTTTTTGTTGAAAAATTTCTTTCCCTCCGATATCAATACTATCAATAGTCCGTATACTCTGTTTTTTCCTCAATGTATAGGCCAACCATCTGCCCGGTTTATTGGCGTTACAAAATGTATTATGCTTCGCATATTGTAAATTTGTTGCAACTTGTTCCGCCATAAGCATTTGAAATTGGTCTTTCAAAAGTTTTATAGCACCACGTATTCTTTCATCTGTTGGGTTTTTAATAAGTAACTGCTCTTTATTCTTTATTTCTGCTTCCAGTTCAAATCTTTTCTTTTGTCGAATCAATCTATGTTTAGAGTTCATATAAATAAGCACCCCTCTCATATAAGCTTTGCTTGCATCCCACACAATTTCAATTGGGGTACCTTTATTCAAATTTATTTCAAAAAATTCTTTCAAGTGCTTTTTAAGTTCTATTATATTTTTTTCATATCTGAACAAGTTCTCATTTAGTCTCCAAGAACGTCTTTCAGTCTTGCCTGTCTCAATTTCTATCCATACTGGGCTATGGTCAGTCAAAGTTCTTGGAAAAATCTTTGTTCTTTTTGTCTTGATAAGTAGATCGTCTGACAACAAAATAAAGTCAATCCTAGAGAAGGATCTGTGTCTGTCAGAAAAAAAAGTGTAGTCCAATTCATTTGGATTATGTATTCTCCAAATGTCTTTTAATTCCAGGTCTTCTTTCATATCAAAAAAGGTCTGTGGTAATCTAATCCTGGACTTCGCCAAACTCTTTTTATCTAATTTAGAGTCAATTACTCCATTCCAGTCTCCCATAATTAAAATAGATCTGTAGTCCCATTGCAGTATTTTAGTATGTAGCATTTTATAGAAGTGGTCCTGTTGTTGATTGGGAGCATAAATTCCAATCAGAAGAATTTGGCCATTTGCTGTGAGCAACTCAATTGCCACAAACCTTCCATCTTGGTCTGCTTCTATAACTTTAGCTGTTAACTTTTTATTTACATAAATAACCACACTGTTCTTTTTTTGCGAAGTTGAAGATATAAAATGTGTTCCTAATTTGGAATTTATCAAATAATTTTGATCTTGAGTTGTGATATGCGTTTCTTGTAAACAAATTATATCATTATTAAATTGTTTCAAATATGCAAATATTTTCTTCCTTTTCTGTGCTGAATTCAACCCATTCACATTCCAAGATAAGCACTTAATTGTCATCTTTATCTTTCTTGGAGCAAAGAGCAGAATAACCGAATATCTTCCAGAATCTTCGGTCTCGCTCTCCCCATGGCTCCAGTCTCTTGTGTAGTACTCTTAGCTCCCTTTTTATCTTGTCTTTCCTGTTGTTGCTTTTCTTTAAGTTGCTTAGATTTAGCTCGAGTTATACGCTGATCCTTGACTTCAACCATCCGAACCGGGTCCAAAATTGGAGAGGATTCCAACAAAGGCTCATCCAAAAAACCTCCTTCAGCGCCCTGCATTTCCTCTGGTTCCTGCTTAGACTGTTCTTGCACTTCTTGTTGAGGTTGCTTCTTGTCACTCTCCTTAATCTCCAGAACTGTAGATGTACATGGAGATGGTGTTCTTTCTTTAAGGATAGTAGTATAAAAATGCTCCGCCTTCTCCACGGTATTCAAACGATGTCTTTCTCCCTTATATCTCAAAATTATACCAGTTGGGGCATCCCACCGAAATGGTATCTGTTGATTTTGCAGTTCTTTAACAAGAAAACCAAAATCTTTTCTGGTTTTCAGCATTTTAGGTGGTAATTCTTTGTAAATTCCAATTTGTGAACCCCCCACTTGCACAGTAGTATGAAAAGATTTTTGCAGGATATCATTTCTTATTGCTCTGTCGGTAAAATATATGACCACATCTCTAGGCAATTGTCTTTGTCTGGCGACCCAAGAATTCACTCTGTAAATTTTATCTATTTTGAAAAAAACCACATCAGGATTAATTTTTAAGATCACAGCCAGAGCATCAGCGCAGACCTGTCTCAAGTCCTGTCTGTCATCTTCTCTGATCCCTCGAAGCCTTATTGCGAATTCCATTGCCCTGAATTGCATCATAACAATTTCGTTTTCGACTCTCTGCATTTTATCATCAACATCAGAAATTTTATAATCATTGTCTTTCATCTTAACATTGACTTCTGATTTAAATTCTTCCACTTTAGAATCAACTTTAATAATAAATTCTGCAAGGCAGACGCCACCTCTGATATTTTTTTGGTCACTTTGCTTTGATTCTGTTTCACCATATCTTTAATTTCATTAATTTCCTGCATAATTTCCTGTTGAGACTTTTGGAGTTTATCATCTATTTCCTGTTGGGATTTTTCAAATTTATCATCCAAAGCTTTAGAAATAAATTCTTTTAAATCTCCCACATCAAAATCTTTTTTCTGAGTCTGTAGCTGTTGAGCAGGGGGAAGCTGCGTTACATGTTTATGTGTGGGGGATCCCCCCCCTGCTGCCTTCCCTTCTTGCTTCTTTGAGGCCATCCTGCCACGTAGGCTAGTTTTTCTGAGAAGGGAAGTTCCTTTTCCTTTCCCACCTCCACAGAGACTTCTAAAAAAGTCCCCCAGATTTAATCAAATAGGAACTGAGGTAAAACAAAGTCAAGTATTAAAAAGGGTGAAGTTTTTCTCTTGTTTCTCTTATTACAAGCGAAGCAACTTTGTAGCAACTTAGTAACTTTGTAACAAAGCAAGATGACTTCACCAATCCACACTCGCTGGCTCGTTAACTCTAAAACCGAGCGCCATGTTTTTTCAAATCACTTTCACTCATTCAGATTTTTTTCCTTGAGTTAAAGAATCAACAAAGCACTAATACTTGCAGTTCAGAGTTTCAGAGTCCAAGTAAATTTTCGCTATTTATTGAGGTTGGTTTCTTTCGCTTTAAATGTTTCCTGCAGCCGGCTTGTTCTGCAGAGGCAGAATCGTCCCACGCCGCTCGGAGCTTCAGCAGGTTGGAAGGGAGCCGCGACTGTTTCCTCCCCAGAAACAATTCCCTGGGGGGTTACAGGGGCTCGACCTGTGCCCTGCGACCTCTCCTTCAATAATCCGGTGGATTTTGAAGTTTTCGAGCCGCTTCTCGATCGCGAAGCGGCTCTACAAGAGGCGGGGCTGACGGTCCTTCAAAAGGCACCGCCGTCGCCGAAGACAAGGAAACCGGAAGTCCGAGACGGTTACATTTGAATGCCCCCCTGTGAGTAACGATCGTTTGGGCCTCCACTGTTTTTTTGTCCACTGGCAGCTGCTGGTAAGCCTGGGCCAGGTCCAGTTTGGTAAAAATTGAGCCAGTCCCTAGGGAATGCAGCAGATGCTGCACCACTGGGACTGGGTATGTGCTCTGCGGCAACGCCTTATTGATTGTACACTTATAGTCGGCGCAGATGCGCACAGATCCATCATGCTTCATTGGGGTCACAATGGGGGTTTCCCATGAAGCATGATCGATAGGTTCCAGAACGCCTTGAGCGATCAGCTTATCTAGCTGAGCATCTACTTTTGGCCGCAAGGCAAATGGAACCCGGAGGGGCTTCAGCCTAATTGGGGTGATTCCCTTGTCCAGATTAAAGGAGATTGGCTTTCCCACAAATCTACCAAGCTTACCATTGAAGACTTCCTGGAACTCTTCGATGAGGTTGTCGAGTTCGTCCTTCTGAATCTGGTGGATGCCTCCGATTGATAGCCCTAGTGGTTTGAACCACTCCACTCCCAGCAGGTTCTGTGGCGGCTGTGTTCCACGACTGTGATGGGAAGGTTGCCTTGGAATTGCTTGAACTCGATGCAGAGTGTGGTTCTGCCCAGGACACCGATGGGATTCCCGCTGAAGTCCACTAGCCTTGCCCGCAAAGGCTTCAACTGGTTCTTCTCACAGGCTGGCTTCAGGCGTTTCAGTTGCTGCCAGTCCATAATGGAATAGATGGAGCCTGAATCTACTTCCATTGTGCACGGTGACCCCTCTGCCAGCAGTGTCACATTGAATTTAGTGGCACCGTCGTCGCTTCTGTGAGCGATTGTGGTTTGGTGCACCACTCTGCTGCGAGGGTATTCCTCGTCTCTGCGCCTGGACTAGTACGAGGACCGTTTGGATGTCCTCTGGGTATCTTTGCGATTTTCACGGAATCTTGGCCTGGGTGGTTCGGGAGCTGGATCTGCTGCTCTGCAGGCCTCGGCTATGTGTCCCCTCTTCAAGGAGCGATGGCAGGTTGCGTCCCTCCATCTGCAGTTTGCTCTGGGGTGGTCACCTTTGCAGCTGCTGCAGCGTTCCCCCTGGTCACCATGTTGGGGATTTTCCCACCTGGGGGGGCGGGAAACCTTGTGTACGGCCATTTCCTCATCAGATTTGGATGGCGTGGTGGAGTCATCTGAGGAGTTTGGGCCTGACTTGTGGATCTTGTGGATCCCCCTCGCCTTCACCATTGCGGCAGCAGCTTTCTCGGAAGTCTCAGCGGCTGTGGCTTCTTCAAGGACTTCCTTGAGTGGGATCCTCTTGCGGCTCAGGAACTTCTTCTGGAGACCCACATCCCGCATCCCGAAGACGATGCGGTCTCGGATGGCGTTGTCAATGTTGTCAAATTCGCAGTTGGCAGCAATTTGACGAAGTGCGGCCACAAACTCCTTGATGGATTCAACTTCCCGTTGATTTCTCTGCTGGAAGGTGAATCTGTTTGCATTCGGGGTGCCTGTGGGTGCATAGTGTTCCTGCAGGACTTCCTGCAGGTCACTCCAGGACATCTCCTCAATATCTCTGGGCGCCACGAGGTCGATGGCCATCTCTAGAACATCAGAACCGCAGTGGGCCAGGAACAGGGCTCTCTTGCGCTCGTCATCGAGGTTTTGGTAGCCATTTCCTTGGAGGAATTGCCGGAATCTGACCATATACGACCTCCATTTCTCTCTTGCCAGGTCAAATGGGCTCAGCGATGCAATCAGTGCTTGCGGGGCTGCCATTCTGTAGGGTGCCGCGGTTGGGTGACTTCAGCTCGGTTAAGGCGATCGTGCCACGCGTCTTGCTCAGGTTCTCTTCTCTAGTCCTTCGTCACCAGTGTTAGATCAGGCGCAGGGAAAGAAGACGTGACCAGCTCGATACATTTAGTAACTTTATTGCAACAGTAACAAGACTGGCGCTGCGCTGCTGGAGCTCTCCTTATATTCGCTCCGGCAGACACACCGCCCCTAAGACAGCTATTCAAACTTCCCGCCCGAGGCTGGCAGCCAATCCGGATGGGTGTCCTTATAAGGACATAACAGTTGTTAATCCACACCAAGCACCTTTAGCAGCTGCAGAGCAGAAGCAGTATGATAAAGCAACGGCTTATATAATCTTAAATTTAGAAGATGAACAATTTCTCAATGTAGCTGATTTAAAGATTGCAAAGGAAGTCTGGATGAAGTTGAGAAGAGTGCATGAGAGTGTGTCAGCATGCAATATTGTACAATTATCAAGAAAATTATACAGAGCCTGTTTGCAACCAGGAGAATCTATGGAACAGCATTTTGTACAAATGCAAACTTAGTTTGTGGAGTTAGAACAGCATGGAATGCAGTTTCCTGAATCTCAGAAAGTGCTGCTGGTGTTAAACAGTCTGGATGAAACATGGGACATTGTTTCTGCAGTTTCTGAGTGCAAACCAGAGCAGGAGTTGTGTTTGGAGCCCTTAAAGCTTGTTTGATTGCTGCTGAGAACAAGCACCATTTTATAAAGAGCCATGAAGAGAAATTCCTGAGGTGGGGACCCAAGGAGCAGAGAGAGAAGTGCAACAGAAAATTCCACAGACTGGATGTCTGCAAAGAGATAAGTAACCGTAGAAGAGATCAGATTACAGCCCAGCAACAGAGATGGTGCTTCATTTGTGATGAAAAAACACATTTAAAGAAGAACTGTTTGCAAAGAAAAAGCTGTTTGCAAGGAAGAAATTATTTGCAAAACAGGAACTGTTTGCAAGGAAAAGCAGCTAATGGACAAGTTGCTGTTGCAAAAGTCAGCTATTGCAATAGCAGAGACAAATGGTTGATAGACAGTGGGGCAAGTCAAACAATTGTTAATAACTCTAATTTTTTTATTTTTATTTTTTATTTTCAATTTACATAACAATAAACACTTTTAACAGTACTGTGTCATGTGTCTCTTACAGGTATTTACATTTTTTCCTATACATTTTTGTTTCTCTGTTCTAACCAGCTATACCACTTATCCCACACCTCATAAAATTCTGTTTCTTCCTTGCCTTTCATTTCTAATGTGAGCCTATGCTTCTCAGCACATTCTAGTATCTTGTATATAATCATCTCATTGGCTGGTATATTTTCTAGTTTCCAACATTGAGCATAGACAATTCTCGCTGCTGTTACGATGTGTAAAATAATGTATTGGAGTTGTTTCTTGATCTTTCGGTTAATCCCTCCTAATAAAAATAGTTCAGCTTTGAATTAAATTGGTTCTCCTGTTATCTCCTGCAGCCATCTCCTTATCTGTTCCCAATATTTTTTTGCTTTGGGGCATTGCCACCACATGTGATAAAATGTTCCATCCTTGTGCTTGCACTTCCAGCACTCCATTTTCATAATTGTATACATTTTAGCCAATCTCACCAGTGTTAAATGCCACATATAAAACATTTTGTACAGATTTTCTTTGTATACAGTTGACAGTGTTTATTTATTTATTTATTTATTTATTTATTTATTTATTTAATTTGTATACCGCCCTTCTCCCAGAAGGGACTCAGGGCGGTGAACAGCCAAAATTAAAAAACATACAAATACAAAAGTTAAGATAATTAAAAAGAATTAAATCACTAGCTTCCCAATTTAAAACCCCCAAATCCATAAAATTTAAGATCCCAATTTAAAAACCATTTAGGCTAGGCCGGCTTGATGGAATAAAAACGTCTTCAGGGCTTTACGGAAGGTCCGGAGGTCCGGGATCAATCGTATTCCAGGAGGCAGCTCATTCCACAGGGCAGGTGCCCCCACAGAGAAGGCTCTCCCCCTGGGGGCCGCCAGCCAACATTGCCTGACTGACGGCACCCTGAGGAGGCCCTCTCTGTGAGAGCGTATTGGCCGGTGGGAGGTTATCGGTAGCAGCAGGCGGTCTCGCAAATACCCTGGCCCTAAGCCATGGAGCGCTTTAAAGATGAGAACCAACACCTTAAAGCGCACCTGTAAGGCCACCAGGAGCCAATGCAGCTCGCGCAGGAGAGGTGTTACGTGGGAGCGCCACGTCGCTCCCACCATCACCCGCGCGGCCGCATTCTGCACCAGCTGGAGCCTCCGGGTGCTCCTCAGGGGGAGCCCCATGTAGAGAGCGTTGCAGTAGTCCAGGCATGACGTGACCAAGGCATGAGTGACTGTGCACAAGGAGTCCCGATCCAGAAAGGGGCACAATTGGCGTATCAGGCGAACCTGATAAAAAGCCCCCCTGGTCACGGCCGTCATATGCTCTTCTAAAGACAGCCGTGTGTCCAGGAGGACGCCCAAGTTGCGAGCCCCCTCTGTGGGGGTCAGTGACTCACCCCCAATAGCCAGTGATGGCACCAGCTGGCTATACCGGGACGCCGGCATCCACAGCCACTCAGTCTTGGAAGGGTTGAGCCGAAGCCTGTTCCTCCCCATCCAGACCCGCACAGCCTCCAGACACTGGGACATCACTTCGAGGGCATCATTGGGGTGGTCTGGGGTGGAGATGTACAGCGGAGTATCATCAGCGTACAGATGGCATCGCACCCCAAAACCACGGATGATCTCACCCAGCGGCTTCACATAAATGTTGAACAGGAGCGGCGAGAGGACCGACCCTTGCGGCACCCCGCAAGCAAGGCACCTCGAGGTCGACCTCTGCCCTCCTGCCAACACAGACTGCAACTGGTCAGAGAGATAGGAGGAGAACCACTGCAACACAGTGCCTCCCACCCCCAATCCCTCTAGCCGGTGCAGCATCATACCATGGTCGATGGTATCAAAAGCCGCTGAGAGATCTAATAGGACCAGGACAGAGGAGCAACCCCTGTCCCGAGCCCTCCAGAGATCATTCACCAACGTGACCAATGCCGTTTCTGTGCTGTACCCCTGCCTGAAGCCCGACTGGTACGGGTCCAGATAGATAGCTTCATCCAGGTGCCAGGAAAGCTGTCGTGCCACCACACTCTCAATAACCTTCGGCACAAAACGAAGATTGGAGACCGGATGGTAGTTAGCTAATTCAGCCGGGTCCAGGGAAGGCTTCTTGAGGAGGGGCCTCACCACTGCCTCTTTCAAGGCGGGAGGCAAGAAACCCTCACTCAGAGACAATTTATAATCCTCTGGAGCCAACCTTGTGTTACCTCCCGGGTGGCCAGTACCAGCCAGGAGGGGCACGGGTCCAATAAACATGTGGTTGCGTTTAACCTCCCCAGAATCCTGTCCACGTCCTCAGGAGTCACAGGGTCGAACTCATCCCAGGTAACATTCTCAAGACCAGCCTCAGTCACCCTGCCGGGATCTACCCAGTCAGAGTCCAGGCCTTCCCAAATCTGAGCGATTTTATCATGCAGATACTGTGCAAAATCCTCAGCCTGCCCTTGCAAGGGGTCTTCCCATGCTCCCTGATGTAGGAGGGAGCGAGTCACCCTAAACAAGGCGGCTGGGCGGTTATCTGCCGATGCAATAAGAGCGGAAAAGTGGTTACGCTTTGCCGCTTTTATCGCCACTAGCTAGGACTTAATATGAGACCTAACTAGTGTTCAGTCGGATTCAGAGCAACTAGCCCTCCAACCCCTCTCTAGGCGTCTTTTCCGGCGCTTCATCTCCCTCAGCTCCTCGGAAAACCAAGGGGCTGGGCAGGTTCGGCGTCGGGTCAGAGGCCGCAAAGGCACGACTCGGTCCAGAGCACTGGCGGCCGTCCTATCCCAGCCACCAGATCTTCAGCCGAGTCGTGAGCCAGAGTTTCAGGAATTGGCCCAAGCTCCCTCTGGAACCTATCAGGATCCATCAGGCACCTGGGGCGGAACCACCTGGTCGGTTCCACCTCCCTGCAGTGGGGTGCAGCGGTCAAAAAGTCCAGCCTCAGGAGAGAATGGTCCGACCATGATAGGGGTTCAGTAACTATATCCCCTATATCCAGACCACTCCACCACTGACCAGAGATAAAAACCAAGTCCAGAGTGTGTCCTCCCGCATATAATTTTTGCTCCATAATTTTTCCCATTCCTCTAATTTTATATTACAGCCTATATTTTGTGCCCATGCTATCATTGGACCTTTCACTATTTCTTCTTTCATTTCTACCTCCAACAAATAGTTAAATGCTTTTGTTATGAATTTTTCTTCTTTGCCTGTCAAAATTTGGTCCAATTGTTGTGGTGCCCCTTGGATTCCATATTCTTCCATATCTTTTCTGTATCTCAACTGTGTCTGCAGGTATGGCCACCAGTCTATAATTATATCCTGTTCTTTTAATTCTTCATTTGGTTTAAGGTTCCCCTGGCTATCTAATAATTCTTTATATCTTATCATCTTTTTTTATCCAATGTATTCAGGTAAATCGTTGCCTCCATGGGCAAAACCCAACTTGGCAGTTTCATATAATGTTTCCTTTTCACTTTTCCCCATATCCATATCAGCACATCTCTCATTTGATGCCGGTAGAAATATGAATGTGCCTTATTGCATTTATCCCATAGGAAGGCATGCCATCCTGCCTGTAGATCATGTTGAGAGGCAGAATGGAGTGTTACAAACAATGAAGGACTCACTGCTGGAGGATTTTGGTCTGAGCAGGTCGTATTGAGGTGAAGCCATGTTGACTGCTATCTATTTAATTAATAGGCTGTGAAGTTCCTCTATTAATGATACTCCATATGCAGTGCTATATGGGAGAAAACCATCTCTGGCACATTTAAGAGTTTTTGGAAGCAATGCGTGGGTGCATATTCCAAAAGCAATTAGAAGAAACGGACAACCAAAGGCTAGAAAGCTCAGGTTTATGGGCCATGAGCCAGGTTCAAAAAGCTATCGCTTTAGAGATGGGAGCAAAAGAATAGTCATTTCAAGGTCTGCTAGTTTTGCAGACAAAATTGGAACAGAATTGATGCAAATTTATGGAACGATTCATTTAGTGACATGATCCACTTAGTGATGGTAACGCACTTAGTGATGGTAACTAACTTAGTGACGGTGTCAGCGTTCAGGGAGGAGAAACTGAAAAAGCTGAAAAAGATATGAAGAAAGAGAGGGTTGAAGCACAGGAGCAGTCAATGCCACGCAGGTCAGAGCGATGGAACAAAGGGATTCCACCTGACAGGTATTCTGCTAGTAAAGTTAAGGTATGTAATGTATGGTATGAGCCAAGAAACTATAAGGAAGTATTGGCATTACCTAAATTTGAACAAATAAAATGGAAAGAAACCATGGACAAAGAAATGAAATCCATGGATGAACATAAAGTGTTCACATCTATGACTT
The DNA here is from genome assembly GCF_059756535.1 of Pantherophis guttatus. Lineage (NCBI taxonomy): Eukaryota > Metazoa > Chordata > Lepidosauria > Squamata > Colubridae > Pantherophis > Pantherophis guttatus. Next base: position 113,130,425 of record NC_142065.1, on the reverse strand, counting down.
TGCCACAGGAGGTAAGTGAAGAAAAGTGAAGAAGAAAAAGAAAGTACTGTCCAATAATGAGGTACAATATAAAGCAAGGTTAGTGGCACAAGGTTTTTCACAGATGAAAAATGTGCACTATGATGAGGTATTTGTGCCTATAGTAAAGAGTGAAAGCATCAGGCTGGCACTAGTGTTGGCAGTGGCACATGGCCATAAAATTTGGCATTTTGATATAACCACGGCATTCCTCAATGCAGAATTAGAGGAGGAAATTGACATGGTTCAAGCACCAGGGTATGAAAGCAAAAGGCCTAACATGGTGTATAAATTGAACAAAGCCATTTATGAGCTGAAACAATCAGCCAGGAATTGGAATATCTCTCTAGATACTGCATTGAAAGGTCTTGGGTTCAAGAGTTGCAAGGCTGATGATTGTATATACACTGGAAAGTTACAAGGTGGGGATTGTCAACTATTAGCATTTGTGGATGATCTTTGTTTCATTGCAAAGGATGTATCACAGGTAAAAGAATTTGCTAATAAGTTAGAGAAGAAATTTGAACTAAAGAATTTGGGAAAAATACAAAATTATCTTGGTGTGGAGATACAAAAGACTGAGAAAGGTGGTTATGTTCTCAGTCAAAGAAGAAAAATTGAACAGTTGTTGGAGAGACATAACATGAAAGATTATAATACTGCTCCAACACCTATGAGCACAGATTTTCATAACAGTTTGGGTGAGGATGAAAGTGAAGCCTGTGATCAAGAGATATATCAATCAGCAATAGGGAGCCTGTTATATCTGTCACAGTGGTCCAGACCAGACATAGCTTGTGCAGTAAACATTTTGAGTCGCTTTACTGCTGCACCAATGCAATTGCATTGGTTGGATGTAAAAAGGGTTCTCAGGTATTTGAAGGGAACTGTGAATTTGGGTCTTCAAATATAGGTCTCTGAAGAATTAAAATTGAAATGCTATGTTGATAGTGATTATGCAAATGATGTAAAAACCAGAAAGTCCAATCCTGGGATTGTGGTACTGTTTGGAGGGGCTTTAATTGGTTGGAAGTCCAGGAAGCAAACAACTGTAGCCATTTCAACTGTGGAGGCAGAATTTATTGCTTTGTCTGAACTCTGTTCAGAGGTAACCTGGTATGTACAGCTGTTACAGGATTTAAATATAAAGGTAAATGAAGCTGTAACAGTGTATGAGGATAATGCTCCCCTGCATTAAAATGGCAGCAGGTGACAGAGTAAAGAATAGATGAAATCATGTGGACATTAAATATTGTAATGTCAGGGAAACCATCAAATGTAAATTGATTAGCTTGCTTCATTGTTCTTCAGAGGACAATTTCGCAGACATAATGACCAAACCATTGGGTGGAGTGCACCATGGGAAGAGTATTTAGTTAGTTGGATTTATGTCTATTCCAGTCATGAAGGAAGGAGTATCAGAATATTCATGACTGGGAAGACATGGTAACAAGGTCAGCCAACGAATAGGCATGGTAACAGATCAGTCAATGGGAGATGAAACAGTTTGGAGTCTGGGCATGGCTCAGCTCTGAGTCTGTGCAAAATTGGACACTGAAACTGGAAGGAGGCTGGGCATGGCTCAGCTCTGTGTGTGCGCTGAGAACGGACGTTGACTTACCTGAACGTCCTTTCTCGGCGCGCTGACAGAGAATCCAAATGTTGGAAGTTCCTCAGCTTGATTGCCAGACTGGGTGAATGTTTCTTTAAGGAACGTCCTTGGCCACTCCTCCCTTGCTTGGCTAAGCTCCAGTTCATTCACGAGGTCAACAGAAGATGGTGCTGTCATGAAACAAACAATAAGAGACAAAACAGAACAGTCCTGGCCAGAAGCAGCCGAAGGGATGGGTTGGATTCTCCATCAGCACGCCGAGAAAGGACGTTCAGGTAAGTCAACGTCCGTTCTCCAGTGTGCTGCTTGGAGAATCCAAATGTTGGGATATACCCAAGCTAGTCAGAAGTAGGGTGGGAGGCTGCGTCATCCCAGGAGGAAACAGCCAGGACAGACTGTAGTACTCGACGACCAAATGAAGCTTCAGCCAATGCAAAGGAGTCAATTTTGTAATGTCGAACAAAAGGTGTCAAGGTAGTCCACATTGCAGCCCTACAGATGTCAAGGATGGATGCCTGAGTAGCCCAAGCCGCTGAAATGGCTGCGCTATGGGTAGAGTGAGGGAGGATCCTCCCCGGTAGAGGAGTCCGTCTGGTGCGATACGCTGTTACGATGCAGGCTTTGATCCAATGACCGATTGTGGATGATGAAACCTTCATGCCCAATGTAGAAGGATTGAAAGACAGGAACAAGGCTTCGGATTTACGGAAAGAAGCAGTCCGCTTGATGTACCTATGGAGAGCTCTCTTAACGTCCAAGGTATGCTATTGGTGTTCAAGATGATGGCTTGGAGCCGGACAAAAGTCAGGTAGAATCAATTCTTGGGCTCGGTGGTACAGAGAGTTTACCTTGGGTAGAAAGGAAGGATCCGTATGAAGCACCACTTTATTGGGATGGAAAACACAAAGGTCGGGTCGTACAGATAGAACCGCCAGCTCAGACACCCATCTCGCCGAAGTAATCGCCACTAAGAAGGCAACCTTGAGAGTCAGACATCGAAGAGATATAGAAGCCAGTGGCTCAAAGGGAGGTGACATGAGGGCTGAAAGTACTAATGGCAAGTCCCAAGTTGGGTATTGATGGATAGTAGGAGGACAGAGATTGGATTTTCCCAGTAAGAATGTCCGTATATGGGGATGTTGGGTCAAAGGTCGATCGTCCACAGAAGACAGAACTGTGCTAAGGGCCACCACTTGACGCCTCAGGGTATTAGGAGCGAGGCCACGGTCCAAACCTTCCTGCAGGAACACGAGAACATCAGAGGGAGATGCTGTTGTGGGATCCCGATGGGACTTGGAACACCAGGTGCAAAAGGAGCGCCAGGTGGCATCGTAGATATGGTTTGTTGAAGCACGCCTGGCAGACTGCATAGTGTGGATCACGCTAGCCAGGATATTGTCCTTCCTCAGGCAGATCCTCTCAAATGCCAGACGGTCAACTGCAACCATTGTGGGTCTGGGTGCAGGATGACCCCCTGGCTGAGAGATATCCTGTCATTGGAAATGTGCCAGGGGCGCTCCACCGAAAGGCTCCAGAGGTCCGCGTACCAGGGGCGACGCGGCCAATTGGGGGCGACCAGGATGAGATCCGCCTTCTCCTCCAACAGCTTGCGAATCACGCAAGGGATGAGCGGCAGAGGGGGGAAGGCGTAGAGCAGGCCCTGAGGCCACTCGCTTCGAAGTGCGTCGCAACCTTCTGCTCCGGGACAGGGAAACCGGGAGAAGAATCGGGGAAGTTGGGCGTTCAGTTGGGTTGCGAACAGGTCGACTGTTGGAAGGCCAAACCATTCCGATAGATCCCTGAACAAAGCCAGATCTAGGCGCCACTCGGCCTGATCTATTTGAGTCCGGCTGAGCCAATCTGCCATGACGTTTTCAACTCCGGATATGTGCTCGGCTGTCAGGGAGAGAACGGTCTTCTCCGCCCAAAGGAGCATTCTCATCGCCTCTTCCATCAGTTGCCTGGAGCGCGTTGCCCCTTCCCTGTTGACATGGGCTTTTGTTGTTGTATTGTCTGTTAGGACTAGCACATGACGCCCCTTTACAGATGTTCGGAAATGAAGGAGAGTGAGGTGGACTGCTCATAGTTCCAACCAATTTATGTCGTGCTGTAAGTCCCGAGTGGACCAGCGGCCCTGGGCAACCGATGACAGCAGATGAGCGCCCCAGCCGAACTGACTTAGAATTAGACATTAGAATTATCTGACTGGGTTCCAGAAAGAAGGATCCCCTCTGTATGGACAGGGAGGTCCACCATCTCAGAGACGACCGTACTGCCACTGGGAGGACCACCGTGATGTTCGAACACGCTCAGAGGGATCTCTAATAGGGCAGTAGGAACCATTGAAGAGGACGACTGTGAAGACGAGCCCACGAGACAATTGAGATGCACGAAATTAGTTTGCCGAGCAGTTGGGACAAGGTGACCAAGGGAACGGACCTGAGAGACAGAACCTGGGTCACCAAGGAACGAATGCTGTGAATCCTGTCGGGAGAGAGAAAAACCCGACAACTGACCGAGTCTATGACAGCTCCAAGGTGGAGAATGCGCATGGTGGGCGAGAGCTGACTCTTGTCGAGGTTCAGAGAGAACCCGTGCTGTTGCAAAAGATGAGAAACGGTCCTGAGATCGTCTACAGCCTGATCTCAAGAGGCAGATAGGATGATGATGTCGTCCAGATAACACATGACCCTGATGGGGACTTGTTGCAAGGATGCCGCCAAGGTCTCCAGTAACTTCGTGAAGGTCCAAGGGGTGGACGAGAGGCCAAACAGCATGGCCCGATATTGGAAATGCCTGTTGGAGTAGGCAAACCGAAGAAAACGTCGATGTGAAGGACAGATCGGGACATGCAGGTAAGCCTCCTTGAGATCAATTGACGTCATAAAGTCGCCCCATCAGACGCCCTGCAGAATCGACTTGAGTGACTGCTTTTTGAAGTGGGGATATCTGACGAACTTGTTGAGTACTTTCAGGTCTAAAATCCCTCTCCAGTCCCCGGAAGACTTCGGGATGAGAAACAGGCGTGAGTAGAAACCGGATCCCCGTTGTTCCACCGGCACAGGTTCGATGGCGCAGATGTCGAGCAGATGTTCTATTTCTGCGTCCATTAACGCTCTCTTCTCCGGGTTGCCCGGAATCGGGCATCAAAGGAAGCGGTTCGGAGGGCTGGAGAGGAAGTCCAAAGTAAGGCCGAACCTCACAGTCTGGAGAACCCAAGCATCTGTTGTAGAAGAAACCCATTGGGGCAAGAAGTGGAGAAGACAACCTCCAATGGGCAGCTGTGCGGTGTAGTCACTTGCCCCTTCGGAATGGCTGGTTGGACGTCCCACGGTATTGGTGTCTGGTGTTAGGCTGACCTCTGCCCCGATCACGGTAGGTAGGTCGTTCAGCGACCCGATCTCCTCCGTGAGAATACTGTCTGGAAAAGTAGGACCCGCTGGGCCCGGAGTCAGTCCGAAAGGGCTGCCTGTGGGCATAAGGAGCAAATCTCCTATCATGACGTTTGTAAGAGGATGGCATAACCTTTCATTTATCCTTATCCTCCACAAGTATAGGGTCTAAGGCATCTCCAAAGAGAAGGGAACCCTTGTAGGGAGCAGATGCCAGCTTCCACTTTGATTTGAGATCAGCCCTCCAGTGGCGGAGCCAAAGAAGACGCCAAGAGGTGACATTGGAGACAAGGGCCCGAGAAGAAAATTTAGCCGCATTCAAGGATGCGTCTGCACAGTACTCAGTGGTGGCCACGATTTTATTTATGTCATGATGAAGCCTGCTGTCCTCCGGCGGGAGCCACTCCTGCAATTGGCGCAACCAGATGATGGATGCGCGAGCGAAAAATGAAGTAGACGTAGCCGACCTGATGGCCCAGGCCACAGCTTGATGTGTCTTGCGGAGAGACAGCTCAGCCTTCCTGTCCTCAGCTTTGAGTCCATCTAGGACATCGTTGGAAATCACAGAGGATGACGTCAGCTGGGCCACAGGGGGGTCCACCGAAGGCAAGTGAATTAGATCCTGCAAGGAAGGATCTGAACAGTATAACCGCTTATCAAGGCCAGTAGAAGCAGAAATGTAAGCGGGTTGGGACCACGATCTTTGGACCATATCCGTGAATAATTCCGGGCATGGAATAATATCCTGATCCGGCTTTTGCAGATGGAAGAGATCGTCATGAGGAGTCAGATCCGTCTGTTGAGATGGCTGGGAAGATGATAATCCCATGTTAGTGGTAGTCTTGGCCTTGTGGAGCAAGGACTTAAACATGGAAGGACGGAATAGTCCCGTAAATGAAGGTCTTTCAGGAGCTAGGTCCTCGTCATCAGACAATTCCCCCTCTTCAAGTTCCTCCTCCTCCCAGGGGGAGTCCTCAGTCAGAAGGGATTCTGGACAATGGAAATAGGAACGGCGTGGATCGCCGTACAAGGGAGCCGGGGGGGCACCAAGACAGGGATCTGAGACCCTTGGAGAGGAGCAGAAGACAGAATTCGAGACATAGTTTGAGATACGAGGTCCTGGATGTCCCAAGAGAGAGTAGGTTGAAGGCCTTCCGATGGACGAAGACCAGCGGCTGTAGGAGTAAAGGTAGCCTCAGGGGCAGACCGACCTGGAGGTTTATTGACTGGAACACAGGGACCTGGAACCACGGACGGAAAGGCAGCCTCTCTAAGGTGCTGGACGTCCGAAGGGCCTTGAATAACCACTGAATGATCCTGAGTCATTGGAGTAGGCCTGTCCGGAGACATCTGATGATGAGACAATTGAGCCCTCTGTTGGGCGAGAAGATACTGTTTCTCAAAGGCCTTGCGTTTCCGTTCCTCAGCCCTATCTGCAGCAACAGAACGAGTGGTAGGATGAGGACTTGCAGATCTAGCCCTGACATCACGCTGTTTGGAAGTCTTGGCAGGCGCCTTTGATCATTTCCTGGCCTCAGGAGGACTGTAGACCTGTTCAATTTCAGATGAGATGTCAGAATCAGCCATCGCGAGGATGCAGACAGGTAAGTGATTGAAAACAATTAATAGGAATAGTTGATGAATGGAGGAATCAGTGAATAATTAATTTGAATTTTATTTATTTTTTAATAGGAACCACAACCGAAGTAGAAACAGCTCCTACAGGCAGGTCAACCAACACGCAGCAATTAAGGTGGCCAAGAAGGTGTCACAACACCCCAATGCTGCTTCGCAACAGAAATTTAAAATAATATCTTCACAAACTGTGTGAGAGCTGGAGAAAGGCCAATAAACTACTTGCCGAAGGCACTAGCGAAAAGCCCAGGTGGGAGGCAGAAACAGTCTCAAAAGCGGCGGGAGGCTGGAATTGAGTGAGAGCCTCCTTCTGTCAAATTGCCTTGTGAAATGGCGCGCGGCTCGAAATGGCCGCCGATCGCCTTTGTCGCCGAGCGCTCTCGTCTATTAATGGCAGGAAGCAATAAATCAGTCAAAATGGCGCGCGGCTCGAGCCTAGCCGCTGAGTGCTGCTGCCGCCGAGCGCTCCTGTCAGATTAATGGCGGAAAGCAATAAACAAAGACAAAATGGTGCACGGCTCGAATCTAGCCGCTGAGCGCCGTTGTAAAGCGAAGAGGCAGTCAGATAAGTAAGCAGAAGGCGCGCAGCTCTCCTTCAGGCCGCCCAGCACCGCAATGAAAGGAGAAAGCGAAACCGACAATAAGGAGTTTGCCGATCCACGCAGGGACTCCTGGCTGCCAAATTTTGTGGATTGTGAATTGTGGAAGGCGGAGGTGGTAATTCCAGTGATCCAGACCCCAACACAACCGCCGGCGGCAAGGATAGTCACTCGGAGTTGCCTGATAGGTAGTGCTCCGAGGAATCAAAGAAGCAAACGGAGGGGAGCCCCCTGGCAGATCCCCAGGGTGTACTCACCCACCGCAGCAATATCAGAGCTGGATTGTCCACAAAGATCACCGCTCGAAGGAAATTGTAATAAAGATGTTTGGAGAAACCAAATTTTGCAAGTTCTTCAGCCAAATTGCCAGAGCCAAGGAAAAAACCAGTCTCTTGCTTGACTGAGTGAATGAACTGGAGCTTAGCCAAGCAAGGGAGGAGTGGCCAAAGACGTTTCTTAAAGAAACATTCACCCAGTCTGGCAATCAAGCTGAGGAACTTCCAACATTTGGATTCTCCAAGCAGCGCGCTGGAGAACTGAAATTAGTCTGCTGTACTCTGCTTGTGTTTTGCTTGTAACAGCTACCACGTTGAAAGAAATCGGCTGTTGGTATTGTAAATTTACTTCATGTGTTATTATGTATATAAAGAAGTTAATGAATCCTGCTGCATCAGTCTGCCTGTGTGTGCTTTCTGGATTTGAATTTTGTAACGAACTCTCTAATTAAGCTGCAAGACTGCCTGTGTTTAAAAGGAGAAACAAGGCAGAGAAGGCTTGCAGGATGGCTGCTGTTGAATTTAAGGAGAGCTCTCTGCCTTGTTTGGGACAGAAGAATTATATAATTTGGGCTGCAAAGCTGGAATGTTTCCTGAAGGCTAAGGAGCTGTGAGATATTGTTGTTAATCCACACCAAGCAATCCAAGCAGATAATTCAGAACAGAGAATGGCACCTCAGAGCCCCATAATATTCTGGGTTTTGTTTCTTTTATTTGTTGACCACCACGTACATGGTTGCCAACCCAAATCACAGGCTTATTTGGAGATTCACTTGAGTTTCTTCTGTTTTTTAATGCTTGTTAGTTAGTCCACAGAAATGGAATTTGAGGACTTCTTCCTATTCTTCTTGTCCTCTGTCATGATGCTGTACTTTGTCTTACCTTCTTAACACCTGCTGCAGTCATTGTCTGCCTATAGTCCTAAAGAGAAAGATTAGTTGCCAAATTAGCTATTTCTCTCAGATTTATTAATCTCCTGCAGTTGGTGTGGGATGGCTGTGAAGTATCAGCAGAGTTACAGAGCAATCCTTATCTCAAATTACGCCACTTGAACATGTGTCTGTTTGTCCATGAGAGTCTCTGCCAGAAATTTCTTAAATACCTCCCTGAGATAAAAAAAGCAAGTGATTCTTAGACTCCTTGTGCACTGAGCAGGGCTTTTAGTTCCACAGTGCAGCTGATATTGAAAGGTTGAGTTCACTTTTGTGATAAACCTCCCCTACACAAGAATAGCCATTTCCGTGGCATTTTTTGCTTCACAATATTATTGGAGTGAAAGGAATGTGAAAAGACTTTCGCCCCATGGATTCCCAAACATGTCTAATGGATATCGTACACTATCTCAGCACCTCAACGACTTGAAGAAGGAGAACTTCAGCCTTAAGTTGCGCATCTACTTTTTGGAGGAGCGCATACAACAAAAGTATGAAGACAATAGGGAGGACATCTACAGGCAGGTGAGTTGGCAGTTTGTTTGTTTATTTATTCATCAAAAATTACAAATTTGAATAAACAAAAGGAACTAAAATGTGGCAGGGAGGGTAGGCATGCTAGTGCAGGTCTCATGCCCCCTTACGGACCTCTTAAATATGGGATGAGGTCCACAGAAGTTAAGTTGGAATTAAAAGTGTGAAAGTTAATAGCTGAGACAACAGAATAGGGTAAGATATTTCAGACTTTGACAACTCTGTTACAAAAATATATTTTTTTACAATTAAGTTTAAAGTGGTTTACATTATGTTTAAAGTGATTGTTCGCATGCATTACATTATGATTAAACTAAAAAAATCATTTAAATATAAAATTGTACATAGTAAAATGTTACTATGTACAATTTTGTATGCAATATCTAAATCTGATTGCAATCATTGCAGTTCTAAACTATGCAAAACAAGAATTTAAGCCTAGTAGCATTAAGTTATTCTATTATGGGCAGAAGAGTGCAAAACTTTTCTTGTAAAGTACTTCTGAACTCGCTCGATTGTATTTATTTATTTATTTATTTATTTATTTATTTATTTATTTATTGGTTCGATTTATATGCCGCCCTTCTCCAGAGACTCAGGGCGGTATTAACATCTGATATGTGGTAAGGATTCCAAACCGTTAAACAATATTCTACAATTGGCCTATCATATATTTTGTAAGCTCTAGTGAGTAATACTGTGTTTCCAGGAAAAAAAAAACTTTGTAGAATTAAATTCACACGTTTTAGTGCTTTTTTAAGCAATGCTGTTACAATGAATTTTAGAATATAAATTCTAATGAGTACACCCAGGTCCTATCGGGACTGGAGGATGGGGTGATGATGCCACTTGCTCTCAGTATTAAATATGCCTATAACTACTTTTACCTATAGCATGAAAATCATCAGTATAATCTGCCTAGCTGGTAATTAAATCAAACAACATTAGTAATTTATGTTCACTTTGAACCTGGAAAGTGATATCATTTAATAGTGTGTCAACAGTAAAATATAAAATACAATAGCATATTTGGGCAAATAAAACATTTTTGAAGATGACTTCTTAATTAGCAGTTTACTGATGGAAAGTAAGGCTTTAAAGTACAGCTGATGAATACACCTGGGTGTTCACTGAAAGAAACTGTTATGTAGTTTAGATGTGCAGTATTACTTGGCAGACTTGGGCTAACCAATATTTCTGCATTAATAGATTTCATAACATTTTTGCTCTTCTACCTTTTCTCAACAAATTAACTATAAAAGGATGCATAAAAAACACTCTACTGCTTAAAATACTGGGGAGACCACTCAGTATTTCAAATGCTGAAATAATAACTTTTAAGCTGTGGTAAGAAATCCTGATGTTCCTTAGATCTGAGAGTTTCCACATAAAGGTCAGAAATGGTAGAAAAGCTTTCTTGAAAGATAGCTTGCCGGTCACTGTTGATTTTCTTGGTAATGTGCAGCTGTTACAAGAAATCAGACTTGTTTGGGGGCACATTCTCTATTCATTCAGTGGTAGAATGAAGGACAGACAGACTTCAAGTTTGTGTGGCCTATTTTGATTGTTTACTAGAATACTGACTCTGCCAACTAGAGCTAAATACAAATAAAGGCTCAGAAATCTGTGGCATGCAATAAACCTCACACTGATATATATCACACACACACACACACACACACACACACACACATACATATATACACACACACCTTTTTCTGAAAGACTAATGTAGCCTAATGTAGATGTCGGACTCAATTTGCACAATACAGATACCCATTGTCAACCATGATATAACAGTTAACCACAAACCCAACACAGAGGTGCATTCTCACCACACACTGAGCTAAAACAAGGTTGGCTCATTTGGGATTCAATATGCCATGAAATGCAAACATTCAAACTATATACAAAGCTGAAAAAAGTCTAAAATATACAATTAATACTTATTTTACAAATGAGGAACACTGAGACTTAGAGATAATGCATTGCCTCAAGATCAGTTAACCTACTCTTAAAATATCAGGAATCAAAAACTATTGAAGTTCTACTTCAAATTACAAAGAAATCTACCAGGAGATATATCTACCAGGAGAATGATGCACAATAATATCTTCACTCAAAGATGCTCTTAAAATGTTCACTTAGTAGCAATGAAAGTATTTCTCCAAGCTTAAATGGCATGGTGGGGTAGTTTTTAAAAAGAAAATAGGGAAGAACGTTCTTTCCTTTTTTGCCTGTTGCTAGTATGGATATTAGGTTTTGGGCACTTCCACATTGCATCATTTCCATTTCCTCCACAGAATTTTGCAGCAAACTATATTATCTTTATCCTTTTCAAACCTTAGAAGCAGGGGTGAAATCTACTTACCTTCCCTACTGGTTCGGAAATGCATGGGCCCCACGCGTGCAGATCCTCTGTGAATTCGCAAACCCTTCTGTGCATGCACAGAGGGTAAAAAACAGGTTACTTCCTGGTTAAAACCAGGAAGTAATGACAAACGGGTGGGTGGGCAGAGCCTCACGCTGCCATCGCTACCAGTTCTCCGAACACCCGCCGTCATTGCTACTGGTTTGTCCGAACTGGTCCAAACCGGTTGCATTTCACCTGCTTAAAAGGTTGTTTCCCCAGATTATTGCACTAATAAAAGAGTGCAAATATAACATTTAGTCAATGCTCTGTCCTCTGAGATATAAAAGTTCCTGGAGTGATAAATGTTCCTTTTCAAAAGAGAAAAGGGGTTCCCCAGATATGCAACAGTGTTCCTAGTACATGACCATTTTTCAGACATTTTTATGACCAATGACCAATCTGATTATGGAGTGCAGAAACAAACAAGTGGTTAACATGAACTGGATTTCCTGTTTTTCTGAGGAAATCTAGGCAGAAAAGGAGGCTTGAATACAAATGGTGAAAATTGCTTTGAAATTTATTGCTTTGAAATGGGTGGTTTCTACTACACCCTCAATTCATTATGCAAACAAACTTTTAAGAATGGTCAAGAATGTATTGACTTCTGGAATACTTTTGGGGGGCATGGTGGTTCAGAAAGTAGTATTTGTGTACTTGCAGGCATTCTGGGAGGAGGTTATTTCAGTGCTCTTTAGTCTGAGTTACAGTTTGATCTTGGGAGAAAAAGTAGCAATGCTTCACTTTCTTCACTTTGGGAGCATGGCACAAAGAATGTTACTATTGTTGCTGCTTTACCTATCTCATCAGATGTTTTTGATACAGTTGGTGAATGTGACCCCGTGGCAAACACAGTTGTGTACCCCTTTTATAGAGGAATAAAATTTGGAGCATCAACGAAGACAATACTATATATTTTTGAATTTTTAAAAAGTATCAACAGCTATAGAAATGAGTGGTCTAACATGATCAACCTTCTCAACCTGGTGTCTTCATAATATATTTAAATGTAACTTTTGTAATCCCTGGTCTCCTTGATATTGACTAATGGTAATTGGAGAACAGCAGAAGTTATAATTGGACACACTAGGAAGGCATCAAATTTATAAAAAGTTCAAGGTCAAGGTCATACAATATATGAATTACTAAAAAGTTTGGATAAAATTCTCCATTAAAATTTTCTGAGAAAGTATGTTTATCAAGGATAAGCGATAAATTAGGACATAAGAGGGAACAATACATGGACTATTTTTATAGTATGGAAATTAATACCAATGGGAAAGGATGAAAAATCTTTTACTATCCAAGAATAGGAAAGACTCAAAATCACCACCCATCAAAATAGACTCTTGTTGATTCAATAGATCAGTATTAACTAGGTATAATACAGCTTCACATCTTGATAATAAGAGCTTGTATCAAGAGTTTGTAATCATCTTCTGCTAGAGAAAGGTTACCATGATGTTGACAGTTGCTGTTGACAAAGCAGGAGCAGCTGCTATGGTACTGAGCTGCCAGCCAAAGGCTTGTTGTTCTCAAATAGAGAAATTATAAATAGCTGGATTACTTAATCAGATGTTTATGATGGAGGCATGGGATTTATCAGTCTTTAGGAAAAGTGGTATCACATATAGTGGCTTTGTCTCAGGAAAAAAAGTGACAAAAAAGTGTTGTTTTAGCAATATTTGCCAATTATTTACTAAGAGCTCTAACACATTATAGATACATAGACAGCTCAAAGAAAAGGGGGAAAACAGAAAAAAATGGAGGAGATGGACTTTCTGATTCTCTTCTTTCTGATTTCTCATCAGCTTTTGAGAGCATAAACCAAAATATCTTTTTAGAAGGGCTATTTGAATATTGGACAAACAATTTTTCAATGATTTCAGAGAGCAGTGCTAAGATGTCGCTTGATCTCTTGAGTAGTAGTTCTACTTTGTTGTCAGGCAAATGTGCTGTTTAGCATCTCCATGATACCATTAAAGTTGGCTAGAAATATGATGTTTGTCATCAATGTTACATTATATCATTATATAGGAGCCTGAGTGGCGTAGGAGGCTAATGCCTCCTACTAAGGCAGCATTTAACATCCAGCTGCCTGCAATTACTGCGAGTTCAATTCTCACCAGGCTCAAGGTCGACTCAGCCTTCCATCCTTTCTAAGGTGGGTAAAATGAGGACCTGGTTTGTGGGGGCAATAAGTTGACTTTGCATAACATATACAAAAGTATGAAGGCTATTGCTTAACGCATTGTAAGCCGCCCTGAGTCTCCGGAGAAGGGCGGCATATAAAAAATAAATTAAAAAAAATATATCAGATTTCTCTCTCCACCTTTGACCTCCTAAGTTTCTTAAATTTAGACAAGACTGCAGACATTCCATACCAGTACTTGAAAGTGATAGCGAACCGGATTAGATCTAATAACCTGAGAATATTTTCACATATCTGTGATTTTATGCATTATCCCATATAGAAAGTCAGTTATTTTCTTCTTACTTAGCTGCAGTGATTTATATGCAGAGATGTCTTAAGTTTCTGTATACGTCTTCTCTTAAAATGTTTTCATTGGTACCAATAAAAAACTTGATGCTACACTTAAATACCAGGTGATTAATTAAAGGGATGCAAATGAAGAAAGGGCTTATAATCCTTCTTAATTCTCTGTAATCTACAGAAAATCACTACCTCTCAAGACAATTGTTAAATTTAGAAGAAAAGTTTTCCCTTAGTTATAGATTGGACCTCTATTTAACGATCTTCCACCTATTGTTTGTTGTCCTGCCCTCAGGTGCTTTGGACAATAAGTCAACCCCCTCCTCTCTATGACAGCCCCTCAATTATTGGAGGACTGCTATTAGGTCATTATGATGCTCCCCTTTTGGGAAATGGGATCAGTTTGGGATGAATAGCCAGTGCCCAGAATGCCTCCCTCAAATCCTATGCTATCTTTGCAAAGCTAAGATATCTGGTCACCTGATTGTGACCCCAATCATGATTGAAACTCCTGGGGAAATCTCATCGGTGCCTGCAGGAAAAGCACCTAGTTGTAAGTAAGCCATTATAGTATGCATTTAGCTGGCATAAGGAATGTTTATTTTTAATTGTCTTTCCTCCCTCCCTCTGTCTATTCCTAATTGCTAGGAATATAACATCTACTGAAATTTGGACCGGGAACACTAGCTTTATTTTACTTTTCCTCCGTACAAATTCATGCCAGGAGTTATTATTTCTATCTTTTATTAAATACTTGGGCCATTCTAATTTGTTTTATCTTAAAATACTATTATCAAATCAATCCAACTCCATCTCTGTCTACAGCCAAGTATGGCTCGGTAGTCTGCTTCACCACTGTAGTGTTGATTCTAACCCCTCTTAGATATTTTAGAATACATAGAAAAAATATATTTGCATGTTAACGTAAAATATTTGTATCCCACCTTTAAAATAAATACATAAATAAATAAAATAAATAAATATTTTAAACAAAATAAAATAAATCCATAAAATTTATGACACTCCTGCATCTCCTTTCAACCAAAGATTTGTAAAGTATATTGTTTTTGCTTGTTTGTTTGAATGTTTCTGATTGGCTACCATGAACAAGAGAAAACACTTGTAATTTTTGCAATGTACTTTTGTATTGTCTATTTCCATCTTGCCAAAAAAAAATCAGAGGAAGGCTTTCTGTAGCTTGTCAATAAATGAATATTTGCATTTAGGAAGCATCTCTCTCTGTGTTAGTAATGCTTTGATGAATAGCATTGGAAAGGTATTTTTAATTACACAGTAAACTATAATATAAATTAAGTTGCACCAATATGGGTTTGGATGATTTCTTTATAAATATGTTTGAAATAAATAGCAACTCACTTTGGAATTTGAATTTCTAGAGCAGAAAACCCAGCAGTACAGTACAGTAGATTATGTTGATTCTTCACTGTTCTTTTTTAGAACATTGAGCTAAAAGTGGAAGTGGAGAGCCTGAAGCAAGAGCTCCAGGAAAAGCAGCAAAGTTTAGAAAAAGCATGGTAAGCAAAGTATATCATGTAGATTAATATTTCATGAACATTGAGCCTGATCAATAGGAATCATAAATGTAATATGTTACATCAAGAAGTACCAAAGTTTTTCTATAAAATATCAAATCCTGCCTCTCCTTCACCTCTGTGGCACTGAATGTCTGAAGGCCAAGGAGTATGACAGCCGTTGAATGGCACTGGTCTGCCAGCAAGGAGGCCATGGAAGCTGATGTAACTTGCGTTATTCTAATGTGTCTTACATGGAGGTGCCTTTGCTCTAGATATGTGAAAATTTCAACAGCTCCTCAACCTATGACCATAACTAGGACCAGAATTTCCATTGCTAAGGAAGGCAGTTGCTCTCTTCATGGGTAAATCTGCTTGTTTTTAGGGGGGAAGGGGAGTGTCTGTTCGAGTGAGTGAATCATGTGACTGCAGGGAGGAAAGTTCTCCAGCTCTCCTCATGGGTAAATCTGCTTGTTTCAGGGGGGAAGGGGAGTGTCTGTTTGAATGAGTGAATTATATGAGTGCAGGGAGGAAAGTCCTCCAGCTCTCCACATGGGTAAATCTGCTTGTTTTAAGGGGAAAGGGGGTGTCTGAGTGAGTGAGTGAATCATGTGACTGCAGGGAGGAAGGTGCTCCAGTTCACCTCATGAATGAATCTGCTTGTTTCTACGGGGAGGGGAGAGTGGCTGTTTGATTGAGTGTAAGTGGGAAGTCTTGTTAGCTGTGTGTGTGGGAAAAAACGGTTAGATGGTGTCCGCTAGCCTTGGAAGCAGTGGTGAAATCTAAAATTTGTTACTACTACCGGTTCTGTGGGCGTGGCTTGGTGGTGGAAGGTAATGTGACTGGGTGAGCGTGGCCAATTTTTTTTTTTAATTTTAAAACCATTTTTTTGGCGAAGAGGTTGTAAAAAAATGCTTTCAAAAGGCTCTGACAATCCTAGCTGAGTTGCCTGATCGGCAGAGACATTTTTTTCTTTTAAATGCCTCTGACAATCCAAGCTGAGTTGCCTGATCGTTAGAGGCATTTAAAAGAAAAAAAGTCTCTGCCGATCAGGCAACTCAGCTTGGATCATCAGAGGCATTTAAAAGAAAAAAAGAATTTTTTTCTTTTTTTCCCAGCTGGGCCGTGCGATCATCAGAGGCTTTTTTGTTTTACTTTTAAAAGCATTTTTTCATCCGAAGAGGTTGTAGAAAAAATGTTTTTAAAAGTTTTTAAAAAGCCTCTGATGATTGTGCGGCTCAGCTGGGCATGTGGGGGGGAGGGATTTTTGCTACCAGTTCTCCAAACCACCCGCCTCCATCACTACCAGATTGACCGGTAGGAGAAGAAAAATTCCAATCTCAAACCTCCACTGCCTTGTGGCTATACCCATCTATGGGAAAGTCTCAACCTTGAGGCAAAACCTGGAGCAGGAGTCCTGGAGTGAGGAGGAGTGCTAGAGGAGTAATACCTCTCTAAAAAAAACCTTGGTCTAGCTGGCCCGGCTGGTAGCACCTCGTAAGGGCCCCTATCCAGGGTTACAGGAGAAGATAGTCAACTGTTTTGAAGGCGGAAGAGGGCTTTATGCCCCAACGGCAGATAAAACGGCAAAACCATCTTCTAGGAGAAGGAAAACTCTGATTACAAACCTCCACTGCCTTGTGGCTATATCTACTACCGGAAAAGACTTCAGGAGTCAACCCCAAGGCAAAATCCGGAGCTGGAGTCCCAGAAGCAGTTCGTGACTATGTACAATCACGTTCTGGTAACTCCTGCGATGCAGCTGGAACTAATCGTATCAGTTTTGCCATTCCATTGGACTATTTCAGCGATGTGGAGAGGGGGGATCTGCTGCTTGGGTAACAGTCTATCCTCCATATTAATCTACCCAGGCCTCGTGCTCTGGAGAAGACACTCCAGCTTTGCATATAGCATTGAAACAACACGGGAAGTGGCAGTTACCAGTTATAGTCTTTGCTTGATTGACGTAGAACATGACGCCAGGGGCCACTTTTGTTGGTGGGAGAGGTCATTGTACCTCATTGGGCAGCTACTGCCCACTTTAAGCTGGGCAGCCCCCAGCCAGTAAGGTGCTGCCCCGCCACGGTCTGTTAACCTCACAGGGTGTGTGGGGATCAAAGCCGACAAGCAGATTTATTTATTTATTTATTTATTTATTTATTTATTTATTTATTTATTTATTTATTAAATTTATATACCGCCCTATTCCTAAGGGACTCAGGGCGGTGAACAGCGAACGATAAAAATACATGTAATACAAACGTTAATAAAAAAAACCAATTAAAATATACTAAACACTCTGGTCCTAGATAATTCAAGACATCCCAGTTTAAAATAAAATCAAAAAGCAATATAAAGGGAAAGTTAGGCCAGGCCGGCCTGCTGAAACAGGAATGTTTTGAGGGCACGGCGGAAAGTGCGCAGATCCGGAATCTTCTGTATCTCTGGGGGGAGCTCGTTCCAGATGGTGGGTGCCCTCACAGAAAAGGCTCTCCCCCTGGGGGCCGCCAGTCGACACTGTTTGGCTGATGGCACCCTGAGAAGCCCCTCTCTATGGGAGCGTACTGGGCGGTGAGAGGCTATTGGTGGCAGAAGGCGGTTTCGTAAGTACCCCGGTCCTAAGCCATGGAGCACTCTAAAGGTGGTAACTAAGACCTTGAAGCGCACCCGGAAGACCACAGGGAGCCAGTGCAGCTCGCGCAGGAGGAGAGCCACATGGGAGCACCATGCTGCTCCCATAACTACCCGCGCGGCTGCATTCTGGACCAGCTGGAGCCTCCGGGTGCTCCTCAAGGGGAGCCCCATGTAGAGAGCATTACAGTAGTCCAGGCGTGAAGTGACGAGGGCATGAGCGACCGTATTTAACGAGTCCCGATCCAGAAAGGGACTGGCGAATCAGGCGAACCTGATAAAAAGACCTCCCGGCCACAGCCATCAAGTGTTCTTCTAAAGACAGCCGTGAGTCCAAGAGGATGCCTAAGTTGCGAACCCTCTCCGTGGGGGGCAATGACTCATCCCCAATAGTCAGTGATGGCACCAATTGACTATATCGGGACGTCGGAAACCACAGCCACTCGGTCTTGGATGGGTTGAGCCTGAGTCTGTTCCTCCCCATCCAGATCCATACAGCCTCCAGGCACTGGGACATCACTTTAAGGGCATCATTGGGGTGGTCCGGGGTGGAGATGTATAGCTGAGTATCATCAGCATACTGATGATACTTCACCCCAAAACCATGGATGATCTCACCCAGCGGCTTCACATAAATGTTGAACAGAAGGGGTGAGAGAACCGACCCCTGTGGCACCCCACATACAAGGGGCCTCGGGGTCGACCTCTGCCCCCCTGTCAACACAGACTGTGACCGATCAGAGAGAAAGGAGGAGAACCACCGCAACACGGTGCCCCCCACCCCTAACTCTTCCAACCGGTGCAGCATGATACCATGGTCGATGGTATCAAAAGCTGCTGAGAGGTCTAATAGGACCAGGACAGAGGAACAACCCCTGTCCCGGGCCCTCCAGAGATCATCTACCAATGCGACCAATGCTGTTTCCGTGCTGTATCCAGGCCTGAAGCCCGACTGGAACGGATCTAGATAAGCCGATTCATCCAAGTACTGAGGAAGCTGTCACGCTACCACACTCTCAACAACCTTCGCAACGAAGCAAAGGTTGGAGACTGGACGGTAATTAGCCAACACTGCTGGGTCCAGGGAAGGCTTCTTGAGGAGAGGCCTCACCACCGCCTCCTTCAAGGCGGCAGGGAAGACACCCTCTCTCAAGGAAGCATTTATAATCCCCTGGAGCCAACCTCGTGTAACCTCCCGAGAGGCCAGCACCAGCCAGGAGGGACACGGGTCCAATAAACATGTGGCCGCGCTCAGTCTGCCCAGTATCTTGTCCACGTTTTCCGGAGTCACAGAATCAAACTCTTCCCAGGTAATATTCTCAAGACTTGCCTCCATCCTCCCTCCCGAATCTACCCAGTCAGAGTCCAAATTTTCCCGAATCTGAGCGATTTTGTCATACAGATATTGTACAAAGTCCTCGGCTCTACCCTCCAAGGGGTCCTCCTGCGCTTCCTGGTGGAGCAGGGAGCGGGTCACCCTAAACAGGGTGGCCGGGCGATTATCTGATGACGCAATAAGACCGGAAAAATAGTTACACTTTGCCGCTTTTATTGCCACCAGGTAGGTCTTAATATGAGACCTTACTAGTGTTCAGTCAGATTCAGAACGGCTGGCCCTCCAACTGCTCTCCAGGCGTCTTTTCCGGCGTTTCATCTCCCTCAGCTCCTCGGTGAACCAGGGAGCCAGGTGAGATCGACGCCGGGTCAGAGGCCGCAAAGGCACGACCCAGTCCAAAGCTCCAGCAGCCGCCCTATCCCAGGCAGCCACTAGGTCTTCAGTCGAGCCATGTGCCAGAGCCTCAGGAAATGGCCCAAGCTCCGTCTGGAACCTATCCGGGTCCATCAGGCGCCTGGGGCAGAACCACCTCATTGGTTCCGCCTCCCTGCGGTGGGGTGTGGTGGTTCGAAGGTCAAAGCGAAGGAGGGAGTGATCTGACCATGACAAGGGCTCGATCGCTATATCCCCTATCTCGAGACCACTCAGCCACTGACCAGAGACAAAAACCAGGTCCAGCGTGTTTGATTGATTACTTTGCACCATGCAACAAACATAAGAAAACTTTAGCCCTAAAGTTGGGCACCTGGAATGTTCAGACAATGACTCCCAGCCTTTCTGATGATTTACACGAGATAGATGACGTACATAAGACAGCTGCCATTGACATGGAGTTGAGCAGATTGCAGATGGACATCATTGCCCTTCAAGAGACAAGACTGTTAGATTCAGGATCTATTAAGGAGAAAAACTTCTTGTTCTTCTGGCAGGAAAAACCATCAAACAAGTCTAGGGAATATGGGGTTGGCTTTGTGGTCAGAAACACCCTACTAGGATCCATTACTCCACCTGCTGCAGGAAGTGAAAGAATTCTGTCCTTGCAGCTCCACTCATCAGCAGGGCTGGTTACTCTTATTAGCGCATATGCCCCGACATTATCATCTTCAGTAGAATCCAAAGACAAATTCTACGACGATCTGGCTGCTACTATCAAGAAAATCTCTGAGAAAGAACCACTGTTTATCCTTGGCGATTTTAATGCAGAATGCTGATTATAATTCTTGGCCCACTTGTTTAGGTCAGTGTCAGAAAGATGAACGAAAATGGCCGACTACTGGAGTTTTGCTGCTACTATGGTCTTTGCGTTAGCAATACATACTTGAAAACAAAGCCTCAACACAGTCTCTTGGAGACATCCAAGATCAAAGCATTGGCACCAGCTCGACTGGATTCTTACCAGGCACTCCAAAATCACACGCAGTTATCAGGGTGCTGATTGCGATACAGACCACTCCTTGGTGTGCAGCAAAATAAAACTGCAAACAAAGAGATTGTATCACTCGAAGAAAGAAGGAAGACCACGAATTGACATCAACAAGACCCGCAATCAGGGCAAAATAGAGGAATTTGCACAAGCACTCAAGGAAACTCTCCCAGGCCCAGCTGAAGTAAATGCATCTGAACAATGGGAATATTTCAAGAGTACTGTTTATAACACCGCCTTGTCAGTATTTCATAAGGAGATCAGAAAGACAGCAGATTGATTTGAAGCCCATTCGGAGGAGTTGATGCCAGCCATCAAGGAAAAAAGGAGAGCTCTAATTGCATATAAAGCCTGTTCCAGTGAGTGCAACCTACAGGTTTTGCAGCTTGTAGCAAAGTCCAACAGACTGCCAGGAGATGTACTAATGATTATTGGCTGCAGCTTTGCTCTCGGATCCAGATAGCAGCTGACACAGGTAACATCAAGGGGATGTATGATGGCATCAAGCAGGCCTTAGGTCCAACACAGAAGAAATCTGCCCCTCTGAAGTCTGCTACAGGTGAGGTTATCCAGGACCTTTACCTGCAGGAATTTATATGATAGCCATGTGGGTTGTCTCACTTTAAAGGGTAGTGGTGGGAATGCATGTTTGTTCGGGTTCTCAAAGGAAATAGTAAAGAAAACATCTTCACACTTGTGTATTGGCTAAAATCTGCATTCTGACTTAAAGGGAGGGGTCTCTCCCACTTTAATCCTACTGCTTTGCCTAAGGGTATTCAGATTGTGCTTTAGCTGTATGACTTTCACTTCTGATTAATAAAAGAATCCTTTTGAACAACTACGTTTCAAGAGTTCGTACTTTCTTAAGTTGGAAGGAGAGGCGATCCTTACAGAAAGCACAATCTGCAAAACGGTCAACCCAGAGAAGCAATCTTTGCTCTACTGAGGGGACCTTGCAAACCATGTCTGAACAAAGCAGAGAGCTGGGAGAAACTGATTGCTGGGGAGAGACAGCAACCGCCACCCAGTCGAATGCCTGTCTCATGCAACCCATCGGAGAGGATGAAGTAACCCTGGGGAATCCGGAAAAGCCCCGCTGGTCGATTGGCATCGGGAAGAAAGATGGGTAGGATGAGAGAACCAGAGGAGTCCCCCTCAACCGTGGCAACCGAAAACCGGGGTGGGAACTGGAACTAGAAGCCCTTACTGACCAGGGGGGACTGACCAAAGCACTCCTGAGGGAGGACTATCTGAAGAGGCATATAACCCAATTGGTGATGGAAACTTTGGAAAATCTCAGCATCCGAAGGGAGCCAGGACAACAACCAAAGAGCACTGAAAGGGCAGCAGTCGTGGATGATGCAAGGGGAGGCAACCCCGCCCCCCCGGAGCCTGCCTATCGAGCAAATGGTGCAGCAGCAGTGGGAGAAGACCCAGCAAACCCTCCCCCCCAGGCAGCATGCACACCGGCGCCTATTCCCAACCAACCCCGGGCTCCTCAACTGGAAAGAGAAACTCCCCCCCTTGGGGTGAAGTTTGATGGGAATCCGCAACAATTAGGATTCTTTGTGGCACATGTGCTAACCTACATGCAAGAGTATGGGCATGATTTCCAAACCCAAGGCTCCCAAGTGCGAGTTGTGACCCTAGCCCTAGAGAGTGCTGCGGCCAGATGGATGGTGACCCTATATAACGCCAATGCACCAGAACTGCGGGATTTCGACCATTTCATGATGGCCCTGTGACATCGATTTGAGGACCCACTGGCAGATCGCAAAGCACGCGACCGCATTAAGGTGGTGAAGCAGGGGCGACGGCCAGTAGCAGAGTATACTGAAGAATTCTGGGACCTCGCGTGTCATGTGCACTGGCCGGAAGATATTTTGGTGAGCTGTTTCAAGGACGGGCTTAGTGATGATCTATACAATGCCTGCGTGGCCCGAGGGGCACCGAATGACCTACATGAATGGTATGTCACCGCCAAAGAAGCTGAGATCGATATGGCCAGAAACCAGTATCGAGCGTGACGAGCATGGAAGAAATCCTCACCCCAATGGAAGCAAGAGCCCCTCAAACCACAAACCGCATTCTCCCCAAGATCTTCAGCCTGTTTCAAGTGTGGAAAAGAAGGGCACCGAGCTGTAGAGTGTTGTTCGCAAACACCCGCCTGGAACCATCCACCAGGGGAGGGTCCTGCAAAACCAGGTCGGCGTGGGAAGAAGACTGCTCTGAAGAGCAGGCAGACTACAGAAGTTCCATCCCCTCCGCTCTTTGGGGAGGAAATCCTGGCATCTGAACAGGAGGAATCACACTCATTCGGAAGTGATCCAGATGATGAACCACTGGTAAGCAAACCTATTAAACCGCTTACCCTCCCCTTAAGACTATTCATCCCAAACCAAGACAGGGAGATAAGTATCTTCACTCTAGTGGATTCAGGGTGCACCCGTTGTTTGATCAGCCCAACCTTAGTAGGGAGGTTAGGGATTAACGTAAGAAAGCTGAAAAACCCCATTGCTTTCTGCCAACTAGATGGGTCAATAGCAGGAGGGGAGCCAGCTTCTCTGGCCACCGAGCCTCTAGGTATAGGCATCAGAAGCCACGAGGAAAGGCTTACATTTATAGTGGCACCTGGCATGGAATGGCCGTTGGTTCTGGGCCTTGCGTGGCTAAAAAAATGGAACCCACAAATCAATTGGAAACAAGGCATCATAAAATTTCAGAAGAAGGTGACTTTTGCTGAGTATCCACACAAAGGAATTGAGGGGGCAGAGAATCGAGAAACGGCCATGCCTGATCACGCCACACCAATTCAGAGCATACCCATAGAATACAAGGATTTAGCTGAGGTTTTTAGTGAAAAAGCCTCAGATGAGCTCCCCCCCACCGCGCCACTGACTGTACAATGGAAATCTTACCCAGCACGAACACTGAATCGGCTTCCAGTCTGGCTTCCGTCGCCGCCAGACAGTCCTTTGAGACCGCCAGCCCCGTTGCCTGTAAAGAGCCTTTACACCTGAAAGGCGGCTCAGAAAACTCCATTTCCTTAAGGAAATGTGAGATAGAGCCGGCAAGGGTAGGTAGAGCCCTCTGCGAAGTCCCCAGAGTTTTTATTTTACTCTTGGGGACGAAGCAGGATGAGGCTCCCTCTTTTCCTCGCCGCTACTCCAGGCTTCGGGAGAACTCTGCTTCTTGCAGAGCCAGGCGATGGGACCAAGCCTTTCAATGAAAATTAACAGGTTGTTCAAATAAAGAGGATGAGATTTGGACTTTGGACTCTAAACCACAAGTATTTCTAATAACCTTATAAGCGATTTTAAAGCGAAGGGGGAAAAAAGTTTAAAATGGCGACTGGCTGAGGCTTGAGAAGAAGAAAGCCGAAAGCGAAAGTCCTTCCGCCTGAATAATCTTACAAATTACAAAGTAGCAGAAATAATAGCGCTGGCTAGAATTGAAAAGAAAAATTTCTAATCTATGTCTCTTTCTTCTTGGAGATTTGATATTGACATTGTTTGGAGAGAAGTCTTTTCTCTTTAAAAAGTGTCTGTCTGTGTGGCAGGATGGCGTTAAAACTAACAAAACCAGACAAACAAGCAGTGGGGGGGGGGTTTCCCCCATTCATAAATCACATGAACAAGTTTTGAACTTGCAGACTGAGAAGAATGGTTTTAACTTAAAAGAATTTGTTCTGGAGGAAATGGCAAGATATGATGAGATTGTGAACCAGAATCTTGAAAAATTTAGGCAGGAAATTAAAGAGTTGGTACAGCAAAAATATGTCAATTTGAAACAACAGTTTGTCACAGCTATGCAAACTTTCTCAGAAATAGTTATAAAGATGGATAAAGATACTAATTTAGAACTAAAGTCTAAAATGGAGGAAGTTGACCAAAAGATTTATAATTTGGACAATAAAATACAAAGAATTGAAAATGATTTGATAAATATTCAAGATAATAGCTTAGAAGTAAAGTTTAAAAAGGAAGCTGATCATGAGACTTACAATGCAGAAAATATAAAACAAAGGATTGAAAAAGAAGTCACAATGATGCAATACAGGTCCATGGAATTTGCGGTCAGAATGAGGGGATTACAGGAAAATAAAAGAGAAGATTTGAGGAAGGTGTCTGCTGAAGTTCTGGCTGGGATTTTAAAGGTTAATCCTGAAGAGGTATCCTGCAAGATTGATAAGGCCTATAGAGTTAACTCTTGAGTGGCAAAGCAAAGGCAGCTGCCTAGAGATGTGGTGATTTACTTTACTGATAAAGAAATAAGAAATGATATTGTGCAAAAGTCTTTTAACTCCACTCTTGAAAAGTATGGAAGGAAGATTTGGATATTTAAAGAGCTACCGCCCAAGATGTTAAAAGATAGAAAGGATTTTGGATTTTTGGTGACTGAGCTAAAGAAACAAAACATCCCATTCAGGTGGGATGCTCCAGTTGGAATAATATTGAGATATCAAGGAGAAAGATATCAACTAAATACTGTTGAAAAAGTGGAAGAATTTTACTATAAGGCTTTTAAAATGGGTTCAACATCTCCATGTATAACACACGAGGGGAATAAAGAAAAGCAAAATCAACAAGAGATTGAAATTCAGGCTAAGCAGATGGTGGTGGAGGTAATGGAAAAACAACAAGCTACAGAGGCTTTTGTGGATGAGCCGCTTCTGGATTCTCCTTCAGAGGTTATGATTGGATTACCTATAAATATAAGAGAGGCGGCTTTGGATTCTAATGTGATGATTTATCAAGCTACAGACCAGCATGGAAATCAAGCAGTTGATATACAATTTATAGAAAGAAAACCAGGATGGAGATCTAAGCCACAAAAAGTTAAGAAAAGAAGAAGCAGGTCCTACAAAAATAAAATTTTTTAGACCAAACAACAGTGTAATGCCAGTTACTTAAGAGACGATTGAATATATGAAAATATAGTTGAGGCACAGTATTGGATTATATTATCCTGAGGAGGGTGACAGATCTCTGCAGGGCTGTACTTTTGGGATGTGGAAGATGGCCTTAAATTGAGTGGATTGGAATTTTCTATTTTGGACTCTCTGATAAATGGATTACGTTTATGTTGAGCTACAAGGCAAGAGAATTATGGGATTGGGGCATGCAGAGGATCTGGTTGTTACCCTAACATGGTGGCTGGAATGAATAATCTAGAAGAAAGACATTACAAAAGACACTATATGGAATACAAATATAAAGTCACTCGGGTGGTTTCTTGCTATATGAAAATACTTACTATTGATGGGGGCAGATGGTAATTGAAGATACCGAACATACTGTTGGAATTTGGATGTGATGTTACCCTAACATGGGTAATGGAATTAACAATCCAGTTAAGAGACATTACAGAAGATATCATATGGATTACAAATTTAAAGTCATTTGAGGATTCTATATATATATGTAAATACTTTTTTAGTGGTGCGGGCAGAAGAATAAAGATATTGAAAATATTATGTATGTAGGAAAGCGGGTGGAGATAGGTTAGTTTATTGATTGTTTAGTTTAGGAAAAGGGATGTTATGTTATATCAATATACGTAAAAGATTTGAATTAAGAGATATATGTATGGGGGAGGAGGAAATGGATAGATCATGAGTTGAAATTGCTAAATTAGGATTTATTATATAATTTTACAGCTGAATGTTGCTTTGAAATGTATAGTATAAGGGGGATATAATAATATTGTTAGAAGGGTGGAGATAGGTTAGCTTTTAGTTTAGGAAAAGGGATGTTATGCTATAGATTATGAGTTGAATAGATGAAATTGCTAAATTAGGATTTATTATATAATTTTATAGTTGAATGTTGCTTAGAAATGTATAGTATAAGGGGGATATAATAATATTGTTAGAAAGATAGGGTCAGTATATGGGGGTGGAGTAAAAGGATGATAAAGTATTATATAATCTGATATTAATTTGGGTTTTATTTTGGAGAAGCCACGGGGGGCGGGGAGGGTGAGGGGGGGCTAGGGGGGAAAATTTGTATTTGAAAAACTTTTTCAATAAAAAAAAGAAAAAAAAGAAAAAAAAGAAATCTTACCCAGCACGAAACTCCCTAAACCCAAGATGTACAGCATGTCACCGAGGGAATTGGAAGAGCTGAGAACATTTATTGAGAAAAACCTAGCAAGGAGTTTCATCGAGTCAGCCCGACCAAAAATTGCAGCTCCTGTGGTCTTTAGACAGAAAAAAGATGGCTCAAAACATCTCTGTGTGGATTTTCGTACCCTTAATGCGGTCAGTGTGCAGAACATGTATCCTCTCCTCCTTATGAAAGATATGTTAGCACACCTTGCTAAAGGGAAATTTTTTTCAAAGCTGGACTTAAGGGAGGCTTACTATCGTGTCAGAATTAAGGAAGGGGATGAGTGGAAAATAGCATTTAACACCCCCCTCGGCTGCTACCAATTCAAGGTGCTCCCCTTTGGGTTGCAAGGAGCTCCTGCAGTGTTTATGCAGTTAATAAATGAAGTGCTGCATCAGCATTTATATAAGGGGGTTCTGGTCTATTTGGACGACATTTTAATCTATATTGAGACCAAAACAGAACATGTAAAACTAGTCAGGGCAGTTTTAAACAAACTCTGCGCTGCCAAACTTTATGCCAAACTTTCCAAATGTGAATTCCACCAAGAGAAGATTGACTATTTGGGATACCGCATTTCGCACCAGGGGGTTGAGATGGATCCTCTAAAAGTGCAGGCTGTACTTGATTGGGACCCTCCACGCACACGTAAACAGTTACAGAGCTTCCTGGGGTTTGCCAACTTTTACCGCCAGTTTATCCCTACGTTCGCTCAGATTGCCCTCCCCATCACCAAGCTCTTAAAAACAAAGGGAGAGGACAATCCTAAACCAAAGCAACCATTGAACTGGACTATGGAATGCCAGGCGGCATTTGAAAAACTTAAACGGTTGTTCTCGGCAGAACCAATTCTAAAACACCCAGACACGGAGAAACCATTTGTCATACAAGCAGATGCCAGCGATGTAGCAATAGGAGCAGTTCTACTTCAGAAGAATGAGCAAGACCAACTACAAACCTGTGCTTACACATCCAAAAAGTTGAATGAGACTGAGCAAAGATGGGCTATTTGGGAGAAAGAGGCTTATGCAGTTCGTTGGGCATTGTTAACCTGGTGGCACTTCCTAGAAGGCAGTAAGACCCCTTTTGAAATCTGGACTGATCATAAAAATCTAGAAGCCCTAAAGACCCCAAGGAAACTCTCCCCAAAACAAGTATGATGGGCTCAGTACTTTAAACGGTTTGATTTTACTCTAAAATACCTCCCGGGGGGAGGGAACTTTCTGGTGAATGCGCTATCCAGAAAACCGCAATACAATAGTGCAAAGTCAGACGTAATAGTACAAAACAATCAACTAGCTGCTAAAGTAGTCACCAGATCCCAGGCAAAACAAGAAACATTGACGGACAATGACACCATCCAAACTTTTAAACAAGCATTGGCCACTGATGAATGGTTTTTGAACAACAAATCCAGCTGTCTGATGAAAGAAGATTTGGCCTGGGTGGGGGGGAAGTTGTATGTCCCTGAAAGCCAAAGACTATGCTTAATGGTATGGTGCCATGACTCCAAATTAGCTGGACATTTTGGGCTTGTGAAAACTTTACACCTGATTAAAAGACAATTTTGGTGGCCATCACTAAAAAAGGACATAGAAAGCGATGTAGCTAGCTGCTCCATTTGTGCAGCAGTAAAAAGACGCCAGGGAAAATCCCCAGGTCTATTGCAGAAGGTAGCTAAACCTTCAGTGTCTTGGAGAGAGATCGCTATCGATTTCATCGTGGAATTGCCAAATTTGCCATGGAATTGCCAAGTGAGGGAAATACTGTTATTTGGGTTGTGACAGACCTATTTTCAAAACAGGCACATTTTATACCCTGCCAAAAGATCCCAACTGCTAAAAGTTTAGCCAAATTATTCCTAATACACATTTATCGACTTCATGGTGCTCCACAAAGGATCATCTCCGACAGAGGGGCTCAATTCACCTCCAACTTTTGGAGGGCGTTTTTGGGCTTACTTGGTACTGGCCAGGGGTTGAGCACATCCTTTCATCCTTGTACTAATGGTAATTCTGAAATTTTGAACTCGGTGCTAAACAATATTTAAGATGTTTCATTAATTTTCAACAGGATAACTGGACCGAACTTTTGCCTTTTGCTGAAGTTGCGTTTAATAATGCTGTACATTCAAGCACTGGTTTTACCCCTTTTAGAGTAGCAACAGGTCAGGATTTCAGCCCCATACCTGAACTACCCACAGAAGAAATCACCATCCCCTCACTTAAGGAGTGGATGGATAATTTACAAAACATGTGGCCAGTGGTTAGATTAGCCTTACAGGAAGCTAGAGAAGCTTTTAAGATTCAAGCTGACAAGAAAAGGATGGAACTCAAACCTTTTCATGTTGGAGACAGAGTATACTTATCTACAAAATTCTTGAAACCATTACAACCATCAAAGAAACTAGGGCCAAAGTTAATTGGACCTTTCCCCATCACTAGAATCATCAATCCAATAGCAGTTGGACTACTTCTTCCAAAGACACTCAGGCAGATCCACCCAGTATTCCATATCAGTTTACTCAAACAAGAAGTAATCTCATCCCTCAGACCACCTGCATCTACACCACCAGTGCCCATCTTGATTGAAGGTGAACAACACTTTGAAATCAAGGAAATCCTTGATTCTAGGATACACAGAAGGAAAGTCCAATACTTAGTTGCTTGGAAACATTTACCATCAGCACACAATGAATGTTATGGTGTTTGTTCAGGTTCTCAAAGGAAATAGTAAAGAAAACATCTTTACACTTGTGTATTGACTAAAATCTGCATTCTGACTTAAAGGGAGGGGTCTCTACCACTTTAATCCTACTGCTTTGCCTAAGGCAGCGGTTCTCAACATGGGGGTCACGACCCCTTTGGGGGGCGAACGGCCATTTCACAGGGGTCGCCAAAGCCCTCTCTCCCCCCCCACGCCTTCACTCACCCTCACCCTCTGCCTCTGTTGGATCACCATTCGCCGTTCGCTTACCCTGCCCACTCCCAATCTATTGCTGCCTCCGGAGTCCCAGCTGATGGCTAGAGGGAAAAAAACTTTAAATTCTTGCCGCGGGGCTTCAAAGAGCCGCCCTACAGCTGATCAGTGTTAAAAGAAAACAAATGAATAGACCGGTGCCTGCAAAAATAGAAAAAACAGCCCCTTTCAGCTTCAGCATAGGTTAATTACCATAAGTTGATTTGATCAGCCTCCGGACTCTCAACTAATTTGCTCTCAACTGTTTTGTGGAGGGCTCTGTTGCTAGCTAGCTGCAAAGAGGTAAATTCCTGGAGCAGATTTTTTTCCCCCTAGCTATGCTGAAAAAGCGAAATTGAAAGTAAAGCAGGGTCTTTGCTGCAACGTGACAAAATGAGGCAGAGACATTTCTTTTTCTTTTTCCTCACCAAAAAAGGTAGGTGCAAAACAGCAAACAATGGGAAATTTAGGGCAAAAGAGGAGGTTCAAGATTTTAAAACACAAAAGAAAAAAAGCTCTATTTAACTAGGGAATTGTAATAATTGAGATACTATTAATTGTATATTGTGTTGAAAGCAGAAATGGTTAAGTTGTGGTTTGGAGGAATATATGGGGGAAATTATTTGGTTTATTATTATTGGTAAATATAATTAATTGATTTGTAAGAAATTGGATTGCATGGAAATAATTGGAATATTCATGTTCATATTGATTAATATACAAAAAAGATAGTTATATAACTAATTGATTTATATTAAAATGTTGAATTTGTATTAAACAACTGTATTACATAATTACATAATTAACCAATGTGAGGATGAATATAAAAATAGATGACAATGGGAAGGGGTATAATATAGAATAGAAGGGAAAAATTGAATTTGATTAAGATTAGAGATGAGGATGAAGGGTAATATTGGTTTTTTACAAAAATAGATGAGGAATAAATATGGTAAAAAGGAAATATAGAAATTGTAAACTTAATTGAAATGACTAAACACTGTGTTGGAAGAAATATCCTTCTGGGTTCTGCTCCAAGTGGGGAAAAAGACACTGGAAACATGGAGGCTGCTTGGAAAGATGCTTTAATGGTGGACAGGATCACATGGCTTGAGTTCCTGAACAGAAAAGGGGCAGATACAGTAAATCCTCGGGTTTTTATGCTCTCTCTGGCTTTGCATTTCTTGGGGCCCCGAAAGAGTATCCTGATTGGTTGTCAGACTCCCAGGGGGTGGGGGTCTTAGCTAGCCTTGCTGGCTGATGGTCACATATGCTTCCCAGGTCACATGCTTCCCAGGTCACGTGTGGTGAGTTTCGGTTGCTAGATGGGGCCCATTGTGTTAGTTTCTGTTGCTACTGTGTTGCAAATGTCCTTTGACAAAGGATTGGGGGTGGGGGGCAGGAAGGTGGGAGCTGCTTTGTCTGTAAAATATGCTTCTCCATTTCTCATCCAGGGAAATATAATATTCTGCCTTTTTAATATTTCTCAAAATATTTCATTCTTCTAGGAAGGGGTGGGTGCTAACCTCCTACAACTGTTTAAATTTGTGAACCGGCCAAATACTCTGTTCAAAGAAAATACATTGTATGTCAGCTGAAGAGGTTGTAGAAAAAATGGTTTTAAAAGTAAAAAAAGAAAAGTTGGCCATGCCCACTCAGTCATATTACACACATCCCACCAAGCCTTGCCCCCAGAACCGGTAGTAACAAATTTTACATTCCACCACTGCTTTGGACTAACAATCAGCCTGAAAAAAACACAAGTCATGGGTCAGGACGTGGATTCACCTCCCTGTATTACAATCTCTGCACAAGAACTGGTACACCGAGGTACCAGTTGTGTACCTTTGTGTACCTCGGCTCAACTATCTCTGACACTCTCTCTTTAGATACGTGCTGAATAAACGTATTGGTAAAGCGGCCACCACATTTTCCAGACTTACAAAGAGAGTATGGCTTAATAAGAAGCTGACGGAACATACAAAGATCCAGGTCTATAGAACCTGTGTCTTGAGCACATTCTTGTACTGCAGTGAGTCTTGGACCCTCTATCCACGGCAGGAGAGAAGGTTGACCACCTTTCATATGCACTGTCTCCGACAAATTCTTGGCATCACCTGGCAGGACAAAGTTCCAAATAGTCTTGGAACGTGCTGGAATTTCTAGCAAGTATACACTATTAAAACAGTGACGTCTACGCTGGCTGGGGCATGTCATGAGAATGGCTGATGGTCGGATTCCAAAAGATCTCCTGTATGGAGAATTAGTGCAGGGAAAGCGCCTCAGAAGGAGACCACAGCTGTGATAGCAGAGAACAGTTGCAGGGTTTGGGTTTGGCTAGTCTAGAGAAAAGAAGGACTAGAGGTGACATGATAATAGTATTCCAGTATTTGAAGGGCTGCCACAAAAAGGAGGGGCTCATTTTATTTTCCAACGCACCAGAGAGCAGGACAAGAAACAATGGATGGAAACTAATCAAGGAGAGAAGCAATCTGGAATTGAGGATAAACTTCCTAACAGTGAGGACAATTAACCAGTGGCTTGCCTTCAGACATTGTGGGTGCTTCATCACTGGAGACTTTTCAGAAGAGACTGGGCAGCTACTTGTCTGAAATGGTATAGGATCTCGTGTTTGAGCAGGGGGCTGGACTAGAAGACCTCCAAGTTCCCTTCCTGCTCTACTCTATTCTGATTCTCTGGGAAGCTTAGAGTTATATATACAGTTAAAACATAAAAAGTTAAAATCAAACATTAAAACCAAGGACACATGGGGAGAGTGCGGGTAGAGTTGGGGAGGTGGGGTTGGTTATTACTCAATCAACCACCTCCATTGTGCTGTTCCCCCAAAGGTGACTTCAGGCTTCAGCAAGCTACAAGGGAAAACGGGGTGGACTTTCCATAATGACTTAGGGAGTTGCAATTCCACCATGATATGGTTAATAATACAAATGATGGGGAAAGATCCAATGTATTTAGGGCCCAGCTTTTTAGACTGCTGTAAAGATTTTAGAAACTTGGTGGAAAGGTAAACTTTGTCCCCCACTTTGTAAGGTCTGGGTTCTATTCATTTCTTGTCTGCTTGTGCTTTATAGGCAGCCCTGGCTTCATCCAAAGCTTTGCAGACCACCAGCCAAATAGTTTGCAAATGATTGATCCATTGTTTCAAGGAGGGGATTTCTGGTTCATGTGAGGGTAACTCAGGCATAGCATTAAATTCTTGCCCTGTGGCCACTCTGAATGGGGTAAAACTTGTGCTAGCGTGAACTAGGCCACTTCTGCAAAAGGCAATAGCTCGGCCCAGTTGTCCTGCTGATAGTTAATAAAACAATGCAGGTACTGTTCCAGAACTGAGTTCATTTGTTCCATGGCCCCTTTTGTTTGCGGATGATGACTAGAACTAAGTCCCTGTTTGGTTTTGAGTAGGTCCAAAAAGGCTTTCCAGAACTTGGATGTGGACTCCTCTATCCGAAATAATACATTTTGGGGCTCCATGCATGCAGAATATGTGGCCAAAAACAGCTTAGTCAAGGCTTTGGCCATAGGGATCTTTTGGCATGGGATGAAGTGAACCTGCTTTGAGAAAAGGTCTGGGACAACTCAGATCACTGTGTTTCCAGAACTCTTAGGCAATTCTACAATGAAATCCATGGAGATCTCTCTCTGTGGTGCTGAAGGATTGGCCACCGGCTGCAGTAGACCAGGGGTTTTCCCCTGTCTGCATTTAGCAGCAGCACAAACAGCTTGCTACATAGCTTTCTATGTCTTTTTTTTAATGAGGGCCACCAGAATTGCCATTTCACTAAATGTAACATTTTTACAAAACCAAAGTGACCAGCTAATTTGGATTCATGACAAACTTGCATAGTTTTCAGCCTTTCTCTACCTGGGACATACAGCTTATTTCCCACCCAAGCTAACCCATCTTTTATTACGCAAGTATGTCTATGGGCATTAAACACATCTGTTTCTAAGGCCTTTTTGAATTCTGTGGTGGTTCCATTGTCTTAGGTGGAGGGGTCATTCTTTGTCTGAGTGTGTGACAACCTTAGCTGCTAATTGGGAGGCTGGGAGCATGGGCTTAATTACTTCCACCTTGACACTGTTGTATTGCGGTAGTCTGGACAAAGCATCTGCCAAAAAGGTTTTCCCACCTGGTAAATACTTCAAAGTGAAACTAAAGCGTTGGAAGTACTGTGCCCATTGGATCTGTTTTGGGGACATTTTCCATGGGGTTTTGAGCACTTCCAAGTTCTTGTGGTTATCCATACTTGAAAAGGTATTTTGCTTCCTTCTAAGAAATGTCTCACTTAGGAGTGCCCACCTGACTCAGTTTCAATTAATTTCCTAGAGGTGTATGCACATAGTTTGTCATTGTAGAGGTCTTCCATCTCCTGCTTCCACCCAAGTTGGTGGTTCCCATGGGTGAGGGTGACATCCTTGGTCCTGCCACCCCAGCCTTCCTTCTTTCCAATGCTGATAGACAACCTCGGCTTGGAAGCAGTGCTTGAGGCAATGTTCTCCTCAATCCAGGCATTGAGGGCCTCCTCTGCTTGGGTTTGGAGGGGGTTTCTCCCCCAGCATTCAGCCTCTTTGTGGTCACTGTTCTTGTCAGACATGGTGTGCGCAGTCCACATAATAGGGCTGTTACATCTCTGGACTGATCAGTTTGCAGTTAAGACATGAATAAATGTCTTAAATGTATTTATTCATATAATAAAGCTGTACAAAGGCTGTCTCAGTATTCATTATAGGATAGGGGGCACACAGTGTGTGTGACTACCCTGATCAGAGATCAAGTCTCATGAGGAACAAACGCGAAAAGAGAGAGAGAGAGAGCAAGGTGGAAAAGGTTGGAGGGGGTTTTATACTCAGGGTAAGCCCCTCCTTTCCACATAGGGGTGGAGACACTCTCTGCTTCCACTGGTGTCTATATGACACATGTGTCAATGGCTTGCAAATACTTGACAGTTCCCCTCCTTGCGAGCCAATGGCATGCAAACACACTAATGCAATGCAAAACAGATTTTACCCTGTGAGACATAACTTTTTACACAGATCTTTGTGCCTATCCGCTGGTAGAGGTTTTGTGAAAATGTCAGCTGTTTGACGTTTGGTCTGACAGTGTGTTAAAGATATAAACCCCATCTCTACTAGTTGTCTAACATTTTGATAACAGATAGCAATATGTCTGGATCTTTTCGCCACCACATAGGCTTTGGCAATGCCTATGGCCCCGGTGCTGTCTTCTATAATTTGGATGGGCAAAGTCAGTGGTGTCCAGATGCTAGAGATTAAGGCATCAAACCATATCAGATCGTTCCCTGCCTCTGATAGGCATGCAAATTCGGCCTCAGCGGTGGAGCACGAAACAAATTTCTGTTGCCCCGCATGCCAATGGATGGGTGCCCCATTTAACAGTACCAAGAAGCTCCTTTCACTTCTCTCCAGGCATCCACCACGCCGTTTCAAAACATCCATTTATTTAAGGTCCCCATTTTATTTGCTCCTCCACAACGAGTGGGGTTAGTACTATCTATTTTATCTTTAATTAAATTAAAATCCCCAGCCACAATTACTTTCCCTACACTTTCACTTTCCAAAATTTTAGTTATTTTTTCAAGAAATTCTTTTTGCTTCTCATTCGGTAGATATAAATTAACCAGTGTCACTTTTTCCTCATTAATATTTCCCACAATTATTACATATCTTCCTTCTTCATCCACAATTACTTGTTCTTTTTCAAAATATACCCTATCTGATATCAATGTTGCAACTCCTCTAGCTTTTGAAGTTCCAAAAGATTTTTCATAAATTTGCATTCCCTTTATATACATTTTATTTGAGCCTTCAGATTTCTGATGGGTTTCTTGCAAAAATAATATATCTGGTAGATCTCTTTTAATTTTAAGTTCCAATCGTCTTCTTTTGATCTGATTCCCTGTACCCTTCACATTCCATGTCATTATTTTTATTAAACCCATTTAAACTGTAACTTTTTTAATCCTTTCCCCTCCTCTTCCTTTCTGTGCCCAGATCCCAGCACCAATCTCCCACATTCCAAACAACATTCAACATAAAAAAAATAATAAAAAGGGGCAAAAGACACATCAAACATTAAATAACAAACAATCTTCGTCCCCCACATCCTCAATTGGTTTCCGCCTCTATAAAGAGAGTGAGGGAGAGGGGACGTGCTAATGGCCGGGTCACTTCTTCCAGGTAGTCTACTTAAATTCATCTCTCAGAGAAAAGGGTGGTAACTTCTCCCCGCACTCAGCTTCCTGCAATTCTTTTTCAAGATCCTTCAATTTCTTATCCGCTCCATCTCCCATTATATCATCATGACTTTTCTTTTGTTCAACCATCGCAGGTGAGATTTCCTTCCGCTTTAATCCTTTAGGGTCTTGTCCTCCAGCAGCCCCTTTTTCTTCTGGTGTTGATGTTTTTGCATATGTTCCACCCATCTTGAGCATTTGATCTTTTATCTCTATTATGTCCTCATACTTTACAATCAATCCAAGTTCATGTAAGTATAACACTGCATCTGTTTCCAAAGTAATTATTTGCATTCTTCCTTTATAAAAAATTTTTAGTTGCTGTGGCGGCCTCCAGTTATATTTAATTCCATTGTCTCTCAGAACCTTTGTAATTGGCTTCAAAAAAAATCTCCACGCTCTTTCTTCTCTTGATATATCCGGAAAGACTTGAATAATTTTCTCCTCAAATTTCAAAGCTTCACCCATCTCTCTCACTTTCACCATCACTTCCAGTTTGTCACTAAGATTTGCAAATCTGACAAGTACATTTCTATTTAAGCTGTTTTGTCTTTTATACCCAATTCTAAAAACACTTGCCAGATTTGTTGCTGTAAATGTGATTTGTGTATCCAGGTCATTGAGCCATTTTAAAACTCGTTGTTTCAAATTGTCCACTTTTTCTTCTTGAATTCCTCGAATAACCAGATTATATTTCCTCGCTTCTTCTTCCAAAAGACAATTTTTTTTATCTTGTTGTTCATTTTTAAAAAAGATTTCTCCAATTTGCCAATCTATCTTTGCATCATGTGTATGAATCTGCTCAATTTCATCTTTAATTATTGTCATTTCTACTGTTTGCTTTGCAAAATTTTCATTCATTTCTTGCTTCATTCTTTTAATTTCCAATATCATATTATCCATACTATCTGACAGTCCTGATATCTTTTCACCAATTTTAGTTAAGGCCACAGCAACATGTTGCATTTCTAAAGATTGTTGGGTCGCCATTTTTAATAAGTTTTAATTATCCACTTTTGCCAAGAGGGTCTGTAATGAAGATTAAGGGACAGCAATCCACAATTGAAGCTGAGACAGCTTATTATTGCACTCAAAAGGACCAACAATAAAAGTTTATAGTTCTCAATTCAGCTTGCGTAATTTCCCTTAAAAAGAAAAAGAAAAAGCTAACATCCGTTGGAAGGCACTGCCCAGAAATGCGTTTTGCCGCTTCGACTCAGGCACTTTCACAAACAAAAGATCAACTTAAAATTCACATATTCTTCCAAGAAAAAAACCCCTTTCCACTGGTCTTTTGATGTTCCGTGCCTTTACCCCACAGCAAAAACAAACACAGATCGCGGTAATAATGAGAACAAAGGCAGCTATTTACTCCAAATACACAATCACGACTGCCTATCTGGTCACTCCTCACTCCTTCCACTCCGTGAAGCGTTCTAATTGGGCCTTGTCTCTATTCTCAGGTTCCAAGCGAAGCACGTAATCTGCTGTGGTCTTGATACCTTAATAGCTTTTTAATGGCCAACCACGGGAACTGGGTAGGATGTTCCACTTTTCTGGATAGCAGGTTCACAGCCAGGGCAATGTCTGGACGGCTCCAATTACTTATATATAATAATGAGCCGACCACTGACCTAAATAGAGTATTATTTTGGAACTCTGGGCTATCCTTGTGTGCCAAACCACAATAGTCGGTCTGCATTGGGATAGCAGTTGGCTTGCTATCTTCCATTTTACATTTCACCAAAAGTTCCTCTATCTTCTCCTTTTGGGAGAGAGGAAAACCTTTTGGTGTAGTGATGATTTGTACGCCTAGGTACTTGTCCACATATCCTAAAGACTTTAGAGTGAACCTTTTTTGTAGGGTCCTGGCAAATATATTACATCCCCCCTTGTCAGGCCCTATATATAAAAGGTCATCAACATACACTAGGACTTTCTCCAGCCCCCCTTTGGTATCCCTTGTGAAGGTACATTTATCAGCTGGAGATGGATGGAAACCCAGTGATTTGAGTGTTGTAGTCAGGCATTTGTACCACATTCTGCCTGATTGTTTGAGGCCGTACAAACTTTTCTTCAGAAGCCAGGTGTGGCCTTCTTGCTGCTGGAATCCGGGGGCACCTCTGACGTACATTTTTTTGTTTTAGATGTGCGTGTAAATAAGCAGTTTGCACGTCGAATTGAAAAATGTGTTCCCCATGTGCTGCTGCGGTGACCAAAGCAGCCCTCACACTTTCTGCTCTCACGGTTTCATCAAAGTTCTGTAAGTAGCGCTGTGTGTAGCCTTGTGCTACTAGCCAGGCCTTATAAAGGAGTTTGTTGTTGGGCATTGGCTTGACCTTGTAGACCCAACGGGTGCCAATTGCCTTCCTCCCCCAAAGTCCTGTAAGTAGCACAGCTTGCATGCAAGTGACCTTGCATGCCACAGTCAAAGCAGGTGGGAAGGGTATTAATCCTTTCACTTGTGTCCTGGCGCCTCCTCTGAGGCCTAGGCCTGTGGTATGCCTCCTTCATTTCTTGTTGTTCCTCATCTCTGCACCTTAAATCTTCCTCAATAAAGCGACCAGAAAAGTATTCTATATTTCTTTGTTCCCTAGAAACCCCTTCTAGAGAAATAATGAAGGGATTCCAGGATTTGTCTAGGGAGTTCAACATTACACTAATTAAAGTGGATTCAGGAACAGGCTCCCCCCTCTGTATAAGCTCATTCCTCATGGCTTTAAGCATTGCCAAATGTTCCCCCATCTTGACACCAGGTTTAAGTTTATAATTGTGAAAAATTCTTGACAATCTGCTGGTTGCAGCCATATTGTCACTATGGAACAAATTATATAGGGCAGTCCAAAGTTCCTGAGCTGTGAGACCATCTGAAAGACTGGCATAAAGAGCTGTGTCTATAGAACTTAACAGGGTTGTGTAAGCTCTTTTATGCAGGAACTCAATTTCAGGGCTCCAAGGTAAAGGAGGTGGTCTTTTGATCATGTCCATGGTATTTTCTCTTAAGAGAATTATCTGAATCTCTTTACTCCATTTTTTAAAATTCTGACCACCTAAATGTAATTTTTCAAAATTATTTGGCAAAGTTACAAAACTATTACCATTAAACTGCATGGGGAGTTGTTCAAAGGGCTGAAAAGAGCCTGTTGTGAATGGCATTGGGATCCCTAAGCCTGGGATCGATTGCTTAGGTCTGGCTCTTTCTTGTAGTCTTTCTGTAGTTTGAAGCAACTGGGCACGTGTAGGAAATAGAGCACGCTCCAAAGACTTTTCTTGTTGGAGCTTTGATCTCCCTCTCTGGGTTCTGAAGTCAGGCCTGGCTGAAGCCTCAGCATAGGCCCGAAAATCAGCTGTGTGGCGGGGAAACCTTGGAGGAGCTGGAAGAAGGCCTGGAGATCTTTTAGGAGACTGGAGGCACATCAGATGAGGTGGGTCTGGGACCTCGGGGTGGCTGGTGGGTGGTTGCTCCCTAATTTCCAGGGCGGCAATCAGGGTCTCTATGGATTCTTTGATACTTGCCGTGGTAGGCATGGCCTGGCAAGGGGCTTGTGGGTTTGGAGTGGTCCTCTGGGCCGCTGGAGTGCTGAACTGACTGGCTGGCGTTGTAGGCCTGGACCGTAGAGCTGGGGTAGGCCTGGCTCGTGGTTCTGGCAAAGTGCCCAGGAGAGCCGCCATCTTGGGGGAAGTTGGCTCCAGAAGGGAACTGGTGGCCATTTTATTTGGTGGGAAACTGTGTGAAGGGAGAGTGTCTCTGGCGGCAGGCGCCATCTTGGAGAGATCAGGCAGGGGAGTCCTTACCGGGATGGCAGGCATCTCTGGTGCTGCCTTCTCAGGCCTCTTTCTGGCTGCTGCCCTTGTCTTCAGGAGGGAGGCGAGCGCTGCTTGGCACTCCTCTTCTGACATCTCGGCCACTTGCCTCTCCAGGCTTTCATCTTGTCCTTCTGCCCCCTCATCGTCAGTGCTGAAGAAGCCTTCTCCAGCATCACTTGGCTCAGTCCCTGGGATCTCTTGCTGCATCTGGGTGGCCTCTGGCTGCCAGGTTGTAGCTGGATGGAAATCCCCTTTGATGTTTTCCATCGATTCAGACTGGGGCTGATGTGAAGTTCTCCTCCGTTGAAGGCCTCTGGTCACAACAGGGGAGCTTCTCTCACAGGTTATTTTGGAAGGCATCTTGCCTTTTCAACAGTTCCTGGAGTGGAGTTCTGCTACCATTCCCTCTGCTACCAATCTGTGGAGTTGGGATCGTAGAAACACCCAGGAGCATAGAAGAGTTCAGAGGCAGATGCATGAATAAATGTCTTAAATGTATTTATTCATATAATAAAGCATATTAACTATGTACAAAGGCTGCCTCAGTATTCAGTATAGGATAGGGGGCACACAGTGTGTGTGATTACCATGATCAGAGATCAAGTCTCATGAGGAACAAACACGAAAAGAGAGAGAGAGAGAGAGAGAGAGAGCAAGGTGGAAAAGGTTGGAGGGGGTTTTATACTCAGGGTAAGCCTCTCGTTTCCACATAGGGGTGGAGACACTCTCTGCTTCCACTGGTGTCTATATGACACATATGCCAATGGCTTGCAAATACTTGACACTCCTCTGCTTGGGTTTGGAGGGGGTTTCTCCCCCAGTATTCAGCCTCTTTGTGGTCACTGTTCTTGTCAGACATGGTGTGCACAGTCCACATAATAGGGTTGTTATGTCTCTGGACTGATCAGTTTGCAGTTTCTGTCTAATGTAAGGTCTTGTCTCTCCAATCTTTCCAAGAAAGCAGGACTCTTGAAACTGAAGTTGTTCCAAAAGGGGGTTTTATTGAAAGGCTTGTGATAGCAAGAGGTCTATGCAGGAACTAAATTTTCCCACTTAAAAACAGCAATTTAAAACAGTGCAAACGAAATGCCTCCCACAGTACAGCAATGCAGGAAACAGAAACTCACAGCACAACACAGCAGTGCAGGAAACAGAAACTTCATATAGAGATCTCTCCAAGCAGGAAATAGAAACAGAAACTTCATATAGAGATCCCTCCAATCCTCCCCCTTCTCACCAGAATGCCAGCGTCCCAATAGAAATATATGGGACCTGACAGGAGCACTTAGATTTAGAATAAATCTAAGTGCTCCTGTCCACCATAACACCGCGCGGGTGGTTATGGGAGCAATGTGGAGTTCCCATGTAACACCTCTCCTGCGCGAGCTGCACTGGCTCCCGGTGGTCTTCCGAGTGCGCTTCAAGGTTCTGGTTATCACCTTTAAAGCGCTCCATGGCTTAGGACCTGGTTATCTACGGGACCGCCTGCTACCACCAATAGCCTCCCACCGGCCAGTACACTCCCATAGAGAGGGGCTCCTCCGGGTGCCATCGGCCAAACAATGTCAACTGGCGGCCCCCAGGGGGAGAGCCTTCTCTGTGGGGGCACCTATGATCTGGAACGAGCTCCCCCCGGAGATACGGAGGATCCCGGATCTGCGCACCTTCTGTCGCGCGCTCAAGACTTTTTTATTTCATCAAGCTGGCCTGGCCTAAATCTTCTCCCCTTTTAAATAAAAAAAATTAAATATAAATTTTAATTTGTTTTAAATTATTGGGTATTTTAAATTCAGCCAAATTATTTAATTTGTTTTTAATCTATTTTAAATTTTTGTATTTATGTGTTTTATCTTGTGGCTGTTCACTGCCCTGAGTCCTTTGGGAGAAGAGCGGTATAGAAATTTAATAAAATAAAAGTAAATAAAAATAAATAACAGAGTTGGAAGAGACCTTGTAGATCAACTACTCCAACCCCTGATTAAGCAGGAAACCTTATACCATTTCTGGCTGTCCAGTCCCTTCTTCAGTGATGAAGCACCCACAACTTCTGAAGGCAAGCTGTTCCTTTTTTTTTTTTAATTTGATTTTTATTATAACATATAGTGATACATTCAATACATTTTCGGTTCATTGGTGCAATTATATACATATATACATCTAGATGCATTATTACTTGTCTTTTATTTGATATTGTTTCTTAAAGCTAAATTTAATTTCAAAACACTTAAAAATAATAGTGCTCAAATCTCTAAGACTAAATGTAATACTGTTCATATGGATTTTGTTGATTAATTAATACTTAATCTCTGTACTCTATTTCCTTCTTTATTTCTTTTCCCCATCCATTCGTACCACATGTCCCACACACTATAAAATTCCAAATCTTCTCTGTCATTAATTTCTGAAGTCAGTTTGTTCATTTCGGCGCACTCCAGTATTTTCCCAATAACATGTTCTTGAGGTGGTATTTGTTTTTCTTTCCAATACTGGGCAAAGGAAATTCTAGCGGCTGTCAGAATATGTATAATTAAGTACTTTTTCTTTTTTGCATATTCAATTTTCAAAATTCCCAGGAGAAAGGCTTTTGGTTCGAAATCAAAATTTTCTTTTATTATTTCTCTAATCCACATCCATATCATCCTCCAGAATTTTTGTGCCTGATTACAAGTCCACCAGCAGTGATAGAAAGTACCCTGCTGATGGTCACATTTCCAACATTTGGGGCTCGAATTGGGGTAGATCTTCGCTACCCTAGCTGGGGCCGTATGCCATCTATAAAACAGCTTGTATTGGTTTTCCTTGTAAGCCGTCGCCTTTGTCATTTTAAGATTATTATTCCATATTGAATCCCATTCGTTCAGATTTATATTCTGTCCGATATTTTTGGCCCATGCTAACATCGGTTATTTAACTACTTCCTCTGCCATATCATACTCCAATAAGTAATTATATAATTTAGCTAGAATTTTGTCATCCGTACCCATCCATATCTTGTCAAATCCATTTATGCTCGTCTCGATGCCAAATTCCTCCTTATCTTTTTTATATCTGGATTTAATTTGGTTATATGGCCACCAGTCTATAGAAGTACCTTGTTCCATCAATTCTTCCCTTGTTTTAAGATTCCCTCCCCCATCTAATAATTCATTATATCTGACCGTTTTACCCATTTCTAATACATTTGGATATATTATAGCCTCCATGGTGGAAAGCCATCTCGGAATTTTCCTATAGTGCTTCTGTCTCACCTCTCCCCATATTTGTATCAAGATCTCCCTTATTTTATGCCTATGGAAATAAGTTTTCATCTTCTTCCCAGTATCCCAGAGATATGCATGCCAACCCTTCTGGAGAACATGCCCTTCTAAAGTTAACAGTCTTTTATTTCTCAGGGTTGCCCAATCTTTCAGCCATACTAGGTTTGCAGCTTTTTGATATAACTCCCATTTAGGTAATCCGAAACCCCCTCTTTCCTTCTTGTCCTGTAAATTCCTAATTGCTATTCTTGGTTTCTTTCCCTCCCAAATAAATTTTCTGATGATGCTATTGAGCTCCCACAAAAATTTTTTATCTAATTTAACAGGGACCGTTTGGAATAGATATAATAACTTATTTTTATTTATTTATTTGTTTCAATTTATATACCGCCCTTCTCCAATAGGACTTAGGGCGGTGAACAGCCAAAATAAAAACAGAACATACAAAATTTAAAAACAGTTTAAAATGGTTAAATATTTTTGGCCGCGATTTAAAACAAACCCAATTTAAAATCAATTAAAATTTAACCCAAAACTGTGGGATCAAGCCAGCTTGGGTAATATGCTCATTTTTATTGCCGCAATTCTACCTAATAATGATATCTGTAGTCTTCCCCACTTTTCTAGATCCTGTTTAATATTTCTAATCAATGGTAAATAATTATCCTCTCTGAGGGCCGAGCACCTTGATGAAATCCACACCCCCAGGTATTTTACCTTCTTGGCGGTTTGGATCTCCATTGATTCTTCCAGTGCT
Source organism: Pantherophis guttatus (assembly GCF_059756535.1). Taxonomy (NCBI): domain Eukaryota; kingdom Metazoa; phylum Chordata; class Lepidosauria; order Squamata; family Colubridae; genus Pantherophis; species Pantherophis guttatus. The sequence continues at coordinate 113,086,438 of NC_142065.1, read as the reverse complement.
TTTTTTCTTACCTCCGTCATATTTTTTGTTAATAATTTAGTTTTGGATTTATTTAATTTAAGGCCTGCTACCTCTCCGTAATTGCCCAATTCTTCCAAAATTTTAGTGCCTGATTCTAATGGTTCTTCCATAATTAATACCACATCATCTGCGAATGCCTGTGTCTTATATATCTCTTTTCTGATTGTTAAACCCTTTACTTCATTATTATTCCTAATCTTTCTCAAAAGTACTTCTAGTGCTAAAATAAATAAAAGTGGGGATAGAGGGCACCTTTGTCGGACCCCTTTTCTAATTTGAAAAGCCTTAGTTAATTCTCCATTCAGTAATATGTTAGCCTTTTGTTTTTGATAGATTGTGGATATCGTATTGACAAAATTTGATCCGAATTCCATTTGGATAATTTGTTGTTTCATAAATTGCCAATTAAGATTGTCGAATGCCTTTTGGGCGTCAACAAAGACCAATGCCATTTCTTTGTTCGGGTGTTCCTCATAGTATTCCAATATGTCTATTATCATCCTTGTATTATTCCTGATTTGCCTCCCAGAGAGGAATCCATTTTGATCACTGTGTATTAATTTATTCAAAATTATTTTTAGCCTTCCTGCTAAGAAGCCCATATAAATTTTGTAGTCCGTATTCAGGAGGGAGATCGGTCTATAATTTTTAATTAATTTTGGATCTTCTCCTTCTTTTTGGAGGAGAGTAATATACGCCTCTCTCCATGATTCTGGAATTTTGGATTCTGTTAGGGCCTCATTATAAATTTCTAACAGCTTTGGTTATAAAATTTCCTCCAAATCCGAATTTTTATAGAATTCCCCTGGAAGTCCATCTGGGCCTGGGGATTTGTTCTTTTTAAGTTTTGATATTACCGTCCTTAATTCTGTCATCATTATTTCTTTATTAAGTATTTCTTTATCCTCTTCCCCAATCTTTGGGAGACTTTCTTTTGACAAGTATTGGACCACCTTTTCATTGGGAATTTGTTCTTCCGCATACAGAGCTGCATAATACTCTCCGGCAATCTCCAATTTATCTTTCTGTTTATTGTTAAGATGGCCTTCCGGGTCTTCCAATTGATGAATTATGCCTTTCTCTTTTTCTTTTTTTAACCTGTAGGACAGCCACCTGCCCGGTTTGTTTGCATTTTCAAAATAATATTGTTTGGTTTGTTTCATTTTGTACGCCAATTCCTCTTGATCGATAATATTTAATTTGTGCCATATAACCATCCAATTTTCTTTAACAACCTTATTATCTGGTTTTTGTTGTAGTTCCCTCTCAGCTTTCCCTAATTCTTCTATCAGTGCCTTCTGCCTCTCTCTTCTTTCCTTATTCCTATGTGCACTATACGATATTGCTAGTCCTCTTATGTATGCTTTCATTGTATCCCATATGATACCTCGAGATGTTACTTCCTTTTCATTTACTTCAAAAAATAGATTTAATTCTTTTTTTACTTTCTCAACATTTTGCTTGTCCTTTAGAAATTGATTATTTAATCTCCATCTTGTATTTCTTCTCTTGTGCGTACATTCCCATTTAACCTCTAATGGATTATGGTCTGCCCAAATGTTGGGCATAATTTCTGTTGACTTAATATCTAACCCTATATCTCTGCTTACCCACATCATATCAATCCTGGACCAAGATTTTTTAGGATTAGAATAATATGTATACTGCCTCTTATGTGGGTGCAGAACCCGCCAAATATCCACTAGATTGAGTTCTTCTACCATATCAAAAAATGGTTTAGGAAAATTTTTCCTCTTTTTCTTTTTACCTTTGGTCCCCTTATAGTCTCTATTCGAATCTATTACCCCATTAAAATCCCCAGTTATGCAAATCTTGCTCTTATCCATCATGCTTAATCTCTCTCCTAATTTTTTATAAAAGTCTCCTAAATTTTCATTCGGAGAATAAATTGCTGTTAATAAAATTGGATAATTGCCTCTTTTAACTTCCACCATTAATATCCTTCCCTTCGGGTCTGCATATTTTAGTTCGGCTTTTATTTCCTTCTTGATGTACAATGCTACTCCCCTCTTCTTTTTGTCAGCTAGAGATGCATAATGATTCCCCAATTTCTTATATTCCAAATATTTTTGATTTTTCTTTTTAATATGAACCTCTTGAAGACACACTATATCCATATTTTGTTTAGCTAATTTTGTAAAAAAAATAATTCTCTTTTTGTTATCATTCAGGCCATTTACGTTAATCGATATCAATTTCCAATCATCCATCTCTTAATTCTTGTATACTATCCTAATACTTCTTGACACGTGTAACTCTTTGTGGTCTTCGGTCTTTCTTTGTCTCTTTACTATCCTTATCTTCCTCCTCCTTTTCCTTCGATGTCCCTTCTTTCTCTCTTTTCTGCTGGGTTGCCTCTTCTTCAGATATTATCGCCTCTAACTCCTCTTTACCGCTACTCCTCTTCAGACGCTTGTATTGATCCAAGAACTCTTGAGCTGCTACTAAGCTATCTATCTTAACTTTATTCCCTTGCCACGTGATCCACATGCCTTCCAGTAAAATCCACCTAAAGAGGATATTCCTTTTGTTTAATTGAGTAGCAAAAAACCTATAATCTCTCCTTATCTCCCTTACCCTCCTTGGAATTTGTTTCAATATAATCACCTCCTTTCCCTTGTACATGACTGGTTCATCTCTTGCCATACTATAGAAGATATCCTTTACCTTCTTCCTTGCGAATCTTATATGCACCTCCCTTGGCAATTTATTTCTTCGTGCATAATTTGTCTGGACCCTATATGCCTCATCAATTTCCTTTATAATATCCAATTTATCTTGTTGCAACACCTCAGCAATTAATTCCGCCATCACCTGGCCCAGATCTTCTTCCTTATCTTCCGCGATGTTTTGGAAACGGAGATAGAAGGAGGCTCGATCCATTTCCAATTGGGTAATTGAGTCTGCCAATTCCCTATTCTGTGCCATCAGTTTTTGGTCAACCGTATCTAAATTTTTTTCCTGTTGTTCCATTTTAACTTCCATCTTTTTAATCTTCTGTGTATTGGTTTGTATCGATTCCTGTATACCAATCATTTTTTGATCTAATGCCCTAATATCTGTCTTCAATTCAGTATGGTTACTAGACATTTTTTTTTGCATCATAATCATCGTGTCCTGTATTGCTGTCAGTATTGATTGCATTGCTTGCATTGTGGGTATCATTCCTGATTTCTCCATTTTAGAGAGACCTTCAGTCGATGTCTGTATAGCAGGTGATGTTGTTGTGATCGTGGGATTTGAGGGTGTTTTCTTTCCTGTTTTTGTCACCGTGGATGAGAGGCTCGTCATCTCCTTTAATACCTTTTTCTGTTTTCTTATTATCTTTTCAATGTTTTTCCAGATTGTCATCCACCAATATTTAACTGCCTCTATCAAATGTATTTATATTAAATCGTTCCCCCGTTCCACTATTCAATATTGTTTAGTAATACAATAATTCAGATTTTTATCCATTGCACAAATCTATCTTGTAATAAGTCACTTATTAATCAATTAATATTTAAACTAATTTGAACTAAGATAACCTTCTCACCTGCTATCACTTCTTAAGCAAATGAGCTTTACCTATCCTTATTTAACGCTTAAGCACTGATGACTTTCTAATATATCTTGAGTAATCTAAGTACACATATAAATAATTAATTAATTATGCAATCTCAATATTCAATATTTTAAATTATAAAAAGCTAATCAAAATTAAGAATCAATAATTGAAAGAAGAAGAAAGGAGGAGAAGAAAAGAAAAAAATCCAATTATAGAATATATAAGATTATAGAGTGTATAAATTCCTTAATAAAAAAAACTAAAAAGTACTTAATAAATTTTAAATAAGTTCACAATTAATTTAGATTATCTGAAATGGAATATGTAATATATATAGATATATAATTGTAGATAAATAGATTTTCCAATGTTTTTTTTTGTTGTTGTTATTTGCCCAACTCGTTAATTAATTGATTGCTCAATAACTTCTCTCAATCATAAAAGGAAGAAGCAAAAGGAAGAAGCAACCAAAAATATAAAAAAGTTCTTTTACAATGATGCAGCAGGCACGCTTTGCTGTATAATCCGCTTCACGTTGCTCTTAAGTTCAATCACTCTCCATTTGCATTGTCATTCAGATTTCATCAGCCATGTTATCTTCCCCAAGTGCTCCTTCTCACTCTCTCAGCTCAAGACAGTCTTATTATTAGTCCTAACAATTGCTGCACTTCCGAAATCCAGTTTCCTTTATTCAAATAGTCTATTCCACACTCTTAGCTTTCGAAGTTTATTTGCTAAAAACAAAATATCAATCCAATCCCCTGGAAGCGCCGTCTCCCATTCTAAAAGTATCCTCAGTCTCACCGGCTCATCTGCGATCTCGCCTCCCACCGATCTCCTCCAGCCTCACAATCGCCGCCAATTTCTTCCAGGACTCTTCTTATCCGACGCAGCCAGCACAATCCAATTAAACTCACTCTGAGCGTGTTCAGGGGAGAGTAGGTACGAATGATAATAGGCACCAACTTCACCGAAATCTTCTTGCTTCCTGTCTTTTGTTGGCTACCATTTAAGGCAGACGTGCTGCGTTAGTTTAACAGTGGCAGTCGGTCCAGCAGAGAGTGCTTGCTCCTCACCGCTCTGCCTGCTGACACCCTGCTATCGTCCACGGAGCTCTCCGAGCTCTCACGCCTCGAAGGGACCCCAAAACACAACGAAAAAGTGGCGCTGCAAGCAGCGATCGCTGTCACAGCACCATATCGCTGGGATTCACCAACCGGAAGTGTGAGCTTGCCTTTCTCATTCGAAGGCAAGCTGTTCCATTGGTTGATTGTTCTCACTGTCAGAAAATTTCTCCTTATTTCTAGGTTAAAACTCTCCTTGATCAGTTTCCATCTATTGTTCCTTGTCTGGCCTTCGGTGTTTTGGAAAATAGGTTGTCCCCCTCTTCTCTGTGGCAGCTCCTCAAATATTGGTACACTAGTCCTTCTCTTCACTAGACTAGCCATACCCAGTTCTGGTAACTGTTTTTCATGTTTTAACCTCCAGGCCCCTAATCATCTTTGTTGCTCTTCTCTGTACTTTTTCTAGAGTCTCGACATCTTTTTTTATAGTGTGATGACCAAAACTGGATGCAGTATTCTAGTGTGGCCTTACTAAGGCTTTATAGAGTGGTTCTAGTACCTCATGTGATCTTGATTCAATCCCTCTTAATGCAACTTATGATTGCATTGGCTTTTTTGGCTGCTGCCACACATTACTGACTCATATTTAATTGATTGTCCACTAGACCTCCAAGATCCCTCACACAGTTACTGCTATTAAGCCTGGTTCTACTTAATATGTATGGACACTTGATTTTTCTTGCCTATGTCTAAGACTTTACTTTTCTCTATGTTGAATTTCATTTTATTAGATAGGATCCAATGTTTACACTGGCCCAATGTTTCCACTTTGCACTGGGTAGACTGGGCCAAAGCCATGCTGGACCGATGTTTCCTCTTCGCACTGGGTAGACCAGGCTGAAGCCACGCTGGCCCAATGTTTTCTCTTTGCACTGGGTACACTGGGCTGAAGTGACACGGGCCGCACCGTGCATTTTCCAGGATGGCCCCGCAGGCCGGATCTGGCCCACGGGCCTTGTGTTTGACACCCCTGATCTATGGTGTTGGCTATTCCTGCCAGCTTAGCGTGATTTGCAAAATTGATGAGGTCCTCTTCTATTCCCTCATCTAAGTCAATTATGAAGATATTGAAGAGGACTGGGCCTAAGACGGAACCTTGTGGTACCCCACTGCTTACTTCCCTCCATGTAGATGTAGTACCATTAAGGATTACTTTTTGAGTAAAGTTTGTCAGCCAGTTACAAATCCATTTGGTGGTGATGCTGCGTATTCCACATTTTTCTAGTTTACCAAGAAGTAGGTTGTGGTCTACTTTGTCAAATGCCTGGCTGAAGTCTAAATATACTATGTCCACAATTTTTTTTGTTCTTTATATGACATGCTGTCATTGTCCTTGCTTGTCCTCTTCATCTTCATCTTGGTATGGTCTGTTTGGATGCTTTGCTTCTGATCAGTGGTGAAATGTAAAATTTGTTACTACCGGTTCTGTGGGCGTGGCTTGGTGGTGGTGGGGTAATATGACTGAGTAGGTGTGGCCAACTTTTTTTTTAACTTTTAAAACCATTTTTTCTACATTTCTACATTCTACATTTTTTCAGCTGAAGAGGTTGTAGAAAAAATGCTTTTAAAAATAAAAAGAGCCTCTGATGATTGCGTGGCTCAGCTGGGCAATGGGGGAGGGCAGGGATTTTTGCTACCAGTTCTCCGAACCACCCACCTCCATTGCTACTGGATCGGACAATCCGGTCCAAACTGGGATCATTTCACCCCTGCTTCTGATGTTAATAGGGGTTTGCCACGTTCAGCATGTTTACCATGACACTTAGTGTTTAGTGTGGGAGTGTCTGGAGTTTTAGTGGTGCAAAGAGAGTCCCTTCCCTGGAATAGAATATTTCTCAGAGTTAGAAGAAGAGCAGAATATTTCCCCCAAAAAAGAATAGAGGATAAAAATCTCCTTAACAAAGGCAGAAAGACTTTGTTAAGGCTTTGTATCTGTTCATAAAACTGGACTTCTATTCATAAACATGGCATGGCTAAAGTAATCTCCGAATAGATGCAGAGTAGGCAAGGAAACTGACTATGCAGGCAAGACCAAATCAGGAAAACACTTAAGATTTACTTTTCCCTTTACCCTTAGGGCCAGTTGCAAACTCAGACACCACAAAGGAAAAACTCATAACAATTAAAATATTATTTCCAGTCTAAAGAACAAAGAAAGAACACATTTTCATACAGATACCAACACATCAATAAAAAAGAACCCAAAACATATAAAAAACCCCACACACTCACCAATCCAATTTGCCAGCTGCCCCCAAGAACATGCTATGAAGATGCATCTTTGGGTGTTTCCTCAGGAAGCTTTTTTCAGAAAAGAAATAGTATTGAAGCCAGACTGATAGACCGATGGTAAAATAATATCATTTAATCTTGGTGATCCTATCCTCAAGCGCAAGGAATAGCTAGAATCAGAAGGGCATGTCTGCCATTGGTTTATGTATTTACAATTGAAAGAAAGATTTAAATTAGACAAAAACATTTATGGGTTTGACTTTATTAAAAGTGAATTGGAAATCCTACTGTGTGGTAGTAATGAACATATTATTCCTAAATTTAATAAATGTTATTGAATTTAAATTTGGAAATTAAATATGTAAAACATTGTATGATTCAATGGACAAGGAATTTTGGATATAATGTAAAGCTTGAACAGTTAGAGAATATGTGGATGAAAGGTTTAAAATTTATACTAAATTGGAATTTAAAAGAAAAAAATTATAAAATGATGTATCATTGTTATTTAATGCCAGATAAGCTATCATGAATGTACAGTGTTTCTCCAAAAATAAGACCCTGTCTTATTTTCTTTTGGGGCTTGAAAATAAGCACTCAGGCTTATTTTCGGGGAGGTCTTATTTTTTTTAAGTGCAGGAGGTGGCAAGCGTGGGGGTTGATGGGAGTGGGAGCACAGCTACTGTTGATCCCGCCTCTCTCCATCCCACTGCTTGCCCACAGCCGCAATGGATCAAGCTCTCAGCATGCCCCGGCTTCCACTCACCCTGCCTGTTGGCCCAGCTGCAGCTGGGACACTTCTTGGCCATGGCACCTTGTGCCTGGCAGGGTGGGTGGAGGCAGGGGTGTGCTAAGAGCTTGGCCCCAATTGAGGCCACGGGAAAGCAGACAGTGGAATGAAGAGGCAGGACCAGTGATAGCTGCCCAAACACTTTTCACCTGCAGGAGATGAAGCTTTGTCTGCTTTGCAAAGGATTTGTGATTTGCTCCATTCCCAAACACCCCATAGGCGACCAAACACTTTTCACCCAGATGGAGAAATGATGGAGACTCAAAGCTTTGTGTGTTTGCAAAGGGGATGGTTTGAAATGGAGCGATTAGCTCTGTTTCAAAGTGTCACTTTTGCAAGTAGACAAGAAAACAGAAAAGAAGATACATCACTGCAAAACATATGGGATACTAGTAAGGCAAATATAAAAGGACATACATAGGAAAAAGGAACAAACAGAATAGACAAACTCAAAAGAAGTTGGAGGAGTATAAAAAATTAGAGAAAGATCTACAAAACAATCCACAGGACAAAAAAGTTAAAAATTTGATGGACTCGTAAAAACATAAATTGAATTTAATAGAAAATGAAGAACTGCCAAATAAAATAAAATCAACAAAGAAAAATTCCTTTGAAAATGCGAATAAGCCAGGAAGATGGTTGGCATATAAAATGAAGAAGGAAAAGGAAAAGAAACTGATGAGCCAATTACTAGACCAAGATGTAAAGATATGTTATCAAAATGAGGAAAAGAAAAAAATAATTGAGAAATATTATAAGAGCTTATATCAAAAAGAGAAAGTGTCAAAAGGGAAAATAGAACAATACTTAGAAAAGGCGATGATTCCTAAAATTCCAGAAAAAATTTAAAAGGCATTAGAAGAAAGAATATCGATGATGGAATTGATGGAGGGAATTAAAAAACAGAAGAATGGCAAAGCCCCAGGACCAAATGGATTACCAACAGAACTATATAAAAGGTTGCAAGATGTATTAAGTAATACAATGTTACAAGTATTTAATGACTTATTAATAGAAGCCAAGGTCCCAAATTCATGGATGGAGGCATATATAACTCTTATACCAAAAGAAGAATCAGATTTACAACAATTTTTTTTTTAATTTGATTTATATGCCGCCCTTCCCCGGAGACTCAGGGCGGCTTACAATGCGTTAAGCAAATAAAGAATTATAGACCAATTTCATTATTATATATAGACTATAAAATATTTGCATCAATTATGGCGGAAAGACTGAAGAGGTTGTTAAATGAGTTTATACATTCAGATCAGAATGGCTTTTTACCTAAAAGACAGTTCAGAGATAATATACAAATCATATTGGATACATTGGAATATTATGAAGCACATTCAGAGAAACAAATGGCATTGTTATTTTTAGATGCACAGAAAGCATTTGATAATGTGAATTGGCAATTTATGACCACACAACTACAAAAGATGGACTTTGGGAATAGGTTTATTAATATGGTTAAAACTATATATAAAGATCAATTGGCAAAGGTAATGGTAAATGGTGAAATGACAGAAAAAGTGGACATTAAAAAAGGAACCAGACAAGGATGTCCTCTATTTCCATTATTATTTATTTTGACTCTAGAAATCTTAAATAGAAAAATAAGACAAGATAAAGAAATAAAGGGAATGAAAATCAAAAAAGAAGAATATAAACTACAAGCATTTGTGGATGATCTAGAATTCATTATGGAAGAACCAACAGAAACGGGTCCAAAGTTAATTGAGCAAATAGAGGAATATGGAGAAGTAGCAGGACTGAAAATTAATAAAGATAAGACAAAAATTATAGTTTAAAATATGAGAGAAAAACAAAAGAAGCAGCTAATGGAGAAGTTAGATATTCAAGTAGTGAAGAAAGTAAAATATTTGGGCACCCAATTAACTTCAAGGTGTATTACGGTGAAGGAAGACAATTACTATAAATTGAAAAATCAAATTGAGATAGATTTGGAAAAATGGAAAAATTTGCAATTATCACTAATAGGAAGAATAGCATTAATTAAGATGAATATATTACCAAGAATTTTGTTTCTCTTTCAAACAATTCCGATAAAGTTGGAGAAAAATATTCTGAAAATTTGAATAAAATGAGGTGGAAATACATATGGCAAGGAAAAAAAGCAAGAATTAATCTTAAACTGCTCCAAGATTCTAGAATCAGAGGAGGATTTGGCCTACCAAACTGGGTACTCTATCACCAAGCGGCGATGTTAACTTGGGTTAAGGAATGGATTTTATTGAGAAATACAAGATTATTGACTTTGGAAGGACATGATTTGCAATTAGGTTGGCCCACTTTCCTATGGTACTGGAAAAATAGGATACATGGATACTTCCAGAGACATTGTGTAAGGAATGGCTTGTTAACGGTATGGGAGAGAGTGAAAGAAAAACATTATATGAAAATACCAATGTGGCTTTCAACAATAGAAACGTTGATACATCCAAATATGATTAACATGGAAAATATTGTGAGATATAAGGACATTTTAACAGAGAAGGGAGAATTAAAACAGAAACAAGAACTAGAAAAACAAGAGATTGAGACAGACTGGTATATGCGATTACAAATACAATCAAGATACGATAAACACTTGAAACAGTATGGTTTTAATTTGGGAAAATCAGAACTGGATGAGATAATGACTGGAACAGATGAAAAAATGATTAAGAAATTGTATAATTACTTATTGCAAATTAGATTAGAAGATGAAGAAATAAAAGAGACAATGATAACATGGGCAAAAAAATTTGGTTACACAATAGAATTAGAGAGATGGCAACAATTATGGGAAAGGAATTATAAATTAACAATGGCAACTGCATATAAAGAAAACCTATATAAAATGTTTTATAGATGGCATTTGACATGAGAAAGGTTAGCAAAAATGTTTAAGGATAAATCAGCTAAATGTTGGAAATGTTTGCATTTGCTGGGATCATATTATCATATGTGGTGGTCATGTATAGAAGCAAAAAATTATTGGATTAGAATACATGGTTAGAGGAAATGTTACACCAGCGTATAGAATTAAAACCAGAGAATTTTCTATTGGGTATTTTACCAGAGAGATATAGTAAAGAAGATACATATTTAATTATACACATAATAATAGCAGCAAGAATTGTATTTGCACAAAATTGGAAGGTAGAAAAAATCCCGTCAGAAGGTGAAGTAATAAAGAAGATTTTTAAATTGCGCAGAAATGAACAGATTAACATTAAGAATAAAAGATAAAGAGGAATCTGCTTATTTCAAGACATGGGGATGATTTTATGTATGGTTAGAAAAGAAATATGAGCCGGCAGCGCACAGGTCGAAGTGGCACGGGGAAAGATCGCTCCATACCCAGTGCCAATTTTCCAGCATTTCGGACCCTGTTAGGGGACAGGATCGGTCTTGGAGGGACCGGCAAGAAAGAGGGGAGTCTTCGGAGGAGGTGTGGAGAGGTGCGGTCTCCCACCACACCAAGAAGGACCCTTGATTCGAGCGTGGAAGAAGAGCAGCCGCCATGGCTGGCCCAGAGGTCTGACACACCGAATGAGAACAGCAGGAATCAGAGAGTGAGTATGGTGTGAAGATTGGTGGTGAGAGCGGAGGTTTAAAACGTTACAAAAGTTTTTGGATAAGTGAGAGGAAGAAGCATTTAGATCCCGGAGGGGCAGCTGAAAGGAAGAGAGGCTCAGTGGGAGCAGACGGCAAACAACGAGGAGAGCAAAAGCAGCGAGGGTGAAACTAGACCAGTAGGAAACACCAGAGGAGCGGAAAAAAGGACGATCGAGAAAAACGAGTGTTTCGGAAAACAGGGAAGTGAAGAGAACTGAATGTGAGGTGTTAGCTTCACCCATAATATAGCTGCTCTAACGGAGGAAAAAGTGTGGACCGGCAAAAGTAAAGATATACAAAAGTGACATTGCAGATTTGGAATCGCCATTTTGAAATTGTAGAGGGAGGAATAATGCTCCAAAAGAAAGACTATACTCGATTTGCATTCGAACTTCCTATTGACTAACCAAAAAGGGAATAAGCAAAAAGCAAGCAACAAACAAAAGGACATTGTGAATAATGTTATATTTATTAATCAGTCGAACAGATAAATAATCTACATCTACTTAATCTATTTGATAATTAATTATAATAGTAATAGCAAATTGGAATATCCAGTTATTGATTGTTCATTACTGTCCATATTTCTATAGCTCCTTCCTTAATTGTATTATTATACATGCTTAGATCAGATTTTGATTGTTGACTATATTTCTTCTTTAAAGTAATTGATTGTTTATAGTAATTTATAGTAATTTAATTTATTGTTTAAAATATATAACTTAAGCTAATTTTAGAAAATTATAAACTGATGAATTGAATAGCATAAGATTATTAGCATTTAGAATATTAATTAAGGTATTTTAGCAAATGTTTTAGGAGGATTTTATACAAACTTATTAGTATTGTATTGTATAAGAAAAGAGAGAGAGGAGAAAGGAGAGAGGAGAAGAGAAGATAAGGATAGAAGGGGAAGAGAGGAAGAAAGAAAATTGAGTGAAAAGTGGATGCTGATTTTGGAAAAAATAGGCAGGATTTTAGGAGAACAATATAAAATCTTGAAGGAAATGACTAGCACCACAACAACTACCGTGAAACCAGGAAAGAAAACTACCTCAACATTAATTGGATCAACAGCCTCTCCTGTAGCACAGAGAACTATAGAAGGGATGTTCCCAACGGAAAAGCAGACCCCCACCTTGAGTATACAATCTGTCCAGACCACCCTAGTCACAATTCAAGAGACGATGTTAAAGATGCAGGAATGCATGACTAAAAATCATGAAGAATCTAGGAGAGATCTGGATAAGGTTTAAAAAGCTGTCAAAGAGGACATACAAAAATTAGATGAAAAAATGGACTCAATCCAAGAGATAATAGAAAAAAACGATAAACGAATTACGGCCATAGAAAAAAAAATGGAACAAACGGAAGATAAATTAGACAGATTGGACCAGAAAATGACAGGACTTAACAAGGAGTTGGAAAACATGGTGGCACACTTAGAGATGGAAAGAGCGGCATTTTATTTAAGATTTCAGAATGTAAGAGAAGAAAGAGATGAAGATCTAACACTAGTGTTAGACGAGATTATTAATGAATTAGACGAAGTGTATAGAGTACATACGAACTATGCTAGACAACATAAACTGTCACGAGAGGTTCGTGTACGATTTGTACGACGGAAAGTGAGAGACATTGTCTTTAAAATAACAAAAGAAGAACCTATGTATTACAGACAGAAAGAAATAATCACATTAAAACAAGTACCAAAAAGAATAAGAGAATGGAGAAAAGACTATTGGTTCCTAGCCACGATACTAAATAAGAAACAAATACCATTTAGATGGATAATACCGGAGGGGATGTTGGTATTGTGGCAGGGGAAAAAAATAAAAGTTGATTCGCAAGATAAAGCACAATCCCTAAATGATCAGGAGACAGGCACAGAAGGAACAAACAGTAGAAGAGTAGAGCTGGAATGGAGAGCCAAAGAAAAATAAAGACAAGAAGGACAAGAAACGGTATGTGAAGAGGGAAGTCTAGATAAGGAAGAAGAGGGAGAAATCCAAGAGGAAGAAGGAGTACAAACAAGAGCAAAGAAGAAGGACAGGAAGTAACAGGAAAGAGAGGACAGGACAAACAGTAAAGAATGGATCAGAACTTAAAAATTATATCATTAAACATAAATGGACTCAATTCGCCAGCCAAAAGGCACCAAATTTTTAGGAAAATAATCAAACAAAAAATGGATATCATATGTTTCCAAGAAACATATAAGAAAACAAGACGAAAAATATCTACAATGTAAAAAATTAGGAAAAACATTTGTATCGTTAGCAGATGAAAAGAAAAGAGGAATAGTAGTATATATTAAGGAAGAGATAGAAAGTAATCTGAAATATGCAGATCCAATAGGAAGAATTTTGATGATTGAAGTAAAAGTTAAATATAAAAATGTATTATTAGTGGTTATTTATGCACCAAACAGTGGGCAAAAAGAATTTTATCAAAAAGTTCATGAAAAAATATTAGAACAAAATATGGAGCATGTATGCCTGACTGGCGATTTTAACGCAATTGTGGACATAAAAAGAGATTATAGGAGCGACCAGAATAATAATAAAAAGAAAACCTTACTGCCCAAAACATTTACAAATTTAATAGAAGAATTGAATTTAGTAGACATCTGGAGATTTTATAACCCAGAAGAGAAAAAATATACCTACTATTCTAATCCCCATAAATCCTGGTCCCGAATAGATATGATATGGATTACTAAAACATTGATACGGGAAATAGAAACGGCAGAAATAGTTTTAAATGATTGGGCAGACCACAATCCGGTAATGTTGGAATGGAAAGGGCAATGAAGGAATAGAAGTAGGTGGATGATGAATATATAGATTCTGAAAGAAAAAGAATATACTGAAAAAATGGAAAAAGAACTAAACTGGTTCTTTAAGGATAATAATAAATACCAGACATCCCTCCAGAATTTATGGGATACTACAAAAGCCTTTGTTAGAGGATTGACAATAGCATATAATGCCAAAAGAAAAAAGGAGAAGGAAAAAGAATATAATAAAATACAAGAAGAGATTAAAATTTGGGAAGGAAAATTGCAGGACAAGCCGGGAGATGAGCATATAAGAGGTAATTGGATGGCAGCCAAACACAAATTGAACTTATTGGAACAAGAAAAATATGTGAATGCATTGAAATTTATAAAGCAAAACCATTTCGAACACGTGAATAAGCCAGGGAGATGGCTGCCCTATAGACTAAGAAAAGCGAGAGAGAAAAGAATAATTCATCAATTACAAAACAAGGAAGGTAAATTACAACAGGGATTAGAAAAGAAAAAAGAAATAGCAATCCAATTTTTCCAAGAACTGTATAAGCAGGATGAAGTAGCAGAAGAAGAAATAATTCAATACTTAAACGGGGAGGGTATGGCGATAATAACAGAAGAAGAAGAAGAGATATTAAATACATCTCCACCCCGGACCACCCCAACGATGCCCTTGAAGTGATGTCCCGGTGCCTGGAGGCCGTGCGGATCTGGATGGGGAGAAACAGACTCAGGCTCAACCCATCCAAGACCAAGTGGCTGTGGTTTCCGACATCCCGATATAGTCAGTTGGTGCCATCACTGACTATTGGGGGCGAGTCACTGGCCTCCACGGAGAGGGTTCGCAACTTGGGTGTCCTCCTGGACTCACGGCTGTCTTTAGAAGAGCACATGACGGCCGTGGCCAGGGGGACTTTTTATCAGGTTCGCCTGATTCGCCAGTTGCGTCCCTTTCTGGATCGGGACTCGTTAAATATGGTCACTCATGCTCTCGTTACTTCCCGCTTGGACTACTGCAATGCTCTCTACATGGGGCTCCCCTTGAGGAGCACCCAGAGGCTCCAGCTGGTCCAGAATGCGGCCGCGCGGATGGTTATGGGAGCGACGTGGCGCTCCCATGTGACCCCCCTCCTGCGCGAGCTGCACTGGCTCCCGGTGGTCTTCCGGGTGCGCTTCAAGGTTTTGGTTACCACCTTTAGAGCGCTCCATGGCATCGGACCGGGGTATCTACGAGATCACCTTCTGCTACCAATAGCCTCTCACCGACCAGTACGCTCCCATAGAGAGGGGCTCCTCAGGGTGCCGTCGGCCAAACAGTGTCAACTGGCGGCCCCCAGGGGGAGAGCCTTCTCTGTGGGGGCACCTACCATCTGGAACGAGCTCCCCCCAGAGATACGGAAGATCCCGGACCTGCGCACGTTTCGCCGTGCTCTCAAAACTTTTCTATTTCAGCAAGCTGGCCTAGCCTAACTCCCATTTTTTAAATTTTTTAAATTTTTTAATTTGTGATTTTATAAATTGGGTGTTTTAATCTGTGTTTCGGCCAAAATATTTAATAATTTTAAGGGATTTTTTAATATTTGTATTATCTGTATTTTATCTTGGCTGTTCACCGCCCTGAGTCCTTCGGGAGTAGGGCGGTATAGAAATTTGATTAATAAATAATAAATAATAAATAAATAAATAGAGATATTACAATAGAAGAATTAAACAAAACAATTAAGAAACAGAAAAATAATAAAAACCCCAGGACAGACGGCCTACCAACTGAATTTTATAAAAGTTTAGGGGAATCGTTAAATTGGATTTTGTTGGAAATTTATAACGAGGCATTAAAAGAGGCAAGGCTACCAGACTCATGGAGGGAAGCATATATCTCCCTAATCCCAAAAGAGGGAGCAGATGTAACACAGATAAAAAACTACAGACCGATTTCTTTATTAAATTCTGACTACAAAATCTTCATGAACATAATGGCAAATAGAGTAAAAAAAATACTGAATTGCAGAATACACCCAGACCAAAACGGATTTCTACCAATAAGACAAATAAAAAATAATATAAGAACTATAATCAATGTAATAGAATACTATGAGGTGCATCCAGAGAAACAGGTAGCTCTGATATTTCTGGATGCACAAAAGGCTTTTGATCGGGTTAATTGGCAATTTATGATACAACAAATAAAAAAATATGAAATTTGGTGAGAAATTTGAAAAAATGATAGCCTCAATATATACAAAACAAAGAGCGAGTATCTTAGTTAACGGGGATCTTACAAATCCTTTTGAAATAAATAGAGGAGTACGGCAAGGATGTCCACTTTCACCATTACTTTATATCTTAACACTGGAAAATCTACTTATAAGAATTAGAACAAATAAACACATAAAAGGATTAAAGGTAAAAGGAGAAGAATACAAGGTCCAAGCATTCGCGGACGACCTTGTATTCTTCGCAGAGGACCCATTAGAAACAGAACCAATACTAATAAAGGAGATAGAGTAATTCGGCAAGGTAGCAGATTTAGAAATTAATAAAGATAAGACCAAAATGCTAACCAAAAATTTAACAGATAAACAAATACGAGAATTAGAAAATCAATCAGGACTACAGGCAGTTAAAATGGTGAAATATTTAGGTATTAATTTGACAGTTAGAAATATAGCAATAAAGGACAACAATTACGATATCTTAGTACAACAAATTAAAAAAGACCTAGAAAAATGGGGGAAATTAAAATTATCACTTTTAGGAAGAATTGCAGCGATAAAAATGAATGTATTGCCAAGACTCCTCTATTTATTTCAAACCATTCCAGTAAAATTAGAGAAGGATTTTTTCACAAACTTGAATAAAATAACTTCAAAATTTGTATGGGAGGGAAAAAAGCCAAGGATAAAATTAAGTATTTTACAGGACGACAAAACCAGAGGAGGATTTGGATTACCAGCATGGGAAAAATATTACAAAGCGACGAGCTTGACATGGTTCAGAGAATGGGTTAATTTGGAAAACAAAAGATTATTAAAACTAGAAGGACACGACCTACTGAAGGGGTGGCACGCCTACATATGGAACTTTGGAAATAAAACATATAAACATTTTAAAAATCATATAATAAGAGGTTCATTAATTGGCACTTGGCAAGAAATCAAAAACAAACACTACATGAAAGTTCCCAGTTGGATATCCACAATGGAGGCAATAATGCAACCCAACACATTGATAGTACAGAAAATAATAAGATATAAGGAATTATTAGACACTCGGGGAATATTAAAAACGTGATAAGAGCTTAGAGACCAAGGTATTGAAATGGACTGGTGGCCTTATTTGCAGATACAAACAAGGTATAAAAAAGAGGAAGGAGGAATAGAATTAAACCCCAACCGATTAGATAAATTATTTGAATCCAAAGAAGAAAAATTAATCTCAAAAATCTATAAATATTTATTAGAATTTGATTTGGCAGAGGATATAGTAAAAGGACAAATGATAGCCTGGATGAGAAATGTTGGAAATAATATACAGTTGGAAGATTGGGAACGAGTGTGGGAAACCAACCAGATTATGACAAGATCTGCAGTTTACAAAGAAAATCAGTACAAAATGTGGTACAGGTGGTACTTGGCCCCTTCGAGATTGGCAAAGATATATCCCAACCTCAGCCCAATTTGCTGGAAATGTAAACAGATACAGGGGACTTTCTTCCACGTCTGGTGGCTTTGCCCAAAAACAAAAAAGTATTGGGAAAAAATAAAAATTTGGTTAATGGAAATAACGGCAGAAGAACTAGAATTCAAGCCAGAACTTTTTTTATTGGGTATGATTAGAGAAAATATTAGGAAAGAAATAAAATATTTAATACTGCATATAATTACGGCAGCCAGACTGGCTTTCACTCAGCTTTGGAAAACGGACCAAATTCCAACAGAACAACTAGTAATTCAAAAAATCTACAATTGCGTTGAAATGGACAGTTTAACACTGGAATTAAAGGACAAGGTAGACTCAAAATATTATATGGTATGGAACAAATGGCATGAATGGATAAATCAAAAACAAAATCTGTATGATAACAAAATTAACAAATAGACACCGTCTCAGCATTCCAGGAACCGTCTGTCTGAAGCTGGGTAAAGCACAACACACATACGGAATTGGCTAATACAACCCAGGGTTTCATCTCAGTTAACACGACGGTCTTACAGAAAATGCTGGCGCCGTGACTTCAGCTCAAAGATGGAGTTAGCTGGCTGCTCAGTTGCTGTGGTTTTATAGGCGTTGTAAATGAGTTTACAGCTGTAGCATCTTTGAATATACCGCCAGCTCCCGCCCCTCCCATTCAAAGGCTGAGAATGCCGGCGAATGATGTCATCAGCTGTCATCGCCGCTTTTGCTTCAGATTGCCTGGGTTCCCCCCCCCCTTGGTTTCCTCTTTCCTATACCTATCACCTATCACCATCAATGTGTTTCCTATACGCGCACCCCCTTCCACCGTGCTTTGTTGCTGAATCCGGATGTATTCTTGAACACCCCTTCCCTGCATGGGTAAGGTTCTTGCCATCAGGTTCATCATGTGTGTGTCAAGGAGATTTGCTACTCGACATGCTGCCCCCCCCTACCAGGTTTCCTCCTGCAGGGGTGAGAACAAAGACATTGATTATCTGTTACCTGCCACATTTCCTAGTTTGTCTGGGTGCTTTCTATGAAATTGTTTTAACAATCGTGGAGCGCTTAGGTCCTCGCTACGTACCCATGATGCATCTGTATCAGGATATCCTTTCCATCTCACTAAATATCTAAGTGTTCCATGCCTTATTTTTGAATCAAGTATTGTTTCCACCTCATACGTGTTACCTGTTATAGGTCCTGGACAATTAGCTGTTATTCATATGTTATTTGCTGGTTTAAGGAGGCTACTATGGAATACGGGGTGTATTCGACTTAACAAAGGTGGTAGTTTTAACTGTACTGTTAGTGGGTTTATTATTTTAATAATAGTGAAAGGGCCTATATACTTCGGACCCAGTTTCCTACTTGGTATTCATAGTTTAATATATTTGGTGGACAAATATACTCTATCTCCCACCCGGAAGGGTGGGGTATCATGTCTCCTTTTATCAGCATATTTTTTATATTCTTTGGATGCCTTGGTTAAAGCAATTTTTATGTGTGGCCAGTTTCTATTTATTTTTGCTATCCAATCAGGGGGTTTGTATTGGTTCAGTACATACATACATAATGTCTTCTTAAGTTTTCGCGGGTGTGCATAAGCAAAAAATTAAAATCTCGGGTGTTTTCCCGCATCATTGTAAATAAGTTGGTTAAAATATTTAAAATCCTGGTTAAAATCCCAGCTTAAGAAAAACTGTTGTCCTCCAATCTGGACACAGAGTTGCAGGCTAGCCAGCATACGTCAGCAGCAGCAAATATAGATAAGTGACAGCTCCAACCTCGCAACAGAGAACCCATAGCTTCTAAATGAAACAGAGCCTGACGATGACAGGGTTGTGAGCCTGTCGAAATGTTGCTTTAAGAAAAACTTTTAAAATCACCGGTAGGATTTTAGCTGAGGTTTTAAAGGACCTTGCAGAGTGCTCTGTAAGGATTTTTAGAAGATTGATTGCAGACAGGGAGTGGCTTGCTGATGGAATGGATTCAGGCAAGCAAAGCAAGGCAAGCGTTGTGACCAGCAGCTAAGGTAAGCAAGCTGGAGGGGGAAAACTTTTTCCTTTTACATAGCTCTGGCGATCCCAGCTGCGTTGCCTGATTAGTAGGCAACGCAGCTGGGATCGTCAGAGCTTGGATCGCCAGAGCCATGTAAAAGGAAAATTTTTTTTCCTTTTACATGGCTCTGGCGATCCCAGCTGAGTTGCCTGATTAGCAGGCAAAGCTGGGATCGTCAGAGCTTGGATTGCCAGAGCCATTTAAGGCTCGTCAGAGCCTTTCGGGCTGGTCTACCTGGTTACAGGAGAACGACACCCGGCGTATAAGACGACTCCCGACTTTTGAGAAGATTTTCATGTGTTAAAAAGTGGAAATAGATCTATATAGGTCTCCCACCTAGCAGGAAGAGCTTGCTGGCTGCTAGAAAGGAAAAAAGCCCAGAATCGAGTGGATGTGATTATACTGAGCCAGAGCTGCAGAAAAACCTTGGTTACGTAGGGAAAACCTGGCTAGAGGAAAAACACACATAAACCCTATGAAGAAGTAAGAAAATAGATACTATACCTTTACAGGGAGGATACATAAGATGTGGGTGTGGCCTACTGATGAAAGCAAACGAGCTGGAAATAGATCTATATAGGTCTCCCACCTAGCAGGAAGAGCTTACTGGCTGCTAGAAAGGAAAAAAGCCCAGAATCAAGTGGATGTGATTCTACTGAGCCAGGGCTGCAGAAAAACCTTGGTTACGTAGGGAAAACCTGGCTAGAGGAAAAACACACATAAACCCTACGAAGAAGTAAGAAAATAGATACTATACCTTTACAGGGAGGATACATAAGATGTGGGTGTGGCCTACTGATGAAAGCAAACGAGCTGGAAATAGATCTATATAGGTCTCCCACCTAGCAGGAAGAGGTTGCTGGCTGCTAGAAAGGAAAAAAGCCCAGAATCGAGTGGATGTGATTCTACTGAGCTGGGGCTGCAGAAAAACCTTGGTTACTTAGGGAAAACCTGGCTAGAGGAAAAACATATATATATATACATACATACATACATACATACATACATACATACATACATACATATCTATGTTTTCTCAGGTTTTCGCGGGTGTTTGTATGTAGGTCTTTGGTTATTCGGGTCTTCTCCCACGTAAAATTGGAAGTGTCTTGGCGACGTTTCGACGAAGTCTCATTCGTCATCTTCAGGCTGGTGTTCTTGGCTTCGTGCTTCCAGGAGCAATTGCCGAGAACACCAGCCTGAAGATGACGAATGAGACTTCGTCGAAACGTCGCCAAGACACTTCCAATTTTACGTGGGAGAAGACCCGAATAACCAAAGACCTACATACATATATATATATATATATATACTGTAGTTTGTATTGTTACCGTATTTTCCGGTGTATAAGATGACTTTTTAACACATGAAAATCTTCTCAAAAGTCGGGAGTCGTCTTATACGCCGGGTGTCGTTCTCCTGTAACCAGGCAGACCAGCCCGAAAGGCTCTGACGAGCCTTAAATGGCTCTGGCGATCCAAGCTCTGATGATCCAAGCTTTGTCTGCTAATCAGGCAACTCAGCTGGGATCGCCAGAGCCATGTAAAAGGAAAAAACTTTTTCCTTTTACATGGCTCTGGCGATCCAAGCTCTGACGATCCCAGCTGCGTTGCCTACTAATCAGGCAACGCAGCTGGGATCGCCAGAGCTATGTAAAAGGAAAAAAGTTTTCCCCCTCCAGCTTGCTTACATTAGCTGCTAGTCGCAATGCTTGCCTTGCTTCGCTTGCCTGAATCCATTCCATCAGCAAGCCACTCCCTGCCTGCAATCAAGCAGGCAGGGAGTTGTGGACTTCAACTCCCAGAATTCCTCAGCCAGCAAAACAAAGCTGGCTGAGGAATTCTGGGAGTTGAAGTCTACAAGTCTTAAAGTTGCCAAGGTTGGAGACCCCTGTTCTATTGGGTAAGTTTTTTTCCCCTTTGGGAGCTTTAAAAAAAATAGTTAATTGGGTTTTTTTTTAGTTGTTCTTTTTTAGACCTAGCCATTTAAAGTTTAGGACATTTTAAATTTAGTTTTCATATAAAAATAAAATAAAATAATATTTGTGCAGCTTTCTGAGATTTAGTGTGTTTCTGTAGTGTTTCACTCTAACTACACAAACACACAAAATCTCACAAAGCTGTATGTGGAATTTTGAGTGTGTAAAGTGTGTAAGTTGGGTTTTTGGGCTTTTTGTGGCTGTGTGAGGTTCCTGCTTGTTGCAGGGGCCATTTTGGGTCTAGCACAGCTGCTTTTACATTGTGGGTGAGCCAGTTGATGTTTTTTAATTTTTAGTTGGTGTGCATTGGAAGAGGGGTAGTCTTATACGGTGAGTATAGCCCAAACCCTATATTTTAACAGGAAAAGTCAGGGGTCGTCTTATATGCCCAGTCGTCTTATACGCCGGAAAATACGGTATATTGTATTTTCTTCTTTCTTCTTTCTTTTTTTTCTCTTTTGTGCTCCCTTCTCTCCTTTATTTCCCTCTCTTTTTTTCTCTTTCTTGCTGTTCTTTTATCTTCCTTTATTTCATATTTTACAATGTACAGTATGTGGTTGATGTGATATTTTATCTTTTTGTACCTAATAAAGGTTGTTTAAAAAAAAGAAAAGAAATATGAATAAAAGATGACAGATGAATAAATTAGACAATGTAAAGGTAAATGAAAGAGAAGACAAAAAGAAATAGAAACCCAGATGACATTTGTATAAATGGAAAAGGGGGAGCGGGGAAAGGAAAAAATGTAACTATATAAATGTACAGTCATGATGATATATGTGGAATTGGTAAAATAGAAAATAAATTAAAAAGAAAGCATATATTAATAGAAAATTGGGGCTGCTCAGATACCAATAGAGGAAATATTGGACAACAAAGGAGAGAGAATGGAGAGAGGGGTATAGGGTAAGATAGGAGGGGGGAAGGAGAGAGAGGAACAGAAGAAAGGGAAAAGGAGAGGAATAAATGGAGGGGGAAAAGAGTAGGAGAGAAGGTTAGAAAGTGGGAAAGAAGGGAGAAGGGGGAAGGGGGAAGGAAGGGGAAGGAGAGAAGAGGAAGGAGAGGAGGAAAGAAGAAAGTAGAAAAGGATAGAAGAAGGCAGGGAAGGGAAAGAGAGAAGAAGAAGAAGGATTGTTGTTAAATAAGGGAGAAGAAAGGGTAGAAGAGCAACCCCGAATATAATTAAAAAATCTTTTTTTCTTTAGAAAATATATGTATATGTGTGACTAATTATGAATAAGAGAATGTACATTTACAATATGTTTATAAGAAATAAAATAAAAAACTTTTTTCAAAAAAAAAGAAAAGAAAGAAAAGCTACAGGTGGATTTTATCCAACCACCCAGAACTAGCAGCTACCAGTATGCCCTGGAGTGCTTGGATCAACTTATCCACTGGGTAGAGGCTTTTTCCTGTTGCCATGCCACAGCACTCAAAGCAGCCTGACATCTCTTAAAGGATATAGTGTCCAAGTTGGAATCCCCAGCACCCTAAACATGGATCATGGAAAAAAAATTGTGCCCCAAGTTATCACTCATGTATTACAAGTAGTAGGAATCACCCAGAAACTTCATGCCCTGTATCACCTAGCATCTTTGGGGTGGAGTGGGGGGAGGAGGGTAGAATGTGCTAATAGAGAACTCAAGAACCTACTAAGTAAGCTCTGGCAGGAGATATGTTTGCAGGGCCCAAGTCCTGCCCATTGCCCTATTCCACCTCAGAACTAGATCCCAACAAGATTTAGGTAGCTCCCCATTTGAATTGCTTTTTGGCTGGCCACCAGACACCCTCAAAGGTTTAGATCCACATTCTCTCAGCTTAGAAAGGTAGGGAGGTGGTCTTATCCTTATATCTTTCAGCCCCACATAGACAACTTTACGACTTGTGGAAGTGAAGTATGCGGAATCAGGCACTGTCTCTAGACATTCCATCCATTCAAGCCAGGAGATAGGATTTGGATCTGGTCATTTACTTGAAAGTCACTGCTACAATCAAAGTTGAACAGACCCTTCCAAGTCCTGCTGACCAGCCATGAAAGTAGATGAAAGGGACTCCTAGATCCATTGATCTAGTATTGGTTTGAAACCAGCTGTAATCGACCACAGCACCAAACCAAGTCCAATGTCAAAGGTTCTGCCAATCAAACTTAAGAGAGACTCTGAAATGGATGAGTGGAGATTAAAGATTAGAGACTTTCTTTGAAGCCATGGAAGACAACAGGGAAGACTATGGGGGGAGGGTGGAAACTCATAGTGAATCTTATCTTCTCTGTAATTAGCCAACTAGATGGGTTTGTGGAATTTAGCCTGCTCCCAGACAAGGGAAATATCTGGGAATATCTGGTGAGAAAAGTCCTAAATACCTCAGACTTCTATCTGGCAGGAGGGAAAACTGTTAAGATATTTTAACCATTTGCCTTGTAGGGGTAGCTAGGCTCCATCCAAAACCATATCATATTTAGGGATTTCCACCTTGTTACTACCTATTCCACCATTTTTGATTGGGGGACCCAGCACTGATAATAGAGACAAAACCATGTTCACATTACACACAGCAACTGTAACTTGTGCAGCTTCATACTTTGTAATGGAAAACTGCTCTGTCCACAAGGTGCTGTTTTGCCACAACCTTACTAAAACCATCTTAACTTGCAATCACAGTGAGGCTATTCCCTTCACCTCCTTTCATGTAAAGTTCTCCTTAGGATGACTCTTGCTCTGTGGCACTATATCTCTGAGCCAATTCAACAGGGGGACTATGTGACCTTGGATGACTAACTATCCTCATGCCCTCACTGAAGAGGTGGCAGAAAAGAGATCTCCAACTCTTAACACCTGATTGTGACTCATTAACTGTTCCCCAGTATGGCAGAATATGTTGCACTGGCATTTTCATTAGTTTGAGTCCCAGGGCTCACTGTATTTAACTCCAGAAATATCAACAATTTAGCTTGCACACTGGCTAAAAACCTCAATTCGACTTCCCAAGTCCTAGATGCACTAACCAGAGTGCTGAGGCAGATTCAGGAAGTGATCCTAAAAAATAGGGCAGCTATTGATTACTTGTTATTGAGACACAGTCATGGCTACAAAGCAGTGGTGAAATCTAAAATTTGTTACTACCGGTTCTGTGGGCGTGGCTTGGTGGGGGAGGTAATGTGACTGGGTGGGCGTGGCCAATTTTTTTTTTTTTTACTTTTAAAACCATTTTTTCTACAACCTCTTTGGTGAAGAGGTTGTAAAAAAATGCTTTCAAAAGGCTCTGACGATCCAAGCTGAGTTGCCTGATCAGCAGAGACTTTTTTTCTTTTAAATGCCTCTGCCGATCCAAGCTGAGTTGCCTGATCGTCAGAGGCATTTAAAAGAAAAAAAGTCTCTCTGATCAGGCAACTCAGCTTGGAACATCAGAGGCATTTAAAAGGAAAAAAAAGGTTTTTTCTTTTAAAAGCCTTTGATGATCCCAGCTGAGCCACGCAATCATCAGAGGCTTTTTTTTTTACTTTTAAAAGCATTTTTTCAGCTGAAGAGGTTGTAGAAAAAATGCTTTTAAAAGTTAAAAAAAAGCCTCTGATGATTGTGCGGCTTAGCTGGGCATGGTGGGGGGGCAGGGATTTTTGCTACTGGTTCTCCGAACCACCCGCCTCCATTGCTACTGGATTGGGCGATCTGGTCCGAACCGGGAGCATTTCACGTCCAAAGAATTTGGAAGCATGTGCTGCTTCAACCTGACCAAAACTCACAGCTCATAGAAAGTGATCAAATGTCTAAAAAAATTGGCACAAAACATCGGATATGATAAATTTCCTTTTGACTTAACAGAACTTCTGTCCTAGCTGCCAGACTTTCATTGGCTGAAAGCCCTCCTTCTGGGAACCATCACCATAACCACCCTGGGAATCCTATTTTGTTACCTCTACTAGTGTATTCTTCCTTGTCTCAGTAACCTGCAAATTTGCCTCCCATCTTACAGGCATACCTGTAAGGACATCAACCAGATATATAAGAGTCAAGGCAAAATTGATAAGAATTCTTGTCCTTGTTTCTCCTTTTTATCTTGAGTTACAGGTTACAGCAGTACCAAAGAGTGTTGGGTGAATCACAGCCACTTTCTGTCATTTTCTGACATGACTTATTGATTGTTACCTCACCTGTTGTCTGACTGACAAAACATAGACTCTATGGACTGGAGGACATGTTCAGAATTCTACCAATACTCCTTCAGTAGTTATTTCCTTTCCAATGGGATTCCTTGGCTATAGTCTATGTGGACATCAACAAAAGCAACTGAGGGGAAATGGGGGAGAGAAAGGAAGGTCCTAGGAAAATCTGAAGCCAAGCTGATCACTGGGATAGCCCATGCTTGAAGACTATTTTTTACTGCTGAAATAATCACAGTAAGGAACAAATATACAGGCTGATACATCTATGGAGGCAATGGCTGAGTGTTGTGGCCCGTCAGCGGCCTGTGCAGATTGTAGCTGATTCCGACAATGAGGAGGCTGGTGTGGTGCTGCGCCAGCAGCCTGTGCAGCTGGCGCTCGAGTCGGACAGTGAGGAGGCTGGAGAAGATGTGGTGCCAGAGGCAGGGATTCAGCCAGGGCCTTCAGAACCTCCAGAAGCAAGTAGCAAGTTACAAGATGGGGTGGGCAGAATAGTGACATATAGGTAGTGGAACAGTGGCAATGGCAGTGGCAAAGAAGAGGCAGCCTTGTATAGAGACAATGCAGAAGAGAGAATAGAGTATGATGCGCACTAACCATGCCCTACTTATGCTATGAAATCACACAGAGTTCACAAATATTTTATTTCTACTAAAACATAGAATAACCAAACTTGTCAGGCTTTGTTGTTGTTGGACCAATGCTGATCCAAACAGTTTGGCCAAACTTCCAGAATACTATAGTTTACTAGATTAGAAAGAAAGCATATTTTTCATTCTTTGACCATCATCTGAAACTATGAATTTCAGGACAGAAGCAGAGAATCAGAGCAATAAAGATGAAGCTGAGATCTGTCATCTACCAAAGAATAAGCATGTCTGTGAGACCCTGGGGAAAAAAATCCAGACACTACACGAGGTAAGAAAAATACTGACTATTTTGATTGACTCCATCAAACCATACTATTGCATAATTCATTGACATGGCCATAAACAAGTTCAAGAAGCCTCACAGAAAAAAATTCTTCAAACTAAAGCCAATCATATTGTCAGGCCTGGAAGCCATCTTTGCAATGGATCTTCAGGCCTGCCACATTTAGTGCTGTGGGAAACTGGGAGGAGGGATTGTATGGAGCAGGGGAGATATATAGTTATAGTAACATTCCTTTCTCTGAGAGTCAAGGACATCTTGCCCTGCACCTGGAAGGGTGTGACTGGAAGGCATCTCCAGTTGGGATGGTGCATTGATTGGGCCATGTGATGGACATGTGGGTGCTGGGCAGGGACTTTTCTATGGGTGGGGAAAACCTGGAAGCTTTCAGATTCGGGTTTTCCCAGATGTGCCAATATGACATCTCTAATAAAATAGAACTTTGAGGAACTTCGAGCCTCGGAGTTTTCTTTCATTGGGGGTGTTACTTGGAACTCTAACATTAACCCAAATCTGCTTTAAACTTCAACCAGCTCCCCAAACTTTGGGGTGCTGTCCAGGGTTCTGAGCCCCAAACGTCGACCCAATACTGGGTGGTGTGAAGACTCAGGGAAGATGGAGGAAGACAAAGCGGCCACAGA
Source organism: Pantherophis guttatus (assembly GCF_059756535.1). Taxonomy (NCBI): domain Eukaryota; kingdom Metazoa; phylum Chordata; class Lepidosauria; order Squamata; family Colubridae; genus Pantherophis; species Pantherophis guttatus. The sequence continues at coordinate 113,058,844 of NC_142065.1, read as the reverse complement.
GGGAACCACAGGAGCTGGTTCGATGATCTATGTCGAGACCATCTATTCCCCTTCTGAAGCCGTGGTGGAGGCTAAGAGGGCAGCGGAAGTGAGGTGCCAGCTGGATGCCCGGTCCAAAGAGCTGGAACCTGAGCAAGCCTCTCAAGCAGATATTTCCCTGTGGGGTGAAGCCATGGGGGTCGTGCCACCCTAGGAGATGATGACTGGGGCAATGCTGCCGAGCTAGCAGATGGGACTGAATGGAACGGAGCAGACCCAAGCCCTTGAATGGAAGGCATTGGACCAATGGAACTCAGGCATTCCTGAGAGTGGGGCTTCCAGCCACTATCGCGCAGCCAGTCATTACCGGGCCTCCTGGAGCAGTTCAGCCAGCTCAGCTTGGGTAGCGTTGCTCGACTCCCACTACTGGGCAGTCCAGATGGGCGCTAGCTCAACCCACATTCACCTTTCTGAGCCATGAAGCCACAGCAGCTCTGAGTGAAACATCTGCCTCCTTCTATTCAGCACAAAGTGGACCATTCCACAACCTCACACATCAGGACCGATCTACTGAGACAACAGCCCTTACTGAGATTGGGATGGTGCAGTATCAGAGTCTGTTGAGCCAGCCCAGTCCAGTGGTACAAGGACCACAACTGGGGCTGTTAGGGCCAAATACTCCACCCCAGCAACCAGCCCTCAGACTGCCTCCAGCTGACTAGATCCCCCCTGGCTGGGCCTTCTACCCCAGCCAGGCATTGGTGCAATACCAATAGATGCCCTTTCCAGCTTTAAAGCCTGCGCTGGCCCAGCAACCAGTGCAATTCCAACCACCGGTCATGGCCCCACTGCTGGTGCCAGCCCAGCAACCGGTGCAGCTCCAGCTGCCAGCCATGGCTCCGCCGCTGGTACCAGCCCAGCAGCCCACATCGGCTCCACAACCCATGCCAGCCCCGCAGCCGGCCCCACAGCCGGCCCCACCAGCCGCTCTTCCTCCATGATTCAGAATGACTTTTGATGGGACCCCAGGAAAGTTAGCCTACTTCCTCAATTGAGTCTGGGTCCACATTGATCGCTATGGGGACCAATAACCCAACCGATCGAGTCTTGCTTTCAGTGATTGCAGATGGTATGAATGAAGGAGAGACAGTGGAGTGGATAGCAGAGCTACATGATGAAGAAGCCCCCGAACTAGACGATGCAAACAAATTCGTCCAACTGCTCCAAGGACAGTTCGAGGATATGGCCCACCGAGTGGAAGCCGAAGCCCAGATCAAAGTGCTGAAGTAAGCGGGCCAACCTCCGAAAGAGTTAGTGTGGGATTTCCAAAAACTGGCCGGGAAGCTGAGAGACTAGCCGGAGCACCTCCTTGTCCACTACTTTGAGGAGGCCTTTGACCCAGACTTCTGACAAGCTTGTGGCATCAGGGCAGTCCCAGAACATATACAAGCATGGTATAGCACAGCAGTGGTCATGGATCTGGAGATCCACCCCCATAGAAAGCCAATTGCAGAGAAACCAACAAGAAGACCCGCTCGGTCACTGAACCCCAGCTAAACCACCCAAAATGCTGCAGCCCAAACCGTCCAGGACCATCAAGTGCTACTGGTGTGGCCAGCATAGAGCTTCTGAATGCCTGGCTCCAGCCCCAACCCCCCAGCCCCGGACCCCCGACTCCATTTTCATAGAGAAAATTACTTTTACTGAATATGAACTGAATGCAACCAAAGAAAAGCAAAGTCTGAGGCAATAGGCGTGAAAATCACATTTAGAAAACATCCTTAAAATCCTCCCCCCAATGGTCCAGTCAGGATTATCCAATCCACCCCAAGAGATCATGTGGGGTGCAGCTTCCGATGGCTCCATCCTTCTCGTATGCCACGACGGTTGACTTTGCCTGGTTATCAGCGCGCCTCCCAGCTGCAGAGAAACGCTGAGGAAAACTTTCTCCAATTTACTCCACCAGCTCACTTCCCCCCTCCCAAATATCCAGACAGCTCCCCCCTCCCTCTGTTACAATGGCAGCCGAGCAAGCAAGAAATATAAAGGCGGAGGCTGATATTCGGCCCTCCTGCAGAAGAGACATTAATCCTAGAAGAAGAATAGAATATGGGAAAATAGAAAATTACATAAACAGAAACATATGTACAGCTCCAGAACTAACGTTTATCAGGATATTTGGAATAAAACAATTGCAGTTGCTTCGGAGCCCTAACATCTCGCTCATTTACCCATTCAGACTGAGCTAAAGAGAAACATTTCCAGGCCACCAAGTACTGCACCTTACCACGATGTTTCCTCGAATCCAATATTTCTTTGACCTCAAAATGCGGTTCCCCTTCAATGAGTATGGGGACAGGAGGAGGTTCTTGGTCTGGACACAAGGGGACATACGCTCAGGTTACAGCAAACTAACATGAAATACCAGATGAATCCTCCGCAAGGTTTTAGGCAGCTCTATTTGCACCGTAACTGGGTTAACTATGCATACGATAAGGAAAGGACCCACGTATTTGGGCCCAGATTTTTTCGACTATTGGATAGTTTGCAAGTACTTGGTGGAAAGGAAAACCCTATCACATACTTTATATGGTGTCAGCATTCAGGGAGGAGAAGCTGAAAAAGATATGAAGAAAGAGAGAGTTAAAACACAGGAGCAGTCAATGCCACGCAGGTCAGAGCGATGGAACAAGGTGATTCCACCTGACAAGTATTCTGCTAGTAAAGTTAAAGTATATAATGTATGGTATGAGCCAAGGAACTATAAGGAAGTATTGGCATTACCTAAATTTGAACAAGTAAAGTGGAAAGAAGCCATGGACAAGGAAATAAAATCCATGGATGAACATAAAGTGTTCACATCTATGACTTTGCCACAGGGTAGCAAAGCCATAGGATGTAAGTGGGTATACAAGAAGAAAGTACTACCCAATAATGAGATATAATATAAAGCAAGGTTAGTGGCACAAGGTTTTTCACAGATGAAAAATGTGCATTACGATGAGATATTTGCGCCAACAGTAAAGAGAGAAAGCATAAGGCTTGCACTAGCATTGGCAGTGGCACATGGCCATAAAATTTGGCATTTTGACATAACCACTGCATTCCTCAATGCAGAATTAGAGGAGGGAATTTACATGGTTCAAGCACCAGGGTATGAAAGTAAAAGGCCTAACATGGTGTATAAATTGAACAAGGCCATTTATGGGCTGAAGCAGTCAACCAGGAATTGGAATATCATTGGAAGGACATTGAAGGGTCTTGGGTTCAAGAGTTGCAAGGATGGTGGTTGCATATACACTGGAAAGTTACAAGGTGGCGATTGTCAACTATTAGCATTTGTGGATAATCTTTGTTTCATTGCAAAGGATGTATCACAGTAAAAAGAGTTCTCAGGTATTTGAAGGAAACTATAAGGACCAGCTTCTCCCCACCTTCCAAGAAAGTACGAACTCTTGAGAACTTTGTATTTCAAAAGAAATTTTATTGAAAGGGATGAAAGCAAGTCAAAACTCAAAGCAGGCTCTGGGGTCCCTCAGGGCATGCAGCTCAGGATAAAGGAAATAAGGAACTCTGCCCACCTTCTGATGTGGATTCCAACCAATCCGCCGGTGTGAATACGAATTGCATCTGAGAAACAGATATGAAGAGTTTCTCAGGGTCATTTTACAATCCACTCGTTCCCCCCTTTTTCCTGAGGTGTGAGATTTCTTCAGGGATTCCTGGTGCCAGGCAATGGTTATAAATCAGGGTAAAGTTTATACAAAGAGGATCAGGCAAGAAATTGGATACTTAGGATAGATAGGCAAAGAACTAAATGTGACACTCCAAATCCCCTCTCCCCTTCTTCCATGAAGAATGGCAGATACACAGATCTGACAGGAACTGTGAATGTGGGTTTTCAAATACAGGTCTGGGAAGAATATTAAATTATTCAATCTTATTTCTATTCCAATTATGAAGGGAAGAGTGTCAGAGTATATTCATCAACTGGAATAGGACATGGTAACACGGGCTGTTTGGGAGCTGAGACAGACTAGAGCCAGGGTGTGTCTTAGTGTGCAGCTTCTGAGTCTGCGCAGAGAAATTGAAACTAGTCTGCTCTGCTGAAATGAAACTAACTGCTCTTCTGCCTTGTGCTTTGCTTGTAATTGCTACCAGGTTGGAAGAAATCTGCTGTTGGTATTGTAAATTTACTTCATGTATTATTATGTATATAAAGTCTACCTATGTGTGCTTTCTGGATTTGATTTTGCATCAAACTCTGATAATGCATATGCATCCCTGTGCATGCACCCCATCCCCCACACATATGTGCATGCCTGCACATGTGCCCCATGGCATGTATGGCAGAGACCCGAAGACCAGTTGGCTGGTGGGAGGCACGTGTGCATGTGTGGAGCTGAGCTGGGGTGATAGCTCGCATGCCCACAGAGAGGGCTGTGCATGCCACCTCTGGCACGCATGCCATAGGTTTGCCACCACTGGTGTAGGGTCTTCTGCTTGAGCAGGGGATTGAACTAGAAGTCTTCCAAGGACCTTTCCAACTCTGTTATTCTATGACTAATCTCTTTTTTAAAAAAATAAATTTTATTAATTTTTCCAAGTTAAAATCAACATAAGACAAAAACATTGATTATACATAAAAACAAAAACCATACATTCCCCTCCCTTCCTCCCCCATTCATAACACTAAACATACAAACACATCTATCCCGGCAGATAATATTCCTGCCCTCATTAATAAATAATTATGCCCACAACACAGAATAAAGTAAATAATCTCCAAATATGGTTTTCATACAATTATCTTTCAATCTAGAAAAATATATCTCTCCTCATATTGACTTAGGCCCTCACTTCATCTCAATCCTTTTATTCAACCACCGATACCAACTGTCCCAACTTTGAAAAAATTCAGAATCCTCTTTTTCTTTCAACCTATACTTCATTCTATCCGCCTCAGCGCACTCTAATACTTTATTTATAATTTGGGCACTAGCCAGTATCTCTTTTTCTTTCCACTGTTGGGCGAACGCTATTCTAGCTGCGACTAAAATATGTAGAGTGAGATACCATTTTTTCTTACTCAGCCCCACCTAGTAAATATATCTCAGGTTTCCATCGGAGGTCCACATTAGTAATTTCCTTAATCCAATTCCTAATCCTTCTCCAATACTTCTTTGCCATTATACAAGTCCACCATTGATGGAAATACGTACCTCTGGTTTTCCCACATTTCCAACATAAATGTACCCGGAAACATTTTAGCAATTCTTGCTGGTGGGAGGTGCCACCTATACAATATTTTATATGCATTTTCCTTGAAAGACATTGCCGTAGTCATTTTAATATTTTCCCCCCACATTTGTTGCCATTTTTCTAAAGGAATCGAGTACCCAAAATTCCTTCCCCAGGCAATCATATCTTTTACAACCTCCTCTCCTATCATTTGCTCAAGCAATTGTGCATACATTTTCGTTATGTATTTATGGTCCTCTCCCAATAATATTTTATCAAAGCTCTGTTCCATCACATATATCCCATAATTATCTCTATCTCTCCTGTAACGAGTTTGAACTGTAGCATAGGTCCACCAATCTAGCCTGATTCCTTTGTCAGCCAAATCTCCCCTAGATCTTAACAGACATATCTGTTGGATATGTCGTCGCTTCTATTGCTGAGAACCAGGTTGGAAATTTAGCATAGAATTTTCCTCTAAATATATCCCAGGTTTCCAGCAATATTCGCCTTAGATAATGTCTCTTAAAATACTTATATTGTTGCAGTTTCTCTCTCCATAGCAGTGCATGCCAGCTGTGTTGTAGGTCGTGCCCTTCTAAGTCTAATAAAGACCTCCTCTTCAATAACACCCAATCCTTCATCCAGGCCAGCAGTGAAGCTCGATAATATAGTTCCCAGCAGGGGAGGCCGAAGCCCCCCCTCTCTCTATGTTCTTGTAGCATTTTGAGCTTCACCCTAGGCCTTTTCCCCTGCCAAATAAATTTCAACACGACTTGATCCAGACCTTTAAAAAACCTTTTATCTAGTCTCGCCGGAGCTGACTGAAATAAAAATAGCCATTTAGGCAAAACATGTGTCTTAATTACTGCTATCCGTCCCATCAAAGACAATTGTAAATTTTTCCACTTCTCCAGGTCTCTTGCAGTCTGATCATATAATTTAACAAAATTATCTTCCTTAACTATAGAGCACCGGGCTGTTAGCCAAATTCCTAGATGTTTAATTTTATTTACAATTTGAACATCCAATCTAGATTCTAATATATCCTTCTGCATCTTTGGAATATTTTTGACCAATATCTTGGTTTTATCCTTATTCATTTTTAACCCAGCCTCTCTACCATATTTTTCTATCATCTCTATCAACTCTGGGCCCAACTCTAGAGGGTCTTCTAGAATGAAGATAAGGTCGTCTGCGAATGCCTGTATTTTAAATTCTTGCCTTCGTACTTTAAGTCCTTTAATTGCTGGGTTATTCCTAATTTCCCTGAGAAGAGGTTCCAGTGTCAGAATAAATAAAAGCGGGGAAAGCGGGCAACCTTGTCTTGTACCCCTACTGATTATAACCTCCTTTGTTTTTTCTCCATTAACTAAAATCCATGCCACCTGGGAAGAGTAAATTGTTTGTATCGCCTGTGTAAACTTTTCGCCAAATTCCATTTTACGAAGCTGGGATAACATAAATTCCCAACTCACACTGTCAAATGCTTTATAAGCATCTAAAAAGAGAAGTGCCATCTGTTTGTCCAAATGGTGTTCATAATACTCAAGAGCATTTAATACTACTCTCAGATTATCTCTCAACAATCTATGCGGTAAAAAACCATTCTGGTCTCTATGTATGAACTGATTTAAAAAAACCTGTAGTCTTTTTGCTAAGATGGATGCAAACAATTTATAATCAGCATTGAGCAAGGTTATTGGTCTATAATTCTTAATACAGGTCGTATCGGCACCTTCCTTAGGAAGGAGAGAGATATACGTCTCTTCCCAAGACTTTGGTATTCATCCATCATTCAGCACTTCATTAAAGACATCGCGCAAGTAGGTCCCGATCACTTCCCAAATTACGTTATACACCTCTACGGGCAGTCCATCTGTTCCAGGGGTTTTGCCACTCTTCTGTTTTTTCAGACTTTCCTCTATTTCCCCCTCTGAGATATTTCTGTTTAGCATATCTCTTATCTGATCTGGTATCCCTGGCAAATTCTCTAGTAAACTGAATTGCTTTCGACTGATGTCTTCTCTTTTATATAACTCCTGAAAAAATTCATACGCCACTTCTTTTTTTTCCCCACTGGTCACTAAATGACCCGATTTATCCCTTAACCATTTAATCTTTCTGTTTTCTAGTTCCTTTTTCAATCTGCTTGACAACCATCTTCCCGCTTTATTGGCATATTCAAAATAATTTTGCTTTCCTCTCCGGATTTTTTGCACTAACTCAGCTTGGTCCAATAAATTCATATGGTGCCTTGCCAATCCTCTTGCTTCTTTCGCTATCTTATCTGTCGATTCCTTTTGTAATCTCATTTCCCATTTCTCCAACTAGTCTCTTCTGCTTATCCTCCTTCCATTTTTTGGCCATATATTTAATCACAACCCCTCTCACCACTGCCTTAGCCATGTCCCATATTATTTGTAAAGATGTATCCTCTCGTCTAATTTCCTAGAAGAAAAGAGCCAGCTCCCATTTTAACAACTCCACAAAATCCTTATCCTTGCACAATTCTGCCCTCATCATTCATCGTCTTCTGTTGTGCTCTCCTTTCCAGGCAAGCATTAAAGGGTTGTGATCTGCCCAATCATTCCCTAAAATTTCAACCTCCCGTACCATTTCTCCTAATTCCAACAACATCCATATCATATCAATGCGGGACCATGATTTATGCCTGGGAGAGAAAAAGGTAAACTGTTCCCTTGTTGGATAAAAGTTCCACCACATATCCTGTAGTCCAAATTCTTCTCTTAATTGATTCCAAATTGCCGGCAACGTCTTCCTACCTTTCTTTTTCACTCCTCCCCCCTTCTCCAGATTTATAATCCTTCTCTCTATCCATTATAGCATTAAAATCCCCCATAATACAAATATGTTCATACTCTAATTCTACCAATTTTTTATATACCCTTTTATAGAACTTCCTTTGATTACTATTAGGGGCGTAAATACCCACCAGCAAGATATGTCTACCATACATTGTTACTTCGACCATTAACAATCATCCCTCTTCATCTGAGTATATCTTTTTAGATTCTATATAAGTTTGAACATAAATTGCCACACCCCGCTTCTTTTGGTCCGCCAGAGATACGTATAACTCACCCAATCGTGAACATCTTAATATATCCATGTGTTTCTTCCTAATGTGGACCTCCTGGAGACATATTATACCAGTTTTTAATTTTTGTAATTTTGAAAAGATCCTATTTCGTTTTATTGGAACATTTAGTCCACTAATATTAATCGAAATCAAATTTCCAATCTTCTCCATATCCTCACTTCGCTGTGGCTTTCGCCTTAGTTGTTTGTCTTGTTTCTCATTGGGTTCCTGGGATTTCATCTTCACTTATATCACTCTTTCCTCCTTTCGTTGTCTCTTTCAGTTTCCCACCCTTTTCCGTTCTATCACTCTTCTGGTTCTCGCAATTCTTTTGTTCCAGTTCTTCTTTACTACCGGGTTTGCTTGCATTAAACTGGTTTTCATAAAAATCGTGTGCTTCTCGAAGGTTCTCAATCTTCACTCTTTTTTCCTGCCACGTCATCATCAATCCCTCTGGGATTCTATGACTAATCTCATATAACCATCTGATAGGCTCTCCCTGGGATCCCCAAGGCTGGTGAAAAAACATTTTTAAAGGGCTTTCCTGAAGGCTAACAGAGATGGCACTATGACAGAACCCACAGCAGTCTGATGTGGTGGGACAGGTAAATATAATCAGGAAGAGATGGTCCCTCAAATAACCAAAGACCACCAGTAATGCCCTGAACACTCAGCCAACATTTTATATATTTTGTTAATTTAAGATCCAACACAAAACAATGAATGCAGATGAGAGTTTTCATCAGCATTCATCAGCATCATTTACCAATTATTTAGCATTTCCCAGATAGAAGGTTTCATTACAGCCAAGCAGGTGCATTTTAACATCTATTGCTATGACAGATAGATATACCCGTGTATATTTGAAGCATTTAAAAGCAACACTGGTTAAGGACTACTTCTATTAACATTACAACAGCAAAACAAAATAAACCACTATTATAATTTTATAAGGTTCTGCAAACAGTATCAGCACTTAACTCATACACTACTGTGTTTTCCCGACAATAAGACCCGGTCTTATTTTCTTGTGGGCTCCAAAATAAGCACTACATCTTATTTTCGGGGATGTCTTGTTTTTTTTCATGTACAGGAGGTAGTGATGGGAGTACGAGTGCTACTACCACTGGGCTGGCCCTCTCCATCCCACCATCTGCTTGCACGCAGTCACAAGGGCCAAGGTTTCGGCACACCCCAGCCTCTGCCTGCCCTGCCTGCTGGCCCTGCTGGGACACTGGAGCTTGGGTCTTGCTCAGACTGTTGCTATGATGAGGCAGAAGGCTGTGCAACACATCAGGATCACCTCCCGCCATGCCTCTGCCCAGCTGCTGGGCCTGCTGCACCTGCGTCTGCTGGCTTCATGCAGGGTTCTTCATCCTCGTGGCCACTCTGCTTTTGGCCACCCTTGGCACGGGGCAAGTCGCCCAGATCTATGAACTCCGGAGCACCTCCCCCAACTGCCAGCCTGCCAGGGCCCTTTCACCATCAGTTATTGGTGGAACTACGCCACCTCACCTGCCATTACCTTCAGGCTCTGCCTCTCCCCTGCCCTGCACAGCTTTGGCAGGCAGGAGCTCTGTGGTGGCCATGCAGTGGGATGGAGGAGGGAGGGGGAGATTGCCCCTTCTTCTTTTATACCCTAAAACCCCAACTTCCCTGGCCACCCAGCCCCCAGCCTGTACCCCTATGCTGGAAAGGGATGCCTTGCATTGCACAATGTGCTGTGCAATGCAAGCCATGCAAAGCAACCCACCCCGACCTCTTGGCTCCAGGGATGATCCTGGACAGGGGGCAATGCTCTGCCACAGCTTCAGAGCAAACCTCCACCTTCCCTGTGCAGGATTGCAAGGCTGGAGGCCTCTGCAGCCTCCACTGACCAACCTCTATCCTGTACTGCTGCTGCTGGCCTTGCGGGCCATGACCCTCCTGGCCATGCTGCTCTTGGCTGGGCTGCTTCTGCACTGTCCCCGGAGCTTGCCGCAGCCTCCCACCATCCCCGGAGCTCGAATGGCTGGCTTCGCTGCTGGCATGACTCCATCCCAGGTGGCGGCACTGGCTGTGGCCTAGCTAGCTGCCCCCCCACTGTCCCAGGGCTCGCCTGGCTGGCACAGCTCTGGTGGTGGTGGCACGGCTGAGGCCTAACTAGCTGTCCCCCCACTGTCTCCGGGCTTGCCTGGCTAGCTTTGCTGCTGGCGCCATGGCTCTATCACATGCGGCGCTTGTGACCTAGCTAGCTAGCTGGCCCCTCTGGCCCCAGCCTTCAGCGCTGCTTCCTGGAGCTTCCCAGTGCTTCCTGATGCTTCTCGCCCCTTCCCAGAGCTTCTGACTGTTCCCAGCACTTCCCGCTCTTACCGAAGCTTCCTGCATTTCCCAGAGCTTCCTGGATCTTCCCGCTTGCTTCTGAATGCCGGCCAAGAAGCCGCATGGCCGTGTTGGCTGGGAGAACACTCTCCCCCCTGGCTGGGAGGCTGCAGGGCCACGTAAGCCAGGAAGAGGCTCACCGGCCTGGCCATAAAGCTGCATGGCCATGCTGGTTGGAAGGACACTTGCCCCAAGCGACGCTGCTCACCTGCCTGGCTAGTGTCAGAAGAGAGGAAGGCAGAAATGTTTGGCCAAGTCTTCTCCTCCTTCTCGGCCTCAAACATACACACAGAGCAAACATGCACAGTCACACACACTTCACGACGCCGGGACCTTCTGAGAGGAGATGGTGCGTGCACACGCACCATCTCCTCTCAGAAAGTCCTGGTGCCATGAGGTGTGTGTGTGTGTTTGCTCACACACATTAATGCTGAGAAAGCGGAGAAGACTTGGCGAACTTTGGAAGAACTTTGCCCAAGACTACATACCCCTGTCGCCCCCGCCACCACTACTTTTGCTCTCAGTTTCTCGGCTTCTCGATCTTCAAGAGCTGGAAGACATTTCATTAGATTGCCAACAAACTCATCGTTGGGAGAGGTGTAGTCCCTAAATACACGAGAAGTCTTGGGCAAAATTATCTGACTTTTAAAATGTATCCACACAGTCTCTGCCTCCCTTCACACTCCTTGCGCACGCTGGGAGCGCCGAACCAAAGTGGGAAAGCATGCACAGGAGCAAGAGCACACGAAGTTGGCCGCTATGGGGCAAGCGTCTTGGCTTCTCCTCTTGCTCCTCACGGTCGATTGAGCCTTTACTTGGGCAGCCCCAATGGCTGCAGAAGCACCCGCAGCAGCAACAAGCAGTGCCGCAACAATGAGGTACAGTAAGATTTGGTGGTGCAGAAATTGTTCCATAAAAAAATAGTGTATCTCTGAGGGTCTTCTGGCAAAAAACCCAATAACACTCCAAAACAAAACCCAGGCTTGCAGCAACAGTTTGAAGCTTATTAAGGAGGACCGCTCCTCTGCCTCAGCCATGCGTTTTCCAGTCTGGGCTGCTCGGCAGGCAGGCTTTTGTTTTGTCAGCCCAAGGGCAGTGGGGAGGGGGAGGTACATAGGAAATCACCCTGTCTCTGCAGCATTGGTCATCTGACTGAGTGGACGTGGCCAACTCGATGTCACTCACAGCAAAGTGCCACCCCACCTTGCCGTGAGTGACGTCGAGTTGGCCACGCCAACTCAGTCACATGACCCCACCAAGCCATGCCCACCAAGCCACGCACACCAAGCTATGCCCACAGAACTGGTAGTAAAAAAAATTAATCCCACCACTGGTCCATTGTGATTTCCTCCAAAGGTCTCATTGGCTCTGCCACCTGTTGCAGCAACCCAGGGTGGGGTGGGGTCTTCCTGGTCTCCTTTTCATAGTGGCACAGATGGTGCAGCTTTTTACATAACTGTCTACATCTTTTTTCATGCCAGGCCACCAGAATTGTCTCCTCACTAGGTGTAAGGTTGTTAGGAACCCAAAGTGGCCCGCTGATTTGACATCATGGCTTCTCCGAAGGATTGAGGTGTGTAGGGACTTGGGAATGTAGAGTTTCACCCCCTTCCATGCTAGGTCCTCCCTTTTTGTCAAGATGTGTTGGTTGTCACCAGGGGTCTGCTTCCAGTTCAGTTTTGAGTTTCGAGGTTAAATCACTTGTGAGTCGGTCTTGCCAGTTGTGGTGTTGTTGGCAGGTGGTCACTTGGGCCACGATTTGGGTAAGGGGGATGATGGCGTCTACTACCTCCTCCCACTCACATTTGTATTGGGGCATGTGGGAGAGGGCGTCAGCTAGGAAATTCCTTCCCCCTGGAATGTGTTTTAGCATGAACTTAAATTGGTTGAAGTATTGAGCCTAACGGACTTGTTTGGGCGATAGTTTCTGTGGGGTCCTAAGGGCCTCCAGATTCTTAAGGTCAGTCCAGACTTCAAATGGTTTCTCCCTCCCCCTTCCAAAAGGTGGTGCCAGTTTAGTAGTGCCCATCTTACCACAAAAGCTTCCTTCTCCTACACTGCCCACTGTCTTTTTGTGTCAGTGAGTTTATGGGAGGTATAGGCACAAGGCTGTAGTTTTCCCTGGCAATTTCTTTGGAATAAAACGGCTCCTACCACCCGGACTTTTCGTCGGGCCCTAAAAACTTACTTTTTTCAGTTAGCCGGTCTGTCTTGATTTTAGGGTTGGTTTTAAAATTTTGATACTGATTTTAAATTGACAAGTTTTAAATTATGGGCCAAATTTATTAATTATTTTAAATCTATTTTTAATTGCAATGTTATGTATAAATGTTTTTATTTTGGCTGTTCACCGCCCTGAGTCCGAAAGGAGAAGGGTGGTATAGAAGTTTGAATAATAAATAAATAAATAAAGTTTGAATAATAAAATGTCGCTGGCATCAGCTTGGATGACGAAGGGTTCTTTGGGGTCAGGATGTTTCAGTACAGGTTCTTTTGCAAACAGCTTTTTTAGCGTTTTGAATGCCTCTTGGCAAGTGAGGTCCCACTATAGGGGTTCCCAGGACGGGGCTTCATCCCTGGACTCCCTGTTTTTAGAAGGTCTGTCATGGGTTTGTCAATTTTCAAAAAAGAGGGGATGAATTGCCTGTAGAAGTTTGCGAATCCCAGGAAACTTTGTAGTTGTCTGCAGGTGCAAGGGGGCTGCCACTCTAAGACGGCTTGTATTTTGGCTGGGTCCATCTCTATCCCCTTGTTTGACACTCGGTAGCCCAGGTAGTCTAGCTGTGAGCGATGAAATTCACATTTTGACAGCTTGACGTACAAGTTTGCCACCAAATGCTTTTCAAGTACCTGGCGGACTAGGAGTATGTGGTCCTCTATGGTCTCAGTAAAGATGAGGATGTCAAGGTAGACAAGGACCCCCTTGTAGAGGTGCTCATGCAGTACTTCATTTATCAATTGCATAAAAACTGCTGGGGGGCCCTGCAGCGCAAAGGCATTACTTTAAATTAGAAGCTTCCTAGGGGGCAGTTGAAAGCTATTTTCCATTTGTCTCCCTCTCTGATTTGGACTTGCTAATATGTTTCTTTGAGGTCTAGTTTAGTGAAGACCTTGCCTTTGGCTAAGTGGGACAGCATGTCCTTCATGAGGGGGAGGGGTTATAAATTGTGCATGCACACACAATTTATTCCACGGAACTCCACACATAATCTCAAATTATTCTGGAATCAGAGCCTGATTCCGGAAGCAGTCCAGGGATGCACGGAGGTTGGCAAAGTGGACGCTGCGTGGAATGCGTAAAGGAAGGCGGCTCGCTGCTTAGCTTGTGCTAGCTGCCTCTTCTCCAGACGTCCCTGTCTGTGTTGTGGTGACAGCGTGCATGCCCACAGAGAGGGCTCGACGTGCCACCTCTGGCACAGGTGCCATAGGTTCGCCACCAAGGTGGTAGATCGTGTGACAATTATGTTAAACTTTTCAGTGTTTATTTTTCCACTGGCAACTTAACAGCATTTTTTTATCATCTAAGGCAGCAGTCCCCAACCTTTCCAGCTCTGCAGATTTATGGTGGTGGTGGTGGTGGCAGCAGCAGCAGTGGGGGCAGAGGCAGGGAAGGAAGAAGGGATGGTTCTGTGCAAGCGATGGGAGTGTGTGCTTGTGCACAAAGTTCCATTTGTGTAAGCAAGGGGGTGCATGCACCTGCTATTTGCACAAATGGATTTTTGCCTGCTCACCCAATGGGTGAGGCCATTTCCAATAGGCCACGGCCCAGGAGTTGGAGACTCCTGATCTAAGCATTGTATGCTTAGGCATTATATCACTTCCATGATGGCTAGCTGATTTTATATAAAATGATCTAAGTCATAGAGGGGAAATGCCCTTTTTAAAATCATTACTGTAAATGTACCAGGTAAGCAATTTGGTCTTAGGAATTAGGGACAGATGTAGAGGATTTAGATGCAGGAATGACATGGAGAGACAAAGAAATGCTGTTGTCAGAACTAGTATTCCTCTAGTTCTGGATATGTATAAGATTCCAATCCAGTTTATATTAGAAAAAAAGAGAGAAGTAGATCCAAGCAGAGACACTGTCTTTGTGAGGATGATAAATTTACAGTCGTTCTCAATTTACAACAGTTCATTTAGTGACTATTCAAAGTTATAATGGCACTGAAAAAAGTGACTTATGACCATTTTTCACACTTACAACTGTTGCAGCATCCCCATGGTCACATGATTTACATTCAGATGCTTGACAATGACTCACATTTATGACAGTTGCAGTGTCCCAGAATCATGTGATCCCCTTTTATGACCTTCTGACAAGCAAAGTCAATGGGGAAATTAGATTCACTTAACAACCATATTACTAATTTAAGAACTACATTCACTTAACAAATGTGACAAGAAAAGTCGTAAAAAGCAGCAAACTTACTTAACAAATTTCTCATTTAACAACATAAATTTTGGGCTCAGTTGTGGTTGTAAGTTGTGGACTACCTATACTGATTTTATTTATTTATATTTCACATTTCTGGATCACCAATCTCCCTCAAATGTTTAACTATGTGATTTTGAGAACTGATTGAAATGAGTTCATAAAAAGAAAACAAATCAGTTTTCTCTACTCTGCATTCATTAAAAAAAATCATAGGTTTGGAAGGGATCTTGAAGATCCAGGGTAGGTGTCCACAGGCAAATGATTGCCTAACCTTTGCTTGAAAACCTCCAGAGATGAAGCCTGCATAAATTTAAGAGTTTCCTTACATAGCTCTCTATCATGAAATTCTTATTTATTTGTTAAATTTTTATGCTGCCCATCTCCCCTACAATAATAAATGGCTCTTGGCCAGTGGTGGGATTCAATTTTTTTAACAACAGGTTCTGTGGGCGTGGCTTAGTTGGGGGTGTGGCTTGGCAATCATGTGACTGGGTGGGCATGGCTAGCTGGTCACGTGACTGTGTGGGCGTGGCTAGCTCATCATGTGACCGGGTGGGCGTGGCTATGTGCATAGGGACTACTCAGAGGGCTGAAAAAAGTCATTTCTGACTGGGCCTCGCACTTTTGACCGGTCCTCACACTTATGACCATCCTCACATTTATGCCCGTGCAGCTTTCTTAACAACCATGTCACTCATTTCACAACTGCTTCTCTTCACCATGGTGACAAGATAGGGCAAAAACGTAAAACGTGAGGACAGTCGTAAGTTCGAGGACTGGTCAAAAGTGCGAGGACCAGTCAAAAATAACTTTTTCAGCCCTCTGAGTCGTCCATATGCACAAAAGGACTACCCAGAGGGCTGAAAAAAGTGATTTCTGACAGGTCCTCGTACTTTTGACCGGTCTTCGCACTTATGACTGGTCATCATTTATGCCCATTGTAGCATTCTTAACAACAGTGTCACTCATTTCACAACTGCTTCTCTTCACCATGGTGACAAGATAGGGCAAAAATGTAAAATGTGAGGACAGTCGTAAGTTCGAGGACTGGTCAAAAGTGCGAGGACCAGTCAGAAATAACTTTTTCAGCCCTCTGAGTAGTCCATATGCATAAAAGGATACAGCAATAGAGAGGGATGAAGGAAGGGAAGGGAAATTAGAGTAGGAGGGAGGGTAAGAGAGGGAGGAAGAGAGGAGGAGAAGGAGAAAGGAAGAGGAAGTAGGGAGGAGAAGAAGAGGGGGAGGAAGAGAAAGTAAGAAGGAAAGAAAAGAGAGAGGTGGTAGGTTTGAGGAGAAAGATTGCTGTACAATAAAAAAGATGAAAGGGAAGAAAGCCAACCCCAAACAAATATGAAGATATTAAGATAAAGAATGAATTGTTAAACTTTA
Source organism: Pantherophis guttatus (assembly GCF_059756535.1). Lineage (NCBI taxonomy): Eukaryota > Metazoa > Chordata > Lepidosauria > Squamata > Colubridae > Pantherophis > Pantherophis guttatus. Next base: position 113,042,333 of record NC_142065.1, on the reverse strand, counting down.
AAGAATAAAAGAGCACAAATATGAATAAATAACAATAATTAGAAACACACATACAACCATACAATGTATTTTCTTTGAACAGAGTATTTGGCCGGTTCACAAATTTAAACAGTGTTTAGTCATTTCAATTAAATTTACAATTTCTATATTTCCTTTTTGCCATATTTATTTCATCTATTTTTGTAAAAAACCAATATTACCTTTCATCCTCATCTCTAATCTTAATCAAATTCAATTTTTCCCTTCTATTGTATATTATACCCCTTCCCATTGTCATCTATTTTTATATCCATCCTCACATTAGTTAATTATGTAATATTAGTTGTTTAATATAAATTCAACATTTTAATATAAATCAATTAGTTATATAACTACCTTTTTTGTATATTAATCAATATGAACATGAATATTCCAATTATTTCCATGCAATCCAATTTCTTACAAATCCATTAATTATATTTACCAATAATAATAAACCAAATAATTTCCCCCATATATTCCTCCAAACCACAACTTAACCATTTCTGCTTTCAGAAATATACAATTAATAGTATCTCAATTATTACAATTCCCTAGTTAAATAGAGCTTTTTTTCTTTTGTGTTTTAAAATCCTGAACTCTCCTCTTTTTCCCTAAATTTCCCATTGTTTGCACCTACCTTTTTTGGTGAGGAAAAAGAAAAGAATTCTGCCTGCCTAATTTTCCAGCAACAGCAAAGCAGTTTCAGTTTCGTGTTTCAGCAGAGCTAAGGGGAAAAAAATCTGCTCCAGGACTCTTTGCAAGGAAGCAGAAGAGCCCTGAGCAAAACAGCTGAGACAAATCAGCTGAGAGCCGGAGGCCAATTAGCCTATGCTGAGCTCCGTGGGCCAATAAAATTACAAAAAAAACACCGAACCGTTTGTTAAATTGCTGGCTCCCCCGCCCTTCGCCCACCACTATTTATTGGCAATAAATAGTGGTGCGGAGGGGCGGGGCAAGCCAGCAATTTAACAAATGGTTCGGCTGCACCACTGGCTATAGGGCGGCCCTATGAAGCCCCGCGGCAAGAATTTGAAGTTTTTTTTTCCTCTAGCCATCGGAGGCAGCAATAGATTGGGAGTGGGCGGGGTAAGCAAACGGCCGGCGATCCAACAGAGCAGAGAGTGAGGGTGAGTGAAGGCGTGGAAGCTGCTTTCTCCATCCTGCTCTCTTGCGTCCGGAGCCGGTGGGGAACCACGTGGCAGCCCACGTGGATCCCAGGCAGCGGAACTCAGGCTAGGGAAGGGGTGGGCAATTGTGGCTCTTTTACAACCTGTGGCCTTCAACTCCCAGAATTCCTGAGACAGCCAAGCTGTCTCAGGAATTCTGGAAGTTGAAGGCCACAGGTTGTAAAAGAGCCACAATTGCCTACCCCTGGCTACGGTAGGCTGGCGCTGTGCGGGCGGGAGGTGGGGCGGGGCGAGGGGCGGGTGAGCCAGCAATTTAACAAACGGTTCGGTGTGCTGCAGGGCCAATAAATTACAAAAAAACACCGAACCGTTTGTTAAATTGCTGGCTCGCTTGCCCCATTTATTGGGAATAAATAGTAGTGCGGAGGGGCGGGGCAAGGGGCAGGGCGAGCCAGCAATCTAACAAAGGGTTCGGCCGAACCCCCTAGAACCCCCAGAATCCCACCACTGCTCTTGGCAGCTTACAAGTTGAAAAACAAGTAAAATGTTGAAACGTTAAAAAATACACTTAATAAAATATTATATGAATCTCACCGGCTCAAGATCAACTCAACCTTCCATCCTGAGAAGGTAAAAAGATGACCCAGATTGTTGGGGAAAATATGCTGACTTTGTAAATCGCTTAGAAAGGGCTGTAAAGCACTGTGAAATGGTACATAAATCTACGTGCTATTGCTACTTATAATTGCTATTAAGCCCCTGGGTGAGATAATCTGTCACATGAATTGAGGTATCTGTAGTACGCTGATGATACCCAATTCTATATTTCCACCCCTAGTGACCCAAGTGATGCTATTATTGCCCTCTCATAGTGCCTGGAGAGTGTGGGAGCCTAGATGGGGAACAACAGGCTTCGACTGAACCCTGGCAAGACCAAATAGCTTTGGTTGCATGGCACCCTGAGATCCATACAGAAAGAGGACTTTGTCATCTTTAATTCTGGATGGGGTTGCACTACCCAGACAGATCTGGTCTGCAAGTTGAGAGTTCTCCTGGACCCGTGAATCCTGTTCAAAGAACAGATGGCAGTCACATCTAGGAGAGCCTTTGCGCAACTTCGGGTTCTGCGCCAGTTGTGGTTTCTTGGATCAGGAGTCCCTGCACTCAGTTATTCAGGTCTTAGTCATCTCAGGACCGGATTACTGCAATGCACTCTACATGGGGCTATTTTTGAAGAGCATTTGGATGCTACTGCTGGTGCAGAGTGCAGTGGTACAGGCACTTGGGGTCCAAGAATTGTCCATGGAACATCATTGCTCCATGAGCGGCATTGGCTGCCTATCTGCTTCCAGGTACAATTCAATGTGTTGGTATCACCTTTAAATCCCTTCATGGGATTTAAGGGTCCAGGATAATTGAGGGGCCGACTCAGCCTACTGGGATTGACCCACCTCACCTGTACCAGCAGAGGAGGCACATTGCAGGCCCCGTCAGCCTAATTATTCCAGTTGGCAGGATCCAGGAGAAGGGCTTCCCTACCATTGCACCTGGCCTGTGGAACATCTTGCCCCATGGTGTGAGGTCAGCCCCAACCTTCCTGACTTTCTGTAAGAGCCTAAAGACCTCCTTCTGCCAGTTAGCTTGGGACTCCAATGGGGGACATCACAGTGGAGGTGACTGATCAATTAATAACAGATTCCACTTCCCCCATCCATCCTGCTTCTGCCCTTCCCATCTTTTAATTGGGTGGTAGTGTTTGGATTTTGTACTAACTTATTTATGTTTTTAGTTTATACAGTTTTTTATGATTGTAAGCCACCCAGAGTTACCCTGAGATAAGATGTGCAGCCTCTAAATTTAATAAACAAGCAAATAAAAACTATATTAAAACTAAATCCTTATTTTGAGTTTGGATCTCCCTCTGCTTCCACTGATTGGTTCTTGTCCTACCCGTGCAAAAATAAGTCCACCCACCCATCCTTTGATAACCCTTCAACTATTGGAAATTTGCTATCATACTCTATCTCCCCTTAGACTTCTCTAACCTGACATACCCAGTTCTTCATAGAATTTAGTGTCCAAGCCCCTCGCGATTTTTGTTACTTTTTTCTGCACTCTTCCCAATTCAGCATCCTTCTTGTATTGTGGTGAGCAGAACCAAGAGATGGGAGGCATATAAATTTAATAAATAAAATAAATTTATTTTAAGCCTCATACATTTTTCTTACAGTCAAACTATCTCAGCCCTTTTTTTTACTTGATCGATCTTGTATTCAGTTCACCTATTCATGTTTGACCCTTTATCTCGGACTCTTTTATCTTGGACTGATAGGACTTATTCAACACAGTAATACAGTAATTAAATTGAAACGAGGTTATAGAACTTTGCTTATCTTTAATCAGCAAATCAAATAGTTTCGGAGTCAGTAAGGAAATTTCTATACGAAAGTACGCTTAATACAATGCCTTGATTTCGGGGAAACCACGCGGTTTTACATAAAAGAAAGGCGCGATTCGAAGCCGGCAGGAAAGAAGTGGATGATGCGGCATCTTTAGCATGTACTATTTATTCGCTTGGCAGGCTAGCAAACTACATTTCCCAAGAATCTTTGCCCGAAATGTGTGCTGCCATTGTCACGGCCATCTTGAAATCTGAACTGCTTTTAAAAAAGATTTGGGGGTTGCAGCGTCTTTCCCACTCTTGCGACAGCCTGGGAAAAAGCGGGTAGTAGCTTGTTGGAAGGATGTGCTTTCGGGTACTGAAGTCGTCAGTAGGTCGACGGCCGATTCGGGCGGAGAGGTGTATGAGATTGAATGGAGGGGCATTTTTGAGCTAGACAGATCTGTGGGGAAGGAATTCTTTGGCTCCTCCCATCTGATGTTAGTGATGTTTCGGTTCAACTAAAACCAACCCAGCTGGGAAATAGCAACCGAGAAGACAAAAGAGGCCCCTGATGAAATGAGGGAATCCTGTCGAATTTGTGGTCGGGAACTTTGTGGCAATCAGAGGCGCTGGATCTTCCACACCGCAACTAAATTGAATTTCCAGATTTTGCTCTCGCATGTTCTGGGCAAGGAGATCTCACGGGATGGCAAAAACGAGTTTATCTGCAGCAAGTGTGCCTTTATGTTGGAGCGCATATATCGCTTTGATACTGTTATTGCGCGCATCGAAGCGCTGTCAATTGAACGGTTGCAGAAGCTGATGCTAGAAAAGGACCGCCTCAAGCTGTGTATCGCCGGAATATACAGGAAGAACAATGACGAGCCCACCGACGAGACGACGGACGTCTCCAGCCTGACGGATCTGCGCTATTCGACTCTCCTCCAAGAAGACTTCGCTTATTCAGGGTTTGAATGCTGGACAGAGCCGGAGGAATGCGTTGGAGATCCACAAGCGTGCCACGCTGCAGAAAGCCGTCCTAGGCGGTGTCGGGGTTGTGCTGTGCTGCGCGTTACTGATGCTGATTATGAGGCAATTTGCAAAATCCCACGGAAGGTGGCAAGAAATCTCTCCTGTGGATCATCCAGGTGTTCTGCCAACGTTTGCAGTGAAGAGTTATTGATATGTGAGCCAGTAATTACTGACTTGCTAAGCGTCAAGACGCCTTTGGATGAAGAAGTAGTGGAAGGGGAAACTCCCGAATTGTCCCTTGAGTCGTTGGATGGAACCGCGATCGCTGATGCATTACATCCAAAAGAGGAGGAATCGGACACAGAGGCAAAGAGAAACGCGATGTGTAACTGTATAAATGGTTGTGGAGCCCAAAGCTTCTCACTTCAGAGCAACAGATTAGAGGTAGCCCTTAATTTGGTGAAAGCTTTTGACTGCAAGCCAGTCCAGAGTCCCAGAGGGAGCAAGTTACCTATTCCTGTAAAATCAAGTTCTCATTGCCAGAACTTCGATAAAAACTCTTCTGGCTTCTCAGATGTGGTGCTGAAATCTCAACCTGGCTTTGCCTTAGCTTTTGCCTTGGAGATGTCTGATCTGCAGGAATTGTGGGAAGACTTATGTATGGATTATATTCCACTTCGAACTAAGGTAGAAGATTATTTCTTCCAATTCTGCCTTTCAGATTCTCAAATATTGTCATTCTGTACTTGTGATTCACTTTTGGCTTGAGATGCAACCTCAGGTTGCTTTCTTCATCCACTACAGTTTACCACTTGCTTTCTTCACCCATTATTGTTAGATTCTGAAAATTGCATGTTCATTTTCTGCTTTTTTTGCTTGAAGTTTTTTCTTTTAGCTTTCAGTTGTGTTTGCTTTGCAAAAGATTAAAAGGAATGTTATTTTCTTTTAAAAAGTCCTTGTAGAGTTGAATTCATTAGTCCAGTTTTGTGCTAGCTATGACCTGATTAGGATATTCACATAAAAATTGGCATGTCTTCTGTGGGGTTTTTTTTTAAGGGAATTGTTATTCTCATAAAAATATATCACTTCAGATTGTCCTCACTGGCATGCTAGATATCATGTGCAAGGAGACTGCATTATGAATTTCATTGACTTTGTTAACAAAATTTTATAAATTTTACTGATACGTTAAGTGGCTATACTTAACAAATAGTACCTCTAACAGCATTTTTAAAAGATTTTTTTTATCCTGCCTATTATTTCTATAAATGTTCTGCCCCAGCTCCGGATTTCCGAGGATATTGACACACACCAACAGTCCTTATCAAATTTATTAAGTAGCAAGAATAAACAAGACCGGCAAAGGTTGGCAACCAGCCCAGAAAACAAGATATGATAAACCCAAATACTCTGATAATAAATATGAGTTGTTCCCAGCAAGAAAACACTAGCTGCATGCAACTTAAATAGGCTAAGGGAGTGGCCAATTATCCTCAAGCCCTATCTCGAGTAGACCTCCTCCTCCTGAGTAGCCACTCCTGCCTTTTGGCAGCCCTGCGTGCTCGAGCATTGAGGAGAGGCTCCTCCACTTCACTCTCTCCACTTGAAGGAACCTCTGGAGGTTCTGAAGGCCCTGGCTGAGTCTCTGCCTCTGGCACCACATCCTCTTCAGCCTCCTCATTGTCCGACGCAAGCGCTGGCTGCGCAGGCTGCTGGCGCGACACCACACCAGCCTCCTCTTCGTCGGGATCAGCCACGATCTGCGCAGGCCGCTGGCGGGCCACAACAATAAACAACTCAAGGTGGTGAACATACATAATATTCTTTCCTCCTCTTGCTTCAAGAGCAACCGCCCTATGAAGCAAGTTGGGCTGAGAGAGGCTGACTGGCCAAAAGTCACTCAGCCAGCTTTCATGCCTATGCTGAGACTGGAACTCACTGTTTGTAATTTCTAACCTGATGTCTTAACCATTAGACCAAACTGGCTTTATATTTATATATCTATTATATCTATATTTATATAGCAATAAATGCTCATTTCAGTTAGCAATAGCAATAGCACTTAGACTTATAGTGCTTTATAACACTCTCAGAATGGTTTGCAGTGTCAGCATATTGTTCCCAACATTCTGGGACCTCATTTCACCAACCTTGGAAGGGTGAGTCAACCTTGAGCCTGTCAGGATATAATTCCAGACTGTGGGCAGAATCTGCAGAACTCCATTCTAATCACTGTGCCACCAGGGCTCGTTACCTTAGAAAGTAGAACTACTGTATAGTAGCTGATTTTTGAATGACAATTGTACTTTCTTTCAGCAATTTTGTTTTCTCCTAGTTTTTTCACATTACAAAGTGAGCTTAAATTAAATTAAGTTAACTGCATGGTAGAAATCCAGAGATAGCATCACACACAGAATTGAGCTTTGCTGAAGATTATCTTCTTGCAACATCTCCAGGAATTGATTCTGTTACAATTAATTCTGGAATTTGTGAAAGAGAAGCTGCTTTCTATAGTTTTAATATTATGTGTGCACAATCTTAAGCATGTATACAGAAATCCTACTGAACTCAATAAGTAAGATTGTAGTCTTGCTTAAAATCATAAAATGTTAGAAAGATCTACTGGACTTAAACTAGTACCTTTTATCTATATTGATACCTAATCTAGGGTAAATTTCTTAAATTTATCCTAAGTACAGAAAAAGAGGCTCAATCATAGGTTAAAAAAATTAATTGTCGAAAAGATAGATTAAATAGACAGGCAGGCAGGCGGGCAGGCTTGTCTTATGACCATATCAAAGAAAATAAAAGTAAAATAAAAGATCTATTTCCAGGATAAAACAGGTTAAAGAAAATACAATAATAAAATACATATATACTAAATACAAAAAATCAACAATCAAATAAATGCATCACCTTTATGTGATACCCTGATCTGTTCAATATAACAGAGTTTTAACTGAACTGTCTCATCTATAGGCTTAGCAATTCTGCTAAAATGTTAGAAGACAAGCTGCATTCCATTAAAAAAAACTAATTTTACTTCTCTCCTATAGAGATACATTGCAGATATCTTAGTGAAAGATGTCTCTGTCTAGGGGTGTGTATACTTTATATTTTGAAATTATTTGCAAATATTGCCTTCAAACGTGTGTAATTGCAGCACCTTCTCTGCTATTTATTAAAGAAGCTGAATGTTTCAGCTTCATGAACCAGAAAAAAGATAATGATCCTTTAAATAATCCTCTTAAATTCAGCAGCTTAAAAAATACAGAGCTTTGTTAATGAATAAATAAATGCTGCACTTTGCTTCTTCCAAGCAGTTTTAGTGAAATGATATAACAACCAAAGGTAAAGAATATCTCAGCAAATACTATTTTTCTTATTCTCTTTGTCTCTTCAGAATATGTTTGAGGCTAATCAGCAGCTAACTTACTGCGACATGTCATTCAGTGAAGAGGAAACTGTATTAAATTATAAAGAACATATGGAAAAAATCAGCTCGTTAAATGCTATGAATAAGGTATTTATTTAATTTCAAAAATGTTCAAAATTATCTTGGGAACAATAAAATTGTTTCTAAATGTAACAACTTCAGTCAGTGTGCTGGCTAGAATACACCGCAATGTAGTTTTGGCTTTCAAGGTTGGAAACAAGCACATATATAACAGAGAGGAAGATCTTAACAAGCTGAAATATTGTGCAAAATCCAGCACTATGAAATTTAATAGGATCCAATCAAAAATATGAGTACAGAATGGTGGGCACAAAACAGTGCATGAAAAGAAAAATCAGAGATATCTTTGTAGCCGATAGAACTGTTCAATTGTTTTGTGGGAACAGGTAAGAAACTGTAGGTTTAAATTACAAGAAATTGATTTTAATTGAACATGAGGAAAAAATTCCTACTGGGGGTGCTGAAACGAAGGCTGGATGGCTATTTTGGGGGGGGTGCTATATTAGTGGCTTTCAGCACTCAGGAGAGTGTTCAAATATATTATCTTCAGGATCCAACTCGTACATTAATATACAAATAATTTTTGACTGTTAATCCATATAGTAATATTTTGTGCCCACTAAAAAGGCACATTGATAATGCCTTAAATAAATGTAATTCAAAATTATCTGAAAGTCAGTAGCTATAGAGTAATCTGGGGTTTCTAGTGAAAATTTAGCTATTCTAAGTTTTTGGTTAAATGACAACAGTCCGACTAGCAAACCCGAAACTAAAACTTCATTGGATACACCATTTTGGTACTGTAGAAATAAAACCAGCTCTGAAGTTTTCCTGCGCAATGCTACATAAACATTAGTCTCCTCTCCTTCCCACCCATATGGTCATGCTGTTCAATTATGAATCAGTCTTTTGTTTTGAGAAAAGTTCATTTCTTTGTCGTCGTGCATTAGTGACCTTGGTGGGTTCTTGGCTCATACAGTCTATTCTTGGATCATCTGCATTCCTTCTCACACATCCCTCCCCCCAGTTCTTTGGCAGGTTGAATAACAATAAGTTTTCAGATGGTTCAGAAGTGGTTCAAATTTGACATTAAATAAAATTTAGCTAAGTTTATTTTTGACTCAGTTACAAAGAAGTTGAGTTTCCCCCTATTTGAAAGCATCTTCAGCTATTCGTTTTCCTTCTTACTGTCTGAAAGTTAATATGTTATTTGTTTAAATCAAGATGAAAGCCTTGCTTGTATAGAATATATCTTCCTAAATTAGCAAATCTTTCTGTGCAAAACACGTTTGGAAATCTGAAAAGCTGCTGTAAGCTAATGTACCACCACACCTTCTTTCTATAAGTATTTTCATGACTCGTGTACTGTAAATATATGTTTATATCTGTAACTGTACAGATTGAAAGCAATATTATGGGAATTATCCAGTAAGCTTAACAAAAACTAGTGTCTTAAATTCAGGCCAGAGAAATATTGACATCAAGTATGTGAAGAAATTACATAAATCTTAATTTTTCTCACCTCTGTGTCAAGACTGACTCACATTTTCACCTACATTTTTCCTTCACTCACAACTTGACAATAAAGGGGGTGGTGGTAGATGGAGTGCAAGGATGGGAAAATAATATCCAAGCATCTGTAGGCTTCTGTGAGACATTGCTGACATCTCAAGGACACATAGAGCAGATGTAGCAGCTGGTTCCCATAACAAAATGAACAGAAGTGATTGGTGGATGTATTGGACTATTGGTGACCCATGGGGAAAGAGAGAAATTAACTATACTTGCTATTGCATGGGAAACCCAGTGCTGATTTCGCTTCTTCTCTGCCAATGTGGTTTATTCTGTAAAGTTTTAAACTCTTGGTAAAATAATGTTCTATGAGTTTCTTTTTATGGACTCACCAACTGGACAGTTAACACTCTGATTTGGAGTACTTTTCCATAATTTTTTGTGGCTGACAAATTAATCAGTTGAGGAATGAAGTATTTATTGGGTGATATAGATAGAGAATTGAACACAAAAATAAATTCTTGTTTATAATACAGACAACCATTTGCCATTTTTTACATTCATGAACTTAAATCTGTTGTGAGCTCTCAAAAGAAAAATGTACTTCTGTTTTTGGTGCCAGATATAATGGTTACCTAGTTACATGAATCTGCTAATATTTTCCTTTATTCAATTATTTAATAGAATCATTCGTTCCCTTAATAGAAAAATATAGAAGAAAAATGTATAATATACTTGCAAGGCTATTGAAATGAGAGAAACAGTGCACTCAAATCAGGCAACAGAGCAAGCTGGATATTCTTGTAGATTGCTTCTTACTTTCCCTTGAATTTGCATATATATATAATTATAATTATAATATAATTCTCTTTTTGTAGGTCTTTATGTGTATTTTTCTCTCAGCCAGGTTTTTCCTACGTAAATCAAGATCTTTATACAGCCATAGTTCAGTGAAATCTCATTCACTAGTTTCTAGGCTTTATCAGACATCAAACCAGCATTTTGCTGTCTGTTGTGAGACTTAAGGGAGACTAAGATAGATTTTATTTATTTATTTATTTTTAAATTTCTATACCGCCCTTCTCCCTGAGGACTCAGGGTGGTGTACAGCCAAAATTAAAAAACATGCAGTACAAATATTAAAAAAACAATTAAAAGATATATAAATTTGGCCCAATTAAAACTCACTACCAATTAAAACATTTAAAAATTTCTTCTTAAGCCAGCCCGGCTTGCTTGAAAAAATGGGTTTTAAGGGCACGATGGAAGGCACTGAGGTCTTGGATTCTCCTGATCTCTGGGGGCAGCTGATTCCAGAGGGTAGGTGCCCCCACAGAGAAGGCCCTCCCCCTGGGGGTCACCAGCCTACACTGTTTGGCTGATGGCACCCCGAGGAGCCCCTCTCTGTATAGTCAACTGACTATATTGGGATGCCGGGACAGGGGTTGCTCCTCTGTTCTGGTCCTGTTAGACTTCTCAGCGGCTTTTGATACCATCGACCATGGTATCATGCTGCACCGACTGGAAGAGTTAGGGGTGGGAGGCACCGTGTTATGGTGGTTCTCCTCCTTTCTCTCCGACCAGTCGCAGTTTGTGTTGGCAGGGGGGCAGAGGTCGACCTCGAGGCCTCTCATTTGTGGAGTGCTGCAGGGATCGGTCCTCTCGCCCCTTCTGTTCAACATTTATGTGAAGCCGCTGGGCGAGATCATCCGTGGCTTTGGGGTGAGATACCACCAGTACGCTGATGACACCCAGCTGTACATATCCACCCCAGGCCACCCCAACGATGCCTTTGAAGTGATGTCCCAGTGCCTGGAGGCTGTGCGGATCTGGATGGGGAGGAACAGGCTCAAGCTCAACCCTTCCAAGACTGAGTGGCTGTGGCTCCCGGCATCCCGATATAGTCAGTTGACTCCATCACTGACTATTGGGGACGAGTCGTTGGCCCCCAAGAGAGGGCTCGCAATCTGGGAGTCCTCCTGGATATGCAGCTGTCCTTGGAGGAACATCTGACGGCTGTAACCAGGGGGACCTTTTGTCAGGTTCTCCTGATTCGCCAGTTCGAAGATCCAGGCAAAGGAGCGAGTGGTCAGTCCATGACAAGATCTATTTCTGACTAGTTTGTCTTCTTCAGTCAGAAAAAAAACTACTCAGAAATAGATCTACCTTAGTCTCCCTTAAGTCTCACAACAGACAGCAAAATGCTGGTTTGATGTCTGATAAAGCCTAGAAACTAGTGAATGAGATTTCACTGAACAATGGCTGTAAAAAGATCTTGATTTATGTAGGAAAAACCTGGCTGAGAGAAAAATACACATAAAGACCTACGAAAAGAGAATAAAATAAATATTTGATCTTTACAGGGGGGAGACATGAGATGAGGGTATGGCTAACTGAAGAAGACAAACTAGTCAGAAATAGATCTATCTTAGTCTCCCTTAAGTCTCACAACAGACAGCAAAATGCTGGTTTGATGTCTGATAAAGCCTAGAAACTAGTGAATGAGATTTCACTGAACTATGGCTGTATAAAAATCTTGATTTACGTAGGAAAAACCTGGCTGAGAGAAAAATACACACACACACACACACACACACACACACACAGACAGACAGACAGACAGACAGACAGATAGATAGATAGATAGATAGATAGATAGATAGATAGATAGATATAGATAGATAGATATATACATACATACATACATACATACATACATATTGCTTTTTGTGTTTGCCTTTTCTTAAATATAAGAAATAAATATAAAAATTAAATTAGTGATATAAATTTATTTTTGGTATTCAGCAGCTCCATGACAAAGTGAATGAAATGGATTTTGAACTGAAATCTGTCCAGCATGCATCCAAGAAACAGGATCACATAATTCAGAAATTGAAAGAGATGTTAAAGAGCAAGGAAAATGAGGTTTGTAATTCTTTGAAGAATGAATACTAATATAGATCTAATGCAGTGGTGGTTTTCAAATTTTTTTACTACCGGTTCTATGGGCATGGCTTGCTTGGTGGGTGTGGCTTGGTGGTCATGTGACTGGATGGACGTGGCTTGGTGGTCCCGTGACTGGGTGGTCACGTGAATTTGTGGGCGTAGCTTGGTGGTCATGTGAATGGGTGGGCGTAGCTTGGTGGTCATGTGACTGGGTGGGTGTAGCTGAGTGATCATGTGACTGGTTGGTTGTGACTGGTTGGTCGTGACTGGGTGGGCATGGCCAACTTGACATCACTCACGTCAAGGGTTAGGGTTAGGGATGGGACTTACAGGAGTCCAACTCCCAAAGCGCAGTGCTGTAAAAGACTCTCTCCCAGGCAAGAGTAGCAGGGGGGAGAAGCAGCAGCCGCTGACCTGGAGAGCACATGATGGAGCCCTCCACCTGTTCTCTGGTGACCTGTTTTCTTTCCCCCGCTCTCTTGCTGGGAGAGAGAGTATTTTGCAGCACTGCGTTTTGGGTGCTGGTAAATCCAGAAAGTGCTCCAAATTATTGTGGTCCATCCAGACCTGAAACGGTAAAACCCCCCTTTCAACAGATGCCGCCAAGTCATTAGGGCCCATTGAACCATGAATGCTTCTTTTTCCCACATGGGCCAATTGCATTTGGTATCAGTCAGTTTCCGTGAAGTATTTCTTTTCCCCCGCGTCACGCTTTCAAAATTAGAAAGCTACCTCGAAACAGGGAGAGAATGCGAGTGACCGACCCTTCTCTTTTCCCACCTCCGTTTTTCTTGCTCGGTCCCCAGCTCTCACTCCTGCCATCCTCTTTTCAGCTCTCTCCATAGAGTCTGATGTATGCTCCCTAACCGGGTTTTCCTTTTTCCTGGTGTTTAGGTAAGAACCTGTTTGCTCCCATGTACATTTCTCCCAGGTTCTGCTGTCTTCTGCTGAACAGGGCTCCCGGTAATTTCGAAAATCATTAAAGGGCAGCAAATTATGCGAATTATTCTACACCGGTGTTTGTTAATCCATAAGGATTCTGTTTTATGGGTTGGTTTGTGTGATGACCCAGAGGTGTGACACAAAGGCAATAGAGCCAGAGAACTGATATGAGTCCCTTTATTATCACCAACTGTGCCCCTAATGTCCCTTTCAATTCTCCGGCCTAGAGAGAGCTCTTCCACCAACCTGTAATAGTCTGTAATAGGCTGATAATACTTCAATCCCAAACGTTGTAAACAGAAAACTTTCAACAAAAAATCCAACAAGGCAAGACAAGGTAATTAATCCAACAGGGCAAGCAAAATAGGGAATTCCAGAAGTGAAGTAGCACAGCAGTAAATCAAACCAGTTGGGAGGATGCCAGAAATTCAGATAAGCACCAGATGAACTCAGCATTTGTTCCCAACAACCGGCCCTCCCATTTGCCTCTACTTTTAAACTCCATCAGCAGCTGTGCCTTGTAAAGAGGATCGGGTCCCTTTCCTCCCTTGTAAGCCATGCAATGCACATTGCTCTCTTCTCCGTTCGTTCCTCCCTGCGCTGCCTAGGATGAGGAGGGGGTGGGCCTTGGTCTTCATCTGAACCCCCTCTCCTTTGTTCTCCCCTGCAGTCTGACTTTGCACTTCCCCAGTTTCTTCCATAGCCAACAGATCCACTCTCTCACTCTCTGTCAGCTCTGTCTCTTCCCCTTCGGATTCAGACTCCGACAGGGGCATGACAGTTTGGATCCTTTTTTAAAATTCATTCATCTTTTAACAATTGGCTATTGTCTGGGACCTCAATGAGGCAAATGAATAATTCTGTAGAGACCCAGCTTTCTCATCCTTTCTCTTTCTCTATTTTGTATGAATAATTTTATTAAAAGAAGATTGTACAAAGATTTTAAAAACTACAGAAATAAAAATATAAAAATACACACACATACACAAGTGGTACTGGTGAGGTTTTTAGCGAGCAGCGCAGGAAGCCAGACTTGCCTTCACAGGTATGTAAGCTTCCTCCAAATGGAAAAACGCCAGGAGCAAGCGCGTGCTTCTTTTCTCTCGCAGGGGCTGCTCAGCCAGGAAGGGGGGGAGGGGTGCCCAATGCGGAGCTCCGCCACGGTTCTTCTCATCTTTAAAGGCCCCTCACCCTGCTGCTCCCGTCAGACACCCCCTCCCCCCTTCTCAGTTGAGCAGCCCCATGCGCAAAATGCCGAAAACAGGTTACTTCCTGGTTAAAACCAGGAAGTAACAATGTCCGTGTGGGTGGGCTGAGCCTCTTGCTGCCGCCGCTACCAGTTCTCCGAACCACACACCACTATTGCTACTGGTTCGGCTGAACTGGTCCGAACCGGTAGCATTTCACCCCTGGTCCACCACCCAATCAGTGGCTTCCCGGTCCATTGTTGACACCACCGCCATCATCATGTCCCACTGTTACGTGTACAGGGGGCCATATCGGTGTGTATGGTTTAAGACCTGCCCCGCAAAAAGCGCCACCTTCTCTGGACTACTGTCAAAAGTAGCCTGCATGGTCGGCGGGTCCCAACATCCCAGTAGTACAGGACCATGACTAGCTGAAGGCCCTGTTTGGGCAATGGGGGGTGGCCCTCATAGCCTGGAGGGCTCTCCCCCTCCTCGCGCTGCCCATAGAGGTGCCAAGTGGCCCTAGACACGTCAGGTGTTAGTCGTTGGACTGCCATTCTGGTCCACCCCGTGTCTCGTACAGCCTGGTTGTGCTGGCCACCCAAAAACGGCTGGCAACCCCCGGATGCTGGGGTTCATGGGAAGGGTGGCCCACCACAGCAGTGCTCCACCAGCCACTGCCATGCCCCAGGTCCCTAAAACCAGCGGCCCCAGGCCCCAAACATTTCCTGCAGCAACTCTATAGTCTGGCTGCCCACTGCGGTGGAATAGCTCCAGTCATTGTCTGATATCTGCTGCTCCCGCCACTGAATGAAATGGGCCCCAGAAGGGGTAAGCAGGGGATCCGGAGGTGGAAGGGCCCTATAGTCCCCAGCAGGGGTGAAATGCTACCGGTTCGCACTGGTTCGGGTGAACTGGTAGTAAAAAATGCTACAGGTTCGTCCGAACCGTTATTTCCAATGATCAGCTGTGCCGCACTAGCTAATCATCTAATAATCTAGCTAATCTAAATCGTGCAGCACAGCTGTTTCCCCCCTCGCTGTTCTACTTACCTTCTTAAGCCTTCTTTTTCTGCGTGAAGCATGCGTTTGGTGCGCACTGCACATGCACACACAGCATGCATTTAGTGCATGCAGTGTGCATTTGGCAAGCAGTGTGCATGCATGCATGTGCAGCACGCATTTGGCACACACCATGCATGCGCACACAGCGAACCGGTGGCAAACCTCGAAGGATTTCACCACTGGTCCCCAGTTCCCAATGGGCCCAGCCACCACGCCTCTGCTCCACTCTGTCCAGCCTCTGGTCGCTCTTGGATGACTAGCAGCTTCTGTAGACCCAGAAGTTCCTTTGGCCAACCGGACCCGGTAAGGTCTCCAATATAGTAACGTCAGTTGTCGCTACCGATTCCTCTAAGTCCGCAGCCTCCAAACCCGGCACTGTACCTTCAGCCATGATGTGGTGGAATGAGCTGTGACTAAATTGTCAGGTTCTGGAAGGAAAAGAAGGATGCCAAACAGAATCCTGGTTTGCAACCTTTTTCTTTATACCTGAACCGGCACGAACTGACCAACACAAGTTTACAAGCAGTGAAGTGAAATCCTAGTCAGAGCTACGTGCTCAGTGCTCCCCAAAACCTTTAAGCAATATGCACCGCACCGCCCATACGTGCAGACCCAACCCCAAGTGACCCCTGTGGTGTTTGGAGCACAGGCATCCGCCTCCCAGCTGGGCTTGCCATGGCAAAGTGCTGCTCCGCAGCTCAGCTGTGATTTCGTCATCACAGGCAACTGCCTCTCGGCTGTTTGCATAGCCGCCAATGCAGCCAGCTGCAGCTCAATGTGCAGGTGGTTCTGTCCCGGCCATGTGTACCACTGATGCTGCCACTTCCACCTCTCAGCTGATTTGGGAGGTGAGTGTTGGAGGTGTGGATGGTTGCAGTTCCCGTTGCTGCATCCCCTGCCTAAATGGAAGCCCTGGGCCATTAGGCATGCTGGGGCTGACATGATGTTAATAAGTTATATTGACAATAAATAGAAAAATATTTCAACACCATTTTTCTTTCACTAGATTTCCAATCTTTAAAAATGCAATGATTGTTGACGCTCAGTAGGTATTCCATAAATTAATCAGGTGGTTTTAAGATGTCCTCTTATAAATAACTGTTTTTTATCTTCAAAAGGACATGTGGATTGAAATTTGATAGTGATGAGAAAAGTAAGGTCCTACATATAGGTAAGAAAAACCAAATGCATAAATATAGAACAGTAGTACCTGGCTCAACAGTAGCATTTGTGGGAGGCATCTAGTGGACCACCACTTAAGTATGAGCCAGCAGTGTGTGGAAGCTGCCAAAAAAGCTGATGCAGTCATAGGCTGCATTAACAGAAGAATAGTATCAAGACAAAGAGTACTGGCCAGAGGGCAGGACAAGAAGTAATGGGTGGAAGCTTGTCAAAGAGAGACCCAACCAAGAAGTAAAGAGAAATTTTCTGACAGTGAAAACAATTAATTAATGGAATATCTTACCTCCTGGGGTTGTGGGTGCTCCATCACTGGAGGTTTTCAAAAAATAGACTAGACAGTTATTTGATTGCGGTGGCCTTCCTTGATTGCGGTCCTGCCTTCTGATTTAACATTTTTATTGAGTTATAGAATATTGTAAAATACAAAAGCAAACAGAAAAGCAGTGGGGGGGGGGAAAGATAAGTGAGTTAAGATAAGAAAAAGAAAAGAAAAAGAAGTATTAACTTCTGACTCTCCCTGTTACAGTAAAATAAGGCATTAACATCAAATCACAACTTTTTGCTTTTTCATAATAATATGAACAAGCTATTTCTGTAAAGATCTATCAATCTACTTGGTAAAACCCAAAATCAAAGTTTCATTCTTTTCCACATCAAACACGAAGTTCAGAAGCAGTCTCCATATGGAAACAAAAGTACTTATGTTCTTTTCTTTAATCAAAGTAGTCAATTTTGCCATTTCAGCCAACGCCATCAACTTCTGCAACCAGTCCATAGTAGGAATCAAAGTTTTTGATTTTTGTGCGTACAATAGTCTTGCTGCTGTCAACATATATAATAACAAAGTTCCAATTTTTTTCTACAATTCTTTTTTCATTAGGAAAAATTTTTTTAAAAAAAGGAAAAGTTCTAATTTTATTTTTAACTCCATTTTCAAAATTTTCTGTATTAAAATATGAATCATACTCCAAATTTTATTTTGCTTTATCACATGTCCATTATAGATGATAAAAGTCCCTTCTTTACCTTGAGCTGTTTGGGTTTTTCTCCTGTTTCTGGTATACTTTCTGATTTCAAATTGCTCGGTCCTGTTTCCTGTAGTGTGAAGAACTAAATCATGTAATTCATAACCAGAATGAGAAAATAATCAAACTGCAAGACATGCTACATAAGAAACAGCTTGGACAATTACAGGTATGGCTTTTACTTGAATTTTTTTACAAATTAATGTTTTTGTTTATATCTCTCCAAAAATTGGAGTTTATATTAATTTTTTTGAGTTTTACAAGATGATTAACCCTAATAATGAATGCTAAAGATATAATGTATACTAAAACTGTTTCCCATTAAATTCAAAATATGCCAGCTAAAACATTTCTAGTATTAACACAGATGATACAGTAATATATTATAAGATGCAAAGATCTTACTTTTCCCAAGGAAGTAGTTGAAATAATTGAGTACTTTGGAGTAACTCTTTACCTGCTTATAGCTAATAATTAAGATGAACAGATAGAACAATACAATAGTGATCTGCTGTCTACAGTTGAAAATCTGCAGCAGAAAGAAATATATTTCTAGTTTAAGAATACTTCAGGACTTCATAATGTTAAATTGTGTTTGAAAATGAAACAATTGTAAGATGTTGTAAGTCATCCGGAGTCACCTATGTGTGAGTTGGGAAGCTAAAAAGTATAAACAAACACAAACAAACAAACAGGCATCCAAGTTTATGACCTAATTCATCAGTATAAGGCTTTGAGGCATATATGGGTTGCATTATACAAGGGTAGGGAGAAATGTGTTTGGCTACAGCCTTGAAAATCTTAGCAGAATGGGGACAGGAGAAAAGAAGAAGGGGACAGGAGAAAAGGCAAAGAACACAGGAACATAGCTGCATATGATAATAGAAGGAGTCATGAGCCAGGAAATACTAACTCTAAATCTCTAGTTTTCAGTGATAGAGAGATGACATCTCAACAATGACATCTGTAGGTTCCAATGTTTACATAATTGCGTTCAGAGGATGGATAACAAACAGAAAGAAATAGAATCCTAAAATGGGAAAGCAACAATGATTTCATAGATATTTAAAAATGTAGTGAGATGAGAATCATGATTAGAAAGTAGAAATCAGAGAATATTTATTATTCAAAGAAATAGACCCAATATTATCACAGTAAAGGTTTCTCGACGTACAGCCATTCATTTAATAATCATTCAAACTTATGACAGCACTGAAAAAAGTTACTTATGGCTGGTCCTCACACATGATTATTGAAGTATCCCTCTGATTATGTGAGCAAAATGTGTGTGCTTGGCAACCAGCATAAATTTATGATGGTTGCAGCATCCCAAATTCATTTGGGGACTTCCGATAAGCAAGTCAGTGTGAGTAATTTGCATTCTACTACTTGGACTACAGCAGCAAAAATCAAAATCATGCATGACTCACTTAATGATCACATTGCTTAGCAACTTAATGATTGTATCACTTAGCAACAGAAATTCCAGTCCCAATTATCATCATAAATCAATGAATACTATGATCTCTGATGTCATTTATTATAACTCAGAATGCATAAAACCTATGATCATGTCAGCAATTTAATGATCAGTGATTGCCTAAACTGCCTCTGTTCTGTTTTCTACTTTTGAATCATTTTAGAACTTAGAGGGCTGTTCTTCATTACAACAGAAACAAAAGATAGCATTTCTTGATGTACAGAATGCTCTTTTCTTCACTCAGTTGGAAATGCAACAATTGAAATATGCCCAGCAGCAAAAGGATCGACAGTTGGCTGAGGCTAAAAGGACCAGCCACTTTCTAGAGACAGCATTGCAAGAAGAACAGCTACAGAAAGAAGCAGCTTGGAGACATAATAAGGTATGATTTTTGAACAATTAACTTTAGCAATAAAGGTGGAAGATACCTTTTCTGAATCATCTAGATCACAATCAGAGGAGAGAAACATAAACCATATTGTCAGTGCATAATCCTCCCAGTTAGAGAAAGGAAAGGAAAGGAATCTCTGTAGATTTTACTCCACTGGTTGTTGCCAACTATAGAAGGCAACGCTCACCTCCATTTTGAAGCCATGAGCCAGCACTGTCTGAAGATGTTTCTGAACTGGATGCAGTATTCTAAATATGGTCTCGCCAGTTCACTGTAAAGCAGTACTGTCACTTCTCATTATCATAATACTATCCCTCTGTTGATGCAGCCTAGGACTACATTGGCTCTTTTGGCAGCTGCAGCACACTGCTGGCTCATACTTAAGTGGTGGCCCACTAGGATACCTAGATCCCTCTCATAGTTACTACTGTTGATCTAGGTACTGCCTACTCTATATTTCTGTATTTGGTTTTTTCTGCTTAAGAATCTTGCTTTTCTCTCCACAGAACTGTATCTTGTTATTTACGGCCCAGTGTTCAAGTCTTTCATGGTTCTTCTGGATCTTGAGTCTATCTTCCAAACTGTTAGCAATTCCATCCAGCTTGATCATAGGCAATGAGTTCCACTTTTGTTGGGGTATCCTATTGCATGCTTCCCTCAGGTAGTTGTAGTTCCATTGAGGACTTCCATTTGCTGAGTATGATTGGTCAGCCAATTGCTAATCCATCTGGTGGTGGTTCTGTCCATCCTATATCTTATAAAGAAGTAGATTGTGGTTTACTTTGTCAAATACCTTGCTGAAGTTCAAGTATACTATGTGTATAGCATTTTGCTAATCCACTAATTTAGTTATTTTATCAAAAAAGGAAATAACATTTGTTGGGCATGATCTGTTTTTAACAAATCTACTGTCAGGGTTCCAAATAATATACCCATAACTAGCAGAACTCCGAGGCAAGCAGTTTGCTCAAAAAACAAGTTTATTGGATATATCATATTGGCACAGGCTGGTGAAAACTAAAGGATTTCCTTGATGAGGGTGTGACATTGTCCAGATGAGGGTTGTATCAGTCGGATCTGATGCTGGCTGAGTCATAATTTTTGACCACTCCCCTTGCTCCGCCCCTTTCATGCTCAGTTTAGACTCAGTCGGCCTGAGAGAAACATCTCCTACAGATCTGGCTATACAGCCCAGGTCTGTTCAATATCACAGAATTGTAAGTCTTTTTGACCACCTTTTTATTTCTCTAGTTTAAAATTGTTACTTCCCCTTTAAATTTTCCTAAGGTACCGGTCTACCAGGCTATATATATATATATATATATATATATATATATATATATATATATATATTTCCCCCCCTTCTATTGTAGCCTGCCGGTTTTGCCTTGCTAGAGCGTCCTAAGCTGCCAGGCTTTGCTTCGCTCCTGGCGGCGGCCATTTTGAAAGCCCCATTTTAAAAGGGAACTTTTTTCCTTTTTCTTTTTCCTGTCTTTTTTGGGGGGGATTTTTTTGATCTATCCCACCAACGATTGTTTAAGGGGCCCTAGACCACAATACCACCAACAATAATAGCGATTCCCTAATTTTAAGGGAAATCGCCAAATCGGGCCGCCGCCCACCCTACAGTGATCCCAAAACCGTTGATCAGCTGTAGAGCGGTTAATTGAAGCGCCGCGGCAATTTTAAAAGGAGTTTTTTGCCGCTTTGCCACCAACGAGTCTGCAAGTTTGGGGGGGGCAGCAAGCTTCTTCTTGCCTCTCCCTGTGGCATTTCCAGCCAGTATTTTTTATTTTTTCTCTTCGTGGCTGTGGGGGCGCTGAGGAGGTCCATTTCTAGGCTTGCCTAGACAGATACCTCCAGAGCAGAGTTTCCTCCTGCTCAAGTGTGACCTGGCAGCCATCGTGCTTAACGCCAGAGTCGTTGCCATCTCAAATTTCAACCACGTGGCGAAACTGAAACCAAAAGCTATTTCTCCAGTCGACATCGTGGTCGCAGTGAGTATACTAAAGATGGCAGATCGCTGTTCCCATGGGGAGGAAAATACTATGTACACTGGGAAGAAATCAACTTCCAAATGTAAGCACCTTTCTAAGCCTGAGAAGAAGGATTTAACAAAGAGGCATAAATCTCTAGAAAAGCAAGCTAGTGATGTGCCTGCAACTGAGCCTGGTAAGGGGACCCCCCCCATCTACCCCCCTCCTCCCATTTCAACTGTTAGCCAGGCCTGGTCTTCGGAGGGAGAGGGTAATGTTCTTCAACAAGACCAAAGCAATTTGCAAAACCCCTTTGCAAGTCAATTAATGACCCCTGCAACTCCTGTATTTGGTGGGCATGCAGCTGCAGCTGCTTCAACAGGTGAATCCTCTATGCCTGTGCTAACCCCCGAAGATCCTTTAAAAAATGTGCCAGAAGGATTGAGAATTCTGATTGAACAGGCCATTGCTTCTAGAATGGCAGCCAATATTCATGGTCACCACTCTGGCTCTGCTATTTCAGAGCGATCTGCCCGTATTAGAATTTCTCCTGCAGTCAGTCTTACTGGCTCTCATTCTCCTGCAGCCTCCAGAGTTAGTGAAGCCTTTGTGTTTGAGGAAGAGAGACATTCTGACCTATCAGATGATGAGGGGATAATCCAAGATCAACCTGCCTTTACAGGATTATTTCCCCCCAATAAATTCAAGTCTTTATTGCATAAGGCTCGCTTAACAGCCGCCTTAAAGGAAGATGAATATTTTCAAGAGATGCAGGAGGCTCAAAAGGGTGGACTACAGGGACCTTTTTCTGAAACCCCCCCCCTGAACTTTGTTATGTACCAACTCCACAACTGTTCATAGACGTGGTAAAGAAACAGTGGGCTGGGCCTGCAACCATGGCATCTGCACATGGTTCAGATAAGAAATATTATGCTGTTGCTCCAAAGTTTGCTCAACTCTTGCAAGTTCCACCTGTAGACAGCCCTGTAGCGGCCCTTTCCTCTTCTTCTTCATACGTAACTGGGGATACTTCTGAAGGTCTAAGGCCAGAAGACAAAAAGTTAGAATTTCTGTTTAAAAAGAACCATCAGGCCTCGGCATGGGCAATTCAATCAGCTTCATCAGCCTCATTTTTTAATAGAACTACCATCCTTTGGCTTCAACAGTTACAGGCAAGGGTACCCCCCAGTGAGGTTCGCCTTCATCAGGATATTAATAAAATCATTGCTGCCACTCAATTTTCGGCTGATGCAACCTTGAATTCAGCCAAATTTGCATCCAGAGCCTTAGCCTCTACAGTTTCAGCCCGCAGGATGCTCTGGCTTCACCAATGGCCTGCTGACCTTAAGGCCAAATGGCGCTTGGCTGCAGCTCCATATTCTGCAAACAAACTATTTGGGGAATCACTTGAACCCCTTCTTGTAGAGACACGGGATAAGCGAAAAATTTTGCCCTCAACATACAAACGGGCTGAAGGAAGACCCTCTACATATTACAGAAGGCCTTCTTTTCGTTCCTACCCCCAGGGAGGCCCCTCCAGGCAGGAATATCTTCAGGGATCCTATCGATCCTCGGACCGTCAATATTTTCGGGACAGGAGCAGACAATTCCAGCCCAAACGGTCCTTTCGGGGTTCTGGTTTCCGCCAGTCCCGCAGTCGTAAGTGACTCACTACCAAATCCTCCAGTAGGGGGTCGCCTGTCCCTCTTTGCGGACAGGTGGGAAAGGTCATCTTCAGACCTTTGGGTTCTTTCAGTTGTGAAATTCGGCCTCCCCCTGGAATTTCTCTCCAGGCCTCCAACCCGCTTTCTTCAATGTCCAACTTCCAAAAGCGAATCCAGACGTCAATTAATGAACCAAGCAGTTCAGCACCTACTACAGATTCACGCCATAGAGGAGGTCCCCCACAATCAATGGAAACAGGGGTATTATTCCATCCTGTTCGTAGTTCCAAAGCGGTCAGGGGGGTGGAGAGCCATTCTGGACTTAAAAAATCTCAACTCATACATAGTGTATCGCAGATTCAAAATGTGTTCACTAACCTCTATTCTTCAAGGGATTCGTCCCAACGATTTTCTAGTTTCCATAGACCTCATGGAGGCTTATCTTCACATTCCCATCCTGCCAAAGCATCGACAGTATCTCCGATTCAGCTATGCAGGAAAGCATTTTCAATACCGGGCTCTTCCCTTCGGACTGGCATCTGCACCAAGGGTCTTCACAAAGGTCCTGGCGGTGGTGGCGGCTCACCTGAGACAACAACCGGTAAGGATCCAGGCTTACCTGGACGATATTCTGATTCAGGCTCACTCTCAAGAGCAAGCCTTACACGACCTACACCTCACGATTCAAACCCTGAACGACCATGGGTTCTTGGTCAACTACAAAAAAAGTCAGTTAGTGCCAGTCACCAGGATCACCCATCTTGGCGCCATCATAGACGCAGCCCAGGGGACCGTCTACCTAACCTTGGAACGACGGTCAGACATCAGGGACCTAGTAGCTCTCATTCGCAGAACTCCATCAGTTCCATTGGCCACTCTATCCAAGCTCTTAGGCAAGATGGTCTCCTGCGTCCAGATCGTCCCATGGGCACACCTTCACGCTCGCCACTTGCAGTGGTTCCTGCTTCCTTTTCAAAAGAAACGCCAAGCTCACACCATATCAACAGTCAAAGTTCCACTCTCAGTCAGGCGATCGCTAGGTTGGTGGACATCGCCTTCTCTCGACAAGGGGTGTCTCTTCATGAATCACGACCGACTTGTACTCACTACAGATGCCAGCCTTCACGGATGGGGGGCTCATCTTGCATCACACGTGGCTCAGGGCCGTTGGTCTGCATCAGACCTCGCCAACCCTATCAACTGGCTGGAGCTGAAGGCCATTCGTCTCGCTCTCACGCACTTTCACCGGTTTGTGCAACACCGTCATGTTCTGGTGTTGACAGACAATATGGCGGCGAAGGCACATGTCAACCGTCAAGGGGGCACCCACTCAAAGCGCCTCATGGAGGAATCATTTCGCCTGGGCAAGTGGGCAGAACAACACCTCCTCTCCATCAGAGCGGACCACATTGCGGGGTCGGAAAACACACAGGCGGATTTCCTGAGCAGGACAGAGGTGGACAACAGCGAGTGGCAGATAGTACTCTTCGGAGACATGTGGCGGCTCTGTCTACGGCCTTGTCCAGTCCATCCGGCCGACCACTCACTCAGCACCCTGTGATAAAAAAGTTCCTGCGAGGAGCCAGGCTCTTGCGGCCCTCCTCGATTCATAGATACCCTACTTGGGATTTGCCCAAGGTCCTTAACGCTTTAACTGAGACTCCCTTTGAACCCCTCCACACGGTTCACCTTCGCTTTCTCACCCTTAAGGTGGTTTTCCTTATAGCCATAACTTCAGCCCGTCGCATTTCGGAGCTGGCAGCCCTCTCAGTTAGGGAGGATCTCTGTGTTTTCCGGCCGGACACAGTTATTTTGAGATTGGACCCTTCCTTTATTCCCAAGGTTAATTCCCCCTTTCACAGGGCCCAAGAGGTTATTTTGCCCAATTTCTGTCCCCGGCCCTCTCATGCCTTGGAACGAAGGTGGCATACCTTAGATGTACGGAGGGCCCTAAAGATTTATATCAAAAGGACTGCTCCCTTCAGGAAGTCAGAGGCTTTGTTTGTTTCCTTTTTGCCAGGCTCCCTAGGGCTCAAAGTCTCTTCTGCCACAATTGGTAGATGGATCAGGGCTTGCATCGCCTCGGCATATCAGGCCCAGGCGATTCCTGTTCCCAATAGCATTACTGCCCACTCCACTAGGAGTGCTGCTACCTCAGCAGCTTGGGCGACTCAGGCCTCCCTTGAGGAGGTATGTAGGGCAGCCACCTGGTCTACCCCCTCGCCATTTATTCATCATTACAAGATAGATACCTTTGCTTCTGCTGAAGCGTCATTTGGCAGGAGGGTTTTGCAGCAGGTGCATCGTGCGAGGGTCTCTCCAGGCCCTTCGACATCCCGCCCTTGAGACAGCCAAATCTTTGGTATGTCCCTCATCTGGACAATGTCACACCCTCATCAACATTTATTGTTCTTGTTCAGTAGTTTTTTTTCCAGTTGTCCCGTTGGACCGATTTACTTCCTCCTGATAACGGTGGTTCCTGTTGGAGATACTTCTGGTGGCCTTCCTTCGTCAAAACTGAGCATGAAAGGGGCGGAGCAAGGGGAGTGGTCAAAAATTATGACTCAGCCAGTATCAGATCCGACTGATACAACCCTCATCTGGACAATGTCACCCCACTCAAGAAATCTGGCATTTAAGGTAAGACCAATGCCCATTCCCATGGTTTTCACCTAATTAAAAGTAAAAGTTTTTTCCCCTTTCCCAAACTATCAGTCACATAGTCCAATCAAAGTGCTGTCTGGTTGCTTGGAAACCTCATTCCTCTTCTCTTCAGCCACCTATGGGAATGTTCTTGGTTCTCAGGGGAAACTATTTTGTTTTGGCTACAAAACCCAGCTATCTCTATTTCCCCCCTCCCTATCCCTCAGCACCATTGTGGCAACACTGACGCCTCCAAGTTGGCCTCAGTCAGGCTAGCTTCAGAGTTGACATCTACACTGGTTTCTAGTAATCACCTTGTTTGTTTCTAGGGTGCTCACAAATCCTCCACTTGATTAACTTTTCCAGGATTTCTGGATCCATTTTTCTCCTTTTTTTTTTTTTTAGATTGGAAGCATATCAGCTCTTTTCCAGTCCTCTGTTATTTCCCCTGTGTTACATAAGCTTCAAAAGATTATGTTCAATGAGTCCAAAATTACATCTGCCAGCTATTTCAGCAACTGGATGTAAACCATCTGGCCCAGGTGTTTTAACAGATTAACAGAGCTGGAAGGGACCTTATAGGTCTTCTAATGCAACCCTCTGCCCAAGAAGGAGCCCTGGTAGCGCAGCAGACTAAAGCACTGTTATTAACATCAACTGCCTGCAATTACTGCAAGTTCAAATCTCACCAGGCTCAAGGTTGACTCAGCCTTCCATCCTTTCTAAGGTAGGTAAAATGAGGACCCAGATTGTGGGGGCAATAAGCTGACTTTGTATAAAATATACAAAAGTATGAAGGCTATTGCTTAACGCGTAAGCCGCCCTGAGAAGGGTGGCATATAAATCAAAAAAATTTTTTTTTAAAAAAAAGAGACTCTACACCATTTCTGACAAATGGCAGTCCAGTCTCTTCTTGAAAGCTACCAGTGATGAACCTCCCACAACTTCTGAAGACAAGCTGTTCCATTTGTTAATTGTTTTCACTGTCAGAAAATTCTCCTTACTTCTAGGTTGAATCTCTCCTTGATCAGTTTCCATCCATTTTTCCTTGTCTGGCTTTTGGATGCTTTGGAAAATAGCTTGAAACCAAACTCTGTAGCAGCCCCTCAAATATTGGAACATTGCTATCATGTCTCTCCTGGTCCTTCTCTACACTAGACTAGCCATGCTCAGTTCCTGAAACCGTTCATCGTATGTTTAGCCTCCAGTCCCTTAATCATCTTGGTTGCTGTTCTCTGCACTCATGCAAGTGGGAATGCACACACGTGCTTGCCCACCACTTCTGTGGCCCAGTTGGGCCCAGGGGTTGGAGACCCCTGGTCTAAAACGTTAATCTGACTTGATTTAGTTACATGTGGTTGCATGATGGTGAAATAGTCATTCTCTCCTAAAGTTCCTAAAACTACTACTCCCTCAATCATCTTATCCCTATTATTAAAAATTAAGTCCAGTATAGCTGTCCCTCTAGCACCTTCCTCTATCTTTTGTATGTCAAAGTTGTCAGCTAGGCATGTCAGGAACCTAGTTAGGAATTTATTTATTTATTAATTTATTAATTTAATTTGTATACCGCCCTTCTCCCGGAAGGGACTCAGGGCGGTGAACAGCCAAGATTAAAAAACATACAAATGCAAAAGTTAAGATAATTAAAAGAATTAAATCATTGGCTACCCAAATTTAAAACCCCAAATCCATAAAATTTAAAATCCCAATTAAAAACCATTTAGGCTAGGCCGGCTTGATGAAATAAAAACGTCTTCAGGGCTTTACGGAAGGTCCGGAGGTCCGGGATCAATCGTATTCCAGGAGGCAGCTCATTCCACAGGGCGGGTGCCCCCACAGAGAAGGCTCGCCCCCTGGGGGCCGCCAGCCGACATTGCCTGACCGACGGCACCCCGAGGAGGCCCTCTCTGTGAGAGCGTATTGGCCGGTGGGAGGTTATCGGTAGCAGCAGGCGGTCTCGCAAATACCCTGGCCCTAAGCCATGGAGCGCTTTAAAGATGAGAACCAACACCTTAAAGCGCACCCGGAAGACCACCGGGAGCCAATGCAGCTCGCGCAGGAGAGGTGTTACGTGGGAGCGCCACGTCGCTCCCATAATCACCCGCGCAGCCGCATTCTGCACCAGCTGGAGCCTCCGGGTGCTCCTCAGGGGGAGCCCCATGTAGAGAGCGTTACAGTAGTCCAGGCGTGACGTAACCAAGGCATGAGTGACTGTGCACAAGGAGTCCCGATCCAGAAAGGGGCGCAACTGGCGTATCAGGCGAACCTGATAAAAAGCCCCCCTGGCCACGGCCGTCATATGCTCTTCTAAAGACAGCCGTGTGTCCAGGAGGACGCCCAAGTTGCGAGCCCCCTCTGTGGGGGTCAGTGACTCGCCCCCAATAGCCAGCGATGGCACCAGCTGGCTATACCGGGACGCCGGCATCCACAGCCACTCGGTCTTGGAAGGGTTGAGCCGAAGCCTGTTCCTCCCCATCCAGACCCGCACGGCCTCCAGACACTGGGACATCACTTCGAGGGCATCATTGGGGTGGTCTGGGGTGGAAATGTACAGCTGGGTGTCATCAGCGTACAGATGGCATCGCACCCCAAAACCACGGATGATCTCACCCAGCGGCTTCACATAAATGTTGAACAGGAGCGGCGAGAGGACCGACCCTTGCGGCACCCCGCAAGCAAGGCGCCTCGAAGTCGACCTCTGCCCCCCTGCCAACACAGACTGCGACCGGTCAGAGAGATAGGAGGAGAACCACCGCAACACGGTGCCTCCCACCCCCAGTCCCTCCAGCCGGCGCAGCATGATACCATGGTCGATGGTATCAAAAGCCGCTGAGAGGTCTAACAGGACCAGAACAGAGGAACAACCCCTGTCCCGAGCCCTCCAGAGATCATCCACCAATGCGACCAATGCCGTCTCCGTGCTGTACCCAGGCCTGAAGCCGGACTGGCACGGATCTAGATAGACGGTTTCATCCAGGAACTGTGGGAGCTGGCGCGCAACCACACTCTCCACAACCTTCGCAACAAAGCGAAGGTTGGAGACCGGACGATAGTTTGCCAAAACGGCCGGGTCCAGAGAAGGCTTCTTGAGGAGGGGCCTCACCACCGCCTCTTTCAAGGCGGGAGGCAAGAAACCCTCTCTCAGAGAAGCATTTATGATCCTCTGGAGCCAGCCTCGTGTTACCTCCCGGGTGGCCAGTACCAGCCAGGAGGGGCACGGGTCCAATAAACATGTGGTTGCGTTTAACCTCCCCAGGATCCTGTCCACGTCCTCAGGAGTCACAGGGTCGAACTCATCCCAGGTAACATTCTCAAGACCAGCCTCAGTCACCCCGCCGGGATCTACCCAGTCAGAGTCCAAGCCTTCCC
The DNA here is from genome assembly GCF_059756535.1 of Pantherophis guttatus. NCBI lineage: Eukaryota > Metazoa > Chordata > Lepidosauria > Squamata > Colubridae > Pantherophis > Pantherophis guttatus. The sequence goes on along the minus strand of NC_142065.1, from coordinate 113,012,989 downwards.
GAATCTGAGCGATTTTATCGTGCAGATACTGTGCAAAATCCTCAGCCTGCCCTTGCAAGGGGTCCTCCCGTGCTCCCTGATGTAGGAGGGAGCGGGTCACCCTAAACAAGGCGGCTGGGCGGTTATCTGCCGATGCAATAAGAGCGGAAAAGTGGTTACGCTTTGCCGCTTTTATCGCCACTAGATAGGTCTTAATATGAGACCTAACTAGTGTTCGGTCGGATTCGGAGCGACTCGCCCTCCAACCACTCTCTAGGCATCTTTTCCGGCGCTTCATCTCCCTCAGCTCCTCGGAAAACCAAGGAGCCGGGCAGGTTCGGCGTCGGGTCAGAGGCCGCAAAGGCACGACTCGGTCCAGAGCACCGGCGGCTGTCCTATCCCAGGCAGCCACCAGATCTTCAGCCGAGTCGTGTGCCAGAGTTTCAGGAACTGGCCCAAGCTCCCTCTGGAACCTATCAGGATCCATCAGGCGCCTGGGGCGGAACCACCTGGTCGGTTCCGCCTCCCTGCAGTGGGGTGCAGCGGTCGAAAGGTCCAGTCTCAGGAGAGAATTTAATTAGGAACCAAAGTTGTTAGTTAGACACATCATAAGAGCATGTTTTTTTTTAATTGCAAAAGTTTTACAGTTACATTTTCACCCCATTTACCCCCCCCCCCTCAACCCACCCCAAACTCCCCAACCTCATCCTCCCTAACCCTCCCCTCCCCCCGGACTTCCACAGAATATGCTCACATCAGAAAAAAAAAACCCTTTATATAAAACTTGAACCCCTCCATCCCCCATATAATTTTTCATCTTCACTAAGTTAAAATATTTCTATCTTAACATACATTTTCAATTAAAAACTATTTGATACTTCCTGGTTTGATATTTGTTCTGCACATAATCTATCCACTTTTTCCATTCCCATTCATAAGTCTCTTGTGAACAATCTTTTAAGTATGCTGAAATCTTCGCCATCTCTGCAAAACTGGCCATCTTCAAAGTCCATTCCTCGATAGTGGGCAAAGCTTTATTTTTCCAATATTTACCTATCAATAATCTTGCTGCTGTTATCATATGCAATATCAACTTTGTTTCACCCAATGTAAAACCCTTAACTATACCCAGTAAAAACAATTGTGGAGAAAATTGAATTTTTTTCTTCAAAACATTCTGCATAACCCACCAAATTTTTATCCAAAAAGCCTTAACTTCCTTACAAGTCCACCAGATATGATAATATGTAGCATCTAAACAATCACATCTCCAACATTTTGGCTGAACATTAGGGTACATGCATGACAATTTCTTAGGATCTAAATGCCATCTATAAAACATTTTATAGAAATTTTCCCTCAAATTCTGTGACTGTGTAAATTTAACATTCTGAACCTAAATTTTTTCCCATGTTTCCAACACCACTGGTTCTTCGAAATTTTGTGCCCACTTAATCATACAATCTTTAACCAGTTCATTTTCCGAGTCTCTTTCTAACAAAACATTATAAACCCTCTTAATATGCATTGGACCTTTCTCTTTTATATGTCTAACCAATTCTTCTTCATGCATCATTATACCAAGTTTTTGATCTTCTTTCCATCTCAATTGGAGTTGATTATACTGTAGCCAAGTTAAATTAATCCCTTCTTCCAACAGTGTTTCTAATATCTTTAGTTGCCATCTGCCCCCATCCATAAAAAGAACTTCTTTGTATAAACCCCCCCCGAGTGACATTATATTTGTATTCCACATAATATGACCAAGATCCAGCCATAACGGTATTTTGTAATCCCATTTGAATCGGTGCTTCTTCCAGACTCTCATCAAAGAGTTCCTAAGTATGTTTGAATACTTTGTCCACTTCGTTCTCGTAGAATAAATATGCATGCCAACCAAATTCAAGATCATGACTTTCTATATTCAATATTCCAGTCTTTATCCTTCCAAACCAATCACTTGCTTGCGTCAAGGCCGCTGCTTTATAATACAGTTGTAGGTTTGGAAGTTTAAGGCCTCCCCTTTCTGGGACATCTTGCATAATTTTCAGTTTAACTCTCGGCTTTTTCTCATTCCAGACAAACTTATTCACTCCTCTTTGCCATTCACTCAGTTGTTTATCGCTTTTAAGCACCGGAATCATTTGAAACAAAAAAAGAAATATTGGCAAAATATTCATCTTAACTGCTGCTATTCTTCCAAGTAGCGACAGCTGCAGTTTTTTTCCAGGTCTCCATATCCTTTTGTACCTCTCGCCACAACACCTCATAATTATTTTGAAACAATTTTGAATTTGAATCTGCAACCTGAACTCCTAGATATTTAACCTTTGGTACAATCTCAAAACCTGCCTTTCTTTCAAGTTCGTGTTTGCGATCTTGTGTCATATTTTTAACTATCATCTTAGTTTTTTTCTGGTTCAATCTAAAACCTGATACTGTACCATAGTCTTGTATAATGTCTTTCATCTGGATTATTGATTCCATCGGCTGTGTTAGGGTAACAACCAGATCATCTGCAAATGCCTTTATTCTGTAATCCTCTTGCCTTATCACTATGCCTTTCAAGATATTAGAGTCCTGTATTGTATTCAACAAGACTTCTAGTGTTAAAATAAATAGCAATGGGGATAACGGACATCCTTGTCTTGTTCCTTTTTCAATTTTAAAATCTGTTGTCAGACTTCCATTAATAATAATCTGTGCCTTTTGCTCTTGGTAAATTGCTGGAACCGCCTGTATAAATTGGTCCCCAAAGTCCATCTTTTTTAAAGTCTTTAATAGAAAAGTCCAGTCCACTCTATCAAAGGCCTTTTCTGCATCCAAAAAGACCAGCACTGCAGGTACCTGTTTATTCCTCTCAAGATATTCCAATAAATCTATTACTTGCCTTACGTTGTCCTTCATGTATCTGCCCTCAATAAATCCCGCTTGATCATCATGAATCACTTCTTGGATTACTGGCATCAACCTGTTGGCTAGTACTTTTGCATAAATTTTATAATCATTATTCAAAAGAGATATTGGTCTATAGTTCTCTGGTTTTTTAGGACCTACTTGCTCTTTTGGTATCAAAGAAATATAAGCTGTTGTCCATGATGGGAGTATTTTACCCCCTTGTTGAATGTTACAAAATAAGTCTCTGAGTTGTTCCACCATTTCTGCTTGCAAAGTTTTATAATACACTGCAGTCAAACCATCCGTTCCAGGAGCTTTAGCTGTTTTTAATTGTTTGATTGCTACTATTATCTCCTCCTCTGTTATAGGATAATTCATTCTTTCCTTTTGTTGATTAGTAATTTTTGTGACTCTTTTATTATCTAGATATTTTTCTATAAGTCCATTCTGCATATCATCTTTGGCATATAATTTGGTATAGTAATCTACAAAAGCTTCTTTAATTAATTTTTGTTGAAAAATTTCTTTCCCTCCAATATCAATACTATCAATAGTCCGTATGCTCTGCTTCTTCCTTAATGTATAGGCCAACCATCTGCCCGGTTTATTGGCGTTACAAAATGTGTTGTGCTTCGCATATTGTAAATTTGTTGCAACTTGTTCCGCCATAAGCATTTGGAATTGATCTTTCAAAAGTTTTATAGCACCACGTATTCTTTCATCTGTTGGGTTTTTAATAAGTAGCTGTTCTTTATTCTTTATTTCTGCTTCCAGTTCAGATCTTTTCTTTTGTCGATTCAGTTTATGTTTAGAATTCATATGAATGAGTACCCCTCTCATATAAGCTTTACTCGCATCCCACACAATTTCAATTGGGGTACCCTTATTCAAGTTTATTTCAAAAAATTCTTTCAGCTGCTTTTTAAGTTCTGTTATATTTTTTTCATATCTGAACAAGTTTTCATTTAGTCTCCATGATCGTCTCTCAATCTTACCCATCTCAATTTCTATCCATACTGGCTATGGTCGGTCAAAGTTCTTGGGAAAATCTTTGTTCTTTTTGTCTTAACAAGTAGATCATCTGATAACAAAATAAAATCAATCCTAGAGAAGGATCTATGTCTATCAGAAAAAAAAGTATAGTCCAATTCTTTTGGGTTATGTATTCTCCAGATATCTTTTAATTCCAAATCTTCTTTCATATCGAAAAATGTCTGTGGTAATCTAATCCTTGATTTTGCCGGACTCTTTTTATCTAATTTAGAATCAATTACTCCATTCCAATCTCCCATAATTAAAATAGATCTATAATCCCATTGCAGTATTTTAGTGTGTAAAGTTTTATAAAAATGATCCTGTTGTTGGTTAGGAGCATAAATTCCAATCAGAAGAATTTGGCCATTTACTGTAAGCAGTTCAATTGCTATAAACCTACCATCTTCATCTGCTTCTATAATTTTAGCTGTCAGTCTTTTATTTACATAAATAACCACACCATTCTTTTTTTGCAAAGTTGAAGCTATAAAATGTGTTCCTAATTTTGAATTTATCAAGTATTTTTGATCTTGAGTTCTAATATGAGTTTCTTGTAAACAAATTATATCATTATTAAATTGTCTCAAATATGTAAATAACTTCTTCCTTTTCTGTAATGAATTCAGCCCATTCACATTCCAAGATAAACACTTAATTGTCATCTTCATCTTTTTGAAGCGACGAGCAGAATAGCTGAAGATCTTCTGAAATTTTCGGTTTTGCTCCCCCCATGGCTTCACTTTCTTGTGTAGTACTCTTAGCTCCCTTGAGCATGGTTTTTTTTAAAAAGGCACTATTAGGGCATGTAGTAGGTATTAAGTAGTAAAGAACCAACAATTTTTAGGAGAAGATAAAGGGCATGGCTTTCAGAACACTATCTTAAACCAATATGAGAAATTTTATCTTCAAGAGATGGCAAGGCAGTCTACATTTATGAAAACATTATTATCACATCAAACTGTTTCAATGCTTTCTGCTCAGGTCATTTATTCAGCTATAACTTAACCAAGTTTAAATTATTGGTTGAAACTAATATCCAATGGGTTTGGGGCATTTCTGACTCTCAAGGATGGTTTTAATTTATCCTGAAAAAAGGCTACTTGTATGCATGATGTGTACAAGTTTGAATTACTTTCTTGGAAATTAATTTCTCTTATGACTATGTAAGGTCCGGCTGTACACTTAAGCCCTCAGTGAACCAAAAAGAAAAACTTAAATGGAGGTTTGAATAAGAATCAACATTTAATCTTTGATCAAAGACAAAAGGCTGGGTAAAACCATTCCAAACACATACAAAGAGATATGTATATGGGAGGGCTCATACCTTCAGAGAAGATGTGACCTCTTTTTATACCTTTAAAGCACCAGTTAGGTCCCCAACTCCGGCCCCTAATTTATGTTTGTGTATTCTTTGTTGCCCTGCAAAGGAATCTAAACTTCCAATTAGTCTTATCTTAAGCATTTCTTTGTTTACTTAATTGGCCACTTAGCCCCTGGCTCTGGAAGACAAGATCTTATCCAGATCAAACATAAATTAGGGCTGAGGTGTAAATTATCCCTTTGTTGATGGCTGTAGTTCCAACAGAGATATGTACCATGCTTTTAGATGGCACAGAAAGAGATTGATATGAGTTCAGGTCAAATGGCAGGGACATATGTTTGACAAATACCAGATAACATTTCAGAGGCCTAATGACAATATGTTTGTAACAGGAGATACAAATAGAAAGGAATAATATGTGTGATACAAATACAAAAGCACAATATATATGTTACAGGAACCTAATGATTACAGAATAACAAGCTTTTACTAAATCTAGTATATCAGTATTTTATATTCTATCTTTATTATTGTTTCCCTATAACTAGAATAAGAAACAGGCAAGTTGTATGATTTTCTGTTTCTCCCTTATTTGATTTAAATATTTCTGTTTTATCTTGGGTTGTAATTAAATGTATCATTCCCTAACATAACTCAATTTTTCTATTATTTGTCATGTGAAGGGATTTCTTTTCCTAATTTGCTTTAAAGATCATGGGACTTGTTTCTTTCAGGAATTCTTTGCTACTCTTCAGCACTTAAAAACAAATCTACAGAACAAGAGCATGCAATGTTGTACTTTAAAAAAGGAAACATTTTTGAGGATGCACAGACAAGAGCAGAAAATTAAGGATTTGACATACAGTCTAGCCTGCAAAGAATGGCTTCTACAGGTAAGGAGAAGACAGAGATGGGCTTTTAAAGCCATCCTAGGAGCTTAGAGTGGCAGGAGAAAAGAGGCCAAAAAGTTTTATTAATTAAAAACTATAATCAAGAGCATATTTTATGGATCCTATTCTACTGAAGAATAGCCTCCCTAAATCACTTCTAAAGTTTTTTTGTTTTGTTTTGTTTTACTATAAGGGAAAATCTTTCCAGCCATATATATAATGTGTACTGTAGTTTGTATCAGGTACTGGAATATGATAAGCAGCAATGTAGTTCTAAAAAGAGAATTGAGCTTCAGAGTTTAGCTACAGATTGCCAAATAAAATGGTGAGAAACATTATTAAAACAATATATTTTATTTACTTTATTATATTTTAATATATTTTATTTACTTTATTAAAACAATTATTTGGCTTCTATAAAGTTAGTACTCTTTCTTATACAGTATTAAGAATTTTTGAAGGGGTCAGGTATATGCATAGATAAGCATCTAGTAAACACTGTTGATAGGACTTTTAAAAGACAAATTGTAGTTATCAAATTATAGTCATCAATTAAAAGCTTTCTTTAGAGAATGGTACTTCTTTCAAGAGAATAAAAAATGGGGGTGGTTCACATTTTGAAGGCATTCTTTAGTAATGTGCATTAGGAGCAGTGCTTTTTACCTTATTTACAAATTATAATTAAAGACAGGAGTAATATGCTAATATCTAATTACTCTATTAGGATAATTAACTTGAAATTGAAGTTTGAAGTACTCTAAAAACTGGGGGAAATGGTAAGAACTGAATTTTCCATTGTATTTTGACAAGTATAGCGAAACATAAAATTATTTGTTTTATTAATAAATGTGTTTGTATCTTTTTAAAATGGAAATTCCCTAATTATCCACAGAAATATATAAAACTAGTAAAACAATTCAGTCAATTACAAATTGAAACTGTTAACAGTAAAAATAATCACTGTTTATTTTGTTTTACTTTTACTTTACAGTGAAAATACAAATTTTGTATTGCATCTTGAGGAAAATGTATTAGGTCCTGAAAAGACTATGGAAATCAGTAGCTACCCCCTGGTGCTTTCTAATAGAAAAAATGTATACATTTTCTTATAGATTATTGATGATTCTGATATGCCTTCTGTTTTCCTAGGAATCTAAGGATCTTTTAGAGTATCATCAGAATTTGGACAAAACGTCTACAACTGCTGATAAAATGGTACAGAAATTGCAACAACTAATTAAAGACAAAGACACTGCCCTGGAGGTGCTTGCAGAAACTTCTAGGAAAATCTCTTGATTATTAATTTTTGTTTATGTTTGGGATAGACTTTGAGGCAGTGTACTACTTTTCTTTCTATGTGGGACATAGGAATAAGATGTCAACTTATTTTTTTAAATTAAGTGAGTCCTGTGTTTCTCTAATTTAGAGATATGTAAGTCAGATTCAAAATGGAAAAAATACTGTTGGGGCATGAACATGTTTACTGCACCTGCCAATTGCATCTTAAAGAAGCTGCAGCTTGAATGGTACCGGTAGCTGCTTGATCCCAAGAAAATGCATATTTGCAACCTTCTCATATCAGTGTCCCCTTAAGCTGAATACATATTTTCCTTGAGCGGCACTGCTATTATGGAAACCCAAGAAAAACTAAAGCTTATTTAAGAATTCCATGACAGTTGCAGCAAGACCCCAGTCTGAGTATTTAACTTTTTGCCTTTCGTTATTCATGCAATTCTTTCTGTGTGTGTGTGTGTGATTCTCTTGTAGCAAGCCATAGGGGAGAAGTTCTCTGCACTTGAAGATAGTGAACAGGAATTGAACCAGCTTTATTTGTCCATAAAACAACAAGATCATGATCTGAAAGGTCTACAACAAGTTATTTCTGGCAACAAAGCTACTATCCAGGTAAATTGCCACCATAAGGGTAGTTGCTCTGGTTACTTTATAGGCCATAGTTTCTAATAATTAGATTGAAAGTAAAATGCAGTTGTTTTTGACAACCATGTCTTGAGGGTAAATCAAAGAAGTTCACACCTAATACTTAATTTTTAGATCAGTTCTATATAGGTAAGTCGATAGTTTATCAATCCTGGCATGCCTATCCTGACTGTGACATTTTGTAAGATCTCAATACTACATTAAATTCCTTTTTTACTATATATAAATTATCTAAGATTGAATAAAACTTTGTAAGCTGGGAAGACAATCTAGTGTTCTGAGTTATTTTGGACTGAACTGCCATGAATGCCAGCCAATATAGCCAATGGTTGGGGATAGCAGAAGTCGCAGTCCAAAATAGCTGAGGGTATTAAATTCCCTTCTTCTGCTGTAAGAAATAGACTTGGGTGGGTACAGCATGTTTGCTTCATGAATAATTTATCTTTTATCCTAATACGATTGGCTTTAAAACTATAAAAAAGGGATGGAATTAATACTGTTTTAGACCTCAGGAAATTCAGAAACAGATTTGATTTATTTTATCTTGAGCTATTCGTTATTCATGTTTACCTTAATAGTGTTTAGAGAGCTTGCTAAAAGCCAAGGACCTGGAACTGGAGAAGCTATTAGCAGCCAACCAGAATTTGCAGTGGCTGATCAAGAATATAGAAGCAAAATCTCAGAAGTGGCAATCTGAACAAGAAAGGATTATCCAGAAGCTTCATGACAGAAACAAAGAAGTAGAGGTAAGACTTGTGATTCAGCTTGTTAGTAAAGAAGCTGAAGAAACAGGAATCAACCATTCAAGACTTGTGGAACAATTATGTTATTTTAAGATTGAGACCACAGTGGCTGGGATGCATAAGATATTATCCCATTTTGTTAAGTAGATTTTGCAGTGGTGCAGATATGGTTTAGGTATTTTGCGTTTTTTAGTATGCTGCTGATGGAGCGTTGTTATTAATGTTTTCCAGTTAGGGCAGCAGCAAAGCTATAGGGGATAGAAGGCTGATCTCGTCCAGGCTTATCTTTCTGTTACCTCAGATCCTTTCAGCAACACTGCTCTGCAATCTGGAGCCTGGACAGAGGGACACCTTAGAAGCCCTGCACCTCCACCTTCAGCAAAAGGATCAGATCATAAAAGAATTCCTAAGGGACAAGAACCAGCAAGTTGTAGACCCAGTAGCTGAGCTTGAGGAGTTACTTCAAGCATGGAACACTAGAGAACAACAAAGTTATGTAAGTGGGACACTGTGAATGAGTGATCATAGAATCACAGAAGGAAAGGGGGAAAGGAATCTTGTACATCATCTAGTTTAGCTTCCTGTCTAGTGCTACATCTTTCTCTATAGATGGCCATCTTTAAACAAGATGGCCATTCTTGTTTGGATCGTAGGAAAACTTATTCATTGGTTGAGGAGCCTGATACAATAAAATCACAATAAAACCAAGAATCTTATTGATGAAATTTCACCATTATTCTATTCCTGGAGTATTCAGCAGCAGTTTCCCAAGTAGTCTTCTGGTGGAATGTCCACAGGTCCATAGTCTGGCTGTCATTCTAACAGAACCTGTTCTCACTAAATGGGAATTTGATGTTATTTTATTTACTTTTTATAAAAACGCTTTTTTGTGAACTGAAGATTAGTAAAAAAAAAAAAAATGTGGAAAAACAAGGGCTATGAAATATTGTTTTTCTTCTTTCTGTCTGCTTGAATGAATGAAGAAGGTAGTAAATGCATGTGATAGTGTATTTTCATCACCTCTCAAGAAGGGTGCTGTGACTATGGTACCCATTCTAAAAATAAATTCTTTTATGTTGCTGATTTGATCATAAGGCATAGGTTCAGGGCCTTTTCTGTGATGTAAACAAAACATATACTGGTATTAAAATAAATACTTTTGGCCTTTTTGCATGCATCTTCTCTTTCATTTTTTGTAAGCTTTTAAAATTTTGTTTTTGACTGCTGATTTTTAGTTTCCTAATAATTTTGACTTCTTTTAAAGTAGTGATGCTCAAAAATATTTTTATATTTTTCTGTAAAATTGGGAACAAATTGTCTGGTCAATAAGTATAGGTATGTATGTAAATATACTATTGAACATTTTTATTGTGTGACCCATTTATTAATGCTTTCCTTTCTCTCTTCTGGCCTTGTTGTATAATTAGATATATTCCAAGAAGATTGCACAGGTTCTTATAGAGAAGAATTCTGAACTGCAAATCCTGAATCAGCAACTGATTAGCCAAATTCCTCATCAAAAAATGGAGTCGTCTATTGTTCAGTTTGTACAACAAGAGGGCTCTATTGATGTAAGAGTATTTGGGTTTATGAGACAGCACAGTTAGACAGATGAATATCAGGCAAGCCACAGATGGCAAGAGGCAAAAGCAGTAGTTTTATTATATAGAGGTGAAGCTTGAATGAAAGGAAAGAGTGGCAAGGGCTAAACAAATGGTAATTAAAAATAGAGATATGTATCTAAGCAAAAGTTTTGGGTACTAGTCAACGTTGTTGCCCTTCAGAATGTATGTAGAATAGGTGATTTGAATAGTAATAGGTCCATCTTTGAAAAAGGGGAAATGCTATGTAGGTCTGTCAGCTTCAATCAATAAAGGAAGCCTTTCTAGAATAGGCTAATAAATGGTTGGGTTATGGACAGTTGAAACAGTACATTAATTATTTGGAAATGGCATGAGCTTATCAAAAATAAAGTACACAAAACCAACTTTACAGGTAGTCCTGATTGTCAGTTCATTCAGTGATCAAAGTTGATCAAAGTTACGATTAGACTGGAAAAAATTGGCTTACAACTGGTTCTTAATGTTAGCAACATCCCTGTGGTTAAGTGATCAAAATTTGGCCAGCCCACAGTTACAGCTGATGCCAACCACTAGCCTTTAGTAAAACAAGTATGCACATTTTTATTCTAAGGCACCAAAGCAAGAAGATTCTAGCATGAATATCCCAGCCATGCTTTCTAACAGAGATGACAGTAAATTCAGGAGGGATAAAGGTTGGTCCATAAACAATTTCTGAACAGTCTGATTCATCTGTTATATAATGTTTCTCTAAGATTACTTTACTTTATCTTCAGATGATTTGCAAACAACTGCTAGACTTGAGAGGGAGCTTACTAAAGCAAAAGAGGAGCTTGAATTGTTGACACAAAAAGAAAGAGAAAGCACAGTAAGTTCAAGGAATCCTGAGATATCTACAGACCACTTTTAACACATAAAAACAATTTACTAGTTGTACAGGTAATCCTCAAGATATGACTGCAATTACAGTCGCCCCTTACAGTCACAAGTGGTGATGACTGTTAAGAGAAATGATATCATTTAATGACACTCATATCCTGCTCTCCCTGGTGCAGCTGTTAAATGAATACATGGGTCGTTAAGCAAAGCATAGGTACCTTAGGAGGTGAGGGAGGCCCTGGGAGGCCCAATGCAGGCCACATGCAAGTTATATAGATGCTACAGCATGAGCCTAGGAAGGCCAGGGAAAGAAGTTGTAGCTACCCCAATCTGGCACAGCAGCACAATAAAAAAGCCACTTGCCCAGGAAGCAAAAAACACCTGGGAAGGTTCCACAGTGGAGCATGAAGCAGCCATCCACCCCCTCCCCTCCCCCAGAGCGAAACACCAGGGAAACCTTGGAAATGTTTGACTTTATGTGGGTGGAGGGAGCTGCTTCTCACTCTTTTTTTTTTAAATAAGTTTTATTGGTTCCCCTCACCCCCACATTTACCCACATCTTTTTTGAACAGAGCATTGGCCATATCTTATCTTATACAATTAATCAAATTCAAATACATTTTACTCAATTACTGTTTTTGCCAAAATCTTTTTCCCCCTTTTTTTATCATGTCTCAATATTTCTATGCTTCCTTACATAAAGAACATCTTCATTTGCCCTTAAATTCTAATTATTGCTATTTATTCATATTTGTTCTCTTTTATTCTTTAAACAATTCATTCTTTATCTTAATATCTTTATATTTGTTCAGGATTGCCTTTCTTCCATTTCATCTTTTTTATTGTACAGCAATCTTTCTCCTCAAACCTACCACCTCTCTCTTTTCTTTCCTTTTTACTTTCTCTTCCCCTCCTCTTCTTCTCCTACCTACTTCCCCTTCCTTTCTCCTCAGTGGTGGGTTTCTCCCGGTTCCGCCCAGTTCCGCCGAGCCGGTAGCGGTGACGATATGACGTCACCGAACCAGTTCTGCCCCCCCGCCCCCCCTGCATTATTCTTACCTTTTATTTGGCCCCACCCCCAATCTATTGCTGCCTCCTGAGTCCCAGCTGATCGGCTAGAGGGGAAAAAACTGTTTAAACTCTTGCCACAGGGTTTCAAAGGGCTGCCCTACAGCTGATCAGTGTTAAAAGAAAACAAAAATAAATGAGTAGACCAGTGCCTGCAAAAATAAATGGGTAGACCAGTGCCTCCAAAAACAAATGAGTAGACATGTACAGCTCTGTAAGCAGTTAAAAGCCTGGTAGACCAGTACCTCTGCTAAATCCTAAATAATTGTCACATGACCATCAAGCCACGCCCACAAAATAAGCCACACCCATAGAACCGGTAGTAAAAAAATTTAGAACCCACCCCAGTTTCTCCTTCTCCTCCTCTCTTCCTCCCTCTCTTACCCTCACTCCTACTCTAATTTCCCTTCCTTTTCACTTCCATCTCTCTTCTCCTTCCTTCATCCCTCTCTGTTGTTGTATTCATTTTCAATTTTATATTTTCCACTATGGAGTCCAGGCAACCCCGATCTTTCTTTCATTTATCAAGTATATTTCTCGAAATTTCCCCTCATCTTTTTAATTATCAGCAGTATATTTCATCTTATTCCATTTTTTCTTTTAAATCTTTACTCAAACAATCTTCCAACCCTTAGACTTTTAACTTTTACCAATATATTTTTTCTATTTTACTTCTTACAAGTATATTATTTAAATCATTTTTTGCATTTCAATTTCATTCAATTTTACATTTAATTTCCATTTTCCATCTAAATTTCAATTAAGAGCCTTGGTAGTACAGGAGTTTAAGGCACCCTGTTATTAAGCTTATTAAGACCAGCTGCCTGCAATTACTGCAGGGTTCGAATCTCGCCAAGGCTCAAGGTTGACTCAGCCTTCCATCCTTTCTAAGGTAGGTGAAATGAGGACCCAGTTTGTGGGGGCAATAAGCTGACTTTGTATAAATATACAAAAGGATAAAGGCTATTGCTGAGCACATTGTAAGCTGCCCTGAGTCTTCAGAGAAGGGCTGCATATAAATCAAATTAAAATAAATCAAATTAAAATAAATCAAATTAAAATAAAATAAAAAATAAAATAAATCTTATATTATAATTTATTCTCTCCTTTTAGTGCTTCTTCCAATATCATTCTTTCACATTACATTGTTCTATTTTTCATTTAACAGCATTTTCACATACAATTTCTACAACTAGCATCCTTCTCTTTATTGACAAATTAACATTTTCACTGACTCTTAACCATTTTCTCTTGGTCTCTCCACAGTTCTCTTTTTTGATGTTTCCCTCTCTTTCTCCCATTTCTTTACCTTCTTCTTTTTCCTTATCTTATCTCTCCCCTTCAGCCTTTTTCTTTTAATTTTAACTCTATTGCTTTTCATTCTCAATCTTTCCCCATTTATTTATCTTATCTTCATATTTGAGATGTATTTTCCCTTATCCATTTTATTCTATCACTGTTGAACCCAGTGTAATCATCTTTATCTTTTTTTTCAATTATTTCCTTTTCAATATTATCTCCTTGTTTCTCTTGCTTCTCATTCATTTTTTCTCTTTCTTTTTTTTTTTTTTTGCCATCTAACCAATCCTCTGCTTTTTTATTTCCCTTAAGTACTTCCCTTATTTTTTGAAACATCTCCCTTAGTGTCTCATATTCATCCTCCCAATTCTCCATATTTTCAATTTTAAAAGGCTAGGATTTTTAAGCTTGTTCTTATACTTCAGGTTTCAAAGTCCATATAATGTCTCTTTAAAAAACAAAAAAATGTTCACTTCAAATATTTACTTGAGTCAGCACAGTTTAGTCTTTGTTTCTTTAACCTTGCTTCAGCTGCACAAATATGCACTCCCATGTCTCTCTCTCACGTTCTTTCCGCTAACAAATGTCTTCCTCCAATTCACTAGTCATCTGGCAACAAAATCTCCATTTTATAATACAACAAAAACAAATGCTTATTTCTTCTTTTCCAAATTAAATCCTTTATTGTTTTTAAAAAAATATTTTTCTGTCTCCTTTTTCCTTGTCTTATTTTTATTTTTTCCAAATCCAATTATAAATCCAGGTGGAAGATTCCTTTTAGGGTGTTAGGTTTGATTTTAAAGTTCCTTTTCTCTCTCTCTCCGCTTAAGTTCCCCAGTGCTAATTAGCTGCCAATTTCTGCTGGGATTTCTTTCAAGCTGTTAAAAGTTTTTTCCTTTACCTGTGAGTTGGCTAATTACTCTCCCGGCAACAATACCCCATTCAATTACCGTTCTGACATTCCCTCTTTCTGATCGTGGCCATTCTGGCTTGTGACAGCTCCTTAATGGCTGCCTTCCTTCGCTGATGGGTTGAAGACTAATGCCAGCGCTTCAGGGAACTTGCTCATTCCCTATCCATGCCAGCCAGCATCTTCTTTCTTCACTGTCTCCACAAGACAGCTATGATCCCTAGGGATCCCCAAAATCGGCTAGGATATCAGTGCTCTCCTGGAGCTCCATAATCCACACCATATCGCCTGATACCGGCCACGGCCACCTCGAGCTGCTTCTCACTCTTGAGTGTAAATGACTTTGGGGGCATTGCAGTGGCGATACATTTGAAACTGGGTCAACGTTCAACTTTATTGGGTTCCTCACTTCTAGGAACTGGCTTTATTCCATACTTTGGCTTTAATGTTCCATAGACATAAATGGTTTTGTTTTTTATGGAGCACTTTCTCCAAGGCAGTTTATCTTCCTTTTATGAGACCCATAGAACAATGGAATTTGCAGCTCAATTTTTAGCTTGGTTAAAATAGTGTTTAATGCCTAACACCTATTCTTCCAATCAAAGAAAGATAGCTCTGGACTCTTAGACCATAGGATCCAAAATCCTATTATAGGAAAGATCATTGTGCCAAATGGTTGGTCTATCACTATCAAAGGAATTTGGGATTTCTGGGTACAAAATTATCTTGGTTTCAAAATTTGTTTTCTCCCATCTCAGCTGAAACTCTCTACTCTTAAGTCTGTGGTGGCTTCCCAAGAGGAGGAGCTTCAAGTTCAATCCTCTGATATTGAATCTCTTACTAGAAGTACCCAGATCAAAGAAGAACTAATTAAGGTTAGATTGCTTACAAAAATATTTTCAGTTTTGTCTTTCTGCAGATTTTATGCTGTTTGTAGTAGTGAGCAAGTTGTATTGATTTCCTGTTTCTTCGTCTTTGTTCCAGAAAGTAGAAAATGTACATTTTAATATCAATATATTATATATAGTTATAAGCAGTAGGATTTTTAATATAAAACAGACTTGTTCATTTTGTCTTTAATCCCAGACCTGTGCTAGACTTTTAATTTGAAAGCTTCTTTGAAAATTACCGTATTTTTCAGACTATAAGATTGGAGTATAAGATTCACCAAGATTTCGAAGAGGAAAACAAGAAAATAAATAGCTTTTGCCCTCCACGGCCCCCAGGAGTAATATGCAGGCCTCCCAAACACTCTGCACATCCCATTTTTGCAAAAAATGGGCTCATTTTTCACAAAAACGGAATGCTCAGAGGGTTTGGGAGGCCTTCAGAGTGCTCCTGGGGGCTGTGGAGTGCAAAAATGCGATGTGTGGGGGGTTTGGGAGGCCAAAAACGGGACTGTTTTTAGCAAAAACAGGATGCGCAGCGGGTTTGGGAGGCCTGCAGAGTGCTCCTGGGGGCTGGGGAGGGCAAAACGGGCAAAAACTGGGCTGTTTTTGGTCTCCCAAACCTCTCACGCATCGTGTTTTTGCCCTCCCCAGCCCCCAGGAGTACTGTGCAGGCCTCCCAAACCCTCTGTGCATCCTGTTTGCGAAAAATGGGCCTGTTTTTGGCAAAAACTGGACGCGCGGGGTGGGGTTTCAGGAGGCCAAAATGTATTCGGTGTATAAGATGCACCAACATTTCCACCCTCTTTTGGGGGGGGGAGTGCATCTTATACTCTGAAAAGTACGGTAATCATATCATTAAAGTTTTGTTGTTGTTTTCCCCTGTCAAGTTCCATAACACTGAGTTTCTTTCTTTAATTCTCCAGGACATATTCTTGTTCTTTTTCAGGACTTGCAGATGCAATTGATTGACCCTGAAGAAATACCAGCAATTGAACGACTTACTCAGGAAGTTTTGATGCTTCAGGAAAAGGTAGCAAAACTGGAAGCACGGGGACAGGAAACCATAGGAAACAAAAGGCAGCAGGTATGATTGAAAAGGTGATGATGAATTCAACTAGCATGACTTCTATCCTGCCTTTGTTCAAAGGAAATGGGATTCTGTATATTGTGTTATTATTTTTATGGTATTGCTGAGATACACTGAGAGCCACTTTTGTATAGCAGATAAAGCATCAGGCTAGAGATTGTGAGTGATTCCTACCTTAAGCACAAAGTCAGCTGGATGACTCTGGGCCAGTCCCTCTCTCATTCCCAGGAGGAAGGCCATGGCAAACCACTTTCAAAAACCTGACAAGAAAAGGACTTGTAGCAAACTTAAATGTAAGCAATAAAACCTACATTTATTGCCAATTAATGTGGACTGTTCATGTTGCAGCTACTGGTGATGTTGGAGGGCTTAGTAGCAGAGAAGAAGCAGCTGAGTGAAACTCTGAAAGTAGAAAAGCAACTCTATTGCGATTTGGTGAAGTTTCATGCTCACCCTGACAGGTGAGGAAGACAATTTATTCCCCTTTTTTAGTTGCAAAAAAAAGATTGGTATATTCCTATTAAAGTAAAGGTAAACGTTCCCCTCGCACATATGTGCTAGTCGTTCCTGACTCTAGGGGGCGGTGCTCATCTCCATTTCAAAGCCGAAGAGCCAGCACTGTCTGAAAACGTCTCCATGGTCATGTGGCTGGCATGACTAAATGCCAAAGGCGCACGGAATGCTGTTACCTTCCCACCAAAGGTGGTCCCTATTTTTCTACTTGCATTTTTTATGTGCTTTCGAACTGCTAGGTTGGCAGACGCTGGGACAAGTAACAAGAGCTCACCCAGTTATGCGGCTCTAGGGATTTGAACCGCTGAACTGCCAACCTTTTGATTGACACACTCAGCATCTTAGCCACTGAGCCACCACATCCCTTTTATTTTCCTATTACTCATTGCATATCTAAAAAAGATTGTTGGTTCACAGTGCTGAAAAGGATTGGAGAGTTGTCTGTTTGTATGCCTATAATTTTCCACTCTTTTCTTCATGTCAGTATAGTAGTGACATTATTGTTACAATTTGTAGGATCCATATTGTGTTCAGAAAAAGTTGGTACACCTTATCCTAATCTCCTTTCTTTTGTGCTTGGCCTCACCAACTCCAGACAAGAACAGATCCTTCAAGTAGAACTGGAGAAGATCCAGGCACTCCGTGGACAGCTAGAAGAGGTCCTTGGAAAAAGTGAGGAGTACCTGAGCAGGCTGGAATCATTGCACAGCATAGGAGGTGGGGAACAGGAGCGTGTGACAATCCTACCCAAGCATGCTTGCTGAGCTCTGGCCTTTCCACTGCCCCTGGTGCAGAACAGAAGCTGAACTAGCAGAGCAAGCTTGTGTTGACATTGAAGGTGTTGATTAGTACTTGCTGGAAATGGCATTTTTTACAAGCTATGTGGGCATCATTCACATTCCTAATATGGGCCTGTCAGGAGAATATAAATACATTTCCATTTCTTATTCCTTTCTAGTTGTGCCCACTTTCATTCTCTCCTCCCTTCAATTTGGCTAAATAAAGATTATTCCTATCCCCATTTGGTATTAATTGTTATGTGCCATATTTTATGTGCATACATTATAGAGATGTGGAGAGTAGGAATAAGGTTTTTTTTTTATTTGCTGCATTTGTTTAATTGTTTTTGTTATTATTCTCCCCATGCTTTTGAGTAAAAAATTCTTAAAAGTCTAGAATCAGCACAATCTTATTTTAGGTCATCTTAAAATTATGATGACAGTATTGTGAAGAAATTCCACACAAATTTGGCCTCAGCAGAAACAGAATATTTCGTGTTTTTAATTGTATTTTGTGCAAACTTGCAAAGGAACAATATATGTTTTACTTTATTGGTTCTCCTTGCATAAAGTGGAAGCCTTGGTTTTCTTGCCAGAAAAAAGTCTTCTCTCAAATGTCAAAGTTACTGGGGTTACCTAAGTTGGTGTAGCTCCACATTCATCCCAACCACTTTCAGAATTTTCCTGTTAGGTGAATATGAATTTGATTTTTTTTGGTGTTGATTTACATAATCTTCCCTTTCTTCCTAAAGTCCCTAATGAAAAAAAAATATAGACCATCATTGAAATTTTAAACAATAGTACATATTCTACATTATATTATATTCAGATAGTACAGGTTTAATTTG
The DNA here is from genome assembly GCF_059756535.1 of Pantherophis guttatus. NCBI lineage: Eukaryota > Metazoa > Chordata > Lepidosauria > Squamata > Colubridae > Pantherophis > Pantherophis guttatus. The sequence goes on along the minus strand of NC_142065.1, from coordinate 112,994,332 downwards.
GTAATTTATGTTGGAAAGGAATGCTACCACATACACATCTTCTCCAGGAAACAATAAGGTAACATCTCCAAAATCATTTGAAATTCCTCACAATTTTGAATATTGTTACAGGTTTCAAATATCACATTAGTGTTTCAATATTTTGTTTTGAAGAGCATTTTTCAGTCATGTATTAGTTTATATTAGATTATATTGCTTAAAAATATGTTATTTCACATGAAACTTATTTGCTAATGAATATCATTAAAACTTTGTATGTTCTGGTATATAAAAGGTGTCAGAGTAAACAAATAACATCAAAGTTTGCTCCCTGTTTCATTCACTTCATAAACAGACCTCCAACATGAGATGTGTCAGTATAATTATTCCCTCATCCCTCATTCAATCAATTCAAGTAAAAGAATATTAGGATTAGAAAGATATTCATTAAACCATCAGGATTGATTTAGTCCAGCTGATGAAAATCCCTTTCCTTCACAAACTTTAGAATACCAAAGTCTAATAACAAGAAAAATATGCAAGGACAATCAGTAAACTACCATCACTTTCCCCAGGTATATGAAATGGAAAGTGGTTTTTCTGGGCAGAGATTAGCAGTCTGCTGTTCTCTCCCAGCTCTCGAATGTGTTTATGAGTCCACTTACAATGGGATAATGGGGACATTTGTTACTAACTTTGAAATGGCATAAGGTATTTTCAGTATGCACAATCTCTTCCACAGTGACACTACGTTTTCTGAAACACTCTGCTTTCAGGCATGCAATCTAATTGTCAGTTGATTTGACAATTGTGACTCTCTGTCCTTTCTTGCTCATTGTTATAAATTTTTAACATGAAATTCACTAATGTGTGATGGGGATGATCAGTGATTTGGCTTTGAAAGAGGACAATGCCTACAACTTTAAAGGTGATCATTAGAAAGTCCATAGGTTATGTGCCTGAGGAGCATGGGATGATGGTCTCTGATTTATGAAAGCATCTGGTTGGCCAACGCCCAGGGCAGACATTTTGGTGTAATCCTGTAAAGGACAATTATTTTATTAGTATTATTCAGGAAGGCATACCAGCTCACTAGCATGTCTTTATGCATACCAAAATATTCCAAAACCTTTAAAGTGCTATAACAAGAATAAATACTAATAAATTACTGAAGGCTGATGAAAGACCAGAGGAAAATAGTCATTGTTTCAAACCAAAAGACCTACTTAGATGGAAAGATTTTTGCCATTCTGTTGTTTCATCCATGCATGCTCATTCTGACCTACTTCTATCTGCAAGCATGATATTTGGTTGGAATTAGGTCAAATAACTTACATTTACCATTTTTTTCTACCCAATTTATCTTCTAGCATGCTATTAGAACTGGAAGGGAAATTTCCACTGCCCCTTTTCTGTGAAATGAAGTAGGCATTGGGGTGGGGGATGAGGGTTATTGGCTCCAGAGTACATAATGGCAGAGTGAAATCTGGTGTCTAGTTAACTGCACTCGCAAGAGATGTTATATGTGTACTAAAGCGCTTGCTCTTTTATATATGCATTTATGTGATTCCTAGTAATATAAACTTGGAGTCAAAACTATACAGTCATAAATTGCATTATAAATTTAGGCAGATTCTGTGGTTGGGTATCTGGTGTCTTATTGTACACATCCAAATAATTCTCTCTGAATGCAGGGAGGTGTTTTTTTTTTCATTTTCACATTTCCTTTTATTTATTTCTACTTGATTTGTATCCATCCACTCCAAAGAATTCCTGGTGTCATGGTTCCCTCCAACTTCTGTGAACTAGAATAACAGGATTGGAAGGGACCTTGGAGGATTTCTAGTCCAACCCCCATCTTGAGTAATATACTTTAGACCAGTGATGGCTAACCTTTTTACCATCGCGTGCCAGGAGAGGGGGGGCGGGGGAGGGTCACACGCGCATGTGCCCACGCGCATGCGTGTGCAACCCCCTCCCCCCTCCCCCCCGCTCCTGGCACATGATGGCCTGGTAGGCCCGTTTTTCTTTCTTACCTGGTTCCAGATCCTCTCTGTGTATCTGGGAAGGGCGAAAACAGCCTTTCCCACTCCCTTGGAGGCCCTACGGAGGCTGAAAGGGCCCATTTCTCAACTCTCGGAGTCTCTAGGAGCCTCTCTAGGAGTCTCTAGGAGCTTCTCTAGGAGTCTCTAGGAGGAAAAACGTCACTTCCTGTCCCACCGGGAGTCGGGAAATGGGCCCTTTCAGCCTCCGTAGGGCCTCCAAGGGAGTGGAAAAGGCTGTTTTCGCCCTTCCCAGATACACAGAGAGGATCTGGAGCCAGGTAAGAAAGAAAAACGGGCCTTCCCCACCCCGCCCCCAGGCCCTCCAGAGGCAGGAAACAGCCTGTTTCCCTACTTTTGGTGGGCCCAGAAGGCCCGAAAATCAGCTGGCCGGCACGCTCATGCGCCCCAGAGCTGAGCTGGCGTGCCCACTAATATGGCTCCGTGTGCCACCTGTGGCACGCGTGCCATAGGTTCGCCATCACGGCTTTAGACCATTCCAGACAAATGGCTGCCTAATCTCTTCTTGAAAATCTCTAGTGATGGAGTACCCACAGTTTCTAAGGATAAGCCATTCCACTGATTAATTGCTCTCTCCTTATTTCTCCTTATTTCAAGCTTGGATCTCTTTTTAATTATCTTCCACCTATTATACTTCTTGTCCTGCCCTGAGAAGCTTTGGATAATAGTTCAACCCTTGTTCTTTGTGAGAGCTTGTCAAATACTGGAAGCCTGCTATCATATTACCTCTAGTCCTTCTCTTCATTAGATTAGATTAGCTATACCTCCATTCTTTTTTTTTTATTTAAAAAGTTTTACAAATACATTTTCTGCCCAATTCCCCCCCCAAACCCTCCCTAACCCTCCCCTCCCCCATGACTTCCTCTAGATAAAATCCAAATCAAAATTACATTTTTTGAAACTTAAACCCCTCCACCCCCTGTGTACTATTTATATCTTCATAGAACTCAGTTAATCTATCCCTACATAATACATTCAGCTAAAAGCTATCTGATATTTCCTAGTTTGATATTTATTCTGCACATATTCTATCCACTTTTTCCACTCCCATACATAAGTCTCTTGAGTTCGATCTTTTAAATATGCTGAAATCTTCGCCATCTCTGCAAAACTGGCCATCTTCAAAGTCCATTCTTCAATAGTGGGCATGGCATCATTTTTCCAATATTGGCCTATCAATAATCTCACTGCTGTCACCATATACAATATCAGCTTTGTTTCACCCAATGTAAAACCCTTAACTATACCCAATAAAAACAATTGTGGAGAAAACTAAAGTTTTTTCTTCAAAACATTTTGCATAAACCACCAAATTTTTATCCAAAAAGCCTTCGCTTTCTTGCAGTCCACCATATATGATAATATGTGGCATCTAAACAATCACATCTCCAACATTTTTTTAAAGTAGTTTTTATTGAATATAAATATTAAAAAAGACATACGTAACATATACACAACAAACATTTATACAACATATACACAAAAAGAGTGTAATTTCTTCTTAAGCATTTTTTCAGAGTGACGTTCTACAATTCTACTTATGATATATTCCTTCACCTCTCCTTAATCTAATAATATTTTTATTATATATATATATATAAATCGGTAATATTTCCCCTATATTTTTTGTATATTTCTGATTTTTAACCAATTATACCAATTATTCCATATTTTATAATAGTCTGATTCTTCTCTTTCTTGTAATTCTTTGGTTAACCTATCCATTTCAGCGCATTCTAAAATTTTCCCTATTACTTCTGTTTCACTTGGTATTTTTTCTTGCTTCCAATTTCTTGCGTAGGTTATTCTTGCAGCAGTTAATATGAATCACATCTCCAACATTTTGGTTGAACATTAGGATACATGCACGATAGTTTCTTAGGATCTAAATGCCACCTATAAAACATTTTATAAAAATTTTCCCTCAAGTTCTGCGACTGTGTAAATTTAGCATTCTGGACCCATATTTTTTCCCATGTTTCCAACATCACTGGTTCTGCAAAATTTTGTGCCCACTTTATCATACAATCTTTAACCAGTTCATTTTCCAAGTCTCTTTCTAACAAAACATTATAAACCCTCTTAATATGCATTGGACCTTTCTCTTTTATATGTCTAACCAATTCTTCATGCATCATTATACCAAGTTTTTGATCTTCTTTCCATCTCAATTGGAGTTGATTATACTGTAGCCAAGTTAAATTAATCCCTTCTTCCAACAGTGTTTCTAATGTCTTTAGTTGCCATCTGCCCCCATCCATAAAAAGAACTTCTTTGTATAAAAACCCCCTGAGTGACATTATATTTGTATTCCACATAATATGACCAAGATCCAGCCATAACGGTATTTTGTAATCCCATTTGAATCGGTGCTTCTTCCAGACTCTCATCAAAGAGTTCCTAAGTATGTTTGAATACTTTGTCCACTTCGTTCTCGTAGAATAAATATGCATGCCAACCAAATTCAAGATCATGACTTTCTATATTCAATATTCCAGTCTTTATCCTTCCAAACCAATCACTTGCTTGCGTCAAGGCCGCTGCTTCATAATACAGTTGTAGGTTTGGAAGTTTAAGACCACCCCTTTCATGAACATCTTGCATAATTTTCAGTTTAACTCTCGGCTTTTTCTCATTCCAGACAAACTTATTCACTCCTCTTTGCCATTCACTCAGTTGTTTATCACTTTTAAGCACCGGAATCATTTGAAACAAAAAAAGAAATCTAGGCAAAACGTTCATCTTAACTGCTGCTATTCTTCCAAGTAGCGACAGCTGCAGTTTTTTCCAGGTCTCCATATCCTTTTGTACCTCTCGCCACAACACCTCATAATTATTTTGAAATAATTTTGAATTTGAATCTGCAACTTGAACTCCTAAATATTTAACCTTTGATACTATTTCAAAGCCTGCCTTGCTTTCAAGTTCCTGCTTTCGAACTTGTGTCATATTTTTAACTATCATCTTAGTTTTTTTTTAATTCAGTCTAAATCCTGATACCATACCATATTCTTCTATAATGTCTTTCATCTGGATTATTGATTCCATCGGCTGTGTTAGGGTAACAACCAGATCATCTGCAAATGCCCTAGTCCTATAATCTTCTTGCCTAATAACTATTCCATGTAAAGAATTTGAGTCCCGTATTGTATTCAACAAGACTTCTATGTTAAAATAAATAACAATGGGGATAGCAGACAACCTTGTCTTGTTCCTTTTTCAATACTAAAATTTGTAGTCAAACTTCCATTAATAACAATTTGTGCCATTTGTTGTTGGTAAATTGCTGCAACTGCCTGTATAAACTGATCCCCAAAGTCCATTTTTCTTAAAGTCTTTAATAGAAAGTTCCAATCCACTCTATCAAAGGCCTTCTCCGCATCCAAAAACACCAGCACTGCCGAGATCTGTTTATTCTTCTCAAGATATTCCAATAAGTCTATTATTTGCCTTACATTATCCTTCATGTATCTGCCTTCTATAAATCCTGCTTGATCATGATGAATCACCTCTTGAATAACTGGCATTAACCTGTTGGCTAATACTTTTGCAAAAATTTTGTAGTCATTATTCAGAAGAGATATTGGTCTGAAATTCTCAGGTTTTTTAAGACCTGCTTGCTCTTTCGGTATCAATGAAATATAAACTGCTTTCCATGAGGGAGGTATTTTACTCCCTTGTTGTATACTGCAAAATAAGTCTTTGAGGCATTCAACCATTTCTGCTTGTAAAGTTTTATAATACACCACAGTTAAACCATCCGTCCCTGGTGCTTTAGCTGTTTTCAGTTGTTTAATTGCGGCAATAATCTCCTCAACTGTTATCGGTTGACTCATTCTTTCCTTTTGTTCACTAGATATTTTGATAACTCTTCTTTCTTCTAAGTATTTATCTGTAAGTCCAGTTTTTATATCATCTTTAGCATATAATTTGGTATAATAGTCTAAGAAAGCTTCTTTAATTAATTTTTGTTGAAAAATTTCCTTTCCTCCATTCTCAATGCTACCAATAACCCGTGTACTCTGTCGTTTCCTCAATGTGTAGGCCAACCATCTGCCCGGTTTATTAGCGTTGCAAAATGTACTATGTTTCGCAAAGTGTAAGTTAATTGCTTTTTGTTCCGCCATAAGCATTCTTCATCATATGGCTTAGCCTCCAGACCCTTTATCATCTTTGCTGCTCTTCTCTGCACTCTTTCTAGTGTTTCAGCATCAATTTTGTATTGAGGTGACCAGAACAGGATGCAGTACTCCAAGTATGGTCTCATGATTGCAGTATAAAGAGAACTATCACTTCATGTTATTTTGATTTTATCACTCTGTTGATGGAGCCTAGGACTGAATTGACTTTTTGGCCAATGAAGCATACTGCTGGGCCATACTTATACTTAAGTGCTGATCCACTAGGATACCTAGATCCCTCCCACAGTTGCTACTGTTGAGCCAAGTACCACCTAATCTAACTCTGTGCTTTTGGGTTTTCTTGCCTAAAATGGAAGCTTACTTTTCTCACCATTGAATTGAATTTTGTTGGATAGGGCCCAGTGTTCAAGTCTATCAAGATCTTTTTGAATCCTTTTTTTATACGTTTTTATTTTTAAATATATATAAGTATTAAATACATGAACATCTGAGTATCATTAATTTTGATACCAAATAATAGTGATGAGATTAACAATTTGGATAGCCGGTGCTGGTCTCACCTGGCTCCTTGGTATACTGAGGAGCTGAGGGAGATGAAGCGCCGGAAAAGATGCCTAGAGAGCAGTTGGAGGGCTAGTCGTTCTAAATCCGACCGGACACTGGTAAGATCTCATATTAAGAATTACCTAGTGGTGATAAAAGTAGAGAAGAGTAACTACTTTTCTGCTCTTATTGCGTCATCAGATAATCGCCCAGCCGCCCTGTTTAGGGTGACCCGCTCCCTGCTCCACCAGGGGGCGTGGGAGGACCCCTTGGAGGGTAGAGCTGAGGATTTTGTACAATATCTGTATGACAAAATCGCTCAGATTCGGGAACAGCTGGACTCTGACTGGGTAGATCCAGGGGAGATGACAGGGGCAGGTCCTGAGAATATTATATGGGAAGAGTTTGATCCTGTGACTCCCGAAAGCGTGGACAGGATACTGAGCAGACTGAGTGCGGCCACATGTTTATTGGACCCGTGTCCCTCCTGGTTGGTACTGGCCTCCCGGGAGGTGACGCGAGGCTGGCTCCAGGGGATTATAAATGCTTCTTTGAGTGAGGGTGTCTTTCCCGCCGCCTTGAAAGAGGCGGTGGTGAGGCCCCTCCTCAAGAAGCCCTCCCTGGACCTGGCTGTGTTAGCAAATTATCGTCCTGTCTCCAACCTTCGCTTTGTTGCGAAGGTTGTTGAGAGTGTGGTTGCATGACAGCTGCCTCAGTACCTGGATGAATCGACTTATCTAGATCCATTCCAGTCGGGCTTCAGGCCCGGGTACAGCACAGAGACGGCATTGGTCGCATTGGTTGATGATCTCTGGAGGGCTCGGGACAGGGGTTGCTCCTCTGCCCTGGTCCTATTAGACCTCTCAGCGGCTTTTGATACCATCGACCATGGTATCATGCTGCACCGGTTGGAAGGGTTGGGGGTGGGGGCACTGTTTTACAGTGGTTCTCCTCCTTTCTCTCCGACCGGTCGCAGTCTGTGTTGACAGGGGGGCAGAGGTCGACCCCGAGGCCCCTTGTATGTGGGGTGCCACAAGGATCGGTCCTCTCGCCTCTTCTGTTCAACATTTATGTGAAGCCGCTGGGTGAGATCATCCGTGGTTTTGGGGTGAAGTACCATCAGTACGCTGATGACACCCAGCTGTACATCTCCACCCCAGACCACCCCAATGATGCCCTCGAGGTGATGTCCCGGTGCCTGGAGGCCGTACGGATCTGGATGGGGAGGAACAGACTCAGGCTCAACCCATCCAAGACCGAGTGGCTGTGGTTTCCGACGTACCGATATAGTCAGTTGGCGCCATCTCTGACTATTGGGGGCGAGTCGTTGGCCCCCACAGATGGGGTTCGCAACTTGGACTCACGGCTGTCTTTAGAAGAGCATATGGCGGCCGTGGCCAGGAGGACTTTTTATCAGCTTCGCCTGATTCGCCAGTTGCGTCCCTTTCTGGATCGGGACTCATTACGCACGGTCACTCATGCCCTTGTCACCTCATGCCTGGATTATTGCAATGCTGTCTACATGGGGCTCCCCTTGAGGAGCACCCAGAGGCCCCAATTGGTCCAGAATGCGGCCGCGCGGGTGGTGACGGGAGCGAGGTGGCACTCCCATGTGACCCCCCTCCTGCGTGAGCTGCACTGGCTCCCAGTGGTCTTCCGGGTGCGCTTCAAGGTTTTGGTTACCACCTTTAGAGCGCTCCATGGCTCAGGACCAGGGTACTTACGAGACCGCCTTCTGCCACCAGTAGCCTCTCACCGACCAGTTCGCTCCCATAGAGAGGGGCTCCTCAGGGTGCCGTCGGCCAAACAATGTCGACTGGCGGCCCCCAGGGGGATAGCCTTCTCTGTGGGGGCACTTGCCATCTGGAATGAGCTCCCCCCGAAGATACGGAGGATCCAAGATTTACGCATCTTCCGCCGCGCCCTAAAAATGTTTTTATTCCAACAGGCTGGTCTGGCCTAACTCTCCCTTTTAAATTGGCTTTTAAATTGGGTTTTAAATGTTTTTTAGATAAATTGGATGTTTTAATTTGTTTTCTGAGCCTAAATTATTTAATCTGTTTTTAATGGTTTTTTAACTTTTGTATGTCTTTGTATTTTATCTTGGCTGTTCACCGCCCTGAGTCCTTCGGCAGTAGGGTGGTATACAAATATGATAAATAAATAAATAAATAAATAAATAAATAAATAAATAAATAAATAAATAAATAAATAAATAAAATAAAAATTACATTAATCATGCATCATTATAGTAATATTGTACATAACACAGTCATCTTTCAACTTCTATGTCGAAGCGTAAATCAGGAAGTTAGAAAAGAAAGAATGTAGATATGCGCAGTAGCTCAACGTTTCACAAGACTAGTCTTATCTCTGTTGCTATAGATACGTGATGAAGTTCTCTGGCAGGCTACCGTAATGCTCAGAATGGACGCTCAGCTGACAAACACATAACGCAGTGACATTCTAGTCCTTTCATCTACATATTTTAACATATTATATAGAAATATGCATAATAATATTTTTCCCCTTTATAATTTCTACTTCTATCTATAATATCACAAATCTTATATTGGTAGGTATTCTATTTCTATCCTTCATCTCTTATCCATTTTAGTATTTCAGTTCTTGTTAATTTTGCTTTTTTTTTTCCTTTAGCATGTTTTCCACATCATCATAATAACATTATGCTGGGAAGGATAGCTGCTGTAAAAATGAATATTTTACCAAAATTTCTATTTTTTTTTCAAATGATACCTATACTTTAAAAAGATGAGAATTTGAAGGAATGGCAGAAGGGCATAAATAAGTTTGTGTGGGCAGGGAAGAAACCACGAGTCAAACAAAAGATATTGCAAGATACTAGAGAAAGAGGTGGTCTTAAGATGCCCAATTTAAGATTGTATTATGAAGCTGCTGCCCTCTCAGCAATCACAGATTGGATAAACTTAACGGAGGAAAAGATATTGAATATTGAAGGATATGGTTTGGTTTATGGCTGGCATGCTTACTTAGTGTATGATAAGAAAGTAGATAAGACTTTTAAAAGTCATATATTAAGAAATGCTCTATTGTGTGTCTGGAAAAAGTATAAATATAAACTAAATGATAGGTTACCAATATGGACAGTACCCAGACACGTGATAGAGAACATAAATTTAGAGCAAAAGCAAGATAAGATTACATATAATGAACTCCTTTATAAGGAAGGAGTCAGACTACAGTTAAAATCCATGGAACAATTAAAAGAAGAAGGGATTATTAAGACTTGGTTTCAATATGGACAGCTGCTGGCCAGATGGAGAGAAGATCAAAAAATTGGTATTTTGCAGCAGGATGAGAATTTGATAAAGCAAATAAGAGATGAAGGTCAAATGCACATAAAAAGGTTGTACAATGCATTATTGGAAATAGATTCAGAAACAGACTTAGTCAAGGATTGTATGATAAAATGGACACAAAATGTAGGTGAACCAATAATGATGGAAACATGGGAAAAGATATGGGTTAGAAATGTAAGATTTACACAAGCACAAAATTTAAGGGAGAATTTTTACAAAATGTTTTATAGATGGCATTTAGACCCAAAAAAATTAGCTTGTATGTATCCAAATTTACAACCCAAGTGTTGGCGATGTGAGTGTGAAGATGCTACATATTTTCATATGGCTTTTTGGATAAAAATATGGTGGATTATTCAAAATATTTTGAAGAAAAAAATTAAATTTACACCACAGTTTTTTCTGTTGGGAATAGTTACGGATTGTACTGTAATAGAGACTAAGCTGGTTTTGAACTTAATAACAGCTGCCAGGTTACTGGTGGCACAGTACTGGAAGAAGGAAGATCCACCTACTATTGAGGAATGGACATTAAAAGTTGTGCATTTGGCGGAAATGGCAAAAATTTCATCATACCTTAAAGACCATTCAAATGAGAGATATATATCGGAATGGAGAAAATGGATTGATTACATACAGAAGAAGTATCCGAATAAGAAGATTCATATAGCTTATGAATGAAATAATATTAAGTAGTTTATGTTTGTTTTTTCTGAGTTATAAGGAGTTAAGGACCTAGGGAGAATATGAAATGTAATAATTTGTTAGCACATTTTAGTTCTTGGTTTGTGAATGCTATACCCTGTGCTCGTTCTGGGAAGTCTAGGGAGGGGGTGGGGGGAGGGAGGGGAAGGGAGGGTGGGAAGGGGAGGGGGGTTGGGGGGGAAGGGTGGGGGGGTGAAAATGTTTGTATTTTTCATAAAACTTTTCAATAAAAAAAAATAATAACATTATAAATCTTACAAATAACATTGTTAACAATATAATATTTACTCCACCATATATCTAATCCCTCATCATTTGATTTTTCTAATATTTTATTACACAATACTAATAGCCATAGTAACTTGAATACTGTTGTTTAAGAGTATATAATACAATCATCTTTCAACTTCTGATCCTTTCCTCTACATACTAATTTTAAGGCATTATATAAGAATATACTTAATAATGTTATCCCTTTTTCTAATTCCTACCTTCATAGCATAAATCTTATATTGGTGGATATTCTGTTTCTATCCATCATTTCTTGTTTGCTTCAATATTTCAATTCTTATTGATTTTTTCGCATGTTTTCCATACTCCTCCTTTGGAATTTTATATCTCCATATTTGGTCTAAATATTTCCTCTGTCACTGCCTCTGACTCTCATTGCCAAATCTTCACTATACCTATCAGTGTCTCTTTAGGAATCCAATTTTCTGCTTTCTGCTCATCCAATTTTATTTTTAAGTTTCTTAATGTATAGTCAACTTGATCTATTTCATTCATTTTAATTATCTCTTCCTTCTCCTTGTTTTCTAAATTCGATTGTTGTTTTATCTGCTCTATCCTTTCCTCTGTTTTTTCTATTTTCTCAGCTATTTCCTGGGTGTCCTGTTCATTTTTCATTGTCATTTGCTGGACATTTTCTAGTCTCACAACTATATCATGCACCAAACCCTTTATCTCCCTGTGGTTCTTTGTTATAGTTTCATAGACACTTTGAAACATCAGTGTCAGGTGTGCTTCCTTCAAAGTCCAGGAAAGAATGACCCAAACTCCATGATTTATAGAGAAAGGTACTTTTACTAGAAAATGAAGTGAACGCAACCAAGGAAAGCTGAAATTAAAGGCAATAAGCGCGAAAATTGCATATAGAAAGCATCCCCTCCCACTGTCCATCGTAAATCATCCAATCCAAAAGGTCTCCCAGGGTCAGGTGGAAGCACGTCTGGCAGCGTCATCAATCGGAATGCCACGACGGTTGACCCGATAGCAACTTCAAAGATTCAGTTTCGTTTCTTCCAAAGTCCTCCAGCACGCTTCCCTCCCCCAGGCCCCCTAGCTCTCCCCCCTCCCGTTTCTTATGGCAGCCAAAGCAGTAAAAGTGGAGGCTGACATTCGGCCCCTCTGTAGAAGAGATGTTAGTCCTAAACAGGGAAAGAGAAAGAAAAGGCAACACAGAAATTATGGTTTATCAGGGTATTTGGTATGAAACAACTGTACTTTCCTCGGCGCCCGGACATCACGTTTATTCACCCATTCAGCTTGAGATAAAGGGAAATGTTTCCAAGCCACCAGATATTGTACTTTACCATGGTGCTTCCTAGAGTCTAGAATTTCTTTAACTTCAAAATGTTGTTCCCCTTCTAACAGTATGGGTACCGGGGAAGAAACTTGGTCCGGACGCAAAGGGGACGAGTGTTCTGGCTTCAGCAAGCTAACATGAAATACAGGGTGGATTTGTCTCAGAATTTTTGGCAATTCCAATTCAACTGTTACTGGGTTAATGAGTCTAGTGATTAGGAAAGGACCCGCATACTTGAGTCCGAGCTTTTTTGATTTCTGGGAAGTCTGTAAATATTTGGTGGAAAGATAAACTTTATCACCCACTTTGTACACGTGTGCCGGGGACCTTTTTTTGTCAGCCTGGGTTTTATGTGCTCAGTGTGCGTCATCTAAAACTTTTCGAGTTACTGCCCAAGTACCCCGTAGCTGTTCGATCCACTCAATTAAAGAGGGGTTATGTGGGTTATCCTGTGGTAGCTCGGGGATTGGCACAAACTCCTGACCAGACGCTACCTTAAACTGAGTGAACCCGGTGCTGCTATGTATGGAGTTATTGTATGCCACCTCTGCAAATGACAATAGATCCACCCAGTTGTCTTGCTGGTAATTTACATAACATCTCAAGTACTGTTCTAACATGGCATTGGTTCTCTCACAAGCCCCATTAGTCTGGGGGTGGTGGGCGGAGCTTAACCCCTGGGCGGAGCCTATCAACCTTAAAAACTCCTTCCAAAAGTTGGAAGTAAATTGTACACCCCTGTCCGAAATTATACGTTTTGGAGCCCCATGTAATCGGTAAACATGACGATTAAACAATTTTGCAAGGGTTTTAGCTGAAGGGATTTTAGAACAGGGGATGAAGTGCACTTGTTTGGAAAACAAATTCGTTACAGTCCAAATGACTATGCACCCTTCACTTTCTGGTAGGTCAACAATAAAATCCATGGCTATCTCTTTCCAAGGGGCATTCGACCTTGCCACACTCTGAAGTAAACCAGGCGGCTTCCCCGGAGGTCTCTTAGCTGAGGCACATACCGAACAACTAGCCACATATGCCTCTATGTCCTTTTTGAGTGCAGGCCACCAAAATTGTCTTTTAACGAGATTTAGAGTTTTAACAAATCCAAAGTGTCCTGCCGCCTTGGCGTCATGAGCGTACTGCAACACTGTTACTCTTAAACTGACAGGAACATACAATTTCGCCCCAATCCAAGCTAGACCATCACGGAGCGTACATTCATTTGAGTGGGTTTTAAACCATTCATCAGTTTTCAGGGCTTCTTGCAGTTTCTGAAGTAACTCGCCCGAGAGGGCTGGATCAGTCTTCGCCTGCACTCTGGTAGTCATTGGCGCTGCTAGTTGTGTCGAAGGGATGATAGGATGAACCACTTCCTCCTTGGTGCTATTGTATTGAGGCAATCTAGAAAGTGCATCCGCCATGAATTTCTTTCCACCAGGAAAGTAGCGTAGAGTGAAATTAAAACGGTTGAAGTGCTGGGCCCAACGAGCTTGCTTTGGTGACAGTTTATGCGGCGTTTTCAACACCTCCAGGTTTTTATGGTCAGTCCAAACTTCAAAAGGATGCTTTGCTCCTTCCAGAAATTGTCTCCACGTTAACAATGCCCATCGCACTGCAAAAGCTTCCTTTTCCCATATGACCCATCTCCTTTTGTTTTTTGACAATTTACGGGACGTGTAAGCACAAGGTTGTAATTCTCCTTCTGCGTTCTTCTGCAGAAGTACTGCTCCCACAGCCACGTCGCTTGCGTCAGCCTGTACTACAAAAGGTTCTTCCATGTCCGGATGTTTGAGAACTGGTTCAGCAGCAAACAACCGTTTCAACTTTTCGAATGCCGCTTGACATTCCATAGTCCATTCAAGGGGTTGTAAGGGCCTTGGTTTTACTTCACCTTTAGTTTTCAGAAGATTTGTTATTGGCAGCGCGATTTTGGCAAACGAGGGGATAAACTGTCTATAAAAGTTAGCAAATCCCAGGAAACTCTGTAGTTGTTTGCGGGTACGACCCGAACCTTTCCAGGGTCCATCTCAATTCCCTCATGCAATATGCGATATCCAAGATAGTCAATCAATTCTGCTTTGGTGGAACTCGCACTTAGAAAGTTTGGCATATAGTTCAGCAGCCCTGAGTTTTTTCAGGACAGTTCGCACCAACTTCACATGCTCGTCCATGTTCTCAGGGTAGATAAGAATGTCATCCAAGTAGACCAGTACCCCTTTATACAGGTGCTCATGCAGTACTTCGTTAATCAATTGCATGAACACAGCAGGGGTTCTCTGTAATCCAAACGGGAGCACTCTAAACTGGAAACATCCAAGTGGGCAATTAAATGCTGTTTTCCATTCATCCCCCTCTTTAATTCTCACTCAGTAGTATGCCTCTCGTAAGTCAAGTTTGGTGAAGACTTTTCCCTTTCCTAAGTGCACTAGCATGTCCTTCATGAGTGGCAGGGGGTAAACATTTTCCACGCAAATAGCGTTAAGATTCCTATAATCAACTACCAAGCGAGAGGAGCCATCCTTCTTTTCTCGGAACAATACCGGTGCCGCCACCTTTGGTCTGGCTGGTTGGATAAAACCCCGTTCTAGATTTTTATCAATGAAGTTTCGCAATTCCCCTAGTTCTTGAGGGGTCATGGCGTAGATTTTTGGCTTAGGGAGCTTCACCCCGGGGAGTATTTCAATAGTACAGTCCGTAGCTCTGTGGGGAGGCAGCACATCCGAGGCCCTTTCACTAAAAACTTCACGGAGATCCCAATACTCCTTTGGAATCTTCTCCTCCCCTTCGATGTGGCCTATTGCCACTTCCGCTCTTTCGGGTTCTATTCTAGTCCTCAAGGGGAGTTTCTTCCCTTTCTAGTCTCAGTTTTCCGGTGCGAATACGCAGGACCCCCGTTTTCCAGTTAACGGAGCCAGGGCAGTCCAAGTATGAGGGGTCGTTCCATGCCAGGGGCCACAATAAATCTGAGGCTCTCTACGTGATCTCCCAACTGCATTTCAATAGGTTCGGTCACAAAGCTGGCTGGGCCCCCTCCTGCAATCGATCCGTCCAGCTGACAGAACGCAATGGGCCTTTTTAACATTTTTAGCCTCAGGCCCATTTTCTCCACCACCTTCAGGCTGTCTATGAACCTGGTGCACCCAGAGTCTAATAAGGCTAACATCTGCGCATGTTTCCCTGTGGATGGCACCCTTATTTCTATGGGGATGAGCATGGGTTCCTCTGTGTGACTCACCAGATCATCGGAGTCGGAGTCCATCCCGCTGTCGTCTGCGGTGGTTGGAGTTCCCAACTCACCCTGGTTTCGGGGAGCGAACTCAATGACTTCTCCTTTCAGGGCGGTGTTGCGGCTTTTTGTGGGTGCTTTGTTGGCCTTCTTGGCCCCCGAGCTGGTAGATTTTGGCACTGGCTTGGAGAAACATTCCACAGCCCGATGGCCTTCCTTTCCACATTTGAAGCAGGTGAAGGGCTTCGATTTGGGTTTGAATTCCGCTCTCCCCGCGGCCGCCCTTGGCGCTCCTTTGCAATAGAAGGAGGATGATGGGTTTCCTGCACGGCCTGCTCGGAGTTGGCTTCGAGCAATGTTAAAGGCAATAAGCGCGAAAATCTCACTGTCCATCATAAATCATCCAATCCAAAAGGTCTCCCAGGGTCAGGTGGAAGCACGTCTGGCAGCTTCCAGGAATGCCACGACGGTTGACCCGATAGCAACTTCAAAGATTCAGTTTCATTTCTTCCAAAGTCCTCCAGCACGCTTCCCCCCCAGGCCCCCTAGCTCTCCCCCCCTCCAATTTCTTATGGCAGCCAAAGCAGTAAAAGTGGAGGCTGACAATCAGTGACATTTCTTTTTGAAATATACTTATTTTCCCCTGTTGAAGCATTTTGTCTTATTTTAATAAATCCAAAAGTTACTTAATAATCTATCAAGATCCCAAAATCTTTGTTGTCTGTAACATCAAAAAGCCAATATTAAAACTATTCGCTCAGTCCCAGAATTATTCCACAATATTTATAGCCCTTTATAATCCTCCACCAGTCAGTTTACTCCTTCCAAGCTTTCCAAAAAGTCTTTTTTTTTTAGTTTTCCTTCTTTCACCTCTTTGTGTTGTTATCAGACAATGTTTATACTCCTAGATGATCCAACAGCTTTTCCTTTGTTTTCATCAGCCACATAGTCACCACTTTAATTCCAATGATAATTCCAAATGTTTGTGAACCACTCTATTTAGCAATCTTCAAAAGTCTCAATGATTTTTCTCCTTAGTCGTGAAACAAATAGGTATCAGACAATATGCATGAGAAAAGAACAGTCTTCCAGATGTTTTTTAATCTCCACTATATTACAGATAATTATTCCAGGGACATTCCCAGATTTGTGAAAATAACACACACAGCCAATCAGAGCACAGCCGACCCCCCATCCAATCAGAGCACAGCCAAACCCCCACCCAATCAGTTCACACCCCCACTGGCAGTTAAAAGAAAGAAACAGCTGCGATCACACACATTGCTCCTAGAAGCACGAAGCCGAAAACACCAGCCTGAAGATGACGAATGAGACCGTTGAAACATTGCCAAGACACCTCCAATTTTACGCGGGAGAAAACCCGAATAACCAAAGACCTACATACAAACACCCGCAAAAACCTCAGAAAACATGTGTGTGTGTGTGTGTGTGTGTGTGTGTGTGTGTGTGTGTGTGTGTGTTTTCGTAGATTTTCACGGGTAGAGGTATGCAAGTTTTGGTGTATTCAGGTCTTTTCCTATGTAAGATTGAGAGTATCTTGGCGAGGTTTCGACGAGGTCCCACTCGTCATCTTCAGGCTGGTATCTTCGGCTTCGTGCTTGTGCTTGTGTGTTTCCTCGCACAAGCACAAAGCCGAAGACACCAGCCTGAAGATGACGAGTGGGACCTCGTCGAAACCTCACCAAGATACTCTCAATCTTACACGGGAAAAGACCCGAATACATCAAAACTTGCATATATATATATAAAAAGCGAAAACCACTCACGCCGCAATCACAAAATCTCCAGAACCGTAAAGCCTACAAACTTGAAATTTGGCACATATGTTCCTCTTGGCTTCTAGGTGCTTGCTAAGAAATGATTTTTCAAAATGACCATCAGATCATTAGTATTTCTTATATTATTATTATTAATATGCTCTGACGCTAATTAATTAGATGTTCTACTCACCCTTCCAACCTGAAAATAACACTGGAGAGAATGGGATAGGACAGGAGAGACTTCTGTGTGGCAAGGCTGAGGGAGAGAAGGGGATGGGGGCTTCTGTGGGGCAAGCCTGAGGGAGAGAGGGGGATAGGATAGGTTTCTGTGGGGCAAGACTGAGGGAGAGAAGGGGAGAGGAGATGCCAATCGTAACTACTCATTAATTTTCAAGCTGTAAGTGTCGATTTATCAAACCCGATCATATAGTTTCATAACGGAGCATGGGTATTCAGCTAGTATGTGTGTGTGTATACACACACACACACATGCAATACATATATCATACATATGCACATACACATGACACACATAGACACACACATAAATATATATTCTTTTAAGAGCAGGCATCAAAATTTTATTTTGTAATGTGTGCCAGTATATTCACTGAAAAAAGTGACAATAAAGGTTATCCTATCTTGTTATCTAGTCACATTAGGTTAAGAAAAAGAAGATTTTAAGAATGTTATGCAAATATCTTTATAGAATTACAAAATGTAAATATTGGAAGGGATTTCAAAGATTTTAGCATTCTAAATTTTAAAACCCAATTTGTTCAGAACAGGTTTCCAGTAGTATAGAAGCCCCAACAAATGACCATTTCTAGCAAGTCTGAATGAAATTTATTTTTTTTTAGTTTAAACTGCACCTTCTATTGACTTTTCAAAGTTTTTATACAATTATATTTATATCTAGGCTGAATTAGCTAGCATCCCTGGCTAATAAGTCCTGCTTCTTGTTCTCTCACAGAATCAAAAATAAAACATTCCACTTGAATCCACCCTGTAAAGGGAAACATACCATTTTGAGCATAGTTGGCCTACTTTTGAACACTTCTTACTTCGGAAATTTTTTTAACATTAAATCAGAATGTGCCTTCCTATATTTCAGCACCTTTATCATCTGCAAGTCCTTGGGCATAACACATAGGGTACACTTCACATAGGCACAGAAATTGATATCTTAAAAAAGCTGCCAAATCAATTTTTCTCCCTATAAGGCTGAGATCTAAAAATACAAGTTGGGTTTTGAAATACTGGGTGAGTAAGGACAACAGTTCCAGGCAATAATTCGAATGCCCTAGGGGCTGGTACACTCTTTGTAGTATCTTTGTAGCAAGTTTATTTCAAGCTAACCTTCTGCCAATGGACTTGTAAGCAGTCCAATAAGTATGAGCCATTGTACAATTTGCAAAAGATTATTCATTATAGTCATTATAGTTCATATGGTCATTATTAGATATACTGGAATTGTCTGAAATTATTTCTGAACAGTAGCCAACTTTTAGAGGCCTCCTTTTTATAGAGATTTTGCCACCTACTCAGATTGCAGAGGCAGAACAGTGCAATATATTTGACCATCATAATGGTAATTTTGGCATGGATGCAAACAATTTCATCTGTGGATAATGCATATTGTTTACTATGGCCCTTCAGAAATACAGACTGTTCTACTACAGTCTGCATCCAGGAATCCAATGTAATATTAACGAAAACAATTAATGACGTATTCTCTAGAAGTCCTGCTAAAGGATATGATGCCTGGAACTACATCTCATCCTGTATGCTATAGAGATTTCATGTTGTTTGTCTTGTAATTAAATGTTACAGAACTACGGTACTGAAACAGGGTTCTACCAAATTCAGTGATTCTACAAAATGTACATTTGTTGTTCTGAGAGAGGGAGTGGTAAAATCCAATGGTTTGTCCAAAGACTGAAACCTGGAAGAGTTATCAAATTTGAGGTTTGTTAAAAGGCATAAGCTTTTGTGAAATGTATCTCTCTTCATCAGATGCATTGGAATGGCTAGACTAGGACTGTCAAACTCACAGCCCGCCGGCTAGATGTGTCATGCACTGGCTACAACCACACCCAGTTTAGCAAAGGGGAAAAGTCCCAATACCGCCATGACGACCTAAGTTTGACACCCCTGAGCTAGACTAATTTAAACTGGGATCAGGCAACCTAGAAGAGAAGGGATGGTTATGAGATGCAGGTTATATTTGAAATAGATTACAAGTACTGTACCTTATCAACTGTAACAACTACAGGTAGTCCTCAACTTACAACCACAATTGAGCCCCAAATTTCTATTGCTAAGTGAGACATTTGTTAAGTGAGTTTTGCCCCATTTTATGCCCTTTCTTGCCACAGTTGTTAAGTGAATCACTGCAGTTGTTAAATTAGTAACATGGATGTTAAGCAAATCTGGTTTCCCAAATGCCTTTGCTTGTCAGAAGGTTGCAAAAGATGGTCACATGATCCCAGGACACTGCAACCATCATAAATATGAGTCATTTGCCAAGTTTGATCATGTGACCGTGAAGAATGTGCGTGATCGTAAGTGGGAAAAATGGTTATAAATCATACGTTTTTTCAGTACCATTGTAGCTTTAAACAGTCACTAAATGAACTGTTGTAAGTCGAGAACTACTCATATATCCTTCTGATTTTTGGCTTCCATAAAGGTCTTCTCCTATCATAACCCTTTATAAATCTTTTCGAGCAGCTCTTCTGAGCTCTCCCAAAATATAATTCTTTTCTGTCCCTGAATAATCCCTAGCTCATCCTGGTGCCTCAAGCATCTTCTCCCCTTCCCCCCACTATCCTTACTGGCATAACACCAATAGGATAGCATGATCTCTTCTGTCAGACACTGGTGACCTCAAAACCCATGGGAAGGAGGGAACCCTTTTATCTGCAGGATTCCCCCACTCTACAAACTGTTACTTATGGGCTTTGGTGGATGCACAAGGTGATATACGTATGCAGCTCCTAAGATTTGCAGAAATATAAAAAAGAGGGGAGGAAATACTTTTGAGGAAGGCTTCTCAAGCCCCCATGAGGATAAAACATATCCGTGTATCTGCCATTCTTTGGTGGAAGAAGGAGGGGGTTGGATTTGATACATTTAGTTCTCTTTCCTTTCTATGTATCCTTGGTATCCTATTTCTTACCTTGTCTTTTTGTATAACCTTTCACCTGATTTATAACCATTGCCTGGCGCCTCAGATGCCTGGAAAATTCTCACCTCTTGGGGAATGCAAGGGGAGAGAGGGCCATGTGGATTGCAACGCCGGAAGATGGCCCTGAGAAACTCTGCTTATCTGTTTCTCAGAGAGGCCAGTACAATAACATCTTCACACCTGCAGATTGGTGGAATCCACATCGGAGTGTTGGGAGGGGTTTCTAATTTCCTTTATCCTAGTTGTATGCCCTGAGAGCGTGCTTTGAATTTTGATTTCTTTCACTCCTTTTCAATAAAAGGTTCCTTTTGAAATACAAAGTTTTCAAGAGTCTATACTTGCTTGAAGGGTGGGAGAGGCTAGTCCTTACAATGTCCAATGGTCACAGCTAAATGATTGATTGTATTGGAAAAGAGAGAAGAGATAGTACAGAGTATCTAGGGGAAAGGCACTATTCTTGCATTTTATTGCACAATTATTAATAGAATAAAAGGAAAAGGAAGCTGTAAGGACCTGCCCTAGCTGGTCCCTCAGGAAAGTGACTATTGACTTCATTGAATTGAATCTAAAGAACTTTTAATGAGAGAAAATGGTTGCAGTAAAGTCAGGCGGAATCTGAAGGTCCTATGCAAAGCACAAAACAATTCTTCCATTTCCCCAAACCCAATCCCCCTGACCAGTCCACCAACATGGTCTGATTATTCTTTCCTTCACATGGACTTTCAAGTCACTTCCACCCACCGCAGGGAGACGGAACCAACCAAATGGTTCCGTCCCAGGCACCTGATGGACCCCAAAAGGTTCCTGACGGAGCTTGGGCCATTTCCTGAGACTCTGGCTCACGACTCGACTGAGGACCTGGTGATCACCTGGGACAGGGCAGCTACTGGGGCCTTGGACCGCGTCGTGCCTTTGTGGCCTCTGACCCAATGCCGATCTCGTCTAGCTCCTTGGTTTTCCGAGGAGCTAAGAGAGATGAAGCGTCGGAAAAGACGCCTGGAGAGCAATTGGAGGACAAGCCAATCTGAATCTGACCGAACATAGGTGAGATCTTATATTAAGACCTACCTAGTGGCAATGCTAGGTCTAGCTACTTCTCCGCTCTTATTGCATCTGCAGAGAACTGCCCAGCCGCGCTGTTTAGGGTGACCCGCTCCCTACTTCAGGTGGGGGTATGGGAAGATCCCTTACAGGGTTGAGCTGAAGATTTTGTACAATTCCTGCATGATAAAGTCGCTCAGATTCGGGAAGGCCTGGACTCCGATTGGGTAGATCCAGGGGAGGAGACGGGGGTAGGTCTTGAGAGCGTTATCTGGGAAGAGTTTGACTCTGTGGCTCCTGAGGACGTGGACAGGATTCTGGGCAAGCTTAATGCTGCCACATGTTTATTGGACCCGTGTCCCTCCTGGTTGGTACTGGCCTTCCAGGAGGTTACACGAGGTTGGCTCCAGGGGATTATAAATCCTTCTCTGAGTGAGGGTGTCTTTCCCGCCGCCTTGAAAGAGGCGGTTGTGAAGCCCCTCCTCAAGAAGCCTTCCCTGGACCCAGCTATATTATCAAATTATCGTCCAGTCTCCAATCTTCACTTTGTTGTGAAGGTTGTTGAGAGTGTGGTAGTGCGACAACTACCCCGATACCTGGATGAAGTTGTCTATCTGGATCCATTCCAATCAGGCTTCAGGTCACGATACAGCACAGAAACAGCATTGGTCGCATTGGTTGATGATCTCTGGAGGGCTCGGGACAGAGGTTGCTCCTCTATCCTGGTCCTATTAGATCTCTCAGTGGCTTTTGATACCATCGACCATGGTATCTTACTGCACCGGCTGGAGGGATTAGGAATAGGGGGCACCGTGCTTCGGTGGTTCTCCTCCTTCCTCTCTGACTGTTCGGAGTTTGTGATGGCAGGGGGGCAGAGGTCGACCTCAAGGCACCTTATTTGTGGGGTGTCACAAGGGTCAGTCCTCTCACCCCTTCTGTTCAACATTTATGTAAAACCGCTAGGTGAAATCATCCGTGGTTTCGGGGTGAGTGTTCATCAGTATGCTGATGACACACAGCTATACATCTCCACCCCAGACCACCCCAATGATGCCCTTGCTGTGATGTCCCTTTGCCTGGAGGCCGTGTGGATCTGGATGGGGAGAAACAAGCTCAGACTCAACCCCTCCAAGACCGAGTGGCTGTGGCTTCCGGTGTCCTGGTATAGTCAGCTGGTACCATCACTGACAGTTGGGGATGAGATCTTGCTCCCCACAGAGAGGGCCCACAACTTGGGTGTCCTCCTGGATTCACGGCTATCTTTAGAAGATCATTTGATGGCCGTGGCCAGGGGTGCCTTTTATCAGGTTCTCCTGATCTGCCAGTTGCGTCCCTTTCTGGATCAGGACGCCTTGCGCACGGTCACTCATGCCCTAGTTCACCTCCCATATGGACTACTGTAATGCTCTCTACATGGGGCTTCCCTTGAAAAGCACCCGGAGGCTCCAACTGGTCCAGAATGTAGCTGCGGGAGTGATTATGGGCGCAGCTCTTGGCACCCATGTAACACCTCTCCTACGCGAGCTGCACTGGCTCCCGGTGGTCTTCTGGGTGTGATTCAAGGTGTTAGTTATCACCTTTAAAGCACTCCATGGCTTAGGACCTGGGTACCTACAAGACCGTCTTTTGCCACCAATAGCCTCCCACCGACCAGTTCGTTCTCACAGGGAGGGACTACTCAGGGTACCGTAAGTCAAATTATGCCAACTGGTGACTCCCAGGGGGAGGGCCTTCTCTGTGAGGGCTCCAACCCTTTGGAATGAACTGCCCCCTGAGATACGAAATATCCCTGATCTCCGTGCTTTCCGCCGTGCCCTCAAAACCCTGATGTTCCAACAGGCGAGGCTAAACATATGAACATGTGAATGTTTTTAAAATGTTATCTAATTTTAGGTTCTATTTAATTGGGCCAAACTATGTTATAATAATAATTTTTATTAGCAATTTTATGATGTTTGTGTATCTATATTTTTCTGACTCTACACCGCCTTGAGTCCTACGGGAGAAAGGCGGTATAGAAATATAATAAATAAATAAATAAACTCCTAGGCGGTGCCAAGTAAGCTCAAACATGGGCCAGTCCTGGAGGCTGGGGAAGGCCCAAATGAGGGCTCTGCATCAGAGGCAGAGATGGGGCCAGGGCCATTGGGGAGTGATGTGCAGACTTCGGAGCCTCCAGAGGCTGACAGTAGAGAGGCAGAGGAACAGGAGAATCCTGTTCCTAGTGCACATATAAGAAGAGTGCCAGAAGGCAGGAGCAGCTAAAGCAGAGAGGACGACTCAGGAGTAGGGCCAAGAGATGATTGGCCCCTCCCATAAGGCTTAAAAGGCCAGCAACGGCTCTTGGCCTTTTTGCCGGAAAACAACCGTTGAGAGAATTGCTTCTTGTTTGGCTGTAGTTATTTCTTCTGTTCCTGAACTGTGGCCAAGAAAAGCCTTTGGCAGTTTGCCTAATTATCCCAAGGTCAGAGATAAACTAAAGACTGGTGTTTTAAGGACTTTGTTTTCATTTCATTTAGAATACGCTGAGAATGAGTTAATTCTCAACTGTTTTAATAAAATCTCTTTCTTTTTTGGAACTGTTTTGCATTTAATATCAACTACGTGGGCCTGGGTCACAACAGAAATGCCTCCAGGTTAAAAGTGCCCAATGAACTGCATAAGCCTATTTCTCCCAAATGGCCCATCTTTGCTCAGTCTCATTCAACTTTTTGGATGTGTAAGCGCATGGTTGTAGCTGGTCTTGCTCATTTTTCTGAAGCAGGGCCGCCCCTATTGCCACATCGCTGGCATCTGCTTGTATGATGAATGGTCTCTCTGTGTCCGGGTGCTTTAGAATTGGTTCTGCTGAGAACAGCCATTTAAGTTTTTCAAATGCAGCTTGGCATTCCATTGTCCAATTCAAAGGCTGCTTCAGTTTTGGGTTCCTCTCCCCCTTTGTTTTTAAGAGCTTGGTAATGGGGAGGGAAATCTGAGCGAAAGCAGGGATAAACTGGTGGTAAAAGTTGGCGAATCCCAGGAAGCTTTGTAATTGTTTACACATGCGGGGTGGTCCCCAATCAAGTACAGCCTGCACCTTTTGAGGGTCCATTTCTACACCCAGGTGTGAAATGCAGTACCCCAAATAATTAATCTTTTCTTGGTGTAATTCATATTTAGAGAGTTTAGCATAAAGTTTGGCAGAGCTTGTTTAAAACAGCCCTGACTAGTTTTACATGTTCTGCTTTGGTCTCGGTATATATTAAAATGTCATTCGAGTAATAATGGGGGCGACCCGTCGCTCCCATGTAACACCCCTCTTGTGTGAGCTGCACTGGCTCCCGGTGGTCTTCCGGGTGCACTTCAAGGTGTTGGTTACCATCTTTAAAGCGCTCCATGGCTTAGGACCTGGCTATCTACAAGACCGCATTCTGCCACCGATTGCCTCCCACCGACCGGTATGCTCACACAGAGAGGGCCTCCTCAGGGTGCCGTCATCCAAACAATGTAGACTGGTGACCCCCAGGGGGAGAGTCTTCTCTGTGGGGGCCCCTGCCCTCTGGAATGAATTACCCCTGGACATACGAAGGATCCCCAACCTCCACGCCTTCCATCGTGCAGTGTTATTCCAGCAAGCTGCTCTGATGGGATAAATGATTTTAATTGGATCTTAATGGGGTTTTAAAATTGGTTTTAAAATGAGAGTTTTAAATTCGGCCCATGATTTAATTATTTTAATCTGCTCTTAAATTCTATTTTTGTACATTGTTTTTATTATGGCTGTTCACCACCCTGAGTCCTTCGGGAGAAGAGCGGTATATAAATTAAATTAAATAAATAAATAATTTAAGTAGACCAGGACTCCCTTATATAAATGCTCATGTAGTACTTCGTTTATTAATTGCATAAACATTGCAGGGGGGGGCTGGTAACCCAAAGGGGAACACTTTGAATTGGTAGCACCCAAGGGGTGTGTTAAAAGCTGTTTTCTCGTTCCCCTCCTTAATTCTGATTCGGTAGTAAGTTTCCCTTAAGTCCAGTTTTAAGAAAAATTTTCCTTTAGCAAAATGTGCTAGCATATATTTCATATGGGGTGGGGGGGACATGTTCTCCACACTGATTGTATTTAAATTTCTAAAATCCACACAGAGACGTTTTGAGCGATCTTTTTTTCTCTAAATAACATTGGGGCTGTGATTTTTGGTCGGGCTAGCTCAATAAAAGCCTTGCTAGGTTTTCTCAATGAATGCTGTCAGTTCTTCCAGCTCCCTCGGGGACACGCTGTACATCTTGGGTTTGGGGAGCTTGGCGCCGGATAAGATTTCTATCACACAGTCAGTGGAGCAATGGGGGGGGAGCTCATCTGAACCTGTTTCACTAAAAACTTCAGCCAAATCTTTGTATTCTTTGGGTATGCCCTCAGTTGGCATGGTGTAAGCAAGCATGGATGTTTCTCGGTGTTCTACCCCCTCAGTTTCTTTATGTGGATTCTTGGCAAAAGTCACGTGCATCTGAAATTTTATGATGCCTTGCTTCCAATTAATTTTGGGGTTCCATTTTTTCAGCCATGCAAGGCCCAAGACTAACGGCCATTCCATGCCAGGTGCCACTATAAATATAAGCATTTCTTCATGGCTCCCAATGCTTATTTGTAGAGGCTCGGTGGCAAAAGAAGCTGGCTCCCTCCCCCATGCTATTGATCCATCTACGTAGTTGGCAAAAAGTGATGGGGTTTTCAGCTTTCTTATGTTAATCCTCAACTTCCCTACTTGGATTGGGCTGATGAAGCAGTGGGTGCACTCTGAGTCCACTAAAGCAAGTGGGTAAACAGTTTAATTAGTTTGCTTACCAGTGGTTCATCCTCTGGATCGCTTCCGAATGAGTGTGATTCCTCCTGCTGAGATGCTGGAGTTTCCTCCCCAAAGAGGGAAGGGGATGGAAATTCTACAATCTCTCTGCTCCTCAGGGCAGTCTCCTTCCCATGCTGGCCAGGTTTCACAAGTTTCCCTCCCAGCAAGCGTTCTGATTTCTGGGCTGGTATTTGAGAATGACACTCTGCAGATCAGTGCCTCTCCTTTCCACACTTGACAGGCTGAGGATTTCAGAGACAATATACCGCTTGGTACTGGTTTCTGGCCATATTGATCTCAGCTTCTTCAGCGGTGAAGTACCACTTATGTAGGTGATTCGGTGTGCCTCGGGCCATGCGAGCATTGTATAGATACATGATGGCGAACCTACAGCACGCGAGCTGGAAGTGGCATGTAAAGCCATCTCTCCAGGCACATGGAGCCATTGCCCATTGCTCTTCTGGGTTCTGGCGTGCCAGTCAGCTGGTCTTCATGCGCACGGGAGTGCCAGAAACTGAAAGAGCAGTCGCCTGGTGTGCATGCGAACGCCAGGAAGATGATCTTCCTGTTTCCGGCATGCGCATGCATTCTGGCCACCTGGTCTGGTTTCTGGCATGCATGCATACGCGAAGAACAGCTCACGTGCCCAAAGATGCAGAGACGGGATCAGTGGTCGCTTCCTAGGGGAGCAGAGCTGTCAGCCAGGACCAGCAGGCTGGGGCTTCCCTCCCTCTCTGCCCGAGTGGGCTTCTTGTGCAGCCTCAGCCCTCCAGCCCACGGCGACACGACTCCATGGTTCAGAGCACCTGGCCAGCTCGGGCGCCCCAAAAGAGCAGCAGCAGTACCGCTGTTTGTTCTCAGTGGTGGTGGGGGGACAGTTCTCCTCCAGAATCCTGGCCACAAGTAGCAGGGTGAGAACCAGTCTGCAGCCCCAGAACAGTAGCAGGGGCAGGGCTGCATGTTCTCGGTGATGGGCAAGGGGGCGGCAGCAGTTCTCCTCCAGAATCATGTCCGCAAGCAGCAGGGTGAGAACCACTGCACAGCCCCACAGCCCCAGAAGATAGCAGGGGCAACGCTGCTTGCTCTCGGTGGCTGAAAAGGGGACAGTGGCCAGGATGCTGGAGGAGAAACCTCACTCTCCAGCCACCGAGAACAAACAACACTGCCGTAGGAGCGGAGTCCCTGCCCAAGGAATGTCTTTCCGGTGCCAGGGTAAAAGACACACCAAGAGAGGCTTGCCAGGCCCAAAATGCATGCATGGGGGGGGGCAGGATGCATACATTCTTGGGGGCAGGGGGAGCATGGGCGGGCTGTGCATGCATGCATGGGGGAACGTGGGGGTCACGATGCATGGGGAGTCAGGGTGCTGTGAGGGTCACATGTGCATGTGTGGGAGGGCAGGGCACATGGGGGGTGCAATTGCATTATGGGTGTGGTCGTGTGCATGCAACTCCCCCGTGTGACCCCCACTTTTGGCTCACAATGGCAAAACATTTAGCCATCACTGGTATAGATCATCACTCAGCCCATCCTTGAAACAGCTTACCAGAATGTCCTCTGGCCAGTTCACATGAAATGCAAGGTCCCAGAATTCTTCAGTATACTATGCCACTGGCCACCATCCCTGCTTCACCACCATAATGCAGTCGTGTGCTTTGCAATCTGTGAGGGGGTCCTCAAAATGTCATTGCAGACCATGAAATGGTCGAAGTCCCACAGTTCTGGTGCATTAGCGTTATGCAGGGTCACCATCCATCTGGCAGTGGCTCCCTCCAGGACTAGGGTAACAACTCACACTCGGGATCCTTGGTTTTGGAAATCACACCCATACTCTTGCATGTAGGTGAGCACGTGTGCCACAAAGAATCCTAACTGTTGCGGATCCCCATCAAACTTCACCCCAAGGGAGGGAGTTTCTCTTTCCAGTTGTGGGGCTCGGGGCTGGTTGGGAATGGGTGCCAGTGTACATGCTGCCCAAGGGGGAAGGTTTTCTGGGTCCTCTGCCACTGCTGCTACACCATCTGCTCAATTGGCAGGCTCCAGAGGGGGAGGGCTGGCCCCCCTGGTATCATCCATGGCTCCTGCCCTTTCAGCGCTCCTTGGCTGTCATTCTGGCTCCCCTTGAATGTTGAGATTTTCCAAAGTTTCCATCACCAACTGGGTTATATGCCTTTTCAGACGATCCTCTCTCAGTGGTGCTTCGGTTAGTTCCCCCTGGTCAGAGAGGGCTTCTAGCTCCAATTTCCACCCCGGTTTTCAGTTACCGTGGCTGAGGGTGACTCTTCTGGTTCTCCCATCTCAGCTGTCTTTCTTCCTGATGCCAATTGACCACTCATTCTCTCCAATGGGGTGCAAGAAGCAGGCATCCAGCTGGATGATGGTTGATATCTCTCCTCCCCCCAGCATTTGGCTTCTCCCTGTTCCTGTTGTGACCCATCAGCGGCCTGTGCAGATTGTGCAGCTGGCGCTTGAGTCGGACAGTGAGGAGGCTGGAGAAGATGTGATGCCAGAGACAGGGATTCAGCCAGGGCTTTCAGAACCTCCAGAAGCTCCTTTAAGTGAAGAGGAAGAAGAGGAGGAGCCTCTTCTCAATGCACAGGTGCGCAGAGCTGCCAAAAGGCGGGAGTGGCTCCTCAGGAGGAGGTCTCCTCGAGAGTAAGGCTTGGGGCTAAGTAAGTAAGTAAGTAAGTCTTAGCCTATTTAAGGAGGAACGCCGCTTGCAGCAAGCTGTAGGGAACAATTTTAGTTCAATCTCCTTCGCGTCTGGATTCTTTGCAAAATTGTTTCTGGGCTTTCTGCCAACTCTAGTTAGACTGTGATTATCTTATCTTAGAATTCTGGTAGGCTGTTAAAACAGTATTAACAGCCTTTGAATGATAAAGACTAAGTTATTTGAGTAAAATAAGCTTTGTATAGAGTTTGTGTGTGCTGCGTTCTTTGGGGTCCGTAGCTGGGGCAGAACAGTTCCCTGTTTTGTTCGGACATGGTTTGCAGGGTCCCCTCAGTAGAGGGAAGATTGTGTCAAGTTTAAAAGCCATATTAGGCTGCCACCATGCTGCCACCTTCTCATGTGTGGGAAAGTAGGAGAGGGGATTTAGCAGAGGGATTTTCTTTAGACATAATAGCATTCTTCCTATCAGTCAAGGTCAGGGTGATCCTGCATCTGGAGAAGGAGTGGTTGGAGTGCTGTCTCGAGATGGGATGGATGGTGATTGGAGCATGTGATCATCTGAGGACTGAGGGGATTGTTTGGGGTTTTTTGATTTACTGAGGGAAAACCCAAACCTATCAGATTCGGGTTTTCCCAGATGTGCCAGTTTACTTATTCTAGTAAATAGAACTTTGAAAAATGCTTGCTTCAGAGTTTCACTTGGAGTTGGGGGGGTTTCTGGAATGTTGACATTAACCCGAATCCCTCTTGAAGCACCCTGAAAGGGGGCTGTCAGTGGTGCTGAGCCCCAGCATCTACCTAAACCTCGGTGGTGCAAAAACTCAGTGAAAATGGAGGAGAAAGAAGAGATCGCAGAGGGGGCCGTGGAGATGGATACTCAAGGATTTATCGACACCCTGGTTTCTCCTTCTGAAGAAATGGTGCGAGCTATTGAGGTTGCAGAGGCGGCCCAAAGGCTAGGCACTCGGCCCAAGGAGTCGGATTCCTGGAAAAGTTGCCAGTCTGATCCAACTCCAGAAAGGGGACCAGAGGAGGGACTGCCTGGATGTAGTGCCACTCCCAGCCCAATGAAGTTGCCCCATGAGCCAGAGTGGAGAAGAGGGACAGCTTTGGGATCCGGAGACTCCCAGGACTGGAACCTGTTGCCCCCCTCACAAAGCCAATCATTGACCAGGCTCCCTGAGCGTTTTGAACAGATGGAAGTGGGAAGTTATGCATCTCCCTCCCAACCTCTTCAAGTGAGATTGACCTTAGCACAACCACCGTTCACCTTCCCCAATCCAGGACCTGGCAGAGGAATTAGCGGGGCGCAAGCACCTCTCTACCTGGCCAGGGATGAAGTGAGGAACGGATCAGTGCAGCATGGGCATCCCACAACTAGGAGACGTCAGATGCAGGCGATATGGGGAATGCAAAACCCCCCTTCTGGGGCCCCTCACCAGCCTGCCTTTGTGGCTGCCATGTCCATAGCTCTAGACAGAGAAATTCACCCCTACCACAAAACCCCAGCAGTGAAGCCTCCTCAGAGAGCTTTAGCCAGACAGCCCCTTTCAAAGCCTGCTGAAGTCTCCCCCCCCCCTCAACCAGCAGGGGTGAATAAATGCTATTGGTGTGAACAACTGGGACATCGAGCTTCTGAGTGCCTGGCTCCTGCCCCAGTTCCACAACAGCGTCCAGCTACAGCTGCTCAAGGTAGAAGGGCTCCAAGGAAGACACCAGACACCAGTCAATTTGCCAGACAAGCTGTAGAGGTTCTCCTCCCCACTGAAAAGAGCAAGGAACCTCTGGCCAAAGAAGCCCTTCCCGACGAGGCTAGCAGAGAAGAAAACCTGATGGTGAGTTCACCCATCCCCCCCATTTCAATTAAAGTGAAACTGATGGTGCCAGAGACGGGGAGCAAGGAGAACTGCCAGCAATAATAAATACAGGCTATACCAGATGTTTAATTGGACTTCCAATTTTTGAACAATTGGGGATCAAAACAAGAGCCTTAAAGCGCCCAATTAAATTTCACCAGGTGGATGGGACATTAATTGGAGGAGTCCCAACCACCCAAATTACTGAACTGGTTAGATTAGAAATTGGAAGACATCATGAACTTATACGATTTATAGTAACCCCAAAGATGTCAGAATCTGTCATACTGGGCCTGGCTTGGCTGGACAAATGGGACCCCACCATTAAATGGGAAGATGGATACCAGAAAATCATAATGGGTGTCGGCCTACTACCCCCTGTCCCTCCTCCCAAGGAACAGCCTACCCATAAGGGCCAGCTGCCAGAAACAGCAGCCGCTGGTTCAGACAGGTCTCCAGGTGAACCCGATTCCTAAGGTATATACAGACTTAGCCGAAGCATTTAGCAAGGAGGAATGTAACATCCTCCCCCCACCACTGGTCCACAGATTGTGCCATCAAATTAAAAACAGGAGCCAAGTTGCCAAAACCCAGGATGTACTCTATGATGCCTGCTGAAATGACCAAGCTGAGGAAGTACATTGACACCAACCTAGCCAGAGAGTACATCGAGCCTGCGAAATCCAGGGTGGCCGCCTCTATATTGTTTAAAGAGAATAGATGAGAAGCTGCGATTATGTGTTGATTTTCGTAATATCAATGCAGTTTGCATATAAAACACCTACCCCCCTGCCACTAATGAAAGACTTGCTGAACCACTTGTCAAAAGGCAAGACTTTCACTAAGTTAGATCTAAGGGATGCCTACTACCGGGCTCGCATAAAGGAGGGAGACAAATGGAAGACTGCTTTTAACTGCCCCCTGGGCAGTTTCCAATTCCGGGTCATGCCTTTTGGACCCCAAGGGCCCCCGCCGTCTTCATGCAACTGATCAATTAAGTTCTGCATGAACACCTGTATAAGGGAGTCCTTGTTTACCTTGAAAGCCAATGTAGAGGACTATGTTAAAAGCTGCGCCACCTGCGCCACCATGAAGTCCAGACCACGGAAGCCTCCTGGGCTTCTCCAGACCGTGGCCGAACCCACAAACCCTGGGAGAGATTGCAATGGACTTCATAGTCAAACTTCCTGACAGCAGAGGGAACAAGGGGATTTGGACTGTCATTGATTTATTCTCCAAACAAGCACACTTCACTGCCTGCAATGGACTACCTTCGGCCAAGAAGCTGGCAAAACTTTTTGTGAAGAATATCTACAGAGTACATGGAGTTCCAAGGACAATAATATCAGATTGTGGGGTCCAGTTTACTGCTAAATTCTGGAAGGAGTTCCTGCAATCCATTGGGTCATCCCAGGGGCTTAGCTCAGCTTTCCACCCAATGACTAATGGATCCACTGAAAGATTGAACACAATGGTAGAACAATATATTAGATGTTATGTAAATTATCAACAAGAAAACTGGGCAGAGTTATTACCGTTCGCAGAAGTGGCTTATAATAATGTAATACACAGTAGTACTGGGTTGACTCCTTTTCAAATAACTATGGGCATGGATTTTGTGCTGATGCCTGAGTTGCCTAGAGAGCCACCCACTTCCATGTCCCTAACAGAATGGGTGACCTCATTAAAAAAGGGTTGGGAGAATACTAAGAAAGTTTTAGCTGAATCAGCAGAAAAATATAAGGCCCAGGCCGACAAACACCGGTCTCTCCAACCACCTTTCCGAAGAGGAGATCAGGTGTATATGTCAACCAAATACCTAAGATTGAGGTTGCCTATCAAGTAGTTTCGACCCAGATTCACAGGTCCTTCCCTATAGTGAAAGTGATTAACCCAGTGACTGTCCAACTTAGCCTCCCTCGCATATTAGGGAAAATGCACCCAGTTTTTCACAATAGACTGTCTAGACTCTTCTTAAAAACCTCCAGTGATGGAGCGCCCATGATTTCTTGAGGCAAGTTGTTCCACTGGTTAATTGTCCTCACTGTTAGGAAATTTCTCCTTAATTCTAGGTTGCTTTCTCTTTGATTAGTTTCCAACCATTGTTTCTTGTCCTACCCTCTGGTGCTTTGGAGAATAATTTGACCCCCTCTTTTTTGTGGCAACCCGTCAAATACTAGAATACTGCTATCATGTCACCCCTAATTCTTCTTTTCTTTAGACTAGTTAAGCCTACATCCTGCAGCCATTCTTCATATGTTTTAGTCTCCAGGCCTTTGATCATCTTAGTTGCTCTTCTCTGAACTTTACCAAAGTCTCAACATCTTTTTTTTGGTTTTTTTGGTGACCAAAATTGGTTGCAGTATTCCAGGTGTGGTCTTACTAGGATTTTATAAAGTGGTACTAATACTTCATGTGATCTTGGTTTGTTTGTTTTTTTGTCTGTTTTTTGTTTCTGCTTTAATTTATATGCCGCCAGGAGTTTTGGCTGCTCCTGCACACTGTTGGCTCATATTCAAGTGATCATCCACTAGGACTCTAAGGTCCCTCTCACAATTACTGTTTTTGAGCCAGATCTCTCCTAATCTGTACTTATACCTTTGATTTTTCCTGCCTAAATATAAAACTTCGCTTTTCTCCGCATTGAAATTCATTTTGTTGGATGGGGCCCATTGTTCAGGTTTAACAAACTTTTAAAAGTTTCTTCTTCCAGTGTATTGATGGATTCCATTTTTTTAGCCAGGCAAGCTAGAATGGTGTCAATCATGCCAGGGCCCACGATGAAGCTTATAGTTTCCTTGTGGGACCATATCTTTAATTTTATGGGTTCTGTTAAAAATGTGGCAGGGTTCCCCCTGCTAGGGTCCCATCCACTTGGGAGAATGCTAGGAAAATACATATATACAATGTACCATGAGGGATTCATTGGAATAGAATAGAATAGAATAGAATAGAATAGAATAGAATAGAATAGAATAGAATAGAATAGAATAGAATAGAATAGAATAGAATAGAATAGAATCAGAGTTGGAAGGGACCTTGGAGGTCTTCTAGTCCAACCCCCTGCTTAGGCAGGATACCCTACAACAGGGGTCGGCAACCTTAAACACTTAAAGAGCCACTTGGACCTGTTTCCTACAGAAAAAAAACACACTGAGAGCCACAAAACTTGGGTGGGTGTAGCCAACTCGATGTCACTCACTCTCACCCAGTCACATGACCACCTCGCCACGCCTACCCAGCCACAAAACTATTCTCTATGTCTTTCTCCCTCTCTCCCCCTCTCTCTCCCCCTCTTTCTGTATCTTTGTGTCTGTCCCTCTCCCTATCTTCCCCCTCTCCCCCCTCTGTGTCTCTCTCCCACGGTATCTTTCCCTCTCCCTCTCTTCCCCTCTCACACCCCCTCTCTAGGTATCACTCTGTATGTGTCTCTCTGTGTGTCTCTCTCACCCCCTCTTTGTGTATCACTCTTGTGTGTCTCTCTCTCTATGTCTTTCTGTGTGTGGGTGTCTCTCCCTCCCTTCGGGTGACCATCCTCCTCCTCCCTCCTCCTCTCGTAACTCCCTGGCCAGCTGTGGCTGAGCCAGGAGCATTCGCATGCACAAGGAGACCCTCCTCAAGCGAGTGCCAAAGTGCAGCAAAGGTGTGCATGGGGTGGGCAGCCGCTCGCTTAGGAGGGTCTTAACAGGACGTGGCTTCTCTCCTGCACTAATGCTCCTGCCATCGCTTTGCCGTGTCATCACCCCCCCCAGGAGCTTTTCGGCCAAGCATGGAGGGAGAGAGAGAAAACATGCATGTGTCTTTCCTGAGGGTGTAACTTTAACTCTGTTGAGGCAATTGAAAAGTTCATGTGGATGTATAATAGTTGCATATTAGGAAGTCATGTGAATTGCAAAAGCAATATGTTACTCTCTCTCTTATACAACATAAATAGTAATTACTTTGGGGATTTGTATTGCCATTTCAAAGTGAGGAGTTTCCATTCCTGTCCCATCACTGGTTGGCCCGGCCCCTCTTATTTCTTTTTTGGACTCCAGCCTGAAGTGGCAGGAAGCACTTTGCTCCTGCACTCTCCGGCGACCCTCTTCCCCCACCTCCTCTCAGGATGCCTGGGCCAGCTGTGGCTGAGCTGGGAGTATGCGCACACGCGGGGAGACCATCCTCAAGCGAGTGTCAAAGCTCAGGAAAGGCGTGCGGGGGGCGGGCAGCAGCTCACTTAAGGAGGGTCTCTCCACACGTGCGCACACTCCCAGCTCAGCCACAGCTGGCCAGGGGGTTATGAGAGGAGAAGGGGGAAGGAGAGTGCAGGAGCAAAGCTGCCCTGTTCCTGCCTTCAGACCACATTTGCACATAAGGCAGCCTTTGCTTCCTACCGCTTCTGGCTGGAATCCAAAAAAGAAATAAGAGGGGCGGGGTGAACCAGTGATGGGACAGGGAGAGACAGCAGAGGGCCCAAAGAGCTGTTTGTGACTCTGGAGCTGCAGGTTGCTGACCTCTGCCCTACACCACTTCAGGTTATCCAATCTCTTCTTAAAAACTTCCAGTGGTGTAGCATTTACAACTTCTGGAGGCAAGTTGTTGTGGCCCGTCAGCGGCCTGGGCAGATTGTAGCTGATTCCGACAACGAGGAGGCTGGTGTGGTGCTGCGCCAGCAGCCTGTGCAGCTGGTGCTCGAGTCGGACAGTGAGGAGGCTGGAGAAGATGGCAGGGATTCAGCCAGGGCCTTCAGAACCTCCAGAAGCTCCTTTATGTGAAGAGGACGAAGAGGAGGAGCCTCTTCTCAATGCACGGGTGCGCAGAACTGCCAAAAGGCAGGAGTGGCTCCTCAGGAGGAGGTCTCCTCGAGAGTAAGACTTGGGGCTAATTGGACACTCCCTTATCCTATTTAAGAAGGAACGCCGCTTGCAACAACCTGTAGAGAACAACTTTAGTTCAATCTCCTTTGCATCTGCAAAATTGCTTCTGGGCTTTCTGCCAACTCTAGTAAGACTGTGATTACCTTATCTTAGAATTCTGGTAGGCTGTTAAGACAGTTCATTAACAGCCTTTGAATGATAAAGACTAAGTTATTTGAGTAAAATAAGTTTGTGTGTGCTGTGTTCTTTGGGGTCCGTAGCTGGGGCAGAACATAAGTTGTTCCACTGATTAATTGTTCTGTCAGGAAATTTCTCCTTAGTTCTAATTTGCTTCTCTCCTTGATTAGTTTCCACCCATTGCTTCTTGTCCTGCCCTTGGGTGCCTTGGAGAATAGCTTGACTCCCTCTTCTTTGTGGCAGCCCCTGAGATAGTGGAACACTGTTATCATGTCACCCCTAGTCCTCCTTTTCATCAGACTAGAACTAGGAAAAAAATCTTCATAAAGATTAGCTTCATGTTTGAGGAAGCTTCTTGCAAGCAGTAATTGCAAAGGTATGGCATATCAATATTTTTCCAATCAGGTATTCCCCCCCCCACACTTCCCTAATAGCAGTATAATGTTTGCACAGTGCGGTGGTAATTGGATTATGGAAAAGGGGGATATCCAGTGGTCGGATTCAAATAATTTAATTACCGGTTCTCTGCCCTAATGACCATTTTAAGTATAAAAAAAACCCATATTAAGTATTATTTTCAGGGGATGTCTTACTTTACAGCAGGCAGTGGGAGTGGGGCGGGGCCTGCACATAATTCAGCACCTGGCACCCAGATGCCCTCACTTAAGTTTCTGTATATTTGACTCATACCATGGACAGTACAAATCTTATTATCTGTGTTAAGGTGATCGAGAATAGCAGACTTAACAGTATCAGAATGATGATGGTATATATTTTATATAGTTCGTCCCAAATTCAAACTTTATCATTTAACTATTTGGTGCAGAGACTTTAGGTTTTTCCTTATGGTTGAATTAAACTCCTATTCTCTACTGCTTGAAAAGTATACCAACTTAAAATGTATTGATCCGGTGCTAATCTATTCCACTATAGTAATGAAGCTGATGACAAATGCTATTTTTACTATTTGGGTGTCAAATTAAGGAGATGTAGCAGAGGATGCCATGTTAATGTATACTGTCAAAAATGAGGAGTTTGGTAGCACCTTTTCTGATTAACAATTTTTATCAAAAGGCAGAAGTTTTTTGTGAGCTGTATCTCACTTCATCAGAAAAGCTTCTGCCTGTTTTTTTTAAATGTTAGTCAGAAAAGGCATCGTACAGCCATATTCTTTCTGAAGTTAAGGAAAGCAGTTAATGTCTTTTCCCTGCCACCAAGCATCACAGGTTGGTATGAAAACAATCACCAATCATTCTCTCTAAAGTGGTGATGAAAAAGGATGGGACAGATTGAATGGAAAGTTTAGTGATCTGTCAAGTTGTTTAACAGTTGGCAAACACTTAAAGGAAAGGAATGAGAAAAGGACAAAGCAGGAGGGGCTTCTCCCAATGCTCTTGCTAATGCAACTGCTCCAGTGGTGGGTTTCAAAAATTTTTACAACTGGTTCTGTGGGCATGGCTTGGTGGGCATGGCATGGCTTGGTGGGCAGGGGAAGGATACTGTAAAATCTCCATTCCCACCCCACTCCAGGGGAAGGATACTGCAAAATCCCCATTTCCTTCCGATCAGCTGGGATTTAGGAGGCAGAGAATAGATGGGAGTGGGGCCAGTCAGAATTTTTACTACCGGTTCTCCGAACTACTCAAAATTTCTGCTACCGGTTTTCCAGAACTGGTCAGAACCTGCTGAAACCCACCTCTGAACTGCTCCCTTGTGCCTTTTCTGAAAGAAAAAAAAAATGCCCAACGGAACATGGGTGAATAAGATCATATAATGAAGCTGGAGGAGCAATGGTATGCTGCAAGGGCATGGCTGTGAAAGTGACCAATAAACTTCCAGTTCTCTTGTCCAGGGGCACCCAGAAGAAGCAGCTGCAGCTATCAAAACAGCAATGGAATAAGCAAAATTATGCTGATCCTCCCATGGTGCATTGCACAAAAAGCCCAAGGGAACTGGACCTGAGAGCATGTTGAAAAATTAATAAAAGTAGTAAAAACAGTAACAGTTTCTCTGGCTCTAAGAAACTCATTATCATCTGAAGCATTAAAAAAACCTGTAATACACTTAGTAATGGCAGAATCAGAAATATATAGCTGGCAGAACCCAACTTCCCAGTATAAATTGATCTTTCGTGCAGCACAAGATTCAAACAGACTTTCAAAAGAATATCAAACTAGTGTTGAAATAACACATTCAATGCTCTTTTTCATAACCGGAAAACCTACATTTAAAAGAAGCTTGTCAAGGGATATAGAAAGCACCAATGAGGCTTCTATACACAGACACCTCTGTAAAAACCAGTTGTTGGCTCCTGTCTGCAACTCCAGCTAAAAGGATCTTGGAAGGAATGCATCAAAGGCAGGGAGACATCAGTTTGAGAAACTAACAGTGGCTGGCAGATCCCCACCATTGACTATGTCAACTGATGATGAAGAAAGTAATGAGACAGGTCTTTTTTTTTTTTAATTTGATTTATATGCCGCCCTTCTCCGGAGACTCAGGGCGGCTTACAATGCGTTAAGCCTTCATACTTTTGTATATTTATACAAAGTCAGCTTATTGCCCCCACAAACTGGGTCCTCAATTTACCTACCTTAGAAAGGATGGAAGGCTGAGTCAACCTTGAGCCTTGGCGAAATTCGAACCTGCAGTAATTGCAGACAGCTGGTGTTAATCACAATGCTATCAGTCTGCTGAGCCACCAGGCCCAGTCAGGTCTTGTCAGGAGAAGTGGGAAATAATGGATATCAGAGGATAACTTTAGGCTTAGTTATTAGCTGGGATGAGACAAAGATCATACACGACGACATTGCATTAAAAAAAGCAGTTACAGGTAGTCCTCGACTTACGACCACAATTGAGCTCAAAATTTCTATTATGAGGTGAGATATTTGTTAAGCGAATTTTGTCCCACTTTACAACCTTTCTCATTACAGTTGTTAAGTGAATCACTGCAGTTGTTAAGTTTGTAACAGTTGTTAAGTGAATCTGGCTTTCCCATTGATTTTGCTTGTTGAAAGGTTGCAAAAGGCAATCACATGACATTGGGACACAGCAATAGTCATAAGTACAAACCATTTGCCAAGCATCTGAATTTTGATCAAATGATCATGGGATGCTACAAAGGTTGTAAATGTAAAAAATGGTCATAAGTCACTTTTTTCAGTGACTCCATTGTAACTTTGAACAGTCACTAAATGAATTGTTGTAAGTTGAGGACCACCTGTACTATATTCATTAGGGGAAACTAATGAAGACTCCTATATGAACCCATACTTGCCTGGTATTTAAACTTGAAGGATTTCTAATTTCTAGATCAAAGGAATAGTAATTCTTTGAATTCTGTGCAAGATCAGTAAAATCTTGCCAATCTCAGTCAAGTAGAATTTTTCCATTCTGTGTCAGCTCCACCCTCATGCTTTGCAATTGTCTTTTTGGTGACAGAAAAATAACTCTTCAAACTTTTCATTTCAATCTTTTTTTTTAATGGGGCGCAGGGGAGTGTCAGCTCCCCAAACCTTGCAAGTGGCATTTTCACTCCAGGATCAAATGCAGCCAGGTTAGAAGGGAGGTGGATCCCAAAGTACAATGACAGATTATGCGAATCCTGCAGAAATGGCTAATCAATCACCAGGCGGGGTGTGAGCAGAATCTAATTGATCTCTGAGCTCGCTTTGGAAATTCCTTCTAAACAATGCTTATCAAAGGTGTCTGGATCAGGACACACAAGCCCAGGCGGGAGTAGGACTAATGCATGCACTGAATCCAGGAGCCAGAATTCTGCCAATGAGAACACTGCCATCCACAAACTTTACACAACTACAGTATTACAAAAGGAAAAACAAAAATCACTTTGCTTTGGTTTCAAAAAACTGGTACAGAGCTGGAAATAAGTGGATTCAATTCCTG
Source organism: Pantherophis guttatus (assembly GCF_059756535.1). Classification (NCBI taxonomy): domain Eukaryota; kingdom Metazoa; phylum Chordata; class Lepidosauria; order Squamata; family Colubridae; genus Pantherophis; species Pantherophis guttatus. The sequence goes on along the minus strand of NC_142065.1, from coordinate 112,954,438 downwards.
TAACCAGCTGCTGCTGTATATTTGAATTTCTAAATTAAAAAACATTCAGATAGACTAAGCTATGATTAATCTCTTTCCTTATTTTTCTACTTAGCTTGTTTTTCATTTCTTCGCTATCTTTTTTGCAAGTTATGCCCTTTGTGCTTTTTATTTGTTTTCCTTTTTTAATCTTATTTTTAATCTGTTACCATTAGATTAAGTCAAATTAGGTTAATTATTGCTAGATTCTTCAGCACCTGGAGACTTGAAAGGTTTTCTTTTGTCCTCTTTTACTTTATTAGTAAAGTCCTTAGCTGGAAAGGGGTTATCTGCTACCTGTCTGTATAGTTTCTTTCGCTGATAATAAATAAATTAAACAAATTAACAAATTTAGAAATGATTAGTAAATACTTGGATAGGAGATGCCCACGAAAGAATAGACTGTAGATTAGACTGGGAATTAAAGAAAGAAAATCTCAGAGGGCAATGGCAAACTATTTCTGTATGGTTGCCAAGACTATCCAGAAAGGCAGCTCTTTGTCATGTTAAACTTTGGTTCAGAAACAAAGTTATAGTATTTTATTGGTAAAAATCCAAAGCCTAACTTGCTGATGAATGTACTGGAGATCTAGCATAAAATTTGCAAAACCTGAATTACAGATGGTGCTTAGAAATTAAAGTACCTACTATATTGCCAAGAAAATATTGCAGAAGAAAACATTATAAAATATTTACAAGAGAGAAATTTGCCAGATGTACTAGAGGAAGATAGGGAAATGTTGAACGACAAAATTACTTTAATAGAGTTGAAAGAGGCAATCAAAAAACAAAAAAATAATAAAACCCCAGGGCCAGATGGAATTTCAACAGAATTATATAAAACGTTTCAAGAATCTTTAGAAGAAATTATGTTGGAAATATATAATGAGGTATTGGAGAGAGCTAAAATGCCAAACTCATGGATGGAGGCATGGATAACATTAATCCCAAAAGAAAATTCAGAAACCAACACATCCAAAATTATAGGCCAATCTTGCTGTTAAATGCTGAATACAAAATTTTGGCAACAATAATGGCAGAAAGACTAAAAATAATCCTAAACAAAATTATTCATTCGGAACAAAATGGGTTTTTTCCCAAATGACAAATTAAAAACAATACAAGAATTATAATGAATATATTAGAGTATTATGAGGCCCATCCCACCCAATTGGCATTAATATTGGTGGATGCACAGAAGGCGTTCGACAACTTGAATTGGCATTTTTTAACTAGTAAATTAATTGGGATGAAATTTGGCAAAAATTTATAGAAATGATTAAGGTTCAAACCAAACTGCAAGAATTATGTAAATGGAGACCTAACGGAAAAAGTCAATATAAATAAAGGGGTTAGGCAAGGATGTCCATTATCTCCGCTCTTATTCATTCTTTCATTAGAAGTTTTATTGACTCAGATAAGGGGAAATAAGGAAATAAAAGGCTTAAAAATTTAAAAAGAAGAATATAAAACACAGGCCTTTGCGGATGATATGGTGTTCATAATAGAGGATCCTTTGGAAATGGGAGAAGTGCTACTACAGGAAATAGAGAAATTTGGCATAGTTGCGGGCTTAAAAATAAACAAAAATAAAACAAAGATACTCACTAAAAATCTTACAAAAGGCCAAAATAAGAAATTAGAGGAGAAATTAGGAATTCAAATTGTAAAAAAAGTAAAGTATTTGGATATTTGGAAAAGGGCAAGAATATCTTCAATAAAGGAAGATAATTATTTGAAACTACTGCTGCAAATTCAAAAAGATTTAGCGAGTTGGGCGAAATTAAAAATATCATTGATTGGAAGAATTGCTACTATAAAGATGAATATTCTACCAAAAATTTTATATTTATTTATCTAACGGTACCTATAAAATTGGGGGAAAGCTTTTTCGAAAAATTGAATAAAATTATTAGTAAGTTCATATGGTTGGGGAAAAGGCCCAGAATTAAATTAAAACACTTACAAGATTCTAGAACTAAGGGTGGCTTTGGCCTCCCAGACTGAGAACTTTACCATCAGGCTGCAGTAATATCATGGCTCAAAGAATGGATAAATTTAAAAAATGGAAGAATACTAATGATTCGCATGCACGATTTACAGAGGGGTTGGCACGCCTTTATTTGGGAGGGAAAGAGCAAAGCCCACACATTTTCAAAGACATCAGGTAAGAGAAGTATAGTTAGAAATCTGGATGAAGATTAAAATAAATTTTTACACAAAAGTTCCAAGATGGTTATCGACGATGGAAGCTTTGGTATACCCCAATTTAATTGACTTAAACAAAATAGTAACCTATAAAGAGTTGTTAGATGGACAAGGAAATTTGAAATCCAAACAAGAATTATTAGAGGAAGGAATCAAAATAGATTGGTGGCCTTATTTATAGACCCAAACAAAATATAAAAAAGACTTAGAATTATATGGATTTCAAAATGGACAACAAGAAATGAATAAAATATTAACAGGGACAGATGAAAAGATAATTACCAAAACGTATAACTGTCTCCTCAAATTTAAAATGGAAGAGGAAACGGTGAAGGAAACAATGATAATTTGGATGAAAATTTTTGGATACAACATAGAATTGGAGTACTGGGGAAAAAAATGGGGAACAAATTATAAAATGACATTGTCGGCTGCCTATAAAGAAAATATTTATAAAATGTTCTATAGGTGGCATTTACCCCCGGTGAGATTGGCCAAGATGTCTCCAAACAATCCACTGCACTGTTGGAAATGTAATAATTCACAAGGGACATACTACCACATGTGGTGGACATGTCCCAAAGCAAGAGACTATTGGTTAAAAATCAAAAAATGATTGGAGGAAATGACTGGGGAAAAAATTAATATGAAACCTGAATTATAAAGGGATTATAAAAGAAAAAATGAGTAAAGAAATTCAATACCTCATACTCCACATAATTACGGCCGCCAAAATTTAATTTGCCCAAAACTGGAAACAACAATATGTTCCAACAAACACGATGATTATAAAAAAGGTGCTGGAGTGTGCAGAATCAGATAAACTAATGATGGAACTTAAGGGACAGAGAGGAAATGATTTATTATTAAACATGGAACAGATGGTATGATTGGCTGGAAAAATGAATGTAAAATTAATGGCTAGTGTATAGCAAAAGAGAAGATATTATAATGGAATGTTATATTTAATGTGTAGTAGGTATGTATATAAAATGTATTGATTATATGAATAAGTATATAACAAACAAAATGTATATGTATATAGTTGGCTGAAAGATAAATTGGACATTACTAAAAATGCCGGTATTGGAAAGCTGTAAAAGTGTAACTAAGATTTAAAGATGTAAATGTTGAATAAAAACATTTAAAAAAAAAAAGAAATTAAAGTACCTGAGACTCAAAATGATGATTCTCATTTTATCACATCATGCCTAGATCTAACTGCATTTGATGGCACTAAAGATACCAGCACTGAGTTTACAGATAGCATTGAAGAGGAAGTACAGCATGGCTCTCATCTACAGGTAAATCCTCACAGCATTCAAAGTGGGATATCTGCAATGGTGGTAAGGACAATGATGGTGTGAGCTATGCAAATGCTGAAAGTTTGGGGAACAGGGTGAACTTGAATTATTAGTACATAAGGGTAAATATGATATTGTTGCAATTACTGAAACTTGGTGGGATAAAACCCATGACTGGAACGTAGTGATAGAAGGATACTGTCAGATCCCATAGATCCCTATTGGATGCTGCCATTCTTGTGGGGGAGGCGGGCTGGATGTGTTCTTTAGTTTATAGCCTTTTTCCTGATGTCTATGTATCCTGTGCTTTGATTTACCTTCTGGGGAATGTAAAGGAGGAGGCCATCTATTTTGTCTCAGCTCTGAAGCCTTCAGCCTGGGAACAGCTTCTTATCACTTTCTCAGCCTGCGCTTCTCACAACAACTTCCCACCTGTGGATTGGCTCATTCAACATCGGACTGAGGGGAGGGGTTTCTAACTGCTTTATCCTAACTGAATTGTCTGGGAACTTTAGATCCTACTTTCTTTTGTCCTGCAATCACTCTCCTTCAATAAAAGGTTCCTTTTGAAATGCTGATGTTTCAAGACTCTTTAATTTCTTGAATAGAGAGGAGAGGCAGACTTTTACATAAAGCAGGATCTGCAAAAGTGATCAACTCGGAGAAGCAACTCGCTCTACCAAAGGGACCCTGCAAGCCATGTCCAAGCAAAGTGGCAAGCAAGGAGAGGGAGAATACTGGAGTGAAACCTCCACTACCACCCAGCCAGATGCAAGCTCCGTGTGCCCCATCGAAGACATTGAGGTGGTTTTGGAAGAGTCCACAAAGCCAACATGGTTGATTGGAGTGGGGAAGAAAGACAGCTAGGATGGGAGAACCAAAGGCGTCACCCTCACCCATGGCAGCTGGCAAACAGGCTGGAAATGTGAGCTGGAAACCCTGTCAGACCAGAAAGAACTGACCAAGGAACTGGCTGGATGCGATTGGCTCAAAAGACTTGCATTGTGATTTGTGATAGAGGCTTTTCAGAATCTAAGAGCCACGGGGGAACTGGGAGAGAGAGGAGGCGAGATGGCAGCAGCAGCCGATGGAGTCAGAGCCGCCACCCCGGATCTGACAGCCACAGATCAGCTGGACAGTGTGGCGGGAGCAGCAGCCATCCCGGCAAACCCACCCCACGCAGCGCCAGCTCTTGCGAACATCCCTGGCCAGCCCAGAGCTCCGCAGCTGGAAAGGAACCACCACCACCACGGGAGTGAAGTACGATGGCAACCCTCAGCAGTTGGGGTTTTTCCTGGCACATGTCCTCACATACATGCAAGAATACAGGAGGGAATTCCAAACCCAGATCACCCGAGTTCAAGTCATCACCCTAGCCCTGGAAGGGGTGACTGCCCACTGGATACTGACCCTCCACAATGCTGATGCCCCTGAATTGCGGAATTTTGACCATTTCATGATGACTCTCTGACATCGTATCAAGGACCCTCTGGCAGACCAAAAAGCCCACAACCACATCAGAACCATGAAGCAAGGCCGCCCGCTGGTAGCTAAGTACACTGAAGAATTCTGAGACCTCGCTTGCCAAGTAGACTGGCTGGAGGACATCCTGGTGAGGTGGTTTAAGAATGGGCTGAATGATGACCTCTACCACGCCTACCTAGCCCAAGGGGCCCCAAACAGCCTTCACGACTGGTATATCCTGACCGAAGAAGTAGAAATCGACCTAACCAGAAACCAGTATTGAGCGGGAAGAGCCTGGAAGAGATCCTCTCCCTAGGGGAAGTGAGAGCCATCCAAACCGCAAACCGCTCCTGCACAGCGATCATCTGCCTTTTTCAAGTGCAGGAAGGAAGGGCACACACACCCAATGCTGCTCAAAAACCCAGTACTCTTCAATATCTTCATAAATGACTTAGATGAGGGAATAGAAGGGGAACTGATCAAATTTGCAGATGATACTAAACTGGCAGGAATAGCCAACACTCTAGGGGGCGGTGCTCATCTCTGTTTCAAAGCCGAAGAGCAAGTGCTGTCCAAGGACATCTCCGTGGTCATGTGGCCAGTATGACTAAACACCAAAGGCGCATGGAACACTGTTACCTTCCCACCAAAGGTGGTCCCTATTTTTCTACTTGCATTTTTTATGTGCTTTTGAACTGCTAGGTTAGCAGAAGCTGGGACAAGTAATGGGAGCTCATCCTGTTATGCGGCACTAGGGATGTTACACATAGATGTTACATATAGTTACATACAGATGTTACATATTTCATAAGCAAAAAAAAAAAAAACACCAAAAGAATACCTACAGATTAGGTGAAATCTGGCTTAATAGCAGCAACTGTGAGTGGGATCATGGAGTCCTAGTGGACAATCAATTAAATATGAGTCAGCAGTGTGCAATCAAAAAAGCCAATGCAGTCCTAAATTGCATTAACAGAAGGATTGAATCAAGATCACGCGAGGTACTAATACCACTCTATAAAGCTTAGTAAGGCCACAGCTAGAATACTGCATCCAGTTTTGGTCACCACAGTCTAAAAAGATGGTGAGACTCTACAAAGAATGCAGAGAAGAGCAACAAAGGGGCCTGGAGGCTAAAATATATGAAGAACCGTTGCAAGATTGCAAGAACTGGGCATAATTAGTCTAGTGAAGAGAAGGATCAGGGGTAACATGATAGCAGTGTTCCAATATTTGAGGGGCTGCCACAGAGAGAAGTGGGACAACCTATTCTCCAAAGCACCTGAAGAGTAGACAAGGAACAATGAATGGAAACTGATCAAGGAGCAATTCAACCTAGAAATAAGGAATATTTTTCTGACAATGAGAACAATCAACCAATGGAACAGCTTGCCTTCAGAAGTTGTGGGTGATTCATCACTGAAGGTTTTCAAGAAGAGACTTTCTGAAGTTGGATCAGACTGGTAACTTTTCCAGGAATCCGACTCCTTGGGCTAAGTGCCCAACCTTCGTGTTGCCTCTGCAGCTTCAATGGCTTGCACCGTTTCTTCAGAAGGAGAATACCGGGTCTCAATAAATCCTCCGGTATCTGCCTCCACGGCTCCCTCTGTGATCTCCTCTTCCTTCTCCATCTTCGCTGAGTCTTCACACCACCTGAGGTTAAGGTTGATGCTGGGGCTCAGCACCCCAGACAGCCCCCTTTCAGGGTGCCATTATTCATTTTAGAGATTCAGGTTAATGTCAGTATTCCAGAAAGTCCCCAACTCTAAGTAAAAACTCCAAGGCAGGCATTTCTGAAACTTGCATTTATTAGAGAAGGTAAACTGGCACATCTGGGAAAACCTGAATCTGAGAGTTCCAGGTTTCCCTTTGTAAATCAAAACCCCAAATCCAGCCCCTGCACCCATCACTCTGTCACATGGCCCAATCACCATCCATCCCAACTAGAGCCATCCCTGCAACCACTCCTCCTCTAGATGCATAAACACCATGACCTTGACCGAAGGGAAGAATGCTATTATGTCTAACTACAAACACTCCTCTAAATCCCCCCCCACCTTCCCAAGTGCAAGAAGTTGGCAGCAGGGAAGCATCTGGTGCTAATATGGCTTCCAAAGCTGACACCGAGTACTGGAACTGGGTGAGACTACTTTCAATTTCTACTATAGAGACCTATCCCAAATAAGAGGATTTTTTAAAAAGAAAGACTCTCCAAAACATAGAAAAAGTGGTGAGTTAATACACAGAGATTGACTACAGACCCAAAAGAGAAATTAAATTTTAATGGGAGTGTCAGGTTCCAAAAAGGAAGGAAAGAATCCAAACTCAAAACTGCTTTGTTACTTCTTGTTTTACTCCCCTTCTGGCACAAACTGACAATCACAAACTCAAAGGAATATCTTGTTAGGGCTACTTGCCCGTGCTCCCCACCACCTTTTAAACACTGAGCACCACCCCACCCACTGACATGTGCAGCTGCCTCCCACGTGTTCTGGAATTGAGAGGAAATCACCATCTGCCTGCCTTCAGGCCCATCCTCCTCAGCGCTCTACCCAATGAAGTCCTTAAGGGAGAACTGGTCCTCAACTGAGTGGCCAGTCCTCAACAGAGGTCCAGGACAGCCAAGGAGAGCGACAGCTGCCTCCCAGCTGCTGCTGCACCATCCTTGATTATGTCATCAATGTGCAACCGCCTCTCAGCTATTCAGTGGCTGCACAGCCTGCTCCCAGCATGTGCATGGCCAGCTGGCTCATCCCGGTGTTGCCGCTGTGTCTCCACTGCCTGGAGAGATGAGTCCTGGCTTGGTGGCGAGACTGGCGGCTCTCGATGGGGTGGGCAGCATTGGCTGGTGGCATCTAGACTGGCGGGTGGCGGGTGTCTTCAGGGTAGCAGCTCCCTGTCAAATGGCAGCTCCAGGCCGGCTGGCATGCCGGAGCTGACATGCGGGCCCCCCTACTACAGGGACAGCGTCTGGAATGTAAAGAACATGGTGAGTAGACAAAGGCGGAGAAACAGTCCTGCCCGGCTTCACAGGATATTTCCGATGGAACCTAGCAACCAGACGGGGGGGCTTGTACATCCCTATTGTGTACGTATGATGCTTCAGAGAGGGGATATCCCTTCCACAGGATGAAGTACTGCAGCCTTCCCCTGTGCCACCAGGTGTCTAGTACCTCTTTCACTTCATAGTGTTGGTCACCATCCACCATGAGGGGTGGGGGTGGCCAAGGGGTTGGTCCCCTGAGGGGGGAGGAGTGGACCAGACAGAGTAGACTGCAGTGGAAAACAAGGTGTCTTTTCCCCAGCAGTTGAGGTAGTTGGACCTGCCCGTAACGGGATTAATCACCTTCACTATGGGGAAAGGGCAAATGTACTTCGAACCTAATTTTTTATATGGGAGCTTTTCAAGTATTTGGTGGAAAGAAATACCCACATAGAAAGGGGCCTGGGGCCTCCGGGTTTTGTTGGCTTGCCACTTATATTTTTTGGCTGCGTGCCACAAAGCCTCTGTGACTGTTTTCCACACCTGTTGCATTCGAGCCATCCACTCTTGTACATCTGGCTCCTCCGTGGTTTCCTGTGGACATTCAGGTATTGGCATGAACTTCCTCCCAGTGGCCACCTGGAACAGGGTGAAGCCGGTACTGCATTGTTGTATGCTACTTCCGCAAAAGGGAGTAGGTCAGCCCAATCAGTTTGCTGATGATTAACATAACAACATAGGTACCGCTCCACCATCATGTTTGCTCTTTTAGCCGCCCCATTTGTGGCTGGATGAAACACTGAACTGAGACCCTATTTGGATCCCAACCTTGCCAGGAATTTGCGCCAAAACGTGGCAGTGAACTGTACCCCCCTGTCAGAGATTATCCGTTGGTGAATGCCATGTACACAATAAAAAGCTTTGCTGGCGGACTTCTGGTTTGGCATCGCGGCGAGACAATCGGGGAAATAGCGGGCTCTGATGAGCGCCACAAAAACCCCGGCTGCCGAACCGCTGCCGATGGGTCTTCGGACTGGAACTGTCCTGCAGGGATGGGGAAGAAAGAGGGGCGCCTCGGATGACCAAGAGGAACAGGCAAGTTCCTCGGAGGTCAGAGGGAACCCTCTGTGAGTCGGCGGCAGGGGGCGACAGCCATGGCGGCTGCCACGAAGTTGGGGCAACCGGGCTAAGAGATGTGGAGATGTGCAGGAGGAAAGTGGATTGAAACGGAGCTCTTTGAAGCTGGGTGAGTGACAACCAACCCAGGCTTGTTACAATGCTTAGAGCAATATTTTTAACCATAAGACCCCTAGTCATAAAACAGCAGCTGTACAACAAAGGGGCAATGGAAAGTTTAAAATATAACTTTAAAGAGACAAAGACCCGATAAACAACTAATTTTTGAACAAAGCCAATTGAAAAAAACTAAATTTTGAGACATGGTGAAAAGACTGGACAGAGTTTTAAAATTTGAGCTGGACCTTAAAAAAGAAGAAGATTTGACATTTTAAAAGATTTTTTTTTTAAATTTGATTTATATGCCGCCCTTCTCCAGAGACTCAGGGCGGCTTACAATGCGTTAAGCAATAGCCTTCATTCTTTTGTATATTTTATACAAAGTCAGCTTATTGCCCCCACAAACTGGGTCCTCATTTCACCTACCTTAGAAAGGATGGAAGGCTGAGTCAACCTTGAGCCTTGGAGAGATTCGAACCAGCAGAAATTGCAGGCAGCTGTGTTAATAACAGGGTGCACTAAACCACTGTACTATCAAGGCTCTTGATAGAAATTAAAAGAAGAAGAGTAATTAAGTTGGACTGTTATATAATTGGAACAAAATGGATACTTGCATGACTAATGGAAATTGTGGCTTGTAGAGAGATACCTTCTGGTTCAAAAACCTGTAACCTGTTTTTTGTTATGGAAAATTGTGAACTCTACAGATAAAAGCCGTGGGATTTTGTGGAGGAGGGGTTTTTTTTTTTCTTGTTTGCAGGCAGCTTGATTTTGGTGAAAAGAAAGGGAAACTACAACGGAACTCTCATAATTGGAATAATAACAACTTAAAAAACTGGTGCAGCAATAAGAGAAGGATTTGGTGCAGGAATAAGAGAAGGAAGAACTTGATACATTTTATCCGGAATAAAAATAAGAAAAAGAATTAAAATGATTTATGGAGGACAAAATTTGAAGATTTGAAGACTTTGAAAATGAAATGAAATATATGCTAGCAGATGAGAACATGAAGAAATAAGGTATACACGGCTGGAAAAAGGAAAAGAAGATTAAAACAAATGTGATTAAAAATGGAAAAACAATGTATATGTGGATAGTAATAATAAAAAGGAGGTTCTTATAGATAAATATGGATGAATAGGAATAAGAAAATAATATGTTATAGATATAATGATTATGCAGGGTATGACAGCAAAAACAAGGGATAAACAGTAGTGAAGATGATTATATTGGGAGCAACAGTTAAAATATTGTTTAAAGGTTTATAATATTGTAATGATTTATATTTTTAAAATACATTCATCTAAGTAAAAAGAAAAATGACATGATATTTGGTTAGGATTTAAAGATTTAAGTAACGGGTTTTTGAGTTAATGGCATTGTTAGATAGAATTTAGGGAAATAATTGAGTAAAATATTAAGTTGTGTTAATTGAAAATTAAGATTTGTTAGTGATTTGTACCAACTTATGACCAGATCAATGTTTTGTTTTGAAAAGATGTATTTGCTAACTTCCTAGCGGACGGAAGGCTGGAGCAGGCAATGAAGTGTGCCTGCTTCGAGAATAGATCGATAACTGAGAAGAACCGGAAGCATCACAGCGATACTGGCTGGAAAATAGTAAGCTCCGACAAGCTTCGCGAAAATCCAGCCAGACAAACCGCTGTTGTGTGGGTCTTCAGACCAGAACCGTCTTGGAGGGATGGGGGAGAAAGAGAGGCACCTCAAAAAACCAAGAGAAACAGGCAAGTTCCTCAAAGGGTCAGAGACAGCTCTTTGATCCATCAGCAGGGGTAGTAGCCATTAAAACAACCACTCTAAGCTGGAGCAACCAGACTAAGATTTGTGCAGGAGCGATGTTTGAATGGAGTATTGTTACCGGGTGAGTGATTGGCCAACTCACAGGTAAAAAGAAAAATTTTGAAATTTTAAAAGAGGTCCCAGCATGAAATAAGTGGCTAATTGGCACTTGGGAATTTAAAGTGAAGAGAAAAATAAAAAGGAATCTAAAAGACTAAAGCCCAAAAAGGAAAACTTTCTACCTGGATTTATAATTGGATTAGGGGAAATTAAAAACAATATGAGAAAAAGAAAACCGAGTGAAAGCATTTTTTAACAATAAAAGGAAGTAACTGAAGTGAAAGTACTTTCTATTCTAGAATTGAATACTATTTGGAAAGAAAAAAGAGACATTACATGGACTTGAATTTGAACTATACATATAATAATTTTTCCCCCTGTTTTTTGAACTGACAATATGGAAAATTGGGAGTATGAGTATGAGGAACTAATGGAGATATTTAAGAAGGTGAGTGGAGTGTTTAAGGGAAATAAAGAAGCGGAGAACTGGTTAGAAGATAAAAAAGGAAAAAGAATAAAAATGAAAAGCAAGAACCCAACGTTGAAGAGAAAACAATTGAAGGAAAAAAATAGATAATTACACTGGGATTGACAGTGACAAAATAAAAATGGAAAGGGGGGAATATTCCTCAAAAAAGAGGGGAAGAAAAGGAAATGGGAAAAGATTGAGGGGGAGAATGAAGAGGATAACAATTTTAAAAACTAGAGAAAGGATTCAGGGGGAAAGATACAATAAATATAAAAAGAAAAAGAAGAAAATAAGAGACTGGGAGAAAGGGAGGAAAATATTAAGAAATGGAATTTTGGAGAGAGCAAAAGAAAATGATTAAAAGGGGAAGAATAATTGGATATTAAAAAGGGAATTAAAGCATTTATTGGTTGATTTAAAGGAATGGTATTAGTAGTAGAAATTGTATGTATGAAGTAAATTAGAAGTATATAGATCAAGGTAAAATGGAATAATTAATTGAAATTAAGATAATAAAAGTGAAATGTTAGTAAATGATGTATGTAAGAAACAAAAAAGAAGTATATTGTTTATTGTAAAATGGATTAGCAGATGCAATGTGAAAGATAGATTGGTTTAAATGTGAAAATAACTGAAATTGTGATATAAAATTGAAATGCTAGTAAACAGAAATAATTAATTGATGTGGAAATAAATTAGGAATTAAAGAAAATAAGAGGTGGAAGGTTAATTGAGTTAAAAGCTTTCATGGTAAAAATGGAATAAGTTGAAATACATTGTTAATAATTTAAAAATGGGATGGGGATTTTGAGAAATATATATAATAATGGAAGAAAAAATCAGAGTCGCCTGTATACCATAGAGGAAAATATTGAATTGAAAAAGAATACAGCAATGGAGAGAAATGGCAAGAAGGAGTAGAGGGATAGAAGGAGGGGAGAAGTGAGGAAGGAGAGAGAGGAATAGAACAAAGGGAAAAAGAGAAGAAGAAAGGGAGGGGAAATAAGAGTAGGAGAGAAGGTTAGAAAGGGAGGAAGAAAGGGGGAGGGGGAGAAAGGAAGGGGAAGTAGAGAAGGAGAAGGAGAGGAGGAAAGAAGAAAGTAGGAAAGGATAAAAGAAGGGAGGAAAGGGAAAGAGAGAAGAAGAAGGATTGTTGTAAAATAAAAAAGATGAAATGGTAAAAGGGCTACTCCGAACATGTATAAATTTATTAGGATGAAGAATGAATTAATATGAACGTGAAAAGAAAATATATATGATTAATAATAAAGAAATTAGAATTTAAGGGCAGAAGAAGATGTTCTTTATACAATAAGCATAGAAGTATTAAGATAAGATAAAAAAAGGATGGAAAAATATTTTGGCAGAAATTGTAACTATGTAAAATGTATTTGGGGATGATAAGTTGTATAAAATATAATATGGTCAATACTCTGTTCATAAGATATGTGGGGTGTGTGTGTGAAAGAAAACAAATCACTAAAACTTGATTTTAAAAAAAGAGAATAGATCGATAACCATCCGTATTATGTTATTCCCCTGACTCTCCGGCAGGTCTATGATGAAGTCCATGGCTATCTGTTGCCACGATTGGACTGGAGCTGCCACTGGCTGTAAGAGACCGGGAGGTTTCCCAGGCCGGGCTTTCATGGTGTTATACACAGCACAGCCACGTACATACTCCTCTATGTCTTTCTTCATGTGTGATCACCAGTACTGTCGATTCGTCAAATGTAAGGTTTTTAGAAACCCGAAATGACCGGCTGGACAAACGTCATGGCAATGTTGTAACCTGTTCAACTGCATGGTACCAGGCACATAAAGCTTGGATCCCTTCCAGGCAAATCCCTCCCTCTGTGTTAGCCATGTTTGGTTCCCTTGGAACCACGGATCAATGGTGAGGGCTTCCTGGATAGCCCGGGGTATATTCTCGTCCGGGGAGCACTGTGTGGACGCTGCGATGGGGATGCCTGATGGTTGTTGGGCTGATTTGGCAGGGATTATTGCCTGGACTATCTCCTCTTGCCCACTGTCGTACTGTGGCTTCCTGGACAAGGCATCCACTAGGATGTTTTTCCCCCCTGGGATGTATTTCAACCAGAAGTTAAACCTCCAGAAATACAGCGCCAACCGGACCTGTTTCGGGGACAGCTTGCATGGGGCCTGGAGGGCCTCCACATTGTTGTGGTCCGTCCACACCTCAAAGGGGATACTTTCCTCCTCCAGTAAGTGCCTCCATGTCAACAAGGCCCACCAAACCGCAAATGCCTCCTTCTCCCATATGGGCCAGTTGCGTTTGGTGTCGTTTAATTTCCGTGACGTATACGCACATGGTTGGAAGTCCTCCTCCTTATTAACCTGTAGGAGAACCACTCCCACCGCCACCTCGCTGGCATCTGCCTACACTATAAAGGGTTCTGATGGGTCTGGGTGCTTCAGCACTGGCTCCTTCGCAAACAGGGGCTTCAACAGTTCAAAGGCCCACTGACAATCAGTCGTCTGTACGACTGGACACCCCGGATGGGGCTTCTTGGTTAGATGTTCTGTTCTCAACAGATTGATTAGCGGACATGCCACTCGGGCAAAGGACAATATGAACTGGCGGTAGAAATTAACAAACCCCAAAAAGCTTTGTAGCTGTTTCCATGTTGTGGGGGCTTGCCAGTCCAATACTGCCTTGACCTTAGTGGGGTCCATTTCCATGCCTTTTGGTGATATCCAGAACCCAAGATAGTCTAAGGTTCTTTTATGGAACTCACACTTGGAGAATTTTTTTTTATTAAAAAGTTTTATCAAATATTACAACAATTTTTTCCCCATCCCTCCTCCCCCCTTCCCTCCTCCACCCACCACCCATTCCCCCTCCCCCCTCTCCCTCCAACCCCCACCCCCCACCCCGGACTTCCCAGAGCAAATACAGGGTATAATATTTAACAAACATAAACTAAAATATGCTAACTTTCTGTAGGCTCTTAATTCCCTCTTGCTCTTTAACTCCCCTTTCAACTAACAAAACATAATTCAAAAAGAAAAAGTTGATTTCATTCATAAGCTATTTGAAGCTTTTTAGTCCAATATTTGTTTTGAATATAGTCAATCCATCTTTTCCATTCCGATATATATCTTTCATTTGAATGGTCCTTCAAATACGCTGAAATTTTGGCCATCTCTGCTAAATTCACTACTTTTAATGTCCATTCTTCAATAGTAGGCAAGTCTTCCTTCTTCCAATACTGCGCCACCAAAAGTCTGGCTGCTGTTATTAAATTTAAAATCAACTTAGTCTCTATAACAGTACAATCTGTAATTATACCTAACAAGAAGAACTGTGGAGTAAATTTTATCTTCTTTTTGAGAATATTTTGAATAATCCACCATATTTTTATCCAAAATGCCTTCATTTTTTTACATGTCCACCATATCTGATAATACGTGGCATCATCACATTCACATCTCCAACACTTGGGTTGCGCACTTGGATACATACAGGCTAGCTTTTTAGGATCTAGATGCCATCTATAAAACATTTTATAAAAATTCTCTCTTAAGTTTTGGGCTTGTGTAAACTTCACATTTCTAATCCATATTTTTTCCCACATTTCCATCATTATTGGTTCGTCAATATTTTGTGCCCACTTTATCATACAGTCCTTAACTAACTCCGTTTCTGAATCTATTTCTACCAATGCATTATACAACCTTTTTATATGCATTTGACTTTGATCTCTAACCTGTTTTACCAAGTTCTCCTCATTTTGCAAAATACCAATTTTCTGATCTTCTCTCCATCTAGCTTGCAACTGTACATATTGAAACCATGTTTGAATTATCCTTTCTTCCCTTAGTTGGTTCAAAGATTTTAGTTGTAGCATACCTCTTTCCTTGTTAAGAAGCTCTTTGTATGTAATCACATCTTGTTTTTGCTCTACACTTATATTCTCTATCGCGTGTCTGGGTATTGCCCACATTGGTAACTTCTCGTTTAATTTATACTTATACTTTTTCCAGACACGCAATAAAGCATTCCTTAATATGTGACTTTTAAAAGTCTTATCCACTTTCTTATCATATAGTAAATAAGCATGCCACCCGTAAACCAAATCATATCCCTCAATATTCAATATTCTTTCTTCTGTTGAGTTCATCCAATCACTCATTGCTGATAGGGCAGCTGCCTCATAATATAGTCTTAAATTGGGCATTTTGAGACCTCCTCTTTCACGTATATCCCACATTATTTTTTGTTTTATTCTCGGTCTCTTCCCTGCCCAGACAAAATTATTAATACCCTTCTGCCATATCTTCAAATTTTCATCTTTTTTAAGTATTGGTATCATTTGAAAAAGAAACAAAAACTTAGGCAAAACATTCATTTTTACTGCTGCTATTCTTCCTAACAAGGATAATTATAATTTTTTCCAATTTTCCATCTCTCTGTGTATTTTTTGCCACAATGGATCATAGTTATCCGTGAATAATTTCGCATTTGATGTCATTATATAAACTTAACTTAAAACTTAACCAAATACTTAACTTTTTTTACTATTTCAAATCCTGTTAATCTTTCTAATTCATCTTTTTGATTTGTAGTCATTTTTTTAGTTATTATCTTCGTTTTCCCTGCATTTATTTTAAATCCAGATACTTGCCCATATTGCTTAATTATATCCATTAAACCTACAACCGACTGTAATGGTTGGGTTAAAATAACAACCAAATCATCTGCAAATGCTCGTACTCTGTAATCATACTGCCTAATTTTAATTCCATTTATTTTGTCCGACCCACGTATCTTACTCAACAAAAATTCCAAAGTCAAGATGAACAATAATGGAGACAAGGGACATCCTTGTCTTGTTCCTTTTTCTATATTAAAAGTATCTGTTAAACTACCATTAATTATTATTTGTGCTGTTTGTTTCTGATATATTGCCTTAATAGATTGTGTAAAATATTTTCCAAACTGCATCTTTTCTATTATTTTCAATAAGAAATGCCAATTCAATCGATCAAATGCTTTATCCGTTATAGGAATATTCTCTTTCTGTAAGTATCTATCTACATCTATACTTTGAATTTTATCACTAGCATACAACCTCGTATAAAATTCTAAAAATGCTCTTTTAATCATGTTTTGCTGATAAACCTCTTTACCTTTATATTCTATTTTCTCTATGGTCTGTGACTTTTGTTTTTTCCTTAACAGATATGCTAACCATCTCCCTGGTTTATTAGCATTGCAAAAAGTATTATGTTTAGCATATTGCAAATTAGTTGCGACCTGATCTGCCATTAGCATATTAAATTGCCCTCGCAGTAAGTTAATTGCCTCTTTTATTTTCTTGTCTGCTGGGTTCAATATCAAAGCTTGTTCTTTTTTTTTTATTTCCTCTTCTAAGTCCTTCCTTTTTTTTTCCTGTTTACGTCTATTTTTTTTATTCAGATATATCAAAATACCTCTCATATATGCTTTGCTTGCATCCCAAACCATTTCTATAAATGTACCCTTATGCATATTTATAATAAAAAATTCTTTCATAAATTTTTTACATTCTTTTACATTTTCCTCATATCTAAACAGATTTTCATTTAATCGCCAAGACCTCTTAAATCCCATTCCATACTCTAATTCCATCCAAACTGGACTATGATCAGTTAAAACTCTTGGGCAGATCTTCGTTTTCTTCACCCTAGAAAAAAGATCATTAGTAATTAATATGAAATCAATCCTAGAGAAAGATTGATGTCTATCAGAGAAAAAAGTAAAGTCTTTTTCTTCAGAGTTCCTCTCTCTCCAGATATCTCTCAACTCCATATCATCCATCATTTCAAAAAATGATTTTGGCAATCTAGCACGCGTTGAGATATTTTGCAAGAGCCCCTTCTTATCTTTTTTATTTTTTTTTATTGAAAGGTTTTACAAAAAAAAACAAAAATTTTCCTCCCCCCCATATTCCCCCACCCTTTCCCTCCCCACATCCCACCCTCCCCCCCTTCTTATCTTTTTTAGTGTCCAAAACTCCATTCCAATCGCCCAATAAAATGCATGATTTGTAATCCCATTGTAGTAACTTGGAATGTAAAAGCTTATAAAAATTTTCCTGTTGTTGGTTCGGTGCATATACTCCAATTAAAAGTATTTTTTCTCCTTTTATTAAAAGTTCAATTGCTATAAAACTTCCTTGATCATCTGCTTCAATTAATTTGGCAATTAAGTCTTTTTTTAGGTATATAACTATACCATTCTTCTTCTCGGGAGCAGATGCAACAAAATGTATACCTAACCTTGCATTTATTAAATATTTTTGATCTTTACTTCTAATATGAGTCTCTTGTAAACAGATTACATCATTTTTAAACTGTTTCAAATAATGAAATATTTTTCTCCTCTTTTGTGGTGAATTTAGGCCATTAACATTCCAAGTCAGAAATCTAGTTGCCATTCTTGGCCGTCTGAAGCTTTTGGAGCATCTGCTGGAAATCTCCATGCATTTTACTTTTTGGTCTTGCTCCTTCCACTGCTTCTGTTTTTGTAGTTTCTTGCATCATCTGTAGTTGCTGCAGTCTTAATTCTTCTTGACGCTTGGCTGCCGCTCAGGTCTGTCTTTGATCCTTAGGTTCTTCTATTTTTCAAATACCTCCAAAGCTTGAACAGTAGTTGAAAGTTGTATTAAATCTTCTTGAGTAATCAAAGCTCCCCTTTGGGCCTGTGCCAGCAATTCTTCCTTCTCCCCCTTTCTTGCCCCCTCTGCTTCCGTCTTCCTTCTAGCTTCTGGGGACTGTGGGCAGCCTTTAGTACACTGAGTTAAGACAATATCTTTCTCCTGAATAGTTCACCACTAGTCCAGCTACTCCCATCTGTACTGTATCTGACAGTTTCTCAATTCTTCCACCAGAAAGGCATAATCCCTTCTGGCTCTCAACATTTTCGGGGGGATTTCTTTCAGTATTAAAACCTCCTGCCCCTGCACTTGAAGTTTATTTTTAAAAGTAACTTGTAGGATTTCATTGCGTATTCTCCTTGTTGTAAAATATACTACAATGTCTCTTGGTAGATGTTTCTGTCTGGCAACCCATGAATTGACACGGTAAATTTTGTTTATTTGCCATTCAAGATTTGCTTTTTGATCTCCCATTATCTGTGCAAATGCTTCTGAAAAGATCTCTCTTAAATTCTCTTGCTTATTTTCTTCAAGGCCTCTTATTCTCAAAGCAAATTCCATATCTCTATATTGTATCATTATCACATTGGCCTCTGCTCTTTCCATCTTATTCTGGACCTCTTTCATTTTATTTTCCAAGTTCTCATTAGACTGCTTAATTTCTTCCACTTTTTCATCTATTGCTTCAATATGGTCTGCGAGACCTTGAACTGCCATCTTCTCTAATTTCTTGATTTTGTTTTTGAATAATCTCTTTAATTTGAACTATCTCCTCAGCAACATCTCGAATTTTATCCTCAAACACCGAAGTAATTTATTTTTTCTGTAACAGAGGCTTGTGCTTTAAGGGCTTCCTGCAACATTTCAAGTGTTAATATTGGTGGTTCCGTTGGAACAGAGAGAGATTGCAATTTGGACGTTTGAGCTGGCGAGCTCCCAGCACTTTTGGGGGCAATAGTCTTTATTTGTTTTGAAGCCATTTTTAGTTTCCAATTTGAATTTATTCAGCAGCCAGAACAACAAATCCACCAAATCCAAAAATTCCCAGTCTTTAAATAATATCAATCCTTTTTTAAAAAAAATCACTGCTGTAGTCTTTTTAGTCTTTAATCTTCTTTTTTTTTTTTAAAGCAAAAATCTCTAATTTTGAACAGGGGCTACCAGCGCTAAACGAAACTTTCATTTTTAACTTTCGCTTTCACGCCCCATTAAAGCTCAATCACCATCTTGGTTTCACTTTCTCCCCTTAATGAGTCAGAAGGAAGTAATACACATTTGGAGTTAAAGTTCAGTACTTGCAAATCTGATCTCTCCTGAGTTTGCTCAGCCTGCTTCCAAATGATGTTTATTCCAAGCATTGTTTGCAGGGGTGGTCGTGGCGTCTTCTTCTGCTTAAAGCAGAAACGTCCTGGATCCGGAGCTCTGTCGGGCTACCAGGGAGCTCTGACCCTTCGAGCCCCAGAATTGTTCCTGGGGCTCCTTGGGGAGCTCTACCTACGCCCGTCTGCTCTCTTCCTCCCCTTTTCCCGAGGAGAAAGTTTTCAAGCCGCTAGACAGCTGATTTGCGCTGTTCTAGCAGCTTTACGAGATCGCGGGGCTGGTGCTCGCAAAAGGAGCGTCTTCGGCGCCTATGGTGCCACCAGAAGTCCCCCCACTTGGAGAATTTGACGTACAAGTGTGCGTTCAAGAGTTTCTGTAGCACTTGCCGCACCAGCTGGACGTGTTCCTCCATGGTTCAGGTGTATATGAGGATGCCATCTAAATAAACGAGTACCCCCCTTATACAAGTGTTCATGCAGGACCTCATTAATGAGCTGCATGAATACTTTTGCTGCTCCCTGCAGTCCAAAGGGCATCACCCAAAAGTGGTAACTCCCCGGGCGGCAATTAAAGGCTGTCTTCCACTCATCCCCGGCCTTTATCCTGACTCTGTAATATGCCTCCCAGAGATACAACTTGGTGAAATATCGGCCTTCTGACAACCGGGCCATCATGTCCTTTAACAGAGGAAGGGGTACAGGTGTTCCACATTGATTCTCTACATTGATCCCCTTAAGTCAACACACAAATACAACCCACAATCTTTTTTCTCCCTAAACAAAACGGGAGCCGCTACTCGGGACCTAGCTGGCTGAATGAAGCCCCTTTTTAGGTTTTTCTCAATGTAGGCTCTCATTTCAGCCAGCTCCTGTGGGAGTCATTGAATACATCTTGGGTTTTGGTAATGGCGCTCCGGGGATGAGTTCTATGCCACAATCAGTTGGACGGTGAGGCGGTAAGACATCACACTCCCTTTTGCTAAAGACATCCTGTAGGTTGGTGTATTCTCTAGGAAAGCTGGCTCCCCTCCAGCGTTGCACTGGGTTCAAGTGCTTCCCTTGTCGCAGGCCACCTCTGGCACATGGGGTAGTTTCTCATGGGGTGGTGGATTGTGCCCTAAACCTATCCTTAAATGTCAACAATCACCACCGCCATCATATTGTAAAGCCCCATTTGTCGAGCCAGGCTAGGCCCAGGACAATCTCCTGTGTTATTCGAGGGACCACTATGAAATGTAGTACCTCCCTATGCTGGCCGATTTCCAACACCACCTTTTTGGTAACATGTGTGGCTGGTTGGCCTCCCAAAAAAGACCCATCCATCTGCTCAAATCTGATTGGCTGGGCTAATCTTTGTAATCCCACCCCCAGTTCGGAGGTGACAGCCTCGCTCATGTGGCACCGGTTGCACCCTGAATCTATGAGGGCATTGCACCTCTGGCACCGGCATGCTTCTAACACCACCTGCACTACAAAGGGCTTGATGGGCATATAAACCATCGAATCAGCTTCCCTGTTGCTCTTGCTGGTGTCAGTGCTATCCATCGGAGCAGATACCTCTTCTCCTGGGGTTGACTGGACCCTCTGGTGTGTCCCACGGGACTTCTCTGGAATGGCTCTTGTACTCTTTCAGGTGGACCCTTGTTTCATGTAGTAGGGCCCAGGGATGCCTTGGGATCCCCCTCGGAGCATTCAGTGGCTCTGTGTCCTGGCTTCCCACAACAGAAGCATGTCATGGGCAGCCTTGTGGGTGAGGTCCTCTCTGTTACTGTCACAGGCGGCACCTGGCAGAGGAAGGCCAGGCTCCCGGGACGGTGCTGGCAAAACAGGGTGATGGTCACTGGCCTCATGGACTCCAATCCCTCCTCTGTCATTTGTCCCAAAACTCAACGTCCAGCTTCATCACAGCCTGGAACCAGGCCGCCAGCCTGGGGGCCAATCCTCGGCATGCACAGGCTTGCTGCAACATCCGGTCAAGCCTGGCCTTGAAGTGGTACACCACCAGCTGCTCAGGCCACCTTTCCAATGAGCCGCCTGAATTCCTTGATGTATTCAGATACAAGCCGCCCCATCTGCTTCACCTTCATCAGGTCCCCCTTGGCCTGCTGCACCCTGGTGTTATCCTCAAACTTCTCCTGGAAGGTGGACAGGAAAAGGCCCATGACCCCTAATTCTGCAGCGTGGTTGCTGTACAGATTGGCCACCCACTCAGTGACTTTCCCACCACCATGACTGCCACCATGACTGCCACCACCACCATGACCATATATCATTGGGATGTGTATAACCAGCTATATCTATCAAACTGGTTCAGCACCTGCCCAAGGAACAAGGCCACTTTCTCAGAGCTTCCATCAAACATCGCCCTCACTGCTGGAGAGTCCCATCTCCCCATGGATTTGGGGCTATGGCTTGTTGCTGGGCCAACTGGGAGGTTGGGTGTACGTCTCTCATAGCCTTGGGGTCTCTCGCCTCCCCCCACCACTGTTCGTAGGGGAACCTGGCTTCTCTTGTCACCTCAGGGTTTGGCCACTGGGCCACCCCTCCAGGCTTCTTCTGTGTGTCATATGGATGTCCCATGCCAGGCATCTTGAAATGGCAGGGGCCCCCCCTCTGGCAGCTGGCCCTTGTGAAGGGTGAGCCCAGGCCAGGCCCCTGCCAGACACTGCCACGGCCCTGCTCCCTAAAGCCATCCACCCCATACATCTCCTGCAACACTTCAATTGTTTGGTTGTCCACGGCCATGGAGTAACTCCAGTCATTGGAGATCCACCGCTCCCACCACTGGGTGAAATGTGCCCCCGATGGGGTGAGCAGCAGACCTTGGGGTGGAAGGGTCTGATAGTCCACAGTCCTGGAATTGCCCAACCACCAGTCCCTGGTTTCACCTTGTTCAGTCTCTGCCTGCAGGTGGCCATCCACAGGCTTCTGCCACCCTGAATGTTCCTTTGGCCTGACATCCACAGGTGCCTCCTCTGTTGGACCAGGTAGGGCCTCCAGTACAGTGACTTCCGTGGGAGCTACTGACTCCCCAAGATCAGCTGCCTCCTGTCACTGCGTTTTTGTATTTACCAGCTGAGCTCATTATTTCTGGACTGTCAGACTTTCCGTAGCTTGCCAAAATTTCTTATCAGTAACTGATACTACGCATGTCCGCATTCTTTCACATTGCTTCTCACTCTTTCCTTTGTTCTCTTGCCAGAAAGGTCCGGCTGAGAAATAGCTGGCACGAACTTTTGCAAAAATGTAACAATTAATTTTCTTAGTTAGTGAGGTGTTTTATTTTCTTTATAACAAATAAATGAGTTTTCTTAGAAGAAATATCTTTGGTTTTTGTTTTCTTAAAGTATAGTTGCAAGGAAAGGTCTCGATCCTCCCCTCGTAATCAGGGTGATTATCCCAAAAGCAGAATGGGATTAATCAACGCCCTGACACCTCCAACCCTGGCACCATACCTTCAGCCATGGTAGTTGTAAGGGAGCCCTAACAATTCTGTCAGGTTCCAAAAAGGAAGGAAAGAATCCAAACTCAAACCTGGTTTGTTACTTCTTGTTTTACTCCCCTTCTGGCACAAACTGACAATCACAAACTCAAAGGAATATCTTGCTAGGACTACTTGCCCGTGCTCCCTACCACCTTTTAAACACTAAGCACCACCCCACCCACTCATGTGCAGAGCTCCCTCCCACGTGCTCCGGAATTGAGAAGAAATCACCATCTGCCTGCTTTCAGGCCCATCCTCCTCAGCACTCTGCCCAATGAAGTCCTTAAGGGAGGACTGGTCATCAACTGAGTGGCCAATCCAGGACAGTCAAGGAGAGTGATGGCTGCCTCCCGGCTGCTGCTGCACCATCCTTGATGATGTCATCGCTGCGTGACCAACTCTCAGCTGTTCGGTGGCCACGTGGCCTGCTCCCAGCATGTACATGGCAGGCTGGCTCATCCCGGTGTTGCCAGTGTGTCTCCGCCTCCCGGTGAGGTGGGTCCTGGCTTGGCGGTGAGGCTGGCGGCTCCTGATGGGGTGGACAGCATTGGCTGGTGGTGGCTGGGTTGGCAGCTGGCCAGCGATTTCAGGGTAGTGGCTTCCCACCAAATGGCAGCTCTGGGCTGGCCAGCATGCCAGAGCTGACAGGAAAACTATTAAGCCTTAAAATATAGAAAGACCAGACTGGAATTTATAATACTGTGGAAAGTGACTTAAATCTTTAGATAATATCTTTTGATTACTGGAAGAATTTTATAAAGCAAAATGAACTTTTTGACTACTTGACAATCAGCTGTTAATATCTTTCACTTCAATGCTGAAAGTTAGAACTGGGGTGTTACCTACTGGTGAAAAAAAGATATTATACTATTACATAGCTGGGAAAGACCTTGAAGGAACCCAGGATTGATAAGCAGAAGGTAAATAACACCTGGAAGATTGTTTTCTTGTTGCTTGGGACTAGGCAATGTTTCCTTTTTGGAACTTGCTAAACTTGGTGGATTATAAATACTGCTGGCTTTGCGAAACGGCTTGGAGACTGAGAGAACTGGTCTTTTTTTTTTACTCTTAGCTTACAAATACTTTTGAAAGAGTGGGACTCAGTGGAATAGCTTGGAACTGTTTAGAGATTATGTGAAGTGACCTTTTCATTTACTGGATTGAATAACAGTGATCCTGGTGGATTTACACCAACTTTAGCAATCTCCAGGCCATTAAAGCAAAGACCAATAGATGCAATGTCACAACAGGGAAAAACAAATAGATTTCAAAAAGAAATAAAATGGATGCTTCAATCTATCCAGGAAGCTATGACAAAGAATTACAACGAGATGAAAAAAGACCTGGGGAAGATCAAGAAACAGATGCACAACATGGTTGTGCGATTAGGAAACCCTCAGCAAATGACAACAAAAAATGAACAAAGAACCCAAATAATAGAAGAGAAACCAGAAGGAGCGGAGGAAAAAATAGAGGAGAAAAATCAACAATGGATACAAGCAGATAAAGATCTGGAAAGGCTAGTAATCATTCCTGAAATGAGAAGGTAGCTTACTCTTTAAACTGTCAAAATATAGAAGAGGAGAGAGAGGAAGATTTCCCAGAAGTGATGGAGTTGTGGGTTATGGGCTCCACATAGAAGTCATAGTGCTAACAGTCTCAGTCTTTGATATGATTTATCTAAACTAACAAAATTTCACCAGGGTTGACTGTGTTTAACTTATTTTTTTATCCATTTTGATTTATTTATTTTAGCTTTTATTTTATTGCTATGTTTTTCTTTATATAAGGTTAGTTAATGACTGAAATAAAACTGATTGACTACAGTTTGTCTCTTAGGCAAATAATGTAGATTACAAAATATTGTTCTAGTCTTTGCTATTTCTTTTAATATTAATTGATGCTTCTCACTATTAAATTATGTAAAGTTTTTATGTAAAGTTATGTAAAGCATTGAAGGCATTTTTTATTGCTAGAACTGTGTATTTATATATTTATTTAACACCAAGACAGGGAACTGGTGGCACTCCCAGATGTTTCTGACATACAATATCAACCTCAGATGAGAATAGCCAGCAGCTGTAGTTTAGCAAAAACATGGACACCCCAAAATCCCCTATGCCTGATTTAGCCATTTGTTTTCAGAAGACTTAGATTATGTCATTAGGAATAACTTTTTTATTGTATCTCCACATTCTAGAATGTTAAGTGGGATATCGATGACAATCTGATGAGCCATTCCAGTTATCCTGCTCTACTGACTTTGAAGAGTGAAGGCAACCAGCAAGTGATGCTTCAGTCTCTGAAATTGATGGTTCAGCATGTTTTGGAACAGAAAAAGAAATTGGAAGAAGAGCTACAGGACTTTAAAGAGCAGATTGAGGAAGCTGGGTTCTCTTCCATTTCTCAGCTAAAGTAAGCCAAACTGACCTCAGAAAATATCTGGGCATCCAGCAGTCTAAGTTCTTATCAGGAGGCTCAATACATTTCACTATAGAAACAAAAACTATTAGACTTGCCCCAGCTTGGGTCCTTAGGAAAGAAAGACCCTCAACTCCATTTAGTTGGAATGATAGGTACTTTTACTGAAGTTAAGGGGTTGCAGCAAAAGAAAGGCTAGAGATGAATATTCCTATGCAAAGGTTACACTTTCCCCCTGTCCTCAGCTCTCCCTTTTGACCAGTTCATTAATGTCCAATAGCATTCCATTCAGATGATTTGAAAATGGCTTGGCTGTTTGGTGCAACTCAATGCCGTTTCACATTCTGTTCTCAGGCCAGGTGTCTTTTTTTTTTAAAGTTTTTTTTATTTTTATTTTTCATAAACATACACAAACGTACAATCTCTTAGCCATTATTAATCATACATATTATCTTTTGATTTTCATATTTGTTCAGTCTTCCTTCTAAAATTTTAAAGTATGCTCGGGGTTGCTCTTCTACCATTCCATATCTTCCTTATTTCACAACAACCCTTCCTCTCCTTCTCCCCTCTTTCCCTTACCTTCCTTCTTCTATTCTTTTCCACTTTCTTCTGTCCTCCTCTTCTTCTCCTTCTCTACTTCCCCTTCCTTTCCCCCACTCCTCCCCTCTTCCTCCCTTTCTAACCTACTCTCCTACTCTTGTTTCCCCTTCCTTTCTTCCTCTCCTTTTCCCTTTCTTCTGTCCCTCATGTGACTGGGTGGGCGTGGCCAATCTAGCAGTCCATTTTGCCAATTTAGCAGTCCATTAAACAATACACACAAATTAAACTTTAATTTGTTTTGTTCCTGGGGGTGTTTTATTTGCTTTTGTTTGCATATTGCTCTTTTGGTTGATTTTTCTTTTTACTAGATCATTTTTTAAGTTGTTCAGTAGTCTAGTGGTCCACTTCAGGAAACTCAGTTTTGCAGCAATTCTCAGCCCCAAGGAGCTTACAATGAACAAGTCCCCCCCCCCCACCGCTCTTTCTTTCTCTATCTCCTTTCCACTGTTTGAGCCCCTCTGGAGAAACTAAGATTTCAAGTACAACTAAAGTTTAGCTCTCAGGTACGTTCAAAGACTTTTACCTGTTATATCAAAGGAAAGAAAAGTGTGCTAGAAGAGCAAATGGGAGGGGAAGAGAAACCAGGACATGGAATGCTTGATGGGTACAGAGATGAGACTGGTTCCTGGGGCATCTTCTACAGGATCCCCTTCAACTCTGGCAGTGCCCTGGGATACTTCGCTGAATTCCATTCCATTCCATTCCATTCCATTCCATTCCATTCCATTCCATTCCATTCCTTTCTATTTCATCCTATTCCCATTCCCATTCCATCCTATTGTTATTGCTGTTCCATTCCATTCCATCCTATTCTGTCCTATTTCCATTTCATTCCATTCTATTTGCATCACGGCAGTCTCAATCCACTTTTGGAATCTCGCTGGCTGCCCTGGAGCTTCCTCTACACATACCGAATGCATGCAACAGGCTCAGACAAGGGCTCCGCACGTCTGGCAGGCAGGATTGGACCAGGCAAGCATCGCTTGGAGCAGATCTGGCAAAGAAGCCCCAAGGTAGAGGCTGATCTGCCAGCCAACCAGTCCTTCCTGCCTCCCTTTCCAGAATCCATATCTTGAATAATGATCTACTATGCTCAGAATATAGCAGGCACCTCCTATGCTAGGTTTTTTGGGTCCAATTAGGTCTACAAACACTACCTCTAATGGATTTTTGGTTTTAAAACCATTAACACGGTTTGCTGGTGTAACCCTACTTTTCTGCTGACTACAGGCATTGCAATTTAGATATTTACTACATGCTTGTAGTTTTATCCCTTCAGATAACTGAACTGTTTTCTTTAACGTCCTAAAATTTAAATGCCCAAGTCTCCGGTGTAACAGATTAATACATTCATCATGTGGTTTAACATTCTTATAAACAGACTTAGACTTAGCCACCAATACTGGGTTATCCCTTAAAATAAATAAATCATTTTCTAAACTTGCAGTTACAACCTTGCCATCTTTCTCAATAAAACACTTATCATTTTTAAATGTTACTGTAAACCCAAATTGCAGTAATGATTTAACAGATAATAAATTGAATTTTAACCCAGAAATATATAACATAGGCAATGGTTCATTACTAAATGACCAATGAGCAACACCCACTCCAGCTACCTTAACCTTCCAGCCATTAGCTAGTTTAACATGTTGGTTACTCTTCTCCATTTTAACAAAAAAATTTCTATTTCTAGAAATAGATTGAGAAGCACCAACAATTGGTGTTGGTGGTTGTCAACAACCCAACAATCCTGGTTAACATCAGTAATTGAACTGGATATAGCTAAATTACAACCCTTCTTGGGTCTAGTATTGTCCCTAACAGACATTTTCTTATTCTTACAATACTTGGCTATATGCCCTTTAGCCCCACAAGCAAAACAACGTTTTACAAAATAGGCAGTTGAATACATTTTTTTCTTCTTTTGGTTGTTGCATTCTCAACTGATCCCTTTCTTGTCTTCTTTTGGATTCTTCCAATAACCTACCGATTATGCCAGCCAATGTCAGTTCATCTCTGGACAAAACCTCTAACGAAGAAACATAGTTATCATAACTATTGTCCAAAGAAGAAAGAATTATATAAACTTGTTGTAGTTCTGAGAAAACAAGTTCCTTTTCATGCAGCTCCTGGAAAATTCTGGTCATGGATTCCAAATGAGCCATCATATCTCCACCTTTAAGAAGATGTTGTTTAAATAATCTCCGTGTGAGATAAATGTTATGTCCTTATATGGGCACCCGCCGGGGATTGGCTAATCCTCCGGCGGGAGATTCAAATAACTGTCAGTGGGCGGCTGAGTCTGCCGGAGCGTATAAAAGGAGCTCCGGCAGCCCAGCCGCTCGTCTTTTTCCTGTGCTTGAATAAAGTACTGAACTGGACCAGAGCTGGTCGCGTCTTGCTTCCCTGCGCCGATCTAACACTGGCGACGAAGGAACTGAACCAAGCGACGAACCTCGTAGCACAAGCCAACCTCAGAGAGCTAAGTCACTGAGAACTGAGTCACTTCGTAGGGATTTCCAGAGGCATGGCATCAGCTGAAGTCACTTTGCCAGCCCTCGCTCCATTCCGCCCAGGGAAGGACAAGTGGAAATCCTACGTGGTCAAATTTCGGCAATACCTGAGAGGAAACAACATCAGGGATGCCGATGATGACCGGAAAAAGGGCATCTTCTTGGCTAACTGTGGATCCGAAGTCCTCGATATGGCAATCGATCTCGTTGCACCACGAGACATCGAAGAAGTACCATGGACGGACCTGCTGCAGATCCTGGAAGAACACTACGCCCCAACTGGAACACCAGTGGCGAACCGTTTCACCTTCCATCAGAGGGATCAAAAGGAAGGTGAGACCATCAAAGAATTTGTGGCCGCCCTGCGCCAAATCGCAGCCAGCTGCGAGTTCGATCACGTGGACAACGCCATCGCTGACCGCGTGGGTTTCGGCATGAGGGACAGAGGCCTGCAAAAGAAATTCCTGAGCAGGAAGAAACTCGTGCTCAAGGATGTGGTGGAGGAAGCCACCGCATCCGAAATCTCGGAGAGAGCGGCTGCCGCAGTAAGCAGAGCAAAGGGAATCCACAAGATTCGCTCCACAACGCAATCATCAACTGAGGATTCCACAGCTGGATCAGAGTCGGAGGAGGAATCCACCGTACACAAGGTATCCAGACCCCCAAGGCGGGAAACCGCCCAAAAAAGTTACAAGGGGGAGCGCTGTGCCAGCTGCAGAGGGGACCACGCCAGAGCCAGCTGCAAATGGAGAGACCTGAGACCCCTGCGCTCCAGGCTGGTGGATTTCGGAGGAAACCACATCGGAGTCCTGGGAAGAGCCTCGCTCCACGTGTCTTACCAAGAATTCCAAGGCAACCTCCCCATCACCATCGTCGAGCACGACCGCCCAACCCTGCTAGTCATGGAGTGGTTCAAGCCACTAGGGCTCGGAATAGTAGGGGTTAACCAAATTCGTCAGGACGAACTCGACACCCTCCTCGAAGAGTTCAAGGAAGTCTTCGACGGTAAGCTGGGGAAATTTGTGGGGAAGCCCATTTCCTTTAATCTTGATAAGACAATTACTCCCATTAGGCTTAAGCCCCGCAGAGTTCCGTTTGCCCTGAGGCCCAAAGTAGATGCTCAGCTAGATAAGCTGATAGCCCAGGGCGTGTTGGAACCAATCGATCATGCAGCATGGGAGACACCCATTGTGACCCCCATGAAGCATGATGGATCTGTGCGCATCTGCGCCGACTATAAATGTTCGATTAATAAGGCCCTGTCGCAGAGCGCATACCCAGTCCCAGTGGTGCAACATCTGCTGCATTCACTTGGGAGTGGGACTATATTTGCAAAACTGGACCTGGCCCAGGCTTACCAGCAATTGCCAGTGGATGAAAAAACTGCAGAGGCGCAAACGATTGTCACCCATAGGGGCGCATTTAAGTGCAACCGCCTCCAATTCGGAGTCAGCGCAGCCCCAGGCATTTTTCAATCAATGATGGAATGCCTTCTCCAAGGCATTCCAGGGGTGGTGCCGTACTTTGATGATGTGTTGATCTCCGGGCACTCAAAAACCCAGCTGCTTGAGCGACTTAAACAAGTTTTGCAGCGCTTCAAGGAGAAGGGGTTGAGAGTAAGGAGGGACAAATGCATCATCGGAGTCCAGGAGGTCGAGTTCCTGGGCTATCTCATAGATGGCACCGGCATCCACCCCACCAAAGCTAAAGTCAGGGCAATCCACGAAGCTCCAGCCCCCAAAAACAAAGCCGAGCTTCAGGCATTTTTGGGATTGCTAAATTTTTATGCGGTGTTCCTTAAACAGAAGGCAACAGCCGCTGAGCCACTCCATCGATTGCTGGGGAAAGCGGTCCCGTGGAGATGGGGGACAGAGGAAGAAAACGCCTTCAAAACCATCAAGGGGCTCCTATCCTCCGACAGCGTGCTGATCCAGTACCACGAGACGCTTCCTCTGCTGCTGACCTGCGACGCTTCACCATATGGGATTGGCGCAGTCCTCAGCCACCAGCTCCCCAACGGATCAGAAGCACCCATCGCCTACTTCTCTAAAACGATGTCCAGCACCGAGAGGAATTACAGCCAGCTGGACAAGGAAGCCTTGGCCATTGTGGCTGGAGTCAGACGTTTCCATGAGTACCTATATGGCCGGAACTTCACGGTCATCACGGACCATAAGCCACTCTTGGGACTATTAGCGGGTGACAAACCCACACCCGGCTACATGTCGCCCAGGATGACACGCTGGGCCATCTTCCTTGCCGGGTATTCATACAAACTCATTCATAAGCCCGGCAAAACCATCGGGAACGCAGATGCCCTGAGTAGGTGCCCATCCAAAGAGCCAGTAGAAGACCCCGCACCCACCATAAGCCTCCTCCACATTGACGCCGACAGAGACTGCCCAGTGACGTCAGCAGATGTGGCCAGCCACACCCAGAGGGACCCCATACTCAGGCAAGTGAGATCCTGGGTCCTGCGAGGCTGGCCAGCAGAAAAACCGGCAGAAAAGTTCAGCCCCTTCGCACGGAAGCAACAGGAGCTGTCCACCATGAAAGGCTGTATCCTATGGGGAGACCGGGTGCTGATTCCCAGCGCTTTACAGAAGAAGACGCTCGAGACGCTCCACAACGGACACCCGGGCATCGTAAGGATGAAAGGACTGGCACGGAGTTACGTCTGGTGGCCATCCCTGGACAAGGACATTGAAGAGTGGGTCGCCAGATGTGACCCGTGCCAAGAGGTACGTCCCGCCCCCGCCCAAGCCCCAGTGTCAGAATGGGAGATGCCCAGCAGCCCATGGGCACGGATCCATATTGACTTCGCGGGTCCAATGCAGGGGCACTACCTCTTAATTGTTGTGGACGCTTTCTCCAAGTGGCTAGAGGTCATCCCCATGGCATCTACCACTTCCGAAGCCACCATCAGGGCACTCAGGTGCCTATTCGCAACACACGGGCTGCCGGATGTCCTAGTCTCTGACAATGGCCCACAGTTAACATCCAAGGCCATGGAAGAGTTCCTGGCGGGACAGGGCATCCGCCACGCCCTCACCGCATTTTACAGGCCAGCTGGAAACGGTCAAGCGGAACGCATGGTGAGACTCACCAAGGAGACGCTCACCAAGATGGGTCCGGGCGACTGGCAAGAGAGGATCGACAACTTCCTCCTTACACAACACATCACCCCGCATGCCACCACCAAGAAGAGCCCAGCTGAGCTACTGATGGGCAGACGCCTGAGGTCACCCCTGGACCGGCTGCACCCCCAGTATAACCCCAAAGTGACAGCAACGGCCAGCCGGCCGCTCCACGCCTTCGCCATAGGAGACCCGGTGTTTGCGCTTAACTTCAACGGCTCTCCGAAGTGGCTAAAGGGGAGAATAGAAAGCTCAACCGGCCCGAAGTCCTACCGAGTCGAGCTGGAAGATGGACAGGTCTGTAGACAGCACATCGACCAGCTTCGGAAAAGGTGGAGGGGATCGGAAGGAAACCAGCCTGACGAGGTAGGCCTACCACACCCCGACGAGGTAGGCCTACAACACCCCGACGAGGTAGGCCTGCCACACCCCGGCAGAGCAGACCTACAGCACCCCGGCGAGGTAGGCCTACAACACCCCGACGAGGCAGGCCTACAACACCCAGGCGAGGCAGGCCACCGACACCCCGACGAGGCCGGCCAAGCACATTCCCATGCACTCACCCATCGGCGATCCAGAGCGGTAGACCGGGACC
The DNA here is from genome assembly GCF_059756535.1 of Pantherophis guttatus. NCBI lineage: Eukaryota > Metazoa > Chordata > Lepidosauria > Squamata > Colubridae > Pantherophis > Pantherophis guttatus. The sequence continues at coordinate 112,922,159 of NC_142065.1, read as the reverse complement.
TGTCACAAGAGGGATGGCATCCCCAACCCGGCAAGGTGGGCATCCGCCACTCCATGGAGAGGGACTGCCACAACAGTCAAGGGGCAGACCGGGACCCACCCAGGGAGGGAGGATCGCACCCCTCCAGTGACAAGGACCAACAACGGCCCTGCCAGGGAGACCAACGCTCCAGGCAAGTAGACCGGGGACAACCACACGGGGGAGGTGCACTACACGCAACCCAAGCCGGCCAGCGACCGACCGGCAAGGGAGACCCCAACCAGCATCCAGACCGGGTCGACCAACACCAACCCTGCAAGGTCGACCAGCACCACTCCAGCAAGGAAGGCGCACACCACCCAGACCAGGTCGAACAGCGCCACCCCAGCGAGGTCGGCCAGCACCAACCCTGCGAAGCCAACCAGCTCCAACCCAGCCGCGGAGATGAACACCACCCCGGCGAGGTTGACCACACGGGACAGCAACAGCGACGGGAGCCATGGAAGCCCAACGAGACACCCACGGACTTACCGGGTTTCGGACGGCACCCACCGGACAGCAGCGATGTCCCGCCGCGAGGTTCCAGATTCTACAGGCGAGGGAAGGACCAGCGACTCCAGCGCGAACTTCCAGATGTTGCGGCCGGAGGTGCTGGGACGGATCCCGCACGCTCGACGGCCGGAGCCCCGGCCACCCCCACCGGGGAGCCGGGAAGGACAGGAGCTTCGCCTGCACAGGCCGGCGGCGAAGCTCAGACTGAACTGCGCAGGTCATCTCGGGCAAGCAAGCGCCCCGCCTACTTGCGTGACTTTGTAACGTATATTAACTGTGATGGACATTTTTCAGACTAAGGGGGGAGGAGTGTTATGTCCTTATATGGGCACCCGCCGGGGATTGGCTAATCCTCCAGCGGGAGATTCAAATAACTGTCAGTGGGCGGCTGAGTCTGCCGGAGCGTATAAAAGGAGCTCCGGCAGCCCAGCCGCTCGTCTTTTTCCTGTGCTTGAATAAAGTACTGAACTGGACCAGAGCTGGTCGCGTCTTGCTTCCCTGCGCCGATCTAACAATAAATATGAGCACCCACAGAGTCACGAACATATAGTCTCTTCAACTTGGTCCAACACCTAGCAGCAGACTCTTCACCACGAATATGGACAAGCTGCTGGTCACCCAGTGTTAGTCCAATAATGCAAAGAGCTAGTTCATTGTCTCTGTTAAACTTGGCTATTTTCTTCTCATCTTCCTCATCAGCAGGATTCCATGCTGTTACATCCGGTGGATTATTAACTACTTCCCACAGTCCTTCTCTACGCAAAAGTAGACTACATGTTGCAGACCAGGATACATAGTTTGTTCCATCCAGCCGGGTTATCAAGGAAAAATTTGCTGCTTGTTCTAGTGCCATCTTCACTTGGCTTGTATATCATAAGCACAGTTTGTACTATTCACATCAACTCTCAGTTTAGCTTTTAACAATCCCTGTTAGTTATGGTTGGCTCTGGGCCCATAACCAATGTTAAGGATATTGTTGTTGTGTTACCAACCAGCAGAGTAAATGCACAAGGAAACATTGCTGAGAGCAATGAATAAGAGATATGCAAACTGGTTTATCAAAAGCTTACTTTATAGTAGAAAAACAGTCTCATAGTCTTTAAACAAATTCCAAGTCTTTGCCATTTAAATCAGTCCAGTAGTTACAGAATCTTCTTACCCAACAAACAGTAGTTGGTTAGAATAACAAACTCACTCTGGTTCACAAACCACGATGGTAGCAGATCCATCAAACCATGATTAGCAGATAGCAACTCCTCACAATGGTAGCATATCACATCAGCTTCATACACAATGGCAGCATATCATAGCAGCAACTGAACACGTTTCAATACCTTGCTTAAATACTCTCACAACCAGTCATTGCCTAATTACAGCATGACTCAGCATTAAAGCCTTAAAGTTACACAATAGATATTCATATTAAAGTCACAGAACACATATATTGCCTGGACAACTTGTTAGTCTCAAACCATATCCTAACACTTATTATCAGGGGATGTCTTATTTTGGGAAAACAGGGTAGTTTAACAATGAGTCTAACAAGGCCCTTAGCTTAACTAAGGGAATCAATAGTTCTAGAGGCAGGGTGACTGGCTCGATCGGCCCACTTACCAGGGGTCATCTTTGAAGTCACTGTTGGATGGCACTGGGTCCTCTTCCGATGGATCGGAGTTCCCCCTCCAATCTTCTGGGAGGGTAGTACACTTCTCACAAGTCCAGTTTACATACGATTTTCCCTTTTGTGAGCTAAAGCAAATTTGTCTTTCATAAGAGGTAGGGTAGGGTTTTCAACACATATTTCATAAAGCTTGCAGTAATCAACACATAGACAAAGGGACCTGTCTTTCTTTTCCCTAAAAAGCACTGTGGTGACCATGTGTGATCTTGCCAGTTGTATAAACCCCCGCTTTATGTTTTTGTCTATGAATGTCTGGAGCTCCTTAAGCTCCTTCAGGATCATGGAGTACAACTTAGGTTTGGGTAATTTGGCCCCCAGCAGTGTCTCTATGGAGCAATCTGTGGGACAGTGAGGGGAGAGTGTCTCCAAGCCCTTCTCGCTGAAAACTTCCTGCAAGTCCCAATATTCCTTAGGTATCTGGAGGTTGGGCTTGGGCCATTCCCTCATCACGGCCCCATTTCCCTTGTCATCTTTTTGCCTAGTGGTGCAGGGTTAGACATGGACAATCTCTTCTTGGGTACCCCTTAAGGTACCCTTCATCAAATCTTTAACTTGACAACATCTACTCCCTCCAGGGCTGGTTCTTGGACCCTCAGGGCCAGCTTCCCCAGTTTCTTAGTGGGGCCTGATGAGCCTTTTGAGTTGGGCATGTGGCTTGGCAATCAGTGGCTTGATGCTTCTTTCCCACACTTGAAACAGCCACTGGAGCATTGGTATGAGATTGGCTCACATCCCACTTGCTTCAGGGCCTCTTTTTTATGGGAGGGACTTTCTCCACCCATGGCTGGGGCAGTTTCGGGATCGGACTAAGTCAATCTCAAGCCAGGACATACCATCTATGGAGGGTGTGCGGGGATGCAAGTGTTGTAGACATCAACATTCAGCCCATCCTGGAGACAGTATCAACATATCCTGTGGCTAATCAGTCAACCTGCATGCCATGTCTCAGAATTCCTGGGTGTAGGCTACTACTACAGTCATCAGCCCTGGCTTATAAATCTTGATCCTTGTTCTTGTTTTGTGATTGGCAAGGTGACTCTTCAAATCATTTTCAGAGCACTGTCATGAAATTGTCAAAATAGTGCAGCTGCAGGGCATCATCGTTGTGAAGGTTGACCATCCATTCCACTATAGTTCCTTCCAGAGTCATTGTCATGCACTGCACTGTGGCCCCTTCAGCTGGAAGATTGGCTCCATATAGGTCCAGACTTGGGCCAGGAAGAACTCTAATTGTCTTGGATCGCCACTGAACTTCATTCCCAGGGCTGGTGGTCTGTGATTCCTTCTTCTTTGTGGGGCAGCCCAGGCTGGTGGCAGTGGCAGGGCTGCTGGACTGGGTGCTGGCTGTGGTGATGGAGCCAGTGCCAGTGCTAGAGGTGCGGGTGCTGTAGCAGATGCAGCAGTGGGCGCAGATGCACCCTCGCCTGCCAGTGTGCTGCTTGGGTGACTGGTATGCCATCTGAGCTAGGCCTTCACATGTGCAGAGGTTGTCAAATGCACCCCTCAGGAATTCAATAGCTTGTTTCACCAGTGCGCCATCATGATCCATTTCACCCAGGGTCACTTCATCTTCAATCTCCATGAAGATTCTCTCTGGCAGCTCCTGCGACTTCCCCATGTGAGGGTCACTCCAGAGAGTTTTTCCTCCCACTCATCCTTTTTTCTGATTCCCAGCAACCATCTAGTTCTCACAGGCTTCCACCTCTCCCAGCCATCTATAGGGGAATCCCCTCCATGAGGTCTCACCATAGCCACAGCCTCCCTCCAGGGTTTGATCCCCTCCTGGTCAGTCTTGTGAGCTGACATCTGTTGCATAGTCCCTACAGTAGATGTGCTTCTCTGGGTTGACCGCTGTCACAGATCTAGCCTAATGTCAGGCTTGCCCTAGCTTAGATTCATAGAAAAGAAAGACCCTCAGCTCCATTTAGTTGGAATGATAGGTTTTTTTACTAAGGTTAAATAGTTGCAGCAAAAGAAAGGCTAGATCTGAATATTCCCATGCAAAAATTACACTTTTCCCCTTTCCTTTGCCCTCCTCCTTTGACCAGTTCATCAATGTCCAATAGTGTGCTGTTCAGATGTTTCAAGAACAGCTTGGCTTTTTGGTGCCACTTGATGCAGTTCCACATTCTGTTCTCAGGCTAGGTGTCCTTGAAGAAGATGAGTATATTCCAGTCTTGCACCTCTGGATTCTGTTAAGACTGTCTCTCTCCCCCTCCCACTGTCCCATGGTCAGGTCAACTTCAGGGTTGACACCCACCCTTTATCTTTACATTCCCATCATTACTACTCTACATTCCCTTGCCCCTTCTCCCCCTCCCTTGCATTTTATGACATGATGCCAGCAAAGTGTAGAAACTGCAGATGGCAGATCTGACAAAAACATTATTATATGGGGGGTGGGGAAAATCTGCATTAAACAAAAACTATGGCAGATCTGCCTAAAAAGATCTACATTAAGCCAGCCAGTAATGCTTTTGTTCTTATAGGAATATTGATTCAAGATTTCTTAATTCTTTCTAATTGTACATTTTTTCCTTTCTTCACACAAATTAGCCACAATAAAAGTACATCTGACAAAAAAAATTTGGACAGGATAAAGGAAAGTCCTCAATAATCACAATCCCTATGTTTGATGCAAAAACAGCACCAGCTACTCAAATGGAAATTTGAGACTGTGCATACAGTAGTGGCCAAAATTGTGGAAACTTTTTGGGAAAAGTGTATTTTCTAAAACTAGCTAATAACACATTTTTTTTTAAAAAAAGTACCATAAAATTATATATCAATGGAAAGATAATTTAATCAAGAATGTAATGCAATAATGTTTATGAAGGATTTGCTATTAGAATAGCAGTTACAGTATAAAGAAGAAACGTGAAACTTGTAGAAAAAACGACATATACAAAAATTATCACCATAGAAAAAACAAGATATACAAAAATTATCACCATGTCAATTAATATTGGGTAACCTTTAGCATCAATTACAGCCTTACAACGTCTTCCCATGGAGTGAACCAAGTCTTTTAGTTCTGCAGCTGTTATAATGTGACACCAAGGTTGAATGATTGCTTCTATTAACTGAGTTTTATTGCTGGGTTGCTTCTGACTAACAAGTTTCTTTAGTCGGCTCCATAGATTTTCAATTGGATTAAGGTCTGGGCTATTCCCAGGCCATTCCAGCAGTGGAATAAGATTATCTTGAAACTCCCCCCCAAAAAATAAATGGTGTTATTAGCCATCAAACCTCAAAAATACACTTTCCCCAAAAGGTTTCCACAATTTTGGCCACTACTGTACATATAACACAATAAATGTTTGAAGTAATTATTATAAAAAATAAAATGCATGTTTATATAATGCTTTCTTAAGGAGCTAAGTTGTTTCTCTGGAAATCTGAAGTAAAGTTAAAAAGAATTTATGAAAAATGACAACCCACAAGGTGTTCAGGTTTTGTAAATAAACCAAGCCCATGAACCAATGAGAAGGCAGAGAAATTTGATTACAATAGACATGACATGTTCAAAATGCCTTCCTTTCTTCCTCACAGAATTATAGGATTGAAAGGGACTTTGGAGGCTAGTCCAACCCCCTGCCCAGTGTGTGAATCCTCATACCATTCTGGACAAATGGCTATGCAGGCTTGAAAGCTTCCAGTGATGGGGCACCCATCTCTGGAAGGTTTTTACACTGCTTAATGGCTCTCCTTAATTCAAGTTTTATTTACCGCACTATAAATGGTTTCCACTCATTGGTTTTTTTATTTATCCCTGGGTATCCTGAGGGGTTAAAGCCACACCTTCCTCCTTGTGATATACTGAGTATTAAAAGACTCAGTATAAAAAGATCATGTCACTTTTTAGCCTGCTCTTCTGAAAAACGAAACATAGTTTACGTATAGTAGTTAGTTCATTTCACTGCTAGATTTTAGCTTCCAAGTACTTTATCATCTTTGTTGCTCTTTTCTGCACTCTTTCTAGTTCTTCTGTATCATTTTTGCACTGTGGTGACCAGAACTTGACACAAGTATGGTCTAATCAGTGCAGTATAGAGCAGTATTATCATATTCCATGATCTTGACACCGCACCCTATTGATGCAGTCCAAAACTGCATTGGCTTTTTTGGGAGCTGTAGCACATTCCTGGTTGATCCTTAATTTGTAGTCTACCAAGACCCTCAGTTCTTTCTCACAAGTATTGATAAACCAGGTACCACCCATCTGTAGATCTGGTTTTTCTTGTCTACATGTTACCATTGAATATTTTATTGGATAGACCCAATGTTTAAGTTTATCCAAATCTTTTTGAATCTTGAGTCTATCTTCAGATGTATTACCAATTACTACCAGTTTTATGCCATCCATAATTTTTACAAACATGCTTGTTTTCCCTAGTGTCAGTCATTTTTGAAGAAGCTGGACCAGGGGTGAAATTCAGCAGGTTCTGACAGGTTCTGGAGAACCAGTAGTGGAAATTTTGAGTAATTCGAAGAACCGGCAAATACCACCTCTGGCTGGCCCCAGAGTGGGGTGGGAATAGAGATTTTGCAGTATCCTTCCCCTGGAGTAAGGTGGCAATGGAGATTTTGCAGTATCCTTCCCCTGCCACACCCACCCGCCATGCCCACAGAACTTGTAGTAAAAAAAATTGAATTTCACCACTGAGCTGGACAATACTGGATGGAGGGTCCACTAAATGTCTCCCTCTATTATTAATAAATCCATTAATAATCACATGTTAACTATACTTGTTCAACAGATTGTGAATCCATCTGATAATGGGATAATCTATTCACATTTTTCCAATTTATCGAGAAGGAGACTATTATTTTATCAAATGCCTTACTGAAATTGAAGTATACTGCATCTATAGCATTCCCTTGGTCCACTAATCTAAACATCTTGTCTAAAAAGACAATAGACAAATTACAAGCATTAACATTCACATATGTATAGGCCAGTGGTGAAATCTAAAATTTGTTACTACTGATTCTGTGTGCGTGGCTTGGGGGGGGGGTAATGTGACTGGGTGGGCATGGCCAATTTTTTTTTTTTTTACTTTTAAAACCATTTTTTCTACAACAAGGTTGTAAAAAAATGCTTCAAAAGGCTCTGACGATCCCAGCTGAGTTGCCTGATCGGCAGAGACTTTTTTCTTTTAAATGACGATCAGGCAACTCAGCTTGGATCGGCAGAGGCATTTAAAAGAAAAAAAGGGTTTTTTCCTTTTAAATGCCTCTGACAATCCAAGCTGAGTTGCCTGATCGGCAGAGCCTTTTTTTCTTTTAAATGCCTCTGCGATAAATTGATTTAAAAAGTCTATAACTATTTACGAGGATACAAATTAGAAGAAGAGGTGGTCAAAGAAAACATGATAACTTAGGCAAAGAATTTCAGCTACAATATTCAATTAGATAATTGGGAAAAACTATGGACAATAAATTATAAATTAACAATGTCGGTACCATATAAGGAGAATCTGTACAAAATGTTCTACAGATGGCACCTCCCACCGGCCAGACTGGCAAGAATGTTTCCCAACACCTCTCCAACATGCTGGAAATGTAAACTTTATAAAGGAACCTACTATCACATGTGGTGGACCTGCCCAAAAACAAAACAATACTGGCAAATGATCAGAACACAAGTAGAAGAAATCACACAACGAAGATTAGAAATGAGGCCGGAAACCTTTCTATTAGGTATAATAAATGGACAATATGAAAAGGAAATGAAATATTTAATCATTCGTATAAAAACAGCAGCAAAAATAATTTTTGCACAAAATTGGAAGAGTAGTGACACACCAACAGAAGATAGAGTGATTAGTAAAATCATGGAATGTGCAGAAATGGACAGACTCACAAAGGAACTACAAGATAAAGAAGAACACGACTACTATCTAGTATGGGAAAAGTGGTACACTTGGTTAGAAAATAGCAAATAGAAAAAAGAAAAAAGAATAGGGAGCAACTGGAGTTACACAAACAGGAACATAAATCACTAACATAAGTTAACAGTGAATCATAAAGATAGATAGATGAGTAAGACCAAACATTATATGCGGGGGGTACTGATCCATATGAATTCTAAACATAAATCAAATCGACAAAGAAAAAGATTAGAATTGGAAGGAGAGATAAAGAAAAAAGAACAGTTGCTCATAAAAAACCCAACAGATGAAAAACTACAAGGAATTATAAAACTTTTGAAAGACCAATTTCAAATGCTCACAGCGGAACAAGCAGCAACTAATTTACAATTTGCGAAACATAATACATTTTGCAACGCTAATAAGCCGGGCAGGTGGTTAGCTTACATACTGAGGAAACAACAGAGTACTCGGACTATTGGCAGTATTGAGTATGGAGGGAAGGAAGTTTTTCAACAAAGACTAATCAAAGAAGCCTTCTTAGATTATTATACTAAATTATATGCCAAAAATGATATACAGAATGAACTTATAAATAAATATCTAGAAGAAAGGAGAGTTATGAAAATTTCTAGTGATCAAAAGGAAAGAACGAGCTTACCAATAACATCTGAGGAGATTATTGTTGCTATTAAACAATTGAAAACAGCTAAAGCTCCAGGAACGGATGGTTTAACTGCGGTGTATTATAAAACTTTACAAGCAGAAATGATTGAATATCTTAAAGACTTATTTTGTAGCATACAACAAGGGGGTAAAATACCCCCTTCATGGAAAGCAGCTTTTGTTTCTTTGATACCGAAAGAGGAAGTAGGTTCTATAAAACCGGAAAATTTTAGATCAATATCTCTCCTGAATACTTGCTTAATGCATTGTAAGCCGCCCTGAGTCTCCGGAGAAGGGCGGCATATAAATAAATAAAAAAAAAGAATACAGATTATAAAAATTTTGCAAAAGTATTAGCCAACAGATTAATGCCAGTTATTCAAGAGGTGATTCATCATGATCAAGCAGGATTTATAGAAGGCAGATACATGAAGGATAATGTGAGGCAAATTATAGATTTATTGGAATATCTTGAGAAGAATAAACAGATCTCTGCAGTGTTGGTGTTTCTGGATGCGGAGAAGGCCTTTGATTGAGTGAACTTGAACTTTCTATTAAAGACTTTAAGAAAGATGGATTTTGGGGATCAGTTCGTGCAGGTGGTTTCAGCAATTTATCAAGAGCAAACAGCACAAATTATCATTAATGGAAGCTTAACTACAAACTTCAGTATAGAAAAAGGCACAAGACAAGGTTGTCCGTTATCCCCGTTGTTGTTTATTCTAATTTAGAAGTCTTGTTGAACACAATACGGGACTCGAGCACTTTGAATGGAATAGTTATAAGGCAAGAGGATTACAGAACAAGGGCATTTGCAGATGATCTGGTTGTTACCCTAACACGGCCGATGGAATCAATAATTCAGATGAAAGAGTATGGTATGGTGTCAGGATTTAGATTGAATCAGAAAAAAACCAAGATGATATTTAAAAATATGACAGTTGATCAAAAGAAGGAACTGGAAAGGAAGGCAGGCTTTGAAATAGTACCAAAGGTGAGATATCTAGGAGTTCAAGTTGCAGATTCAAATATAAAACTGTTCCAAAACAATTATGAGGTGTTGTGGCGAAAGGTACAAAAGGATATGGAAACTTGGAAAAAACTGCAGCTGTCTCTACTTGGAAGAATAGCAGCAGTTAAAATGAATGTTCTACCTAGATTTTTATTTTTGTTTCAAATTATTCCGGTGCTTAAAAGTGATAAACAGCTGATGGAATGGCAAAAAGGAGTGAATAAGTTTGTTTGGAAAGAGAGAAAGCCAAGAGTTAAATTGAAAATTATGCAAGATGTTCATGAAAGAGGTGGTCTTAAACTTCCAAACCTACGACTGTACTATGAAGCAGCAGCGTTGACACAAGCAAGTGATTGGTTTGGAAGGACAAAGACTGGAATATTGAATATAGAGAGTTATGATCTTGAATTGGGTTGGCATGCATATTTATTCTATGAAAATAAAGTGGATAAAGTATTCAACAGCCATATGCTTAGAAACTCCTTGATGAGAGTATGGAAGAAGCACCGGTTCAAATGGGATTATAAAATACCGTTGTGGTTGGATCTTGGTCATATTATATGGAATATAAATATAAAGTCACTCGGGGGGGGTTTATACAAAGAAGTACTTTTTAATGATGGGGGCAGATGGCAACTAAAGACATTAAATACACTGTTGGAAGAAGGGATTAATTTAACTTGGTTACAGTATAATCAACTTCAACTGAGATGGAGAGAAGATCAAAAAACTGGTTACTCGTTTTGTCTTGTTTGTACTTTTAAACAAATAAAATTTTTTTTTAAAAAAAATAACTCCCCCAAATTATAATTTCCATTTTAATAATGTAGTTTTATTTAAAAAGGCAAATTTCAAGAAACTTATCTCAGACATATTAGTAATAGAAGAAAGTATCTTGAGAATGATTGATCCTCAGACCATAAATATTATGGTGTCTGGCAACCAAGTGGTTCTCCTCATCCTCTGAGGGGTAGGTCTAGGAGTCATCTTGGTTCTTTCAATATGATCAAGTATAAAACCTCCCATAAATAATTTAAATCCCACTTCTTATGTTGCTTTTCCAAACCATAGACTTTTTCAGGACATTGAATCACAGTCTTTTCCAAATAAACTTTCCACATCTGAATCAGAAACATAGAATGCTAGACTTTTGTGTTTCCTTGCATCATATAACAAAGTAACTAGAAAATAGTGACACATCATGTTCATTAGTGATAGTTTCAACAGGCATAGGGTTCTCTTTCAGAAGGGTTAACAGCTATTAGAGATCCTCTGTCCCAAATCCCATCAAAATGACCAGTCACAGAGCTGGTCAAATCATACAAATTGCAACAATACAGACAAATATTCAGAGATGTGAATTTCAATAATTTAGCTCCAGTGATTTCTGTAACTATTTTTTCTGAAAATGTAAGATTTTGTTCTGTGAAAAAGTCCTTCAATGCACTTTCACTGATTTCCACACCAACCACATGGTTAGTCCCATGTCAGCTAAACATTTTATTTCAATAGCTTTCCCACAAAGTAGAAAAAATATTCTAAATTCCTTCCTGTCATTGACAAAAAAAATCCAGGTATTTCTTCAGGAATTGATGTTCTTCTTTTTTATGAAATCCAATATTGTTTGTTTCCCAGTAATGTAGGCATTCTTTTTTGATCATCACTCGAATCCATTGTTACTTTGGATCATCATAATCTTCATTTCTAGAGGAGCTGGAATAATTTGCCATGGTTTAGACAACCTGAGCAAAGAGTAATGGTGGGGACAAGGCAGCAACAGGAGAAGCACTCAGCTCCTTAGTCCTCCAGAGACCATTTTCCTAATACTAGCAGGCTCAGTAAGGTCTACTAAGGCTACTACAGGTAGACCTTGACTTACAACCACAGTTGAGCCCAAAATTGATGTTGCTAAGTGAGACATTTGTTCATTGAGTTTTCCCCATTTTACAATCTTTCTTGCGACAGTTAATTGAACCCTTGCAGTTCTTAAGTTAATAATATGGTTGTTAAAGTGAACCTGGTTTAACGATTGTCTTTACTTGTCAGAAGGTCACAAAAGGTAATTACATGATCCTGGGACACTGCAACCATCATAAGTTGCCAACTATCTGAATTTTGTGAGTCAGTTGCCAACTGTCTGAATTTTGACCACATGATCAGAGGTGGGATTCAGCCGGACCATTTCAGGTGAACTGGTTGTTAAATTTTTGCGTAGTTCAGAGAACCAACTAATCACACCAGTGGCTGGCCCCACCCACCCTGCCCCTCCGCTCCCAGTCACTCCATATCTCGCCTTGCCTGCCTTGGAACAGCATAGCAGTTGCTGTTCTCTGGCTCCCTCACTCACTAGCTCACTTGTCTTGACCACGTAGCCCCTACAGCCCAGCCCACTTGCCTGCTTTTGCTCCGGCCTCCCACACAACCCAGATTCCTGCCTGTCTAGTGAGCCTTCCTTTGCTTCTTTGCCGGTGGGAACAGCCTGTTACAGGGCCTTCCTCAGGCTCCCCCAGCCTGTTACAGGTTAAAATGGAGGGTCCCTGGGCCCAATCCATCCCTCCCCAGTCCATTTCCCATGTGTTACTGTACTTGGTGAGCTATGTGGCAGAGAAGCCAACATCTTTTATTTAGAAGCCAGTGAAGAACATGAGATGCAAGGAAAACAGCTTTCCCCATCTGAATAAAAGACTTTGGCTTCTCTGCTATGAGGGCCTGCAGGCTTAGTTTGGACCCAGTCTGGTCAGGCTTAGTTTGGGCCCAATCTGCTGGCTGCTGACTGGCTAGTTCAAGTGAGCAGCTTCAGGGATTGGGGCGTGGCAGACAATCAACAACGGTCTTGCAGTTCAGCCCGATGAGACAAAGGAAGCAACCTCCCCTTTGATTGACTGCTGCCAATCATTTTAGCCATTTTTTCCAAGTTTTTTACTTTTTTATTTTTTACAAAGATATCAAATCAATGCGTGAACAGTATGGCACCTGGGTGTTATACATTCTAAAACAAATAAAACTAATCAGGTTAATCATGATCATTACATTCAATCCGCTTATGTATTTCTAATAATAATACACACTTGTATTAAGTTATAGTCTACCATTGTTCAATTATTCCATGTTTTCTCTTGTTATTACCTTCATTTTATGATATAAAAATGTATACACTAATATTCCCCCTTCTCTTGTTTGTATCACTTATTCTAACTTTTAATCATATCACCCTTTATTAAGATACTTTTTCTTTCCTATCTAACCTCTAATCACCTACCTAAAAAAAAGAAGGAAAAAAAGGAAAAGAGAGAGAGAAAAAGAAAAGCAACTGAGAACAAAAACAAAAAAGAGAAATCATCCATCCATCATCTTTTGCCTGCTTCAATACTTTAATTGCTATGCTTTAAAAGAAAGATAGGAAAAAGGAAACGTAAATAAAAACAACAACAAAAAATCATCTATCCATCATCTCTTGCCCGCTTCATTACTTTAATTGTTATGCTTTTTTTACTTGCCTCCTGAATTCCTCTCTTAAATCTTTGTCTCTGTCTCTGTCTGCTTCTTGGATGTTTAATCTAGGTATTTAAGTAATCCCAGAGGTTGTCAAAAACCCCTTTACATCAGTGGTGGGATTCAATTTTTTCCACTACCGGTTCTGTGGGCATGGCTCAGTTGGCCACACACACACTGAGTGGGTGTGGCCAACTCAACATCACTCATGGTGGACTTCCGGTTGGCTCCGCGAGCCTCGTTGACGCTCCTCCATGGGCGCCCGATCCCCGGCACCGTAAAAGCCGCCAGAACAGCCAAAAAACAACTGTCTGGGGCTTGGAAACCCTCTCCCCGGGCAAAGGGGAGAGAGAAGAGCCGACAGGCGGAGGTAGAGCCCCCCAAGTGCCCTAGGAGAAATCTTGGGGCAAGAAGGGTGAGAGCTCCCTAGAAGCCTGTCAATCTGCTCCGGACCTGGGACGACTCCGCTATTTAGCAGAGCTAGAAGCCGCATCCAATTCTGCTGACAAAAAGTGAGGGGATGCTTAACATCTTCAATTGCTGCAGGCAGAACAAGCCAGGAGAAGTCAGACTGCAAGTATTTACACTTAACTCCAATGTTTATAGCCTCCTTCGGAAGTAACAATTTAGCAATTTGCAACAAAATGGTGATTGAAGCTTGAAAGGGCGGGGAAAGTGAAAGTTACAAGAAAGTTTCATTTCGCTGGTAGCCTCTTGCCTGGAAAGAACTTTTGTGTTGAGAGAAGGAGGATTTTAAACGTTAATTTATGATTCGGGAAATCCTCTGATTTTGAGGAATTTTTCTTTTTGGCTTCTGATTAAAATACAACGACCAATTTAAACTGAAAATGGCCTCAAAACCTGTAAAGACCGTTCCTATTAAAGGAACTGGGAGCACTGGAAGCTCCCCAGCTCATACTCCTAGATTGCAAGCCTCTGCCCCTCCAACAGACCCACAGACTTTAACGTTTGAGATGATACAAGAAACCCTACAAGTCACACAAAATAAAATTGCTACTGTGATTAATGAAAAAATTAATGAAACTAATGAAAAAATTAATGAAACTAATGAAAAAATACAGGCTGTTTCAGAGGAGATTTTAACTTGGAATTGGCAAATTAGAGAAGACATATTATTGGCATTTAAATGTTTGGCAGGTGATATTGAAATGGTGGACGATAAAGTTGAAGAAATTAAGCCATCTACGGAAATTTTGGATAATAAATTAGCAGAGACTCAGAACAGACTTGAAAGGGCTGAAGTTGATGTAACGATGTTACAATATAGAGATATGGAATTTGCTTTAAGATTCAGAGGGGTGAAGGAGAATAAACAAGAGAATTTGAAAGAAATGATGTCAGAGGCATTGGCACAGTTGCTGGGGGAGATGAAAACTGAGCTGGGCTGGCAGATTGACAAGGCATATCATGTCAACTCTTGGGTTGCCAGACAGAAACACTTACCAAGATACATTGTAATATATTTTACTACAAGGAGATTACGTAATGAAATTTTCTCGCCTCCTTCTCGTGTTTGCTCTGTGTGTATGAGGCCAAGAAGGAAGAGAGAAGCAGCCACATTGAATGCTGCAGCAGAAAGAAGCCAAACCTTTTCTGCCTCCCTTTGCAGCGGAGCCGCTCGGAAGGCAGCACCTGTGGCCTGCCCCTTCATGGTACCTCCCTCCCCCCCACCATTAAAGTACCTTAAAGACTGTGGTGGTTGCCTTCTGAGCAGCTTCGCTGCAATGCCATCCCTCTGGCACAGCAGGCCATGAGGCGATTAGCTGGGCCGTGTGGCGAAGGCAACATATATAGGGCTGGGGTGGACAGGGCAAGTGATGAGCAGTGAGCAGGTAACTGGGCGAGCATGGGCCGGGCCAACCGGAGGTGATATTTACTGGTTCGGCAAACCAATTCAAATTGCCGCTACTGGTTTGCCTGAACCAGTCCGAACCAGTCAAATACCACCTCTGCTTTATGTTCCCTTTACAGATTCAAACTTCTAGTATAACATTCAAGTATCTCTTTAATTGAATAACTTCCTCATTTTCATATTTGGGTCTCAGTAGTCATAGGGTAGCTAAAAGTAATCCAAGGGGCATTTTCACTGTTCTTCATATAGGTATTCCCAGATTTGTAATTTTTCTTTTCGTCAGAAGGTGGCACTTAAATTTCAATTTACTAGTCCATCGACCATCATCATTTTGGTTATAAAACAGTTATAAAAGCAGAATAAGTTTTGTAAGTAAATAATTCCAGCATTTAAAATGCCTTCCCAGTACCACGTCTTCCAAATTTAGGAGTCCATTTTAGCCATTTTTGACATAAGATTGCCAGATTTAAAAATTCTGTTTAAACATTTCATGGAAAAGTCTTTTTATAATGCTACTATCAAGCATTGTACATTAGGCTTATCAAATTTCTTGTTTCTGATCAGATTGCATTTCACAATGCTTCAAGTATATAATGGCTTATTTAGTTCTATAGAATATCTATTCTATTATTAATAGAATAGATATTAGTAAAAACTATACCTTTATAGCAAAAAAAAAAAAAAAGTAAGTAATCCATGGAAAATGGGGTGGGGAGGAGTATGTGGAATCTAAGATGCTAGCAAAGCAGGCCCAGTCTGTGGAGACCCAGTGGGGGAGATGGGGTGAGGGAAGCAATTGTGGGGACCCCAAGAGAGCATGAGGTATCTCAGTGGATTGGGGGAGGCTTGGATGGTCTGCTCCAGCACTAGGCCCCACATGCTGTTCCCCAGCCTGAGATACCTCATGTACATTTAAAGACCTGTGCATTCGATTAACAAATTCATTGGGGAAAGCAGGGAGTGATCATGTTCATTTAATGTAATTCAATCAAATGTATTCCCAGGTTACAAATGTAATTGGCAGGCTCTATTACATTTGTAACTAGAGGATTACCTGTATAATGAGAGTGAGGAGGGTCTCAGGGAAGTCCTGCCTTAGCATCACATGAGTCCTGTGTCATGCCCACCCAGTCACATGACCACCCAGCCATGCCTACCCAGCCGGTCATTAGGGCAGAGAACCGATTGTTAAATTATTTGAGGCGGAGCCGGTAAGATGGTTCCGCCCCAGGCGCCTGATGGAACCTGACAGATTCCAGACGGAGCTTGGGCCATTTCCTGAGGTTCTGGCACACGCCTCGACTGGAGACCTGGTGGCCGCCTGGGATAGGGCGGCTGCTGGTGCTCTGGATCGGGTCGTGCCTTTGCGGCCTCTGACCCGGCGCCGATCTCAATTGGCTCCTTGGTTTACCGAGGAGCTGAGGGAGTTGAAGCGCCGGAAAAGACGCCTAGAGAGTAGTTGGAGGGCCAGTCTTCTTGAATCTGACCGGACACTAGTAAGATCCCACATTAGGAATTACTTAGTGGCGATAAAAGCAGCGAAATGTAGTTATTTTGCTGCTCTTATTGCATCATCAGATAATCGCCCGGCCGCCCTCTTTAGGGTGACCCGCTCCCTGCTCCACCAGGAAGCGCGGGAGGACCCCTTGGAGGGTAGAGCCGAGGATTTTGTTCAGTATCTGTATGACAAAATCACTCAGATTCGGGAAGATTTGGACTCCGACTGGGTAGTCTCAGGGGGAGAGACAGGGGCAGGTCTTGAGAATGTTATCTGGGATGAGTTTGATCCTGTGACCCCTGAGGACGTGGACAGGATTCTGGGTAGACTGAACGCGACCATTTGTTTATTGGACCCGTGTCCTTCCTGGTTAGTACTGGCTTCCTGGGTAGTGACACGAGGCTGGCTCCAGGGGATTATAAACGCTTCGCTGAGTGAGGGTGACTTTCCCACCGCCTTGAAAGAGGCGGTGGTGAGGCCTCTCCTCAAGAAACCTTCCCTGGACCCGGCAATGTTGGTAAATTATCGTCCGGTCTCCAACCTTCGCTTTGTTGCGAAGGTTGTTGAGAGTGTGGTCGCGCAACAGCTCCCCCAGCACCTGGAGGAAACGACGTATCTGGATCCATTCCAGTCGGGCTTCAGGCCTGGGTACAGCACGGAAACAGCATTGGTCGCGTTGGTTGATGATCTCTGGAGGGCTCGGGACAGGGGGTGCTCCTCTGTCCTGGTCCTGTTAGATCTCTCAGCAGCTTTTGATACCATCGACCATGGTATCATGCTGCACCGGTTGGAAGAGTTGGGGGTGGGAGGCACTGTGTTGCGGTGGTTCTCCTCCTTTCTCTCTGACCGGTCGCAGTCTGTGTTGACAGGGGGACAGAGGTCGACCCCGAGGCCCCTCATATGTGGGGTGCCGCAAGGGTTGGTCCTCTCGCCTCTCCTGTTCAACATTTATGTGAAGCCGCTGGGCGAGATCATCCGTGGTTTCGGGGTGGAGTACCATCAGTACGCTGACGACACCCAGCTGTACATCTCCACCCCGGATCACCCCAACGATGCCCTTGAAGTGATGTCCCGGTGCCTGAAGGCCATACGGATCTGGATGGGGAGGAACAGGCTCAGGCTCAACCCATCCAAGACTGAGTGGCTGTGGTTTCCGACGTCCCGATATAGTCAGTTGACGCCATCACTGACTATTGGGGGTGAATCATTGGCCCCCACGGAGAGGGCTCGCAACTTGGGCGTCCTCCTGGATTCACGGCTGTCTTTAGAAGAGCACTTGACGGCCGTGACCGGGAGGATTTTTCATCAGGTTCGCCTGATTCGCCAGTTGCGTCCCTTTCTGGATCGGGACTTGTTATGCACGGTCACCCATGCCCTTGTCACCTCCCGCCTGGACTATTGCAACGCTCTCTACATGGGGCTCCCCTTGAGGAGCACCCGGAGGCTGCAACTGGCGCAGAGTGCGGCCGCGCGGGTGGTAATGGGAGCGACATGGCGTTCCCATGTAACACCTCTCCTGCGCGAGCTGCACTGGCTCCCGGTGGTCTTCCGGGTGCGCTTCAAGGTTTTGGTTACCACCTTTAAAGCGCTCCATGGCTTAGGACCCGGGTACTTGCGGGACCGCCTACTACCACCAATAGCCTCCCACCGGCCGGTACGCTCCCATAGAGAGGGGCTCCTCTGGGTGCCGTCAGCCAAACAATGCCAACTGGCAGCCCCCAGGGGGAGAGCCTTCTCTGTGGGGGCACCTACTATCTGGAACGAGCTCCCACCAGAGATACGGAGGATCCCGGATCTGCGCACCTTCCGCCGCGCCTTAAAGACCTTACTATTTCACCAGGCCGGCCTGGCCTAATTTTCCCCCTCTTTTATAAAAGATTTTTAAAATTTTAAATTTCTTTTAGTATTTATATATTCAATTTTAAATTGGTTTTAAAAGTTTGGGGTTTTAAATTTGTCGGGGCCAAAATTATTTAATTTGATTTTATTCTATTTTTTAAATTTTGTATTGTATGTGTTTTTATTGTTTGGCTGTGCACCGCCCTGAGTCCTTCGGGAGTAGGGCGGTATAGAAATCTAATAAAATGAAAATGAAAAATGAAAATGAATCCCACAACTGCACATGACCATCAGGATGCTGCAATGGTCATGTGAAAAATCGTTATTAGTAACTTTTTTCAGTGATGTAATTTTGAACAGTCACTAAATGAACTACTGTAAGTTGAGGACTACGTGTATTGTGACATAGGAATTTCAATAGCACAGTACATATAATAGTTGCCTGATTTATAGAAAATCACTTGTTTGAGATCTGGCAGAAATGAGTTTTATTTTTGTTGTTTATTTACTATTTTTCTTTTCCCAATTTATCCACTTTTCAGCTGAGCTTTTCTTTTTAACTCTTCTTTTTTTAAGAAGCATGTAGTAAAATACATTGCTCAAGGAGATAAAAATAATAATTAAAAACAAATAAGCTTATTTCTGTCAGGTTTCTAACTGGTGACATTCTACATTTTTGAGTAAAACAATCTTCAAACTGATTGAGTCTCAAAATACTTTTTTGGTCATTAGTGGGGGCGCGATAACTGAAGAAGTGTCTGTAAGCTGAATAACCACCAGGTGGGTGTTAAATAATATTTCATTCTGAATGTTAATCTCTGTATTTCAACAGGAAGGCCCTGCTTAGTCTATGTCTAGAGAATGCAGAACTCAAAGAACAAATTGGAGAAGCAAAGTTGTCAGAAGTTTGGGAGAAAGAGGATGAAAAGGAAGACTTGAGGCAAGGTATCAAGAAACTGCAAGAGAGACTGCACACTTCAGAGATTGTGATTGGCCTCCTTAAAGAACAATTGACTCTGAAAAACCAAGGATGCAA
Source organism: Pantherophis guttatus (assembly GCF_059756535.1). NCBI lineage: Eukaryota > Metazoa > Chordata > Lepidosauria > Squamata > Colubridae > Pantherophis > Pantherophis guttatus. The sequence goes on along the minus strand of NC_142065.1, from coordinate 112,902,658 downwards.
AGGCGCCATCATTCACCAGAGGACAGCTAACACAGCTCTGATAAATAAGCAAGAGCAGTGCACTTTCCAAGCTGTCCGTGACCATTCACCTTTGTCGCACTGCCCACCCAGTCAAATTATGGGCAGCCCAGAAGAAATCCAGGTATCATCAGAGTTTAAAGAAATTGATTAAACCAACACCTGCCATCATTAATTAATAATGCCTATTCACCAGTGGTTAAATCCAATTTTTTTTACTACCAGTTCTGTGGGCATGGCTTGGTGGGCGTGGTTTGGTGGGCGCGGCAGGGGAAGGATACTGCAAAATCTCCATTCCCACCCCACTCCAGGGGAAGGATACTGCAAAATCCCCATTCCCTCCCCACTCCTGGGGGAACGATATTGCAAAATCTCCATTCTTACCCCATTCTGGGGCCAGCCAGAGGTGGTATTTGCCAGCTCTTTGAACTATTCAAAATTTCTGCTACCGGTTCTCCAGAACCTGTCAGAACCTGCTGAATTTCACCCCTGCTATTCACCTATGGGTCATACTACCCTTTGGTCATCTATATTAGAAAAGTCTAAGCTTTGTCCTCTGTGAATTAGGTTCCAGCTGCTACTCATTGTCCAAAACTATACATACATACATACATACATACATACATACATACATACATACATACATACACACACACACACACACACACATATATAAAGAGGCAAGACATGTTAAGAATTAATTGAAAGATGGGAGGAAGGGCTTTCAGGACAGCAACACAGTTGCAAATTCATCTGCATACTCCAAGCAAGGGCACAGAGCCATGTTTTTATGGCTTTCCAGAAGGCTGGAAGAGTGGGGACCTGCCTCACCTCTGGTGAGAGCGTGTTCCACTAGGCAGAGGCAATGGGAGAAAAAGCTCTCTTCCTAGAATCTGCCAGTCAGAATTCTTTGGCTGATGGGGATCCACAACATACTGTCAGTATATAAGGGCTCCTGAATTGGAATAGACATGGTAACAGGTCAAATATAATAATTACTATTTAACATACATTGCTACTTTGTTCTTACATATATATATATATATCCCTTGTCCTCATTTACATATTTGTCTAAATATTATCCAGTATCAATTCTACAAACCCTAAATCTTTTTTTGTTCCAACTCCTTTTCTCCTTTCCAACCATTGGTATACTTTCTTCCAGATTTTATAGTATTCTATCTCGTCCTTGTTTTTGAGTTCTAGTGTCAGCCTGTCCATTTCTGCACGTCAAGATTTTCTTTATTATTTCTTCTTCCGGGGGTGGTCATGTTCCTCCTTTTTCCAATATTGTGCATAAACCAACCTAGCTGCTGTTATAACATGCAGCATTAAGTATATCAATTCTTTGCTATATTTTTCTTTTGTGATTCCTAATAGGAATAATTCTAGTTTCAGATCTATGTTTTGGTCTAGTATCTCCTCCAACCATGTCTTAATCTGGCATCAAACCTCCCTGGCTTTTTTACATAACCACCACATGTAATAGAAAGATCCTGACACTAAATTGCATTTCCAACATTGTAATGATAAGTTCCTGTTCATTTTTGCTAATCTTGTGGGTGGGAGGTGCCACCTATAGAACATTTTATACAAATTTTCTTTGTACGCAGTGGCTAACATTAGTTTCCTGTTTCTCTCCCATAAATCCTGCCAATTATCCGTATCAATATTATAACCAAATTTTTGGGCCCACATTACCATTGTTTCCTTCACTTGTTCTTCCGCCGTTTTATATTCCAATAGATATTGATAAATTTTCTTTATCACCTTTTCATCCGTTCCTAATAAGATTTATCTAGCGCCGTTAATTCTTTCTTAATACCCCGCTCCTTTTGATCCTTCATATAGCATGATTCTACCTCTTCATCTTACAGTCCTTTTCTAGATTTTAGTTCCCCTCTTTCATTTAAAATCTCCTTGTATGTAACTACTTTTCCCAGGTGGACAAAGTTTGGGTGTACCAACACCTCTAATGTAGAGAGCCAGACAGGAATTTCCAAATAATTTTGTTACTTTACTTTTGTCCAAACTTCAAGAATAGCTCATCTGACATAATGCCTTTGGAAGTACTGGTGTGCTTTATGTCTGCCATCCCACAAGAATGCATGCCATCCTATTTGCATATCATATCCTTCCAATGTTAGTAACCTCCTATTCTTTAAATGTATCCATTCTTTCGCCCATGTTAGTGCGGCAGCTTGATAATATTTTTCCCAATCTGGTAATCTGAATCCTCCTCTTTCTTTGTCTTCTTGTAATAATTTTAGTTTAATTCTAGGCCTTTTCCCCTTCCAAATAAATTTAGACATTATTTTATCCGGATTTCTAAAGTATTTTTTTATCTGATTTTATGGGTATGTTCTGGAATAGAAACAATATTTTTGGCAGAATGTTCATTTTTACTGTTGCAATTCTCCCCATCAGGAAGAGTTACAACTTTTCCGATCTTTCCAAATCAGCCTTAATTTGATCATTTAATTTGTTGTAATTGTCCTCTTTAATTGTTATACATCTTACCGTTAATAATATTCCTAAATATTTCACTTTTTTCACTATTTGGAGACTTATTCTCCCATCAATTCCTTTTTCTGTGTTTTGGACATATTTTTAACTATCATTTTGGTTTTTTCTTTATTTACCCTCAACCCAGCTACTTGCCCATAGTCACCCAGTACTTCCCTAAGCTGCTAACCAGATTGTAGTGGCTCTTCTATGATAAACACAAGAGCATCTGCAAAAGCTTGCAATTCATAAACTTCTTTCTTAATTTCCAGTCCCTTAATTTTTCTTTCCGAATTATTCTTGTTAATACATCTAGAGTTAATATAAACAATAGTGGCAATAATGGGCACCCTTGTCTCGTACCTTTCTGAATCTTAAAACTTTGTGTTGTTTCCTCATTTACTATGACTCTGGCCTCTTGATTGGAGTATATTGCTTTAAATACATTTATAAAATTTTCCCCGAATTCCCTATATTTTACCTGTTTCAATATAAAATCCCAATTCACATTATCAAAAGCTTATTGAGCATCTAAAAATATCAATGCCACTTGGGTCTCACTGGGCACTTTGTGTCAGGTTCCAAATCAGGATGGGAAAGGAAACACCAGACAACAATGTGGAGGTTGTAGTAAAGTTTTACCTTCTGCGCGATTTGGCACACTGCAACAATCACCCAGTGCAGTTTCAGTAAAATATTGTCAGCTCTAACCCTACGTGCTCCCATCACTGTTTTTAAACCCAGTGCGCCCCACCCTGCTACTCCACCCACTAACTCCACCCCAAACCCTAGCACTGATTGGAGGGTTCCAGTTGCTTCCCCTAATTGGTAATTAGTTGTGGGTAGCCCAGGGACGTTGGGTTTGGTAAGCCCTCATTAATGTTGGCTAAGGTAGCCGGCTTGGTATCTGCGTAGGCATGGCTCTGTCTGTCGCTCAGCTGAGGGGTGGCAATGCGTCCAACGGTGCCGAAGAAATGGAGACCCCGAGAATAGTGGTCAGAAGAGGAAGCAGGCGGCGTTAAGGAAAGAGTGTCAGTGCAGGAACAAGGGCAGCATGATTTGTTTGTCTCCGTCCCCTCCGGAATGACAGCCCCAGTGAAGTGGGGCTGACATGCGCCCCCCCCACCATGTGGCTGGCTGGAAGACAAAAGGAGAGAGGGTTACAGACCCTGTCCACCACCCCCCTCTGGGTTTTGTTGGGTTCTTCTTGTAGAATCTAGCCACCAGTCGATCTGCTGCTACATTTTGGTGTGGAACCCAAGAGGCTTCTGCTACCAAATATCCCTTTCAGAGTACAAGGTACTGAAGGTGGCCCCTACATCGCCAAGCATTCAACATCTCCTCCACCTCGTAATGTGGTTCTCCACCTACATCCACAGGTGGAGGTGGAGGAGGTGGGCTTCCCCGTAACCTAGAGCTCTCCACCGGATGTAGGAGACTACTGTGGAAAACTGGGTGGGTTTTACCTAATAAAGGGGGTACCTTAATTGTACAGTGACAGGGTTGATAATTTTATCTATTGGAAATGGCCCAATATATTTGGGGGCAAGTTTCTTGCCTGACACCTTAATGTTTAAGTACTTCCCTACATGGAAAGGTGGTTGTGGCGTCGTTTCCTATCCGCTTGGCTTTTGTACTTTTCTGCTGTGTTTTGCAGGGCATCTCTGACATGTCCCCAGACCGTTGTCATTTGTGTCACCCATTTCTGTAAACCTAACGCTTCGTGTTCTGGGTGGGGGCACTCGGGACGAATTCAACCCGAGGCAATATAGAACGGGATATACCCAGTGCTACTATGCACGGTATTATTGTATGCAACTTCGGCGAAAGGCATTAAGTCTGCCCAGTCGACTTGTTGGTGTTTGACGTAGCACTGGATATACTGCTCTACCATTGCGTTGGTCCTCTCGGCCGCTCCATTAGTAGAAGAATGGAAGGCAGAGCTAAGACCTTGTGAGGACCCTATCATCGCTAAAAATTTCCTCCAGAATTTTGCTATGAATTGTACCCCACGATCGGAGATAATCCTCCGGGGTACTCCATGGAGGTGATATATGTTGGTTAGGAACAGCTTGGCTAACTTTCTAGCTGAAGGTAGTCCTGGGCAAGCCACAAAATGGGCTTGCTTCGAAAAAAGGTCAATTACTGTCCATATTACTGTGTTACCCTGGCTTTCAGGTAAGTCCACGATGAAGTCCATGGCTATCTCCTCCGAGGGCCTTACAGGAGAAACCACTGGCTGTAAGAGGCCTGGAGGTTTGCCGGGCCATTTCTTCATTGTGGTACATGTCACGCAACTCCGTACACAGTCCTCCACATCCTTTTTTAGCTGGGGCCACCAGAATTGACGGTTCATCAGGTGCAAAGTTTTTAGGAATCCGAAATGTCTGGCTGTATGGACATCATGACACCTCAAGTCATAGACTGCGCGGAACATATACTTTGGATCCTTTCCATGCCAGACCAGCCCTATGGTTTAGGATTTTCTCATTAGCCTGATACCATTCATCAGACAGAAGTGCTTTCTGAATGTCCTGAGTAAAGCCTGTAGCCTGTGTTGTCATATGGGCCACATAAGAAAGTTGTTGGTAGGCTGTTCCCCCGGCAATGTTTTCGGGATGATGGCCTGTACCACCTGTTCCTGTTCACTGGAATATTGAGGCTTACGGGATAAGGCATCAGTCAGGATGTTCTTTCCTGCAGGGATGTATTTCAGGCTGAAATTAAACCGCTGGAAATACATAGCCTATCTAACCTGCTTGGGCTAGAGCCTACATGGGGTTTGAAGGACTTCCAGATTCTTGTGGTCGGTCCGGACCTCGAATGGTAACCCCCCCTTCCAGCAGATGTCGCCATGTTAACAATGCCCACTGAACTACAAATGCCTCCTTCTCCCAGATGGCCCATCTGCGTTCGGTATCACTTAATTTTCAGGACATGTAAGCACACGGTTGTAATTTCCCTTTGTCATTGACTTTCAAAAGAACCGCTGCCACAGCTACATCACTGGCATCAGCCTGTATCACGAACGGCTTGGCCGGATCTGGATGCTTCAACACCGGTTCTCTTGCAAACAACAATTTTAATGCTTTAAATGCTTGTTGACATGCACCATCCCACTGTATTGGACGTCCTGGACGTGGCCTGCTGACTAGATGTTTGGTCTTTAAGAGATTGGTTAACAGAAGGGCAACTTTTGCAAAGGACAGGATAAAGTGGCGGTAAAAGTTTGCAAACCCCAAGAAGCTTTGCAGCTGTTTTCTTGTGCTTGGGGCTTGCCAATCCAATTCCACCTGTACCTTCACGGGGTCCATCTCCACCCTCTTTGAGGATATACGGAAGCCTAAATAATCCAATTGAGACTTATGAAATTCGCATTTGGATAGTTTTACATATAGCTTAGCTTCCAATAGCTTCTTTAAGACCTGGTGTATTAATGTGATGTGCTCCTCTAGAGTTTTGGTGTATATGAGAATGTCATCCAGGTACACAAGAATGCCGTTATAAAAATGATCTTGTAATACTTCATTAATGAGCTGCATAAATACAACAGGCGCTCCCTGTAACCCGAATGGCATTACCTTAAACTGGTAACTACCGAGAGGGTAATTAAAAGCTGTCTTCCATTCATCACCAGGCTTAATTCTAATTCTATAGTAGGCCTCCCATAGGTCCAACTTTGTAAAAACTCTCCCCTCCGCTAACCGGGCCAGCATGTCTTTCATTAAAGGAAGTGGATACAGGTGTTCTATGCACACTGCGTTGAGTCCACAAAAATCAACACAGAGGCAGAGGCCTCTGTCTTTCTTCTCTTGAAAGAGAACTGGAGCCGCCACTTTGGATCTGGCCGGCTCTATGAATCCCCTTTTTAGGTTTTTCCCTATATATGTCCTCATCTCCATCAACTCCTGCAGAGTCATCGAGTACATTTTAGGTTTAGGCAAAACCGCCCCTGGAATGAACTCAATAGCACAATCAGTGGTGCGATGAGGAGGCAGTGTGTCACATTCCTGTTTGCTGAACACCTCTTTGAGATCATCATACACTCTAGGGTAATCTATCGGCTCTTCAGCTGCTCTACTCCTTCCAACCCCTTCTGGGTGGTTCTCATGGGGAGGTGGATCAGATCCCACTTCTATTCTCAGGTGTCTGCAACCTCCCCCCCACCAAATAGTTGGGCCCCATTTATCGAGCCAAGCGAGGCCCAGTACGACCTCTTCCATTATGTTGGAATCTTATGCACTCTTGATGAGGCCCCACTTCCAGAGTGAGTTGCTTGGTAATATGTGTTGCCAGTTGGTCACCTAATAAGGACTCGTCCATCTGCTCGAAGTGGATGGGACACTTTAAAAGCTTTAGTCCCACCCCTATTTCATTTGCTGTGGTCCTACTTATTAGGCACTGGGTGCACCCTGAATCCACTAGGGCTTTGCACTCCCTACGCCTTCCCACGATCAGGACCACAGGAATGAGGAAGGGTTTGATAGCCTTGCTTACCATAGGATCGGCCTCTCCCTCATCATCACTTTCACTGGCCGTCTCTCCTTCAGTTGGGTTATCAGTGCCAGGGGTCGGTGGACTTGACTGTTGCGCCCTTCGGGACTTCTCCAGGGCCTTTCATATGCTTTTTCTTGCTGTACCTTGTTTAGGTTTTGGTGTTTCAAGGGGAGTCTTAAGTCCTGTATTTGAGCATTCAATCGCCCGATGTCCTGGTTTTCCGCACCTGTAACATGTCATTGAGGTACATGAAGATCCGCTCTTAGTGAGTGGGGTCATAGAAGGAGGTGATGTTGACAACTGCGGTGTTCGACCTGCCTGTACGGGTCGTTCTGGTGATCATCATCCCTTTACAGACCACCCTACCTGTGGCCAGTCCTCCCTCCTGAATTCTATGTCTATTTCTGTGGCTGCCTGAATCCACGCCCCCAAACGTGGTGTGCAGGCCACGGGTCACACAGGCCTGCCTCAAGGTATGATCGAATCCGGCCTTAAATTGGTGGACCAACAACCTCTCCAGCCAGCCTCTCATGTTCCCCGCCAACCGCCGGAACTCCCGTACATATTCGACCACTGGCCTGCCATGTTGCGGGGCCGCCAACAGATCTCCTTCCGCTTGTTGTATACTGGTGTTATCCTCAAAGTGCTCTTGCAATGAAGAGAGAAATAAGCTTATATCCCCCAGCTCTCCAGCATGTTTACGGTACAGTCCAGCAACCCATTCAGCCACCTCACCTTCCATGACTCCCGCCACAGCCATCACCATAGCTGGGAGGTGTATAGATGTGCGTATCTGTCCAAGTGGTCTATCACCTGTCCCATGAACAAGGTCATCTTCTCAGCACTGCCATCGAAGGAAGCTTTCACAGTAGGTGGATCCCACCTCCCTAGTGGCCCCTGCCCAGGACCTCCTACTGATCAGGACTGGATCGGGATCCGGTGTTCTTGCCCCAGAGGCCTAGCAATACCTAAATCAGCATATGACACTCGCTAATTAGCTGCAGGAAGATCTGCCGGTGGTCTATGGGCTGTCGGCCTGCTTCTTACTGCATTATATCCCTGGTCTATTCCACCTGCTGGTAAGTGGAGGGAGGGCCCCCCAGGCCCATGAACTGGTGGGGTTTCTCTTGCTCTCTGCCAACCCATCCCAGTCCCCAGTGCCTGAAATCCTGCTGGGCCAAACATCTCCCTTAATATGTCTAAGGTTTGGCTTCCTAACACAGTGGAGTAGCTCCATTCATCTTCTGAGATACGCCATTCCCTCCACTGCATGAAATGATTCCTGGAAAGGGTGAGAATATGCTGGTGATTGCCACCCTCTCCTGGTCTTAAAGCCCCTGACCACCAGTCTTCTCCCACCCCCATATGTCCTGGCAATGAAAGGACATAGTCATCTCACAAGCTTCCTGTTCCATCATAGTCATGCTGCCCTATCCTTTGGCCTCACATCCGGCCCCAGGGAAAGAGACGTCATCTCGGGGGGGGTGGCTAACTGTGCTGGCTCCTTGGACTCTTCCGCTAAGTCCACAGCCTCCAACTCTGGCTGTGTTCTCTCTGCCATGCTTTCACAGAAAACAGCAAAGGAGAGAGCTGACAATCTGTCAGGTTCCGAATCAGGATGGGAAAGGAAACACCAGACAACAATGTGGAGGTTGTAGTAAAGTTTTACCTTCCGCGCGATTTGGCACGCTGCAACAATCACCCTGTGCAGTTTCAGTGAAATATTGTCAGCTCTAACCCTACGTGCTCCCATCACCGTTTTTAAACCCAGTGCGCCCCACCCCGCTACTCCACCCACTAACTCTACCCCAAACCCTAGCGCTGATTGGAGGGTTCCAGTTGCTTCCCCTGGCTGGTAATTAATTACGAGTAGCCCAGGGACATCGGGTTCGGTAAGCCCCCATTAATGTTGGCCAAGGTAGCCGGCTTGGCATCTGCGCAGGCATGACTCCATCCATCGCTCAGCTGAGGGGCAGCAATGCAACCGATGGTGCCGGAAGAAACGGAGACCCCGAGAATAGTGGTCAGGAAAGGAAGCAGGTGGCGTTAAGGCAAGAGTGTCAATGCCAGAACGAGGGTGGCATGATTTGTTTGTCTCCATCCCCTCCGGAATGACAGCCCCCTCAGGAATGACAGCCCCAGCGAAGTGGGGCTGACACCGTAGTATTCTAACACATCCAGAATTGTTCTCATATTATTTCTTATTTGTCTTTTTCGTAAAAAACCATTTTGGTCTACATGAATAAAGTCGCTCAAATATCTTTTTAGTCTTTCAGCCATTATTGCCATAAATATTTTGTAATCTGAATTCAATAACGATATGAGTCTATAGTTTTTTTTATTATTATTAAAAAGTTTTATAAGAAATACAAACAATTTTCTCCCCCCCACCCTTCCCCTTCCCCACATAAATTATACATTTTCTTATACATAAGAAATTCTCCATATATATGTTTCCCTTAAAGAAAGCATTAAAATAAAACATTTTAATTATATTCGGAGTTGCTCTTCTCCTTCTTCCCTCATTCCACAACAAACCTTCTTCTCCTCCTCCTTCCCTCCCTCCTCTTCCCTCCTACCTCTTCTCCCACCTCATCCTACTTCCTTTCCCTTTCCCCCACTTCTCTCTTCTTTTTCCCCTTCTCGCCTTCACTCCTACTCCTGTCCCCTTCCCTTCCCTTCCTCCTCTCCTTTCTTCCATTCCTCTCCCTCCCTCTCCTCTTCCTACCCCCTCCTCCTCTCTCCTTTCTAACTTCTTTGCTGTGAAATATTTTCCTCCTTTAGTATCTGAGCAACTCCTATATTCTAGAATACACTTTCTTCTGCTAAGACATTTCTCTAATCATCACTTCCCCCCACTCCCTTATCCCCCCCTCCCCACCCCACCCCTGACTTCCCAGAGCAAAAACAGGGTATAGCATCTAACAAACATATGCTAAAATAAACTAACAAATTATAAAGTTCAAAGCTCCCACATGTTCTTTAACTCCCTTTGCTCCAATTCAACAACCTCCCTTCTATAAATTCTCAATACCAATTAAATTAAATTCATTCTTCCTACTTATATAGAAAAAAAGAAAAAAAAACCTTTTTCTTAATGCATAATCCGATACTTTAGCAGTCTTACAAACAATAAAAATCATGAATAAATTCCATTTCTATACCAGAAAAAAAATTTTCATCTTAAAATCTTGCACATTTTATCTCATATATCTTTTAAAATAATATAGTCTAATGTTAAGCATTTTAAAAAATCTCTTAATACCTTTAAAACACTTATTTACCAAATATAAATTTCAGAATCTATAGGAGGGTATCTTTCAATTTTTCAATTAACCGTCTTAATACCTCTAACTTTTTAAAAGAACAACCCTTAACTATCCAAAACTAATTATCAGTTTACAATAAAATTCTGAGTTTAACATTAATCCTCTTCGCTTCAAAGGGTTAGACATCCTAAAAGCTTATACAATTTATCTCATATATCTTGTAGAATAATATAACCTTATGTTAAACATTTTAAAAATCTTTTAATACCATTAAAACACATATTTGCCCGTTGCCAATTTCAAAATCCACAGGAGAATATCTCTCTTAATCTTCTGTTCTTCACTTCTTTTTGTATTTTTTCCAATCCTTTTTTTTAATAAATTCTTTCAACAATCCCCCCAGTTTTATTTTGGAAACTTTTAAAATAGTGATTTGAGGTTGATGTTTCTGAAATACTCGCTCTCTTCTTGAAGTCAGATTTTCTAACTTAAAATCCTCATCTCGTCTCTTCTGGTTTGTATAATCATTCAATCCATTTCTTTGTCCATATAGCCAAAATTTGTTGCCATAAAGATTGCCAGCTTGCAATAAAGAAACCATTTGTTGCTTTTCTGTCATTGGAATGGAAACGTCCACCAAATCCTTTGTTTCAGCTGTACCAACCAATCTCTTAATCCTGTCCATTTCCTGATCTTCCAAAAACAAATTCTTCTGAATAATTTCCTGCTTATAATTTCCCAAGCTATTTTTTGAAAAAGCCCTTTCGATTGTATTCAGCAGGGCTGAAGTAAAAAAGTCTAGAAGTTCTTGAAAAGCCTGGACAGTCACGGCTTGGGAATTTGCTGATTCACCAGCCCTGTTGTCAGCCATATTTCAGCTACTTTGTATTTATCCAGCTATCAGGACAACAATTCAACTTTTTTCCACACAGTATAAAGACCAGATTTTAGTTAAAATCAGAACCAAATTCTTTTCCTCAATACCAAATTCTTTCCATGGACGCTTCCCCTTTAAAACTTTCTCTTAGGTGTAGCTGTAAAGTGTTAACAAGCCTTAACGAGCACTTCCCCTGGTAGTTTCTTCCTCCTGCTCTCAGGTGCCATTTTCTGCATATTAAAGCGGAGTTAAAGTGTTACTTGCAAATTTCCTTTTGTTTTCTCCTGATTTGCTCCGTCTGCGATCGAAGTAAAGATGTTAAAAATCCCCCCTGTTGATTTTTCTGCAGATTCTGGTCGCAGCTTCTAGCTCCGCTTCAGCGGAGTCGTTTCTGGTCCAGAGTGGCTTGACAGACTTCAATAGGGAGCCCACACCTTTTGCGCCCCAGGATTTCTCCTAGCGCACTTGGGGGGGCTCTACCCCCGCCTGTCGACTCTTCTCTCTCCCCTTTGCCTGGGGAGAGGGTTCCAAGCCTCCAGACAGCAGTTTTTCGGCTGTTCTGGGGCTTTTACGGAACCAGAGAATGGGCGCTCAAAAAAGAGCGTCTTCAAAGCTGCGGAGCCAGGCAGGAAGTCCTTGAGTCTATAGTTTTTGATTAGTGTTAAATCAATGTTCTCCTTTGGAATCAGTGTAATAGTTGCCTACACCCATGAGGCCTTTGCCTCTTTTAATACTGCATTGAATACTTCAATTAGTATTTCTCCTAAGGAATCTTGTATTACTTTATATAGTTCCAATAGTAATCCATCAGGTCCTGGGGCTTTTTTGTTTTTCTGTTTTTTTTATTGCCTCTATTAGTTCTGGCATTCTTATATCTTCATTCAACATATTTTTTATCTCCTCTGGGACTTTGGGTAGTTCAGCTTTCTTAAAACAATATTGTATTTTTTCTTCTATGTTACATTAATCATCTTTATATAATTTCTTATAAAATTCATATATTATATTTTTTCTTCGTTTTGTTTTAATAAAATATATTTCCCTCCTCATCTTGTAATTTGCTAATCCATGTTTTTTGCTTTTGTTTTTTCAATTTATATGCTAGCAATCTCCCTGGCTTATTTATTTATTATTTATTTATTGGTTCGATTTATATGCCGCCCTTCTCCGGAGACTCAGGGCGGCTTACAATGTGTTAAGCAATAGCCTTCATACTTTTGTATATACCTGCTTAGTAGGGCTTTCGGGCCCCCCAAGCAGTGTTCTTTTTTATACAAAGTCAGTTTATTGCCTCCACAATCCGGGTCCTCATTTTACCTACCTCGAAAGGATGGAAGGCTGAGTCAACCTTGAGCCTGGTGAGATTTGAACTTGCAGTAATTGCAGGTAGCTGGTGCTACTTTAACAGCACTTAGTCACCTGCGCCACCAAGGTTCTTATTTGCATTTTTGAAAAAGTTTTGCTTGCTCCTCTTTATTTGTTGTGCTAGATCTTCCTTTTCAAGAATATTCAGCTTGTGTTTAATTAATTCCATTTGTTGTTTGAGATCACCCCTTTGTGGATCCTTTTGTAATTGTCAGCCTCAGCTTTGCCTGCTTCAGCTGCCATAAGAAACGGGGGAGGGATTAGTAAAGGGGGGCGAAAGGGTGGGGAAGGCGCAGGAGGTGTTTATCTATTGCAGGACGTGTCTTCCCAGGAATCGAAAGTGAATCTTCAAAAGGGGCTGGCTGACCAACTGCCCTACATTCCTGATGAATGATGTTGCCAGACGTGATGCCACCTGACCTTTGGGAGACCTTTGGATTGGCTGAGGGTCAATGGACACGGGGGGGAGAAGCTTAGTAGATGCTATTTTGCGCGTTTTGCTCACTTCCAGCTTTACCTGGGTTGCGATCATTTCATATTCAGTAAAAGTACTAATCTCTTCAAAATGATTGAGTTTGCGTTTTTCTTTCCTGGATACTGAAGGAAGCATACCTGACATTAAGCTGGAAGTTACATCCAGTCATCCTGGACAAAAACCGAGGGGACTGTAAATCCAAAATATGTCAGATCGAGAGACTGATGGAGAAAAGCAAATGGGGTCAGCGAGGGTCAACTGCAGCAGCCCTCCAAGCGGAGAAAGAGACTGCAGAATGGCTGGAAAGACTCCGTTTAGAGCCAGAGGAAGCTAGATGGTCGAAAGGAGTGGGGAGGCTGCCGGACTGGGGGGAGGACCCCCGGGGAGTGACAACTTCCAGACCCCGTAAAAAGGAGGCAGTGTGGATGCAACAGCAGAAGGAACGTCTCATGATGGACCAAGCCTTGCAGCTTATCCGTGATGTAGAAGAAAGCAGGAAAAACCGTGAGTCTTTTGGGATTTCTGTGGAAAAGGGGAAGACAGGCCCCAGGGGGGAGCCAGAAGAGGCAGCCTGTGGGGGAGAGGAAGAACTTGAGGAAGAAACATCCCAAGCTTCGGCAGCTCAAGGGAGAGATGCAGCCGGCCAGAGAACCCCAGCCTTGCAGCCCCCCCCCGCAGATGTAAAAAGCCAAAAATCCCCCCCTTCCTGGGAAGTTTGATGGAAATCCTAAAGCCTTGGGATTTTTCCTGACCCAAGTGTGGAACCACATGCAAGATTGGGGGGAGGACTACGAATCAGAGGCTGCTAAAGTCAGGAGCATCGCGAACGCCCTAGAGGGAGTAGCTGCTGAGTGGATGGTGGTTCTCCACAATAACAACTCCCTCTTGCTGAGAAATTACAACCAATTCATGGGGGGCCTCAGGAGGTGTTTTGAAGACCATTTAGCTGAACGAAAGGCGAGACTCAGAATGAAAAGCATTCAGCAGGGCTGGAGGCCGGTGGCAGAGTATATCCAAGAGTTCCGTGAACTGGCACCCTATATGACAGGCTGGTCAGAAATGGCTCTTTTGGAAAGTTTCAAGGATGGGTTGAATGAAGAGATATATCGTGACTGCAGAAGCATGGGGGTCCCCGACGATTTGGATAGATGGTACATAGTAGCTGAGGATGTGGAGATCGAGCTGAGACAAAGCGAACTCTGAGGAAGGCGTATGGGAGACCAGTCATCCTCTTTCCACCGAAAAGGGACACCAAAGATGACTGGGGAGAAGACCGAATTCAAACCCAAGTCAAAGCCCTTCACCTGTTTCAAATGTGGGAAAGAAGGTCACCGGGCTGCCGAATGTTTCTCCAAGCCACTGCCAAAAGCTACCGGGGCCGGCCCGAAGAAAGGCGACAAAATACCCGCCAAAACCCGCGGCACCGCCCTGAAAGGAGAAGTCGTTGAGTTCACTCCCCGAAACCAGGGTGAGTTGGGAACTCCGACCAACGATGACGACAGCGAGACGGACTCCAACTCCGACACCGACGATCAGGTGAGTCACACAGAAGAACCCTTACTCATCCCCGTAGAAATAAGGGTGCCCACCACAGGGGCTCATGCGCAATTGTTAGCCTTGTTGGACTCGGGGTGCACTAGGTGCATAATTAGCCCCAAAGTAGTAGAGGAAATGGGACTGAGACTAAAAACCTTGAAAAGGCCCATTGCATTTTGTCAATTAGACGGGTCGATCGCAGGAGGGGGCCCAGCTAGCTTTATGACCGAACCCCTTGAACTGCAGTTGGGGAATCATGTAGAGAATCTCAGATTTATTGTAGCCCCTGGTATGGAGAGACCCCTCATTTTAGGACTGCCCTGGCTTCAAAAATGGAACCCACAAGTAAATTGGAAGATGGGGGTCTTGCGCATCCACACAGCAGAACCAACTCCGGAAAAGGAAGCCCCCCCCCGAGAGACAACATAAAATTAGAGAGGGCGGCAGTAGCCATTAACCATATTGAGGGAGAAGAGAAAATTCCAAAGGAATATTGGGATCTCAAGGAAGTTTTTAGCGAAAAGGCATCGGATGCTCTACCTCCCCACAGGGCCACTGACTGCACCATTGAAATACTCCCTGGGGTGAAGCTTCCCAAACCAAAAATTTACCCCATGACATCTCGAGAATTGGGGGAATTGCGAAATTTTATTGACAAAAACTTAGAACGGGGATTCATCGAATGAGCAAAACCCAAGGTGGCGGCGCCAGTAATGTTCCGCGAAAAGAAAGATGGATCCTTTCATCTCGTAGTTGATTATAGAAATATGAATGCGATTTGCGTAGAAAATGTCTACCCCCTCCCACTCATGAAGGATATGTTAGCCCATTTAGGTAAGGGAAAAGTTTTCACCAAACTTGATTTAAGAGAGGCATACTACCGAGTGAGAATAAAAGAAGGGGATGAATGGAAGACAGCATTTAATTGCCCGCTGGGGTGTTTCCAGTTTAGAGTACTCCCTTTTGGATTACAGGGAGCCCCGGCTGTATTCATGCAACTGATCAATGAAGTATTGCATGAGCACCTGTATAAGGGGGTGTTGGTCTATTTGGATGACATCCTGATCTATTCTGACAACATGGCCGACCATGTAAAGTTGGTACGAACGGTCTTAAAGAAACTCAGAGCAGCCGAACTCTATGCCAAACTTTCTAAATGTGAATTTCACCAAGACAAAATCAACTATCTTGGATATCGTATATCGCATGAGGGAATAGAGATGGACCCTGAAAAGGTTCGGGCAGTACTGGAATGGGCCGCACCGCGCACCCGTAAACAATTACAGAGTTTCTTAGGGTTTGCTAACTTTTATAGACAATTTATCCCCTCTTTCGCGAAAATCGCACTACCAATTACAGACTTGCTAAAAACCAAAGGGGAAGTAAAGCCCAAACCCTCGAAACCACTGGAATGGACTATGGACTGTCAAGCCGCTTTCGAAAAATTGAAACGGCTGTTTGCGGCTGAACCTGTGCTCAAACACCCCGACATGGAACAACCTTTTGTAGTACAAGCTGACGCCAGTGACGTAGCTGTAGGAGCAATACTCTTGCAAAAGAATGAAAACAGGATACTACAACCCTGTGCTTACACGTCCCGTAAACTATCAGAAACGGAAAGGAGATGGGCCATATGGGAGAAAGAGGCGTTTGCAGTTAGATGGGCGCTGTTAACATGGAGACAATTTTTAGAAGGGGCGAAACACCTTTTCGAGGTGTGGACTGATCATAAAAATTTAGAAGCATTGAAAACACCACGCAAACTATCTCCAAAACAGGCTCGTTCGGCACATTTCAAGCGTTTCAATTTCACTCTACGTTACCTTCCTGGTGGAAAAAACTTCATGGCAGACGCACTTTCCAGATTGCCGCAGTACAATAGCATCAAGAAGGAAGTGGTTCAACCAATGATCCCCTTGACACAATTGGCAACACCGGTCACTACCAGAGCGCAGAGTAAAACCGAACCAGAACTCTCGGGGGATTTACTCGAAAAATTGCGAGAAGCGCTAAAAACTGATGAGTGGTTTAGGAACCACTCAAATGAATGCACACTTCGTGATGGACTAGCGTGGGTTGGATCGAAATTGTATGTTCCAACCACATTAAGGACAACCGTATTGAAATATGCTCATGATGCCAAGGCCGCAGGACACTTTGCGTTTGTCAAGACTCTACTCCTTGTTAAGAGACAATTTTGGCGGCCTGCACTTAAAAAGGACATAGAGGCATATGTAGCTAGCTGTCCAGTATGTGCCTCGGCTAAAAGACCTCCAGGAAAATCCCCTGGATTGCTGCAAAGTGTGGCTAGATCGAACGCCCCAAGGAAGGAAATATCTATGGATTTTATTGTGGACTTACCAGAGAGTGAGGACTACACTGTCATTTGGGTAGTAACTGATTTGTTTTCCAAACAAGTACATTTCATCCCTTGCTCAAAGATTCCTTCAGCAAAAACCCTTGCAAAACTGTTTATTCGGCAGATTTACCGACTACATGGATCTCCGAAAAGAATAATTTCTGACAGGGGGGTGCAATTCACTTCCAGTTTCTGGAAAGAATTTTTGAAGTTGATTGGCTCCGCCCAGGGGCTAAGTTCCAGTCACCACCCTCAGACAAATGGGGCCTGTGAAAGAACCAATAGGGTACTAGAACAGTACCTGAGATGTTACGTAAATTACCAGCAAGACAATTGGGTAGACTTGTTGCCATTTGCAGAAGTGGCATATAATAATTCCGTACACAGTAGCACTGGATTCACTCCTTTTAAGGTCGCGTTGGGCCAGGATTTCGTACCCATTCCCGAGTTACCACAAGATGATCCCCAAAATCCCTCCTTGATGGATTGGATTGAACAATTAAAGAGCACATGGGCAGTGACTCGGAAGGCTTTGGATGAGACACACCGGGCCCATAAGGCGCAAGCTGATAAGAAAAGGTCCCCAGCTCACGTTTATAAAGTGGGTGATAAAGTCTATTTATCTACAAAATATTTACAGACTACCCAGAAGACCAAAAAGCTAGGCCCTAAGTATGTGGGACCATTTCGTGTGATTAGACTAATTAATCCAGTAACAGTTGAATTGGAATTGCCAAAAACGTTGAGACGTATACATCCTGTATTTCATGTTAGTTTATTAAAACCTGAACACTCGTCTCCCCTAAGGGCTGACCAAAGCACCCCTCCAATTCCCATTCTCATAGAGGGGGAGCAACATTTTGAAGTTAAAGAAATTTTGGACTCTAGGAAACACCATGGTAAAGTCCAATATCTGATAGCCTGGAAACATTTCCCTTTATCGCAGGCTGAATGGGTGAATAAACGGGATGTCCGAGCTCCCAAGAAAATACAGCAATTCTATACCAAATACCCTGATAAACCATAATTATTGTATATATTCTGTTTCTCTCTCTCTTCTTTCCTCTTATTTAGGAATAACGTCTCTTCTGCAAGAGGGGCCGAATGTCAGCCTCAGCTTTGCCTGCTTCAGCTGCCATAAGAAACGGGGGAGGGATTAGTAAAGGGGGGCGAAAGGGTGGGGAAGGCGCAGGAGGTGTTTATCTATTGTAGGACGTGTCTTCCCAGGAATCGAAAGTGAATCTTCAAAAGGGGCTGGCTGACCAACTGCCCTACATTCCTGATGAATGACGTTGCCAGACGTGATGCCACCTGACCTTTGGGAGACCTTTGGATTGGCTGAGGGTCAATGGACACGGGGGGGGAGAGAAGCTTAGTAGATGCTATTTCACGCTTTTTGCTCACTTCCAGCTTTACCTGGGTTGCGATCATTTCATATTCAGTAAAAGTACTAATCTCTTCAAAATGATTGAGTTTGGGTTTTTCTTTCCTGGATACTGACGGAAGCATACCTGACAGTAATCCTATCTCCAAGTTTCTGAATTCCTCCTCTAGATTTTTCTGTCATAATTTATTATTATTTTTTTAAACCATTGATATTCAAGGATAGGATCTTAGTCTCTTCCTGCCTTTCTCTACTTATATCTGGATCTTGTTGCCCTTGTTTGTCTTGTTTCTCTTGGTTCATTAAGTCTTCCTTCACTGTTTCCCTTATTTCCTCCTTTCCTTCTGTCTCTCTCTTTGATCTGCAATTCTTTCTCTTCTGTGTCTATTTGTCTTAGTTCTCCTTCTTCTCTCTCTTCTGGTTCTTCCTCACTACTAAAATTCCTATTGTAAAATTCCTCCACTTTGCCTACAGTGTCTATTCTAAATCTTTTTTCCTGCCATGAGATCATTATCTCCTCTGGCGTCAACCATCTAAAATTGATGTTATGTCTAATCAATTTTGAGGTCAAGAATTGATATGGCCTTCTTAGCTCTCTCACTCTCCTTGGCACTTGTTTAAGTACCACCAGTTGTCTTCCTCTATGTTTTATGGGGTCATCTCTAGTTCTATGGAGAATTTTGTCTCGAATTGATTTTTTTTACAAATCTGATGTGTATCTTTTTTGGAAAATTATGTCGTTTTGCATAATTATTATATATTCTATATATCTCGTCCATTTCAATTAGCATCTTTTCTTTTCCAATTCCAAGAGCTTTTGCCAATATCTCCGCCATCATTTCTGGTAGATCCTCTCCTTTTTCTTCTCTTATATTTTGGAAGCATAGTTAGTGTGCTGCCTTCTCTGATTCAAGAAATATAGCAGTTGTCTCCAGTTCTTTATTTGCTTGCATTAGTTTCTCATTCATGTCGTCCACTCTTTTTTCCTCTTTCCCCATTCCCTCTTCCATCTCTTGAAGTTTTGTTCATTTCTCATAATTTGTTATTGGAAGGTTTCAAATTTTCCATCCATAGATTGCATTTTTTCTTTGAGTTCCCCCATATTGCTTCTTATTTCTCCTATCTCCTTCTTTAGGTCCTCATGATTTTTTGCCATAACGTCTTGCATTGATTGCAGCATGACTTGTAGATCTTTAAGTGAGTTAGATCTTTCTCTGGACACCATTTCTTCAATAGATCTTTGGCCGGAAGGACTCAAAATAGCCAATGTGAACTGGACTGCCTGTTTCCTCTCTATCCCAGTCCTTGTTAAGTTTGTGATGCTTGTCATCTTTAACCACCTCTTAAACCAACACTCCCACTTTCTTTCCCCTCTTATGTCTCCTTCCACTGCTCAACTACTGTTAACTTATCTATATTATTTCAGGATCTGTAAGGCTAATATCATTAATACAATAGTAATCAGGGGAAGTTCTTATAATCTTAGATGTCCATATCGTACTCTAATCAAAGAGAGAAAATATTAATACTAACACTTAATAATGACAATCACTTAAACATGTTATTATGTACACAAATATATGCTGATATAATTTTCCCCGAGGCAGTTTTTTATAAGAGCTTACTGTTTATTATTTACTATTTTCTTTAAGATCTCTAATATATCTTTACTTTCAGTCACAACTGTATCCTAACTATTCTCCAAAAAGGTCTTAAGCAACAAAGTCTATAAGCACAATTACTCTTTCAAAAACAAGGCTTTTTCCTCCTTTCCCAATCTTTCAAATGTTCAGCTTTTACAAGCGTCAATCTTTTTAGCCAGTAGATGTCCTTCTTGTCTCTTTTTAAGTTGCTAGCACAGACACTATCTCTGTTCAAAATGTCAGCTTCCACATGTTAGTCAGCTCTTTTTTAACTTCCCAAGTTGAGACAGTCTACCTTTGTGCTTTCTTCAGGTGTTCCACCTCGATTTCTTTTTACTTTGCTTTAACAATCACCTTTTCTTTGTGCAATTCTCCCTTGTCTGCCCACACTTTCCATCACTGCTTTGTAGCATGGAGGGGGGAAAACTTTCCACCCTCCTTCTGTCTGGGGCCCCCTTTCTCCTTTATTCTGCCACCAAAGATCTTCTTAATGAGATTCTTCTCCCAAAATCACTTACTTCAGGTCATTGAAGTCAATTTACACCAGGATTTGTCACTCAGTTGTCCTGCTAGTTTCTTCGCCTGTCTCATCCAGCTGTCAGTTCTTCACAGCTGCCATTGCAGGCTGTATTCTTCCCCATCCGATCTCTTAAGGGCTTCTCCTGTTTCCCCAATCTGAACCGCCATCCAGGAATCAGCTGCCAGGACACCCCACTCTTCTGTTCCTCCTCCAAGGAACCTATGACTCCAAAAAGCCAATCGGATGGCTGGAAGTGGCTGTGCTTCCATGGAGAGCCATTTCACACACCCGTTCGGCTCGGCATCTAGCTCCCCCCCCCCCCGTTTCAGCTGTTTTTGAGTACAAACCAGAACAGGACTTAAGGATGGAAGCTCTTAAAGCCTCTTTGATTTCAAAAGAAAGCAAGCACCATTTTAGAAAAAGCCATGAGGAGAAAGTCCTGAGGTGGGGCCCAAGGAGCAGAGACAGAACAGCAACAGACAGCATGTCTGCAGAGACTATGTCTACAGAGACCAGAAAAACAGAAGAGACCACATTACAGCCTAGCAAAGATTTTCTACAAAGAAAGCAGCAGAATGGCAGTGTCATGTCTGTAGTGATAAGACTCATTTGAAGAAAGGCTGTTTACTAAGAAAAGATACAACAGATGGACAGGCTGCTGTTGCAAAAGTTAGCTATTGTAATAGCCAAGACAAATGGTTAATAGACAGTGGGGCTAGTCAAATAATTGTTAATAATTCTAAATTGGTTTTCAGAATTAATCCAGCTAGAGGAGCTGCAGTAGCCTTGGTAAATGGCCAGAAGGCTAAAGTCATTGGAAAAGGCAGTGTGGTGAAATATCTGGAGGAAATGTTTAGTAACATATTAGGTGTGCCTGAAATGGAGCATAATTTACTGAGTGTCTCTAAACTAGACCAAAAAGAGTTTGAGACCACATTTGTAAATGGGAAGTGTCTCATAAAGAGAAATGAGAATTTATGTGCACAGGGCATAAAGCAGGATAATCTTTATGTGTTGCAGGGACAAAAGGTTCAATGTGCCCAAACATTTGGAAACATTTGGATTCATGTGTTCATCTCTTGCATAGAAAGCTTGGCCATGCCAGCTTCAGAGTTTTGCAAAAGGTGCAACAGTTTGGAGAAGAGTTAAACTTAAAAGGGTGTAAGGCATACTTGGACTGTGCACAGGGGTGGGATTCTACCAGTTCGGACCGGTTCAGGTGAACCGGTAGCTTCAACAATCAGCTGGGAGTGAACCAGTTCGCTCCAACAATCAGGTCAGCCTGCCCACCCACTTTACTTACTTTTATCTTCTCAGCTGATTGGTGCGGCATAGCGGATTGCTATGCCTCAGTTGTTACTCCCAAGTGGTAACACAGAAGATTAGTATTTGTAAAACTGTGTACATACGTGCAGTGTGCCTTAGGTGCATGCACGCAATTACCGAACCAGTTGTTAAACTGGCAGAATCCCACCACTGACTGTGCAGTATGTAAATCATCAAAGTCCAAGGTATTCCCAGTCATGAAAAGTAGCACAAGGCAGACAGCAAAAGTTCTAGAGCTGGTACATGCAGATTTGGTTGGGCCAATGCAAGCCAGTTTGGGAGGAGCAAAGTATGCGCTGGTCATTGTAGATGACTACAGCAGGTTTGGGTTCTGCTATTTACTAAAGAGTAAAACAGAGGTGCTACAGAATTTTAAGCAATGGGTAAGCTTTGTAGAAAGGCGATATAAACAACAGGTATGTCAGCTGAGGTTCAGAATTCATGTCAGCAAGTTTTCAATAGTAGTTGGGACATTAGAAATAAAACACAGATGCACAAATCCGTACACAGCAGCTGAGAATGACATGGTTGAGAGACAGAATGGTGTTTTACAAACAATGAAGGGCTCACTGCTGGAGGATTCTGGTCTGAGCATATTGGGGTGAAGCCATGTTGACTGCTAATTATTTAATCAATAGGCTGTGGAGCTCCTCTATTAATAATACTCCATATGCTGTGCTATATGGGAGAAAGTCATCTCTGGCATATTTAAGGGTTTTTTGGAAGCAATGCATGGGTGCATATTCCAAAAGCAATCAGGAGGAAAGGTCAACCAAAGGCTAGAAAACTCAGGTTCACAGGCTATGAGCCTGGCTCAAAGAGCTATCCTTTTAGCAATGGGAGCAAAAGAATAATGATTTGCAGGTCTGCTAGCTTTGCAGAGCAAAATTGGAACAGAATTGATGCCAATTTTTGGAGCGATCCACTTAGTGAGGGTGAGCCACTTAGTGATGGTAACTTACTTAGTGATGGTGTCAGCGTTCAGGGAGGAGAAACTGAAGGAGAGCAAGAAAAGGAGTCAGGAGAAGATGATGACTTGGATATGAAGCAAGAGAGGTTTGAAACACAAGAGCAGTCAATGCCACGTGGGTCAGAGCAATGGAATAAGGAGATTCCACCTGACAGGTATTCTCCTGGTGAGGTTAAGGTGTGTAATGTGTGGTATGAGCTGTTGTGGCCGGCAGAGCTGGCAGCAGATTCAGTCAGTGAGGAGGTTGGAGAGGAACGTGGGCCAGTCTGGAGTCTGGGGAAGACTTGGACGATGGCTTTGAGTCGGAGGCAGAGAGGGGGCCAAGGCCATCTGGTAGTTCTTTGCTGCCTCCAGAGTCTCCGAAGTCTGACATCAGCGAGGCAGAAGAACAGCATGAGCCTATCCCCAGTTTGTGCATGCATAAGCTGCCAGGAGACAGGAACAATTAAGAAACAGGGTTGACTTGTGAGTAAGGTTGGAGATGATTGGCCCCTCACATAAGACATAAAAGAGAAGCGAATGGGACGTGAGCTTTTGCAGGAAGCAATTAGTTCATCTGGCCAATTCAAGATTTGAAAATTCTGTTTGTGACTCTGTGCCAAGTTTGGCCTTGCCCTGCATCTGGAAATTAGCTTTTTGGCAGCGTTCCACATGAGATAGGTAGGTGTTGATAACCTTCCTCTGAAAGACTGTTTATCAAGCCTTGTGGACTGTAAATGAAAATAATTTATGTATGAATTAAAGAGGTTTGCTGGGACTAAGTTTGTGCTGTTTAATTTCTAAGGAAGCCTAGGTCAGAACATGAGTCAAGAAACTATCAGGAAATATTGGCATTACCCAAAATTGAACAAGTAAAATGGAAAGAAGCAATGGACAAAGAAATGAAATCCATGGGTGAACATAAAGTGTTCACATCTATGACTTTGCCACAAGGTTGCAAAGCAGTAAATGGGTGTACAAAAAGAAAGTACTGCCCAACAATGAGGTACAATATAAGGCAAGATTAGTGGCACAAGATTTTTCACAAAGGACAAATGTGCACTATGATGAGGTATTTGCGCTAACTGTAAAGAGTGAACGCATAAGGTTGGCACTAGCATTGGCAGTGGCACATGGACATAAAATTTGGCATTTTGATATAATCCCAGCATTCCTCAATGCAGAATTAGAGGAAGACATTTACATGGTTCAAGCACCAGGATATGAAAGTAAAAAAGGCTAGCACTGTATATAAATTGAACAAGGACATTTATGGGCTGAAGCAGTCAGCCAGAAATTGGAATATCTGTTTAGAAACTGCATTGAAGGGTCTTGGGTTCAAGAGTTGCAAGGCTGATGGTTGCATATATACTGGAAAGTTACAAGGTGGGGATTGTCAATTATTAGCATTTGTGGATGATCTTTGTTTCATTGCAAAGGATTTGCCACAGGTAAAAGAATTTACTAATCAATTAGAGAAAAAAAATTGAATTAAAAGATTTGGGAGAAATAAAAAACTATCTCAGTATAGAGATACAAAAAACTGAGAAAGGTGATTATGTTCTCAGTCAAAGAAGGAAAATTGAACAGTTGTTGGAGAGATACAACAATGACGGATTGTAATTCTGCTCCAAAACCTATGAGCACAGATTTTTCTAACAGTTTGGGTGAGGACAAAAGTGAAGCCTGTGATCAAGAGATATATCAGTCAGCGATAGGGAGCTTATTATATCTGTCACAGTGGTCCAAACCAGACATAGCTTGTGCAGTAAGCATCTTAAGTCGCTTTACTGCTGCACCAGCACAATTTCATTGGATGGGTATAAAAAGGATTATCAGGTATTTGAAGGGAACTGTGAACTTCAAATATAGGTCTCTGAAGAATTGAAATTAAAATGTTATGTTGATAGTGATTATGCCAATGATGTAAAAATCAGAAAGTCTAATTCTGGGATTGTGATATTGTTTGGAGGGACTTTAATTGGTTGGAAGTCCAGAAAACAAACAACTTTAGCCATTTCTACGGCAGAGGCAGAATTTATTGCTCTGTCTGAGCTTTGCTCAGAGGTAGCTTGGTATGTACAGCTGTTAAAAGATTTAAACGTAAAAGTACCTGAAACTGTAATGGTGTTTGAGGATAATGCTGCTTGCATTAAAATGGCACAGGTGACAGAGTAAAGAATAGAAGCAAGTATGTGGATATTAAATACTATAATGTAAAAGAAGCCATCAAATGTAAATTAATTAACTTATTTCACTGTTCTTCAGAGGACAATCTATGAGATATAATGACCAAGCCATTGGGTGGAGTGCACCATGGGAAGAATATTAAGTTATTTGGTTTTATGTCTATTCCAATCATGAAGGGAGGAGTGTCAGTGTATAAGGGTTGATGAATTGGAATAGACATGGAAACAAGTCAGCCAATGGGGAGTGTTTGGTGACCCAGAAGGCACGGAGCCTAGGCATGGCTTAGGTTCACTGATTTGTATATATATATGAATGCTTCTGTGATTCTATAGCTTCTGTGATTATTGATTCTGTACTTCTGGATTCTGAGTTCTGGTTCTGGCTTCTGCTGTATGGTATTATATATAAAGAAGTTTCTTATATAAATGAATCCTGCTGAATTATTTACTTGTGTACTGGTTGGATTGCTGCAAACTCTAACACATACCTACTCTGCCTGACCTGGGCTGATGTAATGGGATGAAGACAACTGTAAGTAACCTGGCCCCATTCCATTTGGGCTTTAAAGGTTATAACCAGAGGTGGGATTCAGCTGGTTCTCATCAGTTCACAGTTCGGAGAACCGGCTGATTGTACCGCTTCCCCACGGCCTAATGCGTGACCCCCCCCAAGCCCAGCCCACTTGCCTGCCTTCCACGGGGCCTTCCACGGGGCCCAGTCCACTTGCCTGCCTTCCCTGCAGCCTCCCACGTGGCCCACATGGTCCAGCCTGCTTGTCTGCCTTCCACATGGCTCCCGTAGCCCAGCCCACTTGCCTGCCTTCCCTGCAGCCTCCCATGGTCCAGCCCGCTTGTCTGCCTTCCACATGGCCCCTGTTACATGTGGAGAACTGTTTGTTAATTTTCTGAGCAGTTCGGAAAACTGGTTGTTGGGAGAAATCTCCTTCCAACAGCCTTTTGGTTTTTTCCACTTTACAGGGCTAATCCTGTCAGGAAGGCAGGAAGAGTGCCTGTGTGTTGTTTCTAGCCTAATCCTTATCTTTACAGAAACCACTTCTCCGGTTAAGCCTTGTTAACATTGTAACAGCTAATGGTTCTTATAAAAACCATATAATTTAGCATCTTTTTCATATCTAGATTGTATTTGCAGCTGTGTATACCAAACCATATCAATCCCGTTTTTCCAATTCTTGTTTCTGTTAATTCAGCTTTTTCTTCTACTTTTTGTATTCATTGCTCATTTTTCTCCATGATCTCTTGAAATTTTTTTAATTTCTCTTCTACTTTCTCCATTCTCTAATCTATTTTACCTACCTTCAAATCCTCATGAAGAGCTTGTATCATAGTCTTTAATTCTAATTGCATAGTATTAGCTTTTTCTTGTTGTGTCATAGCATCCAATGTTCTCTGACCAGCAGGGCTAGAGGTTGTAGAAGAGGACGCTGAATATAGTGCTGATGTTGTTTTCTTCATCTTGTAATGTCTTAATATTTGTAATCCACCAAATATAAGTCGTTGTAATTCCAACCCAGTTTATAATCCAAATATAGAACCACAACAAAAAGGAGGCAAAAAAGAAAAAGAAAAGAAAAGAAAAGAAAAGAAAAGAAAGAAAAAAAAAACCCAAAAGCTTTGTAATTCAAATCCAACTCTCAGGGTTTTTCTTACTTCTTTTCTTCAGGTTCTTCTTACCTTAATCCAAATTGCCTCAGGGAGAGGAAAAATAAAATTTGTCATCCAAAACGGCTCACCTGGCCCCAAAAATACAGTTATCCTATTTTTTATATTCAAAAAAGAGAGTTCACAGCTCTACCACAAAAAAAAAGAGAAGAAGACAGATAACAGCCACTAAAATACTTCCATCAGTACGCTGATGATACTCAGCTGTACATCTCCACCCGGACCACCCCAATGATGCCCTTGACATGATGTCTCGGTGCCTGGAGGCTGGCGGATCTGGATGGGGAGAAACAGGCTCAGACTCAACCTTTCCAAGACCAAGTGGCTGTGGTTTCTGGTGTCCCAGTATAGCCAGCTGGCTCCATCGCTGACTATTGGGGGCGAGAACTTGGCCCCCTCAGAGAGGGCTCGCAACTTGGGTACTCCTGGATGCACGGCTGTCTTTAGAAGATCATATGACGGTTGTGGCCAGGGGAGCTTTTTATCAGGTTCACCTGATTCACCAGTTGCGTCCCTTTCTGGACCAGGATGCCTTGCACACGGTCACTCATGCCCTTGTCACGTCACGTCTGGACTACTGTAATGCTCTCTACATGGGGCTCCCCTTGAAGAGCACTCAGAGGCACCAACTGGTCCAGAATGTGGCCGCACAGGTGATTATGGGGGCGACCCGTCGCACCCATGTGACACCTCTCCTGCGCGAGCTGCACTGGCTCCCGGTGGTCTTCCAGGTGCAATTCAAGGTGCTAGTTACCACCTTTAAAGCACTCCATGGCTTAGGACCAGGGTATGTACGAGACTGCCTTCTGCCACCGATAGCCTCCCACCGGCCAATACGCTCCCACAGAGAGGGACTCCTCAGGGTGCCGTCGGCCAAACAATGTCGACTGGCGACACCCAGGGGGAGAGCTTTCTCTCTGGGGGCACCTGCCCTCTGGAATCAACTGCCCCCGGAGATTTGCATGATCCCCGACCTACGTACCTTTGCCGGGCCCTTAAGACTCTTTTGTTCCAACAGGCCGGGCTGGCCTAGAAAATGAATTTTAATTGGGTGTTTGTAGTTTTTAATATAATGGCCAAATTTTTTAATATATTTTAAATTGTTTTTAAATTTTGTGGGTATATGTTGTTTTAATATGGCTGTACACCGCCCTGAGTCCTTCAGGAGAAGGGCGGTATAAAAATTTAATAAATAAATAAATAAAATAGAAAAAGAAGAAGCAAAAGCCTTATTTCAAAGTGCTAAAAAATTTCCCTGGCCTGTTTCTATTATTTAGCCTTTTAAGTTTCAAGAGCTACACTATTCCAGAGAAAAGGAAAAACAAAATTTCCAGTGTTCCGCTCTCTATCAGTCAAAACAACTTCTTATCAATTTAGTTCACAGGCTCCCAAGGTTACATCTCATCCTTGCTCTTATGTCCTCCAATTTTCACTTTTGCCTCTAGATGGCACTGTTGCTCTGCTTCAGTTCAAAAAGAATTTTTTAAAGAAAAACAAAGCTCATATAATTACTTTTATATTAGTTATTAATCCCCAATTTAAAAATTAAGATATCCAGTCCGGTTTTCTGACTTTGCTCTTCAAACAGATCTTTTTAAGCCAGTTTTTATTTTTTTCTTTCTTTATTCTTTTGGCTCCACCCACCTTCCTCACCGCTGTTCTTCCAGAGATAGAAGGGAATAACCAATTCCACCTCCTCCAAGGAGGTTCTTCTTTCAAAGAAAGAAGAAGGAGGTTCTTCTTTCAAAGATTCAAGATGATAGAAAACTTATATATATAAAAAATCTCACCCAGACCAATCACACCTTTCTTCTGCCTCTGCACTCTTGCTGTGAATGCCCCAGCTTCGTAGCGGCTCACAATGGCTGCCTTCTCAGCTGTCAGTTTAGGGAGCTTCCTCCAGATCAATCAGGGAATTTATGGATTCTCTGAGATCGCCAGTGTGTGCTCGCCTTGTTCACCGCCCTACAAGACGGTTTCGGTCCAAAAGGACCACCCAACAGCTGAGATTTCAATGATTCCCTCAGAAGCCAAGGAACATATCTTCTCGCCGTGACGTTAGGCCCCCACCCCCACCCCTGGTGCTTGACTTTCTTAAAAGGGAAGAGTTGTTTTAAGCTTTTTACACTGCTTTAGTGATTCCTGGCACTGTCCTTTTGGGGTGTGCTTCCAAGGGGCAGGATGCAAGCTTGACACTCTGATTTTTTTTACTGCCTTTCTGGGGCATGTGATCTTTCCTTAAATCTGGATCTTTTCCTTAGGATATCTTGTGAGGTGAGAGAGACCAGCTGGTATCTTTAAGTGGTGCAAATGGATCTAAGGATTGCTTCTCCTGGCTGTGAAAGGATGCTTTGTCAGTTCACTGAACACAGGAGTCTCTTGTCTATGGAGATTCTTCAGTCATCCAGGTCATGGTTGTCACAAAGGTGCTTTTTTCAAGAGACAACTGGATTTTCTTGGTTTCCAGAAAGTCCATTGCTTGGAACCAAAGGTATCTGGGCTCAGACTGCCCCTTCTTCTGTCCCAGACAGGACGTTTTATGGTGATACAGTTTTTTTCCAGATAAATAATTGATGGGTATTTAGTTATGAGGAAGGAGATTTCTCTTTCAATAATAGAAATTAAAACTATTTTATTTTAACAAAAAAAGAAGTAAAAATATACAGAGAAAATTGGGATAAGAAAATGAAGAAAAAACCCAAGAAATTATGTTACAAAAGTTTTTCTTTTGTATTGTTGCTAAACGTACTATTTCAAAAGCAGGGGGAAAATAAAGGGGAATAAAAGTGCATTTAGCTGAACTTTGCCTTATCATTATTTTAGGTAGTAATCTATCAAATCAAAAACACAATATGCAAAATTTGCAATCTTTATATTTTCGTCAACTGTAAGTTCAAAAAACAGAGGTGATAAGGACCAGCCTCTCACACACACCCCTTCCAAGAAAGTACAAACTCTTGAAAACTTTGTATTTCAAAAGGAATCCTTTTGTTGAAAAGGGATGAAAGCAAGTCAAAACTCAAAGCAGTCTCTGGGGTCTCTCAGGGCATGCAGTTCAGGATAAAGGAAATTAGGAACCCCTCCTCACCGTCCGATGAGGATTCCAACCAATCCGCCAGTGTGAAGTTGATATCGTACCAACCTCTCTGAGAAACAGATAAGAAGAGCTACTCAGGGCCATCTTGCAATCCACACGTTTCCCCTCTCCCCTCTCATTTCCCAGGAGGTGAGAATTTTCCAGGTACTCCTGGCGCCAGGCAATGGTTATAAATCAGGTTAAAGTTTATACAAAGAGAACCAGGCAGGAAATAGGATATTTAGGATACATAGGAAAGAGAACTAAATGTGACAAATCCAAATCCCCCTCTTCTTCCATGAAGAATGGCAGATACACGGATCTGACAGGTGAATTTGTGGTATCGAATCATTTCTCAAATGAAGCCACTCAGTGAAACAGAATCTTTATAATTGGCACTTTATCTTTGGAAAATACAGCTGATGCTAAATTTATATAATGTACTCTGTATGTATGGTATTTGCAATTCATAGCACTTATTTCTTAATCAAGCTAATAATATTTCATAACTGGAAATAGTTCTTGAAATCCACTATATTTATCAATAAACCCTTATTAATTTTGTTAATCAGTGTGCTCATTGGACAATAGGGAGATATAAAAATTGACTTTATATTCAAGGTGCTCCCATATCTACAAAACGTATGAAAGAAAAATCTTAAATCACTTTTTTTCAGCACCACTATAAATTTTTTCAGCACCACTATAACTTTGAATAGTTGCAGCAAATAGTTGCAGCAAAGTCAAGGATTTTTCACCCCTGATTCTCAGGTTTTGATCAGCTGGTTAGTCTGGATTGACATCTCAGGTTCCTATCACTCTGTCACCTCCTTCCCCTTTTCCTGCTCATTCCCATGCCCATTCCTTACTTCCCCAATTGCCTCCCCCCTCCCTTGCATTTTATGGTAGTATGCCAGTGAAGCAAAAGATGCTAAAGATGGCAGGCCTGACACCATCTATCTTCTAGGTCAAGTAATATAAAGCCCACCCACATCTATCATGCCATTTCTTCTGATGGTTGAAGCACTCATGTTTCTTCTTGCAGGCTGAAGGAGGCAGAGTATCAAGTAGTTTTGGCCAGAAGTCCGAACAATCCCAGTGGAGGCAACAGTGCCACAAAATACAAGACACACTCTTGGTGTCAGAAGCTACCATCCAGGCACAGATAGCCCAGGTCAAACAATACAAAGCCCTACTCAGTGAGTAATATTACCACCCAAAGTGATAAGCTGCATAGTTCTTCAATATTTTAATTACTTGGATGAAAATATGAAGGGAATGTTTATCAACTGTACAGTATGTATTATACATGACATAAAATTGGGCTAAATAGTTAATACCTGGAAGAGACAAATGCAAATCAAAACAATCTTGAGAACTGGGCCAAAAAATAACAGAATGACATTTAACAGAGACAAATTGCAAAGTGTTTGTACTGTTTTGCTGGATTTGGGGGAGGGCTGTTATTTATTTATTAATATTTTAATTTTGTTTTTGTTTTAGCTGCTTAGTCCCTCCTTAAACCAAAGGAATATGTTCTTGAGTTTAAGGACTTCCAAAGAGGATGCCCATGAAAAAGTCTCCTTGCCAGCTTCACATCCAGATATTCCACATTTTTAGTAAAGAGTAAAAGAAACCTAGAAAATGCATGATTTATTATTTAAATTTAAATTTCTATGCCGCCCTTCTCCAGAATAGGACTCAGGGCGGTGAACAGCCAGAATAAAAAACAATACATACAAAATTTAAAAACAATTTAAAATAATTAAATATTATTGGCCGTAAATTAAAATTAAGATTGTGACAGAAATAAAACCTTGTGTTGAAATAGGTGAAAAGAGCTTTACAAAAGAAGCTCCAGAAGAGTGAATGAAATTAAAAATAAAATCAGGGAAATTTGAAGGAGAAATTGAAATAAGAGAATGCTGAAAGGCATAGTTTAAGCAATTTGTATGGAAATAATATCAATATATTAGAGAGAATTGAAATCAATATTAGTTAGTTGTGTCCAAAAAAAATAATAATTAATGCCATGAGAAGGTTAAAAAATGGTATTAACATTCTATTGTGATTGATAAAATGAATGAGCTATTTTCCTGTTTGGGAGTAGACAGAACATGATATTCCAGATAGGGATGTCTGAAAATTATCAAAAATTATATAATTAGATTCAATCCAAGTTTTAAAAAATGCTAAGTCTGGATTAGCTAAATGTAAAATATACTTGTTTCATTTTAAACATAATGTGCAATGTGGCCAAATAATTTCTAAACTTCAAAAAACCCAGTACTTGCACAGCAATATGGACTGTTTCAAGAGAACATTGCTCCTTTCTGTAGAATTTTCTTGAATGGCAATTGATTACATAACAGTGTCTTCATAATAATTTAAACAAAGCTGAAAAAGATAGGTCAACCACCTTATACATATAAACATTTCCCATAAAAAGTATGTGAAGTCTCCAGTCCATTTGCGCAGTTTCTTTGTTGAACAGGCAGATACCGTGTTAGTTAGTGTCCTATCACGGATATCTTTTTGGGTAATCTCACCAAATTTGCTATCATAGTACTTTTTTAGTGAGTTTTTTATGTACTTAATCATAAGTATATCCATATGGAGTCCTCCAAACCTCACTGAACAACTTCTGTCTTTTACTGGAGTTTCCTACTAAGTTTTAAACTGAACTATTAGTGTGCATGCCATATAATTTGCAGTATCTTGTGAGGATCTGGATTTCTGGCAGAAGATCAATGGAAAGTAATTAAAACATTTCTTGTGACAGGTGAACCTATCATACAGCAGAATAACAAGCAGATGCAGGTGGATATTCAAGACTTGGGCTACGAAACCTGTGGGAGAAGTGAAAATGAGGCTGAAAGGGATGAGGCTACAAGCCCTGGTAATGTAAGATGTTTCTCTGGCTGCGATTCTTAATGCTTTCAATTGTTTGACTTATAAAGAACTCCTAAACAATCTTGAGTAAAGAATTCTTAATATAAGAAGGTACAGAAAACAGAATATTTCAAAGTTCCATTTTGGTCATCATTGTACGTGCAAATTGTAGATATTTACAAGCAAAAGAAGATGAATTAGAAAATTGGAATTTGCAGCAGTCCAAACTCAATTTGCCTGGAAGAAAAGTTGATTATTTATTTAGTCTTAATTCTTAGTTTTTGTTTTTGTTGTTGTTGTTGTTTTGTTTTTCTTAGAATGCAGAGATCATGGTGAGCAACTAAAGTTTTGGAAGAAGTCATTGGAGGCCCCTCTAAACAGACAGATGAAACAGGAAACATTCCTGGGTGTCAGCCAAAGTGATGATGATGCAATTCTCCGCCAGCATATTCAGGTCCTCCAGATGCAATTGCAAAGTTCCCACAAAGTTATCCAGAACTTACAAAGTTGTATGCGCTCTGTATCCACTATTAGTGACTATGGTTCTGTGGGAGATCAGCCACTCAAATTGAAGCAAGGCTACACTCTGGGCAATTCTCCTTCCCACAGTATGACTGATGAAGATGAAAGCTGGCAATCTGATAGCTTTGGAACTTTCTGCCCACCAAGTCTCCAGCCCAACAAAGATTTGGCCAGACTTATACAGAGAGTATCCCTGCTGGAAGCTCATCTGAATGAGACTAAGCTAAAGGAATTTTTGACAGAGGAATTGAAATGTACAACCTCCTTGGGGTAGGACATTCCAAGATACAGGGATGAATATGACCAGCTAAGTCTGACAGAGCATTGGTGTAGGTTTCTGCAACATCACAATGGGCAATAAAGTATCTACTTCAAGAGGTTGGCTTTTGCATATTCAAGCAGATGGTATGATCAAACTAAACTTCATTGGGCAGTTTATGTGTCTACAGCACAACTCTAATTTCCTTTCTTCTGGTAACACCAAATAATAGTTCTCTCCATGAGTACTACTGCAAGATAAGTACTAGATAAAATTAATTTAAAACACTATGTTTTGTAATATATGAATCATTTCTGAATTACCCCCTCTCCTGTTAAGATTTTGTAAACTCACTCTAGAATGTGAAAGTGGATTCAGCTCTCTATGATGAATGTATGAGATACTTCAAGTATGGATGTCCTTCTGGTGAATGGGGCAAAGTGCACAGAAAAAATCTTGTTTCTTACTTGTTCTGTTGGATCTCTTAATAACTTTGGCTAATTGTTTGCTCTCTTTTCCCCAAGGAAATATGTCTCGTTAGTCCAAGCTCAAGCTCGAGAGCTCTCCCATCTGCACCAGCTGATGCGAGAGGGACAAAGGGTGTGTCATATACTAAACAAATACTTCAAGGACACCATCAAATCCTTTGAAGAGCTTCTACGAAGCACTGACATTGACTACTACTTGGGGCAGAGCTTCCGTGAGCAACTTGCAGAAGGGAACCAGTTGGCAGACCAGTTGGCCAGAAAACTGAACGAAGGTGAGTTCAATAGGCATTCACAAACTTTAAATTAGAAGCTTTATTTTGGGGTTTTCAAAATTTCCTATAGCTTTCTTTCACCAGTACTTTTGCATTATAGCATAAAGGGTACAGTTCTAAAAAGATGTACATCTTGAAAAGATGTCCATGTCCCACAGTTTGGTGACCACTGTCTTATAGATGGACTTACTGAAAAAAAGTATTACTACTAGAAAGAAAGAAAGAAGTTTCATGTAAGTGACTGATAACTCAGTAGAGATACTGAAAACTATATAGGGAATTTTATACCGCATTAGAATTTAGAGCCTGTGTAAAACTCTATAAAACAAAGGTTGGAATTTCTGGCCTCAACCCAGGATGCCAACCACATGAGTGAGGGATGCTGAATATTTAAGATGAATTGATACTTTACCACAGGCCAACTCAAGGCCCATGGGGTGTTTAAGATCTGGCCCATGGGGCTGCCCTGGAAACAGCGAAGGACTAGCCCCAGTCACTCTGCCAGCAAAAACAGAGCCTGGTGGGGCCACGCATGCCCCCCCCCCAGGATCTGTTTTTGGCTGCAACGGCCCCCTGAATCTCTCTGCCAGCGAAAACAAAGTGCATGGCCTCCCTGGGCTCCGTTTTCACTGCAGAGGGCTAGCAAAACAAACTAAAAGCAAAACAAAAGGAGAAATGTTTCCCCTTTGCATTTGAGCATCCAAGAAGGGTCAGGAAAGGAAAGAGGGAAAGAGGAAAGAAAAAGAAAAAGAATAAAAGATTGAAGAGAGCAAGGAAGGAAAAAGAAGGAAAGAGAGGAAGAAAAAAGAAAGGAGAAGGAAAAGGGAAGGAAGGAAGGAAGGAAGGAAGGAAGGAAGGAAGGAAGGAAGGAAGGAAGGAGATTATAATGAGAGGGAGGGAGGGTCTGAGGGAAGTCCTGTCTTAGCATTTGGTCACCACAGGTGCCCCCTCTTGACATGAGTGATGTCGAGCTGGCCACAGCCACCCCAACCCCCCAGGGTTAAACACAACACTGATGCGGGCCTTAATGAAATTGACATCCCTGCTTTATCACTATGAAACATGGAATTAAAACTGATGCGCTCTCGCTCTCTCTTTCTGTCTCTCTCTTTCCCTCTCTCTCTCTCACACACACATATCCCACAATAATAAAGTGGGAAATCCCATAAACACAAGCACAATCTAACAATGTGGGAGAGAGTTGCTACCCCATTATTTCATTAGGTTAAGCCTAACAAGTAGATGTCCAAAGCAGCTAATGGAACCATAGGTCAAAGCAGATCTACAATTAGGCTTTACAAGGTCATAGTATGTCCATCATAGATTATGGAGAAATCTATAGAATCATGGGTGCAATATATGAGTAGCTGAAAGATTAACAGGGAAGCTAGTTGGAAACATTGAAATGGCATATTTTTAATTTTGTAAACTCCATGCTTCTCTGTTTTTAATTTTTCATTAAAAGAAGGATATGGGGAGGCTGATTGCATTTCAAGTGATCGATACTGTAGGTCCTGTGACGGAGAAGTTGCACAATCACCAACTTTTAAAAAATTCTGATTTTAGGGAATGATCTAAACATGGAGGCCAAAACAAGTCATGAATTGCTTATGAGGTAATTATTATGGATTGTATTATTATGGATTGTATTATGGATACAGGCTTATTTTGGAATTATCCAAATTACTTTGTCATTTATTTTACTGTATAGTTTGCATCTGTGTTTATTTATTTTATCCTTTTGGCCAAGTTGCTCATGAAAAACTCCCTTTTCAAATTGTCAAGAAACAATTGTCTTTCTTCATAAAATACAGGGCACCTCAATTTATTGAATACCTTGTGCTGGAATCTATTCCATACCAGTATGAAATCCTTTATAGCAATAACAAAATTAATAATAATAAGCCCACACCCTGTGACAATATATGTAACACCATCAAATATCCACATTTGCCTATCCCAGTTCCTTGGAAAGAACTTGATAGGTGGCCAAAAATGTCAAATCCAGTCTGAATCTGTGCAAAGAACCATAATAGTCTTCATGGGATTATTTAGATCATTTGCAGACTATGGGAGTTTACTGGCTGACTAAGAGTACAAAGATCACAGGCTCAAGGTTGACATAGCCTTCCATCCTTCTGAGGTGGGTAAAATGAGGACCCAAATTGTTGGGGGCGATATACTGACTCTGTAAACCGCTTAGAGAGGGCTGTAAAGCACTGTAAAGCAATGTAAAAGTCTAAGTGCTGTTGCTATTGCTATCAGATAGGTGGGGAGTTATATATTCTGAAACTGGGGGAAAGAGTGGGCTGTATCAATATCTTTGGTAATCTTCAAGGTTTGCCTTTCCTTAGGATGAACAAGGAGCTGCAGAAGATACAATCCACCAAGACACTCCAAGCAAAACTACAAGAGAGCTCAGTGACCCCTTCCAATAGCCATATTGTATCTGAGTCACCCTGCTCTCATAGCAACATCTCCTTCCTCTCTGATGACCCAGAAGTCTGCTCTGATGTGGATGACTTTAGTGAAAATAATATAAGTGAAGGCCAAGTCTACAATGTTCTAAACAAAGGTATAGAACTTAAGATCTGGAGGGATATAATCAGGTTTGGCAAGTAAGAGAAACTGTAATCATGGCTGGAGGTTTTCAATAAAAGATTTGTCCAGGATAGTATAAAGTCTCTTGCTTTGGGCAGGGGATTGGACTAGAAGACCTCCAAGGTTTCTTCCAGCCCTATGATTCTATAAATTAATAATTATTTATATCTTATTTATTTGACAAACCAGAATAATCTAATTATAAATCAGTTGTTTTCCTTATCTTCTTACCCCTGGCTAGTAAAAGGAGAGGTCTAGGACAACTAGCTGCAGCTAGCTTGCCATGGCCAACTCGCCTCTGCTAACTTGTTCCCACCAACTCCACACGGCCAACTCGCCACAGGGATAACTTGCCACATGCAGCTGGAGCGAGAGCTGGGTGGATGGGCAAGCAACCAGGTGGGCAGAGCACACAGCATGATGGCTGGGGGCTTCCCATTTTCAAACCTCTTGCTGCTACTGCTGCCATGGCAGGCTCTGAGCAGAAGAAGCTGGGGACAGCAGCGGCAGTCAGGGCAAGTGGTGGGAAGGCAGCAGCAGTTGGGAGCTTCCCATTTTCACACACCCCACTGCTGCCACACTGGGCTCGGGCCTGCCACTCAGAGCCGCTGCTGATGCTGCCATGCTGGGCTTGGAGCAATGGTGGTGGCAGCGGTTTTGAGCCTGCCACAGCAGCAGTGGCTTCAATCCTAGTGTGACAGTGTTGGGGAGGGTAAAAATGGGAAACCCTTGACCACCACCATATCTCCATCACCAGTCGCAACACACTCTGAGCTCTGCCCACCCACTCACTCACCTGCCCACCTGGCTCTCACTTCAGCTGCCTGCAATGAGTTGGCTGTGTGGAGTTTTTCTGCAGTGACTTGGGAGCGGAGAGTTGGTAATGGTGAGCTGGCGGCTTTGAGCTGGCCATGGTGAGTTGTCCCATTCCATAAATGGAGTTCTAAAATCTGATATTACTTTGTGATCTTCTTATGAGTGGTATCACTTCTGTTTCTATAATACAGGTAGTCCTTGAGTTACAAATGTAATGCACCCTGCCCATTCCATTCATAACCGAGAATTCGTGGGAGTGAATCTCATACCTTGAACAGGATCACTCCCTCCTTTTGCCCACACATTTGCTAATCAAATGCAAGGCTCGTTAATTGCACGTGAGGTATTTCAGGGTGGGGAAGGCCATGGGGGGGCCTAATGATGAAACAGGCCACCTGCCTAAGGCCACACAAGGCTTCCCCAACCTACTGAAATACCTCATGCCCCCCACAATTGCTTCTCCCCCAACGTGCTGCACCAGGTCACCTACCTTGTAAAAATCTAGCAAGCAGTCTCATTTCCAGCCTTGTGCGCCACTTTGCGGTTCTATTCGGGCCTCCACAAGCCTCACCTGGCAGGTTTCTGGCCGAAATGGAGCTTCTGAAGGGTGAATCCAACTCTCCATTCAGCCCTCCATGGCCTCCCCTGGCCCATTGCAGGCTGAAATGGAGCCTCCGGGGGCCAGATCTGACCCTCCAATGCTCCGTTCAGCCCTCCATGGGCCTCCCCTAGCCTGTTGCAAGCCGAAATGGCGCTTCTGGGGGCTGCCCCAGGAGACTCCATTCCAGCCTGCAATGGGCCAGGGAAGGGCCACAGAGGGCCAAATGGAGTGTTGGAGGGCCGGATCCAGGCCCTGGAGACTCCATTTCAGCCTGAAACAGGCCAGGGGAGGCCTGTGGATGCCAGAATGGGGCTTCTGAGGGGCAGATCCGCCCCTCAGAAGCTCCATTTCAGCTGGCAATGTGCAGGATGAATGTTGCAGAGCCGCTGCAGTTGTTCATAAGGGTGAACAACTGCCATGTTGCTGCAAGATTCATAGATTCGCGCCTTGTTTGCAAATGCTAGGGGGAGCTAATCATGTAACTTCAAACATTCACTAAGGGAATGCTCATAACCCGGGATTTACGTGTACTGAAAAAGACTTTCTTAGACTCAAAAGCAACGTTCTCTAAATGTCTTAACAAGTAAGAAGAACATGTTAAGTCTTACATATTCTATTAAGTTACTTCTCAGCTGTCTCCTTAATGTTATGCTGTTTGATTTATTTCTTATGTCACATTATGAAAGAAGCAAACTCTCCATTGTCTTACAATATATTTGTTCTTGTTTTTGAATGCATCTTAGTTTTTTCCACTCTTTGTTATTTATTATAAATTACTATCGTAAGTACATTAACTTATTACCTAGAATAGCTCAGTGCTGAAGGCTGTCATCAAACTATCCTGAAATACTGTTAAATCATCTTAATTGGTTAATTAAATCTAGTAAATTAGTCTAGTGAAAAGAAGGGCTAGAGGTAACATGATAGTAGTGTTCCAATATTTGAAGGGCTGATACAAAGAAGAGGGAACCTATTTTCCAAAACAGCAGAAAGCAAGACAAGACAATGGATGGAAAATAATCAAGGACAAAAGGAACCTAGAACTAAGGAGAAATTTCCTAATAGTGAGAACAATTAACCAGTGGAACAGCATTTATTTATTATTATTATTATTATTATTATTATTATTATTATTATTACTACTACTACTACTACTACTACTACTACTACTACTATTATTATTATTATTATTATATTTCTATACCACCTTTCTCCCGTAGGACTCGAGGCGGTGTACAGTCAAGAAAAATATAGACACACAAACATCATAAAATTGCTAATTAAAATTATTACTTAGTTTGGTCAATTAAATAAAACCCAGAATTAGATAACATTTAAAGAAAAAAAAAATCATTCACATGTTCATAGGTTTAGCCCCGCCTGTTGAAACATCAGGGTCTTGAGGGCACGGCGGAAAGCACGGAGATCAGGGATATTCCGTATCTCCGGGGGCAGTTCATTCCAAAGGTTTGGAGCTCTCACAGAGAAGGCCCTCCCCCTGGGAGTCGCCAGTCGGCATAATTTGACTGACGGTACTCCGAGTAGTCCCTCCCTGTGAGAATGAACTGGTCGGTGGGAGGCTATTGGTGGCAAAAGACGGTCTCGTAGGTACCCAGGTCCTAAGCCATGGAGCGCTTTAAAGGTGATAACTAACACCTTGAATCGCACCCGGAAGACCACTGGGAGCCAGTGCAGCTCGCGTAGGAGAGGTGTTACATGGGCGTAACGAGCTGCGCCCATAATCACCCGCGCGGCTATATTCTGGACCAGTTGGAGCCTCCGGGTGCTTTTCAAGGGGAGCCCCATGTAGAGAGCATTACAGTAGTCCATACGGGAGGTAACTAGGGCATGAGTGACCGTGCGCAAGGCGCCCCAATCCAGAAAGGGATGCAACTGGCGGATCAGGCGAACCTGATAAAAGGCACCGGCCACGGCCGTCAAATGATCTTCTAAAGATAGCCGTGAATCCAGGAGGACACCCAAGTTGCGGACCCCCTCTGTGGGGAGCAAGATCTCATCCCCTATTGTCAGTGATGGTACCAGCTGACTATACCGGGACGCCGGAAGCCACAGCCACTCGGTCTTGGAGGGGTTGAGTCTGAGCTTGTTTCTCCCCATCCAGATCCGCACGGCCTCCAGGCAACGGGACATCACAGCAAGGTTTTTAGAAGTTTTTAGAAGTTGTGGGTGCTCCATCACTGGAGGCTTTTAAAAAGAGCCTGGAAAGCTACTTGTCTGCAATGGTATAGGATGTCCTGCTTGAGCAGGAAATTGGAGAGATCATTAAAAAGAGATTGAAAATCGCTGTTCATTCAATATTCAAGGTTTGACTGAGCTTCATGCATCTGGAAATAGCAACCTCAAAAACCCATAAATATTGTCTTAGGCTGATCTGCCTTTAGACATTTTTAGACAGTTAATCCAGGCTTTTCTGAAATATTATTATTATTATTATTATTATTATTATTATTATTATTATTATTATTATTATTATTTTATTTCTATACCCCCTTTCTCCCGAAGGACTCAGGGCGGTGTACAGCCTATTAAAAGCACAAAGACAGACATCAATTTAAAAATAATTAAAATTATTAAATAATTTTGGCTCAGATTTAAAACCCCAAATTTAAAACACCCAATTTAAAATCATTACATCAATAGGCCGGCCTGGCAGAACAGCAGGGTCTTGAGGGCACAGCGAAATACGCGGAGGTCAGAGATCTTACGCATTTCCGGGGGCAGTTCATTCCACAGGGCAGGGGCTCCCACAGAGAAGGCCCTCCCCCTGGGTGTCGCCAGCCGACATAACTTGGCTGATGGCACCCTGAGGAGACCCTCTCTGTGGGAGCAAACTGGCCAGTGGGAGGCTATTGGTGGCAGAAGTCGGTCTCGAAGGTACCCGGGTCCTATGCCATGGAGCGTTTTAAAGGTGGTAACCAATACCTTGAATCGCACCCGGAAGACCACTGGGAGCCAGTGCAGCTCGCGCAGGAGGGGTGTCATGTGGGCACAATGAGTTGCGCCCATAACCACCCGCGCGGCCGCATTCTGGACCAGTTGGAGCCTCCGAGTGCTCTTCAAGGGGAGTCCCATGTAGAGAGCATTACAATAGTCCAGCAGGAAGTGACAAGGGCGTGAGTGACCATGCGCAAAGCGTCCCCGTCCAGAAAGGGCTGCAACTGGCAAATCAGGCGAATCTGATAAAAAAAAACCCTGGCCACGGCCGTCATATGCTCTTCTAAAGACAGCCGTGCATCCAGGAGGACACCCAGATTGCGAGCCCTCTCTGTGGGGGGGTAGAGATTCACCCCCAATAGTCAGCGATGGCACCAGCTGACTATATCGGGACGCCGGAAGCCACAGCCACTCGATCTTGGAAGGGTTGAGTCTGAGCCTATTTCTCCCCATCCAGACCCGCACGGCCTCCAGGCAGCAAGACATCACATCAAGGGCATCGTTGGGGTGGTCTGGGGTGGAGATGTACAGCTGAGTGTCATCAGTGTACTGATGTACTCTCACCCCAAAACCACGGATGATCTCACACAGCGGCTTCACATAAATGTTGAAAAGAAGGGGCAAGAGGACCGACCCTTGCGGCACTCCCCATGAGAGGTGCCCCGAGGTCGACCTCTGCCCCCCTGCCAACACAAACTGCAAACAGTCAGAGAGGAAGGAGGAGAACCACCGCAGAATGGTGCTCCCTATTCCTAACCCCCTCAACCACTGCAGCTGTTCTGTCCCCAACCCCACGCACACACACCAACAGACGTTCAGGAGTTAAAGACCAAACCAGCCGGCAAAATCCTTTTCCTTATGATAACGGAACTTGGCAACAACCTAGTGGCTGCCTGCCAAGAGTTTATTATTTACAAAGAGGAGAGATAACTTCTCCCCACTTCTGATACATCAAAGGAAAGTAGCTCAATAATTACAATCAAGTCCAGAGATAATCCAGTCTTAAAGCAAAAGTCCGGCAATGCAGAATGGCGTGGAAGCTTTCAGCTTTGTTCGTCACAAGGTTTGACTGGCTACCACGCTCCCTTTTATATCCTGTGGGGTGTGATCCAGTTACTCAGCCTAATCTCGGGCACGCCCTTTCTTCTGTTGCGCGTGCTTATCTCTGCAATGCTGGCCTGGGTCCAGCCAAGACACATTACCCTCATCACTGTCCATCTGTGGCTGCGTGGACATGCTTGGCCCTGGCCCTATCTCTTGCCCTTCGGCAGACACCGAAGGCATTGCCAGAGAGGAGGGTCCTGGAGAGGGAGGCCAACTCCTCCCCTTCACTCTCGGAGTCCTCTCCTGACGATGGCACAGGCTCCGGTAACGGAGCCACAACACTATCCCCCACCGCAGGGCCCTTCCCCCACGGCTGACGGTCAGGATGCGGTCAGGACGGGAACTGGTCATGGAAGGCCCATACCAGGTCAGGGGCATGGACAGAGGAAGCGTCCTCCCAAGTGAAATCTTCCAGGCAATCAGATACTGGAAACGCCCCTTCAGCCAACGGGAGTCTCGGATGCTGTCTACCTTGTATGTCGAGGAGTCGTCCTCATCAACTGGGACTGGGGGGGGGGCAGGAGTCATCAGACACCGGAGGTGGCACGCTGGAGCTTCAGGGACCAAAAGGGACCGATGGAAAACAGGGTGGAGTCGCATGGAGCATGGCAGAGTCAACCGGTAGGCCACTGGGTTGATGACCGCCTCGACCGGAAAGGGACCAATAAAACGGTGGTCGAGTTTCTTTACCGGCCGGTCTGTGGGGAGGTTTTTCGTGGACAGCCATACCCGGTCACCCACTTACAGCAGTGGTGTCACCCGTTGAGAGCGGTCGGCGACCCGCTTGTAGTCCTCCTTCGCCCGGATCAGCTGCCGCCGCACCAGCTGCTGCACTGCTTGCAGTTCCGAGAGGAAGTCCTGGGTCTCAGGAACAGGGGAGTCCGAGATGAATAATGGGAAAAGCCGTGGGTGGTATCCTGCGTTGGTATGGAACGGTGTCATCTGGGTGGAGGTGTGTTGGGAGTTGTTAAAGGCGAACTCCACCAGGGGAAGGTACTCGGCCCAGTTGTCCTGCTGCTAGTTGACAAAACAGCGGAGGTACTGTTCGAGGATGCCGATGACCTTCTCCATTCCCCCGTCAGTCTCTGGATGATGCAACGATGACAGGCACACCTGCACCTCCAACGCGGCCATCAGGCTTTTCCAGAAGCGGGCCGTGAATGGGGCCCCGTGGTCCGAAACCACCCGGTCCGGCAGGCCGTGGAGGCGAAGATGTGTTGCCGGAACAGGCAAGCTGTGGTACGGGCCGATGGCAGTCCACAGCATGGGATAAAATGTGCCATCTTCATGAGTGCATCCACCACCACGAGGACGGTTGTGAACGTAGCGGATGGTGGCAGGTCGCTCCAGTGTCAGCAGCGGCTGGAGGAGTCCAGGAGGTGGGCCGGATGCAGCTTTGGCCTGTCGGCACATCACACAGGACGTCACGTACGCGTGCACGTCGAGCC
The DNA here is from genome assembly GCF_059756535.1 of Pantherophis guttatus. Taxonomy (NCBI): domain Eukaryota; kingdom Metazoa; phylum Chordata; class Lepidosauria; order Squamata; family Colubridae; genus Pantherophis; species Pantherophis guttatus. The sequence continues at coordinate 112,859,032 of NC_142065.1, read as the reverse complement.
GTACCCGAGGCCACCCAAAAGTCTGTGTCACCAGATTCAGTGTCTTAAAGAACCCGAAATGTCCTCCCGCGGGGTTGTCGTGGCACTGGTTCATGACGAGGGCTTGGAGCGGACTCATGGGCACGTACAACCGGCCCCGGTGCTTCAACAAGCCCTCCTCCAAAGTCCATGGGGACGCGGGGCTGACTTCCGCTTTCCGCTGCTGCGACCAGTCATCCCGGCGCTGTGCTTCCAGCACCTGAGCCCGCAAGTCCATTGGTTCCTGGATTGCGGCCAAGGATTCCGCTGGCAGCACTGTCCGTGGGGGAAGGGAGTCCTTAGGGCAAAAGTACTCCGGCTTGCGGAATAGAGCATCTGCTCTCCGGTTGTGGCTGCTTGGGATATAAGTCATGTGGAAGTTGAACCGGGCGAAAAACAATGACCACCAGATCTGCCGCTGGTTCAACTTCCTGGCCGTCGTGAGGTGCTCCAGGTTCCGATGGTCCGTCCGCACCTCCACCTCAAACGCGGCCTTGATAGCCAGCAACTCCTTTTCCCAGATGGTGTAGTTGCGCTCGGAAGGATTGAGTTTCCGTGAGTGGTACGCACAGGGAAAAAGAGTGCCGCCATCCACCGGGGCCTGTAGCAGCACCGCCCCAATCGCCACATGGACGCATCCGTCTCGACCAACAACGGATGATGTGGATGGGGGTGCCTCAGGACAGGCTCCGTGACGAAGGCTCGCTTCAGAATCTCGAATCCCTGCTGCTGCGGGGGCCCCCCCTGGAACGGGACCTTCTTGCAAAGGAGTTGGGTCAGCGGCAAGGTCAGGGTGGCGAAGCCCGGGATGAAGGTAAGGTAGTAGTTGGCGAACCCCAGCAGATGCTGGACATCCTTCACCCGACGAGGGGGTTCCCAACTACACAAGGCCTCTACCTTGCGCGGGTCCATAGCGATGCCTTCGGGGGAGATGATGTGCCCAAGGAACTCTATGGAAGTCTGGAAGAAGAAACATTTCTCCAACTTTGCATAGAGTTGGTGCTCCCGCAGGCGCTGTAGAACCTGGCGGACATGCTGGAGGTGGCTTTCCTGGGTCCGGGAATAGATCAAAATGTCATCCAGGTAGATCACCACAAACTGGTCCAACATGTCCTGGAAAATGTCATTCATTAGTTGCTGGAAGACCGCGGGGGCGTTGGTCAGCCTGAACGGCATGACGGTGTACTCGAAGTGGCCGTATCGGGTGCCAAACGCCGTCTTCCACTTGTCCCCCTCCTGCACGTGCACCAGATTGTAGGCCCCTCGGAGATCGAGCTTACTGAAGATCAAGGTCTCCCGCAACCTCTCCATCAGCTCCGGGATGAGCGGCATTGGGTAGCGATTCTGCACCGTGATGGCATTCAAGCACCAGTAATCGCAGTACAGGCGTAAGTCCCCCGTCTTCTTCTTCACAAAGAGGACCGGAGCCGAGAGAGGGGAGGACGAAGGCCAGATGAACCCTCGGGCCAAGTTTTTGTCTAGAAAGTCCCGTAGGGCGGCCAACTCGGGATCCGACATGGAATACAGGCATCCCGCGGGCAGTGGCGCGTTGGGGTTCAGGTCCACCGGGCAGTCATAGGGTCGATGTGGGGGTAAGCGGTCCGCCTCCTTTTCGCTGAACACGTCAGTGAAGGGCGTCAGCTCAGAAGGCAAGGAGACGGCAGGGGTGGAGACATCCTGGCCCGCACAGGTGTGGCGGATGTGGTCGATGCACTGCAGGCTCAGGAAGGAGATGGCGTTCCTCGACCAGGCCACCTGGAGATCGTGGGCCCGAAGCCAGGCCATTCCCAAGACCAGCGGGAAATGCAGGTCCGCCGTTACATAAAATTGGATCGCTTCCTTGTGGGCCCCAATGGCGAGGTGTAAAGGCTGAGTTGCGAACTTAATGGGCCCCGCTACAAGTTTCCGCCCGTCAATAGTCTCGACCCTCAATGGAGGGTCCACCGGAACCAAGGGAACCTTAAAATGGGCCACAAAGGCCTGGTCCATGAAGTTCGTTGTGGCCCCCGAGTCCACCAGCGCATGCGCTTGAAGCCCCTCCGACCGGTTGGCCAACAAAACCCGGGTGTCCAGAATCAGGTGCCGAGGGGGCACACAGTCCACATCCACTAAGTCTGGCGGGGCGTTGACATGTGCCCGGCCTAGGGTTTCCCCTAGGCCGGGCCTGCCCCGTTTCCCAGCTGGTCACGCCGAGATTCCGGAACAGACTTGAGCACCCCACTTCGCTTCCTGGGACATGACGCGGCAAAATGTCCAGCCTCTCCACAATAGAGGCACAATCCCCCTTGGTGTCTCCGCATATGCTCCTGGGCCGTCAGGTGTGGTCTGGCTGCTCCGAGTTCCATGGGCTCCTCAGCCGTCGCCACGAAATGCGGGGTGACCCGGGATGCTGTTGATGCAGGACGTGGGGATGCAGAAACAGTCGGGGGTTCCTGGACGGGCCAGCGGGTCTTGTGCCGTTGGAAGCGAGCGTCGATGCGCAGACACTGCATTACGAGGGCGTCGAAGGTCTGAGGCGCCTCCACCCGAACCAGCTTGTCCTGCAGGTCATCGGAGAGTCCATCCTGGAAAGCGTCCCTTAACGCTGCATCATTCCAGTCAGAGTCCTGGCCCAGAAGTCGAAATTCAGCCACATATTCCTGCAGGGGGCGCTTCCCTTGATGGAGGTCCTTGAGGCGCCTGGCTGCCGTCTGAGTCTTCAGGGGGTCCTCGTACATCACCCTCAGATGTTGCCAAAAGCCCTGATAATCTGCCAACAAGGGGCTATTCTGCAGCAATAGGGGCGTGGCCACCCGAGCCCGGCCATCCGGAAAGTCCTCCGGCCTCATAGCCATAAACAGTTGGCATTATTCCATGAAGGCCGGGAACATCTCCTGCTGCCCAGAGAACTTATCTGGCACGTTGATAGGGCATTTCCGACAGGGAGGGGGAGGAGGTGGGGGGACAGCTGCAGGAGCATTTCCCAAAGCCAGCTGCGCAGTTAGCTGGCTGACTTGCTGCTGCAGGAGCTGATTATCAGCTTGTAGCTGCTGTATTATTTGTTGCAGTTGTGGGTCCATCTCGGTTAGAGATGGGTTAACGTTTGTGGTGACGAACAAGATGTTCTGTCCCCAACCCCACGCACACACACCAACAGACGTTCAGGAGTTAAAGACAAAACCAGCCGGCAAAATCCTTTTCCTTATGATAACGGAACTTGGCAACAACCTAGTGGCTGCCTGCCAAGAGTTTATTATTTACAAAGAGGAGAGATAACTTCTCCCCACTTCTGATACATCAAAGGAAAGTAGCTCAATAATTACAATCAAGTCCAGAGATAATCCAGTCTTAAAGCAAAAGTCCGGCAATGCAGAATGGCGTGGAAGCTTTCAGCTTTGTTCGTCACAAGGTTTGACTGGCCACCACGCTCCCTTTTATATCCTGTGGGGTGTGGTCCAGTGACTCAGCCTAATCTTGGGCACGCCCTTTCTTCTGTTGCACGTGCTTATCTCTGCGATGCTGGCGTGGATCCAGCCAAGACTCATTGTGGCTGCGTGGACGTGCTTGGCCCTGGCCCTATCTCTTGCCCTTCGGCGGACACTGAAGGCATTGCCAGAGAGGAGGGTCCTGGAGAGGGAGGCCTTGCCAACTCCTCCCCTTCACTCTCGGTGTCCTCTCCTGATGATGACACAGGCTCCGGTAACGGAGCCACAACAGCAGCATGATACCATGGTCGATGGTATCAAAAGCCGCTGAGAGATCTAATAGGACCAGGACAGAGGAGCAACCCCTGTCCCGAGCCCTCCAGAGATCATTCACCAACGTGACCAATGCCGTTTCTGTGCTGTACCCCTGCCTGAAGCCCGACTGGTACGGGTCCAGATAGATAGCTTCATCCAGGTGCCAGGGAAGCTGTCGTGCCACCACACTCTCAATAATCTTCGGCACAAAACGAAGGTTGGAGACCGGATGGTAGTTAGCTAATTCAGCCGGGTCCAGGGAAGGCTTCTTGAGGAGGGGCCTCACCACTGCCTCTTTCAAGGCGTCAGGAAAGGCACCCTCACTCAAAGAAGCACTTATAATCCCCTGGAGCCAGCCTCGTGTAACCTCCCGGGAGGCCAGTACCAACCAGGAGGGACACGGGTCCAATAAACACGTGGCGGCACTAATCTTACCCAGAACCCTGTCCACATCCTCGGGAGCCCCAGGATCAAACTCCTCCCAGATAATATTCTCAAGACCTACCCTCGTCTCCTCCCCTGGACTCATCCAGTTGGAGTCCAAGCCTTCCCGAATCCGAGTGACTAAGAGAGGGAGCAACATCATTTCCAAGCAAGCTTTTCTTCTCTATCCCCCAAACTTACCATAAGTGGTATCATCCTCCAATGGTTTTGTGTATAGGTAATCCCCAAATTATGATAGTTCACTTAACAGCCATTCGAAGTTGCGACATAACACCCCTCCCCCCCAAGTACTTATGACACAGTCCAGAGATTATGAATGTTGCTGGCAGCATGGAAGCTTCCAGCCTAATATGGCTTCCAAAGCTGACAAGTGGGGTTTTTCTGGAACGCTGACAGTTGCAGCACCACAGCAGTCATTCACCTTTACAAATGACTGCAGAGCAGAAGTAGGATTCAGCCAGTTTGCACCGGTTCACGTGAACCTATTGTTAACTTTCTGTCCAGTTCAGAGAACCGGCTAATCCCACCTCTGGCTGGCCTCGCCCCACCCACCCCACCCCATCCCTCCAAGGAATCCCCCTGCACGCCCCATTTTGGCTTCCAGGCTGGTGCATAAGGCCTTCCAGGCTCAAAATGGGCCCGGGGGTTGGGGGCGTGTAATGCCCCCTCATACTCCATTTTGGGCCTGGACAGCCTCATGCACCACTCTGGAAGACAAAACAGATCACAGGGAGGCATCATATGGGGCCCCGCACCCCTTTTTGGCTTCCAGGTTTGTGCAGGAAGCTTTCCAGGCCCAAAACAGGGGGCGGGGCGGGGTGAGGCCCCCCATGTGCCCCATTTTGCCTTCCAGATTGGTGCATGAGGCCTTACAGGCCAGAAACAGGGTGTAGGGGCATCGCAGGGCCCCCCACACCCGATTTTGGCTTCCAGGGTGGTGCAGGAGGCTGTCCAGGCCCAATATGGGGCGCAAGGGGGCATCACATGGCCCCCTGCACCCCCCCTTTTTATTTTGATTTATATGCCGCCCTTCTCCGGAGACTCAGGGTGGCTAACAAGGCGTTTGGCTTCCAGGTTGGTGCATGAGGCCTTCCAGGGGAATTTGCTGGGGAGGTGTGTAGCTAAAAGTCAGTCTACATCAGGGGTGAAATCCAGCAGGTTCTAACAGGTTCTGGAGAACCGGCAAATTACCACCTCTGGCTGGCCCCAGGGTGGGTTGGGAATGGAGATTTTGCAATATCCTTCCCCCAGGAGTGGGAAAGGATGGGGATTTTGCAATATCCTTCCCCTGCCATGCCCACCAAGCCACGCCCACAGAACCGGTAGGGAAAAATTTTGGATTTCACCCCTGGTCTACATTTAGCACAGTATTTCAGATAATCATAATCTTACTGTGGTTGGCAGAATGCCCAGAAGCAGTTTGCAGGAACACTGACAAGAGAGAAACAAGAGCCAAATCAAACGTTTCTGGAATCAAGACGCGAAGGAATGAACGAAGTTGTTTCCTGCAAATTGCATCAATCGTCGTCCTTCCTTAAATAGGCTAGGAAAGTGGCCAATTAGCCCCAAGCCTTACTCTCGAGGAGACCTCCTCCTGAGGAGCACTCCTGCCTTTTAACAGCTTTGCGGGCTCGTGCATCGAGAAGAGGCTCCTCCTCTTCTTCCTCTTCACTTATGGGAGCTTCTGGAGGTTCTAAAGGCCCTGGCTGAATCTCCGCCTCTGGCACCACATTTTCTCCAGCCTCCTCATTGTCTGACTTGAGTGCCTGCTGCACAGACTGCTGGCGCAGCACCACACCAGCCTCCTCGCTGTCAGAATCAGCTACTAACTGCACAGGCCGCTGACAGGCCACAACAATTAAGGACATAGAAGTGGGCAGCTCTCTAGGTAACTCAAGCATCGGCATAAAATCCATGCCCGTAGTTATCTGAAAAGGAGTCAACCCAGTACTGCTGCATTATTATAAGCCAACTCTGCGAATCGTAGTAAGTCCACCCAGTTTTCTTGTTGATAATTTACATAACACCTAATGTATTGCACCACCATTGAGTTCAATTTTTCAGCCGATCCATTAGTTGATGGGTGAAAAGCTGAGCTAAGCCCCTGGGACAACCCAATGGACCGTAGAAATTCTCTCCAGAACTTAGCAGTAAACTGGACCCCGCGATCCGATATTCTTCTTCTTGGGACTCCATGTAGCCTGTAGATGTGTTTCACAAACAGCGTTGCCAGTTTCTTGGCTGAGGGTAGTCTGTTGCAGGCAGTGAAGTGTGCTTGCTTGGAGAATAAATCAATGACAGTCCAAATCACCCTGTTCCCCCCACTGTCAGGGAGCTCAACTATGAAGTCCATTGCAATGTCCTCCCAGGGCTTGGTGGGTTCAGCCACAGTCTGGAGAAGCCCAGGGGGCTTCCCTGGTCTGGACTTCATGGTGGCACAGGTGGCGCAGCTCCTCACATAGTCTTCCACATCAACTTTCATCTTTGGCCACCAGAATTGTCTCCTAGTCAAATTGAGAGTTTTTAAAAATCCAAAGTGGCCCCCTAGTTGAGAATCATGACTCCTCTTTAGCACCAGGAGTCGCATGCTGTGGGGCACATAAAGCTTACTCCCCTTCCATGCCAACCCTTCTCTTAGGGTTAGGTCCGTCTGGTTTTCCTTGAACTAGGAATCAGTCAAGAGCGCCGCTTTTAGCTCTGCTGTCAACTTGTCTTCAGGGAGGTTGGAATCATGGTGTGTTTGCCTTGGGTGGTTGGCTGAGTCTCTGAGATCATGGCACGAACTATCTTTTCCTGTCACTGTCAAACTGGGGCTTACGGGAGAGAGCGTCAGCTAAAAGGTTCCCCCCACCCCACCCCCAGGATGTATTTCAGGATAAAGTTAAAGCATTTGAAATATTGAGCCCAACAAACCTGCTTGGGTGAAAGTTTCCTCGGGGTCTTCAGCGCCTCGAGATTCTTGTGGTCAGTTCACACTTCAAAAGGCTCATTAACCCCCTCTAGGAAGTGTCTCCAGGATAGGAGAGCCCATCGCACCGCAAAAGCCTCTTTCTCTCATACTACCCATCTGCACTCAGTGTCCGTTAACTTTCTCGATATGTAAGCACACGGCATTAGATTGTTTTGGGCATTCCTTTGCAGTAGAACAGCAGTCACCACCACATCACTTGCATCTGCCTGAACCAAAATGGCTTATTTGGGTCAGGATGCTGTAGGATCGGCTCCACTGCAAATAGGCGTTTCAGCTGTTCAAAGGATTTTTGACAGTCCATTGTCCAAGCTAGGGGTTGGCTAGGTTTTGGCTTGGTGGGAGACGGGCTGGTTTTTAGCAATTCTGTCAAAGGGAGCACAACCTTGCGAAGGAAAGAATAAATTGTCTGTAAAAGTTAGCAAACCCCAGGAAGCTTTGGAGTTGCTTACGGGTTTGTGGGGGCTGCCAGTCCAGCACTGCCCTCACCTTCCCTGGGTCCATTTTGATTCCCTGATTCGACACCCTGTATCCCAGGTAGTCCAAGGACTCCTTATGGAACTCGCATTTGGACAACTTTGCATAAAGCTTGGCCGCTAGAAGCTTTTTCAGCACTTGTCTGACCAATTTGACATGTTCTTCCATACTTTCGCTGAATATATTTATTTTATTTTATTTATTTATTAAATTTTTATACCGCCCCCTCTCCCGAAGGACTCGGGGCGGTGAACAGCCAAAATTAAAAACACATAATACAAATATTAAAATAGATTAAAATGAAATTAAATTATCTTTGGCTTCCCCAATTTAAAACCCCTTGCCCATAAAATTCCCTAATTAAAAGATTTTTAACCCACCCCGGCTTGCTGAAATAAAAGTCTTCAGGGCCTGGCGGAAGGTCTGGAGGTCCGGGATTAGTCATATCCCTGGGGGTAGCTCATTCCAGAGGGCGGGTGCCCCCACAGAGAAGGCTCTTCCCCGGGGGGTCGCTAGCTGACATTGCCTGACAGACGGCACCCTGAGGTGGCCCTCTCTGAGGGAGCGTGTTGGCCGGTGGGAGGTTATCGGAGGCAGAAGGTGGTCTCGTAAGTAACCGGGTCCTAAGCCATGGAGCGCTTTGAAGATGAGAACCAACATCTTGAAGCGCACTCGGAAGACCACCGGAAACGAATGCAGCTCGCGCAGGAGAGGTGTCACGTGGGAGCGCCATGTCGCCCCCATAAGTACCCGCGCGGCCGCATTCTGCACCAGTTGGAGCCTCCGAGTGCTCCTCAAGGGGAGCCCCACGTAGAGAGCATTGCAGTAGTCGAGGCGGGAACTGACGAGGGCATGAGTGACCGTGCATAAGGAGTCCCGATCCAGAAAGGGGCACAACTGGCGTATCAGGCGAACCTGATAGAAAGCCCCCCTGGCCACGGCCGTCATATGCTCTTCTAAAGATAGCCGTGCATCCAGGAGGACACCCAAGTTACGTGCCCTCTCCGTGGGGGCCAATGTCTCGCCCCCAATAGTCAGCGATGGCACCAGCTGACTATATCGGGACGCCGGCAGCCACAGCCACTCAGTCTTGGAGGGATTAAGTCGGAGCCTGTTCCTCCCCATCCAGACCCGCACGGCCTCCAGGCACCGGGACATCACTTCAAGGGCATCGTTGGGGTGGTCTGGGGTGGAGATGTACAGCTGGGTGTCATCAGCGTACAGATGGCACTGCACCCCAAAACCATGGATGATCTCGCCCAGCGGCTTCACATAAATGTTGAACAGGAGAGGCGAGAGGACCGACCCTTGTGGCACCCCACAAACCAAGTGCCTTGAGGTCGACCTCTGCCCTCCAGCCAACACAGACTGCGACCAGTCGGAGAGATAGGAGAACCACCATAAGACAATGCCTCCCACTCCCAACTCTTCCAACCGGCGCAGCATGATACCATGGTCGATGGTATCAAAAGCCGCTGAGAGGTCTAATAGGACCAGAACAGAGGAGCAACCTCTGTCCCGAGCCCTCCAGAGATCATCAACCAATGCGACCAATGCCGTTTCTGTGCTGTACCCGGGCCTGAAGCCAGACTGGAACGGATCTAGATAGATGGTTTCATCCAGGTACTGCGGGAGCTGTCGCGCAACCACACTCTCAACAACCTTCACCAAGAAGCGAAGGTTGGAAATTGGACGATAGTTTGCCAAAACAGCTGGGTCCAGAGAGGGCTTCTTGAGGAGGGGCCTCACCACCGCCTCTTTCAAGGCGGGAGGCAAGAACCCCTCACTCAAGGAAGCGTTTATAATCCTCTGGAGCCAGCCTCGTGTAACCTCCTGAGTAGCCAGCACCAACCAGGAGGGACACGGGTCCAATAAACATGTGGTTGCATTCAACCTCCCCAGCATCCTGTCCATGTCCTCAGGAGTCACAGGATCAAACTCATCCCAGATAAGAGTCTCAAGACACACCTCGGACAACCCTCCTGTACCTACCCAGTCAGAGTCCAAGCCTTCCTGAATTTGAGCGACTTTATCGTGCAGATAATGCGCAAAATCCTCAGCACGACCTTGGAAGGGGTCTTCCCACGCTCCCAGATGGAGAAGGGAGCGGGTCACCCTAAACAAGGCAGCTGGGCGATTTTCTGCTGATGCGATAAGAGCGGAAAAGTAATTACACTTCGCCACCTTTATCGCCACTAAGTAGGTCTTGATATAAGACTTCACTAGTGTACAATCAGATTCGGAGCGACTGGCCCTCCAACTACTCTCTAGGCGTCTTTTCCGGTGTTTCATCCCCCTCAGCTCCTCGGAGAACCAAGGAGCTGGGCAGATTCGGCGCCGGGTCAGAGGCCGCAAAGGCACGACCCGATCTAAAGCACCAGCGGCCGCCCTATCCCAGGCGGCCACCAGGTCTTCCGTCGAGTCGCGAGCCAGAGTCTCAGGAAATGGCCCAAGCTCCATTCGGAACCTATCAGGATCCATCAGGCGCCTGGGGCGGAACCACCTGATCGGTTCCGCCTCCCTGCAGTGGGGCGTAGCAGTCAGGAAGTCAAGTCTGAGGAGAGAATGGTCTGACCATGACAAGGGTTCAATAACTATATCCCCTGTATCTAAGCCATTCAACCACTGACCAGAGATGAAAACCAAGTCCAGCATGTTTCCTCCTGTGTGAGTGGGGCCCTGAATTAACTGGGTCAGGTCCATGGCCGTCATGGAAGCCATGAACTCCCGAGCCACCTCAGATGCTTCACTGATGGACGGCAGGTTGAAATCCCCCATGACTAAAAGCCTGTGGGTATCAACCGCCACCCTGGCTATAACATTGAGGAGCTCGGGCAGGGTCGCTGCCACGCAGCAAGGAACCAGGTACGCAACCAGCAGGCCCATCTGCCTCCCATGGCCCCACTTCACAAGGAGAGACTCACAGCCAGCTATCTGAGGTACAGTGGCCTCCCTAGGATCAAGACCTTCCTTTACAATAACCGCCACTCCCCCACCCCTACCCTGGGCCCTCGGCTGATGAAATGTGCGGAAACCCGGTGGGCACATTTCCACGAGGGGGACCCCCCCTCCAGGTCCAGCCAGGTCTCTGTAATACCCACCAGGTCCGCTCCCCCCTCCTGAATCAGCTCACAAATGAGGGGGGCTTTATTAACCACAGACCTGGCATTGCACAACATCAGCCTAAGACCCAGGCTCTGAGACTCTGGACAACCCAGGGAACGAGAAGAGCATTGGGAGCCGGAGCACATCACCGCTTGGAGACAGCGGGTGCGTGCCCCCACAACATGATATGGCCCCCTGCTCCCACCATACCTGCCCCTCCCACCCATGGTGGGATGTCATCAAGATAAACAAGGATCCCCTTATACAGGTGCTCATGCAAAACTTCATTGATCAGTTGCATGAAGACTGCGGGGGGCCCTTGGAGTCCAAAAGGCATGACCCGGAATTGGAAGCTGCCCAGGGGGCAGTTAAAAGCAGTCTTCCATTCATCTCCCCCCTTTATGCGAACTTGGTAGTAGGCTTCTCTTAGATCTAGCTTGGTGAAAATCTTGCCTTTTGACAGGTGGTTCAGCAAGTCCTTCATCAGTGGGAGAGGGTAGGTATTTTGTATGCAAATTCAGTTCATGCCCCTAAAATCGACACATAATCTCAGTGTACCATCTTTTTTTTCTTTAAACAATACTGGGGCAGCCACCCTGGATTTCGCAGGCTCGATGAACCCTCTGGCTAGGTTGGTGTCAATGTACTTCCTCAACTCAGTCATTTCAGCAGGTGTCATGGAGTACATTCTGGGTTTTGGCAATTTGGCTCCCAGTTCTAATTTGATGGCGTAGTCCGTGGGTTGATGAGGGGGGAGGAGGTTACATTCCTTCTCACTGAAAGCTTTGGCTAAGTTTGCATACACCTTAGGAATCTGGTGTTCACCTGGAGGCATGTCTGAAAAAGCCGCTGCTGTTTCTGGCAGTTGGCTGTTATGGGTAGGTTGCTCCTTGGGGGGAGGGGCAGGGGATAATGGGACAACCCCTATTCTGATTTTTCGGTATCCATCTTCCCATTTGATGGTGGGGCCCCATTTGTCCAGCCAAGCCAGGCCCAGTATGATAGATTCTGACATTTTTGGGGTTACTATAAATTGTATAACTTCATGATGTTTCCCAATTTCTAATTTAACCAGTTCAGTAATATGGGTGGCAGGGACACCCCCAATTAACGTTCCATCCACCTGGTGAAATTTAATTGGGTGCTTTAAGGCTGTTGTTCTGATCCCCAACTGTTCCACAACTGGAAGTCCAATTAGACATCTGGTGCAGCCGGTATCTATTATTGCTGGCAGTTCTGCTTGTTTCCCTGTCCCTGGCAGCACCAGTTTCACTTTAATTGAAAAGGGGGGGATGGGTGCACTCACCATCGGGTCTTCATCTTTGCTAGCCTCGCCGGGAGGGGCTTATTTAGCTGGAGGATCCTCGCTCTCTTCAGTGGGGAGGGGAACCTCCACGGATTGTCTGGCGAATCGGCTACTGTCTGGGATTTTTCTTGGAGCCCTCCTGCCTCGTGCAGCTGTGGCAGGATGTTGTTGTGGAACTGGGGCAGGAGCCAGGCACTCAGAAGCTCGATGTCCTGGTTGTCCACACTGATAGCAGTCCCCCTGGCCATAAACTATTTTTCATCCCCCAGTGACCGGATGTATTCAGCGACTGAGCTCCTTGTACTGTGAGACTCCCCCCTCTTGCAGGTCTGGCCTTTTACTCTATCAAGGGCCTACCTTGATGACAGGTTTTGGAACCCTGAGAGGTGGCATGTGCCAAAGAGGAGGCTGCGGGGTTTTTTGGCTAAATCATTAGTTAAAATTTTAAGGGGTTCCGGGAGGGGGGTGGTTGGTTATATGGATGGACCTGGGGGGGTCTGTATAGATACAGATCAGCATAGCCTGTCTGATGGTCATGGCATGAGGAATGGGGATGGGGGCTTGGATGGGGTACAGTGGGACGAGGGTCACTTTGACAACGTGGTGGTGGGGAGTGGCAGAGGAAGTGGGTGTAGAGGGCCTTATGACATCAGAGGGATGCGCCCCCGCCATTTGCAGGTGGTGATGCGCTCAGGCCCTCTTAGCTCTTCCTGCTCCCCCGGGGGGTTGGATGTGTGGAATCCGGGACTCTGGCTGGTGTATGTTAATGCCAGGTCCGTTGCAAATAAGGCCCCCCTCGTGCAAGATATTATTGACGAGGGGGGCGCGGACCTGGCTTGTATTACGGAGACCTGGTTGGGACTGGAGGGAGGGGTTCCCCTCTCCGATATAACCCTGCCGGGTTTCCATGTGCTACACCAGCCGCGACTCCATGGAAGGGGTGGGGGAGTGGCAGTTGTTATTAGGGAAAGTCTTAGTCCTAAGGAGGTCACTGTCCCTCAGATTGGCGGGTGTGAATCCCTATTGTTGAAATGTAACCCTGGAGTACAGTCGGGTCTGTTGATTACGTACCTGTCTCCCAGCTGCGTATCTTCGGCCCTGCCCGCACTACTCAGTCATTGCTGAACTGACGGTTGAGCTCCCCAACCTTATAGTTGTGGGAGATTTTAATCTCCCGTCAGCTGGCAAGACATCTGAGTTGGTTCGTGAGTTCATGGCCTCCATGGCAACCATGGACCTGACTCAAGTTGTACAGGGCCCAACTCACAATGGTGGACACACACTTAACATGATTTTTCTCTCTGGGCAGTGAATTAATGCTCGGGGTAGGGGGATATTATCAACTCAGCCCCTGTTATGAACCAACCATTCCCTTCGTACACTAGACTTTCCATCCGCCAACATTCACCGCTGGGAGGTGGAACCGATGCATTGGTTCCGCCCCAGGCACCTGATGGACCCTGACCGGTTCCTGACGGAGCTTGGGACATTTTCCACATCCTTATCCCACGATTCTCCACAGGCCCTGGTTGATGCCTGGGAATGGGCTGTTACTGGGGCACTGGATCGAATCGCCCCATTGCGGCCTCTCCTCCAACAGGGATCCTGAGGAGCTCCATGGTTCTCCGAGGAGCTCAGGGAGATGAAGTGTCAGAAGAGATGCCTAGAGAGCTGTTGGAGATCTTCCTGTTCCGAATCTGATCGAATACAGTTAAGAACCTACATTAGGTCTTACCTTGTGGTGATGGAAGCAGCGAAACGTAATTATTTTGCTGCTCTCATTGCGTCGGCAGAGAATCGCCCAGCAGCCTTGTTCCCTCCTTAATCAGGGAGCGAGGGAGAACCCCTTGCAGGGCACTGCTGAGGATTTTGTTCAATTCCTGAAAGACAAAATCACTCAGATCTGGATGGATTTAGACTCTAACTGGGCAGGGTCTGACGAGGAGATGGGAGCAAGTCTTGGAGGTAACATCTGGGTTGACTTTGACCTGTATCCTCGGATAAAGTGGACAGGATTGTGGGTAGATTGAGTGCCACGACGTGTTTGTTGGACCCGTGTCCCTCCTGGCTTGTTGCGGCAACCAGGTAGGTGACCGGAGACTGGATCCAGGCAATTGTTAATGCTTCGTTGAGGGATGGAGTCTTCCCCACCATCCTTAAGGAGGCGGTGGTTCGACCCCTCCTCAAGAAGCCTGGCCTCTTTAAACAACTTTCGTCTTGTCTCCAACCTTCACTTTATAGTGAAGGTTGTTGAGTCTGTTGTGGCATGTCTACTTCCACAATTTCTGGAGGAAGCGGACTATCTAGACTCCTACCAATCAGGTTTCAGGCGCGGACACAGCACGGAAATGGCATTGGTCGTCCTGGTGAATGATCTCTGGCAGGCCCGGGACAGGCGTTATTCCTCTGCTCTGGTCCTACTTGACCTCTCAGGGGCTTTTGATACCATCGACCATGGTATCTTACTGCAATGACTCGAGGGGTTGGGAGTGGGGGGCACTGTCTTACAGTGGTTCTCCTCCTACCTCTCGGGCCGTACGCAGTTTGTCTGGGCAGGGGGGCAGAGGCCCCTTACTTGTGGGATTGCTCAGGGTTCGGTTCTCTCCCCCTTGCTCTTTAACATCTATATGAAGCCGCTGGGTGAGATCATTCGGCATTTCGGGGTGAGTTACCATCAATATGCTGATGATACTCAGCTTTACATCTCCACCCCGGACCAATCCAGGGATGCCCTTTCCGTGATGTTTAAGTGCCTGGAGGCGGTGGGGATTTGGATGGGCAGGAACAGGCTCAGACTCAACCCCTCCAAGACAGAGTGGCTGTGGATGCCGGCATCCCAGGATCTAGTGGCCCCATCACTTTTGATGGGAGGGGAGTTGTTGACTCCCTCTGATAGGGTTTGCAACCTTGGTGTCCTCCTGGATTCGCGGCTGTTCTTAGTGGATCATCTGACGGCCGTGTCCAGGGGGGCTTTTGCACAGGTTCGCCTGATGTGCCAGTTGAGACCCTTCCTAGATAGGGATGCGCTCCGTACAGTCACTCACGCTCTTGTTATCTCTCGTTTGGACTACTGCAACGCTCTCTACATGGGGCTGCCCTTGGGGTGCACCCGGAGGCTCCAACTGGTCCAGAATGCAGCCACGCGGGTTGTTATGGGAGCTTCCCATTACTCCCGGGTAACACCTCTCCTGCGCGAGCTGCACTGGTTGCCGGTGGTCCTTTGGGTCTGCTTCAAGGTGCTGGTACTTACCTATAAAGCCCTTCACGGCATGGGCCCGGGGTACTTGCAGGAGCACCTCCTACTGGCCTCCCACCGCCTGGTGCGCTCACATAGGACTGCCCTCCTCTGGGTGCCGTCTGCCAGACAATGTCGGCTGACGGCGCCCAGGATGAGGGCATTCTCTGTGGCCGCACCGACCCTCTGGAGCGAGTTACCCACTGGGCTCCGGACAGCCCCTGACCTCCATTCTTTCCGCAAAGATCTGAAGACATAGCTTTTTAAACAAATTGTCTGATCTGTTGGGAGTTTTTAATTAATTGTGGGATTTTAATTGTATTTTTTAACTTTATTTATTGTTATTGTTATTGTTTTTACTCTATGTGATGGTTGTGAGCCGCCCTGAGTCCTCCGGGAGAAGGGCGGCATATAAATTTTAATAAATAAATAATAATAAATAAATAAATAATCCCCCCTGCTGGTTGAGCGGGGGTGATATTAGTAGCCTTTGAAATGGGCCGTCTAGATAACGCTCTCTGAGGCGGCTTCTCTGCTGGGGTTTTCTTGTGGGGGTGGACTTCTCTGTCTAGAGCTATGGACATGGTATATCAGTCGTGGAGATGCTCAGGATCCCCTTGGATCCCATAGGCTTTTCTGACTTCTTGGTCAATATCTTCTTTAAAATAGTGTAGGAGTATGCGGTCAGGCCAATGCCCCAGATTCCCTGCGACCCGTCTAAAGTCCCATACTATGTCTTTTATAGGTCAATTACCTTGCTTCATGACCTTTAGCGTGGCTTCACTTTCATTTATTTGGTCTGGGTCTTCAAATTGGGTATGGAGCAGTGTAATAAACCCATCAGCATCATTCAGTTCTGCAGCGCCCTCATTGTACAGCTGGGCTATCCATTCAGAAGCCTCTCCCTCATTCATCCCAATTGCCAACACCAAGTCCCGTTCTGATTTGTATTGGTCCCCGTACTGATCCATGTGAGCCCAGACCCCGCTGAGGAAATAAGCCAGTTTGGCAGACGTCCTGTCAAAGGTTGCTCTGAAACGGGGTGGCGTTGGCCTCATGGTGGATGGGCCCCAGCAGCGGCTGGCTGGGCTTGAACTTGCTGCAGGCTGCTCCTTGTTGCTGCACTCCAGCTGGCTGCTGAGCGGCTTGCTGGGCTGGAGAGGGGGGGGCAGTCCAGCCAGCTTCTGGATTAGTCCCCCCTGTGGTGCCGGGATTGTTGGGCCATAGGCTTCTGCGCATTCTATCAGCCGAGGGCTCAGGGTAGGGGCGGGGGGTGGCGGCTATTATTAAGGAAAGTCTCTGTCCGAGGGAGGCCACTGTACCTCAGATAGCCGGATGTGAGTCCCTTATTGTGAAGTGGGGTCGTGGGGTGCAGATGGGCTTGCTGATTGCATACCTGGCTCCCTGGCACGTAGCGGCGGCCCTGCCTGAGCTGCTCAATGTAGTATCCGGAGTGGCGGGGGATACCCCCAGACTTATGGTCATGGGGGATTTCAACCTGCCATCTGTCGGTGAAATGTCAGAGGCAGCTCGGGAGTTCATGGCGTCCATGACGGCCATGGACCTGACCCAGTTAATTCAAGGCCCCACTCACATGGGGGGACACACTCTGGGTCTGATTTTTCTCTCTGGTTAGTGGCTGAATAATCTAGAAATAGGGGATATAGACATCAAGCCCTTGTCATGGTCAGATCATTCACTCCTTTGATTAGACTTTCGAGTCGCTACCCTCCGCCACAGGGAGATGGAACGGACCAGATGGTTCTGTCCCAGGCACCTGATGGATCTGGTTCCTGACGGAGCTTGGGCCATTCCCTGAGGCTTTGGCTCACGACTCGACTGAAGAACTGATGGCCGCCTGGAATAGGGTGGCTGCTGGAGCTTTGGACCGCGTCGTGCCTTTGCAGCCTCTGACCCGATGCTGATCTCTATTGGTGCCCTGGTTTTCCGAGGATCTGAGGGAGATGAAGCGCTGGCCTCCCGGGCGGTCACACGAGGCTGGCTCCAGGGGATTATTAACACTTCTTTGAGTGAGAGTTTCTTCCCTCCCTCCCTGAAAGAGGCGGTGGTGAAGCCCCTCCTCAAGAAGCCTTCCCTGGACCCGGCTGTATTACTGAACTATCGTCCAGTCTCCAACCTTTGGTTTTTTGCAAAGGTTGTTGAGAGTGTGGTGGCACGACAACTTCCCCAGTACCTGGATGAAGCTGTCTATCTGGATCCATTCCAGTCGGGCTTCAGGCAGGGATACAGCACGGAAACAGCATTGGTCGCATTGGCTGATGCTCTCTGGAGGGCTCAGGACAGGGGCTGTTCCTCTGTCCTGGTCCTATTAGACCTCTCAGCGGCTTTTGATACCATCGACCATGGTATCATGCTGCGCCGTTGGAGGGGTTGGGAGTGGGGAGCATTGTGCTGCGGTAGTTCTCCTCCTTCCTCTCTGACCGTATGCAGTTTGTGTTGGCAGGGGGACAGAGGTCAACCTCGAGGCACCTTGTTTGTGGGGTGCCACAAGGGTCGGTCCTCTCGTCCCTTCTGTTCAACATTTATGTGAAGCCGCTGGGTGAGATCATCCATGGTTTTGGGGTGAAGTTCCATCAGTACGCTGATGATACTCAGCTGTACATCTCCACCCCGGACCACCCCAATGATGCCCTTGACGTGATGTCCTGGTGCCTGGAGGCCGTGCGGATCTGGATGGGGAGAAACAGGCTCAGGCTTAACCCTTCCAAGACTGAGTGGCTGTGGTTTCCGGCGTCCTGGTATAGCCAGCTGGCTCCATCGCTGACTATTGGGGGCGAGATCTTGGCTCCCTCAGAGAGGGCTCGCAACTTGGGTGTTCTCCTGGATGCACGGCTGTTTTTAGAAGATCATATGATGGCTGTGGCCAGGGAAGCTTTTTATCAGGTTTGCCTGATCCACCAGTTGTGTCCCTTTCTGGACTGGGATGCCTTGCGCACGGTCCCTCATGTCTTTGTCACGTCACGTCTGGACTACTGTAATGCTCTCTACATGGGGCTCCCCTTGAAGAGCACTCGCAGGCTCCAACTGGTCCAGAATGCGGCCGCACAGGTGATTATGGGGGCGACTCGGCGCACCCATGTAACACTCTCCTGCGCAAGCTGCACTGGCTCCCGGTGGTCTTCTGGGTGCAATTCAAAGTGCGATTTAAAGCACTCCATGGCTTAGGACCTGGGTATGTATGAGATTGCCTTCTGCCACCGATAGCCTCCCACCGGCTAATAGGCTCCCACAGAGAGGACTCCTCAGGGTGCCGTTGGCCAAACAATGTCAACTGGCAACACCCAGGGGGAGAGCCTTCTCTGTGGGGGCACCTGCCCTCTGGAATGAACTGCCCCCGGAGATTTGCATGATCCCCGACCTATGTACCTTAAGACTCTTTTGTTTCAACAGGCCGGGCTGGCTTAGAAAATGAATTTTAATTAGGTGTTTGTAGTTTTTAATATAAGGGCCAAATTTTTAATATATTTTAACCTGTTTTTAAATTTTGTGGGTATATGTTGTTTTAATATGGCTGTACAACATATACCCACAAAATTTAAAAACAGGTTAAAATATATTAAAAATATAAAAATATTTTAAAATATATAAAAATATTTTTAATATATAAAAATATATTAAAAAATATAAAAATATAAAATATATTAAAAATTTGGCCCTTATATTCTGTTTGAAATTAAAGAAACAATTCAAACCCAGAATGATGCAATAAGAGAAGATATTGTGGAAGCATTTAAGGGACTGGTGGGTCATGTTACATCATTGGAAGAAAGGGTGGATGAAATTGATCAGTTTAATTTGAATGTGGAAGCTAAATTGGGAGAGGCTCAAAACAAGATGGAAAAGAACTTATAATGACACAATACAGAGAGATGGAATGGGCAGTGAGGGTCAGAGGCTTGAAAGAAAATAACCAGGAAAATCTCAGAGAGATCTTTGCAGAAGCCCTTGCTCAGTTTACTGGAGAGTCTAAAGCAGAATGTGACTGGCAAATAGACAAAATTTATCATGTTAATTCATGGATTGCCAGACAGAGACAATTACCAAGAGATATTGTGATCTAATTTGTCACAAGGAGAACAAGAAATGGAGTTTTACAAGTCTCTTATAAGAAGAAACTTCAAGTGGCAGGACAGGAGGTTTCAGTAATAAAGGAAATTCCCCCCAAAATGTTGAGATCTCGAAAGGACTATGCATTTTTAATTGTTGAACTTAGAAGGCGTCAGTTACAGTACAGATGGGAAGCTCCAGCCGGATTAGTGGATTTGGGTGAGAGACATCGTCTCAACTCAGTTTGGAAGGCAAGAGATTTTTACACTACCATACTAAAGGCTGGAAACCACCATCTCCAGATGTCAGAAGAAGGAAAGAACCAGGAGAGGTCAGAAAGGGGGAAAAGGAAATTATGCAGGGACAAGCTCAAGGAGGTGTTTTGACTATGCAACAAGAATTATTGCAACTCTCAGAGGATGTTCAACTTTTGGATTTATTTGAAAAAATGGAAGACCCCAAGGATCAAAGACAAACTCAAGCAGCAACCAAACACAAAGAACAAGAATTAAAGAAGCAACAAAGCCAGATAATAACCCAAGAAATTGCAACTACAAATATGGAAGCTGTGGGAGGAGCTAGACCGAAGAGGAAATTCCAGGAGGACTTCCAGTCGGTGCTCCATAAGCTTTCAGGGGCCAAGGATGGCAAATAAATTCTTTTTTTTTTATTAAAAAAGTTTTTCAAATACAAATTTTCCCCCTTTTTTTCTCCCCCCCTCCTCCCTAACCCCCCCTCACCACCCCTCCCCCTGTGACTTCTTCAAGGTAAAATCCAAATTCATAACAGATTGTATAATACCATTCCCTTACTCCATCCCCCAAATACTGACCCTTTCTTTCTAATAATATTATTATATCCCCCTTTTACTATACATTTCAAAATAACATTCTACTATAACATTGTGTAGTAACTTCTAATTTAGCATAGTAATATTATTATAACACCCAATTTAGCAATAATCTGCCCTTTTTCTCCTCCCCTATACATTTCAAAATAACATTCTGACTTTAGCAGTAATATATATTAATATAACATTTCAAAACAGCCTTCCACTAAAACTATATAATAAATCCTAATTTAATATTTAATCTTTTATATATAATATAACATTTCAAAGCAGCCTTCCACTATAAAACTATATAATAAATCCTAATTTAACATATATTCAACTCCTAGTCTGCTCCACTCCCATAAATATATCTCTTAAATTTCCCTTTTCTTAAACTAAACAATCAATAAGCTAACCTATCTCCACCCACTTTCCTACAAAATAACAATTCTTAATATCTTTATTCTTCTGCCCACCCAGCTAAAAAAAAAAAAAAAGATATCCCTTATATAGATAAAATCAATGACTTTAAATTTATATTCCATATAATGTCTTCTATAATGTCTTTAAACTGGATTGTTGACTCCATCACCCATATTAGGGTAACATCACATCCTAATTTCAACAGAATATTCGGAATCCTCAGTTATCATCTGCCCCCATCAATAGATATCTTCATGTATGTACGTATATAAAAAAAAGAAAACAACCACCCGAGTGACTTTATAATTGTATTCCATATAGTATCTGTAGTAGTGGCTTTCTTCAAGATTATTAATTCCAACCATCATAATGGGGTAATAACCAGATCTTCTGCGTGCCCCATCATAGCTCTCTTGCCATATAACTCATCATAAACGTAATACATTTATCAAAGAATCCAAAATAGATAGTTCCAATCCAACAGTTTAAGGCCCTTTTCACATCCCAAAAATACGGCATTGCAGAGATCTGTCACTCTCCTGAGGATAATATTAACCAATACTTCGCCTCAACTGTCTTTTCATGTATTCAATCATCTTTTAGATAACTGGCTTCACTGTTGCCTAGATTAAAAATTTTTATTTTTGTGAGACCTATTTCTTTTTTTCTTAACTTTTTGTTGGTTTGATCTCCATCCTAATTTCCTTTCTATGAGTTGTATATCAACTGTTCGATTTTCGTTCTGATCTGTAACTTGATCTTGTTGGTTTTGCTTTTGTGGCTTAGATCGCCATTCATGTTTCTTTTCTGTGAATTGTGTGTCAACTGGTTGATTTCCATGCTTGTCTGTGACTTGATGAGTCGTCACATTAGAATCCAACGCCGCTTCTCTCTTATTTATAGGTAGTCCAACCAAGACATCTAAAGGATCCAAAGGCGATTCATCTGCAAAAACCTCTGTAGCTCGATATTTTTCCATTATTTCCAACTCCTTCTGCTTATCTTGTGTTGTGCATAAAAATGTTGAACTCATTTTCAAAATCTTATAATAAAATTCTTCCGCTTTGTCAACAGTATTTAATTGGTATCTTTCTCCTTGATATCTCAATATTATTCCAACTGGAACATCCCACCTAAATAAAATATTTTGTTTTTTAAGCTCAGTCACCAGGAATCCAAATTTCTTTCTATCTACTAACATCTTAGGCGGTAACTCTTTATATATCCAAATCTTTCTTCCATACAGTTGTAGAGTAGAATTAAAAGATTTTTGCACAATATTATTTCTTATTTCTTTGTCTGTAAAATAAATCACCACATCTCTAGGTAGTTGCCTTTGCTTTGCAATCCAAGAATTTACTCTGTAGACTCTATCAATCCTGCAGAATACTTCCTCAGGATGAACCTTTAAAATCCCAGCCAGAATTTCAGCAGATATTTTCCTTAAATCATCTCTATTATTTTCCTGTAATCCTCTCATTCTGATCGCAAATTCTGTGAATTTGTGTTGCATCATTAAAACTTCTTTTTCAATCCGTTGTTTTATATTTTCTACATTACAAGTCTTATGATCAACTTCCATTTTAATTTTTTCTTCTAAGCTATTGTCTTGAGTATTTATCAAATCATTTTCAATTCTTTGTATTTTATTATCCAAATTATAAATCTTGTCATCAACTTTCTCCATTTTAGACTCCAATAACCTAATATTTGTATCCAGCTTTATAACAATTTCTGAAAAACCTTTAGTCAGTGTTGAAATCTTTCGTTGCAAATTATCATACTTTGATTGTATCAATTCTTTAATTTCTTGCTTAAATTTTTCAAGATTCTGGTTCACAATCTCATCCCTTCTTACCATCTCCTCCAAGAGAAATTCAATTAAATTAAAATCATTTTTCTGAGTCTGTAGGTTTAAAACTTGTTCACGTAGTTTGTAAATGGGGGAATCCCCCCCCCGCTGCTTGTTTGTCTGGCTTTGTTAATTTAAGTGCCATACTTCCACACAGACAAACTCTTTTTTAAGAAAAGAAAACTTCTTTCCAAACAAGATCAGTATCAGATCTCCAGGGAAAAAAAAAACATAAAAGTAGAACTTTTTCTTCTCAATTGTAGCCAGCAGTATTTATTCTGCTACTTTGTGGCTTGTTAAGAGACGGAAGGACTTTCCCTTTCAGCTTTCCCTTCTCAAGCCTCGGCAGTCGCCATTTTAAAATTCTTTTTTCCTTTCTTCAATATCTTTTATAAAGTAAATGAAAATACTTGTGATTTAGGGTCACAGGTCCAGATCTCATCCTCTTTAATTGAACAATCTGTTAATTTTCTTTAAAAGGCTTGTTCTCATCGCCTGGCTCTGCAAAAAGGCAGAGGTCTCCCAAAGCCTGGAGCGCCGGCGAGGGAAATAGGGAGCCTCATCTGCTTCGCCCCCAAGAGTAAAAAAAAAAAACTCTGGGGGCTTCGCAGAGAGCTCTACCTGCCCTCACCTGCTCTATCTCACATTTCCTTGTGGAAATGGAGTTTTTCGAGCCGCCTTTCCGTTGTAAAGGCGGCTCTTTACAGGCGATGGGACTGGCGGTCCCGAGGGACCGTCTGGCAGCGACGGAGAGTAAACCGGAAGCCGGCAAATAAATTCTTGACCTGGAATGTTAATGGCCTAAGCTCACCACAAAAGAGAAAGAAAATATTTCACTATTTGAAACAGTTTAAAAATGATGTAATCTGCTTGCAAGAAACACATATTAGAACAAGTGATCAGAAATACCTAATAAATGCTAGACTGGGCAAACACTTTGTTGCATCAGCTCCTGAGAAGAAAAATGGTATAGTTATATATCTAAGAACAGATTTAATGGCTAAATTAATTGAAGCAGATCCACAAGGAAGATATATAATGATTGAATTATTAATAGAAGGGAAGAAAATTCTTTTAGTGGGAGTATATGCACCCAATCAACAACAAGAGAAATTTTATAAACTTTTGCATAAAAAATTAATACAAATGGATTATAAATCATGTATAATGATGGGTGATTGGAATGGAGTATTGGACACAAAAAAAGACAAAAAGACCCTTTTGCCAAATGTTCAAACACGGACTAAATTGCCTAAATCTTTTTTTGACATGATGGATGATATGGAGCTGAGAGATATATGACGTGAACGAAATTTTAAAGAACAGGATTTTACTTTTTTTTCTGATAGGCACCAATCTTTTTCTAGAATTGATTTTATACTAATTACAAATGATTTTCTTTCCAGGGTAAAGAAGACGAAGATATGTCCAAGAACTTTAACAGACCATAATCCGGTGTGGATGGAATTAGAGTTCGGGGAGGGGTCTAGGAGATCTTGGAGACTGAATGAAAACCTATTTCGATATGAGGCAAATGTGATAGAATGTAAAAAGTTAATGAAAGAATTTTTTGTTTTAAATATGCATAAGGGTACACCTGTGGAAATGGTATGGGATGCAAGTAAAGCATATACGAGAGGAGTTTTAATAAATTTGAATAATTCCTACAGACGTAGATGGGGAAAAAACGGAGGGAATTGGAAGAGGAAATAAAAAAGAAGGAACAGGCGTTAGTGGATAAACCAGATGACAAGAATATAAAAGAAGCCATTACAATATTGTGAGGACAGTTTAATATGTTGATGTCAGATCAAGTTGCAACAAACTTGCAATATGCTAAACATAATACTTTTTGTAATGCAAATAAACCAGGCAGGTGGTTAGCATATATGTTAAGGAAAAAACAAAAATCTCGTACAATAGAAAAAATAGAGTATAAAAGTAAAGAGGTATATCAACAGAATATGATTAAAAAAGCATTTTTAGATTTTTATACGAGGTTATATGCTGGTGATAATATACAAGGTAATGATATAGAGAGATTTTTGCAGAAGGAAAATATTCTTGCAATTACTGATGAAGAAAGGGAAAGATTGAATGAATTAATAACCACTGAGGAAATTCTTTTGGCAATTAAACAGTTAAAAAGTGGAAAGGCTCCTGGCACAGATGGTTTGACAGCAGTGTATTATAAAAATTTTCAATTAGAAATGGTAGAGCCTCTTAAGGAGTTATTTGCTAAAATACAACGGGGAGGAAAAGTGCCACCATCCTGGAGAACAGCTTTTATTTCCCTGATTCCAAAAGAAGATCAAGATCATAGTCAACCCAAAAATTATAGACCCATATCATTGCTTAATACAGATTATAAGATCTTTGCAAAAATTTTGGCAAATAGACTAATGTCAGTTATGCAACAAGTGATTCATAAAGATCAAACTGGATTTATACAAGGGAGACAAATGAAAAGTAATGTAAGACAAATTGTTAATATACTGGAGTATTTGGGGAAGAACAACCAAGTCCCTGCAGTGCTTATGTTTTTGGATGCAGAGAAAGCATTTGATCGATTGAATTGGCAGTTCTTAGTGAAAGTAGCACAAAAGATGCAGTTGGGAGAGCATTTCATACAGTCTATTAAGGCAATATATCAGAAACAAACAGCACAAATAATAGTTAATGGTAGTCTCACAGAAATGTTTCAAATTGAGAAAGGAACAAGACAGGGATGTCCCTTGTCTCCACTACTGTTTATTCTAACTTTGGAAGTATTGCTGAACAAAATACGGGACTCAGATAATATACAGGGTATTAAGATCAGGCAACATGATTATAGATTACGAGCAATTGCAGATGATTTGGTTGTAACTTTAACCCAACCAGTAAACTCAGTTACAGGTTTGATGGAGATAATTAGGCAATATGGGGGGCCATGGGGATCCCTGGAAGCTTGGAACAGATGGCGCGGGATACCACTGGCACTGGCACTGGCCCCATCCCTGGCTGGGATAAAAACCCCAGCCTGGTGGTATACTCTCAGCAGGAGGTAGCAAAAAGGCAGGCTGGCGAGGAGCCCCAAAAGGGGTTTTTTGCATTCCATATGCTGGCTGCGCCTGGTGCCTCACAGCTACAGGATGGCCATGCTGCGCTGATCCCCTCGTTTCACCCCTGGCTGGGTAGAGGGGGGTCTGCGCCCTACTAATGCCCCCATGTCCCGGATCAGGGAAGGTGAATGTAGGTTGCACTAATCTCCATCTTACCTCAAGGGGTTGGGAAATGGGTGCGTAACTTCCATCCGCTCAAAACACTCCAGGAGCCCAGTTAAGGACTGGCTTCGCATTGGGTGCAACCGGTCCCGGTCCCGGGAGTCTCTGGATCACACAGCTGTCCCCATCCTCCACTCTGGCTCACGTGGTGACTTCATTTCCCCTCCTGGGGTTGGGTCAGACTGGCAATTCTTCCAGGAATCTGACGCCTTGGGCCAAGCCCCCAGTCTTAGGGCTTCCTCTGCAGCCTCAATGGCTCGCACCATTTCTTCAGAAGGAGAAAGCAAGGGGTCGGTAAATCCTTGAGCATCCACCCACCCGGCCTCCTCTCCGATTTCTTCTTTCTCCTCCATCTTCACTGAGTCTTCGCACACCCGAGGTTTAGGTAGATGCTGGGGCTCAGCACCCCTGACAGCCCCCTTACGGGGTGCCATTAGGCTTTAAGGGAGATTCGGGTTAATATCAGCATTCCAGAAAACCCCAACTCCAAGTAAAGACATAGAAGCAAGCATTTTCCAAAGTTCTCTTTACTAGAATAGGTAAACTGGCACATCTGGGAAAACCTGAATCTGAAAGGCCCGGGTTTTCCCTCAGTAAGTCAAAACCCCCCAAACCATCCCCTCACTCCCCAGTTGATCACATGCTCCAATCAACATCCGTCCCATCTCGACTCAGCCCTCTGACCACTCCTTCTCCAGATGCTGGATCACCCTGACCTTGACCGACAAGAAGAATGCTATTATGTCTACTAACAACCCCTCTCCTTAATTCCCCCCTCCTACTTTCCCACACATGAGAAGATGGCAGCATTGAAGCTTCTGCCCTAATATGGCTTCCAAAACTGACAAAAGGCTTCTGAACCAGAGATACAATGTGCTTTCTTCATAGAGGGAAAGGAGAGGAGAGGAGAGGAGAGGAGAGGAGAGGAGAGGAAAGGAAAGGAAAGGAAAGGAAAGGAAAGGAAAGGAAAGGAAAGGAAAGGAAAGGAAAGAAAGGAAAGGAAAGGAAAGGAAAGGAAAGGAAAGGAAAGGAAAGGAAAGGAAAGGAAAGGAAAGGAAAGGAAAGGAAAGGAAAGGAAAGGAAAGGAAAGGAATCCCTGTGGATTTTACTCTGCTAGTCATTGCTGAGTTTAGGAGATGGCACTCATCTCTGTTTTGAAACCATGAGCCAGTGCCGTCCAAAGATGTTTCTGTAGTCATGTGGCCAGCATGACATTATAAAACACTGTTTTCTCCCCACCAAAGGGATATCTATTTATTTACTTACATTTGCATGCTTTCGGACTGCTATGTGGGCATTCATCCTGTCACAAGATGCTTGGGTCTCGAACCCAGGCTGTCAGCTTTCCAGCCAACAAGCTCAGATTCTTAACTGTTGAGCCATCACGCCACCCTACTTCAGAAAGAATCTTCGGAAATAATATGTTTCCTTCTTATCACACATGCATTGTGGACCAAAACATTGCAAAACTCTCATGTACATCCACAGCAAGCATAAATAAAATATGACTTCCTCAGCTGCTCCCTCTCTTCAACCAAGTCCCAGTCTTCTAAAAGACCAGAGTTTCCTTTATCTAATCTTACATCAAGTGAATGTTTGTGTGTATGAGAGGGAGAGGGGGAGGGGGAGATGGAGGGAGGGAGAGGGAGAGAGAGAGAGAGAGAGAGAGAGAGAGAGGGAGAGGGAGGGAGGGAGAGAGGGAGGGAGGGAGGGAGAGCAAGCATGTCCTTATTCACTCCGCATATTTAATATAAATTGTTTGTAGAACTAGGAAAAACTCCATTTTAAAAGCTATATTTGAATATTTCTGATTAATTATTGTATTTATGGAGCCATGCCTTAACATTATAACATTTTAAAGATGGCTCACAAGCACAACATTAAAATAATGTGCAAAACGAGGCAGCCTATCAAAATGTAAACATAGTTAATTAACATCTAAAGTTTGTACTTGCTATGTATTCATTTTAAGAGCTGTAGTGGTGCAGTGGTTGGAATACAATACTGCTGGCTAATTTTGTCTAGTGCCAGGATTCTGACCAGCTCAAGATTTATTCAGCCTACCATCCTTCTGAGGTTGGTAAAATGAGATCCGGATTGTTGGAGGCAATATGCTGACTCTGTAAACCATCCAGAGAGTGCTGTAAAACACTATAAAGTGCTACAAAGTAGTATATAACTCTAAGTGCTTATATTATTATAAAATTAAATTAAATTAAATTAAATTAAATTAAATTAAATTAAATTAAATTAAATTAAATTAAATTAAATAATTAAATTAAATTAAATTAAATTAAATTAAATTAAATTAAATTAAATTAAATTAAATTAAATTATGGAAAGAAGGGAAGGGAAGGGAAGGGCAGGGCAGGGCAGGGCAGGGCAGGGCAGGGCAGAGCAGAGCAGAGCAGAGCAGAGCAGAGCAGAGCAGAGAAGAGAAGAGAAGAGAAGAGAAGAGAAGAGAAGAGAAGAGAAGTAGTACCTTTCTTAAAACATATTCCAAATGCAGGTGTGATACAGTAGTAGAAATTGGAAAAATGTAGTTTAAAATAAAATTCATTTTTACAGCCGACAGTATAAAACAGCCAGTTTGAAGTCAGCTAAAAATCCTAATTTTGTAAAGTATGTACTGATGGTAGCCCTGATTAGAGTGACTCAACCCTTGCTTGTTAAGGGAACTCTAACCCTAAAATATATTTTTACTAATAACTTTAATTACAATAATACAAGCTAATACAAACCAATCTTGGAGAATGAGAAAAGAGCCTTGAATGTTATTTTTATATGTAGAATAGAATAGAATAGAATAGAATAGAATAGAATAGAATAGAATAGAATAGAATAGAATAGAATAGAATAGAATAGAATAACAGAGTTATAGAATAGAAGGGACCTTGGAGGTCTTCTAGTCCAACCCCCTGCTTAGGCAGGAAACCCTACGCCACTTCAGACAAATGGTTATCCAATCTCTTCTTAAAACTTTCCAGTGTTGGAGCATTTACAACTTCTGAAGGCAAGTTGTTCCACTGATTAATTGTTCAAACTGTCAGGAAATTTCTCTTTAGTTCTAAGTTGCTTCTCTCCTTGATTAGTTTCCACCCATTGCTTCTTGTCCTACCCTCAGGTGCTTTGGAGAATAGCTTGACTCCCTCTTCATGGCAGCCCCTGAGATATTGAAATACTCCTATCATGTCACCCCTAGTCCTTCTTTTCATCAGACTAGACATACCCAGTTCCAGAAACCATTCTTTATATGTTTTGGCTTCCAGTCTGCACTCTTTCTAGAATCTCGACATCTTTTTTATATTGTGATGACCAAAACAGGATGCAGTATTCCAAGTGTGGCCTTATCAAGGCATTATAAAGTGGTATTAATACTTCACGTGATCTTTTTTTTAAAAACTTTTTTTATTAAACAAAAACATAAGACAAAAATACTTACAAACATGTATACATAATGACAATACAAAAAAAAAAAACTAACTAACTAACTAACAACTAACATTAGTTCAGCCTATCAGCTGACTTCTAGAAAACTGTTACATCGGTGATTATTTTCTTTTTCTTTTTTTTAAATAATACTTTATTGATTTTAAAAAGAGAAAAATTTTTTAAAAAGAAAACATCAAATCTCCAATAACATCTGAGGTGTCGTGCAGTTACATATTTACATTATGTACATATCAAGTATCTTCAAATCTACCATTATTAAAAATAGACATATCCTTATAGTCTCGTTCTATTATTCCACCATTTGTACCACCTTTCCCATACTGCCTTAAATTTTGAGTTCTCATCGTCTTTAAGAACACTTGTTAATTTTACCATTTCTGCGCATTCTAGGATTTTATTTATTATTGTCATCTCTGGAGGGGTTTGTTTGTCCTTCCAGTATTTTGCAAAGGTTAATCTGGCCGCTGTTGTAACATGTATAATTAATTGTATCTTGTCCTTAGAGAGTCCATCTCCCATCATTCCTAATAAAAAGATTTCGGGGGAAAGTTTTATATCTTCTTCCACTATTTCTCGTAGCCAAATTCGTATTTTTGTCCAAAACTTTTTTGTCTCCGGGCAGGACCACCACATATGAAAGAAGGTGCCAACCTCCTTTCCACACTTCCAACATATTGCTGAGGCACTGGGAAATATTTTTGCTAGTCTAGCTGGGGCTAGATACCATCTATGAAATATTTTATAATGATTCTCCCTGTAAATTGCTGATTTGGTGAGATTATAATTTCTGTTCCAAGCCTCCTCCCAGTCATTGAAATTTAGTCTATAGCCAATGTTTTTTTCCCAAATGCTTAGCTGATTCCTAGCTATTCCTTCTGCTCTTTCCTCGCCTAATAAGAAGTTATAGAATCTCGCTAGCATTTTCTTTTCAGTCCCCAACATAATTTTATCCAAATTGTTGTACTTCGTCTCTATGCCAAATTGATCCCTATCTTTTTGATATCTAGAACTTATCTGCAGGTAGCTCCACCAATCTGAATTGAAACCTTGATTACTTAATATTTCTCGTGATTTAAGAATGCCATTTTCATCTAATATATCTTTGTACGTGCCAAATTTCAAGATATCCCTTTTATTAGAGGTCAAAGCCTCCATAATTGAGAGCCAGATCGGTACTTTCTTATAAAATCTTTGTCTAATTTCTTCCCATGTTTGAATCAGGGTCTCCCTTAATTTGTGTTTGTGGAAATGTGAGTTTTTTATTCTTTAGGCCCCATAAATAAGCGTGCCAGCCTGCCTGTAGATCGTGGCCTTCTAACGTCAGAATTCTCTTGTTTTGTAGTGAAACCCAATCTTTGATCCATACTAATTTGGCTGCCTTCTGATATGCTTCCCAATCGGGTAATCCGAAGCCACCCATGCTTCTTTTCCCTTGCAGTGTTTGATATGCAATCCTTGCCTTCTTCCCTTCCCATAAAAATTCTCG
Organism: Pantherophis guttatus; assembly: GCF_059756535.1. Lineage (NCBI taxonomy): Eukaryota > Metazoa > Chordata > Lepidosauria > Squamata > Colubridae > Pantherophis > Pantherophis guttatus. Next base: position 112,828,380 of record NC_142065.1, on the reverse strand, counting down.
CACCTTCTTTTCCAAATCTAGGAAGTATTTTTTATCAATATTCACTGGGATAGTTTGGAATAAAAATATAATCTTGGGGAGAGTATTCATTTTGATTGCTGAGATCTTACCTGTAAAAGACAGTTTTAACTTCTTCCATCTGTCTATATCCTGCTTTATTTTTTGTAGTAGTGGACTGTAGTTATCCTCCTTTAAAGAGGAATATCTTGCAGTAATCCATATTCCCAAATATTTTATTTTCTTTGCTATCTGAAGTTCTAAGAACTTTTCTAGCTCTTTCTTGTTTGTCTCTGTCATATTTCTTACTAAAATTTTAGTTTTGGTTTTATTAAGCTTGAAGCCAGCGACTTCTCCATACTGTTGTACTTCCTGGAGTAATTTGGGGCCAGATTTCAAGGGATCTTCCATTATTAAGGCCACGTCATCTGCGAAGGCTTGTGTTTTAAAAATTTCTTTCTTAATTTGTAGTCCTTTGATTTCTTTGTTATCTCTGATCTTTCTGAGTAGGATTTCCAACACCATTATAAAGAGTAGAGAGGACAGGGGGGCATCCCTGTCTGACTCCCTTTTGTATCCAAAATATCCATGTCTTGTCCCCATTTATTAAAATGCTTGCCCTCTGTTTATGATAAATATTTTTGATCATCTTTCTAAAATTTGTCCCAAATCCCATTAAATCAATTTGGTTGATCATGAATTTCCAATTTAAGTTGTCGAACGCCTTTTGGGCATCCAGGAACACTAACGCCAGCTGTTTTTCCGGGTGCTGTTCATAATATTCTATAACATTTATTACAGTCCTCACGTTATCCCTCATTTGCCTCCCTGGGAGGAATACAACTAACATTAGTTCAGCCTATCGGCTGACTTCTAGAAAACTGTTACATCGGTGATTATTTTCTATTTCACCTCTATTTCTCTTTTAGAGATCTATTTTATGTGCTTACTTATTTTTACTTTTTTACATATCCAAGACTTTATACTATTTTTAAATTTTTCTCTCTATATAAGTATCTATTACTTCTATACATCCTTCTAATAACCGTTCTAACGATTTATACATACAGTCATGTGGTCTATCTCCTATGTGATTGTCTGTGTTTCTTGGTTATGTTTTGTATAGCTATTATTTTATCAATCCTATCTTTCCCTCTAGCCAGGAATACCAACTTTGCCAGGCTGCATAATAATCAGTGTCCTCTTTCTCTTGTAGCTCTTTTGTGAGTCTGTCCATTTCTGCACATTCTGTTGTTTTTGAAATTATTTTTTCTTCTGTTGGTAATAGTTCTGATTTCCAATTTTGAGCATATACTATGCGTGCTGCTGTTAAGATGTGAATAATGAGATATTTTATCTCTTTAGTCTGTTGTGGTGTGATCATTCCGAATAAAAAAAATTCCGGTTTCATATCGACTTTCTGCTTTGTTATTTCTTCAATCATTAACTTGATTTCTTGCCAGTAATGTTGTGCTCTTCTACAAGACCACCAGAGATGGTAATATGACCCCTTTTGCGACTTGCATTTCCAACACATTGGTGGCACATTTGGAAACATTTTCGCCAGACGTGCCAGTGGGAGGTGCCATCTGTAAAACATCTTGTAGAGGTTTTCTTTATATGGTATCGACATTGTCAGTTTGAGATTTTCTGTCCATAATTTGTCCCATTTTTCCAATTCTATGTTGTGGCCTATATTTTTTGCCCATGTTATCATATTTTCTTTGACCATTTCCTCCTCCAATTTGTAATTTATTAAATATCTGTAAATTTTGGTTATCATTTTCTCCTCTGTACTTTTTAATATCTTGTCCAGTTCATTTGGTTCGGTCTGAAATCCACATTGTGTCCGGTCTGCTATATATCTTGACTTAATTTGACGGTATGGCCACCAATCAATAGCTATTCCCTTATTCTCCAATTCTTGCCTCGTGTATAAGTCTCCTTTGCTACTCAATAATTCTTGGTAATTCCTCATTTTTCCTATTTCTATGGTGTTTCGGTAAATTAAGGCTTCCATGGTCGACAACCAATGCGAGATCTTAGTGTAGTGTTGTTTTCTGATTCCTTGCCACGTTTTGTATAATGAGCCTCTGATGATGTGCCGCTGAAAATACCCATGTTGTTTATCTATACCGTCCCATAAGAAGGCGTGCCAGCCCCGATTCAGATCAAATCCCTCTAGGTATAACATTCTCTTGTTTTTTAAGTCTATCCATTCCCTAATCCAATTTAACGACGATGCTTTATAATATAACTCCCAGTCTGGTAAGCCGAGTCCTCCCTTCTCACGGGTGTCCTGTAGGCATTTTATTTTAATTCTGGCCTTTTTTCCTTGCCAGATGTATTTCATTATTATCTTATTAAGATCTTTGAAGAAATCTTTTCCTGGGCCAATTGGTATCACTTGAAAGAGGTAAAGTAATCTCAGTAATATGTTCATTTTTACTAATGCTATTCTGCCCAAAAGTGACAACTGTAATTTGTTCCATATTTCCAGATCCTTTTTAATTTGTTTCATCAATTTAATATAGTTATCCTCTCTAATCGTTGTTGCTTTTGTAGTGATCCAAATTCCCAGGTATTTTACTTTCTTTACAATCTGTATTCCTAAGTCTTCTTCCAATTTTGTCTCTTGTGTCTTAGTCAAATTTTTTGTCAAGACTTTAGTTTTTTGTCTGTTAATTTTAAGTCCTGCTACTTTGCCATATTCTTCTATCTTCGCCAGTAATTTAGTTCCTGCTATTTCTGGTTGTTCTACTATGAACACCACGTCGTCAGCGAAAGCCTGTAGTTTATATTACTCATTTCGTATCCATAGTCCCTTTATGTCCTCATCCTTCGTTACCTCATTTAGTAAGGCTTCTAGCGATATTATGAATAGTAAGGGAGAGAGTGGGCCGCCTTGCCTCACCCCTTTTTGTATGTCCAGTCTTTCTGTCATGTCCCCATTAATTGTGATTCTCGCAGTCTGGGCGGAGTATACTTTCTTAATCATTTTTAAAAATTTGTCGCCAACATCCATTAACTCTAATTGTGCTATAAGGAATTTCCAATTCAAATTGTCGAATGCTTTTTGCGCATCGAGAAAGATTAAGGCTACTTGTTTATCAATTTGTTGTTCATAATATTCTAGAATGTTTATGATTGTTCTCGTGTTATTTTTTATCTGCCTCCTTGGGACAAAGCCGTTTTGATCAGAATGTATATAGTTGTGTATAATTGTTTTCAATCTTTGCGCTATAACTGTCATGAATAATTTATAGTCAACGTTTAGTAGTGAAATCGGTCTGTAATTCTTAACCTGTGTCCGGTCTGTGTCTTCTTTGGGGATAAGTGAAATAATGGTTTCGTTCCAAGATTTAGGGGTTTCTGCTTTTAGTAATGCATCATTAAGGACTTGGAGGAGTATTTCATCTATCGCTGACTGGCAGTTTTTATAAAATTCAGTTGGAATTCCGTCTGGGCCTGGTACCTTGTTGTTCTTCTGTTTCTTCCGGGCTTCCATCAACTCTGTCATTGTAATTGGTTTATTTAATATGTCTTTATGTGTTTCCTTGAATTTTGAGATATTTGCTTCACATAAGTATTCCTTGATATCTCGGTCTTGGATCTCCTCTTGTGAGTAAAGTTTTTGATAGAATTCTTTAACTATACGTTTTTTATCTGAATTCGTGTTGCATATTTGTCCCGTTTCATCTTGTAGTTGATATATTATTCTCTTCTCCCTCTCTTTTTTCAATCGGTACGCTAACCAGCGACCTGTTTTGTTTGCGAAAATGTTTCTGTTTTGCCATTTTCATTTTCTGTGTGATTTCTGTTTGCATGATTAAATTCAGTTTATGTTTGGTGAGGTTCAGGTTTACCTTTATTGTTTTATCATCAGGTTGTTTTTGTAACTGTGATTCATATCTGTTGAGTTTTTGCAGTAAATTATTCCTTTTTAGTTGTTTGTCCTTTTTTTTTTTGTATATGCTATGGTGAGACCTCTTATATAGGTTTTTGTAGTATCCCATAGGTTCTGTAGCGAGGTCTGTTGTATTTAATTGGAAGAATATTTTGAGTTTCTTCTCAATCATCCTTATATATTCTTTATCTTTTATTATTCCAGTATCCATCATCCACCTCTTTTGCTTGTGATAACCTTTCCATATTATTTTTATAGGATTGTGATCGGCCCAGGTATTTGGTTCAATTTCGATATCTCATATTTCTTTTCTAAGATCTGGTGTCACCCAGGCCATATCAATCCTAGACCATGACTGGTGGGGGCTTGAGTAGTATGTGTATTGTTTAATTTATTTGCCTCCCTCCACCCATCGTATAAATGGAATTTTTTGGCCATATCTTCAAATGTTTCCAGTAGAGTTCTCTTTCTAGTTTTATTTTTCCTGTTACTACAATAATCGTCTTATAAATTCACAATTGTGTTAAAATCCCCAATAATGCAGATGTTCTCATATTCCAGGTCTTTGATTATGTCGTGCAGTTTCTTGTAAAAATCCGTCTGGTTTCCGTTGGGTGCATATATGGATACTAGTAATATTATTTTTGTTTCGGTTTGTATTTCAATTATTAAGATGCGTCCTTCCATATCAGTGTATATCTGTTTGGTTTTCAGGTGGTTTTTAACGTACATTACCACCCCTCTCTTTTTACAGTCTCCTAGGGATGTATATAATCTTCCTAATTTTTTATTTTCCAACAATTTTTGTTGCTGTCTTTTAATATGTATTTCCTGTAATGTTATAATATCAATATCAAGTTTTTGTAATTTTGTAAATATGTATTTCCTTTTCATTGGTGAGTTGAGTCCGTTTATGTTGATCGAAATAATTTTTAATTCTCCTTCCATCTTTATTTGGGTTTATCTATTTGTTATTTTCATCTTTGTTGTGTTTCTGGTAACTCTTTGCGTCTTTTCCCTCGTTCCCTCTCTCTCCATTCTTTCTTTCTCCATTCTCCTTTTATCTTCTTGATCTTTTTCTTCTCTTTCTATTCGCTGTATCTCTTGCCTCCTGTGTTCTGTTTCTTCCCTCCTCTCTTGTTCTTCTTCACATGTGAAATGTTGTTCAAAGAAGTCTTGAGCCTTCTCTAGATTATCGATCCTATACTTTCTATCCTCCCAAGAGATAAGTAGACCTTCTGGCATTAGCCAGCGAAATTTTATTTTGAATTTATTTAAATGTGTAGTTAGGAAATTATAATTTCTTCTCTGGTCTCTTGTTCTTCTCGGTACTTGTTTGAGAGTTAAGATTTCTCTTCCCTTGTACATGGTTGTCTCCTCTCTCATTTTCCTATAAATCTCTTCCTTTATAGATTTCTTCGTGAATCTTATGTGGATTTCCTTGGGTAACTTATTCCGTCTTGCGTAGTTCGTATGAACCCTATATATTTCATCTATTCCGATTCAGAGTTCTTCCTTATCCCTCTGGGTTGCCTTTGCCAATATCTCAATCATTGTTTCCCCTATATCTTCATCCTTTTGCTCTTCTACGTTTTGGAATTGTAGCCAAAAAGATGCCTTCTCCATTTCGAGATAAGTTAATGCGTCTTCTGTTTCCTTGTTAAACGCCCCTTGGATCTGTTCCATCCTTTCCATTCTATTAGTTGTATATTCTATTTTTTCTTCCACTTTATGGATCCTCTGCTCATTTTCCGCTATGTTTTGTTGAATTTGCTCTATCTTCTCATCTAAAGTTTTAATATTGTCCTTTATTTCACCCACGTCTAACCTTAGTTCCTCATGGTTTTTCCTGGTCTCTTCGTGGTTGTGGACCATCGTTTCCTGCATCCTATTCATTCCTTCCTGGATCATTGCTAAAGCAGCTTGGATATTCTGCATATTAAGGGCGGGGCTTATTTTATCCTTTTCTGTCGTTTCAGCTGGTTTTTGTTGGGCCGGGGAAGCCATGAGTATCATTTGGCTCGATGGTATCTTCTTACTTGTTTTAGTTGTTGGTTCTGTGCTTGTGGTTGCCATTATTCCTTGTTTTATTGATTCCCAAAATTTCATATACTAATCAATAATTATAAGTCTGTTTCTTAGATTTGCATCCAAATTTATCTTTCACTTTCACTTTTCAATATTCTTTCAATCCTTTTCAATATTTATGAGACAACGATGAGGGAAGTTAAAAAGGGGGGATTGAGGGAAAATATAATATTCTAATGTTCCATCAGTTGATTATCAAAAATATTAAATATTCAAATACTTTTTTTTCCCCAAAATATTTTTTTCCCCCAATATAACACTTAAAATACATCTCTTTCGAGAGCGAAGTCTCGATCCGGTCATGAATAGGTACAATTGCTTACATTTTAAAAAGGCTCCATTCACAATTTCCCATTATATCTTTTAAAATTCAAAATCAAAACATAGAAACATCATCATCTAAACAAATCTATTATATCAGTACAATTTTAATTTCAAATTAACTCACTCATTTTTATTTCTATTAATCAATCTTAATCATATCTTGTTCTTCTTCACCTTATATCTTTTTCCATCAGTATCAAAAAAGAATTTTTTAGCAATATTCTAACCTCTTCTAATTATTTACCTTACAATTTTATCACCACAAATCTTGATTTCAAATTCTATACCACTCCATTCTTATTACACTTTATAAAGCAAAGTTCTATCTAATTCTTAGTCTCTTGACCCTTTCCTTAATTCTTAATATCTTAAACTTTATCAATTTATCTTTGATTTTATCTCCCTTGTCATCTATTACTCTTTTCATGTTACACAGATTTATCACAAAAATATGTTTTGTTTAGTCTAATTTCCAGCATATTTTCTTCCATACCTCCCTCTGTTATTTGGCTATTATTCAACATATTCTGTTTGGCTAGTTCCCAACATATTTTTCTCCAGAACACCAACTATTTTTGGCAAATTTCAATATAATCTCCTCCAAGCCTATCATCGTTATTGGCTGCTTTCCAGCATATTATATTTGGCTGATTTCCAGCATAGTTTCCTCCTATACTCCCTCCATTGTTTGGCTGATTTCCAGCATATTCTCCTCCAACTCTCCTCCTGTTTGTTTGGCTGATTTCCAGCATTTTATTGGCTGATTTCCAGCATATTATGTTTGACTGATTTCCAGCATAGTCTCCTCCAGGACTCCCACTCTTATTTTGCTGATTTCCAGCATAGTCTGCTCCAACTCTCCTATAGTTATTTGGCTGATTTCCAGCATTTTAACTAGTTCCAACATATTTCCTCCGAGTCTCAAACTCTTATCTAGTTGGTATCCATCCCTCTTATTTTAACTTCCCCTTAACATATAATTATCTATTTTATGTCAGCTTCCAACACAATCTTTCAAATTAATTTTCAATATATTTCATAATAATCATCATTTCCAGTATATATTAAATTAAATCACAATTTATCGCTAATATCTGTGTGTTTGATAATTTGTTCAATAGAGCCTTAGTCCAGCATACTCATCAAATTAACATTTGTTTACCAATTAAAATTAAAGCATATTACATCAAGCAGTAAATTTTCCTTAAAATTGTCTCACAATAATATATACTCTTCTTTATTGTTTTTGACCACCTGTATATCATCCTCTATTTTAATTGCCATCTCTTATTTTCTATTTTTATTACTCAAAAAGCTTTTCTGTTTTTATCCAAAAATCATATATACTTTTAGGCTTTTAATCTTTACATTTCAATTCAGTTACATTTAAAATTTATTACTTTATTTCCTCCTTTTCTTCCTTTTTCTATCTGTCCATAATTGTTCCATTTCAAAGTTCATCCATTCAAATTAAAAAAAATTCTGTATGTTCCTTTAATGCTTTTATAATGTCTGTTCCGTGTGTAGTGCATCAACTTCCTGTCTTTTTTTCCTGCGCCACACCTAATTTTTTTTCCCCCAAGGCTTGTTAATTTCCATTGTCTAATGTCCAAAATATTCCTTCTTTCTTCTTAAAATCATTTGGGACAGAATAGAAACCTCCAAAGTCCATAAATCCAATGTAAATTTCAAGGCAATCCAAAGTAAAAAGCCATTTAAAATGTTCCTTTTTCAAACAGAAAGAAAAATATCTTCAATCCACTTTCCTGCTTAGTCACTGCAGACTCCATGGCGATTTTGTAGCCATCCGTCTGTCTATCTTCATTAGCTTCGTTAGTTTTCAAAGGTGTAAATTCCCAAAGAGACATTTCTCCAAACCATTCCAAATAAAAGCAAAATCAATTTACTGGGTTGTTAAAAATCAATTCTTCTAAGCCAAATTTAATAAAACAAAGACTATTTCGGGTCCTCATTCCATTTTTTTTCTTTTTCTTTTAAATCTTCAAGCTGCACGGCTCTGTAGCCACTATTTGAAGTTTGGGATCTTATTTTTTAAAATCCAAATATGTGTGTTGTGCCTGGGTTGGTGTCACTCACCCGGCTTCGAGACGCTCGCTCTCTATTCTTCTCCGTTTCTCCTCCTCTCCTCCAGCACAATCCTTGTTCCCGGCTGCCACAGGATCAGGACAGCCACCATCGCTGTCGTTCCACTGCTGCCAACGTGAAAGGAAAGCCTCTGGCCCCGAGGAACCTGCCCATTCCTCTCAGCCGCCCAAGGGGTCCCTTCCTCTCCCTTCAAGACAGGGGAGGTCCGCAGACCTGTCGGCAGTTTAGCAGACGGGGTTTTGGCGAAGCTCTGCGGCGCTCGCCATTTCCCGTCTGTGTCCCTGCGGCGCCAACCGGAAGTCTCCTAAATATTCAAATACTTAATATGATTCTTATACTATTAAATAAATAAGTATCAATTGCTCTTATCTTCTAATATGACTAGTAGATATATGAATATCATTTACTTAAATATAATAATTATAATATAGCCAAATAAATATCTTTTACTCTAAATATATAAAGACAAATTATCAAACTAACAAGCTAATAATTCACTTAATATATATAAAATTAGGTTATGCAATCATAAATCCAAAATAAATTTTCAATGTAATGTGTAAATATATATAATACTTCTTAATCACTAGTAGCAGTTTATTTAATTACAAGTCTATAACCCTTATAAATTTTCTTCTCTTAGGTCACTCTCTTCTTTAGTTCGTTTATTCTTATCTATTTTCCAGTTGTTTTATTTTGAATACTTAACGTCCCAAATGCCTTTTAAATTAAACATCGGCCTGTTCAGTTCAATCAAAGTCTGATGATTCAGGAAAAAGGGAAAATCTATGTAGTAAATTAGTTATTAAGTAGCCAACTATAATCCAACACAATTTCCTTTCAAATGTCTAAATATTGTCCGAATATTCCAGCGTTTCTCATCCAAACTTTCCCGAAGTGGAAATAATAGGGAAAGCAATGTTCACGATCACTCTTGCTCTTTTTTTGTAAATAATAAATATCCTCCGCGAATTTTGAGTGTTAACATATCAAAATATCTTAGTCCAGCTATCCAAACGTCTCCAAACATCTCCCCAACCAATCGTCTGAATGTTAGAGTAAGTGTTGAAAAAGTCTGTGTCCAAATTGTCTGATAAATATTATAGATCCTAAACTCGCCACGTCCTCACAATATCGAGTCAGTAAGGGTTTACCGTCTTCTCTTCTTTAAATGTCCAAATAACTAACGATCCTGTGTCAAATATTCTCCAGCTTTTTGAGACTTTCTCTTCTCTCAGGATCTTACTGTAAAAGTTCTAAAGTATCATCCCAAAGTTCACACCGTCAGCTTTCCTCTGGATTTCTTCTGTTTCACTGGATGTCAAATTGTGTGCTGTCACTGCTAAAATGGACTCCCCCTCTGTTCCGGTTTTCCACTCACCGCTTCTATCTCTGTATCCTACTTGGAGGTTCCTTCTTTCAACAATTTAAGAATTTAAAGATACCTTTTTCAATTCTTCCTTTGTTCTCTCCTACTATTTCCACCAATGCTTCTTTTACGATCTTCGCTTCCTTCTAAACAGCTGTCACTGTATCGGGCCAGCCGAGATGGCTGGTTTTTCCTCGATCCGAGTTAAGGGGGTTTTCCTAAACCTTCGGGGGGGTTGCTGCCCTCCCCGAGGTCCTTGGAAGTTCCCCTTTCTTCTATCAACTTCTCCGGGGTCGATAGCGCCAAAATCGGCGCTCAAATCGAGGATGTTAGGGGTTGCGAGAACGGAGAGCCATTCCCTCATCCCTAACCCGCTGATGTCACCGCCGGAAGTCAATACTTCACGTGATCTTGATTCTATCCATTGTTTATGCAGCCTAGAACTGTGTCGGCTTTTTTGGCAGCTGCAGCACACTGCTGGTTCATATTTAAGTGATTGTCCACTAGGACTCCAAGATGCCTCTCACAGTTACTACTATTGGGCAAGGTACCACATATACGGTACCTGTACATTTTGTTTTTCTTGACTAAATGTAGAACCTTACTTTTTTCACCATTGAATTTCATTTTGTTAGATAGCGCCTAATGTTCAAGTCTATCAAGTTCCTTCTGTATCTTAAGCCTATCTTCTGGAGTGTTGGCTATTCCTGCTAGCTTGGTGTCATCTGCAAATTTGATGAGTTCCCCTCATCCAAATCATTGATGAAGATGTTGAAGAGTACTGGTCTAAAACAGAGCCTTGGGGTACTCCACTGCATACTTCCCTCCACGTAGATACAGTTCCATTGAGGACTACAAGTTGAGTGCGGTGGTCAGCCAGTTACGAATCCATCTGGTGGTGATGGTGTCTAACCCATAATTTTTTATCTTATCAAGTAGTAGGTTATGGTCTATTTTATCAAATGCCTTTCTGAAGCATTCCTCTGGTCCACTAATTTTGTCATTTTGTCAAAGAATGCAATAAGATTAGTCTGGCATGATCTGTTTTTGACAAACCCATGTTCACTTTTGGTTATTACTACTGTATTTTTTGGAGTATAAGACACACCAGAGTATAAGACGCACCTTAGTTTTTGGGGAGGAAAATAAGAAAAAAGCTGATTGGCAGGTGGATCAGCCTTCCAGAATACCACCAATCAGCTGTTCCTAGAGGTGAATTTTAACAACAGGTTCCTTGGTTGTGAGCTCTGTGCCTTGCTTTTTTTTTTCCTGCCTCTGAAACTTCTGAAACTCCATTTCAGAAAAATCTTTTTCCTGCCTCTGAAAGCCTCCGAAACAGAGCTTCAGAAAAAAAGCCTCTGAAGCTCTGTTTGGCGGCTTCTTTTCTGAAGCTTCTTTTCTGATGCTTTTTTCAGCCTCTGAAACCTCCGTTTGAGAAGCTGGGCGGGGCTACATATGGAGTATAAGACGCACCCAGATTTTCACCCTCTTTTTTGGGGGAAAAAGGTACGTCTTATACTCCAAAAAATATAGTACTTTGTTTGCTTCTAGGTGTTCACTGATTCATTGCTTGATTATCTTTTCCAGAATCTTCCCTGGTATTGAGGTCAGGCTGATAGGTCTGTAGTTTCCTGGATCTATTTTTTTTCCTTTTTTGAAGATGGGAACTATATCAGCTCTTTTCCAGACCTTTGGCAGTTCCCTGGTGCTCCAGGATCTTCGAAAGATATAGTTCAATGGTTCTTTTATTTTTCCTTATTTTTTTTATTTTTAAACAAATAATTCATCATTAATCAATCAGTGTAACATATGGGTACAAAATTTTTTCAACATTTATCATCATTTTCTTAGTACATATTTATCTTTCTTACATTTAAATTTAATGTATTACAAGATATATTCCCTATGTTTCTTATTTTTACATTGTCTATTGTCTATATTCAGTCTCTATCCATTGATAAAATTGGCCCCATATGTTGAAATACTCCAATTTTTCCTTCCCTCTAATTGCTAATGTTAATCTACTCATTTCTGCACATTCTAATATTTTCTTAATTAGCTTTTTGTAGGAATTTTTTCTGCTTTCCAATTTTGTGCAAATACCATTCTTGCTGCAGTTATTACATTTATAATCAAATATGTATTTTCTTTACTGAATTTCTCTGGTAAGATACCCAACAGGAACAGCTCCGGTTTAAGATCAATGTGTTGCTGTATCATTTTTCTCTAGCCATATTCAAACTTTTGCCCAATAATTTCTCACTTCTGGACATGTCCACCACATGTGATAATATGATCCAGATGTCTGGTGGCATTTCCAACATTTAGTTGATTTATCTTTGAACATTTTTGCCAATCTTTCCGGTGACATGTGCCATCTATAAAACATTTTATACAAGTTCTCTTTATATGCTGTAGCCATTGTTAATTTGTAATTTCTTTCCCATAATTGCTGCCATTTATCTAATTCTATTGTATATCCAAATTTTTTTGCCCATGCTATCATTGTTTCTTTTACTTGTTCTTCTTCTAATTTAATTCCAAATAAATAACTATATAATTTTTAAATCATTTTCTCATCCTGTTCCTGTATCTCATCCAATTCTGTCATCTCCAAGTAAAAACCATATAACTTTGCATCTTTTTAATATCTCGATTGTATTTGCAGTTGTGTATACTCCATAACAATCCCTTGTTCTACTAGTTCTTGTTTCGTTTTCAATTCCCCCTTTTCTGATAAAATATCTTTATATCTAATAATATTCCCCATATTAATAATATTTGGATGTACTAATGCTTCCATTGTTGAAAGCCATGTTGGTATTTTCAAATAATGTTTTTGTCTAACCTTCTCCCATACTAATAATAAAGCATTCCTTACATAATAAAGTGAATGTTTCTTTTACTAAAGCAAAGCACTTACAACAAAAGCAAAGTGGATCTGAGTATTCCCGCACAAAGGTTGCAATTTTCCCCTTCCTTTGGGCCTCCCTCACTTGTCCACTCCATCAGCGTCCAATAGGTTTTTTTTTAATGTTTTGGGATCAGCTTTGAAGGTTGGTATCTCTCTGGTGTAGTTTCGCATACCGTTCTCAGGCTTTGTCCTTGATCAGCCACTTTAGTCCGGATCCCTGGTTTTTGTCACCCTGACACCCCTTGCCTATCCTTGCACATTCCCATTCTCAATTGTTACTTCTCCAATTGCCCCTCCCCCCATTTTATGACAGGATGCCAGCAAAGTGAGGTATGCTGTAAGTGGCAGGACTGACAGTTACTTCCAATCTTCAGCACAAGTATAAACAAATTTAATAACTTTTCAACCCCTATAAACTTACTGATACATATCTCTTCATCCCATATCTCATCCCTTATATATAAGCAAATCAGTAAAACATCAAATTTTTAGTGGTGTCAGCAGGAAGTGAATAAAGTGTTGCTGGAAATTGGAAAAATTGTCATACTTTAACCTTGGTTATAAATCAACTTTATATTCCTTCCATTTACTTTCAATGGATTTAATCTTTAATTCAGTCAAATACTGTTGTAGGATTTGATTTGTCTTCAATTATTCTTTATCCCATTGCACATATTTCACCAATGCTTTCACAAGCTTCTTTTGTAGATACACTAAGAAAACATTTTCCAGGTGATTTTCTTAGTTTATCATTTGTATTTCCATTTTAATTTTTAAACTTCAGCCAGTTTTTTTGTATATCCAGTATCCAAATCATTATCCTGGTCTGTCATTTATAGTTCCACTTTCAGTACTTTCTCTATCAGATAAAATTTGTTGCAGATTTGCCATTCCTTCATTAACATCTTTTGGACATTAAAGCAGATATCATTACTGTCAGCATTGATACTGTCATTATAATTTCTGGCTCCATTGTATGATACTTTAAAGTTTTCAATTTATAACATTTTGTGTCATTTTGCAAGTCCCAGTATTAACTGACATAAAGAACAGGCTTGTAATTTTTTTCCCTCTTGCTTAAAATCTTTAATTCCTTCTAGTGCCCAGTTTCTAAAATCATAAAATAACTTGTTTGTTATGTACTGCAATAGCCAGGATAGCCAAAATAAGCTATCTATCTCATATTTTTCTAACTTACTAAGAAGTAGGTTGTTGTCTACTTTGTCAAATGCCTTACTGAAATCTAGGTATTCTATGTCCACAACATCTTGCTGATCCATTAGTTTAATCACATTGTCAAAGAATGAAATAATATTTGTTTGGCATGATCTGTTTTTGACAAACTAATATTGGCTTTTGGTTATAACTTTGTTTATTTCTAGGTGCTTGCAAATCTGTTGCTTGATTATTTTTACCAGGATCTTCCTGGATATTGATGTCAAGCTGATTGCTCTGTATTTTCCTGGATCATTTTTTTCCTCCTTTTTCCCTGGTTCTCCAGGATCTTTGAAAGTTATGGTACAGTGGTTCTGAGAAAACACCTGCCAGCTCCTTCAGAACTCTGGGAGGTAATCCATCAGGTCCTGGTAAATTGAACTCATCTAGAGCAGACAGGTGTTCTCTTACCATTTTCTTCCATATTTTAATTTGTATTCCTAGTCTGGAATACATATATGTATATGTATATGTATATGTATATGTATATGTATATGTATATGTACATATATACATGTATATTTGCATGAAGACTGATGGAAAGCAACTCTGCTTTTTCTCTAGTGTAGCGGTTCTCAACCTGGGGATCGCGACCCCTTTGGGGGTCAAACGGCCATTTCACAGGGGTCGCCAAAGCAGTCTCTCACCCCCCCCACACCTTCACTCACCCTCACTCTCTGCTCTGTTGGATCGCCGGCCGTTCACTTACCCCGCCCACTCCCAATCTATGTCAGCTGAGTCTCAGCTGATGGCTAGAGGAAAAAAAACTGTTTAAATTCTTGCCGCGGGGCTTCAAAGGGCCGCCCTATAGCCAGTGGTGCAGCCGAACCGTTTGTTAAATTGCTGGCTTGCCCCACCCCTCCGCACCACTATTTACTGCCAATAAATAGTGGTGGGCGAGGGGTGGGCAAGCCAGCAATTTAACAAATGGTTCGGTGTTTTTTTGTAATTTTATTGGCCCGCGGAGCTTCAGCATAGGCAAATTAGCCCTTGATTAGATCAGCTCCCGACCCTCATTTGATTTGCTCTCAGCTGTTTTGCTCAGGGCTTGCTGCTTGCTGGAGCAGATTTTTTTCCCCCTAGCTATGCTGAAAAACGAAACTGAAACTGCTTTGCTGTTGCTGCAAGGTTGGAAAATTAGGCAGGCAGATTTCTTTTCTTTTTCCTCACCAAAAAAGGTAGGTGCAAACAATGGGAAATTTAGGGCAAAAGAGGAGAGTTCAAGATTTTGAAACACAAAAGAAAAAAAGCTCTATTTAACTAGGGAATTGTAATAATTGAGATACTATTAATTGTATATTGCGTTGAAAGCAGAAATGGTTAAGTTGTGGTTTGGAGGAATATATGGGGAAAATTATTTGGTTTATTATTATTGGTAAATATAATTAATTGATTTGTAAGAAATTGGATTGCATGGAAATAATTGGAATATTCATGTTCATATTAATTAATATACAAAAAAGGTAGTTATATAACTAATTGATTTATATTAAAATGTTGAATTTATATTAAACAACTGTAATATTACATAATTAACCAAAGTGAGGATGGATATAAAAATAGATGACAATGGGAAGGGGTATAATATAGAATAGAAGGGAAAAATTGAATTTGATTAAGATTAGAGATGAGGATGAAGGGTAATATTGGTTTTTTACAAAAATAGATGAGGAATAAATATGGCAAAAAGGAAATATAGAAATTGTAAATTTAATTGAAATGACTAAACACTGTTTAAATTTGTGAACCGGCCAAATACTCTGTTCAAAGAAAATACATTGTATGTTTGTATGTGTGTTTCTAATTATTGTTATTTATTCATATTTGTTCTCTTTTATTCTTTAAAGTTTAACAATTCATTCTTTATCTTAATATCTTTATATTTCTTTGGGGTTGGCTTTCTTCCCTTTCATCTTTTTTATTGTACAGCAATCTTTCGCCTCAAACCTACCACCTCTCTTTCTTTCCTTCTTACTTTCTCTTCCTCCCCCTCTTCTTCTCCTCCCTACTTCCTCTTCCTTTCTCCTTCTCCTCCTCTCTTCCTCCCTCTCTTACCCTCACTCCTACTCTAATTTCCCTTCCCTTCCTTCATCCCTCTCTATTGCTGTATCCTTTTATGCATATGGACTACTCAGAGGGCTGAAAAAGTTATTTCTGACTGGTCCTCGCACTTTTGAACAGTCCTCGAACTTACGACTGTCCTCACATTTTACGTTTTTGCCCTATCTTGTCACCATGGTGAAGAGAAGCAGTTGTGAAATGAGTGACATGGTTGTTAAGAATGCTACAATGGGCATAAATGATGACCAGTCATAAGTGCGAAGACCGGTCAAAAGTGTGAGGACCTGTCAGAAATCACTTTTTTCAACCCTCTGGGTAGTCCTTTTGTGCACATGGTCTACTCAGAGGGCTGAAAAAGTTATTTTTGACTGGTCCTCGCACTTTTGACCAGATCTCGAACTTACGACTGTCCTCACGTTTTACGTTTTTGCCCTATCTTGTCACCATGGTGAAGAGAAGCAGTTGTGAAATGAGTGACATGGTTAAGAATGCTGCATGGGCATAAATGTGAGGATGGTCATAAGTGTGAGGACCAGTCAAAAGTGCGAGGACCTGTCAGAAATGACTTTTTTCAGCCCTCTGAGTAGTCCCTATGCACATAGCCATGGCCACCCGGTCACATGACCAGCTAGCCATGCCCACCCAGTCACATGACCTCCAAGCCACGCCCACAAAATAAGCCACGCCCACAGAACCAGTAGTAAAAAAATTTAGAACCCACCCCTGGTTGGGGGTCACCACAACATGAGGAACTGTATTAAAGGGTCGCGGCATTAGGAAGGTTGAGAACCACTGCTCTACTGCCTGTCACTACCTTGCCATCTTCTCCCATTAGTGAACCAATTGATGTTATTGTTTTACTTTTTTGTTTTTTTATGTTGAAAGAAACTTCAGTATTATTATTGATATTCGTTGCAAGTCTTTGTTCATTCTGAGCCTTTGCTTTCCTGATTTCATCTTTGCAAATTCAGGCTATCTGCTGATATTCTTCTTGGATTTCTTAGTTTTCTTCTTCGGTGATATTGTGGTGGACTGGGCTTTTATAATCATATTATTTAGACTTCCCCAAACTTCTTGGGTTGTTTTTCCCTTTAAAATTCTCATCCATGAAGTCCTTCCCAAGTTCCCTCTAAGTTTGTTGAAGTCAACTCTTTTAAAGTCTAGAACTCTGGGTGCATTATATTGCATTCTAATCTGACAGTGACATGATCACTGTCCTCCAAGTTTCCTGCAATTTCAACCCCCTCTATCCTTTCTTCTCTGTTAGTAAGTATTAGGTCCAGTGGAGCAGTTCCTCTAGTTTCCCCTATCTTTTGGATAACAAAGTTGTTAGCTTGGTTGGTCAGGAACCTGTTCAATCTCCCATTTGCTGCAGAGTTTGTCTCCCAGTTGATGTCAGGATAGTTAAAGTTCCCCATTACTGCTGTGGTGTGCTTTCTATATATAGGTTAGCAAAAAGTTCGTCTATTTCTTATGTTTGGTTAGTTGATCTATCATTCATTTTTCCTTTTATATTGACCCATATGCATTCTAGGGACTTTCATTATTGGTATTGTGCATTTCTGTAGAGTTGTAATGATCTCTTACATATAATACAACTCCAGCTCCTCTTCTGTTAGGCCTGTTTCTTTTGAACAGTTTGTATCATTCCATCAGGATATTCTAATCATGAGTTTCATCCCACCAAGTTTCAGTAATGGCAACTATATCTTACATGTCTTTATGTACTAGTACTTCAAGTTTGTCTTGTTTGTTCCCCAAACTATGAGCATTTCTGTATAGGCATTTGAGTCCTTTATTTATAGGCATTTGACCCTGGGTATGTTTCCTATATCTCCTACAAGACCCAAGGTGGTGCAGTGGTTAGAGTGCAGTACTGCAGCTACTTCAGCTGACTGCTAGTTCAGCAGATCAAATCTCACCGGCTCAAGGTTGACTAAGCCTTCCATCCTTCCGAGGTGGGTAAAATGAGGACCCAGATTGTTGGGGGCAATATGCTATTTAGTATACTGTCCTTGGTGTAAGCTGCCCAGAGTCCTCGGAGAGTGGGCGGCATAGAAATATGAATAATAATAAATAAATAAATAAATAAATAAATAAATAAATAAATAAATACTAAGATTTTGTACCTTCCCAATACTTCCTACCTCATTATTTGATTGGTTTATGCTTGGGATTAGGTTCTAAAGATCCTAAGGATTGGTCACTCTCCCTCCTCAATTTTAGTTAAAGCCTTTCTGATAAGTTGAGAGCCAGTCATTTTCTGACTATATTCTTCCCAATTCTTGTGAGGTGTAGCCCATCCCTTGCCAGAAGACCTTCATGTAGGTAATCCAGATTGTGGTCTAGGAATCCAAAGTTCACTTGATGGCATCAACTCTTAAACCAGTGGTTTATTTCTAAAATCCTTTGTTTCCTCATTGGAAGTTGACCTTTTATTGGAAGTACAGATGAAAACAGCATTTGTGCTCCTAGCTCCTTAACTTTCTTGCCTACCTACTTGTGATCACTTGATAATGTTTTGGGTTCATTATAGTGTCAGTCCCTATGTTTCTTCAACTTGTAAGACAAGCACAAGTGGTAGCAGGTTTTCTCAAGATGCTCATGCATCATCATTGCTATGCAAGTTGTATTTGTCGCCAGTCAACTTCCTTAAGCAATCTAAGATGCTGGTCACCATTTAAAAATGGTTCTTAAACACTTTTAACACTTTTTATATTGTTTTTATTGTTGTTAGAGTTGGGAATTTTCCAGAGTAGATGGGTATAACAAATTAAACTTGTATTCCTGTGCCTTGAGGGAGGAGGAGGGGAGAGACAATATATCTACTAGATACATGTCTTGAAATTTCACCTTGCTGACTGAGGCCCTTCATTTCAATCACTAAAAATAACTCAAACTTTGTCCTGTTTTCCATAGAATTAGCTACTCCTCAGAGTTTGTATCATCTGCAAAAATATCTTCTCTACATGTATATGCAGGTCATTAATTAATTCATTAACTCATTCATTCATTAATCTTGAATAGCTCTGAGCCCAGAAAAGGGTCCTCATTTGAGATTCAGACTGATACAAATAGTTCATTAGCATGAACTGACCAGTTATTTAACCTCCTAACAAAGGCACTGATCAGTATAAAATATATAAAATATAAAATAATATCATCACAAGTGCTATTGTGAGGGAGATGAGCTTCGTTGTGTGGCTTACTATACTCTCACAACGGTGTCATTTTCAGAGTTATTTCACTTTAATGTTTGCCTGGATACTTTTAGCACTTTAAAAAAGGCAAAGCTAAACAACAGGCTGAATTAGCCAGTAAATGGGCTGCCTGCAGGCATACTGCTGCCAATTTCATTTTTTGAAGTACTGCTGGGCTCCACTAATAGTCTGGCTTGCAGGAACTGTGCTAAAGCCTTGGTAGTACAGGGGTTTAAGGCACCCTGTTATTAAGTTGGTTATTAAGACCAGCTGCCTGCAATTACTGCAGGGTTCGAATCTCGCCAAGGCTCAAGGTTGACTCAGCCTTCCATCCTTTCTAAGGTAGGTAAATTGAGGACCCAGTTGTGGGGGCAATAAGCTGACTTTGTATAAAATATACAAAAGGATGAAGGCTATTGCTGAGCACATTGTAAGCCGCCCTGAGTCTTCGGAGAAGGGCGGCATATAAATCAAATTAAAAAAAAAAAAGCTTGCTATCACCACACCATTATTTTAAAGAGAAAAATAAAACTCTTCCCAATGTTGCCTGCTGAATGGATGTGTATAGAAATAGCTGTATCTTAGTAAGTACCTCTGAGAAGCTGCTTCTTTTGTTTCTTCTTGCTTTATCTTAAACAATCTGTTATGAAATAAGAAGTGCTCAGAATGCCTTCTTAGCAAATTTTGGCTCAGCAGCATTCATAATTACCATCAGGTTAAAAAAAAGAGGAAGGGAAAAGTTATTCTGTTTAACAATCTATATCTTTTGGGAATAACATACTATTAGCATATCCTAATTTAACCTGGCACTCTCTTTGTTTCTCCTCTCTTTTCCATCTCTAGGCTTTTATGATGACTCCTTGTCCAAGCCAACAGGTTTGCTTTTAGCTTCACTGGACTCAGAACCATCCTCCTGCATGTCTTTGGGACCCCGATCTTCATGCTCAAGGCCCCTGCTTGGCTGCTGCATAACACCAGCCTTCTCCCTGACTGAGGCACAGCAGGAGTTGAAGATGCTGCAGAAGCAGCTTGGAGAAAGTGAGCCTTCCTGGCCCAGTACCCCATGTAGCATGTACTTTGCATGACACACCCAAGCATTTCTGCTGGTACCTTTATCATTGCCAAGCATAGCTTCTTTCTTTGGTGATTTGTGACTGACCTTTTAGAGGTTCCAAATATACAGGTGAAACTCGAAAAATTAGAATATCGTACAAAAGTTCATTTATTTCAGTAATGCAACTTAAAAGGTGAAACTAATATATGAGATAGACCCATTACATGCAAAGCGAGATAGTTCAAGCCTTGATTTGTCATACTTTTGATGATTTATTTATTTATTTATTATTTAAATTTCTATACCGCCCTTCTCCAAAATAGGACTCAGGGCGGTGATAATGGCTTACAGCTCATGAAAACCCCAAATTCACAATCTCAGAAAATTAGAATATTACATGAAATCAATAAAATAAGGATTGTACATAGAACAATATCGGACCTCTGAAAAGTATAAGCATGCATATGTACTCAGTACTTGGTTTGGGCCCCTTTTGCATCAATTACTGCCTCAATGCGGCGTGGCATGGATGCTATCAGCCTGTGGCACTGCTGAGGTTTTATGGAAGACCAGGATGCTTCAATAGCGGCCTTCAGCTCTTCTGCATTGTTCGGTCTCATGTCTCTCATCTTTCTTTTGGCAATGCCCCATAGATTCTCTATGGGGTTCAGGTCAGGCAAGTTTGCTGGCCAATCAAGCACAGTAATCCCATGGTCATTGAACCAGGTTTTGGTACTTTTGGCAGTGTGGGCAGGTGCCAAGTCCTGCTGGAAAATGAAGTCAGCATCCCCATAAAGCTTGTCTGTGGAAGGAAGCATGAAGTGCTCCAAAATCTCCTGGTAGATGGCTGCGTTGACCCTGGACTTAATGAAGCACAGTGGACCAACACCAGCAGATGACATGGCTCCCCAAATCAACACAGACTGTGGAAACTTCACACTGGACTTCAAGCATCTTGCAGTGTGTGCCTCTCCATTCTTCCTCCAGACTCTGGGTCCTTGGTTTCCAAATGAGATGCAAAAATTGCTCTCATCAGAAAAGAGGATTTTGGACCACTGAGCAACAGACCAGTTCTTTTTTTCTTTAGCCCAGGTAAGACGCTTCTGACGTTGTTTGTTGTTCAGGAGCAGCTTGACAAAAGGAATACTACATTTGAAGCCCATGTCCAGGATCCGTCTGTGTGTGGTGGCTCTTGATGCACTGACTCCAGCCTCAGTCTACTCCTTGTGAAAGTCCCCAACACTTTTGAATGGCCTTTTCCTGACAATCCTCTCCAGGCTGCAGTCATTCCTGGTGCTTGTGCACCTTTTTCTTCCACACTTTTCCCTTCCACATAACTTTCTATTAATGTGCTTTGATACAGTACTTTGGGAACATCCAACTTCTTTTGCAATTACCTTTTGAGGCTTTCCCTCCTTATGGAGGGTGTCAATAATGGTTTTCTGCACAACTGTCAGGTCAGAGTCTTTCCCATGATTGTGATTCCTACTGAACCAGACTGAGAGACCATTTAAAGGCTCAGGAACCCTTTGCAGGTGTTATGGCTTAATTAGCTGATTAGAGTGGGACACTTTGAGCCTAGAATATTGAACCTTTTCACAATATTCTAATTTTCTGAGATTGTGAATTTGGGGTTTTCATGAGCTGTAAGCCATAATCATCAAAATTATGACAAATCAAGGCTTGAACTATCTTGCTTTGCATGTAATGAGTCTATCTCATATATTAGTTTCACCTTTTAAGTTGCATTACTGAAATAAATGAACTTTTGTATGATATTCTAATTTTTCGAGTTTCACCTGTAGAGTGTAACTGAGCGTATTTGGTATAGTGGTGAAGGTGCTGATGTAGAAACCAGCAGACTGTGAGTGTTAGTCCTGCTTTAGGCATGA